>NW_026607496.1:0-10000000 GCF_021117445.2 Syzygium oleosum
TGTCTAGATGAATTCTATAAACTGGGGGGGTTTTTGGATAAATTGATAAACACCAAAGTTATGGATTTTTATTTATCCATCTTTAATTCAACTTCTGTTTTGGGATTCTAGGCTCCGTTTGTTAAGCGGAAAATATTCTCCCGGAAAATATTTTTCGGGTTTTTCGGTGTTCAGGGGGCGGAAAACGTTTTCCGTGGGAAAATATTTTCCTTCCCTCCTCCACAAAATAGACCTAGCTTATCTGAAACGACTTCCCGCTTCTTCAAAAGCGGAAATCATTTTCCTGGAGCTTCTTTTTCTTCTTCCTCACTTTGGTCGCGCCGGCCGCGGCAGCTCCGCCTTCGACGGACGTGTTGCCGGGCACAGCCGCGGCTGACGGCCACACAGAGCCGTGGTCGGTGGTGGGCCGGGCCGGACGCCGCCTCTGATGCCGGACGCGCCGCCGGCGAAAAATATTTTTCCTGAACTTTTTCATATTGGTACGCCGAACACCGGTGCACCATGTTCCGAAAATATTTTTTAAAAACGATTTTAAAATATTTTCCAAAATGTTAATATTTTCCGCCAAACGCATCCGGGATCTTCAACTTTGTTAAGATATTGAAGACGGTTGCAATAGATAAACAAAAAGAATAGCCTCCTACAATTGTACTAGTCAGTGGGTACTTTTTTCAAGACGGGCAAATCTTGAACTTTTGTTTTGTAAATTCACTTTTCTAATATAATCTCTTTTTTCACTTTACACCACAAGTAAGGGTTAAATTTGGAAAAGTTGAAAAGTGAGTAAATGGGTTATATAGATATTAATTTAAAAATAAAGGTGTAAGAGTTAATATTAAGCAAAGAAGAGTTAATAAAAAAGAGTTAATATAAATATTAGAATTTTCAATAATTATTAATTAGCGTAGCACAAAAAAAATATTAATTTGCAACGTGAAAGCCCATTAGAAGTAATGTCTTTTTTTTTGGAACGAAATACTCGGTATTGGACGAGGCAATCACAAATCTTAGTTGGAGGAAAGATGAGTGAATAGTGCAAGAAAATAATTCATTGCAAGAAGAATGGTTAATCTCTTGCAATTTAGAGCCTAACGTGTCACTGTTAGAGGCTTACCTTAAAGAGTAGTTTGTTATTATTTATTTATGTGGATTAGCAACAAAAACCGAAAAAGAGCACGCACGTGTGCTTGTAAAAAAAAAAGCAAAAGGAAGGTTTCAATTAGTTTGGATAACAAATTTAAATAGTAATAAAATAAGATGAAGCATTTTTAAGTCCAAGTTTGAGATCTGAAATATTTAGGGGATCAACCGGTAAATTACATCGACTGCTTAAATTACAATTGTACAACATGATTTTGTCCATTTTGTCATAAAATGTCATTGTAATTTGTGGATGTCAAGCATTGGGCAAGAATGAAATTTTTGCCCAATGAAATTTTGAGGGCTGAAAAGTCTCAATATGTTATTATATGTAATATAGTATAGTATAATATGTCATAGAAAGATGTAATGTCGATGAAATTTGCAGGAACTTAGCCAAGTTAACATAATGGCCTCACCGTATGCCTTCCATTTCACCAGCGACAAAGCCCTAGCTGCTGCCGAACCAATCTCAGCCGTCCATCTGATTGCATAAGAGATCTTCCTAGGGTTTCCGATTGGAGCTGCTTTATAAACTCTCCCTTCCTCTACATCAGTCGGCCGTCGTCTCCTCCTCGCTCCTTCTCTCTCTCTCTCTTCCAGAGCTCCAAGCCTGCCGCGACAATGGTGAGTTCGAAGAACCCTTTGATTCTCAGAAAACCGTGTAAGATTTGCTCTGCTTCTTGTGGGTTTTCTGTTTCGTGAAGCTGTGGTTGCTTCGGTTCCCTCCGAAAAAGCTGATGGAGTGGTTTCGAGCGTACCTGGGATTGGTTGGTTTTAAGGTTGAGTATGGCCCTTTTCGGGAGTGCGGAGGATCCGATGTAGTGGCCGGCTGTAGATGACTGTTTCGTTGTTGTGAAGGCGGTTTCCTTTGGGTCGCTTGCTCGTTGCCGTCTCTTCTTACCTCGGCGTAGAATGGTTGTTTTTGTTCTTGCTCTTGTGGCAGCGGCTTTTGATGGATTCGCGATTGATTCGTTCGATTTGGCGTGTGTTTCGTGGGATTGGCGTCTTCTCTTGGTGCAATCTGATCTGGGGACGGCATTTGACGAGCTTTGTTCGATCGGAGGGGCGTAGCTAGCTTTAAAGATGGGTTTTTTCGAGTGAAATTCGCGGTGATGAGTTTTTTTTGAAACCTTATTGGGATCTACGTGAAGTCGTTTACCGTGTTTGGTTCTCATTGTTTCATCGAATGTTCTGTTTCCGGTTCTTTCCGTAACTGATGATACGTACCCCTGCACTGTGTATCAGGTATTTGTCAAGGCTCAGAAGAGCAAGGCTTACTTTAAGAGGTACCAAGTCAAGTACAAGAGAAGGAGAGGTATAGGATCAAGTCTTTGGCTGTGGAAGTTGCGTGTGATTAGCATAATTCCGCTGTTATTGAAATGTTCTCCCTGTGTCTTTGCAGATGGGAAGACCGACTACAGGGCTAGAATTCGCCTGATTAATCAAGACAAAAACAAGTACAACACTCCCAAGTATCGCTTTGTGGTGCGCTCTGTATCCTATAACGCGGTTGTCGCTTTTCATTGGTGGGTTTATTGTAGGAAATATAGTGGTTATAAAGTCAACCAGAGACCTCAAAGACATGCATTTTCTAATTGGGATGTGCCTCTGATATGAAAAGTTTTTGGTGTACTGAAGAATCCATGAAAAGTTTTCAGTTAAAGGAATAGAATGTTGTGTTTTTTTTTGTGTCTCATACATAGAGGATTTGGAACCTTAACCTTTTTATAGTCCAATAAGTTTATTGTTGCGCAAATAATATCTGCTAGCATTGCTGGAGATCTTGTACTGGCTGCAGCATATTCCTGTGAGCTGCCTTGCTATGGGCTTGAAGTTGGTCTGACGAACTATGCAGCTGGTATGTCCTTGTTTGTTTTAGTTCTGCTCTCTCTTCCTTTATCTGATACAACCATACTCATTCCCTACTGGAACATAAGCTTGTTTGGCTCTTTTATCGGTATATACATATTCTGGCCTCTTTGGCTGAATCTTTCCATCTTTTTAATGGATTAGCATATTGCACTGGACTCCTCTTGGCTCGCCGGGTTTTGAAAATGCTTGAAATGGACCAAGAATATGAAGGCAATGTTGAGGTATATCTATTACACATGATTAACCATTTTCTTGATGAACCATTTTGACTTAAGTAAGTTCCATTTTGTCATTCTCAGGCAACTGGAGAGGATTTCTCCGTTGAGCCTGCTGAGACCAGGAGGCCATTCCGAGCTCTTCTTGATGTTGGTCTTGTGAGAACGACAACTGGAAACCGTGTTTTTGGTGCGCTTAAGGTATGATAATTGTTTCCCGAACCTGTGGCTTCTTGTGAACGTAGTATGTCGACAGAAAAGCGTTATTCTATATGCACCAGATTGTATGTCTGGAAATATTCACGCACATCTTCTTTTTTCTTCAGGGAGCATTGGATGGTGGTTTGGATATTCCACACAGTGAAAAGAGATTTGCTGGTTTCTCAAAGGACAGCAAGCAGCTCGATGCAGATGTTCACCGCAAGTACATCTATGGTGGGCATGTTGCTGCTTACATGAGGGTAACTTGTGCTTTTGTGCGATTCTGATGTTCTATCCCTTCATTCTCCTCCCTGTTCTGAAGGCGAGCCGAATTTCTCTGGTATGTTTCCATGTTTATGCAGACATTGATGGAAGATGAACCTGAGAAGTATCAATCTCACTTCAGTGAGTACATCAAGAGAGGACTTGAGGCGGATGACCTTGAAGGGTTGTACAAGAAAGTTCATGCTGCTATTCGTGCTGATCCTACTATAAAGAAAACTAAGAAGGAACCACCTAAGGAACATAAGAGGTCGGGGTATATATATGCTGACAAAAAAATAACTGTGCTGCTTTGCATAATGTTGTGGGCGTTGTGCTGATTTATTCTTTTCTTGTGCCTATAGTTTGCTAGTTTTTAAAATCTCGAGGATTTTTATAATTAATATATCTTTTTCACTTAATTAAGGACTTTTTTGCCTTGCAAGGATGCTTTTTCTCACTCTGTATATAGAAATAATTTCTTGCTGTGTTTTGTTTATTGTGTTAATATAATGGAGTTGCCTTGATGGTTTGTTTTGGTTTCCGTGAGAGAGGCGTTTGCAATCGTTGGCATATGCTTGTTCATTTGTCTTGATATAGAAGTTCTCAGTTAGATATATGTATACTCCGAATGGATCCGTGTACTGACAGGCTGGTCATCTTTTCTTGCCAGATTCAATTTGAGGAAGTTGACATACGAGGAAAGGAAGGCCAAGTTGATCGAACGACTTAATGCCCTGAATTCAGCTGCTGGAGTGGACGACGAGGATGAAGACGACGAGTGAATGTGTTCCATAATGGACCTGACGCTTTGAGAGAGACTTATTTTTGCCCCTAGTCAATCAGCCTTTTAGGGTTTTGCTCCCTGTTCTCTTTTTGTTTACCGTTACCATTTGCAGGTTGGGATGTTTCCGAAACATAATACCATCTCTTATTTGAGAAGTTAGCTTGGTATGGACCTTATTTCTTGTTTCGACTCTAATGTTAATGTGCGATTAGCAGAGTTTGTTGTTGCCATCACTATGGCCGACGGGCAATTTCTCTGAGTACCCTGTGCTTTTACAGTTACATAAATCTGGACGGGGTAGTGCTATAACATTGTTTTGGTTCTTAGAACTTTCATCAATGTGCATGTATATAACTCAATTTAATGTATGCAAAATAAATTGGTGATGTCGTCTCGCGATGTGCAACGTAAGAATATAAAACATGCTGACTAGTTCCAGAAATAGATGAATGTATGGATTAAGTGAGAGGTCTCGTATGGTCTTATTTATTGTCAATGTGGCATTGAATTTTCATTGAGTTGGGTACTACCTTGTCTATCATAATTTAAACGGCCGTAAAAGAGTTCAGTGTCATGGTGCTTCGATGTGTAACGGGGTCTGGAAATCAGTACTATATGACCTTGGTTCAGGGGCAGCGGCATGTGACCCAACACGATTTAAACTTGAAATTAAACCTCTTAACTTATATCGTTGCACAATTATGCTTTCCATTTCCTTTTCTTGTTTTCGTGAAGGATTATTTATTGGATCTATTAGTAACGTAAGAAACAATTCGCACTAATTGCTATCAATATATGCACATGTTGCACGAGAGAAAAGCTATTCACATTAATAGAACGAGGGGAAAATGGGACAAATGGTTTTTGAAATTTGGTCTAATGTGCAATGTGATTCATGAACTTTTAATTTATTCAATATAGTTCATGAACTTCAGCTCAATGTGTAATGTGATTTTTAGACTTTTGGTACATGCTCAATATAATTCCTAAACTATATGAAAATGTTCAATGTTATAATCACTTTGAACAAATTGGCAGTTCATAATCATATCATGCGTATTTAACTTAAAATTCGGGGAATCATATTGATTAAATTAAAAGTTTAGGAATAATTTGTGTCGTTATCCTTAAAAAAAAAAGGGGCATTGCAAAACTCTTTTTTTTTTATTTTTTGTATTTACCATCGTATATTCTAATTATTAAACTTGATTAAATTAATGTTTAGGAGATCGAATTCGAACAACGAGCACTAAAAGGACCAATGTTATTAAACACACGAAGCACCCACCGTCCGGTCCAGTCTTTCGTCAGCAGTTTGGAAGCTGAAGGTTGGTTCCTCGTCAGTCCCAGCGCGGCGCTCGCGATTCATTTCCATCTTCCTCGGAGAAGAAGAGAGATGCTGGGTCGATGCTCGATGCCTCCATCGTCGAGCGACGTTCAGTCGTTGCAGAGCTTGAGCGGGATTCGGCATCTCGCGGAATCGCGTCGCTTCAAGGTAGTACCCCCCCCCACCCACCACAAAATGCCGAAGCAGACGATGCTCTCGGTACAGCATTTGCAAAAATTTCTTTCTTTTGGACTGATTATGTTCTGGGTCTTCTTGTTTTTCCGAGAAATCGTCGTGCATTGCGTCTCTTCTTGTGCTGTTTGGATTGGTTGAGTTCGGCGACAACTGCATTGCACTTGCACTTCTCATGAGATGACGAGGGAACAAAAGATATGGCCGAATGCTATTCAATTTGCTTTTGGGTCAGAACTGGTAGAAGCATCATTGTCATATGTGTGATCATCTGTGGCGAATTTGACTCGCCAGCATGCGTTTGTCAAGAATTGGCGATGGAACTGTTGATAAAGCAGAGCAAAGATGGAAATTGAAAGGAGGGAGGGAGGGGAAATGTTGTTGTAATGTAATCTGAAGGGTGTGTTATCCTCTCTCAACTCAACCCGTTCTTGCTCTCCGAATGTTGGAAAACAAGAAGGGCTCAATCATGAGCTCGTAACAAGCTCGTTAATTGATATTCCCATCCGCACGCAATCTTCGGTTCCTTTTTAGCTTAGTACACATGCGTTAGGTCCGACCTGCTCGGCCGCAATTGCCGTGTCAGCAGCACCATCATCAGCTTTTCTTGGCTGCTAACAACCTTAGAAATTGTATCCTGACTCATATAGTCATCTCATTCCTTTAAAGGGGGTGGGGCTTAGGCCACTTGAGCACTGCTTCGACTTTTGATGTTTCTGTGAAACTGAAAGTGGAGAAATTTATGTCGCACTGATTGTCCCTTGTGTGAGTCCGAATTTATGACTAGATCTTAGCTTGCGGGATGATGGTTTCTAAGTGCCTCAAGTTTCAAGCACCCTCTTTATGCGTCCGGGATTGTCGTTAGAGTCTTTTTTGTATGCCGGTACATCCTAGATGAAAGCAAAACTTTTCCAAGTTAAGCAGCAAATCTCATGCAAACAATTAAGTATTAATTCATCGATGGAATTACTTTTGAAAAGGATCGGCAAGTTGAAGTCAACCAAACCATTTATGAGTTATCTGTCGCATGCTTTTCTCTTGCATTTCATTTGATTACCCGACTCTTGCATACTGATGAATATTGAGGTCCTCGCAATTGATTTGGGTCACTACTCTTGCATATGAAAGTCTCATTGGCTTTTGCAATGATCTCCTTAGGCGTGGTTCTTGGATCAATTTGGTGTCCTTCATGATGGCAAACAGCCCTATCCTGGAGCAATTTCAACTTGTATGTTTTCATCTTCTTGTTTGGTATAGCGATATGCCATTAGTCAGCTGATAGCAGTTGTTAAAAACTTTTATTTGGCTGACAGTGGAAAAACTAGCATGTAGTGGTGCGAAGATGGTGATCATAAGTAATTCCTCTAGGCGTGCATCGACAACCATGGAAAAGATGAAGCACCTTGGATTTGATCCTTCTCTCTTTGTGGGAACCATCACCAGCGGAGAACTCACGTATCAGTACTTGAAGAGGTCTGTTATCCTCTTCTATTACTTTATATTTGTGGACTCCAATTGTATGACTAGTGGAATATTATCATTTTCAGAATTTAAGTTTTGCATATATATGGAATCTGATAGATAAGTTTCTAATCTTGACAATAGACCTCCAACATTATTGCTAAATGTTCCGAAACATATGTCTTGAGCACATTAATACTGAACTTTGTCATAACGACTATTTGGATGGTAAAAAGTGGATTACTTTAGCCTGCAGTTTTCTCTGTTGATTGTAATTTCTAGATGTTTTAATTACTTCTGTTCTCTTTTTTCAATTCATGAGATAAAATCAATGTCTGAGAAATATTTGTACCATTTATCTGACTTATCTTTCACATAAATAACTAGTCATCTACGAATGACTACGATTTGTTTCTTCTAGTCATAATCGATGAAGTTCTGCAAAATCTTTGTAAATTCAATTAGTTTTATCTCAAATTGACTAAGAGGACTTCGTTGGGATCACCATCACTCACTCACTCTCTCTCTCTCTCTCTCTGTACGAACATTAATGTCCTATTTGTCCATGGTATTGTATAGTACTTTTCTTTGAAAGCTTACTCCTGTTCTCAAACTCATAGGAAATTGTTTCCTGAAATAGGAGAGATGATGCTTGGTTTGCTGCCCTTGGGACATCATGCATTCATATGACCTGGAGTGACCGGGGCGCGATATCTCTGGAGGTTTAGAAACATGGTTGCTTCAGCATCCTTTGCACACCCCAAGCAATACAGAGAATTTCATGAGTGCAGCTCTTCTTCTTATATGTTTCGTTCACAATAAATAAAAAATGAGAAAATTCTGTACTTAAATAAGATTCGAGGCCCGAGGAATTATTGTTTATTTAACCATAATTCGAAAAAGCCCATACTATGAGTGCGTCACTGGACATTGGACATTTTTCTAAACATGTGGTAAGTTTAAACATGATTTCTTGTTTTAGGGCTTAGGCTTGAAAGTTGTGGAGAACGTTGCAGAAGCAGAGTTTATTTTGGCTCACGGCACCGAAGCTTTGGGTCAGGCTTCAGGTTCAGTACGACCTATGAAATTAGAGGATCTTGAGAAAATATTGGAGCAATGTGCAGCTAAAAGAATTCCTATGGTGGTAGCCAATCCTGATTTTGTGACAGTTGAGGCTAGATCCTTGCGCGTAATGCCCGGTAAGATGATAATGAAATTCTTTTCCGGCATATGAAACTCTTTGACGTATGTGGATTCGTTTTCTGGGTGCTATCCTTGAAGTTGTCTTTTTAAGCTTAGATATGGTGCTTGAATCTATGTGGTTCGGTCACTTACTTTCAAATACATGAACAAGCATTTTTAGCGCAGTGAATCTTTCGCCCCAATGACTGGAACCCATAAATCAGAGTTGGTGGTGCATGCACTTATATCTGAGCATTTAAAAGACTTATTGACTTTTTATGATACTTAACTTGGGAATTGAGTGCTCTATGTTATTGAGTTCCTTCCAATTATAATAGCTCACATGTAGCTATAGTTTGCTGTCAGCAAATTAAGCTATTAACTGAAGGATGTAATGGTCTGTACCTTATTCAGTGTGAGATGATCGTTTATTGTTTTCCATTAGTTATGGATCCACTTCTTCTGCATGTAGGACTTTCATTATATAAGCATTTAGGTGGGGTAACTAATATTTATTTTGTTAGGTACGTTGGCATCCAAATATGAGAAGCTTGGAGGTGAAGTCAAATGGATGGGGAAGCCTGGGAAGGTGAGATTGTCTTTTGGTGTTGTTGTCACTAGCATCCTTTATTCACTTTAAAGGACAAATAATGTATGATCATTTGAAGTGGACTCCTAAGTGCAGACTTAGTGCTTCAAAAAAGCTGTAGTTTGGGTGCATGCATGTATGCATGTTCACAGATGTGAGCTACATGTGACGTTAATGAGATTACGACTTGATACCATTCGGCAGCTGTGTTACAGAACTGCATTCCCGAGTGGGGGAAGAACCTGCAGAGATATAGCTTTTATTGTGTTTTATAGATCCATTTGGCATAGGGGTGTTCATTTCACATAATTCTTCCGTGTCTTCCTTTGGTTTTGCCAATTAAGAAGCGTAATAATGTGTCATAAACTGTATCCTCAAGGAACTGTTAGATTTTAGGAACTAACCATGGTTAGGGTCACACTCAATGATGTTCTCTGTGTCAATCTCTAGGATAAATTTTTCTTTGTTTTCATTGTTTACTTTATCATGATCGCTAACGTTGTAGAATGTCGCATTCCTGTTGAACCAGATTATCTATGAAGCAGCTATGAAGATGGCTGACGCAGATGCTTCTGATTCTATAGCAGTAGGAGATTCTCTCCACCACGACATTAAGGGTGCGAATGCAGTTGGAATCCAATCAGCCTTCATCACGTGTGGAATACACGCCTCTGAACTTGGACTTGACAGTTTTGCAGAAGTTGCAGATACATCTCGTGTGGCGGCTTTAGCGTCCAAATATAGTTCTTGTCCATCATACGTGTTGCCTTCATTTACCTGGTAGAGTACATTCCGGTGAGTATATTCATGGTATAATTATTTTGAGTAGATAATTTTTATAGAAAATTTTTCACTTTCAGAGGGCACAACTATTAGAAAGTATTTGTAAGGGAATGAGAGGAGAATGACTCTTAAGTTTCCAGGAGACTACTTTTGAACAATGGATTGTATCTTTTTGCCATCCAGTGTCCGATCAACATGATTGTTGCGTCAAATGACAGACTTGGGTTCTTACTACTTGTTTGGTTCACTTGATAGCGAATTCATTCCCAGTCTATTCCAAATAAAACTGTTATTGGAAATTATTCTGCTGGACTTTATGAACAACATCAGTAATAACAGTAGCAGCTACATGACGCACCATCATGCGGATGCAAGGGCTGTCACTGGTTGCCCCGTTGGGCCATTTCTCACCCAAGACAGAACTTCTTGAAGAGCTCAAAAGGTGAGACTCCCCTCGCCCTGACATCCAAACAAGCTCAGATGGTAATGGTGATATTAATATAGCATAGACTGCAAGAAGATATGTTTAGGGAGAACTTGGGACTTCATTGCCATTGCATTTCGCATGTCATAAAGACAACAGAATGTACTGCTATGAAATATCTATTGCTAGTTTAATAAGAAACCAGCGGACCGGCAGACCCGATGCATGTGCATCCTAAAAAATAAATGTGTAAATGCATTTTTTTTAACAATCTAGGACATGAGCGTAAAGATCTGGCTATTTACAGGTCCATGAAACATCCTTCATGTCTCATATATCTGTTTAAGTCCGAGTCTTTAATCATACGGGTAGTTTTGACTTAGAGCAATTTGCATGCAGGTTTTAAAGCGCCAATTATTCCAATAAATGATGTACAAATTAACGTCTTCTCTTAGCCCTTATACGAGGCCTTTTTAAAAGTCGTGATCTGGATAAAAGGTTGTTCGTTGGGTCTTTCTTCCTCGTTTTTGCATTACTTTGCAGATATTGCAGCAGAAAAGGAGCAGACTCACTGAACATCATCAATTTACCTCCATTTTCTGAAAGAAATGCATGGCATATATAAAGAGAAAATGCAATTCGACAAGCTTAAAAAATGCTTGAATTTCCATAAAGCATTATCACCGGTGGAACGTAAAGTTGTGCACTCAATCATCCATGTCAGAAAACTACTACAGCAAGACTCAAATTACCTTTCAAAACTTTCCAACTTTCACGTTCGCAAATATCCACACGAAGATAAGTTATAACCGAATATATTGATTTCAATAAAATTTTGCTTGAGGATTCCTCGAGAGTCTAAAAAGAGAAACAACGAACTTTGTTATCCGGTTCAAGACTGGATTGGTTTTCGGTTCCACCTAGAACCTTTCCCGAGTAGAATCGACTAGTTCAGAGCCTTGAATCGGGAACTTTTCCTGTCTCTACTCATCCTGCGGAGACCTTTGTATGCCTTTCTTGTTGATCGACATCATCACAAGACAAGGATAGCTTCCCTCTTAAGTAAGGGCACTTGCTGAATGTGCCTGTCGAAATTCCCGTATTTGTCTCTCTTCTCGCTCATATCTCCCGCTCCGTCGTCTCTTGGACTGTTTCATTAAGCTCTTCCCTTGGAACCTCCCTGTCCTCTCCCCATTTCGAAGCTTCCTCATCCACGGTCACTCCCTGGATATTCCCTTTGAATCGCATAAAGTCTGCCGGGAGGCATTAATGTGAAACCTCTTGCCACCCATGAGCCGTTTTTCTCGAGTCCTTGCCCTCTCTGCATTGCCCGCCTTTGAACTGTCGAAAAGAACAGTGCCGCGATGGCCGGCGAAGCTCACCATGGCCTTGATGGCAGTCTTGCATGAGGACCATGAGTATGCCTGCGGCGGGTGTTGCAGTGGCGGTTGGTGCGGCCATGGATCTAGGGGCTTTGAACCGATGAAAATACACTTCTTTTCTCTATCTCCAGCTAGACCAGCCCTCAAACTCATCAGCTGCGCCGCATCTCTCCCCTTCCGGCTCGCGGGCAATGCTACCTAATCCGCCCCTCCTCGGTGTTTTGAGCTCCAAGCCCGTGGCGCCATGATCGGCAGATATTTAACTCGTTCACATTCGCAAGGTCTAGAAACCTTTGCCCCGAGTTCAAGTTTGATTCATGGTCGACGAGATATAACTTCTGTTATCTTCTTTCAGTTCATTGAGATAAAATCGATGTCTGAGAAAAATTTGCACCATTTACATGAATTGTCTTTCCACATACATAACTAGTCACCCACGAATGACTATGATTCGTTTCTTCTAGTCATATTGGACGAAGATCCAGAAAATCATATTTAAATTAAATTAGTTTTATCACAAAGTAGACTAAAAGGAGTTATTTGGGATGGCCTTCACATCTCTCTCGCCATACGTACATTAACGTCCTAACGGTCCATGGCATTGTATATCACTTTTCTCTGGAAGCCTACTCCTCTGTTCTCAAACTCATAGGACATTGTATTCTTGAAATAGGAGATATGATGCTTGTTTTGCTTCTCTTGGGCCTAGGGGTGATCGGTTTTAGGGTAAGTAAGGTTCCAAACCTACCCTATTAGAACCGGTTCCGAGTTTTTGGAATGTGGAACTTACTATGTTTGCCATATCTCCAGAGGTTTAGAGACACGGTTGCTTCAGCATCCTTTGCCTACCCTGGCAATACAAAGAATTTCGTAAGTGCAGCTCTTCTTCTCATTTGTTCAGTCACAAGAAATAAAAATGAGAAAATTCTATACTTGGTATAAGATTCATGGCCCTGGGGTTTTTTGTTTATTCAACCATAATTCAAGAAGGCCCATACTACGAGTGCATCGCTCGACATTGGACTCTTTTATAAACATGCGGTAAAGCTTAAACCCTGAATTCTCGTTTTAGGGATTAGGCTTGAAAGTTGTGGAGGACGTTGCAGAAGCAGAGTTTATTTTGGCTCACGGCGCTGAAGAATTGGAGCGATGTGCAGCTAGCAGAATTCCGATGGGGGTGACGAATCCTAATATCGTGACAGTTGAGGCTCGAGCCTTGCGCGCAATGCCCGGTAAGATGATAATGAGATTCTTTTCCGGAATACGAAGTGCATGAATTTATTTTCTGGGTGCTAACCTAGAAATCTTTTTAAGCTTAGATAGGGTGCATGAATCTATGTGGTTTGGTCATTTACTTTCAAATACATGAACAAGCATTTTTAGTGCAGTAAATCTTTCACCCCAATCACTGGAACCCATAAATCAGAGTTTGTGGTGCATGCACTTATTATATCTGACAAATTTAAAGCTCTATGTTACTCTGAGTTCCTTCAAATTATAATAGCTCACGCGTAGCTATAGTTTGCCGTCGGCAATATAAGCTATTTACTGAAGGATGTAATGGTCTGTACCTTATTCAGTCTGAGATGATCTTTTGTTATTTTCCATTGGGTTATGAATTCACTTCATCTACATGTAGGACCTTCACTTTATATAAGCTTTTGGGTGGGGTATGTCATATCCATTTCGTCCGGTACGTCGGGGTCCAAATACGAGAAGCTTGGAGGTGAAGTGAAATTGATGGGAAAGCCTGGAAAGGTGAGGTCATCCTTTGTTGTTGTTGTCTCTACCATCCAGCATTCACTTCAAAAGACAAATAATGCATGGTCCCTTGAAGCTGACTCCCAAGTGCAGACTTAGTGCTTCGAAAAAGTTACTTACTGTGATGTTTAATGAGATTGTGACTTGATATTGATCGGCAACTGTTCTTCAGAACTGCACTGCCGTGTGGGGGAAGAACCTGCAGAGATATAAAGCTTTTATATTGTGTTTTGTAGCTCCATTTGGCATTGTGGTGTTCGTTTCGCATAATCCTTCTGGGTCTTCGTCTCTTGGTTTTTGCCAAGTTAGGGGCATGATAATGTGTCATAAACTGCATCCTCAAGGAGCTGTTAGAGCCTGGGCAGGGTCACACTCAATGACGTTCTCCGTGTCAATCTCTCGGATAAGTGTTTATCGTTGGAGTCTGGTTCATGCTCCTCATTGATAGAAAGGCACGAGATCTAAAAATAATTACCGTGCCGCCTATACATATGTAATCTCTTTCTTTTGTAATTGACGAGGTTCGAAATTGTCGACCCAACCCCTGATTTATCTCTTTCTTACTGTAAATTAGATTCATAACTATAAATTGAGCGTTAATTATGAGTAAATTGAATATATAAGCAAAAAGCTATAAGTAACAAGAACAGTTTTTGAAAACAAATGAGTTTCGAAGAAGTCACAATTGGACATATCATAAATCAATCACGATGACTTTCGAAAAAACCACATATCGCTCTCTTGAAAATTTGGCACTGTTACGAAGCTAGCCCTCCAACTTTACAAAGTTACAAACCACCCCCATAAACTTTGATTTCTATCGGGGCCAGCTGTTTTAAGTGCGACGTGAAAATGGATAAACTCATTCTTCCCCGACCAAATTCTTCTTCATCGAGAGACAATCGTGGGAGGAGGAGGCGGCGGCGATGACGGGCCCGTGCTCCCTAGGAGAACATTCCGGCGAGATGAACGGATAAAACTACGTCGCTTCGGCGCGAGAGATCCTCCGCCGCCCCGGATCCTTAAATAAGCATCTTTTGGATGAACACCACTTGTTTAATCAAAAGAGAGGGGAAAGAAAACGGTGGAGAAACAAGTGGCGGAATCACACACAGCGCAGAAAGTACTACTACAGTAGCAGCACCACCACCACCACCACCGCAGCAACGAAAGAAAAAACAAAAAAAACAACCGAGGACGAAAACGACCACTCGAAAGCACCTCTCCCCCCCCTCGTTTAATCTTTTCGCAATTCTTTTGCAGCAGCAGCAGTCGCACAGCGCGAGACCGAGTCAGCCCGCGAGTCACTGAGTCGGATCGGTTGACCGTGGAATAAACCCGAAAAGAAGCCATCACTCGCTCTCTCTCTCCTCCCCCCCAACTAACCGAATTCCCCCAGATCAATCTGCCATCTCTCTCTCTCTCTCTCTCTCCTCCACTGTAACGGAATCGCAACCCCCAAATCTTAGGGCTTTCTCTCTCTAACCCCCTCACCACCACCCACCCACCCATGGACGGCGGCGGTGCTCCTCAGCCGGCGGATACCGACATGTCGGAGGCGGCGGCGCCGGCGCCACCTCCCCCGCAGCAGCAGCAGCAGCCGCAGGGGATCGAGAACATCCCCGCCACGCTCAGCCACGGCGGCCGCTTCATCCAGTACAACATCTTCGGCAACATCTTCGAGGTCACCGCCAAGTACAGGCCCCCCATCATGCCCATCGGCAAGGGCGCCTACGGCATCGTCTGGTAGGTGGAGCTTCTCCTCCCGTCCCGCCCCGACTAGTTTTCGCTGGCCCTTCTCTCTTCGATTGACTGCTCGTTGAGCTGGCTGCCGATGCATCCGGCTCGAAATAGCTGCTTCTGCTAGCTAGTTTTATCATCGGTGACGTGTAATTATTTTGTTTTGATTCGGGTGTGCTCTTTTTTGTTTCTTTCCCCATCTCTCGGTTTCAGTTCGGCTTTGAATTCGGATACGAGCGAGCACGTCGCCATAAAGAAGATCGCTAATGCTTTCGATAACAAGATTGACGCGAAGAGGACTCTCCGCGAGATCAAGCTCCTCCGGCACATGGACCACGAAAACGTCAGTAGTGAATCGCACGCGTGCATTTTTTGTTCGTTACATGATTGAGAATGGCTTTCTGGGTTGTTTGTAGTGTCGTTGCTTTAATGGTTGGCTTTTGGGCCAGTGATGCCATTGATATTGTGTCCATTTACATTGCTCTCTGTCTCAGTTCTAAATATAACAAATGTGCAATACAGGTGAATTAGCATTTCCTGTTGTTGACAACAAATCAAGAAATAGTGCAGCAATTAGTAGAGCTGTCAAGGGACAGTACCTAAATGACGCTTGAATCTTCTACTTCGCTAGAAGGGGTATCAATTGCTTAAGAGAATCTAGTCTCCATGTTGTTCTGTGGTACCATTTCTTCTCTGCACCAGTTGTTAATGAGCCGGAGAACATACTGAAACACCAGTCAGTGTATTGCCATTACTCATATTGATATAGAAGTTCTTATTGCTGCTGTGCCTACTTACAGAGTTGAACGTCTCTTCTTTGAGCTTTTAAGTTCATATGCCTTTAAGTGTTGTTGATAGGAAACGGGGGGAGATCTCTGAAAGTATCTTGTGGCAAAGATGTTTGCTATCTGTTTCAGTAGTCAAAACTTAACACGTTCGACTATCGAGTATGGCTGGCAAATGTCTTGTTTGTTACGTCTAATTGCCCCCACATCATAAACCTTTTTTAGGTGAAAAATAAGAAGTCCTCAAGCCAATGGTTTTGTTTTGTGGTGGTTTCAATGGAAATTGCTTTTTGTTGAATTTTTTTAATCTGTATAGTTTGAGCTGAGTAAATGTTGATTTGGTGTCTTTTTGTCGAATTATAGCTTTTCATTGTCAGAAAGTATAAGCAAATTGAAAAGGAAGTAAAAGAAAAGCATAAATGCATTTACATGGCAAGAAATTATGGAACCAGACAAACATCTTCAATGACCTGGTTATTAATTTGGACTTGAACATTGTATTAATCTTCTACACGAAAGTTGGAAGGATTGATGAGACTGACATTTTAGATGATTCACTTACAACTTTTATTGTGAGTATGGGAAATGTGTATGTCATTTAATTTCTCTTTCTCTGTGTAGATTATGATATAGGCAATGTTATCAAGAGGGAATAAGGGAGGAAAGAAAAGATAAAGAGGGGAAGTTGTTTTCCTTTATTTGAAAGAAGAAAGAAAATGGAGAGGATCGAAAGTAGACGAAAATTGGGATGAATGTGGAGGGAAACTTTAACTCTAAAAGTGCGTGGAAAACACAAAGAAAGTGGATAAAGTTACTCATTAGACTTTGTTTTACAGTTCTTAATCATTTCTAGAAGGGTAATGTTGTTTTTTTTAACACATATGATCAGAATTTTTCCTCCAATCTCTCTCTCTCTCTCTCTCTCTCTCTCTCTCTCTCTCTCTCCTTTCTTTTTCTTCTTCCTAAATGCAAGAAAAAAAGACCTCTTTTTCCTCCTCCATTTTCTTTTACTAGATAATTCACATTTCCTCCTGCATATGTTTCGAACGAAATGCAACAAAAAATATCATAAAATGGAGTAAGATCCTGTTTCAATCGAAATAAATGATAGAATGATTATTTGGGTATCATTGACAACTATTCTTATGTTGGAGGCAAAAAATTTCAAAAGTTTAATTTCTAATATACTGATATAGAAGGGTACTGGTACTCATCATTCTTAGAGATGTTATAGGTGGATTTATCATGATTGGATGCAATTTGTAATGGTATGAAAGTGGTTCTTGTTGGTATAAAGAACAAATTTTGAACTATGATTGGTGGGATTCCACATGCATGCGGTCTTTAATCGAGACTATATTTATCTAGGGCTTGGCTATCATGCTGGATACAAAGCAAGCCCTTTAATTAATACAGAACTGGTATTGCATGGCTGTTTTAACAGAACTTGCTTTTCGGTTATTATAATTCTTATATGCTCATGTGAGATTCTGTTATGTTAATGCAGGTTGTGGCAATCAGGGATATAATTCCGCCGCCACAGAGAGAGGTGTTCAATGATGTTTATATTGCATATGAGCTAATGGACACTGATCTGCATCAAATTATTCGTTCCAACCAAGCACTGTCTGAGGAGCATTGTCAGGTTTCATTTAGCCATTTATCGTACGATACTGGCACTTCCTTCTAGATGGGATACTGCTTTCTTGTCAGTATCTGTTTCTTAATTATGCTAGTGGGAGTTGTCATCCACTGCTTTCTTGTTATATGCTGGTTCTTAATTAGACTATTGGGAATTAGCCAAAAAAATTAGGTTATTGGGAACTTTCAAAGAAAATCTGTATTCTAATGAAAAGCCAAGATTGCAAAGATATCATACATTCTTTAGCTGCCAAATTTTCTAAAGTTTATTGCAATTAATTTTTTTTTCTTGCATTGACACAGGAAATAATGGGGGCACTAAATGATGCTGGGAGTACATATGAACTAGAATTAGTCATTCCATATATGTAATGTCAGCCGGAATTTCATTCAGCCAATCCTGGGATAAAATATTGCAAGCGGCCTTCTACGGCAATTATATAATTTCATCAATTAAAAGATATTAGATCTACAGGCTATAAATTGGAGGCTTCTCTTGGAGGCATATGAACCAAGACTTTATTATTCTTATCAAAATGATTATTTGATAGTTAAGTCGCAAATGAGGACATGTAGATCATTATTTATAGATAAAATTTAAGGATCTTCTACGGAATCCATTAGGCCAGAAATAATCTGGAACTGTTGCGGTGATGAAGAATAGCAAAAGAATGGTGCCATCTCCTAGGTTTGCTTATTTATGGGAGCTTGATGATGATATGAGACTGGTTTTCCCATTTTGTCTATATGGCATTGATGGCAGTATCATTGATTTCTTGCTTGGAGAGGAGATGCATGAAGGTTATTGTCATAAACACTCCCTTTTTGCTACAAACACTAGAAATTGAATGCCTGTATGGTGCTGATCATTTAGCTGTATACTGCTCATATAATTTATATTCAAATCACTTGCGTTGTGGTTGATGACTATCCATTTGTGTCTTTTGCAGTATTTTCTGTATCAGATCTTGCGAGGGTTAAAATACATTCATTCTGCAAATGTTCTGCATAGAGACTTGAAGCCCAGCAATCTTCTCCTAAATGCAAATTGTGACTTGAAAATATGTGATTTTGGACTAGCTCGTGTCACTTCTGAAACTGATTTTATGACAGAATATGTTGTCACGAGATGGTACCGTGCGCCAGAGCTATTGTTAAATTCTTCGGACTATACGGCGGCAATAGACGTATGGTCTGTAGGCTGTATTTTTATGGAACTAATGGATCGGAAACCCTTGTTTCCTGGCAGAGACCATGTTCAACAGCTACGTTTGTTGATGGAGGTAACATTTAAGAAGTTGGTCAGTTGTTGAGCAGTTCTCTTTGGAGACTTTCTTTCCATGTCACTTTCTTGCATTTTTTTTCCTCACAAATTTCGCCCTTAGGAGCTCTTTTTCTTCTTGTATTTGCTAATCTAAACCAAAAATACTGCCACCTAAGATGGTTCTAGATAGGCATTCTCTAATTTACACTCTTTCTTGTTGCACCATTTACTATTAATGTGTCTTCAGTGGAGATGGATTTGATTGAGCTCTGTAGAGGTTATGCTGTGACATCTAGTAGTTATGATTGTGTGACCTTGCAGCTGATTGGCACCCCATCAGAGGCAGAGTTGGGGTTCTTAAATGAAAATGCTAAGAGGTATATCAGACAGCTTCCTCTGTACCGTCGGCAATCCTTCACTGAAAAGTTTCCTCATGTCCACCCGCTTGCAATTGATCTCGTTGAGAAGATGCTAACGTTCGATCCCAGGCTGAGGATCACAGGTGCGAATATGTTCTCTGATACTTTCCTGTAAGCCATTTCTGCATGGACTTTAATTGCTTTCCTAATCTACCATGAGTCTCGTGTAAACTAACTGGGTCGCTTGCTGATGTAACTGTCATTGATATTGAAGATGTGGATATTTGCACTAGGGATTTACTCAATTCCTTGTTTGGACTGTGTATGTTCTTCCATACCTGCATCTGCTTGCTTCTTTTTCTGTGTATATTCTAAAATGGTATTTATTGGTTGTGAAGTTGGTAATACTTTTAGGCTGTAATAATCTTCTGTCTATCTCAGTGGATCAGGTTATGCTAAGGGTGCTAGGATATATGCAAAAATTAGTGGCCTGTTATGTGAGCATGTGATGATGATCTGATTATAGTTGAGAAACTCTTCATTGGCTAAAAGATGAGTCATAAGTTATTACCTATAACTTTTCATCTTTTGTAGGGTGCTATGAAGTTATTTTACTTATGTTTATCTGTTTTTCTCAGTGACAATTACTTAGGGGTCCTATCATTTCAGAAGAAGTAAACTTCTGAAGGATGTCAATGCTTCTGCCCCTTGTGCTTGGTGTGTGATTTGCCAAGTTGCCGAACCAGACTGTCCCTATTTAGTTCCTGAACTCAGGCAATGAACAATAAATGATGAGTAGAGAAACGGGGTTCGGAATGGAGGTTCAAGCAGGCTACTTTATTTCATTTATCTTCTAACTAGTTGAATGCTTGAGAGAGATTTTCATCCAAAAAAGACGTAAAGTGAGACAACCACATCTGCATTCATATTTAATTGTCATCTAAATATGGAAACTGCAGCTTTTACAGTCTAATGGGGTCATGTACAAGAATCCATGGAGTTGGCCTTTGCCAAGTCCCGGGGTATGATTGGAGAGGTGACTTGTGGCTGTGCTCATACTCCTATTTTGAACACATGAAACCCGATAAACAATCAGTACTGTTTATATTTTCTATTCTGCCAAAAGTGCAGAATGTTAAGGGCTATATGTCAGACATGGAACCTAGGACCAGGATCAGGGACGTGAATTGCAAAGAGCCATAATTCTTAGTTCAAAATTAACCCCACAAAAAATGTTAACACTTTTGTCCTCTTACATTTGAAGATCAATTTTCGTAGAACTTGACAATGATTAAAGAAAAAAAAAAAAAAAAAAGGTAGAGCAACACCAAAGTTTTTCCCCAAAAAAAAAAAAGGTGAATATAGAACATCAAGCTTCTATTGTACAGTCTGATACCAATCTTGTTGATATGGATTGCACTCAAAGTTCGAAATACCGTGAATGCGTCAGTGTCACAGCAGTGTAAGCAGTCTATCAACTTAGTAAGTAATCTACAATCTCAATTGAGGTTGGACATGCCAAAATAACATAAATGTAGACATCACTGTAGTGAATTTCATGCTATATAAATTTTCATGTACATCCCCTTAATCTAGTCTCTGCAAAGAATTGGTATTTATACCCTAACTTGTTTGACATGACAGATACATATCCGGCTGCTAGGAGCCAATGTAATGACACATGATTTGGATGACTAGTATACAGATGGCAAATGGGGCCTTATAATGAAACTTAAACTAGTCATTTGGTGATAGTCACTACCGAATAAAACACTACAGAATGCATAAGTTAATTCGTATGCCTGAGTGAATGTCATGTCGCACATAATATGTGCATAATCCGCTAGAAGAGGTAGAGAAATACTGCATTCAATACACAACTTTAGTCATCCGCTTTCATTTTGAAATAGGAGCGCGGAAGCATAGTATTCACTTGATCTTTCCAAAATAAAGCACAATTTGTGCTGCCACAAAAAATTCAAAGTAGAAATTTGAATTTTAATTGCTTTAACTTCCTATGCTTCTCTAGATTATTGGTACAAGCTTGATCCATCTTAAGACAGTGACGTCAGAACTGCGGGAGCCAGGAGTCTGTCTCCATGAATGTGCCACCTTCACCCATCTTAGTCTCATCAAAAGCATAAAATGCTAGCCACCATTTGCAGACATACATGGCCGAAATCTCTAGTGAACAGATAATGAATCTCGTAATGCCTCTAGAGCTGGTCTGTGTCTGTTTTGGACTGGCAGTGAAAGGCAAGAACTCATTGACTGGCTGGAAGAGATTGTTTGGAAAAGTTCTGCAATTAATACATCATGTGGAACATGTGTGCGGTAGAAGGAATGAGAATCACTGATTGAGCTACATTTCATAGACCTGTTAAGGACTGAACTTTCATTTAAGTTTTCTTGGTTTAGCTTTTTTGAAGCTTAATGTCTGAATCCCACAAAGTTTGTTTTCTTTTTCTGAGTCCTTCGGTACACTTCCTGTGAGCTTGGATTGTACTCCTTCCGACAGCAAGCTCTATTTATCAAAAAAGATAGAAGGAATATGATGATGACTTAGATCCTATTATCATAAATTTATAAGGTCTGTCGTCCTATACTGGGAAATTTGTTGAGTCCGGAAGATTCTGTATTGATTTAGAGACTGAGCTGAAGGCAGCTCATGCTGAAACTACGTCGGTGATCCATTTTTTCGTTTTCCTTTTGTCCCTTTCCTACCTTGGATGGAGATTGGAGTTCGAAAGTTAAGCTCTACTTTAGTCAGTGGGGTATAAAAAGAGTTTCTTGCAAGGTTTTGTCATGGTTGATGTATGTTTCCTCAGTAAAGGAGAAGCCAATTTTGTGGACCATCTGCTGTACATTGTTCTGCTATGAGGCAAGCTTTTGAACTTGGTTAATACCACCATCGAGCTGTGTTGGAGGTTCTTTTCTGATCAGAAGACCATGCTTGAACCACCGAAAAAGAAAAAAAGAGAAGTTACCTGATGTTTGGACTTTTGTTCATACAGTGATTATTGGTACGAGTTTCCCCAAGTATGTCTGCAAATAAAGTGCTTGGTATTTGGTGATTGGCCTGGTTGTATGCTCAAATTAAAAAGCCACTTGGTTTGTCCTAACACGTGGGAGATGCGATGAGCATTTATATATGCCTTTAAGTGTGAGTCATGATTCACAGCCTTTCTGAGAGCATAGAAAATTATGCATGAGTGAGTTTCACGAAGCCGAAACAGGTATCTCATGAATGTAATTAGGCCCGATTAGGTAATAGTCCTGCATATATGTTTGGCTCATTCACTGATTATGGCATGAATGCTTTTGTCATTAGCCAAGGTAATGTGATTTTTGGCTGCTTTTTTAAACAGGGCCATTGTAGATTATAGATTGCTTCAGGTGATAGGACAAAGGGATCTCGTAAATTTCCTTCCTATGTCTTACCATAAATTTGCTTAGTTGTTTGTGCTTGTCTCGTGACAGTAGACATTCCTGTTTCAATGAGATTTATGAATCTCTTAACACTTAGTTTCTTTGGTACAGTTGAAGAAGCATTGGCTCATCCCTACCTAAACTCGCTGCATGACATCAGTGATGAGCCGACGTGCACGAATCCATTCAACTTCGACTTTGAGCAGCATGCACTCACGGAGGAACAGATGAGGGAGTTAATTTATAGGGAAGCGCTCGCTTTTAATCCCGAGTATCTACAGTAATGGAAGTCATGCTGTTAGTATGTGGTGGCTTTTCTCGAGTGTGATGCCCGTGTTTTTACGTGGCAATGATTTATTTCTTCGTGTACATATTTTCTATCTTATTGTTGGATGGCTCTACTATTGAATTCTTTTCATGACTTCGACAACCATAAGAACTTTCAAAGACTGCCTGTATTAACTGTTTTTCTTCATTGCTCCACCTGTTAATTGAGCCAACATCTGCTGAGTATCCTTGCATCCCTCTCTCTCTCTCTCTCTCTCTCTCTCTCTCTCTCTCTCTCTCTGTATTGATGGCACCGCCAGGATATGATTGGGTTATAAAAGCCTATTATACGTGGAATAATCATCAGAGTAATAGGGGATATCAGCACAAGGCCTAATGATGATGTTTGATATTACTGACACTAATCATCTCTTGAATTTTTTTTAGCCATCACCGTCTTTCATTTTGCATTCAAAGGGTAGAATGAGGTCTGAATATTCTTAGAAGCTCCACTCTCCGACATTTCCTTCGTTGGGGACACGGTTGATGATTCGAATTCCATTCTGTGGTGTTGACAGGACAGTTAATGTGGCGTGGAACGATTGTAACAGCAACTTTTAAGGTTGCTCTTCTACTTTTGACATGTGGTTTCGAAACACAATTCTGCTGTATTATGGTTCTGTGGATAGTGCATGCCATGCGTTCCTTTGTTATCTTTTGGTACAAACCAAATAGGGTATATGGACTATGGAGGACATTCCTGATAAAGTCCTTTGGAATATCTGATGCAACTGAGCCTGATAAAATCTCGTTTTAAGATGACCGGTGCATAAGGCACGCATCACAGCCTTTCTTTAACTAGAAGGGAGGAGAGGAGCAGAACAATAATACAGATACGTCAACAAAACTTGGAAAAGGGTTCTTTGCTGTGTCGAGACTATCAAAAGAGAGTCCGCAGCGCAAGGTTGGACTATCTTGTTGCAGCCAACAATCGGTACGATCCATCAGGTTCTTCGTTTTGTTAGAAGTCACTGAAAATGCAGTTCTGTGCAAGCAATTCAACAGAGAGACTAAACTTATACACTAGCTCTCACATGTACAAATCCACACGCATTAAAAAGCTGTTCACAATTCATACAAGCACTGCTCATTTAGCTCTGCAAAGCTCTGCAGCCATGTTATTCTAACTCAAATATAAAAGCTACAACCATTCTTACATCACATTAAAGAAAGGCTCGAAGTAGAACTTGAGGCGCAAATGGGATATCGATGGCTGATAAAATCAGGATTAACAAATATAAAAGTGAAAACAATCGAGTCATCAACTCCTCTCCTGTTTTAGGAGGATAATCTTTACAAGTACAAAGCATGCAGGCCACGCAGTAAAACTGCTAACTCTTCACATTATCGAAAAATCTGGAGAGTGGCACAGGACCGGTTTCTTCATCGTCGCTGCCACTCCGTTTTCTTGACCGGTGCTTCTTCTCCTTTCTATTTCTTTTTGACCTGGACCTCGATCTTTTAGATTCCCTCTCTTCTTCTTCATCACTTGAATAATCAGAAGATGAGCTTGTGGAGCTAGACCGGTGCTTCTTCTCCTTTTTATTTCTTTTAGACCTGGACCTCGATCTTTTGGATTCCCTCTCTTCTTCTTCATCACTTGAATAATCAGAAGAGCCCGAGGAGCTAGAATCTGAAGATCTCTTCCTTGACCTCTGCAAAAGAATCAACAATAGAATTCAGGATCTTGGAAAAAATTAGGTACGCGGAACTAGATATACATCTTCCCCTGAAGGTGACCTAGTTCTCAACTTCAGTTTGACAAAGGAAACTCACTCCCGAAAGCAAACGAAACCTGGAAATGTGGGAAGAAGAAAGAACCAGTCGTTCTTCCTCCATCATCCGAGGTAAGAAGAAGAATCCTTGCTTTCTCTAGAAAGGGGAAAGGGCTGGCTTTTGATTTTGAAGGGTCCAAACATACCGTTGAACAAATTCAGTCGTCACAAGGTGAATCCTTTACATTGTACTTTCTGATGTTTCATCACTCCTTATATGTTAGCAACGCACTTTAACATGAATCAGAAATGGGAGCCAAGCTAGGTCCACAGACGTCAGAACTCAGCCAAGTAAAAGAAATGGCCTCTGTTCCAATAGTGGAAAAACCGCTTGAGAAGGAGAATAAGAAAGAAGAATGAGCAATTCTTTTTGTGTGTGCATGCTTGCGTGTGCACGCTCGAGAGAGAGAGAGAGAGAGAGAAACAAAATAACTCACTTCTCAAGCGTTAGGTCTCCATCTTATATTAGAAAGAACAAATTCCCATCCAAGACCTAAGCAATAGTTAGCATAGCTATTGACAGCAATAGTAAGCACATCTAGACATCCCATTTAAAAAAACCAAGGCACTTCCCAGGATTTTTCTAGACAAACATAAAGTCTTAAACACTATAGCATCCAATCATGGATACAATCTAGACTCATGCATAAGTGCATTGTAAAAAAATACGTCTTCCACAAAAAAGAAAGAGCCTAAAAGCAGAGCATTTCATGAGCTTTTATTGATCTTTTACATGGTGGACTACAAAAAATGAGAGGTGAACTTTACGAGAAAGGACCAATTCCACTCAGAGAGTGTAAAGAGCATTCACGTGCACAAGAAACAGAACAAGTATTAACTACATTAAGAAAAACGTAGGCACCTTTCTCTTGCCACTGCGTTTCCTTTCATCTTTCTCCTTGCGATCTGCAAAGACATTTCCGATTTGATATAGGAACTAAAAAGTGCATAGAACTTGCAAGGCCCCAATGGTTGTTACATACCCTTTTTCCGCTTAGATTTACTACTAGAGTGGTTTCTTCCATGCGCAAGCTTGTGTGCCCTTTCAGCGTCTAGCTGCGCTCTGTACTCTCTCATCATCTTATCTTTGTCCTTTTCCATTTCCCCCTTCTTGATCTCTTCTTCCTAGTAAAATATATAATTAGTGACAAATTTAATTCGAGCATTTGAATTTTGCAGAGTTCACCCAAACAAAGAGATTTAGACCCAAGATTTGATCAAGTACACCAATGTATGAATTAAGAGTCCAAGTACAGGTTTAAGCACACAGCTTGCCCGGATCAAAATAACACAATGCATGTCTGCTCCAAATTTAAAACTCAAGAACAAGGTCCCATTAGGATAACACTCTTTATTAGTTTAAACAATTAGTCTTAACAGTTTGTTACCCTATCTTAGTGACTATGAGAGTTACTCCACATAAGAACTTACGCATATGGTGTACTAAGGAGACCGTGCACTTAAAAAGGTGAGGGCCTTTAGATGCCCACGTCATAATTCAGAGCTAATAGTAGATAAGAAATTTGTGTGCATGGAACTGGTATGGAATATAAGGCCTAATACCAGATGTTCGATGCAGCCAAAATCAAAGATACAATAATGCGACCATGTGATTGCTTTATAAACAACTATTTTGATCCCAAAGGAAATCAAACTTTCAGTCCATTTTCATCATATTGGCATTTAAATTTCTCCCAAGCAACTACTTTGAAGCTAAAATTCAAGCCATCAGCCTGATTCATATTTGAACTCAATGAAATGGCACAAAGTTTATTCAGCTGATGCTGGAATTGCTTACACCAAGCTAGAGGGAACTGGTGCAAAACACACTAAAATTTGACCCACCAGACAGTCGGTTTGCATGACACCACAAGGTCAGTCAATCACCAGTAACAATCCAAATGCAAAATGACACGAAAGAACCAGCACAAGGAACACGGCAAAAGAAAGTTGAACGTGCAAGAAAAGGACCGTTAAAGAAATTTGGAAACCAAGAAGAAGCCAACACAAATAACTTGTATTGGTTAATGTAATGCAAAGATTGCCATGCAAAAGAAACAACTTTCTTGAACAGAAACTTCAACTGCATGTGATAGAGTAAACAGTCACAGTCATGACTATGTCACTTTTTATGCGTAAAATCCTTCATTCATGAGAATCCTACCTAGGAAATTTCAATTAACAAAAGACTGTAGATAGCTGAATAAAGTTCTACTAAGCAAAGAGGAGGTGTTGATAATTTTCGATTACATGACTATCATTTAACCAATATAAATATTCTCTAAATAATCAGACTATGGACTAACGAAACTGAAACAGATTTGTTCAAAACGCCGTCAAGAAAATAGGCAGCACGTGATGCCTCCATATTACAGGGAAAATACAAGAATATGGGAAAAGAAATGAAAAGGAGCAAGATATCTTGGTAATACCAGAAAGAGTTCTGTCTATATATTTAGTCTTTTTATAAGTTCTTGGACAAGATTAAACGATCATTCACCAGCTATTGGTTATATTCTTGAGAGTATCTCCAATACAGGTATCCATCACCAAAAAAACTTGCCATTCTATTCATGCATGCAAAAAGGAAAAAAGAGATAATTCAGTGTGATAAAATAGCAAGAATAAGCCAATATTGACAAACGAGAATAAGGATTTAGTTCCGGAGGAATAATTAGTTTCAACAAATTACCTTCTGCTTCTGTTTGAATTCTTCCCAGGTGATTGTATGAGAGGTATTAAGGCTTGCCAAACGAGCAGCATGCCACTCTGGTGAATGAAAAGAACCATCCACCTGCGACTGTCCTCATCAATGACTGTCCAGGAAGCATAGTCTTCCAAGAAAAAAGAAAACAAAAAGCACTGACAAAGAAGCCAAATCTTGCAGTCATAATTATTCAACCGATGAGAAATCTTCGGCTTATGATTATAAACCACCGCTATATTTTCCAGAGCATAAAGTACCAAATAAGACAAGTGGATGCATCAAAGGCACAATAGATGTTGCTTGGTAAAAGAAAATTAATTTAACCCTTGACCATGGTTACAACACCATCCTCAGGATTCTAATAAGAATGACCAAGGCTTAAGAGAAGATTACCACACAGGCCAAGACAATCTGTATTTGGCAATACAAAAACATAAATGACCGATATTTAGTTCTAGTGCATATATGATGCCCAAGGAAGTGAGTATCTCTTGCATTCACCAGATAGTTCTGCTCCTCAGGGCTCTGAAGACAGGGAGATATGCTCTGCTTACCCAATTCCTGAATTACTCTCGCATAACTAATTTCACTGTCATTCTATTCCTCTAATAAATATGATGCCGCACTTCTGGACAAAAAAGAACCATGGAAACAACAATTTCAGAAGTCCCCATAGTTTTATAAGTAATGCTAAGAATGAAATTTTAACCTATGCTATCGCATACTGATCATACCCACTAAAAAACAATGCCCATCATATGAAAACATTAAACTGAATCAGTCTATAAACGAAATACGCCAGATGTAACATTTCTGGGAAGGGGGTGTATGATCGAGATCAATTTTGAAAAGATTAAGTGCAAAGAGGCACCAATGACTGCAGATTTTCAAACAAACAATTACATTTGAAGAGTCCCAGGGTGACACTAACCCAGTTCACCCATCAAGAAACCCAAAAACGAGAACTCGGAAATCCTCAGCTGCTAAAGTAAACGACCAAGAAACTTCCCCCGATTAATTAAGTCGCCATTTCAAGATAGCAACCACATCGACCGCCCCACAAGTTGAAGGAAAAGACCGCAAGCCAATCATTCAACAAACTTCCCTGGGCATGCACAACAAAACGCCACCCCCCAATCCAGCAGAACCAACCAAGTCAACCAAAGGACGAACTTTTATACAAATTAAGACGAAGTAGACCAGCACGAGAAAAGGGATTTCGAATTGAAGAAGAGGGGAGCAATGAATAGTATGGAAGGGTACGAACCATGCCATCCTCAATCAGTTCAGGAGCAGCTGAGCTCGAGCCCACCCTGGCTCTCTGCATGGCCTTGTACGCCTGGTTCTTCCCCATCTCCGGACGAAATCGAGGCAGGGTCTGGTTCGGAGAGAGCTCGATTTCCAGGCAAACGCGAAGCTTGTGTGGATGTGAAGGGGTCAGGATTTTCTAGGTCTTCATTAGAACGGGGATTCCAAGGACCGAGTCGATTTTGATTTGGACGCTGCTGGATCGAGAGAGAGAGACCTGAAGAGCAATCGCAACCCGCGAGATACAAAAGGCTTTAAGGGGCCTCTCTTAGAAAAAGGCTTTTGAGCCCAGGAAGAAAGTATATTGTGGATGCCCAAGCGTACGGTCGGTTTCCCGGTGGATCGGTTCCGACCTAAAATCGGAAACCGGTCAGGTTTTTAGATCAAACAGGCAGTTCCGAGCCTCGGAACCGGGAATCGAATCGGTTCTCTCTAGGATTGGCCTTGAACCAGTCGGTACAATATCGATTTAATTTGGTTACCAAATGGAACTGGAACCGGTGGTCACTCTTAACTATTAGGTTCTCTTTGTTTCGTGAAAAAAATTCATATGTGACAAGCAGTTTTGGTGTGCTTATCAATAAATATACTTTTGATCGCTACCGATGATTAGATTATGGATTCTTGGGAGACGATTCTCTCATCGTAAGTCATGGTAATCAAGGTTTCTTTTGTGGCTCCCGATCACTTGGGCATCGTGACATTTTACACGGCAATTAGAGAAAATTTCAAGTATGGACATGAAGTGAGGCCATTTTCTCAAATATGGAATTGAGTTCATATGTGCTTCTCGCATGCAATGATCATGGGCATTTTTCTGTGGCATCTGTTAATTAAATTCAAGAAGGTATTATTTGCTTTAGCCTATCTCATATCGAGGCTCACAGTTTTGTCTTTTGGCATATAAGCAACCACTTTCTCAGGTGGTCACTCATCTTTAGAGTGCGTTCCCACCTGAGCGCGCTTAATTTTGGAGTTCCAAAGTTAAGTATTGCCGTTATGTCAAAAAGCGCCTCTCAGAATTGCTCTTCTCATGTTCGGTGCATAGTTCAGTACATTCGTGCCCCCTTCTCTATCCTAAAAATCTGTTAGGAGTGGTTTCTTGTTTAGGTTCTCTTGCCCCGGCGACCATCCTCTGTTCTCGTCGAACCAAGTCGTTACATTTTCACCTACCCATTTTCTTCTCTTTCTCTTCCTTCTTTTCTCCGTTCATTCTTCTTTCTTGTTTTTTTCATCCTGCATCGATGCCGAGCCTCTTCCGACAGCTCGACTTGCTAGATGTCATGAAGTCGTTGGCGAGCCTCCATACCAGCTTTAGATCTGTCCTTTTGCTCAAAATGTCAGTCTTCTGAAAAGGATCGAATCAACACTTTGACTCGCAAACATACTGAATGGTTTGGGTATCTGAAAATCTCATGTCATGCCGCAAAAGCGGAAAATGTTATTCGATCAAAGCCCTACTCCTCCCCACAAACGTGCAGTCTCAAAGTCAAAAAACAGACATTTTCTCTTTCTCCCGAGTCAAAGATTGGAACTTCTTTTGTCTATAATATCGACCAAGAAAGGGAAGACCATTTTGAATTCCTCCTCCTCTCTTTCAACTCTCATCGCTCAGCAAATATCTCGCGAAGGCCCTTGCACTGCATCTTCTCTCCGGCAACTTCATGATGTCGAGCGAGATCGAACAGCTGACACAGGTGCAGAAGGAAAAAGAAAACGAAAAAAAGAAAAAGATGAACAGAAAAAAAGAATAAAAAATTTCCCTGAAAAGCGACATGTGAGAGGCCGATGCAAGCTCGGATCCTTAATTTACGCGAAGTCGGTCATTTTGGCATTTTATTCGAGTTAATGTTCATCCTAGACCCTTTTTTTTTGCAACAACGGCCCTGCTTCGTACCCTTTTTTTTATTTTATTTTCCATGGCAGGTATGACTTAGAATCAATTTTAATTACAGCGAGATAGATATGCCCGAGCTATAGAGAATATAAAATAAAAAAGTCCATCAAAACGTGGACAAAAATATCAAAAGATTCGATACCTAAAACACATGTGTCGCTAATCAGCCTCCACAACCTCAGCTCTGTCTTCTCTTTCGTTTTTTTTAAAATCCTATATCGCTGTCCGGCATACTTTGGTCCGGGAACGACCAATTCCCCCCCTCTCTCTCTCTCTCGGACATTTTTACATACACCTGAGCGGCGCTATTGCACTCGCGGTTGTCCTAGGGTTTGCATTTGCCGCGTCCTGCTCGGACAGGATAACCAGACTTCTTGCCCCGTAAGTGCGCCGGCGCGCACGAAGACTCTCTCTTTCTTGCCCGCTTTCGCGAATTATTCACGCCTCGATCGTTGCATTTGGATGCGGTGCAGGTTGGTTTTTTGATGGGTGTGACCGAAATAAGCGGCTTCTCCGCTCTTTGCTCCGCTAAATTGAACGGCGCCCGGCGACCCATTTGCCCGTTCGAGAGAATTCAGAGGAGGGTCGTCGCCATGGCCTCCGCCGTGGACGTCCAGCACTTGAGCGAGGCCAACCAGCAATTGACGGGTGCCTCGTTCATTCGGCCTCATCTGAGGAAACTGTCTCCTTACCAGCCCATTTTGCCTTTTGAGGTTAGTGCTGAAGCTGATCCTTTTGATTACTAGTGTTACTTTTGCTAAAGGTGTGAGCTTTTCTTGATGCTCTCTGTGCTTGATACATTGTGGCTATTATGCTTTAAATGTCACTGTTGATGCTTAAGGCGGGGGAGTGTTTCTGCGTTATAATTTTGGAGTTTCTTGTAAGTTACCCAAGTTGCGTTTATGCGCAAATGTTAGCACTGATTTATCTAGGCGCCGAGGCTTTCTAGTTCCCAATCTTGGGCTTGCCCGAGAAACTTCAATCGTTATTACAATCTGCTATTGCAGCCTCTTGGTTCCTCGTAGCAATATAGACTAAGTTAGGGAATTGATTCTTTAGGGTCTCGTTTATGCACCAAGAATCGAGCCAAAAGTAATTCTCTTCCCATTTTCCTGTCTGAATGAATGTCAACTGATCGTGGAAGTCCTCCCAACCATGATACGCCTTCAAACTCCTGCTCCACGGGGCATCGTTCTGTTTATGCTACGGGGTCATTTGGTTCTCCTATTTTCATTGAAATATGAAGCATGACACTTCATTTGCAATTGTTAATACACAAACTGGACATTGACATGAGTTCTATTTTGATGTTGCCATTGTATATCTACGACAGGTTTTGTCTACTCGTCTTGGAAGAAAACCAGAGGACATTATCAAATTAGATGCAAATGAAAACCCATATGGCCCTCCTCCAGAGGTAAGTTATGTAAATGATTGACTGTGCAAAATAACTTAATACTGTTCCTTTTTCTTGATAATTACGAATAAGTGAATCTTGTTCTTTGTTATAGCTTTGGTCAATTACTTATCCAAAACAACAACAACAAAAACAATAGTAATAGTAGTAGTAGTAGGAGTAGTAGTAGTAGTGGTAGTAGTAGTAAAGCTTGACTCGTTTGAATAGGCCATCAGTTATTAAATTTTTTTTTGTCTTGTCTGTTAAAATATCCAAATTTGCAGGTTTTTGAAGCTCTAGGGTCAATGAAATTCCCATATATATACCCTGATCCTGAGAGCCGTCGGCTTCGTGCTGCTCTTGCTGTGGATTCTGGACTTGAAGCTGATTACATTCTTGCAGGATGTGGAGCAGATGAACTTATTGATTTAATAATGCGGTTAGACAAAGCATTGCTTTTGGCCCTTAAAGTTGTCTTGCCATTAGTATTGCCCATGTCCTCATCAACTTGTAAATATGTCATGCAGATGTGTTCTGGATCCTGGTGATAAGATTGTAGACTGTCCTCCAACATTTACAATGTATGAGTTTGATGCTGCAGTTAATGGGGCACATGTTGTCAAAGGTAATCAATTGCAGATGAGTTCTTTTTCTGTTCTGAGTGACATCTTAATAGGTGTATTTGATATTGACTCTGCTTTTATCTTTTGTTTAGTTATGTATTATTCAACTTAACAACAGAAACATACTGCAACTTTGAGCTCATCATTTTTCTTTTCAATCTTCTTCTCCAGTTCCTAGGAAGTCAGACTTCAGCTTAAATGTGGAACTCATTGCTGATGCTGTCGAAAAGGAGAACCCTAAATGCATATTTTTAACTTCTCCTAATAATCCAGATGGGAGGTATCTCTCAATTCTGAGTACTCTTGCTTTAAATATTTTTTTTATGTTCTGTATTACACTTGACTTTGAATCGTTAAGATATCTGAATTCAACGTCTATATGAGTGAGTCGATTGTTGGTTTTTCTACTTATTATCACCTTAAAACTCAAAATAAAGGTCACTTTTGTTAATCTCCATAGCATCTTGCGTTGTGCTTTTGTGCAATTCACACTATAAAGATGATAAACACTTTTATAGTTGTGACTTTCTTTATTTAATGTAATCTGGATCTGCTAATCTGGTAGTGTAATAGTAGTTGTTGGTACTGTAATGACAGAGCTATCTGCCAATACTTGACTCAGTGCACTAATACTGCAGTATTATTGGTGATGAAGATCTCATTCAAATCCTGAAACTCCCAGTGCTGGTTGTGTTGGATGAAGCATACATTGAGTTTTCGGGGATTGAGTCTCGGATGAAATGGGTGAAGAAGTATGAGAACTTGATTGTTCTCCGGACATTTAGCAAAAGAGCTGGTAAGTATACAGTCTCGCAGTGTCTGGAGATTGACAGATTATGCTGGTTCTATTTCAATTTCTTTGAGGAACCTTTAAATTCATGGATGTCGGCAAATTTATGCCAATGTAGGTTTAGCTGGACTTAGAGTGGGTTACGGAGCATTTCCTTTGAGCCTTATTGAGTATTTGTGGAGAGCGAAGCAACCTTATAATGTATCTGTTGCTGCTGAAGTTGCTGCATGTGCAGCATTGCAGAATCCAACTTATCTGGAGGTAATTCTTAGTTAACTATCGATGACATTCTCCACAGAATTCCACCTTTAGTAATCCGAAAGCAAAGCATTAATGTTCTTAATTCTCGAAGCCCAATCTTTGAACTGTTTGTTGATTATTACCAGGATGTTAGAGACGCTCTGGTACGAGAAAGAGAGAGACTTTTTAAACTGCTGATGGGAGTTCCATTTCTCAATCCATATCCTAGCCATTCTAATTTCATTCTTTGCGAGGTCACATCTGGAATGGATGCTAAAAAGCTGAAGGTATGTTAGGACTCACTTACTCTTTGTTGTTGTCAAGATTTGTTTACACATCATATGCATTGAGAATTTTATACAGACATTCAAGGATTCACCCGTAAAAAGGACATTCAAAGATTCTTCTTTGATGTTATCTTTGTTGAGTTCCTCTATTATCCTGTCATATGGTATTATGGCCATTAAGATTTACGTGTTGCAAGGAATACATGATTTCTTTTGATGACATGTTCACTGAATTCCTTGAATCCTTGGAATTTTTTTTCTCTTCCTTTATTTTCCGCAAAGTAATGCTTCTACAAAATGATGCAGGAGGACCTTGCCAAAATGGGTGTCATGATCCGTCACTACAACAACAAAGAGTTGAAGGGCTATGTCCGTGTATCGGTTGGGATGCCTGAGCACACAGATGCTTTAATGGACGGTCTTAGTCGCCTCTCACAATGAATCTCTGTGATTCCACGGCTCTTTCTGAAGAACGAGGTGGAACAGGAAATAGATCTCCCTCACATTCTCTACTGCTAAAAACATTTGCCTTGCTCATGTAGAATTTTCTTAGACAGGTTGAGTACAAAATCCTTGTTCTAGTTGCTGAGGGACGTGTAAGCATACCTGAGGCCGTGGACGTGTATTTTGTTTAGGTTAACTATTCTGGATGCGGCTGTTCAATTTATTCCAGTGAGATTTCACTGTGTAGCAGTTACTGATAGCCCCATCTTTCATCTCTATAACAAATCGATAAGACTTTTACAGATCCGTGCCATTTAATGACATGAGCATTGGCATCAATAAAGATCCTCTCCTTACTCGATAACACAATGTATGAATCTATTGTTGCGTTATGGTGCAGATATCTGAAGTACAACAGTCATAAACAGTTTTGTTGAGACATTTGTGCTGGACCTTTTTTTTTTGGTCGGTAGTACTGGACTGTTTTTTTTTTTGGTCATCGGTAGTACTGGGCTTGAGTTAGTATTTTTTCTACATTTGGGGTTAAGTGTACTTTATTCTACATATAGTGTTGGGCGTACAAATTAGCTTGCAGTGAGTTTATCGTCATTATCCCGTGTCTGTGACCCTGTACTGTTGGAACCATGGTGTGATGAGTGGTCATTTAGTGCTAAATAAAGCATGAAAAGTTCATATAGTCTGGGTTAAGCATCTTTTTATTACAGATGTAAATGTTCTCATGAATGCCAATTAAACCGAGCAAAAGTATGTGTATTGCTAGATGTTTATGGAACTCTCAACAGTAACTGTCCCGGCAGAATCAGCTAGATGACCAACTATGCGAAGTTCCGATAATCTTGAGACTTTGCACACCGTAACTCTTTTTTAGTTCCTTTCATGGCCTTTGCGCAAGGTCTCTCATTGGTATAGATCCCAAAATCATAGTTTGGTTTGGATTTGATTGTTAGAGGTAACTAAATAAATTTTAAGAGGAAATTGGTAAGATTGAGCAGATCAGAAAATTATTATTGGAAACTTCGTCTGGGAGAAATAAAAATGAAGGGCGGGTGAGCTGGTGTTCAACAAAATAATCTTGCAAATACTTGCAAGAATGTTCTGTTCTAACCTTCTTCCATTTTCAATCATTCAGAGATAATAATATGGTAAGCAGAAGCAGTCCCACTTCCATTGTCTCGCCCTTGGATGATATCTGATAAATTGAAATGGTACAGAGAATTGTCTTTAATAAGATGGCTAATAGAGAAGTGACTAGATCTGGTAGCAATGATCTCCCAATTTCCGACCCCAGATTATCGCACCAGTTTAAATCCAAAACGCGGATGGATTATCTTATGAAGGATGTCGGCTTACCAATTGCTTCCAAGCATGTTTTTCAAGCAAATTTCTCAACAGAATTCCACCATGAAGAATCCTTATCATAAGAACTCTCTTAGCTCTCGACACAATAGCAAGTGTGAAGGCGCTTGACCTAGCATTAGGACAAAGCAAAGAACGCTCACACATCGACGCTGAACATAGTACAAGGTTATTACCAGCAGATGTGGAAGTTCACAACTTTCGTGTCACTATCCATCAATTAGAATCAACGACATGTTTAGTCCCTTGTCCTCGTGAATGGGCAGGGGCTCTGATTTCTCAACATCATTTTACTTGGCATCTTCTAACCAGTGGTTCATCTCATTCGTGCAGTGAGACTTTCTCAGAAGTAGCAAAGAACTGAACTTTGCAATGCCAATACATGTTTGGTGGGATAGGCATCTGTTAAGTTCCTAAGTAGACTGATGTCCCCTAGTTCCTCTTTTGCTTGGAACTGTTGTCCACTTTATGCTTTTTGAGTATCAATTTCAGTCCCCCATCAATTAACCTGCGAGTAATCGTAGACGTTTGCTTCATTCACCGGAGAAGTGCATTCAGGATGAAGTATGACAGCTCTCAGCATCCATACGCTCAAGGACACGCCGCGCCTCTTCTTCCGTGGATGGGACAACTTTCCGAATCCTCAATCCATCATTCAAGGCCTCAGGACGTACAGTGAATGTAAAGTAGAATTTGTTTGACACCTGCTAGGATGATAGATGAAATAATAACAAATTTATTAGGAGAATCTAGGACGTGGTGATGTGAAGCCAAGTCTGACATAAGATATGGTAACTTCACAAAGGTTCAGTTCGTTAACTAGCTCGGATTAAAGACAGACTTCAGTGTCCCCCAACTAGGTGACCCTGCTCATTCTCGTTAATTCTCTGTTTGAATTTTCTTATGCATGATCATCATGTTAAGAGATGGTAAATAGTTTGTGCCGACATGAAGGGGAGAGTAAATAGATAAATCCCCTAACCACAGCATTCTTTGGCTTCTGACCAGAGTAGCGAAACAATATCAAAATTTGCTAAAAGAAAATGTAACACGCATGGGCCACAAGTACCTCGCTTGATCTGAGCTCAGGTTGCATCACATGGGCCACAACTTCGACATTTATCAGGGGTTCAGCTGGATTGTCAAGCTCCGTATACAGAACACAGCATTTGAGGCGGAGAAAATTACCAACATCCACCTACATCCCAAAGATAATATCCTTCATATTAGGATCTTCCACTTAACAGATCCATAATTTTACTTATATACATCAGACGGCAAGAGTGAAGGCACAAGTGTGACCATCCCTGCTGATTGCCATGGCTCCACACTCAGCAGCTAAGTCATGCAACAGCATCACCTACACATACAAATACATCATGCACAGGATGAGTACTTACCGGTCTCAAGAAATCAACATGGTCAACTTCAACGAAACGGGGGGCCACACCAGCAAAGGCATATGTGGTTGAAAAGGCCAATTCAAAAGCCCTTCGCATTAAAAATCCTCCGAATATTCTCCCATGGATATTCCTTTGCTGTGGCTGGCATATTAGCGAGTTCTCAAAACAAGTATCTCTTATCAGAATGCTATCTCTGTCTGCCAAAGCTGGCATATCACAGAAGACACGACCTTCGGCAAGTAAAGCCTGGAGCCTGGACAAGTCCTCTACCTTAGCATCTCTGTTACGTTCTTCTCTCTTATTTTTCCTCATTTTATTCCTATTTTCTGCCTCTTGCCAAAGTAATTTTTCTCTCTCTGTCTCTGGTGAGATAGGGTTAACTGGAGTTGATTTCCTAGTTCTAGAATCACAAGCCACAAATGTGAAATTGGCGGTAAGTGCAACTGAATCTGAGGAATCCCGGGTTTCTGCATGGAATTGCCAGTTTAAGGTAAACAGCAGAACGGATCAGTCATAAGATTATATCATGGAAAGGATAACTTTATGAAGATCTGATATCTGAATATTGTGATTGACCAACATGTCAGAAACCTTGACAAACCAGCATAAGAGGATGTTGATTAGCAAGCTTCTCCATAGCATGGACAGGTTTACTGTTTTATTTATTTATTTTTTGGTAATAAGGGAATGGTGGATGGATAGCAAATTAGCAAATTTCACCATAGTTTTTACAAGTAGAGTAGCGAAATCATGCAAGAGCAAGTATGCTTGCGAAGAATAAACATTTACTTAAGGCACGGCCATCAAAGTGACACCATCCTTTGGGATCAGGAGTAACGCACTCCTGCAACTGCTTAGTGGCAGCCGATGGAAATGTATGTTCTCGTCCAATAAGCCATGTTTCACATAATACCTTCTGTGGACTGAGTTACTTCCAGTTGGATCTCCATCGACGAGCGCCCAACCCATGTAACAGCTCCCGCTATTTGCAAGTCAGTGTCAATACGGATTGGCCTCTTGAGAACCATCCTGTCTACAGAAGCAGTGACTAGTAATAGAGGCCTTGTGGTGCCATCGTCGCTGGAGCAATGCTGGTCCAAAAGAAAAAGGCTAAATACAATGGGGGGATGTTCTGTTACGCATGATTCTAATGATGAATTCCACACTGTATGAACTACGAATAATCACTAGAGAACTTAAGCACTAAGCCTCCGATTGCAGAACCTGATATGGACAAAGATCGATGAGAATTTAGACATGCTCTTACACAAATGATAGAGACAAGTTACTGCTTATGGCAAATAAGTAGCATGTTGTTCGATCTTTTCGTCCAAGAAATGAACTCCTCTGTAATACCAGATGGCCAGTTCTAGATTATTCAAACAAGGACTTGACATTCAGACTACTAATAGCAGAATACTAGAACTGATTACCCACCAACTAAGCACCAGTATCTATCAGTTCTATATCGGGAATTTATCAAAGCACCGCAAACTGTATTACCTAACTCTAGTAGTGTCAACGACATCGTATGCAATTCATCTTCTGCAGAAAAAAGCCCATAGGATATGCACCGAGAAGCTTTAGCACGAAAAACATCGCAGAGTATAAACGGCACCGCATTCAGAGAGAGGAAAAGAACGCATCGCCATCCGATAGTCGTTCAAAGCTCAGTTTATCTACCTTATAGCATATAGTCCCAGCGAGGGCATCGAGATCTTCCACCAGCTTCCCCATCCTGATCTTATTCCAAGGATTCCTATACTGCTCCCTGAGCACATAATCGCCCGAGAACTTGTAGAAAATGCTCGTCCTGCTCCTGGACGGGCTTCTCGGAACCAACTCGCTCTCCGGCGACGCGGCCTTCCCGCTCGCGCCGGCGTCGCCGGCCTCCTCGAACATCTTGGATCTCGCTTCCCACAGGGCGTTGGTGACGGGGGAGAAGTACATGCCGGGCCACAGGCTGATCGGCTTCCGAATCGACGATCCGGCGTCGATGGGCGGGGAGCTCTCGGAGGAGGCCTCCGCCGGGACCGCGGTGGCCGCCGGAGCGGGGGCCTCGCCGTCCGCCGCGGCGGAGAATCGGACGACGCGAGCGCATGGCTGGAGAAGAGGGAGCTTGGAGAGCGTTCTGCGGAGGGGCGTCATCGTCGTCGTCGTCGTGGAGCTGCGGGAGTTATCGGGGACGAAGGAAGGTGGATTTTTTAGGGACGTTGGACTTTCAATATGATCTACGGACGCCGCGATTGACAAATACAGTAAAAAATTATTGTTTAACAAAATAAAATGATAAATTATATGAATTAGAGGCAAAAAAAACATAATTCCAAAAAAAAAACATAATTTCGCATTATGAGGGCCACATTTAGGACTCAAGTAAAAGTTAGTGTTTTTTATTGAGACAAAAAAAGTTCGGATCAGAATTATTATTCAAAGCAAAGTTGGTGTTTTTTTTTGGAATTAGCTCTAAAAAAATTAAAAACCTTTATTTCTTTTTTCTTAAACAAAACATAGTGCTTTTGACCAAAAACAAAACAAAACAAAACAAAACATAGTGCTTGTGCCATAAATAAGTCATTATTAAAAATGGTTAATATTACGAAAAACCCCAAACTGGTATGCATGTGACAAATTTTTCCCAAACTGATTTTTTGACCATCGAAAATCTCAAATTTGTACATTTATAACAAATTTACCTCAAATTAATTTTTTTTACCACCAACAACCCTAAATTGATACAATTGTGACAAATTTACCCTCATTTAGTTTCCGTTAAATTGGATTAATACCACGAAAAATTACAAATTGGTACACCTGTGCAATCTAGTACACGAGTCAAATTTGTCATATATGTACTCGTTTGAGATTTTTAATGGTTAAAAATTAGTTTGGAATAAATTTGTTATATATATACCAGTTTGAGTTTTTTCGTAGTATCAACTCTATCATCAAAACTAGGGAAATTGTCAAATAAGGACCCAAAGTGGATGCCTTTTTTCAAAAGAGGACCCCAAGTGGACAAAGTATCAATTAAAGACCCAAATGCCTAAACTAGTATCAAATAAGGACTGAGCTCGCTGGGGCGGCCAAATGTTCTTGCGGCGTGCGACAGCCGCTTTTTACCGGAATAGGGGCAATTTTGTCCAAAATTTTTTTCTTTTCTTTTCCTTTTCTTTTCTTCTTTCCGGTCGCCGGTCCGGTGGCAGCTGAGCTGAGGCCGGCTCAAGCTCGAGCTCGCCGGCCATCACAGGCGACCTCGGCGGCGAGCTACGCCCGGATGAGGCGAGCTCGAGCTCCGCCCAGATCTGGGCGAGCTCGAGGAGGCCGGCCTCGCCCGGATCGCGTAGTCGACAACCCAGATCTGGGCTCCACCGCCAGCCCCGCCCCGCCCGATGCGGCCCTCGACAACCCGGATCTCGGGCCCTTCCTCCTGAAGCTCGCGCGCGACACCATCGCCTCCGGCGATGGCCCCGCCAAGGCCCTCGACTACGCGATTCGGGCGAGGCCGGCCTCCTCGAGCTCGCCCGGATACGGGCGGAGCTCGCCATGGCCCGGCGAGCTCGAGCTCGCCCGGTATCTGGGCGGAGCTCGCCGGCGGCTCGCCATGGCCGGCGAGCTCGAGCTCGCCTGCATGGCCTGGGCCGAGCTCGCCCAGATGGCCGGCGAGCTCGCCCAGATGGCCGGCGAGCTCGAGCTCTCGCTGGCCTCAGCTCTGGCCCGGTCGCTGGTCGCCGGATCGGCAACCGGGAAAGAAGAAAAGAAAAGGAAAAGAAAAGAAAAGAAATTTTGGACAAAATTGCCCCTATTCCGGTGCCGGAAATGTCGACCGTTCGCCGGCCGGTGAACATTTGGCCGGCCGACGAGTTCAGGTCCTTATTTGATACTAGTTTGGGCATTTGGGTCCTTAATTGATATTTTGTCCACTTGAGGTCCTCTTTTAAAAAAAGGCACCCACTTTGGGTCCTTATTTGATAATTTCCCTCAAAACTATGTAGAGAGATGGAATGCATGTCCTAATAATAATAATTTTTGTACCAATAATTTTCATTGGATGTGGAAGACAGTCAAGCAAAAAAAATTTAAGAAGGAAGGAAAAAAATAGCAACTGAATTTGTCATGAAGGGCATCATCACCTATAAATATAATCCTCTCATTTTTTTTTTATGATAGACCTATTGGAATTAGATTCAATGGTTCACAAGCAGGCAAAATCTTGATTCCATGTAAGTACACTAATTTGTCATCAAAGACCACAACAAACATCCATCGTGGTTGAATAGCAGCATCGTCGTTCTTACGACACAATTACCGACTCAAAATTTACTTGAGAAAAACTCGTAGGCAAACAAATTCGGCGAATCCCTTCTTCATCTCCTCTACCTGTAATTTCCGAAATATTGAAACGCTATAACTACATTCTTCTCATCCCTTTTTCTTCGGTGACTAAGCGCACTTTAATTTTTCTTTCTAAATTTGTAATATTTGGAACTTTCGAAAATCGAAATGTAGGCCCCACATACTTGCCTCCCATGTCTCGACGTGAGGGGCAAAAAATCATAATCTATAAAGTTTTTGTCCACAAATGATTGTTCATATTACTTATAAAAATAAAAGAACAAAACGTATTTTCGTTACTAATGAAATATCTAAGTACATATTGTTACGTGAGAATACCTTATACTGATTAATTTTTCTAAGCAATAAAATGTAAGGAGATACTTTTCAAATTATTTATTTTTTTCGTAACAAATAATCACTGCCATCCCAGGCTTTCGTATGAGTTTGTGGGTTTTACCTGTAGTCTCTCCTTCCAATTCTACCCCTCAAAAGCCCATCATTTCACAATTTTGACACTCGGTGCTGATGCAGAATAAAAGCACGAGCTAGGGCTTGTAGCTCTTTTTCTTCCTCTTCTCAATTCCTCTGAAACGCGCGCTCTGCCTTTCGACCCAGCATCGAACGAGCGACCTTCTAGCGAAGTGAGCTCGGCTCTCGCTCTCGCTCTTCGAAATTTCGCGCTCCCTCTTTCCTTTCCGTTCAGGGTTTGTTTCGTTTGGTTCTTTTAGGGGTTTGGTATTGGTTTCCCTTCCGTGAATTCGCTTTGAATCGCTGCATTTGCTAAGCGCATCTTTCATTCTAAGCTTCTTTGCAAGTTGCTGCAAAACGAGGGTCGAGATGAGCGCACGAGAGGGTCGTCTGCGTTTCGGTATTTGGGGGGTTTTATAGGGGGAGGCGAACATGGGATTTGCCGTGAATCTGTTTGTTCACGAGCCCTTCCATCTTTTTTGGGGCCTAAATTAGTTGGCAATTTTGTTTCTTTCCCGTTGATTGAATCCCGATTGTGGGTGTTCCTGTTTCAGGGTAGAGGAAGCGTCGGCTGAGGATTAGGAGGATGAGCGGAGGCGGAGGCGGAGAGAAAGGGTCGGCCACCACGAAGACCCCCGCGGATTTCCTGAAATCTATCCGCGGGAGACCGGTCGTGGTCAAACTGAATTCTGGAGTTGATTACCGAGGTACTTCTCTCAACGTTGTCTCTTTGTGTTGGGAGAGTTCTTCAGCAAAAATTTTCTCGCTGTAGCTAGATAATGCTGCGTTTCCGATTATTTTCATCCTTGTTTGTTACCGATTGTACTGAATCCTATGTGCTATTGACTACTTGTCTCAAACTTTAATTAGTAGGGGATGATCGGTGGATTGAGTTCTTGGCAACTCATACGAGTGAAGCGGCCACTCACTGACCTCAAACTTCAAACAGAATTTTAAGTCAACTGGAATTATGAACCAAATGAACCATACCTATCAAACTGAATTAAATGAAGAAGAATATTGCTTTTGTCAGAAACTTCAGAGTCATTTGTGACCCTGCATCACGGGCAGTTAAGTTGGTCTGGCTATGTACAGTGTGGTCTCTATGTAAGTCATTAAGACTATTCTTTTCTTTCGTCAGGAGGGAATATCTCTTTGAAATATAATAACCGTCTCTTTTTCTATCAATGTCCATGGTATTCAATGTTGAAAAGAGATTTGTAGTAAAATTGGGGCTCTGATGTTAAGCTCGTCTTGTCATCAATCAACAATGACTAGATGGGAAGTTTTGTTCATGAAATCAGTTAGTATTATAGATATTTAGCTGGTAAAATGATGGTTGCACAATATCTTGATTTTTATTTGAAAACTGTAAAAACAAGGATCTTGCATATACATGCTGCTATTCAATTACAAAATGCAAAAGAACCTTTCTTTGATGACACGAGAATGTATAAAAAAAACCTGGCTTTCAAACTTCATGGTTTTTTCTTTGGGTGTTGAGAGAGAGGGAGGGAGAACAAGTGCAGAGAAAGAGAAGGGGGGTAGCGGGGTCTTTGATGATAATTAGTGAGATTTGGTCGCTTGAAAGCCATTTGATCCATTCCAAGGGCCTTATCATGAAAATGAGTGGATATCATAGGTAATACCCTTTATGTGGGCTTTGTGCCATCATTTTCTCAATTGAACTTTCTCGATTTACAATCTGTAGTAAATCCTCATAGAGAAAAAAGAGCTGGTGTCATGTGCCTATGACCAAGCATTTTCTTGTCAACTGCTAGTAAATTTGTAAACCTTAGTGCTTGTGGCGTGAGACCTTGAGGAGAGGTGAGTTGGGTGATACTAAATTAATGGATGTGCGATGTTTTTGACAAACATGTTCTCCTTCCCATGCTATATGCAGGCTACCGCAATCTTGTGCTGTCTGAAGTTGTGTGGTATTCTTATATGTTCTGATGGGTTGGAGTTATATGCAGGTATTCTAGCCTGCCTGGATGGATATATGAACATAGCAATGGAACAGACGGAAGAGTACGTCAATGGGCAGCTCAAAAACAAGTATGGAGATGCTTTTATTCGAGGAAATAATGGTAATAATGTATTCAAAATTTCTGATGTTTGAGTCATATCCTTGTTGACTTGGACCGTTACTAACTGGTAACGACTTATTGCAGTTCTGTACATCAGCACTTCAAAGCGGACTCTGGCAGATGGGGCTTAGCGTTGGTTGATTGTGCTATGTAATGTAGCATGTTGGAGTTATGTAGTCATAACTTTTGATGGGTACATTTTTGGTTGCGGGATCATCCGGCTCCAGAATTGTGGGATAGTGAACATATTCCAATTTTAGAGCTGATTTGTGATTCTCACTGATAATGCTGCATCTCATGAAATCGGTTTGTGAATTGCTTGACGAGGACTCTGAGCGCCCCAGCTCTTTCTATTTTAGCATGTCGCCGTGTATACCTGGCTGTCTGTTTGTGTATTGCCAATTGGCTTTCATGCTGTCCAGTTTATGAAGGCGGCGAATTGCACTTAAGCATCAACCTTAGATGCCATCTATCAATGTCTGTATAATTGACTGTATTGCAAAAGTTCCTGGGGATAATTGATATCACGTCCGTTAGGAAATACCAAGTCATATTTTACTATGAAGAATGAAAATCCATCAATTCTTAGTTATGGAGATACACAAACTAGTGAATCCTTCCTTACCAAAAAAAAAAACTAGTGAATCCTTTTCAAATGAACACCGGTAAAAAATGCTGTGAGGATGGTAAGTAAGACAGTTGACCCGTATGAAATATGTCATCTCAGTATTCATAATACATGTCTCATTGAGATTTGTAGAAACAATCAAAATGTGTCGTCAACAGCCAAATAAAAGCTAGAAGCTCTTCACTTTTGCTCAATATCTACATTTGTGCTTCTCCCCTAATATGACTCGCTGCATGTGATAGCGTCTCAATCCACGCTCTGCTTATCACCTTCCCCTTCATTTCCCTGAGGCTTTCCATCTTATGGGCCAAATTTATACCCTCGCGGTAATTGATTGAATGAATCGGATGAAGCTCATTGTAAATTAGTGAAGGCTTTATTCGAAGGTCATAGTGCCAAATGATTAGCTCAGACTAGTGGTATCAAAATGTTAGTTGCCAATGGCGGATTCAGAAATTCCTGGGTCTGTCTCGATCATCTGATTTGGTTTTCTTGTGTCATGTTGAAGTTATTGTGTGCTTCTTACAATAAGGACGTCCCATTTCTAAGTCTGAATTAACTGTCATAATTTGACGTGTCGCTTGAAAACAAACCTTCCCCTCATCGGCTTCTCACATGCTCAGCAAAGTTCTCCGGCACTATCTCAAGTATAGGCCTGTATGGGAAGGTACTCGGATAGTATCTAACTTATCTTGTGAGAAAAAGAAAAAGGAAAAGTGTAATTTAGAAGATTGAACCCTTTTTCAAATCTTACTCAAAAGAAGTGAGGATTGAGATTCTACTTAAGCTGAATTTACATCTTAAAAAATTCATTTGAGAGAAAAACACATTAGCATATTAAAATTTGAGTGGTTAATATGCATTCTTCTTATTTTTGTTTTCCGTTTTTCTCTTTAGTTCCCTTTTCTCCCTTCTTCTCCTTCTTCCCTGTCCTGACAGCACCGTGAACAAAGCACAGTTGCCGACGGCCACCATCCGTTGCCACTTCAGGCGTCGCCACACCACCCATCAGGGCCTCTGCTATGTTCATCCCTTCTCTCCCTCCCTTCTCTCTCTCTCTCTCTGTTGTGATTTGAGGTCACCTAAGTCCTGTGACCTCCTCCTTGAGAGGCTAAGAGCAATTCACATTCCGCGGACAAGAGGGCGGGAAGCCTCTTCAGGATGGCGGTGCAATAGGAAGCAATGACGCTAGCAGCGAACGACGGCAGTTTTTAGTAGGAAGGAAGAGAGCGGAGAGAGTTCTGGAGATTAGGGATGGCTATGGAAAACTAGCAATTTAGAAAATATTTTTCTAACTTTGTCCGTTCTTATTATTTAGAAAAATGAGCCAATGAAAAATATTTTCATTCATTAACAATTATCTATCACTGAAGAATTTGTGTAAGTTTTTCTAAAGTGTAAGGGTGTGTGTAGGTGTTTGGCCTCACGCAAAAAACATTTAAACACTTTTTTTTGGGCATTTGATCCTTCAATTGATAAGAAATCAAGGAAATGATTCCACACTTGAAATTATGCAATTTCATTTATCTACAAAATAGAAATATTCTTCTTTAGAAATGATGATCTCACAAAAGAGAAAACACAAATCTTTCCCCACTTGTTTCAACTATATATATTGATTGGACTAATTTGCTCTTATTGCTCATCCATAAACCCCATGAGGATTCTTGATATGTATAAACACAGTAATATCATCTACCCAATTGGGTAGGTGATCAAAGAAGTCCAGGTTGCCTTTTTTGCTTCAACCATTTCAAAGTAGCAGGATTTACTTATATGTAATCATCATAATTTTTTATTTTGAGGAACGCTATAATTTGTCAGTTTTACTTTAAATTATACATAAGTTATTCTAAATGAACTAAAAACCATAATGTAAAATATATTTTCGAAATATTTAAAATTATCAGCTTTATTTTATATTAAAACTAAGTAAATTTCTTTATTAGGTACAATTTATTCACTTAAATAAGAAATACTTTAAATTTTAAATAACTTTATATTAACAATATATTCTTTATTTATTTTTTACATTTTAATTAAATAATATATGTCTGTCTAACATTTTTTAATTTTATATTGGCAAATTTTTTCCATTAAGAACGTGATTATACGTTATTCATTACTTACTTAATCAAATAAGCTATACTTCAAATTAGAAACACTTTTAATATTTTTTTTATCATAATATATAAAATTTTGAAATTTATTTAGGGTTAAGTGTAATTTATTCATTCAATGAAGTAAGCTCTACGCAAATTATGAATGATCTACTTATAAATTAGATATGATATCACTGTTTTTACTTTTCATATTAATTTAATTAATATCTATTAGATGTCCTTGAGTTTATTGCCATAATTTTCTTTTCAATATAAGTTACATAAGTGGTAAAAAAATAAGTTCCATAATTTAGGAGTATTTTTGAAGATATTTTCTCTTTACCGGTTTAAACTCAATAAGAAATAGTAGTATGGAAATGACAAATAACCTAAAGCTTATTGTTTTATGTGTACCGCACAACAATGGCACGCGTGAAGTCCAGGGCGACGTGGCAAGGATAAACAAAAATATTCTGTCAATTTCGACTTTAACTACGTAACTTTTTTCGACTGTATGATATATAACGCCGTGGTAAATTGATCCTTTCCGGTAGTTTAGCTTTACCATGGTGAATTGAGCAACTTTCTTGAGGATCATAAGATTTTAATTGTGTAACTCGCTGATAAAAGAAGCTATAATATTGCACCGTTAAGAATAATTAGTTGACTGGTTGTCTAGTAAAATTCAATGAATCCAGTTGTTGATAAAAACAAGATACTTAGAATGAAAAGGAGAGTGAAGCTAAGCTTTTGGCAACAACCGAAAGAAGCTGGCAATGATTGAAATTGATTCAGTTAAAATCAATCAAAACAGTTGTGTTTCCCCTATTCTAACATCTTCCTCCTGATTTCCATTATCATCTCCATTATGATCATTTTCTCTACCTTGTCTGACCTGACAACTTTGCTTCGCTTCGATATCTTGACGCAATCATTATGGGCCGTGCAAAGAGAATTGCCGACCCCTTGAATTGTGAGACCTCATGTCTTTATATAGTGAAAACCTAGATTTATTCTCAATTAGCCAGGCTTAATTTAGGCCTTGATAAAGTGAGGGCTCTAATGACATTAGGGCTTTTATCAATTAAACTTTAATGGGCTGAATTAGACTCAATTAAGCTCAATGAGGTCCCTCCTGCTTTATGAAATGCGGCCATTGTGATCCTATGAAATTGCCATCTCCTGTGACTCAGTCCAATCCATTTAAGTTCAAAACCATTTACCACCAGTCTGATTAAAATGCAATGAATTTATTAATATGCTGAATGCTCCTAAAAATATTGTTTAGGGGTTGAAGTTGGTTCCTGATTTTCTATACAATGAACAATTAAATGGATCGCCAAAATTTAGGTCTCAAGAAATAGACCGACTCTGACAATAAAAAAAGGAAATTAGAGAAAAAAAGAAATTTTTTTTTATAAATTTCCTCATTGAGCTATTTGCTTAAATTATAAATACAAAGATTTTTGAATAATGCTTAGCTAACGGTGTCCTTAGCTTGGAAACGATACGGTCAAATCTCAGCCAAGCATTTTCCATCTTCAAAATGGGAGACTGGTGAAATGTTAACACTTTTCCTATTTTATATATAAAAATGCATTTTCCATGTAAAAAAAGCCATAAGAAGATGTCGATTTTCTTGTCTTATTCGAAGAAACAAATCAAAGTGATAATATTCAAACAAAAAGAAATATATGAAAAACTCAGTTGCAACTTTTAAAATAGTGAATATTATTCTCTGGCCAAAGAAAAAGATTAGGTGGCTATTGTTCCCAAATTAAAAAAAAAACTTAACAACCCAAAAAAATATTAATATAATTATCTTGTATACTTTGAACTTCCAATTCTTGTAGAATTTTGTAATCGAATAAGTCATAAGCGTGGAGAAAGGTTCGTTAATTTCTGCTTCCTTGTTTGCAAGAAAGTAAGAGGTATTCATTGTCGTTGAAAGGAATGAGAATCATTTCATTACGCAAATATTTCGTTATTAGCTGTTTCAAGTGTTTTTTCATCTTTTAAATTTAATAAATCTATATAATGACATTAACGATTTCTTTTTCATAAGTGACAATATTTTCTACTTGTAATTATTTATATTTTGGTATCTCATTAATTTTTTGTTATGACTATTGTGAAATTATAACGAAATTAAAACTGATAAGAATAAAGAACGCATAGATTTACGGGGAAAACCTTTGCGGAAAAAATCACAGGGAGAGGAAAAACAAAATCTACTATAGAAATTCGAGGATTACAAAAAGTGGCTAAAAAATTAAAGACTCTTTTTGTCTCAACTTCTTAACCTAATAACTTGAAAAATAATAATATTTATACTGCTCTCAAGTCCTAACGTTGGCCCGAGCCCAAAATTTAAGACACACTGAACATTTTTTCTTTCTTCATATTCAAGAAAATCGATTCTATGGGCCTTCTCATGATTTTGTTTCTTAATCTGAGCTTGCAATAAGGAAATGTAGAAATCCAAAAAAAAAAAAAAACATTGAGTCAAGAATTGAAACCAATTTCCTTAAAAAAAAATTTGTGGGTGTCCTTTGACCGCCAGTCGTTCTGCAGTGGACGGTCAGGCCAGCTGCACCCAAGATTTTTCATTGCTTATTTAGGGAGATAATATTATATTTGTGCAACCGAGAAAGTAAATCCAGGTGTATATATCTGCAATTAATGTGGCCATATCCAAAATTTCCCCACAAGCAAAATCCATGCATTAATAATTGCACCACCAAGAAGTATAGTTATATAAGAGAAGGATATCAAAACTCATTCGAAGAAAATTATATTATGCTGATGGCTACTACAATGACATCATCATATTTCTTTTTCCTTTTACTCGGCATTATCATTTCGTCGTACCCAGGTAATGTCGCTTCGTCCAAGACCACCCCAATTAAACCTCGGGGATTAGCCATCAAGCTCATCCACCATGATTCTATTCAATCTCCATATTACAATCCGAAGGCCACCATCTTCGAGCGAGCTGAACGTGCCATTAATGGTTCGCTCGCCCGCATCCGCTCCTTGAGCAAAATAATTTGCTACTCCAAATGATGACGACGTTCGCGTCGGTCTCATCCCTGCCATTGGCCTACACGGTTTCCTTGCCAATATATCCATTGGAACGCCGCCGGTGCCACAACTCGTGCAAATCGACACGGGAAGTGACCTCTTTTGGTTTCAGTGCCTGCCCTGCATTACTTGCTTCAAACAATCTTCTCCTCTTTTCGATCCCGCCAAATCATCGACATACTCCAATATTCGTTGCGGTTCCCAAGCTTGTGTACAGTCTGGTGACAAGTGCGATCCTAATAATGAGTATTGCATTTACGAGAGGTCGTATTTTGACAAATCCACCTCAGCCGGTAACCTCGCCTCCGAACAAGTGACCTTTGAGACATCCGATGAGGGCACGGTAAAGGTGCAAATTGAGGTGTTCGGATGCGGCCACGTAAATAAAGACGCTACGGAAGGGCAAGAAAGCGGGTTATTAGGACTAGGCGTTGGTGATGGTAATTTGCCAAATCTGGTTAAACAATTAGGCTCCAAATTTTCTTACTGCATCGGCAACATAAACGACCCGCAGTATCAATACAATGAACTCAGCTTGGGGAACGGGGCGATCATGGAAGGTGATTCTACGACTTTGGAGACTTACAGGGGTTTATACTATTTGGACGTCCAAGGTATTAGCGTCGGAGAGAAGAAGCTACAGATCGACCCCTTGGTATTCAAAAGAGGGCTTATGGATCAAGGAGGAGTGATTATAGACTCGGGAACCACGCTCGCGCCCCTGAAGGAAGAGGTGTACGTTCCACTGCAAAATGAGGTTGAGAGTTTGATGGCAGGAAAGCTGGAGAGGGTGAGTAATCCCGAGTTCTTTTGCTACGCAGGGTACGTGGAGAGAGATTTGACGGGATTTCCGGTCGTCACCTTGCAATTCTCGGGCGGCGCGCAACTCGGCTTAGACACCAACAGCATGTTTTTCCAGTTAACGGCGGATGTCTTGTGCATGGCCATCATTAAATCATCACCTGATATGAACGGTTTATCCATTATTGGAGTGCTGGCACAACAGTCCTATAATATAGGGTATGACATCAAACAGGGCAAGATTTTCTTCCAAAGGATTGAGTGCAGTGCTCTCCAATCACTTGTATGATCACATACGATTAAAAATATTCTAGCGATACGGTATCGATGTATTTGATATTTTCTTGAGTAAAAATAAGAACGGGGATAGGAATGACTTTTTTGTGCAAGGAGTTACTTTGAGAGCCATTTCTCCAAAGAAGATATTTGAGTTCAGATTTATGTTTAACCGAGAGACTTTATAAAATCCCTGAGTTGCATCAATGAACGTCCGAGTCTAGATTTGATTGAGTTTAGTGTCTTCGCTGGCTTCATTTGTCTATTTCTATTACATAAGCTGTAGTCGATTTCTGTTTGTCCTCGTTAGAAGCAAATCTGGTAATTGCTCACTCCACAGTTTATTTCTATTACATAAGCTGTAGTCGATTTCTGTTTGTCCTCGTTAGAAGCAAATTTGGTAATTGCTTAGTCCACAGTTTATATGAGACGAGCTTGAATTTGAATATTGATGAACTTGGCCGGGAAACATCTGAACAAAATTGGATCCATCCTGATGGCGTTAACGCTTGTATGCTTTGGATTTGGTTGAGAAGCATTTGTAGTTGATATGATCGTGATGAGATTTGATGAGATTCTGTGTTTGTATGTAAAACATGGTTTGGTAGTGAGGAAAATAAGACTTAGATTTATGAACGGAATTCATTGATTCATTGATTGACTCACTGGTTGAGGAATGTATCTGCATCTTCAAAAGAGAAACATGTAAGGGTACAACAGATGGGGACAGAGAATAGTGAAATAGTGAAATGTGTGACGGTTGATTGCGCTTTCTAAGCTAGTTGTTTGTCATGGTGTTGTTTGTTTTTTTTTATTATTATTTTAGCGCTAAACCATTCTCTGTTTTTTTAACGTGATATGGTGTTGCTGGTGCAAACAATAACTTGGTCATGCTTGGTGGGGAACTGACTTCTGATTATGATCCTCTTTGGCCTTGAGATACTTGAATTAACATTTCAGGTGTGTTTGTTTGAGTAAAAGTGTTTTCCGAAAATTAATTTTCCTGACTTTTCGCCGAAAATGACTAGTCATCCGAAAATACTTTTCGATCAACAAAAATGTTCCCATATAAAATTAGGAAGGTAAATTCCTAAATCTAAAAAAGTCAAAACACTATCCGAAATTGTTTCTCTTTCCCGAGTTGACTCAAAACCGACTCGTCTCTCTCTTCTCTCAGCAGCAGAACCTCGTGCTTTGCCACCGCCTCCTTGCAACTCCCACTTCGGACAATTATAATTTTGGATGACAATTTTGCTTCTGTTGTTATGGTTGGTAATCGACGATGGTCTATTGTGGTATTCTGCCTGAATTTAATTAAAAGAGGAATTTAGCATGTTCATGACAGTGTTGTCGTGTAATTGAACTTTCTTGAAAAGAGGTGTCAACCGATGGCAGTTAGTTATATTGGAGCTTGAGTACATAAGTTACATGGAGAGTTTTCTTTCTGGAAAGATGTGTACTAATTTGACTGGATATACATTGGTCTTGTGCATCTTTACTTGACTTGGGTACCTAGTCTAGGTTCCTTAAACAAGTACTCCACAATGCTAAAATTTCACCTGCACATATGGAAATTTTTCTGATTTGTAAAACTGCAATGGAATTGGGTCTTGGCAAATCTTTTTTTCTTACTTAATGCGTAGTTGAATATTCGATCCCACGTGTCAACTTAATGATTTCGATTATCGGGGGTTATGATTTTGAATCTGGGGTTGATTAATCCTTAGAAAGTGCAGTGGTGGTTGACAGACTTCAAATTACCTGTGGAACGTAGGTTGTCACGGGGGGAAGATCACTGTATGCAAATATTCAGAAATTTATCCAGTTTCAGCTTACAGTTAATGTTGCAGCTCTTATTATAAACGTTGTTGCTGCTGTTTCCTCGTGTGATGTTCCACTGAATGCAGTGCAGGTACTCTCTCTCTCGGTCTCTCTCCCTCTCTCTTTGGTTCAGACCTCCGCATGATATTTGCTTTCTTTAGTTCTGAACTTTTCTCTTTGCTTGCAGCTTCTCCGGGTTAATCTTATCATGGACACCCTTGGAGCATTAGCACTGTCTACCGAGCCTTAATCTTATCATGGACACCCTTGGAGCATTAGCACTGTCTACCGAGCCTCCAACTGACCACCTTTTGCATAGGCCTCCAGTCAGTAGGAGATGAGAGTAACTGGCTTTTATTGGGTGCAATATAATTTTGGTCACAAGCTTGGAGATCATGTTTTTATGGTCAACTCAAATTCCCTGTTTCTTTGGATCTGTATCGCAATTTATTCACTTGCTTGAACCTGTTGTTTATCCTTACTCTTTGACTATGCCCTGACTGGGTGATTTTCTCAATTGCAGAGAACCTCTTACTACAAATATCATGTGGAGGAATTTATGGATACAGGTATGGCCACTAACGCTTTACACGAAAGAGTTTTTGCTGGCTTTTTTCTCCTAACAATGTAGAGTTTGGATCTTTAGGCTGCCTATTAAGTGAGTGTCCTGCTTGTCCTCAGTTTCCGAGGTAGAAGCTTACTGAATTTGAAGTATGATACTAGCGATCGTGCTAACAAAGTGAAGACCACTGTTCAGATAATAGTAACACTGACTTGACACATAAGTCGATCAGTAAGCTGTTTACATTCAATTCTTTCAAACATCTTCCCTTGAGCAATGTCGTACCCGAAATTGTGATGTTGTTGAGCTTGTTGTTCCTGATGGTGGATCGAGTTTCCACTTTTGGCCGTGGGACTGAGGAATGCCACACCATATTTGACATGAACGAGAACCTTACGCGAAGAACAACCTTGTTCGACATAAATGAGCAGCACTCGCCCAATCTTTTTCAACCCCTTGATCTTGATGCGGCTTAGTTTTTGCCGTTTGCGCCATCTGATCGATAACTCTTCTCAGTATGGAAATGGCTCAAAGAAGAAGCGATTGACTAAGCAGAGAGTGTGCCTAGTTTTGGACTCTCCCTTTCCATTTTTAACCGATCCTCTCCTTTCTATTTTCGCAGAGGGCTCCTCTGGCTTTGCTTCAGACATTTACAATGAACACTTGTTCAAATCTTCAACACCTTGATCTTGACCCTGAAACTCGCCTCGTCGCCCACAATGAATAGACAGACAAGAAAAAGAGAAAAGTAAAAAAAAGCGAGGCTCTTGTAAACTATTGAAACCATAGACATTGATCACCCTTTCGAGCTACACTCTAATACCTTCTTATCAAGAACATCAAACAAGCGGTTCTCCTCCATTGAAAGATGAAATACGTGAAACTTCCGTGCACATTCCGTGCATGGACCGTGCACATTTTCTAGAAGGGTTATTGATTAAGGTTTAAAGGGGTTTTTCCATCTAAATGTCTAATTTGGACTTAGATTAGGATTATGATTTCCAAGACTTATCTTGAGATTAAGGTGAAGCTTCAAGAAAAAAAAAACAAGTAAAAAGAGCGAGGGTTTCATAGACGGTGATCACCGTTTTGAGGGACACTCTAATACCTCCTTATCAAGAACATCAAACAAGCGGCCCACAAGCAGCCCTTGGAAATTGCTTTTCTCCGGTTAGTAGTTCGACAAGGACCACTCCGAAGCTATATATAGGGTTCCGCCTACCATTGCAGTCAAGTGAGTTTGGTAATTGACTTGGAAGCTCCAAAATCTGCCACTTTGACTCGATATTTTTTGTCCAAAAGTATATTCGATGACTAATGAATATAAAGAGCATTTAGGACTCCATTGTTAAGCAATATGGGACAATACTTCAACACCCCCTCTCACGTGCAACTTCACGTGCAATTACGTGCAAGCTCCGCCACTTTGGCTCTACATTCTTTGTCCAAAAGTATATCCGACGACTTGATATCACAGTGATAAACGGGTATGGCTGCAGCAAAATGAAAATATGAAACAGCCCCAGCCACTTTATTGGCAATTCTTAACTGCAAAGAAACGAAAACTACAAATTATATTAAAAAAAAATTATGCAAGTCAATGCCCGTTGCCCACACATAAGTCAGCCGGCCGGCATCCACGTCGGCGATTTTCTGCCCAAAATTGGCCTGATTGGCTAAATTGACAATTTGTCAAAAGGTTTAGGACTAAATTTGTCAAATTGAAATATTTATAACTGAATTGACGCAATTATAATAAGTTTATGACTTTTTTAATAATTTCACCATTTTGCAATCAATTATGTTGAGAGCTTGTTTACAAGTGATTTGAAGACCTGAGAAAGCAAAGGTCATAATCTATAGAGCGTGGCTTGGGAAAAAGATTAATATATACCGAAGAGAAATGAGAAGATAAAGTCAATAGCCTCGCCCAGAGTTGTATAGTTGTTTTGCCTGAGCGTTACCTCTCATCTTGTCAGAGTAAGTGTAATTACCTCACTTTCTGTGCTCGAGTGTTCCCCGCTCACTCACTTTCTGGACGAGTAAGAGGTATTAATTTCAGTTTCTCCATCTCTAGCCTACTTAGTCACTATACTTTGGAAATTTCTATGCTCGTCCATCACCGCCTGCACCTCATGCGCTCTTTGCTTGGCTGGACGAGCGCCCAGCCATCGGTGAGGCTTGCAAAGCGACCCCACTCTCGTACTCCCTCTCTCCTCTCTTCCATCAATGGTGCCGCCCAAGGCTGGCGACGACGGTCTCTCTATTATTCATTCATTGCTTTTTTGTGTAAGGCAAAATATAAGACTAAACTTTTTATTTGATATTATATTTTTCGCAACATTCCATTGGCCACCGCATCCTACAAAGCGTTCTCGATTATTGTTCTAACATATTAGGAACTTCGCCTGAATTTCGAAGAAGGATTCAAATCGTGCTGCCTTGTGTTGGATCCACCAAAAATACTAATGATTTATGTCAATGTGGCTTTGATCGTGTTTTTCTCCGAGGTGATTGGAATCGTGCAGGTGAAATCAATGTCCTATAATCTTATAAGAAAACCTTCAGGAAATTTATCGAGTGATTAAGTGCTTGTTCTAATGCAGCAGATCAATCGAGATCAGTAATATCATTTGGAAAGAAATATATGGTTCAAACGTGGAGGTGCACGTGTGTGCATTTATGTTTGTGGAGGGAGAAAGGGATGGGAGAATCGCCTTAAAATATATTTCTATGATTGTAATTCTTGTCCCGGTTTTAATCGCATAATGAACAATGCGAAGTATGATTAATTCTTTTACAAATTGACATGTTAAATAATAGGACCGATTGCATGTGGACATTATAACTACCGGGTCATATTTAGTATCCAATAAAATTATGTCACATCTCTCCAAATCAATTATTCTGTATACGATTTTTAGTACATTTAGTGTTATTTTGCAATTGATCATGTCAGGAGCTTGTTTATGAGGGATTTGAAGACCTAAGAAAGCAAATGCCAAAACTAATAAACGGTTTCGACCAAAAAAAACTCTTGCAAATGATTGCAAGAATACTCCGTCCTAATTTCCAATCATTCAGGGATAGAAATATGATAAGCATAAGCAGTCCCGCTACAATTGCCTCGCCCTTTGTAGATATCCGATACGAACAGTGCAGAGAATCATCTAATAAGACGGCTAATAAATGTGACCGGACCAGGTAGCAATGAACTACCAAATTCCGACCCCAGATTATCGCACCGGTTTGAATCCGAAACGTGGATGGATTATCTTATGAAGGATGTTGACTTACCAATTGCTTCGAAGCAAATATCTCAAAAGAATTCCACCGTGAAGAAGCCTTCTCAGAAGAACTCCCATAGTTCTCGACACAAGAGCGTGTAGTTCCTTGACCTAGCATTAAGACAAGCAAAACAACTCCGTCACAAAACAAAGAAACACGCACATATCGACGCAGAACATAGTACAAGGTTATTGCCAGCAGATGTGGAAGTTCACAACTTTCCTGCTACTATCCATATATTAGAATCAGTGACATGTTTAGTCCCATGTCCTTGTGAATGGACAGGAGCTCTTATTTCTCAACATCATTTTACTTGGCATCTTTACAAATAGCACGTCCTTCCACTAAAATGGGTTGAAATGCCTGTATGCCTAATCTATGCAGAGTAGGCACTCTATTCAGCAATACGGGGTGCCCCTGCATAACTTCTTGCTAATCGTTGGTTTATCTCTTCGGGCAGTGAGACTTTCTCAGAAGTGGTAAATAATTGGACTTTGCAATGTCGATACACGTTTAGTGGGTTAGGTATCTGTCAAGTTCCCAACTAAACTGATGTCCCCGAGTTCCTCTTTTGCTTGGCAATGTTGTCCACTTCATGCTTTTTGAGTATCAATTTCAGTCCCCCGCTAATTATCATTGAACCTGCGAGTAATGGACTTTCGATTCAATCACCGGAGAAGTGCATTCAGGATGAAGTCTAGCAGCTCTCAGCATCCATACGTTCAAGGACATGCCACGCCTCTTCTTCCGTGGATTAGACAAATTACTGAATCCTCAATCCATCATTCACGGCCTCAGGACGTACAGTGAATGTGAAGTAAGAATTTGTTTGACACCTGTTAGGATGATAGATGAAATGATAGAAATTTATTAGGAGTATCTAAGACATGGTGATCTGAAGCCAAGTCTGACAAAATATTAGTTCATTCTCGAATGGGCAGACTTCAGTGCCCCCAACTAGGAGGAAAAGTGCTAAAAAAGTCCTAAACCTTTTGGATTTGTGCCAATTTAGTCCTTAACCTTTTTTTGGTGTCAATTCAATATTAAGCATTTTGTATCGGTGCCAATTCAGTCCTAAACCTTTTTGTCTTTGTGTCAATTCAATCCTTTCGGCCAATTTTGGCCGGATTTTGCTGACATGGACGCCGGCGGCCGATCACCGGTGCTGACGTGGACAACTTTTAATAATATTTTAATATTTTTTGAATTTTTTTTTCTCCTCCCCTCCCTCCTTCCTCTAGCTGGTTGCCGGACCAGCGATTGGCCAATGGCCGACGAGGACCTCGCCGGCCACTGGCGAGGCTCGCCCTCGCCAGCGACGGTGAAGGCGAGTCTCGCCATGGCTGGGCGAGGCTGGACCTCACTAGATCCGGCAACCGGCTAGAGGAAGGAGTGAGGGGAGGAGAAAAAAAATTCAAAAAAATATTAAAATATTATTAAAAGTTGTCCACGTCAGCGCTGGTGATCGGCCGTCGGCATCCATGTCAGCAAAATCCGGCCAAAATTGATCGGAAGGACTGAATTGACATAAAGACAAAAAGGTTTATGACTGAATTGGCACAAATACAAAATGTTTAGGACTGAATTGATACCAAAAAATGGTTTTGTACTAAATTGGCATCAATGCAAAAGGTTTAGGACTGAATTGGCACCAAAAAAAGGTTTGGGACTAAATTGGCACAAATGCAAAAGGTTTAGGACTTTTTTGACACTTTTCCCCCCAACTAGGTGACCAGTTCATTCTTGTTTCTCTGTTTGAATATTATTATGCACGATCATTATGTTAAGGGATGGTTGATAGTTTGGGCCCAAAAGAAGGGGGGAGTAAATAGATAAAGCCCCTAACCACCGCATCCTTTGACTTCTGATCAGAGTAGCGGAATGTATTGAAATTTGCTAAAGGAAAATGTAACACGCATGGGCCACTAGTACCTCGCTTGACCTGAGCTCAGGTTGCATCACATGGGCCACAAATTCGACATTTATCGGGGGTTCAGCTGGAATGTCAAGGTACGTGTACAGGATACAGCATTTGAGGCGGAGAAAATTACCAACGTCCACCTACATCCCAAAAATAATATCCTTCATGTTATGATTCCACTTAACAGATCCATAATTATACACATATAGATCAAACTGCAACAGTGTAGGCTCAAGTACGACAATCCGTGCTTATAGAAGACTGTAACAACTGATATATCATGTAATTATTGTCACAGATCCACACTCAGCAGCTAAGTCATGCAACAGCAGCACCTAGACATAGAAATACATCTTGCGTAGGATGAGTACTTACAGGTCTCACGAAATCAACATGATCAACTTCAATGAACCGCGGTACCACACCAGCAAAGGCATATGTGGTTGAAAAGGCCAATTCAAAAGCCCTTCGCATTAAAAATCCTCCAAATATCCTCCCATTGATATTCCTTGTGGCTGGCATACTAATGAGTTCCCAAAACGAGTGTCTCCTATCAGAATGCTATCTCTGTCCGTCAGAGCTGGCATATCACAGAAGACACAACCTTCGGCAAGTAAAGCCTGGAACCTGGACAAGTCCTCCACCTTAGTATCTCTGTTACGTTCTTCTCTCTTCTTTTTCCTCATTTTATTTGTCTTTTCTGCCTCTTGCCAAAGTAATTTTCTCTCTCTGTCTCTGGTGAGAGGGGGTTAATTGGAGCTGATTTCCCAGTATTAGAATACAAGCCAAAATGTGAACTTGGCGGTAAGTGCAACTGAATCTGATGAATACCGGGTTTCTGCAGGAAATTACCAGTTTACGGTAAACCGCAGAATGGATCAGTAATGAGAGTATATCGTGGAAAGGATAACTTTATGAAGATCTCACATCTGAGTATTGTACCAATACTTCTTGGCAAGAGGATGTTGATTAGCAAGCTTCTCCATAGTTTGGATGGGTTGCTTTTTTATTGTTAACAAGAGAATGCTGGATGCCAGCAAGTTAGCAACTTATCCATAGTTTTTAGGAGTAGAGTAAAGAAAAGATGCAAGAGTAAATATGGTTTGCAAAGAATAAACAAATATTTAAGGCACGGCCACCAAAGTGATACCATCCTTCGGGATCTGGAGTAACAGGACTCCTGCAACTGCTTAGCGGCAGCAGATGGAAATGTATATTCTTGTCCAATAAGCGAACAAAGCAATGTCAACAACTTGAGGGGAGAAAGTAGCATACTATCATAAACTGGAAGCGCTGTTTCATATAATACCTTCTGTGGACTGAGTTACTTCCAGTTGGATCTCCATTGACGAGCGCCCAAACCATGTAACAGCTCCCGCTATTTTCAAGTCAGCGTCAATATGGATTAGCCTCTTGAGAACCATCCTGTCTACAGAAGCAGTGACTAGTAATAGAGGCCTCGTGGTGCCATCGTCACTGGAGCAATGCTGTTCCAAAAGTAAAGAGGCTAAATACAATGGGATATTCTGTTGTGCGCAATTCTAATAATGAATTCCCACACTATATGAACTACCGCTAATCACTAGAGGACTTAGGCATTAAGCCTCTATTTGAAGAACTTGATATGGACAAAGATTGATGAGTATTTAGATATGCACATATACATATCTTCGAGACAAGGTACTGCTTGCAGAAAAGTAGAAGCATGTTCAATTTTTTTGTTTGAGAAATGAACTTCTCTCTAATACCAGAAGACCAATTCTAGATTATTCACACAAAGACTTGACATTCAAACTAAGAATAGCAGAATACTAGAGCTGATTACCCACCGACTGAGCACCAGCATCAGTCAGTTTTATATCAGGAATTTGTCAAAGCACCACTTAACTGCATTACTCTAGTATTTGATGCACCTAGGAGACCGGCGGACCCGTTATGCGACTGGACGAACCGGCGGGTTTGAAGTCAACGATGTTGGATTGAGCTCAAATTTGGTCGGCTGAAGCGAAACGGCGTGCTGATCAATACTTGTAGCCTTTGGCTACAAATAACGATGGATTTTCGCGATTCGGGGTCGTTTAGATGGGTTTTTCTATTTTTTTAGTATTTTTTATGGGTTAATTTAGTAAAGGGCAGTTTCGTAATTTTACGTTTTGATGTTTACTAATCCTAGTAGGGTTAGGTTTGAGGATATATAAACTTGTTTTAGGGTTTCGTTTTATCAGACTTGGATATTTTTGATTTGATAATCATATTTGGAGGACGAATTGTTCTTCTGTCGAATTTTTTTGTTCAGTCAAATTTTCTATCGCGCTTCGGCATCAATTGGTATCAGAGCACAGGTTGCTTGAATCAATGGATGAACAGAATCGCGGTCGTGGGCGGCGGGCTCGTGGTGGCCGGGGGCGTGGAGGCGTTCCTGAAGCAGACGACCAACCGCGTCTAAGAGATCTGCGAGACGTAGAAATTGAAGAACAGAGAAGACGAATCCAGGATTTGGAGCGACAACTTGCGGAGGCGAGGTTGGGCGTTCAATCCAAAGAAGAAGCAGAATCTGAGGATCCATCCGATGATGAAGAGGAGGACGTAAACCCTTTTGGGATTATGAACCAGGGGCGGAATCGAGGAGTACGACCTGGAAATCAGCGCTCTTCTCAAAATTTCGGAATGAAGATCGAGATTCCCGAATTTAATGGTAAGGCTCATCCTGATGAGTTTATTGATTGGTTGCATACGGTAGAACGGATTTTTGATCTCAAAGACCTAACTGAGGGGCAAAAAGTGAAGTTAGTGGCTATCAGGCTGCGAAAACATGCTTCGATTTGGTGGGAACACGTAAAAAAAGCAACGCGCTAGAGAGGGCAAGCCGAAGGTAGATCGCTGGGAGAAGATGAAAAAGTTATTACAGAAATTTTTTTTGACTACCCATTATAGGCAAGAGGCATTTATCGAATATCATAACGTCAAGCAAGATGATAAAGCAGTTGAGGAATTCACAGAAGAATTTGATCGCTTGCGGATGCGTTGTGATGTGGCAGAGGAAGACGAGTAGACGATTGCACGATATCTGGCAGGGCTGCGATATGAGATCTCTGATGTTGTCCAATTGCAGCAGTATTGGACATATGAGGATGTGTGCAGACTAGCCCTTAAGGTGGAGGGGCAGTTTAAAAGAAAGAGCAGTAATTTTAAGTGGTCAGGCAGCAGTTCCAAGTGGTCAAATAAAGAATCCCAAGGAAAAGCGAGAACATCTGCAGTAAATTCGACACCGATCACAGTTAAAGATGTGAGTTCTAAACCTGCATCCAACGAGGGGCAGAATAGTGCTGGAACTAGCAGGGGACGAACTGCAGCCAAGCAGTGTTTCAAGTGTCAGGGATTTGGGCATTTTGCTGCTGATTGTCCGAACCGACAGATTGTGACACTTGTTGATAATCCAGTCTTTGATGAAGGTCCAGTTTATGATGAATCTGAAGGCGAAGAAGAGGATGCGGATGCGGATGCGGAACAGGAAGAGATTATCTATGCTGATTCTGGTGAGTCCCCAGTCGTTAGAAGAATATTAAATGTTGCTGTAGCGGATGATGATTCGTGGCTTAGACATAATATTTTTCATACTAAGTGCACTAGTAGAGGAAAAGTATGCAACATGATAATAGATGGTGGGAGTTGCGAGAATGTGGTGTCCACAACTATGGTGGAAAAGTTGGGGTTGAAAACAGAATATCATCATCAACCATACAAGCTGTCGTGGTTTAGAAAAGGGAACGAGGTGAAGGTGAGCAAAAGGTGTCTTGTGCAATTTTCAATTGAAAAAAATTACATCGATGAGGTGTGGTGTGATGTAGTCCCAATGGATGCTTGCCATATTTTATTGGGAAGGCCGTGGCAGTTTGACAGAAAGACACAGCATGATGGTTTCAGAAATACCTACGCATTCAAGAAGGATGGCCGAACCGTTACCCTAGGTCCTTCGGATTTGAGAAAGGAAGTGAAGAATAATCTACTGTCAATGTCAGAATTTCAAGAAGAGGCAGTGAACGCGCCTGGGCTTTTTGCCATTGTAGTGATGGAGCGGAATTCTGACAGTCCCGAAATTCCTACCCAAATTCTGCCCTTGCTTGAGGAGTTTGCTGATGTCGTACCGGAAGAGTTGCCACCTGGGTTGCCGGGTGAGCACAATGTTTCTAGAACTTTTAATGTAGCAGATTTGTCACCTTACTACACTGAAGAGGAAGAAGACCCTGAAGAGATTGACAACAATGAAGACGAAGCAGATTCGAGGGCGAATCTTTCTCTAGCAGGGGAGGATGATGCACTTAGGAGACCGGCGGACCCGTTATGCGACTGGACGAACCGGCGGGTTTGAAGTCAACGATGTCGGATTGAGCTCAAATTTGGTCGGCTGAAGCGAAACGGCGTGCTGATCAATACTTGTAGCCAAAGGCTACAAGTAACGATGGATTTTCGCGATTCGGGGTCGTTTAGATGGGTTTTTCTATTTTTTTAGTATTTTTTATGGGTTAATTTAGTAAAGGGCAGTTTCGTAATTTTACGTTTTGATGTTTACTAATCCTAGTAGGGTTAGGTTTGAGGATATATAAACTTGTTTTAGGGTTTCGTTTTATCAGACTTGGATATTTTTGATTTGATAATCATATTTGGAGGACGAATTGTTCTTCTGTCGAATTTTCTTGTTCAGTCAAATTTTCTATCGCGCTTCGGCATCAGTATTGTCAATGACATCACAGGCAATGCATCTTCCGCGGAAAACGTTCGAAATTGTCTTAAAACCACAGTTCAACCATCGAACCACCATTCAAACCGAGAAACTTAAGCTGGAAAAATATCGCAGAGTATAAATAGCACCACGTTCAGAACGAGAAATTTTTTTTTTGTCACCAACCAATAGTTGTTCAAAGCTCAGATTATTCACCTCATAGCATGTAGTCCACCAACTTCCCCATCCTGTTCTCATTCCTAGGATTCCTATACTGCCCTCTAAGCACATGATCACTAGAGAACTTGTAGAAAGTGCTCGTCCTTCTCCGAGACGGACTCCTCGGAACCAATTCGCTCTCCGGAGACGCAGCACTCTTGCTCGCACCGGCATCGCAGACCGCCTCGAATATCATGGATCTTGCTTACCACGAGGCATTGGTGACAGGGGAGAAGTACACGCCGGGCCACAAGCTGATCGGCTTCCGAATCGACGATCCGGCATCGATGGGCGGAGAACTCTCGTAGGGCGGAGCAGCGGTGGAGGCCACCGGAATCGCATTCGCCGTCGAAGCGGAGGCTCTGTCGTTCGTGGTGGTGGAGAATCGGGCGATGCGAGTCCACGGCTCGAAAGGAGGAAGCTTTGAGAGGAGACGGTTTGAGGGACGTTTGACTATCAATATGATGTACGGAGATTACGATTGACAAAGAAGTAAAAATTATTATTTAAGAAATATTTTGATTAATCATATATAACTTATAGTAAAAAAAGATCAATAAATTTTGTTTTCTTAATTCTCTTAAACAAACCAGCTTGTGCGACGTTAAATTAAGAAAAGCTATATATAGAGATTGAATGCATGTCGTAATGATAATGTTCGTATTAATAATCATTACTGAGGAAAACAAAAGGTTGAAAAGGGAAATTAAAGAAATAAGAAAGGAAAATAGCAATTAAAGTGAACTTTTTAACATTCTCAAAATCAAACTAGAAAAAGAAAACCGTTGAAAATCTACATAATTGGACATGAATCTTTAATTCCTCTTCATCATTATCACTGTCCATTCTTTGATTTTCTTCACCTAAAGGATCACCATCCATTATTCCAAGAAATAACTTAAATCAAGTGTAAGAGAACAAATTTCAGAAATGCAGGATGATAGATTGACCACCTAATTTGTCATAGAGGATGTCACCTCTAATCTTTTGGTTCTTTCAGTGGATCCATATTGGTGTCCCCTCTGTAAGTTCACCCGGATAGCTGGACTCTTTAGTGCATCGTTCATTCTAAGTTTTGCAATCAATTTTGTTAGTTCATGAGCCTTTTCTGTGTGTAAATTAGTTGGCAATTTTTGGTTTCTTTTCCGCTTGATTGAATTACGATTATCGATCTTCCTATTTTAGGTAGAGGAAGCACTGGATGAGGATTAGGAGGATGAGAGGAGGAGGAGAGAGGCTCGGCCACCATGAAAATCCCTGCGGATTTCCTGAAATCTATTTGCAGGAGACCGGTTGTCGTCAAGCTGAATTCTGGTGTCGATTGTCGAGGTACTTCTCTCAACATGGTCTCTCTGTGTTAGGAGAAATCTTCAACAAAATTTCGATTTAGCTCGATAATGCTGAGTTTCCGAATATTTCCCATCCTCATTTTTTAGTATTTTACTGAATCCTATGTGCGGTTAACTACTTGTCTCAAACTTTAATTAGTCGGGGATGATCTATGGGTTGAGATCTCGGCAGCCCATTTGCTCACCTCAAACTTCAAAAAGAATTTCAAACTTCATGATCTTTGATGATAAATTAGTGAAGCCATATGAAATTAAGATTCTGTTGCTTGAAAGCCATTCGATATATTCCGATAGCCTTATCACGAAAAATAAGAGGATTATAGGTAAATACCCTTTAGGGTTAATACCACGAAAAACCCTAAACTAGTATATTTGTGATAATTTTACCTCAAACTATTTTTTTGATCACAAAAAACTCCAAACTGGTACACCTGTGACAAATTTACCCCGAACTATTTTTTTTACCACCAAAAACTCCAAACTGGTATACATGTGATAATTTTACCCCGAACTAATTTTTTAATATTATTTTTTATTTTTTCTTTACTTTTTTTTTTGCTTCATCTTCAACCTCTGGCTGGTCGCCGGTCCGGTAATCGGCCAGAGGCGGAAGCCGGCGAGGTTGGCCCCGCCGGCCGTTGGTGAGGCTTGACCTCGCCGGCGTTGGGCAAGGTCGACCTCGCCGTTGTAGGGCGAGGCCGACCTCGCCCAACGCCGGCGAGGTCGGCCTCGCCCTACAACGGTGAGGTCAAGCCTTGCCAGATCTGGCGAGGCCGACCTCGCCTAACGCCGGCGAGGCCGGACCCTTGCCAACGCCGCGGGCCGACCTTGCCAGCTTCCGTCTCTGGCCGGTCGCCGGACCGGCGATCGGCTAGAGGTTGAAGATGAAGGAAAAAAAAAGTAAAGAAAAAATAAAAAAAATTAATTAAAAAAATTCGAAAAATAAAAAATAATATTAAAAAATTAGTTCAGGATAAAATTGTCACATGTGTACCAGTTTGAGGTTTTTTATGGTCAAAAAAATAGTTCGAGGTAAATTTGTCACAGACGTACCAGTTTGGGGTTTTTTGTGGTCAAAAAAATAGTTCGAGGTAAAATTGTCACAAATATACCAGTTTAAAATTTTTCGTGGTATTAACCCTACCCTTTATATGGGCTTCGTGCCATCATTTTCTCAATTGCACTTCCTCGATGTACAATTTGCAGTAAATCCTAACAGAGAAAAAGCCGGTGCCTGCGCGCCATTGACCGAGCTTTTTCTTGTCTCCTTCTGGTAAATTTGTAAGCCTTAGTGCTTGTGCTGTCTGAATTTGTGTGTTATTTTTATATGTTCTGATGGGTTGGAGTTTTTTGCAGATATTCTAGCCTGCCTGGATGGATATATGAACATAGCAATGGTACACACAGACGAGTATGTCAATGGGAAGCTGACAAACAAGTATGGCGATGCTTTTATTTGAGGAAATAATGGTCATGATGTATTCAGAATTTCTGATTTTTATGTCATATCTTTGCTGGCTTGGACCGTTCCTAACTGGTATGACTTATTGCAGTTATGTACATCAGCACTTCGAAGCGGACTCTGGCAGATGGGGCTTAGGTGTTGATAGTGCTATGTAATGTAGCATTCTGGATAAGTGAACATATCCCAAATTAGAGAGCTGATTTGTGATTCTTACATAATATTGCATTTCATGAAATCGGTCTGTGAATTGCTTGACGATGACTTGGAATGCCATAGATTTTTCTATTTGTCATCATATGTATCTGGCTCTCTGTTTTTGTTTAGCGAATTGGCTTAATGGTGTCCTGCTTATGAAGAAGGCGAATTGCGTTTAAGCATCAACTTTGGATGCCATCTATCTATGTCTGTATAATTGACTCTATTGCAAAAGCTCATGGGTATAATTGAAATCATGTCTGTCATAATATACGAAGTCATATTTTGCGCTCTCAACCAAGAAGAGTCGGAGACCAATCGAGTAAAATTACACCAACTAAAAATTTATGATCTCGCATGAAAATATAGGTCCTTTGTATGTAAGAAATAGCTATTTCATTTCAAATGTATTTCTTCCAAAGCAATTATTCGGTACAAAATTTTAGGAGGAATAGCTAGTTAATTGGCTTCTTTACGAGAATGACAATGGCAGTTTAGTTCGTCTAGGGTGTCAATGGGTCGGGCTTTCATGATACTCGACCCAAAACCTACAAGGTCACGCTTGACCCATCCCGAGACCCTATTCAGCATATACCTCAAGAGACGGGTCGGGTCGGGTCGGGATCGGGTTGTGTGTGTGTGTTTTTTTTTTTTGGGTGTCAAACTCAAAAACAACTGACATTGTCAAGAATCATTGCCCCTCTAAAGTAACATTACCATCCTCGTTGTGTCCATACTAAGAATAGAACACGATATGAGAATTGACAACGAAAATGCGCTATGAGGAAATTATTAGGTGCCCTTAAAACTGTTAATGCACAAACACAAAGCAAGGACTCCAGCATACCATAAGTTTCTCACGAGAACAACACAATCTAGTTAAATAAATTAAGCAACTTGATGGAACAAGTGTTCTAATTCAATCAAACAACTAATAAAAAACACATAAATTTCCTCCTACAATGGGATTTTGCGACAAGACATTGGATCAACATCTAAATTCACTTTGTACGTGGGCATATATCTTGGACAATCAGCTGAGCCAATATTAAGAGCAGCACAAGGATTATTTACAGTGGATTTCCTTGATGTTGCTTGGAGACTTCTTCTCAGCCCCATAAGATAGATAGAATCCCCCAAATGCAGCGCAGGGTCTGCAGAACACAACAAGACCTGCTCCTTAAGTTGCAATAAAGTTACTAAAAGAACTGACAAACACAAAAATCCACGGCTCCACACACAGAGAGACAAAGTAAGAGCCAATATTATAATAGAACCAAGTTCTATTGAACTCACAGAGCATTCCTCCATCATCAATGATTTTCATCATCTTCAACATCAATGATTTCATCATCTTCACCAACAATGATTTCATCATCTTCACCTCCATTCTGCAACAGAACAAATAGCATAATAAGTTTGTCTACCCTATGAAATATAGGCAGAGACAAAGTAAGAGTCCATCAAATCACCATAGCATCATCGCCATCAGATTCTGAATCATCTTCACCTCCATTCTGCAACAGAACAAAATAGCATAATAAGTTTGTCTACCCTATGAAATATATTCAGGCAGAGACAAAGTAAGAGTCCATCAAATCACCATAGCATCATTGCCATCAGATCCTGAATCAGCTGCCAAAAAAAAACAGACAGAATTCAGATGAGTGAATTATCCACTGAATAATCAAAACTTTTTATGGATGCAACATGCAATATTATTTAACTCTTGAGTAATAGGACCCTAAAGGCCCGAAAGTAAGTAATATCAAGTCTAGCTCCTGTAGTATGGAGTAATGCCATTCTAGATGATACAAGCATTTACATGGACCCGAGTCATCCATATTCTTAATCTCATAGAAGAAATACTTCAGGAGGAAAGACCAATATTATTCAGTTAAGCACAAGGCTTTCTAAGTCATTTACATGTGCCAGAAAGCAGTGATATAAGCCTTTATACAAGGAAAGAATTCAAAACATCAAGAAAGATAATTACACTGCGCAAGCCATGTTTAAGCATATATTGCGGTCAAAGGGATGTGAAGAACTCCAATTCAAAACAACGAGACAAACTATGAGCATTCAACCTGGCAATTACATTGTTAAACAAAAAAAACCTGCCTATTGCATTCAATTAGGTCCATGAACTTTAAGAATTTTCAAAAAGCTTACTAAACTCTGAAAGTGTTTACAACTTGGTCACTGAATTGGATAAAAGCTCTTGTTGCGGTACTATAGAATAGAGCCAAGAGGATTTTTATTATTGAAAACTTTTTTGTAGGACAATAAAAGATGCATGACCTAATCATTACCAATTAGTGAGGCGCACGCTATTTATGTTCTGGAGGATAGCTGCAACACACCTTCTGCACTTTGTGAAAGGACTTATCCTTGAGGATGGTGTCTACACGCCTCATACGTTCTTCTTTTCTACATTTCTATTTGCTATTCTCAAAATATTCACAAAGATACTACCACAGTGTCTCAGCCAATTAGTGAACATATGCTAGAATAACCTGCGAGACAGAAAATGGTCTTATCCCTTTTATATCCATATTAAGTTTGAATGAGGACATCACTATGATATCAACACACCGTTAAACCATCTGTCCAATTTCAGGAACTGAACCCAAGAGGCATTACTACAGCTCATGCAGAGTTAGTTTCAATTCAATCTGTTCTACCCGAAGAAGACTAACGCTCAATCCCAAAATATCCCAAACTTTAGGATGGGGCCGGCACGGGAATTTTTGAGGTCTAAATTGCTTGACGATGGAGGATGCTCTTACACATTTGAGTCTTTAGATATTAGAACGAAATTCAATATTCCTGAATAAACAGCCCTTCTATGAAAAATTACTATCCCTTGTGTAAATTTACAATCTGTCATTTTCCTTAAGAAGCCCGGTTCAATATATTCTTTTTTATTTATTTATAGAATTATCAGTATGAAACCGATTATTTACTGTTAGTACAGGTGGACACAGGCAAGCCTAACTACGAGGAACGAAAACACATCAATTCTCAGCATAAGTCATGAAGATACAGAAACACGTATATTCTATTCATAAAAACACCAGTAGAAATGACGTGAGGATGGTAAGTAAGACAGGTGATGTGGATGAAATTACTCACCCCAGGGCTCATAATACATGCCCCATCCAGTTTTGTGGAGACAGCCGAAATGAGCCATCAACAGCCAAACAAAGGCAAGAAGCTCTCCACCTCTGCTCAGCACCTGCACGTGCGCCTCTCCCTTAATATGACTCGCTGCATATGACAGCATCTCAACCCACACTCCGCTCATCACCTCCCACTTCCTTTCCCGGAGCCTTTCCATCTCTCGGGCCAAACGTAACCCTCCCTTGAGCGGGGATCTCCAACGGCGGGAATCACCCTCATGCGGTTGTTCGATAGGAACCTTAAACAATTTGTCGCATAGCTCATTCATATCCGTTCTCTTTTTGATCAAATTTTGGAGTCTCCGAAGCTCGCTGAATATCTCCACTGATTTCATTTGGGCAATGCCTGCCACTGCCACAGCGGACACTAAATTTGGCTGCTTCAGTAAAAGATACAACATGTAATCGGAAAGGATCTTGCTGAATTTCCTTTCGTCATTTTTTGGGGTGACTTTCTCTTTGTGGTACCAGATTTCAGTAGCAATATGCCACGCTATAATATTGTCATTGTAATAAGTATTGGTGACATATTTTAAAAGATTTCTGCAATCGAAATCCCCCGGTGTACTCTTGAGAAATAAATCACCTCTAGCGTTAAATATCTTCCTCACTTTTGCCGGATCATTCGCGAATTCGGATTTACGTTTCACCTCCCCAAAGATGAAAATCCATAGTTCCTTAATAAAGGGCTTCCTTGAAGCTCTCGGATAAAAGGTGTCCCGATGCCGATTGCGATTATACTTCTTTCTTAGACTATACTTCAAACTCTCGGATAAAAGGTTGCAAGCAAAGATAGATTCGGACCATCTCCGAAACACAAGCGGTGTATTTAAGACCTCGTAAGGCACATTGGCATTAGGATCTACTTCACATGTGATGAATCGGGGCCTCCTCAGGCCATCCGTGGCGGATACCAACTTGTGAAGTAATGAACCTAGTTTAGATGATCTTATGTTGTGACACATGATTTCAACGACAGTCCAATCGGAGAAAACGAGCTCGAACAGAGCTATGACATCAATAGCAATCCCCCCGATAAGAAGGCAATAAGTAATTTCCACATCGAGTACGGGAAACCGATGCTTCTTCAAGCGACTGAAAAGGACGAAAGCCATCACAACGTTAGTGAAGGCTATGAAGCGGAAAAAGTAGCTCCACTTGGAACGTGTTACCAATACTTTGGTGTGGAGCAACTCGTAAAAGAATTGAAGTTCAACCGATATCACCCTTAATGCATTGACTGCAGAAACTTTGTGGAAATAATCGCGGCTATCATTGCGATGTTGAGATGAGAACATGAGATCTGGAAGGAAGACCTTAAAGATTTGAAAGAAGCAGTGAGCATGCTTCACCACAATGCTCTCAGGAAGCTCGTCATCAGAAAATTCATCTTTTAGCGTTTTAAGAACTGACTTGTTTTCTTTGGAATTAGAATTCTTGTGCCGTAAGAGTATCGATTTCCTGAGCCTTTGGAGACTTGAGAGATAAAGTGCCAGTACCCTCTCAGCGATTTTTATGACCCCGGCAAAAAACACCAATAGTGTTGGGATCAGCAGCGACTTGTCGCTCGGAAATGTCTTCACAAAGATATAGATGGTGGTACCGGCTTGATTGACAAGACTGAGCAAGTTTTGTCCCCAACGTGAATCATTCAAAGTGAGGATAATGATGGTGCCAGGAGTGCCAAGATGTAACCAGAGAAATGAGGTCCAAAATACCTGAAGTGCGTTGTCTACTTTAGTTACATGAGCGAACGGATGGCCTCCGTCGGAAGAGATGAGCCTGACCGTGAGCACAACTATCCAGTCACCCATCAAATTGGCCAACCACAAGAGGAAGGTGAGGCGCGAATTCTTTGTTTTCCTTCTGAGGGGTGCAAATAGATGCAAAAAGATATGAAGTGAGAGGCTCAGTATCATGAAACCTCGGATGTTCCATTTGTTCCATAAATCCTTAATGAAGCTCAATGCCATGTTTTCACTTAGTTTGAAGGGTATGGCTCCTCTCTAATATAAAGACAAATGGTTAGGCGGTGGGGGGTGGGTGATGTTGGGGAGGTTCGATGCTCGGGACTATATACGGGGACTACGGGGGATGAAGCAGCACGTGCAGAGAGCACTGGCCTTGTTCTGCCTGTGCTTCGGTGAGTGGTGTGAGTAAGTGACACTTTATTAAGATTTTCTTTTTTCTTTTTCTTTCGTGTAGCGCTTGTCGTTTTCTTTTTCCCTTCCCTTAGATTGGACAATATGAACATACTCCTATCGTCATGAGAAGAAGATAGAGTTAATTTCAAAAAAAAAAGCACCACCTTTAGATCGAGGGACAATTCTGGTCCAAACTTTTTTGTTTCATAAAAAAGCACCAACTTTAGGTCGAGGGACAATTCTGGCCCGAACTTTTTTTTGTCCCATACAAAAGCATCAACTTTAGGTCGAGGGACAATTCTGGCCCGAATTCTTTTTTGTCTCGTAAAAAAGCACAAACTTTCATATAAATCCCAAATTTGGCCCCCCATTGACTTTCTGTCTGAAGTTACCCTTGTTTGAGAAAAAAAGTTATGGTGGTGAACCTGGCGAATCTCTTCCATGGCGTCTGTCGACGGGCGGTGGTCTATAGCTTCATATTACGACAAAACGATGAAGTTTGGCTAGAAAGATTCAATCTGAAGATATTTTTGACTTGCCGGTGAAGTGAAGGAGACGAATAGTTTCACCGTTATTCTTCAAGCTGTGGTTCAGAGAATAAGACAATGAATAATGCTTTAAATGCAGTCAACAAGTCACGTGGATTTATTGCTAAGGTGAAATAGTCAAGTTGGAAAATCAATGGTTTAAGTCAATAAGGGCCAGATTTGGGATTTAAGTGAAAGTTGGTGCTTTTTTACGAGATAAAAAAAAGTTCGGGCCAAAATTGTCCCTCGACCTAAAGTTGGTGCTTTTTTACGGGATAAAAAAAAGTTCATGCCATAATTGTCCCACGACCTAAAGTTGATGTTTTTTTATGGAACAAAAAAAAGTTCGGGCCAAAATTGTCCCTCGACCTAAAGTTGGTGCTTTTTTTTTAAATTAACCCGAAGAAGATATTTGCATGTTATTTTTTGTTGACCGAAGCTTGACTTTTAAACATGTACGCAGACGGACATTTGAAGCCGTGTAAACTCCATCGTATATTTTAAGAAAAAAATCAAAAGGTATATTCTGAAGGGACAGCTTAATCTTATTTATAGCGGCAAAATCAAATACTAAACATCTCAAATCCTTTCTTAAAAAAGTTCATCTTAACATTTAAAACTAGTTACGAGAATGTCTATCTTAAATAGTTAATTTTGAGTCCATGTATAACCTCTTAATACCACAATTCTAATTAAGACGCGAGCCAAAGCATAAATGTTTTAAAGCCAAAGCTTCAGAAAGATCTTCTACGAGAGGCTTAGTACAAGGAAGCCTCAAATGTTCTATCTGTTCCACATAACCAAAATTGATCGCCATGTTATTGTTTAGTTTGAATTTTGTCGCTCCTCTCTAATATAACATCAGTTACAACAAGATATATAGGATGAATAGTGGGAAACATATATACATGTTATGATAGTTCCTTATTTGTTTGTCAGCAAACGGTATCTATTTAAAAAGCTAATAAGGTAAAAAAATAGTGAAAAAATCATTTCACAAATGAACGCAAGCAATGTATCTCATGCATTAAATGACAGAAGAAAAGTATCCCATGCATAGATAATGCCAAATACTTTGTGTCGGTTTGATGTTTATCTTTGCATTGGTTCTATCTCCATTCAACTTGCAAATCCATATGTAACTTACTGTGTTTCAAACTATGAAATTTTGGTATATATGATGAGCTTAGTGAAATGTTTGGCGATACCACAAATAACAAGACATTTGATATTATTGATAAGTAAGGGCACGTTTAGTAATATTTCTGTTTCTGGGAATAATTTTTTTTCAGAAATAATTTTTTTTATTTATATTTCCTGGATGAGTTTTTGAACAAAAGAAAGCGTTCGGTAACTGCACAAAATTTCTATTCCTGAAATAGAAAAAGAACATAAATGTATTTGGTACAACCAAAAAAATTTCTATTTCTAATTTTTTTTCATTCAAGTCTATGTCTTTTATTTAACTATAAGTACAAGTTATAAGTAAAAAAAACCAACAAGCATTATTTATTGGTTTGTCTAATTTTTTAACTCACACTACTTTATATATATAGCATGCTCTTCACGGATAAATTTAATTTTCTTAATCTTTTTAATTTTCTTAAACTCTATGGCCACAAACCTCCCCAGCCCTCGTAAACCCTAAGCTCTAGCGAGGAGAAGGGATGATACATAAAGGCAAGTCTGCGCCCAACCAAGGCAATTTTTGTCAAGAAGTGACCGTCCGACAAAGCGCTGCTGCTACAATCCTTAAAAGATTTTGGCAGATTTTGGGGGTCGTGTTGGTGTCCTATACTTGATGCACTGCTCTGGTCTCTCCATTCAAAATTGGTTGATTGGATGTCTGTTGGTGAGTTCCTTCACATTTGTCCATTATTCTACCCACAGTAGAGAAATAAACTTATAGAATACTTAAAATTAATAGCTTATTTGATCGTACTCAAAAGGATTCACCATTTTCCTTGCAAAAATTTGAAATCAAGCAAGTGTTTTAAGCTTCGAAAAAAAATTGTGTAGTACATTATAGTATGCTTTCGTAGATTTCAAATGTCTCGTACTAAAAAATCTTAAATTTCCGGGGCCATAAGAGTATAAACTCGCAAAAAATATTAAGTCCTGTCATTTTCTTCCTCAAACCTTCATTTGAGATTTCTTTGTTCTCCTCCATACCTGTTAAAAGCAGAGATTTCTATGTTCTTCTTGTCGTTTTTTAAGTCTCTGTGAAAATAATTCTAAAATCTCTATTAGTAGCTAAGGTTACGTGTATATGAGAATTATTTTTATAGAAAACAAACCGGAAAAAATGATTATCCAAAGTGAGTACTACATGTAGATCAAGCGAATAACTACATGTATGGAACTTACTTGCAAAATTTTCTCCATCTGATATTAATTTTATGAGATCAGTATCCATATCGGCAAATTTTATTAACGCTTGATGTTGAACTTTTAGTTCAAGTAACTAATCGAGCCGATTGTTCAAGTATAATTGAGTGCCTTGTTTTTCTGCTTAGTTTGAATTTTGTCGCTCTTCTCTAATATAATATCGGTTACAACAAGTTATATAGGAAGAATAGTGGGGAACATATATATACATGTTGAGATAGTTCCTTATTTGTTTGTTAGCAAACGGTATCTATTGAAAAAGCTAAGAAGGTGAAAGAATCGTGAACCAATCATTCCGCAAATTAACACAAATAAGGTATCTCATACATTAAATTGCTAAAGAAAAGTATCTCATGCATAGATGATGCCAAATGCTTTGTGTCGGGTTGAAAAGTAGAAGTGCATCAGCAGTCATTAGGCGAGACGCAAGGTATGTTTTTGAGATCTTACTCTCTTTTTTTTTTTAACTTGGACCCCAAGTAATGTTCCTTTCTTTCGTCTTTTTCTTTTCACGAGGACCCCCAAAATATTCTTAACTTGTACATGATATGTGACTTGCGTTTTTTACTTCTTTTGAATTTTTTTTTTTGCTAGAGTTTGTGAGTCACGTTGGATCGACACTTACATTAACCGGGCACAAATGAGCTCAGTTAATCTCAACCGTTGAATTACGTGAGTCCCATGTCAGATCCCCATAATTCAACGGGTGGGATGCATTGATCTCATCATCAATTGTTTGATTTCATCAGTTTCTCCTAAAGAAAGATACACAGCTTCGAACTGTGGATTTTGTCCACGGCATTGATGGACCTGGCAGTCAAAACTTCCCACCACCAAAAGGAAAACCAGTAGAACAATCAGCAGCCAACTGTTCTCATTGAGCAAGCAAACCTTTATCCCGGGGAAGTTACTGGGGTTGCATTGAGCCCACTCGGTGTCTTCTCTATCGCTGTCTCTATTTTCAAATTTATTTCATTTACATGTGAATCTCTTTTGCATGAGCATTTACTTCGAACCCTTCTCCATATTCAACATCATTTCCCTATAAACGTTGGGAAAATTACCAAAAAAATGTCCTAAATATATTGCACGGATTTTAATTCAAATCTAAACTTTTCAATTTGGCCAACTTATTCCTAAATCTTTTAACAATTTGCCAATGTAGTCTTTTCGGCCAATTTTAACAAGAAATCATTGCTCTAGACGCTAACCATCGTACGTGGCAATTGGCACGACCAGAGCTAATATGAACAATTTTTACAATTTTAAAATGAATTATTTTTATATTTCTTTTCTTTTCTTTTTCACTATGGCCGGTGAAAGTGGCCAGGGCCTTGGCAATAGATAAGAAATAAAAAAAAATTGTAAAAAATTTAGAATTTTTTTTTAACAATCGCAAAAATTGTCCAAACCAGCACCGGCCATGCCACGTAAAATAGCCAATGCCCACGTTAATGATTTCTGGCCAAAATTAGCAGGAATGACTAACAAATCGTTAAAAGTTTTAGGATTAAATTGGTCAAATTGAAAAATGTATGATTAAATTAGCATCCGTAAAATGGGCTTGTGACTTTTTTAGTAGTTAACCCTTATGCATATGCTTTTCTATATGTGCTTGTCTACATCACTCATACATATTCGACTCGTTTATTTATCGCATCGTATCTTTAAACACCCAACATGACACTTTTATTAAACAAGTCGCACAACATGATACATTTAAGATATAAAACCTTATAAAAATATATTTAAACGAGTAATAGAGTGCCTAAATGTATATAACCAGATCACATTGGCCCAGGTAACATGTCAACTCATTTAACTAATCGTGTCTTACCCTGTTAGACTGATTGAAAAGGTCAATTAGCAAAGCACATGGCTTTTATTGTGGATAAAAAGTTGGTCCATTTAAACTCAATCTGAATACGCTTACAATCATATGTCTTTTTCACGTCATAAAAATGAGGGTCTAATTCCCTAAAAAACTCCAACTTCAGGTCAAATTCCTAATATGCCCCGAACTTTTTTTTATCTAAAAAAAATCACCAAATTTTACTCTAGTCCCAAATTTGTCCATGTGTCCAAAATTGCCACTCGTTTCTTCAAAATTATCAATATTAGGGCTAGTTAGAGGTTCATTATCAAAACATACGTCTTCATCAATACTCTCATCTTCGTATGAAACAACAGTAGCCTCCTGAGATTGATAATATTGAAGAAACTGGTGGCGATTTTTGGACAAAGGGTTAACGGGGGCAAATTTGCACTAAGGTGAAAGTTGGTAAATTTTTTTAAGAAAAAAAAATATGGGATAGAATTGGGATTAGACTTCTTCTTTTTTGTCTGTCATACTTTAACTCTCAACTCATTTTCAGACATTTACCCTACCTCTTACAGAGCGTGAGAGTCGAAACCCACATCTGAAATTACATGTTCCCACCCCTAGCCCCACCTGAGAAGGTGGGGAATCAAACTCCCTATCTCCCTCTTGCCAAGTAGGAAGGGTGACCACTGAGGCGAACCCCAATGGTTAAATTGGGATTAGACTTAAAGTTTAGTGTTTTTTATGGAATTAGGCTTGTTAATTAGTAGTGTCAAAAATTGGCCTTTCAACAAAGTGATGCTACAATCCTTGGCCTGACTCTTTTGCTTTAACTTGGACCCACTTCATATTCTTTTCTCTTTTTAACCTTTTTTCTTTAACTTAGATCCATTTAAATTCGTTTTTTTTTTTCTCTTTAACTTAGACCAATTTATGTTCTTTCTTTTCCCATTTTCACGCAATGCTCTTAACTTGCACGAGAATACGTGATTCGGGAGTCACGCTTTTTCCTTTTAAAAAATTTTGGCAGGAATTTGTGAGTTACGTTGGTGTCCAATAGTTGATGCACAACTCTTGGCTCTTTATTCAAAAATAAACTTATTGAATAATTAAATTAATAGCTTATGCGATTGTACCTTAAAATCATTTACCATTTTCCTTGCAAAATTTGGAATCAAGTAGGTGTTTTGAGCTTCGGAAAAGGATGGAAAATGTATAGGACATTCTAGTATGTTTTCGCAGATTTCAGATGTTTAACATAAAAAATTCTTAAATTGCAAGAGAGCCATGAGAAAATAAACATGCAAAAATATTAAGCAATGTCACTTTCTTCCTTACATTACATTTGAGATCATGTTAAATAAAGAAAGAAAGGATGAAGTAAATTCTCCGTATCTCGTTAAAAGCAGAGATTTCAATATTGCCTTTCCTTTGTTCTTCTTGTCTTTTTTTGAGTCTTAATGGAATTATTTCTAAAGCCGCTCTTAGTAGTTAGGGTTACGTGAATGAAAATTCTGTTTGAAGTAATTGAACAGAAAAAAAAATGTCTATCCAAAGTGGGTAGTAGGTGTAGAAATGGTTTGCGTGCGATTTGTTTTTGCAGTTCAAGTGAATAACTACACGTAAGAAACTTCATTGAAAGATTTTTCTCCTTCTGACATTAATTTTATGAGATGAGTGTCCATATCAACGGATTTCATTAATGCTAATTAAAGAAATGATGACATTGAAAAAAACACTTAGTTCAAGTGACTAATCAAACCAATTGTTTTGCAAACCTTTGTTGATTTGACGGGACTCCAACAAAATGGAGCTCAAGATAGATCTAACTCGAGTTGGTTGAACCACAAGTGAGTAAAATTAAATGTTTACATTCCGTCATGTGTCCCGAAGACGCCATTAGGTTATTAATTGTGAAACCCATCCTTTATTATGTACTTGGCGACATAATGACAATGTCCTTTCATTCAATTGTGATCTTGATTCAACCAATGACAAAATTCCACCAAAAAGTTTAATTTAGCCACAGAAATGGAAAAAAGAAAACTTGCCCTTTCATGTGGGTGATTGATATAAGCCAAAGCCAAAGCCAAATTGGAGTTTACTATAAGTGGGACACTCCAAGAAGGCATCTCCCACCAAAAGCAAGTGGCGATAGGTTTTCCACAAATCAGGAATCTCACTTTATCTTTCTTTCTATTTCTCGATTTTTGATTTTTTCGACTTGAAGTTGTTCCCTACTTTCTTTCCTTTTTTACTACACAGGATTTAATGTCATAAAATTTAAATTTATAGAAATATAAAATTTGTCAGTTAAGATTGCATGGGCTCAATAAGCTTTGTCTATATAAAGTACAAAATATTCCTTTTCTTCTCTTTCATCACCCTTTTACCTTTTGTCCATGTAGGGCAAAATATTCTTGTTCTTTTTCTTTTTTACCTTTTTCCCTCTTTATATGTAGATTTATTGTTTAAAAAACTTGAAAATTTCCGTTAAAGATTATTGCTTATTGATTATTACTTATTTACAGGTATCTCAAGCATTAAATGATAGAAGAAAAATATCTTATGCGTGAATGATGCTTTTTGCTTCATGTGAGATTGATGTTTTATCGTCGATTCGGTCTTATCTCAATGCTAGTTGCACATCTATATGTAGCTATCAGAGTTTCAAACTATCAAACTTCAATATCCATAATTAGTTCAGTGAAATGTTTGGTGATACCACATCTAACAAGACACTTATATTATTGATGAATAAGATATTATCTAACAAGTTATATGAGTGTGCCTCATAGGATAAGTAGGTATCGCGACCCTCCGAGGCGAACCCTAAAGGAGTTTGACAGATTGCCGAGCAGGCGCAAATAACCCTTTTTTGTAGGGTGGCACTTGTGCTTATCATTCGCTTTTGATTGCAACTTGATTTTCTCATTTTAGTTATGACATTTTGTTTTTCTTTAGAAGCCACCACTAACCTATTATGGGCCAATTAGAGGCCGAGCAAAATGCGAGAGTCCGTTTTATTTCTGTGAATCAGAGATTCGGACATAGGGATTTGATTACACTAGAAATTGTCTGACGCTCAAGATTAGTACCTTTTCTCTTTCTACCGGGAAAACGTTTTGTGCCATTTTTATTCAATTTTATATATTTTTTAAAACACGTAAACCTAAGTTACCATGCAAGGAGAACTCATACGACGAAAATTAAACAAAGCGATAATCAAACAAGTTACGATGATATAATCACAAATATAGTACAGTAAGTAGAACCCGAATCATATCAATAAAAATAGAACAACTCCTTGCTAATTAAGCCTCGGGACAAGAATCTTTTCAGCTAATGCATAAAATTAAATATGCAATCAACCTGGTTTAAGGAATGTAAATTTTCTAAGCTAGGTGACCACGGTGTCGCATTAAACAAAATGAAAGACAACCGAGCATAAGTCAAACTTAGCCCTAGAAATGCCATTCCTAGCCAAATGCCACTCCGATTTTTCATCCATTTTTATTTATTTTTTTCGTATTTTTTATTTCCATCCACGATAAACATGTTTTAAAGTCTAAACTATACTAAATGCATGTTAAGAAATAATAAACTACATACGAAGCTAGGAATTAAACTATGATACGATCCGAATATATGATTATGACGTGTAAATGATGTAAACATGTAAAGAGGACGCCTCGAGCCCGTTCAAGACCCTTAGCAAGGCCGGATAGAAGCTCTAAGCTAGTCGTTCAGCCCCTTAGGCGGTCTAGACAGCAAGTTTAGGACGTCTACTCACCCACAAGACGGCCCCAAACAAACACGCAAACATCCCGACACGCCTACGGGCCCTCGGGGTCGACGGAAGCCAACCCGGGACACGTCAAATGAACACTCGAGAGCCATAAAACATGCCATACAAGCGACGGTTCAGCAAGCCCAAGTCTGAACCGAGAAGCCCCTAAAGCGAACCGAACCCAAATAATAAGAGAATGAAGAACAAGTAAACAAAATGCGAAAAAAAAAAGACACACATAATTAACGTCAAAGATGGAATTATACAAACACACACCAGAGCCGAGCTAATGGACCGATAGATCGAGGTGACGAGCTTGCAATGCCCATGAGAGCGAGGCAAGCTTCCGTACCTCGTCCTTAAACTACGGTCGCGAGAGCAAGGCAAATTCGAGCCCTAATTCTTATAAAATGCATTAGTATTCTATGGGAGGGGAAACTTACGCATCTATAGACTACAATGCCTCTAGTTTCTAAGTGCAAAAGAAATACAGCAAGAAAAATGGATGCAGGATTATGCAAAGTCGCTGTTTTTTTCGGGATGCGAATTCGATCCCTGATTCTTATTAAATTCATGAATAGCGTATGTGAATGGAAACTTATGTATTAACTAACTACAATATCTCTAGTTTCTAAATGCAGAAGAAATGCAGCTAGAAACATGAGTGTGATATGTAAAATCATTGTTTGTATTTAAGGGTCGAATTGTGCCATTACCGGCGAATCCGATCCCTAATTTTTGGACAATGCAATAAAGATCTACTAGCAAAAATTTAGGTTTCAAAAGTATGTTTATCCCCCATATCAGGAAAATAAAATGCTCTTAAATCAACTTAAAACTGAGAACCTAAGAGACTGAATTTATAATTAACTATGAGTTACGGTCAAAGGAGGTAATCACGCTAGTTTCCCCTCATCTCTTTTGCGCATAAAAAGCCTAACAAATAATATGGCTCAAATTTATAACTATACATGGATTACTCTCTTTGATATGTCTAGTGATTTTACATTAATCCAAGATAGGTCAACATAGTCGAAGATTTTGATAGTTCTACAAAATATCATATGAACATTCAAATCGAGAATTAATAAAATCATGCAATACCCAACGAATTGACTAAATAGGTACACGTACGTTTGGTGAAGATACGATAGAATCATATTCGGATCCTAGTGTTTCTCACTTGGAATAATGTTAGGATTGTGCTCACCATTCTAGATGTGAAGTCTTATACAATTCTATATAATTAATACAGATACATACGGTGGTTTGCAGGCATTCATAATGGTATATTGAGCCGAAAAACTGGAAATCCATGCTATTTGACAAAAACCATATTATTTGCTAAAGAATGGACTGGTGTTGTTTAATCAGATCAGTCATAAAATATTATGAAGGATTAATTCCTTGTTAACAAAATCATATAAAAAAACCAAATTGATTCGACTCATAGAACACAAATATCAATTTGACCAAAATTAAAATTTACAGATCATTGGACATTGATTAAGAGTTCAAGGACTAATTTGGTAGTGTCTCTTCTTTTATTAATGCTAGAAATATATGAAATCGAGTTATAAAAGAGGTTGTACATTTTTATTGAATATTTAAAAATGATTCACTCGTTAAAGTAGCTAATTAAAGTTTGTGGCATCATTTATGCTATAAATCTGTGTATCGTTTGTTGTTCAATTTTGTAAAGTGATGCTTATATTTGTGTATTCTCCCGGATAACTAATAAAAGTTCTCAATCTATACTGATAACTTTCTATTAATCACTAGCTAGTATGGAATGACTTTTATTTTTTTTACTTTTTTGCTTAATTTAAATCTTACAGTTCATGCACTTCGAACTTTTTTTAAATCCAAAACTTTCGAAACTTTCATAGTACTCAAATGTTAGCTTAAAGACTCGCACTTTATTTCTTCATAATTTTCCGAAATTTTAGTAATCTTTTAAGTTTTGACGGGAAAGTAAAAAAGTACTTTTGAGTTTTATTTAAATTCGAACAAACGTGCACACCTTTAAAACAGAGTTGGTGAATGTTCTAGCAAAGTTAGTATAATACAGTTTACCGTTTCGCGACATGCTCATAGGTTCACATGAGGACAGTAAGGACAATACCTTGTTGATTTCGATTTGTGCTGATAAGTTATTCATCGACTCATATATTATGACTTCTAAAGTATGAAAGGTCGGTTGATATTAATGTCACATTGATAATTGTACATATGTATTAGTAGATACCATTTAAATAACTCTATTAACTATCCAAAAGTTTGGTAAATTCCATTAATTTGATGATAATTTTTTAAATGTGTATATTTAGATTGCTGGCAAGTTCTTAATCAATACCGACTATTATAAATACCTGATAATCTATGTAGCACCGACACCGACACACGACACGACAAGTGACACGTCATTTTCTCAAAAAATAGAGAATTCCGACACATATATTAAATATATATTTTTATATATACATGATAAATTATCATTTTTAATTCAAATCTACAATTCTCCCCCGGGAACTTCTTCCTTCTTCCCACCCACCACGACTTCTTCCCTCATTGAGCTACCATTACACCATCAAATCCGACATCAAAACAAACGATAGAAAAACCAAAGCCCGTGACCGAGGCACTTGGCAGAAACGAGAGAGGTGTACTTGCTATCTGGATGTAGCGGTGACCAACGAGTGGTGACCGGCACTGAGAGAGCCTCGCGGTGGACCAGTGGTCAACGGAAAGAAGAAAGAAGAGAATTTGAGATGGGGAGGTTGTCGGTCGAGTGAAGAAGACGGAGAAAATAAAAACCTAGCGTGTTTTAGCCCTTTTTCTTCCACCTTTATTTTTCTCTTTTTTTTTATAAATTTATATTTTGACCCTTAATTTTTTGAAAATTTATAAAATTGACCCTGTGCGTGTGGGAATCGCGTGTCAGGATTCCGGATTCGCGTGTCGGAGGTGTGTTTGGCGCGTTGACCGCGTATCGGAAATCCAACGCCTGTTTAACTGCGTGTCGGACCCGTCGGTGTTGGACACCGACACATTGGAATGGCCAACGTGTCGGTGCTACATAGCTGACAATAATTTATGCCTTTCAAATTTTTGAGTTGTGTTTTTCACCATTAGAGTTGATTTAACAGAGCGTGACTCATTAAAATCTAATGGAGATTATGCACAATCGGAAGCAAATTTCTTGTCTAGCCTGAGAGAACGCTTTTGATTATGCGGGTCCGATCCAAATCCAATCCCTCTGATCTCATTGGGTTTACGGACCCAATCTAGGCGAGAATTCTGCTAATACTAGTTGCACTCAAGATACAATTGCAAAAGATAAAGCGTTGTGATTGATGGAGCGAAGCAACCTGATTAAAAAGAAGAAGAAGCTAAAAGTCAAATGTTAAGTAATGTATTTACACTATCCAGCTAACTAATGTACAGGTCACAGTAAAGACATATAGTATAAAAAAGAAACTATAAGTTCCCAGCAATACTTTTATGCTTTTTGAATTGGGATGAATCAAACTTGTGGACAAGCATGGCTTCTTAAGATACAAAGGTATCACAATAAACCAGAGCACCGAGCGGAGAATGGTCCCAATGCATTCTTAGCTGCAATCACTTTGTTGACCAACGTTTTCCACTTGAAATCATCTTTCTTGCTTTGGTGCCGAATCTTCACCCTAAATTGCCTGGCAAAAGCAAAAGAGACGCAATGTAGAGCCATCAATTTCACAAATACAAATCAGTTCAACGGAGGTACTGCTCTTCAATTCTACACCCCAATAAGATGATTCAGCCCCCATATGCATCTCGCATAATCACTTAATTTTAAATCATTGAAGAATCATTTGGGCAGAAAAACACTCTTGCCTTTAAAAGTTTTGACTCATCAACCAGTTTCTTTAAATCAGTGTTGGACTTTTTTCCGTGCAAGACACTTGAAATGCAAACTTATGAGTCAGCAATGCAATTCTCACTTAATCATCTGAAGCGAGTTTTGCTCAATATTCAATGCTATTTAGGACCTAATTAATTAGGTGAATGAACCCATTGGGCCATGGTAAGGGAATTTGGTAAGGTGAGGTGGGGTGGGACGTTTAGTTTCAAGTGTGGGGTTCGATTCCCACCTCTACAAAGAGGCTGAGTAAAAGTCAGTTAGTTTCAAGTGTTGGTGGGGTGCGGACGTTTAGTTTCAAGTGTGGAATTCAACTCCCACCTCAACAAAAAGGTAGAGTAAGAGAGAGAGAGAGAGAGAGAGAGAGAGAGAGAGAGAGAGAGAGAGAGAGAGAGAGAGAGAGAGAGAGAGAGAGAGAGAGAGAGAAATTACGTGAATGAAAAACAACCCATACATCATGGGCAGTCACATTTGGACACGTCCTGCATCCATCTAAGACTTCTCCAGGTTAAAATTGAGGTGACAAACATAGAAGTTCTTTGACTTACCTACAGAGAGGAACCTTGCAATCATCAGGCTCAGTACACATCCGAGAGTGCAGTTCAAGAAGCTGCCACATGCGCTTGCAGTGAACACATCCTCCAGGAACGTGGACCTTGCAACTCGAAAAATGGCATACTAAGGTCTCAAGTCCTTTACAAGCAGGGAATCCACAGGCAGGCTGCGATACTATGAGGAGTTTGTCGTGTGGTCCAATCGTCCGGCAACCATCTCTGCATATGTGAAGGAGGGCTTCCATGGCCTCGTAAAGTTGCAAGTATATGTCTCTCTTCCATCTTCCTCAGCCTCTCTTGTTTCCTCTGCAACAACGGTAGTCATAGGACCACAATGCAAAAAATTCTCGACAGTCAAGTTTATCATGAAAGTAACAAATCCACCAGTATGAGAATGATGCATAGTTATTTTCGCAAGAGAGGAGTAATGATAGATCTCCCAGGAATCAATCTGGTTGTCGTGTTGATAAAGGTGAAATCACAACCTTGTTCAATAGCAACCAGAGGAAATTGATGAGAAGAATAACGTAACCAAAAAGATAAGAATGTAGACATTCAATGATTCTTTGCTATGAAGGACTTGGAAGAGGCCAAGAGCAAAATGTTGATGCTATTGTAAAAAGAAGTTCAGATAGAGCTGAAGCATCTCTTAATTCTGAGGCATCTGAAGAAGGAAACACAAGCATAAAATTGAGAACAATCTCGAGAAAATTTTTCAAGGTGGTTTTATGGGAGAAGCTAAATCAGGGGAGAAAATGATAACATAGAAGACATCAGTAGTGAAACCTCAAATGGATCTAGAACCGATGAGACCTGCCCCATCTATGTGGGAGGTCTTACTACTAAGACAGCAGCAGGAGCTAAAGATCTGTCATGAACCAAGGTCCATTGCAATACAAATAACATAGTAGCCAAAGATCTGCAAAGTTATAACTAGTTCCGCTACTTATGTATCTCATGCTATCTGCAGAACAAAAACATTTACTGCAAGTAGTAGATGTCACTGTGAATACGATTGTACTATTTCAAGTTCATAATCCTCAATTCGAACTCCAAGTAATTGTAGTAATGACATTCGCATGAGTTGCACATTATGATCCATAAGCACCTAGCATTCATTAACCTACTATCATGCCATGAGTAGATCAGACATGCAAAATGATTCCCATGTTGTTTGGGTTTTCTTTAAACCTATCATGAAAGCCTTCGTCTTTTAAAAGACTATATAGATCACCTCCCTCCGTGCAATGATGCCATACACCGCAGGTTGGCCCATAAGAAAAAGAAATATCCGAAACGCATCAGCACCTCCTCCAGGGATTTCACAGAACAGGTGATGGTCTCATGCCACGAGCCCTAAGGTTCACAAAATCGACCTGAAAAAGTACGGTCATATAGGATCAAACTGCACACCCACCGACACCAGCTTCTCTTTCTGGATTTCTCTGCAAATTATAGATTGAGTGGGAAAATGGTGGCGCGAAGCTCACCAGAAGGATTAAATGGCTCTCAAGTAAGCAAATCTCAATTCCATATGAGTTCCCTAACTTGTCATCAAAGATCAAAACCAACATCCCCTCATCCCCATCTTCTATAACAATTCGACGCATTTAACTTCTTTTTCCAATTCGAAACATCTGAACCTTTTTAAAAATAAAAATATTATTATATATATTTTTGGAATCTAAATAATATTTCATATTCTGACTGGAAAATAGTCTTTGATTGTTTTTTTTTATAACTCTTAAACAAAGAGGGCCCTTAGAATGAATGATACATCCCACGATATTGAGTTTCAAGCAAACTTAGAGAAGGGGAAATCGATACGGATCAGTATACCACCAATACGTATATAGAATAAAGTGGGGCCCGCGAGCTGCACACAAACCAAAATATGGGCCCCCACCCTCACCCATTTTTTTAGAGAATATTCGGGAAAAGTGCTAAAAAAGTTCTAAACCTTTTGCATTTATACCAATTTAGTCCTAAACCTTTTTTTTTGCGCCAATTCAATTCTAAACCTTTTGCATTGGTGCCAATTTAGTTCTAAACCTTTTTTTTTGTGCCAATTTAATCCTAAACCTTTTGCATTGGTGCCAATTCAGTCCTAAACCTTTTGTCTTTGTGCCAATTCAAATTGGTCGGATTTTATTGACGTGGACAACTTTAATAATATTTTAATATTTTATTGAATTTTTATTTCTTTTATTTCTTTTTTTTTTCCCTCTCCTCCCTCCGGCGATTGGCCAGAGCCCGGCGCCGGCAAGGCTCGCCCACGCGGGCCACTGGCGATGCCGCCCTCGCCGGATCTGGGGAGGGCGGCCTCACCCAGCCGCCGGCGAGGCTCGCCTTCGTCAGCATTGGCGAAGGCGAGCCTGGCAAGGTCGGGCGTCGCCCAGCTGCTGGTGAGGCTCAACCTCGCCAAATCCGGTGAGGTTAGGCCTCGCCCAGCCATGGCAAGGTCGAGCCTCGCCGGCGACTGGGCGAGGCACGACCTCAGCGGATCTAGTGAGGTCGGGCCTCGCCCAGCGCGAGGGCGAGCCTCACCGGCGTCGGCCTCTAGCCTCTGGTCGGTTGCCGGTCCGGCGACCGGCTGGAGGAAGGAGGGGAGGGGAGGGGAGGGGAAAAAAAAAAAGAAATGAAAAAAAATAAAAAATAAAATAAAAATTCAAAAAAATATTAAAAATATTATTAAAATTGTCCACATTAGCGCCGGTGACCAGCCGTCAGCTGGTTGGCATCCACGTCAGCAAAATCCGGCCATAAGGGCTAAATTGGCACAAAGGCAAAAGGTTTAGGACTAAATTGACACTAATGTAAAAGGTTTAGGATTAAATTGACACAAAAAAAGATTTATGATTAAATTGGTACCAATACAAAATATTTAAGACTTTTTTGGCACTTTTCCTGAGAATATTCAGCGAGCAACAAATAAAAAAAACATAGAGAATATTCATGCGAAAAAAATTTGTTCGTGGCCCTTATAAAAGTGAATAAATAAATAAAAATTACTTTCGTTATATATGAAATAATTTTGACATGTGTTATAATTGAGAGTGAAGGCACTTTCTCTTGATTAACTTTTCTAAATAATACTTTTAGGAAGACGCTTTTCAAATTTTTTTTTTTGCGAAACAAAGTCCAGTTAAAGGCATTTTCTTTTCTGACAAATTACGAAATTACTAAACATAATTTAGTGGGTGTTATGTCTCTAGTTACTCCTTCAAAATCTTAGCCCTTGAAAGCCCCATCATTCACAATTTTGACACTCTAGTGCTAATGCTTGGCTTGAGCACTAGCACTGAAGGCTCGCCCTTCCACCGAGCATCGAACGAGCAACCCTGGTGAAGAGAGTTCGGCTTGAGCTCTTACTCTTCGAAATTTCTCGCTACTTTTCTCCTTTTTTCCTTCTAATTCTCCGATGTTGCTCCTCCACGTATCATGTTGGTACTGAGCAGTAGCACGCGGTGAGTCATCACTCCGTCTTGGGTTTGTTTCTTTTCGTTCTTTTAGTGGATTGGTGTTGGTTTCCCCTCTGCAAGTTCACTTGAATCACTGCATTTTTTTTTAGCGCATCGTTCATTCTATAAGTATCTTCAAGTTGCTGTAAAACGAGGGAGGAGATGAGCACAGGAGGGTCGTCTGCGGTTTGATGTTTCGGGGGTTATAGGTGGAGGTGAACAAGGGATTTGCAATATAGATTTGTCTGCTCGTGAGCCTTTTTGTTTGTGTAAATTAGTTGGCAATTTTTGGTTTCCTTTCCACTGGGTTGAATTACGATTATCAATCTTCCCGTTTCGGATAGCGGAAGCACCGGTTGAGGATTAGGAGGATGAGCGGAGGAGGAGGAGAGAAAGGGTCGGCCACCACGAAGACCCCCGCGGATTTCCTGAAATCTATCCGGGGGAGGCCGGTCGTCGTCAAACTGAATTCTGGTGTCGATTACCGAGGTACTTCTCTCAACATGGTCTCTGTGTGTCAGGAGAATTCTTCCAACAAAAAATTCTCCCAATCTAGCTCGATAGTGTGGAGTTTGAGATTGTTTTGGTCCTCGTATTTACCGATTGTACTAAATCCTATGTGCCTTCAACTACTCGTCTCAAACTTTAATTAGTCAGGGATGATCTATGGGTTGAGTTCTTGGCAACTCGTATGAGCGAAGCGGCGACTTGCTCACCTCAAACTTCAAGCAGAATCTTAAGTCAACCGGAATTGTAAACCAAATGAACCTTACCTATCAAACTGAAGTAAATGAAGAAGAATATTGCTTTTGTCATAAACTGTCAAAGGCATTTGTGACCCTACATCATGCTGCAAAGAATGGGCAGTTAAGTTGGTCTTGCCATGTACATTGTGGTCTCGATGTAAGTCACTAAGCATTTTCTTTTCCATCGTCAGGAAGGAAGCTACATCTAGTCTTTTAAATATAATAACCGTCTCTTTCTCTAACAATGTCCATGGTATTCACTGTTAAAAAGAGATCAATAGTAAAATTGGGGCTCTGATGTTAAACTCGTCTTCTCATCTATCAACAATGGCTAGATGGGAAAGCTAGCGTAAGGAAACTGTTTTGTTCATGAAATCAGCTATTGTTATGGATATCTGGCAAATCAAATGATGACCACACTTGATATTCATATTTGTTTGGAAAACCGTAGAAACAAGAATCCTGCACATACATGCTGCTATTCAATTACAGGATACCGAAAACCCTTCTGCAATGGCATGAGAATATACAAACAAAACTGGCTTTCAAACTTCATGGATTTTCTTTTGGGTTTTGAGAGAGAGGGAAGGAGAATAAGCGCAGAGCAAGAGAAGGGGAGAAGCAGGGTGTTTGATGATAAATTCGTGAACTTATATGGAATTAAGATTTGGTTTCTTGAAAGCTATTAAATCCATTCCGATGGCCTTATCATGAAAATGAGAGGATTGTAGGTAAATACCCTTTATGTGGGCTTCTCAATTGAACTTTTTCAATTTACTATTTGTAGTAAATCCTAATAGAGAAAAAGCTGATGTTTGTGGGTTATGTGCCTATGACCAACCCTTTTCGTGTCAACTTCTAGTAATTTTCCAAATCTTAGTTCTTGTGGCGTGAGACCTGGAGGAGAGGTGAGTTGGATGATAATGAACTATTTGATCTGCAATGGTCCTGATAAACATGTTCTTTATCCCAAGCTATATGGAGGCTATGCTTATGATTAGTTTAGAACCACAATCTTGTGTTGTCTGAAGTTGTGTGGTATTCTCAGATGTTCTGATGGGTTGGAGTTTTATGCAGGTATTCTGGCCTGCCTGGATGGATATATGAACATAGCAATGGAACAGACGGAAGAATACATCAATCGGCAGCTGAAGAACAAGTATGGAGATGCCTTTATTCGAGGAAATAATGGTAATGATGTATTCAGAATCCTGCTTCTTAAATCATTTCTTTGCTGACTTGGAATGTGCCTAATTGGTATGACTTATTGCAGTTCTGTACATCAGCACTTCAAAGCGGACTCTGGTGGATGGGGCTTAGCGTTGATTGTGCTGTGCAATGTGGCGTTGTGGAGTTATGTGGTCATAACTTTTGATGGGTACATTCTTGATTGTGGGTTAATGTGGCTGTAGAACTGGGGGAAAGTGAACATATTCTTACTGATAATCCTGCATCTCGTGAAATTGGTTTGTAAATTTCTTGACGAGCACCGGTAATGCCCTAGCTCTTCCCAATTTAGCATGTCATCATACTTATCTGACTCTCTGTTTGTGTATTGTCAATTGGCTTAATGATGTCCTGTTTATGAAGAAGGCGACTCTAAGCTCACGATATATGAAGTCATATTTTGCACTCGCAACCAGGGAGAATCAGACTAGATTATTTAATTAATCGAGTGAAATTCCATTACCTGAAAATGTATGTCCTTGCATGAAAAGTGAACCTTTGGTTTGTAATAAATAGCTATTCCATTTCAAATCTATTTCCTACAAAGCAATTACTCATTGTTTTGTAAAAAAAAATATAGGAAGAATAGCTAATTAATTGGCCCTTTACGAGAATAACTTGGTGTAATAGTCGGTCCAAATTGCTCATTGATAATAGGATGCTTTAACGTCCGCGCCTTTAAATGTGAATACAAAATCTTGATAGTTTTTAATTTACATACTGTCTATGAGAAAATTAGTAGTCCATGTAAATTTACGTTGTGCCATTTCCCCTTAAGAAAACCCAATTTATTAGATTCATTTTATATTATTATCAGTATAAACTGCAGTACAAAGTATACATGCAGGGCTTACCATGAGGGATGAAAATCCATCACGTAGCAGCATCAGTGACAAAGATAGACAAATAGATACACAAACCAAGGAAAATAGGTTTGTGGAAACAAGACAGCCGATGCGTATGAAATATCTAATCCCAGACTTCATAAGACGTCCCCAAATCAGATTTGTAGAAATAACCGAAATGAGTCATCAACAGCCAAACAAAGGGAAAAAGCTTGCCACCTTTGCTCAGTATCTGCACATGTGCTTTTCCCTTATTTTGAATTGCTGCATACGATAGCATCTCAACCTACACTCAGCTCATCACCTTCCACTTCATGTCCTTGAGCCCTTCCATCCCTTGGGCCAAATTAACCCCCTCGGCGAGCGTCCTCGAAGTGATGGGTTTGACGTGGCCCTGAAACAATCTTATGCATAGCCCCTTCACATCGTTGGAGCCAACATTCACACCATTGCAGCCAACGCGGAGGTAGTTCTGTAACTCGAGCAGTATATATATTCCCTGATATTACTTGGACAAAGCCCGCCACAGCAGACACCACATTATGCTGAGTAACTAAAAGATAAAATATGTAGTGAGAGAAGATCTTGCTGAATTCCCTTTCATCTCTTGCTGTGGGCTCATTTACTGTTCCTTTCTGTTGTATCACATTTCAGTAGCAATATGTCACATTACAACACTAGAGTGGTAATTAGCCTTAGTGACATACGCCAAAAGATTGCTGCAATCAATCCCCTTCAGTATACTACCGAGAAATATAGCACCTCTAGCCTCAAATATCTTCCCCGCCTCTATCTGATCATCTGCGTTATCGGACATCTGTTACTTTAGAGGATGAACTGCCACAACAAAAAAACGTGTAAATTGACGGAAACGGACATCTGTTACTTTAGAGATGGAATTGATGGAGTCTGGGGACAGAAATTCCGGCAAGAAAGGCAAACCCAATAGCGCCGAAAAAGGTATGAAGATGATGATGTCCTCTATTCAAAATATAAGGATGGTAATATACAGACAGCCCAACCATTTTAGAGAGCAAGCGAAAAATGCGCAAAAGATGATCAAAGCAGTCTGATCCTCAGTAATCGATGAGGGAAAGAACCATTGTGCAAATCCAGTCCACTTTATCATCCAGTATTATTGATGGGCTTCTTTTTAAATTATTAGCTTTTTATATTTTTAATTCTTATCATTTTTTTATTTTATCCTTTTTTTTCTTTTTTTATCTGTTTTATCCTATTTTTATTTTTTAATTTTTTCTGTTGTGGAGCTTGGTGGGTAACACACCGACATTACGTGTATTAAGAAAGTAATAAATAAAAACACGTCATCATTTTCCACAATGGATGGAGGGATTTGATTGCACTTTTTAAAAATTTTAGGATTCAATTGCACTTTCGTGACAAGTTTCATGACTTCTAGTGCACCTATGCCTATTTTAAATCTTGGGTTTTTACTTTTCCTTTAATTCAAACAAACATGCACGCCTTTGAAACTAGACCATTGATGTTAATTCTTGATTGAACGAGTGTTTTTGATACGTATGAAGCTTTGCTTTTATTTTGTACATATATTATCCACTAGATTCGAATAAATGTGTTTATGGTATTGTTTTATAAATATGCATAATGAATACTTGAACTGTTCAGATATTACTACTCACTAAGTAGTGTTATGCTCATATCATTCATCACATTTCTTTTTCAGGTTCTTCCACTTGGATAGATAGGACGAGAGCTTTATCGGTGGGGAGTTTTTGAGATTTGGATTTTGAATATTTGTTGAGATAGTTGTATATATGTTTGAAATGATATCTGTTGTGTTTAGTTTGTTATCTATTGGAAATGTATGAATTCCTTTTATTGAAATTTTGAACTTTGAATATGTAACCCGCTTCTTGTTTTATCAGACATATAGTTGGTTATATTTTTTTATAACAGATTAATGTTGATGGCGTATTTGACACTACGTCCTTCGGGTAGATGAATGACCATGTCATTTTCCCTCTACTTGTAGAGGTGGGGTGTGATATTTGTTAGTATCAGAGCTCAAGTTACGACGATTTTGTATTTATATTTTATCGGATGTTGTGAGGTTGTGTTAGTTTTTTATGACATTAATCTTTTGTTAGGTCCTCAAGTGCATATTGCGGGTCCAGGTAATCATGAGTCTTAACTCAAAGACGCTTGCTTTACTATGTAAAAACAATAGTCGTAAGCGATTCATTACCTCCGACACCAGAGATGTGACTCAAATATCTCTAGGTGCGGGTTCGACAAGGAGAGGAGGATTACCATGATTTAGGTCCTGAGTCACAAGAAGCAAAGGATAAGTCCCACAAACCTATCACCAAATTGATTTAGCTAGAGTTTGTAAAGTAGTTATCGATTTACGTCGTCAAGTGAAGGAATTAAGTGGAAAAGAAAAACAACGCACCTTTGCCCAATTTAGAAAGGCGAATCCACCCGCTTACGATGGGAAATCATACCCTCTTGTGGCTGAGCGTTGGATCAGATGGATAAAGGGGGTCTTCAGGGCGAAAAGAGTTGCTGATGATCGAAAAGCCGACTTTGATACTCATCACTTGGAGGGGACTCGACTAGCTTTTGGTGGCGATAATGCAACGTAAATATCCTTTGCATTCTGATAGGCCATCCATATTTTTATCAGCACGGGGATTGCATGTAACGTAAAACATAAACAAAATTGCATGAAGTACTAAATCTTGTATTGATTATTCTATAGCTATCAAAAAATATATTTTTTCCATGGCAAAATACAGCAAAAATATACATCATTTCATATGTAAACGTACAAGAAATATGAATGAATTGAATTGATAGTGTCGGATCGAATTATAAATTTGCTAATGAAGGCTTGCGATTTGGAAAATTATTGATTTACCTAGGTAGTACGAGTGAGCACCAGATCCGGTTCAATCCAAAAACCCAACCAAACCGGCCGGTTCAAGGCCGATTGTAGGAACCTAGAGCAGGTCAATCCCGGTTCCAAGGCAAGAATTGCCGGTCTACTCGGGAACTAGTTCCTAGGTTGAACCGGTCTTCAAAAGAACCGTTTACAAATATGGAGAATTGAATAATGGTCTTCAACATGAACAAATAACAATATAACCACTTGACCAACATATGTTTTGCACTAAAATGGTGCAATATTTTTATTTTATTATAAAAATTTCATTTTTTTGGACAACACAAAAATTGGAACTAGGAACTAGATCAGAACTGGTTGGTTCAAGAACTGGAGGTTCCAAAACAACTCGGTTTAGTTCCCGGTTTCAAAAAATTGAAACTGGGAGTCATAGGGTTGGTTCTCAAATCTAGGCTAGGAAGCGATTACCCTTATTAGCTGGTCGATACATGTAGAACCTGCTATCATAATAGATGCCCCATCCAGGTTTGTAGAAACAACCGAAATGAGCCATCAACAGCCAAACAAAGGTAAGAAGCTCTCCACCTTTGCTCAGCACCTGCACATGTGCCTCTCCCTTAATATGACTCGCTGCATATGAAAGTATCTCAACCCACACTCCGCTCATCACCTTCCACTTCTTTTCCTCGAGACTTTCCATCTCTCGAGCCAAATTGATTACCTCGAGGAGCAACCTCTATTTTGGGCTTTTCCTTCTTTGTTTCGGGCCTTTTCATCTCTGGGGCCGAATCGATCCCCTCGTGGAGCAACGTCTCCCTTACGGCGGAAGCAAACTCGCCCAATTGCTCGCATAGCCCCTCTACACCCCTGGACGCATCAAGGATGTAATTTTGTAGCTCGTACAACATCTCCCTTGATATCAATTGGGCAGTGCCTACCACAGCGGACACCACATTAGGCTGACTAACTAAAAGATAAAACATGCAGTTGGAGAGAATCTTGCTGAATTCCCTTTTGTCATTTATGGCTGAGCATTTCTCTTTGTTGTACCAGATTTCAGTAGCAAGATGCCATATTATAATACTGGAGTCGTAATTAACCGTGGCGTAATGCAAAAGGTTGTCGCAATTGATCTCCTCCAATATACACTAGAGAAACAGATCACCTCTAGCCTCAAATATCTCCATCACCTCTGCCAAATCATCTGCATTCTCAGATTTACATCTCACCTCCCTAAAGATAAAGATCCATAGCTTCTTAATAAAGGGATTCTTGGACACGTACTTCGTATTTGGAATCATTGATATTCCCCAATAGTTACAAAACCCTGCACCCCAAGCTTTGGCAATTGTCTCACTAGCTTGATGGAAATAAGAGATGATCTTCTTAGTCATGCGGAATGGAAAACTGCAGATATTAGAAAAAGGGATGATGCCCCAGCCTCGATTGCACGTATACATCTTTCTTGGACTCCCCTTCAAGAACTCGGAGAAAAAATTGCAAGCAAAGATGGATTCTGACCACCTTCGAAATATTAATGGTGTATATAAGACCGTGTAAGTAACATCGGCGTTAGCCTCTACCTTACATGTGGCGAATCGAGGCTTTTTCAAGTCATCCATGGCAGCTACCAAATTGCAGAGAAGTGAATCTAGTTTGGATGATCCTGTGCTATAGCACTTGATTTTGGCAATAGTCCAATCTAAGAAAACGAGCATGAATAGAGCTATCATATCAAGAGTAATCCCTCCGAAAAGAAGCATATATGTAATTTTCATATCGAGTATGGAAATTTGATGCTTCTTCAAGAGATTGAACATTGCAAAAGCTATCACAACGTTACTTAAAGCTACGAAGCGGTAAAGGTAGCTCTGCTTGGAACGTATTGCCAATGCTTTTGTATGGAGCACCTCATAAATGAAATTGAGCTCAACTGATATCACTCTCAACCCATCCATCGCAGAAACTTTGTGAAAATATTCATGGCTTATTTTGCGATTTTGACGCATGAATATAAAATCTCCAAGGAAGATCTTAAAGATTTGAAAAAAGTAATAAGCATGCTTCACTACAATGCTCTCAGCTAGCTTTGATTCTGTATCAGAATATCCACTTCCTAGAACATTGAGTTCTTCTTCAAAAAATTTATCTCCTCTATCCCATCTTTCATCGAGTTCTCCAACCAATCTGTGCGGTGATAGCATCGATACCCTGAGCCTCAGGAGGATTGAGAGAATAAGCACCAGTATCCTCTCAGCATTTTTTATGACGGCTAGAAAAAAACACCAACATTCGCTGGGAAATAACTACACAAAAACATAGATGGCAGCACCAACTTGGAAGACGAGATTGAGGAGGTGGCGACGCCAAAGCAAACTGTCCTCCAAAGAGAAGGCAGTGATGGTGTCCGGACCGCCAAGATGTAACAAGAGGAATGAAGCCCAAAATGCCTGAAGTGCTCCGTCTACTTCCGTTGAACGAGTGGATGAATTGCCTTGATTGTGAGAAATGAGCCCGATCGTGAATGCAGCTACCCAGTCAGCCATCAAATAGGCCAACCACAAGGAGAAAATGAAGGGACGGTTTGGTGTTTTCTTTCTAAGGGGTGCAAATAGAACTAGAAAGACCTGAAGCGAGAGGCTCAGAATGACGAAACCTCGGGTGTTCCATTTGTTCCACAGAACTGAAATGGAGCTAAATGACCTGTTTTTTTTTTTTTTGTTGCTTGATTTGAATTTTGTCCCTCCTCACTGATAAAACTTCGGTTACAAGAAAACTATCCTCTCAACAATCCATCAAGAGGGTTTACATGCATCGAGAAATCGGTGCCTGACCCATGGCGAGGCTAAGCCTCGCCCAGATTTGGCGAGGCTAGCCTCGCCGTCCCAACCCACGGTGAGGCTCGGCCTCACCCAATCTGGGCGAGGCCGAACTCGCCATGACCGACGGCGAGCCGCCTCGCTCAGGCGACGAGGGTCCAGCCCTCGCCCTCGCCGGCAAGGAGGACCCTCGCCTCCGCCGGCGGCCGGCGAGGGCCTTGACGCCCTCGCCAGCCCTAGGCTGTGGCCAGTCGCCGGCAACCGGCCATGGCCAAAGAAGAAAATGGGTAGAAAGAAAAAAAAAATTAAACAATTCAAAATATTATTAAAATATTATTAATAAAAAGAAATTTTGTATAGTTACAAAAAGCATTTCTATTCTTTTCTACTCTAGGAATAGAAATTTTGGACAGTTTATCAAATGCCTTCAAATACTCAGAAATTATTTCCGGCACAGAATAAAAAAAAAATCATTTCTGTTCAGAAATAGTTTCCAAGCACAGAATGGTATTCATGCGCACCCTAAGTCTATCCTTCATTGTTGCAACGGTTTCTGACGATGTTCATGGTATTCATTGTTGAGAAGAGATCAGTAGTAAAATTGAGGCTATGATGTTAAACTCGTCTTCTCATCTATAAACAATGACTTGATGGGAAAGGTAACGTAGGAAAAATGGTTTGTTCATGAAATCGATTAATGATATTAGTATATGGCAAATTAAATGATGATCGCACAAGATATTCATTTTGTTTTTTTTTTTGAAACATGTAGCCATTAAATGAGTCAACTGCACGAGGAAAACAATGCAGTGGTTCACTATTTTCTTTCTAATGCGAGCAAACCGAAAGAGAAAGACTAGAAGTTTGAGACTCAGTGCGATCAAATCTCGGATGATTCATTTGTTTCATAGAGCCAAAATAAACTAAATGCTATCTTTTTACTATTTGTAAAAAAAGTCTTAAAAAGTCGTGTAAAACTCTATCAGTCTTTTTTTTTCCTCAAAAAAATAAATGTAGTATTATCTTGGACAACTTAATCTTATTGAAAGTCACTTTAAATTAGAAATAATTACTATTTAGTATTAAATCTCCCAAATTCTTCCGAAAAATTCATCTTAACATTTAAATAACTTGTCACAAGAAGGTATGCCTTAAATAGGTATACTCTGAGTCTACATATACCTTACTAATACCATGTTTTCAATTAAAATGCAAGCCAAAGCATAAATATTTGGAGCCAAACCTTCAAGAGACCTGAAGTGAGAGGTTCAGTATGACAAACTCTCGAATGTTCCATTTATTTTACAAATCTAAAATGGAGCTAAATGCCATGTTTTCACTTAGTTTAAATATCATCGTTCTTGTCTACATAATTTCGGTTACAATAGATTGCGTAAATATATATATTTATATGGTTTCTAACTTATTAATCAGAAGACAATATCGATACAAAAGCCGAAAAGATAAAAGAATCATGAACCAACTATTTGCAAATGAAATGGAGCTCAAGATAGATATAATTTGAGTTGGTTTAATTATTGTTGGATTGAATTTAACTGTTCACGATAATTCATTTTGTGGGAGACGACAGTGTCCCGAACGTATTGGTCCAATAAATATGACTCCTTTTTGCTTGAATTAATGTGAGGTACAAGGTTGGTTGTAAATTGGATCAGCTCATGTGCATTTATTACGTCATATTCCATTTTGATAAGAGATAAAAGAGACCGGACAAGCATAAACCCAATAAGGGGGTTGTTGATTGCATCTCTTATGAGAGGAATTTTGAAAGCTTTGTCCATGGAAGATATTGTCCTCTTCAAGTCTTTTAACTCTCTTTGAGCTGTCAATCCCAATTAGTCTCCCGAGGATAATAATGAAAAGTGAAAAGGCGATTACATCGTCAAATTTCAACGCGGGATTTCATAGTGAAAGTGAGCAATCGAATCAATTAGTTGGCTCGCAATTCAATAATTTGTGCTCTTAGAGAAATATTTACAAAAAAGGGTCCTACTTTTCGGTCCTCTTAATTGAACGAAATGAAGTTTTTGATTGGTGAATTACATTACATGTTTTGATAGAAAAAATGAATTTAGAGCCTATGGATAGCTCAGTTGGTTGGGACGTACTTGGGATTGTATGGTTAGGCGCACTGGTCCCAGGTTCGACTCCCAGTTGAGCATTTGTGATTTAAGTGGGGGGCCATGGCGGTGGGTTGCTGTGCTAGTCTCCCCCGAGGAATAGTCGAGGTGCACGCAAACCGTGTTTGTAAAGAAATGGAAGCAGAAAATAATAGTATATACAAAGACTAAAGACTTTAAGCCCGAATCTTGGATCACGGGACGCATGCATTGTTTTGGCTAGTTGTGCTTTTTCTCAAATTCCAAACCTTGTTAATTTACTCGAAACCAACAACCACCATCGAGATAATTGATTCATAATGAGTACAAATACAAACCAATCTACACGCAATATCTTTTAGCTCGATCATTTTTTAGAATTCAATACGCAAATGGTATTTTCTTATTTTTAAAAAAGTATATTGAATGGGACCATTCAAAAATGTGGGTAAATGTAATTAAGACCCCCCCCCCCCCCCTTTTTTTATACCCTTAATGGGATTAGGGCTGGACAACAAATGAATTGAATCCTCGATTCCCAACATACTATATGATTACTTATTCTTGTCCATGTCTAAAGACCTATCTACCCTTTTGACATGGTTGATACTTAATGCAAAGGTAATGTTCGAGCTCCATTTGGGCTTGTTCTGTTGTCTTGCTCAGCTGAATGAATTAAAAAGCCTATCGGGATTAACTTGTGACATGGCACATCTCAATCTCCTTGGGCTTTTGTATTCGCGATGATAGTGAGTCGTTGTCCCTATGAATTTTTGGCTTATTAAGGACAGCCACTACCTATTTTCAGGATCATTTCTCTTTTAGTTGAAGATTTGTTGGTCAATCAAAGACAGCAAAATTGCGCAGTCGACGCTTCTTTCACTGTGGACTAAAGATGAGACATCATAGAAACAACAAATGACCAAGACTTCTCCTGATCGTGGAGACGGCCCATGTACATCAAAATGAAACTTTGAATACCTCGGATTTGGAATTTTTTTTTTTTGGTCTTACGGCTTTGGAATTTGGCCGGTTTAAATTTTAATATGGTCTCAGGTTTCACACTTCTTAGCAATGACTTTAGTAATTATAGCCTACTAATTTAGACACCGGTTGTTGTGCCCTGTCAATTTTTGCTCATGACATTTGGCTCCATCCAACCATACAAGACACATGCAACCCCTTGAAAATAAATGGAAGCTTCCTCAACTAAAATTAAATCACTAAAAAAAATCATTTTTTTTGGGCTGAATTATTTTAATGACGGATTTTTATATCTGATGCGACTAGCATTAAATTCATCCGACTAAATTTTTCTTCACGCACTTGTATTGAATTTCTAGCTGCAACAACCATGAAATGAGAATTCGCAGAGAGAGATGAGGAAAAGTGTAAGAAAAATCATAAATCTATTACATTGGTGCCAATTCAGTCATAAACCCTTTTTTTATACGAATTGAGTTTTAAACTTTTTGTCTTTGTGCCAATTTAGTCCTTCCGGCTAATTTTAGCCGGATTTTACTGATATGGACGCCGATCGGCCTACATGGCACCGCCGGCGCTGACGCAGACAATTTTAAATAATATATATATTTTTATTTTTAAATATTTTTTCTAATTTTTTTTCTTCTTTTTCTTCTTCTTCTACCTTTGGCTGGTGACCGGACACCGGCCATGACCGGCCGCCTGACCTCGCCTGGGCGAGGCCGCCGTCGCCCGGACTAAGCCGCCGTGCCTGCCATAGGTGAGGCCCGGTCGACCCTGGCCTGGTCGAGGGCAGGCAAGCCCTGGTGAGGTTCAGCCTCGCTAGATATGGGTGAGGCTGACCCTGACCTGGGCAAGGGCGAGCCCCGGCGAGGCCGACCCTCACCCAGGCCAAGATGGGCCTCGCCTAGCCGGTGGCCAGCCATCGCCTGTGGCCAGTCATCGGCTAAGAGGAAGGGAGGAAGAAAGAAAGAAAAATCAGAAAAAATAATTAAAAAAATCAAAAAATATTGAAATACTATTAAAAATTGTCCACGTCAGCATCGACGATGCCATGTAGGCCGATCGGCATTCACGACAGCAAAATCCTGTCAAAATTAACCGGAATGGCTGAATTGTCACTATGTTAAAAGGTTTAGGACTTTTCTGATATTTTTTCCGAGAGAGATGGTTTCATTTTATTTTTATCTTTATTGAAATTATTGTTGATTTCTTATTTATTTCTGTGGCGGATGGAAAAGTGAGAAATGATTGGATTTGGTGCGCATCAGCATCTACGTAAAAAAATTGTCACATCTATCTTCTGCTTCAAATATTCCCTGGCCATTATTCGTATCGCAATATGTTGTTTTATTCCTTTTCTTTTCTTTGAGAAGATTCCTTACAAATAAATGAATTCCAACTCATCAAATCGTAATATCTCTTAATATATCATATAAAACGAGAGGTAAAACCTTATTTATTAGCGACATAAATACGGGATCATTTGCATATAATGATATAGTAAATCGAGCCGGTTTCTTTTGTTTAGATTATCCATCAATATATATATTTTTAATTATTAATGTTTAAGTCCAAACTATTCATCGTCCTCGTAATCACGTGTCAATTAGATATGGGAGATTTTTTAGATGCTTTGTCTTTTTAAAGACATTAATTGTGAAATATGTAGTGATCATGAACTCAAAATACATAATGATAAATAGGAAAGACGTATCAAAACACGAAATGGGGGAATTACGAAGATCTGGAGAATGTGATTGGGAGATTTGACAAGAATTATCAGAGTGATGACATTCCTCATGCTCTGAATGTATTATACATTTCTGATTTGCGTGATGATGAATGACATCTAGACACAGGTACTAATGCTCGTATCATCAATAAACCATGTAAACTTACAAACCTGATACATTTTCACGGCTCCAATAACATAAAGACAAATGATAATAGAAGAGTATTTGCAAATTTTCCCATTGATATTGTTTCATTGATAAATGTGCATATATATAATAGTCTCATGTTTTTTTAATATAGAAAATCTGAAAACAACTCAAACAACTTAGATTACAATGCGAGATTGTGATAGAAATCTTCTTGATTTGGCTTCGGTTTAGCTCGAGATTGATCGTGTGGATGAATACTATGGAGTTTACTAAAGATGAGTTTGGGCTTTCTCTAGGGCTGTGTCAGCTCGTCATAGCAGTCAAGCACATGTTTAAGCTACAACTACCTCTTTGAATCGTATGTGCTTTGTCGGATAACGACGGATTCTCGGACAAAGTGTGCTTCGCCAACAGATAGCGACAACAGGAGATTGTTAATGTGTGTGAACGTGACATGCTATCGTCTCCTAATTGAACGAAATCAACTTTTTGATTGGTGGATGACATTACATTTTTTGGCCAAAAAAAAATAGAGCCAAGAATATAATGACAAAATGAATTGTTTAAGGACTGTGTCTGTAAAGAAATCGAAGCATACAATAATGGTATAGACAAAGACTAAAGACTCTAACCCAATCGCCCGGGACACATTCATTGTCACGGTCTTTTTTTTTTTTTTTTTTTTTTGGTAACCCAGGGAACCCCCGCACGGCCGACAGCCGGGGAGTAAACCCTGGGGGCGACACGTGCTAGCCACAATTGTCACGGTCAGTTGTGCTTTTTCTCAAATTTTAAATCTCGTTAATTTACTCGAAATCAGCAACAACCATCGAGATAATTAATTCATAATGAGGACAAATACTAACTAATGTGTGGAGTTTCCGACTTTACATGCCTTGTGAATATTCTAAATTAATTCACTTAAGTTATTATTCACTTTGACTTGTCCTATACCAAGCATTACGGCTTTGTCATATAGGTAGGTACTTTCTTAGGAAGTTGCTCATCCTAGTAGTGCACTCACCTGAGTATGTTTAGTGCTTTCTAATGTTAAGCGTTGTTGTTATGTCAAAAGACGCCTTTTCTGAGTTAATTTTAGTCTTACATATATGGCCTAGAATTGCTTTCTCCCTATTCGGTGTGCAATTTGATTTTTCCCACCATGGTCGAACCGGGTCCTTACAATATCTACATGCAATATCTTTTAGCTGAATCGATTTTTAAAATCCAATAAATAAATGATATTTTCTTTATTTAAAAAAAGTATAGTAAATGGGACCGCACAAAATATAGGGACATGTAATTAAGGCCCACTTTTTTTTATACCCTTAATGTGATTAGTGGTTCCAGATTATACACTCATCATTTAATTCCATGAAACATTGTATGGTCACGTGAAGACATAGATCAAGAAAAAATACAAAAACTTGTTTAGGTTCTAGGTTCCACCTAACTAGAACCTAGAACCTACCCGTCGAAACGGGTTCTCCAATTTTTGGAACTTGGAACCTACCATGCATACCTTGGAACCTGGAACCTACAGGTTCCCAGCGGTCAGGTTCTCAGGTTCCAGATTTTACCCTGAAACCATGCTCACCCCTAATTATCTGGGCAGTAAATTGGCTTTAGATCATTTAGATTGCCCTAAAGGTCTCTTATATGGATACAGTATACATGTCGTTAACAGATATAAGTTCACAATGTACAACTTCTTGAAGAAAGTGAAGTAGGTACTTTTTCATAAATAACAGAGACTTACATTAAAGAGTTAAAGGAAACAAGTTCTTGCTGTAAGCTATCAAGCAATTAGTGTAAAAAAAGAAAAAGAACAATGACCCAACCTTACTAGACCTGGATCAGACCGTCAAAACCGAGTTGTTTTACTTACTACCAGAATAGAAAGGAAACCGACTTGAAAAGAGCCGAAATTTTTTGCTTGGATTCGGGTTGTGGTTCTCTTTTACACCCCTAGGCACAATGACCAATGTCTACATTAGGAAGCTATAGTTACTCATAAGTCATCCGTAAAAAATGTGAAACCTAAGACTATATGTCAAAAGCATAATGTTTATGAATTTTAATGGCGGTGTGAATGATTTGTCTATGGCAAGTGTGACAAAGCACCACCAAAAGAAAAAAGAAAGAAACGAAGAGATGACCCATCCGCGGACTTGGGGAAATTCCTGCATAAATCTGCACCTATGATCACAACAATTGCATGAGATGAGAAGTATATCAATCGACTTTGGATTCAAGATCCATAAAAATTGGGGCGGCGACTGGCGGACGACGGCACGGCGGTCGAGCTAGTTGTCGACGGCGGCGACGTGCGGCGGCCAGGCGAGCTCAGGCGGTCGGCGTCGGCAGCAGGGAGATGGAGCAGAAGCAGGAGCAGAACGTGATGCGGGAGGAAGGAGGAAGAAGAAGAAAGAAGGGAGAAGGAAAGGAGAGAGAAGAAGAGAGAGGAGAGAGAGAAGGTCTGAGGAAACAAATGAGCGTGAGGAGACACGTGGAGGGGGCCATCGTGCGCAGCAGAGGGGGAGGAGAGAGAGAGAGAGAGAAATAGAATAAGAAATAATTTGAACATTCAAATATTATTTGCAAACCGATGGTCCAAATTCAAAACCGAAAATGATCTACCGGTCCAAAATAAGCCTCGCATATAAAAATGGACAAAGGCCGAATTAATTAAATCAAACTATAGCGAGAGAGGTCTACTAGTCCAAATTCGCACCCGGTCAAAAACTCCCCTTTTTCCATTATTCCTGACAATCTCAACGCTGGCTACGATAATATTGACACCGTCCAATTTATTTCGTCCTGAAACTCCCGAAAATCGACTGCCAAGTTCGGGGTCTAAATAACGGCCAAATTCGATCGAGCGCGATTCTAGCGAAATCTCAATTTTAAAACAATAACCGAGAGTGATCAGTTCCCGGGCGAGATTTTACTATAAGCACACTGACGAATTACACGTTTTATAAATCCCAACTATGGGCCGAAATTCGGAATGTCACAACTCTTCCCCCCTTACAAAAATTTCGTCCTCGAAATTTACAATCCAATCCAACTATTCAAACAAATGGGGGTACTGGTGTCGCATCAACTCTTCACTTTCCCACGTAGCACCTTCGGTTCCATGGTGTTCCCAAATCACTTTAACCATCGGAATTGTCTTGTTCCGCAACACTCGCTCCATTCTGTCCTCGATCCGAACTGGCTTTTCCACATACGACACTCTGTCATCCACGTCTATTTCCTCGTAGTTCAGCACGTGGGTCGGGTCCGGTTCATACTTTCTTAACATTGACACGTGGAAGACGTTATGAACTTGCGACAAATTCGGCGGCAAGGCGAGACGATATGCCAACATCCCAATCCTTTCCAAAATCTCGAATGGGCCTATATACCTTGGACTTAGTTTCCCTTTCTTGCCAAACCGAGATAGTCCTCTCATCGGCGAGACCTTAAGAAACACATGGTCGCCAACTCGAAACTCCAACGGTCTACGCCTTCGGTCTGCGTAACTTTTCTGACGGCTCTGAGCTGTTCTTAGCCTTTCCCGGATAATCTTTACTGTTTCTACCGACTGTTGAACCAACTCTGGACCCGTTATACTTCTTTCCCCCACTTCATCCCAACACAACGGTGTTCTACACGCTCTGCCATAAAGTGCTTCAAACGGCGCCATCCCAATACTCTGCTGAAAGCTGTTATTGTAGGCGAATTCGACTAAATGCAGCTGTTCCTCCCAACCACCTTTAAAATCCAAAACACATGCTCGCAGCATGTCTTCCAATGTCTGAATCGTCCTTTCAGACTGGCCGTCCGTCTAAGGATGATAGGCCGTACTGAATTGCAACTTAGTCCTCATGGCCAATTGCAGACTTTTCCAAAAATTCGCAGTAAACCGGGGATCACGGTCCGAAGTGATCGATACCGGTACTCCATGCAATCGGACTACCTGCCGTACATATAAATCTGCGTATTTTTCTAGCTCAAAATCCTTTCGCACTACCAGGAAGTGCGCTGACTTGGTCAATCTGCCCACTATCACCTAAATAGAGTCGTGTCCCCTCTGGCTTCTTGGCAATCCCGTTACAAAATCCATCGTAATATGCTCCCATTTCCATTCTGGGATTTCCAACGGTTGCAACATCCCACCAGGTTTACAATGCTGTGCCTTCACTTGTTGGCACGTCAAACACTTGGCCACATACTTGGCTACATCCACCTTCATTCCATTCCACCAATAATGCTGTCGAAGGTTCTGGTACATCTTCGTGCTGCCCGGATGAATGCTATAATTGCTCCTATGAGCTTCCGATAAAATCTCTTCCTTAAGCTCCAAATTATCGGGCACGCACAACCGTCCTCGAAACTTAAGAATTCCGTCCTCGGACGCTTGGAAGTCCGGTTTCCTTTTTGTGATATCCATACTCAGAATCTTTTGAATCTCTGGGTCCGTCGACTGTAAGGCCTTGATCTTAGTCTGAATTTCCGGCTCAATCCTTAATGCGGCAAGTAGACTTGAGACCCGACTCACCTCAAACTTAAATTCCGAATCCCGAATTCCCCCCCAACAGAGTCCATTCCTTGACCATCATATGCGCGACGCTCTATTTCCGGCTCAGTGCATCCGCTACTCTGTTAGCCTTTCCGGGGTGATATAAAATATAGCAATCGTAGTCATTAAGGAGTTCCATCCAATGACGCTGTCTCATGTTAAGTTCTTTTTGGGAAAACAGATACCCTCAACTTTGGTGGTCCATATAAACCTGAAACTTCTCCTCCCTCACAAGTAATGCCTCCAAATCTTAAGGGCGAAATGATCGCGGCTAATTCTAAATAATGCGTCGTAGTCCCTTTAGCGACGCGTCACAGTAGATTTCATATCCTTCTAGACCTGACAGGACCGTCAACACCGGCGCGGTCGCCAAACTCTGTTTTAATTCCTGAAAACTCCTTTTGCACTCATCCGCCTATTCAAATTCCGTTTCCTTCTTTAGCAAACGCGTCCACGGTGTCGCTAACGTTAAAAACCTTTTCACGAAACGTCTATAATAGCCTGCCAGACTCAAGAAGCTCCGAATCTCGATTACCATTGTCGGTCTTGGCCAAGTCATGATGGCCTCAATCTTCATTGGGTCCACTGCAATTCCTTCCCCGGGTATCCCATGTCCTAAGGACGCCACTCAATGAAGCCAGCATTCGCACTTATTAAACTTAGCGTAGAGTGCGTGTTCCCTTAAAGCCCGTAGAACTCTTTTCCAAATATAACTCATGCTTAGCGGGACTCTTCGAGTATACCAAGATATCATCTATAAACACAATTACAAACTGATCCAGAAATTCCTTAAATACCCGATTCATTAAATCCATAAAGGCTGCAGGGGCATTCGTCAGTCCAAACGGCATCACCGTAAACTCATAGCGTCCATACCTCGTCCTAAATGCCGACTTCGGCACGTCCTCCTTCTTGATCCTCAATTGGTAGAAACCAGTCCTCAAGTCAATCTTAGAAAATATTGATGTCCCTTATAACTAGTCGAACAGGTCATTTACCCTTGGCAACAGGCGTTTATCCTTAATAGTCACCTGATTCAACTATTTATAGTCGATGCACAACCTCAAGGACCAGTCCTTTTTCCTCACGAACAACACTAGCACTCCCCATGGAGACACACTCGGACGAATAAAAATTTTATCCAATAACTCCTGCATTTGAACCTCCAATTCCTTCAATTCTGACAGCGACATCCAAAAAGGGTGCTCGCTAGATTGGTTCCGTCCCAATGGCTAACTCGATTACAATTTCCACTTCTCGATCAGGTGACAATCCCGGCAATCCCCGAGGAAAGACATCGGGAAGATTACACACCTCGGCTATGTCCTTTAGCCTTGGTTCCTCAACCAACTAGTCAACCACAAAATAATTATCTTTATACACCTCAAAGACAAGCTCAATCCATCCAATTTCAATCCAACAGTCTCCCAAAACAAATCGCCCATGTTCTTTATAAAATCCGAAATTTCCAAGCATAACTCATCCTTCCAAACTCGTCCAAGAATATCGTCAGTAATTTAGAAATCCTTAAGCCGATTGCGCCTATCTACTATAAAATTGATTATAAGTCTTACCTGACCACTCAAGCGATAACTTCAAAATCATCTCCTATTGTACCTAATACCATCTCATAACGCATCTAGACTTTCAAGGCACATCACTCACTTCCTTCTCAGCCACAACATACACTTTTCCTTACGTCCTTAGCCGACTCTGATTAATCTGCGGGGCAGCTCTCGCTTAATGTCCTACCTGCGGTCGCTGCGATTGCATTAGTGACCTAACCTGTCGGTTCAACAATTTCTCACTTGGTGACCTTACTATCCACATCCACAACATGCTCCACCTCTACCTTGGCAATGGCCATTCCTACATGCGGCGTTGGAGCAATAGTTCAGCTTTCGAGAGTTCTTCCTTACCGGAGGGACAAGTCTCATATTCTCTGTCATAGACTTCTTCCCAAGTTCTTATTGTCCCTAGCTGGCGTGTACCGCAATCCCTATACGGTAACCCTCTCATTCATATCCCTTTCAACCGTTTAAGTCTTGTCATACAGCTCATTACAATCCCTTAAGTTCATTAACATCAACTGACTGCGGAGGTTCGGTTTCAGTCCATCCCGGAACCTCCTTGTCCTATCCACACGATCATTAACTATCCTTGGTGCGTACTTAAATAACCTTACCAACTCTACCTCGTACTGATCGACTGACATTCAATTTTAGTGAAGCCGAAGAAACTTTGTCATTTTCTGTCCTCACGTGCTCTCTAAAAGTACCTCCCATTGAAGGCCTCAATAACGACACCCCAGCTTGGAAATATGCCCTCTGAAATATCCTACATCGGGGGGTCCTCTTACCAATCACTTGCATTTCCTTAGAGTTGATATATAGCCAGGGTCACTTTCTCCTCATCAGTGCACCCGAATACCTCAAAGCCCTCCGTCCAAAGTCATGTAGCATCCAGGTCACCTCTTCCCATCGAACCTCGCAAGTTTAAATTTCAAAAAATATTCCAACCAACTGATGCATCTGTCTGACTGCATTAACTTACCCTTGACCTTGATTCCCAACATTTCCATTATGCCCACGATTCCCGTTACTTCCATTGACGACGACAATAGTGGCCTCAACATCAGTAGCAACAATAGCATTTCGCTCCTCAAATTGCCTTCGCATTAAAATTCCAACTTTCTCAAGTGCCCTCAAAATCTCGTCCCATCTGGAATCCCCCACAACTCCAACTTGCGGACCTACACGACCTCAACCTCAACCTCGGCTACTCGTACACACAGGGTTCACACCACTCACTTACCTGCTATAATTCCTCTTGGGAATTAAAGACATAGGCCAACTATACCAGTCTAAGCCCTAGGCAGTGAATCACAACAATTCACTAAGCAGGCAGTCAATCACAACACCACTCAATCACAAAGAACAGCGATCGTGCACTAACCTCAAGTCCTGTCGCACCTGCATTTCACGTATTAGTGCATAATATCACTCAGAAATCACAACCAAGCAGTCTAGGTAACGCATGGCCAACAAGTCTCCCTAACTAGCTACCCCAAAGTCATCGCTCCTTATCACTCCAAGCTTCGACCATCTTGGTTCGAGCTGACCTTGCTCTGATACCAAATCAACGGGGATGTCACGCCCCGCACCCTACGAGCGCGCGATTATCCCGCGATGGTCAATCATTGAACGCGACGTCCCAGGACGCGTCGCCGACCCAACCCAAACATCAGAGATTAGGCACGCGCGGAAGCAAATAGAAACAACCCGAACAATTAATAATGACAAGGGGTAACAATAGCACAAAATAATAACTGTAATTCCTACACTTGGCAAATACATACAATACTCATCAAAAGGGACAATGGTTCGCGAACTTAACTCCTCTACAAAAGGGGAAACTCAAAATACGGGACACTCGACCCGTCCTCGATCTCCGAGATACCCTTGCAGCGTCTCCCATCACTCACGGTCGCGGATCTGAAATGGTTATATAATAACCGTGAGAACGAGTCTCAATAAGCAACCCCCTATACCCCACGTAGGCCAATGCGTACCCAGACAAGTCGTACATGCAAACTACCCCATAACATATAGAGTTCACATCATTATACTTACCTTGCCCTCGAATCACGAGCCAACCCTGCATATTAGTCCAAACAAGATAATGCAAGAATAGTTCATCATCATATCACGGTCACCCGGCACACGCAATCTCACTCGCATTCAACCAGCCCAGCCAAGCAACCACACGTTCAACTCGGTCAATTAAATCACACGCTCAACCAGCCAAATCGGGTCACACGCTCAACCAGCCAATTCGGTCACACGCTCAACCAGCCAATTCAATCACACTCAAATCACATGCGTGTCCGAACATCTTTCTCACAACTCGCGCCACTGCGCCTCAAATTCATTCTCACAGGCACACAAGCCTCACAATTCGATCAATTCCAATGGCCGCCGTCAACACGTCCCAAGCCATACCATTCAATCAATTCCAGTGGCCGCCGTCAACACGTCCCAAGCCACACTTTCCTTTCACGGACCGCCGTCAACACGTCCCAAGTCCGTAGCCCTCAGATCAATCCGGGCTCAAATTCCAATGACCGACGTAAACACGTCCCGGTCCAACACACCTTTAACGGGCCACCGTCAACACGTCTCAAGCCCGAATCCATTTGGCACATCGGCCATTCATGCCTTCACACGGACCGCCGTCAACACGTCCCAAGTCCGTAGCCCTCCGATCAATCCGGGCTTAAAATCGACAGGCAAGCACACGCCAATCAATTAAATCAATTTCACGCCAATTGCATCAAACAACCCATACTCACAACTCAGTCCAATTCACAATTCGCCACCTCAGTCCACAAACCCGACGTTCAAGTCGGCCACACACCATTACCCGAGTCAAGCATATCATTTAATCCAATTTAAATAGCGCAATTGTAACATAATATAATTAAATTAAAACACGCCCTAGCCGTTCTAACCCGAGACAAGTCAATAAAGTACCCAAAATACTAGGTAGGGTTTAGGAAGCCACTTACTAGATTTTGGCCCGGGAAAAGTCGGCTCGGGCCTAAAATGGCCCGAGTGAACAGTGTCTCACTTGGCGCGGGCGAGGGCGCGACGGGCGCGGGGCTCGGGCCACGGCGCTCGGCCATGGGCACGCCCTCGGCCACGGGCACAAGGCTCGGTCACGGGCTCGGTCACGGGCTCGGCCACGGGCGCGGGCGCGGGCAACGGCGCGGGCGGCGGCGGCAACGGCGCGGCGGCGGGCGCGGGCGTGGGCAACGGGCGCGAGCGTGGGCACGCGGCTTGGTCACGGTCCGAGCTGGTCGGCCGGGGCTAGCTGGCTGGTCGGGGCGGCGACCAGCGGCGGCGGTGACGCGGCGGCGACGGCAACAGGGGCGGTGAAGGCAGAACGAGGGGAGGAGAGCGGTGGCCCGAGCGAGGGGGAGGGGATGGTGTCGGGTTGTCGGCCGAGGTTGTGGGGTGGCGGTCGGCGGCTGAGGCGGCGACGGTTGGCGGGCGGCTCGCGGCGGCGAGCAACGCCCGGCCAGCGGCCAGATCGGCCCAAGCCGGAGGGAGAGAGAGAAGAGAAAGGAGTGACGGGGACGGTCGGCTCGGACGATCGGCGGCACGAACAGCGGCTCCGGGTCGACGGGAACACCGGCTAGACGTGCGGTGAGGCGCGCGGCGGCGAACGGCGGCGCGGTGGAAGACACGCGCGCGGAAGGGTCGGGAAACGAGATCTGGAACAGAGGGGGAGACCAGCCGGTTGGGGCGGCGACCGCGCGGACGACGGCGCGGCGGTCGAGCTAGTTGTCGACGGCGGCGACGTGCGGCGGCTGTGCGAGCTCGGGCGGTCGGCGTCGGCGAGCGGGAGATGGAGCGAAGCAGGAGGAGCGTAACGTGATGCGGGAGGAAGGAGGAAGAAGAAGAAAGAAGGGAGAAGGAAAGGAGAGAGAAGAAGAGAGAGGAGAGAGAGAAGGTATGAGGAAACAAATGAGCGTGAGGAGACACGTGGAGGGGGCCATCGTGCGCAGCAGAGGGGGAGGAGAGAGAGAGAAATAGAATAAGAAATAATTTGAACATTCAAATATTATTTGCAAACCGATGGTCCAAATTCAAAACCGAAAATGATCTACCGATCCAAAATAAGCCTCGCATATAAAAATGGACAAAGGCCGAATTAATTAAATCAAACTATAGCGAGAGAGGTCTACTAGTCCAAATTCGCACCCGGTCAAAAACTCCCCTTTTCCATTATTCCGACAATCTCAACGGCGCTACGATAATATTGACACCGTCCAATTTATTTCGTCTCGAAACTCCCGAAAATCGATCGCCAAGTTCGGGGTCTAAATAACGGCCAAATTCGATCGAGCGCGATTCTAGCGAAATCTCAATTTTAAAACAATAACCGAGAGTGATCAGTTCCCGGGCGAGATTTTACTATAAGCACACTGACGAATTACACGTTTTATAAATCCCAACTATGGGCCGAAATTCGGAATGTCACAAATATGCGTTCTTCTTATTTTCATTTTCCGTTTTTTTATTTTTTCCCTTCTTCTCCTTCTTCCCTGTCCTGACAGCACCGCCGTCAACAAGGCACAGTTGCCGACGGCCACCATCCGTTGCCACTTCAGGCGTCGCCACACCACCCTCTGCTATGTTCATCCCATCTCTCCACCCCGCCACCCCGCACACCCCCCCCCCCCCCCCTCTCTCTCTCTCTCTCTCTCTCTCTCTCTCTCTCTCTCCTAAGTCCTGTGACCTCCTCCTTGAGAGGCAAGGAGCCTCTTCAAGATGGCGGTGCAATAGGAAGCAATGACGCTAGCAGCAAACGATGGCGGTGTTTAGTAGGCAAGGAAGAGAGTGGAGACAGTTTTGGAGATTAGGGATGGCTATGGAAAACTAGTGATTTAGAAACTATTTTTCTAACTTTGTCCGTTCTTATTATTTAGGAAAATGAGCCAATGAAAAATACTTTCATTCATTAACAATTATCTATCACTGAAGAATTTGTGTAAGTGTTTCTAAAGTGTAAGGGTGCGTGTAGGTGTTCGGCCTCACGCAAAAAACATTTAAACACTTTTTTTTGGGCATTTGGTCCTTCAACTGATAAGAAATCAAGGAAATGATTCCACACTTGAAATTATACAATTTCATTTATCTACAAAATAGAAATATTCTTCTTTAGAAATGATGATTTCACAAAAGAAAAAACACAAATCTTTCCCCACTTGTTTCAACTATATATATTGATTGGACTCATTTGCTCTTATTACTCATCCATAAACCCCATGAGGATTCTTGATATGTACAAACACAGTAATATCATCTACCCAATTGGGTAGGTAATCAAAGAAGTCCAGGTTGCCTTTTTTGCTTCGACCATTTCAAAGTAGCAGGATTTACTTATATGTAATCATCATAATTTTTTATTTTGAGGAACGCCATAATTTGTCAGTTTTACTTTAAAGTATACATAAGTTATTCTAAATGAACTAAAAACCATAATGTAAAATATATTTTCGAAATATTTAAAATTATCAGCTTTATTTTATATTAAAACTAAGTAAATTTCTTTATTAGGTACAATTTATTCACTTAAATAAGAAATACTTTAAATTTTAAATAACTTTATATTAACAATATATTCTTTATTTATTTTTTACATTTTAATTAAATAATATATGTCTGTCTAACATTTTTTAATTTTATATTGGCAAATTTTTTCCATTAAGAACGTGATTATACGTTATTCATTACTTACTTAATCAAATAAGCTATACTTCAAATTAGAAACACTTTTAATATTTTTTTTTATCATAATATATAAAATTTTGAAATTTATTTAGGGTTAAGTGTAATTTATTCATTCAATGAAGTAAGCTCTACGCAAATTATGAATGATCTACTTATAAATTAGATATGATATCACTGTTTTTACTTTTCATATTAATTTAATTAATATCTATTAGATGTCCTTGAGTTTATTGCCATAATTTTCTTTTCAATATAAGTTACATAAGTGGTAAAAAAATAAGTTCCATAATTTAGGAGTATTTTTGAAGATATTTTCTCTTTACCGGTTTAAACTCAATAAGAAATAGTAGTATGGAAATGACAAATAACCTAAAGCTTATTGTTTTATGTGTACCGCACAACAATGGCACGCGTGAAGTCCAGGGCGACGTGGCAAGGATAAACAAAAATATTCTGTCAATTTCGACTTTAACTACGTAACTTTTTTCGACTGTATGATATATAACGCCGTGGTAAATTGATCCTTTCCGGTAGTTTAGCTTTACCATGGTGAATTGAGCAACTTTCTTGAGGATCATAAGATTTTAATTGTGTAACTCGCTGATAAAAGAAGCTTTAATATTGCACCGTTAAGAATAATTAGTTGACTGGTTGTCTAGTAAAATTCAATGAATCCAGTTGTTGATAAAAACAAGATACTTAGAATGAAAAGGAGAGTGAAGCTAAGCTTTTGGCAACAACCGAAAGAAGCTGGCAATGATTGAAATTGATTCAGTTAAAATCAATCAAAACAGTTGTGTTTCCCCTATTCTATCATCTTCCTCCTGATTTCCATTATCATCTCCATTATGATCATTTTCTCTACCTTGTCTGACCTGACAACTTTGCTTCGCTTCGATATCTTGACGCAATCATTATGGGCCGTGCGAAGAGAATTGCCGACCCCTTGAATTGTGAGACCTCATGTCTTTATATAGTGAAAACCTAGATTTATTCCCAATTAGCCGGGCTAAATTTAGGCCTTAATAAAGTGAGGGCTCTAATGACATACGGCCTTTTATCAATTAAACTTTAATGGGCTGAATTAGACTCAATTAAGCTCAATGAGGTCCCTCCTGCTTTATGAAATGCGGCCATTGTGATCCTATGAAATTGCCATCTCCTGTGACTCAGTCCAATCCATTTAAGTTCAAAACCATTTACCACCAGTCTGATTAAAATGCAATGAATTTATTAATATGCTGAATGCTCCTAAAAATATTGTTTAGGGGTTGAAGTTGGTTCCTGATTTTCTATACAATGAACAATTAAATGGATCACCAAAATTTAGGTCTCAAGAAATAGACCGACTCTGACAATAAAAAAAGGAAATTAGAGAAAAAAAGAAATTTTTTTTTATAAATTTCCTCATTGAGCTATTTGCTTAAATTATAAATACAAAGATTTTTGAATAATGCTTAGCTAACGGTGTCCTTAGCTTGGAAACGATACGGTCAAATCTCAGCCAAGCATTTTCCATCTTCAAAATGGGAGACTGGTGAAATGTTAACACTTTTCCTATTTTATATATAAAAATGCATTTTCCATGTAAAAAAAGCCATAAGAAGATGTCGATTTTCTTGTCTTATTCGAAGAAACAAATCAAAGTGATAATATTCAAACAAAAAGAAATATATGAAAAACTCAGTTGCAACTTTTAAAATAGTGAATATTATTCTCTGGCCAAAGAAAAAGATTAGGTGGCTATTGTTCCCAAATTAAAAAAAAAACTTAACAACCCAAAAAAATATTAATATAATTATCTTGTATACTTTGAACTTCCAATTACTGTAGAATTTTGTAATCGAATAAGTCATAACTGTGGAGAAAGGTTCGTTAATTTCTGCTTCCTTGTTTGCAAGAAAGTAAGAGGTATTCATTGTCGTTGAAAGGAATGAGAATCATTTCATTACGCAAATATTTCGTTATTAGCTGTTTCAAGTGTTTTTTCATCTTTTAAATTTAATAAATCTATATAATGACATTAACGATTTCTTTTTCATAAGTGACAATATTTTTCTACTTGTAATTATTTATATTTTGGTATCTCATTAATTTTTTGTTATGACTATTGTGAAATTATAACGAAATTAAAACTGATAAGAATAAAGAACGCATAGATTTACGGGGAAAACCTTTGCGAAAAAAATCACAGGGAGAGGAAAAACAAAATCTACTATAGAAATTCGAGGATTACAAAAAGTGGCTAAAAAATTAAAGACTCTTTTTGTCTCAACTTCTTAACCTAATAACTTAAAAAAAAAAAATATTTGTACTGCTCTCAAGTCCTAACGTTGGCCTGAGCCCAAAATTTAAGACACACTAAACATTTTTTCTTTCTTCATTTTCAAGAAAATCGATTCTATGGGCCTTCTCATGATTTTGTTTCTCAATATGAGCTTGCAATAAGGAAATGTAGAAATCCAAAAAAAAGAAGAAGCATTGAGTCAAGAATTGAAACCAATTTCCTTAAAAATAATTTGTGGGTGTCCTTTGACCGCGAGTCATTTTGCAGTGGACGGTCAGGCCAGCCGCACCCAAGATTTTTTATTGCTTATTTAGGGAGACAATCTTATATTTGTGCAACCGAGAAAGTAAATCCAGGTGTATATATCTCACATGAGCTGTATATCCGCAATTAATGTGGCCATATCCAAAATTTCCCCACAAGCAAAATCCATGCATTAATAATTGCAACACCAAGAAGTATAGTTACATAAGAGAAGGATATCAAAACTCATTCGAAGAAAATTATATTATGCTAATGGCTACTACAATGACATCATCACATTTCTTTTTCCTTATACTCTGCATTATCATTTCGTCGTACCCAGCTAATGTCGCTTCGTCCAAGACCACCCCAATTAAACCTTGGGGAATAGCCATCAAGCTCATCCACCATGATTCTATTCAATCTCCATATTACAATCCGAAGGTCACCATCTTCGAGCGAGCTGAACTTGCCATTAATGGTTCGCTCGCCCACATCCGCTCCTTGAGCAAAATAATTGCTACTCCAAATGATGACGGCGTTCGCGTCGGTCTCATCCCTGCCATTGGCCTACACGGTTTCCTTGCCAATATATCCATCGGTACGCCGCCGGTCCCGCAACTCGTGCAAATCGACACGGGAAGTGATCTCTTTTGGTTTCAGTGCCTGCCCTGCACTACTTGCTTCAAACAATCTCCTCCTCTTTTCGATCCCGCCAAATCGTCGACGTACTCCAATATTCGTTGCGGTTCCCAAGCTTGCGTACAATCTGGTGACAAGTGCGATCCTAATAATGAGTATTGCATTTACGAGAGGTCGTATTTTGACAAATCCACCTCAGCCGGTAACCTCGCCTCCGAACAAGTGACCTTTGAGACATCCGATGAGGGCACGGTATAGGTGCAAATTGAGGTGTTCGGATGCGGCCACGTAAATAAAGACGCTACGGAAGGGCAAGAAAGCGGGTTATTAGGACTAGGCGTTGGTGATGGTAATTTGCCAAATCTGGTTAAACAATTAGGCTCCAAATTTTCTTACTGCATCGGCAACATAAACGACCCGCAGTATCAATACAATGAACTCAGCTTGGGGAACGGGGCGATCATGGAAGGTGATTCTACGACTCTGGAGACTTACAGGGGTTTATACTATTTGGACCTCCAAGGTATTAGCGTCGGAGAGAAGAAGCTACAGATCGACCCCTTGGTATATTCAAAAGAGGGCTTATGGGTCAAGGAGGAGTGATTATAGACTCGGGAACCACGCTCACGCCCCTGAAGGAAGAGGTGTACGTTCCACTGCAAAATGAGGTCGAGAGTTTGATGGCAGGAAAGCTGGAGAGGGTGAGTAATCCCGAGTTCTTTTGCTACGCAGGGAACGTGGAGAGAGATTTAACGGGATTTCCTATCGTCACCTTGCAATTCTCGGGCAGCGCGCAACTCGGCTTAGACACCAACAGCATGTTTGTCCAGTTAACGGCGGATGTCTTGTGCATGGCCATCATTAAGTCACCACCTGATATGAACGGTTTATCCTGTTGGATGTTTGTTTGTAAAACAAACAAAACAATGCCTTTTCCTTTGTCCCACATAGGAAAGTTTTGGGTAAGTGGGCCAATTTATAACTGTGGGTGTCTTCTTACTCCTTAGAGTGAAGACAATGGGGTGTGTGCTAGTCCACACAATACCCTCGTGCGGGTGCGCGATTATTAGCTCTAATCCCTTTATTTTTTATTTTATTTCGTAAGGTTATCTCCTTAATCTTTATTAGTTGAAAGGTTGTTTTTTGTTTATTAAATAATTTTCGAAATTATGAAAATTCGGAATTTTATTTATATATTTATTTTATTTTATTTTATTCCGAATTTTATATGTGTCTTTTCAAGACAACTTTCGGAGATTATACTTGTTCAGTTTTCAACTTTTTCCGAAGGGTTGCATTTGTTCAGTTTGCAACTTCTTCCGAAGGAATATCTTTATTAGCTTTGCAACCTTTCGTGAAGAGTTGCCTATGAAGACCGATTTCTATATATGTCAATTTTTGGCAAGAAGGAAAAATCAATCAATTTTTCAAGTCTTCTTTCGAAAAACTACAGCCATCATTTTCAATTGTTTCCTAGAGAGATCCTGGAGAAATACTAGAATTGCTATATAGTATTCTTATTTTGAGATTTTATTGTATCCTGGAGGATTTTTGCCGGTGACCATTAGCAACAATTGTGGGGCAAATAAATCCTTAAGGAAAGTGATATCACGCCTCAAAGTCCGACTTGATTGCTCTCTTTATTCGAAGCCATTCAAATTTTACAACATATCCGTTATTGGAGTGCTGACACAACAGTCCTATAATATAGGGTATGACATCAAACAGGGCAAGATTTTCTTCCAAAGGATTGAGTGCAGTGCTCTCCAATCACTTGTATGATCACATACGATTAAAAATATTCTAGCGATACGGTATCGATGTATTCGATATTTTCTTGAGTAAAAATAAGAAAGGGGATAGGAATGACTTTTTTGTGCAAGGAGTTACTTTGAGAGCCATTTCTCCAAAGAAGATATTTGAGTTCAGATTTATGTTTAACCGAGAGACTTTATAAAATCCCTGAGTTGCATCAATGAACGTCCGAGTCTAGATTTGATTGAGTTTAGTGTCTTCGCTGGCTTCATTTGTCTATTTCTATTACATAAGCTGTAGTCGATTTCTGTTTGTCCTCGTTAGAAGCAAATCTGGTAATTGCTCACTCCACAGTTTATTTCTATTACATAAGCTGTAGTCGATTTCTGTTTGTCCTCGTTAGAAGCAAATTTGGTAATTGCTTAGTCCACGGTTTATATGAGACGAGCTTGAATTTGCATATTGATGAACTTGGCCGCGAAACATCTGAACAAAATTGGATCCATCCTGATGGGCGTTAACGCTTGTATGCTTTGGATTTGGTTGAGAAGCATTTGTAGTTGATATGATCGTGCTGAGATTTGATGAGATTCTGTGTTTGTATGTAAAACATGGTTTGGTAGTGAGGAAAATAAGACTTAGATTTATGAACGGAATTCATTGATTCATTGATTGACTCACTGGTTGAGGAATGTATCTGCATCTTCAAAAGAGAAACATGTAAGGGTACAACAGATGGGGGCAGAGAATAGTGAAATAGTGAAATGTGTGACGGTTGATTGCGCTTTCTAAGCTAGTTGTTTGTCATGGTGTTGCTTGTTTTTTTTTTTAATTATTTTAGCGCTAAACCATTCTCTGTTTTTTTAACGTGATATGGTGTTGCTGGTGCAAACAATAATTTGGTCATGCTTGGTGGGGAACTGACTTCTGATTATGATCCTCTTTGGCCTTGAGATACTTGAATTAACATTTCAGGTGTGTTTGTTTGAGTAAAAGTGTTTTCCGAAAATTAATTTTCCTGACTTTTCGCCGAAAATGACTAGTCATCCGAAAATACTTTTCGATCAACAAAAATATTCTCATATAAAATTAGGAAGGTGAATTCCTAAATCTTAAAAAGTCAAAACACTATCCGAAATTGTTTCTCTTTCCCGAGTTGACTCAAAACCGACTCGTCTCTCTCTTCTCTCAGCAGCAGAGCCTCGTGCTTTGCCACCGCCTCCTTGCAACTCCCACTTCGGACAATTATAATTTTGGATGACAATTTTGCTTCTGTTGTTATGGTTGGTAATCGACGATGGTCTATTGTGGTATTCTGCCTAAATTTAATTAAAAGAGGAATTTAGCATGTTCATGACAGTGTTGTCGTGTAATTGAATTTTTTTGAAAGGAGGTATCAAGCGATGGCACTTAGTTATATTGGAGCTTGAGTACATAAGTTACATGGAGAGTTTTCTTTCTGGAAAGATGTGTACTGATTTGACTGGATATACATTGGTATTGTGCATCTTTACTTGACTTGGGTACCTAGCTAGTCTAGGTTCCTTAAACAAGTACTCCACAATACTAAAATTTCACCTGCACATATGGAAATTTTTCTGATTTGTAAAACTGCAATGGAATTGGGTCTTGGCAAATCTTTTTTCTTACTTATTGCGTAGTTGAATATTCGATCCCACGTGTCAACTTAATGATTTCGATTATCAGGGGTTATGATTTTGAATCTGGGGTTGATTAATCCTTAGAAAGTGCAGTGGTGGTTGACAGACTTCAAATTACCTGTGGAACGTAGGCTGTCACGGGGGGAAGATCACTGTATGCAAAAAATTCAGAAATTTATCCAGTTTCAGCTTACAGTTAATGTTGCAGCTCTTATTATAAACGTTGTTGCTGCTGTTTCCTCGTGTGATGTTCCACTGAATGCAGTGCAGGTACGCTCTCTCTCGGTCTCTCTCCCTCTCTCTCTCTGGTGCAGACCTCCACATGATATTTGCTTTCTTTAGTTCTGAACTTTTCTCTTTGCTTGCAGCTTCTCCGGGTTAATCTTATCATGGACACCCTTGGAGTATTAGCACTGTCTACCGAGCCTTAATCTTATCGTGGACACCCTTGGAGCATTAGCACTGTCTACCGAGCCTCCAACTGACCACCTTTTGCATAGGCCTCCAGTCAGTAGGAGATAAGAGTAACTGGTTTTTATTGGGTGCAATATAATTTTGGTCACAAGCTTGGAGATCATGTTTTTATGGTCAACTCAAATTCCCTGTTTCTTTAGATCTGTATCGCAATTTATTCACTTGCTTGAACCTGTTGTTTATCCTTACTCTTTGACTATGCCCTGACTGGGTGATTTTCTCAATTGCAGAGAACCTCTTACTACAAATATCATGTGGAGGAATTTATGGATACAGATATGGCCACTAAGGCTTTACACGAAAGAGTTTTTGCTGGCTTTTTTCTCCTAACAATGTAGAGTTTGGATCTTTAGGCTGCCTATCAAGTGAGTGTCCTGCTTGTCCTCAGTTTCCGAGGTAGAAGCTTACTGAATTTGAAGTATGATACAAGCGATCGTGCTAACAAAGTGAAGACCACTGTTCAGATAATAGTAACACTGACTTGACACATAAGTCGATCAGCAAGCTGTTCACATTCAATTCTTTCAAACATCTTCCCTTGAGCAATGTCGTACCCGAAATTGTGATGTTGTTGAGCTTGTTGTTCCTGATGGTGGATCGAGTTTCCACTTTTGGCCGTGGGACTGAGGAATGCCACACCATATTTGACATGAACGAGAACCTTACGCGAAGAACAACCTTGTTCGACATAAATGAGCAGCACTCGCCCAATCTTTTTCAACCCCTTGATCTTGATGCGGCTTAGTTTTTGCCGTTTGCGCCATCTGATCGATAGCTCTTCTCAGTATGGAAATGGCTCAAAGAAGAAGCGATTGACTAAGCAGAGAGTGTGCCTAGTTTTGGATTCTCCCTTTCCATTTTTAACCGATCCTCTCCTTTCTGTTTTCGCAGAGGGCTCCTTTGGGTTTGCTTCGGACATGTACAATGATCACTTGTTCAAATCTTCAACACCTTGATCTTGACCCTGAAACTCGCCTCGCCGCCCACAATGAACAGACAGACAAGAAAAAGAGAAAAAAAGAAACGAAAACTACAAATTATATTTAAAAAAAATTATGCAAGTCAATGCAATAATCGGGGATTAACGTACAATACTCACAAGGAGCGAACCCTAGGCTCTGATACCATGTCGAAGAATAGTTTTTTCTCTATTGAATCATTCTGTATAGAATTACAATCTTTCTTATATACAATACAGGGGATAACCCTAGCATCTCAATAAATTAGGAAAAAATAAAAAAATCTCTATTTTGTAGAAAATACAGCTCAGGCCAACAGAAATATGGTATAAATAGGATACTTCATTCTTGTAAATGGGCGTGTGAGGTTTAGACCTCCACCAGCATCGAGTGCGGGGAGCATGTACTGAAATGCATATCCCTTAGTTCCCTTGCCATTCCAACTACATCGTTTGTACTTCATATTAAATTATGCAACTATATTTCCATATCCCATAGCCTACTATCCCTTGAATACTCATCCATATACCTTGCCCCTTGTTGACTCCTGAGTCAGCTATACTATACACATATAAACTTGCACACACTCAAACCACAAACTATCATTGAAATTAAAAGGGATAAGTGCACTACAAGTCCTAAAACTTGTCACAAAAGTGCATTTGAGTCCTAAAACTTACAAAAAGTGTAATTGAGTCCTAAAACTTATCAAATTGATTCAATCGAGTCCTAAACTTAACACCGTTAAATTTACTAACGGAAAACGCTGACGTGGCGCTGATGTGTCATATTTTAATACTTTTATTGAGACACGTGGCGTCCAACAAGCGCCACGTCAGAAAAAGTTAAAAAAAAATGTAAATTAAATTAGAAAAAGCTATAAAAAAACAAAAAAAAAATGGAAAAAAAACCCTAAACCAGCAGCTGCGGCAATGGCCAAGCCCTCGCCGATGGCCGCCGCCACAGCCGCCGGGAAGGACCGGCGGAGGTCACCTGGGCCTTCCCGAAGCCCGGCGACCCTCTCTGGCCCCGGGCAAGTCCCCGGCGAGGGCCTGCAGCCCTCGATCTGGGGGCGGGCGCGACCTTCACCCCAGATCTGAGCGAGGGTCGCCGGCCCTTGCCTGGGGCCGGCGCGAATCGGCGAGGCCTCGCCCAGGGTGGGCGACCCCAGGCGAGTCCCCAGTGAGGGTCTGCAGCCCCTGATCTGGGGGAGGGCGCGACCCTCGCCCCAGATCTGAGCGAGGGTCGCCGGCCCTCGCCTGGGGTCGGCGCGGACCGTCGAAGCCTCGCCCAGGGTGGGCGACCCCAGGCGAGGTCTCGCCGGCCCTCGCTTGGGGCCGGCGCGGACCAGCAAGGCCTCGCCCAGGGTGGGCGACCCTAGGCGAGGCCTTGCCGGCCCCCGGCGACCCTCGCTCAGATCTGAGGCGAGGGCTCCCCCAAATCGGGGGCTTCATGTCGTCGCCGGGGACCGGTGGGGAATCGCCCGGGGCCGGCGAGGGTCGCCGGGCTTCGGGAAGGCCCAGGCAACCTCCGCCGGCCCTTCCCGGCAGCTGTGGCGGCGGCCACCAGCGAGGGCTTGGCCACCGCCGCAGCTGCTGGGTGGGGTCTCCTTTTTTTTTTCATAGCTTTTTTCTAATTTAAATTTAAATTTTATTTTTGCTGACGTGGCGCTTATTGCACGCCACATCATTGCCACGTGTCCCAATAAAAGTAATAAAATATGACACGTCAACGCCACGTCAGTGTTTTCCGTTAGTAAATTTAACGGTGTTAAGTTTAGGACTTGATTGAATCAATTTAACAAGTTTTAGGACTCAATTGCACTTTTTGTAAGTTTTAAGACTCAAATGCACTTTTATGACAAGTTTTAGGACTTGTAGTGCACTTATCCCAAATTAAAATCATCCTTCCGCACAATCTAAATTCCAACATGTAGGAATAGAAAGAGTAAATGTGGAATCTTACCTGGAAAAACTTATCCCACAACTCCTTGAAAGGTAGTGAAGTGGGACTCAAAAACATCAAGGCTATTTTCGGGTTCATTGTTTTAAGTGGAGGAGTGTTTAGTATGTTCATGGTCACAACACATGATACCAGCTCTTCATCAGTGTATTCCCTTGCAGGACGCCAATCTGGAAAAGTGTGGTAAAAAATGGAAGAAAACATGCGGGCAAGACTGTGTCTGGGAGGATATATGGACGCGAAAATCAAGTACATAATCCTCATTGCAAATCCCACTATAGTGCACATCATTTTCTTCAACGGAAGACGAGGGCGATTGCCCGCCAAAATTTGGACACAATCCATACCGGATCTCCAACCTTCAGCTGTTTCCATCAAGAAAACTAGATTAATTCATCAAAGCTTTCCCATAAAATGTTCATCCAGAAACATTCAAAAATCTAAACATTTCGCAAACATCACGTGAGACACACTCCATCCAATCCTCGGAATAGTTCACCCTTCCAAAATCAAAGTAACGGAAAAGGAACCACAATACCAGGACAAATGGGGAGGCTCAACACCACTGCGAGTTCGGTTGATGTATAAATGGAACAATAATCATTGGGAACCAAAGTTTAAACAAAACCAAAATAATTCAGAAAACGAAGTATCCAAATAAAAAACAGCGCGCAGCTGACTAGTCGACCCTGTTGTGGGGGTGAATTAGCCAAATTTGAGAACGTTGGCAAGTATTGCAGCATTTTATTTCCAGTTGGTCCTTGAATTTTCTACTTTCATAAGATGCCACAACCATTCCAACACAATTATCTTGCCATACCAAATTCGACAGTGTCAAAAACATTCCGACACAATTTTTGCTATACAAAATACAGCAGTGTAATTTAAACAACGGTGACATATCCTTGGTGCATCTCATTGCTTCCTACATAGCCTAAATTGCGTCTTGTGCGGTGCAGATGGAGATAGACAGTTGGATAGGGAATGCAGCTAATGCCTTATGGGTACGCATATTAGTCAGGCCAGGCAAGATGTTCACCCCAAATTTCATTTGTCCACTCTTTTTTTCAAATCTACAAGGAGCATGATGAAGTTAAGGAGGGGTGGACTCACAATAATATTATGAAAGCGGCATCTCATAAAAATTGCGACTTGATAGGTACCGAATAAAAAAGACGAACCGGAAGTGAGAGGGGAGACAATACCTCGGATGGGTTTTCTTCAAGCTTGAAAAAGGCGAAGAAATTCGCAGACTTTCGAGCTCCAATGCAGGAAAAAATCAGGGTTTGTAAGCGAAACCAGATTGCATCCTTCATTGTTCCTGATGGTGGATCGAGTTTCCACTTTTGGCCGTGGGACTGAGGAATGCCACACCATATTTGACATGAACGAGAACCTTCCGCGAACAACAACCTTGTTCGACATAAATGAGCAGCACTCGCCCAATCTTCTTCAACCCCTTGATCTTGATGCGGCTTAGTTTTTGCCGTTTGCTCCATCTGATCGATAGCTCTTCTCAGTATGGAAATGGCTCAAAGAAGAAGCGATTGACTAAGCAGAGAGTGTGCCTAGTTTTGGACTCTCCCTTCCCATTTTTAACCGATCCTCTCCTTTCTATTTTCGCATAGGGCTCCCCTGGCTTTGCTTCGGACATGTACAATGAGCACTTGTTCAAATCTTCAACACCTTGATCTTGACCCTGAAACTCGCATCGCCGCCCACAACGAACAGACAGACAAGAAAAAGAGAAAAAAAGAAACGAAAACTACAAATTATATTTAAAAAAATTATGCAAGTCAATGCCGTAATCGGGGATTAACGTACAATACTCACAAGGAGCGAACCCTAGGCTCTGATACCATGTCGAAGAATAGTTTTTTCTATATTGAATCATTCTGTACAGCATTACAATCTTTCTTATATACAATACAGGGGATAACCCTAGCATCTCAATAAATTAGGAAAAAATAAAAAAATCTCTATTTTGTAGAAAATACAGCTCACGCCAACAGAAATATGGTATAAATAGGATACTTCATTCTTGTAAATGGCCGTGTGAGGTTTAGACCTCCACCAGCACCGAGTGTGGGGAGCATGTACTGAAATGCATATCCCTTAGCTCCCTCGCCATTCCAACTACATCGTTTGTACTCCACATTAAATTATGCAACTATATTTCCATATCCCATAGCCTACTATCCCTTGAATACTCATCCATATACCTTGCCCCTTGTTGACTCCTGAGTCATCTATACTATACACATATAAACTTGCGCATACTCAAACCACAAACTATCATTGAAATTAAAATCATACTTCCACACAATCTAAATTCCAATATGTAGGAATAGAAAGAGTAAATGTGGAATCTCACCTGGAAAAACTTATCCCATAACTCCTTGAAAGGTAGCGAAGTGGGACTCAAGAACATGAAGGCTATTTTCGGGTTCATTGTTTTAAGTGGAGGAGTGTTTAGTATGTCTATGGTCACAACACGTGATGCCAGCTCTTCATCAGTGTATTCCATTGCAGGACGCCAATCTGGAAAAGTGTGGTCAAAAATGGAAGAAAACATGCGGGCAAGACTGTGTCTGGGAGGATATATGGACGTGAAAATCAGGAACATAATCCCCATTGCAAATCCCACTGTAGTGCACATCATCTTCTTCAACGGAAGACGAGGGCGATTGCCGCCAAAATTTGGACACAATCCATACCAGATCTCCAACCTTCGGCTGTTTCCATCAAGAAGACTAGATTAATGCATCAAAGCTTTCCCATAAAATGTTCATCCAGCAACATTCAAAAATCTAAACATCTCGCAAACCTCACGTTAGACAGACTCCATCCAATCCTCGGAATAGTTCACCCTTCCAAAATCAAAGAAACGGAAAAGGAACCACAATACCAGGACAAACGGGGAGGCTCAACACCACTGCTAGTTCGGTTGATGTATAAATGGAACAATAATCAATGGGAACCAAAGTTTAAACAGAACCAAAATAATTCAGAAAACGAAGTATCCAAATCAGAAACAGCGCGCAGCTGACTAGTCGACTCTGTTGTGGGGGTGAATTAGCCAAATTTAAGAACGTTGGCAAGTATTGCAACATTTTGTTTCCCGTTGATCCTTGAATTTTCTACGTTCACAAGATGCCACAGCCATTCCAACACAATTATCTTGCCATACCAAATTCGACAGTGTCAAAAACATTCCGACACAATTTTTGCTATACAAAATACAGCAGTGTAATTTAAACAACGGTGACATATCCTTGGTGCATCTCATTGCTTCCTACATAGCCTAAACTGTGTCTTGTGCGGTGCAGATGGAGACAGACAGTTAGTTAGGGAATGCAGCTAATGCCTTATGGGTACGCATATTAGTTAGGCCAGGCAAGATGTTCACCCCAAATTTCAGTTGTCCACTCTTTTTTTCAAATCTACAAGGAGCATGACGAAGTTAAGGAGGGGTGGACTCACAATAACAATATGAAAGCGGCATCTCATAAAAATTGCGACTTGATAGGTACCGAATAAAAAAGATGAACTGGAAGTGAGAGGGGAGACAATACCTCGGATGGGTTTTCTTCAAGCTTGAAAAAGGCAAAGAAATTCGCAGACTTTCGAGCTCCAATGCAGGAAAAAATCAGGGTTTGTATGCGAAACCAGATTGCATCTTTCATTGTTCCTGATGGTGGATCGAGTTTCCACTTTTGGCCGTGGGACTGAGGAATGCCACACCATATTTGACATGAACGAGAACCTTCTGCGAAGAACAGCCTTGTTCGACATAAATGAGCAGCACTCGCCCAATCTTCTTTAACCCCTTGATCTTGATGCGGCTTAGTTTTTGCCGTTTGCGCCATCTGATCGATAGCTCTTCTCAGTATGGAAATGGCTCAAAGAAGAAGCGATTGACTAAGCAGAGAGTGTGCCTTGCAAGTCAATGCAGTAATCGGGGATTAACGTACAGTACTCACAAGGAGCTAACCCTAGGCTCTGATACCATGTCGAAGAATAGTTTTCTCTATATTGAATCATTCTGTACAGTATTACAATCTTTCTTATATACAATACAAGGGATAACCCTAGCATCTCAATAAATCAGGAAAAAATAAAAAATCTCTATTTTGTAGGAAATACAGCTCACGCCAATAGAAATATTGTATAAATAGGATACTTCATTCTTGTAAATGGCCGTGTGAGGTTTAGACCTCCACCAGCACTGAGTGTGGGGAGCATGTACTAAAATGCATATCCCTTAGCTCCCTCGCCATTCCAACTACATTGTTTGTACTCCACATTAAATTATGCAACTATATTTCCATATCCCATAGCCTACTATCCCTTGAATACTCATCCATATACCTTGCCCCTTGTTGACTCCTGAGTCAGCTATACTATACACAAATAAACTTGCCCACACTCAAACCACAAACTATCATTGAAATTAAAATCATCCTTCCGCACAATCTAAATTCCAACATGTAGGAATAGAAAGAGTAAATGTGGAATCTTACCTGGAAAAACTTATCCCACAACTCCTCGAAAGGTAGCGAAGCAGGAATCAAGAACATGAAGGCTATTTTCGGGTTCATTGTTTTAAGTGGAGGAGTGTTTAGTATGTCTATGGTCACAACACGTGATGCCAGCTCTTGATCAGTGTATTCCCTTGCAGGACGCCAATCTGGAAAAGTGTGGTAAAAAATGGAAGAAAACATGCGGGCAAGACTGTGTCTGGGAGGATATATGGACGCGAAAATCAAGAACATAATCCCCTTTGCAAATCCCACTATAGTGCACATCATCTTCTTCAACGGAAGACAAGGGCGATTGCCCGCCAAAAGTTGGACACAATCCATACCGGATCTCTAACCTTCAGCTGTTTCCATCAAGAAGACTAGACTAATGCATCAAAGCTTTCCCATAAAATGTTCATCCAGCAACATTCAAAAATTTAAACATCTCGCAAACCTCACGTGAGACACACTCCATCCAATCCTCGGAATAGTTCACCCTTCCAAAATCAAAGAAACGGAAAAGAAACCACAATACCAGGACAAACGGGGAGGCTCAACACCACTGCGAGTTCGGTTGATGTATAAATGGAACAATAATCAATGGGAACCAAAGTTTAAACAGAAACCAGATTGCATCTTTCAGGGTTTGTATGCAAAACCAGATTGCATCTTTCATTGTTCCTGATGGTGGATCGAGTTTCCACTTTTGGCCGTGGGACTGAGAAATGCCACACCATATTTGACATGAAGGAGAACCTTCCGCGAAGAACAGCCTTGTTCGACATAAATGAGTAGCACTCGCCCAATCTTCTTCAACCCCTTAATCTTGATGCGGCTTAGTTTTTGCCGTTTGCGCCGTCTGATCGATTGCTCTTCTCAGTATGGAAATGGCTCAAAGAAGAAGCGATTGACTAAGCAGAGAGTGTGCCTAGTTTTGGACTCTCCCTTTCCATTTTTAACCGATCCTCTCCTTTCTGTTTTCGCAGAGGGCTCCTCTGGCTTTGCTTCGAACATGTACAATGAACACTTGTTCAAATCTTCAACACCTTGATCTTGACCCTAAAACTCGCCTCGCCGCCCACAATGAACAGACAGACAAGAAAAAGAGAAAAGTAAAAAAAGCGAGGCTCTTGTAAACTATTGAAACCATAGACAGTGATCACCCTTTCGAGCTACACTCTAATACCTTCTTATCAAGAACATCAAACAAGCGGTTCTCCTCCATTGAAAGATGAAATACGTGCAACTTCCGTGCACATTCCGTGCATGGACCGTGCACATTTTCTAGAAGGGTTATTGATTAAGGTTTAAAGAGGTTTTTCCATCTAAATGTCTAATTTGGACTTAGATTAGGATTATGATTTCCAAGACTTATCTTGAGATTAAGGTGAAGCTTCAAGAAAAAAAAACAAGTCCTTTGTAGCCTTTCTTGCAAAAAAAAATATCTTACCCCGTGCATCTAGTCATGAAAAAAGTAAAAAGAGCGAGGGTTTCATAGACGGTGATCACCGTTTTGAGGGACACTCTAATACTTCCTTATCAAGAACATCAAACAAGCGGCCCACAAGCGGCCCTTGGAAATTACTTTTCTCCGGTTAGTAGTTCGACAAGGACCACTCCGAAGCTATTTATAGGGTTCCGCCTTTCTCCGGTTAGTAGTTCGACAAGGACCACTCCGAAGCTATATATAGGGTTCCGCCTACCATTGCGGTCAAGTGAGTTTGGTAATTGACTTGGAAGCTCCAAAATCTGCCACTTTGACTCGATATTTTTTGTCCAAAAGTATATTCGATGACTAATGAATATAAAGAGCATTTATGACTCCATTGTTAAGCAATATGGGACAATACTTCAACACCCCCTCTCACGTGCAATTACGTGCAAGCTCCGCCACTTTGGCTCTATATTCTTTGTCCAAAAGTATATCCGACGACTTGATATCACAGTGATAAACGGGTATGGCCGCAGCAAAATGAAAATATGAAACAGCCCTAGCCACTTTATTGGCAATTCTTAACTGCAAAGAAACGAAAACTACAAATTATATTAAAAAAAAATTATGCAAGTCAATGCCCGTTGCCCACACATAAGTCAGTCGGCCGGCATCCACGTCGGCGATTTTCTGCCCAAAATTGGCCTGATTGGCTAAATTGACAATTTGTCAAAAGGTTTAGGACTAAATTTGTCAAATTGAAATATTTATAACTGAATTGACGCAATTATAATAAGCTTATGAATTTTTTAATAATTTCACCATTTTGCAATCAATTATGTTGGGAGCTTGTTTACAAGTGATTTGAAGACCTGAGAAAGCAAAGGTCACAATCTATGGAGCGTGGCTTGGGAAAAAGATTAATATATACCGAAGAGAAATGAGAAGATAAAGTCAATAGCCTCGCCCAGAGTTGTATAGTTGTTTTGCCTGAGCGTTACCTCTCATCTTGTCAGAGTAAGTGTAATTACCTCACTTTCTGTGCTCGAGTGTTCCCCGCTCACTCACTTTCTGGACGAGTAAGAGGTATTAATTTCAGTTTCTCCATCTCTAGCCTACTTAGTCACTATACTTTGGAAATTTCTATGCTCGTCCATCACCGCCTGCACCTCATGCGCTCTTTGCTTGGCTGGACGAGCGCCCGGCCACCGGTGAGGCTTGCAAAGCGACCCCACTCTCGTACTCCCTCTCTCCTCTCTTCCATCAATGGTGCCGCCCAAGGCTGGTGACGACGGTCTCTCTATTATTCATTCATTGCTTTTTTGCGTAAGGCAAAATATAAGACTAAACTTTTTATTTGATATTATATTTTTCGCAACATTCCATTGGCCACCGCATCCTACAAAGCGTTCTCGATTATTGTTCTAACATATTAGGAACTTCGCCTGAATTTCGAAGAAGGATTCAAATCGTGCTGATTTGTGTTGGATCCACCAAAAATACTAATGATTTATGTCAAATGTGGCTTTGATCGTGTTTTTCTCCGAGGTGATTGGAATCGTGCAGGTGAAAACAATGTCCTATAATCTTATAAGAAAACCTTCAGGAAATTTATCGAGTGATTAAGTGCTTGTTCTAATGCAGCAGATCATTTGAGATCAGTAATATCATTTGGAAAGAAATATATGGTTCAAACGTGGAGGTGCACGTGTGTGCATTTATGTTTGTGGAGGGAGAAAGGGATGGGAGAATCGCCTTAAAATATATTTCTATGATTGTAATTCTTGTCCCGGTTTTAATAGCATAATGAACAATGCGAAGTATGATTAATTCTTTTACAAATTGACATGTTAAATAATAGGACCGATTGCATGTGGACATTATAACTACCGGGTCATATTTAGTATCCAATAAAATTATGTCACATCTCTCCAAATCAATTATTCTGTATACGATTTTTAGTACATTTAGTGTTATTTTGCAATTGATCATGTCAGGAGCTTGTTTATGAGTGATTTGAAGACCTAAGAAAGCAAATGCCAAAACTAATAAACGGTTTCGACCAAAAAAAACTCTTGCAAATGATTGCAAGAGTACTCCGTCCTAATTTCCAATCATTCAGGGATAGAAATATGATAAGCATAAGCAGTCCCGCTACAATTGCCTCGCCCTTTGTAGATATCCGATACGAACAGTGCAGAGAATCATCTAATAAGACGGCTAATAAATGTGACCGGACCAGGTAGCAATGAACTACCAAGTTCCGACCCCAGATTATCGCACCGGTTTGAATCCGAAACGTGGATGGATTATCTTATGAAGGATGTTGACTTACCAATTGCTTCGAAGCAAAATATCTCAAAAGAATTCCACTGTGAAGAAGCCTTCTCAGAAGAACTCCCATAGTTCTCGACACAAGAGCGTGTAGTTCCTTGACCTAGCATTAAGACAAGGCAAAACAACTCCGTCACAAAACAAAGAACACGCACATATCGACGCAGAACATAGTACAAGGTTATTGCCAGCAGATGTGGAAGTTCACAACTTTCCTGCTACTATCCATATATTAGAATCAGTGACATGTTTAGTCCCATGTCCTTGTGAATGGACAGGAGCTCTTTACAAATAGCACATCCTTCCACTAAAATGGGTTGAAATGCCTGTATGCCTAATCTATGCAGAGTAGGCACTCTATTTAGCAATACGGGGTGCCCCTGCATAACTTCTTGCTAATCGTTGGTTTATCTCTTCGGGCAGTGAGACTTTCTCAGAAGTGGTAAATAATTGGACTTTGCAATGTCGATACACGTTTAGTGGGTTAGGTATCTGTCAAGTTCCTAACTAAACTGATGTCCCCGAGTTCCTCTTTTGCTTGGCAATGTTGTCCACTTCATGCTTTTTGAGTATCAATTTCAGTCCCCCGCTAATTATCATTGAACCTGCGAGTAATGGACTTTCGATTCAATCACCGGAGAAGTGCATTCAGGATGAAGTCTAGCAGCTCTCAGCATCCATACGTTCAAGGACATGCCACGCCTCTTCTTCCGTGGATTAGACAAATTACTGAATCCTCAATCCATCATTCACGGCCTCAGGACGCACAGTGAATGTGAAGTAAGAATTTGTTTGACACCTGTTAGGATGATAGATGAAATGATAGAAATTTATTAGGAGTCTCTAAGACATGGTGATCTGAAGCCAAGTCTGACAAAATATTAGTTCATTCTCGAATGGGCAGACTTCAGTGCCCCCAACTAGCGGGAAAAATGCCAAAAAAGTCATAAACCTTTTGTATTTGTGCCAATTTAGTCCTTAACCTTTTTTTTGTGTCAATTCAATCTTAAACATTTTGTATTGGTGCCAATTCAGTCCTAAACCTTTTTGTCTTTGTGTCAATTCAGTCATTTCGGCCAATTTCGGCCGGATTTTGCTGACATGGACGCTGGCGGCCGATCACCGGTGCTGACGTGGACAACTTTTAATAATATTTTAATATTTTTTTGAATTTTTTTTTCTCCTCCCCTCCCTCCTTCCTCTAGCCGGTCGCCGGACCGGCGATCGGCCAAAGGCCGACGAGGACCTCGTCGGCCACTGGCGAGGCTCGCCCTCGCCAGCAACGGTGAAGGCGAGCCTCACCATGGCTGGACGAGGCTGGACCTCACTAGATCCGGCGACCGGCTAGAGGAAGGAGTGAGGGGAGAAGAAAAAAAATTCAAAAAAATATTAAAATATTATTAAAAGTTGTCCACGTCAGCGCCGGTGATCGGCCGCCGGCGTCCATGTCAGCAAAATCCGGCCAAAATTGACCGGAAGGACTGAATTGGCATAAAGACAAAAAGGTTTATGATTGAATTGACACCAATACAAAATGTTTATGGCTGAATTGACACAAAAAAATGGTTTTGGACTAAATTGACATCAATGCAAAAGGTTTAGGACTGAATTGGCACCAAAAATAGGTTTGGGACTAAATTGGCACAAATACAAAAGGTTTAGGACTTTTTTGACACTTTTCCCCCCAACTAGGTGACCAGTTCATTCTTGTTTCTCTGTTTGAATATTATTATGCACGATCATTATGTTAAGGGATGGTTGATAGTTTGGGCCCAAAAGAAGGGGGGAGTAAATAGATAAAGCCCCTAACCACCGCATCCTTTGACTTCTGATCAGAGTAGCGGAATGCATTGAAATTTGCTAAAGGAAAATGTAACACGCATGGGCCACTAGTACCTCGCTTGACCTGAGCTCAGGTTGCATCACATGGGCCACAAATTCGACATTTATCAGGGGTTCAGCTGGAATGTCAAGGTACGTGTACAGGATACAGCATTTGAGGCGGAGAAAATTACCAACGTCCACCTACATCCCAAAAATAATATCCTTCATATTATGATTCCACTTAACAGATCCATAATTATACACATATAGATCAAACTGCAACAGTGTAGGCTCAAGTACGACAATCCATGCTTATAGAAGACTGTAACAATTGACATATCATGTAATTATTGTCACAGATCCACACTCAGCAGCTAAGTCATGCAACAGCAGCACCTAGACATAGAAATACATCTTGCGTAGGATGAGTACTTACAGGTCTCACGAAATCAACATGATCAACTTCAATGAACTGCGGTACCACACCAGCAAAGGCATGTGGTCGAAAAGGCCAATTCAAAAGCCCTTCGCATTAAAAATCCTCCAAATATCCTCCCATTGATAATCCTTGTGGCTGGCATATACTAATGAGTTCCCAAAACGAGTGTCTCCTATCAGAATGCTATCTCTGTCCGTCAGAGCTGGCATATCACAGAAGACACAACCTTCGGCAAGTAAAGCCTGGAACCTGGACAAGTCCTCCACCTTAGTATCTCTGTTACGTTCTTCTCTCTTCTTTTTCGTCATTTTATTTGTCTTTTCTGCCTCTTGCCAAAGTAATTTTCTCTCTCTGTCTCTGGTGAGAGGGGTTAATTGGAGCTGATTTCCCAGTATTAGAATACAAGCCAAAATGTGAACTTGGCGGTAAGTGCAACTGAATCTGATGAATTCCGGGTTTCTGCAGGAAATTACCAGTTTACGGTAAACCGCAGAATGGATCAGTAATGAGAGTATATCGTGGAAAGGATAAATTTATGAAGATCTCACATCTGAGTATTGTACCAATACTTCTTGGCAAGAGGATGTTGATTAGCAAGCTTCTCCATAGTTTGGATGGGTTGCTTTTTTATTGTTAACAAGAGAATGCTGGATGCCAGCAAGTTAGCAACTTATCCATAGTTTTTAGGAGTAGAGTAAAGAAAAGATGCAAGAGTAAATATGGTTTGCAAAGAATAAACAAATATTTAAGGCACGGCCACCAAAGTGATACCATCCTTCGGGATCTGGAGTAACAGGACTCCTGCAACTGCTTAGCGGCAGCAGATGGAAATGTATATTCTTGTCCAATAAGCGAACAAAGCAATGTCAACAACTTGAGGGGAGAAAGTAGCATACTATCATAAACTGGAAGCGCTGTTTCATATAATACCTTCTGTGGACTGAGTTACTTCCAGTTGGATCTCCATTGACGAGCGCCCAAACCATGTAACAGCTCCCGCTATTTTCAAGTCAGCGTCAATATGGATTAGCCTCTTGAGAACCATCCTGTCTACAGAAGCAGTGACTAGTAATAGAGGCCTTGTGGTGCCATCGTCACTGGAGCAATGCTGTTCCAAAAGTAAAGAGGCTAAATACAATGGGATATTCTGTTGTGCACAATTCTAATAATGAATTCCCACACTATATGAACTACTGCTAATCACTAGAGGACTTAGGCATTAAGCCTCTATTTGAAGAACTTGATATGGACAAAGATTGATGAGTATTTAGATATGCACATATACATATCTTCGAGACAAGGTACTGCTTGCAGAAAAGTAGAAGCATGTTCAATTTTTTTGTTTGAGAAATGAACTTCTCTCTAATACCAGAAGACCAATTCTAGATTATTCACACAAAGACTTGACATTCAAACTAAGAATAGCAGAATACTAGAGCTGATTACCCACCGACTGAGCACCAGCATCAGTCAGTTTTATATCAGGAATTTGTCAAAGCACCACTTAACTGCATTACTCTAGTATTTGATGCACCTAGGAGACCGGCGGACCCGTTATGCGACTGGACGAACCGGCGGGTTTGAAGTCAACGATGTCGGATTGAGCTCAAATTTGGTCGGCTGAAGCGAAACGGCGTGCTGATCAATACATGTAGCCTTTGGCTACAATTAACGATGGATTTTCGCGATTCGGGGTCGTTTAGATGAGTTTTTCTATTTTTTAGTATTTTTTATGGGTTAATTTAGTAAAGAGCAGTTTCGTAATTTTATGTTTTGATGTTTACTAATCCTAGTAGGGTTAGGTTTGAGGATATATAAACTTGTTTTAGGGTTTCGTTTTATCAGACTTGGATATTTTTTATTTGATAATCATATTTGGAGGACGAATTGTTCTTTTGTCGAATTTTCTTGTTCAGTCAAATTTTCTATCGCGCTTCGGCATCAATTGGTATCAGAGCACAGGTTGGTTGAATCAATGGCTGAACAGAATCGCGGTCGTGGGCGGCGGGCTCGTGGTGGCCGGGGGCGTGGAGGCGTTCCTGAAGCAGACGACCAACCGCGTCTAAGAGATCTGCGAGACGTAGAAATTGAAGAACAGAGAAGACGAATCCAGGATTTGGAGCGACAACTTGCGGAGGCGAGGTTGGGCGTTCAATCCGAAGAAGAAGCAGAATCTGAGGATCCATCCGATGATGAAGAGGAGGACGTAAACCCTTTTGGGGTTCTGAACCAGGGGCGGAATCGAGGAGTACGACCTGGAAATCAGCGCTCTTCTCAAAATTTCGGAATGAAGATCGAGATTCCCGAATTTAATGGTAAGGCTCATCCTGATGAGTTTATTGATTGGTTGCATACGGTAGAACGGATTTTTGATCTTAAAGACCTAACTGAGGGACAAAAAGTGAAGTTAGTGGCTATCAGGCTGCGAAAACATGCTTCGATTTGGTGGGAACACGTAAAAAAGCAACGCGCTAGAGAGGGCAAGCCGAAGGTGGATCGCTGGGAGAAGATGAAAAAGTTATTACAGAAATTTTTTTTGCCTACCCATTATAGGCAAGAGGCGTTTATCGAATATCATAACGTCAAGCAAGATGATAAAACAGTTGAGGAATTCACAGAAGAATTTGATCGCTTGCGGATGCGTTGTGATGTGGCAGAGGAAGACGAGCAGACGATTGCACGATATCTGGCAGGGCTGCGATATGAGATCTCTGATGTTGTCCAATTGCAGCAGTATTGGACATATGAGGATGTGTGCAGACTAGCCCTTAAGGTGGAGGGGCAGTTTAAAAGAAAGAGCAGTAATTCTAAGTGGTCAGGCAGCAGTTCCAAGTGGTCAGATAAAGAATCCCAAGGAAAAGCGGGAACATCTGCAGTAAATTCGACACCGGTCACAGTTAAGGATGTGAGTTCTAAACCTGCATCCAACGAGGGGCAGAGTAGTGCTGGAACTAGCAGGGGAGGAACTGCAGCCAAGCGGTGTTTCAAGTGTCAGGGATTCGGGCATTTTGCTGCTGATTGTCCGAACCGACAGATTGTGACGCTTGTTGATAATCCAGTCTTTGATGAAGGTCCAGTTTATGATGAATCTGAAGGCGAAGAAGAGGATGCGGATGCGGATGCGGATGCGGATGCGGATGCGGATGCGGATGCGGAACAAGAAGAGATTATCTATGCTGATTCTGGTGAGTCCCTAGTCGTTAGAAGAATATTAAATGTTGCTGTAGCGGATGATGATTCGTGGCTTAGACATAATATTTTTCATACTAAGTGCACTAGTAGAGGAAAAGTATGCAACATGATAATAGATGGTGGGAGTTGTGAGAATGTGGTGTCCACGACTATGGTGGAAAAGTTGGGGTTGAAAACAGAATATCATCATCAACCATACAAGCTGTCGTGGCTTAGAAAAGGGAACGAGGTGAAGGTGAGCAAAAGGTGTCTTGTGCAATTTTCAATTGGAAAAAATTACATCGATGAGGTGTGGTGTGATGTAGTCCCAATGGATGCTTGCCATATTTTATTGGGAAGGCCGTGGCAGTTTGACAGAAAGACACAGCATGATGGTTTCAGAAATACCTACGCATTCAAGAAGGATGGCCGAACCATTACCTTAGGTCCTTCGGATTTGAGAAAGGAAGTGAAGAATAATCTACTGTCCATGTCAGAATTTCAAGAAGAGGCAGTGAACGCGCCTGGGCTTTTTGCCATTGTAGTGATGGAGCGGAATTCTGACAGTCCCGAAATTCCTACCCAAATTCTGCCCTTGCTTGAGGAGTTTGCTGATGTCGTACCGGAAGAGTTGCCACCTGGGTTGCCGGGTGAGCACAATGTTTCTGGAACTTTTAATGTAACAGATTTGTCACCTTACTACACTGAAGAGGAAGAAGACCCTGAAGAGATTGACAACAATGAAGACGAAGCAGATTCGAGGGCGAATCTTTCTCTAGCAGGGGAGGATGATGCACCTAGGAGACCGGCGGACCCGTTATGCGACTGGACGAACCGGCGGGTTTGAAGTCAACGATGTCGGATTGAGCTCAAATTTGGTCGGCTGAAGCGAAACGGCGTGCTGATCAATACTTGTAGCCATTGGCTACAAATAACGATGGATTTTCGCGATTCGGGGTCGTTTAGATGGGTTTTTCTATTTTTTTAGTATTTTTTATGGGTTAATTTAGTAAAGGGCAGTTTCGTAATTTTACGTTTTGATGTTTACTAATCCTAGTAGGGTTAGGTTTGAGGATATATAAACTTGTTTTAGGGTTTCGTTTTATCAGACTTGGATATTTTTGATTTGATAATCATATTTGGAGGATGAATTGTTCTTCTGTCGAATTTTCTTGTTCAGTCAAATTTTCTATCGCGCTTCGGCATCAGTATTGTCAATGACATCACAGGCAATGCATCTTCTGCAGAAAACGTTCGAAATTGTCTTAAAACCATGGTTCAACCATTGAACCACCATTCAAACCGAGAAACTTAAGCTGGAAAAATATCGCAGAGTATAAATAGCACCACGTTCAGAACGAGAAAAAAAAAATTTGTCACCAACCAATAGTTGTTCAAAGCTCAGATTATTCACCTCATAGCATGTAGTCCACCAACTTCCCCATCCTGTTCTCATTCCTAGGATTCCTATACTGCCCTCTAAGCACATGATCACTAGAGAACTTGTAGAAAGTGCTCGTCCTTCTCCGAGACGGACTCCTCGGAACCAATTCGCTCTCCGGAGACGCAGCACTCTTGCTCGCACCGGCATCGCAGACCGCCTCGAATATCATGGATCTTGCTTCCCACGAGGCATTGGTGACAGGGGAGAAGTACACGCCGGGCCACAAGCTGATCGGCTTCCGAATCGACGATCCGGCATCGATGGGCGGAGAACTCTCGTAGGGCGGAGCAGCGGTGGAGGCCACCGGAATTGCATTCGCCGTCGAAGCGGAGGCTCTGTCGTTCGTGGTGGTGGAGAATCGGGCGATGCGAGTCCACGGCTCGAAAGGAGGAAGCTTTGAGAGGAGACGGTTTGAGGGACGTTTGACTATCAATATGATGTACGGAGATTACGATTGACAAAGAAGTAAAAATTATTATTTAAGAAATATTTTGATTAATCATATATAACTTATAGTAAAAAAAGATCAATAAATTTTGTTTTCTTAATTCTCTTAAACAAACCAGCTTGTGCGACGTTAATTTAAGAAAAGTTATATATAGAGATTGAATGCATGTCGTAATGATAATGTTCGTATTAATAATCATTACTGAGGAAAACAAAAGGTTGAAAAGGGAAATTAAAGAAATAAGAAAGGAAAATAGCAATTAAAGTGAACTTTTTAACATTCTCAAAATCAAACTAGAAAAAGAAAACCGTTGAAAATCTACATAATTGGACATGAATCTTTAATTCCTCTTCATCATTATCACTGTCCATTCTTTGATTTTCTTCACCTAAAGGATCACCATCCATTATTCCAAGAAATAACTTAAATCAAGTGTAAGAGAACAAATTTCAGAAATGCAGGATGATAGATTGACCACCTAATTTGTCATAGAGGATGTCACCTCTAATCTTTTGGTTCTTTCAGTGGATCCATATTGGTGTCCCCTCTGTAAGTTCACCCGGATAGCTGGACTCTTTAGTGCATCGTTCGTTCTAAGTTTTGCAATCAATTTTGTTAGTTCATGAGCCTTTTCTGTGTGTAAATTAGTTGGCAATTTTTGGTTTCTTTTCCGCTTGATTGAATTACGATTATCGATCTTCCTATTTTAGGTAGAGGAAGCACCGGATGAGGATTAGGAGGATGAGAGGAGGAGGAGAGAGGCTCGGCCACCATGAAAATACCTGCGGATTTCCTGAAATCTATTTGCAGGAGACCGGTTGTCGTCAAGCTGAATTCTGGTGTCGATTGTCGAGGTACTTCTCTCAACATGGTCTCTCTGTGTTAGGAGAAATCTTCAACAAAATTTCGATTTAGCTCGATAATGCTGAGTTTCCGAATATTTCCCATCCTCATTTTTTAGTATTTTACTGAATCCTATGTGCGGTTAACTACTTGTCTCAAACTTTAATTAGTCGGGGATGATCTATGGGTTGAGATCTCGGCAGCCCATTTGCTCACCTCAAACTTCAAAAAGAATTTCAAACTTCATGATCTTTGATGATAAATTAGTGAAGCCATATGAAATTAAGATTCTGTTGCTTGAAAGCCATTCGATATATTCCGATAGCCTTATCACGAAAAATAAGAGGATTATAGGTAAATACCCTTTAGGGTTAATACCACGAAAAACCCTAAACTGGTATATTTGTGACAATTTTACCTCAAACTATTTTTTTGATCACAAAAAACTCCAAACTGGTACACCTGTGACAAATTTACCCCGAACTATTTTTTTTACCACCAAAAACCCCAAACTGGTATACATGTGACAATTTTACCCCGAACTAATTTTTTAATATTATTTTTTATTTTTTCTTTACTTTTTTTTTGCTTCATCTTCAACCTCTGGCTGGTCGCCGGTCCGGTAATCGGCCAGAGGCGGAAGCCGGCGAGATTGGCCCCGCCGGCCGTTGGTGAGGCTTGACCTCGCCCTACAACGGTGAGGTCAAGCCTTGCCAGATCTGGCGAGGCCGACCTCGCCGTTGCAGGGCGAGGCCGACCTCGCCCAACGCCGGCGAGGCCGGACCCTTGCCAACGACCGGCGGGGCCGACCTTGCCAGCTTCCGTCTCTGGCCGGTCGCCGGACCGGCGATCGGCTAGAGGTTGAAGATGAAGGAAAAAAAAAGTTAAGAAAAAATAAAAAAAATTAATTAAAAAAAATTCAAAAAATAAAAAATAATATTAAAAAATTAGTTCAGGATAAAATTGTCACATGTGTACCAGTTTGAGGTTTTTTATGGTCAAAAAAATAGTTCGAGGTAAATTTGTCACAGACGTACCAGTTTGGGGTTTTTTGTGGTCAAAAAAATAGTTCGAGGTAAAATTGTCACAAATATACCAGTTTAAGATTTTTCGTGGTATTAACCCTACCCTTTATATGGGCTTCGTGCCATCATTTTCTCAATTGCACTTTCTCGATGTACAATTTGCAGTAAATCCTAACAGAGAAAAAGCCGGTGCCTGCGCGCCTTTGACCGAGCTTTTTCTTGTCTCCTTCTGGTAAATTTGTAAGCCTTAGTGCTTGTGCTGTCTGAATTTGTGTGTTATTTTTATATGTTCTGATGGGTTGGAGTTTTTTGCAGATATTCTAGCCTGCCTGGATGGATATATGAACATAGCAATGGTACACACAGACGAGTATGTCAATGGGAAGCTGACAAACAAGTATGGCGATGCTTTTATTTGAGGAAATAATGGTCATGATGTATTCAGAATTTCTGATTTTTATGTCATATCTTGGCTGGCTTGGACCGTTCCTAACTGGTATGACTTATTGCAGTTATGTACATCAGCACTTCGAAGCGGACTCTGGCAGATGGGGCTTAGGTGTTGATAGTGCTATGTAATGTAGCATTCTGGATAAGTGAACATATCCCAAATTAGAGAGCTGATTTGTGATTCTTACATAATATTGCATTTCATGAAATCGGTCTGTGAATTGCTTGACGATGACTTGGAATGCCATAGATTTTTCTATTTGTCATCATATGTATCTGGCTCTCTGTTTTTGTTTAGCGAATTGGCTTAATGGTGTCCTGCTTATGAAGAAGGCGAATTGCGTTTAAGCATCAACTTTGGATGCCATCTATCTATGTCTGTATAATTGACTCTATTGCAAAAGCTCATGGGTATAATTGAAATCATGTCTGTCATAATATACGAAGTCATATTTTGCGCTCTCAACCAAGAAGAGTCGGAGACCAATCGAGTAAAATTACACCAACTAAAAATTTATGATCTCGCATGAAAATATAGGTCCTTTGTATGTAAGAAATAGCTATTTCATTTCAAATGTATTTCTTCCAAAGCAATTATTCGGTACAAAATTTTAGGAGGAATAGCTAGTTAATTGGCTTCTTTACGAGAATGACAATGGCAGTTTAGTTCGTCTAGGGTGTCAATGGGTCGGGCTTTCATGATACTCGACCCAAAACCTACAAGGTCACGCTTGACCCATCCCGAGACCCTATTCAGCATATACCTCAAGAGACGGGTCGGGTCGGGTCGGGATCGGGTTGTGTGTGTGTGTGTGTTTTTTTTTTTTTTGGGTGTCAAACTCAAAAACAACTGACATTGTCAAGAATCATTGCCCCTCTAAAGTAACATTACCATCCTCGTTGTGTCCATACTAAGAATAGAACACGATATGAGAATTGACAACGAAAATGCGCTATGAGGAAATTATTAGGTGCCCTTAAAACTGTTAATGCACAAACACAAAGCAAGGACTCCAGCATACCATAAGTTTCTCACGAGAACAACACAATCTAGTTAAATAAATTAAGCAACTTGATGGAACAAGTGTTCTAATTCAATCAAACAACTAATAAAAAACACATAAATTTCCTCCTACAATGGGATTTTGCAACAAGACATTGGATCAACATCTAAATTCACTTTGTACGTGGGCATATATCTTGGACAATCAGCTGAGCCAATATTAAGAGCAGCACAAGGATTATTTACAATGGATTTCCTTGATGTTGCTTGGAGACTTCTTCTCAGCCCCATAAGATAGACAGAATCCCCCAAATGCAGCGCAGGGTCTGCAGAACACAACAAGACCTGCTCCTTAAGTTGCAATAAAGTTACTAAAAGAACTGACAAACACAAAAATCCACGGCTCCACACACAGAGAGACAAAGTAAGAGCCAATATTATAATAGAACCAAGTTCTATTGAACTCACAGAGCATTCCTCCATCATCAATGATTTTCATCATCTTCAACATCAATGATTTCATCATCTTCACCTCCATTCTGCAACAGAACAAATAGCATAATAAGTTTGTCTACCCTATGAAATATATTCAGGCAGAGACAAAGTAAGAGTCCATCAAATCACCATAGCATCATCGCCATCAGATTCTGAATCATCTTCACCTCCATTCTGCAACAGAACAAATAGCATAATAAGTTTGTCTACCCTATGAAATATATTCAGGCAGAGACAAAGTAAGAGTCCATCAAATCACCATAGCATCATTGCCATCAGATCCTGAATCAGCTGCCAAAAAAAAACAGACAGAATTCAGATGAGTGAATTATCCACTGAATAATCAAAACTTTTTATGGATGCAACATGCAATATTATTTAACTCTTGAGTAATAGGACCCTAAAGGCCCGAAAGTAAGTAATATCAAGTCTAGCTCCTGTAGTATGGAGTAATGCCATTCTAGATGATACAAGCATTTACATGGACCCGAGTCATCCATATTCTTAATCTCATAGAAGATATACTTCAGGAGGAAAGACCAATATTATTCAGTTAAGCACAAGGCTTTCTAAGTCATTTACATGTGCCAGAAAGCAGTGATATAAGCCTTTATACAAGGAAAGAATTCAAAACATCAAGAAAGATAATTACACTGCGCAAGCCATGTTTAAGCATATATTGCGGTCAAAGGGATGTGAAGAACTCCAATTCAAAACAACGAGACAAACTATGAGCATTCAACCTGGCAATTACATTGTTAAAAAAAAAAAACCTGCCTATTGCATTCAATTAGGTCCATGAACTTTAAGAATTTTCAAAAAGCTTACTAAACTCTGAAAGTGTTTACAACTTGGTCACTGAATTGGATAAAAGCTCTTGTTGCAGTACTATAGAATAGAGCCAAGAGGATTTTTATTATTGAAAACTTTTTTGTAGGACAATAAAAGATGCATGACCTAATCATTACCAATTAGTGAGGCGCACGCTATTTATGTTCTGGAGGATAGCTGCAACACACCTTCTGCACTTTGTGAAAGGACTTATCCTTGAGGATGGTGTCTACACGCCTCATACGTTCTTCTTTTCTACATTTCTATTTGCTATTCTCAAAATATTCACAAAGATACTACCACAGTGTCTCAGCCAATTAGTGAACATATGCTAGAATAACCTGCGAGACAGAAAATGGTCTTATCCCTTTTATATCCATATTAAGTTTGAATGAGGACATCACTATGATATCAACACACCGTTAAACCATCTGTCCAATTTCAGGAACTGAACCCAAGAGGCATTACTACAGCTCATGCAGAGTTAGTTTCAATTCAATCTGTTCCACCCGAAGAAGACTAACGCTCAATCCCAAAATATCCTAAACTTTAGGATGGGGCCGGCGCGGGAATTTTTGAGGTATAAATTGCTTGACGATGGAGGATGCTCTTACACATTTGAGTCTTTAGATATTAGAACGAAATTCAATATTCCTGAATAAACAGCCCTTCTATGAAAAATTACTATCCCTTGTGTAAATTTACAATCTGTCATTTTCCTTAAGAAGCCCGGTTCAATATATTCTTTTTTATTTATTTATAGAATTATCAGTATGAAACCGATTATTTACTGTTAGTACAGGTGGACACAGGCAAGCCTAACTACGAGGAACGAAAACACATCAATTCTCAGCATAAGTCATGAAGATACAGAAACACGTATATTCTATTCATAAAAACACCAGTAGAAATGACGTGAGGATGGTAAGTAAGACAGGTGATGTGGATGAAATTACTCACCCCAGGGCTCATAATACATGCCCCATCCAGTTTTGTGGAGACAGCCGAAATGAGCCATCAACAGCCAAACAAAGGCAAGAAGCTCTCCACCTCTGCTCAGCACCTGCACGTGCGCCTCTCCCTTAATATGACTCGCTGCATATGACAGCATCTCAACCCACACTCCGCTCATCACCTCCCACTTCCTTTCCCGGAGCCTTTCCATCTCTCGGGCCAAACGTAACCCTCCCTTGAGCGGGGATCTCCAACGGCGGGAATCACCCTCATGCGGTTGTTCGATAGGAACCTTAAACAATTTGTCGCATAGCTCATTCATATCCGTTCTCTTTTTGATCAAATTTTGGAGTCTCCGAAGCTCGCTGAATATCTCCACTGATTTCATTTGGGCAATGCCTGCCACTGCCACAGCGGACACTAAATTTGGCTGCTTCAGTAAAAGATACAACATGTAATCGGAAAGGATCTTGCTGAATTTCCTTTCGTCATTTTTTGGGGTGACTTTCTCTTTGTGGTACCAGATTTCAGTAGCAATATGCCACGCTATAATATTGTCATTGTAATAAGTATTGGTGACATATTTTAAAAGATTTCTGCAATCGAAATCCCCCGGTGCACTCTTGAGAAATAAATCACCTCTAGCGTTAAATATCTTCCTCACTTTTGCCGGATCATTCGCGAATTCGGATTTACGTTTCACCTCCCCAAAGATGAAAATCCATAGTTCCTTAATAAAGGGCTTCCTTGAAGCTCTCGGATAAAAGGTGTCCCGATGCCGATTGCGATTATACTTCTTTCTTAGACTATACTTCAAACTCTCGGATAAAAGGTTGCAAGCAAAGATAGATTCGGACCATCTCCGAAACACAAGCGGTGTATTTAAGACCTCGTAAGGCACATTGGCATTAGGATCTACTTCACATGTGATGAATCGGGGCCTCCTCAGGCCATCCGTGGCGGATACCAACTTGTGAAGTAATGAACCTAGTTTAGGTGATCTTATGTTGTGACACATGATTTCAACGACAGTCCAATCGGAGAAAACGAGCTCGAACAGAGCTATGACATCAATAGCAATCCCCCCGATAAGAAGGCAATAAGTAATTTCCACATCGAGTACGGGAAACCGATGCTTCTTCAAGCGACTGAAGAGGACGAAAGCCATCACAACGTTAGTGAAGGCTATGAAGCGGAAAAAGTAGCTCCACTTGGAACGTGTTACCAATACTTTGGTGTGGAGCAACTCGTAAAAGAATTGAAGTTCAACCGATATCACCCTTAATGCATTGACTGCAGAAACTTTGTGGAAATAATCGCGGCTATCATTGCGATGTTGAGATGAGAACATGAGATCTGGAAGGAAGACCTTAAAGATTTGAAAGAAGCAGTGAGCATGCTTCACCACAATGCTCTCAGGAAGCTCGTCATCAGAAAATTCATCTTTTAGCGTTTTAAGAACTGACTTGTTTTCTTTGGAATTAGAATTCTTGTGCCGTAAGAGTATCGATTTCCTGAGCCTTTGGAGACTTGAGAGATAAAGTGCCAGTACCCTCTCAGCGATTTTTATGACCCCGGCAAAAAACACCAATAGTGTTGGGATCAGCAGCGACTTGTCGCTCGGAAATGTCTTCACAAAGATATAGATGGTGGTACCGGCTTGATTGACAAGACTGAGCAAGTTTTGTCCCCAACGTGAATCATTCAAAGTGAGGATAATGATGGTGCCAGGAGTGCCAAGATGTAACCAGAGAAATGAGGTCCAAAATACCTGAAGTGCGCTGTCTACTTTAGTTACATGAGCGAACGGATGGCCTCCGTCGGAAGAGATGAGCCTGACTGTGAGCACAACTATCCAGTCACCCATCAAATTGGCCAACCACAAGAGGAAGGTGAGGCGCGAATTCTTTGTTTTCCTTCTGAGGGGTGCAAATAGATGCAAAAAGATATGAAGTGAGAGGCTCAGTATCATGAAACCTCGGATGTTCCATTTGTTCCATAAATCCTTAATGAAGCTCAATGCCATGTTTTCACTTAGTTTGAAGGGTATGGCTCCTCTCTAATATAAAGACAAATGGTTAGGCGGTGGGGGTGGGTGATGTTGGGGAGGTTCGATGCTCGGGACTATATACGGGGACTACGGGGGATGAAGCAGCACGTGCAGAGAGCACTGGCCTTGTTCTGCCTGTGCTTCGGTGAGTGGTGTGAGTAAGTGACACTTTATTAAGATTTTCTTTTTTCTTTTTCTTTCGTGTAGCGCTTGTCGTTTTCTTTTTCCCTTCCCCTAGATTGGACAATATGAACATAATCCTATCGTCATGAGAAGAAGATAGAGTTAATTTAAAAAAAAAAAAAGCACCAACTTTAGATCGAGGGACAATTCTGGTCCAAACTTTTTTGTTTCATAAAAAAGCACCAATTTTAGGTCGAGGGACAATTCTGGCTCGAACTTTTTTTTGTCCCATACAAAAGCATCAACTTTAGGTCGAGGGACAATTCTGGCCCGAATTCTTTTTTGTCTCGTAAAAAAGCACAAACTTTCATATAAATCCCAAATTTGGCCCCCCATTGACTTTCCGTCTGAAGTTACCCTTGTTTGAGAAAAAAAGTTATGGTGGTGAACTTGGCGAATCTCTTCCATGGCGTCTGTCGACGGGCGGTGGTCTATAGCTTCATATTACGACAAAACGATGAAGTTTGGCTAGAAAGATTCAATCTGAAGATATTTTTGACTTGCCGGTGAAGTGAAGGAGACAATAGTTTCACCGTTATTCTTCAAGCTGTGGTTCAGAGAATAAGATAATGAATAATGCTTTAAATGCAGTCAACAAGTCACGTGGATTTATTGCTAAGGTGAAATAGTTAAGTTGGAAAATCAATGGTTTTAAGTCAATAAGGGCCAGATTTGGGATTTAAGTGAAAGTTGGTGCTTTTTTACGAGACAAAAAAAAAGTTCGGGCCAAAATTGTCCCTCGACCTAAAGTTGGTGCTTTTTTACGTGATAAAAAAAAGTTCATGCCATAATTGTCCCACGACCTAAAGTTGATGTTTTTTTTATGGAACAAAAAAAAGTTCGGACCAAAATTGTCCCTCGACCTAAAGTTGGTGCTTTTTTTTTTAAATTAACCCGAAGAAGATATTTGCATGTTATTTTTTGTTGACCGAAGCTTGACTTTTAAACATGTACGCAGACGGACATTTGAAGCCGTGTAAACTCCATCGTATATTTTAAGAAAAAAATCAAAAGGTATATTCTGAAGGGACAGCTTAATCTTATTTATAGCGGCAAAATCAAATACTAAACATCTCAAATCCTTTCTTAAAAAAGTTCATCTTAACATTTAAAACTAGTTACGAGAATGTCTATCTTAAATAGTTAATTTTGAGTCCATGTATAACCTCTTAATACCACAATTCTAATTAAGACGCGAGCCAAAGCATAAATGTTTTAAAGCCAAAGCTTCAGAAAGATCTTCTACGAGAGGCTTAGTACAAGGAAGCCTCAAATGTTCTATCTGTTCCACATAACCAAAATTGATCGCCATGTTATTGTTTAGTTTGAATTTTGTCGCTCCTCTCTAATATAACATCAGTTACAACAAGATATATAGGATGGATAGTGGGAAATATATATACATGTTATGATAGTTCCTTATTTGTTTGTCAGCAAACGGTATCTATTTAAAAAGCTAATAAGGTAAAAAAAATAGTGAAAAAATCATTTCACAAATGAACGCAAGCAATGTATCTCATGCATTAAATGACAGAAGAAAAGTATCCCATGCATAGATAATGCCAAATACTTTGTGTCGGTTTGATGTTTATCTTTGCATTGGTTCTATCTCCATTCAACTTGCAAATCCATATGTAACTATCTGTGTTTCAAACTATGAAATTTTGGTATATATGATGAGCTTAGTGAAATGTTTGGCGATACCACAAATAACAAGACATTTGATATTATTGATAAGTAAGGGCACGTTTAGTAATATTTCTGTTTCTGGGAATAATTTTTTTTCAGAAATAAATTTTTTTTATTTATATTTCCTGGATGAGTTTTTGAATAAAAGAAAGCGTTCGGTAACTGCACAAAATTTCTATTCCTGAAATAGAAAAAGAACAAAAATGTATTTGGTACAATCAAAAAAATTTCTATTTCTAATTTTTTTTCATTCAAGTCTATGTCTTTTATTTAACTATAAGTACAAATTATAAGTAAAAAAAACCAACAAGCATTATTTATTGGTTTGTTTAATCTTTTTAACTCACACTACTTTATATATATATATATATATATATATATAGCATGCTCTTCACGGATAAATTTAATTTTCTTAATCTTTTTAATTTTCTTAAACTCTATGGCCACAAACCTCCCCAGCCCTCGTAAACCCTAAGCTCTAGCGAGGAGAAGGGATGATACATAAAGGCGAGTCTGCGCCCAACCAAGGCAATTTTTGTCAAGAAGTGACCGTCCGACAAAGCGCTGCTGCTACAATCCTTAAAAGATTTTGGCAGATTTTGGGGGTCGTGTTGGTGTCCTATACTTGATGCACTGCTCTGGTCTCTCCATTCAAAATTGGTTGATTGGATGTCTGTTGGTGAGTTCCTTCACATTTGTCCATTATTCTACCCACAGTAGAGAAATAAACTTATAGAATACTTAAAATTAATAGCTTATTTGATCGTACTCAAAAGGATTCACCATTTTCCTTGCAAAAATTTGAAATCAAGCAAGTGTTTTAAGCTTCGAAAAAAAATTGTGTAGTACATTATAGTATGCTTTCGTAGATTTCAAATGTCTCGTACTAAAAAATCTTAAATTTCCGGGGCCATAAGAGAATAAACTCGCAAAAAATATTAAGTCCTGTCATTTTCTTCCTCAAACCTTCATTTGAGATTTCTTTGTTCTCCTTCATACCTGTTAAAAGCAGAGATTTCTATGTTCTTCTTGTTGTTTTTTAAGTCTCTGTGAAAATAATTCTAAAATCTCTATTAGTAGCTAAGGTTACGTGTATATGAGAATTATGTTTATAGAAAACAAACCGGAAAAAATGATTATCCAAAGTGAGTACTACATGTAGATCAAGCGAATAACTACATGTATGGAACTTACTTGCAAAATTTTCTCCATCTGATATTAATTTTATGAGATCAGTATCCATATCGGCAAATTTTATTAACGCATGATGTTGAACTTTTAGTTCAAGTAACTAATCGAACCGATTGTTCAAGTATAATTGAGTGCCTTGTTTTTCTGCTTAGTTTGAATTTTGTCGCTCTTCTCTAAGATAATATCGGTTACAACAAGTTATATAGGAAGAATAGTGGGGAACATATATATACATGTTGAGATAGTTCCTTATTTGTTTGTTAGCAAACGGTATCTATTGAAAAAGCTAAGAAGGTGAAAGAATCGTGAACCAATCATTCCGCAAATTAACACAAATAAGGTATCTCATACATTAAATTGCTAAAGAAAAGTATCTCATGCATAGATGATGCCAAATGCTTTGTGTCGGGTTGAAAAGTAGAAGTGCATCAGCAGTCATTAGGCGAGACGCAAGGTATGTTTTTGAGATCTTACTCTCTCTTTTTTTTAACTTGGACCCCAAGTAATGTTCCTTTCTTTCGTCTTTTTCTTTTCACGAGGACCCACCAAAATATTCTTAACTTGTACATGATATGTGACTTGCGTTTTTTACTTCTTTTGAATTTTTTTTTTGGCTAGAGTTTGTGAGTCACGTTGGATCGACACTTACATTAACCAGGTGCAAATGAGCTCAGTTAATCTCAACCGTTGAATTACGTGAGTCCCATGTCATATCCCCATAATTCAACGGGTGGGATGCATTGATCTCATCATCAATTGTTTGATTTCATCAGTTTCTCCTAAAGAAAGATACACAGCTTCGAACTGTGGATTTTGTCCACGGCACTGATGGACCTGGCAGTCAAAACTTCCCACCACCAAAAGGAAAACCAGTAGAACAATCAGCAGCCAACTGTTCTCATTGAGCAAGCAAACCTTTATCCCGGGGAAGTTACTGGGGTTGCATTGAGCCCACTCGGTGTCTTCTCTATCACTGTCTCTATTTTCAAATTTATTTCATTTACATGTGAATCTCTTTTGCATGAGCATTTACTTCGAACCCTTCTCCATATTCAACATCATTTCCCTATAAACGTTGGGAAAATTACCAAAAAAATGTCCTAAATATATTGCACGGATTTTAATTCAAATCTAAACTTTTCTATTTGGCCAACTTATTCCTAAATCTTTTAACAATTTGCCAATGTAGTCTTTTCGGCCAATTTTAACAAGAAATCATTGCTCTAGACGCTGACCATCGTACGTGGCAGTTGGCACGACCAGAGCTAATATGAACAATTTTTACAATTTTAAAATGAATTATTTTTATATTTCTTTTCTTTTCTTTTTCACTATGGCCGGTGAAAGTGGCCAGGGCCTTGGCAATAGATAAGAAATAAAAAAAAATTGTAAAAAATTTAGAATTTTTTTTTTTAACAATCGCAAAAATTGTCCAAACCAGCACCGGCCATGCCACGTAAAATAGCCAATGCCCACGTTAATGATTTCTGGCCAAAATTAGCAGGAATGACTAACAAATCGTTAAAAGTTTTAGGATTAAATTGGTCAAATTGAAAAATGTATGATTAAATTAGCATCCGTAAAATGGGCTTGTGACTTTTTTAGTAGTTAACCCTTATGCATATGCTTTTCTATATGTGCTTGTCTACATCACTCATACATATTCGACTCGTTTATTTATCGCATCGTATCTTTAAACACCCAACATGACACTTTTATTAAACAAGTCGCACAACATGATACATTTAAGATATAAAACCTTATAAAAATATATTTAAACGAGTAATAGAGTGCCTAAATGTATATAACCAGATCACATTGGCCCAGGTAACATGTCAACTCATTTAACTAATCGTGTCTTACCCTGTTAGACTGATTGAAAAGGTCAATTAGCAAAGCACATGGCTTTTATTGTGGATAAAAAGTTGGTCCATTTAAACTCAATCTGAATACGCTTACAATCATATGTCTTTTTCACGTCATAAAAATGAGGGTCTAATTCCCTAAAAAACTCCAACTTCAGGTCAAATTCCTAATATGCCCCGAACTTTTTTTTATCTAAAAAAAATCACCAAATTTTACTCTAGTCCCAAATTTGTCCATGTGTCCAAAATTGCCACTCGTTTCTTCAAAATTATCAATATTAGGGCTAGTTAGAGGTTCATTATCAAAACATACGTCTTCATCAATACTCTCATCTTCGTATGAAACAACAGTAGCCTCCTGAGATTGATAATATTGAAGAAACTGGTGGCGATTTTTGGACAAAGGGTTAACGGGGGCAAATTTGCACTAAGGTGAAAGTTGGTAAATTTTTTTAAGAAAAAAAAATATGGGATAGAATTGGGATTAGACTTCTTCTTTTTTGTCTGTCATATTTTAACTCTCAATTCATTTTCAGACATTTACCCTACCTCTTACAGAGCGTGAGAGTCGAAACCCACATCTGAAATTACATGTTCCCACCCCTAGCCCCACCTGAGAAGGTGGGGAATCAAACTCCCTATCTCCCTCTTGCCAAGTAGGAAGGGTGACCACTGAGGCGAACCCCAATGGTTAAATTGGGATTAGACTTAAAGTTTAGTGTTTTTTATGGAATTAGGCTTGTTAATTAGTAGTGTCAAAAATTGGCCTTTCAACAAAGTGATGCTACAATCCTTGGCCTGACTCTTTTGCTTTAACTTGGACCCACTTCATATTCTTTTCTCTTTTTAACCTTTTTTCTTTAACTTAGATCCATTTAAATTCGTTTTTTTTTTTCTCTTTAACTTAGACCAATTTATGTTCTTTCTTTTCCCATTTTCACGCAATGCTCTTAACTTGCACGAGAATACGTGATTCGGGAGTCACGCTTTTTCCTTTTAAAAAATTTTGGCAGGAATTTGTGAGTTACGTTGGTGTCCAATAGTTGATGCACAACTCTTGGCTCTTTATTCAAAAATAAACTTATTGAATAATTAAATTAATAGCTTATGCGATTGTACCTTAAAATCATTTACCATTTTCCTTGCAAAATTTGGAATCAAGTAGGTGTTTTGAGCTTCGGAAAAGGATGGAAAATGTATAGGACATTCTAGTATGTTTTCGCAGATTTCAGATGTTTAACATAAAAAATTCTTAAATTGCAAGAGAGCCATGAGAAAATAAACATGCAAAAATATTAAGCAATGTCACTTTCTTCCTTACATTACATTTGAGATCATGTTAAATAAAGAAAGAAAGGATGAAGTAAATTCTCCGTATCTCGTTAAAAGCAGAGATTTCAATATTGCCTTTCCTTTGTTCTTCTTGTCTTTTTTTGAGTCTTAATGGAATTATTTCTAAAGCCGCTCTTAGTAGTTAGGGTTACGTGAATGAAAATTCTGTTTGAAGTAATTGAACAGAAAAAAAATGTCTATCCAAAGTGGGTAGTAGGTGTAGAAATGGTTTGCGTGCGATTTGTTTTTGCAGTTCAAGTGAATAACTACACGTAAGAAACTTCATTGAAAGATTTTTCTCCTTCTGACATTAATTTTATGAGATGAGTGTCCATATCAACGGATTTCATTAATGCTAATTAAAGAAATGATGACATTGAAAAAAACACTTAGTTCAAGTGACTAATCAAACCAATTGTTTTGCAAACCTTTGTTGATTTGACGGGACTCCAACAAAATGGAGCTCAAGATAGATCTAACTCGAGTTGGTTGAACCACAAGTGAGTAAAATTAAATGTTTACATTCCGTCATGTGTCCCGAAGACGCCATTAGGTTATTAATTGTGAAACCCATCCTTTATTATGTACTTGGCGACATAATGACAATGTCCTTTCATTCAATTGTGATCTTGATTCAACCAATGACAAAATTCCACCAAAAAGTTTAATTTAGCCACAGAAATGGAAAAAAGAAAACTTGCCCTTTCATGTGGGTGATTGATATAAGCCAAAGCCAAAGCCAAATTGGAGTTTACTATAAGTGGGACACTCCAAGAAGGCATCTCCCACCAAAAGCAAGTGGCGATAGGTTTTCCACAAATCAGGAATCTCACTTTATCTTTCTTTCTATTTCTCGATTTTTGATTTTTTCGACTTGAAGTTGTTCCCTACTTTCTTTCCTTTTTTACTACACAGGATTTAATGTCATAAAATTTAAATTTATAGAAATATAAAATTTGTCAGTTAAGATTGCATGGGCTCAATAAGCTTTGTCTATATAAAGTACAAAATATTCCTTTTCTTCTCTTTCATCACCCTTTTACCTTTTGTCCATGTAGGGCAAAATATTCTTGTTCTTTTTCTTTTTTACCTTTTTCCCTCTTTATATGTAGATTTATTGTTTAAAAAACTTGAAAATTTCCGTTAAAGATTATTGCTTATTGATTATTACTTATTTACAGGTATCTCAAGCATTAAATGATAGAAGAAAAATATCTTATGCGTGAATGATGCTTTTTGCTTCATGTGAGATTGATGTTTTATCGTCGATTCGGTCTTATCTCAATGCTAGTTGCACATCTATATGTAGCTATCAGAGTTTCAAACTATCAAACTTCAATATCCATAATTAGTTCAGTGAAATGTTTGGTGATACCACATCTAACAAGACACTTATATTATTGATGAATAAGATATTATCTAACAAGTTATATGAGTGTGCCTCATAGGATAAGTAGGTATCGCGACCCTCCGAGGCGAACCCTAAAGGAGTTTGACAGATTGCCGAGCAGGCGCAAATAACCCTTTTTTGTAGGGTGGCACTTGTGCTTATCATTCGCTTTTGATTGCAACTTGATTTTCTCATTTTAGTTATGACATTTTGTTTTTCTTTAGAAGCCACCACTAACCTATTATGGGCCAATTAGAGGCCGAGCAAAATGCGAGAGTCCGTTTTATTTCTGTGAATCAGAGATTCGGACATAGGGATTTGATTACACTAGAAATTGTCTGACGCTCAAGATTAGTACCTTTTCTCTTTCTACCGGGAAAACGTTTTGTGCCATTTTTATTCAATTTTATATATTTTTTAAAACACGTAAACCTAAGTTACCATGCAAGGAGAACTCATACGACGAAAATTAAACAAAGCGATAATCAAACAAGTTACGATGATATAATCACAAATATAGTACAGTAAGTAGAACCCGAATCATATCAATAAAAATAGAACAACTCCTTGCTAATTAAGCCTCGGGACAAGAATCTTTTCAGCTAATGCATAAAATTAAATATGCAATCAACCTGGTTTAAGGAATGTAAATTTTCTAAGCTAGGTGACCACGGTGTCGCATTAAACAAAATGAAAGACAACCGAGCATAAGTCAAACTTAGCCCTAGAAATGCCATTCCTAGCCAAATGCCACTCCGATTTTTCATCCATTTTTATTTATTTTTTTCGTATTTTTTATTTCTATCCACGATAAACATGTTTTAAAGTCTAAACTATACTAAATGCATGTTAAGAAATAATAAACTACATACGAAGCTAGGAATTAAACTATGATACGATCCGAATATATGATTATGACGTGTAAATGATGTAAACATGTAAAGAGGACGCCTCGAGCCCGTTCAAGACCCTTAGCAAGGCCGGATAGAAGCTCTAAGCTAGTCGTTCAGCCCCTTAGGCGGTCTAGACAGCAAGTTTAGGACGTCTACTCACCCACAAGACGGCCCCAAACAAACACGCAAACATCCCGACACGCCTACGGGCCCTCGGGGTCGACGGAAGCCAACCCGGGACACGTCAAATGAACACTCGAGAGCCATAAAACATGCCATACAAGCGACGGTTCAGCAAGCCCAAGTCTGAACCGAGAAGCCCCTAAAGCGAACCGAACCCAAATAATAAGAGAATGAAGAACAAGTAAACAAAATGCGAAAAAAAAAGACACACATAATTAACGTCAAAGATGGAATTATACAAACACACACCAGAGCCGAGCTAATGGACCGATAGATCGAGGTGACGAGCTTGCAATGCCCATGAGAGCGAGGCAAGCTTCCGTACCTCGTCCTTAAACTACGGTCGCGAGAGCAAGGCAAATTCGAGCCCTAATTCTTATAAAATGCATTAGTATTCTATGGGAGGGGAAACTTACGCATCTATAGACTACAATGCCTCTAGTTTCTAAGTGCAAAAGAAATACAGCAAGAAAAATGGATGCAGGATTATGCAAAGTCGCTGTTTTTTTAGGGATGCGAATTCGATCCCTGATTCTTATTAAATTCATGAATAGCGTATGTGAATGGAAACTTATGTATTAACTAACTACAATATCTCTAGTTTCTAAATGCAGAAGAAATGCAGCTAGAAACATGAGTGTGATATGTAAAATCATTGTTTGTATTTAAGGGTCGAATTGTGCCATTACCGGCGAATCCGAACCCTAATTTTTGGACAATGCAATAAAGATCTACTAGCAAAAATTTAGGTTTCAAAAGTATGTTTATCCCCCATATCAGGAAAATAAAATGCTCTTAAATCAACTTAAAACTGAGAACCTAAGAGACTGAATTTATAATTAACTATGAGTTACGGTCAAAGGAGGTAATCACGCTAGTTTCCCCTCATCTCTTTTGCGCATAAAAAGCCTAACAAATAATATGGCTCAAATTTATAACTATATATGGATTACTCTCTTTGATATGTCTAGTGATTTTACATTAATCCAAGATAGGTCAACATAGTCGAAGATTTTGATAGTTCTACAAAATATCATATGAACATTCAAATCGAGAATTAATAAAATCATGCAATACCCAACGAATTGACTAAATAGGTACACGTACGTTTGGTGAAGATACGATAGAATCATATTCGGATCCTAGTGTTTCTCACTTGGAATAATGTTAGGATTGTGCTCACCATTCTAGATGTGAAGTCTTATACAATTCTATATAATTAATACAGATACATACGGTGGTTTGCAGGCATTCATAATGGTATATTGAGCCGAAAAACTGGAAATCCATGCTATTTGACAAAAACCATATTATTTGCTAAAGAATGGACTGGTGTTGTTTAATCAGATCAGTCATAAAATATTATGAAGGATTAATTCCTTGTTAACAAAATCATACAAAAAAACCAAATTGATTCGACTCATAGAACACAAATATCAATTTGACCAAAATTAAAATTTACAGATCATTGGACATTGATTAAGAGTTCAAGGACTAATTTGGTAGTGTCTCTTCTTTTATTAATGCTAGAAATATATGAAATCGAGTTATAAAAGAGGTTGTACATTTTTATTGAATATTTAAAAATGATTCACTCGTTAAAGTAGCTAATTAAAGTTTGTGGCATCATTTATGCTATAAATCTGTGTATCGTTTGTTGTTCAATTTTGTAAAGTGATGCTTATATTTGTGTATTCTCCCGGATAACTAATAAAAGTTCTCAATCTATACTGATAACTTTCTATTAATCACTAGCTAGTATGGAATGACTTTTATTTTTTTTACTTTTTTGCTTAATTTAAATCTTACAGTTCATGCACTTCGAACTTTTTTTAAATCCAAAACTTTCGAAACTTTCATAGTACTCAAATGTTAGCTTAAAGACTCGCACTTTATTTCTTCATAATTTTCCGAAATTTTAGTAATCTTTTAAGTTTTGACGGGAAAGTAAAAAAGTACTTTTGAGTTTTATTTAAATTCGAACAAACGTGCACACCTTTAAAACAGAGTTGGTGAATGTTCTAGCAAAGTTAGTATAATACAGTTTACCGTTTCGCGACATGCTCATAGGTTCACATGAGGACAGTAAGGACAATACCTTGTTGATTTCGATTTGTGCTGATAAGTTATTCATCGACTCATATATTATGACTTCTAAAGTATGAAAGGTCGGTTGATATTAATGTCACATTGATAATTGTACATATGTATTAGTAGATACCATTTAAATAACTCTATTAACTATCCAAAAGTTTGGTAAATTCCATTAATTTGATGATAATTTTTTAAATGTGTATATTTAGATTGCTGGCAAGTTCTTAATCAATACCGACTATTATAAATACCTGATAATCTATGTAGCACCGACACCGACACACGACACGACAAGTGACACGTCATTTTCTCAAAAAATAGAGAATTCCGACACATATATTAAATATATATTTTTATATATACATGATAAATTATCATTTTTAATTCAAATCTACAATTCTCCCCCCCCCCCCCCCCGGGAACTTCTTCCTTCTTCCCACCCACCACGACTTCTTCCCTCATTGAGCTACCATTACACCATCAAATCCGACATCAAAACAAACGATAGAAAAACCAAAGCCCGTGACCGAGGCACTTGGCAGAAACGAGAGAGGTGTACTTGCTATCTGGATGTAGCGGTGACCAACGAGTGGTGACCGGCACTGAGAGAGCCTCGCGGTGGACCAGTGGTCAACGGAAAGAAGAAAGAAGAGAATTTGAGATGGGGAGGTTGTCGGTCGAGTGAAGAAGACGGAGAAAATAAAAACCTAGCGTGTTTTAGCCCTTTTTCTTCCACCTTTATTTTTCTCTTTTTTTTTATAAATTTATATTTTGACCCTTAATTTTTTGAAAATTTATAAAATTGACCCTGTGCGTGTGGGAATCGCGTGTCAGGATTCCGGATTCGCGTGTCGGAGGTGTGTTTGGCGCGTTGACCGCGTATCGGAAATCCAACGCCTGTTTAACTGCGTGTCGGACCCGTCGGTGTTGGACACCGACACATTGGAATGGCCAACGTGTCGGTGCTACATAGCTGACAATAATTTATGCCTTTCAAATTTTTGAGTTGTGTTTTTCACCATTAGAGTTGATTTAACAGAGCGTGACTCATTAAAATCTAATGGAGATTATGCACAATCGGAAGCAAATTTCTTGTCTAGCCTGAGAGAACGCTTTTGATTATGCGGGTCCGATCCAAATCCAATCCCTCTGATCTCATTGGGTTTACGGACCCAATCTAGGCGAGAATTCTGCTAATACTAGTTGCACTCAAGATACAATTGCAAAAGATAAAGCGTTGTGATTGATGGAGCGAAGCAACCTGATTAAAAAGAAGAAGAAGCTAAAAGTCAAATGTTAAGTAATGTATTTACACTATCCAGCTAACTAATGTACAGGTCACAGTAAAGACATATAGTATAAAAAAGAAACTATAAGTTCCCAGCAATACTTTTATGCTTTTTGAATTGGGATGAATCAAACTTGTGGACAAGCATGGCTTCTTAAGATACAAAGGTATCACAATAAACCAGAGCACCGAGCGGAGAATGGTCCCAGTGCATTCTTAGCTGCAATCACTTTGTTGACCAACGTTTTCCACTTGAAATCATCTTTCTTGCTTTGGTGCCGAATCTTCACCCTAAATTGCCTGGCAAAAGCAAAAGAGACGCAATGTAGAGCCATCAATTTCACAAATACAAATCAGTTCAACGGAGGTACTGCTCTTCAATTCTACGCCCCAATAAGATGACTCAGCCCCCATATGCATCTCGCATAATCACTTAATTTTAAATCATTGAAGAATCATTTGGGCAGAAAAACACTCTTGCCTTTAAAAGTTTTGACTCATCAACCAGTTTCTTTAAATCAGTGTTGGACTCTTTTCCGTGCAAGACACTTGAAATGCAAACTTACGAGTCAGCAATGCAATTCTCACTTGATCATCTGAAGCGAGTTTTGCTCAATATTCAATGCTATTTAGGACCTAATTAATTAGGTGAATGAACCCATTGGGCCCGTGGCCCAATGGTAAGGGAATTTGGTAAGGTGAGGTGAGGTGGGACGTTTAGTTTCAAGTGTGGGGTTCGACTCCCATCTCTACAGAGAGGCTGAGTAAAAGTCAGTCAGTTTCAAGTGTTGGTGGGTTCGGACGTTTAGTTTCAAGTGTGGAATTCGACTCCCACCTCAACAAAGAGGTAGAGTAAAAGTCCTAGAGAGAGAGAGAGAGAGAGACTAGGGCAGACCAAAAAAAATTACGTGAATGAAAAACAACCCATACATCATGGGCAGTCACACTTGGACACGTCCTGCATCCATCTAAGACTTCTCCAGGTTAAAATTGAGGTGACAAACATAGAAGTTCTTTGACTTACCTACAGAGAGGAACCTTGCAATCATCAGGCTCAGTACACATCCGAGAGTGCAGTTCAAGAAGCTGCCACATGCGCTTGCAGTGAACACATCCTCCAGGAACGCGGACCTTGCAACTCGAAAAATGGCGTACTAAGGTCTCAAGTCCTTTACAAGCAGGGAATCCACAGGCAGGCTGCGATGCTCTGAGGAGTTTGTCGCGTGGTCCAATCGTCCGGCAACCATCTCTGCATATGTGAAGGAGGGCTTCCATGGCCTCGTAAAGTTGCAAGTATACCTGTCTCTCTTCTATTTTCCTCAGCCTCTCTTGTTTCCTCTGCACAACAGTAGTCGTAAGACCGCAATGCAAAAAATTCTTGACAGTTAACTTTATCATGACAGTAACATATCCACCAATATGAGAATGATCCATAGTTATTTCGTAAGGGAGAAGTAATGACCTATCTTCCAGGAATCAATCCGGTTGTCATGTTGATAAAGGTGAAATCACAACCATGTTCAATAGCAACAAGAGGAACTTGATGCGAAGAATATCGTAACCAAAGAGATAAGAATGTAGACATTCAGTGATTCTTTGCTATGAAGGACTTGGAAGAGGCTAAGATCAAAATGTTGATGCTATTGTAAAAAGAAGATCAGATAGAGCTGAAGCATCTCTTAATTCTAGGGCATCTAAAGAAGGAAACACAAGCATAAAATTGAGAAAAATCTCGAGAAAATTTTCCAAGGCTGTTTTATGCGAGAGGCTAAATCGAGGGGGAAAACGATAACGTAGAAGACATAAACTAGCGAAACCCTCATATAAATCTAGAACTGATGAGACCCACCCCATCTATGTGGGAACTTTTACTACTCCTAGTAGTAGCAGCAGCAGTAGCAGCTAAAGATCTGTAACGAACCATGGTCCATTGCAATACAAATAACACAGTAGCAAAGATCCGCAAAGTTATAGATAGTTCCGTTACTTATGTATCTCATGTAATCAGCAGAATAAAAACATTCACTGCGAGTAGTAGATGTCACTGTGAATACGATTGTACTATTTCAAGTTTGTAATCCTCACTTCGAACTCCACGTAAATGTAGTAATGACATTCGCATGAGTTGCACATTATGATCCATAAGCACATAACATTCAATGACCTACTATCATGCTATGAGTAGATCGGACATGCAAAATGATTCCCATGTTGCTTGGGTTTTCTTTAAACCTATCATGAAAGTCTTCGTTTTTTAAATGACTTTATAGATCACCTCCCTCCATGTAATTATGCCAAATACCACAGCTTGGCCTATACCGACTCTTACATTTGGGAAACGGCAAAGGCTACTCCAAGAAAGGAGCAAAATAGACTTACAGAATCTACTTCAACAACCACCTCTAGGATCTCCTGTTCAAGAGCAGGATTAGCACGCTTCATTACTTTCCAACCTTCAGTCAAGGATATACTTTTGAAGTCCTTCAGAACCATGCGGATACAAAAGAGGGAAAGCCTCGGTGCATCGCAGTACCTAGCTAACTGGAGCACATCTACAACATTTTCTTTGGTCAGCCAGTGATACTCCAGATAGTGAGTACAAACCCTTTTCAATGATGGAACTGAATAGGAGTGCGATAGAATCAGCAAATGGAGAACATACTTCTTCATCGTTTCTTCTTCATAGCTGCATCCAGATTTATATAATATTAGAACAAATAATCCAGACAACTGGATGAGGGGAAAAACTAAAATAGAGAGGATAGTCATCATACCAGGATGAGTAAAGAAAGCGAATGAACGCTTGGACAGCTTCATTAGGAACCCCACGAATCCTGATGTACTTCATACCATTCCTAACCGTCGATTGATGCATTATATTACGAAGCACTGGCGACGCAGCGGACTGCATGGAAGAAAATTAATTGGTAAGCCTAAATCTTGAACCACAGTATTTATCTCTCTGAATTGATGGTCGCAATGCAATTTGCTCAATGAGCCCCACTAGACTGCCTTCCCAATTAAAGAAACAGATAGATTGATCAACAAATTATGGAAGGCAGTGTCTAAAATATACACTAAAATCATATGCCAGTCCAGATCATCTCTACATCATCATGACTCATACAACATCTACAAGGAACTGAAATAAAAACATCAGGGAAGGGCAAAGGAAGTGTAATTAACTCACCAGAATACTGGAATGTGCCACAATAAATGAATTTTCTTCCATAAAAATGTAAACATCTGTGCCATATCCATCCATGAAAAGGCTGTCCCATGTATGTTTTGTTTCTTTGGGGACTGAGCTACAATCCGGAAGTCTTGCATGGCTGGATCTTGTAAAGGTTTTAACAGGGGGAGAAGGCGGTTTGGGGATATTACAGTTATTGGAGGAGGACGGAGTGGGAGGTGAAATATCTGCTGGATCTGCTTCCTCCAGTTCAATATTAAAATAGCCGCAGAATGTTTCACCTACAGAGGATGACCAGGGAGAATCAACATCTGGTGAAGCCATCAGCTTTGGAACTTTAGGAGAAAATACTAGTTGACACTTTTGCGAGAGGATCTGCAGGGTAAAAAAGTAGCAAGATTATAGATACTTCCTTACAGAGAAAAGAGAAAGAATCCAACCTCCTTAGAATTGCATTGGCTAGTTGGAAGAATTCCGTTATCAAGAAATTGACCCCCCAACATAAATCTTAAAAGAGTATTTTCATTTTTGAGGTTTATCTCGTTGGTTACTTGTGGGGGTCGCGGATTACCCAGCTGTTAGATTCCAAAGGTTTCCCTAAATAAAACTCCAGATTGCCTAGCTGCAAGGTCTCTGCTTTTATTCACCTCTAGATGCCTTTGTTAGGATGTCAGATCCAGACTATGCATAAGATGCACAATTATGTTTCATCACCAACAGCAGTAAGAAGCTACCGAATCGAATAACAGCTAATCTTATAGAGTGTAATTCCGCATACTTCAGTAAGAAACTAGTGAATCAAACGCATGCCAGAGTTTGGATCCGCTGGTTCAACAAATCTAGACATAATAAAGGGCATAAACACAGACAGAACACTGTTGACATTTTGATTGGCATCATGACCCTGATCAATGTCAGAAGACAAAACTTATTTGCCACGACATAATAGCCATTTAGCATTCACTAACCACCACCTCATAAGACGGCAAAATTGCTGAATGACCAACCAATGTAGGACATCGGTCGTTGTGCCCTGTCAATTTTCGCTTACTACGTTCGGCTCCGTCGGACCACACGAGGCAAGGAGGGAATTCCAATCTTGATGTGCTCTTTAAACTCTTAACCATCATCTAGTAATTAAGAATGACAGAGAGACACGGTTTGTAGTCGAATGCAAGCCCCAACAAAAAAATATAAAACTTTCTCAACTACAATTGTTTTCTGCGCCAAATCATTTTAATGACAAGGTTCCTTCCGTCCGACTGACTAGCATTCAATTCAACCGACTAAATTCCTTTTCCATGCGCTCCAACCCAATTTCGAGCTCCAGCAACAGCGGCATCTACCGTATCTAGAGAAGCAATCACTGCAGAAGACAAGGTGTTGCCTACCCTACCTTAGAGCGAAGGCAGATGCAAATCTTCACAAAAAAAATCTGAGATTTGCTCTCTTCAACACGAGTCCACCTGAATCTAACGTTGTACAAAAACAGCAGCTAAAGAACCTGAAACGAAATGCAAAAAAAATACAAGAACAAAAAAGTTCATAAATAATTAAAACATTAAAATAATGATTAATCGAGATTATAATTTTCCGCTGCACAGGAGCCAATAGAACCCTCTAGAAATCAACAAGCAGCTAAGCACAACCCGAAAATGTTATACGACATCGACATCATCGCCTTTTCTTTCCTGGTAACAACAGAACCAGACGTCATCCGCCTCGACAGAAGTCCGAAAACACGAAATGCGGTCTCAATTTCAAGCTACGGGATCCATGCATCGATGGTCCGACGAGGACAACGACCATTTCCAGGTGACGAAATCGCAGCAGAACAGGGCAAAACAAAAAACCCACCGGAATCGCTATTCCGACACGACATGCAGAGCAAAAAAGAAGAAGAAGAAAAATTGAGGAACGAACTTAAAGATGAACGACAGGCTTCGGGCTCCGGATTGAAACGCTCCGGAGAGAATTACCGCGATCGGAAACGATCGCCGAAGAAGCGATTCAAGCCGCAAGGACAACGTCCGGTTCCGTCGCGCCGGTCATCATCGAGGGGCCCGGGGGCAAAACCGGGTCCGCTCGGACCGTACGGACGAGAGACGCGCGACGAGCGGCGAAGCGAAAGCTACGGAGCAGAAGCTGAGAGAGAGAGAGAGAGAGAGAGAGAGAGAGAGACCTGGGTTGGCGACGACGACACGAGAAGTGGGGGGGAGTGATCAGTGGGAGGAAGGAGGTGCTTCCATTAATGGCGGACGCGGAAGGAAGGAAAGGAAGGGAGGAAGGTTGATGATATCTTTCTGGAGAAAAGATGGATCGCTTTTATATTTCATTTGTTGTCGTCGTTCATTTATTTATTATTTTTATTTAAGCAGTTGTTTGTTTCTTGTTTGATTTATTTTAATAATTTTTTTGTGGCGGACGGAAAAAAGCGAGACAGTCTCCGCTTGCATCACCATCTGTGTACGTACCCCCAATATTTGTCACATCTCTCTCTCTCTCTCTCTCTCTCTATTCCCTATGGCCATTCTTGGTCTACCTTGAATGATAATTCTGATCCGAACTTTTAATTTTCACTTAAATCTTAAATCTAGCCCGAACAATTTCGCATCATGAGAGCCAGATTAGGGACTCGAGTAAAAATTTATATTTTTTTATTGAGACAAAAATATGATCAGGCCAAAATTGTCACTCGAGGTAAAATCGATGATTTTTTTCTGGAATTAACCCTATTTTTTTCCTAGTATTCTTTTAATTCTTTTTGAGAATGCCCACTTTTTAAGTAAATGAATTATTGATTTATCGAGTCATAATACCTCTTCCGAAGACCGCGTGAGGTGAGGGGTAAAAATCTCAGCAATCACATGTCGTCTGGGCGTCGAGATCTTTTTAAATGCTTTTCGTCTGGTTGAAGATATCGATTGTGAATTTCGTGGCGATTACGAACCCACGATATGTCCTGAACAATCACGTATGAATATATTAAGGACATAGGAAAAGGGAACGCGTTGTTGAGAAGATAAAGGGGGAAAGAAAATGATGGGCGTACATGAAAAGACTGGTTTGAGGAAGCGAGGAAATGTGGTGATAATAAGTCAATAAAGATGAAGTAAAGTATATCCAAAGCCCACGTACGGTGTACCTAATGGTGCTAAAATTTGCTCTGAAAAATTCCTTAAAATTAAAGTAGAGGACGAAAATGGTTTTTGGCTTTCTGAATTTGCATGAAATTCCACACTTGACTTTTGTTTGCACCCAAAGAATCAGGCTGAGCTTGCAATTTTTTGTCTGGTCGTGTTAAAGCTGGAGAGGTATATCCACTTCTTACTCTCTCTTTTGTTTTTCCCTTTTTAGGTGATACTATTATTAGATTGTATTTAACTTTTTTTGGGATTATTTATTGCGTTTAAGTGTATTTATACGATACATGGAAATATATTTCCGTCAAGCATTGATTTAACCATTAAAAGAAGCCGGACCTTGTAAATGTGAGAGTGCCTTGAATTATAGGAGAAAATAATGGAAGGTTATTTAATAATTTCGAAAGCACTCGAGAGGAAGGATTTGCCAAACATAGAGTATTCGAAATTAAGTAGAATCATTGTATATTTTTTAGTAGCACGGCACAAATTGAATTCCCTGTATTGTCACTTGAGACTCGATTCGCATCTCATTTTCCTTTGATTGTTATCTTTTTTGCTCCCCTTTCGATTGCAAAGGTTTATGCAAAATCTGGGAGTGAGATAAAAGCCGCTTCGACTCGAGAATAACCAAATTTTAGTCGAACCAAATCGTCGGTGCAAAATGAGGATCTAACCCGAGTTCGAAATGCGACTTAAAAAGGAACTCAATCCCAATTTGCCTTTTTTATGGATTTTTTTTTTGGTCAAATAACAAAAATCTATATGAAGCATAGGGAAAATTTCAAATAAGAGCATGAAATGCCCTCTTTGTCTCAAATAAAGTCTTGAAATACCCTTATTTTTTTCAAATAAGGACCTGAAGTGGCCATATTAATATCGGAGAAGGGCTTCACCTTCCTGGCTAAAGGGCATTTTCGTCATTTAAATTTTTTGAATTTTTTTTCCTTTTTTTCTTTCTTTTTTTCCTTTTTCTATTTTTTTCTTTTCCTTTTCTTTTTCTTTTTTCTTTTCCATCTACCTCCGCCAGCCGTCGGCCATTGCTGGCAAAGGTCGCCGGACTCCAGCAAGAGTTGCCCTCGCCCAAGAGCCGGCAATGGCCGAGTGGGCGAGGGTACTCCTCGCCCGATGCCAGCAATGGCGGCCTTCGCCCTCACTTGGGCTAGCGAGGGGCCAGCAAGGCCGAGGGTCGCTCGCCCAAGCGAGGGCTGAGGTCGGCAAAGGTCACCGATGATGGCCAGGGAGGGAAGAGGGAAAAATAGGGAAAAGAAAAAGAAAAAAATTAAAATATATATACTTTAATTTTTTTTACCAAAATACCCTTCTCCGATGGCCAGAATAGTCACCGGCCAGTCAAAGTCCTTATTTGAAACGATTCGGCTACTTCAGACCCTTATTTAAAATAATGTCCACTTCAAATTTTTGTTTAAGAAAACGATAGCACTTTTGATCCTTATTTGAAATTTTTTCTAAGATTACGCACGAGAATAGGAAGCTCCTCTTTAGCTAAGATTATCCTAGGCGATTGCAATTGTCTCTTTATGACGACAACTTGTAACTTCACCACCTCTTTCTATATTTTGTACATTCTATAAATTAAGTTATCCAGGATTTTAAAAACTGAGAAAAAAAAATTGATGGCTTATGAGACAATCATATGTGCAGTTCATATCTCTCTCCTCATCACGAACTTCGACAAGAGAACTTTCGCGATCAACATTTTGCAGTTGGCAGTTTCTTATGCTATCCCCGCACTTTCTGAACCAGCATGGGTTCTGACCAAAAGAGTAAAACCAGCATGTGGATACATTTATTGGAACTTTTTAATTGTTTATTTTATTTTATTTTTATTTTGGGATAAAGGTGTTGGTTGTGTGCTTAAATTAGGAGGCCAACCGCTCAATTTCATTCCAACGTGAATTAAGAATACGTTTATTTCACGAAAAATTTCAAAAATTAAGTATTTTGCGAAAAATGATTCTTTATATTACTTTAAAAAGTAAATAAATAAATAATATTTTCATCATCCATAAAAATAATTAAATATAAATTACCTCGATAATAAAAATATTTCTCGTCAGTTAATATTCTAAATGATATAATTAATCATTTTTCAAATTTTAGAATTTTTCGCAAAATAAACATTCTAAATGTACTTTTTCGCAACAAAGGCATTATTTTTTTTTTCGAAAAAGGCATTGAATTTATCGTGACAACAACAATAACGATCGAACCAACATGGGAACTTGGGAAATACGTCCAAAGGGTAGATCCATTAAGCAATCAGAGCCCGACACGTGTAGCACCGGTAGGCAAAGCGAGAGCAAAGTGGGGGGCGGCGAGACGGACAAGGGGGACAGCTTAAACAATGTTCCAAATTCAACATATGAATGATAATTTCCGATTTTTCAGAAGAAAGTCTAGTGCATGGGACCCGTTTTTGTCTATACTTTCGATTGTGACTTACCGATATGACCGGACCACAAAAATGTAATTGAAGTGAAGCTTAGGGCCATCCCCCACCCTGCCCTTTCGATTCTCCTTAATGACAAGTTTATTGGCACGACACGGTGACATTGTTCCGACACGTTACGTAATGACGTATTGTTGTCCATGTCTATAGTCTTATATACCCTTTTGACCTGATGAATGCTTAGTATGAAGCTAATGTTCGAGCTTAAATTTGTGTTGAATCAAATAGACACGACTTACCAAGATGCATTGGTCGTTTCGATTTTAAGACCGCTCGCTTATTTATTCAATATGACGGAATTATTCCACCGTGATTATGGCTGATCGTTGACACGATATAGTCTAATTCCCGCACGTTTTTTGTGGTTTTGAAAAGACAAAGTGTAGTCGATTGATTTTCTTGCCGGTAGATTTGTCTAAATCTTCGTTGCTGAGCATATTCCTTTTTGGAATGGGAAATTGATTTAGTAACGTAACTCGGTCTCCAAAAATTAATAAAATACGTCTTGGATCAACCACGTTCCAATTGTAGCCACTACTTCGAGTTATACACCAAAACAAATTGTTCGCTTCGTCTTAAATTTACCAAACTTAACTTACTTCCCAAACTTTTACCAAATTCTCTTTTTGGGGTTTCTCAATGAGCCTGGCTTTTTTTCAGCAACAAAAAACAAAGGGAGAAAAGAACAAAGGACGAAATTGTATTTGGCTTCTAAATGCGATGCCACTGCTTCCACACTAACTTTTGTCTGCACAAAGTCAGGCTAAGTTTGCATCGTCTCGTTGTGTTAAAGCTGGCGACGTATATCCACTTCTTGTTCTCTCTTGTGTTTTTCCTTTTTTATTTGATGTTATTATTATTATTATTATCGTTGGTGTTGTATTCTTTTTCTTTTCTTTTCTTTTCTTTTCCTTCTTCGTTTGGGATAAAGACGAGCTTTTGTTATTTGTCATTAGTATATGCCTCATGAGTTTCAGATACGTATGACTGAACAATCCAAAAGGTAAATGCATCTTACATGCATTTTAATTAGGGCGTTCATGCAAGTGAGTAGGATTTGCCAAACATAGAGTTTGTGAAATTGGTAAAATTATCGTATATATTTCTTAGGAGAACGACACGAATTGAATTACCGATGTCATCACTCGAGACTCCACTCGCATCTTATCATCCTTCAATCATTAGTATATTTTTTTGGCATCCCATTTTATTGCAACGGTTTATGCAAAATCTAGGTAAGAAAAAATGTGCATCGACTAGAGAATAACCGAGATCGAGTCAAATCAAATCATCGGTGCAAAATCATGACCTAACCCGAAACCCCGAAACCGACCTAAAAGGAATCCAAGTCCCAAGAATAATTGAACAAATTTTTCCTTTTTATGGGGATTTTTTTTGTTTTTGCGGTTGACTAAATGGTTTATGTAACTAATGAATGCACAAGAATGGGAAGCTCCTATTTACCTAGATTATCCAAGGTGATTGCAATTGTCTCTTTATGAAGACAACTAGCAACTCCACCATTTTCATTTGTTCTATACATTCTACACCCTATCCTAAATGCAAAAAAAAAAATGAAAATTTGATGGACTACAAAATTACAAGCATATGCGCAGTTCAAATCTATCTCTCGTCACGAACTTCGAGAAAAGAAAATACTCGAAACGCATTATGCAGTCGGTAGTTTCTTATGTTATCCCTAATAATCCTTCTAAACCATCGTAGGATAAATTTATTGTAACTTTTTAATTGTTTATATTTTTTTTTATCTGGGATGAAGGTGTTGGTTGTGTGCTTAAATTAGTGGCTCTCGGCGGAGGGGCGGCGCCCGACTTCATTCCGACGTCAATTAAACTTAATTTTTTTTTGCATGATTTGAAGAAATTGAAGCACACAATAATGGAGATGATTGATTCATGATGAGGACAAGTATTAATTTTTATATGATCGGAAACAGCGAAATGTTTCACCTGTTGAAAAAGCAGCAGAACATCTGAAGTGATTCTTTTTTTATATTGTTGGAATTTGGACGGAATGTTCAATGTCAATTGACGATAGGCTAATATCTTATCAGATGTACCGAATATAAACCATAAAAATAAAGATTGCACGAGTATACATGTACCAAATACTATGAATTGGACACCACTTAAAATTGTCGAAGTGATTGCAAATGAATGGTCATAGGCAACCGCAAATTAACCGCGCAAATTCCATAAACTTGACTGTGGATTAATGGAAAAATAAAACAAAGCACAAAAAATAAAAATAAAAAGAGGGGGGGTGGGGGAAGAAAGAATTGGGTGGACCGAAACGATTGCGGCACGGCCAAGCCAACACGGGAAATGTGTCCGAAAAGGAAGATCTGCTAACCAATCAGAACCTGACACGTGTATCATTGGGGGGGGGGGGGGGCCAAAAGGAGGGCAAGTGGGGCGGCGATGGGGCCCACTTTTTGTCTATACATTTAATTTGTGAATTACTCATATGGCTGGACCATAAAAATGAAATTGAAAGAGAAGCTCAGGCCCATCCCCACCCTAACCCTTTTGATTATCCTTAATGACGAGTTTTCATTGATTTGACACAAATAACATTATTCCGACATCCTATATTGTTATTACTTATCGTTGTTGTAGCCTTATTTACCCTTTTCTGATACGGATGAAATAAGTCAAATCAGTATTCTTCATCATACATGCTCAATTTAGGTTTTGTAGAAATAACTGAAACGAGTCATCGATAACCAAACAAAATTTAGAAGCTCTCCACCTTTGCTCGGCACCTGCACATGTACCTCTCCCTTGATATGCTTTAGTCGAACCTCTCCCTTGATATGAGTTGCCACAAAAGAGAGCTCGTTTGAGTCAATTTGATCCCCTCGATGACCCATGGATCTCCGATACCGGTGACGGTGGGATTCCACACCACGCTCAAACAGTTCCATGCGTGCCTTCTCCACATCCATGGACGCAGCATTATTGAAGACGTGCTCTAGGTCTTACAATGTCTCCTTATCTTTATTGGGCAATGCCTGCGCACAGCAGACACCATATTAGACTGATTAAATACAAACTATAACATGTAGTTGGAGAGGATCTTACCAAATTCCCTTACTTCATTTCTAGCTGTGAGTTTCTCTGTGCTATACCACATTTCAGTAGCAAGATGCCAGGCTATAATCTGGCATCATAAGTAGCCCCGATGACATGTACTAAAAGATTCGTGCAATCGATATCCCTCAGTCTACTCTCGAGAAATAGATTACCTCTAGACTCAAATTTCTTTCTCACCTCCGTCAGATCATTCGCATTATGAGATTCACGTCTCCCCTCTTTAAAGATAAAAATCCATAACTTCCTAATAAAGGGATTCTTGGACACATACTTCATAATCACATTCAGTGATTGTCTCACCAGCTTGATGGAAATAAGAGATGGTCTTCTTAGCCATACGGAATGGGAAACTGCAACTATTAGAAAAATTGATGATGCCCAAGCACTAATTGCGCTTGTACATCTTACTTGGACTGTCCTTTAATCTATCGAGCATGAATATCTTTCTTGGACTCTCCTCGGATAAAAGGTTGCAAGCAGAGATGGATTTCGACCACCTTAGAAATATCAACGGTGTATGTAAGACCACGTATGTAACATTGGCATTTGGATCTACTTCACATATGGCGAATCGAGGCTTCCTCAAATCATAAATGGCGGATTTTAACTTGTTGACAAATGAATCTAGGTTAGCTGGTTCTTTGTCGAACCACATGCACCGCTCAATAATGGCAATAGTCCAATAGGAGGAAATGAGCATGAACAGAGTTATCACATCAAGAGCAATTCCTCTGAAAAAAAAAAGAAAAGAAAAGGGAATAAATAATTTCCACATCAAGTTTGTGGAGCCAATGCTTCTTGAAACAATTGAACAAGACGAAGGCCGTCGCAATGTCAATGAAGGCTATGAAGCGGAAAATATAGCTCCACTTGCAACGTAATACAAATGCTTTTGTATAGAGCACCTCGTAAATAAAATGGAGTTTGACTGTTATCACCCTTAACGCATCCATTATAGAAACTTTGCGGAATTATTAGCGGCACATTTCGCGTTTTCTACATTTGAACATGAGATCTCCGATGAAGACCAAAGCTATATGATGGAGGAGGTAAGCATGCTTCACCACAATGCTTTTGACAAGCTTTGCTTCTTCCTCATCAAAATATCCATCTCCTAGAACATCGAGTTCTTTACCGAACTTGTGAAGGAAACCTTCAATTGGGTTCACCACCTCCTTGAGCATCGAAAGGCTCGAGAAAGTAAGTGACAGTGTCGTCTTCGCATTTTTTATGATCCCGGCAAGAAACACCAGCATCACTAGGATTGGCAACAACTTGTCACTGAGAAATATCTGCACAAAGACATGACCAACCAAAATATTTGTCCTTATCCATAAGTGTATATTCATTTTCTGATTTTGATGTTCGAGCCAAATTGATTTATGAATTATTGGAATAAATATGAAATTATATACATTTGATGACATACAATCCAATTATAATACCTCTTAATAAATCATATAAAACGAGAGGCAAAACTTTATGAATCACTGGAATAAATAGGACATTATATGCATTTGATGATAGAGCAAATCGTGACATTATTTGCATTTGATGATAGAGCAAATCGAGATGGTTTCTTACGCTTAAGGTATCTACTTGTGCGTATTCATTTTCTGATTTTGATGTTCGAGCCAAACTGATTTATCATCGCTGTTTCAGATGTGCGATATCTTTTAGATGCTTTTGTCTTGTTAAAGATATTGATTGTGAATTACGTAGTGCCTATGAACTCATAAATTATCCAAAAACCTCCACACATATATAAAAGGAAAAAAAGAAATGGATCGCATTAAAGAGAAGGTAAAGGGGAATGAAAATTGATCGGCATATTTGAAAACAAGTCATCCAAGCCCACAAATGGATATATGAATGCCCAAATAAAAGCAAGATTGGGAATAAAGTAGGGTTGAACTTAAGCATGATATGGGGAGAACTTTCTTTTTGGGGTTTCTCAATCAGCCTGGCTTTCCTCAGCTACGAAAAAGCAAGGGGGTGGTGGGTGGGGTGTGGGGGGTTGGAAAGCAAACGAAGACGATGGTTTTGGCTTCTGAATTGCATGAAATTCCGCACCAACTTTTGCTTGCATCAGAAATCAGGCTGAGTTTGTCTGGTTGTGTTAACGCAGGCGACATCTGTCCACTTCCTATTCTCTCTCGTGTTATTTTCTATATGGGATGTTACTGTAATATTCTTCTCTTCTGCTTTTGGAATGCGACCGTCCAAAAAGTGAATTAAATTTTCACGAGAACGAAAACAACAGCTTTCAATGAATGAGACGACCTTGGTCGTGTGCAGTTGTGCACCAACAATGAATTGGGTGGGGACCGAAACAGAACAAGAGGGGAGAGTCGAAACCTCGTTCAATGCATTGAGTTTCACCGCCGCAGCAACGATGACGACAGGACCAACATGGGAACTACGTCCAAAAACGGGCGATCTATGAAACTATAAGAGCCTGAGCCTGACACGTGTAGCTTCGGTAGGCAAAGCTTGAAGGGAGAGCAAGTGGGGGGGGTGGGGCGCGGCGAGGCGGACAAGAAGAGTAACTTCACAATGATCCAAAAATCCAGCACATGAATTGATAATTTCTCTCTTGCAATGGGCTATATGGAGGTGATTGAATTTCTTCATGTGGGCCTGGGCTTCGGTGATAAGAGTAGTTGCTTCCCAACTTGCTTGATCTGCAGTACCGATTGTTGCAGCTACCAGATCAAATTGATCTGTCTCAAGTTTCAACTTCAGTTCACGCAGCTTCACTTCGCTGAGGCTTACAAAGTATTTTAGGGTTTCCAGAATCGCCGTTGCTTCAGCTTGAATCGCCAAGGAGACAGTCAACGAGCGGGCACAACCATTGACCAGTGTTCCATGGCAGTCGTGGCACGCAAAAGTTATGGTGCCTTCCCCTATTTCTGGGATGTATGACCCATCAATGTTGATTTTGAGCACACTGGGTGCTCAGGTTTGTTATGATGTCCTTGTATCTTAAAAACCCATGCTTGTCCACAAGTATGATTCATCCCGATTCAAAAAGAACAAAAATATTTCTGGGAACTTATAATCCTTTATGGTAGTAACGTGTACATGAGTTAGCTGGATATTGTATATACATTACTTACATTTGACTTTTAACTTTTTTGTTTTGGGGGGGATCAAATTGCTTTACTCCATCACCCACAAGGGTTTATCTGTTGCAATTGCATCATAAGTGCAACTAGTATTAGCAGAATTCTACCAGCCGCGATCCCCAAAAACAGATTCTCCACATGCGGAATTCTTGCCTAGTTCCGGGTCTATATCCATGCGATCAAAGGGATTGATTTGGGTTGGACTCACATAATCAAAAGCCTTGTCCCGGGTCCAAACAAGAAATTTTCTTCCCTTTGTGCATAATCTCCATCAGATTTTAATGAATCCCACTCCATGAAATTAAGTTCAATGGTGAAAAGCATAACCTGATAATTTGAAAAGCATAATTTACCATGACTGGTTTATAATAGTCAGTATTGATTAAGAACTTACCAGCAATCTAAATATACGCATTTCAAAGATTATCAGCAATTTTTTGGATATTTGCCAATCTTTTGGATGGTCGCTTTAAAGTTATTTGGATGGTATCTACAAGTGCTTGTGTGCAATTACCAATGTGATATGAACATCTACTGATTTTTTTTTAATAATTTCGAAGTCATAATATACGATATTGATGGACAAATTATCAGTATAAATCGAAATCAGTAACACATTATCATGCACAATATATACAAACGTGAAACTTATACTACCTTGATGTCAACTTATGAGCATGTCACCGAAAGGTGAACTATAACATACTAATTTTGTTTGAACATTTATCAACTCATTTTGAAAGGCGTGCATGTCTATTTGGATGTAAATAAAAAAAATTACTTTCTTGTCAAAATTTAAAATATTATTCAAATTTCAAGAAATTATGAAAAATTATGCGTGAGTCTACTTGTTAACATTGAGTTTTATGAATGTTTCAAGAGTTTTGGATTTACAAAAATTTCAAAGTGCGTAAACTACAAGATTTAAATCAAGCAAAAAAGTAAAAGTTATTCCAGACATGCTAGTGATTGATGGAAACTTATCAATATAATTGGGAACTACTTATTAGTTATTAAGGACAATTCATAAATACGAAGCTGACCACCCAAAATAGTCAACCAACTAAAAATCACACCACCAAAACCCTAAATAAGGTACTAAAATGAGTTTGCTAGGAGGGGCATCGTATGGTTTTCATTGAAGGTAAATGAATGGTAATTGCATATATAATGGTTCAACTAGTCCTTGGGTCAACAATAAGATATGTTTTTTGGTATTTTACAGAAGAAAAGGACCCGCTCTAAGATCAATAGAGGCACCGCTTAACAAAATTGAACAACAAATGATACAACGGTTTATAGAAGAAATGATGCAACAAATTTTATAGCTGCTTGAACAAGTGAGTCATGTGTCAATATTCAATAAAGATGTATCACATCTTCTACAGCTCGGATTCATAAAATTGTTTTATATTTCTAGCATTAATTAAAAAAAAAAGAAGAGATAATACCAAAATTTAATCCTTGAACTCTTAGTGAATGTTCAATTTGGTCCATAAACTTTAATTTTGGTCAAATTGATCCTTGTGCTCTTTGAGTCAAATCAGTTTGGTCTTTTATATGGTTATGTAAATGAAGAATTAATCCTTTTATAACGTGGGATGACTAATATGATTAATCAACACCACTTCATTTTCAGCAAATATATATGGTTTTGTCAAATAACATGGATTTTTTTTTTAATTCCTGAACGCAAGCAAACCACCCCATGCATGGGTATTAATTATATAGCATTGTATAAGACTCAAACTATAAAATGGTGAGCACAATTCTAAGATTATTCCAAGCGAGAAACATTGTGATCCAAATGTGGCTCCATCGTATCTTAGCTAAACGTGTGCCCATTCAGTTAATTCGTTGGGTATTATATGATTTTGTTAATTCTTGGTTTGAATGTTTATATGATATTTTGCAGAACTATTGAATTCTTCGACTAGGTTGATCTATCTTGTATTGATATAAATCATTAGATATATCGAAGAGAGTAACCTGATTATCATTTAATTTGAACATTGTTATTTGTGAAGTTTTTTTGTACTTGAAAGGGTGAAGAGAGACAACTAGCTTGATTACGTCTTTTGAACGTAACTCAGACATAATTGTAAGTTTGGCCTATCAAGTTCTCAATTTTAAGTTGATTTAAGAGGATTTTAGTTTCCTGAAATGGAGAATAACCTACTTATCGTTTACAAGCACACTCATATGACTTGTTAGATAGTATCTTTCTCCCCAATAATATCAAATGTCTTGCTTGACGTGGTATCACCAAACATTTCACTAAACTAATCATGGAAACTGAAGTAAAGTTTGAAACTCTAGTTATAAATGGATATGCAAGTAGAATTGAGATAGGACCAATTTAATAATAAAACTACAAATCGACACAAAGCAATAACTACAAATCGACACAAAGCAATAAGTATCATCCATGGAAGAGATACTTTTCTTCTGTCATTTGATGCATGAGATACTGTTAAAAAGCAAGAAGCAATAATCTTTACTGGATTCGATGCTTGACAAATCGTCGATTCTTTTGAATACTAAATCTATATCCTATGTGGGCGGGATTAAATATATGACAAGGTTACCTGATAAAGAGAAAAAAAAAAGGTGAGAAAATAGAAGGGAAAGAATATTTTGCCCTGCATGGACAAAAGGCAAAAGGGTGGTGAGGAAGGAGAAGAAAACAAATATTTTGGCCTTTGTATGGACAAAACTTATTGAGCTCAGGCAATCTTAGCTTACAAATTTTGTATTTCTATTAATTTTGATTTCGTGACAGTTAATCTTGTCTAGTTAAAGAGAAAAGAAAGTGAGGGAACAGCTTCAGATCGAAGAAATCAATAATCGAGAAATAGAAAAAATAATAATAAAGAGAGATTCCTGGTTTGTAGAAAACGTGTTGCTACTTGCTTTGGTGGAAGACAAGCATGCCTTTTTGGAGTGTCCCTCTTATTTTAACTCCAACATGGCTTTGGCTTATATCATCCACATGAAAGGGAAAGTTTTTTTTTACCCATTTCTTTGGCTATAGCAAACTTTTTGGTCGAATTTTGACATTGGTTGAATCGAGATCATAATTGAGTGAAAATACATTGTCATTATCTTGCCAAGTACATAAATTATGGATGGATTAACAATTAATAATCTAGTGGTGTCTTCCACTTTCGTGGCTACAGGACCCATTGTGAACATTTACTTTAATCCACCTTGATCTATCTTGTGCTCCATTTCATTCACGAAATGGTTGGTATACGATTCCTTTACCTTCTTGGCTTTTTGAATAAATAGTGTCTTTCTGACAAACTAGTAAGGAATCATCTCAATGAAATTTGCTGCTATAGATACCAATCTCATAAAATTAATATCGGACGGAGAAAATCTTATAAGTAAAGTTTTATACATGTAGTTATTCACTTGAACTGCCAAAAAAAGAATTGAACGTGTACCATTTCCATATGTAGTATTCACTTTGGATACACATGTTTTTTTTTTCAGTTCAGTTACTTTAAACAGAATTTTCAGCACAGAATTTTCATCCTCGTAACCCTACCTAGTAATAGCGGTTTTATAATTACTTCCATAAAATCTCAAAAAATGACGAGAAGAACAAAGAAAGAAAGCGATATTGAGAAATCTCTGCTTTTAACAGGAACGGAGAATTTACTTCATCCTTTCTTTCATTATTTAGCACGATCTTCGATGAAGGTTTGCAGAAGAAAATGACATTGCTTATTATTTTTGCATGTTTATTTTTTTATCATGGCTCTTGCAATTTAAGAATTTTCAATATTAGACATCTGAAATCTACGAAAAAATACTAGAATGTCCTATACAGAATGTGTCCTATAAGTTGTGCATCAACTACTGTACACAAACGAGATTCACAAATTCCTGCCAATTTTTTTGAAAAAGAGAACGTGACTCACAAATCACGTAATTCCGTGCAAGTGAAGAACATCGCATCAGGACAGTGACGAAAAAGGGTAAAAGAAAGAACAAGAAGTGGGTCAAAGTTAAAGACAAAGAGTCAGGCCAAGGATTGTAATATCGCTTTGTTGGACGGCCAAGTTTTTTCGCAACTTCTTAACACGACGTGAAATGGACACATGATTGTAAGCCTATTCAAATTGAGTACAAACAGATTAATCTTCGATTTTGCTAGTTGATCTTTTCAATCATTGATTATGATACGCTTAGACACGACTCGTCAAATGGGCTAATTTGTTACCCGTGTCAATGTAATCGATCTGTTTAGATACATTCATGCACTCTATTACCGGTTAAAATATAATTTTTATAAGGGTTCATTTCTTGAACATGTTATGTTGTGCAACTCATTTAATAAAAGTGTCAGGTTTGATTCTAAAAGATATTACATGATTAATAAACGAGTCGAATATGTATGAATGCCGCAGATAAGCACATATAGAAAAGTAGATGCATGAGAGTTATGCGGGGAAACCGTGTCGAATATTTAGAAGAGTTCGAAGCAAATGCTGCTCATGCAAAAGAAGTTCACATGCAAATGAAATAAATATGAAAATCGAAACATGATAGAGGAAACAATGAGCGGGCCCGATGCAACCACACATTAACTTCCTCGGGATAAAGGTTTGCTTGCTCAATGAGAAAACTGGCTGCTGACTGTTCTTCTGGTTTTCCTTTTGGTGGTGGGAAGTTTTCATTGCCAATTTCCATCAAAGCCATGGACAAAATCCTCAATTCGAACCTTTGTATCTTTCTTTAGGAAAAACAATGATAAATCAGACAACTTATGATGAGACCAATGCACCTCAATCATTGAGTAATGCGGACCTCACATGGGATCCACGTGATTCGACGTATGAGATTGAAGGCCTGTGTGCACGTGATTTATGCAAGTATAGCTTAAATGTATCTGGCAACCTTTGGCAAAAGAACTCAAAAGAAGAAAAACATACGATTCACTACTCATGTGCAAGTTAAGAGCACTTTGTGGGGTCCTTGTGAAAAAAAAAAGACAGAAAAGAGGAAAAATACCTAAAAAAAAATAGCTTAACTTTCACCCAATGGCCACTTATATAACTTTACTTATGAAATTACCAAATACATATCCAAGTTTTGTCTTTGGAGGTTACATTACATTTTCACATCAATTATCCCGGTGACCCTATCAACGAAATTATCATTTTCTTCAAAAAAATGCCAATCTTTAATCCTAAATCCTCACACCTACCCAAAACACTCGAAACCAATAAAAAATCGGGAAAAGTGCCAAAAAAGTCCTAAACCTTTGCATTAATAGTCATTTAGTCCTAAACCTTTTTGGTGCCATTCAATCTAAATCTTTTGCATTTGTGCCAATTTAGTCCTAAACCTTTTTTTGGTGCTTAATTAAGTCTAAACCTTTTAAATTGGTGTAATTCATCCTAAACCTTTTTGTTTTTGTGCCAATTTAGTCCTTCCGGTCAATTTTGATCGGAATTTGCTGACGTGGACGGCTGCCGGCCGGCGATCGGTCACCGGCGCCGACGTGGCGCTGACGTGGACAAATTAAATAATATTTTAATATTTTTTGAATTTTTATTTTTTTCCTTTTTTTTCTTTTTTTTTCCACTTTTTTTTTTGGTCCCCCCTCCTTCCTCTGGCCGGTCGCCGGTCCGGCGACCGGCCAGAGGCCAGAGGCCGGCGAGCTCGACCTCGCCGGCCACTGGCGAGGGCGGCGGCCTCGCCGGCGAGGGCGAGCCTCGCCATGGTCGGGCGAGGCCCGACCTCGCCGGATCTGGCGAGGTCGAGCCTCGCCCAGCCGCCGGCGAGGCCCGACCTCGCCAGATCCGGCGAGGTCGGGCCTCGCCCGACCATGGCGAGGCTCGAGCCCTCGCCAGAGGCCGCGGCGAGGGCGAGCCTCGCCATGGTCGGGCGAGGCCCGACCATGGCGAGGCTCGCCCTCGCCGAGGCCTCCGGCGAGGGCTCGAGCCTCGCCACTTCGCCCGACCTCGCCCAGCCGCCGGCGAGGCCCGACCTCGCCAGATCCGGCGAGGTCGGGCCTCGCCCGACCATGGCGAGGCTTGAGCCCTCGCCAGAGGCCGCGGCGAGGGCGAGCCTCGCCATGGTCGGGCGAGGCCCGACCTCGCCGGATCTGGCGAGGTCGGGCCTCGCCGGCGGCTGGGCGAGGCTCGACCTCGCCAGATCCGGCGAGGTCGGGCCTCGCCCGACCATGGCGAGGCTCGCCCTCGCCGAGGCCTCCGGCGAGGGCTCGAGCCTCGCCACTTCGCCCGACCTCGCCCAGCCGCCGGCGAGGCTCGGCCTCGCCAGATCCGGCGAGGTCGGGCCTCCCCGACCATGGCGAGGCTCGCCCTCGCCGCAGGCCGCGGCGAGGGCGAGCCTCGCCATGGTCGGGGAGGCCCGACCTCGCCGGATCTGGCGAGGTCGAGCCTCGCCCGACCAAGGCAAGGCTCGCCCTCGCCGGGCGAGGCCGCCGCCCTTGCCAGTGGCCGGCGAGGTCGAGCTCGCCGGCCTCTGGCCTCTGGCCGGTCGCCGGACCGGCGACCGGCCAGAGGAAGGAGGGAGGGAAAAAAAAAAAGTGGAAAAAAAAAGAAAAAAAAGGAAAAAAAATAAAAATTCAAAAAAATATTAAAATATTATTTAATTTGTCCACGTCGGCGCCACGTCGGCGCCGGTGACCGGTCGCCGGCCGGCAGCCGTCCACGTCAGCAAATTCCGGTCAAAATTGACCGGAAGGACTAAATTGGCACAAAAACAAAAGGTTTAGGACTGAATTGGCACCAATTTAAAAGGTTTAGGACTTAATTGGCACCAAAAAAAGGTTTAGGACTAAATTGGCACCAATGCAAAAGGTTTAGGACTGAATTGGCACTAATGCAAAAGGTTTAGGACTTTTTTGGCACTTTTCCCATAAAAAATCAGACCACTCAAATCCTAAGCAAGATGCTAAAATGAGTTTGCAATGAGGAGCAATTTTGTCTTTTAAATGTAGGGTTTTGATTAGAGGTATATGAATGCTATTTGAATAACTAGAGTTGTATGTAGTCATTGTCGACAGTAAGATATGTTTTTGTATTCTCTCCGGGAAAAAAGGACCCGGTCTAAGATCAGTATAAGCATCGCTTTACAAAATTGAACAGCAAATCATACAATTATTTATAGAAGAAATGAAGCAACGAACTTTGATAGCTACTTGAATAAGTGAGCCATGTTTAAATAATCAATAAAGATGTATCTCATCTTCTACAAATCAGTTAGATAAACTAGTTTTATATTTCTAGCATTGATAACAAGAAGAGACAATAGCAAAATTTAGTCCTTGAACTCCTAGTCAATGTTCAATATGGTCTATGAATTTTAATTTTGGTCAAATTGATTCTTGTGCTCTTTGATTCGAATCAATTTGGTTTTTCCTATATGGTTCTGTAAATGAGGAATTAATCATTTATAATATTTGATGACTAATCTGATCAAACAATACCAATCCATTCTTCAACAAATAAGTATGGCTTTGTCGGATTTCCAATTTTTTTGGCTCAATATACTACTTTGAATGCATGCAAACTGCTTTATGCATGTGTTAATTATATAGCGTTGTATAAGACTTCACCTATAAAATGGTAAGCACAATCCTAAGATTATCTTAACTAAAAAAATACTAGGATCCAAATATGACTCCAACGTATCTTAACCAAATGTGAAACTATTTAGCCATCGTCAAGTGTTCTATGATTTGGTTAATTCTCGATTTGACTATTTATTTGGTACTTTGCAGAACTATTGAGTTCTTCAATTAGGTTGATCTATCTTGGATTGATGTAAATCACTGGATATATTGAAGAGAGTAGCCTATATATAACAATAAATTTGACAAACTCTACTCAAAAGGGTAAGTAGAGACATCTAGCATGATTACCTCCTTTGAACGTGACTCATACATAATTACAAATTTGGCCTGTCAGGTTCTTAACTTTAAGTTGGTTTAATAGGATTCCATTTTCTTGATGTGGAGGATAACCTACTTATCCTTTACAAGCACATTCATATGAATTGTTAGATGGTATCTTGTTCATCAATAATATCAAGTGTGTTGTTAGATATGGTATCACCAAACAGTTACTACACTAATCATGGATACTGAAGTTTCATCGTTCAAAACTCAAGTGGTTACAAATGGATCTGCAATTAAAGTTGAGATGGGGCCGATTTGATGATAAAACATCAACCCAACATGAAGCAACAAGCATCATTTAAGCATGACATACTTTTCTTCCGTCATTTAATACATGAGATACCTTGCTTGTGATCATTTGCGGAATGATTGGTTCACGATTTGTTTACCTTTTTCAGTTTTTGAATAGATACTATCTTCTCAAAAACAAGCAAAGAATCATCTCAACATGTGTATATACACATTGTATTGTAACTAAAATTCTTTTGGAGAGGATCGGTAAATTTTAGATTAAGCAAAAAACATGTCCACATGTCTTTTTTTGGGTTCAGATTAAGCAAAGAACCATCTCAACATGTCTTCATACTGCCGAGGCCGCGGACCGGCGGAGGGAAATAAGAAAAAAAAGGAAAAATAAAAAGGAAAGAAAAAAACAAGCAAAAAAAAAAAGGAAAAAAATCTTTTTTAAAAAATACAAAAATTGTCCACGTCAGCACCGGTTGTACCACGTAGGACGGCTGACGTTTACGTGAGCGATTTCTAACTAAAATTGGCCAAAATGAATGCATTGGCAAATCGTCAAAAGATTTAGCACTAAATTAGTCGAATTGAAAAGTTTAAGACTGAACTAGCATCCGCACAATGGATATATGACTTTTGTGGTAATTTTTCGCAACCTTTCACAGATTATACGAGTTATACGTATACCAAATACTCTGATTTGGACACAACCATATATCTAAGTGTTTCCAAGTGAAGACATAGGCAACCACAAATTAACTGCTCTTAAATTCCATTAATTTGACTATGGAGTAATTATAAAAATATATTTAAAAAAAAACAGCTTTCAATGGATGAGACGAGCTTCGTTGTAGCACCAAGAACGAAGAAAAAACAAAGAAGAAAAAAAGGGAAAAGAGAATTGAGTGGATCGAGATAATTAACGATATATGACCGATGGGAGGAGGATCTTACGAAACAATCAGAACATGACACGTGTGGCTTCGGTAGGACAAGGAAGAGCAAGCTGGGCGGCGAGAACGGAGAAGAAGAATGACTTCACAATGTTCAAAATAGACATATGAATGACAATTCTTATTTTTCAACATGTTGTAGTGAATGAGACCACGTAAAACCATATGACCGGACCACAAAATGAAATTGAAGAGAAGGTAGAGCTATCTGTCCCCACCCGACCTTGATTCTCGTTAATGACAACTTCAACGATACGACACGACAACATTATTCCAAACATCCTATATCGATATAGTCTTATTGGTGTCCATGCCTAAAGTCTTATCTACGCCTCGGACAGGAATTCGACAAGCCAGTCTTCATAATACATGCCCAATCCAGGTTTGTAGAGACAGCCGAGATGAACCATCAACAGCCAGACAAAGGCGAGGAGCTCTCCACCGCGGCTCAGCACCTGCACGTGCGCGTCTCCCTTGATATGAGTCGCCGCAAAGGACAGCATCTCCACCCACACTCCGCTCATCACCTCCCACTTCTTTTCCCCGAGCCTCCCCATCTCTTCGGCCAATTTGACCCCCTCGAAAACCGCGGATCTTTGAAACAGACGATCTCGCGCTTTCCCGCCATGCTCAAACAGGTCCATGCATGCCCTCTCTACATCCTTGGATGCAGGATTAATGATGTTTGCCCGTAGTTGGTCCAACGTGTCCGTTAATCTCTCTTGGACAATTCCCGCCACAGCGGACACCACATGAGACTGATTAAGTAAAAGATATAACACGTAGTCGGAGAGGATCTTGCTGAATTCCCTTTCCTCATGTCTAACTGTGATTTTCTCTCTGTTGTACCACATTTCAGTAGCAAGATGCCATACTAAAATACTTGCATCATAAGTGGTCTCGGTGACATATGCTAAAAGATTCCCACGATCGATAGCCTCGAGTCTCCTCTCGAGAAACAGATTACCTCTTGAATCAAATATCTTCATTACCTCTGTGGAATCATTCGCATTTTGGGATTTACGTCTCACCTCTTTAAAGATAAAGATCCATAACTTCTTAATGAAGGGATTCTTGGACAGGTACTTCATATTCACATTCGGTGACCAACAGTGGGTGATTATATACCTAGCTTGATGGAAACAAGAGATGATCTCCTTTGCCATACGGAGTGGGATACTACAGATATTAGAACAACCGGTGATGCCCAAGCACCCATCACACTTGTACATCTTTCTTGGATCGTCCTTTAAATTATCGAGCTTGTACATCTTTCTCGGACTCTCCTTTAATATCTCGGATATAAGGTTGCAAGCAGAGATGGATTCCGACCACCTTCGAAATATTAATGGTGTATCTAAGACCGCGTACGTAACATTGGCGTTTGGGTCTACTTCACATGTGGCAAATCGGGGCTTCCTCAGGTCATAAATGGCAGATACTAAGTTACTAAGACGTGGATGCAGATCACATAAATCTCTGCTGCGCCTCTCGTGCTTGTTAACAACGGTCCACTCGGAGAAAACAAGCTTGAACAGAGCTATCACATCAAGAGCAATCCCTCCGAAAAAAAGGGAATAAGTAATTTCCAAATCGACTTTGGGGAGTCGATGCTTCTTCATGCAATTGAACAGGACGAAGGCCAGGGCAATGCCAATGAAGGCTATGAAGCGGAAAATATAGCTCAACTTGCAATGTATTGCCAAAGCTTTTGTATAGAGAATCTCATAAATGAAATGGAGTTCAACTGACATCACTCTCAACGCATCCATCGCAGAAATTTTGCAGAAATATTTGCGGCACAATTCGCGTATGTCGCGTGTGAACATGAGATCTCCAATGAAGATCGAAGCTACGAGATAGAGGGGGTAAGCATTCTTCACCACAATGCTCTCAGTAAACTTTGCTTCTTCTTCATCAGAATATCTATATGTTAGAGCATCGAGTTGTTTACATAACTCATGAAGGGAACGATCAGTTGGGTCCCCCACCTTCTTGAGCATCGAAATTCTCGAGAAAATAAGTGCCAGTGTTCTCTCTGCATTTTTTATGACCCCAGCAAGAAACACCAGCATCGTTGGGATCACTAGCGACTTGTCGATGGGAAATATCTGCACAAAGACATAAATGACAGCACTGACTTGGAAGATAAAATTGAGCAGGTGCCGTCGCCAAAGTGAACTATCCTCCAAAGAAAAGGCAGTGATGGTGTCCGGACCGCCAAGATGTAACAAGAGAAAGGAGGCCCAAGATGCCTGAAGTGCTCTATCTAGTTCAGCTGCACAAGCGCATGAATTGCCTTGATTGTGAGAGATGAGCCCGATTGCGAATACAGCCACCCAGTCAGCCATCAAATAGGCCAACCACAAGAGTAAAATGATGTGCTCATTGGTTGTTTTCTTTCTAAGGGGTGCAAATAGAAAGAGAAAGAACTGAAGCGAGATGCTTAGTAACACGAAACCTCGGATGTTCCATTTGTTCCACAGATCTGAAATGGAGCTAAATGCCATGCTTTTGCTTATTTTGAATTTTGTCGCTCCTCTCGAATATAATTATGGGTACAACAAAATGAATAGAAGGAAGAGAGAGTAATATATATATATATATATATATATATATATGTTGAGATGGTTCCTTACTTAATTGTCAGAATATAGTAGCTATTCAAAAATCAAAAAAGGTCAAAGAATTGGGACCCAACCATTCCGTGAATGAACGCAAGGAATGTGATATCTTCTCGGAGAAAGAGAGATCACTTATAATTGTTGTTGTTGTTGTTGCTGTTGTTCAGACAAAGAGAAGGTATCATTTTATTTTTGTGTTTATTAAAAAAAATTTGTTGTTGATTTGTTTATTTATTTTTGTGGCGGGCGGAGAAGGGAGAGAAATGGTCGGTTTCCGTGTGCATCAGCATCTAGTATACGTATATTTGTCATGTCTGTCTTCTGCTTCCAACATATTCCCACGGCCGTTCTTTTCATCTCGCGATATGTTTTCTTATTCTCTATATTTTTCTTTTAGAGAATATCCACTTTATGTAAATGATTTCCGATTTGTCAAATTATAATACCTTTTAATAAACCATATAAAACGAGAGCCAAAACTTTATGAATCACCGGAATAAATATGGAATTATTCACATTTGATGATATAGCAGATCAAGACTGTTTTTTAAGCTTATGTTATCCGTCAGTGTATATTCATTTTCTATTTTTTTTTTTTGATGACCCAGGGAACCCCCGCACGGCCGAAAGCCGGGAGGTAAACCCTGGGGGCGACACATGCTAGCCACCACACACGTGCACCAGTTACGTTCATTTTTTATTTTATTTTTTTCTAATTTTGACGTTCGAGCCAAACTGATTTATCTTCGATGTAACCACACGTTGTCTGGACGTGGGATGTCTTTTAGATGCTTTTGTCTAGTTGAAGATATTGATTGTGAATTACGTAGTAACTATGAACTTATAAAATATCCAAAACACCCACGTATTTATAAAAGGAAAAAGGAAGTGGATCACATTAGAGATAACAAAAAAGGGAAAGAAAATGGGAAAATTATCAAAATAGTCTTAAACCTATTGCAATTGTGTCAATTCAATCATAACCCTTTTTTTTGCCAATTCAGTCATAAATCTTTTGCATTTGTGTCAATTTGGTCCATATGGCCAATTTTAGCCGATCGGCACTGACCTGGCAATTTTTTAATTTGCTTATTTTTTTCGATTTTTTTTCCTTTTTTTCTTTTTTTGCTTTCCTTCTTCCCCCCGCCGGCCACAAGTGAGGCTCGCCCTCGCCGTCGCGGGTAAGGTCAACCATGGCGAGCCTCGACCTCGCCCAACGACAACGAAGGCAAGCCTTATCATGGCTATGGGTGAGGTCGGCCATGGCAAGGCTCAACCTCACCAGATCTGGGGGAGGTCCAGCAGGCTCGCCGTAGCTGCTCGACCTCGGCATGGCTGTGGGCGAGGTCGGCCATGGTGAGGCTCGACCTCGCCAAATTTGGGCGAGGTCAAGCTCGCCCAGCCATAAAAAGGCTTGCCCTCGCGGTCACTAAGCGAGGTCGAGGTTCACCATGGCCAACTTCGCCTGCAACGGCAAGGTCGAGGCTCGCCCTCGCGGTGCTAGCGAGGCCTAGCCCCTGGCCGGTCGCAGGGAAAGAAGGAAAGAAAAAAAAAGGAAAGAGAAACGAAAAAATAATAAAAAATATTTTAAAAATGCCTCGTCAGCGTTAGCCGGACGGCCAGCGCCGGCCGTCACCCATCTCGGCGCCAGTCGACTAAAATTAGTCAGATGAACTAAATTAGCTCAAATATAAAAGGTTTAGGACTAAATTGGCAAAAAAAAAAGTTTATGACTGTTTTGGTAATTTTCCCGAAAGAAAATTGTTCGGCATATACAAAAAGATAAAAAAAGAAATCGAATCCATGAGATATTTTCAACATGATAAATGATAATAACAATATGATGATGTATATCCAAGCCCACAAATGTGTACCAAATAATACTAAATTGATGAGGTAAATGTTAGGAACACAAGGTTGCTTGCTGGTGCACATATGATTGCCCAAATAAAAGCAAGATTGGGAGTCAAGTAGGGTTGAACTTATGCATGAAATGGGGACAACTTTCTTTTTGGGGTTTCTCGATGAGTCTGGCTTTCCTCATCTACAAAAAAGCAAAAGGGGGAAAGAATAAAGGGCGAAATTGGTTTTGGCTTCTGAACTGCATGAATCTCCACACCAACTTTTGTTTGCATCAGAAATCAGGCTGAGTTTGCATTTGGGAAAATGACACAAACAGTCCCTTAACTTTGATTCAATGTGCAATTTAGTCCCTGAACTTTTAATTTATTCAATGTAGTCCCTGAACTTTAACCCAATGTTCAATATGGTCCATGAACTTTCAATTTGTTCAATGTGGTCCCTGAACTTTTAGTTCATATTCAATATAGTCCCTGAACTTTATAAAAATATTCAATGTAGTCCTTCCATTAATTCAAGTTCAGGGACTATATTGTATATTTTCATATAGTTCAGAGACTAAATTGAACATTTACTAAAAGTTCAGGAACCAGTTTGAATAAATTGAAAGTTCATGGACCACATTGAACATTGAGTTAAAGTTCAGGGACTATATTGAACAAATTAAAAGTTCATGGATCAAATTGCACATTAAGCCAAAGTTCAGGGACTGTTTGTGTCATTATCCCTTTGCATTTTTGTCCGGTTAAGTTAAGGCAGGCGACATCTGTCCGATTCCTCTTCTCTCGTGTGTTACTTTCTATATGGGATGTTACTGTAATATTATTCTTTTCTTCTTTTGGAATGTGACCATCCAAAAGGTGAATTTAATTATTCACGAGAACGAAGAGAAGGAAGAGAAACAGCTTTCAATGAACGAGACGACCTTTGTTGCGTGCACCGACAATGAATTGGGTGGAACAAGAGGGGAGAGTCGCAACCTTGTTCAATGCATTGAGTTTCATCGCGACAGCAACTTTAACGACAGGACCAACATGGGAAGTAAGTCCAAAAAGGGTGTCCATGAAACAATCAGAACCTGACACGTGTAGCTTTGGGTAGGCAAAGCCTAAAGGGGAGAGCACGTGGGGCGGCGAGACGGAATAGCAGCCTCAAAATGTTCGAAGTTCAACACATAAATTAAAATTTTCTATTTTGCAGAAAAAGTATAGTGATGGGGACCCACTTTCGTCTATACCCTTAATTGTGATTTTACTGGTAATGACAGGACCACAAGAATGAAATTGAAGAGAAGCTTAGGTGCTGCATGAAAACCATTCTGGTTCTGTCCAGAACTGGTTTTTTGTTCTCAGAATCAGTTTTGGATCAGAAACCCGTTTGGTAACGCAATTTCATTTTTCTATTTCCGGGACAAGTTTGCTTCCAAATCGATTGAAACCGTAAATGAGAACCAAAAAAAGTTGGTTTTTCATTTACGGAACAAAAGTGAGAACCATTTCGAGAATTCATTTTCTTCAACACACATATTCATATGGAAGTCACGATCTTTGAGGTGAGAAAAAAAAGTAAAAAATCAAAAATTTCAAAACTTAACAGAATGGTTTAGCATCTGTGGCTACCCACTTTCAGTGAAATTTAAATTTTTTAGGTACCGAAAAAAATAAATAAAAATAAATAAAAATAAAAAATTTCAAAATTTCACAAAATGGCTTAGAAAACCTATGGCCACCCACTTTGAGCAAAATTTAATTTTTTTAGTTGCCAAAAAAAAAATAAAAAATTCTAAAATTTAAAAACTTCACAGAATATGAATACCTGTGGCCACCCAATTTGAGCGAAATTTTATTTTTTTAGGTGCCGAAAAAAATTAAAAAAAAGTAAAAAATAAAAAATTTCAAAACTTCACAAAATGGCTTAGAATACTTGTGGCCATCCACTTTGAGTGAAATTTAAATTTTTTTAGGTGCCGAAAAAAATAAAAAAAATAAAAAATTTCAAAACTTCACAGAATAGCTTAAAATACCTGTGGCCACCCACTTTGAGTGAAATTTAAATTTTTTTATATGCCAAAAAAAATAAAAATAAGCAAAAAAGTAAAAATTTCAAAACTTTACAGAATGACTTAAAATACCTGTGGCCACCCACTTTGAGCGAAATTTTATTTTTTTAGGTGCCGAAAAAAATAAAAAAAAATTTTCAAAATTTCACAAAATGGCTTAGAATACCTGTGGCCATCCACTTTAAGCGAAATTTAAATTTTTTTAGGTGCCGAAAAAAATAAAAAAAATAAAAAACAAAAAACTTAACATAATTGCTTAGAATACCTGTGGCCACCCACTTTGAGTGAAATTTAATTTTTTTAGGTGTCGAAAAAAAAATAAAAATAGGCAAAAAAGAAAAATTTTCAAAATTTCACAGAGTGGCTTAGAATACATGTGGCCATCCACTTTGAGTGAAATTTAATTTTCTTTAGCAACCAAAATAAAATAAAATAAAAAATAAAAAATACCATTTGGGCATCTAAAAAAAATTAAATTTTACTCAAAGTGGGTGACTAGAGGTATTGTAAGTCATTCTGTGAAGTTTTGAAATTTTTGATTTTTTATGTTTTTTTTCACCTAAAAAAATTTAAATTTCACTCAAAGTGGATGGCCACATGTATTTTAAGTCATTCTGTGAAGGTTTGAAATTTTTAATTTTTTGCTTTTTTTTCACCTCCAAAAATTAAAATTTCACTCAAAGTGGGTGGCCATAGGTATTCTAAGCTATTCTGTAAAGTTTTGAAATTTTTGAGTTTTTGAATTTTTTTGGGCACCTTAAAAAATTTAAATTTCACTCAAAGTGGGTGGCCACATGTATTCTAAACTATTCTGTGAAGTTTTGAAATTTTTGATTTTTTTGATTTTTTTTTGCACCTAAAAAAATTTAAATTTCACTAAAAGTGGGTGGCCACAGGTATTCTAAGCAATTCTGTGAAGTTTTGAAATTTTTTATTTCTTGATTTTTTTTGAAAAAATTCAACAAATTTCCTATTTTCCCGAAATCTAAATTTTTTTTTTATTTTCTCGACATTTTGATGATTTTTTCTAGAATTTTTCAATATTTTGGGATTTTCTGAATTTTTTTAAAGATTTTTATGAATTTTTCGGATTTTTTATTATTTTTATTCCATTTCTAAAAAAATGGAATTTTGTTCCTGGAAATAGAATTTTCTGTTGTTTATCAAACGGGTTTTTATTTCAGGAAATAGAAATTTTTTGCTGTTATCAAACGGGTTTCTGTTCTAGAAATAGAAATTTTTTATCATTATCAAACGGGTTTTTTTTCTCAGAAACTCATCCAGGAACCAGAAATAGAAAAATCTATTTCTGGTTCAGGAACTCATTTCGGAACAGAATGGTTATCATTCGCTACCTTAGAGCCATCCCCGCCCTACCCTTGATTCTCCTTAATGACAAGTTTATTGATTTGACACAAATAAACATTATTTCCACACGCTATATTATCACTTATTGTTTTTGTCCATGTCTATAGCCTTATCTACCCTGTTGACATGATCGGTAATCAATACAAAAGTAATGTTGCAAGCTAAACTCGCTTTAAATCGAATAGACATGACCGACCAAAGTATACTAGTGGTTTTAGATTCAATATGATTCATTGATTTATTTAATCTGATGATATTAATTGATATTAATTCTTCCCCCCCCGATTATAACCGTTCACACACATGACCTTAGTTCAATTCCTGCATGTTTTGGTAATTATAGAAAAACAAAGTGTAGATAAGCCGATTGACGTTTGTGTAAGTGGATTTGTCCAAACATTCGTTCTTAACACATTATTTTTAAGAAAGAGATGTTAACTCAGCTAAAATTGACCGAAGTGACTACGTCGAAAAACCATCAAAAGGCTTAGGATGAATTGGCCAAATTAAAAAGTCTAAAACTAAACTCGCCAGTGTGCAATATGCTTAAGATTTTTGGACATTCTTCCACCAAATGGATTATTTGAGTAGTCTTATATTTACCAAATTCAACTTATTTCCCAAAAGTTCTCCGTTAGTTCAAGAGTTGCTCCTATGATTAATTCAATCAAGGTAGAACCATTCAACAATGTGTCATTTTCTGGACATGACCTGTGTTGGGAGCATATATTATCAGCTACCATCAAAGAGATAGATCATGCATCCGAAGAAACAGAAGAAACAAAAGAAAGATCATCTTCTTAATAATCAGAATTGAGAGAGAAAGGAGTCTTCTATCTAAACAAATTTTTGTTTAGTAATTATTGATGCAAAAGAGCTCCGATTATTTTCTTTGTTTACATACAATTTTAAGATCAGTATCACCGTTGACATGACCAAATATACAGCCTCCTTCCAATGACTCGAGCTAAAATTTACCTCTACACATATGAAGTAAAGCTCACGTAATGGGCATCATAGCAAAAACAACGCCCAGGAAGGTTAAATCAACAGGCAAAAAGAATATTACACTATCGACTAAGACTGAAGCTTGTGTAGAAATTAATCCAAAGATCAACGGACCTGACATTTATAAGTCAACCAACCCGCTCTAAAAGACCAGAAGATCGCGGAGCGGCCAACAGTGAGTTTCGGACATCACCTTGTACAGTCTTCAGCAGCATTAGTATCATCTGTCCGACTGCCCAATCTGACAATGTCTTCCACGAGAATCTTCCCATCTAGGATAAGATAGTGATACACATGCCATTATTCACACGATATCAAATAAAAATTTAACCGGCTTCTTGAACTTCATTTCAAAGTGAAAAGACCAAAGTTTAACATTTCAATTGATGTTTGGTCAACCTCTTTCTTCAACACCATTGCCCTATCAATGCCCAATGGAAAACTGCGAGCTAAGCCATAGCAAAAAGGAATCTGACTAGAATTGCATACTCTAAGCATACAATACACACAAGTTTCTTTTAGTAAACTCTAAGGAAACCTTTCACAGATCAATTGTCAAGATGTTACTAAAATAATTTCCAACCGTCTCAAGAGTTGTGCCTTGTTCTTTCTAAAGTTGAAAAAAAAAACATGTCGCAAGAGAAATCTAGATCTAGTAGCTTACCTCTATCTTTAGATAGATTGCTGATTAGTTCTTGTATACCCTCCTTGTCCAGAGTATTTTTCAAATACAAAGCAGCAGCAGCAACTTCCTCAGGTGTCACCTTCCCATCATGATCCCTGCACGAGTGGCACCTTGAACGTGTCAGTGTGTGACATACAGTAGTGAAAACATCTAATGTATCAACTTACACTCTTCAAAACATACCAATAGTGACGTGTATCATACAGTTAATATATTTTCACAGTTTTTCAATATAAAGGCACTATTCTGTTTTCAAAAATTTAATGAGATAGTGAGATGACTTAAAAAGCTGTAACAAAGAGACCCTTATTATTAAACTATTAAATGCAATATCAATGCTGTTCTTTTTTATATGATTAAGCCAGACTCCATTCAAGAGGCACTACTGGGATTCCCACTCCACTTATTGGGAAAAGACTCGGTTATTGTTGTTGTTGTTGGTACCAAAGGGATGCAGACTCTCGACAAAACTCATGCATGAGGCAAATTGTCCATTATATCTAACATACCATGTTCTTATAATCATGGTTTAAGAAAAGTTAGTGTTAAAGAACTAAGAGTCCATCCGTCACATTTACAAGAACACTCTCTACAACCTCAAGCACTCTTCTATTCCTTTCACTCTATACTAAAAGTTAAAAAGTAGGGATCACATGTAGTCATTTCCCTTAAGTTGCTCAATCAGGTAACCCAAGCCTTTGCTCCTCCATAGATGTGATCTCTTTGTACTCTCTTCCCGTGATCTTCTCATATCTAATTAAAAGCTCATTTTCCTTTTGCAGATTTCAATAAAACTTTTCAAAACTAGATCTCTTCAGGGCTTGTTTTAACGCCTGTGAGTTCCTTTCACTGCACAACGGCAGTATATTCTATCATTATCATACAATTAAAATGAAATACCTCAATTTTCAATCTGACTTCAAATTTTGTCAGACTAAAGTTTGCACAAATGTCCTACCATTTGTTGTTTTGGCACTTGGTCAGGTCAAATGAGTACCCATCTTTCTAAGATGAAATTTTGCTCCAATTTTTTTTTAAACTAGATTTGCCTTCTCTCCTTCTATGATATAAGGCCAATTAGAGCACTTGACAATAGTTTAATTTAGAGATGTTAGTATATAAGATCCAAAAACCCATCTAAGGCACAAAATTCCTATATCTTATAAGTTATGGAGCAATTAAAGTGGTGTAAGCATGTTCAGAACATTACAAACCTATCAAGTAGTCGCCAACGGTCACCAATTACAGCATCAACAGTGTCAATTTCCTTCTCTAGATTCTGAAGCATAGCATCAACCTGAAAGTATGACAATGGTTACAAGAAAATCATGTACCACATGACAGGTGTATGGCAATTCCACTCAAGTAGCCATTTTTGGGGGTATTAATTTTTACCCTGTCTATTAGTGCAGATGAAACTGCATCCTGTTCAGCGACTTCATCCATCTGATCATTTTCCTCTCGTGCAGCCTTATACACCCTCATAGCATCTTTCTCACCATCTGTCTCCTCTTTGTCCACAATGCTATTATAGAGCCCTATCTGAACATATGAAGAAATTCATGCAACATTGTAATGATAGACCAGCTGGATCCTCTACTTGACTTTAGAAATATAGCAAGCAAATCCTCAAGGATCTACCTGAGTAATGCATCAAAATCAAAACAACACCACCAAGAAAATTTCTTATTGCTACATCATGAGTGCTCAGATAACTACTGACCACGTATTATAAACCACTGAAAGCAACATGGTAGTCTAATATTCTTGGCGCAGAAATCTCCAAGTAAAAAGTAAGGGGCAGTGCAAAACAGGAGAAATTATGGAACCGACTGATAAGCATCTTAAGAAAACCTAAAAGAAGGTTGAGCATGTGTACAAAAAAACAAAACTACACTCTTCTCAAAGACAAAAATATGGGCAACTTTCATGCAAATTCTGGTGACAAAAGATCTACCCCGCAGTACAGATATATAACACATCATCCTATGAAGTCTGTCAATGTAGCAAAAAGAGTATAAAAGATGCAGTTTTCCCGGAGGTAAAATCAAGCCATACCTCTTTATTGACGAGCTGCAAGAACTCCTCACGCTCCCTACTCACTGACTGCAAGAGTTGACAGAAGACAGAAAACCAATTCTTGTCATGAACTGAGAGGAAGACTGTCTATAACAATTGGTTTAGAACACAAATCACAGCATTTCAGGCTCTGATCCTTACAGATGCTGAAGCTAAAACAGCCAAAGCCTGACTTATTTCACAGAGGTGCTCGTGCTTCTCTAATGTTCTTGCTATAGCTTGTTTCTGTGCTTCCTCTGCTGTTGGCAGATTCATCTCCTCTAAAGCCACATCTACCCTACCAACTCCAGACTCCTTACTCTTAGTTTGCTCTTCTTCTTCTCTCTCTTCCTCCTCCTGCAGAATAGAAGTTATAACATCTAAATTCATGACAAGCTGCAGGACAATAGAAAACTGCGGCAGATAAACTAAGGGTGCATTTGCTTCGGGAAAAATTTCATGACAAAGGAAAATGCTTTCAAGGAAATTTCAGGAAAATGTTTTTCCCTTTTCAAGTTGGGGAATTCATTTTCCTAACTTTAAGCATGCATATTTTCTTTGACCCTAATTGATTTTCCGTTGACCAATCATTTTCAGCAAACCAAACACGTGAAAGTCCAAAAAATTATTTCACGGAAAATTCTTTCACTCAAACAAACACACCCTAAATGAAATACAAAAGGCAAGGCTTAAACTCAGGGCCTTAATTGCAGAATTAAATAAGTGGACCTCTTCCATTCCACTGCTGAAATTTTTATTGATTACCTTACAATTACAAATACATGACGATTGCGTATAGTGAAATATTTATTAAAAGATGGCGGTCTAGTATTAGATTTTTCCTAAGTACAATGATGGAAAAAAATAATGACAATAATACTAATTATCAGCAAGGTGAACTACAGCAAAAAGTTCTTCGAGTTGCTGTATCACAAAGCATAGAAAAACAAAGGAAAAGAGGAAAACCTTTATCAGTTCTTCTTGCATTGCTAGGTACTCCAATTTCCTTCTCCTTTCAGACACAGAATCTTCAGAAGGTAATGAGGTAACACCAACAGTATCCACAACTTCATCTGGAAGAGAAGAAAGTGTGGCTCCAACAACTTCCTCTAGTTTGAGCCGTCCAGATACAACAAAGGCCCTGCATATGGGATCCCACAAATATAGCTGAACATATTGCATCAAAGGTGAAGAGGAATTAAAGGATCAACAAAGCAATCTGATTAAGTAGTGATATTGTTTAAGCACCACTCAACCAATTAGGGGACAAGTTAAAATACAGCCAGAGCAAGCTTTTACCTGGAAAGGATCAAAAGAGAGGATGGTACAGAGTGATTCAGAGACAAGTCCAACCAATCACGAAGCTGCAGAAAGGACAACTCTTAAACCATCGAAAAAACTACACTGCTATTTGACTGAACTTAATCGACGTTACTAGAAACATTATATTTTTTCCAGTAGTCACAGGCAAGGCGCCATCTATGACCCACTCTGATCAGGAAATCGTGATTCTAAAGCTATTCCAGGAAGAAGGAGATTCTAGGAGACGAGGAATAGACACCTCCAAAAAGGCAAAAAAAAGTAACCAATTTTTCTCCACTCATAACCCCGCAGTTAAAAGGATGAGGCGAGATAACAGAAGCACTAACAAAAACTCCATCTTGCATAGAGATGCTTAATATACTAAAATAGCAAGTGACCAATTGAGTGCAGTTGCCCTAACTTCTGACATATCAGACAATTCAATTATGGGTCACCAAACTCAATAAAGGAAACGACTTTCTATATTTCTGTAAAATATTAACTTATGGATGTAGAGAGAGAGAGAGAGAGAGAGAGATAAAACCTATTTTTCATAAAGAATATAGGTTGACGACCACACAAGATAAAACCTATGCATGCATAGGTAAGAGGGGAAGGCCGTCTTCCTCAAGAGAACAATAGATTAAGGGGAGAAAAAGAACCTGTTGGCGCATTTCTTCAACAGAACGTAATCCAAGCATGCCTCTTTCCCTACAATCTTCGCGAAGCTCCTCCTCCGAGAGGGACTCCAACCCCTCAGCTTGAATTAGTTGATCATCTTCTTTAATGCTGGAGTCATACCAGAAGAAATGTGAGGTTCAGCCATAAAAAAAATAATCGCCATTTCTAATTTGCGCACAAAGAGCAGTTCTTATCACCAGACAAAAGAACGGAGCATAAATAATTTGATTTAGGAGACTCACATGGCATAACATTCTCAAAGTAAACGAGAATAAAGTAAGATTGATCTGAATTGTTTCAAGAACATTTAAGTTTATAGATGAAGAAATATGCTGTTCCGGATTCCAATCGGTTTTGACAAACAAAAATCAATTAATGAAGATCAGTAGAGATATTCAAGAAAAAGTCTGAAATGAGAAGGATCCTGTCCAAAGTTGATAAAGCAAGATGTGCAGCAACCATTACACATAGGACTTTGCTTAATTAAATGTGCCATCATGAGTCCTAAATACATTTACTCGATCTATGTCACAGGCTCTGCACTAGTAAAACATTTTGATCAAATCGGTAGCATTTAAACAGAAGAAGTGTTCGAAGCAGTATGTTTGCTAGTGAGCTTGAAGTTTCTGGGCTAAATATAAACCAAAAACGATAGAAAAATAGTTTAGCTGGCCGATGAAGAGGAGAATGGCCCTGCTTCTTTGCTAGGACGCATATTATTCAACCTGACTGAGTATCTGAGCCATTTCTTGTCAAGTTCAAAGAGAAGATAATTATCCATTGTGGGGCTTCAAATAAATTGATTACTTGTTAAAAGAGACCTAGTTAAACAGACTGTTGAAGCTTAAGTTAAAGAAGATACTGAGTGACAGAAAACTGTAGTTTGCCGCATTTCATCAATATTCACGACACAGACTAGCTGTACTATTCAGTTGCCTATTGCATTGGATCATCACTCAAATAAGGAAAAAGTGATCTATGCCATCCAAGTCTCCATCATTTCCACCAATCAAGCCACAATTAAATTCAATTTGAAAAGAAAAAATCTAGCTCCATACAAACGTGAAGCAGTTTACTATTTGTACAAAGCTCAAGGAGGAACTAACAGGGGAGAAGTCCCAATTAATTAACTCTGTCCTCACAATAGCTAGTTTAGTCCCTAATTTGCTGAAGACGTTAAGACTAAAGGAACCCATCGGCAATAGGTTAGAAAAAGAAATTAGTATGACAATTAGAGTATTTGAAAGATTTACATAAAGAAAAGCGTGTAGATTGCACAAGACGCATATAAAAAACATCAGTCAACTAGTTCATTGAGCAACAAAAGCACCATCAAGAGAAATAATGTACGCATAAAGACTATTTCTAGCATTTCCAACAAAACTAGAATATGAGAATGAACTTTTCCACTATAGCAAAATGAAGAATGTATAACTGATTATCCCTACAAGACTCCCAAGAGGATACTCCAAAAGTCTAAAATACCACCACATTAAAACATGGAAGAAATTTAATTTAGGGACAATATTCCTGACCTCCGAAGCCGCTTACGAAGCATGTAGCGTAAATATGCATCTGTTCCAAATGGGCTGATTCCCATATATTTGCACATGTTTACTAGTCTAGGTCTGAAAGAAGTGAGATGAACCGACAGAAAAAAAAAATGGCATCAGAGCTAATCCAAGCAAAGAGTTCAGAAATAAAGGAGCAAGAGATCAACTCTAAGAAAGGCCTACCTACTGATATTATCTAGAGTAAGCTCATCATTGAATAACTTGGCAAAACTCAAAATTTCTTCATTATTCACTTGGGAACCTGTTCTGACCTGAGTATCAACATATAATGGTCAGATATTAAAATCAGAGGCCAATAACATGAACAAAGGCTTGAGAATTTGTAACTCAACCCTACCCGATTGAGAAACTCATCAAGATCTTCCGCAGTTTGCTTTAATTCACCACTTCTTGAGTTTTGAACTTCTTTAGCCATTTCTTTGACTGTGTCTTGCAGAAACTTGGCATATTCAATTCTCGCATTTAACCTCCGTTTTAGTGCTTCCTGCACATGAATGAGTTTCAATGAAAAAATGAAATCTATTTCAAATCAACAATATCCAAACTAAATATGAATGAGTGCACCATAACTGTGTCAAAATCATCATGTCCATAGGCAACCTACTAAAACTCAATAAAGTGTAAGAAACATGGGCAATATATGCAGCAGGCATTCTCTATTTATATGCAAAGACTATTTGACAGCATATTCCCGCAATATAGCAATTTTATACATTATCATTCACATCAATCATCTTAACACGAATTTAGATGAGCAGGGAAACAAGAAGCACAGCGTAAAGCAGCGTATGATATTTTCAAACAGGGAAAACTCCTTTCTAGCAAAGAAAATTGATGGACATAGTAGCAATAGAAGACGCAAGAGGTACATGCATTGGAAGGTTCCACATTATGCAGGAATACCCATTTAGGTTCCCAAACAGAAGTGGAATTTTGAAATTGGGAAAATAAGTCAGCCTTTAACAGGTTCTATTTCACCGACAGAAGTTCATATTATATGAAGCCGACTCCTCGAGGAACCTTAATACCAAAGTTTGAACAGAGAAATACAGATGAATAGAACATGAAAAGGGTCAAAGCATTATGTAGGACGGACTGCTTTATATATACCTGCTCTTTCATCTTGTCTTGAAATGTTGAGGGCAACATATTGGGGAACAACTTGAGAAATACCGGCAGCAAAAATTCCATGAATGGAACGATTATGAACACCGCAAAAGGAACTAGCCTAAAAATATCGGCTGTTGTACGGGTTAGCTGCTGCCTCTCCCTTCTTGATAGACTCTTACCATCTGCAAGTTTTAAAAGCAATCTAGAACTAATCCTCACATCTGCCCACAATAACTTCGTCCCCAACCAGTAATGTTGCAATGTCGACACAAATTCTGCTTTCCAATGCAAAAGTTTCTTGGCCCAATCCTCTCTGCCGGAGAAATCACAAATACAGCAAGAAGATGTGAGTAAGAAATTCTGTCTACGGACCAAACTATTTCAAAAACTAGGAAACAGATGCTAACCTGCTCATGGAAGCCACGGCTCTCAAAGCAGGACCGATCCCCAGGAGACTGGCCCATACCCTTTGCAGGATGGACTGGGCTGCTCTTTGTGACTCTTGCAACTTTTTAGCTTTTGCTTTTGCTTTGGCAGAACTTAGATCAGCAACAGCTTCATCACAATCTTCTGCAGATGCTTCCTTCCTCCTTTTAGCAACTAAATCTTCATTGCCTTCATCGTCACTACCCAGCTCCTGCTGCTTCGCAGCAGCAGTGGAAGCATGGCAAGTGGAGTGCAACATCCACCTCAGACCCAAGGGATGCATGAGTTCTTGTCGTACATTTCCTCGAACATACCCAGCATTTCCACATATCCCCCCAAAATGTCCAAATCCTTGATTGCTAAGCAGTTTCTCTTTTGCAATCAAGAGAGCCGTGCTATTACTTTTTCTGTCTACATCTGCAGATGGAAGTTCAGCAATGTTGCTGTAACCATGCAGATCTCTGTAGAGAGGAGCATGCTCATGCCCAAGACATTGGAGATATTGAACCGAGCGAACTGAGGAATGCAAGTAATCCGAGATGACGCTCTTCCTCCTGACAAGTGCTCTAGATGCCATCCTCACAGGAAGGTCTCCTCAAGAAGAGAAGTACATCCAATTTCTCACCAAGCGCCCAGTATATCTCAAAAGGGTTACTTTTCATAGAACCACGCTGAGAACAACAACCACGGAGGGAACAATTAGAAGGAGGGCCTTGTCAATTCAGGACACCGCAATCAGGAATAACAAGAACCATGGAAGTAGTACACTGTAGTATGACCACATGTAGACACCTCAACTGTATATATATATCTCACACATAGCAAAACCCACAGACCGGAAGAGTGCCGCAGCCCAAAAAGGGAATTCTCAGAACGAACTCGCGTAAAATTTGAAGTCCAGTGCATTTTTTTTTTTTAACACCAAAAAAAACACGATGAATCCGAGAACAAAAACAACAACTTTCGATAGAAACGAAAACCGATGAATCCTCCCCCGACGAACACGTACATATAAACCAAATCAACCTTGTCAAAATCCTTTCCAAAACATGTAAAAAACACAAACACAAAAAAGGAAAAAGAAAAACGATCCGCCGCCGCCGCCGCAGCAGCCGCCCCCCCCCAAGCGAACGAAGACGACCTCGTTGATACGGCACGTCGAAATTAACAGCTCGAGCTTGCCGACCAGCACCACACGCTATCGAGGCGATCGGGCCACGACCAAAACCAAGCGGACGTAACGAAGAACGACGGCCCATCGCGCGAATTCCAAGTACGGGATCAAAGGCGCCGCCATTTCCATCGATCACAAGAGCTAAGCTGTCGAAATAGAGAGAGAGATGTGGAAGGCGATGAAACACACTCACCGGAATCAATTTGGTCGCCAGCGGGAGTGACCGCGAGCGAGAAAGAGAGCGAGCGAGAGCTAGGTCTCTGTCGAAACTTGCGGGAGGAGAAACGGGAGAGACAGAGAGAGAGAGGTTTAAAGGAGGGATTAGGAGAGTTATTATACGGTGCGGCGGACGTCCACGAAAACGGAGCTACGGGAACCGTCCGATGCGGTTAGATCGGTCAAAGACTGAGGAGGGTCAAAGGAGCCCGGGCCGGCGGGTCCCACGGAGATCGTTGACCGCTTTGACGCTCGACGGTACGTCCACGTGTGGGATTCATTTTTCAAGTGCTGTGATTGCGCCACGTGCTGGAAAGGGGAAATTATCCTTTTCACCACGTGGGTCCCAGACGAATTCCCCACGAAAGTTTCAACGGCAGAGATTACGAACGATCCTTAGATCCGGTCCAGGCAAAAAATCTCGTGTGCCCCCGCGCGACGACTCGACGGAGGACCTCGCTTGTTGATGCGGAACGTCTGTGGTTGTTACTGTTTTGATTCTCGAACAACATTTGGCATATGCCGATTGATTGATATTGAGGACACTTGACGATATGAATTGGTAGCGTGGTTCAATTGCAGAGCAAAAGTTTGCGCCCCTTCGAGTGTTGGGTGATGAGAAGAGAGACAGTGCCAACTTGAACAATTTTAGCCATTTAATATGTCTTTGCTTAATATGGCATTATCTCAAAAGATAACATTAGATGCCGATATGGATAATCAATGCCATCTAACGGCAATAGTGCCCAAATTGGTATTTTCCATCTACAATTTTAACAGAGGCCTCACATTCATCCTTATTTCAAATAAAAAAATGTTAGAGTATGCGATTATACAAGGGACCAAAATTCAAGCAGCTTGCAATGTCATTGCGCCTGGACTTAATCAAGGATCTACATTTTATCTAATCGTGTTCGATCCCATAATTGTTGGATGTCTCGGTAACTTTCGCCTCGTGTGATATACTAGTATGGAAACTACTGAACTATCATAAAAATCTTTCACATATTATACATACACATAATAATGGAGCTGAAAATAGAAGAACAAAAACTAAAGCTTATTACATTTTCACCCAGAGGTCTCTTACATAGACATTATTACATATTTCCAACGGGGTAGCCCCACAACTGAACGCGAAAATGACTCGAGCATTGTTTGCTTCCTTATCCAGTAGCATAGAGTGCTTCCTCTCATTTCCTACATATAGTTCAAAGAATATGATTTAACTTTGATTGAAGTATTTTGTGCAATAGAAGCCTGATCTCTCCAGAACAAATGATGGCAGTCATGTCGTGTTCCGATGCAACGATGGTCTCGTGCCAGCTTGCCTTATAATAAATTTTTTCACTTGTTGGTATTCTCAATAAGTTTTTGGGTAAATTCCTGCGACTGATCCTGCCAAACATAGGAGTCGGGCACCGTCGCGGCTTGTTTACCTGTATCTTTCAAAACAAAATACTTGGCTGTCGCCCAGTTGCAACGGTCGCAACTACTTAGTTGCAATCGAATGAGTGGCTGTCATCTGTTGTTATACTCACTACATGTACTTTTATCACGCGTCACATGTTCTTACCTTCTTCATTTCCAGACACATCAATACCGCTGTCGCCCTCTCTACCCATCATGCCATTTAGACAAATAAAATCTTAGTAATTGAAGATAAAAAGGACGCGAAGCATACCAAGGAAGCTTGAACGTATCCTTCCACCAGCCCTGCTTGGAACAATTTGCAACTATCTTGTCCAAACGTACAATAATTTCAGAAAAAGTTGGCCTCATGACAGATTTTGGATCCCAGCATTCCTCTATCAACCTGCACATTTCCAAGATATGCCCATGCAACAGCATGCTTGAGAGTTAGCGACCATCAAGAAATCATCTGTGCTCTAGGGAAGAAAAGGTCATGATTATCAGTCATCACAGATCGATCATCATTCCTTACAACGAAAAGTAGCAGTCATAGTTACAGCCCTTTCACTAAATCAAGAGTAAGCGAGGTCAAAAGGAAAAAGAAAGGCAGTACAATCCGACAGCAAAAATATGTCAGCCTCATTTTGTAATGTACTTACTCTTTCAACTCAGGAGGGTAGTATTTAGCTTTGATCTTGAAAGGCGGTCGTTTTCCTTCCAAACATATCATTTTGGCTGCCTCTTCTGGAGAACTGGGAGAGAAAGGCTGAACCCCTTCAATCATCTATGCCAATGTGAAAGCAGGTGGTTAACATTTCAGTGGTGGTGACCGATATTCATCATCATATAAATCTGAAGCAAATGTCAAGCACCATATGCACACATAATTAACTCACTAAATCAAACAAATATCATGCTTGAGTAACAGAGGTGAAAACAAGTTTGTCTGGCAAACCAACAGTGTCAATTTTGGCAAGAATTGTAACAGGGCTCTTGGACATGTTAAACTGAATCGAAGACACTGAACACATGGATGTGTTTGATTTTATCCTGAATAAAAGTCCATTACCTCATAAAGAATGAGACCAAAGGAAAAGGCATCCACACTTCTATCAAATATTTCATCATTATAAACCTCAGGTGCCACATATAAACCTGCATAGGATGGATACCATGAGTAAAGCTTGATGAAGAGTTGCATCGGAATAATTAATCTGATTGCTTAAAATTAGATGATGCCAATTCTATTGAAAGGAGAACTTGGTATGTAGAATGGTAATATAATCACAAGAGGACTAAATTTCTGCCATCCGCGAAAGGACTGCGTTTTGGGGAAAGATGTTGAAAACTGAGAATTTCCAGGAGTTTATCTATCTTGGATCCTATAAGTGAAATTTGTAGCTTGTTTAGCGAGAAGGATATCTTTCCTATCTAGTGTTCACATGGATGTAAAATGATTTTGTGCTTAGGGACTCCTACCAAAGATATTTCGTTCTTTGGACTAAATTTTGACTATTCATGCAAAAGCTCATTGACAACCAAAATTGTATTGCCATGAGGATGCTAGATATTTCAGCACAAAATTTAGTAGCAGCTACATCAATGAAACAATATTTGTTTTCTGTATCAAGCTGTCAATTCTTTCAATTTATCCAATCAAACTTCTAACAATTATACAGAGACCAAAAAGGAAGGCCTGAATTTGTACTTTGCCATTGTTATTTGAGGTTTATATGTCTGAGCACAGTGAAAAAAGATAGAGATCTAATAAGATTAACTTCCAGAACTTTTGACAACTTACGCGACAGTTCAGCTTGAGTCCCAGGGTGTGCAAGTTTTGCTTGATCAGGGGATACTCTTGCCAAACTTATCAAACCAAATCCAGAAATCTTTAACTGACCCCCACTATCCAGCAAGATATTTCTGGCACCTTATCAATATTTCAGATATTAAAGAGATCTGGAAAAACATAATTGATATCCAGTTTGCAATAGTATATTAAATCAGCTCCAGCATTTAGTTGTCTTACTTAGGCTTTAAGTCACAATGGATGATGGGATCTGGTTTACATTCGTGAAGATAATTCATACCCCTGAGATTACGGGATCAACAAAGAAAAGTTTAGAATATGGCAATCAGATACAATGTACTACAATTAAAGAGAAAATTATAATATTGCCAGAAACCTCAAATGCAGATGCTATTAGCTTTAGTGCATGTACCTTGCAATATCAAGAGCAAACCGTAGAGCTTTAGATGGAGAGAGACGCCCTTTCTTCTGAAGATAGCTTCCAAGATCACCCTGAAACACCAATAACAATATGCATTATAGCCATTAGGCAAGAAAGAGAACCGTCCTGACCAAAATAGCTTTCTTGTACTCTTCAAAAAAATTAAAGGAGGGAATTTATGAAATCCATACAAGTACTACTAGGATAAAAAAAGAGAGCAAAAAAAAAGATTTTGCTGACATTAATAAACAGGCTCCAATTCAAAGTCTCTGATTTTTAAAGGATCAAAACACATGAAGAAAGTTACGGATTAAAGGAATCTACGTCTGAGAACAACCTTTTCCTGCATAGGAGGACATCCATCATTTGAGCGACACAATAGTCTACCATTCCCATGATATAAAAGAGGACTAGTCATAACGGACATTAACCCATGGAATAACTGATTTCCCTGCTCTAGTCGTGAGGATTACCCAAATCTACAAACCTTCTATTTTTTTCAGTTCCAGTGTTTTAGATAAGGACCTCTCCACAGTACCACTTTGAGCGGTCTCCCCAGTCAAGAGAGCCTAAGCAAAAACAAGTTTTGGTTTTCTCTTTGTACTCTTAATAGTATCCCAGATTTAATAACATTACACAACTGTCACCTATCTTAGAACATGGATGCAAGCCGTTCCATTATGAACTTTAGGCAGGAGAAATTTTTTTCTTTCACTCAAGTCCTGACATTCCCTCCCAACTCCTCCAGAACACTAAGGAATTAGAAACACATAAATTAATACAAAGAAGACACGCACAGCCAGCACATGAACAAATGCCCGAACAAACATGAACGCGTGCGCGCGCGCACTTAGAGAGAGAGATACTCACTTTTGGATGGTACTCCAAAACAATCATCAAGGGCATGTTTTGGGTGACAGCTCCAACAAACTGAACCACATTCGGATGTCTCACTTTTTCTAGTAACTCTAACTCGTGCTTGAAAGCATTTCTGCTCATAAAAAAAATATAAAGTTCATTGAAGGCGTTTTCCAGTCACTATGGAATTATATAACATAAGTTTAAGAATGCAATGTGCCTCTAGGCACAGAGAATGATGCTGTAAGTTGTAAAAGTGAATAAACCTCTTGTGAACTATACGGAATTCGGTTACATAAAAAAACGAATCAAGTGAAAAAGGTCCAGCAACGTAGAATCAAGATGTTCTCTATTCTAATATAACGGATTTCCGTGGCTGGGACTAACAATAGTGGCCTTGCGTTCTAAGAGAAGGAAGAGCAGAGATTAGTTTATTAATAAATTTCATTAGATATGACTCCTTTAATTCCTGATAGATGAACAATTTCAATACTAAAGCTTTATGATTTCAAAGCTAGGTCAAGACAATGTCTTCCTGCTCCTATCCAGGTTGTGCCCATTAACATGCAATTCGATGATGCACCAAACAGATGCCCGAAAGACTGCCATGAACTGGGGGAGAAAATGAACCATCTGAATTACCCTTTTAGGCATAATGATCAGATGGCCATAAGCAGATATTAGCTTCGAAAGATATTAATGTGGTAAAACAGTGGAGAAAGGCACAAATAAAGCGACAATGAGGTACTTGCTAGTACATAAGAGGACATTAAAATAGCAAATTCCATTCCAAACAACGTGAACAAATGCATGTCATTTAAGTTTTATGTTATAACAAAGTGCAGACAACAATGTAGGAACTTACATCGTCTCCGCGTCTGAGTAACTGTCCCTATCCAGTATCTTAACAGCCACCTTTGTACCATTCCATTTAGCTACTTGATATGTTCCCTGTTTAAAAGGAAAAACAAAAAACAAGTACATGAATAACCAAAATTTCAACCAACATAAATTCACTTGAGAGATGTCGAGCAGGTTAAGCCTGGTAAAGGTAATACTCAAGTATGCAAAAAGGTCATAGGATTTTCAATAATTTATAGAAGTGAGCACTCAGAACTCAGAACACCATCTCAAATTTATTTTCAATTTGTCCTAACCTAAGATCACTCGGAAGATTACCAATAATCTTAGTCGCATGCATCCACATCATTTTCTAAGCAAGATTAGTATATATAGGTAAATGGACCTGAGCCAGCCAAAATAATAGTGGGAGAAAGTAGACTCATATAATTGCATTGAAAAGCTTCCCAAACCGAGTAAAATACATAAGATTTCTGAAGTTACCTAGGTTACATATCATGGATAGCTCTGGTATCTAAACTAAAACAGGAATGCAGAACATTCCTTTTAAAAATTGTGGAACAATAGTGATAGGGAAATGATAATTTGGGAATGTAGTTTGAATAATACAGGCCTATTTAGTTATACAAAAGTTGATACAGATAAAATAAAATGTCTAATACATAAGCTACAACTAAGTTGCACCTTATGTCGGAATATATTTTTTCAGACAGAAAAATATTAGTACTTAGAATGTATAAAATGAGAGTAACAAGATTATGTAACTTCGACAGAATATGATACAATTTTACATATCTTCGGCAAATATAACTGATATTTTGAATATAATCAAATGCTCATAGGCTTTTAAGAAATGGAGCTGTTTAAGGTTCACCCAAGATAATTTGGGAATGTAGTTTGAATAAGACAGGCCTATTTAGTTATACAAAAGTTGATACAGATAAAATAAAATGTCTAATACATAAGCTACAACTAAGTTGCACCTTATGTTGGAATATATTTTTTCAGACAGAAAAATATTAGTACTTAGAATGTATAAAATGAGAGTAACAAGATTATGTAACTTCGACAGAATATGATTCAATTTTACGTATCTTCGGCAAATATAACTGATATTTTGAATATAATCAAATGCGCATAGGTTTTTGAGGAATGGAGCCTTTTAAAGGTCACCCATCAACTATGGTGAGCAAGAGAAACATGCCTTTGAAACACCGTCGCCCTTCCGAACCTGAAGTTCCAAAGGATTGAGCTCATATTCTGGAACTTCCCGAGGGTTGGCAACAGTCATGGGTGTCCTTCTTGTTTTCTGGAAACACAGGATAAAGCTCTATGTTAGCATTTTCCGTGGTAGAGACCTCCAGTGATCAAATAGGATAATAGATTAATCATACAGGGACTTTGGCTCCACGAGCTTTCAGAATGTTGTATACTTCCAGATTTCCGTAGTATTTTGCATCAGCAGCTGCCTGTTGAGATGAAAACATCCTCAATTAGGACTTAGCTGGAGACAGATTAGTATAAATCCCAACATAAAAGTTCGACTACATTTAAACCAGCATTATGATAGGCAGTATCTTATTCAAAATTAAGCAAAGAAAGAGCATCTCCCAGTTAATGCTTCGTGTTGGCATATTTCTGTACTGTACAGACAAATCTGTGACATAAAGACTTCCCAAACCATTAATTTCCTCAGCCATATTATCCTTATAGAGTACAAAAAATGCACAGACAAAGTTGAAAAAACGTCATCTTGCTTAGAACCATATGCGTTTTACCTCCCCCTTGAAGCAATAATGAGGCACTTTTCAGTCAATCTTTACATCATCCCAATGGCATCTTTCCATTCACCTCAAAATTATATAGTGAAGGTGAAACATCGGACCACTGCTCTGGCCTCTAGTTTCCGTTTTCAAACGATAACACTTAAGAACGTGCAGTTGACTGGCAAAGTGAAAGATGAAGAATAACGGGATGAATTCTCGCTCGAGTAATAACATGAACAGCCAAACTCGGGAACAAAGCAAACGAAAAGCCAACAGGGAACGGGAAACCATCAACCGAATTAACCAAATAAAGACCACCAAACACAAGCCGAGCTACAGTTCGAGAAGGGGGAATTTACCGTACTCCCCCACCGGTCACGGGCATCAATGTTGGCCCTCCTACTCAGCAGAAGCTTGACAACTTCGACGTGCCCCTCGCACGCCGCGATGTGCAGCCCGGTCCTCCCGTCCAAATCGATGCTGTTCACGTCGATCCCTTCGTTCAGCAGGTCCTCCACCCCCCTCACGTCCCCTCGGCACGCCATGAACAGGAGCTGCATGGTCGAGTCCAGGTTCTCCGGCACCGCGAGCGCGTCGTCCTGGTCGGGGCTCCGCCGTATCGGATCGAGCGACGACTGCCTCCCGAAGCTGAACCTCATGTTGTTCCGCCTCGGGTCCAGCGACGACTGCCGCGTGAATTGCCGGCTGAAGGTCCGCTTCATGGAGCCCGTCGAGAACTGGCGCGATATCCCGCGCTTCAGCTGCGCAGCCAAATCCATTCCCTTTATCCCACCTCCTCCTTCCTCCAATCCCAAACTCTACTCCTTCAATTCCAACCCCAGATTTCGCCTCCAAACAAAAAGAAGAAAAAGGTTCCCTCGAATCGATTAACGACCAGGAATCATCGGGAACACCTCGATTCCGCACGAAACGCACCGCCTAGCGAATCGCGCGACGCATGACGAACCGGGCGTGCATCCGGAAGGCGGGAATCCCGGAGGAAGAGCGAAGAGGAGCCCCGGCGACCGGGAAACCCGGCAATGGCGCGCGGGCCGACCGGCACCGCACCGCACCGAACCGAACCGGCGGCAGCGGAGGCGGGCGCGGGGGGACGGAATCGGAATGGGGGAGGAGGAGGAGGGGAGCTCGACGAATCGAGAGCTAGGAGAAGGCTCTCGACATCGAGCGAAAGAGGGAAGGGGAGAGAGGGAAGCGAGAGCAGGGAGAGGAATCCCCTCAGGTCATTTGCCGATTCGCATTCAAAGAATGGAGGAAGAAGAAGAAGCGAGAGCCAGAGACGAGACGAAGATGGTGGGAGAGGGAGGGAGGGAGGGAGGGATCGGAGCGAGAAGCATGGAGATGGAGAGAGAAAGAAGAGAGAGAGAACGGCCGCCACGGAGACGCGCGAGGGAGACGGAGAAGCGGAGAAAGGAGGAGGAGGAGACAGAGAGGAGGAGCGGAGCGAGCGCACGTTGATTCAGGGATGGCCGTTGATTTATATAAATATAAAGCGGAAAGACGCGGCAATTTTTCGTTATTGAAATGATACGTACGGGGCTGGCCCTTTTTCTTTTTTTAATTTTTGTTTATCGTTTTTTCTGATTTGATTTTTGATTTTGGTAAACGCGTGTCGCGATGGCTGATCAGACCATCTAACTTTGCAAAAGATCTTGCGGTTTCTTTTTGATGTACCGCCCCACTCTCGTGGTAGGGTCGTGCAAAAGAAAGAAATCGGGGAATCTCCCGACATCGAACCGAACGGATGATTTTTACGGGGACCGATTTGATTCCCGATTTTAGGTGCGGAACCGCTCACTCGAATTTAAAAAAAAAATTGGAGCATTCATCTTAAAATTGTAGTATCGTTTCGTGTCAAATGATAAGCAAGAGATGGAACCGAATATCCAAATGGAAGCATTAATCATAAAATCACGGTATCATTTTCGTGTTTGATGAGCAAGGCCCTCGCGCGGATTTCTTTATTATTCTCATCTTTTCCCTTGCAAGGAAATATCCACAGAGAAATTAGGCTCACCGTATATTAATTGATGAATGCAATTTTGTAGAGATTCAGGATCAGTTCCATGGATCTCACTAGAGAACCAAACCGCCAGTTTGGTCTGATTCTCGGATGGGTCCATGGAACCATCGGGCGACTCCTAATTCCAATTTTTCGGAATTGGTCCTTAATGGGCGGTTTCTGGACAATACTTAGCCATATCTTGTGGTGTGATATACTATCAATATTTTGAAAATCAAGCTATTTCATATTATATATTTTCAAAGAGTATTTTCGGGACACTAGTTATTGTATGCATGTGATCTGCCACCCCCCCTCCCCGATCGAGGTTTCATAGAGCGACGAATTGATCAAAGGGACGGTCCCGTAGTATTTCATTCGAGGCCTATGGTTCTCGACATTAACTGGTACTACTCGACACCCATGCTCAATCGAGTAAAAGCCACACGACTCGGCCCGAGCTTCAATTTAAACCGTCTCTTAGCGTGTCCCGAACGAATCAACGTGATAGGTTTCAACGGGACCATATGATATGTAGCCGTAATCCGAATTTTACGCGTGAACACGAATCGCCGGCTTCCCGGTTTTTTTTTTTTGTTTTGGTCGGAGATTTCCCGATTATTATCACCTAATATAATTCGAGTTGCCGAACTGGGCCCCCGAAGGAAATGTACGGGTCACGTTGCGTGTCGGTTTTCATTGCTTGCAATTTGGGTCGAACGAATTGATAATTGGTGGGTTGACTCCGAAAGTACGCGCCATTGCCATGAGGTCTTGTGAAATTCAAGTGGCAGGATGCTGTTTTTTTTTTTTTTTTTGTAATGCACATTTAAATAATAATATTATAATGATTATCTCGTCCTATCCGTATGATAATTTATACTCTCCCAACAGCGCGTCGAAATTTACTAGAACACCGAAGAAAGTCGATATAATTTGATAGAGGTGTGCGTACGCTTCTCATTATCAAAAAGGTTACCGATTCGGCATAAACACGTGCCGGTAGTTATTTTCTCGCATGAAAGCTTCCAAGACGCACGGACAAGTTACCAATCATAATGGAAAACCTTACATTTTGGAGGGAAAAAAAATGGTAGTTATGTGAAATAGTCGAGCACTTTTTTTTGTGGAAATTTGCTGTCAACCTTGAGAAATTTACCCACTGGGGATAAGTTGAAAATGACCCTTTTCTAAAACAAACTCACTAACCAAATAACAAAAACATCAAAAGCTAAAATACTGATTTTCATGGCATAAAAAGTTTTCGGCGACGACGAAAAATTTACTTCCCCTCGTCGCTCCCATACTTCTCCAATGAAAAAGTCGCTGACCGCGTGAAAACAGTTACTAATTAAAAGTAGATCGAAATTTACTTCATCAGAATATACGACGACGTCGTCAAATCTTCCACACAGAAAAGTAAGTGTAATTAAATTAACAGGAATATCTATTCTGACGAGAGAAAGCTCGCATTCTCGAATGAAAATGATAACCGTAATAATTACGAGAAGAGAAAAACTCGCTAATCCACGAACATCTCCTCCCTTTATTTTCGCCACGAAATCGCGAGTTCTTATTGACTTGAGCATCGGAAGGCTCTTATCGATAAGGAAGTGGAATCCTCTTCGGATTAAAATAATGGAGGGTCAAGAAAGAGCTCAGCGTGCCCTAGAACCACATGCGCCAAAGATGTGGCCATCGTTTTGCTCAACACGATTCGTGAGGCCAATCATGGGTGGATTTTACTCTACAGCTAGAGCCGTGGGGGACGGCCCGTTGACCTTGACTTTGCTTGATGACAAACCAAAATTTCTCGTACATGACAATGAAGTTTTTGGCCATATTTATATGGAGGGTGAATCTCCCTTGTCCTAATATTTGAGAACAGATATTTGCTTACTTCCTAGCTTATACTTCATTTTATGAGTTGCATGGTTTGGGATTTTATTTTGTTTTTTAATTTCTTAGTAAGTTCAATATGTCGCTAGGATCGGGGTTATTGGGTAGCGCCGTGGCTATCGAGTTCGCGATTTTCCCGAAATTTGATTACCCGTTTGAGCGGATTTGATTATCGCAAAAATGACAAAATAAGATATCGAATGAAAGAACGCAAAACGACCCGCATGCCTTAGGACTAGAGTTCCTACAATACTTTTGGTTCTCTGATCGGTTCGTGACCGGCCAATCGGGGTCGGGATTTCAATCGAAGCTGTTAAGCCCCAATTCGTCAATTCGGGGGGGAAAGAACAATGTCATTTCTGCACTCTTTTGTTGATTAGGATTCTCCGTCTAAGCCATGTCGATCGATTTATAAAATCAAAGTAACGTCAAGAAGAATCACTTGCGCGTTGCGCCTGACTCATTATAACTTGTGGAATGGGCAATTAGAGCCAAGGCGGGTTTTCTTTTTGATGGTTCGATTTGAGCGAGGTTGAAGTTTGCATTCGATATTCGAGCGCCTATGAAAAGGGGGGCCAATCGGACAATCGATGTCGGACAAAAGCCACGTGATCACACGATTCGCGTCCATGTCGGTAAACTCAACACAGCTAGGATGGGTGTGACGTCATGAAGACGTGATATCCTTCCTTCTTTTTGATAATTTATTTCTTTTTTTTGGCCGCTTTACGCGATCTTGCCATGTTGATCGCACGATCTCTCCATTCGAAAGAAATTGCAAAAAAAAAAAAATTCCATTTTTGGTATTACAATTTTAGGGATTTGCTCATACGGGGGCCGACATCGAAAAATAGTATTAAATTTGTGCATCGAGTGCTATTATATATCTATGTCAGTTTCGAATGTGTTCGTCTCGGATCGGCAGCAAATCCAGTTGGACCGAGTCTTTGGAGGCCGAGGAGTCGCGTTCGTGCGTCCAGATAGGGCTTGACTGGATGTTGTCGAAGGGAAACAAAGTGGCAAACGAGGAGGGAAAAACAAGGGATAAAAAAACAGTCACGAAAAATCTCAGATAATATCTATTATCATACGTTTATCTAAAACTTTTTTTTTATAGCATCAAAAGTTGCGAATTATACCCACTACGACATATTCGTCGAGCTTCTATCAGATGATTTTTTTAGCTAAAATAGCGTCGTTTTTATTTGGGTAAAAGTCACCAAACCCCAAACTATCCCCACGGTTACAACCGTTAAAAATCTACCTTGGCGTTGTTTTGATTGAAAAATCATTTGATGAAGCCTTAATAGAAGGTTAATGTATCGCATAAGTACAAGTATGTTATAGTGAGCATAGTTTGAGGTTTTTAATGTTATAAAAAAGTTTTGAGTAAATGTGTCACAGTGAACATAATTTAGGATTTTTGATGGCTTTTTCTAAGCCAGGTGGACGCTATGTCAATATTGCATCCACATCTACTTTTTTTTTTTTAACGAATCTCATTAACAGAACTTTGACGGAGGATTAATGGGTCACGCGGGTACAAATTTACGATTTTTGGTATTATTCGGGGTTTTTCTTGATGGATTTTGCCCTTTATTTGTTATTGCATTTTAGAGTTTGTTTACGCAGGTACCGACATCAAAATAGTATATTATCCATCAATTGCTATCGGGTCGGAAATCCACTGACCGAGTCTTGGAGGCTAAGGGGTCGCCTTCAATCGTCCAGACAAGACTTATCTGGAATTTTTCTATTTTGAACACAGCTTAACTGGAATTTGAAGGGAAAAAAAGTGGCAGTTGAGGAAGGAAAAAAAAATGGATAATAAAAGAAAATAAAAAGAGAGACTTCTATGCTTTATGTATTAAGTTTTTTTATTTTTGTCACTGCCCTTATGTATTAACTTTTTTTTTATCTATCCTATCTTTAACTCTCCTCACTTTCTGATTATTACTCTTCCTTTTGTAGAGCACGGGAATCGTATCCCGCACCTACGATACTATTGTCTCCATCCCCTAAATCCTTTATCTGCATAGCCGCATATCTATTGGCAACCCAGTAGTAAGTTCAATCCATTAGAATTGTGACATGGTGTTGCCATGCAATGAACGTGCATCGGTCGGTTTAAAGATGGGAAAATAAGATTTATGGACTCCAAATTCAAACATCTTTCGAATATTCGAACGATTATATTATATATATATAAGGGTTAATACCACGAAAAATCCTAAATTGGTACGCCTGCGATAAATTTACCTCAAACAAATTTTTTGACCACCCAAAATCCAAAACTGGTACATTTGTGACAAATTTACCCTTCGTTAATTTCCGTTAAATTGAATTAATACCTTAAATAATCACAAACCGGTACACCTGTGATAAACGGAGGATAAAACCCAAAATTGATATATCCATCAACTGTTGTATGTCATTTAATAAAGTAATTTAACAGTAAAATTTAACGAAAATTAATGGGAGGTAAATTTGTCACCGGTAAATTTTTTTCGCCTACCGACGTCTTGGAGGATGACAACATGATGGTGAAGAAAGGGGAAGACGGCGATGTTCCATCCGTACCCTATGGGGAGGTTGGAGGAGATGTAAGGAAATGATTGGTACGAGTTCGGGTCGGAGCATTGGCTGAGGGATGTGGAGGATGGCGGTGAGAAGTGGGGGTTCGTCGGGAGGGACACATTTACGTACTCATGTTCTAGGCATGGCCAAGGATTTCTCTGGAGAGGAAAATAGCGTTCTTGCATATGAAGAGGGTGGTGGCCGGGATGTTGCGATGGTCAGGGTAGTGCCGGCGACGGAGGAAGGGGCGGAGCTGATGTTCGCTTCATACTCGACGAGATGGGAGATCTATTTGGCCTTTCGGCCTTTTACACATGCTAAACTTTTGCATCTCTATTTTTCTTTAATTCTTATCATTTTAAATTTGCTAAATGCTTAATTGGTATAACTAAAAAAATGCGAGTTGATTCGGGTTGGATCTAGGTCTGGTTGGGTATGGGCTATCTAAATTATTTTAAAAAAATTGGGCCGATGTGAGATAGATGGATAAATTTAGTTAAATCCATTTATAACCCGTTCAAAGTCTCAGACTCCCACCTGACCCACCCATTTGTCACCTCTACTTTTGCTAGAGCATTCAAATGGGAGCATGGAAAAGAATGCAAAAAAATTCTTAGTGCCATCTGCAGTGAAACCGCATCTCAGTGCACATACAGAACCAGCTTGGCTCGAGCAGTGAGCAGACACATATCAAAATCACATAATCAATGTTATCAGTGCAAAATTAGAAGACTGCAATAGACAACTAAACAAGAAACAATTGATAAGCACATTGATGTTGTAGTGCTGGGAACAAAAGTAGCCGCATCCATTTCGGAAAAGCAACAGGTGTGAAAGACCCGAAAGATAACCACAATTCTACCTCCTACGCTTAAGAGGTCCAGTCTTGTACCCGGACTTGCAAGGCTTCCCCCATGGCGTCACCGAACACCTCCCATAGCTCCCACTACTTTTGCTACGCCCTTCACCTCCTCCGTGAGGATGATCGACTGGATTCATCGCCACACCCCGAACAACCGGCCTCCGGCCCAGCCATCTGCTCTGTCCAGCTTTCCTGAGCTTCCGACTCCCATGGCTAGGGTTCGACACCTGACCAATCGTAGCTCGGCATCGAGTATCAATCAACTTTTCGGCTCCTGAAGGCAGTCTCACCATGACATATCTTGAAGTGGGCTCTTTCAAGATCTTAGCACAGGTTCCTGCAGCGCGAACTAGTTTCCCGCCTTGCCCTGGGTTCACTTCGATGTTGTGGATCATGGTCCCAATACGCATGGCAGCAAGCGGCATACAACTGCCGATTTGTGAATTGACGTCGAGATGAAGCATTTGATTCATCATCTTCTCGCGGAAGGATTGAATATTTGCATCAGCTGCATAAGTCAAGACATAGCATGAATGATGAGGACCGATTTATTGAGTCTAGAAAAGCCCAAGAGCCGAAACATTTGGAAGCAGAACCTCCTTTTCATGACTTTCCCGTCACCAACATAACTCTCTTTACAGTTACATTACTGGTCCTCAGTGACTATTTACTTTGTTAGAACGTTACAAGCACATGCTATAACATTAGATAAGTATTACAGAACATAAACAAAAAGCACCATGTAGAATATTGCGCTCCAATGGAGAGAATAAGAAACCAGAAGAGACTAAAGACCGAGAGAACCAAGATATGGAGATTGATACTTAAACCTCCCAAACTCGCCTACATCCATGCGCTAGCCCAGACCCAAACTTATGCTTTCACTCCCTTGCCAGGAGGCCTTGTCTCCAAGAGTTCGGCATATCACAATAGAACTTTAGAAATTACTTAACACTTTCCATACCAGACCCATCTGTACCATTGTTAGAAGGATTCAAAGGGACCTCAGAATCTAAAGGTGACTAATCATGCAGAACATCAACCATTCAGACCATTCTATAAATGCTCCACTCCATACATGATGGTCCTCCAAAGCTGAGACCTCGCAAACAAGTCATCACATATGAGACACACAACTTAGATGAACATAAAAAGCTTGTCAGTCAGCAAGATTCTGGCCCTCCCACTGAAAAGGACATCTGACCAGATTTGACTTAACATTTTTCTCTTATGTGCACATTCGACCAGACAGTTTCACATAAGAGTCTCCTCAGTGACTTCAAGTGAGGTTTCTTTCTGCAATTAGAAATTTCCAAAAGGAAAATTGTGGAATTATTTACCTGCTTATGTCATTTGAAGGAATTCGGTCTCACTAAAACTTCCAAGAGAACCATGAGAGGACACAAAGTCCAACAAATGAAACTACAAGAACATACTTCTTCATGAATGTCATGAACTATAGGATAAACAACATGATTAACTTCTACTGTACTTTCCTGCAGAAGATGGAGCCACAAGCTTCAAACCATCATGCCACTCAACAGCCTAAACCTGAAGCCTTAAAATAAATACCAACACTCGCTCCGAACAATATGTGTACCATATGCTATAGTTAATCTCTTGTTCATATGTCATCAATTTTAACTATTAGCACAAAGTAGCATTAATGAAAACTGAAAGCCCTCTCATTATTTCCATATACCCTTGCGCTTGACTATTCCAAAACTCAATCGCCCACCACCCTCTCCATGCCACCTCTGTATTTCATAAAATAACTCCAAGGTTCTGATTGAAGTCACAAGAACTTGTCACCCTTAACCCAGTATTGCAACAAAGAGCATCCAACTAACCATTCGGAGTGGCGAATTCATTTATTTTCTTTTCCACTAATCCCGGCAACTCGAAAAGGTGAACTCTTTAACCTGATTAAAAGTATTCTAAGTACTAATGGTACTATATCAATCCAGGGTCTGTGTTTATGGATGCCAAAAGCAGTTTTAGCTCTATTTGCCCGGCTTTTTGGCTGAGCTACACCACTGATAAGCTTCTTTTGATTGTAAGCTGCACGCAAAATCAAACCTTCAGATACATTATCGATGACATTCTCCAGCTCTCAAGTAAAAAAACACTCGAAAATTCGACAAACCAACTACATTCACGTTTCTCCCACCGTTCGCCGCGCATTGTCATCGGCCAAACGGTTCGAATCAAACTCACAGGGACAAAAGCAGGACGCGCCACCGCATCGTAATCGGTGGTTCGCCAAACCAAAACAACATACGAATGACACATCAAGTCCAAACCAATCACCGCACTCTGTTTCGAAGCTGGGGCTTCGAGAACGAAAGATTTCCCTCCATTTCTTCTCACCGGCGGCGACCTGCGCCGCCCCAATCTGACCAAGAGAAAAGCACGAGAAAGACAGCACTACCTGACGAGAAACTGCGAGGGGTCTGGCTAGTGATGCGCCCATTGACGAGCTTGCTGAGGAAGGTCGAGGAAGCTCTACCTACCCTCCATGCCATCATCTTCTTCGGATCAGCTTCTTCAGTTCTTCTTAGGGTTTTTGGTTCTTGGCTTAGACCATTGATCTCGCTCTGCTGAAGCGTCCAGTTCCGTACTTCACCTGGCGGGTCGGGTCGGGTCGGACCGGATGGTGTCTAATGCAATAGTGAAAAAAAGAAGCTAGCTTGATGTTTTGCATTTTCTAAGCAATTTCTATCCATGCATTTCATTGATGCGATAGTGAAAAAAAGTAGACAGCCTTTTGCTTCAACGATAAAATTTCTGATTTTTTTTTTTGTGAAAAATGGTATTGATACTTAATAATGAAAGCGACACGACTTTATTTTAAAGTTTATGTTTTTTAGATTTGAGGGGTGTTTGGTTCAGCTTTGGGAAAGGGCTTTGAGCCTCGAAAGCCCATTCCCAAAATGCTGGAGTGTTTGGTTCAGCATTTTGCCTAGTATTGGCCAAATGCTAGCATTCCAAATGCTGAAAGCTCAAGGCTGGTCCGGACCAACCTTGGGCTTTTAGCATTCCACGAATGCTACTGTTCATTAATATATATATATATTGGTTTGAAGCTGTTCTTCACCAAGCAGCCGGTGAGGGCGGCTGGCGAGGGTGGCCGGTGAGGTCGGGCGACCACCGGTGAGCAGATTCTTTGCCGCCGCCCGGTCGCCGAGGCCGGCGACCCTCGGCGGGGTCGCACGACCCAGTGGCCGTCGCTGGGTCGCACGTCGCCCTGGGTCGCACGCCGCCCGGGTCGTGCGAGCCCCGCCGAGGGTCGCCTCGTCTCGGCGCGATCACGGCGGCCACAGATCCGGGCTCGCGCTGGTCGCCCGACCTCGGGTGACGGCCGCCGACGCCAGATCTATCTCGCCGGCGGCCGTAGGCCCTCACCGGCGGCCGGCTCCGGCGATGGTAGGTTTTGTATTTTTTTTTAATAAATAAAATAATTCTCAAAGTCCATTTGCAAAAAAAATTTACCAAACACTATATTTTGGTCAAAGTAGATTTACAAAATATTTTTACCAAACACCATTTGCATTTTTCCAATGGGCTTTCACCCAAAGGTATTTGCATTCCCCCAAGTAGCATTTTCAAAGTTGAATCAAACAGGCCCTTGGCGTTGTTTCATGTAGTTAGTGATTTGGTAACTCTAAATCTGAATGTGGTATTGAACTCTTACTCAATTGATAAAAATGGCCACGACAATCTTTTGCGTCCAAATGGTCTTACTCGGTAGTTGATGCCAATAATAATGTTGTGGTGGCTCGTCAATGGGCAACCTTTTTTTTTATAAAAAAATTTGAAAAATTGAATTAATATTTATAAAACGAAAATTAGTTTTCCGTAAGGGATAAGAACCAAAGTTCAATTTGAACTTTTCCTCTTCAATAAAAAAATCAATAGTTCAATTTGAACTTTTCCTCTTCAACCAAAAATCAATTTTACTATTTCTAAAATAGCCACCGGTAGGAGGTGCGTTGCGCTGATCTTCAAGAGCGAAGCCAGTACCATAGGCCCCTTCAATTTTTCGCCAAGTGAAAATTGTTATTTTCTGTTTTATAATGATCATTTTTGTTTTTATTTTATTTACCAAATCAATGTGTCACCTAGGCATAGTTTGGCATATCAGCTACCGCGTGGAATCATTCATACCTCAAAGATTATAATAACTGTTTTGATCTATTAAGCGAGACAAAAATTTTGGGATTTACCTTGTGAAAAATTTGCTAGTCACTTGTATGATTGGACTTACTTTTATACCCAAGATGACTACCACTATGGACATATTATTAGTTTTTAAATAGACTGAACACCTCTTCGTTACAAAACTATTCAAAAAAGTGCACCGAAAGTCCTAAATATCATGTGCGGAACGAAATTAACTTTGAAACCTTTCAAATGATTCAATTAAATCTACAATCATTTTCAAATATTGCAATTAAGTTTTTACAATAAAAGGCACCGAAAATTGGGCAAGTATCACTAAAAAAGAAAGCCTGTAGGGGCATTATTTAGCTTTTCCCAAAATAAAATTTTAGGACGTGATTATACTTTTTTCATTAAATTTTTTAAGACTCGATTTGACCAGTTAAAAGGTTTACGGCTCGCTTGCACTTTTTGGTAATAGTTTCGAATCCGGATGTAACCAATTAAAAGCTGGAATGAAGAACCGTGATAAGTTAAAGGCTCGGACATGCCTACTTCATATAGATTAGTCAACATATTTATCATAAGGGCTAAGGTCGAATCAATACTAGAAAGTCCATATCTAGCACGCACATTGCTAGAGGCTCGAAAATAGTTCAATATTACGTAGTTTAGTATTAGCCACGTCAGCATCGATGAACGGGATTTTCTTTGAATGAAATCCAAAAAAAAAAACAAAGGGAAAAGAGAGAGCTTTTAGCCCGCCGCCGTCTTCAGCCTTCCCTCGCCTCCTCCTCTCCTCTGCTTCCTCACATGGCGGCCGTCTCGTTCCACCCCGCGCCAATCTGCGGCGGAAACGCCTCCTCGAAGCTCGGCGATGGCTTCCCGAAGCTTCTCGCCCTCCCGGCGAAGCTGCTCTCGCCGGCCGCCGGGTCGTCCCGCCGCCGCCGCTCGCGCGGGGAGCTGGCGGTGGCGTCCGCGGGGAGCGTCGACAATCCAATCGCCGCCGCCGCCGACAACGCCCCATTATCCGTCCCCAACCCTCCTCCTGTCGCTCGGCCCAAGTACGTCTCGTCAGGGGGATCGTTACGTAGCGTTTCGTGTGGCGCTTTGGTAGTTGCTGACGCGAGCTTGGATGGTGTCTTTCGATGACATCGTTAGCTGTGTATGGTGGAATATTCGTACGGAGCCTCTTGCATGTATTCGTTTTTTGTGGGTGTAAGATGGAAATGTACGTGCACGAGATGCAGGCTTTCTTGGGCTTTTGGAGACGATCTGGTGGTTTCACGAGGCTATATAGCTCTGTTTGCTGAAATGTTTTCGTGGGTTCACTTTGATTGTGGATTTTAATGTGCGAAAAAGCACGATGTAGATACCCAATGAGCGATTTTTCCTAAAGCTGGCTAGTGCTTGTTGTTATCAGTGGACTATGCTTTACACTTCCACGAGATGAGATGTCTGATTTACGGTTGGCCCAAAAAAGGGCTGTCTGATGCACAATTGCTGCACATCCTTTTTTGTAGAATAAGGGTGATGATGATTTTTAGATGGAGGCGAAAGGATATTCTATGTTAGTCATTGCATGTCTGTTGGGGACTGCTGTTGTGACTAATTTGAATGTTGTTTTTAACTACTCATGTTGCAATGATACCAGGGTGAGGAGGCATACGATTTCCGTGTTTGTTGGTGATGAGAGTGGAATGATAAATCGGATTGCTGGAGTCTTTGCGAGGCGGGGATATAATATTGAGTCCCTCGCTGTTGGTCTGAACAAGGACCGGGCCCTCTTCACCATAGTTGTTTCAGGAACTGAAAGGGTCTTGCAGCAAGTTATGGAGCAGCTTCAGAAGCTCGTGAATGTGTTGAAGGTATGTTAATACTTTTCATTGAAGATACCGACTGATTCTTGTTCAACCATGAGTTATTTTTCCTAAATGTGAGGTTCATCCTCATTCTGCTTGACCTATTTTTCTGGTGTGAGTATGTAAATAAGTGCCCTTATGTATCCTATCAAGGGGAGTTTGTGGTCATTGGATATGATTTGTACGATCCCCTTTGCCTCTCTCTTAAGCAGAACCATCGTATGTTCTCACGTGTCCATAAAACTTGAAGTATGGATATGTCTGTGCCGCTTCTATTTTGGTTCATTGTCTTTCATCCTTTATGCATAGTGTGTAGAATATATGTGGGTTTTCAATTATGCTTCTGCTGTATGCTTGAAAATGAGTTCACTCGATATTTCTTGACGAGCACCAAAACAACCCTGCTTCTGTCTAGTGTCTTCCTCCTTTTATATAGCTGTTAATCAGAGTTAATTACCATGTGCAGGTTGAAGATATATCTAAAGAACCCCAGGTTGAGCGTGAATTAATGCTCATAAAAGTCAGCGCCGAACCCGAACATCGTCCTGAGGTAGTTGATCTTTTGTTGAGTGCCACTACAATGATGTTTACCTTTATTAACAGCTCATTCTAAGTAGCACTTCCTGCTTGGAATGTTCAGATTATGTGGTTGGTGGACATCTTTAGAGCACAGATCGTGGATATTTCAGAGCACTCCTTAACAATTGAGGTGACTTTATATGACTTTCTAGCTCATAGTTTTACATTCTTTGCAGTATATCCGGAAATTTTTTTGTTTGTGATTTAATTAAGTCGGTAATTAGACGTCTGGAATGACCTTGCCCTGGACTCGAAGAACATACCAACTATGAGAATTATAACGTTGGGCAGTATAGATACATGGCAACCTATTCTTCTTCTTCTCAGTTCCTATAAGATTAATAAACCAGAATGCCTGTTTTGTGTGGCCAATTTTAATCAACACAATTATCACCAACACATCAGAAGTGTGCACAATTCAGCTTTAGACCAGGAAAATGTGCAATGCGATGGCAAGCTATTTTGGTTCTGATAGATATCGGTGTTTCTTTCTTTTTTTTGGTTCTGCGGAAAAGACATGTAAGAACTCTTGTTGCCATGTAATAATGATCATTGTGGTATCGATCTTTCTGAAGTTTTTTTTTCTTTTTTAAAAAATTAATCAGAGTTGTGAGGAATAGATTAACAATCTATGTAGTCAAAAAAATGCATAAGGTTCACAATCCATGCTCTTCTGTTTTACAGGATTAACATGATTTTTACATTTGCTATTTAAGTTGGCATGTTTATAATTATTAGCAATGAGTTGGCCATCTACAGGACTTCAAATGACCTCATACTTATAGTGATTTTGTGCAGACTGATGTAATTTGACTATTTACATTATCAGTATGTTAATGGTGTTGACCTTGACAAGGCTGCTCTTGTGGGCTGATGCATGTGACTAGGTAACGGGAGATCCAGGAAAGATGGTGGCGGTGCAAAGAAACTTAAGCAAGTTTGGCATCAGGGAAATTGCAAGAACTGGAAAGGTTGGACACATCTAGATGCCATGTCTAACATCTGTTTTATTTTTTGTAAGCCAACAGAGATAGCTTGTATAACATGCATCCCATATAGCAATAATATTTATTTTTTCTGTAGATTGCTCTTAGAAGGGAAAAAATGGGCGCATCTGCTCCATTTTGGCGATTTTCAGCTGCTTCCTATCCAGATTTGGAAGGAACCATTCCTGCTGATTCTGTAATTGCAGGTGCTAGAGATAGAACAGTTCCTGGTGAAACTGATGCATATGTTGGGGTATGTGCATCTCAAAATATTTCTCTCCTCCTTATTGAAAGGCATGTTGTTTCTCTATAATGTCCATTTTTCTCTTCTTCTTTTGTTTTTTTTTAATAGTTGTGTTTTGTGTGTAATCTTTGTGCTTACCTATGTTTGTTCTTCTAAGATATTTCTGGCCAACGTTTTTTATTCTTAGTCTTCTAGCTATCCTGGAGACCCTATTCTTGCGGATTTTATATGAGAAACTTGTCGTCTGTAATTTTATAGCATCGGTTTGTTGACTTTGCTCATGAATTGAATGGCAGATGTTGATTTAAATGAACATTCTACTGCCACGTACTTAGACTTAAAAAGAGGTGCTTTCAAGCTTTGATGCTAGTGTTAGTATGTTGCTGTCGTAAATCACGTTCATCTTTTATTTTTCTTTTTTTGTCGCAACTGACTTGAACTGTCTTGAATGAGTCAATTTCTTTGTAGTTATCTCTGATGAATGTTTTGTAGTTTTCTTTACTAAAGAAAGGGTGGTTGCTCAATTGATGGTTAACCATAGATGGTGGTGTTTACATATATTTTGTGCTTTTCTTTAGCTGTTAATGTAAGATTTGTCTGGATTTGTTGGCAGTCGATGGAATGCCATACTGTTTGATGATGTTATTTTTCTGGTTGTGAATATGTAATTTTTTGACTTCCTTGAGTATATTAAATGTTTTCACTGTTGTTTTCCAATGAAGGGAGATGTTTATCCAGTGGAGCCAACTGATGGTATCCGTGTCAATCAAGTGCTTGATGCCCATTGGGGCGTTCTCAATGATGAAGACGTAAGAACTCTCTGAATTTTCTTTGCTGCTTATAACCTGACTTTTGTTCTAAAATAAGATTCCTGTTTAAATAGGCTTTTAGTAATGTCGTTGTCTATTTTCCTTGAAATGTAAAAAATGTCGATATCATGTTGAGGGAGATATCCTTATGGGTGGGATTGTCTGAGTGCTTTTTGCATAACTGGCCTATATTTGCTGTAGCAATGGATTAGAATACTTATTTTAATTGTCATCTGTGGAGTGGAGTTGTGACATCTAAAATCCAACTTTCAAGGGTTTTAAATATTATTTGCAATATTAACTACTTTATTTATACCTATATTTACGATTCAAGGGTGATATTAGCTGGAGTATTGACTTAGTGAAAGCAACGAGGGCCAAGAGTTCGAATCTTTTGCCTTTTCTTTCTCTTGTTTGTTGGCAACTATACTGGAGATTAGGTCCATATTGGTGCTTAATAGACTGACTGTAACAGTTTTAAGTTCTGACAACTATGCATGTTACTGTATCCTATGAAAGTAGGGTTGGCCAATCTGGATTTTTGTCATAGAATGGTATGGTTGAAAGCAAACTCACAAAAGTTGGTTACTAATAACACTTTGTATTATTTGATTGATGTGGGGGAAAGAAATAACAGGATCTGTTAGAATTCTGGATATCTTCCAGTCCTGTATTTTGTTTTTAGTGAAAAACATAAGCGGCTGTAAGGACCATTTTCATTGGCGATTTGGCTATCCACTTTTCTGGAGAAGGAAGACAATGTCCAACGAAATCTGGAAAACAGGAAAAGGTCGTTTAGGTTCCAGTTGAGATGCCCAAAAAATGAGGAAGATTGACACTTCATAAAGGATTTTTCATAGTTATGATCCAGCCAATGTAATAAAAAATAATCGAATTTTTAAACTGGTAAAACAATGTTACAAGCTTAAATCTAGCAAAGCTGAAATTGGGAAGATAATAGGTTCGGAATTGTCCCTGAAAATGAAGGTCGGCAAACTTCAGGAAGTACTCACGGTTTTAAAGGAGTTGGGACAGACTCATTAGAAGGTTCAGCAAATGGCAGAGTTCGTTTCATGTGGTATTCTCAGAGTTGGTCATTGAAACAAATTACTCCAATCTTGCATGTAATTGAAAAATTTGTTAGATTTCAGATAAAAACTATAATGTCTATAGATAGTATAGTTTTACATCTAAAACATTGCTGAAGTCAAACTAATTCTTTAAATGTGGTGCACTAAAAATAAATATCAACAACTAGGAAATTATTAGAATGTCTTCTGATTGAAGTATGACAATGCCTCGATTACTTGTTTAATTTTTTAATGTAGTTTAATTTGTTTTTTTATCTGGTATTAGTATCCAAAGAAGGACATCGATAGATATTCTATGTAACTTTAGTATTTCCTCTATGTCCTTGAAAAAACTATAAGTTTGGAAGGAAAACTGTTGAAAAGATGGAGGAAATGATTTTGGTCAATTGTCAAGCTTAAGTTATGTTGTCCTGCCGAAAAGGATTTTGACAAGATTTTCCTCTATCACTAATTAAAACAATTTGAGAAAATGGATCTTAGCTTTCATTTGTATTTACTTAAATGTCCCTTGTATATTTGTTTCACCATTAACTGGCAAAAGCTTGGAAGTTTTATATCCTTAAACTGATTTTTCTATTCCAATTGATTCTGAGAGAGTTAGATCCATAGCTGTCACATTGTTACCTCTTGAAGGGTATAGCGCACCATTGCATATAATTGAAGGGTATGAGGCATGTTCTGAAATTGTGGATGTGTGAGGGGGTTGAATATAACCAATCAAGTTATAAAAGATGCAATCTAATTTAAGGCAGAACTTGTGACTTTTAGAGCTCTTTTTGCGAATCAAGGAATGACAGTGGTGTTCAGTTTTATTTAACATTGTCCGATTTAATCTTTTTATGACCCATTTGAATTGTCAAACATTGGTTTTGGTTGCATGGAACTGCATTATCAATTGGGTAAATCAAGACCGGGTTCTTTTTGTTTCTTTTTTTACCAGATGAGTGGACTTCGGTCACACACTCTATCAATGCTCGTTAATGATGCTCCTGGAGTTCTCAATATCATTACGGGTGTCTTTTCAAGAAGGGGATATAACATTCAGGTAAGTTTGGCTCTGGTATCTTATGCCTAAAACTTTCTCACTCTTCTTTAATCATTTTAAATCTCTTCTTCAACTTGCCAAACATCTTTTTGTGTTATCAGAGTTTAGCTGTGGGACATGCAGAAGTGGAAGGACTCTCTCGCATTACAACTGTGGTTCCTGGTACCGATGAATCAATCAGCAAGTTGGTACAGCAACTTTATAAGCTGGTAGATCTCCATGAGGTGAGAATTCAGCTGTCAGGTGACATTTGTCGATTGCCTGGCTGGGGTAGTCAGGGGTTCAATATCTTGTTTCTTATCTCGGATGCATAGTGTTCCACTCAGTTGCTCTGCAGTGCTATGCAGTTTTGTTGGTCCATATGACTTATGAGATATTATGATGTTGCGGTCACAGAGTTAATTTGTCTGATTTTATAATTAGTTGTGTTGACTTGTCTAATTACCAGTTGGGCTTTCTAGGTTAAGGATATGACTCACATACCGTTTGCTGAACGTGAGTTGATGCTGATAAAGATTGCTGTAAATGCTGCTGCTCGGAGAGATGTCCTTGATATTGCCAGCATTTTCAGGGCAAAGGCCGTTGATGTGTCTGACCACACAATTACTCTTGAGGTGAATTACTTTGGTATCATTACAGTGGCACTTTTTTGGTCCATATGAGTTTATCCCCTCCCTTCGCTCAAATGTCTGGGTTGTTGTGACAAATTTAATTCACAAGTTAGCATACCACCAACTAATATTTCATAACATTGAAATTGATCAAAGGAGGATACTTTAAGGATGTTTTTCTAAATCTTATGCTTATTTGAGTAGCTGTAATTGTACTTTCTTCAGAAAGCATTTGTGTGATCAATCAGGTTCTTCATTGCATATTCGTATCCTTTCTATCGATCTCCTTCTGTAATCGGTACAAAAGTTGTAAAGACACTTCAAAGAAATGGTTTGCAGGTCATTGGTCCAGAGTCTCGGTGTTTTTGTTCGATGGAAACCTACAGATGTACGTTTATATGGACACTTGTCGAGACAGATAATATATGAGACAGATATTTAATATTTATGAGCTAAGCAACTCAACTGCTCAACCACAGAGTCCTCTTTGCATGGTAATAGACAAGTAAGGTCTATAATGAGGTTCAACAAGCACATATACTGAAGTTGATTTACCATTTTCACAATTTGGTTTTTGTGTGAAATGTTTGAAGTAAAATAAACCAAAGGAAAACAGGGAAGACAAAATGAAGGAATCCGCATGTTTTCCTTGTTAATCTGAAGAATCTGGTCATCCGTTTTGTCTGGATGCTCATATAACAAAAATTGATCGAACATATGAAAATTCGAGAAAGCATGTGTGGATTTTATCTTAAAGTTCTTTTAAAGGATCAGTTTTGTCCACAGCTTTGCAGCAGATAGGGTCAGGACCAATGAATCTTTTGGGTTCGGGAGTTTTCTTTTAAGACTATGCATCTTAAGATTAGACAAAAGAAAAGGACTTACTAGAGCTTGTGAATCTAGATCCTTAGAGGTTGATGTGAATCTCATCTGCTAAGTACTTCATTGATCATTGGTGGATGATAGTAAAGGATGTTTCATAACTTTGTTTTGCGCTTGTATTGCATTTACTTCACCTGCAGTCTTCTGTTCATCCAGCAGTTTATGTGTTTACCCATTGAAGCTGATTATTTGATTGATTTTGGTCCCAGCTTACAGGAGATCTGGATAAGATGGTTGCGCTGCAGAGGCTGTTGGAACCATATGGCATTTGTGAGGTTCGTCTTTACACACACAGTTTTTATTAGATTTCATATTTTCATTCTCAAGTTGACGATTGCTATTTCTGTATATTGAACAACCTAAACACTCATTGACCAAAAAAAATAAAAACAACCTAAACACTCTAGACTAGAACCTTGTCTTCACTCGCCAGTGTATTGCTGCTCCAAGTCTCCATCGGTCAAAGGTCGTTTACCTCAGATGACTTCTGAATTTTTCTGTAAACCCTGGGTTTCAGAGACACCCAACCTGGTGTTCCCACCCATACCGGAGTTCTGCTCACAATTTCTTCATTTGCTTTAGCGACTTCTTTGTGGCATTTGACTGCTCCATATTTTCGTTTGTGCTAGGTCTTGGCTGTCATGGTAAGGGATAAGTTGTGATAGATAGAAAATTTCTCCACTTTGTCATGGAAGGAGAAGGTGAATGTAGCTATAAAATGCAAAGGAAAGAACACGGTTTTTGACCCTTCAGAGGAAAGCATGGATTTTAATGTGGTCTTGAGACTGTTTGGTGAAGGAGGGCGATTGAGGTAGAAACTTTTTGCCTGAGATAAAGAGTTGACTTTTTGGCAAATCCGACAATTAGTGGTGGGATTCAGGAGGAGGAGGAGGCAGAGTTAAGGAGGGTAATCACTACCTTCTATGAGTCGAGAGACCCGAGTTAGATGGCATATTTAATCTAATCATTTTATCCCCCCTGTAGATATGGGATTATGCTTTCCCTCAGATTCTTTGATCAAGTAAAATTATGCCGCTTTCAATTTGTTTGCAAACTCAACCATGTTTAACCAGTAACCATAACTAATTATCTTATCGAATTGCTAACACCTTTCCACTGTTGCAGGTAGCTCGAACTGGGAGAATAGCATTAGTACGTGAGTCGGGCGTTGATTCTAAGCACCTGCGTGGATACTCTTTTCCACTGTGAGTTATGAAGCTAGTCATGCTAATGGGAAGTGCGATGCGAACAATGGTTATCTGCCAATTTCCAGGGATCCTAGAGTAGTTACGTTATATCAATGCAGAAGAAGTAACTTACAATGAGCAATGTAGAATTTCCATGTGTTGTCCTACGTACCGCACGTGTGGATGGAGTTTTGCATCTTTAGTGAGGGAACAGAAATTTGCATACTAGAAGTCTGGAAGTTCTTGTAAATGGGTTGTTTGTCTTTCATGACTCTAGGTTCGTTACCTGTAATTGTAGATTAGGATCGAGATCGAGAGAGAGAGATTTCCTATCGATTATCCTGAAAGAAAGAGAACCTTCCTCACAAGACGAGGTAGTGCAAAGACAAACAGAGAATAGAGAACCTATGCCGATTTAATTTTAGGTATGTAGGAGACATTTTTACGGCCTCACAATCACCCTGAAAGAAAGAGACAACCTCTGAGTCTCACACAGAACGGCAGTGCAAAGACAAACAGATAACAGATCCTTTCTGAAACACAAGCGAAAGAGACTATGCCAATTAAAAAGGTACGACAAGTGACTTAATCGCGGGAAACCAAGACCACCTGTTTCCTGACATTGCGACCGGAAAACAGCCTGACCAGAGCTGCCGGACCGTTTTGGAGCCCTTGGGCTATGTCTTCGACATAGATAATCCTTCCTTCTTTGTGCTGAGGCAAAACCATCTCCAGGAACTTTGGATAAAGATGATAATAATCAAATCAAGCACATTGAAACCTTCCGTTCTAATCCGCTTCATGGTAATATGCAACAAGTTGGATATGCCTTTGGGCTGCTTGAGGTTGTACTGCGAGATCATTCCACATAGGGCACTTCGACCATGAAGCTTCATATTGAGTAGCACCGCATCCAACATCTTCCGCCCGACATTATCAAAATTGATGTCGATCCCCTCAGGGAAGTATCTAAAGATTCAAGATGGAAAAGTCTACTCAAGTCGGTTTCACGATAGTGCACGTATATTAACAGTGGTTAATTCGCTCGATAATCACTAGCATGTGCCTAACTAACCTTTTCAGTGCTGCATCTGGATCTGGTTCGTCCTTGTAGTTGAAAGCATTGTCTAATTCAAGTTTGTTCTTCAGCAAGTCAACCTATTTTGCAGAAGTAAAAAAGAAATGAAGAGACTAGCTAACAAAGATTGTTATACATTCTTTTTAGTGAAATGATGAGGATATACGTCCAACACACGATCACGCTCTTGAAAAGTATCCTCAAATTTGAGAAAGCCCACCATGCTTTTCAGATTAATTTATGACAGGATTGCTGTTGAAGTCTCAAGGTTCATGTTGACATAAATGTTTGTCTAGTACCGAAAAAATATGAATATTGCAGATGCTAAACGTGTTTGGCAAACCAAATTAGCATCACGTCGGAGGTAAATGTTGCCTGAACAACTATCATCCGAAGAAATTCGAGATGTTAGATGAATGTGGGATGATTACCTTTTCTTTGCTACCGGCGCTGCCAACAACATAGCAACCAAATACTTTGGCAAACTGGCCAACAAGCCGACCAACTGCACCTGATGCCGCTGAAATGAAAACAGTCTCTCCTTTCTTGGGAGAGCATACCTCGAAAAACCCCGCGTAAGCTGTCATGCCTGCAAAGTTAAAGTATGTAGATGAAGTATAAAAAATTCTGCTGAAGCTAAAGAGTAGATTAGATATGGTTGCGGCAAACTCTCACAGGACAACCATACTCATCAGGAAAGAAAGCGACTTCTCATGGAAAGTCACTAATTGCATTGGGAAGTTCCCGACTCACACTCCTTGCATAATTCAATCAACTAACAGAGCTGCAGAACTTGCAAAAGAAAAAAAAACTGTTGAAAGTGTGCACCAACAAGAAGACTTTCAGCAAAAAAACAGAGTTCATTAACATTGAAAGAGCAAAAGACTTCAGATGATCAGAGACCGCACCCAAAAGACTGGTGCAGTAAGAGAGAGGAACATCGCCATGTTCGATCTTAAAGCAAGTCTCTGGTGCAGGAAGTATACTGTAATCCTCCCATCCGGTCATGCCCCAAACCAAATCGCCTTTCTTGAAAACCGGATGCCCAGATTCCAAAGCTCTTGCCACTCCCAATCCCGTAATAGGCTGCATAGATGTGTTGACATATGCGCAAACACATTTAGCGAAGACAAATTTTGAAGTGATTCATTAGAACCATAAACACTATGCTTAAGGATCCAGCATAAGCTCTGGTTGTTGCAGAGTCATGTTCATTCTTGCTTCATTTCAGTTAATTCTGTATTTCTTTGTTCTATACCCCACGCAAGGTGCTTTCATCAGTCATCATGCCAACACAAATGAATGGAAGCGATAAAAGCAAGCCCCGTCACTCATTAAATGTGATTCTCTACCATCAGGCCGCACAAATGCAAAACATGCAAAATTCTCTACCATACAAGCATAAAGTCGGTTCTTATGACGCACTAAATCCTCCATCACATTTTCAGGAACTATTCTTGATACATTGAGAACCATAGGTACCCTTTCAAAGGTGCCTCGAATTGGCTCCGAAGTTAGAGATTAGAAGAACTTAACCGTAAACAAGAATAAGATATAAAGACGAACAATCCTTTGGCATAATCACTGTTTTGACAAAAATGCAACACACAACCAGTCCTGAAATACTGTTTAGCCAACCTGAGATCAACAATCCAAGAACAGTAGCAAGCAAGAGCATGCAAAGTCAAATGCCTCGGAGACTAATGTAAAATGCCACGATTCACACTAGGTAACAAACATTAAACAATCCCAGAGCAAGTTCATCAACAAAAAATTTCATCTTATTGTCATTCCTGTTTCTATTTCCAAAAAAGTAAAAGCCAAAAAGAAAAAAAAAAAAAAGAAATGAGGTGGACTAACTGAACCAGGTTGGAAGGTGGCGAGATAGCTTTGAGCGGAGGCTGGGAGCTTCAGCATGCGACCCCTCATGTAAGGATGGCAGGACAGGTAGAGATTCTTCACCAACACTCCGTTGGAGCCTTCAGCGATGGCTCTCGGCAGTTCGATGGTTGATTCAGTCACCTCCATGTCTGACTCTTTAGGGAAGACGCCATTCGCGACGAGTCCCTGAATATGACTTGCTTGTTCCTCACTGCCTCCCCATTCTGAATCCCCATCCTTTCTATTTTTTTCTTTTCTTCTCTCTCCACCCAAGAAGCTAAAAGTGAATAGGTGTGGGTGGGTATGTCTCCGTATGTAGAGATTGAGTGATGTTTCTGAACTGCGAGTGGATGGAAACCTCTTACAGAGCACACACAACTGAAAGAACTCCACTTTCAGACTCGGTATCCGCCTATAAACAAACCTGTGCATAATAGAAGAGACAAGTCTCACAACAAGACACGAACAAAACAACAATCACTAGGAAAATCAAGAAGCTGACAATTCATAAATGAAACAAACAACCAAGTGCAGCAACTCATGCATTAGATCAATATGGAAAAGCATGCACTCATGCTCCGTATGACCGTCTCACCCGGCTGAGAAACTTCATATTTGAAGGTAAAAGTTGGTTGGCATGCATGTCCACGCTGGGGAATGATTGCCATTGATTTGGACTGATCTTTGCCAGGTCCAATTCCTCCGAGGACTAAGATGACTTTCGTTGGAGATACCTTTTAAGGACAACGACACGGGTCGGTGGGTGTTGACCAGGTGCTTTTTAGTGCATTGACATCGATGCCGCTTTCGTGGATTCCCTTGTTATGCCATTTGGCCCTTGTCTCCACGCTCTACAGCTGATTTGCAACCTTTCGCCTGCCTTTATCTCCACCTCTATTCCTTTTTTCTCACCTAGATCCTCTCTTCCCAACAAAGTGGAAGAATGGTCCTAAGCAAGACTTTAAAAGGCTTCATCCCGGGCTCGCTCAAACCTTGATGTCCTTAGAATGTGAAACAGTTAGAGGGTATTCCCACTCTTTCCACAAGACAAAGATAGGAAGGGGATTGAGGGGAAGCAAAGTGTGTGGGTCTCGGCACATTAAAATAAGGTGTACATCCATGGAGCTTGCTGCCTCTTGTTGAAGTGTACAGGCTAGGAGGCCTTGCAGGAGCGCAAGCTCCCTTGGAGGTCTCACCATACGTGGCATGTAAGGGCCCGTTTGGTAACGTGCCAAATAGTGAAAATTTCTGTTCTTTTGTTCCCAGAAATAGTTTGGGAACAGAAATGCGTTTGGTAAATTTTTTGTTCCTTGGCACATTTTTGCAAAAATTTGTGCCGAGAAACAGTTTTGGAAGAGAAACAAGAAGTAAAAAAAAGTTGCTTCTTGTTTCTCGGCACAATTTTGAGAATCAGCTTTTTTTCTTTTCTTAATTTTGTGTTCTTCTTCCTTGAAATTTGGGCCGGCCGCCGCGATCGGCCGCCGGCGGCCGGCGGCCCGGCCACGGCCCGGGGCCGGCGAGGCGTCACGGCCCTCGCCGGCGAGGCGTCACGGCCCTCGCCGGCGAGGCGAGGGTCGGACCCTCGCCGCTGGGCGAGGCGGCCTCGCCCAGATCGAGCGAGGCCGAGCCTCGCCGTCGGTCGCGACGGGGAGGTCGGCCTCTCCCAGAGACGGCGAGGCTCGGCCTCGCCCGGATCTGGCGAGGCCGAGCCTCGCGCGTCGCGACCCACGGCGCAGCCGACCTCGCCGTGGGTCGCGATGGCGAGGCTCGGCCTCGCCCAGCTCGGGCGAGGCCTCGCCGTGGGTCGCGACGGCGAGGCTCGGCCTCGCCCGGATGCGGGCGAGGCCGAGCCTCGCCGTCTCGGGCGAGGCCGCCTCGCCCGGGCGGCGAGGGTCCGGCCCTCGCCCTGCCGGCGAGGGCGACCCTCGCCTCCGGCAGCGGCGGCGAGGCCGTGGCGCCTCGCCGGCCACTGGGCTGTGGCCGGTCGCCGGCGACCGGCCATGGCCAAAGAAAAAAATGAATAAAAAGAAAAAAAAAATAAACAATTCAAAAATATTATTAAAATATTATTTGGGAACAGAAATTTTGTGTAGTTACCAAACGCATTTCTGTTCTTTTCTACTCTAGGAATAGAAATTTTGGACAGTTTATCAAACGCCTTTAAATACTCAGAAATTGTTTCCGGGCACAGAATAAAAAAAAATCATTTCTGTTCAGAAATAGTGCCGGGGCACAGAATGGTATTCATGCGCACCCTAAATGATTCTCTAAATTAATTAATGAGCTTGAAAAAGATATGGCAATTGGTAGAGGTAAGACCTAAGTGGGTTCATAAAGAGTTTATGAAGTTTGTACTCATTGGTAGAATCTACTCGAAGAACAAATCTTAAAATTTGAGCCTAATCGGGTCGATTTGTTTGAGCTCTTACGAAATTTGGCTAGTGGAGCCAGCCCAAAATTTACTTTTAAAAGGTCGAGTTTAGTTTGGTTCAACTGTATGAGTAAGGTTTATGATATGTAATGTCATTGGGCGGTAATGATGATTGATACTTTCTTTATTAATTAATAGCTAGTAAAAGATCATGAAAGTTAACTAAATCAAATTTAAATAGGTTAGTCAAAGTAAGCTCATTAGTTTAGCTGACATGATTCACTCAATTAAATTGTTCACACATGCACAGGTGATGTCACATTGCATGAGGAAGGATCTGAATGACACCCACTTATTGTCAATCCCCTCGAATGGGTTGACACAATCTTGACTCTAATTCAATGAACATTTACCATGAATTCGAGGAAAATATTTCCATCATCAATGAAAATATTTAGATATAAGTTATGGTCTATAATGAAAATATCTTTTAATGATTCGCTTTTTTAAGAGTTAAAAACGATTTTAATTAGGAAAATATTTTATAAATTGCTCTTTTATGGGAAAAAAATGGATGCAACATCACGTACATGCATCGCGAAACGGTTAAAACTATCAAAATATCTCTCTTATTTGTTTACTTACCTGTAATGTAATGGCTGTGACACACTAAGCGAGGAAAGGGGGAAGTTTGTGTTAATTATGATTCAAAGTTAATTTGAATTGGATTTGAAATTCTACACATAATTTAATTGTATAGAAACCCTGACCGAAGGTCCAAATTGGACTGTTGCCAACAGGATCGTCGGTGATGGGAGAGACTTCTTTTTCTCACTAAAGATGAAGTCTATGTTGATGCCAAAGAAGTGTTCATAGCTTTTCCCGTAAAAATATTCTGTTGTCGAATTTGGTCTAGTGTGCATAGGAAGTGTGCTTTATGTACGTGAAAGAGAAGTCATCCAAGAGAGTAGCTGTGATTGAGCGATGGTAACCTAATCTTGGCCAATTATAGGAAAATCATCTCATGGATCTCTCCCCGTGAAAAAGACACACCACCAAACCACGATAATCCATTACTTTCAAGTTTTATTCCTGCGATTTATTTTTTACTCAAATTGTTTCGTTTGTTCACGTTTCCCAGGTAGTTGTCACAATTTGGTATCTCAAACTAGTTTTTTTTTTTTTTTCGGACGGAAAACTAGTTTTATTTAAAAGAGATGACATGGTACAAGAAAGACACATTTTCATGGACATCTTAGGCAGGGATAGCATAAAATTTTATGCCTTATGTAGAGAACATATGTGCACGGAAAAGTACAGTAAGCGACTCATTCGCCGGAACTACAACCATCTCTTCTCCAACGCTGCTACCGGAAAACAACCCAACCAGATGATCCCTTGACATAAAGACAAACAGAAAACAACCTCTTTCGAAAACACGAGAAAAAAAGAGACTAGGCGGACGACAAAGTACAGAAAGCTGACTCATTCGCGAGAAACCACTACCACTTGTTTCCCGACATTGCGACCTGAGAACAGCCTGACGAGAGCTGCCGGACCGTTCTTGAGCCCTTCAATGATGTCTTCTACGTACACAATCTTTCCCTCTTTGATCTGAGGCAATACCGTCTCCAGGAACTTCGGGTAGAGATGATAGTAATCGAACACCAAGAAACCTACCATTCGAACTGGCTTCAGTATAATGCTCAACAAGTTGTGTATGCCTTCGGGCTGCTCGAGGTTGTACTGTGAGATCATTCCACATGCCGCGATTCGGCCATGAAGTTTCATGTTGAGCAGCACCGCATCAAGCATCTTTCCGCCGACATTTTCGAAGTAGATATCGATCCCCTCAGGGAAGCATCTTAACATTTATGGCACAAAAAGTCAACTCGAGTCAGCTTCGGAAACAGGTACAAATTTTATATCCTGGACAGCAGTCGCTCAATCATCATCATTACAATCATGGCTCACCTTTTCAGTGCTGCATCCAAATCCAGTTCCTCCTTGTAGTTGAAAGCATCATCGAATCTAAACTTGTTCTTCAGCAAATCAACCTTCTTCGCAAAAACAACGACTCTTTGAAGGAAACACTAACAAATGAAGGAAACACTAGACAAATGTAAGATGATTACCTTCTCTTTGCTACCGGCGCTGCCAACAACATAACAACCAAACAACTTTGCAAACTGGCCAACAAGCTGACCAACAGCTCCTGATGCAGCCGATATGAAAACAGTCTCTCCTTTCTTAGGGGAGCATATCTCGAAAAACCCCACATAAGCTGTCAGGCCCGCCATGCCTGCAAAGTTCAGGTTTGTAGAAATTAGACGAGCATCCAAATTTTGCCGAAGCTAAAGAGTAGGATCGATATGGCCACGGCAAACTCTCACTAGACAACCATACTCATCCACAAGAGAAGCTAGCCCGTGGGAAATGTATTGACTTCACATGGAAAGTCACTAACTACATCGAGATATTGCCGACTTACACACTCATTGCCTAATTCGATCAACGAACACTGCTACAGAACATGCAAAAAGGACAACTGTTAATAGTGCGCAACAACAAGAAGACTTTCAGGGAAAAACAGAGTTGATTAACATTGAAAGAGCAAAAGACTTCAGACGATCAAAGAACGTACCCAAAAGACCGGTGTAGTAAGCGAGAGGAACATCAGTGTGCTCGATCTTAAAGCAAGTCTCTGGCTCATGAAGTAGACTGTACTCCTCCCATCCGGTCATGCCCCAAATCAAATCGCCTTTCGCGAAGTTCGGATGCCCAGATTCCAAAACTCTTGCCACTCCCAATCCCGTAATAGGCTGCATAGATTTGTTGATGCGCGCATACAAATTTAGCGAACACAAATTGCGAAGCGATTCGTTAGAATCACACAGTAAGATTAAGGATCCAATGTACACTCTGCTTATTACAGTCATTATCATTCTTGTTACATTTCAATCAAGTCTATATCTCTTTGTTCTATACCCCATGCAAGCTACTTTCATCTTCTTGTCATTCTTGTTTCTGTTTCCAAAATATATTCCTTCGTGGAGATCTTTTAAATGATTTGTGGATGTGTTCCCGGCAGTAAAACCCAGTGGGGTAGTTAGTCCGTTGGTAAGCATCGCTAGAGATCAATTTGAAAAAAGAAAGTAGTCTTTTGCAATGAACTTATTAAGAAGATCTAAGTCTTTCTCTAATTCTTTATCACAAATGTTCTCAGATCAAGGACCAGTAAATAGAGAAGAAATTAGCATAGAAGATTTTAATAAATCTATAGAGAATTGGATCATTCCAAAAATCAAGCTTAATCAAATTTATGAGCATTCAAAGTTTAAAATCTTCGGACACAATGATTATATCATTGTTACTGAAGAAAGAGATGTACCACTTTCTAATTCTTTTGCTTCAATACAACTTTTAAATAAAGATTCTATAAAGAAACATTCCCGGAAATGGAATTATATGCATATAGGTTTAGTACAGGTTGGTGCTAAACCTCTTACTAAAGAAGACTTAAATACCTCTTTACTTCTTGTTTTAAGAGATGCGAGACTTTTAAAATATGACGAATCCATTCTCAGAGCTGTAGAAATAAGTCTATGTAGTGGATCAATTCATTTTGATAGTCATCCTGGTCTTACCGTTTCTCTTAAGACAAAAATATTTTAAAATCTGTGACTCTTCAAATAAAAACTCAATTATTCTATAGCTGAAGGATCCATTCCTATAGCCCTTATTTACAGGATTTATTACAAAGTAATGAATTCTGCTTTTGGAAGTAAGGCTTTTAAATTAAATTCCAATAGAGAAACTCTTCTTTTACAAACAGATATTTCTAAAACTAATATTACCATTCCCAAAACCATTCCTTGGAATCAAATAACCCTTCATGATCAATGGGAATTAAAAAATCGAATTTCCCAACAAATTATTCAAAACTCTGATCCCACTGATGTTATTCAGCATCCTGAAGGAAGAGTGACTATACAATTTTCCAGAACATCTGTTGATATCCCTAGGAGATCTTGTGACGTCAGATCAATTCCTTCTTGGCATTCCACTTCTTCTCGAAGATTTATAGACACTGTTCCTAACATTCCTTTGAATAATCCTAAGGAAGCATTTGCAAGTGCTCCCCCTCTTCCAAATAGCAGTGGTATAGATAATAGGTCGGGAATCTCCAGACCAGTTTATCAATATACTCCTAACTTCCCTGATCCAACTTTATCTGAAATGGAAGATCCTGAAATGAATATTTTAAAATCAGTTTTTGAACCAGATAAAATAATTTTAAATCAAGAATTTAATTCTTTCGAAAACAAACAAATCAGAGAATGGTTCTTTCAGAATTTTCAAAAACAAGCACTCAAAAACAAAAAAGAGTATTATGATTACATGATGCACCTAAGGGGGACCGGCGGACCCGTTATGCGACTAGACGAATCGGCGGGTTTGAAGTCAACGATATCAAATTGAGCTCAAATTTGGTCGGCTGAAGCGAAACGGCGTGCTGATCAATACTCACGCCTTTGGCCGTGACTAACGATGGATTTTCGCGATTCGAGATTGTTTAGATGGGTTTTTCTATTTTTTTAGTATTTTTTATGGGTTAATTTAGTAAAGGGTAGTTTCGTAATTTTACGTTTTGATGTTTCCTAATCCTAATAGGGCTTGGTTTGGGGTTATATAAACTTGTTTTAGGGTTTCTTTTCAGCAGACTTGGATATTTTTGATTTGATAATCATATTTGGAGGACGAATTGTTCTTCTGTCGAATTTTCTTGTTCAGTCAATTTTTCTATCGCGTTTCGGCATCAATTGGTATCGAGCACACGGGTTGCTTGAATCAATGGTGAACAGAATCGCGGTCGTGGACGGCGGGCTCGTGGTGGCCGGGGGCGTGGAGCGTTCTAAGCGGACGATCAACCACGTCTAAGAGATCGCGAGACGTAGAAATTGAAAAACAGAGAAGACGAATCCCGGGATTTGGAGCGACAACTTGCGGAGGCGAGGTTGGGCGTTCAATCGAAGAAGAAGCATAATCGAGGATCCATCCGATGATGAAGAGGAGGACGTAAACCCTTTTGGGGTTATGAACCAGGGGCGGAATCGAGGAGTACGACCTGGAAATCAGCGCTCTTCTCAAAATTTCGGAATGAAGATCGAGATTCCCGAATTTAATGGTAAGGCTATTCCTGATGAGTTTATTGATTGGTTGCATACGGTAGAACGGATTTTTGATCTTAAAGACCTAACTGAGGGGAAAAAAGTGAAGTTAGTGGCTATTAGGCTGTGAAAACATGCTTCGATTTGGTGGGAACACGTGAAAAAGCAACGCGCTAGAGAGGGAAAGCCGAAGGTGGATCGCTGGGATAAGATTGAAAAGTTATTGCAAAATAAATTTTTGCCTACCCATTATAGGCAAGAGGCGTTTATCGAGTATCATAACGTCAAGCAAGGTGATAAAACAGTTGGGGAATTTACAGAAGAATTTGATTGCTTGCGGATGCGTTGTGATGTGGCGGAGGAAGACGAGCAAACGATTGCACGATATCTAGCAGGGCTGCGATATGAGATCTCTGATGTTGTCCAATTACAGCAGTATTGGACATATGAGGATGTGTGCAGACTAGCCCTAAAGGTGGAGGGGCAGCTTAAAAGAAAGAGCGGTAATTCTAAGTGGTCGGGCGGCGGTTCAAGTGGTCGGATAAAGAATCCCAAGGAAAAGCGGGAACATCTCGATAAATTCGACACCGGTCACGATTAAGGATGTGAGTTCTAAACCCTGCATCCAACGAGGGGCAGAGTAGTGCTGGAACTAGCAGGGGAGGAACTGCAGCCAAGCGGTGTTTCAAGTGTCAGGGATTTGGGTATTTTGCTGCTGATTGTCTGAACCGACATATTGTGATGCTTGTTGATAATCCAGTTTTTTATGAAGGCCCAGTTTATGATGAATCTGAAGGCGAAGAAGAGGATGCGGATGCGGAACAGGAAGAGATTATCTATGCTGATTCTGGTGAGTCCCTAGTCGTTAGAAGAATATTAAATGTTGCTGTAGCGGATGATGAATCATGGCTTAGACATAATATTTTTCATACTAAGTGCACTAGTAGAGGAAAAGTATGCAGCATGATAATAGATGGTGGGAGTTGCGAGAATGTAGTGTCCACGACTATGGTGGAAAAGTTAGGGTTAAAAACAGAATATCATCCTCAACCATACAAGCTGTCGTGGCCTAGAAAAGGGAACGAGGTGAAGGTGAGCAAAAGGTGTCTTGTGTAATTTTCGATTGGAAAAAATTACATCGATGAGGTGTGGTGTGATGTAGTCCCAATGGATGCTTGCCATATTTTATTGGGGAGGCCGTGGCAGTTTGACAGAAAGACACAGCATGATGGTTTCAGAAATACTTATACCTTCAAGAAGGATGGCCGAACCATTACCCTAGGTCCTTCAGATTTGAGAAAAGAAGGGAAAAGTAATCTGCTTTCCAAATCAAAATTTCAAGAAGAGGCAGTGGACGCGCCTGAGCTTTTTGCCATTGTGGTGATGGAGCGGAATTCTGACAGTTCCGAAATTCCTACCCAAGTTCTGCCCTTGCTTGAGGAGTTTGCTGATGTCGTACCGGAAGAGTTGCCACCTGGGTTGCCGGGTGAGCACAATGTTTCTGGAACTTTTAATGTAGCAGATTTGTCACCTTACTATACTGAAGAGGAAGAAGACCGTGAAGAGATTGATAACAATGAAGGCGAAGCAGATTCGAGGACGAATCTTTCTCTAGCAGGGGAGGATGATGCACCTAAGGGGGACCGGCGGACCCGTTATGCGACTAGACGAATCGGCGGGTTTGAAGTCAACGATATCAGATTGAGCTCAAATTTGGTCGGCTGAAGCGAAACGGCGTGCTGATCAATACTCACGCCTTTGGCCGTGACTAACGATAGATTTTCGCGATTCGAGATTTGTTTAGATGGGTTTTTCTATTTTTTTAGTATTTTTTTATGGGTTAATTTAGTAAAGGGTAGTTTCGTAATTTTACGTTTTGATGTTTCCTAATCCTAATAGGGCTTGGTTTGGGGTTATATAAACTTGTTTTAGGGTTTCTTTTCAGCAGACTTGGATATTTTTGATTTGATAATCATATTTGGAGAACGAATTGTTCTTCTGTCGAATTTTCTTGTTCAGTCAATTTTTCTATCGCGTTTCGGCATCATTACATGTACCAACATGAAGTCCAAATATTCTTCTTTGATTGATTTGAAAATAAATTTTTAGAAGAAAAACAGATTTTTGTTCTGGACCAGTTTTATAAATGGAAATTAGACAATGACCAAGTCATCACATCTAATCATCCTTCTCTTAGAAAAATAAAATTTGAACATCAAGAAACTGAAATAATAGCTTCTCCTTTCAAAACAGCTTCTGAAATAGACGGCATAGGGATCAAAAAAATTGTTGAACAAAATAATTTTTCAAATCAACATCTTCATACTCTAGGAAAACAATTAGACCGAATAGAAATTTCTGTCCAAAACAGCTTTTCATCCTCTTCAAAATTAACTTCTAAAAAGGATTTAAAACCACTGCTTTTTAAGAATTTTGAAATTCCAAAAAATCCCAGTCTTGAATTTGCTAAAGCTCTCGAAGATAGAAGAAAACTTCTCAAAGGAAAAGCACTTTTAAATCCTAAAAATCCTTTGATTTTAGATACTCCTTTAATTCAAAACCTGAGTGTTAAAGACACTCTTGATCGTGTTGAGCCTTCTAACCAAATAAATCTTCTAGATAAATCTGATACTGAATCAATCCCTGAAATTAACCGTATTACTTGGAAAGATCCCCAAAAATTATATTATTCCTGTGCTACTCCTCCTGACATTCTCACAGAAAAAACCGTTTCAAAAATCCAAAACAAATATTCTTCTGATGTAATTTATGAATGGAATATCGATGGTGTTTCTGAACAAAACCTCATAAATGTTTCAACTCAAATGATTATGCTTGCTAATACTTATAAAACCATCCTAAACACTTTTGACCATTCTGTTGCATATCTTTTAATATCCGATTTTACTGGCCAGCTCAAAGGATGGTAGGATAACTACTTAAATAATGAGCAAAGGTCTCAAATTTTAAATGCCTATAAAGTCGACAATTTTGGTCAAAATATATTTGATGAAAACGACCAACCCATCCAAGATGCTATTAATACTATGATATTCTCTATATCCCAACATTTTCCAGGAGATTCTTCACATATTCTTGACAAAAATCAAGACCTTTTATCCAATATGAAATGTAGATCCTTAGGAGAGTTTAGAGAATATAAAGAAATATTTTTACAAAGAGTTCTCCAAAGAACAGATTGTAACCAACCCTTTTGAAAAGAAAAATTTCTTGCTGATTTACCAAAACTCATAGGAGAACAAGTTCGCAATAAGATAAGAGAAGAATATGGAAACCAAATTCCATATGACCATCTTTGCTATGGTGAATTAACCTCTTATGTTTATAAAATAGGAACACAATTATGTACCAACATTTGTCTTCAAAAACATATCAAAAAGGAACAAAAACTTTCTAATAAAGGATTAGGAGATTTTTGTGACCAGTATGATCCATCCTTTGAATCTTTTGAAAAATCTAAATTTTCAAGAAAATGTTTTCCTAGACAAAAGGATAAAAAAAATCTTATAAGAAGAAATTTGATAAAAAGTTTTCCAAGAAAAAGGAAAATGAAAGTTTTGATAAAACCAAGAAATCAAGAAAGAATTTTAAAAATATTACTTGCTATAATTGTGGTAAGAAAGGCCATACTTCTAGATATTGTAAAATTAGCAAAAAAGTTAATGAGTTAGATTTAGACGAAGAAACTATCAATTAGCTTAATCAAATAATGGCTGAAGCTGACAGCAGTTTTTCCGATGAATCTAGTTTTGAAAAAGGTTTGCAGATTTGTGATTTAGAAACCTCTTCATCCTCGACTTCAGAAAGCGAAGATGAAAATACCACCAATTTTGAAATAAATGTTTTGACAAACGAAGAAGAAATTCTTTTGCAAACAATTGATCAAATCACTGATCCGGAAACGAAAATAAAATATTTAAATAATTTCCAAAAACCCAGGCCAGTTTTCCAATATGGTAATCCTTCTAATATTTCTACCATACTTGGTAAAGAAAAGAAAGCAGGTTTTAAGCCCATTTCTATATCTTAATCACGAAATCAATAAACAAAAGCAAGAAATTCAATACACACACATAAAAGAATGTAAAAAATGAATTGAACTGGGCTCACCAAACCAGGTTGGAAGGTGCCGAGATAGCTTTGAGCGGAGGCAGGGAGCTTCAGCATGCGATTCCTCATGTAAGGATCGCAGGACAGGTAGAGATTCTTCACCAACACTCCCTTGGAGCCTTCAGAGACGGCTCTCGTCAGTTCGATGATCGATTCAGTCACTTCCATGTCCGACTCTTTAGGGAAGACGCCGTTCGTGACGAAGTCCCTGAATATCGCTTGCTTATTCCTCATTGCCTCCCCATTCTTACTCCCCATCCTTCCTTTTCTATTTTCTTTTCTCTCGACCCAGGAAGCTAAAAGTAAAGAGGTGTGGGTGGGTGTGTCTCTATATCTAGAGATTGATTGATGCTTCCCAACTGTGACCAACTATCACGACCTGGTACTTGGACTCTTTAAGTAACAAGACAACTGCAAAGGCACTTGCGCATGACAGAAGAGACAAGTCTCACAACAAGACACGCACAAAACTAGTCACTAGAAAAAGCACGAAGCTGACAGTGTTTATACATTACACGAACAACCATGTGCAACAACTCCTGCATTCGATCACCATGGAAAGGCATCTCCTATTGCTTTTAGTGCATCGGACCGGTTGTGACTTCCGAGACAAAGCGGCCCCTTAAACTTAAGAGAAGGTTACTGGGAATCTACTCCATGGGGTCACCAGCTACCTTCGCCTCAATTACGCGAAGAACTGCTGCAGATTGGATGAACAGCTTCACTGTTTTCACATTTCGCCATTGTCTCTACAGCTTCCTAGATCTTCTCTTCCCAACAAGGTGGAAGATAAAATGGATGTCTCACTATATGTGGCATGTGAATGATTTTCTAAGTGGATGAAAGACGAGATTGAAAAAGGAAGGGGTAATGAGACAAATTGTGACATCCGGATTTTTCTTCGTATTTGATGACATTTAAGATATTAGGTTTGTGATAATTATTGAAGGAGATATAATTAATAGAATAATTATCAACAAGGACTGATATGCTCCTGAATACATATCGAATAATTTTCAAATATTAAAATTTTATTGAAATTAAGTGTCTTTATTGTTCTATGCCTTTTATTAATAATGATATTGGTTTTAAAATAATTTTCTAACTTACCAGCATTTCAAACGAATACTGATTTCCCTATGTATTTACCATATTGTAAAATACCTATCCAAAATAACATAATATGTCTAGCTTTTCAACCAAATCATGTCATTTGTTATTTTTAAGCTTGAACACATGTCTTATTTTTCCACTTAGTATTTAACCACATACTCTTAATTTTAAATCATTTAACTTAGCTCATGATGACATAATACATGACATATTATTTTGATGACTTCATGCATGACATAAGTTTTTTTAACTCTAGTAACTTTATATCTATTAATAACCCTAGTTAATGCACAGTTAGGGTGCATTTGGTAATCATTCTGCTTCCTGAAATAATTTCTGCTTAGAAATGATTTTTTTTATTCCATTCCCGAAAATAATTTCTAAGTATTTAAAGCCATTTGGTAATTATCCAAAATTTCTATATTTGGAATAGAAAAAGAACAGAAATGGATTTGGTAACTACACAAAAATTTCTTTTTATTAATAATATTTTAATTTTTTTAATATTTCTTTCTTTTTTTGTCTTTTCTTTTTTTCTTCTTCTCCTTCCTTGGCCCATGGTTGTGCCAGCGACTGGCCACAGGCCAGGGCCAGCGAGGGCGTCGCGACCCTCGCCCAGGCTGTGAGCCGCCCTTGTCGGATCTCGAGGGTTACCCTCGCCCAGGCAGTGAGGGTCCAGCCCTTGCCAGATCTGGCGAGGGAGGCTTGGGCGAGGGTAGCTCGCAACTTGGGCGAGGGTCGCCCTCGCCCAGGCCGTGAGCTGCCCTTGCCGGATTTAGCGAGGGTCCAGCGAGGGCGACTGTCACGTCTTGAACCCATGAACGCGATAACATCCAACCTTGGTCGTTAGAATGCGACATCACATGACTCGTCGCCGACCCAATCGATCTAACTTACGATTAAACGCATGCGGAAGCGAATTTCAATCACCCAACAACATTCAATAAACGGGATAGTAAGGAAAACAATTGATACACAACACAACGAAGTCATTTGTATAAATACAACGTTAACTCATGGAAGATGCAGTATACAAGCCTAAGCAAGGCAGCTTCCTAACAAGACCATGGATAACAAAAAGGATCGAGTGGTCGGGTTAACTTAGCTTTGCTATCAAAAAGGGGGCGGTCCAAAAAGATAGGGTGTCCTAACCCATCATCAAACCCCGTGATACCCTGGTGGCGGCTCCGGATCAGACTTTATGTCATCCGGATCGGATAATAAGTAATCCGGGTCGGACTCCACTTTGTTCGCCTCGGAATCCATATCATCTGGGCCAGTATCCGGATCGTTAACAGCTTCATCTTGAGGTTTGAAATCCATGAGATTCCAAACCTCATCACCAGGACCATCATCAGGGGGTCCATCGAAGCCCCTTATCAAGCCAAACCGTCTATTGCCCTCCCTAATGAACTAGGCAACAAATTCATTCGGTTGCCATATCTTAAGCCCCTCGTAAACCCAGACGGTTGACATATGCTTCTCGTATACTCTACCTAGTCCCACCGGGCCGGAACTCTACTATTATCTTGGCCGTATCCATGAGCACGCCAAAGCGCATCGGAGGGCCATTCATACTCGGGAGTTTGAAAATATTTAAACAAACAACAATGAGATAAACTTAGTAAGTTAACGACCTAAGCCTCGATTAGGAGGTTAACTCATCTCGGATGCACCTAAAACATGCAACTCAGCCCGATGTACACAACATACCATCACACAATCGTAAATAACCTTAGCTTGTCTTGGCACACGCCCTGCACGTTATAACATCATGTACCATGATAATTCCATATGCGTATAATGCAATCAGAATATGCAGCAACTTTCCCATGCACAATGCATTCACACGTGTCCCGATTATAAGGTGAAATCGCTTCGGCCTGTTTTATACCGTGCCTCATAATTTTATCCCATAATTAAGCGCAATGCCACCACAATCTTTCATGCGTATTTAGATTACTACGGCCACACAAGGCAAGGCATAACCCGCATTATTCGCATCAGATTGGCCGTCTTCCAGCATAACCGGGCATCGTCCCACCCCGTCGGGCACGACATCGTCTCACCTTACCTCAATGACGGCATCCCATAAATGGGTTTGTTCCAAATCCAATTCGCGAACGACTTCGTCTCCCTTGCCCCTGCGACGACATCCAATTACCAAATTGGGGACACCTGTTAAGGCCACGGCCAAACCCTAGGTTGGCGGTCATCCGGTATAACCAGGCACGAAAGGAACCTTTAGGTGATCATGCACACATAGCAATCACTCAAGTCCCATTGTTATCTTTCTCAATTAGCCAATGTAGACAGGATCCGTGCTAATACGTCAATATATTGCAATTTTCACACGTAAAAATGCACTAGAATAATCACACGTGATAACGTACATATAATTAAATCATCAAACTTGCCATGCTTCCATATTTAAATATCCTCATCCTATTCCACTCATAAAATTTGACATATAAACTCGATACCTTGGGATTTACTGCTCATATACCCGCACTTCCATCCTTAAAATAGCAATACAATTCATTTAGCTATACAAGCTAATTTATATGGAAATTTCCAACATAGGCATCACAATTCAAGCCTAAAACAATCACAATTTATTATTAAACTCTACACAAAAATATTAATATTTAAATTCCGAAAATTAATTTATTTAATAATAAAATATTAATTATAAAATAATCCGATAGCTTATCGTCAAATCCTCGATTGCTTATCGCAATATCCTTTATAGTTTATCGTAATATCCTTGATAGCTTATTGCAATATTGGTGATAACTTATCACTACAAATTCAATAGCTTATTGTATTTTCTCGATAACTTATCGAGTCCACTTATCACTTATTGCAATAACTTATCGACTAATCCTTAATTAATTAGTACTAAACATAATTAACTTAAACTAACTCATCCTAATCAAGTTTAACCTACTAATCAAGGGATTAGTGCCATAACTCACCCGTTAGTGATTCCGATTACACGGACGCGACGGCTGTGGCGAGGGCTAGGCGTGGCACGGTCCGAAAACGACACGGAACGACAACGGTGGCTGGGTCTTGGCTGGACAGCAACTGCGGGCGGCTGTTTTAGCTTGGCGGGGCTCGGTTGAATGGCGAAAATGGCTCGGACAGGTGGCGTATGGCTCCGGGCGAACACGGCGAGCCGCCGGTGGTTCTGTGGTGGTGCACGGCAGCAAGAACAGCAGCCCAAAGGCTGTTCTGCTGTGGCTGAATGAGGAAAGAAAAAAGGAAGGAAAAGAAGGGAAGTTGCCATGGAAGAGAAAGAGGAGAGAGAGATGGCCGAATGAGGGAGGTGAGGACAGAGAGTGAGTGAGATGAGAGATTAAGAGAGATATTTCTCTCATTAAAGCCATGCCCTTCAAATCTTCTTCATCATTTCCCCACAAAAATGCCAAGCCCAAAGTCTTAATGCATTAAACCCTTTTGTTTCTTGGTCATAAATGCTAGAAGGGTAAAATGGTAATTTCACAAGATATAAAAATACTATACACGTATACGAGTTAGAATTTTGTACGGGCTCGTATAAATTAATTTTGGGCTCAAACGGATAAGGAATGGGCTTGAAAATGCTATCAGGCTCAAACTTGGGCTTGAAAATAGAAAATGGGCTTAGTGGGCTTCATTGGGCCCAATGGGGTTGTCTTGGGCCCAAATGGATGAACCACATTGGGCTTGAGGCCCAATGTGCCTTTGTCCGGCCCACTTCCTCGTGGGCTCTAAATTCTCGGCTCGTTAATCCTTTTCCGAGAATTCCGAGCAAACTGATAAATCGGAAGATTAACGAGGCGACGTCCAATAGTTTAGTCTTGAAATTCTCGAAAGATCAATACCCAATTTCGGACTGTAATTAATGGTCAAAATCGATCGATTGCGACTTTAGTATATCTCAAACTAACGAGCGGCTTTTAGGAGTTATGCGTATTCGACCCGTGGTTGACTTGATATCAATTCATGTTTAAGTTTTCTCGAATCATGGATGATCTCGATTGTCGTGTAATTGCGATGGGTCAATCACTAGTTCCGAAGTAGACGATCATTAGGAATTGGTTTAGGGTCGTTCGCAATCCATACAATGGTTAGGCGGAATCACCCGTACTCCGATTGTCTACTATTAGCGAAATATTCTATAACCGTTCCTTGATCGGTTTATGATAGTTCAAAATTGTCCCTCGTCAATCCTTATGATCGAATTTTCAATCCATAGTTGAGTTATCAGGTCGTGCGTAATTAATTCCTTAATGGCCTCTCCCTAATAGTTAGTCTCTCATGAGTGATCAATTCAGAGTGAGATTTAACAAACAGTGCATCGATGAATAATCACTTCATTATATCCCGAATAGGATCGAAATTTGAGGATGTCACAGCGACCCTTGCCCTCGCCAGCCCTAGCCTGTGGCTGGTCGCCGACCACCTGCCACAGGCCAGGAAAGAAGAAAAAAAAAATTCTTTTCCATTTCTAATTCTTGTTCTCTTGATTTTTAATTCTGTTCCAAAACTGATTTTGGGAATAAATTTGTGCTTGAGAACAAAAAATTTACCAAATAGATTTCTGTTCTTTTTTTATTCTCAGAAACAAAAGAACAGAATCAGACACTGTTTGGCCGGTTACCAAACATGCCCTTATTGATCTTAACTCAAGCTAATAATTGAGGCCTCTATTATTGTTCAATTAAAAAAAAGAAAGTGGAAGAGGAGATAAGATAGCATTTCCCCTTAATCTTGAGCATGAGCTTCATCTCCTTCACATCTTAAGTCATTTTTTCTATTTCACTCTCTTTCACTCCAAATCAAAGTCTACTTAGTTAAAATAATATACTTAGTACTCTTGAACTTGGTTGTTTGATTATTTGTTCAAGTATTCTAGATTTTATTCTATTTACGACTGATTTCAATAATTGCACATTAAATTATTGTGATTGTTGAGCTTGATTACAAAGTTTTCTACATGCCTAGAATGTCTTTGAGAGATTATTAGCATGTTTTGTTGCATCTTGAATGAGAAAATGTGAATATGGTAAAACTAGGCATGATATATTGGTAATTTTCTACAAATTTCGAAAATTTGCAAAAGCAAAAGGGTGCTGTTAATAGGGTTATTTTATGAGTTTTATTATTAATTAGTGAATTATTAAGTAAGGTTAATTAAAGGAAATCAAACTGGCTCAAGAAAATGAGTTTAGAAGCTTTAGGGGTAAATTCGTAATTTCACCAAGTTGAAGGAAGAATTTGTAAATACTGGAAGTTCTGGGGACTGTTTACAGCATGAGGAATCTTATATCGTTAGGTGGTTAAGTTATTTTTACATTAAGTGCTTAATCTAGACAAAATGTCTAATTATGCAAATTGGACCTAATTGTATGGATAAATTAGTTTTGTAAAATATGTGGTATGTCTATAGTGTAAATAAGATATTAGTATGTATTTTATAACAAAATAATAGCCTTTAGTATTTAATTTGATTAACATGGCTTAAGAGGGGCATAAATGCAATTTTCGAAAGTTTAGGGGCAAAATTGTAATTTCACAAAAATTGAAGACGAATCTGTAAATACTGAAAATTCTGGAAGCTATTACAGAATTAGAACCTTAAAATGTTTTGATGGTTAATTTATTTCAAAATTAGACTAAATTGTTAATTTTGAGAGTATAAGGGCAAAGTTGTAAATTCACAAAGTTTTGAGGCTTAAATGCAAATATTGATATTATAATGAGCTGTTCACAAAATCAGAAATTGTTTGATGATGGTATGGTTAAAGAGAATGAATTCTTGTACGTTGAAAAAATCCGTAATTTTTTGAATGCCACAATTTTATGGAAAATGTAAATAAAATTTTGTGGCAAATAAGATATTAATATGACTTGCACATGATATTGAAGTACACTGGATGAGAGTAGTACTATGAATAACATATGGTTTGTAAATGATGATGGCGTAAAATGGAAAGAATGAGGTTATATGTGTTGAAGTTCATGCAATTAATTAATTATTTATCATTAATTGTATGAGAAATGACAAATTATTGATATGTACATGGCAATTGTTATGTTGTTATAAAATATAAATGGATGATGCCATGTGATTAAGACCTTTGCCACGGCCTATTTGCTACCGAGCGAATTCTCTTGTATGAGTATATGGATGAGACTCTGAAGTTAGCAAGATGTTCTACTATATGAGACGATTCTCTACGAGGTTGAGATGATATGAAATCCTATGATGACACGATGGTATGACATGGCTCTTGTGATCATTTATGACATAGCTTTGCTATGGTATGATATTAAGAAATGGCCATTCTCAAGTGGATATACAGTGGTGTATTTATCATCGCTAATGAAGAGGACATCCATGATGAATGGGCTGAGGCATGGCAAAGGGTATGAATGATTCCGTCCCCCATGAGTTGATGGTGACAATGTCTCGTGAGTTGAGATGCCTCGTGAATTAAGATGGTATTGGCTAGTGATGAATATGAACTCATGTGTATAAATTGATGAAATACGATGTGATATTATGAAATAATATGTCATATGTATACTTATGAATGATTGATTTTATGGAATGTTGATGATGTCTCCAATAGCATGTCATGATAGGAAAGATAGTACATTTACTCCTGTGCTTGTTGTATATAATTATTCTGTATTGCCTTGAACTCGTACTTTATGTAAATACCAGGTTAAGTGGTAAGAAGATTTCCTACCTAAAATTTAGAGAATTTCATTTACTGAGTCTCGACTCACTCCTTATTTTTCAAATTTGTAGGATGATTTACCAACCGCCAATGTTTTTTTTAGAGTCCCTATTTCCATTGACTTTGTTTATGAAGATGTACACATTCCGGGAACAAGGATAGGAACATATACTGGGTGTGTTTCTACCTTGTGGGTCGACGTGGGGTTTTCACAATGGATTCCCTCCTGTTTCATAGCTTGGTATTGTAATCTCCACAGTGATATGATTGGCCCATGGAGAGGGTTTGATAGTCAAGATGACGTATTGTTGGGTGAAGTTATCGACCCATAATGTGTAGTCCGAATATTGTACATAAAAGTTTAGTTGAGGGTATGAGTGGTGTAATTGGAGATAGACGACCTCGATCCTTCCCAGGTCTTATGAAATAGTGTATTGCTCGAGTGTTGTATAAAAGTAACAATAATGAAGTTTGTATTTTCATTAAACTTGTGTGATTGCCAGTATGGGATATTTTGAACGTATTATCGTGCTTCTGCATGCTTATAGAAAAAAAAAATACATGTCGCGTGTGACGTTCTGGGACGTCACATAAATGGTCTATAAACTTTGGCCTAATGTACAATGTGATCCTCGAACTTTTAATTGTTCAATATGATCTTTGGACTTTTAGAGACTAAGTTGAACATATACCAAAAGTCCAAGGATCACATTGAATATATTAAAAGTTTATGGACCATATTATATATTGAGCTAAAGTTTAGGGATTACGTTGAATAAATTAAAAGTTCAGAAATCACATTGTATATTTGTCATTTTTCCAAAAAGGAACGGCAATGGCAGAGATAAGGCCTAAGTGGGTTCAGACAAAAGTCACGAAATTTCTACTCATTGGTAAAATCTATTTGCAAACTTTAATATTCCAGCCTAATCGGGTCCACTTGTTTGGTCTCTTACGAAATTCTGCTAGTGGAGCCGTCCCAAAATTTACTTTTGAAATATTATAGGTCGATCGTGATTTGGTTCAACCCTATGAGTATCACTTAAGATATGTAATGTCATTGAAGTGTCACGATGACTAGTACTTTCTTCTTTAATTAATAGCTAGTACAAGATCATGAAAGTTAACTAAATCAAATTTAAATAGGTTAGCCTAAGTAAGCTCATTAGTTTAGTCGACATGATACACTCAATTAAATTGGTCACACATGCACAGGTGCTTTCACATTGCATGAGGATGAATCCGAACGATACACACCCGACATCAATCCTGTCAAGTGGCTCGACGCAATCTTGACTCTAATTCAATCAACAACTATCCAAATAAATTGAAGAAAAATGCTTTCATTATCAGAGAAAATGTTTAGACTCAAATTATTATTAATGAAGAAAACCTTTTTCAAGGATTTGTTTTTCTGAGTGTTAAGAACGATTCAAATCAGAAAAATATTTTTCGAATTACTCATATTGGCGAAACTAATGGAATGTAAATTCACATGCATGCATCACACCACAAAGGGTTAGATCTATTAATATATCTATATTATTCGTTTATTCTTGGGATGGAAATTTCTGAACTTTGACTCAATGTGCAATGTGGTTCTTGAACTTTTAATTTATTTAATGTAGTCCTTGAACTTTAACTCAATATGCAATGTGGTCTCTGAATTTTTTGTGCATATTTAATTCATTGAATATTTTCATATAATTCAGGGACTACATTGAATATGTACCAAAAGTCAAGAAACAACATTGAACAAATTAAAAATTCAGGGACCTCATTGTACATTGGGTTAAAGTTCATGGACCATATTAAATAAATTAAAATTTCAGAAATCACATTGTATATTAAGCTAAATTTCAGAGTTTGTTTGTGTTATTATCCCTTTATTTTTTGGGTAATGGATGTGAACCTGAGGATGTTGAACAGCCTCTCAAGCTTTGCCAAAAAATGCATGGGGGTGATGGTTGATGTGATGGGCTTGATGGATCTCTAATTCGGATTCAAATATGTTGCCGCCATTACAAGTGAAACTTCAACCTTTACAATGCAAACACTGCTCATTTGCACGCGCCATAGGCACATCGTGCGCATGCTCCAAGAGGAAAGTCGGAAGTTTGTGTTGATTATAGCCCGAAATTAATCCTGAATTGATTTGAAATTCGATCCATGAAGTGTGACAAAACCCGAGCCATATTAGGAAAGTCCGAATTGAACTGTTGCCAACGGGATCGTGAATGGAACAAAATGGAAACTAATTTCCCACGAGAGTTCTTTTCCAAGTTGATGTCGAAGAAATGCTCATAGAATTTTCTGCATATAAATATTTTGTTGTTGTAGCATTTTGTGCTTAATATGTGTAGAACTTGCGAGAAATACAAAGATCGAGAGCCATATTTCAAGAGAGTTGAGAGTGTGAGAAAATCCCTTTCTTGTAATTAATTTTTGTGAGTTGGGGTTTTAGAATTGGAAAACACTTATGAAGGCGAAATTACCAAGAAAATCCTACACTTATTGTATTTATGCAAATTCAGTCATAATCCTTTCAATTTGACCAATATTTTTTGTCTTAAATTTGATAATTGAGTCATAAACCTTTTAATGATTTACCAATGTAGTTTATTCAGTCTATTTTGGCCAAAAATCGCTGACATGAACACCGGTCATCTAACGTGGCACGACCGGTCGTCTAACGTGGCACGGTCAGCACACAGCCGACGTTAACATGGACAATTTTTATAGTTTTTTAATTCTTTTTTTTCTCCCTTTTCTTTTGCTAGTGGCTGATTATTGAACAAGGCCCCCCTCGTTAGATTTGGCGAGGCCGACCCTCGCCTAGGCTAAGGCGGCCTCGTCGAGCATCACTTGGGCAAGGATTGACCTCTCTAGATTTGGCAAGGGTGGCCCTCGCCCTCGCCTAGGCGAGGCCTGGTGAGAATCGGCCTAGCCAAGTCTAGCAAGGAGGGCCCTTGCCGGCGCTCGCCCTCGCCCACGCCCTCGCCTAGGCAAGGCCAAACCTTGCCTAGCAGAGGGCGGCCTTGTCGAGACTCGCTCTTGCTGGGGCTCACCCTCGCCTAAGCAATGTCGACCCTCACCCGCAACCGTTGCCCAAGCGAGACCTGCTCTCACTGGTCATCGCTTGTGGCTCGTGTGGCCGGTGGTCGACGACCGGCCACTGCAAAAAGCAAAGAGAAGGAAAAAGAAAGAAAAAACATAAAGGAAAAAAGAAAAAACTCAGAATATTTTTTAAAAAAATTCAAAAATTATCCACGTTAGCGCCGACCGTATCACGTTAAACGATTATAATCATGTCTTTGTTGATTATGTACGACTCATCTCGTCAATTTCTCATCATAGAGTAGGCACACCATCAAACCACGATAATCCGTTATTTTCGAGTTTTATTTCTATGATTTATTTCTTACTCAAAATGTTCAATTTGTTCACGCACTTTCCGTATTAGTTGTAACAATTTGGTATCTCAAACCAGTCTTATTAAAAGGCAAAGACACAGTACAAGAAGAAACATTTCCATCGACATCTTAGAGAGGCATATAATTACCCGATAGAGAGAACTATCCTCCTGAAAGCTAAAGAGAGCCAATGCACCAAAAAGCGACTCATTCGCGAAAAGCTACAAACCACCAGTTTTCCAACATTGCTACCTGAAAACAACCCAACCAGATGGTCCCATGTTACACGAGACACATTTACAACCAAGCGTCCTCTGTATCCCCAAAGAAAGAAACAACCTCTATGTCCTCGCACAACGGAACGGCAACACAAAGACAAACAGAAATGAAACCATTTTGAAAACATGAGAAAACAGGAGACTACGCCCATGAAAAAGTACAGAAAGCTGGCTCATTCGTGAGAAACCACTACCACTTGTTTCCCGACATTGCGGCCGGAGAACAGCCCGATGAGAGCTGCCGGAGCGTTCTCGAGACCCTTGGCCATGTCTTCCACATACACAATCTTCCCCTCTTTGATCTGAGGCAATACCGTCTCCAGGAACTTCGGGTAGAGATGATAGTAATCGAACACCAAGAAACCTTCCATTCGAACCCGCTTCATTATAATGTTCATCAAGTTGCGTACGCCTTCGGGCTGCTCGAGGTTGTACTGTGAGATCATTCCACATACCGCGATTCGGCCATGAATTTTCATGTTGAGCAGCACCGCATCAAGCATCTTTCCGCCAACATTTTCAAAGTAGATATCGATCCCCTCGGGGAAGCATCTAAACATTTACAACAGAAGAAGTCAACTGGAGTCGGCTTCAGGAATGGGCGCATATTTTTTATCCTGCGCAGCAGTCACTTATTTGCTTAATCATCATTGCTAAACTCATAGCTCACCTTTTCAGTGCTGCATCCAGATCCAGTTCCTCCTTGTAGTTGAAAGCATCATTGAATCCAAACTTGTTCTTCAGCAAATCAACCTTTTTCGCAAAAATAACAGCAATGAGAACTTAAAAAAAATGAAATTCGGAAGAGAATTGATGATGATGGTACATTCAACAGAGCCATCACTCTCTTGAGCATTGTCAAATTTGAGAAATACAGCACTCATCGTACCTCAAGTGCTTCTTTCAGATCTAATTCTACATGAGTAGACGACTGTTTAAGCCTTTGAGGTTTATGAGAACATGAACATGCACTCTATTTTCCTTACCAAAAAACATGCACTCTATTTTTATCTTACCAAAAAAAACATGCACTCTATTTCAAAACGCTTGTCTAGTCACTCTAGTATGAAACAAAAGTGAAAATTGCAGATGTCAAAAAATGTTTGGTGAACCATTAACATGTATGAAGTTTTGTGCTTCTTTCAACCATGATATGAGTACCTTCTCTTTGCTACCGGCGCTGCCGACGACATAACAACCAAACAACTTTGCAAACTGCCCAACAAGCTGACCAACGGCTCCTGATGCAGCTGATATGAAAACAGTCTCTCCTTTCTTAGGAGAGCATACCTCGAAAAACCCGGCATAAGCCGTCATGCCTGGCATACCTGCACAGTTTCAATTTGTAGAAATTAGACGAGTCACAGGATTTGCTGAAGCATGAGAGTAGGAGTGTAATGCTATGGCAAAATCTCAAATGGTCCTATTATTGCCCAAAGGTGAAGCCCGTTAAAAATGTATTGACTTCTCAAGGAAAGATACTATTTCTCTAGAAATAACCGATTTACCCGCTTCTATCAAAGCGAGAAGACAGCTTTGCAGGGCTCTATCATTCAGACAATTCAACGAGGCGATAAGGCTCATCAACAATGAAGATCCCTACAAGTAATATCTTAACTATCTGATTCTCCTTATTCATTAACAACGAAAGAGATATTACATTCAATGATTAAAGAGCATACCCAAAAGGCCAGTGTAGTAAGACAGAGGAACATCGGTGTGTTCAATCTTAAAGCAAGTCTCTTGCGCGGTAATTAGACTATACTCCTCCCATCCAGTGTAACCCCAAAGCAAGTCGCCTTTCTTGAAGTTTGGATGCCCAGATTCCAAAACTCTAGCTACTCCATATCCAGTAATAGGCTGCATCAATGTGTTAAATACTTCAGCATATAAGTGCAAATAATTTATCAAACACAACTAGACATTGTACTTCCAAGAAGGAATGATTGGACCATAAAGACAATTTCATAATCGTATACGCTACAATAACCAGGGACCATTTCACTTTAACTTTTTTTCGGATTTTAAAGGTTTCTAACTCGAGTCATATTGAAGTAAGGTAAGTCAAAATGCAGCTTTCTTGACACTCGAACCAACTTCCAACAAACCTAGAAGAAGAGTGGCATAATTTTAACATCTCAGCAGGAATAAAATTGAAATCCATAGTAATACATCGGAATCTTAAGCAATATGCTAAAGGATCCACCCAAAACTCTGCTTATCCCAGAGTCATGTTTATTTTATATTTCAATGAATACATCTCATCATCCTATTTCACGTGCAAGCTATCGTCACCATTCGTCTTGCTTACACATGAGTGGGAATGTTAAGCAACTCGCATCGCTTAACCCCGTGATTTATGTGGACTGTGCAAACGCAAGACATGTAAAATTCCTACGCCAAATAGCATAAGCAAGTCTCTATCGACACACTAAGCTCTTCAATACATTTGCCGAATCTTATAGCGACATCACAAACCATTTCCACACTTTCAAAGACACCACCAATTGGCTCACACTTCAGAGATAAAAAAGATATAGCCATGATAGTGAAAGAATAAAAAAATGAATAGACATACAGCACAGAGTCGCTACAATCCTTTGATTAGAACGATTGGACATGATCAGAACTAATACTTGACAAGCCCTCGTATATTAAATTTAGCCAGACCTGAGATCATAATCCAAGAACAGTAGTCAAACATGTAAAATTCCACTCAGGAAAACTAATATAATATCCGCCATCCATCAGCAGAGGCACCTGCAACTTTCTCCTAAAACAACATAATCAATCCCCAGAGCAAACTGGTCAAAATTAATAATAAAAAAAAAGGGACAAACATATCATAGTCGAGAAAACCCAGATCATCCGACAGTCGAAGCTTATTTTATTCAGTACCTTCCGATTTCAACTACGAGGAAGAAGACCATTGGGCGCCGAGTGAACGACCCATTTCCTCTTTCTACGTTCTTTTGGGAAAAAAGACAGAATTTGACACGAAAAGAGTATTTAAGGTTGCTCACCGAACCAGGCTTGAAGGAATCGACATAGCCCGGGACATCGAGCTTCGCCATGCGGGTCCGCATGTACGGATCGCAGGACAAGTAGAGATTTTTCACGAGAAGGCCGCTCGAGCCCTCCGGGAGACGCAGCTCCATGGTGGATTCACGCACCTCCATGTCCGTCTCCTTGGGGAAACCGCTCACGTAGCCCCCGAACACCACCTGCTTGTTCCTAACCTCCCCACTGTCGCTCGCCATCACTCCCTCGCTGCTCTTTTCCGTCGAAACTCGAGACACCCAGAAGGAGAGAGAAGGTGAGCAGGCGCTGTGGAGTGCGTGAATGCGGGTACCGCTTTTAGCGACTCGGATGCTGGGCGTGGAACGCGTGAGGAGGCCCTGCGCGACAAGGAAAAAAAGGCTGACCTTTCGTGCGTGTCAGTCAGTGGGAACAGTTGTCGAGGGGGTACGGCGACGATGGAGATGCGCGTGTGGCGGATGATGAGGAGCGCGAGCCAGATGGTTCTGGAGATGCTCCGCGAGGAACACGACATCGGCCTGTTTGGTTCGGCTTTGAAAAAATGCATTTGGCAAAATGCAAATACCGTTGAGCTAAAAGGGTTTTTCGAAATACAAGTAGTGTTTGGTAATGTGTATTTTAAAATCACATTTGAAAATAACTTTGGTCTAAATACCGTTTAGTAAAACCTTAATTTTGTAAAGGACTTTTGCTAATATTTAAAAAAAAAAAATTGGCCTGAACCAACCACCACCGGCGACTGTTTGGCAGGCCAAAATGGCCGCCGGCCAACCTCCGGCGGCCAGCCTCGCCTGAGGTCGGGCTACCTCAGGCGATCGCCGCCTAGGTCGTGCGACCCCGGCGACCGTCGCCTGGGGTCGCCCAACCTCAGGCGGGGATGGGGTCGCGCAACCCAGATCTGGGTCGCGACCCGAGCGCCGCCTGCGGTCGGGCGACCCCAGGCAGTGGTCGCCGGGGTCGGGCGACCTCGGCGACTGTCGCTGGGGATCGGGCGACCTCCGCGACCCGTGCACAGGGGGTCGCGACCCGGCGATCAGCGCCTTTGGTGTCGCCCAGGCCTCGAGGCGGTGCTCGGGTTGTGCGACCCAGATGCGGGTCGCGACCCGAGCGTCGCCTAAGGTCGGGCGACCGTCGCCCTGGGGTTGGTCGACCTCCGGCGACCACCGCCGGGGGTCGCCGGAGGTCGCCCGACCCCCGGGCGGCGGTCGCCGGACCCCTCAGGCGGCCTCCGGTGTGGTTCCTTGGGAGCGATGAACAGTGCCGGGCACGATGAATAGTGCTAGATGAACAGTGCCAATTGCATTCCGAAAATGCAATTTCCCCAAGGGACCTCATGAGGTGCATTCAGCCAAAGCCCTTAGAGAGCTTTGGAGATGCAATTGCATCTCCTCAAAGCTTGCAAAAAAAATTGCCAAACAAATTTGCATTTGCCCAAGGGCCTTTAGAGCCCCAAAGCAGCATTCAAATGCTGAACCAAACAGGGCCATCATTTGGTCATTACGGCGCCGCTCTTCTTGGTCGGTGGGGGGCTTCTCCTTCGTCGTCGGGTCGAATGTGGCCGAGATTGATCATGGCCCTTCCAAGGTTCTACGAGGTGATCTGAATCACCTTCTCTTGAGCTAAAATGACTCGAATTGCCCATGGATTTTAACCGGACGTGTAACGTCATTTTCAAATTTTAATTTATTTAACGTCATTCATGAACTTTGATTTAAACTAAACTTTAATCTTGAACCACGGTAAGAGGATGAGACCGTATACTTCTCGTGTGTCATCTATTCTAGTGTTGTTGGCATTTCGCGTGCTATGATTTGTGCTATGCAAGATATTTTCGCATACTATCGGTACTACGAGCAATTATATGAATTATCTCGAAAGAAAACACTAGAGGCGTTTATGATAATCATTCTGTTTATCTATTTTTTTATTTTTTAGTTCCCCGGAACAGATTTAGAACAAAAATCCATTTGGTAACACAATTTCATTTTTCTATTTATGTAATAAATTTGTACTCCAGAAATAGGTTTGGAAATAAAATCAGATTTTTACTTGTCTATTTCTTGAACAGAAATGAGAAATAAAACTCTTCTCATCACTTGCTTTCACTACTAGCCGGTCGCCCACCTATCGCCCCCCCCCCCCCGGTCGCCGCCGGTCGCCTCCCGCCGCCGTAGGCTGCCGTCCTCCGCTACCTGTCGGCCGTCGTTCGTCGCCGGCCGTCTCCTGCCGCTCATTGTCTGCCTTCCTCCGCCTTCCAACGCTGGTCGCCTCCCATCGTCGGCCGCCACTGGCCGTCCTCCGCCGCTGGCTGCCTTCCACTGTAGCCCAACACCGGCTGCCTCCCACTGTCGGCCGCCTCTGGCCGTCCTCCATTGTCGGTTGCCTTCTGTCGCCGCCCAACGCCGGCCGCCTCCCATCGCCACCCACCTCCCATCGCCGCCCAAAATCAGCCGCCTCCCGTCACTGTCCTCCTCCGATGCCCAATGCCAGCCACCTCTAGCTGTTGCCCGCCTCCCGTCGCCGGCCGCCTCCTGCAATCGCCTGCTCCGTCGCTTCCCGTTGCCGGCCGCCTCCCGCAATCGCCTGCTCCGTCGCCTCTAGTTCGCTGGTCGCTCGAGAGGGAGAAATTTTGTGTCGTTGTTGACACCTAAATTTTGGCGATCCATTTAGGTACATATTGCATAGAAAAATTAGGAGTCGATCCCGACACCTGGCAAAAATAATAATTACACTGCATATAGATTTTAGGAGCATTTATGGTAATAGGCTCATATTAGTTGCATTTGCATTAGATCAACGGTGAATGGACTTAGTTGAAAGGTTTTGAGTTAAATTGTGGATCGAGCCCATGGATAAAGATTTTCGCCAAACCCGTTCATTATCATGGCTGAACTTTTTGCACGTGGGATGCTGCACTTAGAAAGGTTATGAAGAATTTCCGGAATATATGCATGGAGGTTCGGGGGATGCGATCATGAGTGGAATATATAACGTGCAAGAAATCTCGTGGGAAAGCCTATATTTCTATTTGTGTGCATGTTAAACTTTCCCAAATTTTGGTGCATAATTCTAGGTCAATATATTTTTGGTTGGGCACATGTGCAAAAATATCTTTCATGATTTGCTGAAGATGTCCATGATTTCATAGGCTTTTTTTTTTTCCAGATATTTGTGGAACAGGCAAGATTTCGTCAGTCAATGGAAAATAGTAAAAAAGAAGAGCAACTGGGAAAGAAATATTCACGTGAGGGCATATATTATTTGAGCAATATATCTTTCTCAAAACAAGAAAGAGTACACTACTCCCTTATTCTGAAGGCCTAAGTCGTCCCTGCTTATAAAAGAAGACTCGTCAGAGACAAGGGGGTTCTCTCCTTTGGATGGAGAACACACGAAAAAAGCACACGCGAGATTGAGAGAGAGAGTTGGCTGCGTACGCGTGCAGCCGCTACGCCGCGCCGCCCCTCCGCTGCATTCGCGATGCCCCACCGTCATGCCCGCGTTGCCTGACGCCCACCGCCTCGCCACCGCTACTGTCCCTGGCGAGCCATTCTTGCTGCTGTCGCTTCCGGAGCTACCGTGGCTCCCGCATCGATCTCTGCCTAACACCGCTGCCACCCAACAGCGACGAAGAGCCGTTGTTGTTAGCTCGACGACGCTGCTGTCCCGAAGCCCTGCCGACGACCTGCTGCCCCAGTCCGACGATTCCCTTTTGCTGTTGCTGTTCTTCGTGAGTCGTCCCTGTCGCTGTTCTTCGTTCAGTGACGCTCTGCTCCTCACCGACACGTCAAGCAAAGCCCTGACATTCCACGGTCAAATATCTGAGGAGTCAACCTACACAAAAATCATTCAGTAAGTTTCCCAGAGAAGCCGCTAGTGATCTCCCCACCATCACCGCGAGACACTTTGTTTTGCAGCTTTCTTGCGAAGCATCGTCGCTGGTCATCCTCACCGCGATCTTTGACGTGAGCCGCTCGAGTATCACCTGCCTTGACCGAGCATCACCGCAAGCCATCACTGCGTTATCCACCGTTCATTGTCCAAATTTGGAAGCAAATATTTAAATTAGGTAAAGATCTCATCTAATTTGATTTTCGAGTATATTATTTTCTTGTTTGAGATATTACGATCTTGTGTGAATCTTTTAGCAATAGTGCCGTATCCATGAAATTCCCAAGTAAACTTTAAATTAGGAATTATTTCCTAATTAAAGTATTTAGTTTATTTCGAATTTCATGAAAAATACAAAAATATCATATGCATGTCATATAGATTAATTGCATCATGCTTGCACGTCATCTTGCCACATCATTCATACCTTGCCATGTGTCATTGCTCGCGTGTCATTAGAAATTGCACGTCTAGGTTCATTTGTGTGTCATATTAGAATAGTCTATTTAACCGTCATATTAGAATAGTCTATTTCTAAGATAGATTGAGTGAAATTGCGTGTTAATTAGAAATCATATTAGAGTTGTTTATGTGATTTTCTAACTAACATTGTAGAAGCTTTCGTTGCTTCGAGGTAAGTTTTCCTCCTTATATTTGCAATTTATTTATCGTTTTGCATTATTGAGTGTTATATTATTGGTTGCGCACCCGTATGATTACCTCGCATGTTAGTGGATAGCTGCCTACAAATATTTTTTGAAATAGAAGAGAAAAGGTACCGAAAGGGCATTAGAGTAATCTAGTGTAATCAAGTCTCCGAGTCCATAATCTCTGGTTTGTAGAAGTAAAGTAATTCTCCCAATACTTTACTTGGGTTTCTAATCGACCCACCAAAAATAGATTAGTGGCGATTCTCGATTGCAACGATTTGCATGTTGAGAACTTAAACCTTAAGTCGCGAGTCGATAAGTTCTTGGGAGAGCCCGAGTTAGGCTTAGACTTAACAATCCGTTAGTGTGTACCGCGGAGGTTAGATCGCGACAGTTGTTATCAAACGAATTTCTATTTTAGAAATAGAAATTTCGTGTCGTTTTCAAATGCTTATTTTGGCTCAAAAACTCGTCTATGCAATAGAAATAGAAAAAATTATTTCTAATCAGAAATTGATTTATGAAACAAAATGATAAACATTGGACGTCTGTTAGACATTTTGTGAAGAGACGGGCTCCCAGAGGTCCTTGATATAATACGTGTTCAGTTTTGCGGGTATTGCTCTCAGCTGGAAGGCATAATTATAGTTGATAATTGTTTTGCCGACAACTGAAAAGGAGTACGTGGCGTCAATCGAGCAATCAAGGGAGAAAATATTAGGTGCATGAAACACTCACGTCAGTCATGCATTGAACCATTCGGTGCATGACACGTGGCAAAAAAAAAAGAGGCTCACTGTCAGACTTTAAAAAATTTACATCTTCTCTTCGCTTCTTTTTTCCCCGTTCTCTCTCTCTCTTTGCTCTTCTTTTTGCTTGTTCTCTCTCTCCAAGTTGTCTCCCTCAAGTTCGAGAAAATATTAGGTGCATAAGATACTCGACGTCAATCATATATTGAACCATCCGGCAGCTGACACGTAGCGAGAACGGCCCACTGTCAGAATTTTTAAACTCACCTTCTCTTTCCCCTCCCTCTCTCTTTCTCTCTAAGTTCTCTCTCCATTCACGGCACGATCATGACTTCACAGTTCACACCTCTTCGGCTCCACACATCCTCGACCTGCTCCACACCTCCGCGACCTCAGCTCCTTGTCACCATGAGGGTGTCACGGTGGCAGTTGCGACCAAGAATCGAGGTTGCGACGCCATGGCCAACTGAGATCCGAGGTCGCCAACGGCGGTCGCGGCCTCAATCAAAGGGTCTCCATGTCCAAATGGCGACCTTGACGAGGTTGCCCATGGCGTCGGCGGCCTCGATCCCTCATCGCAACATAATGGGCGACCTTGGATCGAGGCGCAAGTCGCAGTGGCATGCCTGCGCGCGAGACAAAGATTGAATCGGCAAAGAGAGAGAACATAGCGACCACTTCTCGAGAAAATATTGCATGAGTGGAATGCTCCACATCAGCAATACACAATTTCATTGGGTGCGTGACACGTGGCAAGAGGGCCCACAAATCAGATTTATTAAAAAATCTGACTCTTTCCCTTCTTTCTTCCATCCTCCGTTAACCCTCCGTCGTCTCGCCTCCTCTACTGCTCAAATATACGTTTTTCCCCCGGTTTCTCCTCGTCGGCACAGGCCAGAGGAGAGAGCAGCGGGAGAGAAAAATTTTGAACAAAAGGTGTCCTCCTTTCTCTCCTCTTGCGCGCTCCTCCCAGATCTCCAATTCTCTCTGCACCTCACGCCGCGCTGCCTCCGACGACCAACGAGCGACGCCCTAGCCTCCGCCTCCGCCCCCCTAGCCTCCGACGCCGACGCCGATGACGCCTCCGACGACCGAGGTCCGCCGCTGCCCACGAGCGACGTCCGTCGCCTCCCACGACCGAGGTCCGCCTCCTCGCGCCGACGCCGACCCTGCCTCCGATGAGCGACGTCCGACTGACCGCAACTCTCTCTCTCTTCTGCTTCTTTTCAAATGATGATTGCCCCCCTCACCCACCGCCACCGGCTCCACCATTGCTTCTGAACCCTTTCGCCACCGCTGCTACATCCCTCTCTCGTTCAGTTGCAGACAGAGACCGCGTGTATATGCACAACTCTCTATGCTCCGCCGAGGTTTCACGTTCGTTGTCCCGTTTGCTGCAGTGTCAGACAACGATCTGGAAGGAAGATGGGCGAGTCGTCTTGGCCTTCTGGCGCGCAGGTAATCCCTCTGCAGTTCGTCAAAGCCGGTTAATGGGCATTGTCGAAAATTTGTTCTCTTCTTCAATCAAAGCCGGCCCACGTTTCTTGCTGTGATGTTCTTTCAGCAATGCCCACATTTTCTGCTGCAATGGTCTCTTTTCTTCCTCTTCTTGAAGTAGAAGATGGGGTGTGCGCATTCTCCACCTCGTTTTTTTTTTTCGTTTTTGAATCTCCTCTGCAGTTCGTGAACGCCGATGAATCGACCCGCATTGTCGGAAATTGTTCTTTGGTTAAATCCAGTCCACATTTTTTGCTGTGATGTTCTCTCGCCAATGCTATTTGAAGCTTGAGAATCAAAGGATGATGCCTGGTCTCTTTTGTTCCTTTCCTTGAACTAGAAGATAGTCTGTGCGTGTTGGGCGTCCTTCTCTGGTCATTTTGTCTGATATTTTGTTGCTTTTGAGATGATTGATCGTGATGTGGGATGATCTAGCGGGGCAGTATCGTTGTTTCCTACTCATTGCCTTGAAAAGAGCGATGAAAGAGTCAAATGCCAGTGGGGTTTGCTTCGACTTCTTTGGTGCGTCAGTAGGAAATTCGTGGATCTTCTCTGTGTTCAGTTGAACATCATCTCTCTATTTGACCATCTTGAGAAGAGTGTAGTCAGTCTTGCGAATGTCAAAATTCTTGGGGGATTGTGCTCCATGTAATCCTATCTCATTGCAGTTGAACTATATTCGCAATGTTGTTTCTCGAATGGCTGACCAAAGAACAGATGAAGTTCAGGTTGCAGGATCTCCTTATAGAATTTGCCCCCTGGGAGCTCATATAGATCACCAGGTCAGTTTTGTCTTATTTCTGCCATATTGTTGTCAAGGTAGTGTTTGTACAAGACCTTCTATTTGGGTATTGGTTTTCGATTTGCATCAACAGATATACAACGTAGTCAAAATTTCCTGTCCTGTTTTTTGGGTAACATCTGTATTTTCTATCTATTGTGAATATGAACAAGCCTGTTGCCTCTTATGTTCAATAAAATTTGGCGATGCAATATACTTATTATACTAATGAGGGTATACTTTGACATTGTTGATTGATGAAGAATGCAATCCTGCTAATGTTACCTTTAACTAGTCCATTGCTGAATGATAGAGAGAGATGGACATTAATTGGGAATATTGTTTACGAAATTAATATTGGTTACATTTCCTTTTCTCTTTCTTGGTTGTGCTGGCATGTCGGTTTTTCGAGAGGGTGAGGTGTCATTGTGGGAAATGGGAATATAGAGGGAATATATTCCCTAAGTTCTCTCCAAATATTTTTCTTCCCCCGAAAGAGGGAATATAGAGAGAACTTATTAGGGAGGTCCTTCCATCATATTGGGGAGTTCATTCTCCCGTCTCTCCTTAAGCCTTTTAAGATCATGCTTAGGACCTAAATCGCAAGGTAACCCGTGCCCCAAAGTAGATTTTTGCTATAGGATCGTGTGTAATGCAAGATAGATTCCCAAAACACTCCCTTTTCCTCATTGAAGATAAAGTCCATGTTAGCTAATGTCTCATAATTTGTTGCGTATAAATATTCTTTTGTCAAGTTTCGTGTGGTGTGTTAAAAATACCCTCAATATCTTCTAAATATCTCCGGAAGATATTTAAATATCTCTAAGCGTAACCTTGTGCATAGGGAGTCTGCTTAACACGTGCGAAACTCGCGAGATACAAAGAGTATTGAGAGCCTCGTCCAAGAGAGTTGATAGTGTGGGAAAACTTCTTTTCTTGTGATTAATTCTTGTGATTTTGGATTCATTTCCGGATCGGAAAACTCTTATGAGTGACCGTGATTGAGTTGTTGTAATCTTATCTTCGCCAATTATAATGGAATCATCCCGTCTATCTCTCCCGTAGGAGTAGACACATCGCTGAACCACATACATTCGTTATTTTCAGAATTTATTTCTATAATTTATTTCTTGTTCAAATCGTTTATTTGTTCACGTTTCCTCGGCATTCATAACAATTTGGTACCTCAAACCAGTTTTATGAGAGGCGATGACCCTTTACATCGACATCCTAGAGAGGCATAGCATAATATTTTAGACTCATTCGAGAGAAACTCCAAGCACCTGTTTGCCAACATTGCTGCCGGAAAACAACCCAACCAGATGGTCTGGTCCCTTGTTATAAGAGACGCATCTATACACAAACGACCTCGCAGGACAGAACGGCAACGCACAGATAAACAGAAAACAACCCCTTTTGAAAACACGAGAAAAGAAAAGATTATGCCGATGAAGAAGTACAGAAAGCTGACTCATTCGCAAGAAACCATGACCACCTGTTTCCCGACATTGCGGCCGGAGAACACCCCGACAAGAGCTGCCGGACCATTCTCGAGCCCTTCGGCGATGTCTTCCACGTACACAATCTTCCCCTCTTTGATCTGAGGCAAAACCGTCTCCAGGAACTTCGGGTAGAGATGACAATAATCGTACACTATGAAACCTTCCATCCGAACCCGCTTCCAGAGGAGGTTCAGCAAGTTGTGTACACCTTCGGGCTGCTCGAGGCTGTACTGTGAGATCATTCCACATACTGTGATTCGGCCATGAAGTTTCATGTTGAGCAGCACCGCATCAAGCATCTTTCCGCCGACATTTTCGAAGTAGATATCGATCCCCTCGGGGAAGCATCTAAACATTTAAGACAGAAAAAAGTCAACTCGAGTCGGCTTCAGAATGTGTACATATTTTATATCCTGTACATCAGTCACTTATTTACTCAATCATCGTTACCATATTCCTGACCAACCTTTTCAGTGCTGCATCCAGATCCAGTTCCTCCTTGTAGTTGAAAGCATCATCGAATCCAAACTTGTTCTTCAGCAAATCAACCTTTTTCGTGAACATAACAGCAAGAGAGAACTTTAAGTAAGATAAAATCCGGAAGAGACTATTAAGACTGTATTTTTAGCATTTGTGTTTAGTGAAATGATGAGGGTATGCATTCAACACTGCCATCACTCTCTTGAGGATTCTCAAATTTGAGACATACAGCACTCATCATACCTCAAGTGCTTTTTTTAGATTTAATTCTATATGAGTAGACGACTGTTTAAGCCTTTAAGAGAACATAAACATGCACTCTATTTCAAACGCTTGTCTAGTCACTCAGTATGAAACAACAGTGAAAATTGCAGATGCCAAACATGTTGGGTGAACCATTAACATCTACGTGACTATGCACTTCTTTCAACACGAGAGAGAGAGAGAGAGAGAGAGAGAGAGAGAGAGAGAGAGAGAGAGAGAGAGAGAGAGAGAAGAAGAAGGGGGGGATCGTCGTCAACGCACTAGTGCTTAAACAATTACTATTCAAGGAAACACTAGACGAATGTGAGATGATTACCTTCTCTTTGCTACCGGCGCTGCCAACAACATAACAGCCCAACAACTTTGCAAACTGGCCAACAAGCTGACCAACAGCTCCCGCCGCCGAGGATATGAAAACAGTCTCTCCTTTCTTAGGAGAGCATACCTCGAAAAACCCAGCATAAGCCGTCAGGCCTGGCATACCTGGAAAGTTTAGATTTGTAGAAATTAGACGAGTCACGAAATTAGCCGTCATGGCTGTCCATACTAACTTGAGAATGAAATAGACCGAACAAAGTATCTTAACGATCTGATTCCCCTTATTCTTTAACACTGAAAGAGATATTAAACCAGATGATTAAAGGGCATACCCAAAAGGCCGGTGTAGTAAGACAGAGGAACATCGGCGTGTTCGATCTTGAAGCAAGTCTCTGGCGCAGTAATTAGACTGTACTCCTCCCATCCAGTTATGCCCCAAACCAAGTCGCCTTTCTTGAAGTTTGGATGCCCAGATTCCAAAACTCTAGCTACTCCATATCCAGGAACAGGCTGCACCATTGTGTTATATACTTCAGAATATAAGTGCCAATACATTTAGCAAACGCGAATAGACATTGAACTTACAAGTAGGAGAGAGTTTGCTCCTTTTGAATTTTACTTGTCGAGTGTACTTGTCGCAAATTTGAGTTCGATTTATTCGTGCGAGTTCATAACTTACTCTCGCCATCATGAATCGAGTAAATGTAATGAGAGAGATGGTGGTACTTACGGAACCGAGCTGAGTGGAGTACTTGATGAGGTTGAGATTGTAGGGATCGCAAGCCAGGTACAAGTTCTTCACCGTGATGGCCCCCGAACCGGCGTCGGCCTTCAATCTCTCCGAGCTCGTCCTAACTTCCAAGTTGGTCTCTTTCAGGGAACCTCGTACCTGTTCTCTGTATATCACCTGCTTGTTGCTCATCACTTCCACTGAAGCATTCTTGTTCACCTTCTCCATTCTCTCTCTAGAGCTGTGTTCTCTCTCTCTCTCCCCTTCTTTTCTTGGATTTGATTGGTGGGAAACGTAGCCAAACACTGCACGGGGTATATATAGGTATGTATAGGGGGAGATGGGCGATGAGATATGCATACGTTGCTGACGTGTGCCTATGCGTCATCTGTATGCATGCTTACGTGTGCCGTTGTGTCATTGGTGGGTTATTCCAATAATTCCTTGGGAAATAAAAAAAGTTGATCAAAGTGGTCAATTGAATTCTAATCATTAGAAAATTCTCTGATTTGCAGTAGAACTTTCATGAATTTTTTTACGTGGAAACAAAGAATTTGAAGAAAATCCTAAAATCATGCCTTTCTTAAGAAGTAAGCTCTGCACATCGTCAGTTTCCCTTTTCCATGCATCCTTAGCCACCCTGACTCATTTATTTTTCTTTTTTTTCGAAAAAAGAGCTTCTTTCGTAGTTCATAATCAAAAGTTAATAGATACACCAAGGGTTCAGAACATAATAAATTTCAAAGAACTTGAGGTGGATGAGAGACCCGATAAGAGGGGATGGTATTTTTGATTTGAGCACCTTGACTTGATTCGAGCGTTATATTATGCGTACACAGTAGGGTGGTGAAAATTATAACCCTTGATTGAAAGAACAAATGATGATATGGATGAACTTAAACGGGTTGGCGTAAAAGTTTTGATCTAGACTCATTCGTTATTAGATGGATTAATGACATAAACGGTTATTGAATGTTGACCTAATGTGCAATATGGTTCCTGAATTTTAAGTATGTTCATTATGATTTTTGAACTTTAGTTCAATGTGCAATATCGTCCAAGAACTTTTAATTTGTTTAATGTGATCCCTGAATTTTTGGTATATGATCAACTTAGTCCTTGGACTGTATAAAAATATTCCTCCTTGTAATTGAAAGCATCATCGAAACCAAATTTGTTCTTCCGCAAATCAACTATCTTCGCAAAAATAACAGCAAGAGATGAACTTTAAATAAGATAGCTCGGAAGAAATCGGTTAAAATCAGGATTTTAAAGGCACCTACGGGCATCGTGGGTGATACAAAAAGGAAAATAAGAGTTCTTTCCCACATTGAAGATAGAGTCTATGTTGATGTAATTTCCCACAAGACTTCTTTCCCTCATTGAAGATGAAGTGTACGTTGGTGTAGGAGAAGTGCTTATAGTTACTCCATTGTTGAATTTCGTTTGGTGTGCATAGTAACTAGTAAGTGCATTTCGTTTGGTGTGCATGGTAAGTGCGCTTAATATGTATGAAACTTGCGAGAGAGCCAAAAAAACATTGAGAACCATCACCTAAGAGAATTTGAGAGTGAGAAAATTCGTTTCTTCATATTGATTCTTGTGTATTCGAGATTAACTTAGAATAAAAAAGAGATAATGATATAAATGATCCATGATTTTTTGCCCAATATGCAATATAGTCCATGAATTTTTAATTTGTTCAATGCGGTCCCTAAACTTTACCCTAATATGCACTGTGGTTCCCGAACTTTTAATTTGTTCAGTATGGTCCATGAACTTTTGGTATGTATTTAATTTAGTCTTTGAACTATGTATAAATATTTAATATTGTCCTTCATTTATTTCAAGTTTAGGAATAACATTGAACATTTTCATATAATTCATGGACTAAATTGAACATGTACCAAAAGTCCAGAAATCACATTGAACAATCTAAAGGATTAAGGACAACATTGCACATTAAACTAAAGTTTAAAGACCACATTGAACAAATTAAAAGTTGAGAGACTATTTGTGTCATTTCCCAATTAAAAACATTTGTGAATGAGTGTGACTAACCACTCTGGAGTTTAGTATAGAAATGGGATGGACTACAAAAAATCAAAAGCTTCATGTAGTTGGTCTCTCATCAATGCCTGCTCACTAATGATGAAAGATTTTGACGTAGACTCACAATGGACTCTTGTTGCGCGATGTGCCCACACTATCCAGAGATAATTATGCATGTTCTCAGAGATTGCAAATATGCAAAGGCAGTTTGGCAGAAGATTCTACCTGCCAGCTTCCGAGGTGACTTCTTCACCCAAGATCTACTCCCATGGTTGATATTGTACCTATATGGTTCATCAACTAGGGTTCAGGATAACTGGTCACCTATTTTTGCTGTTGCTTGTTGGCATTTCTGGAACTAGAGGAATAAACGATTATTTGAGAAGGATTTTTGTCTCACCAACGAACCCTTGTGCATGATTCTAGGCCATGTGAAAGATATCGCTTCAGTGCAACTGGCAGAACATAGATTGTCGCCTCAAAGGGAGAAAAGAGATAAGCTTGTGGGTTGGGCTGCCCCCCCGACTGGTTGGGTAAAGCTTAATTTCGACGGGGCCTCTAAAGGCAACCCGGGATCCGCTTCAGTAGGTGGGCTTTTGATAAATGAATTAGGCAGTTCGCTTGCTGAATTTGCTCAAATTGTGGGAGTGTGCTCTTCGCTCAAAGCAGAACAATGGAGCATCCTTTTGGGTCTTAAAATGACAATTTCTCTGGGCATACCTAAACTTATTGTGGAGGTGGACTCGCAAGTCGCCATTTCACTGCTTCAGAGATCATCTCCTGCTCTCAACTTTGGCGACACGCTCATTCCTCATATTCAGAAACTTTTAAGGTGTTTCCAGCATGTCAAAATGCTACATAATTTAGGGAAGGTAACTCATGTGCTTACTCGTTAGTGTCACGCCCCGACACGGAATCACGATCAATGTGTGATGACTGATCATGACTAGAACGAGCCTGTGACTTGTGAAAACAAGTTAGTACGACTCGTTCATTTTATTCAAATGCGCAAGTGGAAGCAAATCTAAACGAGTAATCACAAGAACAACATAAGCAAATCATTGCACGTTATATTTACATGATCGTGCTTATTTTAACAAGCCCGTCTCTCGGGCCATTGCAAATATCATACATATTTCACACGCCTATTCCAAAGGCTTTTTTGTGCAAAGGCCAACTATAGATAACAAAATTTCAGCTTGGGGTAATCCTACTCACGCTACTCCATCTACTTGCGCTCCCGTTCACATGTGCTACTCCTCCCTGCGACCTGTCTGCTTGGTCGTCTCATGCCCCACCCGTGGCATGCCCTGGAGCCGGCCTGCCCATACCATCAAAAGGGCCGTTGAACCCGCACAGGGGTCCAATCCAGTCTCAGTTAGACAAGCAGGATCGTGCCACATACGTGTGGGGGTTCAATTCTTCGAGGTCCTTGTCCACCAGAACATAAGTTGTAATCCGACAGTAGGCGTGGCCTTCACGATCATCGATCACGGTGAGCAACTCAGCTCGCATTTCTACGAGGTTGCCGAAATGGGTTGGGGGAACCGCATCTGTTGAGAATGTGCACACAACAAAGAGACATACTAATGACCAAGTTCTAGCATGAGTCGGACTTGGTTAGTGTTTGTGACAAGAGCCCAGAGGGGGTCAGGGATGACGACAATCACGAGGATGAAGTTGGACTTCTTGCCAAGGTGGAGATTTATTGAGGATGGCTTGAAGTCATCAACCGGGCTTACGGAGTCCTAGTCTTGCGGGTTGATTCGCGTTAGCGACTAAGTTCATAGGTGCCGAAACACCCCTTTGTCACTCTAGGTGCGGGAAGTTACTTTGCCTGCCTTACCCGGCGGTAACCAGTCGAAATTGACGTAGTGTCTACCTTCACCACCCAAGGTCCCCCTAAGTTCTCTCCAAATATTTTTCTTTCTCCGAAAGAGGGAATACGGAGAGAACTTATTAGAGAGGTCCCTCCATCATACTGGGGAATTCATTCCCCTATCTCTCCTTAAACCTTTTAAAATCATGCCCAGGACCTGAATCGCAAGGTAACCTGTAACTCAAAGTAGATTTTTGCTATAGGATCGTGTCACGCCCCAAACCCTACGGATGCACAACATCCCACTACTGTCATCACGATGCGATGTCCCAGGACTCGTCGTCGATCCTTCATTTTATCTTTTAATTACGCATACGGAAGCGATAACAATAATCACCCGAACAACTACAATAAATAAGGATAGACAGGAAAACGATTCGCAACAGTTAAACAACAACACCATTTTTAATATTCACTTGATTAACCCATGGGAACATTTTTACAAGCCCACTTCAGGCATTACCACAAAAGCCAACAAAAAGATACCAGGCTGGGGCCAATCTATTTCACCAACAGGTCAATCTCAAAAAGCTAGCTTCCAGACACCCCGAACCATATTGGGTGCATCAACATGCTAAGGGCCTGAAAAATGTTAACAACAACAAATGAGACGAAAGTCTCAATAAGTTAACGGCCTAAGCCCCGTTTAGAAGGCCAACTCACCTCAGGGGTCCCTAATCACATGACCACGCATTGGACACAAGTCATTAATCAACCATAGGCATCCTTACCTCGCTTTAGCACACGTGTCATACATAACATCAGTTAACAATGTCATAACAATGCACACAGCACAAGACGTAGTCGGAACACATAAAGAGATTTCCCATGCATCATGCGTCCATACTCGTGCGTGTCTCGATTATAAGGTAAAATCACTTGGGCACGTCTCATACCATACCTAGCAATATTCACCCCATAATCGAATACTATGCAACATGCGTGTTCCATTTCTTAATTTCTCATGACTTCTCAGGTCCACTGCAACGTCAAGTGATACACAGCGAGATGACAGTTTTCCGGGATGACCGAGCATCCGATGAATCGAGCTTGATCTACAGCAGATCTCGACAAATCAGGCATTCGATAAATCGAGCGCGATCTACAGCAGACCTCGACAAATCAGGCATCTGATAAATCAAGCGCGATCTACAGCAGACCTCGACAAATCAGGCATCTAATGAATCGGGCGCGATCTACAGCAGACCCTGATAAACCAGGCATCCGATAAATCAGGCGCGATCTACATCAGTCCCCGATAATCAGGCATCCGACAAATCAGGCTCGATCTACAGCAGTCCCGGATAATCAGGCATCCGACAAATCAGGCGCGATCTACAGCAGTCCCAAATAAGTCAGGCATCCGACAAATCAGGCACGATCTACAGTAGTCCCCGATAAGTCAGGCATCGTCAAGCGGTGTCCAGCAAGATGGCTCCAACATGTGACCACACGAGCACTCGAACATTCAAGCCAATTCTTATCTTTTCATTTAGCCAATGCATGCATGAGTTACATCAATGCCACGGACCAATGCCAAGTGGTCACATATGCAAATGGTCAATCGACTTTGTGAACCTCATTTCAAAACATAATTTTCATCCTTAAGGCATTAAATTCATTTAGCTACTCCAACTAATCAACACGGCCATTCATAGAATAAGCATCATAACTCAAGCATGTAGGACGAACGGCGAGCGAGAACGGCGGTGGACGGCGCGACGGAGGAGCAGCTGTGGGTGGTTGTTCGGGGCTGCTCGGGTCAAATCGGGGGCTAATCTAAGGATGTAATGGCAGCTGGTGGTGGTGGTGGCTTGGGGTGCCGGACAGTGGCGGCAAGCAGCGGAGGCGGACGGAGGGCGAGACCGGCGAGAGGTGCACTCGCCTTGGCTGGAAAGCAGGCCAGTGACGGGAGGTTCCGGGGGGCCAGGGGCGGTGCTACCCAGTCTGAGATGGAGTTGGGGGTGGCAGTGGCTCGATGGCGGAGAGGAGCGGCGAACGGCGGTGGCTGGTCCGATGAGGACAGGCCGGCGGTTAGCAGCAAAAATGGAGGAGCCGAGCGGAAAGGAGAAAGAACGAAGAAGAAGAAAGAAAAGAAGAAGCAGAAGAAGAAGTGGGGGAAATGATGGGGAGTTGGTGGGAGTGGGCGAGGGAGTCAAAGGCGTGGGAGAGGTCAGCGAAGAAGGGGGAATTAGCGGGGAAGGGGAAGAGAGAGAGAGGAGTTCGTGGGAGTGCGTGGGGTGGTCTGCCGAACGAAGGGGAAAAGTGAGAGAGAGGAGAGAGAGTCAACGATTGTCTCCACACGAAAATCTTCCACCAAAATTTTTCCTTTTTTTTTTTTCAATTTCCTAAATTTTGTCATTCAAATTACCATTCCAAAAATCACCAAATCGGATCGAATTTTCAGAACATTACAGATCGTGTGTAATGCAAGAGAGATTCCCAAAACACTCACTTTTCCTCATTGAAGATAAAGTCCATGTTAGCTAATGTCTCATAATTTATTGCGTATAAATATTCTTTTGTCAAGTTTCGTGTGATGTGTTAAAAATACCCTCAATATCTTCTAAATATCTCCGAAAGATATTTAAATATCTCTAAGCGTAACCGTGTGCATAGCGAGTCTGCTTAACACGTACGAAACTTGCGAGATACAAAGAGTATTGAGAGCCTCGTCCAAGAGAGTTGATAGTGTGGGAAAACTTCTTTTCTTGTGATTAATTGTTGCGATTTTGGATTCATTTCAGGATTGGAAAACACTTATGAGTGACCGTGATTAAGTGGTTGTAATTTTATCTTCCCCAATTATAATGGAATCATCCCGTCTATCTCTCCCGTAGGAGTAGATGTATCGCTGAACCACATACATTCGTTATTTTCAGAATTTATTTCTACAATTTATTTCTTGTTCAAATCGTTTATTTGTTCACGTTTCCGCGGCATTCAGAACAATTTGGTACCTCAAACCAGTTTTATGAGAGGCGATGACCCTTTACATCGACATCCTAGAGAGGCATAGTGTTGCGGAAGCCAAGCGATCGAACAATAAAATTGACAGAATAAGAAAATAAATCGGACACCAGATTTACGTGGTTCGGTCGTAGTGACCTACGTCCACGGGGAGAGCAGCACGGAATTCCACTATAGATCAAGCGATACAACGGAGATTACAACCACACTCGAGTCACTCAAACACTCTCAATGTTTCCCAAGCCCCAATTACACCCAATAACTCACACAGTGTTTAGCCCCAATTCCTTACGAAATAATATTTCAATCTCACGAAGGAATTATACACAAATCTTATCACAAGATTTAAGCTTGAACACTAATTCTTCTTGGATGTAATTCACGAACGAGAATCCACGGAAACACCCACCGCCAAGCACTCACGAATGCGGCGCTTCCTTCTTCGTGCACAATAGCTTCTGGATCACTTGCACGGCACACCAAGCACTCGCATTAGGCGCTTCATGACTTCTTCTGTCTATTGACCAACTGAGCAACTCGCTAATATATATGAACATGCTCATATATCCACCGTCTGAAGAAGTGCAACAAATCGCTACGCGTACTGCAGAGGGAAACATAATCAAGTGGGATTCGGTCAACGAAAGTCAACTTTCCTCTTTTCTATCTTTCTTTGACCGACTCTTCAATGCACTCAGCAAGGAAATTGACTCACGTAATCTCCTTTTTTTATTATTTCTTTCCTTGGATGATTTGCTTTCCTTTCGTATTTGCTTGCCGACTCTTGCATGTTACGAAAACAAATTTCCAATATTTCCTTTTGCTCGATTTCGGAGATCCGCAAAATATCCAATTCGGAATATTTAGATTTCGCTTTGAGCTTAAACTCGAGACATATTTTCAACACATAGCATAATATTTTAGACTCATTCGCGAGAAACTCCAAGCACCTGTTTGCCAACATTGCTGCCGGAAAACAACCCAACCAGATGTTCTGGTCCCTTGTTATAAGAGACGCATCTATACTCAAACGACCTCGCAGGACAGAACGGCAACGCACAGATAAACAGAAAACAACCCCTTTTGAAAACACGAGAAAAAAAAAGATTATGCCGATGAAGAAGTACAGAAAGCTGACTCATTCGCAAGAAACCATGACCACCTGTTTCCCGACACTGCGGCCGGAGAACACCCCGACAAGAGCTGCCGGACCGTTCTCGAGCCCTTCGACGATGTCTTCCACGTACACAATCTTCCCCTCTTTGATCTGAGGCAATACCGTCTCCAGGAACTTCGGGTAGAGATGATAATAATCGGGCACTACGAAACCTTCCATCCGAACCCGCTTAAGGAGGAGGTTCAGCAAGTTGTGTACGCCTTCGGGCTGCTCGAGGTTGTACTGTGAGATCATTCCACATACTGTGATTCGGCCATGAAGTTTCATGTTGAGCAGCACCGCATCAAGCATCTTTCCGCCGACATTTTCGAAGTAGATATCGATCCCCTCGGGGAAGCATCTAAACATTTAAGACAGAAAAAAGTCAACTCGAGTCGGCTTCAGAATGTGTGCATATTTTATATTCTGTACATCAGTCACTTGCTCAATCATCGTTACCATATTCCTGGCTCACCTTTTCAGTGCTGCATCCAGATCCAGTTCCTCCTTGTAGTTGAAAGCATCATCGAATCCAAACTTGTTCTTCAGCAAATCAACCTTTTTGGCGAACATAACAGCAAGAGAGAACTTTAAGCAAGATAAAATCCGGAAGAGATTATTAAGACTGTATTTTTAGCATTTGTGTTTAGTGAAATGATGAGGGTATGCATTCAACACTGCCATCACTCTCTTGAGGATTCTCAAATTTGAGACATACAGCACTCATCATACCTCAAGTGCTTTTTTTAGATTTAATTCTATATGAGTAGACGACTGTTTAAGCCTTTAAGAGAACATGAACATGCACTCTATTTCAAACGCTTGTCTAGTCACTTAGTATGAAACAACAGTGAAAATTGCAGATGCCAAACATGTTGGGTGAACCATTAACATCTACGTGACTATGTACTTCTTTCAACAAGAGAGAGAGAGAGAGAGAGAGAGAGAGAGAGAGAGAGAGAGAGAGAGAGAGAGAGTGAAAGAGAAGAAGGGGGGGGGGATCGTCGTCAACGCACTAGTGCTTAAACAATTACTATTCAAGGAAACACTAGACGAATGTGAGATGATTACCTTCTCTTTGCTACCGGCGCTGCCAACAACATAACAGCCCAACGACTTTGCAAACTGGCCAACAAGCTGACCAACAGCTCCCGCCGCCGAGGATATGAAAACAGTCTCTCCTTTCTTAGGAGAGGATACCTCGAAAAACCCAGCATAAGCCGTCATGCCTGGCATACCTGGAAAGTTTAGATTTGTAGAAATTAGACGAGTCACGAAATTAGCCGTCATGGCTGTCCATACTAACTTGAGAATGAAATAGACCGAACAAAGTATCTTAACAATCTGATTCCCCTTATTCTTTAACACTGAAAGAGATATTAAACCAGATGATTAAAGAGCATACCCAAAAGGCCGGTGTAGTAAGACAGAGGAACATCGGCGTGTTCGATCTTAAAGCAAGTCTCTGGCGCAGTAATTAGACTGTACTCCTCCCATCCAGTCATGCCCCAAACCAAGTCGCCTTTCTTGAAATTTGGATGCCCAGATTCCAAAACTCTAGCTACTCCATATCCAGGAACAGGCTGCGCCATTGTGTTATATACTTCAGAATATAAGTGCCAATACATTTAGCAAACGCGAATAGACATTGAACTTACAAGTAGGAGAGAGTTTGCTCCCTTTGAATTTTACTTGTCGAGTGTACTTGTCGCAAATTTGAGTTCGATTTATTCGTGCGAGTTCATAACTTACTCTCGCCATCATGAATCGAGTAAATGTAATGAGAGAGATGGTGGTACTTACGGAACCGAGCTGAGTGGAGTACTTGATGAGGTTGAAATTGTAGGGATCGCAAGCCAGGTACAAGTTCTTCACCGCGATGGCCCCCGAACCGGCGTCGGCCTTCAATCTCTCCGAGCTCGTCCTAACTTCCAAGTTGGTCTCTTTCAGGGAACCTCGTACCTGCTCTCTGTATATCACCTGCTTGTTGCTCATCACTTCCACTGATGCATTCTTGTTCACCTTCTCCATTCTCTCTCTAGAGCTGTGTTCTCTCTCTCTCTCTCTCCCCTTCTTTTTCTTGGATTTTTTTGTTCTTGGATTTGATTGATGGGAAACGTAGCCAAACACTGCACGGGGTATGTATGGGGGGAGATGGGCGATGAGATATGCATACGTTGCTGACGTGTGCCCATGCGTCATCTGTATGCATGCTTACGTGTGCCGTAGTGTCATCGGTGGAATAGTATTCCAATAATTCCTTGGGAAATAAAAAAAGGTCACGAAAGTAGTCAATTGAATTCTAATCATTAGAAAATTCTCTGATTTGCAGTAGAACTTTCATGAATCTTTTTACGTGGAAGCAAAGAATTCGAAGAAAATCCTAAAATCATGCCTTTCTTAAGAGGTAAGCTCTGCACATCGTCAGTTTCCCTTTTCCATATATCCTTAACCACCCTCACTCTTTTTTTTTTTTCTTTTTTTTTTCCAAAAAAGAGCTTCGTTCAGGAGAAAATATTAGGTACATACCAGGTCAGTAAAATATTAATCCACTTAACGTACGACACGTGGTGATTTCGGGCCCACATGTCAGATTTCTCTCCCCCTTTGTCTCTCTCCTCTCTCCCCTGCTTCTTCACGACTCCGCTAAAATTTTGCTCTTTTTCATTTCTTCACTGGTTTCGGCTCCTTCTCAGGGAATTGAAATGGGAAATTGAAACCAAAGTTGGGGAAGAAAGGGAAGGCATTCTTCTGGTCTTTGGGAGTTTCACTACTTTCCAAAATCCCATTTTTCTCAGCCATGTGTGTCCCAGAGATAAAGAGGAGAAATTTGTTGGATTTGGGTGCGTTGCAGAGGCTGAGAAAACAGAGAGAGTCCTGGGTTTTGAAGAGGGTTTTTGTTGGGTGTTCTTCTTGAAGGAACTGGTTGCGACGGCGACGACTTCGCGGACTCCGCCTCGTCCGCCGCTCCCCTGGGTTCAAGAACCTGCCCAAGCCCCCCCCCCCCCCCGGTCTTCATCACCCGCAACCCCGAGCCCTCCCACAGCTCCTGCATCCTCGAGGTCCCTTGCGGATCCGATGTCGTCCCCTCCCTCCGCAGCTTCTGGATCTGGCTAGCCATTGCTCAGGCAGCGAGGGTCGGTCCCTCGCCGAAGGCCGCGAGGGCGACCCTCGCCCCCGCAAAAATTTTAACGGAGTCGTGAAGAAGCAGGGGAGAGAGGAGAGAGACAAAGGGGGAGAGAAATCTGACATGTGGGCCCGAAATAGCCACGTGTCGCACGTTAAGTGGACTAATATTTTGCTGACCTGGTATCACTGAGGTACCTAATATTTTCTCTGAGGGGTGGATGAGAGACCCCATTAGAGGGGAGGGTATTTTGGATTTGAGCACCTTGACTTGATTCGAGAGTAATATTATGCGTACACATTAGGGTGGTGAAATTATAACCCTTGATTGAAAGAACAAATGATGAGATGGATGAACTTAAACGGGTTGGCGTAAAAGTTTTGATCTAGACTCATCCGTTATTAGAAGGATTAATGACATAAATGGTTATTAAACATTGACCTAATGTGCAATATGGTTCATGAATTTTAAGTATGTTCATTATGATTCTTGAACTTTAGTCCAATGTGTAATATCGCCCAAAATTTTTTAATTTGTTTAATGTGATCGCTCGACTTTTGGTATATGATCAACTTAGTCCTTGGACTGTATAAAAATATTCCTCGTAATTGAAAGCATCATCGAAACCAAATTTGTTCTTCCGCAAATCAACTATCTTCGCAAAAATAACAGCAAGAGATGAACTTTAAATAAGATAGCTCGGAAGAAATCGGTTAAAATCAGGATTTTAAAGGCACCTACGGGCATCGTGGGTGATACAAAAAGGAAAATAAGAGTTCTTTCCCACATTGAAGATCGAGTCTATGTTGATATAATTTCCCACAAGACTTCTTTCCCTCATTGAAGATGAAGTGTAAGTTGGTGTAGGAGAAGTGCTTATAGTTATTCCATTGTTGAATTTCGTTTGGTGTGCATAGTAACTAGTAAGTGCATTTCGTTTGGTGTGCATGGTAAGTGCGCTTAATATGTATGAAACTTGTGAGAGAGCCAAAAAAACATTGAGAACCATCACCTAAGAGAATTTGAGAGTGAGAAAATTCGTTTCTTCATATTGATTATTGTGTATTCGATATTAACTTAGAATTAAAAAGAGATAATGATATAAATGATCCATGATTTTTTGCCCAATATGCAATATAGTCCATGAATTTTTAATTTGTTCAATGCGGTCCCTAAACTTTATCCTAATATGCACTGTGGTTCCCGAACTTTTAATTTGTTCAGTATGGTCCATGAACTTTTGGTATGTATTCAATTTAGTCTTTGAACTATATATAAATATTTAATATTGTCCTTCATTTATTTCAAGTTTAGGAATAACATTGAACATTTTCATATAATTCATGGACTAAATTGAACATGTACCAGAAGTCCAGGAATCACATTGAACAATCTAAAGGATTAGGGACAACATTGCACATTAAACTAAAGTTTAAAGACAACATTGAACAAATTAAAAGTTCAGAGACTATTTGTGTCATTTCCCAATTAAAAACACTTGTGAATGAGTGTGACTAACCACTCTGGAGTTTAGTATAGAAATGGGATGGGCTACAAAAAATCAAAAGCTTCTTGTGGTTGGTCTCTCATCAGTGCCTGCTCACTATTGATGAAAGATTTTGACGTAGACTCACAATAGACTCTTGTTGCGCTATGTGCCCACACTATCCAGAGACAATTAAGCATGTTCTCAGAGATTGCAAATATGCAAAGGCAGTTTGGCAGAAGATTCTACCTGCCAGCTTCCGAGGTGACTTCTTCACCCAAGATCTACTCTTATGGTTGATATTGTACCTATATGGTTCATCAACTAGGGTTCAGGATAACTGGTCACCTATTTTTGCTGTTGCTTGTTGGCATTTCTGGAACTAGAGGAATAAACGATTATTTGAGAAGGATTTTTGTCTCACTAGCGAACCCTTGTGCGTGATTCTAGGCCATGTGAAAGATATCGCTTCAGCGCAACTGGCAGAACATAGATTGTCGCCTCAAAGGGAGAAAAGAGATAAGCTTGTGGGTTGGGCTGCCCCTCCGACTGGTTGGGTAAAGCTTAATTTCGACGGGGCCTCTAAAGGTAACCCGGGATCCGCCTCAGTAGGTGGGCTTTTGATAAATGAATTAGGCAGTTCGCTTGCTAAATTTGCTCAAATTGTGGGAGTGTGCTCTTCGCTCAAAGCAGAACTATGGAGCATCCTTTTGGGTCTTAAAATGACAATTTCTCTGGGCATACCTAAACTTATTGTGGAGGTGGACTCGCAAGTTGCCATTTCACTGCTTCAGAGATCATCTCCCGCTCTCAACTTTGGCGACACGCTCATTCCTCAGATTCAAAAACTTTTAAGGTGTTTCCAGCATGTCAAAATGCTACATAATTTAGGGAAGGTAACTCATGTGCTTACTCGTTAGTGTCACGCCCCGACACGGAATCACGATCAATGTGTGATGACTGATCATGACCAGAACGAGCCCGTGACTTCTGGAAACAAGTTAGTACGACCCGTTCATTTTATTCAAATGCGCAAGCGGAAGCAAATCTAAATGAGTAATCACAAGAACAACATGAGCAAACCATCGCACGTTATATTTACATGATCGTGCTTATTTTAACAAGCCCGTCTCTCGGGCCATTGCAAACATCATACATATTTCACACGCCTATTCCAAAGGCTCTTCCGTGCAAAGGCCGACTATAGATAACAAAATTTCGGCTTGGGGTAATCCTACTCCTGCTACTCCATCTACTCGCACTCCCGTTCACATGTGCTACTCCTCCCTGCGACCCGTCCGCTTAGTCGTCTCACGCCCCACCCGTGGCATGCCCTGGAGCCGGCCCGCCCATACCGTCAAAAGGGCCGTTGAACCCGCACAGGGGTCCAATCCAGTCTCAGTTAGACAAGCGGGATCGCGCCACATACGTGTGGGGGACCAATTCTTCGAGGCCCTTGTCCACCAGAACATAAGTTGTAATCCGACAGTAGGCGCGGCCTTCACGATCATCGATCACGGTGAGCAACTCAGCTCGCATTTCTACGAGGTTGCCGAAACGGGTTGGGGGAAACGCCATTCTACGGACCTGAAAAGAGAAAAATAACGGGGAATGAGTCGGGGGACTCAATAAGTAAACTCACTAATGTCAAGCGAGGATGAATCAATCGCATTAACATGAGTTGGCTCTTATCGCACCAGCGTCGATGACAAATTATTAGCAAAGTTTATGCCAACAAATAACTAGAGAACATGAAGCATAGCTATCATATATGAACATCACTAGCCAAGTTCTGGTTTCTATCTCGAGATGTGAACATTGAACATGAAACATAAGCATGCCATAGAAAGAACCAACTACGATCAACCAAATGATCAAACACGATCCAAGCAAACCACGTTACAACGTTTCTCATCTTCCTTTCTCGATATTAGGGAATTCACTTACTCAAATGATAAAACAAGAACACGTGAGAAACAAAGAAAGTAAGTAGCGTATGGCTTGAGCACGGTTCTTGGGCGTGGGCTCCTTAGTTGGCCGAACAAGAGAAAATAAAAGAAGGGGATGGTCGGTGAGGCCCTTTTGGGCGTGAACAAGAAAGCAAGGAAGTAAGTGGAAGAGATGATGGCCGGTTGGTGTGTGTGTGTGAGTGCATGTGGGGCTTTCAAATCAAGTGGGGGCCTTCTCTATATATAATGGTCCATGGTCCATGCTTGAGTTATGAAAAAGAGACAAGGTCATCATGAAATGGCCCTTAAAGTCAAGTGTCATCATTATCTTAATTTGGAAATCTCGGGTATTAACGAACAATGGCCAAAAGAGCATGATGAAGTGATATTGCCAAATCTAAGCCATTAAGTGCTCTTAATGTGGCTTTCTCCTCTCTTGGTTTCTCGTGGCTTCCCCCCCTCGACCGATTACTTCTTTGTCCTTTGCTTATTATTGGTGACAATGAGTCACCATGTTTCATTTGTAGCAGTAGACAACTCAGCTGGTTATCAATTATGGAGGGAGGACACCTAAGCAAAGCACTAATAATGGTGGTTTCTAGAGTAAAATTTGACTTGGTCAAAATTTTGTCTTCTAGTTTCCTTTCATTTTTGAAGCGTGAGGCCAATCCTAGGTCCTTTACAAGTGCTGGTTCTACTCATAAATAACTTGGATCAATCGGGCTAGACAAAACCGACTAAACGACACTTAACTCTTAACCCCACATCATATTCATTCAACTTGTTTTTCCGAGGGTTTTTCACAATAATTCATGCTCATTAATCCCGTTCGATCCAAGATTTGGTGTAGGAAAACCTCCAAATATGACCAAACACATCCAAGCAAAAGTCTAAGTCCAACTATGCAAGTTTGGGCTGGTCGGGTTGCCCAAGCGCATGGCCTGTGCAATCGGGCTTGGCTGGGTGCAGGGCCGGGTACACTGTCGGGCTACAAGGGCACACGGCCGGGCACATGGTCGGGCGTGTGGCCAAGCGCATAGGCGCGGTGCTGGGCTGCACGAGTGGCGTGCCGAGCACAACGCCAAGCCACACGGGCAAGGGCTTGGTCTATGGACTAAACACATGCATTGGCACATAAATGAGCACCATGCATGGCTCATGGCCAAGTTTGTTGGAGCACGGAACTAGGTCAGAGCCGGATCTAACGGGCACATTGCCTGGCACAAAGGTTAGGCACAATGATTGGCACACGGCTGGGCACGTAGCCAGTCCGTGGCCTAGTTGATGGGCACAATGGCCGGTCATGTCCGGGCACAAGGCCTGGCCGGCGCGGCTGGCACAATGCCTGGCTCGCGACCAAGCCATTAGGCTCGTGGCCTGGCACATGGCTCGTCCATGGCCTACCCGACTTGACGCAATGATCTATGGCTGATTCACGACCGGTCCACGTTCCAGTGTCGACGATCCATGGTCGACCTTCGGTTGTCATGTAGCCTCGTGGAATCCAGTATCCCGTAATCAACTCATGGTCATCAGTGACCCATGCATGGCCGTACGGTATCACCTCGTGACCGACACATGCCGTCACGACACTGATCCATAGCTATCCCGGACTATCCCACTAACGGCCTTTATAGTCGAAGGGTCAATCCATAGTCGTATCACTCTAATCGACTTGCGTGATCGGGGAGTCATTCTACTATCGATCTCTAGGCCAATTCATGGACAATCTTTCGATCGAACCATGACCAACCCTTAGTACACTCGTTCCGACCATATTGTCCGTTCTATTACCGACCCTCGGCTCGGACTGCTTGCCCAATCTATCACCATTTACCTTTGCCTACCGAAGTCCAAATTCAAGGAGATTAGGAGATTAGGTTGGTTCAAGTTTCATTAGACGAGTTCTATTGTAATTTTTGGGCTTTGCCCCTTTCAATACCAAAAAAAAAAAAAAAAAAAGATAGTGTAATCTCATCTTTGCTGATTATGATAGCATATCTCGTCAATCTATTCTCTTGGCTTAGGCACGATACCGAGCTACGTAAATTAAGTATATTCGACTTTTTAATTTTAATTTTATTTTTTGTACTCTTTTTGTTTATTTATGTTCCCACGTTAACCTGTCAGTTTGGTATTTCAAAACAGTTTTATTTATAGCCGATGACAGGGTACATAAAGACGCATTTACATCGACATCTCAGAGACACATTTACACTCAAATGTCCCTTGCACCATCACCAAACCAAGAAACCACCTCTATGTTCCCGTATGACAGAACGGCAGGGCAAAGACAAAAGGAAAACAACTCCTTTCCAAAGCATGAGGCAAAAAGAGACTATGCCGATGAAGAAGAACAGAAAGCTGACTCATTCGCGAGAAACCACGACCACTTGTTTCCCGACATTGCGACCAGAGAACAGCCCAACAAGAGCAGCCGGACCATTCTCGAGCCCTTCGGCGATGTCTTCCACGTACACAATCTTCCCCTCTTTGATCTGAGGCAATACCGTCTCCAGGAACTTCGGGTAGAGATGATAATAATCGGACACTATGAAACCTTCCATTCGAGCCCGCTTCATGATAAGGCTCATCAAGTTGTGTACACCTTCAGGCTGCTCGAGGTTGTACTGTGAGATCATTCCACAAATCGCAATTCGGCCATTAAGTTTCATGTTGAGCAGCACTGCATCAAGCATCTTTCCGCCGACATTTTCAAAGTAGATATCGATACCTTTAGGGAAGCATCTAAACATTTACAGCAGAAAAAGTTAACTCGAGTCGTCTCCAGGAGCAGGTACATATTTTGTATCGTGTACAGCAGTCATTTATTTGCTCAATCATCCTTAAGATACACATGGCTCACCTTTTCAGTGCTGCATCCAGATCCGGTTCCTCCTTGTAGTTGAAAGCATTATCAAAACCAAACTTGTTCTTCAGTAAATCAACCTTTTTTGCAAAAATAACAGCACGAGAAGACTTTAATTAAGATTAAACCTGGAAGAGACTGATAAGACTGTATTTTTAACATTTATGTTGAGCGAAATGATGAGGGTACACATTCAAAACTGCATCACTCTCTTGAGCATTCTCAAATTTGAGAAATGCAGCACTCATCATACCTCAAGTGGATCTTTTAGATCTAATTCTATGTACTAGACGCCTATTTAAGCCATTAAGTTTTGTAAGAACATGGACATGCACTCTATTTCAAACACTTGTCTAGAAACTCTAGTATGAAACAAAAGTGAAACCAAATATGTTTGGTGAACCATTGACATTTGCCCAATTACCTGCTTCTTTCTACATGAAAGAGACGGAGGGGCCAGCGTACTTGTGCTTAAACAATTACTATTCAAGGAAAGACTCGACAAATGTGAGATAATCACCTTCTCTTTGCTACCAGCGCTGCCAACAACATAACAACCCAACAACTTTGCAAACTGGCCAACAAGCTGACCAACGGCTCCCGATGCTGCCGATAAGAAAACAGTCTCTCCTTTCTTAGGAGAGCATACCTCAAAAAACCCGGCATAAGCCGTCATGCCTGGCATACCTGAAAGTTTAAATTTGTAGAAATTAGACGAGTCACAAGATTTGCTGAAGCATAAGAGGAGTGTTATGCTATGGCAACATCCCAAATGATCCGATTATTGCCCATAGGTGAAGCCCGGGAGAAATGTATTGACTCCTCAAGGAAAGCTACTATTTCATTGAGAAATAATCGATTTACACACTTCTTTCAATGCGTAAAGACAGTTTACAGGGCTCTAACTTTAGACAATGCAACAAGGGCATATGGTTCATCAACAAGGAAGATCCCTACAAGAAAAATGCAAAGGAAGCACACTCTTTTCTTGCATAGCCGGAGGCTATCCAAACTTGAATGATACAGAACAGAGTATCTTAACGATCGAACTGCCCTTATTCATTAACATTGAAAGATATATTACATTTGATGAATAAAGAGCATACATTTAACATTAGATGATAAAAGAGCATACCCAAAAGGCCGGTATAGTAAGACAGAGGAACATCGGTGTGTTCAATCTTAAAGCAAGTCTCTGGCACAGTTATTAGACTATACTCCTCCCATCCAGTGATGCCCCAAACCAAGTCGCCTTTCTGGAAATTTGGATGACCAGATTCCAAAACTCTAGCTACTCCATATCCAGCAATAGGCTGCATCAATGGGTTAAATACTTCAGAATATAAGTGGAAACACATTTAGCAAACACAAATAGACATTGAACTCCCAAGAAGGATGATTGGAAATGAAAAGAATTTCATAATCAAATACGCTGCAATAACCAGAAACCCTTTCAATTTAAAAGTTTGCAGCTCCAGTCATATTGAAGTAAGCTAAGTCAAATGCAGCTCCCTAAACACTTAATATAACTTCTAACAAACCTAGAAGAAGAGCAGCATAATTTTAACATCTCAGCAGGAATAGAAGTGAAATTCACGGCAATACATTAGAATCCGAAGCAATATGCTAAAGGATGGAAACAAAACTCTGCTTATTCCAGAGCTGTGTTTATTTTATCTTTTAATGAATACATCTCATCGTCCTATTTCACGTGCAAGCTATCTGTCACCATTCATCATGCTGACACATAGATGGAAGGGTTAAGCAACTCACATCGTTTAACACCGTGATTTATGTGGCTGTGCAAACGAAAGACATGTGAAACTCTATGCCAAATAGCGTAAGTGAGGTTCTTTCGACACGCTAAGCTCTTTAATCCATATTCTGAATTTTTGGGCGACATCGCAAACCATTTCTACAATTTCAAAGGCACCACCAATTGGATCGCACTTACAGAGATAAAAAAGATTTAGCCATGATAGGCAGAATGAACAGAAATAGAGCACAGAGTCGCTACAATCATATTGAACAGCACAATTTGACATAATCACCAGCAGAGACACCACAACTTTCTCCTGAAACAAAATAATCAATCCCCAGAGCGAAGTGGTCAAAATAAAAAAAAGGACGAAAATTCAACACAATATCATACTCAACAAAACCCACATCATCCGACATTCGGAGCTCATTTTGTTCAGCACCTCCCCCAGTTTCAACAACGAGGAAGACCGGCTGACGCCGAGTGGATGACCCATTTTTCTTTTTCGATAGTCTGTTTTGGAAAAGAAAAGAATTTGACACGAAAAGACTTAGGCTTGCTCACCGAACCAGGTTCGAAGGAATCGCGGTAACCGGGGATATAGAGCTTCCTCATGCGAATCCTCATGTAAGGATCGCAGGACAAGTAGAGATTTTTCACGAGAACGCCACTGGAGCCCTCCGGGACTCGCAATTCCACGGTGGATTCGCGCACCTCCATGTCCGTCTCCTCGGGGGAACCACTCACGTAGCCCCTGAATATCACTTGCTTGTTCCTCACTCCCTCGCCATCCCCACCAGCCATCGCTCTCCGCCACTCCTTTTGGACGAAACGCGTAACACCCAGAAGAGAGAAAGACGAGCAGGTGTTGTGGTGTGCGAATGGCGTACCGTTCTTATGGACTGAGCCGAGAACGCGGGTGCAGAGGCCTTGAATGGCGAGACAAAAGAGGACCCTTTTTGTTCTGCTTTGTGTCTGTCCGAGTACGTGGGAAGAGTTGACGGGTGACGATGACGATGACTATAGCGATGTGTGGGGGACGACGACAACGTTTTGGCGTATTCCAGAGCGATCCCCGTTGTTAACAACGCCACTCTTCTTGCTGTATGGAGGCTCTGCTTTTGTCGCCGGGTCGAGTATGGCAGAGAGAATGAACACGACCCAGAATGGTGTGAAAGTGCACTTTCGCATAACGATTCACGTCCAGAGGAAATGGGAATGATTTCTTCTGTTTTATAGGCGATTATTCAGAAGACAGATGGACAAAGGTCAAAGCGAAAGATTCATGCAGAAGACGAAAATCATTAGAGGCTAGCGACGTGGGGAGTAGCGGGGGGGTGATCAATAATTGGTCGTAGAGACGGTCTTCAAGTGCGGGTGTACAGTCATACATTCGGTGCTCAAGCTCGACTTGAACTCGCTTGAGTATTGATATTTATGTTCGAACTCGACTTGATTAGAGATTGAAAATACAAATACTCGAGCTCCACTCAATTACCATTAACTCATGAATAAAATCGAGATCGAGCTTGAGCTCAAGCTCAAACTTAAGCTCTAATACTATGTAATTTTCACTGATCTGTTTGTACAATTATTAGATCTCTCTAAGAATACCATAAAAAAGCTACATTTCACTCGAGTACAAGGCTCATGAGAGACTCGACTTGGTTTCATCCTTATGCTTATCATAATCAAGGTTGTTTCCATATCATGACTCTCTCATAATGTATTGCAGCAATGCACCATGACCATTGATTTTCAAGTGTTTGGGTGGTACAACACTTTCTGTGGAAGTTTGCACAAAAAATCGAAACTTAGCAACGACGAAATGCAAAGAAAACCCCGGGATCAATAAGCGAGTCCTGGTGAGTTTGGGATTAGGTTTCATAGTGTTCCTTTTCTGATTGGTTCAGCCTAAACAGAGAGCTCTTCAAAATACTTACGAAACATTGGTGCCTGATTAGCCCAATGCACACGAGAGTTCATAACTTATGTTGGCATAATGAATTGGGTAAATTGTTCTTTTTATGTCCCTGAGCCGTGATTAGAAAAGACTAAATTTTCAATTGGTTGCGTCCGAACGGAGCTAACTAGGCCTAGCCAAGCCAAACCGAAAAATGAGCAATTTAATTTGACATGACAATTGTGCGGTTCAGGCCTACTAGGCCCGAAGGGCTACACTGGACCATCTGATTTATGATCACCTCTACAACTAAGTCACGATGAGCTATCTTCGTTTCTGGTCCGCGCGATCTGTCGAACATTTATGTCTCTTTGCCTCTGTTCCCTAGATAAATTCTCTCTCGTAGTTCTCTTTCTTTCCTTCTTTATTCCTCGTTTGCTGATTTAAGCAACGGCAAGTCCTCCTGAATCCAAGTCTCCGAGGCTTCCTTTGCTTAGGGCGCATGGTTTGACCCAGTCCACAAGTGGTTCAAGCCAGCCCAACGGAGCTTGGGAAAGACTCTGCATCATCAGTGTTCATAATCAGTCTTTATTCCACGTCATGGCAAGTGCATATTATTGTATAAGTCAATCTAAACACAATCCTGTCGGTTAATTTATTCATAACAAACAATCCAAAGACGACTTGCTTATTATAGCTAACTTGACAGTTGACACCAACTCACATTAATTTGGTATGAGAAGTAAGAAGCCTTAGAATGCACGATCGACAGGTAAAATATCGAAGCAGAAGTTTGAGTGCTGAAGCAGAGGAATAGTACAAGCAGAGATTCCAGATCGGTTACTCATGTAAAGGCGAGAACGAGATGTCTATTACCAAACCCGGGAAATAAGTACACCAGATGGTCCACTCTGAGAGTATCTCCCCTCAGTCGTCCCGCTCCATGTACCTGATTTGCGTTTCTCATGTCGGTTCGGTACTCTTCTTGTGGAGGAAGTAATTGAGAATGCTTTGTGAAAATGCAGTGTCATTTGAACCTCTAATTGGCCACGAACTGTGTAGAGCCTATATTTCTCAACTGGAGTTACATAGGAATATAGAGTGGTTGGCCTCAGGACTCACCCTCGCACACTTCTAATCACTGATACCGCCTAGCTTATCGTTTGAAGAATCTCATATTAGCTATTCCGGATACAGAATGGTATGGAAAATGCCATTACATTGATTTGAAATTCGAGAGGGTGGTGCTTGTGCTTGTGTTTCGACGTCAGCATGCGACCTCTTGGTGGAACTTGCGCAGATGCTCGAAAGCAGATGTCTCCGAATTCAGATCTCTCCTTCAAGGATGCAGAATGTAACTCTGGGCATGCTAAACAGACTCAAGCTTGCCGAATGTTTGCATTGCCACCACGGTTGATTTGGCGGGCTAGTTTAGCTGTATGTCCAAATTCAGGGTTCAAATATGTTACCGGGATCACTAAAGTTCTTCCCTTAACGAGTTACAGGAGGACATCGTCAATGCACATTCATCCGTGCATGTGCACACGCTCGGAGAGGAAAAAACTGCTGTTTGGTACATCTGAAGCCAGTTATATTTATAGGTAATATGGCCCGGCACAAGGAGACGCATTCACAATCGACATCCTAGAGAAGCCTTGCATACAATACCCAACAAAACAGAATATACAATTTTAAGTGACCTGCTTGTTCCTTACCTCTCCACTCTCGCTCGCCATCGCTCCCTCGCTGCTCTTTCCCGTCGAAACTCGAGACACCCAGAAGGAGAGAGAAGGTGAGCAGGCGCTATGGAGTGCGTGAATGCGGGTACCGCTTTTAGCGACTCGGATGCTGGGCGTGGAACGCGTGAGGAGGCCCTGCGCGACAAGGAAAAAAAGGTTGACCTTTTGTGCGTGTCGGTCAGTGGGAACAGTTGTCGAGGGGGACGGCAACGATGGAGATGCGCGTGTGGAGGATGATGAGGAGCGCGAGCGAGATGGTTCTGGAGATGCACCGCGAGGAACACGACATCATTTGGTCATTACGGCGCCGCTCTTCTTGGTCGGTGGGGGGCTTCTCCTTCGTCGTCGGCTCGAATGTGGCCGAGATTGATCATGGCCCTTCCAAGGTTCTACGAGGTGATCTGAATCACCTTCTCTTGAGCTAAAATGACTCGAATTGTCCATGGATTTTGACCCGACGTATATCGTCATTTCCAAATTTTAATTTGTTTAACGTGATTCATGAACTTTGATTTAAACTAAACTTTAATCTTGAACCACGGTAAGAGGATGAGACTCTATACTTCTTGTGTGTCATCTATTCTAGTGTTGTTGGCATTTCGCGTGCTATGATTTGTGCTATGCAAGATATTTTCGCATACTATTGGTATTGCGAGCAATTATATGAATTATCTCGAAAGAAAACACTAGGGGCGCTCATGATAATCATTATGTTTCTCTGTTCTTTTATTTTTTTTGTTCTCCGGAACAGATTTGGAACAGAAATCCGTTTGGTAACGCAATTTCATTTTTCTATTTCTGGAACAAATTTCTACTCCAGAAATAGGTTTGGAAATAAAATCAGAAGTAAATTTTTTTTACTTGTCTATTTCTAGAACAGAAATGAGAAATAAAACTCTTTTCATCACTTGCTTTCACTACTAGCCGGCCACCCACCTGCCGCCCCTCGTCGCCGCCAGTCGCCTCCCGCCGCCATCTCCTGCCGCTCAATGTCACGCCCCGTACCCCACGAAGCGCGAGCATCCCACCTTCGGTTGTTTGACTGCGACGTCCCAGGAAGCATCGCCGACCCACACCCATACAGAGATCAAACACAAGCGGAAGCATAAAATAAATAAACCCAGACAACTACGATATGAGCCAAGGATAGCCATACATCAAACACCATCATAGAAAATAATTACACATTTATATTACTATTAAAAACCCTTTATACAATATTTACAAGTACAAACAAAAAGGCACACATGATCAGTAGCCACTTGGTCAAAAAGGAATAAGTGGCTAGGGAGGTCAGGCTAAAACTCAGGGGGAGGGCTACAGTCCAAAAAGTAACGGCCCCCACTACTAACTAAGGACATTGGGTGACCCTAAGGTTCCCAATCAGGATCGGATGACTCGGAAGAATTTTCTGACAACTCCTCGGAGGCGTCCTCACTAGACTCTGACTCCTCCGAATCCATCGTCTGGGCTCACTCATCCTCGGAGTCCGGCTCCAACTCCGGGTCAAGGTACAGCTCGAACCCCTCCTCATCTGATCCCAGCTCTGCCACCTCTCCGTCCTCCTCTACGTCCTGCTCCATGGCCTCGGGTTCATCCTCCTCCTCATCCATCGTCTCGGGGTCCTCTACTAGTACATCAGGCTCCTCATTCACCTCCTCCTCCTGCATCATCCACTCGGGTGTAACCTCAAGGTCAATTACCTCACCATCAGTTATAATTGGCTGCATCAACCCAACATCATCGACCGGGATATCAAAGGTCCTAAGGGGCTCTCCCACATTTCCATCGGCATCCCGGTGGCACCATGCCACATACTCCTGCTTCTGGTAAAAAAATACTCGCCTATCTCCACATATACTACTGATCGATACCTCACGAAAGCCTCCCCATTACCTGAGGGGTAGGTACTGGTATACTGCCGAATCTGTACAGGGATCCCAAAAAGAGTCGGTGGTCTCTCCATCCTCACGGTTGGGGGTCTGAAAAGTTTCGGTTTACACAACCGTGAGACGAATCTCAATGAGTTCAACCCCTAAACCTAGGCTAGGCTAGCATGTAATCTCCTGATCGGAAACAAATATTTAAATCACAATACAACAATAATCAAACCATTCTCTGATCCTGCAGGTTAGACAGATCAACATATAATAGTCACGGCACATACGTGGTACACATTATCACACGTACGCCAATCACATGCTCATGCACCGAGTCTCACACACTCGCATGCCAGTCCATGCATGTTCATGCATGCAAATGTCGTCGACAGGTCACGTGCATTTCCCGGCCCATTGGCCCACACTGGCAATCGCCCAATTTATTATTTATTACGACGACTCGAGTCAACAACATTCACGGCCCGGTGCGTCTAGCCTGCTTCAAAGTGCATGAGGTGCAGCAACCAATCTGGCCCAGTGTCTCTAGCCTGCTTCAAAGTGCATGGGGCGCAACACTGATCTCCTTACGAACCAGAGCCTGCTTCAAAGTGCATGAGGATGATCGTCTTCCGGACGTACCGGGCATCGTCCTGCTTCAAAGTACATGAGGACGGTATCGACCCGAAGGTCATGACCCAAAGGTCCTTAGGTGATCACACAACCAATTATTATCTGAACCCAGCGTAAAACGCTTCATGGTATTTTAGGTGATCACATGCCCATGGCAGGCACGCATTCTCGCACAATTTCATCACATGCCTCACTCTTGGCATACACAATGCGTGTCCATGTTATGCAATGCAATGCACCACGAGCGCCAATATAATTCAAACACTCAATATCACAACACGTGTTCAATTGACCCAATTAATATCGTGTGGCCTAACGTGCGAATCACAAATCAACAATTAATTTCAAACCAATCATTGGCCAATCGCACTCCACATAATTCAACCACACGACATGTGACATGGCAGTACGAAGTCAATCACAATTAAGCACAAATTACGTACAACCAGTCAACCCGGACATACCCGGTAATTTTCCAATGGGCTCCTAAATTGGTCATTTAATCCAATTAATCTCTCCAAATAATTCTCATTAATCCACTAAATTTTCCCAATAATAATTCCTACCAATCAGTCCTCATCCCAGTCTGAAATATACACTGATACTACCTAAGCCAGTACAAAATGCATCGATAATACCTAAACCAGTCCAGAAAAACGCACTATCAGTCCTAATCCGGGTTTAGGAATTTTACTCACTTAATCCAAGGTCACGACGACGAGGAACGGCGGCCAATCACTGGTGAACAGTGGAACCGGCGGCGGCGTTCCCGGCGACGGTGTACGGACGGCGTGAACAGTGACCGTATGGACGGCGGTGAACAGTGACTGTACGAACGCTATAGTACGACCGTATGGACGATGTACGGATAGGTACGGTCGGCGTCGTACAGCGTGGCTGGACGGCTGGGTGGCGACGAAACAGCGATCCGAGCTCCGGCACGGCTGCGGCAAGGCTCCGATGCGGCGGCGGTGATGCTCCGGGAGAGAAAAGGGAGAGAAAGAGAGAGAGAGGGAGAGAGAGAAAGGGGTCGGACAGGGGCAAGGCTGAGGCTGGGGACTGAGGTGGTCGACGGCGAGGCATGGTGGCCGGCGGCGGCGCTCCGGTGGCCGGCGGTGAGCTCCGGCCAAGCCAAACCAAGAGAGAAAAAGAGAGAAAATGGGGGAGAAGCTGCTGGTCTGGGATGGTTCTGCCGAATGGGGGGATAGAGGAGAGAGAAATGGGTATGGTCTGGTCTTGTCAAATACAGCAGCCTAGGGGCGCCACGTGTCGCCGATCCGCGCGATTTGACCAAAACGCCCCTAATCTAACGGTTCTAACCCATCCCTATCCAAAAAGTGAAGGGTAAAATGGTCTTTAGGTTCAATAATGCAGCTGATAATCCATTTTTAATTACCCCAAAAATTTTCCCAAAATTCGGAACTGAGAACGGCCCAGGGGCAAAATGGTCATTTTTCCGGTCCCAGGGCGAAATTCCAATTTTCGCCCGTACCAACCCTCCATGTGCGTGGCCAACATAATATGGCGTCGGAATCGCGAAAACAGCCCTTTAAGCCCTCGAAAATCGACTGCAAAGTTTCGGGAATAAAATAATATTATTTTTTCAATTTCTGTCGAAATTCCAATTTTTGGCCATAACGACTCCTGGTATGCGTGGCCACCCTAAAATGGCGTCGGCCTCGAAAAATAACCTCATTTGGTCTCTAAAAGCAACGCTGGCGTCCCGAGGGGCAAAATCGTAATTTTTCAACCCCGAACCGAAATTTCAATTTTTACTCGTACTAACTCCAAACGTGTGTGGCCAGCGTAATATGACGTCAGATTCCCAAAAATAGTCTCTTAAACTTTCGAAAATCGGCATCGAAATCCGGGCCCAATTCTGTGAACAAAACTCACTAAACTTTCAATTTCAGGGTCTCTCACTAACGGGTGGCTGTTTAGGACATACGCGTATCAACCTAGGGTTATTCGAATTACGACGGTCCCGATCATTGAGAGAATGAGAAATCATCACTAGTTCCAGAGGTCGCGATCGTTCGGTTCAGGTTCAGGACTGGTTGGTCATGTGCACTTTCGGTCTTACAGAATCACCTGCGATCCGATTGTACATCGTTGGCCTTGGCCAAACCAAATCCATCACCTTTCCTAAGTTCGGCTCACGTTGGCCCAAAATATTCCCTCATCATATCTCGAGATCAATGTCCCGTTCACTATCGAGTCCCTGGTCCACGTACCGTTTCCTAGTTAGTCATACCCCCTTGGTTAGTATCCCGAGAGTAATCAGCTCTGGGCGAGACTTACCAAAATGAAATGCGAAATATTGTCAATTTTATTGATCCCGGAATTACATCGAAATTCGGGCTGTTACACTCAATGTCTGCCTTCCTCCGCCTCCCAGCGCTGGCCGCCTCCCACCGTCGGCCGCCACTAGCCGTCCTCCGTCTCTGGCTGCCTTCTGCCGTAGCCCGACTCTGGCTGCCTCCCATAGTCGGCCTCCCGTCGTCGGCCTCCACTGGTCGTCCTCCGTCTCTGGCTGCCTTCTGCCGCAGCCCGACTCCGGTTGCCTCCCATCGTCGGCCGCCTCTGGCCGTCCTCCATTGTCGGCTGCCTTCGGTCGCGGCCCAACGCCGGCCGCCTCCCATCGCCGCCCACCTCCCATCGCCACCCAACATCGCCCGCCTCCCGTCGTCGCCCACCCATCGCCCGCCTCCCATCGCCGTCCTCCTCCGCCGCCCAATGCCAGCCACCTCCAGCTGCTGCCCATCTGTCGTTGCCGGCCGCCTCTTACAATCGCCTGCTTCGTCGCCTCCCGTTGCCGGCCGCCTCCTGCAATCGCTTGCTCCGTCGCCTCCAAATCGCCGGTCGCTTGGGAGGGAGAAATTTTGTGTCGTTATCAAACAAAGTTCTATTTTAGAAATAGAAATTTTGTGCCGTTATCAAATGCTTATTTTAGCTCAAAAACTCGTATATGTAATAGAAATAGAAAAATTTATTTCTGACTAGAAATTAATTTCTGAAATAAAATGATTATCATTCGCGCCCTAAGAAGTTATGAAATTAAAGGGACAATGGACGTCTGTTAGACATTTTGTGAAGTGACGGGCTCCCAGAGGTCCTTGATATAATACGTGTTCAGTTTTGCGGGTATTGCTCTCAGCTAGAAGGCGTAATTATAGTTGATAATTGTTTTGCCGACAACTGAAAAAGAGTACGTAGCGTCAATCGAGCAATCAAGGAAGTAATATGACTTAGAGGTTTGCTTGGTGACGTGGGACTACAGTAGGAGATTATTATTGTTTACTACGACAATCAGATTGCAATAAATTTAATCAAAAATTGAATGTATCATGATTGAACAGAAACAGACTGATATTAGGTACTATTTTTGTACGTGATATTGTCCAATTGGGAACCGCATCTGTTGAGAATGTGCACACGACAGACAGACATACTAATGACCAAGTTCTAGCATGAGTCGGACTTGGTTAGTGTTTGTAGCAGGTCATGAGCCCAGAGGGGGTCGGGGACGACGACAATCATGAGGATGAAGTTGGACTTCTTGCCGAGGTGGAGATTTATTGAGGATGGCTTGAAGTCATCAACCAGGCTTACGGAGTCCTAGTCTTGCGGGTTGATTCACATTAGCGACTAAGTTCATAGGTGCTTAAACACTCCCTTGTCACTCTAGGCGCGGGAAGCTACTTTGCCTGCCTTACTCGGCGATAATTAGTCGAAACTGACGTAGTATCTATCTTCACCACCCAAGGTCTCCCTAAGTTCTCTCCAAATATTTTTCTTCCCCCGAAAGAGGGAATATAGAGAGAACTTATTAGGAAGGTCCCTTCATCATACTGGGGAGCTCATTCTCCTGTCTCTCCTTAAACCTTTTAAGATCATGCTCAGGACCTGAATCGCAAGGTAACCTATGCCCCAAAGTAGATTTTTGCTATAGGATTGTGTGTAATGCAAGAGAGATTCCCAAAACACTCCCTTTTCGTCATTGAAGATAAAGTCCATGTCAGCTAATGTCTCATAATTTGTTGCGTATAAATATTCTTTTGTCAAGTTTCATGTGGTGTGTTAATAATACCCTCAATATCTTCTAAATATCTCTAGAAGATGTTTAAGTATCTCTAAGCGTAATCGTGTGCATCGTAAGTCTGCTTAACACGTGCGAAACTCGCGAGATACAAAGAGTATTGAGAGCCTCGTCCAAGAGAGTTGATAGTGTGGGAAAACTTCTTTTCTTGTGATTAATTCTTGCGATTTTGGATTCATTTTAGGATCAAAAAACACTTATGAGTGACCGTGATTGAGTGGTTGTAATCTTATCTTCGCCAATTATAATGGAATCATCCCGTCTATCTCTCCCGTAGGAGTAGACACATCGCTGAACCACATACATTCGTTATTTTCAGAATTTATTTCTACAACTTATTTCTTGTTCAAATCGTTTATTTGTTCACGTTTCCGCGGCATTCATAACAATTTGGTACCTCAAACCAGTTTTATGAGAGGCGATGATCCTTTACATCGACATCTTAGAGAGGCATAGCATAATATTTTAGACTCATTCGCGAGAAACTCCAAGCACCTGTTTGCCAACATTGCTGCCGGAAAACAACCCAACCAGATGGTCTGGTCCCTTGTTATAAGAGACGCATCTATACACAAACGACCTCGCAGGACAGAACGGCAACGCACAAATAAACAGAAAACAACCCCTTTTGAAAACACGAGAAAAAAAAAGATTATGCCGATGAAGAAGTACAGAAAGCTGACTCATTCGCAGGAAACCATGACCACCTGTTTCCCGACATTGCGGCCGGAGAACACCCCGACAAGAGCTGCCGGACCGTTCTCGAGCCCTTCGGCGATGTCTTCCACGTACACAATCTTCCCCTCTTTGATCTGAGGCAATACCGTCTCCAGAAACTTTGGGTAGAGATGATAGTAATCGAACACCAAGAAACCTTCCATCCGAACCCGCTTCAGGAGGAGGTTCAGCAAGTTGTGTACGCCTTCGGGCTGCTCGAGGTTGTACTGTGAGATCATTCCACATACTGTGATTCGGCCATGAAGTTTCATGTTGAGCAGCACCGCATCAAGCATCTTTCCGCCGACATTTTCGAAGTAGATATCGATCCCCTCGGGGAAGCATCTAAACATTTAAGACAGAAAAAAGTCAACTCGAGTCGGCTTCAGAATGTGTACATATTTTATATCCTGTACATCAGTCACTTATTTGCTCAATCATCGTTACCATATTCCTGACTCACCTTTTCAGTGCTGCATCCAGATCCAGTTCCTCCTTGTAGTTGAAAGCATCATCGAATCCAAACTTGTTCTTCAGCAAATCAACCTTTTTCGCGAACATAACAGCAAGAGAGAACTTTAAGTAAGATAAAATCCGGAAGAGACTATTAAGACTGCATTTTTAGCATTTGTGTTTAGTGAAATGATGAGGGTATGCATTCAACACTGCCATCACTCTCTTGAGGATTCTCAAATTTGAGACATACAGCACTCATCAAACCCCAAGTGCTTTTTTTAGATTTAATTCTATACGAGTAGATGACTGTTTATGCCTTTAAGAGAACATGAACATGCACTCTATTTCAAACGCTTGTCTAGTCACTCAGTATGAAACAATAGTGAAAATTGCAGATGCCAAACATGTTGGGTGAACCATTAACATCTACGTGACTATGTACTTCTTTCAACACGAGAGAGAGAGAGAGAGAGAGAGAGAGAGAGAGAGAGAGAGAGAGAGAGAGAGAGAGAGAGAGAGAGAGAGAGAGAGAGAGAGAGAGAAGAAAGCCGGGGGGGAGGGGATCGTCGTCAACGCACTAGTGCTTAAACAATCACTCTTCAAGGAAACACTAGACGAATGTGAGATGATTACCTTCTCTTTGCTACCGGCGCTGCCAACAACATAACAGCCCAACAACTTTGCAAACTGGCCAACAAGCTGACCAACAGCCCCCGCCGCCGAGGATATGAAAACAGTCTCTCCTTTCTTGGGAGAGCATACCTCGTAAAACCCAGCATAAGCCGTCATGCCTGGCATACCTGGAAAGTTTACATTTGTAGAAATTAGACGAGTCACGAAATTAGCCGTCATGGCTGTCCGTACTAACTTGAGAATGAAATAGACCGAAGAAAGTATCTTAACAATCTGATTCCCCTTATTCTTTAACACTGAAAGAGATATTAAACCAGATGATTAAAGAGCATACCCAAAAGGCCGGTGTAGTAAGACAGAGGAACATCGGCGTGTTCGATCTTAAAGCAAGTCTCTGGCGCAGTAATTAGACTGTACTCCTCCCATCCAGTCAAGCCCCAAACCAAGTCGCCTTTCTTGAAGTTTGGATGCCCAGATTCCAAAACTCTAGCTACTCCAAATCCAGGAACAGGCTGCACCATTGTGTTATATACTTCAGAATATAAGTGCCAATACATTTAGCAAACGCGAATAGACATTGAACTTACTAGTAGGAGAGAGTTTGCTCCCTTTGAATGTTACTTGTCAAGTGTACTTTGTCGCAAATTTGAGTTCGATTTATTCGTGCGAGTTCATAACCTACTCTCGCCATAATGAATCGAGTAAATGTAATGAGAGAGATGGTGGTACTTACGGAACCGAGCTGAGTGAAGTACTTGATGAGGTTGAGATTGTAGGGATCGCAAGCCAGGTACAAGTTCTTCACCGCGATGGCCCCCGAACCGGTGTCGGCCTTCAATCTCTCCGAGCTCGTCCTAACTTCCAAGTTGGCCTCTTTCAGGGAACCTCGTACCTGCTCTCTGTATATCACCTGTTTGTTGCTCATCACTTCCACTGAAGCATTCTTGTTCACCTTCTCCATTCTCTCTCTCTCCCCTTCTTTTCTTGGATTTTTTTGCTCTTGGATTTGATTGGTGGGAAACGTAGCCAAACACTGCACGGGGTATATATAGGTATGTATAGGGGGTGATGAGATATGCAGACGTTGCTGACGTGTGCCCATGTGTCATCTGTATGCGTGCTTACGTGTGCCGTTGTGTCATCGGTGGAATACTATTCGAATAATTCCTTGGGAAACATAAAAGGTTATCAAAGTCGCCAATTGAATTCTGATCATTAGAAAGTTCTCTGATTTGCAGTAGAACTTTCATGAATTTTTTTATGTGGAAGCAAAGAATTTGAAGAAAATCCTAAAATCATGCCTTTCTTAAGAAGTAAGCTCTCTGCACTCGTCAGTTTCCCTTTTCCGCGCATCCTTGAGCACCCTGACTTTTTTTTTTCTTTCCAGAAAAGAGCTTCATTCATCCTTCATAATCAAACGTTGATTAGAGAGGGGTATTTTGGATTTGAGCACCTTGACTTGATTCGAGCGTAATATTGTGCTTACACAGTGGGGTGGTGAAAATTATAACCCTTGATTGAAAGAACAAATGAAGGGATGGATGAACTTAAATGGGCCGGCGTAAAAGTTTTGATCTAGACTCATCCGTTATTAGAAGGATTGATGACATAAATGGTCATTGCACGTTGACCTAACGTACAATATGGTCCATGAATTTTAAGTATGTTTAATGCGATTCTTGAACTTTAATCCAATGTGTAATATCGTCTATGAACTTTTAATTTGTTCAATGTGGTCCCTGAACTTTTGGTACATGATCAATTTAGTCCTTGGACTATATAAAAATATTCCTCGTTTTAATTGAAAGCATCATCGAAACCAAATTTGTTCTTCCGTAAATCAACTATCTTCGCAAAAATAACAGCAAGAGATGAACTTTAAATAAGATAGCTCGGAAGAAATCGGTTAAAATCAGGATTTTAAAGGCAGGTACGGGTATCGTGGGTTATACAAAAAGGAAAATAAGAATTCTTTCCCACATTGAAGATCGAGTCTATGTTGATGTAATTTCCCATGAGACCTCTTTCCCTCGTTGAAGATGAAGTGTAAGTTGGTGTAGGAGAAGTGCTTATAGTTTTTCCATTGTTGAATTTCGTTTGGTGTGCATGGTAAGTGCGCTTAATATGTATGAAACTTGCGAGAGAGCCAAAAAAACATTGAGAACCATCATCTAAGAGAATTTGAGAGTGAGAAAATTCGTTTCTTCATATTGATTCTTGTGCATTCGAGATTAACTTAGAATTAAAAAGGGATAATGATATAAATGATCCATGATTTTTTGCCCAGTATGCAATATAGTCTATGAATTTTTAATTTGTTCAATGTGGTCCCTAAACTTTACTCTAATGTGCAATGTGATTCATGAACTTTTAATTTATTCAGTATGGTTTATGAACTTTTGATATGTATTCAATTTAGTCTATAAACTATATAAAAATATTTATTTCAAAGTTAGGAATAACATTAAATATTTTCATATAATTGAACATGTATCAAAATTTCAGGAATCACATTGAACAATCTAAAAGATTAGAGATGACATTGCACATTGAGCTAAAGTTTAGAGACCACATTGAACAAATTAAAAGTTCAGAGATCATTTATATCATTTTTCCAATTAAAAAACACTTGTGAATGAGTATGACTAACCGCTTTGGAGTTTAGTATGGAAATGGGATGGGCCACAAATAATCAAAAGCTTCTTGTGGTTGATCTCTCATCAGTGCCTGCTCACTAATGATGAAAGATTTTGATGTAGATTCACAGCAGACTCTTGCTGCACGATGTGCCCACACTATTCGAAGACAATTATGCATGTTCTCAGAGATTGTAAATATGCAAAGGCAGTTTGGCAGGAGATTCTACCTGTTAGTTTCTGGGCAAGTTCTTCACCCAAGATCTACTCCCATGGTTGATGTTGAACCTATATGGTTCATCAACTAGGGTTCAGGATAACTGGTCACCTATTTTTACGGTTGCTTGTTGGCATTTCTGGAACTAGAGGAATAAACGATTATTTGAGAAGGATTTTTGTCTCACCAACGAACCCTTGTGCATGATTCTAGGCCATATGAAAGATATCGCTTCAACGCTACTGGCAGAACATAGATTGTCACCTCAAAGGGAGAAAAGAGATAAGCTTGTGGGTTGGACTACCCCTCCGACTGGTTGGGTAAAGCTCAATTTCGACAGGGCGTCTAAAGGCAACCCAGGATTCGCCTCAGTAGGTGGGTTTTGATTAACGAATTAGGTAATTGGCTTGCTGGATTTGCTCAAACTGTGGGATTGTGCTCTTTGCTCAAAGCAAAACTATAGGGTATCCTTTTGGGTCTTAAAATGGCAATTTCTTTGGGCATACCTAAACTTATTGTGGAGGTGGACTCGAAAGTCGCCATTTCACTGCTTCAGAGATCATCTCCTGCTCTCAACTTTGGCGACACGATCATTTCTTAGATTCAGAAACTTTTAAGGTGTTTCCAGCATGTTAAAATGCTACATAATTTTAGGGAAGGTAACTCATGTGCTAACTGGTTAGCAAATTGAGTCATTGATTCTTGTGATGCGAATGACATCTTAGTGTTGGACACCACTGAGAAGTTTGATTCGTCTATTGATAGGAGATTAGGTTGGTTCGAGTTTCGTTAGACGAGTGCTGTTGTAAAGCCCATTTCAATACCAGAAAAAAAAAAAAAGCTAGTGTAATCTCATTTTTGCTGATTATAGTAGCATATCTCGTCAATTTATTCTCTTGGCTTAGGCATGCTACCGAGCCACGTAAATTAAGTATGTTCGACTTTTTATTTTATATTTATTTTTTTTTGTACTCTTTTTGTTTATTTATGTTCCCACGTTAGCCTGTCAGTTTGGTATTTCAAACCAGTTTTATTTATATCCGATGACAGGGTACTTAAAGACGCATTTACATCGAAATCTCAGAGACACATTTACACTCAAATGTCCTTTGCACCATCACCAAACCAAAGAAACCGCCTCTATGTTCCCGCATGACAGAACGGCAGGGCAAAGACAAAAGGAAAACAACTCCTTTCCAAAGCACGAGGCAAAAAGAGACTATGCCGATGAAGAAGAACAGAAAGCTAACTCATTCGCGAGAAACCACGACCACTTGTTTCCCGACATTGCGACTGGAGAACAGCCCGACAAGAGCAGCCGGACCATTCTCGAGCCCTTCGGCGGTGTCTTCCACGTACACAATCTTCCCCTCTTTGATCTGAGCCAATACCGTCTCCAGGAACTTCGGATAGAGATGATAATAATCGGACACTATGAAACCTTCCATTCGAGCCCGCTTCAGGATAAGGCTCATCAAATTGTGTACACCTTCAGGCTGCTCGAGGTTGTACTGTGAGATCATTCCACAAATCGCAATTCAGCCATTAAGTTTCATGTTGAGCAGCACTGCATCAAGCATCTTTCCGCCGACATTTTCAAAGTAGATATCGATACCTTTAGGGAAGCATCTAAACATTTACAGCAGAAAAAGTTAACTCGAGTTGTCTCCAGGAGCAGGTACATTTTTTGTATCGTGTATAGCAGTCATTTATTTGCTCAATCATCCTTAAGATACACATGGCTCACCTTTTCAGTGCTGCATCCAGATCCGGTTCCTCCTTGTAGTTGAAAGCATTATCAAAACCAAACTTGTTCTTCAGCAAATCAACCTTTTTTGCAAAAATAACAGCACGAGAAGACTTTAATTAAGATTAAACCTGGAAGAGACTGATAAGACTGTATTTTTAACATTTATGTTGAGCGAAATGATGAGGGTACACATTCAAAACTGCATCACTCTCTTGAGCATTCTCAAATTTGAGAAATGCAGCACTCATCATACCTCAAGTGCATCTTTTAGATCTAATTCTATGTAGTAGACGCCTATTTGAGCCATTAAGTTTTGTAAGAACATGGACATGCACTCTATTTCAAACACTTGTCTAGTAACTCTAGTATGAAACAAAAGTGAAACCAAATATGTTTGGTGAACCATTGACATTTGCCCAATTACCTGCTTCTTTCTACATGAAAGAGACGGAGGGGCCAGCGTACTTGTGCTTAAACAATTACTATTCAAGGAAAGACTCGACAAATGTGAGATAATCACCTTCTCTTTGCTACCAGCGCTGCCAACAACATAACAACCCAACAACTTTGCAAACTGGCCAACAAGCTGACCAACGGCTCCCGATGCTGCCGATATGAAAACAGTCTCTCCTTTCTTAGGAGAGCATACCTCGAAAAACCCGGCATAAGCCGTCATGCCTGGCATACCTGAAAGTTTAAATTTGTAGAAATTAGACGAGTCACAAGATTTGCTGAAGCATAAGAGGAGTGTTATGCCATGGCAACATCCCAAATGATCCGATTATTGCCCATAGGTGAAGCCCGTGAGAAATGTATTGACTCCTCAAGGAAAGCTACTATTTCATTGAGAAATAATCGATTTACACACTTCTTTCAATGCGTAAAGACAGTTTGCAGGGCTCTAACTTTAGACAATGCAACAAGGGCATATGGTTCATCAACAAGGAAGATCCCTACAAGAAAAATACAAAGGAAGCACACTCTTTTCTTGCATAGCCGGAGGCTATCCAAACTTGAATGATACAGGACAGAGTATCTTAACAATCGAACTGCCCTTATTCATTAACATTGAAAGATATATTACATTTGATGAATAAATAGCATACATTTAACATTAGATGATAAAAGAGCATACCCAAAAGGCCGGTATAGTAAGACAGAGGAACATCGGTGTGTTCAATCTTAAAGCAAGTCTCTGGCACAGTTATTAGACTATACTCCTCCCATCCAGTGATGCCCCAAACCAAGTTGCCTTTCTGGAAATTTGGATGACCAGATTCCAAAACTCTAGCTACTCCATATCCAGCAATAGGCTGCATCAATGCGTTAAATACTTCAGAATATAAGTGGAAACACATTTAGCAAACACAAATAGACATTGAACTCCCAAGAAGGATGATTGGAAATGAAAAGAATTTCATAATCAAATACGCTGCAATAACCAGAAACCCTTTCAATTTAAAAGTTTGCAGCTCCAGTCATATTGAAGTAAGCTAAGTCAAATGCAGCTCCCTAAACACTTAATATAACTTCTAACAAACCTAGAAGAAGAGCAGCATAATTTTAACATCTCAGCAGGAATAGAAGTGAAATTCACGGCAATACATTAGAATCCGAAGCAATATGCTAAAGGATGGAAACAAAACTCTGCTTATTCCAGAGCTGTGTTTATTTTATCTTTTAATGAATACATCTCATCGTCCTATTTCACGTGCAAGCTATCTGTCACCATTCATCATGCTGACACATAGATGGAAGGGTTAAGCAACTCACATCGTTTAACACCGTGATTTATGTGGCTGTGCAAACGAAAGACATGTGAAACTCTACGCCAAATAGCATAAGTGAGGTTCTTTCGACACGCTAAGCTCTTTAATCCATATTCTGAATTTTTGGGCGACATCGCAAACCATTTCTACAATTTCAAAGGCACCACCAATTGGATCGCACTTACAGAGATAAAAAAGATTTAGCCATGATAGGCAGAATGAACAGAAATAGAGCAGAGTCGCTACAATCATATTGAACAGCACAATTTGACATAATCACCAGCAGAGACACCACAACTTTCTCCTGAAACAAAATAATCAATCCCCAGAGCAAAGTGGTCAAAATAAAAAAAAGGACAAAAATTCAACACAATATCATACTCAACAAAACCCACATCATCCGACATTCGGAGCTCATTTTGTTCAGCACCTCCCCCAGTTTCAACAACGAGGAAGACCCGCTGACGCCGAGTGGATGACCCATTTTTCTTTTTCGATAGTCTGTTTTGGAAACGAAAAGAATTTGACACGAAAAGACTTAGGCTTGCTCACCGAACCAGGTTCGAAGGAATCGCGGTAACCGGGGATATAGAGCTTCCTCATGCGAATCCTCATGTAAGGATCGCAGGACAAGTAGAGATTTTTCACGAGAACGCCACTGGAGCCCTCCGGGACTCGCAATTCCACGGTGGATTCGCGCACCTCCATGTCCGTCTCCTCGGGGGAACCACTCACGTAGCCCCTGAATATCACTTGCTTGTTCCTCACTCCCTCGCCATCCCCACCCGCCATCGCTCTCCGCCACTCCTTTTGGACGAAACGCGTAACACCCAGAAGAGAGAAAGACGAGCAGGTGTTGTGGTGTGCGAATGGCGTACCGTTCTTATGGACTGAGCCGAGAACGCGGGTGCAGAAGCCTTGAATGGCGAGACAAAAGAGGACCCTTTTTGTTCTGCTTTGTGTCTGTCCGAGTACGTGGGAAGAGTTGACGGGTGACGATGACGATGACTATAGCGATGTGTGGGGGAACACGACAACGTTTTGGCGTATTCCAGAGCGATCCCGTTGTTAACAACGCCGCTCTTCTTGCTGTATGGAGGCTCTGCTTTTGTCGCCGGGTCGAGTATGGCAGAGGGAATGGACACGACCCAGAATGGTGTGAAAGTACACTTTCGCATAACGATTCACGTCCAGAGGAAATGGGAATGATTTCTTCTGTTTTATAGGCGATTATTCAGAAGACAGAAGGACAAAGGTCAAAGCGAAAGATTCATGCAGAAGACGAAAAACATTAGACGGTCTTCAAGTGCGGGTGTACAGTCATACATTCGGTGCTCAAGCTCGACTTGAACTCGCTTGAGTATTGATATTTATGTTCGAACTCGACTTGATTAGAGATTGAAAATATAAATACTCGAGCTCCACTCAATTACCATTAACTCATGAATAAAATCGAGATCGAGCTTGAGCTCGAGCTCAAACTTAAGCTCTAATACTATGTAATTTTCACTGATCTGTTTGTACAATTATTAGATCTCTCTAAGAATACCATAAAAAAACTACATTTCACTCGAGTACAAGGCTCGTGAGAGACTCGACTTGGTTTCATCCTTATGCTTATCATAATCAAGGTTGTTTCCATATCATGACTCTCTCATAATGTATTGCAGCAATGCACCATGACCATTGATTTTCAAGTGTTTGGATGGTACAACACTTTCTGTGGAAGTTTGCACAAAAAATCGAACCTTAGCAACGGCGAAATGCAAAGAAAACCCCCGGGATCAATAAGCGTGTCCTGGTGAGTTTGGGCTTAGGTTTCATAGTGTTCCTTTTCTGATTGGTTCAGCCTAAACAGAGAGCTCTTCAAAATACTTACGAAACACTGGTGCCTGATTAGCCCAACGCACACGAGAGTTCATAACTTAGTGTTGGCATAATGAATTGGGTAAATTGTTCTTTTTAGGGAAAATTTCATTTTGGTACCCAACGTCGGGCATTTTCTCAAATTGGTACCCAAAGTACCCATTTAGTCTCAATTTGGTGCCTGAGTTCGCCGGCCGGTCAAATGCTCACCGGCTGGCAAGAAATTTACTGTTCGCACCTAAGAAAGATTTTTTTTACTTTTTTATTTTTTTTTCTTTTTCCTTTTTCTGTTTTTTTTTTTTCTTTTCCTTTTCCGTTTCTTTTTTTTTTTTTTCTTCTTCCCTCCGCCGCCCATAGCCGTGGCCGGCAGATGTTGCCGGCGTCGGCCCTTGCCGGCGTCGGGCGAGGGCCGCCCTCGCTTGGGGGGGCGAGGGCCGACCCTCGCCGGATCTGGCGAGGGTCGCCCTCGCCGGCGACCTCCGCCAAGCTGCCGTCCATCGTCACCCTCCTCAAGTCCTGCAAGAACTCCGCCCACATCCACCAGCTGCACGCCCAGATCATCGTCATGGGGCTTGAGCAGGATCAGTTCGTGGCTTCCCACTTCGTCTGCCTCTCCAACTTCCTCTCTTCTCTCGCCTACTGCTCTCGCTTCTTCGGCTGCATCCTCGACCCTCGCCAGGTCGGCCCACCGCTCGACGCAGCGAGGGCGACCACTCGCCCGGCCCGGGCGAGGGCCGCCCGCACCGGGACGCCGGCGAGGGCCGACACCGGCGACCTCCGCCGGCTATAGCCGCCGGCGGAGGGAAGAAGGAAAAAAAAAGAAAAGGAAAAGGAAAAGAAAAAAAAACAGAAAAATAAAAAAATAAAAAAAAGTAAAAAATACAGATTCCGAGTCGGAACAAGAATTTCTTGGCAATACGATGAGCATTTGACCTACGGCGAACTCATGTACCAAATTGAGATCGAATGGGCACTTTGGATACCAATTTGAGACTATGTCCACTTTGGATACCAAATTGAGAAAAGGCCCCCACTTTAGGTACCAAAATGAAATTTTCCCTTCTTTTTATGTCCTCGAGCCGTGATTAGAAAATATTAAATTTTCAATTGGTTGCGTCCGAACGGATCTAACTAGGCCTAGCCAAGCCAAACCGAAAAATGAGCAATTTAATTAGACATGACCATTGTGCGGTTCAGGCCTACTAGGCCCAAAGGGCTACATTCATTGTGCGGTTCAGGCCTACTAGGCCCGAACGGCTACATTGGACCATCTGGTTCATGATCACCTCTACAACTAAGTTACGATGAGCTATCTTCGTTTCTGGTCCACGCGATCTGTCGAACATTTTTGCCCCTTTGCCTCTCTTCCCTAGATAAATTCTCTGACACATTTCTCTTTCTTTCCTTCTTTATTCCTCGTTCGCTGATTTAAGCATCGGCAAGTCCTCCTGAATCCAAGTCTCCGAGGCTTCCTTTGCTTAGGGCGCATGGTTTGACCCAGTCCACGAGTGGTTCAAGGCAGCCCAAGGGAGCTTGGGAAAGACTCTGCATCATCAGTGTTCATAATCAGTCTTTATTCCACGTCATGGCAAGTGCATATTATTGTATAAGTCAATCTAAACACAATCCTGTCGGTTAATTTATTCATAACAAACGATCCAAAGACGACTTGCTTATTATAGGTAACTTGACAGTTGACACCACCTCACATTAATTTGGTATGAGAAGTAAGAAGCCTTAGAATGCATGATTTTTTTTTTTTGGTCGAACTTAGAATGCATGATTGACAGGTAAAATATCGAAGCAGAAGTTTGAGTGCCGAAGCAGAGAAATAGTACAAGCAGTGATTCCAGATCGGTTAGTCATGTAAAGGCGAGAACGAGATGTCTATTACCAAACCCGGGAAATAAGTACACCAGACGGTCCGCTCTGAGAGTATCTCCCCACAGTCGTCCCGCTCCATGTACCTGATTTGCGTTTCTCATGTCGGTTCGGTACTCTTCTTGTGGGGGAAGTAATTGAGAATGCTTTGTGAAAATGCAGTGTCATTTGAACCTCTAATTGGCCACGAACTGTGTAGCGCCTATATTTCTCAACTGGAGTTACATAGGAAGATAGAGTGGTTGGCCTCAGGACTCAACCTCGCACACTTCTAATCACTGATACCGCCTAGCTTATCGTTTGAAGAATCTCATATTAGCTATTCCGGATACAGAATGGTATGGAAAATGCCATTACATTGATTTGAAATTCGAGACGGTCGTGCTTGTGCTTGTGTTTCGACGTTAGCACGTGACCTCTTGGTGGAACTTACGCAGATGCTCGAAAGCAGATGTCTCCGAATTCAGATCTCTTCTTCAAGGATGCAGAATGTAACTCTGGGCATGTTAAACAGACTCAAGCTTGCCGAATGTTTGGATTGCCACCACGGTTGATTTGGCGGGCTAGTTTAGCTGTATGTCCAAATTCAGGGTTCAAATATGTTTCGGTGATCACTAAAGTTCTTCCCTTAACGAGTTACAGGCAGATATCGTCAATGCACATTCATCCCTGCGGGCTAGTTTAGCTGTATGTCCAAATTCAGGGTTTGAATATGTTACGGGGATCACTAAAGTTCTTCCCTTAACGAGTTACAGGAGGACATCGTCAATGCACATTCATCCGTGCATGTGCACACGCTCGGAGAGGAAAAAACTGCTGTTTGGTACATCTGAAGCCAGTTTTATTTATAGGTAATATGGCCCGGTACAAGGAGACGCATTCACAATCGACATCCTAGAGAAGCCTTGCATACAATACCCAACAAAACAGAATATACAATTTTAAGTGACTCATTCTCGCGAAACCACAATCACCTGTTTCCCGACATTCTGACCTGAAAACAACCCTACCAGAGCCGCGGGGCCGTTTTCGAGCCCCTCAACGATGTCCTCCGTGTATATGATCTTTCCTTGTTTGACGTAAGGCAAGACCGTCTCGAGGAACTTTGGGTAGAGATGGTAGTAGCTGGACACCAGGAAGCCTTCCATCCGGACCTGTTTCAGGACGAGATTCATCAGGTTGTGTATGCCCTCGGGCTGGTCGAGGTTGTACTGCGAGGTCATCCCGCACGCGGCGATTCGGCCGTGGCTCTTCATGTTGAGCAGCACTGCGTCCAGCATCTTTCCCCCTACATTTTCGAAGTAGATATCGATCCCGTCGGGGAAATATCTAAAGATGAAACACCGAAAAGTTGACGATAAATTAGTATATCAAATACACGTTTGTGCATCATTCAGAATATATCATTTAACTCATATGCAAATAATGACCTTTTCAGTCCTGCATCAAGGTCCGCTTCTTCCTTGTAGTTGAAAGCTTCATCGAACCCCAATTTGTTCTTGAGCAAATCAACCTGTTTCGTGTAATATAATGCAGAGAAAAATTTAAACAGAATTGAATCAAGAGACCGGCTAACAAGATTGCACGGTAGGACTCATGTTATGATGTGCAAATGATTTACCTTCTCTTGGCTACCGGCACTGCCTACGACGTAACAACCGAGCAATTTCGCAAACTGCCCGACGAGCTGACCTACTCCTCCTGCAGCTGTTGATATGTAAACAGACTCTCCTTTCTTAGGAGAGCACAGCTCAAAAAAACCGACATAAGCAGACAAACCTGGCATGCCTGCGGAATCGATAAAAGTTGGATATTACATGACAAGCAAAAGGACGGTGAAGAGAGAGTCGGAGGACCGATATGTGAAGAACAGACTCAGATAGGTTTATTGGCCTTAGTCATAAACTAGCATTGAGAACGAAACCACATGAGCTGAGCAATAACATACCGAGCAGGCCATTGTAGTAGGAGAGAGGAACGTCGGTGTGCTCGATCTTGAAGAAAGTCTCCGATGAAGCAATTAGACTGTACTCCTCCCATCCGGTGATCCCCCAAACCAGGTCGCCTTTCTTGAACTTCGGATTCGCAGAGTCCACAACTCGGGCCACTCCAAATCCAGTGATTGGCTACATTCAATGCGCCAATACAACTTCAGAATCAAATTAAGCACAAACACACAATTGCGATTATTGCTACGACACAGAACATCATTATTCGTACTTACAGAACCGGGGCGAATGGTGTCCATGAGGTGGCGGGTTTTGGGTTCGCAAGAGAGGTACAAGTTCTTCACCCACATGGCGCCCGATGAACCATCTTCCACCATCAACTTCACCGAGCCATCTCTCACTTCCATGTCCACCTCCTTCGGGAAACCTCGCACATGCTCCCTCAATATCACCTGCCTGTTCCTCACGATCACTTCACACGAAGCTGTACTGTTCTTCTCCATTCTGTCTCTCTATCTCAATCTTGTTTTCCCAAAGTTCAACTCTGCAAAACAATGTCTCTTTCTCTTGGCCTTCTTTCTAAATTTTTGGTTGCCTCTTGTTTACCTTTCGTGCGTGTATTTATAGGGATGAATGAAGCAGCCGCATGTTTACGTCAGCGCTTGAGTAATAATGGGTGAATGAGTTCATCGTTACGTGGATAACATCAGAGTACAAATCGAAGATGGAATAATACTCGTTGAAATTAATCTTTCCAAGCATTGACATATGACACACTAGCAATGTTTAATCAATCATCTACAGTCGAATCAACTATGGTGTTGAAGTGTACGATTTTGTTTTCATGTGGAAGCTGCCATTCATTACTTTTCGAAACAATTAATCTGAGTTTTGACCAAATTTTTTAACGTAATCACGTGCGTATGTGCTGCTGGGACTGGAACTTTACATCACATAACGTAATATTAAGAGTTACCAAAAAAAAACCTAACAAAATAGTTTTCAACAGCTAGAAGACTAGTTTACCCCAAAAATTTAATTTTCGGAGGTGGATTTTTGTTGGTCCTTGCCCAAAAATAAGGATTTCTTTTCGTGCCGTTACATTTAAATTAATGTTGGAAAGAGTCAAAAACACTATATGTACAAAAAAATGACTAGTAACTTTTTTTCCAGATAGATTGTTGGTGATTTATCAATACTTTTTTGCAATCACTAATCTTTTCTTATAGTTGCAAATTAGCAATTTTGTGCTAGCTTACCAATTTTTATTCACTTAACTTACTAATGTTCCGAGTTTACTTTATTTTTATACGAAATCAACTATATCAATTTTGGTGTCTTATCAACTTTTGTCAAATTAAGCTATCAACTTTTTTTGAGTCACAAACTCTCATTTTTGAGTTAATTATTGGCATTTAGTTAATTTTTTTTATATATCATGAAAGTTTATTTGCCTTATTTAGCAACTCTTTACATTTACTATATCTTTTTACAAATTATCAACCCAAATTAGCGTGGCTCGCTAATTTTTCCTATTAAATTATTACATAGTATGAGATCATCAACTCTCATTCGAGTTACTCATTGACATTTACTTGGTTTTTTATTTTCTTTTGATTTGTCAACTTTTCCTATGTTTACAAACTCGCTTTTGCATTTCTTAGCTAGACCTAGCTTGAGAATCTGGAAAAAAGAAAACGACAGATCGAACCTTCTCCCATGTATTCCCTCTGCCAGCAAGAAGTTGAAATCGCGGAGCACCTGTGCGTGCAGAAAACATGTCTCGAACCTTGCGTATCTTAAGATCCCCCGTCCAATTCATAGGGCTCCAAACGAATTCAAAACTGGTTTCTACGAAAAAGTTGAAGAAAAGAGAGAAGGTAAGATCTTTCCGTCGCCCGAGCTCAATTCTTCTACTATGTTGTATATATGGAAGGCTGGAAGTACCTTCATCTTCAAAGACACCACACCAGATGCTGCCTCAGTTGCTGATATTTCGATGTCCCTTTGTGCCACTTTTCTGACTCAAACTCGATGAAGTGATCCTCCTGCTGCATGGCGTCCTTCGATGATGAGCTCGATCAAAGTGAATTTCCATGCTGCATTTCGTGGAGATATTCAGCCAGGCGCCGCGGCAATCATCTGCAGAGACCGGAGAGGTGTTCTAATCAATGGAAAAAAATTGTCAACTACTCTTCACCGTTACAAGCAGAAACTTGCGCTTTATTTGAAACCCTCGATTTTCTTGGTGGCACAAAGCAAACTAACCTCTTCCTCGAGTCAGATAACTCTACCCTAGACAAGTGCATCCTCAAAGACAACCGCAGTTTCCTGGGAGATGAGGAATATTGTAAGAGATTGTAAAGATTTCTTGGATGAATTTCAGAGATTAACCCTAGCCCATGCCCCAAGGATTGGGTGGTTAAGCAGTCTTTTATCAGCCCGCTGTTCCTCTTAAAGAGTTGATGTGATACTGCTTGTGTACTATAATGAAATCACGAGAGTACGGCCACTCTTTTGATAAAAAAGCAAGGTTAATTTTATGAGCAAAGGTTTATTTTATTTTCAATCTATGTTTCTTTTGTTATTAATGACTATTATGAAACTTTAAATTGATGTCTAGGTTTTATGCTAATTGCTTATTATATGCGAATATAGTCGTGTTCGAATTTAACCGAAACTAACACAAAATGGGTCTTATCAAATTACTTACCACCAAATTTACATTACATGTTCAATTTAATTTAGTCTATTTCTATGACATGCTAGTGAAATAGTGTTATTAACAATAGTGAGCATATAAATTGACCTTGATCTTTAGCCCGTAAATTGGACAGGTGTAGAGATTTAGATAGCTAAATGTCTTTTATCCTAACGAATTGCAAGTAGCCGTCCTTCAGTGTTGATTTGTTTTTATTGGACTAATTGAAGTATTTAATCAGCATCTGTTATGATTTATGCCTTGTGATACACGTAATTGAATAATTAAAGTATCCTATTATCTTTCGAGAGAGTCAATTACTTAAGCTGATAAAACAATGTAATCATAAGATTGATTAAACGATATTAATATCGGTAGTAGCAGAACTTCTCATAAATTCGTTGGTTTCTTCATAAGATCCTACTTATAACTATTTTTGGCTGGCAACATAATAGAGATTAAATAATTTTTCTTTTCATTTTCTTAAAATATAAATCTATGATCCGCTAATTATTTCATGTACCTTTACAGAATATTACGATCATAAACAGGCTCAGAGCAATGCGTGGAGATCCGACTAGTGTTCACCCGAACATCGCGGTCTTGTCTCGCAACTTCTCGTGTCAAGTCATTCCCCGTGCCCTTAGGTGCGTGCGACATGAAACGCGAACTTAAGGGTATTGTATGATACTCAGAAACAATATCATCCTCGTGATCGATAGTCACTATCTTGTATAGTCCTCGTAATAATTCCGAGGTCATTTTCAACAGTATCTATTACTTAAACCCTTGTGTATTTCATCGATCAGTTGAATACGGCAAACAATTAGTACAAAGCTAACATTGCAAGGCCAGGCTTCAGACCGGCCTTTTCATAATCAAGGTGGGAAACAGCCACATGCTCAAGCAATATTCACAAGATACATGCAATCTATTACCACTATATATTTCTACTTCTCCACAGTACATATATTACAACACTCAGATTGATCATGTTCAATGTTTTGCACTATAAGCAACTGGAGGGTTGGACCAGGCCAAAGGCCAGCCCACCAGCATTAACACAGGAAGCTTGAGCCGGTCGTTGATCGTTCTTGTAGGTGAGCTTCACATCTTCTAATCTTATTCCTGTGCAAGGGTTCTTCGGACTGCAGTCGAATTTGACGGCCACTTCTGTCGCCGACGTCCCATGAATGTCGTGGTACGTCACGTCGCTAATTTTCACGCCCGAAAACTGTTTGGATGACATCAATGTTAGAAGCGGTAAGAATAGACAAACTGTATATATAAACCCCAAAAATGGACGCGGAAAAATGGAGAAAATAAAAGCAAAATTATGCGTGGGCTCATTGCAATGAACTTCGGTTTAACGGAGCATTTGAGCTAATCATTTTCGGGGTTTTGAATGACACTAGAACTGTGATCGGTGTAGTAAAATTGGTAAAAAATGAAAATCAATTGGTTGTTTCATTTTCTTACTGACGTAAATATAGATGGATTTACGGTGAGAATAACTTGCATGATCTCACTCTATGATGGTTTTGATGGTAGTTGCATGTCCTTTGGACTAATCTACTAGCTATTAAACGAGTTCTCGCAATGATTAAATCACGGTAGAACGAATCGATCTCGATTTAGCTATGATCTATTCAATCATGTTGTTTTCCCTAGGATCATTGCTAGGTCGCAGGCATTATTGTTCATAACGACGGTTACCCAAATATATATGTCATTATGAATCTAACCCAATACGACTTGTCCAAATCTAGGGTGATCCATGTCAACTTTCGAATTAATGAAGAAAAGACTCTTTAGACATTTTTTTTTGTTGATAACCGACTCTTTAGACATTTATTACACGCGAACAACAAATTAATCGATCGATTGATTAATGTCCTCAACACATACCTGACCAGGACAATTTATACTGTTGGGGCAGTAATTCTGGTCGATGACGATCGGGTTTTTAACGTCGGACATGATGGCATGTTGGAAGAGGATGTTCTTGGCAAATCCGGTGCTGGGTCTGCCCCAAGATTTGATCCTCAGCCCGTTTTGTGTCCCTCCGAACACAACGTTCTTGACGGTCACGTTCTCAACCCCTGCCTCCTCAAGGTCCTTCCCTAGGCTCCCAATGCTGTGTACAATTCATGAACCAATATATTATATAAATTCCAAAATAAAATAAAATTAATTACCATCTTTTACTTAAACCACAACCTTTCTTGCATCAATTAATTACTTTTAGTGTTAAAGATCTTCAATTTTTTTCTAAATTGGAAGGACTCGAATGCTCAAAATGTAAGAAGATTCTAATTTCAAGTTATTTTGAGTAACGTGTTATTCATTCATGTTTTCTTTCTAAATATGATACGATATTTTGGTCTCGGCGAGAAAGTTAAAGCAAGAGTCAAAATCCCTCAAACAGGCCTGACATTTTGGCCTCACCTTATGGTACATGTTACTTTCGTGAATGCTAAGTTAATTATCAAATTTAATATTCTCCAGTTGTGGTTTTTTCTGGGGTTTAGCGAGTATAATTACCTGATTCCGTGGCCTGGGCCGCACGCAACGTTTTCGATCCAGAGGTTTGTGGTGCCGGCGCCGACCGAGACGCAGTCATCGCCGGTTCCGATTCTCGAGTTCATGATCGTGATGCCGGAAGAAAATTGGATGTGAACGCCGTCCGTGTTCGGGCTGTCGCCGGAGGCGAAAACCTTCACTCCTTGCAGCCTCACGTTTTGGCATTCGTAGATGACAATATGAAACAGCTGACTGTTGAGCGACATCAGTTTGCTCACCGCAATGTTCCTTGAGTTGCTGAAGAGTATTGTCTAGAGAGTCGTTCGTGTGCATGCACCCAAAAACAAGTAATTAAGAATAAAAAATATCATTTGTTCGTGAAACAACCACAAAGTCAAGACGTAAGTTTCTCGAAAGAGAGCACATTTGATTGACAAGCAGGAAAAACCCTAATTGTGATGGTTATTTCTTAAAACCACTTGCTTGTTTATTATACTTTAGGCTAATTATTTTATCTATTTATCTTCGAAATAATGATTGGTCTAGGAGTTCATAAAATATTAAATATTTTGTAAAAGATTATGGATGTGTTCTTTGCTATGATTGGTATTGTGCAAGTTTGGAACGTATTAGAAAAGTATACTTGGACAAAATAACTCTAGCAACATTAGCATCATGGAGATCAATATAGACTAGGAGAAACTCATGTCAATATTATTGTGTGATTCAAATGAAATTACAAACGACTATAATAAAGACATATATATGTATGTACCGTGGCTCCAGTGGGGCAATTCTTGCCGGAGGCTTTGCAAGCCCACAGAGCGGCGCCTTGCCCGTCGAGGACCCCGCCGGAGATGGACATGCCGTCCACGTGTTGGAATAAGAGCCACGTCCAGGCATTCCCGAGCACGTTGTAATCTGCGGGAGCCGTGATGACCCCTTGGATCCGCCACCGGACGGCGTTATTCTTGCACGGCCCGCTGAAGGTGGCCTCTCCCACTAGGAACCGCCCTGTCGGCACACTGATTGTGGCCGGCCTCTCGGAGCCGCAAGCGTTGAGCCACGCGCCCACGAAGGCCTGCGTCGAGTCTGTGATGCCGTCGGGCCTGGCCCCGAGAGAGATGACGTCATACTCGGCCGTGGCCACGGCAATTGCGGCTGATTGCGAGCTGATGATGATGGCAATGTGGAACACCATGAAGAGAAGCGAGGTCACACCGAGAGTGCTATGGCTACTCATCGTTAATGCCATTTCCTCTTGGCCGCGAGAGAGAGAGAGAGAGATGTGAGGGAGTTGATGGCAGTTGGAAGAGAGGTGAGTAGTGGGAGTAGTGGGAGTAGAGAGGCGGTTAATTTGGGGGATTTATAGGAATTTGAATTGGATTTTAAGTGCATTTTTTTTTTGGACGAAGGATTTAAGTGCATTGAATTGCATGAAGTTGACGACTCAAGAAAGCTGCTCATCAATTGATTGAATCGGGAGGACTTTGCTATTGGTCCAAAAACGAAGAAATTAGAGGACTTTGCTTGCGTTTATGGTCCACAAGGACGTACCTGCGCCATCACTGTACTTCCGGGCACTTTAATCCTCTTTTTAGCTCCGATTAGGCTCTTTAATTTGTCAGTGAGCCCTCACGGTAATTATTTGATTAATTAGATGATAGAACACGGAATATGCCAAGCAATCGAGAATCGAGATCTAAGGTTCGTACTAGCTAGTTTAGCTCCTTGTGCGAGATGCACAAATGATCGGCACGGTTGATTAATCGAACTACAGATACCGGATGAGATCTTTTCAGATAAATCGTTCAATATTTTTTTGTCAGAAAACCGTTCAATTTTTGAGCTTGCTAGAGTTACAATCGATCTCAGCACGTGACATTTTATGGACAACTCGATATGTTTGTGGATGTACTCGAATGAGCTACGTGTTTTTCTTTTGTCATTATATTTATCAGTTTATATTGAAATCTTGATAGAATATCGTTTGTTAGGTCTAGATTAATGGTATGGATATAGAATACTTTACAATTTCATGAAAAATATAATAAAAACCTTTCAATACTAATATGTACATGACATAGAAAAATTACCCCATAAAGTGCTCAATAAATTGATTTTGCTTTGCAAAGAGTGGAGGCGGTAGAGGTATATAATTAGTTGTTAGTCGAGGATATATTTTTGTGGATCAATAATCATTATTAATTCATATGGCAAACCCTGAAATATATATTGCACTAGCTAATTTCTCCTCCTCGCGTGAGACTTGTAACTCACATGAAAAGAAAATGGTTAGAACAATGCAAAACCTCAAATTGGTACATTTGTGACAAATTTACCCTTCGTAAATTTCCGTTAAATTTTACAGTCAAATTGCTGAATTGGATGACACGTAGCAAATTACGTGTATACTAGTTTTGGATTTTAGCCCTCTGTTTGTCAAGGGTTTACCAATTTGTGATTTTTCGTAATATTAATCCAATTTAACGGAGTGTAAATTTGTTACAAGCGTATCGATTTTGGGTTTTTGGTGATTAAAAAATTAGTTTGGAGTAAATTTATCACAGGTGTACCAGTTTAGAGCTTTTGATGATAAAAAGATTAGTTCGGGGTAAATTTATCACATGTGTACTAGTTTAGATGTTTTCATGATATTAACCCAAAAGAAAATAAAACCATCTCTTTTGGACACGTGTCCTAAAAGGGTAAAACGCGAACCATCACAATAGAAAAAAGAGGCCACGTGTTCAAATGGACATAACTTTCCTTTTCTTAAAAAAAAATTACTTTTCTCCAATTACGGATGATTTCCGAAATTAGGACATCAAGCGCATTCTCGTCCTTGTCATGATGGTTCGTTCACAGACGCACGTTTGATGAAACGTGAGATTATTCGAAGATGGGTCGTAGCAAAAGTCGGCACGTGAATTGACTCTTCGGGCGGCGCCGCAAGTGTGTGCTCAATCAAGAGATCGACTCTTCGAATTCAATTTTCATCCCAATATCCATCCAACTTAGTTATGCAGCAAAATCCACACATAATGATGTGTCCCATTCAATGTGCGTGCTGGAACCTGGATCCAATGGACATAAATGACGACACGTAAGCAGCTTCCCACCATTAAGTTCAAAACCCCACGGGAGCCACATTTGCTTCATCATCGCCATTTTCCACGTCATTAATGCTGGAATTGGACTTTGCAAGGAATTTTCTTTCGGAGAATTCTCTCGGATCGATTCTTGTTAAAATTATCAAGGATTTCGTTAAAAAGTGTGTGTAACCACTTGTTAAGCGACCAAACGAGGAAATATCATAACTTTCAATGCATTGAATCAATGTCATTAATTGCTCTCGTGATATGTACAATCAATATTTTAAATTTTTCATCAAATGAGGTTGCAAATTTCTTTGGGGGCACTTGTTAACAAGACTCAAATGTCAAAAGCCGTCTCCATATGAAACAAATAAGTATGTTTAGTGACTTGACACTAATTGGTCCTGGTTCATAGACAACATCTAGAATTAACGAAATAAATTATTAGGTCCACAATAGAACTTAGGTTCAAAACCCATGAAAGTCCATGAATTTTGAGAGACCTCAAATAAATTCCTTCATTTATAAATGATGGCCATGGACAATCACATGCCCGTTTTTTGCGATGCGTGGAAGAAAACTAATATCTCTCTAAATGATCTTTTTTGTCATATTGATGTCGTGTGACATATAATTATTCCATTCAGATTGAAAGTTAGGATTTTTTTTTGTCAAAAGATATTTCTATTCATTATCAAAATAATACATGAAATGATCCATAGAAAATCTCAAAAGCCACCATAACAAGGCAAGTCTGTAAAACTCCAAAACAAACCAAAAATCAGAAATCAAGGTACATCATCAAAGCATAGTTGACAAAGATAATCACAAGCTCTTCTTTCAAGAACAGATTTGCAACTGCATTTAAGCGAAAGGATCGGTAGCCGATCATCAAATCACACATCTTCATCAGTGATGAGCACATGCCGAGATCTCTATCTGTAGTTACGGTTTTGCCTTTTGGTGATTTGCGTCAAGGTTCGGCGTCTCCAACACCATCACAAGTCAACATAAACATGTTGAAGAAGTTTAGATCTGAACACCTGTGAGAACAAGCCTTTTAGCAAGTGCGAGACTCCGAAGGTTTTAACAAAAACACGTTGAATAAGCCCAAATTTAACATAAAAGTTGTTGTAAACACCATTGAAATTGGAGGCGGAGTACTTATTCATTAAAACTCCTAAATCTAGAATTAGATATGAGAGAAAAGCTCCCAGATCTAATATGGGGAGAGCAAAACTCCCAAATCTAAAACTAGATCGAGAGAGCAAGGAAAGAAACAAAAAAAACTAGAACGAAAAACAATGAGGGAGGGGAGGAAGATATCTAGGTCAAATCTCTCCCCTCCAGAATTTGAAGAGACGGAGAAACGTTGAAACGTAAAAGAGGGAGAGAGAGGGAGAGAGAGGGAGGGAGAGAGGGATGACCAATTTAGTTTTAAATCTATTGTACAAATATCAATTTAGTTCTAAATATTTCAAATTTTGCAATATAATCCTAAACATTTTTTATAAGTTTCGGATGTAGTTATTCCGATCAATTTTGGCCTAACGACTAACGTGACGTTCAATTATCACCCGTCATTCTATATGATACGCTAATGTAAACAACTTTACTAGACATGACAACCTATGTGAATAGTCGCATGAGCGATTTTCGACGGCAATTGGTTTGAAGTATTTTATTGGAAGTTAGTGCAAATTTAAGGATTATTTTGGCAAAATTAGAAATTTTACGACTAAATTGACGTCTACACAATAAGTTTAGTATTGAACTAGTATTTTTTTTTGTTGATTATAGATTCCCTTTAAAGCGGAGCAATTCAAATACATAGATACATTTTTGTGTTTGAAAATATCTTTAGTTCCTAGGGATTTACAACACCTAGGATCAGAAGCCTTATGCCTAGTTTTACACAATATAAATAATTTTTATGGGTTATGTTGATCAGTATTCTTGAATCACTTATTAATGACGCCCTTTAAAGAAATGCTTTCATTATTATAACACCGATTACACATAACACGAAATAGACGGTCATTGAAAATAATAAGCTTTCTTAATTAGGTGTTCAGCAAGTGCCACAAGGAACTTGTTTACAAAACCCGCTTTTTATGTATAGACTTTATAATAATCTAAGGCTCCGTTCGTTTCGCGGAAAATATTCTCCTTTTGGAAAATATTTTCCCGGAAGTCATTTTTCTGGAAAATGTTTTCCCGGAACATAATTTTCCGGTGTTCGGCGATCAATATGAAAAAGTTTCAAAAAATATTTTTCACCGGCGACCGGCGGCGGCGGCGGCGGGCGACCGGCGACCTGCGACGGGCGGCCAACGGCGGTGACCGGCGATCAACTTCCTCTCCCACGGAAAATATTTTCCTCCCATGGGCAATTTTGCCTTCAATTTAGGGAAAATGATTTCTTTGTGAAAAGAGGAAATCATTTTCCTCAAAACAATGAAGGATTTGGGGGTGGGGAAGGCGGAAAACATTTTCCGCCCCCGAACACCGGAAAACGCGGAAAATATTTTCCGGAAAAATATTTTTCCGCAAACGAGCACAGCCTAAGACCAAAATAAACAAGATCCGTGACGTGTCTGCTATCTAGGACATATTCAAGAACCAAACCCTCCTTGGCAAATTTCTTTCATCTCATCGATATGTGGAAAAAGCCATCAAAAGACCTCGATAGTCGTCGTACGTGCGACCGACGTACTTGCCCATTGCTTTCGTAGCAAATCATCAATCACACAATCATTTCAAAACCTTCCTCCAAAAACGGGTCAATTTGTATTTCTTCCAAATCATTTTGACTTTTCTGGGGGATGACTGCTGAGATTAACTTAACTTAATTAAGCACTAATCACCCCATATTATACACCGAAAGGACTGCTTAGGGTTCAAGATAAGAGCCGCAGAGACTTCGTACTCGGACATGCATTGCTTTTGATGGCCTAACTCCAAAGCAAAAGCTGACCTTATCAACTGTCCTCCTTTATTCAACGCTATAAGTAGAAGATAAGCAGACGTTGCTAGGTTTGCTAAAAAACACCCTTTGAAAATAAGTTCGCTAGCTGTAAAATTGGACCGTAAAATCATAAGATTATAATGGGTGCCCGCAAATTTTAGAGATGATCTAATCCCCGTTATTTTAGGTCATAACTCAGTCCAAAAAAGAATTGTTATACCGAGACCGAGTACAACAAAAAAAGAATGGATTAAATTAAGGGAAAATTTATTGTTTTGGATTTGAATCCATATTGTTAGAAATTTACATGGTATCAGAGCAAGTTGTTTTGAATTAAAAATTTTCTAGGCACTGTATTTGTCTCCTTTATCATATTTTTTCACGCTTAATCTTATGTCAAAAGTCTAGTCTATGCATGATGGGGAGTGTTAGAATTTTTAAATATTAAATCACGCATTCATTCAGCAGCTTTTTCTTTTAGAGCAATTAGCATCGGCACCACAAAAATTTATATTTACACGTGCACTTATCATTACATTACCGTTACATGATGAATTTTGTGGCTACGTTATTTTGGCTTATCGCTCGATCTATTTCCGAAAACCTTAATCTTGTGTGAATTCGTAGGTATAGACACCTAAATGGGTTTTTCAAGTGGCATACGATATTAACCAATGATATAACATATTGACAAAAATAAATTGATCACCTAATATTGTGTCAAATAACTGATAAGCATCTCAAGATTTATCGACATGATCAAATTTCATATTTAACCTTATAGTTGACCTACAAATGATCTCTTTACTCGTGTCTCCACGCCAAAAGTTGTTAAAGCGTTCTATCATAAAATTATGAAAATCAAAGCAGAGAGAACGACCTACGAACGTACAAAAGAAGAAGAAGAGGGCTCATGACTCAAAAGAGTTCAAGAGACTACTTTGAGGCTTTGTTTATTTCGGGAAAAATATAATGCAATTGGAAAACATTTTCTAAGTAAGTCATTTTCTAGGAAAATGACGATGGTTTCCCGTGTTGGGCCAAATCCAAAAACGAGTTGGAAAATGATTTCTGCCATTTGGAGTAGAAAATTGATTTGTGTTTTTGTTCATTTGATAGTTTTGTGTTGGATAGATGCGTCTCCAATTCACACGACTAATAGCAAAATCACCGTGATTTTAAGTCAGATTTCTTTGAGAAATTTTGGCAAGAAGTTAGTAGGCTTGCTATCACAAGCATCACAAATCCAATTTGATCTTCCGGCTCCAACAATATCTGTAGAACCAACAGTAGAGAGCAGATAAATATGAAGAAAGCATTATATCTTGTCCTCCCCCAAAAATGGATGAGGGCGGAAGAGATCATGGGGCTCAACAAAATCGGATAATGAGAGAGAGAGAGAGATAGAGAGAGTGGAAGAAGAAGACGCACTTGTGAGGCTGGAGCCAGAAGAATGGCGAGCGACAAAACTCTTTTGTGTGTTTAGGGAAAATTATCTGGTTTCTGCAGAGAGATTTGGTATTTCTAGATCGACTTTTTCCCCGGATGAGTCGAAAACATCGATCCCGGTTGTCGACTTGTTCATTTTAATTACTGAATGTTGGTTTTCTCTCCATGGTCCTGTCGCTAGCGACTTTGCATCTCCGCCGTCTTCGTCTCCACTGCACGGTTTGCCGACTCATTCAACTCAGGTTGGTCGGCTTTCGTCAGGACGGTCCTGTAATTTTCCCCAAGAAAGACATTAAACGAATGGCAGGAGTCACTTTCTTAGGACGGCCCTAAGCATAATATATTGATGAAAAATCTACACCGAGTGACATGTTGATATAATTATCTTCTTATTTGCTAGATAGCAAATGTATGCAGTGATTAAGAAGGTCCCTTGTCCATATTGAGGCTTTAGCAGAAACAGCGAAAAATCTGTCGATATATTCAATGCGTCGAAGCTGCTGTTAGGAACTTTTGTTACACTATAAAGCACCTGGGTATAGTGCCGATCCCAAATAGAAGAGTAACCAGTGTGGACATCGTCCTCAAACTTCTATAAATGCAGTTTCAACCATAACCATGTCTAGCATGCAGCGTGCGACCTCTTGTTCTCTTTCTTTTCACACTCGTTTAATAGTCTTCTCCTTTGTCTGCTATCACGTTATCCCCTTTGTCAGTCCCCTTCACTTTGATATAAGTAGCTTTGACAATAACTCAAACGACATACTCTACGAAGGAGTTGCGGTACGAGCGCAAGGATGCGCTGATCTCACCCCCGAAGGCACCACTCCACAAGAAGTTTCAGGTAGGCCGCATTCAGTATTCCAAACCCATCTATATAAGGGATTCTATTAGTGGGAGACAAGCAGACTTCTCTACCAATTTTTCTTTCAACATCATTCCTTTCCATCCCAAAAATTACAGTGACGGCATTGCGTTTTTTCTCGCTCCTACTGGCTTCACAATCCCACCCAATTCGGCTGGTGGGTACCTCAGATTGTTCAATACAAGCACAGTCGATGATGGGCCTGGAAACCACATCGTGATGGTCGAGTTCGATCTATACTTTTGGAAATCCACAAGGATATGATGATTCTCCAGGACAGCACATAGGAATCAATAAAAACTCACTCTCTTCACTTATTTATTCCAGTTGGGATCCCGGATCACTCGACGGAAGCACAACTAATGTTGTGGTAACCTATAATTCCACTAGCAAGAATCTTAGTGTGTTCTGGTCATTTAATGGCGAGCCGGTTTCTTTCGACAACAAAAACACCTCGCTTACTCAGCCCATCGATCTTGCTGAGGTCCTTCCTGAATCGGTAGCAATTGGGATTTCAGCTTCTCATGGCCTCCATGGGGAGAGACACATCATAAATTCATGGGTGTTTACATCGAACTTGGATTTTTTACGACCCCATCGAGTAATACATCCGTAAAGGGTGTAAACTTCAAGATCTATTGGTCACTAACATTAATCACGGCTCCTGTAGCAAGTCTCTTGCTAATTATTTCAGCGGGGTCTTACTTATATATGATCAAGATGAGGAAAAAATACGAGCTTTGTGCCCTGACTGACATTGAGAAAGAGATAAAAGCTTTGCCGCTCAAATTCTCTTATCAAGAGTTGGTTGCAGCTGCTAGTGGCTTCTCACAGGATCGAAGACACGGCCAAGGAGGTCTTGCCAAGTTTATAAAGGACTTATGAACCATTTAGGTCGCCTAGTTGCCGTCAAGAGAATCTTCACCAAATCCAATCATTCCGAGAAGATCTTCATCAATGAAGTGAAGATAATAAGCTGCACGAAACACCGAAATCTAGTGCAATTCATTGGATGGTGCCAAGAGGAAGGTGAACTTTTGCTTGTTTATGAATACATGCCTAATGGTAGCCTTGATAATCATCTCTTCAGAACACGAAAAGTTCTGCCTTGGCATGTAAGGTATGGGATAGCACTAGGCCTGGCATCGGCCTCAATTATCTTCATGAAGAACTAGAGCAATGCATTCTTCACAGAAATATAAAAGCGGCAAACATATTGCTGGATATGGATTTCAACACTAAGCTTGGTCACTTCGGGGTAGCTAAGCTAGTTGATCCCTGGTTCAAGACTCAGACGATGGATGTGGTGGGGACATATGGTTATTTGGCACCAGAGTATCTCAACGGACGGAAGGCTACTAGAGAGTCCGACATGTTCAGCTTTGGGATTGTGGTTCTTGAAATTGCTTGTGGTAGGAGGACCTATCAAGTAGGAGAATTTGATGTCCCAGTTTACAAGTGGGTTTGGCAGCTTTACCTTTTTGGAAATATGCTTGAAGCAGCGGACAAGAAGCTGGGCTCGAGCTTCGATGGGAAGGAAATGGAATGCTTGATGATAGTGGGACTGTGGTGTGTGCATCCAGATCCCAAGAGAAGGCCAAAAGCAGGACAAGTCATCAGGTTTCTTAAGCTAGAAGTCCCAGTGCCGGAGCTTCCACTCGCCGCATACAAGGCTCCCACTTTATATCAGCCATCACCACTAAGAATAGGATCTTATTGTTCTTCCGGTCAAGATTCAGTTCAGTCAAGCAAGATGGACCGTGGCTCCTAAAGCCACACAACAGCACATGTTGAATTTTGGGATGGCGGAGGGCAAACATGAGAGTCAATGAATTGGTTCCTCTCGCACAGCCCTTTTACCCGTAAATAAGACTCAGGGCATCGACCATTTCTGCTCATTCATTTTGTTCCTCATGTATCCCGATCGCTAGTTATATGTTATGTATGCATTGTCAGCTCATCTACTCGCAGCTCCAGCTTTTGGAGGAACAATGGCTTGTCGAACACCTGTAATACATATTTTCTCCTGCATCCTCCATTAGTGGCTTGAAGCTGATGATACAGACACATCGGTAAAATTGTAGAACAGAACGCCTGCATAGGCAGGAATGGGCATTCTCAATTTTCTCTGACATTTCAGGTATTGCCTGTCACACTGGAGTCCGATGCTGTAACACATTCCTTTAAAGTAAGTTCACTTTGCCTGCATAGGCATGAACAGGCTTGGTTACCAGCCTAGTGTCTCATTAATATCCTGTAACAAACGTCGTAAAATGACTTTAATATCATTTACAAAGGACCGCCAAACGTAACAAAGTTCATTTTCCTATAAAATAAGTTTTCTTGAAAATACTTTGTAACAATGTTCATTTGTCGTAAAACATATGAACCTTAAAAGTCAATATAATATTAAAAGCACTCCTGCAACCGAGATAATGATAATAATAACAAGTCATAGCTCTGTTTAGTGCGTCATATGTTATGAAGATTATATACATATAAACAGATATAAGCCATTAGCAATGTTCTTCACTAACCGCATCGTTCCATCAAAGGTGTTTTATTTTGAGAAATGCTGGAGTTACTAAGACTGGTCTACAAAAGTAGTACACCAGATGGTGTAACAGCCCGAATTTTGATGTAATTCCGGGATCAATAAAATTGACAATATTTCACATTTCATTTTAGTAAGTCTCGCCCAGAGCTGATTACTCTCGGGATACTAACCAAGGGGGTATGGCTAACTAGGAAATGGTACGTGGACCAGGGACTCGATAGTGAACGGGACACCGATCTCGAGATATGATGAGGGAATATTTTGGGCCAACGTGGGCCGATCTTAGGAAAGGTGATGGATTTGGTTTGGCCAAGGCCAACGATGTACAATCGGATCGCAGGTGAGTCTGCAAGACCGAAAGTGCACGTGACCAACCAGTCCTGAACCTGAACCGAACGATCGCGACCTCTGGAACTAGTGATGATTTCTCATTCTCTCAATGATCGGGACCGTCGTAATTCGAATAACCCTAGGTTGATACGCGTAACCTCTAAACAGCTGCCCGTTAGTGAGAGACCCTAAAATTGAAAGTTTAGCGAGTTTTGGTTCACGGAATTGGACATGGATTACGATATCGATTTTCGAAGGTTTAAGAGACTATTTTTGGGAATCTGACGTCATATTATGCTGGCCACGCATATTTTGAGTTAGTACAGTTGAAAATTGGAATTTTGGTCCGGGGGTGAAAAATTACAATTTTACCCCTCGGGACGCCAGCGTTGCTTTTTGAGGCCAAATGAGGTTATTTTTCATGGCCGACGCCATTTTTGGGTGGCCACGCATACCAGGAGTCGTTATGGCCAAAAATTGGAATTTCGACAAAAATTGGGAAAATAATATTATTTTATTCCCGAAACTTCGCAGTCGATTTTCGAGGGCTTAGAAAGTGAATTTCGCGAATCCGACACCATATTATGTTAGTCACGCACATATGGAACACGTATGTGCGAAAATTGGAATTTCGCCCCGGGACCGGAAAAATGACGGTTTTGCCCTTGGGCCGTTTTCAGCTCCGAATTTTGGGAAAATTATTTGGGAGATTCAAGAGTGCTTATCAGCTGAATTATTGGGGCTATTGACCTTTTTGCCCATCCATTATTAGATTAGGTTGATTTTAGACCGTTAGATTAGGGGCATTTTAGTCATATTGCTCGGATCGGCGACACGTGTCCACCTAAGCCCCTATTTTTGACCAGATCTGACCAGCTCTCTCTCTCTCCTACCTCATTCGGCAGATCAACCCCAAGAGCAGCCCCTCCCCCACGTTTCCTCCTCATCCACCGTCTCTCTTTCTTTTGGCCATTCACGCCGGAGCTTGTCGAACCGCCGCCGGAGCTGCTGGTCGCCGGCCGTCGCTGCTGCTGCCTCGTTCGATCACCCACCAGCATCACCACCCTCACCCCGTCTCCCTTTCTCTCTCTTTCTCCGTCTTTTTCTCTCTTTCCCGTCCGGCAAATAGGGCCGCCGAGCTTCCGGAGCTCCGTCGCGTGCCTGTCGACACCTAGCCGTCCAGCCATGCTGTACGACGCCAACTGTACAAGCCCCGTACAGTGTCCGTACGGACGGTATTGTAGCGCCGTACGGTTGCCGTCCGTACGGCCGTTGCGCCGGCCACCGGCACCTCGCCGGCCATCGTCCCAGCCTGTCCGTACAGTGTCCGTACAGGGGTTACTGTTCACCGCGTCCGTACGGTCACTGTTCACGCCGTCCGTACGCCGTCGCCGGGAATTTCGCCACCGGTTTCACTATTTACCAGTGATCGGCCGCCGTTCCCCGTCGTCGTGACCTTGGATTAGGTGAGTAAAATTCCTAAACCCGGATTAGGACTGATAGTGCGATTTTCTGGACTGGCTTAGGTATTATCGGTGTATTTTGGACAGGCTTGGGTAGTATCAGTGTGTAATTCGGACTGGATTGAGGATTGTTTGGTGGAAATAAAATCCGAGGAAATTAGTGGGATTATTACGGATAATTGTTGGGCCCGGATTGAGGAAATAGCGGCTGTCCATATTTTTGAGGAATGTACCGGATTATAATGGGCCAAGAATTATTAGTCGAAATGGCCGGGATTAACCAGAATGATTGGCTGTTGATTGATTGGTGATCAATTGTGTTTAATTGTGAAATGCCATATTGCGTGCTTGTGTGGCTGAATCGTGCGGAGTGTGATTGGCCAATTGATGGCTTGAATTGTGTTTTTGGAATTGGGCTGCATGGTATTAATAGGCCAAGTAAGCACGTGGCTTGTGAATTAGGCACTGTGGAATGACTCTGATTGAACTGTGTGCATGTGCCTATGTTATGTGGATGCTCATGTTGCATTTCATGGCACGCATTATGAATGCCGAGAATGAGGCTTGTGATGAAATTGTGTGAGACTGCGTGCCTGTCATGAGCATGTGATCACCTAAAATATCCTGATGCGTGTTACGCGGGGTTCAGATAATAATGGGTTGTGTGATCACCTAAGGGCCTTCGGGTCGTGACCTTCGGGTCGATACCGTCCTCATGCACTTTGAAGCAGGACGATGCCCGGTACGTCCGGAAGACGACCATCCTCATGCATTTTGAAGCTGGCTCTGGTTCGTAAGGAGATCAGTGTTGCGCCTCATGCACTTTGAAGCAGGCTAGAGACACTGGGCCAAATCGGTTGCTGCGCCTCATGCACTTTGAAGCAGGCTAGACGCACCGGGCCGTGAATATTGTCGACTCGAGTCGTAATAAATAATAAATCGGGCGATTGCCAGTGTGCCAGTGTGGGCCAGTGGGCCGGAAAATGCATATGACATGCTGACGACATTTGCATGCATAAGAATGCATGGATTAGCGTGCGAGTGTGTGAGACTCGGTGCAGGAGCATGTGTTTGGCATACGTGTGACTATGTGTGCCACGTATGTGCTGTGATTATTAGATGTTGAACTATCTAACCTGCAGGGTCAGAGACTTGTGTGATCATTGTTGTGTTATACTTTGAGTGTTTATTTCTGGTCAGGAGATTGCATGCTAGCCTAGCCTAGGTTTAGGGGTTGAACTCATTGAGATTCGTCTCACGGTTGTGTAAACCGAAACTTTTCGCACCCTCACCAGTAAAAGATGCCGAAACCGCCGCTTTTTGGAATACCCGTATGATACACCAAGATATACCAAGTACCTACCCCGCAGAAATGGGAATCATACGTAAGATACCGGTCCGTGGTGTTTATAAATGTGGGAGAGTACTTTCATCAGACCCAGGAGTACGTGGCATGGTGCTTACGAGATGCAGACGGAAACCTAGGGCAACCCCTTAGGACTTTTGATGTGCCGGTCGACCAAGATGGATTGATGATTCCACGAATGGCTGATGGTGAGATAGTTAATCCTCAGGATGTGTAAGACGTAGACGGCGTGGATGAGCCCATGCCTGGGGAGCCTCAAGTAATCGCCGAAGATCCTGATCAGCTCGATGACGAGGAAGAGGAACTCGAAGACATGGACATAGATGATGAGGAAGTAATTGGAGAGGTCGCCGAGGTAGGGTCCGATGTGGAGATAGGAGCTGAGGAAGATGACGAGTTAGGTCTTTATCTGGACCTAGAGTTAGAGCTAGATTCGGAGGATGAGAGGATCGCAGCCGAGGATGAGCGAGCACAGGCCATGGAATCGGAGGAGTCTTCAGAGGAATCATCGGGCGATTCATCGGAGTCCTCAGACCCTGACTGGGAGCCCTAGAGCAGGCCGGTACCCTGAGAAGCGAAGACTGTCTCTTTTGAATAGCGTTCATACTCTAGCTAGTCGAACCACCAGTGCCACTTACCCTTTTTGATATAGTGGCAGTTGACTTCTGTAGGTTTTCGGAGTTGTTTAAAAGGATAGTGTAAAAAGGGTTTTTACTATAACAGTACAAGTGTATATTCTTGTTTGATGGCTGTTCTATCTTGATCTCACGTGTGTTGTTTTTGTACGGGTGTGTATATATATTTATATACGTTGTTTCCGCATGTGACTTATCTCTGATTGGGCGTTGGGTCGGCGACGCATCCTGGGAGCGTTGCATCACAAACGACCGGAGATGGGATGCTCGCGCTTCGTGGGGTACGGGGCGTGACAGATGGTATGTCAAACTATTACCGGTTATTTTTTCAAGGTCCATCCATAGCTTGACACATCATTTAGTAACTTAATTTATAGACCCATGTTAGAATACCTCGCATTTTATTTTCATCAATTTTGTTATCCTCATCAAGTTTGCCAATATCTTTCATTTGGAGCAAGACTCTTTTTTGGTCAATTCTTTATGGATTGTTAAGGACATTTGGCCCAACTTAAATTAAAGAAGAGGTGGTTTGGTGGTTAGCTGAGATCTCAATATCTATGGTTCAATTAGTGATTTTACCTCATTTAGAAAAGAGCCGAGCTTATATTACAGAAGAGGTTGGAATTTTACAATTTTATACGGTTCCACCCGTTTTAAGGGATTGAACCCATCTATATAAGGAATTCTATTACTGGGAGACAAGCAGACTTCTCTACCCATTTTTCTTTCACCATCGAACCATTCAATCCCAACGAATACAGTGACGGCATGGCCTTTTTCCTTGCTCCTACTGGCTTCGCAATCCCACCCAACTCAGCTGGTGCGTGTCTCGGATTGTTCAATGCCAGCACAGTCGATGATGGGCCCCGAAACCGAATCGTGATGGTTGAGTTCGATACTTTTGTGAACACAGATTATGACCCTCCAGTGCAGCACATAGGAATCAACATAAACTTGCTCTCTTCAATTGTTTATTCCAGTTGGGATCCCGAATCACACAGAGGAAATGCAACTAATGTTGTGGTGACCTATAATTCTACTAGCAAGAATCTTAGCGTATTCTGGTAATTTGATGGCGAGCCGGTTTCTTTGGACAAGAAAAGCTCCTCGCTTTCTTACCAAATCGACCTTGCTGAAGTTCTTCCTGAATCGGTAGCAATTGGGATTTCAGCTTCTTGTGGCGGCTTTGCGGAGAGACACATCATCAATTCATGGGGGTTTACTTTGGACTTGGATTTTGTACGTCCCCCGTCGACCAATTCATCAGTAAAGGGAGCAAACTCCAGGATCTGTAGGTTGTTTACATTTATCACCGCTCCTTTAGCAACTCTAATGCTGATTATCTCAGCGGGGTCTTGCCTAATTATGATCAAAATGAGGAAAAAATATGAGCTTTGTGCTTTGACCGACATGGAGAAAGAAATAAGAGCATTGCTGCTTATCAAGAGTTAGTTGTAGCTACGAGTGGCTTCTCACAGGATCGAAGACTCGGCCAAGGAGGGTCTTGCCGTGTTTATAAAGGACTTGTGAACAGTTTAGATCGCCAAGCTGCTGTCAAGAGAATCTCCACCGAATCCAAACATTCCGAGAAGGTCTTCATCAATGAAGTGAAGATATTAAGCCATGCGATACATCAAAATCTGGTGCAATTCATTGGATGGTGTCGAGAGGAAGGTGAATTTTTGCTCGTTTATGAATACATGCCTAACGGTAGCCTTGAAAATCATCTCTTTGGAACTCGAAAAGTTCTTCCTTGGGATGTTAGGTACGGGATAGCTCTAGGCCTGGCATCGGTCCTTAATTATCTTCATGAAGATCTAGAGCAATGCGTTGTTCACAGAGATATAAAAGCGGCCAATGTATTGCTAGACACGGATTTCAACACTAAGCTCGGCGACTTCGGAGTATCTAAGTTCATCGACCCCAATTCAGGACTCAAACGACGGACGTGGTGGGGACATACGGTTATCTGGCACCAGAATATCTCAACGGACGGAAGGCTACTAGAGAGTCTGACATGTTCAGCTTCGGGGTCGTGGATCTAGAAATCGCTTGCGGTAGGAGGACTTATCAGGATGGAGAGTTTCATGTCCCACTGTACAAGTGGGTTTGGCAGCTTTACCTTGCTGGAAATATGCTTGAAGCAGCGGATGAGAAGCTGGGTTCGAGCTTCGATAGGAAGGACATGGAATGCTTGATGATGGTGGGACTCTGGTGTGTGCATCCAGATCCCAAGAGAGGGCCAAAAGCAGGACAAGTTATCAGGTTTCTTCAGCTAGAAGTCCCTGTGCCAAAGTTTCCACTCGCCGCATTCGAGGCTCCCACTTTATTCCAGCCACCAGCACTAAGAATAGGATCTTCTTCTTCTTCTTCTTCTAGTCAAGAAATAATTGTGTTAAGCAAGATGGACCATGGCTCCTAAAGCCACACGACAACACATGTTGCTTTTGTGGATGGAGGCTGACAAACATGAGAGTCAGTGAAATGGTTCCTCATGCCCCGTCCTTTTACCCGTAAATAAGACTCGGGGCGTCGACCATTTCCGCTAATTCATGTTGTTCCTCATGTATTCCCATTGTTAGTAATGTGTTATATGCATCGTTAGCTCGTCTCCTTGCAGCTCAATCTTTTGGGAGAAAGCTAGCTTGTCTAACATCTGTTCTGTATATTTTCTCCTGCGTGCCCAATTAGTAGTTGAAGTCGATGATACAGACACATTGGCAAAATCGTAGAACAGAACACATGCATAGGAATGAACGGGCATTCTTAGTTTTCTACATTTCAGGTCTTGCCTGTTACGCCGATTCTTTACATATTCTTTTAAAGTTAATTCACTTTGTGCAAGTTAAGAGAAAAGAAAAAAAACATCGTGCAAAAGTGCTTGTTCAACACTCTTATCCATCACCTTGGGTCATTGCAACTTCTCCTAGCATCCAGTGGCGAGACTTGCCCAGGGTTCTTTTGTTTTTCCTGGTCAAAATCTTTTTTCTGATTTCAAACTAGTTGAACCGGCTGGCCCATCTAGATTCAGCAACATTAAGTGTTTGATTAAAAAAAATTCATAAAATAAAATGGTGAGTTGGGGGGACTAATGTAACCCTTTAGGAGATTACAATAAGCGATTGGTCGCCCGTTACAAAATATTTTAATTGAGTCATACCTACCGAGTTCACCAATAGGTGTGCGAGTCTCCGTAGCACGACCACATGCTATATGTTTAAGATTGCGATGGACAATCGCCACATGCATTTACAATTTTGACTTTGACTGTCAAATACAATCGGTCTAGAAAGTGCTCGCGTGTGCCGGTCAAAGTACGTTTGATGACGAAGAATTCTACGTTTGAAATTTTTTTAATATGAATAATATGTGAATGTTAGTATAACTTCAATGTGTATTAAGATATATAAAATGAAATTGTCACGAAATAACATGTACATGATAGTTCTGCGAGAGTTTATTCTATTTTAAACTACATGTAGTAGAATTATTAGGTCCTTGTAACTTAATAAATCAAGATTATCCTCCAACCGAACACTCTTTTCTTTCTCCTAAACTCTTATCGTAAATAATACTTGAACTTGTTTTCTGTAGGATTTCAAAGCAAGTTATGTTATCTTTCAGGTTGCCGATTCTGTTTGTTTTAAGTGCTGCACGTTGGTTTTCTCTCCACGGTGCTGTCGCAAAGGACTGTGCATCTCCGCGGTCTGCGTCGCCGCTCCATGATTTGCCAACTCGTTCGACTCAGGCTTTTGTCTCGACGGTCCTGTAATTTTCCCCAAGGGACAAATAGCAGGAGTCACATTCATAGGACGGCCCTAAGCAGAATACAGTTATGAAAAGATCACTCCAATTGACCACGTTGCTATAATCATCTTCTTGTTTGCTAGATAATGAAGAAGGTTCCTTGTCCATATCGAATCTTTAGCGGAAACAGCGAAGAAGCTGTCGACCTATTCACTTGTCGAAGCGGCTGCTAGGAACATTTGGTTATTATATAAAGCAACCCCCGAATGGTGCCGATCTCAACCAGTTGAGAAACGAGTGCGAACCTCGTTCTCATACTTGTATAAATGCAATTTCAATCAAAACCATGTTCAGCGTGCCGCGTGCGACCTCTTGTTCTCTTTCTTTTCGCACTCGTTTAATTTTCTTCTCCTTTGTCTGCTGTCCTGTTGTCCCCTTTGTCAGTCCCCTTCGCTTCAACATAACTAGCTTTGACAAGAACTCAGACGACATACTCTACGAAGGATTTGCGGAGCCGGCCAATGGATTCGTTGATCTTATAGTCGTTGATCATGTGGACTCACTTATGTGCCACACCATTAATGATTGTGATTATTTTTTATACATGGACACTTGCACCCACCGAGCCCCACTCTTCAGAAACTTCAAATTTCTCCTCCTTTTCTTTTATTCTCCCGTTACTTTCTCTCCTCGCACTTTCTTTTCTTCTTCTTCCACCTTCAAACAATCTCACCCTCGTGGCCGTGTGATCCATCTCGCCCTCGACACTTTCGCAGCCGCGCGATCTTTCGAGCTCGCTCTGCACAGTCAAGTCTCGAATCTTGGTCTGTTATTCATCGGGGTCATCCTCTGCGCGTTGAAGCCATGACGGGTTACGTACGGGTAATGGAGCCAGCGTTACCGAGGAGACACCCTGGTCGACGCCAGATCCTTCGTTGTCGAACAACTCGCGCTGATTTTTGACTGGGCCTAAACAGGTCGAGCCTAAATTGTTAGGGCTCGATCAGTGGCCAAGCCCTAAATCACTAGAAGTTGTTTGAATCAGTTCGGTTCCGGATACCCAGGGTTAAAGCCTGATTTTTTTTTAAAAAAAGAAATTGTTTATTTATTATCAAATTTCAAAACTTCGACAAGTGATCAAGGAATTAGCATAAAGTCATTAATAAATATATAAATGTCACCTAAAGTAATAAAATCCACGCACCTCGATTTTAACGGGATATGAATTTGATCCGGGTGGAGTTAGAAGTCCCGCAAACAAAATCATGACAAGTTTTTTTAGATAATAGGGATAAATGCATTGGAATTCCCAAAATTTATCACGAGGGTGCAATCGAGTCCTCAAACATTCGAAAATTACAATCAAGTCCTAAAAATTGCCAAATTGGTTCAATCAAGTCATTCTCTTAACTCCTCCAACTAGGCAAACTGAAAATGCTATTTCTCTCCTATATTCCACTTTTCATTAATTTCTTATCAAATTTTACTTATGTTTGATTAAATAAATTAAAAAGGATAAATTATTTTTTTAAAACCAAGTAATAAAAAAAAGGAGAAACAAGCTCTCACTAGTGGCCGCCGCCGCCCATGGCTAGAAAGGGCTGGCGGAGGTCACCTAGGCCTCGTTGAAGCTCGGTGACCCTCACTGGCCCTTATCAAGGGCCTGTTGCCCCAAATATGGGGGAGGCCGCGACCCTCGCTCAGATCTAAGCCGAGGGTCGCACCCTCCCCCATATTTGGGCTAGCAAGCCTTCGCCGAGGGCCAACGGGGCCTTGCACAGGGTCGGCAACCCTTGCCGGCCATCAATGAGGCCCAAGCAACCTCGGTCAACCCTTTTCGGTGATGGGTGGCAGCGGGGGCCAATGGCAAGGGCTCTGATTTAGTTTGCTTTTTCTGTAGTTTGTGTTTTTTGTTCTTTTTTTAACTTTTAACTTTTCATATTTTTAATTTAATTTAGTTTGTATTTCTTCTTAATTTTTGAATATCTTTCTGACGTAGCGCTTGGTGGATGCCACATCGTCACCACATGTCTTATGAAAGTAATAAAAGAAGACGCATTAGCGTTTTCCCTAAGCCTAGTTAAACGGAGTTAACGGAAGAATTTGATTAAACCAATTTGTTGCAGTTTTTAAAAGTTTTAAGGCTCAATTACACTTTCTTGACAAGTTTTAAGACTTTTGGTGCACTTATCCCTAAATAATATTGGAATTTGTTCAAGGGTGGGGTTACTTCCACCGCTTCGTTGACCAAAACACCCATGTTATTATTAATTGACGGCCTAATTCCAAAAAAAAACCCCAAACTTTACACTTTATCCCAATTATACCCTGAACTTTTTTTGTCTCAAGAAAAACCTCAAACTTTTCTCCGAGTCCCAAATCTACCCTACCGTTATAACTCCGTCCATTAACGTCGGAAAAAAAAAAAAACGGAACCCGGAACCGGTGCGGCGGCCAAGCCTTCGCCGGTGGCCGCCGCCACGGCCGCCGGGAAGAGAGCGGCGACCACCCAGCTGGGTCTTCCGAAGATCGGCGGCCGTCGCCCGGCCCGGACAAGAAATCGCCGGCGAGGCTGCGGCCCGTCTGGGTGAGGGCGCGACCTCCCCCCCGGATCGGGGCACTGCAGCCCTCGCCGGCTTGACTCCGCCCGAGGCCGGCGGCAATCGCCAGCGGCTCAGGAAGGCGAGCCGGCGCCACGGACCCGTGCGAGGCCTCGCCCGGGGCCGCCTGGGCCCGGGCGAGGCCTCGCCCATGGTGGGCGATCCCGAGGCGAGGCCTCGCACGGGAGGTCGGCGGCCACTTACTGGGCCTTCCGGCGGCGACCCTCGCCGGGGCGGAGTCGCCGGCGAGGCTCGCGGCCCGATCCGGGGCGAGGGTCGCGCCCTCCCCGGATCGGGCCGCGAGCCCTCGCGGCGACTCGCCCGGGCCGGCGAGGGTTGCCGCCTTCGGAAGTCCTGGCGCAGGCGCCAGCTCCTTCTCGGCGGCACGCATCCCTGCGAAGGCTTGGCCACGCCGCGGCCGATTCTTTTTTTTTTTTTTTTCTCGACGTTAATTGGACTGGAGTTATAAACGGTAGGGTAGATTTGGGACTCGGAGAAAAGTTTGAGGTTTTTCTTGAGACAAAAAAAAGTTCAGGGTATAATTGGGACAAAGTGTAAAGTTTGGGGTTTTTTTTGGAATTAGGCCTTAATTGACTTATAAACCCCTTTAATTTATGGGTTTGTTTGTTTTGCGAGGTGTTTGCGTTTTGGAAAATATTTTCCTCAAAATGATTGCTTGCATTTCTTAAAATAATTAGTCAATAAAAATATTTTCGTTACTCATAAGTCTAAACATTTTCGTGGACGATGAAAATATTTGTCGTTTATACATTTTTATAAGCAATACAAATGATCAAATTTTAAAAAATATTTTCCAAATCATTCATTTTACATAAAACAAAAGGATCCTAAAAGTTTAGTCAATTATCAACTCAACTTACCTCTTCTCTCTTACTTTCTCTCTCCAACTTAATAGTAGTAATCCTACCAAATTAGCTCGATTTTGAAGTCCTTCCTCTACACGACATCTACGAATCGCATGTATCCTCCATCGCCATCGGCGGCTTCGTAATCTCGCGCTCCTTCACTCACCGTTGACTATCGTCCAAGCATAATTTTTGCCTCGCATCTATGCCTCTTTATTTCTGATGTCAATGAGACTTCTTTCTAAAATGACGGAAAATTAACGAATCATCTTTGTGCTAATGGTTGCATCAGCGAAAGCTTGGAAGCTGTTGGTTTCCTTTTTTTGTAGCAAATTTCTTGAACTTTGAATTCCAAGTTCCTCTCTTCTTACATGGTCTTCACGCGTAATGCAGCTCTTTTTGTGGAGGAAGAAGATTCAACTGTAGAGGCCAAGTCAAATTTGAAGAGTGGCGAGGAACCATCCCTCGTTGAATTAGTCAATGAAGAAATGCTTCTGAAAAGATTGATTTTTTAGCCGCCCTTTTGACTCAAATGATTGTGATGTCAATCTTGATCTTCTGGGTCATTTTGGGCATGCAGTTGTAATATGAGACAGGCATTATCGGCGCCCAGGATCGTGCTTAGTCTGTGCACGAAATGAACTTTAAACAAACACAGAAAAAGGATTTAAAAGACGTCCTACCTAGAGCACCAAGGGTTGACTCTCAGAAAATCTTCTTCATCAATTCTTGTTCCGGCCAGGAACTGCAGAATCAACCGACCCACAGAACTCGCTAGGGTCGTTCAGTCATCTTATTATGCCACTTATGATTCGTTGGTGCTCTTGCTTGGTCTTCTTCTTCCTACTTCAGGCAAGTCAAATAGCCAGCGGCGTGGTTTACAATATCACGACATCGGAGCCACTCTTCCCGTACCAAACTCTTGTCTCCTCTGGCCACATATTCGAGCTTGGGTTCTTTACGCCGGATGGCTCAGAAAATCAGTATGTTGGGATATGGTACAAGAACTTCACGCCTTCTAAAGTCGTGTGGGTGGCCAATAGGGATTTGCCGCTCGTGGACACGGATCGGTCTGCGAAATTAACGATAGGCAGCGATGGGAATTTGAAGCTCGTGGATGGACAAGAAAATATAGTTTGGTCTACCAATGCCTCTGGTCGGTCTGATTATACATCAGCGGCGCTATTGGATAGTGGTAATTTTGTACTGCAAGATGCGAATTATAGTGAAATATGGGGAAGCTTCGATGATCCGACAGACACTCTTCTTCCGGGCATGAAGATGGGAGTAAATGCCAGGACTGGGGAGAAACACTATTTAATTTCCTGGAGAAGCGACAGTGATCCGTCCCCTGGAAGTTTCTTGACTGGGATGACATCGGAGACGCCGCCTCAACCTTTCACTTGGAATGGTTCAACCCCTTACTGGAGAGGCGGGCAATGGGACAAATCGAAATTTATCGGCATACAAAACATGGACCAATCGTACTCGAGTGCGATCAATGTCCAGCAAGATATTCAGCAGGGGACCACTTACCTTTCTATCGATTTTTACAAGAGCCCATTCTTTGTATACATGTTTGTTTCGCCTGGAGGATCTCTGAAGATAATGAAGTGGGATGATGGAGCTAAGGTGTGGTTGACAGATTGGGCAGGACCGAACAATACTTGCGAGATTTATGGAACTTGTGGTCCTTTCGGAGTTTGTAACTCAACGAATTTGCCTATTTGCAGATGCTTAAATGGGTTTGTGCCAAAGTCAAATGAAGAATGGAACAGTGGAAACTGGACCAAAGGATGTGTAAGAGAGACACCATTGAATTGCCAGAAAGACACAAGCACATTGGCTTCAACAACCGTAAAGAAAGATGCCTTTTGGCAAATGAGCCGGATGAAACTACCTGACTCTGAGGACTATTTATCAGACATTGGAGATCAAGAAGGATGTTTAAGCTGGTGCCTGAGCAACTGTTCTTGCTTGGCTTATTCTTATGTCAGCACCATCGGGTGTATGGTTTGGACTAAAGAAGACTTAATCGATCTTGAGGAACTTTCCACAGCTGGAGAAGATCTATTTGTTCGAGTTGCACATGTAAAAAAAGGTTAGAAATGGTTTCATTGAGATGCGTTTGAGTCAACATCAATCGTCTTTTATGTAACTCTCTTTCCCATTTCAGGAGGATCGCCACAGAAAGCAGTAGTTATCATCAGCCTGAGTACTGTTGCCGGGATGATGTTCTTTGCAGTACTTGTTTTTGGTCTTTGCAAATGGAGAGCTAAGACAAGAGGTACTATTCAAGAGCCACATCAGTGTTTTCAGAGGATCGTGCTTCTATTTTTTTTAATCTTCGATCGCTATGAAGATAGTTAGCTGATTCTTCACCAATAATAAACACAGGAAACTTCAGAAAAACTTCAAGGCCCCTCGACTCGGTAGATAAACCTGAAAAGCCAGGTGAACTGCTACAAGGAAATGCATGGAAAGAGCAGTTGAAGCAAAATGATGCACTGGAATTGACCCTTTTCAGTTTTGATAGCATACTACTTGCTACAAACAAGTTCAGCACGACAAGTAAACTCGGGCAAGGAGGGTTTGGCACTGTTTATAAGGTAAAACCATTCTGCAGGACATTTGTTAAATGAAAATATAGAGATAATTCAAGGTCTAAAAGCTATGTGAATTGCGAAACAGGGAAAGATGGATGATGGGAAAGAGGTAGCTGTGAAAAGACTTTCTAGTAGCTCGGCCCAAGGTGTTCAAGAGTTCAAGAATGAGATCGTCCTAATATCGAAACTCCAACATCGAAATCTTGTTAAACTCATTGGTTGCTGCACTGAACGAGATGAAAAGATTTTGGTATACGAGTACTTGCCAAACAAAAGCTTGGACACCTTTCTTTTTGGTTGGCTTTTTCTCTCCGAATAACTATTTTTTGGTAATGTAATTTTCGAAACAGCACTAAAACTTGAAAACTGTTCTTGTTTGTCATGTTTGTTAGATTCAAGAAAGAAGGCAGAACTCGACTGGGGCAAACGATTCCAAATTATTGAGGGAATTGCAAGGGGACTTCTCTACCTCCATCGAGATTCTTGCCTTAGGGTCATACACCGTGACTTAAAAGTGAGCAATATTCTCTTGGATGAAAAGATGAACCCAAAAATTTCGGATTTTGGGCTGGCACGGATGTTCGAGGGCACTCAAGTTTTGGTGAACACTCACAAAATTGTTGGAACACTGTAAGTTCTCTAGTCCTACTTGAATTATCAATCCTTTGAGTCAATCTTTTGAAGTAGACAGAAATGATTGATTTACCACAATGACTCTGTCACTTTATATATGTTTCATCCCATTGTCCTTCAATACAATTAAAGAGTACAAAATATGTTCAACTCAATGCAGCGGCTATATGTCTCCTGAGTACGCCATGGGCGGGATATTTTCCGAGAGGTCCGATGTCTATAGCTTTGGAGTGTTGCTACTGGAGATCATTAGTGGCAGAAAGAACACGGCCCTGTATGACCAGGGATATCTCAATCTCCTTTCCTACGTAATTGCCAAATTCCAACCTTAATCGATATTGTAAGTTCCCTGCAATATTATGACAGTGTTCTCTTGTAGGCATGGCAATTATGGAGTGAAGGCAAAGCATTGGACCTAATGGATGAAGCAATTGCTGTTAGCTTTCCACTGGAGGTAACAAGATGCATCCACGTCGGGCTTCTCTGTGTTCAGGACCATGCCATGGATAGACCAAACATGACCAATGTGGTTCTGATGCTAAGTGGTGAATCAGATCCTCCTCAGCCGAGACAGCCTATATTCACTTTCCAAACTGAAATGCCAAATCGTTCTATTCCATCGCAGCAAGCAAGCATCTGGTCTGTTAACACTGTCACTAATACAGTGGTCGAAGGAAGATGTTGGCTATCTTTCTTAATTTTTATTTTCCTTTGTTGGCAGATGATTTTGTTGTTATTTTCCAAGGCATCAGTGTTTATTCGATTCAAGAATGGCTTTAGTCTGCTCTATGCAAAAGGTTGAATGAACTGCTCCACTTTTACAAGGATTTTAGGCTGTAAAGCAGGGGCTTGGAATAGCCGGAACTGTTGGTATTATGAAGGAGAACTAACAAGTAATCATCTTCAGGTCTCATCACAGTTGCGTTATGAAGATTTTTATGTTATGGCATTTCAGACGAAAGACGTCATTATTAAAGCTAGACTAAAGTTCCCAAATAAGAATCGTTAGTATTGGCACAGCAAAAGTATTTCCAGCTTCAGTATGATTTACAGATGCGATTTACCTTCTCCAGATTTGATCATAAGAGTTGTCTATGTCTATGGGAACTATATTGCTGCCTCGCAGCCATAAAATAATTCTCGGTTATCCAACAAGAGGAAAGAAAGCAGAAAGTGGCCAAAAGCTTCAACGACTGAACAATTCATTTCGGACGAGTTTCGCATGAAGATGGAAGGCTATAATGTCAGCTAGTATCCTTAAATTGAAGGATTCAAGAGTTACCCTTTTTCTTGGAACCAGTATCAAATCTAGCTTTGCTGAACCTGAAACTTGCGTTATTGCATTGACAGAAACAGATGATCAACAAAATTTGATCGGAAGTGGCTTCGACCCCTCATAAACTATTTGCGCACTGGAAGGTTAAGTCAACTTTGAACGCCAGTTGCAGGGGTTAAATTCATTTTGTGGGATTTGCCACTTAAACAGCTACATGATCAAGTGGCTTTGGTTTGAAGCTGTCTAAGGCTGATGTAAAATTGTTTGAATCGAAAACTTAAACTTAACTTCGATTTCGTTAAGGAAACAGGTGGGTAAATTAGCACAGATAGTTCAAGCAGAGCTGCCCTGTAAGCACCACTACTCCAGTTCAAGTGCACAATCGAAATGAAAACACTTTTACAATCCTGTTAAGATCACCATGAGCAACTACAGTAACAATTTTCGTTCAAGCATTTTTCTAAAAAGAAGGAAAAACATCAATTATTGCTTCGTTTCATTGTATCATCATACGCGAAGCACTATCACTGAAATGCTAGGAATTAAATGAACCTTTGAAGATGCAGTCGAGCGGTTCCTCCATTGCCAAGTGACTTGACTTGGTGAATTATTAGCCACATCAAAAGGTGTTCTATCGACTGAACCTCGTCTGTCACAGTCATAGTATAGTTTTTCTCGTGTAACACCCTGGTCTATACTGTTTAATATTGTCCGCTTTGGACCCACTGATCCTCACGGCTTTAAAACGCGTTACACAGATGTAGAACCCCAAAACTTATAAGCTAGTCTAGGTTTCCCCCTAGACGATGTGGGACAAAGAAGGCTCCCCCCTTCCCTGTGCACGTCCGAGGACCGAGGCGTGGACGTACTGCCTTCCCTCCTTTCCGCACACTGCCGCCTGGGTCATCACACTCTCCACCCCTTACGAGCATAGCGCCCTCGCTGTGGCCCCACACACGGTCGAGAGTCGGCTCTAATACAATCTGTAACACCCCGGGTCTACACTGTGTAATATTGTTCACTTTAGGCCCAAAGCGAATAATATTACACAGTGTAGACCCATTAAAAGAGAAGCTGAAAGACCACATCAAAAGAGCTGTTGCGTGCCAAATACTCTGCCCTTGTAGCCTACAACTGCTTGCCCTGTCCTCTTTGACGACCAATAGTTACCGTAAATAAATAAAATTAAGTTGGTTCAGCATCTTATCATCAAGCAATGCTTCTCTTTAGTGAACGACAAGCTTATTTAGTATTATTGTGTTCTTTTGTTTTATTTAACTAAAAATGAAATTAAAAAAAAAAAGAACCTGTTAAATCCTTGAAACCTAAGAACCGGTTAGATCTTGAAACCCATCCTAGAACCTATGACAAGATAGGTTCCAGGTTCCAGATTGAACTCGTAAGAAACCTGCAACCGCTCACTCCTAATGAGATTTGCCCAAAGTTCTTTTGTTTTTCCTGGTCAAAATCTTCTTTCTACTTTTATTGCTTTCAAAATCTACTTGCCAAAGAAATTTTTTTTTTCCGAGTTAAGTATGCGAGGAGACTCGAATTTAGCACTTGAAAGGGGGATTGAAGCCGCAGCACCGCTCGTCAACAAATGCGCGGTCCAGTCAGAAAGGTGAGGGAGGGATCAAGTTCCTCATATCCAGGTTCTGAAAAGGCGACTGGTGCTACAATTATGTTCAAACCTCCCTCAGAAAAGGGCATTAAGAGAGAGGACATAAGATGGTCAATTTTTACAAAATGACGTAGTGTGTACTATTCGATTACTACAGCAAAATGCATGGTTTGTTGGATTAAATGGTCTATAAAAGTAGTTTAATAGGTGATGTTTACTTTTTGAAGATTAACTCACAGCCTGATACATTATTTAGTAAATTTTGCAGATCAATCTTAGAAAACCGCGCATCATTGCTGTTTTTCCTCATCAATTTTGTTTTCCTCATCAAGTTTGCCATGTGATCCAGTATCTTTCATTTGGAGCAAGACCTTTTCTTGGTCTTACTTTACAGCTGTTAGCTGAGATCTTAGGATCCGCAATTCAACTACAGATTTTACCTCATCTCGAAAAGAGCCCAACTTAAATTAATTACAGTTTCAACCGTTTTAACGGTTTGACATTTCAATATCTCCGAAGATTGGTTGTGGATTCGTTGTGGATCTTCAACCTAAAAAAAAAGATTGGTTGTAGATTGGGCCGATGTGCTTATGTCAACATGATTAGAAATTATTCATAAGTTTGAAAAATTTGGAAGAAATAAGATTGAAAGCTATTATTAACTCAAGTAATCAATTGAACAGTTCGACCAAAAAACAATCAATAGAACAGAGCTCATTTACTTGGCACGTGCTTAGTCGTGTCGCCAGTTTCGGGCTTCCCCATCCAGACCAAGTGAAGCTGAGCTGACGGGCTTGCCCAGTATACAGTTGGTGTTTTGCTAAAAATTTAATTAAACATTCTAATATCTATAAGGTATATTCAAACTCCATCGATATCTTTTTACACGGCAGAAAGGGAATTGTTTTGGGGCATCTCTTGTGAATAATTATGGGGCTCTTTCTTATTTTAGATGAGAAGTGGTCTTATCAGATCTATTTGAGCTATGACTACGAGCCTAGGATTAGCCTAAATGAGCCCGAACTTTAATTTTCTTGGGAGATATCGATCCAATTGAAATTGATTCAGTCTAGACAAATTGTTTTTGTAGGTTTAACTAGACTGAATAGAAGTGTCGGTTCAAACTAGTTGAACTGGCTAGCCCCATCTAGATTCAACAACATTAAGTGTATGATTAAAATCTGTTTCGCCGGTTTGTTACTCCGTCGAAAAATCTTTCACCGAACGCAGCGTTTCGGATTTTATTAGAGGAGACTAGGGTCTTGAGTTAAGCTTGGACAGAGAATGTCAAATGCGTTTATTAATCCCAATGTAGATCTTACACCCTGACTCGATATGATGTCGAGCTCGACGTGAAACGAATGTTGAAATTAAGCTATGTCGAAATTTAATCAACGACACAACTTCAAAGTACGTCGGAATTTAATTAACGACACAACTTCAAAGTACGTCAGAATTTAATCAATGACGTAACCTGGATGAATACGGCTGGAATCTAATCAACAGCTATACCCCAAGCACAGCGCCAGAATTTAATCAACGACACTGAGCTAATGGCTCAACACTGGAATTTAATCAACAATGCTGAACCTGATAAAGACCTTCGTCGGAATTGAATCTACGATGCAGAATCTGAAGATTATGACTAATGCTACTCCTAATGTGCTTAAAGATAAATGCTAAATAAAGGATGTGTTGTATTGTTGAAGAAGTCCCTTCTACGTTGGAAGTCCTTGAGTATTTATAGAGCAGCTTGGCAACCGTTCCTTGAAAGTCGTTTTCCACTTCCTTACGTTTCGTGCTTTAACTGTTTCCTCACTTGTCGATATTGCTTACGCTCCTTGGGCTTCAAGTAATAACTGATTTTCTTCCCCGTGTCACGTTACTTCTTGTCATTCTTGATGCCCACGGTCGTGTCTTTACCTTTTGACACGTGTAAATGAATGTATTACCATGATTTTGCACAAAACTCGCGATTCCGAACTTTGTCGACATTACGTGCAAAGCTCGTGATCTGGGATTCGTCAACGTCACGTGTAAAGCTTAGATTTGTCGACATCACGTGCAAAGCTCGTGATTTTATACTTGTCGACACCTTTATGACGTGTCCTGTCGACAACAGCCTCTGGGTCTGACTTGCGGCCTTTCTAATATTTTTGCCATGTGGGCAGTATTTTATATCTTCTGTAACTTGTGGACGACCCATTTCCACCAGGGGTAATTTTGGGTGTCAACATATGCCCCCCTAGGCGATGATCGTGCCTTTCTATCCTTTGACGTCCTTTCGAGCAGTCTCTACGAATTCTTCATCCAATACCCATTAGACACATCACCTCGTATCTTCCCCGAAAAGTTTTGGCTTTTCAAATCGTCTTCTTCATCTTTTCTCCTGGTAAAAACCTTGTTTCATCGTCGCATCTTCTCCTAAAAATTCTTTCTTGATCCTTTTTGATCACTTCTCATGGCGTCCAAAAAATCCGAATATTTATCCAGCGATTACATCGCAGCTTTTGATAAGTTTAAAGATGATCCGCATGCCGGTAATTGCTCCTTTCATTTACTGAAAGCTATCGAGGGTAAATGCAACTGTTTCTCTCTGGGTCCCAGTTTCATGGACCATCTCAATATACCTGTGAATCTTCAATTCCACTTCCCGTATAAACACAGTGAGACCTTGGCACTGCAACATTCTTCTATTACGGATGTGTGGTCCACCGGGTCTTCTCGATTTAGAAGTTTCCCTTCTTACGAAGAGGATTTTCACAAATGGTTTATTCGGCTGAAGGCTGACCAAGAGACTCGGCTTTTATGGACAGCTGCCGGAATCGACATCACTCTTGAGGTCAGTATGTCATCTTATGACCTGGAACGTGGGTTATTGGGCTCCGCCATCACTTTCTGATCCTCTTCTAGCAATTGTTTCTTTTTCCCTTGGGCCCACATGTCCGTCACTATGCTCGATGCATTTGCCATAGAGGGCTTTGAATTGGTCGGTCATGCCATCGAGGATTTGCCCGTACTGTCCACTTCTTTCATCTCTGAAGACGTTTTGGCGTATAACAATTTCTTGTCTCGATTTTACCGAGCTTCGGGTCCTGTTACTCAAGATGAGCGTCTCTTTTTCTTGCTTTTTTGGCTATCAAAATATGTGTTCATCAGTCCTGCCCTTAAAGTTTGTAAGGACTATTTGCAAATTGCCGCAGCTCTAGCCACGGGACAACGTCTTGCCTTGGCCCTTCTTGTTCTTGCAATTTTGTATAGAGGCTTTACCCACGCCTCTCGAGCAATGAAGTTCGGAGATTCTGGTACCATTTCAGGCGCCTTTTGGATACTTCAAGCATGGATGGCTTTGCATTTCCCTTCTCTTTTTATAAAAACACTCGTCATCTTCCCCATCTGTCTCTTCAAGGGTATAGATAACCTACACCTTTACCTCTGGGCTGTCGATTACTGAGTCGTTCTCCTCGACATATTTCTTCTTCAGCACCTTCTTTTATCTTTTATCTTCGGATTCTTCTTGAATTGAATCATGACCAAGTCATTTTCTTTAAGTATGGCCATGGAGAATTTAATTATTTGTTCGATCCAGCTCGATTCAACCTCTATAGGCTTTTCTGGACTTGTGCTTTGTCTGCAGTAGATCTTCCCATATGGACTTCATTGAAGGGTTGATTCTATCCTGAGTTTGAGGTATATTCTCCGCAATATTTATGCCAGGCAATTTGGACTCTGGCAAGCAATTCCCATGTCAATTCCTTACTCAATGGGCTTCTCGGAAGGAACCAAGAAGAAGGAATATTCTCTCAAGAATCGAAGTCCACTTCTCTGTTGTATTAAAATTTCCAACACAATGCGTACCCGTTATAGTGCGAACCTTTCTAATGTTTTCAGAGCCCGTCCAGGACACCTTGCTGAATGGCAGACTTGGTGGTATTCCTTTGCATTTGAGAGTATATACGAAGAGGCTCTCCGGTCTGCGATTGGTCGTGTGAAACGGAGTGGTTCTAAGAAACCAACTGCTCAAGGTATAGACATCATCACTCTATGTTCCTATTCAGTTTCACTCTGGTACATCTTCTAATTTTCCATCTCTTAACTTAGAAATAGGAGAAGATTCTGATGCAAAGGATGTCGACACTGCAGAAAATCCTACTGATGGTAAATCTGTCTTTCTTTCTCTGTGCCAGCCCACTTTGTCCTTCTTTGTGTTAATTGGTTATTTACAAGGTCTTTGTCCCTGTTGGATTTTTTTTTTTTTTGGATAAATGAAGAGGAGACACTAGAAGAGATGGTATCATCATTGAAAAGGAAAAGGAAAATATCATCTCCTCCCCCTCTGAGAAAGAAGTCCAGTACTTTATCTACCGAGCCGTCTGCTGAGCCGGTCGCACGCGATGTAGTTTCTTCAGAAGCTGTTGCTTCTTCGGATAAAGGTAAAGGTCCAAGGGATAATATCTTCGTTCCCATTCAGAATCCTGTTACCCTTTCACATCTATTGGCCTTCCTTCCATCGATCGAGTTATTAATGTCTCAATTCCATCGACTGGTATTTCTAGCACCACACCAGTCACAGCTACCTTGATATCTCCTAGCGGCATTGTTACCAGTTCGATGGCATCCCGAGTACATCTCTTTTCTCAGCCTGGTTCATCTACTCTTTTGACTCCTGGTAAGTTTTTGTTGTTGTCTGGTATATTCTGCTCGTATTGTTTATTGGATTTATTTATTCTTCTTTTCTTTCCAGTTATTGTTTCCACTTCTGCCCCGATTCTTGATTCTACCGTAGGGACCACTGTTGCTCCTCATATGGTCGAACGTGGGACAACCATGCCTGAGACTGGTGTATGTCTTTCAAACATTACTTTGTCTCCAATTCTAATCTTGATACTAATGTATCATTCCGGTTTTACAGCATGCGGCCCGTCGACGAGTATTATGGCTCAACAGACCACTATTCCAGCCACTATGGTCAATCCTTCCACGACTTCTCCGTCGATGTCTACTCCAGTATTCGTGACTTCGGCTTTCACGACTACTTCTGTCGAGGCTTTATCGTCGACGTCTGTCTCACCAACTCCTAATCATCAATCGACTACTGCTTATACGGGCAAGGCAATACATGCTATAAATGAATTTGAATTTATTCTGGCATTCAATCCATATGACTTATCGCCTCATTTTGGCCAATCACAACTAGCCATTGTCAAGAAGAAGATAGAGTTGACGCGCTTTTTAGACTTATCTATAGGAGGATTTGCGAGGATGTAGTACGATGCTGCTACCTTAGAGCAATTCAAACTCGTTGAGCGTCTTGGGAATGACAATGCTGAAGTTGCGTCTATTCTTCCTTCAGCACTCAGAGAACGACTCAGGGTTTTCTCCCGAAAGTTTAAGACTATGTTCGATAAGTATCAACAACTCTTGGGCCACGTACAAGAGGCGTCCATTCCCACCGAAGTACATGAAGAACCAGCTGATATTGTGAAGGAAGCTAGTGAAATAGTAAGCACTCGCCGTGAGTCTCTTCGGATTATTGCGGACGAAGTAAGTGTCCTCGTCGAGGAGGAAAGACGTCTTACAGAAATCCTCGAAGGGACCCGTCGACGGCGGGAGGCGAAGCTTCATCAACAAGCAGAAATTGAGCAAGAACTGCGTCACCATGTCGGCGTCTTGAAGAGTTTGAAGCAACAAGAGCACGTACGAATAGTGAACTCCGTGATAGAACGTCATCAGAATAAAGGCGCATGTACTTCAAAGATGAGTAGATTAGAATCCCAGCTATTTTCGCTCCAACGAGGGATTCATGACTTTCTGTCGGATAAATCTTCTCTTTAATAAAATATCTTTATTTTCCTCGAATGTCCTACGTGTGCCACAATCATTTATAACTAATTTCAATAATGGATCCCGAGTCTTGCGCCTTCATTTATGTGCACGTCCCCAGTTAGTGGGCCTAACTCATCGGCCAAATGGATTAGTATAAATACCTGATAGTCGTTGGCAAGTTTCGTCACTTGGCTCATCATAATGGCTAGCTTTTCTTTTTCCCCAACCAATGCTCAAGCTCTCCTTCGCCTGAATTGTTTCGAGAAACTTCGGAGTTTCGAACGACAAGGGCGCCTTTCATTATCCTTCATGGATTATGACGCAAAAGCTCGCCATGTGATCCTTGGTCCGTACCTCAAATCAACACCCCCACCATCTATCTTTACCGAGCATTTTCCACGTTATTTCAAGGAGATACTTCCCATTAGTCGATCTCGACTTAGCATCTCTTCATGGACAACGCCAAATACTCGCTTCAACTCGTATCCGTGTTATGATGAACAATTTTCTTGGTGGTACCAGAGAATGAAACCAGAAATGTCTAACATTTGGAAAGCGGCAAAGATAGAGGAGGCCTTGTCATTAAGCTGTCTTTCCATAGATCCTGTGGAATATGGGCTTATCGGAGCTCTTTTCTGTCTTTGGTCACCATCGACCAATTGCTTTTTCCTACCCCCTGGTCCGGTAACCATTACTTTGCTTGATATGTGGTCACTGACTCGATTATCACCTTTTGTGGAATTTTATAATCAAAAGTCATGGTCATGTCCAGATTTTTATGGCTCCTCTTTCCTGATTTCCTGATTTTTAATCTCTCATTTCCTGATTTCATCAAGAAATTTAGCAAGCCAGACGGACCTGTAACACCTCAAGAACATGTTGTATTCCTACTTTATTGGCTCTGTCGATACATCTTTTGTACTGCCTCCGTATCGTGCGGACTTATGGACATCGCATATGCCCTTACTGTGACATTCCGAATTTCGGCCCATAGTTGGGATTTATAAAACGTGTAATTCGTCAAGTGTGCTTATAGTAAAATCTCGCCGGGAACCGATCACTCTCGGTTATTGTTTTAAAAAATTGAGATTTCGCTAGAATCGCGCTCGATCGAATTTGGCCGTTATTTAGACCCCGAACTTGACAATGACGATTTTCGGGAGTTTCGGACGAAATAAATTGGACGGTGTCAATATTATCGTAGCCAGCGTTGAGATTGTCAGGAATAATGGAAAAAGGGGAGTTTTTGACCGGATGCGAATTTGGATTAGTAGACCTCCCTCGATATAGTTTGATTTAATTAATTCGGCCTTTGTCCCTTTTTATATGCGAGGCTTATTTTGGACCGGTAGATCGCTTTCGATTTTGAATTTGGGTCATCGGATCGCATTTAATATTTGATTGAAGTTAAATTTTTTATTGTTTTCTCTCTCTCTCTCTCTCTCTCTCTCTCTCTCTCTCTCTCTCTCTCTCTCTCTCTCCCCGGTCACCTCCCCCTGCGCACGTCTATCCCTTCTCCCCCGTGTCGACCCATCCCTTCTCCTTCTCTCTCTTCCTTTTTCTTTCTTCTTCCTTCTTTCTTCTTCTTCTTCCTCCTCCTTCGCCGCTCGATCGTTTCCGCCGTCGCACCCAGCCTCGACGCCGATCGAGCTCGCCTCCAGCCCAGTCGCCATCGCTGCTGCCGCCCGACCGAGCATTGCGCTGCTGCTGCGTTGCCGCGACCGCGCTGTCGGCCTTGTCCGCTCTATGCGGCTGTCCCTGCCCACGCTGCACGCCGGCTTGCAGCTGCGTCACAAGGCCGCGTGGTCAGCGTTGCCCGGCCTGGGCCTGGCCCGGCCTGCCTCCTCCGTCGGCCGGCCACCCGAGATGCCGCCGTGCCACCTCCGCGCGCGCGACTCCCTCTCCCCTCTGTTTTCTCTCCCGACGCCTTCCCAGGTTTCGGCTCCCGGCTCGCCGCCGCCGCATGCCGTCGTTCGCCGCCGCCGCTCGGCCTCCGCCACCCAGTCTCTCCCCTCAGCCACCTCTCCGCCGACTGCCGCTTCCCCCCCTTGGCCGCCACCACCTTTCTTCCTCCGTTGTTTTCTTCCTCCCCAGACGCCTCCCCTGTTTTGGGCTCTCCCCAGGCGCCGCCTCGACCAGCGGCCGCGCGCGCCGTACCGGCCGCCGTCGGCTTCCCGTCTACCACCACCTAGCCCCGGCTGACCACCGCCCGGCCCGGCCCGAGTGCCCCGAGCAGATTGGGCGAGCCCCGCGCCCTTGCTCGTGCACGGGGTTCCTGTGTGGGGGGCGTCCTTTGTTCATTCCGAGAGTGCTTCATCCAGGGCCCGTTCTCGTTCATTCCGAGTAATTGTTCATCAGGGGGGCCATTGCTGTTCATTAGAACACTTTGTTCATCGGGGCCCGTTCTTGTTCATTCGGCCTTTGTTCATCCGGCCCGTTTTTGAGCCGTGCGGGTTTTCCCGAGCCAAATTGAAGTAAGTGACTTCCTAAACCCTACCTAGTACTTTGGGTATTTTATGACTTGTCTCGGGTTTAGAACGGTTAGAGCGTGATTTAATTTAATTATATTATGATATGATTGTGCTAATTGGATTTGATAAAATGATGTGCATGATTTGGGTGATCGTACGTGGCCGACTTGAACGTCGGGTTTGTGGATTGACGTGGTGAGTTGTGAATATGGATGGTTTAATGCAATTGGCGTGAAATTGATTGAATTGAATGGCGTGTGCATGCCTGTCGATTATAAGCCCGGATTGATCGGAGGGCTACGGACTTGGGACGTGTTGACGGCGGTCCGTGTGAAGGCATGAATGGCCGGTGTGCCAAATGGATGCGGGCTTGAGACGTGTTGACGGTGGCCCGTTAGAGGTGTGTTGGACCGGGACGTATTTACGTCGGTCATTGGAAATTGAGCCCGGATTGATCGGAGGGCTACGGACTTGGGACGTGTTGACGGCGGTCCGTGTGAAAGCATGAATGGCCGGTGTGCCAAGTGGGCCCGAGGCGCAGCTGGGCGCGGGTCGTGAGAAAGATGTTCGGCCACGCATGCGGAATTGAGTGTGATTGAATTGGCCGGTTGAGCGTGTGATTGAATTGGCTGGTTGAATTAGTTGGATTGATTGAGTGCAAGTGTGGTTGGTGTTTGAGCGGTTGTGATGTGCTATTTAATTACTATTATTGTATTATCACGTTGTGACTAACGTGTAGAGTTGGCATGGGCTTGATGACGAGGTAAGTACAATGATGCGAATTTTATATATTATGGGGTAGATTGCGTGTGCGACTTGTCTGGGTACGCATTGGCCTACGTGGGGTATAGGGGGTTGCTTATTGAGACTCGTTCTCACGGTTATTATATAACCATTTCAGATCCGCGACCGTGATCGATTCGGAGATGCCGCCAGAGCTCCACAGGAATTGAAAGATAGATCATTTACCCTGTCTTTTGAGTACCTTTTGTAGAGGAGATAAGTTTGTTAACCACCGCCCCCTTTTGAAAATTGTGGCTTTAAATTTGGTAGACTGGGTTATTGTTTTGTAATAGTGACTGATTTATGATGTATGCAATTACTGTTGCGTGCTATCCCTTTGTTATTGTTTATTGTCTGGGTTAATTAATTTCGCTTCCGTTTGCCTTTATTGTTGGGTATTTCGTTTGGGTCGGCGACGCGTCCTGGGACGTCGCGTTCAATACGACCGTGGAAGGGGTGTCGCGAGCCCGTTGGGGTTCGGGGCGTGACACTTACTCAGGGTGTCGATGTGGAGTTAGGTCGAATGGCCTTGTACGCTTTGTACAAGGGCCTAACTGACGCACAATCTTCATTATTTAGTGCGCATCCTGACCCTTTCATTGGTCCGCTGTGGATATTGCACGGTTGGATTCGATCATATTTTCCTCATCTATTCACATCTTATGGTTCTACACCCGTCGACTGGTATGATGCACATAAGCAGCCCATTGAAACTGTTTTTGGACCTTGGAAGTTCTGCAGCATTTTCTCCAGACAATTGGAGGACTTCCGATCTTAGAATACTTTATGGGTATTCTGCTTACCCTGAAGGACTTTACTTTTCATAAGTTTGGCGTGAACTTCGTGTGTGATCCATCGACCGTGGAACATGATACCTCGATATTTTGGGCGAGCATCCTTGTTCCTACCGATCTTCCACTGGAATTCACTTTTGGGGGAAAATTTTCCATTGGCTTTGAGGCATACAACCCTCATTACTGTGCCCGTCAATTTGGATTGGTGCAGGGTATTCCCATGCTAATTGTCTACTCGATGAACTTCCCTTATCTTCCGTCTCCTCAGAATGATGCTCTGTTATGCTACCATGAGGTCGCCAAATATATCCTGGGACAGTTCAAGCTTGTCGACAATTTTGGCACTCCGTATGGTTCGATATCATTTAATCAATGGTGGGATGAATACAAGATCTTGATTTTTCCTGAAGACTTAGATTCTGCCTTGTCGAGGATAACCCTGCTCCCAGTGGGGTTGCTTCATCCTTTCAGGAGGTTTCCTACGTCAGATATACCCTTATCTCCGAGCACGCCATCATTATCTTTTTCCGACGTGGATGAATTTCTAGGCGAATCGATGGATGAAGTGAGCTCTACTATGGATCATTCTTCCTTTAAAACTCCTCAAGTTAACAATATTAAAGTCATTGGAGGTAAACGTTTGGTAAGCAACTCTTTTCCCCTTGCCAATCATGATGAAGTCCGCTCGAAGGGGGCTCAACTTTGTGAGCTCCTAAAGGAAGGGTATGACGTCATTTGCGACGTCCCGAAGGTAGAAAGCAAAGTCAGGTCCTTGCTTGACTATCTGACTACTTTACCATACCCTTTACCTTGTAGAGCTTTAGATTTCGCACTCCATGAATTATCTAATTCACTTGATATGACTATAAAGGCTTTTAAGGCAGGGCTTGAATACATTAATCTCATCGAGGGCAAAGAGAAAACCTTGAGTCTTTAAGAAGAAGAACTAGTCGAGGCCCGCAAGGTCTTTGAAGCACTCCGTGTCAATGAAAATATTTCTCTGTCGACGCTCTTTGACCGAAGCAGGGCGATATTAGGCCTCGAAGCGACCATAAAGCAGCTGAGCACTGAGGTGGAGGACAGTCAAGCCAGAAAGAATGAAATTCTAGAATTAAACTGTGATCGAGAAGTCCAACTTCACGGCTTTGTTCTAGGCCTTGAACAACATTTCACTTAGTTTTCGACTAGTGTCACCTGTTGCTTTCCTTTCCCATGTCATTAATGCCGAGAATGGCCTTGATGTAAATATCTTTATTGCTCAGCTTTTCCTCTCCTCTTATCCGAATAATCATAGTCTGCACATGCTTTGATGATCTGTATGGCACTATTGACCAAACTACCCTCTCTTTATATCTTTGAAAAGACGTCTGTGCACAATCTTCTGTACTTGCATTCAATGAATCAGTACAATACGTAATCACTTTATATCGGTGTGATTTGCTTCCGCCGTCGTATGGATATCCGTCTGAGTAGTATTTAAATCCCATCGGTACACGTGTAAATCATCGGACGGCTACGAGTAATTATCGGCACGTTTTTCCTCGAATCTTGCTTCGTAATTTTCAAAGAGTAAATACCCATTACTCACAACGTTCCAATCCCTATATCTTGAACTGATCAATCGGATACGATCGTGTCCTCCGAGATATTCGTCACGTCAGTCTATCTTCTCGTACCGATTCGTGATGATTTCGGGGTTCGAGTTGCGGGCTATAAATAACGCGCCTATTGTGATCAGGACTTCACCATTCGACTTTGAATTTCAACCCCTTAGCCTTTAGAAAAATCTCCTTTCTTTCATCGTGCCGATCATCGATGGAATCCAATGCCTCGTCACCAAGCTTGAGTGCTCGGAATTTCAAGGCCTTATGGAAGGAGATCATCTCCTACCTGAGCCTAACCTATGCCGCTCTGGTGGTCAAACCCCAGGCGGTAACCAAGGTCGAGAAGCTGCTTCGCAAGGGGAGACCCAATGACCTGCCCCCTGATCATCCTTTCCTGATTGACTATGACGAGTTCGTCACTGTCTTCGAGCACGGGGTGTCCCAGTTCCAGGACAACGGGAGGGCCATCCGTACGTACCTTATTATGGACCGCTTGTCTGAGAGCATCAAGGAGGAAGCTCAGCATGTCGATGTGGTATACAACACACTTTGTGACGCGCAGGGCCAACTTCACTCCTCCCATGAACATCTTAACAAATACCGGGAGCCGTTTGTTGAGCGGATCCGAGGAGCGGAGAAAAAACTGAGGCAAGGAATTCCCAGCCCTAAAAAGGATGAACTCGAGATGGACGTCTCGATGGACTCTCGTTGCGAAACCTTTATCACCTCCGCTTCCACATCCCTGGGCCGAATGGCCGAAAATTCAGATGAACTGGTGGAGTCCCACCTTGAAGTTATCCGAAAGCTCAACAAACGGCTGTCGAACCTGGATGAGATGCTCCCCAAACTCAAGGAGGCCAAAGAGCGGGCCGAAGTGGCGAATCAGCGCTTAGAGGAGCGGATGCAGTACTTCGTGGTCCGTTTTAGAGAGCACGTCGGTCTCGACTTGGGAGAATGAGGATGGCTAGCAGGTCTGGGTTCGGAAGGAAAAAAGGAGAGAAGGGAGGAAGGAAAAGAAGAAGAAGGAAGAAGAAGAAGAAGAAGAGGAAGAAGGAAGAAGAAGGAGAAAAAGAAGGAAGAAAGAGAGGGAGAAGGAAATGGACGCAGGGTTTTTTTTTTTTTAAATATGTTTTTGGCTTATGAATGAAACCTACTCAGAGTTTTCGGTCTCCTCTTCCTTCATATCTCGCATTTCCCACATAGTGGGATAATACTTCTTCAAATACTTGCCATTAATAGTACGAGGAAATTCCTTTCCGTCGATATGCATTAGTCGATATGCATTTCCAACAAATGCTTCGGTGACCATAAATGGCCCTTCCCAAGTTGGTGACCATTTACCAAACTTTTCGTTGTCCAAACTCATCGATAGAATGGTCTTCCATACTAAGTCGCCAATTTCAAACTGTTTACACTTTACATGTTTATTATATACTTTAGCGACCCTATCTTTCTGGAGGATTAGCTTTTCTAAGGCAATCGCTCTGTTTTCCCCCAATTCATCGACGTTGGCAAACATTAACTCGTCATACTCCTCCTTGGCTAAGTCATTCTGAAGACTGAATCGTAATTTCGACAGGGAGAACTGCTTCTTGTCCATAAGTAAGCATATATGGGCTAGTTCTGGTAGCAGTCTTCTTAGACGTTCTATAAGCCCATAATACAGTCGACAACAACACATCCCACTCTTTGGGATTATCCTCCAAATGTCGTTTAATTAATGCAATGATAGCTTTGTTGGAGGCTTCAGCTTGACCACTGGCTTGGGCATAATAAGGAGTTGAATGAATCATTTTAATGCCTCTAGACTTGGCGAAACTAATCACCTCCTGCCCAGTAAAAACCATGCCTTGGTCCGTAGTTATGGACTCTAAAATGCCAAATCGATGAATAATATGCTCCTCGATGAACTCTTTCACTGTTTTTTGTGTTATATTCTTATACGAGACCGCTTCAACCCATTTGATGAAATAATCAGTAGCAACCAGAATGAAGCTATGTTTTCTTGATGAAGGGGGGTAGATTTTTCCTATTATATCCATAGCCCAGTCCCTAAGCGACCAAGGTTTGATAATAGGTTTCATTACGACTGCAGGAACATGTTGAATAGGTCCATACCTTTGGCAAGTTTCACACCCCTTAGCATAACTTATGCAATCTCGAGTAATAGTTGGCCAAAAATAACCATGCCGACAGAGTAACCACTTCATTTTTATCCCTGATTGATGGGCCCCACATATGCCTTCATGAACCTCAGCCATTGCTATCACAGTTTCTTGTCGTCCCAAACACTTGAGCAATAGCCCATCCGTAGTCTTACGATACAACTCGTCTCCAATCATTAAATAATTGAAGGCTTTTCTTTTAAAATTTCTATCAGTAGAGACTGGGTTTTTGAGATACTCTATAAATGGGGTTCTCCAATCTTGGATTACCATTTTGTCGACAGTTATGTCGTCGACAAGAATTTCTGTCGACTGTGTAAACATGACTCTATTGTCCATTGATGGCAAGACCTTGGTTTGAGTAATCATGTGGTCAACAAGCTCTTTTGATATTTTATAACCGGAAGCCATTTGTGCCAAATCATTGGCCTCCGTGTTATGTTCTCTTTTAATATGGATCAGCTCAAAATCGTCAAAGTGATTTAGGAGCTCTTTGGCCAGTGAATAATAAGATATGATATTCTCATTAAGACACTGGTACTCCCCAGATAATTGCTTTATCACCAATTGAGAATTCCCTATAACTTTGACGAAACGTATTTTCATATCGGCCAATATATTAAGCCGACAATTAAGGCTTCATATTCGACCTGGTTATTGGAGCATTCAAAATTCATTTTGAACATAAGTTTTGTTTTCTGTCCATGATGGGATATTATCATGATCCCAGCTCCAGCAGATCCAGGGGTACTGGATCCATTGAAGTAAAGCTTCCATGGGACCACGTGAACGTCTCCCTCCCAACTTTCATTTCGAGCTCCGGGGTATTCCGTAATAAAGTCTGCTATGGCTTGTCCTTTTATTGCTTTAAGTGGCATATAGACCACATTTATTTCGGTCAAAGCAAATGCCCACTTGGCAATTTGGTCTTTAACAATAGGCCGAGTTAACATGTACTTAATCACGTCTGTTTTACATATCACATGTACCGTAGTCGGCAGCATATAATGACGTAATTTTGTACATGCATAAAACAATGACAAGCATAGCTTCTCAATCGTAGTGTAACTTGTTTCAGGATCATTCAACATCCGACTCAAATAATACACCGCTTGTTCTTTGCCTTCACCATTCTCCTGTGCCAGCATACATCCGATGGTAGTATCGGTGGCGGCCAGGTACAATTTCAATGGTTGACCTGCTCTTGGCGGCATCAAGACTGGCGGATTAACCAAGTACCGTTTCACTTGATCAAAAGCATATTGATGTTTGTCTTCCCATACAAACTCTTCATGACTTTTCAACTTCAACAATGGGGAAAACACCTCAATTTTTCCTGACAGGTTAGCGATGAATCGACGCAAAAAATTTATCTTCCCTAAAATTATTTGAAGTTGCTTTTTGGTCGTGGGGGGTGGCAGTTCTAAGATAGCCTTAGCTTTATTCCTATCGATTTCAATCCCTCTCTGATTAACCAGGAACCCTAAGAAGTTGCCAGCCCTTACTCCAAAAGCACATTTTAATGAATTCATTTTCAGGTCGAATTTTTGCATCCTAATAAAAGCTTGCTCTAAATAGTTTAAATGACATACCTGGTATGATTTGACAATGATGTCATCGATGTAGACTTCCATAAATTCTCCAATCATGTCATGAAAAATAAAATTCATGGCCCTTTGATAAGTTGCTCCTGCGTTCTTTAATCCAAATGGCATAACGAGCCATTCAAAGTACCAATAGCCCCAGGACACCTAAACACAGTTTTATGGGCGTCCTCTTTAGCAATGAATATTTGATTGTAGCCTGAATGACCATCCATTAATGACATAACTTCGTTTCCAGAAGTTGAATCAACTAGCATATCCGCCATTGGCATCTGAGACTCATCCTTGGGAGTAGCTGCATTTAAGTCTTTGAAATCAATGCAGACACGCAGCTTTCCATTCTTTTTCTTTACCGGGACTATGTTAGACAACCATTCCACGTACCAGGTCGTCCTAATGAAACCTGCTACCAGCAATCGCTCGACTTCGTCTTTTACTTTAAGGATTACTTCCGGGGCGAATCGCTTGGGCGGCTGTTTATGAGGCCTGAACCCCTTTTTTATGGGTAGTCGGTGTTCGACGACATCTCTGCTTAATCCTGACATTTCTTTATAATCCCAGGCGAAACAGTCCTTATACTTCTTCAAGAGTCTTATCAACTGAGCTTTGAAGTTGTCATCAATCAATGAACTTATGTAAATAGGACGGTGTTCGTTACCTATCCCAATATTGACTTCTTGCAACGGGTCTTGAGCTTCAATCGATTTTTCACTTTCTTTTATGGGTGACTCTTCAAATTCAAGGATCCCGTCAACAACTTCTGCGAATTACTCTGCAAGTTCGGCCCGATAGGCCGAGTACCTCTCAATGAGGTCTTTTGATAATATAAGGTTCTCCATAGACAACCTCATTTAATTGTGCTGCCAGTTGACTTTTTGGGACCCACTCAACGATCCCTTTGTCGAAACAGCAGAACGCAATACTATTGGGGTCAACGAGAGGTGGCTTGTTGATGGATATACTGTCTTCCTGTGCTGATTGACGAATTGGAGATGCATAAGTTACCTGTGATTTGGTGTTCGCTTTGACGTACTCTACCTTATCCCCATTCCAGAATGCTAGCATCTGATGGAGGGTCGAGGGTACGCATTGATTACCATGGATCCAATTTCGGCCCAATAGTAAATTGTAAGATCCATCTGCATCAACTACGCAAAAAGACGTCCTAGAAGTTTTGGTACCCACAGTCAAGTCAGCTATGAAAATACCTTAAACTTCAGAGATTTCTCTAGTAAAGTCGGACAATTGAATGTTTGACGGGATAATCTCTTCATCTCGTCTTCCTAGTTTCTTGTAGAAACGATATGGGATGAGGTTCAGTGTAGATCCCCTCTCTACCAATACTCTAGACACCGGTCGACCACTAACTTTTGCGTTGATATTGAGAGCCCTTAAATGATTTGAATCCTTGGGTGGAGGTTTTTCAAATTCCACTACCTCCTCAATGTCAAAGTGGAATTCTGCTTTTTCTTTTTCTTTCATGGTACCCTCTGGCAGATGATCTGATTCCATTGTCATTACTCGAAGGTTCGATAGAAGACATACTCGAACCATACAAGAACTCAATGATGACATTGATCTTGACAATTGCTGAGGTTCGTACCGTGCAGACTCACTATCTTGTTCTGGTGAAGGTTGCTGACAAGATATCGACGCTTGAATTCCTGATTTTCGTTTCCAGACTAGATTTCCCTGCTTAGGATTTTTTGGCCTGGCTTTTTGCTCGGCAATCAAGATTGGTTTCACCTGCTTGATATGAACTTGATTTACTTGCTGTTGGAGCTGATATTCTTTTCTTTTCTGCAACATTCTCCTTTTTTGAGTCCGCGTTAGGTTTGAACTGTGATTTCGAGTTTGGGTGGCCTCATACCATTGACCTACAAGTAGGTCTCTTGGCACCTTCAGAGTTCGTCGATATGGTGGGTGAGAGTCTTTGCGAAGATCTTCCCGATCAAGGAAATCAGGACCCCATCCACTTGGCTCGATCTTCGCATTGTATGAAGGTGGTTGAGCATAGCTTACATAATAGTCATATTTACCACTGGGCTCTCCCAAGGTACCAATAGTTGGATCACCTTCCTCGTACCTTTGCTTAAATGACTTAATGACCTTATTACGGGCTCGACGAGCTCTATGATGATTAGCACCCTTAGAAAGTATTCGTCCATCATACGAATCAATGAGTGTCATATCACGAAATTCGTCGACAATCTTACTAGGCGGACCTTTTTGACTTCTGGAGCAATGTTTCTCTTGTTCCAAAAATCGTTCACACCTTTCGCAAAAACGGCGTGGCTGATGCCCCTTGGTCTTGGTTCTTAATGATACCATTCCTGCCATTACGGGAAAAGGATCGACATCAACTTCCATTGGGGACTTGCCTTTATCTTCAGAGAATTTTATCTTCCCTTGTTTAATAGCTTCTTGGACGTTTCTTTTAAATACAAGACAGTCGTTGGTGGCATGGCTCCACGAATGATGCCATTTGCAATACTTCTTTCCCACTAATTCCTCTTTGGTGGGTAAAACCTGACCCTCTGTCAGCCTGATCTGTCCATCAGCTAATAATAAGTCGAATATTTCCTCTGTTTTGTTGATATCGAAAGAATAAAAAATGGGTTCCTTAGCCTTTGACATGAGGTTAGATTTTTCTCTAACTCTTGCTGGTTTTAGAGCTTTGCAGATGTACGGCTTATCAATCACCATTTTCGCGAGAGCCATATCCGCTATATCTATTGATTCGGTTTCATCCTCACTCTCATCAGCATCGGCCCAACGAATTTCACCCCATCGACCATACCTTTTGTCTTTTTCCTGGAGGAGACTTTCATGCTTAGTAGCTATGGTTGACAACTGGAACAGATCCGAATATGGTTGTCCAACCAATCTTTCTCGGATTTCAAACTTTAATCCATTAAAAGCAAGGTCCGCAAAAGTCTTTTCGGGTAAAGGGACTAAACACTTATTCCTTGCCCTCTTAAATTTGGAAATGAACTGATCGACAGACTCATTAGCTAATTGTTTCATGGTTGAGAGGTCAGCTACAGATAAATTCGGCACGGCCCTTTGAAATTAACAATGAAATAACCGTTTCATTTGTTCCCATGACGTAACCGAATTCGCAGGTAAAGCAGTATACCATGTAAAAGCGGTTTTTGACAAGGACAAAGGAAATAACCTCAATTTCCAATAATCAGCATGAGCCGCATCACCACATTGAGCCAGAAAACGATTAACATGTTCAAAAGTGGACTGGTCTTCCTCTCCAGTGAACAATATAAATTCTGGCATTTTAAAACCTCTTGGATATGGTATTGTATCCATCCAATCAGGATATGGTTTTCTATAAATGTTTTGGAGGTATCCCACATCATAGCCATATCCCCTCATTACAGGGTCCACTATCAATTGATTTCGTACTGGACCAGCGACGGGAGCAGGAGCTACCACATAATTGGGTTGCAATGGCTGATTTAGATTTTGATAAGGTAATTGGTAGAGCGGCTGCTGTGGTAACTGTGGCTGCTGTTGGGGTGGTACGTTATGAGCGACCAGAGGTGGGTTAACTGGTAGGTTTAACTGTACTGGCAATGGTTGCTGGACTTGAACATTTAGACCCATAGGGGTGGAAAATGCTTATTCGCGTTAGGCACCACAGGTTGGGGCGCCTGACGTTGTGGTTGGATGTTTATCTGTTGAATTTGTTCTTGGCCCCTAGGGAATGGCGCTATAAGGTTCTAAGCATCTAGGACTACAGGTAAAGGACTTACCTGGATAGCAGATGGGCCTTGTGTCTGAGCAACCTGATGTCCTCTTTGGAGGTTTTCGTCTATCACCGACTGTCGAGCAATTACTCCATTCGGGTATGCACTAGCGTGCAATAATCCTTCGCTGGTTGCTATTGGCAAAGTTTCACCTCTTGGTAATATACGAACGGGTGGGATTGTAGAAGTAGTTTGCATCACCGTTCCGAACTGTATAGCAGGACCCCCAATGCTGATGGGGACCCTGTTCTCAGTTGGATTGGTGCAATGGACCCTCCATGTTGACCTTGTGTGCATTCATGATAAGTGTTAATGATCAAAGGCCTAACCACTTCAGTCATACGCCTTACCACATAATCAGCAAGCTCGTTCTGAGTTTCCTCAATAGTTCGCCTCATGGTAGAAAGCGCAACTGGTATGAGCTCGGTTTGCCTTCTTTCGTCAACACGCTGCCTCGGTATGTCGGCGACCTCTTCTCGAGACTGGTTTGCCACCTCGGTATGAAGAAATTGAGCAGATGATGTCTCAGCACGGTTATTATCTTCCGCCATCGATACAGCGTGCTCGTCAGTAGCATTATCCGAGTTGGTTCTACTCCGGGTGCATGGCATAGCACTCTCTCGACTTAACTCAATAGTGGTCCCACCAGGCGTGCCAAAAAGATGTTTCGCCGGTTTGTTACTCCGTCAAAAAATCTTTCACCGAACGCAGCGTTTCGGATTTTATTAGAGGAGACTAGGGTCTTGAGTTAAGCTTGGACAGAGAATGTCAAATGCGTTTATTAATCCCAATGTAGATCTTACACCCTGACTCGATATGATGTCGAACTCGACGTGAAACGAATGTTGAAATTAAGCTATGTCGGAATTTAATCAACGACACAACTTCAAAGTACGTCAGAATTTAATCAATGACGTAACCTGGATGAATACGGCTGGAATCTAATCAATAGCTATACCCCAAGCACAGCGCCGGAATTTAATCAACGACACTGAGCTAATGGCTCAACACTGGAATTTAATCAACAATGCTGAACCTGATAAAGACCCTCGTCGGAATTGAATCTACGACGCAGAATCTGAAGATTATGACTAATGCTACTCTTAATGTGCTTAAAGATAAATGCTAAATAAATGATGTGTTGTATTGTTGAAGAAGTCCCTTCTACGTTGGAAGTCCTTGAGTATTTATAGAGCAGCTTGGCAACCGTTCCTTGAAAGTCGTTTTGCACTTCCTTACGTTTCGTGCTTTAACTGTTTCCTGACTTGTCGATATTGCTTACGCTCCTTGGGCTTCACGTAATAGCTAATTTTCTTCCACGTGTCACTTTACTTCTTGTCATTCTTGATGCCCACGGTCGTGTCTTTACCTTTTGACACGTGTAAATGAATGTATTACCATGATTTTGCACAAAACTCGCGATTCCGAACTTTGTCGACATTACGTGCAAAGCTCGTGATCTGGGATTCGTCGACGTCACGTGCAAGGCTTAGATTTGTCGACATCACGTGCAAAGCTCGTGATTTTAAACTTGTCGACACCTTTATGACGTGTCCTGTCGACAACTGCCTCTAGGCCTGACTTGCGGCCTTTCTAATATTTTTCCCATGTGGGCCGTAATTTATATCTTCTGTAACTTGTGGATGACCCATTTCCACCAGGGGTAATTTTGGGTGTCAACAAAATATTTTTCATAAAATAAAAGGGTGAGTAGGGGCGAATAACGTACCCCGCTGGGGGTTTACTATAAGGGTTTCGTCTCCCGTTATAGAATGTTTAAATTGAGTCAAGACTACTGACTTCATCCATAGGTGTGCGAGCCACCGTAGCACCACCGCATGCTATTTGTATAAGATTGTGATTGACAATCGCGGCATGCATTTACAATTTTGACTTTGACAGTCATATACAATCCGTTGAGGTAGCGTTTGAAGAAAAGACTAGAATTTGTGGATTAGCCGCACGCAAAGGTCTGATGTCACACACCTCCAAGTGCAAATTATCCATGATTTAGGCCATCCAACCGGACTTTGAGTTATGCCTTATCGACTCTATGAGGTTAATGCAATATTTTATCGACTCGGGATTTACGCTGCCTAACTTGGGCTTTTAACTCCTATGCTCTTGTCATAAATAATACTGGATCTTGTTTTCTTTTGGATTTTAGTGCAAGTTATGTTATCTTTGTATTACACTTTTCAGTAAATGTAAATCACGCAAGTTTGGAGTAGCATGCAAATGATTTTTTCCCTGCAGTTCTTAAAACACATAACGATATGTTTTGATAATGTATACCTACATATATTTTTTGTTAAAATAAGTGTAGCTTCCGCTTCATTAAAAGGATAATCAAAGACGTGCATAACATTATATGCTAGAGAAGCAAAGAAAAAGAACCGAGAAAAATGAGAAACATAAGAAGGCAATTGGCTTTTAACACCTCGCAGAAAAGAAGAGTGAAATGGGGATGCGATCTTATTCATGTTTACTATAAGAAGAATTGATAATGGAAATTGAGAATGAAAAACTCTTCATTACCATGTTTTTATTAAAGGTTAATACCACGAAAAATCTCAAATTGGTACACTTGTGATCAATTCACTCCACACTAAGTTTTTTATCACGAAAAATTTCAAATTGGTACATCGGTGACAAATTTATCTTCCGTTAGTTTTCATTAAATTTTACTTTCAAATTACTAAATTAGATGAAACATGGGAGTTGACGGGTGAACTAATTTAGGGTTTTACCTTTCATTTGTCAAGGGTGTATCGGTTTGTAGTCTTTCGTGGTATAAATCTAATTTAACAGAAATTAACGGAGGGTAAATTTCTCACAAAGGTACTAGTTTGGGATTTTTGGCTGCCAAAAAATTAGTTTTGGTTATATTTATCACAAGAGTACCAGTTTGGGATTTTTTGTGGTATTAACCATTTCACTAAAGTGTGGGAGCATGGGAATGAATAAGAAGGATTGTCTATGACTTAACAAAAATGGATTTTTTTTGTTATAAATTGAAGAATAGTTACAATAAGAAAACAACAAAATCAAGAAATATGGCACAATTGTTTTTTTTTGTGGGGTCGAAATGGCACAATAGTTCTCTCGTTCCTTTTTTCACTTTCTTCTTTGGCAACTTTTGAGATAAAATTCGCACGGGATACGGTATGCCTTCCTAAAGAAGAAGGAGGTCTTGGGATCCGCAGACTTACTGAATATAATAGAGCTATGATGCTCAAACACATATGGCTTCTTTTCACCGATAAGGAGTCCATGTGGTGCAAGTGGATACACTCGAACTTCATAAAAAGCTCTAATTTCTGGATTGTTTCTAAGCCCACTTTTTGTTCCTGGACGTGGAAGAAAATCCTTGACCTACGAGACTCTGCTCGGACTATTTTTCGATGGAAAATTGGTCATGGTCGGTCGGTCTCATGGTGGTTTGATTGGTGGCACGACAAAGGCCCCCTATACCTTCTGTTCAGTGATGCGGACATTTATCAGTCTCGTATTCCCCGGGACACGTCTGTTCGGGCCTTTTATGACTCAGTATGGCAGCAGTCACATACTTTGGATACTATATTGAATTGGACGGAACCTCCACCTATTTTTGAGGATGACATTGAAGATGAGCTGATCTGGGCTCCTCAACCATCCTCTACCTTCTCGGTGGCGATAGCTTGGAACCATATAAGAAGAAAGGGACTCCCCGCTCAGTGGCATTCCTTCATATGGGATCATCATTTTGCTCCACGCCACTCCTTTCTTCTATGGATAGTTTCCCTTGGTAGATTGCCTACACAGACTGCGCTTATTCATAATAGCAGGATTGATTCCGCTCTATGTGCGTTTTGTGGTACTACTCCGGACTCAATCAACCACCTCTTCTTTCAGTGCTCCATTACAAGAAGCTTGGCGTTTTTTTTGGGCAACTAAATGCTATCTTCCATGGCGTAACCGGCCATGGCATGAGCATATAACATGGGCAATGAAGGTTTGTGGAGGATCATCATTTGCTCATCGTCTCTCCAGGTTCTCATTTGGAGCCCTTTGTCATATAATATGGACTGAAAGAAACAACTCTATTTTCCGAAACAAGAGTACTTTCATCCCTGGTATACGCAATCATATGATCAAAGTGGTGAAGGATAAAGCCTCAACCCTTGGAAGAGTTGCAGACACACCATTGAATAGGAGATTACAAAGGAGTTGGGGGCTCTCACCATCCATTTTTTCTTAAATGGGCTGGGTTGGCCCTTTGTATAGCTTTCCCTTGTTTCCTTTGTGTTTTTGTGGTTGAGCTTTCCGTGTTCCTTTGGCTTGTACCTGCTTTGTTGTTTGTAGGTCTTTTGGTTAGCCTTGTTGGGTGGCCTTCTTCCCTCTTGTTCATTCGGGGCCCTGGGGTGTCCTTCGCCTTGTATAGTCTTGCTTTGGACCTCTCTTGACCCTATATGGACGGGTTATGTCCTAATAGGGTCGAGGACTTGGTTTGAACTTTAGCTTGTATTTGGTGTTTGAGAAAGTTATATATACACTTACCTTTACCAAAAAAAAAACTTTTGAGATAAATTTCTATTGACTTGCTTGTTGTTATTGTAAATTGAAATCATATTTCAAATCACAAAAACCTTATCGATTATGGTAATTCTAATTTTATTTATCAGTCCGACTACTTGGCATTACTCCAATTCGTTTAAATTTAATTTTATTCCGATTAACCGAATGTGGGGGTACAAACAAAAAGAAAAGGCCAGAACTTAATAAAAGAATGAAAAATAAAAAGAAAGGAACACAAAGGGAAAATTTTTCTTTGACCTTGGCAATCACCCAAGCAATGGTAATGCTGAGTTTAGATTAGATCAGATAGTGACATACATATGTTTCATAGTAGATCAAAGTCAAATTGACTTTGCATCTCCGCGGCCTTCGTCTCCAATCCATGGTCTGCCGACTCATTGAACTCGGGTTGGTCGGCTTTCGTCTCGACGGTCCTGTAATATCCCTCAAGAGAGAGACATTGACAAGATGACAGTAATAACTTTCGTAGGACGGCCCTAAGCATAATGTAGTTAGCATAATGTAGTTATGAGAAAATGACAGAGACCATGTTGATATAAAAAACTATCTTGTTGGATAAATAATTAAGAAGGTCTCCCTTGTCCACAAAGAATCTTCAGCGGAAACAGCGAAGAAGCCGTCATCGATCTGTCCACCTTGTCGAAGCGGCTGTTCCGAACATTTGGTCCGCTATAAAGCACCCCGGTAATGCGCCGATCTCAAACCAGTTCAGCAACTGAGTGCGGACCTCGTCCTCGCACTTGCATAAACCATGTGTAGCATGCAGCGTGCGACCTGTTGTTCTCTTTCTCGTCATGCTCGCTTCATTGTCTTCTTCCTTGTCTGCTACCCTATTATCCCCTTTGTCAGTCCCGTTCAGTTCAATATAAGTAGTTTTGACTGCAACTCAAACGACATAATCTACGAAGGAGTTGCGGAAGCGCATGGAATTGTTGACCTAACACCCCAGGGAGACGATCCACAGCTGTTTCAGGTAGGCCGCATTAAGTATTCCAAACCAATCCATATAGGGGATTCTGTAACTGGGAGACAAGCAGACTTCTCTACCCATTTTTCTTTCACCATCGAACCTTTCCATTCCAAAAATTACAGTGACGGCTTGGCCTTTTTTCTTGCTCCTACTGGCTTCACATTCCCACCCAACTCGGCTGGTGGGTACCTCGGATTGTTCAATTCCAGCATAGTCAATGATGGGCCTTGGAACCAAATCGTGATGGTTGAGTTCCATACTTTTGTGAACCAGTATTTTGGCCCTCCGGGGCGGCACACAGGAATCAACATAAACTCGCTCTCTTCACTTGTTCATTCCAGTTGGGATCCCGAACCACACGGAGGTAATGCAACTAATGTTGCGGTGACCTATAATTCTACTAGCAAGAATCTTAGCGTGTTCTGGTCGTTTGATGGCGAGCTGGTTTCTTCGGACAAGCAAAGCCCCTCGCTTGATCTCACCGACTCAACCTTGCTAAAGTTCTTCCTGAATCGGTAGTAATTGGGATTTCAGCTTCTTGTGGCATCCATGGGAATAGACACATCATCAATTCGTAGGGGTTTACTTCGGACTTGGATGTTGTACGCCCCCCATCGACCAATTCCGAGAAGGTTGTGGGCCCTACAGGATCTGAATGGGCCAAACTCCAGGAACTATAGGTTGTGGGCAAACTACAGGATCTATAGGTTGTTCACATTTATCACGGCTCCTATAGCAACTCTAATGCTGATTATTTCAACAGGTTCTTGCCTATATATGATCAAAATGAGGAAAAAATATGAGCTTTGAGCTCTGACCGACATTGAGAAAGAGATTAGAGCATTGCCGCTCAAATTCTCTTATCGAGAGTTGGTTGTAGCGACAAGTGGCTTCTCACAGGATCGAAGACTCGGCCAAGGAGGGTTTTGCCATGTCTATAAAGGACTTGTGAACAGTTTAGATTGCCAAGTTGGTGTCAAGAGAATCTTCATGGAATCCAAACATTCCGAGAAGGTCTTCATCAACGAAGTGAAGATATTAAGCCGTGCGATACATCGAAATCTGGTGCAATTCATTGGATGGTGTCAAGAGGAAGGTGAATTTTTGCTCGTTTATGAATACATGCCAAATGGTAGCCTTGATAATCATCTCTTCAGAGCTCGAAAAGTTCTTCCTTGGGATGTAAGGAACAAGATAGCTCTAGGCCTGGCATTGGCCCTTAATTATCTCCATGAAGAACTAGAGCAATGCATTCTTCACAGAGATATAAAAGTGGCCAATGTATTGCTAGACACGAATTTCAACACTAAGCTCGGCGACTTCGGTGTATCTAAGCTCATCGACCCCCGATTCAGGACTCAAACGACGGATGTGGTGGGGACATACGGTTATCTGGCACCAGAATATCTTGATGGACGAAAGGCTACTAGAGAGTCTGACACGTTCAGCTTTGGGGTCGTGGTTCTAGAAATTGCTTGCGGTAGGAAGACCTATCAGGATGGAGAATTTCATGCCCCACTATACAAGTGGGTTTGGCAGCTTTAACTTGCTGGAAATATGCTTGAAGCAGCGGACGAGAAGCTGGGCTCGAGCTTCGATAGAAAGGAAATGGAATGCTTGATGACGGTGGGACTGTGGTGTGCGCATCCAGATCCCAAGAGAAAGCCAAAAGCAGGACAAGTTATCAGGTTTCTTCAGCTAGAAGTCCCGGCGCCAGAGCTTCCACTCGCCGCATTCGAGGCTCCCACATTATTCCAGCCACCCGCGCTAAGAATAGGATCTTCTTCTTCTAGTCAAGAAATAGTTGTGTTAAGCAAGATAGACCGTGGCTCCTAAAGCCACACGACAACACATGTTGGATTTGTGGATGGAGGAGGACTAACCTGAGAGCCAGTGAAATGGTTCCTCCTGCACAGTCCTTTTACCCGTAAATAAGACTCGGGGCATTGACCATTTCTACTCGTTCATTGTTCATTTTCTCCGGTCGTTTGTCTTATAAATGCGTTGTTAGCCCGTCTCCTCGTTGAAAAGCTTTTGGGCGAATATGGTTTGTCTTAACACCTGCTATATATATTTTCTACCCAATTCGTGGCTAGAAATTGATGAAATAGACACATCCGTAAGATTGGACAACTGTTTCGTCGGAATTTCTCCCGCGACGAAATATCTTTTACCGAAAGTCGTTCTTCGGCTTCTAAATAAAGGAAACAGGTCCCGTGACAATTCCGGATAGGAAATATCTAAGCAAATTAGGGGATCAACAATTTCACTTCAAAGTGAACTGTAGGCACGCAAGCCGTGCCATAATTTAATCGACAAGAAGGCTTAGAAAGTTAAGTAATTACAAATGTAAACAAAATATATTGGAATTTAATCGATGATAAAACCTTAATACACTATGATATCATGCCGAAATTTAATCAACAACGTAACACCCGGGCTAAAAATACACGCCGGAATTTAATCGACGACATGAATCTAAAAACTATAGCTAGGGGCAATTTAAAGTACAATGTAGGAAAGCCAAAGATAATTGAAAGATAACATTTTGTTTGATTTGTGCAAGGGACTCTTCTGATGGACGATTGGTGGTATTTAAAATGGTTCTAAAGTAGCTGCCTGGTTTCCTGCGGTTGCATTTCCTTGAGTAACTTCCGTCAGTTGCCTCCACGTTCCTATATCTCCACAAGTCTCCTTCATATGTTTTCAAATGGTTGTCCTGCCGTATGTGAACTGCTCCATGATCTTCTTTTCTTGTAACGATGGTTGTCCCACGAACCTGCTTTTAAGCGATAACCATTCCCACCAAAAATGTGTGCCCTTGACCTCAACTGTCTTGCCGATTTTAAGTTTCAAAACGGCGTTTCAATGTCCTTCCAATAATCATTCATCGCCATTGCTTACATTAGTGGCTACTGACTATCCGTCATCGCATTTAGATAACTAGATACGTGTCATTGATGAAATCCGATGTCAATCAACACATGTTAATCTCTATGTCTGTCGATAAGCTAGCATATGTGCAATAACACTCATGTACCATGCACGTGATTGTCCATATTCGTGAGCTATTCGAGTGTTTGTTCTCATTCACGTGATAGGCATGTGCTTATCGATGACTGGATTATTTTTTGTGTCAACAACAATAGAATACCTGCATAAATATGAACGGACATTCTCAATTTTTTAATATTTAAGGTATTGGTTACTATAATAATCTTGTAATGTAATCCTTCAAAGTTAATTCACTTTGTCTGCATAGGCATGAACGGGCCCGGTTCCCGCCTAGTGCTTAATAATTATCCGGTAACAAACGTCAGAAAATGGTTTCCATATTATTTGTAAAGTATTGCCAAATGTAGACGTTTTCCTTTCAAATAAGTTCTTTTAAAAATACATTCTAACAAAGTTCATATTTTGTAAAACAAACGGAATATAAAATTCATATAATATTGAAACTTGAAAGCGCGCCTACAACAACAACAACAACAAATGCACACCAATAAAAAACACTAATAAGCAATTATAATATTTTCCTCTAACCATGCCTCTGTTTAGTGGGTCATAGGTTATGCACATTACCCATATATAGATTTATAATAACCCATTACCAATATTGTCCACAGTCCACTTTTTTTATTATCATAGGCATTTTTATTTGAGAAATATTTTTTTAATTAAGATTGGTCTACAAAAGTAGTATACTAAGTTATATGTCATACTGCTCTTAGTTATTGTTTAAAGGTCCACCCACAATCTGACAGATCATTCAGTTAATTGATTTTGCATATCGATGTAAGAAAACCTCTCATTGTCCTTGTTACTTTCATCAATTTTGTTATACTCGTCAAGTTTGCCATATGATCCAAAAATCTTTCATATGGAGCAAGAATATGTTTAGGTCAACTCTTCATGAGTAAGCCCATTTTCCCTTTTCATGAAGTGGGCTTGAGTCTTTGGAATATTAAGGACACTTGGCCCAACTTAAATCAAAGAAGAGGTGGGTTAGCCTGTAGCTGAGATCCCGAGATCTACAGTTAAATTTTTTTTTTGGGCAAATCAAGATCCACAGTTCAATTAGTGATTTACCACATTTCACAAAGAGCTCAACTTAAATTAAAAGAAGAGGTTGGAATCTTACTATTCAATGAGGTTCCGCGATTTTAACGGATCGACATTTCAAAATCTTCTAAGATTGGCTGTGGATCCGATCGATGTGCTTACGTCAGCATGATTAGAATAACATCTATAAATTTAAAAAATTTGAAGTAGGGTTAAAATCTAAAATCTGGGGGGAAAAAACTATTTACTCATTTTACCAATAGAATAAGAACAAAAAAGAAATGGTTTAGCACGGGCTAAGAATGGGCTCTTTCTTGCTTTTGCTGAGAGGTGACCCATCATATGTATTTGAGCTATGACTATGAGCCTCATATAAGCCCAAATGAAACCACCGGTCCAACTGAATTAAGTAAAGGGGTTAGCGGGGACGATCAATGTAACCCTTTAAGGGATACTATAAGAGTTCGCCACTCGCACAAAATGTTTGAATTGAGCCGTAACTGCTGAGTCCAGTTGTAGGTGTGCAAATCATCACCGAAGCGCCACCCCAGGCTGTTTGTTTAAGTCAACATTGTGTATTACGACTGTCAAATACAAACTACTGAGGCAACGATTGAGGAAAATACTAGTATTTATGGATTAGGCGCATGGCAAAGGGTTTGATTTCACAAACCTTCAAGGGAAAACAGTTCATGTTTAGGCCATCCAGCCGGACTTTGATTTATGTCTTATCCTAATTTTGAGGTTGATAAGATATTTCATTGCCTCAATTAAACACCCCATTTTAGTTAAAAAGGTCGTATTTTAGGGAAGGAAATCCGTGCGCAGATTGGTTAGCAAATTGGATCATTCGTAGTCATGCGATGTAAATGTCACTCCGGCATTAGATAGGTCACCACTAGATTTGATTCCCCCGTTGATAGGAGATCAGTCCGGTTTAAGCTTTGTTAGACAAGTATTAAAGTATTGCTCGAGCTTTGCCCCTTTTTCTTAAAAAACAAAATGTCTTTTATATGGTGGCTTGTACGGTTGCAAAGATTGGCGCTCCTTTTTCTTCTTCGGAATCTTTTCATGCCTCACATGGCCTTCCTCTACACGGACATGAACGTCTGAATATACAAAAGTGAGCTCATGGGTGTGTGATTCATCATCGAAGGAACACTAGAACATGCGCATTCAATTCCTTGGCGATGTCAAGAAACTCCGATGCTAAGCAACCTCTCACACAGTTGTCTGCCTTGTCTCCAGGACCGGAGATATCAAGTGTCCTCCGTCGTTCTCTGATAACTTCAAACTTTTGAAACGAACCGCCGCGCCACGCACTTGACTCCTGGATGGTACTAGGACAAGCATGTCGAGGTCGATTTCTCGACCCTTCTATCTGTATATGGATACGCTTCTTTCCGTGTCTTTGGTTTCCGCAAATCCTCATATCGAACACATATTGGGTGCATTTCAGGGTTTTGTCCCCCTATCAAGTGCTAGGCGTGAAAGCTTGAAGATATAAAACGTATTCCGCATCGTCCTGTCTAAATGACTTATGATCTGTGACACCTTGTGATCGTTATTCCTGAACAATATGCAAACTTCATCGGCCAATTCCTCTAGGATGTGCTTCTCCGAGTTTGCATCACGTTCTTGCCTTCAACAATCAATGCTCGGTTCGCAAACTTTTGTCTTGGCCATTTTATTTGATACAGCTCACTCACATGGACTTCCTCAAAGCACATATCACATGAACATATATGCAAGAAAAGACAGCCCAGAACCCCCGTACGTCGCATGCAATTACGTCCAGTACGTAATAACGTGAGCGTAGCATCAAATTCACTTGCACTCTACTCATTATATACATGCACCATCGATGGAAATATAAAAATCCATAATAATAGTGCGATATTAGCATTTTAACATGTGAAGACGCATCTTATGACATACCACACCGTGGGTTATAAGTAACCTCCTCCTCTTCTTTTAACTCGTCGTTGACACTTCCCATCAAATCTTCAAGAAAATGGCGACGTCGTCTGTCGCGATTAATAGCTCCACAAACAGTTCATGGCTTCTTCTCCTAGTTTCATTCTCTCATTGTGGCCACGTCTCTAAGACAATCAGAAGCGGCCGTGTATAACGTGCTGAGCTACGGAGCGAAGCCGGACGGGAGGTCCGACTCGACCCAAGCGTTCCAAAGAGCGTGGTCGTCGGCCTGCATGTCGGTCACGCCGGCCACCGTCTACATCCCGCAGGGCAACTTCGTGCTGGGCCCGGTGGTGTTCACCAGGCCGTGCAAGAGTTGGATCTTGTTTCAGATCGCAGGGACTCTGGTAGCGCCATCAAATTACTGGAGTTTGGGGAATTCTGTAACAGCCCGAATTTCGATGTAGTTCCGGGATTAATAAAACTGATATTAATTCGTATTTCATTTTAGTGAGTCTCGCCCGGAGCTGATCACTCCTGAGATACTAACCAATGGGGTATGGCTAACTAGAAAATGGTACGTGGACCAGAGACCCTATCGTGAAACGGACACCGATCACGAGAGACGCTGAGGGAATATTTTGAGTCAACGTGGGCCGATCGTAGGAAAGGGTAATGGATTGGGTTTGGCTAAGGCCTACGATGTACAATAGGGACGCAGGTGATTCTGCAAGACCGAAAGTACACTTGGCCAATCAGTCCTGAACTTGAACCGACAATCGTGACCTCTGGAACTAGTGATAATTTCTCATTCTCTCAATGATCGAGACCATTACGATACGGATAGCCCTAGGTCGATACGCGTAACCTCTAAACTGCCGCCCGTTAGTGAGAGACTCTGAAATTGAAAGTTTAGCGAATTTTATTCACGGAATTGGGCTCGGATTTCGAGGTCGATTTTCAAAGGCTTAAGAGACTATTTTTGGGAATCTGACGTCATATCACGTTGGCCACACACGTTTGGAGTTAGTACGAGTAAAAATTGGAATTTCGATCCGAGGGTGAAAAATTACGATTTTGCCCCTCGGGACGCCAGCGTTGCTTTTCGAGGCCAAATGAGGTTATTTTTCGAGGCCGACGCCATTTTTGGGTGGCCACACATACCAGGAGTCGTTATGGCCAAAAATTGGAATTTCGACAAAAATTGGAAAAATAATATTATTTTATTCCCAGAACTTGGCAGTCGATTTTCAAGGGCTTAAGAAGCTATTTTCGCAATTCCGACGCCATATTATGTTGGCCACACTCATTTGGGGTTGATCTAGCCAAAAATTGGAATTTCGCCCCGGGACCGGAAAAATGACCATTTTGCCCCTGGGCTATTTTTGGTCCGAATTTTTGGAAAATTATTTGGGATAATTAAAGTTAATTATCAGCTGAATTATTGGCCCTATTTACCACTTTGCCCTCAATTATTGGATAGGATTAATCGAGGACCGTCGGATTAGGGGTATTTTGGTCAAATCTCCCGGATCGGCGACACGCGGCGCCCTTGGTTCACCATATTTGACTGCTTGGACCAGCCCACTCTCTCTCCTCCTCATTCTGGCCGGTTCACTCTCTCTCTCTCCTCCCGAAATCTCTCTCTCCCTCTCTTGTTCTCTCTCGGCCAAGCTTGGCCGGAGCTCACCACCGGCCACCGGAGCACCGCAGCCGGCCACCGTACCTCACCGCCGACCACCTCAGCCCCCAACCTCAGCCTCACCCTTGTCCGGCCCCTTTCTCTCTCTCCCTCTCTCTCTTTCTTTTCCTTTTTCCCTCCCGAAACATCACCGCCGCCGCGTCGGAGCCTTGCCGCCGCCGCGCCGGAGCTCGAATCGCCATTTCGTCGCCACCTAGCCGTCCAGCCACGCTGTACGACGCGCGACCGTACCTGTCCCGTACAGCATCCCCGTACGGTCGGTACTGTAGCATCTGTACGGTCCGCCGTCCGTACGGCCGTCGCGTGGGCCACCGTCCCCCGCTCGTCCGTACAGTGTCCCGTACGAGGGTGTCTGTACAGGTCCGTACCGTCGCCCGTCCGTACGCCGTGTCCGTACACCGCCGGTCGCCGTCCATACCGTCGCCGCCGGGAACGCCGCCGCCGGTTCCACTGTTCACCAGTGATCGGCCGCCGTTCCTTGTCGTCGTGACCTTGGATTAAGTGAGTATACCTCCTAAACCCGGATTAGGACTGATAGTGCATTTTTCCGGACTGGTTCAGGTATTATCTGTGTATAATTCGGACTGGATTGAGGACTGATTGGTGGAAATAAAATCCGAGGAATTTAGTGGGATTATTATAGATAATTATTGGGTCCAGATTGAGAAAATAGCGGCTGTCCATATTTTTGAGGAATGTACCGAATTATAATGGACAGCAAGAATTATTAGCTGAATGGCCGGGATTACCTAAAATGATTGGCTGTTGATTGATTGGTGATCAATTGTGTTTAATTGTGAAATGCCATATTGCGTGCTTGTGTGGCTGAATCGTGCGGAGTGTGATTGGCCAATTGATGGCTTGAATTGTGTATTTGGAATTAGGCCGCACGGTATTAATAGGCCAAGTAAGCACGTGGCTTGTGAATTAGGCACTGTGGAATGACTCTGATTGAACTGTGTGCCTGTGCCTATGTTATGTGGATGCTTATGTTGCATTTCATGGCACGCATTATGAATACCGAGAATGAGGCTTGTGATGAAATTGTGTGAGACTGCGTGCCTGTCATGAGCATGTGATCACCTAAAATACCTTGATGCGTGTTACGCGGGGTTCAGATAATACTGGGTTGTGTGATCACCTAAGGGCCTTCGGGTCGTGACCTTCGGGTCGATACCGTCCTCATGCACTTTGAAGCAGGACGATGCCCGGTACGTCCGGAAGACGACCATCCTCATGCACTTTGAAGCAAGCTCTGGTTCGTAAGGAGATCAGTGTTGCGCCTCATGCACTTTGAAGCAGGCTAGAGACACTGGGCCAGATCGATTGCTGCGCCTCATGCACTTTGAAGCAAGCTAGACGCACCGGGCCGTGAATGTTGTTGACTCGAGTCGTAATAAATAATAAATTAGGCGATTGCCAGTGTGGGCCAGTGGGCCGGGAAATGCACGTGACATGTCGACGACATTTGCATGCATGAACATGCATAGACTGGCATGCGAGTGTGTGAGACTCGGTGCATGAGCATGTGATTGACGTACGTGTGATAATGTGTGCCACGTACATGCCGTGATTATTATATATTGAACTGCCTAACCTGCAGGGTCAGAATTATTTGATTGTTGTTGCATTATGATTTCAAATATTTGTTTCCGGTCAGGAGATTGCATGCTAGCCTAGCCTAAGTTTAGGGGTTATACTCGCTGAGATTCGTCTCATGGTTGTTATAACCCAACATTTCAGACCCCCAACCGTAGAATGCCGAGGTCACCACCTCTTTTTGGGATACCGCATCACATTCAGCGGTCGTCGAGCGTGCACCCTTGTGGAGACGGAACAGCTTATGTGAGATATTACTCTGTACTGTTTACTAATGTGGGAGAGTCGTACTATCATACCCAAGAATATGTGGCTTGGTGCTACAGAGGAACCGACGGAGTAATCGGACCCCCGCTCAGAACCTTCGATGTCCCGGTGGACGTGGATGATATCATGATCCCGCAGATGGTAAGTGGTGAGATTTCAAATCCTCCAACCCCGCCTGATTGGAGCAGCCAGGGCGAGACCGTGGACGGACCTGCTGCCATGATCGAGGAGGTTGAAGAGCCCGAAGTGCTGTATGCTGATCCAGAACCCTTAGACCATCAAGACGAGATCGAGCCGGAGCCGATGGAATTAGACCCGGAGCAAGACGGAGAAGTGGCGGAGATAGGATCTGATGAGGAGATAGGAACCGAGGACGAGAGAGTAGCAGCAGCAGATATGGAGTCAGAGGAGCAGTCGGATGAATCCTCGGAATCCTCAGATCCTGACTAGAATCCCTAAGAGCACCCTGAGCCATAGCTAGCAGTGGAGGGCATGTGACTTTTTGACTGTAGTCCTCCTTGAGTAGTTGATCTCACCCTAGCCACTTACCCTTTTGACCCAGTGGCTGTTGACTATTGTAAGAAGGGTTTTCTATAGTAATGTAAGTATGTACATATTTTCTGCTGTGATCGTGTTTATTGCTTGGCTATCATTGGCTCGTATTTTATAATAGTCAGGGTTGTTTATTTAATTCCTTCCGCTTGTGCTTTACTCTCTATTTGGGTGTTGGGTCGGCAACGCTTCCTGGGAGCGTTGCACCATAATCGATCAAGGTAGGGATGTTAGCGCTTCGTGGGGTACGGGGCGTGACAAATTCTGGGTATTGGATATTGTTCATTAAGGTGACAAGGGTTCAGGTTTATGGGGGGACTCTCAATGCACAAGGTTCTGGTTACTGGGCTTGCAGGAGCTCTGGCAAGAGTTGCCCTGTGGGAGCTATGGTGAGTTATACTGACTTTTGTGTGGATTAACTCGCGCATGCACGGTACATATATTTATATAGTGATTGATTTTCATTCCGCTTGAGTTTCTATTCTTTGATTATTTGGCTATTGCTCTTGCTAGTTTGTAGTGTGAATGATATATCGGCCTCGTTATTAGCTAATGATCAGCAAATGACAATCGTCATATGGCTAAGTGAATGTAAGCACCTCCTGACTTGCTTGGTGGTTTTCGACATATTGCAGTAATGGTTAATTAGCTGCCCAAATGACACATAATAATCATATTGCTCGTTTCCTTGTCTTTTTGGGCAGTCGATATCGTTCCAATGGTCGAGTGATGTCGTGATCAGTGGCATAACCTCCATGAACAGCCAAATGTTTCACATTGCGATCGCCAACAGCGCAAATGTGCTTATCCTGAACGTGAAGATAAGAGCGCCGGCACAAAGCCCCAATACCGACGGCATCCACATCAGTTCTTCCACTAGAGCAAACCAATTTGTTGCAATTTTTAAAAGTTTTAAGGCTCGATTATACTTTCTTGATAAGTTTTAGAACTTCCAGTACACTTATCCCTAAATAATTATGGAATTTGTTCAAGGGTGGGGTTACTTCCACCCCTTCGTTGACCAAAACACCAGTATTATTATTAATTGACTTACAAATCCCTTTAATTTACAGGTTCGTTTGTTTTGCGGAGAATTCGTGTTTTGGAAAATATTTTCCTAAAAATGATTGTTTGCATTTCTTAAAATAATTATTCAATAAAATATTTTCATTACCTATAAGTTTAAACATTTTCGTGGACGATGAAAATATTTGTCGTTTATACATTTTTATAAGCAGTACAAATGGTCAAGTTTAGAAAAATATTTTTCAAATCATTTATTTTCCATAAAACAAAATGATCCTAAAAGTTTAGTCAATTATCAACTCAACTTACCTCTTCTCTCTTACCTTCTCTCTCCAACTTAATAGTAGTAATCCTACCAAATTTGCTCGATTTTGAAGTCCTTCCTCTACACGACATCTACGAATCGCATGTATCCTCCATCGCCATCGACGGCTTCGGAATCTCGCGCTCCTTCACCCACCGTTGACTATCGTCCAAGCATAATTTTTGCCTCGCATCTACGCCTCTTTATTTCTGATGTCAATGAGACTTCTTTCTAAAATGATGGAAAATTAACGAATCATCTTTCTGCTAATGGTTGCATCAGCGAAAGCTTGGAAGCTGTTGATTTCCTTTTTTTGTAGCAAATTTCTTGAACTTTGAATTCCAAGTTCCTCTCTTCTTGCATGGTCTTCACGCGTAATGCAGCTCTTTTTGTGGAGGAAGAAGATTCAACTGTAGAGGCCAAGTCAAATTTGAAGAGTGGCGAGGAACCATCCCTCGTTGAATCAGTCAATGAAGACATGCTTCTGGAAAAGATTGATTTTTTAGCCACCCTTTTGATTCAAATGATTGTGAGGTCAATCTTGATCTTTTGGGTCATTTTGGGCATGCAGTTGTAATCTGAGACAGGCATTACCGGCGACCAGGATTCTGCTTAGTTTGTGCACGAAATGAACTTTAAACAAACACAGTAAAAGGACTTAAAAGACGTCCTACCTAGAGCACCAAGGGTTGACTCTCAGAAAATCTTCTTCATCAATTCTTGTTCCGGCCAGAAACTGCAGAATCAACCGACCCACAGAACTCGCTAGGGTCGTTCAGTCATTCTTATTATGCCACTTATGATTTGTTGGTGCTCTTGCTTGGTCTTCTTCATCCTACTTCAGGCAAGTCAAATAGCCAGCGGCGTGGTTTACAATATCACGACATCGGAGCCACTCTTCCCGAACCAAACTCTTGTCTCCTCTGGCCACATCTTCGAGCTTGGGTTCTTTACGCCGAATGGCTCAGAAAATCAGTATGTTGGGATATGGTACAAGAACTTCACGCCTTCTAAAGTCGTGTGGGTGGCCAATAGGGATTTGCCGCTCATGTACACGGATCAGTCTGCGAAATTAACGATAGGCAGTGATGGGAACTTGAAGCTCGTGGATGGACAACAAAATATAGTTTGGTCTGCCAATGCCTCTGGTCGGTCTGATTATACGTCAGCAGCGCTATTAGATAGTGGAAATTTTGTACTGCAAGATGCAAATTATAGTGAAATATGGGGAAGCTTCGATGATCCGACAGACACTCTTCTTCCGGGCATGAAGATGGGAGTAAATGCCAGGACTGGGGAGAAACACTATTTAATTTCCTGGAGAAGCGACAGTGATCCGTCCCCTGGAAGTTTCTTGACTGGGATTACATCGGAGACGCCGCCTCAAACTTTCACTTGGAATGGTTCAACCCCTTACTGGAGAGGCGGGCAATGGGACAAATCGAAATTTATCGGCATACAAAACATGGACCAATCGTACTCGAGTGCGGTCAATGTCCAGCAAGATATTCAGCAGGGGACCACTTACCTTTCTATCGATTACAAGAGCTCGTTCTTTGTATACATATTTGTTTCGCCTGGAGGATCTCTGAAGATAATGGAGTGGGATGATGGAGCTAAGGTGTGGTTGACAGATCAGGCAGAACCGAACAATACTTGCGATATTTATGGAACTTGTGGTCCTTTTGGAGTTTGTAACTCAATGAATTTGCCTATTTGCAGATGCTTAAATGGGTTTGTGCCAAAGTCAAATGAAGAATGGAAGAGTGGAAACTGGACCGGAGGATGTGTAAGGGAGACAGAATTGAATTGCCAGAAAGACACAAGCACATTGGCTTCAACAATCGTAAAGAAAGATGCCTTTTGGCAAATGAGCCGGATGAAACTACCTGACTCTGAGGACTATTTATCAGACATTGGAGATCAAGAAGGATGTTTAAGCTGGTGCCTGAGCAACTGTTCTTGCTTGGCTTATTCTTATGTCAGCACCATCGGGTGTATGGTTTGGATTAAAGAAGACTTAATCGATCTTGAGGAATTTTCCACAGCTGGAGAAGATCTATTTGTTCGAGTTGCACATGTAAAAAAAGGTTAGAAATGGTTTCATTGAGATGCGTTTGAGTCAACATCAATCGTCTTTTACATAACTCTCTTTCCCTTTTCAGGAGGATCGCCACAGAAAGCAGTTATCATCAGCCTGAGTACTGTTGCCGGGATTATGTTCTTTGCAGTATTTGTTTTTGGTCTTTGCAAATGGAGAGCTAAGAAAAGAGGTACTATTAAAGAACCACATCAGTGTTTTCAGAGGATTGTGCTTCTATTTTGTTTAATCTTCCATCGCTATGAAGATAGTAAGCTGATTCTTCACCAATAATGAACACAGGAAACTTCAGAAAAACTTCAAGGCCCCTTGACTCTGTAGATAAACCTGAAAAGCCAGGTGAACTGCTACAAGGAAATGCATGGAAAGAGCAGTTGAAGCAAGATGATGCACTGGAATTGACCCTTTTCAGTTTTGATAGCATACTACTTGCTACAAACAAGTTTAGCACGACAAGTAAACTCGGGCAAGGAGGGTTTGGCACTGTTTATAAGGTAAAACCATTCTGCAGGACATTCGTTAAATGAAAATATAGAGATAATTCAAGGTCTAAAAGCTATGTGAATTGCGAAACAGGGAAAGATGGATGATGGGAAAGAGGTAGCTGTGAAAAGACTTTCTAGTAGCTCGGCCCAAGGCGTTCAAGAGTTCAAGAATGAGATCGTCCTAATATCGAAACTCCAACATCGAAATCTTGTTAAACTCATTGGTTGCTGCACTGAAGGAGATGAAAAGATTTTGGTATACGAGTACTTGCCAAACAAAAGCTTGGACACCTTTCTTTTTGGTTAGCTTTTTCTCTCCGAATAACTATTTTTTGGTAATGTAATTTTCGAAATAGCACTAACACTTGAAAATTGTTCTTGTTTGTCATGTTTGTTAGATTCAAGAAAGAAGGCAGAACTCAACTGGGGCAAACGATTCCAAATTATTGAGGGAATTGCAAGGGGACTTCTCTACCTCCATCGAGATTCTTGTCTTAGGGTCATACACCGTGACTTAAAAGTGAGCAATATTCTCCTAGATGAAAAGATGAACCCGAAAATTTCGGATTTTGGGCTGGCACGGATGTTCGAGGGCACTCAAGTTTTGGTGAACACTCACAAAATTGTTGGAACACTGTAAGTTCTCTAGTCCTACTTGAATTATCAATCCTTTGAGTCAATCTTTTGAAGTAGACAGAAATGATTGATTTACCACAATGACTCTGTCACTTTATATATGTTTCATCCCATTGTCCTTCAATACAATTAAAGAGTACAAAATCTGTTCAACTCAATGCAGTGGCTATATGTCTCCTGAGTATGCCATGGGCGGGATATTTTCCGAGAGGTCTGATGTCTATAGCTTTGGAGTGTTGCTACTGGAGATCATTAGTGGCAGAAAGAACACGACCCTGTATGACCAGGGTTATCTCAATCTCCTTTCCTATGTAAGTGCCAAATTCCAACCTTAATCGATATTGTAAGTTCCCTGCAATAGTATGACAGTGTTCTCTTGTAGGCATGGCAATTATGGAGTGAAGGCAAAGCATTGGACCTAATGGATGAAGCAATTGCTGTTAGCTTTCCATTGGAGGTAACAAGATGCATCCACGTCGGGCTTCTCTGTGTTCAGGACCATACCATGGATAGACCAAACATGACCAATGTGGTTCTGATGCTAAGTGGTGAATCAGATCCCCCTCAGCCGAGACAGCCTATATTCACTTTCCAAACTGAAATGCCAAATCGTTCTATTCCATCGCAGCAAGAAAGCATCTGGTCTGTTAACACTGTCACTAATACAATGTTCGAAGGAAGATGATGGCTTTCTTATTTTTTATTTTCCTTTGTCGGCAGATGATTTTGTTGTTATTTTCCAAGGCATTAGTGTTTATTCGATTCAAGAATGGCTTTAGTCTGCTCTATGCAAAAGGTTGAATGAACTGCTCCACTTTTACATGGATTTTAGGCTGTAAATCAGGGGCTTGGAATAGCCGGAACTGTTGGTATTATGAAGGAGATACAACAAGTAATCACCTTCAGGTCTCATCACAGTTGCGTTATGAAGATTTTTATGTTATGGCTTTTCAGATGAAAGACGTCATTATCAAAGCTAGACTAAAGTTCCCAATAAGAATCCTTAGTATTGGCACAGCAAAAGTATTTCCAGTTTCAGTATTGTTAGAAATATGATAAGGAGGGTAGAATTGTAATATTGTGTTCAGAGGGTTTCACGTTATGTTAAGCATATATATTGTAATTCCTTCATTGAATAGAAACTAGAAACAATTTATTATCCTCTCAAATATGGTATCAGAGCTTCGCTCTTAACCCTAGTCCACTTGCCACCGTCGTCTAGCCGCCGGAACCGTCGGCCATCGTCGCCGCCGCCACCGCGGCGGGCTCCACCTTCACGCGACCCTCGTGCGCATGATCCTCGCGCTCTGCTTGTGCGAACCTCATGCTCGCGCGTGCTCTTCTTCTGCTCGCGCGTTGCTCGTGCGACACTACTCGTTGTCTCTGCTTGCACTGCCTCGCCATCACTGACCATGGTTGCTGGATTCTTCGTCTCCCCATGAATTAATCTGATCCATCTGTCACCAAGTCTGTAATCTTTTGGCCAACACATGAATACCTGAAGTCGCTTTTGTTAAAGTATTGCACTGGATGTCACTGGATGTTGTGGGTGTCGGATGTTGTGGTGCACTGAGGAAACTTGTCGGCAATGATAGAGTTTGGAATTAAGAGGGTTTCCTCCTCTCTTTTTGAGATTCATGGGTATTGCGTTGAAGTGAATTTTAGGTAATGGTTGGTCTTTTAATCGGTGGTGTTTGTGGGTCGTGGAGAATTACAATTGCATTGGGTTATTGGTCGGTCGGCATTCCTCCACCGAGTATTGTGTTCAAGTTCGATGAAGGCGCCCGTTTTGGTCGTGCGGCTACCGTGAACAGTAGCTAGGTTTTTCCGAAAAAAAAAAAAACAGAACAGGAGCTATATTATCCAATGCAGCGATGACCACAGTCCAGTAGCTACAGTACCTCGGAATATTCAGTCCTCTCTTATGAAAGTGGTTACTCTTCAACATTGACTCGATGGTTATATGATTTTTCCATGAATTGTCATGACTAGTTGTGATTCGATTGAACCCTCATATTGGTGATTACGTTTAGCTGATTGTGTTTTGGAGACTGTTATTGGAGTTGAAGTCTTAGTTGTTGTGACATTGTTTGTGGGTTCAATCATATATTTAGCTTATTAATGGCTACTGTTGGATTACCACATTTACAATTGACTTCAGTCAAGTTAGATGGTAACAATTATGCATCCTGGTCTAAAGCTGTTGAGGTTTACCTTACTGCTACCAAACAACATGATTATCTTACGTCTGAGGCCCCATCAGATCAGAGTAAGGTTGCTGATTGGATTGCTGGTGATGTCTTGATACGTACATTGTTATGGAATAGTATGGACTCGAAGATTCGTCCTCATTTTATTCAATGTAACACAGCTAAGGAGGTTTGGGATAAATGTGCCTTACTGTATTCTGGACAAAATAACATGACACGAGTTTGTGATACATGGGAGGCACTCTTTGATCTTAAGCATAGAGATCAGTCATTATCTGAATATTATGCTCGTTTCACGACTTTATATAGACAGTTGGACACTTATCTTCCAGCTTCAGACAATGCCGCCACTCTTACCAAAAGACAAGAGGATCTTCGGGTAATACTATTTCTCAAGGCTTTGGGACCTGAATATTCTTCATTACGTCAACAAATTACTTCTCAGAGCTCTCTTCCTACAGTAGATGAGGTTTTCTCTCGGGCTCTTCGTTCGACGCCTACTGAGAAGATTTCAACCTCAGCTTTGGAGACTAGTGCTATGGTTTCTCATGGCACTATTGGACGTGGAACCTGAGGTCACGGTTATAGGGGTCGTGGACGAGGTTTTGCTATGATTGCTGGTCGTGGTGGTCGTGATGGTAGTATTGGTGGTCGTGGCTCTCGCTATTGCACCCATTGTCAAAGAATAGACCATACAGAGGCTTATTGTTACAATCTTCATCCTGAGCTCTGACCTACTGTTGCTGCATATGTTGATTCTCCAGCATTAGCATCACCAGAACCTCCTACTATGCATGGTACATGTGACACCATCACATTGTCGCGAGCTGAATATGATGCATGGGTTCGCTCTCAACAGGTGACAGGCTCTTCAGCTCCCACTGCAACTCTGGCACAGACTTCCCAAGGTAGTTCATCTTGTTTAATGTCTACATTGTCAGACTCCTGGTCATAGACTCTGGAGCTACTCATCATATTATGGGTAACCCTAAGCTACTGTCTTCTTTTCATTCTACATCTCCTAGTGTGTCTAATTCTGTTACATTAGCCGATGGTTCCCAATCTCATGTTAATGGTACTGGAGTTGCTCAATTAAGTCCTTCTCTCTCTCTTTGTCATCTGTCTTACACCTCAAATCTCCATATAACCTGATTTCTGTTAGCTCATTGACCAAGGAACTGAATTGTTCAGTAACCTTCTCCGCGTCTCGTTGTGTTTTTCAGGATCTGAGGACTGGACAGATGATTGGTAGGGGACATGAATCAAATGGCATGTACTATCTTGATAAACAGATGGTTGCTGCTGCAGTTGGAAAGCGAACATTATCTGATGTGTATCGCATGCATTGTCGAGCTGGTCATCCACCACCGAACATTCTTCGACGTTTATTTCCAGAGTCTATGTCTGTGAGTTCATTTCAATGTGAAGCTTGTCAGTTCGGTAAACATCATAGGGCATCTTTTCCTTCTCGTTTTCAGAGTCGTGTTTCTAGTCCATTTGAGTTAGTTCACTCAGATGTGTGGGGTCCGTGTCGTATTTTTGATACTTTTGGTTTTAGATACTTTGTTACATTCGTGGATAATTTTTCCCGAATGACTTGGTTATTTTTAATAAAAGATCGTACTGAGATTTTTCATTGCTTTTGCCTATTCTATTCTGAAGTATTGAATCAGTATAATATCTCTGTTAAAACTTTACGATCAGATAATGCAAAAGAATATCTTGCCTCCACTACTGGTTTTAAATCCTTCCTTGATTCTCATGGTATTATTCATCAAACATCATGTTCAAACACTCCACAACAAAATGGTGTAGCCGAACGCAAAAATCGTCATCTCCTTGATGTTGCTCGATGTCTTATGTTTCATATGCATCTCCCTAAACATTTTTGCGGTCATGCTGTACTTACAGCTTGTTACTTAATTAATCGCCTTCCAACTTCTGTTCTTCAGGGGGAGACACCATTTTCTATCTTACATCCGGATCATCCCCCCTTTGCGTTACCTTTGCGTGTCTTTGGTTGTGTTTGCTTTGTTCATCGTCTTACTCCTGGCTTAGATAAGTTAGATTCTCGTGCCGAGAAATGTGTCTTTGTAGGATATTCTCGTACTCAAAAGGGCTATAAATGTTATAGTCCTACTCGTCGTCGTCTTTTTGTGTCAACTGATGTAACTTTCTTTGAGGATCAGGCTTATTATGATACTAGATCTGTACCTATGGTGGCTACTGAGGGTAGTGAGTGTGTCCTCCCTGCACTTCCTCCACTCTCTGTACCTCCAGCACCATCAACAGGATTTCAGTTTGCTGAGCGCACATATCATCGGCGTAATGCAGTTCCTACCATGATGGTATAGGTCCCACAAACATGTGATTCATCTGTTCCTCCACCAGTTGTCGCACCATCCTCCGATCCTGATCAACCCATTGCTCTTCGAAAAGGTACAAGATCTTGTGTTGGTCGTCCTAGGGATCGCTATGCTCACTATTCTGATCTTTCTTCCTGTCTTCGTACTCATCATCCCATGTCCAATTTCATATCATATGATCGTTTGTTTCCTACCTTTTCTACCTTTGTCTCTTCTTTGTCCTCTATCTCTGTGCCTAGCAGTGTTGCTGAAGCTCTTGCTCATCCTAGATGGCGGCACGCCATGGAAGATGAAATGAAGGCACTTCTTGAGAATCGTACTTGGCAACTCACTCCCTTACCTAATGGGAAACAACCTGTTGGTTGTCGTTGGGTTTTTACTGTTAAGATTCACCCTAATGGTACCCTTGATCGATTGAAAGCTAGGTTGGTTGCCAAAGGATATACTCAAACATATGGTATTGATTATGATGATACTTTCTCACCTGTTGCCAAAATTCCGTCTCTTCGTGTTTTTATATCCCTAGCAGCACACTTTGGTTGGCATCTTCATCAATTAGACGTCAAAAATGCCTTTTTACATGGCGATTTAGCTGAAGAAGTCTATATGGAGCAACCACCTGGGTTTGTTGCTCAGGGGGAGAATCTGGTATGTCGTTTACATTGTTAAGGAAAATTCCCAATAGATTTTGAAGTTGACAAAACTGTCCATGAGTGTTTTGTAAGTCTGATAAATGCTTTGAAGTATTTTGATTCAGGAAGTTATTTTTGGAAAAAAGCATATGTCAATCTTGATCTAGTTCGTGTTCAGATTGTGAAAGAACTTCAAGCAAAAGAGATTCAGACTCAGAACGAGAAAGTTCAAACTCAGAATGAGAAGTTCAGACTTTACCGAAGACCCACACTAATCTAAGTTCTGAAACAGACGTAGACGCAGAAGTTATGCAGACGCAAACGCAGAAGTCTTTCAAACGCAGAAGCAAAACTCATTCAGAACGAAACATAACAGCTAGTGATCTGGTATGGATTTCACAGAAGGAAAGTTTTGATTGTTTCAATCTAAGGCTATAATTGATTGACAATCAAATACTATGACAAGTATGCATTACAACGGATAAAGCTCTACTTATGGAAACCAAGATTCTGATTGTATGGGCGACCAGAATCAGCGGGATTCAAATTTTATCAACCAACGGCTACTCAATCCATTTTATACAAATCTGTCCAAAGGTGAATATTGGAAGATGATCCTCTGAAGACTGTCCAACAGCTAGTTTGGAAGTTGAGGAGTATAAAAGGAGATCAACGAGGAGCAGAAGAGAAAAATCGAAATCAAGAATCAACAAGTCCAAAGTCTGAGCATACTCCGATTCAATCTCTTGTCTTTCGTGAGCTTAAACGTATAATCATTTGAGAGGTATAGACAGTGTTATAAGTGTGTGCTTAGGTGTGAGATAGCGTGATATATCGGCTTGGTATAAGCAGCACCAGCTTCGGGGAGAAGTGCTTGGGTTTAAGCGGCACAACTTGCTATAACTTCTCATTGATTTGATTAGTGGAATCCAGCCAGTAGGCTGTTAGCGTGGGAGAGTGGACGTAGGCTTACTATAAGCCGAACCACTATAAACTTGTGTGCAGTTTTCTCTATCTCTAATATCTTATTATATTGTTGATACTGCTCACAAGAAAATTTGTCACAAAGTCTGATCAGAATCTGCTTGTTGTTCAGATTTTGTTCTTGATCTTTTACTTCCGCTTTAAATTGGTAAAGAATTTATTTAGATCACCTATTCACCTCCCCCTCTAGGTGATCCTTGCTAGCTACATCAATTGGTATCAGAGCAGGTTACTCGTTTATTGAAATGTTTTACTGCTGAGCTAACGATCTATATGGCTAGCATGAGTGCTCCAGGTCTCATTGAAGGACAAAGCAATTCCAGGCCACCATATTTCGATGGCAAAAAATATAGCGTCTGGAAAAACAAGATGAAGGCATTCATCAAATCAATTGATCACATGTAATGGGATGTTGTCATCAGAGGAGTCAATCCAAAACATTCCGTATATGCTTCAAAAGAGAAGCAAGATGAAAGCAAATCAACAAATCCTTCATTATCTCAAACTGAGATAACAAAAAGAGAAGCTTTAGATTCAAAAGCAATTTATTCATTTTATTGTGCTTTATCACCTGTTGAGTATAAGAAAATTGCTTCTTGTGAATCAGCAAAGAACATCTGGGACACCCTCTACACCACATATGAAGGAACAGATCGAGCGAAGGAAACACAGATCAATCTGTTGCTTGGACAATATGAATCCTTCAGAATGAAGACAGGAGAATCAGTTGCTGATATGTATGACAGATTTGCTGACATAGTAAACGGTCTTGCATATCAAGGACAACCAGTCTCAGATGCGATGAAAGTCAACAAACTTTTGAGAGAACTGTCAAAGCAGTGGGACAACATCAAAACCTCACTTCGAGAGACTCAAAGGATCATGCCACTATCAGTGAATGAACTAATTGGAACTCTTCAATCATATGAAGTAGAACGTATACATGAAGAAGATCCAGAATGTAAGAAGTTAGTTGCCTTAAAATCTAACATTGATTCTGATGAAACAGATTTTGAAGGAGATGAAGAAGACGACGATGAGGAGATGAAGTTGCTGATCAAAAGATTTCAACACCTTATGAGAAAGAGAAGAAACCCCAAAGAGAAGAAGCCAACAAAGAAATCTGGAGAAAGACAATATTTTAAGAACAGAGACGACAATGAAGGTAAGGATATAATATGTTTTGAGTGCAGGAAAATGGGTCACATAAAACCCAATTGTCCTTTATTCAAGAAAAGGAAAGGGACATTCGAAAAGGAGAAGAAAGCTCTAAAGGCCGAAACATGGAACGACACAGAGTCTGAATCCAGCGATGATGAAATCTATGAGCAAGGAAATCTATGCTTAATGGCGGACATTGAATCCGAAGAAGATGAGGTGATTTGTTCAGATCCTATTCTCGATGATGATGATCTTTTTGAAGAGTTATGCGCGGAACATGAGAATGCGTTGAAGAAGATCTCCGAGTCGAAAAAGGAAGTCTCTAAATTGAAGCAACAAAATATTACGAATGAGAAAAGGATCATTGAGCTTGAAAAGGAGAATTCCTCTATCAAGGAAGAGAAGGATAATTTGCAAAAAGAAGTTGATTCCTATAAGGAAGAAATTTCGAAGATTTGCAAAAAATTTGCTCTTGGCTCAAAGACATTGGAGCATGTTCTATCCACTCAAGTCCCCTATTACAACAAATCCGGCCTCGGTTTCGAAAATGAAAATGAGATCAAGAATGACTTTCCAAAGGTTAAGGAGAGATTAAAGCGTAGACCTTCAATCCAGCATTATAGAAATCATTTTGGTAAGCAATTTGTCAAGCCTATTGGATTTCAATATTATAATTGCTCGAACTCGAGTGATCCTAATCATTATAAGCAACAATGTCCAACTGATTGGAAGAAATCCAAGACAATCAATTGGAGATTTGATGCTTCTTCTAACCAAAAAGGACCCAAGCATATTTGGGTACCAAAGAATAGATGAGATTGCTCTTTTTGCAAGGAATAAGAAAAAGAGAAAGAAAAATGGGTAAGTAAAGTGCAGGCAAGTTTACAAAGGAATCGTAATTGTAAACCTACGCAGATCTTGATGCAATCAAAGAAGGATCTTAAGTGAGGAATTCTTTTCTAAAAAGGAAAGGTATATTCTGCACATGCATATTGGGATATGAATCAGTAATTTCTATTGCCATGTGTGTAAGATGTTGCATAAATTTAATGCTTGAAATATCTACATTCCTTTTGCGAAATTCGTTAATGTCATATAATCTTTATGCTTATGAGATTCACGCTTAAGGAAAATTCCTACAATCTTGAATCACTTGCTATATTCTTAGAAGATTTTTTTAAATAGCAAGTTTGATCCGCAAATCAGAGCAAGGTATGTACGTGACATTCTCTATATTTTGCAAAGATTATTATCTCTCTTACAAGTATTTGTAGGATGTAAAAGAATCTTTCCTTGTGAAGTTTGGAAAGCTTGATCCCAAAATCGTGGAGATTTTGCAATATTTTCGAAGGATAAAGAAAATTCCACTTTGTGCAATATTCTGACAAATTATTGGAGACATGTCAAAACACGATGAGCAAACGCTTAATGCGTCGTACGAAAGGATAAGTTGCTTCAGGTTTAAATATTTGATATTATTTTAATTGCTAAAGAAAATGCATTACATATTATGTGAGATATTATATCTTTAACTGCAAATTTGTGCAAAAGGTTTGTTGAGTTTATGCAGTTTGAATCTGAGACGAGCTTGATGGAAGAAAACAAATTTCTTTCTCGAATTTCAAAATGCAAACAAATGTGGCGGATGTTCCTGCTACAAAGAAAATAGAGGAACAACAATTTGTTCAAAGTGCACAAGCTGCAATGAAAGTTATTTGCAAAAGCTGTCTGGATGACAGGGGGAGAAAAACAAAAAGTGGAAAAATGCAAAAGAAAGGGGGAGAATCATCTCAAAATGGTATCAAATTGAGGGGGAGCGTAAATCAAGTATGAAAATCAATTTAATTTCTGCCCACTCTTGATTACTATGAAAGAAAAGGTAATGTATGTTAGAACTTGCTAAGTTCTACACAATCCGGGTTAGTATTTCTTACTTTTTGTCATTAACGAATCTCTTATTTATATTATCGTTTTTTCATGACAAAAAGATTGTGAAATTTATTATGTGCATACGTGTTCGTTGATATATATGATATTTGATTCTTCAGAACATGAGCTATATTGAATATATGTTATGTTCGCGAAAGATGATATTTTTTTAAGGTTGTGTTTCATGTCAAATATTTTTTTGAAGATGAGTTAAATTTATATTCTCTACGTGATACCCTTTCCATTACTATCACTTTTTGATTATGACAAAAAGGGGGAGAGAATGTAAATATGCATATGTGCTTAGTGGTTAATTCTACTTAATTGTTGCATAATATTGAGTTGTGATTATACTTCCATATATTGTCATAATCAATATTGTCATATTGAGTTGTGATTACCTTGCTGGAAATATGCTTGAAGCAGCGGACGAGAAGCTGGGCTCGAGCTTCGATAGGAAGGAAATGGAATGCTTGATGATGGTGGGGCTGTGGTGTGTGCATCCAGATCCCAAGAGAAGGCCAAAAGCAGGACAAATCATCAGGTTTCTTCAGCTAGAAGTCCCTGTGCCAGAGCTTCCACTCGCCGCATTCGAGTCTCCCACTTTATATCAGCCACCAGCACTGGGGATAGGATCTTCTTCTTCTTCTTCTTCTAGTCAAGAATTAGTAGTGTGAAGCAAGATGTACTATGGCTCCTAAAGCCACACGACAACGCATGTTGGATTTGTGGATGGAGGAGGACAAACATGGTTCCTCATGCACCGTCCTTTTACCCGTAAATAAGGCTCGGGGCATTGACCATTTCTGCTCTTCCATTGTTCATTTGGTGCTCCGGTCGTTAGTCTCATGAATTCGTTGTTAGCCCGTCTCCTCGCTGAAAAAGCTTTTGGGGGAAAATGGTTTGTCTAACACCTGCAATATATATATTTTCTGCTCAAGTCGTATCTTAAAGTTGATGATATAGATACATCCGTAGGGTTGTACAACAGAAAGCCTGCATAGATATGTAACGGGCATTCTCAGTTTTCTGATATTTCGGATATTGGCTGTTATAATCATCTTGTAACGTAATCCTACAAAGTTAATTCACTTTGCCTGCATAGGCATGAACGGCCCCGATTCCCCGCCTAGCGTTTAATAATTTTCCTGCAACAAATGTCGGAAAATGATTTCCATATTATTTGTAAGGTATTGCCAAATATAATCATTTTCCTCAAAAAGAAGTTCTTTTCAAAATACTTTCCAACAAAGTCCATTCTTCGTGGAACAAATGGAACCTAAAGTCCATATAATATTGAAGGCACGCCTACAACGACAACCACAAAAGCACACCAACAAAAAATGCTAATAAGCAATTGTAATATTTTCCTCTAACCATACCTCTGTTTAGTGGGTCATAAGTTAGAGGCATTACCCACATATAGATTAATAATAAGCCATTAGCAGTATTCTCCACAGTCCACGTTATTTTTTTATCATAGGCGTTCTTATTTGAGAAATTTTTTTTTTATTATGATTGGTCTACAAAAGTTGTATACTAAGTGACGTGTCATACTTCTCTTGGTTATTGTTTAAAGGTTCGCCCACAACCCGACACATCATTTAGTAAATTGATTTTGCATATCGATGTTACAAAACCTCTCATTGTCCTTTTTACTTTCATCAATTTTGTTATCCTCGTCAAGTTTGCCATATGATCCAAAATCCTTCATTTGGAGCAAGACTATGTTTAGGTCAACTCTTCGTGAGTAAGCCCATTTTCCCTTTTCATGAAGTGGGCTCGAGTCTTTGGAGTATTAAGGATACTTTGCCCAACTTAAATCAAAGAAGAGGTGGGTTAGCCCGTAGCTGAGATCTCAAGATCTACAGTCCAACTAGTGATTTACCACTTTTGGCAGAAAGCTCAACTTAAATCAAAAGAAGAGGTTGGAATTTTACGATTCAATACGGTTCCATGGTCTTAACGGATTGACATTTCAATATCTTCTAAGTTTGGCTGTGGATCCGGTCGATGTGCTTACGTCAGCATGATTAGAAAACCATCTAAAAGTTCTAAAAAATTTGAAGATTTAGGGTTAAAATCTAAAATCTAGGGGGAGAAAAACTATTAACTCATTGAACCAACAGAACAAGAACAAAGAAGAAATGGTTTCGCTGAGAAGTGGCCCATCGTATGTATTTGAGCTATGACCATGAGCCTCATAGAAACCCAAAATGAAACCAAACACCGGTCCAACTGAATTTAATTCGGTCTAGACCAATTGTTTTGATGGGTTTGACTGGATTATTTTAGAACGACCGGTTCAATCTAGTTGAACCGGCTGGTCCATCCGGGTTCAGACACATTGGCTGTTTGATTAAAATCTTGTTTGATAAAGTAAAAGCGTGAGTAGGGACGATCAATGTATCCCTTTAAGGGTTAATATAAGGGCTCGTCACTCGTTACAGAATGTTAGAATTGAGCCATAATTACTAATTTTAGCCGTAGGTGTATAAACCATCATCGCAGCGCCACTGCAAGATGTTTGTTTAAGTCAAAATTGTGTATTGCGACTGTCAAATACAATATATTGAGGTAGTAGTTGAGGAAAAGACTAGTATTTATGGATTAGGCGCATGACAAAGGATTTGATTTCACACACCCCCGAGTGTAAACAATTCATGTTTAGGCCATCGAGCCGAACTTTGACTCATGTCTTATCCTATATTCGAGGTTGATAAGATATTTCGTCACCTTGGTTAAACACTCCATTTTAGTTAAAAAGGGTTGTCTTTTATGGAAAGAAATCCGTGTGCAGATTGGTTAACAAATTGGATCATTCAGTCATGTGATGTAAATGTTATTCCAGCATTAGATAGGTCATCGCTAGGTTTGCTTCCCCTATAGATAGGAGATCAGTCCGGTTTAAGCTTTGTTAGACAAGTATTAACGTATTACTCGAGCTTTGCCCCTTTTTCTTTAAAAAAAATGTCTTTTATATGGTGGCTTGTACGGTTGCAAAGATTGGCGCCCCTTTTTCTTCTCCGGAATCTTTTCGTGTCTCACATGGCCTTCCTCTACGTGGACTTGAACGTCTGACTACACGAAAGTGAGCTCATGCGTGTGTGATCCATCATCGAAGGAACACTAGAACATGCGCATTAAATTCCTTGGCGATGTCAAGAGACTCCGATGCTAAGCAACCTCTCACACAGTTGTCTACCTTGTCTCCAGGACCAGAGATATCACGTGTCCACCGTCGTTCTTTGATAACTTCAAACTTTCTAAACGAACCGCCGCGCCACGCACTTGACTCCTGGATGGTACTAGGACAAGCATGTCGAGGTCGATTTCTCGACCCTTCTATCTGTATATCTTCTTTTGGTGTCTTTGGTTTCCGCAAATCCTCATATCGAACATGTATCAGGTGCATTTTAAGGTTTTGTCCCCCTATCAAGTGCTAGGCGTGGAAGCTTGAAGATATAAAACGTATTCCGCATCGTCCTGTCTAAATGGCTTATGATCTGTGACACCTTGTGATCGTTATTCCTGAACAATATGCAAACTTCATCGGCCGACTCCTCCAGGATGTGCTTCTCCGAGTTTGCATCACGTTCTTGCCTTCAACCATCGATGCTCGGTTCGCAAACTTTCATCTTGGCCATGTTATTTGATACAGCTCACTCACATGGACTTCCTCAAAGCACATATCACATGAACATATATGCAAGAAAAGACAGCCCAGAACCCCCGCACGTCGCATGCAATTACGTCCAGTAAGTAATAACGTGAGCGTAGCATCAAATTCACTTGCACTCTACTCATTATATACATGCACCATCAATGGAAATATAAAAATCCATAATAATAATGCGATATTAGCATATTAACATGTGAAGACGCATCTTATGACATACCACACCGTGGGTTATAAGTAGCCTCCTCCTCTTCTTTTAACTCGTCGTTGACACTTCCCATCAAATCTTCAAGAAAATGGCGAAGTCGTTCGTCGCGATTAATAGCTCCACAAACAGTTCATGGCTTCTCCTGGTTTCATTCTTTCTCATTGTGGCCACGTCTCTAAGACAATCAGAAGCGGCCGTGTATAACGTGCTGAGCTATGGAGCGAAGCCGGACGGGAGGTCCGACTCGACCCAAGCGTTCCAAAGAGCGTGGTCGTCGGCCTGCACGTCGGCCGCGCCGGCCACTGTCTACGTCCCGCAGGGCAACTTCGTGCTGGGCCCGGTGGTGTTCACCGGGCCATGCAAGAGTAGGATCTTGTTTCAGATCGCAGGGACCCTGGTAGCGCCATCAAATTACTGGAGTTTGGGGAATTCTGGGTATTGGATATTGTTCATTAAGGTGACAAGGGTTCAGGTTTATGGAGGGACTCTCAATGCACAAGGTTCTGGTTACTGGGCTTGCAGGAGCTCTGGCAAGAGTTGCCCCGTGGGAGCTATGGTGAGTTATACCAACTTTTGTGTGGATTAACTTGCGCATGCATGGTACATATATTATATAGTGATTGATTTTCATTCCGCTTGAGTTTCTATTCTTTGATTATTTGGCTACTGCTCTTGCTAGTTTGTAGTGTGATTGACATATCGGCCTCGTTATTTGCTAATGATCAGCAAATGACAATCGTCATATGGTTAAGCGAATGTAAACACCTCCTGACTTGCTTGGTGGTTTTCGACATATTGCAGTAATGGTTAATTAGCTGCCCAAATGACACATAATAATCATATTGCTTGTTTCCTTGTCTTTTGGGTAGTCGATATCGTTCCAATGGTCGAGTGATGTCGTGATCAGTGGCATAACCTCCATGAACAGCCAAATGTTTCACATCGCGATCGCCAACAGCGCGAATGTGCTTATCCGGAACGTGAAGATAAGAGCGCCGGCACAAAGCCCCAATACCGATGGCATCCATATCAGTTCTTCCACTGGAGTAACCGTTGTCTCCTCCTCCATCATGACCGGCGACGACTGCATCTCCATCGGTCCAGGCTCCAAGAACGTCTGGATCAAGCGTATTGTCTGTGGCCCCGGGCATGGCATCAGGTACACCGAAATAAAATCCTTTACAAAAGAAGAGATCGATATACTTTTGATTCCTGTCAAGTTTTCAGTATGGAGCGGTTTTATTTCTGTTATCATCGATTCGATTTCTCTGTAAAATAGTTTACCTCCAAAAGGACTGAGGGTATCTCTAATTTACTATATTCTGTAGAATGTGGTTCAATATTCTCGTGTTCGCAACATCGGGTAACTGCATACTATCCAATACCGAAATCAGTAGCCCAACTGATCTACTAAATTTCTTGTAATTTTCGTGTTGTTGTACATGAACAAATATTAACGTGTGGAATTCGACAAAAACAAAATGCAGTGTTGGAAGTCTGGGAGTGAATGCGAATGAAGATGGAGTTGAGAATGTGACAGTAACAGGTGCAGTTTTCACAGGAACTCAGAATGGAGTGAGGATCAAATCATGGGCAAGGCCAAGCAATGGATTTGCTAGAACCATTTCTTTCAGGAACATCCTCATGAAAAATGTGTTCAACCCCATCATCATAGATCAAAATTACTGTCCCAGCACAAATTGCCCTAATCAGGTACTTGCTTAACCCTCCAGCAGATCTTAATCGAAGAAGATATTTGTTTGAATTGGATAAAATTTGGTTGACCAGGATTCTAACAAGTTCTCGTCGACCTCACTTGACTTTTTTTCTGTCATTTATTTCACTCGTACTATTCTCTTTGCAGAATTCAGGAGTGAAGATTAGCCGAGTTACGTACAAGAACATCAAAGGAACATCGGCCACACAGGTTGCGATGAATTTCACTTGCAGCCCGACGAATCCATGCTGGGGCATTGCATTACAGAACATAGAACTCACGTATCTTACTAAACAAGCCACTTCTTCCTGTAAGAATGCTGGAGGCAGCAGCAGTGGAATTGTTGTACCGAGAAGTTGTTTCTGAATTTAAAATATGTTCTTTTGGTCGAGGGTTGCATTTTTTTTGTTTCATGCTAGTTTGTATGTAAATAAGCACATTTCATGTTTTCTTTGATTACACCCATCATCCAATTGAAAAAACCACCATTGCAAAACAAAAACACCTATGACTTCCACTGGACTTGAGCAATTTATCGCCTTTGACTTAATCTTTCAGTTAGGTGAACCAATTATAATAGAAAGACAAATTGCGCAGCAGGTAACCGGAATTTTTCTGGCTAAAGCTGAAAATTGCACAATTTACTGATAGAATATGCTCTGTACAGAAAAAAGATACATAATGGAAGCTCAAAAAGTCATTCCTTTCATATACTTGAGGAAAGATTTTGCATCTCTCCAGGAATTATACACAAACAGTATAATCATACACCCAAAATTATCTCCCGATTACTTTCCACATTTCCACCTCTATTATATAAAAGAAAAAAGAGCTATTTTGCCGACAACATTATACAGCCTTGACTAACATGCCATTAGTTAAAGAATTAGAAGACGACCAATCTAGTTGAAGAAATATCTGAAAGCATGGTAAAAGAATTTGAACCTGCTCCTAGAAGCAAGAAGCTGAGTATTTACATCCGGATATTGCCTGCTTCGCATGAATCTGAGGAAACCTTCAGCATCAGAACCGAATGTGCAGTTGGCAAGGGTGCATAAGGTCCCAAACAAATATCCCATTTCCCGCTCAAGCATTTAAGGGTTGTGCAAATTCCGGAAGTCATCAACGTCAGTAGAATTGCTGTGCTGCCGATGTTCAGGCAGGTAAACTGAACCACCTTGACTTTTTCTGGAACTGGTCAACTTTGAGTCCACACGAAGCATCTTAGATGAATAGCAATGATGCACCCGGATCCGGTAGCTCTGTATTTCGGTGGAGCAACTTCCTTGAATTATCAACTTTAACATCACTTCCTTATCCTGGGTATCTTCAGACCACCAGTTCTGTGGTATTCCCTCAACCAAGTCCTCCAGCGTATGCAATTCTTCATGGTGGACCGAAACCTCCACAAATTGTTCCGGTTTTATTATGCCACCAGCTGGCATCACCTGTATTGCGATACAACCAAGATTACCTCAACTTGGGATGGTAGATATGTATCTACAGGAAAGATATTCATGAATACTAGCGGAAAAGTAAGAATTTGCTAGGAATACGAACACATATTCTCCTAATAACCTGAATCACTTATAGTGTTCCTCCTCCATCAGAAACCAAATGGATCCCTTAAGAAGAAAGACCCATAGAATGAGTTTGCCGATGTCTTAAAGCATGCTTGCATAATTTTTTAGATTGATACACTAAGACATTATTGTAGATATACCTGGCTAAAATAATGTCTTACAAAACTTTAGTTGATATAGATACAAGGTACTTTAAGCTGAGCGCACAATTTGAAGGGACCACATCCATTGAGGCAATGATACAACCCAATTCTCCAGGATATGACAGGGGAGACCATGGGAAGTGTTGGAATCAACTATCAGACGAATGTTACTAGATGGCAATAATCTAGTGAAATTGGAACACCTCCTACCGCTGGACCAAATGTGGATCCACTGAAGGTCAGGCTGCTACCAAACGTAGTTAAGTTAATTAGATGGCTAATCCTTGGCTTAATCGGGAAGAGGCTTCTCGATATTGATATCTAATTGTTGGTCTTTTCATTCGGCCAACGCAGAGAAAAAATACCTCAAGCCATCGTGGGAAGCCGAAGGAACCTCTTGGACGTTGATCTGATGAATGAGCATCCTCCTTCATAGCAGACTGACCTTCACAGATAAATCTAAACACGGCTTTGTCATCGACACATCTGTTGGTGATCCTTAAAACATAAGTGTCCTGGTTCTTCAGAAGTATGCTGTCAGTGCTCACAACAGTTTCAGGAACACGACGCATTTCTGCTAGCATGGTCCTGATGTTTTCATTTGATTTCACTATATTCCCAAACTCTTGTCTCCTAACTGATCGATCAACATGAGCAATTTCAGCACTGAACTTACAGCGTACAGGTTTGTGATCACTGTCGGTCACATCCATACAAGCCTCATACCTTCAAAAAAGAAACAACATTAATTTTACACTGAATTCCCCAATTGTAAGTAGGCACAGATGAGGTGGAACGTACTGTAATATAGATGTGACAATGGGACACTCCAAGCTGCATTCTGACACTGAAGAGGACCGGTTGTCATGATAGAGGATTCTGTCGCACCAAGCAGGAATGCGCTTCTTCTCTCCAGAATCATATCCTGATACATAAAAGCAACTGCCTTCAACACCAATAACAAAACAAGAACTAATAAAAAGCAGGCACAAGAGCTCCATTATGGGGAACCTTCGGTTAGCTATCTGGTTCCATGTACTTTGCAACACTGGCAAGAAGCTATGGTCCTAGTTTATTAATCCTTTACCTCCTAAACCTGCTTGGTGACGTTCAAACTTGTAAGTTGGAGGAAATCTGATGAGTGCCTCACGCATTCCTTGGAATACTTTCCCTGCCTTCATTTCTTCTCTCAGTTGATCCTTTTCTCTAAGCCAATCAAAGCTTCTCTGGGAAACAAAGTCCCTTGCTTCATCATAAGATATACCAAATAGTCTGTAGTTGAAATCACCAAGAAACACCACCATATCTGCCTCTGACAGATCAGGTCTTCCCTCCTCAGAGTTGTGACCCGTGTTCTGTGAAACACCAGTCCTTGTTACTTCAATCTAATAAATCTAAATATATCCATTTGAGTGGCAGGAGGAGTACGAAGGCAAGAAATGCCATTTGAGAGTAAATGATTGAAAGAACTACTCACACTCATACTGCGAGGCATCTGTGCCGAAGAGGAGACACCAGCTGCAACAGAGAGCACAAATGGCAAGCCAGAAGAATAGAGTAGCCAAAATGAATATATGCACAAGGCAAGATAGCAAGACAAAATCAGGTATGGGACCATACCAGCTGCAGCATTGAGTACATTATATGATCGGCTGAATGCCATAGTTCGGTAGATGTGATCAAAATCAGCATTCCGCCGATTGACAGCTTCCAAATGTGCTGCCAAGTGACAGTTCACAAAGCATATAATCCGATCATAGACACGGATTCTCAAACCTACACCACCCTGATCAACCAGACATGGTCATATCAGTGAATGTCATGTAGGAGGCTATCGAGAGTACACAAACTCCGAGTTTAAAATTATCTAAGTCTGCTTCTGCAAACATGATAAACTCTAACTTCAAATAAACTAGGAGGTTTATGGAGGAATGGGACAAACCTTATTACCAATTGCACGACCAAAGCCACATGCAACTGCTGCCACATCAACATCTCCAACGTGTGTTCTGAGATTCTTTCTAACCCTGTACCAAGTACAGAAAAAAAGGAGGTCAGAGACCCTAGGATGTATTGGGAAAATATCTGGGGTTAGGGATATTGAATGTTGACCATTTGGAAGTTAAAAAGTAAGACCAAATTAAGCTGCATTCGCAAAATACTAACATAATAAAACCAGAGATACGGCATAAGGGCTAACAAACTAAAGGACATCAACGAAGGTGAAGTCAGATTTGTAGTACCATGGATTGGCAAATAGAGCTTGGGTATTCCGAATTGGAAAAATGCCCTAATCATTGACCCGTTAACATCGCATTTACAGTTATCCTGCAAGGACTTACCAGAGAGCTATGAGCAACCCAGCCAACTGCCTAGACCCCATACGCTCGAACGTATTTCCTTCATCCAAAGTCTTCCCAATAGTATCCAGCCACCAATGTCCAATTGAACTCCCTTCAAGCCCTACCTAAAATGGGCAGACTATGTGAGAACTCATTTTAAGAAAAACTCCAACAAGTATGCATCAAACACATGCTTGAACAGGCATGCGCCCAAGTGCCAAGCAGCAAGTGGATGAGGAAGGAAAAGATGGAGCAAAGAGAAAACATATCTTCAAAGTTAACTAGAGGTTCATATGATTGAGAGGGACCATCTTAGAAATTGACTCAGGAGTTTCATCAAAGACTAGAGGATCATATGAATGGAAAAACTGCAACAACTATTTTGCTAAGAAATATCTGCAGAAAAGAAAGAAAAGATATTTCCGTTAAGGGATTTGATCAAATTCGTTAATTGGCTGATGGTGTCAGCAATCACCAAGTGTTCTCTGTCAAATGATGGAGTGACTTATTGGGTAACCAGAAGGATAAGTCCTAGAGAATGAGGACTTGTCTATTTTTCACATTTGCTATCAATAAACAAAAGAACCTTGAAGCATAGCCCAATTGACCCATAGTCAATCATCAATAGAAGTCAAAGAAATCATACAGTTTCTTTTGCGGCTGACATCGCAAGAAACCCGGCACCCATCTCCACTTCTTGGCACCCAATAACAACAATTCCAACATCTGAGGCAGCAGAACCTAACCACAATGAAAGCGACTCCTGAGAAGCTCTTCCCTGGCCAACATTCCACGTGCCAACCAATATTTTGACATTGTTTTGTCTTGTGTATATTTCTTCTTTTGCAGCCAATTCTGACCGTATAATGTTGTCAATAGGTCCTGGGGATGTTATATTCCACCCACGTATGCCACCATGAGTGGCTAAGCTATATATATAATTTCTTCCAACTGCCAGTTTTATCACCGGGCTGCTGTGAGCAATCCACCCTGCAACTACATTTCCCTCGAGGTCCAAGACCTGGATTAATCCACTGATATAGCCTACATAAATTCGTGTTCCAAGAGTACAGAAGCATAGAACTGCACAAGCATGGTGATTAAAATCTTGCAAACGGGTTCCCCGTGTATCCCACTGCACCAGTAAACCATTTGAGCATCCAGTCCAAATCATTCCATCGGCAGTTTGAACAAGTGCTTCTGTTTTCTTGGTATTTTCTTCCGTAAATGCCCCAGCACCCTTTGTAGCCACTCGGCGAACTGCATCAGCAGCTCCCATTATGGCATTACGAGACCGCTGCAAAAAACTAGTGCTCTGAGATTTCTCCTTTTTCGATGTAGAGACAAATTTAACTTTCATTTCATCTTCCACCGCTTGATCTGGTACTGAAGCAACATCAACCCGGTTCTCGATCTGACCCTCTATGTTAAAACATTTCAAAAGCTCTTTAGTGCGAGCATTCCTGCAAACAATTACCATGTTGAAACTAAATATCTTCAAAAGCAAGATGATTGTCCATGAAATGATTTTTATACCGAATCATTTCTACATTATCTCTTGAAGATGTTATTAGTCTTCATATGCTAGAATGCTCAAACTACATATATCCCTGTTTTAGTTTTCTAACCATTCTTAAATTCCTTCATCTGAAACCTCTGACTGCATATATCCAGAAGCCCCAAAAATATATATTGGGAATTTGAAGCTAGCTAGCATCAAATTCAACTTTTTAAATCAATAGCTACCAAATAAAATATCTACATATTTACGAGCATAAAGCAATATTTTTTTCAACATAAGATCCAAATAAAAGCTAAGCTAGCTAGCCTTGAAATCAGATTTCCCGCCAATTCATCTTGCAGTTAAACAACACACAATTGGAAAGATACTAACATCATCCACAGAAAAGTACTTCCAGAAAGCCTAATAATAATTGAACAGCATGCAATCTAGAATCGGTAACTAAGTTTGACAATTGACTACTACCTTTTCTCTTTGAGCCATTTCATGTAAATTATCCTTGTCAACTAGTTATCCCAGAGATTTTCATGAGAAGACACAAGGCCAGTCCCAAAGAAGAGATGTCTCAAGACACATACCATTTTGAAAACGAGAGTGCTCCGACAGCCCAAACTTTTCCTCTAACATTATCTGCTAATAAGCACTTCACGTCCGAAGAAGAAATGCTACAAACACCGTTGACGGTGACTTGGCTCTTTAGGTCAATGAATGATCTCTCCACCAGTAGAGCAGCCATGTGTTTTTCCTCTGGTGATAGAGAGAGAGATTTTTCAATGGTTTCCCAAGGCCATATTTTAATAACGCCACCTTCGAATCCAGTCCAAAGATCACCTGTATGAATTAACATTAATAGGTCAGCACGCAAGTTTCAAATTCTAATGCATCATAACAGTAAAAAATGCAGATGCAGGCAGAAATCTTTACAACAGCAAACTGTCCATTCCTGGTCATGTAGACTGTCCTTCAAGAGCAAGATAACTCCGAAAGAACAACAGGACAGTAAAAGCAGTAGAGCTTCACAATTGATGCAGTTGACTGATACAACCATTTCTATTTTTAACATTACAAAAAATTCGGATTGGGCACATGCTGCAGTCACTTGGGACTGGAATCATAGATGATTACAACTGACAAAACAAGCCTTCAACTTGGCAGTTGAACATGACCCTCACATTGACCTACTTTCATCTCCATGTCACCAGCAAGTTCCGTCAATCATGCCTGCTCTAGTTCACTGAAAATAGTTCCCTGGAAATTAACATACTTGTTCACAAAATCAAGTACGGAAACTGTTTAAATGTCTAAATCGAAGACTTAAGCTGATGGGTGGAGGGAGACTACATGAATATAAGGCATATTGAAACCCCATAGACAAGCAATGTGGGATATTAAGGCTTTCTTCCTAGTGCAAACTAGACTAAGAAGGAGACGTGGAAATGACAATCGGGGAGCCTCACAAGGAGTAAATCTACAGAATTTGATACTAATATCATGTTAGAAAGGACCTAAAGGCTTAAACTGGTAGAGGAGGACCACATGAATATAACACCATGGGACCCCCATAGACAAGTGATGTGGGATATTTTCGTACAAACAACTAACTTGAATTGCCAGAGATGCGCCACATGCACAATATGGATAATAACCGAGAAAATGAATATTCACCATCGTCCAGATGCTGCATAACTACAGTGTCAACCTTTATGAGCGACCACTTTGGCCCGGAAATTAATCAAGCACATCCAAAACTGAACTGGAAAATCGCGAGGCCAAAAGAATATATAGGGTGACCATTACGCTCTCTCTGTCTTGATTACAAGGGGGGTTGGGCAGATATCCGAGTGAACTCCTAATGTCCTATATTAGCTAGTGAAATGTGAATATCAAGCACCGAGTCAGAACCAAAGAGCACATTATTAATTGGCAAGTTTTCTCTAGGCCAAACTAAAAGCATGCAAAACTAAGACAACAAGCAGTGTCACAAAGAACAAGTACGCTGGTCGAATCATTCAATCACACTCTCTTACCATAAGAAGTCATGACCATCGAAAGCACTGGACCGCGATGCGCCTGCCACGACAAGCCTTCCTTGAAAGGAGCATCCTGCTCAAATGGCTGGTCCATCTTCCAGGATCTGATCTTCCCATCCTTATGACCAGTCCACACCAGCCTATTCCCAGAATCAACTATCAAACACATTGCGGGTGACGTTGTCACCGACTCATGGAACGGCGCGGCATCCTCATCGCCTCTCCGGGTCCTACCCCCGAGCCCTGACCCGACCTCAGACACCTTCGTGAGATCCCAAACCCTCACTCCGCTCTCCTGGCCAGCCCAAAGCTGAGTATCCGTACAAGCAATGTTCCTGAGGAACTTACCCACCTGAGTCTCCTTCAGGGGATGCGGCCTCAGCTCCAGACACGGAGGCCGGCTCGGATGCACGGCCGAGCGCGGCGGCACACGGAAGATCCCTGCTCCGCCGCCACTCGCGACGAACTCCGGCATTGGATGGAGATCCTCCCTGGCGGGGGCGTCGCCGGCAGCCGCCTTGTGAGAAGCGTAATCAGAGTCGTCACCGCTGGCGGAGGCGGTGGAGGAGTAAGGGAAGAAGTCATCGGCGTCGTCATCAGAGGAGGAGCGATTGGTGTAGAACTGGTCGATGCTGGAAGGGATGCGGTCATCGTCGAGGCTGTGCTTGCGGATCTGGTGGCGCTTCTTGTGGGAGGAGGAGGGGGTGCGGAGCTGCTGGCTGTAGGAGTGGATCTTGCGCGGCGGAGGGACGGAGCTCAGGGAAGCGATCGCGTCCCTGTCGCCGTCTTCCATTCTCTCGCCCTCCATTTCATGTGATTTTTTTCCGCAGAGGGATTCGTTTGCGCTGATAGAAGAGAGAGAGAGAGAGAGAGAGAGAGAGAGGTGGAGATCGGAGAAAGTTTCAGAGAGAGAGAGAGAGAGAGAGAGGAGAGAGAGAAGCGAAGGATGGGAATGGGAGTGAAGAGCGAGAAGAGAGGCGAGGTTGACGGAAGCGAGGGGACAAGAATGAAGACGAAGCAGAGGGAGCGAGACAGAGAGAGAGAGACAGAAACAGACAGTTTCAAGTTCGTTGGTAGTTGTCGTGGCCACACACGTGTGGCGTCGCTCGTGTGGCTTTTCCCGCGAAAATTTGTCAAAATGACAATGCCAGTTCAATATCTCTCCCTTCACTTCCCCAAGACAGGACTCGCGCACATCGTGCTGGAAATTTCCACGAGGTGGTTCACCGAAATGAGAAAAATAAGGGGAAAATTTCACAAAGTCAATTCGATTGTCAAGCATGGAAAAAAGAACAAAAAAAAAAAAAAACAGTCAGCTATCCGTGGTTCAAATCCTGGACAACTCGAGCCTCCTATCCTGAAAATTACTGATCGGCGATGTCATGAGATCATCGCCTTATGAGATTACCCCGAATCTCTAAAAGGTCCGAAAGTATGACAATCGTAACAGCAGAAAGTCAATCGTCCAACTCCTTTCAATTTCGACGGGCATATCTTTCTCTCTCAGCATAGCATGATATAAGACATTGACTGATTAGGATGAGCATTTGGCAGCTTGAACAATGGCTTCAACAATAAAACCTTGCTCGATGCTGTTGTTGGGAATCGGTAAAAACTTAAAACTTACGTGAACAATTGCATTGATGGAATTTGTGGTGGTAGGTAGAACTGTAAAAGTTTCGAAGTTAGAGGATGCAATCAGGTCTTGCTCCTTCTTTTTAATCAAACTTTGGAAAGTGCTTTTCTTACTCAACAACAAGCTCACACCCTTCTAGCAAAAAAAAAAACACAAGCTCACACCCGAGCACCCAGCTCATTTTTCAAGCTGAATCAGTCAGCATGCTCGGTAATCAAGTCCAGAGTATTTGTACATATAGAAGTACCAAAAACCATAAAGACTGAAGGAGAAATGAGGGGAAAGAGGGAAAGCAAATTGCCTCCCAACTTTTACTTCTTGCTTGTAGTTTCTCGGATTGATGTACGATGAGATTGGAGGATTGAGAATGTTGCAAGATATCACACCGTGGAGTTCTTTATTATCTTCTTCCACCTTCCAATCTTTTCCTTTCCCTGGAAAACAGAAAAGTCATGTTAGAGCCCTTTTATATATGAGCGCGCATCCTGACACACGTAATGAGACAGCAACCTTTTCACTCTTCTGTATGCAACAGGAAGAGAAGTGTTGCATACACTGCCGACAAATCTTTGCATTTAACAGTTTCGGTAAAGCTTCATCAACTAATCAAAGTCTAGACGATAAACCAGCGAGAAAGGATATCACCACCAACAACGCTACTACACTGCTTGTCCCACCTTGAACAGCTTAACGAGATCGACCCAGCCTATTTGGAGACTAGAGTTCTCAAATAGCGGTATAGAGTTTTTGTCCCTATTCGTCTTTGGTATGCCTTTTCAATATGAACTTTTCCAATTCTATCAAGTATCAATCAAGTGAATCGACTTAGAATGTCTCACAACATTACAAAGGCAGGAACACAACAAATACCAAAGGTTCATCTAATAGAATCAACAACCATAAGTTCATGTCAAGAATAGAAGCAACCATCTAGACATACCTTGCGGGGTCCAACAGCCAGTTCATTATCCATAATGGAGATAGCCTTGAAGCCCAAGGGACACAATACCTCCTCATAACTGTACAAATACAAGTTAGCCTATTTTGCAGCCATAAAGCTAATGGCATGGCATTTGCTATTAGCTTATATTACGCAGCATTCTGCTCATGACGCACTTATAAACTACACTGGTATCTAGACCACTGAAAAATGAGTGCTTACTCTGATATTGATACTTTATAAGGAGGTCCATCAATGAGATCACCGATCTGCACAACCAACCAAGAACCATAAGATACATAGATATAGCCTGACATACACTTCAACAATCAATTATATCCATTGGATTTTCCAAGACCTATCATGGAGCATCCTACAATCAGTAGAAAACTAGAGATTAATATCAGAAACCTTGTCAATTATAGAAAAAGCTGAAAACTTCTTTCTATGAGAGAAGGAAAAAGAAAAGAGAGGAAAAAGGCGACAAAGACAAGAAACAAGCAAAGTGAAATGTCCTATTATTCTTTCACATCCTTCAGCCGTCATAAGAATGTGGACCTTAATAGCATTCGCCAATTTCCCAAGTCCATTCAGAGACTGATTTACAGAGTCAAAGTATTTCTGTTCGATTGCGAAAAGAAGCATCGATAGAAAGGAAAAAGAAAAGCATATTAGACAGTTAAAATTAGAACCGGAAACATCAGGGTGATGAGCTCGCCATCTGGTCCCAATAATTCACTCATTCGCTCTGCCCATGCTGCTCTTATTTCTGGCTCAATTGCACAAAAGAACCTGCTCGTTGGGGGGAAAGGAAAAATTTGATCACCATTGATTTCCTCACAGAAATGGAAGAAGATGAAAAGAACACAAATGGCTTAATTTGACTTACGTATAATCAAAAATAAGATCAAAGAGCTCTGTTGGATTCCAAGTGAAGAAATCCTCCTTCAGGAAGATGAAATGATTTGCATTTGGTGATGAAGAGAATAGCTGCCTCATGCATAAGATGTTGAATGAGACTTTGGAAAAGAGAATCAGCTAAACAAACATCTCACTACGGAACACGAACTCAAGTACCAGACCACATCAGCCTTTTTAAGCGCATGAAACACACTAACTGGAGAGAAAAACCATACAAAGCATGTTCTGGCACGAGAGCTTCACTTTGGAATTTAAAGGCATCCTTCACCAATCTCAAGAATAAAATAGAAGTTAGCATGCTATATGATTGCCTAATTAATGAACCAACCGAGCACAAAAGAGCTAATCCGCTATTATAAATGGATAATACAATAAACTAAATGGTACTCTGGTACCAAATCTTATGTGAAAACATAGAAGAGATATCCTCCACTCAAATGGCTCTCTGTTAATGTCTATCTACAGCTAAAGTGACATCACTAGCAAGCAGCAAAGCGACGATCTCTTGGTTCTTAGCATGTCACGGTAGTCTAACAGTCATAATTATGTGACAAAATTATGCAGCTGACATGCCCCGTGATACTAAAGAAGGAAATGCGTCATTTCTAGTCCCTAGCATTTTTCGTTGATAGCAGCCACAGAAATTTATAGTCCCACAAGGGCAACTTGGAGCAAAAGGAAAAGGAAGGTGTCATATCATCACCTTCATGGGATACTGAAATGAGTTGCTACATACAGGAAAGCAGAGGAAAACACAGTACATACTTATAATCAAAGAAATTGTGCTTGAATAACTTCTACCACTTCAAATTATTTTGGATTGGCACGTTGTCAGCTGTTGCGGAGCCTGTATGTGCTATATACAGAAGAAGAGATAATCCACCCCCAGAGAAAGCAAGTATGCAACGCCCAGTCATCAGCATGATGCATAAATTCAAGCCCAAGAAGTGTTATTACCTGTATTGCTCTCTTTATGGCACCTTCTGATATGTCTATTCCCACAACATAGCGTTCGGGACAGGCAATAGATGCCACATCATAGCCCTGTCACATGCAGGGAACTTCGTGAGGGCCAAAAACAGCAGTATTTGCTTTGGATCTCAAAGGTAAGCTCAAATAATGGAAGAGATGGTACCACTTACAGAGCCACATCCTGGAACAAGAGCCCTGCCTTTTGGAAGAGCACCCATCTGGTGAAGCTGCTGAAGTATTGGGGTCGGTTGTCCTAAATCCCAGGGGGTCAACCCTTGCTCCCAGCACTTCTTCCAACCATCTAGTAAGAAGCCAGGGACTCGAGTTATTATAGTACCATACCGATTGTAATTCGCAAGTTTGACAGCCCAACATAACCCTCTAGCGCCCACCACCCCGCATAGACATAGGCGTACGAAGCAACAAAACGGCGGCTTCAACTCGGCCGACCCAACACAGTCAACGCGCGGAAGAAGCAGAATCACCGGAAGAAACGAAGCAAACGCGCGCACGGAAATCGAGAGAGAGCTCCGAGGAGTACCGGCCGACTCTCCGTGGACGAGTTGCTTGATCCGATCGACGTGGGTGGCGAGCTTGGACTTGGAGGCGGCGGCGACGCCGTCGCCCCCCTCCCCGCCGCTCGCGGCCATCCCCCGGGTGGCGCCGCCGGCGCCGGCGGAGGCGGCCTCCTCCGCCCTCGCGCTCGCGGCGGAGGCCGCTGTACGGAGACGGTGGAAACGGAATCGCCCGCCGCAGAGCTCGGATCGACGGCGCCACAACGGAAGCTCGGGTCGGGTATTAAGCCCGAAATTCTTTTTACCCGAGCCCGTTCGCGATTTTGAACAATATTAATTATTTATTTGGACTCTCTTAGTAGGTCCCTCGTCCATGTAAGATAACTTTTCTCTTGACTCATATTACTTTTACGAGCGAGGCTCGGCGGTCGGCCAAAAGGCAGAAGAAAGTTAAAAGAATTAAAAGAAAATTAGAAGAATTGTTTCAAAAATCGACAAAAATGTATTAAATTTTATTAAGAATTATCCCCGTCAACGTCAGAGGTATTACGTAGATCGGTCGATGTTTACATTAATAATATCCTATTAAAATTGACTGAAAAAACTGAATTGATGTAAAAAAAAAGATTTGAAACTTAATTAGTATAAAAAAAATTTAAGATTAAATTGGTATTAATGTAAAATATTTAAGATTTTTTTGATATATTTTTCTATAAATAAAGGGGTATGATGGAACTTCCTCGTAAGCCGGGAAGAAGGGGAGATTTGATGGGCTAAGTCCGCGTCATGGGACCAGCGCATCATAAACTTAATTAAAAAAAACGGCAAAAAGAAAGAAAAAAGGGTTTGAACGTTAAGAGAGAGAGAGAGTATGTTCGCTAAAGAAACGAAAAAAGAAATAGATGCAGACAGGGAGAGTGCACCTTTAAAGAGGAGAGGGGATCACATTCAACGATAAAAATCTTGTCGAATTGGTTGGAATTTTAGTAAGTTGTTCGTGAGATCGAGATCTACAAGTTGATCGTTTCTGTTTGTTAAAGTCCTTCTCCAAATTGTCTCCAATTTTTACCTTTAAAGAGGAGAGGCGATCAGATTCAACGATAAAAACCTTGTCGAATTGGTTGGAATTTTAGTAAGTTGTTCGTGAGATCGAGATCTACAAGTTGATCATTTCTGTTTGTTGAAGTCCTTCTCCAAATTGTCTCCAATTTTTACCTTTAAAGAGGAGAGGCGATCAAATTCAACCATAAAAACCTTGTCGAATTGGTTGAAGATCGAGATCTACAAGTTGATCGTTTCTGTTCGTTGAAGTTCTTCTCCAAATTGTCTCCAATTTTTACCTTTAAAGAGGAGAGGCGATCAGATTCAACCATAAAAACCTTGTCGAATTGGTTGAAATTTTAATAAGTTGTTCGTGAGATCGAGATCTGCAAGTTGATCGTTTCTGTTTGTTGAAGTCCTTCTCCAAATTGTCTCCAATTTTTACCTTTAAAGAGGAGAGGCGATCAAATTCAACCATAAAAACCTTGTCGAATTGGTTGGAATTTTAGTAAGTTGTTCGTGAGATCGAGATCTACAAGTTGATTGTTTCTGTTTGTTGAAGTCCTTCTCCAAATTGTCTCCAATTTTTCTGGCCGTACCTAGATCTTCTTGCTTCTTTGTATTAATCTACCTTTGTGGTAATGAAATACTGTTGTGTTGTTGATGTGTTGTGTATCAACTCAATCCGACAAGGGCGGGGACTATTTATCGAGACCAGAGGGTTCGAACAAGAAGCGACTCTTAACAAGTTTTTATAATAGTGAAGGGAATGAGAATGAACCGAATTGCGCACCGAATAGAGGGAGGGCGTTGTTGGGATATACATATGAAATTGGAATTAACTCACAAGAGGCGCCTTTTGATGTAATGACAATGTTTAGAATTTAAATTTCAATCTTAATTGTGCTCAAGTGAGAGCACTACTAGAATGAGTGACCCTCTTGGAAAAGTGCCCACCAATACGTCAAAGGACAAAGCCATGAGTCTCGCCATACGACGGGTTAAAGCGAACAATGCCTCGAGAGAGTCAATATAAAGGTGTCACAACATGACATTAAAGCGGAGCCTTCTCCAATAGGTGTGTGGTTTGGGGATGAAAAGCTGATAGGTTTTGTAAAGACCCAATCTGACAAACGTTAAGAGTCTTCACTGAGGTTGAAATACCGTTCCAGCGGTTGCTGGTAGCCTTTTATGAAAATTCTAATTCTTTTGAGTTAAATGAGAATTAGCCCTTCACCGTTTAGGACACCATAATCGTCACTACACAGCGATAACTTCCCGACACACAAATTCCCAAAAAATATATATATGGGTCGAGTACCGACGTTCCTTGGCCCAGGTGGTAAGGAGCCTACCTAGGTTCCCTTAAGCAAGGTCTCGAGTTCGAGCCTTTGTGTATGGAGCAAACGGCGCTGGGAGAGCCACCCCCTTGCGGGTCCGACAGTGCTCAATTCCGGATTTAGTCGGGAATACCACGGATACCGGAAGGTCATAGACAAAAAAAAAAGGAAAGAAAGAAAAGAAAAGAAGAAGAACAAAGGGGTGACTCTTACCAAAGGTTTTTACACAACCGGAGAGCAAAGGGGATTAACGTACCTTCACGGAAGCTGTGGATTAGCTCTTGGAAGGCTGATAAATTCGGATATATCGGTGTCGCCTCGGTCTGCTCTGTTTCTCCTTGCACTAGTTCGGTCGCCATCTTTCGGAACCCGCTGCGAACACACAAGGAAATGCCTGTGAATGTGGGATGTGAATGCCGAAGGGCCGGCGTACATATAAACGGACTTGAGCGAGAGGGGGGGCCCCTTGATGAGCCAAAATTCATGGACCATGTCGCCCCGCGGTCTTACGAATTGTATAATGGCATTGCCCGTGGTATTACGAATTGTGTAATGGTATGGTTAGACTTATATGTTGAGAGGCGTACGAAGGAAGAGGGGACCGCTTGATGAGCGATTGCGAATTGTGTAATGGTATGGTTAGACTTATATGTTGAGAGGCTTACGAAGGAAGAGGGGACCGCTTGATGAGCAAGCCAAAATTCAAGGACCGTATCGCCCGTGGTGTTACGAATTGTATATAATCGTAGAGTTGGACAGTGGACTAATATGTTGGGAGGCGTACAAAGGAGCGTCGCGTGGTTGACAGCGCCCCAATCCACTTGCCAACGGCGACACTCTATCCACTTCCGAACGGACAGGACCACTCGGATCAGACTATCGGACTAGACAGGACTACTCACTACTTCGGATTAGGAATCGGATGGACAGGACCACTCCAATCAGAGCGCCTCCTTTTTTTTTTTTTTTAAAGCAAACCCTAATTAGTAAATTATATTTTTTTTGTTTTACTGTTGGGACTCCTATACTTGCAAGGAACAGAAGAACAAAAGAAGAAGAAGAAATCACCAGTTCCACAAAAAATTGTGAACCAATCTTGCCCAGTCCGGTTCCACGAAGGGAACCCATCACACCTAGGATGTAATAATTCCACACCGTCCAGATTATGCTCGATTCGTCGTTCGAGCAGCACGACGAATTCAAGGATATAGCTCAAAATGGCTGCATTGAAACATTGACCGATATAGCTCAGAGACATGTCGACATTTCGTAAGGAGCCAGAATTCAAGGACCGTTTATCGATTTTCGAACACGAGAAACACGGGAACGAAGGCAACTTGCGATATTTAGAGCGCCCCCTTGGATCATCACCACAAACACAGCTATCCGACCGAAAACCTTCATTGGAATCATCTTCTCTGTTAGCCTATGTTGATGTTCATGTGCTGTGGCTATCTGATCCGGAAATGGTCTGCGTCTTGTAATGGTCCCGGAAGTCCAACCGGTCCCTTTTCAGCACTAATGCACCGGAAAATCGTCCGTCGAGCTCACGTAGAAACAAGAAATGTTCAGAAGAAATGCTTCGTCGAAATTTCGTGCCCCGTGGAATAATTTCATTCGAGATCGAGTCGAGTCCAGAAGACCACGTTCAGGTGGGATAGAGAGTCCTATCTGCGGGCTGTTCTCGTGCTAACAAATTTCTCTTTTCTGGAGATTATGCTCGTCGTTGTCGCGAAACTGGAGCAATGTTATCACACAGCGGACGATGAAGGTTGCCGAGACGCATGATTTGAGCGCACGGGAATCGACGTCGGCTGTTCCGGCAGCTGAGTTTTTTGGTCCTAACAGTGTAACGAGTGTTAGAGCTAGTATGCTCTCGTCTCGTCTGCAGTTCCAATACAGTTTCGACTCTCGCATTATATGATCGAGCGACCCTGACATCGCTTTTGATTTATGAAACTTGGGTTGTGACTCGGATGTGGAACCAGATCGACAAGGCGGAATTCAAGTAAGGCGGCCGCGAATGAATCGGAGATGGGAGCAGACACTGAAGCACAAGAAAGAAATCGAGCCGGCACGTACGTCCGACGAAACCGGGGAGAGCGGCGACCGATCGAGCCTTATGTTATCCGTTTTCGCTTTTCTTCATGCGATGTGTACGCACGATGAGATCGCGGTTCGTGAAAAGCGCGTCGCTCCGCACATCGAGTCCGGGAAGTCGATGCTTCCTTTGAGCAGTCGACACAGGATAAAAAAAAAAAAAGCGATTGCAGCGTTAGCGAAGGCCGCGAAAATGAAAGACGTAGCTCCGGTCGGGAATGTACGGCGGTCGCTTCTGTGCGGAGTGTCGAATATCTAAATTCGATCCTATCAACGATGCAAGAAAAGTAATGAAAATTCGCACAACACAAGAATTTACGTGGTTCAGCAGGGAAGATGTTCCGTCTACTTACGTCCGCGGGTAGAAGAGATCCGTTTCACTAATAACGTAGAAAAGTGTACAGCCATTCTTTCTCACCCCCTACCTCTATTCTAGAGACCCATTTCGCCCTAAAATATATAGCAAAACCCTACATGGCACAAATTACAAAATTGCCCACATAACCTAAAATATTTAGCTTTCCCATAGAGATCCTTCTATGACTGAACATAAAACTAGAGATCCTTCTATGACTGAACATAAAACGCCTCTGACGGCCCGGGGGCGCTGCCCCCACGACCCCCGCCGGGGAGGCCCCCAGACCCCCGCCTGCTCACCGGGGAGTGGGACCCCATGCTGTCCAGTCATCAGGGGGCCTTTCGGAATCGCCTCAGGATCTCTTGGATAACAGAATACAAGACATCAACCTCAACACGGAGCACCTCGTAAATGAAACCGAGTTTGGCCGATGCTAAACTCAACGCATCCTCCGTAGATCCCTTGCGAAAATTTGAGTTCAGCAATGAGCTCGTGATTTAACCATAGAGGCAGGAAACCTATCTTTCTAGCGAACGTTCTTTGGACAATCGATTAAATGACACTTTTGAATAGTTAAAAAGATTATTTTCTCTCAATATTACAAAAAAGTAATAATCGATTTAATATAAAATGTCGTCATATAATTACGATAATTAAGGATGTTTCTAGCCGTTTTCTTTCTATGTTATATATAAATGCATAATATCAATTAAGAATCACACCTTCATTTTGTTCAAAAAAGAAAAATTTACATGAAATAGGATACAATTATCGACCAAAAAAACCAACAATTATCGATCAAGTACGGAAACTGTTTAAATGTCTAAATCGAAGACTTAAGCTAATGGGTGGAGGGAGACTAGATGAATATAAGGCATATTGAAACCTCACAAACAAGCAATGTGGGATATTAAGGCTTTCTTCCTAGTGCAAACTAGACTAAGAAGGAGACGTGGAAATGACAATCGGGGAGCCTCACAAGGAGTGAATCTACAGAATCTAATACTAATATAATGTTAGAAAAGACCTAAAGGCTTAAACTGGTAGAGGAGGACCACGTGAATATAACGTCATGGGACCCCAATAGACAAGTGATGTGGGATATTTTCGTACAAACAACTAACTTGAATTGCCATAGATACGCCACATGCACAATATGGATAATAACCGAGAAAATGAATATTCACCATCGTCCAGATGCAGCATAACTACAGTGTCAACCTTTATGAGTGACCACTTTGGCCTGGAAATTAATCAAGCACATCCAAAACTGAACTGGAAAATCGCGAGGCCAAAAGAAAATGAAGGGTGACCACTACGCTCTCTCTGTCTTGATTGCAAGGGGGGTTGGGCAGATATCCGAGTGAACTCCTAATGTCCTATATTAGCTAGTGAAATGTGAATATCAAGCACCGACTCAGAACCAAAGAGCACATTACTAATTGGTAAGTTTTCTCTAGGCCAAACTAAAAGCATGTAAAACCAAGACAACTAGCAGTGCCACAAAGAACAAGTACGCTGGTCGAATCATTCAATCACACTCTCTTACCATAAGAAGTCATGACCATGGAAAGCACTGGACCGCGATGCGCCTGCCACGACAAGCCTTCCTTGAAAGGAGCATCCTGCTCAAATGGCTGGTCCATCTTCCAGGATCTGATCTTCCCATCCTTATGACCAGTCCACACCAGCCTATTCCCAGAATCAACTATCAAACACATTGTGGGTGACGTTGTCACCGACTCATGGAACGGCGCGGCATCCTCATCGCCTCTCCGGGTCCTACCCCCGAGCCCTGACCCGACCTCAGACACCTTCGTGAGATCCCAAACCCTCACTCCGCTCTCCTGGCCAGCCCAAAGCTGAGTATCCGTACAAGCGATGTTCCTGAGGAACTTACCCACCTGAGTCTCCTTCAGGGGATGCGGCCTCAGCTGTTGGGATTTTGGAACCAAAATCCCATAGAATTGAATGAGAAGTGTGTGGGTGAAAGTGTCCCACATAGGGTAGAAGAGAGATGGGAGATGGGTTCAAATAGTTGAGCCTCACAAATGGGTTTGGGCCCCAAGGGGTACCCCCACCTCCCGCGCGCGCCGCCGCCGCCGTCCGTCCGGCCGGCTCGGCTCGGCTCGGTTCGGTTCCGGGTCCACTCTCTATCGGTTTTTTATTTTTTTCGAACAGACACGTTGTTTAGAATTTATTTATTTATTTATTTATTTTTGGACAAAAAAAAAACATGTTTGTTCGTGAGGTTCGGTTCGCCCGAACAGAAAATCGAAGCCCTTCTCGCGACTGTTCATGAACCGAACCGGTTCAAGCGAACCTTCGCTACTATTCACGAAAACTCGCGACTCTTCATTTTTCGTCACTTGAATAAGACCGAACAGTTTAGTTCGGAATAGAAATATCACTTCGTGGCATTCATTTTTCCTAGACGCACTCTACGCATATTCACTTCATCATTGTCATTTGGTGCGATTGTTACGCAAAATTGCGTTCGTTGGAGTCCTCCGAATACGTACCGCCGGAGGAACGAGATCCGTTCTATCCTGGGAGACGATTGTCCAATATCCTCGGTGCGATTGAGGGGCCAAATTCGTCTTAAGGACACGACGTTAATTCGTTGGGCTCGGATCAACATTCTGCTTATTTGGTTGTACTGCTTTCAGGTCAGTTTTCCTAACGCTTGATTTTAATTTCTGATATATACGAACTTAGCCGAACAACAATCTTAAGACGAATTTTGCTTCGGTTCTGTTCGTATATTCTTATGCGTTGTTCATATCAAATATCATATTGCCGTTTCTTTAATTCGAACTTTTGTATAGTTCGTATGTTCCTTGTCATATCGTATAGAATACGATTCTATTTGCACATTCTGTTCGTTAACGAATTTTTCGAATATTGTTCATATTAGAAATTTTCAATTCTGTTCGTGAATATGGTATGTGTTTATATTTCAGAAATGGCTTCGACTTCGGTTAATCCTGTTCCGAATCACGGAGAAAAGCCAGAAAAGTTCAATGGTACGGATTTCAAGAGATGGCAACAAAAGATGTTGTTCTATCTCACGACCTTGAACTTGGCTAGATTCCTCAATGAGGATGGTCCTAAATTGGACGTTGGAGAGACAAATAAAGAAAAGCTTGCTGCTTGTGGACGCATGGAATCATTCGACTTCTGTGTCGCAACTATGTCCTCAACGGTCCGGACAATACTCTCTATAACGTATATAGTCCGCTAAAACGGCTAAAGAGTTATGGGATAGTCTGGACAAGAAATACAAAACCGAAGATGCCGGATTGAAGAAATTCATTGTCGGTAAATTTCTGGACTTCAAGATGGTTGATTCAAAGACCGTCTTAAGTCAGGTTCAAGAGCTTCAAGTGATTATGCATGATATTCATGCTGAAGGAATGACTCTAAGTGAGACATTTCAAGTAGCTGCATTCATTGAAAAATTGCCACCATCCTGGAGAGATTTCAAGAATTATCTCAAACACAAGAGAAAGGAGTTGTCACTTGAAGACTTGATTGTTCGGTTGAGGATAGAGGAAGACAATAGAAATTCCGAAAAGAAAGTTGGCAGCAATTTGGCGGTCTCAAGGGTCAATGTTGTTGAAGAAGGATCAAAACCCAACAAGAAGAGAAAAATGACTAGCAAGTCTGGAGAGGGATTCACCCAAGGCCTGAAGAAGTTCGTTGGCAAGTGCTTCAACTGTGGCAAGTCTGGACATCGAGCCAAAGACTGCAGAGCCAAGAAAAGACAGAAAACCCAGGCTAATGTGGTGGAAGAAATTTCCAATGGTGTTGATGATATCAATCTAACTGCCATGATATCCGAGTGTAATATGGTGGGAAATCCCAAGGAGTGGTGGATTGATACTGGAGCAACTCGTCATATTTGCGCCAATAAATCAATGTTCTCATCTTACATGCCTATGGAAGGTGATGAAAAACTCTACATGGGTAATTCATCGACCTCTAAGGTTGAAGGTGTTGGAAAGGTTGCTCTAAAGATGACATCTGGGAAAGTTGTGACACTAAATAATGTGCTACATGTGCCAGACATACGCAAGAATTTAGTGTCCGGATCTCTTCTTAGCAAGAATGGCTTCAAGTTGGTTTTTGTATCCGATAAGTTTGTACTCTCCAAGAATGAGATGTATGTAGGAAAGGGTTACCTCGGTGATGGTCTTTTCAAGTTAAATGTAATGATTTGTTGTACCCAATGTTGTTATGAATAAAGCTGTTTCTGCTTATGTGCTTGAGTCTCCTAATTTATGGCATGATAGATTAGGACACGTTAACTATAAGTCGATAAAGAAATTAATGAACATGGGATTATTGCCAAAATTCGAATGTTCTAGTGAGAAATGCCAAGTGTGTGTTGAATCTAAATTTTCTAAGCCTCCTTTTCATTCTGTAGACAATAGAGTCTCAGAACCTTTAGATTTAATACACACAGATATATGCGATATGAAATCAATACCGTCAAGAGGTGGTAATAAGTATTTTATCACATTTATAGATGACTGCTCGAGGTATTGTTATGTTTATTTGCTTAGTAGCAAAGATGAGGCTGTGAATGCTTTTAGAATTTATAAGTCCGAAGTTGAAACTCAGTTGAATAAGAAAGTTAAAATGATAAGAAGTGACAGAGGAGGTGAATATGAATTTCCTTTTGAGGAAATTTGTACTGAGTTTGGTATCGTTCACCAAATGACTCCTCCTTATACGCCGCAATCTAATGGAGTGGCAGAAAGGAAAAACCGGTCTTTAAAGGAAACAATGAATGCATTGTTGAATAGTTCCGGTTTACCACAGAATTTGTGGGGGGAAGCTGTTTTGACGGCGAATTTTATTTTAAATCGAGTGCCCCACAGAAAAACACAACAAACTCCCTATGAGAAATGGAAAGGCAGAATGCCTAACTTGAATTATCTCAAAGTGTGGGGGGTGTTTGGCTAAGGTTGCGGTTCCTAAGCCTAAAAAGGTTAAGATAGGACCAAAGACTGTTGATTGTGTTTTTATCGGATATGCTCAGAATAGCAATGCATATCGTTTTCTTGTTCACAAGTCAGAGATCCCAGATATACATGTTAATACGATAATTGAATCAAGGGACGCTTCGTTCTTTGAAAATATATTTCCGTATAACATAGTATATGAGCCAATTGATAATAATAAGAGGTCTCGAGATACTATATCTAGAAATGATCCAATTGAGGATGAACCTAGACGTAGTAAAAGACAAAGGACTTCCACGTCTTTTGGACCTGATTTCTTAACGTATCTGTTAGAGAATGAGCCTCGGACATTCAAAGAAGCTGTGACTTCGCCAGAAGCCCCGTTCTGGAAAGAAGCTATCAATAGTGAAGTTGAATCCATCTTGTCAAACCATACATGGGAATTGGTTGACCTTCCTCCTGGTAATAAACCACTACAGTGTAAGTGGATTTTCAAGAGGAAAAATGAAAGCGGATGGTGCTATTGATAAATATAAGGCTAGGCTTGTAGTAAAAGGATACAAGCAACGAGAAGGTCTTGATTATTTTGATACTTATTCACCTGTTACTAGAATTACATCCATAAGGATGCTAATTGCCATAGCAGCGGTGTATAAGCTTGAAATCCATCAAATGGATGTTAAGACGGCCTTCTTAAACGGGGATTTGGAAGAAGAAATATATTTGGAACAACCCGAAGGGTTCATTGTTCCAAGTCAAGAGAAGAAAGTATGTCGGCTTATCAAGTCACTCTATGGATTGAAACAAGCACCGAAACAATGGCATGCTAAATTCGACCAAGTCATGTTGTCGAATGGTTTCAAGATCAATGAGTGTGATAAATGTGTATATGTTAAGAACACTCATAATGGTTTTGCCATTTTGTGCTTATATGTAGATGACATGCTTATAATGGGCAGCGATAGTGAGGTTGTTAAGGCGACCAAACGCATGCTCACAAGTAAATTTGATATGAAAGATATGGGGGTTGCAGATGTTATTTTAGGAGTTAAAATCCATAAAACATATGGAGGATTAACTCTATCACAATCCCATTATATTGAGACGATTCTTGGAAAGTGCAAGAATCTAGATATTGTACTCGGTAAAGACTCCTATAGATGTTAATTTACATCTTTCGAAGAATACTTGGTGAAAGTAAGGCTCAAAATGAGTATGCTAGTATACTAGGCGAGTTTAATGTATGTCATGAAGCTGTACTAGGCCGGACATAGCTTGTGCGGTTAGCAAGCTAAGTCGATTTACTGATTAGTCCAAATGAAAATCATTGGAAAGCAATGAAACGTTTATTGGGCTACTTAAAGCATACTCAAGATTATGCTTTGCATTACACAGAATATCCAGCGGTACTTGAAGGATACTGTGATGCAAATTGGATAACCGGCACTAAAGACACAAAATCGACAAGTGGATATGTATTCACACTTGGGGGAGCGGCAGTGTCTTGGAAATCATCCAAACAAACTTGTATTGCTAGATCCACTATGGAATCAGAATTTATTGCTTTGGATAAAGCCGGTGAAGAAGCAGAGTGGCTTCGAAATTTCTTGGAAGATATTCCTAATTGGCCTAAACCAGTGCCTGCTGTATGTATACATTGTGACAGTCAAGCGGCAATAGGAAGAGCAAGGAATGTCATGTATAACGGTAAGTCTCGACACATACGTCGAAGACATGACACAGTAAGACAACTTCTCTCTAGTGGAATTATCACCATTGACTATGTGAAGTCAAAAGATAATATTGCGGATCCATTGACAAAAGGCCTAACTGGAGAGATGGTTGCAAAAACATCAAGGGGAATGGGTTTAAGGCCTATAAACAAGTCATCATAGCGGAAACCCTACCTAGTTGACTGGAGATCCCAAGATCTAGGTTCAAAGGGACAACTAAGTTATGAAGACAGTGTAGAGTACTGTTAAATTTTTACTCATTCCCGGATGAAGACAGTACTAATATGTGAAGGTTAAGCAAAAGCTTTTAATGATTCTGAATTGAGTATGTGATATACTATATGTTCAGAAATCACCTATGTGAGTGTGAAGTGAGGGCCGCTTCTGTGAGAATTGAAAAGGCCGAATTCTCTAAAACACTCATGAGACCAGGCGGTGTTCATGGCCAAAACGAACACAACAGTGAGAACCAATTTTGTTCGAGAAACAGTTGTGTGATTTCTATTGTCTAGGCTTACACCAAAGGTCGACAGTTCAAAGACATCAAGTCTACTGATTGACTGAGTAAATCCGATAGGTTTCACTAAGGAAAGTTCAAGGTCTCAGACTACTTATCCTGATGCAACGTTTTCTCATGGAATAATCGCACATTGCATCTCATGCATACACAAAGAGTCATGATATCTGAACTTCTCATTCATGTGGGGGATTGTTGGGATTTTGGAACCAAAATCCCATAGAATTGAATGAGAAGTGTGTGGGTGAAAGTGTCCCACATAGGGTAGAAGAGAGATGGGAGATGGGTTCAAATAGTTGAGCCTCACAAATGGGTTTGGGCCCCAAGGGGTACCCCACTTTTGTGGAAGAGAGAGGACCTACGTCAAGCTAGGTCGGTCCACCTCCCGCGCGCGCGCCGCCGCCGCCGTCCGTCCGGCCGGCTCGGCTCGGTTCGGTTCCGGGTCCACTCTCTATCGGTTTTTTATTTTTTTCGAACAGACACGTTGTTTAGAATTTATTTATTTATTTATTTATTTTTGGACAAAAAAAAAAACATGTTTGTTCGTGAGGTTCGGTTCGCCCGAACAGAAAATCGAAGCCCTTCTCGCGACTGTTCATGAACCGAACCGGTTCAAGCGAACCTTCGCTACTATTCACGAAAACTCGCGACTCTTCATTTTTCGTCACTTGAATAAGACCGAACAGTTTAGTTCGGAATAGAAATATCACTTCGTGGCATTCATTTTTCCTAGACGCACTCTACGCATATTCACTTCATCATTGTCATTTGGTGCGATTGTTCTGCAAAATTGCGTTCGTTGGAGTCCTCCGAATACGTACCGCTTCGGAGGAACGAGATCCGTTCTATCCTGGGAGACGATTGTCCAATATCCTCGGGTACTGATTGAGGGGCCAAATTCGTCTTAAGGACACGACGTTAATTCGTTGGGCTCGGATCAACATTCTGCTTATTTGGTTGTACTGCTTTCAGGTCAGTTTTCCTAACGCTTGATTTTAATTTCTGATATATACGAACTTAGTCGAACAACATCAGCTCCAGACACGGAGGCCGGCTCGGATGCACGGCCGAGCGCGGCGGCACACGGAAGATCCCTGCTCCGCCGCCACTCGCGACGAACTCCGGCATTGGATGGAGATCCTCCCTGGCGGGGGCGTCGCCGGCAGCCGCCTTGTGGGAAGCGTAATCAGAGTCGTCACAGCTGGCGGAGGCGGTGGAGGAGTAAGGGAAGAAGTCGTCGGCGTCGTCATCGGAGGAGGAGCGATTGGTGTAGAACTGGTCGATGCTGGAAGGGATGCGGTCGTCGTCGAGGCTGTGCTTGCGGATCTGGTGGCGCTTCTTGTGGGAGGAGGAGGGGGTGCGGAGCTGCTGGCTGTAGGAGTGGATCTTGCGCGGCGGAGGGACGGAGCTCAGGGAAGCGATCGCGTCCCTGTCGTCGTCTTCCATTCTCTCGCCCTCCATTTCATGTGATTTTTTTCCGCAGAGGGATTCGGTTGCGCTGATAGAAGAGAGACAGAGAGAGAGAGAGACAGAGAGAGAGGTGGAGATCAGAGAAAGTTTCAGAGAGAGAGAGAGAGAGAGAGAGAGAGAGAGAGAGAGAGAGAGAGAGAGAGAGGAGAGAGAGAAGCGAAGGATGGGAATGGGAGTGAAGAGCGAGAAGAGAGGCGAGGTTGATGGAAGCGAAGGGACAAGAATGAAGACGAAGCAGAGGGAGCGAGACAGAGAGAGAGAGAGAGAGAGAGAGAGAGAGAGAGAGAGACAGAAACAGACAGTTTCAAGTTCGTTGGTAGTTGTCGTGGCCACACACGTGTGACGTCGCTCGTGTGGCTTTTCCCGCGGAAATTTGTCAAAATGACAATGCCAGTTCAATACCTCTCCCTTCACTTCCCCAGGACAGGACTCGCGCACATCGTGCTGGAAATTTCCGCGAGGTGGTTCACCGAAATGAGAAAAATAAGGGGAAAATTTCACAAAGTCAATTCGATTGTCAAGCATGGAAAAAAGAAAAAAAAAACAGTCAGCTATCCGAGGTTCAAATCCTGGATAACTCGAGCCTCCTATCCTGAAAATTACTGATCGGCGATGTCATGAGATCATCGCCTTATGAGATTACCCCGAATCTCTAAAAGGTCCCAAAATATGACAATCGTAACAGCAGGAGATTACCCGGAATCTCTAAAAGGTCCGAAAATATGACAATCGTAACAGCAGAAAGTCAATCGTCCAACTCCTTTCAATTTCGACGGGCATATCTTTCTCTCTCCGCATAGCATGATATAAGACATTGACTGATTAGGATGAGCATTTGGCAGCTTGAACAATGGCTTCAACAATAAAACCTTGCTCGATGCTGTTGTTGGGAATCGGTAAAAACTTCAAACTTACGTGAACAATTGCATTGATGGAATTTGTGGTGGTAGGTAGAACTGTAAAAGTTTCGAAGTTAGAGGATGCAATCAGGTCTTGCTCCTCCTTTTTAATCAAACTTTGGAAAGTGCTTTTCTTACTCAACAACAAGCTCACACCCTTCTAGCAAAAAAAAAAACACAAGCTCACACCCGAGCACCCAGCTCATTTTTCAAGCTGAATCAGTCAGCATGCTCGGTAATCAAGTCCAGAGTATTTGTACATATAGAAGTACCAAAAACCATAAAGACTGAAGGAGAAATGAGGGGAAAGAGGGAAAGCAAATTGCCTCCCAACTTTTACTTCTTGCTTGTAGTTTCTCCGATTGATGTACGATGAGATTGGAGGATTGAGAATGTTGCAAGATATCACACCGTGGAGTTCTTTATTATCTTCTTCCACCTTCCAATCTTTTCCTTTCCCTGGAAAACAGAAAAGTCATGTTAGAGCCCTTTTATATATGAGCGCGCATCCTGACACACGTAATGAGACAGCAACCTTTTCACTCTTCTGTATGCAACAGGAAAAGAAGTGTTGCATACACTGCCGACAAATCTTTGCATTTAACAGTTTCGGTAAAGCTTCATCAACTAATCAAAGTCTAGACGATAAACCAGCGAGAAAGGATATCACCACCAACAACGCTACTACACTGCTTGTCCCACCTTGAACAGCTTAACGAGATCGACCCAGCCTATTTGGAGACTAGAGTTCTCAAATAGCGGTGTAGAGTTTTTGTCCCTATTCGTCTTTGGTATGCCTTTTCAATATGAACTTTTCCAATTCTATCAAGTATCAATCAAGTGAATCGACTTAGAATGTCTCACAACATTACAAAGGCAGGAACACAATAAATACCAAAGGTTCATCTAATAGAATCAACAACCATAAGTTCATGTCAAGAATAGAAGCAACCATCTAGACATACCTTGCGGGGTCCAACAGCCAGTTCATTATCCATAATGGAGATAGCCTTGAAGCCCAAGGGACACAATACCTCCTCATAACTGTACAAATACAAGTTAGCCTATTTTGCAGCCATAAAGCTAATGGCATGGCATTTGCTATTAGCTTATATTACGCAGCATTCTGCTCCTGACGCACTTATAAACTACACTGGTATCTAGACCACTGAAAAATGAGTGCTTACTCTGATATTGATACTTTATAAGGAGGTCCATCAATGAGATCACCGATCTGCACAACCAACCAAGAACCATAAGATACATACATATAGCCTGACATACACTTCAACAATCAATTATATCCATTGGATTTTCCAAGACCTATCATGGAGCATCCTACAATCAGTAGAAAACTAGAGATTAATATCAGAAACCTTGTCAATTATAGAAAAAGCTGAAAACTTCTTTCTATGAGAGAAGGAAAAGAAAAGAGAGGAAAAAGGCGACAAAGACAAGAAACAAGCAAAGTGAAATGTCCTATTATTCTTTCACATCCTTCAGCCGTCATAAGAATGTGAACCTTAATAGCATTCGCCAATTTCCCAAGTCCATTCAGAGACTGATTTACAGAGTCAAAGTATTTCTGTTCGATTGCGAAAAGAAGCATCGATAGAAAGGAAAAAGAAAAGCATATTAGACAGTTAAAATTAGAACCGGAAACATCAGGGTGATGAGCTCGCCATCTGGTCCCAATAATTCACTCATTCGCTCTGCCCATGCTGCTCTTATTTCTGGCTCAATTGCACAAAAGAACCTGCTCGTTGGGGGGAAAGGAAAAATTTGATCACCATTGATTTCCTCACAGAAATGGAAGAAGATGAAAAGAACACAAATGGCTTAATTTGACTTACGTATAATCAAAAATAAGATCAAAGAGCTCTGTTGGATTCCAAGTGAAGAAATCCTCCTTCAGGAAGATGAAATGATTTGCATTTGGTGATGAAGAGAATAGCTGCCTCATGCATAAGATGTTGAATGAGACTTTGGAAAAGAGAATCAGCTAAACAAACATCTCACTACGGAACACGAACTCAAGTACCAGACCACATCAGCCTTTTTAAGCGCATGAAACACACTAACTGGAGAGAAAAACCATACAAAGCATGTTCTGGCACGAGAGCTTCACTTTGGAATTTAAAGGCATCCTTCACCAATCTCAAGAATAAAATAGAAGTTAGCATGCTATATGATTGCCTAATTAATGAACCAACCGAGCACAAAAGAGCTAATCCGCTATTATAAATGGATAATACAATAAACTAAATGGTACTCTGGTACCAAATCTTATGTGAAAACATAGAAGAGATATCCTCCACTCAAATGGCTCTCTGTTAATGTCTATCTACAGGTAAAGTGACATCACTAGCAAGCAGCAAAGCGACGATCTCTTGGTTCTTAGCATGTCACGGTAGTCTAACAGTCATAATTATGTGACAAAATTATGCAGCTGACATGCCCCGTGATACTAAAGAAGGAAATGCGTCATTTCTAGTCCCTAGCATTTTTCGTTGATAGCAGCCACAGAAATTTATAGTCCCACAAGGGCAACTTGGAGCAAAAGGAAAAGGAAGGTGTCATATCATCACCTTCATGGGATACTGAAATGAGTTGCTACATACAGGAAAGCAGAGGAAAACACAGTACATACTTATAATCAAAGAAATTGTGCTTGGATAACTTCTACCACTTCAAATTATTTTGGATTGGCACGTTGTCAGCTGTTGCGGAGCCTGTATGTGCTATATACAGAAGAAGAGATAATCCACCCCCAGAGAAAGCAAGTATGCAACGCCCAGTCATCAGCATGATGCATAAATTCAAGCCCAAGAAGTGTTATTACCTGTATTGCTCTCTTTATGGCACCTTCTGATATGTCTATTCCCACAACATAGCGTTCGGGACAGGCAACAGATGCCACATCATAGCCCTGTCACATGCAGGGAACTTCGTGAGGGCCAAAAACAGCAGTATTTGCTTTGGATCTCAAAGGTAAGCTCAAATAATGGAAGAGATGGTACCACTTACAGAGCCACATCCTGGAACAAGAGCCCTGCCTTTTGGAAGAGCACCCATCTGGTGAAGCTGCTGAAGTATTGGGGTCGGTTGTCCTAAATCCCAGGGGGTCAACCCTTGCTCCCAGCACTTCTTCCAACCATCTAGTAAGAAGCCAGGGACTCGAGTTATTATAGTACCATACCGATTGTAATTCGCAAGTTTGACAGCCCAACATAACCCTCTAGCGCCCACCACCCCGCATAGACATAGGCGTACGAAGCAACAAAACGGCGGCTTCAACTCGGCCGACCCAACACAGTCAACGCGCGGAAGAAGCAGAATCACCGGAAGAAACGAAGCAAACGCGCGCACGGAAATCGAGAGAGAGCTCCGAGGAGTACCGGCCGACTCTCCGTGGACGAGTTGCTTGATCCGATCGACGTGGGTGGCGAGCTTGGACTTGGAGGCGGCGGCGACGCCGTCGCCCCCCCCCCCGCCGCTCGCGGCCATCCCCCGGGTGGCGCCGCCGGCGCCGGCGGAGGCGGCCTCCTCCGCCCTCGCGCTCGCGGCGGAGGCCGCTGTACGGAGACGGCGGAAACGGAATCGCCCGCCGCAGAGCTCGGATCGACGGCGCCACAACGGAAGCTCGGGTCGGGTATTAAGCCCGAAATTCTTTTTACCCGAGCCCGTTCGCGATTTTGAACAATATTAATTATTTATTTGGACTCTCTTAGTAGGTCCCTCGTCCATGTAAGATAACTTTTCTCTTGACTCATATTACTTTTACGAGCGAGGCTCGGCGGTCGGCCAAAAGGCAGAAGAAAGTTAAAAGAATTAAAAGAAAATTAGAAGAATTGTTTCAAAAATCGACAAAAATGTATTAAATTTTATAAAGAATTATCCCCGTCAACGTCAGCGGCATTACGTAGATCGGTCGATGTTTACATCAATAATATCCTATTAAAATTGACTGAAAGAACTGAATTGATGTAAAATAAAAAGATTTAAAACTTAATTATTATAAAAAAAATTTAAGATTAAATTCATATTAATATAAAATATTTAAGATTTTTTTGATATATTTTTCTATAAATAAAGGGGTATGGTGGAACTTCCTCGCAAGCCGGGAAGAAGGGGAGATTTGATGGGCTAAGTCCGCGTCATGGGACCAGCGCATCATAAACTTAATTAAAAAAAACGGCAAAAAGAAAGAAAAAAGGGTTTGAACGTTAAGAGAGAGAGAGAGTATGTTCGCTAAAGAAACGAAAAAAGAAATAGATGCAGACAGGGAGAGTGCACCTTTAAAGAGGAGAGGCGATCAGATTCAACCATAAAAATCCTGTCGAATTGGTTGAAATTTTAGTAAGTTGTTCGTGAGATCGAGATATGCAAGTTGATCGTTTCTGTTTGTTGAAGTCCTTCTCCAAATTGTCTCCAATTTTTACCTTTAAAGAGGAGAGGCGATCAAATTCAACCATAAAAACCTTGTCGAATTGATTGGAATTTTAGTAAGTTGTTCGTGAGATCGAGATCTGCAAGTTGATTGTTTCTGTTTGTTGAAGTCCTTCTCCAAATTGTCTCCAATTTTTACCTTTAAAGAGGAGAGGCGATCAGATTCAACCATAAAAACCTTGTCGAATTGGTTGAAATTTTAATAAGTTGTTCGTGAGATCGAGATATGCAAGTTGATCGTTTCTGTTCGTTGAAGTCTTTCTCCAAATTGTCTCCAATTTTTACCTTTAAAGAGGAGAGGCGATCAGATTCAACCATAAAAACCTTGTCGAATTGGTTGGAATTTAGTAAGTTGTTCGTGAGATCGAGATCTACAAGTTGATTGTTTCTGTTTGTTGAAGTCCTTCTCCAAATTGTCTCCAATTTTTCTGGCCGTACCTAGATCTTCTTGCTTCTTTGTATTAATCTACCTTTGTGGTGATGAAATACTGTTGTGTTGTTGATGTGTTGTGTATCAACTCAATCCGATAAGGGCGGGGACTATTTATCGAGACCAGAGGATTCGAACAAGGAGCGACTCTTAACAGGTTTTTAGAATAGTGATGGAAATGAGAATAAATTGAATTGCGCACCGAACAAAGGGAGGGCATTCTTGGGATATACATATGAAATTGGAATTAACTCACAAGATGCGCCTTTTGATAAAACGACAACACTTAGAATTTAAATTTCAATATTAACTGTGCTCAAGTGAGAGCACTACTAGAATGAGTGACCCTCTTGGAAAAGTATCCACCAATACGTCAAAGGACAAAGCCATGAGTCTCGCCATACGACGGGTTAAAGCGAACAATACCTCGAGAGAGTTAATATAAAGGTGTCACAACATGACATTAAAGCGGGCCTTCTCCAATAGGTGTGTGGTTTGGGGATGAAAAGCTTATGGGTTTTGTAAAGACCCGATCTGACAAAGATTAGGAGTGTTCGCTGAGGTCGAAATACCGTTCCAGCGGTTGCTGGCAGGCTTTCATGAAAATTTCTAATTCTTTTGAGTTAAATGAGAATTAGCCCTTCACCGTTTAGGACACCATAATTGTCACTACATAGCGATAACTTCCCGACACACAAATTCTAAAAAAAAAAAAATATATATATATGGGTCGAGTACCGACGTTCGTTGGTCCAAGTGGTAAGGAGCCTGCCTAGGTTCCCTTAAGCAAGGTCTCGAGTTCGAGCCTTTGTGTATGGAGCAAACGGCGCTGGGAGAGCCACCCCCTTGCGGGTCCGACAGTGCTCAATTCCGGATTTAGTCGGGAATACCACGGATACCGGAAGGTCATAGACAAAAAAAAAAGGAAAAGAAAAGAAGAACAGAGGGGTGACTCGTACCAAAGGTTTTTACACAACCGGAGAGCAAAGGGGATTAACGTACCTTCACGGAAGCTGTGGATCAGCTCTTGGAAGGCTGACAAATTCGGATATATCGGTGTCGCCTCGGTCTGCTTTGTTTCTCCTTGCACTTGTTCGGTCGCCATCTTTTGGAACCCGCTACGAACACACAAGGAAATGCCTGTGAATGTGGGATGTGAATGCCGAAGGGCCGACGTACATATAAACAGACTTGAGCGAGAGGGGGGTCCCTTGATGAGCCAAAATTCATGGACCATGTTGCCCCGCGGTCTTACGAATTGTATAATGGCATTGCCCGTGGTATTACGAATTGTGTAACGTTATGGTTAGACTTATATGTTGAGAGGTGTACGAAGGAAGAGGGGACCGCTTGGTGAGCGATTACGAATTGTGTAATGGTATGGTTAGACTTATATGTTGAGAGGCGTACGAAGGAAGAGGGGACCGCTTGATGAGCGAGCCAAAATTCAGGGACCGTATCGCCCGTGGTGCTACGAATTGTATATAATCGTATAGTTGGACAGTGGACTAATATGTTGGGAGGCGTACATAGGAGTGTCGCGTGGTTGACAGCGACCCAATCCACTTGCCGACAACGACGCTCCATCCACTTCCGAATTCTTGATTAGGAATTGGACGGATAGGACCACTCGGATCACATTGTCGGACCGGACAGGACTACTTCGGATTAGGAATCGGATGGACAGGACCACTCCAATCAGAGCGCCTCCTTTTTTTTTTTTTTAAAGCAAACCCTAATTAGTAAAATATATTTTTTTGTTTAACTGTTGGGACTCCTACTTGCAAGGAACAGAAGAACAAAAGAAGAAGAAGAAATCGCCAGTTCCACAAAAAATTGTGAACCAATCTTGCCCAGTCCGGTTCCGGGGAGGGAACCGATCACACCTAGGATGTAATAATTCCACACCGTCCAGATTATGCTCGATTCGTCGTTCGAGCAAATGAAGAATGGCTGCATTGAAACATTGGCTGATATAACTCAGAGACATGTCGACATTCCGTAAGGAGCCAGAATTCAAGGACTGTTTGTCGATTTTCGAACACGAGAAACACGGGAACGAAGGCAACTTGCGATATTTAGAGCGCCCCCTTGGATCATCACCACAAACACAGCTATCCAACCGAAAATCTTCATTGGAATCATCTTCTCTGTTAGCCTATGTTGATGTTCATGTGCTGTGGCTATCTGATCCGGAAATGGTCTGCGTCTTGTAATGGTCCCGGAAGTACAACCGGTCCCTTTTCAGCACTAATGCACCAGAAAATCGTCCGTCGAGCTCACGTAGAAACAAGAAATGTTCAGAAGAAATGCTTCGTCGAAATTTCGTGCCCCGTGGAATAATTTCATCCGAGATCGAGTCGAGTCCAGAAGACCACGTTCAGGTGAGATAAAGAGTCCTATCTGCGGGCTGTTCTCGTGCTAACAAATTTCTCTTTTCTGGAGATTATGCTCGTCGTTGTCGCGAAACTGGAGCAATGTTATCACACAGCGGACGATGAAGGTTGCCGAGACGCATGATTTGAGCGCACGGGAATCGACATCGGCTGTTCCGGCAGCTGAGTTTTTTTGGTCCTAACAATGCAACGAGTGTTAGAGCTAGTATGCTCGCGTCTCGTCTGCAGTTCCAATACAGTTTCGATTCTTGCATTATATGATCGAGCGACCCTTACATCGCTTTTGATTTATGAAACTTGGGTTGTGACTCGGATGTGGAACCAGATCGACGAGGCGGAATTCAAGTAAGGCGGCCGCGAATGAATCTGAGATGGGAGCAGACATTGAAGCACGAGAAAGAAATCGAACCGGCACGTACATCCGACGAAACCGGGGAGAGCGGCGACCGATCGAGCCTTATGTTATCCGTTTTCGCTTTTCTCCATGCGATGTGTACGCATGATGAGATCGCGGTCCGTGAAAGCGCATCTCTTCGCACATTGAGTCCGGGAAGTCGATGCTTTCTTCAAGCAGTCGAACAGGATATAAAAAAAAAAAAGCGATTGCAGCGTCGGCGAAGGTCGCGAAATGAAAGACGTAGCTCCGGTCGGGAATGTACGGCGGTCGCTTCTGTGCGGAGTGTCGAATATATAAATTCAATCCTATCAAGGATGCAAGAAAAGTAATGGAAATTCGCATAACACAAGAATTTACGTGGTTCAGCAAGGGAGATGTTCCGCCTATCTACGTCCACGGGGAGAAGAGATCCGTTTCACTAATAACGTAGAAAAGTGTACAGCCACTCTTTCTCACCCCCTGCCTCTTTTCTAGAGACCCGATTCGCCCTAAAATATATAGCGAAACCCTACATGGCACAAATTACAAAATTGTCCACATAGCCTAAAATATTTAACTTTCCCATAGAGATCCTTCTATGACTAAACATAAAACGCCTCTGGCGGCCCGGGACCCCCGTGCTGTGACTGAACATAAAACACCTCTGGCGGCCCGGGACCCCCGTGCTGTCCAGTCGTCAGGGGGCCTTTCGGAATCGCCTCAGGATCTCTTGGATAACAGAATACAAGACATCAACCTCAACATAGAGCACCTCGTAAATGAAACCGAGTTTGGCCGATGCTAAACTCAACGCATCCTCCGTAGATCCCTTGCGAAAATTTGAATTCTGCAATGAGCTCGTGATTTAACCATAGAGGCAGGAAACCTATCTTTCTAGCTAACGTTCTTTGGACAATCGATTAAATGACACTTTTGAATAGTTAAAAAGATTATTTTCTCTCAATATTACAATAAAGTAATAATCAATTTAATATAAAATGTCGTCATATAATTACGATAATTAAGGATGTTTCTAGCCGTTTTCTTTGTATGTTATATATAAATGCATGATATCAATTAAGAATCACATCTTCATTTTGTTCAAAAAAGGAAAAATTTACATGAAATAGGATACAATTATCGACCAAATAAACCAACAATTATCGATCAAGTATGGAAACTGTTTAAATGTCTAAATCGAAGACTTAAGCTGATCGGTGGAGGGAGACTACATGAATATAAGGCATATTGAAACCTCACAAACAAGCAATGTGGGATGTTAAGGCTTTCTTCCTAGTGCAAACTAGATTAAGAAGGAGACGTGGAAATGACAATCGGGGAGCCTCACAAGGAGTAAATCTACAGAATTTGATACTAATATAATGTTAGAAAGGACCTAAAGGCTTAAACTGGTACAGGAGGACCACGTGAATATAACATCATGGGACCCCCATAGACAAGTGACGTGGGATATTTTCGTACAAACAACTAACTTGAATTGCCATAGATACGCCACATGCACAATATGGATAATAACCGAGAAAATGAATATTCACCATCGTCCAGATGCTGCATAACTACAGTGTCAACCTTTATGAGCGACCACTTTGGCCCGGAAATTAATCAAGCACATCCAAAACTGAACTGGAAAATCGCGAGGCCAAAAGAATATATAGGGTGACCATTACGCTCTCTCTGTCTTGATTGCAAGGGGGGTTGGGCAGATATCCGAGTGAACTCCTAATGTCCTATATTGGCTAGTGAAATGTGAATATCAAGCACGGAGTCAGAACCAAAGAGCACATTATTAATTGGCAAGTTTTCTCTAGGCCAAACTAAAAGCATGCAAAACCAAGACAACAAGCAGTGCCACAAAGAACAAGTACGCTGGTCGAATCATTCAATCACACTCTCTTACCATAAGAAGTCATGACCATGGAAAGCACTGGACCGCGATGCGCCTGCCACGACAAGCCTTCCTTGAAAGGAGCATCCTGCTCAAATGGCTGGTCCATCTTCCAGGATCTGATCTTCCCATCCTTATGACCAGTCCACACCAGCCTATTCCCAGAATCAACTATCAAACACATTGTGTGAAGAGCGAAGTGCAGGATGGGAATGGGAGTGAAGAGCGAGAAGAGAGGCGAGGTTGATGGAAGCGAAGGGACAATAATGAAGACGAAGCAGAGAGAGAGAGAGAGAGAGAGAGAGAGAGAGAGAGAGAGAGAGGGAGGGACAGAAACAGACAGTTTCAAGTTCGTTGGTAGTTGTCGTGGCCACACGTGTGACGTCACTCGTGTGGCTTTTCCCGTGAAAATTTGTCAAAATGACAATGCCAGTTCAATATCTCTCCATTCACTTCCCCAAGACAGGACTCGCGCACATCCTGCTGGAAATTTCCGCGAGGTAGTTCACCGAAATGAGAAAAATAAGGGGAAAATTTCACAAAGTCAATTCGATTGTCAAACATGGAAAAAAGAAAGAAAAAAAAAAGTCAGCTATCTGAGGTTCAAATCCCGGACAGCCTCCTATCCTGAAAATTACTGATTGGCGATATCATGAGATCATCGCCTTATGAGATTACCCGGAATCTCTAAAAGGTCCGAAGATATGACAATTGTAACAGCAGAAAGTCAATCGTCCATCTCCTTTCAATTTTGACGGGCATATCTTTCTCTCTCAACATTGCATGATATAAGATATTGACTAATTAGGATGAGCATTTGGCAGCTTGAACAACGGGTTCAACAATACAACCTTGCTCGATGCTGTTGTTGCAAATCGGTAAAAACTTAAACTTACGTGAACAATTGCATTGATTGAATTTGTGATGGTAGGTAGAACTGTAAAAGTTTCGAAGTTAGAGGATACAATCAGGTCTTGCTCCTCCTTTTAATCAACTTTGGAAAGTGCTTTTCTTACTCAACAACAAGCTTGCACCCGAGCACCCAGCTCATTTTTCGAGCTGAATCAGTCGGCATGCTCAGTAATCAAGTCCAGAGTATCTGTACATATAGAAGTACCAAAAATTATAAAGACTGAAGGAGAAATGAGGGGAAGAGGGAAAGTAAATTTGCCTCTCGACTTTTACTTCTTGCTTGTAGTTTCTCTGATTGATGTACGACGAGATTGGAGGATTGAGAATGTTGTAAGATATCACAGCGAGGAGTTGTTTATTATCTTCTTCCACCTTCCAATCTTTTCCTTTCCCTGGAAAACAGAAAAGTCATGTTAGAGCTCTTTGATATATGAGCGCACATACTGACACACGTGATGAGACAGCAACCTTTTCACTCTTCTGTATGCAACAGGAAGAGGAGTGTTGCATACACTGCTGACAAATCTTTGCTTTCAACAGTTTCGGTAAAGCTTCATCAGTTAATCAAAGTCTAGACGATAAACCAGTGAGAAAGGGTATCACCACCAACAACGCTACTACACTGCTTGTCCCACCTTAAACAGCTTAACGAGATCGACCTAGCCTATTTGGATAGTAGAGTTCTCAAATATCGGGTGTAGAGTTTCGGTCCATTTTGTCCCTTATTCGTCTCGGTATGCCTTTTCAATATGAACTTTTCCAATTCTATCAAGTATCAATCAAGTGAATAATTGACTTAGAATGTCTCACAACATTACAAAGGCAGGAACACAACAACCAAAGGTTCATATAATAGAATCAACAACCAGAAGTTCATGTCAAGAATAGAAGCAACCATCTAAGCATACCTTGCGGGGTCCAACAGCCAGTTCATTATCCATAATGGAGATAGCCTTGAAGCCCATGGGACACAATACCTCCTCGTAACTGTACAAAAAGAAATTAGCCTATTTTGCAGCCATAAAGCTAGTGGCATGGCATTTACTATAGCACATATTATGCAGCATTCCGCTCATGACACACTTATAAACTACACTGGCATCTAGACCACTAAAAAATGAGAGCTTACTCTGATATTGATACTTTATAAGGAGGTCCACCAATGTGATCGCTGATCTGCACAACCAATGAAGAACCATAAGATACATAGATATAACCTGACATATTCTTCAACAATCAATTATAACCATTGAATTTTCCAAGAACTATTATGGAGCATCCTATAATCAGTAGAAAACTAGGGATTAATATCAGAAACCTGGTCAGCTTTAAAAAAAGCTGAAAACTTCTTTCTATGAAAGAAGGAAAGAGAAAAGAGAGGAAAAGGGGATAAAGAAAAAGAAACAAGCAAAGTGAAATGTGCTATAATTTTTTCACATCCTTCAGCCATCATAAGAATGTGGACCTTAATAGTATTCGCCAATTTCCCAAGTCCATTCAGAGACTGATTTACAGAGTCAAAGTAATTCTGTTCGATTGTGAAAAGAAGCATCGATAGAAAGGAATAAGAAAAGCATATTAGACAGTTAAAATTAGAACCGGAAACATCAGGGTGATGAGCTCGCCATCTGGTCTCAATAATTCACTCATTCGCTCTGCCCATGCTCCTCTTATTTCTGGCTCAATTGCACAAAAGAACCTGCTCGTTGGGGGGAAAGGAAAAATCTGATCACCATTGATTTCCTCACAGAAATGGAAGAAGATGAAAAGAACACAAATGGCTTAATTTGACTTACGTGTAATCAAAAATAAGATCAAAGAGCTCTGTTGGATTCCAAGTGAAGAAATCCTCCTTCAGGAAGATGAAATGATTTGCATTTGGTGATGAAGAGAATAGCTGTCTCATGCGTAAGATGCTAAATGAGACTTTGGAAAAGAGAATCAGCTAAACAAACATCTCACTACGGAACACAAACTCAAATTCCAGACCACATCAACTTTTTTAAGCACATGATACACACTAACTGAAGAGAAAAACCATACAAAGCATATTCTGGCACGAGAGCTTCACTTTGGAATTTAAAGGCATTCTTCACTAATCTCAAGAATAAAAATAGATGTTGGCATGCTATATGATTGCCTAATTAATGAACCGACAGAATACAAAAGAGCTAATCCGCTATTATAAATGGATAATACAATAAACTAAATGGTACTCCGGTACCAAATCTTATGTGAAAACATAGAAGAGATATGCTCCACTCAAATCTTATCTACAGGTAAAGTGACATTACTAGCAAGCAGCGAAGCGACAGTCTCTTGGTTCTTAGCATGTCACAGTATTCTAACAGTCATAATTATGTGACAAAATTATGCAGCTGCTATGCCCATGATACTAAAGAAGGAAATGCGTCATTTCTAGTCCCTAGCATTTTCAGTTGATAGTAGCCACAGAAATTTATAGTCCCACAAGGGCAACTTGGAGCAAAAAGAAAAGGAAGATGTCAGATCATCACCTTCATGGGATACTGAAATGAGTTGCTACATACAGGAAAGAAGAGGAAAACACAGTATACACTTATAATCAAAGAAATTGTGCTGATGCATATATTCAAGCCCAAGAAGTGTTCTTACCTGTATTGCTCTCTGTATGGCGATTTCTGATATGTCTATTCCCACAACAGAGCGGTCAGGACAGGCAATAGATACCACATCATAGCCCTGCCCTATCCAAGGAACCTTCGTAAGGGCCAAAACAGCAGTATTTGCTTTGGATCTCATAGGTTACTCGAATAATTGAAGAGATGGTACTGCTTACAGAGCCACATCCAGGAACAAGAGCCCTGCCTTTTGGAAGAGCACCCATCTGGTGAAGCTGCTGAATTATTGGGGTCGGTCGTCCTAAGTCCCAAGGGGTCAATCCTTGCTCCCAGCACTTCTCCCAACCATCTAATAAGTCAGGGACTAGAGTTATTATATTACCATATCAATTGTAATTCGTAAGTTTGACAGCCCAACATACCCCTACAGCCCCCAACCCACCCCCCCCTGGGAAAAAAAAATGATACAAAATAAATAACACACGGAGAATTCTTCCCCTTTGAAACCATCTTCCTAGAAAATGTTAACAAAAGAAGATTTACTTTTAGGCTCTTCAAACGGAGGCCTGGGGACCAGTGAAATTATATCAACCAATGTCTCCAACAACCTCATGGGCCATCTTTTGAAAACTATCTTGCCTAATCAAATTGTATAAAAGACTATTTTTGGATCAAAACCGTTCATATGTCCTTAGAACAATGTTGACAGGACACAAAGCTTGTCGATACTTTCATCTGTCAAGACTTCATGCTTTTTATTATTACAAACGCATCCACCAAGGTGTAACCTCACTACTAAAGATATTTGATCTCTATAAATTCTCTTCCCTTGAAATTTATTTCCAGGGAAAGTACAAAAGGAAATGAACCCATCAGTGATATGGACTAAACTCACGTTGTCAACCTTCGATTTGACCAAACACAATCTTAAATTCATCCTCAGTTGCTATTTCTACGGCTGCATTGGAAGTTCTGTTAGGATTTTGACAGTCTTCCGTCCAAAAGGACGTCTTTTGAACTTCTGCAATAAAATAAAACGCCACTCCACATGTCCCATTTGATGGTTTGGTATTAAAATCTTCCCCCAAAGCACGTTTGCAAAATCAACGTAACTCTACGAGAATTCTCGACCTTACTCTGCTTCTGCAATAACAAAAAACTAGCGTCGAATTTCCTCAAAATTGAGCTGGAGAGATAGCGAAACGTCAATCAATCGCCAACACGCATTCAACAAAACCGTCCGCGCAATCTCGGAGCAAACCCCTCATAGACAAAGGCGTGCAAGGCAACACAGCGGCGACTTCAACCCGGCCGATACAACAGTAAACGCGCGGGAAGAAGCAGAATCACCGGAAGAAACGAAGCAAAGCGCACGGAAATCGAGAGAGAGCTCCGAGGAGTACCAGTCGACTCTCGGTGGACGAGTTGCTTGATCCGATCGACGTGGGTGGCGAGCTTGGACTTGGAGGCGCCGCCGCCGCCGCCGCCCTCCCCGCCGTTCGCGGCGGCCATCCGGGTGGCGCCGGCCTCCGCTCCGCCCCCGCGCCGGCGGCCGCAGTTGCAGTACGTCGACGACGGAAACGGGATCGCCAGTCGCAGAGCTCCGATGGATGATGCTACAAGGGAAGCCGAAGACGAAGAAGGAAGAGTAGCGAAAGAGAGAGTTCGCATTTAGCGCGAGGCGACGTGCTTAACGCCCACTGTTTTGCGCTGATCCTTGTTTAAAATCCGCGAGCCGAGTAACGGCGGAAGACGAGTAGTAGACAACTGTAATTTTGATTTAGAAGGGATAAGGACACAAACAGTTAATAAACTTTGGCTTAATATGTAATGTAATTTTCAAATTTTTAATTTGTTCAATGTAGTTCTCGAACTTTAGATTAATGTTCAATGTAGTCCCTGAATTTTTAATTTGTTTGATGTGATCCCCGAACTTTTTGTACATGTTTAGTGTAGTTCTTGAATGCAGTCCCGGACTTTAATTAATGGAATGACTACATTGAATATTTTCATATAGTTCATGGACTAAATTGAATATGTACCAAAAGTTCAGAGATGATATCGAACAAATTAAAAATTCAGGGACCACATTGCACATTGGGTCAAAGTTCAGGGACCTTATTGAACAGATTAAAAATTCACGGACCACATTGCACATTGGGTCAAAGTTTAGAGATTATTTTTGTCATTTCCCCCGATTTAGAACTGATAAAATGGGCCGGGCCCGAGTTGGGCATTTTACCCGAAAGTCTTTACCCAAGCCTGTTCATGATTTTAGACAACAATATTAATTATTTATTTGGATTTTTGTTTGGTCTATCGTCGGTGTAAGAGATTGCTTTACATGTTCGAGATGTGGTTTTCTTTGAGCGTCAAATCATTGGAGACACTAACGAACCAAGGAGGTCAAAGAATGCAGCTCGGCATTATGTTAATTTCAGCTCAAATCCTCTTATCGTGTTGGGTGGAAATCACCAAGGTGAAGTGCAAGGAAGTTGTGAAAACCTTGAAGCCGATGAGTTTACGAGAAATGTTGATTCCTCGTGAAAATAATTAAGCCAAAACAGTAAGTTGAGCAAGAACAACCCTTTGAGCAAGAACATCCCTTCATGCCTCAAGTAAGAAGACTAGTAAGAAGGCATAGACCTTCACAGAGATATCGGCCCCTGCAAATATGTGTTACTCACGGGTGCAGGAGAGCTAGAAACTTATCAAGAGGCCATGTCATGTGACAAAAAGAATGAGTCATGAAGCCATGTAAGAGGAGCTCTAATTCTCGCATAAGAACCACATATTTGAATGGGTGAAATTGACTAAGGGCAAGAGAACACTAAAAAAAAAGTGGGTGTATAAGTTATAAACAAATGAAAGCCTTAATACAAGGTTAGGCTTGTTGTGAATGGCTTTTATCAAAAGAAGAATTGATTTTGAAGAGTTTTTCTCATGAGTGGTAAGAATGACTTATATCTGAGTTGTTTTTGGTTTGGCAGCTAGGTTTGAATATAAATTGAACAACAAACTTTTTTTCCGTTGAGACTTAGAAAGAGAAATATTTATGGAGCACCCTAAAGGGTTTTAAAGCTGAAGGTAAGGGGCATCTTCTAAGCAGGTTGAGGAAAAGCTTATGTGGCATCAAGTAAGCGTAACACAGTGCTGCATGAAGTTTGAATCATTAATGAAAGGTCATGATTATGGTAAGATAAATTCTGATTCTTGTGTCTTTAATCTTTAGATAATGGGTTTACTATCCTCCTACTATATATGGATGATATATTGACAGTTGGTCATGATGCTGAGATAATCAAAAACTTGAAAAATGAGTTGAGTAAAGTTTTAACAATGAAGATTTATGACTAGCTAAGCAAATCATTGGCATGAAAATTAGTCGTGGCAAAAAGAATAGGATACTTTGGCCAAGAGAAGTATATTTAAAAAGTGTTAGAGAAATTCAACATAAGCAAATATAAATCGGTAAGTACTCAACTTGCTGGCCACTTAAAGTTGAGAAATAAAGAGTGTTTAACAAGTGAGAAAGAGATGATGAAAATTTCTTATGCACTAACCGCAAGTAATTTGATATATGCCATTAATTTGTACAAGAGTGAATAGTTCTCATGCAATTGCTGTTGTGAGCAGGTTTCTCTCAAGGTAATAAAAATTGGACTTTCGTAAAAAAATGGATTTTGAGATATCTTAGAGGCACTTTGAGAGTTTTCTTGTGCTTTGGAATTGAGAAGCCTGAGTTTTTTTTTTTTGCTAGAAGAGAAGCCTGAGTTGAGTAGCTACTCAAATGCATGTTATACCAATGATATTATCTCTCAAAAGTTTACATTATGTTACATGATGACTTTTACTTGTGAAGCGGTTTTATGGCAATCATGAATAAAAAAATGTCACTTCACCAAAGCAAGTAAGGAATTCTTGTGCGTGAAGAAATTCTTACAAAAGTTGAACTTGATGCAAGAAAATTTTGTTTTGTATTGTGATGTACCTTAGTAAAGATGTGGTGTTGCACTCTAGATCGAAACGTATTAATGTAAAATATCATTGGATGCAAGAGCAATCAGAAAAGAAGCTTTTTCTACTTGAGAAAGTTCACACCGATGACAATGGATCCGAAATAATGATCGAAACCTTGCCCATGGTGAAATGTGAGTCTTGTAGAAATAAAGGGAAAAGTATTAGAAAAGTCATAAATATTCTGCAATGATGCCAATTGAGATCTAAATTTTTTGTTTTTATGCTAATTCAGTCCTCCCGGCTAATTTTGATTGGATATTACTGACGTGGACATCGGCCAGTCTACATGGCACCGCCGGTGCTAACATAGACAATTTTTAATAATATTTTTTCGATTTTTTAATTTTTTTTTCTTTTTTTCCTTGTTTTCTTTCTTTTTTTTCTCCTTTCTTCTACCTTTGGCCGGTGACCAAACACCGAACATTGGCCATGGCGGTCGCCTAGCCTCGCCTGGGTGAGGCCGCCGTTGCCTACCATAGGCAAGGCCTGGCCAACCCTCGCCTGAGCGAGGGCAGGCAAGGCTCGGCGAGGGTCGGCCTGACCCAAGCCAAGGCGGTCTCGCCAGATTTGGCGAGGGGAGCCCTCACCAGGGCATGCGGGCAACGGTGGCCTCGTCCCGGCAAGGCTAGGCGGCCAGCCATGGCCACTAGCCGGTGTTCGTCATAGGCCAAAGGTAGAAACAAGGAAAAAGAAAAAAGAAGAAAAAATTCAGAAAAAAAATTTTAAAAATTAATAAAATATTAAAATATTATTCAAAATTATCCATGTCAGCGCTAGCGCCGGCGATGCAACGCAGACCGGCCGACATCTACATCATCAATATCTGATCAAAATTAGCTAGAAGGATTGAATTGACACAAAGGCAAATAGCTTAGGACTCATTTGACACAAAAAAAAAATTTATGACTAAATTGACATCAATACAAAAAGTTTAGGACTTTTTTGGTACGATGAAACTTCCCTCGTAAGCCGGAAGGGGAGATCTGATGGGCGAGGTCTGCCTCATGGGACTAGCTCATCATAAACTAAAAGAAAAGGCAAAAAGAAAATAAGAGGAGTTGAACGTTCATAGAGTGGGGACGTTCACTAAAGAAACGGAAAAGAAATAGATGCAGAGAGAGGGTAGCTTTAGAGAGAAGAGGCGATCAGATTTAATGGTCAAACCTTGTCGGAATCGGTTGGAATTTTAGTATGTTGTTCGTGAGATCAAAATCTACGAGTTGATTGTTTTTGTTTGTTGAAATCCTTTTCCAAATTGTCTCCAATTTCTCTGGCCATACTTAGATCTTCTTGCTTCTTTGTATTATTACACTTTTGTACCGACGAAATATTGTTGTATTGTTCATCTGTTGTGTAGCAACTCAGTCCGATGAGGGTGGGGACTGTTTGTCGGGATCAGAGAGTTCGAACAATAAGCAACTCTCAGCAGGTTTTTAGAATGATGAAGGGAATGAGAATAAACCGAATTACGCATTGAATAGAGCGAGGGCATTCTTGGGATATACATGTAAAATTGGAATTAAATCACAAGAGACGCCTTTTGATGCAACGGCAACGCTTGGTATTAAAATTTCAATATTAACTGTGCATGAGTGGCCTCTTAAAAAAGTGGACACCAATACGCCAAATGACAAAACCATGAGTCTCGTTATATGACGGGTTAAAACGCACAATACCTCGAATGAGTTAATATAGAGATATCACAACATGACATTAAAGGGGGACCTCCTCCAATAAGTGTGTGGTTCGAGGATGGATCACGAGAAAGCCGATGGGCTTGTAAAGACCCGTTCTGACAAAGGCTAGGAGTGTTCGCTGAGGTCAGAAGACCCGTTCCGGCGGCTGCCGGCAGGCTTTCATGAAAATTTTAATTCTTTTGAGTTAAATGAGAATTAGCCCTTCACCGTTTAGGACACCACAATCGTCATTACACACTAATAACTTCCAGACACACAAATTCCAAAAAAAAATAAAAAAAAAATACGGGTTGAGTACGACAACAGAGGGTTGACTACCAGTGTTCGTTGGCCCAGGTGGTAAGGAGCCTGGGTTCCCTTAAGCAAGGTCTCGAGTTCGAGCCTCATGTAAGGAGCAAACAGCACCGGGAGAGCCACCCCTTGCGGGTCCGACAGTGCTCGATTCCGGATTTAGTCGGGAATACCACGGATACCGGAAGGTCATAGACAAAAAAAGAGAAGAAGAAGAGGAAGAAGAAGAACAGAGGGTTGACTCTTTCAAAGGTTTTACACAACCGGAGAGCAAAGGGGGATTAACGTACCTTCAGGAAAGCTGTGGATCAGCTCCTGGAAGGCTGATAAATTCGGCAATAACGATGTCGCCTCAGTCTCCTCTGTTTCTCCCTGCGGTTGTTCGGTCGCCATCTCTCGGAGCCCGCCGCGAACGAAGAATGAAATGCCGGTGAATGTGGGCTGTGAATGCCGAAGAGCCGACGTACATATAAACAAACTTGAGCAAGAGGGGACCGCTTGATGAGCCAAAATTCAGGGACCATGTCACCCGCAATATTACGAATTGTATAATGGCATCGCCCATGGTGTTACGAATTGTATAATGGTATGGTTAGACATATATGTTCGCCCATGGTGTTACGAATTGTATAATGGTATGGTTAGACTTATATGTTGGGAGGCGTACAAAGGAAGAGGGGACCACGTGATGAGCGAGCCAAAATTCAGGGATTGTATCGCCCGTGATGTTACGAATTTTATATAATCGTATGGTTGGACAGTAACGGAGCATCGGCTGGTTGACATTGCCCCAATCCACTTGCCGACGGCGACGCTCCATCCACTTCCTTCTGTGAAGTAGATTGATAAAAGAATAGGGCATATTAGCTCATTATTTGAAAAAAAAAAATTCAGCTCAGCGGGTGACGGAGGTGTGCATCGGTCTCGGTCCAATCCGTAAACCGAACCGGCCGATTCTGGTTGGTTCCCGAAGAGACCGGTTCAGTTCCTAGTAAGTAGTAACACATAAGGAATCGGACGGACAGGACCACTCGGATCGGATAATGGTTGCCGAGATGTATAATTTGAGCGCATGGGAATCGATATCGGCTGTTCCTGCAGCTGAACTCTTGGTTCTAAGAATGTAACGAGTGTTAGAACTAGTATGCTGAATTCTTGTCTGAAGTTCCAATACAGTTTCGACTCTTGCATTATAGGAGGGACTATTCATGTTGTCTCGAGACTTGTAATCAGTTAAGAACGGCGCGAATGTCTCTCCAACTGTCACGTTACGTATCATAAGATCGCCAGTCGAGCCCTGAAATCGCTTTTGATCGATGAAACTTGTGTTGCTCTTCAGGGTGTTTGTCTTGCTGATGTGCAGCTGTAGGACTCTGCCATTACATGCCATCGATCATTGACTGCCCTGCAAGTATCACAGATCAATCTGAGATGGAAGCTGGCATTGAAAGCACAACAAGAAATCGAGCCGGCACGTACATCTGAAACCGGGTGGAGCGCAACAAAATGGGTTAAGTCTTATGTTCTCGGTTTCGCTTTTTCTCTGCGCGATGTGCGCGCACGATTCGTGAAAGCGTGTCTTGTCGCACATCGAGTTCGGGGAGTCGATGCTTCTTCGAGCGGTCGAACAGGACAAAAGCGATTGCAGCCCCGGCGAAGGCTGCGAAATGAAAGATGCAGCCCCGGTCGGATACGTAAACAAAACCGAGTTCGGCCGATGCTACACCCGATGCATCCTCCGCGGCATCCATGCATATCTCGCGAAGCTACAGGCATGCTTAACCGCGACGCGCTTGGCAAGCTTTGCTTCTTCATCGTTAGATGATGGATCTCCTGGCAAATGGAGTTCTGCAATGAACTCCTGATATAACCATAGAGAGTGAGGAAAGCTATCTGTCTCGCTAACGTTCTTTGACAATCGATTCCCTAAATCTTAGAAGAGTTTAAGATTTTGTTCTCTCAATATTTATAATAAAATAATCGATTTCATATAAAAATTGTGAATATAATTCCGATAATTATAATTTTTTTAGTCGCTATCGTTTGTTTATATTATATAACCGTAAATGCCATAACTTTCTTACGGCGCTCGCCGGAGTACCATAACATTTTTTTTTACCACTTGAGTGCCATAACGTAAAAAAAAAATGCTTATTTGAATGCCATAACTTTTTAAAAATATTCACTCAAGTGCTGGAAATATGACGTAGTATTGCACTTGTCACCGTTTTTAAAAAGTTATGATATTCGAGTGATCAATTGAAAAGAAGTTATGGCATTCAAGCGAGCCCCATGCCAAAAAAAAAATTTGCGACACTCAAGTGGTGATCAATTGAAAAAAAAAAAGTTATGGCACGCTCGGCCCCCCAATCAGAAGGAAATTTTTTCCTTCTCTCTCCTGGTTATGCCCTGCGTTTAACGTCCCGGAGTCGAGACAAGCCAGTTTAAGGACTTACTTAGGTCCAAACTATAGCCTCGTTTTTGTTAAAAAGGAAAAAAAAATTTGATGAAATGGGATACAATTTCACGAATAATTTATAAATAGAGTACATATTAATTTTTGCATATTCATAATAAAGTTACATACTAGAATAGAAGAATCTGATTCCCGGCTTGCCACTTCCACTACTATTGCTTCCTTCTTCAACCTCCGTGGCCCTCGGTGCGCACCTAGCAAAAACGTATTCTACAGAGAGAGAGAGAGAGAAATGGCGAGGGCAGTGAGAGGAGTGATTCTGGACGAGTCGGTGCTGTTGGCTGCGCTCGGAGATGGCAGCTCTCTTCTGCAACCGGACGCCGACCCTCTTCTCAGCAGGCTTCGCCACTCGCGGATCCCCACGGTTCTCTCTCGTTCCTTCTCTCTCTCTCTCTCCCCTTCCTTCCTCTTCTCAGGCCGCCATTTGCGCGTGTGGCATTGGTCGTGGGCTCGCATCTCGCGCGCCCGCGCAGTTCTCGCCGTTTCGGCCCCATCGTCGTCGTCCCCATTCGTCACTTGGGTCCTCCTCAAATTGGAGACTTGCCGAGTGATTTTGGAAAATTTTGACTGCTGCTCCGTTGTTCCCTTTCCCTTTTTATTCCTCACACTTTATTTTCCATGGAAGGCCGTGGGGGTCCCTCTTCGTCTTCCCTCGCCTTTGATTCTGACCGTGGATCTTGCAGCGTCCGCGGGCTCTTTTTAGCTGGTTTTAAGGGGTCATTGTATTGAGCTGTTCGTTTATCTTCGCAGGGAATCTTGAACGAGGACAACGCGTCGGCTGAGAAGGTTGTTTTGTTGTGCCTGTCTGTTTTTCAAGATCTGAATTACTGGGGAAAATTGAAAATTCGAAAGCTTAGCCTTTTCACTTTGGCGTTGATATTTTCGTTTTCATAGAAAGAACGAAATGCCTTTGCATGCTATGCTCTCGCTGCACCTGGTGTGAATCTCGGATTCTCAAATGGATTTTTCATGCAGCTTACAGAGTAATCTGATTTTGATCATTATATTGCATCCGGAAGTGTATGTTGGAAGTACATGGAAATTCACTCCACCGAGCAATTTAGGGATGAATTGTTAACTTCTGCTACCTTTAGCTTTACTGCTTGTGCGTCCCTTATCTCGATTACAGATCTATTTTCTGATTGTATGTGCTTGTCTTTGCATACCCATTGTGTAAGGTTGCAAGTTCATGCTCTGCCTCTTGCCATTGTCCATGCATTAATATGTGTGCATCAACTCTATCTTAATTATAACGATTTTGTCTGCTTGATGTAGTGTAGGTGGGTCTTTTGAAAAAGCTGGCAACAACATACTCCTTAGATTACTTTACCTTCAATCCTTACTCCATAGATGATGCCACACGTGATATTCGTGAAGCATGGGGGGAAACTGAAGGGCATATTCTGTACGTGGTCTCTGAGACGAAGAAGGAAGCCTGCGTTAGATTGAGAAGCTGCAGTTGGTTGACTACTGTTGTCAGTAAGTGGCATGATATTTGCTTTCTTGCTAGCTTTTCCGTATGTTGTAGGAGACAGGTGGAGTTAGGCAAAGGACATAAAACTTTGGTTTACAGCACAAAAAATCATGTCATGCATTATGTAAGAAGTGGATGGCATGCTTCACAGTATTATGTAGATCTCTCTGATCGAAGTAACTTGTGCAATCTAGATCTTGATCTCATTTTCCTTCTTGGCAACCTTCTAAAATTTGAAATGCCTGTTACCTAACTTAGTAGTTCTTCGATATTACTGGGTGATGGCCATAAAACTAAGGCATTGAGAATGAATATATGAGAGTACTAGTGCATGCTGGAAGCATCATTTTCGTGAGTAACATTGCATACCACATGCTTCTTTTACAAAATGACTTGAGGGACCACTTGCTAATTTGTTTGTAAATGTATAATCATACATTCTTGTTATATACAAACACACATATTTACATACATGTATCAATTATGAAACATATAAACTTTACTGCTTGATTAGGCTTGCGAGCCGTGCCTGTCTTAATTATTGTGAATCTCCCCTTGATTGGATTGATAGTTTTGCCACTTGCACTTGATAGGATGGAGTTGAGCTCGAGCAATTTGATTGTTGAGTTTTGGCGGGTAGACTAGTTTAATCACAGGTCACTATCAAACAATGGCTTCTGGTTTTCTTTCTGCCATATGCGTTCATGTTGCATGAGTAGCTATTAATCAATTAAAGCTAAAAGAGATCTTCAATCTTATCAGACTATCTATCCTTTTTGCTTGTATTTATATTTGGGCAAAATCCACCAAAAACCCTAAACTGTGCCCATTGCCCTAAACTTTTTTCTGTGACACCAAACATCCCGAACTTGTACCTGTTTGAAATATTTACCCTCCGTCAAAGTTCTGGTAATGAGAACCATTAAAAATCTACCTACATGGACGCCGGAAAGCAAATAGTGACATGGCGCCCACATGATTTCAATAAAATAAAAATGGTGTTGTTTTGACTAAAAAAGTATCTAACGGAACCTTGACGGAGGGTAAATGTGTCACATAGGTACAAGTTTGAGGTTTTTTATATCACAAATTTTTTTTAAGGTAAATATGTTACAATGGACATAGTTTGGGGTTTTTAATGTCACAAAAAAAGTTCAAGCTAAATGTGTCACAGTGGGCATAGTTTGGGATTTTTTATGGCTTTTTCCCTTTATATTGCAATACTGGCAAATATGCCGATTCAGTTTGGTCAGGGAGTTAGCTAGTCAACATTGTTATTGTTCTTTTTGTCTAAACTGCTAATAGTTTTCCAATTCAGAACTCAACAGCAGCAATAAGTGTGAGAATTGGGGCTTGCATATTAACATGCTTGGAGAACTCCCTTTGACTATATGCAACTTAATTAAAAAGGTAGTTTATTTCTACTCTGCCGTTTCATAAAGTGATAGCTCTTCCTATCTTCTTGTCACTTTAAGTGCATTCCTAATTACGTGATACTATTTCCTGTTCTTAATGCACATTGAAGGAAAGTGGGAATGATGTCCTGAAAATTGGTTACGTTATGAAGCCATCACGTGAAGAAGACTTTGCTAAGGTGAGCACCAATGGTGGAGGTAAGTTAGAATCATTAATAAAAGGAATTCTAGGTGCTACTTAGAAAACTTACACCAGCCATGACATTATCTTTATCAAAAGATAAAATCATGGAGTAGGATACTTTTTCTAGGGTGTAATACTTCATGGAATGTCTGATTCTCTGTATGTTACTTGGCCCTGAAGATCCTTGGCTCTCCAGCACCTTCATTTAGTTTGTGAAACTCATGAAATAAAAAACATAGAAATTCCAATTCTTGTTATCATCTGAAACAGCTGAAAGTGCTTCTAATGGTGCTGTCATATATCTATTGATTCTTTTCTGCTGCTCATCCTTATGCTGAAGTCTCCAGACTTTGGGGGTAACTTTTACAAAGATGGTTTTGGTAACTGTTGCAGAGAGGGGCATTCCCAATGTATCCTACTCAAAATGGGCTGTGTTTTGTGCCTCTCATCTTCAAACTCCCACTGGCTTCTCAATTACAAGGGGTGGACTTGGTTCTTCATAAAGCTACTGATGAAATAGTATCCTTCAACTTGAACAGCTTTTCAGAACTAACTGAAAGAGTTACTTTCAGTGAAGGCATGCAAGAACTGAAAAGGTTACTTCTACTACTATTGGCAATTTGCATATAAATGTTTTATCTCATTGTATAAACTGCTGCAACACATATTTACGAGTTGTTTGAATTTTTCTGTTTTCTCATTTGATTTTGATGACAAAATTTCAATTAGTATGATCTATATTTTATTTAATATGCTTAGTTTATCAAGTGCGAGATGCTGTTACTTAACTCATAATGCAAGTGAGCTTCATCACGAGGTGCTTTGCTGGCATATGGTTGACCAAATGCAATAAAAATCTCATACAAGGAATGCTATTCTTGCACATCTTAGCGTTTCTGTTCCAATTGTTATCAAACTAGACAACTAGAGACAAAAGGACCAGTGAAACTCTGTGGTGTTAGAGAAATGAAAGGTTAATCCATGTTGCTATTCATGTTTTTCCCTTGGCAGGTACTTGGAACATAATCCACAGTGTTGTGTCATTGATCCATTTGATAAAGTTTACCCTGTATTGGATCGACTGGAGATTCAAAATATACTATGTGGACTACAGGATCTCAGCATGAAGGACAGTTGCAAAATCAGGGGTCCCCATCATCTCAAGGTACTTTGTTGATGGTGTCTGTTTTTGGCAAGCATATATTGTTAACATAGCCTGGTGATCTCTTTTTTGGACAACACTTCCTTAAACTGCATCCATGAGTATTGTAGATAAATGTTCCAATTTTAGGCACTTTAAGTCTAATTGGCTGTTTCTGAATTTTTTGTAGAATTTGTAGAGATCAGCTCTAGATCGATCTGAAGTTTATATGTGTGCAGGTTGATACTTTCAACGAGCCTGAATTAATAACAAGACTTTCAGAAGCGAAGCTCTCTCCTCCCTTTATAGTAAAACCACAAGTTGCCTGTGGAGTAGCTGATGCTCATAGTATGGTACTGATATTCATTTCTTTTTTGTCCTTGATTATGCAACTTCAACTTCAGTTTCATTTCAAATGAAGTTTTAGTCCTAGAGTAGCTATTCTATATCCGTTGTTCCTACTCTATTCTATTTGCACTACTTATTGCTTGATTTTCATTGAAGAGTTTTAAGTTTTCTTTAATAGACAAAATAAGGTGACTTTATATTCTTGAAATCCATCGTTGTCGCAAAAGATGCTTCTCTTTTTTTCCATCCTTACCTTTCATGAAATCTGTAGTCGAAATATGATGACTTCCATTCATATTTTGCTTTTGCCATGCTTAGCAATACCTTCTTTTGATGGGACATTGCAATGCAAATACGCTCCACAAGCACTCTCTGCTTTGGCTACGTATTGGCAGCGTGGTCCATCGAACTGAGTTTTCGCTTTTTCTTTTTGGTGAATTCGTCCTACTGATTTGAAGGATAGATGAATACTAGAATGCAAAATAGGTTAGTCCACCACCACCTCCAACACCAGCCACCAAAGGAAAAGAGGGGGCTCGGTGGAGAAAGAAAGTAGAACATAGAAAAGGACTTGTGAGAAGGAAGATGGTAGAAAATATTTTGGACTGTGATAGATTATGTCTCCTCGAAGGTTCTCCTATTCTTGTCTGCAGCAAGTTATCGGGGACCTCTATATCTTACTATATAAACAACAACAATGACAAAGCCTTAGCCTACTAAGTGGGGTTAGCAGTATGAATCCTTTATGTCCTTGCAGTCGATCTTCATTAGATCCTTATAGGTTCTAACTATTGCGTATCTTTCCTTAATGTCTTCTCGCACATCCTTGTATGTTTTTAGGTGGCCCTCCTTACTAAAGCGTCTCCACATCCTTGTGTGGTAAAACTTCTCTTAATTCATGAAGACCGTCCCACTGTCAGCATAACTAGCTGACCTGTTAATGTAGGAAGTTGCAAATTCAACTTGTCTCTTTGCTATTACAGTAAACTAGTTATATGGACCTTTGTTTGGCATAAAATAGTGCATCTTTGTCTCGGCATGTATTATGCGCAAGTTTATCATCACTTTATAGCAGTGAATTTCTAGCTTGCGAATGTATGATGATTCCTTTTGAACAATGTACCAGGCCATTGTGTTCAAAGTTGAGGATTTCAAAGATTTGAAAGTTCCAGTTCCAGCAATTATTCAGGTACCTTCGCAAAACAATTGTGTGGCAAATCTATTGTTGATTTTACATGATTGATGTAGCGTTAGTTGGTTTAGTTATGCATATTCTAGTAATGTCACTTACTTACAAATTGGATGATCTTGACATCCAATCGTGGACTCTCTGTTATTGCTAAAAATATAATCTGGGAGAACTACTATATGAACATCTGTTGGTGTTGGGTTAATAGTTCTCTGGAAAATATTTGTATGTCAGTCTTATTTGGGAAAGGTTTTATAGTATGATGGGCTCAAAAATATTTCGTCCTTTGTCTTTGCATACAATTCCATCTCTAAGTTTTAAAGAAAATTTGCACATTGAGAGCGAGACAACAAGAGGATTGTTTGCTGAGCTCTGTCGGTTCCCGCTCATGGTCTGTGTCTTTTTGACTTTTGATGCTGCTTCACAGTCAAAATTTTTAGCATGGGTGTCGCAATGAATTGGTTATGATATCTTGATATTTTTTATTGGTAATTGTTTTTGATGATCCCTCATATTACAGGAGTACGTTGATCATTCTTCTACCTTATATAAATTTTATGTCCTGGGAGATAAAGTTTTCCATGCTGTAAAAAAATCTATCCCAAATGGTGATGCGCTGATGAAATTACCTGAGACAAACGGACGACAACCTCTTGTCTTTGACAGGTCTTTCTTGCATTTCTTCTGTTTGAATTGATACATACAGGGCACGTACATTTCTTCTTGTATATAGAGGTGTCTTTAGAAATAATTGGTATTAGCTTTTGACAGAAGAATTTCGTTTACAGTTTGAAATCTCTACCTACTGTCACGAACTCTCAGTCCAGTGGAGATGAATCTATTGCCAAGACTTCTGCCGGGTCTCTCAATCTTGATCTGGTCACTGATGCTGCAAAGTGGCTTTCTGAAAGGCTTGACCTGACCATCTTTGGCTTTGATGTTGTCGTAAGTTACCATTTGTATCATCTTGGAATCTCGAATGTTATCAGTTCAAAAGTTCCTAGGTTCAGGGAGATGAGAGTATGCATTATTATACTTCTAGAGGAGAGAAATGAAGTGCTAAGCTACTACTAATTTATGTGACTTTAGAAAGATACTGAGGATGGTGGGTCCTCAGTAAGACCAACAACTTGTCATGAATAATAGTTGACATTTGTTCCCCTCCAGCCTCTAATACAGATTTTCCATATCTTAGGACAACCAGAATTGCATTTTTGTGTCGAACTTAAAGAAGCCGAATAGTGGAATCACAGATTGTACAACAACCTGCTTAGTCAGCTCTGGTTGAGGTCACGTACTTATTTTACTTTTCACAGATACATTAGTGTTTTGAATAAAATAATCATGCTTATTCATGTGGTTAAAAGTTTTTTCTTCAGATAATGAAAACCGCTTTGTTGAGAATGAATTACTTAGGAAAAGAAAAATATCAACAAAAGTACAGTATGGGACAAACTCTTTTTTTATTCTGATGGACTGAATGTTATAGTGAAGGTAAATAAAGAGTGGTGAGGAACTGGCATAATACTTTGCCGGTTGACCCTTTCGGGTGTTTAACTTGTCACCACTGCGATAAACTGAACTTCGAGAGTTTTCTGACTTTTCGTATTCATCATCTATTGCTGGTCTGTGGAATTTCAGGTTCAGGATGGAACTCGGGATCATGTAATTGTAGATCTGAACTATCTCCCGTCGTTCAAGGAGGTGCCTGATGACATCGCAATACCTGCATTTTGGCATGCTATCAGAAGGAGGTATGAACTGAGGAGGACGAACTGATAAGAAGGTGGTTCGCCATTTTGATTTCCATCTGCAAATTTTTTGATCTCAACTAACTTTATAGAAGGGGTCTAAAGTGGATAACTTTGGAGATGAGGCACTTCATATGGCATTCTCTTTTGTTTTCGTGCGTAGTCTCCATGATTAGTATGCATCTGCCTGTCCTCCCAATTGGCTTCTCAGAAATTTATTTAAAGGCACAATGATAGAAGTGTGACTTCTATAAGGATAAGTGATCATCGACTTCTCATGGGTGTAACTACAGTTTTACAGTTTGGGCATGCCTGAGAAAGATGCCACATTTTTAAGCTCGATGTTGGGTTGGATATTCTAGAGATTCGGTTGAAAGATATGCTCGGTTACATAGTCCTTTCGAATTGTTCGGCTGGTGGGGCATGACGGCCAATCTTAAATCGTCTTGAGAGGATTCTTCAATTTGGATCATATCCTCGTTTCGGCCTACTGAACAACTTGTCAACAACTGGACTCAACACATTTGAGTCATTTTCTAATAGGTAACAAGAGGTGAGTTCTCGGGGAAAAATTTTGTTGGTTTAAAGATGAGATGAGGCCTTTTGTTAAGCATGTGATAGATGATGGAATCAAACCTTCCTTGTCATACAATGGTTTCTCTTTACAAGTCTGAAGTTATTTCTCAAAGTTTTATAGTCACTAGTGGAGCTGATGGACGAAGTAGCAGTGTCAATCTGCTGAGCATCATTCATAGTGAATTGCCCAGCAAACAAGCATGCTTTGGGAAAAGACTGCTGAATTGTGGAAGCTCAGGAGATCCTTTAATCCATGGCATGATTTGCTCGAAGCAACTGTCATCGGTCCGAAAAATAAACCCGGAAAAACTGCACGTTACGTTGTATGTTTCGTGTTTCTAGATTGTTTTAGTCCTTATCGCGTGGACTGGAGAACCGAAACTGTTTCTTTAGAGAATGTATTTCGCGTATTAGATGCACCGAGCATCGACTTTATTACAAACAAATCTCGGCTTCGCAAGCGGGCGAAGGGGATAAAGAGAAGGATGTCGCATTGGTGGATTGAACGAACTTCTGTGTGGCAAAGAAAAGAGACAAGGACGTTCTACATTATGATTAATATGGTTTGAAACATGATAGCTAAATTGTCAAATGTGTTATAATGATAGGATTTCCTCGATGACCATCTCTCTCTCTCTCGTGTAATTGCCAGGTAACTAATTAAGATTAACAGATTTACGAGCAGTCATTATTTTGGCAAATGAATAATCTCAAATTAAGTGCACTCAATAAATGCTTTGACGGCACTTATCAATCCATTGAGACCACGTATCTGTACCAAAGCCGCTTATGGTTTTAATACGACGCTTTGTACTAGTACCGTATTTGATGAACTACCGTTTACTAGTGAAAAAGTAGACTGAAATCTGCGCGGTCCTTGCTTGTGAAATATTATACCCTTTTTCTGAGAAAATGCACAGCAAAATGGCCTATTAGCTCAGTTGGTTAGAGCGTCGTGCTAATAACGCGAAGGTCGCAGGTTCGAGACCTGCATGGGCCATCATTTTTGTTATCTTTTTTTGGCAAATAAAGAACCTCGAAATTAAAAGCTTGTTTGTGTCATAAAGGAAATATTCTCTGGATTTCTATAATAAGACAAATAAAAAATGTCCCCTTTTTTTTCGACAAATGAATTTTTAACTTATTCAATATGATTCCTGAATTTTGCTCTAATGTTCAATGTAATTCATGAACTTTTTGTACATTTTTAATTTAGTTCTTAAACTACAAGAAAATGTTTAATGTAATTCTTTCATTAATCCAAGTTTATGGACTATATTGATTATTTTTATAAAAGTTCAGGGATCACATTACACATTTTATTAAAATTTAGGGATTATTTGTGTTATTCTGCAAAAAAAAATATACATTAGAAAAAATCAAACTCCCCTAGAAATATTAAATCGATTTTGAATTTTGAAGTCCCCGCTGGCACGAGCCATCCAAAAAAAAAAATCAAATCCATTTTCCGCTCAATTTAGAAAAAGAAAAAAAAGGCTGTACACACACACCGAGCGCTTGAACTCAGCCAAACTCTCTCTCTCTCTCTCTCTCTCTCTACTCTCTCTCTCTCTCTAACACGGCGGCATCAATGGCTGACCCCTCCTCGTCGCCACCGCCACCGCCACCGCCTGCGAACCCTCACCGCCTGCTCCCCCCGCCGCCGCCAGGCTCCGAACCGCCGCCGCCGCAGCAGCCCCGGATCCTCTTCTCGTTCCCGAAGAGGCCGGCCCTCCGGGTCACCTCCGAGTACGACAGCGACAGCTCCGTCTTCCTCCACAAGGTCTCCTGCAAGCTCCTCGACGGCCTCGCCAAGCTCAAGCTCTCCTTCGGCAACGACAAGAGGGGCGAGATCACCCAGCCCCAGCTGGCCTTCGTCTCCAAGCACCTCTCCATACACTACGACGTCGAGGAGCAGAACGCGCTCGTCAAGTCCTCGTTCGACGTCGGGCCGAGGTTGCATCTCAAGGCCGCGCGCGACGTCAAGGTCTGTCGATCCTTCCTTGACCTCGATTCGACTCCAATTTGATTGAATTTGAAAATTGCTAGGTTGGGAAATTTGGAGTGTTATTTTAAAAATGCTAACTTTGAGCTCGATTGCTGTCCGTCAGATGGAGGATATATAGCGATGTGCTGTTTATGCGAGCTTGTATTTCAGTAAAAAGCGTGTGGGTCTTGAATTGTTGCCTTATCTGCTGAGCTTGCGATTTGTGGCCATTGATTGCTTTTTGATGAGTCTTTTTGCTTGATCAGGCACAAGAAGGAGAGGTGTCCCTGGTTGCGGACCTTGCCGAACCCGGTTATGCGCTCGAGCTGTCGTCTCCTGTACCTACCGTGGGATTGGTTAGTAGATCCCTTTGCAAAGTTGTTGAAGTATCTTTAATCTGTGTTTATGTAACCCCGGGTTTATAGCAACGAGTGGTGTACTCCTGATGCCGCCTGTTTGAGGTGCTTTTTCGTCACTGACAGCTTCTGATGGCTCATCGCTGAATATGAAATAGTTAGCCATTATCGATATGCTTGTGAGGCTAGTATGTCGACATGAGTTGAAAACAGGGGAAAACAGAAGGGTACAGGTGCTAAACAATGGGCCAAAAAGCCTCAATTGAGTTTGAGAGGACGCCCATGAGATCTAGTTTTTGACTGTTCTACCGAGCATCTGCAATTTTCTTGATGGATTTTCTTTCCACTTCTCTTGCAGTTCAGAAATGTGTATGTTCTGATCCTCAAATTCTTTTCAATTTATGAAATAACATCCAATTTGTGAGAAGATTAGAAGTTTCATGCTGTTGAGGCATTATTGTTAAAGATTTATCTCCACGACATTTCAAATCCATTCCTCAAGGAGGAGATTGTCCATCACCCTTATGCTGAATTATTTATGATCATATATTTTAGCACTGCCTAATCATTCTCGTATTGACTTGCTATCCTTATTTATAGCCAAGGGCAACACTAAAGTTCCCTCTTGGTGAAGTCTCACTGGAAGAAAGAGAAGAGGAGGAAGTGAAGAGAACGTTGTCAGTAAGTGGGATTCTTAAAAGTCAAATCTGGAATGGAGTGTGCACTGCCCAATATGCAGAGGAAGAACTGAAACTAAGATATTGTTTTAAGGTGGTTCTTCTTTGCTTTTGTGTTTTTTGAACTTGTGGGGCTTCTTTTTTTCTTTTATTGGCTAATTCTTTTCTCCTAGTCCAGGGATTTACTGCTCGATATGGTTTCATTTCATTCTGCGTGAGCATATTCCATGCCCTTAATTGGAGAGCATTATGTTAACTGCAGGATGAGGAGATGTCATTTATCCCAACCATTACTCTGCCTTCAAATTCTCTGTCGGTTGCGCTCAAGCGTAGATTTAGTCCTTCTAGCAAGTTGAGGTTAGAATACTCCGTTATGCCTTTTTCAATACCACCTATTAGTCACTTAGTCTGATTACGATATCTAGCAATTCAATGATGAATTTGGCAATGGATGTTGCTTATGGCCCATCAGCTATATTATTTACTTTTTGCTGATGAAGCAACTGGTGTTGTGACCGTAACTGAAAAATGATTAGCTAGATATTCGTTTTTTTCCCAGAGTTCCTGGCTTGACTTCTCTGTTTGGTTCATGTTCAAATTCTCCAATGACATAACAAGCTCTGTCACAGACTCACAGTCAATTTGGTTAGCTATGATTAGTTTTTGGACATGTTACGTGTGATGATTTGTATTAAAATCTGCCTTTGAAGCAATGCTTTTGTCATCGATTCCCAAACTGGCATACAATTCTTGATGACGAATATGCATTTAGAGTATGAAGTTTCATAAACAGAGGCAGTGAGGTGGTATTAACCATCGATTTACATTTGCATGCTGGTCTTTAACTGGAGATCATAACAGGTTCTCCATTACTTAATCTGTGTTCACCCATTTTGTTTTGTCACCTAGGCATTTTTAACCATGTCACTAAACTTAGTACACTTACCTGCGCTCGTTTTTTTATTTTTTTTCAGTAGTTCATATCAGCTTGATTTTTCTAATTGAGGGACAGGTTATGATTAATCTTATTTGTTCAATGGTTAGCTACTGGTACAATTTCGATTCCAATTACTGGAGTGCAGTTTACAAGCAAACTTATGGCAAGGATTTCAAGTTTAAGGCTGGGTACGATTCGGAGGTCCGCCTAGGTTGGGCATCTCTTTGGGTAAGTGCTATATTTGTAGGCATTTCCACATTGAGGCCTCAAGAATATCTTGATATGAGTAAAGCACTACTACAAGGATATTCAAAGCCTTATCCCACTTGATGGGGTCAGTTCTTGAGGAAATAACAAATCTAGTACCCAATATGGGAACAAGTCTCTGTTGTGGTCTTAAAGAGTTGCTATGCTCAATTGCACATTTCTCTCCACTTTCTGTAGTTGAATTAGGTTAGTCGAATGTGAATAGCCTTGTCATTTGCACGAAGTTAAGTATCTAAATATTTCCACATGAAAGAAAAAAACTACTTCCCAGTGCCTGGTAAGTTAAGGTTAGGGATTTTTTATTTGCCTTAACACTGTTCCTCCTTTGATTTAAAGGACTTATTGCTTAAAAATCACTTTTACAAGTTCCTTAGAGTTGGCGGTGAATTTTGACTTCAAAGAGCTTCCTGATCTAGGTTGGAGATGAAGACGGCAAAGCGAAGACAGCGCCAATGAAGATGAAAGTTCAGTTCATGCTCCAAGTGCCACAAGACGACATTAACTCATCAGTCCTGATGTTCCGTGTTAAAAAGAGGTGGGATATATGATCAGCTGTGTTGGACGAGAGGGTGTCGCAGTGCAAGAATGCGCCACTGCCATGCGTGTTCCGTAAGGTAGTGCAATTTATGTATCACCTGCTGTCATGTCCATATTTCCTAAATGAAAGAGGTTTACTGTTATCCAATCTCGTGTATCTTACATCAAATTAGCCATCCGTTGACATAAATCTGGTGGTTGCAGCAATTTAATCATTTAAAGTGTCCTTCCCAGGCTACGACGGATAAATCTTTGGCAGCTAGAGTTGCGAAGTGTTTCTGTTAGAAATATGTAGATGTGGCCAACTTTTTAGAAATTAAAGGTGGAAAAAGAACAGATTGGAGTTCCGTGACTTTCTCTCGGTAACTCTATTTGGACTTGCATGACTTTCCACATCTTTCTTGAGCTTGCAAGAAAATGACTGGGTGAAAATCACATCAGCTAGCCTGCTGGGAGAAATGGAGGGAACTTTGTTTTTGCCAAGCAACTAGCCTTCCAAAAGATAGTCCCTAGCTCTTCTATAGGTGGGATATACCTCTCTTACCTGTCAGCAAGAGGGACAATGACGTTAATGATCCTTGAATTTTTATCTGTTGTGCCATTGTTGATACTTAGTTTTTCGATTAAGTGTGAGGGTTATATTAGTCAATTTTTCAATTTGAAGGGCATTTTGGTCATTTTCCAAGTTTATCTATTTGAAAATGTTTGAGAGGGAATATGAGTCAATTTATGGTTAATTTTATATGTTTGAAGATGTTTTCAAAATAAGAAGAAAGAGGTAGTGATGATGAATGGGGAGTTAGTTTAATCTAGCATAGGAAAGTCCCTAAACCCGAATATCGGGTTCGGACTCTAAGGTGGCCTTTCACATCTTATTGGGTTTCTATCCGTTCTAGAACAAGTTACTGGCAAATCTATCATAATAATGATTTACTTCAAAGAACGTGTGTAATTGGTAGGATTTACGAGGGTCCGTGCAAAGGGAAAAATTGAATAAGCTATTAATTCAAGTGCTCTATAAGATTTATCTTCTCTACTGGTGGTGGAATAATTGACCAATGTAAAGGAACTTGCCAACAGAAATCTAATCACCAAATCTCGGATGAAGAGCCAAGAGTCGTGCATCAACCCTGGGACCTGAACGTGACTCTCATATTCCTTCAAAACATTTTAATAAAGAAAACGTGACTAACGAATCAAATAATTTCTTGCAAGTTAGGAACATTGCGCGAGGACCGTGAAGAAAAAAAGGGAAAAAGAAGAACTTAAATGGGTCTAAATTACAGACGAGAGAAGGAAAAAAAGAAGAAGAGGAACATGAAGTGGGTCCAAGTTAAAGAGTCGGGTTCAGGATTGTAGCATCGCTTTGCTTTTTCTTTTTGTTGGTCAAAGAGAACTTTTGTTCAATTCCGAAGGTAATGAGACGCAGGATCCCATAAAAGGAGCATCAAAAACTGAGCAAATTTCAAAGAGCTTGAGGGGGATGTGCTACCCAATGTGGTGGAAGATTGTTTTTGTTTATGGACCTTAACTACTCAATCCGCTGCTCGATTGGTTTCTCTTTCACAATGGGCTAATAAAACATTTGAGAGTTGGCCCAATAGGTCACGGGCCTACACGATAAGTACTTTTACTTCCCACATAAACTGATAGGTGCTATTCAATGCTTGAACTAAAGCCAAACGGTTAGAGTGTACTTCAACTTGGAGACGTTTGTGTCTTCTTGAGAGGAGGTATTGCAGAGCTTGAAGAAGTGCTCGGGTTTCAGCTTGAATGGCCAAGGAGATCCGGCCAATTTTCAACGCAACTCGTTAACATGACCTGAAAAGGACACGTGATCGTTAGTGCATTCAGATTGAGTTTAAACGGATTAATACAAATAATAAACGTGTCCTTTGCTATTCGATCCTTTTTTAATATGTTTATGACACGTTTAGACACGACCGGTTCAATACGTTAATCTATCTTGGATTGATGTAAATTCACTAGATATATTGAAAAGAGTAACCTATATATAACTATAATTTGAACCATCTTATTTGTCGAGTGGTTGATACTGGAAAGGGTGAGGAGAAACAACTAGTGTGATTACCTCCTTTGAATGTAACCCATACATAATTATAAATATGGCCTGTTAGGTTCTCAATTTTAAATTTTTTTAAGAGGATTTTATTTTCTTGATATGGAGGATGACCTACTTATCTTATGCAAGTACACTTATATGACTTGTTAGATAGTATCTTATTCATCAAGAATCTCAAGTGTCTTGTTATATATGGTATCACCAAACATTTCACTAAACTAATGATCGATACTAAAGTTTTATAGTTAGAAACTCGGGCAGTTATGGTGGATGTGCAAATAGAATTGAGCTCGGACCGGTTTGACAACAAAACACCAAATCGATACAAAAGCAATAAAAATCATCCATGCATGGGATACTTTTCTTCTTCCATTTAATGCATGAGGCAACTTACTTCTGTTCATTTGCGAAAATGGTTGGTTCACTATTCTTTTGCCTTCTTAGGGTTTTGAATGGATACTGTCTTTTGACAAACAAGTAAGGAGCCATCTCAACTATATATATAAACTCACACACACATTCCCCATTATCCCTCCTATACATTTTGCTATAACCGAAATTATATTAGAGAGGAGCGATGACATTCAAACTAAGCAAAAACATGGCATTCGGCTCCATTTCAGATCTGTGAAACAAATGGAACATGTAAGGGGCTTGGCCATACCGAGCCTCTGGCTTCGGGCCTGTATTCTCAATTGGCTTGTTAGGTTTCACTAGATTGATCTTGATGTACCTTATTAGAAAGAGGTGGGATCCATGATAAGGCTGTGTTGGACGAGAGGGGTCATAGCGTGAGAATGCTCCACTGCGGTGCTTGTACCTGCTAACATATCAATATTTCATATCGAATTTGCTATTCTTTGACAAAAAATCTGGTGGTCCAGCAATTTAATCATTTAAAGCGTCCTTCACGGGCTATATGTGATGGGTAAATCTTGGGCAGCTAGAGTTTCGAAGGGTTTCAATTAGGACACTATATAAATGCTAGTGAACTTTTTAGGAAATTAAAGGTGAACAGAGACCAGATTGAAGTTTTCGCGACTTTCTCTTGGTAACTCTATTTGGCCTTTGCATGGCTATTTCTCCATCTGGATTGCAAGCAAATCACTGGGTTGATAATCTCATCAGCTAGCTTGCAAGGAGAAGTAGGAGGAAACTGACGTTGTTTTTAACAAACAACTAGCCTTCCAAAGACCATTATTGCATATTCTTAAGAAATTGCAATCTATTTTCTACAAAAGAAAAGGAAGAAAGAAAGATTTTTAATGATGAATTGCCTTTCATGTTTCGAGGTACAAGCAATATAGTTTTGCATAAAGTTGAATTTAGGGGTATTTTGGTAATTATCCGAAGTTTGAGAGGGCATATTAGTCAATTAGTGGTCAATTTCATGCTTGAAAATGTTTTCGTGTAAAGAAAAGAGGTATCGATGAACGGGAATTTGTTCAATTTAGCAAGTCCTTGAACCTGAATATCTTATTTGTAAGGTAAGGCGACCTTCCGCATTTTGCCGGACTCTTAACCAGTTTAGAATAGGTTGGTGGCGAATTTAGCATAATAATGATTTACTCCAAAGAACATGAGAAATCAAGTTACGATCAATAAGATTTGAGAAAATGCGTGTAAAGAGTAAACATTATTCGAACCGATGGCTAAACAATTGGATTAAATTTGACAAGTGAGTTTCATAAATGTAGTTATTCACTTGAACTACAAAAAAAATAAAAAATAAAAAGTGAATGCATACCATTTCCACATGTAGTAGTCACTTTCGACAGATTTTGTTCTTCATTTTTTTTTCGTTCAGTTACTTTAAACAGAATTTTCATGCACGTAATCATAGCTATTATTTAAATTATTTCACAAGTTTATTTTCTCTACCGTCGGTAGAATAATTGACAAATGTAAAGGAGCTCACCAACGCGAATCAAATCAGTAGATTTCGAACAAAGAGCCAGAAGTTGTGCATCAATCAATTATAGGACCCCAACGTGACTCACGAATTCCTGCCAAAATCTTTAAAAAAAGAAAAAAACGCGAATCACGAATTACGTAATTTCTTGCAAGTTAAAGAACATTGCGTGGGGACCGTAAGAAAAAAGGGAAAAGAAAAAGAACACGAATGGATCTAAGTTAAAGACAAAGAAAGGACAATAAAACAACATGAAGCGGGTCCAAGTTAAAGAAAAAGAGTCGATTGTAGCATCGCTTCGTTGGACAACTAATTTTCGACACAACTCGTTAACATGACATGAAAAGGACACATGATTGTAAAAGTTTAAACGGATTAATCTTTTTATACACAAATAATGTACATGACCTTTGGTAATTGACCTTTTCAATTTATTTATAAAACGCTTAGACATGACTAGTTAAATGATTCAACACATTACCCGTGTCATAAAGATCTGATTAGATACACTAGGCATGGTACTACACCCATTTATATCTTAAATGTATAATGTTGTGCAACTTGTTTAACAAAGTTGTTGTGCTTGGTTTTCAAAGATATGAGACGATTAATAAACGAGTTGAATATGTACTAGACGCTTAAGAGTTATGCAAGGGAATGATGTCGAATACGTGGAAGAGTTCAAAGTGAATGCTCATGCAAAAGACATTCACATGCCAATGAAACAAGCTTAAAAATTGACCAGTGATATGATGAAGGTTTGCTTGCTCAACGAGAAAAGTGACCGCTGATTGCTCTTTTGGTTTTACTTTTGGCGGGGGGAAGTTTTGATTGCCAAGTCCATCAGCGCCATATGGACAAAATCCGCAATTTGAAGCTTCGCATCTTTGTTTAGGAGAAGCAACGGCGAAATGAACAAATGATGACGATACCATGCATCTTTGAATTATGTGGATCCCAAATGGAATTCATGCTTCGATGGCTGAGATTGACTAGGCTCATGTACACCCGATTCATGAAAGTATCGCTCCAACGTGATTCACAGACTCTGGCAAAAGAATTCAAAAGAAGAAAAGAACGCAACTCATGAGTCATGTACAAGTTAAGAACATTTAGTGAGATGTTCGAGAGAAAAAAACACAAAAAAAAGGAATATCACCTCTGGTCCAAGTTAAAACAAAAAAAGTCAAAATACCAAAAACATACCTTAACCTTCATCAAGTGACCACTTATAGACCTACTTTTGAAAATACCAAAAATTTACTAGAGTTTTACCAATGAAAGCCACTTTACATCTTCACATGAATTATCTTAGTGTCCCTATTTACGAAAAAATAATTTTCTTCAAAAAAAAGCCAATTCCTAAATCCTAAATTCTCACAACCACCTAAAATTCTAAAAAAAATCAATCAAAAACTAAACCATCCATACCCTAAGCAAGATGCTAAAATGAGTTTGTAAAAAGGGGTAATTTGGTCTTTTCAATGTAGGATTTTTCTTAGAGGGATGTGAATGGTACTTGCATAAATAGAAATTGTAAGTAGTCATTGGTCAACAATACGATGTGTTTTTGGTATTTTCCCGAGAAGAAAAGGACCCACTCTAAGATCATTATAAGCACTACTTACAAAATTGAACAACAAATGAGACACTAATATATAGAAGAAACGACGCAACAAACTGTGATTAGCTACTTGAACAACTGAGTCATGTTCAAATATTCAATAAAGATGTATCCTATTATTTACAACTCGGTTTTATAAATCGGTTTAGTATTTCTTTTATTAATATAAAGAAAAGATTACCAAATTTAGTCCTTGAACTCTTAGTTAATGTTCAATTTGGTATGTAAACTTTAATTTTGGTTAATTTGATCCTTGCGCTCTTTGATTCCAATCTATTTGGTTTTTTCTATGGTTCTGTAAATAAGGAATAGCTCCTATTGACTAATCTCATTAAACAATACCGATCCATTCTCCAGCAAATATATATGGTTTTATCCGATAACGTGAATTTCCGATTTTTCGGCACAATATACCATTGTGGATGCATGCAAACTGCCTTATGCATGTGTATTAATTATATAGTATAAGACATCACCTATAAAATGGCGAGTACAATCTTTCGATTATTCCAAGTGAGAAACATTGGGATCCAAATATTACTTCATCGTATCTTAACCAAACGTGTAACTATTAAACTAATTTGTTGGGTATTAAATGATTTTGTTAATTCTCGATTTTAATGTTTATATGATATTTTGCAGAATTGTTGAGTTTTTTAACTGGGATGATCTATCTTGGATTGATGTAAAGTTACTGGATATATAAAAAAGAGTAACCTCTATATAACAATAAATTTGAAGTGTCTTAATCGTCTAGTTTTTGATACTCACAAGGATGAGACACAACTGGCATGATTACATCCCTTGAACATAAACCATACATAATTATAAGTTTGGCCGGTCAGGTTCTCAATTTTAAGTTGGTTTGAGAGGTTTTTATTTTCCTAATATGGAAGATAACCTACTTATCCTATGCAAGCACACCCATATGACTTGTTAGATATGTTCTTATCCATCAATAATATCAAGTGTCATGTTAGATGTGGTATCACCTATCATGGACGTGCAAGTAATTGAGAAAGGACCGATTCGACGATAAAACACCAACCCGACACAAAGCAATAAGCATCACCCTTGCATGAGTCTGCCATTTAATGCATGAGATACATTGCTTGCATTTATTCATGGAATGGATGGATGAATAGTAGAACTGATAAAGGACTAATTCGACGATAAAGCATCAACTTGGCATAAAGCAATAAACATCATCCATAAATGAGATACTTTTCTTCTTACATTTAATGCATGAGATACTTTGCTTGTGTTTATTTGCTAAATAAATCGATTACTTTACCACTTTGGATTTTTTAATAGATGTTGTCTCCTGACAAACAAGTAAGGAATCATCTCAACATGTATGTTCCCCAAATTCCTCCTATACTTTTTGTTGTAACCAAAATTATATGAGAGAGGAGCGATAACATTCAAACTAAGCAAAAACATGGCATTAAACTCCATTTGGGATATGTGGAACAAATGGAACATCCAAGGCTTTGTTATACTGAACATCTCGCTTCAGATCTTTCTCATTCTATTTGCACCCCTTAGAAAGAAAATAGCAAACCGCCTCCTTAATTTCCTCTTGTGGTTGTCCTATTTGATGGCTGACTGGGTTGCGGCATTTGGGATCGGGCTCATCTCTCACAACAAAGGCAATTCGGCAACTTGTGCAGCTAAAGTAGATGGAGTTCTTCAAGCATTTTGGGCCTCATTTCTCTTGTTACATCTTGGCGGTCCGGACACCATCACAGCCTTCTCCCTAGAGGATAGTTCGCTTTGGCAACGGCACCTGCTCAATCTTGTCTTTCAAGTCTGCGCTGCCATTTATGTCTTCGTGCAGATATTTCCAAGCGATAAGTCGTTGATGATCCCAACGATACTGGTGTTTCTTGCCGGGGTCATAAAAAGTGTGGAGAGAACACTGGCGCTTTATTTATCAAGCCTTCCAAGGCTCAAGGAATGGGTGCACCCATATGGGAGGGCTTTTGTTGGCATACATGCAGATTTGGTTGAAGAACTCAATAATATAGGGAATCAATATTTTGATCAAAACAAAGCAGACCTTGCCGAGAGCATTGTGGTGAAACATGCTTACATGTTCTTTGACATCAATAAGGTCTTACTCGGAGATGTCTTCTTTGATTCCGACCAACGCGAAATGAGCCGCAACTATTTCCACGAAGTTTCTGCTTTGGATGCCTTGAGGGTGATATCAATCGAACTCCAATTCATGTACGAGATGCTCCACACAAAAGCGTTGGCAATAAGGTCCAAGTGGAGCTACATTTTCCGCTTCATAGCCTTCACTAACGTTGTGATAGCCTTTATCCTGTTCAATCACTTGAAGAAGCATCGGCTCTCCAAACTCGATGTGGAAATTACTTATTCCCTTCTTTTTGGAGGGATTCTTCTTGATGTGATAGCTCTGTTTATGCTCATTTCATCCGATTGGACTCTTGCCAGAATCATGTGGTGCAACCGAGGATCACTTAAACTAAATTTGATTTTTCGCAAGTTAGTATCCGTCATGGTTCGACTGAGGAAGCACCGATTCGCCCCATGTGAAGTAGAGCCTAGCGCCAGTGTTGCTTACGAAGTCTTAGATACACGTTTAATATTTAGAAGATGGTCAGAATCGATTTCTGCTTGCAACCTCTTATCCCTGAGTTTTTCAGAGAGTCCGAGAAAGATTTATAAGCATGATCGGGGCTGGAGCAACATCGCTTTTTCTAAAATCTGCAGTTTCTCATTGAAGAACATCGATTTAATTCTTCAAGTTGGTAAGGCAATTGCCAGAGGAGATGCTCCTGATGTGAGAGTAGCGGATACGATGTTCGTGTCCAAGAATCCCTTCGTTAAGGAGTTATGGATCTTTATTTTTGAGGAGGTGAAACGTAAATCCGAGAAATTGAGTGATCCGACAGAGGTCACGAGGGAGATACTTGAGACTAGAAGTGGTATGTTTCTCAAGAGTAGACTGGAAGGGATCGATTGCGAAAATCTTTTGGTGTATATCACCAAGCTTAGTTGTGGCGACAGTATTATACTGTGGCATGTTGCTACGGAAATATGGTACAACAAAGAGAAACAATGCGCGAGAGCTGACAAAAGGGAATTCAGCAAGATCCTATCCGACTACATGTTGTATCTTTTATTTAATCAGTCTAATGTGGTGTCCGCCGTGGCGGGCGTTGCCCAAATTACATCAGAAAATATTTTAGGGGAGCTAGTCGTCATGGGAGCCAACGATTTAGAGAGGCTATGCACGACATTGTACGAGAGAAACTCGTCAAGACGAGGCCCGCTCGACGCGGGGATCCGTTTGGCCCACGAGATAGAAAGGCTTGGGGAAATGAAGTGGGAGGTGATGAGCGTAGTGTGGGTTGAGATGTTGTCATATGCAGCAAGTCATATTAAGGGAGAGGCACATGTGCAAGTGCTGAGCAAAGGTGGAGAGCTTCTTGCCTTTGTTTGGCTAGTGATGGCTCATTTCGGTTGTCTCTACAATCCTGAATGGGGCTTATTTTATAGATTCCGGGATGTGAGATTTTCAGAGTTATTATCAGATGCACAACCGCCATCTTTGTGAATTCATCACGAGATGCCGAGTAATGGATAATTATCTAGACGGCAAGCCTTCGCTTAGCGAATTTACGATTCGTTGCAACGCTATCGATTCAATCGGTTTCACATTTCTTGTGTGATTGTGTGTAAATTAATGTAGATTCTTGTTGTATTTTGTGATGGAAGCTTTATTTCGATTGCTATAGAATAATCGATACGAGATTTAGGACTATATGCGATTTTATATTTGTGATTTATGTTTTCATGTAATCCCTGTGTGAATAAAATAATGGATGGCATGTCAGAATGCGGTGGATATTGCGCGATGGATGAAGATTGCGTCGAGATGTTAAAGCACAGGCAAAGTAAGTGGTGTCGGGTCAGAACAAGATAGAAAACACATACAACTAGATTCATTGATTTCTATTAGACAACCGGTTGTTTATATTCCTATGAACCTAATGAAAGTTGCTCAATTCACCGTGGTATAGCACCGGAAAGGATCAATTCACCAGAGAGTTTTGTAGTTAAAGTCGCAAAAGCTTTCGACCCAAAAAAAAAAGAGTCTGCACAAGTTATGTACTTGAAGTTGAAATTGAGAGAATATTTTTGTTTTGTCCTTACCACGTCGCGCTTGAGTTCACACACGTCATTGTTCATCGTACACAAGCAACAACGAGCTTTAACTTATTTGTCATCCCCGAACTGTTATCTCATATTGCATTGAAACGGGTCAAGAGAGAATATCTTCCAAAAATACTCCTAAAAATTATGTAACCGATATTTTCTTGACCGCTTGTGCAACTTATACTGAAACAAATTCTAATAATAAACTCGACGGCGAGTTCGGCCTCGCCGCGGCTGGGCCTCGCCTCGCCCAGCAGCCGCGACCCGGCGACGGCGAGGTCGGCCTCGCCGCGGGCGGGCCTCGCCTCTCCCGGCATCGGCGAGGCCTCGCCTCGCCCGGGCGACGGCGAGGTCGGCCTCGCCGTCGCGAACCAGGCGACGGCGAGGCTGGCGAGGTCGACCTCGCCGGCCCTCCCCTCTGGCCGGCCGCCGGTCGCCGGACCGGCCAGAGGAAGAAAAAAGAAAAAAAAAAGAAAAAAAAAAAGAAAAAAAGATTAAAAAATTGAAAAAAATTAATTAAAAATTGCCACGTCAGCGTTGACCGGACGGCCGGCGCCGGCCGGCGGCCACGTCAGCGCCGGCCGGCCAAAATTGACCGGAAGGACTGAATTGGCAAGAATTAGAAAGGTTTAGGACTGAATTGGCAAAATTAAAAGGTTTAGGACTGAATTGGCCGCCGTACAATAGGTTTAGGACTGATTTGACAATTTTCCCTAAATACATTTCACTGGAGTTACTAAAAAAATGCAAAATATGTATCTCATTATTATTTTAAATTTCAAGTACAGCTTATTCGATTAAGTGAATAATGAATAACGAACTTAATAATCACGTTCCTAATGGAAAATATTCGCTAATATAAAATAAAAAACTAGCGAAGAGAGATATGTTATTAAATCAAAATGGAAAGAAGACGATATAAAAAATATATTGCTACTGAATAGTTAGTTAAAACTTAAAGTATTACTTGTCTAAATAAGTGAATAAATTGCACCAAGGAAAGAAATTTACTTAGTTTTAACAAATAATAAAGCTAATGATTTAGAATATTATGAAAGTTTATGTTACTTTATGTTTTATAATTCATATTGAATCAGTTGTGTATAATTTAAAACGAAATTGAAAGAATTATAGCGATGTAGAAAAAAAAATCTTACGATGATTACATATAAGTGTATCCAGTTACTTTGATTTTCTACCTAATTTGGAAGAGCATATTACTGTGTTCATACATATCAAGAATCCTCATGGAGCTCATGGATACGCTATAAGAGCAAATCAGTCCAATCAATATATAGAGTTTAAAAAAATGTGAAAGTATCATTTTCAAAATATATATATATATATATAGACACACACACACGAATTTTGTAAATAAATGAAATCTTTCAATTTCAAGTGTGGAATTATTTCTTCCTTTTTTGCATGAGGTTGAATACCTAAAGTCACCCTTATACTTTCGAAAACCTTACGCACAATTGCTTTGTTTATTTCGCAAAAAAATAATAATTTGAAAATGAGTTATCTAAAATTATATCCATTATCGACAATATACTTTAAGTATAGATTGTCGTTGATGATGGAAGTATTTATTATCGATTCATTTTCCTAAATAATAAGACCGGGCAAAGGTTGAAACATATTTTCCGATATGCTGGCTTTCCACGGCCATCCCTAATCTCCAAATCTTCCTCTCTGCTCTCTTCCTTGCCTCGGCAACACTAAACACCGCCGCCGCCGTTCGCCGTAGCATCATTTCTCGCTCTTGCATCGCCATCCTGAAGGGCCTTTTTCCTCCTCTCCCCCGAAAAACGTTAATTGTTCTCAGCCACTCAAGGAGGTCACAGGGCTTACGTGACCTCAAATCACAACAAAGAGAGAAGGGAGGGAGAGAAGGGGCCTGGCAACGCCTGAAGTGGCGATCGATGGTGGCCGCCGGCGACGGCGCTTTGTTCACAGAGCCATCAGTCCAAGGAAGAAGGAGAAAGAGGGAAATATGAAAACGGAAAAAGAAAATAAGAAGACGATGCATATTAACCACTGAAATTTGATATGCTAATGTGTTTTTTCCGTCGAATGAATTATTTGTGCAAGCAAATTCATCTTAAAAAGAATCTCAATCCTCACTTCTTTTTCCTAAGATTTGCTATTTGTTGGTTTTAAATTCTGTCCATCGTGACATGCACATTTTAGTGAAGAGGCCACGGGGCAAAGTGGAGGAAAAAAGGTTCAATCTTCCAAATTACATCTTCCTTTCTTCCTTCGTAAGTTAGATGAACTCCAAGTAGCTTACCACACAGGCCTATTCCCGAGACGATCCCAGAGACATTTGCTAAGCCTTTAGGTAGCCAATAAGGGGAAGGTTTCGTTTCAAGCGACATGTCAAATTATGACAGTTAATTCAGACTCAGAAATGGGACATACTTATTGCAAGAAGCACACGGTCAGTTCAACATGTTACCAGAAAACCAAATCAGATGATTGAGTTGTGGCAACGAGCATGGACCTAGGCATTTCTGAATCCGCCCTTGGCAACGAACATTTTGATTCCACTCATCTAAGTTAATCATCTGGCACTGTGACCTTCGAACAAAGCCTTCATTGGTTTACAGAAGCTTCATCCGATTCATTCGATCAATTACCTGGGGCCATCTCAAGTCATGACTCCATGAGTCGATCCAGGACTAATTTCACAACAGAGGGAGCATCAACAGTCACCGCCACCTTCACTGTCGGTTTGTCGGACCATTCTGTGTGTTCACCGAACCTATTTAACGAAGTGGGTATAGCTGAGTGGTTAGAACAAGCATACTCAAGAGAAGGAACTTTCTACAAGCATCACATATGAGGACGATCCAACCTCCTACAGTTTAATTTAGAAACACTACCTCACCTCGATAGTTCTATTCTTTGTTATTCAGCAACAATAGAAGAGAAAAATATTTCTGTCCCTTTGAAGGGTACTTGTGATGCAAATCTGGTTAGTCAATAATAAGGGCAACAAGAAGAAGCATAAGGCTACGACTGGAACCAGAACACTACCAAATTCGACAAATGGTGATGCTGTTTCCGTTTGTTTTTTTTTTTTTTTTTTTTTTTTTTTGATAACCGAGGTGTCCGCGCGGCCGGCGAGCTAGGGCTCAAACCAGCGGTGATGCCCGACTAGTCCTCGAGGGGGGCTAGCGCAGCATCCCACCGCCACGACCCCCCACTTAAATCACCGATGGGCGAGTTTGTGCTGTTTCCGTTTGTTGCATCTTCGCAAAATCAAAACTTTTGGGAAATGACTCTTTGAGGTTCCAGACTTTAAGCAGATTTTCAAATCCAGAAATGTGCCCTTCACAAAATAGTAGATCCTGGACTTTTTATCAGGTTCAACTAATATCAAGAAGCCTTGTTTCATGACATGATGCCACCATCAGCAGTCAGCACTCATAAGAAGATTATGTTATATTTGTAGAACAAGTGATCTGAAAGGGCCCAGATAATTGAGTTGCGGGATTCTACCTACCTTTTCTGTCTATTATATAGTATAGTGAGCCCTCTTGTGATACCAGTTGTTTGCACTCTAACCACACCTTCAGTGGAAGTTACAAGTGAAGGGATGATAGCTGCAAGTATTGCTGTTGGATCGTGGAGGTAAACTCCTGCAACAAAATGACATATAAGTGTTAAATATAAACAATGATCAGAAAATAAAAACCATATCCTCAATCAAGATGTTTCAGAAGGCATACCTTTTGTGAAGTATGCTTCACGATGATAGGAAAAGTACACTTCCATGATTCTAGAGAGGTACTGAGCAAATCTTCCATTTGATTGAACCAACTTATCTCTATCTGCATCTGTAGTGTCTCAAAACAGTTCGGATGAAACCCGGCAATCCAAATCTTGTTATAGTTTAACCAATCATATATAATTGATAATATAAAGGATCATCGAACATTTTATATCTTCCATTAAATGGATTAAGTTTCTGGTTGTTGACTGGCCTCGGACTTTTGGTGTCACTACTGTTAAGCCAGAAAACACTTCAAACAGTAAGAAGCTGCATATTTGTAATTTGTCGCACATAATCAATGAAAAAATATGGCTTTGTAATCCGTAGCGCATTCTTTAGCCAAAAAAAAAATCCATATGGTAAGTCACGAAAGTACACTTCCAAAACTATGCTGAAAAACAGTTCCAGCCCTTAAGTAAAATCTACACTTCGGTTAAATCATCAGAAGGAAAAATATTAGTGTAAGTGTCTCCAAAAATAGGCAGATAGGTAGCTTTTTACTTATAACTAGAATGTCTAAAGCATCACTAGAAATTCACTAGCATTATCTATGTGTGCTCTGTGCTAAATCCCTTTAAGTCTATTAAAACATTAGTATTATCAGCAAATTTTAACTCTAGCCGACTTTACCTGTCAAAACAACTTGATGGGTGACATTTATTCCTACAGCCAGAATATCAGCTCCACTGGTAAAAACAATGTCTGCAGCATCTGGGTCGCCAAAAATCTGGTCAGCCAGTCAAAGATATACAAGAATAAGAAGGAGAGTTATAAATCTGGACCTGAGCCATTTGAATAACTTCAGGTTCGACTGGTAACTCTGTCCACAACCCAAAAAATAAACAGACATTTCGAAGTTATTTCAGATAGAACCAGGTATGTCCAACCCAACATACACCAGCATTATTATAGGACAATTAGAAAGCAAAGTTGGGCCACACAGACTTTTCAGTAATAAATTAGAGAAAGAGAGCCTCTAAGCAAACATCTAGCAGCTGTTCAGGTATTACATTGCAAATTTTTCATGGCTTGGGAGAAAAGGAAGAAAATTGACAACTTACATTGGCTTCAGCTGCTGGATTCACATTGCCATTCACAGAAAAAGCTCCACCAAGAAGCACGATCTGCCCAATCTTTCTGGAAAAGGTTGGATCTTGGTGAAGAGCCTGGATTACACATCCATTTGACAACTTATGAAAAAGCCATTGCCATACAAGCCCTTTTTTTTTTTCTCGACTGAGTGAAACAAGCATGACAAAAGTTCAAATATCTGACCAGTGCTATATTTGTGAGTGGGCCCAATGCAACCACAGTAACTTCCCCGGGATAAAGGTTTGCTTGCTCAATGAGAAAAGTGGCTGCTGACTGTTCTATTGGTTTTCCTTTTGGTGGTGGGAAGTTTTGATTGCCAAGACCATCAGTGCCATGGACAAAATCCGCAATTCGAAGCTTTGTACCTTTCTTTAGGAGAAACAACGATGAAATCAAACAACTGCTGATGTTTCTTTAAAGTAAATAATTGGGCTTTAAGTCATTTAGAAAGTGCATGAGAATCAGCTCACAGTCAGAACGCCATCCCAATTTATCAAACTTAAGTATGAGATCTGCAAAGTTACGGTTCAAGAACATCACAAATATGATGTAAGGCATCCAAGAGTTCCCAGTAATTATTATGAAGAACCAAGAGGTAGCCCTGCGGTGTTTTCTTGCTTTACAATATAAACTTGCTATGGTGATAACAAGAGATTCTGTTGCTTAGTGAGCAATGACAAATGAGAGCTGCCCACACTGAGAAATAAAACGAGAGGACTCGCAAGCCTCTTCTATCCTAGGAAACCCATTACATGTTGAATGCACCCATGTACCAGGACAAAGACACACACAGTAACCGAAATGAGTACAAAATCAAGGTCCCTCACATGTGCTGGTGTTGACACTACCACTACTACCACCACCTGGTTATATCTACAGATTAAGATCCTATCAATTACTTGACTATGTTTATCCCTTCACTTCAACAGCATATGCATCTCAACACCCGTCTTTTTGTCAAGGTAACGAGTCATGATTTGAAAAGCCTATATCGAGTCTAAGCGATCAATCGGATCCCCAGAATCCTATATGGGCAAACCACGACAAGCACGCAAGTAGGAAAGTGCGTACGGTGATTGTCACATGGGACCCTTCAGCCACAGGGATGTCGGTCCGTCCTGCAACCTCCAGCTGCACCACAAAAAAAAAAACAAACACACACACACAAGAAAGTAAGGCCAAAACGTTTGAGCCACAAAAAATGTCAAATTACATCGAGATCGATTCTACAACCAACACCAGAAAAGTTCAACGTGAGTACATGAAATCCCGGAAAACCTCCCGCAATAAACTGTCACCCACTACCACCAAGTACACATACCAAATGCAAGGCGTTTCTGGTGGCCAGAGTCGTGTAGACGTTCCCGTATATGGTGGTGAGCCCAATCACCTCCACCTCCGGCGACTGCAGCGCGACGAAGATAGCCATGGCATCGTCTGAAACGCGTCGAACCGAGTCATGACCGTCGAGAATCGAGACACACCCACGATCCAAAATCGGGCGATTCGACGGAAAATATCGAAGCTTTACGGGTGTCGAATTCTACGTACCGATGCCGGGGTCCGTGTCGATGATGATCTTCTTCTTCTTCGCGGCCATGCCTTTCGCCTTGACCAAACAGCGCCGTGCTTGTTCTCTATGGCAATATGACTCGGCCGGATCGAGAGGATGTCCGCCGGGAAGGCGGGTCCACGATGAACTCGACTTCTTACCCGATCCACGTGCAAAACGGGAGGAACTTTTTTATTCTTCTTAAGCAATCATCATTTAGGCCGATAGGAATACTACTGATAAGAGAGATTAAAGAATGCTAGTATTATAGGCGTGGAGTTCGACTTCTGCGTTCTGCAAGATACGCGGCAAAAGCTAGAAAATGAGAAGAGTTATAAATAAGATAAATAAAAAAGAAGCAAACTTCAATCATTTATGATCATGTTCTTCGTGAAATCATTAAGAATATTCATAAATAAAATATAGGATTAATACCATGAAAAAGCTTAAATTAATACATTTGTGATAATTTTACCAAAAACTAATTTTTTAACCACAAAAAATCCCTAAATTGATACACCCATAATAATTTTACCCATCGCTAATTTCCGTTAAATTTTACCGTCAAATTACTAAATTGGATAATGCGTGGCAGTTGACGAGTGTACCGGTTTGGAATTTTATGGTCACATGTATACAGTTTGTGGTTTTTTGTAGTATTAATCTAATTTAACGAAAGATAAAGTTGTCATAAATGCACTAATTTGAGATTTTGGGTAGTCAAAAAATTAATTTATGGTAAATTTATGGATTAAATATCTACATTATATATGTTTCATATGAATTCGTAACAAAAAACAACTTGACATTGAAATGGTTCAATATCTATATTACTTACCGGAGATATCTCCTCCTATTGATATCAATATCCCTAGGAAATTCAAAATCCAAAATCATCCAATTACATATTTTAGTCCAGCAATCAACATATATGCTAATTACATGATGGATAGCGTTGTCGATAACATGTTATTAGATATTATATGTATATCCATAAGGTATTGTTATATAATTAGCTATTTATTCATTTATTTGTATAGTTAATATAACATAAGCTACGTATATACATATATATTACAATATGGTACAAAGTTTCTATAGCAATTAGTCATTAATTATTCATGATTGTACAACATGCAATTATGAACATAATTTATGTATTATTAGCAACAATTATAATTATTATAGTTTTAAAGCAATTGCCTCACTTTAGTATCCAATTTATTTTAGAAATTTATATTATAACAATTTGAGTTAATTTATAAGTATTATAATTATTAAAAAAAAAAAATTTGAATAACCCAGGAACCCCCCGCACGACTGACAGCCGGAGGAGTAAACCTGGGGTGACGCTAGCGGAGGACCCACCACCACGGCGCCACACTTAAGAATCCCTAACGACTACGCTGGGGTTCGAACTCCGATCCCTTCGTGGGGGGATAAGAGCGCAAGTCAACGCAGCCGCTGCGGGCGGTGGTATTAAAAATTATTTTATTATACACAATTTTCAAAACTTGAGAGAATTTTTTTATGCTATCAAAAAGACATGTTTTTAGATTTTTTTTTCTTACTCGATTGAGATATTGAAAATAAGAAATAATAAACAAATGCTCACATGACATAAAGTGCTCTCATTAGATAAATAAGATTGAAATTATCACTTTCTTAGAAAAAAAAAAGAAAGAAAAACACGTGGATTTGGGAAAAGAAACTCCCACTCCTTCACTCACGTATCAATTTAGCATTCACTACGTGTATGTAGCCTGCATTTAGTAAGACTTTTGGAGAAAGTCTTTGAGAAAATGCAAAGAACTTTAGGTGAAAGGGTTTTTAACAGGACAAAAAAAAATTCGGGTCAAAATTATCCCCCGACCTAAAATTAGTATATTTTTATGGGACAAAAAAAAATTAGAATTAGAATTGTCTCTCGATCTAAAGTTGATAATTTTTTTTTTGGGTTAATATCACGAAAAACCCTAAACTGGTACACTTATGACACATTTACCCCAAATTATTTTTTTTATCATAAAAAATCCCAAACTGGTACACCTGTGACAATTTTACCTCGAACTATTTTTTTGACCATCAAAAACCCCAAACTGGTACATATGTGACAATTTTACCCTGAATTAAAATTTTAATATTTTTATTTTTATTTTTTTCGAATTTTTATTTATTTTATTTATTTTTTTCCTTTTATTTTTTTTTTCTTTATCTTCAACCTCTGGCCGGTCGCCGGTCCGGCGACCGGCCAGAGGCGGAAGCCGACGAGGGCGGCCCTTGCCGGCGTCGGGCGAGGGCCGGCGTCGGGCGAGGGGCCGCCGCCCGCATCGGGCGAGGGTCGCCCTCGCCGGGCATCGGGCGAGGGTCGCCCTCGCCGGCGTCGGGCGAGGGTCGTCCTCGCTCGCCTAGGGCAAGGGCGATCCTCGCCCGACTTAGGCGGTTGCCGAGGGCGACCCTCACTTGCGTCGGGCGAGGGTTGCCCTCGCCGGTGTCGGGCGAGGGCCGTCCTCGCCAGCCCAGGCAAGGGCGACCCTCGGCCGACTTAGGCTAGGGTGACCCTCGCCTGTGTCGGGTGAGGGCTGCCCTCGCCGACTTCGGGCGAGGCAGCCCTCGCTAGATCCTGCGAGGGTCGCCCTTGCCAAGTCGAGCGAGGGCGGCCCTCGCCGGCTTCCGCCTCTGGCCGGTCGCCGGACCGACGGCCGGCCAGAGGTTGAAGTGAAGAAAAAAAAAAGAAAAGAAAAAATAAAAAATTCAAAAAATAAAAAAATTCAAAAAATAATATTAAAAATTAGTTTGGGTAAAATTGTCACATGTGTACCAGTTTGGGATTTTTTGTAATATGTTCGAGGTAAAATTGTCACAGGTGTACCAATTTGAGGTTTTTTATGGTCAAAAAAATAGTTTGGGCTAAATATGTCACAAGTGTACCACTTTAGAATTTTTGGTGGTATTAATCTTTTTTTTTTTTGTGTGGAATTAGGCCTACATACTTGCTCTCAGGAACACCTGGCAATTTCCCATTGGGCCACCGCCGTGCTCCCTCCCACCCGTTAACCGTTTGTTACTTTTTCTTCGTCGTCACGCGGCATCTCGTAATTTCGGATGGATTTCGAGGGTGAAAATGTCCAGAAAAGTGACCCCACATTTTCAAATCAAATCACACACTATCGGGCCTCACTGAGATCCATCCCCCTCTCTCTCTGTCTCTCTCTCTACTGTCTCCGACCATGAAACGGCCGTCGTACTCCTCGTCGTCGTCCGACGGCCAGCGGAAACGCGCTCCAGCTCCGCCGCCCGCGGCGGCGGTTCCGGGGAGGGCGAAGGACCAGGCCGGCCGGAGCCCGCTGCGGCACCTCAACGGCATGGTCTGCCACGGCCGAAGCAGCAACGCCTCCTCCTCCTCCTCCTCTTGCTCTTCTTCTTCCACCGCCGCCTCCATCGAGGCTCCGAGAGGCTGCCTCAGGTTCTTCCTCTCTCACTCTTCTTCGACTAAGAACGGTCCCGGTAGAACTTGTGCTGCGATTAGGACGCCCAAATCGGCTCCTGCAAAGCCGGCGAAACGCGATCTCCAGCGCGATCGCGCTGCGAAGATGGCCAATCTGGAGGTACCTAGAGCAGTCAAACAGCCGAAGCTCAAGAGGAACCCTCCCTGTCTATACCAGTGGCAATCTGCTAAAACTGCCACTTCTAGGAATGGCAAGAAGTGCGGTAGTTCCTCTGTTTCTGAAGCTGATGGCAATGTCGCTGCTGAGTTTCCATCCGGTTTCGAAGCGTTGAAGCAGGAACGGATTGAGCTTGATTCTGCTGGAAATGGTCATGCTACTTCTACTCCAATTAATAAGAGATCTGGCGGAGTAGAGACACCATGTCTAAGTGATGGAAATGTGGGGGAGAACTCTAGTAATAGCAAAATCAAGACTCCTCCTATCCAGGCTTCCGTGTCTCCGGAGATACAAGGCGGGTCAGGTTTGATGAACTATTCCGGAACGATCACGTCAACGGGAGGCACGCATCCTTGTTTCGGTGCTGGCTATGTTGTTTCGGGAGTGGCCGATAGAAGAAAATGCAGGCCTAGGGGGATCCTTAGTGTTAGAGAGAACGAGTCGGAATTCAGCGTTAGTGGTAGTCACGGCAATGATGATGATAGTAGGGTTGCTGACAAACCTAGCATCTCGCCAGTACCTTTACTATGCGAAGCATCCGTGCATTGGTTGTTGTCTCCATGTAATGAGGAGGACGAGGAGCAAAAAGATTGTTCTGAAAATGAGTCATGCCCATTTGAGAGGTTTGAAGAGGAAGGGTCTGCTCTCTGTTCTCTTACTTCACCCTCGTCTGGTCCTGTGTTTTCTTCAGATGCTGGTAATAAGAGTAATATGACATGTACAACGACAGGTACGGATGGCAGTAGTAGGGGAAGGGATCCTGAGGTGACTTCTTCAAGAGGACTCCTTGAATTTGATGGATTCTTGCAGCCTTCACAGTGTAATGGTGATGTTTACTCTCCAACAGAGGTGACCCCTATTTGGAAGGATTTTTCTTCGAAGGAAGAAAGGAAATTGAGTTACGATGTTGATCGACTGGATGACCCATTAACTGCTGACTCCCTGGGCAGTGGAAATGTTATTCGAACCCCAAACTCAGACTCAAGTTCAAACGGATATTTCCGCCTGTTGTGGGTTAATGCTCAGCATGGGGGGAAGGATCAAATAGATTCCGAGATAGATCTACTGACTCAATCTTTTAGTAATGCCACTCTATCTCCAGACTACTCTAGGTCTACATGGGATTCAACAAATCTGAATTTCCAGTTAGATTGTCTAGCGATGCCATCCAACTCCATTGATTTGGCACAAGTTCAAAATGTTCTTGATAGCAAAGTATATTGGGCTTCCAATTCCAGCATAGACAATTTATCACAATCCAATTTGAGGATATCTTGGAGAGATGGTTTAGTTAATAGGATCTTTGAGATGGATGAGAATGATTTTTGCAAATGCTTGTCTGATGATGAGGATGCCACTGGCAGCCATATTGATCTAAAGTTGCATGAAAGTCCCACACATAATGTAAATACTCAGAATGTCGCTGCTGAAAATGTTAACGATAACATTACCTTAGGCTCAAATCATTTTGTGGATGAGAAGCATGAAACTGGTCAGAAAGTCGAAGACATGCATTCCCCTCAAAAACAATTCGAATCAGTTGAGTCCATAAGCTTTGATGGAGGTGGCCTTCTTGCTTCAACTTCAAGTGATTCAGACTGGAATCTATGCTACAAGAACAGCTTATTCAAGTAGAAGCATCGGGATCATTTATGTAGTCTTGACCAAGGTTAAGTACTTGAAATATAACATGAGGGAGGTTTTCCTTCGGTGCAATCTAAAGATTACCACTTCAAGATCACTGGTGAATTCTTTTCTTTCTTCATTCCAATATGCATTTGCTTTCTGTAACTGCTGAAATGTAGTTCAAATTTGTCAGCATTCAAGACGGCAAAAAACATGCATTTGACAGATTAGTGTGTTAGAATTTTTATGGGCAAAATAATTAGATATTAATCTGGAATGTTGGGGTTGAGAACACCGCTCTTGGTATCCTCGTGCAACTATGGTTTTGTAATCTAATTGTGCTTTTGGCCATGTAACTTACCTGGTGTACTAGGATTGTTTCACTTCTTTCTTTGTTCTATGAAATCATTATTAATTATAGAAAATGGTGCTTTTGGTTTTTAGATGAAGGATAAAGCATTGAGTTTTATTAATGAAACTATAATGAATAAGGAATAGCCAAATTGACATACTATTGCTTGATCTTACTCATAGTTTGGGACCTCTTTTTGGGATTCGGGCGAGTGAGGGAGAAGGCTACAACTGACACTTAATTGAATGGTTACTTATATTGATGGTTCAATGGCAGTCTGACAAAAATATGTGGAAAATACTTCTCAGCATGATCCCATCTTGTCCTTCCATCCAATGGTAGTGAGGAATAGGAACAATTAAGGAAACGATAACTAAAAGAACTTAATGGTGATTTGTTGAGCACAATCTTGAACCCTATGATCCAAGGAATTTCTAAGTATCTTACATATGAAAATTTATCCGGAGTCCCTTAAACCTATACAAGAAAGAGATTAACCAAAATGGTAGAAAGAGATTATCCAGTGCTCTGAGAATGATTACCCATATGTATGACCAACAGCAAGTTAAAGATGCGATTAGTAGATGAAGAGAATGGGAGCATGAACTAACATGCTGAAGTAACGCTTGTACAGGATAAAATATTCATCAAACTGTTTCAGAGTATATATTTTCTGGGGTTTTGTTAAGGAGTGCCTCGATAGCACTTGTTAAGCAGCTAAAGAAAGAAAGTTGCACCTTTCCTATGCAGTAATCTACTCATGTTATGTGTAATTAGTGGTTTGAAGATCGAAACATTTCTTATTAAGTATTAAAAAACTGCCCTAGGGGCACTTGTTAATAACAACCATTTTTCTGAGCTCATTTTCTCATTCTCCTGCCACCCTTCATCTTTTGATGCATAGGCTAGCACAGAAAACGTACAACAACTGCAACATAACTTCGAAATATATTAACTGATTCTGTAGGTAATCTAATATTGTTGTTATGGGACTCTACTCCTTACCAACATCATGCATAATGAAATGCCCCCTGATAGTAGCAACACGATATTTCTTCCGGAATCTCTCTTGGTTAAGGTGTCTGGATTTTGCCATATGGAATTTGAATCAGAACTTGTCTCCTCTTTTTGACTTGTTATGTTTGCTAAACGCTTGTGCTGCTAGATGTGCTTCCTTGTTTAGTAATAGTTGCTTTGAGTTATATGTTCTAATCATGAAAATACACTGCTAAAAGATGAAGTGATGCATGCTGTTCATCTGCTCAATGCTGCAGATTCAACTATTTAAGTGGGTGGTAGTGACATTATGCATTGCCTGATAGATAGAAATTTTTTCAGCCAATGAGGTTGGCTCATTCATTGCTTTAATCTTAGTCTGTGTGCAATTTAGTTGTACATGCCTTTTCCTTATCTCACTGAAGATCCAAAAACTCCTGCATCTTTCATACCGCTGCTTCTACAGATTGTATAGTTGCTCCAATTGTTTTTGGTCTTTTGAGATGCTTTGTTTGAAAACTTCATTAGGTTAATGTTGTAATTAGTGTCATATATGTCATGCTGTCTAAGAAATACGCTCGCATACATTGTCGGGATTTGAACTTTTCATATCTGGAGAAGTTTAACTTGCATTGTTGATTTATTGTCCTTAATAAGGGATGCTAGTTGTACTTGCCTCATGGTGGAAAGCTAATTAAGAAGATAGGCTGGTCGGTACTACTTTTCACCCCAGATTGTCTTCTGATTCACTGAAGTGTGCTTGTGGTTGATAAATGAGTCAAATGCCAGATGATAATTCCTCGAATCTTCTCTCAGACATGATGACCTAATTTTCTAGCTTTATATTGAACCGGTGGTGCTTTAATACACTTCATCAATGATGCTGTGGGATTAACTTGTGGAGTTTCTGAAATAAGAAGGATTAGTTACGTCTAATGTTGAAGGTCCATCCCAGTAACTATGTAATGGGACTACTTTCATGTAGAAATGAGGCGTTCCTTCAATTGAGAAGATTCGTTATGGAATTCTATCTCATGGCACATCTGTTTTAAGATGTGGTTGGGAGCTGAGCATTTCTTTTTAACGTGAACACATTTGTGCCCCACCAAAACTAATTTTTGCACAACCCAGAACACATTAAACACATGTACATAGTATGCAGTTTCACTCATTATTCATGTCTGAAATCTCATGGTTTTGAGCATTAAACACGTTGATATGCATTTACACAAGAACGTTGCTGATTAGTTCCTTATTAGAAAAATGCTGATTAGCTATTTTGTGTTGCATCTTGCAATCTGTATATAGTGATCAGCTTGTATTCATGCATTGAAATCGTGTCATGGTAGATCACCGAGCTGTGTTCTAGTTAGAATCCGTGTAATATGTCTAATTTATCATGACACAATTACGATTAGTAACTTGAATTGTCAACTCATATGGTGTTGATTTTCCCAGAATATCTAGGACAGGACAGAAAAAGATCACGGAGGAACAAACTCCAAATGATCACTTTCGAGGTTGCAAAGTTACGGAAGGCGAGTTAAACGCGTCGGTCGAGTTCGCGAGAAAAGAGGACAGGCAGTTAGCATCGGATTTTCCTTTGGCAAAAGTTATCAAAAAGGCATATACTCTTCATCCAATCACTTACCCTGTCTTGCCCAGTGACACAAAACTTCGGAGACCATCGTACGTTCCAAGTTGGCCAAGGAAAGATTACCAAAGCACATTGAAAAGTTCCACAAGCCAGAACACTTGATAATAATGAAACTTGTTAGGTATGATACAGCCAATAGGATGACATAAGCAAGAGACGGTCCCCTTAACCATCTAATTAAATAAGAGGAATAAAGAAATAAAGAAGCAAAGCAGATACTTGAAAAGGGCTCTCGTCGTTGAAGTATTGTGCTAGTCGTGGAATGCTTCAAAGGGATATCTGAAGAAACGTGACATCAGAAATTTGATAATGTAGAAAACTCAATTGTGCTCGAGTGATTCGTCGTGTTATTGATGAACTGATATGGACTCCTTTTGTTTAGTGTATCCTCTGATCATTCCCAACTTCACTCGGTTGTCTTGTTTGTGCTTATCCCTAATTTCGTTGTCGAGTCCTAAAATGTAAGAAAAAGAAGTAATGTGCTAGTTGTGGAATGCTTCAAAGGCCACGGAGCCTTGTGAGATATGTGAAGAAACGTGACATCGGAATTTGATAATTTAGAAAACTCAATTGTGCTTGAGTGATTTGTCATGCGATTGACGAACTGATATGGACTCTTTTTTGTTTAGTGCATCATCTCATCATTCCCAACTTCACTCGGTTGTCTTGTTTGTGCTTGCCCCTAATTTCGTTGTCGAGTCCTAAAACGCAAGAAAAAGAAGGTTGTGTGGTGTAATTAATAAACCGATTCTAGACAGAGAGAATGGAAAACAAATTTTGGGGCAAGAAAGCGCACCCGGAAGCTACTTCATCTTCTGAACTGTAGAAAACTTCAATTGGTCAAACCTCTAGAAAGGAGCACAAATGACAGCTAAAAGAGTGGCTGCCCAATATGTTAATCAAATTGGATGCAAACATTGACTTTGTCAAATGTGTCTCATTGTCTTCATTGGCCTTATCTAATGAGCATATGCCAATGCCAATCAGGAATACGATGAAGGTTGAAAAACCCAGAAAATGCCTCCCTCCATTTGCCTCTTTTTATAACATTGATTCAAGCTAAGTCAGCAGCATTTGGTATCACAGGTCATTGCATTCTTCTGAGTCCATCCATGGTGGTGATGGTGATGCCAACACTTATCAGATGAAGAGCCTCCAAAGCAGTATTCAACAAGCAGACCATGGGCTATATGTTAAACGAAGCACCAAATTCAGCTGACTTAGCTAATTGACTAATGTTCTAACGATATCAAATCAACCATAGCTCGAAGATAGAATCAAGCTCCGGAATAAAATGTATTGCTTCGGCCAAATTTCTTACTTTCTATGCGTGAATCCCGTGCCGATAGTTTTTTAGAAGCGTCGGCAAATTGCAAATCCTACCAGTAACTAAATGCTGATCGGCAACTTATTTAGCTTGGAATTTGTTGGTAAGTTGCCAGCATAATTATAGACGTACATATTGTTATTTAGTCTGAATTGTGTGAGTAAGTTACCAACTATAGTTACTTTGATTATTTCAAATTACCAACAAATTATTGAAGTAGTTGGTAATTTGAAAAGTGTCGGTACTCTCGTAATTATTGAAATAGTTGGTTAGTCTTGGAACTCTCGCAATAGCATTAGTAACTTTTCAATGTGTTACAGACTAAACAAGTTGCGGGTCAAAATATCGTCACCAGCACCGGACAATGTTCCGATTTCTACCATGTGCTTCGAAAGATCGTCCATACGTTCGGCCCGAGTAAGAAGCAACTGCGGAGGATGACGGCCGGTGCTAACCACACGCACACGGATTTTGGATGATTTATATTTCGGAATCTGGACAACTTAAATTAATATAGACAGGCTGAGTGCACACATAATTTACAGAAGTGTTTGGAAGGCATCAACCGGCAAATATCTATTGAGAACAAGTATGCATTGATCATAACTAGTGGAATTTCTACTGAAGCACCTGATTGAGGACTTAAAACCTGGTCCAAAACCCTCTTCAGCAATTCTATTCCTGTTGAATTATGGATATCTGAGTTGCCTTTTTGATTGCTTTTGCTGTCAACTTGGCCCTTTTGTGCATGTGCATTGCAATCAGATCAGATTCTTCTCTTGGACATAATTTATTATATTTTCAGAACTCAGAAATATAAAACAGTTTGATGATCACTTGATCTCGTGTTCATCAATTAATGTAATGTAAAAGGAATCTTGACAAACCCTTCTTCGCTCTGATCGATTCACTTCCCCGGCGCCGTGGCTGCCGTGGCTGCACTTGTGCTGATATTCTATTATACCAGTGCTATATCGCAGTAAACGGGAGTCGCTGTTGCTTGGTGGACATCATCACATCTCCATGATCAAGTCTTGCACACTTGGTTTTCGGTTTTTTTTTAGATTACCTTTTTCACTTTTCGTAAACGAGTGTAACAAGAGGACCCCATAAAAGAAATTAAATAACACAACAGAAGCAAAGGTATGAGCCTGTAGGAAGATGAAAGGGACATGGCTGTGAAGCTGAAGCCTGGAAGGATAAGTACATTTGTTTGAAACTTGAGAGGAACGGGAACACATGATTTGACCGGATGAATATGCGCTGTGTCATCGATTTTAACATGCTCCTTTTCTTTAAATTATCATCGGCCCTTTCGTGGATGGAGGGCGAAAAGCTTACCCGGACCCGCGAAAAATTATTAAATGATTTAAATCTCCGGTAGAAGTAATCTGGTTTTCAGCCTTTAGGATGACGGAACTGACAGGGGTGTGATTGAAAGTTGAAGCCTTGAAGTCTAATATATTAGTTAAGAACAAGGAAGACGAAAGGAAGGCCTGTGGTTTTTGGTGGTGGGGCTCTCCTGGCTTCAAGTCAAGAAAATCAAAACAATTGCCGTGTTAGGCTTGTCATAACCCTCGCAGTTTCGCAGTCTATTTATAGATATCAAGGGAAAAGTACCAGGAGTCTCGTGGAATATTTCTTCTCCCATTTCCACCAACCCCAACATTGACAAAACTCTGCCTATTCCATCTGTTCTTCTCTGTTTTCTTCTTCCTTTCCCAGCAACAGCAGCCAGAAATACCCAGAAAAAGGAAGTTAAGAGGGGGGCTGAATTTAGCAAATGGACGGTCTGATTCCAATGATGTACAGGGCAATAAAGAGGAAACGAGTTCGGAGCCGGTACGAGTGCTTGTCGGCCGGTGATGCTCAGGCGTTCAATGCTGCCGACTTCTACATGAATGGTCAGGTTCAGGCTCAGCCCCATTTGTATTTGGGGCCTGCCAGTGACAAGGCGATTCATAATCGGAGCCATCATCGCCGTTACGGCTCGACCGGAGATTATCCATTCGGGCTCACGCCCGGCGGCGACGAGGACGACATGAACGTGCTGAAGGGCGTTGCTGGTCCACATTCGAAGCAGGTGGTGAGGTTCAGACGAAGCCACAGCGTGCTCTCCTGTTTTACCGGTGCCTAGGTAGCTTTTGTTATGAATTTCTCAGTCTCTTGCTCCTCCCTTTTTTGTGGTTTGGTTTAGTTATGTGGTGAAGGTGCTAGCAAACATGAAGTCCCTGTTCAAGTCTGTAAATTTGGGTGCTCCTGAGACAGGGCAAGTCTTTTTTCTTTCTGGTTTCTTTTCCCCTTTTTTTGTTGGCCCTTCATGTATGACAAAGTTGATAAAGGAGAGGAACACCGTGGTGTTTCTCTTCGGGACGGCTTCAAGCAGAAGCTGCAGAATTTGGAAGCAAATGAGGTGAAATCTCATAAGCAATACAAAAGCTTCATTTTAATTGATGATGCAGAGAAGGTGGTCCTGATAATGTCGAATCCATTCAAGTCGATTGTGGTAATTTCTCCATGTGGTAGCAATTTTCTCAAAAGGTGTTAGTAATCTATTGCTAGTAACTTTTCGAGCAGATTAAGCGTGGTCATATGACCTTGGGGGAAGAAACCCTTTGAGCTATTTGTAAGTTCCTCGACCTTCGATTGTAACAACTCAAGATTAGATCGGTTCTAGACGAGGTCGACTTGGCTCGCAGTAGCTTAGGCATTCTGGTTTGAATCTCATCATGCTCTTGCCTTCTGGGTTTTGCCAGTTCAATTTGATGGCTTAAACTTCAAAATGCCTGAAGTTGTATAGAGATTCAGGGTTTCCCAGTTGGTAGGAGTTGTCCCCATCAGTATCCATAGGCTGGGCCTTGTTTTCCCCAACCAGTAACAAAGCATCAAAGAAAGGAGTAATCTTTCTTCTGCTCATATCTCTTGCTCATGCACTTTTGTAAGTTGTGATTGTGAATCATTTGAAACTTCAACATTTTCTTTGACTGGACAATTCATTCTAAATTAGTTCCTCTAAGAAAGAATCAGAAAAGGCAAGGTTTACCTGACGAGCCTTGTAAATTCCTACGATCTATGGCCGCGTTTGACCATTCCAACGTCGACGATCCAGGCACGTTCTAATGGCACATTGTAATAGGGGAAATGAATACTTGCTTGGGCCCGGGTCCAATCAAGAAATTCCAAGACGTAACAAAACAGAATAAACATCCTATGTTCGAGACATATTCCGCATTTAATTTCTCTTCATATTACGATTTCGAGAACAACATTGTGCGAACAAAGATGCAAAAGGAGACAAGAATGGATCTCGCATCAAGTAATTTGAGCATCAAATCGACTCATAAGTGAAGTAATCACAAAAAGTTGCCGTACCCAAATATAGATTCCAACATCTTATAGGACAAGCCAACCCGCCCAATCAACTGTCCAAGAATCTTGAAGTTACATTTACACCTCATTTCATACGCACCTAAATCATATGCAAACAGATTATTTTGTTTATAAATGCTATGCATGCAAAAAGAGTTGGCAAGAGTAAAAGAATGACCTTACTCGCACGCGACATAATTTCATTTTCTTAGCAAAAGTAGAGAAAAAAAGAAATATACGTTTTTCCTCCTATTCTAATTCTTTTTTTAGAGCAACAAAAGATATATATATATATATATATATATATATATATATATATATATATATATATATATATATATATATATATATATATATATATATATAAAAGCATTAGGAGCCAACAGGGTCACCGATCATATAAGTGAGATTCAAGGAACAAGTTTAAGATTATAACCACTAAAATTTCAAGAGAACATTTGGTGTATTTATAACCCAAGATTAAACATGGGGGATGAATTGAGCCTCACGTTCTGTAGCGAAAACCAGATACAGCTGAAAAATTCGTAATTATCAATGCCCAACAATAAAAAAATATTCACATGGAACAAAGTCCAACTTTATTTTGTCCCAATCGATCAAACACGATGGGGGAAAAGAACGAAATCGATTAGTTCAAGAACATAAGAAGTGTATATAATCTGGCAAACTCTATTCGAAAAGAACGACCAGCCAAAGAAAACAATCCAACCATCATGGACAGACACTTCTTTCTGTTCTCTTTATACCTGCTTGCTATGGTGATCTGCGGCTCAGCCGCTGACGGTGCTGGAGATATACTGCTGAAGAGCGAGCTTCTGTGCAGGCAATGCTCCAAATGCGACACGTCGACATGCCCACTGAGTGAAGCCTACCCCCACATGACCGCTTGGGACGACACTCTCATCGCCGGTGCTTTGCAATCCGATTATGTCGCCGCCGACGACAGAGGAGTTTATTCTGTCCCGAATGTTAAGGGTGGCGAGTCTGCCAAATACAATGCGTACTTTGGTTGGCAATCTACTTCTGGTTCGGCTTCTGGTTATCACAGGTAATGAAACAAACATAGCCAGAAGAAAAGGGACATCTGCAGGCGAATTTCTATTAGATTCAATATTAGAGGCGTTAATGTGTATTGCACTTATTTACACTCAATTACTCAATTATTAAGGTTGAACTAAACAAGGAAGTGGTTTGTGTTGTTTCGATTTCCAACAAACTTCCTACTCCAATGCCACACAGATTCAGCAACTACATGGACAAGTGCTCCGGAGGACAGAGTTACCTCACTGGGGACAAGCACGGGAAAGTGGGCCTGCGGTCATTGACTTCGCTAGAAAACATTGCCGATGCGGACTGGAAATCTATTAACCCACCGAAGAAGTACAACCACCGGGAATTTCGATTTTGGGTTTCCGGCAGTACTGGCAAATGCCTCACTGTTTTCAGCGGGAACAGTGAGAAACGAATAGTTGGAGTATCAGACTGCAAGTTTGATGGTTCCAATCCTTTCCAGCTCTTTGCCTTCCGGTTCCATTACCACAAGACCTTCTGCTGCTGTGGCCTTCACAATGAATAAATCGCCTAGGAATTAGTCCAAAACCACAGTGCAGTTTAAGCACAACAGTAGTCATAAGGGCCACATTATGTCAGCCAATATTTTCATCTGATTATGGACAATAATATGATGCAATGTAATTGTGCGTCAAGGCAACTCTCGATGTGTCCTATCACTCTTAAATAATGACTCCGACATCCATGAGTAGCTGTTGGAAGGGTGGAATTTCTTCAGGCATATGACCAGTGCTATGAAATGATGCTCGTGTACTTCAATTCCATTTATAGAATGATGACTACTTGTCATTACTCGAAATGCATGTATCTCCTTGTTTCCCTCCACAGAAACTTCTATTGACAGTGAATCTAAAGAACAGCAGTCTTACGACCTCCCCTAAGCTCTCCCAATAACACAATGTAGACCCACGACACAAGCAGCACAAATGAAAAGAGCTCATGCTATTCAAAGCATATAAATTCCGATGCACATTTAAAAATGAAGAATGGGAGTGATCAAGATGGAACAGTCTACTCAATGGTTTCATTGCTCTTCTTGACCACTTCACAACTTCACAAATTTGCAGTCAAATCAAACGAGCCTGTCATCACAACTATATGGTATGACAGCCCTTCTGTTCTGTTTATTCCAAGTTTCTTCAAAATAAATCCAAGTTATCCATGTCAAAGTCACCAATATACTAGTCATTCTCTCTTTCTTACTCTTTCTTATGGTGATTGGCAGTGCTTGTCTCCCTCAGACAATTCCTTACTCTTCCTCCTCTTCTCCTTCATTTTCTTCCTGAAGCCCTTGTCCTAGTCATTCTAAAGGCTACTTTTTCTCTTCCCACTTCTTTTCCAGCTTGATCTTCCTCTTTACTTACATACCCAAGAATCAGAATCAGATTCGTTACACTTATCCTTCCTCTTGATGATTTCTACTAATCCTCACATTTTCCCAGATCCTTCTGCAATTATTTACTCATTCCTAAATCAAAATAATTGAATGGAGCCCCGCTCATTTCTTCATGTTAGGCTGAGGTGGAGGGTTCAAGCCCCTCCTTTTCACCCTCACTATCGGCTGTATTATTCTGATTATCCTTACTATCTCTTCCTTTCCTTGATCCAGCCAAGGCACATTTCTAAATATGTGGTCTTAAGTCTTAATCACAACCCGACATTTTTCTTAATAGCCATCCTTAACTACAGAAACATCTAAATTAACCAGTCAGATATCCAACATCATCAAACTTCTTGCATGGATCCCGTGGCCGATTAGGTTCTTACTAACATAAGTAAGAGCCAATTCACCATGGAAACTTGCATGTGTTCTCGGCTTTATGATCGGAAAAAAGATTTTTCCTTACCAAGGCAATCAAAACAATTGTTATTGGGAGCAGAGGGCATGCAAACCCTACCTGTTATATAGCTACTATCTTCAAAGAGGAAGATTCTAATTGTACTAGTGAAATAAAAAAAAATCCACTGACATTCTCTAAAGTCTCATCCACCAATTCAGCCTAGATCAAGTAAAGATATGTATGAAAATCCAGAAATCACGTTGAAGGCTCAAACAGTTCATGGTGAAGGAAAACAAGTCACCTGCAACCAAAACTACCTAAATAACCACCAAAACTAGCTACGATAAACAAGATAAGCAGATCAATATAATTTAGAAAATAAACAGCGCATTCACATCAGTGACAGAACTGTTCCTGATACTTTCAACTGTCTGTGGATGCATTACCTGGTTTTGGATAAATGGAAGGAGTGCCAGTATATAGTTGGGAAGAATGAGTGCTATTAGATATTTTTGAGTCTCATATGATCAAAGGTTCCCTTTATGAATTTGGGCCTGCTGCAAAGCAAGAATTTGAATTCTAAAGGTGAAGAGGTAAACACATAAAATGCATTCAGACCAACCCATCCGTGTTCACCAATTTAAATTGTATTCCAAAATTAGTTTTAGTTAGAAACCCAGAACAGGGAATTATGTAATACTTGCTTTCCATCGAAACTGTTCATAAGTAAACCAACAGTAACAGTCGAGTGTGCTACATCAAAATTGTCAGCCTTCTGCAATGACGTGCACTGCAAGAAAAGCTAAGAGTAATAAGAATTACTAAGCTGGACTATGGATGTACTATACAATATATTCAAACAGATGGAATTGTTTCCTGGCTATCTTCACTGCTATTCAAACAAGGTGGCTTGGCTGCTCCATAGTAGAAGAACGCCATAATCTTTGAAAACTCATCTGCAGTTCGAATAGCTGGGTTGACAAGCCAAACAAGGGTCATAACCAGATTTATGTTGCAAGAAACCTTTCAAAAAAATTTGTATGAGCAGAAAGTACCCTTTTCACGATATAAAATCTTGCCAGCTTTAGTGAAGATAATCTCTGGAAAGATGGAAACTTGCAGAGCAGATACCAACTCAGGCTCCTTAATAGCGTCAACTGCAACACACTTTTTAACAAGACAGTAATAACAAGTCAGAAGCCTTTTTTTTTTTTTTTTGGTTGAAATGTCAGAAGCCATTAAAAAGGTGACAGATGATGGGAATTAGGCATAATGCTCCTTACTCTTGGTGAAGGTAGTCTGCAGTTCCAAATTATGTGCACGGCTTTCTCCAATTCATCCCTGATCTTTTCATTCTCTTTTGGCCTAAAAATAATTTCAAAGATCCAATAAGAAGCTTTCTTTCAGCAATGGTACAGTCGTAAACCATATAATCCAGGGTAAACAACCAAGATCTACACATTATCTACCTCCAAGAGCTTCAGCCATTTCAATGACATAAAGTAGCCAAACAAACATATTAAAAGAAAGTAATTTGCCACTTTTCTTTTCTAAACTTATCTAGGAAACAATCAAAAGATGTACATTTACATTTTGCCTTCCGATAATTCAAATGATCACTAGACACAACAGAAACCCAACCAATCACAGCACTGGTAAAAGTGAGTTCAAGATACTAGCATTTTCATGTTTTGCAAGCCAACATACTTAGCTAATGAATTCATAGCTTCCAAAAATGAGTCAGAAAATCATTTAACTGGAAGCAAATCAACTCAAGTGACTTCGTCGCGCAAGAACTACAAAAAGTGACAGACAAGAAACTGCAACTGTGCATGCTACTATCACCTTAAACTATGCTTCCAAAAGGGGAAAAATGTTAAAAAAGTGAGCATCGTGTACTCTCTCAAACAACAAAGAAAGAAAGTGGCAGTGATTTCCCATACGAAAAGACAAGTATGACACCTTTTAAATAGCTTGGAAGGCCTTACATGTATTGACTTGCAAGCAACAGAATTGTGGAAAGATGAACAATGAGAACCAAATACTGACCTCTTGTAGCGGTTATGTACAAGAACAATCAAAGGACTAATATCCTTGAAAACGGCTTCCTCCCATTCAGCAGTAGTGATATCTTTGATGGGGCGGATATAATTATCATCTTGCCACACAATTTCATTTTCGCTGTCATAATTTTCATCATCTTCCTTCCTAACGTTCTTTATGGTGATTTTGTTGAAGAATTGGTCCAAATTGAAACCCCGACCATCAGCATCATCAGGCCAATCAGGATCATCCTCCTCCACAACGAGGGGATAATCAGCCAGGAGCTTCTGCATCTTCCTCCTCCTCTCGTCAAGGTCTATCTCCTCCTCAACATCAGGATATTTATTGATCACTTCTCTAATTTTCCTTCTCCACTCTTGCCTCTCTTCAGAATCCATGAGGTGAGGGTCATTGTCCTTCGCCTCATCATCTTGCTCCTCGTACTCAGAATCACTACTATCATCATCTTGCTCTTTCTTTCCACCAACAAATTTGGGATTATGAGACGTTTTAGAAGCTCCAACGACAATGCTTTTCATATACGTACCCTAATTAGCACGGAAGATAAGAATGAGAGCCAATACGAAATTAAGCATTGAAAGAACTTAAGTGGACGCCAAAGAATCGCACCCGCTGATGTGCCTGCAGAATATTTGAGGAGACACTAAACCATCTCTCTGTATTCTTCAATGGAGTCTTGAAGCTAGAAAGTAAAGTAGAAATTGTTCTGCTGCCTTTCAGAGTGCAAAACGGAACTTGAAGAATACTTGCTTGTTGTAGTGCCATTTCTACAAAAAGCCAATACCAATCAAGTATGACTACAGTACCCGATATCGTCGTCTATCAACAACAAGTTTTGAGAAAATAACTAACAAAAGAATAAAAAAAGTTCATTGGCTCAACCACATCATATTATTATTGGCACACCCCAATTCCAAGCTGAGTACAGGGACCCAAACGGCGGTAACGTGAAGAACGGAGGCATACCCAGTGACCATTACAGCAGACGAGCCTTACAACATATAGATTATGAACTGGTTAGAGGTTTCAGAGCAGTGATATCCGCGAAAATACAACCCAGCAGCTATAGCCATCATTTCCACCAAAGGAAAAAAACAAAAAGAAAAACCATAGCCATCATGAAAAGTTAATGAAAATCGAGGAACCAACTGCTGAAATTTCTTACCCAGAGCTTGGGAATGGGCTCTGTCCCACAAGTCTGCGTTCAGCTTCTGCAAGTCCCTCTCTTTCTCTCTCTACTTCTCCCCTCTCTCTCTCTCTCTCTCTCTCTCTCTCTCTCTCTCTCTGTGCCTCTTCACCAAAGCTGAAGATGGGTAAAGTTAGCTAATCACCAGCGTGCGGCATACTCACAGTACAAATACACTAGTTGGGATTAGGAGGGTGCAGGGGAGCTGCTTTTCTACGAGAATGGCAAGTGGGCAATGGAATTTATGTACGTGCTCGAGGCGTGGAGAGAGCAAGAAGAAGAAGAAATGGAGACGCATACAAGAAGCTGCAGACAAGTGGGTAGCGGAGACTGACCTTCAACTCTGGCTGGTTTGGCTTGGAGCTGTGTGGAATCTGGTGGTGCATAACCTCGCCTGCTGAGAGAGGAGAACAGGGGATGGTCCGAACATGTAAAAATCTGTGCTTTTTCCGTATCTTCTTTTTTTTTTTCAAAATTGAAAATAGAAAACGAATTATATCTTTCAAGTTTTAGAAAATCGTGAAAATTTACATTTCATATGTCAATATTGATATTATGAATTTTAAGAGATTTTGGATATTGCATTGTGGAAGTTGTGAAATTTGCAATAAAGAATAAGTTGCAAACAAGATGAAAACCTCATATTTAAACCTTATAAAACTGTAAATTTTTTTGTTTTATCTTTTGCATGTCACAAGCATAGCGTAAAAAGTTCTTGTTTTTTAATTTATTTAAATTGGATAAAGTGTTGAAAATTTAAAGTGGGATTGACTTTGATCCACAGAAACTAGTTAGAAGGCAAAAACCTCCAATATCGTTGTTAATTCACGATGGGTGTTTTTTGAGACGTCCGATAAAAATAGATCGTTAATTCACGGCGAAAACATACTTCTTAATTCTTATACCTGTCGTCGCCCGTCGGGGATGCAAGGGAATCTTTCGCGACGGATAGACGACATTTGCAAAGAGCGTTCTTAGTTCCAAACGGCCAGATTAACGCAATCTCCATGCTCTCGCTCAAGAGTGAGTGGTACGATCTCTCACAGACAGTGTGTACTTGAGTATAGGAGCAACAGCAACTTTAACATTGGCTTGTCTCTCTGTTTTGTGTTTGCAACAACCGACCATGCATAGTGCGTCGATCTTGCGTTTTGTTCGTGATTTGCATAACATAAAGGGATGCTAAAAGTGAGTTTCGTGTAGTTTTGTATAAGATAGCTATGAAGTAAAAAAAAAAAAACAAAGGGAGTTACTGTTCGTCGTCTTGTAGAGGGCTCAGGCAAGAGCTCCGAGGGCCGTTGCAAGCACAGGCGAGGGCTCCGATGTCGACCGTCGGCAACCATCGACACTCGACCATCATTGTCACTCGACCTTCAGATTTTGCCTAACAGTTGCGAGTGAGGGCAACGTTGGAGAAGATGAACCAGGTGGAGACCCTCGGCAAGCAACCCTCAATGGAGATCCAAGTCACATGACCCTAGGCGAGTGCCACCGGAGTTGAGCGACACTGGACAATGGGCCGCTGAGGTCGCGCGACCTCAGGGCGATCCAGATCTGGCCCTTCGATGATTGGTGCGACCCAAGCTAGGGTTGCCAAGGATGCACAACGCCAGGTGAGGCAACACCGAGGCCACGCAACCTCAGCAATCACCGTCCAAAGTTGAAGAAGATAGACAACCATGGGTTGAAGAAGATGATGGGTCAACCCTTGACCCGTGCGACTTCGACAGTCGACCCTTGACCTATGCAATCTCAAACTAGGCGACCTCAACCTCGGCAACAAGGACCGCAACATCAGCAACCAGCAAGCATAGAGACCATATGTTGAAGAAGACGAGACGCTGGGATAAAGAAGATGAACAGTGTTTCTCAAGTGCAAGAGTGCAATGCAAAATTATCAGTAAGAGCAAACTAGAAGGGAAAATAAAAAAGTCATTAAACCCCACAATACCATTCTGAAAACTCTGAAAAGCCCATGGCTTAAGCTTTTAGTTTTCCCAATGCTAGCATTTTCACAAAGTGATCCAAAAAAGGTTTGCCAAACGACCTAACTTTTTTCGAAGAGGCTTTAGAGACACAAAGTCCCATGAAAAAGTTGAACCAAAATGATTGGCAGTAATGAAGATGAGATTAGCGAATTGAAGATAGTAGGCTACCCCCGATTATTAATGGTTTAAATGGGCATCAAAATAATTCATCGATTATGACCAGCACAACAACTCATGTTCCTACACAGTCGGTAAAGACCCTTCTACTCGAGGATGATTTGAAGTATAAAAAATTTCCCCTCGCTTAATCTCCGCAAATGCACACATGTTAGCAATGCAAAATGAAAAGTTCTAGGAATTCAATGCACAAAAACTTTCAAGTCTACGGATAAAAGAAAATTAGGTAGCATCAAGTGCATTAAATGTCATGGCATCATCAGCTGTCACAGACGGAAGCAACCAAGCGAAGAAACCGAGCTTAGTTTCTTGCTTGAATCTTTGCGACGAGTACTCCACCATCATATTCCAAAGGTCTCCCACTGTCCATCCGTGCAACAATATCCATCGACTCACCTGCTCGTCATCATAAAAAAGACAGCCGATCTCCTTTAACATTGGATTCACAAATTCAAGCAGTCAAAGAAAAATAATTAACAACCATAATTTAAGGCAACAGACTAGGTAAAGTATGAATAACACCATCCCGTTTGATATTATACACCTGCTAAAAAATACAGCCGAAAAGCAAACAAGGGGATAATCTTAAAAAAAGCTTGGAAACTGAACTTTACTTGTAGAAAATAACTGGTGTCAATACTATAAATCTGTACGCACTTTAAAGTCAATAGACTCTTAGTGTAAGAAGAATGCAACAGAAATTGGAAAAATCTTACTAAAACTACCGTCATTGAACTGAACCATGCGAAATAACAAAAAGTACCTGACGTAGGTTCTGCAATGCCTCCACACCGAATGTATAATATGAAATGAAGGGTCTCAATGCCTGAAAATTGTACAGATAGACATGAATCTAATGAAAGAAAAATGTCAAAACATCTGTTCTTAAAAGAGACATCGATGCCCTATGCATTCCATCAACTGATGGAATCCGTTGAAAATTTGGCAAAGTAAGAGCAAACTATTATGGCCAAGCAAAAGAAAAGAATAGGACAACGTTTAAGTCAACAAAGATGAAATCCTCATATTGCGAAATCTTTGTTTTAAGATAACTGAAGAACCTAGTTCTACATGATCAATGCCAATGCAAGAGGCTCAGTTGCTAACATATATTACCTCGCACTGCCTACCTCCTATTGTCAAAACTTCAGCTAGGTTGTCCAATGTATAGTTTTTCATTTTCCAGCAAAAGATAACAACAGACAAACCATAAGGAAAATCCAAAAGAGCTATTTATGGAATACTAAAATGGCTGATTTTAATTTTCCCCTGCCAAGTTTTCCCCAAACGATTTCTTCAGCTAAACAAGAGAATTCGATACGAAGAACATTCAGCTAAATCATCCTACTCTTACCTTATACTTTCCTCTTGGTTATCTAGTTTTCAGGCCTCTGACCCAATCCTTAATACACAGTTGACCAATTTCTACAGAAAAATATCTCTCTGAACTGGCAACTCTAGTTTCTTCAGATAAATCCACGTCATCCCCTTAAATACTGTACTGGGTTCATCTGTTCAATCACTTCCAACTCATTAAAAAACCTCACATAGTGAAATGATTTAATTAACCAGAAAAGCAGGGTTCAACAATGGGCAAATAAAATCTGACCAATTTATCAATGAAAACCCTTAAGCTTCAATTATCACAGACGATAGTTTGACAAGTGTCCATACTCCATCTTCTTCGTGTTTTTTGCAACATTCTAATGCCTTGTTTTAAACTTAATTATGACATATACTGACTGTACTAAAGCTGGAAATTGACCTAGTCTGACCACCATAGTAAGAAAAAAGGCTGCCAGAAACCACCTTCACATGTCTTCTTATTAATTGACTCCTTCATCTACACATTGACAACCACAATAACATAGCGTCAAAACCTTCATTTATTTTACACGGCAAAAGTCCAGAAGCCAATGGCAATGTCTATGATGGGCCAATTCACAAGTTTAAGTCCTCTCTGCAGACCATAGCAGCTGAATAGATTTGATAGTCATCACCAACATTTGGTCTGGCTTGGTTCAGATTATTCATTGAACTAGGTTAGCTCATTTTAAAGTTCGTGAGCATAGGCGGGCTTGGATGATGGATTTCCTTCCTGGTCCATCCACCTCGAGTATTCTCATGTAATCTTTCTAGCTTTTTAAGGTACTTCCATTAATTGAATGGGTCCAAAAAAGATAGAGGGGATGGTATGGCCAAATAACGAAACCTTAGAATTGGCCGGATCAGCCATGATTGCCCAACCGCTCTAAAAATCTGGTTCACAAAGAAAATAAAGCTTTCTCCTCTTTAGGCTATTGACCGTAAGCTTGTCTCTTCTTTTCTTTTCATATACATCAAAAAGACCGATATATAAGTGTGGGCCACCTATAATGAAGTATTTTTGCCACTAACTATTTTGGCACTATTTAAACTAATCCCATGTTTCAATGTTGTATCTCATACCACATCCTTTTTTTCTGAAAAGTTGTTCCTGTTTGGTTATGATCAAACATTTCTACTCACAAACAAACTTCTTGTCCTGTACCTGCATTCTCGAAACTTCAAGCATCCTCATGCTATCGTTGGAAAACTTCAAACTGATCATTCAACTATACTTGTTATCGTAGTTAAGATGTTATGTACTGATGTATGTGTTGACATCAGATAAACCTGCTCACTCATATTTAGCGTTGCCACATCAAAGAAAATGATTGTCAATTGTAAGATATTGCTAAAGTTAAAAGGATAACATCACCTGAGAAGCAGCAAGCCACTGAATCATGCTCTTCAGCTCAGGATCACCTCCAAAGGCTCCACAACCCCAGTTCCCTGTCACAACTCCAATATTGTCTTCATCGTCGGGTATATGAGTTAAAGCCTCGGCATTTGGGACCTCTTTGTCCCCTGCTCCACCTTCAGTTCTTGCAAATGTTGCAGGATCTTTCTGGAGCTATCCAAAAATTGACAACATCCTCAGATAAGTAGAACTGGATTTACATATATATAAAGGCAATGACTTAACAAAAGAAGAAATTGATACTGCAAAATGTGAAAAATCCCTGACCAAAGCATCATCCCCAGATACATGATTTGAGACTTGGACTTGGCCATCAACCAATCCAGCTAAACAATTTTCCTGGAAGACCCTCTCATACAACTGATACTTGGAGTCATCAGAGAAGCCACAAAATGCCTTATTAATCTCCCTGTGATTGCAACAAGCAAGTCTCACAGTTTTAAAAACATAAATATACATATAGGTTTCGATTTAAATATGCATAAAATGGTAACTTCACTAAGATAGATTGGATACGAAAATTTTCAACTAGGATTCACCATAACAGCCATCGAATCTCATTATAACCAGCATGATACTGTAGATGTTCTAGTCAAAATAAATGACTATTATTGTGTATAAATAGGAGAACTTTCCATCCAAGACCTAGAAAGAAATAAGTCTTCGATTGATTTTAGATGTTGCTCAAGTTTTCCATAAGAAAAATTAGCAGCATTAGAGAAACCATTTCTTTCCATGATCAGTAGCTAGAAAGATAATATCCCATCTATCATCGGGTGAATCCACATATTCATATCTTTCTCACAACTTTACTTCCTTTCCAACCAACCAAGGAACCGATGAAAAAGATTACTCTAAAAAATTCCAAGACAATTGATTCTTGTTTGGACAAAAATGGCTTGAAATGAAATTTGTCTTCGGCTCTGCTATAGCACAAGGATCTGAGAACCTTGTTCAATTTGGATATTGTTTAATACTCTCCTTAGTCTCACTTGTCTTATAGTTGATCGTGTTAAAAGTTATCCTTTGTAGCTACAATCTCATTCTAACATCCTATTAAACTTGGATAATCTAATTCTTTGTTTCTTATAATGAAATTTTATTTGACAAGTGAAAGGAAAAGGTTGAAGGAAGAGATGTCTCCAACTACATAACTGAACAATCTAATAAGACGTCATGTTCACATTGATATGTTATCAACTCTCATTTGACCAGACTTACCTTGTAGACTGTGAGCCCTAGAGTCTACTCAACAACAGAACCAAATGATAGATTAAACATCCTGGACACAATTGCATAGACAATTCAAAGGGCACTTCCAATTGCTTTGATCAAAAGTCACTCTTCATATTAACTTGACTTTGCATTTTTAAATGCCTTATTCGATAAGAAAATCCATCCCAAAGATGCCCTGGAGTGGTTCCCGCGAGTCATACTGTATTTAAGATTAAGCCAGCCCGAAAAATGGTAGAATAGAACCTTCACTCTAACCTTTATTTCTTGAATCGGTGTATTACTCGTAAGTTCCAGCAAAGAGGGCAGTTAATGACTTAGCAACTAAAATAAGCGGATTCCCATTTGAGATGGCTTCATCCTTCTTTCTTGTCCAATTCACACATGTAAGATTTGACCACGACTGGAAATCAGGGGGAAAAAAACTCCACATACCTCAGAAGGAGTTGTAATTTATACTGTTTAATCCCTGGCCTACATAATGCATCTATTGCAACAATTCTCGTTCTATGCCTTCCCATGCAATCAGTGTCCCTTTTGTCAATATAGTCACTAGAAAATTTGAATGAAGAAGCATACCTGCACCCCTTCAAGTTCAAAAACAATTCAGAAGCCATCATAAAGTGAACTCAATTCAGACAAGCTTAAAAGATGTCTACCAACCAGCTGAATAATCAAAATAACTTCTAATAAAGAATAAGCATGTCTAAGATGATCACTCTTAAAGCTCAAATTCAAATCAATCACAGAATTATGCATAAACCTTCTACATTAGAAACGTTCTTTCTTCAAAGCCTATAACAACTGTTTAAAGTTTTCCCATTGAACACTGTCAATTGAGCGAAAAGGAAGCAGGCAAAGAAGTAGATATTACTAAGCATTCCATATCACTGAATCTGATGTAATTTTAAAAATTTATATTTTCATTTTTAAGACAGGGAACCAATAGTGCTACAGAAATGAAAGCAGCTCATCTTTAAGGGCCTGCAACACTTTTTTATGTCATAATATTCAGAAATTGAAACAGGAAAAAACAGCGGTTCATGTGGACATACATGATTCCAGTACGAGCCATAGTTCAGTCCATAGATATTGCACGATTCAAAATTCTCGCGGTGACATCGACCATTTTGAAAAGCATCACAACTAATACGCATCACTTCGAGTTTACCAAGGCAAATGTTCATACTTACCCAGTATAATTTGAAAACCTTTCAGTACCAACAATTACTATGGCTTCATTGTCTGCCAAGGCTGGCAAGAAAAGCATGCCAACAATCAATTCAGGATTGATCATGAAGAGTATCTCTTCCTGCATGTTATATGAGCAGCATATCATGTTTGACCATGAAAAAGAAAACCATTAAAGGCAATCAAATAAGACAACGAAAACATAGGTACTTCCTTGCACATGATATGTTTAAGACTCATTGTGAACTCCATTATCACATCCATCTTCCACCCATCCGGGAAAAAGAAAATTCATTATCCAGAAAGTACTTGTTTGCCCTTTTAGTCTCTAAAGAAACAAGGCCTAAAGGTCGACAACAAAGGAGATGGCAGAATCTGGAAACCTCAAGTATGTCATTGCCAAACAACACAAAATGTGACTCTATTGCCCTTCCCTGAACTTATCTTTATAGGGATTGTTGGGAAATATTGTGAATATTAAGGGTAGAATAGTAATCTAGTTTGTGAGTAGGGTTAAGCAGTGAGGTTGGATTTCTTGGAGCAAAGCCAGTTGATACCCCTATGGATCCCAATGTAAAACTTGACGCAGAACATGGAGAATTATTACATGATTCACCGAAGTATCAGAGATTAGTTGGTAAGTTAAATTATCTTACCATCACAAGACCTGATATATCCTTCGCAGTTAGTGTAGTAAGCCAATTCATGAGTTCTCCGTGTACTACTCATTGGGATGCTGTGCTTCGAATTGTCAAATATTTGAAGGGAGCACCAGGCAAAGGACTACAGTTTAAGAATTATGGTCATCTAAACACTGCAGGCTTCTCTGATGCCGACTGGGATGGATGTCCTATGGATAGGAGATCTACTTTAGGCTATTGTGTGTTTCTGGGAGACAATTTAGTTGCGTGGAAAAGCAAGAAACAGCATGTTGTTTCCCGATCAAGTGCTGAAGCTGAATATCGAGCTATGGCACATGTGACAAGTGAAGTAGTATGGTTAAGGATGTTACTATCAGAGATTGGAATGTCACCGTCAACTCCATCAGTGCTGTATTGTGATAATCAATCCGCTATTCATATTGCATCTAATCCCGTCTTCCATGAGCGGACTAAGCACATTGAGGTTGATTGTCATTTTGTGTGAGAAAAAGTTCAAAAAGGCGAGATTATTCTTCAGCACACAAAGACGGAAGATCAACTAGCAGACATTTTTACTAAATCTCTACGGGGGAATAGAGTGAGCTTCTTATGTAACAAGTTGGGATTATTTGATATCTACATCCCAACTTGAGGGGGAGTGTTGGGAAATATTGTGAATATTAAGGGTAGAATAGTAATCTAGTTTGTGAGTAGGGTTAAGCACGTATATATATTTGTAACCCTATAATCACAATTTAAGAATAATAAGTAATTCTATTCTCTCTTTTCAGGGATAGACAATAATAAAGCTGCATGAGATAGACGAAATAGAGTGTATGAGAATGACCTGATAAACCACCTAATAAACATCTGTGATCTATGGTTAAGTACAGCCATGAACATCCCAAGGATCTATTAATGCACTGCCTAACACAAATTAACCTCTTTGATTCGTACAATTAGGTCCACACATTTAGGAAATTATACCTGAACACAGCCCCTATTAAGAGCACCACCACCAATATATTTGTTTGCAAAATCAACTTGAAGAGCTTCACCAGAATGGTCTTCCATAAGGCCAGAATCGTGTACCTAAAATTTACACAGAGACCTCTGAGAAGTAATAGAAGGCAAAACTACATACTACAAACAAAATCGGTTCAAGTAAAATATCAACTAGCTATTTCACTTATTCGTTTCAACAGTTACCTCGAGGTGGCAGAGAGGAAAGGCAGACTTACTCCAGAAATCCACCTTCCCATAAGGCACAAAAGAATTACCCTCCAGTGGAAGAACTTTTCTCTCAAATGAGACGACCCCCACAGGAATAGTTGAACTTATACGATGAAAATAGCGTGTGATACATTTCATCTTGCTTTCTTGCTTTTCATCATAACTCTCATACAGATTCCTGAAAATGATGCCAATGTATTTCCCAAAATTAAACAACAAAAACAATTTATCGATAAAAAAAAGTTGAGAGGTACAATGGCACAAAGATCACATGCTCCTCCATTCTAATCCTATCAACTAATAGTAGCCTTTCTAACTGCCCCCGAAATTGTCTTCAAAAGTTTTAAGTGTAATGACAAGAATCACTTAGATGGCTGGGGCAATCATCTCTTAAAAGGAAAAAGTGATAAGCATATGGTTAAGAAGCAAGAGACCACTATATTTTGCTGTTCAGACAAACTAAAGAGATAGCACTATTGAAGCAAACCATGGGTATCTCCAAGAATATCAGGTAATGATTGGAAACTGGACAGTAAGAGATAGGACATATTATAGGTTGTAACAATAAATACTCTGCAGGTGAAATGTCACTGTTGGTCTCTGTACTTTAGTTCAAAAATTAAAACCGTCGCTCTACTTTTGTTGTGTGATCAAAACCGTCAAAAAGTGTCACAAGTCATTCCACATCGGTCCACTAATGGAATTTGCTAACACGGTGTAAACGCCATTAGAAATTCGCTGACATGGCTTAATGCTGTTAGATATTATTGACATGGATCTCTCTCTCTCTCTCTCTCTCAAGTGGCCGTGAACCCAAGCTTGAAGAAGATCCAGTCACCATGACTGAACTCGGTGAAGCTCGAGTCGACATGGCCGGAAGCTCGAAGAAGCTCAGGCCGCCGTGGCTGCAAGCTCAACGAAGCTCGAGGGGTCATGGTCGAGCTGGACAAAGCGAGGTAGGCTAAGCTTGAACAGTCATGGCTGAGTGCAACAAAGCTCGAGGGGCAATGGCTGTGAGCTCAAAGAAACTCTAGCCACTACAGCTGGGAGCTCCAAATCTCTCTCTCTCTCTCTCTCGCTTTATTTTTTAACATTTATGTTGGCTGATGTGGCAATACCACATGAAAAACTTTTGCAAATCATAATAGTACATGTGTACTCCGATGTCCACCTCAGCAATCCGGTTGTCCACGTTAGCAAAAATCAACTGACAAAAGAAAAGTATAACGGAAGGACTGACGGTGGCACATTTTAAAGGGATGATTTTGAATTTTGGGCAAGAGTACAAGGACTACTAGTGCCACTTCACCTACCGTGAGCATTCTTAAAGTATTGTGAAGCAATAAGAAGAATTCACATGGTTGAGGAGTCATTGCTGAACTAACGATATTATTTACTACAACAATCTCTTTAACATTATCCATACAGTATGAGAAAAATGCACCAAGATTTCCACGCACGACTAATTATTTGAAATTAGTTAGCAGAGAGAACCAAAGAGATTCACAGCTTACTCAAATCTAAGTCCAGTCATTACAGCTAAACTGCATACACTTCACAATAACAATCATAACAAAATGTTAAAGTACAGACCAAACAAGGTTATTCCATGTAAACACAAATAACTAGAAGGTTACATACGCAAACAAGTTATCGAAGTTGATCATGGGAAGATGTTTAGAACCTCTCTCAGTGACTGGGAACAGGGAAAAGAAAGAGCAAGCCAGAAGAGCAGCAATCAATTCCTGAAAAATATGACATACATGGACGATTAGGCATGAATCCGACACCTTCATTCATCCCAAAGTACCCTGATTCAACCAGAAGTTTCCTTGCTTAATTCTAAACCCTTTTCACCTTAATTATATGCGATGCATAAGTAAATCAATTCTGCATCTAGAAAAAGCAGCCAATGTAAATAATTCAGTCTGTTCAACGGATGTAAACCGTTTTCGAACACCAACAATTGCAACCGAACCAGATTTTATTTCAAACCAATCACACTACCAGGAGCATCTCTAATCATTATAACATAAAACACTTCTCGCCTTCGAGAAGTTAAGCTTTTATTGACATGCATGGCATATTTAGTCAAGATAAGTCAAAGGGACTAACGGAGAGATAAATCCCGAATCATACCCGGCTCAGGATAACCATCCCTGCTTGTTGCTGGTCTAATATGCGAAGACCGGTTTTGACCCGACGTTTCCTCGAATGAGAATAGCCGTAAGCATGTTTCCAGTGATCTTCCAACAGCTTAGGCAACCGCAGCAACAGATTAGCCAGAAACGGGATTACCTCCTTGAACCACTCCTCTGCATCCTCGCGAGACATCAGCTGCAGAAGAAATTTCAAACTCAAATGCCACACGACGACCTCAATCACACACGCGCACGCACGCACATACATATGAACGAATAGAACCGCAATCAAGAAGCGAAAAAGCAGACGAAACTGATGATTAAATCCGAAGCACCTCGTCGAAGAAGAGGGCGTAGCCTTCGGGAGCAAAGGGAGCGAGGAAGGGCTCGGAGGCGCATCGCATGTGAGAGACGGCCATGGCGAGCACCTTGCCGGACTCCACCCGGCTGTGCTCAGGGCCCCTGGACATGGCCTCCAGGGCCTCCACCGTCGCCGACGACCAAGAGAGCTTCGACGACCTCAGCTCCAACGGGAGGTACGGCAGCATCGACGCCGCATCTTCCGTTTCCTCCATCGGAAATCTCCCTCTCTCTCGACGGCGATGACCGGCGACGAAGATGGAGAAGTGGCGGCGAATTTCGCTCTGTTATGTCAACGATTCCGAACTGCTGATCGTGCCGAAGGGAGAGCACGGTGAGAGTCAAGTCAACTAGAAGGAAATTGAAGAGACCGTTATTTTTTTTCTTTTGGGTTAATACACAAAAAATCCTAAACTGGTGCACTCGTAACACATTTACCCTAAACTATTTTTTTGACCACAAAAAACCCCAAACTAGTAAACACGTGATAATTTTATCTCGAACTAATTTTTTAATATTATTTTTTACTTTTTTAAATTTTATTTTATTTTATTTTTTTTCTTCATCTTCAACCTCTGGCCGGACCGACGACCGGCCAGAGGCGGATGCTGGCAAGGTTGGCCCCGCCGGCCATTGGCGAGGCTTGACCTTGCCGGCGTGGGCGAGGGCTGTCCTTGTCCGACGCCGGTGAGGGCAGCCCTTGCCCAACGCAGGCGAGGGTCACCCTCGCCAGATCCGGCGAGGGCAACCCTTGCCCAATGCCGGCGAGGGCGACCCTCGCCTGCGTCGGGCGAGGGCTACCCTCACTGGCGTCGGGCTACCCACGGCATTGGCGTCGGGCGAGGGCGACCCTCGCCCAGGACTCGGGCGAGGGTTGCCACTCGCCCGCCCAAGCTGGGCGTCCTCGTCGGACGCCGCGTGAGGCAACCTTCGCCCGACAGCGGGCGAGGGTCGCCCTCGTTGGATCCGGCGAGGGCGACCCTCGCTGCGTCGGGCGAGGGCCCTCGCCGGACCCGGGCGAGGCGGCCTCGCCGCGTCGAGCGAGGACACCGCTCGACTTAGGCGAGGTTGCCTCGCCCACCCGGGGAGGCGGCCTCGCCCGACAGCCGGCGAGGGCGGCCCTCGCCCGGCAGCCGGCGAGGCGGCCTCGCCGCGCGGCCCGGCTAGAGGTTGAAGATGAAGAAAAAAAAGAAAAAAAGAAAAAATTAATAAAAATTCGAAAAAATAATATTAAAAATTTAATTAAGGGTAAAATTGTCACATATGTACCAGTTTTGGGTTTTCTGTGGTAAGTTCAGGGTAAAATTATCACAGGTGTACCAGTTTGGGGTTTTTGGTGGTCAAAAAAATAGTTCGGGGTAAAATTGTCACAGGTGTACCAGTTTGGGGTTTTTTGTGGTCAAAAAAATAATTTGGGGTAAATGTGTCACAAGTGTACCAGTTTAGGGTTTTTCGTGGTATTAACCCTTTTCTTTTTAGGCTTAATCAGAGAAAGTTGAAGGCTGGGTTTGTTTATTGGAAAATTAGTGATTTAAAAAATATTTTTTTTAATTTTAGTCATTCTTAATGCTTGAAAAAAAAATTAATTAAATTCCCTTACGGGCCATGGGCAAGGTTGACTCTCGCCCAACCAGCTAGTCAAGGAAAACGTTTTTTTCACGGAAAACAATTTCTAGGAAAACGTTTTTCGTATTTTCCAACGTTCAATTCAAAAAAAATAAAATAATCAAGCAAAAATATTTTTCACCAATGTAGAATACACCTTGAAGCGGAAAACATTTTCCATATCTTCTTTCACCTTACTTTTTTTTCACCAAATACATTTAATCATTATTTTTATTTATATATATTTTTAAAAATAATTTTTAATAACTTTTTTTCCTTTTCTTTCTTGTTTGTTTTCTTCTTTTGGCTGGCGACCAGCCATAGGCGAGACTTCGCCTCGCTTGCCCAAGGTCAGTGAGCTCGAGCCAAGCCGGCCTCACCAGATCCGACGATGCTCGGCCTTGCTCGAGGCCGAGCCTCGCCTGTGGCCAATCGCTGGCTATCACCGAGGCCAACGACTGGTAGAGGAAGAAAAAAAAGAAACGAAATATTAAAAATTTAAAAATAAACAATAATTAAAAATTCTATTTAAAAAATAATTTTTTTTTAAAAGCAGTGCAATGAGGATTTTCCATACTGACTGACGAAAAATATTTTTTAGTTCATTTTCAAGTCTCAACCAAACACCGAAAATTATTGTCATTTTCTAGGAAAATAACTTTCCAGAAAACATTTTCCAAAAATGTTACATTTTTTGCGAAACCGACGGATCGGAAGGTTGGGTTTGTTCAGTGAAAAATTAGTGATTTGAAAAAATTATTTATTTCTTTCAATTTTAGTCATTCTTAACGCTTGAAAAAATAAGTTAATAAAAATATATTTTTTATTTTTAGCGACAATACATGATTAATGATCATTACATTGTGGATTGGTTCACCATTTGATGATAATGTATGCTTTTGTATCAATAATATGATTAATATAATAAGGGAAAATTCCAAAAAGGGACCTGAAGTAGAGTTATTTTCTCAAATAAAGGTATGAAGTGGATCTTGTCTCAAATAAGGGCATGCAATGCCCTCATTTTCTCAAGGGAAAATTTTAAATAAGAACTTGAAGTGCTCTCATTTTCTCAAATAAAGAGCATGAAGTGAACCATGTCTCAAATAAGAAACTAAAGTGTCATCATTTTCTCAAATAATGGTCTGAAGTGGCCATCTTAGTCTTAAAAAAGGGCATGATCTCACCAGAGTCAATGACATTTTTGTCTTTTAATTTTTTTGATTCTTTTTTCCTTTTTTGATTTTTTTTCTTTTTCCTTTTCTATTTTTTTCCATAAAAAAAACTCAAAAATGAAAAAAGAAGAAGCTAAAGTTTAAAAAAAAAAAAAACAAAAAACAAAGGGGAGGGCTAGTAACAGCCCTCCCGCTTGTGGCCGCCGGCCCATCACTAGTGGGGCGATAAGCTCGCTAGCGTCTCAGTGATGGCCAGCGAGGGTCGCTAGCTAGAGGCAAAGGCTTGCGGGCCCTCGCTAAAGCCGGGAGAGGGCAACGACCCTCTCCTAGATCTGGGCGAGGGTCGCTGGACCTTGCCCCGGTCTGGGCAAGGTTTGCCGGGCCTCGACCAGGTCTGGGAGAAGGTCGTTGCCGTCTCCCGACTGGCCCTCGCCTCTGGCTAGCGAGGGTCGTCGGCCATCGCTGAGGCGCTGGCAACCCCACTGGCCATCACTGCCACCCCACCGACGATGGCCCGGTAGTTGTAGGTGGGGAGGGCTGGCTGGCCAACCTCTTGTTTTTCTTTTTAAAAAAACCTTTTTTTTTTTAATTTTTAATCTAATTTAACTAAAATTTATATTAAAATTATTTTTGGACGAAAATGTCCTTGATCGATCGGAAAATTTGGCCGGCTGGCGGGGTGAAGCCTTTATTTGAAATTGTTAGAGCCACTTTAGGCCCTTATTTGACACAAAGTCCACTTCGAACCTTTATTTGAGAAAATGAGAGCACTTCGGGTTCTTATTTGGAATTTTCCCTTTTTTTTTCAAATAAGGGCTTGAAGTGAATTTTATCTCAAATAAGGGCCTGAAGTGGTTATATCAGTCTCAAATAAGGACCTGACCTCACCAACCAAAGGGTATTTTCGTCTTTTACTTTTTTTTTCCTTCTTTTTTCCTTTCTCTATTTTTTTCTTTTCCTTTTCCTTTACCTTTTCTTTTTTTTTCCTCTCTTCCCTCCGTCGGCCATCGCTCGGGCCAGCGAAGGTTGCCCTTGCCTAGGCAGGCGAGGGTTGCCCTCGCCCTCCCAACCTAGGTGAGGCGACCCTCACCTGGGTCGCCCTCCCCGGCGTCGGGCGAGGGTCGCCTCGCCTGGGCTGGGTGGGCGAGGGCAACCCTTGCTCGACATGGGTTGGGCGGCCCTTACCTGAGGCCGGTGGAGGTCGCGCGGCCAAGCGCAATGACGGCTGGGGAAGGAAAGAAGAAAAAAGGAAAAAGAAATAAGAAAAAGGAAAAGAAAAAGAAGGTAAAAAAATCAAAAAAATATATTTATAATTTTTTTGCCTAAAATACCCTTTCTCCGATGATGGAATAGTTACTGGCCTACCAAAGGTCCTTATTTGAGACGATTTGGCCACTCCATGCCTTTATTTGAGACGATTTGTCCACTTCAAATCCTTATTTGAGACAATGTGCACTTCAGGCCCTTATTTAAGAAAATGACTTAATTTTGGGCCCATTTTTGGAGTTTTCCCATATAATAATCATCTTCCTATCACTCTAATCTTTTTTTTTTTGGGGAGGCAGGATATGTCATACTTTGATTTTTAGGTTTGAAAAAATTCCGATTTACATAGCTTCGGCTTTCTCAATTTTTACACCTACTATTTTGTTTGTTGATATATTAAGGGCCCGTTTGGTAACGTGCCAAACAGTGAAAATTTCTGTTTTTTTGTTCCCAGAAATAGTTTGGGAACAGAAATGCGTTTGGTAAAATTTTTGTTCCCGGGCACATTTTTGCAAATATTTGTGCAGAGAAACAATTTTGAAAGAGAAACAAGAAGTAAAAAAAAGTTGCTTCTTGTTTCTCGGCACAATTTTGAGAATCAGTTTTTTTTTTTTCTTCTTTTTGTGTTGCTCTTCTTGGGTTGTGGCCGGTCGCCGGCGACCGGCGGCCGGCCATAGCCCAAGGCCGGCGAGGGCGTCACAGCCCTCGCAGGCGGGCGAGTCCCCCTACGCCGGCGAGGGAGCGAGGCTGGACCCTCGCCGCACGAGCCGAGGCGGCTGGCAGGTCGGTCTCAGCGGTCGGCCTCGCCCGGTCCGGCGAGGCCGAGCCTGCGCTCATGAGCCGACATTGACTCGCCTCGCCCGGCGGCGAGGGTCCAGCCCTCGCCCTCGCCGGCGAGGGACCCTCGCCTCCGCCCGGCCTGAGGCGTGAGGCCGTCCCTAGGCTGGGTAGAAAGAAAAAAAAATTAAACAATTCAAAATATTATTAATAAAACGAAATTTGTATGTAGTTACCAAACGCATTTTTCTATTCCAGGAATAGAAATTTTGGACAGTTTACCAAACGCCTTCAAATGCACAGAAATTGTTTCCAGGCACAGAATAAAAAAAAATCATTTCTGTTCAGAAATAGTTCCGGGGCACAGAATGGTTGTCATGCGCATCCTAAGTTACTTTATTATATATTATCGTTTAAGACCATACTTTAGTTACGGGCCGTAACTTATTGCAATATTGGATATATTGGTCAAAATAATAATTTTCTCATTTACTGGAAAATATTTTATGAGTTTCCAAGATAATCTTATCCTCCTGTTAATCTTTTGTTCTTAAGAGCTATTCTATTTCTGGCACTGTGAACAGTGTATACCCACATATAACTATTTTAGTTTTAATCCTCTGACAAAAGGATTTACATTTACAGGTCTCCACAATGGAAGATGAACAGAACAATATCAATTCTTCCTTTAGGACAATGAATCACAACAATGGCAGTGAATTTACTGAGCAAAATGTTTCTCCAGGAAGTGCTATACTTTTGGATGACCATATATTGCAACGTTAAGGACACTTAATTTCAACTTCAGCTCGAAAAATCGAAACTCCATCGACTCTTATGATTGAATATTGTACAATTCTATATTGCCATAGGGTGCTCCGGTAAGCTCGAGTGACGACCCCATTCCGGTCGAGTCATCGCTTCAGTAAAGTTTTACGGAAATTGGAATGCCGGGGTGGGGGTTAGAAGGGAGAGGTGAACTAGAGCTCGTCCAAGGATAGCGTCTATGTTGCTATGGGCAGCTGTACAAAGGAGAATGTATGAGGTATGTTCTGAAAAATGTAATATTATTGTATTTTTATGTGTTTATCATGTTTTCACGTAGGAATCACGAGGTCGTGTTTATAATAATAGACTTGAAAACTCGATAAATGTTTGCATATTCTCATTGGAGATTTAGTGGATATATTTCCCCGAAAAGGAATATTGAGATTGAGAGCTTTAAATACTACCAATTATGTGATGCATTTCCTTACATCTCGTGCTCTTGATGCCAAAAGACCATTGCATCGTATTAAAATTTTGATTTTCCTTTCCATGTTGGATATGAACTTTAATTTTCAAGCCATATTATGATAATATGTAATAGCATATACCTTTTTAAGAATTTCATTTGTGTTTAGGAAAATCCGTGTCAGGTGGTAAAAAGGTAATATCTTATGTATCTTTCGTGGGAAATTTCGTTTTTGCTTGACATTGATTTTTATACATGCGATAAAATTCCTGAAAAGGTCTATATAATCATAAATTATCGTAATATGGTTTGACTATTAAAGTTCATATCCAGTATAGGAATGAGAATCAAGAGTTTAATATGATGCAATGGTCATTTGACATCAGGAGCATGAACAATAGGGAATGCATCACATAATTGGTAGAAAAAATCCGTCGTGATTTAAAGCTTTCAATTTCAAATACTCCTTTACAGGGAAATATATCTACTAGATTTCCAAGGAAATCGTCATAGTTAATTAAGGAACCAAATTGAGAATATGCAGAAATTTATTGAACTTTCAAGTCTAGTACTATAAATACGACCTCGCCGTTGCTATGATGAAGCACAATAAACACATAAAGATACAATAATATTACATTCTATGGAGCATACCATACGTTCTCCTTTGAACAGTGGCCTATAGCGACGGAGACCACATCTCGAGACGAGCTATAGCTTGCTTCTCCCTTCTGATCGCCCATCTTGACATTCCAATTGGCACAGAAGTAAATAAATTGATCAGCGGGAACCATGTAGCCCAATTGAGTTCTTTGATGGAACCCGATTCGGGATTGAACTACTAGAGCCAACTTGATATATAGAATACTTTAAATTTTCCTCATATGTTTTCTCATTAGGAACTGCTCCACCTTGAAGAACATATTGCACTCCTATTTCAATGGAATTGAATGAGGAAGCAATATCAACCCTCGACTTAGGCAAAATCTAATGTCCAAGCCGAATCGTGGTGTATTTGTCTGGTAAGAACCACTTCATTTACTCAAGGCATATCAAGATAGAATTGAAGGATAATTTTTTTTGTCCCTACATATTTATCTACACTTTAGAATATGTATATGCTACTAAATTGTACTTTTTATTTCGCTGAAACTGTTGCAGGATGACTACATTGTTGAAGATAAGCTTGGAAAGTTGGATTGCGGGCATTACTTTCATTATGGCTGCATCGGGAAATGGCTCATTAAAGGGATTTTTGTCCAGTTTGCAAAAGGAAAGCTTTAAAATTATGAATGATAGTAGTTCATGTAATGATTTGTGAGGAGGTTTGATTGACTTTCCTCTCAAATGAGACAACTCCCACAAAAATAATTGGGGAAAAGTATCAGAAAAGTCATAAATCTATTATATTGGTATCAATTTAATCATAAACACTTTTTTATGCAAATTTAGTTATAAACTTTTTGACATAGTATTTATTCAGTCTTTCCAGCTAATTTTAGCTGGATATTGCTGACATTGATGTCGGCCGGCTTACGTAGCAATAGTTTTAGGACTTTTCTGATACTTTTTCCGAAATAATTGTAACATATACCATGAAAATAGTGTTTGATACATTTCGTCTTATTTTCTCGCCTGTCATCATGACTCTCATACAACTTCCTGAAATTGATGCCGCTGTATTTTGAATCAAACAACAAAAAAACTATTTTCATAAAAGAAGTCAGAGGTACAAGGGTGCTAAGAGGCCGCAGCAAAATCCACAAATTCAAGTAGATGTAACAATATATCTCGTGCACCTCCACTCTAATCCTATCCATCAACAGATAGCAGCCTTTCTGGCTACCCAAAAGTTGTCTTCAAAAGTTATAATTTGAAGGTAGGTAGCTGGGTCAATCATCTCTTTAAAGGGATAAACTAAATAGATAGTGCAATTGAAGCAAACCATGGGCATTGCCAAGAAGCTCAGATTATGATTGGAAACTGGACCACTAAGAGATAAACATAATTACAGGTTGTAATGATAATTATTGTGGAGGTGAAATTTCGCTGTTGGTTCCTATTCTTTAGCTTAAAAATCAAAATTTTCCTTAAATTGTTTTTCAAAACCGTCCTTGTACTTTTTGAAAAGTGTGTTAGTGTCATCTCTGATCGGTTCGGTGACAAAATTTGCAATCGTGGCGATAGCGCCATTAGAAATTTGCTAATGGGGCTTAATGCGGTTAGAGATTTGTTGACTCAGAATTTTTTATTCAATGTCGACTCTCTCTCTCTCCCTAACTATCACCACCGCGGCCACCCTAACTATCACCACCATCACCACCACCACCATCTTCTTCTTCTTCCTCTTATCATCTCTTATAGGACTAAAGTGATAAGCATATGGTTAAGAACCAATGGTCCACAATATTTTGTTGTTGAGACAAACTAAACAGATAGCGCGATTGAAGCAAACCATGGGTATTGCCAAGAAGCTCAGATTATGATTGGAAACAGAATTAGTAAGAGATAGGACATATTATCGGATGCAATGACATATATTGTGAAGGTGAAATGTCAGAATTGGTCCATGTACTTTAGTTAACAAATTAATACCGTCCCTCAACTCCTTTTTTTTTTTTTCGGTTAAAAACCGCCCATGTACTTTTTGGAAAGCTTTCGGTCATTTTTGTGTTCAAAAATTAAAACCGTCCCTCAACTTAAACATGAAAAATAGCATATTGAAAAGAAAAACTAACCATTTAAAAAATGTGGCCTTCATTTTTTTTTTTGCAGTAGCTATGTTTTTTTCTATAGGAATTTTTTGCGCACGTAAGACAAGAGCAGGACTACTATGACCATCTCCACTCTACGCAACCCCGTCACCCATATTGTTTTACTTTCGTTTTCTTATTTTTTTCAGAAAATATGCATTCGGTTAATGAGAAAGAAATTTCTCAATAAAAATGGAAATTGTGAAAATACATGGGGTTGAGCGGTTTACGAAATCAAGCCAATTGAGTAAACTGTAGTTTGGGCCTTTTAAATATATGATGAATAACTAACAATAAACATGTTTAAAAAATCCATTTATCTATTTACTAGAGACTAGTTTATCCTATTTAATCAAATGCAGCCAAATAATTACATAACTACTATTAGTAAATGTTATTCTTTATTTTATATTCCATCATCGAAGCTTTAACGCGCTTCATTGTGAGACATACTCCAGGTAATTTCTTGAATAGATGCCCGTTGAAGTACGTCCCAACACCAATTTCAGTCCTTCCTGAGCAAAAAAGCAAGTACAAATTACAATTGATCAGTTCAATGAGATCCCTTTTGATTAACATGAGTTACAGGCGGATAATAGACCGCACCCATTAAAATGAAAAATTCCAAATAAAGTCCGAAGTGTTCTCATTTTCTCAAATAAGGGCCCAAAATAGATCTTGTTTAAAAAAATACCCTAAAGTGATCAAGACATAGGTTTTGAATAAGGGCCATGTCGACTCACCAAATTTACTTAATATTTTGGCCAATTAAGGGCATTTTTGTCTAAAGACATTTTTAACCTAAATTTTAGTTAAATTAGATTAAAAATTAAGAAAGCTAATTTTTTTTTAAAAAGAAAAATATTATAGGTGAGAGGGTAGCTGCCACCCTATCGGTGGTGTTGTGTCAGCAATGCCCCACGGGGTCACCGGCCCTCGCCAAGCCACCAACGACCCCACTGGCCATTGCTGACGCATCATCGGTGATGGGACAGTAGCCACAAGTGGAGGGCCTAGATTTTTTATTTTTTGTGTTTTTTTTTAGTTTTAGCCTTTTTTTCTTTTTTGAGGTTGTCTTTTTTATGGAAATTTTTTTGGATATTTTAACCTAATTTAATTAAGATTTCGTGTAAAATTAGGATTCATATCAAAACGACGTCATTTTAGTGATTTAGTTAACCTTAATGCCACGTAGGACGCCACATGGGAGAGATAAAATATTAAAAAAAATCACATCAGCATTTTCAGTTAATCAAATTAGACGGAATTAGCGGAATGACCCGATTTTTACATAAAATCCAGTTCAGATGAGGCTAGCCCTTACTGCCGCACTGGTCGAGGGCGAGGCGACTCTCGCCCAAATTTGGCTAGGGCAGGCGTTGCCTGTATATAGGTAAGTATATACTTGGTAAGTATATAGGATACATCAAGTTTAAACTTGGTAAGTATATAGGATACAGTAAGTATATACCTGTAAAAATAGTTAATTACCAGATTGGTCGAGCACCTAATTAGTCAAACAATAAATAATCAGATAAGTTTATAGATAACTTGGTAAGTATATGGGATACAGCAGGTTTAAACTTACCCAATTGGTCTTTATGTAGGAAAGTGACCAGATTGGGATAGCACTAAATTAGTCAAACAATTAATAATCAGATAAGTTTATAGATAATTTGGTAAGTATATAGAATACAGCAAGTTTAAACTTCCCCCAATTGGCCTTGATGTAGAAAAAGGAATGCACGAAGAGATGTTAGGAGGTGCATTGCTGGATACGTGTGAAGGTGTGTGTGAGCAAGTTGTTCCCAAAGTAGACCAATCTAGAATGAGCAAAAGAGAGTATATGCTAAAATACCTTTTGTATTTCCCACGAAAATATCTTTGGTATCCTAAATCACATACTTTTCTTTCCTTCAACAAATTTGTTTTGTCGGATTTTCTTCAACAAAATTGATGAGGACAAATTAGCATCTTCAAATGAACCATTGACAGTCATTGCATTTCCGAGCTTTTCTTATTCTTTGGCTAAATGTAAGAGAGTTACATCTTCATTTAGTAAGTGATATCTAATCATAGTTGCATTACTAGTTTTTTGTGTCTAAGTTGACATTTGGATTTATCACTATAAACGGCATGATATCTTATGTCATTGATGACACAATATCGGCTTCATACACTTAGCAATAACGAACAAATTCAAACTAAAAATATAAAAGAGCCGTTAACTGTCTGCCAACGAGAAAAATATATAATTAAATAGACAATAAATTAAGGATATATAACGGTAACTAGTGTACGGTCAATCCGTTTCTAAGAAGATTAATCATTTGAATTTTGGAGAAATTGAGCTAACGAACTTAGATATATCACTTACCTATACGCTGACAAGTACATTTTTAACTTAAAAATCTAGTTATTCCCGGGCTTCCCAATATCAATGCGGGATAACAAAATAGTTTCTGTTTACAAGGAACGGACATTAGAAGATCTATGGAAAAATTAACATCTACTGAGATCAAAACGTTTTAGATATTATGGGAGAGGGAAAACAGTGGACCAAGAAAATAATATGAATTAAACAAAATGAGGCTAGTCAATGAATTAAATCCGAATACAAAAGTACAATTGGAATTAGGGTTTCTCTGTAACTAAAAAGAGATGTCAACTATGAGAAATTCCTCCAATACGGTAAGTTTGAATTTACTCGTTTAGGCATGAGCAGGGAAAATATAAATAGAGACAGTTCTGCACTGCAGACTTGTCTTCTTCAAGTTTGTCTTCATTTCGGTAACATCTCATCCCTTTGTCTTAATCTATGTTTATTACATCAAAATTTTGGTGTGCTCTCTTGTTCCTTTTTTCCCCGTCATATCCCTCTTTCGAGTGTTAGATGATATAGGTATTTTTTCAACTGGTGCCCTTTGGTTTTTTTATATCAAATGTGAAGAAGAATTTGAGTGCTATGTATGGTACTTCGATCGTTCGAATCTCAAATGTGTTTGATAGATCAAGCATATTTTTTCAAGTGATTTTTTTATTTTGATTCTTTTATCTATATTTTCATTAGGGTATTGATATTTGTAACGATCTATACTTGTTGTTTATTGTTCCATCTCATGCTCTCTCTTTTTCCATGCTTCAGTTTTGTTCTTCTTTCTTTTTTGTACCTTGCAAAATTTTGACAGAAAAATTGTAATTGAAGTATCAATTTCAAGTGTAAATGATTGCATCACGATGCCTAAGGACTTGATCTAATAGATCGATGTATCTTGGCGGGGCGTGGAATATTTCACTTGTAACCATATTATTTGGATGTTCTAAATTCAATTTTTATATAGGATAGTCGAGACAATCATATATATTATATAAGTTCAATTTCTGGGATTTATTTCATGCAATCATTGCAATGATGTCACCGTAGTTCGTTTTCATTCTCGATAAATATAAGGAAAAGTATGCATATTAGATAAAATTGGATGTATCTTTTATTATGCTCTCTAATAACTCTACGATTATTTGATTACCCTTTCTCTATATAAGTGAGCGTGTACATGTATTTATCATTTTTTTATGAATGACCATATTTTGTAGGTTGATTCTGAACAAGGTTTACTTCTGGCCGGTGCTTCCTCTATCGTCGATTGATCAAGTGCGTATATTCGCATTTCTTTCTTTTCTATGTGATATTTTATTTGTTTATAAGCTTTAACGAAGAATCATGGGCTGTTTTTGCTTCAATACTTTTAAAGTTTATTTTAACAATTTCATTTGATTATATAATTAAGGTTCGTCATTTTGAATCCAAGATATAGATCTACAAGGAGAATTTTGTCATGATGATCAATAGTAGAAAAATGCAGTGACCGCATAATCTAAATTCATGACTATTTAATCAATCTCATGGACAAACTTGATTAAGGAAAAGATCCATAATGTATAGAAGCTTTACAAGTACGTTCTTTCATTTAGGAAAAACATGCATTTTACGCGAGTCATGAAATCATTTTTGAGTTATTGATTCATATGAACAATGGGTTTCTTATAGCCTACAAATAGCCAAGATTGTAATAGTTAATTGAAATGAACCTAAATAATTGTATAATGTGAAAACCATACAAATTATTAGACTAACTAAAGCAATTAATTCCAACTTAGCCACTCCAATAGTTCAGGTAGGAATTGAATTTTTGCCAGGTTTTGACATCTCAGTCTACCTGATCTTTTTCTCCCTCGGCAGAATGATTTTGTTTGCTTAATCTTAGACGTTGTTTTGGCAGTTTTGTTTGGAAAAAATGGCTCTTTTTCTTTTGTATGCGCATGAGGTAGTTTTCAATGTGGACGAATTGATTTGTGCTATGTGTTAACGTTCTTGAAGCTGAAGCTTGAAGGGAGAGAGAGAGAGATGGAGGCGGAGTTGGTCGAGGTGTTCCAATTGGCGAGCAAAGCTGCGGATGCGGCGGCTATGAATGGGAAAGGTGGAGGGCATGACGAGGAAGGGCAATGCATTGACGCCTTGCAGCGCCTCAAGTCCTTCCCTGTCACGACTCAAGTCCTCGTCTCCACTCAGGTGAGTAGGATCACGGTAGTGTTATGATCACGGTTTTATTATCAGCTGAGTAGGACCAGTGAAAGAGTGAATTTTCTTCAATTGAGCTTTCTCGTTCAAGAATTAGAAAAGGAGATTCAATGTTGTATGCTGTTCTGCATTCGTCGATAGTTTATGGAGAATGTGGTGAACAAGGAACAGCTTTCTTTTCTGTAAATTAATTTCTTTTTAAGAGTACCATGGAACTTTAGATGTGCTTGCTGCTTGAGTATAATGCTTGTAGATGTATTATAGGCAAGGTTATCGCTAGCATAACGACATCGTTAGATAGAATTTCCAACAGTGTTGTTGAGACCACACATTTCATCTTGTAAAAAACCGGAAGCCTTTTATTTCTAGTTCATGTAAAGAAAGAAATTCGAAATAATAATTCTTTTTGTCGACGGGGTAATTTTTTCGTCCCCAAATTCATTATTCATATTTTGATCTTTTCATTATTTCATCTGTTATGATGCATAACTGATATCACTGGTCATGATTTTAGGTGTCTCTCGAGTTCCTAGCACACAAACAGCTATTTTTCGTAGCACAAGTTACATTGGAAGAGTTATTTGGCATGTATTAAACAAAAATTAGGCCTTAACAGTAAGAAAATAAGCTTTCACCTACTCTGTTCAGCAAACATAGATTCCCAAGGCTTTCTATGATCCAGCTACTGAAGTTCTATCATCTGCATATCAGTATTCACAACGTCAACAGTCCTTTATCTTATCATAATGTGCAGTTACGATGTCTGCTATATTATGCATGTGCCTTTGCCTTTGTGCTTACTTGCCTCAGTCACTCTTTTCTATTCTTACATGGTTGGAATTTCTCAGATTGGTAAAGGTCTTAGACGCCTTACAAAACATCCCAGAAAGAAGATACAAGCTTGTGCATCTGAATTGATTCAGCTGTGGAAACATATTGTTATGGAAGAATCCAAGGGATGCAAGAAGAATGGTAGTGTGGACCGTAATGAGTGTGCAAAAGCCAGGGAGGGTAAGGTTAAAAAAACCTCCGCTTTCCAGTCTGAATTGAAGAAAAGGAAAACCGAGCCAAATGGTACTCCTGGTTCTGAGAAGTTGTCAAGGTCGGATGTTGGTGTTTCTGAAGAGAAGCCAAATGGTCATGCGAACAAGTTGTCTCCCGGTTCTGCTCAGCTGCTGTCTGCTTCGGTGACCAAATGCAACAACCCGATGAGGGACAGGGTACGGGAACTTCTCTTCGAGGCTCTGTCCAGAGTTTCTGCTGAAGCCAGCGAAGACATTATTGATGAAGTGAATGCATGTGACCCATCTAGCATTGCAATTTCAGTTGAATCAACCATGTTCCAAAATTGGGGTCGAATGAACGGCACCCACAAGATGAAGTACAGGTCCCTAATGTTCAACATTAAGGATCCCAAGAACCCGGATTTCAGGAGAAAAGTTCTTCTCGGGCATGTCAAGCCGGAGAGGCTCCTAAAGATGACCACGGAAGAAATGGCTAGCGATGAGAGGCAACTTCAAAATCAACAGATAAAGGAGAAAGCTTTGTCCAAGTGTGAGCTTGGAGCTGCACCGAAAGCCACAACCGATCAATTCAAGTGCGACCGATGCGGCGAGAGAAAATGCACTTATTACCAGATGCAGACAAGGAGCGCCGATGAACCAATGACAACATATGTCACTTGTGTTAACTGCAATAACTATTGGAAGTTCTGTTAAGATCACTTGCTTAGGAGCTATTAGTATAAGGACATGACGGTGGCATGACCGATTCATTGCACTCGCATTCTTAGAGGAGGGAGGTTTAGTCTGTTTAGTCTTTTACGTGTTTATCATGTTCCATCGTAGGAACTGCGACATTGTATTTATAGTACTAGACTTGAAAACTCAACAAGTTTTTGCATATTCTCAATTTGGTTCCTTAATAAACTATGGTAATCTCAATGGGAATATGCCGATATACTTCCTGAAGAGGAGCATTGAGATTGAGAGCTCTCAATAGTGACGGATTTTTACTACCAATTATGTGATGCATTCCCATATACCTCATCGGCTTGATGCCAAAAGACTATCGTATCATATTCAACTTTCAATTCTCATTTCTATATTGGATATCAACTTTAATTATCAATATATATTTTGATCATATGTAATTACATGAAACTTTTTAAGAATATCATCGTGTATAGGAAAATCCGTGTCAAGGAGAAAAAGGTGATGTCTTATGTACCTTTAATGGAAAATTTCTTTTTGACAACGATTAACCACAATCTAGTAATGCCATAATGGTAATGACCTCTTATTGTGTCTCACCGGAGATTCGTATTGCTTGCATGTATTTTAAACTTCCACCTAAAAAAAGTTCAACTCGGAGGTATTTACTTGAAACTTTACTGCTATTGGTGTTATAGAAAAGCATGTAATAAGAGCGAAAAGACATACTCATAAAAAGCATATTTTATGATTGTAGTAGAAACTGATTTATTTTAATCTATTCACTTTTAATAGAAAAATGAATAAGACGCTGTGTCTAGTCTAACAAGTTCAAATTGATGGCGAATTGTCTGGAATTACCAGGTTAACTTCAAGCATGGAAGATGAGTATAACAACTGTGATGAACATATGGAAATGCATCTCGACACGAATGACATGTCTTATGAGGTAATGTGAGAATAGAAATTTCATAATTGTGATTTTCGAGCTTTTATATCTCATGCTAATATCGACATGTCTGAATTAGTGAAATTGTTATAATTCATTTCCATGAGTATATCACAGCACTGTTACCCGATTAGTCAAGTAATTAATATATAACCATACAAATTTATTCATAATTTGGTAAATGTATAGAATACAGCAAGTTTAAACTTACCCAATCAGCCTTGATTTAGAAAAATGAATGCACGAAGATATGTCATGAGGTGTATTGGTGGATACGTGTATGTGTATGTGACCAAGTTGTTTCCAAAGTAGACCTGTCTAGAATGGTCAGAAGAGAGTATATGGTAAAATATCTTTTGTATCCAGTATAGAAATGATAATCAAAAGTTTGATACGATGCATGAAGAGCATAAGGGATATGGGAATGCATCATATAATTGGTACTAAGAATTTGTCTCGATTTAAAGCTCTAATCTCAAATACTACTTTCAAGGAAGTATATCGACTAAAATTGCCAATGAGATTACCCTAATTAATTAAGGAACCAAATTGAGAATATGCAAAGATTTCTTGAGGTTTCAAGTCTAGTAGTATAAATAAGACCTAATCACGCATATCACAGAACATGGCCAACACATAAATATCTAATTCTGTTACATTTTCAGAACATACCGCATACAATCTCCTTTGAACAACGGCCCACAGCGGCAGAGACAATATCGGGGGACGAGCTCTAGCTTGCCTCTTCCTTCTGATTGCCCATCCAGGAATTCCAGTTGCGTAGATGTAAATTGATTGGCGGGAGTTAACGATCTGTAGCCATGTAGCCCAATTGAGTTCTCCGATGGAACCCGATCAGGGTTTAAACAACTAGAGCCGACCTCATACGTAGAAGAAGCGCATAGGAGAAACTATGTGAGTTTCTTGTGCTTGCCCGCAATCTTCGCTCTTCGTTGGCTAAGCCAACTTCTTTTCTCCCCGTTCATTTCCCTTTTGCATGCTACTATACATATGATAATTAGGTCCTCTGAAAACTTTTAGGTCCCCTTCCAAAAGATTTTATCACTAGAGAATTAGGGTTTGGAAATTTTCGATGGGATTTTAAGGGACAACCACTCTATCTAGCTAGCAAATACAAAAATATTTTGCAAATTTATACTGTTGAGGCGTAGCATAGACTTACAGCACTAATTATCGTTGAAGATAATTTCTTTCAATCTATTCACCTTCAACTTGAGAAATAAAGAAGCGGCTATATCTATTTGTTTTTTTGTTGTTGCTATTTTTAGTTCAACAAGTGCAAATTGATGCAGAATATTCAAGAATTACCAGGTTAAGCAACAGAAGATGCATATGATGGCGGTGATGAATATATGATAATGCATCTCGACATAGATGACGTGTCTTATGAGGTAATGCGAGACTAGAAATTTTTCATAATCATGATTTTGGAGTTTTATTTCTCATGCTAATGTCGAAATGTCTGAAATAGTGATGTCGTTATAATTCCTCTTCGCATGTGTGTATATGTGTGTATATATGCTCGAGCCCCTTAACAACATTTGTAAGAGTAATCATGTATTTTGCATTCAAACAACTAAAAAACAAACAAAATGTCCATTGATGTACACATTGATCAACATCAACGGTGATGCAATTGCGACTGTACTTGGCCTTTGAGTGAGCAGCGTTGTCTATACTTAAGAAATGATTTAGTTAAGGAGAGGTGATTTTGAAATACTTAGCTTTCCGTCGTATGTTTTCTTATTAGGAACTACTCCACCTCGAAAAACAGATTGGAGATACTTCCATAGGATTGAGTGAGGAAGCTATTTTCACACATCTAAGGTCGCAACAATATCAGCCATTGACTTCAGCAGAATGTAATGTCGAAGCTGGAGAGTTCCCAGCATGCAAACAGCTATTTTTCGCAGCTCAAGTTATTTGGCATGTATTAGACAAAAATTATGCCTTAACAGTAAGAAAATAAGCTTTCCCCATTTCTGTTCAGCAAACGCAGATTATCAAGGCTTTCTATGACACAGTTACTGAAGTTTTATCTCCTGCGTATCAGTATTCAGACGGCAGGAGTCCTTCATCATATCCTAATGTGCAGTTACTATGTCTGCTATAATATGCATGTGCCTTTGCCTTTGTGCTCACTTGCCTCACTCACTCTTTTACATTCATACATGGTTGGAAATTCTTAGGTTGAGAAAAGTCTTAGACGCCTTACAAAACATCCTAGGAAGATGATGCAAGCTTTTGCATCCGACTTGATTCAGCAACGGAAACAAATTGTATGGAAGAATCAAAGGGATGCAAGAAGAATGGTAGCGTGGTTCAAAATGAGTGTGCAAAAGCCAGGGAGAATAAGGTTAAAAAAATCCTCCTCTTTCCGGTCTGAAGAAAAGATAAGGAGAACCGAGCCAAATGGTACTCGGTTTTGAGAAGATGTCAAGATTGGACTTTGGTGTTACTGAAGAGAAGCCAAATTGTCCCGTGAGCAAGTTGTCTCCTAATCTTGCTCCGCCGCTGTCTGCTTCCGTGACTAAATGCAATGACCCGATGAGGGACAAGGTACGGGAACTTCTCTTCGAGGCATTGTCCAGAGTTTCTGGTGAAGCGAGCAACGACATCATTGAAGAAGTAAATGCATGTGGCCCATCTAGGATCGCTGTTTCAGTTGAGTCAACGATGTTCCAGAATTGGAGTCGTATGAACGGCACCCACAAGGTGAAGTATAGGTCCATAATGTTCAACATTAAGGATCCCAACAACCCGGATTTCAGGAGAAAAGTTCTTCTCGGCCATGTCAAGCCATAGAGGCTCCTAAAGATGACCACAGAAGAAATGGCTAGGGATGAGAGGCAACTTCAAAATCAACAGATAAAGGAGAAAGCTTTGTCCAAATGTGAGCTAGGAATCGCACCGAAAGCCACAACTGATCAAGTCAAGTGTGGACGATGCAGTGAGAGAAAATTCACTTACTACTAGATGCAGAGGAGGAGCGCGGATGAACCAACGACGACATATGTCACTTGTGTTAACTGCCATAACTATTGGGACTTCTGTTAAGATCACTTGCTTAGGAGCCGTTATGACATGATGACGGTGTTAAAAAATTCAACTCAAAAGCTTAATCCGATAGGAAGAGAGAATTGGCCAGCTAATACCCTTGATGTCCTCAAGTCCTCAATGATCGAGTTCGACCCATGATTTTCTTATGCAATGAATAGGGAAGTACATTGCAAAAATTTAGGTGTTAACAAACTTTGAAGAAATCCATGTAATGATTTGTGAGGAGATTGATTGACTTTCCTCTCAAATGAGACAACTCCCACAAAAATGATTGTAACATATATGATGAAAATTGTGTATAATACATTTCGTCTTGTTTTCTTGGATGTCATCGTGACTGTCATACAGCTTCTTGAAATTGATGCCAATGTATTTCGAATTAAACAACAAAAACACTATTTTCATAAAAGAAGTACAAGGGTGCAAAGAGGTCGCCGCAAAATCAACAAATTCAAGTAGATATATCTATAAAATTACGTCTATAGTTTACATTAAACTGAATACTGTATATTGTGGAAGATTATCATACCACTTAGCGAGCATATATAAATGCGAACATCCTCTCAATTCCAATTCAAATTATTTATAATAGAGAAACAAGGGCACGCACATGCGCACACATATACGCACACATAAAGAGAGGTAGAGATGAGGAACTTGTTACTAGATTCGAAAGTCAATTACTATTCATAAGGATTTTGGCAAAAAAATTTAGTATAGAACAGGATGTCTGGCTAAGGCTTTGTTTGTTTTACGGAAAATGTGATATTTCTTGAAAATATTTTTCAAGAAGTCATTTTTCAAGAAAATGATAATATTTAGCGGTGTTTGACTGAAATCTAAAAAAAAACTTAAAAATATTTTCCACTGTTTGGTATGGAAAATCTGATTTTATTTTTCTAGGGAAAATACAAAAAAATTCAAAAACTTTTATTATTTTTTATCTTTACTTTTTCCTTCTTCCTTAGCTGGTCACCTGCCACAGCGACAACCATAGGTGAGGGATGAGCTCGCCCAAAGCCGGGGAGGCTCGAGCTTGCTAGATTCCGACGAGCTAGAGCCTAATCAGAGGTCGGTGAGGTCAAGCTTCCCCGAGGCTAGTGAGGCTCGAGCTCGTCGGAATTTGGCAAGCTCGAGCCTCGCCAGCCTTGGGCAAGCTCGTCTCTCGTTTGTGGCCGATCATCGAGGAAGAAAGAAAAAGAAAAAGAAAAAAAAAGAAAAGGAACAATAAAAAAAATTCGATTTTTTTAATAAAAATATTTTTACAAAAACAAACCTTTCATTAACTAAGGATTCTAGCCCAAGCGCTGAGGACCTGTGCATGGCCTTTGTGGACTCGAGCCTGAGTGCCGAGGAACTGAGCTCCAGCTCAGGGACCCAAGCAATGCCTTTATGGACATGGGCTCGAGTGGCGGGACATTGAGTACGGGTACCAAGACTTGAGCTCGCCTCAAAGGACCCCAGGCATGGGCGTCGAGGGCCTGTGCCCGACCTCAATGGAACCGGGCCTGGTCGCTAGATACCTAGACTTGAAAGTCGGGGACACGGGAACTAGCATTCATATTTTGAAAAATGTTTTTCGATTTTTCAAAAAGGAAATCATTTTCATGCATTTAAGCATAGGTTTTCTATTGATTAGGAAAACATTTTCCGTTGACTTATTTTCTTAAGTAAACCAAATGCTGGAAAATGAGAAAAATGTTTACTACAAAACAAACGAAGCCTAATTATATTGTTGTTTTACTCTTTCGAATGTGAAATAATCAATTACTAAAGGAATGTAATTTAAAAACAACGGAAGGGAAAAAGACGCTAAGGAAAGGGTTCTAATGCAATAATATTAAATAAATGAAAACAAAAGGAAAATTAAAAAATAGAATTCAAGTGCCAAAAAATAGTTGATGACCAAATTGGGCCAGCACTTAATTAGTCAAACAATTAATAATCAGATAATTTTATAGATAATTTGGTATGTGTATAGGATACAGCTAGTTTAAACTTACCCAATTGGCCTTGATGTAAAAAAAGTAATGCACGAAGATATGTTAGGAGGTGCATTGCTGGACATATGTGTAGGTACGCGTGAGCAAGTTGTTCCCAAAGTAGACCTATCTAGAATGAGCAAAAGATAGTATATGCTAAAATATCTTTTGTATTTCCCACGAAAAGGTCAATGTATATGGTGTCCTAAATCCATATACATTTCTTTCCTTCGACAAATTTGTTTTGTCGGATTTAATTTAACAAAATTGATGAGGACAAATTAGCATCTTCAAATGAAATATTGACAATCATTGTATTTCCGAAAGCTTTTCTTGTTCTTTGGCTAAATGAAGGAGAGTTACATCTTCATTTAGTAAGTGATATCTCATCATAGTTGAATTACTAGTTTTTTTTTGTCTAAGTTGAAATTTGTATTGATCACTATAAACGGCACAATATGTTATGTCATTGATGACACGATATCGGCTTCATAGACTCAACAATAACATACAAATTCAAACTAAGGCTCCGTTTGTTTGGCGGAAAATATTCTTCTTTTGGAAAATATTTTCTCGGAAGTCATTTTCCTGGAAAATGTTTTTCTGGAACATAATTTTTCGGTGTTCGGTGATCAATATGAAAAAGTTTCGGAAAATATTTTTCGCCGGCGGCCGGCGCGGCCCAGCAGCGGCATGACTAGTGGCGGCCGCCGCGCCATGGTGGCGCATGTCGGCGGCCAGTAGCCAACGTACGCGGCCCAGCAGCCCAGCAGCAGCGGCAGGCGGCCGCGGCGGTGGGCGACCAGCGTCCAATGTTCGGCGTCCGGCGGCGGCGGCAGCCGGCATCGGCGTTCAGCGGTCGCGGCCAACGTTCAGCGTCCGGGCGGCGAGCGGTGGCGTGGCGGCGGGCGATTAGCGGAGGTAGCCGGCGCGGCGGCGATCGGTAGAAAGCGGTAGCGGCGGCGGGCGATCGGTGGCGGCGGCCGACGGGCGATCGGCGGCGGCGGCCAGCGGCCGGCGACCTTAGTGAAGAAGAAAAAGAAGAAGCTCCGGAAAATGATTTCCGCTTTTGAAGAAGCGGAAGTCATTTTCCATAGATTTAGGTTATTTTGTGAGGGGGGGAAGGAAAATATTTTCCCACGGAAAATGTTTTCCACCCCCCGAACACCGGAAAACCCGGAAAATATTTTCCGGGAGAATATTTTCCGCCAAACGAACGGAGCTTAAGAAAATGAAAATTACCGCTAACCGTCTGCCAACGAGAAAAAGATATAAATAAATCGACAATCAATTAAGAATATATAACGGTAACTAGTGTACGGTCAATCGGTAGCTAAGAAGATTAATCAATTGAATTTTTAAGAAATTGAACTAACGAATTTAGATGCTTCAAGTTTGTCTTCATTTCGGTATCTTCTCATCCCTTTGTCTTCATCTATGCAAATTACATCAACATTCTGTTGAACTCTCGCATTGGTCTAGTTCTTCTAGTTTCCTTTTCAGGCGCTCTCTTGCTCTTTTGTCCTCTCTTGTATCCCTTTTTCCTCCTAAGCGTATATGATTATATAGGTAGTTTTTTAACTTGTTCCCTATGGTTTTCTTTTTTTGTTTCAATTGTGAAGAAGAATTTGAATGTTATGTATAGTTTACTGATTGATCGAATCTCAAATGCCTTTGATCGACGAAGCATCTTTCTTCAAATAAATTTATTTTTTTTATTTTTTAATCTATATTTAAATCCATGACTATTTAATGAATCTTACGGACTAACCTGTTTAAAGAAAAGATCCTTCATCTATAGAAGCTTTATACAACTGGTAAGTTCATTCTATTAAGAAAAACATTCATTTTACATAAGTCGTGAAGTAATTATGAGTTATTGATTGATACACACAACGAATTTCATGTTACATATCAATTAGAGCAATTAAGATAATTTATCAGAATATTATACGGTATCCTTGTCTCAATAATATCTATTATTAATATTTAATCCCATTATGTGTACATTAATCACTTGTCTTACTCATTCTCCAGTGGTAAATCAATTAAAAGAATGTGTAGGCATCGAAACAAAAAAATTATAGCATTTAAATTATTTTTTCTTGTTTTATATCTACTACTAATGCATTTATATTATTCCAACTTAGCCCCTCCAATACATTATTAATGATCATTACATTGTGGATTGATTTACCAATTGATGACAATCTATGCTTCTGTATCCGTGACATGATTAATATAAGCATGTGGAAATAATCATTGTCCTGTCACTTTAATCATTTTTTTTGGGCACGATATGTCATTCTTTGTTTCTTAGGTTGGAAAAATTCCGATCCACATAGCTTTGGCTTTCTCGTTTTTTACACATCCAGTTTTGTTAGTTAATAAATTTAAGTTACTTTATTATATATTTATCGCTTGAGACCTTACTATAGTTACGGGCCATAACTTGTTGTAATATTGGATATATTAGTCAAAATAATAATTTCCTTCATTCGCTTAGAAAATATTTTATGTGTTTCCAAGATAATCTTATCCTTTTTCTTAAGATTTAGTGCATACTTGTTAATAATTTGTCAAGAAACAAATTGGGTTCATATCTTAAGAGCTATTCAATTTCTGGCACTATAATATTTTTAATCCTCTGAGAAAAGGATTTGAATTTACAGGTTTCTCAATGGAAGATCAACAGAACGACATCAATTCTTCCTTTAGGACAATAAATTACAACAATGCAATTGACGGAAGTGGCAGTGAATTTACTGAGCAAAATGGTTTTTCCTGGAAGTGCTATGCTTTTGGAGGACCATGTTGCAACGGTAAGGACACTTGATTTCAACTTCAGCTCGAACATAGAAACTCCATCGCTTCTTGATGATTGAATATCGTACCATTCTTTCTTGCCATAGTGTAGTCCTGGAGGCTCGAGCGACAACCCATGCCGGTCGAGTCATCGCTTTTTAGTAAAGTTCTATGGCAACTGGATTGCCGGGTGGGGGATTAGAAGGCTAGAGCTCGTCCAGGAATATCGTCTAAGTCCTTTTGGACAGTTGTATAAAGGGGAATGTATGAGGAATGTTCTGAAAAATGTAATATTATCGTATTTTTATGTGTTTATCATGCTTCATTGCAGGAACCACGAGGTCGAACTCATAGTACTATACTAGAAAACTTAATAAATCTTTGCATATTCTCAATTTGGTTCCTTAATTAACATGATAATCTCATTGGTGATTTAGTGGATATATTTCCCTAAAAAGGAGAATTGGAATTGAGAGCTTTAAATCGATATGCATTTTTACTACCAATTATGTGATGCATTCCCTTACAACTAGTGCTCTTGATGCCAAAAGACCATTGCATCGTACTATACTTTTGATTCTCCTTTCTATATTGGATATGAACTTTAATTTTCAAGCTATATTACAATAATATGTAATAGCACAAACCTTTCTTAAGAATTTCATTGTGTCTATGAAAATCGTGTCAAGTAGAAAAAGGTAATGGCAAAATTTCAAATAAGAACTCGACGTGTTCTCATTTTCTCAAATAAGGGCATGAAGTGGACTTTGTGTCAAATATGGACCCGAAGTGCCCTCATTTTCTTAAATAAAGATATGAAGTGAACCTTGTCTTCAATAAGGGTCTGAAATAGCCATTTCAATCTCAATAAAGGGCCTAACCTCACTAGAGTCAAGTGCATTTTCGTCTTTTAATTTTTTATCTTTCTTTTTTCCTTTTATGCTTTTTTCCATTAAAAAAAGCTAAAGTTAAAAAGAAAAAAGAAAAAAAAAATAAGGGGAGGTAGCCCTCCCTCCCGCCTGTGGCCGCCGCCCCATCGTCGGTGGGGTGGGGCCATGGCCGGCAAGGTCACCGGCGCCAGAACTGGGAGAGGGCGGCAATCCTCTCCCATATCTAGTGGAGGGTCGTCGGCCCTTGCCCTGGTCTGCAGGAGGGCCTCCGGCCCTTGCCCACATCCAGTGGCCCTCTCCCAAATCTGGGCAAGGGCCGACAACCCACGCCCAGACCGAGACAAGGGTGGTCACCCTCTCCCGATTTTGGAGAGGGCCACTAGGCCCTCGTCTCTGGCCAACGAGGGTCACCAGCCCTCGCTAAGGCGCTAGTGATGGGGCGGCAGCCACAGGCCCTCCCCTTGTTTTTTTTTCTTTTTGTTTAATTTTTAATCTAATTTAACTAAAATTTATGTTAAAATTATTTTTTGACAAAAATGCCATTAGCCAATAGGAAAATTTGGCCAGCCGGCAAGTCGGCGGGGTGAGGCATTTATTTGAAACTGTTATAGCTACTTCAGATTCTTATTTGAGAAAATGAGGGCACTTCAAGTCGTTATTTGAAACAAGGTCCACTTGAGGTCCTTATTTAAGAAAAGGAAGGCACTTCAGATCCTTATTTGAAATTTTCTCCAAGGTAATACATTATGTACCTTTAATGGGAAATTTGTTTTTTGCTAGACACAGATTTTTATATATACGATAAAATTCCTAAAAAGTCTGTATAATCACATATTATCTATGGCTTGACTATTAAGGTTCATATCCAGTATAGGAATGAGAATCAAAAGTTTAATATGATGCAATGGTCTTTTGACATCAGGAGCATGAACGACATGGCAATGCATCACATAATTGGTAATAAAAATCCATCTCGATTTAAAGCTCACAATCTCAAATGCTCCTTTTCGGGGAAATATATCTTCTTGATTTCCAAAGAGATCATCATAGTTAATTAAGGAACCAAATTGAGAATATGCAAAAATTTATTGAGCTTTCAAATCTAGTACTATAAATACGACCTCGCCATTCCTATGACGAAACATGACCGACACAAAAAGATACAATGATATTACATTTTACAAAACATTCAAACATCCCTTCTACATTCTCCTTTGAACAACGGCCCAAAGCAGTAGTGACCATATACTAGAGCCTCTCCCTTCTGATCGCCCATCCCGGCATTCCAGTTACCGCAATAGTAAATTAATCGGTGGGAATTAACGATTCGAAGCCATGGGATTGAGAACAGGACGAAACTCGATTAGGGTTCGAACTCCTAGAGCCGACTTGATATGTAGAAAGACTTAAGTTTTCCTCATATGTTTTCTTGTTAGGAATTGCTCCATGTCGAAGAACAGATTGGAGATGTTTCCATGAGGAAGCCATTTCCACAAACGTCAAGTGGCAACAATAACAACCTTCGACTTCAGCAGAAACTAATGTCGAAGCCGAAACTTGTTGTATTTGTGAAGTAAGAACCACTTCATTTATTCAAGAACGTTTCAAGATGAAATTGAAGAATAATCTTTTTTTTCTACAAATGTATTTGTCTTAGATAACTTTAGAATATGTTTATGCTACTAATTGTACTTTTTATTTTGCTGAAACTATTGCCGGATGACTACGTTACAAAGATAAGCTTGGAAAGTTGGATTGTGGGCATTAGTTTCGCTATGGCTGCATTGGGAAATGGCTCATGCTGAGAAACCTTTGTCCATTTTGCAAAAGGAAAGCTCTAAAATTGTGAACGATAGTAGTTCATGTAATGATTTGTGAGTAAATTGATTGACTTTCCTCTCAAAGGAGACAACTCCCCTAGGAATAGTTGAACATACACGATGAAATTAGTGTATGATACATTTGATCTTGTTTTACTTGCGTGTCTTCGTGACTCTCATACAGCTTCCTGAAATTGATGCCAATGTATTTCGAATTAAACAACAAAAGCACTTTCATAAAGAAGGCAGAGGTACAAAGGTACAAAGAGGTCACTGCAAAATCCACAAATTCATGTAGATATGACAATTTATCACGCGCTCCTCCACTCTAATCCTACCCATCAACTGATCTCAGCCTTTCTGGCTACCCAAAAATTGTCAATAAAAGTTTTAAGTTGAAGGAAGAAGGCTAGGTCAATCATCTCTTAAGGGGATGAACTATATTGATATCGCAATTGTAGCAAACCATGGGCGTTGCCAAGAAGCTCGGATTATGATTTGATACTGGAAAAAGGAAGAGATGGGACATATTATAGGTTGTAATGATAATTACTGTGAAGGTTAAATGTCATTGTTGGTTCATATTCTTTAGTTTAAAAATCAAAACCGTCCTTCAATTTTTTTTTCAAAACCGTCCCTGTACTTTTGAAAAAGTGTTAGGGTACTCTTTGATCGTCCTAGAAACGATATTTGCTGTCGTCGGGATAACACCGTTAGAAATTTGTTGACGTGGCTTAACGCGATCAGAGATTTGTTGACTTGAATTTTTTTTTTTAAAGTTGACTATCTCTCTCTCTGCCCAACCATCACCACCACCACCACCACCATCATCTTCTTCTTCCACTTAGGCTATGTTTGATTGATGTATATTTTGTGTAAAGCAATTTTGAGGTAAAAAAAGAAAAAAGAAAAGAAAAGAGTTGGCAGACCCTCCCTATATGTTCTTAACCAAAAGAAAACCCATAATTTCACTTGAACTTTCATCACACATTGATGACCACCAAGGAAAGATCTTTCTAAGTTTTTATCAATTCAACTATTAATCATAGTTCTCTACACAACTAGCCTTTCAACAATCACAAGAACTACTAATCTCGCGACAAAATACTCAAAGCCAAAGCGAAATCTCTACCAAATAGAAACAAAACTAGAGACAGTTTAATCAAATTAAGATCCATTCAGAAACCACATACAAGAAAACTGCTACAAGTTTTCAATTTACTGTGGCTACATCCAAAACCCTCAAAATCGGGGAAAATCACAAAATCAAATCAACCGAGAAACAGAAAGATATAAACAGGAGCTAATATGAGGAGTGCACATCAGAGGGGACTGGGTGGCTCTAGGACTGTGAGGAGGAGACTGATCCATCAACCTCCGAACCCTCCTATTATCAATCTATCTTTAATGCTGCAAAAAAAAAAATTCCTCAAGAATTAGGCTATGTTTTTAAGAAAATATTTTTTAAATAATTTATTTTCCGTGAAACAAACGGAGCTTAATAAACAAAACAAAAAAAAAGTGAATAAGAAACCCACTTGCACAATTCAAGCTGGATTCGAACACTTTTTAAGCAACCATAGAAAGTGGTACTTTCCCAGATCTGGCCAAGGTTGGCGGTCACAACCTGAGCTTTCCAGCTCCGGTCAAAGTCGCAACAGATCTCGTCATGATCGGAGCTTTTACAAATCTGGCCGAGGTCGCAACCCAACCCCCATCGCAGCGGATTGACTGGCAAGGCGACGCCAAGGTTGCCGAGGCTGCGCGACCCCAAGCGACTTCGTGCCGGCATCCATCCAGCTCTAGATATGCAGGTTGAAGATGAACAGTCTTGAAAGAAAGACTGAAATGATAAAATATAAGCGAGGGAAATTTTGAGAGAAAAAGATTCATTAAACTTGGAACCAGCTTTCATTCCAAATATGCTATGCTTTCAACTTTGCCATTGCTGGCATTTCTCCAAAGTAGTCCTAAAAAAAATTTGCCAAACACCCCGGCATTTGCCCAACGATCTTTAGAGTCCAAAGCCCATTTGTAAAGCTGAACCAAACGACGAAATATCTCTTATAGGACTAAAGTGATAAGCATATGGTTAAGAACCAATGGTCCATAATATTTTGTTGTGCAGACACACTAAACAAATATCATATTTGAAGCACACCATGGGTATTGCCAAGAAGCTCAGATTATGATTGGAAACTGGATTAGTAAGAGATAGGACACATTATAGGGTGTGATAATAAATACTGTGAAGGTGAAATGTTACAATTGGTCCATGTACTTTAGTTCAAAAAATCAATAATGTCCCTCAACCCGTTTTTTTGTTGTTGAAGGGATATGTGCACTGGAAGTCCTAAAACTCGTCACGAAAGTGTAATTGAGTATTAAAACTTGCAAAAAGTACAATCAAGTTCTAAAACTTGTCAAATTGATGCAATCGAATCTTTCCATTAACTCTGTTCTAACGAAAAATGCTGACGTGTCTTTTCTTTAAAATATTTTTTCCCTCCTACATGGCGAGGATGTGGCTAAAACCAAATATAAGGCTAAAACGATGTCGTTTTAGTCCAAATATGATTTTTAATATAAATTTTATTTAAATTAAATTAAAAGAATAAGCTAAAAAATAAAAATAAAAAAGAAGAAGAAGAAGTTAGAATCAACCGTAGACCTTGCCGCCGCCGCTGCCTCACCATCGTCGGGAAGGGCCGGTGATGGTGAGGGAATGGTCGGCAGGGGTGGCCAAGCCCCAGCCAAGGGTTGGCAACCCTTGCTTGCGGTCGGCAAGGACAAGAGCAAGACTACCATGGCCATCTCCTCTCTATACAATCCTGTTACCCATCTCCATCGTTGTCACTTGCTGTCGCTCGCCTCATGTGTCGCGACCGAACTCCCGAGCCTTATTTTTATCGAACATGCAAAAAAGGGGGGGCTCGCCTGGTACGTGCTAAATCTAGGTTCGGGACTTAACTCGGGCTCTCCCAAGCCCATACCATATCGCGACTTAGGGTTTAAGTTTTTAACATGCAAGTGGTTTATATCAAGGAGTCGCCACTAATCGATTTGGGGTGGATCGATGAGAAACCCAAATAGGGTGATGGGAGAATCACCCTATTCCTACGAACCAGAGATTAAATGAGTTCGGGGACTTGGTTACACTAGTTGGATAACTAATGCCCTTTCGGTACCATTTTACCCTGTTCATTTCTGAAAACATTTGTCAGGCAATTTAGATTGATTTTAGGACCTTTCTCCTAACATGTGAGGTGATCAAGCGAGTGCATAATCAGAAACGATCAGCAATCAGGAACACAACAATTCATGCAGCCTAAGGTTCTAACCTTAACTAAGTCAGATGACATTCAAAACACAACTCATGCGATTGTATTAAAAACATGCATAATAACACAACGGTAATAAAATTAACATGCAAAATACTACCGCGCAATCCTAGGCTTGTCTAATTTAAACAAGACAAAAAGTTACATAATAATACCATGACAAATATATCACATAATCATAAAACTTTTTTTTTTAATTTTTAAAAAAAAAAATTTTGGAAAAAGAAAAAAAAAGAAAAAAAATAATAAAATAATAATAATAACACAGAAAAAAGAAAAAAAAATTTTAAAAAAAATTTTAAAATTTTTTTTTAAAATAAATAAAATAAATAAAGAAAACAATATAATATTGTAACCGGGTCGGGTCGGCGGATCCGGGTCGGGTCGGGTCCGACCCGAGTCAACGGATCCGATCCAAAACGTTGACCGGGTCGGGTCGGCGGATCCGGGTCGGGTCGGGTCCGACCCGAGTCAACGGATCCGATCCAAAACGTTGACTGGGTCGGATCTCCGGATCCGAATTGATTAATTCGGGTCGGATAATTGGATCCGGGTCGGGTCTGATTGACCCGAATCGATGAACCGGCCCTGAACCGATTTTTTTGAACAGGACCGGACCGGTTCAGCCGGTGTCCAAGCCTCAAACGCCGGAGGCCACTGACCGGACGAAAATCCGGCAATTCGCCGGATGTTTCGTCCGGCCAGTGGCATCATTCTCCTCGGCTCATCGAGGCGAGGAGTGTTGATGCCGTCGCTGGGAGAACCGGCTGAATAATCGCCGGCCAAGCCCCGATCGGAATTCGTCAAACCGGACGCCGATCGGAACTTGGCGACGTACCTGAACCACGATTCGGGCTCCTCCGATCCCCACGATGGTCTCTCAACACTTACCCGAGTCGGTTGACTCACCGTTCGGCCCTACTCTCCGACGAAGCTCAAACACAAACCGGGCTTTGTGAGACATTTTGACAAACGGTTGGCGGGCATGACAATAATAGAGGCATTTTGACCTCCTTCGGCGACTCGGTCGGCTCCGTGACCGTGGCTCACTTCCGACGGCGAGTGGAGGCCGGGATCGACATCGGTATGGGCGGGATTCGCAGCTTGAAACGCCGGCGCGAGTCCCGGCCCAACCACAGCCTCGGAAAACGGGGGAAAACGGGAGGCGGTTCTCGGCGGGAGAGACTCACCGGTCGACGGCGCGTTCGGGGTCTCAGAGCACGCTCCGCAGTAGGCGACGGTGGCCGTTGCTAGTTCTCCTTCTTGCTCTGGCGAGCTCTCGATTTGCTCTCTCTCTCCCTGTTTTCTCTCGGTGCTCTTTTTCTCTCTCTCGGCCTCTCGCTCTGTTTTTTTTTAAACCGCCGGCCGACCTCTCTCCTCTCTTTCTCTGGTCTTTTATGGTCTCGGTACGAGCACGGCGGTCGCCGGAAGAGCTCTCAGCCTCTCTATCTCGCTCAGTCTCTCTCTTTCTCTCTCGACTTCTCTCTGATTCTCTGTTTTCTCTCTGTATCTCAAAACGGCCGAGAAAAAACCCCCCCATCTCTCTCCTCTCTCCGGTCTGTATATCCGAGGACGACGACGCCATTCTCTGCTCCATTCAATGCTCTGCACCGGCCTCTGCTCCTACCATGACTTTCGCGGCCATTAGGCGGTGCAGAGGGGGGGCCGATTCTGTGGAGTGTGCAGAGAGACAGGGAAGAGGGAGAGAGAGAGAGCCCGGGAAATGGGGAAGACGGGACTGGCCTTAATGGCCAGTCCTTGTGGCGTGCTGCCTCGGCCTCCTCTGACCGGATGACGACGATGAGGAGCGGCGCCGCCGTGCGTCACGCCGGTCGCGCACAGGGGAGAACGGGGAGGAGAGAGCGGCCGCGAGGAGAAGGAAGAGAGGAAGGGGGTTGGCCGGGCCAGGGCCCGGTCGCATGAGAGGAAAAAAGAAAAAAAGAAAAAAAGAAAGAAACGAATTTGGGCCAGCGGGAGGAAAAAGAAAAAGAAAAAGAAAGAAAAGGGCCGGGTCGATTGACCCGACCCGGCCCGAATCGATTTCGATTTTTTTTTCTTAAATTTAAGAAAATATGCTCTAATAGGCCCTATTAATGCACATATGCCTAATGTCTATATGCAATGCATTTAAATAGAAATATTTTTTTGTTTTAGGAATTAAAGAAAATTAGTTCCTAAATTTTGTGTAATTAATTTTTGGGGATATTAAAAATAGGTGTCAACACCATGCATCTCAGCTAACACAGTCTCACTTCCGTCCAAGCACCACGACTCCGTCATCGAGCCTCAAAATCTTGTCTCCCCACACCCACGCCACCCACGGCTCTCTCTCTCTCTCTCTCTCTCTAACTTTCGGATTTGAGGTCATGAGCCTAGACATTACGTTGCCAGTCGTTGTGGTCTCAGCCTCGCCATGACCTAAGTTCGTCCAAATAACATGGATTTTGAATGTGTTAACAAATTGATCGATACCATTGCTCCGTCGTCAAAGAGCATATTTGATTCGTGAAAACATTCTCACACAAAATGAAAAATGTTTTCGACTTTCGTTTTCTTATTTCTTCTGAAAACATATTCAGCTCAAATTTCTTAATAAAAATGGAGATTGTGAAAATACATGGGCTTGAGCAGTTTATGAAATCAAGTCGGGATAATTGTCCAAAATGTTATAAATCTATTGTATGGAGACCAATTCAATCCTAAACCTTTTAATTGTGCCAATTTAGTCCTAAATCATTTTACTATTTGCCAATTTAGTCCTAAACTTTTTTTTGTGTCAATTTAGTCCCACACCTTTTGAAGATTTGCAAATTTGGTCATAAACTTATTATTTGGATATTTAGCTAGAAGAACTAGATTAACAAATCGTCAAAAGGTTTAGAAATCATGTCTAGGTCATGCATTGCATTATTGTTTGCTTCCTAGTTAATAACTTGCAGAACCTTGGTCGCGTTGGATTATAATAAAGCTTCCTTTTGCTCTGTTTAATGCATTAAGGTTTCTACCCTTTTTCTAGCAATTTTATTTATCGTCTTGATTATTGAAATTTAAATTAATGTATGCGCACTCACATGATCACCCAATGCATGTCAGTGGTTTGAGATTGAAATCAACCAAGACTGCTTGCAAAATATTTTTGAAATAAAGAGAAAAGGTACTGGAATGCGTTAGATTTATCTAGCGTAATCAAGTTTTCATACTCACGACATCTCTGATTTGCAAAAGTAAAGTATTCTCCCTACTTTACTTGGGTTCCTAATTGATCAATAATAGATTAGTGGTAACTCCTAATTGAATTAAATTGCATGTTAAATTGATTAAATAAAAACTTGAAGTTGAAATTGGTATGGGCTTGGGAGAATCCGCGCTGAGTCTTTGGCTTAGTAATCAATTGCTTTCTCTTGGTGGTTCACATTTGGAAAGGTTGCAACAAGCTAAGAAAAGCTCCACTTGTCATGTTCGAGCTCGACGAAGCTTGAGCGGCCATGGCCACGAGTTCGAAGAAGCTGCAGGCATCATGGCTGCAAGCTTGATGAGGCTTGATTGGCCTTGGTCGAGCAGGACGAAGCTTAAATGGCCATGGCCAAGTTGAACTTTGCCATGGCTGAGCTCGAGAAAATTCGAACAGCCATGGCTGCGAGCTTGAAGAAGCTCTAGCTGCCATGGTCGAGGTCCAATGGCTGAGCTCAAGTGGCCATGGGCTTTGTGGTTGAGCTAAAGAAGCTCGATCGGCCGGCCTTTGTGAGCTCAAAGAAGCTGTAGTCGCTATGATGCGAGCTTGACAAAGCTGTAGTGGCCATTGCAAAGCTCGAAGAACACCCCAGTGGTCATGGCCACGAGCTTGACGAAGGTCAAATGGCTTTGGTCACGAGCTCAAAGAAGGTCTAGCCACCACGACCAGGAGCTCAACAAAGCTCGCACGGTCATAGCCGCGAGCTCAAAGAAGCTCCTGCCGCTATGTCTTGGAGCTCCATCTCTCTCTCATATGTTACCTGATATGATATGACGACGCCACATAAGTAAATGTAGGAATTATAATAGGACATGTGTACTCCTACGTCCAACTCGGCAATCCGGTTGTCCATGTCAGCAAAAATTGACCGCCAGTAAAGGTAAAAGGAAAAAGAAAGAAAAAATTGAGAAAATTTTAAAAAATTGTAAAAATCATTTACATTAGCGTCGGTTGTGCCACGTAAAACAACCAACTCCATGTAGGACATGTGTACTCCTACGTCCAACTCGGCAATCCGGTTGTCCATGTCAGCAAAAATTAACCGCCAGTAAAGGTAAAAGGAAAAAGAAAGAAAAAATTGAGAAAAATTTTAAAAATTGTAAAAATCATTTACGTTAGCGTCGGCTGTGCCACGTAAAACAACCAACTCCATGTCATCGATTTCTAACCAAAATTAGCTAGAAAGACTAAATTGACAAATCGTCAAAAGGTTTAGGACTACATTGGCCAAATTGAAAAGTTTAGAACTGAATTAATTATCATACAAGAAATTTATGACTTTTTGGATAAATTTTTCGTTATAATTATAATAATTAGGTCGGTTTGAAAATTTTTAGCTTCCATTTCCAAAGGGCAAATTAATTACTTGTCTTACTCATTCTCTGGTGGTTAATCAATTAAAAGAACGTGTAGGCATTGAAAGAAAGATTTATAGCATTTGATTTTTTTTAAATCTATTACTAATGCGATCTAAAATAAGAACTAGTGGTGCGACTACAAACCATTCGGTGTGTCGTTAACGAAGGTGAAGTCTGAATAAAAACTTTTACAAAGCAAGAGAGTAATAGTTTTGAGGAGTTCGTAGAAATGTTGTTTTTTTTAATTGTGCTGGAATGGAGCATCTATATAAAATAGAAGTGAAGCAATAGTTCAAATTTGAAATGCACTTTAATAATTGTTTTACTAAAGCAATTATATTCCAATTTAGCCCCTCCAGTATTTAAACATCGTTTGATATATATCCTGATAATATGGATAGAATACGTACACCCCCTCTTCTGTATTAATTTAAGTTTCATAATTAGATTTAATTCAAATACTAAATGGTCATTACATAGTCGGTCATGCTTGGTTAAGCATTTTATTGTATGTAAAAGCACCAAAAGAAATAATCATGATTAATATAAGCATATAGAAATAATCATTTTTCTGTGACTTCTCTGATTATTTCAGAACGATTGTCATATTCTTTGTTTCTTAGGTTTGAAAAATTCTGTTGAACATAGCTTTGGGTTTCTCGCTTTCTATACATCCAGTTTTGTTTGTGGATAAATTTTAAGTTAACTTATTATCCATTTATCTTCTAAGAACTTACTTCAATTGCGGGGTCGAAATTTACCGCAATATTGGATATATTGGTCAAAATAATTATATCCTTCTTTCGGTAGTATCACAAGGATAAGATTATCTTGGAAACATGTACGATTTTTTTTCTTGTGAAGGAGCGGATTTCGAATAATGTGGTAACATGCAAAGTAGAAAAAAGTAAGGTCAATGTAATTACATACTACCATAATGTGGCTTCAAGTTCATATCTAGTATAGAAATGAGAATCCAAAGTTTAATACGATGCAATATTCTTTTGGCATCAAGAGGACAAGGGATATGGGCATGCATCAAATAATTGGTAGTAAAAATCCGTCTCAATTTAAAGCTCTCAATATCAAATACTCCTTCTCGAGGAAATATATCGACTAAATTTCCATTGAGATTATCATAGGTAAATAAGGAACCAAAGTGAGAATATGCAAACATCTGTTGAGTTTTCAAGTCTAATTCTATAAACACGACCTCACCAGTCCGACGAAGAAACAAGATAAACACATAAAGATATAATAATATTACATTTTTCGGAACATATCTCATACATTCTCCTTTAAATAGCGGTCCATTAGTGACGAAGACGATATATTGGGACGAGCTTTAGCTTGCCACTCCCTTCTGATCGCCCATCCCGGCATTCAGTTGCCGCAAAAATGAATTGATTGGCGGGAGTTACCGATCTGTGTCCACGTACCCCAATCAAGTCCTCCGGTGGAACCCGATTAGGGTTCAAACTACTAGAGCCCCATAGGAAAACTTCTACTCTCATCACTTGCGTAGTTGAGATTAAGCGTCCTGAAGGAAGAACTGATGTTGTTCTCTTAATCTTCCATCGTAGAGACCTGTAAATGTAACTTTTGTTGTCAGAGTATGAAAAAATAAAAATATGTACATATATGTCATACGTTGTTCACAATGCCATAAAAGCTCTTAAGACAAAGGATAAGATCATCTGCAACAATCATGTGTTCCTAACAAAGATGGTGTGCTCTGTGAAAGGATAATCGTCCAAATGAAGCATACTAAATGTCAACAACGTAGTACGAACCCTATGAGGCATCTTCTACATAAGAAGTCGGCTCTAGTAGTTCAAACCTTAATCAAGGTCCACCTGAGAACACGATTAGGGTACATGGCTACGGGTCGGCAACACCCGCCGATCAATTTACTTCTGTGACAACTGGAATGTCGAGATGGGCGATCCGAACGGAGAGGCAAGCTAGAGCTCATCCCCAGATATCGTCTCCGTCATTGTGGGCTGCTATTCAAATGAGAACATATGAGGTATAGATCTTTATGTGTTGGTCGTGTTTCGTCGTAGGAGCGGCTAGGTCGTATTTATAGTACTAGACTTGAAAGCTCAACAAAATTTTGCATATTCTTTATTTGGTTCCCTAATTAACTAGGATAAGCTCATTGATAATTTAGTTGATATATTTCCTTGAAAGGAGTATTTGAGATCGAGAGTTTTAAATGGAGAATGATTCTTACTACCAATTAAGTGATGCATTCCCATATCCCTCATGCTCTTGATAAATCGCATTAAACTTTTGATTCTCTTTTTTATACTGGATATGAACTTTAAATTTCAAGCCATACCATGACAATCTGTAATTCATAGACCTTTTGGAAGAATTTCATTGTATAAATGAAAATCCATGTCAAGTAGACTAAACGGTAATGTCTTATGTACCTTTAATGGGAACTTTCTTTTGACAATGATTAACCACAATCTGATAATGCCATAATTGTCATTTGCCTCTTATTGTGTGTCACCGAGACTCGTACCTGGATGCATGTTCTTTAGACTTCCACCTAAATGATGTTGAACTTTGTGGTAATTTGTTACAACCTTTATTAATATTAAAATTAACGAAAAACATGTGATAAGAGCGAAAAAACATTTTCAGTCCTATTGAGAACATTGTTGGGTCCAAGATGTGAAGGGTTTTCGGCATTATGTTGCTGGCTTTTACTTAGTATATGCATAATCTATTTTATATTTGTGCCTCCAAACATTTCATGCATTGGCGTCCAGAGTTTTGCCGTGGAGATAGATATGTTTGAGTATAAAATATTTGTTATCTTCAAATCATTTTCGATGAGGTTTTAAAGGACAATTATTCCATCTGGCTAGTGAGTAAAAAAATAGTTTTCAGATATAACACCGTTGCGGCGTAGCAAAAATTTACAGTCCTGATTGTAGTAGAAATTGATATCTTTTAATATATTCACTTTTAAGTGAGAAATAAATAACAAGCTATATCTGGTCTAACAAGTGCAAATTGATCCAGAATTTTCTGGATTTACCAATTTGCACGTCAAGCATGGAAGATGCATGTGATGAAGGTGAAGATTATATGTGGGAATGCATCTCGACACGGAAGACATGTCTTATGAGATGATGCAAAGAACAGAAATTTCATGATCATGATTTTCAAGTTTTATCTCTCATGCTAATATCGAAATATCTGATTGGTGAAGTTGTAATAATTCGGCTCCACATGCGTAATGGGCATGTAATGTAGACATTGACCAAGATCAAGGGTGATGTAGTTGCGACTTTACTTAGCCCTAGAAAGAACAATATTTTCGATACTTAAAAAATAATTAAGTTAACAAAAGGTGATTATGAAATAGTTAAGTTGTCCTCATAAGTTTTTGCTAAAAGTGTGCAGCTAAAGCTCGATACCTTTACCGGAGGAGATCGCCAAGAGGGAGTCCAAGTCTGAGCCTATTAACATATCTAATTGGACCCAACTTCACTCAAAAGCAAGCCAAAGAGTTATGTGTTAATTAAGATATATTGACAGCTTTATATCAAGCCAATTCTCTAATGTGAGATTTCTCTAACACATGACACACGTGCATCATAACAATCTGTCGTTCACGTGAGCTTGTGTTAGGTCCCCCCCCCCAAGGTTTCCTTGTGCTTCAAGATATGACGTCTGCCACCAAGCTTGCATTGTTACACTACAACCGGCCACCGCCCGGAAATCAAGCCCAACTTTATGCTCAATGTTAGGTTTGTTTCCCCTTAATCCAAGTATCATTCTACATCAAGATATGATGTCTACCACTAGGCCTGCATTGTTACACCACAACCCCCATTGCACGAAAATCACGCCCAACTTAATCCATGGGCCCACCAATCTACCATCGGCTCTAATACCATTTGTTAGGAGCGCGCAGTGAAAGCCCGATACCTTCACTTACGGAAATCACTGAGAGGGAGCCCAAATTCGAGCCTATTAACATATCTAGTTGAACCTACCTTCACTGAAAAGCTTAAGTCAATGAGTTATGGATAAACTAGAATATATTAACCGCTCTACACCACACCAATTTTCCGATATAAAATTTATCTAATACAACCCACACGTGCATCCTAATGGTTTTGTTATTAGGAAATGCTCCACCTCGAAGAACATATTGGAGATGCATCCATAGGATTGAGTGAGGAAACCGTTTTCACACATCTAAGGTCGCAAAAATATCAACCCTCAACTTCAGCAGAACCTGATGGCAAAGCCAAATCATGTTCTAGTTGTCTGTCAAGAACAGCTTCATTTACTCAACAATACATTAAGATAGAATTGAAGAGGAAGTTCGTTTATTTGCCATACGTTATAATCTTAGCTAACTTTAGACTATGAGTGTATATGCACTACTAAATTGTTCTTTTCATTTTGCTAGGTTATTGCAGGATTACTACGTTGATCAAGATAAGCTTGCAAAGTTGGATTGTTGCCTCACTTTCACTATGGCTGCAGTTCTAAAATTAGGAATGAGGCAAGCTTTGAAGTAGTCCACGTAATGATTTGAGAGGGGTATGAGAGCGAGTCAATCCGGACATAGAGAGTAAACGAACGAGTCGACCTGGACATGGATATTGGAAAGTGGGCTGAGGGCGGTGGCGCAGAAGATGGTGGCTTTGTCCATGTGAAAAGGCTCTTGGTGTTTGGAGATTAAGTTAGGTATAGAGGTTGGTGTTTGGAAATGGTGTTGTCCGGAGAGAGAAATTTTAGTTTTCTTTAGAATGACTTCAGGCTGGAACGAAGGTCTTCCCCTCAATCTATGTGGTTTGAAATTGGACTATCTTGGGGTTCCTGCCATCTTGACCCTTTTTGGCGATTTGGCATTCAAGGAGGTTAAATATTAGAGTTAATATCACGAAAAACCCCAAACTAGTACAACTGTGATAAATTTACCCCAAACTAATTTTTTGACTACCAAAAATCCCAAACTGGTACATCTGTGACAATTTTACCCTCCATTAGTTTCCGTTAAATTTTACCATCGAATTTCTGAGTTGGATGACATGTGGTAGTTGACGGGTGAACCAGTTTGGGGTTTTATCCTCCATTTGTCACTAGTGTATCAGTTTGTGATTTTTCGTGGTATTAATTTAATTTAACGGAGGGTAAATTTATCATAAATATACCAGTTTTGGATTTTTGGTGGTCAAAAGATTAGTTTGGGGTAAAATTATCACAGGTATACCAGTTTGGGCTTTTTTGCGACTAAAAAATTAGTTTAGGGTAAATTTATCACATGTATACTAGTTTAGGGTTTTTCGTGGTATTAACCTTACATATTATTGAGGCTAAAAATGAGGGGACTTTTTATTTTTCCCTCATTCTTCGTTCAAAACTACCCTAAACAATTTTTTTGTAACTATATAAGACGAGACATAGTCTATTATACGTTGTGTTTCTCTTCCCATCATTTTTCTTCAATGTGCAGCAAAAAAAGAAAATGACTTACTATATAGATGCCAACATCTCTAAATTCCAATTTAATTATTTATAAAAGAGAAACAAATGCGCGTACAAAGAGAGGTAGAGATGAGGAACATTTTTATAGGTTCCAAAGTCAATTTTTGCCAAAAAAAAATCTATACAAAAGGATGTCTACCTAATTATTATATAGTTGTTTTTTTTTTGGTAAGGATTATTATATAGTTGTTTTACTCTTTGGAATGTGAAAAAATTAATTATAGAAGGAACGCATTTAAAAAATTGTGAGGAAAAAAGGCATTAAGGAAAGAATTCAAATGCAAATAGAACTAAATAAATGACAACAAAAAGAAAATACAAAAACGGAAAGTGCCCTAAAAATAGATAATGACTAGATTTTTTTTGGACAAAATGACTAGAATAGGCTACCGCTAAATTAGTCAAATAATTAATGTATAATCTATAAGTTTATAGATAATTAGGGAAATGAATAGAATACAGCAAGTTTGAACTTACCCAATTGGCCTTGATGAAGAAAATGAATGCACGAAGATATGTTATAAAGTTTATTGCTGGATAAGGTTGTGTATGCGTGTGGGAGCAAGTTGTTCCCAAAGTAGACCTATCTAGAATGAGCAAGAGAGTATATCGTAACTTATTTATGTATTGCCCACGAAAAGATCGATGTGTATGGTATCTTGCATCCATATACTCTTCTTTTCTTCGGCAATTTCATTATTGTGGGATAGCCATCAACCAAATTTCATGAGGAAAAATAATCATCTCATATGAACCATTGACAATCATCTTATTTCCAGAAGTTTTTCTTATTCTTTGGCTAAATGAAGGAGAGTTGCATGTTTAATTAGTAAGCTATATCTCATCATAATTGCATTACTCTTATTTGTGTTTAAGTTGAAATTTGGAACAATCACTAAAAAAACATGATATCTTATGTCATTGATGAAACAATATTGGCTTCATATACTTAACAATAACAAACAAATTTAAACTGAGAAAATATAAATAAAAAAACCGTTAACCGTTGCCAACGAACAAAAATATATATATAGTAGAGGATACATAAAGAATTATAACGGTAACTAGTGTACGGTCACTCAGTAACTAAGTTAGAAGATCCATCAATCGACGTTTTAAGTCAAAGTAACGAACTTAGATATATCACTTACCAATTCGATAACAAGTACACATTCAACTCATAAATCTTGTAACTAGATTCCAGAACTTAATATCATCTACATCGGATAAGAAAATTGTTTCCATTCACAAGGAATCTTGCGCTCTTTCAGCGGATTACTTTGAGAATCTATGAAAAAATTAAGGTTAACTAAGCTCAATTTTTTTAAGTACTGTGGGAGAGGAACCAAAGTAGACAAAGAAACGAATTAAGTCAGTAAAACGCAACTAGTTCAAGAATAAAATACAAGCACAAATGTAATACAAGAATTAGGATTAGGATTTCTCAGCAACTAGATTGAGATGCCCTATATGAGAAAGTTTTCCAATATGGTAAGTTTGAATTTACGCGGTCGGGCATGGGGAGGAAAAAGATAAATAGAGACAAGTTCTGCAATACAGACTTGTCTTCTTCAAGTTTGTCTTCATTTTGGCGTCATCTCATCTCTGTCTTATTCTATGCAAATTACATCAAAATTCTCTTGAACTCTCGCATTGGTCTAGATCTTCCAGGTTATTGTTCATGTGATCTCTTAGTCTTTTTCCCCCTTTCATATCCCTTTTCTTCTCCTTAGCATATTCTATGCAAATTACATCAAAATTCTCTTGAACTCTCGCATTGGTCTAGATCTTCCAGGTTATTGTTCATGTGATCTCTTAGTCTTTTTCCCCCTTTCATATCCCTTTTCTTCTCCTTAGCATATTCTATGCAAATTACATCAAAATTCTCTTGAACTCTCGCATTGGTCTAGATCTTCCAGGTTATTGTTCATGTGATCTCTTAGTCTTTTTCCCCCTTTCATATCCCTTTTCTTCTCTTAGCATATTCGATGATATAGGTAGTTTTTCAACTTTTGCACTGTGGTTTTTTTTCTCTCTATTTTAAATGTGAAGAAGAATTTGAAGGTTATGTTTATGACATCCATTATTCGAATCTCAGATGTGTTTGATAGATGAAACATATTTTTTCGAGTGATTTTTCTTAATTTTAATTTTCTTAATCTATATTTTCATTAGGGTATCGATGTTTGTAATGATCTATATGATTTCTCTTTTTCCATGAAAAAGTTTTTTTTTTGTTGTATTTTACAAATTTTGCTTTCGATGATAGGGACATTGTATGAGAAGTATCAATTAATTTCAAGTGTAAATAATTGCATTGCAAGGCCTAACGACATGATCTAATAGATCGTTGTATCCCGGAGGGCACGGGATATTTTACTAGTAATTATATTAGTTGGATGTAGTAAGTTCATTTCTTATATTTGATCGTCGAGACAAGCGTACGTTCAAATTGTATGATTTATTTCTTGTAATCAATGCAATGATCAATCGGTGACCTTAGTTCGTTTTTATTCTCAATACATGTGACGATATAGATGTATATTAGATAATGTATATTATATCTTTTATAATGTTCTCTAACAACTCTATGATTATTTCCTTACCTTTTACCTTTACAAATATTTTTTTACATGTATTTATTATTTTTTCACGAATGGCCATTTTTTGTAGGCTAATTTTGATCAAGGTTTTACCTCTGGCCGGTGCTTCTCAGATCAAGTACGTATATTCTCTTATTCCAATATGGTATTGAATTTGTTTAAAAGCCTTTATAAATGGTCATGGGCTGTCTTTGCTTCTATGCTTTTAAAGTTTAGGGATAATGACATAAACAGTTTCTGAACTTTGGCCTAATGTGCAATGTGATTCCTGAATTTTTAATTTGTTTAATGTAGTCCATGAACTTTAGCCTAATGTTCACTGTAGTTCCTGAAATTTTAATTTGTTCAATGTGGTCCTTAGACTTTTGGTACATGCTCAATTTAGTCTCTAAACTATATGAAAATGTTCAATGTAATCCCTGAACTTGAATTAATGGAATGACTATATTGAACATTTTCATTTAGTTCAAAGACTAAATTGAACATGTACTAAAAGTTCAAGGATCACATTGAACAAATTAAAAGTTCATGGACCATATTGCACATTGGGTTAAAGTTCAAAGACACTACATTGAATAAATTAAAAGTTCATGAACTGTTTGTGTCATTTTCCCCTAAAGTTTACTCTAGCCACTTCATTTGATTATTATTTAGGTTCGTTATTTTAAATCCACAATATAGATCTCAGAGGACATTTTTGTCATGATATCAATAGTAAAAAAAATCAAATGAAGTTAATTCATCTTCTGACCGCACAATTTAAATCGATGACTATTTAATCAATCTTACAGACAAACTTATTTAAAAAAAAAAAGATCCTTACTCTATAGAAGCTTTATATAACTAGTAGGTTGATTCTATTATGAAAAACATTCATCTTACATGAGTCACGAAGTAATTCTGAGTTATCGATTGATATACACATTGGATTTCACATAACCTATCAATTATAGCACTTACCATAATCTATCATAATCTAATTTAATATCTTCGTCTCAGCAATATTTATTCTAAAAAGTCATCAAAACCTTGATGCTTTTGTTGCCTATGAGTTTTATCGAAATTGTCCTTAATGACCAATTTGAAAATTATCATTTTACTACAATTTAAGGTCTACTGCAATAATTTTTTTGCATGCTATTATAAATATGATAATCAGGTCGGTGTGAAAATAGAGCGTCTCTATACAGTAGAAGTGATGTAATAGTTTAAACATTGAATTGAACCTAAATAATCGTATAACATGAGAACTATACACATTATTAAAATAACTAAAGCAATTACATTCCAACTTAGCCCCTCCAATACTTCGAGTAGTAATTCATCCCTCGACAGAAACAGACTTTGTTCGATATATATCCTACTAATTTAAATAGAATACGTACAAACCCTCTTATGATTTAGTACATGATCTGTAATATTTCGTCAAGAAACATATATTGGGTTCCTATCTTATATGTACAGATATTTTTATTGTTAATACCCTGACAAGAGAATTTACATTTACAGGTCTCGACAATGGAAAATCAAGAGAACAACACAACAGGGCTACATCGCAACGGATTGTTAACTCCAGCCGGTCGATTTACTTCCATGGCATCTAGAATGTCGGGATGGATGAGTAGAGGGGCGAGGCGAAGTAGAGCTCGTCCCGAGATTTCGTCTCCATCGCCGTGGGCTGGTATTCGAGTGAGAACAAGGGCGGTATGTTCCAAAAAATGTAATATTATTATTATTTTATGTTTTCATGTTTCATCCTAGGAACGTCGAGATCGTATTTACAATACTAGACTTGAAAACTTAACAATTTTTTGCAGAATTCTCAATTTGGTTCCTTAATTAACGATGATATTCTCATTGGAAATTTCATCGATATATTTCCCTAAAAAGTATTTGAAATTGAGAGCTTTAAATCGGAACGGATTTTTACTACTAATTATGTGATGCATTACCATATACGTCATTGCATCGTATTAAACTTGTATTCTCATTTCTATACTTGATATGAAGTTTAATTTACGAGCCATATCATGATAATATGCAATTATATATACCTTCAATATCATGATATCATGATGTTGAACTTTGAGATAATATGCTTCAACCTTTATTACTATTGAAATTATAGAAAAACATGTAATAAAAGCAAAAAAAAAACAACTTCAGTCTAATTGAAAACATTGTTGAGTCCAAGGCGTGAGGGGGATTTCGGCATTATCTTGTTGGCTTTTACTTAGTATATGCAGAATCTCTTTTATAGTACCATGAACTATGAAGTTCAACTAAACAGAACCTGCTGCTTGTGTATGACTTCAAACATTTCTTGCAGTGTCGTCACGAGTTGTGCTGTGGACATAGATGTTTTCGAGTAATAATATTTGTCACCCTTGATTGAGTTTTGTTGCGGAAGTGATTTTCGAGTTTTATCTCTCATGCTAATGTCGAAATGTCTAAATTAGTGAAACTGTTTATAATTCATCTTCACGTGTATATATATGCTCGAGCCCTTTCACAACATTTATGTGTGTTATTGTGCATTTTGCATTCAAACAACTAAAAACCAAACCAATGTGCATTAATGTTGCTATTGATCAAGATCAAGGGACAACTGGTGGCAACTTTACTTAGCCATCGAGCGAGCAATATTTTTTTATACTTGATAACTAATTTACTTCAGGAGAGGTGATTATGAAATACTTGGGTTTTCCTCATATGCTTTCTTATTTTGAACTGGTCCACCTCGACGAACAGATGGGAAATGTTTCCATAGGATTGAGTGACGAAGCCATCTTCACACATCTAAGGTCAAAGCAATATCAACCCTCGAGTTCAGAAGAATCTAACATCGAAGCCGAATCTTGCTGTATTTGTCTGGTAAGAACCACTTCAATTACTTAAGAATATATTAAGATAGAATTGAGGTACAACTTTGTTGTCCTTAAGTAATTGTCTTAGCTAAATTCAAACTATGAGTATACATAAACGCTACTAAATTGTACCTTTTATTTTGCTGGAACTATTGCAGGATGACTACATTGTTGAGGATAAGCTAGGAAAATTAGACTGCGGGCATTACTTTCATTATGGCTGCATTCAGAAATGGCTGAAGCTGAGGAACTTTTGTCCATTGTGCAAAAGGAGAGCTTTAACATTATGAAGCATTTCTCAACTTTGAAGTAGTTCATGTAATGGATTGTGAGGAGATTGATTGAGTTTCAATTGATTTTAACATATTTAACATTGCAGAATTTCTAATTTCTTTGTGCATAAGTTTAGACTTTAAGGAACTAAATGGAAAACAATAACATGCGCCAATAATAATGACGTAATATTAGCACCAAATAATTAACTAAAATAACAAATAAATTTTGATTGAAGGAAATTATAAAACCTAAATAGTTAGATACTCCCGTGTCTGTTTTGATATTGAGAAGATATAGACTTGATGATAATTAATGATACATAATGTTAACTAGAACAAAGGCCAACCAATTTCTAGGTTACCAACACCATGTGTCGAGATATTTCAGGAAATCAAATAACAAACTTAGGCTCCATTTGTTTCCTGAAAAATGATATTTTGAAAGTATTTTCCTAAATATAATCGATTGTATCGCTGGAGATAATTAGCTAATGGAAAAAAAATTTGTTATCAATAACAAATTTGTATAAATATTTCATAGAAGATGAATATATTTATCGTTCGCTCATTTTTGTAAGTAATACAATTGATCTATTTTATGAAAATGTTTTAAAAATCATTCATTTTCCACGAAACAAACGGAGCCTTAAGATCACAAAACACAATTAAAACCTTTTATATGTGGCGGGAGATTTAATTTATAGATGTGTAATGAAAATTAGACTACATAGTTTAAATTGACAATGAAAAGGGGATATATGGTGAGTAGATTGGGCAAAGATGATATTAGTTATATCGTCGGTAGATGATCGTATACAAATTGCAACTTCCCTATCATGTTAAGTTAGGATTTGTTCAATTATGGGGAAAATTACCAAAACAGTCGTAAACCTAATGAAATCGTGCCAAAACAGTCCTAAACTTTTTGCATTTGTGCAAATTCAGTCCATCTAGCCAATTTTAGCTGGCCAGTGCTGACGTGGACGTAGGCCTGACATGGCAATTTGTAAATATTTTTATTCTTGTCTAATTTTTTATTAAAATTTTATTTTTTTCTTTTATTTTTCTTTTTTTTCTTTTCTTTTCCCTTTCTTTTTCTTTTCCTCTCTTCATCTTCAACCTCTCATTGGTCGCCGGAACCGACGACAGGCAAGGGTCTGCGAGTTCGAGCCTTGCCCAAGCATAGCGAGGCTCCACCTCGCAAGTGACGGACCTCGCCAGTCGCCGGCGAGTTTGAGCCTTGCCAAGGGCGAACGAGGCCGATCTCACCAGTTGCCGGCGAGGCTCAACCTTGCGAGTGACGGCAAGGACAAGCCTCACCAGGGGCGGGCGAGGCCGACCTCGCCAATTGCCGATGAGGACAAGCCACACCAAATCTGACGTGGCTCAAACTCGCCGGCAACTGGCGAGGTCGAGCCTTACCAAGGGCGGGCGAGGCCGACTTCATTGGACGCCGCCTCTAGCTAGTCGCCGGAACCGGCAATTGACTAGACGTTGAAGATGAAAGGAGGGAAAAAAAGGAGAAAGAAAAAAAAAAGTAAAATATAAAATAATATAATATTTAAAAATTTCCATGTTGTGTTGGCTGACGTCCACGTCAGTGCCGGCCAGCCAAAATTGGCCAAATGGACTAAATTGACACACACAAAAAAAGATTTTAAGACTGTTTTGGTAATTTTTCCCTCAATTCGGCAAGGAGAAACTCGACTAATAGCTTCAAGGAATAATTTCACTAAAATCGCACATAAACACACAAAACTTCTTTTATTTTATCTTATTCTTCGATTAATTTTTTTGCTTTGTCAAAATTCTTATTAATAACATTGAATTGCTTTTTTTAGCCATTACAAAGGGCCATCAATTTTAAGATGCGACTTTTTGGAGATCCAAAGTGATGCAGCAAGTAATAGATAAACACGGATTCATCGATATGCAAACACGAACTCGGACACATATGCTCGTTAGGCGCAACAGTGGAGAGAAATCTAGTTTTCGAGAAAATTGTCTAAAAAAGTCAAAAATCTAATGCACTCTGGTCAATTTAGTTTCAAACCTTTTAATTTTGCCAATTGAGTCATAAACATTTTATCGTTTCACTAATTGAGTATATCCGACCAATTTTAGCTAGAAATTGCTGACGTGGACGCTGATACTGCCACGTAGGATTACCATAACTAATATGGACATTTTTTTATAATTTTAAAAAAATTTAATTCTTTTCTTTTCTCTTTTCTTTTTCTTTCTTTCGTTTTCACCAAGTCCGGCAAGGGTTGTCGGCCGACCCTCACTGGTCACAGGCAAGGGCAGATGACCCTCATTGACCACTGTGCGAGGGCCGTGAAGCCCTCACCCTCACCCAGTGGTCGGCCGACCTAGCCCTCACCTATGACCGGCGAGGTTGGCCCTCATCGGGCTTGAAAGACAAAAGAAAAAAAATATTAAAAAATTCAAAATTTTTTTTAATAATTATAAAAATTGTCCACGTGAAAGTCAATCATACCACATAGGACGGCCGACATCCACGCCAGTGATTTCCAGCTAAAATTGACCTTAGGCTAATTTGAATATATCTACCACTAATTATACTATCGTTTTCAAAACCATTGTAGGATGCCTATCTCGATCAAGATTGGCTCGTGAAGTTGGATTGCAGCCATTGCTTTTGCTACCGTTGCATTGTGAAATGGCTCAAGGGGGATAAGTACACTAGGAATATCATAACTTTAATACAACGCTTATTTAAGTACCATAACTTATTCTTTTTTTTCGCTTACTTAAGTGCCGCAAATTTGAAAATCGATCATTTGAGACTCGCCGGTAAAGCCAATATGGCACATCATCTGACATAACGCGTTGAAAAGCTAAAATCAGCACTTAAGAAGGCAAACAACGTCGCTTGAGCATCTGGCTGAAGGACGGCAGAAATTCCAAAAACTTAGGTTCTTCAATTTTTTAAAGTGACCACTTAAGTGACATGAAGAGAGAGTTTGAAAACAACTTCGTTTGAGGAAGAGAGAGTATGAAAACGGCTTCGTCTAATTGGGGAAGATTTTAAAGAAACAGCATAAAATGACAACGTTTGTTATACTCTTCCCATGTTGGACAAATATTTTCATGTTAGACTTCAATTTATTTTTAAAAACTCCATGACAGAATGGAAAAATTTTTAAAAAAATTCCCATAGAACGATTTGCCGAAAATGGCACTCAAGTGATCAATTTTACACCGATGCGGCACTCAAGTGAACGAAATAAAAAGAAGAAGCTATGACACTTAAGTAAGTGACACACGAAAGTTATAACACTCTTGGTATACTTATGGTGAACAAAATTGTCCAATTGCAAAGTGGCAATACCATCTCCAGCAATATGAATGAGATGGATCTCAAACTTCAAAGGAATTCACATATGATAAATTTTGAATGTGACGAGATTGATCAACTTTTCCCTTGCCAAGAAAATCGTAATTTGTAACTGACGACGTTCTTGTATTCCCTCTCAGAGAAAATGACACAAACAGTCCCTGTATTTTGGGGCAATGTGCAATTTGGTCCCTGAACTTTTTAATTTGTTCAATATAGTCCCTGAACTATAGCCTGATGTTCAATGTCGTCCCTGAACTTTTAATTTGTTCGGTATGGTCTCTGGACTTTTGGTATATATTCAATTTAGTCCCTAAACTATATAAAAATGGTCAATGTAATCCTTTCATTAATTCAAGTTCAGAGACTACATTGAACATTTTCATATAGTTCGGAGACTAAATTGAACAAATACCAAAAGTCCAGGGATCACATTGAACAAATTAAAAATTGAGGGACCACATTGAACATTAGACTAAAGTTCAGATACTAAATTGAATAAATTAAAAATTTATGGATCAAATTGCACATTGGGCAAAAGTTCAGGGACTGTTTGTCTCATTATTCCTTCCCTCTCATCTTATTCGTTGTAAATCAAATACTTTTCAAGTTTATAGCCTTTGACATCCACACATGATCATCTCTCTTAGTACAAGTAGTAATGCATTTTCCATGGAGAATTTCCATTTTGAACCATTGTGGGTGTGACATTCCGAATTTTGGCTCATTTTTGGGATTTATAAAACGGGTATTTCGTCAGTGCGCTTATAGTAAAAATCTCGCCCGGGAACTGATCACTCCCGGTTATTATTTTTAAATCTTGAGATTTCGCTAGAATCGCATTCGATCGAATTTGGCCGTTATTTAGACCCTGACCTTGGCAGTCGATTTTCGAGAGTTTCGGGACGAAATAAATTGGACGGTGTCGATATTATTGTGGCCAGCGTCGAGGTGATTAGGAATAGTGAGAAAGTGGATTTTTGGACCGGGTGCGAATTTGGACTGGTAGACCTCCCTCGTAGTGAGTCTTGAGTTATTTTATTTTGGCCCGTTGTCTTATATTATTGTTTGGGATTTTTCGGGGACAGTTAGATCTTTTTCCGGATTTGAATCGCGATAATTAGAATAATATTTAGTTTGAACCGTGTCCGTTGGTTCGCGCTCGAGAATAAATATTAACTTTTTCTCTCTCTTTCTCTCTCCTCTCTCCTCTGCCGCGCCGCCCGTCCCCTCCCCCGCGCACGTTTCTCTCTCTCTCTCTCTCTCCTTTCTTTTTCTTCTGGCCGCACGTCTCCTCTGCATGCGTCCCGTCCCGTCCACGCCCATTCCCCAAGCAGACCAACCCCTTCCCCCCCTTCTGACACACTCTCTCTCTCCTCTCTCCTCTTCCTTTCTCTTCTTCTTTCTCTTCTTCTTCTTCTTCTTCTTCTTCCTTTTCGGGCCCGACTGTCTCCGTCCGTTCCGGTTCTGCTCGCCGACCGCCGCTCGAGCCCGCCGTCGCGTCGTGCCGCCCTGCCACCGTCGCCCGCAAGCTCCGCCGCCGTCGCGCCGTTCGCCAGCCGCCCCGATCGCCCCTCGCCGGCTTGCCCGCGGGGCGCGCGCAGCAGCGCAGCGAGCTTGCCGCCGCTACTCGTCACCCCCGGCGCCTGCCCAGCTCGCCGGCGCGTCGCCCAGCCACCGCCTCCGCCCCGTCGACGCCGCGAGACCAGCCGCCAACCCCCTTGCTTCTCCCCTCCCCCGGTCTCCTCCCTGTCTGGTTCTGCCCGAGCCGAGCCAGCTCGCCGCCGCCGCTCCGCCGTGCAACTAGCCGACCGTCGCCGCCGCCGCCGGTCCGCTGCCTCCCCCTCAGCCTCTGTCTCCCTCTCCTCCTCTTCCTCTCCTTCCCTCTCGTTCTCTGTCTCTCTTTCTCTCACCCGACTGGCCTCTCCTCCCAGCACGCTGCCGCCACGCCTGGCCGTCGCCGCCGCGTCACCGCCGCCGCTGGTCGCCGCCCCGACCAGCCAGCTAGCCCCGACTGACCAGCTCGGACCGTGACCAAGCCGCGTGCCCACGCCGCTGCCGCGCCCGCTGCCGCGCTCCGCTGCAGCGCCCGTTGCCCGCGCCCGCGCCGTCGCCGCGCCCGTGCCCGCGGCCGACCGCCGTGCCCGCGCACGTGCCTGGTCCGCACTGTTCACCTTGGCCATCCTAGGCCCGAGACGACTTTTCCCGGGCCAAAACTCGGTAAGTGACTCCCTAAACCTTACCTAGTACATCGGGTATTATTAGACTTGTCCAGGGGGTAATTAGTACCGGTTTAGGGCTTAACGTGGATTGTGAGCAATTTTTGTACGTGCTTAATTGATAATTTAAATTGTGAGAAGTGTGGGGCTTAATTAATGACTAATTATGGTGGGCTAATTGATAATATTGTAGTGGCATTCATGGGTGGACTTGATGTTCGTATGTGGTAGGCATAAATGACGGATTTGTGGGCAAGTGTGATGGACTGTGATGTGAGTCTGATTTGTACGTGGGTATTTCATCGACTTGTCTCGGGTTTAGAACGGCTAGGGCGTGTTTCATCTAATTATATTATTTTATAGTTTTGCTACTTGAATTTGATTAAATAATATGCTCGATTGGATAATTGCGTGTGGCCGACTTGAACGTCGGGTTTGTGGATTGAGGTGGCGAATTGTGAATTGGACTGAGTTGTGATTATGGGCTGTTTGATGCAATTGGCGTGAAATTGATTTAATTGATTGGCGTGTGTTTGCCTGTCGATTTTAAGCTCGGATCGATCGGAGGGCTACGGACTTGGGACGTGTTGACGGCGGTCCGTGTGAAGGCATGAATGGTCGATGTGCCAAATGGATGCGGGCTTGAGACGTGTTGACGGTGGCCCGTTAAAGGTGTGATTGGACCGGGACGTGTTTACGTCGGTCATGGGAATTGATTGAATAGTGTGGCTTGGGACGTGTTGACGGCGGCCACTGGAATTGATTGAATGATATGGCTTGGGACGTGTTGTGGCGGCCATTGGAATTGATCGAATTGTGAGGCTTGTGTGCCTGTGAGAATGAATTTGAGGTGCAGTGGCGCGAGTTGTGAGAAAGATGTTCGGACACGCATGTGATTTGAGTGTGATTGAATTGGCTGGTTGAGCGTGTGACTGATTTGGCTGGTTGAGCGTGTGATTTAATTGACCAGTTGAACGTGTGGTTGCTTGGCTGGGCTGGTTGAATGCGAGTGAGATTGCGTGTGCCGGGTGACCGTGATATGATGATGAACTATTCTTGCATTATCTTGTTTGGACTAATATGCAGGGTTGGCTCGTGATTCGAGGGCAAGGTAAGTATAATGATGTGAACTCTATATGTTATGGGGTAGTTTGCATGTACGACTTGTCTGGGTACGCATTGGCCTACGTGGGGTATAGGGGTTGCTTATTGAGACTCGTTCTCACGGTTATTATATAACCATTTCAGATCCGCGATCATGAGTGACTGGAGACGCTGCAAGGGTATCTCGGAGATCGAGGACGGGTCAAGTACTCGGTATTTTGAGCCCCCTTTGTAGAGGAGTTAAGTTTGTAAACCTTTGTCCCTTTTGAGGAATGTGGTTCTGTTGTTGTGGCCTAGCTTAGGAATTGTCTTTTTGTAGACGTCGTATGTATCTGTCAAGTGTAGGAATTACAGTTATTGTTTTGTGCTATTGTTACCCCTTGTCATTATTAATTGTCCGGGTTGTTTCTATTTGTTTCCGCACGTGCCTAATCTCTGATGTTTGGGTTGGGTCGGCGACGTGTCTGGGACGTCGCATTCAATGATCGACCATCGAGGGATGATCGCGCGCTCGTAGGGTGCGGGGCGTGACAGTGGGCCTTTCAAGTTTGAACATCAAACTTCATTAAGCTTCCTCCACAACTCATCGTTCACCTCTGGAAATCAGTTTTCAAGCAAGAATGAGAAAAGCAGGACACTTCGATATGGCTTCCAAGTTGCAAGCTCAAATTGTACAGTTGCCGACAATGCTGAGTATGAGAGAGTTGCAGGGAAATTACAAAACCATTCTACTTAGCATCCTCTGATTTTAAGACGCATGCCTTGCAGCACAAATAATCAAAATCCTACACGTCTCAAAGAGAAGCTGCAGCTGCTCAAGCTTAATGATCCATCTCCAGAACAAGTCTTGCAATCTTTTCTATTCTATTACCATGTGAAGCAACGATGATTATCAAAAAGTTCTAAAAACCAGAGTCCTGAATTGGAGATACAACATCTGCCAAACAAATACTACTAATAATTATTATAATAATGATACGAAGAAGAAGAAGAGTTGAGACTACAAACAGAAGTAAGGCAATACAGCTGACCTGAAAGATAAGCGCCGCACAAGAAACCTCAGCATGAAAATAGTATCAACGCATGCTACCCTCACGCAATACATCAATCATATTGTATATATGCTGGTCTGCCTTCTGCTGGATCTGCTAAAAGACAACACATTTCACAAACCACGATTAGCGAGTACATTGGCAATGGGATGTATAGGGACAATAATTATCTACAACTCCTAACAGTTAACTTTGATTAGATACAAAGAAAAATTTCCTCATTCAGAACTAAGATATTGTACATTGCATTCAGACATTATGTGAATCTGATTATATATATAAGTATTTATAGGAGGGGCAAGCTGGTGTCACTTCAAAGCTTGCCATTTTGTAATGCCTTGTCTCATTTTTGGCAAGTAAAGGAAAAGAACTTTTAAATATCATTACGGGCAAGTTTTGATTAATGTGCACTTATACATCCAGGAAAAAATTCAATTCCAAACTAAAGTGGGTTCTGTTGGAAGAATTATCACCTTCTTGGCTAAAAACAAGACAGCATCAACTGTACCCTCGGCGTATATTGATCTGCCGCAAACATTGTGCTGAAACTCGAAAGACACTCTGTAAAGAGGAGACAAATATGTTGCAATGCTCATCTCTAGAAAATCATATGAAATAAGAAGGTGGAGATATTAACAATAAAACATAATTACGTTTCATCGGGCGATGCCAGATGATACAAATGGAAAGCATGACCAGGCAAATACTCTTCTGGAACTCCCACCATCTCCATTTGTTGTTGAGGATCACGGATCATCTGGATCTGATGGTATTCCAAAGCAAAAGCACAGATAAGTGTGAGATATTTTTAACTGTGGAAATATTAATAATAATCTTAATAATAGAACTAGCAATTACAAAGATTATTGTTACGGTTTATCATCTACTGTGCCATTCACTCATGCATAATTTAGTAAATATTTAAGATGCGAGTATAAAACGAAGGTTTTCCCCCATAGGCAATGTAGGCCAATGGTATAAGAATTGAACCCAAAGACCTCTTAGCTCTTGAGAGAGTACATAAAAACAAAGCTTTATCAAGATTTACGAAACAAACTAAAACGAATTCATGAATTTTGCCAAGAACTAATCTACAGCCTGCTTACTAACAATTCAATCTATATAAACACAGATAAATGATCTGGACTCGCAACAAATATGTAAATGTTCCTCAACGTGCCTTTTATAGGAAAATAAAAGAATAATTAACAAGAATTTCCCAATAAATTGAGTCCAAGCCACGAACATAATTTCACAACCAACCTGATCCATGTCAAAAGACACTCCCAACTTCTTGAAGCAAGAAATCACTGCCTTAGCTGTTCCAGAGGTGTCCAATTTGCTTGATTGGTGGGACTCCATCACCTATACTTTATAAACAAATTCATCAGTGCCTCTGTGAGCAAATCCAAACGTGAACTGAAAGCACTAATAACTTACTATACTATGTCTACAATAAAAATTCGGAATCATTAGGTCAAGAGTAAATCAATAGAGTGTTGCAATATTAATAATTAACCCAAATTCATTGCACTCGAGTAAATGTTCATCAACTAATGCAAACCACCAGACCAAACCACAGCAACAACATATACTGATTCTCAAGCTATTTCAAGCACTTAAGAAAGCAGCATAACATCCGGTCTTCCACTACAACTCAGTGCACCAGAATAGACATCAACGATGCACCCATTCAAACTGGAAAAAATGAGGAGAAGTAGGCAGGGGGTAAAACCACACTATGGCATTTTAAAGATCGAAGATGGCCCTCAATCGCTCAGAAAGATAGAGTTTAAGAAAAGGGTAACTACAGAAAAGCCCGAGGGACTCAAATTGCCACAGGTTCCAGCTCTCATGCTTCCTGAGATACTGATATAAGAAGCCTATTTCTCACCTAACAAAAAATCTTTTTTCTCTTATTTGTTCCCTCAAACTTCAGTGAAGATAGTGGTTCAGTGTATGGGCACCCGAACTCCTATCTCATTCCCTATTCTGGTTAGTGGGTCGCTTCACAACAACTGGCAGAGTACTCGACCATCATTCAGCTTGATAACTAAGCAAATGAAACATGACGAGTTAAATGATAACAGGTAAAATACGACAAATCTAATTGAGGATAGGAACTGAATAAAGATAAGCTCACAGGATAGAATCAGACCTATATTGGTAAGATTAACAGTATCTAATCTGCCGTGAAACCCACATCGGCTTAGCACAACATAAATGAGTCACCTATAACCTCACTTGGCCACCGTCTTTTTTCTGCTTTGCGATTTAGGTAGTGTGTTGTTTGTATCATTGTGTTTATATTTTATCTTTGCGTTGATATAATACAGAAAATAAAGAGATCAACAGCACCTAATTGACAAATTTAGGATAAAACTCACAGAACTTCCATTCTCACATCCTTTTTTTTTTACATGCACAGTCAATCTTACAACCAATGCTCTATCAAAAGTATCTAATCAAACATCGGTGAGAATATCTAATTTTAACATCAGCTATATGTGCACTTAAACATCCATAAAATCATTAAACAAGACCCGGTTAAAGGGATGAACTACACAAGACAGAGAGCAAAGTGAGGAGCAGAATAGGAGAAAGCAGATGCAGAAGAGCAAGGACTGAGCACCTTTAGAGAATACCCAGAGAAGGCTCCTGGAAATTGCTCTGCCATAATTTCCATTGCTGCAAGAAATGCCACAACCTACCAAAAGCTAGAGAATAATTAGGACAAAATAAGAAAGCACAGAGATGGCTAAAACTGAACAAGGACCTTGGGTTCTGTTACCTGTTTCCCCATTTGTGGGGAAATTACTGCATATAAATTTGAATCTCGGACTGTTTTGTAAAGCTGATCCCTGTCCCCTCCAGTAGTTCCCATGACAAATGGAACTCCAACATTGCAATACAGCTCGGCGTTACCTTCATAATAGAAGTAATAAGAATTTAATTTAACTTATCAAGCGAACAGTACATAATCTCTTAAAGATGTGTCACTTACTGTTCACTGCATCAGGCACAGTGTAGTCGACCACAATCATATTCGGGTGTTCACGAAAGACCGAGGCCAGAACGCTTTCTCTATCTGAAGGTCCATGCACCTTAATCTCTTTTCCACACACCTCTACGGATTTTCCAGCCTCTTCGGCACAGCCAAATGACATGGGGATAATATCGAGCCCTGCAGATTCAGCTGCTTTTATAACAGCCTTCCCCATTTTGCCCGAACTACTGTTCACCTGCAGCAACAGCAAAGATGCGATGCATCCATCGACTAAGCCAAAAATAAAAATGGCCAGGAAAAGATTGAATATTGTATTGAGATGTTTCAGTAACTTAGGACGAAAGCACACATTACCCAAAATTTACATATATTTCAATGCTAAAACCAAGCAATTGCAACTTCTCAATGCCCAAATACGGTTTCCACCAAGCAGAATTAGGCAAAAGAAAGCATTTTGCGCACTTCAAACAAGACGACTCCATCACATTTGTCTCACACCACCACCAACAAAAAGGAAAGCCATTTCATCAAACACTACGCGGGCAAAAGTGTCATTACCATGATGGGTATGTCTAATTTCTTAGAAGCTCGGACTTGGAGGTCCATCTGAGGGATGGGCGAGGCCGACATGGTCACCGCGGCGCATCGTTCGCGAAGAAGCGAAAGGCCGCGCCTTGTGCGTTGTCTCGGCGATAGAGAAGCGAGTGGAGCTGCTTCTGCTCCGCACAAGCTGTTCCTGGCTGGGAGCACGACTCGCGTGGACGCCATCGCCATCGGTGGAGGCAGAAGACGGGAACAATCAGAGAGCAGCTGCGAACTTGGAATTCTCTACCGGGGAGGAGAGGAGACGGTGAAGTGGGAGACGCGACTTCGAGCTTTTGAGCTGAGAGGTTCAGGGTTTTGATCATTTTTGTGGTTTTTTTCTAAGCATTTGACCAAAAAAAAAAGTATTTCATATATACATACATATATATATTAAGTTTATAAAAGAATGTTTAAAGATTCAAATTAGTTTAAGGAAAGTCCAAAGTTGTTGCATGATAGAAAGATTGAAATTCAGATTCGGAATATAAGAAATTTGTAAGATTAGTTGACAAGCATATTGGTTATTTGAATATAGTTTCACCCATATGATTGTAATTTGTTGTAATATGTTTTATCTTCTCTAAGGACGTGGGCTCTCATGGAAATCCTGGGTCAAATTTTGAGGTTGAAATGAGTCGTTGGGTACAAATTATTATGAAGTAGAGGAAATTACACAAATCCTCATGAATCAAAAATTTTACAATATAGCACTAAATTGCCCTTTATCAAATTCTTTGCGCGTTGATTGTTACGATGGAGTATATTATTTACTTCTAACAAACTTAGGTCTATACCCTACTAAACCAACAATTCAAGATGTAGATCTAAAAAGCTACTTAAATCTCAGTATTAAAAGGAGCTCGTACTCCTGCAAAGGTTTTGTGCACTAAAGATCATTCGGGCTCCTTTACAGTGCACTTGATGTACCGTATGACTTCACACGAAGCGCCATCTTAATTAAATACAAAATCGTCCCAACAAGTTGTAAGTTGATTCGTAACGTTATGATAGTCTTGTCGTAAAATATGATCGAATCCTACTCATCTAACGAGAAAACGATGACAGTTATGGCAATCTATCCACATCACACGTTAGATTACAAACACGAAGTTCCATGTTAGAGCTGCACACTAGTTTGAGAACATTTCGTGCATTATCCTTCTTTCTCTTGTAACATTCACTTCTTCCTTACAAAAAAACTAGAGAGAGAGAGGACCAAAGCTGGTAAGAAATCATAATCTAATCCAACGATGGCAAAGGTGCGGAGAATGCTAAGGCTGCGCATGACAACGATTCTGTGCCCGGAAACAGATTCTGCTCAGAAGTGATTCTTTTTTATTCTGTGCCCGGAATTGATTCTGAGCATTTTAAGGCGTTTGTTAACGGTCCAAAATTCCATCCCTGGAATAGAAAAAGAACAGAAATGCATTTGGTAACGCCACAAAATTTCTTTTTATTAATAATATTTTTAAATATTTTAATATTTCTTTTTTTTTCTTTTTTTTTTCTTTTCCTCCTTCTTGGCCATGGCCTGCTCGCCGGCCATGACCGGTAAAATATTTTTTTATTAATAATATTTTTATTAAAAGTATTTTTTCTTTTTTTTTGCCATGGCCTGGTCGCCGGTCATGATCGGTAAAATATTTTTTTATTAATAATATTTTTATTAAAAATATATATTTTATTTTTTTTTGCCATGGCCGGTAAAATATTTTTTTTATTAATAATATTTTTTATTAAAATATTTTTATTTTTTTTTGCCATGACAGGTAAAATATTTTTTTTATTAATAACATTTTTCATTAAAATATTTTTATTAAAAATATACATTTTTATTTTTTTGGGCCATGGCCGGTAAAATATTTTTTTTATTAATAATATTTTTTATTAAAATATTTTTATTAAATATATATATTTTTTTTTTGCCATGGCTTGGTCGCCGGCCATGGCTGGTAAAATATTTTAACTTATTAAAAATATATTTTTTTCTTTTTTTTTTGCCATAGCCTGGTCGCCGGCCATGACTGGTAAAATATTTTTTATTAAAATATTTTATTCTCATCAGATCCGGCGAGGGCGGTCCTCGGGCCGGACATTAGAAGCTACATTAAAAACCAAGAAAAGGAAGAAGAAAAAAAAATTGATTCTCAAAATTGTTCCCAGAATCAAGAAACTACTTTTTTTTTATTCTTGAAAACTGATTATGGGAACAATTTTTGACAAAATTGTGCCCAGAATCAAAATATTAAACAAACGCATTTCTGTTCTCAAACTGATTCTGGAAACAAAAGAACAGAATCAAACACTGCTTGGCAAATTGTTATGCGCAGCCTAAGAGACTGAAGCCTTTATAAAGTCAAATGAATTCATTATTCGAACAGTAACAAAAAGGCATTGAAGAGGGAAAAGAAAATGAGGATGAGAGAACAACCATTGTGTGCTCTTCAAAGATCTGCATTTCTGCTAAGCATCTTTCCCGTCATCGGGGTGGTCCGAACAGAAAGTTGGTAGACAAAATCTGCAATGGAGGTAAGTTTGGAAGTAATCGAAACTGGGTCCTCAATGATTTGGTGGAGAGGACAGAGGACCAAGGTTACATTTACTACGATGCATATCCAGGTGATGGTCCGACCTGCTATGGCCATGCAGCGTGCAATGGAGGTCTCTCGCATGCAGATTGCACTTCGTGTCTGACCTCTGCCACTGATAAAACAACCACCGAATGCTTTGATAGGATTGGGGTGAAGTTCCCACTTCAAGATTGTAGAATAAGGTTTGAACACTACAAATTTACTGAATAAATAAGCTTGCCACCTTCGATATGTATCCTTGTACACACAATGTGATTGATTGCTTGAGCAGAAATTGTTGGATAAAACTAGTCATTTAATCTGAGATTCGAATCATCTGAACTCAGGGGTATCATCAATATTCCAGGTGAATCATTCAACATCTTCATCGTTTAAATTCTTCCGCTAACTTGGTTAAGAAATTCATCACCCATATAGACACAAATCTATCTCATCCACTGAGAGCTACCCCCGAAGGACAGCTCAATCGTTCATGAGTTTCAAACGACGAAAAACCAAACCTCTTTTTTCCGTTTAACACCCCACCCCCCGAGAAACAAAATGTACGAGGCAATGCTTACATCAGATCAATATTCGTTGTCATTCAGATGTTGAAAGAGCTGAATGCAACACGTCTTCAAGATATTTCTCAGCTGCAGCATACTGCCTTTTCTTGTCCTCAATTGCTAAAGCAGCTAAAGCCTTGTCCTGCAAGAAGATAACACATAAGGAGGAGCATAATTCAGACATAAGACAGACCTCAATACAGGTAAAGTGGTCAACATTTGCAGTGTTGAGCTTGAGTTGATATTAGGCAAAAGAAAAGGAAAAATTACCGGAGGCAAGTCTTGGTAACTTCTCAAAGTATCAAGAATGGGCTTTGTTTTCTTCTCTAGTTCCTTTCGGTGTTCAGCCATCTCCACCAGTACACTATGGCTGATCTCTGGAGTGTATCCTACCCGATTTAGTGCCGTCTGTATAGAATTCGCCAAATGATCAAAGAGGGAAAAAACTTATAACATGAATTTCTAGGGATTCATGTAGCATCCAGATAGCAGCCTGTTCAACTCAAGATGCATACACTTGATAATAGTGGTGAGCAAGATGGACAGCCCAAACCGGGACCGGACCGGACCGGACCGAACCGACCGGTTTGGTCCGGTTCTCAGGAATATCGGTCCGGTTCCCGGTTCCTAAAAGTGGAACCGGTTTCGGGGCAGTTCGGTTCCTGGTTCTAGGATGGGAACCGGACCGGACCGGATCGATAAATATATATTTTTCTAATTTTTTCATATATATAATACATAATATATATGAAAAATATTTAATATTGGTCCCATTGGAACCGATTGTTCAATTTTTTCATATATTATATATATTTTTCCAATTTTTTCCATGGCCTTATGAGATCAAATCAGAACTACAAAGAAAAAAACGGAACAATCGGTTCCCAGTTCACAAATAATATTTAATATTGGTCCCATTGGAACTAGACCGGACCAGACCGGACTGATGGTCCGGTCCAGTGCCCGGTCCTAGAAACTAGGAACCGGTCCTCCCGGTCCAGTTCCCGGTTTTTGGGTTGGACCAAACCGGACCGAAAAGAGAACCGCTCACCCCTACTTGATAATATCAAAATTTAGCTCCAAAGAAACTTCATAATCACCTAACAGTGCTACCCGAATACAATGAGAAGGACAATGCAAATGTTAAATTCTCTGGCTTTGTTATTAGACTGAAAACTTAATTTCACTGTGGATCTCAGAACGCCAATAAGCAAAGGAATGGTACCTTGTAGTTGGCATACTGCTGCGTGTATTGTCGCTCCTTTGAAGCCATCACAGCCAAATTAGTTTTCCAATTTTCCACCTGAGCCTCACAGGGAGCTACATCGTCTTCAAGCTGTGCAAGTGTCCTGTCCAGACATTTTGCCAGGATATTGTTAAGAAAGCATGAGCATGCAATTTTAATCCAAACACACCGCAGGAGCATGTTAAGGAAAAAAACGACAGAGACCCATCAGCCACAAATTACTCAGCATCACAAAGTGCATACATTGTTGCATCTCCCGTTACTCATGAAGTCACAAACTTCCCACAGCATACATATCACAATTCCTGCGGAGAACAGGTAACTTCTACATTGGCTTTTACCTTTTCAAATAGGTTAGTCTTGCTATTGCCTTCCTGGTGTAATCAAGGAGAACCTTCGAATCCTTCTCCACTTTAGCCCTCTTCTCCTCCACACTAGACTTTCGCAAAGAAATGTCCCCCATCGCTACAAGAAAGCTGCAACTTCCACATATGAATCATACAAACCAGAAGGACATCATTCAAGGATAACAAAACTAATACAGGAAGCCCTCTCACCTACTCAGTTCAGTATCCCTAATATTCAACAAATTGGCGACATTGGCCAGTGCTTGAGCAGAGGCCACAATGTTTGAAGCCAAACTCTCTTGTGCCAACCCTGCACTTTCCAGTATCTCTCTAATCCTAGCAGCTGCATCCACAAAACTTCAAAAAATGACCAAACCCTTCAAAAATTTCTAATACTATGCCTCAATTTAAAAACCCATATGAAGTATTACCCCTACAGAACAACCATTGCTCTCACACAGTTACTAAAAATTGGAGAAGAACCCATTTGAAGCCGATTCAGATGAATCGAATTCCAGAACAACTAGAGGAAACCACCAATTGAACTTCTTCACAGCTTCACATCACTTCCCAATCCCGCAAAGCATGCGGGCGTCGCTACCATCCAAAAATTTAACCGAACTGACCTTGCGAGCGGTACTCGGCGGCTTTCTGGCGGAAATCGGAGGCGACGATGCTGGCGGCCTGCGTCTTGGCCTGGGAGGCGGCGGCGAGGTTGTACAGATGCGCGACGCTCCGGGAATTGTACTCGAAGTCGGGGACCTCCTTGCCGGCGGCCTCAAACTGGGAGGCCAGCCACGCCTTCACCTCCGAGATCCTGGCGGCGTCCGACCCGCCGCCCTTCGGCTCGCCCGCCGCCGGCGCATCCGCCGCTCCAGATTTCGCATCGCCCATCTCCCGCTTTGCTCAGCCGTCGCCGTCGATTGCGCAGACCAACTCTGAAGAATGCGGAGGAGGAAGACGGGAACGACTGCGAGAGCATTGCGATCGAAGCTTTTGAATTGAGTTTTTGTAGCGTTTGTTGCAGGCGGGCCAAATTGAAAATGATGGACGAGATTATTTAAAATAAAGTGGTTGGGGGGTAGAAAATGTAAATTTTGGAAAGTAGAGGGTGCTAGAGTGTAATTTGAGGTAAAGTTTTGATAGGGTCCTGCAAAAGTGTTTTATGTATAAGTTATATCGAGTGGTATGTTAATATGGTGTCGGTAGAACAATCACAGCTCTTCCATTTCGCCGGCACGATAATCAGCCAGTTTTGTAATTTTTGAATTTGAAAAGAAATATCATTAGCTTGATAATACTAAGTCGGTACGGCACGTGATATCGGTAATGCTTAACAGATTTTCTCGGCTTCTTTCTCCTCATCCTCACAGCCAACAGAAAGTATATTTGAAATCCTACCCAAGGAATAAAGATGAAAGAAGCCAAAGGGAGGATTGGAATCCAAGCAAGACATTTCCATCTCTATATAGAGAAAATATGCCATGCCCATCACTCAACTTCCTCTTCATGCTTCTTACATGCAATAGGAAAAAGAATACCAAAGTGAATATCAAAATAGACAAATAAATTAATATAAAGTACCAAAGTGCAGCTTTCCAATCTGATAGTGTTGAGAGCCTGAGACACTCACGTTTTTACTGCCTTAGGCAGTGTCATGGCCATGCAAAAGCAAAGATCCTTCCTCAGATAGGTGGTCATGAACTAGAAGAAACCTCAATATTCTCTCATTCTTCCCTCTATCATACTACAAATACAAGCAATAATGGCATCTTTAACAATAAAATTAGTCCATAGTCTGTTTACATTCTTCAACAATATCCCAATTGTTAAATTGGTGATTATGATGCAGCATCCCCAATCCAATTCTGTGTTTCTGCAGTGGAAGATGCAACTTGGCACGAGCCAGCCCCGCATTTGCCTCAGACGGTCGCAGAAGATTCGTTGTGCCAATTCACAGCGCCATCATCAGTCCATATCTCAGTTTCCTCCAATGAATCAGGTCGCATTTCATTGCAGAGATTTTGATGAAAGCCCTGTTTTGGCTCTATTTTTTCTGGGGTTTTCTGTTTCAATATTAGGCAAAAACTACTATAGGAATGTGTTCTGATGGCCTCTTCGATTTTCTGTAAAGCAGAGAAAGCATATGAACAATATATGTCTATATTCAGAAAAGGTGAAAGATTGAAAATGGAACACAATTCTTGAAAACGTTCCACTGAAAATGAAAATGCGAAATGACTTTCTTGCAAATCAAACTCTAACTCAGTATATATGTGTGTGGTTAGAGTGTTGCGGCGATTATACTCGGGGATGGCTCAGAATCAAGACTGTATCCTTTGACGAAGAGGAGATCAGAAGGGGCGATACCGATAGCGGCCAATTACAGGCTCATCGATGCAGTAGTGAGCAACTGCATCAACAGTGGCATAAGCAAAATATACGCTCTCACCCAATTCAATTCCACGTCCCTGAACTCGCACCTCTTGAGGGCTTATTCCGGGGCTGGCCTCGGGAAGGAAGGCTTCGTTGAAGTGATCGCCGCGTATCAAAGCCTCGAAGACCAGGGCTGGTTTCAGGTCTGGCAGTGTAACCTTTTTAGTCATACTAACATCCTATTGCAATCTATGACATCATATTGATGTAACATGGAAATTAGAGAGTACTCCTATGTTTGCTTTTGGTTCAAAATGACAAAAAAAATGTTAAACTACAATTCGATCCAATGTACTATAATTGGATCGCTTATCCAAGTTAATTTCCTATGATTCTAAAGCTCAAACTCTAATTTGTACACCTCCATTGTCCCTAACTGTTAGTCTTCATTTGTTTTAGCTGTTATGGCTTTTCGTATCTTTTACTGAAGTTTCTGTTATTTCTAAATTCAGGGGAATGCTGATGCTGTGAGGAGATGTCTGTGGGTGCTTGAAGAGTATCCAGTCACCGAATTTCTGGTCCTTCCAGGCCACCATCTTTACCAGATGGACTACAGGGAACTCGTGGAGTTGCATTGGAGAAGCGAGGCCGATATAACCGTCGCAGTCCTGAATGCTATTTGGGACCAAGACCCAGGTTTTGGCTCTTTGAAGATAACTGATGAGAATAGAGTGGTAGAGCTCAAAGATAAGTCTACTGGAAATCCCAAATGTCAAAACACATTTGATTGCCATTGGTTCTCAAGCATGGGAATATATCTCATCAACAGAGATGTCATGATAAAGCTTCTAAAAGAGAGTTTCCCTGGCGCAAACGACTTTTCCAGTGAAGTAATACGAGGCGCGATATCCACTGGAATGAAGGTCGCGCCGGGTTTCACGAATTGTTTTGTTTGAGATTTTATCGGTCCCTCTTTTCGCTGCATTTAGGAGAGTTTATGTTTCTCTGAGAAATTGTCAGGTTATGGCATATCCATTCGATGGATATTGGGAGGACATGAGAAGCATTGGAGCGTTTTACCGAGCGAATATGGAGAGCACAAGGAAATGCAACAGGGGATACGAGTAAGAGTCACATTGCCCATAGATTTTTCATGAAAATGCTTCACCTTGCTCTTAAGTTTTTTTCGCCGACAGTCGAACAAATCACGGCTTTTATCTTACAGTTTCTTCAAAAGGGATTCTCTCGTGTACACTTTGCCTCGGTGTCTGCCTCCGAGCGTCGTGACAGATTCATTAGTCACAGACAGTGTTATTGGAGACGGATGCATACTCAATGTAAGAAGTCCTTTGGTTCTCAGAACAAATTGAATTAAAAGTTTCTCCTGATCCTTGCCCTGACATAGATCGACAAAATCTGAAGTCTTTCAGTGAAAAAATGCATCATAAGTCTGCAATGCTGCATCTGATTATGATAGCTTCTTCGACTGTATCAGGGATTTAAAGTCAGCCCCTTTATGCAGCTCACTCATTTTGGATTTTTACTTCTGTTATATGTACAAGAGTAGAGATGCAAAATCACAGGAGCTGTAGTTGGTATGAGGACAAGGATTGAAGATGGGGCTATAATCGAGGACTCAATTATCATGGGGTCCGACGTCTATGAAGTAAGAGGCATCCGCGCTTTGAGTTGTCGAATTTCCACGTGTATAGCAAATATGCGAAGTACTAACCATCCATGTCTCTGTGAGAATCTATTTGAACCATTCGGTTTGGTTGCATCTTATGCGTTGAAATGACCAGCATTCTTAAGCAACATCTGATTAGTTCACACAAGACCGATGCAAACACTTGCTTTGTTAACTTTGGTTCAATATCGAACTGTGATTTCGCCGGTAACTGTCATACTGACAATGATGATGATGATGTAACTACCTCAACATGACAGATGGAAGTTCCACAGAATTCTGTGGACAGGAAATGCATGAGCATACCAATCGGCATCGGGGGAAAAACGCGCATAAGGACAGCTATTGTTGATAAGAATGCGAGGATCGGCAAAAATGTGGCGGTAAGCAAAACAGCAAGAAGTTCTATTATCGTTCTTGTGAGAAGGAAAATGAAATTCTATTGCTAAGAAGTGGATTTCAGATACTCTCAGAACATCTTTTGCTAGCAAGTCGATTTTTCTGATACTTAGATTGAATTCATTCAAGAAACAATGGCGATCGTCCCTCTTTTTCACTTGAACAAATGATGATACCCTGCAATCTGAGTCGTTGCATACCTTCCATGTACTCACAAGAATTACTGATGAAGACCCGGAAACTGTCGTCCAGAAGAATTGAACTTTTGAGCTTGTATTTGTAGATTGTTAATTCAGACAACGTTAAAGAAGGCGACAGAGAAGACCAAGGATATGTGATTCGCGATGGAATAGTGGTTGTTCTTCACAGCGCGGTTATTCCCGATGGCAGTATTTTGTGACCCGTGGATGATGAACTATTATTATCTGCAAGTTTCTCCATGACCATTGAGATCTCAGAAAGTGCAAAATTTACTTCTTCTACAGAGGCACATTGCTCTCTGTAAGGGAACCATTTCAATTTTCACTGTCTATTAATCAGAATGAAATGTTTATCACTAAAGCCATGTCTACTTTGTCCAGGAATAAATTTTCATTGCAAATGATGATCCACAAACATCTAATACATCCCTATCTTGATGGATACAAAGTTCCCAAAGCGTCTTTTGATTGAAACGCACGATAGAACACCAATACTGTACCGTTGGGAGCTCACAAAAAGGAAGCTCAAATTGAATATGATTAAGATATTTAGTTGGATCTAACTTCACTCAAAAGTTAAGCCATTGATTAATTGATCGCCTACATATTTTAACAGCTCGATGCCACATGAATTCTCTATTGTGGGAGCTCCATTTCGATAAAATTTTTGCACGTGCACCTCAATAAATCTCTCATCAATAAATCTCTCATCGCGGGCAAGACTTCCATTAGGCGAACTCCTTCCTAGTCCAGAGTCAAGAATCCACTTGCAGCAACACATCTTCAACCAAATTTCATCATCCCTTAGCACCCATCATCGCCAAACGCTACACCTATAATGACATATGAACTGGACTAGTAGCTGTGCGAATGTAGGGATGGGCACGGGGGATGGCAGGGATCGCGTTCTCCGTACCCGTCCCGTGGGCTAAAAACCTACCGCAACCCATGCTAAAACCTACGGCCTAAAATTGGTTATTCCCATGGGGATTAGTCCGGTTTCCGGTTCCAATTTACTAGAACCGGTGAGCACCGGTCCGGTTCCCGGTTCTAGACATGGAACCGTTCACTCGGACCGGACTCCTAATATATAAAAATATATAATTTTTAAGAAAAATTTCCAACCAAAAAAAAAAAACATTCTAAGAAAAATGAAAATCCAAAAATTCCTAATCTGAAGCTCAACGCCTATCAATTAAGTGCTCGTCTCATCTCCATCTGACTTTGTCTGATCTCTCACTCATGGTCTTGACTCTCAAGGTCAACGCTCATTGACTCACAGTCAGGATTCTTAATTCCCATTAACTCACGACCTCATCTCTGACCGTTCATTGCCTCCCTCTCTTGCTCTCGGTCACCTCCATTTGCGTGAAGCTTGGTGGGACCGGTTCCCGAGTGGATCCATGGAACCAACAAGCGGTTCCCGGTTTCAATTTTTCGGAACCAATCCTTAGTGGGCGGTTCCCGGTTTCATGATGAGAATCGCCCACCCGGACCATGCTCGCCCCTATCAGTGGGTCAAGTCTAGTTCCGGGCCTAAAAAGTAAAAACCACAGCAACCTCCCGAGCATTAAAAACATCAGGTTTCCAATTTAAATCGATCGGGTCTAGGCAGGCTGGACGGGTACACGGCACGATTCGAAAATGGAATTGCTTGACCGCCAGTTTTGTCCATCGTGCTGACCAAATCCAGGTGGGGGCACATAATGCCGCCCATCCAATGATCACCTCTATTGTCACAATCAAATAAGTGACGGGGCACTGACAATGTGGAAAACCGACACGCAACACCGCGTTGGCGTGGCAAAACGATTTGAAAATAAACGAAGGAGAGAGAAGGGGAAGTGGGGTTCGGTTCGCTAGGGATGGTGCCCTAAGTAGATGGATTAATGTCTATCGAGGCTTCAGTCTTTGGAAGCATTCATGCACTTTTGAATTGCATGTTGCAAAGTGAATATCGTGGGCGCATTCAGTTCACGAACTAAAGTTTTCGCAGCACGAAAAGCGGTCATAGCACGTATACATTATCAAATAAGTTGTTGGTGTTCAAACTTCAAACCCTAGGCTAGTTGCATTATAAAATTTAATGAGTAAAAGATAGCTCCGTACGAGGAATTTTGCTGCTCCTCTTCTTTTCTTTTCTTTTCTTATCCTTCTTTTTTTTTCAATTTTGCGTTTTTTTATATTCTTCCACGAGCAAATCAGATGAGGAGGAGGTGGTCCACATGAAATGAATTGGCCCCCATTGTTCACTTGCTTTGTCTCCTATATTTCTTATTTATTTATAGGTCCACTTGTCTCGTAAATCATTCATGACACGCAAAAGCTAAGTTCATTGAATGCTGCAAATTCTCTTTTTCATATTCGTTAAGATTATCCTTACGAAAGAAATAGGTAGTTGGTAAATTCCAAATTGGTCCCGAACTTAAAGCGCTCTTCAGGAGAAATAAAAGTTAGTCGCATCAGATTCTTGTTCTTGAGTCTAGCGGAAGCAATTCCAATTAAGTAGATTGCCTTGTGGAATGGAATTCACTCCACGGATTGGGTCAAGATTGCAAAACAAAAAAGAAAGGGAGAATTTGGAACTCAAATCATTAACGACATTGACAAATAATACAAGCAAGGATGATGCAATAGGGCCTACTCGTTACGATCCAAGCGGTGTCGGACGTCCAATTTAGGGATTGGAATCCCTTTGAAGCGGGGTTCGTTGCCGGTGAAAATAATGGCTGGCCGACGATTATGTGCACATCGCTTACACATTTGATACCTTTCCTAGGGGTATTTTGATCCAATTGACTTTACCCCATAGTTCTCACACATAGAAATCGTTTAGCCGGGTCCGCTTCAATCCACAACACGACATTCTCATTTCGGCTCTCCTCCCGCATTCGCAGTGATCATCCATCTCAAATTTTTTGGTCTGTGGTTGAGAAACCTTAGCCATTTTCTTTATGATCCGTAAATGCGAGGCAAGTTCAATGCTTTCTTGAACGATTTTTACGTACACGTGAGTGGCACGGGAGAAATGTGTTTTTCTTTTTAAAAAATAGATTGCCACCGGAAAAGGCGCGAAACATGCACGTGTACATTGGCCGGCCGTTATTTTCGACGGCGATGAGCCTGGGAGGGTTACTTGGTCGAAGTGATCGAGTTCATGGGCTATTTTGGACTAAGATCGAGTCTAGGTGCATGGAACTTTGAGAAACAAACGCCACTTAACGGGTTTATTAAATCAAAGTGATCAAGTTTGTAAGATATTTTAAAACAGAATCAAATCGTCCGGAAAACTTTAGAAAAAAAAAGGCTCCACTTTCCCAAAATGGCCGAAACACAGCAGTTAGAGTGAACTGATTGGATTCGACCGTGACTCCTGTAAGTTTATAAAAATTGCAAAGCAAGCTTTGATTCTTGGAAAAACCAGGGGAAGTCGGAGGTGCAGAGCTTTCTCAAAGATGAAGAGAACAATCGCAAAATGGAGCCAGGCAAGGGTCATTCGGAGCTCGTGCTTTCGATATTCGGATCCAAGCCATTGCCGAGGCCGCCGAGGGTCGTTTCATCGCCTCCAATCTCACAGGTCATCCATTATTTTATCAGCGCTGAGATTACGCATCGAACACAAATCACAGATATAAGAATTGCATGTAGTACTCAATCTTGAGTTCAGAACTATGAAAATAGTGAATGAGTTTTGAACTATGAAAATTCAGTATCCATGATTGGCGTTGACAATGCGACACCATCAAATAAGTGACGGGGCATTGACAATGCGGCATAATCGACACGTGACACTGGATTGGCGTTGCAAAACGATTTAAAAATAAACAAAGGAGAGAGAAGGGAAAGAGGGGTCGGTTCGCTAAGGATGCTGCCCTGAGTTAATGAGAAATGTTTATTAAGGATTCAATCCTTGGAAGCATTCATGCACTTTTGAATTAAATGTTGCAAAGTGGACATTGTGGGTGCATTCAGTTCATAAGCCAAAGTTTTCGCAACGCAAAAAGCGGCCATAGCACGCGTACATTATCAAAAATAGTTGTAAGTGCTCGAACTTCAAACCCTAGACTAGTTGCATTATAAAATTTATTGTGCAAAAGCTAGTTTGTACGAGGAACTAGTTCTCTTTTTCGTTTTCTTTTTTTCAAATTTTCATTTTTATATTCTTCCCTAAGCAAACTAGATGAGGAAGTGCTGGTCCACGCATGAAATGAAATGGCCCCCACTTTCACTTCCTTTGTCTCGTATAATTTTCAATTCATTCATGGGTCCACTTTGTGGTCATGTGCCATTGTCTACAGGTCTCCAGGCTACAGCTGTTTAGGGTGCTTAATATGTGTATAGAATAGTTGAATTTCAAAATATAATTGCCCATGACACGCAAGAAAATAAGTGCATTGAATATTGTAAATTTTCCTTTTGGTATTCGTTAAGACTATCCTTATAAAAATATATAGGTAGTTTGTAAATTCCAAGTTGGTCGCGAAATGTACAGCATTCTTTATGAGGAATAAATATTAGTCGCACCAGATTCATGTGCTTGAGTCGAGTAGAAGCAATTCCAATTAAGTCAATTGCCTTGTGGATTCGAATTCACTCAACGGGTTGGGTCAAGATGGCCAAAAATAAAAGGTAAAGACATCAAGAAATCAAATCATCCAAGACATCCATAAAACATCCGAGGAAGAATAAGAGGCAACAGGGCCTACTGGCTTTGATTCGAGCGGTGCACGTCCACTTTTGGAATCCCCCTGCAGTGGTGTCCGTTTTCAAAATCCCCCTTAAATTTGGCTTTATTTCAAAATACTCTATGAACTTTGATCATTTTGACCCGATCATCCCCTTGAACTTGATCACTTTGACTCAATAACCCTTAAATTCATTATAGGTGAAAATAATGGCCGGCCGACAAACATGTGATTGTCACGTGCACGTATCGCACCTTTACTAGGGGTATTTTGGTCCAAGAACTATCGTAACTTAAAAATTGAAATTAAAAAATGCTCAATTGACTTTACCCTGTAATTCTCACGTACAAAAAGCACCTAGCTAGGTTTAGTTCGGTTCACGACATGACATACTCATTACAGCTCTCATCCTGCATTGTTTTCTTTTGAGTGCAAATAAAATGAGAAAAACCTTAAACGAGAGACTTGCTATGATGAAGTCCCGAATGTTCCATTTGTTCCACCTATCTGCAATGGAGATAAATGTCATATTTTTTGCTTAGTTTGAATTGTATCACTGCTCTCTAATATGATTTAGGGGACAACAAAATGCATAGGAGGAATAGTGGGGACTGTTTATATACATGATAAGATGGCTCCTTACTTGTTTGTTAGAAGGCGGTATTTATTCAAAAACCCAATAAGGAAAAAGAATCGTGAATCAACCATTCCATGAATGGACACAAGCAAGGTATCTCATGCATTAAATGGTAAAAGAAAAGTATTTGATGGACGATGATGCTTATTCCTTTGTGTCGGGTTAATGTTTTATCATCCAATCGGTCCTATCTTAATTCTAATTGCACATCCATCTGTGACTATCAGAGTTTCAACCAAAGAAAATTTAGTAACCATGATTAGTTTAGTGAAATGTTTGGTGATGTCACATCTAGCATGACACTTGATATTACCAATGAATAAGATACTATCTAACATGTTATATGAGTGTGCATCGAGTATGTTAGAAGGTAGCATCTATTCAAAAACCCAATAAGGAAAAAGAATCGTGAATCAACCATTCCGCGAATGAACACAAGCGAGGTAGCTCATGCATTCAATGGCAGAAGAAAAGTATCCGATGCACGATGATGCTTATTTCCTTGTGTCGGGTTAATGTTTTATCATCTAGTTGGTCCTATCTTAATTCTAATTGCACATCCATCTGTGACTATCAGAGTTGCGAACTAAGAAAATTTAGTAACCATGATTAGTTTAGTGAAATGTTTGGTGATATCACATCTAGCATGACACTTGACATTACCGATGAATAAGATACTATCTGACATGTTATATGAGTGTGCATCATGTATGCCAAAAGGTAGCATCTATTCAAAACCCAATAAGAAAAAAGAATCGTGAATCAACCATTCCGCGAATAAACACAAACAAGGTATCTCATGCATTCAATGGCAGAAGAAAAGTATCTGATGCACGATGATGCTTATTCCTTTGTGTCGGGTTGATGTTTTATCATCCAATCGGTTCTATCTTAATTCTAAGTGCACATCCATCTGTGACTATCAGAGTTTCAAACTATGAAAATTCAGTATCCATGATTAGTTTACTGAAATGTTTGGTGATATCACATCTAGCATGACACTTGATATTTATCAATGAATAATGTACTATCTAACATGTTATATGAGTTTCCACCATGTTTATCAGAAGACTTAATGTATTTAAAAACCCAAGAAGGTAAAAGAATTGTGAACATACCATTTCGCGAAGGAACATAAGCAAGGTATCTCATGCATTTAATGACAAAAGAAAAGCATCTCATGCATGGATGATGCTTAATGCTTTGTGTCGGGTTGATATCTTATCAATCAATCGGTCCTATCTCAACGGTACTTGTACAACAATCTGTAACTACTCAAGTTTCGAACTACGAAACTTTAGTATTCATGATTAATTTAGTGAAATATTTGGTGATACCACGTCTAGCATGACACTTGAGATTATTGATGAATAAGATACTACCTAACATGTTATATGAATGCGCAGGTTACAAAATGAATAGCGTGGATGCATTCAATTCATAAGCCAAAGTCTTTGCAGGCACTCAGAGCACTTATATATCATCAAAGAATTGTAGTTCAAACTTCAAACCCTAGACAAGTTGCATTAATAATTAATTGTGTAAAAGATAGTTTTGTACGAGGAATTTTGCTAGTGCTCTTGTTTTTCTTTTTCTCCTTTTTTTTCAATTTTTCCTTTTTATATTCTTCCAGGAGCAAATTAGATGAGGAGGAGCTGGTCCACAGCTAATGAAATGGCCCCCATTTTCACGTCCTTTGTCTCGTATGATTTTCAATTTATTCATGGGTCCACTTTGTGGTCATGCGCCACATGCTACAGCTGTTTAATTTAGGAAATACCCAACTTTTTAATATTGTTTGTTTGATTCTCTTTCGAGGAACGTGTTTAGGGTGCTTAATATGTGTATAGAATAGTTCGATTCTTAAAACATGATTGCCCATGTCACGCAAGAAAATAAGTGTATTGAATACTGTAAATTTTCCTTTAGGTAATCGTTAAGATTATCATCGTAAAATAAATAGGTAGTTTGTAAACTACGAATTGGTCCCTGATATGTAAAACAATCTTTAGGAGAACTAAATATTAGTCACACTTACCTTACCAAAAAAAAAATATTAGTCACACCAGATTTTTGTTCTTGTGTCGAGTAGAAGCAATTCCAACCAGGTCGATTGCCTTGTGGATTCAAATTCACTCAAAGGGTTGGGTCAAGATTGCCAAAAATAAAAATAAACACTTCGAGAGATCAAATCATCCAAGTAAGAACATGACGCAAGAGGGCGTATTCATCACGATCCAAAGCAGTGCTACACGTCCTCTTTAGGGATTTTGGAATTACTAAGCAACATCGGTTTTGAAAATTTCCATTAAATTTGATTTTATTCTGATAATACTCTCTGAACTTGATCATTTTGATATCCAATCATCCTCTTGAGCTTGATCATTTTGATCCAATAGTTCATTACAGGTGAAAATAACGGTTGGCCGACGAACATGTGCTGGTCACGTGCTCATTCCGCACCTTTCCCAAGGATATTTTGGTCCAAGAACTATCGCAACCTACAAAATCGAAATCAAAAAACCCTCAATTGACTTTACCCCGTATTTCTCACACGTACAAAGCGCCTATCTGGGTTGAGTCGAGTCCACAACACGACATTCGCATTACAACTCTCCTCCCACATTTGGCAGCGATCATCCATCTCCAATATTCCGATCAATGCTCGAGAAACCCTAGCACTTTCTTCTTCATTTATATATGCGGATCAAATTTGACACTCTTTTGAGTTTTTTTATGTGCATGTGCGTGGCACGAGAGGACTGCAGTTTTCTTTTCTTCCAAACTAAAATGCCTCTGGAAAAGGCGCGAAACATGCACCTGCTTGCTCATTAGCCTGTCACTATCTTTCTATGCCGATGAGCTTGAGGAGTTAGCAAGTCAAAGTGATCAAGTTCACGAGTATTTTGGAACAAAGTCAAGTCTTGGCAAAAACTTTGAGAAACGAACGCTACTTCAGGGGATTATCAGATCAAATTGAATAGATTTATAGGCTATTTTGAAACAAAATCTAACTTCTGAGGTTAAACTTTAAGAAACGGTACATCTTCGAGATGATTTCGGGAATTTTCCCTCTTCTTTTTTCAATGTTACCCTTGATCTTCTTCTCCCATCAAAGATGGGATGCTTATCAGTCCATCTCCACCTCCTCTTCCTGTTTCTTTTCTGCCACCGCAACTTCTCTTGATTTTACCCTCTATTCTAACATTCTCTGTCGGATCTTCTTTGGCAAAAGTTTTTAGTTGGAAATCTAAGAACGAAAGACCACTCAAACTTTGTTCCAATTGCCTAGAAATTCACGAGGATGGCGAAACCCAGAAATGTTCGAATTCGTGTTCCAAATCGACGAATTTGAGATTGACAAAAAACTTTACAATTGTAAGCATTCTCATCTCCAAAGTGACAAATTATGTTTATCTTCTTCTTCTTTTTCAAAATTTGACCTCTAAAATTGTGTAATCACTGGAGCACAAAGACAAATGCCTCTAGAGTAGCATCATCCGAGGTTGCTTAAATAAACGCGCTTACTTGTTAAATAATCAGTTAGATTTTTTTTTCTTTAATGTGATTATAAGAACTGGAAAAGTAGTAGCGGTAAACTACAAGATGTGAGTACATATAAGTAAAGACGTTATAAACTGCAAGCCTGGCCCACCTAACCAGGACAATTATTAACACATCGAATTCAACCCTTTCACATTTTCTCAATGCATGCTAATAATCAAGTTGGTATCAAGGTTACAGATCCTCTAAATTTAGGAAATTTTTTTGTAAAAAAAAAAATTAGGAGATTTACTCACATCTTAAATTTACTGCTTTTAAATACTCAGACACATGAACGATCAAATAAAATGGTCCAAGTTGAGCCACATTCCCTCGTTTTACGCAACTTTATGGAAAAATCGAGAAAAAAAAAATCAAACGCATATCCAACCAATCATAATTCCTCCTTTTTTTTAAATATATATATATATTATATTATATTATATTATATAAATGAACCGAGGTGTGATGGTGAGCACCTGTGAATTGATTGCACCTTTCGGAGGTGCTCAACATCACACCTCAAAAGTCGATCGGTCTTGAGCAACCTTCGATCTGGGTCGCCTGAAATTGATGACTTTAATATGAGATCGCAACTGCAAATAAGGCCAAGAGGGGCGCGCCAATCAGACTCGATGGCTGGCAGGAGATGAGGGACGTCACCGATTGGCAGTGGCGACTGCGGCGATGCACAAACGGGGGAGGAGGTGCTCGGGAGGAGAAGGAAGAAAAAAGAAGAGAGAGGGGAAAATGTAAAAAGAAAAAGAAAAGGAAAAGAGAATAGTATAATTTAACAAAACTCAATATATCGACTTATGATATAAATAAAATAATGCTATAATTATTATTTTATCTGTTCTAATTCTTAACTTACTCTAGACTTTTGTCATGTCTCTTTGTAAAACGTCGGAATCGAAATCCACGTCTGAAACTAAATATCTCCACCCTTAGCCCCCTGAAAAGACCTTTCCTTTCCCAAATAGGAAGGGTTAGAGGTGAATATGGTTTGGGTGGACGGTTTCTATCATGGAACCGGGAAACTGCCCACTAAAGATTGATTCCGAAAAATTGAAACTGAGAACCGCTCATCGGTTCCACGAATCCACCGGGGAACCAAATCGCGATCCGGTCCGATTCACTGATGGGTCCATGGAACCGGTCCCATCAAATTTCACGTAAATGGAGATGACCGAGAGCGAGAGATGGAGCCGATGAATGGTCGGAGGTGCGACCGTGAGTTGACGGGAGTTGAGAGTCGAAGCCATGAGTCAGTAGACAATGAGCTTAAGAGTCGATACAATGAATGAGATATAGAGAAACGATTCAGACAAAGTGAGAGTGAGACAAGACGAGACGAGACGAACATTCAGTTGATGGGCGTTAAAGCTTTAGATTAGGGATTTTAGGGTTTTCATTTTTCTTAAAATATTTTCTCTCTTTTTTTTTTGGGTCGAAATTTTTTTCGAGAAATTATGTATATTATCGATCCGGTCTGGGTGAGCAAGTGGGCGGTTCCATGCCCAGAATCGAAAACTGGACGGGTACTCACGGGTTCTAATAAATTGGAACCGAAAACCGGATTAATCCTCACGGAAACTGCCGATTTCCGGGTGGGGGGTTTCAGTTTCCTTGAACGCCCCTAGGAAGGGTGGCAAACCGCGGTAGTTTTGCTAACAAAAGAGAGAAAAAGAGGGTGGGGACAGAGACAGGGAGAGAGGGAGTCCAGGGGAGAAGAACCTTGGGTTGGGAGGCAGAGGCAGAGGGAGAGAGATGTGAAATGTATTCCAGAACAAGCAACTTTCGTATCACCCCACTTGACTTTGCCGTTCACTGAACCAGACCCATCTTCGTGTCTCATTCTCTCTCTTCCTTCTTCTTGCCTTCTGCTTCCTTCTCCTCTCTTTCCTACTTTTGTTTTTCTATAATTCAATTCAGTTCAATTTCACAATAATTACGTTTCATCAATTCAATCAAATACACTGCACTTAAATCTTCGTTCCTTCATTCATTCATCCATCCATCCCCATCGCCCGCCCCTTCCCCCTCAGGAAAGGCGGAGCATCACGCACATGCCGTTCTTTTCACCTCCCTCTCCCTCTCTTTTTCTTGGCTATTTTTTACCGAGCGCAGCCCGTTCCGCAGCACTTGCGCCTTCCCCCGTTTCTGGGTCTTTGGGATTCTGTGGAGTTGAGTAGAGAACGAGACGAAAGTTGAAGAATTTGGAAGAGAGCGAGGGGCGCCCGGAGGGGCTGAGATGCGAAGATGTGCCCCTGGCCGAATCTGTCTGCCGTCTTCTCCTTGTTCTTGTCCGGATGGTTTGAGATCTCCACATAACAATCGCTGCCATCTCATTCGGTATCACAGGTACCCGTCTTTAGCTTGGTTCCCCGTCTGTTTGGTTGATTGTGTTGGGTTTAGTTTGTGGCCGTTTGGAGGTGTTTTAGTATTCGTGGGCTTGTTCTGATTGTCCGTTAGAACTCATTTTTTCATAGCGTTGTTTAAAGTTTAGATCTTTGGAAGGAAAAAGAAACCTTTTAGAGAGAGAGAGAGAGAGAGAGAGAGAGATGCTTGGATCCTGTGAGCTCTCTTTGCTTTTGAGTTGGGGACATTGTGTTTTGGTATATGTGTGGATTGTGTGGTGGAGGAGACATTGTTGAATTGACTAGGATGAAATGTGATTGCAAGGGAGGTGCTTTCTCTGCATTGATCTTGTTGCTTCACCGTCGTATTGCAGCTGGATCGTTGGGAACGACGTTCGCGGCTTTCAATCTGAACTTTAGGGGGCAAGTGGATGTACAAGACGATGGAGTTCAGAGAATTCACCAGATGCACTTGAGTTTCGGGAGACGTCTTGCTTGTTCTTTCAGCATCTCAGAGTTGTAATTAGCACATATCGGCCTGGTGTTACTACCTAAACATCCTCAGTGAGGATACTGAGAGAAGGGAATTGATCGAACGTTAAGCACTTGCGTCGTCCGCCCTCCTTTGGTTCATTTGGTTGGCAGTCAGATAAGCATTGGCCCCATCTGCCGTGCAGCAGCACTCATAATTGTAGATGAGTTCCGAACTTGATCAAGCAGATCCGAGACAGAGACAGGGAATCATAAATCTGGGTTTCATAATGGATAGGAGAGTGAGAAGACCAGTTGACAAGAACATAGAATACAGCAGGAAAATGGGGTCAGAACCGAGATGGTTGGCTGAGGGAAAGAAGATGGAGTACAATCGGCAGAGAAGTGCCAAGAGACTGTTGCCGGCTTCAGGATATTTCAGCTTACAGTCGTTGTACGTGTTGATATGCCTGACGGTGTCATTGCTCATACTACCGTTGATACTCCCGCCATTGCCGCCTCCCCCATTCATGTTGCTTTTGCTTCCCATCGGCATTCTGGTTGTGCTCGTGATACTGGCCTTTATGCCTTCCAATGTGAGGGACTTGACGTACGCATATATGTAAAGAGTGTGTGTTTCATTTCGTGAGTCGATCATACCATTCTTGTAAACCCGATCTTCCGGTGTTCAAAGAGGAGAAAGAAGAAAGAGGATTTTCAAACGTTTCCTTCATTGGTACTTCGATACCTCAGTTGAGATGCTCTTTAACATCGAATTCTCATAAATTGCGGTCATGAGACATCGGTTAAATTGTGCATGCCGCGACCTGTACATGCCATTGTTATCCTTTGCGTATCTGGTCAACACTTGCTCTGTCAGGAACTTGAAATGAAATCTATAACTTTGCCAGGATATATCTTTGTCTATTGGGAATTGTGGAATTGACGTGTTGCCACTGGGCGTATAATGGTGGAATCTATCAAGTGAAAACGATTTGCATCGTGTATTTGACAATCTTATTGTCCGGTCGAGGTAATCAAGGATGTAATAATAGATTACTAGTTTTGTGCCATTGGCACTGAGAGAAGTGCCAAATGCCTATAAGTTTGGTGCACTCGCCACAAACAATGGCACTAATCAATGTCCTTGAAAGCTAATTAAACCCAGTAAAGGAAGAACCAAAGGTACCTGAACTTGTAAATGACCAATCTTGAGTCCTAACGTTGCCAAGGTTTCGGATGCACGACCGCGCATGTGGTTAGATGTAGATATGTAATCTATAGATTGGACTCATAGGAGTTCTGCTTACCGAAAATGATATAGCATGTGGGGTCCCATCCATGGTTTCGATAGTTCCGTATAGACCTTTTTCGAATGTTTAATCTACTCCTCAAAACTTATTTTAGCCAATCGAGAACCTAAACTGTGGCCTTTAGGTTCATATCGGTCCTTGAAATTAGATTAGGAATGACGATCCCGATGCGTACTGGATTCAAAACGATGAGGCGGAAGTGAAAAATTTTCAGAAAACCCAAAGAAAAGAACTGGAGGGGGAGAGTGAGGGAGAGAGAGAAAGACAGAGAGGCCACATGGGCCATCACAAAACCATCAGCAACGGTCACCAGACCCTCGTCGGGACTCTCGCCATGCTCAGGAAAGGGCAGTCACAAGTGCCATGATCTCGGCGAGGGACGCCACCCCTCGCCGAGTCATGGCGGTGAGTGTCTTAACTCGCCACCAATTTTTGCCTAAGGTTGGCGGCGAGATGCGCCGCATCACCGGAGCACAATGAGTCTCTGGACCCTCAGCTAAACCGGACAAAAGCACAGCAACAGTCGCTGAAGAGTTTTCTCCAGTTGGTTGTTTCGACGACGGGACCGTAAAAAAGTATCATTTTTCCGCGTTTTCAATCACAAGGACCAAAACTTATGATAATGTCCTTTGTTTCCATTCTAAATGGAAGCAATGATGTTTGGATTACCAAACAAAAGTCTTTTCAAGCTTGTACGTGTTTTGAGCCGATCAAGCACTAGCTGTAAAAAGATTGCGAGGAAGCATTAACTAGACCAACATAGCATTACAGTATGCAAGTCGCTTTCCACAGCCATTGAAGCATCTTTTAAGACGTATATAAGATCGGTACCCACCCTTCTTTACCCCCGAGAGAAGCCACATGACCCGACCAAAAAGGGATCATAGGAAGTAAGAAGTCGGCCACGGGTGTTACAATAAAACTAAGGAGCTTGCCAACAAACTATGCACATCCAAGTTTGTTCTGTCTTCTTACATATTTAGATCAATACCCATACTCTTCATACGGTGGCACACGAGGATGATGCGGCAGATAAGCCGAGAGGCACTACAGCTTTAGCCAGCAAGGCGACACTTCAACGAAAATCTCATCTACCTTCGAAGATCTTTCTCACCTTCAACCCGCTTTCATGCGATTATTATCAGTGATTTGTAGGAAATATAGAGGGATAGAGAGAAGTAAAAGCACGGAGAAAAAAGGGTGCCGCAAGGAAAACTCTTGCTAGGCAACATTCGGAGCACTGAGCAAAAATCGAGGAAGGTGATGCTCCAAAATAGATAAGAGCTCTCTGCAAGGGCGTACTGGCTCTAAGGCTGCATTCTCGAGCCTTCTCACGGCCTCAACAAGCTGTCCCCTGAGTCTTTGGGACAGCAAGGAGCCACCTGCCTCAGTGCACTCTCTGTACAATGGCAGATAGGCGATCGCGGCCCTCAGAGGTCCAGGAATATCTGTCAAGCATAATGGAGACTCACCCCGCTTCAGTATCCGCATGAAATTCATGTAATGTATTTGGCCTTGCCTCAGCCCATCAACAAAAGCTGCCTCTGACCAGTGCTCTTGAAGAAAAGCCCGCAGTAAAGGATCTATCGACTCATCTTCTGACCTAGCAATGCTGTCAGCGACAGCATAAGTTGCAACCGGATCCCCAAGAAAATCCGATCGCATTAGAAAAGCTACACCATCCAGAGAACCACCACTTCGTTCACCGGCGGCTTTAAGAATTTCAACACTGAGAGCAGTGAGGTTGGGTTGAGGAACATGAGGGAGGAGATACGCAGCGACTTCCACTTGGCTGCTAGCTGTTGCAGCAGTTAGGGCAAGGCAAAGCTCCATATCTCGACAGCGCCTCCTCACAAACCACTGCACAACCTCCAAACAACCCCTCTCCGCTGCCCTCAACAAAGGACCCAAGAAAGCCATTGCATTCCCCTCTTCAACTAGACACTCCATTGTCCCAATCTTGCAATAGTGAGAAGCAAAACCCAAAGCCAAGTCGACATCAACATCCAAGCTGTTCCTCTGAGCAATCTGACAGAACAAACCAAATAATCTGTAAGTTTATCAAAAAAAAAAAAAACTACTGTAAAACTATAGTAATGAACAAAGGTACTCTTCAACATGAATATTCTAAAAAAACCCGTGGCTAGTAGTCAAGAAAGCAGGCATACAAGCATACATATAAACAAAGCTCAAGCTCTGAACCACGTCCAGCAAAGCATTAACAAGAGAATTCATATATTCAGTTATTGGCAACAGCTACAAACCAACCATCTACTTCCATATTGTACCTCATTGAAGAACAGTCCAAATCATAAAAGAAATCCAAAGACACGCTTCATATTTTCAGTTATTTAATTGCCTGTTCACTTCCATTTTCACCAGAATATATGCCACTATCTCATGCATCATTCACGTTACACTGATCTACCAAAAATATCAATCCGAATTTCTATGTTTAATTGAAGGATACCATTAAGTTATTTAGACTATACTTCGAATCTTGCACTAGGGCATGTAGCTAGCTATCTATCTTGTCCTTTTCTATACTTCGGAAGCAACTAATTCATCTAAACTGGTACCTAAAATTCAAGAACTTGGCAAAAGGAAGGAAAAAGAAATAAGTGCATGCACACGCTGACAGATCCATGTCATAAATGTAACAAATGTTCATTTGGAGAAAGGATATCAGTAAATAGTTATCCTTGTTTCACATAGGTTTGTCAGCTTCAATCCTCTATCCAGCCGTTGAAGCAAAAGGAACATATTATGACTATCTGAGTCCACAAATGGTCAAACGATAAAAATGTCTCAGGCGGCATCCTCTGAGTTGAATAAAGGTTCTCGCCTTTAACAAGACTTATCTTGCTCAGCAAAGAAAAAAAAACTTTGACCAGGCTCTGCCAGCTTGGGCCTGTTTTGTATTATTTTTGTTGGAGGTGTCAGTGTTAGTTTGAAACGATGGTCTGTGAACCCCCAGATGCTTGGGACAGCATTTTAAAACCATGAAAATTATCTCGGCCCAAAAAGTCAAATTAAGGGACATTGTCATTTAGGCCAAAAAAAATTTATGGTGGCAAGATGGTTTACCCTGAATAGTCAGATTACCAATCAACCTTCTAATTGGACTTTTACGCAAGAAACCAAACAAATTCTAGTTTGTTTGAGGCATCAGAAGCGGATTCCCAGATTCCATAGCGCACCAAAATAATTTCATATCGAGCAGTACTCTGTGGAGGCGATCAGAACAAGAACCAGGGCACACTAATATTAACCACACAAATCATGCCACTGAAATGTCATTGATAAGCCTGAGAAGTATGTATCTCTGTTTTTATAGAAATCATCCACCAAGCAACAACTGAAAATGAAACTTAACTAATGTACTCCATACAGCACATTCAACAAAGAAAATTCGTACATGAGAAAGATGCATAAGAATTACAATTGAGAAAAAACATTTGCTTCTCATGCATTGGAAAGAGAAGCATCAACAAGAAACCCGAGTCAAGGGAAATAGAAAATACAGAACACAACTGGAATGATGTTCTATGAAAATATTTTCACAAAGAGCACATGCAAACTAAAGTAAAGAATTTTCAGAAAATAAACAGGTTAGAAAGATCACCTGTAACAGAATGCGCACAAGTTCTGTGCTTCCAAACCGTGATGCTTCAAGAAAACACTGGTTAACATTGTCAGCACCCCCCTCGACAAGCATGCCCAGCAACCCTTGGATGGCAGTTGCAGCTATACCAGATGCCCAACCAGGATCAAATGTACTAGAGAAAAGAGTAAGAGGAAAGCAAGCAGCGTCAAAAGCCTCCGTGAAGTCCTTCCCTGTAAGATGATTACCAGCAAGATCCAGGAATGTCTTAAATGCAGAGAGCTGGAGTTGAATTTCAACAGCTGAGCTGTGGTTGATCCTATCTCTATTTCCTTGGCACCGAGAATGCAATCCAATACACTTCAATGCCCATTCAGAAAATTTTTGGACCTTAGCACCAGCCTCTGCTTTCAGAACCTCATCACCATTACACTCTTGGAGACGCTCGTGCAACCTGATATAGAAAGCAATGATGAGATTCTTACAGGGAGTGAAATGTATAAGCTCCATGCGCTGATTTTTCTACACTAGTATGGTTAAAGCAGCTGCATATTCATTGCATGCGTTCATTGCCTTATATGGGCTAATCACAAGGAATCCTTCCCAACAAATAGCATGTGTTTTAAGGATTTAGAAAGAGGACACCAGCTAACTAGTATCTCAACTTTTTTGACCTGCAGCTGATCAAATTGACGCTAATTCACGGAGCACGAATCCCCATCAAGCAAGATCTATAAAAACTTAAAAGCAGTGTACAAATCAGGACATATATCCAAATGGGATAGAAATGAGCAAGATAAGATTCGCACACAACCAGCACCATATGTACACAAATCTACTTGCCACGGATTCTAGGAAAGAACATATAAAGCATGATCCGAATGGATGAAGCTCCGCTGCTTCGAGAGGGTTTACATAAGCAAGGCAGCGGAATAACTTCACATAAGCGAGACAGAGATAGTAAGAACAAAGATAGAGATTCATAGCCATTGGTGATCTGAGTTCTACAGATCTATGCAAGCTAAACTGCAGCACGAATAGTTCATGGAACTTTGCCAATCGGAAATAATCTATTAGTAGAAAGCTACAGTTCTTGCCTTTGGGCCATCATAGTTACTGTATCTGCCAAACTCATTGTCCGACTTTGGCAAGCCGAGACACAGGAAGCCAGAAACGAAGTCCTAAGAGCCGCTCTCGTGAAATCATAAGCACCATTAGCGATGATATTCTTTATCAATCCGGTGATCCCGTGTAGCTCTTGATGAGTGCTCAAGAACCATATCGAGTCTAGAGCAATGCATAAAGTATCATTGAGTGTCTGGGGATCAGCCAACAGTATCAAACTCTCCGCAAGCTCCCAGTCATGCGAGCTCACTGCTCCCTGAAACAGCCTGCACAGCTCAATCCTGTCCTGTCTACTCAATTTCTTGTCCGGCCCATACTTCTCCTTCTTCGAGAGCCCCGAATCCGCCGGACCTACTCCGGACTTGAGCTTTTTGGAGCGGCAAGGGCAACCCGACAACGCCCTCGCGTCTTCGCTTACATGGGAACCTCCGGTCGAGCAGAGAGTGTTAGGGCCCTCGCCACCTTCCAGACAAAGATCGCCACTTCCATCAACGAAATCTCCATTCCCGCTCTCCTCAAGTTTCGGCTCGCCAGATTTCGCGAAACGCTCGCCGTTCGTCTGATTCCCCGGCTCCAAGTCATTGCTCCAGGCCGCAAAGCGTTTCTCTTCCTCCATCTTCCGAGCTGCGGCGAACAAAAAAAAAAGAGAAGCACCCCGATCCCCGATCAAGCAAAAGCCAATTCCTCCCGCGTCCAGAAACTACAACATGCCGAACTAACTCCGACCTCGACTCATCGCACAAATCCAAAAACACACCTCACATCCTCACCCGCTCGCCTCTACCAAAACCGCAGCTCCCATACCTACTCAAAAGGGGGGAAATCAACAGCCTAAGCCCGAATCCGCATCCGAGCAGCCATCAATCCACTCCGGCACCGGGAAAAACAGCGAGGAATCGGCGGGGGAAAAAAAACCCTCGATCGTCACCGACGTCGCGGCATCGCGCATCGGACCTCCGGGCCGCCACCAGGTAACACAAAGGCTCCCCCCCACTCGATCATCACCTCGGCGAGAACTCCACGCCTTCCTCCATCGGAACCTTCCGGCGGCGGCGGAGGCGGAGGAGGAGGAGGAGCGAGAAAGAAACAAACCCCTCGCAGAGATCCGCGGCCCTTCACCGCCGGCCGATCGAGACGGGGCGCGAAATCTGCGGCGAGCAACCAACACGCGACCAAGCTCAGAGCACAGATTCCTTCAGTCGCGAAGACGGAAGATACTCGGAACAATCAGGATGCGCGGAGGGAAGGAGAGAGAGAGAGAGAATCGATGGGAGATGCAAAGGAGGGGGAGGAGGAAATGGGGGAAGAATCGAACCTGGCGATTTTCAGTGAGGGATGGGGAAGAGAGAGAGAGCAAAAACCCCTCCTTTTCTTTTTCTCTATTTTTTTTCTTTTCCTTCCTTTTTTTTTTCTGGCGGTGCTCTGAGAATTTTGTGAACCAGCAAAATGGAGGAGCTCCTGATATTATTGATTTTTTTTTTCCCGTTCTGTTTTGGTTTTTGTTTATTCACTTCGCGGCACTTATGACGTCACTCGTTTGAGTGAAATTCATGTGATTCCCCCCTTTTTTTAATGCATTTTATACTAAAGTGAGCGTGAAATTATATGACCGTGTGATCGCGGACTAATAACGTATGGCGGTAAATAATTGTTTTCCTGAAAGAAAATGAATGATTTGTGTTGCTTGATGAAAAAGAGGGTGGTGGATCATTTTGATTTTTAAGGGAGCACCAGATAGATAAATAGATTGAGATTTTTTTTCTTTTTTTTTGGCACGGAGTGTTAAAAGGAAATAATGCTATTTTCGTCGTATTATTTATCATTTGACGTGTGAGGCTCACTTTGGAAATTGAAAAAACGCTTTTGATAAATACGCATAATAAGTGGACACTAAAATTCCATGGCATAAAACTGAAAAAATGCGGGATAGTGATGGAAATCAAACAATTTAAATTATATTACGATATGACATAAAACTCCATGGCATATTGACTATTTTATCCTAAAACCTGTAATCAAGAGCATCTAGAAAGTTCATAAACATCATATTGCTTTATGCACAGAAATAGTTAAGAAATTGTACCTAGTTATGTAAACTATTCGAAAATCTATTCTCTTTTAGCTAAAAATATCATACGGAAAACATTTTTCAATTGCTTAGGTGACATCAGGATGGCAATCCAATTTAGTGAAAACGATTTCACGAGAAGAAGCAATTTTCCAGCTATCTAAAGTTTTAGGTATCGAGTCCTCAAACGATCTCCTGAAAAAGAGTCTATAATAATATATTAAAATGGATTTCTTAAAAAACGAGGCAAATCGGGGTCTTATTGGAACTTATCAACAAATCACGCGTGCGAAAGCTGGTTCTCGATACCATCTCAGGACTTTCTTCGTCCCGACGAGCACGGGGTCCGCCTTGCGGTCAGCACGGTTCGCCGAGATTAGTCGGGTGTTCCAAGATAGGTCGAGCCAGTGACACCGTAAAACAATAATTCGGAAATTATTATTATTATTATTATTATTATTGTTGTTGTTGTTATTATTACTTTGGTCGAATGATTCGGGAATTATTGGATCGGGTCGAAAATAATATTTTTTTTAGAGGAGGAGGGGGCAAAATCGACAATTCGACGGGAGAGAGAAGGTAGGAGAGCGGCCGCAAGAGGACAAAGGGGGCGAGCGCGACACCACCACCACATAAAGAGGGGGCCGTGACGCAAGCGGTAGGGGAGGAGGGGGGGGGGGGGTGGTGGGGTGGGTCCCGCCCCCCGTGGCCCTGTTCCACTGCAATCATTACGCACGCACCTGTCCTGTCCCCTTCTCTTTCTCCCCCCGGCCCCCAAACTTTTGCTTATTTCCACTTGTGCGCCCCGAATTCTCCGGAATTTGCACAGTTTCCCTCTTTAAAACATTCTTATTTTCGTTACGGGCAAAAGAAGAGTCTCCTTTTTCTTGTTGGACCACTTCTTAAGTAATCAATTGAGGGAATTTCGCGGTGTTTATTCTCGAGTTACTCATCATTAATACTTTGAAAAGTGAATTATTCTTGATCGAGTATATTTAATGAGTGCCAGTTTTGAGCAGTGCCTCGATATTACTCGTTAACAGATCAAGTTTTTAATATTTGTAAAAAAAATTTCTTTCTTTTTTTTTTGCTCTTTACAATATTGAGTGTCCGATGTCAATTGACAATGAATTAGGCCCCTAAGTATATTCATTTCCCTATGTTGTAAGCCTACGTGTTTGGACGGTCCGATAAGAATGAAAATAGAGCGATTCGAGCACAAACACGAGATAAAAAATATGAGAAATTTGGGTTCTTTTTTAGTTATAAATATATCAGGAGAAGAGTTAACGATTTGGAAAGTGCAACTTTTTTTTATCATTTGGTTGGTGAACAAAGTGCTCCGAAGGGCTTTATAACGGGATCAAATTTGTAAAAGTTCCATCTCGAAGACTTACGTTACGGACGACGGTCCTTGTGCTCATTGTTATGAGTATTTTGGTTGGTGAAGACGGGCCCCCATTTTCGCCATCTAATACATTCCATGAATTTAAATTTTAGGTTAATATCACGAAAAATTTTAAACTGATATACCTATGATAAATTTACCCAAAATTATTTTTTTGACGACAAAAAACCCAAACTGAACCTGTGATAATTTTATCTCGAATTATTTTTTTGACCACCAAAAATCTCAAACTGGTACACCTGTGACAATTTTACCTGAACTAATTTTTTAATATTATTTTTTCGAATTTTTTTATTTTATTTTCTTTTTCCTTCCCTTTTCCTTTTTTTTTCCTTCATCTTCAACCTCTAGCCGGCGAGGTCGGCCCCGCCGGCCACTGGCAAGCCTACCTCAACAGTTGCCGGCGAGGTCGGCCTCACTCAGCAACTGGCGAGATTGGCCTTGCCCGCCCCTGGCCAGGTTCGACCTCGCCAGTTGCCGGCGAGTTCAAGCCTCGCCAAGGGCGGGCGAGGCCGCCCTCACCAGTTGCCAGCGGGGCCGAGCCTCGCCAGCGACGGCGAGGACGACCCCTCGCCAGATCTGGCGAGGCTTGAACTCGCCAGCAACTGGCAAGGTCGAACCTGGCTAGGGGCGGGCAAGGCCGACCTTGCCAGTTGCTAGGCGAGGCCGACCTCTTTGGCAACTGGCGAGGTCGGCCTCTCCAGCGGTTGGCGGGGTCGACCTTGCTGGCCATAGGTTGAAAATGAAGGAAAAATAAAAGAAAAGAAAAAATAAAAAAAATTCGGAAAAATAATATTAAAAAATTAGTTATGGGTAAAATTATCGCAGGTGTACTAGTTTGGGGTTTTTGGTGGTCAAAAAAATAGTTCGGGGTAAAATTGTCACGGATGTACCAGTTTGGGATTTTTTGTAGTTAAAAAAATAGTTTTTGGTAAATTTATCACATGTATATCAGTTTAGGATTTTTCGTGGTATTAACCCTTAAAATTTTCACCATCAAAAGTATGTTTCGCAATTAAATCTTGACTTTCGTTTGCATCTTAGTTGTCTTAGTTATGATTTGGGAAAACGACACAAGCAATTTCTAAATTTTGACTCAATGTATAGTGTGGTCCCTAAATTTTTAATTTGTTCGATGTATTCGCTGAACTTTACCTTAATGTTCAATGTGATCTCTGAACTTTTAATTTGTTCAATGTAATTTTTGAACTCTTGGTATGTATTCAATGTAGTCTTTAAATTATATGAAAATGTTTAATGTAATCCTTCCAATAGGACTACATTGGACCAAAGTTCGGAAATTATATTACACATTGAGCCAAATTTTAAAAACTGTTTGTGTCATTATCTCTTATGATTTTTATTTCATGGTGTAGTTAATAGAACTAAACAATGATGACTTATTCCATTGGTCATGGGATTTGTCTCCCAATAGTTTCGACGAGGATGGCACCACGCTCCCATTTTTGATTCATGGGCACGCTTTGGGGGAGATCCGGGGAAATGACATTTCCCAAAAGTATCTTTGACTCAAGGTGTATTTACTCGAAGCAAATACTGTTTTGTTGCCCTTACTTTGGTGCACTTTTGGCAAAGTAACTTTTAAGTGAAAAAAAAGGGGGTAGAAGGGTGTGTAGGGGGGATAAAGCGTCTATTGAAGAACCGACAAACATGATGAAAGTAATTGAAATCGGCGAGGCTTGAGCCATTGAAAAGGCCACTCGACATGACGTTGAGGTCGCGTGATTTCAGGCCGAGCATTACCTAGGTCATGTGACCTCGGGTTACCTAAGGGAGGCAGCGCCAAGGGTTGCATGAACCCCGACAGCCCTTGCCTGAGGTGGCATGACCTTGGGTGGCCTAGGTGAGGTAAAGCCGCATGGTTGAGTCATATTCGAGGTGAAGCCCACAAACCCTCTAGTGGCCGAGGCGAGGCAACACCGAGGGTTGCATGATCTTGACGACCTTGCTGGAGGTCGTGCAACCTCTAGCGGCCCAAGCAAGGTGATCGTAGCAAAGCCAAATAGCGCAAACTCAAATCCCATGAACCCAAATCTCGGCAACCGTCGACCATTGATCCTCTGCGACACTTGACCCTCGGTGATTGTCCCTCAGCAACCATCGCCCTTAGGGTTGCGTCAATCGGAATCTGAAGCAATAGATAGTGGGTGCGTTTGGTTGAGAGAGACGATGAACAGTAAATATTAGGGCAAAATAGGAACTCGAGAATGTTAATGAGAACAAAATTGGAAGAAAAAAATTAAACCGAAGTAATGGAAGACCTACTTTGGATTTTGCCCTTTGCCAAAGCTAACTTTTCATTTAAGGTGATCTAAACAAATTCCATCAAACGTCGCAACTTTCCCTCAACTTTAAAGGCCCAAAGTCCTTTCCCAACACCATGCGAACGTGGCCTTGCACTTCGAATCCTCGGGCAAATTTTGTATTCGAACTTTAGTTCCTTTTGAGATTGACGTAGAAACGAGTACACAAACATGCGCACGCATCTTTATATTATATATATTCGCTAGATTGGGAAGGATGAGAGCATTCTATAATTGGGTGTTGGCCATAAATGAAGTACAATTAACAAATTTGATATTATTAATTTTTATCTAATCTTAAGAATGTGTTTTATTTCATATATGATATTAAATTTAAATAGGGTACAAGGTTTTTATTTCCAAATTGTGTTAATTATGTGTCTCCCCCTCTTCCGCTAGTAAGGCTACCTTCATCTTCTATGTTCTCTTTAATTTATCCATGCACTATCGCACCGGGCATAGCTGGTATTGTTATTTTTTAAAATGTCTTAGATAAACGAGGCAGGAGTTTTTAAGTTCCGAAGAGAAATAGACGAGCATTTCAAGTGGTAAAATCTCTTATGCACGGGTCGAACAACTTTTGCCTCATTTATCTAAGACCAATGAAGATTTACATCAGTGATAACTGGTTCGTTAATACCATAATCTCATGTTGGACAGTTGAAATATAAACAATAGTCAATTACTAGAGAAATTGCCGGAGATAATGATAGCAGAATTTTAGATAATGATTCTCTTCCCAACCTCGTACAATGTTTGAAAAGAAGCCGTGATTAATTCGAAAAAAGAAGGCAAACGATTCTTTAGATGGATTATGTCACACCCCGAAAACAACTAGAAAGGAGATGACACGGTTTTCGTTCCACACGAACGACACAACCTCAAACATAACCATATATATCTCAAACCACATATATAAATAAATCAACGGGTTGATCACAACACCAAAGTTTCCATAATCCACAAAAAAGAACATGTAAAAGTAGAACTTAGCCAACCCAACAAACTAATAACGTACATGCATACAACTCCTAAAAACCATACACAAAATCTAACTCCCAAAAGTCCTGTGAGAGCGACCTCGTACTAACGGCCGCTAGCCGAGGAGCCTGAAAAGATTGGGACAGAGAGAGGTGAGCAACACAACCCAATGAGTAGTATATATTTTCTAAGTAGATCGAGCAACCACTATACATGTATACAAACAATACAAAAACTTTAGAAGCAAAATTCAAGGTATGAAATACATATCGAATCACATAAGAGTTGTTTCATTTTATCAAAACTTTGTAAAGGTAAAAAATACATATTTAAATCCATCATCATAATTCAATTATCAATGGTCAAGTCCATTGATCAATTTCCATAAAAACCACGTCAATGGTCCATTTCATTGACTAATTTATTGCTTATTATACTACCATGATCACGACACAATGCCTTGTGACAATGTGACCAAGATTCCGCCTTAATAAGGTCTTCACCTACAAAATCAGTGGCTCGGTCTAGAAGGATATCCTAACTTGTATGCATATCTCGAGTTCACAGCTTTTTTTAGCATTAAAATCCTCTAATATCTATATCCAATCGAAAATACATTTCACAAACCAAATAAATAACTTTCTGGCAACACAACTCATCCACCAAAAATACATTTCATAAAAGCATTTCTCAAATAATTTCTGAACTTATTTCATAAACTAGGTCGTAACGCAATATACATATATATCCTTTCACAATATATTTCCAAAACCAATTCTCAAATCATTCACAAATAATAAAAGGTAGTAAATGTTCGATCTCGAGTTATGCAATAAAAATGCTCTTTAAGTTCAATATATATATATATATATATATAATCATAACTTCTTTGAGACATGGGTTTTATAAAATCAAAGAAGAGATAATACTGCTCACCTGAGAATACCCGAAACTAACAACAAGTAGCTAAACGAGCCAATGATTTCGTAATCCTAACAATTAAACGAGAATCAACGTCAAAACCACCTAAAATACTATAACAACTATGAATCAGTTAAACAATGCTTAAACGCTAACAAAACATCTCATACGCGCCAACAAATCACATACCAAAGCAATTATTTAAGCCGTTCACAATGCAAAGTTCACATGCAAAACCCTAAAATTCCCACCCCGACCAAACCGTTGCTTCAAAACGACTCCTGTCGAACTCCATGGCTCTACAACATTATAAACCACCATTTCCATGAAATTCCACAACTCAACAGCTAAAAAATTAGATTTCGCGGCTCGAATCTCTCGTAATGCCAAATTTAAACCATAACTCCAAAAATTACTTTGATTAGACGAACGAGGAACACAAATACTTATCGGGCATTACGATATAAAGTCGAATCGGCTTGGCAAGATCGCGCGATGCAATACTATCTCCTCTTTTCCCTTTCCTCTTCTTAGTTCTTTCCTTTCTCTTTCTCACTTTCCTTTTCAGTTTTTCCAGAGCCCTCGGCAACTGAAGGCATCCCCATTTGGCCTCTTTTTTTTCTAAAGTGGGTCCCACCACTACTTTTTGACCTAGTAAAAAACAGAAACACAAATATTACAAATTATTCGTAACAACCCTTAAATCGCATATTGATCAAGCCAAATTCTCGCTCGACTCTCGATCCATAGTGAACAGGATGTGTCCGGCTCTCGATAAGTGGTCGCACTTTATCGGAGCGGCTCATGTTACCCGGTCCGGTCCACGGCGCATCAAGCTCATCGAGACCTTCCCGTCTATAATCACAATCCTAAAAATGGGAAAAACAACAAATTAATTAAATGATAATAATATAAATAAAAGTAAAACGAGCGGGAAGCGGATGCAATCAACAGGTTCGTTACATGCCACGACATTACCATCGGCTTCTATAAATATCCCGCGACTTCTAATCGCTGACGACACGCAAAACCTTCCCGGTCTTCTTCCAGCTTTCAAATATCTGCCGCTCCAGTCTTCGTCTCTCCTCCACGACGACCTTCTCCTGATCTGCTTCGCCCCGATCGGCGGCGGCGGCGGCGGCCATGGACGAGGAGTACGACGTCATCGTGCTCGGGACCGGCCTCAAGGAGTGCATCCTCAGCGGCCTCCTCTCCGTCGACGGCCTCAAGGTCTCCTCCCTCCGTCCTTCCTCCTTTCATTTCCTCGCTCGATCGGTCGGTTCGATTCGATCTCGCGTCCTCCGATGCGTGAATCCCGTAGCTTGTCGTTAGATTCGTGAAAGTCTTTTTTTTTTATTTTCGTGTTTACGCCGCGGTAAGGATCCACGCGCTGACTTCAGTTTTTGAGCTGGTGTTCGTTTGGATTGGGGAGCCGGTTGATTATGTTTCGGATTAAGAGCGGTGGAAATCGGTGCCGAGGAGATCGCGATTGGGACTTGGGAGTGTCGTTTTGATGTGATTAAGTGCCTTGGACTATTGGCTGCTGGTGTATTGTCTTACGTTCAATTTGTATTGAGAATGGCAGTACTAACTTTAAGCGGAGATAATCTGAGAAACCGGTCCGCAGTTAGTTTGAGCTTTAGCGTAGTAGTTTTAAGCTGCTGATGAGCTCGAGCGAAATTGTGAATTTTTCATCCTGTCATATGGTGATTGGTGGACATTGGACATGGATACCCTCCAGTTTGCGCTATTTTTTTTTTTATCTCAAATACAAGTGGCAACTTCGTGATAATTGAATTGAGTTAGTCTCGAGTATATTGACCAAGTGTGAAGTCGTATTAAGTGAAGTAGTTAATCTCAAAGCTTTGAGGACAGTGAAGGTGGAGTAGTACATTGTCTTGACCTATTGACTTGTCACTATGCCTTGTATGGAGAAAGAAGCACTTCTCTTCCATCTTGTTAGATTGATAGGAGGATTGACGGAAAGCTCGTTGAAACTTAGACTGCTGCAGCAGATAGTATAGGTTGCTTCCTAGAGGTACATGCCAAAAATTATAGGTTGCTCCCCCTGAAAGCTGCTCTACCAGGCGGTCCAGGACATAAACCAGTCCCTAGAGACTTTATAAGAGTGTTGTGGCTACTACCTATCGGACTCCTTGGTCTCTAAGTTGCAGTCCGATATATGATCCTGCAATTGCAGAAACATGTTGACTCCTGCCATAAGAATACCTCCCTATGCCGTAGCTCTGGCCTGAGCTAATAGGACAGCGGAGTAATTTGGTGGGTTGCCCACTTTTAATGGATCCACACCCTTCTGCCATTCTGGTATTGGCAAATGGACTGGCACCCCTCGCTTCACTCTGCTTTTACAGCTGGCTGAAAAGCTTTTTCATGGAAAATCACATTAATGGAAGTGCTGAATGTCATTCAAGGCTAGACTAGAGCTACCGGTGTTTGCTTCCTCCTAACATTAATAAGCCTAAACGTTACTGGGATACTATAGGAACTTACTGAAGCAAGTATTTGTTGAACGTCACATCCGTTCAACTAGTTTATTTACGTACTGACGTTTTTTTTTTTCAAACTTTCGTGCTACTTTAGCCCATTCAAGTAGCTTGTCATGTAAATTGTTCAGTCTTCTGTCTCTTCTTTGTACTTATCTACGGGCATTTGGATTTTCTCTTTTGAGATTTGTTGCAAAATATGCAAATGAAACAACTATTCTCAATGTCTCTCCTTATTCCTTTTTTCCCATAACCAAGACAAAGATAATTACCATAGATTGTGGATTTCTGCTCTGTTGCTGACAGAAGAACCTTTTGAACCAGGTTTTGCACATGGATAGGAATGACTATTATGGAGGAGAGTCAACATCACTTAATCTCATTCAGGTCTGCTTTCTTCGTGCGTTCCCTGCAATTTGCTGCATTGTTGCATTATCTTTAATGGGTGGTTTGAATAGTTCCTATTGATGACTTGCAGCTCTGGAAGAAATTTAGGAATAGTGATAAACCTCCTGCACATTTGGGTTCTAGCAGGGATTATAATGTTGACATGGTCCCAAAGGTGAATTCTAAACTTTGTTAATTGGCCTACAATTTAAGCTCTAGCAGATTGTTTATCCTTATTTATTCTTTGCTGACTAGTGCTTCTGTGTAGTTCATAATGGCAAATGGTACTCTGGTGCGAGTCCTCATTCATACAGATGTTACCAAGTATCTGTACTTCAAAGCTGTGGATGGCAGCTATGTCTTCAGTATGGGAAAGGTATGGAGACACCCTCTATTGGAAAATACATTTGCAGAATCATTGCAGGTCTGCCTGGTTTTCCTTTCTTCTTCAACAATATGGTAGTGCCAATGACAGGTTCACAAAGTGCCTGCAACTGATATGGAAGCACTTAAAACTCCACTCATGGGCATGTTTGAGAAGCGTCGAGCTCGAAAGTTCTTTATATACGTTCAAGATTATGATGAAAATGATCCAAAGACACATGAGGGGATGGATTTGACACGTGTAACAACGAGAGAACTGATAGTGTACGTATTTAAATGTTTTCCAGGGTTGACATGTGACTTCAATTTCTGTATACAATATTAATGCTGCATTGCAAGTGCAAAGTGTTTTGCCTAGAAGTTCCCATTCTCACAACTGATCAAATGATAACTAAATTTGCTAGATGTTTTACTGTCTTATACCAATTTATGTGCTGCCTGTGGTAGGAAATGGTCCTCTCAATTCCTATTTTGGATGTTGGATTGTAAATGATATTAATCATCAAAAAGAAGAAAAGTCTAAAACAAAGTTGGAGTGTCCTTACGGTGCTCTTGCTCAAATATTTCTTTAATTTTATCTTCTTCTGCATGATTTTGTTCCAGCTATCATAATGGGTAGAATGATATTAGCTGGCTGAGCTGTGAAACCCTTTGGTCATTTTGCTTCTGTTTATTTTTTTACAGAAAATATGGTCTGGATGAGAACACCATTGATTTTATTGGCCATGCCATGGCGCTCCATAGAGATGATCGATACCTAAATGAGCCTGCCCTGGATACTGTCAAGAGAATGAAGGTGAATGATCCAGTTTACCAGAACAAACATTTTTCTTATGCTCGTAAAGAGAAATGTTTCCCATTTTTTTTGGAGAGCTCTGAATTGACATTCCTCTTCTTCTGTCAACCACTTGATAGCTCTATGCAGAGTCATTTGCTCGTTTCCAAGGAGGATCTCCCTATATTTATCCCTTGTATGGGTTAGGAGAGCTCCCTCAGGTACATCCAGCGTCACAGATGCATGTCCAAGCTGCTGCTGCTGCAGTTTTGACACACTTGATTAAATCCATTGCTGATGCCTGACCATTAGCTTTGGATTCTGTTTAACTTTTTTTTATTGTAATCCAGGCATTTGCGCGGCTAAGTGCTGTATATGGTGGGACTTACATGCTGCACAAACAGGAATGCAAGGTAATCAGGTCATTTGGTTCTCATTTATATTTGGACTGGTAAATATATCCTTATTCTCTGCCAATATCATGAAAATGGTGTTTATTGTTAAATTTCAAGTTAAATCTGCTACTTATAGTAAAAAAATGTTGTTTTATTTTGCTGTTATATTGCAGGTGGAGTTCAATGATGAAGGCCAAGTCATTGGCGTCACATCAGAGGGCGAAACTGCCAAATGCAAAAAAGTTGTTTGCGACCCTTCGTATTTGCCTAGCAAGGTAATGAATATGATACTGCATCATGATCATCGCAGAGTGTTAGCGAACTTATGTCGGAGTTCAGTTTGTTTGATGTAAGTGGTACTAGCTCATGTAGTATAATAAGTATATTGATTCCGTAAGATCAGTTAGTAATCTTTCTCGAGACAATTGTAGATTAAAACTTTTGTGGAGTTGGTTAAATAGGTGTATATCGGTTCTATCTGCCAGGTTCTATGCATGTGGATCTTGTGTGCGTGCTGCACCCCCTTGATATTGATAAAAAGATCATGGTCACTGCATCAGTGCCTGTGGTGGTTGACGTAATATTTATTTTGCCACTAAGATATGACTACTTTCTCTGGCCTAAAGGCCCTAAACCTTGCAAAATGTTTTATACCCCACCCTCTCAGTCCTTTTCTTTTTAATTTTTAAAAATGTAAGAACCAGTAACAGGCCTCGATAACCATAAAGGCGCATAACATGCAGATGCACCTTTTTTCTTTTGCAACAACAGTGGATGTCGTACTCAGTGGGAATATGTGAACTTGTGCAGGTTAGGAAAATCGGGAAGGTTGCCAGGGCAATCTGTATCATGAGCCATCCGATCCCAAATACCTATGATTCTCACTCAGTTCAGGTTATTATCCCACAGAAACAGTTGGGTCGCAAGTCAGATATGTAAGTTCTTGTGTACACTAATTGGAGATTATTAGCTATATTTTCTTATTATATTGAATGTGAAAGTCTGTTCGAGAAATGAAGGGGGAAAAAGCAAATCAATGATTATTGTCAAGAGAGAAATAGCTTCTTACTTATCCATTTAACTTCATTTGCTGTATTTGAGGTAGGAAAGGAAATGAATGCAAGTGTAGCAAGTAAAGTATCTTTCCCATGAGATCAATGATATTTTAATTAACTTTATGTAAACTATCATTTTAAGTCAGGATCAGAATCTGCTTGAGCCACATTTCACTTCTAAATACCATTTGATACTTGTATTTTAGATCTTGAATTTCACAAATGGTTCCATGCGCCTGCTTAATAGGTTGGCCATGGATTACCGATAAAAAAACAAAATCCATTTTCACGGCTTCTGATAATCTAAGCATCCTTCATTGTTTTTCGACTCCTTATTCAACTATGCCCATGTTTGAGCAGGTATCTTTTCTGTTGTTCATACTCTCACAATGTCGCACCAAAGGGCAAATTCATTGCATTTGTTTCGGCAGAGGCTGAAACTGATCAACCTGAGATAGAACTGAAGCCAGGGGTTGATCTGCTGGGGCCTGTTGATGAGATATTTTATGACACTTATGATAGATATGAACCAGTCAATGAACCTTCTCTTGACAACTGCTTCATATCCACTGTGAGTTGTGTTCCTCTCTCTCTCTCTCCGTCTGTCTCTGTGATGTATATGTGGAATTTGGGAGCTTTCAATTGTATTGATATTATGTTAATCTCTTCTCTTCCTATGCCTGCAGAGTTATGATGCCACAACCCACTTCGAGTCGACTGTTATGGATGTGCTTAACATGTATACAATGATCACCGGAAAGGTAAGAATTACTTCTCAGAAATGTCTTGCTATCAACTACGATCTTGATGATAAGTATTTCATCGGCGTGGGGAGCATGAGATAATCTTTGACAAGTTCTCATGGGGTTGGAAGTTTTTTAGGACTCTTTGGAAGCTATCAACATTAGAATTGCTCGGGCTATCCTTCTCGTTAATTATACCTGATGATTATGCATTTTTGTCTGTTCCCGTGAATTCAGCCTTTAAGTTATGATCTAATGTTTCTCTTTACAAGGTAATCATGCATTTGCGCTAGTTACATGATAAGCCCTGCCATAGTGCCATGCCCTCCCGTTTTTCTTGTGTCCAATTGGTGCAATAGAGGTGATCGGTGCGGTTAGCAGGGTGTTTGGCTATTTGCTATGCAGTACAAGTTAACTACTTTCTAGCCCCATGAAACCTGCCCAAAAAATACCGACCAAAAAAGAAAAAAAAACCTGCCCAAAAATTCCACCTACTGCACATTTTGTCTTTTCCCTCTGCTAATCAAGCCTATAGTCCCCTTCGATTAACGATCAAAGATGTCCTGAAAATGTAACATAATAGTAAAGCTTATGCATTATTGAGATGTGTAACTTTTGAATAGGACAGGAAATACCAAATAAATATAGTGTATCGGTTAGTCAAAGTAATTGTTAAATTCTTTGGCAGAAGCTGAAAGGCAAGAGTACGACAAACGGCTTATATTGCTTTGAAATGATTGAAGATCATATAGAAGTTGTTTTTCAACTCTTAACATTTTCCACAGCAGCAATTCAAGCTTCCTTGAGAGAGAGAGAGAGAGAGAGAGAGAGAGAGAGAGAGAGAGAGAGAGAGAGAGAGAGATGCTGACAAAATTACATTCTTCTGGGCAGGTTCTCGACCTCAGTGTGGATTTAAGCGCTGCCAGTGCTGCGGAGGAATGAGAATTGAGAGGTTCGGCGCCTGCATTGCTAGTGCCTGGTTTGGAGCTCTCAGGCATCGGTTTTTATTGTCGATAAATCTCTAGAACGTGTTTCTGGTTATTCTATGTACTATCAAGTGTCAACTGTGATAATTCATGTAAGAATTGACATGCAAAATGTGCAATGCTTATTTAAAATGCTAGTCATTAGTGTCTGCTTGATAGTCTCCTCCGGAGATGAAACGGACCATGGCCATGGAGACATTATTGAAATATTACACGATCAATGTGACTAGATTGATTATAACCTTTTTCCAACTCAAACAACATGGACTTTCTGTAGACATGGATGACCCAGCTGAAGAAGCCATCTACGTCTCATTCTCATTATTCCATGCACCAAGCTAATGGGAGCCGAGTGCATGGGTGCTGATTGATTTGATAAGACTCACATGAGACTCGTATGATAAGATAGCTCACATGAACCTAGTGCACACGCAAAGAGGCGGCCATTGAAGCTCAGACGAAGCAAAGGCAATTGGTAACGGTGGTCCTGATGCTTGCTTTCGTCTCTTCGAGAGAGAGACCCTCTGATTTCTTGTTTTTGCTGACTTTTCCTTTTCTTCTTCACTGTGGAGTGAGGATCTGCTGAGTCAGCTGAAAGACCTCAATACTGAGCTCGCTCTCCTTCATGTCACTAAGGTCACCGTAGGTGCGCCGAACAAGCTCTCCAACATGTAAGTCTAGGTCTACATCACGTCTCTATGTGCGATCGCGTGTTCTATGGCTTTGTTCGAGAATGTGATTGCATTAGTGAAACGACAATTAGTTTGAGCTAATGTGGAGGTCTCTTTGGTTCGGAATGAGTCGGCGGTTTTAGGACGATGTATCTCTTGATGGTCTAAATTCGCTTTCGAGCTTTGATTCGTGAGTCGAGGGTGAGTTGATTGAATTCGAATACTATGCTGGAGATCATTTAGCGCTGTCGGTAACATTTTTGTGGTGAATGTCTTGGTGGACATTGTTTGTAATGAGTTACGATGCGGTTTATCAAGTACCTCGTGCGTGATCGGGGATAACGTACGAAGTTAATGAATTACTTTTTGGAGGGAATTGGATGACCTATGAGTTGGCTAGCTAATGAACATGCGTGAATTGAACAATTACTTGGAAAAAAGAGAGTGGTGGTTAGTTTGAGATAGATAGATAGTATTTTTCTTGGCAAAAGTCACCAAAACTTCTACACTATGACTATTGTGATACATTTACCCTAAACCTTTTTGTGACACAAAAAATCTCAAATTTATATTCGTGTGACACATTTACCCTCATTCAAAGTTCCGTCAATGAAAATCGTTGAAAATTTGTCAACATGAACGTAAAAAAGTAAACGGTGTTAACATGACAGCTATGTGGCTTAAGTGAAATAAAAACGACGTTGTTTTGACTGAAAAATCATCTGACGGAGGGTAAATGTGTTGTATAGGTACAAGTTTAAGGTATTTTATGTCACGAGAAAAAGTTTAGGATAAACGTTTCATAGTGAGCATAGTTTAGAGATTCTTTATGGCTTTTTCCCCCCTTTTTAAGTGGAGTCATTGCCATTCGTCAAGTTATTCAAAAAGGAAACTCTACTATTTTCAACGTATTATTTTTCGTATGATATGCACGCTTTGGAGATTGAAATATCTTTCAGTAAATATGCATAATAAGGGTGTGTTTCGTAAAAAATTTCACGATAAAGGAAAATAATTTTCAGGAAATTATTTTCCTCTCTTTAGGTTAGAAAATTCATTTTCCTAACTTTAAGCATACACGTTTTCTTTTACCGTAAATAGTTTTTCATTAACTGATTATTTTCAACAAACCAAACGCGTGAAAGTCCAGAAAATTAATTTGCGGGAATTTATTACACTCAAACCAAAACACCCCAAGTGTTTGGAAAATACTCATCGACAAGATTTTGTATAGCACTCGACACGGGATAGTGATGAAAACAAGAGAATTTCAACAATATATGAAAATGTTATATTTCGACATTGTATAAAAATTCATCAGTCAAAGCTGGATATTTTAGATGTACTCATTGAATATAATTGTGCTACGATTACTCGAAACAAGGTTGGTGTAGATTGTCGAATGCATGATGTCATATTGAATTAATGAAAATGTAGAAAATAAGCTGTGATTTTATATTAAATCAAAGCAGAACAAATAAAGTGAAAAATTAAATCACACTCAAGACATTGGGTGTGTTTGGTTGAGAGAGAGACGATGAACACTAAAAATGGGGGAAAAATGGGAATTCGAAAATGTTAGTGAGGGCAAAGTTGGAAGAAAATATCATTAATCTTCAAGAGGTCTTTTCGAAAATGCTGAAAGCCAAAGCAAGGGAGGACCTACCTTGGGTTTTGGTTTTGTCGGTGCTGGCTTTCATTCAAAGTGATCCAAAATGTTTGCACCAACTGTCACGACATTCACCTAACTTTAGAGGCCCAAAGTCCTTTCCCAAAACATGCCAAACTCAGCTTGTATTGAAACAAATCCCGCTCCAATTAGCCTCGATTCCACTCATTCACTCTAAAGGTCATTGGCACCGATATCGGCCATTGCACTTCCAATCCTCGGTTATATTTTTCTTCACAAACTCAAGTTCATTTGGAGATTAATGTAGAGAGGAATACACGAATATGCACATGCACCTTCATATCATATATATTGTATATTCACCATTGCACTTCGAATTCTCGGAATAGTAGTAGTAGGCTACCTCCCTCTTCTATATTCTTTTCATTTATCCATGTAGATCCGCACGAGGTATATCTGATATTGTTAATAGCAGAAATTTTTATGTTCCGAAAACTAAATTGACGAGCATTTTTAAGTTATAAAATCTATTATGCGCGAGGTTAAAAGCTAGTGATTATGAACCGTAAAGATTTACGTTTATAACAACTGATTCGCTAATGCCACAATCTCATGTCGAACGGTTGAAATGCAAACAATCGTCAATTAGTAGACAAATTTGGTGGAGATTTGACCATAAAATTAAGATAATGAGCTTTTGGACCTGTTTGTACCCGTGTATATGAGTTTTGTACTCTTCCCAACCTCGTACAGTGTTTAATGAAAATGGGAAAATTGTACAAAAAGTCATAAATCTATTGCACTTTTGCCAATTCAGTCCTAAATCTTTCAACTTTGCCAATTGAGTCCTAAACCTTTTCATTTCTTGCCAATTGAGTCCGTCCGGTCAATTTTAGCCAAAAATCGCTGGCATGGACGCCACGTGGCCACGTGGTGCTGACGTGGACATTTTTATATAATATTTTAATAATTTTTGAACTTTTTATGTTTTTTTTTTCTTTTCTCTATTTTTTTCTTAGTTTGGAAGTTAGGGCCGGCGAAGGTACGAAGGTGGCTGGCTGAACTTCACCGGCCACGGGCGAGGGCCGCGATGCCCTAGCCCAAATTTGGCTAGGCGAGGGCTTGGTAGCCCTTGTCGGCCTAGGCGAGGCGCGTTGACTGGGACCGGCGAGGGCCTCGCCTAGCCAGATTTGGGCGAGGGCGTCGCGGCCCTCGCGGCCCTCGCCAGCCCTATCTTCAAAATAAAAAAAAAAAAGAGAAAAAAAAGAGAAGAAAAAAAATCTTAAAAAGTTCAAAAATTATTAAAATATTATATAAAAATATCCACGTTAGCGTCACATGGCCGCTTGGCGTCCATAGCAGCGATTTCTAGCCAAAATTAGCCGGATGGACTCAATTGATAAGAAATGAAAAGGTTTAGGACTCAATTGGCAAAGTTGAAAGATTTAGGACTGAATTGGCAAAAGTGCAATAGGTTTAGGATTTTTTGGACAATTTTCCTTAATGAAAAGCCATGATTAATTTGAAAATGAGGCATACGATTCTTTAGATGGGTTATTTATAATAAGGGTGAGCATGAGCCCCAAGTAGAATCGAGAATCGGATTGAACTGACCCTAAAAATTGGTCCAGTTCTCGATTCCGGGACTCATCGATATGGTTCCAAATTTTTTGGAACTAATATCTCCCGAATTCCGGGTAGGAACCTAATCAAATCGGACCGGTAACCGTAGAGCCGAAGAATCGAATCGGGATCCAGAATATCGGACCGAACCGAGATAACCCTAAAACTAGTAGTATCTATGGATCTTTTATATCAAACTTCTATAATTCGAAACATAATTTCATTACTAGTGTTGTTCAATGTGTTCTTCTATTACTATGATTAGCTTTAAACTCTCTCTTGTAGAGGTGGAAGATATGTACCCATTAGAATTCACCTGCAAAGAAAGGAATTGACTGGCACCGTAGATTCGGTTCAAGGGTCAATTCCAGGATATACGGGATATGGTCCGAATTCTAAAAATCTCAGTTCCATGGTATATATGATAAATTTTAGGTTCCAAAAATTAAGAATTGGTCTCTGCAATAACTGGGAACCGGTCTCTACAGGTTGGCGTTGCATATTTTTCGAGACAAATTCTCACTTGCTCTTGATCCATGGTGGACGGGATGTGTCTCGTTTGTCGATAAACGACCCCGCTTTATCGAAACGGCTCGTGTTGCTCGGTCCACGACGCATCGAGTTCATTGGAGACCTTCTCATCGACACCACAATACTAAACAATGGGGAAAAAAGGAACAAATTATTTAAAATGACAATAATAGAAATAAAAAGCAAAATGAGCGGGAAGCAACCGCAATCCACAAGTTTGTCACATATGCCTGCCTCTCCCTTCATGATCAAACAACGAACTCCAGCCTCCTTTTGTAAGATATTCCCGCCTTCATTGCAGACGGCACGTATTCCCCCCGTCACCTTCCTGGTCTTCTTCCGGCTTTTTAAACATCTGCCGCTCTCCTCCCAGACCACTTGATCTGCTCTCACCGGTCGGCGAACATGGACAATGAGTACGACGTCATCGTGCTCGGGACCGGCCTCAAGGAGTGCATCCTCAGCGGCCTCCTCTCCGTCGACGGCCTCAAGGTCTCTCTTCCTCCTCCTCCGGTCATTTCCTCGCTCAACTGGTCGGTTCGATTTATTCTCGTGTCCTCCGATGTCTGAATCCTCACAGACAAGAGTCGCGCGGCTTTTGATTTTTTCCGGCGAAATTCAGCTTGCGTCGTTAGATTCATGGAGGTTTTTTTTTTCGGGTTCACGCTGAGCTGACTTCAGTTTTTGAGTTGGTGTTCATTTGTATTGGAGAGTCGGTTGATTATGTTCGAATTGGGAACGGTGGACATAGTTGCTGAGGAGATCGCGGTTGGGACTTGGGAGTTTTGATGTGAGTAAGTGCCTTGGTTTTTTTGATGTAATGGGGCAGACGAGCGAGACTCTTGAATAGAGCACCTTGCTTTGCTAGCCGGTTTACATGTGAATGGCAATGCTAATTCAAGCGGAGATGATCTGAGAAACCGGTCTGCAGTTAGTTTGAGCTTTACAGTAGTAGTTTTAAGCTGCTGATGATCTCGAGTGAAATTGTGAACTCGCATCCTATCTTATGGTGATCGGTAGACATTGGACATGGATACCCTCCAGTTTTCGCTATCTTTGATCTCAAATACAAGTGGCAACATTTAATGATAATTGAATTGTGTCATTCTCGAGTATATTGATGACATGTGAAGTAGCATAAGTAAATAATTTGAATGGTCTAAGTGAAGTACTTACTCTTAAGTTTAGAGGACAGTGAAGGTGGAGTAGTAGATTGTCTTGACCGATTGATTTGTCACATTGCCTTATATGGAGAAAGAAGCACTTCTCTTCCGTCTTGTTGGATGGATAGGAAGATTGACGGAAAGCTCTTTGAAAGTTAGACTGATGCAGCAGATAGTATGTCAAATCAAGGAGATTGCCCCTTCAACAATTGGTTGCTTCCGTAAGTTTCATGCCAAATATTATAGGTTGCTCCCCCTGAAAGTTGCTCTGCCAGGACATAAACCAGTCCCTTGAGACTTGATTAGCGTGTTGTGGCTATACCTATCGGACTCCTTGGTCTCTAAGTTGAGTCTGATAAATGATCCTGCGATTGCAGTAACATATTGACTCCTGTGATAAGAATACCTCCATATGCTGTAACTCTGGCCTGAGCTAATAGGACAGCGGAATACTTTGGTGGGTTGCCCACTTTTAATGGATTCATGCCCTTCTACCATTCTGTTATTGGCAAATGGACTGGCACCCCTAGCTTCACTCTGCTTTTACAGCTGGCCGAAAAGCTTTTTCATGGAAAATCACATTAATGGAAGTGCTGAATGTCATTCAAGGCTAGACTAGAGCTACCCGGGTTTGCTTCCTCGTGACATTAATAAGACTAAATGTTACTTGGATACTATTGGAACTTACTGAAGCAAGTATCTGTTAAACGCCATATCCATTCCACCAGTTTATTTATGTACTAACGTTTTCTTTTCAACTTTCGTGCTACTTTAGCCCTTTCCATGTAGATTGTCATGTAAATTGTTCGCTCTTCTGTCTCTTCTTTGTACTTGGATTATATCTTTTAAGATTTGTTGCAAAATATGCAATGAAATAACTATTCTCAATGTCTCTCTTTCTCTTTTTCCCATAACCAAGACAAAGATAACTAGCATAGATTGTGGATTTCTCCTCTGTTGCTGACAGAAGAACCTTTTGAACTAGGTTTTGCACATGGATAGGAATGACTATTATGGAGGAGAGTCAACATCACTTAATCTCATTCAGGTCTGCTTTCCTCGTGCGTTCCCTGCAATTTGCTGCATTGTTGCATTATCTTTAATGGGTGGTTTGAATAGTTCCTATTGGTGACTTGCAGCTCTGGAAGAAATTTAGGAATAGTGACAAACCTCCTGCACATTTGGGTTCTAGCAGGGATTATAATGTTGACATGGTCCCAAAGGTATAATTCTAGACTTTGTTAATCGGCCTACAATTTAGGCTTTCGCAGATTGTTTATATTCTCCTTATCTGTTCTTTTCTGACTAGTGCTGCTGTGTAGTTTATGATGGCAAATGGTACTCTGGTGCGAGTCCTCATTCATACAGATATTACGAAGTATCTGTCCTTCAAAGCTGTGGATGGCAGCTATGTCTTCAATAAGGGAACGGTATGGAGAAGAAAACTATATTGAAACATTTGCATAATCATTGCAGGTCTGCCTGGTTTTCCTTTCTTATTCAACAATATGGTAATGTCAATGACAGGTTCACAAAGTGCCTGCTACTGGTGTGGAAGCACTTAAAACTCCACTCATGGGCATGTTTGAGAAGCTTCGAGCTCGAAAGTTCTTTATATACGTTCATGATTATGATGAAAATGATCCAAGGACACACGAGGGGATGGATCTGACACGTGTAACAACGAGAAAACTGATAGCGTATGTTTAAATGCTTTTCCTGGGTTGACATGTCATTTCAATCTCTGTATACAATATTAATGCTGCACTGCAATTGCAAAGTGTTTTGCCTAGAAGTTTCCATTCTCACAACTGATCAAATGATAGATAAGTTTGCTAGATGTTTACTGTCTTATACCACTTTATGTGCTGCTTGTAGCAGGAAGTGGTCCTCTGCATTCCTATTTTGGATAGTGGATTGTAAATGATATTACTTATCAAAAAGAATAAAAGTCTAAAACAAAGTTGGAGAGTCTTTACGGTGCTCTTACTCAATTAACTCTTTCATTCATGATTTTGTTCCAGCTATCATAATGAGTAGAATGATATTAGCTGGTGGTGCTGTGAACCCTTGGTCAATTTGCTTCTGCATGTTTTTTGAACAGAAAATATGGTCTGGGTGACAACACCATTGATTTTATTGGTCATGCCATGGCGCTCCATAGAGATGATCGATACCTAAATGAGCCTGCCCTGGATACTGTCAAGAGAATGAAGGTGAATGATCCTGTTTCCCAGAACAAACATCTTTGTTATGCTCGTAAAGAGAAATGTTTCCCGTTTTGTTTGGAGATCTTTGAATTGACATTCCTATTCTCTCTGCCGGCCACTTGATAGCTCTATGGAGAGTCATTTGCTCGTTTTCAAGGAGGATCTCCCTATATTTACCCCTTGTATGGGTTAGGAGAGCTCCCTCAGGTACATCTAGCGTCACAGATGCACATGTCCAAGCCGCTGCTGCAGTTTCGATGTACTGGATCAAATCCGTTACTGATGCCTGACCATTTGCTTTGGATTATGTTTAACTTTTTTTCCTTTGTAATCCAGGCATTTGCACGGCTTAGTGCTGTATATGGTGGGACTTACATGTTAAACAAACGGGAATGCAAGGTAATCGGGTCATTTGGTTCTCATTTTTATTTGGAATAGTAAATATATGCTTATTCTCTGCTAATGTCATGAAAATGGTGTTTATTTGTTAAATTTCAACTTAAATCTGCTGCTTATAGGAAAAAAAAAGTTGTTTTATTTTGCTTTTATTGCAGGTGGAGTTCAACGATGAAGGCCAAGTCATTGGTGTCACATCAGAGGGCGAAACTGCCAAATGCAAAAAAGTTGTTTGCGACCCTTCCTACTTGCCTAACAAGGTAATGAATATGATACTGCATCTTGATCATGGCAGTATGTTAGCAAACTTATGTCGGAGTTCAGTTTGTTTGATGTAAGTGGTACTAGCTCATGTAGTATAGCAAGTCTATTGATTCCGTAAGATTGGTTAGTGATCTTTCCTGAGACTATTATAGATTAAAAATTTTGTGGAGTTGGTTGAATAGGTGCATAGAGGTTCTATCAATCAGATTCTTTGCATGTAGATCTTGTGTGTGTGTGTGATGCACAACCCCTTGATACCGAAGAAAAGATCAGTGTTGCTGCATGCATCGGTGCCTATGGTGGTTGAAATAAGATTAATTTTGCCACTAAGATATGACTACTTTCTCAGGCCTAAAGGCCCTAAACCTCGCAAGATGTTTTACACCTCAGCCTTTCGGTTGTTTTCTTTTGCTTTTTTTAAAAAAAAAAGTAACAACCAGTAACAAGCCCTGATAACCATGAAGGCGCATGACATGCAGATACCTTTTTTCTTTTGCAACAACAGTGGAAGTCGTAGTCAGTGGGAATTTATAATATTGTGCAGGTTAGGAAAATTGGGAAAGTTGCCAGGGCAATCTGTATCATGAGCCATCCGATCCCAAATACCAATGATTCTCACTCAGTGCAGGTTATTATGCCCCAGAAACAGTTGGGCCGCAAGTCAGATATGTAAGTCCTTGAGTACACTAATTTGAGATTACTAGCTATATTTTCTTATACTATTTGATGCGAAAGTTTGTTCGAGAAATGAAGGGGGAAAAAGCAAATCTAAATGTTAATTGTCCAAAGAGAAATAGCTTCTCACTTATCATTTAACTGCATTTGTTGTACTTGAGGTGGGAAAGGAGATGAATGAAAGTGTAATAAGTTAAGTTTCAGTCCCATGAGATCAATGATATTTTAAATAACTTTACGTAAACTATCATTTTAAGTCAGGATCAGAATCTACTTGAGCCACATTTCACTTCTAAATACCATTTGATACTTGCATTTTAGATCTTGAATTTCACAGATGGTTCCATGCGCCTGCTTGATAGTTTGGCCTTGGATTACCGATGGTTAATAAAATACATTTTCACGGCCTTCCAATAATCTAAGCATTGTTCCTTGGTTTCGACTCTTTGTTCAACTATGCCCATGTTTGAGCAGGTATCTTTTCTGTTGTTCATACACTCACAAAGTCGCACCAAAGGGCAAGTTCATTGCATTTGTCTCGGCTGAGGCTGAAACTGATCGACCTCAGACAGAACTGAAGCCAGGGGTTGATCTGCTGGGGCCTGTTGATGAGATATTTTATGACACTTACGACAGATATGAACCAATCAATGAGCCTTCTCTTGACAACTGCTTCATATCAACTGTGAGTTTTGTTCTTCTCACTCACTCTCTCTCTCTCTCTCTCTCTTTCTGATGTATATTTGGAGTTCGGGAGCTTTTAATTGTATTGATATTATGTTAATCTCTTCTCTCGCTGTACCTGCAGAGCTATGATGCCACAACCCACTTCGAGTCGACTGTTATGGATGTGCTTAACATGTATACGAAGATCACCGGAAAGGTAAGAATTACTTCTTGGAAATGTCTTGCTATCAACCACGATCTTGTTGATGAATTCTTTGTTGGCGTGGCGAGCATGAGAAAATCTTTGACAAGTTTTCATGTGGGTTGGAAGTTTTTGAGGACTCTTTGGAAGCTGTCAATTTTAGAACTGCTCGGGTCCACCCTTCTCATTAATTATACCTGATGATTATGCATCTTTGACTGTTTCCGTGAACTCAGCCTCTTGGTTATGATCTAATGGTTTTCTTGACGAGGTAATCATGCATTTGGACTAGTTATTTTCCCCGTTTTTCTTGTGTCCAATTAGTGCAATAGAGGTGATCGGTGTGGTTAGAAGTGTGCTGGCTATTTGCTATGCAGTACAAGTTCTCAACTTTCTCACCGACTTCCTAGAGCCGTGAAACCTGCCCAAAATTTCCACCTACTGCACATCTTGTCTTTTCCCTCTGCTAATCAAGCCTATAGTCCCCTTCAATCAACAATCAAAGATGTCCTGAAAATGGAAAATAGTAGTCAAGGTTATGCATAATTGAGACACGTAACATCTTGAATAGGACAGGAAATACCAAATAAATGTAGCGCATCGGTTAGTCGATGTAATTGTTAAATTCTTCGGCAGAAGTTAACAGGCAAAAAGTACGACAAACGGCTTATGTTGCTTTGACATGATTGAAGATCATAAAGAAATTATTTTTCAACTCTAACATTTTCCATAGCAGCAAATCAAGCTTCCTTGCTAAGACATTGAAAGAGAGAGAGAGAGAGAGAGAGAGAGATGCTGAAAAATCTACATTCTTCTGAGCAGGTTCTCGACCTCAGTGTGGATTTAAGCGCCGCCAGCGCTGCAGAGGAATGAGAAAAGAGAGGGTCAGTGCATGCATTTCTTGTACCTGGTTTGGAGCTCTCAGGCATCAGTTTTTATTGTCGACGAATCTCTCGAACAAGTTTCTGGTTATTCTATGTACTATCAACCGTGATAATACATGTAAGAATTTACATGCAAAATGTGCAATGCTTATTTGAAATGCTAGTGGTTGGTGTCTGCTTGATAGTCTCCTCCGGAGACGAAACGGTCCATGGAGACATTACTGAAATATTACGCGATCAATGCGACTGGATTGATCACACCCTTGTTCCAACTCAAACAACATGGACTTTCTGGAGACATGGATGACCCCGCTGAAGAAGCCATCTACGTCTCGTTCTCATTATTCCATGCACCATGCTAATGGGAGCCGAGTGCACGGGCGCTGATTGATTTGATGAGACTCCGTTGTGACTTGTATGATCAGATTAGCTCACATGAACCTAGCGCACGCGCAGAGAGGCGGCCATTGAAGCTCGGACGAAGCAAAGGCAATTGGTAACAATCGTCCTCATGCTCGCTGTCGTTGCTTCGAGAGAGACCCTCTGATCTCTAGCTTTTGCTGACTTTTTCGTTTTGCTTCTTCAATGCGGAGCGAGGATTGAGGCTCACGAGCCGCGACAGACGTCGAAGGCGGAACTGCTGAGCCAGCTGAAGGGACATCAAGGCCGAGCTCGCTCTCCTTCACGCCGCCCGAGGTCACCGGAGGTGCGACGAACCAAGCTCTCCAACATGTAAGTCTAGGCCTACGTCACGTATCTATGTGCATTCGCGTGGTTCTATGGCTTTGTTCGAGAATGTGATTGCATTAGTGAAATGGTAAGTAGTTTGAGCTAATTTTGGAGGTATCTTTGGTTCGGTAACGAGTAGGCGGTTTTGAGTTCAAAAGAGAAATATATGGATGAAGTATTCATCGACTCTGTTAACTATAGTATTGCCACCTCCTATACTAATTTTTGGCTATCTTTCAATCTTATACGTTCTTTTTATTTATCCATACGGATCCGTACCTCCAACAATCTTCCACTTTCTTCATGCATCTCCCACTAATATCTTTTCGTTTCAATTAAGTCCATCGTACTAGTTATCCATAATTCCTTTACTTTCGAAATTCGTTTGATAAACGACATCGCACATTAGGACTAATATTAATGAATCTGAGTAAAAATCGTTCTTACGAAAAATTAATCACATCATCCTAGCGTTTTCACGGCCAAACCCATTTTGAAATTGATTGCGTCGCTTGTGAATTACACGTTGTTGATCGGAAATTATATTTTCGAATATGTAAGTGCTGTTTTTTTTCTTTTTTGTGCCGGAGAAACAGATTGTGAATTTCTCTTTTGTCGATAAAAACAGAAATTTCATTAACTCAAAGAAAATCCGTTCACATCGGACTAGGGTTTATTTCCACCGACTCATCTTGCATTTTCCAGCTCTCAGTTCTTGGTTAGTTGGGCTCTTAAGAAGCCTGAAATTGGGGAAAAGCCCATTGGGAATAGTGAAATCACGAGTTCCATTCTTGGGCCATAAATCAAAGTGAATTAAGCCATAGTTTTAATTTAGGGTAATATCGCCAAAATCCGGTACATCCGTATCATATTTATTCACAATTTATTTTTCGTGTCATCCCAAACTGGTACACTCCGTGACAAATCTATCCTCCATTAGCTTCCGTCGAATATTTGGTGAAATTGTTAAAAACAATTCGGATGTGATGTAGCTTAGATATGGAAATTCCATATAAATAAACGGCATCGTTTTTTTTTTTAAGAAGTTAGATATGAAGAAAATGAGCCGAGATTGGAAAATATGCTAATTTTTCCCCAAGAGTTCCTCATCTATTGAAAATTTGCCAAAATCCCTAATTTTGCCTTAATTTTTCTCTAAACAGCTTCCTCACATTTTGAAAATTTGCTGAAATCCCTAACTTTTTTCCCAAATTCTGTCCTAAGATTTTAATAGATTTGTCACGAAACGTAACACTTTGGTATTTTTTTTATATATTATTAACCCTTTCAATTAAACCTTATTGTTACCCAAGTCGTGTAAGCTGTGCAAATCCCATGAAGAGATAGTAGAGACCATCTACTCACACATGCGTGATTTATACTTTTGTCATGGCTAGGATCCAAACTTTGTATGAACATTTTGGCATGGAAAGGAACTGTCAAGAAAGCCAAATCTTTTAACTATGTTGGGGAAGGGAGAGTGAAGCAAGAACCACACGATTTCGATTAAGTGTTGTCGTTAAGACGACGATCTCATGCGTGATTTATACTTTTGTCACACATGCGTGATTTATACTTTTGTCATGGCTAGGATCCAAACTTTGTATGAACATTTTGGCATGGAAAGGAACTGTCAAGAAAGCCAAATCTTTTAACTATGTTGGGGAAGGGAGAGTGAAGCAAGAACCACACGATTTCGATTAAGTGTTGTCGTTAAGACGGCGATCTCATGTCGAACGATTGAAACATACACAATTGTTAATCGAGACAAGTTCCATATTAAGAGATGATAGTGATTCTTCGACTGGAGATACCGCAGGAGAGGCTTAATGGTAGAATTCGGACCATAAGTTTTAGGACCCGTTTATACCGTGCACAAGAATTTCGTACTTCTCCCGATTTTTTCTTTTACAATGTCTTAAGAAAAATCAAGATTAACTTGAAATTATTCGAGTGGCAACGTAGCTTAAATTGCGCATCGCTCGTCCCCCGGGGTAAATTCTTCTCTTACTCATGATTTTACAGCGGACCGGATGAATCACGCCCATCGATGAGTGCCCGACTCTATCGAAACGGCTTGTATTACTAGGTCCACGAAGCATCGACTTGAGCAAGACCTTTTCATCCATGCCGCGACATCTTAAAAAGAAAAAGAAAGAAGAAGGAGGAGAGAAAATAAAAAAAATAGGAAATAAATAAAATAAAAGGGAGCAGGAAGCGGCAGCAATCAACAAAGCTTATTATAATAAAAAAAAACAAACAAAAAAATTTTCGCGGATTTAATTCCAGACAGCACGCCATCACCATATTCCAACTCCTCCTCCTCCTCCTTCTCCGGCCTCCCTCTCTCTCTCTCAGATCTCTCTCTCGCCGCCGCCGCCGCTCTTCGGCCGCGACCTTCTCTTGATCTGCTTCGCCCCGATCGCCGGCGGCGACCATGGACGAGGAGTACGACGTCATCGTGCTGGGGACCGGCCTCAAGGAGTGCATCCTCAGCGGCCTCCTCTCCGTCGACGGCCTCAAGGTCCTTCTCCCTCCCTCCTTCCTTCCTTCCTTCCTTCCTTTCATTTCCTCGCTCGATTGGTCGGTTCGATTCGATCTCGCGTCCTCCGATGCGTGAATCCCGTAGCTTGTGTCGTTCGATTCGTGGAAGTTTTCTTCTTCTTCTTCTTCTTTTCTTTTGGGGGGGTTTACGCTGCGAGTGAGGATCCACGCGCTGACTTCAGTTTTTGAGTTGGTGTTCGATTGGGATTGGAGAGTGGGTCGGTTGATTACGTTTCGAATTGGGAGCGGTGGGAATCGGTGCTGAGGAGATCGCGATTGGGACTTGGGAGCGTCGTTTTCACGTGATCAAGTGCCTTTTGGTTTTTGGTTACTGGCTTGTTGTCGTAGGTTCTATTTGTATCGGGACGGATCAGCGAGACTTTTGAATTTAGGGCCCGTGGCTTTGCCAGCCGATTTACGTGAGAATGGCAGCACGAATTCGAGCGGCGATGATCTGAGAATCCGGTCCGCGGTCAATTCGAGGTTTAGATGTAAGCTGCTGATGAGCTCGAGTGAAATCGTGGATTCTCGTCGTGTCATATGGGGATTGGTAGACACTGGACGTGGACGCCTCTAGTTTTCGCAATTTTTGATCGCAAATCCAAGTGGCGACTTCATTGTAATGGAATTGGGTCGGTCTCGAGCAAATCGAGTACATGTGAAGTCGTTTTTTGAGCGTAAACTAAATTGATTGAACGGTCTAAGTGAAGTACTTGATCTCAAGCTTTGAGGGCAGTGAAGGTGGAGTAGTACATTGGCTTGGCTGATTGACTTGTCGCCATGCCTTATATGGAGACGGAAGCACTTCTCTTTTCATCTCGTTGGATAGAGAGGAGGATTGACGGAAAGCTCCTTGAAACTTGGACCGCTGCGGCAGATAGTCTTTCGAATCAAGGAGATCGCCCCTTCAACATTTGGCCGCTTCCGTGAGATTCATGGCGAAAATTATGGGTAGCTGCCCCCAAAAGTTGCTCTACCATGGCATAAACCAATCCCTAGAGACTCGATAAGTGTGTCGTGGCTATACCTATCGGACTCTTTGGTCTCTAAGTTGAGTCCGATATATGATCCCATGAATCCAGTAAGATATTGATTCCTGCGATAAGAATACCTCTGTATGCCAGAGCTCTGGCCTTAGCTAATAGGACAGCGGAATACTTTGGTGGGTTGCCTACTTTTAATGGATCCACACCCTTCTACCATACTGGTGTCGGCAAGTGGACTACATCTGGCATCCCTCGCTTCACTCTGCTTTTACAGCTGGCCGAAAAACTTTTCGTGGAAAATTACATTAATGGATGTGCTGAAAGTCATTCAAGGCTAGACTGGAGCTAGCTGTGTTTGCTCCCTTGTAACATTATTAAGACTAAATGTTACCGAATGCAATAGGAACTTACCGAAGCAAGTATTTGTTGAATATCATATCCATTCCACTGGTTTATTTATGTAGCTAACGTTTTCTTTTTTAACTTTCATGCTACTTTAGCCCTTTCATATAGCTTGTCATGTAAATTATTCACTCTTCTGTATCTTCTTTGTAATTATCTTAGGGCACGTGGATTTTCTATTTTGAGATATGTTGCAAAATATGCAATGAAATAACTATTCTCAGTTTCTCTCCTTATACTCTTTTTCCCATAACCAAAACAATGGTAATTAGCATAGATTGTGGATTCCTGTTCTGTTGCTGATGAAAGAAACTTTTGAACCAGGTTTTGCACATGGATAGGAATGACTATTATGGAGCAGAGTCAACATCACTTAATCTCATTCAGGTCTGATTTCTTCAAGCGTTCATGGCAATTTTCTGCATTGTTGCCTTATCTTTAATAGGTGGTTTGAATAGTTTCTTTTGACGACTTTGTGAATTGCAGCTCTGGAAGAAATTTAGGAATAGTGACAAACCTCCTGCACATTTGGGTTCTAGCAGGGATTATAATGTTGACATGGTCCCAAAGGTATAATTCTCACACTTTGTTAATCGGCCTACAATTTAAGCTGTGGCAGATCGTTTATATTCTCGTTATTTATTTGTTGCTGACTATTGCTTCTGTGTAGTTTATGATGGCAAATGGTGGTCTGGTGCGAGTCCTCATTCATACAGATGTTACCAAGTATCTGTACTTCAAAGCTGTGGATGGCAGCTATGTCTTCAATAAGGGAAAGGTATACTGGAACATACATGTGCAGAATCATTGCACTTCTGCCTGGTTTTCCTCTCTCATTTAACAATATGGTAATGCCAATGGCAGGTTCACAAAGTGCCTGCTACTGACATGGAAGCACTTAAATCTCCACTCATGGGCATGTTTGAGAAGCGTCGAGCTCGAAAGTTCTTTATATACGTTCAAGATTACAATGAAAATGATCCAAAGACACATGAGGGGATGGATTTGACACGTGTAACAACGAGAGAATTGATAGCGTATGTTTTTAAATATTTTCTTGGGTTGCCATGTCATTGCAACCTCTTAAAAGAGAAATTAATGCTGCACTGCAATTGCAAAGTGTTTCGCCTAGAAGTTCCCATTCTGACGACTGATCAAATGATAACTGAATTTTCTAGATGTTTACTGTCTTATACCACTTTATGTGCTGCTTGTAGCGGGAAGTGGTTGTCTGCATTTCTGTTTTGGATATTGGATTGTAAATGATATTACTTATAAAGAAGAAGAAAAGTCTAGAACAAAGTCGCAGAGTCCTTACGGTGCTCTTACTCAAATATTTCTTTCATTTTCCCTTCTTCTGCATGAATTGTTCCGGCTATTATAATGAGTAGAAGGATACTAGCTGGTTGAACTATGGAATCCTTGGTCATCATGCCTCTGTTGATGTTTGAACAGAAAATATGGTCTGGATGACAACACCATGGATTTTATTGGCCATGCCTTGGCACTCCATAGAGATGACCGGTTCCTAGATGAGCCTGCCCTGGATACTGTCAAGCGAATGAAGGTGAATGATCCTGTCCCAGAACAAACATTTTTCTTATGCTTGAAAGAAAAATGTTTCCCATTTTGCTCTGAATTGACATTCCTCTTCTCTTGATAGCTCTATGCAGAGTCACTTGCTCGTTTTCAAGGAGGATCTCCCTATATTTACCCATTGTATGGGTTGGGGGAGCTCCCTCAGGTACATCTAGCATCACAGATGCATGCCCAATCAGCTGCTCTAGATACAGTGGCTCAAATCCGTTACTGATGCCTGACCATTTACTTTAGGTTCTGCTTAACTTTTTTTCTTTGTTATCCAGGCATTTGCACGGCTTAGTGCTGTATATGGTGGGACTTACATGTTGAACAAACCGGAATGCAAGGTAATCATGTCATTTGGTTCTCATTTATATTTGGACTAATAATTATATACTTAGTTTCTGACAATATCATGAAGTGGTGTTTTATTTATTTATTTTTTTTTTAAATTTCAAGTTAAAACTGCTACTAATAGAAAGAAAAAAATGTTGTTTTATGTTGCTGTTATTGCAGGTGGAGTATAACGATGAAGGCCAAGTCATTGGTGTCACATCAGAGGGTGAAACTGCTAAATGCAAAAAAGTTGTTTGTGACCCTTCCTACTTGCCTAACAAGGTAATGAATATGATACTGCATCATGATCATCGCAGTATGTTAGCGAACTTATGTTGGAGTCCAGTTTGTTTGATACAAGTGGTATGAGCTCATGTGGTATACTTATAATATTGATTCCGAAGATGGGATAGTAATCTTTCACGAGACTATTGTGGCTTAAATTGGTTTAAAAATTTTGTGGAGCTTGGTTGAATAGGTGCATATTGGTTCTATCTGTCAGATTCTTTGCATGTAGATCTTGTGTGCCTGCTGCACCCCTGTGATACTAAGAAAAAGATAATTGTTGCTGCAGCAGTGCCTATGGTTATTGAATATAAGATTTATTTTGCCACTAACATATGACTACTTTCTCCGCCCTGAAGGCCTTAAACCTCGCAATTACACCCCACCCACTCGGTCCTTTTCGTTTTAAACAAAATAAGAACGAGTAACAAGCCCCGATGACCAGGAAGGCGCATAAAATGCAGATACACCTTTTCTCTTTTTAATTGTGCAACGACATTGGACATCACACTCATTGGGAATATTTAAACTTCTGCAGGTTAGGAAAATTGGGAAGGTCGCCAGGGCAATCTGTATCATGAGCCATCCGATCCCAAACACCAATGATTCTCACTCAGTGCAGGTTATTATCCCACAGAAACAGTTGGGTCGCAAGTCGGATATGTAAGTCCTTGTGTACACTAATTGGTGATTATTAGCTACAGCTTCTTATTATATTTGATGTCAGAGTCTGTTCGCGAAATGAATGAGGAAAAAGCAAAATGTTTATTGTCCGAAGAGAAATAGCTTCTCACTTATCTATTTAACTGCATTTATTGTATTTGAGGTGGGAAAGGAGATGAATGTAAGTGTAACAAGTTAAGTATCTTTCCCATGAGATTAGTGATATTTTATTAAGTTTACTAATCAATCATTTTAAGTCACGATTAGAACTGCTTGAGCCACATTTCACTTCTAAATAGCATTTGATACCTGCATTTTGGATCTTGAATTTCACAGATGGTTCCATGCGCCTGCTTAATAGGTTGGCCTTGGATTACCGATGGTTTAAATCCATTTCATGTCCTGATAATCTAAGCATTGTTCCTTGATTTCGACTCATTATTCAACTATGCGTATGTTTGAGCAGGTATCTTTTCTGTTGTTCATACTCTCATAATGTCGCACCAAAGGGCAAATTCATTGCATTTGTTTCGGCAGAGGCTGAAACTGATCAACCTGACATAGAATTGAAGCCAGGGGTTGATCTGCTGGGACCCGTTGATGAGATCTTTTATGACACTTATGATAGATATGAACCAGTCAATGAACCTTCTCTTGACAACTGCTTCATATCAACTGTGAGTTTTGTTCCCCGCGGCCCCCCCCCCCCCCTCCGTTCTCTCTCTCTCTCTCTCTATGTGATATTAAATATGGAGTTCAGGAGCTTTCAATTATATTGATGTTATGTTAATATCTTGCTATACCTGCAGAGTTATGATGCCACAACCCACTTTGAGTCGACTGTTGTGGATGTGCTTAACATGTATGCCATGATCACCGGAAAGGTAAGAATTACTTCTCGGAAATGTCTTCTGCTATTAACTATGATATTGATGATGAATTCTTCGTTGGCGTGGCGAGCATGAGATATTCTGTGACAAGTTTTCCTGTGCGTTTGGAAGTGTTTGAGGAGACTTTGGAAGCTATTAATACTAGAATTGCTGGTGTTCTACCCTTCTCATTAATTATACCTGATGATTATGCATCTATCTGTTTCCTAAGTAAACTCAGCCTTTAAGTCATTATTTGAATGTTTGACTAGTTAAATGATAGAGCCATGCCATGTCCTCCCATTCTTCTCATGTCCAATCAGTGCATTGGAGGTGATCGGTTTGGTTAGAAGGGTGTTGGCTATTTACAATGCAGTATCAGTTCTCAACTTTTAGACCTACTTCCTAGCCCCATGAAACCTGCCCAAAAGTTCCACCTACTGCACAATCTCTCTTTTCCTTCTGCTAATCAAGCCTACATTCCCCTTCAATTAACGACCAAAGTGGTCCTTAAAATGTTAAAAAAAGAAGAAGAAAAGCTTATTCATTATTGAGATGTGTAACAGTTTGAACAGGACAGAAAATACCAAATAAATATAAGGTGCATCAGTTAGTCAAAGTAGTTGTTAATTCATTGGCAGAGTCAGAAGGAAAAAGTTTGAAAATCGACTGACATTACTTTGAAATGATTGAAGATCGGAAAGATACTTTTTTTCGACTCTCCATAGCAGCAATTCAAGCTTCTTTGATAGGACATTGAAGGGTAAGAGGGGGAGATGCTGACCAAATTACATTCTTCTGGGCAGGTTCTCGACCTCAGCGTGGATTTAAGCGCTGCCAGTGCTGCGGAGGAATGAGTAAAAAGAGAGGTTCGGCGTATGAATTGCTAGTGCCTGGTTTGGATCTCTTAGACATCAGTTTTTAATGTCGACGAACCTCTGGAACATGAATTTCTGGTTACTCTATGTATTACCAACTGTGATCAAGTCGTGTTTGAATTTTTTTTACCTGAGGAATTTACACTCAAAACGTGGATTGTTAATTTAAAAATGCTAGTCGTAAGTGTCGGCTCGACATTCTCCTCCGGAGATGAAACGGTCCTTGGAGACACTACCGAAATATTACGGGGTGAATGTGACTGGATGGATCACACCCTTCCCAACTCAAACGGTGCGGACTTTCTGTAGGCACGGATGACAGCTGAAGAAGCCGTGTGTGTAGGTCTCATTCTCATTATGCCATGCACCAAGCTAATGCGAGCCAAGTATATCGGCGCCGTTTGATTTGATGAGATTCACGTGGGACTTGTATGGTCCGATGGTTCACATGAACCTAGTGCACATGCGAATGCCAAGTCGGGTGAAAAGAACCTGTACCTATCAAGATGAAGGAGTAATGCACAAGAGACATGCCTGCATGATTGTTACATGGAAACTGATTTGAGAAGATGATTCATAAAACTACGTAGGCACATTTAAGCACCCAATAAGCACCCACTGAATTTTAGTTTAAGACAGCTTAAATTGCTGTTCTCTGCATTTTTTCGTCGGTGCCGGTTCCCATACCGATCCTTGCCCATTTCTTTTGCTTCAGTGTCTTCTGGCCCGATTCCTTCTGATCGGCTTGTGCTTGCTCAGCTATCCCATGCGCCTCCACCGAACCCATAGCGCCTCCATTATCAGCTGCTTCTCTTGATGATAATAGAGTGCAGCTGCTTCTCTTGATGTAATAGAGTTCATGTTCTTCAATGGTAACGGTCCTGTGCTCACCCATCTTGATGAACCGAGAAAAGCAAAAAGAGGCATCTTCGTTGGTTCCATATTTTTAGTTCCGACATTACATCAATACGTCGCAGTTGTAACCTGAACATACCCGAGTTTTCAGGACTGTATATAGTGGTAGTGTGCTGTGTTATAACAGCGGAACTGGACGAATGCTCTATCCAGAACACATGAACAGAGTGCTAGGCCTCATGGATTGGTCCTGTATGCAAAACTGGACGAATGCTCTATCCAGAACACATGAACAGAGTGCTAGGCCTCATAGATTGGTCCTGTATGCAAATAAGGATCGAATAGATACAAATAACGCTCGCCCTATAACACGTCTCGCGACAATATAACTAACCTTTCCCATGGTGCAAGAGCCGAAATTGTACTGGAACTGGAGCACGACGGGGAGCATTAGTTCAGCATGCAAGTCCTAAGGCGAAAGCTCTGTTATAGAAAAGTTTATCTCGTGCCAGTTTATACTCACCAATACAAAGAAGAAGTAGGCTAGTTCGAAAGAGTATTGCATAAGAGCAAAATTCATGTTTTTTTCAACCAGATCTCTTGTGGACTCTCAAACGTAGGGAACCGACTTATTCCGGGTGAAGTGCTTACTTTATTCCCATAGAAGCATTTAAAAGAACCGAAAAAACTCCATACATAGCCATGATAATCATCCTAAAAACGTCTCTTGGCAATTGAAATTTGTTCGGTACCGGAGCAATCTACCTTCTACATCAGCTAGTCACACCAAAATTGGCTATGATGTAACTCACGGATTCGATGTCGAGTTAGCAATTACAAGTCCCATTCTTGTCTTATAGATTTATCTAACAATAGTGTAATCATCATTTGAGAAGCTAAAAATCAGCTTGCAGTCTGCTCTGCGCCTCACTGATTCAAGTGTTCCAAGATACAACAGAGATGTCATAAACACATGATGCTTGAAATTTTGCAAACTTAAGAAAGCTTGAGAATCTTTATGGCTACTTCCGATTAATGGCACAAATGATAACCAAAACTACGTATTCGACCCTGCAAGAAGTACCCAAGAACAAGTCAATCGCTGGAATAATTAATTGACTTTGAACAGAACAGGGCTTCATACAAAATACTAGTGATCAAGTCGTTATGGATTCTTCAACTTCCATTGCTGAATCACTGGTGAAGTCTCCAAAGACATAACTTCGCGCATGATGTACATTCAGGTTTTGGAATTGACTCTGCTCGTGAATTGCATCTTCAGATGCTTCTAATAATTGCGAGATTTATTCCGATATATGCGTCTTCAGTGTCTCTAACCAATAATTTGCTAGAATTCCAGCTTGAACACGGTCGGTTTCCGCCGTTTCATTGTTGGCTTCAGGTAACAAAATAGGAAATCAAATTTTTGTTTATATTCACTCAGTGAAATAAAACAATCTTCATCTCCTACCTACAAAAAGAGTAATCTTTTGATAAGGTAAGCAGGGCATCTAAAGAACAGAGGATCCGAGTTGCCACCTATCTTTTCTTTCTGGACAATAACAGACTTACAATCTTCAAGCTTGTACTATTCGTCCTTTCAGATCTCAGCAGCCTCCCACCGCCTCCATTGCTGTATCGAAGAGCGCATGAAGTCAAAGGTATGACATTGGAGTATTTATCCGGGAGAAATTTTGGGAAATTAGGAGGCCGAATCTTGCCAAATTAAGCAACAGTAATGCCGCACCTTTGTTTGTGTACATAGAATTGTGGAAACACAGACAATCACATGGACCACGGCGAGCACAAAGATGAAAATGTGTAGATGATGTAGTGCTGTAAGTGATAACAATGGCACCTATTCCTGAAAAAAGAGATACAAAAGGCCATAGCAATTCAAGATACTGGCACCACCGAAAGTCCTGACTTTATGTACAGAACGTAGTCAAGTCATAAAACCTTTCAATCGGTTCTGTGTCTGTGTAAAAATAGATTTTTTCCAATGCACGAGAGACCATTCGACTGCAATAATCGGTCGCAAGAAACGCTTCAATGAGAAGACCGCGTCATCCTCCGCTGGTTCCACTGGAAGAAGAGTCCGACTTTCTGCAAGGTCCCAATTCTTGTTATAAACACCAGGAGCAGCGATATGGAAACCAAGCAGCATCAAAGCTCCAAGCCACTGCAATACATTCACGCGCAAAACTCTGAAAACTCGATGTATCATTTCGTGCCGCGTAAGTAGGTATGTCATTTTCTTTACTTTTCCTGTCTGCTCTCACCTTCTTTGATCTTTTGCAAGGCATCAAGGAGAGGCTTCTGCTGTTTCTCGTAGTGTCTGCGATATTTGACAAACTACAGAGTGACTTACCATACCATGAACAAGGTCTTTCCCGAGAGAGTACAACACAACGTTGGAGATGTCAAGGAACAAAATGCATTTAGCTGCCTCGCCGGCCCAATGAAGGGACCTTTCACGAGAAAAGAGATCACCCCTTCGATGCAACAAACTACGGCCACCACCCACGTCGGTGCGAACTCTAAAGTTGTCCCCTCGACTCCGTCCTCAGCCATTCTCTCTCTCTCTCTCTCGACAACCCGGTCTGTGCAAACTCCTCGATTCTTAACTGATGATGAAGGTGGATTTCGAGAGAAGATGGAATATAAAGAAGTGGCAAGTTGGCGTCCCCCGTTGACAAAAAGAAAATCTCTATTATTGCCTCAAACTCACGAGCAGGAGTGAGTCATTTGTTTGATCGATATGGTGAAAGGCGAAAGCTTGTTCGTACTTGGTAGATAACATCGTCAGCTCCTTTTTATTCTGCTCTAATCTCCCCACGTCAAGGAATTCCCACTTAAAAGACCCGCTAAAAATACAAACATTCTGGTATAATTTTTGAATTGTGATTGACTTTGTCCACCACATCATTCATAGAGCAAACCTATTCATATCTTTTCCACGCAAACATTGTCGGAGTGGACCTCATGCAACACGCGTGCGTCGTGAATGTATCTTGTCGTTTGGTTTTGGTGTGGCCGAGTCTGAAACGATTGAATCCTACTATGTCGATTGGCCCGGATGTATGTGGATGGATGTCCCTGGTCCATCTAATAGTGTGCCTTAAGAGCTATCTATCTCTCGTTCTTACGTTACTTCTGCAACTTCATGATCCACTTGCCTCTCGTCCTAAATCAGAAATTCTTCCTACACATAGTATTCTGATTTTGCAACTTCATGCACAGTTTTAGTATTGCCATACATGGTATATCAGTTTTATTATTTACCTTTTCCCGATCAATTTGTTTTTTTTTAAAGTCAAGGTATATAATCAAGCAATTACATATTTTGCAACATATAGAAATAATTCCTAATGACCTCTAATTATATTGCATGAACCCATCGTTTTTTTTCTAGGAACGCAAATGTGGAATAGTTGAGTTTAAACTAGTTAATTGAAAAATATAATGGTTTCCAAGTAATGTGAAGGGAAGGGAATAGAGTGTTGTGAAGACTTGGCTCAACCACAAACCTCCATTCTACTCGACTTTCTTTTGCGTTATAGATGGGCCAAACCTTAGAAAACCTATCTACGCAACGGTTTGGTAATCTTAACGAAATTCTGATTCTGATCTACTAAACCTTTTGCGGCGACACCAAGCAAGCCCTAATGGATTCATCCTTGTAAAACCTCAAGAAATTAATATCTTAAGGCAACAAGAGCTGCGGCTAAAGGTAGCCAAATCTTGTGTTTAATAATATTTTTATACATCGCTAATGAAAGGTACATGTGCCTATTTATAAGCTTTAAAGGTTAACTATCTAAAGTAACAAAATAACAAAATATCAATTACATCAAATTAAAATCAAAACAAAATCTCCTAAATATATCTATATCTCTAACACAGGAAAATAATCATGGAGGAAATCTCTGCTGAGTTGTAGCCTTGCTGTCTAACATCCCCTTGCAAGCTGATGTGGCAGGAGTCACAGTAAGCTTGATCTGAAGAAGACGGAACCGAGGAGTGGAAAGGCCTTTAGTGAAGATGTCGGCTGGTTGATCATGAGTGGAGATATACTGAACATGAAGTTGTCCTTTGGCCACACGCGCGCGCACAAAGTGATAGTCAATCTCTACATGTTTAGTGCAAGCATGGAAGATGGGATTGCCAGTAAGATAGATAGCAGAAAGATTATCACATCAAAGGTAAGGAGGAGCGGGCAGATGAACACGAAGATCGTGTAGTAGAGCTTCTATCCAAGTAAGTTCTGCAGTGGTGTCAGCAAGACACTTAAACTTAGCTTTGGTACTAGATCAAGCAACGGTCCGCTGTTTGCGGGAGCTCCACGAAATGAGATTTGAACCCAAGAAGATGCCAAACCCGCCAACAGAGTGACGAATATTTGGAGCACTAGCCCATCCCGCATCGGAAAAAGCATGCAGCTGAAAAGAAGAGCTGGGAGTGAAGAGAATACCATGATGTTGAGTGCCTTTGATGAAATGAAGGATCCTTTTAACAAATTGCCAGTGGATCTCAGTGGGAGAGTGCATGAACTGACAAGCTGTGTTGATAGTATAAGCGATATCCGGGCGAATGAGCGTGAGATACTGTAGAGCCCCTACAATGCTGCGATATAGCGGTGGATAGGAGAAGGGTGCACCAAGATGAGCAGACGGGGCACCAGCCGAAGTGATACATGGCGTGGAAACAAGACGAGCCTCGGTCATTTTGGCCCGCATAAGTAAATCTGCAACATATTTAGCTTGATGGAGAATAATGCCTCAGTCTGTTCGTTCTATTTCAATGCCAAGAAAGTAATGAAGCTCTCCCAGATCTTTAATAGAAAATTCCTGCTATAGAGATTTAATGAGAGTCGACAATGGCGCATTAGGTGACCCAATGACAATAATGTCATCAACATAAACTAGAAGGAAGATACTATGCTGAGCTGTATGAAGAAAGAGTGAGGAATCGGCAATTGAAGGAATGAAGCCCAGCTGAACTAGAAAAGCACTGAGGCGTTGATGCCAGGCTCGAGGAGCCTGTTTGAAACCATAAAGAGATCGCTATAATTTGCAGACATAGCGGCGATGAGCAGAATCAACAAAGCCATGAGGCTGCTCCATGAAAATTTCTTCTGTTAGGTGACCATGAAGAAAGGCGTTCTTCACATCAAGTTGTCGGAGTTGCCACCCACGAGAAAAGGTAACAGAGAGGATAGTGAGAACTGTCACATGCTTGACGACAGGGCTGAAAGTCTCATTGTAGTCGATGCCTTCTTGTTGATGGAATTCCTTTGCAACCAATCGAGCTTTATACTGCTCAATAGAACCATCGGAACGGAGCTTAACCCGGAAGACCCATTTGCAGCCGATGGGTTTACAATTCGGAGGAGGAGACACTAATGTCCAGGTCTGATTTTTGATGAGGGCAGCGTATTCATCCGCCATAGCCGCACGCCAATTTGCATCTTTCACAGCTTGACTAAAGCAAGAAGGTGTGACAAAATCTGAAACAGAGGTGGCCAACGCATAAGTGTGATCAGTGCAAATGTCTCTGCGGGCTAAAGTGCCATCACAAAGGCGTGTCACCATAGGATGTGTTGGCTGAGCTGGTGGATTCGGCGGAGAAGCTGCTGGCAGGATTGGTGAAGCTGCGGACTGAGAGGGAGACTCATTAGCGGGTTCATGCAGTGAGGTTTCGGACACACCTGAACTGTACTGATTCTGCAGCAAGGAACTAGCAGACTACAAATCGCAATTAGAGGGAGAACAGGGCTCACGTGGTGGTTGCTGTGGCAAAGGAGTTCTAGACAACTCAGCAGAAATGAGCGGCTGAATGGTTGCGGCAGCCTCCGAAGATGATTGCGGAGTGTTTTGCGCATAAGGGAGATCTAATTCGTCAAACACTGCATCAGCAACAATGTAGAACCGTCGATGTTGAGGGGAATAACACCGGTATCCTTTGTATCCTGATAGGTAGCCTAAGAAAATGCACCGGTGTGACCTTGGTTGCAGTTTATTCTTCGCATAGGGTCGAAGATTTGTATACACTGTGCAACCAAAAACTCTGAGATGAGCAATAGATGGAACCATTTGAAATAAGATCTCCCATGGTGATTTATTCTGCAGAATCGGTGTGGGCAGCCGATTGATAATGTGTACAGCTGCTTCAAAGGCAAAGTCTCAATAATGATAGGGGACAGAAGCATGATAGAGCATCGCGAGTCCCATTTCAACTATGTGGCGATGTTTGCACTTGGCTGAGCCATTCTGATGGGGTAGGCGTGGACAGGAGGTCCCGTGAAAAATACCTTTCGCTTGTAATAATTGAAGAAATGATGTAGAGATAAACTCTCCCGCACGGTCAAATTGAAAAGCTTTGACCTTAGTGTTAAGTTGATTTTCAACGAAGGTGAGGAAAACAGTGACAATGGATAAGAACTAGTCGCGAGAGTGAAAAAGATAAAACCAAGAAAATTTAGAGTAATCATTCGTAAAACAAACATAGTATTTATTATTTTGGGACGATGTGACAGGAGTAGGCCCCCAAATATCAAAGTGAACTAGTTCTAGGGGAGCCTTGGACCTATTAGTTGTTGGTGGATGAGACTGTTTATGACTCTTGCTGGAAAGACAAGCTAAACAAACTTGAATAGGACTTAACGACTTGTTGAAGATTCTTGAAATAGTAGGAAATGCGGCATGACCAAGACGACGATGCCAATGGGTGAGTGACTCCACTTGAGAAACGAAGCAGGTTGGAGACATAGGTGACAATGATGAGAGTGCGTAGAGGCCTTGATTAATGTCCCCCCGGAGAAGGATCCTGCCTGTACGACGGCACTTCACAAAGAAACAGTTCGGTGAGAAAATAAAGTCACATGAATTTTCAATAGAGAATTGACGAATAGAAATTAAGTTCTTAGTGATAGACAGAATGACCAGGATAATAGACATGCGAAAATCACGGGTACTAATGGTACCAATGTGAGTGATGGGAAGACGTGACCCATTACCTATGGCGACCTGTTGAGTGCCATGATATGGCTAAACTGAGGACAGCTAATGACGATTGTTGGTAATGTGATGTGTAGCACTCGAGTCGGGATACCAGGCATCAGGAGAAATCACCGATGGTGGAGGAGGTATCTTAGCCAATTGAACTTGTGGTGGAAGTGACTGTTGCTGGTGCATGTGGCCTCTAGAGAACCCAAATTGTTGGTTGAACCGATTGTGACAAGCAATGGCCTTGTGTCTCGGGCGATTGCAAATCTGGCATCTCACATTGCTACGTCTTTAATTTTTGTTGCCATTGAAATTTCAGTACTGAGAGTTGCTCGGATTATTGAAGTTGGGCTGCTGTCCATGAGGATTAACATTCCTCTGTTGCCCCAAATTTGAGTTGGGGCTGTTGAAATTGGAAGCAGGGTCACGCTGTGAATGGGAATTTTGGCCCAAGCTGGTGTTGTGCGTGACGAAGGTAGCTGATTGGGTGGTTTGTGGTTCCTGGAGCTCCAACAGTGCTTCATGAGCCAAGAGAAGGCCATGAAAAGACTCCCCGGTCATTTGTTGATGCTGAGTGTGAACTGAAATTGCAACAGTCAAGCTTTGAAACTTAGTTCCTAGGCCTCGGAAGATATGCGTTCGGTACTTTTGTGGTGAGATGATCTCACCAATGGAGGCCAATTGATCAGATATAAAGTAGCATGTTGAAGAAATTCGATCACTGTTTGATTACCTTTCCGCATTGTCTGAAGTTGCACTTGCAATTGGGTAGCTCGCGCACTGTTTTGAGCAGCGAAAGATGCAAAAAGAAATTCCACACATCATGAGAGGTGCTCAGATTAGATAACTGACCCACAATTGAATCGGTTGTCATGCTTAATAGCCACTCGAGAGCAATCTGGTTTTATGTATACCAGTTATCGTATTCAGGATTGGGCACAATATTGGAAGAGCCATTTGTATTGGTTTGAGTAATTTGTTGTGGAGCACATGGCAGTGTTCCATCGATGATCGAAATCAGTTGCTCGAAGGAAGGGGAAGATTTGAGCTTTCCACACCATGTTGTTGTCCCCGGTGAATTTCACCCCAATATTTGGACAACCGGATGACCCCATGAAATTTCCAGATGACGGAATGACGGGGCTGGTGAGAGACAAGATTGTTGAACTGGACGGCATTGAGATGCTAATAGCAGCGGGAGTCGCGGGACTCGATTCTATTGAGGAACTTAGATCGAAACTCATGGCTATGATGCTTTTGCAATTGATAGCTCTGATACCATGTAAAACCACAAGAAATTAATATCTTAAGGCAACAAGAGTTGCGGCTAAAGGTAGCCATATATTGTATTTAATAATATTTTTGTACATCGCTAATGAAAAGTGCATGTGCCTATTTATACGCTTTAAAGGTTAACTATCTAAAGTAGCAAATAACAAAATATCAATTACATCAAATCAAAATCAAGACAAAATCTCCTAAATATATCTATATCTCTAATGCAGGAAAATAATCATGGAGGAAATCTCTGCTGAGCTGCGGCCTTGCTGTCTAACAATCCTTATTCACGACTTCGTCAAGTGTCCAGTGATCGATTCCAGGACTGTGGCCCCATGTGTAACCCTAATAAGTGACAAGAGTAATTCGAAGTTTGATTACTTGACAGAAGAAGCTGAAGATGAATCATGGTCTCATCGTTGGCTAAGGACCACGGAACGAAAGAAAAGGAGCAAAACTTATACGTCTATCCATCGCTGCTCTCCTGGTTTTAAATTCTAATGTATATGAAGGCTTGGTTCCATCTTGTGCTTCAATGTCTGCTTCCATCTCCGACTCAATTTCACCAGCTTTTGTCTGCTCATTTGCCGCTAGTCCCTCTCTTGAACCCGCTTGGGTTGATTCGTTACTTGATGCCACCTTCCTCGAATCTCTCTCAATCCAGTCCCAAATCCAAGTCACAACCTTCATTTCTCTTTCTTCTTTCGAGTGATCCTGCTTCCGACTCATCTTTATAATTTCATCAAGACACAAACAAAAGAAAATGTTGCACCTTCAGTCCCGTATTTGAACCCAATTAAAGAGAACAAATAGGTGACTCGCACATATGTCAGTGATAGTTGCCTCTACTTATTTACCTGTGATTTCATAATGGCATATAGTGGCAGGGTCCTATAGCTGCACATGAACTGGACAGACACTCTAAACAACACAACTAGATCAGTTAGCGATAATAGGACTCGATTGTCAATCTTATATGACGTACAGGCTGAAGAGATAAGTATCATTCTTACCCTATGACAAGTCTCGGGATGACATAGCCAACCTCTCCCATAATGCATGAGTTAAAATCATATTGAAACTGTAAGAAAAGACGCGGGCATTAGTCCTATTTTCACACTAGCGTTAGGAACTGATTTTCTCATAACCAATACAAACAGAAGTTTGAGAAATGAATGCTCACCAATATAAAGAAGAAAAAAGCAAGTTCGAAAGAGTTTTGGAATAGTATGATGTGAATCAAGTCAAGGACAAGGTGTGGCTTATGGAACCAGAAATCGTCATCTGAAAATTCAACAGCGGTAACTGTCGATATTGAGGCCCCTGCACTTGAATTATACTTCTCGGTGATCTTTTTCATTTTCTGTGTTACTACGTGCTCCAATTTCGCGCCGACAACTAGCAGAAGCTGCGAAAAGGCAAGAAAGAAACATATTGTTTCCAGCAAGTAAGTCTCAACATGATCTTGAACGGATTCCTCGACGAGCAAAATGCCATCTTGGAGTACAAGCAAGAGGGTTGCATGCATGGTTTAATTCCTATGTATGTCTTGACTTTAATTTGTTATTAGGACAAGTCCGTGCCAATCCTCCTCCTCCTACTAGTTAGTAGCTATCCTTATATCAATATTTGTTCTTGATCGAAAAGCCAATGAAATTGCATTTACGGCATGTTCCACCATAGTTTGAGCGTCCCAAGATATGGTAGAGATTGAATAATATCTCATATAACCTTTACTTTTGAAAAACGCAACAACTCAAAAAGGACCACTTTTCGCCACTACACTTACAGTCAATGGAAGGAAAGATATCCAAAAGTAGGCATTCCATCCTGCAAAGAAAAAAATACCCAAGACAGATTCATATGATGTCTTTCTTTGAAAATAATAGTATATGACTCACTTTGAAGGCAAAAAAGGAGAGAAATGCTAAAGTAATTACCGAGGCTGGTTTACAAAATTGCTCTATTAAGTGATGTGATAGATTGTTATTGGTGCTAAATGTAACCCGCTTATTTAGATTTCCACTACCACATCACTTAAAAAATCATTTTTGTAGATCGGTCTCAGAATACATAACGTCGCTGAAAAGAAAGAGAAATGCTTGAACTTCATGCAACACTCCAATGATTTTGGAAGAGAGATACTAGAAACATACAATGTTAACACATTTCGTGCCCAAATCACTCACCAGAAACATTCAGGAGCAAGAAAAGCACCACGAATAACCACAGATACCAACTGCATTGATAAGAACAGAGAAATCAGTATGCCTGAAGAAACTGCTGAATATTTTTTGAGATATTCTTCGTCATGAAACACCATCAGTTGCAGAAGATACTAATAGTTCTTCATGAAGGTAAACATTTCTATAAATAGACACAAAGCGGTATTGTTCACCTGATTCCAACAACTTTGTCGAAATCCTTTTGCACTCTGCGGATTATGTTCTGAAAATCGTCGTCGGGTGTTTTCAACTTGTGGGCCTGTAAAGATGGTGGAAGAAACAAGCCAATTAAATTTAAGGAGAAATAGAGAAGCACGGCCAGAATTTCCTACCTTGATGCAATTCAGACGGATCGCAATGTACTCCAACTTAGTCACGGACGGAAAAAAGTGCTTGCCAAATATATGCTGCAGAAGAGAGGAAGAATTGTTCAGAGACAATCTCATCATGTCTTCTAAAAAGCTTAATTCCACGGAAGGAGCTTTTAGGTATTGCTTTCAACACTGACTAGGGTATTGGGTAAGATGGAAAAAGTTTGAGTGTGCTATATATACTAAACAGTTTATGGAAATGAAATCTAGAGACATCTATCAGGTCTGATGGCTCAAATGCATTTGAGTACCTACAACACACAAACATTATTTTCTCTGCATGTCGAGTCTCAGAAATTGCAAGTACAGCATGATAAGCGTGCTTTCACGTACGCGGATATCAGCCCGTCATCTGTGAGGTCTTAGCTGCGAAACCATATTTGTGAAATATCTTATAATCAGATTACAAGGTAGTAATTCCTCACAAATTCCTTAATCCTAGTGCAAATGAGTGATGTGTATATAGAGGTTCAAGGCACGTCAAAAGGAGAGGTTTGGACAGCCTCACCGTCCGTGGAATCAGACATCTATACAACACTATTTGCGCACACTCAAGCAATGCGGGACTAATTTTAATAAGCAACTTAGTACAAGAGTATTGATGAGTTAATACACAAAAAGGAGACTTAATCCAATTCTTCCCGTCATTCCTCCATTTGGTTGTTCGTTATGTTAACTTGTGAGAAGATATGCTGATTTATAACATTTATAGTGGTTAATTAAAAAAAATGCTACAAGACAAATTGCTAGTATTTAGCAGAACTCTTCTAGCATAAGGGAGACTCATGGTGGAGCAACAATAATGATTCATAAAAAAAGAAGACTAGAAAGTTGATTTAAGGAGTTTAAAAATTGGTGATGGAGCTAGATTCCAGGCGTTGACTCTAATTTTTTTTGGCTATAAAGGCGTTGACTCTATTTGTTAATTCGTATAGAGGTTCTAATAGGGGAAATCTCAAAGGTGTATTGGGTTTGACCATATGTCACTAATGTAGTAGCATTATTAGTAGACTTGTGTAGATAATACTCCAAGAAGAAAATTGGTGTAGTAGTCCCAACATATTTTTCCCAGTGAAGATCTACCTTACGTAACTAATTTATATAAACTTTAAGGGTAAATTTTATTAAGTTTGCAAGATATAATTTCAACCATCCATTGTACTGAAAGATCCGAAGGTTGTCTTCTTTTCTCGAATAATGGTCGCGATTGATGCGAAAGTGCCAAAAGATTTTACTCTAGGATAACTTGACAATGAAGTGATGTAAGGGAATAGCTGAAGAGGGAAAAATATCACATAGTCTAGACACCATGTGAACCAAGTCCATCTCAACCGCTGATAATGCGAGTCCCACGATAGCATCTAAATAATTAATTGTTGAGATGACATTTGTCTACTAGTTTATAGATTATTCACTAAATTCTTGTTTAAGAGACACACAACACTTACCAACCAGCCAATTACTGCTAATCTTTTGCCTTCGTCGAAAAAACGACCATCTTTTTTGGCAAGCTGGGTCAGCTGGCTGCGACGATCTGTATCTCTCCAATATAGATACCTCATATCAGTCAAAAGATTGATCTATAAAATTGGTAAACGGATATATAGGTGAGGCACATTTAGAGCATTCGATAATAGTTTACCACATCGCTTGTCGATTTAGTTCGTGAATCAGTTTGCGTGTCCTCGAGATTACTTTGGAAAAAGGAAAAGATTCAATATAAAGAATTGCATACCCTCTTCGTTGATGTAACAACCGTTCTCTATGATGGATTTGTCCCACTGCCTCCAATGGTATAACTATATTCAACAGCATGGTAGGAAAATCTACAGAATTAATCCAAGATATGAATATACAAAATAGCAAATTTTGTGAGTCACCTGTAGCCATATACCTTTGCTTCTCCACATAGAATAATGACCACACAGACGATCACGTGGAAGGTAGCTAGCACAAATATGAAGATGTGTAGATGGTGAAGTGCTGTGAGAGATAACAGTGGCACCTTCCCCTGAAACATTACGCAACAAAGATTATATATTCTGCACACTCGTTGGAGTATTAATTTAAGCATGTGATAGATTCATCGTTTGCTAATACCCCCAATGGCTGTCTGTTTGCCAATACTAAAATGTTCGAGAGTTAGTGAACTCACCTTTTGAACGCAGTAATCAGTGGTGTTGGCCACGAGTTGGCGTCCTTGATATCCATCGGAAGCGATGGGATCAGTCGAGAAGTGGGCAGTGGTGGTGGAAGAAGAGTAAGCAGGCTGGTGGCAGGGAAGCCAGACGTTGGCAAGTCTCTCCGCTATGCAAATCTTCCCGATACTCGTCTGGAACACTGATAGCAGCAAGGATATGAACCCCAGCTGCATCAACTCTGCCAAATTTTCAAAAACAAAACCATCACATAAAGTTATAAACAGATTTTGATTTCATATAAATTTGTCCTAGGACAGTTACGGCAGCCAAAACCAATGCCCATTAATTCCATCTGTATGACATAACATAAAACAAATAAACCCGTTTCATTCTCTAACAATTTTAAGTGCACTCACCTTCTTTGATCTTCTGTAAAGCATCAAAGAGATGCTTTCGCCTGCCCCTGCAGTGACTCGGGTGTTTCTTGGACGGCCTGCTCAAAAGCTGTGCTCAACAAGAGGCGGTCACATGGTTACCATTGATCACGAGATGAGTGTCTCAGGAGGTGATGAAATCATAGTAGAAGGAAAGAAACCAAGAGCGGACCTGCCCTGCAAATTGAAGAAACCTGTGAACAAGGAAAGAAATCAGCACCATCACACAACAAACCACGGCCACCACCCACGTCGACGTGAACTCTAATGTCGTCTTCACTGCTCCCGCCTCCACCATTCTCTCTCTCGATCTCTCTCTTCAGTGTTAGTACCTTGCTTTAATGTCTACACAATACAGACGCACCTGCATAACATATATATAGATTAATAAACAGCGTCTTCACATTCACACATGTTTATATATGTTTCTTTTTTTCTTTTTTGATGAAAGAAGTACATATATGAACGCCTCACCACTGTTTCGATCAAGGCGAGTAGACCGATTTAAGTATGGCAGTGAAAAATTTGGTCTTCCAGTTGGTCAAATGAGCTAGTATCGGGTTAAGGTGAGGGAAAATACTTGTTGCTTGATGTTAAGACGTAAAGACTGTAAACCCTAAATGGTGCAACATTTAAAGAATAGAAAGAGTATTCATGTAGTTATTTAGCTTCGGTAGTCAAAAGTATGTTGCATTAACTCTAGTTTCTGAATTAGTTGACCATTTCTTGATAAGAATTTCAATAAGCCAACTTTTGTAGCTTTTTCTGATACGCCCAAAAAAATGGAAAATTAGAGTATATGCCATCAGTAAAAAAAAACCCTTACACAAATGGTCCTATCCACTCTCCTCTATCTGAGGGAAAAATATTACAAAGACTTAATCTATGTAGACCCAAAATCGTCGTAGGCTCGTAGCCATGGAGGTGCGGGATCCACGTTTTGGTAAACATAGATCGAATCTATCAATTAACTTTTCTGATTTGAAAGTGTTAACCACCCACTTTATCACTAATTATCAACTTAAGGGTGACTAAAATCGCTTGTGTAAAGTTATTTTTACATTGATGGTGTACGCTAGAATTACTAAAAAAAAAAAAATTACCAGCTGTCTATTTTTTCGGCCTAGAAAATGACTTGCTATTAACTTTTGGTGGGACATTTAGGAGATAAAATTAATTTTTTTTTGCAAGCTATCGATTTTTTTTTTTGGTGTGAATGTAAATATCATTTATAAGATGACGTGCAGAAGCCTGGGGGCATTTCCTAGCATTACAAATAGAACTAAGATCTCGAAAAAATGGAGGGAGGTAGTCTCCAAATAGTAGGCAATATTACATCTAAAAATTGATTTTTTTTTTTGAAAGCTATCGATTTTTTCAGCCTAAAAAATTGACTTGCTATTGACTTTTGGAATATCTGTGCCCACACCATTTTTCAGAATCTTTAATGCAGGAGCTGATGTTAGCTTTCATCTCAATGCATGACGCACGCAGGGGACAAGATTGTTAGCTGGAAAATGAGAACGGTGAGAGAAGGAAAAGTAAAATGTGAACGGAGGACTTCATCTCTTTATGGACGAATACGAAGTCACGGTTTTTTCTTTCCCTTTGTGAGGGGTCGCTATCCCTTCCTTCTTTTGAGATTCAGCGCTCTAATAATTGAGTTTGATACCCGAGCTCGATGCTTATCCATTCCTTTTTCTATTAGCACGAGGAGTTCAAGCTTTTGATTCGACTAGTACTTCATAAATTATTGAAACTGTCGCGTATGAAAATGTTGAAACCTCTTTATGGTATGGACAGTCGGAGTTGCTCATAGTCCCTTTCAAGTCCAGGGGCTTCAATCCATATTTTGGTAATCCATTTAAGGAAAGAGAGCGTTTGTATAGTGTTAAAACCAAACAAGATCAGTGTGACATCCGGAATTTTCTGTGTTTGATAATAACATTTAGGATGATTTTCCAAGACTGTAGTCACCCGGAATGTAATACTGTGAGATTAAATGAATAGATATCGACAATGATGTTGATGCTATAGAGATGACGGTAATTGATTTACCGCCATATTAGTTGTTGTCCTAAAATTGTATATTTGACAATATTCAAGTTTTATATGTACTAAATTGAGATTTTCTTAACATTCGTTCTTTTTCACTAATGTTTTTAGTAAGTTCCAAATATTTTTCTGATTTATCAATGCTTGGAATGGACACTCATTTCCTTGTTTACGTACTAATTTTGAAGATATTTTGATAAGTTAAACAAAATATCTACTTTAGAAACCATATAAGTGAGCCATTTTTCCCTCTTTAATTTATATCACCTCTCCTCATTTTCCACCAATAGTTTTAACCCACATGCTTTTGTGACATTGAGCTTAATCTAGTGATGATATCATGCATTACATCATCTATTTCAACCTTAGCCAATTAATGTCCTTGATAATTCACTCATTTTACTTGATCAGGAAGTTTTCTCTCAAAATATCTCTCCTTTAGCTACTCATATTAGGACACTCGCAAGGCCACTTGTATTCTTTGGATTTAAGTGTGATTCCTATCTTTACACCCACAGCTTTTAACATAAAGTCATAATTACTTTAACCTTGGTCATTTGATCAAGCTAACCAAATGTGGCCATGTGTGATATTTTTTGACACCTAAATTTTGGCTAACCATTTAGTAATCAGTGCATAGAAAATTAGAAGTTAATCTTTAACCCCTAAACAAAAATGTTGAAATTAGATTGCATAGCATATAGTTTAGAATCATATAGTTCAATTACATTTTTGCATTGGACCAGCACTAGTGAATGAACTTAAAGTTAGTCTCGCGAGTCTAGCTTGCACATCGAGTAGCACTCGGCCAAGCTAGGGGAACAGGGGCCGAAAATTTCAAGGGTAAAAGGTCATGGTTGTCTTAATTTGAGCTTCTGCGCCCATGCCCGTGCCTGCGCCCGCACCCGTGCATGTGCCTACGCCTTTGCCCATTGTTACGCTCGCGCCCACTATTGTACCCGCACTATTCGTGTCTCACTGACGTCTGGCCCGTGCTCCTCCCCTTCGCCATTGGCGACTCGAGCTGCTGCCGCCCTCTGTCGCTCCTCCTTTCACCCGTCACCGCGCCTTCTGCTCAAGGCCAGACTTGTGGCCGTGAGCTCCTTCCGCAGCCTCCATCAATGACGACACTATTGTCGCCGCGTCCTTGTCCCTGTCGAGCTCGTTGCCAATGCCTGCTGCCCCCAACGATGTCTTCATTGCTGCTGCTGCTCCTGTCCGAGCTGTTCCTGCCACTACCGTCGCTGCTTCCCGCCGTCCCAATGACGACCCCCCATGCCAACGTTGTTGCTGTCCCTATCGCTGGTGCTGCGCCTGCTGCTCCAACAAGCCCGTCGCCCCCCTCTTCGCTGTTGCCTCCCTCACGGCCTGACTTGTGGCCGTGAGCCGAGACCCTCACCATCGATGTCCCCGTCGTTGTCTGGCGCAGTCCCAATGAATCTCGCTCTTGCAGTATTTGGCCGGATGCGAGCTCACCACCCGACACCACCCCTGATCTGTCCCGGTGTTCCCTGTTGCCTCGGTGGCCGTGGCGTCCTTACACCGCCACAGCTCGTGTTTTTGTTTTGCAGATTGACTAGAACATCATCGCAAGCATTGCTAATGCAGCCATTGCCAATCTGCCATCGTCGGTCCACCACCGTCGGCCACCACACCTTCCGCGATCCTGATCCGAAGTCGAATTCAAATTCGAAAATTATCCCCAAAATTAGGTAAGATTCTCATCCGATATTCTTAGAATATTTGATTTCCTAATTTTTCGATGTTTGAATATTTTGTGAGTATCTTTGGTGGATTGTTAGATATTTTTGGGATAATGTGTGTGATATCCGCAATATTTAAAATACCCCAAATTAGGAGTTTTTCCTAATTTAGCAATGTACCTGGATGACTATCTGACCTTAACCCTAATGTACGATACGCGGCGGTGCGGAAGATTGTTATCTTATCCATAACCACTTGGATACGATAATATATCTTATTTGCTTTTGAAATTCAAACGGTCGGCTTTCCATCGATATCCATGACCCTGTGGATATGATCGCTAGCTCGAGTCTTTTTCTTAATTTGAACATGATAAATGGATTTTGTGGATTGCGTGGGTGGTTGGCGTGTGATTGCTATCTTTATTTAATTTATTTCCCCTTTAAAAAGAAAATTCAAAAATATTAGTTAGAATTTGAATTAGAAATTTTGCATGTTTAGGAAATCCTGAATATATCTAGAAGATAGGATAATTGCTTAATTTAAATTGGGATTTAGGGTAGTTTATTTCCTAGTTTAAATTAGGGGTTATTCTAGTCCACATAGATTATTTAGGGCATTTTAGAATTTCGAATTTTCATAAAAAATGCCAAAAAGAAGTCACTTTAGGATAAGTTAGAGTTTCTCTCTAGAATAGATTACATGTTATTTTAGGCGTTTTTTATTATTCCGAATTTTAATGAAAAATACAAAAAATGCATCATTTGCCCATCATTAGAAGTAGATCGTATCGTCGCATGACATATAGTTCGCATGATAGGTTTAATTAATCGCATGTCATATTTTGCACGTCATTGCACTTAGGTTAGTTTTCATTTTAATAAAGAGAAAACCCTAAAGAACATATTGATTGAAGTGCTTGTTAATTAGAAATTATAATAGGACTGTCCGTGTGATTTTCTAGTTAACAATGTAGATGCTTGTGTTGCTAAAACGTACGTTGTTCTTCTAAACTAGTAATTTATTTACTGCTTTCTGGGTGTTAAATTGATGGATTGTGCACCCGCATTGTCACAACGTATGTTAGTGAATAGGTAATAAAATGGATCCAGATTGCCTGTTCAAACATTTTTTTTAAAAATAAAAGGTATTGAAAGGGCGTTAGACTAGCTCTAGAGTAACCAAGTCCCCGAATTCAAAATCTCTGGTTCGTAGGAATAAAACATATCTCCCTATGTTTTATTTGAGTTTTTAATCGACTCACCGCAAAATAGATTAGTGGCAACTCCAACATGAAAATATTTGCATGTTAAGAACTTAAACCTAAGTTGCGATTTGGTAGGGCTTGGGAGGGCCCGAATTAGGTTTATACTTAATAATCCATTAGCCAAACCCCTAAGTAGTGCATCCCGGAAGTTGGGTCGCGACAATATTTTAATCACATTTTTTCCGATTCTTACCATGTGTCTTTTTAACTCAAGATTGATCTTCTAAGATTCATTCCACTTGGCCGCGTCATTGGAAGAAGCCATATGATAATGCCACATGGGATTCTCTAACTTGAACCTCAAGTCATCATTTCTCTTAACTTGAGTTACTTGTTCTCACCTCCCTTGGCCTATAAATAGGTCTCCATATGTCTTCAAGCATATAAAAAAAGAATCCTAATTTGTTCTTGCAAAGAAAAAAATATCTTTCATCACCTTTCTCTTCTAGTTTCATTTTCCAATCATTCAAGTAAAAGCAAAGATCCCATTATTGTGTTATGAAAGCTTAAAAATTCTATTTCTGAAGTGTTTACGATATTTGACCAAAAAAAGAGTTTACGATATGGTTAAAGCTTTGAGTTATTCAAGTTTTTTCCAAGATGAGTGAAAACTCTAGAGACTAAGTTTGGTTGATCTACTTAATACTATTGACTTGGTTGGTTGATGTTTGTTAATTTTAGTTTTAGTTGAATATGATGGTAAGTGTGAGCAAGTCTCAATGGTGGTGTGTTGAGATATTGCGTTGATTTGACTTGTTTTGATGAATTCTTAAATGCTTAAATGTGTTCGATCGATTTCCTTTGGTGGTGGTAGCATGTTGTATGTGAAAATGACGGAGCTCGGCTTGAAAGTTGTTTTTCTTTTGTAAATTGTGACTCATATGCCGTTGCTTATATTCTCCTTATATTCACCTACCACTGTTTGTATTCACTTTACATTCACCAGCCACTGCTTATATTCACCTTATATTTACTTGCTTGAATATATCCACTTGTTTGAGTATATTCACTTGCCCGAGTATATTAACTTGCTGTGTATATTCACATGCCTGAGTATATTCACTTGCTTGAGAATATCCACTTGCCGAGTATATCCAATGTCCGAGTATATCTAGTTTTTGAATACACCCACTTGCCTAGTACACCCGCTTATCTACCATACCTCATGTGAGTAAACCTAGAGATTCCAAAGTGAGACCCTTTCTTGTAGGCGTGTGGTATAGGAATGAACCAGGCAGAAGTTGGTGGGCCTATAACGATTCGACTCAATGAGAGTGGGGAGTGGTTGTCGGGGCCAGGGGACCTAGTCAAGGAGTGGCTCTTGACAGGCTTCTAGGATAACAAATGGGGTATGAACGAACCGAATTACACACCGAGTAGAATTAGGATTCCTCGTGAGTTGGGATGCCCTAGGAGTGTTTGGGATGCCTCGAGAGTTAAGATGGGTTTTACCTATTTATAAGTATGAACTCATCTATATATATCAGAGAGCTTCATCATCAGTATGACTCACCCCTATGTGTGTTGGTGAGGTTCATGACAAGTATGAACTTACCTACGTATATTGATGAGCTTTATGACGAGTATGGAATAGATATTCCTCGTGTATAGTGAGCCATTAGGTGATATTGGTGCATTATGAACTAATCTGCTTGCAATTGAGTGAATTAACTTATGCAATGTTATTATTGGTTTCCATCAACATGGCATGATAAAAGAAGATAATGCATATACTTATCCACTTGTTATATGTGATCATTTTGTAATGCTTTGAACTTATATTGTTTGTTGGTACTAGGTTGAGTGGTAAGGTGATCTCCTACCTCAGACTTACATATTTCATTTACTAGGTTTTGGCTCCTCCCTTATTATTATTATTTTTTTCAGATTTATAGGAAAGTCCCCCTAGACATGGCGATGGAGGGGACAAGATAATATTGGAGGCCATCAACCTTTGAGTTAGATGGCGGTTTGGTTATTGTATAGGCTCGCTTTTGGGTTAGTATGGGTGTAGAAGTGCTAGTTGACCGATCTTTTACCCATGACTCGTGTAATGAATTGTATTTGTTTGAATACTATGTGAAAATGGTAATTAGTGGTGTTAATATAAAGAAGCATAAGTATATTATTTAAACTCGTGCCATTTCTTGTAAGGGATGTTGTCAAAATTTTATTGTTCTTCCGCAATTATAATTATGAGTATGAACAGAAAGGACATGTGCCACGCGTGGCGTTCAGGGGTGTCACAATTAGAGTTCCAAATTTCAAGACACCTTCTACCCGAGCTAAAGCTAGCTTTGAGATGAAAGAAAGAAGAATATATTTTCATGTCTAGATCATCTTGATCCTAGTTGCGTAACTAGAAGTCCATTCGGATATTGGTGGCAACGTGTGGCCTTCGTGAAAGATACTTTTGGCAAAGGACGTGCTTCGAACACAAAAATGTTACATGAAAAGTTGAACATTTGACCACTCAGTGAAATCCTTCAAAGATAAACCTGATCTTTTTCAGTTTTTTACATGCGGTGAATCTTTTGTTCTTCGAGACATTATGATCATTGTCTTCCTTGTTCGTCCCTAATTGGCCCTATGCCCGTTTGAACCAATAAACAATGTATAATTGTTTGCACAAAAAATTAACCAGTTCGTTGATATGGATAGGCACATGACAAGATTACAAGTTATTATGAAACAAGTGAGCCACTGTCGATGACCATAAGAACTATTGTCAATATTGATATACATTGATGACCATTAATCAGCTGTCGACACACAACAAAGTATGGTTGGCGATTATCGTAACAAAGTTAATCGACAAAGATATCAATGAAAAGGAACAATAATTTACTGATTGGGACACCAAACGAAGATTGGATATCTAGGAGGTGCCTAGAGTTGATTTGAAATCACCCGTAGAAAGACCATTAAATCATGGAGTAGGAATAAAGTTAACCCAACAAGGGCAAAAGATCTAGGCACGATTTTAAAGGAGTAACTACCTGAAGACAAGATCGTAACATTGTAAGAACATGGAATCAAGATTCTTGAATATATGGAAACATGGCTAAAACTATATAAGAACTGCTTTTGAGCAGTTATGCCAAAGGCACTATAAATACTAGTGCCTGACTACTAAAAAGTTCCTCTCTCGCGTGCACAAACAAACAAACGTGTTATCTTTCAATTCCCGTATTGTAGTTATAGTCGTAGTTTTTAGATTCGTATCGTCGATCAAATTTCAACGCACCTCTTAGCTGTAGTTTCGTGATTTATGTTGTTGATTAAATTTCGACATGTATATTTGTTGTACTGAGTGTCTCATCTTTGATTAAATTCCAACATTGCATCTTTAGATTATAGGCTTTGTTGTCAATTAAATTCCGACAAATGACTTTCAGTGAAAGATATTTTGTCGCGGAGTCCAATTCCAATGCAATATCTTTTTGGCATGCCTGATGGAACCAGTATGAGTGATTTGAGGAAGTACAATGATCAAAACAAGGAATCAATTGAATCCTGACAATGCTAGAGGTAACAACTCGTCACCACAACCTGGCAATAATGGGGCAGGACATTCCGAGTCATCACCTGCTTAGTCGGTGGCATAACAAGAGCAAGGTAGGGATGTCGCTATCCCAAGACAACTCACTGATGAGTAGAAAAGGCAGTTGGAGCCAAGTCCAATGTTATTGGCCACTATGAGAAGGATGTTTGAGGAGCACTGGAATGAAACAACTAACAACATGATGAACTACCTTCGATGAGGTCAAACCAATGATTGTCAACGCCCTTCATGAGGCTATACCCAGGCATGAAACTTCAAGCTAGTCAATTCAAATGTAGGTAGATCCTATGGCTCTCGGGTATGTTCCATTATCAACTTCTACTCAAGTTACCTTTAGTATGGTAGGATGAATAATTCCACCCCCACCATCGATTAGGATTTTACAAAGGCTTGAAGTCATTGGTGCAACCGAAAATAGTGGGGTTGTGCTTATCAATTGGAGTAACTTATCTAACCCTGCTCAGGTCAACTTAGGTAGGAATAACAATGGCAATTTTTGTGAATCATAATGCTCAGCAAAATATACCATTGCCAAATGTGGAAAATATACAACTGGGTGGGCCAATGCCCCATGTCCAGCAAGGCCTGTTGGGATACTACCTACCCTATATAGGCTTCATGTTGTGATTGACAACCAAGATAGACCATCTTCTCCACCTAGGGGGCAGGAAGGTCAAAGATCTTTAGGGGAAGCAATGGTTTTGCCTAATCCTAGATATATTTCCCAAAGGCCTAACGTGGTAGTTGATAATTAGGTTAGACCACCACTCTTACCTAGAGGGCAGCCTGATCAAGCAGTCCTCGATCAAGATCCTCAAAATGTCCAATAGCTGGTAGATCGAGCTAGTCATGGGCACGGTTCCGGTTCCTGGTCAGGTATGAACCGGAACCAGCCCGGTTCAAGATCGGTTTAGGTCCGGTTCCGATTTTTTTTTAATTTTTTTTTAATTTTTTAATTTTTTTTAAATTTTTAAAATTTTTTTTGGAACCGGGCCCGGTTCCGGGCCGGTTCCAAAATTTCTGGAATCGGAACCGGGCCCGTAGGCCACGGGCCAGTTCTGGTTCCGAACCGCGGGCCCGGGTTTGACCAGGCCGGTTCCGGGCCGAAACCGGCCCGTGGCCATGACTAGATCGAGCAGTACAATGCTTAGGGTACAATGTGGGGTACATTAGGCCCATGCACAAAAGACTATATCTTGATTGGATTGATGCAGTACCTTACCCCGGAGGATTTAAGATGCCTGATTTTAATTTGTTTTTTGGTGAAGACGATCAATCGATAGTCGAAAATGTTAGTTGATTCATTACGTAATGCTGTGATGTGTCTCATGTTGATTGTTGGAATCTAAGGTTGTTCTTTTGTAAGACTGCTTTTACTTGGTGTACCACTTTATTAGCTCCACACTTTATTGGAAACGCAATTCCATACCTAGTTCTATAGGTCTGTCCCTGATGTGACTATTGCAGACTTGGCTTGTATTAAGCAACTGAACAATGTATTGGTGGACCAATTTATGGCTAGGTTCAAGAGGTCAAGAAATCGATGCCACATCGATGGACCGGTTTATGGCCAGGTTCACGATATAAGTATGAGAAAAATATTTATACAATGTATTTCAAGAAAGAAGCTTGTAGAGTATATGCATGGTCTCACTTAAGCATTTTCACAAACATGTCGTGCCCATTTCAAATGCAATACACAAAGATATTGACAATGCACCAATTTCAATCCTTCAAGATGGAGTCTTTGTGATGAACGACGATCGGACATAAATCGTGATTTCATAGACTTTGTTAGCGGTTGTTAGCGCTGGTGAAGAAAGAGGAACAATTCGTTCACAACTGAGGGATATAATTGAGGGGAGTTAGAAATTCGCTCTGTAATAAAAAAAAATGGTTTCAAGGAGCTTGTTCAGACTTTTCCCTTCTTCATCATCCTTCCAACATTGCCCGACGCCATTGATCTTCGTCGTTCTCCTCCACTGTCACGTTGATCCTCCGCTGCTTTCGGGGTAAGTTGAAGCATGTCTGTAGCTCATCTTATTAGTTTGACAACCGATTTCGATCAGAGCTCCTCATTGCCAAGGTAATGCTGAATAATTTGTTCAACTCTGTTTTGATGAAGGAATTGTCAGGATGCTTCTTCTCTATTTAGATCTATTTTGCTCATGTTCAAGTCTATTTCGTGGATTCCGAATCTCCTGAACTGATTTATATGGATTTGGTCTCAAATCTGATTTCATTGATGTTTCGTTGCACTACACTATAGATTTGGCCGGCAAGAGAACAATGTGGAGAGAGATATTAACTTCCTTTAATGTGTGCGGTGTGGTTTTTATTCTCAGAGCACATGTGGACTTTTTTTATAGAGAAAAGCCAGATAATATTTTACATATAACGCAAAATGCCATGTAATTTTTAACATTTAATTAAAAAAGTGACTTAAATTTTTTTATTCGAATTTATTGCCGGAAGCACTTAAGTGATCTTTTTTTATATGATTTGGCACTTAAGTGAGCCAGCAAAAAGTTTTGATACTAAAATGAGCACCGTATAACACTTTTGGCACTTTTAATATCCTTATGCCCCAACCTTTCCGTATGTATATAAACCTCTCAATTGTGAACCCCCAATCTATTTTTGCAGTAAAATATCTTTATATAGGCTTAGACTTAGTGATTTTCTTGAGATATTCCTTACCTAAATTGAATCAAAGAAATTGCGTGATATATTCAAGATAGGAAAATAAGATATCTCTTTCATTCCCTTTCCAATAACTGAAATTTTGAGCTCTATATGCTTTATTGTTCTTCAATTTAATTAAAGAGTGAAATCTTTCCTAATTTGAATCCCGTCATGTACATCCCATATGCAAAATTTCGGCCACTATAGTCGATTGACGGGCTTGGCCAAATTTTGTGTTCTTGTAGGTTTAGTCTAGCTAATTTAGTCAAGCTAGTTAAGCTCAAAACTTCCCTGCACAATTTCAATCAAAATGCAGCTTATGTGGGCCTATTAATATCCAATTAAAATTAAAATGCTCCTAATATGCAAATAGAAATTTATGTGTCAACAACTCATATTGGGATTGCACTTAGCAACAACCCAAGACCTTCACTAAGGGATATTGTTAAGAGGGAGCTTAAGTTTGGGCCCTTCGATTTATCGAGTTGAACCTACATTCACTCAAAAGGTTAAGTCAATGCTATAGGCCAATTTGTATATATTAATTACTCCATACCACATCAATTTTTCGATGTGAGACTTTTTCTAACACAACTTATATGTGTATCTCAATAATCTTCCCCTTACGTATGAACTTAGTGTTAGGTCTGTTCCCCTTTGATTTTGGTGTCCTTCTACACCAGCACATCTTAACTTTAATCTCCATCAATGCCGACCTTCATCCCTAGTCTCTTTTTCTCCAAACCAAACCATGAAATTTGCCATTGGACCCATGTTGCTACATTACGACACCCACCTTCAACCTAGTCTCTTTTTCTAGATTGAACCACAAAGGTTGCTTGTAAATTGCTTTACTTACAAGATCCTTCCTTGTGATATTCACCAAATACCGCACCAAAAAACATCGATTTTTATTCCATTTGTTGGGGATATGCGCAACAGAAGTCTGATACCTTTACTAGGATAGGTTGCCAAGAGGGAGCCCAAGTTTGAGCTAGTCAACATATCCTATTAGACCTATTTTCAATCAAAAGCTTAAATCAATTAGTTATGGGCCAACATGAATATATTAACTGCTACGTGCCACACCAATTATTCGATATAAGACTTTTTTCTAACACAACTCACACATGTATCTCATCAGTTGAGTGTGGGGGCAGCTGGTCCTACTCAAAGAGAAAATTGTCCAAAAAGTCCTAAACTTATTGCACGGTGACCAATTCAGCCCTAAACCTTCCAATTGTATTAATTTAGTCCTAAACCTTTTGACGATATGCCAATGTAATCCTTTTGGTTGGTAATTGTTGATGTGAACACCGTTTGCTAGTTGTCCTACGTGGCACACTGGCGTTAACATGGATAATTTTTGCAAATTTTTTAAGTTTTCTAATTTTTTTGTTTTTATTTTTTCTTTTCTTTTATGTTTTTCATTGTGGGCAGCAACTCACCCAAGCCCCCATGGCTACGGGCAAGGGTTGCGACGTCCTCGCTTAGGCCAAGAGGGTCACCCTCATTGGCTGGATCTTGCGAGGGCGTCGCCTCGCTAGCCACAATGAAAAAAAACAAAACAAAAGAAAAAAAGATAAAAAGAATAAAAGATTCATAATTTTTTAAAAAAATTACAAAAATTATCCATGTAAGCGCTGGTTGTGCCACGTAGGATGGCTAGCGTCCACATTAACGATTTCCAGCCAAAATTGACCAAAAGAACTAAAATAGCAATTGGGACTAGATTGGCACAATTGAAATCTTCAATTTCAAATTGGCATTCATACAATAAATTTATGATTTTTTTTTGGTTGTAATTTTCCCTCCTCAAATGTCGAAAAATCCTTACTCATGTATATAATTGTTTGTTGGTTTTTTTGGAGATGAACGCATTTGAAGGTGGTCCTTGACCTCATTTTCTTAAATTCAAATGTTTTCTTTTTGGAAAAGTAGCATATTAAAGGCTGTCTTCATGAAGTAAAAGATTGACACCTATCATGCTGAAACATTTGGCGAAATGGGAAAGTAGGGCACTTTTATTGCCTTGGTTGTGTGAGATGAGTCCGATTGCGAATGCAGCTACCCAGCTAGCCATTAATAGGTCTACCACAAGAGGAAAATAATGCGGTGTTTGGTTGTTTCTTTCTAAGGAGTAAAAATAGAATGTGAAAGATTTAAAGAGAGAGGTTTAGTATGATGAAGTCTCGAATGTTCTATTTGTTTCACGTATTCGAAGTAAAGCCAAATGCCATATTTATTGTTTTGTTTGAATTTTTCGTTCCTCTATTATATGAATGTTGAACTCATCCATTATTACGTACTTCACAAGATAATGGACAATGTCCTTTCGCTCAATTATGATCTTGATTCAACCAATAACATAATTCTACCAAAAAGTTTGCTTTAGCCAAAGAAATTGTAAAAAACAAAAAATTTCGCTTTCGTGTGGATGATAGAAGGCCAAAGTGAAAGTGGAGTCGATATAAGTGGGACGCTCCAAAAAGGCGTGTCTATCTCCCACCAAAGCAAGTGGCGACAGGTTTTCTCACCTTTTTCCCTCTTTATATAAAGGTTTGTAAAAGAATCTGGAAAAGATTTACAGAACACGCATTAAATGACAGAGCAAAAGTTTCTCGCGCATGATGAAGCACCTTTGTGTCGGGTTGATGCTTTATTATCAAATCGGTAATATCTCAATTCTACATGAATATCCATATGTAACTACGAAAATTTAGTATCCATGATTAATTTAGTGAAATCAAACAACACACTTCATATTATTGATAAATAAGATGCTAAAAAATCATATGAATATGCTTGTATAGGATAAGTAGGTTATCCTCCATATCAGGAATATAAAATTATCTTCAACCAACTTAAAATTGAGAACTTGACCGGCCAAATTTATACTTATGTATGGTTTACGTTCAATTGAGGTAATTGTGTTAGTTGCCTCTCCTCAAACTTTCGATGTTGAAAAACTTGACTAAGAAGATGCTTCAAATTTTATAATCATGAATAGAGTACTCTTTTCGATGTATTCAATGATTTTACATCAATCCAAGATAGATCAACTTAGTCAAAAAACTCAATAGTTTTGCAAAATACCATGTAAACATCCAAATCGAGAATTAACAAATCCAACGATTGGCTAAATCGGTACATGTTTGGTTAAAATACAACAGAGTCATATTCGGAGCCCAATGTTTCTCACTTGGAATAATCTCAGGACTACTCTCACCATTTTACAGGTGGAGTATTATACAATGCTAGATGTGGCATGGTATTACCTCTTGTTGACTCCAATTTTAACCCTAACAAGAGAAACTAAATTTTGGGCAAAATGGCACTATAAGTGCCATAAGTTGTGTACGGCGCTCACTTTAGTGCCAAAAGTTTTCGCCGGCTCACTTAAGTGCCAAATTGGAGGAAAAACGATCACTTAAGTGCCAAAAGTTTTTTTTGAATCACTTCAGTGCTAAAATTTTTGAAAAACGATCACTTAAGTGCTAAAATTTTTGAAAAACGATAATTTAAGTGCTAAAATTTTTTAAAAACGATCGCTTAAGTGCCAATCTCAGGCGAGCCACGTCAGCTTCAGAAATTAATAAAAAAAATGGCACGTCGGATTTCCGGCGAAAAGTTGTGTACGGCATCGGAGTTGGCACTTAAGTGATCGTTTTTCAAAAACTTTAGCACTTAAGTGATCGTTTTTCAAAAATTTTAGCACTTAAGTGATCCAAAAAAAACTTATGGCACCAAAGTGAGCGCCGTACACAACTTATGGCACTTGTAGTGTTCTTTTGCCCTAAATTTTGTTAAGGCTTCATTTGTTTTGCGAAAAATTAATGATTTATAAAATATTTTCTTAAGAATAATCACTTGTATAGTTTTAAATAATTGGTCAATGGAAAATATTTTCATTATTCACAATAATTTATGTCTAAATATTTTCGTGGACCATGAAAATATTTTTTATTTATTCATATATGTAAGCGATACAAGCGATAGTCTTTAGGGAAATGTAACGAAGCCAGTATTTTTCTCCCACATTATCTATGCTCAAAATTTCGAAAATAGAAAAAAAAAAAGTATCCATATGGTTATTCAGGCCTCGGTGGTCAGGAGTGTGTTGCTTTAACTTTAGTTTCTGAACTTTTTCTACGGTGAATTTATAGATAAATATCAATTAGTTGACCATTTCTTGATAAGAATTTTAATAAGTCAATTTTTGTAGCTTATTTTGTTACAACCAAAATAATAACGTAAATTATAGAGTAAACGGTCACCGTAAAGAAAACATTACACAAACGGTCTTATCCAGTCTCAATCCAAGGGAAAAATATTACAAAGACTCAATCTATGTAGATCAAAATTATTGTAGGCTCACAGCCATCGAAGGTGCAGGATCCACGTTCTGGTAAACATAAATCGAGTCTATCAATTAACTCTTCCGATTTGAAGGTGTTAACCACCCACTCTATCACTATTCATCAATTCAAGGGTGACTAAAATCGTTTGTGTAAAGTTATTTTTATATTGATGGTGTATGCTAGGATTACTAAAAAAAAAAAAAATTACCAGCTGTCGATTTTTTCAGCCTAAAAAATGACTTGCTATTGACTTTTGGTGGGACATCGAGGAGATACAATTGAAAAAAGATATTTGCAAGCTATCCTTTTTTTCGGCCTAAAAAATTTGACTTTTGTAACCTGATAACCTCCTTCCGACCAAAAAAACAAAAAAACTGATAACCTCCTTCACCGGTTTGTTTCACATAACTTTCTATATGAGAAAGTTAGATATAAAGTTTATTGACTTATTTATAAACAAAAATGAAATATACTAATCTTTGGAAATGATGATAGCAAATATGTGTCAATTAGTTCACTTGATTTAAATATTTTATATAGAGACGTTAATATAAACATAAATATATTCTACCAACCAGGATGACATGTTTTAAAATCATGTGTGTACAAATATCGTTCTAACAGAAGGTTGGCTAGGGTTGCTTGCTCTATTAAATAAGGGCACGGATGTTGGGGATGCAGCACTATTCCGTTGATAGGTAACCGTTATACCATCTCAAACTAGCATGGTCCATTTCAAAGCTATACTTTTACGCGTGAATCGAAATCTAAGTGAAATAGTTTCATATCGGCAACAAGACCAAGTGATATATATACTAATATATTATTTTTGTGAACTGGCTTGACATGACTATTAAATGCTTCACATATGACTTCAACTTTTGAACTATTCTATGTCAATTGGTCTCATCTGGGTCGTTTTTTTACGTAAAATGCACAAGTAAATTAACTAATCAGCATTACATGAATAAATCAAAGAACTTATACCGTACGCAAGGAATAGTCTATTTTTTTCTTTTACAAAAGTAATCATTTTTTTTTCGTTAGTACAAATGAGAATTTTTTTTTTCAATTTGAATACTCAATTAATCCTCACTAAGTGTGACTTTTCAACCCCTATTTCTTCTTTCCCTTTCCTTTCTTTTCCTGCACGAGCGAGCTGTCGGCCACTCTCTCTCCCTTGCTTTTCCTTTTATAGGGCAACTCCACTTTCTTTCTTTTGTTGACTTTTCAAACTCTTTTTATTTATTTTTTCTTTTTTTGTCAAAAAGTCCAAATATTATAGACTTTCTTATACATGGATGACATAGCTAAATGAGCCGAGTAGGTCTCGTTCTCATTATTCCATGCACCAAGCTGACGTGAGCTGATTGCATGAGTGCCGATTGATTTGATGAGACTCACGTGTGACTCATATAATGTGATGGCTTGCATGAACCTAGTGCACATGCTGCCCACTAGGTTTAAAAGAACCCGTCCCTATGAAGATGAAGGAACATTGCACAAGAGACGTGCGCATGATTGTGGCATCGAAACTGATTTAAGAAGATGATTTATAAAACGACCTAGGCATGATTAAGCACCCAACAAGCACCCATTGAATTTTAGTTTAGGACGACAAATTATTGTTATCTTTAGTTTCGTTTGTTGCCGGTTCATATACCAATCCTCGTGCATTTCTTTTGCTTCAGTGTTTTCTGGCTATTGAGAGTATGCAGCAAAAGCTAGATACCTTTCGCTTGGGGAGATTGCCAAGAGGGAGGCCCAGTCTAAGCCGGTCAACATATCCAATGGGATCCACTTTCTCTTAAAAGCTTAAACCAATGAATTATGAGTCAATTTGGATATATTAACTGCTTCATATCATATCAATTCTCCGATATGAGACTTCTTTAATACAACTCGCACGTGCATTTCAACAATCGTCAAATGTTAGGATTAAACGCACAAACACAACGAAATATAGAGTAAAGGCGAGAAAGAGAAATCGAGATACAAGGTTTATCCTGTTTTGCCTTTAAACTAGGGTTACATCCAGCAGAGGATTCTACTATAGTTAGCATCCCTGATCTCTTTATTACAACACTCAATTACAAGAGAGAGAGATTATATATAGGAGTGAGAGGTGCAAATTATAGTGGAATCATCTGGTAGATGTAATCCTAGTTTAAGGGTGAATCAGTATAAATCTTGTGCATCGATTTCTTTTTGTTTTATCTTTACTCTCTATTTCATTATGTTTGTGCGCCTAATCCTAACGTTTGCTATCAGGGCCGATGATTGATTGGTGGCCCATTCTTAATGTGTATTGGTATTTGGTGAATATCTCAAAAGAGGAATCTACTAACCAATGCGGTTTTCGAGCGGTGGGCGTTGTAGTGGTGTTGCAATAGCTTTCATGGTTCGATTTGGAGAAAGAGACCAAGGATAAAGGTGGCCGTTGATTGAGATTCAAATTGAGATGTGTTGGTGCAGATAGATACTTAAATTAAAGGAGAGCAGACCTATGGAGATATGTTGGTGCAGACGAATACTTAAATTAAGTGGGAGCAGATCTAACACCAAGCTCACACGTGAAAAGGAGATTATTGAGATACACATGTGATTTATGTTAGAGAAGTCCCACGTCGGAGAACTAGTATGGTTTGGGGCAGTTAATATATCTAAGTTGGCCCATAACTCAGTAGTATAAATTTTTGAGTAAATGTGGGTCCAACTAGATATGTTGACGGGCATGGACTTGGACTCCATCTTAGCAGTCTCCCCGGACCAAGGTATCGGGCTTCTGCTACGCGCTCCCAAAACTGGCCGGATTCCTTCTGATTGGCCCGACCCGTGTTTGCTCAGCTCTCCCATGCGCCTCCTCCGAACCCATAGCGCCTTCATTATAAGCCACTTCTCCTGAACTCCTCTTCCTTTTCGCTCCTCGAGCATGACATAGAAGAATGCTCTCTCGTTCATGTTCTTCAATGGTAATGGTCCTGTGCTCACCCATCTTGATGAACCAATAAAAGCAAAAGCAGGCATCTTCGTCAATCCCATATTTTTAGCTCCGACATCATATCAACACGTAACAGTCGTAACCCGAACATACCTGAGTTTTCAGGACGGCATATAGCGGTAGTGTGCTGTTATTACAGCGGAACAGGACAAATGCTCTATCCAGAACGCATGAACAGATAAGTGCTGGGCCTCAAAGATTGGTCCTGTATAAGAACAAGGATCGAATAGATACGAATCACGCTCACCCTATCACAAGTCCCGCGACAATAGAACTGACCTTTCCCATGGTGGAAAGAGCCGAAATTATACTGGAACTGGAGCTCGACGGGGAGCATTAGTTTGGCATGCAAGTGTTAAGGGGACAACTCTGTAATAGAAAAGTTTATCGCGTGCCAGTTTATACTCACCAATACAAATAAGGAGGAGGCCAGTTCAAAAGAGGATTGGAAGAGTGCGATGCGAATCGAGCGGAGGATGAGCCGAGACCCATGGAACCAAAAGTCTTCATCTGAGGGTTCAATCATCAAGTCCCTAGCGGTGGCCCCATGCGTCCGAGCAACCTCTTTTACCAGCTGTGCCGTTACACGTTCCGGTTGGGTGCCAACAGCGAGCAAAAGCTGCATAAGAGCAAGATTCATGTTTTTTTCAACCAGATTTCTTTTGGACTCTAGCGTGGGGAGCCGACCAATTCCTGCTGAAGTGCTAACTTTATTCCCATAGAAGCATCAAAAGAACCAAAAAAACTCCTTATGTAGCTATGATAATCATCCTAAAATGTCTCTTTGGCAGTTGAATTTCATTCGGTACCGGAGCAATCTCCGCTTTGCAGCAGTTTAGTTACACCAAAATTGGCTATCATCTAAATCACGGATTCAATGTCGTGTTAGCAAGTACAAGTCCCGTTCCTCTCTTATAGATTTATCTAACGATAGTGTAATCATCATCTGAGAAGCTTAACTCGGCTTTGCAGTCTGCTCTGTGCTCCACTGATTCGAGCAGTCCAAGATAAAACAGAGATGGCATAAACATATGATGCCTGAAACTTTGCAAACTTAAGAAAGCTTGAGGATCTTTATGGCTACTTACGATCAATGGCACAAACGACAACTGAAACTACGCATTAGACCCTGCAAGAAGTACCCAAGAACAGGTCAATAGCTGTAATCGTTAACTGACTCTGAACAGAACAGGGCTTCATACAGAATACTAGTGATTTAAGTCATTATGGATTCTTCAACTTCTAATGGTGAATCACTAGGGAAGTTTCGAAAGACATGACTTTGCGTGGGATGTGCATTCAGGTTTTGGAATGGACTCGCTTGTGAATGCATCTTCAAATGCTTCTGATAATTGCGAGATTCATTCTGATATACGGGTCTTTGATGTCTCTAACCAATAATTTGCTAGAATTCCAGCTGAAACACTGCCGGTTTCCACCGTTTCATTGCTGGCTTCAGGTAGCAAAATAGGAAATTAACTTTCTGTTTATGTTCACTAAGTGAGATAAAACAATCTTTATCCCCTACCTACAAGAAGAGTAGTCTTTTGATGAGGTAAGCAGGGCATCTTAAGAACAGAAGATCCGAGTTGCCACTGGTATCTTTTTTTTTTTCTGGACAATAACAGACTTGCAATCTTCAAGCTTGTACTATTCATCCTTTCGGATCTTAGCAGCCTCCCGCCGCCTCCATTGCCATATCTAAGAGCGCATGTATGTAGTCAAATGTACAACATTGCAGTATTAATCCGATAAGAATTTTGGGAAATTAGGAGGCCGAATCTTGCCAAATGAAGCAACAGTAAAGCCGTGCCTTTGTTTCTACATAGAGAATCGCGGAAACAGAGACAATTACGTGGACTGCCTAGAGCACAAAGATGAAAATGTGTAGATGCTGTAGTGCCGTAAGTGATAACAATGGCACCTTCCCCTGAAAAAGGAAAGGATAAAACACAAAAAGCCATAGCAATTCAAGATACCGACACGACCGAAAGTCCTAAACTATATGTTCAGAACGCAGTCAGATCATAAAACCTTTTAATCGCTTTTGTGTCTCTGCTAAAATAGCTTTCCAATGCACGATAGACCATTTGAACACAATAATCGGTTGCAAGATAGGCTTCGACGAGAAGACAGCGTCATCCTCCGCCAGTTCCACTGCAAGAATTGTCCGACTTCCTGCAAGGAAGCAACCTGTCAGCAAGCGCTGGCAACTTGCAAATCTTCCCAATTCCTGTTTGGAACACCGCCAGGAGCAGCAATATGAAACCCAGTAGCATCAAACCTCCAAGCCACTGCAATACATTCATGCCCAGAACTCTGAAAACGCAATGTATCATTTTGTGCCGCGTTAGTACATAGGTCATTTTCTTTACTTTTCCTGTCTGCTCTCACCTTCTTTGATCTTTTGCAAGGCATCAAGGAGACGCTTCTGCTGTTTCTCGGAGTTTCTGCGATATTTGACAAACTGCATAGTCACTTACTTTACCATGAACAATGTCTTTCGAGAGAGTACAGCACAACGTTGGATATGTCAAGGAACAAAATGCAATTAGCTGCCTCGCCGGCCCAATGAAGGGACCTTTCACAAGGAAAGAGATCACCTCTATGATGCAACAAACTACGGCCACCACCCGTGTCGGCATGAACTCTAACGTTGTCCCCTTGACTCTTGCCTCCGCCATCCTCTCTTGCGGCAACTCGGCATGTGCAAACTCCTCGATTCTTAACTGATGATGAAGTTGGATTTTGAGACAAGATGGAATATGAAGAAGTGGCAAGTTGGCGTCCCACGTTGACAGAAAGTAATCTCTTATTGCCTTGGAGTCATTTGCTTGATCGATATGGGCGAAAGGATGTTCGTACTCGGTAGATAACATCCTCAGCTCCATTTTATTCTGCTCTAATCTTGCACGTTTTAGGAATTCCCACTAACAAGACCCACTTAAAGAACAAACATTTCTCGTATAATTGATAGACTGTTATTGATTTTGTCCACTACATCATTCATAAACCGACCCTATCCATATCTTTTCCAGGCAAACATTGTTGGAGTGGACCTCATGCGACATGCGTGCGTCATGAATGTATTTTGACCGTTTGATTTTGGTGGGCCTGAGTCTGAAACGGTTGAATCCTACCGTGTTGATTGGTCCGGATTTATATAGACGGATGTTCCCGGTCCATCCGGTAGTTCCTTAATGTTCTAGTCTTTTGCAATTCTATGATCCCCATGCCTATTGTCCTAAATCGCAAATTCTTCCTACAAGTAGTATTTTGATTTTGCAAAGGGTCAATCGCAATTTCACACCAAAGTACATGCAGAGCTTGCTGAGAAAAGGAAGAAAATACAATGTTAAAGAAAGACATCATTCATCTGAACAAAACCTGAAGTCAATGAAGGAATAATTCTATGCTCCCTCTTGAGACTTAAACAAATAAAGTCCGTTGCCTCGATTCGAAAATTAGGTTTTTCTTATTAAGTTTTAGCTTAGCTCATTCCAAAATTCACGCAATTCAATCAATCAATGATGTAGATGATAATTACCGCTAGGAATTATTATATACATAAGTAAGTTCTAGGTATAGTCAGTAGATCGCATGTCTAAAAATTGATTTTACAACTTGATGCAATGAGTCCATGACTTCTCATTGGTCGTTTAATATGATTCACATCTTTGAATGTCCTCTTATAACTTGTGACATAATTTAATAAATCAACTTGGTATAACAATTTTGGTATGGTTATACTGTTGTTGTTCATAGCTGTGGTTCTAGAGTACATTGTACCACTTTTGGGAAGTGGTTACTAGCAACTCCACGTGGAATTCCAAGATATCGAATCTCCTTTTTTTTTGTGACATTCTGAATTTCGGCTATAGTTGGGATTTATAAAACGTGTAATTCGTCAGTGTGCTTATAGTAAAATCTCGCCCGGGAACTGATCACTCCCGGTTATTGTTTTTAAATTTGAGATTTCGCTAGAATCGCATTCGATCGAATTTTGCCGTTATTTAGAGCCCAAACTTTGGTGTCGAATTTCTGGGAGTTCCGGGACGAATTTAATTGGACGGTGTCGATATTATTGTGGCCAGCCTCGAGATTACCCGGGATATGTGAAAAATAGATTTTTGATCGGGTGCGAATTTAGACTAATAGACCTCTCGTAACGTGTTTTGAGTTATTTTCTTTTGCCCCTTTTTCTTATATTATTAATTAGGATTTTCGTGGACCGTTAGATTATTTTTGAGTTCGAACTGTGACCGTTGGATCGCGATAATCACCTTTGACTTTCTCTCTCTCCCTCCCTCTTTCTTTCTCTCTCTCCTCTGTCTCTGCAGCGCACGTTGGCCCCCCCATGCACGTGTCCCTTCACGCGCATTTTTCCCCTTCCTGTCAGACCTTCTCTCTCCTTTCCTTCTCTCTCCATTCTTCTTCTTCTTCCTTCTTCCTCCCGCAACTGCTTCTGCTCCTGCTTCTGCTCGCCCCAGCCGACGCCGACCGAGCTCGCCTCCAGCCACGTCGCCGTCGCCGCCGTCGCCTGACCGCCGTCGCGCCGTCCGCCAGCCACCACCCCGACCGGCTGTTCTCTCTCTCTCCTCTGCGCGAGCAGCAGCTCGCCGCTGCGTTCGCCGCGGCCGAGCTCCACCAGCCGTCGGCCAGCTCGTCCGGCCGCTCGCCTAGCACCGCCGCCCAGCCAGTCGCCGCCGGTTCGCCCCTCTCCCTCAGCCCCGATCTCTCTCTCTCTCTCTCGACTCACCTTTCCTCCCCTCCAGCTCGTCGTCGCAGCGTCGCCATCGCCGCCGCGTCGCCGTCGCCGCCGCAGCCCCGGCCCGGCCGGCCAGCCAGCCAGCCCCGCCGGCTAGCCCCGGGCCGTGGCCGAGCAGCCCAGGCCAGCCCAGGCCGTGGCCGAGCTCGCCCAGGCCATTGCCCAGCACCTCGCCCGTCCAGCCAAGCGTGTCGCCCATCCGGCTCGCCCGTGCGCCCCGGGCACGCCGTTCGGCCACCGCGCCCGCGCGCCAGGCACGCCGATCGGCCACCGTGCCCGTGTTGGCCGGCCAGCGCGCCCGTTGGCCCGCGCCCGCGCCTAGTTCGGCACTGTTCACCCGGGCCATTTTAGGTCCGAGCCGATTTTCTCCGGGCCAAAACCAAGTAAGTGACCTCCTAATCCTTATTTAGGACTATGGGTATTTTTAGACTTGTTTAGGACGTGATTAGTACCGGTTTAGTGGCTAAACGTGGATTAGGGTCAATATTCGTATGTGCGTATTTGTTAAATTAAATTGTGATAATTGTGGGGCTTAATTAGTGGCTAATTATGGTGGGTTAAATATCCGTATTGTCGTGGCGTGTGTGGGGAAAATTGACGTGTGATTGTGGCCGGCTTGAATGTCGGATCGTGAGATTGTGATTTGGAATTGGGACGATTGTGGGTGCATATTTGTGGCTATTGTTGGTGAGTCAATGATTGGCTTATCGTGGCGGTTGTGAGTGGAATTGATAGCTGATTGTGACCGACTTGAAGGTTAGGTTGGTGGAATATTGTGGTGAGCATGCCTTGAGTTTGATTGGTACGACTTGTGAGAATTGCGAATTGTGTTGTGGTGCATGTGCATGAGAAAAGCCCGGATTGATCGGAGGGCTGCCAACCTGAGGCGTAGTTACGCGGGTGTGGCGAGAAAGGCATGACCGGACCTGAGGCGTAGGTTACGCGGGTCATTGGAAGGGGAAAAATGTCCTGAGGCGTGGTTACGAGAGACCGAGCCCGGCTTGATCTGAGGGCTGAGCCTGAGGCGCAGTGGCGCGGGCTGTGAGATTGGGCCTGAGACGCAGTGGCGCGGGCAGTGTGAAAGGACCTGGGAGGTCGTGGAAAGTTGTTTAGCCACGCATGCGAGTTAAGTGTGATTGAATTGATTGAACTGATTGGACTTGCTGATTGAATGTGTGATTGAATTGGTTGGATTGATTGAGTGTTAGTGTGGTTGGTGCTTGAGTATTATTAGGCTATTAATATTGCATTATCACGTTTAACTAACGTGCAGAGCATGCGTTTGATGGCGAGGTAAGTACAATGACGTGAATTCTCTGTGTTGAGGGTTAGATTGCTTGTACGACTTGTCTGGATACGCATTGGCCTACGTGGGGTTTAGGGTGTTGCTTATTGAGACTCGTTCTCACGGTTATTGTATAACCACTTTCAGATCCGCGACCGTGATCGATTCGGAGAGGCCGCCAGAGTACCACAGGGATTGAAGGATAGATCAAATTTACCCTGTCTTTTGAGTACCTTTTTGTAGAGGAGATAAGATTATCAACCACCGCCCCTTTTTGAAAATTGTGGTTTGAAATTGGTAGCATTGGGTTATCGTTTTGTAATAGTGACTGCTTTATGATGTTATGCAATTATTGTTTCGTGCTATCCTTTTGTCATCAGGTTAGTTGTCTGGGTTGTTTTATTTCCCTTCCGCTTGCGTAGTTCGTTTAGGTCGGCGACGCGTCCTGGGACGTCGTGTTCAATACGACCGTTGAAGGGGTGCCGCGAGCCATTGGGGTTCGGGGCGTGACATTTTTAGTCTTTTTTTTTGTCGAATCTTTTTTAGTCATTAACTAGTAGTTTGGTAATAGTGAATATAAATAGTAAAAGTTAACGCTTTCTAAATTTAAGTAAAAGTTAGAAAGCGTTAAAGTAAAAGTTACCGACCAAAAAAAAATTTTAAAGTAAAAGTTGAAAAAGTAAACCATTTTGTCTTAATAAACGTAATAGTTAATGGTTTCTAAGTAAACACCGTTAACTATTTTTTTTAATGTTATTTAACTTTTTGTCGATCAATTTGTATTTTTTATAAGTCAAGATATATAATTAAGCAATTACATATTTTGCAACATATATAATTAATTCCTACGGACCTCTAAATATATTGCATGAGTCCATTATATTTTCCTACGAGCAAAAATGTGGAATAGTTAAGCTTTTTTTTAAAATCTAATTAATGTAAAATATAATGGTTTCCAAGTAATGTGAAGGGAAGGGAAGGGGAGGGAGTACGGTGAAGACGTGGTTCAACAAAAAACTCCATTCTACTCAGCTTTTTTTATTATTTTTAATAAGCGTTATTATCTAATTAATGTAAAAGACAATGTATTCTAAGTAATGTGAAGGAAAGTGAAAGGAGATAGAGCTTTGTGATGATGTGGCTCAACCATAAACCTCCATTCTACTCAACTTTCTTATTATTTACAGATAGGCCAAACCTTAGAAAACCTATGTATGCGACAGTTTGGTAATCTTAATGAAATTCTGGTTCTGATCTACACTTTTGCGGCGACACCAACCAAGCCCTCAAGGGTTCATCCTTATTCACGGCTTCATCAAGCGTCCGGCGATCGATTCCAGGACTATCGCCCCATGTGAAACCCTAATAAATGACAATGGTAATTCAAAGTTGGACGACTTGACAGAAGAAGATGAAGATGAATCATGGTCTCATCGTTGGCTTAGTACCACGGAAGGAAAGAAAAGGAGCCGAACTTATACGACTAAACCAATCGCTGCTCTCCTGGTTTTAATGTACATGCAGGCTTGGTTCCATCTTGTGCTTCAATGTCTGCTTCCATCTCTGACTCAGTTTCACCAGCTTTTGTCTGCTCATTTGCCGCTAGTCCCTCTCTTGAACCCGCTTGGGTTGATTCATTACTATATGCCACCTTCCCTGAATCTCTCTCAATCCAGTCCCAAATCCAAGTCACAACCTTCATTTCTCTCTCTTTTTTCGAGTGATCGTGCTTCTGACTCATCTTTGTAATTCATCAAGACGCAAACAAAAGAAAATATTGCACCTTCAGTCCCGTATTTGAACCCAATTAAAGAGAACACATAGGTGACTCGCACATATGTCATTGTCAGTTGCAGTAACTCAACTTATTTACCTGTGATTTCATAATGGCATATAGTGGCAGTGTCCTATAGCTGCACACGAACTGGACGAACAATCTAAACAACACAATTGGACCAGTTAGCGATTATAGGTCTTTGATTGTCGATCTTATATGATGTACAGATTGAAGAGATGAGTATCATTCTTACCCTATGACAAGTCTCGGGATGACATAGCCAACCTCTCCCATAATGCATGAGTTAAAATCATATTCGAACTGTAAGGAAAGATGCAGGCATTAGTCCTCTTTTCGCACGTGTGTTAGGAACTGATTTTCACGTAACCAATACAAACAGAAGTTTGAGAAATAAATGCTCACCAATATAAAGAAGAAAAAAGCAAGTTCGAAAGAGTTTTGGAATAGCATGATGTGAATCAAGTCAAGGATGAGGTGCGGCTTATGGAACCAGAAATCGTCATCTGAAAACTCAACAGCGGTAACTGTCGATATCGATGCCCCTGCACTTGAATCATACTTCTCGGTGATCCTTTTTGTTTTCTGTGTTACTACGTGCTCCAATTTTGCGCCGACAACTAGCAGAAGCTGCGAAAAGGAAAGAAAGAAACATATTGTTTCCACCAAATAAGTCTCGACATGATCTTGAACGGATCCCTCGATGAGCAAAATGCTGTCTTTGAGTACAAGCAAAAGGGTTACATGGTTTAATTCTTATGTATGTCTTGATTATAATTTGTTATTAGGACAAGCCCGTGTCAATCCTCCTCCTCCTACTAATTAATAGCTATCCTTATATCAATATTTGTTCTTGATGGACAAGCCAATGAAATTGCATTTACGTCATATTCCGCCATAGTTTGACCGTCGACCCAAGATAGGGTAGAGATTGAATAATATTACATATAACCTTTACTTTTGCAAAACGCAACAACTTAAAAAGGACGACTTTTCACCCCTACACTCACAGTCAATGGAAGGAAAGAGATCCAAAAGTAGGTGTTCCATCCTGCAATGAAAAAATATCCAAGACAGATTCATATGATGTCTTTCTTTGAAAATAATAGTATATGACACCTTAAAGGCAAACAAGGAGAGAAACTGAGGCTGTTTTACAAAATTGCTCAATTAAGTGATGTGACAAACTGTTATTAGTACTCATATAAGCCACTTATTTAAATGTCCACTACCACATCACTTAAAAATCATTTTTGTAGATCGGTCTTGGTATACATAACATCGCTCAAAGAAAGAGAGATACTTGAACTTCATGTAACACTCTAATGAATTAGGAAGAGAGATACTAGAAATGTACAAAGTAACACATTTCATGCCCGAATTACTCACCAGCAACATTCAGGAGCAAGAAAAACACCACGAAGAACCACAGATGCCAACTGCATTGATAAGAACTGAGAAATCAGTATGCCTGAAGACACCCACTGAATATTTTTTGGGGATATTTTTCGTAATGAAACACTATTAATTGCAGAAGATACTAATAGTTCTTCGTGAAGGCAAACATTTCTATGAATAGAGACAAAGCAGTATCGTTCACCTGATTCCAACAACTTTGTCGAAATCCTTTTGCACGCCACGGATTATGTACTCCTGAAAATCGTCGTTGGGATTTTTCAAATTATGGGCCTGTGAAGATGGTGGAAGAAACAAGCCAATTAAATTAAAGGAGAAATAGAGAAGCACGGTCAGAATTTCCTACCTTGATGCAATTCAGGCGGATCGCAATATACTCCAACTTAGTCACGGATGGAAAAAAGTGTTTGCCAAGTATATGCTGCAGAAGAGCAGGAATTGTTCAGAGACAATCTCATCATGTCTTATCAAAAGCTTCATTCCTCGGAAAGGAGCTTTAAGGTATTGCTTTCTACACTGACTAGGGTATAGGGGAAGATGGAACAAGTTTGAGTGTGCTAGATATACTAAGCAGTTCATGGAAATGAAATCTAGTGACACCCATCAGGTCTGACGGCTCAAATGCATTTGAGTACACATACAACACACAAACAATATTTTCTCTGCTTGTCGAGTCTCGGAAATTGCAAGTACGGCATGGCATGTTTGTTTTCACATTCGCGGATATCAGCCCATCATCTGTGAGGTCTTAGTCGCGAAACCTATTCGGTGAAATATCTTATAGTCAGGTCACAAGGAAGTAAGTCCTCACAAATACCTTAATCCTGGTGCAAATGAGCGATGTGTATGCAGAGGTTCAAGGCATGCCAAAAGGAGAGGTTTAGACAGCCTCGCCTTCCGTGGAATCAGACGTCTATACAACACTATTTGCGCACACTCAAGCAATGCGGGACTAAGTCACTGCCCCCGAGGCCTCTAATTTTAATTAGCGACTTAATATATTGATGAGTTAATACACAAAAAGGAGACCTAATCCAATTATTCCCGTCATTCCTCCATTTGGTCGTTCGTCATGTTGACTTGTTAGAAGTTATGTTGATTTGTAACATTTATAGTGGTTAATTAAAAAAAATGCTACAAGACAAATTGCTAGTACTTAGCAGAGACTAGAAAGTTGATTAAGTACTTTAAAAATTGGTGATGGAGCTAGATTGCAGGCGTTGACTCTATTTGTTAATTCGTAAAGAGGTTGTAATGGGTAAATCTAATAGGTGTATTGGGTTTGACCATATGTCACTAATGTAGAAGCATTATTAGTTGACTTGTGTAGATAATACTCCAAGAAGAAAATTGGTGTAGTCCCGACATATTTTTCCTAGTGAAGATCTACCTTACGTAACTAATTTATATAAACTTTAAGAGTAAATCTTCTTAAGTAAGCGAGATATAATTTCAAACATCCATTGCAAGTTCAATCTAAGTACGGAAAGATCTTAAGGTTGTCTCTATCTCAAGCAAAGGTTGCGATTGATTGAAAGGTACTGAAAGATTTTACTCTAGGATTACTTGACAATAAAGCGTTTAAAGGGAATAGCGGAAGAGGAAAAAATATTGTACAATCTATACATCATGCGAGTCTCATAATAGTATTAAAATAATTAATGGTTGAGATGATAGTGGTCCACTAATATATAGATTATTGAATAACTTCTTGTTTTAAAAACACACAACACTTACCAACCAGCCAATTACTGCTAATCTTTTGCCTCCATCGAAAAACCGACCATCATTTTTGGCAAGCTGGATTAGCTTACTGCGACGATCTGCAACTCTCCAATATAAATACCTCATATTAGTCAAAAGATCGATCCATAAAATTGGTATATAATTCTGAAACAAACTCTCGTAGATGTATAAACGAGTGAGGCGCATTCAAAGCATTTGATAATTGTTTTCCACATTGCTTGTCGATTCAGTCCATGAATCAGTCTTTGTGCCCTCAAGATTAATTAGGAAAAAGGACAAGATTTAATAGAAAGAATGACGTACCCTCTTCGTTTATGTAACGATCGTTCTCTATGATGGATTTGTCCCACTGCCTCCAATAGTGTAACTATTATCAATAGCATGGTACGAACATCTTCAGAATTAACCCAAGATATGTATATTTTTAGCAAAACAAAAACCCAAGATATGTATATACTTTGGTTTAAGAGATAACAAAATGGAAAATATTGTGAGTCTTTATAGTCATGTACCTTTGCTTCTCCACATAGAATAATGACCACACAGACGATCACGTGAAAGGAAGCTAGCACAAATATGAAGATATGTAGATGGTGAAGTGCTGTGAGAGATAACAATGGCACCTTCCCCTGAAACATGTCGCAACAAAGATTATATATTTTGCACACTCATTGGACTATTAATTTAAGCATGTGATAGAATCATCCTTTGCTAATACACCCAGTGGATGTCTGTTTGCCAATACTATGATGTTCGAGAGAGAGTAAACTCACCTTTTGACTGCAGTAATCAGTGGTGTCGGAGAGGAGTCGGCGTCCTCGATGTCCATCAGAAGCGATGGGATCAGTCGAGAAGTGGGCAGTGGTGGTGGAAGAAGAGTAAGCAGGCAGGTGGCAGGGAAGCCAGACGTTGGCAAGTCTCTCCGATATGCAAATCTTCCCGATTCTCGTCTGGAACACAGATAGCAGCAAGGATATGAACCCCAACAGCATCAACTCTGCCAAATTTTCAAAAACAAAATCATCACATAAAGTTATAAAGACATTTTGATATCATATAAATTTGTCCTAGAACATTTACCTTGGACAGAACCAATGTATATTAATTCCATGTGTATGATATCACATAAAAAGATACGACCCCGTCTTGTTCTCTAGCAGTTTTAAGTGCACTCACCTTCTTTAATCTTCTGTAAGGCATTGAAGAGATACTTTCGCCTGCCCCTGCGGAGACTCCGGTGTTCCTTGTATGGCCTGGTCAAGAGCTGCGCTCAACAAGAGTCGGTCACACGGTCACCATTGATCATGAGTATCTCAGAAGGTGATGAAATCACAGTAGAAGGAAAGAAACCAAGAACGGACCTGCCCGGCGCATTGAAGAAACCTGTGAACAAGGAAAGAAATCAGCACTATCACACAACAAATTACGGCCACCACCCATGTCGACGTGAACTCTAATGTTGTCCCCCCCTTTCCTGCCTCCACCATTCTCTCTCTCTCTCTCTCTCTCTCTCTCTCTCTCTGCACAATACAGACGCACCTTCATAGTATATATAGAGTGATAAACAGCGTCTTCACATTCATGCATGTTCATAGATGTTTCTTAGTTTTCTTTTCCAATGAACGAAGAACACGTATGAACACCTCACAACTGTTTTGTTCAAGACGAGTAGACCGATTTAAAAATAGAAGTAAATTGAGCAGTGGAAATTTGGTCTTCCAATAGGTCAAATGAACTAGTATGGTTAAACTCACGTGGTGAGGGAAAGTTCTCGTAACTTGATGTTAAGATATAAATATTGTAAACCATAAATGGTACAAAATTTAGAGAACACAATAAAATTTTGATAAACTTAGGCTCCGTTTATTTCTCGAAAAAAAAATGATTTGAAAAATATTTTCCTAAAAATGATCACTTGTATAGCTTTTAATAATTAGTCAATGAGAAATGTTTTGATGATTGACAACAACTTATATTTAAATGTTCTCGTGGACAATAATTTTTTTTTCGTTCATTCATTTTTGTAAGCGATACAAGTAATTATTTTCAAAAAAATATGTCATTCCGCGAAACAAAGGAAGCAATACTTTTTCCCACGTTGTCTATGCTCAAAATTTCGAAAATAGAAAAAAGGTATCCTTGTGGTTTATTTAGGCTTCGGTGGTCAGGAGTGTGTTGCATTAACTTGAGTTTCGGAACTTTTTCTACGGTGAACTTATAGATAAATATCGATTAGTTGACCATTTCTTGCTAAGAATTTCCTTAAGTCACGTTTTATAGCTTTTTTTATATGACCAAATTAAAATGGAAAATTAGAGTGGAAGCGGTTAGTGTGAAGAAACATTACACAAACGGTCTTATCCACTCTCAATCTCAGGGAAAAATATTATAAAGACTCAATCTATGCAGACCAAAATGATCGTAGGCTTGTAGCCATCGACAGTGCAGGACCTATGATTTGCTCCACATGGATCAGAGTCTATGTTTAACTTTTCTGATTTGAAGGTTTTAATCGCCTACTCGATCAATAAACCAACAACTCAAGGATAACTAGGATCGATTGTGTGGTGGTGGATGCTAGGATTACTCTAAAAAAACATTTACTTGCTGTCGATTTTTTCGACCTAAAGAATGACTTGCTATTGACTTTTGGTGGGACATCGGGAAGATGCATTTGAAAAAAGATGTTTGCAAGCTAGCAATTTTCTCGGCCTAAAAAATAACATGTTACTGACTTTTGGAATCTCTGTGCCCACGTCATTTTTCAGAATCTTTTATGCAAGTGCTGATGTCAGATTTTGTCTTAAATGGACTGATTCCCTAGACAATCCCCAATTTTATGTCCAATATCAATTCTGCTCTGAACATTTTTCTGTATTTTTTTCTGTCTAAAAAAAATCTCTAACTTTCACTCTAATCTCAAATTTTCCCACACATTAAAAAGTGCCACTGAATCAAGAGATTGTTATTATTCCATACAAAGTTGAGGATGTTGATGAAGACGTAAGATCTGATAATACAACTCTAACAGACCCTAAATTGATAATTTTGAAAAAAACTAGTGGCGATTTTTTGGACACGTGGGCAGATTCAAGATTATAGTGAAAGTTGAAGTTTTTTCAGACAAAAAAACGTCAGAGCAGAATTGGGAGGGTTAGTGATTTTTAGGAAATTATTCCTCCCATTTTAAATACATCAGCTTGCGTGCATGCGGGGAACAAGCTTCTTAGCTGCAACATGTGAACGGTAATGTGAAAGGAGGACTTCATCTCTTCATGGACGGAATCGGAAGTCCTTGTTTTCTCTTTCCCTTGTGTGAGGGGTCATCATCCCTTCCTCCTTTTGAGATACAATGCTCTTTTTTCAGGGAGAGTCCCGAGTTAGATGCTTAGCAATTTCTTTTTCTATTAGCACGAGGAATTAAAGCTTTCGACTCGACTCGACTGTCAAAATATGTCTTGTCTAAGGAAACCCGATGCAAATTGGACGAGGAAAGGGGGCAATTTCCTAAGTATCCAAGTTTGAACAAGATCAAGACTTGGACTTCTCTTGATTGCTGAAAAGGAAAAAGACAGGAGACTTTAACTTTGGCTTCCGCGTGGGGTCAAGAACAGAGGAAAGAAAACAAAGTATGGGTCTTCTTCTAGGTCGTCCTTTGTTTTCTTTGAAGTGAAGCCGCCAGGGGGTTTCCTCGGCGAGTGAAAAGCTCTGCACAGTGAAGGATCGAGGAAGTCCCTTAAGAGACGAGCCTCTTGCGAAAATCATGCCATTGAACAATAAATTTCACAGATTAAAAAATAAATCGAAAATCAGATTTACGTGGTTCGATCGTAGTGATTTACGTATACGGAAAAAGCAATACGAATTTGCACTATAAATTAAGCGATATAACGGAAATTACAATCACGCTCGAGTCACTCAAACACTCTCATTATTTCCCAAGTCCCAATTACACCTAATAATTCACGCAGTGTTTAACCCATAATTTCTCACGAAAGAATCTCTCAATTTCATGAAAGAATTAAACACAAATTCTAGTGTATTGACTACAATACAATATACATACTTGAATTAGGAAATCTCTTTTTAGGAAACCTTCTTCAAGTAAGAAACTTTTTCCAATTAGAAAACCATTCAATTTAGAAACCTATTCAAAATAGGAAACATACTTGATTTAGGAAACTTTCTTTTTCGGGCTCAAAATCGAGACATAGTTTTAACAGAGCCGCACACACAATAGAAGACAGCTGACTGGAGGACCCCTTTGAGGTGCCGGAGGTAGGGATCCGAATACATGATTTTATACTTGAGCTTACATCCATGTGAATTGTTTATTTGTAAATACTTTGGGTGTGGGTAAAATCTAGGTATGGGAAACACTTAGACATGTGAGCATTTGTACACTTCGATTCTTCGATTATAGTGGAGTATTTACTATTGACTTTTCCCGTGGATGTAAGTACCGACACTTGGACCAAACCACGTCCTTTATTGTTCCTTATTTATTTCTTTGGTAATTTTTGCATTGACTTAATAGCAAGACCTCGGTAAGCTTCCATGTTCATATTACAACATAGACCTTAACTTTTTGTTGAAGCTGTCTTCTACGAGGATGCTGCAACCTCTTTCTAGTATGGACAGTAGGAGTTACTCATAATCCCTTACTAGTCCAGGGGATTCAATCCATATTTTAGTAATCGATTTAAGGAAAGAGAGCAAATAGCTCGTACAGTGTTAAAATCAAACAAGATTGGAGTTCTAGATTTCAAGATACTTTCCATTGGGGCTGAAGCCAATTTTGAAATGAAAAAAAAAAAATATTGTCATGGCTGGATCATCTTGATTCGGGTTGCCTAACTGGGTGTCCATTCAAATATTGGTGGTGGGGCATGGCCTTTGTGAAGGATACTTCTGGGACATGCTATGAACACGAAAATAACACATGAAAAATTGGACATTTGGCCACTCAGTCAAATCCTTCATAGATAAACTTGATCTATTTGCACTTTTTCACATGCGGTGAATATTTTGTTCTTCGAGTCATTATAGTCGTTTTCTTCCTCATTCGTCCCTAATTGGCCCTATGCTATTTAAACAGAAAACCCAAAAAAGGAAAAAAAATGTATAATAATGGCATAAATGTTAGGATCTGGTATATTGAATTCAAGTGTTTGTATATGTGGGAAACTTGAATAATTAAAGACCGTTTTCATGAAGTAAAAGATGGACGCCTATCATGCTAAAACATTTGGAGAAACGTGAAAGTAGTGCACTTTTATTTTGAATTTTGTGTGCTTGCACTAGAAAAGAATAGAACTCCCATGACTTTTAGCTGTATTCTTTAAATTTGTCTATTTTTCTTTTGGATACTTTGATATATGCAACTATATATTATTCCTTGTAAATCTCATCTTTGGTAGTTTTACTTGTATTTTGAAGTTGGCTTTTATAAAAAAAAATTGTGATCGCAATACTTATTTATAAATGAAGATATGTTGTGCCTCTATTCACTTTATCCGAGTGAAAATTTATTTTGGCTCCGTCACTCATTTACCCGTCATGTGCGTGCATCAAATGTACATGAAGGTGAAAATTGTTGATATGGCGTACATAAATATATAAGAGAACGAAACCCTTGTATCATTGTGAAAGGAAACACTTTGGTCTGTATCAAAACTATGCATGTTGTGGTTGATCCTCTAGAAACCAAAAGGCATGTAAACTGGCGATTGTTAAATTTAACATAATTGTTGTTTTTTCCTGTTTAAATCTGATTTTTTAGTAAGAAATCACATTTTTACCTCCACTGTCAAAGCAAATGTTTATCAATCTATTCCAACCCGACCCGACCCACATTGCTACAACACTTTTATATTTAATACAATCTAGAAAAATTTATATCCAAATTGAAGTGAGAGTGCGAAGTGCGTGAGGACGAAATTGAGTGAGGGCGAGAGACAATGAAAAGAAATTTATAGAGGTGCATTGAGTTTAAATAAATTATAAACCAATTTATGGCTCATTTATTGAATATAACTAACATATATAACAATTTAATCTTTCGGGGAAAAGTGTTGAAAAAGTCCTAAACTTTTTTTTTTGTGCCAATTCAGTCTTAAACCTTTTGTCTTTGTGCCAATTCAATAATTCCGACTAATTTTGATGGGATTTTGATGACGTGGATGTCGGCCGGCTTATGTGAAACTACCAGTAATGACGTGGACAACTTTTAATAATATTTTAATATTTTTTGAATTTTTAAATTTTTTCTTTTCTTTTTTTTTTCTTTTCCTTTCTTCTTCCTCCAGCCGGTCGCCGGACCGGCAACTGGCTGGAGGCCAAGGCTGGCGAGGCTCGCCCTCGCTAGCGACAGCAACGGCAAGCCTTGCCTAGCCACTGGCGAGGCTTGCCCGTGACCTCGTTGCCACTAGCGAAGGCTCGAGCCTCGCCCATGGCCAGCGAGGCTCAACCCTTGTCGGATCTGGCGGGCGACGATCGATCCCCACCGGCCATGGGTGAGGCCCGACCTCGCCAAATTCAGCGAGGTCGTGCCTCGCCCAGCCACTGGCAGAGGCCGTGAGGTTGAAGGCCGCGACCTCGCGGCCACTGGTGAGGGCGAGGCTAGCCGTCGCCGTCACTGGCGAGGGCGAACCTCACCAGCGTCTGGCAGGGCTCACCGGCCCTGGCCTTCAACTGGTCGCCGGACCGACAACCAGCTGGAGGAAGAAGAAAGGAAAATAAAAAAAAAATATATATATTTTTTTAAAAAATTCGAAAAATATTATTAAAAGTTATTTACATCATTGCTGGTTGTGCCACGTAAGTCGGACAACGTCCACGTCAGTAAAATTCGATCAAAATTAGACAGAATGACTGAATTGGCACAAAGACAAAATGTTTAGGATTGAATTGACACCAAAAAAAGGTTTAGGACTAAATTGGCACAGATGTAATAGGTTTAGGACTTTTCTGACACTTTTCCCTAATCTTTCATATATGGGTTAAAAATGATTTTATGGCCATTTTGACAGTTCTATGTATGACCACCTGACTTGATTTCCTAGTCTTTCTTCTCTTATTCTAGTTCTCATACCAGTTCCAAATCTTGGTCACAACCCACATTTCTTCCCCTTCGCCCGAGCGGTTCTCCTTTGGATGAATCTTCTTTTCATCACGACAATAAACCTGAAAATAAAGGATATGCATATTCAGTCCCATTATTAGTATGTAAACTTAAATTATGTGGAATCACGACTTATGAGCATGTCATATGTACGTCGAACCTGCAATTTCATAATCATCTATAGGAGAAGCGTTTTGTAGATACACATGAACTGGTCGAACACTCTGCGAAAAACATGCCGCATAAGTCAATATGGTCAAATTAAGTATTAAAATATCGATATTATATGGCACACACGAATAATCGAAGGATAAGGATATGAGCAATCAGTAGCCTTATCCGATTACTATTCTTGGGACAAAAAAACCAACCTTTCCCATAATGTAGGAGTGAAGATCATATTGAAACTGCATAGAGATGCGAACTAGCATTATATAGTTGGAACTTCCTCGATACGGCCACTAACATTGGTTAGTACAAATGAAAAAATAATTTGAGCTGTATGCATGCTCAATTGCTCACCAATAAAAAGAAGAAGAAAGCAAGCTCTAGGGAGTTTCCGAACAGCACAATGTGAATCAAGTGGTGGACGAATCGAGGCCCACACTTACTGTGTTAAATTTAAGGATTAATACCACGAAAAGCTCAAAATCGGTATACTTATGATAAATTTACCCTAAACTAATTTTTTGATCACAAAAAACCCTAAACTGGTACACTTGTGATAATTTTATCCTCTGTTAATTTTCCTTAAATTTTACTAGTCAAATTGTTTTGTTAAATGATACGTGGCAGCCGATTTTGAGTTTTACCCTCTGTTTGTCACGAGTGTACCAGTTTGTGATTTTTCATGATATTAATCCAAATTAACAGAAGGTAAATTGATCACAAATGTATCAGTTTGGAGTTTTTTGTGATAAAAAAATTAGTTTGGAGTAAATTTGTCATCATTGTACTAATTTGTGGTTTTTGTTTGTCAAAAAATTAGTTTGACATAAATTTATCAAAGATGTACCAGTTTAAGGTTTTTTGTAATAATAACCCTAAATTTAACTTGAAAATTCAATAGCCAAGTCCTCTCCGGTTTTTTTACTAGGAGTGCGATTTGCATTTATTGTGTTAAATTTATGTGTCGAGTTTGAGCCGACCCGACTCAAACTGGATGATTAACCGCACAAAGAAGAAATACTCAACCCATGCACTACAAGACAAAAAGGGCTCACTTTATTTTAATATATTAGTGTGTGGAGTCTGATAACGTGTACAATGGGAGAACTTTCAAAGCCACAAAGAATAGGGTGCGGGTCCCAGTCAAAGGTGTGGGTTCTTTCTTGAACCAGTGGAGCAGCCGCACAGAGAAGAAAAATGTAGCACAATCAGTCGGGAAAACGTGCCGCACGAAGAAAAGACAAGATGTGTTTTTCTTAGGGCTTGCACAGAGTGATTTTGTACTGTAAGTTTCACATCCAATCGAATTTGTTTATTTATAAACACTTGAATTTAGATACAATTTAGGTGTGAAAAACACTCAAGTATGTGAGTGAATAATTATAAACTTTGATTCTTCGATTATATTAAATTATTTACTATTGGCTCTCCTTATGGACGTAGGTAGCGATACTCGGATCGAACCACGTAAAATTTGGTTTCCTTTAATTGTTCTTTGTTTATTTCTTTGTTGATTTAGCATTGACTTATTTGCAAAATCTGGGTTAGCGCTTTCACGTTCATTAATATTGCAATAATTGGTATAAGAGATTGAGGATATTTTTTTTTTTGGATTGTGATTTGAGGCTTCTACTTGTCTGATTATTATCTAGAATTATGTTATTGCAATTATGTCTAGGGCGAAAGTTGAAATTGAGAAGTTTAACGTGAGGAATAACTTTGGGTTATGGAGCATTAAGATGGAAGCACTATTAACAACTCAAGGTTTGGCCGAAGCATTGGAGGGCAAGGCTAAGTTGCCTAAAACAATGAAAGATGCCGAAAAGGACGTGTTAATGATGAAGGCGATGAGTATAATCCTATTGAACTTATCGGATGAGGTGTTAATAGAGGTGGTCGAGGATAAGGATGCCGCGACATTGTAGACAAAACTTCAATCACTCTATGTAACGATGAGTTTGAACAATCGCTTGTACATGTTGAAGAGGATGTTTCAGTTTATATATAGTGAAGGCGCATCTATCAAATCTCACCTAGATTAGTTTAATAAACTCGTGACAGATTTAAAGAACGTTGATAAGATTTTAGATGATGAAGAGCATGGCATGAAATTGTTAGCTTCTTTATTAGAGTCATGAGAGCACTTTATTGATTCACTACTATAAGGACATGCCACAATTATTTCAAAAGCGGTAAAGTCCGCCTTGTTCCCTAAAGAGTGGCAGAGAATGTTGTGAGATAATAGCCTAGTGTAGATGTAGTGCAGGGACTAATAATTCGAGGTAAAATCAACATCGGGGGTCAAGTATCAATAGAGGTAAAAGCAGGTTGAAGTCACGCCATAGAAAGTTCAAGAGATGCATAAAATGCTTTTAAGTGTCACGAGAAGGGACGCAACATGAGAGATTGTCCGAAGCGGAGAAACTGAAGTGAGGTAGAATGCCATAAGCAGTGCAGCAAACATAGTCAAGGAGAGCACTAGCGATACAAAGGCTATTTTGTGTGTGACTACTAGTTTTTTAGGAGATGAATGGTGCTAAATTTGGGGTGTTCTTATGATTTGACGCTTCACAAGAACTGGTTTACTACTTACTAGACTATAGATGATAGTAGAGTTTCGATGGGGAATAATAGAGCCTGCAAGGTTGCAAGGACAAAAACAGTTCGGATTTGGATGCATGATGGGATGATGCACACACTGACAAATGCGGGGCATGTACGGGAGCTCAAGAAAAACCTTCTTTTTCTAGGGACACTCGATGACATCGTGTGTAAGTACGCCTCTGCAAGTGGAGTGCTAAAGATCTCTTGAGGTGCTATTATAGTGATGAAAGGGAAAAAAAGTAAATATTCTCTATCATCTACTTAGAGAGACCGTGATCGAAGCAGCTGCAGTTTCATTAGGTGAGTCGAACTTTGACTTGACTCAGTTATGGCATATGACGTTAAGGCACATGAGTGAGGCAGGTATGACGATGTTGAGTGAGAGGGAAAACCTGTTTATTACTCCATATTACGAGTATTCGAATGTCTCGCGTATGCTCATGAGAGTGATGGTTGTATGAGCCGAGGGCGAAAAAGTGCATATTTATGGGTTATGCGCATAGAGTGAAAGGCTACCGGCTATTATGCACTAATCCCCAGTCACCCAATTTTCTAATCAACAAATATGTGATCTTCGATGATACTGCAACGCTTCAACATAGGGTTTTTGAGACACTACTAACAAAGCATACAGATCATGGTGTAAGTAGTGAAGTAGAGATTCAGGTAGAGACTCCGGAGATCATGGTGTCAATAGTGACATATCGTTTTGATGTTTCATAGCTAGTCAGGACTATTCGAAAAGTCAAATAATAGGTTTGTTTATTTTAGGAGATTAGAGGAAGTGTTTTTTATTTACTTGTTATTATATGTTGATGACATGTTTATAGCAACTAAGAATATGTTTGATATTAATGTGCTGAAGAGGCAATTAAGTGTTGAGTTGGAGAAGAAAGATTAAGGTGCTATAAAAAATATTGGGTATGGAGATTTTGCATGACGGGACTGCATGAGTTTTATGTCTATCTTGAAAGAAATATATTAAGAAGATTATGACACGTTTTAATATGCAGTTATTGAAATATATGAGTACACCATTAGCGATGCACTTTAAACTTTTTAGATAAATTATCACTGCAAACTGAGAAGGAGGAGCATATGTCATATGTTCCATATTCTAGTGTAGTGAATATTATTATGAATGATATGGTATGTATTAGGCCTGACATTTCACAGGCTATGAGCGTAGTTAGCCGTTATATGAAGCATCCTGATAAAACTCATTGAAAAGCTGTTAAGTGGATTCTCAGATATTTGAAGGGGACAACATACATTGGAATAGTGTATTGGAGGGACAACAATGCCAATGAGACAACTGGTTATATGGATTTGGATCACACGGGTGATTTGGATGCAGGTCTTTAGCAGGGTACATATTTACGCTAGCATGTGATATAATTAGTTGGACGGCGTCATTATAAGACCATGTTGCCTTGTATGGCACTGAACTTTATAGCAAAGGAGGTGATATGGCTAAAAGGTTTGCTCTCGAACTTTGTGTTAGAACTAAAAAGTGTTGTTATACACTGTGATAACCAAAATACGATATATCTGGCATATAATTCGGTTCATCATGAGTGAATAAAGCATATCGACCTCAGATACCATTTCATCTGAGATGCCTTAGTGAATGGTAAGGTTATTGTGAAAAAGATAGCGATAGCAGAGAACTTAATAGACATGATAACTAAGTCCGTTCATTTAGCGAAACTCAAACACAATTGACGTGTGTGGTGAATAATCGCCTGTCAAGGCATTGGGAGAGTAATATGGATGATGAGCACTATAATTTGACTTTAAACATCGAGCCAAGGTATAAAATTGTTAAATTAATACCTTGAGTTTGAGCCGTTTACAAGACTCCACTCGAATTGGATGATTAACCGAGCAAAGAAGAAATACTCGACCCATGCACTACAAGACAAAAGAGACTCGCTTTATTTTAATATGTTAGTGCGTGGAGTCTTGTAACGTGTACAAGGGAAGAACTTTCAAAAGCCACAAAGAATAGGGTGTGGGTCCCGGTCAAAGTTTTCTTTTGTTGACTCCTCTAAACCCTACACATAAAAGGTGTGGGTACTTTCTTCAACAAGTGAAGTAGCCGCACGGAGAAGAAAAATGCAGCACGGTGAAGCTCTCGAGAAAACGTGCCGCACGAAGAAAAGATAGAACGTGCGGACGTTCCTGTGAGTCGTGCGAAGATTTTTGCTTGTGATTGTACGTTTTATATCTAATTGAGTTTGTTTATTTGTAAATACTTAAGGTTTGGATATAATTTAGGTATAGGAAATACTCGAGCGTGTGAGTGAGTAATTGTAAACTTTGATTCTTTAATTATAATATATTATTTACTGCTGGCTCTTCTTGTGAATGTAGGTAGCGATACTCGGACCGAATCACATAAAATTTGGTATTTTTTTAGTTATTACTCGTTTATTTCTTCGGTGATTTCACATCTACTTATTTGCAAAATCCGGATTAGTGCTTCCGCGTTCATTAATATTATAACATACTAAATGCTTTCGCATGGGAATTATCGCTATTTCAATAAGTTTTTCCGTAGATAAGCCCATTGATCCAGTTCATGCCGCCACTGGCTAGCCGTCGGATTGTTGGCTTCGTGATGCCTTGGATGTTGTCGCACAGGACCTACCGCTGCCTCTTCACGCCATGTTTGCCCAACCTCTTGCTTCTCGTTTACCTTCACGATTCTTCAATACTCGTTCGCCCCAGCTCAGGACGACAAAACCCAAAGAATGGGTGAAGAAGGGATTGATCTTCGGGCTCGGCGGAGGAAGAGGAGGTTTTGCAGTGAAGATGAGGCCATGAGTGGAGGATTGAAGACAAGACTTTGCGTTAAAATCACATCATAAACAAGCTTTGGACATTTTCTAATTGAAATCTCTCTTCTCTATCTATGATTGATTGGAATATATCCACCAATTACAAGTAAACCGGTTTCCTTGCCTACGAGGAGTCAGTGAACTATTCAACTTTTTCTCAGCTCACAATAGCAAATTATTGACCTTCGTCTGTTGACACGGTCATAAGCCGCTTCTCCCGCTTCTATTCTTCATTGCAAATTTGATAAGGTAATTTTGCTCCAATTTGAGGAATTGGGGTTAGGGCTCTTCAAGAACGCTCTGCATTTGTTCCCAATTTCTTCATTTAGGACAAACATTGGATCTGACGAGACAAATCGTCAATAGCTCTTAAGTGATTAATTTTTAACTACTATGACACTCAAGTGATTGCTCAGAAAGTTTCGATATTGAAGTGAGTAACATACGAAAGTTATGACATTGATGTCCTTATCTCGATTTATAAGTATGTACGCTGCTTTGCTAGTAAACACGATGTAGCACGTTAGGAAAATCAAACATAAAATAATTTTGGAAGTCGAATCATTTTCAATTGCATTGCTATGGTTGGTAGACAAGTTTGTGAATATCTTTGTAATTTATTGAAATTAGTTCTAAGATCGAATTATTTCGATGAAATTACAAAATTTTTCTTAAGATCATGGAAGATAGTGTTATATCTGTCAAGAGATTAATTAATTTCATAACAACATTTAAGCCATTTTGTTTAGTGGACAGAATCTGAAAATTGCTATTTTCATTATTTGGGTAATCACTACAAAAATCAAGAAAAGGTCGGCTAGGCCCATCCAAGTCAGGGGCATAGGCGAGCTATGTTCTTCTTCGGCTTGATTCCTGAAGGTCCACGATCGATTTCTAGAAAATCCGTTTTTCCTTAACCACGATTTTGGTCGTCGCCCGCTACACAGATCGTCACACACGAGTATACTTAAATATTTCTTAACATATATTCAACGTCATTTTAGGGTATCATTAATTGTAAAAGGTACGCAAAAACTAAATTATCAAAATACAAAAGGGAAAATGGCACAAACAGTTTTTGAACTTTGGCTCAATGTATAATGTGATCCCTGAATTTTTAATTTGTTCAATGTAGTCCCTGAAGTTCAACCCCAATATACAGTATGATTTTTGAACTTTTAATCTGTTCAATGTCATCCCTGAACTTTTAATACATATTCAATCTGAACTATATGGAAATGTTCAATATAGTCTTTCCATGAATTCAAGTTTAGGAACTATATTGAACATTGTCATATAGTTTAGGGACTACATTGAACATGTACCAAAAGTCTAAAGGCCATATTAAACAAATCAAAAGTTCAGGGATTACATTGAACATTAAGTTAAAGTTCAGGAACTACATTGAACAAATTAAAAGTTCAGGGATCAAATTACATATTGGGACAAAGTTTAGGGACTGTTGGTGTCATTTTCCCTAGATTTTTCTATAACATGAGTAAACCTTTCCCTGTATATAACTTCAATACCATCAAGAGTCCCGCTGCATCAGCATGATTACTTGTTGCCGCCCGATGCCTTAGCCCCTGTCGTACTCCCTACCACTGCCTGTCCATTATTGCCGGACGTCTCGTTCTAAGTTACTACTGTTGCGACCGACCTTGGGTTTTAAGAAGAAAAGGGGGTCTCGCCTAGTATGCGCTAAGTTTATGTTCGGGACTTAGGGTTTAGATTTTTAACCTGTAAATAATTTTTATCTTGAAGTCACCACTAATCAATTTGGGGTGGACCGATTAGAAACCCAAGTAAGGTAATAGGAGAATTAGTCTACTTTTACGAACCAGAGATTAAGTGAATTCGGGGACTTGGTTACACTAGTTAGGTAACTAGTGCCATTTCGGTACCTTTTTTATCTTGTTCAGTTCAGAAAATATTTGTCAGGCAAATTTGAATTGATTTAAGGACGTTTCTCCTAACATGTGAGGTGATCAAACGAGTGCATAATCATTAACAATTAGCAGTTAAACTAGATATGCAGCCTAGGGTTCTAACCCTAACTAAGGCGATAACATTTAAAACATGACAATTTATACAATTATATTCTAAAAAATTAACATGCATAATAATAATACAACAGTAGTAAAAATAACATGCAAAATTCTACTATATAGCCTAAAAGGCTTATCCGGTTTAGACATAATTTAAAAAAATATTCAAAAATACTAATTTCTAAACCATTTCCTAATTTTAAAAGAAATAAAAAACGATTTATTTATTTATTTGTTAGAAATAATAATAATAATAATACGATTTTAAAAAATATTTTTAATTAAAAATATTTAAAAAAATATTAATATAATAATCAACCGGGTCGGAGGAACCGGATCTGGTCAGAACCGACCCGGACTCGACCCGGAAAGAGAAAAGAATTAAAAAAAAAAGGGAACCGGGTCAGGCTTTTCGCCCAACCCGGATCCGACCCGGATCCTCTCTTCTTCACCCGCGACGCTCTGCATCCCCTGTTCTTCAGGGCTCCGCTTGGCCGGCCGCCGAGAGGCGCCGGCGTCGACCAGGCGCCCACGCCAGGTGACGTCCAGCGCTTGGCGAGCCACGGCCGCCGTCGATCTCCCTCTCCGGTCGGCCGAGCTCCCCCTCCTCTTCTCTTTTATGGCCGACGAACCCCTGCCCTCTGCCCTCCTATCCTCTCCATTAACTACTCTGCACCGGCCTCTATCTTCCCTTGACTTTGGTGGCCAGCTTTGCGTGGTGGAGCGGCTTCTCCGCTTTATCCCAGGCGGCGGTCGGCTCTTCTGCGTCAACCGAAGCAGAGAGAGGAAAGGAGGAGAAGGAAAGGCTAGGCTGGGGAAAGAAAGAAGAAGAAAGGGTTGGACTGGGCCCAGCGAGAAAAGAAAAAGAGAGGAAAAGGAGCTAGGTGAGGCCCAGCCAGGGGAAGGACTAGGGGGCCGGGTTGACCCGGCCCGGTTACGCTCCGTGTTTTTTCTTCTTTTTTTAAAGTAAAAAATACATTCTAATAATGTAAAATGCACCTAATGTCTAAATGCAATGTAATTAAAATTATATATATTTTTTATTTAGGAATTAAGGCCATTAACTCCTAAATTTTGTGTAATTTAATTTTGAGCAATTAAAAATATGTGTCAACAACTATCCATTGCCGTTCTTGGCCGCACTGTAGCCTTGCTGGTTGCTGCCATAATTACCCCTTAGCCGGTTACAATTTGAAGTTGTGGTCTCAATTTAGGTAATTTCCCTAAACCGATTCTCAATTTCAGTATTCATATTAAGATTCTAGCTTGATTTGGTGAAGATTCACTACAAAAAAACACCGGATTAGCAACGGAATTTGCGACGGAAAACGTGGAAAAATCCGTCGCAAATCGAATTTGCGACGGAAAAAATTCCGTCGCTAATCGGTCGTCGCAAAATTTTGCAACGGAAAATTCACAAGTTCGTCGCAAATTTGCGACGAAAAAGAATTCGTCGCAAATTTGCAACGGCACATAGTCCGTCGCAAATATTCCATCGCAAATTTGCGACGAACTTTGTCCGTCGCAAATATCCGTCGCAAATTTCGTAGCAAAATTTGCGACGAACGTTTGTCCGTCGCAATTTCGTCGCAAAATTTGCGACGAACGTTTGTCCGTCGCAAAATTTGCGAAGAACGTTTGTCCGTCGCAAAATTCGTCGCAAAAAATCCGTCGCAATTCGTCGCAAAATTTGCGACGAACGTTTGTCCGTTGCAAAATTTGCGACGAACGTTTGTCCGTAGCAAAAATCCGTCACAATTTCGTCGCAAAATTCGTCGCAATTTTCGTCGTAAAATTTGTCGCGAATTTCGTTAGAAAATTCGTCGCGAATTTCGTCGCAAATTAGTGACAAACTTTAATGATAGCAAAATTCGGCTTAAAATATTCGTCGCTATTTTTATATCATTTCGGCCATAAATTCTTATCCATATCAATCAAAGGAGACAATGATATATAATTGAAACAGAAAAACGAACAAACCATAAATTCTGACAAACCAGCCACAATGACATATAATTGAAACAAATAACAGAAGGAAAGTTGTAGAGTCTGACATGATACTATTTGATATCCAATCTTACAATACAGTCAAAACATGAACTAAGAGACGGGACAACCATAGAAGACGTAAAAAAATCATACAAAAGAAGACGCGGCTTTGGTACGATGGCAGGACACCAAAAGTAGTCACTTTTGTCGAGACCTGAGGAAATGTCGATACATAAATCAATCCAGAATATAAAAAAAGCGTTTATGCATGGATGTGGAACTAGGTGTAAAATAACAAAAGGGTTAACAAAAATACGTTTCGGGACGAACATAAATGTTCTTACATATGAATATGAGTGAAATTATGAAAAATCAAGATTATGAAGCAAGCTTACCCCCGATTTTGAGAATTTTAACTAGAAAGACCGGAGAAAATCTTCATCATCATCATCATCAGCAGCATTCTCGGCATCAATGTGTTGGTCATCATTGTACCCATCACCTACTGGATTGGCTGGAGGTACAGGAGGATCGCCATAGCGATTGATGTTAAGGTGTTGCATAACGACTCTCATTTGTTCTTCCAAGTTATGTATTCGTTCATCCTTCTTAACAAGTAAATTATTGAGACGATGCACTTCTTGGGTCAAATTCTCGTCTGGTCGTGACCTCCTCCGACCAGTCCCAGTGGATGATGAACTTCCAGGACCATTCGGCATGAACATCCTTGATAATGATCCAATCCCAAATATTTTCCCTTTTTTCGCCCTACCCGTTGCCTCCATCCATAATGCCATATTATCAACTGGTGGCCGGGACTCAGGACAATCATCACTACCACTAGCACTGCTCATTAAAAGTTCATCATATTTTTCCTACATTAACAATATAGATGAAAATAAAATCACTATATATATATCTACCAAAAATATTGAAAGCATTCACGGTTTTCATTATAGTTTACATATAAGACAAAGTATAACCTTACATACCTTAACAGCTTTTGCTCGATCGCCAGTCCATGTCTTATCTTTCTTTTGAAATGTGCGTTCAAATGTAGCTGCAAATGTCGGTTCCGTCCCCAATTCATGTGCCTACAAAATGTAAACATGAGTAATTGAATTAAATTAACTGATAACTCATTTAACAGACTTGCCATTCGTTTGCGATGCTCCGCAATGTTGATAGAGCCCCCAGCATATGTGGCTGACCCATCACTAGAACTAGAAGATCGATTCTTCTTATTCCGCTCACAGAGTTGCCGACTCTGTTCAGATGCCCAAAATGTGTTAATTGCCTCCCAATTGTCAGTTGTAAAGAAAGACGGCTTCGCTTGCTTGCTCTTCGCTCTATTCATGACATTTCGCATAAAATCACTTATTTTCTTATCGAAAATTCTTCTCACTTCATTGTCTTCCGATTCCTCCCACTTGAACTTCCGCTGCAATGAATAAAAACACAAATTAAAAATTATTATGATGATTACATATCCATAACCATGCACCAGACAAATATAGACAGATTTTGTAAAGTTCATATCAGGGAAAATATCTGGTCCTTTAGGTATCGAAAACTACGGAGTTGTTCTGGTCCCTTTACATCATTCTTGACCATCAATATACTACACCACACTTAATTGGTGAGAAAATAAAATATGTAAAACTTACCTTGAACTCATTCCACCACATTTCTTTCACTTCTTGTGGAATATTTCGTAAGTAATATACTCTCCCATCCAAAAGTTTCTTACTATTTTGTTCAATTCCTCACAACAGGACAGAGCATCCGTGAATCGCATTCATATGAATATTGTGCAACATGGACAATTCAATTGACATCAATATCTAAAGCCCTAAATATTACATATACTAAAATAAAAATGAAGTACTTACGAATCTCCAAATGGGCATATGAAGAATCGGTTATCTTCTTGACCTATGTTTCCGTCAATATTCGATTGTTCCGCCGAATAATGGGGTGGAACGGAAGGAGAGGGAGCTAAAGGAGATTGAACTGGAGAACGTTCAGTTCGCATGTGGCCAAGTCCCGTAACATGTTGTTGAGTGTTGGAGGAAGGGCCAACGTGTCCATATTGTGACGGACCATACTGTGGTTGAGGGTTAGATGCTGGGACAGGGGAAGAGGAAAGGGCCGGGGACGAGGACGAGGAAGAGCTTTGTCTTCTAGGCATGTGACCTCCACGTTTAAACTGACAAGTAGGAAGGTTATGCGAATATATACAAAACTATTGACACGTATTACGAACACATAATGATGTACATGACGAAGCTTACCATTTTGATGGAAAGACTGAGAAAATGTTTCCTTGAAATGAGCCAATGTCGAGTGTTTATGACGTGCAATTTCCTACAAACAAATATACTATGAATCCCATTCATTTTGATATGAAACATCAATGTATGAGCACGATTTGGGTGGCTACGGTATTAAACATCACTATATGAATCGCATTCATTTTGATTAAACTTTTTTTACAACGTACAAAAATTTAAATTTCATTGAAAGTGGGTGGCCAAGTATTCCGAGTCATTCCGTACAGTTTTGTAAGAAAAAATTATTATTATTGCAAAAAAATTTTGGGCCCTAAAAAAAAATTTCACTAAAAGTTAGTGGCCACCGATATTCTAAGACATTTTGTAAAGTTTTGAAATTTTATTATTTTAAGCATTTTAAAAATATTATTTTTTAATATAAATTTTTTTCGTGAAATAAAAAAATTTGTCCATACTAAAATTGGGTGGCCACAGGTAGTCTAAGCTATTAGGTAAAGTTTCCAAAATTTTTGTCCTTATTTATTTTAATAGTTTTTAGGGCACGTTAAAAAAATTAAATATAACTAAAAGTGGGTGGCCACAGGTATTATAAGTCATTCCGTGAAGTTTTGAAAATTTTTAAATTCTAATTTTTTTTGGGCCATCTAAAGAAATTTACATTTCGCTGCAAGTTGATGGCCAAATGTTTTCTAGGCAATTCTGTGCAGTATTGAAATTTTATATTTTTTAAATTTTTTTTTCACCCAAAAAAAATAAAAATTTCACTCACAATGGATGACCACATTTATGTTAAGCCATTTTATAATGTTATGGAAAATTTTAATTTTTTAATATATTTTTTCCCGGAACGTTAAAAAATCTAAATTTCATTGAAAATGGGTTGTCACTATTAATTTTTTCCATTTTGTGATATTCTGAAATTTTTGTTTTTTAAAAAGTTTAAAAAACTTTTACGGTCAAATTTCATATTTGTTGCCAACATATACCATTGTTTTAATTTTCCGTAATTTTCCTTGATTTTTTATAGAATTATTCAATTTTCAAGCATTTTCTGTGAAAACGCTTAATCAATCAACTTATCGTCATTTAACGCTTAATCATCCACATAATAGACAAATTAACCAGTCGACCATTGATCAAAGCCACATGCAATCCTGAAATCGACCAGTAATTTAGCCAACGAAAAGTGACCCTAAATAATCCTTAAACAAGTCCGACTAATTACCTAATTATACTAACTAGGGTTTAGAGAGTTGCTTACTTGGTTCAAGGACAATAAAAATCGGCCGATAAAACAGTGGCGGTGCCGGTGCAAGCGTGAGCTCAAATGGTGACTAGTCGGCCAGGTGCTCGGCCACGACCGGGAGAACGACGGCGGAGCTCGGCGGCGACGGCGTCAGGGGCGACGACGGTGTCGGCGGCGGCAACGGCGTGGGGCGCGGCGGGGCCGGCGGCACAAGGCGGGTGATCGGCCACAGCCTCGGCCGCGACCGGGAGGCGGGTGGCAGGGCTGGTCGGGCGAGCAACACGGCGCGGCGCCGGCCGCCTCAGGCTGTGCGGCTGGGACGATGGCGTCAGGGCGCGGCCGGCCGGCTCCCTGGCGGGTGGGCGACGGCGGCGAGGGCGGGCGGCGATGGGCGGCGCACCGGGTACCGCTGGGATGTGACCGGGGGGGCGGGGCGACGAGGGGAGCTAAGGGGTGACCGGCGGGGGCGGGCGACGGGCCGGCGGGGTGGCGGCGAGGCGGGGCGGGCGACGAGGCGGGGGCGAGGGCGCGACGAGGCGGGGCGGTCTGCGAGGCGGGGCGAGGGCGCGCGGGCGGGGGCGGGCGACGGGGCGGGGGCCGCGGGGAGGCGGGGGAGACCGGGGACGGGCGGGGGCTGCGGGTCGACCGGCGACGGGCGGGGGGCTGCGGGCCGGCCGACGACGGCCGGGCGGCGACGGCGACGGCTGCGACGGCGACGGGCGAGGGGAATGCGCAGATCTGGCGGGGGGCGGCGTCGGGAAGGGGTAATAACATGTAAATTTGCGACGAACTTGCTCGGTCCGTCGCAAATTTGCGATGGACGCTCACGTCCGTCGCAAATTTGCCACCGACAAAAATTCTCGACGGATTAATTAATCCGTCGCAATTTTGAACGGCAACAATTCCTTCCTAAATTTTGCGACAGACCGTGGTTGTCTGTCGCAAAATTTGCGATGGACAGTTGAGTCCGTCGCAAATTTGCGACGGACAGCTTGCGACGGACTCAACTGTCCGTCGCAAATTTTGCGACGGACAACCACGGTCCGTCGCAAATTTGCGACGGACTCTCCGTCGCAAATTTGCGATGGACAAGCTTGGTCCGTCGCAAATTTTGCGACGGACAACCTCAGTCCGTCGCAAAATTTGCGACGTATTCAGCTGTCCGTCGCAAATTTGCGACCGATTAATTTTCCGTCGCAAATTTGCGATGGAATGATTTGCCGTCGCAAATTTAAACGGCAAATTTTTGACGGCAAATTTGTGACGGACTCAGCCGTCGGTCGCAAATGTTGCGACGGAAATCATAGTCCGTCGCAAAATTTGCAACGGAAATCTTAGTCCGTCGCAAATTTACGATGGATTTTTTTACGCCGAAAATTTCGAGCGGTAAAAATCTCATCGCAAAATCAACTATCCGTCGCAAATTTGCAACGGACCTTCTATATCGGTCGCAAATTTTGCGATCGACAAAAAATTTCCAGCAGAAATAAAAATTCGTCGCAAATTTGCGACATAAAAAAAATTCCGTTGCAAATTTGCGACGGATTAAATTATCCGTATACAATTTCGAACGGTACAAATTCTCTCGCAAAATTTGCGACGGATAGCTTGAGTCTGGCGCAAATATGCACATACTACATGAACGTTGTAAATTTGTGAATTTTTTTTTTCGGTCAAAAATTTAGCATCTCATTTATTTGGGTCCTAAATTTGCTACATCTTTTTTTAATCCAAAATTTAGGCATCTCAAATGTTGCAATAGAAATTAGAATATCGGAAATGTTAGGGCACGCTAATAATGTTATACTTGTTGGCATTTAGGGACAAAATTTCGGACAATCAATTAAAATAAAAAGAATAATCGACAATAACAATAATAACAAGAACAATAATGATAACAACCAAAATAGCACCTGTAACATTAATAATTACACATCTGTAGTGTCTTGTGACAAAAATTTTAATCTTCGTCCTCGTCCTCGTCCTCGTCCTTGTCCTCGTCTTCGTCATTTGTCTGAAAATCAGATTCTGAACATTCTTGTACATTTAACTCGCAAATTTCAGTTGGCTCCACATTTATCATTACTCCACACGGATCTCGTAAAGTTGGTACGTTATATTCCTCAATTTCAACGTGTTAGACACTTCCTCCTGTTGGTAGGCTCTATCCGTCCAGTGTTCCTCGATTTTCCTCCGTGCTTTGATTTTACATACAGCCCACCAATCAGCTTTGTCACGTTTCAAACTAGGATATGATACATAACATACTTGAATTGCTTGTTGTACCAAGACAAATGGTTCATACTTCATATACCTTTTCTTGTGATTTATTTCAACCAAATTGAACTTCGTATGTACCTTCATTCCTTTGACGGGGTCGAACCACGTGCACTTAAATAACACAACCCGCATCTTTAATGGTCCAGGGTACTCTATTTCTATGATTTCATCCAACAAGCCATAAAAATCATCTTTCGAACTGTCACCATTGGATGACCGAACAGACACACCACTATTCATTGTGGATTTTCCCATTCCATATTCTTGAGTATGAAAATTATATCCATTTATGAAATATGCTGGCTAACTTCGAACTATTAACTGTGGACCCCATGACAGATAATGTAGCAATCCTTGCCCTCCAATTTCATCATAATTACTGTGAACCTAAGGTTATACATGCAAAGTTAATAATATATATTTAACTAAATGATGTATATAATTTTAAAAACGTGGTTTTGATCCATATGCAACTTACATATGTCTTGAACCATGCTGCAAATTGTTCATCGCACAAACGGTCAAACTCATTTGGTTGTAGTCCAAACATTGAAGTTTGGAAAATCCTAATATTAAAAATCATATCATTATTAGCAAATATTTGACACGCAAAACATATATTTACAAATTTACACTTACTTGAAGTATGGCTCGACTTCTGGACAGTTCAGTAAAATATAAGTATGGGCTGCATGAAGTTCTTCGCCTGATAAATAACGAAACTGACATCCGCCGCTTGGTCGACCCAGATAATTGAAAATAGAGAATGCTGTGCAATTGGGATCAATGGGGCCCTCATCATTTCTGCCTGCTTTCCGCCTCTTGCATTGAACGTGCGGCTCAAAATAGTATGATGCAAATATCGTCACTTCTTCCACAATATATGCATTACAAATTGAAGCTTCAACATGTGCCTTATTCTTCACTTTTTTCTTCAAATGATATAATAATCTAGTTGAAATAGAAAGAAGCTTATCGGGACATATTATATGATAAACTCATTTGAACTGTATTTTAAAGAAAACATTACCTCTCAAATGGATACATCCATCGAAATTGGACGGGACCTGCAACTTTGGCCTCATAAGGCAAGTGAACTAAGAGATGCTCCATCGAATCAAAAAACGCCTGGAGGAAATATCCTTTCTAAGTTGCAAAGAATAATTGGAATATCTCTCTCTAGTTTTTCCATGTGCGATGCTTTTAACACTGTCGAGCAAATATCATGGAGGAAATTGCTTAATTCTGTAATGGCGCCCCATACAAAGTTCGGTAAAACTTCCTTCAAAGCTATTGGAATTAGTCTTTCCATCAGGATGTGACAATCATGACTCTTCAAACCTGTCAACTTGCATTCCTTCAAATCAACACATCTCCCGAGGTTCGAAGCATATCCATCAGGAAACCGCACAGATTTCAACCATTGACAAACAACTCGCCTCTGCTCCTTATCCAATGTATAAACTGCTTTCGGTTTTGGTCCCCTGCTGCTTGTATCCACAGCTAGTATTGGCCGATCGCAAATATCTCTCATATCTTTTCTTGCGTTCAAGTTGTCTTTTATTTTTCCGGCGACATCCATCACAGTATTTATGACATTGTCGAAAATATTCTTTTCTATGTGCATGACGTCAAAATTATGATGAATAAGATGGGCCTTCCAATATGGTAGATCCCAAAATATACTGCGTTTTGTCCACTTATGTGTACTTCCGTACTCAAAAGTCGTGCCGTGCGGGTTTTCAACAACAGTTGGAAAGTCCTGCACACGCTCCCAAATTTGATTGCCAGTCAACCTCAATGGTGGACGCGTTCTTTCAGTCCTATTCTTGCTGAACTCTTTCTTATTCCTTCTGAAAGGATGACTTGGCGGTAAAAATTGTCTGTGACAGTCAAAATAGCTAGGCTTCTTTCCATGTTTTAATCTAAATGACTTTGTCCTCTCCAAACATATCGGACATCCTAAGATCCCAGCTGTACTCCATCCAGATAACATTCCGTAAGCTGGAAAGTCATTTAGCGTCCAAAGAAGGGCAGCCTTCATAACAAATGTTTGATCGGTAGAAACGTCATACGTAGGGACACCTTCAACCCATAGCCGTTGTAACTCCTCAATCAATGGTTGCATATAAACATCTATCAACTTTTTCGGATTTTGCGGCCCTGTCACGATCAATGTCAAAAACATATAAGGTGTCTTCATGCACATACCAGGTGGAAGATTGTACGGCGTTAAGATAACTGGCCAGCATGAATAACTTTTTCCTGTTCTCCCAAATGGAGCAAATCCATCGGCACAGAGACCTAACCTGATATTCCGAGGCTCCATTGCAAACTCAGGGTATGTTCTATCAAAATGTTGCCATGCCTCTCGCATCGAAGGATGACACATTAGACCCTCTTCTGTTTCATGATTTGCATGCCAAGTCATGTGTTCAGCAGATGGCTTTAGACGCATAAAGCCTTTGCAACGGGGATTAAGGGCGAGATAAAACATTTGCTTGCATGGTTTACGCTTCGATTACGACCCGGCCTCCCGTTAATCTTGTACCTAGGTTGGCTACGAGAATTTGCAAGATTCTCGCATTTTCATCATCTCTCCAATATATCATACAACCCCTACTACATACATCAATCCTTATAACCGGAAGACCTAAGTTATCCACTAGCTTTTTCATATCATAAAAATCACTTGTCATGTTGTTATCACGAGGTAATGATTCCCGCATTACTTCAACAAAAGAGTTGAAGCAATCCGCAGACACATTATGCTCTGCCTTGATATTTAATAGTCGGGCTGTCACCGATAACTTAGTGTGGTCCTCACAACACTGTCCATAGAGGTTCATCCGCTCGCTTTCAAGACATCCTTAACCGATTAGATTGAAAAGTTTCATTATACACATTCTCCTCAAAACCCGTTACTCCTATATCTTCCAATTGTAAAGCATGACTAGTACCCACTTGTTCACGTGTAGGAGTAAAACTAGTACTTGCATGATTTGCTTCTGTGACAAAATTATAACTAGCTGCATCAATCACCATCCTCTCGTATGGGTTCAATTGCTCATAATAGCCACATTCTTCCCTAACTGAAAATTGGTCACTTCTTCAATATCCTTCATCAGATATAAATGGTTCACCATGGGAAGTCCAATTATAATAGTTCGGAGTAAACCCAAATCTAATAAGGTGTTTTCTAACTTGATCACACACAAGAAATTTACCATTACCGCACTTTTTACACGGACACCTTAACTTATTTCCATCCATAAACTCATATTTACTACTAGCAAAGTCTAAAAATAGTTCCAATCCAGTACGAAACTCATCTGTCAATCCTTGACGTCCAGGTAAGTTCTTATTATACATCCAAGCCCTTTCTCTTTGCATTGTGTCTGTATTAAAATAAAAAATTCTGGTAAAATATTTAAAATATCATATCTATTGTTGTTAATTAAAACCATAAAATTTTGGAAATTATAATTTATGTTATTCACGCAACAATTAATATCAAATTGCAAAAATAGAAAAAACTACAATGTAAAGAAGACTTACCCAAATATTTGACTGAAATATTTGTAGGAGAAAGTGATCAATTTGATGAGAATTGCAACGTCCACTTGGATTGCGAGACCTTCAATTAGGCACATACCCAAAAAAGAATAATCACTTAAGAATCATTTTTTAATAATTTTTAATGTGCGATGAAAACGGAATGTATCCGTCGCAAATTTGCGACGGAATTAGTTTTGCGTCGCAAATTTCCGACGGATACTCAACTTCGTCGCAATTTGCGACGGAATTTTCATTTATTCGTCGCAAATTTGCGACGGATACTCAAATCCGTCGCAAATTTTGCGACGGAATTTTCTTTATTCGTCGCAAATTTGCGACGGATACTACGTTCCGTCGCAAATTTGCGACGGAAATAGTCTTCCGTCGCAAATTTGCGACGGAATTTTCATTCATTCGTCGCAAATTTGCGACGGAATCAGGTATCCGTCGCAAATTTGCGACAGATACTACGTTCCGTCGCAAATTTGCGACGGAATTTCATTTATTCGTCGCAAATTTGCGTCGGAAACTATTTCCGTCGCAAAACGGCGTGGCCGTTCGGCCTCATCCAAAGGCCGGCGAGGTGTCGCCGGTCGTTAAACCGGTGATGCAGATACAAAAAAAAAACAAACATAACCATATATTAAAAAAATGGAAATTACAATGCAACGACGAATAGTCACGAAGCTAGCTACGACACTTACCGGTACAAAAGCTTCACCGAGATTAATATGTGCGTGCGCGGATTTTGCTTATTTCAGACAAATGAAAGAGGGAGAAAAACGAGAGAGAGCGAGAGTGAGAGATAGGGTTGGAATATAAAGGGTTGATAAACTACGAATTTGCGACGGAGGAAGTTTTCGTCGCAAATTTGCGACGGACTTACAATGCCGTCGCAAATTTGCGACGGATTTTGCGACGGTTTTATTTTTCGTCGCAAATTTGAGACGAACATTTTTCCGTCGCAAATTTGCGACGGATTGTATTTTCCGTCGCAAATTTGCAACGGAAAATAAAACCGTCGCAAAATCCGTCGCAAATTTGCGACGGAAATAAACCGTCGCAAATTTGCGACGGAAAATATAATCCGTCGCAAATTTGAGACGGAAAAACGTTCGTCGCAAATTTCGTGTTTTTTTGTAGTGATTTTAGGCGTGTCACAACTCTTTCGAGTTGCGCATATAATTGGGGTTTTAATCTTTAAGACGTTTATTTCCTATTTTGGGTTATGGTGGATGTTTAATTACGTGGGCTCATATATTGCATGTCATTAATTGGGTTGGAATTTCCGAACGGCACAGTAGAGCTAGTTTTGTCCCAATTTATTTTTCATGTTTGTCCACCCTGTTCGTCAAATTTCCCCATTTTTTGGTTAGACTTTCTAATCGATACAATGAGCACGATGAGCCCCACCTTTGAGTAGTAGAATATTGGGAAGAACAAGAGCCCGATGAACGACTGAGAAAGCCATCCAGTTCATCATACTGTTGGTCACAACTTCTGGCATTATGCCTTGGTCTCTTGCGTCCTCTTCTTCGTTATCTTCGTCGTCCTTATTGTCATCCCTACCGTGGTCTCCGTTTAATTTCTTGGTCTTTTTGGCTTTCTTCGGAGAGGGTCCAAAGCCCCTCGGGCTCCTCAAGGTCGCGTTTAATTGTGGGGCGTGGGAGTGATTTCCTCTTGAGGGCAGCTTTTCTACGGAACCTAGGAATTGAATTGACGTGTTTGTTTGTCCATCTCTAGTTGTCTTCCCCAGTGGTTGGTTATTAAGAGAGTGCGAGGTTTCTGAATCACATTGAATTGTTCATAGCAACCATCAATCTGCAACGGCACGTTTTGAGCAATCGCTAAGCGTTTGCCGGATCATGCAGAGTTTACCATAGACTCATGGTTAGTAGGTTACGATCAATCTAAACAGGAAGCATCCAGGACTTGAACCATGGATCTAAATTACCAGATCGATACTCCATATCACAAGACAAGGGCATGTTGACATAATCGAAAGACCATGGCAAAGTTCTAAGACCGAATGTGTAAGCGATTTACCTTAAGTGCAAAATATCTACTTTTTCATTAAATACATTTAATGTGAACCCAAATACGTTAAGTTTGTGATGAGATCAAGTTGTATTTTCGTATAGTACACCGCAATAAATCGTATTGCGTATTTGTAGTGTCAACTATTGCATAAAGATAAGGGAAAAATATACATGCGTCCTGTCCTGCATTTTCTCTAAAAGCAGTACACAGAGATCCACTTTCGCTCGTTATGACATGAGTGCACCGACAGAGATGCTCCACGTTTTATTCTGTGAAATCGAGATATCTGGATCCTATTTAAGAACATTAAACTAGGTGGATTACATGTGGGTCAAGAGCACGTAAGGTCTCCTGTTCGGCTTCGTATGATAATGCCGTGCAAGGTGAGTTACTCAAAGCCATTCGCAAGAAGGGTGTCAATCACCCAAGCAAGGTGGAATTGATGAGTATCAACTAACTTGCGGAACCTCCCAAACGGCTGAGGGAGACATCCATGAACTTTTTAAAGCTCTGGGAATATTCCTCGATGGATGTTGTGCACACTGAAAGAAGTGAAATGTTAGTTTCCCCCGTAAATTGTATGATGCACTCCACGCTGGCCACATGAATATGACTAGAATGATTGTTAAACCTTTTCCCGTACAAAAGATGTCATAAGAAACTGGACTAGAAGCCTCACAAATTTAGAAAAGAACATGCTAGTATGCATTAAACAATAAACCAAGCCAAACAAGCTCTACATAAACCAAAACATGAGCACATTTTGAATCTTTTGAGTAATTTGGCAACTTTGGTGGGACTGAGCTGTGATTTTCGACGGGATCATTCCTAAAGGATTCAGATAATCATACAGTCTAAGTTTCTCTGCATGAGCATATCAGATCTTGCATTTAATAAGCCAGGTAAGGGTCTCTTTACACAATAAAAAGGAGTTTAAGAGAGACAGGTTCCAGGATGATCATACCGTGACATGGGCAGGTTTTAGCAACTTCCATGATTCCCATCATCGCCTGTAAAGAACCATTGGTTTGCATATTTGGTTAGGAAACGATATCAAGAAACTTCCGAAGAAGATTGGCTTCGAGTTGCTGTATCATTATCACTACCTTCAAAGCATCTATAATTTTCCTCATCTTTTCCCATCTTATTTCCTTGTCCACTTCATCATTGAGTTGTTGAAATGCCTGTGCCAGGATCTATGACATTCAATATGGAACACGATGTCAATTGAGAAAATTGACTCGTTAGGTTTCTGGTATGGTATTCAGTACGTCTAGAAGACAGAAAAATTAGGGAAACACAGTATCAAAAGGCGTACTTCCAACTCATAGAAAGATAACGCGAGCAGGTCTTTCATAATCATTAACAAATCAAAATTAACTATGATATTTTTGTTTTCTATATTAGGAATAAAGCCCAAAGATAAGATATCAGTGAGCAAAAATTAACTAGGAACATTACTGAACTCCACGTACACAATTGATAGTAACTCGTAAATTCATGGCTATGAAAACTAAGCCAAAGCAGCTGAATAAGCAAACAACTGGATATATTTGCCCTAAAGAAAAATAAAACGATCAGTTGACACATCTTAGTATTGAAGGACATCTCCTCAGTTCATGATAGTCAAATGTACAAGAGAAATGCTGTTCTGCCTCGAGAGTCCGCCTACAATGCATCAATAACAGATTTGACGTCATTTCACTCTAAGATTAGCATCCCGAGTGATAATCATCCTCAGACATAATCAGATCTTAGTATTGAAGAACATATATTACTATGACTACAAAAATTTGGCAGATTTTGACGGAATCTCTCTGTGATAGGAAGTAGAAATAGCCAACAAGACCTAAGGATGAATCACGAGTTATTAATTTGCATCAGACAATAGAAAATCGCTAATTCACAGTTAGATGTGGAGGTTAAGAGATTTTAATTGGCATAATATGTCTGATTCGCCCCATTGATGCATCATCTCAAGGATTTCAGACTTTCACTTAACCAGAGCTTATTAAGCATCAAGCACCTGCTATTTACTATACTTAAATCCTGCAGCAAACTAATCGGAAACGCAAGAACAAAACAACCTTGAAGCTCTCGTGGAGGAGGGAGTGGAAGGCGTCGACGTCCTTGGAGATCTCACTAGGCGAGCGATCGAGGCGGCGCGTGAGATCGTCGAGCTGCGAGTAAGCGGAGTCCATGAGATCGAGGATCGAGGTCAGGCTTTTGCTTGCCGAAGACGGCGTCAGGCCGGAGATGTGCCTCTGATTCTGATGTGGAGGCGGCCTCTGGTTTTGAACTTCAGCGACGATCGGGTGGCGATGATGTTGAAGATGGCGAATTTTGGAGAATGGCGGGGTGGACGACAGCGGAGGCATATATGAATACACGCGGCCTCTGGTTTTGGATTTCAGCAACGATCAGGTGGCGACGACGTTGGAAATGACGAATTTCGGAAATCGCGAGGAATGTTGAAAATGACGAATTTCGGAAATCTCAGGCCTTGCGATTTCCGAAATTCGTCATGTCCAACGTCGTATATGTATTGTCGCCGTTGATTCTGATGTGGAGACGGCCTTGTTATTATTTTGTGTTTTGTGGTGTTCGAACAGAATGTTTGTGTTATGGTGTTTATTAAGGTAAGATAGCTTTGCACAAGCTAAGAACATGTTGGCTATCGAATGTTATTCATGTTAAGCCCTTGAAATATAGAAAAAAAAAAAATAAGAAAAGATTTAAGCACTTAAATTTTTTTGCAGGATTTGACCCAAAAAAAAATTTATTTCTCAGAAGCGATTAGTTTATTACCCATCTATAGGTTGGAATCATATGCATTTATTCCATTCTTGATACCCATCTAAGCAAATCAAATGTGCGATAAATATCCTTACCGATCTAATTATACATTAAAGACTGATTTGGGAATGACATATTTAGACTATGCAATTAGGTATGAAATTGTATGGGTGTGTTTGGAAGAACCGGCATAGGTAACTAAGGTTGGGATAGCAGCAGATCCTGCCCCAACCTGGGAAGCGACGCACTCATTTCTACCTCTGCATCTTTACATGCAAATCTTATTGGCTCTCCCCTTTGCTTGTAAAACATGGACGTCTCGTTGCCTCACGCCAGTCCCTCTTCTCATCCATCAAATCCTCCCATTATCCCACTTGAAACTACTCTCCGAAGTCATGGATTGCTCAATTTGTATGTGCCTAATTAAGTAAATTACGTATATGTCAACATATACAATTAATAACTAATAACCTCTACATATATAGCATGAAACCATTTTATTTCCTAGGAACATCAACGTGGAATAATTAACTTTTATATCTAATTAATGCAAATGATAATTGTTTCCTAGTAATGTGAAGAAAACGGTAAGCGAATAGAGTTTTGTGATGATCTAACTCAACCACAGACCTCCATTTTACTTGACTTTCTTATTACTTATAGATAAGGCCAAACCTTAGGAAATCTGTGTATGCATCAGTATGGTAATCTTAACAAAATTTCTGTTCTAATCGACTAAAACTTTTGCGGCTACGCCAACCAAGCCCTAACAGGTTCATCCTTATTCATGACTTCATCAAGTGTCCGTCGATCGATTCCAGGACTATGGCCCCCTGTGAAACCCTAATAAACGACAAGAGTAATTCAAAGTCTGATGAATCGACAGATGAAGATGAAGATGAAAGAATTATTGCGTGAAGAGTCTGGCTCTCTCATGAATCATGATCTCATCGTTGGCCAAGTAACGTTGAAGGAAAGAAACGGAACAAAACTTATATGACTAAACCGATTGTTGCTCTCCTGGTTTTTCATGTATATTGAGGCTTGGTTCGATCTTGTGCTTCAATGCCTGCTTCCATCTCTGACTCAATTTCCCCAGGTTTTGTTTGCTCATTTGCCACTAGTCCCTCTCTTGAACCCGCTTGGGTTGATTCATTATTAGTCGCCACCTTCTTTGAATCTCTCTCAATCCAGTCCCAAATCCAAGTCACAATCTTCATTTCTCTCTTTTTTCGAGTGATCGTGCTTCGGACTCATCTTTATAATTTCATCAAGACACAAACAAAAGAAAATGTTGCACCTTCAGTCCCATATTTGAACCCAATTAAAGAGAACACATAGGTGACTCGCACATATGTCAGTGATAGTTGCAGCAACTCAACTTATTTACCTGTGATTTCATAATGACATATAGTGGCAGTGTCCTATAGCTGCACATGAGCAGGGCACGCACTCTAAACAAGACAATTGGACCAGTTAGCGATTATAGGACTCAGATTGTCGATCTTATATGACGTACAGGTTGAAGAGATGAGTAATATTCTTACCCCATGACGAGTCTCGGGACGACATAACCAACCTCCCATAATGCATGAGTTAAAATCATATTGGAACTGTAAGAAGAGACACGGGCATTAGTCCTATTTTCACACGCATATTGGGAACCGATTTTCTCATAACCAATATAAACAGAAATTTAAGAAATCAATGCTCACCAATATAAAGAAGATAAAAGCAAGTTCGAAAGAGTTTTCGAATAGTATGATGTGAATCAAGTCAAGGACGAGGTGCGGCTTATGGAACCAGAAATCATCAGCTGAAAACCCAACGGCTGTAAGTATGGTCAAGTCCCCTGCACTTGAATTATACTCGTCGGTGATCTTTTTTGTCCGCTGTGTTACTACGAACTCTAGTTTCGCGCCGACAACAAGCAGAAGCTGCGAAAAGCCAAGAAAGAGAAATATTGTTTCCAAGTCTCGACATGATCTTGAATGGATTCCACGATGAGCAAAATGATCTCTGAGTGCAAGCAAGAGGGTTACATGGTTGAATTCCAATGTATGTCTTGAATTCAATTTGCTATTAGTACAAGCCCGCACCAGTCCACCTCCTTCTAATTAGTAGCAGTGGTTTTATCACTTTATGTTCTTGATCCAAAAACCAATGAAATTACATTTACCACATGTTCCGCCATAGTTTGAGCATCCCAAGATACGGTAGACTGAATAATATTACATATGAACTTTACTTCTGCAAAATGCAACTACTCAAAAAGGACTACTTTTCATCACTACACTTACAGTCAATGGAAGGAAAGATATCCAAAAGTAGGCATTCCATCCTGCAAAGAAATATTATCCAAGACAGATTCATATGATGTCTTTATTTGTAATAATAGTATATTACTCACTTCAAAGGCAAAAAAAGAGAGAAATGCGAAGTAATTACTAAGGTTCGCTCACGAAGTTACTTTAAAAAGTGATATGATGGATTGCTGCAAGTGTTGAAAGTGCCCCACTTATTTAAATGTCCATTTGCAGTCTACCACATCACTTAAAGAAATCAATTTCGTTGACCAGTCTAAATGAACATAATATCTCTTGTAAAGAAAGAGAGATACTTCATGCAACACTCTAATGACTTGGATGTCTCGAACTTTAATAGCAGCAACACAATGTAGAATGTAACACATTTCGTGCCCAAATTACTCACCAGCAACATTCAGGAGCAAGAAAAGCACCACAAATAACCACAAATACCAACTGCATTGATAAGAACAGAGAAATCAGTATGCCTGAAGAACCTGCTGAATGTTTTTTTTTTTCGAGATAATCTTTGTCATGAAACAATGTCAATTGCAGAAGATACAAATTGTTCCTTGTGAATGTAACTATTGTTTATCTAAACAGACACAAAGCAGTATTGTTCACCTGATTTCAACAACCTTGTCGAAATCCTTTTGCACGCCGCCGATGATGAACTTCTGAAAATCGTCGACGGGATTTTTCAAATCTCGGTCCTGTAAAGATGGCGGACAAGATGAGCCAATTAAATGTAAGGAGAAATATTAACCACAACCAGAGAAATTACGTTTCTGAAGAATTTCTTACCTTGATGCAATTTAGACGAATTGCAATGTACTCCAACTTAGTCACGGAAGGAAAAAAGTGCTTGGATAATATATGCTGCAGAAGAGGAAGAATGGTCAAGAGACAATCTCATCATCTTCATTCCAGAGAAAGGAGCTTTAGATATTGGTTTCTACACGGACTAGGGTGTTGGGCAAGATAGGGCAATTTTGAGGGTGCGATATGTACTAATATCTATATGGGAATGAAATCTGGTGACACCCATCAGGTCTGAAGCCTCAAATGCATTTGAGTACATACAACGCACGATCAATATTTTCAAGTGAATTTATGAAGAGTGCGATAGACATTTCATGTTCAACAATAGGTATGAAGTCAAAAAATATCGACGAGACAAATGTCACAGGTTTGAGGGACAAAGATGAAGTGTATATAGAGGCCCAAGGCACGCCAAAAAGGGAGGTTAAGACAGTTTCATCTTCCATGGAACCAGACATCTATACAACCTCTCTTGTGCATGCCCAAGCGACGTGGGACTAAGTCGCTGCCCTGAGGCTTCTTACTCGAGTAAGTGACTTGATGTAAGAGAATTATGACTCAATACACAAAGAGGAGACCCAACCCAAAAGTCATCCCGTCAATCCTCCATCGGTTGTTCGTTGCATAATTTTTTAGAAGTTACATTAATTAGTAAAAATTGATTAGTGGCTCATTAAAAGAAGTGCTACATGACAAATTGATAGTAGTTAGCAGAATTATTTAGTATAAGGGACACTCATGGTGGGGCCACAATAATGAATGATAAAAAAAAAGAAGACTAGAAAGTTGACTAAGAAGTTTAACAATTGGTGATGAAGCTAGTGTGCAGGCGTTGACTGTATTTGTCAATTCGTCTAGAGGTTATAAGGAAGCAAATCTGACAGCTGTGTTGGTTTACCATATGTGACTTCTGTAGTAGTATTATTTGTAGACTTGTGGAGATATTTGGCCAGTGCAAATCTACCTTAGGTAACTAAATTATATTGACAGAGGTTAGTTACTTTAAGAGTAATTTTTATTAGTATGCCGATATAATTTCAACCATGAATTGTGATTTCATCTGGGTGCCCATTGATCCTATGGCTATCTTCTCTTCTCATGTAACAGTCGTGATTGATCCCCCGAAGTAACAAAAATTTCCTCCAGGATTACTTGACAGTAACGTGATCAAAGGAATAGCCAGAGAGTAAAAAATATTATATAATTAGAAACCATGTAGATCAAGTCAATCTCAACCGTTGATTATATGAGTCCCACGGTATGATCCAAATAATTAACGGTCCATGGTTTATTGACCATGTAATAACTTTTCGCTTAAGAGACAGAAAACTTACCAATTAGCCGATTACTACATATCTTTGCCTCTGCCGAAAAAATGATCATCTTCTTTGGCAAGCTGGGTTAGCTTCGTGTAACGATCTGCAGCTCTCCAAAATAGATACTTCATGTTGGTTAAAAGTTCGATATATAAAATTGGTAAATAACCATGAAATGACAACTTTCGTATGGGTATATAAGTAAGGTATATTTTGAAGCATTCGATAATATTTTACCATGTTACTAGTAGTCAGTTCGAGAAAAAGATTTTGTGCGCTCGAGATTACTCGGGGAAAAGGAAAAAGCTTTAATAAAATAGAATCACGAACCCTTTTCGTTGATTTACTGTCCGTTCTTAATAATGGATTTGTCCCAGTGCCTCCAATGGCGCAGCTATAATAAACAGCATGGTAGGAAAATATACAGAGATAATCCAAGGTCGGTATGTACTTTGGTTCAAGACATTTAAAAAAATGGAAAATGTTGTGTCACCTATAGTCATATACCTTGGCTTCTCCACATAGAATTATAACCACAGAGACGATCACGTGAAAGGTAGCTAGCACAACTGTGAAGATGTGTAGATGGTGAAGTGCTGTGAGAGATAACAATGGCACCATCCCCTGAAACAACACGCATCAAAGATTATATTATCCTATATATATACACACATATTTTGCACACTCATTGGAGTATTATTAATACTATATGATAGATTCATCATTTGCTAATACACCCAATGGCTGTCTGTTTGCCAATACTAAGATGTTCGAGAGAGAGTACACTCACCTTTTGACTGCAGAAATCAGCGGTGTCGGCGAGGAGTCGGCGTCCTCGATATCCATCGGAAGCGATGGAATTAGTCGAGAAGTGGGCAGTGGTGGTGGAAGAAGCGGAAGCAGGCTGGTGGCAGGGAAGCCAGACGCTGGCAAGTCTCTCCGATATGCAAATCTTCCCTATTCTCGTCTGGAACACCGATAGCAGCAAGGATATGAACCTCAACAGCATCAACTCTGCCAAATTTTCGAAAACAAAACTATCACATAAAGTTATGAACACATTTTACTTTCTTATAAATTTGTCCTAGGACAGAACCAATGCACATTAATTCCATGTGTATGATAACAAATAAAAAGATATGAACCCGTCTCGTTCTCTAATAGTTTCTATTGGAATATTTAAATAATAAATCACGTCTTCATCTGACAGCTCAAGCTTTTAGAACAGTTGACAATGGTCCCATAAAATCTTTCATGATATCGGAGCAGGAGGTCCTGAGTTCGAATCTTCCAGGCCCCTATTTCCCTCCCCAGTGAAATATTTCCACACTTAGTACTAGCAAAATGACCAGATTAAGTATGAGGGAGAGTGTTGGAATATTTAAATAATAAACTACGCCTTCATCTAACAGCTTAAGTTTTTAGAATAGTTGGCAGTGGTCCTATAAAATCTTTCAGTTTCAAGTGTACTCACCTTCTTTGATCTTCTGTAAGGCATCAAAGAGATGCTTTCGCCTGCCCTTGCCGGCTCTCGGGCCTTGTGTGGACGGCCTGCTTAAAAGCTGCAGTGAACAAGAGTTGGTCACATGCTTGTAGTCGGCTAAGTTCGTATATCAGAAATTAAAATCAAACGTTAGGAAAAAACTAACCTGGAAGCAGTACAACCAAATAAGCGGAATGTTGATCCGAGCCCAACGAATTAACGTCGTGTCCTTAAGACGAATTTGGCCCCTCAATCGCACCCGAGGATATTGGACAATCGTCTCCCAGGATAGAACGGATCTCGTTCCTCCGAAGCGGTACGTATTCGGAGGACTCCAACGAACGCAATTTTGCGAACAATCGCACGAAATGACAAATGATGAAGAATGAGAGAGCAGCAGAATGCCGCGAAAATATGAAATGCCAAGAGCACTTTGTTCGGTCATGTATGAATGAATAGTCATCAAGGAATTTCGGATATAGAAGGATGAAACCGAAGAGTCACCAACCGAACAATTTTGTTCGGTCATGTGAACAATCCACGAGCCGAGCCTTAAACCGGTTTGGTTCGTGAACAGGCGCGAAGGGCTTCGGTTTTCGTTCGGGCGAACCGAACCTCACGAATAGACATGTTTGTTTGTCCAAAAATAAATAAATAAATAAATAATTTCTAAACAACGTGTCTGTTCGAAAACTAAAAAATAAAAAACCGATAGAGAGTGGACCCGGAACCGAACCGAGCCGAGCCGGCCGGACGGACGGCGGCGGCGGCGCGCGCGCGGGAGGTGGACCGACCTAGCTTGACGTAGGTCCTCTCTCTTCCACAAAAGTGGGGTACCCCTTGGGGCCCAAACCCATTTGTGAGGCTCAACTATTTGAACCCATCTCCCATCTCCCATCTCTCTTCTACCCTATGTGGGACACTTTCACCCACACACTTCTCATTCAATTCTATGGGATTTTGGTTCCAAAATCCCAACAATCCCCCACATGAATGAGAAGTTCAGATATCATGACTCTTTGTGTATGCATGAGATGCAATGTGCGATTATTCCATGAGAAAACGTTGCATCAGGATAAGTAGTCTGAGACCTTGAACTTTCCTTAGTGAAACCTATCGGACTTACTCAGTCAATCAGTAGACTTGATGTCTTTGAACTGTCGACCTTTGGTGTAAGCCTAGACAATAGAAATCACACAACTGTTTCTCGAACAAAATTGGTTCTCACTGTTGTGTTCGTTTTGGCCATGAACACCGCCTGGTCTCATGAGTGTTTTAGAGAATTCGGCCTTTTCAATTCTCACAGAAGCGGCCCTCACTTCACACTCACATAGGTGATTTCTGAACATATAGTATATCACATACTCAATTCAGAATCATTAAAAGCTTTTGCTTAACCTTCACATATTAGTACTGTCTTCATCCGGGAATGAGTAAAAATTTAACAGTACTCTACACTGTCTTCATAACTTAGTTGTCCCTTTGAACCTAGATCTTGGGATCTCCAGTCAACTAGGTAGGGTTTCCGCTATGATGACTTGTTTATAGGCCTTAAACCCATTCCCCTTGATGTTTTTGCAACCATCTCTCCAGTTAGGCCTTTTGTCAATGGATCCGCAATATTATCTTTTGACTTCACATAGTCAATGGTGATAATTCCACTAGAGAGAAGTTGTCTTACTGTGTCATGTCTTCGACGTATGTGTCGAGACTTACCGTTATACATGACATTCCTTGCTCTTCCTATTGCCGCTTGACTGTCACAATGTATACATACAGCGGGCACTGGTTTAGGCCAATTAGGAATATCTTCCAAGAAATTTCGAAGCCACTCGCTTCTTCACCGGCTTTATCCAAAGCAATAAATTCTGATTCCATAGTGGATCTAGCAATACAAGTTTGTTTGGATGATTTCCAAGACACTTGCCGCTCCCCAAGTGTGAATACATATCCACTTGTCGATTTTGTGTCTTTAGTGCCGGTTATCCAATTTGCATCACAGTATCCTTCAAGTACCGCTGGATATTCTGTGTAATGCAAAGCATAATCTTGAGTATGCTTTAAGTAGCCCAATAAACGTTTCATTGCTTTCCAATGATTTTCATTTGGATTAACTGTAAATCGACTTAGCTTGCTAACCGCACAAGCTATGTCCGGCCTAGTACGATTCATGACATACATTAAACTCGCCTAGTATACTAGCATACTCATTTTGAGCCTTACTTTCACCAGTATTCTTCGAAAGATGTAAATTAACATCTATAGGAGTCTTTACCGGTACAATATCTAGATTCTTGCACTTTCCAAGAATCGTCTCAATATAATGGGATTGTGATAGAGTTAATCCTCCATATGTTTTATGGATTTTAACTCCTAAAATAACATCTGCAACCCCCATATCTTTCATATCAAATTTACTTGTGAGCATGCGTTTGGTCGCCTTAACAACCTCACTATCGCTGCCCATTATAAGCATGTCATCTACATATAAGCACAAAATGGCAAAACCATTATGAGTGTTCTTAACATATACACATTTATCACACTCATTGATCTTGAAACCATTCGACAACATGACTTGGTCGAATTTAGCATGCCATTGTTTCGGTGCTTGTTTCAATCCATAGAGTGACTTGATAAGCCGACATACTTTCTTCTCTTGACTTGGAACAATGAACCCTTCGGGTTGTTCCAAATATATTTCTTCTTCCAAATCCCCGTTTAAGAAGGCCGTCTTAACATCCATTTGATGGATTTCAAGCTTATACACCGCTGCTATGGCAATTAGCATCCTTATGGATGTAATTCTAGTAACAGGTGAATAAGTATCAAAATAATCAAGACCTTCTCGTTGCTTGTATCCTTTTACTACAAGCCTAGCCTTATATTTATCAATAGCACCATCCGCTTTCATTTTCCTCTTGAAAATCCACTTACATTGTAGTGGTTTATTACCAGGAGGAAGGTCAACCAATTCCCATGTATGGTTTGACAAGATGGATTCAACTTCACTATTGATAGCTTCTTTCCAGAACGGGGCTTCTGGCGAAGTCACAGCTTCTTTGAATGTCCGAGGCTCATTCTCTAACAGATACGTGAAGAAATCAGGTCCAAAAGACGTGGAAGTCCTTTGTCTTTTACTACGTCTAGGTTCATCCTCAATTGGATCATTTCTAGATATAGTATCTCGAGACCTCTTATTATTATCAATTGGCTCATATACTATGTTATACGGAAATATATTTTCAAAGAACGAAGCGTCCCTTGATTCAATTATCGTATTAACATGTATATCTGGGATCTCTGACTTGTGAACAAGAAAACGATATGCATTGCTATTCTGAGCATATCCGATAAAAACACAATCAACAGTCTTTGGTCCTATCTTAACCTTTTTAGGCTTAGGAACCGCAACCTTAGCCAAACACCCCCACACTTTGAGATAATTCAAGTTAGGCATTCTGCCTTTCCATTTCTCATAGGGAGTTTGTTGTGTTTTTCTGTGGGGCACTCTATTTAAAATAAAATTCGCCGTCAAAACAGCTTCCCCCCACAAATTCTGTGGTAAACCGGAACTATTCAACAATGCATTCATTGTTTCCTTTAAAGACCGGTTTTTCCTTTCTGCCACTCCATTAGATTGCGGCGTATAAGGAGGAGTCATTTGGTGAACGATACCAAACTCAGTACAAATTTCCTCAAAAGGAAATTCATATTCACCTCCTCTGTCACTTCTTATCATTTTAACTTTCTTATTCAACTGAGTTTCAACTTCGGACTTATAAATTCTAAAAGCATTCACAGCCTCATCTTTGCTACTAAGCAAATAAACATAACAATACCTCGAGCAGTCATCTATAAATGTGATAAAATACTTATTACCACCTCTTGACGGTATTGATTTCATATCGCATATATCTGTGTGTATTAAATCTAAAGGTTCTGAGACTCTATTGTCTACAGAATGAAAAGGAGGCTTAGAAAATTTAGATTCAACACACACTTGGCATTTCTCACTAGAACATTCGAATTTTGGCAATAATCCCATGTTCATTAATTTCTTTATCGACTTATAGTTAACGTGTCCTAATCTATCATGCCATAAATTAGGAGACTCAAGCACATAAGCAGAAACAGCTTTATTCATAACAACATTGGGTACAACAGTCATTACATTTAACTTGAAAAGACCATCACTGAGGTAACCCTTTCCTACATACATCTCATTCTTGGAGAGTACAAACTTATCGGATACAAAAACCAACTTGAAGCCATTCTTGCTAAGAAGAGATCCGGACACTAAATTCTTGCGTATGTCTGGCACATGTAGCACATTATTTAGTGTCACAACTTTCCCAGATGTCATCTTTAGAGCAACCTTTCCAACACCTTCAACCTTAGAGGTCGATGAATTACCCATGTAGAGTTTTTCATCACCTTCCATAGGCATGTAAGATGAGAACATTGATTTATTGGCGCAAATATGACGAGTTGCTCCAGTATCAATCCACCACTCCTTGGGATTTCCCACCATATTACACTCGGATATCATGGCAGTTAGATTGATATCATCAACACCATTGGAAATTTCTTCCACCACATTAGCCTGAGTTTTCTGTCTTTTCTTGGCTCTGCAGTCTTTGGCTCGATGTCCAGACTTGCCACAGTTGAAGCACTTGCCAACGAACTTCTTCAGGCCTTGGGTGAATCCCTCTCCAGACTTGCTAGTCATTTTTCTCTTCTTGTTGGGTTTTGATCCTTCTTCAACAACATTGACCCTTGAGACCGCCAAATTGCTGCCAACTTTCTTTTCGGAATTTCTATTGTCTTCCTCTATCCTCAACCGAACAATCAAGTCTTCAAGTGACAACTCCTTTCTCTTGTGTTTGAGATAATTCTTGAAATCTCTCCAGGATGGTGGCAATTTTTCAATGAATGCAGCCACTTGAAATGTCTCACTTAGAGTCATTCCTTCAAGCATGAATATCATGCATAATCACTTGAAGCTCTTGAACCCGACTTAAGACGGTCTTTGAATCAACCATCTTGAAGTCCAGAAATTTACCGACAATGAATTTCTTCAATCCGGCATCTTCGGTTTTGTATTTCTTGTCCAGACTATCCCATAACTCTTTAGCCGTTTTTAGCGGACTATATACGTTATAGAGAGTATTGTCCAGACCGTTGAGGACATAGTTGCGACACAGGAAGTCAGAATGATTCCATGCGTCCACAGCAGCAAGCTTTTCTTTATTTGTCTCTCCAACGTCCAATTTAGGACCATCCTCATTGAGGAATCTAGCCAAGTTCAAGGTCGTGAGATAGAACAACATCTTTTGTTGCCATCTCTTAAAATCCGTACCATTGAACTTTTCTGGCTTTTCTCCGTGATTCGGAACAGGATTAACCGAAGTCGAAGCCATTTCTGAAATATAAACACATACCATATTCACGAACAGAATTGAAAATTTCTAATATGAACAATATTCGAAAAATTCGTTAACGAACAGAATGTGCAAATAGAATCGTATTCTATACGATATGACAAGGAACATACGAACTATACAAAAGTTCGAATTAAAGAAACGGCAATATGATATTTGATATGAACAACGCATAAGAATATACGAACAGAACCGAAGCAAAATTCGTCTTAAGATTGTAGTCGGCTAAGTTCGTATATCAGAAATTAAAATCAAACGTTAGGAAAAAACTAACCTGAAAGCAGTACAACCAAATAAGCAGAATGTTGATCCGAGCCCAACGAATTAACGTCGTGTCCTTAAGACGAATTTGGCCCCTCAATCAGTACCCGAGGATATTGGACAATCGTCTCCCAGGATAGAACGGATCTCGTTCCTCCGAAGCGGTACGTATCCGGAGGACTCCAACGAACGCAATTTTGCAGAACAATCGCACGAAATGACAAATGATGAAGAATGAGAGAGCAGCAGAATGCCGCGAAAATATGAAATGCCAAGAGCACTTTGTTCGGTCATGTATGAATGAATAGTCATCAAGGAATTTCGGATATAGAAGGATGAAACCGAAGAGTCACCAACCGAACAATTTTGTTCGGTCATGTGAACAGTCACGAGCCGAGCCTTAAACCGGTTTGGTTCGTGAACAGGCGCGAAGGGCTTCGGTTTTCGTTCGGGCGAACCGAACCTCACGAACAGACATGTTTGTTTGTCCAAAAATAAATAAATAAATAAATAATTTCTAAACAACGTGTCTGTTCGAAAACTAAAAAATAAAAAACCGATAGAGAGTGGACCGTGGACCCGGAACCGAACCGAGCCGAGCCGGCCGGCCGGACGGCGGCGGCGGCGCGCGCGCGGGAGGTGGACCGACCTAGCTTGACGTAGGTCCTCTCTCTTCCACAAAAGTGGGGTACCCCTTGGGGCCCAAACCCATTTGTGAGGCTCAACTATTTGAACCCATCTCCCATCTCTCTTCTACCCTATGTGAGACACTTTCACCCACACACTTCTCATTCAATTCTATGGGATTTTGGTTCCAAAATCCCAACAATGCTTACCATAGATCATGAGAGGACTACCTCAGGAGGGGATGGAATCAAAGTAAAAGAAAGGAAACTAAGAGCGGACCTGCCCTGCGCATCGAAGAAACCTGTGAACAAGGAAAGAAATCAGCACTATCGTGCGACAAACCACGGCCACCACCCATGTCGGCGTGAACTCTAACGTCGTGGCCTCCGCTCCTGCGTCCACCATTCTCTCTCTCAAGCAGCCTTCTCTCTCTCTCTCTCTCTCTCTCTCTCCCCAGTGATGGTACCTTGCTTAATGTCTACACAATACAGACGAACCTTGTATAATATATATAGATGGATAAACAAAATCTTCCCATTCACACGTTCATATTTGTTTTTTTATGAACGAAGTAGATATGTGAACGCTTCACGACTGTTTAGATCAAGACTAGTAGACCGATTTAAGAATGTCTATAAAATCATAACCGAAAATTATAGAGAATGCAATAAAACTTTCCATAGTCTTAAGAAAATTATTCATGTGGTTGTTTAGGCTTCGGCGGACAAGAGCGTGTTGCAATAACTTTAGTTACTGAACTTTTTGTACGGTGAAGTAGTCCACCATTTCTTGATAAGAATTTCAATAAATCAACTTTTGTAGCTTTTCTGGATATGGCCAAAATAAAAAAATCAGATCATACACCGCGGTATAAACAACACTTTATACAAGTAATCTTATCCACCCTTAATTTAAGAATTTTTTTTATAAAGACTCAACCTACTTAGAACAAAATCATAGCCAAGCGAGGACCCTATGATTTGGTCTACATAAACTAAGCTGATGTTAAAACTTCTCTAATTTGAGGGTTCTAATCACCAACCCTTTCACTAACCAACAAATCATGGGTTAGTAAAGCCGCTTGTATAATTTTTTTTTTTTTGTATTGGCAATGAATGCTGGAATTAATAAAAAGAATTTGGCAGCTATCGATGTTTTGGGCCTAAAAAATGACTGCGATTAAGTATTGACTTTGGGAGGGACGGGGAGGAAATAAAACTCTAAAAAAAGATTTGCTAGCTGTTGATTTTTTCGGCCTAAAAAATGACTTGCTATGGACTTTCGGAATTTCCTTTGCCCACGTCATTTTTTAGAATCTATAACGCAAGAGTTGACGTCAGCTTTTTCCCGTCTCAAATTTAGGTAGCCTTAATTTTCTAAAAAACCTCCAACTTTAAGTCTAATCTCAATTCTGCTTCGAACTTTTTTGTCTAAAAAAATCACAAAATTGCACTTTACTTCCAAATTTACCCTGTTAATTCTTCGTCCAAAAATTTCCATGAGTTTTTTCTTTTCAAAATTATCAATATCTACTATAATTCCATATGAAAGTGGAGGTGTTGATTAAGGCATAGAATCTGATAATGAACCTCTAAGTGGTCTTGATGTTGATAATTTTGAAAAAAATTGGTGTTTGGACCCTAGGCGGTATTGGGCTTAAAATGAAAGTTGATGATTTTTTTATGGCAAAAACAAAGCTCGGGGCAAAATTAAAAATTGAACCAAAAGTTATGATTTTGTAGGAAATTAGGCCAATTTAAATGTATCAGCTTTCATGCACGCAGTGGACAAGAGAGTTAGCAAGCACATGTGAAGGGTGAGATAAGGAAAATCTAAAAATGTAAAAGTAGGATTTTATTTCTTTATAAATGAACCGGAAGTCATTGAGGAATAATTCTTCTGTTTTTTCTTTTGTGGGAGGGGTCATCATCCCTTCCTCCTCTTTCAGGGAATCGATTCATATCTCCGTTTTGAGCCCTAAGTTTGATGCTTATCATTCTCCTTTTTCTATTAGCGCGGGGGCTTTAAACTTTCGACTCGACTACTCCTTAATAAAACTTTCAAACCGTCCTGTCTAAGTGCATCGCCAAATTAGAACTCCTTTCAGATATTGTCGGTGGGGTACCGGCCATAGTGTAGGGTACTTTGGACAAAAGACGTGACTCGAAAGTGAAAATATCACGTGAAAAACCGGACATTTGACCACTTCGTCAAATTCCTCAAAGATAAACTTGATTTTTTTTTTTTCACTTTTTCGTGTATTTAATCTTTCGTTCTGGGAGATTCTTTCGGGAAAACATGCCACAAGAACTCATTTAAAGGTGGTCCTTGAACTCATTTTCTTAAATTCAAGTATTTTTGCGTGAAACTTATATATTAAAGCCTGTCTTCGCAAAGTAAATGATGGACAGCTACCAATCCGAAACTTGAATTTGTGTGCGTGCACAGGAGAAGAAAAGAGCTTCTATGACTTTTACTTGTATTTTTTTAAAAACTTTTACTTGTAGATAGTTTAATATATGCAACTATATAGTATTCATTGTATCACTTATCTTTGGTAGATTTGCTCGTTTTTTGAAGTTGGTTTTCTTTTTAGAATTTTACGTGATCAAAATTACTAATACAAGAGGATATGCCAGCCTGTAAGAGTTTTTCTGATGTGGGCTACATTAATTGAGATTATAATTTTACCGTTTTACAGGCTTGGTCTAATAAGGTACGATATAAATATTCTTAATTAGTCTAATATGGGACCGACTAGTGTGAGTAGAATAAAACCTAGCTTGTGTTGAACTGTGGCCGAAAACTCTATAAATAGTACTCAAGTCTCTCCTCTAATCCGGATGCACAAGAGCAATTACTAAACCCTAATCGTGAGGGGCAATCTCATTGAGCTAGTGAATTGTTTAGAAGAATGCCCAAAAGCAGTATATAAGGTGCACCTAGTAAAACTTACAAGTAAAACAGATCTAGAGATGGCAACTAGGGTTGCTATTTCCATTATTATATAATTTCAAGACCAAAATAAATCTATGATAATTTCGTTTATTAACAATGGAATGGTATACAAAGTCAACATATCTCAATCACTACAAAATAGGATTTATGGCTACGCACAAAGAATAACAGAGGAGAAGCACTTGTGTTCAAAATCGTCGTTATTCCGCATCAAGAACAATGGATCCTAAATCAATTGCACAAATCTTTTTTTCTCAATTACTATGTTCTAGATTCTAGCTATGGCGAGGCCATGGCCGCCTTCGCCCGCAGTTGTGCCTCGCGATCTGGCGACAAGGCCTGGGGGCTGTAGGCAAGGCGGCCTCGCCTAAATCTGGGCATGAGGCCTGTGGGCCGCAAGCAAAGGCAGCCATGGCCTCGCCAGTTGTGGGCGAGGCCACCTTCGCCCATGACCCTCGCCGACGGCCAGTGAGGACTTCGCTTCCCTCACCTAGTGGCTGCCGAGCCTCACCACCCACTATGGGAAAAAAAAGAAAGAAAGAATAAAAGAGAATAGAAAAAATAAAAGGAAAAATAAAAAAAATAAAAAAAATAAATTAAAATTTTGAATAAAATAAAATATTATTAAAAATTGTCATGTCAGCGTTTGTTGGATGGCAGGCACCGACCGACCAAAATTTGCCAAATGGACTAAATTGACACAAATGGAAAAAGTTTAGAACTGATGAATTGGAAAAAAAAAAGTTTTGGACTGAATTGGCACAATTGCAATAGGCTTATGACTTTTTTGGTAATTTTCTTCGAGTCCTGAGTGTGAGATAGGCTAACTAATTTTTACTCATTCCACATAACCGTAATTTAAAAATGGTACGGCTGTGGTCGCACCAATTCTTTCCTTCTAAAGCCATAAAACAAAAAATTATTTTCTTGGTAAACAATATGTTTTCCTTTTCTACCCGTACCCCGTAGTAAAATTGAAAAAAAAAAACATATACTGAAAAAAGGGAGGTGTGGGAAAAAATAAATATTGCAAAGTACTTTAAAAACCAAATAAAAATCTTCACGTCAGGATTAATGTTGCCAAAAAAGATGTATTATGGCGTGAATGTATAATAAAAAATCAGATGTATAAAATCATTTTTGGGATTCTGCTGAGGTTCCATTGTCTTTTGATAGGCTCTACGTGTTTTGATTTTGGCTGTGGTAATGCGTCTGTATCTCTAATTTAAGCATGTTGGTGTTTGATGGCTGCTTCTAGTCTGAAACATCTCTCACACCGTTTTAGTTTAATTGCAGAAGTGGAGAAGATCATGTAAGATCTAATGAATCTTGCGCAATCGAGTCATTGGTCTTATTTACCTTTTAAAGCGATAATCCCAAGACATTTCTTCATTGATATGATTGTTTCTGTGTCATCATGGCCTTGTTTACCTTTTTAATGAGCACGAACGAAGGAATTTACAGCTTTGGATTGACCAATTTCAGACGCTGGATCATCGTTTGGTCTCATAACCGGTCCCTTGTGTCAATCTCTTTCATTCTGGAAAGTAACATCTACATATTTCCTATTGACCACGTAGAAAATGTGATATTGACAAGAAAGATAGGTGGGTCTTCATGTTGAAATTGATCGAGCAAAATGCAACTACTGGAACAAATTTACAGTGTTTTTCTCCCTCCAACTTCAGCTGTCCATACTATCGGAACATACCTGACCCATCTTATTGCAAAGTGGCAGTTCTTTTCCCTATTGTAACTAGACAATTATATGAAATGAGAGTTCCTTATTTACTTGCATTTGCCTAAGATAGATGCAATCTGTGATAGTTACATTTCGCCCTGATAGTATTTGCCTTGATATAAAAGAGTTAACTCGTAATTCCATAGGTAAATCAATCCATGAACACATTTATTTGGAATGTTGGTGTGGGCTTGGTTGTCGATTTTTTTGCTTCAATGTCTTCTGTTGAATTCACGCCACCGGCTTCCGTTATCTCAACTCCGACAGATTCCTCTCTTGAATCCATTCGGGTCGGTTCAATATTTGTGGACTCCTCCCGTGAGTTTGGCTCCTTTCCTCGGTTCTTTCTATTACAAATCAACTCCGAAATCCAGGTCACGATCCACATTTCTCCCTCTTTGTCCATTTGATTGTCCTTCAACCATATCTTAATTTCATCAAGACACTTTTTTATACGTTTGTCCGATTGGTCCTTGTACTGCGTCATAATTTTCTCAAGATCACGACACATTTCTTTCAGTTTGTCCGATTGCTTCTCCTTCATATTCATCTTAATTTCATTGAGACAAATGAAAAACATTTTGCATCTTCAGTCCTGTGATTTAAACTCAGAGAGAAAACAAAACTATCAAATCTTGAGTGTATAATTGGTTGTAAGTTCAACTCACCTGTGATTTTATAACTGCGTATAGTGGTAATGTTCTATAAGTGCACCAGACCCGGACGAGCGTTCTGAGACCGCGACAAATGCCACAGAAGCCAAATTGATTGTTAGGCCTCAATCATTAATTATGTACAACACACAGATCATAGAACAAAGACATAATTGACATGAGCAATAGGTCAGGTCTTACCCTATTGCTATTCTTGGGACGACAAACCCAACCTTTCCCATAATGCAGGAGTGAAAACCAAATTGGAACTGCATAGAGATCCGAGAAAGCATTAGTAGGAATTTTTACCATATGCTAGAAACTTTGCTTAACATTGTTAATGATAATGATGATTTGAGTTATTTATGCTTACCAATATAAAGAAGAAGACAGTAAGCTGCAAAGAGTTCTCGAATAGCACGAAGTGAATCAGGATGCGGACGAGACAAGGCCTACCGAACCAGAACTTGTCGCTTGAAATTTCAACAACCGTTGGGTTTTTGGCAACCTCTTTTGCTAGTTGTCTTATCATATTCTCCAAGTTGAAGTGGGCAATGAGCCAAAGCTGCGCCAAATTAGCGAAAACGCCTAATTAGATAAAAAAATAGACTCATCTTTTCATCAACATTCATTTGGAATTTGCAAGACGTGGAGACTCAAACGGAGAGTTTTCATCACTACTTACAATCAACGTAATTAAAGATATCCAAAAGAGCGCATGCCATCCTGCAAGAATTGTACCCAGAAATGGATTGGAATAATGATGTCTTTCTTCTCAAAGGCAAATAGAAAAAGAAAGATACGATCAAGCACCATTCAGGATTAATAGTGATTGGAACCGGAAATTTGAACTTTGATTGTGGAAAAACGTCACTTCTTTTTCCGCTAACACCTGACAAAACCAGTTTGATATGCGCATTTTTGGTTTCGAATAGGAAGAATCAATGTTCATATTGTTAGAATGTCCAACCAAAAAGTTTAAGCCAATAGATGAAGGGAGACTGCACGTATGTAAAAAGCATATAAATCCTATTGTCAAAGGATGTGGGATATTTTAACATACCCTCTCAAGTGCAAGCCCTATTAGAAATGAGACATGGAATTTGACCAACGGGGTGGACACAGATGCGAAAGGTACAATCTAACTCTGATACCATATTAGAATGTCCAACGCAAAAATTTAAACCAAACCAATTCTTGAGGAAGACCGAGTGATCCAGGTATTCTACCCTTTACTAGTACTCCACCTCAGTTGCTTTACCAAATATCTTTTGCTCTAGGATAGCCGCTTTTATGAAATAATGCGAAAGTTAATGGATCTTACAATATATGTCTACCGCAAGAAGAAATATATAATCAGAGAAGTCAACCATAATTGTAAGGACACCAGATATTTACATAGTTCGGTCCGAGTATCAGTATGTATTTTGCGGTGAGAGTCAACCGCAAAGAAATCCACTATTAAATAAGAGAATATAGAGTTTACAATTGCTCGGTTGCTCATTTGTTCCCAGCCATTTTTTACATCCCAAAGCAAAATCCGCAAGTGATCTCACAATCTTCCACGGAGAGTTCACTCAGAAAACCTACACACACAGAGAACCCTAAAACTACTCTTGTTTGCTCTAGTGTGTAATAATTTGCTGACTCAAACTAGGAATTCAACTCTTACGTGGAAAGTATTTCAATATTTTCTTGCTTCTTCGGACGTCAAACCACAAGTCCTATATGGATTTCGAATTTCGACTTGGATCGGGTTCTCAAACATGAGACATATTGTAATAGTCACAAACTTTGTAATTGTCGCTAATGTTGCAATGCGGAATAATTATGCATTTATGTGCTCAAGTCACTCACCGGCTACATTCACGAGCAAAAAAATCACTGCGAATAACCACAAGTACCACCTGCAATGTCAAGAAAAATGCAAATTAGTGTGCCTGAAGAAGAGCTAAAACATTCTCTGATATTATAAGTATTATTTTCCTGGAAAAGTCATATTGTATTGTTTTTCATGAATTTAGCAATGTCGGAGAAAGAGTGGTTGATCCGATAACGTTCTACTGTTAAAACCCGCAACTCATTATTTCATCCTAGCAAAATGAAAAAAAAAAGGAAAAACTTTCTTCTTTCTCTTATTTCATTTCTTTTCTGTTCCATTCGTTGCTCCTCAAGCCTAATTAATTAGCTTTGAATAAAAGCGGTATCGGTGTACCTGATTTCAATCATTTGCTCAAATTCCTTTTGCAAAGTCCACATTATGTGCTTCCGAAGATCTGTCCCTGGATCTTTCGGATCACATGCCTGAGGACACGACAGAAATGATAGCTAATTTAACCATTTCAACGCAAATTATATTACAATGAGGACCAAGATAAAATTTCACAATAAGAATGTCCTATACGTACCCCTACGAAGTTCACATAAAGAGCGTGGTACTCATCCGGGGACAATAAGGTAATCCCTTTCAGCATAACTACCCTCTGCAGAAGAGGAAAATGTAAGACAATGCTGAGCCTCTCGTCGAAGAACTCTTCCTTCCAGTTAATCATAAATATCGCATTCCAGAACAATTATACGATATATATATATATATATATATAAATATATTGCTCATTTCAAGCTTCTAAATACCCTTAACTTGATATATTTAAAAATACAGTCTTTGTGAACGAAGACGCAAAGTTAAAAATTTCGAAAAGAGAAAATCATATATATCCAATGAAATTAGACGGCAGAACATTTCGAAAATTGCATGACAGTTGAGGTGGTAATGATATACTCAATTTCGGAAGAGCCTACAAACTCTTCCTCGTTTTGCAGTAAAGGGGAGCTTCAAGAGACTCAATGACTTACCAAAGATTTGAAGAAGCCAGGTGGGTTTTCATAAGACCGCCTCAATTTCTCGCGTTCTGTAGATCCACACAGAATAGAAATACCTCAATCAGATTAGAAAATTTTTTGGAGACGGTACAAGAATTTTGAGTGAGTGAGATCACTCGTCCTCTCCTTCCTTTGACGACATTGCTTGAGTTTGAGGAGGATGAATTCGATGGCATTACCTTTGTCAACATCTTCTCTGGTCACTGCTTCAAACATATTCGTATTCAAATTCTTCCATTGAATTATCTAACAGCATGGAAGGACGAAATTAACGTTACAAAATTGATTAAAGAGGTAACTCTCATATTTTAGTGATTTTCCTAATTTGGACGAGTTTTACTTTTTCACTTTTAACTCTTTGTGAAAATTGGAAAACTTTCTAAATGAAATACTCAAAACACTTGAAACCTTTTGAAATATCAAACAATGTACACGTGCAATCAAGTACAATTTTTTTGCATGTTCTCTTGAAACTTAAATACGATATATTTCCCAGACCCAAAAAAAAAATACAATATATTTCTCTTGGAGTAAAAGTCGCAGAACTAACAGAAAGATATAGTTGAAGTGACAGGGATGTCATAGCACACCATAAATAGTACTTTGAGTAGACAGAGGACCACGTGCGACGTGGCCAGCACAAATATGAAAATGTGCAGGTGATGGACTGCTTCAACGGATAAAAATGCCACCTTCCCCTGAAAAAAAAGATAAAAAGAGTTGCACCAAAATTCACTGTGTGAGATCGTATCAACTCGTCGTAGTCTTCGGATCTCTCTTAACACTGGAGATGTGCAAAGACTTGTATAAAAAATTGGCGCAATAAATGATGCGGTCGACTCTTAATCGATCACAGAACACTATCCACTTATTAATATCTGTTTACAGTTCATCATACAAATTTGTATATCAATCTTTCATACTTGCCTCTAAATTTTTAAGATCTCTAAAGTTATAGAAGGAGGAGAAGAAGCAGCTTTGGTAAAGTTACTTTTTGACCGCAGTAATCAGTAGTATTAGAAGCCATGGCGAGGAGGCGGCGTCCTCGTGTTGCGCCAGAAGGGAAGGAACTGGTAGTGAAATTGGCGACAGTGGATGAAGAGTCGGGCTTCTTGCAGGGAAGCCAGACTTTGCTGAGTTGCTCCGATACGCAAATCTTCCCTATGATAGTTTGGGACACCGCTAAGAGCAGCGATATGACACCGAGCAACATCAGCTCTGCCATCATTGTTGTAATCCAAAAACCCAAAAATAAGAATTCATATGCTTGCACATTAGTATTGTGACACAGTCACCAAAAAAAAAAAAATGACAGATCCCTCACCATCTTTGATCTTCTGCAAAGCGCCTTTGAGCGGCCACTCTCTGTCCGTCTCCAAACGCTGCACTTTACAAGGAAAGTTGAGTTAGAGAATTGTCGGCATCCCGATCGACATGTCGAAGTTGGACTTTAGAAGAGGTCGATACTCTCAGAACTTAGGAAGCAAGAGTTATTACCCGGCCGACCCAATGAAGAAATGCATCAACAGTGATAGAAATCAGCACAATGGTGAAGCACACCAGAGCCACCTCCCATGTCGGCGTGGACTCTAATGATATCTTGTATCCTCCCGCATCCGCCATTCTCTCTCTCTCTCTCTCTCTCTCTCTCTCTCTCTCTCTCTCTCTCTCTCTCTCTCTCTGTGTGCGTGTGCGAGTTTTTAATGCCACACTTTCGAATTCTCGCATAGTTTATCTTTACACACACGCACATATATATACACCGTACCGAATGATACACACAGGAAAACGTTGACATGATGTTCACACATCATCGAAATTCTTTTTTGTCTTATTGGACAACCCAGGCGAACCTGAGAGCAACATGACTTGTATGTCTCAAAAAAAGTCTAAGTAACAGATAAATTCACGCGGTATGTTGAAATATTTTATATAATAAATTATACATTCATCTAAAAGCTTAAATTTTTAAAATAAATGGCAATGATCACATAAAATTTCACATTATATCAAAATCGAAGGTCATGAGTTAAAATCTCCCGGGCCTCTATTTGCCTCTACGCATAAGAAAAAATGTTAGAATATTTAAATAATAAATTACGTCTTCATAGTCTCACGTGGCAGACTGCATTCTATCTTGGTAATCGCCAGTGGGAGCTTTGGTCTAATAAAATCTCGATTTTTTATTGCTTATCAATCTAGACTGCGAGGCCTTAAGGCTCATTCTGCATGCAAAACACGTCTCCGTCTCACTTTCTCTTCTCATCCACTGTTTGGAAAACCCTAGCAAACCGACCGTGAATTTATTTTTTTATTTTTTTCCCTTTTGGCCCAAAAACAAACCGTGACATGACTTGCTCTGACCTGAACGGAGGATTAAAAACTTAGAAATATACAGTAAAATATAAACGAAAAAGACGTGGAAATATACAGGCAGTTAGACCTCCATCAAAGAAAAAAATATACATGTACATTGGACCCTGGACAACAATCTTCCGTGCCTTGGTAACTTCGAAGTTGTAACAGATTTTTTACCACACCAACAATTAGTGAGTTTCGCTGCATCTAAGATGAATAGTCCGAGAATCGGGACTCTTGATAAGATGTCGCTCGTCGAAAACTGTTTAGAGATTATTTGGTGTAATTCCTACGCGGTCACGGTAATAATGAAATAGAAAAGTGTTTCGACTTTTGTAAGTTATTTAATGAACATGTGACTGTTTCAACACCAATACCCCCAACAACTTTTGAGAAGCCATCTCTCTCGATTTCAAGGCATTGTACTTTCGAAACATGCGCTGCCGAATAAAAAAATCATAGCACGCATCACAACAAAGTTACGCCACGGTACAGTTACAGTTCTATCGAACGGATTGCTAATGCATTCCATGAGTGGATTGTGGTTTGTGACGTGTCAAGTTTGTCACTGGGTGCGTGGGGGTTCGGCCTCATTGAATTGTGGAATACTTCTTAAATAGCCGAATTGATATTTAGATGTGATTGTACGAGCAGGAGGGAGTTGACTTGGCTAAATGAACGATGAATAACGTGGCCTAGTTAACTGCAGCTGCCCAAGTCGAGCAATATCGCGTTTCACACATTGGACGTGGTGGTCGGTATCATCATTGATGGCCGGCTCCGCATTGCCTGCATCTTCTAATTTATCCTTACCTTGTACATAATTTCTATGATCACAAGATACAATATTTAAATCAATTTTTATTATTTTCGTACAATAAATCATTGTACTTTTGTTATTATGAACTAGTGTGCTTCCAAATAAATTGGTAAAGTTGTGTCCTCCCGTGGAGAGTTGACTCTATTAATGAAATAGTATTCCCTTCAAGAGTGTTGTGAGTGTGTTTGTTTTTTTTTTTTTTCATGAAACTTGATAATTAGATAAAAAAAAAGTGTGTTTCAATCTATTTTACGAAAAATTCTTTCGTGTTCGAGTAAGTCTATATTCATTTGTTTACTTGTTTACAATACTCTCTCATCATCGAATGACCACATTACTTCAGATTTTTCTACCGTTTAAGAAAAGACCACACCACAAGACTTTTCATCATATGATTTAAGGCACTCTTTTATATTTAAATTAAATTAAATTAAATCCATCACTTCGTTTTTACTTCCTTCCATATATTAGTCTTCAATTTTGATCACTTTTCTGGAATCTATTCATTATTCAACTCTCTCTCTCTCTCTCTCTCTCTCTCTCTCTCTCTCTCTCTCTCTCTCTCTCTCTCTCTCTCTCTCTCTCTCTCTCTCATGCTCACAATGCGATTTTACTTCTTTTCGTGCATTTTTTAAATCTAAACCTTACCTATTTCCTTGATGGAAATGCTTTTATTCGATGATGCTGAGTAACCATCTACTTATTCAAAAATAAACTTTTACCTTTCTTCACACTTAAATCCCTTCCATTGAATCATTGGATAATATGGTCAATCAACGTAACCATCTCACATACAATTGTACGTGCACACAAGGAATACCATTTTACTTTCTTATGGACTCCTAAGTCAACGACGCCGACTGGTGCATCACCAAAAGCTAATGAATACACCTAGTTTTTCATATTGACATAAACAGTATATTGAAAATATGTCTCGAGTTTGAGTCCAAAAAAGAAAGTTTTCTAATTCAAGTAGATTTACTATTTTGAATAGGTTTCAGGCTTCCTAAAATAAAGTTTCCTACTTTGGATCCAATTTTTGCCTATATATAAGAAGTGGATATTTTTTGTGAAGAGTATCAAAGAGGAGCTTCTGCATGTAAATTACACCCTGAAGATATCCGAGTGTGTTGAAGCCAATTAAATTCTTGTGAAACGAATTTGAGTATAATTCCTTTATGAGATTGAGAAATTATTTCGTGAGAAATTGTGGGCTAAACACGGTATATGTAATTGGGTGTTATTGGGGCCTAAAAAACATTAAGAGTATTTGAGTGACTCGAGTGTGGTTGTAATTTTCGTTGTATCACTTGATCTATAGTGAAATTCATTACTGCTCTTCTCATGAATATATGCTACTACAACCGAATCACATAAATCTGGCGTCCGATTTATTTTCTTATTTTGTCTATTTTATTATTCGATCGCTTGCTTCCGCAACACAATAAATGCTTATATTGGTCATATTTCATTGTTGATGCAGTTGATAAAAACAACCACAATATAAAAGATCCATACAGACAGACATGTCTCACATGATTGTTCAATGACAGAATCACCCAAACTGGGTTTTCTAATTAAAAGTTGGCAGGTGAGATTACGAAGTGGCATGAAAGTTCTGCTTCCCTCAATAATTAAATCAATTCTTTAATTATTGAGACAATATGGACATCCAACAAAAGATGGAGTAGGAGAGGAAGAACGACAGAGCAGACCATCCACCGCACAAATGGAGAAGCCAAGAGAGAGAGAGAGCGCAAGCTTGTCAATGGCAATGCCAAAGAAATGGAGGTGGAGGAAAGAGCTATCACAAGTGAAAGAGACTAGCAGAAACCCGATATCTTCATCTGGGAGATCGCCAAAGAGAGCAGCTTCAAGTCTGTCAACATATCCAATTGAACCAATCTTCACTCAAAAGCTTAAAGCAATGAGTTATGAAGCAACTATGATTTATTAATTGCTCAATAACACACCAACTCTCCGATATGAGATTTTATAACACAACTCACACGTGCAACTCAACATGAATTGCCATGCCCTTCATTATAGGTGACCACAAAGAAATAGCCTTCTTGTGCCAGACACCTGAGAGATAATTTTCCATGAAAATTTAATTTAATAGTTTCCCGTATGGACAAAATTGAAAAAGCTTCTAAGGAAATGAAACTTTTGAGAAGCTGGGAGCAATTGGGACTTGGCCAACCTATTGGTTAGTGGCTCGAATGATAGTTGATTATCTAAAACTAATTGACAACTTCATTGGAAAAAATGTCAGTAGCCACTCAAATTAATTTTGGTAATTTCATATAAAAGTTGATAACTTCAACACTTTCATGAGCTTTCCTGATAAAAGTTAACAACTTATTGGAATAGTTGGTAATTTGTAAACAATAATATAAACATTGGCAATTTAATATGAGGGTTGGTAACTTACTAACAAATTAATGGGTAAGCAATTTACCAGCAACTTTTTTAATTAAAAAAATGTGAAACTTACCACAGTTTTCACAAATCTACCAAAGACGGGAATTTTTGTCCTTTTTTTTTTCTCAAATGGAACGAGAGATCATCCCACCCAGTTATTTTCTAATTTTCCTCCAATCTAACGGGAAAATTGCCAAAAAAGTTCTAAATATATTGCAATTGTGTCAATTCAATATTAAACTTTTTTTTGCCATTGAGTCCTAAACCTTTTGTATTTGTGCTAATTCAGTCCATTCGGCCAATTTTGGCTAGAAATCACTGGTATGGACATCAGCTGTTCTACGTGATGCGGTCAATGTTGACGTGAACATTTTTAAATAATATTTTCATAATTTTTTGAATTATTTATTTATTTATTTTCCTTTTCTTTATCTTTCTTTTTTGTTTAGTGATTGGCCGGAGGCGAGGGCCAGTGAGGTCGAGCCTCGTCAGGGGTGGGTGAGGCTCAACATCGCTGAGCTGGCGAGGTCGACCTCGCCGGCCCTCGCCTATGGGTGATCACTGAGGAACATAGGATGCAAATATCCATATGCAGCTTGAAGAGTTTTATGAGTGTAAGTATGACCAGCATGGCTAGGATACAAGGTTCCAAGTTAGAGACTACACAGTTTATAGACGTTCAACCAACTAAAATTGAGTACGGATTCTATCTAACCTAAACAAAATGAATGTGTTTTGCTGGAATTGTGTCCGTGACGAAATATAATTCACCGAAAGTTGTTATTCAATTTTTAATGAGAGGAGACCGGATTCTGTGGCGACTCCGGACAAGAGATATCCAGGAGTGAACAAAGAACTCATTTGTTTTGATTAGCAACACAAATTCAATCCATGACAAGATTCGATCAACAAGAACTTCGAACTTTATAAACAATTCAGATAGACCCGTCCAGCTATTGATTGGCGGCATCCGAACTCCATTGACACCATATTACATAACTGTGCTTGGAACATAGATAACTACAACTAAGGAAATTGAAAGTAAAGTGCGGGAAAGTAAAGATAATTGAAAGATAACATTTTGATTGTGCGTCCGTGGGGGGTTTTCCTGGCTATCAGGTGGTATTTATATTGCAAGCATGGTAACTGTTTCCTCCAATATCATATGTCCAACGACCATTGATCTCATCTTCATCGTTCATCCTGTGATATATGTCCATTAATTGCTATCGATCTTATCATTTTCCTTTATTTTTTGACATCTTTTAGTAACTGTTTGTTTGACCTCGTCTTTGTTTCGACACTTATCCTTCCGCATGAAATAACCGTCATCGATTCCTTTTTTTATTTTGACATCTGTCCTCCTACATATGGTAACCGTCATCGATCTCTTCCTTATCTTGACATCTATCCTTCTTAGTGAGATAACCGTCATCGATGCTATTTCATTCTGATATATGTTCTTCTTCGTCAAATAACTGTGATTGATCTCTCCCTTAGTTTGACATCTGTCCTTCTTAGTGAGATAACCGTCATTGATGCTATCCCGTTCTCACATCTGTCCTTCCGCGTGTGATAAGCTATCATTAGCGTATTCCGATGAAACAGTCGCGTATAGAGCCATGTGCTTCTTTCTTATCGACAGCTTCGATGGCCTGGTCTTCTTGTATCAATTTCCATCGATAATCCACAATACGAAAATTTGGCCGGTGCTTATCCCCTCAGTGACCTTAATCTTTTCAATTTCAAATTCTTGAAATGTCCACGTCGACGTCGATCGCGCCACGTAGGACAGCCAGCGTCCATGTTAGCGATTTCCGGCCAAAATTAACCAGATAGACTGAATTGGCATAAATATAAAAGGTTTAGGACTCAGTTGATAAAAAAAAAAGATTTAGAACTGAATTGGCACAATTGTAAGGTTTAAGACTTTTTTGGTAATCCTCCCCCAATCTAACTACCCATGCAGTGTTTGCCAAAGCCATCGCTTTTTTAATGGTTAGAGAGGAAAAAAAAACACCTAGACTTTGTCATAGAGAGCTCTGAAAGGAGAGGCAGGATATCGCATAGACAAATTTATTCAATGTGAATTTCAGATTTTGAAGATTTGCGCATGGCCAAGTTGGTGGGTGCTTTCCTTTCCTCCTAGAGGTTCTGGTTTCGAATCCCCGTTCGGCTCCGTAATTTAAGTGGGGGGCCCTGGCGGTGGGTTGCTGGGCTAGTCTCCCCCGAGGTATAGGCGCCCTGATTACCCGTGCGGGCTCGTCCCGGGGGAATGGTGGCGGATCCTCGGTTATCAAAAAAAAAAAAAAACAAGAAGCCCTGCACAAATTACCGATACCAAGCTCATTTATATATCTCCATGCGACGAGATATGACTATGCTTGTATGCTTTGTCCGCTAGCAATACCGAACCGGTGCTTCACTTTTTCAATGGTTTATTTCACCTTGGAATGTGCGAGTTTGCCACACTCCTGTTTACCAATGAATTTCCTTTTTCACCCAAAGGACAAGAACGGCTTAGAGTTAAATTATACTAAGCGTTAAAACATATCTCGAGTTTGAACTTATCAGATGAAACCACCCGAGAAAGAATATGGAAAAAATACGAAAATACTTTCTGTGTTGAAGTGACTATCAATAATGGATAGTCAATCTTGGACCTTGGTTCATTGAAGCACACAACAATTTCCATAGAAGAATTGGAGTATTTGGATGTAATTGGGGGCTGAGAAACATCGAGAGCATTTGAGTGATTCGAGTGTAGTTGTAATCTCTTTTGTATCGCTTGATTGATAGTGAAATCTTTTGCTGCTCTCCTCGTGAACGTAGGTCACTCCAAACGAACAAATTTATTTCCTTGTTCCGTCTATTTTATTGTTGATTGACCAGTTTCCGCTACAATTCCGATGCATTTAAGATGAATAGTTTGAGCATCACGACTGTTGATAAGATCTCTCTCCTCAAAGAGTATATAGAAATTATTGGGTACATGGTTTGCGGGGTCATCGCAGTCATGAAAGAAATGGTGTTTCGGCTCTTATGTTATTTGGCAAACATGTGACGGTTGCAACGCCCACACGGTGCGGTACCCTCAACAACTTTTAAGAAGCCGCCTCACTCGATTTCAAGGCATCGTACCTTCAAAATATACTCCGCCAAACACAAATATCATTGCACGCATCGCAACATAGTAACCGACACATCACAATTGCAAATACATCGGACGGACTGCTAATCAATCGCCCCTGTGGATCATGGTCTGGGACGTGTCAGGTTTGTCATGGGGTGCGCAGGGTTCGGCCTCATTGAATCCGTTACAGCAACGTTGGTGGGGGACGAGTTCTTAAATAGCCGATTTAACTGTTCGATCTAAAAGCCCAACAAATAATTTATTAATTGGCCAATTGACAAAAGTCAATGGTTCTATGGATTTATGGTGGAAGGGAATGTCTAGGCGACCAATTATAAGAATTGATTTTAGCTGTGCTTGTGCGAGGAGGGGGGAGTTGAATTGACTAATTGATGATGACAAACGGGGCCTAACTAATTGAGCAATGTCGTTTCACACGTTGGGCGTTGTCATTGGTATCACGATACATTATACTATTGTATTTCCAATCAATCCGTGCCTTGTCGCTCTATATATTATTGTATTTTTTCTTATAATAAAATAATGTGCTTCAAGATTTATTTGTGAAGCTTTGTCCTTTCTTGGAGAATTGCGCCTATTTGTGAAGTAGTATGCCCATTCAAAAATTGTGCTTTTCAAAGAACATGACATGACCATCCGTTCAAAAATTGTGTCTTTGGATCTATTTTTGAACAAATAGTTCGGGGGAATTCCTTCATGTTGGAATAAGTGATTATTCAATTATTTGTACTTGTTTATGATACTAACATCACGAAACGACCCCATCGCTTCAAATTTTCCTACCTTTTATAAAATTATCACCGCGCAACCTTTCATTCCTACGATCTAAGGTACTCTTCTACATTTACATTATATTAAATTAAAGCCACCATTTGGCGTTTACCTTATTCAACTAGATCAATCTCTCTCTCTTGTGCTCACAATGCGATTCAACTGCTTTTCATGCTTTCTTTTTTTTCTTTTTTTCATCTAATCCTTACCTATATCTTTGATGGAAATGCCTTTATTTGATGATGTTGAGTAACCATCTACTTATTCAAAAATAACCTTTTATGTTTCTTCAAATTTTAAAGCCAAAGCCTTCCATTAAATCGTTGGATAGTATGGTCAATCAACGTAATCATCTCACATACAATTGTATGTGTACACAAGGAATACAATTTTATGACTCTTAAGTTAGCAATAAAGCTATTGATTACGCCTAGATTTTTCATATTGACACAAACAATAAATGTTCGTATCGGTTATTTTTCATAGTCAATGTAGTGAACAAAAGCAACCACAATATTAAAAATACATATAGATACACATGTTTCACATGATTGTACAGTGACAGAATCATCCAAACTAAGTCTTCTATCAGAAGAATTTTCCACTTGAGAAAGAGAGAGATGTCATTAGGTCTCCCAATTAAGAGGGAAAGGAATTAAAAGTTGGCAGGTGAGATTAAGAAATGGCATGAAAGTTCTGCTTCCCTCAATAATTAATTAAATTCTCTAATTCACATTGACTAATTGGTCACTATGCGACACTGGAAAGCCGAGAGGGATAGAGAGACAATAGGAACATCCAACAAAGGATGAAGACGGGAAGAAAATAGAGCACAGACCATCCACGACACAAATGGAGAAGCTAGAGAGAGAGAGAGAGAGAGAGAGAGAGAGAGAGAGAGAGAGAGAGAGAGAGAGAGATGTAATTAGGTCTCCCAATTAAGAGGGAACGGAATTAAAAGTTAGCATGTGAGATTAGGAAATGGCATGAAAGTTCTGCTTCCCCCAATAATTAAATGAATTCTCCAATTCACATTGACTAATTGGTCACTATGCGACACTGGAAAGCCGAGAGGGATAGAGAGACAATAGGGACATCCAACAAAGGATGAAGACGGGAAGAAAGATAGAGCACAGACCATCCACGACACAAATGGAGATGCCAAAGAGAGAGAGAGAGAGAGAGAGAGAGAGATGTCATTAGGTCTCCCAATTAAGAGGGAACGGAATTAAAAGTTGGCAGGTGAGATTAGGAAATGACGTGAAAGTTCTGCTTCCCTCAATAATTAAATGAATTCTCCAATTCACATTGACTAATTGGTCACTCTGCGACACTAGAGACAATAGGGACATCCAACAAAGGATGACGACGGGAAGAAAGATAGAGCATAGACCATCCACGAAACAAATGGAGAAGCCACAGAGAGAGAGAGATGTAATTAGGTCTCCCAATTAAGAGGGAACGAAATTAAAAGTTGGCATGTGAGATTAGGAAATGACATGAAAGTTCTGCTTCCCCCAATAATTAAATGAATTCTCCAATTCACATTGACTAATTGGTCACTATGCGACATTGGAAAGCCGAGAGGGACAAAGAGACAATAGGGACATCCAACAAAGGATGGAGATGGGAAGAAAGATAGAGCACAGACCATCCACGACACAAATGGAGAAGCCACAGAGAGAGAGAGAGAGATGTCATTAGGTCTCCTAATTAAGAGGGAATAGAATTAAAAGTTGGCGGGTGAGATTAGGAAATGGCATGGAAGTTCTGCTTCCCTCAATAATTAAATGAATTCTCCAATTCACATTGACTAATTGGTCACTATGTGACACTGGAAAGCCGAGAGAGACAGAGAGACAATAGGGACATCCAACAAAGGATGAAGCCGGGAAGAAAGATAGAGCACAGACCATCCACGACACAAATGGAGAAGCCAGAGAGATAGAGAGAGAGAGAGAGAGAGATGTCATTAGGTTTCCTAATTAAGAGGGAACAGAAATAAAAGTTGGCAAGTGAGATTAGGAAATGGCATGAAAGTTATGCTTCCCCCAATAATTAAATGAATTCTCCAATTCACATTGACTAATTGGTCACTATGCGACACTGGAAAGCCGAGAGGGACAGAGAGGCAATAGGGACATCCAACAAAGGATGAAGACGGGAAGAAAGATAGAGCACAGACCATCCACGACACAAATGGAGAAGCCAGAGAGAGAGAGAGAGAGAGAGAGAGAGAGAGAGAGAGAGAGAGAGAGAGAGAGAGAGATGTCATTAGGTCTCCCAATTAAGAGGGAATGGAATTAAAAGTTGGCAGGTGAGATTAGAAAATGGCATGAAAGTTCTGCTTCCCTCAATAATTAAATGAATTCTCTAATTCACATTGACTAATTGGTCACTATGCGACACTGGAAAGCCGAGAAAGACAGAGAGACAATAGGGACATCCAACAAAGGATGAAGCCGAGAAGAAAGATAGAGCACAGACCATCCACGACACAAATGGAGAAGCCACAGAGAGAGAGAGAGAGATGTCATTAGGTCTCCTAATTAAGAGGGAATAGAATTAAAAGTTGGCGGGTGAGATTAGGAAATGGCATGGAAGTTCTGCTTCCCTCAATAATTAAATGAATTCTCCAATTCACATTGACTAATTGGTCACTATGTGACACTGGAAAGCCGAGAGAGACAGAGAGACAATAGGGACATCCAACAAAGGATGAAGCCGGGAAGAAAGATAGAGCACAGACCATCCACGACACAAATGGAGAAGCCAGAGAGAGAGAGAGAGAGAGAGAGAGAGAGAGATGTCATTAGGTTTCCTAATGAAGAGGGAACAGAAATAAAAGTTGGCAAGTGAGATTAGGAAATGGCATGAAAGTTATGCTTCCCCCAATAATTAAATGAATTCTCCAATTCACATTGACTAATTGGTCACTATGCGACCTTTGGAAAGCCGAGAGGGACGAGAGAGGCAATAGGGACATCCAACAAAGGATGAAGACGGGAAGAAAGATAGAGCCTGCAGACCATCCACGACACAAATGGAGAAGCCAGGAGAGAGAGAGAGAGAGAGAGAGAGAGAGAGAGAGAGAGAGAGAGAGATGTCATTAGGTCTCCCAATTAAGAGGGAATGGAATTAAAAGTTGGCAGGTGAGATTAGAAAATGGCATGAAAGTTCTGCTTCCCCCAATAATTAAATGAATTCTCTAATTCACATTGACTAATTGGTCACTATGCGACACTGGAAAGCCGAGAAAGACAGAGAGACAATAGGGACATCCAACAAAGGATGAAGCCGAGAAGAAAGATAGAGCACAGACCATCCACGACACAATTGGAGAAGCTAGGGAGAGAGAGAGATGTCATTAGGTCTCCCAATTAAGAGGGAACGGAATAAAAAGTTGGCAGGTGAGATTAGGAAATGGTATGAAAGTTCTGCTTCCCTCAATAATTAAATGAATTCTCCAATTCACATTGACTAATTGGTCACTATGTGACATAGGAAAGCCGAGAGGTACAGAGAGACAATAGGGACATCCAACAAAGGATGAAGACGAGAAGAAAGATAGAGCACAGACCATCCACGACACAAATGGAGAAGCCAGAGAGAGAGAGAGAGAGAGAGATCATTAGGTCTCCCAATTAAGAGGGAACGAAATTAAAAGTTGGCAGGTGAGATTAGGAAATGGCATGAAAGTTCTGCTTCCCTCAATAATTAAATGAATTCTCCAATTCACATTGACTAATTGGTCACTATGCGACACTAGAAAGCCGAGAGGGACAGAGAGACAATAGGGACATCCAACAAAGGATGAAGCTGAGAAGAAAGATAGAGCACGGACCATCCACGACACAAATGGAGAAGCCAGAGAGAGAGAGAGAGAGAGAGAGAGAGAGAGAGAGAGAGAGAGAGAGAGAGAGAGAGAGAGAGAGAGAGAGAGAGAGAGAGAGATGTCATTAGGTCTCCCAATTAAGAGGGAATGGAATTAAAAGTTGGCAGGTGAGATTAGAAAATGGTATGAAAGTTCTGCTTCCCTCAATAATTAAATGAATTCTCCAATTCACATTGACTAATTGGTCACTATGTGACATAGGAAAGCCGAGAGGTACAGAGAGACAATAGGGACATCCAACAAAGGATGAAGACGAGAAGAAAGATAGAGCACAGACCATCCACGACACAAATGGAGAAGCCAGAGAGAGAGAGAGAGAGAGAGAGAGAGAGAGAGAGAGAGAGAGAGAGAGAGAGAGAGAGAGAGAGAGAGAGAGAGAGAGATCATTAGGTCTCCCAATTAAGAGGGAACGAAATTAAAAGTTGGCAGGTGAGATTAGGAAATGGCATGAAAGTTCTGCTTCCCTCAATAATTAAATGAATTCTCCAATTCACATTGACTAATTGGTCACTATGCGACACTAGAAAGCCGAGAGGGACAGAGAGACAATAGGGACATCCAACAAAGGATGAAGCTGAGAAGAAAGATAGAGCACGGACCATCCACGACACAAATGGAGAAGCCAGAGAGAGAGATAGAGAGAGAGAGAGAGAGAGAGAGAGAGAGAGAGAGAGAGAGAGAGAGATGTCATTAGGTCTCCCAATTAAGAGGGAACGGAATTAAAAGTTGGAAGGGAGATTAGGAAATAGCATGAAAGTTCTGCTTCCCTCAATAATTAAATGAATTCTCCAATTCACATCGACTAATTGGTCACTATGCGACACTGGAAAGCCGAGAGGGACAAAGAGACAATAGGGACATCCAACAAAGGATGAAGACGGGAAGAAAGATAGAGCACAGACCATCCACGATACAAATGGAGAAGCCAGAGAGAGAGAGAGAGAGAGAGAGAGAGAGAGAGAGAGAGAGAGAGCTCGTCAATGGTAGTGCCAAAGAAATGGAGGTGGAGGAAAGAGCTGTCACAAGTGAAGAAACCATCAACTAGGGGTGTTAGAACCAAATCGAAAAACCGAACCGAGATACGAACTGAATCAAATCGTAGAAGCTGTGAAAGGGCAGGGATTTGGCCTAAACCAGTTGGCAGACCCGGTCGGATCGATCTGCAGGCCAAATAGGGCCGGTTTGACACTGTCGAACCGGCCCTATTTTGTCCTTTTCCAGCAGGCTGGGCCCAATCCGGTTCAGGACCCGGGTCAACGAGCTTGGGTCGAGTCCGTTGACTTGGGTCAATTCTAACTCGACTTGGATCCATCGACCCAACCCGACCCAGTCTATTTTGATATTAATATTATATTATTTTAAAAAAATAAAAATATATATAATTGATTTTTTTAAATTATCTAAGTAGAAAATAGTTTAGAAATTAGTATTTTTTAATATTTTTCTAAATTATGTGAATTATTTTATTAATAATCATGTCTAAATCGGATAAGCTTATAGGGCTATACGGTAGGATTTCGGGTGTTAATTTTACTACTGTTGTATTATTGTTATGCCTATTATTTCTAATTAGTATATAATTGCATGAATTGTTATGTGTTGAATGTCGTTTTCCTAGTTAAGATTAGAATCCTATGCTGCATATCTATCTTGACTGCTAATCATTAATGCTTGTACACTCGTTTGATTACATCACATGTTGGAAAATAGATCCTAAAATCAATTCAAAATGCATGATAAATATTTTCTTAAATGAACAGAATAAAAGGTACCGAAAGAGCACTAGTTACTCAACTAGTGTAATCAAGTCTCCGAAATCATTTAATTTTTTGTTCGCAGATGTAAGGCAATTCTCCCACTGCTTTATTTAGGTGTCTAATCGATCCACCATAAACTAATTAGTAGCGACTCCTCGATAAAAATCACTTGCAGGTTAAAAACCTAAACCACAAATGGTGATATGGTATGGACTTTGGGGGAGCCCGAGTTAAGTCATAGACCTAGACTCAGCGCATCCAGGCTAGACGCCTTCCTCCTTCCAGAGCGAGCGAAGGCAGGTCGCGACAAAAGAAAAGAAAATAAATAAATAAATTTGGAAAAAATAAATTAAAAATTGTCATGTCAGCATCTGTCAAATGGCCGGCGTCGGCCAATGTCTACATCGGCGCCGACCGGCCAAAATTTGCTAAATGGATTGAATTGTTGCAAATGCAAAAGGTTTAGGACTGAATTGGAAAAAGAAAAAGGTTTACAACTGAATTGGCACAATTTTAATAGGTTTAGGACTTTTTCGGTAATTGTCCTCGAATCCTAAGTGTGAGATAGGCTAACTAATTTTTTTCTCAGTCCACATAACCGTAATTTAAAAATGGTATGGCTATGGTCGCACCAATTCTTTCCTTCTAAAGCAATCAAACAAAAAATTATTTTCTTGGTAAACAATATGTTATCCTTTTCTACCCGTACCACATAGTCAAACTGGAAAAAAAAAAAAAAAACATACACTAAAAAAGGAGCGTGGGTCAATACCACGAAAAATCCCAAACTGATACACTTGTGACAAATTTATCCCAAACTGGTATACTTGTGATAAATTTACCCTCCGTTAATTTTCATTAAATTTTACCATGAAATTGCTAAGTTTGATGACACGTGACAGTTGACGGGTGTATCAATTTAGGATTTTACCCTCCGTTTGTCACAAGTGTACAGATTAGTCATTTTTCGTGATATTAATTCAATTTAACGGAAACTAACAGAGAGTAAATTTATCACAAGTATATCAGTTTAGGGTTTTTTGTGGTCAAAAAATTAGTTTGGGGTAAATTTGTCATAGATGTACTAATTTGGAGTTTTTTGTGGTTAAAAAATTAGTTTTGAGTAAATTTGTCACCGATGTACCAATTTGGGATTTTTGTGGTTTGAACCCTAAAAAAAATTCAGATGTACAATCATTTTGGGATTCTGCTGAGGTTCCGTTGTCTCTTGATAGGCTCTTTGTGTTTTGATTTTGGCTGTGGGAATGCGTCTGTATCTCTAATTTAAGCATGTTGGTGTTTGATGGCTGCTTCTAGTCTGAAACATTTCTTACAACGTTTTAGTTTAATTGCAGAAGTGAAGAAGATCATGTAAGATCTAGTGAATCTTCCGCAATCGAGTCATTGGTCTTATTTACCTTTTTAAGCGATAATCCCAAAACATTTCCTCATAAATATGATTGTTTCTTTGTCATCATGGCCTTATTTACCTTTTTAATGAGCACGAACGAAGGAATTTACAGTTTTGGAATGGCCAATTTCAGAAGCTGGATCATCGTTGAGCCTCATAAACGGTCCCTTGTGTTAATCTCTTTCATTCTGGAAAGTAACATCTATATATTTCCTATTGACCAAGTAGAAAATGTGATATTGACAAGAAAGATAGGTGGGTCTTCTTCATGTTGAAATTGATCGAGCAATGCAACTACTGGAACCAATTTAAAGTGTTTTTTCCCTCCAACTTCAGCTGTCCATACTCTCGGAACATACCTGACCCATCTTATTGCAGAGTGGCAGTTCTTTTGCCTATTGTAACTAGACAATTATATGAAATGAGAGTTCCTTTTTTACTTGCATTCGCCTAAGATAGATGTAACCTGTAGTAGTTACATTTCGCCCTAATAGTATTTGCCTAGAGATAAAAGAGTTATCTCGTAATTTCATAAATAAATCAAATCGCGATCTCATTTGTTTTCAATGTTGGTGCAAGCTGGGTTGTCTATTTTGTGCTTCAATGTCTCCGGTTGAATTCATGTGACCGGATTCTGTTATCTCAACTCCAACAGATCCCTCTGTCGAATCTGTTCGGGTCGATTCAATATTTGTGGCCTCCTCTGTTGAACTTGGCTTCTTTCCTTTATCAATCCACTTTGAAATCACGATCCACATTTCTTCCTCTTCGTCCATTTCATTCTCCTTCAACCGTATTTTTATTTCATCGAGATCATCAAGACACTCCTCTATAAGTTCGTCCAATTGGTTCTCCTTCAAAAGCATCTTAATTTTCTCAATATTATGTTTGTCCGATTGCTTCTCCTTCAAATGCACCTTAATTTCATTTGCGTCAAATAAAAACAATGTGACATCTTCAGTCCCAAGATTTGAACTCAAAGAGAGAAAAGAACAAACTAACAAATCTTGAGTGCATAATAGGTCGTAAGTTCAACTCACCTGTGATTTGATAATTGCGTATAGTGGTAATATTCTGGACATGCACAAGACCTGGACGAATACTCTGAGAGTGCAACAAACGCCATAGAGGCCAAATTGATTGTCAGTCCCCGGTCATTAATCATGTACAACACACAGATTATAGAACAATGATATAATTGACATCAGCAATAGGTCTTACCCCATGACTATTCTTGGGACAACAAAACCAATCTTTCCCATAATGCAGGAGTGAAAACCATATTGGAACTGCATAGAGATGTGATAGCGCATTAGTTGGCATTTTCCCGGTATGCTGGAAACTTTCCTTAACATTACTAATGATAATGACATTTTGAGTCATTTATACTCACCAATATAAAGAAGAAGAAAGCAAGCTCCAAAGAGTTCAAAAATAGCAGGGTGTGAACCAGGTTGCCGATCAAATTTGGCCTACCGAACCAGAAATCGTCTTTTGAAAATTCAAAAACCAACCCCTCCGCACTATTTTTGCTAGACTCATTTTCGTTTTGTGTATGCTTTTCGGCCACTTGTCGGGCGAGTTGCACTACCATGACCTCCAATTTCACGTAGATAATGTACATAAGCTGCGCAGCATTAGTGAGAATGCCTAATTAGATACAAAAATAGACTCATCTTTTTTTTCATCAAGATTCATTTGGAATTTGCAAGACATAATGACTCAAAGGAGAGTTTTTATCACTACTTACAGTAAATGGAATGAAAGATATCCAAAAGTGCGCATGCCATCCTGCAAGAATTGTACAAAGAAATGGATTCCAACAATGAAGTCTTTATTGTCAAAAGCAAATAAAGAAAGAGAGATACAGTCGAGCTTAATCAGGATTAATAGGGATTTTATTCGGTAAGTTGAACTTTGATTGCGGAAAAACGTCACTTCTTTTCTGCAGACACTCAGACAAAACCAGTTTGACATGCCTATTTCTGGTTTCGAATAGGAAGACTCGCTGTAGAATCTGTTCATGTGAATTATAATGTAGTAACATAAGATCCAAAATAATATTTTCAGTGTCACTAGTGATTTGCTCATCCTTAATGGCAATTTTCCTTATATTAGAATAACACTGTTTCACTCAATTCTTTTTTCCTTTAATTGATATATCACGATGCGTATTAGGCTTAATTCTAGGCGTAATAAGAATCGATCATTTTAGTACTAGAATGTTTATCTACCTAAGTCACTGCCGTTCTCGAGAAGACCGCGTGATCCGCTTTACTGGCACTCAAACCGGAGTTGCTTTACCAAAAATCTTTTGCTCTATGATAGTCGCTCTTATAAAATAATGGGGAAGCTAATGGATTTTGTAATTCATATTTAATATGAGAAGAAGAAATTAGCAAAGAAATCAACAAGAAACACCAAAGTAACTAACCCATGAGGAGAGCTAATCGCAAAGAAATCCACTATGAATCCAAAAAATATAGAGATTACAATCGCTCAACTGTTCAAGCGTTTCCTAACTCTGGTTACATCTAAAGTAAAACCCATAAGTGTGATCTCACAATCACTCACAAATAACTCATTCAGAAGACTTATAGAGAGAAAACCCTAACACTAATCTTGTTTGCTATAGTGAGTAATAAGAATTACATTTTTTTATGTTCTTATGTGACTTGCCAACTCAAACTAGAAAGCCTACTCAAACTACGAATCCAACTTTAACATGGAAAGTAGTTCAATAGTTTCTAACTCGTTCGGACATCATACCACAAGTCCAATTTGGATTTTGGAAATACTAGTTGGATCATGTTTCCTTCACGGGCTCAAACGCAAGACATGATTTAAGAGCAACAAATTTTGAAATAGTTACTATGCAGAATAAGTACGCATATATGTGCTTACCGGCTACATTCACGAGCAAATAAATCACTGCAACTAACCACGAGTACCAGCTGCGATATTGATAAAAATGCAAATCAGTATGTCTCTGATATTTTAAGTAATATTTTCCTGGAAAAGTCATATTGTATTGTTTTTCACGAATTTAGTAATGTCGGAGAACGATTGGTCGATCCGATAACATTTTCGGCCAAAAGTGAGGCGACTTAATTAACATATATAGTAGTGCCTTTAGATTAGGACGAATAATTTGACGTGTTCGAATGAAGTAGTTCTTTCTTGTAAAGAAAAAAGGAAAATCTTCTTCTCTCTTATTTCATCCTTTTCTGTTCCATTCAATGCTCACCAGGCCTAATTAAATAGCTTTGTATGAAGGGTTATCGTTTTACCTGATTACCATCATTTTCTCAAAATCCTTTCGCAAAGTCTTCATTAGGTACTTCTGAAAACCTTTCCCTGGATCCTTGGGATCACATGCCTGCGGACACGACAGAAATGACAAGTAAATTAACCATTTCAAGGCCAATTGTATCACAACGAGGACCAAAGCTAAAATTTCAGCTGAAGAATGTCCTCTATGTACCATGAAGTTCTGACGAAGAGCCATGTACTCATACTCGGTCAAAGAAGTATACGCTTTCTGCAGACTTGGCAAGAGCTGAAGAGCAAAATGCAAGACAATGTTGGGCCTATCGTCAAACAACTCTTCCTTCCAGGTAATCATAAATATCGCATTCCATAACAATTGTAGCAAGTATTGCTCATTCCAAGTTTCTAAACACCCTTAACTTGATACATTTAAACATGCATACTGTGTTCGTGAACAGAGATGGATAGTTGAAATATCCGAAAAGAGAAAATCATAAAAATCCACATAACTAACGTTGAAGTTTAGTATGATCCAATGAAATTATACTGTGGAATATTTTGAAAATTGGATGATAGTTGAGGTCGCAAAGATATGCTTGATTTTGCAAGACTCTTTTGCACTCGCGGGGAGCTTCAAGAGACTCAATGACTTACCAAAGTTCTGAAGAAGTAAAGTCGGCTGTTATAATGTTCCCGAATCTTTGTGAGTACTGCAGATTCACACAGAATAGACATACCTCTCCATCAGATTAGAAAATAAAAATGGAGACTGCACAAGAATTTTGAGGGAGTGAGATCATTCATCTTCTCCTCCTTTTTACAGCATTGCTTGAGGAGGATGCACTCACCAACGTTACCACCTTTTTGGATGTCATATTTTTTGATCCTTTTGTCATATATCTCCAGATTGCTCCATTGCAGTATCTAAACAGTATGGAAGGACGAAATTAACTAACGTTAAAAAATTGATCCAAGAGATACCTCTAATTTTTTTTAGTGATTTTTATAATTTAGACGAATTTTCCTTTTCAACTTTAACTTTTTGTAAAAATTGGAAAAGTCGCAAAAAGGATTACTCAAACACTCAGAAGCCTTTTGAAATATCGACCAATGTCCACGTGGAATCACATACAAATACTTTCATGTTTCTTTCGAAACTTAAATACGATATATTCTTTTACAATATCGGAGGGAAAGTCGTAAGCAGAAGCAACAGAAAGTAGCAGAAAGATAGAGTTGAAGTGACAAGGAGTTCGTGGCACACCATATGTATTACTTTGAGCACACAGAGGACAACGTGAAAGGTAGCCAGCACAAATATGAAAATGTCCAGCTGATGGACTGCTTCAACAGACAAGAATGGCCCTTCCCCTGAAAAGAAGGAAAGAAAAAACAGTTGCACCAAATATTCTCTTCGTACCAATTTGCCGTAGTCTTCAGATCTCTCTTAACGCTGGAGATGTGCAAAGACTTGTATAGAAAATTAGTGTAATAAATGATGCGGTCGGACTCTTAATCAGTCACAAAACACTATTGGACTTAGTTAATATCCGTTTGCAGTTTACATATAATTTTGTATATCGATCTTTTAAACTTGCCTTTGCATTTTTAAGATCTCTATAATTATAGAAGAAGGAGCAGCAGCTCTGGTAAAGTTACCTTTTGACTGCAGTAATCCATAGTATCAGAAGCCGCAGCAAGGAGGCGGCGTCCCCGTGTTTCACTGGAAGCGAAGGAACTAGTAGTGAAATTGGCAACGGCGGAAGAAGAGTCGGACTTCTTGCAAGGAAGCAAGACATTGTCGAGTCGCTCTGATATGCAAATCTTCCCTATTCTATTTTGGACTACTGTCAAGAGAAGCGATATGAGACCCAGCAGCATCAAATTCTGCGAGGGTCGTTGTAACCCAAAAAACCAAAAAAAAAGATAATAAAGAAAAGAATTCATGTGCTTGCACATTAGTATTGTGAAATAGTCAAAGAAAAAAACAAAAGAGAGAGAGAGAGAGAGAGAGAGATCCCTTACCATCTTTGATCTTCCGTGAGGCTCCGGTGAGCGGCCACCATTTGTGCTGCTTCAAACGCTACATTCGACAAGGAAACTTGAGTTAGAGAATTGCCGGCGTCGCGATTGACATGCCCGAGTTCGACTTTAGGAGAGGTCCGTACTCTCGGACCTTAGGATGCACGAGCAATCACCTGGCCGGCGCAATGATAGAATCTATCAACAGTGATAGAAATGAACACTATGCTGAAGCACACTAGAGCCACCACCCACGTCGGCGTGTACTCTAACGATGTCTCATCTCCTCCCGCAACCGCCATTTTCCCTCTCTCTCTCTCTCTCTCTCTTCTCGCTCGTATGCGCGTGTTTTTGATGCCTCTCCTTGAAATTCTCATGTGGTATGTTTTCTCGCGCGCGCACACATATATAGAGTGATGTGCCCACGAAGATGTTTACGTGATGTTCACACACACGTCGACGATTTCCTTTTTTGTTTTATTAGACAAAACCCAAGCGAACCTACGAGGAACATGACTTCTCTTCCGATGTCTAAAAAAAACTATAATTCTCAGATAAACTCATCAGGTGGAGTGAGTTTTGTCTTGTTGAACGCCAATAGTCAATATATCAATTAGTCAACAGTGAAAACTAATGTCCATGCCACCAATTACACGAATTGATGTTTAACCGTGATTGTCCGAGGAGGAGGGAATAGACTAAATAGAGGGTGAAAACGGGGCCTAATTAATTGAAGCTGCTCAAATTGAGCAACATCGAGTTTCAAAAGGACAGGCGAGAACAAAAATTCGCGCAACACTTGATGAACGAGTATTATGATGGTTAGGACTACATTGAAATTTGTGGCAACAAATGAATAATTCGAGTTTTTACGTCAATAATTTCCGGCGGCAATTGGCCGAAAAGACTACATGGAATTTCACACAAAGGCATAGAACTACATTAGCAAAATGAAAAAACTTTAGGACTTAATTGACATCTATAAATAAGTTTAAGGCTCCGTTCGTTTGGCGGAAAATATTCTCCCAGAAAATATTTTCCGGGTTTTCCGGTGTTCGGGGGGCGGAAAACGTTTTCCGTGGGAAAATATTTTCCTTCCCCCCTCACAAAATAGCCTAAGTCTATGGAAAATGACTTCCGCTTCTTCAAAAGCGGAAATCATTTTCCGGAGCTTCTCCTTCTTCTTTTTCACTAAGGTCACCGGCCGCTGCCGCCGGTCGCCGGCCGCCGCCCGGTCGCCCGCCGCCGGTCGCCATCCCGCCCGCCCGGTCGCGGCCGCCCCGCCGGTCGCCGGCGTCGGTCGCCGGTCGCCACAAGCCGACGGCCGCCGGCCTCGGTCGCCGGCCGCCACTGCAGGCGGCCGCCGGCCGCCGCCGTCGCCCAGCCGCCGCCCGGCCGTCGGTCGCCATTGCCGCCGGCGAAAAATATTTTCGAAATTTTTTCATATTGGTCGCCGAACACTGGAAAATTATGTTCCGAGAAAACATTTTCCAAGAAAATGACTTCCGGGAAAATATTTTCCAAAAGGAGAATATTTTCCGCCAAACGAATGGAGCCTAAGACTGACTAAGTAATTATCCCATATGCGTTCATATGGAAATGGTTCCTTGCTTGTTTATCAAAGGAAAGTATATATTCAAAAAGCCAAGAAGGTAAAAGAATAGTGAACCAATTATTCCACAAACGAACACAACTAAGGTATCTCGTGCATTGAATGGCAGAAGAAAAGTATCTCATGCATGGATGATGCTTATTACTTTTCTGTCGGGTTAATACTTTATTGCCAAATCGATACTATGTTAATTCTACTTGCACATCCATTTCTGAAACTTTAGGGCGCAATGATAACCATTTTGTTTTCGACAATAATTTATGGCCAAAAATAAAATCTCCTCTTTCTATTCCCCGGATGAGTTTTTGAGCAGAGAAACACGTTTGATAACAACACCAAATTTATGTTCCCAGAACAAAACATAAATTCATTTTATAAGCCTTAAATTTTGAGGCAGGTGGGCGGAGGGCGGGCGGGCGGCTAGCCAGCAAGCAAAGGGCAGCGAGAGGCGACGAGCGAGAGGTGGCGACGGGCGGCAAGCAACGGCAGGCAGCAAAGGGTGGCGGCCGGCAACGGGCGACAGTAGGCAGCGACTGGCAGGTCGCAGCTACGGGGGATGGGCAGCGACCGCGGGCGGCGAGGGTGACCGATGAGAAGAGTTTTTATTTATGTTTCTATTCCAGAAATAGAAAAGTAGAAAATTTCTACTTCTCATTTATATTCAAGCTAAAAATTTGTCCCGAAAATAAAAAATGAAACTGCATTACCAAGATGGATTTATGTTCTAAACTTGTTCCTGAGAATAGAAAAATAGAAAAACAAAGAAACATTATAGTTATCATTCGCACCCTTAGTATCTACGATTAGTTTAGTGAAATGTTTTGTGATACCACATCAAACAAGACTATTAATATTATTAATGAATATGATATTATCTAGCAAATCATATTAGCATGCTTGCATAGGATAAGTAGGTTATCCTCCATGTCTAGAAAAGTCGTCTTAAACCAACTTAAAATTGAGAATCCGATAAGCCAAATTTGTAATTATGTGTGGGTTACGTTCAAAGGAGGTAATCACGCTAGTTGTGTCTACTTACCCTTTCAAGTATACAAAACTTGACTAATAAATGGTTCAAATTTATAATTTATACATAGTTACTCTCTTTATATATCCAGTGATTTTACATCAATCCAAGATAGATCAACCTAGTCAAAGAATTCAGTAACTCTGCGAAATGCCAAAAAAATATTCAAACGAGAATTATCAAAATCATTCAACACTCGACAAATTGGCTTAAGAGCTAAACGTTTTGTAAATATACAACGGAATCATATTCAAACCCTAGTGTTTCTCACTTGGAATAATCTGAGGACTGTGCTCACCATTTTATAGATGGAGTCTTATACGATGCTATATAATTAATACACATGAATAGGGTGGTTTGCATGCATTCATAAAAGTATATTGATCTGAAAAATCGAAAATCCACGTTATCTAACAAAACCATATATATTTGCTAAAGAATGGATCGGTATTGTTTAATCATATTAGTCATAAAATATTATATGAGGATTAATTCCTCGTTTGCAAAACCATATCAAAAATTGATTCGAATCAAAGAGCACAAGGATTAATTTGACCAAAATTAAATTTACGACCAAATTGAACATTGATTAAGAGTTACAGAACTAAATGTTGGTGTTGTCCCTTCTTTTTATTAATACTAAAAATATAAAACTAGTTTTGAAACCGAGTTGTGAACCACGTGGTACATCTTTATCGAATATTTAAACATTACTGACTTGTTCAAGTAGCTAATCAAAGTTTGTTGCGTCATTTCTTCTATAAATCAGTGTGTCATTTTGTTGTTCAATTTTGTATAGCGGGGATTACATTGATATTAGACTGAGTCCTTTTCTTATGGGGAATATACCAAAAACATATCTTACCATTTATCCAGTGACTGCTTACAACCTCTATTTAGGCAAATACCATTCACATACCTTTAAGCAAAACCCTACTTTGAAATGACTTAATTGCCCCTCCTTGCAAACTCGATTTATTAGCATATTTCTAAGGATTTGGGTGGTTTGGTTTTAGTTGGTTTTGAATATTTTGAATGGGTGTGAGAATTTAGGATTTAGGCTTGGATTTTTCGTTTTTTTGGAGAAAATGACACTTTCATAAATAAGGATACAAGAAAAATTGATGTGAAAGTAGCCTTCAAAGGAAAAACTGAACCAGGTATTGAGTATATTCTAATGTAGATGTATATAAGTGGTCAATGGGTAAAAGATAAGGTGTGATTTTTATATTTTTCCCTTATTTTTTTCAACTTGGACAGCAGGTAATGTTCCTCTTTTTTGTCTTTTTCTTACAAATACCCTAACTGAAATATTCTTAACTTGCACATGGCTCGTGAGTCGCTTTTTTCTTCTTTCAATTTTTTGCTACAGGTTGTGAGTCACGTTGGAGCAATACTTTCATAAATTGAGTGCACATGAGCCTAGTCAATCTCACCTGTTGAATCACGTGATCAACTTTTTGATTGACGTGATCATTTTTATATTTTTCCCTTATTTTTTCAGCTTGGACAGTAGGTAATGTTCCTCTTTTTTGTCCTTTTCTAACAAAGACCACACGAAATATTCTTAACTTGCACATGACTCGTGAGTCACATTTTTCTTCTTTCAATTTTTTGCTCCAGTTTGTGAGTCACGTTGGGGCAATACTTTCATAAATTGAGTGCACATGAGCCTAGTCAATCTCGCCTGTTGAATCACGTGATCAAATTTTTGAGTGACGTGATCAAGACGGGCATATAACTCAACAACTGTCTGACCAAAAAAAAAAAACTCAACAACTGAGATGCAATAGGCTCTTAAACACCCGAATCATCCAAAAACTTTTCATCGAGTTGATGTGCTATACTGTGCGTTGACAGATAAATTTTAGCTAGTAAAGTATTCATGCATTTCGTAAGAAAATTGGGGATTGAATTTGTCGATAGCAATAGAATTTGACCCTAAAAAAAATATCGACATGGCATAGTCTTGCATTCGCATTCTTTATTCAATTTTTGGCATTTAGAAATTAGGCACCTATTTCTAGAATGGCATCTCCGTATGGAACATCTACTTATGGCGAGATCGTGAACAGGCCTATTGCACAATCTGACTTGGAGTTTTTCATGAATTTAAGGGTGTGTTTATTTTGGAGAAAATATTTTCCGGGAATTGATTTTCTAGACTTTCGTCCGTTTGGTTCGCGGAAAATGACCAATCAACCGAAAACACTTTTCGGTCAATGAAAATATTCATATATAAATTTACGAAAGTAAATTCCGATATGTAAGAAGGTGAAAACACTTTCCAGTATTGTTATATTGAATTTTTTAATGTTTTTATTTTTCTTTTCTTTTTTATTTTCTTTTATGTTATTTTATTTTACTTTTTTCTTTTCTTTCTTTTTATTTTTTTTATTTTCCTTCTTCCTCCTTTGCCGATCGCCGGCCTCGATGACGGCCAGCAACCAGCCAATCCAGGCAAGCCCAAGATCCGTCGAGGCTGGCGAGCTCGAGCTCGCCTGTGGCTGTCATCGGGCGAACATCGAGCTTGACTGTGGCCGTCGTCGGCCAGTCGCGGCGGAGAATAGGAAAAAAAAGAAAAGAAAAAAGAAAAAATAATAATTAAAAATTCTAAATTTTAGAAAAAGAAAAGAAAATTATAAAATAATATAAAATTCGAATTTTTTTAAATAAACTATAAAAAATCGATTTTTTTTGTCCAAGAAAAATTCATGAGATTAAAATCATTTTCCAAATAATACCCAAACCCCAAAAAACATTTTTGATCATATATTACCAAATAAAAGAAAACTAACAGTTTTTCTAGAAAATATTTTCCAAAAACTTTACATGAAACAAACACACCCTAAACAAGAATTTTGGATAAAGCCCCAACATCCAGGTGAAGCCTAAGCCCATTCTGTCACTTAAGGTCGATCCCACAAGCCCGATCTCCCTCTCCATCTCTCCGAATTCATCCTTACCGTTCCCCCCTTCTTGTTCACCGAAATGGCCCTTGTTTAGGCCACTTTCAGCTAGACAATCGTGAGGGAGATAAAAAAAAAAAGCAACCGAGGATTAAAGCAGGTCATCGGCACACAAAATGACAAAGTGGGAACGTTCAGTCGGTGCTGGCAAGAAGAGAGAAAAACGAAGAGTACTCCTCATTCGTGCAGGCGAGGATAAGCCAAAAAGAGAAAGTAAACAGAGAAAGAGCAGAAGGTTTAGTGAAGCAAAGAGATGGCAGGGCACAGGCGCTGAACAGAGGAGAGAGGTAGAGCCTTGGTGCAGAAAGAGGCAGAGATAGAGAGAAAGAGAAGAAAGGGGTGCAGTTCGGAGATACAAAGGAGAGATGACAATTGGCCAAGGGGAGTGAGATATCCTCGGTCACTGGAAGCTGCCGGAAAAGAAAAAGAAGCAAAAACAGAGAGGATGAGCTCCGGGGGCAGAGCACATACGCTTAACAGAGAACTCGTGGCACAAACAGCAACCTCTCGCACAGAATTCTCGAGCAAACTGTGAGAGAATTCTGGGCACACTAGGCACTAGGCAGTATATGCAAGCCAGAAGATAGAAACGCTGAAGGGGAATAAAGACCTTGAGAGGAAAAAGGGATTGGTGCATTCGATTCGAGGAGGATTCGGAATTCTCTAGCATCTACTCTAGAGCATCAACCGGCTTTCGGAATTTCGATCTAATCTGGCACATGGGGATAATCGAAGGACAAGGATATGAGCAATCAGTGGCCTTACCCGATTACTATTCTTGGTACAACAAATCCAACCTTTCCCATAATGCAGGAGGGAAAATCATATTGGAACTTCCCCCAATACGGCCAGAAACATTGCTCAATACAAATGAAAAAATAATTTGAGCTACATGAATGCTCACCAATATAAAGAAGAAGAAAGCAAGCTCTAGGGAGTTTCCAAACAGCACAATGTGAATCAAGTGAAGCACGAATTGAGGCCTACGGAACCAGAAATAGTAAGGTGAAAATTCGACAACCAAGTCTTCTTCGTTTTTTTGGCTACGAGTGCGGTCTGCACTTGCTGAATGCTTTTGGGTGACCTCGTCTGCGAGTCGTGTTATCATATTCTCCAGTATGATGCCGGCAATGAGCTGAAGCTGCACGGAAGCGAGAAACCCAGTAGGATGTAGAGTCTTCTTAATTCCGATAGAGAAACAAACAACTGTGTATTTTCAAAATTTGCAGTATGACACGTCTTGTCGTATAGATTAAAATGTTTCTTAGGGACACTCATCTCTGGAGTAAATTCCAGGATTAGCAAAATGCCATATCTTTAAGGGCAAGCAAACATGAGGACCCGAAAGGTTAAAAACTACTTACAGAATACAGAGTCAAGGGAATGAAAGATATCATAAAGAACACATGCCATCCCGCAAAAGAAAAATCAAAATTCCAAGACATAAATTATATGTCTTGGAATTTGCAAACTTTCTTTTTAACAGTTCGCAAATCATTTTTTAACAACAATCGCCAGTTTACCTTCCTTTCAACAACAGTCGCCAGTTTTTAACGGTGACCAGATCACTTTTTAACGACAACCGCCAGTTTTTAACAATGACCAAATTTGCAAACTGTGAAAAAGTGGGCGTTTTGATCACTTTTTAACAATTTGCAAATCACTTTTTAACAACAATCTAAAGGTGTAGGAGATAAAAAAAGAAAGTTTGTGATTTGTAAACTGTTAAAAAGTGGGCACCTTCGTAACTGTCTCAAAGGATTTTTAATAAGCTGTGGGGGGAATCAGGTGGCCAGTAATTTTATTACCAATTTTCTAACTCCTTAAAAATTTATAATATTCTTCACATAAACAGGTGAGGGTTATATGTTGCGACTGTAGCCACTCTATTCGATCAAAAATATTTTCTTTGCTTAGATCGACCAGACTACACGCAAATTTGATATTATTGCTATTATTATTATTTCCAACTCTAGCAGATGCTCATCGATCGGTTCCGGATAAAAGAAGCAGCACCAGTGAAGAGAATAGAATTATGGTGCAGCATGACTCGAGCTCTTATAATGTGTTCATATTACGAAAAGGAAAAGAAAACAACAGTTCATGAATAAAGAGATATATGATCTCATTTGTATCGAATGTTGGTGCAGGCTTGGTTATCTTTCTTGTGCTTCAATGTCTCCTCTTGAGTTCCTGTCATCGGATTCTGTTGTCTCAACTCCAACCGATCCCTCTCTCAAATCCGTTTGGGTCGATCCATTTTTTGCGGCGACCTTGTTTAAGTTCTTTCTTTTATCGATCCACTTCGAAATTTTGGTCACGATCCACATTTCTTCCTCTTCGTCCATTTCATTCTCCTTCAACCCTATCTTAATTTTATCAAGATCAGCAAGACGCTCTTCTTTACATTCTTCCGATTGGTTCTCCTTCAGAAGATAACTTTTGTTCTGTTTGTCCAATTGCTTCTCCTTTGGAGGAGGGATCTTAATTTCATTGAGACATATAAAAAGAATTCGGCATGTTCAGTTCCATGATTTATACTCAAAGAGAGGGAAAAAAAAACAAAAACTACCAAATCTGGAGTGCATAGTAAGTTGTAAGCTCAACTCACCTGCGATTTCACAATTGCGTATAATGGTAATGTTCTGTAGATGCACATGAACTGCACGAACACTCTGAGAGTGCGACAAATGCCACATAAGTGAAATCGATTGTTAGGCCTCAATTATTAACCCTATACAACTCTTGGAGTATAGAACAATGATATGATTGACATGAGCAATAGGTCTTACCCTATTGCGATTCTTGGGACGACAAAACCAACCTTTCCCATAATGCAGGAGTGAAAATCATATTGGAACTGCATAGAGATACGAGAAAGCATTATACAGTTGGAATTTCCCCAATATGGCCAGAAACTTTGCTTAATTGAAATGAGGATGATAATTTGAGGGGTAATAATGTTCACCAATATAAAGAAGAAGAAAGAAAGCTCCAAGGAGTTCCCGAATAGCACGATGTGAATCAAGTTGAGGACGAATTGAGAGTTACGGAACCAGAAATAGTGACTTTGAAATTCGACAACATTGCAATCAGGGCGGGTTGCATTTTCAGGATGCTTTTTGGCAACATCTTCTGCGAGTCGTGTTATCATATGCTCCAGTATGGTGCCGGCAACAAGCAAAAGCTGCACAGAAGTGAGAAGCACCAGTTACATGTGGAGTCTCCTTAATTCCGTGGGAGAAATAAACATCTTATATTTTTCAGAATTTTACAATGCAACACATCTTGTTCTTCAGATGGAAAACGTTTCTTAGGGACATCCAATCTCTGGAGTAAATTCCAGGATGAGCAAAATGCCATATCTTGAAGGGCAAGCAAACATAATGACTAGTAAAGTTGCCACTACTTACTGTCAAGGGGATGAAAGATATCCAAAAGAACGCATTCCATCCTGCAAAAGGAAAGAAGATACATAGTCGATAGACATGATAATACTATCATCAATGAAACAATGCTGCGGAATTGTGCTTAAGTCACTCACCGGCCACATTCACGAGCAAAAAGATCACTGCGAATATCCACAAGTACCAACTGCAATGGCCAAAAACCGAAACCAACAAGCCAAGAGCTCAGCACTCTCTGTTTACTATATATATTCTTGTGAGAAGTCATAACGTACTGTCTTCCATGAAAAGTCCGTCAGTAATGCCGTAGTTATTCAGTACTTTGTTTCCGATTACTAAACTTACGTCTAGCTTTTCAATTCTTTTTCATTTTGTTTAGTTGAGAATAATTGGGCCTTAATTATGAGAAGAGTTTGGAGATTAGGAGTGGCAATTACACCCAACCCAAAAGACACCAGCATTACCACGTTCCGAATGGCAAGCAAACTTAAATAGCAGAATTCTATTATATAGTGCCAAAAATGTGGAATTTTTTTTCCGTCAAAATAAACTTCGATAAAGGTTGGTAAGTGTAAAAACAGGTAAATCACTCCATGAAAAGTTGATATATTCACATAATAGTTGGTAAATTTAAGGCATTGGTAAGAAATGTAAATAAAAAATTGGTAAAAAATAAGAGAGCTTTTTGTCAGAAATAAAATGAAGTTGGTAAGTTGAGAAAAAACCAAATAAATGTGGGCAACAAACTCATAAAAGAGTTAGTAATGCAAGACTAGTAGGTAATATAATCATAAAAAAGGCTGGTAAGCAAGACAATAAAACTAGTAACTCAATAGTAAAGGTTGTAAAATTTTGAAACAAATATAAGTTGTTAAGCAACTCTATGATAAACCAAAAATAATTGACAACTTAATCGAAGAAAAGTTGGTAATCACATATAAAAGGTTGATAATTTCATATAATAGGTGGTTAATATAAGGCGTGAGTAGGTAAATAAACATTGGTAAAATATAAAATAAGTTTTTTTTGGGGGGGGGGGCAGAAATAAGAAGAGTTCGTAATTAAAAAATAAACAATATTTGAGGTTGGTACTAACTCAAAAAAAGCTGATAACGCAAAACTAATTGATAACTTAACCGCACAAAGGTTGTTAATTACTCTAATTGAGATTGGAAATTTCTAAAAGGATTTGGTAAAGTGTTGGCAAGAAAGGCAAATAATTGTACAACTCAATAGAAAAGTTGGTTCTGACCAAAAAAAAAAAGAAAATTTGGTAAATTTAAGAGAATAGTAATAAACATTGCTAATAAACTTAAAGGACGGTTGGGTAACCCAAAAATAATTTAGTAACTTAATTGAAGAATAGTTGGTACATGACACAAATGAACGTTGGTAAAATCCTTCAATAGTTGGTAAGTCTAAGTCGTTGGTAAGAAAGGCAAATAATTGGAAGTTGGTACACTACAAGTTTTTGGTTTGTCAAAATTAAGGGAAGTTTGTAATTCAAAGAAAAATCAAATAAACATCGATAGCTAACTCAAATAAGAATGGGTAACACAAAACTAAATGGTAACTTAATGGGAATTAAGGTGATAATCATTTGAATTGAGGTTAGTAATTTCTAAAGTTAGTCAATAAATTGAACGGGTTGGTAAGCAAGACAAAAAAATTTGGTAAATCAACGGAAGAAGTTATTAATTACTCTAATTAAGATTTGTAATTTCTAAAAAATATTAGTTGGTACATTTAACGGGCAGTAAGTAAGGCAAAAAACAGTTGGTAACTCAATAGAGGTATTGCAAGGTTTTAAAAAATAAATAATTGCAAGTTGACAAATAATCCAAGCGAGAGTTGATAAATCAAAATTGATTGGTAACCTAATGAAGAAGGGCTAGTAAATCACATAAACAAATATTGAAAATTCATATAAAAGTTTGTAAGAAAGACAAATAAAAGTTGGTAAAAAATATCAATAAATTAACAAAAGAAAAACCAAATAAACATTGGGAAGTAACACAAATGAAAGTTAATAAATTCAAAACTAATTGGTAATTTAGTCGGAAAAAAAATTGATAAGTTACTAAAATAAAAATTGGAAAATTCATATAAGAGTTAGTTATTGTGAAGCATTAACAAGAAAGGCAAAATAAATTGTGATAAAAGAGAAGAAAAGTTGATAATTTGCATATCATTAAAACGAGTTAATAATTTCACCGTAAAATCAAATAACCGGTTTCCATTTTTTTATTCAAACATTTGCCAATTCTTTCGTAAATCTATCAACATAGAGAAAGGCACTGTTTTTCCAAAAACAAAATACAAACGGAATAGTTGAAGCGGAAATATAATTCCTTCTTGTCGATAAAGTGACGTATTCTCTCTTGTTCCATCATTTTCAACTCGATTACTTGCTCGCCAAGTTTAAATATCCCAAAAAAGAGAAAGAAAATATGCTTCGTTAGCATCAAAGGTGTACTAATTAGTAATTACCTAATTCCAACAATTTTCTCAAAATCTTTTTTCACGGCACCAGTTACAAAGCTGTGAAAAGCTTCCCCCCGCTTATCCAAATGCCGTGCCTGTAAAGAAGACGGAAAAATTATTGTATGAAGCATTTCATCGAAATTAGTGCATGACTAGTCTACGATGGAAAATTAATTCTACATTTGCAGAAGAATGGCATACCATAAAATTCAAATGAAGCTCCTGATACTCGAACCGAGTCACAGAAGGATAAAACTGCTTGAAAAATGAACACTGCAGGACACGAAAATATGTAAAGAGAAGCCTATAGCTCCACATGAACTTCTTCACTGAAGAGTGTTGTTGCATTGTATATCAAGAGACTCGTAGAGACTATTACCATCCAGCCAAGCGCTTTCGGTTTATTGCCTAAAGCCAGACAACCTCGGTTTTCTGGTTGCTTCTGAAGTGATTCTGCAGGTCCGAACGATATAGATATGACCACTTTAGTCAGATTCACAAAAAACGGAGACACTGGGTACCAGAAATTCAAGAAGCAAATAAGTCTAATGTGACGGTCTTTGCTTACCGTCGGGCAGTTCGTGATACTGTTTGTTCCCAACATCAGGGTCTGCCAATTTTTCCCATCGATGTATCTAATGAACACAGCAATGTGGAAGGCGAGCGTCACAGAATTGGTCCAAGATACGTTTGGAGAGATTCAGAATGTAGTATATAAGCCATACCTTCCAATATCCAAGCATTATTTTGCACACACACAGAATCACGTGGAAGGTAGCTAGAACAAATATGAAGATGTCCAGGTGATGGAGTGCTTCAGCAGTCAGCAATGGCACCTTCCCCTGGAAAAATAAAAGTTGCACCAAAATGTTCTTTGTGAGACCTTGTATATTTTTCTCATGCTATCTTTTCGATATCTCTCTCTCGTAACGTTATAGTTGTGCAGAGACTTAATTGTGCTGATTTATTAAATGATGTGACAGACTATTGATGAATGTTTAAAATACACGCTTTGATTATTTGATATGTTCACCTCACAGTAAATCATGCAATTTTATAAACAAATTAGGATACTAGCATTTGTATCCCTATCATTACTTATATCATCTCCGTTGTCACGATAAGTAGAATACACATAAACGAAGTTAATGAAGACAGAGCTTCGCGGGGCAGGCTGGTGGAATAAAATTACCTTTTCACTGCAGAAATCAGTTGAAGCAGCAGCCTCAGCAAGGAGGCGGCGCCCTCGTGCTTCACTGGACCGAAAGAAATTGGTGAAACGGGCTGTGGTGGAAGACGAGTCGAGCTTCTTGCAAGGAAGCCACACGTTGGCAAGCCTCTCCGATATGCAAATCTTCCCTATTCTTGTTTGGAACACCGCCAGGAGCAGCGATATGAACCCCAGCAGCATCAACTCTGCACCAACATTGATGACGTTAATGTAAAATTCATATTCGCACCCGTCTGAATTTGACGTTGTCAAAAGGAGGGGTCAAAAGTAGATCCTTCACCTTCTTTGATCTTCCGTAAGGCGCCGAACAGCGGCTCCCATCTGGACTTCTTTAAAAGCTGCATGAATTCGACGGTAAACTCAAAGTTACACAGCGTTCTTTGATACCAAGAGGTGTATTGGAGCTAAACCTTTAGAAAGGTGATACGAGCAAAAGAAGACAGGCACCTGGCCAGCGCAAAGCAGGAATCTATCGACAGCAAGAGAAATCAGAACTATACTGAAGCAAACTAGAGCCACCACCCACGACGGCGTGAACTCTAACGTCTTCTCTTCTGCTCCGCTATCCGCCATATTCTCTCTCTCTCTCTCTCTCTCTCTCTCTCTCTCTCTCTCTCTCTCTCTCTCTCTCTCTCTCTCTCTCTCTCTGCGTGTTTTTGATGTACCCTCCTTCATATCCTCACACACCCATATATATAGGATGACATAGACACGTAAATATGAACCCATGTGCTACTCTTATTTGTTAATAGAATACCAGTGCACAGACTCATCTGTGCGATGAAGATGGACTTAATTAACAAGAACGCGGCAATACAGAACTTGAAAATTGCTCTTCCAATGCCCCGAATAACACCTCCCGTTGACTCCAGTTTGTCGCTAAAAATCGGGAAAGATTGTAAGGCAAACTTCACAGCTACGGAGACAAGGCAGCTCATGCAAAATTGATTTAACATAAGCTTCTGACACGAGAATGTATAAGTTTGAGCTCCAATTCATTTCATAATAATCTATGCACCCCGGTTCCGGTTCCTCTATGGTTGTGATCATCAGATTTGGGTATTCTAGGTGTAATTTGGAGTTCTTGTCCCTATTTGACATGGACGTCGCTGTTAAAGACTTTTTGGAACGTAGTCCAAAAGGTGGGCTCAAAATGAATAATCGCGCAATACTCGATGAGCGAGTCATAATGTTTGATCTAGATGGAGTCATGGGGCCTGCGATACCAAATGGAAAAGTTGGTTCAAAATGCAATGTCTTGGCCAAATCAAGGCATCCATTCGAGGTCGTTTTCGGACTCAAAATCCGTCTTTTCAACGTGAATTCGGGTGATTTTCTACTTTCATAGTGTTTAATTGCACATTATCGTGCCTTTCGTTATAACAAATAGGATTTCTTTAGGATTTCCTTATTGATTGTGCAAACTTGCATGTTATATGTTTTCACTGGCTCACTGTTCTTAGCTAGTCAACGAGGTTTGTGGTAATTTCTTAGCGAACAATTAACCATAATCTTTTGTGGATTCTAGATTGCTTATAACCCTTTTTTTATATAGCATTTGTTGCGTGTTTACGACTCTATCTAATTTTCTGAAAGAGCAATACCATTGACTCCATGATTTTCGTGCTCTCACCTAAAACAGAGGATTTAAAAAAGACCCGGATGAAAAGACTTAAGACATGTGCAAGTCATATGAACCCTCAACCAGGCAAGTTCGTCATTTTTTTTTTTTTGTCAAGAGGCAAGTTCGTCATTTAAAAGTTATCTTTTCCATTGTTTTCTGACAAAAAAATTTAACTAACAATTAGCAAGTGTGAAGTCAATTTCACGCTTCGCTCACTCATTCGAGCTGTTTGGTCATATGTCTTGAATCATGATTGGTGGGGTGTTGATGAATTCGGAGTTTATCAATATGAGGTGAAGAAGCTCCATGACATAATAAAAAAATAATTTTATTTTGACCAATTAACAAAAATGAGAATGAAAAAAAGGGCTTCCGCTCCAATGAATCCGCTTCAAATAACGTTAGTTGGGGAATATTTTTATGCAATGTCAACTTTATTGGTCGATGTTAAGGTCGACAAAAATTAGTTGGGTCAATGTCAATTAGTCAATTTTTATTGTTAATCTCCAACTGTCCAGTGACTTTAAGGGGGATAAAAATAGAAAAGTGGAAACAAATATCGATGTTTAGCTGTAATTGTCCAAACAGAAGGGAGTTGACCATGGACATTGCCAAAAAGGGTATTGAAACAGGAGGCAGACTTAAGAAAAATAGCATTGTGATTTATTTAAGTTGGGAAATGTGAACGGAAGAGAAAAATAATATTTTGTTCATTCACATTTCTCAACCTGGTAGCAGAGCTAAAAGTCCTGAGTTCAAACCCATTTGTCTTATCAATTAAATATTAAATCACTTTCAACTGTTCTAAAAGCTTAAATATTAAATCACGCCTTCATCTAACAGCTTAAGTTTTTAGAATAGTTAACACTAGTCCCACAAAATCTCACAATTTAGTTGTATTTCGAATGTGGTACATATATCTAGATTCAACTGATGTCCATGAATGCAGATAATTGCTCCATCCTTGTTTATCGGATAATGCTCGATTCATGAGTGGCGACTCACGCGTCAAGATTACTACGAGCAGAGGACCCTTTAATGCATAACTAATGCCACATCACATTCAAGCTAAACTTGATCGAAAAGACGGGTTTGAACACTTGACCACTCGGCCATTATCTTAATTGTTCTAATACATTGTGGAAAGGAGGATGGAAACTATTGTTTTAAAGTAGAAATCAATAGGCATCTATTTCGCCGGAATTGTTTCCGGGACGAAATATAATTCACCGAACATTGTTCTTCGATTTTTTTATGAGAGAAGACCAGATTCAGTGGCGACTCCAGACGGGAGATATCCAAGCGAGAAAAAGGAACTTGTTCGGTTCAATCGAACAATATGAATCCGAGTAGTGACAATATTTGATCGATAAGAAACTTAAGCTTCATAACCAGTTTGAACAAATCCAACCGGTCATTGACTGGCAGCATTACACTCGAACTCATTCAGTACCATGTTACATTGATACTAAACTTGAAACATAGATAACTATAGCTAAGGAAATTGAAAGTACAGTACGGAAAGTTTAAAGATAAAAAGATAGCATTTTGGTTTGTGTGTTCATGGGAGACTTTTGCTAGCTATCGGATGGTATTCATACTGTAAGTATGATAACCGTCCTCTAGTGCTATTTATCACTCCACGTCAAATAACCGTCATTGATCTCATCTTCATCCTTCATTTTTGCGACACTTGTTAACCTCCGTAAGATAACTACTATAGATCTCATCTTCATCCTCCCTTTTTATGACATATGTCAGTCTATGTCAAGTAACTACTATTGACCTTGTCCTTGTCCTCTATCTTTATGACACCTGTCCATCTGTGCCAAGTAACTACCATCGATCTCGTCTTCGTCCTTTATTTTTATGACACCTGTCCATCTGTATCAAGTAATTGCCATCGATCGTGTGTAAAGCCATGTGCTTTTATTCTTGTTGATGCCTTTGACGGCCTAAAATCCATACAATAACGGTTTTGTCGATAATCTACATGACGGATTCTCTGGCGACAACTGTTCCCTTTTCGATTTCAGTCTTTTCAAATTTCGAACACTCAAAACTTCCCGCCGGCATGATTTAGTGGTTGACAGCTGTCTATTGCTGTAATCTTCGGCAACTAAACTTGTGGCCTACGTCATTTCTCATCGATGGACCTGTGTTTTACCATGCAATTTTGTATTTATCTCTGTTATCCAAATTTATTTTTACTGTCAACAACCTAATTGGTTATTGGTGTCAATGTGACATCCTCAAATTCGACCCTATTCGGAATGTAATGAAATGATGATTTTAATCGATGCACTATTAGTAATTCTCGCTCTGAATTGATCACTCATGAGAGACTAACCGATTGGGAAAGGCTGTTAAGGAATTAAGTACGCATGACCTGAGACTCGACCAGGGATTGACAATTCGACCATAAGGATTGAAGAGAGACAATTTTGAGCCATTATAGACCGATCAAGGGATGGTTATAGAACGATTCGCCAATAGCATACAATCGGATCACGGGTGATTTCGCTTGACCGTTGTATGTATTGCGAACGATCCTAAACCCATTGACTGATGATCACGCACTTCGGAACTAGTGATTGACCCCTCACAATTACATGACAATCGAGATCATCCATGGTTCGAGAAAACTTAAACGTGGTTTGATAGCGAATCAACCACGGTCGAATTCGCGTAACTCCTAAAAGCCGCCCGTTAGTTTAAGATATACTAAAGTCGCAATTGATTGATTTTTACCACGAATTAGAATCCGAATTTGGATGTCGAATCTCCGAGGATTTCAAAACTAAATCATTGGACACCGCCTCATTGATTTGCTCGTTTATCGGTTTACTCGAAATTCTCGGAAAAGGATTTATCGGGTCGAGAATTTGAGCCCACAAGGAAGTGGGCCGGACGAATGCACATTGGGCCCCAAGCCCAATGTGATTCGTCCATTTGGGCCCAAGGCAAGCCCAAGTGGGCCAATGAGGCCCATTAAGCCATTAAGCCCAATTTCAAGCCCAAGTTGAACCCATTAGCATTTTCAAGCCCATTCCTAATCCGTTTGAGCCCAAATTTGATTTATACGAGTCCGTACAAAATTCTAGCTCGTATACGCGTATAAATATTTTATACCTTGTGAAATTACCAAAATACCCTTCTTGCATTTATGACCAAGAAACAAAAGAAAATGATGAAGAAGACTTTGGGGGTTTGGCATTTATGTGGGGGGAATGATGATGAAGACTTATAGGGCATGCATTAAAGGAGAGAAATATCTCTCTTGTTCCCTCTCTTGTCCCTCCCACGTCCATTTCTCTCACTCTCCACCAAAAATCTCTTCTCTCTCTCCCTCTTCTTCCTTCCTCACGCCAAACCCCTTCCTCCCTTTTTGCTCAGCCACATTCAGCCACCATTCAGCCCCTTTGGCTGTTGATTTGCTGGCCAGAACCACCAGCAGCGACGCCGTGACTCCCCGCCGCCGTGCGCAACCCGTTCGTGCCGTTTTCCGTCGCCAAATCGCCTCACCGAAGCCAAACCGGTTCTGTGGCTGCTGTTCAGCCCTATTCCGGCCGTGTGTCGTCATTCCGTGTCGATTCCGGACCGTGCAAAGCGTAGCCCTCGCCGCCGCCGACACACCGGTGTCTCCAGAATTTAATCGGGAGAGTTTTCGCACTAATCCTTTGATTAGTATGTTAAACTTGCTTATGATGTATTAGTTTAAGTTAATTGTTCTTAGTACTAATTGATTAGGGATTAGTGATAATCTATTGGATTAATTATATTATTATTTTATTAATTTTCGGAAATTAAATAATAATATTTTATTAATTTTCGGAATTAAAAATATTAATATTTTGTGGAAATTCCGAAATTAAATTGTGTTTATTTTAGGCTTAAATTGTGATTCCTAAGCTAGAATTTGCCTTATATATTGGTTTGTATGCCAAATTGAATTGTTTTGTTAATTTTAAGTATAGCATGTCGGGTATTTAATTAATAAACCCTGAGGTGTCGGATTTATTTGTTAAGTTTTATATGAGAATTATGTTGTGGATACTTGAATATAGAAGCATGCCAAGTTTGGGAAATTATTGATATGTGCATAATCACGTGTGAATATTTTAGTACATTTTTACGTGTGGAAGTTGCGATATTTCAACGTATTAGCACGGATTATGTTTGCATCGGCTATTAAAAATTATAATGATGGAACCTGAGTGTTGCTATGTGTGCATGATCACCTAAAGGTTCCTTTCGTACCCGGTTATATCGGAAAACCGTATACCGGATGACCGCCAACCTAGGATTTGGCCGTGGCCCTAACGGGTGTCCCCAATTTGGTAATTGGAAGCCGTCGCTGGTAGCAGGGGAGACGTAGTCATTCGCGAATCGGATTCGGAATGAACCCATTTATGGGATATGCCGTCATTGTGGTCGTGTGAGACGATGCCGTGCCCGACAGGGCGGGACGATGCCGTGCCCGACAGGGCGGGACGATGCCCGGTTATGTCGGAAGACCGCCAACCTGATGCGAATAACGCTGGTTGTGCCGTAGCCCCTGGTGTGGCTGTAGTAATTGGAAAACGCGTGAAAAATTGTGGTAGCATTGCGCTTGATTATGGAATGAAATTGTTAGGCACGGTATGGGACGGGCCGAAGCGGTTTCACTTTATAATCAGGACACGTGTGAATGCATTGTGCTTGAGAAAATTGATGCGTATTCCGATTGTATTATATGCTTATTGCATTATTATTGCATATGGTGAATCATAACGTACATGGCGTGTGCATGTGCCCGGGGCAAGGTAAGGTTGCCTGTGATTGTGTTGTGAAGTACCTGTATGTTCTATATTGAATTGTCTGCCATCAATGTATCGTTGCATGGGTTAGTTACATCCGAGATGAGTTGACCTCCTAGTCGAGGCTTAGGTCGTGAACTCGCTGAGATTTATCTCATTCGTTGTTGTTAACAACTTTTCAGGTCATCCGATATGAGTACACGTACCGTTCCTTGGGAACCGGCTTTTTTAGGGAGAACACTTTTTGAGGTTATCCTCGTAGATAGAGGAGTTAGGTTAACCCGTACCTGTTCTGGTTGTAATCGGGAAGGTCCGCGTGGTGGACTTGTAATATATTAACCTGATGTATTGCTGATGATGTTGTTTAAATTGAGGTGTGTTTTCCTGACTATCCCTGTTGCTGTGATTGGGAGTTTTTAATTCGCTTCCGCATGCGTTTAATCGTTAGTAATTCGATTGGGTCGGCGATGCATCCTGGGACGTCGCATTTATAACGACCTTGGTGGGATGTTAGCACGCTCGAGGGTCGAGGCGTGACGGTCAACAGCATCATACTACTTTTCTTCATGTTTTATGTGATTAACTTGGCTTAATTTGACATTTTGATAATATTTCTTCGGTCCCAGGCTTCCTCTCAAATTTAAGCAATATAAATCTCGTCCGGTGCACACTGGGCCAATATTAATTACGTTATTTTACTCTTAAATTCATGGAATGAGGTAATGTTTGCATCACGTTCAACGGTCAGATGGGCATCAGCAAAACGTTACCAGCACACACAAATCATGAGAAGGGGAGGAATAAAATAAATAAACAACATTTTCACATTGATTATCCACGATTTAAGCCCTAATTGATAGTCATTAAGCCCGTCAAATGGGTAGATTGAATCGGGTAAAAAGTGATCCAATCCAAATTATTATACATTTTTGGCTACTCATACGTGCCCGACCTAGACCTAAATCAGACCCGACCCGGACAGGTTTTCAGTTCTTTGCAATTGTTCTTCTTAAATTATTCCCCCAAAAAAATGAGTGACTCCAAGGGCTGGCTCGTCGAGTTGGTGAGGAAGCTCAGTTGCTCGAGTTGGATCGTCGGCTAGGACTTCACATGGCACATGAGGAACATGAAGATGTGGGTGAGCGCCACGCTAACGGATAAGAACACCTGGGTTGATCAGTTCGGGGGTTGGTTATGAGATGGGGCATAAAGGTGGCGGTGATGCAAAGGGTAGCGGATTTTGCCGGCATGACGAGTCATGCCCTCACTCTCATAAACCGATTCGCTTCCACCTCGGCATTCACTGACCGGTCCAGTTCGGTTCCCAAGTTAAGCTGGACCCAATGCTCACCCCTAAATATTCATCATTACACAGGCCATCGCTTCCACCTCTTTCTTATGTACGCTTGCCCAAAACTTACAACCTGTTTCTTATGCTCTCACCTCATTCTGATGATTTTGGTCAAGAAGGATGTGCAAGCACCACAATATTCATGCCGTTTTCTTATTGGGAAAATGACACAAATAGTCCCTGAACTTAGGCCCGATGAACAAAATGATCCCTGAACTTTCAATTTGTTCAATGTAGTCTCTCAACTTTATCCCAATATGTAATGTGGTCCCTAAATTTTTAATTTGTTTAATGTGATTCTTAGACTTTTTGTACATGTTCAATTTAGTCACTGCACTTTATGAAAGTGTTCAATGTTGTCCATGAACTTAAATTAATGGAAGGACAATTTTAATATAGTTTAGGGACTAAGTTAAACATATACCAAAAATCTAGGAACCACATTGAAAAAAGTTCAGGATCACATTGCACATCCTTAAAAGCATCAAACATGTAAACTGAATACACCACATTGTAGAGCATTTTGATACGAGAACCTCGGAACCAAGCATGCTCCAAATGGAGCCCGGACGCGCCCTCACACGCTGCCTGAGTGCATGGCACGTGTGGCGCATGCTTAGCTGGATTAAACCAGCCCAAATTGCCAATCCAGTTCGGCCTTGTTTTCTGGTCCTACCAGTTTTGACTCGTCAACGGTCAACTTGGGTCGGTTCCCAGATCTAATCAACAGATCAGGTCCTCAAGTCAGGTCGACCCACATCAACAAGTTGTTGACGTCATGATGACATCAGTCCTGGGCACGTCAACCGTAGTGCCTGCATTGCATGCGCTGGGCGACGCACGCGCGTGGCGGCAGGCGTTGCCGCACACTGTCACTGCAGCGGCGCATGCGGCGTCCCTTGGAGACACGCCACCCATCAAAAAGCTCCTCTCGACAAGCTCTCTCCATTTACGAAGGTTCTAGCTTTAGACTATTCCAGCTCTAATACCACATGTAAGCTGCAAAAAAGGCACGCAAGATCTCTATAATATAATCTAGAACACGGTAATTGAAAAAAAAAAAAAAAAGGGATTTGCGCACCTAATTTAAGATCTATCGTTTTTTATGCGGACTAGCGACAATTCTCAGCGCAAGTGCTTCTCCTCTATTACCCTCTGTAAGCTTAATGAGACCGTCACTCACCAATCACGTTCTGTAACTACTACTTATATTAGGTTATTTGTGTATCAGGGTTAAAAAAGAGACTTGAGTTTTATTTATAGTGTTTTCAGCCAAAGGCCCTCTCATCACAAGTCGGGCTTTACTTGGCCCACACTAGCCAGACCCATATTAGACAAACTAAAAATCTTTATATTTCACCTCATTAGACCAATCTCATATAACAGCAAATTACAATCTCAATTAATTTAAGCCACATCAAAAAGACTCTTACATGCACGACTCTAGCAGATGCTCATCGATCGGTTCTCGGGTAAAAGAAGCATCACCGACGAGGAAAGAATTATTGTGCAGTAAGACTCGAGCTCTCGTAATGTGTACAAAGTAAGCAAAGAAAAATAAACAGAAGTTCATGAACAAAATCAATTTATGATCTCATTTGTTTCGAATGTTGGTGCAGGCTTGGTTGTCTACTCAACGTCTCCTACTGTATTCCTGTCACCGGACTGTTACCTGAACTCCAACAGATCCCTCTCTCGAACCGGATTGGGTCGATTCAGTATTTGTGTCCACCTTTGATAATCTTGCGTTCCTTCTGTTATCGATCAACTTCGAAATCCTGGTCACAATCCACATTTCTTCCTCTTCGTCGGTTCGATTCTCCTTCAAACGTATCTTAATTTCATCAAGATCATCAAGACACTTTTTTATACGTTTGTCTGATGGGTCCTTGTAATGCGTCTTAATTTCCTCAAGTTCACTACACATTTTTTTCAGTTCGTCCGATTGCTTCTCCTTCGGGAAAAGTGCCAAAAAAGTCCTAAACCTTTTGCATTAGTGCCAATTCAGTCCTAAACCTTTTTTTGGTGCCAATTCAGTCCTAAACCTTTTGCATTGGTGCCAATTTAGTCCTAAACCTTTTTTTGGTGCCAATTAAGTCCTAAACCTTTTAAATTGGTGCCAATTCAGTCCTAAACCTTTTGTTTTTGTGCCAATTTAGTCCTTCCGGTCAATTTTGACCGGAATTTGCTGACGTGGACGGCTGCCGGCCGGCGACCGGTCACCGGCGCCGACGTGGCGCTGACGTGGACAAATTAAATAATATTTTAATATTTTTTTGAATTTTTATTTTTTTCCTTTTTTTTCTTTTTTTTTCCACTTTTTTTTTTGGCTTTCTCCTTCCTCTGGCCGGTCGCCGGTCCGGCGACCGGCCAGAGGCCAGAGGCCGGCGAGCTCGACCTCGCCGGCCACTGGGGAGGGCCGGCCTCGCCCGGCGAGGCCGAGCCTCGCCTTGGTCGGGCGAGGCTCGACCTCGCCAGATCCGGCGAGGTCGGGCCTCCCCGACCATGGCGAGGCTCGAGCCCTCGCCGGAGGCCGCGGCGAGGGCGAGCCTCGCCATGGTCGGGAGGCCCGACCTCGCCGGATCTGGCGAGGCCGGGCCTCGCCGGCGGCTGGGCGAGGTCGGGCGAAGTGGCGAGGCTCGAGCCCTCGCCGGAGGCCTCGGCGAGGGCGAGCCTCGCCCAGCCGCCGGCGAGGCCCGACCTCGCCAGATCCGGCGAGGTCGGGCCTCGCCCGACCATGGCGAGGCTCGCCCTCGCCGCGGCCTCTGGCGAGGGCTCAAGCCTCGCCATGGTCGGGCGAGGCCCGACCTCGCCGGATCTGGCGAGGTCGGGCCTCGCCGGCGGCTGGGCGAGGCTCGACCTCGCCAGATCCGGCGAGGTCGGGCCTCGCCCGACCATGGCGAGGCTCGCCCTCGCCCGGCGAGGCCGCCCTCCCCAGTGGCCGGCGAGGCGAGCTCGCCGGCCTCTGGCCTCTGGCCGGTCGCCGGACCGGCGACCGGCCAGAGGAAGGAGGGGAAGACCAAAAAAAAAAAGTGGAAAAAAAGAAAAAAAGGAAAAAACATAAAAATTCAAAAAATATTAAAAATTATTTAATTTGTCCACGTCGCGCCACGTCGCGCGGTGACCGATCGCCGGCCGGCACGTCCACGTTCCAAGAAATTCGGTCAAAATTGACGACTAAATTGACACAAAAACAAAAAGGTTAGGCTGAATGTGGCACCAATTTAAAAGGTTTAGGACTTAATTGGACAAAAAAGGTTTAGAGCAAATTAGACAATGCAATGGTTTAGGACTGAATTGGCACCAAAAAAAGGTTTAGGACTAAATTGGCAATAATGCAAAAGGTTTAGGACTTTTTTGGCACTTTTCCCCTTCTCCTTCGTATGCATCTTAATTTCATTGACACAAATGAAAACATTTTGCACAGTCCAGTGATTTAAACGCAGAGAGAAAGCAAAACTACCAAATCTTGATTGTGGTTGTAAGTTCAACTCACCTGTGATTTCATAATTGCGTATAGTGGTATTATTCTGTAGATGCACATGAACTGGACAAACACTCTGAGAGAGCGACACATGCCACATATGCGAAATTGATTGTTAGGCCTCGACTATTTACGATATACAACACAGATTACAGGACAATGATAAAATTGACATGAGCAACAGGTCTTACCCAATTGCAATTCTTGGGACGACAAAACCAACCTTTCCCATAACGCAGGAGTGAAAGTCATATTGGAACTGCAGAGAGATACGATGGCGCATTAATTGGAATTTTCGCCATATGCTAGAAACTTTGCTTAACATCACTAATGATAATGACAAGTTGAGTTATTTATACTCACTAATATAAAGAAGAAGAAGGCAAGCTCCAAAGAGTTCTCGAATAACACGATGTGAATCAGGTTACGGATGAGATGAGGCCTACCGAACCAAAATTTATCGTCTGAAAATTGAACAACCGACTCCTTTGCACTTTCTTTGGTAGGAGAGTTCTTTTCATTTTGTGAACGCTTTTCGGCAACCTCTTTAGCTAGTTGTGTTATCATATGCTCCAATTTGGTGCCGACGATGAGCAAAAGCTGAGCAGAATTAACGAGAACGCCTCTCATGATCTTTTTTCATCATGAATCATTTGGAATTTGCAAGATATAATGACTCAGAAAGGGAGTTTTTATCACTACTTACAGTCAACGGAATGAAAGATATCCAAAAGTACGCATGCCATCCTGCAAGATTGTACAAAGAAACGGATTGCAATGATGATGTCTTTCTTCTCAAAGGCAAATAAGAAAAGAAAGATACTATCGAGCTCCATTCATAACCAATAGTGATTTCATTCGGAAAGTCGAACTTTAATTGTAGAAAAACATCACTTCTTGTTCTGCTAAAACACGACGAAACCAGTTTGACACGCATATTTCAGGTTTCAAATGGGGACTCACAGTCAAGTGTGTTCATATGATTTCTAATGCAATAATATTAAGATCCAAAACAATTTTTCAGCATCATTAATAATGATTTGCTCATCCTTAATGAAAATTTTCCTTGTATTAGGGAAGCACTGTTTCACAGAATTTATTTTTCCTTTCACATATTACAATGTGTATTAGGCTAATTCAAGGCATAGTAAGAATCAATCATTTTAGCTCATTTTATGGCCAGAATGTTTATGTATATAACTCACAACCATTCTCCAGGAAGACCATGTGATCTGGGTATTTTGTGTCTGTATACTAGCATTCAACCTGAGTTGCTTTACCAAACATCTTTTTCTCCATGATAGTCACCAACTTTCTAGTTACCACTACTAAATAGAATAATTATGCTTGCTTACGTCACTCACCGGCTACATTCACGAGCAAAAAGATAACTGCGCATAACCACAAGTACCACCTGCAATATTGATAAAAAAAAAAATGCAAATCAGCATGCCTGAAGAAGAGCTAAATATTCTTCAATATCTTAAGTACCATTTTTGTGCAAAAGTCATATTGTATTGTCTTTCATGAACTTAATAATGTCCAAGAAAGATTGGTTGGTTCAATAACATTCTCCTATTCATAAAGTAAAGTCTGGTGCTATATTTTTTTTGGCCAAAAGACATTTATATATGTAGTAGTGCCTTCAAATTAGGATGAGTAATTTGACATGTTCCAATGGAGATTCATCCTGTCTGATGCAGAGTGGGGCGAGTGACACTCGCAATTCATTATTTCACCCTAGCAAAATGATATAGTTCTTTCTCGTAAGAAAAAAAGAAATTTTTCTTCACTCTTAATTCATTCTTCAAGCCTAACTTTCATCATGGCAACACCCAATTAAATTGCTTTCTGTAAAGCCTAATCGATTTACCTGATTCCAACCATTTTCTGAAAATCCTTTTGCACGGCCCTGATTATGTACTGAAAATCATCCTTTGGATTGTCCAAATCATATGCCCATGGACATGACAGAAATGATAACTTATTCATTTAACCATTTCAAGGCCAAATATGAAACAACGAGGACCCAAATTAAATTTCAGAATAAGAATGCCCTATACGTACCTCGGTGAAGTTCAGACGAAGAGCAATGTACTCAAACTCGGTCACAGAAGGATAAAACTGCTTGAAAAATGACATCTGCAGAATAGGAAATTTAAGACAATACTGGGCCTCTCTTCGAAGAACTCTCCCTTCCAGGTTTTGATAAATATCATCCGTAACAATTTTGGGTATATTTTGCTCATTTTAAGTTTCTAAATACCCTAAACTTGATCTATTTAAGCATACTGTGTTCGTGAAGCATACTGTGTTCGTGAACAAAGATGTAAAAGTTAAATATTTGTCCACATAACTAACACTGAAGTTTAGTATAATCCAAAGAAATTAGACTGTAGAACATTTTGAAAATTGTATGACAGTTGAGGTTGTAAAGATATACTCAATTTGGCAAGACCCTCCAAACTCTTTCTCATTATGCTGTCGGAGGGAGCTTCAAGAGACTTGATGACTTACCACCCAGCCGTGTACGGCTGTTTTGTTGCCTAACTCGGTGAAAAAGCGTTGAGTTCTGTTGCTGGTATATTTTTCCAGCTTCTTCTTGAATATATGTGCAATTCTACCTAGAATAGAAATATCTCAATCAGAGTAGAAAAATTTTGGAGACTAAACATAGATGGATTCAATGACGTTGCTCCCCTCCCTTTCCCGACATTGCTTGAGGAGGATGAATTCAACGACAGTACCATTTCGCAGTTTAAAATGATGCGTGTTCCCCGAATCATGTTCCTCCAACTGGCTCCATTGACGTATCTAACGGCATGGAAGGACAAAAATAATGTCACAAAGTTGATCCAAGAGTTGCCTCTAACTTTTGTATAGAATTTCCTGATTTGTATTAGTTTTACTTTTCACTTTTGAGTTTATATGAAATTGTAAAATTCAAATAATGTACACATGAGATCACATATAGTTTTCTCATTTCTTTTCGAAACTTAAGTTCAATATATTGTTTGTAAAATATTGAAGAGAAACAGAAAGTAACAGAAAGAAATAGTTGAAGTGACAACAAGGTGATAGCACACACCATACCTTGAGATATCCAAGGAGTACTTTTAGCGCACAGAGGACCACGTGAAAGGTCGCTAGCACAAATATGAAAATGTGCAGGTGATGGAGGGCTTCAACAGACAACAATGCCACCTTCCCCTAAACAAAAATAAGGACAGTTGCGCGAAACATTCAATGTGAGAGATCGTATTGGCTCATCTAAGTTGTCAGATCTGTCTTAACACTGAAGATTTGAAACAACTTGTCTAATAAATGATTAGATAGACTCTTAATCCGTCACAAAAACACTATCCACATATCTTGTGTCCATTTACAGTTTATCATATAATTTTGTACATCAATCTTTTAAATTAGCCTTTGTATGTTTAAGATTTCTATAGTTATAGAAGAAGAAGGAGAAGCAGCTTTAGTAAAGTTACCTTTTGACTGCAGGAATCGGTAGCAGCAGAAGCTTCGGCGAGGAGGCGGCGTCCTTGTGTTCTGCTGGAAGTGAAGGAACTAGTAGCGAAACTGGTGACGTTGGAAGAAGAGTCGGGCTTCTTGCAAGGAAGCCAGACATTGGCAAGTCGCTCCGATATGCAAATTTTCCCTATTCTAGTTTGGAACACCTCTAAGAGCAGCGATATGAAACCCAGTACCATCAACTCTGCCATCGTCGTCGTCACCCAAAAAACCAAAAAGAAACAATAAGCATTTATGTGCAGCACATTAGCATTGTGACATAGTAAAAAAAAAATAGAAGGATCCTCACCATCTTTTATCTTCCGTAAGGCGCCGACGAAAGTCCACATATTGTACATCTTCAAAAGCTGCACTCAACCGGGAAACTTGAGTTAGCAAATTGTCGGTGTGGCGATCGACATGTCAAAGTTAGACTTTTGGAGAGGTCGATACTCTCAGAACTTAGGAAGTAAAAGTTATCACCTTGCCGACGCAAAGAAGAAATCTATGAACAAAGATAGAAATCAACACAATGCCAAAGCACACTAAAGCCACCACCCACGACGGCGTGAATTCTAACGATGTCTTGTCCTCTTCCGCATCCGCCATTCTCTCTCTCTCTCTCTCTCTCTCTCTCTCTCTCTAAATGCTCCGCCTTCGAATTCTCATATGGTACATTTTCACGCATCTGGTGACTTGTTCTTCCGCTGGCTCAAAGAAACTGCAATTATCATACAAGCTCATCTGGTGGAGGGAGTTTTGTCTTGGTAAACACGTACCTCGCGTTGACTTCAATCTTATCACCTAACAAGAGAAAAACAACATTTTGTCTAATCGAAACTATTATTATGATTAACCCTCTAACACGAGGTATGAACGAGGTTTGTTGTATATTACTTTTGAGCATGCACTGGTGTGTTTTCCTCGATTCTACATTGCTTATTAATTTTTTAATTCGTCACAGAAAAAAAAACTATATGAGGCACCAAAAAATAATGCTCACAAATTATTGCTTTACAAATTTTTTTGGTCTTTATTACGATAAAAGAATTTATAGCAGCATTTTTTTGCGGATCTATTGCTCTTATCTTATTCTTGTCAACTCCTACTCAAACAAAGAGGTGTATAAAAGAACTCTCTGAAAGAGATGGTTCTTGTCCGCTAACTTAAAGCAGAGAGAATATGCAAATGTCGCCATCGATGCCAGCAATAGTCTTGCCTCCATCTTTCTCGTGCTCTCTGACCTAAACAGAAGATTAAAAGAAGAGCTAGATAATAAAACTTAGAAATGTACGATAAAATATCAACAAAAAAGACTTACAAATATACAAGCAGTTATAGCTCTATCAAAGAAGAACACAATTAAAATGGGACCCTGGACAACTTTTTTACCACATCAACTAAGATGAAAAGTCTGAGAATCACGACACTTGATAAGATGTCACTCTTTGATGAGTATTTAGAGATTATTTGGTACAGCTTCTACACAGTCATTGTAGTTATAAAAAAAGAAAGAAAGGGTATTTCCGCTTTTGTAAGTTATTTGGAACACGTGTGACCACTGCAACACCACCAGGGTGCATTACCCTGCAACTGCTGAGAAGCCATCTCACTCGATTTCAAGGTATTGCACCTTCAAAACACGCATTGTCAAGTACAAATATTACAGCACGCATCACCACCACGTAGTTATGATAAAGTACAATTGTGACTATACGGAACGGACCGCCAATTCATCACATGGAGCGCATAAGGTTCGGTCTCATTGAATCTGTTACAGGAATCGTTTGCTGGGGAGTACTTAAATAGTCGACCAAATAATATAATAATTGGTCAACTATCAATAGTCAATGTAGTTTTGGGGAATTGATAGTGAGCTGTGAATCTCCCGAGGGGGAGGCAGTTGACTTGACTATATGGATGATGAAAAGCGTGGCCGAATTAATTGAAGCTTCTCAAGTTGAGGACCTGTCGAGTTTCACGCATTGGTCGTGTTGGTTGGTATCATGATCAGTGGCCCGCTTCGCATCGGCTGCCAACCTTTTCTTGCATTTTCTAACTTACTCTGACAATTTATAAATTTCACTAACGACGAGGTACAACAGTTCAGATGAGTATATGCCCTTTCACTCAGTTGTATTTTCTGTAGTTATGAACTAATGTGCTTCAAAAAAGGTTTAGGAACGCATTAATTATGATTGAGCGAACTAACCACTGTTACATATGTGAAGCCGACTTGAGTTCAAATTCCCATCTTGAATTCTTTAGGTACTTCCCTCGGGGATCGACATCTATGATGAAAATGTCAGGGGAAAGATGTTGGATGCGGTGCTACGCAATCTGATGTTTCATGGTTGAATCTGCGGCATGTGGAATGATCTCGTAGTACAACCTTGAGCTGCCACGAAGGTGTACACAACTTGATCGATATTATGCTGAGGCGGGTTGGAATGGAAGGTTTTCAATGTGCTTGACTATTATCATCTCTATCCAACGTTCCCGGATATGGTTTTGCCTCAGCTCAAAGAGGGAACGACTATCTATGTGGAAGACATTGCCCAAGGGCTCGAAAACGGTCTGGCAACTCTGGTCAGGCTGTTTTGTAGTCGCAATGTCGGGACACAGGTGGCCTTGGTTTCCCACGAATAAGTCGCTTGTTTCACCTTTTTCATTGGCATAATCTCTTTCGCTTGTGTTTTCCAAAAGGATCCGTTTTCTGTTTGTCTTTGCACTGCCCTTCTGTCGTGTGAGGACTCGGAGGTTGTCTCTTTCTTTTCGGACGATTGCCAGGACGTAAATGTCTCTTATATCATGGAGAATGATTAAGTGATTGCCCTTAATCCACTATGAAATTAATAACTTGTTATGGACCACAAAAAATAAATAACAAATAATAATAATTCGTTGTGGAGTCCAGTCCTTCGAGAATATGTAACTCACAACATGACGTTACTCTCACAATGGTCCAAAGACTTTCATTTTACCAAAACCCTATATCATATTGTTGTCCTCTCTCTCTCTCTCTCTCTCTCTCTCTCTCTCTCTCTCTCTCTCTCTCTCTCTCTCTAAGAAGCAGATGCTCAGATATAAGAAGCTGCACTAATGAAGAGGAAAGAATTATTGCGCAGCAAGACTTGAGCTCTCGTCACAAGTACATATCACGATAAGAAAAAAAAAACAACTAAAGTTGGTGCAGGCTTGGTTATCTATTTTGCGCTTCAATGTCTCCTATCGCATTCATGTCACTGGATTCTGTTATCTCATCTCCAGTAGATCCCTCTCTCGAACCGGTTTGGGTCGATTCAGTATTTGTGGCCACCTTTGTTAATATTGAATTCTTTCTGTCATCGATCCACTTCGAAATCCTGGTCACAATCCACATATCTTCCTCTTCATCTGATTGATTCTCCTTCGGATGCATCTTAATGAGACAAATAAAATGAACTTTGCATCTTCAGTCGTGTGATTTAAACTCGAAGAGAGGAAAAAAACAAAGAACTTCCAAATCTTGAGAGCATAGTAGGGTGTAAAGTTCAACTCACCTGTGACTTCATAATTGCGTATAGTGGTAATGTTCTGAAGATGCACATGAACTGGACAAACACTCTGAGAGAGCGACAAATGCCACATGTGTGAAATTGATTGTGAGGCCTCGACTGTTTACGATATACAACACAGATTACAGGACTATGATATAAATGACATGAGCAACAGGTCTTACCCAATTGCTATCCTTGGGACGACAAAACCAACCTTTCCCATAACGCAGGAGTGAAAGTCATATTGGAACTGCATAGAGATACGATGGCACATTAGTTGGGATTTTCGCCATATGCTAGAAACTTAGCTGAACATTACTAATGATAATGACAATTTGAGTTATTTATACTCACCAATATAAAGAAGAAGAAAGCAAGCTCCAAAGAGTTCTCGAATAGCACGATGTGAATCAGGTTGCGGACGAGATGAGGCCTACCGAACCAAAACTTGTCATCTGAAAATTGAACAACCAACTCCTTTGCACATTCTTTGGTAGGAGAGTTATTTTCATTTCGTGAATGCTTTTTGGCAACCTCTTTGGCTAGTTGTGTTATCATATGCTCCAATTTGGTGCCGACGATGAGCAAAAGCTGCACAGAATTAGCAAGAACCCCTCTCATCTTCTTTTTTCATCATGAATCATTTGGAATTTGCCACACATAAGGACTTAGGAAGGGAGTTTTTATCACTACTTACAGTAAACGGAATGAAAGATATCCAAAAGTACGCATGCCATCCTGCAACAATTGTACCCAGAAATGGATTGGAATAAGGATGCCTCTCTTCTAAATGATACAACCTTATTAGTTATCTCAAAGGAAAAAAAAAAGAAGAAGACAGAGACCAATTGGACATGCATATTCCAGGTTTTGAATAGGAAGACTAACTGTCCAATAATGTTAAGATCCAAAGCAATTTTTTCAGTGTCACTACTAATGATTTGCTCATCCTTAGTGGCAATTTGCCTTAAGATAAACACTGTATCATGGAAGGCATTTTTCCTTTCGTTCGTCTACGATATATTTCAATGCGGATTAGGCTAACTCTAGGCGTAGTAAGAATCGATCATTTTAGCTCCATTAGTACCGGAATGTTCATGTCCTTAAGTCATCACCATCCTCGAGGAAGACCATGTGATCCGGGTATTGTGTCCTTTACTAGCACTCGACCTGAGTTGATTTCCCTAAAATTTTTGCTCTATGCTAGTAACCAACTCTGTAGTTACCGCTAATGTTAAAATGCAGAATAATTATAAATTTATGTGCTTAAGTCACTCACCAGCTACATTCACGAGCAAAAATATTACTGCGCATAACCACAAGTACCAACTGCGATGATGATAAAAATGCAAATCAGTATGCCTGAAGAAGAACTAAACATTCTCTGATATTTGAAGTACTATTTTCGTGGAAAAGTCATAATGTTTTGTTTTTCATGAATTTAGTAGTGTCGTAGAAAGAAAGATTGGATTACTCAATAACATTCTCCTATTAATAGTTGACAAATTAATCAGCCATATGTATTGCCTTTAGATGAGGATGAGTAATTCAACATGCTGCAATAGAGATCTATCCTGTGTCATGTGGAGCGGGGCGAGTAAAACCAGCGACTCATTATTTCATCCTAGCAAAATGAGTTCTTTCTTGTAAAGAGAAAAAAAAAAATTTCTTCTCTCTCATTTCATTCCTTTCTGTTCTATTCGTTGATCACCAAGCCCTCATCATGGCAACATCCAATTAAATAGCTTTGTATAAAACGGTTATCTATCCACCTGATTCCAACCATTTTCTCAAAATCCTTCTTCACGGCCCCAATTATGTACTTCTGAAAATCTTTCTTCGGATCTTTCAAATCATGTGCCTGCGGACATGACAGAAATTTGAACTTATTGAACCATTTCAAGGCAAAATATGATGCATACGAGGACTAATGATGCACCTAGGGGACCGGCGGACCCGTTATGCGATTGGACGAACCGGCGGGCTTGAAGTCAACGATGTCGGATTGAGCTCAAATTTGGTCGGCTGAAACGAAACGGCGTGCTGATCAATACGCGTAGCCTTTGGCTACTATTAACGATGGATTTTCGCGATTCGGGGTCGTTTAGATGGTTTTTTTTTTAATTATTTTAGTAATTCTCGAATTAAGGGTATTTTTGTATTTTTGCGTTTTTTTTGTCATTAGGGTTAACACCCTTTATAAACTCGTTTTTAGGGTATTGGGAGGCAGTAGTTTTTGGATGTTTTGAAAACTTATCGATTGTTAATCGATTGAGAGAACAGTTTGTTCCTCGTTATTGTTTCGATTCTTCTGTTTAGCCTAATTTCTATCGCGTTTCGGCATCAATTGGTATCAGAGCACAGGTTGCTTGAATCAATGGCTGAACAGAATCGCAGTCGTGGACGGCGGGCTCGTGGTGGCCGGGGGCGTGGAGAAGTTCTTGAAGCAGACGACCAACCACGTTTAAGAGATCTGCGAGACGTAGAAATTGAAGAACAGAGAAGACAAATCCAGGATTTGGAGCGACAACTTGCGGAGGCGAGGCTGGGCATTCAATCCGAAGAAGAAGCAGAATCTGAGGATCCATCCGATGATGAAGAGGAGGACGTAAACCCTTTTGGGGTTCTGAACCAAGGGCGGAATCGAGGAGTACGACCTGAAAATCAGCGCTCTTCTCAAAATTTCGGAATGAAGATCGAGATTCCCGAGTTTAATGGTAAGGCTCATCCTGATGAGTTTATTGATTGGTTGCATACGGTAGAACGGATTTTTGATCTTAAAGACCTAACTGAGGGGCAAAAAGTGAAGTTAGTAGCTATTAGGCTGCGAAAACATGCTTCGATTTGGTGGGAACACGTGAAAAAGCAACGCGCTAGAGAGGGGAAACCGAAGGTGGATCGCTGGGAGAAGATGAAAAAGTTATTGCAGAAAAAAATTTTGCCTACCCATTATAGGCAAGAGGCGTTTATCGAGTATCATAACGTCAAGCAAGGTGATAAAACAGTTGAGAAATTTACAGAAGAATTTGATCGCTTGTGGATGCGTTGTGATGTGGCGGAGGAAGACGAGCAGACGATTGCACGATATCTGGCAGGGCTGCGATATGAGATCTCTGATGTTGTCCAATTACAGCAGTATTGGACATATGAGGATGTGTGCAGACTAGCCCTAAAGGTGGAGGGGCAGTTTAAAAGAAAGAGCAGTAATTCTAAGTGGTCATGCAGCAGTTCCAAGTGGTCAGATAAAGAATCCCAAGGAAAAGCGAGAACATCTGCAGTAAATTCGACACCAGTCGCAGTTAAGGATACGAGTTCTAAACCTGCATCCAAGGAGGGGCAGAGTAGTGCTGGAACTAGTAGGGGACGAACTGCAGCCAAGCGGTGTTTCAAGTGTCAGGGATTCGGGCATTTTGCTGCTGATTGTCTGAACCGACAGATTGTGACGTTTGTTGATAATCCAGTCTTTGATGAAGGTTCAGTTTATGATGAATCTGAAGGCGAAGAAGAGTATGCGGATGCAGAACAGGAAGTGATTATCTATGCTGATTCTGGTGAGTCCCTAGTCGTTAGAAGAATATTAAATGTTGCTGTAGCAGATGATGAATCGTGGCTTAGACATAATATTTTTCATACTAAGTGCACTAATAGAGGAAAAGTATGCAGCATGATAATAGATGGTGGGAGTTGCGAGAATGTGGTGTCCACGACTATGGTGGAAAAGTTGGGGTTGAAAACAGAAGATCATCCTCAACCATACAAGCTGTCGTGGCTTAGAAAAGGGAACGAGGTGAAGGTGAGCAAAAGGTGTCTTATGCAATTTTCGATTGGAAAAAATTACATCGATGAGGTGTGGTGTGATGTAGTCCCAATGGATGCTTGCCATATTTTATTGGGGAGGCCGTGGCAGTTTGACAGAAAGACACGGCATGATAGTTTCAGAAATACCTATACCTTCAAGAAAGATGGCTGAACCATTACCCTAGGTCCTTCAGATTTGAGAAAGGAAGTGAAGAATAATCTGATGTCCAGGTCAGAATTTCAAGAAGAGGCAATGAACGCGCCTGGGCTTTTTGCCATTGTAGTGATGGAGCGGAATTCTGACAGTCCCGAAATTCCTACCCAAATTATGCCCTTGCTTGAGGAGTTTGCTGATGTCGTACTGGAAGAGTTGCCACCTGGGTTGCCGGGTGAGCACAATGTTTCTGGAACTTTTAATGTAGCAGATTTGTCACCTTACTACACTGAAGAGGAAGAAGACCCTGAAGAGATTGACGACAATGAAGACGAAGCAGATTCGAGGATGAATCTTTCTATAGCAGGGGAGGATGATGCACCTAGGGGACCAGTGGACCCGTTATACGACTAGACGAATCAGCGGGCTTGAAGTCAACGATGTCGGATTGAGCTCAAATTTGGTCGGCTGAAGCGAAACGGCGTGCTGATCAATACTCGTACCCTTTGGCTACGACTAACGATGGATTTTTGTGATTCGGGGTCGTTTAGATAGTTTTTTTAATTATTTTAGTAATTCTCGAATTAAGGGTAGTTTTGTATTTTTTGCATTTTTTTTGTCATTAGGGTTAACACCCTTTATAAACTCTTTTTTAGAGTTTTGGGAGGCAGTAGTTTTTGAATGTTTTGAACACTTATCGATTGTTAATCGATTGAGAGAACAGTTTGTTCCTCGTTATTGTTTCGATTCTTCTGTTTAGCCTAATTTCTATCGCGCTTCGGCATCAACCAAAACTGAATTTCCGAATAAGAATGTCCAATACGTACCACCATGAAGTTCAGGCGAAGAGCGATGTACTCAAACTCGGTCACAGAAGGATAAAACTGCTTGAAAAATGATATCTGCTGAAGAGGAAAATGTAAGTCAATGTTGGGTCTCAGATCGAAGAACTCTTCCTTCCAGGTAATCATAAATATCGCATTCCATAACTATTACGGGACAAATTTCCAGTCGTGGGGAACTTTAAGAAACTCAATGACTTACCACCCAGCCTGGTACAGCTGATTCGCTGTGGCGTCGGTTGTTATAATGACGCCGCTTCTCCGTGAATACTGCAGATGCACACAGAATAGAAGTTCCACAATCAGATTAGAAAAAATTTTGGAGACTGGAAAAAGAACTTTTAGTGAGTGAGATCACTCATCCTCGCCTCCCTTTTACGGCATTGCTTGAGCAGGATGAATTCGCCAACATTACCTCTTTTCAGCGTATCATAATGCGTGCTCCCTACATCATGTTCCTCCAACTTGCTCAATTGACGTATCTAACAGCATGGAAGGACAAAAATTATGTTACTTTTGACATACCTCTAATTTTCTAGAGATTTTCCTACTTTGGATGAGTTTTACTTTTGACTTTTTTAAAATTGAAAAATTCAAAAAAAAAAAAGGACTCGAAGCACTTGAAACCTATTGAAATATCAAATAATATACACGAGGAATCACATATGGTCTTTTTACGTTTTTTCGAAACTCAAGTACGGTATATTTTTCTTCTTAAATATGGAGGGAAAGTTGTAAGCAGAAGTAACGGAAAGAAATAGTTGAAGTGACAACAATGTCATAGCACACCATACCTTAGCATATCCAAGGACTACTTTGAGCGCACAGAGGACTACGTGAAACGTAGCTAGGACAAATATGAAAATGTCCAGGTGATGGAGTGCTTCAACAGACAACAATGGCACCTTCCCCTGGAAAAAAAGACGGTGGCACCAAATATTCGCCGTGAGAGATTGTATCAATTCGTCGTAGTCTTCAGATCTCTCTTAACACCGGAGATGAGCAAGGACTTGTATAGAAAATTGTTATTAACCTAAATGATATGATAAACTCTTCAAGGGTCACAAAACACTATCCTCTTATTTTAATATCTGTTTACAGTTTACAATATAATTGTGTATATCAATCTTTTAAACTAACCTTTGTAGTGTTAAAATCTCTATATTTATAGAAGAAGAAGGAGAAGAAGCAGCAGCAGCTTTGGTAAAATTACACTTTTACTGCAGTAGGTATCAGAAGCTTCAGCGAGGAGGCGGCGTCCTCTTGCTCCGCTGGAAGCAAAGGAACTAGTAGTGAAACTGGCGACAGTGGAAGAAGAATTGGGCTTCTTGCAAGGAAGCCAGGAGTTGGCGAGTCGCTCCGATATGCAAATCTTCCCTATTCTAGTTTGGAACACCGCTAAGAGCAGCGATATGAAACCCAGTAGCATCAACTCTGCATCGTCGTCGTACCCAAAAAACCAAAGGAAAGAATTCACATGCATGCACATTAGCATTGTACATAGTCCAAAAAAAAAAAAGAGAAAAAAACGATCCCTCACCTTCTTTGATCTTCTGTAAGGCGCCGACGAGTGGCCACTTTTTGCGCTTCTGCAAAAGCTGCATTCGGCAAGGAAACTTGAGTTAGAGAATAGTAGGCATTGCGATCGACATGTCGGAGTTAGACTTTAGGAGAGGTCGATACTCTCAGAACTTAGGTAGCAAGAGTCATCACCTGGCCAGCGCAAAGAAGAAATCTATCAACAAGGATAGAAATCAAGACTATGAAGAAGCAAACTAGAGCCACCACCCACGACGGTGTGAACTCTAACGATATCTCGGCTCCTCCTGCATCGGCCATTCTCTCTCTCTCTCTCTCTCTCTCTCTCTCTCTCTCTCTCTCTCTCTCTCTCTCTCTCTCTCTCTCTCTCTCTCTCTCTTTCTCTCTCTCTCTCTCTCTCTCTCTCTCTCTCTCTCTCTCTCTCTCTCTCTCTCTCTCTCTCTCTCTCTCTCTCTCTCTCTCTCTCTCTCTCTCTCTCTCTCTGCGTGTTTTTATTGCCTCTCGTTTGCATCCTCGTATATATATCGAATGATGCACAAGAAAATGCTTACACGATGTTCACACACACATCCACGATTTCCTTTTCGTTTTACTGGACAAAACACAAGCGAACCTACGAGGAACATGACTTGTTCTTCCGATGTCTCATAGGAAACTATAATTCTCAGATGAACTCATCTGGTGGAGTGAATATGGTCTTGGCAAAACGCCAATGGGAGTTTTGGTAGATAGAGACCTCGCGTTGACTCCAATTTCAACACCTAACAAGAGCAAAACTTAGTCAATTCGAGGTGTGAACGAGGTTTGTTGTGTATAATTTTTGAGCCATCGATGGTGTGTGATTTATCTGTTCTTAGATTGCTTGTCCTTCATTTTTAATACAACACAGAAAAAGGAAACCGCCAAATATATGAGGCACCAGAAAGAAACGCTCACAAATTATTGCTTGACAATTTTTCTTGTCTTTAATATAACAAAAAAAAATGACAGCATTTTCTGCAGGTCTATTGCTCTTATCTTTCAATTTTTCAACTTACTTAAACAAAGACTCTGAACGAGTTGGTACTTGTCTAATCAGAGGATTAAAAAAAGACCTAGATAAAAATAAATAAAAAAAGACTTACAAATATACGACCAAATATGAACAAAGTGGACTTACAAATATACAAGCAGTTATAGCTCTATCAAAGAAAAAGACTTTTCACCACGTCGACCAATTAGCGAGTGTATTGGTAACCTGAAATTAAACAGATTTTTTTTACCACGTCAACCAATTAGCGAGTTCCGACGCATCTAAGATGGATCATCTGAGAATCACGACTCTTGATAAGATGTCGCTCCTCAAAGAGTATTCAGAAGTTATTAGATACAGCTTATGTGCGGCCGTTGCAGTTATCAATTAAAAAGTTGTTTCGACTTCTGTATTTGTAACTTGTTTGGCAAACATGGATGGTTGCAACACCCCGCGTGTCACAGCAATACCCGCAACTTTTAAGAAGTCGCCTCACTCGATTTCAAGATGTTGTACCTTCTGCAAATGCATCGCCAAAGCACAAATACTACGGCACACATTGCTATGTAGTTATGGCTCAGTACGATTACGAATTCATCGAAACGGACCGCCAATCAATCGCACGTGTGGATATGGTCTGGGACGCGTCAAGGTTGTCATGTGGTGCGCGAGGTTTCGGCCTCATTGGATCAAGTAATAAACTAATTGGTCAACTGCCATTAGTCAATGTTTTTTTTTTTTGGAAAATTTCTATTGGAAACGAATGCCTATCGATCAATTACACGAACTTGACTAAATGAATGATAAAAAATGTGGCCTAATTTATTGAAGCCGGTCAAGTTAAGCAATATCGAGTTTCACGCATTCGTCGTGGTGGTTGGTATCGTGATCAGTGGCCCGCTTCGCATAGGCTGCCAACCTTTTCTTGCATTTTCTAAGTTACTCTACCAATTTATAAATTTCACTAATGACGAGTTCAAATGAGTATATGCCTTTTTCACTCGGTTGTATTTTTTGGCATTATGAACTAGTGTGCTTCAAAAATGGTTTAGGAACGCATTAATTGTTATTGAGCGAATTAACCATTGTTACATACGCGGGCAAGATCGCGAAGCCGACTTGAGATGACGTTTTCCATCCTGAAATCGGGAAAAGTGTCAAAAAAGTCCTAAACTTTTGACATTGGTGCCAATTTAGTCATAAACCTTTTTTTGTGCCAATTCAGTCATAAACCTTTTGCATTTGTGCCAATTTAGGTCCCGTTTGGTCCAGCTTTCGACCTCGAAAGCCCCTTTTCAAAATGCTGAACCGCTTGGTCCAGCTTTTGGCCTAGCATTTGGAATGCCGAAAGCCCAAAGCCGGTCCGGACCAGCTTTGGGCTTTCGGCATTCCACAAATGTTGAACCCAAATTTTTTGTCCCCAAACTACCCTCACTTATTTTGGCTTATTCCGGTTTTGCCCCTCTAGGTACCGTTCATCTTCTTCGTGAGGTGGCCGGCGAGGGAGGCCGACGAGGGCGGCCTACACTGAATCGCGCCGGCGAGGTATCACGGCCCAGGCGATGGCCACCTGAGGTCGCGCAACTGCCCAGGCGCCGCCAGCCTGGGTCGCACGAGGTCATCTACCGCCTGGGTCATGCGACCACAGGCGGCCGTCGCTTGGGTCGCTCGACTCAAGCAGCCGTCACCTGGGTCGAGCGACCTTAGGCGGCCGTTGCCTGGGTCGCTCGACTCAGGCGGCCGTCGCCTGGGTCGCACAACCCTCGCCGAGGGTCGCCTGGCCTCGAGTGATGACCGCCGGCGGTTGATCTAGCTCGTCGAGGGTCGCCCGACCTCGAGCGACGGCCGCCAGCGCTAGATCTAGCTCGTCGATGGCCGTCGGCCTTCGCCAGCTCCGACGAAGGGTGGGATAGGTTTTTTTTTAATAAAAAAAATAATTCTCAAAGCCCTTTTGCAGGAAAAAATTTACCAAACACCACTTGGGCCACAGTAGCTTTACAAATGATTTTTTACCAAACGCCACTTGCATTTTCCCAAGAGACTTTAACCTAAAGGTATTTGCATTCCCTCAAGTAGCATTTGGAAAGTTGAACCAAATGGGCCCTTAGCCCTAAACCTTTTTTTGGTGCCAATTCAGTCTTAAACCTTTTACATTTATGCCAATTCAGTCATAAACCTTTTATCTTTGTGCCAATTCTGTCTTTCCGACCAATTTTGGCCAATTTTGCTGACGTGGATGCCGGCTGGCCGGTCACCGGCTCTGATGTGGATAACTTTAATAATATTTTTTTAAATTTTTTTTTCTTTTTTTCTTTTCTTTTCACCCCCTCCCTCTTTCCTCCAGTCGGTCGCTGAATCAACAACCGGCCAGAGGCCAATGAGGTCGCCTTCGTCAGCGACAGCGAAGGCGAGCCTTGCCATGGCTGGGCGAGGCTGGACCTCGCCAGATCTAGCAAGGTCGTGCCTCGCCCAACCGCCGGCGAGGCTCGACCTCGCCAGATCCGGTGAGGTCGGGCCTCATGTAGTCGCTGGCGAGGCTGGAGCCCTCGCCAAAGGCCTTCGACCTCGCGGCCTCCGGCGAGGGCTCGAGCCTTGCCTGCGGCTGGGCGAGGCCCGACCTCGCCGAAGGCCGCCAGGTCAAAGGCCTCTGGCGAGGTCGAGCCTCGCTAGAGGCTGGGCGAGGCTGGACCTCGCCAGATTTGGCGAGGTCAACCTTGCCAGCCTCTAGCCGATCATCGATCCGACGACCGGCTGGAGGAAGGAGAGGGGGAGGGAAAAGGAAAAGAAAAGAATAAATAAATAATTCAAAAAAATATTAAAATATTATTAAAATTGTTCACGTCAGCGCCGGTTATCGGCTGCCGACCGGCCGGCGTCCACGTCAGCAAAATCCGGGCAAAATTGTCCGGAAGGACTGAATTGACACAAAGACAAAGGGTTTAAGGCTGAATTGGCACCAATACAAAAAGTTTAGGACTAAATTAACACCAAAAAAAGGTTTATGACTAAATTGGCCCCAATGCAAAAGGTTTATAACTGAATTTGCACCAAAAAAATGTTTAGGACTAAATTGGTACCAATGCAAAAGGTTTAGGACTTTTTTAACACTTTTCCCTCTTGAAATCTTTAGATACTTCCCCGAGGCGATCAACTTCACAGTCGAATTTGCAGCATTTGGAATGATCTCGCAGTACAACCTTGAGCCACCCCGAAGGTTTACGCAGCTCTATCCACATTATGCTGCAGCGGGTTCGATTGGAAGGTTTTCAACGTGCTTGACTATTATCGTCTCTATCCAAAGTTCCCGGATATGTTTCAGCCTCAGCTCGAAGATGGAAGGATTATCCATGTGGAGGACATTGCCCAAGGGCTCGAAAACGGTCCAGCAGCTCTGGTCGGGCTGTTTTCCGGTCGCGATCTCGAGAACACAGGTGGTCATGGTTTCGCGCGAATAAGTCACTTGTTGTACCTTTTACCATTGGCATAGTCTCTCTCCCTTGCGTTTTCCTAAAGGATCCGTTTTCTGTTTGTCTTTGGACTGCCGTTCTGTCGTATGAGGACTTAGGGGTTTGTCTCTTTCTTTAAGGACCATTGCGAGGACGTAAATGCATCTCTTATTTGATGATGATGAGTAATTATCTACTCTTAACATTGGAACCCCTTCCATTAAATCACTGGATACTATGATCAATCAACATAACCATCTCCCACGCCATTGTATGTGCACACATAGGAATACAATATCTACTTTCTTCCATTTATTATTTTCTATCCAATTTTTTTTCGGTCGGATTTATCTAATTTTTTTTTGGTCGAAATTTTCTATCTAATTTAAATTGCAATACTTACTATAGGAATGTCTTTATTCGGTAGGGATGTCTTTATCTGATAATGCTGGCTATACATCTACTTAATTATATTAATAGTACCATTTATCATCCTTAAAATTTGAAGTCTTCCCACGAAATCACTGGATAGGGGTTGATCAACACAAGTATGTCACATTTATCCTACTACAAATACTAGAGCCTCTTAAGTAACTAGAGCTCTGTTTGTTTCAAGGAAAATGTGACATTCTAGAAAATATTTTCCAAGAAAATGACAATATTTTCCAGTGTTTGCCTACAGAACCTCGCCAAGATCTGATCAAGGGGTCGCGGCCCTACCCCAGACATGGTCAAGGGTCGTTGGCACTTGGCCCTCACCCAGACATGGCCGAGGGCCGCCATTAGCAGAGGTCGACCGCTAGTGGTGGCCCTCGACCCGGTCTAGGGGAGGACCCCGACCGCTCACGGACCTCTTCTGGCGATGGTGGGGCGGCGGTGAGGAGGGATGCAATTTTTTAAAAATTATTTAGCTTATTTTTAAATTTCATTTTAATTTAAATTAGTATTAAAAATCAATTTTTTGCCAAAACAACGTCGTTTTAGTCTTATATTTCATAATTGAGCCACGTCATCGCCACGTGGGAGAGAGAAAATATTAAAATAAGTCATGTTAGAATCAGATCAACATTTTCCATTAGTAAGTTAGATGGTGTTAACTTTAGGATTCGATTAAACCAATTTGACAAATTTTAGGACTTGATTACACTTTTTGCAAGTTTTAGGACTCAAATGCACTTCCGTAACAAATTTTAGAAATTTCAATGAACATATCCATTTTCCTAACTGACCGGACTTCCGCTAGCCCTTACTGCTCACAAGCAAAACTCCACCAATCTTTTCTTGATCAAAGCGTCGATCCTCTTCTGCATGCTCGTCAACACGTTCTGCCTAGTGTTCGCCCTCGAGTGCGCCACCAGGCCCACGTTGATCGCTGCCAGATCCTCCGCCCTCACGGCAATCACCTCCTCCGGCTCCGCCTCGTCCACACCCAGATCAGGCACAAGCAGAACCACTTCGAGATCTCTAAGTCGTCATCCCGCTCTTAACCTCATCCTCCTCCCGCCACCGCATGACTCACCGTACGTCCCGACCTCGAGCCACACCTGCATCGCACAGCCAGCGACTCGGTTCGCGTCAAGCTGAGCAGACTCGACGAAGGGAGGCAGGATCACCGGTAGTGCAACAGTCGCTTCGCCCTGTCGATAGGCTCCGCCGGGGATTGAAACTCCAAGGCTAGGTGCCTAAGCCAATCGGGAGCCCCGGCAGCTGCAGCACTGGAGAGCGGCCTTGAGTGATCAGATCGCTGGATCCCAGCGTGGCTCGAGCTCTTTAATACTTGCGTGCTTTCATTCCCGCATTTTAAATAAATTGGTTGTTCTTTTCCTTTCTAGAATGGCTAAGAAAGCTTGTGATTGTTGCAAAGTGGAGGTTAATTGTCACTTAACATTAATTAATCAATCCTTAGTTCCTATGAGGTGGATGGGTGATCGAATCACATGATCGAAATTCCATACTCAAATTTATGTTCTTGTTTGTTGATTGGATTGTGTGAGCCAATGATGCTTGGTTTGGGTGATTGTTTGAATGGATCCGACATTAGAAACATTGGCAGCCGATGGCCGAAGGCGTGAAGCCGGTGGATGAGGAATCCATGGTGGCGGTCCAAGGATTGTTAGACTAAGTTTAGGGCTAATTAGTCTAGTTTAGCCAATAGACTTAGGTTCCGATAATCAAATTAGCTTAGACTTTAGTTGATGTAGTCTACCTTAGACAATAAAAATACTTAGCATCACATTCTTAGTAAATGATTAGCTTAGACTAGATTAGTGTAATCACTTTCAATAAAATTGAGTAGAATTTAGGGTCACCTCCAATCTAGCTCAACTCCTCAGGAATATGATTAGTTTCTAATCTCAAGCTTATGGGGGTTCATGTCCTAAGGCTCATACAAGGAAATGTATATTCTCAAGCTTATGGAGGGTTTATATCCCGAGGCTCGAGTTGCTGATGACATTTCGCGCATTCCTCCTCAAATGTCATTCTAGTGTGCTTATCAAAATCCGGATTACCTTGGTAATCTCGAGTTGCTAATGACCTTCAGGGATGATATTGGTTGTGTCCTACTTGAAATAATGAGTTAGTAAATATTCACAATTCAAATTTGTGATGGTGAGGTTGTTGTCCCAAGTGCAGCAACGATGGTTTCATTTCATGAGAGCCTTATGGTTCGCTTGCATTTGGGTCATTGAACTTTGATGGTCGTTCTATTCATCACCTCATCCACAGGATGTGTCTATCCAGTTATGCTCAAAGTTTCGCGCTTTTTATATGGTCGACCGACACTAGAATCTCGCTATTTTTTACTGATGATGACTTGACACAGAAAAGGAAAATCTATACTCATACAGATGATGAAGCATTGTACAGAACAATCCTGCTCTTCTTAATTGATTCTTTGTGAACGTCAAGTTAAAAAGAACCAACTTCATGGCTTCATCAGTGTCTGCGTCTCGGAGGTTGTGGACATCGGAGATGGGGATTGCTGGATTTCTTGAGCTTCCACGTCTCCCGTTGCGGTACCTTTTCCACCACTTTTTATCAGCTCGACTCCCACCGATCCCTCTTTGGAACCCGTTTGAACACTTGGCCCACCTGTGGCGGTTTTTCTTAAATTCTTGTTCTTTTTTGCGTGCCGGGCCCAGCCGACGAGCCCCTCTTGTATGTGTTCGTCAAATATCGCCTTCTTGAATGAAGTCCCCATCTTAATTTCATCGGCACAAACAAATAAAAGCACATCAGTCTCATTGTTTACCCAAATCACAAGTATAATGTTGTAACAGTCGTATTAAGTAACTCTAAGTCTCTAACCTGTGTTACAATTGCGTATAGAGGTAGTGTGCTGTAACTACAAAAGAACTGGATAAACACTCTGCAGAACATGAGCAAAGCTTTGATGTCAGGAGTCGAAGATAAGTCTTCGTACGATGCATGGATCAAAGAGATTAGTGTCGGCCTCACCCAATGACAAGTCTCGGGATGATATAACGGACCTCGCCCATTATGCAGGAGCTGAATTTATATTGGAACTGCAGAACGGCAGAGCATTAGTCGAAGTCCGGTTTGTGCTTCAGGAATTTTCAATTTTAACTGACAATTAGCCCCACTTACTTACCAATACGAAGAAGAAGAAAGCCAGTTCAAAGGAGTTTTGGAACAGAATGATGTGAATCAGGACAAGGACGAGCCGAGGCCGGTGGAACCAAAAATGGTCGTCGGAAGGCTGAACGACCAAGTCCCCCTCAATTGCTACGTGCCTCTGGGCAACCTCCTGCGCCAACTGACTTATCACATGCTCCAGTTTGGTTCCGACCGCGAGCAAAAGCTGCACAGAAGCAATAAGACATTTAGATAAGAGAACCATCCACATATTAACTAGGGATTTCCGTTTACTTACAATTAACGGGATGAAAGATATCCAGAAGTACGCATGCCAACCTGCACAGATCATTCCAAGACAGTTGATCAATTGGAAATAATTTCTCTAGTACAGCTTCTGCACAACGATATGCTCTGACAGACTGCTTAGACAACTTACCGGCAACATTGAGCAGCAAGAAGACCACAACGAATAACCAAAGGTACCAACTGTGACGAGGAGACAATCATTTAGTAGATAGCCTGAAGAAGAACGAGCTAAAATCTTCCTATGTTTTTATTTTCTAGCCGAAATGTTCACAAATTTTTCTCTTGGTAAAAATACACGCCCGAGTTCTTTCCTGAAATAAAAGGTAAATAGCTAAAAGCAATTTCTTTCTACCATATTCCGACAACTTTCTTGAAATCGGCCTCCAGGGCGCGTATCATGTACTTGTGGAAATTGAATTTCGGATTGCCTCTACAATGAGCCTAAAGAGATGAATGTGATAATTGTCAGTATTGAATTTTACTAGGATCGCCTCGCCATGTATGGGCATCACAGGAGCATATGGAGTAAAAATCTAGTTTAGAGGAATATCGTACCATGATGAAACCCAAACGAAGGGTGGTATAATCCGACTTGGTCACAGAACCATAGAACTGCTTGAAAAACGAATGCTGCACAAACGGGAAAATTGGTCAAGAACGAGCCAAGGCCTATGAAAATTGCCTGAACATGAACCTGGACATTATAGAAGACGGCCAAATGCCATATCGAAAGTTCAATACACAATGCTGGATGTCTCCAGATGTTAGCCAAGAGTTTTAGTACAAAGTTACATGAACAAGGCAGATGAAGAGGAGCCTTTCAAGACTTACCACCCAGCTAAGTGCAGATAAGCTCTTGCCAATGCCGAGAAAACGGCCTCTGATGAAGGTGTGATCCTGAACATGTGTGAACTTCGTTCGCAAAGCTGTGCATCGATTTTTAAGTGTTTGAGATGGGAAAGTCAGAATGATAGTGCAGAAGAATATGCCACAGCAAAATTTTCCACTTTCGAATTGAACGACATTACCTTCTTCGGGATCGTACTCCTTCTTCTGGATGGCATCCTCCCACCGCTTCCATAGGCGTATCTAAAAGCGCATGAGACGATATCAAGCACTTAGACAATTGATTGAAGACACATTTGATAGGTAAGAGACCGAAAAGGACAGATTACAAAAAGTCTCCTGGCATGACATTAAGTTACCTGTGCTCCTCCGCATAGGATCGTTAGAGCACAGAAAACCACGTGCACGACAGCCAGCACAAAGATGAAAATGTGCAGATTATGAAGCGCCGTGAGAGACAACAACGGCACCTTCCCCTGAAACAATAATTACGGTGTCATTCTGCCGCGCAATCTCTAACATTTGTTCCATCAGGCCTCAAGGTATGTTATGTCATCTCCTACCAAACAGTTGTAAATCTCACACAAATGGAGTCACAGCATCACATGTGAGAGCGGTAAAACATGCTTTCGGAGGTACCTAATAACTTTTGTGGACGGTAAGGATCGTTAAGCATTGAGAAACATCTAACAGCTGTTCTGTATAGTTTTTAGTGCACGGGAAATTCTGAATTTTCGAGTCGAAGAAGGACTCCTTCACACGTGGAAGGAAAGAGATGTATGCGTGTAATGAAATGTAGGATCTTTAACAGCATCATTTAACGAAACCTTGACTTGGGCAAAATTTGGGTATTTACTGAATGTTTGTGATATTTTTTTTAGACAAAAAAGTTAGGGCCAAAGTTGGAACCCGAGCTAAAGTTAGTGATCTTTTACATGACAAAAAAGTTCGGATCAGAATGGGATCCGGCTTGAAGTCACTGCTTGTTAGGGGAATTGGGCCACAAAAACAGTGACTGAATACTTGAGGAGCCAAATCATGGGTCACTGTATTAGCCATGTCTTTGGACTTCTAACTTCAAAGAAAAAGTCAACTGGTATAGATGGGATCTCCAAGATGAAAGATTGCATATCCTTCAGAAAATCTACAATACGTGCCCCGCATGAGCTCACTTTACTCGTGCAGAAGCCAGCGACTTTCTTTTTTCGTGCCCAATCAAGGCAAGTCGTGCGTAAACATAACATATTATAAAGCCCATCTATCATCTCTCTCTCTCTCGCTCTCTCTCTCTCTCTCTCTCTCTCTCTCTCTCTCTCTCTCTCGTCAACGAAGAACTAAAAAAAAGAAAACAAACTGAAGAAAGAACAAAGGAAAATGCACGCAACAAAGGAGGAAGAGAGAGAAGAATATTTGTGATATAGAAAGCTAAGTTACCTCGCTACTGCAGTAATCAGAGGAACCTTCAGCGAGAAGGCGGCGTCCTCCAGGATGGAAGAAATTAGTCAGGAAGTGAGCGGTGGTGCCGCTGCCTTCACCTTCGGCGGGGGCTTCCTTCTTGCAAGGTAGCCACTTGTTCGCGAGCTCTTCCGAAATGCATATTCTGCCTATCCTACCTTGGAACACGGTGAGCAGGAGCGATATGAAACCCAACAGCATCAGCTCTGCCAGGAATGAGATCGTGCACGCATAAGATGCCAAGTTTTAGAAGCATCATTGCAATTTCTAGTCTATAAGGACGCATGAAATGAACCGTAAAATATTGGAAATGAAAACAAAAATCGTTGTGTAGTTAAGGATAACCTTCTTTGATTTTCTGTAAGGCGTCGAAGAGCGGTTTCTGGTTCCTCTTCTTGAGATACTGCATTTACCAAATCAGAGAGAGGAAGGCCACACGTCTTCATTAGTCACAAAAGGAACCCGAGTAGAGACATGCCGAGTTCTCGTATGAAACTTCAGATAGTTGATGCACAAATATATCGATTCGATGAAAAAGAACGAGAAGAAAGGGCACCTTGCCAGCATAATGGAGAAACCGCTCGACAGCCAGAGAAATGACTACTATCACAGTGCAAACGACGGCGACCACCCATGTCGGCGTGAACTCCAACGTAGCTCCCTCGCCTTCTCCGGCCATCCTCTCTCTTGCTGTCGAGAAATCTGATATGAATGTGATGTGTGCGTGCCTGTATTTATATATATACAGAAAAACACGATATGACATGTGAGGCTGAAAGAGTATTCCTTTGACTTAGAAAATGGGACGGTTCGTCTCAAATTGATCGATAAACTAGTGTTTGACTAAGATCCCAACTGGTGAAGGTAGAATTGCATGCAAGAAATGGTAAAAGTCTCTGGATGTTTTGTTAGGACGTTGACCCTTTAAAGAAAACCATGTAGAGACCACACATTCTCTTGTTTGATTGGATTATATTACAAGACGAAATCAATCTTGGTACTCGGACAAGTTCGTATCGGAACACGTGATTAACTTGATCTAGCAAAACGAAAAAGCATTCAATATTAACCGTAACTTTTCGCGGTGAACGAGTATAGTCACCCTCTTGAGACTTCTCCAGTTTGGAAGTTTCTGTGCGTTTCAAACCTTAATCTGTGCACGATTCTACCACGTTTCTGATGGCATTTCCACACAAGACTGCGACCTTAGGTTCGTCCATGGATGGATTTGAGACCTCGCTTACTTCCCCATTTTGAATAACCCTAATTAAGTTGACTTGTGTGGTGGTTGAAAATGAGGTTAAAAGGGACGTGAATTGTGCTGGGAAAAAAATGTTTGTGTTTCTGAAAATAACGCGAAAGTTATTAGATCTTGCAATTCAAATCTAACACAATAAGAAGAAATTACCAGAGAAATGAACGAGAAATTATAAAGACACAAGTGTGGTTCGATCCAAGGGTCGAAACTTACTTCACAGGGAGAACCAATCACCAAGAAATTCACTTTGAATCTGTAGGGTACGGAGTTCACAATTAATCTTGTTGTCTCACAATTTTTCACAGTGGACTCGTTCAGAAAACTCTCAAAGAAAACATCCCAACACCCTCTTGTTTGGTCAAATGTGTCCACCGCGTAAAATTCCATCTCATATATATACATAGGAAAGCTAGTCAACTTAAATAACCTACTAAAACGATAAAAAAAATTCATTTTTTGGATATGGTTTCCTTCACAAGCTCAAACTCGAGATATATTCATACTATTGTGGATGATCACAGAGAAAAAATCATGACATTCTTGTTTGCTCAAACATGTCCACCGCGTAAAATTCCATCCCATATATGTATACATATTGTCATTAAAATAGGCCAGACCAAATTAGGAAACATATTCAATTGAGGAAATATACTTGGATTTAGTTTCCATCAAATACTCAAATTCGAGATATATTTGCAATATCGTGAATGATGCAATGAATATGACCATTATATCGCAAATGCCAGAATTTGTCCTTTTTTGGTTGGGGGCCAATTCCGTGTCCATTAATATGTTATTTCTTACTTTGTGATGGTTTAATTTAGTGGGATTAGGTTTGGGCAATATGTAATGGAGACAAAAAATGGGGCTGACGTAATCAAGGATTTGTTTATTTTAGCCAAAGTTAGGCGCTAATGTTTTCTAATGGAGTTCACACATAAGTTGGGATGAAAAATGCATTTTTTTAAGACTGAAATACCAACTCTTTCCCTGAAAAATATGCCTGAAATTATTTGGTGGGTCGCATTTTTCTTGGGAACATCTCTGCAATTTTTTCTTCTTTTTGTTCTTAAATTTGACGGGACATGTGAAAGAGTTTGGTTGGACTTGTGATAGGTTCACACTGCCGCTAGACTTTCATGATGATGTACTTATCGTATGATTTTCGAATTCGAAAATGAGCGAAATGATCATAAAATGTAATTTCATTTAAGCTAAACCTTATATGTACTTGGTTTTGTTATGGGTTAATAACACGAAAATCCAAAATTGATAAACATGTAATAAATTTACCCCAAACTAATTTTTTAACCACCAAAAATAAAAAACTAGTATATTTGTGACAAATTTACATTTTATTAATTTCTGTTAAATTGGATTAATATTACGAAAAATCACAAACTGATACAGTCGTCAACTACCATGTGTCATGGGTGTACTAATTTGAGGTTTGTTGTGGTCAAAAAATTAGTTTTGAATTTTTCACAAGTATATTAATTTGGGATTTTTCGTGGTATGAACCCTTTTGTTAATAATGTAATTTCCATTTGCTTATAAAAGAGTTAATTCGGTTGTATCAATTTATTTTTGGAGAGCTCATAGTCCCTATATTTTGAAGGATTGATCCATGATAGACATCCGTCAAATCGAAATAAAAGAAATGATATGAATTTATCTATATTTTTATATAAATATATAAATGTACCGGTCAATGTAAGATTATTTTTTTGAGGTATTAAGTATTTTATTTAAAAAAGAATGTGAAAATGCGTGCACGATAAGAGATAAGAAAAGTCAAAAATAAAAAGGTTTATACGACGAAAAATTCCAAATTTGTATATTTGAGACAAATTTACCTCAAATTAATTTTTTAATCACAAAAAAATCCTAAACTGGTGTACCTGTGACAAATTCACACTCCGCTAATTTCTGTTAAATTGGATTAATAACACGAAAAATTTCAAACCAGTACAACTGTGGCAAACGAAGGGTAAAATCCCAAATCATTACACTAGTCAACTGACACTTGTCATCCAACTCAACAAATTGACGATAAAATTTAACGGAGAGTAAACTTATCATAGGTATTTTTGGTAGTCAAAAAATTAGTTTGAGATAAATTCGTTACAAGCGTACCAATTTAGGATTTTTCGTGCTATTAAATCCAAAAAAAATCGCTTTAAACAATCTCATGCGGCACTTATGCTTTAATTATTATTTAGGACGAAACACTTGAAATATTTTAAATTATTTAAATATTGATATGCAAAATCATGTGAAAGTTTATCATAAACTTTTCAAAATTCGAAAGTATTTTTCTTTTACTTTCTACTTTCAGAGAAAAAGTATCTGACCAAAAAAGAAAAAATTTCAGAGAAAAAGTCATAAAATGAAAATTATATAAATAAAAAAAAGCTGGAAAAATCTGTAAAGACTGGCTTTCCCTTCATATCGTAGGTAGGCTTTGAAGTCAACTATAACTAGTGTCTTTCCTTTCAGCGAGGGCAAAAAACCGAACTAGGGACGGTAGCCACTTCAGAGGTAAGAATCAGGACAGCGATGTGGGTAATAAATCAACACGTTGGTCGTCGGATGATCGATACGTGGAAAAAATTCAATTATGAAATCAATTTTAAATGCAAATTTTACTAATTCAACTTCTGATGTATAAGAATATTTTTACACCAGCGGTCAACCTAGCTGCACCAATATTTTTTCCCTTAAATACAGCGACAAATCATTTTTTGTTATTACAATTTAACCTATTTTTAAGGGATAATGGCATAGCTGGTCTCTGAACTTTGATCAAATATGTAATGTGATTCTTAAATTTTTAATTTGTTCAATGTGATTCTTGAACTTTTTGTACATATTCAAACTAGTCCCTGAATTATATAAAAATTGAGAGATAATATTGAACATTTTCATATAGTCAATAGAATAATTTGAACATATTCTAAAATTTTATGGATTATATTGAACAAATTAAAAATTTAGAGACCATATTGCATATTTAACTAAAATTTATAAATAATATTTCACATTAAATCAAAATTGAGGGACTATTTATATCATTTTTCTTATATTTAAACGCCCCCTTTCATCATTTGTCACGTCACTGATACGAAGTGGCTTTCCAACTTTGCTAATTTATCAAAATGGAGAAGAGATTAGACAGGACAAGACCTTGACGAAGTCCCTCTTTATGCCGCGCTGCGGATACGCACGCACCGGGACAAACCCCACCTCAGTTAAAGCCCTTGTAAGCATCGAGGCAATCGGTGTAAGCTGGTTGGTTTATTCAAATCAAAAATATTTTATTTGTGTATTCACACGGTCGTGTCTCGAATCCCACGACGCATATTAACAATTGCATGGCCGCCTTGACGTACTTCTCTCCAACCTTTTCGAGAATTTTCTTTTCCTGTCGAAAGTAATCTATTGAACGAGTCGCTGGCATAATCAGTATTCCCGATCATTCACCTGCTTCCTCGTCGCTATCTATCCTCATGGCCGACCCCACTGTCGCTTTCCTTTCGCTCTCTCGGGCAAAATCCGTATCCGTCGTTTAAGGGGAAAGAAGAGGAAGATGGCGTGTATCGTGTGCAATATCATGACCCGCACTCAATATTTGCCGCTGTTTTTCATGAGTTCGGTTCGCCTCGAAAAGTCTTTACTTATCGGTAGAGATTATCTCAATTATATGGTGGTTTATGTAGTTAAGACATGAAAAATACACTGCCAAATATGAAATTTAATAAATAAATAGGAAGAAAACATAGTTTTGTAAGCATGAGGTTTGGGCCTAAGACACGAGGCTTTGTTGGGCCCTAATATAACATCTTTTTGTAAGCATGGTTTTCCAGAACCTCATTGTTAACGTCGGATCATTTGATTATTGTTAGGGATTTATACTGATTGAAATGAGAACATTTTTTCATATTTTCTTCGCATTAAGATTGTTTTGTAATGGGATGAAAGTGTGTGTCTTCTGAAATATATAGTAGGATTTCGAGAATAGGAGATGCAAAATTGAGTTTTGAAATTCAATGGTACAAATTTTATTTAAAAAAAAACAATCGAGGACAATTATTTTAATTGCTCCCAATTCTTCAAAAATATCGGGGGGTAATTAAATCCAATTCTATAAAAATATTGTGGTATTTGAGCAGTATGTTTATATTAGAAATAGGATTCACTTTTAAAAATCAAACACAATTTCTCTCCTCTTTATTGAAAAAAAAATTAACGATGGTTATTAGTTATTTGTCTCGCTTTTTTTTTTCACAAATACCCTTGCAATATATAATACCCATTTATTGAGTAACCACACATTTTCTTTCTATGCATAACCACCATTTTATCTCACTTTTCACCATTATCTACTTATATCTATATTTATATCCCTATGTTCAAGCCAAATTTGAGGTTTATCTCACTTATGGCTTTCTGAATTCACCTTTGCATAAATTACTATCATCTAAAGAAAATAACTCCTTTTTGTTCTCCATTTAGATTTATTTTTCTTGATAAAAACCTTTTTTTCAAAGGCTAAAACTGTAAAAGCTTAGCAAATAAAAAACTACCCACGACTTTTCAAATTAAAAAACCGCCAACTGCCCAAAAAAAAGGAAATAATCATATTAAGCAAGAAGTATTATTTGTCTCACTTTTAACTTTACACAATATAATGTCAATTTATTTATTGAGTAACCACTAACCACCCGCTTTCTTTCTAAGCATAACTACCATTTTGCACAAGTATTGATATTGTACCGGACATCCTCAACCATATTGAAAAATTAAAGACAATATTAATATATATATATGTGTGTTTAACCTATAATTTTTAATAGTTACATACTAAACACGCGCGTGCACGATAAGATTGTACGCGCGTGTTAGATACAATCGTGCCTGGTACAAATTGAAAGTGAGACCCTTTCCACATTTTCCATTTGAATCATATTAAGCAAGAAGTATCATTTGTCTCACTTTTAATTTTGCACTATATAATGTCATTTATTGAGTGACCACCCACTTTCTTTATAAGCATAACTATCATTTTTGTCTCACTTTGTACAAGTACATATATCATATTGGACATTCTCAACCATATCGAGAAATTAAAGACAATATTATTATGTATATATATATATATGTGTGTGTGTGTGTTTAACCTATTTTGACACCTATTTTCGTAAACCAGGCTGATGCCATTTACCGAACTATTCTCCAAAAAGGGCGGTCGCGACAACCTATAATTTTAGCAGTTAGATACTAACTCTTTGCACACTAGTGCACAAACAATTGTGCGCGGATGTTAGATATGATCGTGCATGATACGAAATCAAAAGTGAGAACGTTTGCAAATTTTCGATTTGAATCATATTAAGCAAGAAGTATTAATTGCCCTACTTTAACTTTGCACTATATAATGTCAATTTATTGAATAACCACCCACTTTCTTTCTAAGCATAACTACCATTTTTGCGTCACTTTGCACAAGTACCGATATTGTATCGAACATTCTCAATCATATTGAGAAATTAAAGACAATGTTGTTGTGTGCGTATGAGTTTAACTGATAATTTTTAGCAGTTACATACTAGCTCTTTCCAAGCGTGTGCACGATACAATTGTGCACACGTGTTAGATATGATTGTGCAAGATATGAAATCGAAAGTGAGACCGTTTCCACATTTTCGATTTTAATCATATTAAGCAAGAAGTATTATTTATCTCACTTTTAACTTGCACTATATAATGTCAATTTATTGAGTAACCACCTGCTTTCTTTCTAAGCATAATTACCATTTTTGTCTCACTTTCACAAGTACCGATATCGTACCGGACATTCTCAACCATATTGAGAAATTAAAGACAATATTATTTTGTATATATATGTTTAACCTATAAATTTTAACAATTACATATTAGCTCTCTACATGCGTGTGCACGATACAATTGTACGCACGTGTTAGATACCATCGTGCATAGTACGAAATCGAAAGTGAGACGGTTTCCATATTTTGGACTTGAATCATATTATGCAAGAATTATTATTTGTCTCACTTTTAACTTTGCACTATATAATATCAATTTATTGAGTGACCACCCGCTTTCTTTCTAAGCATAACTACCATTTTTGTCTCACTTTGCACAAGCACCGATATTGTACCAGACATCCTCAACTATATTGAGAAATTAAAGACAATATTATTATGTATATATATTTAACCTATAATTTCTATCAATTACATATTAGCTCTCTACACGCGTGTGCACAATATTATTGTGCGCGCATGTTAGATACAATTGTGCACGGTACGAAATCGAAAGTAAGACCGTTTCCACGTTTTCAGTTTAAATCATATTAAGCAAGACGTATTATTTTGTCTCACTTTTAACTTTGCATTATATAATGTCAACTTATTAAGTGATGCGTGCGTGGGCAAGTGATTCCGAAAATGGGGTTTATGGAGTACGTGTATGGATGAGTGTGTGTTTGTTGGATGTATGTCAATGGGTAAAATATAAATGAAGGATAAATTATGATCGATACCAAGGTATAAAGGACACGTCACCGACCATGGATAAAGATCGGAATCGACGAAATTTACCACCAAGGCTTTGAGGACATACCACCTGCCATGATACAGGATTTTGAGATAAGAGAAGCTCACCACCGGGGCTTGAAGGAAAATCACCAGCTGAGGATAAAGCGATCCTTAGCTCATCATCGTGGAGTAATCCACTCTCCAATAATAAAGAAACCAAAATAGGAGTTATCCACTCTCCAAAGATATTCAGTCACACTGAGGAAGATCTCGTGTATTTTCATTCAACAAGTCTTGTCTTATAATAGAGAACTCTCCTCCTTTTATAAAGGGATTAGGACATAGGAAATAACCAAACATTAAAAAAACACAGGAACTAGAAAGCATTTAAATACCTAGGAACTTAGGACTTTGACTCTTGAAACTTACGTAATAGTTAAGACTCATAAAGACCGAGGAACTTAGAAAATGCATTGATGATACATAGAAACTATGAAGTGCAATAAAGAAATAGAGATTTGAAATCTTGACTCTTCAACCTTGTAATTTTTCAAAATTCATCCACTAGTCTTGACCTGCAAATAGCCACCTTGGGAAATCGACAAATATAAATGGAAATTGTGACATCCTGAAAATTGTCCATTTGAGATTTGTGAAATATTTGGTTTTATAAATGTACTCGTAGTTAGTTCTCGCCCGGAACTGATCATTCCTGGGACACTAACCTTTGGGGAAAGGCTAATCAGGGATTTAAATTCGTGCGACTAGGAGAAAATTCGATCGTGAATTGATTTTCGACCATAAAATCGCCGAGGTGACATTTTGAGCCACTGTTGGCCGATCCAAGGATAGTTAGGGGTCAGTTCGCCACTGTTATAGTAGTGGATCGCGAGTGATTCCGCCGGACCACGAAATGAATTGACGAATGATCCTGAACCTATACCGAACGATCGTACCCCTTGGATCTAGTGATTGATCCTCGCGATTTAAATGACAACCGAAATCGTCACGAACCGAACGAACTTGCACGTGACTCGATTTATTATCAGTCACGGGTCGAATATGCGAATTTCCCCAACGAGCCACCCGTTAGTTTGAGAAACGCTCGAGTTGCGTTTAATAAAATTTATATTATTTGTTTGAGCCCAAATCGGACACCGGAAAATTAGGAAGTCACAACGGGGCATTAGGACGACGTTGCAGTTGAAACGTGTAATTTTGGATTGTCCCGAATCCTTCAGAAAAATTCGATTTCGATGAGAAATGAAGGAAGTGACTGTTTTGCCCCTAAGGCTTTCTAAAGGGTTAGTTTTATGAGGCAAGGGCGTTTTGGTCATTTTGCCCTAAAATTTGGAAAAGACACTTTTGCCCTTGGACTTTTTGAGAAATTCCAAGATTGCCCTTGGATATTTTGGACAAGATTCGGTCTCGGCCGTCGATTTCAAGATAAGATCGAATCTGGACCGTCGGATGAAAAGTAGAGAGTAGGGCATTTTGGTCATTTGCCATTTTGGGTCAAAAATTTGACTAATTAAACCTTGACCCATTCTCTCTCTTCTCTCTCTCTCTCCCCACCGAAAATCTCCCCCCACCGTGAGCTCTCCTCCCCCCCCCCCCCTCTTCGGCCATCTCTCTCTCTTTGGCCGATCACCGCCGCACCGTTCGCCGCCGTTTCTCTCTCCCCCTCTCTCTCCCGTGAGGCCGTGAGTCCCGGCCAAGGAAGCCGAGATCACCGCCGCTCGCCACCGCCGCGCCGAGCCGCTCGCCGTTCGCCGCCGTCCGCCGCCGCATATCGCTCTAGCCGAGATAGTCTAGAGCTCGGTAAGTCGCAATTTAACCCTTGCCTAGGACATCGGGTATTATCGGACTCGTTTAGACGCGGTTTAGGGTAGTTTAGGAGTTGATTAGGGTGTTGATCGTGGTTGTTGGTGGCTGACCGTGGCTGTTAGTGGCTGTTGCGTGTTGGATTAGATATTTGGGAATGAGTTTTGTGGGTTGGAGATCCATGGGTGTGAGTTAGAACTTGAATTTTGGTTGATTGGGGTGATTCTCGGATTCGTGACTACTGTACCTATCCGATTTGCTATTTTTTTGGAGAATTTTGTGGGCCGAATTTGAGGAAGTTTTCTTCATGAAAGTTGCTCCTAACATCTTGAAGTATGACATAATTTAATTTGAGAATTTTTGGAAATCATTGGAGGCCATTCGGAAGTCCATCTTTGGACCGAAATTAGTGTGCCGGAAATACTGTTCCTCCGACCTCCGGGTCTGTTCGAATTTTTATAAATTTTTCCAGACCCATTTTCAAAATGCTTCCTTCACAAAACTTGTTGGGGACATTTTTGACTATGACATATAAAACTTTCAAGGCTTTCCAAGGTGATTTGGGTACTGGATGAGATGCATTTTTATGGTCAGGCGGCCTGACCGGGCGGGTTGATTTTCATCTTACTTCAAGTGACCAAAATAGGTGTTTAGAGTTGGAACTGGGTTTCGAGTTCTCACGGAAAATGTTTATCAAGATGTTTTACGCAACATATCCAAATTTCATAATTTTTAGAGTTCGTTTACTATTTATTTGAATGGTATTTCGGTCACTGTGTAAACTGCCCAATTTTACCCCGATTCTTTAGATGTTCGTTTTTATGAGCGGAATGGTGGGGGTGTCGAGGTTGAATAGTTGCTGCCCTTGTGACGGGAATTGATTCCGAATGTGTGTTTGTATGTGGATGGTGTGTTTGTAAAGTGGTTGTAGTTGTTGGTTGATTTTCTGAATGATTGTTTGGCTGAATATTGAGTGGCCGTGTGCCATGTGTGTATGGCCGTGAGGTGTGTGGTGTGATTGCGAAATGAGCTCACGTGTCAAGCATGTGTGATTGTGTGGTGTTTGTGTGGCAAGGATGTGCATTTGCGAAGTGAGTGTGAGGCGTGAGATTGTGTGTGGCCGTGTGTACGTGTGGCCGTGTGATACGTGTGAAATGTGTGGAACGAAGGTATGAGAATGTAGGATTGGTTGGAAAAGTGATACCCTGAGGCGTGTTCGTTTACGCAGGGTAAGTTCCGTCCTGAGGCGTGTTCGTTTACGCGAGACGATGCCGTCCCTGACGAGGTGACGATGCCCTGCCCGACGGGGTGACGATGCCTGACGAGGTCAGAAGACCGTTGGCCTGATGCGTTTTACGCGGGCGTGGTAGAGAAGGAAAGTTGAGAATGTAGGATTCCGTCCTGAGGGGTGTTCGTTTACGCGGGACGATGCCGTCCCTGACGAGGTGACGATGCCCGGCTCGACGGGGTGACGATGCTTGATGAGGTCAGAAGACCGTTGGCCTGATGCGTTTTACGCGGGCGCGGTAGTGGTGGAAAAGTTGAGAGTGAGCCGAATTTGGTTTGACGCGTGAGGTTTGTGAAAGTCGACGCATGGTGTGAGTTAGTGTGTGAGTGTGGTTTGCCTCGCGTGATATGGTGCTGGATGAGGATGGATATAAATGAATTGGCTGTATTATTGTTTGACATGCAGGGATGTGCATGATGGATCCTAGGTAGGATCGCATGTGATTGTTAGTACGATTGTGTGGATGTTGTTTGTGTGTTGCTTGATTCGGTGTCTGGACTTGTCTGGAATACGTGATAGCCTAGATAAGGGTTAGGTTGTGTACTTATTGAGAAGTGTCTCATGGTAGTATCAACCAAACCATTTCAGATCAACCGCCCGAGCCATGAACCTTCTGTAGCCGCCGCTACCGCGTATTTGGGATTGTTATGCATACTTATCATTATGTGGTAGAATTCCCGATCGAGTTGAGACCGATTTGGAGTCGTCGGATGAAGCTGTGCCTGATGAGGATTCGGACGAGGATTCCGAAGGGAGTGAGTCAGAGCGGACGCCATCTAGAGGGCGTAGGGATTAGTTGGAGCTGAGGAAGAGTCTGGAAGTGTCCCATTTTGGTGTAGCGTTACCCAGGCTACTAATCTTTTATGATATCGGTGGTTTGCAGTTTAGTAGTTCAATATGTATATTTTGCTTTGTGGTTTCAGAATTGGCGATTGTGGCATAAGTTTATGTTGTAAATTGATATTGTGCTTAAATTGAGGTATAGTATATAAGTTGAGAGTGGTTTGGCAATTTTTTCTCTCTAGCACCCCAGGTAAATTATGGTTTGAGTGTTTGAAGTTTCTGCCGCGATTAAACTCTGATGGGTTCGTTTGGGTCGGCAACGTTTCCTGGGATGTCGCACTAATTCGACCGAAGAGGGATGTCGCGTGCTCGATGGGGTTCGGGGCGTGACATCCATGTTTGAATTGGTATCAGAGCGAGGACAGCTCGATCTAAGTCGGTCGAAGCCTGGAGTGATAAGGAGTGGGAACCCTGGGGTAGCCATCTAGGGTAGCTGTAGTTGGCTAGGGAGACCATAGTGAGCCATAGGTGTGTCTAGCGCTACACGTATTTCCAGACTATTGTGGTGATTGCTGATTGAATTGGGTGTTGTGATGGTTGAAGTGCAGGTGCATCCGGACCTGAGGTATGTGCTCGAACCTCATTGATTGTGATTTGGTGTTGTGATGGTAGATTGCCTGCTAAGTGAATTATTGTTGTAAATCACTGCCTAGGATTAGACTGGTATAGTTGGCCTAGGTTTCTAATCTCTGTATGGAATTATAGCAGGTAGGAGAGTGATAGAAATTGGGATAATGAGCAGCGAAGGAAGAGGTGTAGGTAGAGGAACAGGAAAAGATGCAGGAAGGGGCGTAAGAAGAGAAGTATGGGGTCGAGGTGGTACTCAAGCTAGAGCTGTAGAGGACCCCGGAGTTGATGTTAGAGCTGTAGAGGACCCCAGAGTTGATGTTAGAGCTGTAGAGGGTCTCGGAGTTAACGCTAGAATTGCAGTAGACCCCAGAGTGGATGGAATTTTAAGGACCCTTGAGGAAGTTGGGACTTTGATGGGTAGGCAGACTCCGGAGTGATATGCCACTATTGCCCAAGCGGTTGAGGCCGCTGTAGCTGTTGCCATTAATGGCAACAATGGAAATCAAGGACAGGGGTAGGTAAATGCGAATCGACTAATGCATCAGCTAGTCGAGCAGTTTCCGAAGTTAAAGCCCCCTAAGTTTAATGGTAGAGATAACCTTGAGGCTGTATCACTTTGGATAGAAGAATTAGAAAAAGCCTTCGAGGTATTGGGGTGTACGAATGAGGAGAAAGTAACGTTAGCAGTGCATCAGTTGCAAGGAAATGCAAATGATTAGTGGAAAGCCACCATAGGAAGAGTGTTCCCGGTTGATACCGCGCAGACTTGGGCGATGTTTGTGGAAATCTTTAATGGTAAGTATTCCTCTGAGAGTGCCCAGGATAGAAGTTGGCGGAGTTCATGAGGCTTCATCAGGGGCAGAGAACAGTGGACCAGTATGAGGCTGAGTTCACTCGGTTATCTAGGTTTGCCTAAAAAATAATGAAGGACTCATTGGATAGAGCCCGGAGGTTCCGTGATGGATTGAAGCCGGACCTCTGTAGTCAGACGATATCACTGAGTCTGAAGGACTATAAGGAGATTTATGAGCAGGCCAAGGCAAATGATTATGAGGTGATAGAAAGGACTGCCACTTCTGTGATCGATGATAGAGAAGAAAGGATAAATCTAGCAGTTCTGGCTATGTATGGCCTCGATGTAATTGCGGATATAGATTGGTTAGTTAATCAAAATGCAGTGATGGATCATAGTGGCTGGGTGATTCAGTTTAGTCCAGCTGGACATCCTAAACCCGAGTTAATGGGGAGTCGAAGAGGAACCTTGATTCCATTAGTTTTACCAGTAAAAGCAACTAAATGGTTGGATGAGGGTTGTAAAGGTTACATGGTAAGTGTGGTTGATTTGACGACAGAGGAAATGCGGCTAGAGGACATAGCAGTGGTGTGCAATTTTCCGATGTCTTTCCTCAGGAATTGCCGGGATTGCCACCAGAAAGAGGAGCAAAATTTGCTATCGAGTTAGCCTTAGGGTTGAGCCAATCTCGAAGCTGCCTTATAGGATGTCGTTGTCAGAATTGGAGGAATTAAAAGTCAAAATGCAGGAACTACTGGACAAGGGTTTCAGTCGTCCTAGTGTGTTTCTATGGAGAACGCCGGTCCTGTTTGTAAGGAAGAAGAATGGGACGATGAGGTTATGTATGGATTACCGGCAGTTGAGTCAGGTGACGATTAAGAATAAGTAACCACTACCGATGATTAATAATCAGTTTGATCGATTGCAAGAAACCCCAGTGTTCTCTAAGATTGATCTACTTACCGGATTTCATTAATTATGGATCAAGAAAGAGAATATTCCGAGGCTGCTTTTAGGACGCGGTACGGGCACTATAAGTTCACAGTGATGCCCTTTGGTCTAACCAATGCCCCTACTGCCGTTATGGATATAATGGGTAGGGTGTTTAAGGAATTTCAAGACCAGTTCGTCACAGTTTTCAGTGATGATATACTAGAGTATTCGAAAGAAACCCTGAGGAACATGAAGTACATTTGAGTAATGTGCTACGGACCTTAAGAGAACACGCACTCTGCGCCAAGTCGAGTAAGCGTGAGTTGTGGCTTAGCAGGGTAGCGTTCATTGGACTCATAATATCGGAAAAATGAAATTTCTGTGGATCCGTTAAAGGTTGAGGCCGTGACTAAGTGGCTAAGACTCGTATCAGTGATAGAGATTCGAGGTTTCTTAGGCTCGGCCGGTTATTATCGACGTTTGGTAGAAGGATTCTTGTCGATAGCCAGGCCGTTGACGTGACTGTGTATGAAGGAAACTAAGTTTGAGTGGGATGAAAAATGTGAAAGGAGTTGTCAGGAGTTGAAGCATAGGCTGATAACTGCCTTGATCTTGACTATTCCGTCTGGATCAAGAGGATTTGAGGTCTATGGTATCGTGCCATCAAAAAAAAAGAAGACTGGGATATGTAATGATTCAGCTCGGAAGATTAGTTACATATGCGTCGCGCCAGTTGAGGCTGGATGAAATGAATTATCCGATGCATAATTTAGAGTTGGCAGCGCCGATGGATAAAACTTGTTAAGGACTTCGACTGCGATATCCTGTATCATCCCGGGAAAGAGAATAGAGTAGCGGATGCCCTAAGTCGAAAGTCGAAGTATAGCGCTCATGATGGTTAAGGAGTAGATCTTGTTGGAAAGGCTAAGAGACTCGGGGTTTGAGTTCGAGGTGAGTCCGATTTCTAATCTAATGACTGCATTGAGAATCGAACCGGAGATCCAAGCAAGGATTAAGACGTTGCAGTCTACCGATCCTGAGATTCAAAAGAGTCTAGAAATGGGTGGCGCAAAAGGGAAAAACGGACTTTCAAGTGTCCGAGGATGAAATTCTGAATATTCGAGGACGATTATGCGTGCCTGATGATGCGGAACTTAAGGAAGAGATTCTAATCGGAAGCGCATCGTAGTAGTTATAGCATCCACCCCGGTAGTACGGGAATGTATCAGAATTTGCGGTAATATTATCGGTGGAGTGATCTAAAAAGGAATGTAGCCAAGTGTTGACGTGCCAACAAGTGACGGCGCAACGTTGTAAGCTCGAAAGATTATTGCGAACTTTGGGAATCCCAAAATAGAAATGGGAGCATATAAATAATCTTTATGTGACAGAACTACCAAGGAGCCAGAGAGGACACGATTCTATTTGAGTGATAGTGGATCGATTGTCCAGGTTAACGCACTTCCTGGCAGTGCGAAAGGACTTTTAGTCGGAAAGGTGTACGAAATTGTACATGCGACAGATTGTCGGATTGCACGGAATACCAGTGACGATTACGTCGGACCGTGATCCTAGGTTCATCGCCAATTTTTGGAAAAGTCTGCAGACGGCATTAGGATCAAAGCTGTAGTTTAGCACAACTTATCATTCGCAAACGGATGGACAGTTTGAGATGACGATTCAGACTCTAGAGGATATGCTTTGGGCATGTGTGCTTGATTTTCAAGGTAAGTGGAAAAATAATTGCCCTTAGTAGAGTTTGCGTACAATATCAGTTTTCAGCAGAGTAATGGGGAAGGCGCCGTTTGAAGTGCTGTATGGCAGAGCATGTAGAACGCTCATATGTTGGGACGAAGTTGGAGAAAGAAGTATGAACCGGACCCAACTCGTGTTAAATTATGAGGAGATAGAAGTCGATGACAAGGTGTCGTATGTCGAGAAACCAGTAAGGATCGAGGATCGGAAAGACTGAGTTCTGAGAAACAAGACGATTCCGATGGTCAAGGTTGTGTGGAAACATCACGGGACAGAAGACGCAACTTGGGAAAGTGAGGAACTAATACAACGTCAATACCCCCATTTGATTGAGTAGTAGGTTGAATTGTAAATTTCGAGGACGAAATTTTTGTAAGGGGGGAAGAGTTGTGACATCCTGAAAATTGTCCATTTGGGATTTGTGAAATATTTGGTTTTATAAATGTACTCGTAGTTAGTTCTCGCCCGGAACTGATCATTCCTGGGACACTAACCTTTGGGGAAAGGCTAATTAGAGATTTAAATTCGTGCGACTAGGAGAAAATTCGATCGTGAATTGATTTTCGACTATAAAATCGCCGAGGTGACATTTTGAGCCACTGTTGGCCGATCCAAGGATAGTTAGGGGTCAGTTCGCCGCTGTCATAGTAGTGGATCGCGGGTGATTCCGCCGGACCACGAAATGAATTGACGAATGATCCTGAACCTATACCGAACGATCGTACCCCTCAGATCTAGTGATTGATCCTCGCGATTTAAATGACAACCGAAATCGTCACGAACCGAACAAACTTGCACGTGACTCGATTTATTATCAGTCACGGGTCGAATATGCGAATTTCCCCAACGAGCCACCCGTTAGTTTGAGAAACGCTCGAGTTGCGTTTAATAAAATTTATATTATTTGTTTGAGCCAAAATTGGACACCGGAAAATTAGGAAGTCACAACGGGACGTTAGGACGACATTGCAGTTGAAACGTGTCATTTTGGATTGTCCCGAATCCTTCAGAAAAATTTGATTTCGATGAGAAATGAAGGAAGTGACCGTTTTGCCCCTAAGGCTTTCTAAAGGGTTAGTTTTATGAGGCAAGGGCGTTTTGGTCATTTTGCCCTAAAATTTGGAAAAGACACTTTTGCCCTTGGACTTTTTGAGAAATTCCAAGATTACCCTTGGATATTTTGGGCAAGATTCGATCTCGGCCGTCGATTTCAAGATAAGATCGAATCTGGACCGTCGGATGAAAAATAGAGAGTAGGGCATTTTGGTCATTTGCCATTTTGGGTCAAAAATTTGACTAATTAAACCTTGACCCATTCTCTCTCTTCTCTCTCTCTCTCCCCACCGAAAATCTCCCCCCATCGTGAGCTCTCCTCCCCCCCCTCTTTTCAACCATCTCTCTCTCTTTGGCCGATCACCGCCGCACCGTTCACCGCCGTTTCTCTCTCCCCCTCTCTCTCCCGTGAGGCCGTGAGTCCCGGCCAAGAAAGCCGAGATCACCGCCGCTCGCCACCGCCGCGCCGAGCCGCTCGCCGTTCGCCGCCGTCCGCCGCCGCATATCGCTCTAGCCGAGATAGTCTAGAGCTCGGTAAGTCGCAATCTAACCCTTGCCTAGGACATCGGGTATTATCGGACTCGTTTAGACGCGGTTTAGGGTAGTTTAGGAGTTGATTAGGGTGTTGATCGTGGTTGTTGGTGGCTGACCGTGGCTGTTAGTGGCTGTTGCGTGTTGGATTAGATATTTGGGAATGAGTTTTGTGGGTTGGAGATCCATGGGTGTGAGTTAGAACTTGAATTTTGGTTGATTGGGGTGATTCTCAGATTCGTGACTACTGTACCTATCCGGTTTGCTATTTTTTTGGAGAATTTTGTGGGCCGAATTTGAGGACATTTTCTTCATGAAAGTTGCTCCTAACATCTTGACGTATGACATAATTTAATTTGAGAATTTTTGGAAATCATTGGAGGCCATTCGGAAGTCCATCTTTGGACTGAAATTAGTGTGCCGGAAATACTGTTCTCCGACCTCCGGGTCTGTTCGAATTTTTATAAATTTTTCCAGACCCATTTTCAAAATACTTCCTTCATAAAACTTGTTGGGGACATTTGTGACTATGACATATAAAAATTTCAAGGCTTTCCAAGGTGATTTGGGTACTGGATGAGATGCATTTTTATGGTCAGGCGGCCTGACCGGGCGGGTTGATTTTCATCTTACTTCAAGTGACCAAAATAGGTGTTTAGAGTTGGAACTGGGTTTCGAGTTCTTCATGGAAAATGTTTATCAAGATGTTTTATGCAACATATCCAAATTTAAGAATTTTTGGAGTTCGTTTACTATTTATTTGAATGGTATTTCGGTCACTGTATAAACTGCCCAATTTTACCCCGATTCTTTGGATGTTCGTTTTTATGAGCGGAATGGTGGGGGTGTCGAGGTTGAATAGTTGCTGCCTTTGTGACGGAAATTGATCCTGAATGTGTGTTTGTATGTGGATGGTGTGTTTGTAAAGTGGTTGTAGTTGTTGGTTGATTTCTGAATGATTGTTGGGCTGAATATTGAGTGGCCGTGTGCCTTGTGTGTATGGCCGTGAGGTGTGTGGTGTGATTGCGAAATGAGCTCACGTGTCAAGCATGTGTGATTGTGTGGTGTTTGTGTGGCAAGGATGTGCATTTGCGAAGTGAGTGTGAGGCGTGAGATTGTGTGTGGCCGTGTGATACGTGTGAAATGTGTGGAACGAAGGTATGAGAATGTAGGATTGGTTGGAAAAGTGATACCCTGAGGCGTGTTCGTTTACGCAGGGTAAGTTCCGTCCTGAGGCGTGTTCGTTTACGCGAGACGATGCCGTCCCTGACGAGGTGACGATGCCCGGCTCGACGGGGTGACGATGCTTGATGAGGTCAGAAGACCGTTGGCCTGATGCGTTTTACGCGGGCGCGGTAGTGGTGGAAAAGTTGAGAGTGAGCCGAATTTGGTTTGACGCGTGAGGTTTGTGAAAGTCGACGCATGGCGTGAGTTAGTGTGTGAGTGTGGTTTGCCTCGCGTGATATGGTGCTGGATGAGGATGGATATAAATGAATTGGCTGTATTATTGTTTGACATGCAGGGATGTGCATGATGGATCCCAGGTAGGATCGCATGTGATTGTTAGTACGATTGTGTGGATGTTGTTTGTGTGTTGCTTGATTCGGTGTCTGGACTTGTCTGGAATACGTGATAGCCTAGATAAGGGTTAGGTTGTGTACTTATTGAGAAGTGTCTCATGGTAGTATCAACCAAACCATTTTAGATCAACCGCCCGAGCCATGAACCTTCTGTAGCCGCCGCTACCGCGTATTTGGGATTGTTATGCATACTTATCATGATGTGGTAGAATTCCCGATCGAGTTGAGGCCGATTTGGAGTCGTCGGATGAAGCTGTGCCTGATGAGGATTCGGACGAGGATTCCGAAGGGAGTGAGTCAGAGCGGACGCCATCTAGAGGGCGTAGGGATTAGTTGGAGCTAAGGAAGAGTCTGGAAGTGTCCCATTTTGGTGTAGCGTTACCCAGGCTACTAATCTTTTATGATATCGGTGGTTTGCAGTTTAGTAGTTCAATATGTATATTTTGCTTTGTGGTTTCAGAATTGGCGGTTGTGGCATAAGTTTATGTTGTAAATTGATATTGTGCTTAAATTGAGGTATAGTATATAAGTTGAGAGTGGTTTGGCAATTTATTCTCCCTAGCACCCCAGGTAAATTGTGGTTTGGGTGTTTGATGTTTCTGTCGCGATTAAACTCTGATGGGTTCTTTTGGGTCGGCGACGTTTCCTGGGATGTCGCACTAATTCGACCGAAGAGGGATGTCGCGTGCTCGATGGGGTTCGGGGCGTGACAGAAATTGTTTGGAACAACCTGCCACTTTGCACAAGTACCGATATCGTACGGGACATCCTCAACTATATTGAGAAATTAAAGACAATATTATTATGTATATATATATATATATATATATATATATATATATATATGTTTAACCTATAATTTTTAGTAGTTACATACTAGCTCTCTACACACGCATGTTAAACACAATCATGCATGGTACGAAATCGAAAGGGAGATCGTTTCCACATTTTTTATTTGAATTATATTAAGCAAGAAGTATTATTTGTCTCACTTTTAACTTTGCACCATATAATGTCAATTTATTGAGTAACCACCCACTTTCTTTCTAAGCATATCTGCCGTTTTTGTTTCACTTTGCACAAGTACCGGTATCTTATCGGACATCCTCAACCATATTGAGAAGTTAAACACAATATTATTATGCATATATGTATATATATATTTTTTAACCTATAATTTTTAACAGTTACATACTAGCTCTCTACACGCGCGTGCACGATATGATTGTATGCGCGTGTTAGATACGATCATACATGGTGCGAAATCGAAAGCGAGACCGTTTTCACGTTTTCAGTTTGAATCATATTAAGCAAGAAATATTATTTGTCTCACTTTTTATTTTGCATTATATAATGTCAATTATTGAGTAACCACCTGCTTTCTTTTTAAACATAACTACCATTTTCGTCCCACTTTGCACAAGTACCAATATCGTGCCTTGCCGATATTGAGAAATTAAAGACGTTATGATACCGCACATATATATTTAATCTATAATTTCTAGCAGTTACATACAAGCTTTAGACATGCGAGTGCACGATACAGTGCGCGAGTGTAGATATGATCCTCATCGATATTGAGCAATTACAGACGCTATTATTCCGTACACATACATTTAGCCTATAATTCCTAGCAGTTACGTACTAACTCATGACACGCGCGTGCCCGATACAATCGCGCAGGCACGATAGATACGACCGTGCACGATATGAAATCGAATGCGAGGTCGCTCCCGCACTTTTCGATTTAAAATAATTGACAATGCATATATAGGGAAATTTTTTTTTTTTTTTATCTTATCCAAATAAGTTTTCAATAGAGAATTTATGACATCACCTTAAAAGTGGTTTTAGCGCGCACGCGTGCGGGGTGCGCGCGTGAGAAGTAAATTCAACACGCGCGGTAGATTTTGAAAAGTACAAAAGAAAGGGGCAAAGAAAACTGAGAAATCCGCATTCTACCGTTTTCCCATTTCGAGTTTTTATCCTCTCTCCCTTTCCTTCCCTTCCTTTCCCGCTCGCCCCTCTCCGACCCACGAAGCTTCTTCCCCCGCTGCCGCCGCTGCTCCACCGCTGCCCCGCCATCTCCGCCGCCACCGCCACCGCCACCGCCGCCGAGCTCCGGCCGCCGCCGCCGCCGCCCGACCCCGTCGGAGAGGGAGCGGGGCTGTCCCCGCCTCTCCGTCCAGCTCCGTTTCCGGCGTGCTCCTTTCGAGCCTGCGCGGTTCTGGACCGGCGGGATCGAGGGGTTTTCTTCGGCGCCGCCGTCCCCCCGCGAAGCGACGGTTGACGGGGACGACGAGGCCTCCTCGTTCGACGGGAAGCGGCCCCCGTCGAGCACCGGCGTGGTCCGTCCTTCTGTTTTCCCCGTTTCTTCTGGTCCGATCGAGTTGCCCGCTGTCAGTGAATTGTGGGGTTGGTTTGCGGTCCACTCCGGCGGAAGTGACGGAGAACTGCTCCGTGGATTTGGGTGAGTAATATCAAATTGTTGTCTTTCGGGTTCGGCGTTTCTTCCTACTTGTTTGCAAGTCAACGTCGGTTCTTGAGATCCACCGAGATGTCTCTACTCTCGCCTTCTGCTTGTGGATTTATGCGAATTGTTCTCGTTTAGGGCTTTTTGGTGGGGAACTGTCGGAGTGTTTGAATGTCACGGTTTTTTTTCAGTTTGACGTTGCACAGTTTGAATGTTTGATGGTGATTGGTTTTGCCATTTGGGTTCTTTATGATTTGTATGACTTCTTTGACTCTTCCAATTTTCGATCTTGAAGTATTCCAGTAAACCGTTGCATTGCACGAACTTTCTTGTGACGTATCTTTCGGACTTAGCATTTGCTTTTGCTCCTATTTGTGCAGAGCATTGTCGTTGGGAAGTCTGGTGCTGAGGCTATTTGAGTCAATGCCCGTCTCTAAGAAGGTTTTTCAGAAGGTTTTGCATTTTTTGTACCCATCCTTATCGGTGCATGTTGGTTCTAGGCATGCATAGATTTTTTTGCTATGTTGTGAGGAGAGATCTCGAATATCTGGAATTTATTGACGGTTTGATACGAAATGAAGTGCAATGACATAAGAGGGTTTACATAGCTGACCCCACTTAGCAGGATAAGGATTGTTTATCGTCAATGTCCTTGTGACAGCAGTGAAAAATTATTCCTTGGCAGGGTATATCCTCTGTAAAATATGATGCATCTATTTTATCCTTAATGGACGTCGCACTTTCTAGATCTTCATGCTTGCAATTTTTTTCCTGATGTATATTTAAGGACAGTGACCACAGACCATCTTTTGGTGATTTTTTATGCCCAAATGAAAGGAAGGTCTGTTGGTCTGTTTCTCTTTAAGCTCTGATTTGATGTTACTATTGAAATGTATTTGATAGTACTATTTTCTCTTGCATTAGAATTCGGAATGTAGCCAGATTGGGCAAGTGTTTAACACGTTGATCAAGCAGATGGGAACTCCAGCAGAGTTTGAACTTCCAGAATGGTTCACTAAGGGGAAGCCCGCACCATACAGTTTTATAAGGCGCAGTATCCGCTAGTGAAATGCAGTTATTGCTATGTTAATTTGCACATTTCATGTCTAAATGATGCTATGTACTGTTCGCGGTATTAATTCTAATAATTAAATTGCGTTCAGAAGGGTATGAGGTGGGTACCAATTACTTACAAAATGAGCAATATGAAATTAGAGTGACTTGCAACATTGGCTGCTACCTAACTGTTCGTGATGCTTCTGACAGCGGACTATTTCTTTACAAAATAAGCAGAGCATCACGTGAGTTTAACAGCCGATGAAGGACAAATATGGTCTTCTCTTTGGTTGTTGACCTTGCTCAAATCAAAGCTCTTCTACTACTGATGCTGTGGTGACTTAAATGATTCTGTAGTCTAAGCAAAACTGAAAGTTAAATTCCATAACTTCTTACTTCCAGGAAGCATACAAAAAGGTTGTTTGAATTTTGGAGTTCATTTTTAAAATGTTTCATGTTAATTTTTATCACCTCCTAACTTTGTAGTAGATGGGTCACTTTAGTTTTAAAAGGAAAAGACTACTGCATCTTTATCAAGACTAATTAAGGAATTCAATTTTTGGTGTCTGTTGGGAGTCATGCCGCATGGGAGGATAGGAACAGCAAATAGCTCTCTTTTGTCATCTTGGACTGTACTTCCTGCCCAAATCATATTCTATGATGGGAAATACAATTTAGTTTACTTGGTTGTGGTTCAACTCACCTCCTTCCCTCCCCCTTGTCCACCAATTTCATGGCTGAAACTCATTACTCCCTCGGTTTCCCTCCTTTCCATCTTACTTATTATATTCAGTTGCTCCGCATGGACTTTATTTTGCTGGATTATTCTGCGTGAACTTCCCTTTGGAGTCTCCTGGACATTGTGCTTTGTTAACTTCACTATGGAAGACATATATCTCACAAAGAGGATGAAGAGGCGTCTTGACGATGATGGCATATTTTGCTCTTGCAGCCCATCACCTGGTTCTTCTGTTGTGTGCAATAAAGATTGCCATTGTGGGTAAGAATTCACCCTTCTCTCTGACTTGGGTGCAGTTAAAGCCTTTACTATAGTTGTGATGCTTCTAACTAGTTAAATTTATGTAAGCATGTGGTATGTCAAGTCTCATTTTTATTTGTTGCCAGTGCATGTTGACAAATTAATGAGCTACTGATACTTATTTTGACTGTCAAGGTTGATTTATTAAGCAGCTAATCTTGTGGCGATGACATGTTGCAATTATGTGGTACTCTTAGGTGGACAACAAATATGATGGTTTATTCCATACAAGTTTCATCTTTGGGTTCTCTAATACATCCTTCGGTGTCTATAACCATGAAATGACTTGAAATAATGCAGAGAATTGGCTTGACTAGTTCATCCTCTGGCTTACCGCAAGAGTTAGATGAGAATCTGTGATTTTGAATTGGTTATGCTCGTGCAGAATATTGTTTCTTACAATTGGGTGAAGGTGTGCCTGGACTTGACATCGAGCCTCTTTTTCTATTTTTGGTAATGCCCTCTAAAATGTGGAGAGGTGCAATAGCCTTCCTATCCTATATCTAAGGATCATGATCCTTAACCAACCTGACCTGGGTTACAACTGCCAAGTTTGCTAATGATTATTTGTATCATCCATTTATAGTCGGCTACCTTTAAGAACAATAGGTGTCTTTGGGCAGTATATGGCTAATGATCATCTGCAAACCATAAATTGTTTACTCAATGTGAATTTATGAATTAAAGGTGAATGCTTTTCTGTATACAGGATGCTGCTCTCTAGCTGCTCCTCAGGATGCAAATGTGGAAGTTCATGCATTAATAAACCATTTCAGAGTCGGCCGATGAAGAAAATGAAACTTGTGCAGGTATGCCTGGTATGCCAGGTGATTATAGGAGCATGGAAGATGATCTTATAGTTGCCAACAGGAAATTTACCAATGCTATTAAGTTATTGAACTCATTTAGAAGGCAACCGGATATGTTCAACTCTGCTATTTTCCACGACCTAATTCTTGCAGTGGATTGGTATAGCTCGAGGATAAAAGTGGGCCCATGTTTGGGATTAAGAATTTTGACATGGACTATATTGTGTACTTTATTTAGACATAACTCAGCAGACAGGTATAATTACCAGTTTGCTTAATGTTGAAAATGAATATTGTTTTACTGCAGGTTATTAAATCTGTTGTTATATCTGCTCTTCTGCATGACGTCAAAAATGTTTTCTTTTTTTTTAATTTTCCATCTTGATTGTTTTAACAGCTCCATTAACTCAACCTAGCGGAACTGCTTGGTCATATGTTCTATTTTCTAACCTGCATCTACTATGCTTTCTTCATAAGCTATGTGATAATGCTAAAATTAAGTTATGCATGGGTGTAGACTGAAAAATGCGGTTCCGGAATAGTAGCTGATGAAGATATCAAGCAAGGGGAGTTTGTCATTGAATATGTTGGAGAAGGTAAGGTTTTGGAGTTGCTGCTGAAGGTTGTATGTTCTTTGGAAACTAAAAGTTGTAAAGACTCTATTTGGACTTTTTGTTCCTTTTGGTTATTATTTTATGCCAAAACTGTTTCTCTACAGCTTGCCTGCTTCCAAGAATATAGAAATGATAATTTTAGTTATTCCAACTTTTGATTTTTGAGGAAACAAAAAGTAAAAATATGGCTTTACCAAAAAAAAAAAAGTAAAAATATGGCATACCATAGATATCAATTGTTAGTCTGAACTAGCAATATAAGAAGAAAGTTGATTGTTTTCACTCTAAAAACTATATTTAAAGTACAATATCTTAGTGTACTTTTGTATGTGAAAGCTGCTGCGGAAGATTTTTATGTTTTATCTTCAGAAGCAAAGTTTTAAGAACAACTTCTCAAGAGCTCTGCCAGATAAGTTGTAACTTTTGGCTATCATCTGTTTATTTTACCAACTCAGAGTGTCTTCTTGGGTATGCCTTTTGAACTGACCTCTTTAAATAAACCAATTGCTTAAAAGATTAAGCAGCATGTTGATCTTCTTTGATGCAGTCATTGATGACAAAACTTGTGAAGAAAGGCTTTGGAGTATGAAACATCGGGGTGAAACAAATTTCTACCTGTGTGAAATAAATCGAGATATGGTAATCGATGCGACATACAAGGGAAACAAGTCGAGATATATCAACCATAGTTGTTGTCCCAATACTGAGATGCAGAAATGGTTTTCCACTCATTCTTTTTCCTTGCTTGGATTCCAGTTTGCTCATAAGAAAATATGGTCCATGCTAAACTTTTTCTTTACAGGATAATTGATGGTGAGACAAGAATTGGTATTTTTGCAACTCGCGACATCAAAAAGGGCGAGCATCTTACCTATGATTATCAGTATGAACACTTGCACTCTGCTTTGGTGTCATATTAGGAACTTCCTGTTTTTCTGTGCTATTTTGTACGAATGCTCTTAATTTTCTTAGATTCTTGTAGCATTCTAATATGTCTAGCAGGTTTGTTCAGTTTGGTGCAGATCAAGATTGTCACTGTGGCGCTGTAGGTTGTAGGAGAAAACTTGGTGTCAAGCCTAGCAAGCCTAAGATGTGTTCAGAAGCAGCGTTGAAGTTAGTAGCATGCCAGGTTGCAGTGTCCTCTCCCAAATTGGAAGGAGTCGTATCCAGAAATGATGTATGTACATGCCACTCATTGGTGATATATTCTTGTAGCACTTTGCGCATTCTCCTGGTTTATGAGGGCTTAAGTTTGAGATTTTGTGAAATTGTATGTGGGGAATTCAAAGTTCAGGGAAGAGGAACATATTGTAGGTGCCCCTTTGAAATATGGATATATGGACCATAACAAGAAAAAGGAGGTTGTCTTAGTTGCATGGAAATAGATTGTCTTTGACCAAATGATGACAACGGACATGGAAATTGTGAAAATAGATGAAAAATGTCAAAGCTGAACCTCAAGAATACGACTGCAAAAGGGAAACATGAAAGAGTTAGCAAGATAGGGAGAACGTAGACAAGCTTATGATGCAAATGGTATTAATATGTTTATATTTGTTGAGTGATGAGAAGCTCACTGTTGGTCACAGATGAGATCAGGAGAAGGTTAAAAGAGAAGAGGGAGATGGGTAGGAGAACTCTACCTGTTGCTTTGTAATAAGTGTCTCGATCCGTTATTAGGGGTTTAATCAGGTGGATTTTGTCTGCATCTTGGTCTTTCCCCATGAACATGGCCTGGGCTGAAATAAAATTTAAAGGAAGATTTGAGCTATCCGGCTATAAGCAAAGACACAACTGCTGTTTCTGAAGAGTGGTTCTCTTTGCAAAGTATATCCTACCCTGAGTTTACTTAGATAGTTTGAACTTCTAGTGAATAATTGAATCTGTCTTGGAGGATAAAGCATATATATGCGAGAACGGTCATGAACAATAGTGGTTTGTAACTTAGTGTAATTTAAGATCAGATGGTAAAATAGGATGTCTTTGGATATCTTGCTGATTGGGTCCAAAATCTGTATTGAGATGTCAAACTCGAGAACGACATTTCTGATGTTCTCCTGCTTCTATGTTCTGCTTTAAAAGTTCTTCTGTAGAGTGTAGATACAGTAGGGAAGAAGATGGACAATGTAAATTTTTTGTCCTCCTGCTGCATAGTTCTCACTTTGGCCTTTGGCAGTCTTTCAATTGGTTGTTAAAAAATAGAAGAGTTTGACTTTTTTTGTGCATCTGATTTATATTTCTCCATCCATATTATCTTAGTATCTGTCTATTCACGTTGTTTTATTGATAAAATAGCTTTGGCATCTTATTTTATTCTCTTTTCTGGAGTTGTATCTCTTGAACTTCTCTCCAAATACGTCTTTTCACCTTTTGTTGTTGATTATATTGTGTACATTACATTTTGCACTAGATTAGACCGTAGACTGACTGCGTATTATTGATTTTGGAAGGTTTATCAGAATGGATGTCTGCGTGCAGGTGTGCTAACTTTTCTCTATATATTTTTGTATGATCTTTCAAATCGCCATCATCCATTTTCACAAGTTGATTTTCTTTCTATTAGAAAATTCACGGTACATTCGCTGTCAACGATCTCCTCACAGTTGCGTAGGTGAACTTGTCAGAATTACTCGTCCAATGAATGAGAGGTTGGTTAGTCTTTCCTTGATCCAGTTTTACTCAATCCGTTCTTTTTTAATTGATTTATTCTCTTTTTATTTCCCTTGTCTGCAATGACAAAGAGGTGAAATTTCAAAGTGTAATATATGACAGCCTGGTGAGGTTTATTCGTTTTCTACTGTGTTTCCTCATGTAAATTTTGTCTGATTTGATCTCCAGGACTTTTGGGATTATCAGACGCTTTGATAACTTCTCCAGGAAACATTCTGTAAGATTAAGTCCCTTTTAGTATGATGAAATTTAAGGCATTATCTCATATGAAACCACTTGGTTGCTACAGATAATGTTTGAAGATGGTGCTGTTGAATTTCTTGATATGTCTAAAGAAGATTGGGAATTTGTGACTTTGTAACCATATTTGTCGGTAAGCATTCTACTCAGCCCTATTACTATTATGCTATCTGTATTTCTGGGTATACAATTTTTTATGGCATGTAATCGGTATTTCCTGGCCTTAATTTTTCCAAGTGCATGCTTCCCATGTTAAGTAATCTCTAGAATAAGGAACTGATAATGTATGGGAAGCAGATTCTTCATGATTGATAAATATCTTTGTGGCACTGAAGTTAAACAATACGTTTGAGATGACAAAATGAAAAAGCCTCTGGCATTTTAACCCACAAAAAGGATGCTGATGCAGCTGCAGAGATCTTTTGTCTGAAAATGGTTCATAATTCTGCGATGAGATTCTGCTTTATTGCTAATGCTAGTTTTTGGATGCAGAATGTCTTGGTTGCTGAGATGTCGTTTAATTGATTATATAATGTGTTGCTTGGGCTTGTCGCTCACCCCTACTGTACGGTAGCATTGTCAACGCTGCACTAGTGTTGTTAGGGGATTTGGGTCCACTAAAAAAACCACTAGAGCTCGTATGTTGTTGAGCAGGCCAAATATTGGTCCATGGGGTTAATATTCTTAGTCAGTGTGAACTTCTGCAAGGGAGAAGCTAGAAAGAAATTTGTCGTCTTTGGTAGAAGCAGTGAAACAACCTCCATTTCAATTAAATTTATGACTCATAGGTCCGTTACCTCTATCTTCACGTGTAGATTACTATATGTCTATAGTGTTCATAGACTATCCATGAACTATGCTATATTTGACATACAACGTGCACCGTAATTTATATCTGAAGCAATCTATTCTTCCATTCTAAAGAGGTAGTTTAACTTGCTTCGAAATGCTTCCGTGTCTGACTGTCTCTGGCATTAATGTATGGAGGAAGTTCCTTTCTCTTGTTCTTATGATGCTCCTCTTTCTAATAGTCGGTTAATTGTACGAGTAAATGCACAACTGTTGCTTTTTGTGTTTCCTCATAATGCTTAAAGTTCGTCCTGCACATGCCTGTTGCTGATTGGACCATGCTGTTCTTCCGGCGGCCGCTTGCTGCTGCTGATGGGCTAACCTTTTTGAGCTGAATTTCAGGTTGTGGACCGGTCGAGGTCGACGATGCTCAAAACCAACTCCTCATGCTACCTGTAATAAGGGTGTGGATCAATCGTTCTGGCAGGAAACACAAGAAATGCGTCCAAGATAAAAATCACATCCGTTTCTCCCTATCTCTCTCTGGCGGATCATTCGCAAGAAATGTTGTTGTATCAGTTGTGTAACAATTCAAATTACTTTGGTTATCATTGCTAACTTTCGATTCCGGCAAACATGGTTTCTGATTCGATCGAGCCGGTATGTGACATTAGCTGAGAGAACAATAATGGATCAGAAAGTTGTTTCCTTGCTGTGATGCATCTGCAATTTTATTCCTCTCCGGGCTGACCTTTTCCCATTGAGTTGAACACGAAGCCTCATTGCCTGTTTGACTCAGTCGCACATTGCCAGTTTGACCCGGTCGCACATGGCGCTGATTCTCTCTTGCAGCCTCTTTCTCTGTCTCTCTCGAAGGGGGAAGGTGGGTTGGTGTTCCAACAACCCCGGAGCACAATTCTCAAATCTTCTTGGGGGTGGGTAGCGGGGGAAGAAATCATGGCCGTGCCGGTTCCACGTGAGCTCGCACCGCGTGAACCTCTGGATGAGGTGAGACATGTCCGATCGGACCGTAGGCGCGAGCCATGCTCGCGTGATTCAGATGCACCGTATACTTTCTCAAATGTTGGGGGGAGACCGTGGATCTCGTGGAGTTACAATATTTGTAGAGTTCTTTGTTCCTTTTAACCATGGCTCGTGACCAACTTTACAGCTAACATGTGGTTGGTGGTGGCGACGTTGTCAGAGACTGCCTCGCACATGATAAGCGTGCACATTGTATCTTATTTGGCCCATTTGGTTTTTACTTTTTACTCGCTGAGGCCAAAATTAATTGGCAGGATTTTTTGAATTTTAAAATTTTCAAAATGATAATATTTTTTTTTTCTTTCAACTTTTCCTCCCATCAAATCTTCAAAATTTCGGAAACGGGCCTGACCAATTTTCCACCTCGGGCGATGCGGCGACTCCCCGGATCTGACTGCCGGCATCGGACGGGGGTCGTGCCTCCGGCTATGGTTGCCGGTGCTAGATTTGGCTTGCCGGCGAGCTCAGCTCTTCCACACGTTCAGCGGTGAAGGTTTCGAGTTTGTTTTTTATTTTTCATAAATAGCAAAAGTTGTTGTGATTTTTCCAAGCATCAAAATTTACTTCCTTAATGGACTTACTGCTCCACACGTTTTCCTATTGTTCTTTTCTTCGCGTTGTCGCCACGCCGTCGCACGTCGTGCAACTGCACCATGTGCCTGTGCATTTTTGAGCAGTATAAGAATGCATAGGACATTGCTCCCATCGTTCACATTCCTCCATCTCTCCGTCTCCCTCTCCGGCTCTCCCCGTGTCGGTGGCGCGTGATCTCCACGTCCATTACTCGCATTGAGGGTGGGGGAAGATGAAGGTGATAGAGAAGATCAGCGAGGCCTTCGCGGCGCCCGACGGCGGCGAGCGGAAGAAGGGGGAGGTGGTGTTCTCGTTCGAGTTCTTCACGCCGAGGAAGAAGGCCGAGGTCGACGGCCTGCTGGGCATCATCGGCCGCCTGGTGGCCCACGGGCCGGCGTTCTGCGACCTCACGTGGCGGTCCGGCAGCTTGGCCACCGACGACCTCACCCTGGACGTGGTGGGGAAGATGCAGAACGTGGTCCGCGTGGAGACCATGATGCACCTCACCTGCACCAACATGCCCGTCCCGAGGATCGACCGCGCGCTCGAGAGGATCAAGTCCGACGGCGTCCAGAACGTGCTGGCCCTCCGCGGCGACCCGCCGACCGGCCAGGACAAGTTCGTCCCGGTCCCGGACGGCTTCGCCAGCGGGCTTGACTTGGTAATTAAGGGCTGACAATGCATGTCCACATGTCGAGTTGGGATTATTGAATACGTTTGACTCTTGCCATTGCAAAACTGATGGCATTTCCACCGAACGTGCTCAAAGTCTGATTCGTTGTGAATTCGTCTCAATGATTGACGGCTTCATTTACACATGCAACGCCCTAACATTTGGAACTTAGAAAAGAGAAATGCTATCCGTTTATCTGTCATTCCCAAGTATGGCCCTTGACTTGTGCTGGAAGCTCCAAATCATATGGAACATTATATGCTTTTGATACCTTGCTTTGTATGTGGTTTTGTATTGCTCTTTGAAAAATTGGTTTAGAAACCCTGACAAACCGGATTGGCTGCGGTAGCCGCCCTTGTATTATGTTGCTGTTTATTCCTGCTACTTATTTTGTTCTGGATCTGCTTGGTTATAAATGCAGGTGAAACACATCAGAGCCAAATATGGGGATTACTTTGGCATAACTGTTGCTGGCTATCCAGGTTAGTCAATCTGCTCTACCCAGTTGTTACCTTTAAAGCTTGCATATTTCCCTTTGTTTCATTAGTTGTGACCATGATATCATAATACACTGTTGTTTAATGTGATCAGAGGGCCATCCTGATGTCATAGGAAGCAATGGCGTGGCCTCTGATGAGGCTTACCAGAATGAGCTCGCCTACTTGAAGCGAAAGGTTCGGTTTCTTCAGTGAATGTTACTGTTGTACGCATCACATTTGGTGCCGATTTGTGCATACGGTTTTTTCATGTTTCCCCCGGTTCTTTTTGAAGGTGGATGCTGGAGCGGACCTCATAATCACTCAACTGTTTTTCGACACCGATATTTTCCTCAAGTTTGTGAACGACTGTCGCCAAGTCGGAATAACTTGTCCCATTGTTCCCGGCATCATGCCGATTGCCACCTATAAGGGCTTTGTGCGCATGACCAGTATATGCAAGACAAAGGTTACAGTCACCTTCTTCTTTATGTTTTTGTGATATATCTGCTCTTCTAGTGCTTTCAGTTATTGCTCGTGTTTACATGGTTTCAGGCAATTGGTACCCTGCATAGGAATTGTAATATTTCAAACGAATGGACATGGACATTTTAGCAGCTTCTTCCCATATAAGCATGCTTAAATCATATTCTTTCTCAGGCTATGGCTGAGGAAAAGTGATGTTGACTAGTGTGACTTAAAGATGATAATCAAGTTATATGATGCACGAAAACAGGACGCTCGACTCCTAAGTTGGGGAGGAGGGTTAATGATGCTATGCGGAATCAGTTAATTTGTTGATTCTGCTAGTTTTGTGATCACTAAATGTTTCAGTAAAAATGTTGCAGGTACCAGCTGAAGTCGCCGCTGCTTTGGAACCGATAAAGCATAATGATGAAGCTGTTAGGAACTATGGAATTCACCTTGGAACAGAAATGTGCAGGAAGATTTTGGCTAGTGGAATCAAGGGTCTACATCTTTACACCTTCAACAAGGAAGTGTCGGCTTTGGCGATACTAATGGTTGTTCCTAATTCCCTTCGCTTGTTTAGAGATTTTGACATTGACAGTCCAGTAAGTTTTGTGGCTTTTATACTAACTTGCACTTCATATTTCAATCAGAATCTTGGCTTGATTGAAGAGGTCAGAGTTTCAAGCTCTCTTCCCCAGAGACATCCTGCAAGAGTCCTTCCTATTGAGGAAGATCAACACCCGAATTCTAGTACTATGGAGGCCGAAAAACAGTTTTAGCATCAGTCCATTGGTAGACAGGGTGTGGTTCTTCGATGCAACTAATTATTGGCGTCTCATTATAGGGCAAGTTGTCCAAAGTGCTAACATTTCAAGGACCACAGTATGGGACCAATGCCCTCTCAAATCGGGTGTTCGAGGAGCAACTAGGACTGGAGAGGGTCTCGTTCCAATTCAGGTCATTGTATCATTAATGTACTTAAAAAGAAATATCAAGTTATAGAGGAAGTTTACATTCATTTACGAGTAGAGATATGTATATTTCATGTGATGATTAACCTAATGTGGAAAACTTTCCCAAGATTCTCTGTTGCACCAAATTTCTGTTGACAAGAGATATTTATCATCGTCGTGATTCGTGAATCTCTTAGCATGGTAAACTTTCTTTTGGAAAACGAAATATCGAAATCTCTGTTCGGTGAGGTTACGATAGGAATAGCATTATTATTTTGTTCAAGAGTGTGATTATATTAATGACGTACAAATGCATGGCATTGTCTTGTTGAATCTCAATTCCATGAACTTCGTCTCTGATTTTGTCGATGACTCCGGAAATCACCATGTCTGCAGTGCACACCCAACAAGTTTTCCAATATGATTGGACACAAAGCCCTATATATAACTGTTGACCAGTGGCAATCTGATTTCTTCAAGCCTAATCAGTTGAATCCCACTCTGTCTCGGTCTCTCTCTTTCTCTCGTACTACTTATATTTTTGTTGGAGTAAAAACATCGGTCAGCCAAAAAACCGGAGGTTTGGTGTACTGGGGCCCTCTCCAACAACCCCTGATCCAAGCACTCTGATTCCAAGGTTTTGGTGGTGGTTAGGGAGAGCCGTGGGATTTGCCATGTACGTTTGTCCTGCCTACATCTAGACTCAAAACCTTGACTTTAGCAAATTAATAGATTTGTTCTTTTCCTCAGGATCATTCTTGTGAGAATTTGATTTGTGTGCTCTTGTAATTTACTCGGTAGATTCTGTGATGATTAGCAGAACTTTTCGCAGGGCGATTCGGCCAAGCATGTTTAGCGTAGCCTAGTTCTCGGACCGAACGAGCTCCGATGCGTCCGTTCCGCACAGACTATCTTAATTTGATAAGAGCCAGTTAGCTTTTGGAGTATTGTCATCTCCCTGAGACACGCAAGTAGGGATGGTAAAGAAGGATAAGAGTTGGGGTTGGTGACATTCCGAAAGCCCATCTCAGGTCCACATATAACCTACATCTGAAGGTGGAAAAATGGAAGCTGTGAAATCTCATGGCAAGAAGAAGAAGTGGGGACCCATCCTAGAACCCAAATCTCTCAAAAGGGTGCTCTGATCCTGGCTTTCGGTTGTTGAAACCGGAATGAATCTTCGACTGGGTGCATCTAAAAAAGATTAAAAATTCAACCTTTTTTCTTTTGGTCGAATAAAAATTCAATCTTTTTTTTTTTTGGGTCGAATAAAAATTCAATCTTTAACCCAGCTAGAAATGGGAACGAAGCAGCCACTGTAACGCAATGAAAGTTGGTGTTTGTGTGGGGGCCGGTGTCTGTGGAAAAAAGTCGAGCTTTGAGGGGAGGTGAAGATGGTGGTTGGGCGATGGTTGTGTTTTTGGGTGTAGTGCTGTGGGCCCTCTCACCAACTCTCTCTCTCTCTTTCGCAACAGCGAGTGTCATCATCTTCTCTCCCTCATATTTATAGAGACTGAACCTCAGATCTCATTTCGTCCTCTGTCTCTGTTCTCTCTCTCTCTCTCTGTTTCTCATCCATTGATGCGCGAGGCAGAGTAGTCCGCCAACGTCAGCCTCTGGATCGCATTCCCACCGCCGCATATCCCTCTCGCCCTGTCGGTGCTCCCTCTATTTCACCCACCCCCCCGACGAACCATCAGATCCCGCTCGTTTGAAGGAGCGCAGCAATGAAGGTGATTGAGAAGATCAGGGAGGCGGCCGGCGTGTGCAACGGCGGCGGCGGCGGCGGCGGTGGCGAGGGGAAGGTGGTGTTCTCGTTCGAGTTCTTCCCGCCCAAGACGGAGGACGGCGTGGACAACCTGTTCGAGCGGATGGACCGGATGGTCGTCCACAACCCGGCCTTCTGCGACATCACCTGGGGCGCCGGCGGGTCCACCGCCGACCTCACCCTGGACATCGCGAACCGGATGCAGAACATGATCTGCGTCGAGACCATGATGCACCTCACCTGCACCAACATGCCCGTCGAGAAGATCGACCACGCCCTCGCCACCATCAAGTCCAATGGGATCCAGAACGTCCTCGCCCTCCGCGGCGATCCCCCGCACGGCCAGGACAAGTTCGTGCAGGTCCAGGGCGGGTTCGCCTGCGCCCTCGACTTGGTTCGTCCCTTCCTTCTTTTTCTTGTGCATTTTTGGGAGTTTGTAGTTGATGCGCTTACGCTTTGCTGGTTTCGCAATGTGGGATCTAGATTTTTGAATGCGTTAGATCGTCCAGTGTCGTCCCGATTTTGTTCTGGATCTTGCTTACTTGTTAGGAGTAAAATGCAGGTGAAACATATCAGAGCCAAATATGGAGAGTACTTCGGCATTACTGTTGCTGGCTATCCAGGTTGTTTAATTTGCTCTGCTCTATCCACTCGTTTCCTGAAAATCTTATGCTTTTGATTGGTTTTGTAAGCATAATGTGAGAATGTAACGTCTTGCTATTTTGTGCGATCAGAGGGCCATCCGGATGTCATAGGAAACGATGGCGTGGTTACATTGCAGGCTTACCAAAATGAGCTTGCCTATCTGAAGAGTAAGGTACGGCAGCATCACGCCAATCTGGATCGATCTAGTGGTCGTATAAGTTTGTGAGTTCTATGGGCGTGTGTTCATGTTTCCAATGATTTTGTGTAGGTGGATGCTGGAGCAGATCTCATCGTTACTCAACTGTTTTATGACACTGATATTTACCTCAAGTTTGTGAATGACTGTCGCCAAGTTGGAATCCATTGTCCTATTGTTCCTGGCATCATGCCAATAAACAATTATAAGGGCTTCATTCGCATGACTGGTTTCTGCAAAACAAAGGTGTGTTACTTTCGTCTGTATGTACTCCATTTGCTCTTCTGGTGCTAATGTTTTTAGCTGTAAGGAAAAGAGCCAACCTTATCATACTTGGTAATATTATTGTGGTGTGAATTTCTTTTTTTAGATTGGATGAGAGGGAGAGAGGCAACCCTTAACTCGGTTGAAAAAAATCAAAAGAAGATGATAATCATGATGCAATGCAGAATTAAGTATTTGCTGATTTTTCCAGTTCTATTTTCATCAAATGTTTGAATGGGGTATGTTGCAGATACCAGCTGAAATAACTGCTGCCCTGGAGCCAATCAAGGACAATGAAGAAGCTGTTAGAAACTACGGAATTCACCTTGGAACTGAAATGTGCAAGAAAATTTTGGCTAATGGAATCAAGACCCTACATCTTTACACGCTCAACATGGAGAAGTCGGCATTGGCTATATTAATGGTTGTTCCTATATCCTCAATCCTTTAACAATATTTACATTGTTGGAGTAGCTTTGATCTCTTCAGGCTTTTACTAACATATACCATGTATGACATCAGAATCTTGGCTTAATTGAGGAGGCTAAAGTGTCAAGGTCTCTTCCTTGGAGACGTCCTACAAATGTCTTCCGTGTTAAGGAAGATGTTCGGCCCATATTCTGGTACAATATATGGATGAGAAATTTAGTGCTAGTTTATATGTAAAGTAGGGATTATTATTCGTATGACGAGATGATTGGGCTATGGCAGGGCAAATCGTCCGAAGAGTTATATTTCAAGGACCATGGGGTGGGACCAATACCCTCGTGGAAGATGGGGTGATTCCCGGAGTGCAGCGTATGGGACACTGACTGACTACCAGGTATAGCATGCCATCAATTATACATGTGGTTGGTTTTGGACAATTGTTGAATTAGTAGAAAGTTCTTGTCGTACTTTTTTGTTACTACTTGAGCATTTAATATTGGTATTGTCTCTTCATAATTTTTTTGATACCGGGTTCGTTTGATGACAATGGAAATTATACTTGAGCATGTGGTTTGTTTGTCAATGTGTTAAATGTTTTTCTATATAAGCTTGAGTTGTGTCATGCGCGGGTTTTACTCCTGTTTGGGTGTTTTTCTTTTGCTGTGTTATTGGTGTGTGCCCAACCTCCTTGGTGTTGTGGGCGGGAGGGAGGGAGGATTTGACGTCTCTTCACATCTCTCTTCCTGTCTTTGCTCATGCTTTATGGCCTTTTAGTACTGATGTGTTGATGACTTGTTTATTAGTTCTTCGATCTGTCTCTTAGAGTTCCTATGGATCTACTAATTTAGAAGGACTTACTCTTCCTTGTGATTTCCCTTTTTTACAATGTTTGTTGTGCTTTAAAGATATATACAGTTATGCTCTCTAAGTGGCACTAACCATTCTGTAAATTGTCCTTTTCGGGTACCAGTTCATGCGTCCACGTGCCCGTGATAAGAAACTTCATGAAGAATGGGTTGTTCGCTTGAATAGTGTCGAAGATGTTCATGAGGTGAAATTGCCATATCTTTAATTGTTCCTTTTTGTTTCTGAATTATAAGAACATATCAGGTCTGAATTTATGTATTTTGTATTATTGTGCACCAGAAATTTAAGAAATTCTGCCTTGGGAAGTTGAGAAGTAGTCCATGGTCCGAGTTGGATGGCATTCAGCCAGAGACGAGAATCATTAATGAACAACTGGGAAGAATTAATTTGAAAGGTTTCTTAACAATTAACAGCCAACCAGCGGTTAATGGGGAAAGATCTGATTCTCCTTCTGTTGGTAAGAAGACATTCCATGGTGTTTCTTTGTGTTCCCTGCTTATCATTGTTTCCTGATAAATTGAGCTGGTAGAAACCATGATTTTACATCTATAGATAATGGATTATGAACCATAGAGAAGAAGATTAGTTGCACCCAGAAATTCTTTGAATTGGTTCGGTTTTTAAGTACGAATTTTTTTAAGGTAGTTACGTGCATTTAGCTGTGAATTTGTCTTAGACAATCATAATGCTTCAAGCCATTATTTGTTGATGTTGAGTTGTCCTTCTGTTGTATTGTCTCGTTACTGTGCGAAGTTCAATCTGAAATTATGAGCAATTGCTTTTGTAGTAACTATGCTTAGTATGGAGATTATGAGATACAGAGGAAAATTTTTATTTCGTGAGAAGATTTTGAGAGAAATATATTGAAATAACGAATTTGAGATGCGTTGGTAGAATCTGGATCTGTGAGAGGGCTTACATGCAAAGGGGTAAGATAGGGCTAGTAAGCGATAAGCTAAACATATTAGAGAGATTTCCGGGACGTGGTAGATCTTATTCAGGACATGCACTTTGTGAGGTCGAAGAATACATGACATCGTGTAAAAAAAAATCTAGTGAAAAAAGTGCCTGGTTTTTCTTACTTTTTGAGAATTGGCTCTCTGTGTTTAGCAAACTTAAGAAGCTTAAAACATCTTAAACCTTGGAGTGTTACTAGAGAAACTTAAGTTATGAATGATTCTTCCATAGATGTTCATGCTGTTTCTGCATCTGTTATTAAGTAGTCAAGGGACTACTTCACATTGCTTGAGTTCAGTTTGCTTAATGCTTGTCAATTGTCATTGTTGTGGTCAGACAAAAGAAGATGATCATGTCTAAGGCCTTTTCTTTTTCCGAAGAAAACTAGATGCTCTAGGGATGCCAATCACTATGTTCTTGTGTCTTTCTCTTGCCATTCTTACACCACGCGACTGATGTTTTTGGCGCGATTCTAATTCAGGATGGGGTGGGCCTGGGGGTTACGTGTACCAGAAGGCCTATCTGGAGTTTTTCTGCTCTCCAGAAAAATTGAACACCCTCGTGGAGAAATGCAAGGGATTCCTGAACCTGACCTACATGGCCGTTAACAAAGAAGGTGACAAATGGATATCCAACGTCGGGGAATCCGATGTGAATGCGGTGACTTGGGGAGTCTTCCCGGCAAAGGAGATTATCCAACCGACAGTGGTTGATCCAGCCAGCTTTTTGGTCTGGAAGGATGAGGCATTTGAAATCTGGTCGAGGGGATGGGCTCGTTTGTACCCCGAGGGTGACCCATCCCAAAAATTGCTGCAAGAGGTTCGCGCACTCTCATCATACATGTCTTTCGTGTATAGACCATGTCATTTACCCGCCTGTGCATTCTCTCGTATTTTTTTGTCTCTCCCTCCTTTTCGGAACTTTTATGATAACAGCAGATTCTTTATCTTTGCAGATACAGAGCACTTTCTTCTTGGTAAGCTTGGTAGATAACGATTACATGAAGAGCGATTTGTACGGTGTGTTTGATGATATATGAAGCGTGCTGCTTACTGCTATCGAGTTGCAGTGGAGATGCCTGTAGTTTAATTTCCTCAAGGAGATTGTTGTGGGAATAACCTGTTGGGGTTCTGGTATTGCAATTTTACCACACAAGTTGTAATCTAGATAGTCCAGCAGATGATTTTTCTTTCAATTCTTGGAATGTTATATCGATTCATAATTTTTCTCGGTCTCGTATGCTTATATGTAGTTCAGGTTTTGTTCATCGTATCCAAAGTAGTCCATCAGTATTCTCAGCATGAACGATGCGGAGTATGTATATCGATGACAATGATAATGATATGTTGTGAAATCAGTTTACAGCGACATTTCCTTGGATTCGAGAAGGTTCTAGTCCGTCAAAGCATCGAACATGTAAGTACCCGAACGTGAGGGTCTTCCGTCGCAGCTTAAGGAACTTTTGTGCTATAAAAACTGGTCAAAAAGCCTGTATTGACACGAAATAAGCACAGGAAAATGCCACAAAAAATGCCTCATCCTCCAAACTAAAGTCGATAAGCCAAAATCCGACTGCTTGAAGCATCTTGCTTCCTCATCATTGCCAGCATCAAGTTCGCATCTTCATTCAAAATCATTCTCTCCTTCGAAAAATGGCAAGCCTCTGCCTGTAACGTACGTTCATGAAAGAACTGATGAAAAATATCAAATCTAGTCCTCTAGCACTTTACAGTATGATGATATTAGCTGATAGGATGCTACTGCTCATTATTCAAAAGAACAGGACCAGAATGAGAAGCACATTGCCATACACAGTCAAGATATATTGGCATTCTTCAGAGATTTGCATACTACTGCACCTAGAGATGTCCGCATGAAGTGATCTCCGAGCACAGCATTACAGGAAGCATCGGTCTTCAAATGGGGCTGGACTGACTCCCAAATCTTTTTCTTTTGAACCTGAAAATTTTTTGTGCAGAACGATCAACGAAAGGGACACCAGAAATTGTCATGCCTTCAATAATATTTTTTTTTTTTTTGGGTTTTTTGCTCATTATAATGACTCTTTGAATATTTGTGTTGTTGTGAGTGCAGGAATGTCGTACTTCACAAATAAAAGAAGCATGCCATGGGAAAATCCTACTACATTTTCAACATAGCCTTTTCTAATCGAAAGCTTTTTGCTTTTTGAGCTTTAAAAGCTTTTCAAGCTTCTCTGATTGCTAGTACTTTAGATAATGTAATTACTACTGGACAGGATGTTTCGGGACACAAGGCAAGATCAACTGATGTCACAGTAAAACTATGGCAAGAATGTGCAATCACATGACAACAATAAACCTACAAACCTTCAACGTAGGCTTTTCTAATTGAAAAACATGGGAATTGTTCTCTCTTGGAATGCAAGTAACAAAATATTAATGCAAGGGGGTAAAAAAAATGTTGTAAGACAAGCTATTTTATTCCGAGATTGATGTCAAAAGGGGAAGATACTAGCATAGCGATATGCAGATGATCAATGAACAGTCTGGAAGCATTGCAAACAAAAGCAACTAAAGTACTCAGCGAGAGAAGGAAGAATGAACAAATAAACAAGATGAAAACAAACAGGTCTTCAGAGCAGACAACTATAATAACAATCAGCTAATGACTTTTAGTACTAGTTAACAGGCAAGAAAACTAGTTATCGAAAGCTCCAAGAAAAGTCCTCTGAGTCAAAAAGGAATTAAAAGGACCCTTCACCAACTCCCGCAGGTTTGAAAATGAGATTTAATTTAGTTGAGACATCCGAAGGCAAGATTCCCGAAAACATTAAGGTCAATGATATCACATGCTTAGTCTTCCCAGTTTTACTATGATAATTGTAGGAACTTTGGCATTGATATTTTATTTTTGGGTTCTAACAAATGAGCTAGTAGTAGGGCTATTCCCCCTACTTTGTTTTCTGTTTAAGATCACTCACTCATATTCAAAAAAGTAAAAAAGAAATCACAGGTCACATTATAGGTAATGGGCAAAAGGTTTAAGAATGCTTCTCAGAGTTGAAATCTGGCTCCTGGAAGGCCAATGTTTCAGACCGATCAAGACGAACACCACTTAAAATGAATCAACTAGCTCAACAACCAGATTGTTATGCACAAAAAATAGCGCATTCAATTAAATGATGCTTATGGTACTTAAATTAACACCAAACTATAACCAGAAAAAGTAGTGCTCTGGTGATATACTAATTGGCAGGTCAATGGCATTAATCCTAAGCTAATTCAAGTTCCTTTAGTCGGGCTGTAATGACCATGATAATGGTCAAAGGTGGACTCAAGCAGAGGCTGAAATTTTGTGGGGAACGGTTGACCACACGGTCAATGGCCCACACATCACAAGATATATCTTTTAGAAAATTATACTATAACAGTGTGAAAACAAAAAAGAGAGACTACTTGACGATTGTAATGCATCATGCATATACTCTCAGGGATAGTACATAGAAAAGTACCTGATTAGGTGTTGCAGGAGGAGGTTGATTTTCTTTTTCATCTTCTGAGCCAAACCAAATTCTCTCACCAGGCATCGAGCCTTCAGGAGGCAAAAGAAGCTCGACATTTTCATGAGATGCATCAGAAGCAGCCAGAAGCATTCCATTTGATTTAACTCCACGCATATTCCTTGGCTTCAGATTTGCTAGCACAACTACATTTCTGCCCTGCAAATTTTAAACAAACATCATTAACATGACTTATCCTGATCACGAATAAAAGAAATGAAAGCATTCCAAGTCATAGTCCCTTTTGTTGTCCCAAATCTGGTCAGTAATTGAACCACCAATATGATAACTATGTTTTGTACTATAGGTTCGCAGGGTATCAAGCATCAACCTGTCTAATACTTAAAGTGTTGAAGAGAAGAGGACCTGTAATGCCATGTGCAAAACCTAGATCTGTTTAGACATGCTCTGTGCACAAAAGGCAACGATGCACTTTCTAAAACTAGCAGCCTTTTTTGCCATTTGACGAAAAGAACCTTTAGGGCTATGTTCAGTTGATAGTGGACCTATAACTCATTATTATTGAGGGCAGTCAGTTCGGTTCGCTACAATTTCGGTCCTCAAATTTTTTACCTTTCTGAAAGTAATGCCTTGCTTTTATGTGCTTGAATTTTTAATTCAATAAAGGCCGTCGTTTTATTAGCTGTCAATTTTCTTTTTAGATCAATGGGTGTCCGGGGCTCTTTGAGCATCCAACTAATACCCATCGTGTATGACAGTCCCCCGTCTTACACTCACTGGGTCTGGAGACACATAGGTTTGAGCCCCTATGGTGGCCCCAAGAGAATGCGCAAGCAACCCAAGTCTTGAGTGAGAAGGATGAATACGCTTGCCACTTGAGCAACTCCTTGAGGTTTACTCATATCACATGTCAACTTAATTTTCCTGCTAAAGGTCATGATAATATCAAACTAGTTATGGAGTTTCTAGTTTTATGTCTATTACAATGGAAATGTACACTAGTCGATCCAAAATCCTGAAATCCCTTTTCCATAGGAGATCAATTCTGTTGCGCTGAACTTCAAAGTAGGAGATCTACTTCTGACCACAAGCTCATCAACAGTGGGGATTGAAATTATGTTTTGTTCAAGAAAAGCGAGTTCAAAATCATAGAGCCTACTCAGTCAGATCATTGACAATACAATTCCCTAAGAAAGGAAGGACACATCACAATAGACCACCTACTGCAGATACTAAACCGAAGAACTACTCACAGCTTCCTCAGACCAGGCAATACACTTAGACCATTTCATATTTCCTATGGCAAGACCACAATTCTATCTAGAAGACCTCCATAAGATAGAGGATTCTACAGTGGCCAGGATAAAGATAAATTAGATGAACAAGAAACTTGCAAGTAATAAGTGAACAAGCTAAGATTGTAGACTATATAAATTTGACTCAACAAAAATGACACCATCATTCTCAGGAGATGTAAAGAATGACACAGGATCACTATCTGACTGAGACTTTGTCTATATTGCAATTTCTACTGGCGTATAAGAGATCCACATCATCAAAGGATGTCTAATTTGTCCTTTCTAATTTTAAGGTGTCATGGGACAAAACCCCGACTTACCTCCAGCTCCGGCCTCATCTAAATTTCTCGATGTAACCCCTGGTGGAAGTTGCACATTACCTCTGCAGGACTCCCTTAAATTGCAACACCACTACCGATAATGTATTTATTCAGCTGACTTGATGTTATAAAGGTGAATAACCTATGAAGAAGTGCTTTTGTCTCCAGCTTCCAACTAAAGAGACCTAAATTTCCTCTTCCAGAGATTCTTTGATATAACGAAATCAGCCAACTCCTTCTTTAAGGCATCGGCGCAAAAATAGATAAACTCCTTCTCTAAGGCTATGCTTCCAAGCCTCTCATTCATATGACCACACCAAGCAGCTCGTTATCATCAAAGTAGCTCAAACTAACGGAGCAGTTATGCTCATTTCCTTGCCGCGCATGGTACTTCAGCAATACGCTTATTGAATTAGCTTTTCAGACTTCTCAATAAGGTTAGGCAGGGTGTACTTGCAGACATGAACTAAAAAGGTCAGTCATTCTGTTCTTCAAAAACTTGATCAAGCTGTTAACTCTAAATTCTTCGACTTTGAAGCCTGAGTGGCATATGACCCCTACCTATCAAAAGCTCAGAACACCAAAAACTGCAAAAAGTAACCTAAACTGAACCTCAGTAGTCAGTAAGTGAAGTGATGTGAATTGTATGTGAACTTCCAAGCACAACAAAGGAGAAATTTGTCAATCCAAGACCATGAAAAATGCATCTGTCATGTCAGACCAGGTTAATTTTTGCCTTCCACACGGTAGATCGATCGAGCAATCATCCAAAACCTCCTAGGCAATCCAATGAAATCGAGAGTAAAAACATACGCGCGGACCATCTACTTCATCCTCAACCTTCAAGAACAGTGCCAAGCCGCTGCAATATACAGAGACAAGAGTACCTGAAGCTCTTGGAGAGGGACGTACTTGACGAGGCCGCTGCAGATGATTCTCGGCTCAGGCTCGCCGACGTCCACCTCTTCCACATACAGCGAGTCGGCCTCCTCGTGCCTCCACGCTTTGAGCACTTGCCCCACTCTAATGTCCAGCACGCTCGCCGCCTCCCCTATCTTCCTCATCCTCTCCTCCTCCGACTCCGGCTCCGGCTCCGGCTCCGCTTCCTTCACCTCCGTCGCCGGATCCGAGGAGCTCGCGGCGCCGCCGCCGCCGGCCACCTCCACGCCATTCGCGCTCGCGCTCGAAGCCGTGCAGATCCGCAGCGCGCCTCCTCCGCCTCTCGACGCCAAGAGCACGCCGCCCTTGGCCGTCGCCGCTGGGGAGAGGACCAGCGGCCGCCGGAGGAGCTGGCGGCGGCGGCAGGTGGAGAGGAGGAGGAGGCCGCCGCATCTGGCGACGTTGTTGGCGGCGGCGGCGGCGGCGGCCATCGGCAGCATTCCGATCGGTGCTCGAAATGCGGCGTGTCGTTTAAGAGTCCGTTATCTCGTTATCCAAGATTCAAAGGGCACATCTGCGTTCGACTCATTTTCATTTTCCTCCCCGAAGGTAAATTATAACATAAGATGATAGTTGTTTTTTTTTTAATTCCTAGGAAAATTGAGACCAAAAAAAGCAATCCTAGGAAAATAATTGTTGTTACTAATGTATCAATTTCGAGTTAGTTTGATAATTTCATGTCACATGACTCGTATTCGAATTTGTACTGGAAAATCGATGTTGTATTTGAGAGCGCAATTTGGGGTGTATCTTTTTTTTTTATTGCTGGAAAAACGATAGAATTCCTGAGAAAATATTCGTTATTGCTGAATTCCGAGCGTAACAGGGATCAAAAATATGATGTACGCTTATTATCACTTGAGGTGTACCGGAGAACTTGTAGAATCTGTGACATTGTGGAATAGGTAGCATCGAGTACGTTTCAAGATAGGCATTAGAGCTTTCAAAGGTTATGGATTCCAAAAATGTCGGGAACAGTGAACATATAATTTTTTGACCGCAAAAAATCCCAAACTGGTACACTTGTAATAAATTTACCCTCCGTTAGTTTCCTTTAAATTTTATAGTCAAATTGCTGAATTGAATGACACGCAATAATTGACTGATAACCAGTTTGGGTTTTTACCCCTCCGTTTGTCACAGGTTCACCAATTTGTGATTTTTCGTGATATTAATCCAATTTAACGGAGGATAAATATGTCACAAGTGCACCAGTTTGGGGTTTTTGGTAGTTAAAATATTAGTTTGGGGTAAATTTATCACAAATATACAAATTTGGAGTTTTTTATGGTATTAACCCCAATTTTTATCATGTAGTTCGTTCGTGTTTTGTAATAAATTCAATTTGTCAATAACTAGAATTATGACGAGTTATTACAAAAAATACAATATAGTATATGAAAAATAGCCTATTTTGTGAAGTTACTTAAATATATTTTTCGTTTATTTACTACAAGAAAACACTGAATTAGTTCATCTTTTCTTTTTCTACAAAAGAAAATCAGCAAACATGAGGAGAAAGTTACACGGCTCAAACCCTCAAACGAATTATTAAAGAAAAAATTTAATATTTCATATATAACTCTGGAGCCCGTCGAAATATTAAAAATGTGCAAAACATATAAACAAGGGCTATGACAAGAAGTGTATGGGACAAATCGACTCGAGCAAATTACAGGTTGTTACAGCCGGCGCCGCTCTCAGGGCTTCCACGGCGGCGGCGGCGGGGGGTTGACGGGATAGAGCGGCGGGACCGCCGAGAAGATGGTGTTCTTGTCGATGCTGCGGCCGCCGCTCTCCGTCAGCGACACGAGCGCCGCCACGAGCCCCGCGTTCCCGGCCATGGTGGGCTCGGTGTAGCTGTAGTTCCCGCGCACGTCCTTGAACCGGTCGAACCGGTCCGGCCCCGCGACCATCGCCCCGTTGATCGTGTTGGGGTTGTTGTTGCGGGTGTCGCGCCACTTCCATCCCCCGGTGCACGAGTAAACCACGTGGTCGTTGGGGATCGACGCGCCGCGGTGGTGCACGTGTTTCGGGTACTTGGAGCCGAACCCGACCACATAGCTCATGTTCAATGGGTTTGCGCCAAGAATGTAGTTAATCTGAGTTCAATTTCCCCAACCAAAAACAAAGACTTCAGTGAACAAGAGGTATGAGCAGAATTCATTCGGACTTGGTTTCTATAAAGCCTATAGCATTAGTAGTCACCTGAGAAGTAGCGAAACTCCGAAGAGTGTCGGACGATATGAAGTTCGGACCGCAGGTCCATCCCGGGACGCCGGTGGCGTTCATGTAATCGACGTAGAGAGACGCCAAGAAGGCGGCGTTGGCAACGTATTGCAGCGGTTGTGGCTGTCCATGGTTCAGCTCTATCATTCCTCCTGCAAATCAGAGGCAAATGACCCGACTGAATTGGACTCTGTTCTCGTTTTAACAGTAGGTGGCTCCGATCAGACAATAGAGTGCATGAACACAACTTACCTTTAGTCCAATTGAACACGTTAAATTGGTGAAGATACGAGCACATGGTAAGGCCGGTCACGTTCTGGTACATGCTCAACATGTCCTCGTACGGGTAGCCCGGGTTCAGGAACACTCGCAACCGCGTCAGCAGGAGCATCGCCGCCGGCAATTTGTTGTCCCAGCTCAGCACGCTCAGGTCCGGGATCATTCTGAACGCCTTGGAGTTCTTGGGGATGCCCGGGTTGGTGGCCAGGGAGATGTAGGACTTGTTCCCGGTCGCGTAGTACAGCCACGCCGCGCCCCACATGTACTCGTCGAAGTAGCCCGTCGAGTTATAATAGGGATCGATGTAAGGATTGCCGCGGGAATAAGGAGTGCGCCTCCCGGAGTCCCGGGCGAATGCGAATAGCGTCGCGGCGCCCTTGACCAGCTTCTTGGAGTAGGCAGCGTTGTCCTGGAACACGATCGAGGCGGATGCTAGGGCCGCGGCCATTTCCCCAGCGAGGTCCGGCCCCGAGGTAGTGACTTGCACCGGCCGCGGATAGTCCATGTCCTCCGGCCTAGTCCAACAGTAGTGATCGTCCGGGGTCGACGAACCATTCCGAGATCCGCCCACCTAGAAGAACAACAACACCAAATGGAATCCCATAAGCAAGAGCACATTCTGAAATTCTGAACCTGTGCTCACAATTCCTCAGAAAGTTGTGCATTCCAAGTCCCTGAATCTAATCAATCAGCCCGATGTGCTCGTCTATCGCCTCGAGTATCAGAGACCGACAGGAGCGAACAAGATAATCAGAGTTTTCAACGATCGAACCGAGTTCGGAGCAGGATACGGTTTCGATGTATTTAATCCGTATACTCTTGAATGAGTACAACTCAAAAAGCTACAGCTATGAGCCAGAGATTAGCATGCAGATCGCTTCTGATCAGGAACCAAACACAGAGATGAACAATGGCGGTGTCATCTTTCAGGGACATGTAAACAAGCATCACCTGACTGTAGATCTTGTCGATCTTGGTCGCCGAGGAGTTGAAGGTCAGGAGGAGGTAATCGGTGCCCCACTTGATGAGGTCCCGGGCGTGGTTGTACTCGCCGATGGCCTGGTACTTGTGGTTGTACTCGATGACGCTCCAGCTCAGCATCGTCATCGCGAACGCCATCGGGAAATGGAACTTGGTGTTGTCGCCCGCGTCGTAGTACCCTCCGACCAGCCCTCCCTTCACGTCGGTCGTGCCGTTCCCGTCCTGGAGCCCGGAATTGCCTCTCCAGGGGATGCCGTTGTTCTTCGGCAATCTCCCGGCTGCACCGAAAAGGAAAAAATCAGAACTCTGCAACATTATCAACCGGTCGAATGCTTGTAACGTAGCAAAGCGGACCGACTTTATAATCAATCGAGAGATTTGAGAAAGAGCAATGCATACACTTTTGGGCATTGAAGAAGAGGAGGGCCTTGTGGAGGGCCACGGTGTAGTTGTCGGGGGGCGGCGGGCGGGCCTTGTGCCGCGGCACGGTCTTGGCGATGATGATGGGGAGGGCGATCACGACGAAGGCGGCGAGGAAGGCCCAGCCGGTCCACTTGAGCGCCTTGCGGCTGCAGACGACGCAGCCCAGGTCGACGTACTTGCTCTTCTTGGGCCGCTGGTCGCTCGACCCGCCGAGGAGCCAGCTCTGCTGGGTCTCGTCGAGCTCGGGGTGGTGGTGGTGCAGCGCCGCCCGGTCCCACTCCCGGCTCCGCTGGTCGTCCTCCGCGGCCGAGGAGTCGCCGTTGATCTCGAACGACCCGCCCCAGTCGTTCCTGGCATGCATCTCGACAGATTACACGAACACGATCCGAAGTCCCGTCGATCGATCGAGCCCCTCAGTTCACGGAGCAACAAGCGACGGTCAACGCGTCGTCGAGCACGTATCGGGACAGGAACGTGCGCGACGTTACGCCGTGGTCAAGCGACGAAGAAGACGAGGAGCAGCTCCTTCTTCTTCTCCTTCTCCTTCTCCTTCTCCTTCTTCTTCTTCTCCGACCAGTTCATGGGAGGAATCGATCCTCGCGCACGACATGATCATATGGAAGCGAGGTCGGTGGGAGCGAGTGAGATTTGGCAACTCCCATCTCTGAATTTTTTTTTTTCTCTCTCTCTCTCTCTCTTTCTTTTTCCCTTCCTTTCTTTCTTCGGGTTCAGTCCATATGTTCTGTGCAACGCACAGAGACAGAGAGACCGTTGACTTCGAATCCCGATTTTCCTTTTTTGTTTGTTTTTTTGGGTTTTTTCTCTTTTTTTTTTCTTAAATAGGGAAAGTTCAGTAATTTGATACAGGGAATGTTGAGCTGGCCCCCTCTCTTTCCAGCACGTCAATGCACGCTAATTGACATTAGAAAACCAAGTCCCCGTTCTGCACGCAACCCGATAATTCCCTCCCCGGTCCACAAGGTGTTCGAACCCGGTATTCAAACTTACGACTCGACCGATTCGCACGCGAGGCGCACAAATCGCTCGGTAGAGTTAAAGGGTATAGCCTCCTCGGCATTGCTTCGAATGTGATGCGATTCTTTCCTATTGAACCCGGTATTCGAACTTTCGACTCAATTGATCCACACGCGAGGCACGGAATCGCCGTGTGGATTTAGGGATGTAGCGTCCTCGACATTACTTCGAGTATGATGCGATTTCAACATAGGATCCGTCACATTTAATGCTTCGGATCTGTTACATTGGAACCCAGTAGTCGAACTTTCAACTCGACTAATTCGCACGCAAGGCACGCGTATCACCCCGTAGAGTTAGGGGCATAGCCTCCTCGACGTCACTTCGAATATGGTGCGATTCCAACACAGGATCCGTCACACTGAACGCTTCGGATCTTCTGTTGCATACCGCGAATGGAACCGACATATTTTTTCTCGGGAAAAAAAAATACCATTTAAAAATCTCTTAATTAATCTTTTTAATTTGCACCGGAAATAATGGCATTAACACGAGTAACGCCATCAGCGGATCGAGGAACGCGGTACGTCCCTTTCACTTTCGTTGGCCAAACTAGTTTTTATAATTTAAATAATTGTTCACATCTAGAGCATAGACTTGCAAATAATGGTATTAAATTGAAGTTAGTCGAGTCTCGAGTTCGATTGAAACACGCATCTCTACGGTCAAAAGGACGTGAAAAGGATGGACAGCTAATCGCGCATAAGAAAATCGAGGGTCGTGCTTAATTATGCCCTTAATTTAATCACCTTTTTTCAATTAACCGATTTTATTTTAATTTAATTTGTATCGACCTACTTGCCCTTTGGATTGCGAGTGGCCAGCTTCGAGATCGATCTCCCGTTTAATTTTAATGACGCGATTATTTATTGACACCTATTGACTTTCGTGATATATTTTAAGTTGGCAATTAAGATGGCGCTATCTCGCTTTTGCCAACGGCCCACGAAGTGTTTGATAGAGAGGTTCTTATCTCCCCAATTTGAATTTTTGTTTTCCTCAAGTGGAATCTCGCGTCGCTCAGATGGGCGATTATGTTGTGCCTCGTAAAATCGTAATCTACCGCCACCTGAAGGGGGCGTTTACCTCGTCTGGGAGAGGGTTAAGTGCAATTCCGCATCGATTAAGTACGCTAAATACATGGTTGTAATGCGTCTTTTACGATGTAGTCTCCCTCTGTCTAATAATGACTTAGGTTTTTAGTCAGATATTCTAACATTATTTAAACATAGAAAGCTCGTACCACGTGTTGCTAGTATGGTGTCGCTAACTAATTGAGTTGTTAGGTTCGTGTGTTTATTGCTCCCCACGGACGAGAGAACAAATGCACATGTGCCATGAACGGGATTATCAGATGTTGAAGGAATGGAATAAGGGCAGCTCTCAACTTGAGATAGCACATTATCACCGTCAGATGGTATATATGTTAAAGTTTATCCTTCCCAACACAAAAGACAAACAAGACCCATGGTAACTAAGTGGCGATTTGATCTTCCCTTTCGATAGAATGAAAGATGGTGGATCCGTGATTGAAGTAGCAATCTTTTATGAACATTATTATAATGGTTTCACATCCGCCGGAAAATGTTTAGTCTAAGCCATGAATGAATACTTAACCATAGCCCTACATACTGCTAGCTATAGATCTAGAACCCATTTCCTCAACATTAGCACATGCACTACTTCTGCAAGTGCTATTAAAACCTCTTGATCTCAAGTAAGTAGAATATTAACCTATACCACTAGGCAACTGATGTCAATGGTGTATTTTACATTTGTAAACCATATGAAAAAATGACACCACTCACAATGAATAAGCCCACTTGAATGTGAACCCAATGAATAAGCCCATTGAATTTGAACTTACTAAGCTAATATCTCTATTCTAATACCGAATTTGTTGTAAATATGTCAAATGCATATTATTATTCAATATCAATTTTCCTAATTTTGGTTGTTTTTATGCCTTAGAAAAACGAATCGTTGAAAAATGTTTTCATTATTAAGAATAATACGTGTCTCAACATTTTGATTCGATGAAGAAGACATTTTCCTTTAATTCTTTTGGGTATATGTTAAATTCAATTAGAGTTAAGATTGTGCCAACCCACTTGACAGGGTTGATGTTAGGTGGGTGTAGTTCGGATTCATCCTTATGCAATGTGAAATCACCTCGGCATGTGTGACCAATTTAATTGAGCGGACCATGTCATCTAAACTAATCAATTTATCTTTACCGACCTATTTAAATTCGATTTAGTTGGCTTTTATGATCTTTTACTAGTTATTAGTTAAAGAAGAAAGTATTAATCTTCATCACTATTCAATTCCAATACATACCATGAATGTTACTCATAGAGTTGAACCAAATCAGACTCGACCTAAAATGGTTCAGAAAGCAAACTTTGGGCCATCTTGCCTGGCCAAATTTTATGAGAGCCCAAATGGGCCAGTCCCATTAGGCTCGAATATCAAATTTTGCACGTTGAATAGATCTTACCGATTGAGTATAAATTTCATTAAACTTTGTCTAAATCCACTTAGGGCTACCTCTACGAATTGCCATTCCTTATTCAAACTCATTTAAACCTTTTTCAATGAACCTGAACCTGCCCAAACCTGTTACTGCTGGATTGTCAAACTCATTTAGGAGGAATCCTTTAGTCAACTTAGTAGATGTACCACAGGAAATCTGGACCGTCAAATTTAGCGAGACTCATGTAAGTCCCACTATTTTCAAGGCCTAATTCTCTAAAAGAAATTCCAACTTTAGGTTCGATTCCAATTTTGCCCCTAAAAATCGTTAATTTTCACTCTAGTCCAAAATTTGATCCGCCTAAAAAATTTCTTCAAAATTATCGATATCAGGAGATTGCTGTTATTCCATACGAAGGTGGGGGTATTGGTGATGACGCATGTTTTGATAATAAATCTCTAACTGGTCACGATGTTGATAATTTTAAAAAAAGTAGTGGCAATTTTTTCGGCTCGGTGGCAGATTTGGGACTATAGTGACAATTTGTGCTTTTTTTAGGACAAAAAAAGTTTAGGGAAAAATTGGAATTGGACTTAAAGTTGGATTTTTTTAGGGAATTAAGCCCTATTTTCAATAATCTAAATTCAATTTAGTACGTATACTACACTCATGGAATAATTTTTCCATTTCGTCTCTCTAAAAATTATATATCTAAACCTAAACCCAGGTTAATTACTCGAAAAATTCAAGGCAGTCTAGCCCAGCACGAAACCATCCTCTTTTATACCTGCATGTTCCAAGTCCAAACTTATTATGAATGATGTTCTCTCCTTGAACTATTGGGCCGGAGCTAATTCATCTTCACGAGCTATGAATCTACAACCAAGAAAAGAGAAGCTTTCAAAAATATGAGATGATAGAGAGAGGCCCAACATAGGTGCATATACGTAACTGATGACATGATACCATGCAATGGACTTGATGGTTCCGGCATTTGAACGATCGACAGTGATTAAGATTGGGGTTTGAATCCGTCCCAGATGCTGAACACATTCAGGAAAACGACCTTCATAGACAAATCGATCTCTCATTGTCCTTTCCAGGGAGGAAGGTATGAATGCTATCGTTGGCGGGTTGACATGCATGCCCAATGTCATTGTCGTCGTCGTCTATTTTCGGGGTTTTGAAGTTTCTTGGCAGGCTGAGACGGGTCCTACGGAGCATGAGCGCTTACTCTTCTGTATTGATGTGATGCATGAAGAAGGGGTTGCGCTTGGTTGTTTGCTTACTGCAGAAGTTGTCAGCTTCTTGTTTTACCTAGTATAGTTGTCGTGGACGGTTCTTGTTGCGAGGAGTCTTGTTGCGAGGACCCGTCTGTTCTATTATATGCACAAGGTGCCTTGTACTCGTCTTGTTATTTCCACCCGACCACAGTTGAGAGACATCGATCCATCTCTACATATAGAGACGCTCCAAACTCCCGCACCTCGTCACTTTTAGCTTGTTGGATCTTTCGCGCATTCCGTTGAGAGAAGAGAGAAGCAAAGAGAAGAGAGGATGGAAAGTAAGCATGGGGAGGGAGTGAGGAACAAGCAGGTGATATTCAGGGACTTCCTCGCGAAGGGAGCCTTCCCTAAAGAGTCGGACATGGAGGTGACTGAATCGACGATTGAACTGACGAGGGCCGTCGCTGAAGGCTCCAAGGGAGTGTTGGTGAAAAATCTCTACCTCTCCTGTGATCCTTACATGAGGGGTCGCATGCGGGAGCTCACTGACTCATCTCAGAGCTATATCGCCTCCTTCCAACCGGGTTTGGTGAGCCCAGCTCAACTCTTCTTTTTGTTTTGAAATAGAAGCAAGAATGACGAGAAGATGGAATTCTCTGTTGATGAACTTGCTCTGGGATTGATTCGTGTTTTGTCCCAAGTGAAAATTGTGGCATTTTACATGAGTTTCTGAGGCATTTGACTTTGCATGCTTTTGCTTGCTACTGTTCTTCGATAGTTGGTCTCAGGTTGGCTAATTAGTATTTCAGGACTGGTTATGTGCAGCATTTTCGTCATAACAGTGATTATGTCCAAGGGTTCCTGTTTATGGTTGAGTTCTTGTAACCTCTGAGGTGGGAGCAGATTCGAGGCGCCTTTGAAAGCATACCTATGGTTCTAAATGTGTTCCAATTGTTCCCAAAAATGTGTTGGAGGATTTGGTGAGTTGAAAGAACCGAGTTTATGCTTGTAGGTAGAGAAACTTTCATGTTTTACATTTGGACGGTTTGATAAAATCATGTTTAATGAGCGATGCGGCTTGCTTTTATTGCTTCCATTCATGTGTATTAGGATGTTCACTGATGAAAGCAGCTTGTGTGGGACATAGAACAAAGAGATATATAATTGATTGAAATGAAACAAGCATGAACACAACTCTGCAATGAGCGGAGTTTATGCAGGATCCATAAGCGTTGTGTTTGTGTTCTAATCTTCTTCCTTGATTGATAAATCAGCGCCTTTGGAATCATAGACTTTGCACATGCATCGCTTCGAAATTTGTGTTCACTAAATGCGTTACCATGTGAAAACACATCTATGCAGCCTGTTACGGGACTTGGAGTGGCAAGAGTCCTGGAATCTGGGCATCCGAATTTCAAGAAAGGCGATTTGGTTTGGGGCATCACGGGATGGGAGGAGTACAGTCTACTTCCCGCGCCAGAGACTTGCTTCAAGATCGAACACACCGATGTTCCTCTCTCTTACTACACCGGTCTTTTGGGTACGCTCTTTGATTATCCACCGTATTTGCTCTTTCAATGTCGATGAACTCTGGTTTTCCCCGAAAGTCTTGCTGGTGCACACTTTCAACAGTTCAATTAAAAGTTCTGCAGCACTGTTAGTTGAGTGAACTATGCAGCAAGCGTGTAAGTCAGGGAATTTCTTGATCTAATTAGTGACTTTCCATGAGAGGTCTATACATTTCCCTCAGGCTAGCTTCTCTTCCGGATATATATGGTTGTCTAGTGATTGTTGGCCATAGCCATATCGCTTCTACTCTTTAGCTTTAGCAAAATTTTGATACTCAGTCTACTTTCTACAAACCTGAACTCTGCAGGCATGCCGGGCCTGACGGCTTATGGCGGGTTTTTCGAGTTATGCTCCCCTAAGAAAGGAGAGAACGTTTTTATATCGGCTGCATCCGGGGCAGTTGGTCAGCTTGTTGGCCAGTTTGCAAAGTTGTTAGGTTGCTATGTTGTTGGCAGCGCCGGCAGCAAAGAAAAGGTAATCTCCTCACATTCATCCGACATCTCGTATTTCCTCGAACGATAGTTGTTTAGGCAACATCCACCTCCGCCATGGTGCTAATTTGGTTTTCCGAACACGTTTAGCATCTGCGATAAACAGATCTTTTCGGTACTAGGCAAACATTTATGTCCACATGAACTTTAAGACTTCAATCAGTCATCTAGCCATAAATCATATCTGGAAAACTCGAGGTATTACAAGCGTGGCGGGCTTTCTCAAATTTGAGAACACTTTTCAAGAGCGTGATCGCCCTGTCGGATGCATATCCTCATCATTCCGCTAAAATAATTGAAAAAGTACGCCCACGCCCTTTGTTAGCTAGTCTCTTCATTTCCTTCTTTACTTCTGCAAAATAGGTCGACTTGCTGAAACAGAAGCTTGGATTCGACGAAGCTTTCAACTACAAGGAAGAATCAGATCTGGATGCAGCACTGAAAAGGTTAGTTCAACATGCCAATGATGATTGAGTGAATCAACCACTCTTACACGTATGCGCACGATCGTGAAGCCGGCTTGAGTTTACCTTTTCCATCTCGAAATCTCTAGGTACTTCCCTGAGGGGATCGACATCTACTTCGAGAATGTCGGGGGAAAGACATTGGATGCGGTGCTACTCAATATGAAGCTTCATGGCCGAATCGCGGCATGTGGAATGATCTCGCAGTACAACCTCGAGCAGGCCGAAGGCGTGCACAACCTGATGCAAATTATCGCGAAGCGGGTTCGAATGGAAGGTTTCAACGCGCTCGATTACTATCATCTCTATCCAAAGTTCCTGGAGATGGTTTTGCCTCAGATCAAAGAGGGACGGATCGTGTATGTGGAGGACGTTGTAGAAGGGCTCGAGAACGGTCCGGCGGCTCTGGTCGGGCTGTTTTCCGGCCGCAATGTCGGGAAACAGGTGGTCCTGGTTTCGCGCGAATGAGTCACTTGTTGTGCCTTTTCCACTGGCACGGTCTCTTTGGTTTGTGTTTCCGAAAGGATATGTTTTCTGTTCCATTGGCATAGTCTCTGGAGTTCAACTATTTTTCGGTTTTTAAAGAAAGGTCTAGCAATTGATCGTAACTTATCGATAATTAAATATTTCGCCAATAAATAAGAAATACCATTAATTATTTTGATTTATATTATTGGATCCACGATTTCGTGCTTTTAAATACGTTCAAATGCCGATTATGGTCTATAACCTATAGCGTATCTTCATTTCCGGCCCCTATTTTCGAGGAATCTAATTGGCAAACCAAAGTCGCCTTTGTTTTTTATTACATCGACTAAGTAAATCCTTTCCGAGGTGAAAGAGATCACGAGAAACATTACGTTATATTTATTTATTTATTTCATACAAATTATCTTAACCATAAAAGGATATTTTAATTATGATAGGATGTTTTTTGTACGAGCCATAGAGTTTGTGAATGATTTTGGTCGACTTTCGAGAGAAAGAAAAATGATATTGGGGGCGTTGTATATGAAAAAGCTACGAATCGATCTATAAAAAAATCCCTATTTTAAAAAAGCAGGGTTGTGTATCCATGTTCGCGTATTATAAATCGGTTTTAGTATTTCGAATCAAGTCAAACACTATATTTTGATTAATCACGTTATAAAATTAATTAGTATTTTATTTTGCGCACAAACAATGTAACCTTTAATTTCAAAATTGGAATTACCCAAATTTTCATGCATTTTTATTTAGGGTTAATACCACGAAAAACCCCAAACTGGTGCACTTATGACAATTTTACCCCAAACTAATTTTTTGACTACCAAAAACCTCAAACTGGTATACCTGTGATAATTTTATTCCGAACTATTTTTTTAATCACCAAAAACCCCACACTGGTACACTTGTGATAATTTTACCTCGAACTAATTTTTTGGCTACCAAAAACCCCAAACTGGTACACCTGTGATAATTTTACCCTAAAAAATTTTTTTGACCACTAAAAACCCCAACTGGTACATTTGTGACAAATTTACCCTCCGTTAGTGTCTGTTAAATTAAATTAATATCACGAAAAATTACAAATTTGTAAACTTAACTCCAAACTAGTACACCCGTGAACTATCACGTGTCATCGAACTTAGCAATTTGATAGAAAAATTTAACGGAAATCAACATGGGGTAAATTTGTCATAGATATACCAGTTTGAAATTTTTTGGTGGTCAAAAAATTAGTTCGGGATAAAATTATCACTTGTGTGAGATTTTTTATGGTCAAAAAATAGTTCTTGATAAAATTATTATAGGTGTACGAATTTAGAATTTTTTGTAATCAAAAAAATAATTTAAAGTAAATTTATTATGAATGTATAAGTTAGTTTGAGGTTTTTCGTCGTATTAACCTTTTTATTCAACGGTCCTTTTATACCTCCGATTTTTTACTCCTCCATTTTCAAGCATAGAAGAGCGAATTGCCGAGCGCTCCTGCCAAAGCCCTTCCCTCCTCCGCCACCGACCAGCGCCGCCGCCTCATACGCCCATCGACGGCCGCCATAGACCGGCGACTCCGCGGCAACCGCAGTCGCACTCCACGCCGCGGCCACACTCCACCGACCCCAGCCACCGCAGCATCGGCTGAGCGCTCGCTGCCACCGCTGCCAGTCCCCGAGCCTGTCACCTCGACGCCGCCATAGACCGGCGACCCCGTGGCAACGGCAGCCGCACTTCACGCCGCGTAGCAGTGCCGCCACAATCGCCGCGGCCACGCTCCGCCGACCCCGGCCACCGCAGCATCGGCTGTGCGCTCGCCGCCACCGCTGCCAGTCCCCGAGTCTGTCACCACCTCTTTCTCTCTCTCTGTGTCTCGTTTAAGTGGTTTTCATACAGCGACTCCGCGATCAACTCCTATGAAACTTAATATTTCAATTTTTGCATATCCATACAATTGAACCGCGACTCTGATGAACCGTTTTTTGGGATGAATTGGCCCTGCGCGGCGGCCATGCCTAGTTGCTGTTCGGTAGGGCAGAATGAGTAGCGGAATGCGAAGTAGGGTGGAGAGTCTTGGCCATTTTGGTCAGCATCAGTAACGCAGCTGATGCTTCGACTGATTTTGCTGGGCAATGTGTGTGACCTTTGGATGGTTTCATAGAGTAATGCTGGGTATGCTAAGATCGGTCTACTAAATCGGTATGTTTAAGTGATGTTAGTCGTGACGAACTGTAAATGGCTTTTAATACGAGTTTGACACATCACGTTGTACTGATTAAGTGAGCTGGACTTAGTATGCAAGTGCCATTCAGTTAGCATGCAAGCATTATTTCGTCAACAGGACTTAGTGCGTTTTCCGTGGTGTAGTTTATTACTTATCAATTATTAGTATGGGGGCTCTTGGTTGTCGTCATCGTTGAGGTGTTTTTGTTTTTGGCATGATGACTCTTAGGGGAGTTCGACGATGAGAATTCTTTTGGGTGTTTTGTGATGATTGGACTGTGGTTACTGCGGGTGCTCCTTTGTAGTTGACTCAGAAGTTGTTCTTCCACAGGACTTGGAGATGGAGTAACCCCTAAATTTGTGAGGTTGAGGCAAGAGGACCCCCACCGATGCGGAGATCATTGGCAATATCCTCCCTGGTGAGCCCTTTCCGTTTCATTCTTCCCTTACTTTCTTAATTGCTTCTGCATAGATGGCCTTGTATCGTTTGAGGTTTCTCTGGGTCTGAGTAATTGAGACTTGAGTTATTTTTGGGCATTGACGCTGTTAATAATTTCTCCAATAAAACTTAGTTTATCTCGCTGTGGTTTTCATCTCCACTGTCCTTCCTGATTATATCGACGTAGTTCTGTTGAGTTCTCTGTTCCTTGAAACCCATATTATAGAGTACTAGCATTTGCAATGACTTGTTGAGAACTTTTCCCTGTCATTACATTTTTTGAATCATTGTCGATTTCCAGAGGTTCAATTTGATGGTAATTTTCTTCGTAATTGGCTTATGAGGGGCAAAAGAATGCCTGATGTGGATCAGATTTGTCTTTGGACTGATTAATGATACATTTGAGATTCTAACATATGCTGATTGCTTTGCACAGGTTGGACGTTTGACTCAATATGGAGTGGTTCGTGTCGAGAAACTTGGTTCCAGTTACAGTACAATGGTCCAGTCTCATAAATATGGACATTGCACTGGTGGAGCAAAAGAGTCATCATTAAAGGTGCTTATTAAATCATTTTTCGTGTGCTCTGATTGGTAAAAATAGCCCACAACTCCTTAGGTTAACTTGCGCTTGGAAAAGAAGTAGCAAAAATGATAACATAAGAAAAACACAAGTTCTGGCCTATTTCTTTTTAAGGGAGGGCGGAGGCTGTCCCCTCCAGTCAATGTGTCCTTGTAGGTCCATTAATAATACCATGTTTTTGGAGAATGGGTTATCGCTTGTCTAAGGAATTCGGGTCTTTTTCGATGGAGGTTCTGTTTCTTGTGGATATGATTCCATTATTGATCCAATATGTTCCTTTAACCTTAGATTTGCAGGTGCCTTTTTAACTCATTCTTTGCATTTACTCTTTCATGTTCTTTGCATTTACTGCTTTGGTTGATGCATCTTTACTATACCATCTACAGAAATATACAGCAGCTACTGCATCTTGAATGTGCCTTGTAAGCTTTTCATTTAACAATGGAGAAGGATAGGATTGTACAGGTGAAGTTTGATGTAGGCCTATTGCTATTAAGAGTTTTTCTAGAATCCCTTTGTGCTTTTTAATGTAAGTCACAGTTCAATTACATGTGCTCCATGGCTTGCTTGGTGCGACTCGTACGGCTTTCATCCAAAATCCTTGAACAAGTTTTTCTCCGTGGTCCCTCTCCATGATAATGAATGACATCTGCTGTAACTGTATATCTCCTCAATCTCCTCGTTAGATAGATGGCCTTCTCAGTCAACCTTCCTTACACCACTCATATGGAATCCTCTTTTGTGGTTTAAGATATTTGAAGGCTGCATTTAGAAAAGGGTCACTGCTCTCCTTTGATGGTCATTTGAAGACAAAAGCATTTGTTGACACAGAGTGGGTTAGGTCTGTTGATGTTAGAAGATTCGCTTCTGGCATTGGCAGTAACCTAGTTGATTTGTGAAGTAAAAAAGAGTTGGTTACTTTTAGATCATGTGCAGATGCTGAGTATGCAGTTGTGACAGGAGATGTGGTCGACTTCTTTTGCCTGAGAAAATTAGTTCAAGATGTAAGACTAAATGTTGAGCAACTGACCTTACTCTATTGTGATAAAAAGACGGCTGCTATCAGCATCAGTCACAGTCTGGTTCAATGTGTTAGAGCAGAACATATTGAAATTAACAAGAATTCCTCAATGTGAAACTAGAGAACAGGCTCATTTGTAAATCTATCGTGAAATCCATAAAGTGACTGGTATATCTTTTTTATTCCCGGTTTGCAAGATGGGCATGGAAAATATCTACCCTCCATCTTGAGGGGGCGTATCGAGAGTTTTTTCTTTTTGGTGGCTGACTTGTAATATTAGGTAGTGTCATGTCATATTCATTATCAAAACACATGAACTGGTTGTAACATGTATTGTACAACTCACCTTTCTACGCTCTTCTTTCTTCTTTCAATACCCAAATCACATCAAGAAAGTATTCATTTATAAGCTCCCGTGGCATATGCAGATTTTAGTGGTCTATTGCAAATTTTTAGAATTGTTGATGTATGGATGGATTTGTATGCGCAGGATGTTACCTGATGAATAGCCTTCCAGTTGTATTCTTCAACTGAACCATTTTGAAACTTCATTGCAATCATATCTCTCTTAAGTTTCTTTTTTCATAGTTGCTATTGTTTGACTTGAACTTAGTGATTGTATTGCAGGAAGAGGGTGATGCTCATGCTGTCTTACATGGTGGGCAGGAAATAGAAAGATCACAGAAGCCCAGGATTGGAGAAAATGTTTCAAGAAAGGATCGGTTCAATTTTCTAGTGAGCACAGTAAGTATTAATGGGTGGAATTAGTTCTCGAATATGAAACTTTGTAGAACGCTGCTCTGTGAATGACGCTAATATGAGATCTATTCCTTTTATCTGCCATATATTAGGATAGAAAATGACATAACCACGAAGTTGACTGATAAGTAGAATCTAATTATATCCCAGTTAATTTTGGAGTGCGTTTAAGTATAATAGTGTGAAAACTTGTCATACATTGAAGGTAAATTGGCAAGAAAACCAAGTGATGAACATCTCATGTCACTTTGTTAATTGAGCTAATTGAAGCAGCCCGAATAACCATGCAAGCTGAGAGCGATCATCATTGGAAATAGTTGCACTATAATCAAGTTTTCGTGGAAATAGGCATTGTATTATCAACAACTCAAGAGACCTAATAGGTTTACGATTCTTCTTTTAGTTGATTTTGTAGTTTGATCTACCAGAATTAGAATACTATCAGGATTTTGATGAGTTTCTAATTTCTACTTGATGTAGAATTTGATGGGTTTCTATTTGTAATGGAATTAGGTTCTGGATCCCTATTGCTACTTGGAATAGGATTTTGAAGGGGTTTATTAAAACGATTCATCACGTTTATTGAAGTATCATAACTCTTATGCTTTTTTGAGTATTGCGATGCGGTTTTATATTTAATAATGATGCTTAAGATGTGGTGTTTATGAGCTTTATGTGTGACATTTAAAAGAATTTATTGTACTTCATTTAGGCATCGTGCTCAAGACCTCCCAAGCATCATAATCTAGGGTTCTTAAGCATCATTTCAAGTAATGAATTTCATTGCACAACTCCATAGTAAACAACTGCTAAAAACTCGAACTTTATTATTAATCTAAGAATATCATATCTAAAGATTCTGCTATAACTTATTCCAAGTTGAAAAGGGATACTTATATAGAAAATGTAAATCCTACTTCAAATAAAAATGAGAAACCTAATTTCCTATTTAAAATAGAGAAGGAAATTGATTAAATTCTGAATGACTTGGATCCCATCCAACTGATAAGACTGTTAATTCAATTAGTATGTTGTGCTATTAATCTATTAAAACTCTTACTATTGAGGCAAACGTCCATCATCATCAAGACTTGAAATTCAACCTTTGAATTACTATCACATTGTTTCAGTTTGTGTGCTGCATCACCATGCTCTGTACCCTCCCTAATTCTTCTTTCCAAGATCCACATTCCATTGATGTTATTTTTTTTTATTCTGTTTACAATGACCAGCTGCCAAAGTGCTGAGCTGCAACTAGTAGCTCTTTATTGCATAACTTCTTGCTCAATTTACTTTGTCATATACCTAGTCTAGCTTCCCTCGGTAGTAACTAGCTTTGTCAATCACCCTCAAAAGGCTCTGCTTTAATTTAAAGTCCATTTGACTCCATCTTACCAACACCCATGCCTAATTAGAACCCCCAAATAATCTTCGATGTCTGAAGCCATTGGGAAGGGTTTCGGTTTGCAAATGCACTCTTGGTTTTGCGTGGCAGCTTAATCTTCTTCCACTTTTTGACATAATTGAAGACTTTTTACAGACATTTCTTCAGGTATTATACTTGTGCGTTTGCTTATTACTTTACTCCTTAAAATTAACAGCTTCTTGATCTGAAGGACAGCAAACAATCAGTTTATGGTGCTCTTGATGCCTGGGTTGCATGGGAACAAAATTTTCCTCTTGCTTCGCTTAGGAGGGCATTGCTTGTTCTTGAGAAAGAACACCAGTGGCATAGGATAGTCCAGGTAATCTCACTAGAATTTCCCTGAGAAACATTCAATGCTGTGAGGTACTAAATTGTTAAATTTTGTACTATGAATGTGTTGTTGACCTTTGTTTCAGAAGAAGTGTGAGCTTTTGCTGTTACTTTTTATTTCCCTTCTTTGAAATTGTGGCACTCTAAAAGTAGTGCACTATGAGCAGTCTGTCTGACTTTAGACCTGGTTTTGCCTTGCACTTGTAGGTAATTAAATGGATGCTGAGCAAAGGACAGGGAAACACAATGGGAACATATGGAATGTTAATCCGGGCTCTAGACATGGACCATAGAGCAGAAGAAGCGCACAGATTTTGGGTGAAGAAAATTGGTAGTGATCTACATTCTGTACCATGGAGTTTATGCACCAGCATGATAGCGATCTACTATCGAAACAATATGCTGGAGCATCTTATAAAGGTAGTAATACTGTGGAAGTTAAAATTCACATGCTTAAAGTAAAAGGACATTATGGTTATGAAGTGAAACTCTGACTGACGAGCTAATTTTTTACAAGACTATGGTAGTCTCTGACAAGAAGATTTTCAGAAATTCTTGAATTCACAAGATGTTTGGGGCAACATCCTGATAATGATAATGCCTACTAAATCTATGAGGCCTCGGTGAAGTTCTGAGAGGAAATTGTATGCATAAGCATGGAAAAATAAGTCTTACATTAAGTTTCCTGTGAACTACTTAAAAGAAGAGCTTCTGCAGCTCAATCACATATTAAGAAGGTTCATATGAAAATGATTTTTGGATTGTGTCCTCCCCTCCTTCTCTCTCAAATACCATGTTATGCTACACCAAGCTGTCATTTCCATTTCGGAACAACTATCAAAGAATATTTAGAGTTCGAAAATTCAGTGGTTTTTGAATAGTTACCCCATTGGCTATCTATTTTGTTTATCTTATGTTTAGATGATTATGATTAATTAGTCCATCTCTAGCTTGTTAGGAGCTGGCATTTCTTTTTGTTTTCCCACAATTCCCTGAACCTTATGAATTTTACCTTGTTGAATATGTAGCTTTTCAAAGGCCTTGAAGCTTTTGATCGGAAGCCACCAGAGAAGTCAATAGTTCAGAAAGTGGCAGATGTATACGAGGTTTCAGGCCTAGTCGAGGAGAAAACGAGACTTTTAGAGAAATATGATTATCTTTTCACAGAATCACACAAAGGCTCCGCCAAATCCACTTCAAAGAAGGGGAAGAAATCAGGTCAGTTATCTAAGAATATAGTATTTACCATCCCCATACTCAAATAAAGAAGTCATATGCAAATCTCACAGATCAATTTCTTTGCGAAATGAAAACAAATGATGTTGATTGGAGCCAATATGTGACGGTAGTGAATTTATCATCTAGAATCTAAAAGAAAGAATACGGTGTTGGTTCATGTATGTGAATTCAAAGTTGTGGATGGGATTTGTTTCCCTACCAATGGAGTTATGATGTCTAATATTGGTTTGATATTAAAATTCTATGCATACTGTTGCACAAATTCCCTGAAAAGTTCGTCTGATACATGTTCTTTGAGAATTCAACATTGATGGTTCTGTTGAGTTGTTTTCCTTTGGAAACTTCTTTGAGCATATAGCATTTCTCATCTCTTTCATTTCAGAAAGCTGGACCTGCCATCCTTTTCTGGCATCGCAATTTAACCCATGTATCGTCTCTTAATATTGTCCTTCAGGGCAGAGGAAAAAGACAGACCTGCCATTATAGTCTTTGAAGAAGACAGGCACAAACAACCAGGAATAAAGAGAAGAATGGGATGCCTTTAGATGGTTGTGGCATTTTAAAGCTGAACCTGCCGTCCTTTTCCAGCATTGCAATTTTCTTCTGCCGAGCATTTCTTGGTGTCCTTTCTCATGTGATATCCAATGGCCAAACCTTTTGATGCTTGTGGTATTTGGAAGCCTTCTAACAAGAAGAAAAGGAAGACATGGCGATGAAATGGGTTCGGTCTTTTACACACAAGGAAGGTAATCGAAAATGGCATTGAAATGATTTTTCCGTCTATACCAGAAATTTGCTTGATCCGGTTTTAGATATGAAGTTGAGAAGTATCAAAGTCGTCTTGAAGCAAGTATATTGGTAGAACGAACGTGTTATGTGGGTACTGTCATCGACTTACATCATTTCATAGTAAAATTAGAACCTTCATCCCTCCGGAGCGGGCGAAGGTCGGTCGCGACAATTATGCTTTTTATTATAGCATATGAGGCGGTTATGGGAGTGAATGTAGTCTGCAATATTCTATTTGCCGTTGTCGTTGGATGTAAAACAGAAATTTTCTGGCTCATTAGCAAGTTGTTGGGTTGGGTACAATTCATGCCACGTTCCGACATATCTCGGTTAAATTTCCACTATGATGTTGTGTCCGAGTTGTATTAGCACGTTGTGTCGAAAATGACCACACCAGATCAGCGCGGCAATTCTTCCTGTAAGTTGCACGTGACACGAGAACTTCTAGCAAATCACGCAAGAAAACCACGACACCAAGCTCACCGTACGATCTGGGCACCGAACCCAAGATGCTACTGTCATCATTGATCACAAAGGTTGACATGAGTTTTGGAAGATTAGCCAAGGCAAAGGTAAAGAACCTACATGCAGTGAGAAACTCGAACATTCCTATTTCAAACTTTAAGGTGCCCAAACTTCATGGCAAAATGCACTAAGGTATCTACTCGATTTCCCATGTATTTTAATTGAAGGTATCACATGAACACAAAGTTTATAATTGTTTCAGAGCTACTACAACCGTTACTTACAAGAATCGTAGAACTAAATATGCTATTTCGGTGTTTTTAGTATAGTGCTCGAGCGGCACGCAAGTTTGAATATGCTGCTCCCTCCCGTACGTCATGAGATGTCTTGACGATAATAAAAATGCAATTCCTTGGATTTGGCCAAAATCAGAGGAAACATGAACTCATTTTGATTATCAGTGTTCTAAAGCACTTCGAATAGAGATAGGTGAATCTAGCACAGATCCCCTGGATATCAGATCATGGTTCAAGAATAAAACAATGACTGTTATATCATCATGAAAATGCCGCCGAACCTCCTTGTCGATTTTGCGAAGATCTGAATAACGCATTTCTCGCTTTCTTGCGGCTTCATACAGAGCAGCCTTAATTAACCTTTTGGCACTTCCCTGAAAAAAAAAAAAGAAGAGAAACTTGCCCATAAATACTCAGGAAGATAAGATAAAACTAAAGATAGACTGCATCAGAATGCCTAGTAATGTATACTTCATGCAAACTAATGAGAAGAAGCAATCTCAATGCTCATGCAAAAACTGTCGCAACAAAAAGTTCGTCTCCACAGAAGAAAAATGGCCACGAAAATTGTACACAGAGAAGGTCTTACCGCCCGAGGATGACTGTGGACAATCTCCACAGCTTTCTCATTAGTCAAATGTTCCCACAGGCCATCAGATGCAAAAATAAGAAAAGTATCATTTGGATGAATAGGGTGAGAGGTAATTGCCGGATTGGCAGTTAAAATTGGCATATTCAAAGGCTGAGGAAGTCTGAATTTTGGATTAAGCGGTTCCCTGTTGAACCGTGCATGCTTCAGGTATACATCACCAATAGACCTAGAAACCTGCATCAAGTGCATTTAAGTGCATAATCAGATGAGGTTCATATCAGTTTTTTTCCCTTCAAAAGATGACATCAACAGCAAAAGGCAACCAATGACATCAATATCAAGTTGTACATAAACTCCACGGCTCAAATGTACTTATTGTTGGGATATTTAAATATTAAACCATACATTTATCTAACAGTTTAAGCTTTTAAAGCAGTTAGCTATGATCCCACAAGATTTTCACTTATCATTATAGAAGGTGAAATCAAGTTTCTCCTCTCCTCTGTGACTAACTATCAAATTTCTCTATTATTTTTTCCTATAAAAAACTAAATAGCATCTTCAGCTTCTTTTAAGCTGTAACATTCACAAACCACTTAATATAACTACCTTTCAGCTACTGGAAATATAGTACTCAATAATCTGAACCAACTTCAATCCTCAAAACAAATCCATAAACCCTTCCAAACATACTCATCATAGTAAATTTTTACCATTATGCATAAACATGTCAAAACTGACTTTAATTGTCAATTTGGGGTAAGTATGAAATGTGTAATTTAAACAGAATCAAATATTATCTAGTTTGTCATTGGTCATGAGGAAAGGAGTATCCACTTTGTCCCAGAATTTCCAATAGACAATAAATTTTCCAACTAAATTAGAAGCATGCAGTCTTGTCAAGTTTTCACTACATAAAAAGTCAAAAAACAACAAGATGACAACAGGGACAACAACAGCGACAAGTTTCATGCTCTAACCACCACGGAACCCGAAAACTTAAAATAGCAAAATTTACAGTGGTCCTCATTTAAAAGATTCCTTCACATGTCTACAGACAACATGTTTAGGTGTGCGAGAAGGCGGAGTCCAATGCTCTCATGCTACTTAAAGACTGATGGAATTAACGGGAAATCAGTCCAAAGAATCCTCCATTTGGAGGCTTAATTAAGAAGAGAAAGAGAGAGAATGGAGTGCATTTTTTCTCCATAAAAGATATAATTCATTTATAAAAATTAGAAGATGAAGATCTTCCAAATCGGGTTTACATTCGGATGTCATACCATAATTGACTGGAGATCAACTTCAGACATTGTTTAAAAATTAGAAAACTGGAGCTAGTGCAAGCTAAAACAAAACAAAGAGAAAATTTTCAATCAGCCAGCAGCACCGCATCAATTGTTGAGCTAGAGACAAATACCTGAATGAGGCCTTTCACTCTCCAAACTCCATGTCTGAGGACGACGATTTGGGGGTCATTTGGGTGTAGCTCTTTAAGTTCCTGCCTGACAGACTCAATATTTGCATTATGCTCTGCTGATAGCTGTATGGCAGCAATAACATCTGTATTGCCAACCTTCTTGCCTAATACTACCCGAGAGTCTCCAAGGCTTGCTACATAGAGGGTCCTCTGATATATGACTCCAACTAGACAGCAGGAACCAGAAGAAGCTATATTCGGCCGGGCACTCCATGACTCTGACACAAGGGCTGTAAACCCCTCCTCCGTTTCTTGAAATGCCCTTTGAATGGTGTCACATGTCACAACTCCCTGCGTTTCAGCTGATAATGCTGCACCAACACAAAGCCTAAGAGTGCCAAGATAAGAAGGCCCCTCCTTAAATAGCACAGTCACATAAAATAAGGGAAAGGACAAGATACGGCAAAAAAGCAATGGATGCCTTCCCATTAAACATGACTCCCACTGATCTTTCTCTCAATTCAAGTTCTAACTAGGCTATCATACAGGGATATCTAAGTTAAATTGAAGAACATGTGCACTCACGTGGGAGAGATGATTCAGATCCGGGATGCACTTAACTGTGCCTGATATAAGCTTCTGAAAGTTCAAAAAGCAGAAGTTGAGCAATATTCTATCTCAAATTCTCTACCAAATTGGACCCAGCTACATCCTACTCGAAATGAGTCTGCTAATCCAAAATTCACCGTGAATTGAACATAATTATGAGCCAAAACTAAAGTTAGTAAGTAAATGCATAAAATCTGCATGCAGTACTTCACAAAAAGTGTGCTTCACGAGCGCCCTAAAATTAGAAACAACAAATGGAGTCGATAGGAACGAAAATGACTATGCGTTCCAACCTCCATAAGCAAAACAATTAGAACATTCAGATTCCATCAAAGCCGGATATCTCTGCGTAACCGCCTAATCAAAAACATTCCGATCAATCAAAAGGCTCTAACCTCGGGGCTCATCAGGAAACGAACCTTGAAAGTGCCGAAACAGATGATCGCACACGTATCGAGCGGCATCGGGCCCGCCGTGACCGTCGTAAATGCCAACGAACGTCCCGAACTGACCGGACTCGATCTGGCTCTGATCCTCGAGCACCTGGTTAGCCTGCACGACGGCCATGGAGAAGTCGCCGGTCGCGCATCTCCCCAGGTCCCCGAACCAGAGCAACCCGTCCTTCCCTTCGCTCCCGAAGGATCCCAGGCCGCCGTCGCCGCCGCCTCCATTATCGCAGCCGAAGGGGTTCCAGCACGAGGAGAGCAGGCTCATCAGGGCCTCGAGCATCCCACATCGCTCGTGGACGCAAGCCCTGCTGGCCCCGATGCAGTAGTCGCCGCCGCCGTCCGATCCGGAGGTCTCGATGTCGTCGGAGCCCGCCAAGATCGGGGACTTTTCCAGGGCTCTCGGGGGAGGGTTTCAGCGGCGGAGGATCGGGAGGGTGAGCAGCAGGGAAGAGCTCACATCACTCGCTCTGTCGTCTAGAGAGAGAGAGAGAGAGAGATGGCGCGTGCGAATGCGCGCGCGCGCGCGTCGCTTTCAATGTGTTTCATATATATATATTATTTATTTATTTATTATTCATATAAATATATAATATAAATAATATATATTATTTTACAACGTTCCATGCTCAATTGCAATGAACAACAAAAACACCATAACGTTATTTAAACAATTCAAGTGCGATTCGCAACCGCTCTTGAAAAATTCTAGACAGAAAATGACACGAATAATCTCTAAATTTTGGCTTGATATATAATATAGTCCCTGAATTTTTTGTACATATTCAACTTAATTCTTGGACTATATGAAACACATGTAATGCTATCATTCCATAAATTCAAGTTCAAGAATAACATTTAACATTTTCATATAATTCATGAACTAATTTAAATATGTATCAAAGGTTTATAAATCACATCGAACAAATTAAAGGTTCAGAAATCACGTTGCACGTTGAGTTAAAGTTCATGAACCACATTGAACAAATTAAAATTTCATGAATTATTTGTGTCATTATCCCAATTTCAAAACCTCGAATTACAGAACTAAAGTTTAGGAACAATTTATATCAAAGCTCAAGTAATAATCGAATTATTACGGGGAAGAACGTGTTCACAGCCATAGCGGTTTTATCTTCGAAAGTCAAATGTGATCATACTTCTTCTGTTGTTGATTAAATAAAAGTCAAAATCTTATTAAATGTCAAGCATGATCTGGCATATCCAGAAACTCTCCATCTTCGAGTATAAATAATTCGTTTAATACGAAAAGAGAAGCTAAGTGCAGAGACAATTTCTTCGACAGCGGTTCCTTCGGCCGGCCGGCCGGCCGCCTTCGCCGGGAAGGCTCTCTCCATTAGTCAACATCATTTTGGAGCCGGACCAAAATGCAACCTCAATAGATGGCTCATTGAAAGAACGAGCTTCAGAGGATCGAGAGGAACGTGTACTTTTTTCCTTTCTTGGCGATAAGGATGGGGAGGGGCGATCTGCGCTTGGTCCCATAGCCTCTACAGAAAACGAAATTTCGGTTGCGTAAAATGCCCGCCGGATGGACCGACGCATCGATCGTTTCGGCGGGATGGAATTATACAAAAGCATCGAATCATCCGACCCCCGCCTTTGAGATCGAAACAGATCTTATGCTCTACTTTATTGAAAAAGTACAAACAAAATGAGAGGTTACACACATGCATGATCCTGTCCCTCTACAATCTGGCAGCAGGTTTCTTTGAGCCCCGTCCTGCTATGAATTCTTGCATCTTCTTGAACTGTTCCTTGGTCATCCCGTTGTAATATTCATGAGCCCTTTCCTGTTAAAGCGACGGAAACATGTGATCGCAAGGAAGTTCACGGCAAGAAGTACGTAAAAGGGTGTGCTTAGTTCGCCGGGGTTGAGTTGAGAGGCAAATAAGACTTGCTGGCAGTTGACTGACTGCTAGGGACAGACAAAAATGCCAGGGGGAATTAGTCACCATGCACCAACATCGGCGACTTTCTTTTTTCTCAGTTCTTTCATTTCGTAGCGCATTCAAACCGCAGAATCCCGATTCTGAACTGGGAGTTCTAATCTCGACCGGGGCACATGTGAAGAATTTAAGAAGGCTTCAACTTTAACAGAGGTACAAAGTGCCATAGTGCACATCAATAACAAAGTACAATCGAACGAAGAGGCCAAGAATAGAAAACCAGATTCGAGAAGGTGTGCAACAGTAACAAGGGCTATAGCACCGCTCACATTTGCCAGTTACGTGAAGAACTCACTGTTCCTCGCAACTTAGTCTTCAAATATTTCCTCTTCATTCTAGCTTGGGCAAAAGCCACTAAAAACCCCAAACTATAATCACCGTGACACATTTACTCTAAACTTTTTTCTTTGACACAAAAAATCCCAAACTTCTACCTATGTGACACATTTATCCTCCATCAAAGTTCCGTCAATGAGCACCGTTAAAAATTTGCCTACATGGACGCTGGAAAGCAAACGGTGTTGACATGGCCCCTACGTGGCTTAAGTATAACAAAAACGAGGTTTTTTTGGCCGAAAAATCATATAACAGAACCTTCACAGGAGGGAGGGGTTAAATGTGTCACATAGTTACAAATTAGGAGTTTTATATGTCACAAGAAAAAGTTTAAGGTAAATGTGTCACAATGGGCATAGTTTGGAGTTTTTGATGTCACAAAAAAAAAGGTTCAGGGTAAATGTGTCACAGAGAGTATAGTTTGAGGTTTTTGGTGGCTTTTTCCCTTCTAGTTTTATTAGCTAGTTTTGTAATTTGCAGAGACCAATAGACCTGAAGACCAGCTCTTTCTTAAATAGTATGTCTCCGACAAAAAAGCCTAATGGACTTGATACACACAAAAGATGCATCATAGAATTAATGGATCCAAAGATGCTGGAAACTGAAGAGCTGTAATTACCTTCTCCAATGCAAGAGCATGGCCTAGGTCCAGCTTGAAGCCATCGTTTATGACTGACTTGTACCTCAAAACCAGGTCATGGTTGTTCTTGATGATGGCCTCAGCAATTTCTCGTGCCTTCTTCAGCAACTGGCCTTCTTCAACCACATGGTTTACAAAGCCCAATCTCTCAGCCTGCTCGGCAGTAAGAGGCGTGGCTGTAAGAGAAACTTCGCGAGCTTTATTGGGTCCGATGATGCGCGCAAGCTTCTGAGAGAGACCCCACGAAGGAAAGATTCCGAACCTGCAACAGCACGCATTTGATACTTCAACCAATGAAGAAGCTTCTGTGAATTACTCAGAAAGTAGGCCACCGCAATGGATCGAGAACAAAAACATTGAAAAGAATACTCTGCTACGATGAAGGGGAAAACCACCGAGCGGTCTTTCTTTAGCCAAAGATCAGCAATCTATTTCCTCTCACAAAAATAGAAGTCCAAGCTCTTGGACCCCACTTCTATGTCCCTTGAGGAACCAATCTTTCATCGTAACTTGTCATACCCAAGTTCATCTTGTCACGATTCTTACACAAAGCCTTCGTACCGCACAAACAGCTATTCATTGAAAACTTCTAAGTGTTTGTGGAGAGCGACACTTCACATAGCAATTAAGATAGATTGAACTTCGATGCGACAAGCTACGAAAGAGAAATTGGTCTCTCGAAGAAACATGGAAAACCCCCATTCAAGGCATCAGTCCTTGGAGGACTATCATTTCTGAAAAACCCCATGTGTTTGGCATGTTGCCATGATTTACAAAACAAGCAAAGTGACCTCAGCACATCATCACTGAGTATCTATGCATTAACCTGACGTACCCCACAACCAGGGAGCACCATCAGATCCTATCAAACCGAGAAGCGAGGTAAGATAGCAGCCGCCCTACGAGTTGACGACAAAACTTCTTATCCGAGACACAAACCCGCAAGAACTTGTACACACGCGCATTATCAACAGCAATTCACATGAAGCCGAGTCTAATGACATAGACCACGAAGCGATCACACAATTGCCTGAAGCAAACTCGTTCTCACTCATTCACTTCCAGTCCCAGCTCAAATGAACAAAACGCTAAAAATCCGATGCAGGACGCAGAGCAGAGAAGGAGAGGAATCGCTTACCTGGCATGGGTATCGATGAACTTGGCTCCCTTAGCGGCCACCAAGATGTCGCAGGCGAGCGCGATCTCGAACCCAGCCGTCACCGCGAACCCACCGACCGCGCCGATGATCGGCTTCGGGCACCGCTCCATCTGGGCGACGGGGTCCGTCTCCGGGTCCTTGACGTCGCCCTTGAACACGTCCTCGGCCGCCGTGAGGTCCACGCCGGAGCAGAACGCGCGGCCCGACCCGGACAGCACGATGGCCCGCACCGACCCGTCGGCGCCCAGGCCCCGGAAGGCCCGGGCGAGGTCGACCATCATGGGGCGGGTCAGCGAGTTCAGGGACTTGGGCCGGTTGATCGTGACCGAGGCGACGCCGTCCGGGTCGCGCTTGACGAGAATCAAGGGTTGGGGATCGGCCATCGCCGCCTTCACCGGAAGGTGTTCGACGAAATGCTTGGCCTTCGGTGTGGGTGGTCGCCGGGAGACTGGAATCGGATGTCGGGAAGAAGGGGGACGAATGGATGGATTTTGTTCATACGATTTGCGGGCATTGATGTGCGTGCCGAGACTGACCCGTTGACTTATCCCTAAAATAAATTAATAATAACTCAAATAGATTTATAATAGTTTAATATAAAAAAATTTGACAAGTAAAGTTGAGAAAATCTGTAAATAATTTTTTTTTAAAGAAAGTTTGGTAATTTGTAGTTGATCAGATGGTAAGGGGTCCAAATTAAAGTTAGTCATTCCTTATGAAAGTTGATATTTTTTTATAAAAAAAAGGGGGTAATTTATTAGGATAACATAAGATAGAACTAGTGGGTACTCTCGAATAAAATTGGTGATTCCATTTAAGGGTCGGTGATTTTAATAAAAGTTGCCAAGTTATTGAAGAAGTTGGTTATTCGAATTCGATCAAATGGAGTGACTCAAATTAGAGCTGGTAACTTTATTGGAAAATAAGTGGGTAGTTCGATTTAAGAGTCCTAATTTGGACACGGTTAAATTAGATAAAATGTTCCGACCAAAAAAAATTAGATAAAACGTTAGCAAGCACCTCAAATAAAAGTTAATAACATAAAACCAATCGATACATTCATCAATAAAAAAAAGTTAGGTAATTTATAATCAATAAATCCAATATATTTGGTTTTGTAACTTGCATGAAAGCTGGTAAGTTGAAAAGAACTAGCTGATTAGTAACTCAAGTTGGTAATTTGGTACGGGGGATTTGGTAAATAACTTCAACAAAAGGTGAGAAGCGGAAAATCGCTCAAATAAATATCAATAACCTAACATTACTTTTTAACTCAGCCCAAAGTTGATACTTCTTTCAAATTAGGTTTGGTCATTTCACGCGACTCAATGTTAGTACGCTACCCGATATGTGATAAATAATCAAATAAAAGTTGATAATTTGATACGAAAGATGGGTAACTTGCCAACACGCAACTGTCTGTGGTGGCTCCGTTGATGTGTCCCTCTCGAACGGTATGCAAGCCCCACGTTCGCTACGACAATTTTCCTTGCACCCAGATCGTGAAGTCTCTGCAAAGCTGTAAAAGTTAACCCAATGAATGGCTGTCTACGAGAGAATGTGATTCTGGTGAAGGAAGAATTTTGACAGAATGACTCGATGCTGTATACTGTGTATGAAGTTAGAGTTGTTCATTTGTTCATGAAAATGCCGATGAATTCGGCGAAGGAACAATCGCCGCTCCTAGATGCAATCACGATGCTTTGCCATCGAGCATAAGATCAACCACAATACCCGGATTGGAGCCGGAGAAGAACAGTGATAATCTTCGATTTGACGAGTTAATAATGCTAAAATCTTGCTGTATGTTTTAAAACTGCAGTGAACGAATCGAGACCGTGATCTAACAGGGGACAAACGAAAGGTCAATGGCCAGCATTATAGATGAACAATAGAGTGATCTAAATTGCATCCGATGCAGGCTACGTTATTGAATAAACGCCGTTCACTTTGGGGCTCTGAGCCTATTGAATCGAGGGTGTGGGTAGCATTGAGTGTCACCGCCAAATCAGAATCAACCCGTGAAAAATAGAACTCAACTTAGAGTTCCAGTGCACATTATCTAATAAACCTCTAGGGTATGGCTAAGAATTCCACCGTCGATACTTAAAAGTGTCCGCCTTTCTCGCTCAAGAGTCGGGTTCGCATCCCTGCATTTGCTTATTCTCTTGGGACTGCCTAGGAGGCACGGATCTATGAAACTGTGCTCGACCGATTACCCGGCACGAGAAGGGACTCATTGAGGGAGTTTCGGATGACCCGGTTCCTTCACAAACCGAAAGAGAAATTGTTTACTTACACTCAACTGCCAGCGAAACCAACTCCCCTTCAACTTGCAGAATCGATCTTGGAAGTTGATGCAGATCACTCAAAAATGGAAGTCCCACCCATTACTGTATCCATGTCATTGAACTCAAAATAGTAAATCCTAACCGGAAACGCAGAAAGAAAGAAAAGAAGAAGAATAGAACAACTTCATAGTTAAAGCTGTGATGCAGTTCTTCGACCGACAGCAAAAGCTTGACTTGAGCAGCAACATTTAATGTATTGACTGCGTCTGTACTTTATGAATCATTGGCCATCCCAAGAAGGGTTGGTCTGGCGAGTTATTGCATCCAAGTGCAACCCCCCATCACTACATCATAACGATTGCTCACTACTTCATGCTGAGAGTTAGTAACGCTTACTAACAAGCTATCGAATAAGGAATTTACCGGTCACTTTTCTGTCATCAACCTTATTTGACATTCGCAACCGCTTTCGTAAATTTACGAGCATGGAATAGCGTTCTGTTTGCCATCGCACATTTGCTTTGATTCGTGGTCACAAGTTTATTCGAAATTTGGGTTACTTCGTCAAAGCCGTGGTTGAAGGACGACCAGGACATCTAAAGGGAGTTCAAAGTATATAATTCTGGTCTTCCAAAACTACTCAACAGAGAGTTGTATCCGAGTGCGAAAGGCATGTGGCCACTCTCGATGTTTACTCGAGTTACTTCTTAAACATCTCCTCTCACGGATTGTCTTGATCAACAAGTATCGATCAAAATGGGCACTTATAACAGCAATTTCTTGGTTCCATGAAGCAATGAACACAATCTGATGAAACACGCTGTCTTGAGCTTCCATGCACGAGACAAGAACATCTTTTTCCCCGGGTATCAAGTTACATATATCATGTGAAATGAATACTGTTGAATACCTGTGGACGATTTACCGTTTCCTCTATGTAAGCACAGTCCATACTCTTTCTCCAACCCAATTACGTGAAATCCGAATCGATCACTAGCTATATCCATATCCATATATGTCTTACTTTGCGCTACTTATTTGATCAGGATTCGACGAGTCGCCGAATGTTCATCGTCGTGATATCTTGAACTCCACCATCCATAAGACGCTTCGCGATTATGACGTTTGTAGCATCCGAAGGATGATATGGATCCCAGAAGACATACTTTGACCTGTCCTGACAAACACTAGAAAGCGGACTGCAAGGTATCAGACCCCCGAACTGACCCGCAGTGTAGCAGCATGCCGAATTTGGGTTTTCGAAACCTGCGAGAAAGGTTTTCGATCGAAATTAAGAACGGATGGTCGTCCATTAGCCAATCTTATGCAGACAAAGGAAGAAGTAATAAAGTAGTAGAGATTGCAATGCAGCACTGTACCGTATGAAATATAATTGTCGATAATGTCTTGTACGATGCGATACACGTCGGCATAAACGAATTTCGATCCTTCCAAACTTGAGCCGAGGTCTACAACAAGGCTTCTCAATTGGTTATTAAATAACTGAGCCATCTGATTCGGGAAGTCAATGCAACAATCTGTGTCAGCTCCATTGGTGTCCCTCTCGAATGGTGTGCAACCTATCGGCCCTACATTTGCTACGACGATTCTCCTCGCGCCCAGATCATAAAGTCTCTGCAAATAACATTAACCATCATTGTAAAGTATTATTACAAATATAACTTTCGGGAATTAGAATGCGCGAAATATACCAGAAGTTGCTGCCTATATCTGGAAATCATTGTGTTCACGAAAACTTCTGGAGATATCAATCTCTGCTCAGCTGCGGAGATCACTGGCGTCAAGTAGTTATTGATGAAATCATTCGATCCGATGGTGATCGAGAAGAGGGCTGTCTTGAACAGCTCCGTGGCTGCAGAAATGCCGATGCCCGAGATTATGTCTTGCCTTGTATTCTCGAAATTATCTAACTGCGCATCCCAGTTTATTCGATCGCCCTGTCATCCCGTTAAAAAGTGTATTACTTTATGTAATCAATTGCATATTAATGTTCGCCTTTTTTTTTGTATAATTGCTCTACTGCAGAACAAAGATTATCCATAATTGTGTCGCGGGTTTGATAAATACAATCACGATTCGAGAAGAAAACAATGCTTACGAAAATCTGTCCAGTGGAGTTAAGGATTCCGCCTCCACCAGAAGCATAGTTGACCCCCTGCAAGACGACGGGCCAAACCGTCGTCGGAGCCAGGTATGGAGGAGTATAATCCTCGAAACCCAACTCTTCGCCTGCGAGAGGAAAAACGATGAGTAGTTCAGAATACGATAAGCAGAGAATCCAGCGTTGTGTTTACAGTCTGGCGAGAACTTGCCTATGATGTCGATGATTGTTCTTCCGTTTGTGAACCGTCCCGTTGGGCCGCCAAAGTCGATCCCATTGGGGATGAAGTTAGCCTTCGAAAGCGACGGGATGTAGTTGTTGTTTCCAGCTTCAACCAAGGAATCTCCGAAAACGAAATTTGCAGGAACGCTCTTGGCAAAGCAACTTCGGAGCAGGACCAAGAGAATCAAAGTTGTAGAAGTTAACCCAATGAATGGCTGTCTAGCAGAGAATCTACTCATTGTCAAGAAGAAAAGCAGAAATGCAAAGTACACTGGAATTTCTTTGCTATATCAATGTGAACTGGTACGTCCCTATGCTCTCTGTTCTCTCACTGAATTCGAAGCCAAAGAATTTGGCAGAGCAAGTGGCCAAAAGAATGTGATTCTGGTACAGGAAGAAATTGACTGAATGACTCAATGATGAATACTGTGAAAGAATCCAGAAAAGTTGTTCATTTCTTCACGAAAATGTCCGATGAATTCGACCACCGCTCCTAGACACGGTCACGGCGCTTCGCAACCGAAGATGAGAACAACCAACCCAGAGTGGAGCAGGAAAAGAACAACAACGATCTTTGGTTTAACAAGTCACTAATGCTAAAAACTTGCAGTGTCTGTAAAAACGGGTCCAAAGAACGAACAAGTATGCCCAGAGAGCCTGAGGAAAAGAAGGGTCTATAATGCAGAGAACGAATCAAGGCTGATTTGACATGGGACAAATGAAAGGTCAACGACTACCGTGTAGCTGAACGATGAGTGATCTAGATTCTATCTCGTGTATGCTATGGTTGAAAGATGAAGTACCCTTTGCTCTGGGGCGTGCAACATTGAACGTCGCTGCGAAATCAGCACCAACCCGTGAAAATAAAACTCGCACTAGAGTTCCAACGCACGAAATTCTATTAACCACTTGGGTCATGGCTAAGAAACTGTGCTCGGATCGATTGCGTGGCATGAGAAGGGACCGGTCGAGGGACTTTGCGGATGACGCGGGATCAGCATTATTAAATGAACACGAGGAAGAAGAACTGTGAAGTCCGTGTTCCTTCACGAATCAGAAGATACTCTGTTTACTTCACTCAACTGCCAACGAACCCAACTCTCACCTTCACCTTGCAGAGTCGATCTTGGAAGTTAATGGGCATCGCTTGAAATGGCAAGTCCCGCCCATTACTGCATTCGTGCAGTTGGACTTAAAATAGTAAATCCTGACCCGAAACACAGAAGAAAAAAAGCGGAAAGGAGGAGGATAAGGGTGCACATGAATACCATTCTGTGCCCGGGAACTATTTCTGAACAGAAATGATTTTTTTTTATTCTGTGCCCGGAAACAATTTCTAAGTATTTGAAGGCGTTTGATAAACTGTCCAAAATTTCTATTCCTAGAGTAGAAAAGAACAGAAATGCGTTTGGTAACTACACAAAATTTCTGTTCCCGAATAATATTTTAATAATATTTTGAATTGTTTAATCTTTTTTTCTTTCTACCATTTTCTTCTTTGGCCATGGCCGGTCGCAGCGACCGGCCACAGCTCCGAGGGCGGCCGAGGGCGTCACGGCCCTCGTCGGCCGCCGGCGGAGGCGAGGGTCGTCCTCGCCGGCGAGGGCGAGGGCTGGACCCTCGCCATCTTTGGGCGAGGCCGACCTCGCCGTCGCAACCGACGGCGAGGCTCGGCCTCGCCCTCGCCGGCCCAGCCCAGGAAGAACAACACAAAAATAAGAAAAGAAAAAAAAAAAAAGAAGAAAAAAAACTGATTCTCAAAATTGTGCCGAGAAATAAGAAGCAATTTTTTTTTACTTCTTGTTTCTCTTCCAAAACTGTTTCTCGGCACAAATTTTTGCAAAAATGTGCCCGGGAACAAAAAGTTTACCAAACGCATTTATGTTCCCAAACTATTTCTGGGAACAAAAAAACAGAAATTTTCACTGTTTGGTACATTACCAAACGGGCCCTAAGACAGCTGCATCGTTAAAGCTGTGTTGCTGTCCTTCAACCAACAGTAACAGCTTGGCTTGAGCGGCAACATTGAATGTGTTGACCGCGGGTGTAGTTCATAATTCATTGGCCATCGCTAGATGGGTTTGGTTTTGAGAGTTATTGCGTGCACGTGCTAGCCCATCACTGCTACATCATAATGATTGCTCTCCAATTCATGGTGATATTGTTTTTTTTTCCCCTCTTGAATTTTCCAAAAAATGTGAACTGTGACAGTGACCGGGTCCCGTGGACAAGCACCCTTGGACATGTAGTTGATTATGCACATAACGAGGACGGTCGCCGTGTCGAAAATTTGCAATCTTTCTATATTTGATTGCTTAACAAGCGTTTCGGATCATTATTTTTAAAAAAAGAAATATATACAAGCAAACTTAAGGGGCATATAGTTGCCTGGGGGCCCCGAGCCACCCCCAGGTCCTGTCATCAATGGAGATGGACTTTGCTCTCGTCCAAAGATTAGAGAACGTTTTGACTGACGAGCGTATTATTGGGTATTTGAATTGAGCATGTTAGGGTTTGCATCATGATCACGTGAAAATTCGCTCCATTAATTATATTTCATGACAAAGTTTAGTATTACCAAGAACTTACAATCATCCCCTAATTAGTCATTAATCATTGTCCCTGTCCTGGGGGCATATGGAAAACAAAAGAAGAAGGAATCGCGTGCACACATAAATCGAATTTTTTATATAATATTAAAAGTTATATATCGTGTGGATTGTGTTTATTGATAAAGATAAGGATGATAAAATCCAGTTTTGGAAGTCTATCTTGTATAATGAAAGCTATAACTAAATTATGCCTATCGGTTGACACTAGATTGAGAATAATCGAACACCTATGTCTCTATTTCACTCCTATTAACGAGATAATATAACCGAGTAAAAGAGAAAAAGAAATTAAGAATTTGCTATAAAGTAAAAACTTCTTTAAAGATGCATTATGACAATGTGTAGAAACTTGGTCTGTGGCTACAAAATGTCTGAATTGGTAATCAGGACGGTGCGAGCTCATTGAAGCTAAAAATTGTTAGAAGACTACTCAGTAGAAAGGCAAGCAAGATACTACAAGTTGCTGGACTTCACAGCTTAAGATCCACCTCAGAGGCCCGCCGCCGCCGCCACTAGCATCGCCGCCCGCGCCTCCTCCACTTCCATAGCTACCGCTTACACCACCACTGGCAACCACCTCCGCCACAAGAAACTGCCGCCGACAGCCCCCCCGCCTATTCTTCCAAAGCCATAACTTGCACCACCACCACCACCACCACCAAAATCCTCCACCACCTTTCCCATCACCAATGCCACATTTGAATCCTTCTCCTCCAGCACCGCCTCTGCCACCTCCTATGCCTCCACCGAAACTAGCACTGCCGCCACCGACTTCTCCCCCGACACCACCACCTTCCCCGTCACTTTGCCACCTCCTAGGCCGCTGCCAACACTCCTATCTGCATCACTTCCAACCCAAAGAACCTCCAGCACCATTGCCTTACCAGGTTCAATTCCAACTCAACCCACCTTTTCGCCCTCCAAAATCCTACACCTTCTTCTCTGCGTCCAAAAGCCACTGCCAACCCCTTCTCTACTACCACCACCTTTGCCACCGCCGGCTCCAACAACACCTTTTCCGCTCCCAAAACCACCAGCACCACCTCCAACTCCTACACGGTCACTTTTTCCATGTCCGAAAGGCATCAGTGACTCCTCCAGCACCACCACCTTGGCCACATCCCACTCGTGGGACACCACATTTTCCTCCAACCCAGCCCACCCCAGCTCCTCCAGCTCCAGCTCCGCCAAATCCTCATCCACCCACTACCACCACCAGTTCCTACCCCAACTCCAAAGCCACCACCAACTCCTAGATCGGCAACCTGATCAAATACTCCTCCAGCTCTGCCATTCGATCTTGCTCCACCATCCTTATCAAATGCTCCACCTACAACTACACCACCTCCTTCAGCACCACCACCCAAGCGTCCTCCAGTGTTATCAGACAACATATATATTAGTCATAGACCACACAGACTACTCCATGGATGCGTGTGTTAAGGCCTCAATGTGACTTTCCTAATTGGAGAACATCAAGTTGTTAGATGCAATTAAACTTAAGATGACAGGGTCTTTTTTCAAAATTAACGATTAATTCCAACCCAGTTCTCGGTAAACAAGCCACCGGGTTGGGGGCGGGGGGCTGAAATTTGAGAACAAGTCCGCCAGACCTTCCAGGATCAAAATCTAGAAGGTACTGGAAAGCAAAGAAGAAATGGTGATCACCTTTTCCTCATGCAAACAAAAAACTGATAATAGACTTTCCACTTGAAACATAAACAAAAGGGATGGCCAGTCTAATGGGAAAATTGTCAAAAAGTACTAAACCTATTGCACTTTTGCCAATTCAATCATAAACCTTTTAAGTTTGCCAATTCAGTACTCAACATTTTCACTTCTTGTCAATTCAGTCCTAAATCTTTTGACTTCTTGCCAATTGAGTCCATCCGGCCAATTTTGGCCGGCCGGCGCTAACGTGGTGGCTAGCAATCTGGCCAACGCTAACATGGCAATTTTTAAATATTTTTTTCGAATTTTTTAATATTTTTTTCTTTTCTTTTTTTTTTCAGCCCTTCTTCCCTATGGCCGGTCCGGCGACCGGCCAGAGGCGTGAGCTGGCGAGGTCGACCTCGCCGGCCTCTGGTGAAGCTTGCCCTCGCCGGCCACTGGCGAGGGTGAGCCTCACCGCCGCTACCTGGGCGAGATCGGTCTTGCCATGGCTGGTCGAGGCTCGACCTCGCGAGTCGCTGGCCGGCCTTGCCTTGGCTAGGCGAAGTCGAGCGTCGACCAACTATGGCGAGGCCAGCCAGCACCATTGCAGGTCGGCCTCGCCTTGGTTGGGCGAGGTCGACCTGGCAGCGGTGGGTGAGGCTTGCCCTCGCCAGTGGCCGGCGGGGGCAAGCTTCGCCAGAGGGAAGAAGGGAGAAAAAAAAAAAGATCAAAAAATTTAAAAAAATATATTAAAAAATTACCACGTCAGTGTTGATTGGACGACCGGCGGCCACGTCGGCGCCGACCGGCAGACACGTCAGCGCCGGACAACCAAAATTGATCGGATGGACTCAATTAGCAAGAAGTGAAAAGATTTAGGACTGAATTGATAAATTTAAAAGGTTTAGGATTGAATTGGCAAAAGTACAATAAGTTTAGGATTTTTTGGACAATTTTCCCCCAGCCTAACAGCAAGTGAACCAGAGAAAGAAGCCGAGCAAGTACACACCTTGATAATGTTCAACCGGTCCCAACATGAACGAATCAATCATTGCACCCTCAAAGCTTGGATTGATTTACCGATGCAAGTACCGATGCCCAGCCAGTACATCAAGACTGCCTGACGCTTCAATGGCATAATGAATCGGTACCCACTTCACGAATTTCATCACTACCTTTGCAAGCCCTTTCACATGCATAATTTATGTATAAGGTACCAAAAACTTTTCAAACATAAGGCATGAGGACGATTAGTTAACTTCACAGACAAGGCCTTCGTATTAACTCCTGACCAATCAAAGAGGAAACATCTATGGATCAGATTGTCTCGCCCAAGACCTCCTCTTTCCTAAAAGCTAGACTGTTGGCTTTATTACATGATATATTACAAGCTATAACTTAGAGGGTAATGCTGAGGAGATACTGTTACAATCATTGTTGACTCTGTGACACCGTATAGACCATATGTATCTATGACACATGCTTACAGTGGGAGCACGTCGCAGCTCAACTGTCCATACGACGCATTTCAATCATGAATCTACATTGGAGACAGCTTTTCCCAAAGGCAGCCTTGATTACACAGCAATCAGGTAGCACTTCTTGGTCTCAAAGGCGCACCATACTGTTGCATTAGGGTAGGAGGTCTAAAGAGATCTGAGGTTACATCTCTGGCTAAAAGATCATCGTCCAACTCTTGAGAAGTTGATATTAAAGTTGGGAACTTTAAGAAGTGACATATCCCAAAATCAGTCGTGGAAGTTGATTGATCGAGTACCCATTTGCAGAATTCAATGCCAGGTTCGGTCCATCCATGTGTTAGTCAAGAACTTATACTTAGCATATGCCCTTGGAGAGACAAAGGGAAGAGGGACTGGTTGAAGTTGAGAAACATTTGAACTATGATTTTGAGGTCCAGAAAGCTAGTCAATATCCTTTGATCTCTGAGGCATGGGGAGTTCAAGAGTAATGATGAAATAACATCTTTCAGACTCTCTAATATATTGCACTTCACCATTCATGAGCTTTAAAATCTTCCTGCACATGCTCAGCCCCAAACCTTCCTCGGTCATCCACCGACTGCTATGGAACATGTCTTGAACCAGCTCAGGAGGTAGACCTTCACCAGGACACACAATCCTTCATAAAGGGAACAAATGATATAATTAGATTTGCATTCATCATACATGCCACATTATCCAATCTGTAGGTAAAGGTACAAGAAGTCCACACAGCTTTTGCCTGCGTGCACTATCGTACGCTTCTAATTTCTGAATAGACATATGCAGCTAATTTTTTACTGAGGCTAATTTGCTCATGAGGTCTACGAGTATGGGGACCGATCAGTGCATTCTCAAAGCAGCCGAAGAGGCATGCATAGTGATATAGCAGGATTACATAATTACCGATATTGAGAAAACTATCAAGAAAATTAGCATTTACTTTCATTATAGGCCAACTATACTGAAAAGTTTGAAAGCTTGAGAAGCTTCTGTAAGTCCCCCTATAACAAAATAGGCCATCATTTCCCCAGATTACATCCAAGACAGGACTTAGACAAGAGTTCTTTAACATCTGGTGTATGTCAAGGAAATTTAATACCAGGTAAAGAAATATAAAGCTATCCAATGGAGCATGTATATCAAAGTATATGATTTTCCCTTAATTTTGACTATGGCATAATTCAATATAACTGAGCAAAAGAAGATATATGAGCAACACATCATTTATCTATCAAGTAAATAATAAAATTTATAAATTTATTTCCCATGACTTCACTGCCCAGCTTGCCTCCTTGTTAAACAGAAGTTTGTAGAAATCTGAAAAATAGAATACACAGTATAATACAATACTTTTGAAAACCAGAAAGGCCACAAATCGCCTCAAGCAAGCTTGTAGTGGTCGAAACAAATTTGTTTGAAACAAGACGCAGTTTCAATCTCCACATCTGGTGATGATTCTCCAAAGACATTGGACAGTCATTCGATAAACACACATATTGATTGAGAGAAACAGAACCTTAAAATTTGTCAGTATCCCACACTGACAATCCATGATAACAGCAATCGATCATTCTATGATAACAGCAATCCATCATTCTAGCATCTAATTCATGCATCAAATCTGATAACCATAAGTTTTCTGGAACTAATTAACCCTCAAGAGCTCTGAAGAGTTAACAGAGATGAAATTTTGGAAAGAAAGCCGTATCAGGAAACCATCTCAGAATAGGACAATGCATTATCCACAGAACATACTCAAAACAGATAGGAACCTATAAAAAGAATACCTAAATTCGTTGTGCACAAGGGTTAGTCCTCCAGCAGTTTGCTTCCGACTTGGATGAACGTGAATCTCCACCCAACCCTCTGGAGATGGAGCATTTCTCACCATATTTAACAAGAAATCAGCCAATACTTGTTGAATTCTCAACTGATCACCACAGACAGCCAGAGTTTTAATTTCATCTGGAATATCACGAATCAATTGCAAACCTCGTTCTCTCAGCAATATCATTACTTGGCTAACAACAGCATTCATAACACTTCCAAGAAAGAATTCGGCCATCTCAAGCTCCAATGAACTAATTAGAAGAAAAGAATCGATTAGACCACGTTTTCACCAATAGCAGAATTGTGCTAAGCAAATAGGTGAGAGACTAAAATTCTTTGTGCCACAGCAGTTTAGACGCAGGAAACACTGTTACTCTTGAGTTAATTTTCTTCATGTCAGCGAAGAAAGATAAGATTGTTAAACGACTATTTGTTCGGACTGCTTCAAAGCAGCCAAGCCAACGAGACCAAAATATTTTTAAAACACATCTATGGACACAAGAAACTGGCTAGATAACAATAAGAGGGAGTGTAAAGATTCATTGTACTTGGTTTGTACTCCAAGTCACACTTGCGTATTGGGAATTGGGAATTAAGTGAATAGGTCATCTTAAATAAGTCAGCCGCACGTACATGAGTCAGTAGCGTGAGGCTTAGCTTAGAGCTAGGTAAAAAAAGGAAGAAGAAAGCAGTCAAAATTTTTCAAAAACATTACTTTTTCCATTGTATTTGAAATGTTATGGAGAAGAATGAAAGCACATGGCCAAAGTTCATCACCGTCAATAATGCATTGATATTTTATATAAAGTCAGCGACTATTTCCAGTTTAGACTCCAAAAATCAGTCCTGTTCAAAAAATATTCATAAACAAAATTTACATTCCAAACCTTCCAAGTATAAGACGAAAGGAGCGTGTCCCCAGAAAAAAGCAGCAGCAATTCAAAGCAAATAGCTTCATGCATTAGCTTTTCATAGGAAAAACCAAAACCTCAATGATTTATTCAAAAGGATCAAACAAACTCACCCATCTTCAATGCTTCGCAAATCAGCATCATTTATTATCTTCATCATCTGCTTCTCACAAGCAGCACTAGTCTCAAGAAACTGCTTTTGATCCTCAGTCAAGCCTGTGGCCTCCAAGAGTGAGTGAGTAAAACGTATGCCACTTAAAGGATTTCTTATTTCTTGACACATATAAGCCAACTCTTTCATTCTTGAAAAACTTTTCTTGTCCTGCTGCCTCTGAACTTTCAGAGCTTGCTGAAGCTCAGGACTTGCAATTTGCAAAAAGCAGAAGGCTCCAATAATCTTCCCATCCATGCTGACCCGCTTATTAGCAGTCAAGAGCACTTGCACATATTTACCATGTCGGTCAAAGAAAGTGAAAGGAAACTTGTCTGCATCCTGACCTCCAATGGCATTATGCAAAACAACCATGAATTTCGTCAATGCATCTGGACCTTTGAGCCGACAGCAACTGCCAAAGACCTCCCCAACAATCATCTTTCCCATAGTCTCACCTCGTGTCCAACCAGTGAGCTTTTCCATGGCAGTGTTCCATTCAGAGCAGCAAGTATTATCATCACAAGCAAATATTGGAGGGATCAAAGGATTGGGACTATGAACAATAGCCTTGTAATCACCTTGGATGTGTATAAATTTGTCCATGACTATTTTCTGACCAGTAATATCTTGACCAACAAAGCAAACTCCAACTATATTGTTCAGATAATCCTTGCTAGAGCAAGCATTAACCACTACAAAAATAGCCTTCTTGTGGTGTTCTGGCCCGAACGTTCTCAACTTTATCTCTACATTTTTATCTTCTTCACCTGCACAAGTAATGCCCCCACAATTCGATGAAATACTTGACATTACAGCCTGATTTGCCCAAGAAAATTACCCATTCTCTTGCCAGTAAAAGTTAACTTAAAAATGGAGAAGTGAGTGAAATCTACCAAATGGTTGCTGTTGGAGCTATACCCAACAGTATTCTGTGGTGATTAGTTGGTGAGGCCCCAAACTATATCTTTTTAGAATCCTAAGAGTGGCATGAGATTCTATTTCAGGTCAAACTACAGTCTTTAACAGCATGTTGCTGATGGGAGTGTTGCAGTCACACAGTTCCTAGCCGTAACAAGATTTTAAGGCTTAGATTTTGTGATACCCTTTTTTCTTGGAGATGAAAAGTAATGGGTTCTAAGCATACTTAAGGGGCAGTGTTGTGCCTGTGTCGAGAAGAATCGTAAACTACAAGCATTGGAATCATTGCTAACTATGTGAATTCGGCTTTTTTTATGATATATCATCCTAAGACCTCATGTTCATATTCTGAACGGTGACAAAAATGACACGCATCATCTAGGGGGATTTCAGTACACTATTTGCTATTCATGACCAGGACAAATGCAAGATGACTTATTCAAGCAATATATGACATATTAAATAGCAATTGGGGTTGAAAAGAATCTGCACACTTATAAGGCGAATGTTTGACTCATCTTGGGTTTTATTTGAACCGCAATCAATGGTGGGAACACCATCCACAGGTGATACATAAGTAATCATGACGACAGCATCTAGGGAGGTGGAATCCGTTTGACATGCTAAAGGCTAGAAGTTCCTGCTAGTGAGATTTTTGGTGAGATCTCTAGCAAATTTTGGTGGTTTAGACTTTAGAGATATTTTTATACTTTCCTCTACATAGTTTCAAGAGAAGATTGCATGAATAAATATAAAGATGACACGTACAGGTCCATGCTTGCTAAGTTTAAGGAGTAAGTGACGGCCAAAAAGATGTTCCATGAGTAAGTTCCACTACAAGCTTGAAGCAGACAACTTGATGAGATTGTCAAGTACATTGTTACGCAAGACATGATGTATTGATTCAAATTGAAGCTCTCATTAGGTGCTCATTAAAAAAAATATATGGATCAGCTACCACTGGTCAATTTACAGGAGTAGCCAAGCTGAATCAAGGTCAAGACATAGTCTACTCCTAATCAAGATATAAGAACGATGTCTTTCTAATGAAGAGATGAATCTACTATGTGGGTGGACAGTTATCGTCCTTTATCTAACATGTAATGAACTTCACCTAGAAGCTCTATCATGTCACGTCAGAACATCTCCTACAAACTCTAGAACTGGTGAGGTAAAAGATATCAAAATGTAAAAAGGCTTACCTTGTAGGGCATGATGCAAAAGTTTGTCAACAATCTCTTCTGATTCCTTAAAAACGAGATCGTGCAGCAAGGACTTCCCCATCGAGTCTTCAACCGAGAGCCCCGTTAATTCCGCCATCTTTCCATTCCACCCGTTTATGCGGCCATCAACATCAACAGCAAATATAGGAGCAGTTGCAGTTTCTATCAAACGAACCATCTCCCTTGCAACCGAGCTTAATTCGTCCACACCTTGCAACTCAAGATCCCCTTCTTGAGCATTGACGACTGCCTTGGAGTTGCTAGGCTCAGCATCTCTAAACGAGTCACGCAAAATGAGCTGCAAAGAGTGGATTGCGTCCATCTCTGCATTCTCCCATGGCAAACTCCGGCTCTTGACCACTTCCAAAAATGCCTTAAAAGAAGAACGAGGGTGCATCCTCTGCCCATCATCTTTGTCCTCGGGATGATGTTTAGCACCACCCCATTTTATCTCTTTTGCCGTATGGGACCGAAACCAGAACAGAAAATCCCTCTTAGTGATATAAGCAACAGCCATCCCACATACTGCATCCCCAAGTGAGGCTGCCCCAGGGTATCCAGCATCAGCCAAACTGTCCGTGCTCAAACCAGTTGAGTCTCCATGAAATGCTAATAACCACTCCACAATGTCCTTTATCTGGGATTCCGTTGGCGTCACACCAAGTGGGTAGTACTTTCCTTGATAAAAAAGTGCCGCACCATCGCATTTCACCAGGTCCATGATACTGGGGCTCTGAGTGACAATTCCAGCAGGGGAATCCCGGAGAAGCATGTCACACAACAAAGTTTGGGTCCTTAGAACATGCTTTTCAGACATTTGAGATGCCAACTGCAATTCCATGTTTAATTGAAGTCCAAAGGCCTGCATTAAGAACTCACATGCATATCGGAGTGGAAAGGGAATGCACCTGGCTGACGTGTGATGACAAACCACCAGACCCCATAGCCTCATCGCGTTACGACCGCCGACAGCTTCTTCATCATTGCCATTTATAATGACAGCCATAGCTAATGACGCGATGGAGCCCATGTTAGCCATGTACTGCGCATGACAACCATGAGGAGCGCGAAGTGTCGACCCAACCAAGCACAGAGGTTGCATAAGACTGTCGTCCTGTACGACAAGAACTGGCGCAGCATCGCAGTCCGCAATCATCCTAACCCGGTTCTGCTTAAACAAGAACCTTGATGCCTGCGGAATATCGGTGGCAGGATAGTGCAAGCCAATATATGGCTCCAAGTCCGGCCTCTTGCTCTCAGCCACAACCTCCCCATGCTCATCTTCATGAAATTTGTAGACCATGACCCTATCGTACCCAGTAAGTTCCCTCACGCTTTCGACCACGGTGTCACACAACAGCTTGACGTCCCCGCCAGGGAGCGATTGCAGGTGAGAAATCGCTCTCACCGCCAACTTCTGCGACTGCACAGCCCCAGCAATGGACAGGGCAGGATCCTCTGTCCTCGTGGGTTCCAAATCAATCACAATGCCCACATCGATCCTGTGCAAGATGGCGTAGAACGCCTTCCCCGAGTTCTTCGAGTGAATCCAGAGGGGATTCAGCAGCATAATCTCCCTCGCCCCGAACGCCTTCTCGAGCAGGACCGCGCTCGACGGGGTGAAGAGGGTACGGACGTCCGTCCCGATCGCGAGGACCTCCAGCTTCTCGAGGCTCGGCACGGACTGCGGCGTGAGCCCCAGCATCTCCCTCGCGTTCTCGCTGTAGGCGAGGATCCCGAAAGTCGCCTCGTCCGCCGCAATCGTGCAGCCGAAGGGCTGTATGTGGCCGCCCCGCTGGATCTTCGACAGGTAGACGGTGATCTGCTGCTCGGGGACGGACTGCGTGGTGGTCCTGACCGACTGCGAGTAGTCGAAGGACTTGCCGGACTCCCCCGACTGCTCGAACACCGCGTGGAGGCGCGCGTCCTGCGTGTACTGCGCAATGGCCTTGCTCACCGAGTTCGTCTGGTGCCCCGCCCCACGCCCCGCCGCCGCCGCCGCCGCGCTCGAGGACTGCGCCTGCTGCTGCTGCTGCTGCTGCGAATTCGCAGCTTTGCTCGTCGACGCCATCCCCCCCGCCCCCGCCCCCGCCCAACTCCCACTCCGCCTCCCTCCGTCGCCTCCTTCCTCCTCCGCCTCCGCCTCCGCCTCCGCCTCCGCCTCACGGCGTAGGCGGCCCCGAACGGCTGAGGAACCTCGCATTCCCGCGGCCGACGAATCCGCAGAGACGGCGACGGCGATGCTGCCGGCGCTGCAGCGCGCGCTTCTGCTTTCTCTCTCTAGCTTCTAGAGAGAGAGAGACGGGGAGAGTTTCTCGAGTTGGAAAATCTCGGATTGGCTACCGCAGGTGGAAATGAAGCGATATTCGTGCCTTGTGCTTTTATTCTCTCTCTCTCTCTCTCTTTTTTATTTCATTTATTTTCGATTTTTGTTTTTCTTCGGGGTTCTCCTTCTTTTGGTATGTCGTGTCCTTTTTCTATTGTTCACGTGCGACTTCGCTTTCCCCCTTTGTCCGAGCTGGAGGCGAAGCTTGTGGGCGGCCACGTGGTCAAATTGCAAAGTAAGAGAGAGAAACTGGAGATAGAGAGAGAGTGGAATTATTTAAGATCAGATGAGATGAGAGCAAAAATGTGATTGGTCCCTCCTTTTTCTCCACGCCTTTTTTTCCTCGTTTATTTTCCCTTTCACATCCCTCATTTATTCTCCCATTAATTCCCATCTCGCGAAAAAAAAAAATCTCAAATTGATGCACGTGACGTATTCATCCATAACTAGCTTTTGCCCCGGCAAAAAAATAAATTCCCAAATTAATATCCCTAACTCGGATCTACCCTTTATCAGAGACGAGTATACGGTAGATGAGGGTCCGACCCGTGTATGACGATCGAACCGAAGGTAACAGCTGCTCGCATGCTTTTCGAGACGACACCGAGTAAATTCGAAATGATAGGTGATTGCTGAAGTCAGCTCCTTTCATGGTGGGTTTTTTGGGGCTTGGCTACTTTTGAGGGGCTATTCTCTCCAACGGACGTGTTTGTCCCATTTAAATGCACAGTGCCCCTCTTTTATGTGTCGAGATTGAAGATTGGAGTACGAGGGTGGTGGGGCTAAGAGCATGCATCCCCTTGGCATTTGTACCTGAGCTGAGCGTTGCCATGTGGGGCTTGTTTTGTGGGGAATCTTTTGGGAAAATTGAATGAAAGGGTTTCCAGTTTCCCACCCTTTAATAGTGACATTCATTCAGTGTGTAGTGAACTTGGTGTGCGTGTGCGCGCGCGCGTGCGTGTGCGTGAGGTCACGCTCCAACTCCAACCACCAAAGGGATTGGGGATTACGTTCCTTTATTTCTCTCGGTCACGAGTGCCTCCTCCCTGGAATCACCATTTGGGACCTCGTGTGGTGGAGATTTCGTGCGTTGCGGGTCGTTGATATGTGTTTGACTGCACGGCTCGTGCTACTACGGATTCCCCGGAGCGCGCACGGTTTTCATCCGTATCCGTTCGCGGAATGCTAGGAATTCCAGGACGTGATTGTCGAGCCCGTCGGAGTTCTGGCTGCCGCCTACTTCCTCAGCTCGACGGCTGATCGACGGCCCCGTTTGCTTCTCTACGGTTGTGGTTAAACTTGCACGATCGTGGCCGGAACGTCTAGCAATAATAAGATTGCCACAGAAAAAAAATTTACGAGATAAATTGGGAAGAATCGGATAGTGAACCGTCGTAGCAGCTAGCTGAACTCCCAAGCTTTTGAATGTCATGCTTGGGAGCTGAGCTTTAGTTCATATGGCAAGACTCATCATAGTTCAGCTTCGAGTGTGCTTTGGTTATTCCCATTTACCTCATGAATTTTTCAGCTCAATTGCCATGAAATCATTAATCAAGACCCAGCTTTGGGGCTAGAATTACCAAAAGAGTTGACCCATCTGTGTGTTCAGCTTGAACAATTCATGCCTTTTATGCAGAAAAATTGCCTAATTAATCTTAAATTTATTGTACGGATATCAATTTAATTTTAAATTTTTTGATTTTGCCGATTAAGACCTAAATCTTTGCGTGAAATCACTGACATGGCGGTGTGCCACAAAGGACGGCCGATTTATGACTGAATTGTCAAAATTGAAAAATTCATGATCTAATCGGCATCCATGGAATAGGTTTAAGACCGATCGGACAATTTTCCTTGCTCAAGGACTATATCTCATTTGGCCAAAATCAATCCAGTGTTGGGTGCATCTACTACTTTTGGTGTGGTGCGCATGGCCGATCAGCAGCTGGTAGCCGAAAGCATGATTGGGGTAGATCTTGATCTAGATGATAAGATCCAGAGGACAATGATGTTCGTGTCCCAACCTATGTTGGGTTGTTGAATCTTCAACTTTGCATCCGACATTCTTTCAATTTTTTTTCCTTCTAATAATGACTAGGAAACGAACCTCGGATAAGATATGGATCTCGGTCGGAGCTGGAATTGAACTTGCGGACTTGAGGGCAATGCAAAGCAAGAGAGACAAGAGAGAGACAAGAGAGAGAGAGAGGGGAATTGTTTGAGATTGAGATGAGATGAGAAGATTGGTCTCCTTTTTCCACCTTTTTCTTTGCCTTCCCATCCCCATTTTATCCCTTCGCATAATTGATTTGACAAAAAGTTTTAAATCACTTTCCAATAGTGAATTCTTTTCCTTTTCCTCCTCCTTTTATAAATTCCAAAGTTTCGAATGTCCAATCGGCGAGCAATTCAACCAGACGCGTGACAAACTCTTGCTCCGCGTACACGAAATGATCATAAGAGCATTCAAATTCATGCTTTCGAGATGGCCTTAAGAAAATCGATAAAAATAAAAATGGGGTTGGTTATTTCCAAATTATCTGCTCTGAAAGGTGGATTTTGGGCTCATTGCGATCGAACTTTGAGGGACTATTCTCCAATTCAAATTATGAATCTGCTGTATTATTTACACTAGTGTCCAACTAACGAGCGATCTAACCAAACTAGACTTCTTATTCGGTGTACACTAGATATTCACGGGAGCATTATAATGTACCCTTTCGAGATGGCTCTAAGAAAATGCGAAAAGATGGAATGCTTCTAAATTAGCTCCTCTTGTGGTGGATTTTTGCGAAAAGTGACGTGTTGATATATTGTCTTATTTCATATCGACATGTCCCTTTTCATGTATAAAATGTTGAAGATCATGGTGCGAGGTGGGGGCCTAAAGCATGCACTCTAGAGGCAATTTACACGAGTTTTGAGTGTTAGCCACGTGGGCATGTTTTAGGAATGTTTTGGAAATTGAATGGAGGGTTACTATCGTTTAATAGTGACAGTAAATGACGTGATTTTAGTGAGTGAGGTCACGCTCCAACCACTAAGGGTTGGAGTTATGCAATGGAAATTACTACGAGCATTGATCAACATTTGGATTCGAAGTCGCCGACGGCGAGGCCATCGCATAAATTAAACGTGTTAGTTTTACGTTGGGGTTATGGAATGGAAATTACTGTGGGCATTAATCCACATTTGGATCCTTCGTCGCATAGATTAAATGTATTAATTACCTACTTTTTTTTTTGGTCGGAATATTAATTACTTACTTCACGTTGCGAATTCCGAGGTACAGGAAGAACTCGTGTTTCCTAACCTTAGCAATTGCAACCGTGACATTCAGATTAAAAAAAGCCACTTAAAATAAAAATATATTGATTTGATTAGATTCATGGTGCGTTTGTTACATGGAAAACTCATAATTTGAAGAACATTTAATTGAAAAAAATGATCGTTTGTATCTAGACATGGCCACGGTTTGGAACAGGTGGTTCCGATTCGTGGCCATGTATGAACCGGCGGTTCTGGGCTGGTTCCGATTCCGGCCCAGTTCGGAACCTGCCAGTAAAAATTAAAAAAATAAATTATGAAATAAAAAAATATTGAATTATCAAATTATGAAATATTGAATTATTCAATATAAAATGTAATCAAAATGTACATTGTAATCAAATTTGGGGAAAAAAAGAGAGAAAGAGATGGAACCGGCGATAAAAATAATATATATATATATTTTTGGAATCGGAACCGGGCCAGTAGGCCACAGGCCGGTTCCGGTTCTGAACCGCGGGCTTGGTCAACGGGCCAGTCCCGGGTTTGACCCGAGTCGGTTCCTGGCCAAAACCGGCCCGTGGCTATGTCTATTTGTATCGCTTATATAAATGAATGAACAAAAAATATTTTTATCATCCATGAAACCATTTAGGCGAGAATTGTTGTCAACAGTGAAAATATTTTCTATTAACTAATTTTTTTAACAGATATAACCAATTGTTTTTTGAAAAATATTTTTCAAATCATTCGTTTTTTTTTGTGAAGGCAGTTGTTTCACGAAATCGAATGATTTGAGAAATTTTTTTCAAAAATTAATCATTTGCATCACTTATAAAAATAAATGAATGAAAATTACTTTCATCGTTCACGAAATTATTTAGACATTCACGAAAACGAATGATTTGAGAATTTTTTTCAAAAAATAATCGTTTGCATCACTTATAAAAATAAATGAATGAAAATTACTTTCATCGTTCACGAAATTGTCTAGACATAAATTCTTGTCGATAATGAAACCATTTTTTATTAGATAATTACTTCAAGTAATACAAAAGATCATTTTTTTTTAAATATTTTTCAAATTATTCATTTTTGACGAAATAAACGGGGCCTTAAATTGATTTGGATTCTTAATTTTGATGTTTGTTATTCACCCATAGTTTTTGATATTTGTTATTCACCCATAGTTTTGGCATCACATATTTTCTAGATTGCTTAGTGCTTGTATCGCTTACAAAATTAGTTTAGAACTAGATTTATGTCAATTTCCTGTTCGACTATTTTCCAACTTCCATCTTTTGTTGTAACTCTCATGTTGGGTCGTACGAAACTGAGCCCAACTCCACATTCTCCAACGTCAATTTTGGTAAAATACAAGTCCAGTCCAATCATCCGGAGGACCAGAAATATGCCAAGAAGGCCGTAGCTAAAGAATTGAATTCACCAGAAGTCCCCACATGAGCAGAAACCATCCTGAAAATGATGAAACCGCTTCCTATCTCGCACGGTAATCGGGCGCTCGTATACCTTCGAAATCAGCTTCATTGCGGCGTGGCAATCCTCGCATATCCGTAGGTTCTTGGCAATCCGAAGCGGGGTCTTCGGGTGGGTGCTGATGAGCCCGAAAGCTACGGCGATCTTCTCGCTGTGATAGTGCAATGCACTCTCCTTTTCTTCTTCATCGACATTGAGCAGGACTTGAGTGGTGTTGGGGCTATAGCCTAATGATCTCAACTTGCTGGCGATTTCCTCCAACATCGAATGAATCTCTTCGGCTCTCGGGTGAGCCTCGTCTTCCACTAGGAATTCGTAAATTGTTCCGTCAAGCTCGATCCAACTGCACCCGGGGTCCTTCCTAATATCCATCTCCTTCATCTTCAATCTAATGTCCGAAACTCCCTCCCAGTTTCCTTGAGACGCAAACATGTTGGAGAGAGCCACGTAAGATCCACTGTCATTAGGAGATAACTTCATTAGCCGTTGTGCTATTCGTTCACCCATCTCAATGTTTCCGTGCATCTTACAAGCACCTAGCAGGGCTTTTAGTATCACATCATCCGGTTCCATGGGCATGTTCTGTAGAAGCTCCTCAGCCTCATCCAACAGTGCGGCACGTCCGAACATATCAACCATGCAACCATAGTGCTCGATCCTGGGCTCCAGTCCGACTACATTAATCATATCGTTGAAGAATGATCTACCCTCCTCAAGTAAACCTGCATGGCTACAAGCTGTTAATACAGCAATGTAGGCAACATCGCTTGGTGTTACTCCGGATCGCTCCATTCTTGAAAAGTAATCAAGAGCATCCTTTGCTCTGCCATGCATAGCAAGCCCTCCAATAATGGCACTCCAAGTTTTTGCACTCTCTTTTGGTAGCGCCTCGAAAACTTGAAGTGCCTTCTCAATACTCCCACACTTTGAGTACATATCGAGCAAAGCAGAACCAAGAATATCATCAATCTCAATCCCATTCTTCTCTGCATATAAATGGACCCATTTCCCCAACTCAAGCGCCCCCAAGCGCGAAATTGCCGGAAGAACACTAACTAATGTCACATAATTTGCGGAAACATCCCCCATCTGCATCTCACGGAACGTCTCAACGGCCTCCATAAAAAGCCCATGTTGTGCATACCCGGATATCATCACATTCCACGACACAACACTTCTCTGAGGCATTTTATCGAACAGCTCCCGAGCAGCTCTAAGATCCCCCATTCTAACATACCCATCAACCATCACATTCCACAAAACCACGTCCCCCTCTTGCCTCCTGAGATTCATCTCCTTCCCCACCCCATCACTCCGAACAATTCTCTCATCAAACAAAACGTAAGCATCCTCCATGACACCGCAGAGCACGTACATTCTGACAAGGTTACTAAGAACAAACTCGTCACCATCCAAACCACACTTAGCAACCATCCCATGAACCTGCCTCCCTTCCTTCACCCTCCCCAACCTCGCACAAGCCTTCAACACCGGAGGGAACGTGAACCCGTTGGGCTCCACGTGGCCACCCCGGACCATCTCGCGGAACAGGGCTAGAGCTTCCAACTGCGTGGCGTCGTCGTCGCTCTCGGCAAGAGCCCTGATGATGGAGTTCCAAGAAAAGCAATTGGGCCGGCGCATCTGGTCGAAGACCGCGCGCGCGTACCGGAGGTCGCGGCGGCGGGCCGAGAGCGCGCAGAAGCGGAGGATCTCGGCGGCGGCCAGGGGGTCCCGGACGTCGCCGGTCTTGATCATGTGGGCGTGGACCTGCTTGAGGTCGGCCATGGACCTGCATCTCGCGATCTGCGGGAAGAGGGCAGAGGGGTGAGGCGGCGGCGGCGGCGATCCGGCGGTGGCTGCGCACACCGTCGAGTTCATGAGGCGGGCGAGCTCGCAGTTGCGTCGAGACGTTCTCTTCCCGCGCTTTTCATCCCCGCGCCATGGGCCCGATGGGCTTGGGCCTGGGCCCATAGGGCCCCGTAAGCTCGGCCCGAAGCGGAGCGTCAACGGATTTTCATTCGACCGGATGAACGGCCACGATCGAATCAGGCTCCCCTCACGCTCGAAAACCCTAGAGATATAAACTCGGTCCCGGAGCTGTCCTTCTCGCTTTCGTGTTCGGCCATAACCAGAGCTCTCGAAGCTACGCCTGCCGTCGCATCTCGCTCATCCGTTCGTGCCCCAGCAAAGCTCTGTCGGAGCGAAGATGAAGGTTGTCGCCGCGTACCTGCTGGCTGTTCTGGGAGGCAACACGTGCCCCTCCGCCGATGATTTGAAGGACATCCTAGGATCGGGTCCTCTCTTTCTCTCTGTCTCTCGATTTAGTCCATGTTTCGCTCATTTGACGACGACGCTAGCTGGAGTCAAGGTTTAGTAGTCTTAAGTTTTCTTGCATCGATTAATTTAGGAACCGAAGTTAGCGAACGCATGTTAAAGTTTGAATCTTTCTGCATGTATATTTGTATCTTTACCTATTCATTGTGGAAGTTAATGAAGAGGAGGTTGCGATTGCTTGATGCGTATCTGGTGACGGATTTTAGCACTGGGTGCTCGGGATTTGCTGTCGTAGTGGGTTTTTAATGCTCTTCAAGAGGCTCCGGTGACCAGCTTGTTCATTTTTGGCCGTGGTGATAAGATCCTCCGCTATCTGATTGTCGCGTTCATGTGGATCACAGTAATGCCGGGGAGTTGGTAGATTAGTCTGCAGTAGTTTTGCGTAGGCAAAAGATGTTCAATGCTTGATTTGCAGTGTTGCTCGGTGTTTGTTGGACCTGCTCATAGAATCGGTTGCCGGTCATCGCCCTGTAGAGTTAGTAGACTTTGGTGTATCAGGAACAAAATAGAAATTTCAGACTGTAAAGGGTGCGTTTGTTTCGCGGAAAACGGATGATTTGGAATACATTTTCCAAAAAATGATCATCTGAATCATTTACAAAAATGATTGAACGAAAAATATCTTCATCGTTTATGAAATTGTTTAGACGTATATTATTGTCGATAATGGAAATGCTTTTCATTGGCTAATTGTTTCAAGCGATACAAGCGATCATTTTTTTGGAAGATGTTTTCTAAATCATTCATTTTCCGCAAAACAAACGAAGCCTAATTTAGTTTTATGGGATGCGGGAATCTTCGGTGTACAATGTTGTTTCTAAGATCTTTCCAGATTTGTGGCCCTTTTGGGGGAGCAACATTTGCTGTTGTACTGAAGGATTGCCTTGTGAATTTTTGACAGTTGGAGCTGAGGCTGATGACAATAGGATAGAGTTGCTCTTGTCCGAAGTCAAGGGAAAGGACATCACTGAGCTGATTGCCGCCGGAAGGGAAAAGTTGGCCTCCGTGCCCTCTGGAGGTGGCGGTGGCGGCATGGCCGTTGCTGCAGCTCCATCAGGCGGCGCTGCTGGCGGTGCTGCCCCAGCTGCCGAGGCAAAGAAGGAGGAGAAAGTCGAGGAGAAGGAAGAGTCTGACGATGTAAGCACTATTGTTCATCTCTCTGGTTCTTTCGGAGTTTGTTTTGTGCAGATGATTTGGTCTTTCGGTTGCCATTTGATTTAACCTAAACTTGGACATTTGCTTTGCTGCAGGATATGGGCTTCAGTCTCTTTGATTAAGAATGCAGATGGCAATTTTTGCTTACAAACGTGTGTGTCGTGGATATAGGCGCAAGCATGCGGTCTCTGTAGTCCATAGTTAGAAGTTCTTGTTTTTCTTTCTTGTTTGCTGCTGGATTCCCTTGAAAGTTTTGTTTGCCCTAATGAGATGTTTTTGGGACATGGGGTTAAATTTTTCCCTGCAATTCGTCCATTTCGGATTCCCTCTTGATTATAATATACTGCTTATCCAGTTTAGATTCTTATTTCGTGGCGAGGCTCGAGTATCGAAGATGCACTGGTCGTGCGACCTGGGTTTTAGAACCTGTGACCACGCCAGGATCGCTCATCTCAGTCATCCAACACCTTGGGTGCTCTAGTATGAGCTTTTGTATTAGTCTTTGCCGTGGAGTGCTGTGGCTGTTATCTCTGTCTGATAACCAAATGGTCTGTTTACTGAAAGGAGAAGGTGGCTGTTATCTCTGTCTGATTACCGAATGCCCAAACTCGGGATCGGTTGACTGCAGGGGGCGCTGATATGAGGTGGGGTCTTGGGTCCTGGGTCAGGTGGCGAGGATCCTCGGGTTCTCGAGCTTGGCTATCTAAGCACCAGAGACTCGGATCTTGCGTGGATGCGCGAGCCCGAGGCTTCGGGCAGTGTCGGGTCTAGAGTCTAGAGACCCTCGAGCCTGAAGCTTCGGGCAGTCGGGTCTAGACCCTTGAGGTTCCCGGCCTGGGAGCCACCGGTCCCGTGACTAATTTAGTGCGTGAATCCGTATATGCAGTCTAAAATTTGTCCAAGATCGTAGCGACATTGAGGGACAGATTCATAAATGTCAAAAGAAGTTATGTGCAGCGGACGAATTCTATTGCTGCATGTGGTAATGCTTCTCTATTCCCTAATAATTGTAATTAATGAGTTAATCCGCGTTGACTTATTTATGCATAGTGTGACGTGGCGTATGTAGGAGGGATTAGAAACCCAAAAGAAACGCTCCCAACCGGATTAACATGTCCTTAAACACAAAATTAATGCGTAATTAAATTTTTCTCTTTCATTCTGTTCCAATCAAACCACAATCCCCACCTCAGAAAAAAAGTAACATTCGACGAATCCCAGATTTGTTCTTTTTCGTGGAGGATTGATGACCTCTTCATCCTCTGTTCCTTAGCCTTTTTCCTCCGATTTCTGTTGGTAATGTCTCGTAGACATGAAAGACGAGCTCCGTTCCCATCTCCGGTTCCATCTGGTATGCATTTGCCTCGCATCGAGCATCATTCGTGTTCTAGGGAAAAGTTCCGGTGTCGATTCCGAGTCATATGTGATCGCATGCGGATCCTCGAGCCGAGGAACCGATTCGGATGGCCGAGTATGGTGGCCGGATTCCAAGTTCCTCGCCTCGCCGGCCAATTCGGTGCCCGCCGCCGCCCAATTCCAGGACCCTTCTCTGCCTTCCACGGTCCCATACATGTCTGCCAGAGTGTTCACCGCTCAATCCTCCTACAAATTCTCCGTTCCGTCGAGAACTCGGCTATGGTTCCGGCTCCATTTTTACCCTTCTGCTTATAGCGACCTCGATCCATCCAACGCCTATTTCGCAGTCACCGCGAATGAGTTCGCACTCATGAACAATTTCAGCGCCTCGATCACCGCCCAGGCGCTCACGCAGGCATATATCATCAGAGAGTTCTCGCTCACGCCAGTTGGATCTGGCGACCTCAACATCACTTTCACGCCTTCCACAGCACACGACGGGGCCTACGCATTCGTCAATGGCATCGAGATCATTCGGATGCCCGACATGTTCGAGCAGGCGACGATGGTCGGATTCAGCGATCAGGCCGTCCCCGTGGATGGATCTTCTTTGCAGACGTTGTATAGGCTTAATGTGGGTGGACAATACATTCCGCCAACCAATGATTCCGGCCTCACCAGGACATGGTACGACGACACCCCCTACTTATTCGGCGCCGCAGCTGGCGTCACGTCCGCGGCGGACAAGAATGTGAGAGTTCAATATTCTCCGGATGTTCCGGAATATATTGCGCCGTTAGACGTGTATAGCACGGCGAGGACGATGGGTCCGGATCCTAAGGTTAATCAGAACTATAACCTCACCTGGGTTTTCCAGATCGATGTGAATTTCACCTATATCGTCAGGTTTCATTTCTTGGATTTCCTCCTCGGTAAAGTTAACCAGCGGGTGTTTGATATCTTTGTGAACAACCAGACGGCGCAGGCGTCTGCTGATGTTATCGCGTGGTCCGGTTCGGAGGGAGCACCGGTTTATAAAGATTTCGCGACTTACGTTAGCAACGGCGCCGGCGACGAGCAGCTGTGGGTGGCTTTGCATCCCAGCGTTTCGATGAAACCCGAGTACTATGATGCGATCCTCAATGGACTTGAAATCTTCAAGATGAATGATAGCAACGGGAATTTGGCCGGTCCTAACCCAGTTCCGTCGCAAATGCTTGTCCATGCCGAGGCCGAGGCGGCCAAGAAATTCTCTCCTTCGGGTCCTTCGAGCACCGGCCAAGTGATTGGCGGGATCGCCGGAGGGGTTTTAGGATTCGCTATAGTTGTTTCGGTATGCCTTTTCGTGCGGCACCGGAGGAACGAGGCCAACGGAACGGAATCTAGGGTCGGTAAATGGCTACCGCTCTACGGAAGTTCACGTGCGTCGACGACGACGACAACGAGCAAATCGACAATTTCTGGCAAGAGCAGCGGCGCCAGCAGCCACCTCTCGTCGCTCGCGGGAGGCCTGTGCCGACACTTTTCGCTGTTCGAGATCAAACACGCTACCAAAAACTTCGACGAGTCGCAGGTCATCGGGGTGGGAGGATTCGGGAAGGTGTACAAGGGCATGATCGACGGAGGGTCGACCGCGGTCGCCATCAAGCGATCGAACCCTTCTTCAGAACAAGGAGTTCACGAGTTCCAGACCGAGATCGAGATGCTCTCCAAGCTGAGGCACAAGCATCTGGTGTCTCTGATCGGGTTCTGCGAAGAAGACGGCGAGATGATCCTGGTGTACGATTACATGGCCAACGGCACTCTCAGGGAACACATGTACAAGGGCAACAATCCTCCATTATCATGGAAGCAGAGGTTGGAGATCTGCATCGGCGCCGCCCGCGGGCTGCACTACTTGCACACCGGAGCGAAGTACACGATCATCCACCGCGACGTGAAGACGACCAACATCTTGCTCGACGAGAGGTGGGTGGCGAAAGTCTCCGACTTCGGGCTATCCAAGACCGGGCCGAACCTCAACCAGACGCACGTCAGCACCGTCGTGAAGGGCAGCTTCGGGTACCTGGACCCGGAGTACTTCAGGCGACAGCAGCTCACCGAGAAATCCGACGTCTACTCCTTCGGGGTGGTCCTCTTCGAGGCCCTGTGCGGCCGGCCCGCACTCAACCCGAGCTTGCCCAAGGAGCAAGTCAGCCTCGCCGACTGGGCTCGGCACTGCCACAGGAAGGGGACCCTGGAGCACATCATCGACCCGCACATCAAGGGTCAGGTCAGCTCGGAGTGCTACCGGAAGTTCGCCGAGACGGCCGAGAAGTGCCTGGCCGACCGCGGGCTCGACCGGCCGTCCATGGGCGACGTGCTGTGGAACCTCGAGTTCGCGCTGCAGCTGCAGGAGAATCCCGACGCCGCGGCCGACCTCGCGGCGGAACGCGAGGGCCATGACGTGCCGAGATCCATGTTTGGTACAGATGAAGGGACGGCCGTGAGCGGAGGAGAGATCCAACATGATTCAAATCCGAATGCAGTGTTCTCGCAGCTAGTGAATCCTAGTGGAAGATGATCTCCCTTCACCTTCTTTTTTTTTTTTTTTCATTTTTTTTAATTATTCAAGCTTATTTCTGTAGGATTATTTCTCATATTCTTCATGGAGGTTTAGGCAAATTGATAGTATTTTTTGCATGGACATATATATCAATTTTGTCCTAATTTTATTTCCCCACTTTTTTTTAATACGATGTGCATAATTATGGATGCTCTTACTTCAATTCATTGATTTTTCCATATTCTTCAAGAAATGTTATTGATTTAGCAGTAAATTAACTAAGAGAATTTAAAATATATATATTTAGTATGAATTTATGACAAATTGAGAATATCAATGAAGAAAGTAGACAATTTTATTTAATTTATGGATTCCTTCGTCTATACATTAAATGATAATTACACAAATAATCCATGAATTTTGATCAAATGTCGACGTGGTCCATGAACTTTTAATTTATTTAACGTGGTCCCCGAACTTTATTACCATATGCAACGTGGTCCCTGAACTTTTAATACGTTAAATGTGGTTCCTAAACTTTTCGTAAATGTTCAATCCAGTCTTTCGACTGTATGGACCCATTAGTTCAGGTCGATGAACAATATTGAATATTTTCATGTAGTTCGGAAACTAAATTGAATATGTACCGGAAGTTCATGGATCACAATATATTTAGCTAAAGTGAAAGGACTGCGTTGTATATATTAAAAGTTCAGAGATCACATTTGTATCATTTTTTGAAAATATTAACTGCACTATCTTTAATAATTAAAATGAATTTTTTTTTAAATAAAGGTAGGAAATGGTCCGTGATAGGGTTTAAGCCTTAAGGACTAGCCTGCGTCGTCGTTTTGCAGGGTTTTGGAGCTGTTCACGACGAGCTCTGACGCTCGCCATGCTTCGAGCTCTCAGTTACCTTCTCCTCGACCCCGCGCCGGTTTCGCGTTGATCGCAGCGCGCGAGCTCGTGCTGCTCTGTATAGCGCGCTGCGTCGGCGCGTCTGCAGCGGCAATGGAGGACGTCGACGATGGTTTCGGAGCTTTGTACGTCGAAGACGTTGAGTTCGGAGCGAGCGAGACCGTCGGCGGCCTGCTCGACCGCCGTGTTCCGCGGGTTCGACCCGTGGGCGGAGAGCAATCGAGTGAAGATGGCGGCGAAGCTCGGAACGCTCGTGGAGGTATTGGGTCGGAGTTGGAAAGTGGTTACGAGTCGAGACGGTTTGAGGCGAGTGATGTTAGAGAAGATGGCGGCAGGCGCGAGGAGGAGGAGGAGCGGGGTAACGGGAGTGACAGCGAGGATGATCTGAATATTGTTGTAAACGATGAGGATTGCCGGGCACTCGCGGGTTTGAGCATGCGGAGCGCGAGGAGCAGAGGCGGGTTCGGTGATGATGCGGGCGGTGATGTCAATGGTGTCGCCGCCGAGAATGGTTTAGGGATGAGCAAAAGGTGGAGTGATCAGTTAATGAATGGAGGGCGGGATTGCAACGGCCCACCCAGTGAAAGAGGAATTGGATTTAAGCAATTGAAGGTAGTCATTGCCCATTGGTTATAATTCATGAAGTAGTGTTTCACATATTTTGTAGGTTGTTAGTTGGTAGTTGTTGCTTTTGGGTGGTGTCTGTAAATTCTGCCTTAATTCACCAAGTTTTGTTGGTTCTTCAGCTATGAAATTATGGATAGTTTGTGAATCTTGTTTTGTTTTGGGATCTATCATAGTAGACAGTGCTTTCCACTTTTTACTGGTTCCAGTGAATGGAGTTGAAGATGCTTTTTACTAAATTAAAGTACGAAAAGTCGCAGTTGTTTAGGAATTCATAGTTTGCTCATAAGGATTCATGATAAGAGGAGTCAAAAGGACGAAAGGGAGAAGTAGTGAGAGTCTTTTGCCATCTTCCATTTTTTCTCTCTTCGATTTTGTTTTTTCTCTGTCCATGATAACCTGCTCAAGATCGCGGTCATATCTGCTTGTTTTTAGCCTCTAATCATGTTTCTATCCGATGCCAGAACATTAACTGCTGCCACATGGATTTTAGCCTTCCGAATGAGCATCTCTGTCATTCTGCCCCTGCTCTTTTACAGCTACCATTGGTTAGATGAACTTTTCTTCTGCTCTCTTTGGCACTAATGAAATTTATTATATGGGCTCATGATGTAATCTTTACTCTTGGATGAATAAATTATAATGTTTACTTTAGTACTCCTTTGGTAGAATAGTTCTTGATCTGGTAAATTTTATGGCTAGCATGTTCAACAAAGTCTACTCTCTTGTTGGGTTGCCGTGTTGCAGTTTAGAGGACCTTGCGGGACTGGATATGCACGTGCAAACTGTTTAAGAGCTAACACATCTGGGGGCATAATGGCATTATCCATGTCAACAAGAGGTGATTTCGAGAAAAATGAGGACCGGGATCATAAGGAAGTTAGTTGCATTGTCCATGCTTGTGCTCCATCTAATTTAGCAGTACCTCAAAAAGGACGTAGTTTTTCTCTTCCCTGGTATAGGTCAGTAGATGCTGTTACAGTTTATTCCCAATCGCTGTGCTTTTCCCCCCCTTAAATGTGTTTTGATTGGGCAATGTTGATTACAAGTGGATGCATACTGTCAGTTGGCTTCATTCTGTATGTGTTTTGTCCCTGGAGGAGTCTGCAGAACAGCATTATCTTAACTAAAGATGCTTCTACTATATGTCTGAATTCTTTTCCTGACGATCATACTTGAGGAATTAGAGGACTAGTCAGAGTATGGTCAAGTGTGCTTCTATTATGCAGCTGCTTTCATATTTCCAGGAACATACTTGATGTAAATATTGATGCACTCAAGGAGAAGCCGTGGAGGTATCCTGGAGTGGATATAACTGATTATTTCAACTTCGGTCTTGATGAGGAAAGCTGGAAACAATACTGTAGCTCTCTGGTAATTATATGGCCTGCGGTTCAGTGCATTGTGCTGATGTCAGACCTTCTTAAAGCAGTACTTTTAACTCTCCTCTTTAAGTATGATTCATTCAGATAGAGTAATAATCTGAAACTTACTGCAGGAGCAAGTAAGGCAGCAGAGCTCTTTGCAGTCTAGGATCCCCACTTACGAGTCTTCAAGCCTCAATCAGGTACTAAATCTGATTGGTTTCTATGATGCCTTCCTACAAATCTCACTGATGGAATATTCAACTCTTTTAGGACTAGTGTTACTGTATAAAAATGGTTTGCCTCGTGGCCCCTACTTTTTCATTTTCCCCAAAGTTACATCTAACAAAATCATTTCAAATTTTTCTGAAACTAACAGCAAAATTACCAAAATTTGTCATAGGACCTCATGTTATTGATTTGTTCTCATGTATCCTCATATTGACTTGCTACTTCTGTAGCCTTCAAACTTACTTGCTTTTTATTCAAAGAAAATTGCCAAAATCAAAGCAAAGACCAAATATCAATTAAGAGTGACTGCAATTCCAAAATGACCATTTAGCCTCTAAATGAGTGTTTTTTTTTCTAGTTATTGGGGGGGGGGCACAATTTCTCTATGTAAAAATGTTTATGGTAATATTTGAGGTGCATTGTGATAATAAATTGGGAAAAATGAAACAGACATGAAAAGGCTACAAAGTGTAATTAAACCTTATGAAAATATTCTTATCAATTGTTATGGCTACAGGTTTATGAACAGGAGGAGTTAGTTCAAAAAGGTATAGCTGATGGAGTTCGTCAAGTTGCATCAGGAAGGACACATGCACCCTCGACTGCAGAATCTCTTGATAGAGAAAGCCTGTTGACAATGGTGTGTATAGTTTATTTGACCTGATCTCCATTTAATTACCATCAAGTAGATTTCATCTAAGTTTCAGTGTAAATGACTATGTTGTGTCATGTCTGCATTTCTCCAGCAAAAAGGCAAAGCAATTGAGGTTGCGGAAAGCCTTGGTGAAAGACGGCCATCTATGGTGCTAAGGCGCCCACGATCATATGATTCTGATGTAGTAATAGAGGTGTGTCTAGAGTTTCATTTAGTCTTGGTGGCAACTTTGACAAATCCTTATTAATTTATTTCTGAGGCAGATTGCTTTACCGGATTCCCCCGAGGATTATTCTACATCAAGCAAAAATGGGCTCAATTTCATGCAAAATACGTTCTCATTGGAAAGTGAAGAACCGCATGCAGATGATAGTAGAAATACTTTCCAGTCTCAGAGAGCTTACAACAATGATGCATTGATGTCTCATACTTTGGATGAAGATCTATCTGTAGATTGTCTGGAAGAAAATGCTGGAAGGTTCGACCAGTCAGTTAAAGGAACAAGGTATGAGAGACTACATCCGATTTTTCAAGAAGCTGCTTTTAGAGAGCATAATGGAACACGCTTTTGAATCCCCTATGCCTGTGAGCTTGATCTCACTGATAACCCTGGACTTTTGTGCCTTGTGTATCACTGATCAAAGAATAAATGAACGCGCCTCTCGGTGTTGTTTTGTACAGCTGTCAGTGAATATGTCCCTTTCAAATCATATAAGAAATGTAAAGCTGGGTAGAGCAATTTGGAACTTACTTCTGCTGGTGGATGCGAGGAACATAATACAGTCTATCACATTCTCTGAGTGTAAAAAAAAAAAAAAAAACGCAGAGCATTAATTTTGGATCAGCACTGTTAACAAATCATGAGCACTGCATATATGCTTCTATGTGTACTAATGTACAGTAAGGTTTAACTTCCTCAGATATTTTCAATTAGTTGAGCTAGTCAGTAATTTTTCCATTAATCTAAACAATGTCCAAGTTATGGAACCCTGGAAAATCTCTTTGACCTTATTAGGTGCTTTGAGCTGACAAATGCATCTAGTCTTGTTGATGTATCGACTTCTGGAGACGGGAAGATCTCTGATGGTGATGGCTGTGACAGTCAAAGGGTGCATATCCAAGATGCAGAAGGAAAAGCTGTAGCTGAAGAAACTATGAAAAAAGCTACTCAAGGAGTCTGTGGCACCTCATTTATGGCAGATCCATGCATATTTCAAACTGAACCATCTCTAGGGGACCGGATTCAGCTTAGTTTGTCTTCACTATGCTTTGAAAGTGAATCTGAAGCATCTGAAGATAGCATTTCCGTTGATCTTGGAAAAAAAGATGATGTTTATCATAGAAGCCTGTCCTTTGGCTCATGCAATGACTTTCAGGACTCAAGTACCTGTGACAAAGCTTCTGTCAAGACCAAGCCAACCAATGGTACAAATAATCCGAGATGCAGATTTCACTTTCAAGTGGGAAATGATGGTGAACCGGATGCTTTCACTGATAGTGATGATGTTGCTTCCAACTTGTCAGACTCTAGGGCCATCAATGATTGGGATGACTTGATGGTTGATCATAGCAGATGGAATAGGAGACAGGATGTGATAGATCATTCTTACGAAAAACATGTTCCATATTCTAGAGAAAGGGTATATGGTGGTGAAAGGTTTGATGACAATCCCATCTATTCTTTTTACAAGTTGTTGGGTAGAGGTCGGCAGATGTCAAGAAACGAGCTCGATCAACATTTCAGAAGGAGTCAAGGTGAAGGGGAAAACTTTTTCAGGGGCAGGTTTAGTGAAAATGGTAAAGATCTCGAAAGGGATGGTAATCATAAGGTGAAATGTAAACGCATGGAGGAGAGGAATTCTTTCTTGCATAGAGAGTTAAGCCAATTAGTTTCAAGGTATTCCATCGACACTGCTGAGGGAAAGGACACTCGATCGGGGCTGAAGAGTGAAGATCTTCAGAGCAATAAGAGAACCAATCATAATGGTAGGTTTCTTGCTAGGCCCAAGGAAGAGCTCATGCTTGAAAACCGTAGAACCTCTCTCTCTTCCACGGAATGGGAAGGGGGTTGTTTGGAGAATAACTCTGGAAGACAATTACTTCACTGGAGAGAAGTGAAGAACTTTGAGAGAAGAGGTGGACATAGAGGCAGTCCCTTATATGATAATGATCCACACATGGAATTGGAAGATGAATGCCAGGAATACAGAGATCACGAGCACCTCTCCTCCCAGCTGTATGGAGAATCTTATGCATCCAAGAAAAGAAGATGGGACGATACCATGTCACCAAGGGATGAACTGGATCACTCCAGATTATTTGGACTGTACAGGAGGTTCTGGAGGCAATCCCATTCTGATGAAGGAGGAGAAAGTCATCGGTCTCATGTTTATAATAAGATTGATGGCGCTGATGATGGTATTACTTTTTCTGGAGATCATGCATGTATGGGGAGAAGAAAACATGGATCCCAGAAATCACTGCCTTGGAGGAATGACGATAAATTCCTTCTGAAGCATCAAGACGATCAATTACATGCTGAAGAGGCGTCATTCTTTTGTGGAAGATCAATAAATAGAGGGGTCAATCCTAAATATAAAGATGCAGATTGTGGGATGGTTGATAATGGTATCAAAGAAGAGAGGAATTGGTACACAAGGTCAAGCAGAGGAAATAGTGCTCTCTTTCTGAATAAAGGATTTCCTGTTAGCCATAAGACTAAGCATGATGAGACCATGTCAATGTCTGGGAATCCAGTTGACTGGTATGTCAGGGAAGGAAAGGTAAAGTCAGGGAAACTGAGGTTAGAAGTATGTATTGTTATCCTTGTATATAATCTCAACTTGAAAAAAAATGGCTTCTTCTTTGTTTTAAATATTTACTGCATGCTTCTTGCTTCTCTCTTTTGATTTCCCTACATATTAACCTCTAAGTGTTTAAAACGGTTGAGGTGGCTTTGTAGTTCTTTATAACACTTCCCTAATATGTGTATTCATGGTTTGAAATTTTCTATTTTTTTTATAAGCCTTTTCGAGTGCAGTCCTTGTCTTTCTCACTTCATTCCCTTTTTCAAGGGCGCTCCGGGGTTTCCCTGTAAACTTCCTTGTCGGCCATCCGAAAGCCGAGTTTTTGGTGCAGGCATTTCTTTGTTTAAATATAACTTGGTTGCTTCTACTAGGGAAGTTTTTTTGGCTATCATTAGGTAGGAAAGCCCATAGGAAGTTACAGCCTCATGCCACACTCAAAGCAGTCACAAAGAGGAATGGGTGTGGGGCCACGCCTCCCCCCAGGGCACCGACCCTAATGGAGCGGATTTTCCCTGCAAGAAAGGGTGGCTAGGATATTAGTGGTCACGGGGCGGGGTAGGTAATAGGTCTCCCTCTTCCCACCCTGCCTATAAGAATTATATTTTGTATGTTTAATTTAATGTAGATGGTAATTACAAATAATACGTTGAATTATAAACTATCAATAATGATATTATTATTGTTTACTTTGATAGATATAATAGATTCAGATACTTATATCATTAACAAATTACAATTTCAAAATATTTGTCTCTTTTATATTGGGGGTTGTTGTGATAAATCTCTGAAATTGCTATGTTAATTTGTAGTTTTTGTTAAATTGATACTTAAAATAATGGCAAAAGAGGGATAAATAGAGAAGATTAACGGAAAAAATATATGTTGGAATTTTAACCACGGTGGGGCAGGGCACCGCTGCCCCACACAAGCTGCCTCGCCCCGTGCCCCCCATTGCCCATCCCTAGTCACACAACGGGACTTGAACCCTGTCCCTTGGATGGTTTGAGAGGAAAAGCTGGTCTGCTAAATGAGCTAGATGAGCTCGATTAGAGTAACAAAGCAAGGCTGGAAAATTTCCTTTCAAATTTCGGGGACACCTTTTATAATTCATTCTTATTTTGTGATCATTTGTTCTTCCTGCTCTTTTGTGTCCGAAATGCTGAATTAGATAGGTTGAGCTAATGAATGAGGAATATGATTCTTGCGACATGAGTGTGGCTCATTCCATTTGTTCCTCAATTAGCTCTTAGCTCCTTTCACTATTGTTATTCATTGCCAGCATGAGAGGTATTGATTTTTTACTTTAGTATTTTGCTCGGATATAGTTGAACTGGAGAAGATTTTTAATTCTTGGTTTTATAAATTGGTATAGTCGTTATCATCAAACTACTATTCTGCGAGTTTTGTTACTGTAGTGGAAACTTTTAATGTTGAATTGTCTTTCGTGTAGACGAGTGTCTGCTTATGGGGTTGTTCATAGGAAAGATAGAAACCTACGAGCAATTTCTAATGCTTGCTCGATTAGCTGGTGTCCACAACGACAGCAGTATTTGTATCTTGCAGTACTGAATGTTAACAGTCTAATATTTATGTAGATATACAATTGACAAAGTTCCCTTAGGGCAGTTGTTAACTGATTTGGAGTTGTAAACACAGAAAGATAGCTTTTTCATGTTTAATTTTATCAATATATGAGTTTATTGTGCTTTGCTTATTCATAATGTCAGGAAACTTAATATAGTATGTGTAATGGGCTCAACTATTTCCCTTAGGCTATCTTTAATTAGGATGGTGAATGACAAGATGTAAGAATGGATATAGGTATCTCCCATCTAATTGACTGGGTGGCTGTGGGATGATTTGGACCTCCATTGATGGTAAGAAAATTAAGGCCCATCAACTTTGACAATATTGACAGTGATAGAATGCATGTGCATCAATGTCAAAGTTTTTTTTTTTAATCAATTGATGTCAAAGTTGAGGGGCAGCAACTTTGCCAGCGCACCCGAGAGAGAGAGAGAGCCATCTACGTGGCAAACAATGATGGGGACACGTTTGTCATGTTCACCATCAATAGTGGCGGTACCTCTCCCTCTCTCTTCCCCCCGGTACTCACAGTCTCTTTAAGTAGATTTTTTATTTTTGTAATGGGGGAATCCTATATGGTCTATATTCCCATCTCCAAGGCCGGACTGGCAATAAAGGTTAAACTCAGACTTATATGGTTTTTTATCCGGTTCAGAGCACATCACCAAACACGAGATGGGATAAGCTATGTCATATCCTATCACATATCTTGGCCACTGGATGTAACCTTTTGCAGTTGTTGTGTGTAATGACTCCTATTAAGTTTAAGTGAGGACGGTAGACTGATCTGCATGATCCTTATATGGGACAATCTCTTTGAGAATCATCCAAGATGCTTCCTCAAATGGCCTGTTTGCAATTACATGACAAGACTTCCAGTTTATTTTGTTGCTGGCACTCATTTCTGTCGGTCTTTTCTTCTATGCAACTAGATAGTATAACTGATAATTTTTCATCTTCAGTAGCGGTTTGTTTTATGAATCTAAGACCATTACTTGGTTGAGCTGACTAGTCTCAGATTTTGGCTTTCGGCTTTCGACATCTCCTTCTTGTACCACGTATACAAAGTTCTTTGTCTTCTCTTCTCAAATTCTACCGTGCATAAGCACCTTGGTTTGTTCCAATAGATTTTCTTGTACAGGTGCTTAATTGAAAAATCTGAAGGAAATCCCAATAACATATCCTCAGTCAAAAACAGCTGCATCAGCTTACGAATAATTTAGAAGAAAAAATAGAGTTGGTGATTAGATTGGTGGTATCTTGAAAAAAGGGCTCTGTAGTAATTTTCTAATTCACTTGAAGTCTGGAAGACTGCAGATGAGTTTGCAATCAAGTTTCTGGTTGAGTTTAATAGCTTAGCCAATCGAATATAGAAGCAAAATTGGTTCTTAGGAATGCATGGACTTGCTGAGGTATGATGAACTCCTGTTTATCTATGTACACGAGCAGTTTCCACATCATATGCATGACCTGCAATATGCTGAGGTAATCCAAAAGTACATGTCTACCTCAGGAAAATATTTGGAAGATGATTTATGGAGGATATTCAGCTATAAATTTTTGGCATCCCTGTAGGTTTTTCTTGCGAAGAGTTGATATATACCGGTTGTATATTTTGGAAATTAGCTTGTTATTTTGCCTGGCCATTCTGTCTGTATCATTTTACTCAGTACTTTGTGCAGAATCATTCTGATGCAAGCTTATGAAAGAGTCCCACACTCAATTTTTATTTGTCTTTTCAAATAATTCACTTGTTATTTTAACATGGCTTGCTATATCTACTGACGTTTTTTTAACATATGGTGTTTCTTCATGGTGATATGGGGTGCAGTCCTCCAGAAGATACAACACACAGAGAAATCTGAGGCACCATGTTAGTAGCGAAAACATGGATCTCAGAGTAGCTGGGGCAGATCCGACTTTGAGGTACAGAAATGCATCACAGAGGAGAGAGGCAGCTGAATCCGGCTTGCCAAATTCTGTGAGCCATCAGGCTGCTAAGAAATGGGTTGACAAGTTGCCGGTTAGTGCAAAAATTGAAGATTCGGAAATTGAGGAGGGTCAGATTGGGATGGAAGAGCCAATTACTGATATTGCTTGGGAGAAGAATCATGTTCCTGGTGAAATAGCTGTGACTTGCAACATGAAGAATGAAAAACAAGGACCTAAAAAAAGTCCCGAGATGGATAAGGATATCAGTGGAATTGACGAAACACGGATTCTTGAGACATTAGCAAAGATGGAAAGAAGAAAAGAGCGGTTCAAGGAACCCCTTACTTACAAAAAGGAAGTCGAAGTGAAAACCGATCACCAAGTTAATTTGATGCAGGAAGTGACTGAAACGAAGCACGAAAGACCAGCTCGCAAGAGGCGCTGGGGTGGAAGTTGAACACCTTATTTGACTTTCTTCATTTCAGATATCGTTGCTGAGTACTAGGAGGGGTGTACATCTTATTTATGCACATTACACAGGACCGGTCTTGGAGATTCAGGTGAAGTCAGAATTCTTCGTCTCAATCTTCGTTTACCATTTTCACCTTTGGGGACATGCCTAAAAACTTCCATTGTCTTCTATGGTTCCAAGAGTTCTACCGATGTGAATTTCAGTGTGATACTCATGTGCATTCGTGTTGTAAATCCTTTAGATTTCGAGATTATGGAGACAGTCTACAAATAATGTCGGGCTCTATCCGTTCCGATCCGACGATGAGCATTCCCCTCCGAGATTGCGGAAACAGCCTGCAGTCAATTTCGGACTCTTACCAGCTTTCGTTCGGTGACGAGCAATAGCTCTGTTCCTTGCATTTCTCAAAGAAGCTACGAGGAAACTTCGCAGCATTCGAGACACCGCATGAAGTAGACGGCAAGGAAAAGGGGCTTGGAGCATCTGAATGCTGCAACTAAAGAGCAAAGACCGCAGATACAATGAGACATTAAGACAGTTACAGTTGGTTACGCAACTGCTATAGTTTTCTTGGAATACAGTCGCATTCTTCGGTTGGAAATCTATTGTATTTGTTACATTGGCTCCGTTTGTTTCGCGGAACGTAAATGAGTGATCGCTTGTATCACTTAAAATAATTAGTCAGCATTTTAAGATTTGATTGCGCTTGAAAGTTTAAGAATTTAATGATACTTTTATGATAAGTTTGAAGACTTATAGAGCACGTGTCTCGTTAAAAAAAAAAAAAAAAAAGTGAGGAGAAATATCAAAGTCCATCGCAGCCGTCCGTTGTCCGTTGCGCAGCCCCAGCTGACGGCGACGGCGCGACGAAAGTATCGGAAAGTGGGGGGGTCCACCGGATTTTTTTTTTTTTGTCCAAAAAACTCAGCCCAAAAAAAGGAAAAACGGAAATGGGAAATGGAAGGAGAAGGGGAGTGCGACTCTTGTTCTTCGAGAAACCACTCGCTCACCCCCCACCACCTAATCTCCGATTCCCTCCTCGCTCCCATCGAATCCACCGCCCGATCCTCTCCATCTCCGGCCTCCGTTGAAAGCGAAGGTCCGCCGGCGGCGGCGCCCGCCACCTCCCTCCTCCTCCTCCTCCTCCGACGACGACTTCAGGTACGCCCCTCCGGCGATCGCTTCCCTTGCTCTGTGTGATTCAGCGTCGCCTCCTGACTGCGCGGAAGTCGATTTGCTTTGTAGAGGCGGGGGGAAAGTCCTCGGTTCCCGAGTTTTCCCCGCCGATCTGAATCGAAGTTCGTGTGGGAGCTTTGTAACCGGCTAATTTCGTTAGTTGACCGGGTCGCGGATCGATGCCTCTCGTGCTGCTCGTTAGCCCGCTCCCGTTTGTTAGTAGCGCCGGCTTTTGGTTGGTTTGGATCTGGGGAGTCGGTGAGTCTGAGGAGGTTAGGGGGCTGCACTAGCTTGTTGGACTGTTTTCTTAAGTTTCTCTCGATTTAGTGATTTCTCGATCAGAGGCGAACAATTTCGCAGAATTGATGTTGTGGGTTTGGCGAACTCTCGGATTCTGTTTGTAGAGTCGTGTACGGATAATTAGGACGTAAACTCTGGGGATACGTGGGATGGTTATAGTTGCCTTTGCATAGGCACTATGGATATAAATTGTTGCGATGGCATATATATTGAGTGAAGGTGGAGTTTTTGAATTCTCATGTTGAACTTACGAAATTTAGTACTTGGGTTCGTGGAAATCCGGACAACTATGAACTAAAGTTTGGCACCATCGCGTACTGTGTTGTGGACTTGTTTATGCTGGTTTCCCTACAATATAGTTAGCGGCAATTTGTTGTCTCGCAGTCTTTGTCGACTGGCGCTGGGGTGAAGAGTTCGGTGGGAATTTGCATCAAATGGCGAGGATAAAACCCCAAACCCTACTTCTTCAGAGTAAAAAGAAGAAGGGCCCTTCTCGCGTCAGTGTTCCTGTGATGATTCTGTACTGCATATTCATTGGGTTGGCCGTTTTCTCCTTGTTTGTTACGTATAGGCACTGGTCAAGAAGGTAGGATTCTACACTCCCCCATACCCCTCCCTTTGATGACTCAGTTTCTTAAAATGATATTGTCTACAGGTTACTTATTGCCCAATACTGAGGTTAAACTGGTGATCGTTTTTCAGGTCTGTGGAACAGACAGGCACTGGCTTAGCAAATTTTGAGGTAATATCATCTTTTTTCAACTTTCTAATGAGTAAAAATCTTGAATTTATCTTTTCAGTTTGCCGCTTTCGTATTGATATGATGAAATGTGTTTGATTTATTATGGTTTTATATTTTAGGACACAGATGCTGCTGTAGATTCGAAGAAGTACGATCTTCCTGGTTATGCTGTAAGTTTTTTTGTAATTCTTTGCACGAACATGCTCGTAGGACTCATGGCATATAGAGAGGAAGAATTATCACACGAGATAAGCTTTCCACATCTTGTCGTGATGAGGCTTACTGCTTCTCAACCTGGATGACTTCTCTATGGGGCGAGTTGAGATGGGGATCACTGTGTCCATTCCTGCCCTGCACCTCAAGAAGCTGGCTCACTAATTGCCCCATGCTTGGTAGGGCATGCGTGGAGCTTCTGTTAAAGCCCCATGCCCACTTCGCAGGAATAAATCACGCACAAGTCCTGCCCTACTTACCCTGTAACTATGATAATTTAACAGTGTATACTGTACAAAACTCATGAATCTTGAACCTTGTTATGTTAATGCAGAAGAGAAACATTACTCTATGTGAGATGATGAGGAACTCTGCGATTATATGTAATTTGTGGAATATGGAGTGGAGGCAAACAGTTGTTTATTAGTCAAGTTTATAAATAATTGAAAACACATTATATGTTGTTCAAGCAATGCAATAAGCTACTCCTAGATATGAACAGATCTCAAAAGAAGAAGAAGATATGTAAGATTGTATCCATCTCAAGCCTCAGAGAGAGAGAGAGTCTCACACTCAGATTGCCTAAATGTCAGATACTTTTATACGGTTATGTTCATTAAGCTAATAAAGTGGAGATCTTTAACAACATATGATGGGCAATGACTTCTCGAACCTGTCCGTGCGTTTCCCTGAGCATGGGGCTGTCTTGTTTTGTCGAGTTTGCAATATGCCCTGCATGATGTCAACCTGTCCTGGTGTAAAGGGTAAGATTAGTTGCGGCCCCTTCCCTGAGTGGAGCGTTACTCTACTTCACTGTAATTAGTGGTTCTAAGGATTTGATATTGAGAATAGTGGCGTTGAAACATGTGTATCTCTCTTTAAGCAATATTCCCGACTCTGCAAGATTGCTGAACTTATGTGGTCCCTCCTGCAAATTGCAAGATTTATTATCCTTTTCTTTTTCTGATTAATTTTTCCTATTTTTTGTGCAGATTTTGAATACATCAAAAGGTGATATCGTTGTGGAGCTTTTCAAGGATGGTGCCCCTGAGATTGTGGATAAATTCCTTGACTTGTGGTGAGTGTGTATCTGAATATTTAGTCATGCTCAGTGGTCAAGATCACAGACTCAAGTCTTTGCAGCTTAACTTAGATTTAAGAAGAGCCCCATGAATGCATTATTGCTCATCAGCTGATTTGATGGCTGTTTAATCTTGATTGATTTTTTGTTTATGTGCTTTAATATCTCTCTATTTTCTCCTACCTCTTGAGTTTGTTCAGAGTGTGATATGTGTCAATTCAACCAGTAATGTTTCTTGTGGAATTAGTCATCTAACTGTGGATTCAGTAGCAGCGGCTAAATATTATGCTTTTGCTGCTGAATCCGTACCGTTCTTATACTATAGGTTTTGCACTCCGTGATTGGATGACTATTTAGTCCTTGTGCAGTGCCATTGCTGAATACATAATTACTTGATGAAACTTCATTTTGAATCCTTTGGTAAATGTAGTTCACTTTCAAATTATTAGAATTACTTCCTGAAGTGAATGACAAAGGCAATATTGTTTGACTCTAGCCAATGTTTTCAATGTACACTCTCATATTATGCGCACCAACAGCCTGAGCTTGGATTTTTGCAGTCAAAAAGGGCACTTCAGAGGCATGCCTTTCCATCACGTGATTAAACATTATGTTATTCAAGGAGGGGATTTCCAAGGTCTTGGAGCGGCAGAAGATTGGACTTCCCGAGGAAAGCTTCGGGGCAAGCTCGTGACGAGGTACCTTGAATTGATGTGAATCATCACTGTAAGGTCTATTTAACTTTTGTTTTGTATTTTACATGATCACTTACTTTTTTCTCTTCTTAATGTGCAGTCCTAAGCATGAGGCTTTTATGCTTGGTACTTCAAAGAGTAAGCAAGACAGCAAGAAATTTGAGCTTTTCATCACAACTGCTCCCATACCGGATTTGAATGACAAGATTATTGTCTTTGGACGGGTAATCAAGGGAGAAGATGTGGTGCAGGTAATTTCACTTCTCTGTTCAAGAGTTGCTTGTTTTTTATTCCAATTCGAGATACAACTGCGCAATTGGCCCATTATGTTTGTTTTCTATCAGGAAATTGAAGAAGTGGACACAGATGAACTATATCGGCCCAAGTCTAATATATTGATATTTGATGTAATTCTCAAACGTGAAGTATGAAGCTTTAGCCAAACTGGTGACGTGTGTTGTTAACATGTGCTCCTCTGAGATTTTGCTAACCAGGATACAAGTTTTCTGAGGCAGACCACATTCCTCGGGACTTGTTTTATCTTCTCCGACAGGTGTATTACTTGCATTGTTGTTTTCAGGATCTTTTGGATTTGTAGCGCTTTTCCTTTCTCTTTTTGTTTCTTTCCGGGGTGGGGGATAATTTGTGGTAGGGATTAGTTTCTCTTTTCAGTAAAAAGTACAGGGAGCTTTGATTTGTGGAGGGAGCGGGAATGCAGAGTTAGGTTCAGCATTACACGAACAATTGTGCTGCTGCATCTTTTTGCTTGTATTTTTATCATTATATTCTATGAAGTTTGTTTGTTCTTTGTTGATACGAGTGTGAAACCACGGAATTCTTATGTTACCTCCTTGCTGGGGAAAATATCTATCGGAACCTGCTTTCCAATTTTAGTTTCTAAGGAGGTATTTTTCTTTTAATATCTTTAAGCTCTTCAATGGAGCGAAGGGAGTAACTCGAAAGCGGATGGAACTTGACTCTGGTTAAGAATTATCAAGAACATGGATTAGCTCAGTTGCTTATAACTTAATAAGTTTTGGTTCAACTCAGAGACTCTATCATCCAAGGTCGGCCCAAACTTATATATGCGAGCTCTTCTTTGCTCCAAACTGCTTTCTAGTTAATGGGTCACAAACGTATATTTCCCCACGAAGTCTAGATACTCATGAACCACAAGAAAACAGTCCAAAACCTACAAGCTCTGAAAGTCACCTCTCTCACCACCATGGAGCCACCACCGAACATCACTGTTGCCGTTAGTGAAGATGCAAAGTACAATGGATGCTAATAACGCTCTTTTCGAAGAGAATAATCAGATTTTTAAGGTCTAATAATAATCTTGCCAGATAAATATAAAAAAAGTTGATTCTTGAAAGGGTTTTGGTTACAAAAACTAGCAGTTTCACATAGCAAGCTGGTTTCATCATTTGAAGGGGCAAAGTGTGTTCGATTTGAGCCGGCCCATTTCTTTACGAAGCATCCCACTTACCGAAAAGAGGCAAAGAACTGTGACTTATTTCTGTCTGATGACCGTGAAATGTTATTGACTTTGACAGCAAGCCGTGGTACAGTAATGGTATCATTGCAGCCTTGAGACATGTCACGCCGGATTTGTTCATTTCTCATGACTGCATTCACTCAAGTGAGATCCCGTTCCCATTTCTACATGCTTTGCTTTAACAAATTAACACATTTGTTCTTGAATTCTCCTCTAAGTAATCGGGTACTTTTAAATTGAATAAAGTTGCATTCTAGCTGCTTGGAAACTATTCAGAAGGGAATAGAGGTTCCTTCTTGTTTGTCTAAATCAATCTACTCAAGTTACCTTTGATTCCTACCCATCTTTGGACAGTTTTCACGGTTATCTTGCATATTAATCTCCTTGGTTTTACCGCTATCCTGAAGCTATTTAGGGACAACAATTCCTCGAATTTCATTTAGGGCATAACATGACATGTCCACCATATGAGATCAGATTGTTGTTTGGTGGGTTATTTAGCAAAGCGCATTCAACTGTTTCTTTAGTTGATTTGAGGTGATTGCATCGTGTCTTTTGAGTTTCAGTTCGGAGGTTTGGTTTCTAGTTTCAAGCTCCAACATGTGAAGCATTTTCTGTTCTCTCTCATGCCATTGTATGTTATCCATGATGTTGATGAACTACTCGACGTCATCTCGTGAAATTAGTCTCATTGATTTTATTGCTATTAGTTTCATAATGGTGAATGTCAGTTTTTTTTGGCTTCACTGTAACTACTGCGGTAGTCTTGGTATTTTGCTGCATCATGCATTGTAGTTGGGGCTTCAGTAGATTTTTTGATTATGCAGCCGTTTCGATAACCGATATGATCTGAAGGAACTATTTGAACCAGTTCTTCTGTATACCATAATCCAGAGTACCTAACCTCGCTAATTAACTTTTATACCTCTGCTTAAGGCATAAGTACTTAAACTGACGCATGAACTTGGATGTAGTGCAACCAGCTGCTTTCATTTCTCCCACTTAATGGCAGCATGTATCGATTTATTTGACATGCCTTGTTCGATCCTAACAAATGAGTATATTGGGTCCTTCAGACGTCACTTGCTGAGAAGAACATAGAGCTCAAATCAAGATCATGTGGAAATAGCTCCTCCAGCGAATGATCCAAATAGCTTAATCAAAATGCAGGCACAGTCAGCGGCCCGAGACCATGTTTCGGTCGAAATTTCTCATACTGAAGATGACATCGTGTCTTCCATTCAGGGAAAGATGGAGGTCATTTCATCCTCAATCAATATCCGCAGAGTGCCCGAGCGACTGCGCGGGGAATATAGCAGGCACTACCTCCCGCAATTGGTCTCTATCGGACCTTATCACCGAGGCAAACTGACTTCCATGGATGATCACAAGTGGCGCTACTTATTTACACTCCTAAACCGAAACCCCGACATAGGATTGACCTTGGACAAGTGTGTGAAATCGCTCCGAGAGTTGGAGCACCGAGCGCGTCGGTCCTATGAAGGAGATATAAACCTCTCCAGCAACGACTTCATTGAAATGATGCTTGTCGACGGTTGTTTTATCCTTGAACTCTTCATCAAGTGCTCGAACCGGAGCCTCCGACGTAGGAATGATTCTCTCTTTTGCACTCCGGGGAAGCTGTATGACTTGAGGTGCGATCTGGTGCTGCTGGAAAATCAGATTCCTCTGTTCGTTCTTCAGCGATTGTTTCAGATCGTGCCGATTCCGAAACAGTGCACACATTCCCTGTACGATCTTGCCTTTCGGTTCTTCAAGAGTATGATCCCCGGAGAACAGGAATATCTCCGAGAAAAGCTCAACGAAGAAGCTCATCATTTGCTCGACTTAATCCACAACTGTTTGATACCAGCGAATTACACGAAGAAAGATGCACCGACACGAAATGGTCTGGATAAGCATGCAGTCGAACTTCAAGTTGCCGGAATCAAGTTCAAAAGATTGGTGACTAGAAGCGTGTTAGACGTCGAATTTAGCAAAGGTGTCCTCTATGTCCCGGCTCTGAGAATCAATCCGAGCACGGTGATCCTTTTGAGGAACCTAATCGCCCTCGAGCAAAGTCGGTGCGTTGACACGCCATGCGTGACTTCTTATGCTAATCTCATTCACAAACTAATGTCCTCGGAGAAGGACGAGAAGCTGTTCTGCGAACAACGCATAGTATCAAACCACTTGGACGGCGACGCGAAGGTTTTCCAACTGTTTGGCGATCTGTGCAAGGGTCTGATCTTACAGGATTATCACTACGAAGAACTCTGCGTACAGATGAAAGAGTACATCGACAGGAAAAAGCGCAGGACATCGAAGTGCAACCAGAAGACTGATCAACAAGCAAGTAAGCAGAGCACACTCATCGTCCTGGTCATCATCGTCCTAATCATGATATTCATCGGGACGCTGTTCTCTGCATTGTCATTCTTCCTCCACCATAACTAGCACACCCATGGACGCGAATGAGCCGCTTTGTCGTCGCATTATGTTAGCTCCTCTTTTTCTTTCATGGGTTTGAGTTTCTGTTGCTTTACGCACAAGTAAAGTGTCGGAGCGAATGTTGCACATCCGGGTCTTGAAAGTTTCACGATCAGAAAGATGGATCGATATAAACAGCGAACAACGTCGTCGCGAGTTCATTGTCTACTCGTTCTGCAGAAATTTCCACTGAAGCAATCGTTTCTTGCTGAAAAAGAAGCAAGCGGCATTGTTTCATTTCCATGCTTTCAAGAAATGCTCTCATTGTAATGTCCCCGTGACCAAGATGTTTTGGGCTACGGAACAAAGCTTCAAAGCAAAATGACCAAAAAGGAATAGTGTAGATGCAAACACAAATTTGGCCTTTTTGTACTTGTGAAAAATAAATGTTTCATTCCTTATTATAAAATTTCAAGATTACTAACAAATGTCCTACCTTATTTAACTGGGTCCAGATTGGTTCACACGGAGATCGGGTAGGTTCCAAGATGAAAATTTGGGGAACCGGCCTTGGTTCTTAGGAAGAACCGATTTTGATCTAGTAGTCTTTTTTATCTTTACTTTGTTTATAAAAAAAATGGATACGTACGTTAGAGATGGATTTTGAACTTGAGAAATTTAGGAAATCCATCAATGTCTTAATTATTGTACCGCAAATTATTGACATGATATATTTTTCTATAATAGTTCTTATGTTGCGTAAAGTTAGGCACGGTTCCCGAGTCTACCCTAGAACCAGCAGGCTTTCAAAAATTGAGAACTTATTTTGAGTTCCGAGCACCCCTATGGGATCAAACCTCCTCCAACACAAAATTCACTTCCGCAAAATTGATGGGCCAAAAAAATAAAATAAAAAAAGGCACAAAATTGAATAAATAATAGAGAAGACATTGGAGATGGTGGGCTGATCCAATTTTGCTTAATCGTGTTATTACAAACTACTGATCAGTTTTAATTTTTTTTTTCTTGTGAATATTATTAATGATCAGCTTGGGCCAACCTAGCTGTCCACCTCAGCAATCATTACCTGAAAATTAACAAGTTTGGCACCATCCTTAAATTCAGCATCCTTCAATAGACTTGAATGTTATTCAACTTTTCTTAGTCTTGGCACCATCCTTAAATTCAGCATCCTTCAATAGACTTGAATGTTATTCAACTTTTCTTAGTCTTATCATATACTGAAAATAGGGTCAAGTAACTTTCAAATTGTCTTCGAGATTACGTTTTTGCAATTTCCTCGTGAATAATTCGAGGGGGTAGAAGCTGTAGTCAAAGTCAACATCACGAGCGTGGGCCCAGAATTTTAAATTCTTTCTTTTTAAATTCAGTTTGGTCCCATGTGGACCCTAAAAGATCTGCAACTTGCAGATAAGATGGGGGTTCCGGTATAGGGTCAATTCGGTCATTAAAATTTTTGAATTGAACATGATGTATGACTTGGATTTTATCAAGAATCTCATATCTGGCCACAATTATTGGACCCAATCATAATATCACCAAATGTCAGGCACCTCCTTGAAATTTCGAAAAAAAGGGGGGAAAAGCAAAAATAAGGAAAGTATATGGCAGTTGTCAATGTGACTTTTGGAATGAATGCATATCCCGCATTTGGAAAATAGGTGAATTGGAAGATACATGGACCAGGGAATAGGTAACTTTTTCTTTCAACTTTTTCTAACTAGCACGAACAATTAAGTTAAGCCCGTTTGGTAATGCATGCATCGAAATTATTACATCAACTTAAAGTTGGGTGACATAATTTTTTAAAAGCTTATGTAAGTTGTTGCTACAAATTTGAAGAATCCATGAGGCATTTGCTAAACATCTGAAAAGGAACTGCAAAGTCTTTTTCATGATTAAAGCCATAGCGAAAAAAAAAAATAGATTGTGCAAAAACGGGCTTTATTGGTTGGCATATTTTTTAGCAGAAGAAACTTAATTAGTTTTGAAAGATTTTCGCAAAAATATTTTATCGGGACTTGTAGTAAGAGCATAGTCAAGTATTATTTTCTTATTGTCCGACAACTGTTTTTTGGAAAAAACAAGAAGAAGAGGAAAATGTTAAAGGGCGAAGAAATAGGGTGAGATATCAACTTCCCTTCTAGAAGAAGGACCAGGAAATAAATTACACAAATAGAGGGGCATCAGGGCTAAAAAGGAAAAGAAAAACTCTAGCCAAGTGGGAAGGACCCCCACATGGGCCCCACCTCACACGCATTCGGACCGGCGCCCGTGCAAAGTACAGATCACGTTCCGACAAAACACACGCACCACATTACTCGGTCGTGTCCTACGCTCAGAATTCAAAACATCGGGGAAATTATCCCCTACGTCTCCGGCGCACGTACACCCCCTCCTCTCTCCGCCGTCGGATCCTCCATCCATCGCGCGAGGTCGACGCGAACGGTGGGATTTGCGGGAGCGAAGACGAAAGACGACGACGACGACCCAGGAGGAGCTGATGTGATGATGGAGGACGACGACGCACCGCGCATCGCGCTGTCAAGACAGACCACGCATTTGCCGCATTTGCGCAGCGCCATCATCGTCCCTCGTAAAAGCACCTTCCTTTGGGGGGCGAGTCTGTCTTTCTCGTGCATCATCGTCAGCTCCTCCTCGCGCGGCCTCTCGATCTGCCTTTGTTATCCGACCCCACGAGACCGAAAGGAAGAGATAATCCAAGAACTGGGTCTTGGTTGGGTTTGAGGGAGAGAGACGAGAGAGAGAGAGAGAGAGAGAGAGAGAGAGAGAGAGAGAGAGATGGAAGGGGACAGGAGAGTTGGAGTGGCGGTGGATTTCTCGGCATGCAGCAAGAAGGCGGTGAAGTGGGCGGTGGACAACGTCGTCCGCGACGGCGATCACCTGATCCTCATCACCGTCCGCCCCGAGGGTAACTACGAGGAAGGCGAGATGCAGCTCTGGGCAGCCACCGGCTCTCGTAATACAATCTTCTCTCTCTCTCTCTTTGTGCGTGCGTGTGTGTGGGGATCAGTGTCTAGAGATCACGGTTGATATGACGTCGATCCTTGTAATATGTTCCACTTTTGCAATATTTTTTTCCTTCTTCTTCAGCTAGAAGAGCTGTTTTTCAAAGAACTGAGACGGAAGATAGATTAGATGGAGATCATGTATAAGAATACACTCTGCTCGTTTTTTCATCGTGGGTTTTTCATTTTTAGTGGTTGTTTGTTTGTTTTTGTTCTCTTTTGTTCCAAGGAATGGATCCTGGCTCTTTGTTCTGAAGTTCCTTTCCCAGATAAGTTCGTGATTGTTTATGTGTTCTTGGTTACGACATCTGGATTTCATGGCAAATGAATTCAGTTGACCTGGAATGGACCCTAAAAGAGGAATCTTTATCTTGAGAAATGATCTGTTTCTTGATTCTATCATCTTTTGGATTACTTTAGTTTATTGATCTCTGTGTGTGTGTGTGTCATTTGGGGTTCATTCATTTTGTTTTTTGGGCAGCTCTTATCCCTCTGAATGAGTTCTCTGATCCCATTATCATGAAGAAATATGGGGTGAAGCCTGACCCAGAGACGATCGACATCGTCAGCACTATTGCTAGGCAGAAGGAGGTAAATTCTGAATCTGGATTTATAATCTGACCTTGCATTTTTGCATAAGCTGTATATCTGTCTTATAGAAAGAGGACGATTGATTCAATGTCTATTTGTGCAGGTTGCGGTGGTTATGAAGATCTACTGGGGAGATGCACGTGAGAAGATCTGTGAAGCGATTGACAAAATCCCCCTGAGCTGCCTCATAATTGGAAACAGGGGCCTCGGCAAGCTGAAGAGGTACAATTGATTGCATCCAACTCTGACTCCTTGGTGCTGTTGAATATGCATTGGCATGTGCACCGATATGTGCTAGGATAAAAATGGTTACTCTTGCCTTGTGGCTCAATTGATTGGCTTGAACTCGATAAAGATGCTGCTAAGATCCATTCTACTGATGACATGTCTTGACAAGACGAAGCATGATGAGGGCAAGGAATAGAAACTAGTGTTTCGTGTGGAATCTAGTGCAGGTGTCATTAATCATTTTTTACCGGCTTAGTCTGTTTGCTAACACACTTCTATCATATTAAAAAAGGTCACATTTACTGTCTAACATCATTCTCGTAGAACAAGAGAAAATTTTCCCTAGAAGTGCTATTTATTCTTGATTTGCCCCTAAGGAGGATCATTTAGCTGGGAAGATGTAGCGTCCGATTTTCTATGCTAGACTAAGTGGCCTCAAGTTGATTGTGCAATTGGGATGCTTCTCTTCCTCTCTTTGAATGTTTTGCTGAAAAAACTGATGCAGTTTGTCTGTCATATTGGTGCAGGGCCATACTGGGGAGTGTGAGCAACTATGTCGTGAACAATGGATCTTGCCCTGTGACCGTCGTGAAGAGCACAGAACACGATAACTAATCGGTTCGCATACTCTTCCTATGATTGATGAAGAAATAAATTCACCTGCATTCTCTAGCTGATTGGATTCCTAGTCCTTGAGGATATCCAGGATGGAAACCATGGAAAGTAAGTTTTGCTGTTGCGATGCTTCGGCAAAGTTGTAAGAATTTCATAGTTGGTGTATATGCCTTTCTTCAGTTTCTGCAAAGTAAACTTTGTCGGACCGAAAAAAAATTTGATCATGGACAACTTTGGGTGTTGGATAGTGGCATTTAATTTGCAGAGGCGTAGCTCTTGGTTATAATCTCGGGGTTGCTTTTCATGGCTTCTCATCTCATTATTAGTTCTTCCATCTTAAGCAGGGGTGTGATTTGTTGAGTACCTCAAGCCTCTCATCTCTGAATTATGTGTGTGCATATATGTTGGTGATGAGAGGGATTTTCTAAATGGATTAAGGAAGTTACTTTTGAGGAGGGAAAGTTGTACAAGTTCTTCTCTTTATGAAAATTGAAAGGACTTGAGCCGTTCATTTAATCAAATGAAACGACATGAATACGTGATTCTGCACAGCACTAACTCGCAGTTAGAGATAGTAGGTGACTGCTGTACCGGCACCATGCTCTGTATGCTCTGTATCGTGTTTGCACATGTTGCTAGCGGATCATGGAAGCTTCAGAGTTTAGCTGCTGTGGCGAAATTGCTTACCGGATGTCTTGCTTTTGGTATCGAAGGATGCCATGTGCACAGATTTGGGCCAATGCACTTAGACTTGATCGTGTGCCCGGCAGCAATTTGCTAGCTCAGGTGACCCCGAAAATGTATGTCAATTTATTAGCTAGAAGCCGGCTTGGGCAACAAGTCACCCTCGGACACGTGGCCCGATCTGTGTCCCGATCCACCCATTTGACTACACCTAGATATAAAGAATGAGTAGCTGATCAACGATCAGGCTAGGGAAAACCGACACGTATCGGTCTTAAAATGGACAATCTTGGTATGAGTTTCATCAGATGTACTTCGGTTAATTTTAGTAGGTATATTCTTGGAACGATGTCACAACCTGAGAACCTGAACACCATTGTTAGCATCCGAGAAATGAGGCTGAAATATCTCAAAAACCAGAGACACATACATTCCTCCTCGTCCTGTATTCATGCTCGGCTACTTATTTAGGAGGAGCAAAAGATAAATCTAATCCCTTTACTCGCAACTCTTTTATCTTAAATCTCTACAATCGCAACTCTTTTATCTTAATCTCTACAGTCTCTTATCCTCCATTTTCCCCCGTTTTATCCTCCTTCCGAATCAATTGAAGGGCGCAAAACTAAAAGTGGCAACTAATGGAGAACAGGAACATTAGAATCCTTCTCACGATGTCATTCTTCTCTTTCATTTGGCTCAACCCTGCTGAGGCGATCTGCGTCCCTCGCAACTCCACTCCCGTCGGGCCATCTCCGTCGCCTGACTCTCCTCCAAACTCCAATGCCTCCCCATCCCACGAACCGTCTCCATCGCCAGAATCGATTCCTCCTCGACCCTCCATGGTTGCTCCTCCACAAAGCTCACAGGCTGCAGATGCCGATCCTCCACCAACCAATGTAGAGGCCACTACTGTGCCCAGGGGCAGCCTAATACAGGCCGGAGGGGCCGACCTCGCGATAAAAAAGTTGTGCGACACGACTGATTACCCCGGCCTTTGCGTCTCCACCCTCTCCCCGTTCCTGGTTGGGAGCGCACTGTTGGCGGAGCCCATCGCGCTGCTCCAGACAGCCATTAAGGCAGCGACAGCGGAGACCAAGCTCGCGATGATGGTGCTAGGCAGGCTCATTGAGATGTCGTACGCGGACGCCAAGACCTTGATGAGCCTCAAGGACTGCCACGACAACTACAGCGACGCACTGGACAACTTCCAAGCCGCAATGGATGCAATCCCAAACCGGGACATAGGGACCATAAACAGCATGCTGAGCGCGGCGGTGACGGACTACGGGACATGCGAGGATGAGTTCTCGGGGGGGAGCTCGCCGATGGCCGGCCACGATAGTAAGCTTAGCCATATGGCTGATAATTGCCTGGCCATTGCTTCCTTGATCAAATGAGTTAGTTCTTGGGTGTCCATTGAGATGTCCTGTAATATAAGATCCAAAATGCCACTAAAGTTAAGGAAACACTTTCTTATTCTTTTCAATAGGATAATGAGTCTTAGGAATAAGAAGCAAATACATACCGTACAGGAATTGTATGTTTCTATACGATTACAATGTATATGATGAGTATTGTAGTCTTGTGAAAGTGGCTTTTATGTAATTAATTGCTAATGGGTTCTTTCATGTATGAGAAATTGTAGAAGTTTTTTGTACTGTTGTACAGGAAAATTGTATTTATGGAGTAATTGGGTGATTCATTGAGATTAGCAAACGAGAATCACTCCCAGGCCATTAGTTTTTCTCCACACTCTGAGTGATTAAAGATTAGGAGTCCGACCCAAATGGGCTGCTCAAGTGATAAACGTGCCCGTCTTATTGGTTCAAAATTTAGGTTCGAAACGCTGCAATTACGCATGCTCTTCACCAGTATGAACCGTGTGCTCCAATAATTATTGATGTGCAACAAGTGAGGGCCAGCGAAATAGACTGGGCATTTGAGGATATCGCCAGCCACAAGTGAGGGCCAGCGACCTTCACTGGTTAGAGGTGAGCCTCGCCTATGGTCGGTGCTGAAAACTCTTCTAACATGTGCCGAGCTCGTTGTCCATGGAACGAAATTAGAAATAAACTGTAGATTTAAACCTGTATGCACAAGGAGTGAAATTTTGATTGCTCACCAGCCTCACGATAACTCAATAGGTTGACCTGTCTATTTCAGATGGCCTGGAAAGCAATCCATGAATTGATGATAAAATCATGGTCAGAGAAGACAGATCAACCCATCAAAATCAGCTGCCACCACCGGCCATTGCCTCTGGCTACTGTCATATGCAACAACTAAATCGATTTTCATAAAAAGAAACTTCCAACAATGACAACAGAGACGGCATTAGGCTTCTCAACTTGGCCACACCTACTACACTCGCAGAGAGAAGAGCGCGTAGGAGCTCCCTTCGGTCCAAGCAGAGAGCAGAATTTTTTTCTCTGTCTTCTGGCCACAAACGCAGGACAACTCTTTGAAATAGCCCTTCTTCACTGAGCCTCAAAGCATGAATTTCAGTATCAAGAAGAGCCATTCGAACAGACAGAAATTCTCTTCCCTCAGAGCAAGTGGAAACCAACTTCTTCACTCGCATAAGATCAGGTACACTGGGTATATAACCACGCAGTCTCCTGACGTGTTCATAAACACAGACATGAAACAACGAAATCGAAATCAGACGAAAACCCAGAAAACTTTTCGTACTAACAAAGGAAACAATCTATCATGGCAATCGGTTTGCGAACAAAAATGGGTGACTTTTACGGCTCAGATAAACGTTGGAAACAAGGATTCAACTCCCCGACCTGTGACAGGTCTCGTAGAGCTGGGATAAGAACATTTGTCATCACTGCCAAAATCACCCAACAAGCGACAACGACGATAATTATTCAAAGCAAACAACGCTAGATAGAGGCACTGGCAGGAAAAGAGAGAGGATGCCAGGAAGACGTAGAAGGAAACCACGACTTCATCGAAGCGAAACGAAGTGAAGAGAAGAGACCCTAATATGCTATGGCTTCAGGTAAGTAGTGGGTGGTAACCAAGAAGGGGGAACATTGCAGCTTCTGTAACACCCCCATCAACAACGTCGCCGATAACCAAGAAGCAGTTGATGCTCAACCCAAGGTGAGAGACACGCATTGTATTGTGTAGAACTTATTTAGTATGGGGTTTAGTCCCAAGACCAACAGACCATATCAAGGTGACAGAGAATCATTGGTTTTCTATTCTAAATGGAAACAGGGCAAGTCCCATGCAAGCAGAAATCAAGAAATCTGAAAGCAGAATATGCTTTTCTTCTGGCCACAAGCACAGAACAACTCTTTTAAATAGGCCTTCTTCACTGAGCCTCAAAGGGTGAATTTCAGCATTAAGAAGAGCCATTCAAACAGACAGAAATCATTCGATTCAATTCACTTCCCTCAGAGCAAGTGGAAACAACTTTACACTCACATAAGATCAGGCACATTAGCATGGTTCAATCGTAATCACCATTGGGAATATAACCATGCCGTCTCCTGACGTATTCATCAACAAAGACATGAAACAACGAAATCAAAATCAGAACAAAACCCAGAAAACTTTCCGTATTAACAAAGGAAACCATCCATCGTCGCAATCGGTTTGTGAAGAAAAATGGGTGGACTTTCACGGCTCAGATAAACGTTGGAAACAAGAATTCAACTCCCCGACCCGTGACAGGTCTCGTAGAGCTGGGATTAACATTTATCATCACTGCTAAAAATCACCCAACAAATGACAACGACGATAATTATTCAGAGCAAACAACGCGAGATAGAGGAACTAGCAGGAACACAGAGAGGATGCCAAGAAGACGGCGGAGAAGAAGGAAGCCACGACTTCGTCGACGAAGCGAAGGGAAGAGACCCTTATATGCAATGGCTTCGGGCGGGCGGTGGGTGTGGTCGTGTGGGCTTTGGAATACTAGGTTAAATTATGGGCCGCTTTAGTGCACTATTTATGGCCTATTCTTTGGGCTTGAGTGAGGGCTTCCATGCCCTCGCCGGCCAAAGGAGGGATTGTGAGCCCCGGCCGGATTTGGCGAGGCTAGACTAGAGTGTGGCAGCCCTTCCCGCCCACAACGAGCGCGGACGAGGGCCGCAACTCTCTCGTTGTGGCCCGTGAGGGGTCACGGCCCCTCGCCGGCCTTAGCGAGGGGTTGCCGTACTCCTTGCGTCACCAGATCTGGTGAGGGCTCACGAGCACTCCTTGTGGCCAACGACGACATGCGAGCCCTCACTCAAGCCCTCACCGGCCACAGCGAGGGCAGCGACCCTTGCCCCTGACAGGCAAGGACTTCGTGGCCCTCTCCCAGGGGCCGGCGAGGGTCGTCAACCCTTTGAACCAAAAAAGAAACAAAAAAAAAGTATTACAAAATTAATAAAATTTGGAAATATATTAAAATATTATTAAATATTGTCTGCGACAGTGCTGACTGTGCCACTTTCATGTTAACGAATTCCGGCCAAAATTGGTTTGATGAACTCAGTTAGCAAAACATGAAAAGGATTAATATTCAATTAGCAAAATTAAAAAGTTGAGGATTAAATTGACAAAAAAAGTATAATAATTTTATGAATTATTGGATAATTTGCCCTATGATGTGGCTTAATTATGAAAAGTTCTACCCAATTTTTTTTATTGCTTATTTATATACTAAAAACTCATAGTCAAATTGTTAGCCAAAAGGAGTGAATGATGAAACATGCGGGGGAAAGAAAAACTGAAAGTGCCATCGCCATGTAGGTCCAGGAGAAAAAGTGCAACCCTTTGGGAACAAGGGTTGAACTTCAACAAGAAGGCCCAAAAGATTTTTATTTTTTTTTCTATTTCACATGGGCCACAACAAGGGCGTCACAGCCCTCGCCCACCCTCGTTATGGCTGGCGAGGGCCGCCACGCCCTCGCCTCGCCAGATCTGGCGAGGGCTCACGAGCCCTCCCTATGGCTAGTGAGGACATGCAAGCTCTCACTCAAGCCCTTGGAGACCACAACGAGGGCCACAACCCTCGCCCCTGGCAAGCGAGGGCTTCGTGGCCCTCACTCATGGGCCGGTGGGGGTCGTCGATCCTTTGAACCAAAAAAGAAACAAAAAGAAAAGTATAAAAAATTAATAAAAATTCAAAATATATTAAAATATTATTAAAAATTATTCACGACAGCACTGGCCGTACCACTTCCACGTTAGCGATTTCCGATCAAAATTGGCTAGATTGACTCAATTGACAAAACTTGAAAAGGTTTAGGATTTAATTGGCAAAATTAAAAATTTAGGATTGAATTGGCAAAAAGTGTAATAAGTTTATGAATTTTTGGATGATTTTTCGTATGATGTGGCTTAACCATGAAAAGTTCTACCCTATTTTTTTGTTGCTTATTTTTACATTAGAAATTCATAGACAAATTGTTAGCCAAAAGGAGTGAATGATGAAACATGTGGAGGAAAGAAAAACTGACAGTGCCATCGCCATGTAGGTCCAGGTGAAAAAGTGCAACCCTTTGGGAACAAGGGTTGAACTTCAACAAGAAGGCCCAAACGATTTTTCTTTTTTCTATTTCACATGAGGACACTAATGGAGGTCTATTCTCAATCATAAAAGTGTGCAACATTGTTTTTTTTTTTTTTTTTTTTTTTTTTTTTTTTTTTTGGTAACCCAGGGAACCCCCGCACGGCCGACAGCCATGGAAGAAACCCCAGGGCGACACGTCTTAGCCACCACACACGTGCCACCGGTTAAGTCACCTGCGGCGCCGGGATTCGAACACTCAACCTTTTGCGAGAGGAAGAGTGCGCGCTCCAGCAGCGCCACCCAGGCGGGTGGTTCAACATTGTTTTTCCCCAACAAAATTAAAAAAGAAGATAGTTGGTCCTGCTGAAGCTCAGACAATAGGCTGAAATTCTTTGTTTGATGCACATGAAATTCCAGAAACTTCTATTTATTATACTTTAAATCAAGTATATGTATGCATGCATGTTAGGATGTCTGAACTTATTGGATTAATCCCCAACTCTAAAAAGGTTCATAAAATTTGTGATTTTGTAGCATTGAATATTGATACCGATTTCGATTCTCTCTAAATCATGATAGACAAATCACCAAATCTCACATTAAAATTTTCGTTCTCCCTCGTATAAACATACTATTTACATGAAAAGGGAAAACGGGATCGGTTTTTTTTTGCCTGAAAAGAAAATTTGAGTAAAGTTGGGGTTTATTAGGAAAATCGTCCAGATTTGAGAGTTTTTATGCATAAGAACCACTGATCACATGAGAAATTCGGGCATATTCGATCACCATAACAAAACTTTTTCTGCCGGTATCTTGAGATCGATGATGCTTATCTAGTAGAAAATGCTGCGCTAGTGGTGAAGACTTGATGCAATATATAAATCCCTAGCTTTTGGTTTATTCGTTTTGAAAAATAGATTCATGCATGCATAGAGGGGGACTCATTAGATTTTTGGCATGTCATCTGAATGTTCTGGATCATCCATGGGGTTCAGCAGTCAACTTCTTAGAGGAAGCTAAAATGTATTCCGGCATAGGATGAGGGGTCCAGTGAACACTGAAGAGTGTGGTTTTGCACTTCTCAAGCAAGCGAAGCGAGACAACTCAGTTGGGAAGGGAGGGGAAGTATGTCATTCACTGAGTCCATGCACGGGTCCGCACTATAAATTCCGCACACTTGGCCAATGTTAGTCCTGCCTCACTTCAAACCCACCCACAAAATCTCAGTCCTTTTGTCTTGTTCTTCCTCTCTCTGCTTGCACAAGTTTGTCATCCAAATGGAAAACACAATCTCTGAAGTAATGAGATCACTCCCTCCAGGATTCAGATTCCATGCCACTGATGAGGAGCTACTGATTCAATACTTGAAGCCCAAAATACTGGGACAACAAGGCGAACACTACTATGATGTAATACCGGAGATCGATGTATGCGAATTCGAACCTTGGCAATTGCCCGCCATGTTCCGTCACATGTTCAACAGTAAGGAGCTGTTTTTCTTTTGTCATTTGAAGCGCAAGTACTTTAACAGCAAGCGCTCCGACCGCACAACCAAAGCCGGTTACTGGAAAGTAACCGGCAAGGAACGCGCCATCATGAGCGAGGACACCAATGCGCCGATAGGAATCAAGAAGACACTGGTGTTCTACGAGGGCCGTGTGCCTAAAGGCAAACGGACCAACTGGGTGTCTCACGAGTACCACCTAAATCCTGAGTGTTTGGGCCATAATCACAACGCAGATGAGGTAACGTTTAGGTTCTCATTCATTTGCAGAACGCAATTGGTTATAAATAACATTTGAGACACGCTCTGTAGTTACGGGCTGTTTCTCTGTTACTAATGTTGTTCATGATATACATGCAGCTGCTGCCTTACGTGGCATGTCGGATCAAGAACAAAAAAGAGAAGAAGCTGATAATGGCTTACGCTCCGACAGTCAGCCCCGAAGGCTGTTCGAGCAGCCCTCACGCATACACTAGCAATGTATCAGGGACCCCTGTGAATCAAGAAGGGGACCATTCCAGCTTCTGTAACACCCCCGACAACGAAGTTGCTGATAACCAAGAATCAGTTGATGCTCAACCCGAGGTGAGAGATGCGCATTTTATTTTGTAGAACTTATATAGCATGGGGTTTAGTCCCAAGACCAATAGACCATATCAAAGTCACAGAGACTCATTGGTTTTCTATTCCAAAATACTAATGACTGCATAATCACAATAGCAACATCTTTGGGACTATTTTCATTTCAAACTTCAGGATTGTTTCTGTAAAGGTACTTAAGATGGGTTGTTTTATATGATCTACATTGTTTTGAATGCAGATGTCAGTGGAAGAGTTAATGGAGTCGCTCCCTCCATTGCAGCCTCTGGATGACACTTTATTAGACTACAACGACACTCTAACCTATCAGCCACACGCAGAAGCAGAGGATGGATCATCGTCCTTATTTGATTTCTCATATAACAACTACGGCGATGAGCTTGACTATGGCTACATGCCATCTCCGTGCAGCAATTTCGCAAACTATTCCAGTTTCGACTGGGGCAATGTCTGAGCACTTCCCTACTACAGCGTGCGACAACAGTTGATCATATTTTGCAAGGAGTGTGTGTATGTGTTTTTCTACTTCTGATGTAGTTAGTATTGTTGAGTGTGGCTTCTGGAGTGAAGTGAAACATATGCAGTTTCGTTCTTTCTGGGTGTCTCAGTTTGCACCAGTGGCCATTGCTACCCAAAAGATCACATTTTGGTCCGTTTTGAAGGAATTTTTTTTTTAATTTACTGTAACTGATAATTACTAAAAACTGTTATGAGTTCACTTCTCTACGACAACAATGTAACAATTTGTATAAGTATTTTCTTGGATAGAGAGTTTTGAAAGAAAGGAAAACAAGAATCTGAGTTATTTGTGCAGGACTCACCACATAAATTTACTTAAATATGCAGCACATTTTTATTAATATTGTGATGAATGGCAATAATTATGATGAACACAATCACAGGAATTATAGTGAAGGGAGGAGAACATTAATCGTTTTGAATCGACGAAAAAAATGTCATCTTGATTAATACTGTGCACGAAATTCGTAGCTTTTTTCATATGATTTTCATTTAGCAATAAACATGGAATCCATAGATTAGTCCAATTAAACCACTAACTTAGAGGACAATTCAAGGTTGTGCGTTGGTTCCACCGCGCATTAACATAAAAGTAAAGAAAATTCATAACAAAACGAAAATTCACTGTAAGAATTTGTCTTTGGTTTGCAATAAAAAAAATTACCAATTGGTAATGAGAATTAGCTTAATATTATAGCTTTAAAAGAAGTCGATATCGATCACCATAAGTTATGATATTGACAATTTACATTGATAAGATACTTACACGAAAGCAACTCTAAATTCCGAAGTTTGAAAATCCTTATCCATTTTTCATTTATTATGTAGTTATTCATGAATAATCTACGTCTTAAAATTTTCTATAATTGAATGCAATACGATTGGTAGATGTATGAGATTAAAATTAATATCGTACTAACATGATCATCGAGTTATCAGAGACAATATCAAATATTTTCAAATAGTTCAGGAAATAATTGAATAGATTAAATGGTCAGAGATGAAGTTACATATTGAACTAAAGATCATGAACCAAATTGAACAAATTAAAAATTTAGAAATAGTATTGCACTTGATTCAATGCGCGCGATCAGATACAAAAATTTCAATCTTTATTTTCTTGCATCTTTCCTACCAAAGAGTTAGAGAAGACAACGTTGCCCGTTCAAGATTCACTAACGATCCAATACGAACCCCTGAATCACTCGTCAATCGTGCTCGGCATTTCGTTTTCAAGATCCGGCGCCGGTTGGGTTGGATCTGAATCGAGATACCCAAGTAACGATTGACGAGTCCTTTCATGGGTCGGTGTTCTTCAAGATTCAAATCCATTCTTTCTTTGCCTCGGCCTCGGATTGCAGGTAACGAATTCGAGTTCCATCTTTCTCGTTCTTGGACTTGGGCAGCTTCCCATTTGCGTGGAGTGAGTTCTTCGGATCCCTGCTGTTCTTGGAGGGTTTCTGTGTCGTGTTCTTGGGGCGGTACCCCCAAGGCTGAACTGGGTCTGTCTTACACATTGCTATGAATTCCGAAAATCTAAACCAGACTGCAAATTTTACCTGGAAGAAGTTGAAACTTGAGGTGGGGGATAGCCACAAATGATCTGCGGTTCTTATACAGCAACTCCGTTCGATGCAACCGTTGCTGGGTAGCTCTTGATGACTGAAATTTTTTTCCTTTTCCAAATGGTTTCGATATGGAGCACGATCCCGGTGTAGGTTGTGATTGTCTCTTACTCTGCCCAGTCCGCCTTCCCTCCCCCTCTTACATATTTGGGAGGCGGTTGACACAATTCTTGTTGCTTAATATCTTTCCTGGAAAATTGACAAGCTCTGAATTCTTTACCATCAGAGATTCATGCTTGCTCCTATCATGAATCTGCAGGTGCATTGCCTTGTCTGTGTTGCATAAAGTAAACATTGAAACGAAAGGGGAAAAAGATTGGATGCGCGATGTATTGATTTACCATGAAGGCCATTCAGGCATTTGTCTGCATTTTGATGCAGTTGAAAATCATATAATTGGAAAAGATGCAACTTCAAGAGTAGGAAGAATCGTGACAGGCGTGAGACTTTATAGTTTTAGCTCGCATTTGATGTTTTTTTGCCCTGAGTGCAGAATTCGTTTGGACTAATGAGGGAATCACTTCCCCAAGTGCTGCAACTGGCCAGCCTTTGTAATTTACCTCGGAAGATGGCTTACTGGGAAATGGTTAGCATGACAATAATGTTGGTAATGAATATATTTCATCACATAGCAACACTTTTCTAAACACCCAAACCGTTGGAAGTTTGAACTGAAGCTGATTGGTTTAAATGGTGCTTATGTGTTGATTTGTAGGAGCGCTCCATCAAGGTCATATATATCTTCATCATGAAACTAAGTGTGCTCCTTTTTTGTTTGGTCGGGAGCACACTTAGTTTCGGGATTAAGATATATATGACCTTGACGTAGTGCTCCTATTATGCAGTTAAATATTCGAAAGAATAAGAACTGAGCATAAATAACTAGCACTTTTGATTACTTCAGTCCTCCTAAAAATTTTACTAGAACTCCTAATAGATAAATACCATCGCCAATGGAAGTTTAACAGGAAGTAATGCAAGAGGGAGCTGAAGACCTTGCTTTTAGCTATGGACCTTGAGGGAATGACTTTTGACTAGTTAGTGTGATGGTAGGGTCGGAAGAAGAAGTAAACTTTTCAAAGAAGTTTTGAAACTTGGAGAACAAGTCTGAAATTTTCGGTGAGAACAGTTTTTTTCTCCTTTCTTTACCATTTTAGTGGCAATTCTTTATGTCTTTACTATAACTTTTTGTTTGTATGCAAATGCTTTTCTGATGGACTTTTCATTTGTTTGTTTTTTTCCTGAGCCATGGACATTTTATTTGTTAATATGAGTCAAAACAAGTGGGAAAAAATTAAGATGTTTCTTTTCCCTCCTTCCCTTTACCACCTCAGTCCTTGTTGATTTTGAGGGGACATAACAATCATGAAGAATCTCACATCGAGATTGCTTTGGATGATTGACTACATGGTTTGGAAAATTGAAAAATAGAAGTGTCTTTTGTAGATTATTCAGAATTCACCATTTATTAATGGGATACTCCTATGTATTTGTATGGGGTCTTTCTATAGTCCTCCAACCATGACTGATTTTGCTTGGGAAGTTAGTACCTCGATAATCGAAGTTACTAACGCTAGTTATTGCACAAAATGAGGAAATTGCCATGATATTGAGAAGGTTATTATCATGGATTACTGTTTTGTATCATTTTGCACGGCACTATAGACATACCCATTGGTATGACTCAAGAGGAAAAAGCAGCTATCCATTGATATGCACAGTCACAGGACAGAGGTTAAGATGTGGGATCCACCAAACAGTCAAACAACTTCCTAGCCAAGCTCACAGCATCTCTATTATAAATAAGAATGGATAGAACTCCGGTATGAAGCAATCCAAAGCAAGCCAAAGCAAGTCGGTATTGCTCTCTTCAAATTTCCTTCTCTTTCCCTTGTAGTTAGTATTTTTGTTCTTTTTTTTCTTTGAGATGGAAAGTGTAGAAATTTCATTAGTCAATATGCCGGTGGGATTCCGATTCAGACCAACAGATGAGGAACTCGTCAATCAATACTTGAAGTTGAAGAAACTTGGCAACAAAACGGTTGAACAGATAATACCCGAGGTTGATGTCCATCAATTGCCACCTTGGGATTTACCTGGCAAGATAAATGGTAAGACACAATCAAAACTGTCCTGTTCATCCTTAAAAAATGTGATGAGTTTGTGGTTGGTCCATGCTATTTCCTTTTGGGATTCTGTGTCTGTCGGTTTGCATCTGTAGTTTGAAGATTTTTTGCTGCGGAGATATGCAGAATTATCAAGGATAAAGTCAGATGGTGATGAATGGTTCTTCTTCTGCCGTCTGCAAAATAAGTACCCTCAAAGTAAACGGGCGAGAAGGACAAATGATTATGGCTCTTGGAAGCCAACTGGCAAAACTCACAAAATCAGGACACAAGACAAAAAGATTATATTAGGCTTGAAGAAAATTTTGGTTTTCAAAATACGTCAAAGTCCCAAAAATGCCCATACCAAATGGGTACTGCATGAATACTACTTAAATGCTGATGTTACAGACAACGTCCTCAATGACCAGGTACGCAATCTTCTTGCTTTTCCTTCCTCTTGCAGTGAACTTCAGCGCAAACCATATTGAACCATTTAAGGATACATATGTATGATTCAGGTCGGTAAATGAATGTTGTCCATTCCAGGAGCTTTCATTTAAGAGGTCTTCTGATTTCATTTTCTTCTTCGACTTAGTTTTCTGGAGTTGAGACTGAGCAGCTCTTAGTTGCTCTGACTTTTGCCTTGTTCCCCTGAAATGAAATAGCTCTTATTAAACTTCTATTGATTTGTTTTCAACTAAGACAATTTTACCAAGTAAAATCTCTGGACTCTTTTTTCCCTCCGCTATAGCTATCAGTAGCCCCATTCACTCTATTTTTAAGCTGAGCAAGGAGTCTTTTTTTTTAAAAGGAGTCTTATGAGTTGCATGTGGAGTGTTACCAAAGTTGTTATTTTGAATGATAGTTGATTCTTTGAGGTCGGTCTTACTTTTCTTTTCGGATTAAATCACAAAGTACTTTCAGAGATCAGTGATTAGACTTGAATAAATTGTTGCCTTGTCTTTTGTCTTTCTATATTAGAGTGACTTCGTTCTTTACCGCTTGAAGAAAAACCCTGATAAGACGGGTAAGAAAAATTCAAAGACTCAGAAGACCAACACAGGTATCTCTATTATGCCTCAAGAAGGCAGCAGAAGTAGCCCTAACACGCTTGATGAAGTCAACAACACAAGTATCTCTATTATGCCTCAAGAAGGCAGCAGAAGTAGCTGTAACACCCCTGATGAAGTCAACAACACAAGTTGCTCCAATGCATTAGCAACTGCCAAAAGCATCGTATCCGAAGAGATTCCGAAGGTCAGAAGAAGCATCAAAATGGTGCCTGTTAAAGATCATTATAGGATGTTTAGCAAACTAATGTTTCTTCTTGTTTTTGTTTCGACAATAGGAATCTTTAAAAGAAAATTTACAGCAACCACCGACGCCAATTCTCTCACCAGAATGCAACTCATCACAATGTGATTTCTCTGCAACTCCACTGCCACCCACAGCAACTGGAGAGCAATTTACTCATGATTCGGTGTATCAGGATTTGGAGTCTTATTTTGCTGAAACTGAAGAACTCCAAGAGTTATTGGATATGTTAAACTCGTAAGCTGGTTCTAGTATAAACACTCTTCTGAAGAAAGCATTATATAAACTTTTTGTGGCTGGGTAATTTGTGTACATCCACTGGCCTGGAAGCTCACTCTTTTTTTTTTTGGTCGAAGGAAGCACACTCTTTAAGTGCTGATAGAGTATGCCCATGTTGTGTCGCAGGAAAAGATTTTCCTTGTGGAAAACAATGTACATGGATCAAATGCATTCGTTGATCCATGTACATTATTTGCTTAATGAGTTTTTATTCCAAGCTGCTTAATATGAGTTATCTGTTATGGCAGTAGGTGAAATTTTTAACAAGAAATTCACCAGAAATGTAGAAACAGTTACGTGGATTCGTCCCAGCTAGTTGTTTCGCACTCACACGCTGTTCGTATAAATGAGGTATATTGATTTGGCATTGAATTCATGCCCATTCAATTGACCCTTGTTTCGATGGAATTGGATTCGTCCCTTTTAATTGTTTCGCGCTCTAGCGTTGTTTGCGTGCGATACAAAAATAATAAGATGGAAAAGGAAAACTGAAGTGGCATGACCACCCAATTATGAAATATCATCAGTTGCAAGAACAGTCTTGGATCTGAAGACTGAAAGATAACTTCGTGTGGTCCAAGCACAAGAAGTACAAAATAACCAGAATTAGTAGTTACAATGAATCTCCTGTAAACAAACAACTACAAAAAATGGAAATTCAATTCTGGCGAATCGAACGCTTGCACGCAGACCAAGTTGTCAGTCTCAGCTATCTAGTCAATTTTTTCCTCAAAAAGTTCTCTTCTGAAGCAAGGGAAGGACTGCATATAGACATTGATCAGCCAAAGTCAAGTCGATGCTTTTGCTATAGCACCAAAAAAACACCATCTATAAAGCTCAAATTAGTGTTTCAAGGGTCACTTTGCTTCGGATTCATCTACTGAAGAAACTGAAAATTTAGTTTGAGAATGAAGTTGTCAAGACTTAGGAATGTCCTCCTTCATTCCCGTTCAAATGTTGTATGAACAAATGCGTGACTTTCTGCCTGTAGGATGCAGGCTTCACCCCCACCTACGGGGAACTTGTCAATCATTACTTGACTCTACAAATTCTCAGATTTAAAGATAATCAATGCATTATTCCAGAGACCCCTTTTGTGTGCAGTTTTTATCCCTAGTATCTACCCCTCCTATCCAGAGGTAAAATGTGACATTCTCTTTGAGTTACTCTGTAATTTATGGGTGATAAGAAGTCGGTGTTCTTTGCATGGTCTGTTTTGTAAGACAAACTATGTTTGAAGGTCAAGGTTGGCATTTGTTTCCGGCTTTGAAATGGCTTGTGTACTATTGTCTATTGTGACGGGAAAAAGAAATGATCACGGAAGAGTTCAGCAATATGTCCGTAGAATTTGGTTTCGGCGAGGTCAATGGCGGTGATCACATCCCCAAAATTTTGTTAGATTTTGCCTCAGCTATGTGAGAAGACCTGTTTATGCCTGTGAGAGCTAGACGGATTTTGTCAACGAGTACCATCGAAGCACTTGTTAAACATACTTAATGAAGACATGTTCCAAAAAAGCATTGATAGTGCATATTATAAAATCAATCATCGCAATCAAAGTTGTAATATTTCTTCATTTGGTCGCTTAGCAAGTATCCCAGGGACACTTTTTAGATAAGAGTGCTTTAGGTAAAAGAACATGTTGATGTTTTTATACGATAAACTTTTCGACTAAACTAAAATGGAGCATTACAAATTTCGTAGAGTTCTGGTATTTGCATGCAGTCTTGAGCCAATGCCTATGCTTATTCTTGATCTTTCAAAATCATCATCAGCAGAAAACAAGTTAATACCGCTCTAGGTTGGCAATCCATATAATGACCACTATCGACACATTTCGTCCAAATAGAATCTGTTAAAGGTCATCTTACAAGAACACTTTCTGTTGAAACTGACAATCTAATTTGAGAAGAAAACTAACTGGCCCGAACCCGTTAACAAATACACCGTTCTTTCCCTGTCGTAACACGAACTGCAGCAAAATCGGCTCTGCCGACGCTCAAGTAGCCACTCGAATCAGCCAGGCAGCATCTTTGGCATCCTCTCCCCTCTGTGTTAGAAACTTCAATCCAAAAACTCGGATTAAGAAATTGGCCTAAACAAAAGGCTTAACTGAGAGAAACCGAACTCGCACAATTGCTTGTCATATCAAATCGAACAAGATTGACAGGAAGAAATAGCGGCGAAAAAGAAACTTGCACAATTGAATGAATACTTACAAGCCAGGAAACTACAAGATCACGTTGCAAAAATCTAGGCATTTTATGCATCCATTTATTAATTAAACCCCCTCGAGTGCAAGAAGTGAAATATATAATATATTACAAATAGTTCGATCATGGGGATTGACAAGCTCTTTCTTTGAACCAAGGTTTATGCATTGATGCAATTCCAGCATCAACACTCCTGTGTCTAGGATTCATCCATGAAAACGGCACCATGTCCAATAGACTTCATGATTTTTTTGAACAAGAGAACCATAATCGCTATGCTAAGTCCAACCGCAGCCCATGTGAACAAGCGATCATCAGCTGGTTTTTGAACCCTCGTTTGAAGCTGTTCACTTCTTGCGGGGCTATGCCTAGACGGCTCTGCCCTCTCCAAGACAGGATTTGGATTAGCAGGGGATTCTTGTGCTTCTTCAATGACCCTATCACCTGCATCGCGTGGAGGCTCTTCAGCGGAAGAATTTCCCTGGTCGCTCTGAGATTCAGCAGAATGGTCATCGGAAGGCTGAACTTGCGGAACAGGTGGTGCTTTGCTCAGCATATACTCATGAATCTGTTGAGAGAGTAAACTCAATAAGCATTTAGCTCCAAATTATCAAAAAGCACATGCGCAAGGAGGAATTATACCTCGTTAATCACTTGTTGACGCTCAGCGTTACCGAATCGGGGTGCTGCCTCACGAGATTTAATAGCCAAGGTACGTCTTTCTTCCTTCTTATAGTCTAGGGAGCCCAATGCACCATTAGGGTTGGTTGGCATGAACGCAATGAGTGCCACTAAAGCAGTGCGTACTGCCAAAACAAAGAAGAAATTAAGTATGGATTGGACTCTGAAGCTTCCAGTGATGAGCAAACTAAGAATCTAAAAACTGCCGGAGTAGACCTTATGTCAAGTAGAATTGTTTGACGTATTCTACGATTATCTAATCCTAGCACCGCTCAGGTTATGTTAAAAATGACAGGAAGCCAGAAAAACAATTTACGTGAACCGGGGAAGTCAATTGGGGATGTTGCAAACATTCCTTAAGAGAAAGCCAAACAACGCCATATACCAAGCACCTTCCTTACCCCATAAAAACATAATGAAAAGATGACAATTTCTACTCCATGCAACTGTAGAGTATTATTTAATGAATCTTTAATAGTTTAACAAGCAACCAAATATCCGACAAAAGAATGATACCCAAGCAATGCCTCCTGGTTTGAGATTCACAACTTTATACTAGCCTCATAACCCATGACAATAAAACATACCACTCCATGATGGCTGCCAGTGCTCAGGGTGATGATTGGATATGCTCAGGCATATCTTCGTTTGTGTCTCAAAGCGACCATTGGGCTGTAGCATAACAAAAACACATTTGAGCGTAAGCCACAGTACTGCCAAATAAAGGAACCAAACATGAAGTTGCCTGAGGGGTAACATAAAATGAGACAAGATATGGGAAGAAAACATTACCGTCAACAACATGAACGAAGGCGGCTTGAATGGATACTCCGCAGGTAGCTGGATGCGGCCATGGTAGATACCGCCTTCGAATTCACTATCGCGTGGTCCCCTGATAGCAAATTGCCACTCGAAGATGTTCTCCTGCAAGCAGAAGACATCCAGAAGATCAAGCAACCAGCCACCAAGCAATTGCATAGGAGAAAAACCAAAGGCAAGCCAACCACACGCCGATTATCACTTAAAACGAAGAATTGAGAAGCTCGGGAGCTAAGGAGTAAGGGAAATCAACACTACTTCAAAATCGACATCGAGTCACAACACCTAAACAGCAATTCAGCTAAAATTCCTCGACTCTCGCATGATAGATCAATCAGGCGGCGAGCAAATTCAACAACTTACGGAGGCCGTTCATCGAATGACAATTCAAAACAGAAATCTTCCGAAGCATAAATGAAATCGAAACAAAAACACCGTGTCGATATATCGCGCTCGCCGTATAAAAACCCAAAAAGCAATTCGAATCGGCGCCGGAACAACACGTTTTCGGCCCGATCTTCCTCCCTAACCCTAATTGACCCTCCGCATCCACGATGCGCGAACGCAGCGCGGTGAAATACAGGTATATGCAAGAAAGAGAGGCGGAATCGGGGGGGTAGAAACCTCGAGGGGGAGGCTCGTGAAGTCGTCGGAGGGGTTGGACTGCATCTCCTTGATCTCCTGGAGGATCCGCTTCACCGCCGGGTTCTTCAGGTTGTACTTGTCCTCCGCCATGGTGGCTCCGCCGCCGCCGCCGACGATCCCGATCGGATCCCTCCGCCGACCGACTCCCGGTGTCGATGTTGCTGCGGGTGAGGTGGTGATTTGAATTCGGGGAGGAATGAATGAATGATGACGACGATGGTGATCTTTTCGCGTTTCGCGTTTGGTTGGTTGGGGTGTGAGCTGGGATGGGAGGAGCTGCAGGAGGGGAGAGAGAGACGACCCCGTCGTCTTGACTCGACACGTCACGGGGTTGGCGCGCGGGGTGACGTGGCGCGACGTGATTGGACGAACGGGCGTTGCTCTACCCCCGCGGGGCCATGTTAGTGGGCACGGTTGACTGATATTGGAAAGGGTCGGTTGCCGGCAAAAAAATGGTAAATTGCAAATCGTAATATCGCAAAAAATCTCAAATTAATATATTTGTGATATATTTACTTAAAATTAATTTTTTAATCATCAAAAGCTCCAAATTGATACATCCGTGATAAATTTACCCAAAATTAATTTTTTGACAATCAAAAACCTCAAACTGATACATTTATGACAAATTTACCCTTCATTAATTTCAGTTAAATTAGATTAATGCGAAAAGAAAAATCACAAACTGGTACACCTGTGATAAATGGAGGGTAAAATCCAAAACTGGTATATCCGTCAACTACCATGTGTCATTTGACAAAGCAATTTAATAGTAAAATTTAACGGAAATTAACGCAAGGTAAAATTGTTATAGATGTACTAGTTTGGGATATTTGGTAGTCAAAAAATTAGTCTGGGGTAAAATTATCACAGATATATTAGTTTAAGATTTTTCGTGATATTAATCCAATCCACTTTGAACATGTTATTCTAACGTTTTCAAAGACTTTTACAGATGATGGGGCTTGGCTATGCTTGAATTGGGGCCTTCCTAACCAAGCTTTTTGGGCTGCTTCTTTTGTTGTCCAAGAGGGAGCTACATTAGCAAGAAAGCCCGGCTTAGGCTTGTTCATTATTAGGGCCGTGTTGAACCGGACCGAACTAGTCGGTTCTGGGTGGTTCTCGGGGGGAACCGATTCGGTTGTAGATTCTAAATTATTGGAACCGGCAACAATTGATCTGGTTCCCGATTCCTTGTGCTGAACTGGACCAGATCGAAACATCATTTTGCTCGTATCGCGAGTGTATAGAGAGAGAAAAGGAGAGAGAGAGAGAGGAGACAGGAGAGAGGGAGAGAGATGACGGCCATGGCTTTGGAGGTTGAGAAGATGAGCCCGAAATAGCTGAAGGGGTTAAGAAACAGACGGATCTAGAAGTCAACCTCCTCCAGGACAGTCTTGTTGACGTTGGCACCGGTTTTCTTCCTCTGTGGCTATGGAGATGGAGAAGATGAGCAAGATCCTCATCGACGAATCTAGAGATTAAAGGAGTAATTGGTCGGCGTCTTTTTGAGATGAGCCGATCACCCCTATTTCTTAGTAGGTTATTTGGCTGATAGAGAGATAGGGAGATGGACTAGACCTTGTTTCAACAGTTGAATCCAATAGGATCCATGTTGACCCACATAAGATTCGCAGGACGTAGCGATCTAGATGCAGTTTCATACATGTAACACACTCCCTGCATAGTTGCTCATCATCTGCACTGCGTTGGATTTTTTGTCTTGTGACTTGGAGCCTGCAGATAATCTCGTTATATATATAACTTACTTATGTTCTTCGCTAAGTTTCAGATTACGCTACGGTGAACTCTTGGCCTTATGTCCCCGGCCCAAATTTCAAATCTAACACCAGCCAATATCTCGTGTCAAACCTGTTGATCGATTTTCAACTAGCGATGTCTTTCTTCAGTATAATGAGGAATGTGCATTGCTCTATTCCTGATGTGAGATGAAGCCTCTGAATCAATGTCTGATAAATATGAACATGCATCGCTCGCATGAAAATAAACAAAGATGATGTACGAAGACTTCTTTTAAGGTACAATTCCCAGCCACAACAGAGGGGAGAAGACCATTTACATAAGAGTTTTTCTTAGTAAGTTTCTGTCATATGATCTAAGATTCTAAGTAGCATCACCAGAACAAAATCAAGCATTTTGTCTGGTCTTGCCTTGCCTTGAGAGAAAGACGGCCAAGGAAAGTGACCCTGCCCATTGGAGACAATCCAAGCATCGATCCCCACTTTCAGTCTTGGGCTAAACCGAAGTAACATTTGTCTTTACCAACCTCGAATCTACGTTGGTTTTGGGTGTCCTGTCGGGGCAATGTCCGAGGAAGCGAGGAAGAGAAGAAGATGAAAGCCCCGTAAGCAATTCTTTCGGCTCGCTCTCTCCAACACTCCAGACAATAGTAAGCGCCCCGCGAGCTGTCTGTCCTTTTCCTCTTGCTTTCTTCTCGAGTCCCTTTATTCTTTTAGAACCGGAAAAAAAAAGTGTAATAGTTTTACCATGTTTGTCTTGTTTTGTATGGTTTTATCCAACTTGGGAATGTTTTCTCAACTTAGAGAATTAATTCAGGTTGGCTTAGCAGCTAAGGATCAAATATATGTGTGGGACGTTAATTGACTCGATCCATTTGGACCACTAGTTGCCTGGATTTAGACTCGCTTCTGAGTTAAGCTCGGTACTTATTCCTCGTCGAGACTTTAATTAATATTGACTAGTTGTGACTCGAGAGGTGCTGAGAAAAAGCTAGATTTGAGGCGTGAAGATCATTGTTGTGGCTTCAGTTCGGCAAGGCTTGTTCTCAGGAAAATTCCTTATGGAATAGTTTAAGGAACATTAATCCAATTTCCGGCAGTAAAAGCTTGCAGGACAGGGATCAGTTAAGGTATTGCAATTCGGGTCGGCAGTTCAGTCCTTCGAGATGTTTTGTCTCTTCCTGATATTGGGATTCATGGCGCTCGGCTGATACACGAGGATTAGTTTTATGTTCGCAAGACACAAATGGTCGTCCGACAGAATATCTGCGTGAATAGTTTATTCTCGCATTTCCGGCTTGCAAATATCCTAAACTGGACTAGGAATGAACTCGAACTTTCGATTGAAACCCTTCATTTCTTTTTTTTAGTTTTTGCAAGTATGAAAATGAGATCGTTCCGACCTTACCAAAAAAAAAAAATGAGATCGTTCCGTTTATCTGTTTTATGGTCACCAATGTCACGAGAATGGTGTTCTGTCATTTATGTGTACCGTGTACAGCTTTGCTTGCTTCCTTTATGTCGCATCATCACGGCATGCAAGTCGACTATTGATCTCTTTCGTTCATGAACTTGAGGATGATCGTTCATGACCTTGAGTTTGGCCCTCAAATGTGTCACGATCTGAACTGCATAGTGCATGACCACACAAAATCTACTTCAAGTTTTGTCTTTCTGATTTAAAATTCAAAGTGGGTTTGTATATACATAACCGTACAATGAAGTTCAGACAGAGCCTGGTGAACCCTGTCTGGGTTGGTTTCAGAGCAGATTAGGATTTTACGAAGAACGTAGATTCCGGCTCTACGACTTTTGCTCAGTTAATGTCATTTATTTTATCATATGAAAACAACTCTTCAAAATATCACTCACACACAATTTCCAGACAAAAGTGGGTTTTAGGAGCAAAAACCATAATCTCGAGACTTGCAAAATATATAATTGTCATATGTGCATGTTAAGTATCTCATCTCGCTTGTCCATGGGCTTAATGAGTCATATGCTCCTTGTTGCTCCACCTATCACCTAAAACTCCTAAAATAATTTGCCGTGGTCTTACAAAATTTCATGGTGTAAAAACCATATCGTTAATATCTATCGCCGACAATGCATTTTGTCTCGTAATGTCAAAATACACGCTATTATAGTCGCAACTACTCAGACCCAAAAAAAAAAGTCACAACTACAAGTCCTCCTAACTGAGAATGTTCCCAGGTATTTTTCCTAAAATAAAGGACATCTCAATGGGAACCTTGAATTGAACCTCAGTACTCTTGTGCTTCTTGTTATGTAGGACTACACACCACTTGTATCGTGTATTTATTCAGCATCATAGCACGGTTACAATCTGGATAACTAATTGTGAGCAATGTTTGCAGTTTTAGATGGCAAGTTCAGCGTTTGATTCTGCAGAACACAGCTTTTACGGAGTCGAGGACAAGTTGAGTTCTTCGAACCGAAGCTACGGAAGCATTGAAGGAGAAAGAATGCAAATCATGTGCTCAGAAGCAGAAGATTGGGGAGAGTCCGGGGACATCAGCTCTTTTTCAGATTACGGATTTCATCGCAGTGTCATGATGACGCAGCAAGCTCCTTTTTCCGAGTATCAGCAGCGAGAGCAGCAACAACAATTGTTTTCAGATTATGGGCTCCTCGATAATCTGCGATACGATATTGCCTCTCCCCCTATCCAGACTAGTCTAGACGAGATCGCAAAGTTCAGCAGAATCTCTACCGAGCTGCAAGATATCATAGAGGCAAGGAAGGACAAGCCCTTGCAGTTTTCTTTAACTTCACTCGAGCTTCTGAGGAGCTGTAGGAGTGGGTTTAAACGAATGAGCGGGGATGGGGTACTCAATCAGAACACTGAGAACAAAAAGGCAGAGCTTTCCACTTCTGAAACCACTGTCCTCAGACCACACACTTAGGGTGCGCATGACAATCATTTTATGCCCAGAAACTATTTCTACTCAGAAATGATTCTTTTTATTCTCTTGCCGGAAATAATTTGAAAGCATTTGAAGACATTGTAGAATGTCCAAAATTTCTATTCCTGGGATAGAAAAGAACGTAAATACGTTTGGTAACTATACAAAATTTCTTTTTATTAATAATATTTTAAATTATTTAATATTTTTTTCTTTTTTTTTCCTTTCTACCCTTCCCTTCTTTGGCCATAACCGGTCGCCGGCGCCGGCCACCGGCCACAGGCCAGGGCGTCACGGCCCTCGCCGCCGCCCTGGACGCCTACCTCACCACCGGCCTTGCTCAAATCAAGCAAGGCCGAGCCTCGTTGTCGGTCGCGACGGCGAGGTCGGCTTCGCCGTGGGTCGCGACGACGAGGTCGGCTTCGCCGTGGGTCGCGACGACGAGGTCGACCTCACCGTGGGTCGCGACGGCGAGGCTCGGCCTCGCCCGATCTGGGCGAGGCCGACCTCGCCATGATCGACGGCGAGCCGCCTCGCCCAGGCGGCGAGGGTCCAGCCCTCACCCTCGACGGCGAGGGCCGTGACGCCCTCGTCGGCCCTGGGCTATGGCCAGTCGCCGGCGACCGGCCACAACCCAGGGAAGAACAACACAAAGAAGAAAAGAAAAAAAAGAAAAAGAACTCATTCTCAAAATTGTGCCGAGAAATAAGAAACAACTTTTTTTTACTTCTTATTTCTCTTCCAAAACTGTTTCTGGGTACAATTTTTTGCAAAAATGTGCCCGGCAACAAAAAGTTTACTAAACGCATTTCTGTTCCCAAACTATTTCTGGGAACAAAAGAACAGAAATTTTCACTGTTTGGCACGTTACCAAACGGGCCTTTACTGGATGATTTCGCTTTGATACCATATTATATCATACTTAAAATTAACTTATATGAGGTATTGTCCATTTTTACTCGTCTTATACCGAGTTTGTCATTTGGCATATAGGTGGGTATTTTTTCAAGAGGTCATCCATCATAGTAGTACTCCCACCTAATCACGCTTAACATTGGAATACTAATGATAAGCTTGTTGTTACGTCAAAAGGTGCATTCGTAAGTTAATTCCAGTTTTCATATATCCAAAAAATTTTTTCTCTGTTTGGTGTGCAATTCGGTTCAACTCTACCCCTTTCACTATCCTAAAAGTTTGCCACGAGTCACTTATTATCCGAGCCCTATAGCTCTAGCGATCAATCCTTGCTCTCGTTGAACCGGATCGTTACATAAATCGTGAGGAAAATAATCATCTTTTCATTTTGTGTTGTTGAGATTTGACTTGGGACGAGAGATATATGACCCTGTCCTCTTGACTTACGTGTCAAGTGGTGGCAAGTTGGATGAAGTGGCGCAACATGATTGGACAACAAGGTAATACTCTCTTTTTACGTGATTTCGTGAGTGAACTTGGAAATCGTCGCTTGCTGGCAAAAAGTAAAGGGTTAAATACCCTAAATTTTTTATCATATCACTCAAAATCCTAAAATTATGTTTATCATGACATGCATATTTCAAATTTTTTTATCACCAAAACCTCCAAATTTATGCCGGTGTTACAAGAAAAGCAAATACATTCTCTTTTAAGACCAGAAAAAATTAACAATTTCTTTTAAGACCAGAAAAAAAATAAAATCTTCTTTTCTTGTGAAATTTTTTGAAAAGAATGGGCCTTCTTAACCAAGTTTTTGGGCTTCTTCTTCTGTTAGAGAGAGAATCAATCGCGTTTGAACTGTCAAATCTAATGAGATAAATGTCAACTCATACGGTCTAATACATATAACATGGTCATTGCATACTTGCTCATCTGCTTTTCTTTGAAATTTATTGTCTTGTGACTCGGATATCGACCACCACTCAATCTCTCGTATCAAACCTCTTGGTCGATTTTCTGGTCGCGATCTCTCTCTTCAGTATATGATGAGGGATGTGTTTTGCCAAGCCTGTGATTAATGGCTTATAGATATACACAGCACTTGCACGAAAATAAACAAAGATGATGTCCAAAGACTTCTTTTAAGGTACAAATACCAGCCAGAACAGGGGGGAAGAGCTTGTACAGAGTTTTTCTCATTAAGTTTCTATATTATGATTAGCATCTCAAAACGAAAACAAGCATTTTGTCTGGTCTTCCCTTACCTTGAGAGAGATAGCCAAGGAAAGTGACCCTGCTCATTTGAGACGATCCAGCTATTGATACACACATTCAATCTCGGCTAAACCGAAGTCGTGTTTGTCTTTACCGAGACATCAAATCTATGTTGGTGTCGGCTGTCCTGTCGGGGCAATGTCTAAGGAAGCGACGAAGAGAAAGTCGACCCTGCCCATTTGAGACAATCCAACTATTGATCCACTTATTCAATCTCGGGCAAAACCCAAGTCACATTTATCTTTACCAACATCGAATCTGCCTAGGGTTTGGCCGTCCTGTCGCGGCAATGTCCGAGGAAGCGATAAAGAGAAATCGACGAAAGTCAGCTGTGATTCTTTCGGCTCACTCTCTCGTACGCTTCGGACAATATTAAGCGCTCTGAGAAGTCTGTCCTTTTGCAGTTGCTTTGTTCTCAGATCCATTTATTCTTTCAGACCCTCCATGTTGGAAATGTTTTCTCAAGTTAGAGAATTAATTCGGATTGGCTTAGCAGCTAAGGATGGTTGTGAATGTGTGGACATCGATTGACTCGATTCTTTTGACCACTAAGTGAAAGTGGTCTCATATTTGGGCTACTAGCTGCCTGGATTTTGACTCGCTTCTGAGCCAAGCTCGGTACCTATCTATCTTAGATGGAATTCCTCGACAGCACTTTAATAAATCTATAATAGTTGTGACTCGAGAGGTGGTGAGAAAAAAATAGATTTGAGGCGTGAAGATCATTGTTGTGGCTTGAGTTCGGCAAGGCTTGTTCTCTGGCAGATTCCTTACGGAATAGTTTGAGGAGCATTAATCCGATTTCCGGCAGTAAAAGCTTGCGGGACAAATATTTAAGGCATTGCAATTCGGATCAGCATTTTCAGTCCTTCGAGATGTTTTGTCTCTTCCTGTTTTTACGATTCATGACGTTCGGCTGATACACAGGGAATAGTTTAATGTTCGCAAGACAGAAATGGTCGTCCGGCAGAATATCTGCATGAATAATTTATTCTCGCATTTCCGGCCCTAAACTGGACAAAGTATTAATTCAAACTTCCATTGAAACTTTTTTTTTTAATTCAGTTTTTGTGAGCATGCAAGTAAGCGTTGCGTTTATCTGTTCTCCGATGTCGCGAGAATTGTGTTCTTTTATTTATGTGTACCCTGTACAGCATTTGTTTGCTTGCTTCCCATACGTCGCATCATCACGGCATGTAAGTTTATTATCGATATCTTTCGTTCATGACCTTGAGTTTGGCCCTCAAACGCGTTGCGATCTGAACTATATATTGCATCAGTAGTCTAACACGTTAGACTAGCTACAATTATGTCTTATCTTTTGCTGGTTTTATCTTCATGTCTTTGTCTTTCTGATGTAAAACTGAAAGGGGGTTTGTTTATACATAACCATATCAGATAAAGCCAGGCAAAGCCCGTCTGGGTTGTTTTCAAAGCTGATTAAAATTCTCCGAAGAAGGTCCTGCTCCATGACCTATTTGGTTAATCTCGTTTGTCATATGAAAACTGCTCATCAAACTATTTATCGTGCCTAGTGTCTTGATAAAAATGTGTTTTAGGAGCAAAAACCATAATTTTCAAGACTTGCAAAATATATAATTGCCATCACCCATGTTGAGAGTTGTACATCGCTTGACTATGGAGTTTCGATGGGCCTCATATTCATTTAGTGTCCCTTCACCTATCGGCTTAAGCTTTGAGGTTTGGCCTTCTAACATGGTTTGACTCAAATTTGCCTCACGTACGAGGCTACCCATTCATCAATTCCACATTTTGTTGTTAATTCTATTTGCACGTGAGAGGGGTGTTAGAACATCTAATTTAATAAGCTTTACGTTCATATAGTGTCCCTCAACCGATCAGCTTAGGAAAATTGGCTGTGGTCCCAAGAAAATCAACCGTGCAAGAACCATACCGTTGATATCTATTGCCTACTACGCATGTTGTCTCGATAATGTCAAAATACACGCTATTGAAGTCACTCCTTCAAACTGAGAATCTTCCGAGGTATTTTTCCTAAAATAAAGGACGTCCTGGAGGGAATCTTGAGTAGAACATTACTAATGTTACATTAGTACCCTTGTTGCTTCTTGTTATATACGAATACACGCCACTTGTATTGTGTATTTATTCACTATCATATCATAGGTACAGTCTGGATAACAAACTGCGAGCAAAGTTTGCAGTTTTTAGATGGCAAGTTCAGCGTTTGATTCTGCAGAACACAGCTATTGCGGAGTTGAGGACAAGTTGAGTTCATCGAACCAAAGCTACGGAAGCATCAAAGGAGAAAGAATGCAAATTCCGTTTTCTGAAGGGGAAGATTGGGGAGAATCCGGGGACATCAGCTCTTTTTCATATTACGGAGTCCATCACAATGACAAGACGAAGGAGCAAGCTCCTTTTTCCGAGTATCAGCAGCGAGAGCAGCTACAACAATCGTTTTCGGAATATGGGCTTCTCGATAATCTGCGATACGACATTCTCTCTCCGCCGATCCAGACTTGTCTAGACGAAATCGCAAAGTTCAGCAGAATCTCTACCGAGCTACAAGATATCATTGAGACCAGGAAGGACAAGCCCTTCCAGTTTTCTTCAACATCGCTCGAGCTTCTGAGAAGCTATGGTAGCGGGATTAAACGACTGAGCGGGGATGGGGTACTCGAGCCACACACTGAGCGCAGAAAGACGGAGCTGTCAACTTCTGAAATGATAAGGATTGCTAGCGCCAAATTTATCCAGTCGTCTTCTGGGGCAGCCGATGATCTTGCGCTGCCAGGCCATCCTTACTATTATTACTTCTCATGCTTATCGAAAGACGAGATAAGGAACGTGCAACTTGCCGAGATCCTCCTAGCTGCTGCTGAGAAAGTGGGATGTCAGCAGTTTGATGCGGCAAGCGAATTGCTCGACCAGAGTGATGAGCTGTGCTGCAGCACAGGAAATCCGGTGGAACGAGTCGTGTACTATTTTTCCGAAGCCCTTAGGGAGAAGATCGATCGGGAAACGGGGAGAGTCAGCATAAAGGGCCTGGGAAAGAGGATGGCCCTTGATGTAGACAAAGACAAAGACATCATGAGGCTGAGCCCTCCGTTCATCGCGACTCACCAACTAGTCCCGTTCTCTCAGATCCAGCAATTTCCCGCAATACAGACCATCATGGAGAATGTGGCAGAGGCTAAGAAAGTTCATGTGGTTGACTTCAGGATACAGAGCGGCGTCCACTGGACGGTCCTAATGCAAGCCCTCGTGGCTCGACGTGAGTGCTCCCTTGAGCTGTTGAAGATAACGGCGGTAGGTACTTGTTCGCAGCAAGTGATCGAGGACACAGGTAAAAGGCTGGAGACTTTCGCTCGAATGTTCAATGTTCCCTTTTCTTTCAAAATAATCATGTTGCGGGACATGCTAGAACTCAAGGAAGATCTTTTCGATCTGGATGAGGAAGAATCCATTATTGTCTATGCCCGGTTCCTCCTTCACACGATGATTTCTCGGCCTGAGAGGCTTGAGTCTGTCATGAAAGTGATTAAAAAGCTGAACCCATGTGTGATGGTGGTTTACGAAATTGAGTCAAACCACAACTCACCAGCTTTCGTAAACCGGTTCACTGAAGCGCTTTTCTACCATAGTGCATATTTCGATTGTTTCGAAGAGTGTATGGAACGAGATGATGAGAACAGAACCGTCATCGAATCTCTGCACATAGCCCAAGGAATTAGGATCATACTTGCTGCTGAAGGAGAGGAAAGGAATATTCGGCCTGTAAAAGTCGATGTCTGGAGGGCGTTCTTCAGTCGATTTGGAATGGTCGAGGTAGATTTGGGCATGGCATCGCTATATCAAGCAGATTTGATGGTAAAGAAATTTTCTTGTGGAAGTTCTTGCACGCTTGACATGAACAGAAAATGCCTGATTATCGGGTGGAAGGGCACGCCTATTCATTCTCTTTCTGCTTGGCGATTCGAATAACAAGTGTTTGCAGGAGTGCGTTTCGCATACTTGCTCAGCACTTGTCTGCCGTAGCTTAGTATGGCGGAAAATTCTTGTTAATAACCTTTGCTCATATTCATCCAAGTGTTGGATAGTGAACGTATCTCGTTGAGCGATCAGAATGTTCGTAGGCTGTTTCACTCTGTTGGAACGTGATAAGAGAACTTTTTTTTTTCGCGTACCTTTGGTTTTGGGATTCCTTCTTCGAGGTCTGCAGTACCGTGACAAGATTGCAAGCTCCATGGTATGTCGCTTCCCAAACAATCCCGAGAGAAGTATGATATCGTGTTTCTTTCTTGTTCTTGGGTGCTACCGGAAAATTAAAGATTTTTTACTGATAATATATGATTATGCTGTCTTATCTACTGTAGTATGACTAATGTGCTGGGAGCATGATAATCTACCAGGATCTTTGTGGTTTGAGTTTCCCGTTATTGCTACCTGTGCTGCGGATGTAGCTGTGTATTTGCCTTTTCATATGTTGCATTGATCATGCTTTTAGTGTGGGTCAATTTCTGAATGGTTTGAGATATCACAGAAGATTGGGCTTCGCAAAAGTCAGTCAGCATGCTGACCATGAAGCAATTCACTTCTTTAAAGACCAGAAACACCTCGAGGTACTACGGCAGCCGAGAGAATTTGAGTTCAAAGTTTTGCAGGCCACACGAAGTGCATCATAAATGAAGCAAAACGTCTTAAAGCTTCTAAATTTTGGCAATTCACACAATTGGTAGACAGTTCTTGGTAGCATATTGAGACTGGAATAAGTCCTACTTTGATCTGAAATGGAGATCATAAGTGGTTGTCACCAATTTCCATCCAAGCACAACTACTACGAAGAATACAGCCAAAATTCTCGCTTAATGAAGTAAAAATTTAGTCTATTCCGTAAGAAGCATATGAGATTCTAAAACTTAATGAACCCAGATGATCTCTTCGAGGACATCCCTTCGACAGATTAAACTGAGCGTCTAGACATCATTTTCGAGTTAGAAAATACAGTGTGGCTGTGGGATCTCAAGGAAGATATCAGGATGATTTTGCTCATCTACTCTTAACTTCTTCGAATATTTTGCCTTTTTTCAGGACATTGCCTCAAGACATGAGAACATCTTCTACCTAGAATTCCATTTCAAGTCACCTGGATAGGCCTCCCATGTTTATTAGCCATAACGACCAAGTTCACACCCTCATCAGTCAGGTGAAACACCGAAAGTAATTCGAATCCACGAAGATCCCGAGATTCAACAACCGGAGTAGACTAGTCTTTTGCTGCTGTTGAGTCCCCGTGCGAAACTTTTCAGTAGTTTTAGTAGGAGCCGACAGTAATGGCCATCTTCGGCTTTGAATGTGGTCCCTATACGTAATTTTGCAATATCTTCTCCACCGTCATCCAGTTACTGCAATGGCCATTCAGCGAACAACATTTTCACCATTCAGCCCTGTAAGTTGTCCGAGACAGACCAACATAGAACATTTCCACCACCATCATCAAATAAAATGCAACTGTGGTCATACAAGAACGCTTTTCTTGCTGATCTGTGCGATGCATACGAGGAAAGAATGTCGACAGAATCCGGTACAGTTCACCCTTCATTTCTCTGCTCAATTCATATCACAAACACCTAGTTTCATCGAATCTGTTCAGGGCCATCACAAACAGTAACCTTTAGCAGCTCATTGTCCACTGGGTATTGCTGTTTTTCCCTTCTCAATGCTGAACTGCTACCAGTTCCTAAGCTCGACCGGCTTCCTTCAGTTGCAAGTAACCATTTTCTGCACTAGCTTTACCGTCACTAAACCAGAAAATCTCTTCCGTGACTTCACCAATCCTACACCTTATGATCGGAAACCGGTTTGTGTAAAATTCCACCACCGAGTCATTACATCAACTGTGTTATTTGATCAATGTCAGCAACTCCTCCTATGCATTACCATAAGAGTTTCGCACTCGCATTCTAAACATTCGATTTGAGACATAGTTATTACTTTTTTGGTATGTCATACATACTTGATTCTTGATATTTCTAAAATTCCAAAACAGAGAGAAAAGATTCAACGGGAGCCAAATCTGAGGCCTAGAAATTCCCTCCCCTCTGAACCGTTTGTGCTTCGTTATCATCTTTATTTTGGAGCTCTTGCCGACCACGTAGGCATTTGTAAATCCGAGAAAAGTGTAGAATCTTGCTTTAAATTAAAATAGAGAAAATGAAACAAATAGTTTGTCAACTTTAACAACTCAATTGTATAATGTGATATTTGAACGTTCAATTTGTTTAATTTGGTCCCTAAATTTTAACCCAATGTGTAATATAGTTTCTAAACTTTTAATTTGTTCAACGTGATCCCTGGACTTTTGGTATATATTCAAAAATATTCAATTAAACATGTACCTAAAGTCCGGAAATTACATTGAACAAATTAAAAATTCAGGAACCACATTAAACAAATTTAAAATTTAGAGACAACATTACACGTTAAGTCAAAGTTCAAAAAATCATTTATGTCATTATCCTTATTAAAATGCTCACTTTACATTTACAACTTTAATCGTCTCCTTAGTCTCAATCGTTAAATCCTTTCGGTCAAACTTCTTATAGGGCTCGCATCGTTTAACGGCCACGACCGAATCATATGCACCCGACCGATCTAATTTGCCGACCATGTGGTTCACACGTGAGATTTGCACGATCGAATGGGTGGCAAGCAACCGAGCTCATGCGTACACATTGATTATATGATTCTCACGTGAAATTTGCATGATCGAACGGCTGGGAAGCAACCGAACTCACGTGTACGGATCATACAAGTATTGCTAAGGAAAACGGCGTAGATTGCCACGTATGTGCCAGCAAAATCCGTAGTGTCCGAGCCCCCAAGCGGTCCAAGAAGCCTACAACGATCCAATTTTTATGGAACGGTACGGTAAGTCGAAGAAGCCGAGAGACCGACAGAGACCGAGGTGGGGAGAAAGGGAGCCATGGAGGCGGGGCTGGAGCAGGTGGCGGAGGTGGAGGGGACGACGGCGACGTGGCTGAAGAAGGACCCCCTGATGTACACCGCGGCCACCAGGCACCCCATGATCCTCAGCATCCGAGATGGGTCCATCGACCTCAGCTCCTTCAAACGGTGGCTGGTACGGGCTGCTGCATCCGTGCTTCTTCATTCGCTTCGTCTCTGTAGAAATCGCGCTTTGCCCGCTGTCTTATCTCGAATACCCCACTTTTGACCATTCATTCATGCGTTGGTGATGTTCTGGCTTTGAGCTTTTGGGTCGGATTTTCTTGATAATTCGTTGACGAATGCTTCGTGAGGCGAGAGGTGTGAACTTTTGGCGTCCTTGGGACAGGAAAGGTGTGTGCGGAGAGGTGTAATAGTTCGGACAAGTTAGTGACTTTGACCGCTGTCTTATCTCGAATACCCACTTTTAACCATTCATCCATTCATTCATGCATTGGTGATGTTCTGACTTTGAGCTTTTGGGTCAGATTTTCTTGATAATTTGTTGATGAATGCTTGTTGAGGCGAAAGGTGTGAACTTTGGGCGTCCTTGGGACAGGAAAGGTGTGTGCAGAGTGTGCAGAGAGGTGTAATAGTTCGGACAAGTTAGCGACTTTGACCGCTGTCTTATCTCGAATACCCACTTTTAACCATTCATCCATTCATTCATGCATTGGTGATGTTCTGACTTTGAGCTTTTGGGTCAGATTTTCTTGATAATTTGTTGATGAATGCTAGTTGAGGCGAAAGATATGAACTTTTGGCGTACTTGGGACAGGAAAGGTATGTGCGGAGAGGTGTAATAGTTTGGACAAGTTAGTGGGATTTTCGTAGATTAGACGAAAATCGCTCTTACATGGATACTGGATGATTCGGATTAGATGTGCCGATGGTTCTTTTTTGTTAGACTTCAGGTTAGGATTCTATGTACTCTATTAAATAGCAGAGGAATTGCGAGATGGCTCCGATTTCTTGTGGTTAGGAGAATGATATGTGTTTCTTCCTTGTTTTGACAAGCTATGAGGAAACGGCCGAAACTTGTTTCGACACGAGTCATGACCAGAGCTAGGCGGCCTGACCGATTGTCAATTCGGTGTTGATTGTTGACATCACAACTCCATGACCGAGCCTGCTTAAGCTTTGCTTTTGGAACAAACAGTTGCATAATCAAATTCAGAGAAGTGCTTGATTTCCGTGGAAGGACATGGAAAGATCTTACATTTCATCCTAATCTGTTGGTACTTAGCTGTAATATAGTAGTTTTTCGTTGCTTAAAGCCAGACGATAATGGAACTGTCCGTGAGAATTTGCAATGTATGACTTGAGAATCTTGAGGAAAATTCTAATGCACCAGAATATGCGCTTGTTCTAATGCGAGACTTTAGAGAAGAACGGCCGACTTGTTTCTTTATTGTGTCAATGAAGTTGCAGAACTGAAGCACAGTTGCTGTGTTTCCTTCACAATTTTACCAGTTGAAAAACTTTTAAGTTGTTGAGTTGGATTGGATAAAAATGCAGGGACAGGATTACTTGTTTGTTAGAGCTTTTGTTCCTTTTGTATCAAGCGTGTTACTGAAGGCTTGCCGGGAGTCCGACGATAACTCCGACATGGAAGTCTTACTAAGCGGCTTGGCTGCTCTAAACGACGAGATTGCATGGTTCAAGAAAGAAGCCTCCAAATGGGGCGTTGTACTGTCTTCCATTGCCCCTCAGAAGGTGAACGAAGACTACTGCAGGTGGGTCATCGCGCAAAACACTCTTGAGCTTTGAAATTAAGAGCTCTCGAGATCTATAGCACGATTTTAAGATCTGTGATATTAAGACACTGACGTTGCTGCAACAGGTTTTTGGAGAGTTTGATGGGACCGGACGTCGAGTACACGGTAGCAGTAACCGCGCTTTGGGCTATCGAGCTCGTCTACCAACAGAGCTTTGCCTACTGCCTCGAAGAGGGCTCTAGGACTCCACCGGAACTTGCCGAGACGTGCCGAAGATGGGGGAACGAAGGTTTTGGCCAGTACTGCCGGTCACTCCAAAAGATCGCGGACCGCCGGCTGCTGAGGGCTACCAATGAGGAACTCAAGAAAGCCCAAGCCGTGTTTTTCCGCGTGCTCGAGCACGAGGTGGAGTTTTGGAACATGAGTCGCGGATGAACTCACCATGTGTGTAGCTTCCTGAGCTTTCAAAGGAGGGCATGGCCATGGGGTGGCTAAGATCACAATGTTGATCGATCTTGTACATATTTCTGGACTGTGTGGTCACGTTCGGTGTGGTGAAGTTTTGTCTTAGTGTCCTGTGCGTTCAATGCATCAGCTTACCTTCACTTTCTCTATCTATAAAGTTAAAGCACAAAGCTTTATGGGGTAGAACAGGCTCTGTTATTACAAGTTTTTTCCTATATATAAAATTTTCTGCAAATCTTTGTAATCAAATGTGGCTGTAGTTTAGTGGTAAGAATTCCACGTTGTGGCCGTGGAGACCTGGGCTCGAATCCCAGCAGCCACAATTTCTCAGTTTTTTTTTTTTTTTGAATCATTGAGAAAATTATTAAAATAAGTCCAAACCTATTAAAAATTATCTACATTAGTGAATTCCCTAAAAAAAACCCAACTTTAGGTCAAGTCTCAAATCTGTCCCGAATTTTTTTTTGTCTCAGAAAAAATATCAAACTTTAGGTCCAGTCCCAAATCTACCCTGAACTTTCTTTTATCTCAGAAAAAACCTCAAACTTTAAGTTCAATCCCAAATCTACCCTAAATTTTGTTTTTTGTAAAAAAAAAATCAGCAAATTTCAATTTATTTTCAAAAATATACCTCATGATCCAGTCCCAACTTAACGTCGCACTTCCACGTCGATAACAAATCCACATCAGCAAAGTAATGGGGTAATAGATACACACCGACGTCGCATTTCCACTTTGATAACAAACCTAACCCAATAAAAATTATTAAAATTCTCCAAAATAAAACTATTCTAGGATATGAAAGTTAGGGACGATAACAAATCCACCCCAAAAAACTTTTTTTTATTTAAAAAAAAACCCAATTTTTAGGTTCAATCCAAATTTGCCCCGAACTTTGCTTTGTCTAAAAAGAAGCCCCGTTACTCTGTTGATGTGAATTTATTATCGACGTGGAAGTGCCACGTCGAGTTGGGATCACGGGGTATATTTTTGAAAATAAATTAAATTTTGGTGATTTTTTTACACAATACAAAATTTGGGGCAGATTTGGGACTGGAATTAAAGTTTAGGGCTTTTTCTGAGACAAAAAAAAAGTTCTTGACAGATTTGAGACTAGACCTAAAGTTTTGAGTTTTTTTTAGATAAAAAAAAGTTCATGGCAAATTTGGGACTCAACCTACAATTGAGAGTTTTTTAGGAAATTAGGCTCAGCCGTTTATGTTAACGATTTCCTGCCTAAATTGGCTGAATAGATTAAATTGGCACAAGTGCAAAATGATTTTTTAGGACTCAATTGGTGAAAAAAAATTATGACTGAATTAGAACAATTATAATGAGTTTATGACTGTTTTGATAATTTTCCATACTTTTATTACTTGGAGCAGTTTAATTCCACCAAGCATGAGCATGAGGAACAATTTTCACAGCTCTTGAAGTTACAACACAAACCAGAGATTCTCTTTATTTCCAGATGTTCTAGGGAGATACAAGAAGCTCCCCATCTACTTACATGTCGCTTTTCAAAGGAGTTGTGACATTGTGATACGCATCCCAGATCCTTCCCTGTGCAAAGTTAAGTGGGTACTTCGGCTGCTTGTTAGGGAAGAACAGCCCAAAGTGCTTCTCTAGCTCCGGCTGCTTCTGGTTCTCATCGAACAGGGCGAATATGTAGGTCTCTATCGCCCTGTTCGGCCTCTTCGGCGTGCCGCCTTTCACATGCCTGATCAGATTCCCGTTGTACGTCCTCGCGTTGTCAACCGTCGCCGCAAACGCGCCCGCGGATGGCCACCCGCTCTCTGAGACCACCACCTGCAGGGCGGCCCCACCAGCCCTCTCCAGCGCGGAGTAGAGCGCGTCCAGCATCGCGTCGAACAGGTTCTGGTACTCGCGGGATCCGTCTCGGACAACAACCGACGGCGAAGTGAATAGAGCGTAGGGCAAGCTAATGTCCTTGGGGTTACCGACGTAGCTGAAGTAGGTGTAGATGTTGGCTAGCAATGGAGAGTTGACGCTCACCAGGAAACTGATGATTGGGTCCAAGTAGGACCTCACGTCCCCTCTAAATGCACCTTGGGATGGAGGGTAGGAATTCCCTATTAGAGTCATGTCGATCGCAGTGGAGACTTTGATTTGGTTTTGCAGGCCAGACGATCTGAGTGCGGCCTGTATGTTCCGCATTGCAGGGAGAACGAATTTGGCGTACTGTGCGGTGCCTCCGTTGACGGGGCTCACCTCGTTGCCAACGGCGACGTAGCGGAAGTTGACGCCTGGCGAGAAATTCTTCACGTTCCTCTGTACCCACGAGTTCGCGTTGGCGGGGTTAGAAGCTAGGGCCTGGAGGTCCGAGTTCGGGACGCCTAGGATGAGCTCGATGCCCGAGCCTCTCAGGGCTTGAAGAGCTGCTTGATTAGGGTCGTAGAGTCTCATCTGCTTGATGCCGTGAGACTTGTAGAGGACGACGACTTCTGATGCGGGCGGTAGGTTGTTCCCGAGCATCCCATAGCAAACTCCTATAGATTGCACACCTGCATGCAAAATGCAGAAGCTTAGCTGCGAAAGAGAAGATCAGAAAGTTTACGACGCGCAATTGGGTATTGCCATCCTCAATTTATGCCTCATCGGAAATGACTTCAGCAAGTGATGGCTAAGTTTGGTTTTAGTAGGAGAATCAGTCCATTGTGTCATTGTCTCGGTGTTCAGAATTTAAGCACTTCATTTAACGAAATCGAATTGCTCCGATGCTGACTGAAAAACATCGGGATGCTCTAGAGTTCAGCTCGGCAAATCGAAACCAGCTTTTCGAGCATTAGAACCAGATGTGTCGATGGAATCGGGTCAAATTGAGAATTCGCACGTGGAGAGCATGTGGTAAAATGGATGCATTCACCAAGATCACCACAAACACAAATATATGCGCTACTTCAAAACGATGAAATCATAGGATGCTTTTGCAAGAGGAAATATGGACAACAGATATTGCGCCTACACCATACGGTATTCATCCAAACCGACATCAAATATGATAGCGTTCGTTACTGTACCTGACATGCAAAGGTTCGCTATCAGAAGTCCCAGAAGACAAACGGTAGGAGCCGATAAGCGACCGCCCGTCATGGAGATAATTTTAGCCATATGAAGCGATAGAGAAAAAACGCTAGGAAGAAACTTTAGGATGATGGATTATGGTCTGAACTAGAACTATAGCAACTCTTTATTTATAAGGAGCCAAATCACTGTAGTGGCCTAATTGTCTGTCTGAGGTGTTTGTTCTTAGCAAGGAGTTGAAAAAGTCCACAGTTTTGACTGATTCAAGCCATGCTTATCTTCTATCCTCCCTCTTTTTTACGCTTTCCAAACCATCGACTCACGAACGTCGCTCTCGAGTTATCTAGATTCAGACTTAGTGTCATCGAATTCGATTATGCAGAAACTACGTCTCGAGCGAGTAAACGTCGTTAAACAATCGCCCTCTTCTCTGCCAGATAAGGGGCTTCAATGAACCATGCCTCTTTTCCAGGACAGTGGAGATATGCCAAACTCCTAGAGCCGCCTAGGAGGTTCCCCCATTCCCGACGCGACCTCGCCCGTTTACAAAAGAAGATGATCCGACGCACCCGAAAACGACACGGCTACAAAGTCTTTGCAATGGCATAGCACGTCACCATGGATTGTCGTCTGGCCGATCCTTGGAAAAAGTAGGGAGGAAAGTTGGGGTGTGAATCGCTTTGATGAAAAGTCAAAACACGTGCATGTGTTTGAGTATGAATTCGCTTGGCTCCATTGTCATTATTGCGAGCAGGGGCGGCGGCTTCGGTGAAAGATGGAACGGTGGCGACGGCGATGTTTTACTTCTTTTTTGTTAGTCGGGCATTGGATGTTGATGTTAAATTCAAGATTGAAAAGGCATCTGAAACAAGATATCCGAATCTTCCCACTTTTTCTTTTAAATGCTAAGCACAAAAGAGAGATTGGTTAACATCATTTAAAATTCTAAATTGGTACCCGAAATCACATAAATATCACAAATTTATACACCCGTGAGAACCCTTAGCTTCCATCCAATATCCCGCAAAATAAAATTCAGATGATGGCATATCACAATTGTTTTGGAAAGCCGATCTAAAAAAACTTAGTCAAATCTACTAATTTTGCCTTTTAAAAATCTATTAAAACTCCTAATTTTTCCATGATATGAACCACATTACATGCCGATCATCCAAGTTGTCTGCTAGACATGTGATTCCACCGAGGATATTGGACGGACTAATTTGGGATTCTTTGCCGTACAAATATTAGTTACAAGAAAAAGTGACTTAGATTTAAGTTAGCGGGATTTTTTCGTAGTATCAATCCTTAAAAAGAGGCGAATTTTAAATTTCAATTACTAGGACATTTGGAAGATTGGTTGATGTGTCGGTTCCGGAAGAAGGTATGAAAATAAGAGTCTAAATTATGCTAAAATCAGCGAACATTGGAAAAGAAAGAATAGGATTAGAGAAAGAAAGATTGACGAAAACACCACCAAAACATGCTGTTCCGATCCCGAATCGGATTCGGGATCGGAAGAATAGGAGGGACTGTGCTGGCCGAGTGTCCGTCGCCGCAATCAGATGAGAAGCCGCCGCTCGAGCTCGAACCTGAACTACTACTCTTCCTGGAAACCGATTGGATCGTCGAGACAGAGGATGGTGTCTCCTCCTCTGAATTAGAGGGGGATGTTTCGCTCGAGCCACTCTCCCCAGGAATCGATTCCAAGGCCACGTGAGGATCGGGCGACTCCAAGGACATTGAGCTGTGCTGAACGAGACTCTGTCGCCGCGTCTCGTCCCCTAAGTCTGACGAGGAACCGTTGCTCGAGCTACTCTCCTCTGAAGCTGATTTGGAATCGGATGGCTCGCAGGACGAGCATTCCCTCCTGCACCTCTTGCTCGAGCTACTCTCCGTGGAAGAAGGTTCGCCTCATCCCGACTCACTAATGCTAGGAGAGTCGGTACCGGATTCGGATTGCTGCTTCCTTTTACTCCCCTTGTCACACCCGTCGGTCTTCTCTTCGCGCACCTCAGTCATCTCTTCCTCCTCCGACTTTTCTCTTCCTCTCGTCGATGCCGGGATTGCCCAGTTCACAACAAAATCATGTTTTGATATCCGATTCTGAGTTTTTTACGCAGTCGAGTCATCGATGATCTAGGTGAAACACGACACGACAATGTCGAAAAACTTCAGATATGCAAACATGAAATTGAATGACCAGGACCAACACAAACAGAATCATATGAACACACAGTAAACAAAGATTGGGCTGTATACAAAAACATAACTTTTTGCTAAAATTCAAGTATTTATAAAACGTACCTCCATTGAATATTCTGATTGACCTTCAATCCTGATGGTGAGGTTTAGGTTGAGCAGTGAGCGTCTGAGAAGAGGACGAGAGTTCAATCAAATGTTCACGAATCTTAAAATTTATACACGAAATTCAAATTATAGATCATGAGTAAATATCAAATGCAGTGTTATTTAGTAGACAAAATAATAATTTTAAAAAGTGTCTATATAACTTTCATTTATCTCATAAATCTCTCGTGGATTCTAAATTCTAAGCATCCGTTTGCTTTGCGGAAAACATTTTCCAAAGAAACATTTTCTAGCATTGATTCGCTTAGGAAAATGAGTTATCGAAAAACTTATGTTTAAATTCAGGAAAATTATTTCCTCTTTGAAAAACCAGAAAGCATTTTTCCAAAATATGATTAGGTATCGGCCCTTCAACCCAAAACTCTACGCTTGGGCACGGAAATCCCAAGTTGGTTCTCTGGTCCCCAGCGTTCAGGATCAAGTCTCTGGCGCCCGGGCCTGGGTCCATCGAAGCTGAGCCTGGGTCTCGATGCCAGGGTCCTTCAAGGCTGGCACGAAGCCTTAGTGCCAATGCCAAATGTCCCAACACCCGAGCCCGTGTCCATAAATGTCGTGCTTGTGTCCTCGATGCTCGAGCTCTGGTTTCCGACACTCAAGCCTGGGTTCACAAAGGCCAAACACAGGTCGTAGGCGCTCGAGCTCAAGTCCTTCATTAATTAAACATTGTTTCTTATAAAAATATTTTTAAAAAAAAACAAAATTTCTTTTTCTTTTTCTTTTTCTTTGTTTATTTTTTCGTTTCTTTCTTTTTTTTTTCCTTCTTCCTTGATCGACAGCTCGCGACCAGCCACAAGCGAGGGACGAGCTCGCCCAAGGCCGGCGAGACTCGCACTCACCAGAGTCCAGCAAGCCACGCCAAGACGGCCTCGGGCGAGGCTCCACCTTGCCGGATTCGTCGTGAGCCGCGGTGAGCTTGACCTTGCCAAGACTCGCAAGACCTTGAGCTCGGTCATTTGGCTAGGCTCGCCTCATCAAAATTGGGCGAGCTCATCCCTCGCCTGTGGCCAGTCGTAGACCGTCGCGTGGCAGGCTATCAGCAAAGGAAAAAGAATAAAAAATAAAATAAAAAAGAATAAGAAAAAGAAAAAATAATTAAAAATTCAAATTTTTTGGTAATTTTTCCCAGGAAAATCAAATCAAATTTTTCATATCAAATGGCGAAAAATATTTTCTAGTTCATTTTCATGTTTCGATCAAACACCGGAAAATATTATCATTTTACTAAAAAATGGCTTTCTGGAAAATATATTCCAAAAATGTCACATTATCCGCGAAACAAACGGAGCCTAAATGTAAGAAAAATGGGTATTGCTCACCTAGAAACAATTTATATTTTTTTCCTCAAATCACACATGAATTACGGTTTTCCTTCTTCAAAAATAATTAGCAAAAGGGAACACGCATTTTACGGTAACAATGATAACTTGAACATTTGGAAAAGTATTTTATTAAAGATTGGTCTAATTTGAGAGATGAATTCAATCTTTCTTGATTTAACTCACAAGAAAAGATTAAAATATTTTAAGTTTGAATAATGGTAGAGATTTAAGGATCATGATATGAAGTGATAGATATTCAATTTATTTTTAAATTATGATCTCATCCCATTTTTTTTCAATGAATCTTAAACTCATAGTTTGATGTTGAAACTATCTTTTCAATAAACTTGATCTCAATAAAACACATTTATAATAAATTCCATGAAAATGGTGAATTATATTTGTATTGTAATTCAAAAGTAAAATGATCACTAACACTTTAAAAAACGTGATTTTTTAGATCTCTAACACTTTCCAAAATTTAAATTTAAACCTTTGTTATCTCTAGTAAGTTATAACTTTTTTATTCCACTAAAATCTAAATTCATCTCTTGATTAGACCCAATCTTTTGAGAAGTAAAATCTTAATATGTTTTAAGTGTTTCTTTATAAATTACATCTTACCATAATTATATCTAAATCTTAATATGTATAAGTTTTTCTATTTCAATTTAAATTCAGAAAGGCGTATGAATTAACATCAAACTGCTATGATTGTGTGAAAAGTATCTTTTTAATTATCTACATGTAACAAATTTAGTGACCTAATTAAATTTTCAAAAATGTCATACAACAATCCAAGTGAATTAATTATTATTTACATCCTATCGACTAATGTAGAAAATTGAATAAAAATGTAGAAATTTTGGAATGTCACAATGACTATGATATCTTTTTGAACGACGAAGTCGGGTCCACAATGACCACCATCCCGGCAATGGACTCTATGGGCAAGATCTTCTTAACATTGCTTATTACGATTGGCGAAAATAGCACCCTTGAGAGAGCTAGAAAATTTAAACAAACATCGACCCCTATTTAAGAGTTTTGGGTTTGATGCCCACAACGAATTATTAGCCATCTTTAAAATGTATTCTAATGAAAACTATTATTCTATTATAAGGTCAATCGTGGCAATCCAAATTTTAATAGAAAAAATATCATGCCGGTCCTATGGTCTGATTTTTTGAAAATTTGTGATCCGAATATCATCTTTTGAAAACCAAAATGTAATATTGTAACAATTGAGCTATGAACTTTCCGTAGGTACAAAAATCGAGTTAATAAGATGTTGGACAAAACTTTATATCCGGTCAAAATTTGGCCAAATTTGAGTAAAATATTATTTTTTTTCAAAAACTTTTCCAAGAGCACTCCTATTATCCAATTAGTTAGTTAGTTTTCTTTTTTTTTATTGTTTCTTTCTTTTAGAGTGGTTCTTTTTTTGTCGAAATTTCTTTCTTTAGAGTTTAGTTGTTAGTACAAAGCGGCAGATTAAAACTGACAACTAACCACTATGCTTTGTTCACTTCTCCCATTGCCATTGCCCTATCTCTATTCTCTACTCTGTTCTCACCTACAAGTTGCTAAGTTATTGCGGACATTGTAAGCGCCATTAGATATCATGCTTGTGGAAACCCATGTATCCGGTGTAATTATGTTCTGGACTTTAGTCATTACATCGCACAATGCCATTTGAAAACTTTATATTTCACTCAATAATCAGTGAATTTTGAACAGTTCCTCATTCGTGGAAAAAATCACTTTTTAGAGCAGGAATAATTATAATGTAGTAAAAACCAAAAGGGAGGAGGGAAGCATATATCCCTGCTTTTCCGACTTTTTCACCAAGTCTGTACCTTGTCGGGCCTTTTTCTCTTTTTATGGCCTGTTTTGCTCGGAAGAAAACGACCATTTTTTGTGGTTAAGGGTGGTGCGCACGTCAGAATGAGTCCAATCACTCGCCACATGTATAATTTGAGTCCAACGCAAAGTTGCTAGGGGATAATGCAAACATTATACTAAAGTGACCAACACACTAGCAAAAATTGATAGGAACAACTATATTGAGATATTGTCAAAATATTTAGAATTAAATTTGATCAAATTGAAAAATTTAGGACTGAACTGACTGTCGTACAATAGATTTATGAAGGCCGAGTCATATTCGTGATCTTAGATAGTGAATTCTCCCATTAACCAAGCATCATTATTGATTTATTTATTTGTTTATTTATTTTATTTTTCGGCTTTAACTAATACGAGAGTTAGTGCTGAGCAGGTTCTTAGAAGGTTCAAGCAGAGACAACAATCCCATATATGGTGAGGATCTCCTGTCCACATATTCCTTCCCTCCGAGGAAGAAAAAAAAACAACGAGAAAGAACTTAAGGGATGGATGGTGAAAGTAAACATTACGTTTGCTTCGGCTCGCTACCGCTACTATCAAGTAGGCAGGTATAGTAGTTTTCCAAGCTTGGGTTGAAGCGGTCACGCACAGCATCAGGAGGATCAACAAGATTGTCAACTACGGCATGATTTATATCGGCATGCTACACAATTGTGTCTCTTCTCACCTTTCTCTCTGAATTGCTCTCTGTTTCATTTTCTCTCACTATCATTCTCCTTAAATGGCTGGAGTACTCCGACCTGTGGTGTGCCACCTTAGACATTTATTAGTTCGAGACAGAAAAACAAATTTTAATGTAAAATGATTTGAAATGCTTGACGTCGTAAAGTTTAGAGCTTTCTAATCATGTATATAATTAGGTTGATCATGGGGATCATATTTTTAACAAAGAAAATCTCATGACCGTTCTTTAGGTCCAATTATAGAAAATTCGCTATCCCGACACTTTGTTTTTATAATCGAATTGCATTTTTGCAACAATCGGTTCACGGGCTCTTCGTAGGTGCAAAAATCGAGTTAATTCGACGTCGAATGGAAACGTTATGATGTAGACTCAAACTTACTATTCAGTAATCGGTTCACGGCTCTTCTTGCTAGTTGTTGTGGGAGGCTTTTGCAAGTCCGTTATGTTGTGCGCAAGGGTCCTCTTGACACTTCCTTATGATGATGGTCATTTGTGGCTGTTATGAGTAATCGAAGCTGGCTGACTTAGATTTTATTCATGTAGTATTATTTGTTTACATTTCTATACTACTATATTATGTGTTCTTGCTATTGAGTATAATGGCAATTTTAAAAGCCAAAATACAGTGGAACTTTTTGTTGTCTACATTTTAAGTAATTACTTTTTATAAGGCTATATTACCTCGGTGAACACTCATGAACAAAATTGAGATAGGTCACTGCGCTCTCTCTTGTGTTAAGCGCTCGTTGAAGGGCATTTAGGTCTCCTTTGGAGAGCGAATTTTTGGGAGCAGCGAAGTCTGAAAATACGGAGGACATGTCTGCATGATCTACTGAAGAGGTCCTGAAATTCCAATTTTAGATATGATGGTGAAAAGGATATTTTAATGAGTCAGTTAATTTTTGTAATCCATGAATCTCTCTCATCTTAAATTGAAAGATTAAAATCTCCACACTATTCTAAACCTAAATCTAAATTTGAATCATCCACATCCTTCAACAACTAATTCTTTTCCTGAGCTCATGTGTTTGTGGATAAAGACAGAATCCACTTCAAGTTTTACATCACTATCCATTAGACAAGCCCATCATCTCTATCCCACCACAATGCGAGTAGGAAGCCATGATCGATACACCTAAACCAAAGCGACAAAGTCCGCGCTTCATGTACTAACCAAGATTTCAAAAATAGTCCGGGGAATCAAACTTACGACCTTCAACTAAAATAATGAGTCTCTGAACACTCAGATCAACCACTGATTTTGTGTCCGTTGTGCAAGACTAGTAGTAAAAGACTAATGTTCATCAAAGGAAAAGTCACACTGTGAACGGCATACTCCAGCAATGCCTAGAGCTTTCTCTTGGTTACAGCGAGAAAAGCCAAATTACCGTATCAGGAGTCGAAGAATATCACGGTATCAGAGTACATCTTTCGACCAAAAAACAAAAAAAAGAGTACATCTATTCGCCATCCTCCTCGTCTTGTTGTATGCTTTTGCTCCTGATAAACCACTGAAACGATTCTTTTAATGCCTAGGGCAATGTGAATTCCAGTATCATCTCATGCTCAACTATCAATGCCCTGTATTTATACGTGTCCAAACAAACTCGGTAACTTCATGGGAAATCAATGAAGCAATTCAAGAGGAGACAACCGAATGAAGAGCAAAAATTGGGAGGGGCTCGATGTTTGATGAGAAGATCCGAAAACGTTGGTCAGAGAAGAAACTGATTGGTGTTAATGGAAAGATTGCACAATCAATCATACAAACTCCTGTTGGTCAAGTAATCTAGAAAAGTTCACGACAAAAGATAGAAGATGGTCTGATATAATAAACGGTAGTTGTCTCGCATATGTCATAAGTAGAACTAACAGAGACTATGCTGCACCAGCAACCACAATGTCAATAATATCACCAGAAACTGAAACAAATCATCAAAACCAGGTAAAGGTTGTAGAACTGCCAAAATCCAGAAAAAGATCGTACTTCTGAGATAAAGCAAATACCTGCTTCACATTTTACAACAAGAAGAAAACACCAGGAAAAGATGTATCGGGAATTCACTACAAGCAATCCCAGAATAACATTTCCATCAACTACCGGATCTATAAGCAAAATATAAGGAAATACCTATGCATCTAAGAGCATCCCAGTCCACAGGATCTACTAAACCTCGTTTCAGAGCCTCCCCAGAGGAGATATGAGATTAACCATGGTCAAGAGACCAATGGAGCTTGTGCTTACTCGAAAATAATCACATCGCATGCCACAGTTATGCCATGCACAACTCCCTTAATCCATACTGCACCTTCAGCGCCTTTTCCTGTGCCGTCTGCTCTTCCTTCGGCTGCTATTGTCATCAGAATCCGATTCCGAAGCGGAGTAAGAATCAGATGACTCAGACGATGAACTGTACCGCCTACGCCTCCTGCTCTTCTGTTTCTTCTTCTTCCTCCGCCGCCTCCTCTCTTCCTCCGAATCAGATGATGAACTGTCAGCCGAACTACTCTCCCTGGAAGAGCGATCCGATCCAGATGCTGACTCGCTCTCGCTCTCGAAAACAGAAGCCTCACTGTCACTAGCAGAATCCGAATCAGATTTGTATTTCCTTTTACTTTTCTTAGAGCGCTTCTCAGTCTTCTCCTCCTTAATATCTGGATTTTCCTGCTCATAAGATAACCGAGCTTCCGCGTTCAATTTGGGATTCTTAAGCAGCTGGGTCCTCGACGGTCGTGAAATGTAGACGCGCTCATTGGTGCACTGGTAAGTCCAATGTCCCGGCTGATAGCACTTCTGGCATTGCGCCGAGCCACCAATAGTAGAGACCGAAGCCTTCAAGTCTTTCCGTTCGCCCAGTTTAACGGCCTTCTCAGTACTCATCAAATACATCTGTCTCTTCGCTTCCCTTTTCTCCTGCCATCTACTGGGCCCTTCCTCTTTTTGCCCATAAGCATTGACATTACGTGCGGCGGCCGTGGCAGCTCGCTCGGCCTGAGCGCGGCTAAGACCCTTCGCGGCGCTCAGAGCAGCGGCCTTGATCCGCTCGGCAGCATCTTGAGCCTTCTGTTCTTCCTTACTCGACATCCCCCCAGAGCACAATTCCTCAGTTCAGAATCCTCCAAATCACCCAAACCCGACACCAATCAATTTCTTTCCAGCCTGCAGTGAAGAAAAAAAAGATCGCCCCAAATTCTTAAAGCACGAACGAAACAAGCTCACAGCCAATTAACCCACGAAAAACCATTCGCCGAGATCAATCAATCCAAACAATGAACAAACAAGTAAAAATGCAAAGTAAAGTGGATCGTGCTTCGAAAGCTGTCCCCGAAACAAGAACCCACAATCAACGGCTATGAAATCAAGAAAAGACACCCACGAAGCACTTGAAAAACAGCCAAGAACCATCGATCGCATAGATACATGCATACGAACTTGTTATCTAATCAAAAAATGGAGCGAAAACCATCGATTCGAAACGAAACGCGACGGGAAAAACCCTAAAACCGGCAACCCAGTTGAGCATCGGATTCAAACATGTAGAAAGAAGCGGACTTTGGAGGGGAAAGTCGAGGGGGGGACGTACCAGAGGCAGAGGACGAAGCTCGAGAAGCAGATCTGAAACCCTAGCGAGCGAAGCGGAATCGCAAGATTTGGAGAGGAGGTGATGAGATTTTCTCGAGGTCTGACGAAATGGAATGGGATGGAAGAAAGCCGTGAAGGAAAGAGGATTATTATTCAGATAAATGGAAACCTGAGACCGTGGGCTGGGCTCGTGTCCATATCACTGGGCTGGGCCGCGCCCAGAATCGATAGGGCTACGTTTCTCGCGAAAAATGAATGACTTGAATTAAAATAATTAATCGATGAAAGATTTTTTCATTGTCAAAAAAATTTATTTCTAAACATTTTCGTGGACGAGGAAAATATTTTTCGTATATTTGTTCTCATAAGCAATACGAGCGATTATTTTCACATAATTTTTCTTTTTTCAAATCATTTATTTTTCGCGAAATAAACTGAACCTGATAAAGCAATTTCTTGTGTCGGGTCGAATTTCATGGGTTGGACGTAATCCACCTCCCCCGGCCAAAACCACGAAGCATAGCGACTCGGCTAGGTATGTCAGTAGACTTAGATGAATAGTTTTACAAGCCAATCCACTACAATGATTATGCCATAATTCCGATGCCATTCTCGTCTTCACCTACTCCCATCTTCAGGTTGTTCTTTCTGTTTCTGTACCACTTTCACTTACTTTTTCCCCCACAAGTTCACGTAGATAGTCTAAAAAGTGCAGAAATAGTGTTTTCTACCCACTAATCCAAAAGCAGCTATATTCTTTTTCGAGTTACGAAATGTGGGCTGTTGGCTACCTCTAATATCTAAACTATATAAGTTTAGACAATGTTAAGCGTGGTCCGCATTGGTAATATTTGATTGCACAGCATGCTGTAAATGAACCAAAATCGACACCGCGGGCATATACAGATACTGTCTTGCCAAATCATGGAATATAGCTTCAATAGCAGATAACTGCATACTTCTACAACCTCCTCATGAAGTCGATCGGATGGACTCCGTCCAGGGGTCCGGGGGTCCGGGGACCGACGGACAAACACAACAAATGCAGGGAAGTTTAAGAATTTGATCGTGACTGACGACATAAAGATCAAGATTCATGCCAACAAGAATTTGATCACTTTGAGCCGAACCAAGAAGCCGAAACTGAGAAAGGGAAGAAATGAAACATGATGCTTTTAATCTCAACAAGAACCTGAACCATCATCAAACTAGCTCTAGCCATCTCTTGCCATCCTAAACTCTCTCTCGCCCGGGAACAAGCAAAACGTTGCCCAGTATTAAACACTTCGCAATCAGACGCTTTAGAAGTATCTTCCAGTCCGGACAGAACAACTTTACAAAGATCCTATGGTCCATGCTTATTCTAAGAAGTCGAAGGGGAAACTAACGATTCTTCTCCAAACAAAAGAGGCCCACCTCTGGGCACGTCAAAATATCCCCGAGAGGAGGTTTGCCGCAGTGGAGATCGCGGCTCCGGTGATGGCACACTGCACAATCTGCTCGTGGGACGTGTCATCCGACGTGAGCGCGAGCGCCACGCCCGTGATAGCTCCTGCGACTGCGCTGTTTTTCTGCAACATAGCATTCGATAAGCTGGTGTAAACACAGAGAAACACAGTTCTATAACGATTCGCCATCAAGACCCGGAGTCGTGAAAACCCATTTGTTCCCAATTGAACTTTGGAGGTTCCAAGTAAAGCCATTATGCCATCCCAAGCTCGACAACAGATGCGAGACTTTAATCTGACACATGCAGCACAGATGCAAACCACCACAGAAAGAAAATATAAAAGCTCGCTTGCGCTAACAAGACGTCATGTGCCACACACTAAGTAATTATTCAATCAACGAAAAGTTGGACTCATTACCCAATCATGAGCTCCACGGGTCTCCTTCAACCCATATGTTAAACCCGAGTACACCCCTGCAGCCAGTCCTGCACAGCAGACCAAACAACCATCTCGTCACTAACAGTGCTCAGTTCATATTTCATCACTCAATCGGGAGTTTCAAGCCAAGCCCATGTTAACGAATCTCGACGAACAATTCTCAAGCTGAAAATCTCTTATTCCTAACCATCCCTAAATCCTCTACTTACAAAATTGCGGAGACACAGAATCGAGCAATTGTAACATGCTTACCCCACTGCAGGGATTCTTTGCCAGTGCTCTTCACCTGGATGAGCCAAACGAGAATACATTAATCAAGAGCACAATAACTTAGGATGACGCAGCGAATCACATTAGTTTATGCTTGTAAGACTCACCATGGCCTCCAGGGAATTCCTGTTGGTTGCTCCTACACAGCACACAAGAACGACGATGAGAAAGGCAAAACATACCCGTAATCTAGGATTGATACATTGAATATGTATAAACAGGACAGAAAGTCATCATTCGCGTAGCAATTGGCCTTCAATCCCGATTCCACAGATTATAGATGAGCAAATGGACAGGAATTCAGCACTCGAGCGCATACCTCTCAGCTCGGGGAACCGATGCTTCTTCGCACCTGGAATTTCCGGCACGCCATTGCCCGAATCCAGTCCTGTGCCTGTTAAGTTAACACCCGCCACTCTCTCGTCATCTCAACAGAAACAGACGCTATCACAACAATGTAAAACGATACCGTCCATCCTCCTCTCAAAATTCAACACACGACGCCAAGTACAAACGCTCTTCCCCCAAGGAACTCATCATACCTTCAACCGCCGTGAAGTAGGCTTCCCGCGACACGGCCTGAACCGCTCCAATCTGCGAGTAAAGTTCGAACATCACGAAAAGTCGATGCAGATGCTCGATTACACGCGACATTTTCCCGGGGAAAAAACAAACACGCGCACACAATCTGAACACGCTGTAAACATGGACGCGATCGCGATCAACGCACGGTGGCCGCGATTTTAACGCGAATCGAGAACGTCCAGTCGTTCCGTACCGCGGCCGAGCCCCGCTCGTCCCTGCTAGTGACGAAAGGAAAGGAAAGGAAAGGAGAGGCGACCGAGGAAATCGGATCGGCGAGATGCTTTACCCCGGCGGCTTTGATGAAGCTCTCGGCGATGCGGTTGAGCAGCGGGTGGCCGAGGTCGAAGAAGCCGCCCTTGTCGAAGTTGAGCTCGTTGAGCAGCGAGTGCGTCCGAGCCTCCATCTTCCTCGATCTTCTTCTTCTGCTCCTTCTCCTTCTCCTTCTCCTTCGTCGTCGCCGTCGATCGGAGAGAATCTCCTTCAAAGTTCGCTGCGACGGAGCGATGTTCAGAGAGAGAGAGAGAGAGAGAGAGAGAAAGAGAGGGAAGGAGGAGCATGAGGGGGTGGACACGTGTCGCTCCCGCGCGCACGTGTCGGTTTTTCCGGTAAACGGGAACCCGAGCGTTGTGGCGACTACCGGGAGTCGGTTTCGGGGGCCACGTGTCGCAGCAGCAAAAAAGAGAAAAGGAGGCAAATTTAAATTAAATAAAATAGAGCAAATTCTTTTTTTTTTCCGGAAAATGATAAAAGGGATTAAAAAAAAATGAGAAAAATAAAAAAGCGGCGAGACGTGCTATTCTTTTAGCGGCGAAGTTGCGTGAAGCTACTCGTGGAATAGCTCGAGCTCTATTGAATGAGTACCGGCCAACATAATCGTGCTTCCAATTTATTTTTATTTTTTTAAAAAAAAAGTAAAGGATATTGAGAAAAGACATAAAACCTACAAAATTACATGATATAATGGAAAATGTTATGACTTATTGATCTTCGGTGGAAATACATTTTCAAAATTGATTATAACACGAGCCGAGTCAGGCTCGGGTATCGCATCGCTGTGCTCTATTCGGATCGAGTTCCGACATATGTACTTTAATTCTCGACCGAACTCGAACCGACCACCGAGCAGGAGTTGAGTCGAGCCCAAACTTTGCATCCCGAGCTTTGCGCCGCATCGGCTCCGCGAGGGGGGTGGCCACGCCCGAAAATAGGGCACGGCTCGTTGGGCGCCGAGCCCGACTGGGCTTGCGTCTGGTCAGCCCATATCCCTGGTGGGCCGCCCCAGGCCCATTTTCCAAAGTGTGGGCCCAATAGTTAAACAGGTCGCTGGTCCACTCACCGTTGAGGGAAAAAGAATACCCTCTCTAATTGGCCCCCTCCTCCTCTCATTTTCACCATTCTTCAATCCACATTCCCATGCCACTTTCTAACACTCTAGCCCTCTAAAAACCGTTTTTATCATTTCATTTTTCTCCTCACTCCTTACTACGATTTAATTGTGTTTTAAATATCATAACGGAGAACAAGGGCAGCAACAATCCTTTCCGATTATCTCAACTCCATCCAGACTTAACCCGGTAAAACTCGTTCGGGTCTTTTAGCGAGCTCCGTGACAAGAGCGTCCATGTCGGCTCTGTTCGTGACATGAAACGATTGGGAGGAATCGCAGGGACAAATGCCACAACCTAGTCCCCTTGAAGAAATAAACTGATCTATGTCAGAATCATCACGCCTTTGGACGTTCAAGTCTGTCATGCTCTACTGACACAAGATGAGAAGATGAACTGAATACACAATGATGCCCAACTCTGTACATGTGCAGTAATTATGCACACAAGCGTCTGACATTAGATGGAAAAGTGCTATCAAAATTTTCTTAAGAGAGGACCAATTCCAAATTACAATTTACATCAAGTTCATGAATAAGAATGTAAAGACTATAATGAGAAAACTTTTGAGCTCTTGCCATGGGAGGGAAACAACAGAAAGGCGCGGAAAAAGCTCCAACCTCTCAACCCAATTCCTCTAAGCCAACCCTAGATTATCATACCCCACCACTGAAACTGGAAAAAAAGGGGGGAAAATAAAAGAAATGCTACAAAATCAGAGCTTATATCAATGCCCCAACCACATTGCATGTTCGCACCACAGGGCAAAATACAGAGGGAAATCGCGAAAAAAAACGTTCGGAGGAAGGGAAACAATTGCCCGAGTATTTTATAGAAGCAACAAGTACATAGCCAACGCAACACGTAGGTAAGACAGGTGATTCACCACATAACCACGTAGGTCGTCCCCTCCCCCTCTTGCACCGCGTAACGAAAACAGCATCTGTTCCAACATCAACCGGAGAGATCAAAACCGTGTTCTGTATATACCCTCTCTTTTGGTATTCTTGGCCGATGCTGCTTGACAACTCTGGGGCCGATTTTGCCTTGTTGCAGCTCCATAGTCGAATGAATGATAAGATATTCTCACTTCAAAGACTAAATGTGAGCTAGGATCCATTCACAGCCATCTCCGGTGATGATTTTGGCTGTACCAATGAGGTGTCCTCGGTCCCCAACTGCCTATTATCCGAGGTGCTTTGTACGCACTCCGAACAGCTCCGAGGACTGGCAGATTCCTTCTCCTTGTGGGTCTCATCATCTGAACTGCTACTATCTGAAGAGCCTCTTGTAGGAGAGAACTCCTTGTGATTTTGTTCATGGGCATCCTTGTCTCCATCCCCAGCCTGTGAAGAACTATGCATGATGCTTGCAGTCTTCTTACTCGGTAGCACTGCTTGACTTAGTGTTGAACACAAAGCTGCAAACACAGAGTCTTTTGATTTGGGGTTTTTGTTCAGCCGTGGCCTCTTGGATATATCGGGCTCCTTATCCTTAGGAGCCAGTTTTCTCTTCAACCTGAAGGAATCCATGGTCGCTTCCTCATCATCTGGGTTATCTTTCTGTCTCTTAGGCGGTGGTCTATAGTCTTCGTCATCTTCATCGTCTTCGTAATCAACCAGCCCAGCAGTTTTTGGACTATAAAACCAAGGTTAATGTATGCGTTAGACCATAAATGTAGGGTATGCTAGACAGAAAATTCTGAAGTTTAGGCATCCAAGCACCTTAATGATTGATGGCTTGCTGAAACTCCATTGGATAGAGCAGGCTGTGCTTGTACCTTCCGAGATTGAGACGCAGACGCTGATGCTGTATCTTCTTCATCACTGAGTAAAAGTAGACAGTCATGAACGAGAAAACTAAGCAAACAAAAGGACAAAATATCATACGGATAGTGTAGGTAGACCTGTCTTCGTTAAAATAGTCCTCCTCCTCTTTCTCCAAAGCGCGCTCATCTATTCTTTTCCGGGGATCTGACACGTTAACAGGGCCTCTCGTTCCACCATTCTCCAAGCACTGGAAGAAAACCAGTTAGAGATTTAGACTGACTAGTTTCCTTTGAAAGCAGAGAACAGGGATAGGCACAATACATCATACCTGCTCATACTTGACTTTGAAAGACTGGATACAAGGCAGGTGCTCAAACTTAACCAATTCGTTCCAAAACGAATCAACTATGTGTTTAAGCAACGGTTTCAGATTTTCCTGCATGAAAAGGGTCATCAACTTGATCACTCCATGCAAGTGATGCCGTACACTTATTCACAGCATTCGTTTGTGCGGAGAAGAAACTGAATGAGTGAAAACATGGTACAGGCATACAAACCTTGCGGATGTGCTCAAGAAGTTCTAAGACTGCAGAATTTAGCAGGTTGTAACGATCACCATTTCTCACAAAAGCATCCACAATTGGTTTGAGAAGGTTGTTCCTAACTATATGGCTTATGATATGCTCATCCTGCAGATCAGAAACACATCACCAAGTTGCCACATGAAAACACATAAGAAACGTCATAAGACTCATTAGTGGTTCATTGATTATGTGTCTTTCAGATTCAACATTAAAGCTTCCATCCACTATATACGTGCTCTCATTGATACAATGCAAGGCTTGCCTCATGCTCAAAATTATGGATCAAAGGAGAAATCATGACACTACTTATCTCTCGCTGCATCCTACCACATAAATTAACATCAACATGGGCAACAACAAAGAACCACCTACGTGACGGGAGAGGATAGTACGAAAAAAACGGACAGCAGCAACTACAAGGTACTTTTCTCTTCTTTGCATCAGCAACAAAACCTTATCTGCCACATTATTAAGAAGAAAGTTACATCTGCAACCAGAGAAGAGAAGACATAATTAGTTCTCAAGTCTAATTCACTGGAGTGTTAAAATTATATGTGACTAACATACTATATTAATAAAATATCAAAATGGTAAGGGTGTATGAAAAAGTACTTTATCCTATATGGATGGTGCAGAACGCAAAAGCAAAGCAATTCACATATGTTTGACAGTACTTCAGGCTTCGTTCTCTGCTGAGTTTTGACTCTTCCAGAACCCATTTCTTTTCTCGATGAATGAGACGTGACAGAGGGGCAAGACGCTACAATGACATCAATTAACTGCCCCAGATGCTTCTCATAGAAAATCTCGATCACACTGTCCCTCTGAACAAAGAATAAACAAGATCAGTCCAAGTTCAGAGAAACAATTTTTTTCAAAGAGCTATCACCATGTGAAAATTGAACAGCTTATACTTGGCACAAAGCAGAAACACACATACATCAAATAGAATGACAGACGAATAGGGTAGCGCAACATACATATTTATCCCCCTTGAGTAGTCCAACCGAGTGATACAGAAAACACAAGACCCAATGGTTCAATTCATGGGGCTAGCCTTAGTGGCAAAGTCTTGACTAGCTAGAAGAAGATCGGAAATACAAAACTCCATCCAAATGATGTGGTTGATGCCTCAAATGGTTTAAGAAGACTTTTCTGGCACAAAATAATCTTGCAACTTCATTTTCATATCCATTGGCTCACAGGATGAAGTTTGAACATGGTTTATCTACCCTGTTTAGCTTAATATTTTAATGGGAAATTAGTATCTCTAGAATCACGTACAATAAGTCCAAGAATGCAAATCCTTACTAAAAAGCATAAGAGCTGTTGGGGTTCAATTCTATAGTCGTATTTGTGGTTCTTCGGTTAAGTTTATAGATTCAAAATTTTGACAGGAGCAACTTTGACATTGTTGCCTCTGATGGGAGTTTGGGGTTTGAGTTGGTCAATTCAACTAACCATGTGTTCGTTGATTAGATTACATTAGAAGACAAGTTGTGCATTTTCACTCAACTGGGCCACCAAAAGAAGATGTTCTACTTTTTGAAATTTCCAGCTAAATTTATTTGAGAACCTATTCTAGCATTGCTGAGAACTCATAATCAATTGATCATATGGCAAAAGAAGTAAAGTACAGTGATTCAAAAAAAATCGAATCAAAAGTTAGCAAATAATTCCTTACTGATGATATCGAGATCAAAATGACGATATACACATAGATGATGAGATAAAATCACAGACGGATGTACTTATTAAATTGAGAGGACAATTAGCAAGGGACTTAGAGAGAACAACCAAAAGGCAAAATAGAAACCTAGAAATCCTAAAATATCCAACCACCATGAGGAAAGCAAAAATCAGATGAGGAAGTGTATGATTAGGCAGAACCTGTCCTCCTGATAAAGTATATGAGTCCAGCAAACTTCGAAGAATTTCAAGAAACTGGCAATGCATGTCATCACCAAAATCTGTCACCATTCCTTTAACCTACAAGTCACAAGCTATATTTTAGCAGGAACACCATCATTGTTTACTCTTAACACGGAACCGACTGCATTGAAACAGGCAAAAATCAAACCTTAACATATATATAGCCAAAAGTGAAGTTTGTCTCGCTTTCGCTTTCCAAATTTACCCTTGCATTATCTACTTTCTTTTAAAGGAAATATCTCCATTTTCTGACTTTATTTATTGTTCTCATAAAAAAAAAATTCAAAGGTTAAAATTGTAAAAGCGTCAAAAACAGAAAACTATCAATCACTTTTTAATTAAAAAAATACCCGTTACCTAAAAAAGAAAAACCGCTCAAATTCATTTACGAAATGCTTGCAGCACTCATAGCTCATTGGTTCTAGTATTACTGATCGTACAAAAAGAATTGCACTAGAACAATACAAAAGGTACTCTGTTTTACAACTATTAAGATCGTCCTTCAACCTACTTTGGTATTTTAGGTTCAAAAAGTTCAGTTTTCAAAAATACCATCTCATGCAGTGCATTGACATATCCTCACGAAAGCCATACCAGAAGTCCCAAAAGCAAAGCTCCTTCTGGGCGTACAACATACGAACGCAAAAGATTTGGGTCTTGATTCATAAAAAGAATAATAATATCTGTCCTGCATCCACCGAAATGGCACATAATTAGGATGACATCTTCAATAGTGCATTTGTCTTCTGTTCACCATCTCTTTCTTTTGTCGTGAGTGCATATTTATCTATGTGAGTGATGGATGGAGTTACATCTAGGAGTATTTACCCAGTTAGTATAAGCCTATTGTCCTCACTCTGCAAAGCATCAGCAATGATGTCAAAAATGCCCTCACTCACAAGATCCCTGCAAAATACGAGTCTCATCAAATAAGATACACGTAGTGCAACAGCGAGGATAAATCAAGACTCTACTGGATAAAACTGGCTGTCACAAAAAATAATGCATGAACCACTGTAATCTCAAAAATCAAGAATGAAAACTAAATAAAAAGTATCTTCAGAAAAAAAAATCCTGCATAAACTCATACCTGAAAAGCCGGAGCTGCTGGACCATTTGTAAGCTCTTGCTTAAACTACAAAAGTCGTGCAAGAAATACACCTACATCAAGAGATTAATAACAGTGTGAACATCGGGGAACCGGATCTAGAAGAGAATGGATAAAACTTAAAGTAGATATTTTGTTTGGTCGTCATATCCGGGCAAACTCCCATTATTGTAGAAATCTAGCATATGCAGGAAAAAGTTCTGTGTTGCACAAACAAATAGAGAGGTCTAAATGTTTGAGAACTACAGACAAAAAAAGTCAACTGATATAAATCATTCTCACAAACAAACTGATCCACGATAACAAAAAACCACGCCCAAACAGCACTAAAGCAAGATCAGATGCTCTAATTACCAACATTAAAATCAACATTTCAAGCCCCGTCTAATAAAATAACCTCAAAGTTTCCAGATGAATAGATGTATATGTGTTTTCATCAGTCAACAAGTACTATACACCCAGATACATATAATCTCTCACTTCACATGCAACATGGACTGATGGTCCTATGTGCATCCTGCATGTTCCAAGTCATACTAGTAAAGCTCGCGTCCTGCTGTGGCGCAAAGAACGGAATAATCTAATTTCCTGTCAGCCTACCATACCCAAATTTTGTATAGATAAGAGACAAAGGGGTCAAACTATCATAAACTTATCAATTCAAGGTGAGCTCCCTCTAAAGACTAAACTACTTTGAGCAAATTCACATACACAATTTTTCCACATTATCAATTGAAATGACAACATTTAATCAAACCATTTGGAAGGAGTGTGTTTCGGGATAACATAACATTACTTATTTATAAGCTTCCATATGGAAATCGAAGAAATTCCACTGTCTTGCAGCAACCAACTTCAGAACAGGATACTGATCATTTAAGAGAGCTAATGGTATTGATTATCATCGTGCTATAGAAAAGCATGAGTTCATGATCAGGCAATAAAGTTATTCTACATGAAATCATAAAAAGTATGTGCTAATAGGATAGACATATCTTACTATTTCATGCAAGCAAAAACTTTGTCACTCTTAAGTAATGGCAGCCGAAAAATGATCAGCAAGAACTTTTTCCATACCTAAATAAAATGACCAAGGAAAAGAAAAGGAGACAAACAATAGGAAAAAGGGAAGGGCAACAGCAGAAATGCACACTAATATCCCCAGGGAGATTCCCGAATCCTTCCTGTTATTTTCTTTTAAAAAATAGTGATTTCTTAACACTATCCTAACATATACATTCCACATAAAGGCATATTCGTATTCCTTTAATCATTCCACAGACTGGCGCGTCCAACTCCAACTTCAGGATAAACTTGCATTCTACGGTACATTTTATCTGATCACGTCAAAGGCATCCAATAAATTACGATCAGAGTTAAAGCCATGCAATTCAACAACAAATTGCTATAACTTAATCATTTAAAAGCTGTGCAAGTGCAATCAATAAGAACAGAATAACAACAAAGACACGAGAAACCAAGAATCTCTCAAGCAAAGTACCATGAAAAGTTCAGGTTTACATTAAGAATCCTACCCAAAAAATGCGTCATTCAAATCCCAGATGTTGATCCAAAAAAGGAAATCGAAGACCAATAAATAATGTTAACAATATAATTACCAAATTTTTCTTCGACTCTGAAGGGGTTATCGGAGATTTTAACCTTGCAAACAGTTCCTGAATAAAGGTACTGTCATCCTTTAACAAAGAAACAACCTACAAGAGAGAATATAAATTCAGTACAGACATTCCCAACAAACTTAAAAGACATCTATCTTATACTTACAATGGCATTATTTGCATGGATGATGGAATTGAGGTTTGCAATAATTGTGTCATCCAACATTCTAGCCAAAACAACATCCTAAGGAAGACAATTTAATGTCAGAAAAGGATCTACAAAAGGAATTCAGTCAAAACGTAGTTCATATGGAAATCACCTTCAAATAACCAACTCTATATGTCTGGTGTATCTTCGATAGGACAAGTGGATCTCTAATTGGAATTGCCTAAAAAAGGAAAATAGCCTGTTAAGCAGAACTTTCCGTATAGATCGGTACACTTGAACATATCACGCCGCTACCAGATAAAACGTCTCACCTCCTTGAATACCACATGTTCTTTCAAAAAATTGCGATGCTGTTGGACATGAGGAACCTCAGGATCATCTGCAAACAAATACAGAACATCATAGTCGTCGCATGATATTAACTAAAAATAGAAAAAAAAATGGTCTATGATAAAATGACAGCACATTCAACATTTACGTTTAATAAGACGGTTTTTTAAAACAGCAAGAAGATGATTCAACAACAACAACTAAGGAAGCAACGGGATCAAACAGTGTTTTAATTTTGGCTGGTAAAGGTCGTAACATCGAGTACCTTCTCCAATATGATCAGAATATTCTCCTTACTTTCTTTTCTCCACTTACTAATGATTACTATTTAAAATAATTTTGAAGTTTCAAGAATCGTAGTGCGAATGGCACTTCAAAGTGCCTTAGGTCCAGGGATGCTAATGGAGCCATGGTATAGCTAACTCCAATAACATCATATGTCCATACAAGTGTCATCCCATTATGACAGACATTTAATAATTATCTAAAAGCGTTTGACAGATTTTCTCCTGAGAAGGAACTTACACTCAAGGGAGCCAATAATGTCCATAATCAGCTCATCTCCAAAAATTTTCTCAAAGATCTGAGGGCTGTTGAGTAAAACTGCACAAACAGATGGAAATCAGTCAGGCTGAGGAGAAAATTGTGAAGAAGCCAACAAATTAAGGACTGTGAGAAATGTCTAGCTAAAGGTTCTTACTTATCCCTTTGACTATTCTACAAATCATCTGAAGATCACTGAGGTTTTCCAAGTCTTCACAAAGTCTGAATAAATGCATTAGCTTCCGGAGAAACTCTAGCTGCATTGAGATAGTAACTTCCATTAAAAACAATGGTTTCCAACATCAAAGTTTACGTAAACATTAAAGGATGGACGGAGAACAATGAGGATTGTACTAAAAGCACTGTCCAAAGCCCACTACAACTCACAAGACTACTGTAGTATTCATATGTCTATGTACAACGGCAACGAAATTGATAATAAACTTGACCCACAATGATACTGGAAGAACAAAACTCATAACATAAACTGCACAAACTTCATTATTTAATAGTTCATTAATGTAAACTAAATATCGGATAACTCAAAATAAAAAGGCCTACCATGACCACACCTACATTGATGTCCATTGGACGGGAAAGTTAACAGAAGCTTACATCATTCAGAATAAGATCTATCAGCTGCATCTTATCAGTAACCCGGCCTTCATACACGGTCTGCAAGACAGAAATCAACAGAGATAATTGAAGTAGTCGATAAGATTATAAGTAAATGGAAATTTGAGACACAAGAGGAGAGTCTTGAAACTAATAGCTTTTTACTAACTGGAAATAGAAAAGGTAGAACTTTTCTAGCCTTAATATAAATAAACGGCATCCCACAAGTAATACTGAAGAGTGGAACTTCCACAAAAGCCTCGAAGGATAAAAGAACGATTGCTAGCTCTGAACTCTTAACTAAATACAGAAAAACATCTGAGATACTAATTGCAACTTAATAAGTACCATCAGTGATCCCAACCAAGAAGAATTGCTCATTTGCGCCTTTAGGGGAGCTCTCCCTGCAAGCACGCATGCGAGCAAGCATGCGTGCGTGCGTGTGAGAGAGAGAGTGAGAGTTGATAACCTTCTTTACTTATAATGTCAAACATGTGTTAAGTAGCTAAAATAAAGCATCACCATCTTGCACTTTAAATTCACCCCCTAGGGTTGTTTTGCAAGATGACAGAAATGGAGAGGAGCCTGCAACTCAATCTGATGTCAAAAGAAGTAATCGCAAATGGACAAGCTAATCCTCTTAAAGCCCACTCCTTATGTTTCCACCTCAAACACCAGTAGCCATAGGAAGATGGACCAGTGCAGCTAAAAGTATGAGAGAGAGAGGGAGAGAGAGCAGTACCTTGTGTATTAGAGGAAGAGTGGATAGCTCAACAGGCGGCAACTCCCTCAACTCGCTATTGACACTATGAAACGTATTGTCTGTGGAAGAAAAACTGGAAAAACTTAGAAACATAAAATTGCAGCTATTAACATGGTTCTAAGATAACAAGAGCAAGGAAAAATGCAAAAGTGGTAAAACTAACAGGGTTAGGAACTACACTCACTGAGACCTCGAAATATGTTATGTGAATTTCGAAATGTTCAGGACAAAAATCAGAAATATTAGATTCCCTCTGTCTGAAGAGAAGAAAACAATTCACGGAGTATCCTACCACAAATGCATAGTGAGGCAAATAAAATCTGACATCTCTACATTACAAATGCTTTTTGCATTTTCATATTATATCCTTGTGTGGGTCCCAAATTTTATTGTAACTGAAACCTTCTACTTGAATCCATGGTCCCATTTCAGAACTAAAGCCACACTCACCTTGCATCACATAAATTCACCTACTTCACTTGGATACCAAGAGACCAAATTTAACAAGTCAAATATCTTTTTCACTAAGGTATGTGACCTAAGATTTGTTATATGTTTTTACAACCAGATCACTGCTGTTGGGTAAGTAGCTATGTAACGAACAATTGGGAAAGATATCAGCAGCTACATTAATTGATTCTCACAACTCTGTGATCACAAACTTCTAGCCAAACAGATTATCAGCGAGCAAATACCAGTCATGCACCAGAAAACTCTCATCAAACCCCACTTCAGATATTTACATAATACTTTCTCGCATTTCGACTACAAACCACAATTCAAACAGGTTATCAGTAAGTAAATCCTACATATGCACCAAACAGCTTCCTTCAAACCCTACTAGAGGCAGATGATTACTCAGGAGGCTGTTACACTATTATGCATAAAGATCTTTCAGTTATGTTCAGGAGAAAAGAGTATTGCTTCAAGTCATGGGTTAATCTATTTGGGACGAGAAAAGGAAATAATCTCAGGATTAACCTATATCAGTTTTCCACAGGTTTCTGTTACGATGCTAATTCTTAGAATGGTGAACCTTATAGAGAATGACCAGAAGCCAAACAGATATGACTTTTAAAAAACATTCACGAATATCATGCTGCTTACAAAAGAGGGTGCAGCTATGCATGATATTTTTTCAGTCACACTTATCTTAAGATGTACTCTTCGCTACCATAGGTACAACTCGTCCTGACATTTGAGTTGCAAGTCTAGCAATATCAGAAAATAAAATTTAATCTATGTTTGAGTGTTTAATTCAAATGGTACTTTAAACTACAGTTTGCTAAACCACTTTTAGACATTTTCTTAAAGATCTGATTTGAAGGTCTACCCTTGCAGCTTATCTACCTATGTGCAGCTTTCCAATGTCCTCAATTCGATAGGAATACAAGAGATACATCCATATATCTTACAACACTTTGCAACACCAAAGTGATTGCAATTATCTAAAATAAAAATATCAATAAAAAAACCTAAAAGATGTCCAGCTCCTACTTCCATCATATTTCAAAGCATATGATTTGACTTTCTTTTTTTTTTCAATAAGAGCAAAACATGCCCGCAATTGGCAATCAAGTGAAGATATCAAGAACCAATAGCAAGCAAAAAGTGACTGTAGGTCAAGATTCCTTCTCTTTATATTTGATATTTAAAGAACTCGTGATGAAGCAATCATGGGGTAAAAACCCATGCACTGCAATTACAAGAAATTCAACCCTAAAGAAACAACCAAACCGATTGGGAAAAGCATAACCATAATCCTGAACACTAAAACGAACTTATTATACCGGACCATAACAAAATCAATTCACCATGGATGACAAATTTCCTCGTCAAACAAAACAAACATTAAACTTTCCCAGAAAACCTTAAAAGATCAGAGTCTTTCCAAAGACAGGTTCCAAATCCTAAACTCCAATTCCACTTCTCATGGAGATCATCATTACCATCCTCTTTTTCAAAACCAGAAGACTAACCTAAAACTTCAGGTTAGTCAAAAATCCCTCTGTTCATCAAATAAGTGGGGAACCAAAGTGTCAGAGCTTCATCTATACCAGGTTTCTACCCAAAAAAAAAAAAAAACAAAGATGAACTCCAACCACAGCACCTTGTTGACAATCACCTTCAAGGCTGTGAAAATTCGAGAACCCTTGAAACAATATCCACAGTTAGTGCAATTGCCAAAAAAATCAAAAACCTTTACAAGACAAGCCAAGTCCAGCTCCTCCGCAGTAATTTGCGAAAATCAACCAACTTATAGACTTAGCAATTGCCATACTGCTTAGCTCAAGGAGCTTCTCGAAAAACCACCACCACCCTACATCAAACCCCTCACATATCTCTAGCCCGTCTATATCTGTTGAAACTCATCGATAAGAAATTTCCAGCAGAACTATATATTCCCCTGGCAAACTTGAAAATTAGTGACAGAACTCTCATTCCAAAGTTAGGTCAAAAGCCATTCTCTCTATGATCTTTTGTGCATTCTCTTCTCTATCAACGAACACAATCTAAAAACTTGCTAAAACCCTCACAACTGATCCATAATTTATAACCTTTTCAAAAAAAAGGTTTAGGACAAGTGGCAACAGCATAAGAGGAAGGGCATAATGCAAGAGATAGGAAGGCTCTTCAAGTAGAAGGAGGAAAGGAGAAAAGGCAGCACTTGACTTTCAACAAATAGAGACGGTTTTTAGTGAAGGTCATGCCTTGCAGTGACAAACATAGAAAGCAGGTGAAATGGGAGACTGTTTGATAGATGGACGGAAGGCAAGGCTTAAGTAATATCAAAATTAGGTTAATGGAATAAAGGTTAAGGTTTTGCCAGAGAAGTAATACAAAGGCATTGACAGGACAATAGGGATCTACAATAAAAGCTGAGGAAGATAAAGAAGTTCATTAGTAGAGGTTGGCAAATCCTACCAGAGTTTATGATTTTCCAAATGAAAAGAACCTTCCGTGTGTTTTCCCCAAATCATTGTATTCATGCTTAAGCCTTCCAGAGAGCATGTCAACATCCCTTGATACTTAGAAACTCTAAGACATTTCTATACATTCAACAAAAAGCAAGGTGCTCCATGATTGCAAGTAAAGATCTTCCATTGTAACATGCACCAACAGCAACAAAACCCATAAGTGACAAGATGAAGAAGTCAGAGTCGAATCAAAAGCTCTCTAAAAAGATACTGCAGTTTGCACGAATAGATTTAATTCATGTCACCGAAAAGTAGACAGACAAAGATCTTGAAATTTCAGAAAGCTGCCGAGATAACATATACCCTGGGTTCATCCAAAAGCAACAAACACTCCATTTGCCAAAAAAAACTAGCTTTAAAATATCTAGTGTTTAAGATGAAAACAATGAACTGAACAATATCTAGAACTAGGCTGAATGCGCGGGTACTTACTGTTAAGACTGCTAAAATGCATATTCCTCTGTACATTACAGATATGATCCCTGCAAGAAGTCGACAGCGTATAAGTACGAGATGTAGATAGTCATATTGAGAGAGCAGAACCGAACAGAGTACGTCTATCAAGGTAATAAAACCACCGATAGTTACCATATGTAGGAGCAACCAGATGTCTCCTGAAAGCTAAGGGCCAATTCAGTAGCGTATTCAGGGTCTCTCCATGAGATGATGGAATCTGAAAGTATCATCATAGGGAAGAGTAAACTCAATCTGCGGTTGAATCATATCATTGTAATTGAAAATAAAGTTCCCATGTATCATGAGAAACAAAAGGAAGTAGGACCTTCTTGCTTCCTATAAATGTCCTCCGAGCTGATACGATGCAGAAGCAATGTTTCATTGTCTTCATCATACACAAATATACCCAGATCTTCTGACCTCTGTATCAGTATTTAAATTCAAATACACACTCAGCTTTAGGTGAACAAAAGAAATCATTTTTTTCTGAAATCTAGGAGCGGCAGAATCTCGAAGATAGTGGGGAACAAACCTCTAAGTAGTCGACGGTGACGTGCCCAGTACCATGGTCATCCCATTTCCCTTCATCATTCAGTTGATATACTTTAACACGCTGAAATCGAAGCACCAATGGTCAATCAAACTTAACCTTTAACTCATCCAGCATCACACTTGCTACATAAACTGCACTCTCAGAAAGTATCTTCCCAAAAACGGCATTCCATTCCTATAGTCACGCTAGAAAGTGCCCGGAATCCTCCATAACAGAAGGGAGCTACCTAGCCTGTCCTTCCATTCACACTATCCATTTGAATTGAGAGTACAAGAAGCCATCCCCTCACAAGACCGTGGAGTTCAAACGTCAGTGCACCAAAAATAGAAGCCCTAGCTCCCCACTAAACCTGGAGCTAGAAAGAACCCAGGAACCACGAATCGACGACCATCCGAGAAACCTAATCGAATCGAACAATTGGCAAAACCCCACTCACTCACACTACCTCGCATCACCCCCCCTCCCGCGGCAAAACAAACTATCCCCCGTCAATCAAGAACCGAAGCGCCGAACGACCCTCGACGAAGCCAAACCCATATCCAGCCACGCGGAATTCTCAAGCGATTCGTCGCCGTAGGGGAAAAGAGGGAGTTCTATACAACAGTGAAACGAAAACGAAAGACAGAAGAGGAAGAAATGAGAAGCGACGACGACGACCCTACCCACCTGCATCGAATTCGAGTTCGAGGAGGATTTCTCTTGCCCGCCCATCGCAGCTCCTCGAAGAACGACAAAACCATGCAACACCAGAACCACCCCCCCGGGAGGCGGCGGCGGCGGCGGCGGCGGCCGGATTCCGCGGCGGGGGACGAATTCGGGGGGCGCGCGGGGGCGAATTAGGGTTTGCTGGAGGAGCGGGAGGGAGGGAGGGAGGGAGCGGGGGGAGGGAGGAGAGGGGGGACAAGGGGGCGCCCCCGACGGGAATTGGCCGAGAGGTTGAGCTTCCCACCGGGAGAATCAGACGGGCGAGGAGGGAGAAAAACACTCAGGCCGCCATTGACGCAGCAGCAGCAGTAAGCTTCGATTCCCCTCTCTCTCTCCTCTCTTCTCTCTTCTTTCTGTGTCCCTCTTTTCCTGTTTCGTGCAAAAGTGTCCTTCCCCCCCCGACCCTCAGTCGGAAGAGCTCCAATTAGAGGAGTAAGAAAAAGGAAAAAAAAAAAAGGCACCCCCTCTCTCTCTCTCTCTCTCTCTCTCTCTCTCTAGGAATTATAATTGTAATTGAAAAGAAAATGAGGGGAAAGTTCGGTTCCGCCCTCGGTTTTTGGTCTTAATTGCGGAAACGCCACTGGCTCTGGGGCGCGCGCGCGCGCGCGAGCGAGCCGCGGGGGAGGGGAGCAACTCGGCCGCCGGCCGGGTCACGGGATTGCCTCCGGTCCGGGGGGGAGGCCCGCCGACGGAGGGGCCCGAGACCCGAAGTCCCGACGCGGGGTGCTCTGCTCCTCGCCGCGAAGAGACGTTTTCCTTTTTTGAGGGAACGCCGCGTGCACGAAACCGAAACCACATGGCGGTACGTCGTCGAGGAGGCGATCCCAGTGAAAGCGACGGCGCTCTGAGACAAAGGCAGTGGCCGGAGATTTCACTCTTGATCATTTTCCTGACAACTGATAATGAGGATGGAACGTGGATCCGACTGGGTGCAACGGAAGCGACTCAAAAGCAATAAATACCGTACCGATCTAGATATCGTTGTTCGGAGCGAAGGTTCTCGCTCGAGAGCCATGAGGCTCACGGTTAGTGCACCAGCAGGGTCGAGCGTGCGATGCCTCGACGGCATAAAAGATTACATGGTCGATTCCTCAGTCGACAATTTAGTTAGCCGGGAAACGATGATGATTCGATTTCGTTCCTAATTAAGGTAATTACTTCCATATATCGAAGTGAAGGTGACTCGATGACGCCACCTCGCACGAGAACCGTAAGGCTCGAACTATCTCCACTCACGAATAGCACGTCGGTAGAGTCGAGCGCGCAATGCCTCGAGTAAAAAATGCACGCACGATTCCTTAATAAATAGTTTAGTGAGCCAGCAAATGATGATTCAATTTATTGATAGATATAGTTACTTCTTATATCGAAGCGAGCGAAGGTGACTTGATGACACCACCGGTTGTGTGACCTTGGTGAAAGCTTAGCCGAGGCTAAGCTGGGTAATGGTGCCGGATTGGGATGGATCTAGAAATTTTTCTTTTAAATGGAGGGAAAATTTGATCAACAATTGCAGAGAAATCGAGTGTGACCATTTCAATGATTAGCTTACGTGCCCTTCAGAATTTGAGCATTCTTTATTGAATTTTTTTCAATTTGTGGGGCAAATAAAAGGGAAAACGTTGAACGTTGACTTAGTTATATACACATTGAAAAATCAATGGGGGCAAGGCTTATTTTTTAGGTCAACGTCATGGATTGTAAAATCTTTCAAATTATTGCAAAAAAATTTGGAGAATTGAGCGGGGACAACAGTCCCCACAATTGTATTGCGAACGTGAGGGTCCGGCACGACCAGCCGAGTTGCGTTCTCCATTGGCGTTTGTCGAGGCCACACGGCTCGAGCATCAGGCACAATCTTTTTTCTTATTTATTTCTACAATGATTTGAAATTGTGTTTTAATTTCTTAAGCCTTCCGTTTATTTTCTTCTTTTTTTACTATTGAAAGCTGTAATATTATCCTAATGGGAAAATTCCAAATAGGGGCCTAAATTACCCTCATTTTCTTAAATAAGGGCATGAAATAGACTTTGTATCAAATAAAGATGTAAAGTGCTTTCATTTTTTCAAATAAGGGTATGAAGTGGATTTTATTTCAATTAAGGGGTGGCTGTATGTGTTTTAAAAAAGGGTTTAACTTTCCAAATGATAAGGGCATTCTCGTCTTTTAACTTTTTTGAATTTTTTTCTTTTTATTCTTTTTTCTTTCTTTTTTTCTTTTTCTGGTTTTCTCTTTGTCTTTGCCGATGGCCAGCAAAGCCCAGGAAGGTCTGGGCAAGGGCCACCCTTGCTGGCCATAAATGCCGTCGCCCAGGCGAGGTCGACCATCACCTGTGGCTTTCAAGGGTCGCTTAGCCCAAGCGAAAGATGGCTTCGCCTGTTACCGACAAGGGGATCAGGCAAGGGTGACCCTCGTCCAAGCCTTCTCAGGCTTCACCAGTGGTCGGTCGCCGAGCACTAGAACTAGCCACCGGCAAAGACAAAGAGAAAACCAGAAAAAAGAAAGAAAAAAGCAAAAGAGAAAAGAAAGGAAAAAAAGTAAATTAAAATTATTTTTGGACGAAAATGCCTTTCACTGATCGAAATATTTTGCTGGCCGACATTGGCAAGGTCAAGCCCTTATTTAAAACTATCATGATCATTTCAAGTCCTTCTTTGAGATTGATATGCTGCTCAAAGCCCTTATTTAACACAAAATCCACTTCATGCCCTTACTTGAGAAAATTAGGGAACTTCAGGCCTTTATTTGGAAGTTTTCCTTATCCTAATTACGTGCAGTGACGATAAATTACACAAATCAGATAAGTTGCAAGCCTCAATTGCACAAATTAAAAATTAGCGGACTCGAATGTACAATTGGCATGAACTACGAGATCAAAAGTGGAATTATCTCTTATTTTCACTTCCAACTCTGACTTTCCTTTCAATCTTTTAAAATGTAATGTTTATCTTAAGGGTACGCTCGTTTCGCGAAAAATGAGTGATTTGGAAAACATTTTCCAAAAAATGATCAAAACATAAATGAATGGAAAAGATTTTCACTGCCCACGAAAATAGTTAGGCATAGATTGTTATCGATGATAAAATATTTTCTATTGACTAATTTTTTTAAAACGATACAAGCGATCATTTTCCGGAAAATGTTTTCCAAATTACTCATTTTCCGCAAAATGAACGCACCCTTAAGTTAAATTTTTTTTTATATAATTATACATGTAAAAGATGATTCGAGTTAAATAAAGTCAAAATACACGAGCCCCTTTATCTATAGAAAGTCAGAGAGTTAATAATAAAAGTTACCGGAATGAGCGAGGCAAACAATTTTTTAAGATGCATAGATCTTTTAATTCGTTTTTTAAATATTGCGATAATGCCTTTGAAATATACAGCGCTTGATTCAAAGCAAGAACTTTTTTTTTTATAGCAAAAAAAAAGACTGTTCGGCATTTTTTAAAAGGCAATCTTACGAGAATCATTTTTATATTCAATATGAGTGACTTCTACACTATCGGTATCTCACTAAGATAAATTCATAGTAGATTCGAGTTTCATGAATATCTGTTCGATCAAAATTAAATTTGGAAAGGCCCAACCTTCTAAATAATTTGAAATAGATTGGATAGATAATTAAAATTTTCTTCCACTAAAAATGAAATATCATATTTTTCTGGGGATAAATACCAAAAAAGTCTCAAATCTATTATACTTGGTCAATTCAGTCCAAAACTTTTAATTTGTTCAATTTAGATACGAACCTTTTGATAATTTACCAATGTAATCCATCTGATCAATTTTGACTGAAAATCGTTAATTCTGACAATTTTTTATGATTTTTTTTATAATTGTTTGTTTTCTTTTCACTTTTCCTTTCCCTTTTTTCTTCCCTTTTCCTTCTTTTCTTTTTTCTTTTCACTGTGACCGGCAAGGGGCACCAAAGCTTGCTGGCCACTTGGCAAGGGTTGCGAAGCCCTCACCGGCCACGAGCGAGGGCTTTGAAGCCCGTGTTGGTCGGGTGCTAGTAATGGTCGCGCACCTCAATTAGATTTGGGCAAGGTAGCCTCACCTGCAACTACATGGCCTCAACCAGCTGGCCAGTAGTCAACAAGGGCTTCTCAATCCTCACCCAATGGTCAGCGAGCTCTAGCAAACATTGCTAGCCACAATGAAAAAAAAAAGAAAAGAAAGAAAAAAATAAAAAATTGTCAATGTTAGCTCCCGGTTGAGTGATTTTCAATTAAAATTGGTTGGCTGGACGACATTGGCAAATTATTGAAATGTTTATGACTAAATTGGCTAAATTAAAAGGTTTAGGTTTGAATTTGCACAAATGCAATATATTATGACTTTTTTACAATTTTTCTTTTTTTCTGAGACAAATTTCGATGTTAGTAATTTTTGTTTACCTAATCGAAGCAGCTTTTGTTGCTTTATTATTAATGATGAAACTTTATTTTCTTTGTAGAGGAGATGCACTTGAACTAAAAATTCATTATCAATTTGCCATGCTTGAGTGACTTTCAAAGTAACATTAATTTGATCTCCAGTGTAATCATTGTCGCACCGTTCAAAAAATAAGTTTATTAAGAAATAGTCAGGTAAACATATCATTATACCATTTTGATTGCAAAAGATCTCTTTGCCCTTTATTAAACTTTGAGGAAAAACATTTTCGTTTTTCCATAATTCTATAGAGAGAAAAACTTTCCTTTTTAGGGTAATCTTTATCTATCAAAAAGGGTTTCTGAAAAAGATATCGTGAATAATTGTAGAAGATTATCATGAAATTATAATTCCTTTTACAAAACTTGGTAATTCTTAAATTAATTAAACTAACTTATTTCTAAAAATTGAAATGAGTAATAGATTAAAGATAAATTAAATCAAATAAATACAAACCACCATTAACTAAATGGAAGGTTAGATAGGAATTTTGAGTTTTATATATTCTTAGAGTTAATACCACGAAAAACCCTAAACTGGTACAGTTGTGACAATTTTACCCCAAACTATTTTTTTGACCACAAAAATCCTCAAACTGGTACACTTGTGACAAATTTATCCCGAACTATTTTTTTGACCATCAAAAACCCCGAACTGGTATACTTGTGATAATTTTACCCCAACTAATTTTTTAATATTATTTTAATATTTTTTTCGAATTTTTTTATTAATTTTTTTTCTTAATATTCTTCATCTTCAACTACCGGCGACCGGTCAGAGGCGGAAGCCGGCGAGGTCGGCCCCACCGGCCGCTGGCGAGGCTCGACCTCGCCGGCTGGTGGCGAGGGCTTGGCCCCGCCGGCCGCTGGCGAGGCTGACCTCGCCATTTGCAGGGCGAGGCTCGACCTCACCGGCGCCGGGCGAGGCCGACCTCGCTAGCGGCGGCGCTGGACAAGGCCGACCTCGCCAGATCCGGCGAGGGCTCGGCCCGCGGCGAGCCCTCGCCGCCGCTAGGAGGTTGGCCTCGCCCGGGCCTGGCGAGGTCGAGCCTCGCCGGCCGGCGGGGCCAAGCCCTCGCCCGGATCCGGGAGGCTCGACCTCGCCGGGTGATGGCAAGGGCTCGTCTGGCTGGGCCGAAACCTCGCCCAGGGCGGTGGCGGGGCTCGCCGGCGGGCCGAGCCCTCGCCAATCGGCGAGGTCGGCCTCGTCGGTAGCCGGCGAGGTCGACCTCGCCTAGCTGCTGGGCGGCAGGCGAGGCTCGGCCCCGCTAGCGAGCCCTCGCCACCGGCCGACGAGGTCGAGCCTCACCAGCGGCCGGCGGGGCCGACCTCGCCGGCCTCCACCTCTGGCTGGTCGCCGGTCCAGAGACCGACCAAAGGTTGAAGATGAAGAATATTAAGGAAAAAAAAAGAAAAGAAAAAAATTAATAAAAAAATTCGAAAAAAATAAAAAAAAATAATATTAAAAATTTAGTTGGGGTAAAATTGTCACAAGTATACCAGTTCGGGATTTTTGATGGTCAAAAAAATAGTTCGGGGTAAATTTGTCACAAGTGTACCAGTTTGGGGTTTTTTGTGGTCAAAAAAATAGTTTTGGGTAAAATTATCACAATTATACCAGTTTAGGGTTTTTCATGGTATTAACCCATATTCTTATGGGATGATGACATAAATGATCCATGAACTTTGACCCAATGTGTAATGTGGTCCTTGAACTTTTAATTTGTTCAATGTGGTTCTTGAATTTTGGCCCAATATGCAATGTGGTCATTGAACTTTTAATTTGTTCAGTGTGGTTCATAAACTTTTGGTACATGTTCAATTTAGTCTATAAACTGTATGAATATGTTCAATGTTGTCATGGATGATATTGAATATTGAAATAAAATTCAAGGACTATATCGAACAAATTAAAATTTTAAAGATCAGATTACATATTTGGCCAAAATTTAAAAACTATTTATGTTATTATCTTTATTCTTATTAAAAGTTTCTATAGGACGACGTGGCTAAAGTAAAGGTGCCTGAACAATATTGCAAAGTAAATTGCAATTCAAGTGAAAATCTGACCATTAAACTGAAACTGAGACTTTCTAACGTCACTGTAGTTAGTACTACCTCCATATGTGACCATTGAAGTTCCCTACATGATTTTAATTTCGCTCTTCTCATCAAATCACTTGCTAAACCGATGAATCGATGCCTTCACAATAAATAAATATATATATATACACACATGTGTATATATATTTTCCTTATTTTTTTATCGAGATTAAATCAATATGGACTTAGTCTATCCTAACCGTTAATCACATGGATTTCACATGAATGGTTGTTGTTGTTTAGGCTCCATTTGTTTTGCGAAAAACGAATAATTTAAAAAATATTTTTCTAAAAATGAATGCCTGTATTACTCGAAATAATTAGTTAGTTGAAAATGTTTTCATTATCGACTTTAAATAATTTTCGTGAATGATATTTTTTGTTCTTTCATTTTTGTAAGTGATACAAGCGATCATTTTTAGGAAAATTATTTTTCAAATTATTTATTTTTCTCAAAACAAACTGAGCCTAAGAGTCGATGTCCAAGCCTATATAAGAATTTCTCCAATTGAATAAGCAGAGTCTCACTCCAATGATCGCCTCTAAAGCTTTTTCTTCTTTTGCGTCATATTTTTATTGAGATAACGACATAAATGATTCTTGAATTTCGGCCAAATGTGCAAAGTGGTCTTTGATCCTTGAACTTTACCAAAATATGCAATATGATATCTGAATTTTTAAATTGTTTGATGCTATCCCTGTACTTTTGGTGCACGTTCAATTTAATCCTTAGACTTTCATGGACGACATTAAACATTTTCATATAATAAAGGGATTAAATTGAACTTGTACTAATACTCCAGGGACCGTATTAAAATAATTCGGAAGTTCATAGACGATATTGTTTTTTTTAAGTTACAGTTATGATAATATTGAACAAATTAAAAGTTTTAGCTCCACGTATCATTTGTGTGATTTTACGTGTAGGCAGCCGAAATAAATTTTGAGGGAGACTCGCCGACTGCGCGCCACGTGTGCGGGTTCCAATCAGCAAAAGCAAGCGTTTCGGAGTGGGGGACAGAACAGGACAGCACGGAAGAAGAGGGGGGCGATGGTGGTTTATCCGCCGCGCTTCGTTATCTCCGCCTCCCCCCCCCCCCCCCCACATCCTCGCTCCGCTCAAATAACTCCTCCCCCCTCCAACGGACCTCTCGAAGCTCCCCCTACATTTACCCCGCCTTCTCTCTCTCTCTCTCTCTCTCTCTCTGCAACTCCCCTCAGATCTCTCCCTCTCCCTCCCTCCCTCCGCGCCAAAAAAATGCAGTCCTCCCTCTCCCTCTCCTTCGCGGCCCCGTCCCCCAGATCGCGCCTCCCCCCCGGCGCCGCCGCCGCCGCCGGCGAGCAGCCGTCGCTCTCCGCTCCGATAAGCCTCCGGTTCTGCGGCCTGCGGCGCGAGGCCCTCGGGTTCACCCCTCTCAGGCAGCCGGCCTCGCGCCGCGCCCCCGCCAGCGTCCACGTCCGCGGCAGGGGGAAGGTCGCCTCGGCCTCCCTGTCCGACAACGGGAGCGCGCCGAAGTCGTTCGACTACGATCTGGTCATCATCGGAGCTGGCGTCGGCGGACACGGCGCCGCGCTCCACGCCGTCGAGAAGGTATCGTTGGTGATCCCGGTTTTTTTTGCTTGCGGTTTCGCTTCCGTTTTGAGTGAGTACAAGGCTTGTTCTAGCTGGGACGAGGAGTTGGCGTCGTCTATTAGTCCGCTAGATGCTGTGAAATGTGCATATTTTAACTTTAGACAGATCGCTACCTTACCAAAAAAAAAAAAACTTTAGACAGATCGCTTGTGCCTTCAGGTGGGTCTATGTTTCATCATCGTTGCTTGTTGTTTGGATATCGGGGAAGTTCGTAGTTTGATTATACTGAACGATTTGAAAGTTGATTTTGCTATGAAATGAAGCTTCGAATGATGTTTTAGTAAAAGGAAACATTGACCCGCGTCTCATTCTTGGGGCCTACTTGCGGCGGCATTTTCATGCTTTTCCGAAAACTCGCCCTTCCTTTGTATAATCAGGTTGCTAATGTCGTCGTTGACTAGAGTTTCTTGCGATTCTGTCACTTTAAACCTACCCGCTTGAGGACGCCCTGCATTGTTGCTTGGAAAATGGATCAACAAACAGATGCCCATCGATGCAATTCCTTATCGAGTGTTTTGGTAAATTGTTGTCTAGATTGTAGTGCCGTTAATCCATATCTTCGCCACTTACACGCAGAAGAAAGAAATCTACGTTGTTTAGTCTGTAAACTCCTCTTCTTAAATGGCAGGTATATATTGTTGTCTCCAACTACCATTAAAAGCTCATGATTAGGTTTTATCTTGGTAGCAATTTTTGCCAACCCTCCACGAGCAAAATCCACATCATACATTGGAAATAACTTGCGAGAAGATGATTCAAGGGAGAAGAATATGCCTCTTGTTGTAAAAAATTGACACCCCAAAATACGACAATGAAAGATAATTTCATTGCAAAATTATAAAGTGGAGTTTTTTTTCCTGCAGAAGTGTGAAAATCATAAGTTTCGATTGAAGTGCCTTCTTGAGGTCAAAGTAAAATTTGGCTATGTGCCGCGACCCTTGGACTTTTTGCTTCTTGTCCTTGTAACTTTGCGGAGTTCTTTTCACTACTCTACACTTGGCCTTAATGTGTGTCTATGGTCCAATCCTTTATGTTATTCTGCTGATTGTGAGCTTTTATTCCACAATCGCATTGTCCAAATCTTTATTATTAGTGTTGTTATAAACTTCAATTCCTGTTTGCTAATTGTGTTGCATAAAGCTACATATTTAGGGTCTAAAAACTGCCATCATTGAAGGAGATGTTGTGGGGGGAACCTGTGTAAACAGAGGTTGTGTGCCTTCTAAAGCTCTCTTGGCTGTGAGTGGTAGGATGCGCGAACTTCAGAGCGATCATCACTTGAAGGCTTTGGGATTGCAGGTACTTGTTGATCCATTGAATGACAGTGTCTATTGGAACTATTACTTAATTAACACGGCTCCTGAAAACATAAATGATATGCTAATGTAAGAGATAACTTATTCTTTTGATTTGATCTTTATAGGTTGCAGCCGCTGGTTATGATAGACAGGGAGTTGCTGATCATGCAAATAATCTGGCTTCAAAAATTCGTAGCAATTTGACTAATTCAATGAAGGCACTGGGGGTGGACATATTGACTGGCATAGGCACAATTGTGGTGAGTTGTCTCCGGCTTTCTAGCTCTCCGCTGAGGAGAGGATAAACATATTGGATTTCCACCTCAATGTATTTTGTGTACTTAAGATTAACTAATGTCATCTTGCTATCCTCTACGTACTCATTCAGGGTCCTCAAAAGGTCAAATATGGAAAAGTTGGCTTCACTGACAATGTAATAACAGCAAAAAACATCATCATTGCGACTGGTTCCATACCCTTCGTTCCCAAGGGGATTGAAGTTGATGGTAATGCTCTTCGAATACATAGTCGACTTTTTGTTTGAGTATGACGAAAAAGAACATTTTCTTGGAAGCATATTGTGGGATGAGTGGCCTCTTTAAGATTATGGTTTGTCATCCTAATTCCAATGCAGACCTACTTACATGCCGTATCGTCTTAATATAGAAGTCAGTTATAGTTCTCGTTAGTTGAGAAAAATTCATGTTATACTGTGCTTCATGCAATGAGGAAGGGCATAATTGATGGATCACATGGATTAAGGCCACATAGTTTGCCAATGGAGAATGATTTAGTCCATATGTTTTTCAGTTGTTTCTTACATGTGAGGTATTGTGGCACATTGCCCAACAACCTTATGGTTTATTTGAAAAAGCTAATTCCCTAAAAGTTATTACGTACTATCATTCTTTTACATTAAAATCAACAATGAAAGGATATTTGGAACATTGGAAGATTTTATTGATAGTACTTTTACAATTTTTTTTGTCCAATTCTTTGCTTACCCTTTGGCTTTGTCCAGTCTTACTGATTTCCTATACACGGATCCTTTTATTTATGGGAAGCAAAAATCATAATGATAAGCACACTAGTCTTTGCACATTCATTTTCTATTGTCCACGATTAAAATCTGTTGCACTACTAGATGTTGATTGCCTAATAAGTACCTGGGCTTAAGTTTCAGGGAGTTTCTCTTCATCTTTTTTTTTTATAAGCGTCTCTTGATCTTTGGTGTAATCATACTTCTACATGTAAAACAATTTGCAGGAAAGACTGTAATCACCAGCGACCATGCACTCAAGCTGGAGTCTGTTCCTGACTGGATTGCTATTGTTGGCAGTGGTTATATTGGTCTTGAATTCAGTGATGTGTATACTGCGCTTGGGAGTGAGGTAGTCCCTGCTCTTCATATTATCTTTGACTTGGAAGATACTGTTTTGTGATTTATTCAAGACGAATAACTTCTCTAGTATCTACCACCGCCCGCAGCGGCTGCGTTGGCTTGCGCTCTAGTCCCCCCACGAAGGGATCAGAGTTCGAACCCCAGCATAGTCGTTAGGGATTCTTAAGTGTGGCGCCGTGGTGGTGGGTCCTGCGCTAGCGTCACCCCAGGTTTACCCCTCCGGCTGTCGGCCGTGCGGGGGGTTCCTGAGTTATCAAAAAAAAAAAAAAATAACTTCTCTAGTATCTCTGTGTTTTAGTTTAGTGCTTGTTGATCAATTAGTACTCTCTATTCTGATTACTTCAATTGCCCATGACTCTTTATAATTGTTAAATTATCCTACATAACTTGTCTACAAGGTTTATGTGCTAATTATATACATACGGTCTCCCTCCATTTAATGGCTTAAGTCTTTCCATTAGACTTTCTAACATGGTATCTTCCACCGCAAACATATTTTGCATGTGAGGCTCCTGTTCGTTAATTTTATGTGCCGTTTTTAGTCCGGTTGGCACGTGAGAGGGTTTATGGTGTCCTTCCACCTTTAGGTTAGACTTTCTAAAAAGAACTAATTATCTTAGATTTGACATTCATAAGGATTCCCTTCACATATATAACTGTGATAACGATTACTATTTTCAGTTTTTGAAATACATAAAGTATGTTTTGTCATATAGGTCCAACTTGCAGGTGCAGAAAATTTTACTCGTGTTTTGGAAAAATACAAGGGGCTTGATATGACTCTTGCACTGCAGGCCTGGACTATTAGGACCTAAGGAGTGAAAAAAAATGGTTGTATGCTCACACTTTTCCAGCTTATCCAATGAGAGTTGACTGGCTGAACCTGTGACCTTTAATGGCACAACCTGAATTTCCCTCTAGTTGTCTGACCATTACCAATTATTTGAAATCTCTTCGTTTTTTCTACTCTTTGATATACATGGGCATTTTGAATCTTCCTTAAGCAGATAAGTTGATGGCTGAAATTCTATGCAGGTTACTTTTATTGAAGCTCTAGATCAGCTTATGCCTGGATTTGATCCGGAAATAGGTAAATTGGCCCAAAGAGTTCTAATAAATCCGAGGAAAATCGACTATCATACTGGTGTTTTTGCCAGCAAGGTGATTTTATTGGTCATTGACACCTGTGTAGATTCTGGAGTTGAATCTGGAAATTTATTTCCCGTGATATTCTATGCAGATAACTCCAGCAAAGCATGGTAAACCAGTCATGATCGAGCTTATCGATGCTAAGACAAAGGAACCGAAAGATACATTGGAGGTAAACTAACTTATATGGCTTCAAAATGCATTAACAGAACTGATCTCTGTTGCTCCTTAAATAGAAGTAAATGAAGTAAATTATGCTCATGGATGGAATGGCATCCACAATGTGTCACTCTGCAAGACTGTGATAGTGATCAGGGATACAGCTTATATCAGATAGCTGGATGTGTTCTTAAACTTTTTTATACTATGACCCTTTTGTTTACAGAAAAAAAATCAACGCGTTCCCTAGACTCTAAAACAGAATATTCGAGTTCATCAACCCTTACTCTTCTTCTATAAACATTTCATAGTAAAAATGAATGAACTTTTGTGTTCTCTCTTCATTATTTAGTAATAACTACGATTCCATGATCTCATAGCCAATCATTCAGAGTTGATTAGATCATTCATACAAGTTTTATCCAAGTAGCAAAGCCACCCTCTATATAATCTTTGTGAAATAGAAAAAGTTACCTTGTTGTTGTCATATTCATTTATCTGTTCAGTCACACCAATTATATGTTGTTTTATAAGCCTTAAAGCTAACTTAATCGACCAGTAGGATGATAGGAGCTCAAGTCACCATTTATAGTTCTTGGAAGTCAACAAAATTTTCGTATACATACGTACGCGCGCACACACACACACATATATAAAACACATATATCCTGCTTCCGTAACTCTACAACTTGGATAATTAATGTCCAGGACCAACTTTCTATGACATCATCCACATAGCTCAGAGGATCATTAACTTGATTTTGCAAATTTATGGTTTTCTTCTTGTTCTTGTTCTTGTTGTTGTTCTTCTTCTTCCTGCATCGTACTTACTTCTACCATGGCAATCATTGAAACTGCTTTTGGTACTTGCTATAGGTAGATGCAGCACTTATTGCAACTGGGAGAGCTCCGTTCACAAAAGGTCTTGGCTTAGAAAATGTATGTACATAATTACAATTAATTTAGTTCATATAGCTCTGTTACTCTTGGCTCTATATGCTCATAAAGTTCTATGTATCACGCTCCACAGATCAATGTAGAGACACAGCGTGGATTTGTTCCTGTTGATGAACGTATGCGAGTAATTGATGCAAATGGCAAATTGGTACGCTGTTATATTACTAAATTGATAGAAACGACTTTTGTAACAGTTCTGATGGGCACCAACTTCCTCAGGTTCCCCACTTGTATTGCATTGGTGATGCAAATGGTAAAATGATGCTCGCTCATGCTGCTAGTGCACAAGGAATTTCAGGTCAGTTACTAAAACATACGTTTTCAGTCCCTTTCCTTAACTAAGCTAAACGTCATAGTTAAAGCTCTTCCAGTTTCATTTACGCTTATATTGCTTTGACATGTATGTAAATCAGTGGTTGAACAAGTCACCGGAAAGGATCATGTGCTTAATCATCTAAGCATTCCAGCTGCCTGTTTTACCCACCCTGAAATCAGTATGGTTGGACTGACAGAGGTAAGTATTATTTTTTCCAATCACAGTTTAATAATCGTGTCTCTTTCCATAACATTTGTATTGTGATTGATTAAGAGAGTAACAAATGAAGTGTCTAATTGGACCTTTTCAATTTGGGAATGAATATTAAGTACTCTTGACTTTTGCATTTTATTTTCCCTTTTAATGCTGCTGAGAAGTTACCCAGCACTCAAGGGTTAATCCTTTTCATTTATCTATCATTTTAAGCAATTTTTCAAATTGCAAAATGAAGATATTACTGAAAGAAGTATCTCTCTATTTTGGTCCTCCAAATGTGCTTTTTCCATTTGAAACTTGAAGAACATATACCATTCCTCCGGTTGAGTTTTTGTCGTATTAGATTGAACTCTATTGAAGGTTCTGCTTTTGTCTGCCCTTTCAAGTAAGCATTAAGAAACTGTTTGTGCTTGTCTTAAATTCTTATTCGAATTGTCGCACATTGGTGTGCAGATTGAAGATGGATTAGTTCTGAAGGTCATCTTCATAGACAGAAAAAGTCTTCTCTAATGGCCTGATACTGTTGTATGATATAGATTTTCAAAAGAAAGATAAGATAGAGATGATCACACTTTGAACTTCAATGCTATTAAGTAGTCGAAGATATTTGGGAAGATCCTTTTGTGCTTGAGGCTGAGAAGATTGAAACAGTGTGAATAGGTGATGTTGACTGTGAGTATCCAATGAAGCACGTAAAAAAATGATATCAAGTTTTCTACATTTTTTTATAGTTTCGGAATTCCTGAAATTTATGGTATGGGATTGCTCATGGAATTTTGTGAAGCTGTAATTAACAAAATTTCACCGCAAGGAGCACTTGAAATTTTGCATTGATTGCTAAATGATGTGAAAAAACTCTTTTCTTTGAGCTGGAATTAATTCTAATTATATTTTATGATTTACAGTAAATTTTTGAAATTCGAAATTTATCATTATCTTTTCACTATGTTTTTTTAATAGTGAAAGGTAAAAATCATTAGTAATCTTGAAGACAAACCTGGGCCTAATACCCTTAAAAATCTCCAACTTTAGCTTTTGTCCCAATTTTACCTTTTGTCTCATTGAAAACCTTCAACTTTAAGTCATATCCCAATTCTATCTTAAACTTTTTTTTGTCCCATAAAAAACCTCCAACTTTACGTCCAGTCTGAATTCTACCCTAATTATTTTTTGTCTTATAAAAGACCCTCAACTTTAAGTCCAGTACCAAATCTACACTAAATTTTTTTTTGTCTAAAAAAAAAAATCTCAGCTTTAGGTCCGGTTTCAATTTCACTCTAATTTTTTTGTTTAATAAAAGATTGTCAACTTTAACTTGAGTAACAAATCCGCTTTCCATTAACCCTTCGTCAAAATCACCCTTAGTGATTTTACGCTCGGTCTTCGATCTCTCGTGGTCGGAGAGCTCACGCTCGGGACACCTTAAGAGCTTGTGCTCGAGAGTTTTCCATCTCTCAGTTGTCAAAGAGAAATTTTGATCGGATGATTAAGGGGGACAGATTTGTGACTCAAATAAAAGTTTGTGGTTTTTTATGCGACTGTAAAAATTTTAGGGTAAAATTGGGACAAGACATAAAGTTGGGGGTGTTTCATGGGACAAAAAAAAGTTTAGGGTAGAATTGGGATATGATCTAAAGTTGAGGGTTTTTTATGGGACAAAAAAAAGTTTATGGTAGAATTGGGACTAGACCTAAAGTTGGAGGTTTTTTATGAGACAAAAGGTAAAATTGGGACAAAAGCTAAAGTTTGAGGTTTTTTAAGGTATTAGGCCAACAAACCTGTGTCTTTTATTTTTTTAATTTCTTTAGTAATTTGGAAAATATTTTCTAATCTCTTTGTTATCTATTATGATGTGGGGACTTTCAGTTGAGGTTCTGTTTTTAGTGACTTCTCAGCCTCATAACAATGGCACAACATGTCAAGTTAATAGAAAATCAACTCAATCCTTCACTTTGCATTGTTTGTGTAAGATAAAAGATGAGGTTCTATTTTTTTTATAGCATACAAAATACGACTAACTCCATGATGAATGCATGAAACCTTTCAAAACATACAAATATAGACATGTAGAGCCATTTATAGTTTTTCTCATTAATGTTTTTGGATTTCAAAATCTTGGAGGGAAAGAAAGAAAAGTAGCAAAATGTGCTTTGTTCCTAAGAAGACAAATAGACCCTAAGTCCACATTTGATTGAACCATGTATACGTATAATATATTCATTGGGGATTAGTGTTTCTTCTCATTATAATGAAGATATTTTCTTCCTTTTTTTGTGAATTGTGATGAAGCCATCTAACCAGATTGTTCTGTTTGCAGCCTCAAGCCAGAGAAAAGGCTCAAAAGGAGGGATTTGAAGTTAGTGTTGCCAAGACAAGTTTTAAGGCTAATACTAAAGCCTTGGCCGAAAACGAAGGGGAAGGGCTTGCAAAGGTCATCTCTGAACTTAGAGCTGTCGTTTTTAGTCTATAAGCTTGTTATTTCTGTCTTAAGAATATTGCAAATTGTCCTTCTCATGCTGCTCTTCCTTCCCAGCTTTGTTCATCCTAACAAATTTCATTGGCTCTGGAAATAGATGCATACACAGATTTGCTCCATTACTATTCTCGGTTTTTAGTGTCAGAGATTGAATTTGAACTTTCATTTCTTTGTTTCCAGAAGTGTCTTAAGAATATTATTTCTGTCTCCAGATAGCAATTGCTTACCTCTCTCATGATGTACCCACAGATGATATATAGACCAGACAATGGAGAAATTCTTGGGGTTCACATCTTTGGTCTTCATGCGGCTGATCTCATTCACGAAGCATCGAATGCAATAGCATTAGGCACAAGTATTAATGTAAGTCGGTTATATCAAAGCTGCTACAGCTTGGTGTCCAAACTACTGCTCTTAATCCTGGTCCTTTTGATATTGTTCCCGGTCCATCCTCTCTTGTCTAGACACAGCACTAGTCATGATTCTCAAAAACTTGCCTATGCTCTTCTGACACTTAATATTAATTGATATCACGCAGGACATAAAGTTTGCCGTCCATGCACATCCTACCTTGTCTGAAGTTCTGGACGAACTCTTTAAATCAGCAAAGGTGACATTCCTTACCTACAAGTGAATATGGGTCATGATGTCCCACCGCGAAAGTCTGTGGAGAAGCCTATAACCTCGGTTTTGTGTGTCAACAGGTGAATCATCCAGTTACAAGCTCTGTAAGTGAACCAGTTGCAGTCTAAGATTGACAAACACACCCGAAAATATAAAATTTTTGAAAGATGTGCTTGAATTAGGGAGATTCAACAAATTGTTCGAATCTGGACGGGACGACAGACCAACATGCCAAACCAGGGAAGATCTCCAGAGGTTTCCAGGATGTTTCGAGGCGGGCCAGGCTTGAAAGCAGTAATATGTTTCTCGATTTTGTTATCTATTGCATTTCTGAGATGCTTATATTTATTAAAGCATCATTGAGACACTTTTTCCCCAAGCTTCATTAGAAATATGGACAATATTTACTGAATAAGGGGCCTCTGCATTCAGCATGATGGAAGAGAAACTTGGATCTGAACATCAATGCAGTGGTCCGCCTCATGTCATTGCTAGGTCTGCGGTATTTTCGGTGTTTTAATTGCGATGGCTGATGTGGTACTATCGGACCCCACCCCATGTGGTAGACACACTTCAAATGTGGTATGGATGTGTTCTCGTTGTCGGTTGTAACCCGACGCGAACGCATCTCCCAGATTCGATGCGGATCTGTCGCTGGGGAACTACGGACGAGCCCAAGCTTCCGCGGGGGGGGTGGGGGGTGTTTCACGGCGAAATGGCCATTTTGGCGACTGCCTCCACCTTACAGACGATGAAATCCATGTGAGATGAAACTTCTACCACCCACTCCTTGCACCCCATTCCCACCCACCTACCCACTTAACAACTAGAATTTGGCAGGCTAGGTGGACAGATTTGAAAGTCTGACTTGCACATGACACATGTCCAGAGTCAAAGAGTTGTACAATGTAGAAATCAAACTGGACAATGACATTTAATTTGACCACAAAAATTTTGGTCCCCCAAAATTAAAATGAAAAAGACCGATGGTAAGCAGAAGCAAACCTAATGGTCAAGAAACTCATGCGCCATATACCACTAAAATCAACTTTAGAGTCCATTTTAGAGTCAAACTGTTTTTCAGAAAATTATTTTTGATTTTTTAATATTTAAATGACGGAAAATTAATCGATTTACGGAAAATGTTTTTCATGGATTGAAAATGAATTTAGATTAAAGGAAAACAATTTCTCTTTGTCAGAAGAAAATAACTTTTTCTAAACTATTAAACAAATGAAAATAAACTATTTTCTTTGACAATGATTTTCATGGAAAATATTTTCCTATATCATGAAGTTTTCAGTGAAACAAATACATCATTAAGGTTAATAATCATCTGCACAAGTATGAATATAGACTCGAACACTATGAATATGCAATTGAAATTGACGATTAATTTTGTAAGAAATACAAACAATTATTTTTCGAAAAAATGTTTTTCAATTCTTGAATTTTCCGTGAAACAAACGCATCCTTAAACTTAATATCCATTACTTTTCAGAATTAACATCCTCTGCAATGGTCATTTAGAAAATCGCCCGACAAAATGATGTGAAGGTGAACACCGCGGTGATCATAACAGCACGTCGTAACACCGTAACATAATTTATGCACAAAGGAAGAGGAACTCGTTTACTTTGATATGATATAAAGCCCTTTCGAAATGCATCTTTGCTTCAATAGTGAAATAAAAGACAAGTTACTCAAGTGACCAAAGCCGGAAATTTTTAAGGTACGGTAGCGTGCCGTGAAATTACACTTTGTACGATATTTTTGTACTCGATTATAACAACACACCATTACGAGGCAAAACAATGTTGTTACTACATTTTTGTACTTAATTGCGATGGCGGTCCAATGTGCATCAAAAGGAAATGGAAAAGAAAGGGGGCAACAACAGCTCAACAAGTCAACAACAACCCATCTCCTGCCATTACCCAGTTGTAAGCTCAAAGCTTAGAGCTGGCTTGGTATGGCCTGGCCACTTCTTGCAACACCCACCAAGAACAAGAAAATAAACAAATAAAAATAAATAAATAAAGAAATGGACAAAAATAAAAACAAAGTTAATAAACAAATAAATACAACCGCATTCAATTCCCACATGACCCGTTTGTCTTCCCTCCCGCATCTAGCATTATACTGCTCTTTCTTGAAACCAGCAGCCCTCCCCCCCCTACTTCTTCGATCCCCCATCGACGAATCGAGAAGAAAAACCATGTTTCTTATGGACTGGTTTTATGGGGTTCTCGCCTCCCTCGGCCTCTGGCAGAAGGAGGCCAAGATCCTCTTCTTGGGGCTCGACAATGCCGGCAAGACCACGTTGCTCCACATGTTGAAGGACGAGGTCGTTCGCCGTCTCGTTGTCGTTGCTTACGATTTGATGTGATTTTTGTTGTTGTTGTTGGGATTGTCGATGATGATTTCGGAATGTGGGTTTTTTCTTTTTTTTATTAAGAAAGATGTTTTCTTGGACGAATTTGCAGAGATTGGTGCAGCACCAGCCGACGCAACACCCGACATCTGAGGAACTCAGTATTGGGAAGATCAAGTTCAAGGCTTTTGATCTGGGGGGTCATCAGATCGCTCGCAGAGTTTGGAAAGATTACTACGCAAAGGTGTGATCTTTATCTTTCTTTTTTGATCAAATCTTTTTCCCACGATAGAACCGGATTTGTTAGTGCATCGGTTATGTTGCTGATCCGGACCAAAGTGTCTGCTGATGACACGATGTTTTCACGAATTTGCCTTTTTGCTTTTTGCGAATTATGAAACATATCTATGCATCTATGTATGAATTTTCAGCTGGTGTTTGTGGATAGTCTTGCACTGGGAAATCACCATGGGTTGCTTTGGATTCGGCTAGATGCACAAGTTTTGGCATGTTTTCCTATTCATGGGGTTACAAAAGTGTTTCTCTGTGGACCCTGATGGTTTTGTGCTCATAATATCCCGCTTCGATTTTCAGCCTTTTAAAACCAAAAAGACGAAAGTGATCCCGTGTATAGATCTGTTAGCTCGTGTCATGTCTGAATCTCATTGTCTTGATTGAACTTAAAACTATTACCATTCCATCTTTGGACTTCTCTTTCACGGTAGGCAATGAGAACAACTGAGGCTCCACCAATGGCTACCCTTGGACTTGCTAGCGTTCTTCCACTGTCAGCTGTCTAGTAGACTACATTCTGTCATTCTGTCCAATATCTAGAAAAACAATCTTTATTTTTCTGTCTGTTACTTTGAATGCGACTAAGGTATTGGATTGGCACTTTATCCCTATTTTAGTGAACCAACAATTGCTGAGTGTCGGTTGTGCCATTAGTGAAATGCTTGTGACAGCTGGTTTCTTGAAACTGGACTTGTTGCATTTGAATCAAGTAGGTTATATCCATGGACATGCTTCTTCTTTGCCCCATGAGTTTGGAAAACGGGAAACTATTTCTTCAACCAAAAAACTAATATCGGTGAAGAGAGTTCTTTGCTGGGTTAAAAGGTGGTCATCTGTGACCATGACCGATGGATGCAGCGGATAGAGTGCTTGAACTTTTAGTGAAAAGGATTTATTTGTCAACTATATTAGTTTATAGATCATACGGGTGAAGATGATAGTTTACATTATCTGCTGAGGATGAGAGGAGGAGGTTATTGCGCTACAAAGTGGAAGTGTTTAACCCTATGGCTCTCAATTTAGTAAAGATGGATCATCGATAGCAGTTTTAACTCGAAAAGGTACATATATAGGCAAAGAGCTTTTGTTCATTTGATGGCATTTGCACCTGCATCTATGTTGCCGAGCTTCCTCCTGTGCCATCATTTCATTTAGGCCAGAGACGATGTGCCAGCCAATGACTTTCAACTCCTTTTGTCTTCTAGTTTACAAATTTAACTCTGACAACTCTTTTGCGCACATTTTCAAATGAGTTTGATATCAAATGATTGATCTTCCGAACTTTCTTCTCTAGGTTGATGCAGTGGTATACCTGGTGGACGCCTACGACAAGGAGAGGTTTGCAGAATCAAAGAGGGAGCTTGATGCCCTCCTTTCTGATGAAGCTCTTGCGACTGTGCCTTTCCTCGTGCTCGGGAACAAGATAGATATCCCATATGCGGCTTCGGAGGACGAGCTACGGTATCATCTAGGGCTCACCAACTTCACGACCGGCAAAGGGAAAGTGAATCTTGCAGATCAGACTGTTAGACCCCTCGAAGTGTTCATGTGCAGCATCGTCCGCAAGATGGGTTACGGAGAAGGGTTCAAGTGGATGTCGCAGTACATCAAATAGAGAGCAGATTTGATGGGGTTAGTAAATGTGTTGTGTATTCATGTAGTAGTTCGTTTTTCTCTTGGCAATATTGCAGGTTCAATTTTTAATGAGAAAGAAACCAAATCATCTGATTGCTTTTAATTTATATTGGAAACATAAGCACATAGAGGGTTCATGATCCATGACATTTCCTGATTTATGTTGATCACAGGTCCTGTTTCTGGATAGACATATTTTCGTTGTACAAGGACAATACATTATCGTTCGCTTTTGTTCCACCTGTATTGAAACTCAGTCATTGCTCCCCAAACGAAGTACTCTGCCTGGATTATATAAGTTTATAATAACACAGCTGGTATTTCTGGTCTTTCTGAGGGTCGAAAGCTCGACCTAAATATTGGTCATTGAGCATGAACTATGTAAATCTCTCTGTTGATTTCTTGTTTTAGGGTGGATATGTCTCGACCGAGCATACAGGTACTTCTTATGAGCTTCTTTTGTTGTCGCACTGATGTTCTGAAAATGAACTTAGCACTCTGCAAATATAGTTCGGATGTTTCGGGCAAAAAGAGATATCGGCCTCTTGTGCGCTACTCGACACCGATTGATCACCACATGACTGGTAATTGGACATCAGTATCTCCATTTCGCACTTCTGATTCATCAGTAAGATTCAAAGAGAATCTGCGACGAAAGTCTCGTGACAAAGTAGCCGCCTCTGGAAGGAAAAAGTCGAGTGACTTGAGGCTCTGTTCGCTTTGCGATGTTTTCCGATGAAGTTATGAGATTCTTTGGCGTTCGATGTGCGCGGAAGGGAACGTAGTTCTCGAGGATTTTCGAGCTTAATACTCGATCGGGGCTAGAATATATGGTTCTTCGCTGGGGACGTCCAGTGGCTTCTGGGGTCGGAAGAGAACTGCAGGGCGGGAGTTTGTCCAGTAAGTGAACTGGCCTGACTGTACGTTGCAACTGGCTGTGCTTGTTGGCAAATCATCGATAATGGCCGTGATGGGAGGTGGAATCGAGAGGTACGCGAGTTCCTGAAAATGAGTAGTGATGGAGGTGGAATCGGTACTTTCTTCGGTGGCTTATTCCGCCCGCCAAAACCCGGCACGGTATCGAGACCTCCCGAAATCCTAAACGAAGTACTCGGCCTTCTGTGGAAGCGACACCCGGCTAGCTTCTGTTCCTCCGACGGCGATTTCAACCGGGTCCTGAGTTCGATTGGATAGCCTGGGAGATTTTTTGGAGGGGAAAGTATGGGTTTTTGGAATGTGCGTGCTCCCCCTTTCCTCCCTATGCTATGCTCTCCCGGGGTTCCGTTGAATCTATCCTCCAAGAACACCTCCGCTGCTGCGCAGAGTATGTCTTCGGGATCTTCCACCTCCCTCTGGACTCTGCACTGAGATGCCAGGAGAGATAGTTAAGAAAGAAGAGTACAATGGAGGTCGTCGTGCATAAGGTTTAGGTCTAGTGATCAGATAAAAGTTTTGCGCTCGGTCCGGAATCAACGAGAGAGTTCTGGTCCGCCTCTCGATGGCCATCCTTTCGTGTCGGCGAAGGGTTGCGAGGCCGGACAAGGTACGAAGGGCGAAGCTTGTCAGTGATGACGCGCACATTCACGTTATTGCCTAATGATTCAGCAGCCGTAATGCATCAATTGCACCACAATTCATCAACTATGTTCTCGTAGTATGGCAAGTTGATGATGCCTCTAAAGTTGGAGAGCGAATAAGCCTGTTCTTGTGTCATGGGCTTTTCTTTCCTTTTCTTGATTTGTTGTTTTTTTTCCGGCCATCTAAACCACTTCATTTGTCAAAGGAGCTCTCTCACTCAGACTCTATTAAATGAAAAGAATTTCAATCTTCAGGAGATTTTACACAAAACCCTATGAGCTTCGGCTATGGCAAACCTGTGCCCCCGAACTCTTGATCATTACACGATAGCCCCCTCCACTTTCATTTTGTTATAGCCGTTAACCTCTCTTTCTTAACCGTTGGCACGGTGCAGTGCGCATGACTTTCAAAGGGCAGAAATACATTTTCATCTCGTTTTCTCGAAGGAAATATCGTTTTTACGCTTCCTTGACGTAAAAAAAAAATCGGAAGGAAAAAAAAACACCAATTAAATAAAAATGAAAAAGTCTCAATACGCAAAAGGTCAAATAAAAAAATTAATAGTTAATCATTATGTATATGTAAAGGGTTAATCGATGCAGGAAATAAATGATAATATTTTTTTCAAAAAATAAAAACTAAAATTGAAAGGAAACGACAGCATCAACTCAAGAAGAAAATGAGGAACCGAATCAATAACGATATTTTAAATGTCAATTATTGCCAATCATCTTCTTGCATTGGTTAATCGTTCAATATATTCAAAATCCATATATATATTTTTTGATTACCCGACCTTTTACTTTTTGTTAGCGAAGCCTTTTTCCTTTTCTACTCAATTATGTTTTCTCTCTCTAAAAAATCTCATTAGCTTATACAAATACTTCCGCGGATTCCGAACAATCTTTGCTTATTGTGCTATCATTCATAGTCACTTCTTCTGATATATTAGTTAATTCATTGTACTCCCCTTTCTTCATTTTTTGGGTTAATACCATGAAAAATCTCAAACTGATATACCCGCGATAAATTTACCCAAAATTAATTTTTTGACCACCTAAAACCCTATATTTGTAATAAATTTACCCTCCACTAATTTCCGTAAAATTAGATTAATACCCCAAAAAATCACAAACTGAGGTAAAATCCCAGACTGGTACACCACATGTCATCCAACTTGTCAATTTAACGGTAAAATTTAACGGAAACTAATGGAGGGTAAATTTATCACAGATGTATCGGTTTGGGGTTTTCTGTGATAACAAAATAGCTTAGGGCAAAATTTGTCACAAGTGTACCAGTTTGGAGTTTTTTGTGGTATTAATTTTTATTTTTTCTCCCTAAAGTTGAAGGCAAAGGAGAGACTTATTTTGAAAAAATGAAGAAGAAGAAAGACATGAAAGTACACACTACCTCTCGCAAGCCATGCGCATTGCATTTGTAAACCGAAATAGTTAACGGGTATAATAAAATGGAAAATTCAACAAAGATAATGCATAGTAGTCGCACTTGCGTATTACCCTAAAGTCTGGAGGAGATTAGGGTAATTCTCCCCGATTTCCAAAACACGAATCTATCTATCTATCTGTATATATTAATCAGCATATTAAATTGAAAGTCTCTTGTTTTTTTGCGAGCAAAAGGTTTGCCCCCGAAGTCACAAGCATAGCCTTCACCTTGCCATTAATTTTGATCCGCCCCATTCGACAAGCACGTCCTCACCGTACATCTGTCTAGCACCCGCCAAATTCCAACGGCCCAACTAAAGCGTAGATCACGATGTCCAGCCTTCGTGCCAAAGCTATAGAACAAAGCGCATATATTTGAAATGGTACCAAGCTGCTACTGCGGCTAAAGAAAGTGGCCTTCAAAACCTTCAAGCACTCACCTTTCATAAATCTTTCTTGTTTTCGGCTGTAAAGAAGAAGAAAAACAGAGGAGTGATGTCTCTGGTGGATTGGTTCTCTGGGTTTCTGGCGTCTCTCGGTTTGCGGCAGAAGGAAGCCAAGATCTTGTTCTTGGGGCTGGATAATGCAGGGAAGACCACTCTGCTTCGCATGTTGAAGGATGAGGTACTTTCGTTTCGTTTGACTTCACAGACACTCCCTTCCATGGAAATACACAGTTCTGAAGCTGCTTTTCTCGTATCATGATCGAGAATTTCTCTTTCCAATCCGTTCTCATTTTCGTCATTGATTCCTTTTATTTCTCGAGGCCTCTCTTCATTTCGTCCCCTGCGTGCTGACTGCATGACTCTTGCACTTGTGTGGTATCAGTTCATCGTGTATTTCTTGCTGCAGTGCGTTTATGTAGGGCGTTCATAGGAGGACGCATGCTTATTGAACGTAAGCTGAGCAATTCTGATATGGTTCTGCGATTGGCAGAGATTGGTTCAGCACCAACCCACCCAGTTCCCGACCTCAGAGGAAGTGAGCATAGGGAAGATGAAGTTCAAAGCTTTCGACTTGGGTGGTCGCCAGATCGCTCGTAGGGTCTGGCGGGACTGCCACGCTAAGGTGAAGTTTTGCTCTTTTTCTCTCCTCATCGAAAGCTCCGGATGTGGGATGCCCCTTTAATTGCGTGCCTTCTGGTTCATTCATTCCCGATTCTGTGATAGTTTCTAAATCTTCATGCGAGAATGATGCACGCGGGGTGGATCGTCCTGCCGAGAGGAGTAGGCTGCTTTTTTGCCCCATGAGTTTGGAAAACCGGAAAAACTTTTCCTTCACCCAATAAAACTGATATCGGTGAAGAGAGTTCTTTGCTGGGTTAAAAGTTGGTCCTCTGCGACCATGACCGATGAATGCAGCAGATAGAATGCTGGAACTTTTAGGGATCTTAAGCTAGCGTCGATAGGGTCAAGCATGTTGCCATCATGAATCTAAACTTAAATGTAACTATGTGCACGTGAAATAGCTGAAAAAGGATTTATCTGTCGACTACATTAGTCATGGATCATAAGGGTGGAGATGACGGTTTACATTATCTGCTGAGGACGAGAGGAGAAGGCTCTCTTCCATTTAGTAAAAAGAGGGATCTTCGACAGCAGTTCTAACTCGAAAAGGTAAATGTAGAGGCGAAGAGCTCTTGCTCATATCGATCGCATTTGCTCCTGCATCTATGTCGCCGAGCGTCCTCCTGTCCCGTCATTTCGTTTAGGCCGGAGGCGATGTGCGACTCAATGACTTTCCACTCCTTTCGTCTTCTAGTTTACAAATTTAACTCGGGACAGCTCTTGTTGCCCACGTTTTCAAATGAGATTAGCATCAAGCGATTGATCTTCCCGACTTTCTTCTCTAGGTTGATGCAGCAGTATACCTGGTGGACGCCCACGACAAGGAGAGGTTTGCGGAATCAAAGAGGGAGCTCGATGCCCTCCTTTCAGAGGAAGCTCTTGCCAAGGCGCCTTTCCTCGTGCTCGGGAACAAGATAGATATCCCGTATGCGGCTTCTGAGGACGAGCTGCGGTATCATCTCGGGCTCACCAACCTCACGACCGGCCAATGGAAAGTGAATCTCGCAGATCAGACTGTTAGACCCCTCGAAGTGTTCATGTGCAGCATCGTGCGCAAGATGGGCTACGGCGAAGGGTTCAAGTGGATGTCGCAGTACATCAAGTAGAGAGCCGATCTGTGGGGGGTTAGTAAACGTGTCGTATGGATGTTGTACTTCTTTTTTGCCATAGCCGAAGCCTTTTCCTTTTCTACCTAATCATGCGTTTTCTCTCCGAAACATCTCATTAGTTACCCGACCTGTTCTTGGGTCATGCATGGGCTTTTCTTTCCTTTTCTTGATTTTTTTTTTCCGGCCATCTAAACCACTTCATTTGTCAAAGGACCTCTTTGACTAAAACTCTATTAAATGAAAAGAATTTTAATGTTTAGGAGATTTTACACAAAACCCTATGAGCTTCGGCTATGGCAAATCTGTGCGCTCGAACTCTTGCTCATTACACAATACCCCCCTCCACTTTCATTTTGTTGTAGCCGTTAACTTCTCTTTCTTAACCGTCGGCGCGGTGCAGTGCGCGTGACTTTCAAAGGATAAAAATACATTTTCATCTCGTTTTCTCGAAGGAAATATCGTTTTTACGCTTCCTTGACGTAAAAAAAAAATTGAAGAAAAAATAAAATAAAACACCAATTAAATAAAAATGAAAAAGTCTCAATACCGGAAAGGTCAAATAAAAAAATTAATAGTTAATCGTTATGTATATGTAAAGGGTTTATCGATGCAAGAAATAAATGATAATATTTTTTCCAAAAAATAAAAATAAAAAGGGAAAAAACCACCAAAAACCCCAAACTTTACCATCTGTGACACATTTACCCCGAACTTTTTTTTGTGACACCAAAAACCCCGAACTTTGCTTTTGTGACACATTTACCCCAATGTATTTAGTCCATGGGCATTTTCGTCTTTTCTGCTTTTTCTTTTTTTTTCCTTTCCGGCGAGGGGAGGCCTCGCCGGATCCGGCGAGGGGGCCCTCGCCGGCGTCGAGCGAGGGCGGCCCTCGCCGCATCCGGCGAGGGCGGACCTCGCCTCGGCGCCGGCGAGCGAGTGGCGGCCCTCGCCCGGACTCAGCGAGGTCGACCTCGCGCCCGCCGGCGAGGGTCGACCTCGCCGAGTCGGGCGAGGGCCGCCTCGCTCGCCCAGCGAGGCGACCTCGCGGCGCGCCGGCGAGGTCCGCCCTCGGGCGAGCGAGGCCGCCCTCGCCCGATCCGGGCGAGGTCGACCCGCGCCGCCGGCGAGGGTCGACCTCGCTCGAGCTCGGGCGAGGGCCGCTCGCCGCCCAGCGAGGCGGACTCGCGCGGGCAGTCGGCGAGGTCCGCCGCCCGGGCGAGCAAGGGCGGCCCTCGCCCGATCCGGCGAGGTCGACCCTCGGCGGCCGAGCGAGGGCGGCCTCGCCGATCCGGGCGGCGGCCCTCGCCCGACTCAGCGAGGTCGACCCTCGCCGACGCCGGCGAGGGTCGACCTCGCCAGATCGGGCGAGGCGGCCCGCTCGCCCAAAGCGAGGCGAACCTCGCCCGACGCGGCGAGGGCCGCCGCCTCCCGGACTGGGCGAGGGCCGCCCTCGCTCGACACCGGCGAGGGCCCCTCGCCCGGATCCGGCGAGGCCGACGCCGGCGAGGCCCTCGCCGGAAGGACAAAAAAAAGAAAAAAAGAAAAAGCAGAAAAGACGAAAATGCCCATGGACTAAATACATTGGGGTAAATGTGTCACAAAAGCAAAGTTCGGGGTTTTTGGTGTCAAAAAAAAGTTCAGTAAATGTGTCACGATGACAAAGTTTGGGGTTTTTTGTGGTTTTTTCCCAAATAAAAATTGAAAGGAAACGACAGCATCAACTCAACAAGAAAATGAGGAACCGAATCAATAACGATATTTTAAATATCAATTATTGCCAATCATCTTCTTGCATTGGTTAATCGTTCAATATATTCAAAATCTATATATATATATATATATTTGGTTACCCGACCTTCTACTCTTTGTTAGCGAAGCCTTTTTCCTTTTCTACTCAGTTATGTTTCTTCTCTCTGAAATATCTCATTAGCTCTACAAATACTTCCGCGAATTCCTAACAATCTTACTTATTATGTTATTATTGATAGTCACTTCTTCCGATATATTAGTTAATTCATTGTACTCCCTTTTCTTTATTATTTAGGTTAATATCATGAAAAATCCCAAATTGATACATCCACGATAAATTTACCCCAAATTAATTTTTTGACTACTAAAAACCCTATATTTGTGATAAATTTACCCTCTACTAATTTCCGTGAAATTGGATTAATACCACGAAAAATCACAAACTAAGGTAAAACCCCAAACCGGTACACCACGTGTCATCCAACTCGTCAATTTAACGGTAAAATTTAACTGAAACTAACGGAGGATAAATTTGTTACAGGTGTATCTGTTTGGAGTTTTCTGTGGTAAAAAGATCAACTTGGGGCAAAATTTGTCACAAGTGTATCAATTTGGGGTTTTTCGTGATATTAATTTTTATTTTTTTCCCCAAAGTAGAAGGCATAGGAGAGATTTATTTTGAAAAAAGAAGAAGAAGAAAGACATGAAAGTACACACTACCCCTCGCAAGCCATGCACATTGCATTTCTAGACCGAGAATCGTAACCGAGAGAGTTAACGGGTATAATAAAATGGAAAATTCAACAAAGATAATGCATAGTAGTCGCACTTGCGTATTACCCTAAAGTCAGGAGGAGATTTGCGTAATTCTCCCCGATTTCCAAAACACTAATCTATCTATCTATCTGTATATATTAATCAGCATATTAAATTGAAAGTCTCTTGTTGTTTTGCGAGCCTAAAGGTATCCCGAAGTCCAAACACGGCCTTCGTCTTGCCATTAATCTTGATCCGTCCGATTCGACAAGCACATCCTCCGATTCGACAAGACAATCCTCACTGTACATCTGTCTAGTACCTGCCAAATTCCAATTCCTCAACTAAAGCGTAAGATCACGACGTCGACCGTTCGTGCCAAAACGATAGAACAGAGAGCATAAATTTGAAAAAAAATGGTTCCAGGCTGCTGCTGCAGCTAAAGAAAGTGGCCTTCAAACCTTCAAGCACTCACCTTTCATAAATCTTTCTTGTTTTCGGCTGTAAAGAAGAAGAAAAACAGAGGAGTGATGTCTCTGGTGGATTGGCTCTCTGGGTTTCTGGCGCCTTAGGACTGGATAATGCAGGGAAGACCACTCTGCTTCGCATGTTGAAGGATGAGGTACTTTCGTTTCGTTTGACTTCATAGAGACTCCCTTCGATGGAAATACACAGTTCTGAAGTTGCTTTTCTCTTATCATGATCTGAGAATTTCTCTTTCCAATCCATTCTTATTTTCGTCATTGATTCCTTTTGTTTCTTGAGGCCTCTCTTCATTTCGTCCCCTGTGTGCTGATTGCATGACTCTTGCGCTTGTGTGCTATCGGTTTATCGTGTATTTCTTGCTGCAGTGCGTTTATGTAGCACGTTCATAGGAGGACGCGCGCTTATTGAACGTAAGCTGAGCAATTCTGATATGGTTCTGCGATTGGCAGAGATTGGTTCAGCACCAACCCACCCAGTTCCCGACTTCAGAGGAAGTGAGTGTAGCGAAGATGAAGCACCAACCCACCCAGTTCCCGACTTCAGAGGAAGTGAGTGTAGGGAAGATGAAGTTCAAAGCTTTCGACTTGGGTGGTTGCCAGATCGCTCGTAGGGTCTGGCGGGACTACTATGCTAAGGTGAAGTTTTGCTCTTTTTCTCTCCTCATTGAAAGCTCCGGATGTGGGATGCCCCTTTAATTGCGTGCCTTCTGTTTGATTCATTTGCGGATTCTGTGATAGTTTCTAAATCTTATGCGCAAAATGATGCATGCGGGGTGGATCGTCCTGCCGAGAGGAGTCGGATGCTTTTTTGCCCCATGAGTTTGGAAAACGGGAAAAACTTTTCCTTCAGCCAATGAAAGTGATATCGGCGAAGAGAGTTCTTTGCTGGGTTAAAAGGCGGTCCTCTGCGACCATGACCGCTGGATGCAGCAGATAGAATGCTGGAACTTTTAGTGATCTTAAGCTAGCGTCGATAGGGTCAAGCATGTTACCATCATGAAACTAAACTTAAATGTAACTATGTGCACGTGAAAAAAGGATTTATCTGTCGACTACATTAGTCATGTGTCACGGGTCGATCGATCTAGCGTTCCCACATCCGTGCGGCCTTAGGAATTTCTCCCCAAGTAAGCCTTTCCACACTCACACTCGCAAGAACTTTAGAGAGAGAAACTCTAAAGAGAGAAGCTCTGAACTTTGTATTGCTTCTTGGAAATGAGAGATGATCAAATGAGGGGAGGAGACCCCATTATATACAAGTATCGGGCTGACCGTATCCGTAGATCTCTCCCCGATCTCAACGGTCGAGATCGTACTCCCCCAACTACCCCACCTACTGCATTTATTACGGAAGGGTACAATTACCGTATCGCCCGCCCCCAGGAATATTCTAGAAGACATCAAGAAAACCCTAGTATTAGAATACTCGGGGCCCGCCTTCTCGTCCAAGGGTCGGTCACGGTCCATCGTCCAGAAAACCTCAGGAACGATCCAATTCTTCGGGCCGTGACATTCTCCCCCACCTATTTGGGCGACGCCCTCGTTGCGTCTTCGGCATGGAAAGCATCGATATGTTTCTTGAATTGCCAAAGAGCTTCCTCGGGCTGCCAACTTGCTTCACTCTCCGGAAGACCCTTCCATCGGATCAAGTATTCTCGCTTCGGCGCACGATATCTCTTCCGTATGACTCAATCCGCCATGATGAAGTCGACGTCTTGATCATAGGAGGTCTTTGCTCCTAGCGGTGCCCGTTGCGACTCCCCTCAATCCGGGTCCTCTTCGTCTACACGGAAAGGTTTAAGCATACTCACATGGAATACCGAATGTACCTTAAGCTTTGGTGGGAGTTCCAGTTTGTATGCGACCTTCCCGACTCGATGCAACACTCGGAATGGCCTCTCATAGTGACGTATAAGCCCTTTATGCACGTCCTTGTATCGGAGCACAAGGTGTAGCTTGGCCAACACCAAGTCCCCGACTTGGAATTCCACGTGCCGTATCTTCTTGTCGGCCCACTTCTTCATGCGCTTCGAGGCCTTGTGTAGACACGTTTGCGCCAAGTCTGCCTGCTCATGCCACTCCTTGGCGAACTTGAAAGCGGATGGGCTACTCCCCTTATAGCCCGTTGCAACCGTACTTGGAGTGAGTGGTTGTTGTCCCATTGCGATCTCGAACGGACTTTGGTTCGTGGACTCGCTCTTTTGAAGATTGTAGGGGAATTGGGCTACATCGATCAACTTCGCCCAGTTCACTTGTGTCGTACTTACATAGTGTCGGAGGTACAACTCCAAGAGTGCATTGACTCGCTCTGTTTGTCCGTCAGTTTGGGGATGCACGCTCGTGAAGAAGTTGAGATCCGACCCTAATAATTTAAAGAGTTTAGTCCAGAACCTATCCGTGAATCGAGGGTCGCGATCGCTCACGATCGTTTGTGGCACTCCCCAATATTTGATGACGTGCTTCAAGAATAACTTGGCCGCCTCCTCGGCCGGACAATCTTTCGATGCGGGCACGAACGTCGCGTACTTGGAAAATTGATCCACCACGACCATAAGAGTCCGACACCCTTCGGACTTTGGCAAGTTGACAATGAAGTCCATGGAGACACTCTCCCATGGACGCTCCGGGATGGGAAGTGGCTCCAAAAGCCCCGCCGACGACCGTTGTTCAAGCTTGTCTTGTTGGCATACAAGACATGTCCGTACATATGCCTCAACGTCGTTGCGCAAGTGAGGCCAAAAGTATCGATCCTCCACAAGCGCCGTAGTGCGGTGGATCCCCGGATGACCCGCCCATTTGGAATCGTGCCACTCTCGTAGGATTTCCTTCCTTAGCTTCCCATGGAGGGGAACGTACAACCGTTGTCCCTTGGTGTAAAGCAAGTCGCCTTCACACCAAAATTGCCGGGTCTTGCCTTCCTGAGCATGGTCGAGGAGTGCCTTGGCGGTTGGATCATGTTTGAGCCCTTCCTTGATCCGTTCGTTCCATGGATTCTCGGGACGAGTTAGGGTTGACGCCAACTCCGCCTTTCGACTAAGAGCGTCGGCCACGGAGTTCGCCTTCCCAGGCTTGTGCGACTCAATGACTTTCCACTCCTTTCGTCTTCTAGTTTACAAATTTAACTCGGGACAGCTCTTGTTGCCCACGTTTTCAAATGAGATTAGCATCAAGCGATTGATCTTCCCAACTTTCTTCTCTAGGTTGATGCAGTAGTATCCCTGGTGGACGCCCACGACAAGGAGAGGTTTGCGGAATCAAAGAGGGAGCTCGATGCCCTCCTTTCAGAGGAAGCTCTTGCCAAGGCGCCTTTCCTCGTGCTCGGGAACAAGATAGATATCCCGTATGCGGCTTCTGAGGACGAGCTGCGGTATCATCTCGGGCTCACCAACCTCACGACCGGCCAATGGAAAGTGAATCTCGCAGATCAGACTGTTAGACCCCTCGAAGTGTTCATGTGCAGCATCGTGCGCAAGATGGGCTACGGCGAAGGGTTCAAGTGGATGTCGCAGTACATCAAGTAGAGAGCCGATCTGCGGGGGGTTAGTAAACGTGTCGTATGGATGTTGTACTTCTTTTTTGCCATAGCCGAAGCCTTTTTCCTTTTCTACCTAATCATGCGTTTTCTCTCCGAAACATCTCATTAGTTACCCGACCTGTTCTTGGGTCATGCATGGGATTTTCTTTCCTTTTCTTGATTTTTTTTTTCCGGCCATCTAAACCACTTCATTTGTCAAAGGACCTCTTTGACTAAAACTCTATTAAATGAAAAGAATTTTAATGTTTAGGAGATTTTACACAAAACCCTATGAGCTTCGCTATGGCAAACCTGTGCGCTCGAACTCATGCTCATGACACAATACCCCCCTCCACTTTCATTTTGTTGTAGCCGTTAACCTCTTTTTCTTAACTGTCGACACGGTGCGGTGTGCGTGACTTTCAAAGGGTAGAAATACATTTTCATCTCGTTTTCTCGAAGGAAATATCGTTTTTACGCTTCTTTTGACGTAAAAAAAATGGAAGAAAAAAATAAAATAAAACACCAATTAAATAAAAATGAAAAAGTCTCAATACCGGAAAGGTCAAATAAAAAAATTAATAGTTAATCGTTATGTATATGTAAAGGGTTAATCGATGCAAGAAATAAATGATAATATTTTTTCCAAAAAATAAAAATAAAAATTGAAAGGAAACGACAGCATCAACTCAACAAGAAAATGAGGAACCGAATCAATAACGATTTTTTAAATATCAATTATTGCCAATCATCTTCTCGCATTGGTTAATCGTTCAATATATTCAAAATCTATATATATATTTTTTTTTGGTTGCCCGACTTTTACTTTTTGTTAGCGAAGCCTTTTTCCTTTTCTACTCAATTATGCTTTCTCTCTCTAAAAAATCTCATTAGCTATACAAATACTTCCGCGAATTCCTAACAATCTTTGCTTATTATGCTATCATTGATAGTCACTTCTTCCGATATATTAGTCAATTTATTATACTCCCTCTTCTTTATTTTTTGGGTTAATATCATGAAAAATTCTAAACCGGTACATCCATGACAAATTTACTTCAAACTGATTTTTTAACCACAAAAAAATCCAAACCGGTACATTTGTAATAAATTTACCCAAAAACTGATTTTTTGACCATGAAAATCCCCAAACTGGTACATTTGTGACAAATTTACCCTACACTAAATTCCATGAAATTGGATTAATACCATGAAAAATCACAAACGGATACACCCGTGACAAACGCAGGTAAAACCCCAAATCGGTACACTCGTCAACTGCCACGTGTCATTCAACTCAACAATTTAACTGTAAAATTGAACGGAAACTAACGGAAGGTAAATTTGTCACATGTATACTAGTTTGAGGGTTTTCTTGTGGTCGAAAAAAAAAAAGCTTGGCGTAAATTTGTCACAAGTGTACCGGTTTGGAGTTTTTCATGGTATTAACCCTTTTTTTTTTTCCCTAAAGTCGATGGCAAAGGAGAGATTTATTTTGAAAAAAAGAAAGAAAGACACGAAAATACACATCATCCCTTGCAAGCCATGCGCATTGCATTAGTAGACCGAGAATGTACCCGAGAGTTAACTGGTATAATAAAATGAAAATCAATAAGATAATGTACGGTCGTCGCACATGTGTATTGCCCTAAAGTCAGGAGGAGATTTGCTTAATTCTCCCCGGTTTTCAAAACACTAATCTATATATTTGTTACTAATCAGCATATTGAATTGAAAATCTCTTGTTTCTTTTTTGGCCTTTTTTTTGCGAGTTTAGATGTGTGCTCATCTTGATCCATCCGATTCACCAATCACAAAACGTCAAACGCATTCTCACCGTACAGCTGTCTCACATGCATTACTACCCTAAAGTCAGGAGGAGATTTGCGCAGTTCTTCCCGATTTTCAAAATACTCATTTATATATGTGTTGATAATCGGTATATTAAATTGAAAATCTCTTCTTCTATTTTTTTCAAGTATAAAGTGCCCGGAAGTAAAAAAAAAAATGAAAAAGCTTCTTCATGACCTTGTCGTTTTTCGTTCCAATCAAGGAGGCACACCTCATCCCCTCATCTTGATCCGTCCGATTCGCCGATCACAGAAGCGTCAAACGCATCCCGACCGTACAACCCGTCAAACGCCCGCGGCCCTCCAGTTCCTCCACGTAAGCATCCCACGTAACCTCGGACAACTGTCGCGCGTTGTTCCCCGCGTCTGCCACGCTGTCATCTTCCCCCGGGGGGACGCAACCCACCCAATCAGCACCGTCCACGTAGACAAGGCTCGACATCCACCGCGGATAGCCGGTCATCCGCCCCCTCCCAACGCGCCACGTGTGCAATCAACCGTGGATGCGATGCGTACCCGTCTCACCGGCGTAGCCGGTAAACTCTGTTGGCACGGATAGTATCCAACCAGAGAGTATAAATTCCAAAAGGGTTCCTGCTGAAGTTGCTCCAAGCTTCACGCTCTCACCTTTCTCTTCAAGCTCTCACATTCCTCAATTCTTTCTTCTTGTCGGTTGAGATTTCGGGAGATTTTTCACTTGGGTTTCGTCCAAAGAAGGGAAAAGTGAGGAGCCATGTTTCTGGTGGACTGGTTCTATGGAGCTCTGGCGTCTCTGGGTTTGTATCAGAAGGAAGCGAAGGTCTTGTTCTTGGGGCTGGATAACTCAGGGAAGACCACCCTGCTTCACATGTTGAAGGACGAGGTACTTTCATCTGGCTTCAGGGCGACACCCTTTGGCGGAAATTCACAGTTCTGAAGTTGCTTTTGTCTTATCGTGATCTCTTTTTTTATCTGTTTCTATTTTTCGTCGCCTTTTGTCTTTCGAGGCCTCTCTTTGGTGAGTTGATTGCATGATTCTTGCGCTTGTGTGGCATGGGTTTATCGTGTATTTCTTAGTCTACAGTTGGTATATGTAAGAGCATAACATTTCTGGTCTGGCTCTGTGATTGGCAGAGTTTGGCTCAGCACCAACCCACCCAGTTCCCGACTTCAGAGGAACTGAGTATAGGGAGGATAAAGTTCAAAGCTTTCGACTTGGGTGGTCACAAGATCGCTCGTAGAGTCTGGCGGGACTACTACGCTAAGGTGAAGTTTTGCTCTTTTTCTGTCCTACGAAAGCTCCTGATTTGGGATATACGTTTAATTGCGTGCCGTTTGGATGATTATGGTTTCTGTCATAGTTTTTGACTTTTCTGCATATTGATGCATGCGGGATGGATCATCCTACTGAGAGTAGCCTGATGCTTTTGATTAATCATGTTAAACTTAACACTTCGAACGCTTCATTCTTGTCTGTGAGTGTGTTTCTTGTACAGTTATTGTTGGTTGTTTGTTTTGTAAAACAAACAAAATAGTGCATTTTCCTTTGTCCCACATAGGAAAGTTTTGAGAAAAAGTGGGTTACTTTATAACTGTGAATATCTTCTTGCTCTTTAGAGTGAAGACAATGAGGTGTGTGCTAGTCCACACAATACCCGCTTGCGCGGCCGCGGTTTAATTAGCACTAATCCCTTTATATTTTTATTTTATTTCGTAAGGTTATCTTATTAATTTTTATTATTTGAAAGGTTGTTTTTTGTTTATTAAGTAATTTTCGAAATTATGAAAATTCGGAATTATATATATTTATTTATTTTATTCCGAATTTTACACGTGTCTTTCCAAGACAACTTTTGGAGATTATACTTGTTCAGTTTTCAATCTTTTCCGAAGGGTTGCATCTATTCAGTTTGCAACTTCTTCCGAAGGAATATCTTTGTTAGCTTTGCAACCTTTCGTGAAGAGTTGCCAATGTTCTTTAAGACCGATTTCTATATATGTCAGTTTTTGGCAAGAAAGAAAAAAAGATCAATTTCTTCAAGTCTTCTTTCGAAAAACTACAGTCATCATTTCTTTTGTTTCCTAGAGAGACCCTGGAGAAATACTAGAATTGCTATCTAGTATTCTCATTTTGAGACTTTGTTGTATCCTGGAGGATTTTTGCCGGTGACCATTAGCAACAATTGTGGGGCAAATAAATCCTTAAGGAAAGTGATATCACGCCTCAAAGTCCGACTTGATTGCTCTTTGATTCGAAGCCATTCAAATTTACAACAGTTATAAGGTAAAGCACGTTGGACATTGGATATGAATCATGCGAACTCTTGAATTTTGAGTCGACATAGAATTAGTCGGGCGCATTTAGAGTAATGTTGAAGCCCGATTCTTAACTTTCGGTTCACTGTTGTTTTTATTTAGCGCATTCTGTTTTCAATAGAACAACCTGTAATTGAACATTTAGTTTACTTTGAGATCAGGTCTGACTTGTTGGATTGAGGTGATGGAATGCTTATGCGATCGCCACAACCTAGCCGTCGTCCATTTGTACTTCTATCTTTCATATTCTACATTGCTTCCAATAGGGGCTTTATATAGGCCAAAAAGAAACATGTATTGCAGGGACTGATTTTCAGTAGTCTGGGTTGGCGAGTGACATGTTTTCATGTTATCTGGTGGTCTGTAAGATGGTTTTCTCGCACACTGTTGATTTTGGTTTTCTCCCTCTTCTAGTTCTCTTCGGATAACATTGTATCCATTGCTACTCCATTTTCAAGATACTGTATATAGTCAGTGTGGTTGACTTGCAGTGTTTATAAGTCAGATGTTACTATCTGATCTAATCAACTAGAAGTTTTGGCCAGTGTATTCGGTACTGGTTTTTCCTTGCTGCAAAAATTTCCGTTTTCTGGGATACACTCTGACGATGTGATTCCGCGATAGGGGAACCCAAGTTTAGCATCTAGGGGATGTGGCCTTTATCGACTGGCCGGCACTCGTTCACATTTGGCATTTTTTAACTTTAAACGATCACGTCATATGTTTATTGTTTCATATTGTTGCTGCACATGTATGGGAGCATGTGAAACAATCACTTTGTGGAAGATGACGGATGCTTTGGAACTTGTATACAGGTCGATGCGGTGGTGTACCTAGTCGACGCTTGTGACAAGGATAGATTCGCCGAGTCGAAGGAGGAGCTGGACGCTCTCCTCACAGACGAGTCACTGGCGAAGAAGGTCCCGTTCCTCGTCCTGGGAAACAAGATCGACATCCCTTACGCCGCGTCGGAGGACGAACTGCGGTACTATATGGGCCTCACCAACTTCACCACCGGGAAGGGCAATGTCGACCTCACCGGCACCAACATCCGCCCTCTCGAGGTCTTCATGTGCAGCATCGTGCGCAAGATGGGCTACGGCGAGGGCTTCAGGTGGCTCTCTCAGTACATCAAATGAGCATTTCTCTTCCTGGGGTGTGTTTTGTTGCTGTAAGTGGCTGAACTGGCGTCGGGTTTATGCGCTCGCGTCTATATAGATGCATATAAACTAGTGTTAAGCAACCGTAGAAGTTCATTTAGCTTTTGATAGTAAGCAGTTTGCTTTGTGTCTATGAATTTTGCTCAATTTTTGGTGTCAAAAGCAATAAACTTGAGAAGTAGGTCTCGGATTTCATTCACGCATCTGTTTTTCGACTGGTGTCCTTAATACGTCTTTACATTCTTTCATTCACGTTATTAAATGTTCTGGATTCGCATGTTTAATGCTTTTACCAACCTACTTGTGAGAAAAAAAAATGTTGAAATGTTGAGGCTCGATTTGTTCGATCAACTTTTGGTTGTTATCGACAAATATTTAGACTTAGTCGATGGAGTAGAGTGTGGTCAATAATGAACGGAACAATTGACAATTTGAAGGGAATCGACAACTTGCTAAGGAAGTAATAAAGTTATCAACGAAAGCCTTCATCAAAATTTGAGAAGGTGATTGATAGTTATCGATAGTAAGCAATTGACAAAAAACATTTTCGCTGGATGGTTATGTTTATTATTGCCACTAATTTAGGATTTTTTTATAACTTATTGTGGATAAGTATTGCTAAATAATAGGAGATTGTGTGATTTTTTTTTTGTTATTTCTTTATTCAAATTCAGTAACCGTTCTATGTAATAGTCGGTAGAGGGTTATAAATACCCCAAGTGTATTAATTGTAAACGACCCCTAATCAATCACATAACTCAATGTTCTTTTGCAAATCTTTATCTAAACATCCTTGCAATTTACATGACAGGACATAATTATCTCCTACTTTCGTACCTTTAATTCTCTTTTCATTTACTTTCTGTTCAAATTAACAAAAAACCCTTCACAACCTTTGTGGATTCATATCGATCCATTTACATTTAAAGGATATTTCATCATTTTTTGTGAAACAATTGCACAATAGCTTTTTCGATTTTTCTCTTAATGTGACTTTTTTAAATTAATGTTATGAGCCTAAATGGCAACTTGTGCATTGGGCAAAAAGAATATAAAAATAAGACAATTTCAACAATATTTGAAAATACAATATTATAGTACTCTATAAAATTTATCAAGTAAAGCTAGATATTTTAGATGTATTGAATATAACTGTGCAAGGAATACTTGGAACAAAGTTGATACAGACTTTAGAATGCAATTGGTATATATACTGACTACAATTAAAACGGAACTTAAAACAATGTCAACAAGAAAATCACACTCAATAGTATAGTATATTGACTACAATTACTTTCCTAAACCACACATTAAATCTCGTTTAGAAAATTCACTTATATTGTAACTCATTATAACTAGATAATAAAGAAATAGTAGGAGTTACGTAATTGATTCTGAAAATTTCACATGGAAAGCTTCATTAATTGCTTGAGTAGTGTCTAAGTTAAGGCATCTATATCTATCGAGGGTTTTAGGTGTTACGTTTTTATGCAACCCTTATATTATATTTGACAGGGGTAACGAGAAAGGAAAAGAAAGGATTTAAGCAATCACGGGGAAGTAAAAAGAGAAGATTTGAAAGGATTGAGCTATAATGTTGCTTGGATGTTAGCAACGGAAAAGGAAAAAAAAAGAATACACTATAACATGCATATCCTTTTGTGTGTTTAGAAATTGAAAAAAAATAAGGGTATAAACGAGTAAGAAGAAAAATTGTTTTTATTAAATACACATATATCTCGTATTTCGCAAAAAATTATCCAAAAAGTCCAAACCTATTATACGATAGTTAATTCAATCCTAAACTTTTCAAAACTCAAAGCATCTCCGGACCTACCTTGGGCTAAAGGTCTTTAGAGGCCTTTGGAAAATGCAGTTATTCAAAAATTTTGCCGAATATCATTTGCATTGTCATCAAAGACTTTAGAGCCCAAAGGGCTTTTGGCAAAGTGTTGCCAAACGCACCCTAAGTAGCAAATCTACATTGGACATAGCCTTCGGGGCGATCAATTGATGAGGGACTTGTCTTACACTCTACTCTCAAAGGATTTGCATAGACGTGACCCGACACTTCTGTGTAATCTAGCTATAAGTAGCAAGAATTCAATTACGACAGTACACACTTAATTCCACTTTGCTGCTTTTTTCACTCGAATCGACCTGCACAAGTGGGGATCGCCGGATTGGGGCATGCGCGGTCGAATTCGATAGCTCTGCTCGTGAATCTTCTTCCTCTTGTCGGACATTAATGTTAGTTCGAGACGGGGACGTCCAACCCCTAAAGTGGAAAGATAGCGTTTGGTGAATGTCAAAGTTGGTGAATCTTTGGGCCCATAGAAAGATAGTGGCAACGCAAAAATAGAAGGGAAAAAAAAGGATTTAATGACGTGCGACCAAGATTTGGCACTAAAGATTGCATGCATTTGTGCTTGATAACAGCATTTTGGACCATCCAAGGACGGCACGGTTTGTTCCTTACGCTTTAATTAGGTTAGGTTATTTCGTTATTGTCTTAAACAAAAAAAAAGCCAGCTTCCCTGCCCCCCATAAGAAAGGGCGGAAATGAATAAGATACAATTTGAACAGTTTTTTGTTATTCATTTGAAGCGTAAAAACAGTTTTTCGGGAGAAATTATCCAATTAGTCATAAACTTATTGTACGGAGTCCTAAATGTTCAAGATTTTTCAATTCCTGAACCTTTGCGCATAATTCCAATGTAGTATTCCAGCAAATTTTCACTGGAAATCGATGACATGGCGGTCCAGTCGTTGTCGGCCTTCCCACATGACACACCACCACGTTAGTGATTTCCGGCGAGAATTGGCCGGAAGGGTTACATTGGAAATTTTTCGCAAATGTTGAGGACTGAATTGGCAAAATTAGAAAGTTTATGATTGAATTGATATCCGTACAATATGTTTATGATTGATTGGGTAATTTCTACTTAGTTTTTCACATGAACATATTGTTTAAATGACTCCATAAAACTAGGTTAATAAAAAAAACCAAAGCAAAGCAAAAACTTTTTGCTTTGGATATCTTTTATTGTACATCAAGGGAGGGAAAATTTGTGCCAAAAGGTTTTTCTAATTAAGAACCTACATTTTCCTTCTTTGCCATTTTATATGCGAACTAATTAAGTCCAAACCTTGGCCGCGCAAGTGGTCGTAAATTAGAGCATTTTCATGCAAATGATTGGATTCGAACGGGTGACCTCCAGTTTTCGAATCGTAAATCTCTCATCACTCCAACCAACTGTGTCAGCCTCAGTCACCGTTTCAATGAGAGCCGTGGGCGTGTTTGCAATTCTTGTGAGCAATAATATCACTAATTCAATCACAGTTGCCCTCCGCAATGATTCCTCTTGTATCGTGAGGTAAGAGCTATATCGGCGTCTAGTAAAGGGCGATGGCGCTGCTCCGAGTTAAGAAAGAGTGTTAAGTTTTTTCGAACACTATCAAATGCCACTTCAACGAGTTCTAACTATTTGGTGTAGCTAAACTTTATATTATATCCAAATGAATTTAAAAATAACTCAATGATATTATTGTTTATAAATGAAAGCAAAAAATAAATCAATCCAAACAGCATCTAAGGATGCCATGAACCTACTCAAGTTTAGCCCTAAGCACTTCATGCAGCTACGTGTAATTATGCCATGCAGCCCTTCTCGCAGCATATGTAGGTTAGCTTTATGATATGGACGTGGTTGTTGATCTTACATTATCTACCTAACCCGACGAAATAAAAAATCAAGCATAAACAGATATATGACTTTTGTCCGGAGAGCGACGACTCAATTTTTCTTGATGTGAGATTTTTATAGGACCACTGTCAACTATTTTAACAGCTTAAGCTATTAGATAAAGCCGTAATTTATTATTTAAATATTCTAACACTCCCCTCACGCTTAGTCTGATCTTTTTGCCTAGTACTAAGCGTTGACATATTTAATTGGAGAGGCAAATGTGGCCTGGAAAGATTTCAAATCGGAACCTCCTGCTCTGATACCATGATAATTGTAAAGCGAAAAATAAAGTTATAGAATTTTTTGTTTATTTCATTGAACTATACATAAGCTTATTTATGGGCTTTATAGAATGGCTATCTATAGTAACATAATATTACAATAAAAATTACAATCAATTTGAATAACAAGATTGTGCTTGTGAGAAATACTCACAATTAGAATAACGAGATTATGATATGAGAAATACTCAGAATCAGACAATATATTTCTAACATCCCCTCAATCTCAAGGTGACATGGAAGAAAGCAACTGGAGTTTGGAGAAAAGATCTTGAAAACGCCATGGTGGATGTGTCTTAGTGAATACATCAGCAATTTGATTAACTGATGAAGTGGAGATAAGACGAATGGTGCCTTGAAGCACATAAGAATGTATAAAATGGCATTATATCTCAATATGCTTGGTGCACTCATGGAAAACATCGTTTTGTGCTTATTAGATAGCACTCCGATTGTCGCATTAGAGTACCGTTCCACCGTTATGATGGATGCCCATGTCCTCTAATAGCCATTGCAACCATAATAATTCTACTGTCGTATCAGCAAGAGCACGATATTTAGCTTCGTACTAGATCGAGCGATAACAGTCTGTTTCTTGCTACGCCATGAGATAAATGAGTTGCCTAAAAAGAAGTAGTAGCTGGTGGTAGAGCGACTATCAAGAGAGTCTCCAACCCAATCAGCATCAAAGTAAGCCATTAACTCCAAAGTAGATTGAGCAGAAAAGTGAAGACCATGAAATAAGATGCCGTTGACATAGCTAAGAACAACAATATAATGAGTGGTTCAATGATGCGGTCATGAACTGGTTATATCAGGACGAGTCACAATGAGGTATACACTCGAAATGAATGTAAAATGCACTCAAGAAACAGAGAATGATATAGACAATTTTGTTGATTTTTCTTCCACTTGTAATAAGTAAAGTCCAAAAAATGTCGTTAAGGTATCACGTATCACTTGTATACAGAGCTTATATGTTATTTATATAGATGCGGGTCTCCTTCCATTTATAAATTTAAGCATTTGAGTTTGACATTTTAACATCGTATCTGAGTCGGGTTCTGCCCCAATTTATTTTGCGTGTACGGTCTCCTGTTCATCAAATCCCACTTGTCATTCTCCACACTCGAGGTTTATATGTATAATCTTTCTCCACCAATATGTTTTTTTTTTTTTTTTTTTTGGTAACCCAGAGAACCCCCGCACGGCCGACAACCGGGGAGTAAACCCTGGGGGCGACACGTGCTAGCCACCACACACGTGCCACCGGTTAAGTCACCCTGCGGCGCCCGGGATTCGAACACTCAACCTTTTGCGAGAGGAAGAGTGCGCGCTCCAGCAGCGCCACCCAGGCGGGTGGTTTCTCCACCAATATGTTTAAGCTTGTAAATCGGGAAAATTACCGAAACAGTCCTAAACCTATTGCAATTGTGCCATTCAGTCATAAATATTTTGCATTTGTATCAATTTAGTCCATTTGGCCAATTTTGACCGGCCAGCACTAGCGTGGACGTCGGCCGGCGCCGGCCAACTATGATGTGGTAATTTTTTTTAAAAAAATTCTTTTCTTTTTTCCTTTTTTTTCCTCGTCTTCTTCAACTTCTAGCCGGTTACTGGCAAGGGCGAGGCTCATTCGCCCTTGGCAAGGCTTGACCTCACCTAGCCACTGGCGAGGTCGCCAAGGCTCATCCTAGCCGTCGCTGGGGGAGGGCCAACCTCGTTAGTGGTCGGCGAGTTCAAGCCTTGCCATGGCTGAGCGAGGCTCATTGTTGTAGTCGCTCATGAGGTCGAGCCTTGCGGGCCCCCGCCTTTGGCCGATCGCCGATTCCAATGATTGGTTAGAGGTTGAAGATGTGGGGAGGAAAAAAAAAAGAAAGGGAAAGAAAAGAAACAAAAAGGAAAAAAGAAAAGAAATAAATAAATAAATAAATAAACTCAAAAAAAAATTAAAAAATTGCCACGTCAGTGTTGGCCAGACGGCCAAAATTTGCGAATGGACTGAATCGGCACAAATGCAAAAGGTTTAGGACTGAATTGACACAATTACAATATGTTAAGACTGTTTTGATAATTTTCCCATCACTCTATCAAATGGAATGGCTCTCATTTACCAAAAAAGATGTCGAAAACCAATGACACTTGAATATCACATATATAAATCTATCGTTTACTTAATGTACTCCTGAAACATTAATTAATTATTAATTGTGGGTGCATTAAGCTTTTCTAATAGGAGGAGAGAATCATAATTTTAGACCTAACGATACAAAATTATAACTAAGGAAAGAACAACTTTTGTAACTCAAGTTCTCTTCAATTATAAAATATTTGATGGGTTGAAGTTTGAAGAAATTGCTCTACTATACTCTTAACATGTGAATCAACGGGAAAAAAATCATCATAAAAGTGCGGAGATAATAAGTAGAATTTTTTCTATAAAAGAAAATATGGCTCAAGTAACGGGCTATGCATGCATATGGCAGAGGTGGTTGTGCATAGAAAACACATGTTTAATTACAGAAGCTATGTTTAGAAACTAAGTTGTTCCCAATCTACGAGCTATATAAGATGTTTGGAAAAGTCAAATTTGTCCCTGTGCTATTAAATGAGACTATATGTTTAGGGGAGGGTATCATGGGGAATATGCGATATGGACGTAGAGGTTCTTCATGCACAGGCCTCTTTTCCCATTTAAGCAAGTGCGTCGCGTCGTGCTCCAAAAGCAGAGTGAGGGTGACATCGATACAGACATCCCGGGGGAGAGGGAGGGACTGAGGCGATGGTGAGGGACACAGACGATCTGCCGAAGAACGAAGCGAACTTCTTGGCTCTCACGCCGCTGTGGTTCCTGGAGCGGGCTGCGACAGTTCACCCGAACCGGCGATCGCTGGTCCACGGCCCGGTCACCTTCACTTGGCTCCAGACTTACCAGCGATGTTGCCGGTTGGCCTCCGCTCTCTCCAGGCGCTCCATCGGCATCGGTAGCACGGTGCGCTATCTCATTCCCTGAAATTACTCGTCTATCTTCGTTTCCCATGTTTCTGGCAATGATGGTGAGAGATGGTTCTAATGCCAGGAGCTCCTGTTTCTTTCGGCTTTAATTTGATGAGGAATCGAAATCATGGAATAGCCTATTTTATGTAATTGCGTCTTCGATTCTCATGAATTGCGATTTCTTTACTGGTTTTTAAGACTCTTCGATCGATACGAGCACCAATGGAGGATCGGATTCTCATTTGGTTGGTGATGATTGGTTGATTTTGGTGATATAAATCCGCAGCCACTCACTTGGAACGTTTGAATCATGCGGAAGTCCTTGTGTCCAAAATTTGCTTTGCTTGTTATACTGTGTGTCCATTATTGTTTCGGGCGTCCACCGTGATTCTCTCTCCTTTCTTCTATGCTTGCTGCTCACTTTTTGCCTGTGTGGGTAGCGCTGTGCAGGTTGCACTGATTGCGCCGAATGTGCCTGCCATATATGAAGCTCATTTTGGAGTTCCCATGGCCGGAGCTGTACTAAATTGTGTTAATACACGTCTTAATGCGCCGACGATTGCATTTCTTCTCGACCATTCATCTTCTGCCGTGGTAATGGTGGACCAAGAATTCTTTCCGGTGGCTGAGGAAGCTCTGCAGATATTAGCAGAGAAGAGCGAGAAAGACTATAAGCCTCCACTTCTGATAGTCATAGCCGAAGGAAGCTGCGACCCCGGAAAACTCGAACGCGCTTTAGGAAAAGGGGCAATCGAGTACGAGAAATTTTTGGAAACCGGCGATCCGGAATTCGCCTGGAAACCGCCGGAAGATGAGTGGCAGAGCATTAGTCTCGGCTATACTTCCGGCACAACCGCCAGTCCTAAGGGAGTGGTATTAAGCCATCGAGGCGCATACCTAATGTGCATACATAGCCCTCTTGTTTGGGGGATGAATGAAGGAGCCATCTACTTGTGGACTTTGCCTATGTTTCATTGTGATGGCTGGTGTTTCGCCTGGTCACTGGCTGCTCTTTGTGGAACCAGCATATGCCTCAGACAGGTCAAGCTTCAAGGTTCAGAAATTGCTTCTTTTTCACAATTTTGGTTGACAATTTGCTGCCTGAGATGCACAACATCATTCGAAGCATACGCATAAGTGAAATGTTTCGTTTGGGTTAATCCAGGATTATCTGCTTTTAAGTACTATGGTTTTTACAGAAAGAAACCCTAATAGGGTATCGAATATCTCGAATGTCCTGTGGATCAATTGATGTCGACTCTAGCTTATATATGCCCGAGTCATCATCCGTGTACTTCGTTGATTAGACACAGAAGGTTTAAATCTTGTAGGTTGTTTGGATCAAATGAGAACGTTCTGTCCTCACATGCGTATTTGAGCCCAAGTCATAGGGACACAATCTCGAAATTTTCCATAATGGCTGCCAATATCATGAACTATGATCAAGTCGAGTTTATTGATTTCAATCACTGACATAATGTTTCTTGCCAAAGAAAACACAACACCAAATTTCGCGGGTACTGTTCACTCGGGCAGAAATGCTCCCTTCTGTGGTTCTCGCTGGTACTGTTCACCCGCCGGAGTGAGGTGGATTCCGGCTGATTCAGGTGGCGATTGGAGCTGAGTCTTGGTGACAAGGTCCATTGGGCTCCCCTCGTCCTCCCTTCCAAAGGAATCCTCTTCCTTTTCAGTGTTGAGGACGCATTTCCAGATCTGAATCTGTTCTTCTGGTTTGAATCTCCTTCGCGGTTACTGTTCATCCGACGAAGTGAGATGGATTCTGGCTGTTTCCGGTCGTGATTGGAGCTGGTTGTTGAAGGCAAGGTCCCTTGGGCTCCCTTCTTCCTTCCCCTCCAAAGAATTCTACTTCTGTTTCAGTTTAGTGGGCGGATTACCAGACCTGAAAATTCCTCTGGTGGTGTTCTTTCGCTGGTTCTGTTCTCCCGATTCTGAGGCTGGATTTTCTTCTTTGCTGAATCAGACCAAGCTGAGCACTCTCTCTGCCATCCCTTCCTGAAGGTAATTCTCTGGTTGGAGTGGAAGTTGTGCGTGTGGTAGTTGCATTTATGCTGGTGCGTAGGATACCTGCTAGGATTATTGCCTGTTTTGGTTTCCTGATGTTGGGTTGACTGGTTGGTGGTAGTAACTGGTTGGTGGTAGTGGTGTGTTCCCTCTGGAGGAGGATACAATGTCTGAACCATCCCCTGTTATAGCAACTGAACCCCCTGTTGAGGAAGGCCATCAGACGGTTGTAGGTTCTGAAGTGAGCAGAATGCCTGGAAATGAAAATGCTGCTTCCTTTAAGACAGCTGAGCCTAGGGGGAAAGCGGTTGCTTTCACTAGAAAAAGCCCCCCTCCTGGTTCCAGACCTGACCATAAAGGGAATGCTAGGCGTAGTCGCAGCAGAGGTCGTTCCAAAAGTCGGCATACCCCTAGACATGCCCACATTGCTAGCCCTCCTGCTGGTACCGATCTTAGAACACTTGCTGCAGGCCACGCCAATAAGGAGAGGCCGAGCTCAAGCACTCAACCTGCTCCTGCTCAGGCGTCCAGATCTTGGGCTAATGTGGCTAAGGCCTTGACAAAAGGGTACAACCTGGCATATGTCCCTCCCTTAGTTGAAAATGGTGAGATCATTGTCGACATAACACCTGAGGTTGCTGCTGCAGAGAGTCCGAGGTGGCTGGAATGCCTAGTCGGTCACTACATAGGGAAGAAAGTCCCTTTTAAGTTGACTGAAGAGGCTATAAAAAAGTCCTGGGGCGACCAAGTAGTCGATGTTAAATTGCATGAGAATGGTTTTTACTTTCTCCGTGTTCCTAATGCTGAATTTCGCAAGAAGATCCTAGATATGGGGCCGGTATCAATTTTTAGTTGCACCTTACTTCTTCAGCAGTGGCATCCAAAAATGACACTTAAGAAGGGCAAGCTGGATTCAATCCCGGTGTGGGTCAAGCTAAGGGACATCCCCTTCTCCCTCTGGTCTCCGGCGGGCATTGGGCGCATTGCTAGTGCAATCGGCAAACCACTTTATGTGGATGCACAAACTGAACAGCTGTCCAGAATATCCTATGCCCGAGTATGCATAGAGATTTCAGCCACTAGTCCTCGACTGGAGTCCGTCAAGTTCAGGTGGGATGGTGAAGTAAACTCGATAAGTGTTGAATATGAATGGAAACCGCTTGTATGCCCATCGTGCGGAATTTTTGGCCACAAACCGGGAACTAAGGGCTTTGATTGTGCCCCTCATCAGACTGAATCCCGACCTGAGCCTGCCTCTCGGTCCCAAGCAGCAGACGACTGGACTTTGGTCAAGAGGAAAAAGGTAATTCATCTTCTGCTCTACCCTCAGAACAGCGGCAACACACCCCATATCGCAACATGGACGTAGAGGTTCCTCTGCCTCCTACTGCCAGGTCGATTGTCCCTCTGCCATCTGCTGTGGACTCGGTTGCTGAACCAGACCCAGTCAGAATCGACCTGATCAACTCCAAGAACCTTGAGACAGGTCCTGGCCCTTCTTCTTCTCGGTGTCCAGCAAGCACTCTGGTTCAGCAGATTCTGGATTCCTCCCCTGTTCCGTGCCCAGCAGGCCCTGGTGTGTCCAAAACTGCACCTGGCCTTCCCCTGGCGCATGGTTTGCATCCCGCTCATGACCAGGACTCGCTTAGGCCTGTTCTGAACTTCCTGGAAGGACCTAACGCAGTGACACTCCCCTTGGCTGCCTCTGGTCCTCAAGGACGTCTTCAACAGCAACTTAAGGACTTTGATATTAATTCTCATACGTCCTCTGCAGATTCTTCTAGCTCACACGCCGGGGGAGAAAATAGTGACTCGGAAGAACAATTGGAGGGAGAACCGACTGTTATTTCCCCCCCAACTACACGTTCTCGAACCTTGGCTTCCCTAACTGCGGAGGATCCATCCAAGGCCCCCATGGGGCCGATCCCTAGCATAAGCTGCCTCGGTATGATCCCCGGCCCGTCCTCCTCAAAGAAGAAAGATAAGAAGAGGAGGTCTAGGAGATCTCGGAGATAATATCTCTTATCCCTGTAATGTTTTTTGGTATTTGGAACATAAGGGGACTAGTAGGTCCCCTAAGACAAGCGGAAATTCGTACCTTTATCAGGGTCAACCGCCTCTCTTGTATCGGTATCATCGAAACTAAAGTTAAAGACTCTCTTTTTTGATGGGATTTCGTGAGGTTTATGTGGTAACTGGTGCTGGAAAGCTAACTACGATTCTTCTCCCCTTGGTAGGATTTGGTTTGGCTGGAACCCTGATGAGCTGGAAACTAGTTTTCTATACTCTTCCGACCAACTGATTCATGTTTAGCTTAGGCTCCTGAATATGAATAAACTTTGCCTCTTTACAATTGTTTATGGCGAGCATTCTTTTGTTAAACGGCGTCCGTTATGGACTGACCTTGTTTCTATCTCCTCTTGCGACTTACCGTGGGTTGTTGCCGGGGATTTTAATGCAATCAGAGATCCTACTGATAGAGTGGGTAGCACTACTCCCTGGATTCCGGCTTTCGATGAATTTGGGGAGTGTCTAAACCAGGCGGGGTTGGACGATATTCGATATGTGGGGTTTAGATACACTTGGACCCATTCTTCTGGTGATAGCCGAAAACTCCGCAAGATTGATCGAGTACTCGCAAATGACACATGGATGCAACAGTTCTCCTTCTCGGAAGTCAGTTTTCTTTCTCCTGGGATTTCAGACCACTCTCCCATGGTGGTAAAAATTCTTTCGTCACTTAATTCCAAGAAACCATTTAAGTTTTACAACTTCTGGACTTCTCATCCCAATTTCTTGGAACTTGTGAAGCAAGCTTGGGATACACAGGTAGTCGGTACACATATGTATATTATTTGTTGTAAACTGCGAGTGCTTAAATAGAAGTTGAAACAACTAAACAGGAGTTTCTTTTCTGACATCTCTATAAGAAGCGATCAACTTAGATCTGATCTCTACGCCGTTCAGGCGGCCCTTGAGCAACACCCTTTTGACCGGAGGCTCCAAGATAGAGAAGCGGAGCTCACACGATCCTTTTCTACGATGAGAATGCAGGAGGAATCCTTCTACAGGCAGAAATCCCGTATTCGATGGCTCAAAGAAGGAGATTTAAACACGCATTATTTTCACCACTTTGTTAACAAAAGGCGTGTAACAAATCGAATACTCTCGACTTCAACCGATGAAGGGTCTTTAGTTACTGAACCTCAGGCGGTCAGGGCTCATATTGTGAATCACTTCCAGGATCTACTTAACGGTGCTCCTGCTTCCACTGGGCCCTCTGTTAGCGAGATAGGTATGTTCCTTGGCCGGGTCCTTGATGAGAATCAAAGGAACTTGTTGGCGCTTCCGGTCACAGATGAGGAAATCCGGTCCACACTTTTCTCGCTTGCTAAGGGAAAAGCCCCTGGACCGGACGGTTATAATATTGATTTTTTTAAATCTAGCTGGGAGATCATTGGACCCTCCACTCTTATAGCAGTAAGAGATTTCTTTGAATCACGATGCATGCTTAAAGAGATCAATAACACCATTCTCACTCTTGTTCCGAAATCCCCAAACGCTTCAGTTATGTCGGATTTCCGTCCTATTGCTTGTTGCAATACTTTATATAAGTGTATCTCCAAGATCTTGGCTAGAAGGATAGCGCGTGTCCTTCCATCACTAATTGGCCCCGCCTAATCGGGCGTTTGTTAAAGGACGAAGGATCGTGTGACAATATCTTGATAGCCCAAGAGCTATTTGGCGGATTTCCACCACCGGCCTTATCTTTCCAAGTGTGCTATTAAAGTGGATTTCCAAAAAGCATATGACACTGTTGACTGGAGCTTCTTAGAAAAGGCTTTATTGGCCTTCAACTTTCCTGTCTCCTTTACCAAGCTGGTGATGGCTTGTGTTACGACAGCTAAATTTTCAGTTTCCATTAATGGGGAATTGCATGGCTACTTTGGGAGCTCTAGGGGCATTCGCCAAGGAGCCCGTCTATCACCTTACCTTTTTATTCTGGTTATGGAGATCTTCTCGGGCATTCTAAAGGCTAAAACTGATATGCCGGATTTCCACTGGTTTTGGCGATGCAAAAAGACCCGGTTATCGCACCTCTTCTTTGCGGATGATGTGTCGTTGTTCTCGAAGGTCACTTGAGGTCGGGTTCAACCGATAAATGAATCTCTCCTCTTGTTCTCTGATTGGTCTGGTTTAAAACCGAATAAGGCGAAAAGCAATATCTTCATCTCGGGAGGGACTCGGGCGTTGCATGACCAGCTAATTCAATGCCTCGGGTTTCAAAGAGGTACATTGCCATTTCGTTATCTTGGTGTGCCTATTATCTCAACTAGATCGCGTAAGATGGACTGTAAAGCCTTGATTGACTCTATCACGGCTCGTGCCCGTTCCCCGGTCCCAACGCTTTCTTTCCTTTGCTGGTCGCCTACAGCTTATAAAGTCGGTCTTGCATTCCATTCAAGTATACTGGGCCACCATCTTTTCTCTACCCAAATCAGTATTGCATAGTATTGAGGCTGTTCTGCGACAGTTCCTATGGATTGGTGGTGCTAAAGTAGCGTGGAAGGCTGTATGCTTACCCAAAGAGGAAGGTGGACTAGGCATCCGGAGACTTGAGGAATACAATAATGCTATGACTTTAAAGCACATTTGGCTTCTTTTCACTGACAAAGAATCGTTGTGGTGTAAATGGATACACTCTAATTTTTTAAAGAAGGCTAATTTCTGGATTGTGTCCAAACCTACATTCTGTTCCTGGACATGGAAGAAAATCCTTGATATGCGCGCTTCTGCCCAAACTATGTTCCGGTGGAATATTGGAAATGGGCGATCTGTCTCTTTCTAGTTTGACTGCTGGCACAATAGGGGGCCGCTCTACCCTCTCTTTAGCGATGTCGAGATCTACCAGTCGCGCATTCCTCGGGAGACTACATTACGGTCCTTCTATGAAGGCTCCTGGCAACCATCTAATACCCTGGCCACTATTATGAGTTGGAGGGATGCCACTCCGATCTTTATGGACAGTACGATGGATAACTTCGTCCGGACTCCTCATCCATCTAAATCCTTCTCTGTCAATCGTGCTTGGAATCATATCCGAAGGAAATGGCATCCAACCCCTTGGCATTCCTTCATCTGGGACCGACACATAGCTCCCCGTCATGCCTTTCTTCTATGGCTAATATCTCTTAACCGGCTACCTACCCAGGTATTCCTATTACATAATCACAGGATTGACGATGCCTTGTGCGCTTTTTGTGGTCCTACACCAGACTCAATCAACCACCTTTTCTTTGAATGCGCCTCCACCAGTAGATTGGCTTCTCTTTGGGCGACAAAATGTAATCTACCCTGGCGCAACCGTCCCTGGCAAGATCATATTATGTGGGCGATGCAAGTATGCGGAGGATCCTCGTTTGCTCACCGCATCTCTAGATTTTCCTTTGGGGCTTTATGTCACATTATTTGGACCGAAAGGAACAATGCGATCTTCAGGAATAAGAGCGTCTTTATCCCTGGCATGCGTAAGCATCTTTTCAAAGTCGTCAAGGACAAGGCCATCTCTATGGGGAGAGTTGAGGACACATATAGGAACCGCATTCTACAGAGGAAGTGGGACCTACCTCCTTCTATCTTTGGGTAGTCTTTGCTCCACTGTTCCTAAGTGTCTCTCTCCAACGGGTCTCCGGAGTTTTGACGTCGCCCTTCCATCCCGCTACTGGATTGGTTGTCTTTGTTTTTTTTATTTCTATTTTCCATGTTCTTAGCCGTCCTCCGGCTTGTTGTATAGTTCCTGCTGGACCCTCTTGACCTTGTATGGACATTACTATGTCCTAATATGGTCATGAGCTGGTTTGGGCTTAGGTTGTACTTGGTGTTGTGAAAAGTTATACATATTCTTACCTTACAAAAAAAAAATAATGTTTCTTGCCCGATAACCATAGCAACCCTATTTGCATATAATTACGTTACTGTCTGTTAAGTTCCCTCGGTAGGTGGGGGCAAGTGGACGTTACACATAGTTTGGTAGGAGGGACAAGGAGGGATAAGAAGGGAAAAGGAGCGATTCTAAAGATATGATATTGTTTAGGAGGGATTATGTATTGGGAAAATTAATAAAAATATTCTAAACTTATTATAATTGTGTCAATTTAGTCATAAATCTTTTTTTTGCCAATTGAGTTATAAACATATGCATTTTTCTCAATTCAGTCTATCCGGCCAATTTTTAAATAATATCTTAATATTTTTTATTTATTTATTATTTTCTTTTTCCTTTTCATTTTTTTCTTTCTTTTTCTTTTTTTTCCTTACCTTTTTCCGCGGCGACTAGCCAGAGGCAAGGGCCAGCGGGGGCGAGCCTTGCCATGGCTGGGGGAGGAGGCTCAACCTTGCAATCGCCGAGCCGGCGAGATCAAGCTCGCCAACACTCACCTCTAGCCAGTCGCCAAGGTACCCCGACTGGCTAGAGGAAGAAGTGAAGAAAAAAAAAAGAAAAAGAAAATCGAAAAATTATTAAAATATTATTTAAAAATGTCCACGTCAGCATCGCCCGCGTCACATAGGACCACCGGTGTTCATATTTGCGATTTCCGACCAAAATTGATCGGATGGACTGAATTAACACAAATGCATAAGGTGTAAGTCTCAATTGGCCAAAAAAAATAAAGGTTTAAGACTTTTTTTTGGTAATTCTCCATTGTGTATAATATAAACCAAACTTCTTGTTTCTCGCTTGCTTGACAGAGACAAACCTCTTTTTCATGTCTTCTTATCTTCCTCAGGTAACAGCGAAGGCAGTTTACTCGGCTATCGCCGAACATGGAGTGACTCACTTCTGCGCCGCGCCTGTGGTTTTGAACACCATCGTCAACGCCACCCCTGAAGAAACTATTCTCCCTCTCCCTCACACCGTCCACGTAATGACCGCCGGCTCCGCCCCGCCACCTTCTGTTCTTTTAGGAATGTCCCAAAAGGGCTTCCGCGTCATGCACGTATACGGCCTCTCCGAAGTGTCCGGTCCTTCCACGATCTGCGCATGGAAGCCCAAGTGGGATTCGCTGCCACCAGAACATCGAGCCCGCCTCCATGCGCGCCAGGGCGTTCGTTGCATGGCGCTCGATGGCCTCGACGTCGTGAGCACTCAAGACATGAAGCCCGTCCCTGCCGACGGCAAAACCATCGGAGAGATCGTGATGCGGGGCAACACAATCATGAAAGGCTACTTAAAGAACCCGAGAGCCAACGAGGAGACTTTTGCAGGTGGGTGGTTCCACACCGGGGATCTCGACGTGAAACATCCGGACGGATACGTCGAAATCAAGGACAGGTTAAAGGACATCATCATCTCCGGAGGTGAAAACATAAGTAGCATAGAGATTGAGAACACGTTATACACTCATCCCACGATTTTGGAGGCGTCTGTGGTGGCGAGGCCCGACAGCCGATGGGGAGAGTCCCTTGTCCTTGGGTGACGCTTAAGCAGGGAGTGGACACGTCTGATGAGCGGCGGTTAGCGGATGACATAATGAAGTTTTGCCGGGAGAAGATGCCGGGTTATTGCATCCCGAAGTCCGTCGTCTTCAGGCCGCTGCCGAAGACGGCAACCGGGAAGATACAGAAGCACTTGCTAAGGCAAAGGAAATGGAACCTGTCAACTATGTCAAGTCATGATTGGCGCCATGGTTGAGACGGGTCTGATCTCTCGAATTCAAAACGAGAACAAAGAGCAAATCAAAGGTTGAAGTAATGGGTAACATGCGCAGTTGAGTAAGACAACCACGTAGCAATGACGGGCTGCGGAGGAGCCCGGGGTCTACTGTAACTGTGCTTTAAACAGAACTAGACCTCAACCATTCCGCTATCTATTTTGTGCTCTTAGTGAATAAAATCTATATAAAAAGTTACTTGCGATTGCTCAAGATTATAAGTTTAAAATGATATAAAATTTGACCAAATGGGTACGGGCATCAAAGAGCAATCTTAATTGGAGACTTTAAGTTTGTGACAAGAAATTGCTTAACCATATTCCCTCCAAAGCAATAGAGACTCGTACCTTACCATTCTTTGTTATTAAAAGTATAGTACTCAAATTTCATAATACCTTTTCTTGCCTTCAAAGGATAATGGACCATTGAGTACATTATGGGTTTTGGAGTGTGGATACCAAATTTGAAAGTTGGCTTCATAATAAGTAGTTCCTTCGTACCAACCATGCGCGTGCTTGACTTGAGACGGATTTGGATGATTTTCAGCAGAAAATATTGATGTGAATTTCAAAAGTGAGGATATATACATATCGAACTATGAGATTTGTTTGGTAGTTGATAAACGAATTAGGCACAAATAACTAAGAGAGGGATGAATTGGTTGTTTAAGGAATCTCGAAACTTTTTCATGAGTAAGTGTCGAATAGCGCATAAAATGTGCACTTGTGCCATAGAAAGGTCTTGCATATGCAGAAATAGTTTTGTTGTATCAATAGATTATAAAGAAGTGCAAGGAATGCGAAGCACGTAATTTATAGTGGTTTGATCTTTTCACTCCGCTTATGCACTCTCCTAACTCGAACAGTTCAAATTTGAGGCCAAAATTTATTATGTAATTTTTAAGATATTATAGCATCTTCTACTTATTACTTTGCTTCTACATATACTAAGACGCGTTTGGTAACGTTTCTACTTCTTTATTTTTCTGTTCTTCTGTTCTCTGGAACAAAAAAAGAACATAAATCTATTTGGTGATGCATTTTATTTTTCTATTTTCTAGAATAAAAAAATGGCCAAGAAATAGATTTGGAACAGAAATAAGAAGTAGATTTTTTCTACTTCTTTGTTCTCAGAAACAAAAAAAGAAATAGAAAGGTCCGGTCCTCAAGCCGCGGTCTCAGCTCCTCCTCCATCTTCCGTCATCTGTAGACTGTCTCAAAGCACCGGTCTGGTCCATTCCCGACGGGAATAATAAAAAAAAATTCATAAAAAAATTAAAAAATTCCCGAAATTCCAAAAATTCATAAAAATCAGAAAAATTCTCAGAAAATCCATAAAAATCAGGAAAACTCAGAAAACCCATAAAAATTTGCAAAATTCTGAAATTTAAAAAATTTAAAAAATTCATAAAAAAGTTTTTGGAAAATAAAAAGAGACACATTTTGGGAAAGTAAAAAATTTTAATAAACTTTTCCCCAAAAAAATAAAAAAATAAAAAATTCACAAAATGGCTTAGAATAAATTAAAAAAATTCTGAAAATTCATAAAAATTTAGAAAAATTTCAGAAAAATCCCTAAAAAATTAGAAAATTAAAAAATTCCAAAAATTCATAAAAATCAGAAAAATTCTCAGAAAATCCATAAAAATCAGAAAAACTCAGAAAACCCATAAAAATTTGCAAAATTCCGAAATTGAAAAAAATTTAAAAAAGTTCATAAAAAAGTTTCTGGAAAATAAAAAGAAACAGATTTAGGGAAAGTAAAAAATTTTAATAAATTTTACCCCAAAAAAATAAAAAAATTCACAAAATAGCTTAAAATACATGTGGCCACCCACTTTAAGTGAAATTTAAATTTTTTGAGGTGCCCAAGTGGTATTTTTGAAGATTCCTTAGTTTAGGGATTAAAAGGGGTTTTAAACCCCTAAAAAGGATTAGACAAACCAATAAACCATGCTTATTGATTTTTTTTCACTTATAACTTGTACTTATAGTTAAATAAATGATATAGATTTGAATGCAAAAAATTGGGAATAGAAATTTTTTTGGTTATACCAAATGCATTTCTGCTCTTTTTCTATTTCAGGAGTAGAAATTTTGTGCAGTTATCAAACGCATTCTTTTGCTCAAAAACTCATCCAGGAAATAGAAATAGAAAAAAATTATTTCTGAAAAGAAATTGATTCCAGAAACAGAAACGTTACCAAACGCGTCCTAACTATCGCGTTAGACTTAACACTCCCTTCTCTGAATACAAATACTCAGACTTCTATAGGGAAATACAATCAGTTTTACAAAACTTCCATACAAAAAAACAACGAGAGAATGAACACGGGGAGAATACTCTAGTTTTTTTATTCTTTCCCACAACTCCACTACTTCTCATGCGTTGGTTTTATAGCTACGATATCTCAAATGATCATTTGAAATTCAAATCCCACTAGTAGCTGTTAAATCTACCATCGGGAGTCGCAAAATGTCATCTTTGCAGCTCTATAAAGACAGTTTCCCAAAATAATCAATTTGTTTGTGCCGCGGTTTGTTATCCTCTATTGCGTGCCCCCATATTTTAAACTGTTCTAGTCTTCTCCAGCCCGCTATCTGTGGATTTCCTCGTCCAAAACAAGCTGTAAAACGCCGAATTTGAATTCAGGTCAAAGAGTCTGGATCTTTTTCCAAGATGGTAGAGGCTCGTGGTAGAACCACCACTCTTTCTAGTTGCGTAAACGCCTTCTTTAGTCAGGTCCATCTGAGTTTCTACGTACCCAAACTTGTTCTCCTTCTACATTTAGTACCTCCAAGCATATTGACGTCCTTATGTTATGTAGACTCTTTAGCGCTTCCTTGGTCCGTCCAAACTCGTCGACAATCACCCGTTGTCTAGTTTGTTCACCATTTGCAAATTCCTTCCAATGATTGATGTCTTCATGCCTCCAGTCTCTTCACCTTCTATTGGTCCATCCAAATTATTTGACAATCACACATCCTCTAATTTATTCACCATCCACAATGTCCTGTTGGATATGAACACACCTCACGTGCATGTTCAACATTTGCAAGGTCTCTTTAGTCATCAACATATCTCACGCCCCGTATCTTGTTCACGTTCTGTAGAGCACAAGAACCTTCCGCGCTCATAGACGTCGAGTTGCTAACACTTTGTATATGAATCTGTCTATGTAGAGACAGTACCTCCTGGACATCCAAATACACATGTCTGTGTACTTCGAATATTTTGTCATTCTTAAAACACAATAGGGACTTCTCCTCGATGGTAGCCGGGATATGTCGAATTTCGATTACTAATGAACTATACATAATATTCTCTTCACTTTTTCTACATTGAGAAGAGATAATAGTGCTTTGGTTCTATGAAAAGGGGACACTGAATTCGAAAGTTGACTTTATGCATAGTATGGATATAGATCGATAGATGGAATAATAACAGTTCATACATTTACTTTCATTTTTCTTCAATTTACAAAAGTAAGATCTGATAATTGAAATACTCACTCTTACCAACAGAGGATGCTATAAGTCTCTTCCTTGGTCACGACAGCTGCCATTGCTAGAAAATTCAGTGAACTTAAAATTTTATACAACGAAAAGGCCACCAAAAATCCTAAATTATGCTCACTCCGATATATTTACCTCAAACTTTTTTTGGTGACACAAAACACCCCAAATTTGTACCTATGTGACACATTTATACCAAAAGCCCTAAATTTGTATCCGTATGACACATTTACCCCAAAATTACTTAGTACAAATTTAGAGTTTTTGATGTCATAAAAAAATAATTTGGGCTAAATGTGTAAAACGGGTATAAGTTTGGTATTTTTTGTATCTAAAAAAAGTTGAGAGTAAATGTGTCACATGAGTACATGTTTGAAATTTTTGGTATCACAAAAAAATTATGGGATAAATATATCATAGTAAACATAATTTAGAATTTTTGATGGCTTTTTTCCTTTTATATGAATAGATAGATAGAGAAGATTATAATGGTATATGCAAAAAAAATCGACATAATTGTTTCTTTTTTTTTCCCGTTCTGGCGATGGAATAGTTCATGGTCATTATCACACGAGTCAATTCAGCCGCAAGCCGTTTGAGTTCTCCAGCTGGCAATTCCGACAAGCCTATCATGTCAATGACGGATTTGAAGTGCTAGATGCTTCATCTTTATTTTCAACTCCTTTCGTTTTACGCAAGTTAATTTTTAAAAGAATATTTTTGAAATTTTTTGACATTCAATTCACGAAAAATAAATTAGTTAATAAAATTATTTTTTGACAATGTAAAAATACCTTCAAAAGTGGAGAAAATGTTTTCAGCTTTTCACTTTCTATCACCAAACATATTTTTCGACAGGAGAAAAAGGGAAGAAAAAGAAAAAAGCCAAGAAAAAAGAAAATTAAAAAATAATGAAAAATCTATTTTAAAAAATAAAAAATTATTAAAAGTAGTGCATAGAGGAAAATCTAACCAAATAGCGAAAAATATTTTCTGGGACATTTTAAGATTTCAGCCAAATACCGTAAAATTGTGCTATTTTCCTGGATGGCTTTTTGGAAAATATTTTCCAGAATCGTCACATTTTTAGTGAAACAAACAGAATTTCATCTCTATTTGAAGATACCATAGTTGCAATATGGATGGAAAGCGTATAAGTTACGGCCAGAAGAATTGGGTAATCTCTAATTTTCAAGACTCTACATTTGAAGTGGTCGTGGCCTTCGGCAAGGTTTCTTCCTCTCTCGGAAAATTGTCCGAAAAGTTTTAAACCTATTGTACGACATTCAATCCTAAACCTTTCAATTTGATCAATTTAGTTTTAAATATTTTGACAATTTGCTCAGTATCCACATTAGCGATTGCCGGCCAAAATTGACCTCGAAAGACTACATTAGTAAATCGTCAAAAAATTTAGAAAAGAATAAGATTCAAAACTGAATCAGCATCATTACATTAGGTTTATGAATTTTAAACGAATTTTGGCTCGACAAAATGTACATACCGAAACAAGGTTGGGATCTGTCCGGTTCGACCCATTACCGGGGACGCCAGATGCATTCGAACCCATTGAACACTGCGTTTTTCTAAAACACGGGATCGCTCAAGAACCTGGTTTTTGAACCTCATGGCACTGTTCACAGCACATGAAAAAGCAGAGGCAAAGGAAAAACTTTGTGAAAGACTAATTGATTTTGGATTCCCAATTTTTGTAACTTTTTCCCCTTAGGATGAGACCCCACAAGACACTTGGATGAGAAAAGAAATTTGTAATCCTACTCTACTTGAAATTTAAAATATTTAGTTTAATTTGTCTTCAAGGAAGGAGCGAGCCCACAGATTTGTAACAAATGATTAAACACAAAACATCACGGGCAAAAGACACACGTACCTCAAAAAGTTCATTACAAAATCGATGCTCCGTCTATTGGTTTCGTGAAAAATAAATAATTTAGAAAACATTTTCCTGAAAATGATTTCCGTGTCACTTACAAAAATGACCTGATGAAAAATATTTTGGTTGTCCATGAAAATATTTATACATAAATTATTATCAATAACGGAAAACATTGAGGAGATTATTTTTAGGAGAAATCATTCATTTTTCGCAAAACAAACATAATCCAAAGCTCTCACATGTACCTAAAAAGTTCATTACAAAACTAATGCTCATCCGTTTGTTTCACGGAAAATGAATGATTTAGAAAATATTTTCTAAAAAATGATCGCCTGTATCACTTACAAAAATGACTGGACGAAAAATATTTTGATCGTTCACGAAAATAATTAGACATGAGTTGTTGTCAATTATTGAAACATTTTCAAATGACTAATTATTGAGACACAGGAGGAGATCATTTTTAGGAAAAATCTTTCATTTTTCGCAAAACAAACGGATCTTAAGCTCTCACACTTGTCAACGTGACCTGAAAAAAATAATATACATGATAAAAAAAATTTATTAGATCCACTGACATTTCAAGAATCTTTTTACAGCGATCGCATCAAAGGATCGACACGGTGTATATAAGACCTACCGAGAAAACTAAATTGTTATTGTAAAGCACTTTTTTTTATTATTGTTCCAAGACATTTAAGTGTTAAATAGCGTGTTGATCTATCAGCTTGAACTTATCGAAAAATTGACGGTGATTTTCTTTATTGTTTCAAGGCATTTAAATGTCAAATCACGTCTTCATCTATCGGTTTTAACTTATTGAACAATTGGCGGTGATCCCATAAAAAACCCACAAAATTACATAAGCTATTGTCCATCCTATGATACATAAGGCGTGGTAATAAAGCATTGGATCTTGCTTATAGATATCATAATCTTTTAAGAAGATTTTACGAAGCAATAGCATCGCTGTACAACAAAAATAATTTCGTATATCCATTTCGAGCGACTCAAATAAGACGCGAGCTATAATTCGAGCGAGTGATCTAGATAAGAAATTATTTGCACTCGACAGGGTCAATGATAAGATTCCTTTTGAGTGCTCCTAATTCACAATGCGTCCGTTTCTCGTCGGTGCCCGATTGATATACATTTGTCCCTTATGATTCCCACGTGCTTTCATGGTGAATTTTAGCTTTTCCTAACACCATTTGGACTCTTTTCCATTGGATGCACCAGTCCAAATGTTTTTGGACGTAATGGATCAGCAATTTGCATGTCAATTCAAAAGATTAATTGTCTACTTGCATGACAAGACATATTGTATTGTGTCTACGTTTTTTAAGGTTATTTTTGGAGGAGGAACAAAATTCCTAAATTACCCCTATACACTACTTCATGCCCCTAAATTGTATGTTCATTCAACACGTCTCTTACTTGCGGCTGTCCAACTCTTATTTGTACTCTCTCTTCTTTTCTTTTTCTCCCTTTTAAAAATGAATCACCCGAATTTGTGCCACGTCATTATATTAATCTCGTTTTCCCTTTTTCCTATTTTTCAATTCAAGAGCATGATATTTGATATTTAGGTTCGTTCGTTTCGCTAAAAATAAATAATTTAAAAAATATTTTTCTAAAATAATCGCTCGTATCATTTATAAAAATGAGCGAATGAAAAAACTTTTATCTCCGCAAAAATTTTTATATATAAATTGTTATCGATAATGAAACATTTTTCATTGATTAATTATTTCAAGCAATACAAATGATTTTTTTTAAGAAAAATATTTTTCAAATCATTCATTACTCGCGAAATAAATGAGGCCTTAGATACCTGAAAAATAATAAAGCTCCCTCCAAGCTCGGCGACTCAGGTAAATTCAAACCTTTGGCACGTACGGATAGCATTGCCACGGAACTATTTGTAGTAACCGGCGGTCATGAATAGATGACCTCGGATTCCTGAAGTTCTAAAGGTTATTACATGAGCTGTATTTTTATTTTAGGGGTAAATGCATTGAAAAGTCTTAAAATTTGTCACGAACGTATAATAAAGTCTTATAATTTGTCAAATTGGTGCAATCAAGTCCTTCGTTAACTCCGTCCAACTTGGCTAATGGTTAATGCTGATGTGGCCATTTTTCTTTTTCAATTTTCTCTATCCCACGTGGCGCCGACATGGCTAAAACATGAATCATAAGGCCGAAACGACGTCATTTTGATCTAAATCCGATTTTTAATCTGAACATTATTTTAAAAGATGAAGGCAAAAGAGGGCGAGGGGCCCGTTCGCCAAGTCGGACGGAATTAACGGGGCTAAAAATAATAATGCAAAAGATGTATATATAATAATTTCGAGAAATATGCAAAATCAGGTAAAATATCTTAACATCACCAACATTACGAGTTTCACGACTTTCGGTACATTTATCATTTATTTGCATTATTAGTGCGAAACCCGTGTGGAGTTTTGTAATCTCTCGCAGGGAAAATTTCATTTTGGTACCCAAAGTGGGGGCCTTTTCTCAATTTGGTACCCAAAGTGTCCATTCGATCTCAATTTGGTACTGAGTTCGCCACGGTCAAATGCTCACCGGCCAAGAAGAAATTTACTTGTTCGGCCACAGGAACAAGTATTTGTTTTACTTTTTATTTTTACTCTTTTTTCCTTTTTCTGTTTTTTTTTCTTTTCCTTTTCCTTTTTTTTTTCCTTCTTCCCTCCGCCGCCCATAGCCGTGGCCGGCAGATATCGCCGGTGTCGGCCCTCGCCGGCGTCGGGCGAGGGCGGCCCTCGCCCACCCAGGCCAGGGCAGCCCTCGCCTGACGCCGGCGAGGACCGATGCCGGCGACCTCCGCCAAACTGCCGTCCATCGTCATCCTCCTCAAGTCCTGCAAGAACTCCGCCCACATCCACCAGCTGCACGCCCAGATCATCGTCATGGGGCTCGAGCAAGACCAGTTCGTGGCTTCCCACTTTGTTTGCCTCTCCTACTCCCTCTCTTCTCTTGCCTACTGCTCTCGCTTCTTCGGCTGCATCCTCAACCCTCGCCAAGGTCGGCCCTCGCTCGCCCAGGCGAGGGCCGCCCTCGCCCGACGCCGGCGAGGGCAACCCTCGCCCTCGCCGGATTTGGTGAGGGTCGGCCCTCGCCCGACGCCGGCGACCTCCGCCGGCCACGGCTATAGCCAGCGGAGGGAAGAATGAAAAAAAAAAAAGAAAAGGAAAAGGAAAAGAAAAAAAACAGAAAAAGGAAAAAAAAATAAAAAAGTAAAAAAAATACTGTTCCGGTAGCCAGAACAGTAAATTTCTTGCCAGCCGGTGAGCATTTGACTGGCTGGCGAACTCAAGTACCAAATTGAGACTGAATGGGCACTTTAGGTACTAATTTGAGAGTATGTCCACTTTGAGTATCAAATTGAGAAAAGGCCCCACTTTAGATACCAAAATGAAATTTTCCCTCTCTCGCATTAAAAAAAACAAAACGAGAAACAAGGAGATCGTGTCCCAAGTTGCGGTCGCGGCCCTTCGTTCTGTCCCTATCTCGGAGGATTTTTGCATATAAATATGCAGCGGAAGACGCATCGACTGCTTCGCGTTCCAGCACAGCCTCTGCTTCACACACACTCACGCACGCCAGAAGAAGAAGAAGAAGAAGAGAGAGAGGAGGGAGGAGGGAGGAGAGGGAGGAGCGATGGCGAGAGACATAGACGATCTGCCGAAGAACGAGGCCAACCACACCGCCCTGACGCCGCTGTGGTTCCTCGAGCGGGCCGCCCTGGTCCACCCGGGCCGGCGGTCGGTGGTCCACGGCTCCGTCGCCTTCACCTGGCTCCAGACGTACCAGCGGTGCCGCCGGCTGGCCTCCGCTCTCTCCAGCCGCTCCATCGGCGCCGGTTGCACGGTACGGAATCTCTTTCTCCGCGGTACTCGTGCTCTGTTTTTTCCATTTCCACGTGTGCTCTGGCGATGGTGATGGGTAGTATTCTAGATATGCGGAATGTTGTGAGCAACTATGATGTTGGAAATCTAGATACGTGTCCTTTCCTTTTTGGGTTAAGGTACAAGGACGCTTTTGCTTTGTTTATTCCGTTTTTAATTCGATGAGGAATCGTCTGATAATTCCTGTGTTGGCGTTGTTCGTGTGATCCGAGTCTTTTGATTCCCCTGATTCGAGTGCTGGTGTGAAGCTCTCTTGGTTTGATACGGGTGCTTGATGGAGAATCGGATGCTCATTTCTTTAGTGATGATTGGTTGACTTTGGTGATGGTGGTATGATCCGTGGGGAGGGACTGTTTGGCTTTTTTCTTGATAGACGTCACGGTGTGAGCTGAGATGGAAGTTGAGCACTGGGAAACGGAAGCTGATAATTTTATATTTGCGAGCGGAGATTGTTGAACCGTGAAATCGGAACTGTATCAAGCTAGATAGATAGAACTGAAGTAACGGTTCTCACTTGAAAAGAAATAGATTGTTCGGACTGCCAACGTGCATGTGTGAAGTTTTTACGACATCGATTTTGCTGTGAATGTTAACTTATCGTTTCTTTGTGATGAAGTGGGACATTGTTTGGGTGCGATCAAGTTTTGTTTTCATCAATTGATAGTTTTCATGTTGTTCAAAATTCGCTTTGCTTGTGATGCTTTCCATTGTAGTTCCGGGCTTGCATCGTGGTTCTTTGTGTCCTCTTCTATGCTGCTGGTCATTATGTGGCTGTCTGGGTTTCGCTGTGCAGGTTGCAGTGATTGCGCCGAATGTGCCTGCCCTATGTGAAGCTCATTTTGGAGTTCCCATGTCCGGAGCTGTAGTAAATTGTGTCAATATACGTCTAAATGCTCCGACAGTTGCTTTTCTTCTTGGCCATTCATCTTCTGAAGTTGTAATGGTGGACCAAGAGTTCTTCCCGTTGGCTGAGGAAGCTCTGAAAATATTAGCAGAGAAGAGTAAGAAAAATTATAAGCCTCCGCTTCTGATTGTTATAGCTGACGAAAGCTGTGACCCAAGAACACTTAGGCACGCTTTAGGAAAAGGGGCAATTGAATATGAGAAGTTTTTGGAAAGCGGAGATCCAGAGTTTGCTTGGAAACCACCGGAAGATGAGTGGCAGAGTATCACTCTCGGTTATACTTCTGGTACAACTGCCAGTCCCAAGGGAGTCGTATTAAGCCATCGAGGAGCATATCTCATGTCTGTAAGTAACCCTCTTGTCTGGGGGATGAATGAAGGGGCCATTTACTTGTGGACTTTGCCTATGTTTCATTGTAATGGTTGGTGTTTCACATGGACACTGGCAGCTCTTTGTGGAACCAGCATATGCCTTAGACAGGTAATCTTTTTTTTTTTTTTTTTGGTAAGGTAAGAACTGCACAATATTGATCGAGTAGACAGGTAATCTTTAAGGTTCAGAAAATGCTGTTTTTCCGCAAATTTGGTAGACAATTTGCTGCCTAATAACATTGTTTAAAGCATAACAGAAGCAATTGTTTCATTTATGTTTAGTATAAGGACCATTTGTTCAAGTACTCTGGTTTTGTAAAACCCTGCTTGGTTGTGGTTCTTATTACAGTTTATTTATGCTACGGCCATACTCCATTTACTAAATTGAGCAGATAGAAGGTAAACCTGGTAAATTTATAAGGACTGATCTAGAGCCTAGTTTTCTTAATGAGGCAAATTTCATGATGAACTATATAATTAAGTCTAACTCATTTGTTCAGATTATTTATACAAAAATTCTTGCTTAATAAGTTGACAGACAAGTATAATATTGAAGTGGGTTTTGTTTGTTCATGGCATCCATTTTGTTGTAAATATGTAACTGTCTGTCAAGTTCTCTCAAAGACGCGATGCAACAAGTTGTTGGACAGTAGCTAAACCAAGTATTTTCTAGAAGTTTCGTGGGGGAATTATGTGAAACTATCTATGACGAATGGAAACACACTAATATGTTTCACAAAACCAATGGGGGTAATCACCCCCTCTCGTCAACATGTTTGTTTGTCTGTCCTTTATCCACAAGCTTATTCCCTGTCACGATTTTGAAATCTTAGTTATGGATGGAATAGTTGCTTTCTGAAACTCGATAGATCAGCTCAAAAAGTGTGAATATTTGATCTTGTATGGGTCAATGCCGCTTTAACCAAGTTACTGAATGGGCTAATGTGTGAGTAAATGGGCTTCGTTTGATATCAAAACTACTATGTTGCTTAACAGAGAAACCTTCTGTCGTGTCTTTTCTTGTCCTCAGGTAACAGCTAAGGCAGTGTATTCAGCAATCGCTAAATATGGCGTGACTCACTTCTGCGCTGCGCCTGTGGTTTTGAACACCATAGTCAATGCTGCACCTGAAGAAACCATACTCCCTCTCCCTCACACCGTTCATGTAATGACAGCTGGTGCCGCCCCACCACCTTCTGTTCTCTTTGCAATGTCCCAGAAAGGCTTCCGTGTTGCGCACACATATGGGCTGTCTGAAACTTATGGTCCTTCTACAATCTGTGCATGGAAGCCCGAGTGGGATTCGCTGCCTCCAGAACAGCAAGCCCGCCTCAATGCACGCCAAGGCGTTCGTTACACAGCTCTAGAAGGTCTTGATGTCGTGAGCACTCAAGACATGAAACCCGTTCCTGCTGACGGTAAAACCATAGGAGAGATAGTGATGCGGGGCAACGCCGTCATGAAAGGCTACTTAAAGAACCCAAAAGCCAACAAGGAGTCTTTTGCAGGGGGATGGTTCCATTCTGGAGATCTTGGTGTGAAACATCCTGACGGATATATTGAAATCAAGGACAGGTCAAAGGACATCATCATCTCTGGAGGCGAAAACATAAGTAGCGTAGAGATCGAGAATACTCTGTACACGCATCCGGCGATTTTAGAGGTCTCTGTGGTTGCAAGGCCTGACGACCGATGGGGAGAGTCTCCTTGTGCTTTTGTGACACTCAAGCCAGGAGTGGATAAATCCGATGAGCGGCGACTGGCAGAGGATATAATGAAGTTTTGCCGGGAGAAAATGCCGGCTTATTGGGTTCCAAAGTCTGTCGTGTTCGGGCCATTGCCAAAAACTGCTACGGGAAAGATACAGAAACATTTGCTGAGGGCCAAGGCAAAGGAAATGGGACCTGTCAAGCGTAGTAAATTATGAGTGCACCCCGGTCGAGCTGGTCTTGTCTCTTTCTCTTCGTTTGTACTTGGTACCGTGAAGCCTGGACTTTGCATGTTGTTTTTTAATAAAAGCCCTTTTGTGTGACACCTTCCTACTTTTCTTGAGAAAGCTATTCATCTTCCTGATCATCTGTTGGATCTGGATGCTTGTCAAGCTAATTTCAGTTCGCCAGCCAACTCTGCAAACTACTTTGCTGGGCTGAACCGACGCCCCCATTCTTGAAGCCATCGATTCCGAACAGCAGCTTCGTGATTCATTTCTCACACGGACAGACCGGAGTACCCCACGTTCCAAGGAAGGTGCACCAGCGCGCGAGTCAATGTCTCATTCGCTGGACAATGGGTTTCTCCTTGCCTTTTTTCTTATCTAGTCAATGGGATAAGCCTTAGCCAGAAAATGACGAGCAGGTGAATGAACATCGTTCTAGAAGAGAGAATGGTTATTATTAGTCTTGGCAGTTACCGATCGGGTGCCTGTGCGTGTAAAAAGATTATCTATTCGATGTGGGTAGGCTTGAGAAGATAGTTCAATTCGTTCGTAACATTGACGATTCCGTGTAGACTTTCTTAAGCTCGCACTACAAAAAAACAAGGGATTAGCGTCGAATTTTGCGACGAAAAATTTGGCAAAATCCGTCGCAAATCGAATTTGCGACGAAATTAGCGACGGAAAAAATTCCGTCGCTAATAGAGCGTCGCAAAATTTTGCGACAGAAAATTTGCGACGGAAAAAAATTCGTCGCAAATAATTCGTCGCAAAATAGCCACAAACACTATCCGTCGCAAAATTCATCGCAAATTAGCCACGAACACTATCCGTCGCAAAATTCGTTGCAAATTAGCCACGAACTTTATTCGTCGGAAAATTCGTCAAAAATTTCGTTGCAAAATTCGTCGCAAATTAGCCACGAACTTTATCCGTCGCAAAATTTGTCGCAAATAATTCGTCGTAAAATTCATCGCAAATAATTCGTCGCAAATTAGTCACGAACTTTATTCGTCGTAAAATTTATCACAAAATTCGTCGCAAAATTAGTCATGAACTTTATTCGTCGCAAATTAGCTACGAACTTGATTCGTCGCTACTTATTCGTCGCAAATTAGCCACGAACTGTAATGGTCGCAAAATTCGTCTCTAAATATTCGTCGCAAATTTTACACCATTTGGGCCATCAAATCTTGTCCATAGCAATAGCTACGCATTAATGAACATCATGTAATACATTCAAAACAATCAAAGGACACGAGACAACCATAGATTCCGCTTCAGAAACAGAAAACGAACAAACCAGACACAATACCATATAATTGAAAAATATAACTGAAGGAAAGATGCCAGTCCGCAAAAAATAATGATATATGCAAAGTTGCAAAGTCTGACATGATGCTATTTGATATCCAATCTTATAATACATTCGAAACATTCATAGGAGGCGGGACAACCATAGATTCTGCTTAAAAAGCGAAAAATCGACAAACCAGACACAAGATTGGGTAGCTTTGGTACTCGACAGGACACCAGAAGCACACTTTTGTCGACACCTGATGAAATGTGGATACATAAATAAAGATATTCAATCAGTCCAGAATATAAAAGAAGCGTTTATGCATGGCTATGGAACTAGGTATAAAAAAACAAGTAAGAGGGTTAACAAAAAAACGTTTCAGGACGAACATCATTGTTCTTACATATATATGAATATGAGTCAACTTTGACATCCATTGTAGTTTTTTCACCCTTGTAAACCGTATTTCTGTCACCTACGAAAAATTAGATCCTTCTCCAAACAGCATTCAACAGTTTAATGACTTAGAGAGGCGAATTACCAACACCAATTCCCAAGAAAATAGGACTCAAAGTCAATTAAGGCATGTATTTCTACAATGTTCAAATATCATGATTTTTTGTAACAAGCATGTCATCTTGGGATCTCTAAATTTTCAGTTTCTCGCAAGCAAAGAACCTAGTTGTAAGAGAGTTGTGCACAGAAAGTAATTGTAGGGCAGGAACATATTGGGCAAACTGCACTTATGGCACAAAAGATTGTGAAGCAAGCTTACTCCCGATTTTGAGAATTTTAACTAGAAAGGACCGAGAAAATCATCATCATCATCAGCAATCTCAGCATCATTGTGTCGCTCATCATTGTGCCCATCATCTATTGGATTGGCGGGAGGTATAGGAGGAACCTCATTGCGATTGATGTTGAGGTGTTGCATAACGATTTGCATTTGTTGTTTCAAGTCATTTATTTCCTCGTCCTTCTCTACAAGTATATTTTTCAGTTGGTTCAATTCTTGGGTCAATTGCTCGTCATGTCGTGTCCTCCTTCGAACAGCCGCATTGGATGATGAAGTTGCAGCATGATTCGTCATGTATACCCTTGACAAGGATCCCATCCCAAATATTTTTCCTTTTTTCATCCCACCCGTTGCCTCCACCCATAATGCCGTACTGTCAACTGATGGCTCAGACGCAGCAACACCATCACCACCACTAGCATTGCTCATTAAAAGTTCATCATATTTTTCCTATATTAACAATATAGATGAAAATAAAATAACTTCATATATATAACTACCATAAATATTAAAAGCATTCACGGTTTTCATTCTAGTTTCCATAAAGTCCAAAATATAACTTTACATACCTTAATAGCTTTTGCTCGATCGCCAGTCCATGTCTTATCTTTTTTTTGAAATGTGCGTTCAAATGTAGCTGCAAATGTCAGTTCCGTCCTCAATTCATGTGCCTACAAAATGTAAACATGAGTAATTGAATTAAATTAACTTATGACTTATTTAACAGACTTACCATTCGTTTTCGATGCTCCCCAATGTTGATAGAGCCCCCAGTATATGTGGCAGACCCTTCACTAGAACTAGAAGATCGATTCTTTTTATTCTGCTCACTGATTTTCTGACTCTTTCTAGTTTCCCAAATTCTGTTAATTTCCGTCCAATTGTCAGCTGTAATGAAAGCCGGCTTCACTTGCTTGATCTTCGCTCTATTCATCACATTTCGTATGTGATCACCGACTTTCTTCTGAAAAATTCTTCTCACTTCATTCTCTTCCTCTTCATCCTACCTGAACTTCCGCTGCAATCAATACAAAAAAAACTGAAAGTTATTATGAGGGTCAAATATCCATTACCATGCACCAGACAATTCGGCGATAGATTTTGTAAAGTTCATCTCGGGGAAAATATCTGGTCCCTTTAGTACCTAAAACTAAAGAGTTGTTCTGGTCCCGTTACATCATTATTGACCATCAATATACTACACCAAACTTAGTTGGTGAGAAAATAGAATATCTAAAACTTACCTTGAACTCATTCCACCACAAATTTTTCACTTCTTGTGGATCGCTTCTATAATTAATATACTGCCCCATCCAATAGTTTTTGACTATTTTATTCAGTTCCCTTACAACAAACGTAGCATCCGTGAATCTGCAAACATACGGATATTGTGCAACATCGACAATTCAATTGACATCCATATCTAAAACCATAAATATTACATATACTTAAAAAAAATGAAGTACTTACGAATCTCCAAATGGGCATATCATGAATCGGTTATCTTCTTCACCTGTGTTTCCCTCATTATTCGATTGTTGTGTTGAATAATAAGGTGAAACGGAAGGAGATGGAGCTAAAGGAGATGGAACTGGAGGAGATTCACTTCGCATGTGGCCAAATCCCCTAACATGTTCTTGAGTGTTGGAGGAAGGGCCAACGTGTCCATATTGTCCATCAGCATATAGTGGTTGAGGGTTAGATGAAAGGACAGGGGAAGAGGAAAGGGATGGGGACGAGGACGAGGACGAGGAAGGGGCTGGTCTTCTATGCATGTGACCTCCACGTTTATACTGACAAGTAGGAATGTTAGACAAATATGTAAAAAAATATGAACACGTATTACGGACACATAATGACGTACATGACGAAGCTGATCATTTTGTTTCAGAAGCAGAAAATGTTTCCTCATAATTAGCCAATGCCGAGTGTTTATGACGTGCAATTTCCTACAAACAAATATACTATGAATCGCACTCATTTTGATATCAAACATCAATATATGAGCACGATATGCCATGCTAAGCCGACAATAGCCATAATTAACTACACGATCCACTTTCAAACCACACGATAATTCATCAAGTACAAGATCAACCATGAAACATCAATTTCAGCCATGATCTTCGTTCTCGGTCACACGATCATCAATCAACCCACACGATCAGGCCATAGTTAACCAATCAGCCACAATTAAGCAAATCAGCCACACGATTAACTTAATTAACCATACGATTGGCATTAAACAACTAAGGGTGCGAATGGTAACCATTCTGCTTCAGAAATCAAATTGTTGCCAGAAATTGATTTTTCGCATTCTTGCCAGAAATTGACTTCTAAAGGAGAAATCTGTTTGGTAAAACATGACTAATTCTACTCCCGAAATTGATTTCTAGAACAGAACTTTGTTTTGATTTGTTGAATTTTTTTGCACTTAAAAAAATTTAAATTTTACTCAAACTGGGTGGCCACAGGTATTAGAAGCCATTATGTAAAGTTTTGAAATTTTGGATTTATTTAATTTTTTTTTGGGCACCTAAAAAAAATTTTCTACCTAAAAATGGGTGGCCACAAGTATTCTAAGCCATTCTGTGAAGTTTTGAAATTTTTGAATTTTTTTTATTTTTTTTTGGGCACCTAAAAAAAGTTAAATTTCACTCAAAGTGGGAGGCCCACAGGTATTGTAAGCCATTTTGTGAAGTTTTGAAATTTTTTATTTTTTTTATTTTTTAACTTTTTTGGGCACCTACAAAAATTTAAATTTCACTCAAAGTGGGTGGCCACAGGTATTCTAAGCCATTCTGTAAAGTTATGAAATTTTTTAATTTTTTTGGGCACCTAAAAAAATTTAAATTTCACTAAAAGTGGGTGACCACAAGTATTATAAGTCATTCTGTGAAGTTTTGAAATTTTTGATTCTTTTAATTTTTTTGGGCACCTAAAATAATTTAAATTTCACTCAAAGTGGGTGGCCACAGGTATTCTAAGGCATTCTGTAAAGTTTTGAAATTTTTTATTTTATTATTATTTTTTTAATTTTTTGTGTACCTGAAAAAATTTAAATTTCACTCAAAGTGGGTGGCCACAGGTATTTTAAGCCATTTAGTAAAGTTTTCAAAATTTTGATTTTTTTTATTATTATTCCTTTTTTTGGTCACCTGAAAAAGTTTAAATTTTACTCAAAGTGGGTGGCAACAGTTATTTTAAGCCATTTTGTGATATTTTGAAATTTTGTTTTTTTTTATTTAAAAAAAATTCACCAAATTTCATATTTTCCCAAAATCTGACTTTTTTTAATTTTCTGGAAATTTTTATGAATTTTTCTAGAATTTTTTAATTTTAATGCATTTTCTGAAAAAATGCTTAATCAACCACACGATCGTCATTGAACGCTTAATCGGCGACGTAATTGACAAATTAACTAGGCAAACATTGATCAAAGGCACATGCAATCCTGCAATTGGCCCCTAACTTAGCCAACCAATCCGACACTAAACAATTCCTAAATAAGTCCGATTAATACTCATTATACTAGGTAGGGTTTAAGGAGTCGCTTACTTGGTTCAAAGCCAAGAAAAACCAAACAATAATAATATTTTTGCCGGTCGGCCAGTGGAGGGCTCGGCGCGGGCTAAAGTGGTGGCTAGTCGGCCAGGCGCTCGGCCACGGCCGGGCGAACGACGGTGGAGCTAGGCGGCAACGGCTGGGCGGCGGTTGGCCGGCGACGGCGTCGGGAAGTGGCGGGCGGGCGGCGACGGCGACGACAATGAGCTCGGGCGAGGGCGGGTGGCGGCGGCGGCGTTGAGCGGGCCGGCTGGGCGGCGGCGAGCTCGGGCGAGGCCGGGCGGCGACGGCCGGTCACCAGGCGGCTGCCGAGGCAGCAACAGCGTCGGGTGGCTATTGGGCGGCGACGGCCACGAGCTCGGGGGGCGGCCAGGCGGCAACGGCATCGGGCGGCGGCCGGGCGGCGACGGCGACGGCTACGAGCTTGGGCGAGGCGCGCGGGCGAGCCGGGCGGCGGCGTGCTCGGCCGAGTGCGAGCGGCGAGCACACGCCCAGCAGCGACGGCGGCGGCGGCGGCGGGCGATGGCGGCGACGGCGGTTGCGAGCTGTCGGGCGCGCAGGCGACGACGGCAACGGCGGGCTGGCGGTCAGAAACAGGGTACTCGGCGACGACAACGGGAAGAAGAAGAAGAAGAAGAAGAAGAGGAAAAGAAAAAGAAAAAGAAGAAGGGAAAGGTCTGAAAAAGAAGACTGGACGTGACCGGGGGGCACGTGTGCGGGCAGGGGGGGGGAGAGAGAGAGAGAGAGAGAGAGAGAGAGACGGGCGCAAAAATTTGAAACGTGCGCGAATGTGGTTGCGACGGAAAAATAAATCCGTCACAAATTTGCGACGGAAAAATAAATCCGTTGCAAATTTACGACAGATTCCAAAAATAAAGGGCATTTTCGAATCCGTCGTAAATTTGCGACGGATTTTTTGTCGGTCGCAAATTTGTGACGGACAATATTTTTCCATCACAAATTTGGGACCGAATTTTTTTTCCGTCGCATATTTGCGACGGATTTTTTTTTTCGTCGCAAATTTGCCACGGATTTTTTTTTCCATCGCAAATTTGAGTCGGGCAAAAAATCCGTTGCAAATTTGCGATGCGACGGATTTTTTTTTCCGTCGCAAATTTGGGAAGGAATTTTTTTTCCGTCGCAATTGCGACGGACAATAATTCCGTCTCAAATTTGGGAAGGAATTTTTTTTCCGTCCCAAATTTGTGACGGATAATAATTCCGTTGTAAATTTGCGAAGGACAATATTTTTCCGTCGCAAATTTCCGACGGATTTATTTTGGATTCCAAAAAGAAAGGACATTTTCGAATCTGTCGCAAATTTGCGATGGATTGGAAAAATTGCCGTGATTTTCACTTCCGTCACTAATTCTTTGATGAACAGTAGTCACGAATAAGTTGTTGTCGTAAAATGAGCGACGAAATTAGCAATGATCCAAATCTAATGGAAAATAGAATATCGCAAATGTCATTGCACGAATAATATTTGACTTGTCGTCATTTAGCGACAAAATTTCCGACGATCAATTACGTTAATAAGAATAATCAACAACAACAATAATAACAACAACATTAATGATAATAACAATAACAATAATAACAAGAACAATAATAATAATTATGACAACCAAAATAACACTTGTCGCAATAATAATTACACATCATTAGTGTTTTGTCACAAAAATTTTAATCTTCATGTTCGTCTTCGTCTTCGTCTTGATCTTGATCTTCATCTTCTTCATGAGCATCATCTTCATCATCTGTCTCAAAATCATATTATGAACAATCTTGTACATTTAATTCGCAAATTTCAGTTGGATCCACATCTATCGTTGCTCCACATGGATCTCGTAAAGTTGGAATGTTATATTCCTCAGTTTCAACCATGTTATAAACTTTCTCTTGTTGATAGGCTCTATCCTTCCAGTGTTCCTCGATTTTTCTCCGTGCTTTGATTTTACATACAGCCCATCAATCAGCTTTGTCACGTTTCAAACTAGGATATGATGCATAACATACTTGAATTGCTTGTTGTGCCAAGACAAATGGTTCATATTTCATATACCTTTTCTTGTGATTTATTTCAACCAAATTAAACTTCGTATGCACCTTCATTCCTTTGACGAGGTCGAACCACTTGCACTTAAATAACACAACCTGCATCATTAATAGTCTATGGTACTCTATCTCTATGATTTCATCCAACAAGTCATAAAAATCATCTTTTGAACTGCCACCATTGGATGACTGAACAAACACACCACTATTCATTGTGGCTTTTCCCATTCCATATTCTTGAGTGTGAAAATTATATCCATTTATGAAATATGCTGGCCAACTTCGTACTCTTAACTGTGGACCCCATGACAGATGATATAGCAATCCTTGCTCTCCAAGTTCATCATGATTATTGTGAACCTAAGGTTACACACGCAAAGTCAATAATATATATTTTAATAAATGATATATAAAAGTTTAATAACTTGATTTTGGTCCATAGGCAACTTATATATGTTTTGAACCATGCTGCAAATTGTTCATCGCACAAACGGTCAAACTCATTTGGTGGTAGTCCATATATTGAAGTTTGGAAAATCCTAGTAATAAATACCATTTATATATTAGAAAATATTTGACACACAATACATATATTTGCAAATTTACACTTACTCAAAGTATGGCTCGACTTAAGGCGGTTCAAAGAAAATATATGTATGGGCTGCATGCAATTCTTCGCCTGTTAAATAACGAAACTGACATGCGCCGCTTGGTCGATCTAGATAATTGAAAATAGAGAATGCTTTGCAATTGGGATCAATGGGGCCCTCATCATTTCTGCCTGCTCTCCGCCTCTTGCACTGCACGTGCGGCTCAAAATAGTATGATGCAAATGTTGTCACTTCTTCCACAATATATGCATTACAAATTGAAGCTTCAACACATGCCTTATTCTTCACTTTTTTCTTCAAATGATATAAGAATCTAGTTGTAATAAAAAAAAAAAGCTTATCATAACATAATATATAATAAAGTAATTTGAACTTTATTTAAAAAAAATTTACCTCTCAAATGGATACATCCATCGAAATTGGACGGAACCTGCAACTTTGGCTTCATAAGGCAAGTGAACTAAGAGATCCTCCATCGAATCAAAAAATGATGGAGGAAATATCCTTTCTAAGTTGCAAAGAATAATTGGAATATCTCTCTCTAGTTTCTCCATGTGTGATGCTTTTAACACTGTCGAGCAAATATCATGCAGGAAATTGCTTAACTCTGTAATGGCACCCCATACAAAGTTCGGTAGAACTTCCTTGAAAGCTATTGGAATTAGTCTTTCCATCAATATGCGACAATCATGACTCTTCAAACCTGTCAACTTGCATTCATTCAAATCAACACATCTCCCGAGGTTCGAAGTATATCCATCAGGAAACCGCATAGATTTCAACCATTGACAAACAACTCGCCTCTGCTCATTATCCAATGTATAAACTGCTTTTGATTTTGGTCCCCTGCTATTTGCATCCACATCTAGTGTTGGCTGATCACAAATATCTCTCATATCTTTTCTTGCGTTCAAGTTGTCTTTTGTTTTTCCGGTGACATCTATTACAGTATTTATGATATTGTCGAAAACATTCTTTTCTATGTGCATGACGTCAAGATTATGATGAATAAGATGGGCTTTCCAATATGGTAGATCCCAAAATATACTGCGTTTTGTCCACTTATGTGTACTTCCGTACGCACAAGTCGTGCCGTGAGGGTTCTGAACAACAGTTGGAAAGTCCTGCACCCGTTCCCAAATTTGATCGCCGGTCAACTTCAATGGTGGAGGTGTTCTTTCAGTCCTATTCTTAATGAACTCTTTTTTATTCCTTCTGAATGTATGATTTATCGGTAAAAATTGTCTGTGGCGGTCAAAATAGCTGGGCTTCTTTCCATGTTTTAATCTAAATGACTTTGATCTCTTCAAACATATCGGACATCCTAAGATCCCAGCTGTACTCCATCCAGATAACATTCTGTAAGTTGTAAAGTCATTTATCGTCCAAAGAAGAGCAGCCTTCATTACAAATGTTTGATCGGTAGAAACATCATATGTAAGGACACCTTCCTCCCATAGCTGTTATAACTCTTCAATCAATGGTTGCATATAAACATCTATTAACTTTTTCGGATTTTGCGGGCCAGTCACGATCAATGTCAAAAACATATAAGGTGTCTTCATGCACATACCAAGTGGAAGATTGTACGGCGTTAAGATAACTGGCCAACATGAATAACTTTTTCCTGATTTCCCAAATGGGGCAAATCCATCAGCACAGAGACCTAACATGATGTTTCGAGGCTCTATCGCAAACTCAGGGTATGTTCTATCAAAATGTTTCCATGCCTCTGCATCTGAAGGATGACACATTATACCATCTTCTGTTTCATAATTTGCATGCCAAGACATGTGTTCAGCAGTGGCTTGAGACGCATAAAGCCTTTGCAATCTGGGGATTAAGGGCAGATAAAACATTTTCTTGCATGGTCTACACTTCTGATTACGACCCTGCCTCCTGTTAATCTTGTACCTAGGTTGGCTACAGAATTTGCAAGATTCTGCATTTTCATCATCTCTCCAATATAACATACAACCCCTACTACATACATCAATCCTTACAACCGAAAGACCTAAGTTATCCACTAGCTTTTTCATATCGTAAAAATCACTTGGCATGATGTTATCACGAGGTATTGTTTCCCGCATTACTTCAACAAAAGAGTTGAAGCAATCCGCAGACACATTATGCTCTGCCTTGATATTTAACAATCTTGCTGTCACTGATAACTTAGTGTGGTTGTCACAACCTGCCCATAAAGGTTCATCTGCTGCTTTCAATACTTCTCAGAACTGATTAGATGAAAAAGTTCCATTACACACATTCTCATCAAAACCCGTTACTCCTATCTCTTCCAATTGTGATGCATGACTAGTACCTACTTGTTCAAGTGTAGGAGTAAAACTAGTACTTACATGATTCGATTCTGAAACAAAATTCTGACCAGCTGCATCAATCACCATCCTCTCGTATGGATTCAATTGGTCATAATAGCTACATTCTTCCCTAACTAAAAATTGGTCACTTCTTCGATAGCCTTCATCAGATATAAATGGTTCACCATGGTAAGTCAAATTATAATAATTCGGAGTAAACCCAAATCTACAAAGATGTTCTCTAACTTTATCACACACATTAAATTTACCATTACTGCACTTTTTACATGGACACCTTAACTTATTTCAATCCATGAACTCATATTTACTACTAGCAAAGTCTAAAAATAGTTCCAACCCAGTACGAAACTCATTGGTCAATCCTCGACGTCCAAGTAAGTTCTTATTATACATCCAAGCCCTGTCTCTTTGCATTGTGTCTGTATTAAAATAAAAAAATCTCGTAAAATATTTAAAATATCATATCTACTGTTCTTAATTAAAACCATAAAATTATGAAAATTAAAATTTTGTTTTTCACGCAACAATTACTTTGAAATTGAACAAATTGAAAAAATTACCATGTAAAGAAGACTTACCCAAATATTTGACTGAAATCTTGGTAGTAGAAAGTGGTCAATTTGACGAGAATTGCAATGTTCACTTGGATTGCGAGACCTTCAATTGGACACGTACCTAAATAAAAAAAAATCACTTAACATTAATTTTTTAATAATTTTTTATTTTTTCCGAATTTTTTTTAATTTTTTTTCCCCTTATATTTTTCTCCGTTCACCGGTCCGGCGACCGGCCGACGCCGGCCGAGTTCAACGTTGCCGGCCATGGCGAGGCCGCTCGGTCTCACCACGATCTAGGGGAGGCCGAGCGGCCTCGCCGTGGCCGCCGGTCCGGCGACCGGCTGACGCCGGCGAGTTCAACCTTGCCGGCCATGGCGAGGCCACTCGGCCTCACCCCGATCTGGGGGAGGCCGAGCGGCCTCGCCGTGGCCGTCGGTCGACCTCGCCGTCGCCCAGAGGTCGACGGCCATGGAGGGAGGCCGACTGGCCTCACCGGCCATGGGGCGAGGCCGATCCGGGCGACGGCAAGATCGACCGCCACACCTAGGCGAGGCCGCCGGTCGACCTCGCCGGCCATGGGGCGAGGTCGACCGCCATGGAGGGAGGCCGAGCGGCCTCGGCCCATGGCCGGCCGAGGCCGCTCGGCCTCCCCCCATGGCCGGCGAGGTCTCGCCGGTGGCCGGTCGCCAGACCGGCGATCGGCCAAGAAGTTACAAAAAAAATAAAAAAATAGTCAATAAAAAAAATTCGAATCCAGCGATGAATAGTTTTGCGACGAACCGTATTCGTCGCCAATTAATCACGAAATTAGCTACGTACTTACCGGTAGAAAAACTTTACCGAGATTGATTTCTGCGCGCACGGATTATTGAGAGAAACGAAAGAGGGAGAAGGCGGGAGAAAAGCGGGGGGACGTGAGGAATCAGTACAGAGAGAGAAATTGATGGGTGGGGTGGATATGACGAAAGTTATTTTCTGTCATAAATTAAAAATTAGCGACGAATCCGTTTTCGTCGCAAAATCCGTCGCAAATTAGCGACGAATTTTTTATCCGTCGCAAATTAGCGACGGTAAAAAAATTCGTCGCTACTTTCGTCGCAAAATGGTAAATTTCGTTGCATAAATTAGCGACGGAAAATAAATCCGTCGCTAATTTCGTTGCAAATTTGCGACGGAAAATCGGTCGTCGCTAATTTGCGACAGAATTAGCGACGACCAATTTTCCGTCGCAAATTTGCGACGAAATTAACGACGGAAAATAAATTGATCTCTAATTTGCGACTGAATTAGCGACGGATTTATTTTCCGCTGCTAATTTGCGACGGAAAATAATTCCGTCGCAAATTAGCGACGGAAAATTTTCGTCACTAATTTGTGACAGAAAATAATTCCGTCGCTAATTCCGTCGCAAAGTTCGTCTCAAATTAGCGACGAAAAATTCCCCGTCGCAAAATTCATGTTTTTTTGTAGTGTCGTGGAGGGAAATTGAGCATGAGAGAGAGAGAGAGAGAGAGAGAGAGAGAGAGAGAGAGAGAGAGAGAGAGAGAGAGAGAGAGAGAGATCAGCAAAGGCCAAACGAGTTGGTGTCTGAATCCGTCCGAAATAAATGGGGCCTTAGATACCTCAAAAATAATAAAGCTCCCTCCAAGCTCGGCGAGTCAGGTAAATTCAAACCTTTTGGCACGTACGGATAGCATTGCCACGGAAGTATTTGTAGTAACCGGCGGTCATGAATAGATGACCTCGAATTCCTGAAGTTCTAAAGGTTATTTCATGAGCTGCTTTTTTATTTTAGGGGTAAATGCATTGAAAAGTCTTAAAATTTATCACGAACGTACAATTGAGTCTTATAATTTGTCAAATTGGTGCAATTAAGTCCTTTGTCAACTCTGTCCAACTTGGCTAATGGTTAATGCTGATGTGGCCTTTTTTCTTTTTCAATTTTCTCTATCCCACGTGGCGCCGACATGGCTAAAACATAAATCATAAGGACGAAACGACGTCGTTTTGATCTAAATCCGATTTTTATTCCGAATATTATTTAAGAAGATGAAGGCAAAAGAGGAGGGTGAGGGGCCCGGTAGCCAAGTCGGACGGAATTAACGTGGCTGAAAATAATAATGCGGAAGATGTATGCATAATAATCTCGAGAAATATACAAAATAGGTAAAATATCCTAACATCACCAACGTTACGAGTTTCCCGGCTTTCGGTACATTTATCATTTATTTGTATTATTAGTGCGAAACCCGTTACGAGCAAGACCAGTTCGTGGCTTCCCACTTTGTTTGCCTCTCCTACTCCCTCTCTTCTCTTGCCTACTGCTCTCGCTTCTTCGGTGCATCCTCAACCCTCGCCAAGGTCGGCCCTCGCCTCGCGGCCGTACATCGACGGCCGAGGGCAACCCTCGCCCTCGCCGGATTTGGTGAGGGTCGGCCCTCGCCCGGACGCCCGGCGACTCCACGGCCACGGCTATAGCCAGCGGAGGGAAGAATGAAAAAAAAAAAAGAAAAGGAAAAGGAAAAGAAAAAAAACAGAAAAAGGAAAAAAAAATAAAAAAGTAAAAAAAATACTGTTCCGGTAGCCAGAACAGTAAATTTCTTGCCAGCCGGTGAGCATTTGACTGTTGGCTGGCGAACTCAAGTACCAAATTGAGACCGAATGGGCACTTTAGGCATACTAATTCGAGAGATGTCCACTTCTGAAAGATCAAATAGAAAAGCGCCCACTTTTAGATACCAAAATGAAATTTTCCCTCTCTCGCATTAAAAAAAACAAAAGGAGAAACGAGGAGATCGTGTCCCGAGTTCCGGTCGCGGCCCATCGTTCTGTCCCTATGTCGGAGGATTTTTGCATATAAATATGCAGCGAAAAACGCATCGACTGCTTCGCGTTCCAGCACAGCCTCTGCTTCACACACGCACTCACGCACGCCAGAAGAAGAAGAAGAAGAAGAGAGAGAGAGAGAGAGAGAGAGAGGAGGGAGGAGGGAGGAGAGGGAGGAGCGATGGCGAGAGACATAGACGATCTGCCGAAGAACGAGGCCAACCACACCGCCCTGACGCCGCTGTGGTTCCTCGAGCGGGCCGCCCTGGTCCACCCGGGCCGGCGGTCGGTGGTCCACGGCTCCGTCGCCTTCACCTGGCTCCAGACGTACCAGCGGTGCCGCCGGCTGGCGTCCGCTCTCTCCAGCCGCTCCATCGGCGCCGGTTGCACGGTACGGAATCTCTTTCTCCGCGGTACTCGTGCTCTGTTTTTTCCATTTCCACGTGTGCTCTGGCGATGGTGATGGGTAGTATTCTGGATATGTGGAATGTTGTGAGCAACTGTGATGTTGGAAATCTAGATACGTGTCCTTTCCTTTTTGGGTTAAGGTACAAGGACGCTTTTGCTTTGTTTATTCCGTTTTTAATTCGATGAGGAATCGTCTGATAATTCCTGTGTCGGCGTAGTTCGTGTGATCCGAGTCTTTTGATTCCCCTGATTCGAGTGCTGGTGTGAAGCTCTCTTTGTTTGATGCGGGTGCTTGATGGAGAAGCGGATGCTCATTTCTTTAGTGATGATTGGTTGACTTTGGTGATGGTGGTATGATCCGTGGGGAGGGACTGTTTGGCTTTTTTCTTGAAAGACGTCACGGTGTGAGCTGAGATGGAAGTTGAGCACTGGGAAACGGAAGCTCATAATTTTATATTTGCGAGCGGAGATTGTTGAACCGTGAAATCGGAACTGTATCAAGCTAGATAGATAGAACTGAAGTAATGGTTCTCACTTGAAAAGAAATAGATTGTTCGGATTGCCAACGTGCATGTGTGAAGTTTTTACAACATCGATTTTGCTGTGAATGTTAACTTATCGTTTCTTTGTGATGAAGTGGGACATTGTTTGGATGCGATCAAGTTTTGTTTTCATCAATTGATAGTTTTTATGTTGTTCAAAATTCGCTTTGCTTGTGATGCTTTCCATTATAGTTCCAGGCTTGTATCGTGGTTCTTTGTGTCCTCTTCTATGCTGCTGGTCATTATTTGGCTGTCTGGGTTTCGCTGTGCAGGTTGCAGTGATTGCGCCGAATGTGCCTGCCCTATATGAAGCTCATTTTGGAGTTCCCATGTCCGGAGCTGTAGTAAATTGTGTCAATATACGTCTAAATGCTCCGACAGTTGCTTTTCTTCTTGGCCATTCATCTTCTGAAGTTGTAATGGTGGACCAAGAGTTCTTCCCGTTGGCTGAAGAAGCTCTGAAAATATTAGCGGAGGAGAGTAAGAAAAATTATAAGCCTCCGCTTCTGATTGTTATAGCTGACGAAAGCTGTGACCCAAGAACACTTAGGCACGCTTTAGGAAAAGGGGCAATTGAATATGAGAAGTTTTTGGAAAGCGGAGATCCAGAGTTTGCTTGGAAACCACCGGAAGATGAGTGGCAGAGTATCACTCTCGGTTATACTTCTGGTACAACTGCCAGTCCCAAGGGAGTCGTATTAAGCCATCGAGGAGCATATCTCATGTCTGTAAGTAACCCTCTTGTCTGGGGGATGAATGAAGGGGCCATTTACTTGTGGACTTTGCCTATGTTTCATTGTAATGGTTGGTGTTTCACATGGACACTGGCAGCTCTTTGTGGAACCAGCATATGCCTTAGACAGGTAATCTTTTTTTTTTTTTTTTTTGGTAAGGTAAGAACTGCACAATATTGATCGAGTAGACAGGTAATCTTTAAGGTTCAGAAAATGCTGTTTTTCCGCAAATTTGGTAGACAATTTGCTGCCTAATAACATTGTTTAAAGCATAACAGAAGCAATTGTTTCATTTATGTTTAGTACAAGGACCATTTGTTCTAAGTACTCTGGTTTTGTAAAACCCTGCTTGGTTGTGGTTCTTATTACAGTTTATTTATGCTACGGCCATACTCCATTTACTAAATTGAGCAGATAGAAGGTAAACCTGGTAAATTTATAAGGACTGATCTAGAGCCTAGTTTTCTTAATGAGGCAAATTTCATGATGAACTATATAATTAAGTCTAACTCATTTGTTCAGATTATTTATACAAAAATTCTTGCTTAATAAGTTGACAGACAAGTATAATATTGAAGTGGGTTTTGTTTGTTCATGGCATCCATTTTGTTGTAAATATGTAACTGTCTGTCAAGTTCTCTCAAAGACGCGATGCAACAAGTTGTTGGACAGTAGCTAAACCAAGTATTTTCTAGAAGTTTTGTGGGGGAATTATGTGAAACTATCTATGACGAATGGAAACACACTAATATGTTTCACAAAACCAATGGGGGTAATCACCCCCTCTCGTCAACATGTTTGTTTGTCTGTCCTTTATCCACAAGCTTATTCCCTGTCACGATTTTGAAATCTTAGTTATGGATGGAATAGTTGCTTTCTGAAACTCGAAAGATCAGCTCAAAAAGTGTGAATATTTGATCTTGTATGGGTCAATGCCGCTTTAACCAAGTTACTGAATGGGCTAATGTGTGAGTAAATGGGCTTCGTTTGATATCAAAACTACTATGTTGCTTAACAGAGAAACCTTCTGTCGTGTCTTTTCTTGTCCTCAGGTAACAGCTAAGGCAGTGTATTCAGCAATCGCTAAATATGGCGTGACTCACTTCTGCGCTGCGCCTGTGGTTTTGAACACCATAGTCAATGCTGCACCTGAAGAAACCATACTCCCTCTCCCTCACACCGTTCATGTAATGACAGCTGGTGCCGCCCCACCACCTTCTGTTCTCTTTGCAATGTCCCAGAAAGGCTTCCGTGTTGCGCACACATATGGGCTGTCTGAAACTTATGGTCCTTCTACAATCTGTGCATGGAAGCCCGAGTGGGATTCGCTGCCTCCAGAACAGCAAGCCCGCCTCAATGCACGCCAAGGCGTTCGTTACACAGCTCTAGAAGGTCTTGATGTTGTGAGCACTCAAGACATGAAACCCGTTCCTGCTGACGGTAAAACCATAGGAGAGATAGTGATGCGGGGCAATGTCGTCATGAAAGGCTACTTAAAGAACCCAAAAGCCAACAAGGAGTCTTTTGCAGGGGGATGGTTCCATTCTGGAGATCTTGGTGTGAAACATCCTGACGGATATATTGAAATCAAGGACAGGTCAAAGGACATCATCATCTCTGGAGGCGAAAACATAAGTAGCGTAGAGATCGAGAATACTCTGTACACGCATCCGGCGATTTTAGAGGTCTCTGTGGTTGCGAGGCCTGACGACCGATGGGGAGAGTCTCCTTGTGCTTTTGTGACACTCAAGCCGGGAGTGGATAAATCCGATGAGCGGCGACTGGCAGAGGATATAATGAAGTTTTGCCGGGAGAAAATGCCGGCTTATTGGGTTCCGAAGTCTGTTGTCTTCGGGCCGTTGCCAAAAACGGCTACGGGAAAGATACAGAAACATTTGCTGAGGGCCAAGGCAAAGGAAATGGGACCTGTCAAGCGTAGTAAATTATGAGTGCACCCCGGTCGAGCTGGTCTTGTCTCTTTCTCGTCGTTTGTACTTGGTACCGTGAAGCCTGGACTTTGCATGTTGTCTTTTAATAAAAACCCTTTTGTGGGACACCTTCCTGCTTTTCTTGAGAAAGCTATTCACCTTCCTGATCATCTGTTGGATCTGGATGCTTGTCAAGCTAATTTCAGGTCGCCAGCCAACTCTGCAAACTACTTTGCTGGGCTGAACCGAGGCCCCCGTTCTTGAAGCCATCGATTCCAAACAGCAGCTTCCTGATTCATTTTTCACACGGACAGACCGGAGTCCCCCACGTTCCAAGGAAGGTGCACCAGCGCGCGAGTCAATGTCTCCTTCTCTGGACAATGGGTTTCTCCTTGCCTTTTTTCTTATCTAGTCAATGGGATAAGCCTTAGCCAGAAAATGATGAGCAGGTGAATGAACATCGTTCTAGAAGAGAGAATGGGTATTATTAGTCTTGGCAGTTACCAATCGGGTGCCTGTGCGTGTAAAAAGATTATCTATTCGATGTGGGTAGGCTTGAGAAGATAGTTCAATTCGTCGTAACATTGACGATTCCGTGTAGACTTTCTTAAGCTCGTGGAGGGAAACTGAGCATGAGAGAGAGAGAGAGAGAGAGAGAGAGAGAAGCAAAGGCCAAACGGGTTGGTGTCTGAATCCGTCCGGTTGACTATACTGGAGTCTGCATCAAGTTTCAAGCTTGATCCGTCACCGTATGTACACTCACAAAGTAGAAGAAGGTTGAGTGTTCTTGAAGGAACTCGCGATCTCCACCGTTCGAATCAGATGGGGTCTGTCGTAATTATAAAACGTTGACCAGCACCCCTTAAGGTCACTTGTTCACCCTCTTCAATCTCTCTCTCTCTCTCTCACTGAAACACCCTCTTCATCTAACTTTGTTTTTGTCATAGGTGAAACGTTTGAGAATGGTCAAGGGAAAGACATCATCATTGCAATTTACAAAAACTCAACTCCAAATGGCTCCACTTGCTCAATTTGGGTCAACTCCCATCGTTGCTTGAGAAAATCATCGAGATCTCACCATATCTTCCGCCGTAAGGGACAAAAGCTCATGCGGTTCTTGATGTTTTCCCTCCTACAAAACACACCCTTGATTTCTCATAGAGGAGGATCCCAAGATGTATAGAGAGAGAGAGAGAGAGAGATTTAGAGGTAGGAAAGTGTGGGGGGGACGAGAGTGGGGGTGTCGGTAGGGGGATGATGATGAGCACATGATTGCTCGTACGGTGTGGCTTGCCCGTCGACCGACTTGATAGCGATGTCTTAACAGCCTAAACCCCAAATTATATAAAAGAGCACACTCTAATCTTCTTCCCCCCCAAAAAAAAGAGAGAAAAAATTAACAAAAGAAATTAGCTCTAGGCAAATTGAAATTCAAGGGGGTTCTATCTTTGAAGGGTTCCTCCTCCACTTCAATTCAACCCAACCACCATATGACCAAACCCCCCACCCTCCCTCTTATTGAAGGGAGGAGGAGGGGGTTTGATTATCTTTTGTTAATTAAGTATCAATTAATATGCTAAGTCAGTTAGATTTTTGCTTCCAAGTTTTAATCTTTCCATCTAACTTCTATCTCATCTTCCATATATGTGTGTGTGCGCCCATATTCTTGTCTCACCTCCGCACTCCATCCTCCCCTCTTTTTCGTTCCTTTCTCTCTCTCTCCATCTCTTTCCTCCCTTTTTATCTGTTTCTGTTGGAAACTTCTGTGTTGCTTTTTCTTGCATCTCTCCCTTTTCTCTTCTGCAAGGTACTGCCCCTCTCTCTCTCTCTCTCTCTCTCTCTCTCTCTCTCTCTCTCTCTCTCTCTCTCTGTACATTTGCTGGGGTTTTTGCCTTGTATAAATTGGGCTAATGCCCTGCCCATTCCTCACTCTCTCTGTTCCTTGGCTCCATTGTATTGTCAGTGCTTGCAAAACTCTCTCTCTCTCTCTCTCTCTCTCTCTCTCTTTAAGGGGCTAAGAGGGCATTGAGGTTTTTGTACTTTCATTTCTGTTTCCTCTGCAATTCTTTGTTGCCATGTCTTTCCGGTTGAGACTGAGTATGGCCATTAATGTCTGCAGCAGCGACATATGGCAGATTGCGGCAGAGGAGAGAGCTACGGTTCTTCCCAAGAACATGAGGTACGCCCCCGTTTCCTCATTTCCTTCCATAAAGTAGGTAGATTGGCAAGCTGCGGGCCTTGCTCATTACCATAATCTTTCATTGCTTGAAGAGAGAGAGAGAGAGAGAGAATTGGCATGATAAGTGTCCACCATAAATTTAGCAATGTTGATTAGGTGGGCTCGGAGGATAAGTCACGAGCTGGAGCAACTAATTCGAAAACGATGTCTAATCGGCAACGGCGACGCACAAAACATATAAGAAGGATTTTCGTTTACAAGTGCGCTGCCCAGTTCCTTTATACACACGTTGATGATCCGTGCCTTTTCTTTATATTACTTCCATTTGTGCATTATCAGCGTCTTGAAACATAAATAGTTAGCTGTTAATATTGCCAGATTTCGCTAAAACGACACGCCTAATCGTTTAAATTTATCGGTGTCATTAGCTACCCATGAAAGAATTGTTTTTCGGGTTCTTTTTATATTTCGCAAATTTCCCAATTTAAATGTCTTAAAAATGGACCAGAAGATGAATGTACTCCTCTCATTTGGACGGAAACATTTATCTAGCAAAAAAGGAAAATAATAATAAATATAGCAAAAGGCCCCAAGGATATTTAGGAAGGTCAAATTCGGGATTTGGACCCCATTGGGCCTTCCTCGGATTCTTCCTTGTGTGGCGTTATTTACCCAATAATTACCTTAAATCCGTCGGAAACTTACGATGTTAATCGCACGGTTAATTCGAGGTGGTTCCCGCATCTTACGGCTACGACACGGACGTCCGATGCGTATGTATATCCACATAATGATGTCGGCGGGTGCCAAATTGTGCCCATTCCACATTCTCACGGAATTAAAAGGAAAAATTAAATAAAATAATAATAATTCAACCAAAAAAAAAAGGAAGAAAAAAAGAAGAAGAAGAAGGCCAACACACAGAAAAAAGTGAAAAATAAAATAAAAGAAGACTAGAGACGGTTGACGTTGTAATTTTTAATATTTACTTTTGGCACAACTTATTAAAAGTTTTATAATTCGAGCCTAATCATCATGTTACATACACATAATATCATACGTGGAATTATTTACACATAAGATATATTAATTTAACCCCCAAAAAAAACTACGAAATCAATGTACTTTAAGAAACAAAACGACTACTTTTTGTGCCGTTTTATCTTCTACTTGCTTTTTGCTCTAATTCAGCTTTTTGTGGCTACTAATTCTATATCGGGATCTCTTAAAGCGCCCGATTAATGACCTCCGCTCGTGATTAATTTCTCGATTAATCACGGGGATATAATTTCTCGCCGTCGTCGAGTCGACAGAAGAGATCCGCAATCTTCCTTCGTGTTTGAATTCGACTTTAATTTACCGGTGATAGGATGCCTCGTCGGAGAAGAAGTATGGGGGACTCATGCCCAAGAAGAAGCCTTTGATTACAAAGGCAAGGCATCATTAACTCGATAATTCTTGATCAATCTTCACCTAATTTTTTATCAACTATGACACAATTGCATGGGGGTGCAGGACCATGCAAGAGCCTTCTTTGATTCAGCAGACTGGGCATTGTGCAAGGTAAAATGTTCACGAAAATTAGAATCGTGTTTATTTACTCCAAGTTCAAATAAATGTCATTATACTAATCAAAATCCTAATTCAATTACTAATGATTTGGTGCAGCAAGGAGCTGCCATGAATCAAGAATCCACAGTGCCCATGGAGACATTGCGTCCGAAATTACAGGTCCCTTTTCTGAGCCGAAACTAAGTCTTGTTTTTCGAAATTTCTATTACTATTATGATCGCTGCCGTTGTTAAAAGAAATTCCGAAACCGACATGAAGAGAGATAATACTGCGCAGAGAACGCCGCACCAGCAGCTCCCCCCTCGAAGACCCGCTTGTACGTCGGGTCGAGATAGTCCGGTGAGTCGCCCAGAACCCGTATTGCATAACGAAATGTTCGCCGATTTGGTAGTAACTTTTTTCCGGGTGCTATTTTCACAGGCCGAATGAAATTTCCGGGTTCTCAAGGAGAGGAGAAATGGAATCACAAGTTTTTCTCTTGTAGATTGTATGTACATTGAAATCAGATGGACATGTTTATGTGGCCATTGAGTGGAAGCTTGGTTGAGTTCTTTGATAGTTCCTTCTCATTTCTTCTACTTCCTATTATGCACATGTATATACGGGTGTAGTACGACAATGTGAGAGAGATATTACTAGGCAAAATGATGTTATCGACACTATAACTATCGTATGACGTTCACTTTGGTGCCAAAACTTTTCGAGCAATCATTTAAATGTATAACTTTCAAAGAGCTATTGCTTATGTGACTCTAGTGACTGAAAATTGGAAATAGAAGAGTCCCTTTTTTTTTTGGTCAGAAAAATTGAAGAGTCCCTTAGGATGTGTTTGTTTCGGGAAAAACTTCGTGACACAAGAAAATGCTTTCCGAGAAATCATATTACGAGAAAATACTTTCCTTTTTTAAAGTTAGGGAATTTATTTTCTTAACTTTAAGCGTGTATGTTTTCTCTGACCGTAAATGATTTTCAGTTGAACGACCATTTTCGGCAAACCAAATGCGTGAAAATACAGAAAACTAATTTGTGAAAAAAAAATTTACTCAAACAAACGCGCTATAAATATTAAAGTCAATGTCAAACTTGGATGAGGTAAAACATTAGGCTTGGTCATGATGGACATTTTTTGGATCCATTACATTTTGGGCCTCATTGATGAAGCTGTGAAAATATATAGAAAGAACCGGGAGCTGCTAGTGCTGCTACAACCTCCTTATGTTGTTGCTACTTTCGTTTTTGGAATATATCGAGGGCTTTCATAGCCTCAAACTTGTACCATATGTTACATAACCTATACATACGTAGGGAAAAGTGTCTGGAAAGTCATAAACCTATTATATTTGTGCCAATTGAGTTTTAAACTTTTTAATGATGCCAATTTAGTCCCTAATCTTTTGATCTATAGCCAATTTAGTCATTCTGACTAATTTTGGCCGGATATTGCTGATGCGGATGCCGATCAGCCTACGCGGTACAACCGGCGCTGATGTGGATAACTTTTAATAATAATTTTTAATACTTTTCTTTTAATTCTTTTTATTTCTTTTATTTTTTCCTTTTTTGCTTTCTTTCTCTTTCTTTTTCTTCCCTTCCTTCTTCCTCCAGCCAGTCGCCGAGGTCCTACGACCGGCCAGAGGCCTCTTGCGAGCCTCGCCAGTGGCTGCTAGGGTGGCCTTTCGCTGGGCTGGCGAGGGTCGACCCTCCTCGGCCATGGGCGAGGCCTGATCACACCAGATCATGTGAGGTCGTGCCTCTCCCGGCCACTGGCGAGGTTGTCCTCGACGGTGTGATTAAATGTGCAGATGTTTGATAGAAAGAAGAATATATAATTATCATGTTCAAAAAAGAAAAAAAAACACTATACCAAGAGACGGTGCCCTCGGCGTCCACCACAACCTGCCATGTGTCGATTAATGATTCATCTTCCCCAAAACATAATATAATTATGTTCAATCTGCAATTGATAACAAATTGGGCTTGGTCAACAAAAGAGTGATTTCGTATTGTTGTCAAATGCTGTTATATGTATATTCTTTATTTTGTTTAGCTAATTACTAGCTAGTTAAATCGTGTCATTTTTCGATCGTTAGTTTTAATGTATGTATGTACGTACGTATACACGTGGACCATAACCCTTTTCAAAGTTTGTTGGGTTCGATTCCTATCGATCTAAGTAAGGTTACATGCTTTTTTCTGGTTCTTAAGTTATTCTTTTCCTCTGACCAAAAAAAGTTACTCTTTTGCCCTTTTCAACTTTCTTTCTATTACTTTGTCAAAAAAGTAATTTATTTTTCAAAGAAATTATCCTTTATTTGTGGACCATAACCCTTTTCAAAGTTTGTGGCTCACTTTTTACATATCTATTCATAGTTCGTCACATAACTTTGTGGATTCATTTTTCAAATTAATCTTATTGTATCTCACACTGTTGTTATGTAAGATCATATGTACGAGAGGTTCGTTATTTAAGAACTAAAAACAAAGGCCAATCAGAAAGATAGCATATATTTTTTGCTCGCTTCGATTATTTTTCCTCGTTCAATAATTAAGGAACTTGCTTTTTTTTTTTTTCTAAATGAGAACCAAGAGAGTCGAGGACCTTGTTATCATATATAGTCCCAATGATTCTTGAAAACATACTCGAATCCGACCGCGTTTCATTTTTCTTTTAGCATTATCTCACATCCCTTCTTCACAAGGTTTATCATTTCTTCATAAGTTTTTCATTAACTTAATTAGAAAAAAGAATGAGGATTATTCTTCTACAAATATTAATTGAATTATTTTTTCTTGAGAAAATTCCAAAAAGAGACCCGAAGTGGAGTCATTTTCTCAAATAAGGGCCTGAAGTGAACATTGTATCGAATAAAGGTCTGAAATGGTCAAATCGTCTCAAATAAGAGCCTGAAGTGGCCAAATCGTCTAAAAAAATGACCTTTGGCCGGCCGGTGACTATTCCGTTGCTAAAGGAGGGGTATTTTAGTCAAAAATATTATAAGTATATTTTTTTGTTCTTTTTTTTACTTTCTTTTTCTTTTCTTTTTTTCTTTTTCCTTTTTTCTTCTTCCCTCCCAGCCTTCACTCAAGCGAGGGCCGCCCTAGCCTGGGCTAGCGAGGGTCACCCTCGCCGGCGTCAGGCGAGGGTTGCCTCTCCTGGGCCGGGCAGGCAATGGCAACCCTCGCCAAATCCAGCAAGGGCAACTCTCGCCTTGGCCTAGCCTCGCCAGCCCAAGCGAGGGCAAGGGTTGCCCTTGCCGGTGTCGGGCAAGGGCGGCTCTCAACGGCGTTCGGCGAGGGTCGCCTCGCCTGGGCTGGCCATGCCCTCGCCCGTCACCGACGAGGGCGGCCTCCGTTATCCTCGGTGGGCGGAAGGAAGAGAGGAAAAAAATAAAGAAAAGGAAAAGGAAAAGAAAAAAATTATAAAAAAGTAAAAGACGAAAATACCCTTTGGCCGGTGAGATCAGGTGCTTATTTGACACTGATATGGCCACTTCAGGCCCTTATTTGAGACAATATTCACTTCAGGCCCTTATTTGAGAAAATGAGGGCACTTCAGGCTCTTATTTGATATAAGGTCCACTTTATGCCCTTATTTGAGAAAATGACTCCACTTCGGGCCCATTTTGGAATTTTTCCTTCTTTCTTTTTTCCAAAATCCATTTGAATTATGGTTTTGCTCATTGAAATCCTCCGTTGAGCAGTTAATGTGCAATAAAAAGCATAGTTGTGCAAGACCCAGCTGGTCTTTTCAGGGGCAACATACATGCGCCATCTCATTCTCTCCACCTACGGATAAATGTGATGTAATTCAATTCTCTTCTGAGAATGATACTGACATATGAGAATATATTAACTGTATGCCAGAGATAAAAAAAAAAATAAAGAAAAGGGGGAGGAGCCTTGGGACAACCTTCACATGCTCTTGGGACCTTTTTTGGCGACCAATAAATTCATGCGTCACTTTTGACTTTTGAGCTCTTTCTGGTGACCAGAACCCACTTTTGATCTCTAGCAAGGCACAAAAATAGACCCCAAACTATGATGCAAGTGCTTGTTTCGTGGACTTTCTTCATGCATGATAAGAAGGAAGATGCTGATCAGAATTGATCGATCCACGGAGAGGAGGGATTGATTTTGTCCATGTGGATTCAGTTCTTGATAAGGACCTGGATTCTATGATACTGTTAGAAGTTGGCCATTTGATATTTTGGTTTGCACCCAATCCATCTTAAGAACACTTGATCTCAGGTTTTAAGAATGTCAATAATCATGGTGCTTACACCAGCTGAAGATAAGGGTTTTGCTTGGGGGTTGAGTTATGATATCATGATGCTTAATGACTTGGTTATGTACAGTTTAGGCTCGTAGCAGGAGTTGATCTGTGGGCAATTACAAAAAAGATTGAAGAAGAAGAACGGAGAAACATGGACAAGCCATTTTCGCTTTTTTAACTTGAGGGAAGCACTGATGCAGATCTCTACCTTGGCAGATGGGGAAGATAAAGCCAGTGACATTAACATCATCTTGTGAGTCTCTTTCGTTTCTAGCTTGGTTTCTTTTTTTTGTGTATTCCCTACCCAAGTGGCCTCAAATTCCCTGCAAAAACATGAATGCAGGAGAACATAGGTTTGAAATATGCTCTTTGGGTATACACAGATACATACCCCATGCAATCTCTTTAATATCCACAACCACAACACCTTCACAAATCCTTAAAAGCTGAGAGACTTGCAGGAGGGATTTAACTAAGGGGACAACAAGAATGTGGGAGAGAGAATCAAAACATGGGATCTTGAAGAAGCCCATCATTTCTTTGCATTCTTCATTATCATCATTATAATAATAATAAAGGGCGACCCGGCAAGATTTGGGAGTTTATCTTTTTCACCGCTATATTTATTTCTATTTTCTATTAGTGGACAAACTCCTTGGGCAAATTATATCTGTATTTTCCATTTAAGGTTTTTTATTCTATCTTCTATCACGAAAGATTCTGACAAGCTTTTATGTTTGCATCTTCAGTTGTAAGACTTATCCTTTTTCCCAAATTGGTTTAAGATGCACATACGACGATGAAAATTAATACTTTTTCATTGATCGTGTATGGACACAAAGTTTCACTTAGTTAAGTGGACTTTTGCATCAACTTTTCAACCAAAAAATAATAATAAGTAGACTTTTGCATCAACTCAAGCTTCTTTGACTTAATAATCTCGAGACATAAGCGTATCCCTCGTTTTGGTACGTCGATCGAATCGCTGGGTTTATTTTGTGGTGTGACCGGAAAGGGGATCTATGCACTTGGCCATGAACAAACTTTCCTTACATGTAAAACTACACCGCCGCGTTTTGTTAGCATAGTTGCCCCCACAAGTTATGCCTAACCAATCTCCAAGTCTCAACCTATAGAGAATATTGAATGCACCTTGTCCCTGTGGACTGAACAAGTCATAATAACCATGGTTTCTACTATCCAAACAAGGGAATGATGGTTACGGTCGCAGAAAAAAATAGAAGAAAAAACTATATGATATATGTTATAATCGGGGGCTAATGTATTTGTACAAAGTACAAACACCAATGTTCTACTACGTAGGTGGAAGTCCTACACTTGGGGAGAGAGCCACATGATGTGGCTTATGTACATTAAAAACACAGAAAAAGATTATCATCGTTTTGGTATTTTTTTTTTCTTTTGAGCCTATGTCATTCAAAGATTGTGTTGGTGATAAGTACAACGGACACCACCCGTCGTACTGGTTTTAGTCATGCAATGCCAAATATAAGGATCACATGTTATGTTGGATTGGAAGTTTTCTAGATCACATTAGGATCTCTCATGCATTACTCGAATTGATTACCTTACGATGAAAAAGTGATATTTCCCTCTAGTAATCTTTATAACTTCCTCCAACATTCAAGGATATATAACAGCAAACAAAATTCAAGCACGTACAACTATTTAGCGGTACATATAGGGCTGATAGCTATTGGAACTATACATTGGTGGCTTCATTAATGTTTGCATTTCGGCTTGACGCCTTACCTATATAGCTCTCTCTCTCTCTCTCTCTCTCTCTCTGAATTACATACACATTTATCCAACTCCAAAAAGCACCAAACATTAAACTCACACAGAGTGTGTGTGTGTGTGTGTGTGTGTGTGTGAAGAGTGTGTATAGAGAGAGAGAGAGAGAGAGAGAGAGAGAGAGAGAGAGAGAGAGAGAGAGAGAGAGAGAGATGGGGAGAGCTCCATGTTGCGAGAAAGTGGGGTTGAAGAAGGGGAGATGGACAGCCGAAGAAGATGAAATCTTGACCAGCTACATTCAAGCCCATGGTCAAGGCTCTTGGAGATCTCTCCCCAAAAATGCAGGTACTGGTTTCTGTTGAGATAGTTAAAGGGTCTATGTTGTTCCCCATTTCTTGGTTGAATTGATATGCATAATTCATCTGAGAGCTTCAGCTTACGAACGTAGCTGTATTTTGATTCATTCGTTGTATGGCGTTTTGCAAAAACCTTGTAAATTAGGTTTATTGAGGTGTGGCAAGAGTTGCAGACTGAGATGGATTAACTACTTGAGGTCTGACTTGAAAAGGGGGAACATCACTGCTGAAGAAGAAAAGCTCATTGTACAATTGCATGGCACTTTGGGCAATAGGTGAGCATTCTCTAACTACCTACCATCTATCTTCGTTCATTATTGATTCTAGGGTTCATGGGATCAAATCCGGTGATATTGGGTGCTGAATCCGACTGTACCATAGTTCTGCTGCTTCATTTCTTTTTATGTTCAAGAAGATTTTATGTTGTCGAACTGTTGAAGCTGTATTTTCTGTAAAGGATGATGTGGGGGGCGAACATCAAATCCGTTTTCGTTAAAAACAAGGTATTGCAACATTAGGTACTTGGATGGGACTGCCAATAATGAAGTTGGTTGAGGGGCATAAATTAATTACGTGCTTCCATCCTTCCTTTTCAAGTCATCTTCAATTGTCATTTTCTTAAGGTGATTGATTTAGAGTGGGTGAATTTTCATCTTGGAATTAGGAACTAGACCGAACAGGATCGGCTCCTAGTTTGTGGAGCCGAGAACTGACCTTGTCCACCATGATACAAGACTTGGGTCGTCCCAGGAAACAGCGATGTTATTTTTTTTTTATGATTTTTGCTATAAATACTTTTTTTATAACTTTTTTATGGTTTCTATTATAATTTTTTTCTAAAATAAAAAACATATACTCTAGATCGGTTCTTCTGATTCGATCCAGTCAATACGGTTCCTCCCCAAGAACCGAAACTGAACTGATTCCCACGAGAATTACCCAGATACAACCGGTGTGATTCTTAGGTTGGACCGAGATCGATGCACACCCCTATCATTTTCCATAAAAAGTGATCATCTTTTTGTTGGGGTCCAATAATTAAATTCATGTTTTTGGCTTGAGTCACTCACTTCCTTTAACCATCTTCTTCCTTTTTTGCTTTCAATTTTTATTTTCCATTTTTTTAAATTTTTTAGGGTTGCCCCCTATAGAGTAGTTTGACTTTTATCTTATCTTGCCCCCCTTGTAAAATTATAGATGTTCAATAGGACCGCAACACTAGGTTGAAAGTCTTGATTGTTTTTGGGCCTAAAAATCAGGTAAACCCTTCAAGAACAATCTTGGCATGAACTTGCTTTATGTAAGCCGCCTTTCGTGCTCATGACCATATCATGATAGACAATTTCGGCAACCCTAGAGGTAAAAATTATCCTATGATCTATATATGACTTAAGTTATTATTTCTTGTTCATGCGCGGCAGACTGTTATACTTAAATAGCATTTCTAGCTAGATGGAAATTATACTAATTCTTGACAGCTTCTGTCACCTTTTTACATGGCATAGATTAGTGTGTTCCTTGACCCTCGTCACTAGATTAGCCAAAAAATGCTATATCGTCTACTTGGGTTGAGTAATTGCAATATCATGGGGCTTCAATCCATTCCCCTAAGAGCGGCTAAAGCTTTGTGTTTATGAATAAGGCTTAATTCGACACAGAACTCGACAATGCAAGGTTGTTTCTTCTCTCACATGGAAGGCAATCTTCATTTATCTTCATCAATGGAGATTCCCAGTTCAGATCATCTAATTCTTGTGCTTTTAAATTTGAACGCTAATGAATCTAGAGATGAATCTTGGAATTTTCATTTTACCATCTTGGCATGCTTATTGTCATCTTCAACTCCAAGTTCCCGACTTTGATTCTCAAACGAGATAGGAACCATTCTTCAAAGACTTCTAAGAAGTTGGGCGATCATATACCCATCCTTTGCTAGTAACCAAGATCGAGTTAAGGGGAAAATAATTCCGGTTGATGATTGTAGGTGGTCTCTAATAGCGGGGCACTTGCCGGGGCGGACCGATAATGAGATCAAGAACTATTGGAACTCCCATTTGAGCCGGAAAATTTACAGCGTCGCACGGCCGTCGACGTCATCAAGGATCGTGCCCTCAGTACCTACCCCCATGAATGCCGTCAAGATAGCTGGCACGGGCAAGAGGAGAGGCAGGACAAGCAGGTCAAGCATGAGAAAGAGCAGCTTCACATCAATGTTACTGGAGAGGCCCAACCACAGTACTGTCCCTAAAAGTGAGAAAGGCAAAGAAGCACAAGCACCCATTAAAGGGCAAGTTGGAGAGAGCCAAATCATGAGCTCAGAGCCCTCATGGGTCCCAAACAAGAAAACAGCAGTCCATGAGAGTAACAAAGATATTGCTCATGGCTCTCGTATCGACAAGGGCACTGGGCTCAATAATGAAGAAGCGGCAGAGACCAAGGGGCTGTTGTTGGGACCATGTGAGTGGTTAGACAGTGAAATAATGAGACTTGATTGTTTGCTGCAGATTGAGGATGTTGGTGATCTGAAGTTGGAGGGTGAGAATGGGATGGTGGGCCGCTATGAGGAGAGTGAGAACGAGGTTGCGGTGATGGAGAAGTTGATACCGGTGACGGAGGAGACAGAGAGCAGCATTTGGAGCTCAAAATCGAATGCTGAGAGCAGTACGGGGGAGTGGTACGTTTCGTCTTCGTCAATGAACAACAATAAGCACAATAATGACTCTGGGTTTGGTGAATGGTTCGATTGGGATCGGGCAGGTGGAGTCGGCTGTGGCAATAATCAGTGGGACAATGAAGATAAAATGTTGTCCTGGTTATGGGACAGCGGCAACGGTGAAGCAGAAAACGCCAGTGATAATGCCGTAGCGATGAAAAGCAAGACACTTATGTGACCGAGTACAAGAAGAATGATAAGGCTTTGCTACTGAAAGGGTTTCCAGGATTTCACTTTAAGGTCAAGAATGTCTACGAGGTTCATCACCGTAATCATTTGGAAAATTGCTCCCCGATCACTCCGAAAATCACTCCATCTGATTCCTAATGTGTTACTCATCAAATAATGAAACTGATCATATATTCTTCTTTCATCTATCTATTCCAGATTAGGATGATGCATAGGAAATGAAGTTGTAATCTTCGGATGCAGAGGAAATGATTTTTAAGTGCTTGAAATTGTATGATTCGAATATTCCCCCTGCCAACAATAATGAGTTGATCTTGAAGGCACCTTCAATGGAGCTTAATTGTGAAACAAGGCGACGACTAAGTTCGCAGTGAGTAGCGGGCAATGGATTGCAATAGTAAAGTTGGTTCTGAAACCTAGCTCAACTAATGGAAATGACTAAGGCCAACCAATTGGCTAGTGAAGCTTACCATGCATCTATTTCCGCTTTGAGACCTTAAGTCGTGTATCGTTCTTCTTTTAGTCTCAATGCCTTTCACCATGCACCTATTTTCTGACAACTTTTACCATTGTACAAACTCCACATCAAGAATATGAACAAAAGTAAGATTGGGTGTCCTCCTTATATAGCCGAAGCAAGATGCTCAAACGGGCAATAATTTCCAAAGAATCGTCTGCCACAAAAACAGTTCTAACAACAGAACATCATGGTGAAGGTACAAAAATGGCTCGTGTATCATAAAACTGAAGCATCAAACCAGATAACCTCCCGCTTTTGCAATCAGAGGGTTCCTTTCATGCGAACCAATATTAAGTGGGATACAATTCCGAGCTGAATGGTCGCGGTAGAATGTGGAGGTTCTTTCCTAGTGGCTGCTTCTGTCTCTTCGAGGGCGAACTATAGCCGTGCCATGAACAGGGTTCCTCAGAAGTTGTCAAAAAGACAAGCCAATTTACCAGTATTAACAGGTGGAGAATGAACTCAAAGATCATAAAACCTCCGCGCCTCATTGCAGAACATCAGCAATTGCTTCGTCTATCAAGGAGCGGAGTATATCACCCTCGATCTCTAGCCCAATTCCAAAAACCTCAGCTTCAAAGTCCCGCCATTTCCCATCCGGACCGCTCATATCCTTGTCCACAAGATCATCCACCATAGAGTCCCCCGAGCCTCTCCAACCTAGAACCTCTTTACACACATCTTCAGCTAGCCGCTCATTTCTCACCATCGCCAAGCCTTTAGACCATTTTCTGCATCCACCGCCTACACAACGCCTACATCTTGAATCCATACATTCACTGACGCAATCAAACAGTACCTTTCTTGTTAGCTTAGAATCAGTGAGATCATCACTTTCCATAAAGCCCTTCCGAGTTTCTAACTGTTCAAAGAGATGTGGGTTTATGATCTCACGCGCTCGACCCAAAGCGAAGTCTTTAAACATTAACTCTACATTACACAGAATCTCCTTCACATATTCTAGTTCCCAATCATTCGAAGCTGAAAAAATGGTAGAGATTTCAGCAGTCGCATGCCCCCTCGCAACTGTTCTTCCTGTTGACAGAGAAGAAGCCGAATCTGATAAGTCTATATCAACTTCTGTTGAATATGATTTTCTGGAAAAGCTCAACCCTAGAATTTCTGCAGCTTGAGAAGATGGCTGCTTGGTCCCTGATATTAAATGCCATTTGATTCATGTTATTTACAATTTGTAAATGGAGAAAGACAATGTATAGTAAGTTGTTCATTAGGATGAGATTTTTATTACCTTCCGTATTAGTACTATCCATGCTGTCAGAAGAGAAGCAACTTTCAGCAGAGAAAGATGGTTCAAGAACAGAGACGGGACTAGGATGCCTGTAGTCAAGCAATTGTTTGGCTTTTGTAGCAAGGTCCTCTTTCTCAACAACTCCCTGAAAATGATTACAATATATGTTGATTAGCACCAGATGTAACAAATGCTACCGAGAATTGCCATACAGATGGAGATTTTGGCACATCATCTGAATCCAAAATGTTCAAAAAGATATTTTGTGCAGATCCAGATTGCCAACACAAACAAAAAACACATATATGACATCCTGGCTTGTGGCCTTTTTCATAAAGGGATCTCTACTTTTTTCTTCTTTGTTAGAGCTAAGAAGTTTCTACTTTGAAAAACAAATAGAAACCTCTTCTCGTCATTCATTTGAAACAAGGTTGTACCTGCCATTGATATATACCCCGTTATTGATTCAAAAGTACGCCGCGGACAGTTCAGTGAGTACTCTCTATCAAGACATACCAAAATACAGTAGTCATTCAAATGAAACAAATAACTGCAACTGAGTTGCTGCGGGTCATCTACTTAAAATTAAAAGGTCATCCAGGTACTGACAAAAGATGTATAAACAATCGGACTGTCCCCTGGAAGAACGATCAACTACTTCCTTTGGTTCTTAATTATAAGGTTGTTATATTTCCTGTGTCTATGAACCCTTAATAGTATGTTTTGGTTAAGTGTTGCATTTTCAGAGAATTCTAAATATGCTTCCCATTATAAGAAATAGGGCGAAGAAAAGCATATACCTGAAAATCATGGTTAAATCTGCACGGAAGTTGATTAGCGGCAAAAGGATCATTCCGGTACTCGCTGCCTAATCTACTGCTAAAGAGCACAGCTTGGTCACTCTTGTCACATGACCTCAGTATTGAGCAAACTGCATTGTGTGTGGGTGCTGAATCTTGAAATGTCGATGCCGAACTAGAAGGTGAATCTACAATGGTAGAATCGTGTGAAGATGACCCAACCTCGAAAGATAGCTCACGTAACTTCTGCTCCAGAAGTTTGCTCAGAGCATCACTGCCTACCATGTTGTAACCCTGAGAAGCTGATTTCATGCCGTCTGACTGGGAGAAGATCCTCCCACCCAGATAATCTGAGTTTTTCTGTTTAGACTGGCCTGAGGGCTCAGAGCCACCCATAGATCGTGCCAAAGGTGCCGTGAAAGTAAAAGAAATGACATCCATGCCATTCTTCCTACTTTCTTCAGCCCAGTTGGAGGGCAATTGTAAAGTTGGATGTGATTGCACCGCCTTCCTGTTTTTGTCTATGGACACATCATGTACTGCACGAGTTTTCTCGAAATGAACTTCCCCATCTATTGACCTTTTTTTCCTTGGGAAGTACTTTGTATTAGACTGCGAATTGTCCTTTTCACTGCTGATCACATCCAACTTCCTTGATCCGGCTTTGGAGCTTCCAACCAATTTACAAGCTGTCTTTTGCCGTCCAGAAGAATCCCCTGATGATGCTCTTTTACCTTGCGAATTCTGCACGAAGGACTTTGAGGGAAGCCTTTCTTTTTCTGATAAGCAATTCTGTTTCTGATTATTCTGCCTTAGAATTCCAGAAGCGCTATGCAGAGGAGATTTCTTCTGGGAATTCTTCTGTGTACGTGGTTGGCTTCTGAAGGGCTGGGTTAACTTATTATCGCTGAGCTCCTGCTGGCGGACCAGACTTCTGTCAACTGAAGATAACCCTTCTCTGCGTTGAACGTTGACTTTTGCTTGGATTGCAAGTGAAACAGACTTTCCTTTACTCTTAGAACTGGAAGAAGCATCTTCTTTGTCAGGAGGACCTCGGTAAGAAGATGTGTCTACTCCATTCCAGCTTTTGTTGAGAGAATGTCCTTTAAGAAACCTGGCAGCATTTGACTCAACTGGCCTTTGAGGAACTTCAACATGTGTGAATGTTCTCTGAGAAACATCGACTTTCTCTTTCATATCTCGGACTTTAAGTGGTACTGAAGACCGGTCTATCAGAGATATTTTTTTCGCAATCTCTTCATTCTCTTTGGCATGCCTAATTTTCATATAACCGGAAGAGGAATCAAGCATTGGCATTTTACTCTTCATGGTTAATTGAGCCCTGGGTTCAGAGGAACCAAAAATGGGCGTCTTGCCTTTCATTGATTGAGGCCCAGGCTCGAGAATTTTGGCGGCGGCTTCCATTATGTGAGCAGCATCCCTGCTTGGAACGAATCCAGGGCTCTTGATAGGAGACAAAAGCCTGTGTTGGGTAATTGGTATAGATTTAGCTGACTTTGGCGGCAAAACTTCTGTCTGGAACTTCTCGATCGGCCTATTTACAATCCTCTGAGTCTGAGGCGGCTTCCACTCCACATTACTCCGGACAGGACCCTCTATTTTGTTTGCTAGATTTTCAGAATACATCATCTGGTAGTTAGGAGGATAGTCGAGATTTCTCCCGTAACGTTGGGAATCGCGGAGAGATTGAGTGTCAAAAAACGGGGAGGAGTATGGTTCTGAAGAATTAGTTGGCATCGAGTCTAATCCCATAAGCCTGGCTACTACATTAGGAGCCTTGCCTCCGTATCCTTCGTCATCAGTAACTGATGAAGCACAACTATAGTCACTATACCCTTTGGCACTAGACCCCATCCCAATTTCATCCTCATCTACCTGCAAACACAAATGACATTAAAATGTATGAGTTTATATCATATCATAAATCAAGTAATTAAACGGAACTTGATGGTGTCAAAGCTGTGTAATTACCAGGAAGACACGTGTCGTAGGCAAATTTCCTTCCCTTCTCTTTCCCTGCTTGGTGTTGTGCTCTGTGAGAAGAGATGGTAAAAAGGGAATTTGTGATAAGTAATGAGGCATGAGAACACAACTAGAAACTGTGACTAGACAAATGCACAAATATCCTAATTCCCAATATCTGCACAAAGGAGCAAATCTGTACCTGGCAGCTCGGACCTGCTCGAGAATAATTTCTTACGAGATTTTGCTTTCCAGTCAAAGAGCTGGAAGAAACCTCCTACATATCCTCCACCTTTTGAACCATCTTTATCAATACCCATTTTCGCGGATCAAGACTGCAAAAGAATCTTGAAGTGAAACTTCTATGGACTACCAAGATTGATCCATGGTATGATCGAAACGAATGCCACTCTTTCCTTCACTCAAAATGCAGTTTCAAAGTAATTAGTCAGCATGATATGGTGATGTGCGATAACTATCAGAATCTCTAGAGATTTCGATCATGCGGCAACAAAACACCAACTTATGGAATGAACAAGCCATTATCCAAGACGGTACTCTTGAGTTCAATATGCTACGCTGTTTTATTTAAAAAGCCTAAAAGCCCTTCCGGTAAATTAATCAGTGAAAGGAGAACAACACTCAAACATCAAAGTAAAGCCTCGGTAATCAGCATAGATCACAAAATATAGCAGCGAGAATGTTGATGTAAATGTAATAGACTAATGGTCAAACCAAAACTCTGACACCAGCATTCCGAGATTTAACTTTCATCTACTCCTGTGAATATTCACCTGATAAGTGACAACTCCAACATTCCACACAAGAAGGATAATATTATCTTCTTGTTTTGCCTGTAAGCCACTAAACTTCTAGCTGCAGGACTCAAGTTCCGAACTTGCACGAGACAAACGAAACATGAATGCACAAGATCTGAACTTCCGATAGACAAACAATTACAGGATGAAAAACGGCAATTGGAAATTCTACTTTTTTTCCACTTCCACAAATTGCCCAGCAAGAAAGGTCAGCGAAATATGGTAACAAGAAGCACAATAAGCACAAAGTGGGAGGAAAAGGCAATGTAGCATCCCTCTCCAATCAAATCAAGGCAAGGCAAAGCAGAAACCGACAACGACAAAAGATGTTCACCGAAACCACGAAAAGAGGAGGACCCAGAATCGCAACGAGCTCGAAATGAAGCAATGAGATGCCCATCTCCAAGCGGATCGAGTCAAGAACCACAAGCGGGGACTTGATCAAACCCACAAAGTACCGGATGATCACCAAAACAAAAACAAAAACAAAAACAAAAAAAGGGTGGAGGACCCAGAATTATTCCGCACTTCCATCGCGATGACGATGACGACGAGTCCCGGAAGCAAACAAAGAGGGTAGAGTACTCACCGGGTTTTCGCGCTGCGACGGCCGGAGATCAGCTGATTTCCGGGCAGGGCACGCGCATCTCCCTGGCGAGGGAGAACGGGAAAGTAAAAGGAGGAAGCGGTGCAGATATCGGGAGAGATCTCTGGGGTCAGACAAGTTGAATGCTCTGCTCTGTTGTGACGAGGATGATGTTTGAGGGAGAGACAGAGAGAGACTGAGGGAGGGGGGGCGGTCTTCTTCTTCTTCTTCGTCTTCTTTCTTGCTCAGTTCAAAAGCATTTAATGGAAGAGAGAGAGAGAGAGAGGAGAGGAGAGAGAGAGAGAGAGAGATGCAGGGGAATTATTGTTGGCTATATTATTTTTATTTATTTTTAAAAAGGTGGTGGGGGGATTTGTAACGTCTCTTTTTCCTGGGTTCAAAGTGGGAGGAGGAGGAGGAGTAGGAGGGATGGAGGATTCAAATTCCGAACAGGGAGAGGAGTGGCATTTCACACGTGGGGGATGTTGGGGGGGAGGGGGGTGTTCGTCGTTTGATAGCGTCACCGCGGACGGTAACGCTCCGCCCCGGACAGTCGCTCTAGGCCATCGACACGTGGGCCGTTTGGTTTGAACGAAGCGCCCTGCTTTCGGGGATTTTCACGAGACGTTCTGCCCCGAAAGTTTCGGAATGGAAACCATCCGGGTTGCATAAAGGCCCTCCCAAAATGATGACGGCACAAAATTTCTATTTTTGAAATAAAAATTCGTTTGATAGGTTAACTTTTGGGAACCTATAAGCTTACCTTTCCACTATTCTTGACTATTTTAGTGATTGAACTTGAGAAAAATGAAATTCATCGAAGGTAAGGTTTTTAGTTCGATATTTTGAAAATCAATTTCAAAATTTGACCTACAAAATGTTAATGTTGTGATATGTACGTTGTTGGCCATTGTGGTACCAGCATGGCATCAAATTTACAATTGTTTGTGATGGTTGATGTGGTGGTGAAGTAACTCGAGATGAAATTTGAAAGTTTGATGAACATGAAAAAGTTTAATGTTGTTTAGGCTAATCTTTTTTATTTATAATAGTAGGAGCTACTTTTGCACGTGGTCCCTCCAATCTTTCCACGCTTCATGTTGGAATGACAATTCACCTTCTATAGTCTGATCTTCAAGTTGTTCAATTTCTACTGATCCATCCAAGCCTTAACAATCCCACGTTCTTCAGTTTGTTCACCTTCTACACGGGACGTCCTTTACGTCTAATACTTGTTCATCTTATGTAAAGTATCATTATAATTTTTGTTTTCATTAAAATCTTGTCATCATGATCATTTATATTTTCTTTTCTGGTAATTTATTTATGCCCCCATCAACCTATCAACCGACAATTCCAAGCCAATGCCGTGCCAATTGGTGGGCAATAAAGAATTGAGAGTGCATAAATCGATAGTTATCGATGCCCTTAAGGATTGGTTTCTTTTCTAAACTATCGTTTAGTATTGTGCAACTTCTTATCAGGTTAATTATAAACATCAGCGTCAGGTTTCCTAAAACCCGCATCTTTTTATTCAGTGTCCGTCAAAACGCGCTTCCCACGCATGAAAACTTTTACAAGAGAAAGATCACACTTGGCCCCACATGCACCTTATGCTCACAAGCCCCCGAAACTGTCGAGCACCTATTCCTCCTTTGCTACTAAATTACCTGGATGGACAAATGGCTAATGGAGATGCTCAGCTCAAATTGGGACTCACCTTCGAGAGAGTCGGTCGCCGAAGTACTATGGTAGTATGGAAAGCCAAGAATGCCAAAATCTTCCAAGACCGCATACCTGACCCGACCGCAATTGTTGAGACAACCCTTTCCCAACATAAGAACTATGTGAGGTGGAGCCCATGTTCAGGAAAACGGAGCAAGACCAGAATTAGCTCACCTGAACAATGGATGCCATCGGCCAGAGGAACGCTCAAACTCAACACCGACGGCTCATGGGTGGAAGGAGCGTCGGACGGATCCGTGGCCGCCGTTTATCGCGATTCAAGTGGAGCTATGGTCGCGCGCTTTGCCAATTCAGTCCACGCAGCTTTAGCTTTGACCGCCAATTCGTACTTGCTAGGGAAGCCAGACCAGTTCCTGCTGCCAGACACGAGCGGGGAAGTGAAGACAGACTGTGGATTTGTCGCAGAGCTCATCTCGGACAAGGAAGAAAAGCCTATGGGCCCTGCGTCCGCTAGTGGAAGATTGTGAGCCTTGCTCTTGGCCCAACTGAAGTCCGTTCGAGCCGCTCATTGCTCCCCGCGAGGCCAACTCCCTTATAGACTGAGGGCGCGTTTGGCAATTATTTTGCTCTCGAAAGTTGATTCTACTCAGAAATAATTTTTTTTTTATTCTATGCCCAAGAACAATTTCTAAGCATTTGAAAGCGTATGGTAACTGCCCATTATTTCTATTATTGGAATAGAAAAATAACATAAATACATTTGGTAACTACACAAATTTTCTTTTTATTAATAATATTTTAATTTTTTTTCTCTTTTTTTCTTCCCCTTCCCCTTCCTTGGCCATGGCCGGTCGCTGGCGCCGGCGACCGGCCACAGGCGAGGGCATCGCAACCCTTGCCGGTCACAGGCGAGGGCATCGCAACCCTTGCCGGCCACAGGCGAGGGCCACCCTCGCTGGCGACGACGAGGGCTGGACCCTCGCCGCCTGTGAGAGGGCGGCTCGCAGCCTGGGCGAGGGCGGCGGCAAGGGTAGCCCAGGCCAGATCCGACGAGGGCCGCGACGTCCTCGCCGGCGGCCGATGGCAGGCCAGGAATGAAAAAGAAGAAGAAAACCAAGAAGAAGAAGAAAAAAAAATTCTTTTTCATTTCTAATTCTTGGTCCCAGATAGCTTCTTGATTCTGTTCCAAAACTAATTTTGGGAACAAATTTTTGCAAATTTGTGCCCGGTAACAAAAAATTTACCAAACGGATTTCTGTTTCAAAACTGATTCTTGGAACAAAAGAACAGAAATAGTTACTATTTAATAAATTGCCAAACACGTCTTGAGTTGCTAAAGCCCGCCGTCGGAAAACTCTTCCTCCCAATTGGATCACTTACCCCTCGTGGCCTTTTTGGAGTATCCGGTGTTCATAAACTCTTATGTTTTGTCCCCGTATTTCTCGTGAATGAATAAATATTTTGTTTCCCCACAGCAACATTTTGTTTTTAAGGAAATCAACACTGTCGAGGGGTTTTCCATGGGAGGAGGGGCTTGCGAGGTTGGGCTTGGAGACATCTTGCACTGCCTTTTGTCATTATACTTGGATGAAATTACTTGCCTTTAAGCCAAGTCACTACTCATAGTGAGATTTTGTGGAACTAATTGTTCTAAAAGTTTAGACTATTAGATAAAATCGTGGTTAGTTAAATATTTTAACATTCTCCCTCGTGCGTAGGCTAGACTTTAGCCTCGGTGTAGAAATATGTAATTGGAGAGGCAAATAGAGGCCTGTAAGAATTGAAATTAGGATTGCCCTTATACCATGTGAGATTTTGTAGGATCATTCTAACTAACTGTTTTAAAAACTTAACTTGTTAAATGAGCGCGTGATTTATTATTTAAATATTTTAATACTTGATTGATGAACGTTACAAACTTTGCAAGATTGGAATGTGAACATTATATGCTATAATTTAATCTATTGTTGTAAAAGTTATCTTTAACTTTTGGGATCCTATAAGCTCTCCTCTCCCACAATTTCATGCCTATTTGAGTTATTGACCTCGAGAAAAATGAAATTTTTTAGTTCAATCTTTACGAGATCAATTTTTGAAAACGAGGAATTATCAAGCACATGACAACTCGCAAACTATGAAAATGTTGATGTTACGATACATTGTTGCCATTTTGACATAATCGTGACATCAAATTACAATTGTTTGCACAATCGTGCACGTATTGTGCACAATTGCATGATTGTGCATACATATTGCATGGTTGTGCATATCTTGATTGAAACACTATCTTATAATAGTCATATATTAAAACCTATAAATAGGCTCATGTATTCTTATTTAAAATACATCAAAATATATAGAAATTCAACAATTCTCTCTCATTCATTGATTGAGTGACTAATTGACGTTTGAACCTAGATATTAGGGATGTGATGCGTCCTTTGTTGGAGGGATGCAATGATAAACCTGTCCCTCCCCGAAGCCGGCTTCAACGTCTTCTTCCGAGCATGGTGGAGCTCCAATGTCCGGGATCGTCTCTTGCGCTCATACCATGACAATTGCAACGTACTCCCTCAAAGGGGAGAAAAGATGGTTTGATCTCCAAAGAATCATCATCCTACTGCCGAATCAAAACCTCTCTGAAATCGTCTCTCTTTTCAACACCAAGGGCCTCTCAACACGAGACACGGTGGCCATGTCCGGGGCCACACCATTAGCTTCTCCCACCGCAAGGCGTTCACATCTACAACTCAAGCAAAACTTCCAATACGGACCCAACCGTGGACCTTCGCCCGGAGCCTACACGCCCCTTTGCCCGTCGAAAGACTTCAGGTTTTACGGTCAACGATGTCACATCGTCGTTCTGGTTCGACAACCTCTCGAGAGAGACTATGAGATCTTCAGCTTCTAAGATCGGAAGTAACGGTGAGATTAGGCGTGAGTGTGGGTCTATGGGTTTATGAGGACCCACAAATGAGAGTTGAGAATTAAGATGGAAGGGAGAGGAATGTAACATTTTGTCGATTACTAGAATGAAAATTCTAGTTTTAATTGATTTCATACGTTCCAATTATCTGTGGTTCTTTCGTTTACAAATTATATAAGAAGGTTCTTATCAACAATTAAAGGACCTTTAAATTTTCGGCTCTACAAATTGATTACTGTAATAAAAATTTTGAACGGCTTTTTATTTCTTTGAAGAGTTAAGTATCAATATATCGTTTGGACCACCCCGGGAGAACTCTTCCTCTCGCAAAGGGTTGAGTGTCAATATCTCGATTGGTTGTCGGCCAGTACGGGGGTTCCCTGGGTCATCAAAAAAAAAAACAAATATCTCGATTGGTTATACCAAATGCCATCAAAAGTTAATTTTAAGAACTAGCGAAGGGATTTAACTAAATTATGTTTGTACATCTATTTGCCACTGGAGAATCTTCAAAGAAAAAAAAATTTTAATTATAAATTCTCCATGGTTGATAGCTTTTCAAATAAATATTGACTTCAATAAGTATTTTTTTGTTCGGACAAAACTTTTTTTTTGTCGATTTTCGGAAATAACTTCAATAAGTGAAGAAAGAACTTTTACATTGTGATTAGTAATTTGGTTTACTACCACGGAAAACCCAAAACTAATACAAATTTACTACAAATGAATTTTTTGACCTCCAAAAACTCCAAACTTGTACATTTGTGACAAATTTACCCTTCATGTGGTAGTTCACGGGTGTACCAATGTGAGGTTTTATATTTGTTTGTCATATAGGTACCAGTTTGTGATTTTCGCGGTATTAATCCAGGTATTAATCCAATTTAACGGAAACTAATGAGGGGTAAACTTGTCCAATTTGGAGTTTTTGGTGAACAAAAAATTAGTTTTGGATAAATTTATCGCAGATGTACCGGTTTGGAGTTTTTGATGATCAAAAAATTAGTTTTGGATAAATTTTTCACAAGTATACCAATTTAAAGTTTTTCGTGGTATTAAACCTTAGTAATTTTGCACTTTTTTTTTGTCGCTTAGTTTAGCACACTGAAAATGTAAGGTTTCCACCTCCTTTTTAAATTGAAAAATAGATTTGTATTCACGATAAAGAAGTAAGTTTATCGATAAAATTAGTAGCTCAGTTGCAACTAATAAGTAATTGGGAAAATTTCAAATCAGTACTCAAGGTGGGGTCATTTTCTCAAAAAGGGGTCCAAAGTGGATATAGTGTCAAATAAGGGCCTGAAGTGCTCAATCAGTCTTAAATAGGGGGCCGAAGTGCCCAATTAGTCTCAAGTAAGGACCTGAGTTCGCCGGCCACCCTCGCCCGACACCGGCAAGGGCAGCCTTCGCCCGAGGCCGGCAACCTCCACCGGCCCCAGCTATGGCAGGCAGGGAGAAAAGAGGAAAAAAAAGAAGAAGAAGAAAAGGAAAAGGAAAAGAAAAAAAAAGAAAAAACAAATTAAAAAGTAAAAGATGAAATTGCCCTTATTCCGGTTGCCGAAACAGTGACGTGCTTGCTGGCCGGTGAGCATTTGACCGACCGGCGAACTCAAGCCCTTACTTGAGACTAATTGAGCACTTTGGGCCCCTATTTGAGATTAATTTGGCACTTCAGGCCCTTATTTGGTATTATATCTACTTTGAATCCCTTTTTGAGAAAATAACCTCATTTTGAGTACTGATTTGAAATTTTCCCTAAGTAATTTCTGAAAAAAAAATGTAGTAAATTTTTTACACCAGAAGTAATTTATGATATAGAGAACTAATGAAGTAATCACATAAAATATTGCTTTTTTTTATTAATAATAATAATCTTTGATTAATATGTATTCTCGTCCCGTCGTCCAGTTGACATAAGAACCCTAAACCCGGCCACTCGTGCTCCAAGCTCCACAGCCCCACCGCCGTCTGCTGCTACCGTCTCGACGGCTCAGGTTCCCGTCGCCGGCGTCCGTCCGTCCGTCCGCCGCGCACTCTCGGCAGCTGCGGCCGGCGAGAGGCTTCAGCTCGGCGCTATCCCGAGTCTTGATTCCGCCCGACTCGCTGTCCCGCAGCTCATCCTCCCGTAGCCGTCGCCGTCGCCGTCGCCGTCGCCGTCGCCGTCGCCTGCTCCCCCGGCTAGGTTGTAACGTCTCCATCTCTCTCTCACGCACACTCAGAGACACCTAAGTAGCTTGTCGCCTGACTCTATTTCGCCTTTCTGTTCACAGGGACGGAACCAATTCTCCGTCAGCATTGCAACTCCGGCTAAGCTTCAGGTTTCTTTTTGTTTTCCCCCTTTTGAAGTTTTGATTTTGATTTTTTATTGGTAAAAACGATGGGATTGTTGTGATGGGGTTGAATAGTATCTTCAAATGTCGTACGTTGTAACACATGACTTGTTTCTTGTAGTGTTCGGAATCCGTGTGTACAGATTTTTGCCCTGGATTTTTTTTTATTTTGATGTTTCTTCTAACTCATGCAATAAATAAAAAAGATGCTAAGTATCCAGGGAAGAAATGGGGGGAACAGGGACCCGGATGGGTAATGGGTGATGGGTGATGCATTCCTATGCTCTTGGTTCAAGCTCACTCCGGTTGTTGATTGAACGAGGGCTTAATTTGGGTGGTTGCAGGATCAATAGTGAGGTCAAAAGATGGTGAGGCCTTTTGGAGTCAAACGGGGAAACAAAAAGCGGAAGGAGAAGTACGACGATGCGGAGATTGAGGAAGGTGAACATGAGCAAGAACCGCAATCGAAGCAACTAAAAGCAGATGATGATGTATCGAGAGAAGAAGAGGCGGAAAATCGCGAGAAGCAATCGCAAGAAGCAGAGGATGATGTGGTTCATCAACTCGAAGGCATACCGCTTGGACCGGTCGAGAGTCAAGGCTCCAAGAACGTCGGGATTACTTTTGTTCTTGAGAAGGCTTCATTAGAAGTTGCTAAAGTTGGAAAGGTCTTTCCCTGCTCTAATCTTAAGATGCATTGGTTTTGAACTTAGGCTGTCGATCATGTGTCTTTCTTATTTTTCCCCTTACGCATCAGTTTTATCCACTGTACAGTTCATCTGTTTGTCAGAACCGTGACTTGTGACGTTGATGCTTACAGATCAACCTAAACTTTCCTTGCACAATGTAAAATTTTACTTTAAAAGAAGCAATTTTCCATTGCAGTGGTACAAGAGATCTGTGGATTTCTGTTACTTTTCTGTTTTTGATACGTTTGTACGTATAGTGTAAAAGTGTTTGTCTGTATCCATGTCTTTCTTGGGTTGTCTTCTTGCTTCTCAGTTAGACTAAGCAACTCGGTCACATTTGCAGACCTATCAGATCTTGAATTCAGATGATCACGCGAACTTTTTGAAGAGGAATGGTAGAAATCCAGCTGAATATAGACCCGACATTGTTCACCAGGTTTGTAAACTTCGCCGCTGTGGATTTGATGCTTTTCTTGAAGACTTATAGATGAAGTTTAAGGACTGTATATTTGCATGCTTAGGTTTCATAGTCCCTAGATTCCAGAATTTCCGCATTATTTGTTGATTTGGCTACTCGTGATAGCTTAACTAGTCATGTTATCTTTACTCTTATTACCTAGCATGGAAAGCATTGGTCATCCTTCTAGAAGGAATTCTCAGGTGGTGACATGGAGATGGGGTTTTTTGCCGATTCATGGGCAAATGGCATCTCGATAAGCAGATGCATATAATAAATCAACCCATTTAACATATGAGTTGTTATTATTTTTTATGTAGCTTGTGCGCATTGGGATGAAATGTGTCAATAGTTGGTTTTCTATTGTTACTGCTTATTGCACCAATTCACTTGACTCTTGACTTTGCTTTCAGGCTCTTTTGTCGATCTTAGACAGCCCACTAAATAAGGCTGGAAAGGTTCGTGCTGTCTATGTAAGGACTGCAAAGGGTGTGCTTTTTGAAGTCAAGCCTCATGTTCGTATCCCCAGGACATACAAGCGCTTCTCAGGCATAATGTGTATGTACCTTTTGCTTTTGCCTAATAGCATGTTGACCATTATCGGCCAATTCTTTCGAAGGCATTTGTAAATAATTTTATGTCTTTACAGTGCAATTACTGCAAAAATTGAGTATAACAGCTGCGGGCAAGCGTGAGAAACTTTTGCGGGTGATCAAAAACCCTGTGACGCAATATCTTCCTGTCAATGCCAGAAGAATCGGTAAGAGCTGGGTATCATCTCTCTCTCTCTCGCTCTACAAGTCAAATGTTGAGCGAATTAAACAAATCTGTTGCTTTCCTTTTGTATCTCAGGATTTTCTCACAGCTCAGAAAAGGTGGTTGAAATGCAGGACTATGTGGCTGCTATTGGTGATGATATTCCTCTAGTGTTTGTGGTGAGTTTGTATTAGTTTGTGTAACAATATGTTATGTCTTTCAGCAGAATGCCTTATAGTATTCACATTCAGGTTGGTGCGATGGCCCATGGGAAAATTGAATCCGAGTATACAGATGATTTTATTTCAAGTGAGTAAATCATATTGTTTATTTTTTTATTAAATTTAGCTAGAAATTCTAATTGTTTCCTAGTATCATACTATGTTGGGTTAGCAGTATGGTACAACATTGCTTCACTGTGGCGGATTTTGTCAAAGATTAAACCCTTGTTGATTGTTACTGTGAATCGCCGGAGCATTGACGTTTTACTTCCCCTTATGAGGGTCACTGCCCTTGCTGAAAGTGAAAGTCTTAAATTACCAATTACGGGGGATGTTGCAATAGATTCTCCATCCTCCAGTTTTAAAACCTATAGCTTGCATCCTTTAGTTTCTCTTTCCTGGACTCCAATATTTTCCAAAAAAAACATTTTACATCTTTTACTGTATAGAATTTTGTAAACGGTGTAGATCATATGTTTTCTGGATATTACAAAAGTAGAGGATGCAAAATGTTGAATAAGGGGAAGTCGGGGATGCTTTTGTTTTGTTTTTTTTTTACAAAAGATTTTTTTTTCATATCCTAAATAATGAAGAGAAATTGTATTGCTCTGTTGACATTGTGATGACACTTTCTTTCTTGAGCAACATATCTTTGCTGTAAATAATGTTATCTATGCGAGTCTTGCCATCTTATGCTTATTGCATATCTTACTCTGCCTTTTACTTTGCAACAGTTTCCAACTATCCATTGAGTGCAGCATGTTGTATCAACATAATTTGTGATGCCGTGCGGAAACATTTGAAATTTATTTAACCTGCTCAGTCAATAGCTCTCACGGGACAGGTGAACCAATCTCTCCATTTAATCTTGGTCGTATCTGTAGTCCAAGCTAAATGTTGTGATTATTTGCATGAGACTTTGCCGCCCAACTTGTTATACTCTTTGCTTGCTTTGTGAAATCTCTTTAGTATTGATAAGGTATTCCTGTCTCAGGTACTATGGGTAATTATGCAAGACTAAGAGCTAATATTGATGGAGATTTTACAAAGATCCAAGGGGTGAAAAACAGGGTTGAAGCTGTTGCAGAGGGAAAGAACTTGTCGAGAGAGGAATTATTTTGACGACATTGTCACATAAGATCCTCCTGATTCAAAGGTTTAGGTGCATTTAGTGCATGTGCACCTGGTACATTTAGTCACGCTCCAAATCTGTGTCCGCCCCCTTGGATGTTTTTTTTTGTAGTGCAGTTGGTTAATGGCTCATCAGATGATAGAACTTCTCTATAAGTTTAGCCCTTGTATAATTTCAATGACCAAGAGTTCACAAAAGAGAAAAAGTTTGTCATTGTACTGTGACTATCATATCAGCTCTCTCAATATCAATTGATTGATTGATGATCCTCAGGGATTACCAGGTTCGTACACGGGAAAAAGCTCGGGCATTCGAGCCGCCTTGGACTAGGAGGACGAGGAGAAAAGGCGCCTTGTTTTCTATTCAGAGTAACGATTGGAATACAGAATGTTTACTTGTTTCCGATTCAAAATTGAACCTTGAAACCTTAATCAAAATTCTGCAGCTATACGACCTCCTTGACATGAACAAACCGTCGTCATCCCGAATCGGATCCATCAATGTGTGATTCTTGTATGTTGTTGCTTGAAAATGTACAAGAAAGGAGAGAAAAAAAAATCGCAAAGGGAACCGCCATAAAAAAAGATGAAGGGTGCTCATTCGCGACAGGGCATTCATGCGTTCAGGGTAGAATCGATTAATTCTTGCTAGCAACCATGCACGAGTTCGGAGTACTTGTTCTTGATCCATCGAAAGCCGCTCCTTATCGAAGCTTTGATCTTCCCCTCCGCGCCATATGCCTTGTACCTAACCACTCTTTTCCGTCTCTTAGATTCGGCGTCGTTGAGACTCCGCGCCCACGACGAAGATGAAGCTTTATCCTTCACATCGGTGCTCTGGTTCCACGGTGAATTTGATGGGGTGAACCAGCCTGTTCGAGACAGATCCGTCCCTGCATGCTGTTGCATCTGGGGAGCGTTGTCTCTGCTATAGCCGTAGTTCTCGAGCCTCCGGTCAGTCTCGGCAGCTCGAAACCTCGATGGGAAGTCGTCCATGATCTTGATGAGAGAAGATGGGAATGGGGTGATTCGGACGGGGCCTTCAAGGGGAAGCTGGGGAGAGAATATAAGAGGGCAACGAGAGGAAGGCGTTTTAACGCTGAAGAGACGTGCTGAGCGTGTACATGTCAATGCCCTGTGCTTTGCTCCTTTTGGACCAAAGGGGGAGATTCAATAGATATTGTTTGACCTAACTTTGATGAGGACGTGAAGACCTTAACAACAGCTAAAGATTGCAGGAGCGTTGAACTGGGCATCTTGAGAAAGAGCTGTCTAATTTCGAAATTTTTGTGCAATGTGCTTTTGGCCATTTGCGAGCCTGTTTGTTTCGCGTTAATTCCATTTTGCACGCTAAAAACATATGGTCGTCAAAGGTTCAGACACAAGAAAAGCAGGTACTGTCAGAAGAAAAGAGGAGAAAAATATGCAGAGCCACGAATTCCTCCTGCATTCTAGATGTTTGTCCATTACCCATTTGCGTTCGTGATCATACGATGGACGATATGTCAACATTATCACGTGATATTTCTATCAACAAAGGATTTCAAGAGAACCCCGGCTTGAAATGGGAACTCAAAATGGAGGGCGTGGTCTCCATAGCGCCCTCCAGGACACCGTCAACGCCGACGGCATATGTCGCAGTTTTTTATTCGAGCGGTTGACTGCTTTGATGACTTTCCTCAATAGGGCCAAGCAACTAAAGGTGCTAATCATGTCATGATCTGTAATCATCCATTCAAAAGACAGCAGATTTGCAACCGATCCGTGTCTTTTCACATGGAATTTTCAAGATCAATCCAAAATGCACTTTGAGCTCAAAGGAAAAGAACCAAAGCGAAGGGGGTAAAAGCAAAGGGAATTTCACACGTGTCGATCGGGGAGCGGTACTTAACTTTGTGCCTTTACCTTAAAAAAATGAGGATTACTTGCATATGTTCTTAAAGCAAGAATTTGGAACCGAGAACAGAAGTTGTCCTTCGTCCTTTGTGAGAATACTTGACATTAAAGCCCCGAACCTGGGGAATCTCTGGCCTTTAAGCAACCTTTGCCCCAAGCAACTCCCCTTCTCTTCTCATTCCCTCCTTTCTCTCTCCATTTATACAAGCTCCGAAAGGATGGCTCCGCTTGTCTTCTTGATCAGTGTGATGCACATTTTTTGCACGGTTTCGCGACTCGAGAATGCCTCGAGGAAAGGCGGTCACGCACGCGGACCTCGCGCCGAGCCGCGGGAGGACCCACCTGGGTAGCAAGACAGGCGCCGCCCTCGTAGTCTTGATGATTCTATGTGGCCTGCTCAGCTTCATTCTCTGCCTAGTCGCCGAAGCTACGCGTTCGCAGGTACTTCTTTTGGAACTTTAGTGTTCGTTTCATGTTGAATGGTAGATGGCACATGAAGGGGCAATAATTTATGGGGTTGGATCGGTTTGGCAAAGCCAATTGGTTGTTCTTATTTTTTTCCTAACTTTAGCATTTGTATTCGACCCAATAGACAATGTTAGTTCATATGAATAATTCAGTTTTCGCTTGCATTCTGCACTTAATATATATTAAGATAAAAGAAACGCGAATAGTTCTAATGAATTCTGTATCGATATGGCTACTGTAATTGAGTCGGACCGTCACAAAGGTCATGGCACATTTGACTTGAATTCAAAAAATTCCTAACAATTGAAACCCGACATTAGAAGGAGTACTCTTTGAGACGATGATGTTGGCTAATGTCGTTGCAGGTGACTTGGGAATCCAATACTAACAGCAGTGAAGAGGGAGGGTCTGGGGACTATGAATGCGTGTACAGCGGGAGCGGGAAGATGCCGCTGTTGTCGGCAGCGAGCGCGTTCCTGATATTGGCGATGGCCATGGTGGTCGAGCACACCTACCTGTTGATCGCCGTCAGCAAATTGCCACCTTCTTCACCAGCTTTCGCGGCCAGTACCCTCACATGGCATGCTGCGTTCTTCTTCGTCTCCACCTGGTAAATAATCACACTTTCCTTCTGTTATCTCTCTGGTCTCTCTCTCCCTTTCAACTTTGTGCTTCCGTCGGAGATCCCTTAACCCTTCGCGCCGTGATCATAAGGTCACCCGCGCCGTGATGATAAGGCCTCTCCGACCAAACGTTTGTAGAGCCGGGAGTCCTGCATATGCGCTGGGATGCCATTTTGATTGCTTGGTATGCCATTCGCGATGCGAGCCGTCGCAATCCATCGCCTTTAAATTGAACACATGTTTTTCAAGTGACATCTAGCCATGTCGATTATTGTGCGCTTTTCATGTTCAGTTTACAGAAAACTTACCGAGGAAAACAAGAGGTTAACACAGATGAGGAAATCAAGAGAGAATACAGGAACCATGTAAACTTCCTGGATTGAATTTCAGACTATATAGAGAATAGAACTAAACCGAAGAGATCGCAATTCGATTAATTAGATTGATTATCGCGAAAAAATTATCGAGACATGAAATATGTCATTCCGAACCTGGGATAAAACCACCATGCCTGTAAATATAATCTGATGTAACACAGAGCTATGAACATGGAAGTATGTTCATCTTTCTTTGGGCTTTGCAGGATTTCTTTTGCAGTTGGGGAGATTCTACTGCTGATCGGGCTGAGCGTCGAGTCGGGCCACCTCAGGAATTGGGCCAGGCCAAGGCCCAGCTGCCTCGTCATCCGAGAGGGCCTCTTCTGCGCCGCCGGCGTCTTCGCCTTGGCCACGGTCTTCCTGGCCGCCGGCCTATACTTGACCGCCCTACGTGCCGAGAAAGCGTTCCGAGAGCAGGAAATCGCACGGCAGGAGATGCTCGAGGCCTCGGCGCTCTACGCGTCCCCGCCTCAGTCGCCGCCGCCCCGCATCGCCGCCGTCGATCGCGAGGACCCCGCGACCGGAGATGGTCATCAGGGTCAGCAACATCCCGCTTTTGGGTCCCATTCAGTCTTCAGCAAGTTCTCTGATGTGGTGTGAGCCAAGTGCGTATGCCCAGGGACTGGTAATTTTCTGTTTTTCTGTGAGTGAAAATGTGAGAGGCTTCGGAAGCACCATAGGGAATCGGATTCATTAAAGTATGTGAATATTCGCCTTTTTTTTTTTAACTTATCCAATAATTTATGCAAAATATATTCATCTTTTTGAATTTTAAGCAGCAATCCATTAAACCAACAATAACAAAAGTTAAACTCAGCAGCTACAAGATATAAAACGAAAAAGGTAAATATCACGAAAAACTCCAAACTGGTACTGACAAGTTTACCCTTCGTTAATTTCCATTAAATTTTACCGTCAAATTGCTAAGTTTGATGACATATGACAGTTAACGGATATATCAGTCTAGGGTTTTATCCCTCCGTTTGTCATAAGTTTACCAGTTTGTGATTTTTCGTTTTATTAATTCAATTTAACGGAGGGTAAATTTGTCACAAGTATATCAGTTTGAGTTTTTTATGGTAAAAAAATTAATTTTGGATAAATTTATCACAGATGTATCAGTTTAGAGCTTTTCGTAGTATTAACCCAAAAGAAAACTATAAATATCCTACATACACAGGATAATTATTTATTTGGTTCCTGTTATCTGATGCCTTCGGGGTTTAAATTCAACGCATTCCATTTGCAATCGATCGGTTTTTAAGATACCGTTGTGCATCACACGAGAATGATCGGTGTATTAAAGTTTTAAATTTTTTTTAATTCCTTAATAAAATCCTTGTGAATAATCTAAGTCTTGAAGGATGGACAAGAGAAAAGGGACCTAGGAACAGCTGGTGTCTCTCCAAACGAAGCATTGATCCTAGCAAACAAATGCTATTCAAATGGAGAACTCTTGCTCGTTCATTTGTTTTTTGCGCCTCGGGTCGGGCTCGGACTTCGGAATGGTCTTCGGGTTCGGAGCCCTTTGCCGGGTCGGGTCGGGGGGGGGTTTTTTGGGATAGGAAGTGATGGTGAGTGGGGGCGAAAAGCAAAGAAAGGGACAGCAGAGAGATGTTTGCTGTCGTATTGGATTGCGGGCAGAGCAGAGCAGCCTTCCCCTGCTTACTGAGCCCCCTGTTTTTGCTTGATCTTTTCCCCCATCTTGAAATGCGCAGAAGGCCTGACCAATTCCTCGTCGTTTGCTTCCCTCTCCTTTTGTGGTCCCTTTAGGATATATGTGTGAGTGAGGTCCCCCGTCCATCCCATGTTTTACTCCAACCCAAATCAGCACATAAATCCTGTAGGGCTCGCCTTCCTCGCTCGAGGCCCGCGTTCGAATTACTGCGCCTGCGTGTTCTTTCGATGCGACTCGGAACATTCCGTTTGATGACCTTCAGATTCCCGCCAGTTGGTTTGAGCGTCGGGGAATTTTCAACTAAAAAAACTATAGGTCTTTTGTTTAGATCTCTACATCGGGGGCATTTCTGTAACATCCCTGAATTGACTCATTGAACTATTATCTGCTTTGGCCTGTCCATATCGAGCCTCACAATTTTGTCGTCTAACGTAAAGGCGGGCACATTCCCAGGAAATCACACATCCTAGGAATTCTCCACCTGAATATGCTTAACTTTGAAGTTCCAAAGCGAAGCTTCCCATTACATCAAAATGCGTCTCTGTGAATTAATTCCGGTTATCACATATATATCCCAGAATCGCTATCTTCCTGTTCAGTGCACAGTTCGGTTCATTTCTACCCTTATTCGCCATCCCAGAAGCCTGTTAGCAGTCGCTTCTCGTCCGGGCCCTTTAGCCCCGGCGACCACTCCCCACCCTCATCAGACCGGATCGTTACAGGCCCACTAGCTTTCGCATGGTTCGTCCCAGAACCATACACTAACTGGAGGAGGTCTCGTTCTGATACCATATTGTGACATCCTTTGATTAACTTAGGGAGATATTATCTGCTTTTGGCATGTCCCATACTGAGTCTCACGGCTTTATTCTTTGACATGTTGGTGGCCACATTCTCAGGAGGTCACCCATCCTGGAAGTGCTTCTACCTGAGCACACTTAATTTTGGAGTTCCAAAGCTAAGTTTACCGTTACATCAAAATGCGCCTCCATAAGTTAATTCCAGTTTATATATATATATCCAAAAATCGTTCTCTCTTGTCTAATGCACAGTTCGATTCATTCATGCTCCATTCGCCATCCTATAAGCCTGTAAAGAACCGCTCGTTGTCTAGGCCCTCTAGTCCTAACGATCACTCCCCGCCTTCGTTGGACTAGGTCGTTATAGTTTCACACGAGCCAAAGGCACTTAGTGACACTCACCGACTATTTCATGGCTTTTAGTCGCGGGGGTCACTGTATCCGCACCCCTTAAGTTATCAAAAAGGGAAATTCCCATACGACAAGCGAATTAATGAATAGTTACGATAACGGCAATCGGTGAAGTTTGGAATTACATGCCAATTAAGTTTTGAAAGTTTTCTTCCTATTTTAAGGAATATCGAAATTTTAGATTTTAAACATTGCACTTATCAAACAATAAAAAAATACTAACAATAATCTTGTCAAATGTCCAATCAAATGAAAAAAGGAAAAAAGTCGCAAAAAATCCTAAATTATGCTAATTGTAACTCATTTACTTAAAATTTTTTTTGTGACATCAAAAATCTCAAATTATGCCAATTGTGATGTATTTACACTAAACTTTTATTGGGACATAAAAAAACCCTAAATTTGTAACTATGCGACCCATTCACCCTCTATCAAGGTTTCCGTTAGATGATTTTTTCTATCAGAATAGCGTCATTTTTATTTCATTTAAGCCATGTGGATGTCATATCCATACTGTTTGCTTTCTGGCGTCTATGTACGCAAATTTTTAATTGTATTTATTAACAAAACTTTGACATGGAGTAAATGCGCCGCACATGTGCAAGTTTAAGATTTTTAGTGTTACGGGAAATTTTTTTAAGACAAATATGTCATAATTGACATAGTTTAGGATTTTTGGTAACTTTTGCCACAAAACACTCAATTATTTTTTGTGCCAAACAAAAGAACAACGTTTTGTAAATTCATTTGTGTTGATTATTGATGTCACCTCGACATATAGTATTCTCCAAGGTTGTAATTCGTCATTGAGTACTGCATCACGTTATAGATACATCGAAGACATACAACACTACCCACGGAAGATAGAGAGACAGCCTTAGTGATGAATCAGGACGCAATGGGATCCCTTTGTTTTCTTTCGAATAAGTAAAATGGCGGGGGGATAACCAGCACTAGCAAGTAGCAACCCCTCTAAGCGTTATAATGAGTTTCCAAGCCGTCATGGAACGTCCGATTTAAGCCGTAGCTATTTAATACCTCCCGCGATTCGAAAGTTTGAGTTCAACAAGCCCCGTCACCGTAATTCCATTAATATACATCAGTAATTAAGAAGTATTTCCACGCAGTCAATCAGACAGCGCGGCGGCACGAGCCGTCGAAAAGGTTCATTTATGACGCGAACCGAACTCGTGATCCCGTGAAAGACCGACCACCACGGCGGTCCTTTCAAAAAGCCGAGATTGAAAAGATTCGATTCATCGAAGATGCGAAAATCGAAAGGGGAAGAAGGGGCTTGGGGATAGGATGGGATGGCGCGCGCCCTTCGCTCCCTCCCATTTCTTCTGTTTTTCCGCCCAATTTTTTTCCCACCTTTTCCTTTCATCCTCGCGGGGGGGTGGGTTTGGCGGGTGGCAATCCCGGTGAAACAATTCAAAAACGGGGGGCAGGCCCGTCATTTCCTCAGTGTGAAAGCTAGGGTTTTTCGATTTTTAAGGATAAAAATTGGATCCGCCTGCGGCGTGTGTCGGTTCGGTTTCAATTTTTGCCTCTCCTTTCTCTCTCTACACCTTCTCTCTCTCTCTCTCTCTCTCTCTCTCTCTCTCTCGCTCAGTGTGCGCTTGTCGGCTCCATTTTGAGCTCCCTTCCTCAAGATCGTCACTGACCCTCCTGCTCTCTCCCTCTGATCCCTCGTTTCCTGGGTTCGATTCGCTTCTTGCTCCTTCCTGGCCACTTGGGTCCGGCAGATCTCGCCGCGGGATCGCTTCTTGGTCCCCCGATCCCCGGGGTGGTCGCGTCTCGCCGGTCGCCGGAGGGGGGGTGTGTTTCCTGGTGCTTCGCCGGCGTCCGGGAGCTGCTAGATCTTGCCGAGGGCCGACGCAAATGCCGGATCCGGGCGAAAAGGTCAGTGGGTCGGAGTGACCGCCGCTTCTTGCGAGCTCGTCCCATCGGGATCTTGGAATTCTCACGCCGGTTTGGGTTGGGTCTGTTGCAGGGATCGGCGGATTGTTCCGACGGAGCTTCGGCGGACGGGAAGAAGACCTGCGCCGATTGCGGGACCTCCAAGACGCCTCTCTGGCGCGGCGGCCCAGCTGGCCCTAAGGTAAGCTGAACCGATCGGTCGATCCCGCTCGATCGGGCTTGTTCCGATTCTTCTTCGACGCGGGTTCGTGATCGATCTGTGCTTTCGGTCCTTGCAGTCTCTGTGCAATGCGTGCGGGATCAGGAGCAGGAAGAAGAGGCGGGCGGTGATCGGCCTGAACAAAGTCGGGGTGGAGATCAAGAAGGCGAAGCGCAGCAGCAGCAGCAACGGCGGCTCCCTGAAGCGTAGGGTCTTGGCCTGGGGACGAGAGGTGTTGATGCAGAGACTGAGCGACGAGAGGCAGAGGACGAAGCTGGGAGAGGTGGAGCAAGCCGCCGTGCTCCTGATGGCCCTGTCGTACGGCTCCGTCTACGCCTGAGATTCCATTAAAGATTTAGGAATAAGCCGAAAGAAAAGCTATTCAAGTTTCGACCTTTCCTCCTTCTAGGGTTCCTTGTTTTTTTTCCGGGGTGTCTGTCAACTTTGTAGGCGGGGTGGGTGGAGATCGTCTTGTTCTTTTGTAATCTTTGATTTTAGATCTGATGATGATGACTAACTGTTCTTGGGAGTAGTAGATGGGTCGGTCGTTGAGTGTAACATGTAGCAGCAGGGCAAAAAGATTCTGTATTGTGCTAACAATTTTTATATGATGTTTCTTACATTTGTTTCCATTGTCAATGAGTTCTTGTTGCAGAAGATTCAAGATTCAGTCAAGCGAGCAGCAACACTTGTTCTTTGCTCTGCTCGTCTGGTCTTTTTCCCCCCGAATTTAGATGGTGATGATAGATAGGAAAAGCGGGGTAAGATTGTCGGGGAGAGGAAAGATCAGACAAAAGATCTTTGTGGGTGTGTTCTTGACCACTTGCCCGCTAGGAAAAAGATAAGGAAAAAGGGGAGGAATTAGGGCCTCACTTTGCAACACATAACAAGACAAGAATGCCATATTACCATACAAAACACAAAGACATTAATAATGGTTCGATAGTGTTGTCCCTTTTCGCCGCGCCGAGCGGATACATCAGGTGGCAGTGACTCGCGGCGAATTCATTCTTGGAAAGTTCGACCCTTTTGTTTTTTCACATCGGGTCTAGATTCTCGGTCAAAATGACATGCCGATAATAACGTAGGATCTTGGTTTTTTATTTCTTGAACGAGCGATAAGATAGTAGCATGTTCGATAGAAGTGAGATCGGTAAAAGGTAAGGCCGTCTAGATCTCCCTCTCTCTTCGGTGAATCCATTTTTAGGAGGTCTAGGTGGGCTTTACTTTCCATGGAATTATACACTTGCAGTTTCACTCGTGTATTCCCGAGAGACGAGGATTTTCGTTGATAGGCCTCATTTTTATTTTAGTAAGTGATTTTATCTCACGTGCTTGAGAGATAAGAGGAGGAGTGCATATAGAATCGGAAGATAATAGAGTGAAGTGAACATCTTCTGGAGTCAGCATGCGTTGGTAGAAAAGTAGGGGAGTTGACATTGTACATCCTTTTCAACGGGAAAGTTATGGAAGGACAAAATGGCATGCTCATATACTACCATTTTGAAAATTGGAACGGACGGTTGATATCCCGTTCGTTTGGCAGGAAATGAATAATTTGGAAAAATCATTTTTTCAAAAAAAAAAGTCATTTGTATAACTTCAAATAATTAGTAAATAAAAGATATTTTCACTATTGGTAACAATATATATCTAAACATTTTAATGAACGATGAAAATGTTTTCCGTTCAATTTTTTTTTCTTAACTTGAGCGATATTAGCCATCATTTATTAAGAAAAATGTTTTCTTTCTCGTTCATTTTCCGCGAAAATAAAGGGCACCATGTTTCGCCAATACCATACCATACCTCCATGTTTTGCAAGATATTATGCTCCGACCATTGAACAATGAGTAGATAATCCCGCATTTGTAAGCGAAAGAAGGCGAATCCCGTCGAGGGCCCATGATTCGGACTTTGCGCTCGATCGGATCATCAAGCGACTGAACTCTCCTATGTTTAAATCAGTATTTACAAATGTTGAAATGAAGTCGAAGAATGGAAGGTTTTTGGAGCAGTACTTTTGAATCTTAGTTTGACTGCTTATGCCCATCATTGACCTTTACATATGGCCATATCATATGCGCTTCATGCATGACTCCTGTTTTACATTCCTATTCTATTTTTTCTTGTTTTTTAAGTTTTTTTTTGCATAATTAGCACTGAAATTCATGCACCCGCAAAATCGCTCGAGTTTGTAGCCTACTGTTGGAATATCAAATCAGTCTTAAATTTATAATACGGATACCAATTCTGTCCTAAATTATTTAATTTTACCAATTTAATCCAAAATCTTTGTGCTGAATTCTAATATAGCTCTTCTCACCGAAAATCGCTGGCGTGTCGGTGTATCACTTAGGATGATTGGTGGTGACTGAACTGCCACATCAGTGACTTCCAGTGAGAATTGACTGGAAAAACTACGTTGAAATTTCACACAAAGTGCATAACTAGGTTGGCAAAACTTGAAAGTTTAGGGCTGAATCAATATCCGCATAATAAATTTAAGACTGATCGAATAATTTCTAAACTCGAAACTTGTGTAAAACATGCCGAGATCGAATTACATCCTTGTTCAAAACAATCATAAACCGGGTCAATAATAGTAATCGACTATTTAATGCCTGTAATGACTTTTTGGTCAAATGAATTTCGACCTTTACGAAGATTTCTCCTTTTGTTCTTCTTCTGGGAGTGATGGGGATCGTGAGTACAAAAAGACATGGCACGAGTACGACCTGAGAAACGGACGGGTCATGGAGGGAGACACGACTGCATCGGATGTACTTTGCTACTTTGCAAATGCGGCAAAATGTCAACGGCATAGCCTGGCTTCTGTCCTTTCCAGCTGGATATATTTAAGCTTAAATATGTCCATTTCTTCGTTAAATAAAGCAGTTTAACAGGAACTCCAACTCTTCACTCGATGACTAGAGCTTTTTACACAAGGCGATTTCGGTTAGATCATATGTTAATGGGTTAGGACATTAAGGACTTGCGCACGTTCCGTAGACAGTCTCTCTCGATACGACATTATCAGGGCTTTTGTCGTATGTTCCCACCCTTTTAACACTAAATTATACGACACTTAAAAGAGACTTCTAAATTGATCGACCGCATAATATTGATATTCTCGAGACCATGTTTGCATCTAGCTTTAATGCACATAACACCAAAAGGAAACATGTGTGCTCTCGCTTCTATCGATGCTCAATAGAAGAGCTGATTCTAGTTAGACGGTTCATAACAAGTTTATGAAAATACTGCAAAATCAATATATGGTTAAAAAAACTCTAGACTCAACTTCTTATTGATCCGTTATATCAAATTCTAAATTTAATCCCTACTTAATGATTTCAAATATGTTCTTTGGGTCAAATCTTAAATGTGAGAAGTACATTTTGTGGAAATATTTATGCATCGTCGCACGCTTAGATCATAATCTCCGTCGATCTCCAGCCCACCAATCTAACGGTGGGGATTGATAAGAAATCTCTAGTACACAAGTATATTTTCATTTTACCAGGAAGAATACTCTAAAACGCCCTCGTGCACATCTCCCGTATTCCCTCAATAATGTTATAGAGTACTCAAGAAAGGTCCTTGAAAGCTTCAAGGATCACCTACTTATCTTAAATAATTCCTTGCAACATTTTGTCTTGAAAACCTCTGGACCATTTCATGGATCTCAATGTTATCCCTCCATCAACCGTAATTCATCTGAATAATTTCCAGCAAAATTGACAAGGCAGCAAAACGAGACAAAGAGCAAACTATACTGCACAGCAAAATTTTCCATCAGTCATCAATCTTATTCAAATAGCACAACAAATAAACTATCGACGTTCCGTACAACCACAAATGGCAAAGGAAAAACAGATGAGCATCCCCGGAAAAGCCCATCTTTGTGTGTGACTCGTTTTCCTAAACTTCTAGCCAAAATTTAGGTTTCCTAGGTAAGAGAAGCGATAAATTAGTGATCAGGTCCGGGACTTCCAAGCCTTGGCCATCTTCTTGCCGAGATACCTAACAGCATTGAGACCACCAGTAGTCAGGAATCCCGAAACTGCCTGCCTCGCACTCGACATCAGCACGGTCCGCCGGAGAACCTTCTGCATGCACTTTGCCGCCTCTTCTCTCGAGCTGATCTTAACATCACGAACCACTCGACCTGCACAGAGCATGCAAATAAATTTCAGGTAGGTTTTCTACCATTTTCCAGAGGCAGTAACTGCTTCCTTCATTAACTTATGTCTGTGCTGTCTTCAAGCAGGATGCCATGATTGCACAAAAAAATGACAGTAAATACCACCGTTATAATCAGAAACCAATCAAGTATGCCGCATTCACACATGAAACTTAGGGCCAATAGGACATGTCTCATGTCTGCAATCGTATGCCACTATCGCAAGAAGGCAGGTCACGTTAATCATCCTTCAGAGATCTTCAGCTATCTTAAATCTTAAATTATCAAGGCGATCTTGCAACTTTTAACACTTGATATGAAATCATCTCACTTTGATTAGTAATCATTCGACAACCCAGGATGACTATCTCCATCATTGTGACAGAGTACAAAAAGATAAAGAAGAGTCATACCTAGAAATTCTGATGCATAATTTGCGATAAGTACAAGCCAACCAACTCCAAAAACAACTTCTGACCAAAAAAAAAAAAACTCCAAAAACAACTGTACTAAAATGATACATCAAGGAGTACATCCCACTAGGGGTGATCGGTTCCAAGGTGAGTTGGCACCCAACCTAGAACTGGGAACCTACCCTATGAACTTTGGTTCCAAAAAATTGGATCTGGCCCAGTTCTACCTGGAACAAGCCCATTTTAATGTTTTGGGTGAAAAGTAAAAATATCATAATAAAATATAAAAGTTGCATCATTTGACTATTAAAAATTATCCTTGGTCAAGTGGTAATTTGCCCCTATTGAAAACCATGGAACCGGCCTACCCAATGCTCAACGCTACATCCCACCCACCGAAAAACGAGAATTAAATAGTGTACCTGATTCAGCAATCCTTTTCTGCTCTCCCAACTTCATTCCCATGCGATTTCTCATTGCTTGCGGTAGCAAGGAAACAAGTGAACAGGTGGTGTATAAATCGATATCCTGGTCAAAACAGGAGTTCTGCTGGATCAGTTACACTGCAGAATGATTCAGCCCTCATAGCTCAATTGATTAAAATAATAAAGCGGTCTCAAATGTCGCTTCTTTGAAGATTAATTATGCACCTTAGCAAGGGAAACCTTCAAGTGCATAAAAATCGATTTTCAATCTATGTTGCAGACAATCAGAACACATAAATTAGCAACGACAGATGAAGGATATTTACAAAGTTTCTCTTGATTGGAAATCAGAGCATGAAGAACCTCTAATTTCAGAAGTACAATTCATCTGGGTATGCTACGATCATCAAGTCAAGAAGTTACGCAAAAGAAAATGGTTCCAAAATGGAGTTTTCAGGGACCAAAAACAGTTTCATGAAAAAAAGTTACCACATGGGTTACCCGTCTGCACTGCTACAGTCCAATGTCATTAGTACTCCAAAAGAAAAACGAAAGCCAGAAAAGGTCAAAAAATGAAACATCGGTAGAAGAAAAAATATCAGAAAAAGACTACGTGGTTAAAGGAAAAGAGATAACATATCCTACTTCATTTAGAAATGAAAAAGGCCATGAAAGAAATCGTCAGGTGCAACATGAATGTGAACAGATTCCAGACCTAGAAGAAAAATAGCTTTACTTGCTCTAAAGGCTAAAATTCATTTCACCACCTTCATCTGATGAAGACAGCAGATAAAAACAAGGGAATCATCACTTGAGACACAGCTGAGCATCACTCCAGCTACAATTCTCTCTGTCTCTCAAACAACATAAACACCAAGTACCAACTTTGGCCTATAAAACATAATTAGTGGGTGTGTCATTTTGCTTTTGACTTTCAACTTTTGGCTTTTATGTTTAACATCTAAAGCTAGAGGTGTCACCTTATTAGTCAAACACCTAAACTCTTTACAAACATATCAAAATTAGCATCTTCAGACACCACAAAAGGCTTCACAGTTTTTTATTAAATTAAAAATATCGATTAATTTTGGCTGCAAATTCAAATGTGGATTATTGCGTGCCTTTTCTGGCCATTATATTTAATCTTTTTGGCTAATACACGTGCAAACAGAAGACAGAAGAGAGGTGCATTACAAAGGACAGGAGAGGATAAGCTCAGACACAGTGTGAACATTTAGTCGCTAACTTGCACATCACATAAATCTAGGATATAACTGCAATCATATTACTCATCAAACATTGAGTGTCTTCCCCCCGGTATGGACAATCATTGAGATTTCAGTTTGATATGAGTAAACAACTGAAACTGCTTAACAAGACAGTAAAAGCAACTGCACCTGACATATATTTGCTTTATGACCACCGCATGATGAGAAGCTTATCATATTTTTTGTCTCATATTCCTCAAGAAATGGCTTGTACATAGACTGAAACAGACTGAATTGTCCTTGTACAATCTTCTTCACCTGAAGTACATCATTTATATAAACAACAGCTAATGCTCACAAATAGCGAATAAAAGAACCAGGATATGGAAAATCCTCAATACAAGCAAAAACCATTTTACAAACGAACCCCATAAATTTACTTATCGCAAACTACCTCATCAAAAGTTCCAATTTTTACAAATTTAAAAAGGAACCAAGTATCCACTGAGAGTCGTGCCATTAGATGAGACAGAAGATATAATAATAAGAGTTGAAGGTAAAATTTCGCAAGTGTCCTACTGTCAAACTGTAGTCTATGAAGAATTGCAAAAGTCCGTAGTTTATGGGAATCTAATGCAACTGTTAGCTACTAAAATGTTGGGAACTAAGCTCCCATAGGCCGAGAAAGTGCCATTTTCGGGGCAAGTCTTCAGTGAAAGTCAATTAATTTCAGATTGCATCTATCAATGCAATGTACATTCATGTGCCCTGGTGAAATTAGCCTCACCAATACAACTGCTTCCCATGTTATTCCTCGAACTAGGATATGTCCTTTTCTTAATAAAAACACAGACAAGTGTTCCCAAGATATGATCTATAAGAATGCTTTACCTTATTCCTATCCTCTGCAAAAAGCATACGTAGGTCACCCATGTATGAGAGACTGCATATCTTGGCATAAAGGTCTTCCTGCGAAAAAAATCAAATGTAAGGAAATGGACATTGAATTACAAAAAGCTGATAAAGAATGACAAAGAACTGAACCTCAGAAAATTCATGTGGCAAGAGGAGAAGAGCAGCCGAGACAGCAGCTCTCAGATTAGAAGAATTGACATTTTCAATGTCCAAGTTATCAAGCAGTATGTGAACCTGCAAGATTTACCAAGTGCAATTAGAAACTAAATCAAACAAACTAGGTCAATGAGTCAGAAAAAAAGTAATTTTCAGTCAACAAAAGACTCAGAACTGACAGTCAAACCAAGTCCACGTTGCAACATCAACAACAACAACCAACATAATGCCACTGATGAGATCATCTATGTGGATTGAAACCCTTTTTTGTGTCAAATCTTCAGTAAGCATTAAACAAATCGCTCATTATTGTCTCCTCCCACGTCTTTTTAGACCTTCTCTACCTCTTTTTAACAAGTTCACATAATAAACAAATAAAAGAGATCAAGCCAGCTATTGCATGCACCAATCGCAGGTATTACTCTTTTACTTTAGGACAAAGAACTAGAGATACAGCACAAAAGTACTCATTGCACAAAATCAGAAAAACACATTCTTCTTTTGTCAAATTTGGATGTTTGTATAAGTTTCGATTATCCATGTGACTTCAAAAGAATGGCAATCATGTCAAAACTACTTTTAAGGTGTCCAAATCATCAAGGTTGCCTGATAATAAATAAATATAAAATTACAATACCTATTCCCACTCCAATCAATACCTCAACAGATACTGATGTCTTTTCTCTTAAATATTATAATGTATAATTAGCTCAAAAGCTTCATCAGAAAAATGATCTGCAACAAAACTAAGTAAATGGGCCATGATTAAATGCACTCTATGCTGCAATAAAAAAAGATGCCTTCCTTGTCGACGGAGGAAGCATCAAGAAGACAAGGCAAGCTAGACTGATCGAATGCACTCAATATACATGCACCCGGTGCTCTCACAACATTATTAATCGATTACGGCATTCCAATCATTTAGCAAAATGCTTTACTTTGTGCCTTGCTAACATTTATTCTTCTCAACGAAGTTTACTTAAGATTATCAAACTCACAATAGAAAAGATTTGAGAGAACAAAGAACAGTACAGAGAAACACCGCAGGTTCAATGTTTTAGTTGTCTATGCTCCAGACTATATGTATCTTACCAATTGACTTCAAGAGTTTAGGGTCAAGGGTAAAGTTTGCACCTAATTCGGGCAGCAACCAGCAAACATGACCTATTACTTCTACAAGAATAAGCAAGCATCTCCTTCGAAGGTGTGTTCATCTTCATTGATACTTGCTCACAAATATTTCCATGTTACCAAATAAAATGATAACACCTATGAAAGCAAAAAGAAAAATATCTTTTCCTTGGTTCGATATTAAATGTTGAAATTATTGCAGGAACCTTTCTCTAAACTCAAATTAACAGAACTACTTTCTCTTAGTACCGTTACCCTTCATTTCCGCAATCTCTGCCCACCACGAAAATGAAATAAATGATGTGGCAGATTTATGTAGAATGCTTGAATGGGCTCACTAACTTATATAACCACTTAGTTTTGCCACATCATTTGGTAAATCTATTTAGTATCTGAGTCATTCTATGTATAGCATTACTCTACAAAAATAAAGAAATGAAATTTTTAAAAAAAGAAAAATTCAATAATGGCTACAAATGGTTATCTATAAACGCCCAGGCATCATCAACTTAAAGCATTGCAAATAGCAACTTCCAAACTCATTTCTACATTGTTTCTGATTAAAGAATTCATAAAGGAACATGCTCTGGTTCCATCTCACCAAAACATGAAGAGAAAATAATGTCATAAAAATCAGCAGAATGGCAAGTAAAGGAAACAAATGCATCAGCAAAAGACAAAAACATACTGGTTTTTGCAGTCTACCACTCAAGTAGAATCTGTCCCACTTGAGTACATCCTCTACCAGGTCGTGCATCCGAACAACTCCATACTTGAGCATCTAGTCAAAAGTACCTAAACGTGAGGCACTACACAATCATTGATATGTTAAACATGAATGAATGTTAAAGCTCGCTATACTAAACAAAAGCTTCTATAGTGAAAGAATCGGGGATGTTTAGGCTCCATAGTAAGCAGTACCTTATCATTCCAAGTAACAAATGGGTTGAAATGAACCCCAACACCAATTTCATCTGCAATTTCCGTAATCTAACATAAAAAACAAGACTTTTTTCGGTAAGACCTTTTATTTTGCACAAGCAATCAAGCATTGGAGAGAGAGAGATAGAGAGATACCAGTTTTGCCCCACCAACATGGACCATCCAGGAAGCATAGTGATCTCGATTCCGTTTGAGATTCTAAGACATGCCAAGAGAACTGAAGCTATGAAGAATTCAGATAATCTTCCACGTATTAAAAGAAATGTAGAACACATTGCACCTTCAACTGTACCTCAGCATGCCACTGCAAAGGATCTGATACTCCAAGAATGTAATCCACCATGGATGACTGAAAATTCAAATTCACGCGCGAATGTAAAAACAACTCGCATTTCTTTGAAACCATATACTGGGACAGCAAAACAGATAACCGCTAACCTTGTCCCGATTGTTAGGATGCAGGGTCGATCCATAGACACAGGAAAACTCCACCGGCGGAAGCACTTTTAGAAAGCCGGCTAGTTCGTCTCTTTTCACTTCCTCAGCACTCGCCATCGCGCGCGAACCCTCACATTCAGAGAATGCAGACCAAGCTATATGGTACAGGAAGAACGAAATTCTGGATAATTAAGCCAAAGCGTGAAGTTTTAGGGACATTTCTCAAATGGGTTGATCTCAAAACGCCTTCGAAGCGTGCGCCATGGCGCGCTCTGGGTTTACAGACAGGCACGAGGCGGAAGGACTCGCGTGGTGGGGGCAACGGTGTCCCGTGGAGCCCCGCCCCGTCGCGGGCGAAAATCTCAGCAAGAGGAACAGAGGAGAGACGAAGCGGCGCCTTGAAAGAGCTGCGGAAACCGGCGAGAGACGGGGAGAGGCGAAGCGGGACCAGACTTCAGAGGCCGAGGTCCCGACTACTACGACGGCCAGGGCCGCCCGCGGATGTGGCGCCGCTGCGTACCGCCGGTCGAAGATGGCGAGCTAGCGCCGGGGTTTAAGCCGCCGCGAGACGAAGCGGAGTCCGGAGGAAGAGAGGCCGGGAGCGACGGCGTCGACGGAGCAACGATCGAGCTCCGATTCCCGAGGTCTCGCTCTCTGTTCGGCGGCGCTCGGTTGATGAAAGAGAGAAGAAGAAGAAGAAGCAGCAGCAGCACGGAATAGATTAATGGGCTTGGGCTTTTTATTGGGCTTGGACTTGGGCTTGGGCCTCTGTTTTCTTTTAGAATAAGGCTATGTACATCTAGATCCTAATTCCTAAGCCTTAAATCACTTATATTATACTTTTTCAGCAAATGGTCGAGATAATTATCTAGAAAGCTTAATTTACTTTACTGAGATTTTTTAAACAAATTTCCTGCATATTTTGCTAAGTTCCTTTCATTTATTCTCCCAAATTACTTTTTGTTTTTTTTTTTCACATTACAGACAGATATATGTAAACAAGACTCAAAAAAAAAAATACAGTAATTTTACTGACTTGACAATGTTAACTAATGCACTCAACCATCTGTAATGACATGAAGTTCTGGACCCGCTTTCCACCCGAACCATCACGAGTACTCTTACATTCTTGGATTTCAAGATTGTTTCGCGTTGTCAATTAAAATTGAATCCACGACAATCAAAATGGGACTCTGATGGATTCGAATATGTTCGATGCCATCATAATTCATATATGAGTACTATTATGCTCCATTTATTTTGCAAAAAATAAATAATTTGAAAAATATTTTCCTATAAATAATCGTTTGAAATAATTAGTCAATAAATTTTTTTCATTATCGATAACAATTAATGTCTAAATATCTTTGTAAATGATAAAAATATTTTTCGTTTATGTATTTTTGTAAACTATGCAATAAATCATTTTTTTGAATGTTAGCTAAATCATTCATTATCCACTAAATAAATACACTCTTAAACACATGTTAGATTTCCCGGATCGCCATTCAATCCTAGAAAGCCGGAACGAGAGTAAAACGTGTAGCATTGGAAGCTAGTCTCCCTTATGTGTGGTCAACAAATTAGTCAACTTGCCAGTTTCATGTATTTCGATATTCATTGGTGGAATACATTTGAAAATACATTTGAAGATATTTTCTCTTTATCCATTATTTTCGAGAAGTGATAAATAGTGTATGTATTCACGAAATTAACAATGCTTCAAATTTCAACAAAAAAAAAACAATGCTTCAAATTTCGAGCATTGTTCGTGTAATAAGATATTCGAGAATAGATGCAAATTTTACTCACCCATCAACTAAAAGTAAACGAACCTGCTTTCATTCATAGAGATTTATCATTTCGACTTAATTTTAAATGAGAAGGAACCTTTTTTTTTTTTCAAACTTAAAATCACTTAGTTATATAAGCCGAAAAAGATAAATGTTTGGGATGGGAAGGATTATAGAAATGAGTGGCGTTTTTTCCATTTCTCCTTTGACTTAGACACTCATTTTATTCGTGTTTTGACCATATTATTCTTTGTGGGGTCTACCATTTTTTGTAAAACTTTACAAAAGTGATCCTTTTTATTATTTGATCAACTCTGTTTATTTTGTTTCTTATTTTTTTTTCATTTAGAGTCTCACTTTCCTTCTTCTTCTTATTTTTTTTCACCGCGTCAGCTCTTGCAAATCGTTTTTGTGTTTTCTCTCTTGCAAGCCATTCTCTTCTTTCTACGCCTCTCACTCCTTTTTCTTCTTCTTCTTCTTCTACCACAAATCTCTCTTGCTTCTGCAATCCCAAAAGAACTACTTACTTCAACAATCTGCGGCCTCCTCATTCACTATCAAAAGTACAGTTCTGACGAAAGCTTGTATTTTTCCTTCTTAGTTTTCTTGGTCTTGAATCATGTTCAGTTGCTATTGAGCGTTTCTTGATATTTTTTGTTAAAAGTGAATTTGAGTTTTGGATCGTGGAAATGCTTGATCTTGTGTTTCAATCCTGTGTTTAGAGTGTAGAGTGCATCAAAACAATGTTTGCGAATTAATTGTGCAGTTGCCATACTCGCGTCTTATAGACTTTTGCTCCCTCTGGGTTCAATTTCTTACTATGGTTTTCATAAGTTCTTCATCATCCGTTTTTAAATGTTGTCATTACTTCTCATTAATTGACTTATTGGAAATAATGATATAGGAAATGCTTAATCCGGTTGTTTGATCTCAAGGGGAATTGAGTATTTGACGACAATGGAGGCCAAAATTTTTTCGCTTTCTCAAGATTGTAGGTGTTGGGTTTAAATCTAGAGTGGAGGCTAAAGGATGCCTCTTGTATCTAAAATTAGGCTACATTCAAGGTAGATCTGACTGCTCCTCCAACAGTGTGTGTCTTTTGCTTTAAGAACAAATATGACCTATTGTATCGAATCGACAACAATATCGTCTACTATTTTGCTGCCTTCGTGCGGTGGAGAAAAACAGCTTGCTGGGGAGGTCACCAGTAAGCTCAATGCCCGTGCCGATGAAAGTGTGGTGAACAACAGGATTGGCATCATAGAAAAAAAATAGAGGACGACAGGTTTGGGGAAGAAGAAGAGGGAGTGGAAGGTGTAGAACTGAGTTGTCAAATTCGTAGAAAGAAAAAAAGAAGAAGGAAAGTGGGACCCATATGGAAAAAAAGAAGAAACAAAATTAAAAGAGTTGACTAAATAATACAAAATGAATCACTTTTATAGAATTGTACAAGAAGTGGTAGGTCCCGCAGGGAATAGTATAGTCAAAATACAAGAAAGGGAAAAAACCACCAAAAACCCCAAACTTTCTCACTTGTGACACATTTACCCCGAACTTTTTTTTGTGACACCAAAAACCCCAAACTTTGTTATTTGTGACACATTTACCCCGATATACATTGTCCATGGGCATTTTCGTCTTTTTAGCTTTTTCTTTTCTTTTTACTTTTTTTCTTTCCGTGAGGGGCCTCACGCTGTCAGCGAGGCCGCCCTCGCCGCGTCGGGCGAGGCTCGCCCCGCTCGCCCAGCGAGGGCGAGCCCGCCGACGCCGCGCGAGGCTCGCCCGACGCCGGCGAGGCTCGCCCTCGCGGGCGAGCGAGGGCGAGGCTCGCGCGGCGTCGGCGAGCCTCGCCCTCGCCTGGGCGAGGAGGGTGAGGAGGGCGAGGCTCGCCGGCGTCGGGCGAGCCTCGCCCTCGCTGGGCGAGCGAGGCGAGGCTCGCCCGACGCCGGCGAGGCTCGCCTCCTCGCCCAAGCCTCGTGGCCCTCGCCCGGGCGAGGCGAGCCTCGCCTGGCTCGGGCGAGGAGGGCGAGGCTCGCCTCGCCCGGGCGAGCGAGGGTGAGGCTCGCCGACGCCGGCGAGGCTCGCCCTCCCTCGCCCTCCTCGCCCAAGCCTCGCCGGCCCTCGCCTCCTCGCCCGGGCGAGGGCGAGGCTCGCCCGACGCCGGCGAGCCTCGCCTCGCCCGGGCGAGGAGGCGAGGCTCGCTCGGACGCCGGCGAGCCTCGCCCTCGCCCGGGCGAGCGAGGGCGAGGCTCGCCGGGACGCCGGCGAGGCTCGCCCGAGCGAGGGCGAGCCTCGCCGGCGTCGGCGGGCTCGCCGCTCGCACAGGCGAGCGAGGGCGAGGCTCGCCCTCGCTGGGCGAGGCGAGGGCGAGCCTCGCCGGCGTCGGCGGCAGGCTCGCCCTCGCTCGGGTGAGCGAGGGCGAGCCTCGCCCGACGCCGGCGAGGGCCCCCCTCGCCGGATCCGGCGAGGGGCCCTCGCCGGAAAGAAAAAAAAAGTAAAAAGAAAAAGAAAAAGCTAAAAAGACGAAAATGCCCATGGACAATGTATATCGGGGTAAATGTGTCACAAATAACAAAGTTTGGGGTTTTTGGTGTCACAAAAAAAAGTTCGGGGTAAATGTGTCACAAGTGGGAAAGTTTGGGGTTTTTGGTGGTTTTTTCCCTACAAGAAAATGGAGTGTCTAAGCCAAAGAAGAAGTGGAAAAAGCATTACTCTATAGAAATCTATATTTATCGGCGACATACATTCAAAAACACATTTAAATATATTTTTTTGGCCTTTTTTCATTTAGGCTCCGCTCGTTTCTTGAAAAATGAGCGTTTCGAAAAATATTTTCCAAAAAATGTCTCTTGTATAGCTTGGTATAAATAGCTAACGCATTTTTCTTATTATCGATAATAATTTATATCTAAATATTTTTCGTGCACCATGAAAAAATTCTCGTTCTTTTATTTTTATAAACAATACAAGTGATTATTTTTAGTAAAATATATTTTAAATCATTTATCTTTCGCGAAATAAATACAATCTAAATGGAAAAGAAAAGCCGGAAAAAAAATCAAAAAAAAAGAAAGGCGTGCCTGTTCTTTTTACCTCACACGAGGAGAGCCTTTTTCCACGTGGCACGTGGGAGACGGTCGGCCCAAGAACGGGGGAAGGGGGCCCACAAGCGAAGGGGAGTCGACACCAAAGAAAACAAACCCCGCTCGCGCGTTCACATCGTGTCGTTCGTCACGGCCCATCTTTGTCCATATTACCATGCGCAATTTCTCGTGATCAAACCCAGATTTTACACCCAACCAAAAAAAAAAAAAAAAAAAACCAAGATTTTACACCTTTTAGGCAGCTTCCGCTCTCTTTGCCCCTCAAATCCAAATCTTTTTACTACTTTCTCGTGATCACGAGAATGACGGGAGGACCCATTTCGAAACGACCCCGTTTCTGTCGCGGATTCAAATTCGAGAGACCCGGATATGTACTTCGAACCCAAGTCCGATTCGAGTCAGGATTTGGATGAAAGTTCCATACAGAGCTCGCTTAAATGTACGGGATTCGCGAGCTCTTTTTTTTTTTCTCTTTACCGTATGATACGAAATCGGCGCGTGTTTCGGTACGAAGCGAATGATGGATCATCTCAAAACATGCATGTCACAGCTACTTTCATGGTTTTGTAGTAACATTCGCGGTCGAATTCGAATCTTGACTTACCCGTCAAAAGAATCCCGAACCGATGTCAAGGCCTACAGCTCTTTCAGTGAGATCCAAAACCCGTTCTATGACCCGATTTTTATTGTACCGCCACTTTTTTAAAGTCCGGTCCGCCATTTTTTATAAGGCACAGATTGGCCAGAGATTCGCTCGAGACATGGGCCGGAACTTGTCTACTCATGAAAGATAAATGACCATTTTACCGCATGATAACTGTCCTACCGCTGATAGATTCTATTTTGCCTCCCTATCGTCATGAATCGGGTTTTGCACTTTGACCGTAGATGCCATGAAGAAACAATAACATAATTCGGCGAAGGAAAAAGCACGATATTACAAACATTAGAACTCGTTATTAAAGCTAGTTCACTCAATGACTTGGCAAAACTACATTGAATCTATAGTGCCACTTATTTCAATCCTAAATTTTAAAATTTCTCGCATCATTGAGTGGGGTAGGCTTCGCTGAGAGGTGGTCGTATCTATTCTCTAGCATTACCAAATAAGAATGACCAAACAAAGCATATGCACATCATAAGCTTCCATGACCATAAAGGTACCTGAAAAATTCAGATCTAAACAGTGGCCAAATACCGAAAGTTGCAGAATCATCGAGCAACTGCCCTGTAGCCAACAGTCCCTACCCTACCACTGATTCAGTTCAGCCAAAGTGAAAAAGCATACTAGATGGCATTTGCCTAGTGGGTGAACCCTTTCATGATTGCATTCCAAGAGTATGACCACTCTCTCTCTCTCTCTCTCTCTCTCTCTCTCTCTCACTTTATTGCCACGGTAACCAAACAAAGGATGGGTACAATTTAATGTTCAAATTGCAAATCATCACTCTACACATCATGTTAGAGAAGAGAGGATACAGAGAGTAAATTCTGGGAACTAGTCACTATGCAATGGCTCCTCTCTGTCTCTGCTCCTGTCCATCTCGTGATTGATGATCCTGGGCCCATGGAAGAAGGGCAATTCTTGTAAACAACTGAGCCTGAAACTGCGTACATTGTCTCATCTGCAATTTGCCTGATCTGCCCATAACTCGCTTCTTCAAATCAGAGCAACAAAACCAGAGCCACACCAACTCTGCCTAGCCAGACTGAGCTTATGGCCAAGTGGGTATTTGTAACAGGAGAGCTGGACCTAGCAGGAGGAGGGGTGTGGTAGAAAAAGGGGAAATATGGCACGATCGGGTTCGGCGGTGGCGGCCCCGGGTAGTTCTGGTAATTGGGTGGAGGGTAATAGTAGTACCCGCCTCCGCCATATGGCGGTGGGGGATAGTACTTGTAGGAGGGCTGGGAGGGCGGTGGAGGAGGGTAGTAGTAGGCCCTGCCTGAGCTCGGTGGAGGCAGAGACGGTGGCACCGGCGGCGGTGGGACTTTGTTACAAGGGTTGTCACAGGCAGAGCACATTGTGCACTCAATTTGGTATTTGGATGATGTGGTGGGGGTTGATGTGGAGTTGTTCGTGGTGAGGGTTGATGTAGAGTTGTTCATGGTGGGTGACTGTGAAGAGGACATGTTGGTGGCTAGTGATAAGGGAGTGAGAGCCAATAGGAGCAGGAGGGTGGTGCTCCGAAAGACTGCCATTTCTGGGAAAAGAATTGGCCACAAGAGAGGGTGTGAAGTGCAGGGGAAGTGAAACTTTGAGAGCTTCAATGTGGGAATGTGATGATGGAATGGAAAAGCAGAACTGAGAGAGAGAGAGAGAGAGAGAGAGAGGGAGTGTGCAGTAGTACAGAGTGAAGTGTGCCCTTTATCTTTGAAGCCATATCTTTATGAGGTGAGGAAGTGAGAAAAAGGTTAAAAACTTACGGAAAAGAAAAGGGAAAGTCCGGTGCTAAAGGATGGATGATACCCACACGTTTTACTTTGCCACTGGGGACAGCCACACATTTTGAACAGTATGGGGCTGGTAGGGCCTCTCATGGTTCCCGAGGATTCGTGGCTCGATCGTAACAGCGTGTATTCTGCCGTAATTTTATGGATTGCCGTCACATATAAACAGCGACTATCGACCTCGCCAACCGTGAAGGAATGGAGCTAGTAAAATGACAACATCTAGCTCAGCGATGCTTCGAGGACAGCTCACAAAGGTTGTTGCCCCTAACCGTCTTGACGTTTAGTGTGATCTTTCGCGTGTCCCAACAAAGCTCAAGTTTGCTATCGATGTTCTCTAGCTACTCCCAGGCTCAGTCGAATAGTCGCTTCACAATTTCTCTTATCATAAAGAGAGAAGTAGCTTTCATGCTTCCTGCAAGGCCACTTCGAGGGACCAGTGCATGAGAAAAGCAGGCATAATCTATGAAGGACAATTCAATTGTTAACATCACCAAAACATCACCATTTGTTTGGTCACAGAATAAACCAAAACATCGCCATTTGAGGCTGCTGACATGCTCTTCTTTCGTTCTCCTAGCCCCCCCATTCTGAACATCCTTTCTCATTTTGATTCATCTATTGAAGTGGACAAGGATAAGTATCCCTTTAATTCGTTTGAACCAAAAGCTATAATGCAACCCCTTTGAACCAAATATACCACTCAGCCAATGGTAACATCCCCACGAAGCACATGCCCTTCACATACTTGACTTCTTTGTCCAAAGCGAAAACGAGTCTCAGAATCAATATGAGCACACCACAATATGATCAGCATGAGAAAGAAAGATGATTAGAAACGAACTGCAGGCCACAGCAAATTTCTCACTGGCCATTACCATCAGCGATCTGAATCCTACACTCAACTCAGTCGACCATCCAGGAAAACTGCACGTGCTTCCCTGCCCACTCTTCAGCCGCGCCGTCTATTCCGTGCTCCGCTTCTATCTATTACAGAAAAGGTGCAGAAGCTGGCTGTGCTTTGCAAGCACAAAGAAAAAACACAGAAAAGAGAGTCAGAGAGAAGAGAGTGTACACCCGTGAAAATTATGCTTACTACATTCATGCGTCATAATTGAATAACAACTTAGCCTTTTAGATAGGCCATACACCAACAGAAAATCCCAGAAAAGTAGCCACAACAATTGACCCACTATGCTGAACTATCTACCCACTATCCTGAACGTGTGTGCTGCAACAAACATGCCGCAACAGATTCCTATAAACTAGGACAACCAACTAGGCTTTATTTAAAAAAAAAACAAATACTTTGACTAATTCAACACCCTCCCTTAAACTGATGTTGCAAACATTCAGTTTTAAAGGACTAGAACCAGCCCTCCCTTAACCTGCAGCTTCCAACGAACAAACACCAAGAAGCTTTCTTAGCTTCTGATATGCAGATAATTTGAGAGGCTTGGTGAACAAATCAGCAAGCTGACTTTCACTCCTGCAAAAAATAAGATCAATCACTTTATCTTTCGTGAGATCCCTCAGGAAATGATACTTCACATCTATGTGTTTGCTCCTCCCATGTAGAACTGGATCCTTTGAGAGTTTAATGGCTGAGTTGTTGTCACAATAGATTGTAGTTGCATCTTCCTGTTTAAATTGAACCTCTCCAAGAATCTTCCTTAACCAAATAGCTTGACAAGCGCTAGAGGTGGCAGCCACAAACTCAACTTCAGTTGTTGACAGAGTAACAATCAGCTGCTTCTTCGAACACCATGCTTTGCCATTTGGAAAACGATCTAGGTGTTGTTTGCTAACAACACACTCTTCACATATTTCGGACTGCGCCATGATTGGGGGAAGTCCCTCCACCATCTTCTTATGATGTAACGTCCGCAACCCACCAAAGTTGAGGTGTCCCTATCTGAAATGCCATAACCATGCTTTATCCTTCAATCTTGCAGAGAAACATTAGTGAGAGGTGCCATGAAGATGTAGCGGGAACATCCGATTGGCAGTCATATTAACTTGAGCAATGTTTCTCATCATGGATTCTGCAAACACCTCCTTTGAGTATAATTTCATATCCCTTCTCTTGCAATTGTCCAACACTTAGAAGGTTGGTCTTTAACTCAGGAACATAAAACACCTCTTTGATCATCTGAACTGAGGTTCCTTTAGGAACAATTGCAACTGTCCCTTTACCCTTGACTGACACAGTCGAGTCGTCTCCAAATTTGACTGAGGTGCAAAACGACTCATCTAATGCAGAGAATGCCTTCTTGTCTCCACACATATGGTTGTTGCAACTGGTGTCAATATACCACAGGTTCGATGAAATTTTCTTCGTTTCTTGACACACCATTAAGAGAGACACTGCTTCTTCTTTTTCTTCCGTAAAATTAATCCTTTCCATGCTTTGTGTATTTAAATTGGTACGACATTCAGATTTGTAATGTCCATACCTATGGCATCTAAAACACTATACTCTAGATTTGTCTACTGACCTTGGCTTGAAAACAGTTGAGTGCTGACCACCATGTCCTCGTCCTCCACCTTGAGCATCACAAGAAAAATGACCATTAGGCTTTTGATTGAAACTGCGACGTTCATTGATTCCCCTTCCTCTACCTCTGCCACTATTTGTTCTTGTTGTTGACGAAAAGTGATCTGTAGTTGCCTTCAACGCCTTCTCTTCCGGCTCTTGCTGAAGAAAATTTTGTTCGTGAACCAACAATGACCCTTGCAGTTCATTAATTGAGAGTTCTTCAATGTCCTTGGCTTCTTGTATAGAACAGACAACAAAGTTAAACTTTGATGTCAAAGATCAAAGAATCTTCTCAACGATGGTGACATCCTCCGTCTTATCGCCGTGAATCCGCATCTTATTGACAATTGCCATTGTCCGAGAGAAGAAATCGGTAATTGACTCTTCCGACTTCATTCTTAGTAACTCAAACTCTCCATGAAGCATTTGAAGTTGCTGCCTTTTTGCTCTTGCGGTACCTTGATATTTTTTCTTCATGGAATCCCATATGTGCTTGGAGGTATCCTTATAGAGAATTGTCTCCAAGATAGATCTGTCAATGGCCTGAAAAAGGTAGTTTTTGGCCTTGAGATCTTTCAATCTTGCTGCTTCTAGAGCCGTCCGTTGTGCTGCTGTCAACATAGCTCCTTCTTCTGGTTCGGCAACTCCAGAGATAACAACATCCCAATATTCCTTGGATTTCAGGAAGTTCTCCATTAGCATGCTCCAATGACCATAATGACCATCAAAGCGTGGAATAGCTGGTTGGACAAAGGTTTCTGAAGCCATCACTGCTGTTGGATACCAAGAAATTTTTTTTCCTTGCGTGTTTTCAACTCAAGCTCACTTTTTGGCTACTGCCTTTCACTCTCACTTTTTCCTCTCGTGTTTTTAACTCACTTTTCCTTCTTTAATGGCTCTGATACCACTGTTACAGAAAAGGTGCAGAAGCTGGCTATGCTTTGCAAGCACAAAGAAAAAACACAGAAAAGAGAGTCAGAGAGAAGAGAGTGTACACCCGTGAAAATTATGCTTACTACATTCATGCGTCATAATTGAATAACAACTTAGCCTTTTAGATAGGCCATACACCAACAGAAAATCCCAGAAATCCACTATGCTGAATTACCTACCCACTATCCTGAACGTGTGTGCAGCAACAAACATGCCGCAACAGATTCCTATAAACTAGGACAACCAACTAGGCTTTATTAAAAAAGACAAACAAATACTTTGACTAATTCAACACTATCTCGTCCAGAGAAGCTTTCTTCCAATTCCCTCCAGATCTCAGTGAACACGGACATTATGATATCCTCTCCGGAAGTAGGAAGAGCACCCTGATTTGGCAAGCTAGCCAATGAGCATGGAGCACTATCGAGTCCTCTTATCTGACTGCAGCCACGGAATTGGCTGATGTGCTGGGATAGTTGCAGGGGAGAGACTTGGTGTCGCTGATGATGAAGGAGGACTTAGAGAGGGGGTGCCATTAGAATTTAGCGAGCCACGGAGGCGGAAGACCTGGTGCAATAGCCGGTGAGTCGGAACGAACACGGCTACTGTTGGAAGTGGCGACTGGATTCAACTGCTTTTTTGCTAGCTTCTCGGCAAAGTTCCGATATGCAATCGTGTTTCCTGTCTTCGATTGGCAAGGCATTCTTGTTCTCCTTTCGCTCTCTTTTGCTGTTACTCTTTGAACACCTCCCACCACTTCCCCAGTCTCTTTAGCTGTACGGCCGGGGACCTCAGCATCAATCTTCTTCCCATTTGTTGCCCCGTGTTTCGCCTGAAGCTGGACGACGAGGCGCCGCTCTTGTTCGGAGCGGGATCCCTTCGTTATACCAGGTTGCAGGCAGTTCTTTCACCTCTCCAAGCAGGACTTTGGCATCACAGTCCAAGCAGGCTTGGTAGTAGTCTTATCTTTTCAATTTTGTTTGGCAAAAGAACACTACAAGTGCTATAACTTGTGTACGGCGCTCACTTTAGTGCCATAATTTTTTTTTGGATTACTTTAGTGCTAAAATTTTTGAAAAACGATCACTTAAGTGCTAAAATTTTTGAAAAACGATCACTTAAGTGCCAACTCCGGTGCCGTACACAATTTTTCGCGAAATCGACGTGGCATTTTTTATTAATTTTGAAGGCGACGTGGCTCGCGGAGTCTCGCCGAAGATTGGCACTTAAGTGATCATTTTTTAAAAATTTTTGCACTTAAATGTTCGTTTTTCAAAAATTTTAGCACTTAAGTGATCGTTTTTCAAAAATTTTAGCACTAAAGTGATCCAAAAAAAAGTTATGACACTTAAGTGATCGTTTTTCCTCCGACTTGGCACCAAAGTGATCCGAAAAAAAGTTATGGCACCAAAGTGAGCGCCGTACACAAGTTATGGCACTTATAGTGTCCTTTTGCCAATTCTGTTTAGTAGGGTTGTCAAGTTATGACTTTGTTTTAGTTTCAGCATAGTACTATAATTGTTCGTCAATTTATTATAATGCACACTATTATTTTAGTCAATTTTCTTTGTAAAATTAAAGATGGAACATGACCAATCTTATGATAAATATCTAGAAGCGAGAAAATAATAGTGTCTGATGAATTATATTTTTGTCGTTTCTGTCAAAAAATCATCGGTATTTTGTAGCGACTTATCCTTGAAACGAACTCCGCTATTTTAACGAGATGCGTGGATATACATTTAGCATAGTCTTTTTCTTCGATCTTTTTAGCTAAGGCTCCGTTCGTTTGGCGAAAAATATTCTCCTAGAAAATATTTTCCGGATTTTCCGGTGTTCGGGGGGCGGAAAACGTTTTCCGTGGGAAAATATTTTCCTTCCCCCCTCACAAAATAGCCTAAGTCTACGGAAAATGACTTCTGCTTCTTCAAAAGCGGAAATCATTTTCCGGAGCTTCTTCTTCTTCTTCTTCTTCTTCTTCACTAAGGTCGCCGGCCGCCGCCGCCCCCGCCGGTTGCCGACCGCCGCCGCCGCCGGTTGCCGCCGGCCTCCGGACGCTGCCGCCGGTCACCGGCGAAAAATATTTTCCGAAACTTTTTCATATTGATCGCCGAACACCGGAAAATTATGTTCCGGGAAAATATTTTCCAGGAAAATGACTTCCGGAAAAATATTTTTCAAAAGGAGAATATTTTCCGCCAAACGAACGGAGTCTAAACTTAACGAGAGATATCATTAAAATAGTCGGAGACACCATTTATTTTTATCGGGAATCTACGCGTGGCATGTTTCTAGGTAATAACTTGTTTTTATGGGAAAAAAAAATCTACTACCTTTTTTACCCGATAAGTTTTGAAGTACATGGATGATTTTGAAAGATGCAGTTTTGATATCCGTACAAATGCTATGAAACACGCTTTATTAATTTCGTATTAAAGATAAACAATGGATGTAAAATCGAATATTTAATGAATCCAGTACCTTGCTACTTCAAAGTCGTGTACTCATATGGCGCACCGCAATTATGTTGTATTTTGTTATGTCAATTGTTCCGCATAAGGAACCGAACCGATCAAGATTTCTTAACTTTTTTTTATTTTTTATTCTGAAGCAAGCCCTAATTAGTAAATTATTTCTTTTCTTTTAATGTTGGAAAGCACCACTTGTAGGGAATAAAAGAAACCAAAAGGAGAAGAAAAAGAAGAAATAACCGGTTCCGAGACCGACCTTGGAATTGGACAGGATCGGGTAGCCAATCCCCGGTTCCACAAACTAGTCAACCCTAATAGAAGCTGGATGTTTGAGCCAAACGAGGAGCGACATGATTGGTCATGCCGATGCAATTTGCATGCTACCCTTGGGAACAATCATACGAGGGGAGAACCGGCCCGCCTCTGTTGAAAATATGTCTCGAATTTGAGCATGAAGAGAAAAGTTTCTTATTTTATATAGGTGTCCTAGTTGGAGAAAATTTCATACTGTTGATCCAAATCTTGTTTATATACAAGAAGTGGATATTCTCTGTGAAGATTATCAAAGAGGAGCTTCTATTTGTCAATTACACCCCGAAGCAATAGAGTGTTGAAGCCAATTAAATATTTGTCAATAAGATTTGGGAATTCCTCCGGAAGATTGATATATTATTTTGTAAGGAATTATGAGTTATTTGGTTAAATTGAGGGTTGGGAAACACCGAAAGAGTTTGAGTGACTCGAGTGCTCTTGTAATCTCCGTTTTATCGCTCGATTTATAACGGAATCCTTTGCTGCTCTCCCCGTGAATAGCCCTGTAAATCCGGTGCCCGATTCATTTTCCTGTCTAATCTATTTTATTATGTCGTCGCTTGCTTCCGCAGCAAAGCCCGGTGCCGCACGGGTCCGTCCTCCATCGGCGAAAATGTCAACGGACCGGGGGGCCAAGCACATGCTTCCTAGGGTGGATCGGTTCCATGTATTGATTTTTCCCAGATACGTTAGCCCACCAACGCCGGTCAACTTTAGGATTATTTTTATTAATGCGCAATTGAGAGAGACGTTTACAATTATGCAGCGGTGGGGGAACACGCTCTTCCAATTCGAACCGAAATCGCGCCGTCGATGCTTCCATCGACCTTCTCTCTCGACAGCGACATCTCCCTTTCCTCCGCCATTCGCTCGCTTCGTCCCGAAAAGCAACGTAAAAACAAAAACGAAAAGAAAACGAAGCGTCGTCTCGATCCTCGTCGCAGCGACCGTTTCAATTTCGAATGTAACGCGAGCAGTCATCCCATGTCGAGATCGGAAGGCTCGAGCTCATGGTATGAATCGAACTCGAGATGCCCTTGTTCAGGACGGTAAGTTACCGATTGAAATTACGGGGGCGGCGCGATTTCCGCGGCCCGAGTATAATGCTGGGGAGGACATTTCTCGGTGGAGAGGCGAAGCCGGCCTCGCGCGTCGTTCGATGGTGATGCCGGACGGTAAAAATGATTCGATTGATGGCGACATAGAAAGCAGATGGAACCTCTATGACCAAGTAAAAAGATGCGGCGCACCTTAGATGAGGATTTGAATCTTCTTAGGTTCCGTTTATTTCACGGAAAACGAATGATTTAAGAAAATGTTTTTTTCGGAAAAATGATAATTTATGTCGCTTACAAAAATGAATGAACGAAATATATTTTCGTTATTCATAAAATTATTTGGACATAAATTGTTGTGAATTATGAAAACATTTTCGTTAACTAATTATTTCAATCAATTATTTTTAGGAAATGTCCGCCAAATCATTTAATTCTCGCGAAATAAATAAAACATTAATCTATGTATCAAGATACAAGAATGATCGTTTTTGATAGAGTTTCACGAAATTTATTTTGATGAGGGATAGAACATGATCGTTTTTCTTTTTGTTAGAAAAACACGACAATTTTAATGGTTTAATTTTTGACAAATATATATCATTAATTGTCTGCCATCAATTTAGGAATACCTAGTCAATCGAAATCGAAATCTACATATTGGGGAAGCTGCATCAACTTAGATATATCTAATAAATGTACAGGATCGAAAGATTTAATAATTTTTTTTTTTGAACCGACTCGTCATAAACTCGAAATTCACACTTAATTAAACAAACGATATGGATGCACATGAATCCGCGAAAATCTTTGTACTCGGGCTAAAAATAAAATCGGGGGGTAACAGAAAAAAAAAAAAGGGGGGTATCTAGGATAGGTTAAAATCATCTCAGGAAATGGCAATTTCCACGGATTTTGTTCTATAAATTAGCAAAGATTATGATACGAGTATACTAATGACGACATTGATTAGCGATGTCCTAATCACAGATTAAGGGGAAAGCCACCCGAAAACCGAGTCGTTTGAATTTCGAACAGCTCGCAGGAAAAATGGACATCTCTCTCTCTCTCTCTCTCTCTCTCTCTATCACTAGGAAACGCTAGCTGTCCACTCTCTCTCCTACTCCTACGCGTTCACGCCTTCGTTTCACACTCTCTCTCTACAAAAACCTCGGCCACCATCTCTCTCTCTCTCACTCTTCCTCTGTGTGTGTTCTTGTTCTTCTGATGCGTGTTCAAAGCTTCGAACTTTACCGGAAACCCATCGGCGCAATGCCCACCCTCCTCCCCATACTCCTCGTCCTGGCCGCCGCCGCCGCGGCGCCCTTCTCCGCCTCCCAGACCGCCCTCGCGCCGTCGCCCGCCTCCGACGCGTGCAACGGCGTCTTCCTCTCCTACTCCTACGGCGGCGGGTCCCAGCTCCCGCCGACGAACGCGACCCACCAGGCCTACCGCTTCCAGTCCACGCTCACCGTCCTCAACAACGGGGCCGACGACCTCAAGTCCTGGATGGTCCTCGTCGGGTTCCAGCACGACGAGCTCCTGGTCTCCGCCTCGAACGCCGTCCTGGCCGACGGGTCGTCCCTGCCCGCCAGCGTCGGGAATGGCACCGTCTTCGCGGGGTACCCGACGACCGATCTGAAGACGGCGATCGAGACGGCGGGCGATCTCACGCAGATGCAGGTGCAGGTCCAGCTGGTGGGGACGCAGTTCGGGGTGAAGTCGCCGGACGTGCCGATGCCGTCGAATATCTCGTTGGCGAACGATGGGTTCGTGTGTCCCGCGCCTACTCTGCAGGGTGAGTGATTGCACCATTTTCGCTGATTTGTGTTTGCCGCTCTGTTTCGAGCTTGAGGTGATTTCTTATGTTTTCTTGTCAATGTGCACATATTGTTGATCTCTTACCTGGTGAACTTTATCGATGGAACTTTTGGTTGTTGGGGGCTAAGTGAAGGGTCCGTGGTTTTTGGTAGGATGGATTGGTTGGTGCTAAGGTTTCTTGAACACTTTCGTGGGACAATGTGATTGGATCTTGTTCTTTGAGGTTCGATGTGGTCTCATGTGCTGGATTTTTGGGAAACTATATTGGGTATGACGGTACACATAGAATGGTGATCCTTTTACTTGAGATCTTGTGGAATAGGACTGTTGCCACTTTTGATTATGCACTAGTTCATCCGAAGAAGAAAATTCATCTTTGATTTTCTCTGTAGATTTTACAATTTTCAAATTGTTTCATTCAACGATGCAGAAGGCTGATATCTTTGGTATTAAGAGGTCATATTGTGGGGTTTCTGTGCTTTTTAAGAAATAGCTCTGTTAGCATATTTGTGTCTATCTATTGTGTCGGAGGAGGAGTTGAAATGTGTGTGGAACGCTTGGCAGGATTACCTTTAAGCGGATCCTTTTCTACTAATCAAGAGGTCATATTGTGGGGTTTCTGTGCTTTTTAAGAAATAGCTCTGTTAGCATATTTGTGTCTATCTATTGTGTTAGAGGAGGAGGTGAAATGTGCGTGGAATGCTTGGCAGGATTACCTTTAAGCGGATCCTTTCCTACTAATCAAGACGTAATGAAACCAAATTTCCCTCATTTTCAATAATGGAAGCTGTTTTCTCTCTGGTGCCATATTGCTTAATTATATGGGATGTATTGCTGTTGATCGTTTGCCAGTATGCAGTCACCCTTAATGTCGAGAAAAGGTTTTAATTCTCGATGTGGTTGTTGCAGGCAAGAGCGAGATGCAAGTGTGCTGCACCAAGGACACCAACTTCAAGGCCAACATCACTGTTGGCGATGGCTTTCTTTCCCGTAAAAGTGGCGATCTAACAATCATGTACGATGTTATTAGAACATATGACTCGTCCTACTGGGCACAGGTCACCATTGCCAACCACAACCCACTTGGTCGTCTTGATAACTGGAAATTGAGCTGGGATTGGATGAGGGATGAGTTCATCTACACGATGAAAGGGGCTTATCCAAATGTTGTCGACTCTAGTGACTGCATATTTGGCACCCAGGGCACATACTACCAGAGCCTGGATTTCTCAAATGTATTGAATTGTGAGAAGCGGCCAACCATAATTGATTTGCCTCCAACCAAGGCCAATGACACCACGCTCGGTTTGATTCCTAATTGTTGTAGAAACGGCACCATCTTGCCACCGTCAGTGGACCCGAGCAAGTCAACGTCGGTGTTCCAGATGCAGGTCTACAAAATGCCACCAGATCTCAACAGATCGGCGCTCTCGCCTCCACAGAATTGGCAGATCAACGGCACGCTGAATCCCGACTACCAGTGTGGTCAACCAATTCGAGTGAGCCCAAGCCAGTTCCCAGACCCTAGTGGCTTACCCTCTAACACTACTGCAGTTGCCAGCTGGCAGGTGGTGTGCAATATCACTCAAGCCAAGGGGTCGAGCCCTAGATGTTGCGTGTCATTCTCTTCATACTACAATGAGTCGATTGTCCCATGCCAAACTTGCGCGTGCGGGTGCCCTAGCAGCACCAGCCAAACTTGTAGCGCCACAGCTCCAGCCATTCTTCTTCCATCAGAGGCTCTTCTGGTTCCTTTCGAGAATCGTTCAGCGTTGGCACTTGCCTGGGCTGATCTGAACCATCACACAGTGCCCAATCCACTTCCTTGTGGTGATAACTGCGGGGTCAGCATCAATTGGCATGTGTACACTGACTACACCAAAGGTTGGACTGCGAGGGTCACGATCTTCAACTGGGACGAGACCTCTTTTCCTGATTGGTTCGCTGCGGTGCAAATGGATAAAGCTGCACCAGGGTTTGAAAAGGCGTACTCGTTCAACGGGACCATGTTGGAAATTAATGGCGCTAATAATACCATCCTCTTGCAAGGACTCCCGGGATTGAACTATCTTGTAGCGGAAACTGATGGAGCTAATCCACAGAAGGACCCTAGGGTCCCTGGGAAACAACAGTCTGTTATGTCATTTACCAAGAAAAATATTGCTGGGATAAACGTGCCGGGAGGAGATGGCTTTCCGACTAAAGTGTTCTTTAACGGAGACGAGTGCGCGCTTCCTTCTTTTTACCCAAGCAGTGGAGGCCGATCAATGTCGAACATAGTCTACTCAGTCCTTGTAGCATCAGTTCTGTTCAAGTTGATGCTGCGGTAGCAGGACGAGGACCTAATTACGTATGGCTGCAGATTCTTTATATTCTTTCAGTGGACTGTCACTGTATACACCTTACCGGGAGGTTCCGAATTCTCGCTCTTTTACTTTGCTGAGAAGACCGTTTGCACACACTGCAATTGTCATCTGCAGGTTGAAAGAATGTTGTAACTCTAAAATCTAATGATTCTCTACATTCTTTTATGCTCTTTCATGATACTGTACTTGTTATGATGTTTGTGGAGTTAAATAGAATTTGTACTTTGTGCATAATTTAGTAGAGATGTTTTCTGTTTGATCGGTTGTGCTGTACACCCAATTTTGTCATTCTTTCACTTGATTGCAGGGTAAGTGGTACAGCTACTAGTGAATGACGCAGAAAGGCTTTCATATTTTTTGCTGTCTGTGAATCCCTAATTCGGGGCATCAGTCAGTGAGCATGTTGCTGATATAGTTCCTAGGCTAACTTGCCCCATTGCTGAACCAACTTATCGGCGGGTTTTTGTCGAGTGCGGATCCTATAACACCAATTTCATGGGAGATCTCCGGATTGAACTGTCATGCTGCTGCGAGAGATGCAGTGCATGCACACAAGGATCTTAGAGTTCTTGGGAAATGACAGTCCACAGTATGGTTTCCTAAGAGAGGTACCCTTGAAAGAAGATGTACTCGATCAAGAAGATTTTGCTACTATACATAGTACACAGTAGTTGTGGTTGTTATTTACAGGTTGAATGATGATTCAGTTCTATATTCTGACTGGCATCTTTGTTCATGAAATTGTGCGGCCCGTGCATACATTGTTCGATATGCTCTTTGACCGTTTGTCCTGTAACGAATTCATGGTGATGCTAATGTTCCTTGCGAGGGGTCTAAACGTGAGGCAAAAGAGATTAGATACCTGTCCTATATTGATACAGGGGCAACGACGGCCCTATATATTATGGGACAATTAAGATGGTTCCATTGGAGCATTACATAAGCGCCCACTCAACGAGGGTCAAGTATGACTAACTTTGCCATTTTACTTGAAATAAAATACGTTGATGAAGCTTGTCCCGCGGTAACTCATCGAGTGCGAAAAGTTACGTGATGTTAGAAGAACTTCAAATGTGAAATGGAGGCACATTTAACATTGGAGTCGCAGACATGGATCCCCAGATATTAGCAATTAGCTGGAGCTTGTCACTCACAAATACAAATTTTCTGAGCCAAAATACCATGTGCCTTCTTAGCTCTTTCTCCGTGAAGGGCATCGACTTTTTCCTGGTTTCGGATTTTTGACTGCATCATATAGTTGAATGATTCTGCCCTGTACATATTGTGCATTTCTCTCTCTCTCTCCCTCCCTCTCTCAGTGTGCGTTTTCCCCTTTTTCCCGTCTGTGTATTTTGACTCCTCAAGGGGGTGGTAGACATTTTCAACATTTTCCCCTTTAGACAGCAAAATTAATGAAGAGTCACGACCATGCGTGAAGTAAGGTATTTAAGAGATTATGGCGAGTCAAAGAAGGAAAAGCAGCCTTTTTCTGCAGGGTTTTATCTGGCAACATATGGCGTTGGCCACGGAGCAACCATTCTTCGTGGAATCATAATATTGACCGTTAGGAATGAGAAAGAGATCAAGAAACAGTCTCGAATAGAAGATTCAGCCCAGAAGAGAACTTAATACAAAGAACGCACAACCCATGTACAGGGCAATGAAATACAAGATGCATCGAGTAAAGAATGCACAAATCCTTGTCCAAAGCAATGGAAAGGCAGATACTTACAATAACATTGAGTTACCTCAACAAACAAGGGGAATAAAAGACGGACCAGAACCGCATTGGGTGTGTTATTGAAGTTAGAAAAGGCTCCTAGACCTAAAGTACTGCAAGTATCACAAAACCTTGTCCAGCTGACAAAGTGCCTAAGAAATTCTAACAATAACTTGACAAGACTAAATTAGTTGCTTCTTCTGGCTAAAGTATTATTCTATCAAAAGCAGTCAAAAAGAACTAGCATGTACGCCTTTGCATATCACGCAGCAGTGCCTCCCATGCTCCACAAATATCTTCTACTGAAATTGGTCCATTCAATAATCATTATGGTCCAGCACTGCCACTTCAAATCAAGAATCCTCTTGAATTTGCAGCCCAATCACAGGAGGGGAAAATAACCGACTGGTGTAAACTATGTACTGCGCGCGACTTTGCACTGTACTGCACCTGACCATGGAGCATATACTATACAGGAATATTATTCATGGAAAACCCATCAAACTCAAACTCACTGTCAGATGGTCCAATGCCTTGTTGCTGCAGTAGGAAAGGAGAAATTCCATGTCAGTGTCTTATATTTGAGCAAGTCACATTATAGCAAGTGCATAGAACAGATTATCCTACTACTTCCTGACTTAAGCAAGTTTAAAGCAACAAAAGTCACGCACCTGCTTGAGAAGTGCATTCATGATATCCTCCTGGCTGTAGTGTTCCGGATAGAGCACGGCCTGATAGCTCATATCAGGGAAACCTTCAGTCTTAACTTGCACTGGATTGTCAACAAGGGAATTCGGAGGTTGACCAACATTAGGAGAGGTCACCTGCCGATTTCCGTCGGCGGAAAGCAAGGACTTGCCAGCAGCAGAGATATTTCTATTGTGTCCACTGCTGCTCTGCCCAGAAGATAAACCCTGATGAACTAAGAGCAATCCGGATGTGTCAATATTTCCTTGGACGGTATTTCCTGGTTGCGATGTATCAAATGCCACGCCCACATTCTGAAACTCCCAATCATGGGATCTCATTTGCTGCAAGTCATGGAGTATATCGTAGTTCGGCATACACCCACCAGGCCCTTTAATAATACCGGAGTTCACATCCTCCGGGTATCCACCTTTTGATGCAGGAAAACTACTCTGGATGGGAAAACTACTAACCGGTGCTTCTGATACTTGGTTCATGGGAAAATTGAAAGCGGATGATGTCTGCAAAACCGTATTGTGCCCCGGACCTCGTCCATTTTCAGCAGTGCTGCTCCTGCCTAAGGACCCACCAACAAGGCCAGTTGACAGAATTGACTGCCCCATATTGGCCTGAAGGACAGGAGGGCGATTGCTACCACTTTCACCGATGACGTGTCTTCTAGCCTGTGGTTGGCCCATCGGCATCAGCAAAGAGCTACTTTGGGCTCCATGTGTATGGACTGGCATGCTCATGCTTCCAAAAGGTTGAGCAGACTGCTGAAGATTCATGAGTTGCTTAGGCTCCATTGTGGTTGGGATACCATGGAGCAAGTTCACTTGTTTACTATTGCTTCCGAGATTTTGCTGCGACTGTCCCTCTCCGAATCTTAATTTTGGATTGTCAAAGCTGAACAGGTTTCTTTGATCCAGCACGGGAATGGATATGCCAGATTTTCCGGCAGACCGACCCAACCCTGCTGCTTGGAGTGTAGCAAGGCTTTGGGCTGGCAGCTGGCCTGTAGCAGCAAGTGCTTGGAGCTCAAACCCGTTAAGTGAGGAGATCGTCCCAAAAGCCGCGTCTTGTGTTCCAATAAAGGAGCTATTTACTCCGGCCTGATGCTGCGGCACACCGCTCAGTCTTCTAAGATACAGGCGGTATTTCTGCACCATATTATTGTACAGTTAGATGGTACTGAAAATAACTTTAAAGATGTGGATTATGAAGCACAGGAAAGTTTTAATGAATCTATTGAAATTAAGGATACCTGAAGGTGGCTAGCAACATTTTCTCTTGTCAGCCCAGGAACATTCATCAACTCCAGTATTTTCTTTGGAACAGCCTCTGCGTTCATGAATCAAGACATATTTTCAGAATGGAAGAGATGACGAGGAAAAAAGCACGGGTAAATGGTAAATGGAAGACTCCAGTTAAAGTAGATCATAAATATTTCAAGGACACGTGACATGATAGTAACAGGGATCATGCAAGAGCTTAAAGGAAATTATTTCACAAGCACACCCACTAAACCAGCAACAACTCTTATATCTTGCAAAATGGGCTCATTGTACTCCATGAAATATTTTATGAAAGAGAATGAAGAAATTTACTGACCAAACAGCTTCCTTATGGGGATTTCATCAACTTGTAGCCTTCTGGAGATCAGTTGTGGTTTGTTAAAAATAAAAGTCTTGTTGATGTCAAACTATTTTTCCACAAGCCATTCATTTGCCATACCACACGAAAGTGATTTTCATAGAACATGAAAAGTTCCATTTCTGCGGAAAGCGATAATAAAATGGGAGGTTTGGATATAAGACACGTATGGTAAAAAATATTGCTTTCCCTAGACCAGAGACATTGTAACGCAACCTAGCATAGTCTTATCCAAAGAACCAAACACACCCGTGTTCAGGTGTTTCAATGCCCATGCTCGAATTCTAAATGCTCCCATAGCTAAATGTGAGGATAAGCACCATGATGGATCGTCTCTCTTTTTATAAACATTGAAGGGGTCATTCACCTTAAGTCATACGGAGATTATCCATATCATTTTAACTAAATGATGACCCTTAACAGTAGAGCACCGTAGTTTGCAAGTATGGACAATGGATGAGCATAACGGCTAGTAAAATAACTTTAGAAGGCATCAAAGTAATGAGTTCATACTGTCAATTCCGAGCTGATTAACAGCCGACACAAACTGTTGGTGAAGCTCAACGGACCAAACCACTCGTGGCTTCTTCAGCGTGGACGAATCATCCCTTTCTTCTATATCATCCTCCTCTTCCTTCCTTTTCTTTCCGCTTTTCCAGCTTCCTTCATTTGCCGTGGATGAGTAATCCACGTCTTCCAAGTGCTTCTGCGGCCGCTCTCCATCTTCCACACTTCCACATTGTTCCAATTCCTTCCATTCGTTCTTCCTCTTCCTAACCACGTGTTGCCATATGTTCTTCAATGCCTCGATCCTTATCGGTTTTATCAGATAATCACAAGCACCATGGGTCACACCCTTCATAACAACCTGCTTCCCGTCATCGGCGGACATCACTGTTCAATTGGATAAGTCAGGTAACCGAAGTCAATCAATTGGCTTCATTGAAAACATCGTTTGGAATATCCATTTTTTAAGGCCATCAGAATTTAAATGGAGTACATACTGATTACGGGGAGATCCATTTCAAGCCCGATGTGTTCAAGAAGTTTGAAGCCATCCATGTCCGGCATGTGAACATCACTCAATACAATGTCGAATCCATTTTTGTTATCTCGAAGCGTGGATAGAGCAACATCTGACCTACTGCATGTTGTCACTGAAACATTCCAAAACAGAAACAGTCACGAATCAGCCAGTACCAAGCGCAAAAGGACCGTAGGACTTCAACTTCTGAGAGCTCAAACAAGCACTCGAACTTCTCGGCACAGCGAATCAACCTCTAGAGGAGAGAAATCAACCAGAAAAGAGCTAAAAACCTAATTCATCATAATAATCCAAAATGGAAAAAGGAAGAAGAAAAGTCAAAAGGGCAAGAAATTATAGCTGTAGGGACTCCGAACTGGACGTTAATCCACAATTTTTTCACCAAATGAACCCTTACTCAAAACCAGGGACAAAAAAAAAAAATCACGAAATCAAATCAAATTTATCGACAAAAAGAAATCCGTCAGAATCTGCAAATGAAATCGAGCATCATGCACAGGACAATCAATCCACCTTGATATTGGCATGTCTTGAGCATTTTCTCCAAGATCCTGAGACAAGTCGGATCATCATCCACCACGAGGACCCGCAGGCCCGCCGGGAATTGATCGGAGACCACGTCCCCGGCCTTCCAAGAACAGCTCGAAGTCAACGTTGACATGGATCCTCCGCGTCCCTTCTCAGATTGGGGGTTGTTGTGGGGGTGCAGCGGAATCAAAGGAACTCCGAGAGCTGGTTACTCTCTGTGACCCGCCCCCCGGAACCAAACCAACAAGTCACTCACATCCTCAAGCAGGGGCCAATCAAGAAAGCAGCACCCCACTTCATTATCCGAAAAACCCAGTTGAGGAAAACTCACAGATGACAAGATAATTCGAGAAATCGTTCGGTGGGTGTCGATTCTTGCGGGGGGAGGAGAAAGAAAGTAACAAGAACACCCTCCCCTGATTTCTCTCTGTTTCAAGAACAGAGCGCAAGAGAGCAACGATAACCGAACCCCGAGTTCCGAAACACAGAGCAACCACGCAGCAGAACAGAGAAGAAATTTCGGGGAATTCGTTGCGGGGATTGATACAGGGAAGTCGGGCTGGGGGGGGTCTGTTCTGCATCTCAGAGCTCGATTTCCGCCTTTTGTTCTTTTTTTTTTTTTTTTTTTTTTTTTGTTGGGGGTCGAATTTTTTTTAATCGAAAACATCACTTTTTAGCAGGAATTTTTTTTATTCAAAAGTGGGGGTCGTTCCTACGAGAGTGGATCCAGCTCATCACGAAAAGATTAACTAACTCCACGCATCTAACGCTGCTCCAACAGTGACGTACGACGAGACGACAACCTTTGAACTTTCACTATTTTACTGCTTCTTGGAATATTTCTTTCTTCCTCTCTTTTTTTGACCTCTTTTTTTCTCTTCTTTTTTTTCCCGGGCAAGCAAGTGATTCTGTTAAACTTATTTAAAACCATTATTTTAATCTGTATCGTGTATGGGAACAAATGCACAGATTGATGGATTTTTATTGCTCAAATCTTTCGATATCGAAATTTGGAGATCTTTTTATACCGTGCGGTAACGCTCTTTCTAGATGTATTTCGGACTTTGTCGGATTTATGGGGCAAATTTCTTCACGTTGCGTCGTGTGTTTTTTATAAATAATTTCTTTGCATCATCTGATGATTCGATTATTTCGTGACGGAGGATTATGCTTAATCTTTTGAATATCGAATTTTTTTTTTCTTGCTTACGATCCGCAATGCATGTTGCATATTTGTTTAGTAAGGAAATAAGAAAAACGTAGGGTACTGGTCCCGATGGACCATAACCCAACCATGTAGAGAGCAAGTAGAGGGCGCTCGCACCATTCGAAATTTCTTCCTATTGATAAAGATTAAGCGTTGGATCTTGGTGTTCATCCATCTCCAAAACAAATAAATAATAGGTTGTATTTTTCTTTCAATCCACTTGAAAATTTAAATGGTGCCAATAAATAATAGGTTGTATTTTCCTTTGCCCACTTGAAGAATTAAATTGTGCCATGAGTTTGCATCGAGGGTTAATTTGCAATTTAAGACAAAATCATTGTTTATTTATTCCTTTTATAATTGTATTGTTTATTTATACGCATAAATCAATCAATTTATTAAGCGATACAAGCGATCGTTTTTTATGAAAGTATTTTTTACACAATCATTTTTCACGAAGCGAACGGAACCTAAATGTTCAATGCCATTACTAAAATATAACTATCTAAACTCTATGATGATGGAAGCGATTGTACAATAAGTATGTATAGTTTGCACAATTAAGGAAATTTTAAGTGTACGTTTGTTTCACGGAAAATAAATTATCTGGAATGCATTTTTCTGAAATAATTACTTGTATCGCTTGATATAATTAGTCGATGAAAAGTATTTTTATTATTATTTTCGTAAAAAAAATATTTATCGTTCATTCATTTTGTAAGTGACACAAGCGATCATTTTTTGAAAAATATTTTCTAAATTATTGATTTTTTCGCGAAACAAACAGAGCGTAAGATTCAGTAACATGCTAATTGGCACAAATGATCAGTTCGCTTATTAGATGATAGATGGTGATTCCCTTTGAAAAGAAGCACAGCTATTTTCTTGGGCTAGTAATATAGGTTATTGATTTTTCTTTTTGAATCTCTTTCCAAAATTTAAAATAGGTAACAATAAAGGATTGATCGTTTTTATTTCTCGTGGTAATAATAGACGAGAAAAAACAAAAAAAAAATTGAAAAAGAGGCTGATTTTTTTTGGTCAATAAAAAAAGAGAGACTAATTGCCCATGTGCTAATTCGGGGTTTGTTTGAAACTAGGAAAATTGCATGGGTCAACGGAGGTAATCGCAATTTGCAATTTCATCGATAAATTATAATCTCATCAGTTGCATATCTAGATGGTAATTTTCTTCTTAAAAAGGAGAGAAACTCAAATATCGAAATTGTAGAATTCCCTATGTCGTGTGCATCGATCGAATATATATCTCATCTTATATGACGCTTAATTTTTTTTTTTTAAATAATTTAGTTTGATTTATTTATAAAATCACATGTCACTGTCGCGCGATATATTCTTACACATCTTCGCACCTATGGGTCGGGACCATTTTTTTCTTATTGCCCATGCCACGTAATCTTCCCACTTCCCCCCAATTGACACGTGTTTGGCTGCTGCATGTAAAGATAAGGCCTTTTCGGGTTGCGTTTTCACCGTTGTTTTTTCTCAGTGATAATGATATCTCCATCCTGAAAAGGGCACTTGTCTTTTGTAAAAAAAAAAAAAAAAGTGTCGAACAGATGTCATCAGCGTGCATGGAAAGAAAAAAAGTTTAAATTAATTAATGATGATGCGTTGTTTTTTTTCGAAAAATAAAAATATAAAAAATATCTTTTTAAAAACGATTACTTGTGTCGCTTAAAATAATCGATCAATAAAAAATACTTTCATTATCGATAATAATTTATGTGTAAACATATTCGCAAACGATGACCGTTCATTCATTTGTATAAGCGATAAAAGCAATCAATTTTAACAAAATATTTTTTAAATTATTTATTTTTCTCGAAATAAATGAAATTTTTAATAATTATAAGATTTTTTTTTCATTTCATTTTTAAGGAAAATGCCAGTTAAGGGAGTTATTTATGTATTGGCCACTAAATCAAATACATGTTTGACAAAAAAAAAACTAAATACATGAATTAGAGGGGAAAATTACCCGATTCACCATTCTTTAAATTTGACACGTGACCATTTAGATTTTAGGTATCTTCGAACGGGACTTTGAATTTCAAAGCGTTCTTGAACTTTGGTTTGCGAGTCACTTTAAAGTCTCGAATCTCCCCTTCCTACTCATCATCTATATCATATTGGATAAAGCAATAATAATAAAATAAATAAACAAATCAGAAACAGCTTTATTTTTTCAAGTGCTAGAAAATAAAATAAAATAAAGTAAGTAAGTAAAGCTGTGACATAAGCTAAAGCGAGAAGACCCTGCCGCGCATATTCCCTCTGTAGGGAAGGGATTGCTTTTCTCTTTTACGATGAAACTCCAAGACCACGCCATGGCCGAAACCTTCCTCCCTTCTCTCCAGAGCCCAAAAAGACAAAAAGTTAAAAATCAAATAATTTTAAAAAAAAAATTTAAAAAAAATTAAGGTTGCAGAAGCTTTATGCTGCTTTCGCAAAAGAAGGGGATAATTAAATTGAATTTAATCCTAAAGTTAATCATTTGCTGTATGGGTAATTTATTGGGTTTTGAAGGGGTTTAGCTTTTTATGGGAGTAGAGATGCTTTTAAGGAAAATGGAATAATTTGGGTTGAGCATGGACTCTGCACACACTTATATATACATATATTAATTAATATATATAAATAAATATACATTTTTTTTTCTTGATCGGAGGTTTGAGGTGATGGGTGCTTGCCACGTGTCGCCTCGTGGAAGTTTGAGCAAAAGTCCCCACTCGAACTTTTGCAGACTTTTCATCCCGCAAGGTGTCGTTGTTTCCATTCCATTGCTTGTTGTGTAGATTGATGGGTAAAGGGTCTCTTTTGGTACGAGGGTATGACCATACTATGGAATCCTCGTGTGTTATGGTAGTCGTGGGGGACACTAAGCTGAGCTAGCACATTTTGAACGTCATTGGAGCTAAGCCTTTACCATACCTTTTTTTATCCTATTGATGTTTCGAAGCAGCCTCCTCGAGCATAAGGATTTGGGTTTTCGATTTGCAAATTGGATGCGAGGAAGCGATTAGATGTGCGTGGGACTTTAATATTAGACCTGATCAACGAGCGGGTGGGACTTTAATATTAGACCTGATCAACGGGCAGGTGGGCTTGGCTGCTATTTCCAGGCTCGTGGCTGACTAGGCGGGCCAACCCGGGCCCGAACCCTCTAACCCAAGCGGCTCGCCCATGGGATTTTTGTAACGAAATTTGTTTATGTACATACACACATGTTACATGTGACCCCTTTTTCCTTTTGGCCCTTGAGTGCGTGATACAACTGCTCGTGATCTTGCACAGTCCCAATTTCCGAGTGCCTTGTAATTAAACACGTAAGGCTTGCGAAATTATAACAATTAGGTTATAGTAAAATAAAATAACTTCTCATTCAGGCGAGTTTGGACAAGCTTGGGCCTAGAATCAGGCGCATGGGTTCGAGCATTTGAGCCAGGACAGAGTGAGGCCCTGTTACCAACCGTGCTTGGTCTGGTTTGAGCCACTCCGCCCAAGCCAGTGCTCAGGTGTAGTCTAGAAGCCAATGTGGCCAAATTGCGCTTGTTGATAAGTCTCTCACAGCCTCAAACTAGAACGACGTGCTTCAGAACTGCACAGGGGGGAATGATTTAAGACAAAATCGAATAATGTTATGCTAACCACAGGCGAAATGAAGCTGCCCATAGAATAAATTTTATTTGAATCATAACAATCTCTTATTTGCAATACGACTTGATTATTTTACTCAAGTCCATTTCATATCCAATTGCAACACCCGGTAAAAGAGTGAAAGCCACCCATATATTGATCAGACATGCTAATTATCTCTCGCTTATTCTCCCAGATAAAGTAATTCTATGGTTGTTGCGTCCTATTATGTATAGTCACAACAACCCCCGATAATCAATTATTTTTCAAGCTCTGAGATTTTATTCACAAGGCACATCACTTCAACATTCACAAGTTATAAGCTCATATTTAATCGCATCAAATCGTCGCGATATGATAACTACATATTACATCGGATTCCGAACGATGGAATTGTATCTGGTTACAGCGAGCGAGCGATGAGAGAAGGGTCTCGAAATTCAAACATAATCGTCATTGCTAATCGCTAAATTAATAAGATAACAACCTTGCAGTCCAATCCCAAAAACACATTCTTTTCCTCTTTATGAGGTGGGGGGAATAGTAGCAAGATAGCAGGACTTCATTTAAATCCCTCCCTCTCAGAAAAAACAAATATTTCACTTAAGGATGCGTTCGTTTTGCGAAAAATGAGTGATTTGGAAAATATTTTCCGAAAAATAATCGCTTATAATGTTTAGAAAACTAAATAAATGGAAAAAAATTTTCACCGCCCACGAAAATAATGAGGCATAGATTTTTATCGACGATGAAAATACTTTCCATTGATTAATTTTTCTAAATAATATAAATAATTATTTTTTAAAAAATATTTTTTAAATCGCTCATTTCCTGTCGAACGGACGCGTAACCTAAAAAAGATCCAAAGCAGACGTTAGGTCATCACAAGGTAAAGTGAAGAGCCACGGGCAGCACTATAGGCGATGGGATTGATTATAATCATCATTAACGAAAAGATTAAAAAGTCCCGAGGTAAAACCGAAACGCAAAGCGGGGCCCACTCCGCCACCGGGGGGGGCCCCGCCGCCCGCGTCAGCGAACGAGAGGGACGAAGGACAAAAGGGCGGAAGGGGGAAGGGCGGGGGGAATGGAGGAGCGCCACGTGGCGGCCCCTCCAGCGGCGAGGAGAGAGGGGGAGCGGGAGGGGGGGGGGGGGGAGTTGGGTTGGGTTGGGTTGGGTTTGGGGCGGGGCCCGCACCCCGTACGGACGGGCCAATGGGCTGCGGCCTTAGTGGACCAACGCGCTTGCTGGGCCCCGATCCCAACCTTACGTGCGCCTTTCATGCACGTCCCCATCCGTCCCCTCCACTTCTAGAGAGAGAAAGAGAGAGTTTTAGAGAGAGAGAGAGCGAGCTAGGTGGTGCGGCTGAGTTGGTTGAATCCAAAGCTTTCATTATTTAGAGCCTTTCTTCTAGAGAGAGAGAGAGAGTAATGTGTATGTGCTCGTATCCTCCGGACATAATCGGGTCTCGGAACTTTCAGAGAGTGCGGTCGAGCCTTCAAGCCCGCCGAATTGGTTCTCGTAATGACTCGATCGCACCGCCCATTGGACGGGTTTTCAGGGCCCGGTCGCACTTTCGCGGCGGGTTTTGAGGCGTCCGGCGACGAGCGATTTTACCCAGCGTTCCCCGTGTCTTTTTTTCTTTCTCTCCCCCCGCCGTTCTCGTTCCTCCTCACCTCTCCATATCGCTTATTTCCTTTCCGGGGCTTTGCAACCCCCGTGCCGCCGTCCGAGAAATCCGTCTCGTCTTCTCCCGAGAACGACGGACGACGACGAGCAGAGCCGAATCGGAAGTCGCCCGTGTGACGTCGAAATGACCGCTGACGGGCGTCATGTCCCCCAATCGTACCGAAACGTGCGACAAAGTTTGCAAATATATTCTAAAGGGTATGCCCCGGTGACGTCGAAACGAACGCGCGCGCGCGTGTACATACATACATGCACACATGTTCAAAACAAATGTGGAATATGGCCAAGAAAAGAGAGGGTGCGAGCGTTATGTACATAAGCATCATTTCTATAAGCTTTTTTTGGGTTAGGTTAGGTGATGGGTCACGAATCAAGGAGACTAGGGGTGGGGAGGAAGGTTGCTTTCTCCATCCTTTTTTAACCATTTTTTTTGGGGGGGAGTACGAGTACGAAGTTCAAAGCTCTTGGACAAAAGGACGCGAAAGAGAAGGGGGGGGGGGGGGGGGAAGCAACACGAAGATCGGCACGTGGCGGGTGGTAAATGCTCCCGCCCCTCCCCACCCGACATCTCACCTCTTTTCCTCCCGTCGCTCTTCGTCCGATGAACGCGGATTGAAGGGCGAAATTTTGCCGCTTCTAAATTATTGATGCGAGAATTCTGACCCAAAAAAAAATAAAAAATTATTGATGTGAGAATGAAATAAATGATTGAATCTCTCTCTCTCGATGATGAAATTGATGGACATGTCGAGAGAGCCGAAGAGAGTTCGTGTGCGGTGTATGGGGTGCGCACCGATCCCGGTCCTATTGGGAATTGGATTGGACCAGCCGATATCAGGTGGCTCTCATAAGAATTCGATCGGGTTCTCAATTATTGAGGGGGAACCGTATCAACTGGACCAAACCGACGGAATTGGCGATTAAAGACAATGTTCTCAATTTATTTTGTGTAGCGGAAACCATAAAAGAAAAACAAGCACTCGCTCTTGGCCCGAGAACTGGAATGGTACTGGTCCTTGAGCGAACACGATCGATTCTCGGTTCCACGAAATGGGAATCACTCCTGTCCGGGTCGGTTTCTAGTTCCAAGGTGGGTCATCGGGAATCGACCCTGTTCGGTTCGATTTCCCATCTGAGGATAGGAACCGATCGTCTCTAGCGTCGTGCAGGTAGTTCCGATTGTTCTTTCTCTATTTAATTTATTTTACTGTTATAAGAAGTCAATTTCAGGCCACATTATAATATGGGTTACTTCAACATTGCAGCGTTTGATACTCACCTAATTTTGATTAGGATGAAAAGCGTTAAGAAATGACGGACTTAGTTATAGAGAAACATCGCCCTCGATACGATATAATCATTCAAATCCAAAACCATCTTTAACCAAGATCTTTTAACCCAATCATCTAACTCTTAGCTCGATTCTTTCTTTCTTGAAACTCAACCAAGCAATTTCATCACCGATCACCACCATGGCTGCTCTGTTGAAAGAAGCATCTTAGGTTTGCGTCTCTCCCTAAAGTCATGTCGGTGCCTTTGAGACTTGGGAACTTGCCCCATGGAAAGAAAGGGCAGACCAAAAAGACTAAGAGATGTTCGCACTGTTTTGCAGAGAGTTCAATCAATCACATCCCCGAAGGTCTCATCAGCACACACGGCAAACCAGCAGTTTTACAGATCACTTGACAAGATTTCCTCTCTTTTCTTTGCTCCTCTTTAATTATTGGGGATGACAAAATAGTCTACGAGATCGAGCTGTCAAATAGCCACCCCCATCTGTTCTTGGGGGTACGTATCATTGAGCACGATGGGTACAATTTGGCTTTTTTTTTTTCTTTTTCTTGGGGGGGGGGGGGGGGATTCTGCCAAAAAAGAAAATTCGAATTTGGGTCAGTATTTCGCAGAACATGACAAAGTCAAAAATCATTTCCTCTTGTCTGGCCCAACACCCATCTAAAATAGGACATGGCAGAATTCCATATGTACAAGGCATGCCCGCATTTTACTTAGGAATGACCCCTGATTCCTATTCGGGACTAAGAGTGCGATAATCATTTCCCGACGCACGCGCGAGCTCCTAGGACCCCGGATCACGAGGCGGGCAGCCGTCGAAGCGCTTCGCCCCGACGGTGGCGACCCGGGCGTCGGCTCCCGTCACGCGCGACGGGAGCCATTCGGAAGGGGGGGATGATGGTTTTAAATGTGGGAATTTATCACGATCCACACAACTCTCTCTCTGTCTCTCTGCGTCTCTGTCGGTGTTGGACCACTCTGAACATGTACTGAGAGAATTGGTAAGTGGACGGATGGGATCGAAACCGAGAGAGGGGGGAGGGGGAGGAGGCCTCTCGCTTAACGTGTGACTGCATTTAGTGGGCACAGGCAGAAAGATTGAATTTGCTTTTGTCAACATCCATCGCTCTGTGTTCTCTGTCCTGGTTTTGGTCATTTGATGACCCCCTGCGAAGGGCCGAAAAATGAGAAAGAGAGAGAGAGAGAGAGAGAGAGAGAGGTTCTTGTGTGTGTGTGTGTGACAGGAGAATGCATGGGCCTAGCCCAACTTGAAGCCCCGATAGAGGTTTTCGTCGTGTAGATGAATCACGCTTCGCGGGCCGAACAAGCTACGGATCCTAGCCTCAATCTAAAAAAGTGAAGCGAAATCAAAAAAAGAAAAGGGTTGGCCCAAAAAAACAGAAATCGTTTTGCCACGGAAGATTTCAATGTGTTGTGAAGAAGTTTGAATGCAGAAAAAAGAAAGATTATAAGTCATAATATGTTTTTTTTTGGTCGAATAAGTCATAATATGTTACGAAGAAGTTTGACCGTAGAAAAAAGAAAGGTTAATACCACAAAAAAACTCCAAACTAATGTATTTGTGATAAATTTACTCTAAACTAATTTTTTCACTATTAACAACCCCAAAACCGGTATATCTGTGACAAATTTACCTTTTGTTAGTTTCCGTTAAATTTTAACGTCAAATTGCTAAGTTGGATGACACGTGACAGTTGATAGGTATACCGGTTTGGAGTTTTTCGTGGTATTAATCCAATTTAACGGAAATGAAGGATTTCAATATGGCACATAGAAGTTTGAATGCAGAAAAAAGAAAGATTATAAGTCATAAGACAAAATTGAAATGCTCTCGTTGAGAGTCGAACTCAAGACCTCCCGCTTACTAAACGGGTGCTCTAACCAACTGAGCTACGAGAGCTTTTGGCTCTTATTTTCTAACACTTTCAATATATTCGATGAAACGGTGAAATATACTCCCGTGATTGAGGGTCCTTGAAAACTCCACTTTTAGTGCTTGTGCGAAATCTTTTTCCACCAGCCATGTGGTCGTTTATACTTATTGATCCGGAGAACCGAATTTTTACCGTGCTTATAAATTATACTTACGGATTTTTTTGTCTTTGATCATTTAACCGATTCTACGAAATGAGGTCGGTGTCTCAGAAATGTTAATAATCTCTGCAAGAGTGTCGAATTTCAGAGATCATCCACATGCTACTGGTATCAATTGGGCATAAGATCCATGTCTTTGTCCCCCCTTCTCTATTAAAGAGGAATCATGGGCGTTGTCACTTTTGGGATGGAGCTTCAAGTCCCACCTGCAAGAATGTTCAAGGCCTTTGTTCTTGACGACACTCTCATCCCTGTCCTCCTCCCTCAAACCATTAAGGATGTTGTTGTGGTGTGGAAGGCGATGGCGATCCCAGCACCGCCGTTGAAGGCGAGTGCTAGCGGGTCTTCTAAATTTGCCCGCTTCGCTCATTTTAATCGCTTCGCATTAGCATGTTATGTCAAAACATTCGCAGACAGTTTTGATAAGACTAACGTTTGGGAGTTGATTGCGGTTTATGGAGCTAGGAGGTTCTAATAGAACAATGTCATGTTTGATTGAGTGTACTCATTTGGACTCATAAGCAAATTTTATTCTCTCTCTGTTGCAGCTAGACAGTTCAACTCGGTGAAGCACCGGGTCGACGAGCTGGGCAAGGAGAAGCTCAAGTACGCGTACACCATCGTCGAGGGCGACGCGCTGATGAAGGAGCTCGAGAAGATCTCGGATGAGATCAACTTCGAGGCGGGTCCGGACAGCGGGTGCGTGTGCAAGAGCAAGAGCAAGTACTACGCGACGGAACGGGGTCGAGATCACGCAGGAGCAGATCAAGGCTGGCAGAGAGAGGGCCATAGGAATGTTCAAGGCCATTGAAGCCCATCCCTTGCAAAACCCTAACGCTTCCATTTGAGCTATCATTGCATGTTTGGCTCAAAGTTTCCATCTCCCACCGTGGTTTATGGTTGCATTCTCGTGTCTTTTCAAGAAAAATAACAATCGGGATGTGAAGTGTTTTAATTTTTATGTTCGGTAATACATGTGCCGCCTTAAAGCGGGCGAGACGACTATCGAAGCCGTAAATATTCTGCATGTTGTAATTAAAGATACTCGCCAAACATCTTATAAAAATCGCGGCATTTTATTTTTCAGAATCGAAACTGCTGCGAGATTATTAATATGAATGCGCTACTTTGACTAAGGAAGGGATGGTGAACTCTTTCACATGTGAATGTACTGTATTTGACGCGCAATTGTTCCTTCATTCATATTCCTAAGTCATGGGATTTAAGCAAAGACTTAGGCGTGGGAAATCAATCACCACTCACATGTAACGGAGTGGGCATGCGATTGGAAGATTCAAAGAGACGAGAAAAAGGCATTTGACGAAGACTCGGAAATGATCAAGCTTCTGTTAAGCGGAATCAGGACTTTCAATTCCGTTGAGTTCCATATAAGTCTCATGTGAATCCCATCAAATTTAGCGATTTAGATTAATTTAGTACATATAGTACTGTTCAATGCGTTTGTGTCCTTCTCCGATGCTTTTCTCCAAAAACATATGCGGCTATTACGCGCTCTGAATCCTTCGTCAATTGAAAAAAACAAGAGAATACGGTACACAATCTTGATGAGATGAATAAAAATTTTAAACGATATCGACGAAATACATTAATTAATTTGATCAACACCATGATCATTTTCCTATGTCTTCACATGGTTTGTAATCTAGACAAGAAGAATTAGGGCAAAGGAATCATTAAAAAATGCTCAAGTAGCGAGGTACCCGTGAGCCAATGCCACTTGATCCACCAACACCTTCGCCAATATAATTTTGCAGAAAATGATTTGCAATAATATCATTCAAAAAGGACAGGGCATGTGAAAGCAATAGGAAAAATCAAAATCTATAGACGTCCATCTTTGACTTTCTGAGCTGCCGTTGTTGACCAAATGTATGAAACTTTAAAACCCACTCATATATTTTTTTGTACCAAACTACCCCTCCTATCTTTTTCTGCTAAACTACATTAGCACAACATTGAGAACAATTAGTACTTTTTCTTATTGATGGAAGCTCAATACAAACATGCAGTACCCAAGTCCCACCCAATTTGAAAAAAGAGTGCCTTGATTTTTCAAGAGTACAAAATCGATGATAACTCTTCCCGAGGCCTTTGCCGACCTTCAATTTCGCTACTTTCACGAACGAATCGAGACGGCGTGGGACGGAATCTTAGTGGGTCGCGACCATATGCATCTAAGGGCTTGAGATTTTCTACTATGATAAAGACTATGTAAGAAATCAGTGAAAAGCTAAACCAGGAATTTGCTCAGCAAATGCTCCTGGATAGAAGAAGTCTAAGTCAATACAAGAAAGGGAAATGGAATAACCTTTGGTATCATTCTCGGAAGGTGCCTTCTTGGACTAACATTCTATTATCATATAGATATTTTTATTTTTATGAACAGAGTCCATGTCATGATTGGAACAGCCCACCGCACCGACTGATTGAGGTTGTCTTTTTGTTCTGGGAGAAGAAAATTTCCAGTGATCAGAACCCTCCAGACTTAGTCTCTCTCTATATATGTCAGCTTCAGTTCAGCCTCTTCTCTTCACTCCCAAGTCCTAGAGACCAACTTCATCACTACTACTCGGTCTTTCCTGATCACCTCCCTTCTCAGTTTCAGCAGCTCGATTCGGATCCGATCATGGGTGTCATCACTTACGACTCCGAGATCACGTCCTCGATCCCTCCGGCCAAGATGTTCAAGGCCGCCGTCCTCGACGCCGATAACCTCATCCCCAAGGTCCTCCCGCAGGCCATCAAGAGCGTCGAAGTCCTCGAGGGCGACGGAGGCCCCGGGACCATCAAGTTGATCACTTTTGGCGAAGGTTAGTCTGTCCATGTTAGGATCGCTCTGAACCAAGGATGGTTTCAACCTTATGGAACATTATAATGAACATGGAAAAAGATAGGAATATAACTCGGTTAATTAAGATGTTTCTAACCATTAACTTTACACAAGTGATCACCCGACTCGATTTCGATCAGCGAAATTAGGCCATGTCTAAGTCAATCGTATTGGATTGCGGTAGGAACAATTGGGTTAATTCCTAAATGGCCCGATCGACACCATCAAGATCAGTGCTCGCGATGTCCAAACTGGCAGAGTTCTAAATGTGAATGTTACTTATTCCATAGGCAGTCAGTACAAGACAGTGAAGCACAAGGTCGAGGTCGTGGACAAGGAGAACTTCGTCTACTGCTACTCGATCATCGAGGGCGATGCGCTGGGCACCACCTTCGAGAAGATCAGCTACGAGACGAAGATCACCGCGTCACCCGAGGGTGGCTCGGTGTGCAAGAACACGAGCAAGTACTTCACCATCGGCGAGGTGGACATCACCGAGGAGAAGATCAAGGCCGGGAAAGAGAAGGCGTCCGCGATGTTCAAGGCCATCGAGGATTACCTCGTGGCAAACCCTGATGCCTACTGAGTCAATCTCATCACCACCTTGTATCGTTCATGTACTGTGTTAAATATGTCTGGTTGTGGTAAATGAGGGAAGAAGAGTTGAGTCTCTCTGTGTTTGGAGTCTAAGAATGTTGGGCTGGTGAGTGCTGCTGTTCTTGTCTTTGCTGTGAATAAGAGAATGAAATGTTGTGGCAGGATCATGGTGCAGAGGTTTTCTTGAGGAGTGAAACTTTGTAAGTTGTGCCACATATTTAGCGAGTCAAGGGAAAAAGAATGGTGAATAACAAATGTTGGCATAGTGGGATTATCTAATTTCAGTAATTTTCACACAACTTTTCACACAACCAGAGAATTCTTAAGTAACAAATGAAAGGCCAATTGGCCAATAAAATCTCGAACTTAGGCCCGATATTTCAAATTTGGACTAACATCCGAAGCTATCAATGTGGCACAATCTTTCATAAACCGCAATACGTAAGATCATTAACGAAAAGTATATTCTTATAATATGCGAAGAAAGCTGTCGAAAATACATAGTTGAGTGTGTTTGGGGTTTGGACTTGATCTTATTGTAACACTTGGGCTTTAAAATACTCTGTTTAAGCTGATGCTAATCCTATCTTATCTCTTGATAGCGATAGGGACGTTGGATTAGAGATCAAATGATTCAACAACAACAATAATAATAAATAAAGAAAAAGAGAAGCACGGTACAACGGAAAGGCGGCAGCCCCACCTCCCACTTAAGATGATGGGCTGAGGGACACCCATCGCCGACCCGATTTCGACCCAGTGAAACCGCCGGTTTTAGTGAAGTTTGAATCAACCTTAACGAGATGTTTTTTTATCATGAAAATGATTTCGAAAGGCCTTACTCGATGCATTGGAACAGATCTACCGTGACATCAGAGCGTTGCGTGCGAAGAGATATATTACATGATGCTTATATCTTGTAACATACCGATGTGATATTACCGACCAATTAAGTGTTCTTGTTTACTACGTATTAAACGAAATTCGATGAATGCCCTTTTCTTCAAACTAGGGCATTTTGTTATAATATGAGATCGGCACGTCACGTAGTCAGGCCAAACCGGTGTTAGATCAAACTCAATCAATTCAAGTGATGGCCGCCCATGTGGGCATGAGAATGTGCTCTCCTTGTGTTTATCTTTTGGTACATAATCTTTGACATTTCAACTTAGAATCTGAAAGGGACCAAAGTCATTTTCTTGACCAAAAGAACAAAAGAGACCCACCTTAATTACTCTTTACATTCCTTTTGTGCTGCAAATCCTTGACTCTTCTATTTCCCCAAACGTGAATCTTGCCAAACCAACCCTACCTATTCACATAATTCTAACCATAAATAGGAGGCACCAACGGGAACTCAGAAGCATATCACTTCTCTGGGGTTATTTCTTTAGCCATGGGTGCCACCAGCATCACGCAGGAGCTCACGTGTCCGATCGCTCCGGCTCGCATGTTCAAGGCCTTGATCGTCGAGTCGAATGCCCTGATCCCGAAGCTCCTGCCTCAGTTCATAAAGAGCGTGGAGCTCGTACAAGGCGACGGAGGAGCCGGGAGCATCGAGCAAGTTAATTTCACCGAAGGTACGTACACTCTCATACACCATATTTTTGGATCCTCCCCTCTAGTAACGAGTTTAGTGAATTTATTTCTTGTTCGGTAACAAATGCAGCTAGTCATTTCAAGTATGTGAGGCACCGGATTGACGAGCTCGACAAGGAGAACTTTGTGTGTAGGTACACGATGATCGAGGGCGACGCGCTGGGCGACAAGCTCGAGTCGATCGATTACGAGGTCAAGTTCGAGGCCGCCAGCGACGGAGGGTCGGTTTGCAGGATGACGAGCAAGTACAACACCAAGGAGGCATTTCAAGTGGAAGAAGAGGAGATCAAGGCTGGGAAGGAAAAGGCCATGGCCATATTCAAGGTCGTGGAGTCGTACCTCTCAGAGAACGCACAGGCCTATGCATAGGACGTGTTCCAACGCCCTCCTCATAAAGAATATTGTTTGTAATTCTTCGCTATGATTTAGGTTTACACACAATAATGTGTTTTGAGTGTGACGCAAAAGCTCTTGCTCTTAAGAAGAGCTATCATATCTTCTTTACTTTGTTTGTGATTTCAACCAATAAAATTTCGATCCGCCGCATTTGCAGCTCGCCGGACTTAATGAAAACCAAGTTCTTTGAAATCGGATTTGAATTCTTGAGCTTGGCCAATTGGAACTTTAGATAAGCAAGAAATGAGCAACCGCATCACATACTCCCCAGCACATGTTCCTCGACGCTGACTTGATTATTTGCGATCATATCGACACTATGTGCAGATCAACAACTTATATCTGTATCATTTGGTGAGTCCACAGATCAGGAGATTTGTACTTCATCTAGATCGAGACGTATTGAAGCACTGCAAAATTGAAAATATGATCAACCGGGAACACTACAATAATTAAAAATTGAATGCAGCAACCATTTTCGTTTCTCCTTTTGAACGTCTCAACTTTCGTTTTTTCTCTTACCCGAACAAACTGGGGTTATTATTGAAGAACTTAGAATTAGATATTTCATGTTTTCTGTGTAAAACCATATCATTTTAATGTTGTCAAATGTCTCAGAAGCGACCTCTTGGCTTTAGCTGAGTTCACTTTACATAATAACTTGGTTTAGAACCTTAGATATTATATCAAAGTATACAGCAGATGATGTCAAGATGTCAAAACGGCTTCTAGGTGAGATGGTCATCTACAGTTTCCGGATCTCAGATTTTGGAATTATAGCTAAAGAATGTGACATGTACTCTGTCGATTTTGTCGAGGGTAACACGTAATGTTCTACTCTTATGCTGCGTTTGGTCGCTAAGAAATAAAGTGGAAAAGGATACGTTAAGAGTGAACAAGAAGTCCTGCGGATTTTTTATATCACATATTCTTTGGTCGAGAAATCAAAGCATCAGAAGGTGGGTAAACGTAACACAAGGTAAGCTAAAGCAGAGAAATGGACTCACCTCACTCGTGGAAGCCTCCGCCCCCCGACGTGCTCAAGATAAACGTGGATGGGTCCTTCGTACAAGAAACGGGGGAAGGGGCGATAGCCTGTGTGTGCCGTGACAGCCATGGTTTCCTGATCGACATCTTCGCCCGAACGGTGAGAGTGAACTCGGCGATTCAAGCGGAAGCGACTGCCATCGTAGAAACCCCAAAGTACTTCAAGGAAGAACCGAATCGGCGTTGGAGATGGGAAACAGATCAGTTTGATCTGGTGAGTGAGATAACCGGTGCTGCAGCTCGAGTAAAGCTGGAAAGTCGTGGCTCTTATCACCACCGAAGCCCAAGCCCGCTTGAGGAATTTCCTTTGCCTGAAGTTAGCTCATTGCAATAGAGATTGTAACAAGCTTGCGGATCGGGTCGTCAAAGCCCACTGCTGCAACAAGTCTCTTATGCCCCTCTTAGCCCTTTGGAGTTGCTTTGTTCTGAAGCTAATGGCTTGTACCCTCGGACTTCTTCTTAATGAGAGTGTCTGGCAGTGTTTTCGACCACAACAGATACAGATAAAAGCCTATAGAGATGATTTTTATCATTAAAGAAACAATTTTCAGGAAAGTATAAATTGGCAGCTGCGACCTGACCGGATATTTGCCCCGAGCAAGCATCTCCATCTTGAGCAATTTTCACACTACGAGCAGCAAAAACAAACCCAAAGTTTATGAAGATACAACATGACAAATCAAATGTAACACCAGCAAGAATGACTACAACTTAAAAAGAGAGAGCTACTACTACTACTCATCATCTTTATCATCGCTAGTTTGTCCAGATTCATCCTCATCCCCGTAAAAGACGTGATCAATGCCGTCGTCCTCATCATCATCACTTTCATCAGCTTGGCGTTCATTAAGGGAATCTCTAGCTCGATCGTGTGTGTGGCCCTGTCAATCTGTTGGAAGACAACATTCACCAAAATTAGAGACTGTCAATCTGTCGGAAGGCAGCGATCCTGTGGTCGGCGAGCGTCGGCCGGCGACCTTTGCTGGACTTAGAAGGAAAAAGACAATACAGAAAGAAAAAGAAAAAAAAAAGAGAGGAATAAAATAAAGGAAGAAATCAGTTTTTTTATTAAAAAAAAAATTATGAAAATTGTCGGAGATATATTCCCACCTTTGGTCCCAGCACCATTGGTGAATGCGAGTGCTCGCGCGCATCCTAATTTCACTTGCTTCTCTCGTTTCAATTCACGTCGCATTAGAATATGGTGTCGGGACATTCATCGATAGTTTCGATAAGACCAACGTTTGGGCGTTGATTGTGGTCAATGGAGCTAGGCGGTTAAAATAAAACGATGTTGTGCTCGATCGAGTGTCCCCAATTTGAAAGCACCCGGTTAACGAGCTGGGCAAAGGAAAGCTCACGTGCGCATGCACCATCGTCGAGGGCGACGGGCTGATGACTTCCTCCTTTTTTTCTTTTTCTTTTTTTAATTAATGGGGATGATAATAGTCTACGAGAAATAGCCACCCTATCTGTTCCTGGGTACATTATCATTGAGCACGATAGTACAATTTCTTTTTAAATTAATATCACGAAAAAATTCCGAATCAGTACATTTATGATAAATTTACCTCAAATTAATTTTTTGATCACAAAAAACCCCAAACTAGTATACTCGTGATAAATTTACTCTGAACTAATTTTTTGATAATCAAAAACCTCAAACTGGTATATTTATAACAAATTTTACTCTTTGTTAGTTTCCTTTAAATTGGATTAATACCTCGAAAAATATCAAACTGGTACATAAAACTCAAAATTAGTATATCCGTTAATTGCCGCGTGTCATTTAACAAAATAATTTAACAGTAAAATTTAACGGAACGTTCTTCCTCACAGGCGAAACTATTGCGAAAAGGCCGTGTCAAGCAAGCCATGATTATGATCGAAGGGCTTCGCCTATGAAAGCAAGAGGAGATGCCAAAGAATTTTTGGCATCCACTGTTGTCCCCCGAAAGCCTCCACTTTTTCCACTCTCCTTTTCCCTTTATTTTCTTGGGTAAGAAACGGGCGCAAAGCCGGGGCTATATGCGGTGCCTTCTTTTACTTATGCCCCCCTCACCTAATTCCACTTTAATTCTCGGTTGCTATTCTGTTCTTGATCTTCACCGCTTGCCCTTTTCTTACACGAGATCGAACGGGCGAGACGCGCATTAGATATCCTCCTTTGATGGTCTTCTCCCACGGCATATGCAATTCCTACTAGTAGATAATCTTTGAACCCAACTATGTATCATTTGGGATGCGATCGCATGGTCTTTAATTTAGAGATAAAAAAAAAAAAAGAATGGACCTGGATTATTCCACGAAGGCATCTCTGTTGCATCGAATATTTTCTTGTCCAGTTCTAAGTTAGGTTGGGGCTTTTCCTCTATGACTTTCGAACCAGGGTGATCATAGAATTCACTTTATCCGCTTTTCCTCAATGTCTATATATATATATATATATATATATATATATATATATATATATATATATATATATATATATATATCAGCTACTATGTACTTCGCCTCTATTCAGAGCATCTTTTCTTCACTGCTGCCTTTGTTTCCGGAATACCCCCCTTTTCAGTTGCAGCAAAATTTCTATTCGGATTCAATCAACCGTTTTCGTTTCTCCTTTTGAACTCCTCGCCTTTCGTTGATTCTCTTATCCGAACAAACCGCGGTTATTACTGGGGAGCGAACTTAGTATTCGATCTGTCATGTTCCATGTTCCATGTTTTCTTTTTCGAATAAGTCGATTTATTTGGGACCCTACATAATCACTCTTTTTTCTATTCAAAGATCAGCCAATTGGCTCTGTGTTGTCACGTCGAGAATTCTTTGTAAATGAAGAGACGCAAAGGTGCTTCTTACTTTCCAAAAAGATCCTCCTACATCTTATATAGAAGGTTTAATACCACGAAAAACCCTAAATTGATACATTTGTGATAATTTTACCCTAAATTATTTTTTTTACCATAAAAAATCCCAAACTGGTACACTTGTGACAAATCTACCCCGAACTATTGTTTTGACCACCAAAAACTCCAAACTGGTATACATGTGATAATTTTACCCCGAACTAATTTTTTAATATTATTTTTTATTTTTCGAATTTTTTTTTTATTTTTTCTTTACTTTTTTTTGTCCTTTCTCTTCCAACCTGCGGCCGGCCCGGTCCGGCGACCGGCTCAGGTGGGGTGGCGAGGTCGGCCCGCCGCATTGGGCGAGGCCGACCTCGCCGGCGTTAGGGCGAGGCGGCGAGGGCTCGGCCCGCTGGGTGGCGAGGCCGACCTCGCCAACGCAGCGAGGTGACCTCGCCTTGCACCGGCGGCCGAGCCCTCGCCCAGATTTGGCGAGGCTTGACCTCGCCGTTCACGTGGCGAGGCCGACCTCGCCAACGCCGACGAGGCCGACCTTGCCTACAACGGCGAGGTCGAGCCTCGCCGGATCCGACGAGGGCCGGTGGCCCGGCCGGGCTACCAGTGAGGCTCGACCTCGCCGGCGTTAGGGCGAGCCGACCTCGCCGTTGCGGTGGCAAGGCCGACCCTCGCCCAACGCCGGCGAGGTCGTGCCTCGCCCGGCAGCCCGGCGGGGGCCGGGCCCCGCTAGATCCGGGCGAGGCTCGACCTCGATGTTGCAAGGTGAGGCCGACCTCGCCCAACGCCGGCGAGGTCGAGCCTCGCCAGTGGTCGACCTCGCCGGCTTCCGCCTCTGGCCGGTCGTCGGTCCGGCGACCGGCCAAAGGTTGAAGTGAAAGGAAAAAAAAAGTAAAGAAAAAAGAAAAAATAAATAAATAAAAATTCGAAAAATAAAAAATAATATTAAAAAATTAGTTCGGGGTAAAATTGTTATACCAATTTGGGGTTTTTGGTGGTCAAAAAAATAGTTCAGGGTAGATTTGTCACAAGTGTATCAGTTTGGAGTTTTTTATGGTCAAAAAAATAGTTTGGGGTAAAATTATCACAAGTGTACCAGTTTATGATTTTTCGTAGTATTAACCCTATATAGAATCGCCGGTTTATCAAGAATACGCAAAAAAAGCATTTTGAATTGTTGATTCATCGCCAAATATGGCTTAGGACCAATAGTTAATTATCTAATGGATTTTTCCGTTCTAATACTCCATTCGAGAGTTATCTATCTAACGGAAGGCTATTCGATCAAATGACAAATCATTTTAATGTTATCAAATGTCTCAACGGCGACCTCTTGGCTTCAGTTTACTCTGCATAACTAGGTTTAGAACCTTAATTTATATCTAGCATACAGCAAATGCCAAAACAGCTTTCAGGTTGCCGTGCAGTGCAATGCAAATGAGGACATCTAAAGCATCCCAGTTCAGTATGATGGTCATCTAAAGTTTACGGATCTCAGATTTTGGAATTATAGCCAAAGAATGTGACATGTACCCTATCGATTCATCGAGGGTAAAATGTAATGTTCTACTTTATGCTCCATTTGGTCACTAAGAACTAAAGTCGAAAGATACGTTAGGATCAAACAAGAAGTCCTTCGGATTTTTTACGTGATATTCTTTGTTTGAGAAAACACCGGATACAAGGACAGATACATATAAACAGTCTATAGAGTGTTTGATAGATGGGGGATGTGATTGACTAAGTAAGAAAACAAATTTTAGAAAAGTATAAACAGAGATGCCATAATACACTGTAGGGCGACGACCACTACCGCAACGGCCAGCCTGTGGTGGTCTTTGTCGTCATGGTAATTGCCTGAGACCAGCACACGCGGTCGGGATCGGAAAATTGTGGAGGGAACAAAATTGGCAGCATATGTATGATAGTCTCCAGGTGCAGCTGCAACTTGACCAGTGACTTGCCCCAAGAGAGTATCTCCATCTTGAGCAAGTTTCACACTACAAGCAGCAAAAACACCCAACTCAAATTGATGTTTAGAAGAACAAAGCTACTTGTAATGAGCATGAAAAATTAAAAGCCATAATTAGCACATGGAAACTCTCGATCACGATCAGCAGTAAAACTTCCAGTAAATTGCGTATATAACCTAAAGCTGTTCGTGTTTCACCGGTTCTTAACCGAAACAGCAAAATAGTCTGTATACAAGATGCTTCATGGAACTCACTTCTCGCGGTGGAAGAAAAGACTTTTTCCTGAAAATGTAATCAGAGAAAAAAGTCTTACAGCATTCACTTCACCTATTCTACCCACTAATTACCCCAAAAATCCAAAGTTTATGAAGATGCAACATGAATTATCAAATTTAACACCAGCAAGAATGACCACCTCTTAAAATTTAGAGCTTCTACTCATCATCTGTATCATCGCTAGTTTGTCCAGATTCATCCTCATCCCTGTAAAAGACGTGATCAATGTCTTCATCCTCATCATCACTTTCATCAGCTTGACGCTCTTGAAGAGAATCTCTAGTTTGATTGTGTGTGGCCTTGTCAATCTGTTGGAAGACAACATTTACCAAAATTAGAGACTGTCAAAGCTCAAAAATAATTATCTAAAGCAAAGATATAAAGGGCCTAAACCTGAGTGACAACAAGCTGCAGCCGACCAACTAACTGCAGTAATGGTCGGATGGCCGCCCCTCTAGCTTTTGCAGTCTACAAGGGAAACATAACTATATAAATCATACCATCAGGCAACCATAACCCAAGAATAGTAAATAACGTGAAGCTCTACAGAGTCTGAGTAGTAAAATATTTTAGATGAAGCAAAAAAGAAACCAATACGATTCTTTCATATCATTGTTGATGCTACCTACACCTGGAGAAAAGATTGACAAGATTTTTCCTAGAACCAGAGATTACAGAACTCCTCAGAACTCGAGCCCTAATTACACCTTTCCCTCCTTCCACTTTTACAATTCAAGGAAATCGACATATATAAAGGCGATTTAAGATATTTATCAACCGAGTTTGCATCAGCACCAGCCATTTTTTTCTTAGATCTCTACTTAGAAGCATGTGGATTCGGAAATAATTTCATCATATTAGACATCACAAGAAATGTATATAACGATCCATCCCCAATTACACTCGTCGCTTACATTGATTTAGCATTCAACAGAAGTACATAGAAAACAATGTATACATGAAACCGTAGAAATTTATCCTAACCCAGATTTTGGGGTCCAGTTTTGCGGTTCTGAGTTCAGACTTGTGGAATAACTTTCTGACGAGATAGTCACTGATTCGAATAGAAAAGACACTCGACCACACTGATTCTAAACTCAAAGAAACAAAACGCCTATTCTAAGAAAAGTACTTGAAAAAGAAACAAGAGATAGGCTAGCTTTGATCAAGAAAAACATGAACTGGGCTCTTGCTTACCTCGGGAAGCTAACATATAGATGCTTATATTGCAATATTCTCAGGGAATCATTTCATGCAACTGATCAATTAACCTTTTGGCTGAGGAGAAAAGGCTTTGTCTTGGGATAATTCCCAATCAGAAACAAGAGACTCATCATAGAGGCTGAACAAGACAAAACTAAGAACAAGATAATATCACAACGATAACATGCAGACTCGTCAATGTATGGAGAGGGCCGCAAAAGGTTAGAGGCCGAACAAGGGAGACATATCAAATTATGAAAACTTTGGACTGAAAAGCAGACAAGTATTATTGGCCAACAACAGCGAAGGAAAAAGGTTTTAGCAAGGCATTTAATCATTGAGGGGCCTATCCAAAAATCACTTAACAAGAGAACAAACTAACAAACAAATCGGCTAATTTTACTTGAATGAACTTTTTACCTTGCCCAAAGAATAAAGCAGCTCAGTCATTGGTTCCTGAGAAAGGACATAATCACTGTGAATGACCAATATCCTGCTAATCCATGGAAGTACTAGCTTTGCATTAGATGACCTGTTCAAAAATATAACATCCAATTACTATTAGCATGTTTTACCACCTCTAAACACTGCTAGATGCTTATGAGAATAAAACAAAGAAACAGACTGAGGAAGAACCCAGCCAAATAACAGCTTCATACATATTAGCAAAAGAAAATTAAGAAGAACAAAGAAAGAACCTTGACTGCCACAAGGCCAAAAGCTTTCTCAGTAGGTTGTATGCATCACTTGCTCCCATAGATAAAATAGTATCCCTCATCTAATGAGGCGGGGAAACATTAGTGAAGCACGGGAACAATGTAAATTATGGGCTAACACAATTAAAAAGATTTATATTCCCTAAGTAAGAAAAGAACCTTTTTATTTGAAAGATTGACTTCGAGATTTATATCCTTCAAGAAAGCAGGATCAGGAGCCGATCTATGTAAAGAACCATCATTTCCACTGATAAATCCTAGCGATCTTAACTGGTCCTCCAGGCATACTGTAGACGTGCCCACTTCAAAATCATCATCTGCAGAAACTGCAATAAGTGACAGTACCAGCTACCAGCATAGTTATCAATGCACTTGTTTAAAGCAGAATAGCTGGTCATAGACAAAGACATGTTTACAGTTCATAGTCAAGTAACACAATATTCTTTCGACCAAAAAAAAAAAAAAAGTAACACAATATTCTGACCCAAAAAGAAAAAACAGAATATCAGATAGCCTCAGAAACTAATAAAGATAGTGTTTCTGAGTATGAAGTTGGTGAAAAAAAGAAACTTCCAGAGACCGTTTTCCTCCAAGTGAATAAATACATGTATCTGTCTATTTAAAAAGAAAATCAACTAGTTTTACAGGCAATACGGACACCCAATTTTTCCTCATGCAACTTGATCCATAAACAAAGACAGCATCGTTCCCAAAAGAAAGATAAATGTACACATACTAAGTCAGTGACCGGAGGCCGGAAAGTCATTTACCAAAAGCCAAGGAGGATTAAAAGTATTGAAAAGCAGGGATATTTAGCCATGGAAAACACTAGAAGAAATTGAAACATGAGAAAGGAAGCAGAAAAGACAAACAGAACAAATGGACATTGAAAGTAATAAGGGGAGTTACTAAAAACAATATGGTGTACAAAAGATGCGTCACAAACCATCTAGTATATAAAAAGTTTTAGTATTGGCTGAGGGGACAAAAATGCCTAAAAGATGATCGGAGCATTACTGTTTTTCAAAAGAGTTCCAAAAGCTTTTATTCCTGAAGATAACAAATACCAGATTGCTCGCACATGGACCAACAAATGAGAAAAAATAAAACACAAGGTCTGCCTGCAGTTAGCTATGTTATAAGTGGTAGTATAATAGCCCTCATTCTCTCTCTCTCTCTCTCTCTCTTCTCTCTCGCTCTCTCTCTCGCTCTCTCTCTAAACTTGAATTGCACCTTTTCTTTCTTTTGGCATTTTATCTTTCTTGGCCGCATTCTTCTCAAGCTTTCCCCTAAACTTCAGAATATCAAGCTGTTCTAGCACACATATCTCTCAAAACAACGTATTGACACAGATTTATTAAGGTAATCGCTTAGAAAGCAACTCTCTAAGAAACAAAAAATAATTTTTTTATAAAACTGCCGGCTATTCACGGAACATGAGAAGGAGATGAAGAATCATATGCTTCCGCAAGAAATTCAGATAAGTACTGAAAACTTAAGTGCTAAATTTTGTGTCAACAATTTTAAGTGTTAAAAGAAGAAATAAAAACTTGTTTGATGATAACTGAAATTGGAACCCTAAATATCGTTAACACCAAAAACAAAACTGTAATTATCATGGGTAGGTTTTAGCACTATAATTTGCAAGAATCTATTAGCAGCAATTACTTTTTCTATTGTACAGATGAGAAAATCCCCTGCTTACTTACCACAGTAAGTGAACTCTTTACTAAATTGAATCTTTAAGTCAAGCTCCTCAAGGTTATGAAACAAGCATTTTCAAAACTTAATTGAGTTAAAGCCTCTTGCAATGACGAATTTTGGAAATCTCTCACAAAGCAACTTTCAATGTAAATACATGTTTAGACTAAGCCTCCTCAGATGATGCATAATATAATCAAGCACCGTAAATTAACATGTCCAGGTAAACCATCTTCAGGCAGAAACATCCAATTATATTATTTATTTATCTGCTGGTATATTAACACCTCCATGCATGAATTGTACTGGCAAACCTAGTCAATCAAGAGTCTCAAGATAAAATCACAGCAAGAGTGTTATACTTTAAGAAGAAGAGTACCATGCATTTGTTCGCTCTCCAAAGATTTTGCTCGACTCCTGCTGTTGACTATATCAGCAATTACCTCATCAGGGTCAATGCCAGAATATTGATTTGGTTTCTTTCTTTCTCCCAAATCACTAAAAGTTGGAACTGGAAGCAGGGCATCTTCAGCATTTGCTCGATCCAATGCCGTCACTGCTTTATGAGGAAGTAACAATTAATGATCACTGAAAGACCAACAATAAGAAACTAAAATATGCCAGCTAGAATATTAATGTGAATGATTTGAGTAGAACATAGGAGAGGGAGCAACAAATACATGCAAATACTCAGTGAGAATATTATGTGGCAGATAAAGATTTGCAGAAGATATGGCACCCCTAGTTTTAAATTATAGGATGGTTCAGGACATGGATAAGTCAGAGCAACAAAATCACATTACTTAACGTATATTGGAAGGTGCTTGTGGCAAAAGTAGTTAAAACTCCTGCATAGATCCTATGATCCAAGGATCCACAAACTCACAGATGACATTATCAGGAAAGAAAAGCGGAAAAAGAGCCAGATATAAAGTTAGCATCTTGATCCAGAGATCTTTGCATCCTACAATGACATAATCCTACCAACGGAAGAAGTATGCTTATAAAGGTTATCATTTCCAATTAATTCTTTTGGCATTTGTCCATGAACTTCAACACTGTGTTGCTTAACCTTTCCAACTTCACATTAAACAAATCCTTTTCTAAAGTCATGCTCACGATTATGTTGACCTCAGCTGTAAAATCATCTAAACTTTATGCTTCCATTTATCCAGTCCATCACTTACAATAGCAGGAGCACAAATCTCTCTATCCATCCCTGCAATTTATAGATGCCCGAAACAATTGTGTTCGTTTCAAAACAGGCATATTTTGATCTATCATGCATACATAAATGAAATTGCTAAGGAACCATCGAGTTAAGAGAAAATATTATAATCTTCTTGATCAAGAGAATGTCATGGAACTTCATCTTCAACTGCTACTAAGGGCAGGTAGCCAGTAGACTATTTTATCAATCAATACACATGCTACTTTTCAACCAAAGCACCAGAAGTCTGTACTTGCTTCCACAAACAGAGAGAGCCAGAGGACTTAATTGAGCCAAAAAAAAAATTGCAAAGATCCGACAAGTTACAGGTCTAAAACTAGACTTAACACTGCCAGATTAAACATAAAAGAAAAGCAACAAGTAAGACATACCTTTATTGCTTACATCTTGCCCTCTCTTAGCCCTAACCAGGGATTGACCAGTGGGCAAAAGAATCCCATCTAAGGAGCTGTTCAATTTCATGTTTTTGCCAGAATGCACTAAAATTTTCTGAAAGAGTGGCTTGACTAGCAGACCATGGGAAATAAAAATGTGCCCAGATGCACGACTTGGAATGCCTTGTAATTTTGCAGCAAGTATTGTAGGTGCACCATGATGATTCTTCAATAAAGAGTCCTCAATAGATAAAGAGACTTTTGCAGGTATCGAATCGCGTAGTTCCTCAGTGTTCTGTCCAAACCAGAAATAACAAACACCAGTCTCCGTAAGAGCCAAAACATACAGGCCTTTGAGATCTTCTTCTCCGTTACCAATGTATTTGCTGTCAAGATAGACTGCAGGATGCTCCATGGACAGTGTACAGCTTGCTGAGTGCGTTTTGCTACCATCAACTTGCCAAACAGCAATGTATCTTTCACCAGCAGCACAGGAAAGAACGTACTTCCCATCATTAGTAAAGATCATAGAGCGAACAGCTCCCTACAATTCAGAAAATTCAATGGACTATAAATTAAAAGAAGCATAGGGGATGCAAAAAACAGAAAATAAAAGACTGATTAAAAAACTCAGACTTACAGGATGGCCAGAAAACTTCTGTATCTTTTTGTGACCTGAGCAACTATATATCTTTACTTGTGCAGATGCAGAAGCTAGTACACTTCCATCTGCATAACACCAAAATGGAAGTTTCAGCAAATATTAACAGCTACAACCTAGCACACTCTCAATTCCATATAATCATGGAAGACTTACCTAGTATTTTGCACTTTCTTAAATAACTTCAGATCAATTATTCATTTCATTCTCATTAGATTCACCCTGGGTTTCTATTTTGCTCGTCTAATTTCATACACTCAGAATGATTTTGTTGAAGTAATATCCCACAATGATTGACAATGGGTCCTAAATGCTCTTTATATTCATGTGGTCTCTTCCACCTATCAGCTTAAGCTTTTGGGTTAGACTGTCTAACATGATAACAGAGCCAGTGCTATCCCTTTCGTGAATGTGCGTGATCAAAATTCCATGTAAATGTGCGTAGTCAAAATTTCTTGTGCCGCTCGTAATCCGGCTTGCACGCGAGTAGGGATGTTGAATTATTATCCCACATCGATTGACAACAGATCCTAAATGCTCTTTATATTCATGTGATCTACTCCATCTATCAGCTTAAGCTTTGGGTTCGACTGTCTAACATACTTCCGTCTACATGCATTTAGAAAAAAGCCCTGTCAACTCTTAAGCTTATGCATGCATTATGCATCCAGCTATTGTCACTTCCTTCAACCTCTCGTCCATGCAAGTGACTGTAGACTTGTGGAGTCTTGGAAAATGTCATTGTCTACACTGTTTCATCTGGTTACCATGTTCAAAACATATTCTTGCCACACATCCACCCATTTCTTTCATAAAATCTTTTGTAGATAATTGGACTGGTGACTACCTGGTTTTTCATGTAAAATCCCTTATAACCAATAACTAAACCAATATACATCAACATATTCTCCTAGTCACATTAGAAATGTTTTTTCCTCGTCACGACTAGCAGCGAAATCCTAATGTTCCAAATTCTCGTTTCACTAGCACATATCAAGTAAGCACACATTAGAAATAAAAGCTTGTGCCTAGTCATTTAATCGATTCTAGCCCAACATTTGTATTGCGTCAGCACGATCCACGAACTTAATTAAGTACTTCAAATGCAGCCTCACCTCACTCAGTATAGGTTACTGATGTTTCATTGATTAATGCCCCTATTCATAGATAGGTTAACCAAGTTTAGGAGATATGAAGTACAGTTTTGAAATGGAAAACCTGAGCCACATGGACTGGCCAAGTTTCTTAAATCGGTTGGCTTAATCTTGACATTAAATAGCTCCCAAGTCTCAACCCTATTTCAAATACAAACCACCCAATCTAGCTCAATGTAAAGTTCATGCATCTAGTAGCCACATGATTGCTCGAAAGCTTGGGTATGGTCAGAACACATAGCTTTTCCACAAAAACAGTAATGCAGACATAGGGAGGCAAGGTTTGAAGAGCTTGCTTAGGCACATGGGACATTCTTACATAATTTACATGTTTGATTAGAATTGATAGAACAACCAAAGAAAAATGTTCCTACTTTCATTTACCCTTACATTGCAGAATCTGCATAAAGCACCAAACAGCTGTAAAGAAAGAAGTCTAGAGAAGGACAATACCAGATGAAACGGAGATGGCAGATATAGCCTTTGTTGAAGTTCTGAACCTTTTTAAGGAGTTTCCTGTCATGGGATCAATTTCACAAATCATCCCATCAGCACCACCAGTGTAAGCGCGTGACCCTTGCCCAGAAAACGAGATGGCAGTTACACCCCTGCACAGGAGAAGTAGAAGAGAATATAGGAAACTTGCTAGAGTGTTAATGGCAACAGAAAGTTAATGATCATCCCCTCTACCACTTCAAAACACAATGGAAAAGGAGTGTGGGTAAACCTCACGAAGAAAAATGAACCATTCACCATCACTCCCAAAAGTTGCAATCATGATAATCCTAAATTCCTCATTTCTGTTCATGATAAGACATCCTCTTCATGTTTTCTAACTCCGTGAGAGACTTCAGAAATGTCTCAATCTCAAAATGAGAGACCTCAAATTCCTTAAAAACTAATAAGCCCAAACCATTCCACAAGTTATCAATTTTCCAAAAAAGGAAGTTCTCGACTACTTGAAAGTCACAAGAAAATGCTTTTCGGCTGTAATTCCTGGAGCAGACAATGCCAATCCGTTTTCGAACATTCTCATTTTAAACCCCCAACAATGGGCAGATATATCCAATATACACCACGTTAGTGACAAAAATGACAATCCCAATTCAGCGTAAAACTGAGGACTCCATTGGCAAGATGATATCTAATCTAACATGCAGTTGTTTGATTTACACTTTCAGACACTTGCTATGGACTCTACCAACAATGTCGAAAGACTGTTAGTCGGTGGAAGCAACAAACTGCAATAAATTAAGATTAAAAAATCTTCTAGAAACAATTTTCCTAGAAAACCACGGCATAAGGGTCTTTCACGGCCAACAACCAGCAAGAGATTCCAAAATACATAGCAGGTAACTCACCCAGGGTGACAGTCACTGATTCTCCATCTCAATTCACCAGATGCTACATCCAGTGCTAGGACATCACCCCCGCCTGTTCCTAAAACTATCAACGAGCCCCCATGCTTTCTTTTCCTCTGCAATCACGACAGCCGCATGCCAAATTAGTTACTTCAAATTATAGCGAAAGCCCACCGCCCACAACAGATAACAAGAACCAAAACTGTCCCTCAACTTCCATAAGAATCACAAATCTACCTGTTTCCCCAAATCCAACCATTTCATGCAGGTGTAATCGACCGAAAGGTGACCCCTGTCCGGCTTCATAAACACGTCCGTCCGATCATTCGCCGCAATGTCCGCAAACTCCGTCTGAATCTGCCCTTTCAAAGTATCCCAAATCTATAAAAACAAAGAAACCGAAACAAAAGAAAAAGGTCCCATTTAATTAAGCGAAGCAACCGTTGCTTACTGAGACACATTGGGCCAGTAATAAGGCAAGGCGGGCATACATCGGAACTGGGAACAATTGCTAATTCGTGTCTCATTCCAGAATCAGACAGTGTAAAAGTCAATACTTTCTTATCAAATTCGTAGAAAATTTGCCACAGAAGAAGAGAATCGGGAAGCACGCGAGGTTAACCTTGATCCGGCCATCTCCGGAGCTGATGGCGAAGAATTCCGACGAAGGGCTGAACGCCGTCAAGAGGTCCCTGATGTTTGACGAGCTCATGCCGTCGGAAAGGGAGGAGATTGAAACCGACCGATTTGCTCTCGCCTAGTTCGAAGCACGGTCCGACCACCTCGCCGGAGACGGACTGAATGAATCCAAAGGAAGAGTCGCCGGCGGTGGGACGGCGAAGCAGAGACGGTTTATGCTGAGGAAGACGAGGAGCTCTTGCTTTTGGGAGGGTTTTAGCGAGGGTTTTGAAACTAGGAACTGAATTTCTTTTTTCCCTTTTTCATTTGTGTTTGCTTTTTTTTGATCTTTTTTATTATTGATTTTTTTTTCAGATATTACAATTACTAACTCAAATTTTATATTCTGGCCCAAAAAAAAAACTCAAATTTTATGTGATTTTTTTTTCGAAATTGTTTTTAGATGGTGTGAAAAAGTTAGAAACTAGAGATTTTCCCGCTCGTTGCATAAAACTTCATACTTTTTAGGAACAAAAAGAAGGAAAAATGGATAAATAAAAAAAATTCATATGCTTAAAATAATACGAGAACGAATTAAATTATTTAATTCATCGGCGGTCTTTCGGAGAATGTAAATACGTAAGAGGAATAATTAGTCTTTTATCATCTAAAAGCTACAAAAACAGATGGACTCCTCGATAAAATGAATATAAGTTTGATGTTCAATCTCTAGTACAAATTAGGAACTAGATAATATCTGGCAAAATTTTTTGAATAGAAAATAGTAAAGATTAGATGAGTCGTAACGCCCGAGGTCAAATTGATTTTGGAATTTGCTTCGAATCGATTCAGTTTATAACTTAAGTTGAAAAAGTCGTTTGTTGTTAGAAATAAACCCTAACCAATTATTCTAAAATATTGAAGAATTCGTTTGCTCCGATTAGTTTCACTCAAAGACGCTCAGTGTGCCACATTGGAGGAGCGATGGAAGAGTGTCGATTCCATCTAAATTTCGGCATCTTCTAATTTCCTTCGTTCCGACCGAGGTCGGTTTCCTAAATTGGTGCAGCTGATTCTTATTCGTTCAAAAGAAGGTGATTGCAACTTATTCAAGCGACACGTCAAACAAGATATGTGGATATATCGTGAAATACCACACTGATGGCAGTGACGGGAGTGATAGCAGGAGGAAACGTTTTGTTTTTTTTAAGTGTCGCCTCGACTTGTTTGGTAGGACTTGTGGGTATATTCCGACTCCTTTTATTGTGAACCGATGTAAGTGAGTTGCATTCTGTAATGGCAAGTGATATTCACTGTGCATTTTCTAATTGGATATGCTGCCATCATAGACTATGATTCATAGTCCTGCGTGCCGGCCGTGGTCCCCGTCTTGCAATTTCTTATTGCTTTCATTTTGTTTTTCTTTTTTGGGTATATGTTTTGTTGTTCACAATCAATTCACAGATTCATTGAAGTTGTGAATCTCCGTTAGTATCTCCATCCGGTGAAGACCTAGAGGGATATTTGATCGACTCGACAGCACTTCCGGCATTTGACGTGATTGCACTCATCATGTACCCCGTTGATGACCAATAAGAGTAGCCGAGGGTGACATTCTCTCTGGCATTTTCTGAGATTTTGAATGAAAAGTCATCTCTAATATACAGAATGACAGTGAAATCTGAATTATGATAGAACTATCTGTGCTTGTGCTTGTCTTGACTAATTGATTTACTTTTTGATCCAACTATAGATAAAGATGAGGATGTGAGGACCTCCACATAGAAGTGGATGAAGACAGGCAATTTCTTTTAGATATGCAATTGCAGTAAGACCAACAACACAAGCTTGTTTTTTTTGTACCATTATTTTTATATGGACGGGTCTGTATAGAGATACTCAATGCTCGTCTGTGTAGTATATCTCATAAACACATGCGGTGCTTCGGATCTAAACTTGGCGCGCCGCATGTCTTTGAGTGAAACTAATTGCAGTAAACTTCATGTCCACATTTGAAATTTCCCTTTTGATATGTATGTAAGATTTGTATCTTTGGAAACTGTTTATTCATTTTCAAGCCACAAGAAATGTTCTGTCAAACAAGCACTCCCACACAACTTTCTGGGAAAAAGGAGCAGACAACAAGCATGGCCATTAATACAGTGAAGATTGCCAACACAACAAAGAAAAAAAGAAACAGACATCGGTACCCTAATAGCTTAAGATTCATATGCAAGTTAAACCATCGTCCCTACTGTCTTCTGTGTAAACTCCATGACCCGTTCTATTATTTCGTGGAAGATCGACTACGACAAGTGGTGATGTGCGAATATTGAGATGGGACTTGATCCTACACATTGCAGGACTATGTCTGCTCTGTAGAGGAGTGGAACTAGAAGAACAGAAATCGATGCGTCACCTAAGTAAATAGTGCTCGTGGTCCACCGATAATGGTCTAGCTGAAAGAAAGATATATACCTGTGTGTGACCTTGAATGACAAACTTCATCAGCAGAACACTTGGATTCAACAAGCCTCAACCTCGGGCAATGAATAACCTCCTCTTTACCGTATGATGAATGACATTACAGATGAAGATGAAAGCTTCCCAGCAGAAAAGAGCAGAAATTTGAAGACGACTGCAGCAAGACATGCATAATTTGAGGGAAGAGAGAACTGTCTTGCTTGCACTTCCACATGACCTCATCAAGAATCACTTTTCATATAGTCACATATGATTTCATCTCACATGAAGTCATTCCAAATAAGTAAAAAAACCTTTCAGTGAAGTTACACCCCCCAAGCAAAGATTATGAGAAGAAAGAAAGAAAGAAAGAGAACTGCTAAGTACAAATAAAAAACAATCTAAGGTGACCCCGTCTTCTACCAAAAATTTCCTTACAACATGAATGAAGAAATGAGGCTGTACAAACAACTTGAGAATAAACAACTGTGATCGATGACCATGCAATTCGACTGGCAGACTAAGAGGTTTCTTCTTTCAAACGTGTCCAGTCTTCTTGAAAAAAAATCTGGCGCCAATTTGAGGCTGCAAAACCGGGTAGGATTGATCCTTTATGGAATATGTCACAAGGCTGCAGAATTACCAATGGCATTTACGCTAGATACGCAAGCGAAGGAAGAATTCGAGGACGAGCCTGCGAGCTCAGGACATGGCTCGGGAAGCACAGATGAAGAAGACCCCGAAACGTCAGAACAAATCCAAGATGTTAACGAAGCAGACTTGAGGGATAAGGAGATATTAGACAAACAGATGGAAGTGAATGGAGATTCGCTTATTCCCGTGAAGTTTCCAGCAACTGTGATGCTTCTTCCTACCACATTCTGTAAAGTAATGTAGCGCAAAACCGGGAGAGCATTTGGATCGAAATTTTCATCCGGATGAGACCCAAAGTGACCGTTTGCACCAAATGCCATGTGGACATCATCCATGTCAACATCAGATACGGTTATGTCTTCGATGTAGCCGCCTCGGCCCCGTGTTGTTCGGAATTCTACGCCACTTGATGAACTGTGTATGCTGACATGATTCACATAGACATTGGAGATCCCACCAGACATCTCACTACCAAAGGCAATCGCAGCCCCGGAGTATGACTGCAAATAGGCCCGCCTAATGTACACATGAGAGGTGGGCCTGCTGTAGGAAATGCCATACTCATCCCATCCACTCTTGAGCGCGATGGAGTCATACCCCATGCTAATGCTGCAATCCTCTATGCATACATTGTCTGAGGAATCTGAATTTTTCCGTGAAAGAACAAAACACATCTGTTAATTTATATTGGTATTGATTACCAGGGTATACCAAACAGATTTAACCATATAATGGGCTTGGTAGTCGAAGAGTTTGCTGTGGCCAGAATTATAAGCCCTGATTAAGGGAGAGGGAAAGGAGTGCAAAAGAAGAAGATTATGTAAAACGCATGATTAGATCTTTTGCATAAACTCTCAGGACAGAAGCAGCTGCATCAATTCTCAAGTTTTCCAATGTAACTGGATTTTCTTCTTCTTCTCCATGAGATCCAAACAAAATGTTTCTCATTGGAGGAAAAAGCATCTTGGAATTGTTTCAAAGACACGTCCAACTTGCTTTTGGGACAGAATGAAGAACTTAAGCAGCTGCCAGTGTTACTCTAGCAATAGATTTAGACAATCATAACCATCGCCTTCACTGAGTAAATCCATTACAGAAATGAGATCTGACACAAATTACTATATAATGCAGAGGTATATTAAAGAATGTAGCAATTGTTCAGCTAAGCATTTTCCTTGGCACAAACCATTGCATCACTAACCTGGTACGACGCCAACAGTGCGAGGGGATTCTGGTGAAGCAGTAATCGAAACATTCTGGATGTGCACATCGCTGCATTATACCGAAGGGATGATGATAAATTTCATATGCACAACTAACAATTAAAAGTGATGGGTGACATATCGATAACAGGGCTTTCGCAAACATACCTGCAATAGACTGGATGGATGTTATAGGCAGGCGCATTCAAGAATGTAATGTTTGACACCACTACATGATTTGCCTCTACAAATTCCACGAGATGAGGGCGACTGTAGTTCAAGGAGTGAGTGGTGAATAAATCCCACCAAAACGAGCCTTGACCATCAATGGTTCCATTGTCACCTAGAGTATTTACCAATCAATGGATTGCTCAAATGAGGCTTGGTACTAGCACGTGCAAACTAACTATAGCAGCAGGCAAAGTTAAGAATCTGGGGTACCTGTTATCACCACATCGTGCAACCCATACCCATTTATCAAGCTCCGGTATCTTCTTCCCGGAGTTTCTATCCCGCGTCCATAAGATGGGAGAGGTTCCACAATATCCCAGTGAGATGGGTCCTGAATACGTGAGAGAGACAATACATTATGCAAGAATTAATATTGCGCTTTGCTCATTACGCACAAAGTGAGAACATCAACGCATCAGCAAATTTTACCTGAGATGCAAGAACCGTGGCCCCTCTTTCCAAGAAGAGAGTGAGATGGCTGGTGAGGTTAAAACTTCCAGTGAGCCACCTTCCTGGTGGCACATAAAGCTGAGCGCCTCCCTTGTCAGCAAAGGACTTGAGGTAGAAAATGGCATTCTGGAAGGCGACGGTGTTTAGAGTTTTCCCATCACCAACAGCACCGAACTCGGTTATGGACACGCTATGCGGTCTTGGATCCAAATCCAATGCCACTTTATACTCGCATTGCCCATCACTGTCTCCTCCTCTTGTATTCACGGCATTGCTCAGTGCCAGAAGCAAGAGCAATGCTCCCTAGAAAGGCACAACGGATTCACGGGAAATTAAACTGAGTATTTTGTCAGAAACATTTTTAACGAATGGATACAACTCATTGTTCCACACATACACAAGCATCTGATTCAGCAAGCCATATCCACCGATGTGAATGAATCCAAAGGGTGGTGATTGCAAACTCTATCAGCCCTCTAAATTTATGATGAATTCTAAGCAGGATAGAAACATGGTTTTAGAGTACATCAGCAACTTCCACTGTATGACACCATTAATATTCAGCGAACAAGCAGCAAAATCGTTGTACAGGACAGATACAAGAAAAAGTCCCAAGAAAGGTGAAAAGCTGTAGAATCCAATGCAGGTAACGTCAACCAGCCCAGCCAGAACACCAGATAAGGAAAAGATCCAAACTTGAGAACAAGTAGACAAACCACCTCAGAGAGCAAGAACAAAGTGAAAGAGCACTAGTTGATTAAACCTCCGACCAGTTATCAATATCACCACCGCCAAAGAAGGAGAAGAACATTATTAAAGCAAAGAACAAACGACCACAGGTACAACTAGAAGCCCATCGAATTGCCATCTTTCAAACAAGGACGAACTTTGGCAAGAACCCACAAGACTAAGTAAGGCAACCAAGCTGTGCACAGTTCAAGGGAACCGAGAATCACACAGAAACAGAGTCGAGAAGTTGGTTCGATGCTCGCAACAAGAAAGAGTGGAACTTGGACAAATCCCAGAAAGAAAAAAAGAAAAAAACGTACTTACTAGCATCTTCCTCAGTCAAGAAAGCCTCTCTGCAACACAAAGAACCAATAACAAGAGGAGCCGATGCAGACAGACAACTTGCAGCAACAGAGCCGAAACAAAAAAGGAAGAGGAGGAGGAGGAGGAGGAGGAGAATTCAAGAATCACCCCAGGAGAGACAAGAAACAGGGGAGCTGTTGGTGTTTGTATGTGTATCAATTGCATTAATGGCATATAAATGGGACATAAATCAATTCCGCAATGAGTCTGCACGAAGACAATGACAGCTTTCCCGTGCAAATCAAGCTCGTCAAGTGCGAAAGAGAATAAGGGGTCAAGATCAAATATTCTCATAATTCTGGCAAGCCACACTAATTACCATTAATTATCACTAATTGCCCTCATCCTTCTGGCTGGCTCGAGCATGATTAATAACGTCTCTCGCCGACAGATCTGTGGAAAACGGCCCTCCAATTGGGGAAGTAAGAGAGCGTGATGAGAGAGAGAGAGTGTGTGTGTTCTGCGAGCGGTGAGGTGAGAATTTTTACCGTGCGGCGGGAAGAATAGGAAAAGGAAAACAGAGTACTCTGTTTTTGCCTCATCTTGGTCGAAGTTGATTAGCTGTAATGACGACATTTTTAAAAAAAATGATTAATGTTTCTCACTCCATTTTACATTAGTTTCTTTCCATTAATCTCTCCGGACCATATTACAAAGAATAAGGAGGATAATTCCCCCTAATTTATAACAACACCAACCTGAACGGAATTTACTGCGAATCAAGAAAATGAAATTATCAACCGAAATTTGTTCGTAATGCCGTTTAATGACATTTCAACGGCTCGGGCAGATTACCCGGCGAAGATGATTTTACTCCACAATTTTACTTTATAATCGATACTATCACTTGCTCATTTAGCCGGGTATTCGATAATTCGCTACTAAAAATTGAGAATATCGCAATAATCTCTCGTCTACGTTTGATATAAGAAATCAAATCACTGGTATATACCCTTCGGATCTCGATCGTTTTCCTTCGATCATTGTCTTAAGATTACGATTTCAATTTCGACTTCGACTTTGTCGCGGGGAATATCATCGGCGGCGACGAGGAGGAGGTTACATTTACGAGAGATTATGATGACAGAGCGTATGGCACAATGGGTCTGGTCGGGTGGACCTTTGACACGTGGCGAGCGGAGGGCGGGGGTAGCACGGAGGGTTCGGTGTCGCCGCGGGTGACGGTGGAGCTTGTGGGGAGGGAATAAAAACACTAGAGAGAGAGAGAGAGAGGGAGAGAGAGGGAGAGGGAGAGCATGCATGTGGGGGGTGACAGAAGAGAGAGAGAGGTGAGTGTGGGACCCGCAGTCAATCATGGCCAGAGAGGGAGGATGCTAAGCCAGCCTAGCCTAGCCTTGCCCTCCTCCTCCTCCTCCTCAATCAACCAACACTTTGACAGAACATATTAGGTAGAGAGACATAGAGATGGAGAGACAGAGAGAGAGAGATCAGATCTCCACCGTCCATTCCATTCACCATTCCCACAATTTTCCTTTTTAAAATTTATTGGTGATTGGTGGGGGGGTTGTTTCTTGAGCCTTGGGTTTTTCTTTTATTTTCAAGAGAAAAAAAATTTTGCTGTTTTTTTTTGGCCGTTATTGTGGTGTAAAGGGGGTAGGCAATAGGCATCACATCATTGGCCCTTTGGGGGGGGGGGGGGGGAGGCCAGCTCCTCAAATATGTGGACGTGTGCTGAGAATGGGGGGAATTTCTTTTTTGTCGGTCACATGGTCTACTTTTTGTCTCTTTCCATGGAGGGGTGGGGTTGGGTTTTAAATTTATGGGACCTAAAGTTTTTTTTTTTAATTTTTTTAATTTTTTTTTGTGTATTTCTTCCTTCCATCTCCTATTGACAAAAATTGTCGGGTTACAAGCACGGGCGCGACCCCGGTTCTCGTTCCGGGTAGAACTTGGGCGCCGGAGGCGTCGATAGCCCACACGATCCATCGATCGGGAGGCATTTTCTTCGATTGGAGGGAGGTAAATATATACGCGCTGCCCGCTGAAAGACCTGCGATACGGCCGGTCAGGACGGAGTTCGAAAGTATCCAATACTCGACATGCCGGTCCAATTTGAACGTGGAGCTTCTTCTGGTCGCGACTCGAGATGGCTTCGTTTGTTTCGCGGGAAAATGAACGATTTGGAGAATATTTTCTTTAATACGTCGCCCGTATCGCTTGAAATAACTAGTCGTTAAAAAAGATTTCTGCTATCGAGGGTAATTCATTTCTGAATATTTTCTTAGATGAATTTTGTCGTTTCGTTTGTTCTTATTAAGTGATATGAGCGATCGTTTTTAGAAAAAAAAATTAAAATTATTCATCTTTTAGCGAAATAAATGGAAAAAAAAGAGAGGAGAACTTTAGTTCTCGAAGTGCTTATCCTGCCCAGAGTTCTATGAAAAGCGATTTGAAATGTGGCTGTATGTAGTTGGATGCAAATAGAATCCCACGAAGGTCAAAGAGAACAACTTTCATCGTCTTTGCCAGCCAAAAGAAAAGGAAAGAATACTGTCGCGGTCACAAAAGTCTTGCATATCGCGACGGCGCCATAACGATAAAGAGGTCGTCGCCACCTCTTCTTCTCGTCTCATCAACAGCTGGCCACGGCTCCGTTCGAACGGCCTTTTTTTTTTTTTTTATGTGTCAAAAAACGGCTTGTCGGGTTACCTAATTGTTTGACGGAAGGGTCATTAAGGAGGCGTTTGGTAACTTGCCAAATAGTGATAATTTCTATTCTTTTGTTCCTAGAATCAGTTTGGGAACAGAAATCCGTTTGTTAAAATTTTTGTGCCCGGGCACAAATTTGCAAAAAATTATTCCCATAATTAGTTTTGGAACAAGCAAAAAAAAGTAGCTTCTTGATTCTGGAACAATTTTTCCATTTCTGATTCTTCTTGGTTTTTTTCTTCCTTTTTTATTTGTTCTTCATTTTTTTCCCGGTCTGCCACCGGCCTGCTGCCGGCGACCGCCAAGGCCGGCGAGGTCGACCTCGCCTTGGCCGGGCAAGGCTCGACCTCGCCATCGCCACCCTCGGCGACGGCGAGGTCGGCCTCGCCATATGTGGGCAAGGTCAAGCCTTGCCCGGCCAAGGCGAAGCTGACCTCGCCGTCACGACCGGTGAGGCCGGCGGCAAGGACTGCGACGCCCTCGCAGACCCTAGCCTGTGGCCGGTCGCCGGCGCCAGCGACCGGCCATGGCCAAGGAAAAAAAAGGAAAAAAAAAAGAAAGAAATATTAAAAAATTTAAAATATTATTAATAAAAAGAAATTTTGTGTAGTTACCAAACGCATTTCTGTTCTTTTTCTATTCTAAGAATAGAAATTTTGGGCAGTTACCAAACTCCATCAAATGCTTAGAAATTATTCCCGGGCACAGAATAAAAAAGAATCATTTCTGAGCAGAATCAGTTTCCGGGCACAGAATCGTTGCCATGCGCACCCTAAGGGAGCGTGTGATAATCATTTTGTTTTTCTGCCTTTCTATTTATTTGTTTCAGAGAACAGGTTTGGAACAGAAATGATAACGCAATTTCATTTTTTCTATTTTTTGAACAAATTTTGATAAGAAATAACAAAATTTTACTATTCTATTTTTGGAACAAAAATTAGAAATAAAAACTGTACTTATCGCTCGCCCTTGCTACTAGCCGACCATCCACCCGACGGCTGCCTCCCCTTGTCGATGCCTGCTCCCGTCTCCTGCCGTCGTCCGTCACTGTCCGCCTCTCGCCACCACCTACTTGCCATCCTCCGCCGTCTCCCGCCCGCGTCCAACCTCCGCAGTCCACCCGCCGATTGCCTCCTGCCGCTGTCCACCGTCCACCCACCGCCCGTCCGTAAGAAAGAAATTTTGTGTCGTTATCAAAGATGTATTTTTGCTCATAAATACGTCCAGAGAATAGAAAATGGAAAAATTTATTTCTCGTCAGAAATTGATTTGTAGAATAGAATGGTTATCATTCGTGTCTTAATAGTCTCACTTAAATTGACCCATGACCCATTTAATCCATTTATGACTCATCTATCGCAATGCAAATTTTTTGATCCGACCCTACCCGTATTGCTAATAAACTTCTTTATTTAACCTAATATATGAAAACTTGTTCTTATAAATTTTTTTAAAAAATTATATTTATACAATATAAATCTAGTGAACAATTTCAGAAATTTTTATAAAAATTTCTGAATTTCTTTTCTTTTCTATTTTTTTTTTCTTTTTCCTTCTTCTCCTTCTAAGGCCACCGCTGACCATAGGTGAGCATCATTGCTTGTGCAAAGACTAGTTCGCTCGCTCGCCCTTTCTTTCTCAATTTAGTTTTTAAATATCGTGTACTGTTTAAGAGAGAGATTTCGTGGGACAAAGTGACAAGCAACTGCAGCCACCACACAATCTGACCGTGTTCAACATTTCACTTTCTTTCAAACTAATCATATAATGCTCAAGTTTTTCTTTTGCACCGTCTTAGATTCTTTTACTAATTGCAAATTCAGAAAATCTTCCTCTAAAGTTGCTGGATTAGTCCAAGACATCTCAACACATTTTATCTACCGCATCATCGTAAAATCGACATGATCCGAACTAAAGAGAGATAAGCACATTAGTTCAACCTCAATTTTTAATCGATCAATAAGCCGAAATGTTAGGAGCGCATAGTGAAAGCCCGATACCTTTTTCTCGGGGAGATCATCTAGATAGATCCTAAATCTGAACCTTTTAACATATCCAGTTATACTTATCTTCACTCAAAGGCTAAGGCTAATGAGTTATGAATTAATTAGGATATATTAACTGCTATACACCATATTAATTCTCCGATGTGGGATTTCTTTAGCACAACTCACACTCACACATGCATCCTAACAATCTCCCCTTCACACGTGAGCTTCCCTTTAATTTAGATATCCTTCTGCATCAAGAACTAGATAGGCTCCCTCTTGGTGATCTTCCCAAGCGAAAAGTATTGCGCTTCTACTGTGCGCTCTTAACACGAAACCTAAAAGGAGCTTCATCCATAGGAACTTCTTCTTCTTCTTTGAAGGGGGCTTTGTAAGACAATGGCCAAGAGGATTCTGTCACAAATTTTTTTTCATCCGATCCAAAGATCCAAGGTTCCAAAGTCGCCGAATCTTGGACCTCTACCATTCCAAGGAAGACAGATGCCATGCTGTTGAGTATATGAGCCATCATACATTTGAGAATTTAAAAAAAAAGTTATAAACTTACTGTACTTTTACCAATTTAATCATAAACCTTTTAATTGTGCCAATTGAGTCATAAACACTTTCAAGTATTGCTAATTAAGTCCATCTGGCCAATTTTGATTGCAAATCGCTAACATGGATGCCGGCCGTCCTAAGTGATATGATCGACGACGACCAACGCTGACATGGATAAATTTTTTTATATTTTTTTAAATATATTTCTTATTTTATTTATCTTTTCTTCTCTTTTGCTTCTTTTTTCTTCTTCTTGTTTTTTTTTTTTTATGGTGGCCCGTAAGGGTCGCCGAGCCCTTGCCGGGTAGCAAAGCCCTCATCGACCGCTGGTAAGGGCCGCGATTCCTAGGGTTGTCGAAGAAGTGAGGTGGGTAGAGGCAGAGTGGAGGACGGAGAACTCTCGAGGGGCGAGGTGAAGACGATGATGGAGAGATTGGATATCTTCGGTATCGCCGACAACCCATACCCCAATTACTCTAGGGTGATGTAGAGGCGACGCTAGTGGTCGCCTTGAAATTCCCGACCCCCTCTCTCTATCGCGGCCTCAGATCCACGGATCTTCATCGCCATGCAGAGGCAACGGCGGTGGTTGTGGTTTTCCATAGCGGCCACCGTTGCAGCGGCCATATCCTTAGATCTAGGGTTTTTCCTTTTCAATTTTTAAACTATTTGAATTTTCTAAATTTAATCGAAATTTCAATTTTTTAGTTGTATAATTTCATTGACTCTTTCACTCTAGAGTGTACCAAACACTTGATAGATATAAATATGTCAACATTTACTATTCGAGGGATTTTTCATCTCACTTTATCTTATCCCATCTTAATTGTTACCCTGACAATCAAATATAAGCTCGTGTTATTTATGTGTTAATCATACCAAGTCATATATGACCAGAAAATGAGGATGCTTTGCTCATTGACCCCCTAGATATGTCATCGTTGAAAAGGGAGGATCACCTTGCGATAGAAATCCGATTGTATGAGAATTTGATTATTTTTATAAATCGGCATACGCAATACATTCAAACAAGAGAGTTCGTCACGTTAATGAAATACCAAAATCATGAGACTCGAAATACATTTTCTTTTTTCCCTTCCACTTTTTCTAATCCTAAGAATTGCAATATCAGCATCTCCATAAGCACTGTGTAGTACTAACGATGGAAAAAACTTAGATTGCACAAATCATGTGATTCAAATGACTTAATTGATTATTGTAAATAGCCAATGAGAAAAATGGCCTTTGGAAAGGACTTATAACATGGGCTCTACAACAAAGCCCAGCTAACCGATGGCAGAAATCCATCAGCAATTTCTTGTATTAGCGCATTTTAACTTTACCTTGATCTGACAAACACCCTTTAAAAAAATGAAGTGGAAGATGGAAGATGGAAGATGGAAGCAATTCCTTTTGGTGTCAAGAACGGAGACAAACTGATCTGCTGCTCAACCCCTTCTCTGCTGATGTTTTCTTGCCCATAAAGATTGGAGAACCAAACTCTGCGCCCTTGTTTCTCTCTCTCAGACTAGAGCACCGAAAGTTGTCTGAATGCTTGTACATCCTGGTCCTCAAATGAGGATACCCATCAGCCTTATAGTGCGACGGGTCGAAGATTGGGCTCTCTTTGTGGGCGTTGCCGAGACGGGTCTTGCTTGCACGCGTGGTGTTCGATGAAATGTTGATGGTTGCCTGCTTCAGTGCCGCGGCGGCTCTCAAGCACCTCTCTATCACCCTGGCTTCCTCTTTGAACCTCTCTCTGATGTCCTTGAATCCAGATAAAGTTCTCCGGGGTTTTGATCCATCTGTGGGCTTTGAAAAAGCTGAGCTTGTGTGTGGGATTCTCTGACAGTCCAAGCACAGGTTTCTCCATCTCTCCAGGTTGAAGGCGTTCCTCTTTGCATCATCAGATAGACATGAATATGCCTGACCCCACAGATAAAAGTTGCATATTTAGGTCATTGCGCACTTTCCCGCCTTAGCAATGAAGGGCTAGAGACTCTTCGAACACTCGATTAATCACCGCACAAGTCCGCACAAGTTGTGATAGTCTCCTATCCAAGCACGCGGGGGGAAAGAGCTGGTAAAATTTTAATAGAAGTGAGCCCTGAGCGCTGGAATGACACAGTGATTCCATTTCTGGTTGAGGTGAAGTTGGAAATTCTTTCAAGAGTGATCATAAATGTGATGGCACCTAACCAGTAACTGTGTGCAGATGTCTGTGGGTGGCATGTGAGATTCTTTAAAAACATCATGGTCACGAGGAAACCAAGACACTGAGAAATGGTTCGAGTCCTTTTAGCGTAGTTCAAGGAACATCGGTTCAGATTCTACAACTTCAAGCAAATGGGTAGAGGTCATTTATCTCTTGATTGTGTCAAGATGCGCTACTTTGATAAAATGATGACATGATTCACTAATTTTTTTCTTTTACAATTAGAAGCAAATCAAACAGTATTAAGATTTTACGCACGTGTCGTGAATTGAAATATAATAAACGGACATACGATAAAGAATCTCTATCGCAAATACACAATATAAAGAGGTCATGTGAATTTTCTTAGGAAAAACACCATCAAAAATCCCAATCTATGTCACTTGTGACAAATTTACTCTAATTTTTTTTTTGTGACACGAAAAACTCCAAACTATATCACTTGTGATAAATTTATCCTGAAATTTTTTTTGTGACACGAAAAACTCCAAACTATATCACTTGTGACATATTTACCCCCACAATACTTTGGCCCAAGGGTATTTTCGTCTTTTTCCTTTTTTTTGTTTTTTTCCTTTTTGTTTCGGCGAGGGTGACTCTCGCCTGACACTGGCCAGGGCAGCCTTCGCCCAACCCCAACGCCGGCGAGGATCGCCCTCGCCGGCTTCCCTCCACAATGACCGGCGGAGGGAAAAGAGAAGAAAGGAAAAAAAAATAGAAAAAAAGCGAAAATGCTCTTGGGCCAAAATATTGTGGGGGTAAATGTGTCACAAGTGATATAATTTGGAATTTTTCGTGTTACAAAAAAAAGTTCATGTTAAATTTATCACAAGTGACATAGTTTGGAGTTTTTTGTGGTATTTTCTCATTTTCTTATTAGGGGAGCACTTTTGGGAAATTTTACCGTCCCGTAGGTGTTTTTACGGGACCAATCTTGCATTCAATGGGGGATAGTTAAATAAAAAGGGTAAAACCGTAGTCCATCAAGTCTGCTTTGCAAAATCGGTTTTGTGTCATGAGTTACTAACGTTAGAAGAAGGTTACGGACAAAGTAAGTCACGGGACGCAAAATCGATTGAATTTACATTTAATTAATAAAAGTTACGATGAATAAATAAAATTCACCGATGTACACGTTGCAAAACTTTACGAAATATTGTGCTACCGATTATGATTAGTTACTTATTTTAGTAACAATAAGACAAAGGAAATTTGCCATTAATTTAGCTAGATTATTATTTTACGAATCATAGAATCTAAAGAACTTATGACCCCAAAAGGGAAATTGCGCCCTCTTGAAAAATAAGCTTTGCAATGATATTTTACGAACAAATTACTATTAGTGAGGACAAATATCAAAGAAAAGTTACGACCTATTATAGGTAATTTGCTAATTAGAAAAAGAATCTACAATTAACTTAGATGTATTACTAATTTTTTTGTGATATATTACGAATCATAGGACCCAAAATAGGTAAATTATTACGTGTGAGAAACGTTGTAAGGTACAATCGATTATATAGGATCCCACCCCGTTTTGGAAGGAGTCAAGTTACTTATCTAATGTCAAATCAAGCACATTGCCCCATATGTTTTGGACTAGTCTCTCTATTGGAATCAGTATACAGTAGCCACTTGAGAAGATGGTTCAAGCAAAGAAAATTCTATGGAAGGAAACTACACATCCTGTATTCAAGCAAAGAATAATTGCTGGAACAATTCAAGAATCACACTGAACAGTAAAAGGAGTCATCGTCGGTGAACATCTCTTACCTCTGAGACGAGCTTGAATGCATGCTCAGCTTTCGGATGATGATTCTTATCTGGATGAAGCTGCAACGCTGCCGCAGAACGGGAGAAGATGATCACATTGTGCATAAGCTACGCATCTCATACTTCATCTGAGCCAAAAAACTCACCTAGCTTATGGTACTGTTTCCGGATGGTATCCAGCTCTGCATTCTCTTCTACCTAATGCAGCAGCCCCGTGAAAAGAAAACCGGAGAGTGAGACAGAGCAAGCAGGACCCAGAAAGAGAAATGCTTAGCCCGCGAGAGGAAGAGAACCCCGGGAAAAAAAACGTACTCCGAGAAGGCGATACCAGTCGATGCAGGGCGGTCCACGACGTGTCCTGTGGGAGCATGCGATCGCGTGGTTGGAGGCGGAGCAAATGTCCGTCACCAGCCGGGACTTGGCGGCATCGGCCATGGCCTCGTGCTCCCCCAACTTTCCCATCAGCGATCGCGAAAGATGGAGAAGAAGAACGAACGAACGAACGAACGAATGTATGGTTAAACAGGTGAAAAGAGAGTGACCAAAAGCGAGAGTGCAAGCTCATACATTTTCCATGGTGGGTTTGGTGGTGTTAATGTGCTTGAAGGAGGTTGAAGAAGATGAGTGAACACATTACAGAGGTGGAGTGGTTAAAAGAGAGAGGAGAAAGAGAGAAAGGTTTGGGATTTTTTGAAAGTGGATCGGCTGGTGATGGAATTTCACATGTTAAGGAGGGAGAGAAGGGAGAGATTAGCGTTAATCATGCCACGTGGCTTGCTTAGAGGTGGTGAGATTAGAGAAGATTTTGGCCCCCCTTCCGTTTCGGTACCCATTCAAGGTTTAAGCTTGTTAATGGGGGGAGCCAATAAATTTTTGTGTGGTTTTTTTGAATATTCAAAACCGTATTTCCAGTGTTCCTTGCGTTTTTTTGCTGATAATTAGGGAGCTGCATTCTTCGGAAACTCCGAAAATTCGAATGTAAACTGTTGGTACGCTAATCGCGATCGGTAGAGCTCGGTCGAGGTCGAATTATCGGAGGAATCTGGGTCCGACGGATCCGTTTCGGACTCGGGGATTAGTAAGATATGGTGTAAACTCGAGATATATTTATCGAAGATGAGTATTCCCTCCGTAAACGAAAAGGAGGATCGAAACGCTTCGGTTATTGTATACTTGGTGCATCAAATTGATTCAACATCAATGTGGTTTGATGAAGCATTGATGAGAAAGTCCGGCATGGGACCAAGCGGACAGCCCTTTTAACTATTCTCAGCGGCTGGTAAGGTACAAATATTGAATTTAGGGCGAGCTCTTTCACGTGAAATTTTTGGGGTGTCACACTCAACCTTGACCTTAGAAAATGCAAACAAATTCTCTATACCCGTGCTCAGCTCGTGAATATTAAACCGAGATGTAATTATGATAACCAAGTTGAATTGAAGCCGAGTCGAGCTCAGATATATGGAAGATAGCTCGAGCTCACGATCGAAACTTTGTTAGAGAAAAGATCTGATTTGATCCTTGATTCTGATTCTAATCACACGGATTGCGGACTAATTGATTCGGTCAATCCGCGTGATGAGATATGCAAAAGATAAAATAGGAAAATGATATCATGTATATTCTTTTCCGTTTTCTTTTCGTACTATACATGTACAATTGAGATGAGAAATACAACCGGAGTTCCTTCCGAACTATACTCTTTAATTTTCTATCGGTTCCTCAATTTCTATCATGCTATCAGCGCCTCTTTTCCTAGCCTAGCTTCCGCAAAATCTCCTGAATTCGACATTAAATCAGATCAACCTCGACTCGTATATCAAGTCTTGAATATTCGAATATAATGGTGTTTCGATTATGAATCATGACTTTTTTGTTCTTATATGAATATAAATATGATTTTAGGGGAGGCCCACAATGGAAAGATGAATTTTCAAATAAACTTGTTAGACATGTGACAAGGTTGGCCAAAATTAAGAAATATAAAAAAACGAAATTGAAAGAGATAAAGCGAAAAAGAACATGCAGGCTCATAGGACCCTTCAATGGGTGGGTCCAATTTTGCCCTTCTTTTGAATTTTCCTTTTTGACCTTATAAACTTGTCCTTTTTAAATATATATATTTTTAATTTCCTTTTATGATATATATTTTAATAGCTCTATCTCCTATTTATTTATTTTTTTGGCTGGCACAAGATGAGACCTCGGAAACAAATTTGAATCATCGAGAATGGAGAAAAAGACCAATTTGTAGTGTCTGAATCTCGAGACATCATTGGACACAAGGAGTCTGGTTTTCTTTTGCTTTGAATTTTACACTCTCCCTTTCCTTTTACTTTTGACATCTTCTTTTCTTTTTTTTCAAATCTATTACCCTATCAAATTTAGAGATTTTGATAAATATAAATCCATCCATGCTAAAAATTTTCCCTAATTCACGCATTAAAATACTCTATTCATATAATCTAGTAATCCCATCAGATCTTTTTTGAGAAAATGACACAAACAGTCCCTGAACTTTGACTCAATGTGCAATTTGGTCCATAAACTTTTAATTTGTTCAGTGTAGTCCCTGAACTTTAACCCAATGTTCAATGTGATCCCTAAACTTTTAATTTGTTTAATGTGATCTAACTTTTGGTATATGTTCAATTTAGTTCTTGAACTATATTAAAATGTACAATATAGTCCCTGAACTTGAATTAATGGAAAGACTATATTGAACATTTTTATAAAGTTTAGGGATTATATTGAACATGTACCAAAAATTCATGGACCACATTGAATAAATTAAAAGTTCAGGGACCACATTAAACATTAGGCTAAAGTTTAGGGACTACATTGAACAAATTAAAAGTTCAGGAACCAAATTGGACATTAAGACAAAGTTCAGGGACTGTTTGTATTATTATCCCATCTTTTTTCTTTCTTTTTGGCAATACAATACTGTATTTTTCATTTGTGGTGATGCAATACTAGAGAGATTCTTCTTCGTTTCACCGAAGCGACTCTTACTTTTTTCTTTTTTGTTTAATCTAATTCTTATGGCTCACACACTTTGACCCTTTTTTTTTAAATTTGAAACACACGAAACTTTCACAATACACAAATATCAATACGTAAATTCACACATGATATTTCTATTTTTTTAGAATTTGCATACCATTTCGAATCATCGCTAAAAAGAAACAAAAAACACTTTTTGACTTTTGCAAAATATTAAGCAAACAAGCCCTTACCTTTTTGTTTGGCACTCCAACGTGCAGCAGCTATCTTGTGCTCTTTTGAAGTTTAGGTAACTAAAAATTTCAAACTGATGATAGCAAACCAGAGCTCAGACAGACCCCAAGATTATCATATTCAAGGGTTTTTTGCCTATGATTCCTCAGCCTCGTTTGGTGGGTAGGTCTTCTATCAGCTCAATGATTTTAGGGCCATGAGAAGATTTTGGCCTTATGTAGAGGGACAAACTCCAATGAGCATAGAGGTTCTCAATTCGTTGACCCTATGGATGAAATCATGTTGGAGCAGTTGGAGCTCCCAACGCAATGCTCAATTGTGAGGTTTGCAGTTTCGAGCCTTATGCTTTCAAACTTAGGTTTTCATTTTCGAAACCCAAGGCCGAGCCAAATCTGAATTTTTGGAACTTAAGAGTCCTTTGAACTGATATTTGGTTGCAGTGTCAAAACTCCTGGACTCCATGCACATCTTCCTTTCTGAATGCATCTGCTTGATTACTGGTGCAAATTCAAAATATTTCATCCGAACACGTTGGAGTTCTCACTTCGTCACTAAAATGACTTAAGCCTTGCCGATATGATGACAGTTTGATACTTGGAGAAAAGGGCACTGAAGAGTCGAGCCGTGTCAATTTCAAATTAATCGACTTTGCATTCATGTGTACCTATCGTAGGAATACATAGCGCTCATTGTCATGGTCAAGTTTATCATCACAGAAATTTGCATATGTGTTGGTAGAAGAATTCTCTTCTGAATTCATAAAATGGAGATTATTTTTGGCCATTATAGAATGGAGAGTTTGGTTGATCCATCTTCTTTACTTTGTGTCTGCTAGGAAGAGTCTTTGTGCGGGTATCAAATCAGACACACGGAAGCACAGGAACTGGCTCTCTTCAACTGAAAAGTCACTGTTTATCAGTAGCCTGCTTCTCTTTTTTGCTGTTACTCTGTATGTGCGCGCGTGTTTTATGCAAGGAGGAGCAGACCTGCGGAATTCATCTTGTGAAAAGCTTTACAACCAGATTTCTGTTGATTGCCTAATTACAATCGACCAATAACGCAAGAAGAAATCTTTAACATCACAATTATACAGAATCGCTTTCTTTAGGCTTCTCGAAAATGTGGGAGGATGAACACCACAAGGTCCAAAGCAAGAATATCTGTTGCAGAAGAAACATCACCAATGACATTAGCCGCCATAACGGGTTCTCAGGGATTCTGGAGGCTCCTCTTCCATGATGCCCGACCCTGTTGTTTCCAAATACTCTCTGATCGTCGTTTTACAGTCGGCCAGGTATGTGTGATCCAGAAAATTGTCGTAGGCAACATCACCCAGATTCTTTGCGGCCAAGACACTACATGTTCAATAACAGCATCATCAGTGAAAAATCACCAGCTAAATTTTGGTTAGCATTATTTTGAAAGCATCGGCAAAAGTTGCTGCGTATGATATTGACATGATTAGAGGCTGGATCAACTACTAATCCATCTTTTCTTTCCCAAGCAGAGATTTTCCAAGAGAAGGAAGATTTGGAATACCAGGAACAAAAACTAAGACAATTGTGCAAATATGAAAAGGATATCTGAGCATCAGCTTGCAGTGCTCCCTGTCTGCATCCACTAGCAATCAGGTGCTGTAAGCAATCCTTCAATAGTCTCAAAGGACTTACCAGTGCCTAAGATAAACGCGGCAAGGAAAAACATCATCCCGCCATATCTTATCTATATCGTAACGTCCATAATGTTGAAAATAGATCTCCTTGCTTCCTGCATGACAATGCACACCAGCAGTAAATAAGACAAGGATTTGGATTATCTCGACTTTGGAAGAGGGATGGTAACTTGACTCTATTTACCCCTCAAGATCATGACACAACACTCGGAAAGAAATCAGTGATTGATTGATATACAAGCGACTATAAGCAATTTTAACCCTTGAATCCTCTGAGTGATGCGTCGTGCTCAGAGAGGGTTAATTGAATCATTTAGCCCTCTAAACTGGATAGGATTTGTATCCATAAGACAATTGCAGCCAGAGCAGTAAAGCAGAGGTATTTTAATGATGTGAACGAGGGATCGATCTGTCTACCATCATGCGAGGAGATATTTAAGCAAACCATAAGCTAACACTGCTTCCACAAGCCTGTAGGTTGTTGATATATTGTCTCCAAGCTCCATAAGCTTTTAAGCAACTGTCTCAGTTACAAGATTTAGAAAAATTTATTTCAACTAATGCAACCCTATGAAGATGTACCCCTGCTATATAGAATGCATCGTCAAGTATCATTTGAAGCAGGTCATAGAGCGTCTAATTCTCCTTCTCAACATTTGGAAATCCCAAGGAGATATCACATATCAGTCAGAAATAAATCTTCCCATCAAAGACTTTGTTCATATAAAGCACAAATCCTGCAAGCACTTTTGTATTGATCGAGAAGATAGCGCATGAAAAATAAGACCCGGTAGAAAAAGTACCTCGGCATCTGATTCGGAAAAATTCCTCATCGCTATAGCGAGCGCAAAGCACCTGAACAGTTTTCAATGCATGAATCAGATTCAGAATTCTATTAGTGAAACAACAGACTTCACTAAGTCATAAAACTTAGCGAAGGCAGGATACCAAGTAGCAGTCATTCCAACTGTCCTGAAAAGACAAAACTCGCATACCGCTAGATTATCAAAGGGCTTGCCATCAAGCATCTGAGGCCTGACCTACAAGAAGAGAACTTTTTCTTTACTAACAGGAAGCAGAATATCTAAACCAGAGCAGAGAAAGTTGAGTAAATGAGTCGGTTCAAAGCGACTACGCAGCAACTCACAGCGAGAAATCGGAACTCGAGTTCCCTCCTGATGAAAGCTGGTATCTTCACTTCATCAAGCAACATACTCACTCAGTTAGTATCATCAGTGTGAAAGATTAGCTGAATTGCGCAATCTTAGAACCCGATACTAGTTCGATGATGTTCTCTCGCCATACCTCGGATTTCTCAATCTCAAAGACCGTAACCACGAGAGTCTCGCCGTCACATGGCTCCACACTGAGGCTGGAGATCTCCTGCAGCATCCCAATAGCAGAGCAAAAGTAGGGTTTAACAATGCAGCTAATATGATCATACTTGCTCAAAATTCACGCAATCTACAGATTATGACCATGGTTTCGGGTTTGGCGATGCCGCGCTCGAAGAAAATAGGAGCGGCGTGCGCGAAAACGCGCCGGAATCCGTCCAATCTCGCCACCCTAAAGTCAACCAGATCGGGAAACGTACTCCTCGCGCTTCGCTCTGGCCACAAATTCACGATCGCGCGTCAGCGAATCGCAGAGCAAACCGCACAAGACTCTACGTTCGATCCGCACGTCCGTATCCGAGAACACACGTCGCGCGGAGGAAACGGAACGACTCGGACGGGACGCTGTTACGTACCGGAGAGCAGAGAACCGAAGCCGCAGATGGAGATGCGGCCGCCGGGGCTGAGGAGCTTCTCGAAGTCGGGCTCGTCGTCAAGTTCGCTCAGTTCGAGCGGGAGCCGGTCCGGGAGCCGGTCGGCGCCGTGGCTGGACATGGTGATCGGAGACGTCCGGCGGAGGATCCCGCGGCGATCGGCGCGGCTTGAGCCGAGGAGGAGCGGATGCGGCCGAGGAGATGGCGATGGAGGTGGAGAGAGGAGATGGGGGGCGGAGGAGAACGTCGGACGACGCGAGAGCGGGCGGTGAATTGGATTGAAGGCGGAGGAGAGAGAGAGATCGGCGGTGCTCATCCGGCGGCGGCGGCGGCGGCGGCGGAGCTCAAGTAAAGTGGCGGAATGAGAAAATCGGATTGGCGTGATGACACTGCAAATGCCACGAGACTTTGGCTGTTTTACCAAAATACCCAAAGGGTAAAATTGCCTCCTTACGAGTCATAATTATTTGAAAAATATTTTTCCTAAAAATAGGGTCTTGTATCGTTTACTAAAATAAATGGACGAAAAATATTTACACATAAATTATTGTTAATAATGAAAATATTTTCATTATCTAATTATTTCAAGCGGTCATTTTTAGAAAAATAATTTTTAAATCATTCATTTTTCGCGAAACAAAATATGTCAATGACTAACCTCAAATGATCCAAAAAAGACGTCATGAGACACAAATAGCGACCATTTAAGGGAACAACATGACATGATGTAGGATCAGCAAGAATTAGTCATTGATTATTTGTGCGCGCAATCACACAATGTAATTACACTCGACTTTCGGTCTCTCTTTTCCACGAATAGCCCTAAGACAAATAAGAAATTCATAGTGATTGATTCGATTCACCAATGATCTTTGAAGCACTTGATAACTCGAGAAAAAAAGACCCATCATGCAAGGCAAAAACATTTCTCGAACACCTCCTTCATTGTCGTAGGATATATGCATTCAAGAAAGTCAGGGCGTAACAGGCACGATTATCTACATAACTGCATATATATACTCATGATCACACATTGTTTGTTTATGGGTGCTTAATCGGCCTTTTATTTAAATACAAATAATTTCCCTCTAACTTAATCTCTTCGTATCTTGCTGTAGTTTTTCCTGCTAATTTTGACGGTTGAACCGATACTCTAAATTGTGCTGATAACTTCATCTTGATCCTACTCTTTATCTCTCTCCTGATCACCATGGAGAATAGAAAAGCAAGTCAAAAGCACCAAAAGGAGGCAATGGTGCTGTCAACGGCACTAGCAGATCACTTTGTGAACTGACATGAGCTCTTTTCAAAAAGTTACTTGCTTTTTTTCTTATGCAAAGCACTAAAGCTATAGAATAATATCCCCTAGAATGACTACTTGTTACAACCTATCGCAGTGGGTGCTTCTATGGCTGATTGACCTAATTTTATAAGGTCAGACATCTCGCCGTTACAAAATATTACAATCGATCTCAAGTTACATCTTTTTACCTGTCGATCAAGTTGCGAGCCACGAGGTCGAGCTTGTGACTCGAGTTGGCATGGCCATGAGAAAAGAGAGAAGCTCATTGGCGACAAGGGGTTCCTCCAACTTGGAAAATCCTGGTTTATTTGTGGTGTATTAAGCATGTGATCATTCTTGCTTTATTCCCACTTGCATTCGGTGGCGTGGCTGTAACGGGGTTGCGTTAACAAATTTCATATTGTTTGTTGTAACCATTAGAAACTGAAATAATAACTCTGAGAAAGCGATAACAAATTTAATATTGACCAAGTCAGTGAATAAATATATTGAATGAATTTTCTTAACAAGTAAAAAGGACTAAATTACAAACCAAATATAGACTTGCAAAATCGCTACAAAATTGTAATAGAATTAGACATGAGATGAGGTGCACATTATCAAATCTCCTTAAGCCAATTAGCTCTCCTGTCAACAACAGTATTTTGCAAATTTACGAATTATGCCTTTCAAGATACATCTTGAACCTATTTTGTATTAGCACTATACATATAGGACTCACTCGAATTTTTTCTCGAACCGGCACACTTAGAGATTTAACAAATAAATAATTGAAGAGAATAGATTCATTTTCTAACTTTGAACACAGAGAGATTGAAACAACTTTCTAAGCACAGAAATGCTAGGTATGCCTCTCTCAAATGAATGATAGTCCATTTCAATTTATGGAGATTGATAGGACATGATTTGAAAGAACATGATTTGAAGAGACATGTTCTTTCGGATATGTCTATTAAAGACAAAAACAACTGCCGCAGAAAATGATCCGAAAAGACATGTGGCAACTGTTGTAGAAATTGATCTGAAGAGACATGTTCACAATTGCTCACTTTTGTCAAGCCATTAACCAATAGTTACAACACAAATATCACGAGAGTCAAAAATATAAAAATGAACAAGTGAACAGAATCTGTGCAAAACATGCATCTTATGGTCCTTTATGGTTTGTTTAAAGCACGCGCACATACAAAAGAACCCTTAATCACTATGCCATCAATGCCAACTTTCGTACCTTTAATCTGCTCTGCTCATAGACAAACGTCTAATTTCAATTATTTGACGGCATTGTTTAGGTCTATTCACTACTAAATTGATAATGTATCAATTTAAATTTTTAGGTTGGACTTTCTAACACATCTTATGGTCCTTTATGATATGCTTAAAACACAAAAAAGAACCCCTTAATCACTATGCTATCAATGCCAACCCTCGTACCTTCAAATTGCTAATTGACAAGCGTCTCGTTTCAATTATTTGGCGACATTGTTTGGGTCCATTCCCTACTAAGTCGAACATTTAACGTTTCCTAAGCTTTGGTACTCTTCTCCCTTCGTTCATCTCCAGCCGTATATCCTTTTGAGTCCCAAGTGGTTGAGCGGGGCCGAAGCATACAGGCAAGCACTGCCCGGCCACGAGGCATGCCACCAACAGAAACACCAATTCGTGCCCATCTATTAACTGACCATGGCCCCATTTTTGAGATCTCCCTCCTCGTCCAATATCTACAGGAGCCCGTTCGGCACTTGTTCATCGTGAAACTTGCAACGGGGGTTTCTTACAAGCTGCTATAAGATGTTCCGACGATGCTCGGGTCGTTTTAATCGTCCTAATGTCTCGTCTTGCGAGAGGTTTGCCAAAGATATTCTTAAAGACCTAATACCCTCTTGACAGTCCATGGTTAGTGTGTAAGATAGCTATACCCAGTTCTTCTTCTTTTTCTCCTCTAAATGTTGGCATGCTACAATCCCCTTTGTAGCTGTTTATAGTAGTTACATGATGTCGCTAACCCTAAGAGTCACTCCAAGTGGTAAGTACATTCATCTTCATCGCTCATTGTCTGAGTTTTGATCGCAACACAGTTCAAATCATCTGTAGGGGCACGACAGTGTGCTCCAGCCTCTTGAATGGGGGGGACTGCTGTACTTTTGGAGATTTAATTGGGTGTACTTCGAAAATAAAAAAATTACCCGATCAATCTTAAATTTATTGTACGGATGCTAATTTAGTCTTAAATTTTACAATATTGCCAATTTAGTCCAAACCTTTGCGCGAAATTCCAACATCATCCTTTCGATTTATTTTCGGGGGAAATCGTTGACGTGGCGGTCCGATCACCACCGGTCGTCCTACGCGGCATACCGCCGCGTCAGCGATTTCCAGCAAAGACTGATCGGGAATGACAACATTGAAATTTCGCGTAAAGATTTAAGACTAAATTGGCAAAATTGAAAAGTTTATGACTGAATCGGCACGATCGATTAAGTAATTTTTTCCTTAAGAAATCTAGATAATAAGGCTGACTACGTGCTCGGTATTAGATACATTCTTATTTTAGAATCTACATATCTCAACCCCTCACCTTAAATTTATAATTTGCCAAGAGTGTCAACTCACCCCCCCCAAATTAAAATTTTGGGTTGGGCCACTGCCCACTTTCATATATTATACATGGCCCAATTCCCTAAAAAACCCCCAACTTTACCCTTTGTCCCAATTATATCCCAAACTTTTTTTTGTCTTATAAAAAACCTCAAACTTTTACTTTTGTCCCAAATCTACCCAATTCACTTTTCGTCCAATTTTTTAATATTATTTTTTTATTTTTTCGAATTTTTTTATTTTTATTTTCTTTTTTTTTTCCTTTCCTTTTCTTTTTTTTTGTTTCATCTTCGGCCGGTCGCCGGTCCGCTGAGCCGTTCTTGGTCCGGCGCGACCGGCCAGAGGCGAGGCCAGCGAGGTCGGCCCAGCCGGCTTGGTGAGCTTGGCCCCGCCGGCCATTGCGAGGCGACCTCGCCAATAGCTGCGGGGCCGACCTCGCCAATGGCCGGCGGGCCGAGCCTCGCCGTGGTGGCGAGGCTCGGCCCCGCCGGCCTGGTGAGGCTCGGCCTCGCCGTTCTTGGGCGAGGCCGACCTCGCCCGATTCGGCGGGGCCGACCTCGCCGGTTCTGCGGGGGCCGAGCCTCGCCAATAGCCGACGAGGCTCGGCCTCGCCCGGCCGGCGTGGCCGAGTTCTCGCCCGGATACGGCGAGGCTCGGCCCGCCAGGCAGCGCGAGGTCGGCTCGCTAAGAACAGCCGAGGTTCGGCCTCGGCCGACCTCGCCGTTCTTCGGGCGAGGCCGACTGCTCGCCCGGTACGGCGGGGCCGAGCCTCGCGTATCCGGCGAGAACTCCGGCCACGCCCTGGCGAGGCCGAGCCTCGCCAATAAGCGGCTGGGGCCGAGCCTCGCCGTGGCTGGTGAGGTCGGCCCCGCCGGCAACCGGCGAGGTCGGCTCGCCCAAGAACGGCGAGGCCGAGCCTCGCTCCGGCCACGGCGAGGCTCGGCTCGCCCACGCCGACGGGGACCGAGCCTCGCCGGCCACGGCGAGGCTCGGCTCGCCTAACGCCGGCGAGGCCGAGCCTCGCCCCCGCCGGCCCCCGCCTCTGGCCGGTCGCCGATCCGACGACCGGCCCAAAGGTGAAACAAAAAAAAAAAGAAAAGGAAAGGAAGAAGAAAAAAAAATAAAAAATAAAAAATTCGAAAAAATAAAAAATAATATTAAAAAATTGAAAAAGTAATTGTAGATTTGGGACAAAAGCAAAGTTTGAGGTTTTTTATAAGACAAAAAAAAGTTTGGGATATAATTGGGACAAAGAGTAAAGTTTGGGGTTTTTTAGGGAATTAGGCCTATTATACATACACCGTCACATTTTTCTTTTATTAATTTTGCTTATTCGTGAACATGATTCAAAGAAAAACAAAGGGTCCTTTTTCTTTTTCTTTTTCTTTTCCTTGTTTTTTTTTTGGGAAAAAACCACCAAAAACCCCAAACTTTGTCATTTGTGACACATTTACCCCAAACTTTTTTTTGTGACACCAAAAACCCGAACTTTCTTTTTGTGACACATTTACCCCAATATATTTAGTACATGGGCATTTTTGTCTTTTTGCTTTTTTTTTTTTTTCCTTCCGTGAGGGGCCTCGCCGGCGTCAGCGAGGATGCCCATCGCCGGATCCGCGAGGGGCCTCGCCCGGCGCCGAGCGAGGGCGGCCCTCGCCGTCTGGCGAGGTCGACCCTCGCCGGCGTTGGGCGAGGGCCGCCCTCGCTCGCCCGAGGCGAGGCGACCCTCGCTGACGCCGGCGAGGGTCGACCTCGCCGGCGTTGGGCGAGGGCCGCCTCGCTCGCCCAGGCGAGGCGACCCTCGCCCGACGCCGGCGAGGTCGACCTCGCCGGATCGGGGAGAGGGCCGCCCTCGCTCGCCCAGGCGAGGGCGACCCTTGCCCGGCCGCCGGCGAGGTCGCCCTCGCACGGGCGAGCAAGGGCGGCCCTCGCCGAGGCTCGGGCGAGGTCGACCTCGCCGGGCGGCCCTCGCTCGACGCCGGCGAGGTCGACCTCGCTCGACGCCGGCGAGGGTCGCCCTCGCCGGGCGAGCGAGGATGGCCCTCGCCGGGCGGCCCTCGCTCGGCCGGCGGGTCGACCTCGCGACGCCGGCGGGTCGCCTCGCGCTGGGCGGCGAGGATGGCCCTCGCCGACAGCCGGCGAGGGTCGACCTCGCCTGAGTCGGGCGAGGGCCGCCCTCGCTCGCCCAGGCGAGGGCGAACCTCGCTCGACGCCGGCGAGGGCCGCCCTCGCTCGACGCCGGCGAGGGCCCCCCTTGCCGGATCCGGCGAGGCCCCCCTCTCCGGAAAGGAAAAAAAAAGAAAAAGCAAAAAGACGAAAATGCCCATGGACTAAATATATTGGGAGTAAATGTGTCATAAAGGATCGAGATTTTTGTGTCGCAGCCAAGAAGTAAATGTGTGCGAATGCGAAAGTTTGGGATTTTGGTGATTTTTTCTTTTTTGTTTTTGGGTGGGGTGGCCCGAGATGTAGAGATCTCCCATGTGGTAAGGATCTTGCCCCTCGGACCGAGAGTGGCCCGAGCCTCGAGACGGCGACGGCGACGGCCACGCTCGTGTCGGTGTTGTCGCCTCTTTCCGTAGACGCGCGCGCCGCCCGACGACAGCCTCAATCAATCAGTTCTCCGCCACGTGCCTCGGCTGTTGCTCCTGTCTTTAACCTCTGCCTTTCTTTGCTGTTATATGTAAAATAGTCTGCAACTAATGCATATAGGTCACCGGGCGCTTCTAAGATTTCTCGAGATCGATAGTGACTGAAATCACGTAATAATAGATCTCGTCTCATGATTGAAATCTATTTTGTACGTACGTGGATGCCAATTTGATATTAACATTTTAAATTCAGTTAACATAATTCTAAATTTTTTTGTGATTTTCCAATGTAATCTATCCAATTAAAATTAGCCGAAATTACTAATGAGACAGTTTAGTCAACGTCGGCTGTCTCACATGCCGTGGGCGGTGAACTGGTGTGGATCACATCGTTTTGAGTAGTTCTTTTTTAATTTTGAATTTCTTTTTTAACTTGTTTTCCTCTATATTTTATTTTACCGTTCATCTTCAATTTGAAACCCAAATCTGGGTTTCAACTCCTCCTCTCTTCCGCTATCTGCAGCAACAAGGGCATGGGTTTTAGCTTCTCTTGTGGTCGGAGAGTGCATGTAGGCCCTTGCCTAGATTTGAGTGAGAGTCGCGACTGTCGCCGGCCATTGCCAAGGCCCTAGTGACCATCGCCAACCAATGCCGAGGGAAGAAGATGAACAATAGAGAAAGAAAGAAAAAATAAAGAAAAGAAATGAAAGAAAATGGAAAGAAAGAAGATTGAAAATAATAAACTCAAAACCATGTTGTTTCATTTAAGATTGTTCATCTCATATGCTAGTCATACCACGTATGATGATCGGTGCTAATTGGATTGCTACACCAGTGATCTCCAGCCTTAATTGGCTGGATGTACTACAATTAAAAATCGTCAAAAGATTTTGACTACATTAACCAAATTGAAAAGTTTAGGATAAAATTGAATACATATAATATATTGATGACATTTTGGGCAATTTTCCTATATTTTATAGAGTTTCCATGATAAAAGATGCTATCATTACGGCAAAGCGTGACACGTTATGAGTTTCATAAAGGCCGATGATTTCATTGGTAGTTTCGTAACAAACGATGATATTTTCTTTATTTCCCTCATTTTATTCCCAATTAGGGATGAAGAGCATTAATAATAAAGAGTGATGCTAGGACTTACTAAGATCGATTTACCAAATTGGTATATGATTTGTTAGACATGAGCGGTCCTCTAGCATACACAACGGGACTCTATGCAGAGGATGGACATATCTCCTTACAATATCCATATCACTTGTAAAAAAAAAAGTGTTAGAATATTTAAATATTATGATAAGTTTACTGGAAGTCCTAAAACTTATCGCAAAAGTGCAATTTAGTCATAAAACTTGCAAAATGTGTAATCAATTTCTAAAACTTATTAAATTGGTGCAATCAAATAATTCCGTTAACCCTGTCCAATTTGGCTGACGGAAAATGCTGATGTGATTTTCTTTATATTTTATCTCTTTTACGTGGCGATGGCGTGGCTAAAACGACGTTGTTTTAGTCAATTCACGATTTTTAATATAGATTTTATTTAAATTATATACAAAATAAGCTAGTTAAAAATAAAAAAGGCAGGTGCCTAGCCACAAGGTTTCTCCCCTGTGTGTCTTTTTTCATTAATTAGCTTATTTATTTAAATAAAATTTATATTAAAAATATCATATTTAGTTTAAAACGATATCGTTTTGGCCTTATGTCTTATGATTTAGTCATGTCATCGCCACGTATGAAAGAAAAAAAGTCACATCAGTATTTGTCGTTTGCCAAATTGGACAAAGTTTATGAAATGACTCAATTGCATCAATTCGACAAGTTTTAGAACTTGATTGTACTTTTTTGTAAATTTTAAGACTTAATTTTATTTTTGTGATAAATTTTAATACTTTCAATGTATTTATAATTTAAATGTCAAATCGCGTCTTCGTTTCGCTGTCGAGCGATCTTGGGCGTACCCCGGCGAACCTAGGCCCGGGCCATATTGTCGTCAATCATCGTCTTAATTGTGTTTTGTTTCTCTCAAAAAATCAGGGCGACGTAATTCCAGGAGCGGAACCGCTAGGTAGGGGCTCCCTCTTTTGACCCGACACCCGCCTACGTGGCGCCAATCTACGGGCTACCGACAGGCAAATGGAAAGCTCCCGGGACGAGCGCTCGTCGCTAACATGCGCCTCCCCTGAATCCCTCCCTCCCTCCGTCTCATAAATGCGCTTCGCTTTCCTTCTCCTTTCGCTCCTCCAAATCACATAGATCAACCCCTTCTCTCTCTCTCTCTCTCTATCATCTATCGTCAGTTGCTTCCTCGTCTTTGCGGTAACGAGGCTCTGAATCCGTTTGTCTGAATCGAGGTCGGCGGGCGGGCGGGCGAGGCAAGGCTCAGTAAGTTGTCGAGGTTCTTGCCGATTCTTGATTGTCGTCGTCGTCGTCGTCGTCATCCTCCGAAGATCGTTCCGTCGCAGCTCCTGGCTGCTCGAATTCGGTGGGTCTGTTGCTCTCTTTCATTCTTTCCCCATTTGATTTGACATCGCCGTTCGGGATTCTGGGCAGCTCGTTTTACCCGTCTCCGGAGATTGGCGGGGGCCCGAATTTAGGCTGCGCCTGCGCGATTGGGAGTAAAGGGTTTTCTGGTTGCGTGTTTGATCGGTCGAACTGGGTCGGCGTTTGTATTTGTCGGGGATCTGGTTTCTGGGCGGCGCTTGGATGTGGATATGATGGTGGTCTGGGTGGTGGGTTAAATCGTTGTGCTCGTGTCATTGATGAGACGCCGTTCGCCGGCGAGTGTCGCATCGGAGCAAATGGAGAAGGGAACGGCTAAGAACCAGCACTCCCGCCTCTGTTTCTTGGCTACATTGTCCTTGTTTTTCTGGGTTCTGCTGTTTTACTTCCATTTCGTAGTTCTAGGGGGTAATCCCTTTGATGAATCCGCCAAATTGCAGCCCATACCGGTTAGAACCGAATCCACGCCTTCTCATAGGATCGATGATGACCCTTCGTCGGAACCCCGCATGAGCGCTACGCCGCTGAGGGAGAGCCATTTGGAAACTCCCCAAGTGGTCGATCCCCCGAAAAGGGAAACTCCCCGAGTGGTCGATCCCCCGAAAAAGAAAATTCCTAAAGTGGTGGAGTCCCCGAAACGGGAAACTAAAAGGAAAAGAGAGAGTTTCCCCTTTATGAGACCATTGAGAACTACAGAGAACAAGAGTGATCCGTGCGGTGGGAGGTACATATATGTCCATGATTTGCCACCTAGGTTTAACGAGGACATGCTCAAGGAGTGTAGGAAGTTAAGCCTCTGGACCAATATGTGTAAGTTCACCAGTAATGCCGGGCTCGGTCCACCGCTCGAGAATGTCGAAGGTGTGTTCTCGAATACGGGATGGTACGCGACAAATCAGTTTGCTGTTGATGTCATTTTCAACAATAGGATGAAGCAGTACGATTGCTTAACGCGTGATTCTTCCATTGCCGCGGCTGTTTTCGTACCCTTCTATGCTGGATTTGACATCGCAAGGTATCTCTGGGGTTACAACACATCTGTGAGGGATGCCGCATCTCTTGATTTAGTTAAATGGCTGATGAAGAGGCCGGAGTGGAACATCATGGGAGGGAAGGATCACTTCCTTGTTGCTGGGAGGATCACATGGGATTTCAGGCGGTTAAGTGACGAAGAAACGGACTGGGGCAATAAGCTTCTCTTTCTCCCTGCTGCAAGAAACATGTCTATGCTTGTTGTGGAGTCAAGTCCATGGAATGCGAATGATTTCGGCATTCCTTATCCGACTTATTTTCACCCAGCAAAAGATGCTGACGTATTCAATTGGCAGGACAGGATGAGGAAATTGGAGCGCAAATGGCTGTTCTCGTTTGCCGGCGCTCCTCGTCCGGACAACCCAAAATCAATTCGAGGACAAATCATTGATCAGTGCAGGAACTCTAAGGTCGGCAAGCTGCTAGAGTGTGATTTTGGGGAGAGCAAGTGTCATTCTCCAAGCAGTATTATGCAGATGTTCCAAAGCTCCCTTTTCTGCTTGCAGCCACAGGGTGATTCATATACGAGGAGATCTGCTTTTGACTCGATGCTGGCAGGTTGTATACCAGTCTTCTTCCATCCGGGATCAGCCTACACTCAATACACCTGGCATCTTCCGAAAGATTACACAAAGTACTCCGTCTTTATTCCTGAAGATGATCTAAGAAAGCGCAATGTTAGCATAGAGGAGAGGCTCCGGGAAATATCTCCCGAGCAGGTGAAGATAATGAGGGAGGAAGTCATAAATCTCATCCCGAGGCTTATATATGCTGATCCGCGCTCGAAACTAGAGACTCTGAAGGACGCTTTCGATGTAGCTGTGCAGGCCGTCATTGACAAGGTTACGAGGCTGAGAAGGAACATTATTGAGGGCCGTACTGAATATGATAACTTTATTGAAGAGAATAGCTGGAAATATGACTTGTTGGAGGAGGGACAGCGTGAAGTGGGAGGCCACGAATGGGATCCTTTCTTCTCGAAGCCAAAGGGCGAGGGAGATTCTGGAGGTTCCTCTGCAGAAGCTGCGAAGAAGTCTTGGAAGAACGAGCAGAGAGACCAGTCATGATCTGGAGGCTTCAGTTTTCCTGAAGAAGCTTTACCAAGTGCTGATGCATGGTGATGCCTCTAGATGGAGTTCATGTCAAGAGAGATTCCGACCGAAGGCAAGAGCACAATGGCTCTCCGATGACATATTTTTGAAGCTAATATACCGTTCAGTTCAGCCTTTTAGGTCCACTGCCGTGCTAGGCAATCAAAGACAGAAACATAGTTGAGTGTCCCGCTTCCTTCTACATTCTGCCTGTATCGTGCCTAGCGATTCTTTAATTGCGTTTAATAGGGTATTACATAGCACATATTCCATGGATGGATCTGTTTAATGTCCATGTTCGCAAAGATACTGGAACTTTTCATGAGAAATATAATTTTTCTGTTTCTGGTCAAGCTTTCGATCTCAGCATAGTGGACCCAAGTTGCTCCATCTTTGCAAGTTCTCAATAGAAGCAGCTATATAAGCCAATGTACTGTTCTTTTCTGTAAGGTTGATGTTTCGCAGATTCTGGCATGTTTTCAAGTGCCTGTAGTTGGTTGCATGTTTATATCTCATCAAGTTTTCCTAAATTGAGGGGGCTTGCGAAATTGGGTCTTGTTGTTTGGTAGGGTTCTCTACCTGTTTTTGTCGTCCAACGTTCAAGGGTGTTTTCGGTCAGGCTTGCGAAATCCGCTTTGTGCCCTATCCCAGCTCTAGGGAAAGTTTTCGTTGCATGAACTTCTTGCCCCTACATGTTTGCTTTCAAGACTGATAGGACCTGCTAACCTGTGGTTCTAAAGACTCTTCGAACATGGAAATGCAAACTTGTTTCATCTTGTTCAGAAAGTTCAGTGATTTAATCTCTCTGTGATACCTATTTGTGTTTTGTGTGCTGAGTTAGTACTCCGTAGCTTGAAGAAGCAGCTTCTTCTGGCGTCTAAAATACCCAGAGATTCTGGAGGATTATCCTGGATTCATGGATTCGTCTCTTTTACCTGGAAAATGGTATCTTTTCCTGGCCATGACATTAGGATCTTCCACCATATATGTCACTAAGCCATTCATCGTCAGGATTTAAAATACGATTGCCGGATCGGCTTCACATGGTCAGGAATTTTATATACTAGACGTGCAACAAAGGGAGTCCCTGTCATTACTACCCTTTTCACTTTCTTCTTTGTTGGCAAGAATATGTATGGTGGCCCATTCATTGTGGCGTTTTCCTGGCTATAGTGGTGATGACCTAATGTCCATAGGGAATGAACTGGTGGAGCTCTTTTCGGGCTATTTCTTGTCTCCATCTCCATCTTGTTCTTGGCATGTTTGCTCTCAATATCGCCGCCTTGAGTGCAAATTTCCCTTCATCGATTGCTTAACAAGAATCCGTAGACACTTATCCATGAAACGTCATTGTAAGGATTGGAGGAGTCTTCTTCGCAACTCGAATGTCCAAATTATGGTGGAATTGGTTTGACATTTCAAATTGCAGAGACGCGAGTAGGGGCTAATGTGTATAGGTAGAGTTGAAACTAAGACAAGTTACTTACGAGTAGTTCGGGTTCGGTTCGATGCAGAACTGTTAATACTCGTTCGAGCTCGAGTTGAGTTTTGACCGCGGCTCATGTTGGAGAATTTGCATAATTTGATTGATGGAAGGCCTGACTCATTCTGTCCCAACAGGGAACCCCAATTGACTCTCTTAATTGCCGTCAAAGCCGGATCTCAGCTGAAGTTAAACGCGATTGCTAGAAAATTCTTTTTGACTTTTGCTGTTTCCCACTGACACGAGCTGGAATCTAGGAGTTCCCAGCACGTTTCTTGGTAAAACCCTAGGAGACACATTTCCTCCCAAGACAAGAAGTCAACACGATTCCCCTAAACACGTCTTCTAGACCTTCTTAAGTTAAAGAAATTGCAAGTCTTAATATGATAATCCGAGCTTAGTCGGTCCAGATCTAGTTTCCTAACTCGACCTTAAGATCACGTTCTCCTGCAGTAGAATAGAATAACGGTGCCCATCATAGTACTTCTTGAAATCATGGCCATATGGTGCGGAGTACACTGAACCTAGCAGGGAGTTGGAATCTGTCCATTGCGTGCTACGCCCACTTGTCAAAAGATCGCGGTATAAAGAGCGATAAAATAATGGGATTCGATAAATATTTCATTGACCGACGTGTTCCGCTTAAAGAAGCGTAATTTTTAGGTCACGATGTGAACAGGTGTATGCGATTTTGGCGTTCGCGAAGGCAGCAAAGATATACTTATGTGCATGAGGTATCTATCAGGATAATTCTCCAATAGTGTATTTTAAGCAAACTTGTTCCCAATTACATATGGGCTTGGGCAAAGGAGCAGAGAGCCGAATCTGATGCACCATCACGTCTACAAGGAAGCCATACGTGTGACTAAACCTCCTGTGGCTTAGTCAATGGCCCTCTAGCCCTAACTTTCTTGTACCCACCAAGATTTTTTGGTAGGGGAAGGTCTGCACTGCTGCACATAGCTCTCTACATGAAAATGCTAAACTCGATGAATTGGGCCAGATCTGGATTTCTTGTCTCGTCCGAAAACTACGGGTTGGAGCGATAAAAGAACCAGGCCCAAGATAGTCCGGCATCATCTATACATACGTAGCCACTACTCGGAAAACCGTACCAAACGCCGTAATATTATCAAAGGTGATGAAAAAAAAAGAAGTAAATCTGTTCCCAATCGATGTTGGTCATTTTGATGTTGTTATTCCGTGAAAACGAATTGTGATTTGCATCGACTTCGTTGCATACACGATCATGATCTAAATCCTTTGATTCATGTACTCACACTTTAATACACGAACCCTTTGCAACCTCCATTTAGCATTAGGATTGGAGGATGGCCGTGAACGACGGTCTCACACCGACGGATCATTCCATAGCCCCCGAAGTCGCCGGGTTGTATCCACGAGAATGCTCGTTTGGTTGAGAACCGCGTCGCCGTTCCAAAATCATCGCTGTCTTCAACGCATGTCGGGTCTTTATAACTACTGAGAGTGAGATTCTAGCACATTTTTTAGGGATTGAGATATACCCAGTAATGTTGTAATTCGTAGAACAGTGTGGTTCTCTCTCTCTCTCTCTCTCCTTAGCTAATTTGATTGGCTACTTGCGCGGTGGGCAAATGCGTGGAATGGGAGCCATGGATGGCTAAGTCCAAGACCTTATCATTAATGCACTGCGCGCGCGCGCGCAGAGACAGAAGCTCAAGCATTGAATTGGCGATGGCCATTTTCACCTTTCATCTCAGTACAGCTTCGAACTCTCCGCTCTACTTACCATGTCTTCCGTCCGTCTCTTTAACCCAAGTACCGAGCATCAAACATTCGCCCGACATTTCATTCGAATCCAACGGCTCTTCATGTATTAAAACCGACCACTACTTCTCGTGAAGCCGAAGAGCTCAGAGCGCACACGAACACCGAAGCTCCTCAAGAGCTCTCTGTCTCTCTCTCAGCCAAATGATCCTCGTGATGAAGAGCCCTTGAATTTCACGAGTTTCCTCTTCTCTACGCTCAGAGCTCAGTTTTGAATTCTCACTCCCTCTCTCTCTGTGCGAGTTCTTCATATAAGTCACCCGCAAATGTGTCCCCGAATCATGCAGCAAAGTGTCTCGACACAATACCCATGGAAGCCACTATCAACTCGCTCATCGTCACCTTCTCGCTTTCGCTCTGCTTGGCCGCGCTCCATGCCAACACTGACCCTCTCCACACTTACATAGTTCAGCTCCATCCTAACGGGCCGACCCGGTTCGCGTTCGCTTCTGAGCTCCAATGGCACCTCTCCTTCATCCACCGCACCGTCCCTCCCTCTCACGTGGAAGACCCTTCTTCTCGCCTGCTCTATTCCTACCGTTCCGCGATGGACGGTTTCGCCGCTCGCCTGTCCAACTTGGAGCGCGAGAGCTTGGAGCGAATGAGCGATGTCATTGCCATTCGGCCTGACAGGGTCCTCCAAGTGCAAACTACTTATTCCTACGAGTTCCTAGGATTGAATCCCTCGGGAGGGGCTTGGAGTGAGTCGAGGTTCGGGCGCGGGACGATCATCGGTGTCCTAGATACCGGAGTTTGGCCCGAGAGCCCGAGCTTTGATGACCGGGGCATGCCGCCTGTCCCCAAGAAATGGAAGGGGACGTGCCAAGAGGGGCAGGGCTTCAACTTTTCGAATTGCAACCGGAAACTAATCGGCGCCCGGTTCTTCACCAAGGGGCACCGCGTGGCTTCTCCGTCACCTTCGGCGGACGACGTGGTCGAGTATGTCTCGCCAAGAGACTCCCATGGCCACGGGACGCACACCTCATCAACGGCTGGGGGAGCCTCTGTGGCATTGGCGAGCGTGCTTGGTAATGGTGCCGGCGTGGCCCGCGGGATGGCCCCGGGCGCCCACATTGCAGTGTACAAAGTCTGCTGGTTCAGTGGCTGTTACAGCTCTGATATATTAGCTGCGATGGATGTGGCAATCAGGGATGGAGTCGATGTCCTCTCCCTCTCACTTGGCGGCTTCCCGATCCCCCTTTACGCGGATAGCATTGCTATCGGGAGCTTTCGTGCAGTCGAGCAGGGCGTATCAGTTGTATGCTCTGCCGGAAACAACGGGCCAATCCTGAACTCAGTCGCTAACGAAGCTCCGTGGATTCTAACTGTAGGCGCAAGCACGCTTGACAGGAGATTCCCTGCTATTGTTCGGTTGGGCAACGGGAAGTTCCTATATGGAGAATCCTTGTACCCCGCGAGGGACCGTTTGGCAATGTCTCGTGAAGAACTCGAGTTGATTTACGTCACTGACGGCAACATGGGGGGCGAATTTTGCTTGCGAGGGTCACTCCCTAGAGAAAAGGTTCAAGGCAAGATGGTTGTCTGCGACCGCGGAGTCAATGGGAGGTCGGAGAAGGGCCAAATCGTGAAGGAAGCGGGTGGGGCCGCGATGATCCTAGCGAATACCGAGATAAACCTTGAAGAGGACTCGGTGGATGTCCACGTGTTGCCAGCGACGACAATCGGATATTCAGAGTCGATCCTCTTGAGGGCCTACATAAACTCCACCGCAAGGCCGAGGGCCAGGATCGAGTTCGGCGGGACCGTCATTGGGAAAAGCCGAGCGCCCGCAGTGGCTCAATTCTCGGCCCGAGGACCGAGCCTGACTAATCCTACAATCCTGAAGCCTGATGTGATTGCTCCAGGAGTCAACATTATTGCTGCTTGGCCTCAAAACTTAGGTCCAAGTGCGCTTCCTGAAGATTCCAGGAGAGTGAACTTCACAGTCATGTCAGGGACTTCCATGGCCTGCCCTCACGTCGGCGGGATTGCCGCTCTGATCCGTTCCATCCACCCAGGATGGACCCCGGCAGCCATCAAGTCGGCAATCATGACGACCTCGGACACAACCGACCACTCAGGGAAGCCAATCATGGACGGAAACAAACCTGCGGGGATCTTCGCAATGGGGTCGGGGCAAGTGAACCCGGCAAGAGCCATCAACCCGGGATTGATCTACGACATCAACCCGGACAACTACATCACCCATCTGTGCACATTAGGCTACACGAATTTGGACATCTTCACTATCACTCACCGAAATGTCAGCTGTCGCGAGCTCTCAAGGTCAAACAGGGGCTTCAGCCTAAATTACCCTGCAATTTCCGTGATTTTTAAGGACGGGAAGAGGAGGAAGATGGTCAGGAGGCGGGTCACTAACGTGGGCGAGCCGAATTCTGTATACTCGGTGGAAGTGGCGGCGCCGGAGGGGCTAAGCTTGAGAGTCAGGCCAAGGAGGCTTGTGTTCAGGCACATGAACCAGACTTTGAGCTACAGAGTGTGGTTTATAGCAAGGAAGAGAGCTGGGACTCCAAAACATAGCTACTCTCAGGGACATTTGACTTGGGTTCATTCTGGCCAAAGCGTGTACAGAGTGAGAAGCCCCATCTCAGTGGCTTGGAAGAACTAGGAACCTGGATTTTTTTCTATTTTTTTCGCGCGGTAGGACTATTTACAAAGCGCGATTTCTTATGAATATCGTCGCTGTGATAATTGATTAGGAGGACGAATTTGAATTGGGTTATGGTTTCTTTACCATGATGAGTCTTGGCGAAATAAAACTAAAATCGGTTTCTCAGGACTGTAAATCTGTGTGAGTCTCATCCTGTCTGTCGTATTGAGAGTAGAGTGCTTTCTTTGCTAGAATGTGATCAATCTCTGGACTACTAGTTCTCGGGGAGTCACATGAAAACCAGAAAAAGGCGAAAGCTGTTGCAATCGAGGAATTCTAAACCCGACCTAAAATACCGCAAGCCGCGTTCGGATCGATCGGAATCAGCGTCGGCTCAACTTGGCAACTCCTACTGGTGCATAGCCCGACGACAAGCTCGGAATTTGTCGAGGAAACGGTGGACTTCTTTCGCTTTTTAGATGTCATTTGCCGTGCCAGTAACTAGAGAATGGTAAGTTGTGTCGATCAAAGTTCCGATTTCCGGTGGAAATTATCGAAATTTTGAGTAAATATTTAGATCTAAATCGATAAAAATTGAAAAATTTATAATTGAATTCACATCCGTATTATGAATCTAAGATTGATCGAGCGAATTCCCCATCAAACTTGTCTTCCATTTTGCGTTCCCCAATTGGTTTTTCCACGGGAGTGAAAGTTACAAACTTGTCTTGAGCATAGGACAGGTAACTCTTTCCATCGAGCCAAAGGACACGTGGCGCGAACCCACGAAAGTCCTGGCCTCTGCCACGTGTACGGACGTGCGGGGAGGAGGAGCTGGCAAAAGGCAAAGAAAAACGTGAAACAAAGAATTTGGTGGTGGTCGGGTCAACCTTGGCCCCTCCTTTTGTCTCGCTCTCCCTCTCTCTTGTTTGTCTGAAGAGATTTCGGGCATGTTTGGTTCGACTTTTAGGGAATACATTTGCATATATACAAATACCTTTGAGCTAAAGAGATTTTTCGAAATACAAATAATATTTGATAACGAGTATTTTAAAATCACATTTGAAAGCAACTTTGATCTAAATACCGTTTGGTAAAATTTAATTTTGTGAATAACTTTTGCTAATATTTAAAAAAAAAAAAGCAAAGAAGGAAGAGCCATGGCCGGCTGGCTAGCCTTGCCTGAGGTCGCGCGACCTCAGGCGTCGCCTGGGTTGCGCAACCCCGGCGATTGCTGCCGGAGGGTTGCGCGACCTCAGGCGGCCTCGCCTGGGTTGCGCGAGGCCGGTGATCGCCGTTTGGGGGTCGGCTGACCCCGGCGACCGCTGCTTGGGGTCGGCCGACCTAAGGCGGCGCCTAGGTCGCACGACCCAGATCCGGGTCACGCGACCTAAAGGCCGCTCGAGGTCGACCGACCCCAGGCGGCGGTCGCCGGGTAGCGCCGACCCCTGTGCGGCGGTCGCTGGGTCGGCCGACCCCGAGCGGCGATCTGGCCGGACGTCGGCCGGCCCCAGGCGGCGGTGGCCGGACCCCTCAGGCGGTGGTCGCCGGTCTCAGTCGGGAAGATGAACAGTACACGTGAACAGTGCACATTGCATTTCGAAAATGCAAGTCCCCAAAGCTCCTCCATCCCTCCATTCAACCAAAGTCTCTTAGAGGGTTTTGGAGATGCAATTGTATCTCCTCAAAGCTTGCCAAAATATTTGCCAAACAGGTTTGCATTTACGGAAGAGACTTTAGAGCCCCAAAGTAGCTTTCAAATGCCCAACCAAACTGGCCCAAATTTGAGGCAAGTATGGTGTACATGAACATCAGAACTCAAGACAGACAGCCAAGCATCCAACGTACGTTGCATATGCTTCCGAAACTTCCCCATCTGCCATCCGGGGTCTTCACACGGCTGGAGAATGTCCTGGGGGAAAGAAAGAAAGATGCCTTTTTTGTTCCGCTTAACACGTTGGCGAAAGTTCAAAATTCCACGAAGCGAGCATCCCCGTCCCGGAACGAACGATGAAAGATCCGGACAATACGACAGCGCTTACGTAAAAGCTTGAACCGTCATATGACGATGGGTTCCGTATTTTTTTAACTCTCTTCTACACACGGAATGCTTGGCGGAAGGCGGCGATCGCACGAGGCCCGCGGAGAATTCTTACGAGCATATGAAGGCTAGTTGAGAACGTAATGTATTATTTTACAGAGATAAATGCATTGGAAATCCTAACACGGGTCATAAAAATGCAATTGAGTCCTAAAACTTTCAAAAGTTCAATTGAGTCCTAAAATTTATCGCGAAAGTGCAGTTGAGTTATCAAACTTTCAAAAAGCGCAATCAAGTCCTAAATTTTATCGAATTAGTCCAATCAAGTCTTTTTGTTGATTGCGCATTTAGAAAGTTTTGTGACTCAATTGCACTTTCATGATAAGTTTTAAGACTTAATTACACCTTTTGAAAGTTTCAAGACTCGATTACACTTTTGTGATAAGTTTTAAAACTTTCAATGCGCTAGAGTTGGAGATCCGGATCAATGTAAATTGCGACACTTGGTAAAACATAGAAGTGGAAATTCTCATATACTAAATTTTCCAATCCCAAATTTTTTTTATTTGTTTATTTTTTCCTTTGCCTTTTGTGTTTGTTTTGTTTCTTTCTGGGGGGAGCTCCCAGCCCCCCCACTTGATATTTTTCGGTGCAATCGTGCCCCCAAGGCACATCCCTTTCCACCCACCTCCACCACATAACCTCTCTTTCTCATCATCATCACATGAAATAATTCATGGAAAAAGGGTAAATGAGATCTCCCTCCCTCCATATAAAAGAAAGTGGTAGCTCTTAGCTAGCCTGTCTTCCCTCATCAATTGATTGACAATCTTCCCTTCCTTGCCTTATCCCTCTTTTAGAAGTTGTGAGCGCTTCCTCCATTTGCTTCCCCAGTTTCTTGGAGAAGAGGAAGAATGCTGCTGAGGAGCTCTTCCACCCCAGTTCTTGGGTCTCTCCTCTCCTCTTTCTCAGACAGCCCAAGCCTTCACAGCCACCACGAGGCCGCCGCCCCCGCCGCCGTCGCCGCGGCGTCGCGCAAGACCGGCCTCCATAGCCACCACGGCTTCTCTTTCCACCCGAAAGGGTCCCTCACTTTCGCCACCATCTCATGCAACTCCTCCCCCACCTCTCCTTCCGTGCACGACTTGGGCGACGCTCCCAACCAACGCAAGGGCGGCGCCGGCGGCTTCCGGCGAGCCCAATCAGACGGCAACTTGGAAGGCTTGGCCTTCAACATGTCTCCCTTGAGCAGCAGTGAAGATCAGTTCCGCGCCACGAGCCATGCTAAGAAGCCCTCGGTTCGGCCTCGAGGCATGATGTTGGAGACGATACCGTCTTTCTCGTTTCATAGGAACGGGCATGGCCGCGAGGACGAGGACGAAGAGAACAGCGATTTCGACATCGAGGAGGGAGAAGAGTACGAAGAATATGAAGAGGCATCGTTGGTGGAGAGTAGTGTGAAGTTCAGGGGGAGTAAAAGTATGAGTTTGATTGCGGAGGAGGAGGTGAGCAGCGTTGGTGGTGTGAATATGAATGAGAAGTCCGGTTTCGAAGCGAACCAAGAGAGGGTCAGGCAACAAATGCATCTAGCGATAGGGCTCGGCGGCGGAGGCGATTGGGGCGGTGACGGCGGCAGCAGAGGCGGCAGGGGGTCTAATTCGTCGGACGACGGAGCCGATGATGGAAATAATCGGGGGGTTGAAGAGCATTATAAGAAAATGGTGGAGGAGAGTCCTAACAACTCTTTGTTTCTCAGAAACTATGCTCAATTTCTCTATCAGGTAAATTACAAGTCACTTCCTGTATTCTCCGTGTCAGATGATTTCAATTTGTGAAATGTTGAGATTTACATGGCATAACAGTTCTCACCAGTCATCACCCAGTACTCCTTTTTCTCAAAACGAGTAATTTGTCTAGGACTTTCCAGGTGATATAATCACTGGCTCTTCTTGGAAATTCTGATGAATCAGTTGCAGAAACTAATATCATCTTACCACGATTGCACGAACCTATTCGTTATTCGTTATTTTGGGTTTTTTAAGGTTATGCTATACGAGGTTCTTGAATATTTGGCAATTGGTGCAGTTATCACGTCAGTTAAATCCGCCGACGCGGGTTAATCAGAAAGAAGATGCAAATTATTGAGTAACAAATCGAACTCTATCACGCCTCGCACGGTGATGGTTAATTTGGACGAATGCTCGACTCTAAATCGACAATCATTCGGGAATTCCTATTGAAGAACATCTCCTGCTACTTTGCCACGATTTCCTGACCTGTCTAATAAATTTTGCCAACGTCTCTATTACCAGACACAGGGAGACCTGGAGAGAGCAGAGGAATACTATGCTCGCGCCATTTTGGCGGATCCTCGAGACGGCGAGATCCTGTCGCAATACGCGAAGCTAGTATGGGAGCTCCATCGCGACCAACCGAGAGCGTCGACGTACTTCGAGCGTGCTGTTCAAGCTGCCCCTGAAGACAGGTTTGTGTCTGCACATTTCGCCAACTGATCTATTGCATTGCGCTTCAACTTTGACTGCCTCTGAGGACATACCGACTCATAAGTCATCATCCTTTCACGAACGCAGCCATGTTCAAGCAGCATATGCTAGTTTTCTATGGGAAATAGACGAAGACGAGCAGGGCGAAGATGAAGATGAAGAGGAAGCGTCGCTTGCCGCTTATGCAATGTCGCCGCAGTTTCGGGGGCGGGCTACGGCTTCTGTCGGCGCCTAACCGCGGAAGTTCTCTCAGAATCAACAGAGTTGACACGGCAAGAAGTAGGACATGCCATTCACATATCAGACACTACTCCGTTTTCCTTTTTGGTAGGCTATATACATAAGATTCTAGTTAGGACAAGAAAAGTGTACAATATTGCATTTTCACATGAGAATGCGTAAAGTTTCCCTTTTGGTGTTACCGTGCTAGGCTCTATCGAAATGTGATTTTTGTAAATTCGTATCATGTTTGATTTTATGTCAACGAATCGTCTCATGATTTGCCACCCCCGTTAAGGCGCATAAAATTCTACGATAAATATGTTGTAATGATAAAAACATGAATGAGGAAAGTAAATATTTCCTTTGAGTTTAGGGAACGAATTGAAATTTAAACTTCTTAGAATGAGGAAAAGAAAATCATTTCGTCTATTTTTTTACGTCGTATCGTCATTGCATCTTAAAATGGTCACAAACTTTATAACATCTTTTCGATAAAAGTTTGAGATTGAAGTGGCCATTGAGTTGGCTTTGTAATATAGGAAAATGACACAAATAATCCTTAAACTTTTAATTTGTGCAATGTGGTCCTTAAACTTTATTTAAATTTGTAATGTGATTCATAAATTTTCAGTAGATCAGGAATTGATTGAACATGTACTAAAAATTTAGAGACTACATTACATATTGGAGCAGAGTTTATGGATTATCCGTGTCATTTTCGCTCGTACTATCGTCTCACACGTTTAGCGCTCTCACGGAATTTCTCTGATATCACTCAAAAACCCCATGAAAATGTTTTCTTTACCAGTGACGCCATTAATGTCGCGTGATCGACCAAAGGTGTGCGGACATCTGGAAGCGGGAAGAGGGAGCACTTTCAATTCAAGGCTTCTATTGGTTTGCCACAGAAAAGGAAAAGCTCCAAGTGGGTCAGCCAAAAAACCGATCTTTCTGGCTCTTTCGTCGCCAGACCATCTTTCTTTTGCTCTTAGCAAGTGAAAGAAAAGGGAGAGAGAGAAAGCTCGCGAAAACCTGGTTCTGCAAATTTTCCGGGAAAATGGGGTGGAAGCACCCGGACGTGAGCTTGGAAGAGATGGTGAATCTGGTGAAGGGATTCGCGGATATCCTGATTCTCGCATCTGGGTACCAGTCTTCTGGCCTTTTAGCCCACTGGGACCAACAGAACGTCACCAAAGCCTTCCAATGGGGCGTCTTCTTCGAACATGTCTGTATCTTTTTCTTCTTTTTTGACGCCCTCGTGCTGATTTCTTAGTCTCTGATGACGAATTGAGTGATCTCGTTTCTGGGTGAATGATACAGAAAGTGTATGGTTTGTGCTGATTGATGCTTGTGGGTCTTGATGTTTTTATAGTTCGTAAATCTTCTGTCACTCGCTCTTTAATTTTTGGGTTTGTTGTAGCTTCAACAATGCGATGCACGACTTAATTTAACCTCCAACCCTTTCAATGTTGCCACTGTGAGAAATTTGAAAGAGCGTGTTTGCTTGAGCAAATGATAGTCACTCTAGTATGAATATAATCATAATTCTGGATTAGCCTGTCTTATTACTTCAAAGTCTGAACTAGGCCTTAGTTTTTTTTTGTTTCTAGCAACTGTAGCGGGATCGATGATTTCGTTAAAATCACTATCAGGTGTTCAAGTCCTTCAGCTGTTCAGAGGACTATGATGAGTCCGTGGAAGAACTTGATAAAGCTCTCTCTGTGATAGTAGCAGACGCTTCTTTCCCTCAGGTTGTAGGTAACAAATGGTTTTTCCAAGCTGTGAACCTTTGGAGAGTGTTATAATGATTTTTCCTGAAGCTAGTGTGCAAATTCTCAGCATTTTTCTCCCAATGTTCAGGGTCTAGCAAAACTATCCTCTGCTACTCTGAGTAGGGCTAGAGACATCGTGCTCGAGCAGTTGGTACATAGCTTGCCATTAAGAGATTCAAATCTCAGAGCACTTCTCTGTTCAACCGTTCAGATGGATCTTGATGTCCTTTCACGAGAAGATCCCGATTGCCTCAGCAGATACTTGGACACGTTGAGCCTGCAGAATACCTCTCTTGACTCACTTCACGATGGCAATTGTTCTGAGAAGTTTTCACCTTTTAATCACGCTGACATAGCAAATAATGAGATTGAAGAGCGTGGTAAGCAGAATGGGACGAGCTCTTGCATCCAAGAGCTTCTGAAAAGGCAGTCTGCCGTTTCGTGTATATTTTCAGCAGAGAAAAGCTTGGCTGTTATCTCTAAAGCTGTAAGTAGCAGTCAGCTGACTTTGTGCGACCAAAGCATTGCTAGGGAGCATCTAACGCATGATGGAGCTTCAAGGTGGGTGGCATGTAAGCGGTTTTCTTTTTTTTGATAAAGATGTCGGTTGATGTTTAAAAGTTTAACAGGAAGTTTGTTGAAACCCTTCAGTTAATTCCTTGTTGTCTTTAATAATTGATTGCTTCATTACATACCCTAACATCAGTGGTAAGAAGAAATCTGAACATTAGTTTAAGTTGCTACTTTTTGTTTTTTATTTGGATAAGTTGACTATTCCTTGAGCTTAGGACAGTCATATCACTACATCCTCCTTTGAAGAACTTATTTTTCTGGTGGAGCCATCACATCGGGCCAATGTATGAGCCACAGAGTACCCATTGCATTTGGACAAGGCAGTCCAATTTTATTCTGCCCTATTCAGAGAAAAGATCTCCGTAAAATATGTTAGGTGACTGCAGACCATGGCATTGTGGATTTTCACAGCTCAGCAAACTTAAAAAATTAGGTGGAGTGCGTCTGCTCTTGCAATTAGATTGCATTACGTGGTGACTATTAGTAGATGGTGCTTGGGTTTTACTGTTAAAGAACTTTTACATAGGTGCAGTGTGTTTAAATGTCTGTATGCCAATGTTATGGATGCTGAATGCTTTACCTGAAACCGCCTGCTTGCTAGTTTGCAGCACTGACTTTAGCTTGGCCTCACATTGAGAAATTTGAGTTGTCATTCAGGAATACTGATCAATTGGACGAGGTAAGAATTTGGTATCGCTGGAAAACAAGGAGCCTCACATATTTTGTCGATAAGAGAACTATCAGACTGGTATCTGGTGCCAGCATGATATTTGCTGCTTCTCAAACACAGTGGTTGCAAGTTTTTGAACGTCTGAATATGTCAGAAGAGAGAAATCTTGGCAGATTGTCTGACAAAATAGTACGTTTTTCCTCTCTTCTGGAAGTGCCAGATTATTGGTACCTGAATGATCATGCTCTCTGAGATTTCCAATATTGTCTAATTAATCCATTTTATGGATCATTCACTTCAAGACTAGAGATGATCTCTACATAAATTTGCGTAGATGCACAAAATTTTAAGGTCAATCTATTTACCCATTTAGATAATATCTTTCCTTGTTCACTAATAATGAGATAATTAAATATGAAGGAATGATGGACTGATCCTTAAGCGGAACATCCTCTTGAAGCTAAAGTACTAAAAATACATCAATGTGGACTCAGAGCCTTTTTCCTCCCTTTTTTACTGGCAATGATCTTCCCTTTCCTCTTCTTTGTAGGAACTTCTTTTATTAGGATGTGTTACCAGAAGATGGAGCTCAGTAATCAAACATCTTCAGTCAATTGCTTGTGATTCCTTCGCTAGTTCACAGAGATTTTCAGAAGTTTGCAACTTGCTTTCAGAAAGATCTCAAAATTTAGTTTTAAAAGAGAAGATGGTGCACTCAAAGGTATGATAATTTTGTAAGATCTTCATGTCAACTGCTTATGCTAACAAGTTAATTCATGGAATTTGTGAATGCTGGGTTAAGTTTCGATATTTTGCAATTGTGTGACTGCTGTTCAACTTGATCATCTTTTGTCATTGAAATCGGTTGCTTTGGGTATGAAAGATTGTGTGACTGCTGTTCAACTTTATCATCTTTTGTCATTGAAATCGGTTGCTTTGGCTATGAAAGAGACCTATCAGTTACATCATCACTACAGGTCAGCAGCTGCTCCTTCATAGTTTGTTGACAGCTGCTGCTTCCACTTGATCTGCCATTTTCCATTGGATTTGTGGTTGACCACCACTTAAAAGTTGCTGAACTCTATTGCCTTATGATATACAACTTGATTGAACTCAGACAATAAAGTTAGTAATAGTCTTTGTCATGAATAACTTGATAATAGGAATGATACTATTTATATGGATCATCATTCGTTTTTTTTTTTCTATATTCCACTGCCCTCCCTTAATCCTATATCTCATCACAACACCCCCCCTAACACCTTAAAAATAAGAGCAATACAGTTATTAACCTCCTCATACAATACAATCTGGAAACTGGCCTCTTAGGCCTCTGGTTCTCATTAAATGAAATAGAGGGATATAAATGATGCGATTTCGGTATTAGTGAGACAGTGTGATTGTCACATGATGTTCTTACTCCTCTTCTGTAGTTCCAGAAACTAAACTTTTTACTACCATCGAAGTTGGGGTTGCTTAGTGTTGCTTTAATGTAAGCAGGAAGGTCGCATCCTTGATTATCTTATGAATATATTGGATGATCAAGTTCGTCTGCTGTGGATGGTACCACCTGCTCTGTCAGCAGCCGCAATTCCTTCCTGGTAATCTGAGCATCTTTTTCTTCAAACTGTTTATCTCCGAGTTATCGTTGTCTGCGATTTTATCAGAAAAGTATACACACTTAACGTTCTGAATGGTGACACTGATAATCTTTGTATTTATTGAGCTTCACTAGGTAAAATGTTTTTTTATAAGTCAAGCCTCCTCTTTTGCGAGATTCAGAATGACTGTTACCCTGGCAGGTCACCTCTGTTCAGATTCTACGTGAGCCAGATTGAGATTCAGCTTAAAGAAGATTCTCCGATGCTAAGGTTTGTAATTCTAACTTCACTTTTTTTCCCAGTCATTCAGATCCATTACTCTTAGATTTCTTTCCAAAGCCAGGAAAAGATAACTTTATGAATTTGTTGATCTAAACAATTGCGTGACCTTTCCCTTGTAGGTGTTGTAGTTGCACTCAAGAAAGGAAGGAGCACAAAGATTGTGAGTATATGCAGCCATCTCTTCTTACTTCCTTGTGCATGCAGTTAATTATTTGCTTATATACGTGATTTCGGGGAGTACAATATTCCTTCCAGTGCATGATTCGAGAGAGCCAGTTGAACCCTCGTGCTCCTCATCATATGGGCTTCATGCTGCAAGGCCTAGTTTAGTTTCCAAATGTCTTATCGTGCTTGCAATAAATCTCACACGTATAATATCTCTTTAGGTCCTCCAAATGTAACCGATGATTTTGTTCCCTGCAGATCAGGGCATTTGCTCGAAGTGTTAATTGTTCTAAAAAATAAAGTTGTCTTTGAACAAAATTCATGCTTCATTTCTAGGTGAACTTACTGAGAGGATATGGTGTCTTCATATCTTTCACGTTCGTGGGCCTCAGTTGTGGCTTGGTGGCATTGATGAATGAGGTTTTGGTCTGCCTGTCTAAGCAGAGCTTCTTCCCTCCAAGTATAGCTTCCCCTGACCAGTTGAGTGCATTAACAGTCTTCATACAAGGAAAGTTTCACCTGCAAATGGCTTTTCAAGTGGTCTTTGTGATGATTTTTGGCTGATAAGTCGGTTGGCCACAGGCATTTTGGCAGTCAGGTAATTTTTGAAATCACGTGTAGCAGGATATAGTTAACAAACTTATATCTTAGGCTCTTAAAATTTTAGGGCATAAATACTGGTAACTGGCATGCGGAAGGTGAACAAAGAGTATCATGCCAGGCTATCATAGTGGGTCTATTTAAGTTTTGTGCATAGACTTTAAGATTGAACTGATAAGAAAAACTTTGGGATTGGACCATGAATTTTTCTTTCGTGATCTATTTGCATTTGCTCGTTTGTGGTACAAATATCTGGTTCTAATCTTCCAGATGTCAATTCTACTTTCAGCTTTGAACTGTCAGTGAAGTCCTCAAAGTACTACCCTTCAGGAGATTATGGATTGGTGGGCTAGATCAATTTCTTGGCTCTGACCTGGCTTCGAGTCCTGGAGAGCTAACCTTCTGATTTGATTTCTTTGTCAATGCAATGCAACACCACCTCAAGACCGTCCTTTTCTGCCTGTAAAAAAGGAAGTCCTTAGCCTTCTTAGTGTTAGCTTCTTTAGTTTGCCATGCCAATGACTGAGGTTGATGTTGTATGAGAGGGAGGTCGTCTTGAGTATGTAAACATATACTGCTACATTCGTTGTTGACTCAATGAAAGAATGCAGAACCCTGCTGTGTTCAACTAGTACTGATTCGGGTATAAAATGTTTGTCATGCCAGCATGTTGTCATCACGGTATACTATAGTTGACACGGTGATAAATTGAGTCTCATTCAAGGTCTTTTAGAATGTATCTCGTGTTGCTCTAAGTCTCTTTGCAATGTTCTACCACTATAGGTATGATGCGATGTTGCATATCTCTTTCTATAAAGCTAGCTAAATAGCCAGTGCTATGCACGAAGGAATTGGTAGATTTACCTCTGTTTTTGTTTGTCTATGAAACTGATTTTTAATCGGAAGGTATTTCAATCTGAGAACCTTCTTTGTGGTAATAATTACAGTACTGTACTATTTTGCAATGTTTTATATGCATAGACGAGAAGATCATCGTGGGATTCTTGTTGAAGTATATGATGGTAAGGCAGATGCGGGGTGGATGATGTCGAAGCAGACTCCCCATCATTACACAGACAAGATCATCGACATTCCGTGATCTACCGATGGACCGATATCAATCCTAAGAACTCGGATTGATTATTAGCATTGACTCGATCCATTATATTTTTTTTCAAATTATTTGACACGTTTTCTGGAGGGGACGAACCAACGACATAGGTCCTAGCTCACGGGGCGAGCAAGGACTCGGGTTCGGACACGGGGATCTTGATTTGAGCACTCGGCACTCGGCTCCTGTAGTTGGGATCTCAAGTTAGGTAACAAGTTCAATTGTTGCGCATGAAAATATTATCTGTTGGTGCATTTTCTTAGTGATGCTAAATGAGGCAAAATGAGGAAATGATTTTCCGACAGTCGTTTTTTTTTCGCAAAAGAAACGCACCAAAAATTCCAAAAATCCTCCAATCTAGATAATACACAATGGATAAGCAGCATCCAGCTAACAAGTGATCGTGAAGATTGTTAGGTCTTGATGCATGAGCATAAGCTGCGACATATCTAATCAGACCGAATAGAACTCGAAGAGCTGGCGCAATCATTCACACGCCTTCAATTCTCTTCAATAGTTGACGACACTTAACGAAGAATTGACACCTTAATTGGGCAATCAGCACTAAAATACAAAAAAATTTTGGTAGCAGTAATAGCTATACATTACATGTTTATTACAGGTTGACTGCCTATTACAGTGTTTACTTACAGTTATAGCTATTACATCGTAATCCTTATTATAGTCAAAACTATAATAACCGTTACATGCTAGTTCCCAACGTCTCTTTTCTTTGACTCACTTCAGCACTATAAGATGATAAATTAGAATTAGAATTTATATTAATTGTAACTATAGTTATTTATTTTTTGTAATGATAGCACCAATTATAATTATTTTGACATAATCGAATAATTAGCATAATTATTTGCTTACTAGGTATGATTACCTAAATTTTCACGGTAAAATATTATATATCCCATAATTATCTTAATTACTAATCATATCTAGTAATGCTCAAATTGTTATATACTAGCTTCTTCAATCAAATCATTAGTTGTGCAATTCTATTAATATAATCACATATTATATGATTAAATTTAAATCATAAAATTAAATAATGGACGCAAATCTATATATGAAATCGTGATATCTTGATGATTTATTTGGGGCATTACACTCATGATTTTGGCTTAAAGTGATGATTACTACAGCATAGTCTATATTTTAACAGAATCACTTATTATGTGCTTCACTTGTAATTAAATGAATTATTACTATAAATACATATTTGATATGATAAATTATACTAATATGAGAATAATTAAACTCATGAATCATGATTAACTATTAAAGTAATAATTATCATATTCCATCTGATTCTAAATTTTAAGAGGAATCTGGAAATTCTGATGCTATCCTCCCCTTATTATATATTTCGTTCATAAAATCAAATAGTGTAGCATGTATTACATCACTTAAACCTTACAGCATAATGATTATTACATTACAATCTAATTCCATTAATGCGATAAAGGGCCTGCAAGAGATTTAAGCGCTCCAAGAGTCCAGGTAACATCTTTCTTTGAAGAACAAATACAGGAGTTCATAACAGGGTGCTTCATCATTGACTTGGTGTGTGGCCATAAGGTGCTCCGGGAGCATAAATGGTTTCACTTACTAGTTCCAATCCATGTCCATATCAAAACTCAGAAGCCACAAACTTGAAAATCTAAAGAAATTGAAATGAAGCCAAAATTACAAGGCAATAGAGAAGGTCGACCTCGGTAATAGATGCTTGATCTCACAGAATAGTGCACCCTCAGACATCATTTCGCAACATTATTCATAAAGGAACATGTAAAGTGTACCGCCACGGCGGACCGACCAATTCTCTCCTTATTTCTTTGTCTTATCAAGAACTTCCATATACCTCTTTGGAATTCCATACTGTTCGATCAGATGTCTCGCCAGATCATCAATCACACCACCTTGGACCAAAACCTCGTACCCCTTTTTACCTGAGATGTCAACCACATCCGACTTAGATAAACATGAAATCGAACGGTTTTCAAGATAATATTAACATCTGCGTAATGCAAAGGAGGTCGCCAAAATAGCCTGCAGGATGATATCAAATCCAAATCCAAAGCCTAATGTTTTCTGAACCTAAGATGCCACTATTTCAGATTTCTTTACTTGCATGATTTAGCTGCTCCTAGGCTGATTCCATCAACACGAGACAATCCAAGGCAAGGGCATAACAAAGTCTTTGTGCTTACAAAAAACTTTCTTTCCGCCTCGCCAAATTACAGCAGTTTTTGCTTCTCACAGGGTATAGATTTTCTTTGTTTCCTCATTGAGACGAGCTGCACGTGAGAGCATAATGCAACTGGCAGCTTTCACAAACCAAGGCACCAGGTTTCAATTTTTTTTTTGAAATGGAAGAGAAGCAATCTATTGAACTCCTACTTCCTATTGTTAGGATAAGCTCAGCCAAGCCAATTACACAAGTAAGATTTTGATTTCTGCAGTGAAAGGCAAACTGATCGCCAAAGTCCTACCGACATGTTTTCTCTGGCCTGCCATAAGTAGAATATGACAGTAGAAACTGCTTATTTATACAACAGAGTATCTAGGAGTAGCATACCTGGTAGTTCAGCCACTGTTGTGCTACAGGCAAATTTCTTCTGCAGCTCCGATGCCAATGCTTCTGGATCCACTAAAAATGCTTCGAGACCAGATAGTCTCGTAACCTTTTTGTTACCCTGCCTTCGTTCTGTCATTATCTGAATAGCTTTCAAGGCACCCTTACGAACAACTGAATCACTTCCTCTGGTAACTACGTGATGTGGTTGCATGCGGCTAATGAATGTTGATCCCAGGTCTTTCTTATGAATTTCTGACGGGTACATTGATCCTTTCTTTATGGCTCCTTTAAACAGTGCATCACACAGTATGGCATCCAACACCACAGTGGACCTGTCTGTTGGCTTAACCAGATTTTCTTGCTCAACGTATCTAAATACAATATCAGTTGCTTCTGAAGCAGTACAGAGTTTTCCCCTATCAGCTCCTACAGAAGTGAAAATGGCATTGACATGCACACTTGGTTTGTAGACCTCCACCACATTAAGAGTTTTATCCGACTGACTTTCCTTTGCAGCATGATCACCAACTTGGTCACTTTTCTCCACAGGCCGTTTTTCTGGTCTGAATGCTGAGTAATCAGGATGATTTCGATTAACTCCTAATAATACTACTTCCTTCTTATATTTATCTTCTTTTACAGAAACCTGTCCAAAGAACCAGAGAAGGTCATACGAAATTAATCATACAGGTATACATTTAGCGGTGCAAAGGCCAAAGAAGAGCCTCATTTGTCCTCTTAAAAAAAGAGCAAGCCAAAAAACTACGACAGAAGAGACCTTTTTGCACTAAGTTCACAACTATTCCCCGACTGAACAGCTATTGAAGCAATAAATGTGAAAGATGATAGATATTGCTAAAAGCCATGTAAATTAAAGATATACTACTGGGCACATGTTGGAATCATAGAGCTTTAGCACTAGAACAAACTTAAAGCTCACTAACAGTGCAGGTATACACACCAGTCCGGCAGTTGATTTCGCCTGCAACCACTTTGACAATTTCTTGTATGAAGACTTCTTGATATCAAGAGTGACACCTTGAGGCCTACAAGGCAATACATGGTTTGACCTGCAGCAATCACATGAGAAGAATGTAAAACGTGTCCCAAGTAAAATACATCCAGTGAAATGTCAAAATAATTTGGCATGTACATCGACATGGGTATGGCAAAGAGCAGATGATCATAAAGTCTTGCTAAAGCAAGGATAATGAGTACGGAAAATCAAGATATTATAACATCATAAGCATCTTAGGCTTTCAGTCAAGCCAGCTTTCTAATTTTCTTGGATATAATACTCTTCGATCATTAGAACTCCTAATTCGCAGGTTGCCTGAAAGAGATCAATCTCCTTGTCCCTCAACTGACTGTTAAACAGCATCGAGAGAGACATACTCTGCTATCCATAGAAATCCTCCATCTTTTTCATTTTCAAGCATAAAATATAATTCAGCCAGATTAGGCTAGAACATACAAATCAACTATAAAAAGCAAAACAATTCTGCTTGGGAATAAACTAGGACCTAAAAAGTTATGAATGCAATCTAAACTTAGCTAGACGTCTCACACAGAATAGCGAGAGAAGTGATGATACTATACTCTCAACCACAAGGCATACTAGTTCATGTTTCCTAAAACTGGATATGATGATATTATGCAGGTTTCATATTGCTATGCACAATTTACTACCAGGTGAATATTGGAACCATAGCAACTACATTCACATAAACCAATACAGAGTCTACTCTGCTTCTGTGGAGTAAAACAACTAGGATCATGCTCTAGAAACACGCAAACAAATAAGGCAACTAGTAGACACCAGAATAGAGCCCGGTCAGAAATGCACAGCATGGTACCTAACAAATCCAGACATATGGATCAACATAAGGCATGGATCCATGAGTGATTTAGTTCTCCCACGAAGCTAAAACTCACACAGTTTTGTCACAAGGTGCATAAGCGACCCAAACAGGTTTGAGAGGCATCTAAACACAGCCAAACTAAGATCCAGCAGATTCTTGTCCTTGGGGCTGGGAATGTTAGGATTCTTTACCATAATGTGCTTCCAGGCATAGGAAGGTCTTTGTCCTTGATGGTTGTATGCAGGGCTTGCAAGAGGCATTTGTCAAGAAGTGCATCTACATCTGCAGATGTGAAATTATGCTGGTCTTCAACATTTGATCCCTCAGCAGAAACATCATCTGCAACCGTCAAAGTACCAATATCTGCAACTAATTTATCTGAACTTTCAGTACTACCATCCATCTTTCTCATCTGAATAGAGTCGGGATTTATTTCATTAACAGACTCAGTCATGTCTTCATCTTCAGCACCATCCTCTTGATCATTTGAAACCTTGCTTTGACCTTCACAAGCAGTTGACTCCTGGCGAGATGATAAGAAAGCAGGGTCTTCAAACACCACATCCTCCAAGAAACCAGCATTTGGAGCAAACCGGCCCTCGGCAGTCTCCCTAATTACGTTCCAGACAAAATGATAAGATAACCTGAAAATTGTATAACTCGATTAAGCCCAAAATTAGTTTTTGGAAATACTTACCAAAGGAGGTCCCGATAGTGATGGGTTATTCTCAAAGCCTTTCCACGTAAACCAGCTTTCAAGGCTTCACTGCTGCTCATTGTGGTAGTTCCCACCTGTTTAAGTTTGGATTGGTATTTAACACAAAGAGAATAGCATAACAGCAAGGAAACGAAAGGTCATGAGAAAATCTAAAGAGACACTCACAGCTATTGGAGCAGGATTGCCAGGGACTTTAACTGCCCATATCTCCCCCGCCGCAAATGAAGGTAGGCCTTCAGGAGGCACACTAATTCCAGGAAACATCAAATCTGCTCCACCAATGATAAAGCGAGATACTTCGCCTCCCTTGAGTAGGAAAGCAGGTACAATTTCAGGGACTCTCCAAAGAGCATAGACTGCAGCAATAAAAGCAGAACCATCAAATCATGCAAAATTTTCAAGGACACAGATTACTAATTGCAATGATATACTATAGGTCAAGATCTCATGTTCCACAAGGTGTACTGATATTTTGAAGCTTTCTGCTCCTTCCTTTTCCCTTCTTTCCTCTTTTGAGGTTCTATACTTTCACAGCTTCTAAGCAATGAAATCTCTTAAGCAAGCACCTTGAACTAGCTGTGTGAATATAAAGGTGCAGAAGCATCGCCATGCACAGCGTCAGGGGAAGGGTCGGACGACTTTGGGTCTAATGTATGCATCCGTACACTCAATTTAAAAAAAAAAAAAAACATTAGGAGTAAAGAATATGAGCAGTGGCATAATCAAATATTACAATGCTTAAGCCACAGCATCCCATAAAAAAACTCAAAAACCACCTCAACACAAGAAGAAATCTTTCACCACCAATAGCTGACTGTCCTAAAAGAACCCAAATAACGTTAATATAGGCTTCATTTACTTGAGTCAAATAAAAAATCATAAAGAATCACGGACAGATATATGGTTCTACAGAGTGGAGATTGAGCAAAAACAATGGCCCAAACAATTGTGTGATCTTTGGTAATGTGAACTTTCATTGAGAGGGTGCTGTCAGTAATGAAGCCTTGAAAGCTGAGCAGTAAGTTTAGCAGGACACATAATGGCAAATTCGGAAGAAAGCAAACCTCATTTCTAGCAAAAAAGTGCGGACATATAAATGCTTACCTGAAGGAAATATTTCCGAGCCTCTTCCATCAATGTCAAAGAACATTGGAAATTCGCCTTCCACACTGTACACATGCACTCGGTTTTGAAGCTTTGCAACCATCATCTCGGCCTAGAATAAACATGCCAGAGGGACACCTACGCTCGATTAGTGCACTATTAAAGTGATGTGATAAGTTCTTTAAGTCACTAGTAATTTGAATGAAAGTTCAAAATGTAAATATAATTTGGTCATTTCTCGGAGATTGGTCGGTGAGTAACGTTCACGTTCTTTTGATCTTCGTAGGTGTAGCAAGCTCTCTCATTTGATCAAACAAATGCCATGTTGCTAGGCTACTCAAGGAGGAACTCCGTGACACACATCTTTTCAAAAAGGATTAGGAAGCTATATCTTCCAGAGCAGCAGTTTGCACACTCTTAGCGAAAACTATGAAGTGCCCATAACTTTCAATTGCTTGTAAACATTGCAAATCACCATTTTCTTCTTCTTTTTGAATTGTCCACTTATCGTTCAACTTGCAAACATCCTTGGGATGAACAATTAAGTAGGATGATTTCATCCATCATACACGCAGTTTGCAGGTAAAAATCCAATTTTTCTTCGGCACTGCCACACCTTTCATCGGTTCAGTGTCGCCTGAAAGCAACCGCGTAGCAGTAAGCTAAAAGAAGCCTCGCGAGTTCAATGCAGCAGCAATACAAACCAACACCCGGGGACCCGAACCGACATCGCAATCGAATCCGCCGCGCCAAAGAGCCGGAACACGCCACTTCAACGCGGCATTGCGAATCGGAACCGACTCAGAAAAACACAAACTCATCCACCAAACAAGCAGACCCCTCCTCCATCGGAAGACGGAATCCGGAACGGCATCCGCCAGAACCCAATCGGGCTCAAACGTTTTCATTAAGAATAAAGGAATCAAAAAGAAGGAGACGACGAAGAAGGAGGAGGAGCTCACTTTAGGAGGGAGGAGGGCGTCGAGATCGGAGTCGGAGCACCTGGGGAACTTGTCCCTGACTGCCCGCCGCAGCTTCTTCTTGTCGGCGCCGGACAGCCTCTGCTGCGTCTTAGCTTCGAGCGCCTTCTTGAACATCTTCTCCTTCTCCTTCTTCTTCCTCTTCTCCTTCTTCTTCTTCTTCTTCCCCGATGAATCTCTCAGAGAGCAGAGCCACCACGGACAGCGACGCAAGCTGCGGCTTCGAGAAAGCTCTGATCTTTTTTCTCTTCGCGCAGGAGTTATGGCGGCGACAGAGGGGCTGAGCCGCACCGCAACGACGCCGTTGTCGGAAAAAAAATAACCTTCTTTTTCCTTTTCCTTTTTCTTTGTCCTTTGTCTTTCTTTTTATCGGTCAAGGAAAAAAGAACTAAAAACAGAATATCAAATTTATTAATTTTTTCATGACCAGTACAAAAATTGAAATCTAGGCTGGCAATTTACTGGTCAAGCAGACATAATTATCTTACAACGTGATCATTAATTTTATCTAAATAATTATGGTATTGTTAAATTTATAATACTAATAAATTTTAATGACCATGAGCAAATATTCAAATGCAATTACATAAAATTATATAACTTATCAAGTTGATGCTGGTGATTTTGTATATATCTCGCAATTCTGTTACAAAAAAATTAGCATTCTTATAAATAATGAGATTGTTCTTTTGTCCAATTTGCGACGGCTAATTCTGTTCTCTCTCTCTTTTTTTTTTGTAATTGGTGAAAGTTTTTGTGTGCAGCTTCATCTGCCCTCCCGATTAAAAAGAAGCCGATTAATAGGTGAATATGCGATGGTATCAACTCACACGTCTATGAGCATCGATTTCTTTCCTCTTTTTGATTTTCATCGATCGGGTTATCTCAAAAGAGACACTCGCTCGATCACCATGCAATTGCATCTTATGAGGGAACTATAAGATACGAGAGCAAAAGAAAGGGTTTTGTCGAATCCCATATGGAATGAGTGCTTATTCTGGCAACACTTAACATTAGGATAGTGATAGCTCACAGAGCTTTATATGTCATGATTTCTTATCAAATTCCAAATTTACGACAAAAAAAATAAATTTCCAAATGTCGTGCGATTTCAACCAAAAAATCATTTTCGAAATTTATGAGCATCTGATAATTCCCTCAACAACCCTAAATTTTTTTTTCCCTATCCTTCGGTTTATATTTTTATTTGACCCAAATTTTACACAGAAAGTAGGCTCTGCTTTTAGTTTAAATGCATTTTTTTTAATTTATGTGCTGATTTTTATTTTGCCGCTTCATTCACATAGAATTTTTTAAAATAAGTTAGCTTCCATTTTTTTTTTCCTCAAGAGGCCTCTTCATTATAGTAGTGGAAAAGTTGAATTAACATTTGTCATTCTTAAAAAATTTATTTTAGCTTACGTCCTTTCACATTTTAAATATGAGTTACCTCAATTTTTTTTTGGACCATTAATTAATATCACAAAAAATCTCATATTTACCCAAAAAACCCTAAAACTGGTATATCCGTGACAAATTTATCATAAACTAATTTTTTGACTACCAAAAATCTCAAATTGGTACATTTGCGAAAAATTTACTCTTTGTTAGTTTCCGTTAAATTGGATTAATATAACGAAAAACCACAAGATGGTACACATGTGACAAATGAAGATAAAACCTCAAACCCGTATTCCCGTCAACTATCACGTGTTATCCAATTTAGTAATTCGACGGTAAAAATTAACCGAAACTAACGGAGAGTAAATTTGTTAACAGTGTACTAGTTTATGGCAGTTTGGAGTAAATTGATTACGAGTGTACCAGTTTGTGGGGTTCTCGTGGTATTAACTATTTTTTATATATTTTTCTTACTGTTGAGATAAAAAAGAAGTGCTTTTTAAAAGTATTTGCATTAATTTGGGGGAGGCCTAAAATTCCAGGAAAGGACAACAGAATAATAGGAAGAGAGAGAGAGAGAGAGAGAGAGAGAGACGCACCCCTGTATATTGCTTTAGAGATCAACGACGGAGGGGGTGGCCTGTGGCGGAAACTGCGAACAGCCCTCGACGCCGCGAAGCCGGAGCCGGCGAGCTTCTCCGCCATCCACCACCGCGCGCCGGGCCCCTCCTCCCCTCCCCTCTCCTCCCGCCGCCGTGACCGAGGCTCTCCGGTGAGCGGCGAGGAGCAATGGCCGATCGCTCGGCGGCTCGGTCGGTTTCGGCTGCAATTCGGGTCGAATCTCGAGGAGATTGATCGCGGACGGGCGAGGTAGGGTGCTTGTGGTAGCAGAACAGGATGGAGTTTCTTCAAGCTTTCGTTCGATTCTGTTTGAGCTGTGGTTGTGAATGGAGTCCGCGAGTGTTCGCGCGCGATATCCGCCTTGAAATTTTTTTTTTTTCATTTTCTGAGTCCTAGGTGAAGCCGAGACTCGGGCAAACGTTGCCGTCGGATAATTCAGTGGAACAATTTCTGTCTCGGATTACTGTCGCTGGTTGTTCTTGTGACTTCGTGAGAACAGAGTTTGGGAAAAAAAAAATCCTTTCATATCCGCTTTCTTCTTTCAAAGTCTTTGTCTGAGAAATTTTTCTGTTCGTTGTCGTTATTTTGAAGCTCTTTGAGCCCAAAGCCTGCATTTTTAAGGCGTGAAGTCCACGGCGGGCACCTTCCTTGAAGGACTTTGGAGTCCATAGCTCACCCTCGAGCGGAACAATTTAGTTGTGCCTGTCAAATTCATGGGTGAATCATTTTCACAAATGTCAGTTAGCTTACCATGTAGGTTGTCAACTAAAAGTCAGTATTCTTCTCCTTTTGGTGAATGGATAAAGAGAATATTCCCGTTTGGTAGAGTGAGATTCGAGTCCATTTATTGATGCCACCACATGTCCAATACCAGCCCACTAGGATGAATGTCCGGGCTGCAATATGAGTGGGACAGTGGAAGAACCATTTCATTCCGGGTTTATTCTTGATGGAAATTCTATCATATGCTTATCAGTCTTCTTGTTAAGATCCATGCCTATTTTGATATGTTTATATTTATATTCCCAGGGAACTGTTACTGCATTACTTTCCTATTCCCTCCCGTGACCCAAGTGTGATGGTAATGTAGACTTGTAGTGATGGGTGGGCTTCAACTATTTGCTTTAAGTTTGAAGAATGTGGTTAGTCTCTGATGGCTTTCAACCGGTGTCTGGCTATTCATTCGTGTCTTTTCATTTATCTTGGTGTATCGACCTGAGATAAGTACAATATAATAAAGCAGAGTTCTCTAGTAGCGATACTTTCTGTTTGGTTCGGCTCTTACAAGTAGCAATATGTTTTCACTGGGGATTGTGATGTAAAATAGTATGAGTTTGTTGGCTGATTTGCCACCAAAAGGGCTCAATCAGCTGAAAAATTATGCTTCCCATTCACTAGTGCACTTTGTCAAATTCTTTGATGACAACGGTAATATCTTTTGACTGTGGAACTTAATTTGTTTATAGGCTTGGGCTGCAGTTTCCTAATTTCTCAGTACTTAATGTTTTCACTAAAGATTGTATCCTCTGCTGATAAGCTTACCAATTGAGAAATTTTATCATGGAGTTGACATAAGGCCTTTTTCATGCCTTTTTGTGTCCAAATTGATGAGCTTGTCCGGTGCATATAAAGATTGAGGAAAGAAGCCGGCGGGAACGTGCTACATTTTTGCCATATTACACACATTACACTACTCAGTTAGTTGCAAACTGATTTTATCTATGTTTCTTGATTGTAGGAGCATAATGGAAGCAAGCCATACTTATTCGCTTCCAAAACCTGGTATGCAGCAGCTGAATAATGTGAGGGCCTCAGGAGTAATGTCTTCATCCTCTCCGGTTCTTCCAACTCATTTTGAAGAGAGATATCCCAAGCTTCCAGATTCTCATCAGGTTACCATGTCAAGTTCTCTATCTCCTGGAACTCCTCTGCAGTCCAGTGGTGGGGCAGTTGGTCATATGTGTTCATCGACCTCTGGATACTCAACGGGTCTTCATTACTCATCTGTTACTCCTCCGGAAAAGCATTCAGGAAGTGCTCCCTTTATTTCTCAGTCAACAAGTGGTAGACCGACTTATATAATAAAATCTTCTGCTGATGCTGAGCTTCTTCAAGCTGAAGCTTCAACACAGTATGCTAACAATGAGAAGGCATCTTGGGGTTCAGATGCATTACCATGCATATATGATTTTCCCGTGAATTCTCCCTTTCAGAACAATGAGATGGAAAGTGGTGATGGGATTGGTGTCCTGGCATCTGAGGACTTAAGTAAACCAAACAATTGGCAGGAATGGGCAGATCAGCTAATCAATGAAGATGACGATTTGACACCAAATTGGGATGAGCTTCTTGGCGAAACCAACTACTCTAATCCAGAATCAAAGGTTGGAAAGCATGCTGACAATATTGGCAACTTTGGTGATTCTAATTCTTTAACTTGCTTGTTGTGTCACTGCAGATGGCATGCGGGGTCAACAAATCACCATCAAGTCTTTCAGCACATCAGACACGATTACATCAAGAGCTTCCTGCTTCATCGGGCGATATCCATACTGCCAACAACTCTTCATCCACGGCAAATAGTACTGCAGCCAAGGCACGTATGCGCTGGACACCAGAACTTCATGAGGCTTTTGTGGAGGCTGTCAGTAAACTCGGTGGCAGTGAACGTATGTCATTGTCCAAGCTATGGATATCTAATATTAAGAAGTTACCAAGAGTCAATTGTTCATTCTGTTAACTTATGTTTCAGGAGCCACACCTAAGGGTGTGCTAAAACTCATGAAAGTTGAAGGGCTGACGATCTATCATGTAAAAAGCCACTTACAGGTGCGTGACTTTTTTTTCTCTGGTCAAATTAAATTTCTCCGGTTGAGATCTTCACTATAAATCCTCTGTTCTTTTTCATTGAACTCTCTTCTTTTTGTTGGTTTAAGTTGTTCTAACTTTTATTGCAGAAGTATAGAACAGCAAGATATAGACCAGATTGTTCAGAAGGTATATAGCTCATGCTTCTGGGTTTCCACATCTTTCGAGCTTATTCTCACACTCACTTGGTTCCTCTGTTGAATTTACCATATTCCTGAAATACATTAGATTTATATAGGGGTTTGTGTCATATATGCGGATGGACTGGGTGTGCCTTGTGTTTGGAGTTAATGCTGTGGAGAATGGTTTATGGGGTTAGGTTAGAAAATGTCCTAATTCGCAAGGTTCTGTTTAATTTTGCTCTGATGCTAGGTCACAAGTATATTTTCAAGTACTCCCCCGCCCATTATCCTTTGTTTTATGCTTAAGTGCCCTTCTTTTCTAAACTCTTTTTCTTATTAATATTTGTTCTATTCATTCTTTGTACACGCTTCAGTGGAAAAATGATGAATTAAAATTTTTGCTATTTTCTTCTTTCAGGGTCATCAGAGAGAAGATTGACTCCTATTGAAGAATTGTCAACCCTTGATCTAAAGACGTAAGTGCATTGCTGCTCCATCCCATATTTCTCTTCCTTTTTTTCCCTATATTTCCTAGATGCCTAAAAAAGCATATGTATCAGCTGAGCAGATTGTCTTTGGTTATAGTATAGCATAAAAATATCTGGTCTGTTTCCTGGACCTAGAATAGATTCCAAGTGATGTTTTCACTTGGTCCCTTCATAAGAAAGAATGGTGCCAGTATGCAGTTTGGTTGAATCGCCTAAACACCCAACCTGTTCTATAAACTTATATGTAGCTGCTGATCAATGTACCTATTGCTCCATAGTTTTTTGTTGAATGCAGATCATTTAGCTAATGTAAAGACTTTAAATTAATTACAAAAGCCGGGATTTAAGAGAAATCAGAACCATTAGCTTTTAAAATGTGACTTTATATTTGTGAATCATTCAATGTGCATTCTGAAACGACATACCAAAGTGATAACCTTAATTGGAGGAACTTGCAGATTTTTTTAAAAGATGGGATTTTGCTCTTTCCCATATGTCTAGGAGTGCTGTTTTTCTATTAAATGGGTCTTATTTGTCTACTCTCAAACGACCAACTGTTTAAACAAACCTATATGTAGCTAATGATTGAAGTACTTATTACTCCATATTTCTTTGTTTAAGGCAGATTTAGTCTATCTGGCTAATAAGGATTTAGGATGATGGGAACCACTAATTTTTGAATGCGACTGTAAATTCATAAATGATTTAATATGATTTTAGAAAATACAGAAAAGTGATACAACTGCAATCGGAGCTAAGTGGAAATTATTTCAAGTGATGGATTTCTGATCTTTTACTGATGTCTAATGGTGCCATTCTCCCAGTAAATGGTTTTCACCTGTCTACTCTGTTAGAGGAATCTGACTGTCGTGGTTAACCCTTTGTGATTTCCCCAGCCGCTCATCAATTTATTGATAGTCCTAGCTTCTGCAGTACTAGATCATAAAGGATCTTTTGTATATTGCCTAATCTCGTCAGGATGGCGCCACAGCTTATGTAGTGGAGGCAATTGCCCCCACTGTAATTTGATATTTAAAATTTTAGTATATTTTCTCTTCTTATAAGAAAACTGATTCATTCATAAGTTCTAGGCTTTGACCCACATTTTGCTCTGATAATCCAAACTAGCTCTCTTTTTGGCATCCACAAGATTATCTGAAATAAAGCAAATCCCTTTGTACTAAGTTACCTGCTAATTGTTCAACTTCTAGCTCTTATGCACATTTCATAGAAAAAAAAAGCAATTACATAATGTGTTGTAATCTCTTTTGCAATTTTTCCCCCACTGCCTAATTGCTCCAGCTCCGTCCAAGAATGTCGGTGTTGTCCTATATATATGACCAACAAAGAAAGATAAGTGTGATGTCAGTTGATTCATGCATTATACTCATTTTCCATATTATGTAGCTAACTGGGTTGTGGACCTTGAAGACGACGCAAAGGCAGTTGAACAGCTGGATTTGATTTGTGGTTTGTCTCTTATCTATCAAGCAATTGTGAAAGAACTCATTAAGTTTTGCTTGAATTTTAGGAGCATGGAGATCACTGAAGCTTTGAGAATGCAGATGGAAGTACAGAAGCGGCTACATGAACAACTTGAGGTATAACTTCTCAGATATTTTTATCGTGGTTTGGATTGAGCTAATGACGAGAAAAATATTTGGTGGTTCGTTCAACCAAGTTGTCACTATCTTCGCGTTTATTCTTTATGTTCCAGTGCTGACATTAGGACATGAGTATTTTCCCTCCGTTTTTTTTTTTTTGGAGTATTCGCATAGACTGTGGAGCTTGTTCAGCTTTGGGACTCATTTAGCAAGCATTTGGTAGGAGCATGCCTGTAACTTTAACTGCATGTTACCCATCTAGAAAGGTCTCCTTAGCGCAGACTGCTACTTGGATGTTGTGGAAACTTAACTGGTTTAGTGGACAACTTCTTTGTTTGATTCATTCTCTTTTTTCATTTGTTGCAGATTCAGAGGAAACTCCAGCTTCAGATTGAAGAGCAGGGGAGATACCTCCAGAAGATGTTCGAGAAGCAGAGCCAATCAGGAATGAACAAGCTGAAAGAATCTTCTTCTACTTTAGACAATCACTCTGCGCCTTCTGGAGAACTTCAAGACTCCCCTGGAAAAGGCGAATATGAAGAATCCAAGGAGGAGCCAGAAAAAACTGATATCGATCCTGTCAATGATAGCAACGTTGCTCCTAGAGAATGTTTGCAGGAGCAGGGGGGGATGCAAAGCGAACCTGCAGCCGTCTCTCTCGAGAGTCCCGAGCAAGGGATGCGTGAGTCGTCTTCTCAGCCTTCAAAGCGTCAGAAAATGCATGCTTGAGGTTATGATTTATCCCAACTCAGCATTGCAAATTTGCGGTGAGAATGTCAAACCAAACGAAAGGAAGAAATGCGTCGTTCATGATGTTATTCTCAGCTTTTTCACATGGAGCATTGAAATTCAATGCTTATTATGTCTGCATTTTTCATTGTCTCTATTTGCTGCAATAGATATATGTACTTCAGCTGACCAAAGTATCACTACTTAGTAGCGGCTTTCGCATTAGCCGAACATGGTGTCGGCCCTGGCGCATCAGTTTTCTGTCTGGCTACAAGAGATTTGGAAGTCTCTAATCCCGATAACATGTGGGGATGCTGCACTTTGATGATTCATATGTATTGAATGGTATCCTCTTATATCTGGTACTTCCGGATGAATGGAAGATGAAGCGCTTTGCTTGGATTTTGCTCTTTTATTGAAATATTTGATGAGATTACCCATCTCTTCTTCTTATGGTACTTAGCAGAGAATGAGCTACTATCGATATTAAAATTGGAAAAGTTAAAAACAGGGGTTGCGATTGGGGAACAAAGACCCAACTCGTAATGGTAAGTCAGCAATAGGCATGCATAGAGGTACACAAATCAAAGGACATGAGAAAACTTCTTCCTTATGATTACATAGATTGGCATCGTGTATATTTATTTTTGGGAAAAGTGCCAAAAAAGTCCTAAACCTTTTGCATTAGTGCCAATTTAGTCCTAAACCTTTTTTTGGTGCCAATTCAGTCCTAAACCTTTTGCATTGGTGCCAATTTAGTCCTAAACCTTTTTTTGGTGCCAATTAAGTCCTAAACCTTTTAAATTGATGCCAATTCAGTCCTAAACCTTTTATTTTTGTGCCAATTTAGTCCTTCCGGCTAATTTAGACTGGAATTTGCCTACGTGGACGCCTGCCGGCCGGCGGCCGGTCACCGGCGCCGACGTGGACAACTTTAATATTTTTTAAATATTTTTTTGAATTTTTTTTTTTTTTTTCCTTTTTTTTCCACTTTTTTTTTTGGTTGTCTTCCTCCTTCCTCTGGCCGGTCGCCGGTCCGGCGACCGGCCAGAGGCCAGAGGCCGGCGAGGGCGGCCTCGCCCGGCGAGGGCGAGCCTCGCCTTGGTCGGGCGAGGCTCGAGCCCTCGCCGGAGGCCGCGGCGAGGGCGAGCCTCGCCATGGTCGGGCGAGGTCGAGCGTCGACCTCGCCCAGATCCGGCGAGGTCGAGCCTCGCCCGACCAAGGCAAGGCTCGAGCCCTCGCCGGAGGCCGCGGCGAGGGCTAGCCTCGCCATGGTCGGGCGAGGCTCGACCTCGCCGGATCTCGGCGAGGTCGAGCCTCGCCCGACCAAGGCAAGGCTCGAGCCCTCGCCGGGAGGCCGCGGCGAGGGCGAGCCTCGCCATGGTCGGGCGAGGCCCGACCTCGCCAGATCCGACGAGGTCGAGCCTCGCCCGACCAAGGCAAGGCTCGAGCCCTCGCCGGGAGGCCGCGGCGAGGGCGAGCCTCGCCTTGGTCGGGCGAGGGCTCGAGCCTCGCCCGACCAAGGCGAGGCTCGCCCTCGCCGCGGCCTCCGGCGAGGGCTCGAGCCTCGCCCCGACCAAGGCGAGGCTCGCCCTCGCCGGCCTCGGCCTACGGTGTCGTCCGGACCGGCGACCGGCCAGAGGAAGGAGGAAGACAACCAAAAAAAAAAAGTGGAAAAAAAAAATGGAAAAAAACGGAAAAAAAATAAAAATTCAAAAAAATATTTAAAAAATATTAAAGTTGTCCACGTCAGCGCCGGTGACCGGCCGCCGGCCGGCAAAGGCGTCCACGTAGGCAAATTCCGGTCTAAATTGGCCGGAAGGACTAAATTGGCACAAAAATAAAAGGTTTAGGACTGAATTGGCACCAATTTAAAAGGTTTAGGACTTAATTGGCACCAAAAAAAGGTTTAGGACTAAATTGGCACCAATGCAAAAGGTTTAGGACTGAATTGGCACCAAAAAAAGGTTTAGGACTAAATTGGCACTAATGCAAAAGGTTTAGGACTTTTTTGGCACTTTTCCCATTTATTTTTAGTTAACTTTGCATAAAAGCGATCGCTCATTTTTCAAACTCGCCAAGTACTTTGATACGCGAAGCTTCACCAACCAAAAAAAAATGGGCGAAAACGCAGCCCTCGTACTGACATCGGCGGATTTTATCATTGCAGAATCAGTCCTCATGAAACGGGGGTCAGTCGTAGGTTTTGCTTTGCCGGCTTTGCCGGATCCAATTCGACGCCGCCCGATAATCGATGATGATCATCAAGTGACAACGGGACTGCAGTAAAAACCGTATACATACATGTATACAGAGGGTACGGGATTGCAGTGCAATGTCCCCATAAAATAACGCTGTCATAGTTTGGAAGAGAGTTAGCGTCAGCGTTTCAAGACAGCCTTGGAATCGAAGTTATCGAAGCAGCTGCAGAGCTAACAAGCAATCTCTCCCCTCCCCTCCCTCCACCAGAACCTGCAAAAATTGACGTCTCTTCAACTCAAACCTACGACCTCCCACCTCACCGTTTGGTAGATGCACAGCGCACACTCACACGCACTCTCAAGCAAAACCCTTTTCTGTTCCTCGCTCTCTTCCATATATGATGCAACCCGGTAAGCTCTCTCTCTCTCAGTACCTTCTCGTTGTCTCGTCTCGGCGCTCCTTCTTCGTGATCGCTCGCCCGTGGCCGCCTCCAACACCATGTCCGGCTTCGCCGTGGGCTCTCACTCCCGGAACGAGCTCCACGTCGCACATGGCGGCGCGGCGGATGAAGTACGTAGCCACCCCCCCATCCTCCTCTTGTTTCCATCCATTTTCACCAGCTGGTTACCATATGTTTATTCCATTCTTTTACTCTCTTTTGTCCTCGGAGATTCTCGTCGTAAAATTCTTGCGAGCTAACGAATCATCATGTGTCGCGACGTTACACTGACATCGTATTGAATGCATGCTCGAAATTTTTGCTTACGTGTTCTTTATCTTGTGTTATATCGTCCCCTGTTCATCACAATTATTTCGTAATCACATGAAAATTCTTCACTAGATACTAGAGAATTTTTGGTCCATCAATATAAAAGAGTATGCAAAAGGAGTAATGATATTATTTATTTACTATATCTATTATATAAGATAATATAGCAAGCTCTTTTTCGAAGGTCGATCACGATCGCCTATCTAAACTTCTAGTTACAGATTATCGCATCACCCGGGAAATCGATTCATATATAAGTTTATATAAGCATAACGTTAACCCGTCAAAATTGGGCTCTCGACATTAGGCGGGTGCTTGTTACATCTATAATCGATGGTGTAATTTCTTCCACTAGCACCACTACTCACATAATATATTCAAAAAATTCAATTGCAATAACTAATTTATCAAAACGATCGCCCCTCGATTACAATTGACTTTGCACAAATTCTAAAATAACGCGAAATTATTAAATTCAGTTCAAAGCCATCGAATAAATTGAAATAGATCGATCCGATTAGTGCCGGGAAGCTATCTAAAAAAAAGCCAAGGACGAGAAATTCACAATATTTTATTTTAATCATTTCGTTTTCTTCTCAAATTTTAAAAAATTCTAATTTATTATGGAGCAATAAAATGATTATTATTACACGTGCTTATAACTTAATAAGTCGTGAAATTGGAAAAAAAAAATGTAATTCGGGTTTTTACCTTCTTTTTCCATTTTCATTTTCTATTTTTTTTTGAACTTCCCCAGCATCGCTCCCCTCCCCGCCAAAATCCGTCGAAAACCTGCCGAGTCTGCTGCGACGAGATCGGCCTGAAGGACGACGGCGCTCCGTTCGCCGCCTGCCACGAGTGCGGCTTCCCCGTCTGCCGGCCGTGCTACGAGTACGAGCGGAGCGACGGCAACCAGTGCTGCCCCCAGTGCAACGCCCGCTACAAGCGCCACAAAGGTCCGATCCGGAGCCCCCCTCTTCGCTCTTCGCGCCGCCGCCGCCGCCGACCGACGGCGGGTTCGGTCGGTCGGCCGGTCGCCGGTCGGTCGGGATCGCTTCCTCGAGTGACGGGATTTTTTTTCTGTCTTTTTGTTGTGCGGGTTTCGCAGGGTGCCCTCGCGTTGCGGGGGACGATGAGGACGACAACTTCGACGGCGACGATTTCGAGGACGAGTTTCAGCTCAGGAACCGCGGCGAGAACGAAGTCCGCGTCCATGCTTTTGATCATTCGGTAATGGCCAGCTCGATCTCTGCTCTATTTCGGATTTTCTAATTTTGGCGTTCTGTTAGATGGAAAAAGAGAGGCCGGATTTGAAATGAAGATGGCTGATCGATTGACGGTTATCGCAGGAGAATGGGGACAATCATGCGCCGCAAGTCCATCCAAATGGTCAGGTTTTCTCTTCGGCTGGAAGCGGTGAGTCTGATTAGTTGTTTGATGGTTGGCTTATCCTCTTTAGTGTTGTTCGGGTGGTGTTTGTGTGTATGTTGGCGGTCGGACAAAGTGAAGTACTCCCGTGTGTTCTGGTTCTGTAGTTGTCGGTGCGGAGTTGGAAGGAGAAGGTAATGCGGAGTGGAAAGAGAGGATAGAGAAGTGGAAAATCAGGCAAGAAAAGAGAGGCTTAGTGAGCAAGGACGATGGCGGGAATGGCGATGGAGAGGAAGATGAATACCTGTAAGTTCTCCGCAAAATTTTGTTCCTTTGGGACTTATCGATTCTCCGTGATTTTAGTGGGGTATCCATGATTCACTGCTACTGCTCTGTGCAAAATGACAGCCAAGAAAATTTTTTCTTAGGCGACACTGGCTTGTCCATCGAAGTCTAACATTTGATGAGGAGTTAAAGAGTTCTTTGTTGTTTGGGAAAGAGGCAACGGATCTATTTGCTGAAACTCTGAATCGGGTCCTTGATGATCCGATCAAACACATGCTTTGGGGGTATTTTCAACATTAAAAATAAGAAAGGATATAGCTTCACACATCATGGAAAAAACTTCAGCGCGTGGACTTGTTTCAAAATGTTTCAAATGTACTTTCAAGTGCAAAACGTGTGCTCCTTATCAAATGCCAAAATACACCTTTGGAAGTCCTTGCGAAAGATCTGATACTCTTACCTCTCAAAGGACTCACATAATGCAAGGCAGACGCATTACAGCTATTTAAAGTTGGTGGCACGTGCTAAATGAAAGCTTATTCTTCTTCATGTAAATTTTGCAGGATGGCTGAAGCTCGGCAACCACTTTGGAGAAAAGTACCAATTTCTTCGAGCAAGATAAGCCCATACCGAATTGTCATCGTCCTGCGCCTCGTAGTCCTATGCTTTTTCCTCCATTTCCGTATCTTAACCCCTGCAACTGATGCATTCCCTCTATGGCTTATCTCAGTTATATGTGAAACATGGTTTGCTCTTTCATGGATTCTTGATCAATTCCCTAAATGGAACCCGATAAATAGAGAAACTTATTTGGATAGATTATCCATAAGGTTTGAGCGGGAGGGTGAGCCCAATCGCTTAGCCCCTGTGGATGTGTTCGTGAGTACTGTGGACCCTCTTAAGGAACCACCAATAATCACTGCAAATACTGTCCTCTCTATCTTGTCCGTTGATTACCCGGTGGACAAAATTTGCTGCTATGTATCTGATGATGGTGCTTCGATGCTGCTTTTTGACACTCTCTCTGAAACTGCTGAGTTCGCGAGGAGGTGGGTTCCATTCTGCAAGAAGTATAGCATCGAGCCGAGGACTCCAGAGTTTTACTTTTCCCAAAAGATTGATTACCTGAAAGATAAGGTGGAACCCAGCTTTGTGAAGGAACGCAGAGCCATGAAAGTAAGAAGCAGCTTTTATTTGTTTGAATGCTGAATCTTCTTCTTCCTTTTTGTTGTGAAATCCACTGAGAGTCGGGGTGTCTCTCGTATGTGATGTAGAGAGAGTATGAAGAGTTCAAAGTGAGGGTCAATGCACTGGTGGCAAAAGCTCAGAAAAAACCTGAAGAAGGATGGGTAATGCAAGATGGTACCCCCTGGCCTGGAAACAATACACGTGATCATCCTGGCATGATCCAGGTAATTGTTTGTGCATTTAAGAGAAAAACTAATGACAGTGCAGAAAACATGACTCCACATCTTTTTGCGAGGCTTGTTAGTCTCCCTACATAAAGAATTATGATAGGTTTCTGTTTATTAGATGCTTTCAGCAATATCTTCTCTGAAATTAGAAGTAGGTGCAGCAAAAGACAAGAAGAACAGACTGTTGCTATGGGCAATGTCAACTTGTATGAACAAATTAACAACGGTTGTATAGAAATTCAGTTTTTATCATGGATGACAGAATGCTCACATACATGTATTTTATAGGTTTATTTGGGAAGTGCTGGAGCATTGGATGTGGAAGGCAAGGAGTTGCCTCGACTTGTATATGTGTCACGTGAGAAGCGACCTGGTTACCAGCACCACAAGAAGGCTGGTGCAATGAATGCTCTCGTGAGTTCCTTATGACTATTGTCCAAGCATTTCACGCTGTCCTGCAATGGAAAAATTTTGTCTCATATAATCATATTGGTGTTGAAATACAAATTAATTCATTGAGAGACCAACAAGATAAAAATATATGTTCCTTAGAAGACCTGCGACACTAAATGCTAAGGTTAGTTCTTAGTTATTTGATGTGACATATGTGGCCTCTATTTCAAAGTTTATCTTGTCTTAGCACATCGCATTCTATTACTTGCCTGTTTCTTGAACCTGCTGAATGAACTGAATGCCTCAACAACCATATTTTTCATAGGTTCGAGTGTCAGCGGTGCTAACAAATGCACCATTCTTGTTGAACTTGGATTGTGACCATTACATCAACAACAGTAAGGCTGTCAGGGAAGCTATGTGTTTTCTAATGGATCCCCAACTTGGAAAGAAGCTTTGCTATGTTCAATTCCCTCAGAGGTTCGATGGCATTGATCGACATGACAGATATGCTAATAGGAACATAGTTTTCTTTGATGTAAGTGTGCAGTGATTCTATCCTTCTTTCGATCCCTATTCTCCAAATAGGTAAAGGGACTGAATGTGCCTTTGTGTCACTTTCAGATCAACATGAGAGGGCTCGACGGGATTCAAGGACCAGTATATGTTGGAACTGGATGTGTGTTCAATCGGCAGGCATTGTATGGGTATGATCCGCCAGTGTCCCAAAAGCGGCCAAAGATGACATGTGATTGCTGGCCTTCATGGTGCTGCTGTTGCTGCGGTGGTTCAAGGAAGTCAAAGTCAAAGAAGAAGGATGACACAAGTTTGCTTGGGTCTGTTTACACGAAGAAGAAAAAGATGACAGGAAAGAACTACTTGAAGAAGAAAGGGTCTGGACCTGTCTTTGATCTAGAAGACATTGAAGAAGGACTTGAGGGTTATGATGAGCTAGAAAAATCATCGCTTATGTCTCAGAAGAATTTTGAGAAGCGGTTTGGACAGTCGCCTGTATTCATTGCCTCCACACTAATGGAAGATGGTGGCTTGCCAGAAGGGACTAACTCCACTTCACTTATTAAGGAAGCTATCCATGTTATAAGTTGTGGCTATGAAGAGAAAACAGAATGGGGCAAAGAGGCAAGTGCAGTCTGGTTAAGGCTCCCTATATTCATGAGTACTTCGTTTTCTTACTTTTTATCATTGAATATCTTCTAACTTCTTACTTAGCTTCCCCTTTTTAATGGAAATTAGTAAGGGCATCCTTATGGTTCCTTGAGCTGGAAATGACTTTTCAGGGAAGAATTACTAGTGTGCCTCCATATTATTTGTGAAATTACTGATTGTTTTAGAGAATTTTTGCTTGTGAAGTTTTGAGAAGTTTAGTCATCAGAGAAGCTCATTGTTGAATTATTTGGAAAATGTTGCTGAATTCACTCAAAACAATTTACCGTCAGAAACTGGCTCAAGTATTCTTTATTGTTGTTTCGCGAAATGAAACTGAAAACTGTACTTTCCTTTGGCAGATTGGATGGATTTATGGCTCAGTTACAGAAGATATCTTGACAGGCTTCAAGATGCATTGTAGAGGATGGAAGTCCGTGTATTGCATGCCCAAAAGACCAGCTTTCAAGGGATCAGCACCTATAAATCTGTCAGATCGACTCCATCAAGTTCTGAGATGGGCTCTTGGCTCTGTTGAGATTTTCCTCAGTCGCCATTGTCCCTTGTGGTATGCTTATGGAGGAAAACTCAAATATCTCGAGAGGCTTGCCTATATCAACACCATCGTCTACCCTTTCACTTCTATTCCCTTGCTTGCCTACTGTACAATACCTGCCGTTTGCCTTCTGACTGGGAAATTCATTATCCCCACGGTAAGTTCATTAAGGATAACTTTTGAAAAGTCTACACTCACACACCTTAACATCCTCATTCAGGCTATTTGAGTGATAGAATTTTTAAATTTTTGTTGGCATGACACCCTCAAATTGGTGCACTACTAAGGATCAGTGCTTTATGTTTGTCCAGTTGTTCATAGTAATGTTCATTGTAATAAATTGACATTATTCAGTTAGTTTCTCAAGGATGCACTAGAGAGTGCCCTAAAAGTTATCTTCCAGAATGATAAGGACTATTCCTTGGTCCAACATTCTCTTTGTTTTTGTCTGTCCCAGTTATTCTAATCAACCTTACCTTTGACAGCTCAATAACTTTGCGAGCATATGGTTCTTGGCCCTTTTTCTATCCATCATAGCCACAGGCGTGCTTGAACTACGGTGGAGTGGCGTCGGCATTGAGGACTGGTGGCGTAATGAACAATTCTGGGTCATCGGTGGTGTATCTGCACACCTCTTCGCTGTATTCCAAGGCCTCCTCAAGGTGCTTGCTGGAGTTGATACTAACTTCACTGTTACAGCAAAGGCAGCCGAAGACAGCGAGTTTGGTGAGCTCTACCTTTTCAAGTGGACTACCCTGCTCATACCACCGACTACCCTAATAATCTTGAACATGGTTGGTGTTGTCGCCGGTGTTTCGGATGCTATAAACAACGGATACGGATCATGGGGCCCTCTGTTTGGGAAGCTCTTCTTCGCCTTTTGGGTGATTGTCCATCTCTACCCTTTCCTCAAAGGTCTGATGGGAAGACAGAACAGGACACCCACGATCGTGGTCCTTTGGTCCGTACTTCTCGCCTCTATTTTCTCATTGGTCTGGGTCCGGATCGATCCGTTCTTGCCAAAGCAAACCGGTCCGATTCTCAAACCGTGCGGGGTGGAATGCTGATTCTGCTACTGGACTTCATTCAACACGCCTTCTCTTCGACCCGATTGGAGGTGTCGCTTAAGCTGTTTCTTTCTGTCTCGTACTTGGGACATATGATCATGCACTAGGGGGAATCTTCCCGATTGAAATCTCTAGGGGTTTGCTTGAAGAGTATGTTGGAACTGGCATGTGCAGAGTCCTGGTTTTGAACTTTTTGCAATATATTATGCTCAAAATTAAGCACTTGGCATCCATCTGTTGTTAATAATAGAGACAACCTTATTCCAGGAATTGCAGCGCCTAAGGAACGACCTTTCATTTTTCTTAACTTTCTCTTATCATTTAGTTCTGCAAGAAATTTGGCCTTTCGTCCGATTAATAATTTACATCACATTATATTTTCATAAAGTAATTGTGATATTTATTTATTAATTTGATAATCATAATCACCTTGACTAAATCATAATCACCTTGACTATGTAATTATGTTTTCTATGAAATAATTTTTAATTGCTGCTGATCATACCACCATTTCAGAGTAAGAGAGAGAAAGAACATATTTTGGGAATAGCTATGTAGTTCGATTATAGTAGCTATTCTAACGAGAACTGTTATTAGAAGCAAGGCTATCACATGTAATTTGTACGTGGTACATATCGTGATATGATCGTCATTATTATGCCCAAACATATTAATACGATACGATTATACTAATTTAATGAAAACGCATTAGATCCGTTTCGAACATACGGGGAAAATGCCTTTTAAGATAAGTTACCGCTACGTAGTAAGATATTATCAGCAGATGTTGCTATATCAGATTTCATCCGCTCGCATGTAATACCATCGAGCGCAACCCTAACAATCCTACCCAACTTTACAAATATGATATATTTGATGGGCATACAAAAATCATATTATAATTTATTTGAAATATCAAAATTTTCAAAATTTTAATGACTTCAAAGTACATCCTAGTAAAAGATACACACATTAGAATTCATCTTTAGTTGGCAAACATGTGTGAAACAAACTAATAATCTTTCATCATTAACAAAAAAACAAAAGAGAAAGAAATCCACAGTAAAAGTTAACGCAAGATTTTTAACATCGAGTTTTCGCCTTAATCCGAAATAAATGTAATGGTTTATCAGTAGATTATCATTTATTTTTTTTGATCATTTACAAAATTTCTTATATTTTTTTTTAATATTTAACCACATCATCTTATAATTCCGGCTCTTTCCGCCTCCATCCACCATTTCACAGCTCTCTCTCTCTCTCTCTCTCTCTCTCCTCTCTCCCTCCAAGTCGGTCGCTCTCTCTCCATTGCCAGGTGACGAGTTCTCTCTCTTTCGTCTCTTGGGTTTTCTCGTTTCGTCATCCCTAAGGTTTCCCGCACCTCAAGTTTAGGGCTTTCGCATGATCATGTCTCCGAAACCATTCGCCTGCTGTCGAATTTTTGCTTTCCCGATGGGTTTTGCCGAGGTTTAATGCTCGAAACTTTGACGTCGCGGCTGAGAATTTCTTTGAATGTTCGCTCCGCTCTGTTGAATGTTATCTGTGGTGCGCCCTTTGCTAACTTCTTGCTGACCGCTTGTCGCGTACACGTCTTTGTCTGTGTCCTTACTGGATGAGATTGTTAGCTTTGGCTTCTTATGCTGTGGAGCTCTTTGCTCATGACACTGATTGTCGTTCGGGTATCGCGGGCGATGTGGGTTGGGGGGGGTTGTTTAGCGTATCTGATGAATTGGGTTTTTCCTGTACTTGGTTTCGTTCGGTCTTTGCGGTGAAAAATGCTTGGCAATTGCGAGTATCGACTCGGCCTTTTGTGATTTGTGGTGTAGCGGCGAGGGCATGATATGTGATCGAGGCGGGAGCTGCTCTGTTTGGCAAACGATGAGTTGCTTTCAAGCTGCTGCTGTCAAGCCGTATGGCTATCTTGTCTGTCGTGATGGGGCGTCCCCGTCACGCAGCTTTCCTTCGGCTCATTGTGTTTTGCCCGTCGATGCTGGTCGCTCATCTGGGACATCTTTGAAGCTGTCTGCCAGGAAGCTCCTCTCCCCGCAATTTATGCCGGTGCCAAAGCACAAGCCACGTCTACCTGTATTGAACCACCATCAACTGATTCCTCTTGGCTTGTTTGGTGGCAAAGGAAAATCAGAAAGTGAGAATGAGGTAAGTCATATGCCGTCTTATTTGATGTTGGATGATGCTTATGGTAAATAAAGTGCTTGGACACCATTTTATAAATTGACTAGTGCCATTGGCATGGATCCGAGGTCGTGCAGGCAACATTTTATATGTTCACAGTATATCTGCTACGTTGAGTAGACCAAATAAGGGGTCCTCGATTATGTGTAAAGGTTCATTGATTGCTCTTCCCCCTTTCGATCTTAAGCCAGTTGAGCCGTGTATGCATCTCGTTGCACTTTGTTTCTTGAGATCATTGAAGTTGATTGAACAAATTTGTAGTTTGTGCCAAGCTGTGTACAGTTTAGGGTGGTCAAGCTTACTGTTTAACACTGAGCCAGGTTTAATGGCCCAATCCCCCTGGTAGGTTGAGCAAAACCTATAATTATTTGTCCTATGCTATCTCTATTCTGAAGTTCTTATCAAGGGCTCCTTTTTCTCTGTCTTTTTTTTTTTTTTCGCTCGACGAAAACAATGTCCTTTCCGTAATGATAAGTTTTCTGTCTTCTTGCTTCTGTTGTAATCCTGGATAAGGAACTCTAGTGTGAATGGAACTCATTGTGGTGATGCTAAAGGGAAGTTAAGGCTGATGAATCCTACTGGATTATGCGAAGCATGGAAAATCTTAGAGCTGGGGAGAAGGAACTGGTTTGGGGTTAGATCTGGCTGAAGGTTACCAAGGGTTGGTTCTTGGTTCTTGCCTTGGAACTGACTCACCCAGGCCATGCTCAGCGCTCACCCTTAGAAAGAGGAACTCTAGAGAGAATTTTCCGTGAATGCTTCATCATTTAATTTTGTTCCATGACTAATGTTCTTCATTGTTCCTGCAAAGAAACATTTTCTATCGGCTAAAACCTTATGCTTCTCACGTTCTATATTTTTGAGGAAGGGCAAAGGTGGAAATCTTATTTTGTAATTAACAATCTGCTATCGGGTTCTTTTAATTCTGTACTGTTCTTCTTTTGGCATCAAGGTACCTGGAGATATTATGACTTGCCTTATTTCGTTTCTTGTTTCATTCCATTGTCGGTGTTGTTTATGACTTTGATTGTCCTCTTATAAGCTTTACAAGAAGATAAGGGAGTTATCTACTTAAACAAGCTTACTACGTACGATCGACCCCCCCTCCTCTTCTTCTCTCCCTCTTTTTTTGTTTTTTCTCTGCAAGGTTCCGATGAGAGCATTTGGTTGTCATTAGGGTTCAGCTTGGAAGTCTCTTGAGAATGCAATGGGAAGTTTTCGCAAAGACAAGTCAATCGAGGATGTATTGAGGCAGCAACTTGAAAAACAAGAATTCTATGATGATGGAGGCTCCGGCAAAGGACCACCTGGTGGTGCTGGAGGTAGTGGTGGCAGCGGTGGTGGTTCTGGTGGAACTGACGATGAAGGTTTTTCCGGGATCATGGATGAAACAGTGCAAGTAGTTTTGGCAACACTTGGCTTTATATTTCTGGTATAGTATTTTTACTTGCTTATGTTTAAATTTTTGCTGTCAAAATACGATATTTATGTTCCTTCCTTTTCTGTTTTTTCAGTAATGAATTACCGGGACATTCTATAAGAATTTTTAGTATATATTGCACTTAATAACATCCTGCAAGAGGCAACTCAGTTTATTAAACATAGCTTAAGATCTAATCCTGTAAGTAAGTGTAAGCCTGCTTGATGTCCTCAAACAAACAATTTATGTAACAGATAATGAGGGGCTAGTTAAGGGGGACAAATGTTGGTACGTCCATAGATTGGTAACTGCAGCGATAGTAGGGATAATTGAGAGGGTGCTCCTGGTAATACTCTGGCAGGTGATGTAATGGTAATGGCGATCATGAAGAAGTTATTGTGGCAGAGGAGGATGTTATCTATTGGGAATTTCTGTTCTGCTGAAGGTTGAGGTGGTGGTCATAGTGGCGTAGGAGTTAAAGGTAATGCTAACGAATAGTGATGAAGTAAGTAGACTCGGTGGTGGCGCCGATTCTGGAGATGGAGGCGATTGCCTGGTTAGTGGTTGCTGGTGGTGCTGTCGGATTTGGTGGTGGTAGTGTCAATTTAGAGGAGGTGCTGGGAATGATGGTAGACAGAGGGAATCATGTCTTTATCATAGTGCGTGCTTCGACATGTTGATATTGATAATGTAATTCTCATTTTTTGAAGACCTCTGTATCACTGTCTCATTAATGCTTTAATGACAGTCCAAATATACATTTCAAATTATGTCAGATATAATGAGATCGGTTTCTTCAGTGGAAGAGAAAGAAAACCCTCAATTACATCGACCCTTGACTAAATTGGTACAGAGTGAAGTTGTAGTAATTGTCAACCAAAAAAAGTTTTAGTAACTGGATCTTGAATATGGTCCACTTGTTCGAAAGGTCCATTTGCAGTCTACTATGTCAGTTATTATACCGATTTAATAGATCGTTTTAGTGTAGCATCACTCTTTACATTTCAGATGATAAACACACAAATCTTCTAGCAGAGATCCATAGTCTGTCCCCCACGTTTTTTGTAATATTACATCATGGTGCTTGCACAAGTTCATGTGATATCATTAGTGTTATACACACAATGGCTGATTTATATTTCTATGCTTTTGTTCCATCTGATGTTATTTCTTATCATCCTTGTTGACAAACTAATTTTGACCATTCAATGCAGTATATCTATATAATAACTGGAGAGGAGCTGTTTCGGCTAGCTAAGGATTACATCAAGTATCTTTTTGGAGGAAGTCAGAGCGTTAGATTAAGACGTGCGATGTACCAGTGGAGAAGATTTTACAAGAAGCTGACAGAGAAGGAAGAGGTTGATAAGTATTGGTTAGAGAAGGCAATAATTAATACCCCGACCTGGTGGGATAGTCCTGAGAAGTACAGGCGCATGGCGAGATCCTTCCAAGAAGCTTCTCACCAATCTTCGAGATATGATGATGAACTCTGAACAATTCTTCTTCGTGTTGCCGAGTCATTTTAGATGAAAGGCGATATCATTCCATGCTTCTAGTTTGGCAGTGATCCAAAGCTCGGTTTTGGTAGACATGAGAAAGCTGTCTTGTGTAATTGCTACACCATCTGTCATGGAGATTTTTGTGCAAAATTTCACAGAAAGGTTGATTTTCTCTCATCACATGGGAATGCTCCATCAAGAGACAATTTTTGCACTCTTGGGGACTGTCTGTTAGAAGGAAAACTGTTTTCGCGAAATTATTTTTCGACTTTCCTATGTTTGGATGGCGAAAACTAATCGATTTACGATAGTTGTTCTTCATGGATTGAAAATAAGAAGCTTAGATTGGAGGAAAGCGATTTCCACTTCTAGCAAGAAAGAAATTGATTTCCCTAAACTATCAAACAAATGAAAATTATTTTTCTTGAAAATGATTTTCATGAAAAATATTTTCATTAGGGTCGATTGGTTTGAATGGAGATTGTTTTTGAGAAATTGTTTTTGGACTTTCTGGTGTTTGGAAAACGTTTTTTAGGGACTGAAAGTGACAAGCTTAGATCGGGCAAACCGACTTTCTTGCAAAGAGGATATCGCTTTTCTTAAAATGTTTATAACGAAATATCTTTATTTATCACACAAAATATTTTCCTTTTACCTAATCAAATGCATCACAAGGCCCAAAAGAGAAGAAAAAAAAGGAAAAGTCAAATGCACTAGGGATTGAAGTCTATGTCGTTCGTTACAATATGAACGGCATGAGTTCAAGTCGATTCAAAGCGTTAGAGCAATTGGGACTTGGTAGGCTGCTTCATCCATTTTTCTCCCCCTTTTGATTCGTTTCCATTTCTGCTATTGATTTTGTCATTTTGAGCTTAATTAGGTTGCTACCTAATAGGCACAATTTTTGCAATATTTGATATCATACATAGATACACATCACTTATGTATATCTCAGAAATTCCCACTTTTAGACCACTGCTTTGGCTATCGTCTAGAAACGCCCTTCTATTAATCTTACGAGGGTTAAGAACTACAAAATGCAAAACTAAAAAGTCAGATGGAGACCAATTTCTGTTTGCTATTTCGTTTTGTTTTGCAATGCATATTGGTTCTTTACTGATTTTGTCTGCTGATAGCTAAATTGCAAAACACCAAGTTGCTGCAAAAGTCAAAGGTCAAAGGAAGCATACACCGAAAAGTAGTCATAAAATTTAGGTCTACTTGTTGCTGCACCATGCGTTCAGCTTCAAACTTCGTGGCCGGAAGGTTCCACCTACCTTACGATGGGGTTCTTTTAAATTATCGTCTTTGTATATACACCATTGTACACACTCCCCCCCTCTTTCTCCTTCATTACAAGCTAAGTCAAACAAAAGAAGAAGAAGAAGAAGAAGAAGAAGGAGAAAACACAAAAGAAATATCATTTGATTTGCGCTATCCCTTGAAGTTTTATTTCTGAAAACTCGATAGCTTGCTGATGGTTATGGAGCCTAAGGGCTCGGACAAGCAAGCTTGAGTGTGCGCGGATAATTCTTGCGCGACGAAACGCATGGTGGGTCGCGAATCGGGATTCGTCTGCGTGCACGCCAGCGCCACCGTGACAATGGATACCACCTCCTCGGCTAGTTGGCCGGTCGGAGGAGGAAGACGTGGGTCGAGCACGTCCTTCAGTAGCAAATCTGGGTCTTCCGCCGCTTGTGTTGTTTGTAGGGAAGAGAGAAGATCCCCTGGATGCTTCCCCATCATAATCTCTAGCGCTACTACTCCGAAGCTATACACGTCGCATTTGTCTGTCAACCGCATAGTTACTGCTAATTCTGTTTTTCCAAGAAGAAGAATGAATCAATGTTATGGCCATAATGTCAAGCTATACCCAAATTCCAAATTTATATGATACACTGATACAAATCATTTTTCAAAACCTATACTGCTCTTCCTAAAAGTCTTGTTAGGATTATACGAAGAATGCAAATTCGAGATGTTAGTTAGAGCTATTTGATAAATCCAAGGCCATATGTACCCGCGAAATATATGATTAGATTCGATCATATAACTTACCAGGAGCCATGTAGCCATAAGATCCAGCCACTGTGGTCCAATTCGATGTGTCTGGATTCAAGAGTCTCGCCGTCCCGAAATCCGAAAGCCGAGGCTCGAAGTCCCACTCGAGCAAGATGTTGTTCAGCGTGATGTCCCGATGGACGATAGGTGGCGAGCAATCGTGATGCAGGTAGGCGATCGCGTGAGCCACGCCTTGAACAATCTTCACTCTTGTACTCCAGTCCAGTTCAGATGCTCCTTTTCCTCCATGCAAGACCTTTGCCACACTGCCTCTCTCCACAAACTCATAGACCAAGTAAATGCTACCCCTCTTGGAGCAGAACCCGTGGAGCTTGATCACATTGCGGTGCCGGACCTCGGTCAACACGCGGATCTCGTTCTCGAAACTCTGGAGGTTGACCATGGGGACGTCGCCCGATTCCAATGCGTTGAGCTTTTTGACAGCAACGATTTGGCCGCTGGCCAGTTCGGCCTTGTAAACGCTCCCGAACCCACCTTTTCCGATGCAGTACTCTTCGCTGAAGTCATTGGTGGCCTTGGCAATGTCATTGAATGTGAACTTCGCTCCCCTTTCCCATATGATCGTCTCGGATTTCTCATACTTTATAAGACTCTTGATCTTTTCATCGAGATGCTCCTTTCGCCGCCGAAGCACCAGAATCAGAGCAATAAGGGTCACGAGAAGTAGTAAGCAGCAGACGCCAACAATCACACCAATCAGAACCCTTTTCCTTCGGTCGGTCGACTTACTGCTCGCCCCACAAGGAGATAATCCCGTCGCGTTTCCACACAAGCCCGGATTCCCGATAAAAGCACTTCCCTGTGCTTGTTGGAAGAGGCCACTGGGAACTGCACCCGTCAGCTGGTTGTACGATAAGTCTATGGAGCTTAAACTTACCATGCTGGTGAGAGCAGCGGGGATCGTACCTGACAAATTGTTATGCGAAAGATTGAGCTTTTCCAATTTAGTAAGCTTTGCTAGATTGGAAGGAATTGATCCTGCTAGTGAATTGTGGCTCAGGTCTAGGAAGTTCTGTAGCGTGTACAAGTTCCCGAGCTCTGGCGATATGACACCCGACAGATTGTTGTTGCTCAAGTTCAAGCTCAGTAAATTCTTGCAATTCGCTAGCTCGTTCGGTATGCTACCGCTCACTGCGTTCTCTGACAAATCAAGAAGATTGAGCTTCGATAAGTTTCCTAACGAGATGGGAATATCTCCAGTCAGATGGTTGTTGCTCAAATTCAGGTTGAGCAACTCCCCTAGATTTCCCATCTCGTTGGGAATCTCCCCGGTCAATTCATTGCCGTACAAAGTCAGCACATGCAACTGAGACAATTTCCCGAGCTCCGGCGGGATGTGGCCGGCGATTTTATTACCATCTATCTGCAAATTCGTGAGATTCGTACACTCTCCCCGTTCTGTTGAGAGATTCCCGACAAATTGATTGTTGCTGAGGCTTATAAAGCCCAGATTCGGATAAACTCCAAACGCATTCGAGATATCTGCAGTGAACTGATTGTTGTCTAGACGGACTCTCATTAGCCCTGAACAATTCCTCAAGCAGTCGGGCAGCGGCCCGGTGAAGTTATTCCCATTGACGGCGAGATATTGAAGAGCAAAGCCGCTGCATAAGTCTGGCGGCAGTTCTCCGGTGAAGCTGTTGTTTGAAAAGCCAACATAGCCCAGAGAAGGGCTGTACTTGCCGAAATCCTGTGGTATGCCTCCCGAGAAATTGTTTGTGAACAAAGAGATTGACTGTAAGTTAGCAAGGCGAGAGATAGTCTCGGGGACCTCTCCATAAAGCTGGTTCGTATTGAGGTCGATAATGGTCACTGAAGTGAGATTCCCAACCTCCGGAGGAATAGTCCCAGTGAGGTTGTTGGAGAAAAGCTGGAGGATCTGCAGGTTGCTGAGGTTCCACAATGTTGAAGGGATTTGGCCGGAGAGATTGTTCTGTGAGAGGTCTAACTCAAGCAAATTCTCAAAGCTCCCGATCCCGGAAGGGATTGAACCGGAGAGCAAATTGTGGTACAAGTAGAGGTAATTGAGCTTGGTTAGGCTTCCGATTTCTGGCGGAATTTTCCCGGAGAGAAAATTGTTCTGGAGCTGCAAAGAAACAAGTTCGGTCCAATTTGTGAAGAAGGAAGGCGATAACTCACCTGCCAGGCGATTCTCCGAAGCTCCAAATATTGACAATCTGACCAGATTGGACAGAGAGAGAGGCAACTCCCCGGAGATCGAATTCACGGCGAGGGCTAACTCAGTGAGGTTAGAACAAAGCCCGAGCTCAGAAGGAATTGAAGAGTTCAAGCGGTTTGTCCCCAAATCAAGCTTTTGAAGCTTTCTCAATTGACCAATGGAGCTAGGAATTGCCCCTTCAAAGGAATTGTTGTACATCTCTATCATCTGAAGTTCAGACAGCAATCCTATGTCTCCAGGAATCGGACCGCCGAACGGATTGTTACTAATTCGGATCTCCTTCAGCCGGGAAAGTTTAGATATGTCTGAGATGGGCCCCTGGAGTGAATTCGCGGTGAGGTTGAGATATTCAAGGTTCACCAGGTTGGCATACACAGCCTCAGGAATTTTGCCGGTCAATGTGTTTTGTGACAGGTCGAGGTATGTCAGGTTCTGGCAATCGGCCACAAAACCCGGGAATTCGCCATCGAGCGAATTGAGGAAGAGGCTCAGGTAAGTCACCGACGGCATGGCGGAGAATTTCGACCAGTCAGGAGATTTCAAGTAGTTTGATCCAAGATCCAAGTGCCACACTTTCCCGAGATTGCTGATCTGGTAAGGCATAGTACCATTGAGACTGTTGTTCAAGAGGCTCAAGTACCGAATCTCTTGCAATTGGCCTATCTCGGGCGGTATGCTACCTTCAAAGAGATTGCTCCCCAGGTCCAAGAACCTGAGCTTGGAGAGACTGCCGATCGAGGACGGTATCAGGCCCTCGAGACTGTTGTTGCTCACATCGAAGCGGGTCAGGTTCGGGAACGAAGTGAAGTTGAGCGCATCGAGCGTGCCGCTGAGGCTTGAGCCGGAGAGGCCGATCTCTGAGACTGACCCGCCATTGTTGCAGGCAACGCCAGTCCAGTTGCAGAGACGGGCGATGTTGGTGAGCGACCATGAGCTCAGAGAAGGTGGAGGAGGAGGAGGAGGAGGAGGAGAGAGGGAGTTCTTCCATTTGACAAGAGCTTGTGCCTCCGTGGTCGGTGACGGTGAGGCCAGAAATGGAAGCGAGGAGAGGAGACAGAGGAAGAGGAAGAGGAAGAGAGGGCGGGTCGCAGCTGATTTTGTCATGCCTAGCAAGGTGCTGCTGGACTTCATGAGAAAGGAGCTGGATCAAATTGTTTTATAGCACAAAGGGCTTTGGCTTTCTTGTTACTTATTTTTGGTTTGTCTAGGGACTAAATTAATCAAAGTGTTTTCGGGAATACCTCTCGCATCGTCTGAGCATGCACATGTGAAGTCATATACAATCTCATTTCGACGTGAGTTTTGACTCGCCGAGTCCGTAGACTTTATGCTAAATTTAACCAACTATAAAAGATAAAAAAGAAGAAGAAGAAGAAGATAAAAGTGGGTTTTCATGACTTCACTTTCATTGACATGCCGACTTCATTTGGTTTTGAAGTCATGGAAAAGAGTTAAGGAAGGAGCAGTTCACATGGGTGCAGAGACAGGGTGCTTGGTTTGTGTGTGCGCGCTGTTCTTTTTTCCAAGCGTTTACTTCAGACGAGAAGGCCTACGAGAAAGTGACAAACTGGCAGTCTAGCCCCGCCAAATTTGACTCTTGACCATGCATCCGCTCTTCTGTTTCCTTTTTTTTTCTTTTCCCCTCTGTTTGACCCATTCCGCGTAATATTTACTCAATTAACGAGAGGTGATCATTAGAAAATCTAAACCATTTAAGAAACACGGTCCAGTCCTGAAATCTTTCTGAAAAGTTATAACGTAGTCCTTTCGGGCACCCGTTTTTTGCATTATTTCTCCTCGATAAACCTTTAATCGCCTGTCATTAAAACCTTTCACAAGTTCTTATGCAGGTTCCGTTTGTTTTACGAAAATTAAGTGATTCGGAACAAAAATAATTATTTGTATCGCTTAAAATAAATAGTCGAGGAAACTGTTTTTATTACCGACAACAATTTATATTTAAACGTTTTCGTGGATGATGAAATTATTTGTTATTTTTTATAAGCGACATAAATGATCATTTTTAGAAAAATATCTTTCAAATCATTTATTTTTCGCGAAACAAATAAAGTCTTAAAGTGATTATGAATTTCTTAACTACCATAAGTTTTTGTAATTTTGAATGTCACTAGAGGCACATCATCTCAAGATCAAGGCATGACGCTTTGCTCGAAAAGAGAATATTCTGACTTGCAAAGTCCAAAGTCGAGGCTCCATTCACCAATCCTTGTTATTGGTGCGTTGGAAGTTAGGCATAAAGGGCATCGTTGGTGACTTGACCGACCTATCAATAAAACCCACTTATCGAACTTTCAAATGTCATGATTAACTAGCATTCAACTTACTTTGCAACTCTACTGTGGTCAAATATTGCATCACTAACCATTCTTGTGGGTGACATTATTTCCACCCTTTATATGACTAAATACACTCCTTTTTATACCAGATAGATGAAAACACCCTTGGTGGATTCCACAATTATACATTTTCTCTCAATTTAGTTGTCCTCTGTTGTGGGTTCCCTTTAAATTGGGAGCGCGCAATAGAAGCCCCATACCTTCACCGGGGAAGATTACCAAGATGGAGCCTAAATTCAAGTCTGTCAACATATTTAGTTGGACCATAATCACAAAAAAAACTTAAACCAAAGAGTTGTGAGTCAATTATGATGTATTAATTACTTTTCATTATATACCAATTTTTCGATGTGTGACTTTTTTAAGCACTATTTGCACGTGCATATCAATGATCTCTCTCTCACTTGTGAGCTCAATGTTAGGTCTGCTCTTCCTTAATTCGAATATCTTTCTAGTATCAACATTTTCAACTTGAATCTTCAAGCCCCTACTTTATCCTTGGTCTTTTTCTCCACTTCAGGTCTACCGAACCATGAAGACTGTTTGGAAATCGCGTTGGTTAGATTCCTTAATTGAGATATTTACTGAATATCAATATGCATTGGGAGTATGCCATCAATCAACCATTGGCTTTCATAGCATTTGTAGAGAACGCGCGACAAAAACCTGATACCTTCTCTCGGGGAGATTGCTAAGAGGAAGCTCAAGTCTAAGCCCATCAACATATCCATTCACTCAAAAGCTCAAGCTCAACTAGGATAAAATTAACTATTTCACACCATACTAATTTTCCGATATGTCACTATTCTCACAACTTATATGTGCATCTTAACAATATGATTGTTTGAAAAATAAAATTCGGCATTTTCTTTGTCAATCCAAAATGAGTTAAATTAAGTTTGCATCGAAATATTTCTTTTACTTGAGGCAGAGTTTTGAATTGAAAAGGTTGTTTGTGTTTAGATTTTTCTAGATTTCTACATGACAATTAATCTGGAACTTTGATTGACGATGTGAAGAATTCTTTAAGATTTTTCTACACAATATTATTAAAAGATAGAGGTGAAAAAGAAGAAGAAAAGATAGGCTCCTTATGTGCATGGTTATATCCACATAAATTTATTATTCTTAATTACGATAACCGGATGCTACATTAAAATTAGAAAAGCTAGAAAGAGAAGGAAAGTGTTTAAATTGGGGTCCATCACTTTAAGTTTCAATTACAATAAATAAAAGAAAATTTCGTAGCTCTAGCGAAAATGTGGTGGATCTAGTCATATGTGATGTGAAAATAGCTTTGCCCTACATGTTATTGTCAAACAAGAGGTCTACAGGAGGAGCCTCATGGCAAATAACGTTTGATAGGTCAAAAAATCAATCGAGTTAAAATTGTAATTGTGCTTCCGTCGTAGCTCAATTGTCAAAATGATTTTTTTCGCATTGCTTAGAAAAATAAGTCAATAAAATTTATTTTCATTGTCAACAATAGTTTAATCCTAAATTTCTATGTCGATAATGAAAATATTTTTCGTTCATTTATTTTTACAAGCTGTTTACACCAAAAAAGGCCAACTTGTCGACATAGTTCAGTCATGGTCGACAAGTGTTTGTACCAAACATCATCAACGGACACCTGACAGAGGCTTGAGGCAACGTGAAAGCAAATATCATCAAGTTACGAACATAAGAGACACATATCAGAGACATGAGTCATGTGTATATGTTTACACCCAAAGATGATCAATTTTTGGGTATTATTGACAAGACTGGTCACAACTTTGTCGAGGAAATTTCAGTTCTGCGCTAGCTCGGGAAAATGATCATAACTTCGTTGAGACAGATCGGATTGACCTGACTCTAAATCCAAAAGAACAAAGACTCCTGGATCTACAACTTTTATGTTTTGAGTTTTCTCAGAAAATCACATCAACGTAAAAAGGAAGTCGACGGACATGACTGGTCATAACTTCGTCTCGTCGAGGAAATTTTGGTTCTGTGCTAGCTCGGAAAAATGGTCATAACTTCATCGAGACAGATCGGATTGATCTGATTCCAAAGCCAAAAGAATGAAGACTCCTGGATCTACGACTTTTATATTTTGAGTTTTCTTAGAAAATCACCTCGACGTAAAAAGGAAGTCGACGGACGTGACTGGTCATAACTTCGTCTAGTCGAGGAAATTTCGATTATGCGCTAGCTCGGGAAAATGGTCATAACTTTGTGGAGACAGATCGGATTGACCTGATTCCAGAGCCAAAAGAGCGAAGACTCCTGGATCTACAACTTTTATGTTTTGAGTTTTCTCAGAAAATCACATCGACGTAAAAAGGAAGTCGACGTACGTGACTGATCATAACTTCGTCTCTTCGAGGAAATTTCGGTTCTGCGCTAGCTCAGGAAAATGTTCATAACTTCGTCGAGACAGATCGGATTGACCTATTCCAAAGCCAAAAGAACGAAGACTCCTGGATCTACAACTTTTATGTTTTAAGTTTTCTCAGAAAATCACTGTAGAGTTGTTGACGTTAAAAGGAAGTCGACGGTCATGACTGATCAGGATACGGAAATTGATAGATACTTCAGTGAAGAATTGCCAACTTGAAGGAATCGACACAAAGTGGAGTCGACAATCTCGAATACAACTATCGAAGAAGTAACTGTCAACATAGTGAGGTCGAAGCAACCGCCAACGTAGTGGAGTCGAATAAACCGTCAAGGTAGTGGACTCAACGCAACTGTTGAAAACCACTAAGGAGCATACATGTATATTTTGAGGAAACAATTACTTGGAAGCATGATCATGAGGCAGTTATCACTTGTGAACAAGATCGTAGGACAGTTATCTTGAAAGCAGGATCATGACGTCACATGGACATGAAGATAAGATTTTCGGAATGGAAGAACATGAGCACAACTGTTGAAAACCGCTAATGAGCAGTTACCACACAACCATTATAAATATCACCGGCCATCTACTGGAGACGACCACTCCCGACAAATCAAACAATATGTTATCTTTCAATTATCTTTACTTTTATGTACCGCACTTTACTTTTCCTTAGCTGTAGCTTTTCGATTCGCGTCGTCGATTAAATTCCGGCGTGTATCTCTATCCCGGGTGTTGCGTCGTCGATTCAATTTCGGCGTTACATCTTTGTGTACGTGTGTGGCTGTATTTTCAAGCTTTGTCGTCGATTGAATTCCGGCACGATTTGTACAGACAGTCCGGTTCGAAGCTCGGAGTACAAGTTCGCAATTTTCCCTTGTCTTCCTGGATATTTCCCGTCCGGAGTCACCACGGAACTCGATTTCCTCTTATTAAGAACCGAATAACGACTTTTGGTGAATTATATTTCGTCGCGGGAGCATATCCGGCGAAACACAAGTGACACAAACGATCATATCCTAAAGGGAAATGTTTTATGAAGGTCGTCGCTAGCCTAAAGGCCACCATCATCCGCGATGATTACGGTGGATTGTGAGCCGCAATTTCCACTTCAAAGGAACGGGCAACTGATTGGAATAATATCATCGATGTTCCTCCATTTTTGTTCGAAAATCAAAATCATTCCTCCATCTTTCTTTTTTTTTTGTTAAAAGATGTCCCTCGACTTTTTTAAAAGATGTCAACATATAGTCCTTCCGTTATACTTTTCTCCTGCTGGTGGATTTTTGTTCACATGGATTGCAGAATTAAGGACACAGACGCTGGGATATACGTGTCATGTTATGATTCGCCCAAAATTAACATGAGCAAATAAGGCGCCACATCAAACGAGACGAGACAAAACAAGAGAGAGAGAGAGAGAGAGATGAGGGTCCCTCACGGCCGCCATAGTCGTGAGCTCTAAGCTTGTGGCAACCCTGGTTGCAGCGGCCGCGACCATTAGAGTTTCGACTGGCGAAACTCGAGCCCAAGGCCGGTCGATATAAGCTCGTGATCATGGCTGCTCAATTGATGATCATAAACGGGCATGGATAAATTTTTTTTTTATTGTTGCGGATGTTTTGTGGATTTTCTTGGATTAATTCCAAAAAAAAAGCACCAACTTTAGGTTTAGGGATAATTCTGGCCCGAACTTTTTTTTGTCCCATAAAAAAACACCAACTTTAGGTCAAGGGACAATTTTGGCCCGAACTTTTTTTTGTCCTGTAAAAAAGCACCAACTTTAGGTCGAGGGATAATTCCGGCCCCAACTTTTTTTTGTCTCATAAAAAAGCACTAACTTTGACTTAAATCCCAAATCTGACCTCCATTGACTTAGAATCATTGATTATTTAGCTTGACTATTACATATTAGTAATAAATCCATGTGACTTGCTAACTGGATTTAAAGCAATATTTATACTCTTATTCTCTAAGCTACAATTTGAAGAATAACGGTAAAACTGTTCATCTCCTTCACTTCACTAACAAGTCAAAAATATCTCTAGATTGAATCTCTCTGGCCAAACGTAAACTGAAACCGACCACTCTCTGTCGACAAACACCATGGACGAGATTCGCCAAGCTCATCACCATAACCTTCTTTCTCAAACAATGGTGAAAGTCAACAGGGGGCCAGATTTGAGATCATGATGAAAGTTGGTGATTTTTAATGAGACAAAAAAAAATTGGGGCCGGAATTGTCACTCAACCTGAAGTTTGTGCTTTTTTACGGGACAAAAAAAAGTTCAGGCCAGAATTGTCCCTCGACCTAAAGTTGGTGCTTTTTTATGGAACAAAAAAAAAGTTCGGGCCAGAATTATCCCTCGACCAAAAGTTGGTGCTTTTTTTTGGAATTAGGCCGGGTTTTCTTCATATTTATAATTTCCCTTATTTTGTTTTCATTATATTCACATTTAAGGAATCTTGATTAGAGGAAATCTTGAGATTTCATTTCCAAATTTCCCGAGGAAGCTGGATGAACAATTTATCCGGTTCCCTAGGGAAAACTAAAGGCAGAATATGCATAGTCTCTTTTCCAAGAGAGATAATGCCGTCATACGATCATTTCTCTTTAGTAAATGGTCAATTTTTTGGCGAAACAAATACACCCTTGCATACTATCGGTCTTAGTTAATTCTACTTGACTTTCTTGGTTTATACACTAGCTTGACTACGTGCCCTTGATTAGGATCAACCGAACAAGAGAAACGACGTAAAAGATGTTCGTTTTGGGCTGTAGCATGTTTCTAATTAAAATAATAATAATAACAATAGGAGGATTAGTTTAAACAATGACCAACTTTCTCTTTTAAACTCGCATTTCCTCGAAGCAGGCAAGAAGCATCAATATCAATGTCAGTATGGGGTTCAATTTTGACCAAATAAAAGTATGGGGGCCTTTGGTGGTCCTTTGCCGACTACTTTTAGGGTGGGGATTCGTTTTTAATAAACTTGTGTGCAGCAAGAATAATAATAATAATAATAATAATAATAATAATAATAATAATCTGATTTTATATTCCCACGTGATCAATTGTGAAATATGAATCTCCTCCTTTTTCTATTATAGAATATAGTCTTGGTTTCAACTGTTCCAATTTGTTTTTCTAATCAAGTATTCTTTAGTTGATGGTCGAATTGATTGATGGGGATGATCATTAGCCAAATGAAGGGCATGGTAGTCCCTTGTCCTCTCTAGATGGCCCGTCCTTACCGCGCATCTTTTGATTTATCGCGCTACTTCCAATCGCACTATTAAACTTTCGAAACTTTCAATCAGGCCATTTATATGGTCAAAATGATTTCATTGAATAACCATTGAAAAATCTTTTCTCTTTCAAATCTTCTTGGGATTCATAAAAACCGATCTTGATAATTTTTTTTCCCAATCGTACAAGTTGAAATTTGGCTCCAAATTTCACATTATCTACTATCCTTGCCCAATTTCAATCAACCGAGATCATTAACAAACTTAGTTCCATTTGCATTGCTCGCAGCTTTTATTTCCCGCCTAGTTTACCTGCCTCAATTGATTTTCCTTCAATCAAATTTTCAATCAACCTTATAACGGCATGGAATCAACATTAACTAATCACAGTAATGTGTAGTCAATTGCATGAATTCGAACAGATTTCTTTCTTTTAATGTGCAGTCAAATAGCACGAAATCGACCCCTTCACACTGAAGTTGGCACTTTACTTAGACTAACCGCAACTGCATGTTACTGGTACTGTAGGCATTACTCCTGAATCTTAAAGAATGACTCTAGCACTTTATTATTCCAATTGACCCCATAATTTTTCTTTTTATTTGTATTTCTAATTCACGTATGTTGTAAGGAACTTAGTAAGCAAATTAAAAAAAAGAGGGTGATTCTTTAAAATGGATTCCTTTCAAATATTGAAATTTTTTTAATAGACTAGAATCTTACTATCTTAGTTTATAAAAGTGAAAATATTTTTGTTTCTTTTTCAAAGTTATAGAGGGAAATTAATCATTTGGACCCAACGAGAATAGCAATGATGAGGTCAAAAGTGTACTTAAATCCATCCACTATATATATATATATATATATATATATATATATATATATAGTGGATATATATTTTCTTCACTTTGGTTGGACTAGATCCTTTTTTCCTTGGAGACGCGGAGACCCTTCTTAGTGGCTATTTTATCTTGAGAGAATTATTAAAAAATATGAATAGCTTTTGTTGGCAAATCTAACGTCATAATTGAGGGAGAAAAGCCAGATCCGATACACGAATGTGAGCTAATCATGCTGGAGCTTTGGCTTAGTCACATTGGAAGTCTCCATCATGATATTCTTTTAGTCTTTTGATTCGATTAACCAAGTTAGAAGAGATGGCAATTTCCTACATGACTCGAGTACACGATCTTAAAAAGTAAAAGTTCTTGGTAGTGGTGTTAGTGGTCAGATTTTGTTCGACCTATTTGTCACCATCAAAAAGTGACTTCTATTCGACTTTGTTTTCCGATAAAATCAATAATACAAAGAACGTCATTTTAGGGCTAGAATTTGACTACGCAAGTATCGCTGCATGGCACATCCCGTACCAACTTAAAGGAAAACAAAACGAGAGAGTAATCTGTATTATCATCCGAAGGGATGATGTGATTTATATTCACTAGAATATTCGTACTTAAAATCTGATAAACATGTTTTGAAGACAATGCAAAACAGCACAAGCCTAGGCTTGTTGGGTTGGCTACTGAGCTTTGTACACTCTTAACCCTATCCATCACAAGCCGATTTCCCCTTTCCCTGACAAGAAGCAGACAGAGAACGAAGAGGTTGATAAGTATTGGTCAGAGAAGACAGTAAGTTAACACCCCGACCTGATGGGATGGTCCTGAGAAGTAGAGGCGCATTGGTGAGATCCTACGAAGAAACTCCTCGTCAATCTCGAGCTATGATGATGAACTCTGAACATTTCTTCTTCGTCTTGCATGAGGGCTCGAAGTCCTTGTCACAGAGTTTCTGTTGCAATATGAATTGACCTGAGTTCAAGTTGACTCAAAGAGCTGGAGGGGTTGGACAGCTTCAAAATTTGAGGCCGAAGTTTTACACGTACCAGTCCAGTAGAGATTATCTAAGTTATCCTGTTTGTCCGGACGACGGTCCACCCACCCACTCACTCTTTCTCATTCGTTACAAGCTAAGTCAAACAAGAAAAAGAGAGAAGTATCATGCGATTTGCACTATCCCTCGAAATTTTCTTTCTGAAAACTCGATGGCTTTGTCAAAAGTTGTTGATCCTAATGGCTCAGGCAAGTAAGCTTGAGTGCATGCTGATAATTCTTGCGCAACAAGATGCATGGTGGGTCGCGAATCGGGGCTCATCCGCGTGCACGCCAGTGCCACCGTGATGATGAATACCACTTTCTTGGCTGGTTGTCCGGTCAGAGGAGGAAGACGTGCGTCGAGCACATCCTTCAGCAGCAAATTTGGGTTCTCCGATAATGTTGACGTTTGCGTCATAGATAGGGAAGAGAGAAGATCCCCTGGATGGTCCCCCATCATTATCTCTAGCGCCTCTACTCCGAAGTAATACACGTCACATTTGTCTGTCACCCGCATCGTTACTGCTAAGTCTGTTTTCCATTAAAAGAAGAATGAATCAATGTTTTGATCACAACGTCAAGTCATACACAAATTTCAAATTTCTATGATATCCTTACGCAAACCACTTTTCAAAAATCTATACTTGCGCTTCAGAAAGTCTTGTTAGAAATATTCGATGAATGCGAATTCAAGATGTTAGTCAGAGATATTTAGTCAATCCAAGATGGTATGTACACGTGAAATGTAGGTTAGATTTGATCATGGAGCTTACCAGGAGCCATGTAGCCATAAGATCCAGTCACTGCGGTCCAATTCGATGAGTCTGAATTCAAGAGTCTCGCCGTCCCGAAATCCAAGAGCCGAGGCTCGAAGTCGGGCTCGAGCAAGATGTTGTTCAATGTGATGTCCCGGTGGACGATAGGTGGCGAGCAATCGTGATGTAAGTAGGCAATTGCGTGAGCCACGCCATGAATAATATTCACCCTTGTACCCCAGTCCAGTTCAATTGCTCCTGTTCCTCCATACAAGACCTTTGCCAAACTGCCTCTCTCAACAAACTCATAGACCAAGTAAATGCAACCCCTCTTGGAACAGGACCGTGGAGCTTGATCACATTGCGGTGCCAGATGTCGGTCAACACGCGGATCTCATCATCGAAACTCTGGCAGTTGACCTCTGGGACATCGCCCGATTCTGATGCGTTGAGCTTTTTGACAGCAACAATTTGGCCGCTGGGCAGTTCGGCCTTGTAAACGCTCCTGAACCCGCCTTTTCCAATGCTGTACTCATTGCTGAAATCGTTGGTGGCCTTTGCGATGTCACTGAATGTGAACTTCCCTTCCCTTTCCCATATGATCCGCTTGGATTTCTCTTTCTTTTTAAGACTCTTGATCTCTTCGTCGAGAAGCTTGTTTCACTGCCGCCAAAGTGCCAGAATCACAGCAATTTGAATCGCTAGAAATAGTAAGCAGCAGACGCCAACACTCACACCAACCTGAACCTTTTTCCTGTGGTGAGACGATTTACAGCTCATCCCCTGAGGTAATAATCCCATCGTGTTTCGACACAAGCCCGAATTCTGAATAAAAGCACTTTCGGGCGCTCGTTGGAAGATCCCGTCGCTAGGAACCGCACCAGTCAGCTCATTGTACGATAAGTCTACGGAGCTTAAACTCTCCATGCTGGAGAGAGAAGCGGGGATTGTACCTGACAAATTGTTGTGCGAAAGATTGAGATTTTCTAGTTTAGTAAGCTTTGCCAAATTGGAAGGAATTGGTTCTGCAAGTGAAATGTGGCTCAGGTCTAGGAGGTAACGTAGCGTGGACAACTTCCCGAGCACAGATATGTTAACTGACAGATTGTTGTTACTCAAAAGTAAAGCAGAAGAAGGATTTTTGTATATTCGATAATATATAAAAGAGTACATGGAGAGCCTATTTATAGGCTTATTAGATAACTGATTAAGGAAACAAGATAAACATAATATCAAATGTAAATCAATCAAGGATATGCAATATCGAAAGAAATATATGCATAATCCCGAGAGATATGCATAATCAAATAGATATCCTGATATCGCTAACACTCAAGTTCAAGCACAGTAAATTCTGGCAATTCGCTAGCTCGTCTGGTATGCTACCAATCAATGTGTTCTCTGACAAATCAAGATAATCTAGCTTCGATAAGCTTCCTAACGAGGTGGGAATATCTCTGGCCAAATGGTTCTTGCTCAAGTTCAGCTTGAACAACTTCCCTAGATTTCCCATCTCGTCGGGAATTCTCCCGGTCAATTCATTGTTGTCCAAATTCACGATGCGCAACTGAGACAATTTCCCGAGCTCCGGCGGGATATGGCCCGAGATTTTGTTACCATCTATCTGTAATTTCGTGAGATTAGTACAATCTCCCCATTGTGCTGAGAGAGTCCTGACAAATCGGTTGTTGCTGAGGCTTATTAAGGTTAGATTTGGATAAACTCCGAACGCACTTGTGATATCTACAGTGAACTGATTGCCCTCTAGAAGGACTGTTGTTATCCCCAAACAATCCCTCAAGCAGTCGGGCAGCAGCCCGGTGAACTTGTTCTCATTGACGACGAGTTCTTGTAGAGCGAAGCCACTGCATAACTCGGGCAGCAGTTCTCCGGTGAAGCTGTTATTCGAAAACCTAACATGGTGCAGAGAAGGGCTGTACTTGCCGAAATCACCTGGTAATGTTCCTGAGAAATTGTTCGTGAACAAAGAGATTGATTCTAAGTTAGCAAGGTGAGAGATGGTCTCAATGACCTCTCCATGAAGCTGGTTTGTGTTGAGGTTGAGAGTGGTCAACAACATGAGATTCCCGACCTCTGGAGGAATAGTCCCAGTGAGTTTGTTAAAGAAAAGCTGGAGGGATTGAAGGTTTCTGAGGTTCCCCAATGTTGAAGGGATTTGGCTGGAGAGAGTTTGTTGAGAGGTCTAACTCGACCAAATTCTCCAAGCTCCCGATCCCTACTGGATCGGGCCAGAGAGCAAATTGCTGTACAAAAAGAGGAGATTGAGCTCGGTCAGGCTTCTGATTTCCGGAGGAATTTGCCCGGAGAGAAAATTGTTCTGGAGCTGCAAAGAAATGAGTTCTGTCTAATTTGTGAAGAAGGCGAAAACTCACCGGACAGGCGATTATCCGAAGATCCAAATGTCGACAATCTGACCAGATTGGACAGAGAGAGAGAGGCAGCTCCCTGGAGATCGAATTCTCGGTGAGGGCTAACTCGGTGAGGTTAGAACAAAGCCCGAGCTCGGTAGGGATTGAAGAGTTCAAGCGGTTTGTGCCCAAATCAAGCCTTTGAAGCTTTCTCAATTGACCAATGGAGCTAGGAATTGCCCCTTCAAAGGAATTGTTGTACGTCTCTATCATCTGAAGCTCAGACAGCAATCCTATGTCTCTAGGAATCGGACCACCGAACAGATTGTTACTAATCCAGATCTCCTTCAGCCGGGAAAGTTTTGATATGTTTGAGATCGGCCCCTGGAGCGAATTCTCAGTGAGGTTGAGGTATTCAAGGTTCACCAGGTTGGTATAGACAGCCTCGGGAATTTCGCCGGTCAATCTGTTTAGTGACAGGTCGAGGTATGTCAGATTTTGGCAATTGGCCACAAAGCCTGGGAATTTGCCATCGAACTCATTCTCAGAGAGGCTCAGGTAAGTCACCGATGGCATAACGGAGAATTTCGACCCGTCAGGAGATTTCAAGTAGTTTGATTGAAGATCCAAGTGCCAAACATTCCTGAGATTGCTGATATGGTAAGGAACAGTACCCACAAGATTGTTTTTCAAGAGGCTCAAGTACTGAATCTCTCGCAATCGGCCCATCTCAGGCGGCATGCCACCTCCGAAGAGATTGAACCCCAGGTCCAGGAACGTGAGCTTGGAGAGATTGCCGATCGATGATGGTATCGAGCCCCTGAGATTGTTATTGCTGGCGTCGAAGCAGGCCAGGTTCGGGAGCAAAGTGAAGTCGAGTGCATCGAGTGTGCCACTGAGGCTTGAGCCCGAGAGGCTGATCTTTGAGACTGACCCGTGTTGGCCACGAAAATGGCATGTCCAGGATCACCATAATCAGAAACCAAAACACGTTAATGGAGAAATTATCGATTCGCGTACCTGGTTTGGAATCCATCGAACTTGACGCGGAATTTGCGACGGTTTCCGAACACGAACTCAAGTGCTTCTCCCCTATAACCTTTGTTAGAACACTGGCCTAATGAGATTGCCACTCACGAGAAGAAAGTTCTCTTTAGATCCGTATGTGAGTCAGATTGTGCATCATATGGTTAGGGGAGGGACTTGAGCGCTATTTATAGAGTCTTCGAACACGGGCCCTCTCATTACGGGCCGGGCCGTACTCGGCCCACACCAGCCAGCCCCATATTAGACTTATTAAGAACCCATATATCTTACCTTTATTAGACCAAACTAATTCAATTAATTTCAATTAATGAAGCCCACATTAGAAAATTCTTACATTCTCCCACTTGGGCGATATTAATTGAAACACAACTGTGTGCGCACCCTTATATTGGTCTAGAGATTATTCTTAATAGTCAATCTGATCCCATAAAGTCGCGAACACCGAATCATAACAGTAACTGCATGACTCACGCAGAGCCTTCCATGGTCATGAGTGCTTTCAACTTTACTGATATGGATTCAATACGGTAGTGTGTCAAATGGACAATACCTCATAATGAGTGATACTTCATGTGTTGTCCATTTTGTTAATCCAAATTCTCTCTACTTAAGTGTCACAAAACCTAGTGTGTCACCAGAGAATATCTTTCATGGTTCCAACAAACCTGCATATGTCTTACCTTGATAGTTAACTATACTTTATGTGTAACAAGACATATCGTTAAGGCTAATACCAAGAATGCCCCATAGCCTGTACTCAAGGTTTACATAACGCCTCGAGATTTTCATCAAATATGTGTACTCAACTTGATAAATCTACATTCACAAATACCTCATTGAATGCAAAAGAGTTGATACATATTCAAATATTACAAAATGTAACAAAATCAGATATAAACTTTATAAGAGCAACATAAAACTAAATAGCTCCCACTAATTAACAGTATCCCATGATACTCCTAAGCCCATATTCATGACATGTCGATCAAATACACAAGGGCGAAGGCCTTTAGTTAGCGGATCTGCAATCATATCATCTATTGAAATGTGCTCTACTGCAATGTCATCAGTCTAAACTTTTTCCTTTATAGTCAGGTACTTGACCTCCATATGCTTAGACCCCTTGAGACCTCTGTTGTTGTTAACAAACAACACTGCAGAGTTATTGTCACAATACAACTGTATGGGCCTATCCACAAAATCAAATACGATCAACTCCTTAATGAGGTTCTGAAGCCAAATTGCCTGAGTAGCGGCCGAAAAGCATACTACAAACTCCGCTTGCATGGTAGATGATGTCATTGATTTCTGTTTCTCACTTTTCCATGATACTGCACCTCTTGCTAACTTAAAGATGTAATCTGTTGTCGACTTCTTTTCATCCTGACAGCCAACAAAATCTGAATCCGAATACCCGACCAGCTGTAGGTCCTAAACATATTTGTAAATCAGCATATAGTCTTTTGTCCTCTTTAAGTACCTCAAAATCTTCTTGGCAGCAACCCAATGATCGTGTCCTGGATTTGACTGATATCTGCCTAGAAGTCCTATTGCAAAAGCAATATCTGGTCTAGTACATACTTGAGCATACATAATACTTTCAAGTGCACTAGCATAAGGTACATTCTTCATTTGGGCTTTCTCAAAATCTGAATGAGGACATTGTGACAGACTCAACTTATCACCCTTACTGACAGAAGCAATTCCTGGCTTGCATTGCTGCATATTGAATCTTTCTAAGATACGATCAACATATGCCCTCTGAGATAAACCTAATAGTCGGCGAGAACGATTCTTATGAATCACAATGCCAAGGACAAAAGACGCCTCACTAAGGTCCTTCATATCAAAGTTCTTTGACAACATCCGCTTTGTCTCATGCAGTAAACTAAGGTCACTGCTCGCAAGTAGGATATCATCCACATAGAGTATAAGGAAAATGAATTTCCCTCCACTGACCTTGCAGTATATACATTGATTTACTTTGTTCTCAACAAAATCAAATGAAGCGACAACACTATGAAACTTCAAGTACCATTGTCTAGAAGCTTGCTTGAGACCATAAATAGACTTTTTCAGTCTACATACAAGCGTACCTGAATCATCTGCCGCAAAGCCTTCGGATTGCATCATATAGACTTCTTCATTAAGGTCTCCATTGAGAAAGGCAGTTTTAACATCCATCTGGTGTAACTCCATATCGAAATGAGCTACCAATGCCATGATCACTCTGAAAGAATCTTTAGAAGAGACTGGAGAAAAAGTTGCTTCATATTCTACTTCTTCTCTTTGAGTGGAACCCTTGGCTATCAGTCTGGCTTTAAACTTCTCAATCTTTCCTTTGTAGTCCCTTTTAGTCTTATACACCAATTTGCAACCAATAGGTCTATGACCTTCAGGTAATTCAACAAGTTCCCAAACACCATTATGCTTCATAGACTGCATTTCATCTCTCATTGCATCCAACTACAGTTCCGACTGAGGACAAGAAACAGCTTCCGCATAAGTCACTAGATCAGCCACAGAACCAATATCGTAGTCTTGCTCTCCTATATAGACTAAATAGTCCGATGGTATAGCTGATCGTTTCTCTCTAATGGATCTCCTTACTGGAGCAGCAACAGCCTCATCCTGCACCTGAAAGCCTTGAGGAACTTTATTAGGAGCTGTCTCGATAATTGGATCCTCAGCCTCAACAGGTTCAGTCTGTGGTGTGGGAGTCTCCACAATTATCTGTATGGGAGGAGATAAAGATACAACATTACCCACCATACTATTATCCTCAATAGTCTGTGAGCAGCTACTTTCTTCGGCCACATCAAACTCCAGAAACTTGGCTGTCTGTGATTCCATAATTCTTGTGCCTCAATTGAGATTATAGAACCGATATCCCTTCGAATGATCCGGGTAAGATACAAAGTAACACCGAGTGGTTCTAGAGTCCAACTTACTTAATGTTGGATTATACAACTTTACTTCTGCAGGACATCCCCAAACCTTAAGATGGTTTAAGCTAGGCTTACGTCCAGTCCATAACTCAAAAGGAGTCAATGGAACAGCTTTAGTAGGTACACGATTCAGAATGTACAAAGCTATTTTCAAAGCTTCACCCCACAGAAAACCAGGTAAATTTGTCCTACTAATCATACTCCTCACCATTTTCATAAGGGAGCAATTGGGCCTTTCGGCTACACCATTTTGTTCAGGACTCCCAGGCATAGTAAACTGAGTCACTATTCCGGAATCCTCTAAGTATTTGGCAAATGGCCCCTTAAGTTGTCCGGCATCGCCATGCTTGCCATAATACTCTCCACCTCGGTCAGATCTAACAACCTTTATGACCTTTCCCAACTGTTTCTCGACTTCAGTCCGAAAAATCTTGAACTTGTCAAGAGACTCAAATTTTTCTTTAATCAAGTACATATAGCCATATCGAGAATAGTCATCAATAAATGTGATGAAATAAAAATTTCTATACAAGGTTGCCGTATAGGGTCCACTTATGTCAGTGTGAATGACCTCCAATAGGTCAGAACTTCGGACTGCAGTTTTCTTCCTTATCTTGGTCATTTTACCTCTACAACAATCTACGCATGTCTCTAGGTCATCTTTAAGAGCAGGCAGGATGTTAGTCTTTATCAGCCTTTCTACTCTATCCTTAGAGATATGACCAAGCCATTTATGCGACAATGCATAAGACTATTCCTTAGGTAGTGGTATCTTGGAAACAACCTTTTTAGCCGTATAAGCGACGTATATGTCATTGGGAGACAAACATAATCTGTATAATCCGTTGGACATATTACAGCACACAACCTTATTTGAATTAAGAAACAAAGAAATAACATTGTTCCTGATTTCAAAAGAGTAACCATACATGTCCAAACACGATACGGAAACTAAGTTCCGTTTAAAAGAAGGTACATAAAAAGTGTCTTTCAACATTAATCTAAAACCAGAGTCTAGAATTAATATAACATCTCCCACAAACACAACATCGGCTTTCTCGTTGTTTCCCACAGTGAGTCTTGACTCATCCTGATTTGGCTTCCTCCGGTTTATGAATCCCTGTATGGTAAAAGCAACATGATTAGTTGCACTGCTATCGAGCCACCAAGAACTATATGGTGCTTCTGATAGGTTGGATTCACAAACAAGTGCCAAAGAATCATTACCTGTAGGCTCACGTTTGGACAACCAAGCTTTGAATTTTTCACAGTCCTTCTTTATGTGACCTTTCTTCTTACAAAAGAAGCAGCGGTCACCATCCCTTTTGAAGGATGTTTTCTTTGGACCCATATTGTCAGATTGACCGGTAGTGTCATGAGTACCTTTATGAGTACGATTTCTGGACTTCTTATCCTTCCTTTTGTGGGAACCAGAAACATATAAGGCTAGATGCCCTTTTTCTTTCTTAAGTTTCTCTTCCTCTGCCACCACCCTTGCTATCAAGTCATTAACTGACCAAGTCTCATCTTGAGAATTGTAATTTGTCTTTATAATCCCAAAATCAGGTGGAAGGGTGTTTAGGGCTTGATGCATAATACAAGTATAAGGAATGGAAACATTAAGAGCTTGAAGCTTCGTCTTTAGGTCTACCATCCTAAGGACATAATCTCTAACCCCAGCAGTACCATCATACTTCATATTGAAGAGCTTTTGAAGAAGTGTACCAACCTCAGCATTAGATGAAATGCGGTTTCTAGCCTCTAAGGTTGCCATCATTTCCTTAGCAGTACAGTCAGCTGGCAAACCACTTTTCAAGTGTTCTTGAATGGATTTCTTCATTGTCAATAAGCAAATCCGATTGCTCTTTTCTCAGGCATCATAGTCCATTTTCTCAGCTTCAGTACTGGTGGCCGTGATATTTGCCGGCTTATCCTTTGTAAGAGCAATGTGAACATCCGCCAGCTCCATTCCAAATAGAAAATCCTCTTTCCATTTCTTAAACTTCAACCCAGTAAGGACCTCAATAGAAATGGAATTGCCGTTTACAGAAAAGGTGACTGGAAAAGAAACAAACAATACAATCGGCATCATGTGAGTACTTATCAAGAGAGTTACATACATCATCACATATTCACCTTTGGGCAGAAAATATGACATGCAGTTGTACACTCTCCACATGACAGCGGCCATGAGAACGTATTCTAATCTTTCGTGAAATCACCACCTTTGGGTGTATGAACCACTAAGATTAGTCATTTCTCAAGCACATGCTATACATGTACGCCTCCATGAACCAAAACAAGATCACCTCCTTTGGGAGTATGATCACGCAATAGAACAGGAGACATCTCACCACAATATGAGACCAATATTTCTCAAACCCAGTCAAGTGTGCCACTTTGGCGGTCACAACCCAACTGAATCCTTGAAAATCTCTCATACCAGGGATATGAGCTTTATGTATCACATTCACTATATACATGTAATGCTAGACGTAAAGACATGGGCGTATATCTCTGAAATTACATGTCATGCTAATTATATTGTTCCATTCATTGTCTATCAATGAATTACACTCTACACAGTCCTTATGTGGTGATATACATGTGAGCTACCATATGCATTTCCGAAACCGTAAAGAAATACAAAAAAATACGTAAAAATACCCTAAAAATATGCGTATATAGGGTTCTATATGTATTTTCACATCTGTAAAAGCTTTAAACATGTAAAATAAATACACCACAATGTAGAGAATCTCGATACGAGCGCGTCGGTACCAAGAATGTCCCAAACGGACGCTGGACGTGCCCTCACGCGCCGCTGGAAAGCGCGGCGCGTGCGCGCGTGTTCAGCCGGTCAAACCGGTCTGAATAGCTGGTTCGACCAGTTGACCGGTCCAATTGGTCAACAGTCAACGGACCGGTCTGATCGGTTGATCGGTCCGATCAACGGTTGGGTCGGGTCAAAATCCGGTAGAGTCAACGGTCGGGTCGGGTCAGGATCCGGGTCAACCCGGATCCGCGTCCCGCTGACGTCATGTTGACGTCACCCTAGCGGTTACCGGCGGTAACCGGCGGAAAACGCGCCGGTTCGGCACGGCCGCGCGTGGCCGTCACGCGCCGCCGTCCCCACGGCGCGTGTCAACGCGTGAGGGCGCGTGCGGCCTCGTCCGGTGACGTGCCGCCCGTCAATCTTCTTGTCTCGACGAGTAGATTCCGAATATGTAATAAAATTTTACATTCAACCGACAAAAAATTTTGAAAATGGGTAAAAACCTCTCGGACATAACGAAAACGGTCCTAATCCGCATGTTTCAGTTCTAATCTATGGCAGGCTCTGATACCACATGTTGGCCACGAAAATGGCACGCCCAGGATCACCATAATCAGAAATCGAAACACGTTAATGGAGAAATTATCGATTTGCGTACTTGGTTTGAAATCCATCGCACTTGACGCGGAATTTGCGACGGTTTCTGAACACGAACTCAAGTGCTTCTCCCCTATAACCTTCGTTAGAACACTGGCCTAATGAGATTGCCACTCACGAGAAGAAAGTTCTCTTTAGATCCGTATGTGAGTCAGATTGTGCATCATATGGTTAGGGGAGGGACTTGAGCGCTATTTATAGAGTCTTCGAACACGGGCCCTCTCATTACGGGCCGGGCCGTACTCGGCCCACACCAGCCAGCCCCATATTAGACTTATTAAGAACCCATATATCTTACCTTTGTTAGACCAAACCAATTCAGTTAATTTAAATTAATGAAGCCCACATTAGGAAATTCTTACAACCCGTCCTTGTTGCAGGCAACGCTAGTCCAGTTGCAGAGAGGGGCGACGTTGGCGAGAGACCATGAACTTAGAGAAGGTGGAGGAGGAGGAGGAGAGAGAGAGTTCTTCCATTTGACAAGAGCTTGTGCCTCCTTGATCAGGGACGCCGAGGCCCGAAATGGCAGCAAGAAGAGAAGACAGAGGAAGAGAGGGTGGGCTACAGTCGATTCTGCCATGCCTAACAAGATGGTATTGGACCTCATGAGAAACGAGCCGGATGTTACTGTTTTATAGCACCACGGGTTGTCTCACACTCCCACACAAAGTTCGACTTTTAATCATTTTCCGAAAACGTTGGATGGGCATTCTACGTGGCTTCCTTCATGTCATTTCGCCCGCATAACCACCCACGTGTAATTCCTTTTTTTAAAAATGACTGCATCGGTTAAATGTATTCAACATTTTTAAACAAAAAAGTAAGTTAACTGTCAACATATTGGGGTCGACGCTTGATACGAGAAAACAAGAGAAATGTCGTAATTGCACTTTGCTTCCTGAACCGGCTCCAACCCTGAAGACTTAGGCTCCGTTCGTTTGGCGAAAAATATTCTCTCAGAAAATATTTTCCGGGTTTTCTGGTGTTCGGGGGGCGGAAAACGTTTTCCGTGGGAAAATATTTTCCTTTCCCCCCTCACAAATAGCCCTAAGTCTACGGAAAATGACTTTTGCTTCTTTAAAAGCGAAAATCATTTTCCGGAGCTTTTTCTTCTTCTTCTTCACTAAGGTCGCCGGCCCGCGGCACGCCGGCCGCGCCCGGCGGGGCGCCGGACGCCGGCCCCGGCGGCGGCGGTCGCCGACGCTGCCGCCGCCGCGGATGCCCCGCCGCCGCCCACCGGACGTTAGCGGTCGGCCGCCGCCATGTGCCGGGCGCCGGACGTTGGCCGTCGGTCACCGGCCGCCGCTGCCGCGACCGTCGGTCGCCGCCGCCGGTCGCCTGCGAAAAATATTTTCCGAAACTTTTTCATATTGGTCGCCGAACACCGGAAAATTATGTTCCGGGAAAACATTTTCCAGAAAAATGACTTCCGGGAGAATATTTTCCAAAAGGAGAATATTTTCCGCCAAACGAACGGAGCCTTAGAGAAAGAAATGTCCGAACTGAAGGTTTGAAAAAGCTACGGCAACTTCCTTGGCATGAAGTCGGCAGCAAAGGAGTACAATTCGAAGTTGTTCTTCAAGTGACAAGTAAATGGACACCACCGACTTCAAAAGGCGGTGAAATTCAAGCCTATAGATAAGGCTTAAGAGTGAAAGAGAAGATATATTGTAATAGCTGCGTGAGATTATTTTCGAGTGTTGTGCTTGTACAGCAGCAATGCAAATGGAACTGAGTTTGATTAAGGCTCCAAGTCAATCGGAATCATGCAGTGATAGTTGATACTAGTTGACGATTAGTAAAAATTATCGATGTCGCTTTTCGAATCCCAAGAAGATTTGAGGTAGAGCACTTTTTTCCGATGGTTATTTGACGAGGGATGCAACTAAAACCGCTTCGAAACTTCAACCGACGTGATGGAAAATTTCGAAAGTTTATTTATACTACGAGGAGTGGACCAAAAGAAAGTTTAGTAATACTTCATTTGGCTGATAATCATCTATTAATCGATTCAACCATCAACAAACAGATTTGAATGAAAAGGACGAAATTAATTTGTGCCATTTATCATGCGGGAATAAAATACAGTAGAAAAGGAGGAAATTAATTGGTACAATTAATCACGATTGAATAAATGGTTAATACCACGAAAAACCCTAAACTGGTACAGTTGTGACAATTTTACCCCAAACTATTTTTTTGACCACAAAAAACCCTAAACTGGTACACTTGTGACAAATTTTTCCCAAACTATTTTTTTGACCATCAAAAACCCTGAACTGGTATACTTGTGACAATTTTATCCCAACTAATTTTTTTATATTAATTTTATTTTTTCGAATTTTTTTTATTAATTTTTTTTTCTTAATATTCTTCATCTTCAACCTTTGGCCGGTAGCCGGTCCGGCGACCGGCCAAAGGCGGAAGCCGGCGAGGTCGGCCACTGGCGAGGCTCAACCTCGCCGGCCGGTGGCGAGGGCTCGGCCCACGCCGGCCATTTGGCGAAGCCGACCTCGCCGAGATACGGCGAGGCTCGACCTCGCCGGCCGGTGGTGAGGCACGCACGCCCGGCGAGGGTCGACCTCGCCGGCGTTGGCGAGCCCAGACCTCGCCCGGCCGGCCCGGGGCCGAGCTCCTCACCCAGATCTGGCGAGGTCGGCCTCGTCAGTGCCAGGCGAGCCCTCGCCACCGGCCGGCGAGGTCGAGCCTCGCCAGCTGCCGGCAGGGCCGATCTCACCGGCTTCCGCCTCTGGCCGATCGCCGGTCCGGCGACCGGCCAAAGGTTGAAGATGAAGAATATTAAGGAAAAAAAAAAAGAAAAGAAAAAAAATTAATAAAAAAATTCGAAAAAAATAAAAAATAATATTAAAAAATTAGTTGCGGTAAAATTGTCACAAGTATACCAGTTCAGGATTTTTGGTGGTAAAAAATATAGTTCGGGATAAATTTATCACAAGTATACCAGTTTGGGGTTTTTCGTGATCAAAAAAATAGTTTGGGGTAAAATTGTCACAATTGTACCAGTTTAGGATTTTTCATGGTATTATAAAATAAGATTATTGCAATGCCCACCTTAAAAGTGGTGGGCAAAGCACCACCAACGTTGTTGAACCATCTCTACGCGTGGTCATAAGTAACAAACACCAACAATATTTGATTTAGTGTTTGTTTCTTGAAGAATGAATGATTTATGAAATATTTTTTTAAAAGTGATCGTTTGTGTTATTCATAAAAATGTATGAGCACAATCTATGTTCATCGTGAGCAAAAATATTTAAGCATAGATTATTATTGATAATGAAAGTATTTTTCGCGGACTAAATTTTCTGAATAATGCAAACAATCATTTTTACGAGATGGGATTTGTATGAGACAAAAGTCCGAATAGGTTGTGGTCCAAAATTTCATGCCCGATAATAAGGAAAAATTACTCAAAAAGATCCTAATCTATTGCATTTACATCAATTCAGTCTTAAACCTTGTAATTGTGCCAATTGAGTTCTAAACCTTTTCACATTTTACCAATTGAGTCTATCCGACCACTTTTGGTCCGAATTCGCTGATGTGGACGCTGGCTGTCCTACGTAGAAGAGCATCAGGAGCCACATGGCAAATCATGATTGATAAGTCTAAATCAATCAGGACAAAAATGTTATTGTTCAACATAATCTAAAGGAAATACACTTCAGTAAACGAAGTAAAAATAAGTGATTAAGTTATTCACATCTCAAATATGGCATGGAAACTGCGCATCTAGTTTTTCATTGTAATTTGCCTTAATTAGGAATTGTTTCATATTAAATATAGGTAGATCCTCGTAATGCATGTAAAGCTAGACTTGTAATGCAATATAATCATAGGGTTAATACTACGAAAAACTCCAAATTGGTACACTTGTAACAAATTTACCCAAAACTAATATTTTAACAACAAAAAACTTCAAACTAGTACACATTTGACAATTTTACCCTATTCTAGTTTTCGTTAAATTTTACTGTTAGATTTTTTAGTTGAATGACCCGTGGCAGTTGACGGATGTCCTCCATTTGTCATAGGTGTATCAGTTTGTGATATTTCGTGGTATTAATCCAATTTAATGGAGGGTATATTTGTTACAAATGTATCAATTTGGAGTTTTTAGCGGTCAAATAATTAGTTTAAGGAAAACTTGTCATATGTGTATCAGTTTGGGATTTTTGGTGGTCAAAAAATTAGTTTGGGGTAAATTTATCACAGATGTATCAGTTCGGGATTTTTCATGGTATTAACCCTTTCCAAATTATCCTTTTTGTACGTACGCTGGTCCAAACACGCGCCCCCTCTTTCTCATTCATTATGAGCTAAATTATAATAAAAAAAAATACAACGAAATATCATTTGATCTGCACCATCTACTTAAAGATTATTTCTGAAGACTCTACAGCTCTGTTGATGGTGATTGAGCCTAATGGCTCGGGCAAGTAAGCTTGAGTGCGTGCGGATAATTCTTGCGCGACGAAATGCATGGTGGGTCGCGAATTGGGACTCATCCTCGTGCACGCCAGTGCCACTGTGACTATGAATACCACTGTCCTGGCTAGTTGGCCGGTCGGAGGAGGAAGATGTGGGTCGAGCACATCCTTTAGTAGCAAATTTGGGTTCTCCGTTGATGTCGACGTTTGCGTCGTTGATAGGGGAGAGAGAAGATCCCCCGGATGCTTCCCCATCATAATCTCTAGCGCCACTACTCCGAAGCTATACACATCGCATTTGTCCGTCACCCGCATCGTAACTGCTAACTCTGTTATTCCAGGAAAGAAGAATGATTCGATGTTTTGATCATAATGTAAAGTTGTACACAAATTCCAAATTTCTATGATGCGCTGACCCAAACCACTTTTCAAAATCCATACTTACTATTCCGAAATTCTTGTTAGAATTAGTCGATGAAACCAAATTCAAGATGTTAAATAGAGCTATTTGATCAATCCGGGATCATACGTACATGAGAAATGCATGGTTAGATTTGATGCCGTAGCTTACCAGGAGCCATGTAGCCATAAGATCCAGCCACTGCGGTCCAATTTGACGAGTCTGAATCCAAGAGTCTCGCCGTCCCGAAATCCGAGAGCCGAGGCTCGAAGTCTGACTCGACCAAGATGTTGTTCAACGTTATGTCCCGATGGACGATAGGTGGCGAGCAATCGTGATGCAAGTAGGAGATCGCGTGAGCCACGCCTTGAACAATCTTCACCCTTGTACCCCAGTCCAGTTCAGCTGCTCCTCTTCCTCCGTACAAGACCTTTGCCAAACTGCCCCTTTCAACAAACTCATAGATCAAATATATGCAACCCATTTTGGAACAGGACCCGTAGAGCTTGATCACATTGCGGTGCCGGACCTCGGTCAACACACGGATCTCGTTCTCGAAACTCTGGCGGTTGACTGCGGGAACATCGCAGGAATCCAATACGTTGAGCTTTTTGACAGCAAAAATTTGGCCGCTGGCAAGTTCGGCCTTGTAAACGCTCCCGAACCCGCCTTTTCCAATGCAGTACTCTTCGCTGAAGTCGTTGGTGGCCGTGGCGATGTCGCTGAACGTGAAGTTCCCTCGCCTTTGCCATATGATCGGTTCTGAATTCTCGTGCTTTTTAACACTCTCGATCACTTTGTCAAGAAGCTTGTTTCGCGGCCGAAGCCCTAGAATCACGGCAATTGGAATCGCTAGAAGTAGTAAGCAGCCGACGCCAACACTCACACCAATCAGAACTTTTTTGCCGTGGTTGGTTGATTTACTGCTCGTTCTGCAAGGAGATAATCCCGTTGCGTCTCCACACAAGCCCAAATTCCCAACAAAAGCACTTTCGGGCGCCCGTTGGAAGATGCCACCACTAGGAACCGCACCTGTTAGCTCGTTGTACGATAAGTCCATGGAGCTTAAACTCACCATGGTGGAGAGTGAAGCCGGTATCGTACCGGACAAATCGTTATGGGAAAGATTGAGATTTTCCAATATAGTAAGCTTTTCCAAATTGGAAGGAATTGATCCTGCTAGTGAATTGTGGCTCAGGTCTAGAAGTAACTGGAGCGCGGACAACTTCCCGAGCTTGGACGGTAAGTTACCGGACAGATTGTTGTTGCTCAAGTTCAAGCTAAGTAAATTCTCGCAATTCGCTAGCTCGTTCGGTATGGTACCGCTCAATGTGTTGTTCGACAAATCAAGAAGATTGAGCTTCGATAAATTTCCTAATGAGACGGGAATATCTCCAGCCAAATGGTTGTTGCTCAAGTTCAGCTCGATCAACTCCCCTAGATTTCCCATCTCATCAGGAATTCTCCCGGTCAGTTCATTGCGGTCCAAAGACAAGACACGCAACTGAGACAATTTCCCGAGCTCTGGCAGGATTTGGCCAGAGATTTTGTTACCATCTATCTGCAAATTTGTGAGATTCGTACACTCTCCCCACTGTGCCGAGAGAGTCCCGACAAATCGGTTGTTGCTGAGGCTTATATAAACCAGATTCAGATAAACTCCGAATGCACTGGTGACGTCTGCGGTGAACTGATTGCCATCTAGACGGACTCTCGTTAGCCCCGAACAATTTCTCAAGCAGTGGGGCAGCGGCCCGGTGAACTTGTTCCCATTGACGGTGAGTTCTTTTAGAGCAAAGCCGCTGCACAATTTGGGTGGCAGTTCTCCGGTGAAGCTGTTGTTCGCAAACCTAACATAATGCAGAGAAGGGATGTACTTGCCGAAGTCACCTGGTACGCTTCCTGAGAAATTGTTTGTGAACAAAGAGATCGACTCTAAGTTAGCAAGGCGAGAGATGGTCTCGGGGACCTCTCCATAAAGCTTGTTCGTGTTGAGGTCGAGAATGGTCAACGACGTGAGATTCCCGGCCTCTGGAGGAATAGTCCCAGTGAGTTTGTTATAGAAAAGCTGGAGGATCTCCAGGTTTCTCAGGTTCCCCAATGCTGAAGGGATTTGGCCGGAGAGAGAGTTCGTTGCGAGGTCTAACTTGACCAAATTCTCCAAGCTCCCGATCCCTGTAGGGATCGGGCCAGAGAGTGAATTGTTGTACAAAAAGAGGTTATTGAGCTTGGTCAGGCTTCCTATTTCCGGAGGAACTTGCCCAGAGAGAAAATTGTTCTGGAGCTGCAAAGAAACGAGTTCTGTCCAATTTGTGAATAAGTAAGGCGATAACTCACCCGACAGGTGATTCTCCGAAGCTCCAAATTCTGACAATCTAACCAGATTGGACAGAGAGAGAGGCAGCTCCCCGGAGATCGAATTCTGGGCGAGGGCCAACACCGTGAGGTTAGAACAAAGCCCGAGCTCGGAAGGTATAGAAGAGCTCAAGCGGTTTAGGTGCAAATCAAGCTTTTGAAGCTTTCTCAATTGACCAATGGAGCTAGGAATTGCCCCTTCAAAGGAATTGTTGTACATCTCTATCATCTGAAGCTCAGATAGCAACCCTATGTCTCCAGGAATCGGACTGCCGAGCGGATTGTTACCAATCCGGATCTCCTTCAGCTGGGAAAGTTTTGATATGTTTGAGATCGGCCCCTGGAGCAAATTGTCAGTGAGGTTGAGGTACTGAAGCTTCACCAGGTTGGCATACACAGCCTCAGGAATTTGGCCAGTCAACGTGTTTTGCGACAGGTCAAGGTATGTCAGGTTGTGAAAATCGGCCATGAAGCTCGGGAATTCGCCGTCGAGCGAATTGAGGAAGAGGCTCAGGTATGTCACCGACGGCATGGCAGAGAATTTTGACCAGTCAGGAAATTCCAAGTAGTTTGATCCAAGATCCAAGTGCCACACCTTCCCGAGATTGCTGATCTGGTAAGGAATAGTACCATTGAGACTGTTGTTCAAGAGGCTCAAGTACTGAATCTCTTGCAATTGGCCTATCTCGGGTGGTATGCCACCTTCCAAGAGATTGCTACCCAGGTCCAAGAACGTGAGCTTGGAGAGATTGCCAATCGACAACGGTATCGAGCCCCCGAGATTGTTGTTGTTGGCGTCGAAGCTGGTCAGGTTCGGGAACGAAGTGAAGTCGAGCGCATCAAGTGTGCCGCTGAGGCTTGAGCTGGAGAGGCTGATCCCCGAGACTGACCCGCCATTGTTGCAGGCAACTCCAGTCCAGTTGCAGAGATGGGTGATGTTGGCGAGTGACCATGAGCTCAGAGAAGGTGGAGGACGAGGAGGAGGAGGAGAGAGAGAGTTCTTCCATTTGACTAGAGCTTGCGCCTCTTTGATCGGGGACGCCGAGGCCTGAAATGGCAGCAAGAAGAGAAGACAGAGGGAGACAGGGTGGGCTGCAGTTGATTCTGTCATGCCTAGCAAGATGGCATTGGACCTCATGAGAAACGAGCTGGATGATACTGTTTTATAGCACCACGGGTTGTATGCACTTTTAGACAAAAGGCCACGAGAAAGTGGCAAACTGGCAGTCTCGCACTCACGCACAAAGTTGGACTTTCAATCATCTTCCGACAACGTTGTATGAACATTCTACGTGGCGTGTCATTTCGCCCGCGTAAACACCCACGTGTAATTCGTTTTTGGAAAAATTACTGCATCGGTTATATGTATTTAACATTTTTAAACAAAAAAGTAGGTTAACCGTCAACGTGTTGGGGTCGACACCTGATACGAGAAAACAAGAGAAATGTCGTAATTGCACTTTGGTTCCTGAACCGACTCCAACCCGGAAGACTTGGTGAAAGAAATGTCCAAACTGAAGGTTTGAAAAAGCTACGGCAACTTCCTTCGCACGAAGTCGGCAGCAAAGGAGGACAATTCGAAGTTGATCTTCAAGTGACAAGTAAATGGACACCACCGACTTCAAAAGGCGGTGAAACTCGAGCTTATAGATAAGGCTTAAGAGTGAAAGAGAAGATATATTGTAATAGCTGCGGGAGATTATTTTTTTGAGTGCTATACTTGTACAGCAGCAATGCAAATGGAACTGAGTTTGATTAAGGCTCCAAGTCGATCGGAATCGGGCAGTGATGGTTGGTAATAGTTGAAAATTAGTAAAAATTATCGATGTTGCTTTTCAAATCCCAAGAAGATTTGAGGTAGAGCACTTTTTTCCAATGGTTATTCGACGAGGGATGCAACTGAAACCGCTTCGAAACTACAACCGTCGTGATGGAAAATTTCGAAAGTTTAGTTATACCACAAGGAGTAGACCAAAAGAAAGTTTGGTAATACTTCATTTGGCTGATAATCATCCATTAATCGATTCAACCATCAACAAACAGATTTGATAGAAAAGGACGAAATTAATTTGTACCATTTATCACGTGGGAATAAAATACAGTAGAAAAGGAGGAAATTAATTGGTACAATTAATCACGATTGAATAAAATAATATTATTGCAATGCCCACCTTAAAAGTGGTCGGCAAAGCACCACCAACGTTGTTGAAACTTCTTGCGTGCTTCGAGGAAATTGTAAGTTAAAAAGAGAACGTTGGCGATTGGTTAAAATTAGTCTCTATCATGGCCAAAACAAGCATCTCTACGCGTGGTCATGAGTAACAAAGACCAGCGATATTTGATTTAGCATTTGTTTATCGAAGAATGAATGATTTATGAAATATTTTTTTTAAAGTGATCGTTTGTGCTATTCATAAAAAGGTACGAGCACAAACTATGTTCATTGTGGGCATAAAAATTTAAGCACAGATTATTGTTGATAATAAAAGTATTTTTCGCGGACTAAATTTTCTAAATAATGCAAACAATCAGTTTTACGAGACGGGATTTGTATGAGACAAAAGTCCGAATAGGTTGTGGTCCAAAATTTCATGCCCGATAATAAGGAAAAATTACTCAAAAAGGTCATAAATCTCTTGCATTTAAGTCAATTCAATCTTAAACCTTTTAATTGTGCCAATTAAGTTTTAAACCTTTTCACATTTTGTCAATTGAGTTAATCCGATCACTTTTGGCCCGAATTCGCTGATGTGGACGCCGACCATCCTATGGGAAAGAGCATCAGCAGCCACATGGCAAATCAGGATTGATAGGTCTAAATCAATCAAGACAAAAATGTTAATGTTCAACATAGTCTAAAGGAAATACACTTCAGTAAACGAAGTAAAAATAAGTGATAAGTTATTCACATCTCAAATATGACATGGAAACTGCGCATCGAGTTTTTTTTATTGCAATTTGCCTTAATTAAGAATTGTTTCATATTAAATATAGGTAGATCCTTGTAACGCATGTAAAGCTAGACTTGTAATGCAATATAATCATAGGGTTAATACTACGAAAAATCCCAAACTGGTACACTTGTGATAAATTTATCCCAAACTAATTTTTTGACCACAAAAAATCCCAAACTGGTATACCTGTGATAATTTCTAGTTTCCGTTAAATTTTACGGTTAAATTTTTTAGTTAAATGACACGTATCAGTTTGGGATTTTACCCTCTATTTGTCACAGGTGTACCAGTTTGTGATTTTTCGTAGTATTAAGCCAATTTAATGTAGGGTATATTTGTCATAAATGTATCAATTTGGGTCCTTTCCTTTAAAAACTTCGAAAAAAAAAGAGAAAATATTTTTGCTTTTGCAAAATTAAGAAAAGTTATAAATTACTAGCTACCGGGCAGGTTTAAACCCTAGTCTATCGAAGATTATCAAAATTCCAAGGGAAGCCATTTTAAAAAAACCACCCTCTATTTCAATTTGCTTACTAAGTTCCCTACAACAAGGGCTCGAAGTGGAGTGATTTTCTCAAATAAGACTTCAAAGTGAACTTTGTTTCAATAAGAGTTCGAAGTGGAGTGATTTTCTCAATTGAAGGTTCAAAGTGGACTTTGTTTCAGTAAGGGCTCGAAGTGGAGTAATTTTCTCAAATGAGGGTCCAAAGTGGATTTTGTTTCAATTGAGGGCCTTTTCCGACCAATATTTTCAATTAGGGCCATGTTTGAGACTAACTTGTCCACTTTAGGCCCTCATTTGAAACTAACTTATCAACTTCAGATCCTTATTCGAAATAATATTCACTTTGGACTCTTTTTCGAGAAAATAATCTTACTTCATGTTCTCATTTGAAATTTTCCCGTTAAAATCGTCTTGTTGCCGCACGCTAGGTCGTTTGAATATAGCAAGATCTATCGATGCATGCACGAGGGAAAACGCACAACGAAATCAACCGACAATGTAATAAAAAACGATTCCCCCATCTTAAAAGTGGCCAGCGAACACCACCGAGGGCCGCCATGGTTGAACCCCAACACTGACTGGCGTGCTTCGAGGAAATCTTTAGTTTAAAAGAGAACGTTGGCCATTGTCTAAATTAGTCCTATTAAACTCTTTTTTTAATTAGACGCGTGTTAAATTTATGTAAATGCACACGTCTATTGTCGATAATGAAAATATAACAAACCACAAAATGTTTCAATATTCCTTAGGAAAAATTGAAAATAATACTTGAAATGTGATGTTCTTTTGAAATAGGCCTCAGAATGAATCTTGTCTTAAATAAGGTCATTAAGTGATCAATTTAGTCTCGAATGAGTCCTTGAGCTCTCCCGCCAACCAAATCTTCCTTGGCCGGTGAGCACACGCGATTCAACGATTTCCAAGTCCTGATCAGAGGCATTTTCGTCCGGGGGCAATTTTTTCTTTTCGGTTTCTTATTCCTTTTTTTGTTCTTCTTGTCTTTCTACCAAGCAGTGTTATTTCTGCAACTCTCATCTGCCACCATAGCCAATCTCTCCTCAATCCCATCGAAACCCATAATTGCCTCAGCAACAAACCCTTCATGCTCATCTTTCCGGAAGATGAAGGAGGTAGCCCAGACGAGAAGTTCATCTGGTTGCCGAACTTGCTCAACAAAAAGAAGGACGATGCTTCTCTGGGCCGCGACTGACGAAATCCTCGATATCTCTTGAAGCAGAATATCCTGCCATTCGCATCTGTTTGTTATCCGTGCATCTCGTCGAGAAATGATTCGAATTCAGTGCATGTGAATCAAATCAAGAACAATGGAAGCTTCCTGTTGGAAATTGTGATCCAATTTCCAAATTCTCAAGATTTCTCCAGAGTGGTCAACTGAGATAACCATGAAGAAAACAAGAAGTGTCCAAGTTCAAGTGGAACACTTGAAGTCAAATACTAAGGCTGCTTAATCAACGAAGAAAGAAGAGTCAAGAAAGTGGACAGCAACTAGAACCAAGAAACGTCCGTCTGGAAATATGCTGTCTAAGTCGGTGCAAGAGAAGAAGAAGCAAAGTTGAAGAAGCTTTCTTAGTCAAACAAATGTCAACTGAAACAAGTTATCTAAGGTCCAGCAAATGTCTAGGGATACGCATGGCAACGATTCTGTGCCCGGGAACTCATTCTGTTCAGAAATGATTCCTTTTGATTCTGTGCTCGGAAACTGATTCTGAGCATTTGAAGGCGTTTGGTAACGGCCCAAAATTTCCATTCCTGAAATAATAAAAGAACAGAAATGCGTATGATAACGACATAAAATTTCTTTTTATTAATAATATTTTAAATATTTTAATATTTCTTTCTTTTTTTCTTTTCTTTTTTTCTTCTCCTCCTTCTTGGCCATGGCCGGTAAAATAATTTTTTTATTAATAATACTTTTATTAAAAATAATTTTTTTATTTTTTTTGGCCATGGCAGGTAAAATATTTTTTTATAAATAATTTTTTTATTAAGAATTTTTTTATTAAAATATTTTTATTGAAAATATTTTTTTCTTTTCTTTTTCGCCATGGCTTGGTCGCTGGCCATGGCAGGTAAAATATTTTTTTATTAAAATATTTTAATAATTTTTTTTTTGAAAATTTTTTTTTTATTTTTTTTCGCCATGGCCTGGTCGCTGGCCATGGTCGGTAAAATTTTTTTTTATTAATAAATTTTTTTATTTTTTTTTCGCCATGGCCTAGTCATTGGCCATGGCCGGTAAAATTTTTTTTATTAATAAATTTTTTTATTAATAATAATTTTTTATTAAGATATTTTAATCTCGCCAGATACGGCGAGGGCGGCCCTTGTGCCAGACATTAGAAGCTACATTAAAAACCAAGAAAAAGAAGAAGAAAAAAAAAACTGATTCTTATTTTTGTACCCTAATCAAGAAGCTACTTTTTTTATTCTTGATTCTCGCTCAAAATCGATTCTCAGGCACAAATTTGCAAGAATTTGTGCCCAGAATCAAAAAATTAAACAAACGGATTTCTATTCCCAAACTGATTCTGGGAACAAAAGAACAGAATCAAACATTATTTGGCAAGTTGCCATGCGTAGCCTAGATGTCTATGGGGGTGGATTCCTTCTATAAATAGGCTTCGAATCTTTCGTGTGAGAGTGTGTGGGGAGATGAGCTTAAAACTCCATATCATGATGCTCCTTCGGCACATCTCCAAACTATTTTGTTACATTAGGACTCCGTTTGTTTTGTGAAAAACATTTTTCACAAAAACATTTTTCTCATTTTTCGGCATTAGGATCGCTTGGGAAAATGAGTCAATAGAAATTTTTTTTCCTATTTAACAAAAAACCTATGCTTAAATTCAAGAAAATGAATTTCTTATTGAAAAATCGAAAATCAATTTTCAAAATATGACGAAATATCGGCGCTTGGCCACAGGAACTCCTACACTTGACCCAGGCCCTTGATAGTGGACCTGGGTCTAGAGGTCGAGGCCAGGTTTGCAAGGTTTCACCTGGGGCAAGCCCGAGTCCATCAAGGTAGAGCTCGAGACCCTAATACCATGCTTGCGTCCCCGACACCTAGGCTTAGATCCATCGCCATGCCTAAGACCTTGATGCTTGTGCTTGAGACCCCGATGCCTGTGCCCGAGTCCCCGGCGCCGGAATCCATTGAAGTCGAGCTTGAGACCCCAGTGCTCGAGCCCGGGTCCATTGTGGCAGGACACGGGTCCATTGAGGCCGGCCCCGAGACCACAGTGCCAATGCCCGAGTCCTCAGCCCGCGCCTGAGTCCATCAAAGTCGGGCTCGAGAGCCTGGTTCATGGGACCGAGTCATTGGTGCTCGTGCTTGGGTCCATCGTGGTTGGACACGAGCCCATTAAGGTTGAGCCCTGGACCCTAATGCCTGTGCCTAGGTCCATTGAGGCCGGGCCCAAGACCCCGACGCCTGGGATCAATCTTTGGCACCCTCACCCACGTCCATCATTACTAGGCCTGGGTGTATTGAGGCTAGGCTCGAGACCATAGTGTTGGTGCCTAGGTCCCTGGCGCTCTCGCTCGAGTCGAGGTCCTCGGTGCTTGAGTGGGTCCATTAATGTCGAGCCGAGGACCCCATCACCCGGACTCAGGTCCATCAGGCCTGGCTCGGGATCCCAATGCCTGGGCCTAGGTCCACCGAGGCTGGGACTGAGACCCTGGCTCCCATGCGGGGTCTATCGAGGCCGAGCCACATACATCGACACTTGACACTGGGTCCCCAACGCTTAGGCCCCGAACTGGGTCCTTAGCACTTAGGCCAGGGTCCATTGAGGCCGAGCTTCGGTTTATCAAGGCCGGGCTCGGGCGATTGGGCCCGGGTCCATTGAGGCCAGCCTTGGGCACCGGGATCCATAGCTTGGCCTCAATGGATCAGAGGCATGCGTGGGGCCAAGAGCTCAGCGTTGTTGGACCTGCCCAGCCACCAGGGCCTGGGCTCGACCTTGATGGACACATGGGCACAAGCACTAGGGTCTCGGGCACCAGACCGAGGCCCGGGCCCAAGCGTTGGGGTCTCGGCCATTGGGCCGAGGCTCGGGCCCAGGCGTTGGGGGCTGGGATCCTAGGCACTGGGTTCTCGGGTCTGGCTTTCGTGGACCTCGGACTGATGCTTGTGCTCGGGAGCCAAGGATTTGGGCCCAGGACCCTTGGGCCTGTGCTCAGGAGCCAAGGATTCGGGCTCAGTGTCAAAGGGTTAATCTTCATTTCGTTGCACCGGTAAAATGTAATTGCGGTTGATCTAATTACGCCAACTCTAGTGTCTTAGCGTTAATCTCCATTTCGTGCCATTTGACTACGCATCAACGGATAGAGATTTGTTCAAATTCATGCGATGGACTATGCATCATTGCAATCGGTTTATGTCGATTTCACGCCATTAAAAGGTTGATTGAAAATTCAATCGAAGGAAAGTCAATTGAGGCAGGTAAGTTAGGCGGGAAACAAAAGCTGCGAGCAATGCAGATAGAATCAAAAGGCTACAAGTCGATCGAAATCGGCAAAGATAGTTGATAATATGAAATCTGGAGCCAAACTCAGAACTTGTATGATTATGATAATCATTGTCAAGGTCAGTTTTATGAACCGAAGAAGATTTGAAAGAGAGAACTTTTTCTATGGTTATTTGACGAAGATTCCATCTAAAATCGCTTCAAACTATCGCTTTAATTTGGTTGTAAAGTTCGAAAGTTTAATAATACGACGGGAAGTAGTATGAAAAAATGAATGATGCACTTAACTTTTCTCAAATTACAAGGACAGGCCATTTAGAGAGGGACCACCGTGCACTTCATTTGGCTAATGATCATCCATCAATCAATTCAACCATCGACCAACAGATTTGATTAGAAAAACAAATTGAAAAAGTTGAAACCAAGGGATATAATAATAAAAGGGGAAATTCATTTGTACGATTAAGCACGTCGGAATAAAAAATAAATAAATCAGATTATTGCTGCACACAAATCCTGCCATTTAAATCAGACTTATCAAAACCGTCGTGAGGGAAAAAGCACAGCGGATCAACGCACCACCTTAAAAGTGGTCGGCAAAACACCACTAAAGTCCGCCTAGTAAGTATGAATTTGACCCCCAAAGTGACTTTGACATTTCTTGCCAAACCGGTACACTTATTAATTACCACATGTTATCAAACTTAGCAATTTAACGGTAAAGTTTAATGGAAACTAATAGAGGGTAAAATTATTATAGGTGCACCAGTTTGGGGTTTTTGGTGGTCAAAAAATTAGTTCGGGGTAAAATTGTCACCGATGTACCATCGTGGGGTTTTTGATGGTCAAAAAATAGGTTGGGATAAATTTGTCACATGTATACCAGTTTGGGATTTTTTGTGGTATTAAGCCATCCTTTTTTGACTTCTATACATGTTGGCTACCTTGTCTAGTGGAGAGATCTTCATAATTTTCATTTCGTCAAGCAAATTTCTCGATCAATTTTCATGTATAAATCCAAAAAAACATATCTACAAACAAATTTTTTTAAAAATAAAACTATGCCCAAAGCAAAAGAAATATTTTTCATGAAAGTCTAATTTCATTCATTTTGGATTGACAAAGAAAATGTTGATTTTTTATTTTCTAAACAACAATGGGTTTAAATTTGAAGGGATTAACCCACAATAGACAAGAACTAAAATGAGGGAAAATGCATAATTGTGGAATCCATCAAGGTGATTTTGTCCATCTTGTATAAACGGAGTGTATTTAGTCATACAGGGGGCGAAAATCTTGTCACCAAAATAATACAGGAGTGATTAATGATGCAATATTTGACCACATTATAGTTGCAAAGTAAGTTGAATGATGATTAATCATAACATGAGATGGCTGTCAATTATCAATCTTTCTACATATATATTCAAAGAAAACCAATTAACAATCTAAAGACAAAGCTTAGTCAATCTGAAGTCTTCTTCACGCTCAACCTTTTTAAAGGGGTCAGGTCACTATGTAATATTAACCAATCAATCGAATCCTACACTTACATCCAGAGAAACCCTCTGGAAGCACTCGAATATTTCCAAGCAGACAAGAATTGCATGTCGGGCCAAAGCAGGCCGTACCCGTTGGATTGCACCCAGAAAGTGGGTGTAATTGATAAGTCAAAAAGTCACCAACGATGCAATTTATGCCTATCTTCCAACCCACCACCAATCACTAGGATTGGTAAATTTTCTCTCAAATTAGGACTTTGTAAGTCGATAAATTCTCCTTTTGAGCAATGTGCGATGCCATAGAGATGAATGTACCATCAGCGACATTAAAAAATTATGGAAACTTGTGGTGGCCATAGAGATGAATGTACCACCATCTAAAATCGCTTCGAACCGTCACATATCTGATTGTAAATTTCAAAAGTTTAGTAATGCGACGAGAAGTAGGACGGAAATTGGACGATGCACTTAATTTTTGTCAAATTATAAAGATAGGCCATTTAGAGGGGACACAAGGCACCGCCATGCACTTCATTTGGCTAGCGATCATCCATCAATTCAACCATCAACAAACATAATCGAACAGAAAAAAAAAAAACAAATTGAAAAAGTTCAAATCAAGGATATAATAGAAAAAGAGGAAATTCATTTGTACGATTAATGACATGAGTTCAAGTTGATTCAAAGCGTTAGAGAAGTTGGAAATCTGGGAGACTGCTTCATCCGGTGAGGAATTCTTCACTACCAGTGCAATAGAGATTTTCCAAGTTATCCTTTTTGTACATCGACCGGTGAAGAATATCATTTTGATTTTGCTCTATCCCTTAAAATTTTATTTCTGAAGACTCGATGGCTTCGCTGATAGTCATCGAGCCTAATGGCGTGGACAAGTAAGCTCGAGCGCATGCGGATAATTCTCTCGCGACGAAATGCATGGTGGGTCGCGAATCGCGACTCGTCCGCGTGCACGCCAGTGCCACCGCGACGATGCATACCACTTTCTTGGCTAGCTGGCCAGTCGGAGGAGGAATACGTGGGTCGAGCACGTCTTTCAGCAGCAAATTTAGGGTCTCCGAGAATGTCATTGATAGAGAAGAGAGAAGATCCCCCGGATGCTTCCCCATTGTAATCTCTAGCGCCACTACTCCAAAGCTATACACGTCGCATTTGTCCGTCACCCGCATTGTAACTGCTAACTCTGTTATTCCAAGAAAGAAGAGCGAATCAATATTTTGATCGTAATGTAAAGTGGTACACAAATTCTAAACTTCTAAGGTATCCTGACACAAATCAATTTTCAAAATCTATAGTTGCTCTTCCGAAAGTCGTTAGAATTATTCAATATATCGAATTTCAAAATGTTAGTTAAAGCTATTTGATCAATCCGAGACAATATGTACCTGTGAAATGTATGGTTAGATTTGATCATGTAGCTTACCAGGAGCCATGTAGCCATAAGATCCAGCCACTGCAGTCCAATTCGACGAGTCTGAATCCAAGAGTCTCGCCGTCCCGAAATCCGAGAGCCGAGGCTCGAAGTATGACTCGACCAAGATGTTGTTCAACGTTATGTCCCGATGGACGATAGGCGGTGAGCAATTGTGATGCAAGTAGGCGACCGCGTGAGCCACGCCTTGAACAATCTTCACCCTTGTACCCCAGTCCAGTACAGCAGCTCCCGTTCCTCCATACAAGGCCTTTGCCAGACTGCCTCTTTCAACGAACTCATAGACCAAGTAAATGCAACCCCTCTTGGAACAGAACCCGTGGAGCTTGATCACATTGCGGTGCCGGACCTCGGTCAACACACGGATTTCGTTCTCGAAACTCTGGCAGATGACCGCAGGGACTTCGCCCGATTCCAATGCGTTCAGCTTTTTGACAGCGACGATTTGGCCGCTGGCCAATACGGCCTTGTAAACGCTCCCGGCCCCGCCTTTTCCGATGCAGTACTCTTCGCTGAAATCGTCGGTGGCTTTGGCAATGTCGCTGAATGTGAACTTCCCTACCCTTTCCCATATGATCTGCTCAAATTGCTCGTGCTTTTTAAGACGCTTGATCTCTTCATTGCAAAGCTTGTTTCGTCGCCGAAGCGCCAGAATCACAGAAGTTAGAATCGCTGGAAGTAGTAAGCAGCAAACGCCAACACTCGCACCAACCAGAACTTTTTTTCTGTGTTGGGTCGATTTACTGCTCATCCCACAAAGAGATAATCCGGTCGCGTTTCCACACAAGCCCGGATTCCCAATAAAAGCACTTTCGGGTGCTTGTTCGAAGATCCTACCAATAGGAACCACACCCGTCAGCTTGTTGTACGATACGTCTATGGAGCTTATGCTCTCCATGCTCGAGAGAGAAGCTGGGATCATACCCGACAAATTGTTATGCGAAAGATTGAGATTTTCTAGTTTAGTAAGCTTTGCCAAATTGGAGGGAATTGATCCTGCTAGGGAATTGTGGCTCAGGTCTAGGAGTAACTGTAGCGTGGACAACTTCCCGAGCTGGGATGGTATGTTACCGGACAGATTGTTGTTGCTCAAGTTCAAGCTCAGTAAATTCTCGAAATTCGCTAGCTTGTCAGGTATGCTACCGCTCAATGTGTTCTCCGACAAATCAAGATGATTGAGCTTCGTCAACTTTCCTAACGAGGAAGGAATATCTCCAGCCAAATGGTTGTTGCTCAAGTTCAGCCCGAACAGCTCCCCTAGATCTCCCATCTCATCGGGAATACTCCCAGTCAATTCATTGCTGGATAATGTAAGGACGCGCAACTGAGACAATTTCCCGAGCTCTGGCGGGATGTGGCCGGAGATTTTGTTACCATCTATCCGCAAATTCGTAAGATTCATACAGTCTCCCCATTGTGCCGAGAGTTTCCCGACAAATCGATTGTTGCTAAGGCTTGCATAGACCAGGTCAGGACAAACTCCGAACGCGTTCGTGATATCTGCAGTGAACTGATTGTCGTCTAGGCGGACTCTCATTAGCCCCGAACAATTCTTCAAGCAGTTGGGCAGCGGCCCGGTGAAGTAATTCCCACTGACATCGAGAAATCGAAGAGCAAAGCCGTTGCATAAATCTGGCGGCAGTTCTCCGGTGAAGCTGTTGTTGGAAATGCTAACGTAGCGCAGAGAAGAGCTGTACTTGCCGAAATCACGTGGTATGCTTCCCGAGAAATTGTTATTGAGCAAAAAGATCCCCCTTAACTTAGCAAGGCGAGATATGGTCTCAGGGAGCTCTCCATAAAGCTGGTTCATGTCGACGTTGAGATAGATCACCGACGCGAGATTCCCGACCTCCGGAGGAATAGTCCCAGTGAGGTTGTTGGAGAAAAGCACGAGGAACTGCAGGTTGCTGAGGTTCCACAATGTCCTAGGGATTTGGCCGGAGAGATTGTTTCTTGAGAGGTCTAAATCGAGCAAATTCTCCAAGCTCCCAATCCCTATTGGGATCGGGCCGGAGAGCGAATTGTTGTTCAAGTAGAGGTAATTGAGCTTAGTCAGGCTTCCGATTTCGGACGGAATTTGCCCCGAGAGATTGTTATCGCAGAGGTCTAACTCGAGCAATTTCTCGAAGCTCCCACTCCCTATCGGCAGCTCCCCAGAGAACTGGTTCCGGTAGAGCTGGAGCGACTCGAGAGGCAACCGAGTCAGCTCGTCTGGAATAGTGCCACTCAGCCTGTTCGTCGATGCGTTGAGAAACCGCAATGCGGTCAGCTTCGACAGCCCTGGTGGCAACTTTCCCGTCAGGGAGTTATTGTAGAGCTCAATCTGGATGACGCTCTCCAACTCAGCGAGCGAACTCGGTATGGGTCCCTCCAAGTAGTTGATGGCGAGGTCCAAATCGGTGAGTCTCTTGAGCCTCCCGAGCGACTCCGGAATCTCCCCGGTCAAGCTACACTCGGTCAGCCAGAGCACCTCGAGATTCGTCAAGTTCCCGAGCTCCGGCGAGATCCGACCCGGCGTGAACGGGTTGTACGAGAGGTTCAGCATCTTCAGCGAGCTAATGTTGCCGAGAAAGCCCGGTATCGTGCCATCGAGGAGGTTGTTCACGAGGGACAGCACCTCGAGCCTCTGGAACCGGCCGAAGCTCGTCGGGATGTCGCCGGAGAAGTTGTTGCCCGACAAATCAAGGTAGGCCAGGTTTGGCAGGTCGGCGAGGGAGGCAGGGAGACCGCCGACGAGGAGGTTCTGGGCGAGGTCGAGGTGGACGAGGGAGCGGCAGGCGGAGATGCCGGAGGGGAGGGAGGTGATGGAGTTGTTGTAGAGGGAGAGGAAGGTGAGGTTGGCGAGGCGGCAGAGGAGGAGGGGGAAAGGACCGGTGAGGTTGGCGCTGGGGAGGTTGACGGAGGTGACGGAGCCAGAGGCGGGGTCGCAGGCGACGCCCGGCCAGCCGCAGGGGGAGTCGCCGCTATCGTCCCAGGCAGCAAGGGAGGAGTCGGGGTCGGAGAGGGAGAGCTTGGCGCCGTGGAGGTAGAGGCCTTCCTGGTTGAGGGAGAGAGCGGGTGGAGCTGCAGAGAGGAGGAGGAGGAGGAGGAAGAAGAGGAGGAGAAGCATGGTTTCTCTTCAAGCTTTCTCTCTCTCTATCTTCGCCGTGAGTGATGGATGGTTGGGGCGGGAATATATGGGAGCGACGAGAGGGAATGTTGGGGCTAGTAAGTATTATTTGTCTGGGTAATCATAAAAACTAATCTTAATCTTAAATGTTTTTGTGACTATTTTTAATCTACTGTTATAATAATAGCCTATTTTGAGTCAAAAAAATAAATAACGAATAATTAGAAATTTTTGTAAGGTCCACTCATTAAAAAATTCATGACACACAATATGCTGTTATTTTAATAGCAGCCCAAAGATTTTTATGCTAACAAAGCTCTATCAAATATTCCACACATTACAATAAAAATATTTTTTCATCTCTTCGACCTAATAATAATAATAATAATAATAATAATAATAATAATAATAATGTTCGTTTGCCTTCATGAATACCTAAAATCCGGGAAAAGTGTCAGAAAAGTCCTAAACCTTTTGCATCGATGTCAATTTAGTCCTAAACCTTTTGTTTTTGTGCCAATTCGGTCTTTCCGGCTAATTTCAGTCGGAATTTACTGACGTGGACGTCGGCCGGCCTATGTGGCACCGTCGGCAATGGCGTGGATAACTTTTAATAATATTTTAATATTTTTCGAATTTTTTATTATTATTATTATTTTTCCTTTCTTCTTCCTCCAGCTGGAGGCTAGGGGGCCTCTGGCGAGCCCCATTGGTCATTGGCAAGGCTCGCCCTTGCCAGCTGCTGGGCGAAGATGAGCCTCTCCAATGGTTGGGCGAGGCACGACCTTGCCGGATCTGGCGAGGTTGGGCCTCACCCATGGCTGGGCGAGGCTCAACCCTCGCCACATCCGGCAATGGCGAGCCTCCCCTAGCCCAGCGCGAGGCTCGAGCCCTCGCCAGATGGCCGCAAGGACGGCCTCGCGCTAGGCTGGGCGAGGCACGACCTCGCTGGATCTGGCGAGGTCGAGCCTCAACCATGGCCGGCGAGGCTCGACCCTTGCTAGATCCAGCGAGGGCGAGCCTCGCCCAACCCAGTGCAAGGCTCGAGCCCTTGCAGGGGCACGCCCTCGCGCAGGCTAGGGCGACCTCGCCAGGTGTCGCTTGCGCCAAGGCGACGATCGGCGAGGCCGCCGTGGCCTGGGCGAGGGTTGGCCTCGCTAGATCTAGCCTGCGAGAGGGGAGCCCTTGCCGGGGCTCGCCTAGGCCACGCCGGGTTTGGCTGAGCGACGGCGACCCTCGCCCAGGTGAGGGCAGCCCACTCGGCCATGGCCAGTGGTCGGCCGTCGCCTGTGGCCAGTGGCTAGTCGCCGGCGAAGGGAGGAAGAAAGAAAAAAAAAAGAAAAGAAAGAAAAAAAATCAGAAAAAATAATTAAAATATTATTAAAAATTATCTACGTCAGCGCCAGCGATGCCACGTAGGCCGACCGGCGTCCACTTCAGCAAAATCCAACCAAAATAAGCCCGAAGACTAAATTGGCATTAGTTCAAAAGGTTTAGAACTGAATTGACATAAAAAAATAGTTTATGACTAAATTGACACTAATGCAAAAGGTTTAGGAATTTTCCGACACTTTTCCCCCTAAAATCCACATCACAACTTGTCTCTTGCTCTCTTCCCCCTTTCCTCCTTTCTCTCTCCTCACATGCGGCGGCACAGCAGTGAACGAAGGCCACCACTATAGAGCATCAAGCCACCACTCAAGGGTCGTAAGAGGCTAGCCTCGAGCTTACGAGGGCCACGATCTGCCGTGAGACTTTGCAAGAGGCTCGCAAGATATGTAGCAAAGCTTGGTCATGACCACTAAGTCTACGCCATTTTGACATCGATCCTTGAGCTCGGCCTCAGATCTGAGCTCGGGGACGGCCTCTGAAGCCCCTCGCGGTGGAGAAAGGGAGATTTTTGTGGTGGATGTATTGGACCGAGCACGCCTCTCTAATGAGGGAGAGAGTGTGGACGGGAATGGTTTGGGAAATAAATGGAGATTTGGTAAATTATATGTTCGTGAAAGGGATAACTTGAAATCCATCGTAAAAATGAGGATGCTAACTACAGATTTCAAAATGCGAGAAAGATATCTAATATGAGAAATAAAGTTAAAGGTGATTAATATGATTTTCGCTTTACATTTTTCTTTCTTGTTTCCATCCATAATCTTTTCACCAAAATTTGAATCCTTTTTCAATATCCGGCCAATTTTTTCATTCCTCCCATTTTCCTTCATTTGCCAAACATAGCCTTAGAGAATAGTCCGATATCGTTTTTCATTATTTTTTCTTACCCTGAAATAAGTTTTCGTGTTAATTATTCAAGCATAATACTCCTCTCATCCATATATCAAGTGATAGACGAAACTCAAATTCATGCGCTTTAAGATGATATCATAAAAGTAGGTAAGTATACCGATTTGACCCTAAATTTCAAGCAAAAAAAAGGAAAAAAAAAATATGAGCGCTATTAAGCAACACGATGATTGTTAAACATTCCCGCACTTTATGTTATAAATGTTTTAATTGAATATACTAATGATTATATATATTATTTAATACATCAATTTAACGACATACTAATTTTACATATCAATCATATTGAAAAAAGCAATTTTAAGCCAAATTTTGAATTTCTGCCCTTTTTATTGCACTTAGACATATAATCGAAGATTAACCTTAAGCAAATCAAGCCGTGTTTGGTCATTTCCTTTCTAGGGACATTGGATTTCTATTTCATTTTCAAACCCATCAAATTATAATTGAGGTTATTTCAAACGATGGCATCTTTCTTATAACAAAAAGTACTTCCATTTAGAAAAGTTTAAAAAAATCGAATGGAGTTTAAATATTAATATTTTTGTATAAGATTTTGAGCATACTGCTTATGCAACCTCACAAATCTACTTTTTATATTTAATGAAAAGTTTACAATAGCAACGCACTGTATTTAAAAGTCCTAGTTATAATCCTCCAATTAAGAGTATTTTTTTTTATAATCGAGGTGTCCGCGCGGCCGGCGAGCTAGGGCTCAAACCAGCGGTGATGCCCGACTAGTCCTCGAGGGGGGCTAGCGCAGCATCCCACCGCCACGACCCCCCACTTAAATCACCGATGGGCGAGTTTGAACCCAGGACCTCTCGTGAAAGGAACTGAGCGCAAACCAACGCGGCCACCGATGGGTGGGTTCAAATTAAGAGTATTGGAGATTGGCGGAGTCAATAGTTTCGTATCTACTATTATTTCTCTCAATTTGAAAGTAATTAAAAATAGAAATGTTGATAGTCAAACCAGACGCCTACATATATTTTCAAGTGTTTGTAAGATATAATTTCCATCTCCGATAGCCTTTAAAATAAGAATATTTCGAATTTTAATATTAGTTTCTTTTATGCTTTTGCTATTGCTTTCTCATAGTGAAACAATAGATTATTTTTTTTGGTTGAAAGAAAATTTCATCCATTTGTCAAGATCAAACGTAGAGGAACATAGAAAGCTTCCAAACAAAGCAAATACCAAAGAGCTACAAAACAAAAGAAAACAACGAGAGTACTACTTGTAGCTATAAGCACACTCTCTTCCCAAAAAACAAGATTTGTTATTGTTCCGAAAAAACAATTGGCGGCCGATCACTAGCATCCTTAGTGATGGACACCCGCTAAGATCTTTTCCTCCAGGAACTACGGCTTACAGTGAGCACCTAGGTTCGGCACCCTCAACACTATTGCCATATGGAAACGACGACAATAAAAACAATAACATGTTGAACCACCAAAGATTGAACACCTCTTAGGAACTCCAAGGTCTAAATTTAGATCGGGAGAGAAAAGCTCCTAGATTTAGATCTAAACCTAAATCAAGAGAGGATAGCTTCTGCCGAATTTTGAAGAAGTCGTGAATACACGACTCGAGTATCCTGTTGGCTGGACTAATTACGACTTTCTCACAAAGTTCAGCCGCAAATTAATGAAAGTTGAGGGAGGGAATTCAACTACCTACTTCCTTAAAAACGTTTGTTTCATATTTATAAATTTTAAGGTACATTATTATTAAACTACCGGGGTTTGCCCCAGTGGCTACCCTCCCTACTTGAGAAGAGGGAGGTGGAGAATTCGATTATCTATCTTCTCAGGAGGGTTAGGGATGGGGACATTTAGTTTCAGACGTAGGTTTCGACTCTCATGCTTTGCAAAGAGGCAGGGCAAAAATTTGAGAGTGAGTTGAGAGTTAGAGTATGATTGATAAAAAAAATGTACATTATTGATAATGTCATTATTGGAATAATGGCTAAAGAACTTATTTTTGCGCATTCATCTAATAATAAATGAATTGGTTGCATTGCACCAAACTCTTGTACGGTCTCATGAATGAACGTAAATCTCATGTGATTATAAGTTGATTCGCGACATCCGCTTCGCCCCGGCAAAAAAGTTATTGTTGGTTCATTTGATTCGTCTCGAAATTGGATTATGCAAGGGACGATGATCCTATATAGTTACGATTTTCATGTTTTCTGAATCTGATTTCGAGAAAAGATTTCTATCCCAACATGAAAAACCCAATTTCAGGAATGAATCAAACCGATTTTTAGCTATACATCCGAATTCAATAATCAATCAATTACAATGTTCGTGCCTCTTTTGAGTGCTTGAACAAATGGGGAAAATAGTCCAAAAAAAGTCATAAATTTATTGCACTTTTACCAAGTCAAAAAGCCGTTCTGACGATTTCTAGCAACGGTTTGCTATTGACAATGGCTAAAACCAATAGGTACTTGAGGATTTCGATGGGCAATGGTCATATGAGGATGGCTTACTATATATTAAGTCCATGAGAAGTAATTAGGTTGGAAGAAAAACGAACATAATGAGTCATGTGTTTTGAGTCCTCTTCTTTGCTCTGCTTTTGTTTTTGTTGTTGGTTGCTGTTTACTCCTGATGTCAATGTCTAGGTAAATTCACAAAAGAAGGGAAAAATGACAAACGTGCGCAAACCATCTCGAGAACCTATAGAAGAATATATACACATGGGTTACAGTTGATGACCTCCCCTGTTTAAAGCTCTCTCCAACCTTGTCTCAAAGGGGGCGGAGTGCCAATTCACTTTCTTATCCTGCAACATAAGCAAAAGAAAAAACAAAAGAAATTAGTTTCCTTCCCACTTCGACCTCATGAAACCACTTACACATCTGTGATCACCCGATGCCTCTCTGTATTTGCTGGTGGTGTTTGGCATTCCTTCGAAGGAAGCGGTTGAGCAAGAATTGCCGACCGAATCCGACTGCCTCGAGTCTAGGAAGCAGGGACACTCTCCGGGGGCTTCCATGTCGTGTTGGACACATGTCGGACGTGTCGGACACCGACACTCGTCCGACACTCTTTTTTTTATTATTTATTTATTTGTAGATTTAAATCAAATTAATTTGATTGAAATAATAATAAAAATGATAATTTATTATGTATATAAAATATATATATATTTAATATACAACGTGTCTCAATGTGTTGCAATTCTCTATTTTTTGAGAATGACGTGTCGGCGTGTCGTGTCGTGTCGCGTGTCGGTGTCGTTGTCGGTGCTACTTAGGCCGACTGTCCCAATTATGGGCATCTCGTCGGGACTTCTGCTCAGCGACTTCCTCGGTGAAGACTACGCTGAAAACTGTCGGAGTTCATCAACAGTCAATGCACCCAAAATTGGCTCCTCGGTGAGCTCAAAAATCCTTTTACCACTCGTCTCGACTTGGACAGAGTCCAAAGTCATTGCCCTCTCCTTTTCAATCGGCGTAGTTCCTGAGGAAGGCAACCAATTTGAAAGGCTAGCATCCACAGGTAATTCTTGGGAAGATTTCTTTGTCTCATTCGGTTTTGCCTTGAAACTGAATGATACTTCCTTCAAAGCTGGTGCAGTGTCGAATGACATCCTAGCTTCTTGGTCGAAGCTCAAATTCTCCTTTCGGTGCTTCAGCAGCAGCGTCCCTTTCGCTTTCACGGCCTTCCATTGAGTTAGATTTTCGACAGTATTCAACACTGAATGGATGTACACGCTCCTATCTCGAGCATTCACATTCAACTTACTCTGGTTCCATTCTGCTACAGGAGATTCGCGGCGCATATGTCCAGGATTGCAAGCCTCACTAGGAGTTGGGTGAACTGCCCTCGTTTCTTTGATCTCATCATCACCCTCACATATCTCATTAGAGTCCTGACGTTCATCCTCATCATCGTGGTCGTCGACCATAATCATCATTAGTAAGATCCCTCTCATTGCAATCAAGTCCAAAAATTTATCAAGTTCTAAAACTTGTTAGCATTTTTCATATGTCAAGTTGAACGGAGTTAATGGAATAACATGATTGCATCAACTTAATAAGTTTTAGGACTCAATTGCACTTTGATAACAAGTTTTAAGACTTGATTGAATTTTTTGAAAATTTTAAGACTCAATTGCAGTTTCGTGATAAGTTTTAGGACTTTCAGTATATTTATCCCCATTTATTTTAGTTGTCTTTTAACCACTTTGGATAAAAATTCTACGTCGCTGCCTCCGTGTCATTATGCCGGCGTAGACAGCCACGTGATATCTCTTTTGTTCAAAAATTTACCTAAATACTTCTTACTCATACTGATACTCGAGTAGTACTTTAAAAAGATATGATTTGAAGTTCTTGGTCAGGTGTCGAAATAACCGACATCCATCCGTACAAAGATTGGCTTGTTTAATTATAATAGACACCCATTTGCTAGTCATATTATTTAGAAAACAAGATTTACTATATGTTGAGAATATATCTTGAGTTTAAGCCCGTAAATGAAATCCGATTAAGTAGTTTTCCTAGTTTGAGTACGTCTCCTAAAAGGCATTTCATATTCTGGATCCAAAAAACATATGTTATATATTTAAGAGGTGGGTGTAGGTTTTTTCCCATCAGTGAGTAGAGGAATTTTTTTACGTAACAATCACACACACACAATCAAATGTGTGGTATGATTGTGAATTATATCCTAAAGAAATTGCTAGTGTTTTGAAGTCAATAAATCTTGTGGTAAGATTTGTGAAGTCCTTTGTGATATTAAGAGATTGTTTCCAAGGAAATGTCGAGGCTAAACATTATCTTAGTTATTCGATGTAATTAAAGGTTGCAAAATACTTAGAGTATTTGGGTGATTCGAGCATGGTTGTAATCTTTGTTATATCGTTTGATTTATAGTAAAATCTTGTGTTGCTCTCTCTGTGGAGTAGGTTGCCCCAACCAAACTACGTAAATCTCGATTTACTTCTTTGTTTTGTTTATTATTGTGTTCGATCGCTTGTTCTTCGCAACAATTGGTATTGAAGACAAGCTTGGCTGAGTTGAAGTGAATCGATAGAAACAGAATAAGAAAAAAGTGAAAATCAATAGATTTGATTAGAATGATTTTGATTTTTGAAAAATACAGATTGAGGATTATCTATATTAGAGGAATCTGCATCTACCTTTGTTTAGCAAGAAACTAGAGTCGATGAATTAAGCTGATTGGGAATAGATCACACTGATCAAATCATGTAAATTTGATTTCTAATTTATTTATTCTTTATTATTGTGTCCCGCTGCATGTTTTTCGCCACACTATCTTTTAGGGCCTAATTCCCAAAAAAATCCCAAACTTTACACTTTGTCCCAATTATATTCTAAACTTTTTTTTGTCTCAAGAAAAACCTCAAACTTTTATCCGAGTCCTAAATCTGCCCTACCGTTATAAATCCGTCCAATTAACGTCAAAAAAAAAAAAAAAACAGAACCAGCAGCTGCGGCGTGGCCAAGCCTTCGCCGGTGGCCGCCGCCACAGCCGCCGGGAAGGAGCGGCGGCCCTCGCCTGGGCCTTCCTCGAAGGCCCCGACTCGCCCGGGGCCGGCGAGGGTCGCCGGCCTTCGGGAAGGCCCAGGCGAGGGCCACCGACCCTAGGCGAGGCCTCGCCTGTGTGGGCGACCCTGGCGAGGCCTCACCTGGGGTCGGCGGCCCTCGCTTGGGCCTTCCCGAAGGCCGGCGACCCTCGCCGGCCTCGGGCGAGTCGCCGGCGAGGGCCTACAACCCCGTCTGGGGCGAGGGTGCGACCCCACCGAGGCCTCGCCTAGGGTCGGCGGCCTCGCCTAGGCCTTCCCGAAGGCCGGCGACCCTCGCCGGCGAGGGCCCGCAGCCCCGATCCGGGGAGGCGCGACCCTCGCCCGAGATCGGGCCGTCAGGCCTCGCCGGCGACTCGCCCGAGGAGGGCGAGGTCGCCGGCCTCGGGAAGGCCCATGCGAGGGCCGCGACCCCGGGCGAGGCCTCGCTCGGGGTCGCCCACCCCGGGCGAGGCCTCGCTTACAGGGGACGGTGGCCCTCGCTTGGGCTTTCCCGGAGGCCGGCGACCCTCGTCGGCCGAGCGAGTCGCCCGGCGGGGCTCACGGCCCCGATCCGGGGAGGCGCGACCACTCGCCCCCGAGATCGGGGCCTACAGCCTCGCGGCGCGGCTCGCTCCCGGGCTGGCGAGGGTCGTCGGCCTTCGGGAAGGCCCAAGCGAGGGTCGCCGCTCCTTCCCGGCGACTGTGGCGGCGGCCACCGGCGAAGGCTTGGCCACGCCGCAGCTGCTGGTTCTGTTTTTTTTTTTTTTTTCTGACGTTAATTGGACGGATTTATAACGGTAGGGCAGATTTGGGACTCGGATAAAAGTTTGAGGTTTTTCTTGAGACAAAAAAAAGTTCAGGATATAATTGGGATAAAGTATAAAGTTTGGGGTTTTTTTTGGAATTAGGCCATCTTTTAGTGGTAATGATGGATCGATGGATTTAAGTACACTCTTGACGAGACCTCGTCATTGCTATTCATGTTGGGTCCATATGATTAATTTCCCTCTAAAACTTAGAAAACGATACCAAAATACTTTTACTTTTATCGATTAAGAAAAAGTTATAAATAACTAGCCACTGGCCAGGTATGGACTCTGGTCTACTGAAGATTGCCACCATTTCAAGGGAATCCATTTTAGAAACATAACCCTCTTTTTTAATTCGCTTACTAAGTTCGATACAGCAAATTTGATTTAGCAAAACAAATAAAAATAAAATTATAAGGTCAATTGAAATGATAAAGTGCTAGTGTCATTTTTTAAGCTGCAGGAGTATACCTACAGCACCGGTAAAATGTAGTTGCGGTTGATCTGATTACGCCAACTCTAGTGTCAAAGCGGTAAATCTCCATTTCGTGCCATTTGACTACGCATCAACGGATAGAGATTTTTTCAAATTCATGGGATGGACTATGCATCATTGTAATCAGTTTATGTCGGTTTCGCGCCATCAAAAGGTTGATTGAAAATTCAATCGAAGGAGCAATTGAGGCAGGTAAGTTAGGCAGGAAACAAAAGTTGCGAGCAATGCAGATGGAATCAAAAGGCTACTAGTCGATCGAAATCGGCAAAGATAGTTGATAATATGAAATTTGGAGCCAAACTCGGAATAGTATGATAACGATAATCATTGTCAAGGTCAGTTTTATGAACCCAAGAAGATTTGAAAGAGAGCACTTTTTCTATGGTCATTTGACGAAGATTCTATCTAAATCGCTTTGATTTGATTGTAAAATTCAAAATTTTAGTAATGCGACGAGAAGAAGTACGAAAATTGAATGATACACTTAACTTTTCTCATATTATAAGGACAGGCCATAGGAGGGAACAAAAGGGACCACCATGCACTTCATTTGGCTAATGATCATCCATCAATCAATTCAACCATCGACTAACAGATTTGATTAGAAAAACAAATTGAAAAAGTTGAAACCAAGAATATAATAGAAAAAGGGGAAATTCATTTGTTCCATTAATCACGTCGAAATAAAAAAAAATAGTCAGATTATTGCTGCACACAAGTCCTTCCAATTAAATTAGACTTATCAAAGCCGGCATGAGGGAAAAAGCACAGCGGATCAACGCACCACCTAAAAAGTGATGGGCAAAACACCACCAGAGTCCGCTAATTTCTATTAATTTGACCCCCAAAGTGACTTTGGCATTTCTTGCGTGCATGGAGGGTGTTAGAAAAAAAAAATTACTATTTGTGATTACCATATAGGATTAGGTTAATTACAATTTATATTAATTATAATTAACTCTAATTGCATTCTCACCCGTACATAGGGAATGCAAGTTAAAAGAGAAAGTTGGCAATTGTTTAAATCAGTCCTAAACAAACCTCTCTGTTTTTGGAAGGGCAAACAAGCCAATGTAAACATAGAGTCAAGTAGAAAATCTTTGCTTGCTAATCTCGTAACTAACCAAGACCAATAATACGCATGCGTATATTTATTTCGCGGAATATTAACTATCGAGAAAATATTTTTTTCTAAAATAAGAGGCCTATGGGGAGGAGCATCGGGAGCCACATGGCATATCATGATTGATAGGTCTAAATCGATCAATTTTAGAATAAGACCAATATATATTCTTCACAATCACAAATAGGGCAAAGCTATTTCCATACCTTATAAAAATAGATCCACCCCATTTTCGTTAAAGAGACAGAATCGCCCTCTATTATTCAATTGAAACTTGAAGTAGTGGACTCCAATTTACACATATTGTCCTTTTCTTTCTATTTTTTCTAGTTTTATGTAGCATCCGGTTACAATAATTGAGGATAAAACATTTAAGTGGATATTGCCATGCGCATCAAAAACTATCTTTTCTCCATCTTTCTCTTTTTGACTTCTACACATGTTAGCAACCTTGTCTAGTAGAGAGATCTTAATAATTTTTCATTTCGTCAAGCAAATTTCTCAATCAATTTTCATGGTGAAATCTAGAAAAATCTATATACAAACAAAATTTTGAAAATGAAAACTATGCCTAAAGCAAAAGAAATATTTTTCATGAAAGTCTAATTTCATTCATTTTGGATTGACAAAGAAAATAGTGATTTTTATTTTCTAAACAACAACGGGTTTAAATTTGAAGGGAACCCACAATAGAAAAGAACTAAATTGAGGGGAAAATGCATAAATGTGGAATCCATCAAGGGTGATTTTGTCCATCTTGTATAAACGAAGTGTATTTAGTCATTTAGAGGGCGGAAATTATGTCACCAAAATAATATAGTAATGGTTAATGATGCAATATTTGACCAAATTATAGTTGTAAAGTAAGTTGAATGATGATTAATCATAACATGAGTTGGCTGTCAATTATCAATCTTTCTACATATATATATATATATATATATATATATATATATATATTCAAGAAAACCAATTAACAATCTAAAGACAAAGCAAAGACAAAGCTTAGTCAATCTGAAGTCTTCTTCACGCTCAACCTTTTTAAAGGGGTCACTATTTAATATTAACCAATCAATCAAACTGGTACACACATAATAAATATACCCTGAACTAATTTTTTTGCCACAAAAAACTCCCAAATTGGTACAATTGTGACAAATTTACACCAAACTAATTTTTTGAACACCAAAAATCCTAAATTGGTACACTTGTGATAAATTTACCTTCCGTTATATTGGATTAATAGTACGAAAATCACAAATTTATAAACCTTTGAATAACAGATGCTTGATAATATTGTTGTAGGAGGTGATAGTAACTAAGATAGTGATGATTATATTGTCTATTACTGAGGATTCGTTGTTTGATGAATGAGTTATGGAATCAGGTTATTCATTCACGCTACAACAAAAAGGAATCGGTTTACTACTAATGAGTGCATTGATAGTGGTAAAGTGCCTTTAAGGAACAACGATGACTACGATGTTGTGGGTCTTGGTGATGTTAGAATCAAAACACTTGATAGTATCTTACTAGAGTGAGGCATGTTCTAGAGTTGAAGAAGAACCTGATTTCCTTGAGTCCCCTTAATTCATCTGGGTGTCACTATTTTTCAGAAGGTAGAGTTCCAAAGGTTGTTCAAGATGCCCTAATGATATTGAGAGGAATTAAGTACAGTGGCCTTTACGAGTTTCAAGAGGAGACAATGATCCATTTAGCTGCGGAGACATCTGATGCATCTATTCCAAAGTATAAATTATGGCAAATGCGTTTGGTGTACATTGGTGAGAGAAGTCTGAAGGTTTTGAGTGAAAGGAATTCGTTATATGGTTTTTCGGTTAAGGAACTAAATGTATGCATGTGCTATGACTTGAGTAAATGGCGAAAAGTGTAGTGAAGTATGACTATCAGAGAAACTATAGAGTTTGCAAAGTTGATTGACTTGGGTGTTCGCCAGATGTCGTGGTTTTCTTTGAGGAAGAGTGGCATATCTATGATAATAGTTGTGGATGACTACTCGAGGAAGACCTAGTTGTTTGTGCTAAGACACAAGTTTCATGCTGTTGTTAGAATTAGGCAATTGAGAGCTTTAATAAAAGAAAAGGAAACTAGTAAGGCGGTCAAGTATGTGTTGACTAACAGTTATATGGAGTTTTGCTCAGAGTTGTCAAATTTAACATGAAGGAAAGCATAGTGAGACATCGCACTAGCAATAATGAACCATAGTAGGTCATAGAGTTGATGAGCAAAACATTACTAAAGATAGCCCATAAATACTTTCTAATGTTAATTTCGCGCCATTAAAAGGTTGGTTGAAAATACAATTGAACGAAAGTCAACTAGGGTAGGTAAATCAGGCAGGAAATAAAAGCTGCGAGTAATGCAGATTGTGACATTCTGAATTTCGACCCACTTTCGGGATTTATGAAATGATATTTTCATCAATGCACTTTCTGTTATATCTCACTCAGAATTGGCCATTCTTGGGAATACTAACCGTTAGGGAATGGCTAGTTAGGATTTTGATACGCACGACTCAAGAACTCGAACCTGGATCGGCACTTCGACCATAAGGATTGATGAGGGGATATTTTGGGCCATTATAGGCCGATCCAAAAATGATTATGGAATAATTTAACAATGTTATACAATTGAGTCACGGGTGATGCCGTTTAATCGTTGTATGCATTCCAAACGTTCCAAAATCAATTTCTAACGATCGTGTCGTTAGGAACTAGTGATTGACCCTCGTAATTACATGACAACCGAAGTCACCATGGCTCGAGTAAACTTAAACGTGGATTGATATCAAATCAACCACGGGTTGACACGCGTAAACCCTAAAAGCCGCCCGTTAGTTTGAGATACACGAAAGTCGCGTTTGATCGATTTTGACCACGAATTGGAATCCGAACTTGGGTATCGAACTTTCAAGGATATCAAAATTATTATATTGGATAACGCCGCATTAAGCTCGCTTTATTATCGGTTTGCTCAGAAATTCGCGAAAAAGGGAAATTAGGCTCGAAAATTGGAAAAGACGATTTTGCCCCTGTGTGTTCTAGAGTTTATTTGTTGAGTGGAAGGACTTGTTGGTATTTTTACCCTAGTGGCCGAAAATCTTCATGGTCAACTTTGCCCTTGCCGTTTTTGGTTAATTACAAAAATACCCTTCTAGAAGCCTTTTGTCAAGATGCATTTTTAGCCCTTAGATCAATACTTGGGCATCAAGGACTCATCCTAGCCCTCCATTTTGATGAGATATGTTCAGCTCATACTCTCTCTCTCCTCACTTTTCCCTTGCTCTCTCTCTCTCTTCATTTTTCTCTCTCTTCCTCTCTCTTGGCCGAGACACTCCCCACCACCGTCCACCACCTATCAGCCCCTCACGCCACCACCTTGGACCACTGTGGACCACCGTGAGCCGCCCCCAAGCCGCCGTTCACACCCGGAGCAGCGGCCGTTCGCCGGATCGCCATTTGGGCCGCCGCCGTTCGCGGAAGCTCTTGGCTTGGCCGGGACTGGTGGTGCTGGGTTTGGCTTGATTCTTAGCTTATATTAGTGGTAAGTAACTCTCTAAACCTTGATTAGGTTAGTAGGTTACCAATGGATAGTGTTTAGGGGTTGTTAGGGTAAATTAGGGGTTAATTTAGAGGTTATGATATAAGCTGAATTGAGGAATTGTTGGTGGCTGGATTTAATAATTATGTGGCTGATTTGAATGTTAAGATAGGTAGATTATGTTATTTGAGCTTGATCATATGTTTAATGTTGCTAATTGTGCTTAATTTGGCTAATTATGGTTGTTTAGTGGTTGTTTTAATTAAATTCGTGGGTTAGTCTTGTGGCTGCAATAATCATGTGGTAGTGGCTGAATTGGATGACTTGGACATTGATCATATGGCCCCCATTGGTTCTAGAATGGTTAAGGTTAATTTTAGGGCTTAATTATCATGATTATGTGCTAATTTTGATCCTACGGTTTAGATTAAATTAAGATGTGATAAAATGAAATCATATGGTTTATTAGAGATTTGAAATTGATCGGGTGACCTTGATTGGCAATCGCATGGCTAATTAGTCGATTATGGGTCGATTAAAGGTTTAATGACGATCGTGTGGTGGATTAGTTGTTAAATACCGATCGTATGGTTAATTGGTTTGATCGTATGGTTAATTTATTTAATCATGGCTGATTAGTTGACTATGTCTTGATCGTGTAGTTTGATTGATGATTTCGTGGCCTAGAACGAAGATCGTATGGTTGAAATTTATATTTCATGGTTGATCTCGCACTTGTTGAATAATCGTAGGATTTTAAAAGAGGATCATGTGGTTAATTATGGCTATTGTTGGCTTGGCATAGCATATCGTGATCATATATTGAAGTTTGATACGAAAAACGAGTGCGATTCATGGCAGTTTTATTCGTAGTAAATTGCACGTCATAAACACTTGCATTGGCTAATTAAGGAAGATTAAAATTGGCAATGCGTGGTTATTTACGTGTGTGACCATGATGAGTTCCGTCTAAGACGAGTTCTAGACGATGCCCGGCAGAAGTTCGGATGCTGTCTGGTACCCGACTTGTTGGGGGGTTCGATCCCAGACATTGCCGATCGCGGTAGAGGCCGGATCGATGCTCCTAAATGGAACGCCGTCCAATACCCGACTTGTCGGGGGGGGGGGGGGGGGTTCGATCCCGGATGTTGCCACGCCCAAAGTAGTGGGGTGATGCCTGGCTATGCCGGAAGACCGGCGGGAGTTCGGTGTGACCTATGGTGGGTCGTTAATAATCTGAACAACTTCGAGTGTTATGTGCATATGGCATGCTTTGAGCTTTATTATAGGATAAAATCGTGAGGCACGGTATGGGACGGACCGAAGTGATTTCATCTTATAATCGAGACTCGTGTGAATGATTGATTATGTCTGGATTATTATTATTGCTGTTATGCCTATTAATAGTTGCCATGGTTGTGATACAAATTGAGACTTGCATAGTATGTGGTACCATTGTCCGTTGGATAGGAACTTAACCTTTTTGGTTAGAATGGCATGATTAGGGTGCCGGAGGTACGTATTGCCCTAGTCGAGGCTTAGGCAGTTCACTTATTGAGATTTTATCTCATTCCCCGTTGTTAAACATTTTCAGACCCTCGACCTTAATTATGACTGAGCCTCCGCTACGTTTCGGGGTACCAACGGAGATGGAGCATTGGGTGACTGAGTACCCAGTAGGTGAGGGTAGGGAGTACCGGAAGTATGAGAGCACGGTTTGGGTCGATGATGGTGAGCAGTACTTGACAGCTCATAAGTACATGGCTTGGTTTCTGAGAGACGGAGCTCAGACTATTGGTCCTCTCGAGGGGTTCGATGTTCCCCATGACGATGGTTTAGGATTATGGGATCTTATGGAGATTGATCCCCCTGACGGAACTGTAGTTAATCCAGAGCCAGAACCGATGGTTACAGAGCCCCCAGCGTGGGTCGAGTGGCCAGAACCTGAATGGTAGTCTTTGCCGTCCGGCTCTTATAGTGAGGCATCTGACCCGGCTTCGCCAGGAGCACCGCCAGGATGTTGCGGAGGTTTTTGATAGGGTTAGAGATCCCTATCTTTTTGGGAGCTCCTCTTTTGAATAGAGTAGTGGAGCAGATCGACCACCCTATCCCTTTTTGAGTATGCGTGGTCTGGGTTTGTGGCCTTTAGGAAGGCTTGTATATGCTACCGTTGTATATGACGTTAAGTTTATAAAACAGCTTATTGGTTTGTTTAAATTCTCTCTCTGTTATCCCGTTTGAATACTTGTTGAATGGAGTGTTCGTATGGCTTCCGCGTATTTTCTCTTATTTCGATGGTAACGGGTCGGCGACGAATCCTGGGAGTCGCATTCTTAACGACCGCGGCGGGATGTTACGTGATCGTAGGGTACGGGGCGTGACACAGATGGAGTTAAAAGGCTATAAGTCGATCGAAATCAGGCAAAGATAGTCGATAACATGAAGTGTAGAGCCAAACTCGGACTTTTACGATTAAGAAAAATGGTCAAGGTCGGCCTTATGAACTCTAAGAAGATCTGAAAGAGAGCACTTTTTCGATGCTTATCTGATGAAGATTCCATCTATGACCGCTTTGAACTATCACTGATCCAATTGCATATTTCGAAGGTTTAGTAACGCGGTAAGAAGCGGGACGGAAATTGAACGATCCACTAATCTTTTCTCAAGGGACCACCGAGCACTTCCTTTGGCTGATGATCAATTCAACCATCAGCTGACAGCTTTGATATAGAAAAAGCAATTGGAAAAGCTGAAACCAAGGATATAATAGAAAAGGAGGAAATTCATTTGAAGTATTAATCACGTCGGAATATAAAATCAGATTATAGCTGCACACAAGTCCTTCAAGTTAAATCAAACCTATCAAAGGATTCAAAGCCGGCGCGAGGGGAAAAGCACCGCCCATCAACGCACCAACGTAATTAAAAACGAATCCCACCTTGAAAGTGGTGGGCAAAACACCACCAAAGGCAGCTAATAAGTAATGATTGACCCCCAAACTGGGACTTTGACATTTCTTGCGTGCGTGGAGGGTATTAGAGATATATTACTACTTGTTATTACTATATGGGATTAGGTTAATTGTGTCTTATAATAATTTTAAATAACTCTAATTGCGTTCTCACTTGTATATATGGAATGCAAGTTAAAAGAGAAAGTTGGCAATTGTTTGAATTAGTCCTATTAGTGAATCTTTTTAATCACATATATATATATGTATGTATGTTGGCCAAAACAAACATCTCTGTGTCTTTTTTTTTTTGGTGTCCAGCCATCTCCCGTAAAGCATTTTCTTCCTTACAACGAACTTAGTAATAATCCGTTTTATGATGTGTTATGTTCTTAAGAGAGCTGATTGTACCTCTGCGATCGTGAGCTAATTGAGGTAACAATTACTCTTTTTTTTCTTCTGTTTTTCCTGTCGTTGTAAAGCACGTCTAAATTGAGAGGATTTCAAGTCCATCGACCATAGACTAGATTTCAAAGCTTCCAGCTTTGGAACATGAAATGGCTATCAATTGTCAATCTTTCAACACATATGTTCAAGGAAAACCAATTAACCATCTAAAGCCAGAGTTTATTCAATCTGAAGTCTTTTTCATGCTCAACTTTAAAGGGGTCACTATATATATATGTGTGTGTGTGTGTGTCTTTGTGTGTGTGTGTTAACTAATTGATCGAATCCAACAATTAACAAAGTGACGGATAGGGAAAATTACCAAAAAAATTCTAAACTTATTGCACTTTTACCAATTCAGTCCTAAATATTTTAATTGTGCTAATTGAATCCTAAACGTTTTCACGTTTTGTCAATTGAGTCCATCCGGCCAATTTTGGCCAGAAATCACTGGCATGGACGCCAACCGTCCTACGTGGCACGGGCACCACTGACGTTGACAAATTTTTTTAATATTTTTTTCGATTTTTTAATTTTTTCCTTTTTTTCTCTTTTCCTTCTTTTTTTTTTTTTAGTGTTGTCAGCAAGGGTCTCAGCCCTCACCCGGTGGCCCTCGCCTGCAGCCAGCAAGGGCTTCATGGCCCTCACTCAAACCATTGAGGCCGCGGCGAGGCTACCTTGCCCAGACTTGGGTGTGGCTGGCCTCACTCACGAACACAATGGCCTTACCCAAATTTAGGCAAGGGCCTGGCAATCATTGCCGGCCACAATTAAAAAAAAAAGAAGGAAAGAAGGAAAAGAGAAGAAAAGCAAAAAAAGGGAAAGAATAGAAAAAAAATTTAAAAATTTTAAATTTTTCATGTCAACGCCAACCATGCAACGTAGTACAGCTAATGTCCACATAAGTGATTTCTGGCCAAAATTGGTCGGATGAATTCAATTGGCAAAATATGAAATGTTGATGACTCAATTGGTACAATTAAAATGTTTATGGCTAAATTGGCAAAAGTGCATAGATTTAAGACTTGTTTGGTAATTTTCCCATGACAAATGTTATATTTCAGTCATCATCATTACACTGTCAGCATAGTCACATTAATATTGTCGGAAATTTTGTAATTTAAAAAATTGAATCTGAAATAAAAATTGTATTAGGAAAGGATCCAAAATGTTTTTTCCACCAAATGAAAGAACATAATAGACATATAGAAGAACCAAAATTCATTCGACCATCTCTCGTAAATCATTTTCTTCGCTACAACGAACCTAGTAATAATCCGTTTTATAATGTGTTATGCTCTTAAGAGAGTTAATTGTATAATTGGACATCTGCGCTCGTGTTCCTAATTTACTAAAACTAGAGAGCTAATTGAGGTAGCGATTACCTTTTTTTCTCTCTCTTTTTCCTGTCGTTGTACAGTAGGTCTTAACTGAGGGGATTTCAAGTCCATCGTCCATAGACACGATTTCAAAGTTTGCAGCTTTGGAACAGGAAATGGCTATCAATTGTCAGTCTTTCTACATATATGTTCAAGGAAAACCAATGAACCATCTAAAAACAAAGCTTATTCAATCTGAAGTCTTCTTCACGCTCAACCTTTTTAAAGGGTCGCTATGTATATTATTCAGTCGATCCAATCCTACACTTCCATCTGGAGAAATCTCTGGAAGCACACGTGATTTAACAAGAAATGCATTTTGGGCCAAAGCAGGCCGTACCCGTCGTATTGCACCCTGAAAGTGGGTACAATTGATAAGTCAAAAAGTCACCAACAATGCGATTTATGCCTTACTTCCAACCCACCAATAACTAGGATTGGTATATGGTCTCTCAAATTAGGACTTTGTAAGTCAATAAATTCTCTTTTTGAGCAATGTGTGATGCCCTAGAGATGAATGTGTACCACTAGCGACGTTCCAAATTACGGAAACTTATGGTATCCGAGAAATCGCCAATCACTTCTTTTTTTGTCGAAATTGCCAATCACTTTGAGCGATTACTTGTAAGAGGTTTCAATAGTAGATGATTAAAGGTTATCGAGAGGGGAAAATCAGGAAAAAAGTGATGATTGAAAAGACTATATTACAACTTTTTTGTTTCGTTAGAATTTGACTTCGCGACAGAATATCTTTTAATGAAAGTCATTTTTCTATTTATTAGAGGAGATCAGTTCTGTGGTGATTCCAAACAAAAAATATCACAAATAGACAATGTAATCGGTAACTTACTTCAAATGGAACTAAACTTATGCAAATCGTGTCGGAATTTAATCGACAACAAAGCTTAAGATCGAATCACTTCAAATAGAACCAAACATAAAAAACTTTGCCCGAATTTAATTGATGCCGAGGCACCCAAGATATACAGCAAAAATATATGTCGGAATTTAATCAACGACGCGAGTTTAGAAACTATAACTATAGTGCATAAATTAAAAGATAATTGAAATATAACATGTTCATTTGTTTGTGCGTAAGGGGTCTCCAATAGATGAATGCTGGTATTTATACTGCCCATGACATAACCATCTGAGAGCAGTTCTCCTGCAGTTATATCCATGCCTCCATATCTCCAAAAGCCTCGTGTCCATGCTCTCACAATGCCAAGATCTCGTATTCAAGTGGTTGTTCCCTTAAAATCGCATTTTGATCTTTTGTGTCCATCTATTGCCACATCTATTCTTACTCCACGATTTTTAGGACTTTGTTGCTTTATTCACCAGTTTCAAATTTGAAATTCCATAATCGTATCATGACGCCCTCTAGGTATCTAGTCTTCTCTTGGTGTTTCAATTGGTAATCTATCGACAATTACCAGTCATATGCCGTCGTTTATCGACAGCTGATTAATGGTCATCAATGTATATCAATATGAATAACATTTCTTATGGTTGTCGATAATAGTTCATGTGTTTAACAACAACTTGTACTGTAGTCGCGTGCCCATCCATATCGACAATCTGGTTAATTTTTGGTGCAGACATTTTTAAGAAGATTCAAGGCTTTACCGTGTTTCCGGAATGGTTTAGAAGTTTTACACATTGATTAAGTAACGTTGTGTGAATTGGCTAAACAAAAGGAAAAAAACAAGAAAACAAAAACAAACGAGTGGAAGATAAGACAATTATGTCAAATAATATGTGAAATCGACAATCTGTATGTGTATATATATACACCAAGTGTAGGTTTAGAAAAGCCAATTCACATAAATTAACTCACGAGATCTGTAATGGACCTAAATACATTCGCTCGGTTAATTAATTATGTTGGGGTATGGTTCATACTCTCCGTCGACAGAAAGGCATAGGGATCCAGTTCCCAGAGGATCCAGTTCCGATAACATCATCCTCGTCGAGACAATCCAAGATCTCGTCTTCACTAAAGCCAAGCTTGTGAAATGACATCGGCGTCTACTTCGACTTGTCGATAGCCCTCTTAGCATTCTTGAAGTTCTTGCGCTTCTTGTAAAACCAACCGACGCCGACAGTTAAAACCAACCCGGCAAGTACAAAGATCGATCTGAGCAACCGCACGTAACCAGAGTTCCTCTCTTCGCCTCCGCCATTGCATGAACCCTTCATCCTGCCTCCACCACACAAGCCAGGGTTGCCCAAGAAGCTGTTTCGGTACATTTGCTTAGTGAACATGGGAGGCAGAGTACCAGATAACCTATTGTAGGACAGATTGAGCTGATCGAGCTTCAGATTCTGCAACTCGACGGGGACTTTCCCGGAGAACCGATTCCCTGAGAGATCCAGATGATCGAGCACCGATAAGCTCCTGATCTCGCCAGGAATACTCCCCGAGAGCCGATTATTTGCCAAGTTCAGCTCATTCAGCTTCTTCCACTGCTGAATGCCGCTGGGCAACTCACCAGACAGTTCATTGTGGTGGAGATCAAGCCTCCCCAGCCGCCCAAGATTCACAATACTCCCTGGCAGTGACCCTGTAAGCTTGTTCTCACTTGCGGAGAAGTCTGAAAGGCTCACTAAAGTCCCAATCCCTCTTGGTAGAGACCCAGCAAACTCATTTCTTGATAAACTCAAAACAGAGAGAGCACTAGCACTCGCTATTTCCTCTCCAATGGGACCTGAGAACTTGTTATCCGCAAGTTCGAGCAAATAAACCCGAGGCAAACCCCAGAGGGAAGAGGGAACTTCACCGGATAACCCGTTATTGCCCAAACGGACTTGGGTCAAGCTCCAGCAACCGCCAAGTGGCTCTGGGATTGGTCCCGAGAACGAGTTCTTTATCATCCAAAGCTCCTCCAACTCACCTTTAGTGCACAAACTTGTCGGAATTTCACCGGAAAAGTTATTGGTGGACACGTCTATGTATCTTAGTGGTGCATTTAGGCCGAAATTTTTTGGCAACTCGCCGGTAAGCTGGTTCTTGAACAGCCTCAGCTCATACAAGTTCGGTGAGTCAGCAATGCTTGCCGCCAGCTCGCCAGAGAACTGGTTCTCATAGAGATTGAGCGACTCGAGAGGCAACCGAGTCAGCTCGTCCGGAATAGTACCACTCAGCCGGTTCATCGATGCGTCGAGCAACCGCAATGCGGTCAGCTTCGACAGCCCTGGTGGCAACTCCCCCGTCAGGGAGTTATTGTAGAGCTCAATCTGGATGACGCTCTTCAACTCAGTGAGCGAACTCGGTATGGGGCCCTCCAAGTAGTTGATGGCGAGGTCCAAATCGGTGAGTCTCTTGAGCCTCCCGAGCGACTCCGGAATCTCCCCGGTCAAGCTACACTCGGTCAGCCAGAGCACCTCGAGATTCATCAAGTTACCGAGCTCCGGCGGGATCAGACCCGGCGTGAACGGGTTGTACGAGAGGTTCAGCATCTTCAGCGAGCTAATGTTGCCGAGAAAGCCCGGTATCGTGCCATCGAGGAGGTTGTTCACGAGGGACAGCACCTCGAGCCTCTGGAACTGGCCAAAGCTCGCCGGGATGTTGCCGGAGAAGTTGTTGCCCGACAAATCAAGGTAGGCCAGGTTGGGCAGGTCGACGAGGGAGGCAGGGAGACCGCCAACAAGGAGGTTCTGGGCGAGATTGAGGTGGACGAGGGAGCGGCAGGCGGAGAAGCCGGAGGGGAGGGAGGTGATGGAGTTGTTGTAGAGGGAGAGGAAGGTGAGGTTGGCGAGGCTGCAGAGGAGGAGGGGGAAAGGACCGGTGAGGTTGGCGCTGGGGAGGTTGACGGAGGTGACGGAGCCAGAGGCGGGGTCGCAGGCGACGCCCGGCCAGCCGCAGGGGGAGTCGCCGCTATCGTCCCAGGCAGCAAGGGAGGAGTCGGGGTCGGAGAGGGAGAGCTTGGCGCCGTGGAGGTAGAGGCCTTCCTGGTTGAGGGAGAGAGCGGGTGGAGCTGCAGAGAGGAGGAGGAGGAGGAAGAAGAGGAGGAGAAGCATGGTTTCTCTTCAAGCTTTCTCTCTCTCTATCTTCGCCGTGAGTGATGGATGGTTGGGGCGGGAATATATGGGAGCGACGAGAGGGAATGTTGGGGCTAGTAAGTACTATTTGTCTGGGTAATCATAAAAACTAATCTTAATCTTAAATGTTTTTGTGACTATTTTTAATCTACTGTTATAATAATAGCCTATTTTGAGCCAAAAAAATAAATAACGAATAATTAGAAATTTTTGCAAGGTCTACTCATTAAAAAATTCATGACACACAATATGCTGTTATTTTAATAGCAGCCCAAAGATTTTTATGCTAACAAAGCTCTATCAAATATTCCACGCATTACAATAAAAATATTTTTTCATCTCTTCGACCTAATAACAATAATAATAATAATAATAATAATAATAATAATAATAATGTTCGTTTGCCTTCATGAATACCTAAAATCCGGGAAAAGTGTCAGAAAAGTCATAAACCTTTTGCATCGATGTCAATTTAGTCCTAAACTTTTTGTTTTTGTGCCAATTCGGTCTTTCCGGCTAATTTCGGTCGGAATTTACTGACGTGGACGTCGGCCGGCCTATGTGGCACCGTCGGTAATGGCGTGGATAACTTTTAATAATATTTTAATATTTTCAAATTTTTTATTATTATTATTATTTTCCTTTCTTCTTCCTCCAGCCAGAGGCTAGGGGGCCTCTGGCGAGCCCCATTGGTCACTGGCAAGGCTCGCCCTTGCCAGCGGCTGGGCGAAGGTGAGCCTCTCCAATGGTTGGGCGAGGCACGACCTCGCCGGATCTGGCGAGGTTGGGCCTCACCCATGGCTGGGCGAGGCTCAACCCTCGCCACATCCGGCAATGGCGAGCCTCCCCTAGCCCAGCGCGAGGCTCGAGCCCTCGCCAGATGGCCGCAAGGACGGCCTCGCGCTGGGCTGGGCGAGGCACGACCTCACTGGATCTGGCGAGGTCGAGCCTCAACCATGGCCGGCGAGGCTCGACCCTTGCCAGATCCGGCGAGGGCGAGCCTCGCCCAACCCAGTGCAAGGCTCGAGCCCTTGCAGGGGCACGCCCTCGCGCAGGCTAGGGCGACCTCGCCAGGTGTCGCTTGCACCAAGGCGACGATCGGCGAGGCCGCCGTGGCCTGGGCGAGGGTTCGCCTCGCTAGATCTAGCCTGCGAGAGGGGAGCCCTTGCCGGGGCTCGCCTAGGCCACGCCGGGTTTGGCCGGGCGACGGCGACCCTCACCCAGGTGAGGGCAGCCCGCCCGGCCATGGCCAGTGGTCGGCCGTCGCCTGTGGCCAGTGGCTAGTCGCCGGCGAAGGGAGGAAGAAAGAAAAAAAAATCAGAAAAAATAATTAAAAAATTGATAAAATATTATTAAAAATTATCTACGTCAGCGCCAGCGATGCCACGTAGGCCGACCAGCGTCCACTTCAGCAAAATCCGACCAAAATAAGCCCGAAGGACTGAATTGGCACTAGTTCAAAAGGTTTATAACTGAATTGGCATAAAAAAAATAGTTTATGACTAAATTGACACTAATACAAAAGGTTTAGGAATTTTCTGACACTTTTCCCCCTAAAATCCACATCAAAACTTGTCTCTTGCTCTCTTCCCCCTTTCCTTTCTCTCTCCTCACATGCGGCGGCACAGCAGTGAACGAAGGCCACCACTATAGAGCATCAAGCAACCACTGAAGGGTCGTAAGAGGCTAGCCTCGAGCTTACGAGGGCCACGATCTGCCGTGAGACTTTGCAAGAGGCTCGTAAGATATGTAGCAAAGCTTGGCCATGACCATTAAGTCTACGCCATTTTGACATCGATCCTTGAGCTCGGCCTCAGATCTGAGGTCGGCAACGGCCTCCGAAGCCCCTTACAGTGGAGAAAGGGAGATTTTTGTGGTGGATGTATTGGACCGAGCAAGCCTCTCTAATGAGGGAGAGAGTGTGGACGGGAATGGTTTGGGAAATAAATGGAGATTTGGTAAATTATATGTTCGTGAAAGGGATAACTTGAAATCCATCGTAAAAATGAGGATGCTAACTACAGATTTCAAAATGCGAGAAAGATATCTAATATGAGAAATAAAGTTAAAGGTGATTAATATGATTTTCGCTTTACATTTTTCTTTTTTGTTTCCATCCATAATCTTTTCACCAAAATTTGAATCCTTTTTCAATATCCTGCCAATTTTTTCATTCCTCCCATTTTCCTTCATTTGCCAAACATAGCCTTAGAGAATAGTCCGATATGGTTTTTCATTATTTTTTCTTACCCTGAAATAAGTTTTCGTGTTAATTATTCAAGCATAATACTCCTCTCATCCATATATCAAGTGATAGACGAAACTCAAATTCATGCGCTTTAAGATGATATCATAAAAGTAGGTAAGTATACCGATTTGACCCTAAATTTCAAGCAAAAAAAAGGAAAAAAAAAATATGAGCGCTATTAAGCAACACGATGATTGTTAAACATTCCTGCACTTTATGTTATAAATGTTTTAATTGAATATACTAATGATTATATATATTATTTAATACATCAATTTAACGACATACTAATTTTACATATCAATCATATTGAAAAAAGCAATTTTAAGCCAAATTTTGAATTTCTGCCCTTTTTATTGCACTTAGACATATAATCGAAGATTAACCTTAAGCAAATCAAGCCGTGTTTGGTCATTTCCTTTCTGGGGACATTGGATTTCTATTTCATTTTCAAACCCACCAAATTATAATTGAGGTTATTTCAAACGATGGCATCTTTCTTATAAGAAAAAGTACTTCCATTTAGAAAAGTTTAAAAAATTCGAATGGAGTTTAAATATTAATATTTTTGTATAAGATTTTGAGCATATTGCTTATGCAACCTCACAAATCTACTTTTTATATTTAATGAAAAGTTTACAATAGCAACGTACTGTATTTAAAAGTCCTAGTTATAATCCTCAAATTAAGAGTATTTTTTTTTTTTGATAATTGAGGTGTCCGTGCGGCCGGCGAGCTAGGGCTCAAACCAGTGGTGATGCCCGACTAGTCCTCGAGGGGGGCTAGCGCAGCATCCCACCGCCACGACCCCCCACTTAAATCACCGATGGGCGAGTTTGAACCCAGGACCTCTCGTGAAAGGAACTGAGCGCAAACCAATGCGGCCACCGATGGGTGGGTTCAAATTAAGAGTATTGGAGATTGGCGGAGTCAATAGTTTCCGTATCTACTATTATTTCTCTCAATTTGAAAGTAATTAAAAATAGAAATGTTGATAGTCAAACCAGACGCCTACATATATTTTCAAGTGTTTGTAAGATATAATTTCCATCTCCGATAGCCTTTAAAATAAGAATATTTCGAATTTTAATATTAGTTTCTTTTATGCTTTTGCTATTGCTTTCTCATAGTGAAACAATAGATTATTTTTTTTGGTTGAAAGAAAATTTCATCCATTTGTCAAGATCAAACGTAGAGGAACATAGAAAGCTTCCAAGCAAAGCAAATACCAAAGAGCTACAAAACAAAAGAAAACAACGAGAGTACTACTTGTAGCTATAAGCACACTCTCTTCCCAAAAAACAAGATTTGTTATTGTTCCGAAAAAACAATTGGCGGCCGATCACTAGCATCCTTAGTGATGGACACCCGCTAAGATCTTTTCCTCCAGGAACTACGGCTTACAGTGAGCACCTAGGTTCGGCACCCTCAACACTATTGCCATATGGAAACGACGACAATAAAAACAATAACATGTTGAACCACCAAAGATTGAACACCTCTTAGGAACTCCAAGGTCTAAATTTAGATCGGTAGAGAAAAGCTCCTAGATTTAGATCTAAACCTAAATCAAGAGAGGATAGCTTCCGCCGAATTTTGAAGAAGTCATGAATACACGACTCGAGTATCCTGTTGGCTGGACTAATTACGACTTTCTCACAAAGTTCAGCCGCAAATTAATGAAAGTTGAGGGAGGGAATTCAACTACCTACTTCCTTAAAAACGTTTCTTTCATATTTATAAATTTTAAGGTACATTATTATTAAACTACCGGGGTTTGCCCCAGTGGCTACCCTCCCTACTTGAGAAGAGGGAGGTGGAGAATTCAATTATCTACCTTCTCAAGAGGGTTAGGGGTGGGGACATTTAGTTTCAGACGTAAGTTTCGACTCTCATGCTTTGCAAAGAGGCAGGGCAAAAATTTGAGAGTGAGTTGAGAGATAGAGTATGATAGATAAAAAAAAGGTACATTATTGATAATGTCATTATTGGAATAATGGCTAAAGAACTTATTTTTGCGCATTCATCTAATAAATGAATTGGTTGCATTGCACCAAACTCTTGTACGGTCTCATGAATGAACGTAAATCTCATGTGATTATAAGTTGATTCGCGACATCCGCTTCACCCCGGCAAAAAAGTTATTGTTGGTTCATTTGATTCGTCTCAAAATTGGATTATGCAAGGGACGATGATCCTATATAGTTACGATTTTCATGTTTTCTGAATCTGATTTCGAGAAAAGATTTCTATCCCAACATGAAAAACCCAATTTCAGGAATGAATCAAACCGATTTTTAGCTATACATCCGAATTCAATAATCAATCAATTACAATGTTCGTGCCTCTTTTGAGTGCTTGAACAAATGGGGAAAATAGTCCAAAAAAAGTCATAAATTTATTGCACTTTTATCAAATCAAAAAGCCATTCTGACGATTTCTAGCAACGGTTTGCTATTGACAATGGCTAAAACCAATAGGTACTTGAGGATTTCGATGGGCAATGGTCATATGAGGATGGCTTATTATATATTAAGTCCATGAGAAGTAATTAGGTTGGAAGAAAAACGAACATAATGAGTCATGTGTTTTGAGTCCTCTTCTTTGCTCTGTTTTTGTTTTTGTTGTTGGTTGCTGTTTACTCCTGATGTCAATGTCTAGGTAAATTCACAAAAGAAGGGAAAAATGACAAACGTGCGCAAACCATCTCGAGAACCTATAGAAGAATATATACACATGGGTTACAGTTGATGACCTCCCCTGTTTAAAGCTCTCTCCAACCTTGTCTCAAAGGGGGCGGAGTGCCAATTCACTTTCTTATCCTGCAACATCAACAAAAGAAAAAACAAAAGAAATTAGTTTCCTTCCCACTTCGACCTCATGAAACCACTTACACATCTGTGATCACCCGATGCCTCTCTGTATTTGCTGGTGGTGTTTGGCATTCCTTTGAAGGAAGCGGTTGAGCAAGAATTGCCGACCGAATCCGACTGCCTCGAGTCTAGGAAGCAGGGACACTCTCCGGGGGCTTCCATGTCGTGTTGGACACATGTCGGACGTGTCGGACACCGACACTCGTCCGACACTCTTTTTATTATTATTTATTTATTTGTAGATCTGAATCAAATTAATTTGATTGAAATAATCATAAAAATGATAATTTATTATGTATATAAAAAAATATATATTTAATATACAACGTGTCTCAATGTGTTGCAATTCTCTATTTTTTGAGAATGACGTGTCGACGTGTCGTGTCGTGTCGCGTGTCGGTGTCGTTGTTGGTGCTACTTAGGCTCTAGTATGTTCCGACTGTCCCAATTATGGGCATCTCGTCGGGACTTCTGCTCAGCGACTTCCTCGGTGAAGACTACGCTGAAAACTGTCGGAGTTCTTCAACAGTCAATGCACCCAAAATTGGCTCCTCGGTGAGCTCATAAATCCTTTTACCACTCGTCTCGACTTGGACAGAGTCCAAGGTCATTGCCCTCTCCTTTTCAATCGGCGTAGTTCGTGAGGAAGGCAACCAATTTGAAAGGCTAGCATCCACAGGTAATTCTTGGGAAGATTTCTTTGTCTCATTCGGTTTTGCCTTGAAACTGAATGATACTTCCTTCAAAGCTGGTGCAGTGTCGAATGACATCCTAGCTTCTTGGTCGAAGCTCAAATTCCCCTTTCGGTGCTTCAGCAGCAGCGTCCCTTTCGCTTTCACGGCCTTCCATTCAGTTAGATTTTCGACGGTATTCAACACTGAATGGATGTACACGCTCCTATCTCGAGCATTCACATTCAACTTACTCTGGTTCCATTCTGCTACAGGAGATTCGCGGCACATATGTCCAGGATTGCAAACCTCACGAGGAGTTGGGTGAACTGCCCTCGTTTCTTTGATCTCATCATCACCCTCACATATCTCATTAGAGTCCTGACGTTCATCCTCATCATCGTGGTCGTCGACCATAATCATCATTAGTAAGATCACTCTCATTGCAATCAAGTCCAAAAATTTGTCAAGTTTTAAAACTTGTTAGCATTTTTCATATGTCAAGTTGAACGGAGTTAATGGAATGACATGATTGCATCAACTTAACAAGTTTTAGGACTCAATTGCACTTTGATAACAAGTTTTAGGACTTGATTGCATTTTTGGAAAATTTTAAGACTCAATTGTAGTTTCGTGATAAGTTTTAGGACTTTCAGTATATTTATCCCCATTTATTTTAGTTGTCTTTTAACCACTTTGGATAAAAATTCTACGTCGCCGGCTTAGACAGCCATGTGATATCTTTTGTTCAAAAATTTACCTAAATACTTCTTACTCATACTGATACTTGAGCAGTACTTTAAAAAGATATGATTTGAAGTTCTTGGTCAGGTGTCGAAATAACCGAAATCCATCCGTACAAAGATTGGCCTGTTTAATTATAATAGACACCCATTTGCTAGTCATTTTATTTAGAAAACAAGATTTACTATATATTGAGAATATATCTTGAGTTTAAGCCCGTAAATGAAATCCGATTAAGTAGTTTTTCTAGTTTGAGTACGTCTCCTAAAAGGCATTTCATATTCTGGATCCAAAAAACATATATTATATATTTAAGAGGTGGGTGTTGGTTTTTTCCCATCAGTGAGTAGAGGAATTTTTTTACGTAACAATCACACACACACACAATCAAATGTGTGGTATGATTGTGAATTATATCCTAAAGAAATTGCTAGTGTTTTGAAGTCAATAAATCTTGTGGTAAGATTTGTGAAGTCCTTTGTGATATTGAGAGATTGTTTCCGAGGAAATGTCGAGGCTAAACATTATCTTAGTTATTCGATGTAATTAAAGGTTGCAAAATACTTAGAGTATTTGGGTGATTCGAGCGTGGTTGTAATTTTTGTTATATCGTTTGATTTATAGTAAAATCTTATGTTGCTCTCTCTGTGGAGTAGGTTGCCCCAACCAAACTACGTAAATCTCGATTTACTTCTTTGTTTTGTTTATTATTGTGTTCGATCGCTTGTTCTTCACAACAATTGGTATTGAAGCAAGCTTGGCTGAGTTGAAGTGAATCGATAGAAACAGAATAAGAAAAAAGTGAAAATCGATAGATTTGATAAGAATGATTTTGATTTTTGAAAAATGCAGATTGAGGATTATCTATATCAGAGGAATCTGCATCTACCTTTGTTTAGCAAGAAACTAGAGTCGATGAATTAAGCTGATTGGGAATAGATCACACTGATCAAATCATGTAAATTTAATTTCTAATTTATTTATTTATTTTTTCTTTATTATTGTGTCCCGCTGCATGTTTTTCGCCACACTATCTTTTAGTGGTAATGATGGATGGATTTAAGTACACTCTTGACGAGACCTCGTCATTGCTATTCATGTTGGGTCCATATGATTAATTTCCCTCTAAAACTTAGAAAACGATACCAAAATACTTTTACTTTTATCGATTAAGAAAAAGTTATAAATAACTAGCCACTGGCCAGGTATGGACTCTGGTCTACTGAAGATTGCCACCATTTCAAGGGAAGCCATTTTAGAAAAATAACCCTCTTTTTTAATTCGCTTACTAAGTTCGATACAGCAAATTTGATTTAGCAAAACAAATAAAAATAAAATTATAAGGTCAATTGAAATGATAAAGTGCTAGTGTCATTTTTTAAGCTGCAGGAGTATACCTACAGCACCAGTAAAATGTAGTTGCGGTTGATCTGATTACGCCAACTCTAGTGTCACAGCGGTAAATCTCCATTTCGTGCCATTTGACTACGCATCAACGGATAGAGATTTTTTCAAATTCATGGGATGGACTATGCATCATTGTAATCAGTTTATGTCGGTTTCGCGCCATCAAAAGGTTGATTGAAAATCCAATCGAAGGAGCAATTGAGGCAGGTAAGTTAGGCAGGAAACAAAAGTTGCGAGCAATGCAGATGGAATCAAAAGGCTACTAGTCGATCGAAATCGGCAAAGATAGTTGATAATATGAAATTTGGAGCCAAACTCGGAATAGTATGATAACGATAATCATTGTCAAGGTCAGTTTTATGAACCCAAGAAGATTTGAAAGAGAGCACTTTTTCTATGGTCATTTGACGAAGATTCTATTTAAATCGCTTTGATTTGATTGTAAAATTCAAAATTTTAGTAATGCGACGAGAAGAAGTACGAAAATTGAATGATACACTTAACTTTTCTCATATTATAAGGACAGGCCATAGGAGGGAACAAAAGGGACCACCATGCACTTCATTTGGCTAATGATCATCCATCAATCAATTCAACCATCGACTAACAGATTTGATTAGAAAAACAAATTGAAAAAGTTGAAACCAAGAATATAATAGAAAAAGGGGAAATTCATTTGTTCCATTAATCACGTCGAAATAAAAAAAAATAGTCAGATTATTGCTGCACACAAGTCCTTCCAATTAAATTAGACTTATCAAAGCCGGCATGAGGGAAAAAGCACAGCGGATCAACGCACCACCTAAAAAGTGATGGGCAAAACACCACCAGAGTCCGCTAATTTCTATTAATTTGACCCCCAAAGTGACTTTGGCATTTCTTGCGTGCATGGAGGGTGTTAGAAAAAAAAAATTACTATTTGTGATTACCATATAGGATTAGGTTAATTACAATTTATATTAATTATAATTAACTCTAATTGCATTCTCACCCGTACATAGGGAATGCAAGTTAAAAGAGAAAGTTGGCAATTGTTTAAATTAGTCCTCAACAAACCTCTCTGTTTTTGGAAGGGCAAACAAGCCAATGTAAACATAGAGTCAAGTAGAAAATCTTTGCTCGCTAATCTCGTAACTAACCAAGACCAATAATACGTATGCGTATAGTTATTTCGCGGAATATTAATTATCGAGAAAATATTTTTTCTAACATAAGAGGCCTATGGGGAGGAGCATCGAGAGCCACATGGCATATCATGATTGATAGGTCTAAATCGATCAATTTTAGAATAAGACCAATATATATTCTTCACAATTACAAATAGGGCAAAGCTATTCCCATACCTTATAAAAATAGATCCACCCCATTTTCGTTAAAGAGACAGAATCGCCCTCTATTTTCATTTCGTCAAGCAAATTTCTCAATCAATTTTCATGGTGAAATCTAGAAAAATCTATATACAAACAAATTTTGGAAAATGAAAACTACGCCTAAAGCAAAAGAAATATTTTTCATGAAAGTCTAATTTCATTCATTTTGGATTGACAAAGAAAATATTGATTTTTATTTTCTAAACAACAACGGGTTTAAATTTGAAGGGAACCCACAATAGAAAAGAACTAAATTGAGGGGAAAATGCATAAATGTGGAATCCATCAAGGGTGATTTTGTCCATCTTGTATAAACGAAGTGTATTTAGTCATACTCACCCATCGGTGGCCGCGTTGGTTTGTGCTCAGTTCCTTTCACGAGAGGTCCTGGGTTCAAAACTCGCCCATCGATGATTTAAGTGGGGGTCGTGGCCGTGGGATGCTGCGCTAGCCCCTCTCGAGGACTAGTCGGGCATCACCGCTGGTTTAAGCCCTAGCTCGCCGGCCGCGCGGATACCTCGATTATAAAAAAAAAAAGTGTATTTAGTCATTTAGAGGGCGGAAATTATGTCACCAAAATAATATAGTAATGGTTAATGATGCAATATTTGACCAAATTATAATTGTAAAGTAAGTTGAATGATGATTAATCATAACAGGAGATGGCTGTCAATTATCAATCTTTCTACATATATATATTCAAAGAAAACCAATTAACAATCTAAAGACAAAGCTTAGTCAATCTGAAGTCTTCTTCACGCTCAACCTTTTAAAAGGGGTCACTATTTAATATTAACCAATCAATCAAACTGGTACACACATAATAAATATACCATGAACTAATTTTTTACGACAAAAAACCCCCAAACTGGTACAATTATGACAAGTTTACACCAAACTAATTTTTTTACCACCAAAAACCCTAAATTGGTACACTTGTCATAAATTTACCTTCCGTTATATTGGATTAATAGCACTAAAAATCACAAATTAATAAACCTTTGAATAACAGATGCTTGATAATATTGTTGTAGTAGGTGATAGTAACTCGGATAGTGATGATTATATTGTCTGTTGCTGAGGATTCATTGTTTGACGAATGAGTTATGGAATTTGGTTATTCATTCACGCTACAACAAAAAGGAATTGGTTTACTACTAATGAGTGCATTGATAGTGGTAAAGTGCCTTTAAGGAACAACGATGACTACGATGTTGTTGGTCTTGGTGATGTTAGAATCAAAACGCATGATAGTATCTTACTAGAGTGAGGCATGTTCTAGAGTTGAAGAAGAACCGATTTCCTTGAGTCCCCTGAATTCATCCGGGTGTCACTATTTTTCAAAAGGTAGAGTTCCAAAGGTTGTTCAAGATGCCCTAATGATATTGAGAGGAATTAAGTACAGTGGCCTTTATGAGTTTCAAGAGGAGACAATGATCCATTTAGCTGCGGAGACGTCCGATGCATCTATTCCAAAGTATAAATTATGGCAAATGCGTTTGGTGTACATTGGCGAGAGAAGCCTGAAGGTTTTGAGTGAAAGGAATTCATTATATGGTTTTTCGGTTAAGGAACTAAATGTATGCATGTGCCATGACTTGAGTAAATGGCGAAAAGTGTAGTGCAGTATGACTATCAGAGAAACTATAGAGATTGCAAAGTTGATTGACTTGGGTGTTCGCCAGATGTCGTGGTTTTCTTTGAGGAAGAGTGGCATATCTATGATGATAGTTGTGGATGACTACTCGAGGAAGACCTAGTTGTTTGTGCTAAGACACAAGTTTCATGTAGTTGTCAGAATTAGACAATTGAGAGCTTTAATAAAAGAAAAGGAAACTGGTAAGGCGATCAAGTATGTGTTGACTAACAGTTATATGGAGTTTTGCTCAGAGCTGTCAAATTCAACATGAAGGAAAGCATAGTGAGACATCGCACTAGCAATAGTGAACTACAGCAGGTCGTAGAGTTGATGAGCAAAACATTACTAAAGATAGCTCATAAATACTTTCTAATGTTAATTTCGCGCCATTAAAAGGTTGGTTGAAAATACAATTTAACGAAAGTCAACTAGGGTAGGTCAATCAGGCAGGAAATAAAAGCTGCGAGTAATGCAGATGGAGTTAAAAGGCTATAAGTCGATCGAAATCAGGCAAAGATAGTCGATAACATGAAGTGTAGAGCCAAACTCAGACTTTTACGATTAAGAAAAATTGTCAAGGTCGGCCTTATGAACTCTAAGAAGATCTGAAAGAGAGCACTTTTTCGATGCTTATCTGATGAAGATTCCATCTAAGACCGCTTCGAACTATCACTGATCCGATTGCATATTTCGAAGGTTTAGTAACGCGGTAAGAAGCGGGACGGAAATTGAACGATCCACTTATCTTTTCTCAAGGGACCACCAAGCACTTCCTTTGGCTGATGATCAATTCAACCATCAGCTGACAGCTTTGATATAGAAAAAGCAATTGGAAAAGCTGAAACCAAGGATATAATACAAAAGGAGGAAATTCATTTGAACTATTAATCACGTCGGAATATAAAATCGGATTATGGCTGCACACAAGTCCTTCAAGTTAAATCAAACCTATCAAAGGATTCAAAGCAGGCGCGAGGGAAAAAGCACCGTCCATCAAAGCACCAACGTAATTAAAAATGAATCCCACCTTGAAAGTGGTGGGCAAAACACCACCAAAGGCAGCTAATAAGTAATGATTGACCCCCAAACTGGGACTTTGACATTTCTTGCGTGCGTGGAGGGTATTAGAGATATATTACTACTTGTTATTACTATATGGGATTAGGTTAATTGTGTCTTATAATAATTTTAAATAACTCTAATTGCGTTCTCACTTGTATATATGGAATGCAAGTTAAAAGAGAAAGTTGGCAATTGTTTGAATTAGTCCTATTATTGAATCTTTTTAATCACACACACACACACACACACACACACACACATATATATATATATATATATATATATATATATATGTTGGCCAAAACAAACATCTCTGTGTCTTTTTTTTTTTTTGGTGTCCAGCCATCTCCCGTAAAGCATTTTCTTCCTTACAACGACCTTAGTAATAATCCGTTTTATGATGTGTTATGTTCTTAAGAGAGCTGATTGTATGATTGTACCTCTGCGATCGTGAGCTAATTGAGGTAACAATTACTCTTTTTTTTCTTCTGTTTTTCCTGTCGTTGTAAAGCACGTCTAAATTGAGAGGATTTCAAGTCCATCGACCATAGACTAGATTTCAAAGCTTCCAGCTTTGGAACATGAAATGGCTATCAATTGTCAATCTTTCTACACATATGTTCAAGGAAAACCAATTAACCATCTAAAGCCAGAGTTTATTCAATCTGAAGTCTTTTTCATGCTCAACTTTGTAAAGGGGTCACTATATATATATGTGTGTGTGTGTGTGTGTGTGTGTGTGTGTGTGTGTGTGTGTTAACTAATTGATCGAATCCAACAATTAACAAAGTGACGGATAGGGAAAATTACCAAAAAAATTCTAAACTTATTGCACTTTTTTCAATTCAGTCCTAAATATTTTAATTGTGCTAATTGAATTCTAAACGTTTTTACGTTTTGTCAATTGAGTCCATCCGGTCAATTTTGGCCAGAAATCATTGGCGTGGACGCCGACTGTCCTACGTGGCACGGGCACCACTGACGTAGACAAATTTTTTAAATATTTTTTTTTCGATTTTTTAATTTTTTTTCTTTTTTTCTCATTTCCTTCTTTTCTTTTTTATTTTTTTTAGTGTTGTCGACAAGGGTCTCGGCCCTCACCCAGTGGCCCTCGCCTGCAGCCAGCAAGGGCTTCATGGCCCTCACTCAAACCATTGAGGAGGCGGTGAGGCTACCTTGCCCGGACTTAGGTGTGGCTGGCCTCACTCACGAACACAATGGCCTTACCCAAATTTAGGCAAGGGCCTGGCAATCATTGCCGGCCACAATTAAAAAAAAAAAAGAAGGAAAGAAGGAAAATAGAAGAAAAGCAAAAAAAGGGAAAGAATAGAAAAAAATTTAAATTTTTAAAATTTTTCATGTCAGCGTCAGCCATGCCACATAGTACAGCTAGTGTCCACATAAGTGATTTCTGGCCAAAATTGATCGGATGGACTCAATTGGCAAAACGTGAAATGTTGATGACTCAATTGGCACAATTAAAATGTTTATGACTAAATTGGCAAAAGTGCATAGATTTAGGTCTTATTCGGTAATTTTCCCACGACGAATGTTATATTTCAGTCAAAATCATTACACCGTCAGCATAGTCACATTAATATTGTCAGAAATTTTGTAATTTAAAAAATTGAATCTGAAATAAAAATTGTATTAGGAAAGGATCCAAAATGTTTTTTCCACCAAATGAAAGAACATAATAGACATATAGAAGAACCAAAATTCATTCGACCGTCTCCCGTTAATCATTTTCTTCACTACAATGAACCTAGTAATAATCCGTTTTATAATGTGTTATGCTCTTAAGAGAGTTAATTGTATGATTGGACATCTGCACTAGTGTTCCTAATTTACTAAAACTAGAGAGCTAATTGAGGTAACGATTACTTTTTTTCCTCTCTCTCTCTTTTTCCTGTCCTTGTACAGTAGGTCTTAACTGAGAGGATTTCAAGTTCATCGTCCATAGACTCGACTTCAAAGTTTTCAGCTTTGGAACAGGAATGGCTATCAATTGTCAATCTTTCTACATATATGTTCAAGGAAAACCAATGAACCATCTAAAAACAGAGCTTATTCAATCCGAAGTCTTCTTCAAGCTCAACCTTTTTAAAGGGTCGCTATGTATAAAATTCAGTCAATCCAATCCTACACTTCCATCTGGAGAAATCTCTGGAAGCACACGTGATTTAAGAAGACTTGCGTTTTGGGCCAAAGCAGGCCGTACCCGTCGGATTGCACCCTGAAAGTGGGTACAATTGATAAGTCAAAAAGTCACCAACAATGCGATTTATGCCTAACTTCCAACCCACCAATAACTAGGATTGGTATATGGTCTCTCAAATTAGGACTTTGTAAGTCAATAAATTCTCTTTTTGAGCAATGTGTGATGCCCTAGAGATGAATGTGTACCACTAGCGACGTTCCAAATTACGGAAACTTATGGTATCCGAGAAATCGCCAATCACTTCTTTTTTTTGTCGAAATTGCCAATCACTTTGAGCGATTACTTGTAAGAGGTTTCAATAGTAGGTGAATGAAGGTTATCGAGAGGGGAAAATCAGGAAAAAAGTGATGATTGAAAAGACTATATTACAACTTTTTTGTTTCGTTAGAATTTGACTTCGCGATAGAATATCTTTTAATGAAAGTCATTTTTCTATTTATTAGAGGAGATCAGTTCTGTGGCGATTCCAAACAGAAAATATCATAAATAGACAATGTAATCGGTAACTTACTTCAAATGGAACTAAACTTATGCAAATCGTGCCGGAATTTAATCGACAACAAAGCTTAAGATCGAATCACTTCAAATAGAACCAAACGTAAAAAACTTTGCCCGAATTTAATTGATGCCGAGGCACCCAAGATATACGGCAAAAATATATGTCGGAATTTAATCAACGACGCGAGTTTAGAAACTATAACTATAGTGCATAAATTAAAAGATAATTGAAATATAACATGTTCATTTGTTTGTGCGTAAGGGGTCTCCAATAGATGAATGCTGGTATTTATACTGCCCATGACATAACCATCTGGGAGCAGTTCTCCTGCAGTTATATCCATGCCGCCATATCTCCAAAAGCCTCGTGCCCATGCTCTCACAATGCCAAGATCTCGTATTCAAGTGGTTGTTCCCTTAAAATCGCATTTTGATCTTTTGTGTCCATCTATTGCCACATCTATTCTTACTCCACGATTTTTAGGACTTTGTTGCTTTATTCACCAGTTTCAAATTTGAAATTCCATAATCGTATCATGACGCCCTCTAGGTATCTAGTCTTCTCTTGGTGTTTCAATTGGTAATCTATCGACAATTACCAGTCATATGCCGTCGTTTATCGACAGCTGATTAATGGTCATCAATGTATATCAATACGAATGACATTTCTTATGGTTGTCGATAATAGTTCATGTGTTTAACTATAACTTGTACTCTAGTCGCGTGCCCATCCATATCGACAATCTGGTTAATTTTTGGTGCATTCATTTTTAAGAAGATTCAAGACTTTACCGTGTTTCCGGAATGGTTTAGAAGTTTTACACATTGATTAAGTAACGTTGTGTGAATTGGCTAAACAAAAGGAAAACAAACAAGAAAACAGAAACGAACGAGTGGAAGATAAGACAATTATGTCAAATAATATGTGAAATCGACAATCTGTATGTGTATATATATACACCAAGTGTAGGTTCAGAAAAGCCAATTCGCGTAAATTAACTCACGAGATCTGTAATGGACCTATATACATTCGCTCGGCTGGTTAATTATGTTGGGGTGTGGCTCATATTCTCCGACAACAGAAAGGCACAGGGATCCAGTTTCCAGAGAATCCAGTTCCAATAACATCATCCTCGTCAAGACGATCCAAGATCTCGTCTTCACTAAAGCCAAGCTAGTGAAATGACATCGGCGTCCACTTCGACTTGTCGATAGCCCTCTTAGCATTCTTGAAGTTCTTGCGCTTCTTGTAAAACCAACCGACGCCGACAGTTAAAACCAACCCGGGAAGTACAAAGATCGATCTGAGCAACCGCACGTAACCCGAGCTCCTCTCTTCGCCTCCGCCATTGCATGGACCCTTCATCCTGCCTCCACCACACAAGCCAGGGTTGCCCAAGAAGCTGTTTCGGTACATTTGCTCAGTGAACATGGGAGGCAGAGTACCAGATAGCCTATTGTAGGACAGATTGAGCTGATCGAGCTTCAGATTCTGCAACTCGACGGGGACTTTCCCGGAGAATCGATTCCCCGAGAGATCCAGATGATCGAGCACCGATAAGCTCCCGATCTCGCCAGGAATACTCCCCGAGAGCCGATTATTTGCCAAGTTCAGCTCATTCAGCTTCTTCCACTGCTGAATGCCGCTGGGCAACTCACCAGACAGTTCATTGTGGTGGAGATCAAGCCTCCCCAGCTGCCCAAGATTCACAATACTCCCTGGCAGTGACCCTGTAAGCTTGTTCTCACTTGCGGAGAAGTCTGAAAGGCTCACTAAAGTCCCAATCCCTCTTGGTAGAGACCCAGCAAACTCATTTCTTGATAAACTCAAAACAGAGAGAGCACTAGCACTCGCTATTTCCTCTCCAATGGGGCCTGAGAACTTGTTATCCGCAAGTTCGAGCAAATAAACCCGAGGCAAACCCCAGAGGGAAGAGGGAACTTCACCGGATAACCCGTTATTGCCCAAGCGGACTTGGGTCAAGCTCCAGCAACCGCCAAGTGGCTCTGGGATCGGTCCCGAGAACGAGTTCTTTATCATCCAAAGCTCCTCCAACTCACCTTTAGTGCACAAACTTGTCGGAATTTCACCGGAAAAGTTATTGGTGGACACGTCTATGTATCTTAGTGGTGCATTTAGGCCGAAATTTTTTGGCAACTCGCCGGTAAGCTGGTTCTTGAACAGCCTCAGCTCATACAAGTTCGGTGAGTCAGCAATGCTTGCCGCCAGCTCGCCAGAGAACTGGTTCTCATAGAGATTGAGCGACTCGAGAGGCAACCGAGTCAGCTCGTCCGGAATAGTGCCACTCAGCCGGTTCATCGATGCGTCGAGCAACCGCAATGCGGTCAGCTTCGACAGCCCTGGTGGCAACTCCCCCGTCAGGGAGTTATTGTAGAGCTCAATCTGGATGACGCTCTTCAACTCAGTGAGCGAACTCGGTATGGGGCCCTCCAAGTAGTTGATGGCGAGGTCCAAATCGGTGAGTCTCTTGAGCCTCCCGAGCGACTCCGGAATCTCCCCGGTCAAGCTACACTCGGTCAGCCAGAGCACCTCGAGATTCGTCAAGTTACCGAGCTCCGGCGGGATCAGACCTGGCGTGAACGGGTTGTACGAGAGGTTCAGCATCTTCAGCGAGCTAATGTTGCCGAGAAAGCCCGGTATCGTGCCATCGAGGAGGTTGTTCACGAGGGACAGCACCTCGAGCCTCTGGAACCGGCCGAAGCTCGCCGGGATGTTGCCGGAGAAGTTGTTGCCCGACAAATCAAGGTAGGCCAGGTTGGGCAGGTCGACGAGGGAGGCAGGAAGACCGCCGACAAGGAGGTTCTGGGCGAGGTTGAGGTGGACGAGGGAGTGGCAGGCGGAGACGCCGGAGGGGAGGGAGGTGATGGAGTTGTTGTAGAGGGAGAGGAAGGTGAGGTTGGCGAGGCAGCAGAGGAGGAGGGGGAAAGGACCAGCGAGGTTGGCGCTGGGAAGGTCGACGGAGGTGACCGAGCCGGAGGCGGGGTCGCAGCCGACCCCCGGCCAGCCGCAGGGGGAGTCGCCACTGTCGTCCCAGGCGGCGAGGGAGGAGTCGGGGTCGGAGAGGGAGAGCTTGGCGCCGTGGAGGTAGAGGCCTTCCTGGTTGAGGGAGAGAGCGGGTGGAGCTGCAGAGAGGAGGAGGAGGAGGAAGAAGAGGAGGAGAAGCATGGTTTCTCTTCAAGCTTTCTCTCTCTCTATCTTCGCCGTGAGTGATGGATGGTTGGGGCGGGAATATATGGGAGCGAGGAGTGAGAATGTTGGGGCTAGTAAGTATTATTTGTCTGGGTAATCATAAAAACTAATCTTAATCTTAAACGTTTTTGTCACTATTTAACGGCCTATTTTGAGCCAAGAAAATAAACAAAGAGTAATTAAAAATTATTACGAGGTCCACTCCTTCAAAAATTCGTGACTCACAATATGTTGTTATTTTAACAATAATCCAAAGACTGTTATGCTAGCAAAGTTCCATCAAATATTCCCACACATTAGGAAAAATATTATTTTTATTCCCTCGACCTAATAATAATAATAATGTTGGTTTGGCTTTATGAATACCTAAAATCCACATCACAACCCCTCTCTTGCTCTCTTCCTCCTTCCCTTCCTCTCTCCTCACATGCGGCGGCACGACAATGAACGAAGGCCACCACTAGAGCATCAAGCCACCACTCGAGCATCGTAAGAGGCTAACCTCGAGCTTACGAGGGCCACAACCTGCCGCGAGACTTTGCAGGAGGCTCGCAAGATCTGTAGCAAAGCTCGATCATGACCGTTAGTTTAGTCTACGCCGTTTTGACATTGATCCTCAAGCTCGACCTCAGATACGGGGTCGGCAACGGCCTCCAAAGCCCCTCTCAGTGGAGAAAGGGAGATGTTTGTGGTGGATATATCGGACCGAGCAAGCCTCTCGAATGAGGGAGAGAGTGTGGGTAAGAATAGTTTGGGAAATAGAATGGTAATTTGGTAAAATTATGTGTTCATGAAAGGTATAACTTGAAATCCATTGTAAAAATGAGGATGATGACTATAGATTTCAAAATGCCAGAAGGATATCTAATGCGAGAAATAATGTTAAAGGTGATTTACATAATTTTCGCTTTACATTTTTTTTTTTGTTTTGTTTCCGTCGACAATCTTTTCACCAGAATTTGAATTCTTCTCAATATCCACCCAATTTTTGCATTCCTCCCATTTTCCTTTCTTTGCCAAACATAGCCTTAGAGAATAGTCCAATATCGTTTTTCAGTTTTTTTTCTCACCATGAAATAGGTTTTCCTATTAATTATTCAAGCATAATACTCCTCTCATCCGTGTATCAAGTGATAGACGGAACTCGAATTCATGCTCTTAAAGAGGATATCGTAAGAATAGGTAAGTGTACCGATTTGAACCTAAATTTCAAGCAAAATAAAAAATAAAAAGACGAAAATGCGCGCTATTAAGCAACACGATGATTGTTATTAATATTTTGTTGGGCGAAATATTCCTCCACTTTATGTTATAAACGTTTTAATTAAATATATTAATGATTATATGTCATTTGATATATCAATTTAACGATATTTTAACATATTAATCATATCGAAAAAAGCAATTTTAAGCCAAATTTTGAATTTCTGCACTTTTTATTGTGCTTATACATATAATCGAAGATTAACCTGAAGCAAATCAAGCCGTGTTTGTTTGGAGGACTTTTAATTAAATTATTTTAGTTGGAATTCATTGCATTGACATGGGGAATGGTCATTTCCTTTCTAGGGACATTAGATTTCTATTTCATTTTCAAACCAACTAAATTATAATTGAGGTTATTTCAAACCATCACATCTTTCTTATAACAAGACGTACTTCCATTTTAAAAAATCGAAAGGAGTTTAAATATTAATATTTTTGTGTAAGATTTTGAGCATATTGCGTAAACAACCTCACGAATCTACTTTTTATATTTAAGGAGAAATAGAAAATACGCCATAAATATAAAGAAAATTATACTCCAGCAATCTCCAACGCTCTTAATTTGAGGATTATAACTAGGACTTTTATACAGTACGTTCCTAGTGTAAACTTTTCGTTACCACCCAAGTGGACACATGTTTTGATCTCAAGTCTGCTTGTGCAAAGAAAAATTTATGCGACGGTGTTTTAGATAAATTCTTATAACTACCCACTCTCTCCGGCCAATAGTTTACGTATCTACTATTATTTCTCTGAATTTGAAAGTAATTAAAAACAGAAATGTCAATGGTCAAACCAGAAGCCTACATATATTATCAAGTGTTTGTAAAATATAATTTCCATCTCTCATAGCCTTTAAAATGGGAATATTTCGTATTTTGATATTAATTTCGTTGATGTTTGTGCTACTGCTTTCTCATAATGAAACAATGGATTTTTCCTTTTGTCGCGAGAAAATTTCATTCGGTTTGTAAAGATCAAATGTAGAGGAAAATAGAAAGCTTCCAAACAAAGCGAATACCAAAGAGCTGCAAAACAAAAGAAAACAATGAGAGTAATGCCTGTAGTTATAAGTACACCCTTTTCCCGAAAGACCAAATCTGTCATAGCACAAAAACAAAAAAAAAAAAACAATCGGCGGCTGATCACCGGCATCTTCAATGATGGGTGCACGCCAAGATCTTCTCCTCCGAAAACTACGACTTTCAATGCGCGCCTAGGTTCGGCACCCTCAACACCATCACCATATGGAGACGACGACAATGACAACAATAACTTGTTTAATCACCACAGATCGAACACCTCTAAGAATTTACAAGTCTAAATTTAAATCGAGAGAGAAAAGCTTCCTGATTTAGATCTAGGGGGGATTCAACTACATACTTTCTTAAAAACGTTTCTTTCATATTTACAACTTTTAAGGGACTTTATGAAATGTGGTAGGGAACTTATTTTTGCACATTCATCTAATAAATGAATTGGTCACATTGCAACAAACTCTCGTACAGTCTCATAAATGAACGTAAATCTCATGTGATTATAAGTCAATTCGCGACATCCACTTCGCTCAGAAAAAAGTTATCGTATGATCCTTTGATTCGTCTCAAAATTGGATTATGAAAGTGACAAGGATCTTATACCGTTACGTTTTCATGTTTTTAAGATTCGGTTTCGAGATAAGATTTCTATCCTAACATGAAAAACCCAATTTCAGGAATGAATCAAACTGATTTTTAGCTCTACATCTAAATTCAATAAGAAATTAATTACAATGTTCGTGCCTCTTTTGACTGCTTGAACAAATGGGGAAAATTGTCCAAAAAATCCTAAATCCGTTGCACTTTTGTCAATTCAATCATAAACCTTTCAATTTTGGAAATTAAGTTATAAACTTTTTCATATTTTACCAATTGAATCCATCCGGCTAAATAGCAAAATTGAAATGTTTTTTTTGTGACAATTTTCCCTGGTGTGTCATTTTAGCATGTTGGACAGCCTGTTTGTCTTCCCTCTTCTTCATGATGTTGTTTGTGTTGGAGTGTGATTGATACTCTGCATCAACAGAAAGGCATGGGGTCCCGCTCCTCGGTGAGTTGGCGCGGGGTTGTCCCGGTGGGAAACATAGTGGGCAGTGCTCTGCGACACTAGAGAGCTTTTATAGTTTGAGCCCATGAATAGTTACTGAGTAAATACAATCTCTTTCTCTTGTAACTAAGAATTGGAAGAGACGTGCTAATTATATTGTAATTATCTACTAGATATAGCCCTGATTTAAGGGTGAAACGAAATAAAATCACCTTCGCCCGAAGAGCTCGCCAAGAGGGAGCTTAAAGCCTGAGCCCGTCATCATATCTAGTTAGACCAACCCTCACTCAAAAGCTTAAGCCAATGTGTTATGAGTCAATTTGGATATATCAACTACTCTACATCACATCAATTCTCCAATGTTGGACTTTTTTTTAACAAATTATACTGAAAATAGTTGCACTAAATCCTCTTTACCTTGGAGCTCCGGAAACCCTTCTTTGTGGGTATTTTCATTTTGAGAGATTTATAATAAGAATACTATTTTGGTTGGAGAATCTAACTAACATCATAATTTAGCGAGAAAAGCCAAATCCTAAACATTAATGTGAGCTTCTCATGCTGGACCTTTTGTGGGCCCAAAAAGAAACATTGCTAGAGCTTTGGCTATACACATTGGAAATCTCCATCATGCTACTCTTTGGTCTTTTACTTCGATAACAAAGTCCAAGATGTGGGATTTTTTTACACAACTCGATCTTAATAAGTTCGAGCTCATGTTCACGGTGTTTAGCTCTCAGATTATTGTCAACCCAGTTGATACGATCGACAAAATGACTTTTATTCAGAGTTCGTTTGCAGACAAAAAACCTACTAGGAAAAACGCCGTATTAGAGTTAGAATTTGAGCACGCAAATATCTCTACGTGGCCATCGAAAAGGCAACTTGGATACACATCCCACGTACCAAATGTACACGAAAACAAAACGGGAAAGTAGTCTATTATATCATCCAAAGTGATGACCTATACTTTATATTGACTAGAATATGCGTACTTGAGATCTGCAAACATGTTTTAAAGACAACAATAGACATCACAAGTCTAGCCACAGTAAATAAGAGTACGTAGAGTGCCGAGGTACCGAGTACCGCTATGGCCAAAACCGCATATCAACCACGTGTGACGACGTGAGATACCTGAGAGTTATATAACCCGATTCCATTTTTGGGTTCAAATACAGAGTTTTGTATTACTCTTATTAAGCCTATCCATCACATGTGGATTTCCCCTTCCGCTCATAAGAAAAATGAAAAACAGTAACCATATGAAGCTCCAAAATCCAAGTATAGATCAACGAATTAACACAATTTAGATATGATTTCACTCTCAATAGAAAAACCCATTTCACTATATCTGTTCAACATCAACTCTTTTATCACACAGGTACATGAAACTATAACAGATCAGATTGTACAAACATTGAATAGCATAAAGCCAAAAACATCAGCCAACCATATACCACCACACAATAAACAGATTCGAATTCACAAAAGAATGGAAAAAATGACAAACGTCCATCTCGAGAACCTATAGAAGAATGTGTACGCACGGATTACAGTTGATGAGCTCCCCTGTTTAAAGCTCTCTCCAACCTTGTCTCAAAAGGGGTGGAGTGCCAATTCACTTTCTTATCCTGCAACATCAACAAAAGAAAAAACAACAGAAATTAGTTTCCTTCCCACTTTGACCTCATGAAACCACTTGCACATCTGTGATCACCCAATACCTCTCCGTATTTGCTGGTGGTGTTTGGTATTCCTTTGAAGGAAGCCGTTGAGCAAGAATTGCCGACCGAATCCGACTGGCTCCAGTATGTTCCGACTGTCCCAATTATGGGCATCTCGTCGGGACTTCTGCTCGGTGACTTCCTCGGTGAAGACTTGGCTGAAAACTGTCTGAGTTCTTCAACAGTCAATGCACCCAAAATTGGTCTATCTTCTTGGCTCCTCGGTGAGCTCATAAATCCTTTTACCACTCTTGTCTCGACTTGGACAGAGTCCAAAGTCATTGCGCTCTTCTTTTCAATCGGTGTAGTTACTGAGGAAGGCAACCAGTTTGAAAGGCTAGCATCCACAGCTACTTCTTGGGTAGATTTCTTTGTCTCATTCGGTTTTGCCTTGAAACTGAATGATACTTCCTTCGAAGCTGGTGCAGTGTCGAATGACATCCTAGCTTCTTGGTCGAAGCTCAAATTCTCCTTTCGGTGCTTCGGCAGCGGCGTCCCTTTCGCTTTCACGGCCTTCCATTGAGTTAGATTTTCGACGGGATTCAACACTGAATGGATGTACACACCCCTATCTCGAGCATTCACATTCAACTTAGTAGGGTTCATCTCTGCTACGGGAGATTCGCGGCGCATGTGTTCAGAATTGCAAACCTCACTAGGAGTTGGGCGAACTGCCATTGTTTCTTCGATCTCATCATCGCCTTCATATATCTCACTGGAGTCCTGACCTTCATCCTCATCGCCGTCGTGGTCGTCATCATAATCATCATCAGTAAGATCACTCACATTGCAATCCAAGTCCCCATCTTCATCGTCGCTGTCTCTACAGTTCTGGTACCTGTGATTTGGAGGGTAAGACCTGATGCTGGACGCAACCGAGCTATCCTCAGAAGCACACTGAACTTGACTTAACTTTTCATAATTATCATCCGATTCGACCATATCTCGACTCTCCCGTAAAGTTTCTTCTCCAGCATCAGCATCATCATCATCAGGAGGCGACGAAACATGCTCATAGGTTTTAACATTCGAATCAAACGTTACTTTCTTCCGGGTACTGCAGCTCAATGTCTCCTCAGACTTATCACTAGACCAAATAAAACACAACTCATCTCACTACCCAGAATTATCCATACACAATTGATTCAGGTAAAAGATATGCATAAAGATCGAAGAACGTGTCTAAATTATGACAAACAAGGGAAAAGAAGAAATCACTCACAGCACATCAGAAACCGAAGCAACTGGTTTCGCCGGGATTTCTTGCCCGGACGAGACAGGAAACTGAACCGGCCGGCTACCCGAATTCCGCTGCTGACAATTAACCAGAAAGATCCAGTGAGAATCAAAGAATTCCGGCAGTGACAACTCCCGATCACCCGTTCTTCCCTCATTAATGCCAAGTGAAGGGGGAAAACCAGTTCAAAGATCCAGAAAACCAAAGAGGAAAAAAAGAAACAAAAGCAAGCGAAAGGCCAGCGATGAACAAGAGAGACGGACGGAACCGCAGCTCGACGGAGCAAAGGCTTTTCACCTGGTCGCGAGGCTGGACTTTCCCCCGCTGCTTCCGCCGCCGCCTCCCGTCTTTCGACGAGCCGAAGCACGCGAGGAAGCAACCCATCGCCGGACACCTCTCCCTCCCCCTCCCTCTCTCTCCCTCTCTCTCTCTCTCTCAAAAGGGGCTTCAAGTCCTCCGGCGAAGGAGAAGGCGGTGACGAGACTCCTGATCAAGCAGCAGCAGCAGCAGCAGCAGCATCCATGGCTTCCTCGCAAAAGCAACGATCGGATCGATCGGATCGATCAGACAGCGGAAGAGCCCGGAGCGATCTTGGAACTCTTTCGGGGGAGAGGGATTTCTAGGGTTTTGCATTCATCCATTACTCTAATAATCTCCCTCCTTCGTCGGCTGCTATTCGTTGCGAAAAAGGCAAGTGACCGTTAGGGGAGCACTGCGGCATGACGCGCAATTGAATATAAAAAAAGAAAAAAAACCAAGTGAATAAATAAATAAATAAATAATCTCCGTTTATATATTCGGGGGGGCCTACGGGACCCGATTCGGACCGTTGAACCGGGTCCCACCCGATTGGCCACAAGATAGCTGTCTCTGCTGCAAAAGCTAAGTATTTGGTCATCTTTCCTTTGCTGTTGTTACAGATACGGGTTACTCCCACAGCGCGGCGGCCGGTGCGTTGTCCGGTGGCCCCGTCGGGTAAATGAATCGAGGAGTGCTTGGCTGTTCTGTGATCGTCGGGTCCCCGTCGGGTAAATGAATCGAGGAGTGCTCGGCTGTTCTGTGATCGTCCGGTCGGTGTGACGTGCCCGTGCGAATGTGGCCTGGTTTCGCGATTCGAGTTCACACATGCTTTGGAATGGTACAGAGAGACTAATGACCCTGTCGCACGCATGCAGATTGACAAGCTCGGACTTTCTGGGCCGTCCATGTTCGGTACCGTTTAAAATGAACACCTGAGTGACGAAAGGAGCTTCTGCATGTTTTGAGCCGATCGGTGCCGGGTGCGTCGGATATCGATTCTATGTCAGAATGACTGACACTAATAGTTGCATTCAATCAGCACATAGACGGCAAGCAACCAAAGTAAAAGAAAAATTAATAATTATCGACAGAAATCAATGGATACATCGGCGCAAACCCCCGAAGAACCGGTGTCTATATTCAGATAAGTTGTGTACATGTAAAAACAGCCAATAGTTAGTTCCTCAAATCGACATTTAGCACTTAGAACTGTCGGAAAATTGAGCATACAGGAATGCATACAGTATGTCCTTTGACGTCGAAAGCCAAGGGCCTCTCAAGCAGTAGTACCCTCAAAGTAGCTGACAATTTCACAAGATAAACAGGTACAATGCTCATCTCTACAATGACAAACATAGGCTGGAAGAGAATTTTGTGCACACATCTTTTGATCCGTGGCGTCGTTTCCGGCTGCTGCAATTTCTTCACTTATGATAGCAAAACTAAATGCCAACAAGGAGCAGTAGCCATATCTTGCTTGAACAGGTCCGACTGGGAAAGCAAACAAGAGTATATAATTCTAGGTCAGTAAGCATATGAAATGAAAAGACCTTTAGAGTGACATTATTGAATCAGGAGGAAGTCTAGAGTGAGTAAAGTATCGGTAAATGAAGACGACAAAGAGCATGACGTGGATCGTGAATACAATCAGTAAATCATCGCCGCATTTTTCCTACTTTCCAGACGTACAACTACTAAAAGACTTTATCAAGGGCATTTATCGTGGCTCAAAGAGCTGGACAGTGCACAATACTTATCAGAGGCATCTTCAGTTTACGGTTCCTTGTACTTTCAGTAAGTTCATAACGTCAAAGAGCCACTGCATGGAAGGCATGCACGAGTTCACGATCTTTTAGCAATTGGAGAACTATCAGACGCCATTTTCCTTTTGACCTTCCATCAGAAAATAGACTGAAGTACCAGCTACATATGTCCTCTCTCCTACCTATATGCAAGAATCGAGACAGAACTTTTTCCACAGGCATTTAAAATGTAAAGGTCGCAAAATCTTTATGGAATCCCGTCGTCATATAATTCCTGCCCCCAAATCGGAATTCAGATTCAGAAAATTAACTCCATATGGATCTCTTTCTTCAACATATACATATTCAAGTTATACACGCACACACAGATTGCAGGTTTTTCTACAGAGTATACTTTGAAGCTTAAAATCAACCGATAAAGAAAAGTTTCCAGCTCCCAACCATCAGGGACCTATATAGAGACAATAAAAATTTTGCTGACAGGACTACCAGAGATCAGACAACATACACATAACTTTAAAACTGGTCTTTTTTAAAGGTAGCTGCATGTATATCTGTTTTAAGGCTATTTGAGTTTGATGTCCAGGAAGGATGACATCAGCTATATGGTGGTGCTTGTCATTGTTGTCAGGCAGACCAGCGAGAAACTGTTGTTACTGAATTTTTCCTAGGTGACCAAAATGACATGAATGTAACTAGCAAAGGAAGACCAGAAATTGGTCCTGACGTATCCGCATTTTCTACACCGTGTGCTCTAATGCACAAGATTCATCAAGCTTTTGAATAAGCTAATGATAGGACCAGAATGATTTACCTCAGAAGAGTTAAGGAGGAGAAGACCTCCGGCTTTTCCTGCAGATAACCACCTGAATTTAACATTATATCAGACAAACTCCTCATCATCCTCGTCATCATAGTCAGACTCTGATTCACCATCACTCCTAGATTTCATAAACCTATTCATATCGAATGATGGCAATGCATCCATTTCTTCCAGATCAATACTGTCATAATCCATCCTTTCCTTGAACTTCTCATCAGAACAGTTGAGCAGCCAGGCAAGAGAACATTTTAAACCCTTCTTAGCAATCCTTCTGTACCGTGGTTTTATAGTGGATTCGAGACCATAAGTGAAAAATGATGGGAAAGCGACCAAGTCCTCCAAAGGTTGTCCCATTTCTTTACTAAAGTAATCGAAACTGAACTTCATTATATCTATATTCAAGGCTAGCAGCTGAGGACACCCAACAACCATATCCTTAACTTGTTGCAACGAAAATCCGCAATCCTTGAGAAAGTCCACATGCTTCACCACAGCAATATTACTGAGGCTGACAACCTGTGGCATCCTCTCGACAACTCTGCCGAACTCTTCATCACTCAACTCGGTTATTGAACCAAGCAAAGACCGCTGATTCAGAAGCTTAGGCTTCAAATCAATCCCTATAATCGCAGGATACTGCACAACAACCGAGGGAACCAATGTCCTCCTGACATGAAATTCTAACAGCGACTCCACATTGGGAATTACCGTGTCCTCTAATCCGAACCCAAGTAAGTGAGGACTCTTCTCTACCAATCTAGCCACAGCTAATCTCGGAATGCCCAAGTATTCAAGATACTCCACAAAGGGCTTAATCACGCGGCCCACTCGCATCCCTAAAATCTCTGGATATCTAGTCAGAACACCCCCAATCTCTCTTCTACCGACACCAATCCCGACCAAGTAAGCAACCGAAGTACTCATAGTCCCCTCAAGCTTAAACCCCAGAACTTCCGGGTACTTTTCGAGAACGCGAGGAACGTCGTTCAGCTTAATGTCCATACCTTGGAGGTAGTTAACCACCGGAGCCAGGTCGACCACGACACTCGCGTGGAGAACCTGGGGATACCTCCTCAGAAACTCGACCAGCGTCGACTTCCGGACGCCTAACTTGCCGAGGTAATCGAGCACCGGAATCATGTTCTTCTTCACGCTGCAACCCAGGACGAGAGGATAGTTATTGATGTCCTCGATCGTGAGCCCCAAATTGTGAAGAAAATCGATTCGCTCCCTCATGACCTCGGCCGTGACCGGAAGGTCCAGCCCGTCGAGCTCGTCGGGGACGATCCCGATCCCCCGGAGGAACTCGTAAACCCTGGCGCGGTTCTCCATCCTCTCGCTCTTCATCTCCGCCAAGCTGGGGCGGCTGTACAGGGACGAGGAGGAGGACGAGGAGCCCCTATCCCTCCGGCCCAGCCGGACCCTGTTCGGCCCCGCCGCGGCCGGGCCACCGTCCGACCCGGAGGGCGAATTCCGCTCCGAGACGGAGGTCTGGGACCGCGAGACCTGCCAGATTCGGCGGTCGCGGCGACCCGGCAGGGGGAGGTTGGTTCGCCATGGGAGCCGGACGGGGAGGTCCTGGTGGGCGGCGAGCAAGAAGGCGGGTTTCGCGACGCCGGAGCAGCTCCGGGAGAGCATGTCTGGAGGACACTTCCCAAGAGGGGTGCAAGAATCAGCAGAGCGCCATAGAAATTGGTTCTTGAAATCCTCCGATCCGAGGTCGAGGAGACGGAGGGAGAGACAGAGACAGAGAGACGAGGATGATTCGAGGACTCCGAGGAAGTGATAAGGGCATGTCGGGGAAGTGAAACAGTGAGGGTTCTAGTTAAGATGTTCACACAGCAGGGTTAATTAAAAAAAAAAAGCACTAATTTTAGGTCGAGAGACAATTTTGGCCCAAACTTTTTTTTGTTCCATAAAAAAGCATCAACTTTAGGTCGAGGCACAATTATGGCCCGAACTTTTTTTTGTCCCGTAAAAAAGCACCAACTTTAAGTCGATAGACAATTCTGGCCCGAACTTTTTTTTGTCTCGTAAAAAAGCACCAACTTTCACTTAAATCTCAAATCTGGCCCTTATTGACTTAAAACCATTGATTTTCCAACTTGACTATTCCACCTTAGCAATAAATCCACGTGACTTGCTGACTGGATTTAAAGTATTATTCATTGTCATATTCTCTAAACCACAGCTTGAAGAATAACGGTGAAACTGTTCGTCTCCTTCACTTCACTGACAAGTCAAAAATATCTCCAGATTGAATCTTTTTGGCCGAACTTCATCGTTTTGTCGTAATTTGAAGCTGTAGACCACCGCCCGTCGACAGACGCCATGGAAGAGATTCGCCAGGCTCACCACCATAACTTTTTTTCTCAAACAAGGGTAACTTCAGACAGAAAGTCAATGGAAGGCCAAATTTGGGATTTAAATGAAAGTTTGTGCTTTTTTACGAGACAAAAAAAAGTTCGAGCCAGAATTGTCCCTCGACCTAAAGTTGGTGCTTTTTTACGAGACAAAAAAAAAGTTCGGGCTAGAATTATCCCTCGACCTAAAGTTGGTGCTTTTTTATGAAACAAAAAAAAATTCGGGCCAGAATTGTCCATCGATCTAAAATTAGTGTTTTTTTTTGGAATTAACCCCATAGTAGTATGATTAGTTTGGTAAACTCGTAGCGGGCTTATTGAGAATGGCCCCGACCTAGTTCCCGACCTTTGTAGTGGGCTTGGTGTCGGGCCGTGTTCTCCCGACACGCGATAACTCATGATTGCTCCGCATTCCCGGGCACGTGATGGCATGTCCACCGTCAATTCCTTAAGCTAGAATTGCCACGTAGACAGTAATCTCATAAACTCGATTCTTATCTCTTTAATCCTCTCATTATGAATACCGAACCACTTTATATTTTTTTTTTTAAGGGGACTCATTTGGACTTCAGTCGCAAAGCACTAAAATATTCGCCACAACAAGTAGCTTGCTTGATATTCCTCGTCTGCTGCCCGACACCAAAGTCCCACTAGGATTGTGAACTCCTCCTCTCACGCCCTCTCGACTTCGTCTCACTGTTGTGTGATGCCGACTCTTCCGCAAGGTTAATGAATCTGGGGAACAAACCTTCTCAACACAATATTTTGTGCAAGCTTGTTTGGAATGCTCTCATTTTTTGGTGGCACGACAGAATAGGGATATATGCACTAGAAAATGTGAAATTTGTCACGAAAGTATATTTGAGTCGTAAAACTTGTAAAAAGTGCAATCAAGTTTTAAAATTTATCAAATCAATTCAATTAAGTCTTTCCATTAACTCTGTCACACTTGACTAACGGAAAATGCCAACGTGTCATTTTTTAATATTTTCTCTCTCCTACGTGGCGATAATGTAACTCAATCATGAAAGGGAAAAAACCACCAAAAATCCCGAACTTTGCCATCTGTGACACATTTACCCCGAACTTTTTTTTGTGACACCAAAAACCCCGAACTTTGCTTTTTGTGACACATTTACCCCAATGTATTTAGTCCATGGGCATTTTCGTCTTTTTTGCTTTTTTTTTTTTTTTTTTTTTTTTTTCTTTCCGGCGAGGGGGGGCCTCGCCGGCGTCGGGCGAGGGCTGCCCTCGCCGGATCCGGCGAGGGGGGCCCTCGCCGGCGTCGGGCGAGGGCGGCCCTCGCCGGCGTCGGGCGAGGTTCGCCCTCGCCTGGGCGAGCGAGGGCGGCCCTCGCCCGACTCAGGCGAGGTCGACCTCGCCGGCGTCGGGCGAGGGTCGACCTCGCTCGAGTCGAGCGAGGGCGCCCTCGCCGGATCCGGCGAGGGGGCCCTCACGGCGTCGAGCGAGGGCGGCCCTCGCGGTGTGGGCGAGGTTCGCCCTCGCACGGGCGAGCGAGGCGGCCCTCGCCCAACTCAGCGAGGTCGACCCTCGCCGACGCCGGCGAGGGTCGACCTCGCCCGAGTCGGAGCGAGGGCGAACCTCGCCGACGCCGGCGAGGGTCGCCCTCGCTGGGCGAGGTGAGGGCGGCCCTCGCCCGATCCGGCAAGGTCGACCTCGCCGCGTCGGGCGAGGGTCGACCTCGCTGAGTCCGGCGAGGCCGCCTCGCTCGCCCAATCGATGGCGACCTCGCCGGCGTCGGGCGAGGGCCGCCTCGCTCGCCCGGCGAGGGCGACCCTCGCCTGCGGCCCTCGAGGTTCGTCCTCGCACGAGTCGGGCGAGGTTCGCCTCGCCGGGCGAGCGAGGGCGGCCCTCGCCCGACTCAAGCGAGGACGACCCTCGCTCGGCGCCGGCGAGGGTCGACCTCGCCCGAGCCTCGGGCGAGGGCCGCCTCGCCGCCCGGGCGAGGGCGAACCTCGCCCGACGCGGCGAGGTTGCCCTCGCCCGACTCAAGCGAGGTCGGCCGGCGAGGGCGGCTCGCTCGCCGATCTGGGCGAGGTCGACCCTCGCCGGCGTCGGGCGAGGGGCCGCCTCGCTTCGCCCCAGCGAGGGCGAACCTCGCCCGACGCGGCAAGGCCCGCCCTCGCCGGAAAGGAAAAAAAAAGAAAAAAAAAAGAAAAAGCAGAAAAGACGAAAATGCCCATGGACTAAATATATTGGGGTAAATGTGTCACAAAAAGCAAAGTTCGGGGTTTTTGGTGTCACAAAAAAAAGTTCGGGGTAAATGTGTCACAAATGGCAAAGTTTGGGGTTTTTTCCCATCATGAAACATAAGGCTAAATGATGTCGTTTTGGTCTAAATATCATTTTTAATACAGATTTTATTTAAATTAAATTTTAAAAATAAGATAGATTTAAAAAAAAAAATAAAAGGAAGAAACCGGAGTTAAGGGCTGCAGCCAGCGCCGCCGCGGCAGCCCCTCCCTCACTGGGAAGGGGATGGCCGACAGGAGTCACTGGCCCCGGCCAGGGCCGACAACCCTCACCAACCGCAGGCGAGCCCTCAACCGAGTTTAGGCCCCTAGCCAGGGCTCGGCGACCCCCTCCGCCCATCCCTCACCCTCGCCGATGCTTCCTAGCAATGGTGGGACGACGACGTCGAGGGCTTGCAGCCCTCACCGTTTGGTTTCTCCCTCTTTCCTTTGTTTTTATTTAGCTTATTTTTAAATTGAATTTAAATAAAATTTATATTGAAAATTAAATTTGGACCAAAACGACGTCGTTTTAGCCACGTCATTGCCACGTAGGATAAAGAAAACAATATAAAAAAAATGTCGGCATTTTTCGTTAGCCAAATTGGACAAAGTTAACGGAATAACTTGATTGAACCAATTTGACAAGTTTTAAAACTTGATTGCACTTTTTGCAAGTTTTCAAACTAAACTGCATTTGCATGACAAATTTTAGAACTTTCAATGCGCATATCCCAAAGAAATAAGTAAATTTTCAATGTTCTTTTTCGCTCAATAGATACGTGGTTTAGTAACTTTCACCGTAAGCCTTAGTATCTTGGTCCTGATAACCCTTCTTATCAAATTAGTAACTTTTCAAATGGACCAAATAAAGCGAAAAGGAAAGTACAATTTGAATTGCGGACACGAGATTCTAGCAACCTCTCTGGTAAATGTAAAATGCAAGTATAGATGTACCTGATTTTCTATAGTAAAACTTCCGTTTCTCACATTTGCTGAACTTACGAATAAACGTTCCTTCTTTCAATATAAAGATGATTATGCAAGTATAAAAACATGTCATTTTATACTTGGGTTAAATATACTTGAATTTTTAACTTATTTCATACCATTTTAGTGGTTAAATAATGATATAACATGTCCACTGTTATTTATATTCGAAGATTTTGGTTATAAAATATCATTTTCACAGGTAAATTCGATTTTCTTTTGATTTTTCCATAGAACACAACGCCAATTTTAACTTATATTATAAGAGTCCTGGATTTTTTTCACGTACTTTTAAGAAAAACAATAATATATATAACCGTTTCCCATGCGGTATAATTGTCTTCCTAACAGAAGTAACAAGTAATAATTGGGATACAACGCACGCAATCTCTTTATGAGACGCTTGGCAGCAATGGAAATTAAAATTACGGGCCTATTACGGGTTTTTTTTTTTTTTGGTCAAAAGCCTATTACGGGTTGACTACTATAATTTTTCTTTTTAGAGTAATACATATAACATGGCCCCCCTAAGTAATAACTATTACAACATGGTTAATACCCCTTTCTCATTTCTCCTATTCAGCAAGTTCAGGATTGAATTGGCTGCTGTATAATAAGTTTAAAATTTTTTGGACAATTTTTCCGGGAAATGTTCACTAATCCATGATTATGCTCTTAACAATGGTGTCCAGATTGATTGCATCGACGTATACCATGGTGAGATAACCATGGATGGTACAAAGCAATTACATCCTCATCATTTTCAGGTTTCGTCGTACCATCCGCGGTCACATCTTAAAAAAATAGTAAAATCAACCGGACGGCTTGGAGATTACTGATAAGAAGGCGAAAAGGACATTGTGATCTAGAAACTGTTTCATCTTTTTTATAGGATTAAACCTGCTTTTCACATGATGTTTATGTGAATCCCATCTTGTGATTCGTTGATGAGATGTTGACTATCTCTATGGCATGAACCACCAAGAGTTAACCTAATCTGTGTTATCTTTCTTAAAATTAGGCAGGTTTTAAGACACTCTTTTCCATGTCTCAAGCAAATGTACTGAACATCCATTTCGTCATCTAGAAAGGACTCGTTCAAAGATAATGGAAACTGCGAAAGCTTGACTCAACTCCAAGACCAACAACATCCAATCTTTTTCATGGTGAAGCAATCTTAATGTGACATTTACTGCTACGCTGTCATTGATGCTTCCGGCAGAAACAACGATGGAGACAATGAGTCTCTTGATTAGAAGACAAAGAAGGCATAATCACCTCTTAATTAATGTATTATTCCCTAGAGACGCAGAACTTCCATTGGTTTTTCTCCCCCTAATGGGTGGTTTTCACTAATTAAATCAAGGGTTAAGAACTTAAAAAATTTGCCTAGTGTTTGTTGCTCATTGCTATCTTCTTTCACGACGTCAATGTCATTGACAAACACTAAGAATTGGTAGATTATTTGTACCCAGATACGCCGGGGGAGATACACCTAAACGATTAGTACAACCAAAAAAACAGAGAGTATCTACTCACCTTTCGAGAAGAGCAATCTTTTTCTAATGATGCGACATAATATCATCGATTCAATCGCGACTCTCATCTTAAAAGATCGATTTAGTATCATTCGGTATCACCTTATGCCGGAAATGGGTAAAAAGTAAAAACCAGTTAGTCGGCTTAGAGGAACCCTAGGAAACATAGTAAACATATATTCCCTTCTGTAAGAGTTAAGAGCTGGGATCTCTTAAAGATAATTATGAAAGTGAAAGAGTTATTAATTAATCGACCATGATTAGCCAACCTTATAAAGAACATAGCAAGTTGAATAAACACAATTTATAGAGGAAACTCTAATTGCTCTTCCTCTCTTTCCCTTCGAAACAAGATGACGGGACCGGTTGAAGAGAAAGGAAGTGCAGATAAAGATGATTACACACAAGATGGCACTGTGGACCTCAAAGGAAGACCCATCCTGAGATCCAAGACCGGCCGATGGAACGCTTGTTCCTTCATCGTAGGTAAGGGCAAAGCCGGTGGTGCAGGCGCAGCCATTTCTATCTGGAATCGAGGCTAATTTAGCGGAACGTAGTCACGTTTCGAGTTCATAAGTTTCCACTTTGATACATAATAGCCAAAGCTGCTAGCTAAGTAGTTCAGTCTAGAAAAGGGCCATTTCATTTAGTTACTAGATCATATTTTGGGCAGAAAAGAAACTTTCAGATATAACACGTTGTGTCATACCCAAATTTTGCTTCTGTGATTCATGTTTACGAGTCCTCAGACGTTGTAGTTTCGTAATTAGGACGGGGGAAAGACAAAGGAATCTATGATTTGATCAATGTTAATTCATTCTGGCGTTGTGTATGTAGGATATGAGGTATTTGAGAGAATGGCGTACTATGGGATTGCATCGAACCTAGTGGTGTACTTGACAAAGAAGCTCCACGAAGGCACTGTGACATCCTCCAACAACGTCACGAACTGGGCTGGGACGGTTTGGATGACGCCCATCCTCGGCGCATATATTGCCGATGCTTATCTCGGACGTTACTGGACTTTCATTTCCGCATCCGTCGTTTATCTCGTGGTATTGCGCATGCATTAGGATTCATTTATGTAGGTACACATACAAAGTCGGTCTTTAACACGCTTAACGAATGCGCAGGGCATGTCCCTCTTAACACTGGCAGTGTCGCTGCCGTCGCTGAGGCCTCCATCGTGCGCCTCGGGGATCAAAGAAGAGGAATGCAACAATCATGCCTCGCCCCTCCATATAGGCATCTTCTACTTCGCCCTCTACATAATCGCGGTTGGGACGGGCGGGACGAAGCCCAACATCTCGACCATGGGCGCAGACCAGTTCGACGACTTCGAGCCCAAGGAGAGGGCCCAAAAGCTCTCATTCTTCAACTGGTGGATGTTCAGCATCTTCTTTGGGACACTATTCTCGAACACAGTCTTGATCTATGTACAAGACAAGGTGGGTTGGGGATTGGGGTATGGCCTTCCCACACTAGGGCTTGCAATATCAGTCCTAGTGTTCTTGGCGGGCACTCCACTTTATAGGCACAAAGTGCCCTCAGGAAGCCCATTCACAAGGATTGCTCAAGTGTTGGTGGCGTCGATCAGGAAGCGGAAGTTGCCTGTTCCGAGTGATCCGAAGGAGCTTTATGAACTGAGCTTCAAACAATACGCGGAGTTGAAGAAATTCCGGATCGATCACTCTACTTCTATGAGGTACACACTTCCCTAATTCTGTGGATTGTAATCAGATTGTTTCCTTGAAATTAACCATGACCGTTTCGCGTCGCAATTGTAGATATCTTGACAAAGCCGCAGTGAAGATTGATTCAAGCTCGCCATGGATGCTATGTCCTGTGACCCAAGTAGAGGAAACCAAGCGGATGATCAAAATGCTGCCGATCCTAGCAGTGACGTTCATCCCAAGCACCATGTATGCGCAGGTGCACACACTCTTCATCAAGCAGGGCACGACCCTGGACCGAAGCATGGGCCCCCACTTCGACATCCCTCCCGCAAGCCTCACCGCGTTTGTCACGATCTTCATGCTCATAAGCCTCGTCATCTATGACCGGTTCTTCGTCCCTGCCATCAGGCGCTATACCAAGAACCCTAGAGGCATCACGTTGCTGCAGAGAATGGGGGTAGGCCTCGTCCTCCACATAATCATAATGGTCACCGCTAGTCTGGCTGAGAGGCGGAGGCTGAGTGTCGCCAGAGAGAACGGCATTTACGGTAAGCTCCAAACAGTCCCTCTCACCATCTTCATCCTCCTGCCGCAATTCGCCCTCATGGGAGTCGCCGACACTTTCGTCGAAGTGGCAAAGATCGAGTTCTTCTACGACCAAGCACCAGAAGGCATGAAAAGTCTAGGAACATCGTACTTCACTAGCAGTTTAGGTATCGGGAACTTCCTAAGTAGTTTTATTCTCAAGACAGTCTCGCGAATCACCAAGGAACATGGCCACAAAGGTTGGATCTTGGACAACCTTAACATCTCCCACCTCGACTACTACTACGCATTCTTGGCGGTCCTCACGTTTCTCAATTTTCTCGTGTTCCTTGTCGTGGCCAAGTGGTTCGTCTACAACGAGGAAGTAACCTTTGACAAAGAGATGGAAGCTTTGCCTGCTAATTCAGCTAATCACGAGGCCATGACTGTCGGATGAAGACACGATAAAACATCTTATACACATGTAATGATCCGGAAGATCGATACAGTGTAAGCTTTATTACATATAGTTGATAGACATCATCCTCTTTACTCCCCTATGATTATCAGTTCATCAAAGATCTAGTCGCGCTGTAAGAACTGAAATTCCTGGTAATTTTTCACACATGATTGTGCACTTATCTCCTGTTAGTGGCAGTGTGAAACCTTGGACAAACAGTAAAAGTAATGGAATTCCGTAGAGACATTTGAAATCATGAAAATTGAGGTTCGTGGAGGATTAAAAGATGATTTAAGTCATCAAAATGTGTTGGAAAGTATTGTTGGTAATAAGGGTAGAAGTAATTCATGTTTTAGTAGGGTTAAGCATATATATTTGAAACCCTATTCTGATTGAATAATATAACACAATTATCTCTTCAACTTAGTATCAGAGCCAATAAAAAAAACTTAGTCGGGAGGCCACTATTCCGGCGTCGCCCAGCCCTATTTCGACGTCGTCTAGCCCTATCGCCCTTATTCTAGCGTCGCCCAGATCTGTCGCCCCTATTTCGGCGTCACCTAGCCCTGTCGCCTCTATTCCGAAGTCGCCTTGCCCCGCATCGCTGTAGGGCACCTCTAGTGCTAAAAACGCAGCGGAATTTGTAAACCGAAACCCTAGACAGGATCCATGCGTATATTGAAATCTAAACAGAATTTCGACACGTACCTTTTTGCAGATCGAAGGTAAATTGACAATCGATTGTGTCTGGATTTAGCGCCCCAAGTGTTGCGCCTCTACCGGTATCCACACACACGAACGGAAGTCTCCAACGATCCAAGTGCTAGCTAAAGATCTTGGACTTCTTTTTCCTGATCGTCTTTGATCTTCGAGACTCTCTCAAAGATCTCTTAACAGAGAACGATTCTCTTTGTATTCTCTTGGAGGCGTTTTTCTCTTAGGGTTTTTCATCACCCACACGCTATATATATAGCCTCATTATCTACGGGAATTAAAAGAAGTGGGGCCAGGCGATTTGGGCTCGCCAAACTGTCCACCTACAATCGTACGTTTAATCGTTATCTCATAACGTGCATGACCGCGTAGATAAGTTGAATAGGAGAATAAATTAAAATCTACTTCTTATTTTAAGTAGATCCCGACGCACAGAAAATATTAACTCAGTTCGTTATTGTGTGCAACCCTGTAGGTTCACTAAACATTAGCAGTGTGCTCAAAACCCTTTTTGGCCCACAAGTCATAAGCGGTCTCTAGCAAGACATTATGACTACCTAAGTATAGTGAAGGTCGGTTTTCCGACACAACCTAATCCACAACTAATATTAAAGTATCAACCTTGATTGATTCCTAGGGCAGACCACTAACAATCGCCACACTACTCGCCATTGTAAGGACCAGCCATATTTTACTTCTCCGGCAGTTCCAACGGCGTCTTGTGATGGTGATGGTTGTGTCATACCGACGATTCCACTTCCTTCACTTTCTCCAGCTACATCCACACGATTTCAGTTTGCTGACCGCATCTATCATCGACACAGTAGAGTCCCTACTATAACAGTATTGTCTTTACTAACACTTGATTCATCTATTCCCTGTCAGTTACAATACCAGCCTCTAAACCTATTCTTGATCCGCCCATTACTTTTCGGAAAGGCACACACTCTTGTGTTAGGTTTTTACTGTTAAAGTTCATACGGATGGCGCTTTTGACCGATTGAAGGTACAGTTGGTTGCGAAGGGGTGCACTCAAGCTTATGGTGTCAACTATGATGACACTTTCTTTCCGATGGCCAAAGTTGCATCTATTCGTGTATTTATTTCATTAGCTATGCAATTTGGCTAGCTACTTCATCAACTGAATGTGAAAAATGCCCTGTTAATACGACATCAAAGCTGATATATCTTTTTCCATTACAAGACCTAATATATCTTTTGCTGTTAGTGTAGTAAACCTTTATTTCATTAGCTGTGCGATTTGGCTGGCTACTTCATCAGCTGAAAGTAGTGTTAGAGAAACCTTTCTGTAAGTTAAACTATCTTGCCGTCACAGGACCTGATATATCTTTTGCCGTTAGTGTATTAAGTCAATTCATGAGTTCTCCTTGTACTACTCATTGGGATGTTGTCCTTCGAATCGTTAAATATTTGAAGGGAACACTAGGCAAAGGACTACTATTTAAGAATTATGGTCATCTAAACACTACATGCTTCTCCTTACCAAAAAAAAACACTACATGCTTCTCTAATGCCAATTGGACTAGATGTCCTATGGATAGGAGATCTACTTTGGGTTATTGTGCGTTTCTTGGAGGCAATTGAGTTGCGTGGAAGAGCAGGAAACAATATGTAGTTTCCCAATCAAGCGCTAAAGCTGAATATCGAGCTATGACACATGTGACGGGTAAATTATGGTTGAGGATGTTACTATTAGAGATTGGAATGTCACCGTCAAATCCATCAGTTTTATATTGTGATAATCAATCCTCTATTCATGTTGCATCTAGTCCTATCTTCCATAAGCGAACTAAGTACACTGAGGTTGATTGTCATTTTGTGCGAGAAAAAGTTCAGAAAGGGGAAATTATTCTTCAACACACAAAGACGGAGGATCAACTCGTAGACATTTTTACTAAATCTCTACAGGAAGAATAGAGTAAGTTTCTTATGTAACAAGTTGGGATTATTTGATATCTATATCCCAACTTGAGGGTGAGTGTTGAAAAGTATTGTTAGTAACAAGGGTAGAATAGTAATTTATGTTTTAGTAGGGTTAAGCATATATATTTGTAACCCTATATTGAATAATAGAACACGATTATCTCTTCAACAAAATGGATACTTTATGGGAAGAAAAGGAGGCCATGGATAATAGTAAACTATTTACAGAAGACTATTCAAGAGACTTAATCAAAGGATCAACACAAGCATTTGTGGGTAGGACTGTATAATCCTTATTGCTGACATGTATTTCTATGAGAGAAAATCCCACCAAAATCTTAAAATTTTCTCCAGAGTGACCGAATACCCCAAATTTGTACCGGTAACCCAAAAATATCTCTCTCATCACAGTTTCGTCCATTATGGTCATTAAAGACGGATGTGGCATTATGCGTAGACAATACCACGTTGGCTTTTTTACGGCCATTAGGAAATGCCACGTTGGATTTTTTACTGTCATTATAAATGGAAGTCAATAATTTTTTGTCACGGATACAATTTTGGATTATTTGTGAGACGAAAAAATCATTTGGGGTATTGGTGTCTCACGAGGAAAAGTTTCCAAACAACACAATTATTATTATTGCTCTATTACCCTACAGCGTAATAATTATTTCATTACAGCCTTATTCTATTACTATAATCAAACGGGCTAATAGCATATTTTGACATTGGAGCCTTTCCTAACACATACCCAACATAGATTTGGGATCATACCTAGAATAGCAATTCCCTTCGTGGACCTATTGTGGCATTTTCATTTCTTTCACTAAAGAATTTACGAAAACTCTCCCAGCTCACCAATATCGACCCGTGTAAACATCGAACCTTATACTCCTAATAATCGTGTCCAAATAGATTGCATCAACTTATGTCTTGGTGAGACAACCATCGACGATCCAAAGCAATGACATCCTCATCATTTTCAGGTTTCTTCGTCCCGTTCGCAGTCACATCTTACGAAATATCTATACTGACCCGGTTCGGAGATTACTAATAAGAAGGAAAAAAAAGGAAAAATGACACTAGAAGTGCCATAACTTTCGTACGGCGCTCAGGTTAGTATCGAAATTTTTCAAGCAATCACTTCAATTTCATATTGAAGGAAAAACGATCACTTAAGTGTCTCCAACGACATATTCCCATAAGAAATCCTCCGTGGCTTTTTTAATAAAACATTAATGCCTACATGGCTTTTTTATAAAAAAGAAAAGAAAAGAAATAATCTCAACCATTTAAACAATTGCAGAGCTTCATGCCATGCGGACCGTGGGATCTCTTCTTCTTCTTCTTCTTCTTCTTCTTCTTCTTCTTCTTCTTGAAATGCTTGGATGCTACCTTCAGCAACTTGTTCCAACCTTGAAAAATCCCAAAACAAATGAACCCTAAATTGGAAATTCTTAATAGAAATTCAATAATCCAAACTTAGATATCCATAATCAAGCAAAAATAATCACAAAAACATAGAAAAGAAATCGTTAAATAGAATGAATTTCTAAAAAACATTTAACAAGAATGGAGAGAATCGAATAGCGTAGTAACTTTCTAGAGAAAATTACCAAAACAGTCTTAAACCTATTGCAATTGTGCCAATTCAGTCCTAACATTTTGCATTTGTGCCAATTCAGTCCATCCGGCCAATTTTGGGTGGCCGGCGCTAACGGGGTCACTGGCCGTCTTGTCAACGCTGACGTGACAATTTTTTAATATTATTTTTTATTTTTTGGAATTTTTTATTTATTTTTTTATTTTTTCTTTTCTTTTCTTTTTCCTTCATCTTTAACCTACCGACGACCGGCCAGAGGCGGGGGCCGGCGAGGCTCGACCTTGCCGTCGTTAGGCGAGGCCGACCTCGCCAAATCTGGCGTGGAGCCTCGCCAGTTGCAGGCGAGGACGAGCCCTCGCCGTCGCGGGCAAGGTTGGCCATGGCCTCCCTAAATCTGGGCGAGACTCGACCTCGACTAGTTAAGCGGAGGCTCAACGACCATGGCCATAGCCGTCAAGCTCCGGTTCCACATCTGGGTCTGCGAAATCTAACTCCGGTCGACGCCCCCCCAGGTCACCTCGAATCCAACTATCCGTGGGTTTTCATCGTTTTCTCTCAATGTCGTCATGCAACCAGAACAGGCCGCCTCGCAGCCCGAACGCCGTGAGTATCAATCCCCACCCCCAACCTCTTGGGATGTTTTTGCTTTGGAATTTTTTCTGTTCAACGGACGAAAACCCAAGAACAGTCGAATTCAAGGCGACCCGAGGGGGTGTCAACCCGAGTCAAATTTCGCAGACCCAGATGCGGAACCAGAGCTCGACAGATTTGGCCATGGCCATCGAGCCTCCGCTTGACCAGTCGAGGTCGAGCCTCGCCCAGATCTGGCGAGGTTGAGCGCCCTCGCCATGGCCGACCAGTCGAGGTTGAGCCTCGTCGTTGACTAGCGAGGTCGGCCTCGCCTGTAACAGCCCGAATTTCGATGTAATTCCGGGATCAATAAAATTGACAATATTTCGCATTTCATTTTAGTAAGTCTCGCCCAGAGCTGATCACTCTCGGGATACTAACCAATGGGGTATGGCTAACTAGGAAACGGAACGTGGATCAGGGACCCGATAGTGAACTGGACACCGATCTTGAGATATGATGAGGGAATATTTTGAGCCAACGTGGGCCAATCTTAGGAAAGGTGATAGATTTGGTTTAGCCAAGGCCAACGATGTACAATCGGATCACAAGTGATTCTGCATGACCGAAAGTGCATGTGGCCAACCAGTCCTGAATCTGAACCGAACGATCGTGACCTCTGGAACTAGCGATAAATCCTCTCTTTCTCTCAGCGATCGAGACCGTCTCGACTCGGATAACCCTAGGTCGATACACGTAACCCCTAAACAGCCGCCCGTTAGTGAGAGACCCTGAAATTGGAAATTTAACGAGTTTTTGTCACGAGATTGGATCCGGATTTCGGTACCGATTTTCGAGAACTTGTATAGCTATTTTCACGATTCTGACATCATCTTACGCTGACCACACCCGTTTGGAGTTAGTCCGGTCGAAAATTGGAATTTCGACCCGAAAGTCAAAAATGACGATTTTGCCCCTCTGGTCACCGATGTCGATTTTGAGGCCGTCTGAGGTTATTTTTCGCGGCCGATGTCATTTTAGGGTGGCCACGCGCATTTAGAGTTGTTTCAGTCAAAAATTGAAATTTTGGCTCGGAAGTAAAAAATAATATTATTTTATTCCCTAGGACTTTGCAGTCGATTTTCGAGGGCTTAAGAGGCTATTTTCGCGATTCCGACGCCATATTATGTTGGCCACACCCATTTGGGGTTGGGGTAGCCAAAAATTGGAATTTCGACCTGGGACCGGAAAAATGACCATTTTGTCCCTAGGCCGTTTTCAGTTCCGAATTTTGGGAAAATATTTGGGATAATTAAGAGTATTTATCAGCTGAATTATTGGACCTAATTACCTTTTTACCCATCAATTATTTGGCTGGAATGAATATGGACCGTTAGATTAAGGGCATTTTGGTCAAAATCGTTGGATCGGCGACACGTGGCGCCCTTGGCCCACCATATTTGACCAGCTTGGACCAGTCTCTCTCTCCTCCTTCCCTCATTCAGCCAGCCCCACCGATCAGCTCCCCCTCCTCCACGTTTTCCTCTTCTTCCTCCTCGGCCGCCGTCCGTTCGCCGGAGCAAGCCGCAGTCGCCGGAGCCGCTGTTCGCCGGAGCTGCTGGTCGCCGGCGCCGCCTAGCCTCACCACTATCCCGTCCCACCTTTTTCTCTCTCTCATTCTCTCTCTCCCTTCCGGCCAAGGAACGCCGAAGCCGACCACCGCCGAGAAGCCGATCCGGCCGCCGGAGCGTCGCCGTCGCCGCCGGCACCGCCACCCTCACCGACTCACTTTTCCACCTCCGCCTCGCCTTCGCCGTCCTCGCCGCCGTACGGTTCGGCCAAAGGACCGCCGTCCGTACCGCCGGTCGCTATGAGCCGCCGCCGTCGCCACCGTCGGAACGCCGCCGCCGGTTCCACCGTTCACCGGTGATCGGCCGCCGTTCCTCGTCGTCGTGGTCTAGGAATAAGTGAGTGTACCTCCTAAACCCGGATTAGGATTGATAGTGCATTTTCTGGACTGGTTTGGGTATTATTAGTGTATACTGGAAGGAATTGGTGAATCGATTGGTGGAGGAAAATTACTGGATTAATATCAGTGGATTAATGTGAGATTAATTAGTGGACTATTGGACTAGCCGGGACTGATTGAGAATTAGGTGACTGGACTACCGGGTATGCCCGGGTTGGCTGAATTATGATTATTGTGCCCAATTTTGGGAAAATTGAATAATGCCATGTCGTGTGCTCGGGTGGCCGACTCATGTGGAGTGTGACTGACCAATTGACGGCTTGATCAAATTATTGAACTGTACATTGTGCATTGGGCCGCACGGTATTAATTGGCCAAGTGAGCACATTGTTGTGGCATAAATTTGACTAGTTGTCTACAGTATGTTTGATGCTCATGGTGCATTGTGCTGCATTTCATGGCCACGCATTATGTATGCCGAGAATGAAGCATGTGAGGAAATTGTGCGAGAATGTGTGCCTGTCATGAGCATGTGATCACCTAATTATACCCTGATGCGTTTTTACGCGGGGTTCAGATAAAATTGGCAGTGTGCTGTGTGATCACATATTGGCCTTCGGGTCGTGCCGTCCTCGTGCACTTTGTAGCAGGACGATGCCCGATATATCCGGAAGACGACCATCCTCATGCACTTTGTAGCAGGCTCTGGTTCGTAAGGAGATCGGTGTTGCGCCTCATGCACTTTGTAGCAGGCTAGAGACACTGGGCCGGGGGCGTTTTTACGCTGGCCATGGAGTGTTGTGAGCCTTCGGGCCGTGGTTTTTGGATCAGTTATTAATTAAAAATGGGCTGTATGCCAGGGTGCAGTGTGAGCCATAATGAGCAGGGCATAATAATGACATTTACATGCATAAGAGTGCATGGGCTGATGTGCGAGTGTGCGAGACTCGGTGTGTGGCATGCGAATCAAATATTAATGAGCATGAACATGCGTGTGGCGTACGTGTGACCAGTGTGTTCGCGTATGTGCCGTGAGCATTTTTATGAACTGCCTAACCTACAGGGTCAATTGTATGATTGATCTGGGCCCGAGGGCCTAGGTCATTGTTTGTATTTTACATTGTTTTGTTGGGCAGGAGAATGCATGTTAGCCTAGCCTAGGTTTAGGGGTTTTACTCGCTGAGATTCGTCTCATGGTTGTAAAAACCCACATTTTCAGACCCCCAGCCGTGAAGATGCCGAATCCACCGCTTTTTGGAATACCTATTAAGATACATCAGTACACAAGTACATACACCGCAGGAAATGGGGAATCTTATGTGAGATACCGATCCGTGGTGTTTGTAAACGTGGGAGAGTATTTTCATCAGACTCAGGAATATGTAGCTTGGTGCTTGAGAGATGCAGATGGAAACCTCGGGCAACCCCTTAGGACTTTTGACGTGCCGGTTGGTCAAGATGGATTGATGATCCCACAAATGGCTGATGGTGAGATTGTGGATCCCCAGATCATAGACGAGCCAGTCGATGTAAATCCGATACCCGCGATGTGGTATGAGGACCCCGAACCGATGGAAGAGGAGCCGGAACCAGAGCCGATGGATCAAGACTCAAGCGAGGACGGAGAAGTCGCTGAGGTAGGATCTGACGAAGAGTTGGGAGTAGACGACGAGTTAGATCTCTACCTAGATCCAGAGCTGAAGCAGGATTCTGAAGATGAGCGAGCCCAAGCCGAAGATATGGATTCTGAACCGTCCGAGTCTTTAGAGAATCCTTCAGAGGAGCCGTCGGACGACACTACTGAGTCTTCCGACCCTAAGTGGGAACACTAGGTTTATCCTGAGCCATAGGTAATAGTGAGGGCTGGTAACTTTTTGACTGTAGCCCTCTCTTTGAGTTAGTCTGACCTCCCTAGCCACTTCCCTTTTTGACCCTGTGGTTGCTGACTGTGTAGGTGTGGACTTGTATCTTTTGAAGGTTGTGTATGGATGTTTGTAAAGAAGTTTTCAATAGCAATGTAAAGTGCAAGTTTGTTTTCATCATTGTTGGTTGCTTGTTTGGTTATCCTTGGCTCATGTATATACTGTCAGGGTTTGTTATTTATTACTTCCGCTTGTGCTTTGTTCTCTGTTTGGGCGTTGGGTCGGCAACGCTTCCTGGGACGTCGCACACAATCAAATCGACCTTTGCGTGGGATGTTAGCGCTTCGTGGAGTACGGGGCGTGACATTGCCCGCCCCTGGCGAGGCTCGACCTCACCGTCACTAGGCGAGGTCACCACACCAAATCTGGCGAGGTCACCCTCACCCAACAATGGTGAGGTCGAGCCTCACCAGCGGCCGGTGGGGCTGATCTCGCCGGCCAGAGGTTGAAGATGAAGGGAAAAAAAATTAATAATAATTAATTAATTAATTTGAAAAAAATAAAAATAATATTAAAAAATTGACATGTCAGCATTGACCGGACGGCCGGCACCGGTTGGCGTCCACATCGGCACCGGACGGCCAGCGCCGGCTGGTGTCCACGTCAGTACCGGCCGACCAAAATTGGCCGAATGAACTAAATTTGCACAAATGCAAAAGATTTAGAACTGAATTGGCACAATTGCAATATGTTTAGGACTATTTTGGTAATTTTCCCTAACTTTCTAGCAAAAGGCACATAGGTAATGTTCATCGGAGTGAGCAATGAATCAGAGACCTTCACCGACTTCTTCGTCTTCATCATCTTCTTCTTATTACTCATCAAGAGATTGATCTTCTTCTTCGTCGTCTTCTGTGAATCGAATCCAAAGACAAGCTACTCGGAGTGGCAAAGCAGTCGGAGTCAATGGAGAAGTGGAAGCGAGGGAGGAGCGGAGACCGGATCAAGCCTTGCGAGTAATCAAAGCCGAGTTGTCCGGGAACTTGTGGAGGAGGTCTCGTGACATCACTAGCTCCAGATACTCCCACCTTGCAGGAGACTGAGGCTTTCTTCTTCGTCGATGTTAGCTCCGTTCATGGCATCGTTCTCTATTGCGAATTGCAATTCGTTTTGCTGTTGAGCAAACATGTTTAGCGACGTCATTTGGGGCTTTTATGCTGACTCAGAGCGCCGGCAAGCCACGTCGATTGGAAAAAATATTAAAATATTGCTATGTCATCATTTTTTTTTACCAAAGTTGCACTAAAATGATCGCTTAAAAAAATTTATACTAAAGTGAGCATCGTACGAACGTTATGACACTTCTGATATCATTTTCCCAAGAAAAACAGGACAATGTGATCTAGAAACATTTCATCTTTTCATAGAGTTAAAAAAAAACCTGCTTTTCACATGATGTTTATGTGAATCCCATCTTGTGGTTCGTTGATGTGATTGTGATGCTACAATGTCTATGGCATGAATCACCAATAATTGACCTATCCGTGTATCTCTTTAAACAATCGGGTTGGTTTTACCCGAAAAATTGATAATCGGGCAGGTGGCTTTATGACTGCCTCTTCTCAATGTCCCAAATAAATGGAAACTGCAAAAAAACTTGACTCTACTCCAAGAGCAACATCATTCTTTCCATGGTGAGAAATCTTATCATGTTATTTATCCCTATCGTCTCGCGGAAGCTTCTAAGCAAAAACAACGATGGAGACAATCAGCCTCCTTATCAAAAGACAAAAACGGTGTGATCATCTCTTAATCAATTGTTATATTTTAACTAGAGACGCAGATAAAAATTCATTAAACTTCCATTCCCCCTTAAGGGTCGTCTTTCACCAATAAAACATGGGTTTTTTTTCTTTTTTGTCTTACTCTTCTCTACTATGTACATGTGTGTGCGGTGCTTACGGGGATCAATCCCCAGACCTAATACTCTCTGGCCCCACCTCCCAATCCCTTTGTCAGTAAAGCCGTATGCCTATTGACTAATAAAACAAGGGTTAAATGCTTACAAAAATGTGCCTGATCTGTTTTGCTCATTGCCAGCTTCTTTAATGACGGCAGTCATCGACAAACACTAAGACTCGGTCGATTATTTGTATGCGGATTCGTTGAGGGAGATACGACTAAACAATTAGTACAACCAAAAGAGAGAGAGAAAGAACATTCTCTGCTTTCGAGAAAAAGAATCTTATTTTTTTACGGACATTATATCTAATGATGCGATGGAATATCGTCAATTCAATTGCGAGTCTCAATCTTGAAAGATCGATAAAGTATTGTCCAGTATCATTTTACGCCCGGAAAAGGGTGAAGAGTAAAAACCAACTCGTCGGCCCGGAGGAGCCCCAGGGAAACTTAGTAAATATATATTCCCCTCCGTGAGAGTTAAAGGGCAAGGATCTTCTTGACGAAAACTATGAAAGTGAGAGAGCGATTGATTATTCGACCATGATTAGCCAACCTTCTTATAAAGAGCATAGCAAGTTGAATAAACACAACTTATACAGTAGGCGCTCTTCCTCTCTATCCCTGCAAAACAAGATGACGGGAAAGGTTGAAGAGAAAGGAAGTGTAGATAAAGATGATTACACGCAAGATGGCACTGTGGACCTCAAAGGCAGACCCATCCTAAGATCCAAGACCGGTCGATGGAACGCTTGTTCCTTCATCGTCGGTAAGGGCAAAGTCGGTCGCCCGGCCTTTCTATATGATATCGAGGCTTGGTTAGTGGGACGTAGTCATGTTTCGGGTTCATAAGTTTTCGCTTCGATATGTATCAGCCAAAGCTGCTAGATAAATAGTACATTCTAGAAAAGTGCAATTTCATAATTTGGGCAGAAAAGTAAGAGTTAACTTTCAGATATAACAAGTTGTGTCGTACTCAGATTTTGCTTCTGTAATTCTTGTTTACTGAATCCTCAAACGTACGTAATTCCGTTACCAGGTGGGAGAAAGATGGAGGAGTCTACGATTTGATCCACGTTAATTCATTCTGGTGTTGTGTTTGTAGGATACGAGGTATTTGAGAGGATGGCGTACTATGGGATTGCATCGAACCTAGTGGTGTACTTGACGAAGAAGCTCCACGAAGGCACTGTGACATCCTCCAACAACGTCACGAACTGGGCTGGGACGGTTTGGATGACGCCCATCCTCGGCGCATATATTGCCGATGCTTATCTCGGACGTTACTGGACTTTCATTTCCGCATCCGTCGTTTATCTCGTGGTATTGCGCATGCATTAGGATTCATTTATGTAGGTACACATACAAAGTCGGTCTTTAACACGCTTAACAAATGCGCAGGGCATGTCCCTCCTAACGCTGGCAGTGTCGCTGCCGTCGCTGAGGCCTCCATCGTGCGCCTCGGGGATCAAAGAAGAGGAATGCAACAATCATGCCTCCCCCCTCCATATAGGCATCTTCTACTTCGCCCTCTACATAATCGCGGTTGGGACGGGCGGGACCAAGCCCAACATCTCGACCATGGGCGCAGACCAGTTCGACGACTTCGAGCCCAAGGAGAGGGCCCAAAAGCTCTCATTCTTCAACTGGTGGATGTTCAGCATCTTCTTTGGGACACTATTCTCGAACACAGTCTTGATCTATGTACAAGACAAGGTGGGTTGGGGATTGGGGTATGGCCTTCCCACACTAGGGCTTGCAATATCAGTCCTAGTGTTCTTGGCGGGCACTCCACTTTATAGGCACAAAGTGCCCTCAGGAAGCCCATTCACAAGGATTGCTCAAGTGTTGGTGGCGTCGATCAGGAAGCGGAAGTTGCCTGTTCCGAGTGATCCCAAGGAGCTTTATGAATTGAGCTTCAAACAATACGCGGAGTCCAAGAAATTCCGGATCGATCACTCTACTTCTATAAGGTACACACTTCCCTAATTATGTGGATTGTAATCAGATTGTTTCCTTGAAATTAACCATGACTGTTTCGCGTCGCATTTGTAGATATCTTGACAAAGCCGCAGTGAAGATTGATTCAAGCTCGCCGTGGATGCTATGTCCGGTGACCCAAGTAGAGGAAACCAAGCGGATGGTCAAAATGCTGCCGATCCTAGCTGTGACGTTCATCCCAAGCACCATTGTTGCGCAGGTGCACACACTCTTCATCAAGCAGGGCACGACCCTGGACCGAAGCATGGGCCCCCACTTCGACATCCCTCCCGCGAGCCTCACCGCGTTTGTCACTATCTTCATGCTCATAAGCCTCGTCATCTACGACCGGTTCTTCGTCCCTGCCGTCAGGCACTATACCAAGAACTCTAGAGGCATCACGTTGCTGCAGAGAATGGGGGTAGGCCTTGTCCTCCACATAATGATAATGGTCATCGCTTGTCTGGCCGAGAGGCGGAGGCTGAGTGTCGCCAGGGAGAATGGCATTTACGGTAAGCTCCAAACAGTCCCTCTCACCATCTTCATCCTCCTGCCACAATTCGCCCTCATGGGAGTCGCCGACAACTTTGTCGAAGTGGCGAAGATCGAGTTCTTCTACGACCAAGCGCCAGAAGGCATGAAAAGTCTAGGAACATCTTACTTCACTAGTAGTTTAGGTATCGGGAACTTCCTAAGTAGTTTTATTCTCAAGACGGTCTCGCGGATCACCAAGGAACACGGCCACAAGGGTTGGATCTTGGACAACCTTAACATCTCCCACCTCGACTACTACTACGCGTTCTTGGCGGTCCTCGCGTTTCTCAATTTTCTTGTGTTCCTTGTCGTGGCCAAGCTGTTCGTCTACAACGACGAAGTCACCTTTGATAAAGAGAAGGAAGCTTTACCTGCTAATTCAGCTTATCATGAGGCTATGACCGCAGGGGAAGACACATATTATGATGCAGAAGATCGATACACATATAATGATACATAGGATCGATACTATGTAAGCTCTATTATATACAGTTGATGGACATTTTCTTCTTTATCCCCCTATGACTATCAGTTCATCATTGATTGAGTCGCGCCGAAACCAGTAAAAACAGAAATTCCTGGTAATTTTTCACGCATGATTGTACACTAAGTGGCAGTATGAAACCTTGGACAAGCAGCAAAAGTACATGGAATCCCCTGGAGATATTGGAAATCATGAAAATTGAGGTTTATGGAGGATTAAAAGATGGATTAAGTCATCAAAATGGATACCCTATGGGAGGAAAAATAGGCCATGGACGATAGTAAACTATTTTACATTATAGAAGACGATTTGAGAGTACTATGTCTCTTATCTTCTACTCACTTTAACAATGTTAGATGATTAATTATAATTATAATTGATATTAATTATAACTAAACTTATTTATATTATTTATGAAACAACGACACTAATTATAATCATTTGCACATAATCACTATACACTAATTATAGAAAATAATGAGTAATAATTAAATAATTTACGTAAGAATAACTATGTTATCTTGATAATATAAATTATTTATTATAATAAGAATTATTCACAATATAATAATTAGCATAATAGTAGTTGCTTACTAGGTACGGTTACCAAAATTTTCATAATTAAATATTATCTTATCCGTGATTGATTTAATTACTAATTATATGTATAAACGCTCAAATTGTTATATACTTATATCTCAATCATACTATTAATTATGTAAAAAATTAATATTTATGACTAAACATACATTATATAATTCAATTTTATATAGTAATTATTACTTCATAGATGAAAATATATATATAGTAGATTTTAAAATCTTGATAATCTATTTGGGTTATTACACTCATAAATGGCTATTAAAGTAATATTCACTATAGTATTATATTCATGTTAATATAATCATTCGTTATGTGCTAAAATCTTAAAATTTTTATATAATAAATTATATACCAACATGGGGGCACTAAACTTGTGTATCATAATTGACTTTAAAGTAATAATTATTATATTCCATCTAATTCTGATTTAGGGGTATTTTGAGTATTTTGATCGTATTCCTCTTGTATTACATATATCATTCATGGAAACAAATAGCGTAATAAGTATTACATTATTTAAACCAAATAGGGATATAATAATGACAGCTTTATTTCATTACAGTATAATAATTATTGCATTACAATCTTATTCTAATACTACAACAAAACGGGCTATTGGTATATTTTATTCCATAAAAGTTTTGAATTCGTCATTTATATTGGAAATGAGTGAAATGGACCCAAGGAATGGCCATTGCTAGGGGTGTGCAAAAAAATCGAACCGAACCGCCCAGTTCTGGGCAATTCCCACGAGTACTGATCCAGTTCCCGGTTCCAAAAACTTAGAACCGTTGAGTATCAGTCCAGTTCCCGGTTCCCGGGAGGGAACTGCCCACCCTAACCACTCGGACCGGATCATTAGATATATATAAAAAAAAAATTTCAATACATAATTCCTGCCCTCGTCTCACGCTCGGCTTCACGCTCCTCAGCCTCCTCACGCTCTCTGTCAAAAAAGAAAAAAACCTTTATTCCTCTCATCTCAGTCTCGCAGCTCGCTCTCTCACGCTCTCTGCGAGACTCTCGCAACTCGCTCTCATAGAGTCGTAGATCGCAGCTCTCTCATTGTAAAGCTGAAGTCTGCCAGCAAAAGACACGTCTGGCAGTCCAACTTCTCACCCTCCTTAACATTCTCTCTATCTGAGGCTTGCGGTATTTCTCATAAAGTTTACTAGGAACTAGAGGAAGTCAATGTACTTTACAGGCAAACTCCCCATCTTGAATCCTGTAAGCTGAGCGATTTCAGAAACTTGAGGACCAATATATAAATTGTGAAATTCCTTTTTGCCAGCAATTGATTTAGGCTTATTCATTTATTTTGTCCGCGGCGTTGCGAGGGGAGCTAACTAGTATATATCAGTTTTTGAGTCTAGGCGAGCTGATGATGGGCCAATTAGTCGACCTTTTCAGCATAAAATACTTCTCAAAAATCACCAAATCATCCTTGCTATCAAGTAGACCGGTTCCATCAACTCACTGGGGAACTCGACCTGACCGGTGGTCCGGTTCCCCGGTGGGTCAAGGGAACCAATGGGCCATTCTTGGTTCTCATTTTGTGGAATTGGCCCTTAATTGGCGGTTTCCGATTCCAGGGTGAGAATCACCCACCCTAGAACCAATCACCTCTAGCCATTGCAGCCCTTTTTCTATACATACCTGTTGCAACTTTCCTCAAGAAATATGCGTTGTTTTGTAGATCTCGAACGACGTTGGGTTCTTGTCGACATAAGGAAGAGGCAAGGCCAACGAGCTCTGGCGCCGCTTTTCTCGGTGGCCGAAGGCGGGAAGCAGGTTGTCGCCAGTGGGAGGAGCAGTGGCCATTGGAGTCTGCTTAGGCCCTTGTGGTGGAGGTTCCACCTCGTGAACGCGCTGGCAAAGGTGGTTGCATTCCACAAGTGTGACCTTTTTTTTTTCAATTTTTCCAAAATTCACATCCTATCCAGTATATCCCGCCCCCTAGGTGGGATTTTTTAATCCAGACTATATCGGGCTATATCTGGTCATATTTGGACTTCGTGTCACTCCAAACACCGGATTGGATGAAAGTTATCATATCCGAAGTTTTATCCAACCCACCAAACGCAGCTCAAGGGGATAATTGTCCAAAAAGTCATAAACTTATTTACGGTAGCCAATTCAGTTAAACCTTTCAATTATGTCAATTTAATTATAAACCTTTTAACGATTTGCCAATTTAGTAATAAATCTTTATTTGTGTCAATTTAGTCCTAAACATTTTAAAGATTTGCCAATTTAGTCCTAAACCTATTATTTGGATAATTGGTCGGAGCGACTACAGCGGCAAATTGTCAAAAGGTTTAGGATTAAATTGACACAATTGAAAGGTTTGGCACTGAATTGACCCTGCATAATAGGTTTATGATTTTTTGGACGATTTTCCCAATCTTACATGCAAAGAAATGAATATTGATCCTAAATGTAAATGATATTTTTTATCAGGGGTCAAGGTTGATCCCTAATTTTCTTATGAAATATATGATTAAATGGAATAGCCAAAATTGAGGTGCCAACAATTCACAACATAGATTTGGGATTAAACCAACCCTAGAATAGCAATTCCTTTGTGGGACTATTATGGCCTTTTCGAATGAGTCCTTTTCACTTAAGTATTAAGTTACAAAAACTGTTCCATTTTACTTGCACGTTAGAGTGCTAATAGCATTCACTAGCTCATCAATACCGACCCGCGCAAACATCGAACCACGCTAACCAAATAGGATTCTAAAGATAACCCCCGACTCTACGACGCGACTCGCGAACCTGCATATCGAACAGTTTTCACTAAACCATGATTATACTCCTAACAATGGTGTCCAGATTGATTGCATCAATATATACCTAGGTGAGATAACCATGGACGATCCAAAGTAATACCAATCTCGTCATTTTCACGGTTCTTCGTACCACTCGTGATCACATCTTAAGAAATAGTTATACCGACCCGGTTCAGAGATCACAATTGATAAGAAGAAAATGGCATTGTGATCTAGGAACGTTTCATCTTTTTATAGAATCAAACCTGCCCTTCACACGATGTTCATGTGAATCCCATCTTGTGGCTCGTTGATGTGATGCTTACTGTGTCTATGGCGTGAATCACCAATAACTGACCTAATTTGAGTTATCTTTTTTTAAGATTAGGCAGGTTTTACCAAAAAAACTTTTAGTACTCAGCCAGGTCGCTTTGAGGCTGTCTCTTCTCCACGGCTGAAGCTAAAGTGCTAAACATCAATTTCGTCATTTAGAAAGGACTCGTTCAAATGGATAGAAGCTGGGAAAGCTTGACTCAAATCCAAGACCAACATTCAATAATCTGTCGTGGGGAAACAATCTTTACTATGTTCTTCTGGCAAAAGGAACGATGTAGACAATGAGTCTTTATTAAAAGACTAGAACAGCCTAATAAAACTCTTAATTTATGTTTATATTCACTAGAGACACGCACTTTGTCACGCCCCGTACCCCACGAAGCGCGAGCATCCCATCTCCGGTCGTTTGTGATGCAACGCTCCCAGGATGCGTCGCCGACCCAACGCCCAATCAGAGATAAGTCACATGCGGAAACAACGTATATAAATAAATAAATATATATATACACCCGTACAAAACAACACACGTGAGACCAAGGTAGAACAACCATCAAACAAGAATATACACTTGTACTGTTATAGTGAAAGCCTTTTTACACTATCCATTTGTACAACTCCAAAAACCTCAACATCAGTATTTAACTGCCACTATATCAAAAAGGGTAGGTGGCACAGGTGGTTAGGCTAACTAGGATATGAATGCTATTCAAAAAGAGACGGTCTTCGCTTCCCATGGTACCGGCCTGCTCTAGGGCTCCCAGTCAGGGTCGAACGACTCGGTAGAATCATCTGGCAACTCCTCGGAGGCATCTTTACGGCTGGGGGTCTGAAAAGTTTCGGTTTACACAACCGTGAGACGAATCTCAGTGAGTTCAACCCCTAAACCTAGGCTAGGCTAGCATGCAATCTCCTGACCGGAAATGAATATTTGAAACCATAATGCAACAACAATCAAATAATTCTCTGACCCTACAGGTTAGGCAGTTCGATATATAATAATCACGGCACGTACGTGGCACACATTATCACACGTACGCCAATCACATGCTCATGCACCGAGTCTCACACACTCGCATGACAGTCCATGCATGTTCATGCATGCAAATGTCGTCGACATGTCACGTGTATTTCCCGGCTCACTGGCCCACACTGGCACACTTGCCCAATTCATTATTATTACGATTCGAGTCATCAATTTTTCACGGCCCGGTGCGTCTAGCCTGCTTCAAAGTGCATGAGGCGCAGCAACCGATCTGACCCAGTGTCTCTAGCCTGCTTCAAAGTGCATGAGGCGCAACACTGTTCTCCTTGCGAACCAGAGCCTGCTTCAAAGTGCATGAGGATGGTCGCCTTCCGGACGTACCGGGCATCGTCCTGCTTCAAAGTGCATGAGGACGGTATCGACCCGAAGGTCCTTAGGTGATCACACAACTCATTATTATCTGAACCCAGCGTATAACGCTTCAGGGTATTTTAGGTGATCACATGCTCATGGCAGACACGCATTCTCGCACAATTTCATCACATGCCTCACTCTTGGCATACGCAATGCATGTCCATGTTATGCAATGCAATGCACCACGAGCACCAATATAATTCAGACACCCAATGTCACAACACGTGCTTAATTGGCCCAATTAATACCGTGTGGCCTAACGTGCGATTCACAAATCAGTAATTCATTGTAGACCAAACAATGGCCAATCGCACTCCATAAAATCAGCCACACCACATACGACATAGCAGTACGAAATCAACCACAATTAAGCACAATTGACGTACAATCAGTCAACCCGGGCATACCAGGCAATTTCACTAACGAGCTCCTAAATTGGTCATTAAACCCCATTATCCTCCCCAATAATTTCTCATTGATCTACTACATTTTTCCTGATAACAATTTCTATCAAACAGTACACTAATTTTCCTCTACCAGTACTAGCATTCCTAAACCAGTCCAGAAAAATGCACTATCAGTCCTAATCCGGGTTTAGAAATTTTACTCACTTAATCCGAGGTCACGACGACGGGGAACGGCGACCGATCACTGATGAACAGTGAAACCGGCAGCGAAATTCCCGGCGACGGCGTGAACAGTGACCGTACGGACGCGGTGAACAGTACTTCCGTACGGACAGGTACGGCCGGCGTCGTATGGCGAGGCTGGACGGCTGGGTGTCGACGGAACGGCGATCGGAGCTCCGGCGAAGCTCTGGCGGCCCTATTTGCCGGACGGGAAAGAGAGAAAAAGAGGGAGAAAGAGAGAAAAAGGGAGACGGGGTGAGGGTGGTGATGCTGGTGGGTGATCGAACGAGGCAGCAGCAGCAATGGCCGGCGACCAGTACCTCCAGCGGCGGTCCGACAAGCTCCGGCGTGAGCGGCCAAAAGAAAGAGAGAACGGTGGATGAGGAGGAAACGTGGGGGAGGGGCTGCTCTTGGGGTTGATCTGTCGAATGAGGGAGGAGAGAGAGAGAGAGCTGGTCAGATTTGGTCAAAAATATGGGCTTAGGTGGACACGTGTCGCCGATCCGAGCAATATGACTACAATGCCCCTAATCTAACGGTCTAAAATCAACCTAATCTAATAATGGATGGGCAAAAAGGTCAATAGCCCTAATAATTCAGCTGATAAGCACTCTTGAATATCCCAAATAATTTTCCCAAAATTCGGAACTGAAAACGGCCCAGGGGCAAAACCGTCATTTTTCCGGTCCCGGGGCGAAATTCCAATTTTCGCACATACGTGTTCCATATGTGCGCGAAATTCACTTTCTAAGCCCTCGAAAATCGACTGCGAAGTTTCGGGAATAAAATAATATTATTTTTCAATTTTTGTCGAAATTTCAATTTTTGGCCATAACTACTCCTGGTATGCGTGGCCACCCAAAAATGGCGTCGGCCTCGAAAAATAATCTCATTTGGCCTTGAAAAGCAATGCTGGCGTCCCGAGGGGCAAAATCGTAATTTTTCACCCCTGGACCGAAATTCCAATTTTTACTCGTACTAACTCCAAACGTGTGTGGCCAGCGTAATACGACGTCAGATTCCCAAAAATAGTCTCTTAAGCCTTCGAAAATCGGCATCGAAATCCGGGCTCAATTCCGTGAACAAAACTCATTAAACTTTCAATTTCAGGGTCTCTCACTAACGGGCGGCTGTTTAGGATCTACACGTATCGACCTAGGGTTATTCGACTTACGACGGTCCCGATCATTGAGAGAATGAGAAATCATCACTAGTTCCAGAGGTCGCGATCGTTCGGTTCAGGTTCAGGACTGGTTGGTCACGTGCACTTTCGATCTTGCAGAATCACCTGTGATCCGATTGTACATCGTTGGCCTTGGCCAAACCAAATCCATCACCTTTCCTAAGATCGGCCCACGTTGGCCCAAAATATTCCCTCATCATATCTCGAGATCGGTGTCCCGTTCACTATCGAGTCCCTGGTCCACGTACCGTTTCCTAGTTAGCCATACCCCATTGGTTAGTATCCCAAGAGTGATCAGCTCCGGGCGAGACTTACAAAAATGAAATGCGAAATATTGTCAATTTTATTGATCCCGGAATTACATCGAAATTCGGGCCGTTACACACTTGGACGTTTGTCGAACTTCCATTGGTCTTTCCCCCCTAAGGGTCGCTTTTTGCTAATAAAACAAGGGCTAATTAGTTGGAAAAATGCGACCTAATGTTTGTCGCTCATTCCCAGCTTCTTTCATGACTTCGATGTCATTGAGAAAGACCTTGGTCGACTCTTCGGCGGCGAATTTGCCAAGGTGGATATACCTAAACGATTAATACAACAACAAAAGAGAGAGAGAGAGAGAGAAGCTACTTATATTTCAAGAGAAAAAATATTTTTTCCTTTACAAAATTCTGATTTCTCTACAAAATTCTGAAATGACACTATGTAATTTCATCAATCCTATGGCGAGTCTCATATTGAAAGATCGATATAGTATCGTTAGGTAATCAGTGTCACCTTACGCCTAAATAGGGGAAATAGTAAAAACCGATTAGTTGACCTTGAGGACCCTAAGAAACTTCATAAATATACTTTTCGCCCCTGTAAGAGTTAAGAGTTAGGATATATTCAAAGAAAATTATGAAAGTGAAAGAGTAATTAGTTAGTCGACCATGATTAGCAAACCTTATAAAGGGCATAACAAGGTGAATAGACCCAATTTATAGAGGAAACTCTAGGTTGCTCTTCTTCTCTTTCCCTTCAAAACACAATGACCGGAAAGGTCGAAGAGAAAGGGAGTGCAGACAAGGATGATAACACACAAGATGGCACTGTGGACCTCAAAGGAAGACCCATCCTAAGATCCAAGACCGGTCGATGGAAAGCTTGTTCCTTCGTCGTCGGTAAGGGCAAAGCCGGTGGCGCTGCCTTTCTATAGGAAGCCAAGGCTTGGTTATCGGAACATAGTCATGTTTCGAGTTCATAAGTTTTTGCTTCGACATAAATTTGCCAAAGCTGCTAGATAAGGAGTTCATTCTGGAAAAGTGCCATATTTTGGGCAGAAAAGAGAGAGTTAACTTTTCCTGTCATACTCAAATTTTGCTTCTGTAATTCTTGTTTACTGAGTCCTCAAACGTACGTAATTCCGTTACCAGGTGGGAGAAAGAGAAAGTAGTCTTTGATTTGATCCACGTCATTTCATTCTGGCATTGTGTATGTAGGATACGAGGTATTTGAGAGAATGGCATTCTATGGGATTGCAGCGAACCTAGTGGTGTACTTGACGAAGAAGCTCCACGAAGGCACTGTGACATCCTCGAACAGCGTCACGAACTGGGTCGGGACGGTTTGGATGATGCCCATCCTCAGCGCTTACATTGCCGATGCATATCTCAGACGTTACTGAACTTTCATTTTTGCATCCGTCATTTATCTCACAGTATTGCGGATGCATTCGGATTCATTTATGTAGGTACACATACAAATTCGATCTGTAACATAATTAGAAAATGAGCAGGGCGTGTCCCTCCTAATGCTGTCAGTGTCGGTGCCGTCGCTGAGGCCTCCATCATGCGGCCCGGGGATCAAAGAAGAGGAGTGCAACAAGCATGCCTCGTCCCTCCAGATAGGCATTTTCTACTTCGCCCTCTACATAATCGCGGCCGGGACAGGCGGGACCAAGCCCAACATCTCGACCATGGGCGCAGACCAGTTCGACGACTTCGAGCCCAAGGAGAGGGCCCAAAAGCTCTCATTCTTCAACTGGTAGATGTTCAGCATCTTCTTTGGGACACTGTTTGCAACCACAGTCTTGATCTATGTACAAGACAACGTGGGTTGGGGATTGGGGTATGGCCTTCCCACGCTAGGCCTTGCATTATCAGTCCTAGTGTTCTTGGTGGGCGCTCCATTTTATAGGCACAAAGTGCCCTCAGCACAAGGATTGCTCAAGTGTTGGTGGCGTCGATCAGGAAGCGGAAGTTGCCTGTTCCAAGTGATATGAAGGTGCTTTATGAATTGAGCCTCAAAGAATACGCGGAATCAAAGAAATTCCAGATTGATCACTCTACTTCTTTGAGGTTCACACGTCCCTAACTCTACGGTTTGTCATTACATAGTTTCCGCAAAATTAATCAGGACAGTTTCATGTCACTTCGGTAAATTTCTTGACAAAGCTGCGGTGAAGATTGATTCGAGCTCGCCGTGGATGCTATGTCCAGTGACCCAAGTAGAGGAAACCAAGCATGTATGCGCAGAAGCTAACACTCTTCATCAAGCAGGGCACGACCCTGGACCAAAGCATGGGCCCCTTCTTCAACATCCCTCCGGCGAGGCTCACCGCGTTTGTCACGATCTTCATGCTCATAAGCATCGTCATCTATTACCAGTTCTTCGTCCCTGCCATCAGGCGCTATACCAAGAACCCTAGAGGCATCACACTGCTGCAGAGAATGGGGGTTGGCCTCGTCCTCCACATAATCATAATGATCACAGCTTGTCTCGCCGAGAGGCGGAGGCTGAGCGTCACCAGAGAGAATGGCATTTACGGTGAGCAACAAACAGTCCCTCTCACCATCTTCATCCTCCTGCTGCAATTCGCCCTCATGGGAGTCGCCGACACCATCGTCGAAGTGGCGAAGATCGAGTTCTTCTACGACCAAGCACCTGAAGGCATGAAAAGTATAGGAACATCTTACGGCACTAGTAGTTTAGGCATCGGGAACTTCCTAAGTAGTTTTATTCTCAAGACGGTCTCTCGAAGACGGTCTCTCGAATCACCAAGGAACACAGCCACAAGGGTTGGATCTTGGACAACCTCAACATCTCCCACCTCGACTACTACTACGCATTCTTGGCAGTCCTCACGTTACTCAATTTTTTGGTATTCCTTGTCGTGGCCAAGTTTTTCGTCTACAACGAGGAAGTAACCTTTGATAAAGAGAAGGAAGCTTTGCCTGCGAATTCGGCTGATCACAAGGCCCCGACCGTCGAATGAAAACACGATAAAATGTCATACACATACAATGATTTATAAGATTGATACAATGTAAACTTTATTGCATATAGTTGACGGACATTATCCTCTTTATTCCCCTATGATTATCATGTTTGTCAATGATTTAGTTGCTCCGAAACTCACAAAAACTGAGATTCTGGGTAATTTTTAACACGTGATTGTACACTAATCTTCTGTTACCGGCTGCATGAAACCTCGGACAAGCAGCAAAAGTACATGAAATCCCCTAGAGACATTTGAATCTTGAAAATTAAGGGTTATGGAGGATTAATAGATGGATAAGTCATCACAATGGATACCTTAAGGGAAGAAAAAGAGGCCATGGATGACAGTAAGCTGTTTTGCATTACCTTTTGCCAAGAGGCTTACGTTCCATGCACAATCATGGAATCAGTATGCATTACATGAAAAAAAATTTGGACAAAAGAAAAACCAATAACTCAATTCAGATCCCCACGAAGTTCATCGGAGTTTTATTGATTTTCTGCTCTTATGTATCTTCTCGGTTTAATGATACAAGGTATGACAAATTTCAAACATATATATGCATGGGAGTGAATTTAGATCCATCTCTACTTCAACGAATTCAGCATATATGCAAATTCATTCTCCTGTTATATCATTGCTCCAATGGTCCGGATCCTGGGGATACATCATCTCTCTAGTTCATCTCTTCCTTCTCATCAAGCCCGTCATGTTGATCAGAGGTCTCTACCTCAAAAAGCTGACGTGGCTTAAGCTATCATCGTCCATACCCTCGAGATCCTTAGTGTTCATAGCTTTCCCAGAGCTCAATACTTCATGAGTCAACACATTAGATTCCTCATTACCCGATGCACACTCCTTGCCTAAAGGAGCGCACTCATTAAGCTGGTCTGCGTCTGCTTCCAACTTATTAGTTGGAGCACTAATTGGAACTTCCGAGGCATCTCCGACGCTCAAACTTTCTTCCAACATTGAACTGTCATCTGCTGTGATGCATGTAGAGTCATCGTGTCCGGGGCTGCTCTTGTTCGTTAATTGGTTTTCGGGAAGGTGATCATAACCTTCTTCTACAGCATCCTCGCATTGTCTCATCAAATCATCATTTTTCTCCATCTCCATTAGCTTTTCAACTGCTTTACCAGCAGCCGTGATGACCCAAGAATTGTCGGTCGGATACCTATTTAAAAGAAAACAATGGAATAAAAATGAACGAACTAATGATAACTAAGACACATGCCCTCCTGATGGATGGCTTAATGTATAGCTTAACATGAAATCAACAACTTTGCCGATGTCACTTTTAATTAGTGCCAATTGATCTCGTGATCGAGCATCACCTTTGAGGATCCAATCCAGCTGAGAGATGTGCAGACGTCAAGAGATCTATCAGATCCGAGGGATTTTGAGAAAAGCATCCACTGCGTGTCGCTATTTCGGCTATAAATTGCGCGTCCAAGATAAATAGCTGCTTCAAGCAGATTACGATGGCACCAAAACAGAGTTAGTATTAGAGATGAGAATAACTCATGATAGTAGAGACAAGTGGCTGTTGGCGAACGCTCATGCGAAGCTTCAAGTATGAAAAGCCAAACAAATCTGTTTGTTCTCCCTAAGAGCTACCATATTCCTACATGAAATTGTTAAATGTAAGGCGTTAAAAAGAGACAAATAAAAATTAGTAAAAGATGAAAATCGCTCATAAATTGTAGGCCGCGAAAAAAAAGTTGGTAATTTTATAAAAATGTTGGTAAGTTACCAACAACTTATTGGAAAATCAGGTGATCGGTAACCTTTTTTACCAATAGTTTTATTGATTGATAATTGTCCAAAAAGTCCTAAACCTATTGTACAACGACCAATTCAAGCTTTTCAATTTGATCAATTTATATGTTCACTTTACATAAATACATGTTATTTTCTTGCTCTGTCGATCATACCGGACATCACAAATAGGAAATGGGATCGACTTTTACTAATAAGGGATCTCAAAAGGAGGAACAAGCATACCTGCGGCAAACTTTTTGGATATCGGATCGTTGCATTGTCATCGTCAAAGTCCGAGTTCGTTTCTTCATTCGACATCGAAGAAAATATCGCTTCTGTCAACTCCCTCAAAAGCTCCATTACCCAACTATGCTCGAATGTATCTTCCTGAGAAAGTTTTTCTATTTCCCTAAGCTCCAAGAACAGCATCTGAGGATTCAAAGTAAGACGATGAACATTAAACCTGTCCAATTGACGATAATCATAACTATCTCCGAAACCTTTTGAACTAAAACGGCTTTGTCAAATGATAAAATGCAGGTTAGTAAACTTCAAGCAAATTAAAAAGATTTACATATAGGATAGATATTGATTGACAAAATAACCCTAGAAGGCAAAAGGGTGGTATACCTGAAACGAAAGTGAAGGCATCATATCATCGATGGAATGATTCTCTTCTCGGGCATCGATTTCTGAAATAGTTTGCTCATTGCTTTGCCAAGATGCGACTCTAGATATAAACACCCGACAAAAACAGGCTCGAAGCCGGTTATATGCCTCTTCAGTAGATGATAAACACGCATCGTACTCATCACCTTCGCTTCGACGAGTTATCTTGCCATCGTTTCGGAAACTGCTTCTGAGTATTCTGCAGAAAAGGCCTTCCAAAGTTGAAAGACTCGCCAAAGCAGATACTTGTCCAGTCAATATCTCGACGGAGCTTGGGCAATCTTTCTCTTTTTTTAGACAAATTGTTTCGCCAATCGCAAGTTTTTCGAGCATTACAGTATAGTGTATGAATAGATCTGTGAGTCCTCTAATGATTGAATTTTCCATCTGAGCTGCAACTAAAGGTGAAAGTTCTTCTGCAACAGCCTTGAAGAGAAAACAAAAACATTGTAATTAGTACAGGATATAGACTATTACTATGATCAGAAGGTACATCAATCTAACACTAAATGTCATATGGATCAACCTAAGTTCAATAAGAACATTATAATGGCTAGATTACTTTATAATTTGCCAGTGCACTTTTCCATCATTTAGAATGCAGATTAAATTATGAGCAACCAAATAAAGTCGATTTTCTGAATACAAAAATCACAACATAGTAGTATTACCGATCACTGAGAAATAAGCATAGAGTAATTAACCAAAATAATCATACCTGTAGTAATGTTATGAATTTACGACCGCTGTTCGTGAGAAAACAATATTCAGGCAAATGACCCACTTCCATCGACGAATATCCTTTGGCCAAAATCCCCGAAACGAGGTACTTACCGAGAATCCAAGTATCAGTAGCCGTAATTATGTCCACCACTTTCTTGAAATGATCTACATGAATTGCTAAAACCTCCTCCATGTGAGGTTGTATTTGCTCAATCAAGTATGGCCTCAATACTAACTGTTGATCCATCTCTAGCAAAGAGCAATAGGATAAAGCGAATTGCATCGATTGTATTGCGATGGACAGGCCGCCGCTTATTTCGGAAGCTGACTTTATGTACTCATCGAAATAAGCGACGAAAGCTTCGACTTCTTGATGCGCCCATCGGATGAATTCGAGACCGTATCCCGATACGTCTCCTTGCAACATCGCAAAGCTCCTTGCCGCTTGAGAGATCAAAGAGAAGGCAAGCTTCGAGAGTTCTCGTATGTATACTTCATTCAACAACGATTTCGATTGTCGTAGATTGCGCATTCCAGCCGCAATACGCGAGTGGTGATATTGAAGCGACAACTGGATTGCAAGATTGCTGTTGCCAAGTGTTCGAAGACCAATTAATGCCTTGTGAAGTTCCGGCGCAGTTATTCTTTGATTCTGAGCCAATTGTGTTAGCTGAAGCACGAGCTTGACTTTCCTCTCAGAGATCATAGACTTATAAGAGTGTACAATGTTCGGTGAAGAGCTTACTTGGGCGTGCAACTTCGCGAAATTCCTGTCCTCTAATTCGAGAATGTCGACAGCTTCATCGACTCTATTCTCCATCAAGAGAATGTCAAGAGTCTCTAGGACATCGATGACGTGAGCCTGTAGATTGTTCGATAGGATCGATTCCTCGGCTTCATGTTCAATGGGGATTGGCTCCATTGCGTCTTCTATTGCCATTTCTAGATCCAACCCATCCATGAACTCCTCCACAAGTCTCTTTTGATTTGAAGCATGATCTTTTAATTGAACCAGTTCCCTCTCTATCCCTTCGACTTCCTCAAATACCCTGCACAATAGACAAAGCTAGTTAATTGTCCCACGATTACATGAGAATAAGAGTTGATACCACAATTATTGTAACTTGTTATTTTTAAGGTTCTTTTTTTGTGTTTAAGTCTTTATGTAATTTGAATTTGAGGCAATCTTTCAACTCTCAAACGGCATATCTGATGGTACAGAAAGTAACGTAGATTTAACGTTCACGACGGATATAAGAGATCAAACCTTGTCGAAATAACATTACATCCGCGAAGTGATGATTCCATGTTCTCAACATGCGCAATGAAAACATTTTACATTAAGCACGACTACAATTGCGATTACAAGGCTCGAAATAATGGATGATCATAATCAAGAATTATCTTAAGAGCATATCTCATGCGTATGGTATCTCATGTATACATACAAAAGAAAGAAAGTTATTACTCTAGATTAATTAAATGAACTTTGTTAAAGCTTCTTTGGTTGAGTACATCCAGGCAAGATAGTCGAAAACAAATTACCTAACAAAGGTTGAATAATTAGAATAGATGTTCTGGTGAAACTCCTCATCGGATGCCGCCTTTAGCTCGATAAGCTCCGAGCGGAGATGTTTTATACCCTAGCATCGAAGAAAAATTAAGATCAAGAAAAATCATTCAAACATATAACCTACATACAGTCTCAAACAACCCATAATGTTTTGCCACGAGATCAGAGATGCATGCGTACCTTGGCAGTCATGGACTGCAGCTGATCGTCGTCGTCGTCGTCGTCGCAGTGTGCGCTTGAAGAGATGCTGGTGCTCACGTCGGAGAGCGTGGAATTGTCCGTGTCTTGGTGATCTCTGAATAGGAACCTGGACGAAGACTCCATTGTGATCCTTGTCAATGGATGGCTAAAAGAGTTAGACATCTTTACACTGTCTTTATAAAAGATGAACCAGAGGATGCTTTGTTTGGGACTACTCATTTGTCATGCTGTGCCATTCTTTTCAAAGCATTGGTCTTGTCGCTAAACAATCGAGGTCTTCTGTCTTTTTGACTGATTGTGCTGTTTAAATAAGGCTCATATCCTTTGTCCTTTTGCTTATAGGTACCAACGTTGGCCTTCATACTCAACTTAGGTCTTGGTGACGCCGACTTTGATATTCTTCTTCCTTATTACTAGGTCGTGCTTACATCTTGCAGAGAGAAGAAGAAAGAATTGTACTTGCCTTCACGTGACAAATGGGTAATTTGAGTTCATTTCTTCATCAAACTGAGAGGAAAGGCTCAAGCCTCTGCTAAAGCCACATCCATAGTTCAGACGACCTTATCCTATCGCATCTTTAGGAGACTGCTTGATCCAGTGCAGTTCAGCAATCCAATTTCCAGGAACTCGATCAATAGCACATAGCAGCAGACCTCTCTTCCGACCCATACGCTGAAGAGAAGCTACACTCGAAAGAATAGAGGGTCATGAGATTTCGCAACTTGCTTACAATATGATTTTATGGGATCACTATTAATAATTCTAAAAGTTTAAACTGTTAGATAAAGGGGTGACTTTACATTTAAATATTCTAACACTTACATAGCTGACATAACAGAGAAGTCAGAGGAGGAGGCCCATCGACTATTCTGTCCAAAGTGGGCAACTATTTAAAAGAGCCATAAAAGAAATAAGAGCAGACTTAGGGTGCGTTTATTTTGGTGAAAGTATTTTCCAAGAAAGTATTTTTCGGACTTTCATCCGTTTGGTTGTCCAAAAATGATTTGGTCAATCGAAAATACTTTCCGGTCAAGAAAAATATTCATATATAAATTTAGGAAAGTATATTTCCTAATTTAAAAAGGTAAAAACACTTTTTGGATTGATTATCTTAAATTTGTTAATATTTTATTTTTCTTTTCTTTTTTCTTTTTCTCTTTTTCTTTCCTTTCTTTTTTTTTCTTTTTTTCTTTTTTTCTTTTCTTTTTTCTTTTTTCTTTTTCCTTCTTCCTCCCTCCACTGGTCGCTGGCCTCGACCACGGCCAACAACCAACCGCAGGAGCAGGCCGGCCTCACAGGCTTGACCGATCCAGGCGAGCCCGAGCTCGGCCAAGGCTGATGAGTTGCGAGCTCGTCAGTCAGAGCTCCGTCGAGGCCGGCGAGCTCGGGCTCACTAGATCCGGGCGAGCTGAGCTCGGGCTTGGCGGAGGACGGCGAGCTCGCAACTCACCGGATCCAGGCGAGCCCGAGCTCTCCCGAGGCCGGCGAGCTGCGATCTCATCAGTCCGAGCTCCGTCAAGGCCGGCGAGCTCGCGACTTGCCAAATCCAGGCGAGTCAAGCTTAGGCTCAGTGGAGGTCGACGAGCTCATGGCTCACCAGATTTAGGCAAGGCCGGCGAGCTCAAGCTCGCCTGTGGCCGTCGCCGGACGAGCCTCGAGCTCACCTGTGGCTGCTTCCAAGCAAGCCTCCAACTCGCCTATGGCCGTCGCCGGCCGATCACAACGGAGGAAGAGGAAAAAAAAAGGAAAGAAAAGAAAAAAGAAAAAGACAAGAGAAAAAAGAAAAAAAGTTAAAAATTCCAATTTTTTTAAAAAGAAAAGAAAATTAATAATAATTAAAAATTCGATTTTTTAAAAAAAGAAAAGAAAAATAAAAAATAATATAAAATTCGAATTTTTTTTAAATAAAAAATAAAAAAATTCGATTGTTTTTTGTCCGAAATAAAGTCATGAAATTAAAATCATTTTCCGAATAATATCCAAACATCAGAAAACATTTTCGATCATATATTACCCAATAAAAGAAAACTAACCGTTTTCCTGGAAAATGATTTGCTGAAAAACATTTTTCAAAAACGCTACATTTTCCGGGAAACAAACGCACCCTTAGGCATATTTAAAAGAACCAAACGAAGCTGATGTCAATGCTCTTTTGAGTTTTGACCCCTCTCGTCCTCAACCATAATGCTCATATTTTCGTCGTCGCGGTCCGCCGTCCTTGGAGCAGAGAGATTCGAGTCAGGTGCCCTTTCGAGGGGAGCGTCGATGCTCTCCTCCTCCGGGTTGTTGGCTCCATCGTCGTGCGACGATTGAGGATTCTCTTCTGATCGCAGCTAAAGGCGGGATCGAGGAGAGACGAGTCAAGGTCAATCTTTTTTCGGTCCTAAAGACATACTCATGATTACTTCTTATATGCAAATTAGTGTTGCATGGTTACTAATAATCATTTTGGTTAATACCACCAAGAACCCCGAATTGATACACATGTAATAAATTTACCGCAAACTATTTTTTTTATCACAAAAAATTTCAAACCGGTATACCTATGACAATTTTATCCCGAACTAATTTTTTGACCACCAAAAACCCCAAACTGGTACACTTGTAATAAATTTACCCTCCGTTAGTTTCCGTTAAATTTTACTGTCAAATTGCTAAGTTTGATGACATGTGGTAATTGACGGGTGTATCAGTTTGGGGTTTTACCACAAGTTTATCAATTTGTGATTTTTCGTGATATTAATCCAATTTAACGGACACTAGCAGAGGGTAAATTTGTAACAAATATACCAGTTTTTTAGCAGTCAAAAAATTAGTTTAGGGTAAAATTGTCGCAACTGTACCAGTTTGGAGTTTTTTGTAGTCAAAAAATTAGTTCGGGTTAAAATTGTCACGAGTGTATCAGTGTGGGGTTTTTGATTGTCAAAAAAATAGGTCGGGGTAAATTTATCACAGGTATATCAGTTTGGGATTTTTGATAGTCAAAAAATTAATTCGGGATAAAATTGTCACAGATATACCAATTTGGGGTTTTTCGTAGTAGTAACCATAATCATTTATAGCTTCTTACTTTTCCATTGAAGAGTTACTCATCAAACTGATAATTCATCAAATTGCCATTTTGTCCGAGTTGCCTTTTTTCTTCATTTTGATACGGTGAAAAGAAAAGGAATAATGATGTAAAAGTCTAAGGACTTTTAATTTGTTCAATACGATCCTTGAAGTTTGGCCCAACGTGCAATATCATATCTTAACTTTTTATTTGTTCAATATGATCCCTAAACTATTGATAATTATTGATTGTGGTCCTTCTGTTTTATCATTTTCACATAGTTTAAGGACTAAATTGAACATTCATTAATAGCTCAAAGATCCTATTGAACAAATTAAAAGTTTATGGACGACATTGCGCATTAAGCCAAAGTTCAGAGACGACATTCCTTTTTCTGGTCACTCATGGACGATATTAAACAAATTAAAAGTAGTGAGATGTCATTATACTTTTGGATCAAATTCAGAGGCACCCCAAAGTTTATGGACCGTCCGTGCCATTATCATTAAAAGAAGATCTATGTATAACGGCGTCGTTCGCTTACGTCACAAAACCGAAAAGGCACCAAGCTTTCGTACCGGAAACTCGCCGACCTGAAGCGTCGGCGAACTGAAAGAAATGAAAATTCGGGTAGGAGTCAAAAGTCAAGCCGCGCCTGCCAGTGATTCTCAGTGAAAACCAACCAACCACTCCAACTCCGACGACTCCTCTTCCCCCCCTCTCTCTCTCTCTCTCTCCGGCGGCGGCGGCGGCGGCGAGCGGAGAGCGAGAGCGACCTCGGCCTCCGCGTACGATCTCCGGCGGCGCGGTTCGGCTTCGGGAGGCGAGGGGATGAGAGCGGCGGCGGCCGCGGCGGCGACCGCGGCGGCTCGGGTACGCTTCCTCGCCTCGGTCCTGCTGCTGGCGATGGTCGTCGTCGCCGCCGCGGGCGCGTCGACGGAGGAGGAGGAGATACGGTCGAAGCAGAGGCAGAGGCTCTCCGGGATCATCATCCCGGGGTTCGCCTCCGCTCAGCTCCGGGCCTGGTCCATCCTCGACTGCCCTTACTCGCCGCTCGATTTCAACCCCCTCGACTTGGTCTGGCTCGACACCACCAAGGTCACGCGTGCCCGGATTCTGCTGTGTAGTTTCGTTGTTTCGTGAGTTTTTTGTGTGCATGTGCTGACTTCAAGCGTTTTTGTTCTGAGTGTGTAAACTTTCGACGTTTTGGTGTCGCTCTATCCGTTCGTTGATTGTTCCTTCGCTCAGGGTTTCCTAGTATTGTTTTAGTGCGTGTCGGTGTTGTTGTGACAAGTTTGGCTGGGACGACTGTCTTATTGGCTTAGACTATTGATCTCTTGCTCCTTGTTAGAGTCGGCAGAGCCGGAATGAGCGAGGTTCGGCTTCTATTATGCGTCAATCGAGCACTCGTGTTTTGTTCAGTACGTGACGGCATTCTTTAGAAAAACCTGTGAATCGTGTTCCGTGGATTGATAGGCATTGGAAGCAGAAGAGAAAGCAGTGGACACAATTTAGGAGTGATTGGAACGAGAACAATAGATGTCATTACTCATCTGATTGATGGGTGATGTCTTGTCTTCTTTGCTTCATAGACTAACAAACTCTGTTCAGTCACCTGCCAAGCTAGCCAAATTTGCTTCCCTGTCTGTGCCTCTTTTCCCCCTCGTCCATGCAGTCATTCGCAAATTGCTGCGATGAGCATCCAAGGATATTCCAAGCAGCTAACATGAGGCTTGGTGTAATGCTTTGTGGATCCTGCATAGTTATCAGGTTAAAAGAATCTTTGCAATGAGTTTCCTGTTAGGGCTTTATCCAGTTGGATTGTGATGCTTCCTCTCTTTCCTTATGAAATCCGTCTCTTTTCTCCTCTAGGATCAATGTAAATCGATTAGCTCTAAGATCAATATGCACATTTATAGTTATAGTCCAAGCTTAGTGTTGACTGACTTAGAGCTCTTTGTCAAACTTGGTCTTGTGTGAGTGGCATTGGGCAATTCTATTTTTCTGACACCTGTTCTCTTAAATTTATACGTTAGTTTATTCTAATGTTCTTGCTTGGTGCTTTTCCGTCATGAATTTATGGTTGGACACAAAACTAAATCCTGTACCGAAGTTCTTGACCTCTTAACCCTTATAATTTGGATATTCTCCATATGCTAGTGCGGAAAGGCTGGTAAACTGAAAGTTAATTGGACACATTTTTTGCAGCTTCTTTCTGCTGTAAACTGTTGGCTTAAATGCATGCTTCTAGACCCTTATAATCAAACAGATCATCCTGAATGTAAATCACGGCCGGATAGTGGTCTTTCAGCAATTACAGAACTTGATCCTGGTTATATCACAGGTGCTTTCCTGGACCTTTCGTTTTGTGCTTTGGCAACATGCCTTATCCTTGTGCCTATTTACTTTCTCATTATGTTAGTTGCGTGCTTTTGGTAGTAAAGAATGCTTTGGTGAAAGTTTTTTTTTTTCTATAGGTCCTCTTTCGTCGGTATGGAAGGACTGGGTAAAGTGGTGCATTGAATTTGGTATTGAGGCGAATGCTATCATTGCTGTTCCATATGATTGGAGATTGTCACCATCGATGCTTGAGGAGAGAGATCTCTACTTTCACAAGCTGAAGTATGTACAGTTATAATGATATCACGAAAGACTATTTTGACTAGCTTTGGCAAACTCTTCGTTTTCCTTTTTCTTTTTAGGTAAATACTAAATTACTCCAATGCTATTATGTATAAATGCTGTTTTAAATGCAAATACAACAAGGAAGAAATGCTCTTGGATGGCATTTAGTATAGGTGTTGCACAGCTGCTACAGCTTTTGCAAAGGGTGTTGCTGCTTTTGCTTTGTTTTCGTCAAATGCGTCGCAGCAGCACCTCCACAACTGCACAGCTCAGAGCTGTTTCTATCGTGCTGCTTTACCCCACTTTGAGTCGTTGCCTATTTAAAATGGGTTGTCAAACGCATGGACAATGGCACATCCAGCACAGTTATGGCTACGCTAGACAGATACCTACAGGCATAAGAATGCCTTAAATAATGTTTTGTTGCTGTGACAGGCTGACGTTTGAGACTGCACTAAAACTTCGTGGAGGTCCCTCATTAGTTTTTGCACATTCCTTGGGTAATAATGTTTTCCGCTACTTCCTGGAATGGTTAAAGCTAGAAATTGCTCCAAAACAGTATCTTCAGTGGCTTGATGAACACATACATGCCTATTTCGCTGTCGGTATGGTCAACTTACAGAAAGCTAATTATCAGTCTAAATAGCAGTCTGAAAGCAGAGAAGAATTCATCTTTGGCTTTCTTTTGTGCTCCATTGCAGGGGCTCCGCTTCTTGGATCAACTCAGACAATTGAGGCAACACTTTCTGGATATACATTCGGTCTTCCTATTTCTGAGGTCAGCCTTCATTTTTCTTTAAGTCGGCAGGACTGTTATACAAACTACGTGATTCTGTATTCATATAAAAGTTCCTGCTAGCTTTTTCTTTATATGCTTCTCTCTGTCCTAATTATTGTGTGTTTGACACCTTTTTAATTTGGTTCAGCCTATAATGATAGAATGCGAGGTCATTAAGCATTGATTCCTTTCCGTGACGCAGGTTTAACAGAAATATTCTCATATTTATTTGAATTCCCAGATGTTCTTTTCTACATGTCTGTAGATTAGATCTTTGTTCCCGTCAATTGTAGAGTGCTTCATGATTTGGATTTTTACTTCTCAAAAAAGAACCCTGTTGCTTCTCATTCATTTTCTCTGCACTTTGTATCATGACATCTTAGGTAGATACAGCCCTTGCCCTTCTCTGGTTCTTTTTACTTTGTGGTCATATGCTAATGCATATGTGTTGAATCTAATCCAATTATCTTGTAATAATTCATGAAGTTTAAATAGGAATTTTTAAGTCATGATAATGCTTGTATTGCATTGGTAGTTCTTATTAATTTCCGTGCTTCTTAAACCTTCCAAAATTGAAATGTCTATAAGATATATCGTGTCATCTTATTTTACAAAGTTGCTCATATGCTTTACTAAACTTAAAACAAGAACAATTGGATGTATTTGAATCGTGTTAGCTTTTGTTATAGATCTTAAATTTTTATTATGTCATTCTCGTGCAAGGCATCAGGGGACGGCCAGATTGTTGTTCAATTCATTTGCTTCTTCTCTGTGGATGATGCCATTTTCAAAGTATTGTCAGACGGATAAGGTATACTGGAAGCATTTTTCTATGGGAAGCAGCAGAGGTCATCATGTCTATCAATGTGATGAACAAGAATATCGATCAAACTATTCTGGATGGCCGACAAATATAATAAACATTGAAATTCCCTCCAACCGTGGTACGAGCTGAAAGTCTCGTTTTAATGGTATGGTGAAAATGCACTGGCTCTTATGCTTTTTTTCTTCTTTGGCAGGAGTTGATGCCTACCCATCAGTTTCAGACATTGCCGATGTCAATTTGTCAAATATGGAATGTGGCCTTCCTACTCAGCTATCCTTTTCAGCCAGGGAAATATCAGATGGGACCTTCTTCAAAGCAATTGAGGATTATGATCCAGATAGCAAGAGACTTTTGCACCAATTGCAAAAGTAAGTATCCTATTATTCTCCAATGAAGACGAATTTTTGGACTCAACGAGGATAAATTTTCGTTTATGTTAGATTCATTGAAAGAAAAGTTTGACATGTTTATGCATCTGCCACACTCCTATCTAATGGACATTTACCTTTTGCTTTTTGCTTAATTTAAATCTTGTGACTTATGCACTTCTTTTTTAAAACTGAAACTTATGAAATTTTCATAACGCTTGAATGTCGACACGTAATTCGTATATAATTTTTTCATAATTTTCTGAGATTTGAATAATATTTGGAATTTGGAGAGAAAACGAAAAAAGTAGTTTTTACTTTTGCTTAAGTGTAAACAAACATTCTATCGTGGCTTTAATATAATAAAAGTGACTGAGTTCCCTCGATCTATTCCAATATATACATATCCCCTTTATGATTAAATTTAGAAGCAACAACCTTTCTGTTCCTTTGTCTTGTTGCTCACCTTATAACATTACTTTCTCAAGGTTGCCCTTCAAACGCTTCGTAGTCATGTATGCAGTCAGTATCTTGGTCGTCCCATGTTATATTCTAGAACCTGAAATGTTCCTTAGTGTACTCAGAGGAATGCCCTTTCCACTTTGAGAAGACTTTTTGCCTTTCAAGGTGTAAATGCCACTATACATTCAATCATTGCAGCTTCTGTATAGGTCGTACATTGCTATCCTGACATACGACGCTTGCCCTATACAACCCCTGGTCTTGTTGTGATCCTTGACAGAGACTCAACTTCGACATAAGAGCATGCAACTTCCACGCCATAAATTTGTTAATTAGTTGCTTCAGCCTTCATGTTCTACCTTTCTGGGTTGTTTTCATTCCCCTGAAAGTGCATATGGACTTCTTAGCTATCGCTTTATTGATCTATTGTGGGATACGGTTCATCATAACCAACATAAAAACTTTAGGTTGAAAATGAATCTCTTAACTGGTTGCTTTGTTAAAAGTTTAGTGACTGAACAACTTCTATAATTTTTCTGTCCCTTAGATAAAATTTCAGATGCTCGCTGTCTCAGGTCATATCATGGTGATCCTGTTTTAAATCCATTTACACCTTGGGAGAGGCCACCTATAAAGAATGTCTTTTGTATCTATGGGATAGATTCCAAGACTGAGGTATGAAGCATTCTCAACATAAGGATTTATGATGCATTGGATTAAACAGTGTTTATGGGTTTCATACATGCCGACAATTTTTATTTGGTTAATTGGCTTCCTAATATACTAATTTGGATTTTGTGCCAACACATATCTTGATAATGGTACTCAGGTTGGTTACTATTTTGCACCAAGTGGAAAACCTTACCCTGATAACTGGATCATCACTGATGTCATTTATGAATTTGAAGGATCGTTGCTGTCAAGGTGAGTGTTATTGTTCTGACTAGTGATGATTCTACTCAAGAGCATCTAGTGGCTGTGTTCCAATTCTCACAGGAATCTTCTGTTGGTTTTCCTTTCAAATTTTATCCTGGCCCCTGCTAACAGTATAAATTCTGATGCTTGATAGAAAGTTCACTTCTCATAGATCTATAACTCTGGAAGAAAGTCACCTAGTCTAACCAGAAGACACTTGTCAAGATATAAGTACTTGCTGTTAAAAAAGAATATAAGCGCTTGAGTTAGATCTAAACATCATATCCAAGTTTAGCATGTCCTCTATAGGTTGCAGAACTATTACCACGAAATGAGAACAGGGATTTACACGAAGCCTTGAAGGGCCTAATTTGAACTAGTGTTATTTGTGGGCGATTAAGGATTTTCCCAATCAAATCTTAGAGTACAACACTAGATCTTATAACACTATTTTCATCCATACCTTTTGTATTCCTGTGTTGGAGACATTTCACTATTGTATGCTGACACACCAGTCACATCCAAAATCTAGGATAATAATTTGTATCATTCGCATGATGTGCCCAACTCTATTACACCTGAATTCATTAGTAATGCTTTTATTTGTGCTTTTGATGCACTTTTTACCATTTAAATAGGTCGGGGAATCAGGTCGAGGGGAATCCAGGAGCTACAAGTGGTGATGAGACGGTAAGCCTTTTTCTTAGTTTTTATCAAGTAAAAAAAAAACATTTTTTAATGCAAATGATCTAGCGATTCACAGGTATCATACTATTCTCTCTCTTCGTGCAAGAATTGGCTTGGTCACAGAATAAACATTACAAGAGCACCTCAGGTACCAGCGACAGTGACTGGTGTATTTCTGTTTTTAGTTTCTTTCATACATAAATCCACGGGCCTAATGCCTTTAAAAAACCTTCTACTTTAGGTATAGTCCCAATTCTGCCCTGAACTTTTTTGTCTAAAAAAACCCAACTTCAGGTCCAGTCCCAATTCTGCCCCGTTCGAACAAAAAATTAAAAAAAAAAATTCTACCTTGAACTTTTCTTTTTGTCTAAAAAAAATCTTAAAATTTAGGTTCAGTCCCAAATCTGCCTCAAACTTTTTTTTGTCTAAAAAAAATCACCAACTTTTACTCTAGTCCCAAAGCTGGCCCAAACTTTTTTTATCTAAAAAAATTCACCAAATTTCAATCTAGTCTCTAATATGCCCCATTAACTCTCCATCCAAAAATCACCATTAGTTGCTTGACGTGTTATTTTCACGTCTGTAACAAATCCACATCAGCAAGGTGATGTGGAAAATTATCTCTAAAACGAAATTGTTCTTTGATATGAAAATTAGGAATATTAGGGAAACTTTTTTTGTCTAAAAAAATCACCAACTTCCAATTAGTCTCAAATCTGCCCTCATTAACCCTCCGTCGTAAAATTGTCATTAGTTGTTTGACGTGGCATTTCCACGTCCATAACAAATCCACATCAATAAGGTGACATAGAAAATTATCTCAAAACAAAACGGTTCTTTGATGTGAAAATTAAGGAAATTAGGGATGATTAATGATGATTTTTGGACGGAGGGCTAACAAGGGCAGATTTAGGATTGGACATACAGTTGCGGTTTTTTTTAAACAAAAAAAAAGCTTGGGGCAGATTTGGGACTGAATCTAAAGTTTGGGGTTTTTTTTTAGACAAAGGAAGAGGTTCAAAACAGATTTTGGACTGTACCTAAAGTTTGAGATTTGTTAGGGAATTAGGCCTAAATTCACGTTTGTAGTTTTCAAGTTTCCATATGAAATTGGTAATTTTATTAGATGATCCTACTTTTGGTGCATGTTGAGGATTAGAATGAAGATAACCTAATTATTTATTTGAACAAGGAATATCGAACAATTTGACAGATGGTAGTAATATTCATTGCTTACAATTGCATTGGATTGTTCCAAATTCTGTAAGCATGAACCTGATGGGCACTGAAGTAAAATATTGAGTTTGTGGTCCATTTTTCTGGAGTTTGATATATTTCATGGACTCAACAATCTACACTCATGATGTTGAATTTCACAGGAATAGTCATCATGTAGCCTGGCTAGACTAATATACATTGGAGTTTCTCATACCTCACATGCTACAGCATGATAAAGTAGTTACCAAAGAGCTAATTTTATGTGCCTCTCTGAATTTGCAGTCTGAGCATGATGGTTCAGATGTCCAAGTGGAATTGAATGTGGAGCATCATTATGATGAAGATATTGTTCCAAACATGACAAGATCTCCTAGGGTCAAATACATAACCTATTATGAAGATGGTGAAAGCATTCCAGGAAGGACAACAGCAGTCTGGGAGCTTGATAAAGGTGATTCACACACTGATATGACCTTTTGAGTTTGGCTGATAGATGAGTTGACTAAGGACATCTGGCTTCAGAATGGGTTTTTCAATGCCTAGCGCACTGCACCAACTAGTACTTTGTTATTGGCCGGTCACCAGCTACCACCTGAAGAACGTATAATTGGTACTTTTTCATGAAAATGATAATGAATAAAAACTGAAATGATATTAATGATTATTTCTAGTAAATTTATCATTATAGTTTTTAAGAAGAACCACTGTAGAAAAAAGAATATTCCTTTCCTTTAGAAATTGGGATTTAAATTACACGGACACTTAGTTTAGTTGCAGCTGAAGTAGAGCACATGCCCATACCAATTAGATTCCACTTTTTATGATAATTTTGATGTTTCTCTTTCCTTGAAGATAGATGAGCTCTAGTTAAGTTTGGATGACACTTGATTGATAAGTTATGAACTTCATGAAAGAGGTTCCTACACCTTGCACAGTGGCTGGCCCAACTGGCAAATCATCCTTCTCAAAGCTTTAGACTTGGATTTTGGTCTCACTGATTCATTCACTCTGTTTTCTGTTACCTAGCTAAATAAGATGCCGTCGAGTTTCATGTAATCATTAAATCATGGGGGGTTAGCCTTTGATTTACTTTCTATTCGGAATATTTTAAAGTACGTACAGTGCTGCTGTAGTATGATCTTATTCATTCGTCAGTGAAATATTCTATTTCATGCATAAATATAGTATAAGAGTTGAAGCATGACATATGTACGTTAAATCAGTGCAAGTCATTTTTTGTCAACTGTATATGCCATCTTATCTGGGCAATTCAGTTATAGTAAATTGACGCTATATTAGTGTAGCAAATCACAGGAATATCGTGAGGTCCCCAGTATTAATGAGGGAAGTTTGGCTTCAGATGTGGCATGATATCCATCCTGAAGCAAAAACAAAATTTGTTACAAAGGGTATTTTCTCTCCCTCGACCAGTTTTGAATGCATGTCTTATTAATTACTGTTCACGCTCAAGGCTGCACATAGGAATGTCCACTTACTAAAAAAAATTTTGGCAGCTAAGCGTGGACCTCTGAGGGACAATGACTGTTACTGGGACTATGGGAAAGCTCGGTGTGCATGGTCCAAATATTGCGAATACAGGTGTCTTTTTTATTAAACCGCTATGCCTTATTGAGCATGCCTTTCTTCTTTTGTCCTTGCAAATATTCATCGTCTCGGGTTCATGGTGGTGCAGGTATGTTTTTGGGGACGTTCATCTTGGACAGAGCTGTAGACTAAAGAATTCCTCCTCGGATCTTCTATTGCATTATGTGTAGATAAGAGGTACCATCTCCATATCCTCACTTACCACTTTAGATCGAGAGAATTGGTGTTCCTACGGTTATTGCATGCTAGTAGACCTGTGTGGCAGTCGGGCTTAAGATAACAATCTATTTGGTAGCGGATAATCGCCCAGCTTTATTGATTTCAAATTAGCTTCTTCTATTCCCCATCCCACTTCTTTCAAAAGTCTCAGAAAAGTTTTGCTTTCTTGGTTTATCTCTGTTTCTTCATCTTGAAAAACCTAACATTAGTAAGTTGGTAGCATTAAAGATTGAAAGGTTTTAGCTTCAATTATGTTGTCCTAGTGTTGGTTCTTTCAAGGATCTTCCATTTGTCGTGAGCTCGGGTGCTGTTGTCTTAGTCAATCTTTCGCATCCTCAGGTTTTTGTCAGTTGATATACTCGCCAGCTCATACTGTCCGGTATGCTCTGGATGGATTCTTTCCAATTGCTTCTTTCATATGCTGCACGAGGAGGGCCGCGTTTGCAACTTGGATAAAATCCCATTTGTTCATCCGAGTGATCCCTAGATTTTCTCTTTGGCAATGGCTACCATATATCGTACTAGTGTTTTCAAAAGCCGATTGGCGCTTGGCAGTGTGCCAATGTACCTTACAATGGGGTCTAGGTAATAGGCATTAAACCCCGATTAGCATAGCTGCATAGGCCCGAGGGACAGGCGTAGGAAGATCTCTATAACCGTGAGCTAATGTCTGTCAGCTTAGCTTTTTGTAATGAATAAAAAGGGGATGTCTCCAATTCTTTGCTCAGTTTTAGCTATTACTTTGTTCAATACAATTCATAATTGACATTGATCGTGCAATCTCCTCCCTTCTTTTTCTTTTGGTGTACTTGTAGAATTGGAATTTTTATTTTGCACTGGATTCTTTGTATCAAAGGAACTCATCTCTCCTATTTTTCAGCCAGAAACGTAAATCTCCTTTTTTTTCAATGATGACAAATGTAAATTGATGCGGGGGGAAGCCATTCTCATTCATAAATTTTGGTAATTAACATTATTTTTGCACCAGTGAAAAATACAATACTCTGACAAGCAAAATTGCTAAAAAAATTTCCAATCAGAATATGTACATTCTTAACTTATCATTCCGACCCTTTTCACCGTATCGATTCCATGAACCAACGCACTTCATTCCACATCCGGCATCATAGCCTATGGCCATGAGTTCGAACATTCAATATGTTGATCTCATTGGCTGCTCTAAGCATTGGCTTGCGGCACAAAGTATCCTCCGAAAGAATGAATTAATCGCAGATCTTTTTCCTCTGCCACTTTGCACCCGGGAAGGCTCGACTTCTGTCTGCATAAGATAATTATTTCTCCGGGCAAGTGCTATCGACGAGTTTTCCATTTCTTCACTGGAATTATAGTCACCTGTTTCCCTGAATCTTTGGCTCTTCTTTCCTTTGACCGTAGAATCGGAATGGTAGCCTGATGCTGATTCTTATTCACCTTGTTGTCATTGCCGAATGGCTTCACTTCAAATTCACCCCGGGTGAAACCTCTAGCAACCTGAGCCATTTGATTAGCGTAAAAATTATTAAAAAAATAAGAAAGAAAGAAAGAAGAGATAATGACCAGCAAACTCTTTTCATGTATCTTTCATAAGCTTCCATGATCATATCAAATATTTTTGGGGAGATGCAAGTGCTCTGTTCACAACCTACAATAGATGTAATCTGTATCTAACATGTGTCAAGGTGTCATAAAAGACAGACATAATGTTTCTTTTGCAGTCTTAGGATTGATGTTATCACGTTGACCCACGGAATTTTCTACCCGACCTTGCATGATTTGGACACTCTTAATGACAGACTCCGCGCACTCCTTAGAATGTGACTTTTTGGTAGTGATTAAAGTCAAAAGGCCTCCGCGAATTTATTTTTTGGATGATAAAGGTGAACGATCTTGAATACATGGATAAAACTGAAATTATGAATATCAAAGACAGAGATATGGCCATGTCAAAGTAGCCAACATCATGTTGAAGGGTTAGACTATTGTTTCTTGTACTTTTATAGCATCACAAGACAATTAAAGGCCACGTGTATAAAAGGAAAAAGACATGGTCGTAAAAGCATTAAATCTCTACAGCAATAAAAGGCGTACGTTAATCTTCAAACTTCTCCTTTTCCCCCATTTCATTGACAACTTTTCGTTGCCAAAACGACTACTCAGCGAACCATATGACAAGTGCTTGCTTTTAATGGAAGTCCAAGCAGATGTGATTTATCGTTCCAGCTAAAAGAAATTTAGAGAAGTTATGCCACGACAATCTTCTCGACCTTTGACTCAGGATTGCATTATGGTTGAAAGAACACTTAAAGACAGGGCATACCTTCAGAAGAATCCAAACTTTAAGAGAACTGCTCAAAAATGCAAGCCGGGTCTTCTTTCCAGAGGTCAAGTAGTTGCACATGTGATTGTCAACCCTTAGCACAAGTCTTGGCCAGGACTTAGGGTCCTCAGGATCAGCTTTTGGCTCCGCGGCAGCCTGTACCAATAAAAATCAAAATGCAAGGATGACCAGTCAAAAATCTGATGCAGTCACAAATCATGATACGGGTTGAATATACTCAAATAGTTCCATCCCTGAAACATATCGAAGCCCTGGAAGCACTTAACTTGGTAAGTTCCTTTTCTTTTTCCAGGCAGCAGAGTCTTACAACATATATCTAGTTTATCATGCTTCAAAAGTATATAGAAATGAACATGAGGCATGATATGTTACTCACCAGCAAACGGCAAATTTCCTGCTCAATCTTTGAGAATGAAGTCTCTAGAGCTTCTACTCTCCCAGTAGCATGACAAGAAGTACATGGCTCACTTATCATAAAAGTGACACTAGGTCGAACCTGCCCACGTTATGCACACATCAGCAAGACAAATTTGTGGACGCTGAACCCCAACAACGTATGCAACCATAAAAGTGTGGCGTTTGTTTGGATGATCAACTAATGGATGTTGTAGGATAGCAACGCACAAAAACCAAATGATAAATATCACCCTGTGACCAAGAGGACCGTACCAAAGATACTCAAAGCACTTCTTTCCAAAAGCATGTTAGTAAAATTGCAAGCATAAGAGAGCCACCTACCCTCTTTCTGGTTATTTCCATGAGTCCATGCTTGGACAATTCAGATACTTTCACCAAAGAACGGTCTCTCTCCACAGCCTTCTTCACTTCTTCATATACTAGCCTTTTATTTGCTGAAGGAAGCAATTGTTCTCAATAAGAAACAATGAGAAGAGCCATTAACAATAAAATACTATTACTCTTTCAACAGAAACAGCAGACTGAATGCACCTTAAACATGACCCAATCTTCACTCCTGATAATACACAGGCGCACTGAGTCGGCAATTGAAAATTAGCTTGTTTTTAATCTGGTATTCAGTCCCATACATAAATGAGTACTTTCATCTGCGGCAACATCAATATTTTTTTTCTCTGGAGAATTTTATACTGTCCTCTCAATATATCACCTCACCAAAAAGCATCTTTCAGTAATTAAATCATTAATATGACTTGAATAGTTTCAATGGGTTAATGTACTATAATATACTACGCAGTAAACTATAGCTAGACACGGTATTCCTAGAGCTAACTTATTCAGGAAAAAATGCAAATCAAGTTCTGCTAGTTTCAGCATATGGAGCTAAATTTAAATAAAGAATGGACTATCAGAAACATCATTGGGGGCACGATTGAGTGAGCATGAGAGAGAGAGAGAGAGAGAGAGAGAGAGAGAGAGAGAGATCGCTTACATTCGTCTGCCATATCAATGAAGTCTACCACAATAATGCCGCCGATATCCCGAAGTCTTAACTCCCTAGCAATCTGAAACGTACCAAGAACAGCTACGGCATTAGCTTTTGCCAAAATAGAACACATTCCCTTTATTATGCCTAGATAATCACCCATGACTTCAGTAGTTGATTCAGGAACCAGGACAAAGAAAAATATTATTAGACTAACCATGCTTATGCCTCTAAGATATCAGAGCTGGGAATAAAGCTTAGATATGCATGACCATAGTAACAAAACTATCTTACTGTGCTGATGATGATAAAAAGATGATGACGATGATGATCACAAAGATGACGACAGTAGGAAGACGATAATAATTGTTATTATAGTACTAAACAGACCAGACGCTAATGACAACTCAGATGAAAAGATGAGTCGTGTTAAGAGAACTACATGTGAACAATAACAGGAATGCCAAATAATTTTAGCTTGTATCTACTTGACAGTGTCATACTTATGAGCAGGACCCATGAGGCATGTCCTGGTGTGTAACATGTACTTTGGTAAAATCCAATCTAGAGCGATCTTGAATAAATTTGTCTTGACCAAAACCACTATCCTTGACATCTAACATACTTTGGCCTCTAAATAAAGATTGCATAAATGGAGACTAACTACTCAGAATAACTAGTATCTAGATGAAAAGCAAACTTATAGATGGAAAAAACTTCATATGCTTATTAACTCTAGCATTACATCCACTCCTATATCAGTCTCACTGTCTAGTACTTTTATTTGCTCTATATTGGAGAGATACCATTCTGATCCTTGTGGCTTCCTATTGATGTATGACGAGACATTGCTTTGCATTCAAGTCGAGCATCAAAGGTTTGTGCTATCTCTAGATAAAATCGAAACCGTGAATCTTGAATACATAAGCTCCTGATGGTCAACAAAGGACTGAATACAAGCCAACCAACTTTACATCGTGTTTTATACTCTCTATCCTTCTCTATAGTCATACTATGTTTAAGTAGATAGAACTCGGGTGAAATTGCATGTTCTTTAAGCGTTTTAACTGCATTAGAAAAAGTCGTTTCAAAGCACCCCATCTTTCCTCTTCATTTTCTTTGAGGATAATATATAAGAAGTTTGTTTTGCTTTTGGATAAAAAAGATACTACGCAAGAACTGTAATGAAGAATAGGCAAAAGAAAACTGAAAACATTTCATTTTGCAATATGTACACGAAGACTTGCAATAAGAGTTTAGTATCCAAAGCACCTGTCTAGCTGCTGCAAGGTTTACATCAAGAATTGCCTTTTCTTGTGAGTTTCCCTGTCCAAACATCCCATGACCGCCATTCACATCAATAGAGACTAAAGCCTCAGTTTGTTCAATCACCAGGGAACCCCCATTAGCAAGTGGAACCCTGAGATTGTACGAAAGTGAAGCAAGTTTAACCAAACATGAGTATGAGATTATTATCTTTAAGGCTGCAAATAATATACAAGAAATGAATACATAAAAGAGGAAGATTATCACGAGTAATTTTTTCCTCCATGATCCAATAGATTGCTCGTCGTATAAATGCATTTGATGAGAAATAATTACCCTATGAGCATCCATCTTTGGACTTTCTTTCCTATCCCTCAACTCTGCCAGTGGATTTTCAATATACAATTATCGTTGGCTTTCCTAATACTTTAAGCTTCTATTTTCAATGGACCCTCCAACATCTTATTTGAGTTTGAAATCTAGTCCGCTACCAATTCCTAGTTTTTCCCCTCAATAGTCAACTGATGGGAAAATGACACTGACAGTGCCATAACTTTCATTTGAAGCTCACTTTGGTGCCATTACTTTTCAAGTGATTATTTGAGCATCATAACTTCAATAAATTGATCACTTAAATTATATGGGCACTTTTCTTTGGCTATCCTATGTGGCATTTATCTAATATTAAATCATCTGATGTGGCCCACCGAACATTAATGCCTCGTAGGATTTTGGGAAGAAAACTGCCAATGTAACCTAATTGATCTGCTTTTAACAGTTATGACGCTTAAATAATCACTCGAAAAATTTATGAAGCCAAAGTGAGTGTTGTACGAAAGTGACGGCACTACAATTGTCCTTATACCTCAGCTGATCAATGACTCTTTAAGAAGAAATATTATGCAGTAGCCATGCAAGATGTGGTTGACGAAGGACGCTGCATCTACAGTACAAATGAGCCAGAGCTCAACTCATTGACACTGAAAATCTGAGTTTGACTCAATTTGTCATTAAGATCAAAGTGCCTCAAGTACCAAACCAAGTTTGAGCTCACATATTGACAGTACTTGACTCGAGCAGCTCCTGAGTCCAATGGAGTAGTTGGATTTTATGCATATATATATTGTAAAAGGTAATACACAAGATAATATTGCATCTAATTTTAATTGCACTTGAAAACTCAAATTCTTGATTCTCAAAAGCCCTAGATTTCCCTCCCTCCAATTATCTCATAAAAACGTAATAGGGATAATTGATAGCATCCTCCTCTTTTCCAACACTTTACCAATTGCAATCCTCTAAATCATCCAAAAATGCAATTCACTCTCACCTACCAAATAGTTGGAGAAAACTCTATCTGCAGAAGCTCAACTCATGCAACAAATTTGTACTGCCTTACAACACATCTTTGGTTATACTAGTGTATATAAACCACTTAACTTATAGTAATAATTCTAAAAAAAAGGTATAGCATATTTGAGTTCTTCATTTAAAATCCTAAACCAGGTAATATCAGGATGGAACTCACCTTTTATTCAGGATATTATCAATCTCCCCTTCAATGTTGAATTCATCAAAAAGAGGAATTCTTTTATCATGCAACTCAACTCGGTCACAAAGATATGGAGCCATTTCTTGAAGATAGTTGGCAACCTGAAAGTACAAGAGACAGCTTATACTTTTTAGGTTAGAGAAAGTCCATACTCCTTATTGGATAGCAAAGACTATCCTCATCGTGAGAAGCAACTAATAAAATTAGTTCCAACCAGATAAACAAAGCACTATGAAGCAACTTAGACAAAATCACTGCCACATATTGCTTTTCGACCATCATCTCAGTTCCACGTAAAACAGCAGCACAGAAACAGTGTTTTGCTCAGTAAATCATCATAAGAAATCTCATAGCATAGAGATATCTTAACCACTAATATGTTCATAACAATATCAACATGGATCAGGTTGCTTCTAAATGATATCAGGAGATGTGCTCGATCTATATATGAAGGAGTAATCACCTATATTTTCCCCATATCCAGAACCTCACAGAAACAGGGAAAACTACCATGCTATTCCATCCAATTAGCAGCCCAGTAAAGAAAAGCATGCATAATTCACCAAAAACATGCTTCGCATTTACTCAGCAATACCTCATGAAAAGTCCTTGGAGAGTCGACCACCATTTTTGTCACCTAGAAGTGGATCAGAAACTTTGTCTTGATTAGTATAATTTATGCAATTAGATTAAAAATGATGTCCACAAATCGTAATTTAAAATAATACAGGTGCAGAGGGCAGTGACCTTCTCGTTAAAATAGTCCTGGACCACTGAGAGTGTTTGACCCATAGCCCTATGCAAAATAGAAGGAACGGCTCCTTCAACACCTTCATCTGAAGCAAGAGCAGCAGATTTTGCATGTTCCATTATGTTTTTCCAGGTTGAAAGCAAACCTTCCAAATCCTTCTGCAATTCCTCTAAAGAATGACCAGCAGCAACAGTCCTCACAGTCAAACCAAAACCTCGCGGCTGCAAAGTCTTTGCTATAACTTTTAATCGAGTACGTTCCATTCCACTAATCTTTTTTGACACTCCAATCCTATCGCACTGAGTCATCAATATCTGCAAACCAATAGAGGTTGAAGCAAATTAGATATCGCAAAACAATAGCTCAACAGAGTCTATTCAGACTAGATGAAATATGATGGAGAACCCACCCAGAATCTACTCCTCAGTTTAGGATACGCAGTCAACATGGGACCTTTTGTGCCTAGTCCTTCTTTGACTACTTGAACAACAATTTTGGTGCCCTTCCGGACCTTACTCCACTTATTATCCCCAGCAGATGTAAGAGTAGCGTCCTTTGCATCTTGAAGTTTAGATCTCTCAGAGTTAGTGGCAATTGCTGTTTCAATAGGAAGAAAACCTTCGAGAGACTCACCCTGTTGATGTTTGTTGGTTCCACCAACACCATCCTCTATACCAGCAGCCACACCAACTTCATCTATATGCAACAGACTACCATTCGAAAATCCATTCAAGGATTCTGTAGCATCAAAATCATCCTCGTATTCATTTTCCTCATAGTCATCATGCCCAGCTTTTCCTGAAGCGTCGTGGGAGAAAATCTCTGTGACATCATCAATACTTTCAACATTATCTAGTGCATGGATATCTCCATGATTAAGTGGATGACCTTCAAAAGCTTCGTGCTCTGAGCCATTTGGTTTTGTTTTCCTTGTTTGTTGATGAAATGGAGGAAATACAAAAGGTTCTCTGTTATGCCTGATATCCATAAGGGAGTGTCTCGAATTGCCAATGTTGACAAAAGCACCACCCATATGTGGAACAAGTTTCATGACGATACCTAGATACACACTATCACATTGTACATCAGTTTTAACAGGCTCCAGAAGTAACTCAGCTAGCTTCCCATCTTCCAGTACTGCTATTCTTTGCATTGTGCATATTGAGGAATTGATTAATATAACAGTAGAAATAGAATCCTCAACTGAAACTAGATGCTTTCCTTCTTCTGCCAACAACTCACCAGCGTCTTGATAATGCTGATTTTCAGACTCTGTTAGAGTAAACTCATCTTCCACGCTGCCACTCTCTGTAGGTACATCAAAATCCATACCCTTCGATATATGACTAGGAAGAGTTGAGATGAGCCAGGGCTCCTCAATAGCTTGCTGTCTTTCAGAGATAAAAGTAGCAGAAACATAGCCCTTCTGCGTATTACTTATCATGTGTTTATTATTGGAGTAACTCTCATGGTTGACCTCTACATCTAAGGATCTTTCCGCCTCCAGCAGATCAGTTCCCAGGCATCTGACAATTTCATCTTCATCTGATAAGCCACTGGAAGCATTTGAGTGTTCAGAAGCACCGTAAGGAAGTTTTACAGTAACAATCTATTCAAGAAAAAGATAATACCTCTTGGCACAGTTGATGTCAAAGGCTCAATTGGCAGGTAAATTTCCTCTATCAATGAGCCCCATAAATGAGCTGAGGGTATTCTACTTCCGGTTCCGAGCTCCTTCCATGAATCCCTCACGACAATATTCTTATCTTGTTCGTAATGTTGAGGGACGACAAGAGAAAATTCAGGCCCAGACCGCCAAACAGTATCATAAGGAGGCCATGATGCTCCTTTCTTGAAATAGTTATATTTAAAACTAACCCCGCAAGCAATCTGATGGAAAAAGATTTGATTGCTATTACTTAGAAAAGTCTGACCTATTGATTTTGACAGACAGAAAGTTTGCTGTTTCATTCCAATTTTCAGCCATCAAAGTATGAATAAAATGAACACACAGAAAAATTAAGCACAAGAAGAAAAGCCCCTGAAACAACTACTTCCTTAACCTTTATCAATCATCACTCTCTCAAGAGACCAATTAACTCACCAGAGGTAAATTGAAAAGTGAAGGCAGATCACTTAAGGCACTCAACAAGAGAATCACGATTCTATATTGTTAAGCAGGCAACACTTCAATTTCGATACTTGCCAACTAAATTTATTGTTTTCAATCTAGTGACAATTACCTTGACTTCAGCCTTCCAAAAGTTGGTGTGTTGAGTTGGAGACATTGGTATGGCCATTTGGGGTTCCCAGAAGCCTAGTTCCATAAGATCACCAGCTAGATACAGAAGTTGATCATCTGCTACTTCTGCTTCAACAGTCCAAACCACCTTGCAGTAGCTCTGAGAAGTAATAGAGGACTTCCCTGGATTTTGGAATGAGATAGACCTGCCTCAGTCTCTCCAAAGTATTCATCCCAAACAGCTAAATAAAAAGATCGGGAAAGGTGTATCTCTATGAATTAATACATGAAGTCCATTTAGTTCATCTTGGAAACTATATAGCTAACAGCAACTCTTTCACCTGCAATTTTTATTGATAAGTTTTTCCTAGTAAACAAGGCTCTCGAAGAATAAATTAGTCCAATAAGTTGAACACAAGCAAACATGCCCAGGTATCCAATAACACTATCTCAGTGTGGTAGTAATTTTTTCAATACGTAAAGTAACTTAGTGCTAGAAACTCTAATTACCTAGGTAGAAACTTTTCAAGCAGACAGTAATCATCACAAGATCTACATAGACCCCAAACGTGAGATCAAGAAAATTTTGAAGTTTAGAAAGTGGTTTAATGGGACAAAGCTCCTTTAAATTGCTTAGATTGATAAACACTTTTGAGATCATAAATTATCCATGATACAGAATCAAGGACGCTCACACTCGAATTTCTTCCATGTCTCTAATGAGCAAAACTGACACCACTCGAAAAAGAACAAGAGGTCTTCCTTCCAAATGTACCGTTTATAAGGTTCTTCTCTATGGACATGGGAGAACACCAAAAACTTAGCCATAAGCAACCATCTTAATGAAAAAGAGAAGAACGACAGCACTGGTATCTTATAGATTGCTAACGCTCAAACATACTATTTGTTAGATTAGATTAACAAAAATCCGGCACCAAAAGGCAAAAAAGAAAAGCAAAGAATGCGAGTGGCACTTTACCTCTCCTTGTATGCATTATAGCTGATCTCATGCAGAAATTGTTAATTCCTGTGCGAATAGTATGTCCCAAAACATTTTCGTATTGTGGATGCCAGCACATAGACCTGGTTCAGCATTAATCCAACGTCAATGGCTTTCATACTGTTAACAAGTGCCTGCACATGCGCCCACAACACATGCACACATGCACAGAGAGAGAGAGAGAGAGAGAGAGAGAGAGAAAGAGCAATTGTCGACTAATTAAGCGCACGCAGTAAATTCACATTTTTGTGAGAAAAGGACATGTTTTTAGCAAACAAAACACTTTCCAGTGTTCTCCAACTACCATCTCATACAAATCCCAAGCTTATTCGATTGTTAAAATCCAAAGAAAATATGATCTCGAGGATGTTTCCCATGAAAGCATCCCAAAGTCATCTTCTGAAGGGAACCATCGCTGGCTCTTCAAAATGCACTTCTTACAAATGAACTGCCACCCTCAATTTGTTATTACTATTACATGCAATTGCAATTTCAGTCAAAGCCGTAGAAGTATTCAGCGACAACCATGCACAGAACACTAAGGGCTCCTCATATCAAAAGCTTGAGCGGAAAAATTCCTCATTCGACGAACTCCATAATCATTCAAGCAAAACGAGAAAGAAAAGGTCGCTATGCGCTCGCTGTGCGGCTTCGTAAATATCCAGAGCGGCCAAAGGCACACACATTTTTAGAGAAAGAGAGCATCAGTAAAATGCTCAAACATGTCGCAGTAGAAGCTCCAATTGAATTCCGGCTAAACGACTAACAAGCCAAAGATTTCATCCCCGGATACAGGACAGCGAGACGGACGACCTCTCGCGCCATTACACACTCCACCACCGGCGTCGGTACCGGAAAAACTCAAGACGAGCTTCGACACTTACGAGCAGAGCAGAGGAGACGGGTTGGGAGCGAAGAGGTGGCGAAGGTTGGGGCGAGGCAGAGCTTCAGAGACGTCCATGGCCGCCGCCGCCGGAGGAAAGCTCACGCTTCACGGCTCACAGCTGAGCGAAGGAGGAAGTTGAAACGCCGAGCCCGCCATGACAAGTCGAAGCTTTTGGACGACTCGAGTTCGCCATTGGAAGGAGAAAAGCTTGACTCAGGTTTCCTTGTCAGTGGATAGAATGCCGCAATGGATAGAGAGAATCACAGTAGAGAGAGAAAGAGAGGAGAGAGAGAGAGACTTTGATGTTGCGACAAAGCGAAGAAGATGATGGGATTTAAGGTTGTCGGAATTACATTTTCGGTCCCCTAACTTTAGGGGAATTCACTTTTGGTCCCATACACTTGGTTTAATTACATTTTTGCTCGTCATATTATTCTCATGATGCAATTTAAGTCCTTTCAGCAGTTTTCCATTCCCAAATTTGCCAGAAATTTGCCAAGTTGGCACCGATTGGTGACACGTGTGCCTGCGCGTCCGAGCCTCCACAACAGATTAGACTTTTAATCCCCTGCTAATTTTAACATTTAATAAAGTAATTAATTTCCTCTATAGTTGCTATAATGTTTATGTTATTAATCATGCAATTATTTTGTAAACTAGGTAAAAAAATATTGTTCCGTTCCAATTGTACCAAATGATGTCCAAATGATGTCCAGGAGAACCCAAAAGAAAAAGTAATACCAAATCTAGGGGGAAGAACAGCAAAAGTGCCAAAAGTTGTGTACGGAGCTCACTTTTGTGTCAAAAGTTTCAAACGGATCACTTAAGTTCTAAAAGTTGTGAAAAACGATCACTTAAGTGCCACATCCCCGGAAATCCGACGTGGCATTTTTTTATTAATTTCTCAAGCTGATGTGGATCTCCGGAGGCTAATGTGGCATTTCTTTTCTTTTTTTTTCCTCTTCTTTCTTTTTTCCTTTCTTTTCTTTTTTTCTTTTCTTTCTTCTACCATGGCCAGTGGCCGGAGGCCAGCCACCGGCCATGCCCGGCCTCGCGGGGCCTCGCCCGGAGGAATGCGACGCCTCGGCGAGGCCGCCGTGACCTTGGCGAGGGCTCGCCTCGCCAGATCCGGCAAGGCCGGCCCTCGCCGAGGCCACGGCGGCCTCGCTCAGAGGAAGGCAACGCCTCGGCGAGGCTGCTGTGGCCTTGGCGAGGGCTCGCCTCGCCAGATCCGGCGAGGCCGGCCCTCGCCGAGGCCACGATTGCCTCGCCGGGCCTCGCCAGGTGGAAGGCGACGCCTGGCGAGGCCGGCCTTGGCCGGTGGCCGGAGGCCAGCCACCGGCCATGGTAGAAGAAGAAGAAAAAGAAAGAAAAGAAAAAAGAAAAGAAAGAAAAAAAAATCAAAAAAAATATTTAAAAAATTGAATTAGACACGTGGAAATGCCACGTGTCATTAAAATTTAAATATAAAAGTCACGTATTAAATTTGATCGGAATTTCTCGCCGTTGGCACTTAAGTGATCGTTTTTTCTCCGATTTGGCACTTAAGTGATCGCCGACGTAAACTTTTGACACTTAAGTGATCCGTTTGAAACTTTTGGCACCAAAGTGAGCTCCGTACACAACTTTTGGCACTTCTGCTATTCTTCCCCCCCAAATCTAATATGCGAGGTTGAGCGAATGCCCCTTCTCACTGAGATATAATGCTAGAAATGTGCATCTAATGAAAGATATGACACGCTTGGTTCGACTCAAAGTATTACTTAAGGGAGTTGCTACGATTTCGATTGACTTAAAAGGTTTTGCCTTTTGTCCCAATTAAATTGAGAAAACATCTTTTTGAATTATATTTGGCGATATATTTTCATTACAATTTGAAAACGAAAAGAGAAAAAATGATCCAAGCACGTTCGATGAAAATAAGCAACAAATAAGTAAAAAGTATTTTTTTTATCCTGAAAAATGATGATTTGAGTTTTTGAAATTGTAATTCCTGTTGTTAATTCGCATTTTCTCACTCTTCATTTACGGGATAATTATTAAAAGATTCCTAAACTTATTACACTTATGTCAACTCAATCCACAAATATTTTAATTGTGCCAATTTAGTACTCAACATTTTCACATTTTGCCAATTGAGTCCATTTGACCAAAAAACGCTAACATGGACATCGACCATCTTACGTGGCATAACCGACGCTGACATAGACAAATTTTTAATTTTTTAATATTTTCCGAATTTTTTGTTAATTTTTTTCTTTTCTTTTCTTTTCTTTTTTATTTTCTTCTCTATTCCTTCTTTTCTTTTCTATATTGTGGTCAGCAAGGATTGTTGTAGTTCGTCAGCCATTAGGCGAGGGCCATACTCACCCAGCCTCACCATTGCCTCGCCCACGGCCGCGATGGCCTCTCCCAGATCTAGACGAGAGATGCAACCCCCGCCAGCGGCCGATGAGGGCTTCGTGGCTCTAGCCTAATGGTCGGCGGAGCTCTAGCAACTTTCGCCGCCCATAGTGAAAAAAAAAACATAAGAGAAATCAATATTAAAAAACTAAACAAAGTTGTTTACGTCAACTTCAACCGTGCCACGTAAGATGATCAGCGTCCATTTCGATAAAAAAAATTAGCCTAATGGACTCAATTGACAAAACTTGAAAAATGTAAGACTAAATTGACACAATTAAAAGGTTTGAGACTGAATTGACATAAATACGATAGGTCTGTGATTTTTTTTGGGGAAAACACCACCAAAAACCCCAAACTATGTCACTTGTGACAAATTTACCCCGAACTTTTTAGTCAGGCAAGGGCTGCCCTTGCTGAACTTCCACCAACCACGGCGGAGGGGAAGAGAGAAGGAAAAAAAAGGAAGAAAAAACAGAAAAAAGAAAAAGACGAAAATGCCCATGGACAAATGTATTGTGGGGTAAATGTGTCACAAGTGATATAGTTTGGGGTTTTTCGTGTCACAAAAAAAAGTTTGGGGTAAATTTGTCACAAGTGGCATAGTTTAGGGTTTTTAGATGTGTTTTCCCTTTTTTTTGCAATTATCCCCGTCATTTACTACAGGAAAAATTCCAAATAAGGGCTTGAAGTGCCATTATTTTCTCAAATAAAGACATAAAGTGGCTATAACAATTTTAAATAAAAGCCTCCCCGCCGGCCAACCAAATTTTCTGGGCATTTTCATCCAAAAACAAATTTAACATAAATTTTAGCTAAATTAAATTAAAAAATTAAAAAAAGAAAAGAAAAAAACAAGTGGGAGGGCTAGCCCAGCCCTCCCCGCATGTGGCTGCTACCCCATCGCCGGTGGAGCGACGCTAATGACTGGCGAGGTCGCCGACAACCCTCGCTAGAGCAACCCTCTCCCAGTCCCTCGCCTCTAGTCAACAAGGGTTGCCGGCTCTCACTGAGGTGCTGGTCATTGCCGTCGCCCCATCGGCGATAGGGCGATGGCCACAGGCGAGCGATGCCAGCCCTCTTGTTGTGTGTTTTTTTTTTTTTTTAATTTTAGCTTTTTTTTAGTTTGTTTTTTATGGAAAAAAATAAAAAAAAAGGAAACAAAAGAAAGAAAAAATGGAAAAAAATAAAAAATAATTATAAAAAAAATGCCTTGATTTTAGTGAGGCTAGATCCATTTTTGATACTGAGATAGCCACTTCATACCTTTATTTAAGACAAGATTTACTTTAAGCCCTTATTTGAAAAAAATGAGGACACTTCAGATTCTTATTTGACACAAAATTTACTTCAAACTCTTATTTGAGAAAATAAAAATACTTCGTGTCATTATTTGGAATTTTCCATTTACTACAGGGTTCTTATTTCCCATTTTGCTAATTTATCATTATTTGCCTTCCCTGTAATGTGACTATGATTGTCTTTCATGAGATGGGGATGAGTGCTTAAAGGAGACGAATTCGTGTCCTAATCTTTGCAGCTCTCTTCCCTCCCTCCCTCCGCTTGTTGCGAGCATACGGCCCGAAACTCTCCTGCCGTCGCCGAAGAACACACCCGTCTTCTGTATTGAAGAGCGCAACCGAGCGCTCCCGGTCGCTTGCTCGTCTCGTGAACCAATCGTTGAGGCTTGGAAATCTTGCTCGAATTTCGCAGAATCTGCAGCTGTCTCGAGGGTGGGTATGTCCTGCTCTGGTTCTTCCAAGTTTTCATTCCAATTTGGCTTTTCTTTTTCTCTTTCTTTGGTTTCTTTGATAGCAGAGGTTGTGATTGAAGTACGTGAGAGAATACTCTGCGTGTGTGATTAATCGGAATCTCCTGGGCATGATTAAAGTTCGAAACTTTATTGGCAAATGGTGGCTGGTGATTGCCGTTTATCTATCAGCAGCACAAAAGTGGTGGTGGGAATGGCTCTTTTAAAGCTAGAGTGCATTCAGCAATCGAATTAGTGTTCCGTGACCATTGCTGGTTGGTTAGTGATTGAGCGAGCTTAAGCGAAGGATTTATGAATTTTGCCATTATTGGGACTCAGTTGATAGTGTGTTGGTTGCTCGTTGGATTAAAGGGTGACTTTTAAGTATTGTACCTGCGAATGTGGAGATGTGTTTGTTGATATGTGCGGTGAATGTATTTCCAAGATAAAAGAGCGTGTGAATGCAAGAAAATCGTGTGTGCACGCCAAATGTTTGGTTTAATTTCCAATAGAAAGGTGGTTTCCCGGATATAATTTCTACACTCATTATCTGTAAGACAGTGCAATAGCAGAATAGGTTGGCGTGTTGATATGCTCAAATGCTTAAAATGTGAGCAAATCGGGTGGCTTTGGGTTGGATTGGGTTGGTTTCGATAAGGCTCTGCAGGTTGTATCTGTTTGAATATGTAGATGTGAGTTAAATGGGCCATTTCAGTCAAATGCTTATAGGACCTACCCGTTTGTCACCACAGGGAACCTTCTAAGTGGGTATTAGCCTTGCATTTGCTAGAAGTTTTTTATCATGTAACTCGTACATTACCCTGTTATATCAAAACTTTTATTATGCCAATGTATGCTCTTTAGTTCATATTAAATAGTATTCAAGAAGTTGTGGCTCAGTCTAATACTGTGTGATCTCATACCCACACCTGCGAAAACTTTTTTCAGTTGCATGTGTACTTGGGTATGAACTGAATTTTCATGTCATGCATTAAACCTATGCATGGAAAGAAAATCATGTTCTGTGCCAGAAGGTCAACAAGTCATTCCTAATTTCCTACTATTTGGTTGTATAGATAGAATGAAATTTTCTTTTTTTCTTTCATTTCTTTATGGCAGAAGTTAGTTTTGCCTAGGCCCAAAATCAAACAATAAAGTCATTGGAAAGTAAAGGTAGAAAGCCAAATCAAGAAGAAGATGGAGGGGTTAGTTTCTTTTCGAGCGACGGCTAGGGTTCCATTTCATGGTGTACCTTCCCTCATGCACAGGCCCACAAAGTCATCAATCTGTAAATTACTTCCAATTGCTGCAATGAACCTTCATGCCAAGGAAAGTAAGCTCTCTGTCAGCTGTATCCGAGCTCAACAGGTTGATATTCTCTTCCAACTCTGTTGTTTCTATGGTAGAATTACATAACCAGTATCTTCGAATTGGCTTTACCTGCTTAATGACTTTTGGGAATTAGCACAACTTATCTTTGGAATATGCATCAAGAACTTTTCTGCTCAATTTCTCGGATCTAGGCAGAGTCAATGTGGGCATAATTTGAGTAAATAAATGCTGTCGGTAGAGTGTTTGTGCTCCATTATCTTGTCTTGGTGAATTGACATGTTATGTCTGCACTATGATACATATCACATGTTATGTCTGCACTATGATACATATCAAGCATTTGATTCAGTAACAAAATGCTATGAGAAAAATTACGGCTGTTCGAGTTAAATAGCAAGCCTGATATATTTCCTTTAAAGGCATCAACCTTTTCATATTTCCTTTAAAGGCATCAACCTTTTCCTCGGCTTTGTGATCATCAACTGTTTATTGAAAGTACCATGTTTACCACCTATCTCATTTGCTAGCTTGTGTTCATGATAGAAGCAACAAAGTTTGAAGATCTTCGCTGAACTCGTGCTTCAGTTTTATGTAATTTGCAGTACTATTCAAGATAGGCATCTTGATATGGAAACTATAAGCTCGTTTCATCATCTTTCCAAAATAGTTGATCTTATTAACTTCTATGATAGCATTCATCAGCAAAGGCATATACTGTTTTTCTATGCAGTCGGAGACCAGTGATATATCTGCTACAGTTGTATCTGCTAATGAATCACAAGAAAATTCTCTTAATGCTAAGGACTGGGAATTAGGGATGTACCAAAATGAAGTAGCTGCTAGCCAAGGGATCAGGATTAGAAGAAGGCCACCAACTGGACCTCCCTTGCACTATGTTGGGCCCTTTGAGTTTCGATTGCAAAATGAAGGCAACACTCCTCGAAATATTCTGGAGGAGATCATATGGCACAAGGAAAAGGAAGTCTCACAGGCAATTCATTATCATTTTTCTTGTAGTATATCAAGCAGGCAATATTGGTGATTCATTGTGATCAGTTGTTTCTTATGCTTTTAATTTCAGTTGAAGGGAAAGCGACCCCTGGGGGTGCTTAAGAAATTCCTTCAAAATGTTCCTGCGACTAGAGATTTTGTTGGAGCTCTTAAAGCTGCTCATGAGCGTACAGGACTTCCAGGTTTGATTGCTGAAGTTAAAAAGGCTTCTCCAAGTAGAGGAGTACTGAGGGAAGATTTTGATCCAGTAAGTCGCATGTTCTGTTGTATTAATGACATCCCTATCCTATTTACAGATTTGTAAGTGACCCTACTTAAAGTCATACCAATGTAACAATGTATGCTAGGTGACAATGGATATGTCCTCATCTCTTTATAGGAGAATGTCACATTTCCAGTTACAGATATCTATCACCTATTTAGGCTTTGGGGAGCCTTGGTTTGTATCCACTATTCATAGCTAAGCCGCTATAGGTTTAATTCCATCGTTTTTCATGAGAATTTTCCCTAGAATACTCGACGTCAGCTGTGCAACAGAGGATTTGGCACAGACATACCTTGATTAGAAAAGAATCAATGCGACCAATCCCACTTAATGGGAAAGTACTTAATTGTTGTTGACGTTACTGGTGTATGGTAAGCTGTGGCAGCGATCTGGCTCTGAAATTTGACGAATAGTAGTGGCTGTTAGTATCTCTTGAAACGATTTATTGTTGGCAAATGTTTCTTTCAGGTTGAAATCGCTCAGGCTTATGAAAAAGGAGGGGCAGCATGTCTAAGTGTTTTGACTGATGAGAAGTATTTTCAGGTAAACATGTTGGTGAACTGTCTTTGGGTGTAGCATTTTAATGTTCATAAGTATTAGCAATATGAATAGCAAATAATAGATATGTCGACTGACGGCAGTGGCTGATATATGCCTGTTCATTTTAATTTGGCCAATCCAGGGGAGCTTTGATAATTTAGAAGCAATAAGGAGTGCAGGAATAAAGGTTTGCCCCTGGAGATAAGCTATCTTCTTGAATAGGTACATCAGTAGGAAGTTCGTTTTTGCTTATCGTCTTAATGAAATAATTTATGCAGTGCCCTCTCCTGTGCAAAGAGTTTATAGTAGATGCATGGCAGATCTACTATGCTCGAGTAAAAGGTGCAGACGCCATTCTTTTGATTGCAGCTGTGCTGCCTGACCTTGACATCGGATACATGATTAAGATTTGTAAGATGCTTGGCTTGGCTGCTCTTGTTGAGGTTTGAATATCTCTCTTTGTATTTTTCCTAGTTTCAAGCTTGTTTTGCTGTTCTGGTTGAGAGTTGGCTGATCTCATTTCAAGCTGGTTTTGCTCTTCTGGTTCAGAGTCAGCTTATCTCATTTGAAACTAGTTTTGCTCTCCTGGTTGCAAGTTAGCTTAGGAAAACTCATGATGCCTTCTAAAATTAAATTTTTACCTCTTGTCGTACCATATCCTTCAAAAGTTTGCGACGCTTATATGCAAATCTGTAAGGTATAATCTAGCCAGAAGGCCTATGCCTTGTTCTAGTCATCTCATTTTATTGGTGATTGGAACTTCTGTGATGTTCTCTTTTATTAGTCCTTTGTGATCTATGTCCCATACCTAGTAACACAGGTATTAGTCGGATCATCGCCTTGGACTTTTAATTCAGGTGGTTCACTTCAGCTCCGATGTGGTCAAATTATTTCCTGACAAGAATTGCAATTATTTATAGGTGCATGATGAGCGGGAAATGGATCGTGTCCTTGGAATAGAGGGAGTCGAGCTTATTGGTATCAACAACCGCAATCTGGGTAGGCTTTTCTTATATATGATGACATAGCTTTTAAACTAATTAGTCATTCTATGTGATGTGAGTATCAGGGGAGAACAATTTTGTACTAGTTAGTTTCAGTTTATTATTTCTAACTGAATCATTGATGGTAAAACCAATGAATAAGCTTGGAATTTTAAGGACAGCCACTGCGACAAAAGAGAAAAATACATAGTAAATGATTCTAGCAAGGAGAAAGAAGAAAGGAGGCAGTAACACGTTCAGAGAGAGTGATGTCCTTCAGCTGCATTTTTATATCTCCTCTCAAATGCAATATATATTCTCCATGAGAAGTGAATCAGGATTTAGACATTACTCCAGAGATTGGATGGTGTTAAATTTGATGATATCATATTGGAGGGGTGTAGAATTCGATGAGACCGCCTGCACGTTCTAGTATTTATGATTGATTTGACCTCTTTGTTTGCAGAAACATTTGAGGTGGATATTAGCAACACAAAGAAGCTTCTTCTTGGAGAGCGTGGTCAATTAATCCGTCAGAAGGATATAATTGTAAGGCATCCCCCTACTATATTTTCTTTCATGCTGCAAAGCAGAAAGAGCAAATCCCCTCTGGTCTCCTTTCATATTGGTGGAAGTATTGTATGTCATAACGGTTGCTTGCCTGATCTTAAATCTCTCTAACTATCTTCTTTCTCAATAATTATGAACCTTAAGGTTGTTGGGGAGTCTGGACTGTTTACTCCTGATGACATTGCCTATGTACAAGAAGCCGGTGTTAAGGCGGTAAGCACTGCATCTGCTCTGCATTTCCTTCATTCCCGCCCAAAATACATGTTTTGCTGTTTAAGCAAGAACTTTTTCGTGGTCAAGTCAGTCTATCATTTGTAGCCCCAATCCCAAGTGATAATTTTCTCCTGTTTTTTTCCATTTTGTCTACCATCTCATTTGGGTTGTAGTTTTGATGGATCTGATGGTACTTGAAGGGAGGATGATGAGATTAACTCCATCATTGGGGAACGGGTCAACCTATAAATGTACCGAACTGTGTTCAAAGAAATTATTTGTGATATAAGAATTATAAACGTTACAAATTTACACTTCCACACTTCCAGACATGATTCTCAGATGAGCTGCAGGTGATTTGATGGACTTTCATATTACTTTTGCAGGTCCTAGTTGGGGAGTCGATTGTGAAGCAAAGTGATCCCGGGAAGGGAATTGCAGGACTTTTTGGGAAGGACCTCTCCTTGTGAGCTCAGAGCAAAGTTAAAATGGAGCTAGCATGCCGTGGATGCGCTAAGCGAACTGTTGTTTGACGTATCTGCAGGTCATTGTTAAGCTTCCTCATTTGCAAAGAAATGGAGGAGAGCATTGTATTCAAATATCTACTGGTAGGAGATGACATCTTAGGTCCGAGTTCATCGCAATAAACATTCTGTATAATTATTTCCATTTGATAGACTGGGAACCTCTCCTGAGCGTTTTGCGCAATTTTGCCAATAATCTACCATTTCTATGGTAGCCTTTGCTCCATCTCGAGCATCATGTCCACGAGTGCATGAGCATGGTATTTTCGCATTCTGTGAACGCATCTCTCTCTCTCTCTCTCTCTCTCTCTCTCTCTCTCTCTCTCTCTCTCTCTCTCTCTTGCCAAACTTCCTTAAAAAATATGTCTAGGCTGCCTACCGTTGAGAAATAGGAATCACACCGGCTCCCCATTCCGTATGGAGAATTTATGATGTAAAGATGCTTCTAACGTATATCATCATAAGTCATCAACTGCTGAATCACCAATTATACAGACGCTTCAACGACAAAGCAAAGACCAAAGATTGCACATGTTACCACTCATTTTATGTCCAAATGAGAAGGCCCTCCAATTTTTTCAGATGCATTCTCTTGAGTTGGCAGACACTGATTTTGGAGTATTAACATCCAGTCCAAACAAGTACACGGTAGTAAAATAAGTGATGGGTAAAGAATAGAAAGTGGCCATATAGATGCACTCAACTTGTAATGGTTTTTGTGCCTGGCTCAATTTGTCGCATAGATATACAAGAGCTGATGATTTGCCATCGTCATCTAAATTTTTTACCCTCCACACCTTTCCAAAGAAATTATTCTCTCCTTTGGAAGTTGGTAGTTATTCACAAAAGGGTAAAAGGTCATACATAGTTTACAGAATGTTAACTAAACGTAACATCAGAAACATTTATGTGATCTCTGTTGCTCCTGCTAGTATATTGGATATGTTCCTCTTCTCTATGAATAAATTAAATAAGAAATTGTGGTGCTCACACTCATTTTGATTAAAAAAAAAAGCGGAAAAGAAAACAGTTCTGTCAAAGATACAACAAACATGGTCACCTAACATCATTGTGGACTCCACTTTCCAGATTTGAACACTCGATAGAAGCTGGACCTTCTGGAAACGACGAAGAACACTGCACAGCCACCACCACATTCAATAAGGAAGAGATAACAATGAAAGATTTCGCTAGGGAGGTGAAGTGCAGATGATGGTAGAAATATTACAATCATTGCAAGTCATTTTAGGTCATCTAGATTCTTTTCATATTTTATTCCGTTTCTGCCAGAAAACCAAAGTACATTTCACTCCTTGAAACAAACAGGTCATAAATACGCACCTGGAATTCCCGGAATAATGAATCTAGACTCTCTCAAAACATCATGGAGTGTTCTCTTCTCGTTAACTCTGATCCACTTATTGCCAGAGTCATCACCTGAAAATATGCCCAGAGAATAGATGGGAATTAAGCATTACATAAAATGTATAGACGAGCTCTACTTCTTTCAACTGAGATTTTCTCAACAGAGGGAACATATGAACTATCTAAAGCTGCGTTTCCATAAAATAAGATGAACTTGAGACTACATTCCTAAATAGCACTAAACAAATCATGAGAAAAGATCACTTCAAATATGAGTGAAAGCCACCAACATCAGATAATCAGATACTATACTTCTGGTAACAGACTATTACCATTAACTCCATAAAGGTTCAAAAGCAAAGATAACTTCAATAGTAAGAGTAAATGACCCAAACGAGTTATGTTGAAGTCAGTTGGTCTGAATATGCATGCTTCACCCTTCAATGAACCAACAAGCATGGAAATAATGAGACGTAACCACTTTCAACTATCACCAAACAATGTCCAATATGATAACTAACGCAAGTTGTCCACCCGTTTTCTGTTTGCTTCAGCGGCACCCAAAAACTCCCTCTGGCCTCTCCAACAAACCCATGAAGTGCATTCCTCCATCTCTCCTGATAAATCCCAAAAGCAGCCATTGAAGGTTTATTTCACTTAACCGGCTTCTTTAAGGCTCCTTACTGCTAATTGTCTCCTATCAGATGTTTTCCCAGCTTATAAATATATGCTTCATGATGACTCTCAATCTCACATTAAGCTTCAAACTTATCTCCCCACATTTTAGATAATCACAGGTGTCTTTCAAATCATCCTCCCAAAGATCATGAAGGACTTCATGTTCATCTCAAAACCAAATATCAATCTAAGTTAGTTACATTCTACTTAATAATCAGGAGCCAATTAAGAATCTCTTAAAATAAGAAAATTTAGTACATACCAAAGGAGCCTGTAAGTATGGCTTCATCTTCGCAAGTTGTCCTAAAGTATTAATGATTGATGTTCATAAACAACATAACCAATGGAGAGGCCCACACAATCAGTTGACCTACCCTTCTAGATGTTTAGAGGAAATCCCTCGAATTATTCTTTGATGAAAACCTTTCATGCTGGCCAAGCATCCGAAAACCTTATTTGAGGTTGTTTTATTATTTTGTACCTAATATTTCTATAGGGAAAACAATTACACTTAAAAGACTCTTAAAGTCCAACGGTAAGAGACATGTTCAAGTCAAGTGTTGCAAAGCAACTAATCTAATAGGAAAAATAAGAGCACCACTACAGGAAAGTTTCAGCGAAGAGAAGCTCTACCAGCAGAGAGTGTGGTACTAGAAGAACTGCCTGTAGCGTTTTCATCTTCATATGGAAGTTCCACATTAGTACCCGCAGTACCTTCTAAAAAATATTGGAGGAGTTTTGCAGTTGACAGACAAATTCCAGAACTAGCCTGCAGACCAAAGTTAGTCTCTTGTATTAATCTTCCACAATAAAGTTAGAGGCAGCATGTCGTTTCTCAAGGAAAAGATACTGATGGAAGAATCTCTCCCAATATATCTGCAGTATACTATTGCCAACACTTCTGCCCGAGGGTGTAGATACAGTATAGTGGAAATTTTTCCATCTCCCAGCATCTTCCTAAGATCAAACCTCTAGTATGGAACATTGCGTTGTGCTCAGAAGTAATCCATCGATAACATGACCGACAAAAAGTAACAGAGATGTAGAGAATCAATCTATGTAAACAATGAAAAAGCATTTTGACCTAGATGGCAAGATTACTCATGAGAGACACAAGATGAACAAGTATCAACCTTAACCATAGAATCTTTAGCGGCTCACCTCATAGTACATCTCAATAGCATCATGGGTGTACTTATTTTCTGTATCCCATGGCAATGGAGGAGAATCCTCTGAGAAGATGTTCAAATGTTAAGGAAACATTCAATGAAGGAAGTGCTCGCATCACAAAATTCTGATTGTCAAACAGGGGTGATAAGGGGAAAAAGAACCCTCTGATTGTAAGAGGACGGTTGCACCACTAAAATCTCCCACGTTGCAATCTCATTATGTTAGTTGTACATTAAGAACCGGTTATAGATCAGTCACAACTAAGAAATTTGTCACGGAGGTGACTTGATTCAGACTACTGTCCAATCCATGACAAATTCTCCAGTTTTCTCTTCAAATTCGATGGAATTCTTGGTAAGAAGGTAAAGTACTTTTTCTAAAGTAAAAGGGCTGATAGAAGCCTTCTCTCTTCCATCTTTCGCTACCCTCTTCCCTGATCAGCATTCAGCAAAGACCAATTAATCACAAGGGACACTGACTCGGGAGAAAATAATGTGAAGGGCGCTGAAGAGGTTCCTGATCTCACAAGACTTCATGACAAGTTTAGCTAGGAAAGGAGCCTGATCTCAAAACACTGTGAGCTATATCCTAAGGTTTATGAGATCAATAATACCCTTAAGCATTTGATGCCTGTATCAACTACTGACCATTTTAAATTGCTATTTCTAAGAATCCAGTGTAATTGTACATCGTTGTCTACTCCATTTAAAGTGCTATCCCAAAGTAAATTCACCACAACAGTAGTATGAATGCCTTCTGCAAAGTCTTTTCTCCATCTCATAACAGACTCTTATCAACCTTTTATGTGTTTTAAACAATACCGTTCCGTAATCAAGAGTCAATGGAGATATTCTAACTCATTAATCCTACGTGAAAAATCTCTTTGAGGACCCATTACCGAAAATGGTCCAGAAGACCAAAAACACAGATGGCAGGAGGAGGTTGCACGTGTTAGCATCAGAATCCAAATGAGAAATCACGTGATGGAAATAAAACGCAGTTATCTCAAACATGCAACTGATCATGGATATAGACTTTGCCACGTGATGGCAAATCGAGTTAACAAACTGTCAAGTAAAAAATCATGTAAAAGAAAAGGATATTAAGTCAAGATGAGCTGAGAACATGTCAATCTCGCAGAAGTCCTCAATGAAGTCACTGGACATGACCTCTGCATACAGAAGGAGAACTGGCCAGTGAAGAATGTTATCTTTATCTAGTACAGGCTTTTTCAGGCCAGTAAGCTCTCGATACATCGCCTTCCCCATCTTCAATTTGCGTGCCTCAATTGCAGAAACAAGGCCCTAAGAATTTCTCCAAGACCAAGACATAGAGGTTAAAAACATAACGTAAAACAATCAGTAAAAAAATGAAGATTTTCCTGGAACAAGTACAGATGAAGATATTTGAGATGCCTACCTTAGCTACTGTCACCGCATTGGAAACTTCGGCTTCATGGCTTTGGCGCTCCATTATGTTGGACTCGACTTTCCTTGCAAGTTTTTTTAGTTCTTCATTACTTGGGTCCTTCTCGAGCCCATGTTCACAATACAATTTGGCTTCTTTCAACAGATTCAGTGACAAAGATGCTTTGGCAGCTCGATAAAAAGCCTATAGCATGCACAATCATGCCTTAAGATCCACAAAGTCAACATAACTGGAATATAACTGTAGGTGACTTACCTTAACATTCGCTTGGCACAGATTAATTGCCTCCTCGGCATCTGTTAGAGCACGCCTATAATTTCCAAGAAGCAGATTGACATGTGCTCTATTTGCAAAAAGAACTGAATTCTCAGAGTCGCTTAGAGCTTTCTGATTAATGGCCCTCGTGTAACAATCAATAGCATCCGAATAGTGTTTCTTGCCCAACTTGACATATTCATTACCTTTCTCCTGCAAAGCAAATGGACAAGTGAAACAGACACGAAGAAACTGTTTTTCAAAAGCGGTAGTAGCAACAGTGTCTGAACTATGGATGAAGGCATCAATCTAATGACAGTGTTTTGGCAGTCCCAAGGTGCAACTAACCTATCAGTAAAACAGTTCCTGTCAACATCTACTCAATGAACTTACCCCTAAAAAGCGCACTTGCACTTAAACTCCTGCATCTTGACGGCCAAACGTACATAAATAGAGAAGTCGCTCTACATCAATATAAAGAACCCAGTCCTTACAAACTGAATAGGCACACCAACATAGCACAACATTCATGTACTGATGACCCGATAAGGGATGTAGCACCAGTTCCTGTTCCTAACACCTAGTAGCTCAACCGATACTATCTGTTGATTACAGCACATCATCTCGACGAATCCAACTAGTATTCCGATCAAGAAGGTGGCAATATCACAGACAATTTAACTCAATGTAAAAGAAATTCACATGGTTACCAACTGACAGAGCAATTTAAGTTGCCACAGCGTACAGTCTCCTACCCCCACAAGCAGGCCCACAATAGAAAAAAAAAAAGAAAGTCAGCCAAGTTTCGAACTTTCGTTCGAATTGACAACTGAAATCACACCACTCGCGCTCCAACCAATCCACTTCAACAAAAGCATCCGTCAAAGACTCGCGCGGAGCCAAATTGTTGCACGATACGGCACGTCTCGACGGCGCCAAAAGAGGCGTCGAAGTCGAGTGATGGGTGCGAAACAAGACGCGAACTTGCAAAGGGGCAACCGCTACACGCATCAAAAAACCGTGAATTCCGCTGAGGGAAGCGATGATCTCACCTTCAGCTCGAGAGCGGCGGATTCTTTGAGGGCGGCAATGGCGTCGAGGTCGGCGGCCTCGCGCTCGGTTTGGGGCTGCGACCCCTTCTCCATCCAAAGAGCCATATCGATTCAGCGCCCGGGTTTCGCTTCGCTCGAAGTGGGTTCGGACAAGAATCCTCCTCGTACTCGGGTCGTTGTAACTCCTCGGTACTTTGGTCGGACTAGGAGTCGCTTCACTTGAGACTTCCCAGTTTTCGAGCGTTGCTTTGGCGGCAGTTTTATTAGGTTTCTTCCGTTTGTCGGCTCCCCCCTCCCTTGAAACTTTCTTTTGCAAATCTCTAGAGAAATCCTAAACATATTGTATTTATGGCAATTCAATCTTAAATATTTTTGACCAAAAAAAGGTTTTAAACCTATTAATTGGATCCGAAACATTTTGATGATTTGTCGATATAGTTCATTTGACCAATATTTATTTGAGTCCACATAACAATATTTTTTTTTGTCAAAAAACAATTCGATAATTTACCAATATTTATTTGTTAAATTTATTGATGCAATAAAATTTACTAAATTACTTGATTTAGAAAACCATGAGCCTTAATTTGGGTGATTATTAACTTTTCGCATGTTAATATACCAATTAGTTTCAACTTTACTAGCTCTTATTTGAATGTATTATCGACATTTATGTGCAAGCTTACCAGCATGGTAAATTAACCAACTCTTATTTAAGTCTTTTTGCTAATGTTTATTTGATTATTTGAAATTGCCAACCATTTCAATTTATTGGTTAAAGTCACCAAGAAGTTAAATTTATTTGCACAATTTGCCAACTTGTCCATGCAACTAACTCTTCTTAATATTTACCAATTGTTATTTGAGTCCACTTACTAACGTATATTAGATTGTTTGGACAACATCATCCGTCCCCATAATTTATCAACATTTATTTGTTAAAGTTAAAGGCATGTTACAGTTACCAACTCTTGCACGAATTTACTAATTATTTTCAAAATTGCTAAGTACGTTAATAATTTTTCAACATTTATTTGCAGAGCTTTAATTTGCCAGCTCTTACATGAAACTAAGTCGGTGAATTATTAGACGTTGCTATTGAATTATTGGAATAGTCGGTGAGGAAACAATCAAATGAACATTAGTAACTGACTCAAATGTCTAACTGTTTCAATAATTTATAAATGTTAAACTTTGAGAGCTTGACCTATAAATTTCATCAATTACGCACGCCTCGATGCTGCATGGCCATATATGTTTATCGGGATGGAATCATGGGGAGTTCATAGTTCATTTCAGAACACTCTGCTCAACCAGTTTTCAACCTCAAAAGTGGAGATTTGCTAGATTTAATAACAACAAAAATTAAAGATTTATCCTCCTATCATCCTCATTGAACCAAATAAGAGTCTTAGATATTCAAGATCAAAGTACTCTAAATAGGTGTTGGACGATAATCTCTTCAGAAATAAAACAAAACAAAACATAAAATGACAGATCGAGCGTTTCTCTGTCTGATCTAGAATTTCAAAAGCAAAAGATAGTTAGAAACAGCACAGGCAACATCAGTTGCAATATGACATTCCGAGACACCTGATCTGCTATCCTCTCCATACTTCGCAATCTAAAAGTACAATCAAAGTTTATAGAGTGACAGTAAGATGATTGTATCCCTGCTTGACCTCAGTTGATGCCGAAGTCCTCATATCTCCATTGACGCCGAAGTCAGATTTTGATCTGAGGTCACATTGAGATCTCAACAAGTCTGAGAGTTCACCTTTTGAAGTATCACCATTTTTCTCACATACTCATTTGAAGAGCTTTCTGAACCCATTAAATATTGTCAAAGCTCGCAGCTCGCCGCTCCTTAGATCTCTCAATCTTCTTCTCAGAATCTGAAACGAATAGCCACACTGGGTAAGCATGGAAAGCGATATTTATGGCTGCAAATATACGTATGCCATATCACACATATGTTATCTGTACAGAACAGTGACCAAGATGACCGTTGGCAAATCAGACAAATCAGACATTGCTGCCATAAGAATATATCACACAGAATAGATGCAACTAATCGGCAAATGATGCACATTAGACTCCTTACATATTGAGCTCGGAAAAGTATCCTTCTCTCGCTAGTGCATAAGTCTACTGCCAACTGTTTTAGAAACAATCTTCGGTTGAGTTGTTTCGGAGAAGTCACGTCTAAATCCATCAACCCACTCTCCTGAAACATTAGATTAAGAAAGAAGCAACAAGGTCGATAGTCACGTTATCACTTCTGATCAAGGTGGGATTTAACTATTCCAAGACGAGGAAACTATAGATTGGCACAGTTTAAAAATTGATGCAAGATATAACAAACTGCACACATTCAGTCCCAAAGGCAGAATGTTCACCTGCAAGAATTTGGAGTACTTAGATATACTCAATTCACAGCTGTCTAGTATGTATTGCAATGCTTGTTCCTCTATTTCAGGGAATCTCATGTCCTTCTTTGTTGTTGTTTTGTTTGAAGCTGCAGCTGCCAACTGCAAACAGATAATAGCTGTATAGGGAAAATATAACAATATGACAATTATATTTCTCGAAGCAAAACTTAACTACCTCCTCAAATTGACTGCTCATGCTGGGCGGGCTAACAGCTAGATAAGCATATGCCATCAACTCTACCGGCCAGCCGGTTATTTGTACGGGAAAACACTGGGAGCTGCCAAGACAGAGATAACTTGCTTCTCAAAACATGGTGTAAAATAAATATCAAGGACCAAGATTTGTATAGCACGATGCTGAAGGACATAGATGCGCAATTACATCAAAACTAATGGTAAATCAACCTTAATGCCTCAATCGGATGTTGATGTTAGTACATAAATCGCATATAACAGGATGCTAACAAAATATTAGTCGCAGGTGATTCAGGGGTTGCAACCAGATGTCGATGTCGAGCAAATTAAATTGATGTAGCAAAATTAGATTACTTACGCAGATAAGCCATGCTTCCTTAGAGCTTCTAGCTTTTTGCTGTAACTTTTGTCGGATTTCTTGAGTGACAGTAATATCTCTACTGAATCACTTGGGTTCGTGCCCTCTTTAGGAACAAACCCATAAGACAGTAGGAGTTCACCATTAGACTTCCTGCCATATGATATGAAAACCTGCAAAAGCCAATCCAAGAAATCAGAAGACTTCCACATCTCATTCTTAAAACAGTTCGAGTTGTAGAAAGTTACCTGCTCGCCTGGTTGATAGGGCCGGTCAGTTGTGAAGACAACTGCCTGTGATGCACTATCATAGTCCAGAAAAGTTTCGACCTAGGCCAGTCAGAGGTTGCCATTTAAGCATCAACCACTAAACAAAACATATAGCTTGACATGAGAATGATCAACACACCTCACAACTGTGATTCAACATATCTGCCCATGGAACCAATGCAACCCTTCCATCCATTGAGGGTAGACGGACCTGTTTGAAAGCAATGTTAAAATCAAATGTCATTGTTTTAACCACCTCATCCCAGAAACAGTTAAAAACACTCACTAGCCAAATATGCACTCGGACAGATTATGTAATGATGGCTTGATTACTTCTTGTTTTTTTTTTTTTTTTAAACATCCATTGGAATATAGATGATAGACCATTTCTTTATATAGGACGTTACTACTTTCTACCATCCTTCTGTCATGTCCTCTTCCTACAGCAATGTAACTGCAGTTCTTCATTAACAGTTGGTATGAACAATCCATCAGCAGTAGGAATCACGGGCACACGTAATTCTCGAAAGGCAAAAGTCATTTTGGTGATACATGTCTTAGAGCTGTTGAGAGTTCCTTACCAAGCGCGAGAAAAGAATGCCAAATGACCACTTGAATGTCTCCAAATTATATACCTGTAATTCAATGACTATAGGGTAAGAGAAGAACCTGCTTATAGCAAGTACGGAATCTCTACAAAAGAGAATCCGGGACCAGATAAATAACTTGAGAAATAGAATTTACATGCTAGTTACAATATTGAATGTCAACAAATTCCGACATTACATATGGAAGTCTATAAGTCTTGGCAAAAAATTACTAAATGCAGGTTTACCGCTACCAAATATTTCTAAAATAATCTCCAGCATTCTAGGATATCAACACTTATTTAAGGTAAATACCTCTTCAGGAAATAATTCAGGATGCTTGGAAAATATCCTGGACCTTAAGTCGTTATATCTGCACAGGAGATCGATATCAGCATCCACCCTTTGAAAATCATGATCTCAGAAATCAAGTAGAACAACATCACAGTGAAATATGGCAATGTTAATGGCAAAGCAAAGGGCAAGCTTACGTTCCAATGACATTAGTAATCCTTTCAATTGCTCGTTGTCTAATTTGTGATGCTTCTAGGTATCTGTCCAGTTCTGCACGCGTCCTGAAATTAAAAACTGAGAGTAGATCCTTAATCAAATAAATTGAAACGAGAAAATAGAAACAAGAGCTATTGAACTTGTAAGTAAGTTGGTAAAACAGCGCAGGAACTACCAGTATAAAAGTGAATACGGCTGTCTGGGGAGAGCCGAGATATAATTGCTCCACCTAGAAGACCCCATCAAACTTGCTTCGCTAATCAAGTATGTAGCAAGCAACGGCCAATCTGGCACTGAATTTTTCTTTAAAACTTGGCCAGCCTCTGCGCAGCTCCACTCCTACCGTCATCGAAGCAAACAGGCAGAGAGACAAAATTTCTTGATTAATGAATCTAGCAAGTAATGAATGAGCATCGCAAACTTCCAAACAAGAATTTGTGAACAGCCTCTGCCAAATTGGTGCCCAATTCATTACTCTAGAACGACATGACAGTTAAATAAATCGGATCCAACACCTAACCTGATCTAATACCATGTAAAAGAGCACCCGACAAATCGCTTTCCAGACAGAGCAAATTATCTACTTTCTTTCTTCTGTTTCACGTACCCCATTATTATATTCATCTCTCAGACGCATGAAAGGCAAGCCATTCATGCCAAAACTACGTAATTCACGTGAAATTGCTCAGCTCGTGACCTGCTCACTTTACCCTCACTGTATATCAAATTTCAAAGCTTCTGACGCTCTCCTTGAAATACACAGTAAATAGGGATGATCACGTTCTTCTCAATACCGAAGCAACGGCGACAGTAACCTTACCGAGTCCGCGGTGATCACGAGCGAAGGAGGCACGAACAGCAACTTCTCGCCCTTCCTTACATTCTTCGACGCGACGAGCCCCCTCTCCCCGACGTCGACCCGCTGGATCGCCATCTTCTGCGGCGGCAGGCCGGAGTCCGACAGCCACCCCCGCAGCGCCGACGCGTTCTCCAGGGAGTCGGCGTCGCACCCCCAGGGGATCCGCTGCGCCTCCGACGCCCTGGCGGCGGCGGCGGCGGAGGAGGCGGAGTCGGTGGCGGGCGCGGAGCAGACCACCGTCGCCGCCGCCGCCGGGAGCGAGGGGCGGGGCGGGGAGCGGCGGCGGGAGCGGGAGCGAGGCTTGTAGGCCTTGCTGTTGAGCGGAGGGGAGAAGGGCGGGAGGAGCGAAGTCTGGAAGATTCTGGAAGCAGCAGCAGCAGCTCCCGCCATGGCCGATCAGATGTAGAGAGAGAGAAGAGAGAGAGAGAGAGCTTATCTGAGAGAGGGGAGAAGAAGAGGAAATGAGCGGTTGCTGGTGACTCGCGGGAAAGCATTCGTATCGCCGAAGCACCGTCCAATAGGAAAATGGGAAAAAAATACTTTTATTTCAATTAAAAACATTAGATTTTTCATTTTTTATTTTTTTTTGTTTAGTCCGTGCCCATTTTTACACCTAACGATAAATGCGTGGAAAAATAAATTACGTCGTAAGTGGATATAATAATGATCCCTAATTATTCTCGTATGGCAAAATAATAAAAAAAAAAATGTTGCTTGACACGAATTATGGCGAAAAAAAAAATTCAAAGGAAAAAGAAAAAAAGTGGTTCGAACCGAACGAAATCTACGTTCTTTATCGAGTCCGAAACCTATTCTCATATTTTCATTTCGAATAAAAAGTCCTTTTTCGAGCTATTGATGTGTACCATCTCTTTTATATATATATATATATATATATATATATATATATATATATATAGTTTGAACGAGCCGCTCAATCGATGATTCGGAAAGCATTTTGTTATTAATAATAACTTATATTGGTTTGATATCATCCTATTATGTCCACTGACACTACAAAAATGTTTTTACGCCTTCATTGTTGGACGGGTTTAATCACAGAATTATTAAAGAGTACATGTGTCGCACATCCAAAAGTAAACTGAACCTGCTAAAAGTCCAATGTTTAATAAAAAATTGTTGCTAACAACAAGCATACTTTCCTTTTCGTGAAGCCTGTAGAGCCAACGGTTATTGTGACTATTGATATTGACAAGCAACGTGTTCAATCTCGTGACAGATATGAATGCAATGATAATTTTGCTTTTATTTGTTATAGATGAGGTTATGTTGAAAAATCGTTGAGTAGTTCAAGCCTTAAAGGTACATGTGAAGTTAGTGTTTTACTGAGATCGACGGTCAATTTTTCATTTCTTTTTTCTTTCGTTACTAAGGACCCGGTCACGCAAAAATCTTTTCCGGCTTTTATTTCATTTGAAGTAAAATCGAAAATCGGTCTTTCGGGTTCGTTTTTTCCTGTTTTATCAGAAAAGCATTTAGTTTGTCAAAACAAAAGAGAGAACGTCCTCAATCCCAATTTTCCGACCCATGATAGATAGAGTAATTCAACTGAAAAAGCATCTTCTATTACACACTCGTTGTCAGAAGAAGTTGCAAGAACATGAGAAGTCAGTGGGAGTCCATGGATAAAAAATGTCGTAGGACGTCCATCATCAAAAGACACAAAAAGCAGGTACAAGAATCCGACTCAAGAACAGACAACCACGATACTTTCCATTCCTCGCGAAGCCACCGCCGCCGCGAGGTCTCCACACAGTACACAGTGGCTGTCCAATGGCAACACAATCCGACACATGAACTCGACTATTTTGCATCCACAGCCCAAGTCGACAATGGATACAGTCGAGCGAGTTTCATTCAAGAACATGCACCTTGAACATTCTCAGACTGCACCCACCTACCACCAAGAGCTTGCCGTGCTATGAGTTCCACGTCGGTTCGAAAAAAGGAAGGCAAATCTCTGCTCATTTAACAAATGTTAAGTAAAGAGACTAATTTCTTTGTTCCTCATAAAAACAAAATGTAGATCTAAGTTTCTAAATGCAGTAAAACTACTATTTTCTGTGGAAACTTAAGATAATCGGTTGATCCTACGTTGCGAAGCTCTTGAAAAATTTGCAACCACGTTCTATGTTTTCAACACTGAAAACCATCACCACAATGCTAACCTAGAACAGAACTCAATATGTCGGAAACCTATGACAATAACAGAACTCAATATCTCAGTAGCCTAAACCAAGAGGCTCAGCAGGAAATAGCCTCCACGAGAAGTTCCATGTCACATCCACCACCTCACTCGAGCCATCAATCGATAATTTAAATCCCATAGAAGAAGTGACAGCTAGTACGGCGACAAGTTTTACACGAGAAATTACACTGCACTCAGTGTTCATATACTTCGCAGCAGACAAAAATGAATCTCACATGAAATAAGTACAGATTATTCCCTGCAAGAACGTACAGGAGATCCCTGTGCTACACAGAAATGTGTACTGAATGAAACGCTACAATAACTTCGCTGACCATAGCCAGATTTGGTCCTTCACTATTCCACATATATTTATATCCTGCCTATACATGAAAGTGTGATTTTCTTTTCCCAGCTGTCTTACACATGAATTGCAATAGAAACAATAAAAGCACTAACCTGAGCTTCAGTTGAAACTGTAAATTTGACCAATCACAGAGTCGAGCAGCCAAATGCAGGAAGAGCTTCAGAGAAAGAGGTAGACAAAAGCCTACCCCATATTATCATTTATGACGTCCCTAACTTTGTCTAGTTGGCACCAATTACGATTTCCCCCTTATAGCACAGTGAAGAGGCCCAGAGGATGGCAAGGCAACAGGAACTGCCAAGCAAATGATATTTGTACAATTTGGCAGGAGGAATTTCGCGATTAGTTAATTCTTTATGGCGACGAGGACTACGATCAGCTCCCACATTTCAGTAATGCCATCCCACCATCCCTTTCATATTCAGCTCTCTTGGCTATAACTGAGGCTCCAGTGTCACCATCATGCAGATAGTCAAGGCAATCGATAGAATTGCACCTGCTCCATCCACTTCCCATCGAACCAACTATTTGCAAATAGAAGGTGAGGGTTTTTTCCCTCTGGGAATATATACGTCAACTCAGTAGCTTCTGGTTTGGCTCAATGGGTCATAGTCATAAGCATCACCAGCCTTGACAAAGCGGCCCTTCACTCGCCTTCGCACATCAGCTCTAGCTTTACGAGAGGCATATCTCACCTTCTTCTCAAACCTACGCATAAATCCAAGATACTAATGGAGATTAATAAAAAATAATCAAGGTACAAAACAAACAATTCCCTCCCGCTTTGTGGTGGTGGTTGGTTGTGAGGGTTGGTAATCAAACAAAACTACCCAGCAAATGCAGACGCATGAAACACATTTCGGCATTAAGCAGTTGTTGATTACAAGGCTCTAGAAAATGCGCATAAATGCTTAATTTTCCTGGAGATTGCAGACCAGGCAGGGGAAAGGTGGTTGGATAGGCAATGAAGCATATGTACAGCACTTTACATGTGAAGCTTCCACTACTATAAATGCACATAACAAGCGAACAGACTTGTAGATCTATGTAAAAGATGATTATTTCAACCTACTTTACTCTGAAATGATTGAATACGAGTTACTGAGTTAGTAACTTTGCTTAGGGTGTCAAAGGGAGCCATCATTACCCGTTTCTAGACTCTAGTATCTTTGGCCACAAAAACGGAACCATATCTGCTAATGTCACAGTAAATTCACGCATTAACTGTTGATCAATTTACTTTGCTTAAACAAAAAGTTCCTCAACTAGTTATCCATCTATTTCTCAGTAACCAAAGACACATACCAGCACACTATAAATGTCAAACAATCATGCACCGAAGATTTTGCACCATCAACTGCCACTGCCCAATGACAAAAGTTGGTGTGCTTGACTGTTGATAATTGATCTTGGCAGCTCTGAACAGAGACAAATATTGAAAGAAAACAACTGTAACATCAATAGCGCAGGCTTCAATCCCTCAGATCACAAGCAAGTGCATCAAAGAGCAAGAAGGCCAAAATGGTCATAGAGTGTACAGAAGCTTGTTTGCCGGCATGAAACTAGGACACAGGCCCAAATTCTTATATTGATACGATAACCCGCCAAAAATTGTTCAACTCATGTACACACACACACAGAGGGAGGGAGGGAGGGAGAAGGAAGACATGGGACCACTGGATAGCTTATAGGAGCAGGCATTGATTAAGAAAACAAAAAGAATGGTTAGCTACTAATGTGGACAGAACGTGTAAGTTGGCCGAAGAGGTGAGGCTCATATACAGTTGCATCACAATCAAATAGAACTACAAGCCCACCCAAATATGACAAGTGCTTATCTTATTTTCCACCTCAACCAATAGTTAGTGGCACTTCAAAAAAAGAATAATTCACGTCATTAAAAGTGTATGAGAGAAACAATTAACACACATTGCCCCCGACTCAACTCTCTTAAACTGGAGAACCAAAGTTATGCCAGCGGGCTCGGACCAGTACTGAAATCCCACTCCCAACTATTTTATTCAATTTCTAATAAAGCTCAGGAAACATGTCACAACAACACAGCAGATCAACGTACAGGATCTATTTTATCATGCCTACTGTGACTTGAAGTAAAGGAATTAAACTCATGCTTACTTGCGTGACTTCTTCTTTTCCTTGTAACGCATCACAGCATTGCTCCTGCTTGCTGATGTGAATGAATTTTCAGGACCAGGGGTAGACCATGGAGGCTCTCCCATAAGAAGCATTGATGAAGCCCCACAATCTTGATAATCACCAGCGCTATTCTCTCCAATAGGACCAGAGAATGAGAGATTGGAATGGGGTTGTCTTGTCGAAAAACAAATAACAGGCTCGGTTTTAGAGCTCATCATAGACTCAGCCGAGGCAACACTGCATGCAGGCTGTATTGCGTGTCCAGAAGATGATCCCTGTGAAAAAAATCATGAACTATCTTTGTTCAGTCATATGTCTACATACAAGCCTACTATGCCAGCAATACTCAAACTAAGACAGAATAAGAACGCGAGAGAAGTCCTACGAGCCCTGCAGTGAAAGCAATGCCATTAACACCTGACAGCTAGGAAGATTTAGAAACAAGAGGCAGTGGCATCATGTCGAGAGAGAAGTTCAGCGAACCTGTCACCTATATACCATGGCTGCAACAGACTATGCACCTAACCAGCCATAAACCAAACTAAGCAGGTTACACGCAACCTTAACCCAACCAGATTGCGTATGAAATTCATTAGACTCCAAGCGAATTCCAAATACCACCGAACAAACCTCTCCTGAGTTTAGAAAAAGAATGATAGTATATAACACAAATTGTTACTTCATTAGACAGAAGAAAGGAACTTAAAATACCAGCAAAAAATTCAGCATGCCTTGACCGTATAATGATGGTCACCAACAATTGAAGATGAATTAGAACAAGATTATTGATCCATGAGCAGACACAACCCAAGAGCATTCATATAGTAGAGTTAAAACAACTTTCAGATGCACATACAGTTTCCAATTAGCAGTGTCACCCATCTTTCAAAATGGGAAAGGACTAACCTCATCCTCCTAGACATTTGAGTGAGAGGGAAATCTTTCCCTGCACCATGGAAAGGGAAACACAAACAACAACGACAACAAACACCAAGCCTTATCCCACAAAATTATTAGTTATTTCCTTGGAAGACAAAGGTTGTCAACTCATCAAGAAAGCAAGCCAAGAACAGTCCACCATGATTGAATCGGTACTCAACCCAGAGCTGGGATAAACAAAAGGGGACATCAAACATCAAGCTTCTATTAAATGGTAATAAAATAACACGGTGTTTGACATATTGTCCCACCCCATGTTCTCTTCTTCATTTTGCTTCAAAAGAACGCCCTCGTGTCTAAGCCTACGTGGCACTATTCTTCATCTCCGTGTCTCTGCTAGTTCAGTCTGAAGGAAAATCATATGCCCTGCTTTTAAGGAGACAGCAACTCTTTTCAACATCCCACTACCCACCCTTCTTGTATGTATCTTCTCAAACATAGTCCACTATTTCTCAAATCAGTTTGAAGTGACAATCGATACCAGAAGTAGCTTGACTTTGATGACAATCTCACGCTGCTTTAATCTATAGCCAAAACCAAGGACATGCTGAAACTCTTGTGTTTATAGTTATATTTTATCCCTCAAAAGTGTTCTGTGTACAACAAACAAGTAATATATATTAAAACTTACACAAATATGTTTACAGGGATACCCAGCCTCCAATTTTATTAACCTAGAAAACCAATACTTTACATCATTTCATCTCAATGTGAAAACGCCTAAGGACTTCTCCTGATGAGAATACAATCCATCCCAAGAAACAGTGCAAACTATCATAGACCTAGTATTTATCCTTTCTGAGAAACGAACATGGAAAAACATTGATAGGATTCAACAACAGCAACTACCGATATAACAACATAACCAAACTCCACTCTTCTTCCGCCAAACAGAAAACGGAAAGAAAAGAGGAACAAACACAGAAAAACATATGATGCACAATTGAGTGGTAGAGAGATCATGTCTCTTCTATCGGATCATAGGATAGAGTTTGCAGCAAAATATTCAGAAAGACCAAAAACGCTTCCTTTAATAACAAAATACCTCAGCAACTACTGGACCCTGACAGTTGGAATCACCAGCAGACATTTCCTTTGTCCCAAATAAGCTGTCGATCCCACCATTCTCAAACAGCAATTCTGAGTTAGTTAGGGCAACACCAAAAAGTTCTTCATAATTTTCAAGATCCAAATCCACTTCATCCATGTTGAAATCCTCATAGAACCTATCGTCTTCAAAAAGCCCCGGACTTTTTGTAATAGGGATGCACACCTAAATGAAGATGCATAGGACGCTTCAGAATTCAGTGACGGATGCAATGGATCAATATGCACTAGTACAAAATGCATAACGGAGGAGCTTAATGCAAACAGTTTTAGAAAAGCCGATATCAATCCCAAAGACAAATAAAAAGATCGATTTTGGTGGTGTTTCAGGGCAATGTTTCCCACAACAGAACCCACATATTATGATATCTACTACCCTAATGGAAATGTTGCTATCAAATCATTTTCCTCTACAATAAAGAATAGCAGGACTACTGCTAGAGCCTCAGCACCAGGATGCCCTCTAAGAATGGAATTTACAGGAGAAAAGATCAGCACAAGAGTGGAGAACATAGATGCCTGTCTAACTCGCGTTTCACAAGAAGGCCTCTTAAAGCAAAAGGTCAACGTTATTGGAACTGAACAGCGCAAACTTTGTCGATGCTCGTGTAGAAGTTTTACCTTTGATAAATCGATGACAGATTATTTGATGGTTGAAAATAAAATTCAATATCACACCACGGTCCAGTGATTAAACAAGCATTTGCACAAACAAAGTCAAATTCATGAGATCTGTACCACAAAAGTAGAACTCACATTCACGCGATATGCATATTAGAAGGATTTTACAAATACTGTTAGATTCCTGAAAAGAAATTAACTGTTGATTCGCTTCATAGACTAACCTAATTCAGAATGATTTTTAAAGGGTAAAACCAGAAATACAGCAATAGAATTATCACTTTCATGTGACTGTTGCTAGAATTTAAGCATGGCAGGACAAGTTTAAAAAGGTGAAAGCACTCTCGAAATAGCAGATGGAGCTACCCACACTATTTTAATTTTGCAGCTCAACAATAAACATCCCATACGAGAAGTTGAGTGAATACTTAGGGCTTCTTTGATAGAACTATAATTGAGAACTAAAAATATAAGAACCGAATTTTAAGTGCTGAGAACCTTTTAAGTTCTGAAAATGGAAAACAGAAATCGCTCAATAATAGCTGATATTAGTAACTTCTCAAGCACGGAACTCTGACCCTTACTGGTAGGTTTTAGTATCATATTTGCTATTATTTGTTTTGAAAATGGAAAACAGAATTCGGATGACACTTCTTTCCCAACCTAGTAAAGCATCATTAAACTTGTATCTTCACAATCACAGGATCTAGATTGATTCTTTCAAACATGTCTCTGAACGTCAAATGGCAAAAATAAACCTCATTACTGCCACAACAGAATTCAGTAACACTGATTGCAAAGAGATAATAATAAGCACAATGTGTGCATGTCATTTAGCAAAAAAAATTCAGTCAAATAAAGGAAATGGTTTTAATCATTCACTAAATGGTGGCAAGAACAATCGAGGAAAAGGAGGAGCAATCAGAAAATAGTTCCGTCTTTGAATAATGCTTGTCAAGCAAACAGTTCTGATTTCAGGGAATCAGATACCTTTCAACCTAAAAAATTTTCTTTTCACACCATCATGCACCAACTATGTTGCGACAATCGCAGTCTGCCTTGGAAGAGAACTCATTGGTTGCTTCGTGTTCTTCTCGATGACTTTCTTTTCTCAAAGTAGATGCAAATAAAATGAACTGGTTGTTTACCTTAGGAGTCGCTGTGCTTGCAGATGCAGCCGGCTGACCCACGTTCAGAGACACTGATTTAAGTTCCGGCAATGAAGATGACCCGACCCAAACCTTTGCCTTCCCAGCCTCAACATCAGCACAAACAGATACATCTTGGCTACTGCTATCTTTTGGCGGAATGCAAGCTGCGTTTTCACCCTCCTCTGCTATGCTCATCAACCCCATTTCCTTCTCACACGTGGAATCGCGTACACTGGGGAAGTCTAGCACAAAAGACCAGATTGAAGAAAGCTCTGCTGCTGAGGGACAACCAGAATAACAGTTTAATGTTTGCCTCTTATGTGTTGATGCAGAGGTAGATGCCCCATGACCGATCCAATCACAATTCTGACAAAGCGAGACCCTCTCTTCTGCACATCTAACAACAGCAGGTTGTGAATTACACCTCTCACATAACAGCGTTCTGGAATGGCGCCTCGAAAGGGCGTTGGCAGAATGAACATTCCGATCACATGATAAGCATAAGCATGCAGCATCAGATCGGCAATACACCATAGACCTCTGCTCTCCACAGAACTCACATATATAACCCATTTTCAAGCGGTAACTCCTAGTTGAGACCGGAACAGAATCAAGAGATTTGGGATACTTCTTCAACTCAAAACCGCAATACTGGATCTCAAAATTAAACAGCAAGAACAGCTTCTTCAATCTCTGAGATTCCACCAAGCCCCTTCTCGATCCTCAGTCACACAGTTTCTCCTTTCTGTCAACAAGATAGAATATTAGTCAGCTGGATGTAGCTTCAGGAGATCAAGCTTTGAGTCCTTGTATAGGACAAGCAAAGAAGAAGTAATCTCGACCAAGAAATTCTCGTGTTGCTATTCCCAAAGCAGTAGTTTGCTCGGCGAAAACACACATGAGAAATGCAACGAAAAAATATTGAGCTTTATAAAGATGATAGGAAACCCCCAATTTCAAGCTTGAGAGCAACAAGAATTATACGAAGCCTTTACTTAGAGATAATGTCAAGAGGAAAAGTGAAACCTTTCAGCAGATATTAGGGAAACTTAAAGCAACTCAAGACTGATGAAAAGGGTTTACCTGAAGAAAGCACGAAAAAACTTTGTCCAAAAAAGGGTTTGTGGATTAACCAAAAACTAAGCAGATTTCTAACTTCATCAGTCAGCCTATGGAGAACCAGAGAACTATTATCCTTTTTACCACTGAAAAAAAAAGCATTCAATTTCACATCAAACCGTCAGCAATAAGGACCACATAAACCTTATCCTCCCCACATCGCGAGGAACGATCGATAAAAACAGACCCCGAACTACACCAGCGCCTCCAATTCACCTCGCGAATCCAACACGGAAACTCCGCGATCCAACCGCGGAACTCCACGCACCCAATCACCAACCCCCGGTCGACCCCAAAAACCGAAGCCCTCCTCGATCACCAAGCTCGCGAAGCTGATCTCGAGCGACGCAGCACGACCCGACCGAATCGAAACAAAAACCCACGAAAAACGAGACGACACACGGACAGACAAACAGCCGCGAAAAAACCCCCCCACCTCGTCAGACGGCGGCGAGATCTGCAACCAGCTCCGGCGGCCACCGACGTCAGGCGAGGAAGCGCAGCAGCAGCAGCAGCAGCATGCAAGGAGGAGGAGGAGGAGGAAGGATCAGGGAAACCCTCGACCGAAGAAGAAGAAGAGCTGCGGAGGAGCTTCGCAGAATCGGAGAGAGAGAGAGAGATATGGCGGGTTGGGTATGTCTGCGGGAGGAGTGCATGTGCTAATGTGATGAACCGAGCAGGAAGGGTGACATAAGACGATGAAAAGCGCGCAGGAGAGAGAAAATATATATTAAAAAAAAAAGGATATCATATTTATTATTATTATATTATAAGATATTGTCTTTTTCCCCTTTGGTCGGTATATTATATTATTATTTGGACAATGCAGTTAATGTTGTTTGGCCCATCTGGCGATAAGAAAAAGCGGGATTAAAAAATTGGAAAAAAGTGGCCAATTGCGGGTGGGCCCCGTGTCCTTTTCGGAGTTAAACCAAAAGTTGCTTTTTTCCGTTTTTTCTTTCGTTTTTTTCCCCTTTTTATTCCTTTTTTTTTTAATCTATTTTTTGGCCTTTTTGCTGCTAAAAGTCTAGACTGTGAACATCGTTTTGACTTGTTGCCCCTTTTTTTTTGGAGATGTAAATACTAAATACCCTTGACTAGTCTTTCTATTTTGTTGAGGTTGTCTAGTATTTAGGATGATCGTGTAATTTAATTTTTAGCTTTAGGGACTAATTTTGGGAGTGATTCTGAAATTTATTCTTTTGCTTTTTTGCGAATTTAGCAACCTTCGCACTTTAATTTATATTTAACCCAAATCGCAATGCGGAATTATATGTATTATTTATGTCTAATTCTTTTTTTCATTCTCGAATTTTCGGAGGGAAACTCCATGAATAGATATGTAATACTTCTTTCATAGTCGGTTGTAATTTATCGCGAAGGCTAAAGTTAGACATCTCGAATTTTTCGGTGACTTTTAGTTTTCTTTTTTTTTTTTGGGTCGAAGGTGACTTATTGTTTTTGGTTATACCTTTTTTAGGGGATTTATATTCGTGCTCAATATCGAGCTTTTGAAATTTCATCAGCATACAAATATTGACTAGGAATCATTTGCTTGTCCCATCTTCCAAAGGGGCAAAAAAAAATGAGAAATTAAATTAAGTTTTCCACTGTGTAGAAAATCAAAAATTCAGGAGAAAATCAATTAAATAGTTTTTGGCAATTCCCGAAAAAAATCGCACTTTGCAAGCCCCGCGCAATCTAATGAAACACCTGTCCCTTCTTCACTCGCGTGTTAGTTGTGCATCACGTGCCTTTCCTAAGCTTGTGGCGGCTACTGATCAAGACAATTAAAAACTTAATCACGTTCTTGGAGGTCATAATCATAGGATCAATCGAAAACCCTAGAAATTTCTTCTTGCCTTGCTTCATGTGATGGTGGGGCAATCGATCCTGCTTTGGGAATCGAGTGTTAATTAAGCCACCATTAGACTTAAGTAGAGCAGATGATAAGTGATCCTTTAATTTAATCTATTAAATGATGATCATGCCTTTTTCTGGGAAGTGTTGAGGAAGATCTTCAAGGGGTAAGGAAGCGTGACATTTCTTGATCGATGATCCTCAGTTGGTCACAATTTGATGATGTCACTAGTTAGGCCCGTTTCTATGAAATTTTCTCCGATGAAGTCGTACTTATTGTAGTAAGTAGCCGGCGATGTTATTCGTAAGTAAAGATTAACACCCAAATGGTCCTGACCGAAATCACACGTTTGAGGATTTGGCCAACGAAGCACGAGCTTCTACATTATCGACCGAGGGAATTGGAGCACGACCCTCTTTTAGCGTGGCCCTGTGATGAACCGGAATTCTAGCCAATTCGACAAGGGCTCGGGGGAAGCGATGGCCGAGACAAGAGGGCTATTACGACGTCCAAGGAGCGATCACCGAGACGAGAAAGGCTTGGACAAATTTCAACCGCCAACAAGAATCTTTTGTTGCAAACACATAGAAGAAATCATCATCCTAAAAAATTTCTCCAATTTTTTATTATTAAAAAAAAAATTCAAGAACTCTATCCAAATGATAAAAGAAAGGGAAAAAGCCACAAAAAATCTCAAATCGTGCCCACCATAACATATTTATCTTGAAATTTTTTCGAGACATTACAAATCGTACGTTCACCTTGACACATTTTCCTAAACTTTTTCTCGTGATACAAAAAATCTCAAACTTGTACTTACGTGATACATTCACTTTCCGTCAAGATTCCGTCAGATTAATTTTTATGTCAACACTGTTTGCTTCCTGACATTTATGGTTGCAGATTCTTAATAGTTCCCATCAACAGAAATCTGACGAATCGAGATTTTTAGTGTCACGGAAAAAAAAGGTTTGGAGCAAATATACGACGGTGGTATTTTCCTTATAAAACAGAGAAAAAGAGAGAATGAAAGAAAGGGATGACGATGAACTTGAAACCGGGGGAACCCCAAATCCCAAATTGCCAAAAGGCAAGTGGGAGGCGCAAAGGAGCGGAAAAAGCTCGAAAGCGACGGGCCCGCATCAGCATCGGGGGGGCCCCACTCGAAGATCCGAAAGCCCCGTGGGGGAAAAAAGCGCATCGACACGTGGCGCTCCCACAGCGCCCTGTCGTACTCCATCCCCCCCCCCCCCCCCCCGCGAGCATTAGAGAAACCATTTAACTTTTTTCGCCCACCATCGGATGTGGGGCGCTTGGCTTTTGCAATTTGGACGTCCCACTTGGGATATGATGATTCTAATGGCCTCCTCCTCCTCCTCCTCCTTTGCCCACTCAAAAAAACACTGAAAAGAGTTCCTTTCCCATCCCAAGGGATTTTCTCACAGATCTCCCAACAAAAAAATAATCTATTGAGTAGGGGGGCAGCGAGCGGTTCTGGAGTCGAGCCGGTCCGATCTTGAAATCCGGAACCTACCCCCATAGGGTCGGTTCTCGTGCTTTGAAACCCGGAACCGACCTCTGCAGACCCTGAAACCGACCATGCCGGTTGGTCGGATTCGAGGGTCGATCCAGAGAACCGAACCGATCCTTCCTCTTCCTTTTCAGTTTCGTGTTTTTTCTTTTCGTATTTCTTGAAATGCCAGGCTTTACTCTCTAAAGTACATGTCCTTCGACACGCAATATCTAGAACCGTGATGCTTAGAAACAAAAAATGGGCGAGAAGTAAAACACCGGTAAAAGCCAAACAGAAATCTAAAGCGGCAGGGAATTATCCAAGTCAACTCATCCTTTGGTCAAGCAAAACGAAAACTAAAGCAAAAGTAAAGATCTCCGCTTGCCAAAAGTAACCATTCGCGAAAGATGAACACGTAAAATATAATAAACAACAAGAAGTTGAAAAACTTAACGTAAAAGATGTATTTATAGAACTTTTTTTTTTTTTGATGAGGAAAAACTCACACACGCGCACGCTAAGTCACTCCGACGGATTCGAACACTCAACCTTGGGAGGAAAAGCTCCGCAGGCTGGATGTATTTATAGAACTTCATCTCTCATTCATCCACAAAAGATTGCTCTAAATTCTAACCACCTGAGAACCAAACGCAAACGACAAATATAGTTAAAATGGGTTCGGTCTAAAGTCGGTCTGGTTCAGCACCTTCTTAACCTTGGAACCCGACCGTACAGTGTCGGTTCCCAATTTTCGGGATTGAGCATCGGACCATTTCCCAAGGGAGCCGACCAAATCGGACTGCACGGTGTTGGTTCGGTCCTGCTTGAGGGCTAATCCCGAATCGGTGCTCCCCCCCCTGCTATTAAGCAGATTAATAGATATCAAGATTTCATTCGATATATCGATTTTGTTTACAATCTTCTGAAAAAAATTGACTGGTCTGGTCCCAACCTAGTCCATGAAAAGAGAGGATCGACTCAGTCGTCCGGAGACTTGCAGGAGAATTGATTGCTTGGGATGACTTCGTCAATGAGAATTGATTGCTTGGGATGTACACATGAACAGGTAGGAAGACGAGTGCGAGGCCATTTTGGAAAGTTGGGGAAAAATGTGTAATATTTGAAAGTACAGGGGCAAAATGTGTAATATACCGAAAGTTGGGATGAGTATCGTGAGATTTTTCTCTATTATATAAAAATAAACAAATAGATGTTCAAGGAACTTTTATATCAACTATTCAAGGTTAGATTTTCTTTTCTAAATATGAAAACAGACAAGTTCAAATATCAAATCGAAACGACAATAAGAAAAGAGAGTGAAAATTACCTCTTGGATCTCGTAGTACCGAGTAATTCACTTTTGGTCATTATTGTTTTGTTTGGTTAGTTACTATTATAGTCGTTATAATATTGTATTCCGATGGTTTAAGTTATTCCATCAAATTTTCGTTCGAATTTTATCGGAACTCGTTGAGTCAACATTTGTTATTGATACATGGCTCCTACATAAGAAATCTCTAAATTAAAGTTAAGACTTTTAGTCCCCATACTTCTCGTAGTTCTCAAGTTCAGTCCCCGTGCTTTGTTTTCATGACAATTTGATTGGGAGCGCGGGTTGCCCTTACGTACCTCGTCTTATAACGACATAGTTATTTCTTATGAAAATTAGATGGATGTCGTTGCTGCGTTTCGTGTTTATGTCGACTTAAATGATGCATTAGCTTAAAATGAGATCGAATCAAATCAAGCAACTTATCTAGAGAAATAAATCTTGATAGTCAGAGAGGAACTACATCGAATGGAGTGATATATTGTTAGGAGTCTGTGTTACGGAAATCGTACATCAGAGAATTTGTGCAGTATAAAACTGTTAATATATCTCAGTTGGACTACAAACAAATATTTGGTTTAAGCTTTTGAGTGAAGATGGATCTAATCGGATATTTTAACAAGCTCAGACTTTGATTCCCTCTTAACGATGTCCTCAGGCAAAAGGTATCGGCTCTGTGATATCAGAGCTAGGTATAGATACTTGAATTAAGATGGAGCAGACCTAAAACTGGAGGGAGAAATTTTTTGCATCTTCTCGAGAGTGTGAACATTTCGTCTAAAAGCATGTGATTAATGCTTGTTCACCTCTAGCAATGCTGGGGGTCGCGGCGACGTTGGCAGCAACCTCCCCTCTTCGTCTATCAAATGGTAAAGAATGGTTGACTTAAATGATGCATTAGCTTAAAACAAGATCAAATCAAATCAAAGCAAGTTGTCTAGAGACATAACCTTGACGGCCAAAGAGCGACTACATCGAATGGAGTGACACGTTGTTAGGATGCATGTAAAAGTTAAGTTGGAGAAATTTCATTTTAGAAAATTAATGTGACGTAGAGCTGTTAATATATTCAAATCAGCCCATAATTTATTAGTTTAAGTTTTTGAGTGAATGTGGGTCAAACTAAATATTTTAATACACTCGAGCTCCCTCTCGATAATCTCTCTAGGCAAAAAATGTTAAATGTTGGGTTTCTACCGCGTGCTCCCAACATATATCGATTAGTTATACCAAATTTGGTTATAAAGGCTCGATACATATCGCTTGTTTGATTATTCCAATAAATATTAACAATTATTTTTTTTCCCAAGTATTTAATGCAATTTTGTATGTTTGATAACTACAAAGTGCACACCATTTAGTTGAAATTTTAAGTCAAAAGGCATTTAAAAAGTTCTAACATAAATAGTTGAACATAGCGACTCCCGTTTCCAAAAATTGAATTGATTGGTTCTCAAATTGTCTGTTCTTATCTGGACCACTTTATATTATACGTAACAAATTGAATTTTTTTTAAAAAAATATAAAAATCGCACCATTTTACTATAGAAATATATGTCGGAACCAGACTGGTTGGTTTGGTTACAGGATAGAATTGGCGATTACAACCTTGTCAATGGGAATGGAACCGATTATTATGCCGGTTTAGTTCAGTTTCCGAGTTGAATCGAATTCGGTGTGCGCACCCTTAAATAGTACAAGTTTTGCACATGCCGGGCAGCGTCCCGCCTTGCCTCGTGGGGATCGGGAGGGGCCGCCCGCCCCCTGCCCCGCCCCGCCCCCACGGGGACCGGGGCATCGGCGGGGCCATCTCTCGTGGCCCATATCCGCGATATCAAATCAAAAATGGTAAATTTAAAAAAAAAAAAATCAGATTAGGGCGCCAAAAGGAGACTGAATAGAAGAAATTAGAGCGCGACCTTAAAAGCTTTTGCTCTCTCTATCGCATCATCACTTCGGAGAACCTCCCCCGTCGCGCTCTTCCGGTGCCGTCAATCATCTCCGCCGCCGCCGCCGCCGCCGCCGTTTCTCGCCGTCTCCGAGCCGCACCTCCCCTCTCCCGTTCATCTCCATTGCCGGTCGGGGAGACTCGAGGCGGACCAGTCCCGCCGGAAGCTCCGTCGCCGGCGCTCGTCTTCTTCATCGGAGACGCCGTCCAGAACCTCCTCGTGCAGGTTCGACCGGTGATCGCGGTCGAGATTTCTCCTCGGCAAGGCAAGGTTCGAAGTCTTCTGTCTCGGTGCGTCTGTGGACAGGAACAAAAGAGTAATGTCACGGTGATGTCATGTGGAAACCGACTAGTGTTAGGGCTATTGTTGAGGATTTGGTCTAAATCTCTCTTGATGTGATACCGTTGAACCAAGAAATTGCCCTAGCATTGCGTATAGGACTGTCATCCGAGACGTTCATCGTCCGTTCGACGAAATGTTCAAGTTGAACCAGAACATGCCACCGGTTCCATTGGCTCACCCGGGACCAGACCAGCCTCTGGTCTGGTTCCCTGTTCCTGGGTGGGAACCGGACCACCCGGGAACTGATCACCCCTACTGGAGACTGAGTGAACGAGTTTCTTGTTTGGATTAACTCGCGACTTAGCATTTCGCCCGTTTCCCATCAAGTTCCCGCGGGGGGGACTTTCCTTCCCGGAGCTTCATTCCCGCGAATTTAGCGTAGTACGCTTTGGTCTCTTTCGTTTTTTGTCCCCCTTGAAATTTCCATCAAAAATTTTTTTTTTGGTCGATTTCTTGTGTTTTATGGTTAATTCGTTAAATGGGATGCTGGTTAGAGAGTTTGATTTGTTTTCTGGTTTTTGCAGCTGGAGCTTCTGTGGGGGTCTGGAGGGTATGAACCGTGCTTGCCATTTCATAGCTACTAAGTCCATGTGAGGGTCCTTGAATTAATCCTGTTTCGAGACGAATTTGGATTTAGTTGCTTGGCTGTCACTTTGGGGTTTGAGTTTCGCTCTTTGCTAATTGTTTTTGGTTTGAATTATGTGTTGGATTGTTTTCTCTTTCAATGGAAAGAACATAGTAAACGTCCTGTAAATTTTTTTTGGAACTCTAGCTTTTCAACTCCAAGGGATCCATTTATGTTGTAAGGAAAAAGTGAATTGTGGATGCATATTGATGGAGGAGTTCACTGGAAGTATTAACTCCTGTGTGCGAAATGCAATTGGGTGTTGGATCTTTCGATTGGTGCAATCAAGTTTTGTATTTTTTCAAAATAGTGCAATGGGATCTCTAAAGTTAGAGAATACCATGTAAGAGAAACCGGAAAAGTGATGAATGGAAGACTTTATCGCACTTTTTCAAAAACTTTCAGGACTTGATTGCAATCAGTAACAATGCTTAGAACGTCTTGTGTACTTTTCCCTGTGTTGATGGGAAGCTCTGATATGTTGCTGGAAAGATCATTGTCCTTGATAAATGTTTCAAGCCTTCCCTAAGTACATCGCTTTTGCTCTGTGGGCTTTTCTGCAGAATCTTTGGTGCTGTAGCTGCCAAGAAGTCATTCAATTTTTCTCCTAAGTTTTCTCGGCAGTCTTGGATCCGGGAGATCAGAATGGAGAAGGGTCAGAATAACTGCCTAAACGGTGGCAGCAGAGAGTCAAGAGGTGCTCTTATTGTTCTAGAAGGATTGGATCGTAGTGGTAAGAGTACGCAGTCGATGAGGCTGGTTTCTTTCTTGGAGGGACTGGGGCATTCGACTGAACTATGGCGATTTCCAGACAGAACCACAAGCATTGGTCAGATGATATCGTCCTACCTCTCTAATGAATCGCAGTTAGATGACTACACGACACATCTACTATTCAGTGCTAACAGATGGGAGAAGAGGTATGCCATCTTTCTTGTAAGCAGCTTGCACTTTCCTTGCTAAAATCTGTACACCATGGTCATCTTTTTGCACAGACGAGCTATTCACATAGATGAGCTTAGCAAATATCTAGCTGTGTTTGCCAACTAAGTGGTTCTCGCCTTTCCTTAGTGAGCTGGTGGACATGATGCCTTCTTCATTGTACAGTACTGGGATGGCTAATGATTCTGTGGTTCTTGTTAAACTTAACAAGGCGGAAGGTTGACACCTATTACTCCTTGACCATCTGTTTTAACTGGTCATGTTTACATGCTTACCCTTGTCTTTGTATGAAGGTATCAGCAACAATGATAACATAATCGTTAGAAATTTCTGGAAGATAAGACGGTGAAAAATAATTAAATTGGTGTACGGTTCAGGCAATTGGTTGCTTGAGGATGAAAGCATCCAGGATCTCTATGAGGTCAAAAATTCTAACATGTGATTTGGTTAGGTATCTTTTGCATTCATTACACAACAAGTGTGGAGAAGTTAGGCAAATCAAAAAAATGATTATGATATAATACCACATGTGAATGTTAAATGGTATAGTGGATGCATAAGATACTTTCTTGATAGGATCGTTCGCTATGATATTATCGTGATTAGTACTTGGCAAAGTCAATATCTTTTGAGCAAACTATTATCGAATAATCTTTTTGACAGGGTTATTTTATGGCATATGATTAAGTACGTTTGCTCTCAAACTAGAAAAAAATTTCTGCTGCTAATTAGCATGCCTTATCCTTCATTTTTTTGTTCTTTTTTTTTTGTCATGCTAGTCTTGTACAAAGTGTATGGTAAACAGGTACCAGGATGATTTCCCATTTTATTGGCCAATTATTTCTCTCATGTTTGCAGATCTTTGATGGAAAAAAAGCTGAAATCGGGGACCACCCTCATTGTTGACCGATATTCATACTCTGGCATTGCTTTTTCATCTGCCAAAGGACTTGATTTTGAATGGTGCAAGGTTAACACTGCTAGAGCATATTTCACCAGAAGACTCAATCTTCTTTATGTTTTAGTTTGGAGATGATATTGTTTTTCCTCTTCTCAGGCACCAGAGATTGGTTTGTTGGCCCCAGATGTTGTCTTCTATTTGGACATACCACCTGAGGTAGTTGGGTCATACCAAATTTGACTTTGGGAAAACTCTGGGAATTGTTACGCTGGAAGAAGTACAAACTTTAGTTTATGTTGGTCCGTCTGAAAAAAATTCTTCATTTTTATGATGTCAAAATCTAGAGAAATTAACCACCACCCGCAGCGGCTGCGTTGGCTTGCGCTCTTGTCCCCCCACGAAGGGATCGGAGTTCGAACCCCAGCGTAGTCGTTAGGGATTCTTAAGTGTGGCGCCGTGGTGGTGGGTCCCGCAGCGTCATCCAGGTTTACCCTCCTCCGGCTGTCGCCCGGGTTCCCGGGTTATCAAAAAAAAAAAAAAAAAATCTAGAGAAATTGCCCTTACCCAAAAAAAATCTAGAGAAATTATCGTTGAAAAAGGACAAGTGTACCTGGAAACTGTTGGATCAATACAGAGAAGCATCTCTTTGATTGTCAGACGAAAAAAACAGCGAGGATTTTTTAAATTGTTGAATGTATGATACTGTGCTATTGTTTTATTGTAATATACTGGAACTGGCTCTTCCTGACTCCAGCAGCAATTTCGAAATTTCAGAAAGCTGCGGAGAGAGGAGGATATGGAGATGAGAGGTATGAGAAACTTGAGTTTCAAAGGAAGGTTGGTAAAAGCTACCAGGCTCTGTGTGATGCCTCCTGGAAGGTAGGTCTCATCTACTGAATTCGGCAATATCATTTGACTGTGCGTTTGGTCATTCATGTTAATATGCCTCGTGTGTTATCATCTGGGACATTCCCTCTTGAGTTGCTGTGGTTTTGGGAATCTTTGTAGGCTACATATGCAATCCTCAAAAGATCCATCATTCTTTCTCCTCTTATCATTGGTCTTTAAAGCGCTCAAATAGAGATTTTTTTGCAGTGTACATGGTTCCACTGGTGTATTTAGTTTGCCATGGTTATCAGCTTACTACTAGAGAGGTTTTAGCTCTGATATCTAGCTTCTAAGAGACTGCTGTACATGGTTTTCCACACTGACATTAGATTTTATAGCTGTGTGAATTCCTTATCTGTGCGATCTTATAAGATTTGCATGTTTGCGTTGTATTTCAATCTGCACTTAGCATGCCATGGAAGAATGCTTTGTTTCTTGTCATGATGTGGATTGATGTTGCAGTTCTATCCTTTTCCCTTTATGTTTTCTATCCTGTCTTGACCCTTCGACGACTGAAAGGGCTGAATTTTTGGAGCTGCCGATCATATGGGTTCCTTCCATTTGTTTGCAGATTGTAGATGCTCTGTTACCAATGGAAGATATATCAAAACAGATGCAGGAGATCGCGATCAATTGTGTCTTGGAATGTCAAAAAGGCAAGTGCCTTTCACATCTATGGTCATGTTGATTCTGTCTAGCAACATTGAAGACCTCACACTACCGGCTGGTTGTTTTACTCGAGAACGCGATCTACAGCTATTTATATCTCATTGTAAGAGGAAAATTGCATGCGGCGTTAGCTATGAGACTTTTTACCGTTTCAGGACCATTTTGAAGTATGATATTACTTTGTGAGTCAACAGTATTACAATGAGCTTAGTGTGTTGAGTTGCGTTTTTATTCGAATTTACTCTGTACTTCGTGTTAATATTGCCCTAAGATGGATTGTCAAACAAATTCTCTCTTCTTAACAATTATGAAGTGATTATATTGGATTCTAGGTTCTTTAATTTTCTATCTCATAGAGGAAATATGTAATGATACGTAAACGATATGTTAGTTTTGTTTTTGGCCAGTGATGTAACATATTTATTCAAAGCCGTTAAGATAAAGTGTTAGTTACGGAGTTCTCTCTTAGATCAAGAACCAATCCCAACATTTCAAAGAAGTACGTGGGGTTAAGCCGTTTGGAGAACATGAAACCATCACGAAATCATATTCAAGCTTGTTGACTTGAGACTGTAATGTCACATGATAATCCCGCTGAAGCAATTGTCTAGACGACTTCATCAATTATATCTAAACTTCTAATATATGCTTCGAATGTTGTCTCATGGGATGAATTTCTCTCCTTTCTTAAAAGAGATATTCTCCTTTATCTGGTTACAACAAGAACCTCATACTTAGTTGAATTAATGTTTCTCATATATTGGATTTAAAGAATAAAGATCGTAAAACACATGCACATCGCTTAGTTATGAGGTTGAAATGGTTCTTTACGCAAGTGCAACCTTATATACGACAATTTAAGCTTTTGGTTTGCAAATTCCTTCTAATATTAGGCCCGACTTCATATCTTTCACTCTCAGTTTATTTTATTTTTTTACAAAGCATCTTTTTGCACTCAATTAATCAGTGATTTCACGTGCAAACTCTGGTTAATTATGTAATTCCACATTCTTCTAATTCACATCAAGACAATTGTTCCTCTTCTTAGTGCCTTGAATCTACGCCAGTATGTCCATTCTCCCTTTAATTTTCTTGTTGTCGCACTTGTTTCCTTATGCCTTGGCGGGTCCCTTGGTAAAATAATGGGATTTTATGGTTTAGGACATGGTTTCAAGCTTATTTCTTGCTGGGAGCAACCTTTTTGGGACAGGTTACAGTAGCGATGTGCAAGATTGAATATATATGTACGAATTAATCGAAAAAAGTAATAGAAGTTAAAAAAGAGAGAGAGATTAAACGAGAAAAGAGGAGAGTGATGACGATGACGACAGCATTTTCCATTTAGGTGGGTCGGGAGCAATGATGACGACACTAATTAGAAATTCGCAAAATCCGACTATTCTTGTTTTCATCGAATGAAAAAGACACCTTTTTGTCCCCCCAACCAAAGAGAGTTTAAGAATCTTCGGGTTAAGACCAACAATGTTGGAGTGAATTGCTGCGATCGCACTCAACACGGTCGACCACTACCAACTCCCAATCAATGCGGCATGGTCAGACGTCACAAAAAAGCATCCCTTCAACTGTAATTGTCAGATGTTGCTCTCCTATGATTACTCTCGCGACTGCGAGATTTGGAGGTCAATCTTCTCATGCTCATAGAAATAGAATATCCTCGTCACGATCCTGATTCTACTTCATCGAGATATTGATGAATTCAGACCTAAGAGGCTTCTCCGCCGGCCACCGAGCAACCCCCTCTCCGAGCACCGTCCTGGGGCGAAATATAGATGACCCCCCTCCCTAAAACCCTATCCGCGAAACCATCGCGATATCTACACGATATTAAAATGCGAGGACGGCGATCGGAATTCGATTCCCCAAACTAATGGACTCCAAGACAGGCCCCTTTTAGAATGGGAATAGAGAATATAATCTGCTCAAAATCCTCATTCACCTCCCAAAAGATCTGTCGTCTGTTCTTTTAACCACCTCAGCATGTCAATTGCGAGACATGGTCATTGGCTAACTGCATTGAATTTTACTGCAAAGATGGAGCTACTAATTGTTACTATCGTCTGTACCTTTCACCTTTCAGCTTTGTTTTTCCCAATCTTCTTCATCACACAAACCGGTTATACCTTGCGAGCCTTCTCTCCGATACAGCCATGTACTGACTGCTAACGAAATAAGAAATCATTTCCGCTTATATCATCATAGGATCCATGGCTTGTAAGCGGTTCTTCTGAAAAAAACTGCCAAACTAGTCAGAACCAGATAAATGAAAAAAAAAAAAACAACATTTTGACATGCTTTTGCTAAATAGAATTATCAAATCATCACAATAAAATATCGTGGCTCTTGCGGAAAATGCCCAAAGCTCGATGTGGAAGTATCCATAATATGCTCGATACTCCCAAACAATAGAGAATGGAGCGTAAAAAGTGCACAACCACAAGTACAAATAGATGGAGGTAAAAGGTACAGAATCTCACCGAGTGCTGAGAGGAAAAGCCCCTAGACTTTTGTAGATTATAAGCAATCCTCACTTTTCGCAGCATGCCGATTCCTCAACTTGTTACACAACGCCATCTCTTCGTGCCGGTTGAGACATGTATGTACAATTGGCAATGCATCCTCAAGCTTACCCCCGACGCAATTCCAAACGAAAGACAACCTTGATATCCAGCACAGCACAAGCACTATAGTTGCATAGATGAAATCCAAGTTTTTAGCGAGACACAAGTTCCAACTACATAGGGAAAATCAAATACATTGTAGGTATGCAATTTCTTCCACAAAGCCGACATGATTCTAATCCAAATGGGCTTCAGCAAGATTGGTGCCAATGGCTACCTAAATTTAGAATTTGTTAAAGATCATGTCCGACATGTTGAAAAGTACCTATATTGACCAGATTCAGCATGTTCAAAATCAAATATATGCATATTGACACCAACAAGCTATTGGAATCCAACTTTTCTTTTTCGTCTGTTTCATTACAATATACTTTAACCTCGCAATTCCTCGGAGACACATTGGCAGAGCCTCAAAATCCTTGAGTATCCCACTGGTAGACGTTCTATAGCGGTTGTAATCTCCTTTGACAATGACTGAGGCAGCGAGTGAGAAACTTTCTCCATGGAAGCTTCGACACGATATGGGAGAACCTCTACAGGATAAAGCCCACTGTCCAATGGACATCATCACCAAGAGTTATCTTTATTTTAAGACAAAATCGAAATGGGTCTATAAATTGGACCCACTATGTAAGTATGTACGAATACAGTTTGAATAGAAGCACACAATCTATAATAAGCTTAGAACTAAGAAGCCCAGAAAAAAGGTTCAATATGAATTAGTCAAAGGTCATGTCAAAGATTGGTGCCACATAAAAAAAACTGTAATCTAAAAGAGAACAGAATTTGTTTGAAAAAAATGCTGGTCCAGACTGAAAAAATAGTTTTCCTAAATCATAGCAGTACTTAGCTAATCCAATCGACACTAATAGAAGTCCAAATCGGAGACAGAAAAATAGAGTAGATGCTAATGTCAAACCCAATAAGCTGAGGGTGCGTTTGGTAACCATTATGTTCCCGGAAATAATTTCTAAGCATTTGAAGGCGTTTGGTAATAGCCCAAAATTTCTATTCCTGGAATAGAAAAAAACAAAAACGCGTTTAGTAACTGCACAAAATTTCTTTTTATTAATAATATTTCTTTCTTTTCTTTTTTTCTTCTTCTCCTTGGCCGTGGCTGGGTCACCGGTTGGCCGGCCACAGGCCAGGGCCGGCGAGGGCCACCCCCGCCCAGGCCGTCGAGCCCCAACGGTGGCCCTCGCCGCTTGAGGGTCGCCCTTGCCAGATCCGGCAAGGGCGGCCCTCGCCCAGGCTGTGAGCCTCAACGGCGGCCATTGCCGTCCCCGACGAGGGCTGGACCCTTGCCGCTCACGGCCTAGGTGAGGGCCGCCCTTGCCGCTGCCCTCATTAGATCTGGTGAGGGTGGCCCTCGCCCAGGCTGCGAGCCTCGACGGCGACCCTTGCCAGCTTGGGCAAGGGCTAGAAAAGGTAGATGAGGGTCTAGCCCTCACCCTTATCGGCGAGGGCGTCGGCCTGTGGCCGGTCGTTGGTCTCTGGTCGCCGGCCACCGGCCACAGGCTAGGAAAGAAGAAGAACCGGCCACAGCCAGGAAAGAAAGAAGAAAAAGAAAAAAAAAATTATCTTCTATTTCTGATTCTTGTTCCCAGAATCAAGAATCAACTTTTTTTTTATTCTTGATTCTGTTCCAAAACCGATTCTGGAAACAAATTTGTGCCCGGGAACAAAAAATTTACCAAACGGATTTCTGTTCTTTTTTTGTTCTCAGGAACAAAAGAATAGAATCAGTTACTATTTGGCAAGTTACCAAACGCAGCCTGAGAAAACTCATGCAAGGAGCATCGTGTTGCTCATTTCGGAAACGACAAATGTCAAATTCATAGATTGGACACCAAAAGGCAAAACGAATTTGGGTAAAACGAAAGAACATCATATGGTTAGGTAATCAATTAGACAGGCCTGCAAGGAGCAACCCAAGCAAGTACTTCACATGATTGGTCAAGTATAATATAAGAGAAGTGAATTGCAGTAATCTAATTCCAAAGTAGCATTTCTAAGTTGGGTGACCTGTCCAGAGAAGCACAAATCGAAATGTTAAATGTCAAAGAATGCTAGTTTCTCTTGTAAAGCTGTCTGCAAGTAAATGCATGACTTTTTCAAGCTGCAAAGAAGCTTGTGGAACCTTCAGATGTGAAAAATAAGAACATATTAAAAGAACTTAAAGAAATTTACCAATTCAGACATGTCACGTCAAAGCTTAATGCCACCTTCTGATCACTGTGGAAGTCAATGAAGGAAAGCAGCAGATCAAGTTGCCCATCTGTAAAATACATGAATCACAATCAGTGCACACGGTAACAATGTAGATCTATATACGGAGAGTCTTGTTTTAGTGAGAATGAAGGAAGTAAAGGCAGGCTACACGTGCGCATAATCAATGCAAAAAGGTGGCCTAAGACTGAGCTATAGAGATGGAACATACAATAGAAAAGGAGGGAACAGATTGCCATACTTGTGTCCTACAATCGAAATTGCTGACACCAAAAGAGTCAGTTAACAATGTGACAATTGGCAATTGTCATCTGACGCCCAAGCTAAGAATTTGATCAATTTAATGCCATTTAAGTTCTTATACTTGTCTTTGCTTCTCCGAATTTCATCATCAAATTAAAATTCTGTTCAATTCCCGAACTTATCGACTCTTTTTTTTCAAAAGTAAGTTCTCACTCAGCAATTCTCAACCACTTTTTGCTGGGGTTATTATGTCTCTAATCAGCAAAGAACCTAATTAACAACCAAACCCACCTATATTACAGCACCAAAACATTTGAAACTGAACTTCCCCAAAAATTGACTTCCTGAAAGTATGAACACAAAATTGACCACTTACCCCTAAAATGAAAACAAGGACCCAAAACTCCCTCCAACATGCACATCAACAAAATTGACTGAAACGTATTTAGAAAAAGTCTTTGAGTTCAAGAACCGACTTCGAAAAAAATTCAGCTGTAGGACCACATTGAGAAAAAGCAACAAATTCAAGGTCCAAAACAACACTCATAACTTAGTTTGATGGCTAAAGTGCAATTTGCATTTGGGTGATGATAAGAAATTATGAGTACGGGACAAACCAACTACACAAAGAAAAGCAACTAAACACAATGCTGACTTCAAAATCAAAATCAAAGTTCATTTGCAGGCCACAATGAGTTACCAGTTAGAATCTAAAAAATATAACATCAGCATCATTACAACAATTCTTAAGTAGGCTCTCTTGTTTCCAAAATTCATTATCAAGTTTGAATGTGAGTGAAGATGAATGGATCATGAAACCAGAATTTTGTGTGGAAGGGAGCAGACCAAAAAAATTCAAAGAAACAATTAATTTGAGAAACAAGGAAACAAGTCCAAGCACAATAGCATTTCGTTACCTCTTGAAGAGAAAAAACTTGTGTGTGTTAGACTCTTAATTTCTAGTCGTGCTAGAAGTAATTCCTCAAGTACATCCAAGAGATTTCTAAGAACCAGATGTGTCATCTGCAAAGCCATAAAACATGAAGTAAGAAAAGTTGGCCAGGATACAGCTGAAGGGAACACGCCCTTTGCGGATAACCTCATATGTCTTCCATGACAAGATTACTGGAGAATAAAGGAATTTTAAGCATTTCATCTAGACTAATGCATCAAAATGTTATGAGTGAAACTTACTTGCGTTTCCTTTGCCAAACATTTTGAAGTGGCATATTTCTTACTTGTCTCGTTGTTGAAAACAAAAGCAAATGCTGTGCGAGCTGCCATATTTGGATAATTCTAACAAAAGAAAAAATATCATTTAGGTCTAGTTGCAAAACACCAACAAATAAGCTACAAGATACCATGATAAACTTTTGTATTTCTTCTCCCATTTTAGTGACAATCCATTACCTGTTCTATCTCTGTATCGACCAATTTGTTGGAAACTGTTAAACTAGGAACTGGATGAGCAGTCAGTCTGAGCCTGCATTGATTCAAGGAAACGGCAAAGCTAAAAATTAAAATGGTGATATAATTTATACGCGGCTTTAGAAATGTAAAGTGAACCTTTCTATAGTGTGAATTGGAATTGAAGAAGCAACCTTTGGTAAATTAATCCAAGATAGTCAAGAGTGATATCATGATGGCCACTTTTACTCTCGAAGGAACTCACTTTCCACAGCTGAGCAAACAGTCAAGAGGTGGAACTGTCAGACAGATTGATATTCTCATTGTATGGGATGAACAAACGGTAAATTAGAAACCTGCAAATCCAGGCGAACGAATCTGCAACACATCCTTTTCTTCATGAAGCTATCGATCAGTCCTATTGTCTCTATGCAATCTAATTCTCCCTTCATCTTGCAAAACCTGTTTAAAGATTTGATCAAGTTCTCTATTTTCTTCTCTAAGATTTCAATCTCCTGCTTCATTGATGTCATTGGGTTATGAGAAACCTGCAGAAATAGATTCTCTTTTAACAGAGTACGCACAGAAATCAATAACTTTCGCTAAGATATGCAATAACATCATGCAAGGGCTTTGACATAATGTTATTGTGACTAACTAAAAAGGCAAAAAGGTCTTGTCATATGATATGATTACGTGAGCTTTCACGAATAATAAAGAAAGATCAACCTGCATGTTACTACACTACATACTATGCTGAGAAGTAATGAATATGTGATTGCAGGATAACATGAAGTCACAAATGTTACACATCACACATGAATTTTCACTACCATGCACAGTCTAATGTATAATGCAGACGATGCTGATAGGAAGTAATGCATCATTTTTGTGCAGAACTTAAAGAACGCTTGCATGTCAGAGTCGTTTGATCATGGTCCTGCGGTTTGAACCTATACATCACTTGAAAATATCAAAGTCATTGGCTGCATACCTCACCTCCAGAATTAGAAAAAAAGTAAAGGACAAATAAAAATTCTTTTCTTTTTAACCCCATGAAAAGGTATAAGGGACAAGTTTTAAGCCCTGTGACGTGGATTTTAATAAAAGGTCCTAATTACTTTTACCTTCAACTACACAATCTTGACCTCTCACTTTTATTCATAGTTTTTATCAGTTAAGGTAATTAGTACTTGGAGTTGTACAGCTTTAGCATGTGATGTCGTGATTCCATAAACTTCATGCTTTGAACTTCAAAACTGAAATGAAACATAACAGGGATTCCGATTTCATGCTTTGAACTTGGACATGTCTGCATCCCATCTTTCCACTCAGCTTGAGTGTAATAAGAATTCTTGACTTAGTTTCGACAATTTGGTCTTAAGACTTCAGAGATACAAGCTTCTATTTCTTCTTTTATTTGCAACAACCACATCATTAGTTGCATGGCAGGAAAGAAAAGCCTTCAATGAATTTCAGTGGCTTGCGGCATTTAAGGCAACAATCATTAATCAAAATATGCTGTAACGCGACTACCATTCCATGTCTGGACCATACATGATCACATCACAAATAACTGCATAAGAACAAATATTTATGTCTATACACAATTCCTTAACTCTTTAGCAGTAACAAGGATGACTAAAACACCAGATGAGGAGGTTTTATTTCCTATTACTAATTATATGTAGAACAATGAAAGAATATGATACCGTACGCCATTATGCCTTGGGCACTCCTGAAAAGGACTTCCCATTGCCATAACAGGAAATCCAAATTCATACAATCTTAAGTAATTTCAACAACATTAACAATAACAACCATCTTCAAACATCTGAGATTAATATTTGATAAACTTAGTCACAAGCAGGGTTACCATCTGAAATTTCAAAAAACTGTGGATTTGAGAAGGCTATGAAGTTGACATGTAACCATTGAGAACGAAGCAACAATACTTCTCCAGCGATGGAAAAGCAGATTAAATCCCATTGAACTTTATGTTGAGTGTCACTTCAGTTTCGGAATATGTCAGTCATGCTCTTTCCTTCTGTTCACTTTTTTATCTCGTCATTTTCTTTCCTTTCTTTCCTTTCTTTCCTTTATGTGGGTAGTTTGGAATGGAGGAGACAGGATGTGGTCGTATACACTGGATCGACACTTGCTAGGACCAAATGATAAAACAACTAAACAAGTCACCTACCTTGTTTTTGTTCTCAGATTGAGTTGAACATTGATGATCATCACAACTGCCACCCTCACCAGCAAGCAGTGAAGTCTTCTTAATTTTCAGCTTTAGTGCTTGGGACTCTTGAATCGAAGACCTCAAGATTTGCTCTGTTTTCTGCTCATAACATCAGCATCAGCATGTAGACCATGAATTAAGAGAATATATGAGTGAGTTGCTCCATACCTGCAGCCTCTCGCGCTTCACACAATTTAAGCGCAATCTCTCCTTTTCATGCAATGCTTTATACAGCAGAGAAATGATCTCGTATGATCTGCAACAACTCAACAATGAAAAAAGCTCATTTTATTTACCCAACATGCCACACATCAATGAGTCACGACTCTCACAAAGTTAAAACGGACACTACCTTTTCTCAGAAGCACTACGAGATTGATCTGCCTTCTGTAAAATTGCGAAGTGATAACCATTACATTGCTATTTCATTAAATTACCTTTATATAAAAGAAAAGGCGCTAGGGGCAGGCAATTGTGAATAGCCCAGCTAACCTTAGTCTGGATGTCAGAGCTAAGCAGCTCGTAGTGTTTGACTTTCTGAAGGTATACTAACATCTCATCGAGCACACTGATCTATACATCACCAAGAAAAAAAAGATGGCGATAACTATATGTAGAACATCATGAGGATGACTGAAAATTTGCATAACCTCAAAATGGAAAGAAAGGAAAATAAATAAATACCGTTCTCATATCTAGCTTGTCAACCAGGGGAGATGGTATTTTTCTGCTATCATCCAAGAACTTTGTAAAAACCTGCAAGTTAACCTCCAAAGTCAAAGAGAGGCATCGAATATTGGATTACTTATTGTGACGAGCACCACAAAAAGGTAAGATATGAAACTATCAACATTACACGTACATCTTTCCAATTTCTACATGGTGGTATGCTATCTCCAGTATTCTCTCTTTCCATACAAGAATGTTTGGGATGCTCAAGAGAGGAATTGACATCATAACCCCCACTTCTTTTGATTTCTGAACTCCCTGTTGTCCTGGCGACCTTACCGACAGGATCTCCATCCTCAAGAACATCTCCTTTCCTCTTCCGATTGTGACGTTCCTCAATCTCTTGTGCTGCCAAAATACTTTTGGAATGATGAGTCTCCTGCTGATTGTCATTACTAAGAATGCCCAAAGCATCAGACTTAGAAGTAGACATGCTTTCCCCAACAACAGACTGCATGTTCTCATAATGGGGCATGTTATGGATTTCTTTGCTGACATTCTGTGCCGGTTCCTTGGAGAGGCTCTGCATAAGAAACTAAAGAATTAATAAAGACGAACAGAAACAGACTCATCGGTGTCAACAGAAAATCATGATCATCTTGAGGTCTTATCAGTTTCACGCTATGACCTTTTTAGGCAAAGACACATCAGTACTTTTGTTTGGATATGTGGAATCAGGCATAAGAGAAGAAACTTTTCTTTCCCCAAAAGAAACTTCCTCTGTTGAGCTGACTCCATCTGCTTCAGTCTGGAGGTCCTTGAGCGGCTTTAAACTCCGCAAATCCAACGTGTTTCCGCTCCTTGGAGATATCCTCTCAAGGAAGTGGGACTTTATCTTGTTAACATCTTCAATTGGATAGCCACCAGAGCCTACAGATTGTAAAGGACTTCCCCATTGGTCTGAGTCAATGCCAATGGACTTTCTGTACCAATTTTGTTGCATAGAGACACCATGTGTACTTTGATCATTTCCTGATAGTAATAACTCACGATTTAACCTTTGCACTGGGGAAGTTGACAACCTATGACTTACAATAGGTTCCTCACTATCCTTTCTACGAGCAACCGCAATTTCATCCAATGAAGGATCAGCTTGCAAAGACACCAAGGCAGTGTTTTCAGAAGTCTCGGACATAGACTGTGGCTGCATCACTCCACCAACTGACGAGCTGAAGTTGTCGGGTGAGGCCATTTCTGTCGCTACTGTAATAGGTTGATCATTATGATTAATGTGCAAAGATGTGCGATCGGGAGATTCTCCATTCCTGGCAAGAGCGAGAGTTTTCTCAGCCTGGCTGGAATTATTATTCATCTTATTTACGATTGGGGTCTTCATTGGACTGCTATCATGAACAGCAACAGGGGACTCTGTGAGTTTGCTTACTACATCTTTGCTAGTCCATGCCTGAATGGTACTGGAAGGAGAACTAGATAGATAACCAGATAACTTGAGTTTTAATGCATTGATTTCCTTTAAACGAGCAGAAGAAGGAGATGAATCAAGATTTCCGAACTTAGGAATGTTCTTCCATGACAGACTCAAACCATGCAGAGTTCTTTCCTTACTTAGCAGTGACCCAGACATTTTGGCTGAAGGAGATCCAATGGAAAAGTTTGCAGGTGAACCAACTGTATCCAAAAATAATTGCCGCCTTTTAGCTGCCAAAGATGATATAGAGCCTTTCAAATGAGATGTGTGCAATCTGTTGGGGTCCTGCTCAGTTGAATCAAGATTCTGACTTCCATTCCACGGGGAATTTTCCTTGATGGATACTTCGGTCACATGTTGAAATACAGACCCAAGCTGCAAGGAGAAGAGAATTAAAAGCTTCATTCCAAAATATGGTCCATTTATTCCCAGAAAATGTTCAGATTATTGTATAGAGAGCAAGTGTGAGAAACCAGAAGCTTAAAATTCATCCGGAAAAATCCCAGCATAGCCTTCACTGAATTTTAGGCAGAAGACCAGAATAACAAAATAAAGAAAGGGAAGCAGATAGCCAGGTAGCCTAGCCAACACACATGAGAAACAGATGCGTAATTCACAGCAACCAGTCAATTGTGGAATTATACATCATTGATCATAAAATGCAATCTCAGCAACAGACATCCATCATCCACTACATGCATTTTATCATCTCATAAGCTACTCCTAAACTAGAGCATATAATACTGCATTATAGCTGCAGCAGATAACTGCTAAACACGATCAAGGACACTTACATTCTACCGTTAGTTTATGAGACCAATCAAACTCAAAAGTACCAGGGAGGTGCAAATATTCCAGATGCCCCAATAAAGCTTGAGTGGTTCTAGCTAGTCAAAATGTAAAACTCAAAAAACAAATCTGGAAATAAACAAATAAAATATAGACGACAGCAATGTTCTTACTTTTAGTGTCTGATTAGGAGTATGGATATGCTGATAAACAGCTGCATTGGGAGTGAAACTGTCGACCATATTAGATGAATCACTCCTAACATTTTGAATGCGCATTCCTTCAGAAGCACTATTTGCCCTGTCTAATTCACGATAAGCTGCAACAATCATCTGATTGGTTCCATCAGTGCCCATAGAGATCATTATGTTATCTGCAGAGCCCTTAACATCCTCCTTACTGCTTCCCCTCTCATCGGCATTGGAAACTTCAAAAGTAGCTGACGCATTTGCATTTTCAACATCAGAACTAGGAAGAGCTTGCAAATCCTGCCTGCCTTCCGCCAGTAGGGCATCCAAGGAGGGAGAAAGTCTACCATAGTCATACCTATTTGGATTATTCCCAATAAGGCTCATTTCATTGGAATCTTTACCATCACTCTGAACATTAAGCATAGGACGAGCAGATTCAGGAGTCAGCTTCCTAGCGTTTGTTAGCATCATAAAACTTCCAGTGTTAGCTGGGGTAGTTTTTTCCGAGGGCGTTTTCTCATCAAAGGTCAGATGAATGCCTGTGGGCATCTTCTCCATGCCAGAGTCTGATCTTGCAAGGCTGCGAAAATGCATTGAGAATGCTGTAGAGTCCATCGTTACATCGTGATTTTCATCTGAAGCAGCAGAACCAGAGAGCCTTCCAGGCCTAATAAAGCTCGCGGAGACGGGACCAAAAAAATTGTCTTCTGGGAAACAGCATCAGCAATAACACAACAGTCAGGACAACAAAAAGACTTCATGGCCGACATGAGGGCCAGAAAGAGAAACTTGCAGCATAGCACTACAAGAGACGATTGACCCATCGTTTCCTTTGTTATTTTGGCTTTCATGAAGCACACTTATCCTCACAAGTCACAAGGACAAAAGAAACAAACTGCTTCATGGATGAACAAAAAAGATATCATCAGAAACATGCCACATCCACTTATAGCGCAGCTATTAGAGAGAAAGGTGAAATCAAATCTTAGTACAAATACGTGGCTCTAGTCCAAAAATTTGAAGCATAGCTGCATTTGCTTCACAGCCTAAACATCTTTCCCACCTATTTTTCACCAAGCCTGCGCGCTGTGCACCGAATTTCACCCTACCATGTTTTTGTTTAAAGCCAAAGCTCCGGTAAGCTGAAAATCGCACTAGAAATGCAAACACAAATGAACTTACCGTCATTAGAAGTTGCAGAGCCAAACGTGCTGCTCCCCGGAGACGGCGACCCAATCGGCCTGAGGAACGACTTCCTGGCGACCACGACCTCGTCGACGTCCTCCTCCCCATCCTCCTTACCGTAATCTCCGCTGGGCGTGACCTCCCTCGAGTCGTCGCTGTGGTCCCCCAGGTCCCTAAACAGCGGCCGCACCCCGGCGTCGTCCCCGGCGGACCCCCCGCCGCCGCCGGAGTCGGGCTTGGGGTCGGAGGGAGGGGTGCTGTCGTAGTAGTCCTCGTCCCGCTTGAAGATGTGGACGGAGGTGATCTCCACGTCGGCGAAGCTGACGCGGCGGGAACGCTTCTTCCTGGCGGCGACGGTCGCGTCCTCCGTCTCGGTGTAGGCGGGGTCGTCGGGGAGGTCCTTCGACGCCATCGCCGGCGGGGATCCGAGCTCGATCACTGCACAGAGAGAGAGAGAGAGAGAGAGGACGAAGCACACTGGGGACTGAGTGAGAGGGAAATGACAGATTGAGGTGCGTTTTGAAAAGGGGGGAAACCGATCGGAACTATTCATTTTCTTTCGAAGACAATTTTTCGTCTAAAAAAATAAAATTAATTCATGTTCCGGAGTTTTCTTTAAAAAAAACCATAATTTAGAATTGTAATTTATGAATTAAATGATATCTTGATAATTCGACGGTTAATATGAGCAATTCGTGTATATTGATGATTATGCATTAGGTTTAGCCTGAATTTCGTAAGTTTTGGTTTTTATTGTGGATTGATACGCTCGTGTCCTTTTTATTATTTATCTAGTTGAGCTATACGAAAGAGCATGATGTTTCTCTCGCGACATCCAATATTATTTTCTGAAATAATAACATGACTAACTTGTTTACTTTTGAGTTTTTACTGATCAAAATCTTGTGGCTCACGTCTTTCGACATTATAAATACCGGCACGCTCGAAGCTTTTACAAAATACGACTATTATCTTTGTCGTAATTTTTTATGATTTAAATTTATGAAATTTTGACAAGATGGTTAAAAAAAAAATAAAGACAATTTTTGCTTTTCCTTAAACTCAAATAAACAAAGCTCATGTCATCAGTAATGTCCATCTTATTTTTCTCTCAATCAATATCACCACGCACCTGAGGCATTGATGGCCACAAGCAATTTGTTGACGCAGCCGAGGTTGTTTTTCTATCTATGAAAGAAAAATGATTAACCTCACAAGTAAAATGGACAAAAAATTGCATAGTTTTCATATACTATATTTTTTGGGTCCGTTTGTCTGAAAAAAAACTGTTTTCGAGAAATTATTTTTCAACTTTCCAGTATTTGAACGACCAAAAATTACTGGGGGAAGACAATTTATTATTCTGGCAAACAAATGTAAACTAACAATTTTCCTTAAAATATGTTTGTTTCGTTAAACTCTTCTAGAAAACTAGCATTTCTGTTCTTAGCTAATCCGACTTCAAAGAAAGATAGGCTTGAAGAGTATCCCAGCAGCCATATGCAAATCCCCCGATCGGCCGAGAAGGGTCCACATTCTGACTGCAAGTTTTTGGCCGAAGCACGAGACAAGCGAACCCAAGACATTAGCCGATGCAAATACTTCTGTACATACCTTGGCAAATCGATTTCCTGGTTCAATCCAATACAGCTCCTAATCCCGTGAAACTATTAACAGTGTATGACCATCTATGTATACTAAAACCTTAATCACATGCGGCGAGAAAAATCACTAGACGATCCCATCGGGCATGCTGACACACCCTGCTTCTCTCTCCTCTCCATCGGCAGTTCCCGTGGAGCTATCCCTACCATATCCAGATTTCGAGATGCCTCCCACGTGGTTTGCTGAGGAAGCGGCGTGGACAGCCTCTATGTCCAACACCTTCACCAGATTTCTGAACCGGCGTCTAAAAGTCGGCAGTCGGGACATGGAAGCTACAATCCCCTGCAACCTGCAACCATTAAGTAATGCACGAAAGAAACTGATTCCGTCAGCCTTTCAATTTCAAGTAGGTGAAGGAGGGACGGCATGGGCCGAATCTAATCGACACGGCACATTCAGTTTGATAGTGTACATTTCTGTATTACCTATTATCCTAGGGGCAAGAGATTGAGCACATACTAATACCTTCTAATTATTGCTTGCAATTGTGCCCTTTTCACACTGTCATCTGATGGAAAACCAGCATCGTCCCACTCCTTGGGTTTTTCATTTTTGCACCTCATTACTAGCTTTCTAAGGCACGCCTCTTCGTCTTCAGTTAACTGGAGGCCCTTGATTTGCTCTTTGATAATCAACAAAGGCTCAACAAACCACTCAAACATCCTGTCCCTTGGACTGTTCATCATTGTAAGCTCCACATCATCAACTGTGAATCCATTCAAAACATCCGTGAGAATCCTTAAAATAACATAGAACTAACCAATTTTTTACAAACGAAATACTCAGATTTGATAGACGTACAGATGAGCAAACCGTCAGTCTCTGACTTAGCTGAAGCTAGCAGACATTGTAAGATTGACCAAGCAGGAAGCTTGATGCCTAACTTCTTACAATTTCCTTTCAATATGCAATCCTCAACGTCTTTAACATCGATCAAACCTTCACGCAGAAGTATCCTACCATTAACCTCACATGATTTAAAGAGCCAATCCCACACCTGCAGAGATAAGATTTTTGTTGGCGAACATCATATTGAAAAGATGATTGAGGTGGTATGATTGATCTTACTTGCACTGGTCTATACTGTTGGATAGCCCCCTTCAATGTTCTCGACTGTTGTGAATATAGTTTTGAAATGTATGGACCTCCTTTGCCATCCCTTGATCCATTGTTGACGCTGGAATTCTTCCTCTCGAGGCTAGCTTTCATCTTTCGACGATATTTGGGCCTGGCTGTCAATTGATGGCTCAAACTTAAACATCAATTTGTAGCAGAACAATTCCTCACAGATTATCAAAGCATGAATGATCAAATGAAAGAAGATCATAAATGCACCTTGGCAGACAAGACCCTTCTTGCAGGTAAAGTAAATCATTAACATACTCATCGAACAATGAGACAACCGACACAATGTAGGCCACTCCCATTTGAAGCGAATCCTCCTGGAATTAGGTATTTCTGTTCAGATCAAACTCGAGGATAAAGAAAAGCTATCAACACACTGATGCAAAATCGTTCAACTACAAGGATGTTTCAGAAGGTGGCAGATTTTTAGTACCTGATAGACAACTACTCCACTATATAACCCCAGAAAAAAGCTAGAAAGGAAAGCTGCTGTCACAGCTCCAATAACGGCAAGAGGCCACAAAATTATGGCAAGCCCCGCAAATGGGACACACACCGTCTCTAAAAACGGTCCTTCTCGGCCAATCAAGTCTTCCAGTAGTCTCTTCCACCCTCTGAACAACATATATGGACTTTTCACCAGGGCAACAGCCATGATCAAAGGAACATCTACTACCATCCCCATCAGACTCGCCATCAAAGAAGCAAGCAACTTTGATAACCTAAAGATAATATCATAATGTGAATGTGCCATAGTTGCCATACTGCATATTTTTACAAAATAAAACTAAGGTACAGTTTTACTTGATGTCCATGGGCTTTTCATCTGGTTGTATTTTATCTCTCAATTCATCCATAAAGGAAAAGTAGGAGTGGAAGCAGAAATCAGTGAAGTCCCGTACCACAGTGCAACTTCCTTCTACCGTGGACCAACCACCATCCTGGTACCATAAAACCATATTCACAATTGAGATACAGGCGCTGCATATTGTTGTGAAAGTGAATAACTGGAAAGAAAGGACTTCCAGTTCCAGTTACCACACAAAGATTAAAAGAGAGCAATAACTATATAAGAAAAATACAACCACTGCCAAGCTTTTTCCAACTCAATGGAGTCAGTTACATTCGCCACTGCATTCTATCTAATACCAAAACCTACTAATATCCAAGCTATTATATGAAAATAACTCCCGTATGAACCCCGTAAACAAGCTATTTGGGATCATTTAACACTTCCTTATGCACAAACCGGACTATAAAAGAGTGCATGTGAATTTAAAGGACAGGGCTATTAGGTGGAAAGAGATTACGTGTATATAAGACACGAACAAAAAGCGACGCACATCCCTGGCTTACAGGTAATGTAGTACTCTCACATAGAGTGGTTGCTTACTTATGATTGGAGATGTAAAAAATCATCCAATAACTATAAGGGATCTCATGAGTTTTTGCTTTCTTGTTGCTTTCAATATATTATTCAGAATGAAAGATAAACATTAACAAAGACGATCGCCTTGTTCAAGTCAACAACAGTTCGCAATTAAGTTCCATCCGGCCAATATTTTTTGTTACTGTTTATGACTGTACTGTTAAAACTGAAGTCTAAAGTTGCAAAAGGTTTTTTGACTAGAGGAACTTATGAATAGGTTAGGAGAGAACAACTAAGTGGTCCACGACGGAAGGACTCATGCAAGCTAATCTCTGAATTCTATCTTCAGCTGCCTATTCCCCGTAAAGGACTTTTTCTTAGGACAAGTGTTGTGGTCATAAGTTGATACCATGGCAACCAGAGATACCAGATCCTATCGGTAACTAGCCAGACATCTGCCACAGAAACCAAAGCAAAGCTTTCCACACAAAATTGCATGCTTTAGCTGTCAACCTTCTGTAAGGCCACTATTCATAAACATTGCTCGGTGCGCCCCTAACACGTCTTCGACAGGTATGTACGGACAAAATCTTTATATTCTCTGAAACAGCTCGCAATTTTTCTAAATAACGTATTGGAGATACCCTATAGAAAAAGAACATCTTGGTACTGGAAATCAACACAAAGACACCGTTTCCAAGATACAAGTTTCGAATTGCTGGGGTCGTTTCGGGAGGTTCATTTCCTCGAAAGGAGAAGCCCGAGAATTGAGAAGCAAACTAGACTCAGAACCCAAGTGGGGACTTACAAGAAAGCAAAGATAGAGCTTGTCCGTCACATTCTCTCCGACCGCTTCAAAGGTGGCTATCAGGGGAGCAAAGACCCCGTACGCGACTCCACCCAACAGGCTTCCCGCAATCCCGACAATAGGCCAAAGGACTAGAGGCACTGGCAGTATTATCAGCACCAAAATCTTCAGAATCAGCCCCAGCCTCTTGGTACTGAAATTATCGTCACTATGAAAACCCAAAGCGCGAAGCATTATAAAACAGAGGAGTCCGACCGGCGAATCCACAGTAACACCTACCTCGCCACACAGTAGTAAGTCCAGGCAAAATGAGCAATCCACAGCCCTGTGATCACGGCAGAGTTTCCCATCCCGACGATGCACACCACGACCGGACCGACCAACGCCGCTGCCGTGAAAAAAAGAAAAAAGAAAAAAGCGGGAATCACCGACGGATACAGACAGGAAGCCACTAAGCACAACAAGAAGCACGCATTTCTCTGAATTTACTAGGACATCCTCTTTTTTCTTCTCTTTTATTTTTTCTGGCTGAGCAATCAAAACGATCGGCAAACTTCGATCAAACTCAGCTCTCCACCCGCAGTGCTCAGCCTGCTAGGATTCGCACAACAGCTCGCCGCCGACGAAGCGTCACCATCGGTCTCGCTCGACTAGGAGCGAAGACGTGCCGAATCGCGACGGCACGAAGGAGGAGGAGGAGGAGGAAGAGATGACGACGGCGCGTACCTTTGAGGAGGCCGAGGAGGAAGAGGGAGGAGAAGAAGGGGAGGAAAGTGAGGAAGCTCCACAGCTTGGCCAGGAACCCTACGGGGACCTCCATTGCCGGCGCTCCGAAGCGCGAACAGAGAGAGAGAGTGAGAGAGAGAGAGAGAGAGAGAGAGTTTTTAGCGAAGAAGATGGAGATGATGAGGGAGGGAGAGAGAGAGAGAGAGATCGCAGGCGGTGGAGGTGGCAGCGAGAGGGATCACGAGAGACGCGTGTCGAGAGGGAGCGCAACGGAAAGGCCACCCCCCCCCCCCCCTCTGTTTCGTTTACGCTTTTTTTTTTGCCTTTTTCTCATTTTTGGCGGGAACCGACTCACAAGCCGAAAGGGAAAATGACCTAAAGAGCCCATCCGAATTTTGGTCCGATATATAATATGGTCCATAGACTTTTAGTTTGTTCAATGTGATTTTTAAACTTTTAATTTCTTCAGTGTTTTTTCTGAACTTAGGATACATGCTCAATTTAGTTCACGAACTATATGAAAATGTTCAATTTAAGGATTACATTGAACATGTACCAAAAGTTTAGGGATTATATTAAATATTTTTGGGAAAAGTATTGAAAAAGTTCTAAACCTTTTGTATTTGTATCAATTTTGTCCCAAATTTTTTTTTGTGCCAATTTAGTCATTCCGGCTAATTTTGATCGGATTTTGCTGACATGGACGCCAGGCGGCTTACGTGATACCTCCGGCAATGACGTTGACAACATTTAATAATATTTTAATATTTTTTCGAATTTTTTTAAAATTTTTTCTTTTCCTTTCTGCTTCCTCGGCAACCGGCTAGAGGCCAGGGCCGGCGAGCCCCACTGGCTGCTGGCGGGGGCTCGAGCCTTCGCATGTGTACCGGTTTGAGGTTTTTGGTGGTTAAAAAATTAGTTTGGGGTAAAATTGTTACAAATGTATCAGTTTGGAGTTTTTGGTGGTTAAAAAAATAGTTCGGGGTAAAATTGTCACATGTGTACCAGTTTGAGATTTTTGTGGTAAAAAAAATTGTTTGGAGTAAATTTGTCACGGGTGTACAAGTTTAGGGTTTTTCATGGTATTAACCAAACTTTTAAATTTATTCACTGTAGTGTTGGGTTTTAGCCCAACATGCTATGTTGTGTCTATGAACTTTTAAGTTATTCAATATGGTCCTTGGACTTTTAGTATCTGTTGAATTTACTCCCTAAACTGTATGAAAATGTTTAATGTTATCCCTTAATTTGAATTTATAAAGGATAATATTGAATCTTTTTATATAGCCCAATGATTAAATTGAACACATACCAAAAGTCTAGGAACCACATTAAATAAATTAAAAGTTCATGGATGACATCGCACATTGGCCTAAAGTTCACAGATCACATCGAATATATTTAAAGTTCAGGATCCATATTGCACATTTGACCAAAATTTAAAGATCATTCATGCCATTATCTCTTTTACTTTTATCTTACCAATTTTTTGAATTTACGCGATTTTTCTAATCAAGCCATTTGAACCTTAAATCGAATAATTAAAGGTGATGTGTTCACGGAAGCGAGTAAGATTTCGACGGGAATAGCTCGAAGTGCCGCGTTCGTGTTAAAAATATCTCGTTGCTCGAGCTTTGTTGATTTCGGACGTCTTCGAGATTTTTCAGTATCCTTTGCATTAGACTGATGTGGTTCGCCGTGGCAAACTCGAATTTTTTCGTGCCAAATTCACGCTTGCTTCGAGGATATGGTGGTCCGAATTGACCCAATTTGAAGTTTGAGAAATTCTGCAAAAGTCAAGAATTTGGTTAGACAAATTAAGAGTTCAGAAACGAGAGCAAGATCCGATGATCAAGGGGCTTGTGGCAACGAAGGGTTTGGGTTCCGAGCCGGCCGCCTCGCTCGCCGCTCCTATCTTCTCTTTCATCCTCTCTGCACTTCTTGACGAAGAGACTTGCTCTCAATCCGAAGAACCGTACTTGATCGGAGAAAGCATGCGAGTTTCTGAGAATCAAAGTGATTTTTTTACTCCATTCGTTTGGCGAAAAATATTGTGTTTTTGGAAAATGTTTTTCCGGAAATCATTTTCCTAGAAAATGTTTTTCCGGAACACAATTTTCCGATGTTCGGCTAAAATATGAAAAAGTTTCGAAAAATATTTTCCGGCGTTCGGCAACGATCGCCGCTGGCTGTGTTCTTTTTCCTTCTTCTTCTCCGGCAGGTCGCCGGCCACGGCCACGGCCGACGTCCGGCGACCGGCCAGAGGCGAGCTTGAGCGTTGCCACAGGCCGGCGAGCTCGGGCCTCACCAGATCCGGCGACCTCGGGCGAGGCTCGACCTCGCCCAGGTCGCCGGACGTCGGCGAACCTCGTCCGAGGTCATCGGCGAGGCTCTGGCGAGGCCGAGCTCGCCGGTCGCCGGCCGCCGACTGGCTGAGGTAGAAGAAGCAGAAGCAACAAAAAAAAGGAAAAAAGAAAATAGGAAGAAGTCTGAAGCAAAGCAGAGCTTCAGACTTTCGGAAAATGACTTCTGCTTCTCAGAAGTAGAAGTCATTTTCCTCAAAACAATGAAGGATTTGGGGGTGGGGAAGGAAAATATCTTCCCACGGAAAACATTTTCCGCCCCCGAACACCGTAAAACGCGAAAAATGTTTTCCGGAAAAATTATTTTTCGGGGCACGAACACAGCCTTAGTAATATGATTAACTGATGAATTCTATATTGTTGAGACGGCTTCATCAAGCGACGAAATATTCTTCATTTGTCTTGTAAAAAAAGTGAAAAATTCCGAATGATGCGAAGAGGTAATGTAAATTTGATATACTAAATGACGTGATGAAGATCATAGTCACAAAAACTTAATAAATTTCTTCTTCTTTTAAGGCAACGTCTCCTTCCACATCGATTACGGCTTTGCCATCAACTCCACCGACGCGCTTCTTCACCATGGGCTCCTCCTTCGTTGTCAGACCACTCATTGATTTTTCGCCCTTGTCCTCATTAGATCCGGAGAGGGTGGCCCCGCCAAATTCGGCAAGGGCCCGATGCCCTTGCCAGCCCTTGCTTGTTGCTGGCCCTTGCTCGTGCTTGGTCGCCGTGGAAAGGAAGAAAAATAAAAAGAAGAAGAAGAAGAAGTAGTGGTGAAGAAGACAGAGATTGACCAACGGGGTCGACCTGGACATGTGGCGAGCGCTGAATGAAGTGTTCTTACACCCATGTGGCAAGACCGACCTACCTAATACTTGCTCTGATCCAAAGGTTGAGGATTAAATCGGCAAAATTAAAAAGTTTAAAATGGAATTATCCGTATAACACATTATTGGACAAGTTTCATATCAATTTTGCGATACAATCTTACTTATGCATTGTTCAGAACTTTTTGATTGTAAACATCTTGAGAACAGAAAGTCCAACCTACGTGGTTCCTTGCCCCCTGTTTGGGCTGCTACCAATGTGCAGTGTCCCTTTCAAACTGGTCTATCCAAAAACATGATGGTCACAAAAATTGTTACACAACCGTGAGACTAAATTCTTCCCTACTAATCAAATCTGCTCAACCTTCCCGCGCGGCAATGCTAGACATACAAAGAAAAGCCGCGACAGCCTCTCCTTCCGATCATATGCTCGACCTGCTCGTGGGTTCAAGTCGAGTCGGCGATCCGGATATTCAGGCGGCGGAGCCAAATAGAATGCACGGTCATGTGGAAGACATCGTATCGCCTTGGCGGTCCATTGGCCGCGAAATGCCTCTGCACTTGCTTCACCCTCCTCTGCATCCGCAGGTACTGAGACTGTGAAATGCCCATCAGTATCTTCTTGATGTTGGGTATGTCGCTCACTTGCACTTGCACGGAGAAGGCCTTCCAGTTCAGGACATCGCTGAACGGCGGCACATAGCCGTCGGAGATCAGCACGGGCACGCACTCGGCATATATGGCCTCCACGACCCTGGGGCTCGCCACCTCGTATCCGCTCGGGCACAGGCAATACCTGCTCTGCCTCAGCATCGACTCGTAGCTCGCTCTGCGCGGGAGCTCGTCGTAGACTCGCATGTCCGGATCCTCCTTGTCCTTCCACTCCTGCAGCAGCAAGTGCCTGATGTGGCCGTGCAGGTGGCCCGCGAAGAAGGCCAAGATGCTGCGGCGAGATGGGGAGGGGCCACCCAGGAGGCCGGAGATCTCCCCAGTCTTGAGGTTGATCTCCGGGAGCGACGCGTCCTTGAAGGGTTTGAACCCTTCCGAGGTGTTGGCGTTGCACAGGACCCTAATGGACTTGCTGAACAGGTGGGGCACGTAGGAAGACGTGTGCGGCCCCTGCGGAAAGTTGAAACGGATCGCGCGATGCGGTGTTAGCGGGATTGAAGATGCTAGTGAAACCAAGACATCGCATGCTAATATGATCATTTCTATTTTAGAAATCAAGCCTTTGAGTGCAAAGAAGGCCAAACGGGCAGTGACTTTGAGTAATGTACTTGGTTACTTCGTACTATGGGTTTGAAAAACTTTAGCCTGAACAAACATTCCGTGACTTGTGATGGATTGGATAGCATCAAAGTTGATTGACCCGAAAAGCTCGAAACGGCGAAAATCGATCTTCTTCTTATGTTTATTTTGCAAAAAAAATGCTCCATCAAAATCAAAATCGAAATAGTATGAGTGCTCGACGAAAGATCAACACATTTTCGACCCGTCTTGAAATGTGATGTTAGCATTATTACCCAATCGTGGCAAGAGAGCATGAAGTGATCGGCCCCGAGGCTCCGGTTCCAGAACGGGTGCTTAGCGGCGATGACATCGACATAGTCGACGACGGCACGCCTGATGGCGTGCGTCTTGTGGGATCCGGGCTCGTAGAGGTACCGGACCAGCATGACCACGCTGAAGGGGAGGAAGTAGACGAGGGCCTCATCTGGGTCCATGGTCCTGTACTGGTTGTGGCGTCTCTCCATCTCATGGATGAACCTCCCCTCTGTGGAATATATGCTCCTGCATGGCCCCTCATGGAATATTGGTGGCTCCCCTTCCTGGTACACATATATCTTGAACAGCCTCTCCATCTCCAGATAACTCCTGCATATTGTCGGCAGCATATGATTCTGATTTCTTTTCTCCGGTTCACGGTATCGAGCGACGCAGGATTGATCGGGAATTATAAGGAAGATAGGGAGGCGGCATGCAGAGAACAGCACGATACCTGTGAAAAGCGTTGGCGTTCCTATAAATCGGTCCTCGGGGGACGTAGTCCTCGTCGGCATGGACCGATGTCAGGTTCCGGACCAGAGCGGCCTCCCTGATGGCGGACCGTGCTCTGGACAGGCGCGCCTCTAGCCTCTCTAACCTGCCCAAGTGATCAAATGCCCTCAAATAAGTGTGACTGACTCAATCGGGAGGTTATAAAAAGCATACAGAAGGCCCGGCTTTTTAACTCAAATCTCTCTGTAAAGGACATCAAAACAAACACTTTCCAAATCCGACACCTTTCCTCCCAACCTGCTATATCTTTTGACAACCCTCACAGGCTCTTCGATGGCGGCCGGTTCATCCGGTTCTGGTTTCTCCGTCAGCGTCTCATTCTTGGCCGCCTAATAGAAAGGACAAGCAAAAGATCCGAGGATTATTAGAGAATGTCCATTCAGGGTGTGTAAAAAGAAAAGAAAAGCAGGAAATTTTTGCAAAAAGACACAATTCATACTTACACTTGGAGGGGCAAAAGCTACTTGATTTTCTTCCGAATAACTCATAGGCCACGGAGACTCCATGGCGGGGTACGAATCGTTGGGCCTGAGTGCAGACAGAGCAGCAGTGGCTTTCGAGCGGACGAAACCAACTCTCAACTTCCACGGCGAGGCAAGCTTGAGCAGAGAAGACGACCCGTTACCGGCCAGAGCGAACAGATCGACCGAGATCAACGCGAGCAGCGCAATAAGACAGAGAACCAGAAGCGAACTAAACGACCGGGGCGATGAGGACAAGGTAGGCGAGGAGGCGGCATTCGAAGTGCTCATGTTGCATCACTCGTCAGGGGGGCCTGCTCCTGCTTCTCCTCTCGGCTGGAAGTTATCAGGGACCAGGCGAGCACGTCCTCAAAAGGATAGGATTCATTGCTTCATGGCAAGTTATTCCATACTTGCGCGAGAGAAACCTGGTGGGTTTTGCTTCGCTTCTTCTTACTTGGCATTTGTCAGATATAAATAAGGAAGGAGAGGCACAAGGCGTTGGCAATAAAGAAGGGGGGTTGATGAGTGTTGGATGCGTTGTTCGCCATGGAAAATGCTTTCTTAGAGCTGACTCGGCAAGCCTTTTTTAAGCCCTAAGTTGAGCTACTTTTTCCCGGAGTACGCCGTCTTTCAAGTATCAAAAGGAAGATTTCTGCAATTAAAAATGTAAAAAAGCAAGATTTGTAGATAGAAATGAGAGTATTAGGATAAGTTGGCACCCAGAATAGGTGTTTTCTCTATAATTGATCGATCGGACTTAATTGAATTACTTTAGATGGTTGATTGTATCTCGAGTTTTGCCCTCGCGATGGAGATTCCGTGGGATGTTTGGGGGCTCATTGAGGTTTCTCCTTTGGCCTTACTTTTAGTCGACGAGGAGTCTTATCAACATAGAACTTGCACCGAACAATGCCGACAAATGATGATTGAGACAAGATTCGACATTTCTGAACCACAAAACGCTCGATTTCCATTTCGATTGTAGGTGTAAGTGTAACCAACATGCTCTTAAGGATGTGGCGGAAAGAAATAATAGAAAAAGGGCTTCCGTATAAAGATCTTCGTTAGTACATAAATCAATTGTATACCACCACTGATAAACACCAGAAAAAGCTATGTTCCCTCGGCCAAGAGCACCCCCTCGTGTAAAAGCTTCCACGGCTGGTTGACCAAAATGCGAATCCCAAATTGCATGGAGCAATAGGCCTTTTCTCAACCATGTCTAATGCAAATTGTCTTAGACAATATGAACTTATAGATTATCTAGTAGCTACATTCACTAATGTCATATGGGCAATTCAGTTTCAGGCATGCCCATGTGAAAATAGGGTTAATTAAAAAAAAAAGCACAAATTTTAGGTCGAGGGACAATTCTGGTCCGAACTTCTTTTTGTTCCGTAAAAAGTACCAACTTTAGGCTAAGTGACAATTCTAGCCCCAATTTTTTTTTGTCTCGTAAAAAAGCACCAACTTTCATTTAAATCCCAAATCTGGCCCCCATTGACTTAGAATCATTGATTATCTACCTTGACTATTCTACCTTAGCAATAAATCCACGTGGCTTGATGATTGGATTTAAAGCAATATTCATTGTCTTATTCTTTGAGCTATAATTTGAAAAATAACGGTGAAACTGTTCGTCTCCTTCACTTTACTAGCAAGTAAAAAATATCTCCATATTGAATCTCTCTAGCCAGACGTAATCTGAAGTTGACCAGTGCCTGTCGACAGATGCCATGGACGAGATTCGCCAAGCTCACCACCATAACCTTCTTTCTCAAACAATGGTGAAAGTCAACGGGGGGCTAGATTTGGGATCATGGTGAAAATTGGTGATTTTTTATGAAGAAAAAAAATTGAGGCCAGAATTGTCACACCTAAAGTTGGAGCTTTTTTATGGGACAAAAAAAAGTTTAGGCCAGAATTATTCCCCGACCAAAAGTTGGTACTTTTTTATGAGACAAAAAAAAGTTCGGGCCAGAATTGTCTCTCGACCTAAAATTGATATTTTTTTTTTGGAATTAGGCCTGCGAAAATATATATTGCATGGACAATTTTTTTCTTCTATAAATGGGGCTGACCACGTGTCAAAACTGGCATTTATTGAACAACTTAGAAGATTAAAAAGATAGTTTGACTGTCCATGTTGGGGAAGAAGTTCAATGTGAGATCTAAAGGGCATCGGTGTTTGGAAAATTTGAAGGACGACTAAATTTATCGGCAAAACAAAAATAGAGCGATGCTAGAAACACTAACACCGATATACTATATGGTTTTACTGAATAAGGTGGCAGATTGGTGGGTCCATCAAAGCACTAAGCACCGGACAGAAATCTGTCACATTGTTAGTAAAAACGTTCAATATATCAATCTTAGTCCTCTAACTTTGATACGATTTAATGATGGAGATCAATTTATTGAAATCCATGCTCAATGCCTGCTAGGTCAAATCCATTTAACGGGCGCCCGACATGTTAGATACGCCCGCTAGTCCTTATTCGGACTTCTCAAAATCCAATGAATGTGAATTGAAAGAGTTGGCTACTTTCTTAGAAAATATCTAAAATCGAACTCTATATGATCTCACATATATTAAGATGCGTACTGAGACAGTATCCTTTTCATCCTCAAAAGATGCTATCTTTTTCATGATAAATCCAAAAAAAAGGATAAGACCCCGATCCTATGATGTGCGAGTGTGAGGTCCTTTTTATCCTCAAAAGATGCTATTTTTTTTGTGATAAATCGAAAAATGGATAGGACCCCAATCCTATGATGTGCGAGTGCAAGGTCTGCACGTACATACGGGTGAGTTATCCATGCGATCGATTAAACGTCCTTCTCGTTTTTTCGGACCCTTCTTTCTTTCTAAAAGCTACGTGTCACGTATGGTGATGCTTGTAGTGACGTTATAAATGTTCTAAACAGGATATTGACGTGATGAATACAACAAACTCCCAAGACCAAGACCCGGGACTTTCAAGTTTCAAGCCTAGAACAGAACTTAGGGAGAGGGCCGTTTCCTTCAGGTCTTGACAAAACAAAACGAAGAAAGTCCAGTGGAAATTAATAGATTTGGTCGAGCTTCGAAAGTGAAAGTTTGGGAGTGAATGAGACCGTAGCGAAGACGTTCCTCTTTCTCTTCAACTACTGGTCTCAGCTACATGGAAAATCATGAAGAACGGAAGCTTTTAGATAAGCGAGACCAATTCTAGAAAAATTCTAAACTTAGCACACTGGTGCCAATTTAGTTTTAAACCTTTCAATTTGGCTAATTTAATCTTAAACCTTTTAATGATTTGCCAAATAAGTCCTAACCTCTTAACGGTTTATTAATTTAGTAATTCCAGCTAGTTTTGATCGGAAATTGCTAGCGGTCTAGTAAGTGTCGACCATCTTACGTGCCGCGGCTGGCGTTGAGGTCACCATCCCAAGGGTGAGCGAGGCCATTTAGTGAGACCCCATCCCCTTGCCATGGGCGAACCATGCCCCGGCAAGGATCGGGAAACCTTTGCACAATGAGGGACGAGAGACGTGACCCTTGCCGAAGAGTTGCTCGCTCATGGTGAGGGCAAGCGATCTTCGCCACCGTAGCTAGGCTGCAACCTTAAGGGGAGCACGACGAGAGTCGTTGGACCTTCGCTAACCTATTGTATCTTTTGACAAGTCCCGCAGGCTCTCTGTTCCTGACCGGCTCGTCCAATTCCGGTGTTCTTAGCCAGCGTCTCATTCTCGGCCGCCTAATAGAAAAATCAAGCAAAGGATCCTAGTATTATCATAGAATGGCCATTGTGGGGGTATAAACAGAAAAGGAAGAAAGAGAATTTTGCGCAAAGGTACACTTCAGCCTAACAGTTGGAGGGGAAAAAGCCACTTGATTTTGCTTACGAATAATTCCGAGGCATGGAGATTCGATGGCGTGGTACAAATCGTCGGGTCCAAGTGTAGAGAGAGCAATTTCAAGCCGACGAAACCGACTCTCAACTCCCTTGGCCAGGGAAGTTTGAGCCGAGAAGACGGACCCAACAATGGCCAGAGTGAATGGACCAACCAAGATCAATGCGAGCGGCACGATAAGATCGAGAACCGGAAGCGAATCGGATGACCAGGGAGTTGAAGACGAAGTCAGGGAGGGCTTCGAAGTGCCAATGTCGCATGAAACTTCAGGGCTTGTTCCTGCTTCTCTCTGTTGGAGTTATTAGGGACCAGTGAGCCCATCCTCAAGGGATAGGATTCATTGCTTCATGGGCAAGTTATTCCATTCTTGCACCAGAGAAATCAGGTGGTACGGTCTTCTTAATCATTCGTCCATCCATAAAAATACGTTTAATCATACTTCTTCGTTTCACCTCCGACCACTGGTTGATTCGACAATGCCACTAACGATACATAGAAACTTCGTGATTATGATCTCGAGCTCTTACACTCGAACGACTAGCTTTTGGCTTTGGGTGTAATTTTGTCGAGATTAGTATGAGAAGGTACTGTAGTGTAAGGTTGGTGTCGCGTTTTTTGTCTCAGTTGATATTATATATACACAAGCAAATTTACAAAGGAATATGATATACGGTAAGACAATGTCTGGATGATGCGGAAATTGATTAACTTCCCTTAATTTGTCGATTAATTTTTTGTTTAACATTTTGCATTTCTTAGCAAACGTTTGGTGTTTATACTAGCATATGTATAAACAATGACAAGGCTAATCAATATACTCAATATCTAAAAATAGCTGCCTAAATCAATTGAAAATTTTTACTCCATAGTCAAGTGCCCAGAGCCCATGACCTTCACAGGTCTATCAATCTAGCAATCCACTCAATGATAGTTAGCCTAAGGGCCCATGAGCCCCTGCTTGATCCGAGGCCTTCCCAAACCAACCTAATACTCCTCCTTAAGTCACAAGTTCTCTTTAGTGCGAGCATACTTGGCCTAGCTTTCTCGAAGCAGTTACAGCTGCGAAAACGGGTATTTCATCTTTTGGTGAGGTCGTTCGACCAATTCTTAGTAGCCGCGCATCGGCTTTTACCTTTTGGAACGTGTCTTCATCTAGTTTTGAAGTGCTACTGTTTTAAAACAAGTATTGTCACACGCACAAGTTACGGCAACTCATAGCAGCGCTGCAGAAATTGTAGAACAGCCACAATAATCACAGCCATATCTAGCAAATGGATGTTTAGTTCGACAGTTATCAATCTACCACTAGCCTGATGTAAATATCCATCGCCAAGGCAATAATCATTGGTCAAGGGCTTTTGGACAAAACTCATTTTTCCACCTACAACGAGATCCCCCCCCCCCCCCCTCATAAAGTTGACATTCCAATGTAATTTACTACATTGCTAGGCAAGTTACATGATTTCTTTTAGATGGGGATATTCAACTCTTTGTACTTATAAACGTGACCCAAATAATTTATTTTGATCCATAAGCGGATTCATATGTATCTGGATATCACTGTTTTTCCTAAATTGACAATCGCGATTGCTCTCCCTAAATAAATTTAAACAAATCTCATTTCAGGAATCAGGAGTACCCCCAAACATTTGCCAGCTCTTTTCAACTAGACCCAAATACTCTTGGTCTCGCCTCCCTAGAAGCGACAATTCTTCTTGATTTCCCAATGTAGTTGACCAATAGTTGATCAATCACTCCCAAACATTCACCTTCTAAGCTTGATCAAAATCTATCAATTTCCATTGGACTTTCTTTCATGTTTTTGTCTTGTTCAAGACCTGAAGGAGAAGCCGCCTGATGCCAAATTGCGCTAGAAAATTGACTAAACAGGAGTATTTGATAGATGAACAATTTGTCCTCTCAAGTTTGATTATAAGGAATTCAAATCTTCCAATATTCTGCTTATATGAAACTCTAAACATCCTTTTATATGGTGTTAAACCTAATTACAATAGGAAACACGACAATTACGAAAACATCATTAAAATAACATTAAATTAACGAAAACTGCCTAAAACCCAAAAGCCTAAAAACCCATCTAAACGACACCAAATTTCAGCTCATTCCAAGCTCGCCAATCTAAGTGCATCATCCTCCCCTACTAGGAAAAAGATTCACCCTTGAATCTGCTTCATCTTCATCTTCATTGATATCAATCTCCTCATGTTCTTTCTCATTTGCATGGTAAGGTGACAAATCCGCTACATTAAAAGTCCCGGATACATTGTACTTACCTGGCAGCTTAATCTTATAAGCATTGTCATTAATTCGCTCAAGAACTCTGAATGGTCCTTTAGCTCTAGGTTGCAATTTGCCAAACCTGCTAGCTGGAAAACACTCTTTTCTAAGGTGAATTCACACTAGATCACCCTCTTTGAAAACGACTCTTTTCCTGTGCTTATCCACTCGCTGCTTATACTTCGTGTTTTGCTTGTTGATATGATTATGGACCTGTGAATGTAGCTCTTTGATCTGCTTGGCATGCTCATCTGCGTATGAACTGAACTGCTTGTGAATTGGCAATGGTGTGAGATCCAGAGGAGTAATTGGATTACGCCCATAGACTATCTCAAAAGGACTTTTGCTTGAAGTTCGATTCTGTGACCTGTTGTAGGCAAATTCAGCCCGAGGTAACACCAAGTCCCATTGCTGCGGACTATCTCCAACCAAACTTCACAGCAAGTTCCCTAAGCTTCGGTTGACAACTTCGGTCTGCCCATTAGTCTGGGGGTGGTGGGAGGAACTAAACTGCAATCTGGTTCCCATGTGCCTCCAAAGAGTGTGCCAAAAGTGACTCACAAACTTCACATCGCGATATGAGGTTATGGGCTTGGGAACTCCATGTAACTTAACAACCTTCTGCAAAAACAATCGAGCAACCTGTAAAGCATCAAAGGTCTTGTTACGGGGAATAAAGTGAGCCATCTTCGAAAATCTGTCGACAATCACCATTATGAAATCCTTATTCCGCTGTATTCTTGGCAATCCCAAGACAAAATCAAGGCTAACATCCTCCCAGAGAGCATCGGGAACAGGTAGAGGCATATATAAACCAGTATTGGTACCTCTGGTTTTTGCTACATGACATACTTTACACCTCTTTACAAATCGAGTCACGTCACGCTCCATTCGGGGCCAATAAAAGTGCTCACACAGCAATGCCATCGTCTTATCCACTCCACAGTGCCCAGTTAGACCTCCTGCATGACTCTCAGTAATAATGGATTCCCTCAAAGAACACTGAGGGATACACAGCCTGTTGCCTTTGAAAAGAAAACCCTCCACAACCAGAAACTATTTAAAGGGCCCTATTTTGCACTTCCTCCAAATATCACCAAAAGAAGGATCATCAACATACAAATCCTTAAAAGAATCAAAGCCCAAAACTCTCACCTGCATCGTAGACAGTAGAGAATGTCTTCTGCTCAATGCATCTGCTACTTTATTCAGCGCTCTTGCCGTATGTTTAATGGCAAAATTGAAAACTTGAAGAAACTCCACCCACTTTGCATGCCTAGCATTCAACTTATGCTGCTCATTAATGTACTTTAAGGCTTCATGATCAGAATACAAAATAAATTCTTTCGAGATAAGATAGTGTCTCCAATGCTCCAAGCTCCTCACTATGGCGTAAAACTCCTTGTCATTAGTCGAATATCTTCTCTTCACTTAATTCAACTTCTCACTGTAGAATGCCACAGGTTTATTTTTCTGGCTCAGGACGCCCCCAATACCAATGCCTGAGGCATCACAATACACCTCAAAAACCTCACCAAAATCTGGAAGCACTAAAACTGGGGCTTCAGTCACTTTTTTCTTCAACAACTGAAATGCAATGTCTGCCTCTTTGGTCCACACAAATCTGCCTCCCTTCAGACAATCCGTAAGAGGCGCAATAGTGCTGAAATCCCCAATAAACCTCCTATAAAAGGACGCTAGCCCATGAAAACTGCGTACCTCATGAATATTCTTCGGAACCTCCTAATTTGTAATGGCTTCGACCTTAACTGGATCCATCTGAATGCCTTCCTTCAACACAATATAACCCAAAAAGGTCACATGATCAGTTAAAAAGTGACACTTCTTGGTGTTGGCATACAATTTCTGCTCCCTCAAGGTCTCAAATACTTTTCTCAAGTGCTGCACGTGTTGCTCAATCGAAGTACTAAAAACCAAAATATCATCGAAATAAACGACAACAAATTGGCCAATAAAAGGACGAAAAACCTGATTCATCATCCTCATAAAAGTGCTCGGCGCGTTAGACAACCCGAAGGGCATCACCATCCACTCATACAGACCATCTCTAGTTTTAAACGTCGTCTTCCACTCATCTCCAGGTCGCATCCTAATCTGATGATAACCACTCCTCAAGTCTATCTTCGAAAAGATTGTTGCCCCATGTAACTGATCAATCAAATCATCAAATCGTGGGATAGGAAATCGATACTTGATTGTGATTTTATTGATAGCTCTGCTATCTATGCACATCCTCCATGTCCTATCTTTCTTAGGAACCAACAAGGCCGGCACTGCATAGGGACTTATGCTCTCTTGGATTGCGCCTTTCTCTAACAGCTCCTGTACTTGTCTTTGCGGCTCCTCATGTTCCTTAGGACTCATTCTGTAAATTGCCTTATGGGGAATAACAGCTCCCGGGACGAAATTAATACAATGCTGAACGTCTCTCATGGGCGGCAACCCAGGTGGCATCTCTTTCGATATGACATTAACAAAATCCTCAAGCAAGGGTAGAACTTGGGTAGGAATTTCGGGATTGTCAGAATTCTGCTCCATCACTACAATGGCAAAAAGCTCAGGCACGTTCACTGTCTTTTCTTGAAATTATGATCTGGATAGTAGATTATTCTTCACATCCTTTCTCAAATCTGAAGGACCTAGGGTAATGGTCCGGCCATCCTTCTTGAAGGTGTAGGTATTTTTGAAGCCATTATGCTGTGTCTTTCTGTCAAACTGCAACGGCCTCCCCAATAGAATATGACAAGCATCCATTGGGACCACATCACACCGCACCTCATCAATGTAATTTTTTCCAATCGAAAATTGCATGAGACACCTCTTGCTCACCTTCACCTCGTTCCCTTTCCTAAGCTACGACAGCTTGTATGGTTGAGGATGATCTTTTGTTTTCAGCCCCAACTTCTCCACCATAATAGTGGACACCACATTCTCGTAGCTTCTCCCATCTATTATCATGCTGCATACTTTTGCTCCACTAGTGCACTTAGTATGAAAAATATTATGTCTAAGCCACGATTCATCGTCCGTCACAGCAACATTTAAGATTATTCTAACAACTAGGGACTCAACAGAATCAGCATAGTGTTGACACCTAAATTTTGCCTAGTCATTTAGGGTTTAAATGCATAGAAAATTAGGGGTTTATTTTTAGCCCCTAAGCAAAAATATTTTCATTAAATTACATGGCACATACATATTAGGCGCATTTGCATTAATAGAATTTAATGAAACATATCTTCCTTTTAATTTATTTCATCTATTTTATTTTATTTAAAAAATCATTATAAAATTTTTTTAAAAACTGGCGAGGGGCGGCCTCGCCCATGGCTGGCCTTGCCAGATTTGGGCGAGGCGACCCTCGCCGGCCACAGGCGAGGCCGCCCCTCGCCCATGGCCGGCCTCGCCAGATCTGGGCGAGGCGACCCTTGCCGGCGACTGGCGAGGCTGCCCCTCGCTGACCATGGGCAAGGGGCAACCTCGCCAGATTTGGGCCGACGAGGGGCGGCCTCGCTTGTTGCCGGCGAGGGTTGCCTCGCCTGTTGCCGGCGAGGGTTGCCTCGCCCAGATTTGGCGAGGCCGCCTCTCGCCGGCCATGGGTAAGGCCGCCCTCACCCAGCCCTTCCCGGGCTTCGCCGGTGGCTAGCCCGACCACCAGCAATCGACCGGCGAGGGAAGAAAAGAAAAAAAAGGAAAAAGGAAAGAAAAGGGAAAAAAAATTATTTAAAATAAAAAATGCTGACTGTACGCACTGACTCATCCTTCGACAAGCCACGTCGGCGTCAGAAATTAATAAAAAATGTCACGTCGGATTTCCGGCCAAACTTACCGAAGTTGACACTTAAGTGATCTCTTTTCCTCTGACTTGGCACCAAAGTGATCCAAAAAAAAATTATGGCATCAAAGTGACATTCGTACATAACTTATGGCACTTGTAGTGTCCTTTTGCCTTGTCTTGAGAGTTTGTTCTATACATCAAGTCAATAATGTCATTGCTTAGATCATTATTGCATCACTACAAGCATCACCACACGTGACACACCTTAGAAAGGAAGGGGGGGGGGGGGGGGGGGGTTGGGGCGGGGGCGAGACCAAGAGTATTAAATGAAAAAAAAAACAACCTTTTGACATGCTTTTGCTAAATAGAATTATCAAATCATCACAACAAAATATCGTGGCTCTTGCGGAAAATGCCCAAAGCTCGATGTGGATGTATCCATAATATGCTCGATACTCCCAAACAATAGAGAATGGAGCGTAAAAAGTGCACAACCACAAGTACAAATAGATGGAGGTAAAAGGTACAAAATCTCCCCGAGTGCTGAGAGGAAAAGCCCCTAGACTTTTGTAGATTATAAGCAATCCTCACTTTTAGCAGCATGCCGATTCCTCAACTTGTTACACAACGCCATCGCTTCGTGCCGGTTCAGACATGTATGTACAATTGGCAATGCATCCTCAAGCTTACCCCCGACGCAATTCCAAACGAAAGACAACCTTGAAATCTAGCACAGCACAAGCACTATAGTTGCATAGATGAAATTCAAGTTTTTAGCGAGACACAAGTTCCAACTACATAGGGAAAATCAAATACATTGTAGATATGCAATTTCTTCCACAAAGCCGACATGATTCTAATCCAAATGGGCTTCAGCAATATTGGTGTCAATGACTACCTAAATTTAGAATTTGTTAAAGATCATGTCCGACATGTTGAGAAGTACCTATATTGACCAGATTCAGCATGTTCAAAATCAAATATATGCATATTGACACCAACAAGCTATCGGAATCCAACTTTTCTTTTTCGTCTGATTCATTACAATATACTTTAACCTCGCAGTTCCTTGGAGACACATTGGCAGAGCCTCAAAATCCTTGAGTATCCCACTGGTAGACGCTCTATAGCGGTTGTAATCTCCTTTGAAAGTGACCGAGGCAGCGAGTGAGAAATTTTCTCCATGGAAGCTTCGACACGATATGGGAGAACCTCTGAAGGATAAAGCCCACTGTCCAATGGACATCATCACCAAGAGTTATCTTCATTTTAAGACAAAAGATCGAAATGGGTCTATAAATTCGACCCACTATGTAAGTATGTACAAATACAGTTTCAATAGAAGCATGCAATCTATAATAAGCTTAGAACTAAGAAGCCCAGAAAAAGGGTTCAATATGAATTAGTCAAAGGTCATGTCAAAGATTGGTGCCACAAAAAAAACTGTAAACTAAAAGAGAACAGAATTTGTTTGAAAAAAATGCTGGTCCAGACTGAAAAAATAGTTTTCCTAAATCATAGCAATACTTAGCTAATCCAATTGACACTAATAGAAGTCCAAATCGGAGACAGAAAAATAGAGTAGATGCTAATGTCAAACCCAATAAGCTGAGGGTGCGTTTGGTAACCATTATGTTCCAAGAAACAATTTCTAAGCATTTTAAGGCGTTCGGTAATAGCCCAAAATTTCCACTCCTAGAATAGAAAAAAAACATAAATGCGTTTGGTAACTGCACAAAATTTATTTTTATTAATAACATTTTTAATATTTCTTTCTTTTCTTTTTTTCTTCTTCTCCTTGGCCGTGGCTGGGTCGCCGGTTGGCCGGCCACAGGCCAAGGCCGGCGAGGGCCACCCTAGCCCAGGTCGTCGAGCCTCGACGGTGGCCCTCGCCGCTCGAGGATCGCCCTTGCCCAGGCTGTGAGCCTCAACGGCGGCCATTGCCCTCCTCGGATCTGGCGAGGGCTGGACCCTCGCCGCTTGTAGCCTAGGCGAGGGCCGCCCTTGCGGCCGCCGCTCTCATTAGATTTGGTGAGGGCAGCCCTCGCCCAGGCCGCGAGCCTCGATGGCGACCCTTGCCAGCTTGGGCGAGGGCTGGAAAAGGTAGGTGAGGGTCTAGCCCTCACCCTTGTCGGCGAGGGCGTCGGCCTGTGGCCGGTCGCTGGTCGCCGGCCACCGGCCACAGGCTAGGAAAGAAGAAGAACCAGCCACAGCTAGGAAGGAAAGAAGAAAAAGAAAAAAAATTTTCTCTTCTATTTCTGATTCTTGTTCCCAGAATCAAGAATCAACTTTTTTTTTATTCTTGATTCTGTTCCAAAACCGATTCTGGGAACAAATTTGTGCCCGAGAACAAAAAATTTACCAAACGGATTTCTGTTCTTTTTTTGTTCCCGGGAACAAAAGAATAGAATAAGTCACTATTTGGCAAGTTACCAAACGCACCTTGAGAAAACTCATGCATGGAGCATCGTGTTGCTCATTTCAGAAACGACAAATGTCAAATTCATAGATTGGACACCAAAAGGCAAAACGAATTTGGGCAAAACGAAAGAACATCATATGGTTAGGTAATCAATTAGACAGGCCTGCAAGGAGCAAACCCAAGCAAGTACTTCACATGATTGGTCAAGTATAATATAAGAGAAGTGAATTGCAGTAATCTAATTCCCAAGTAGCATTTCTAAGTTGGGTGACCTGTCCAGAGAAGCACAAATTGAAATGTTAAATGTCAAAGAATGCTAGTTTCTCTTGTAAAGCTGTCTGCAAGTAAATGCACGACTTTTTCAAGCTGCAAAGAAGCTTGTGGAACCTCAGATGTGAAAAATAAGAACATATTAAAAGAACTTAAAGAAATTTACCAATTCAGACATGTCACGTCAAAGCTTAATGCCACCTTCTGATCACTGTGGAAGTCAATGAAGGAAAGCAACAGATCAAGTTGCCCATCTGTAAAATACATGAATCACAATCAGTGCACACGGTAACAATGTAGATCTATATACGGAGAGTCTCGTTTTAGTGAGAATGAAGGAAGTAAAGGCAGCCTACACGTGCGCATAATCAATGCAAAAAGGTGGCCTAAGACTGAGCTATAGAGATGGAACATACAATAGAAAAGGAGGGAACAGATTGCCATACTTGTGTCCTACAATCGAAATTGCTGACACCAAAAGAGTCGGTTAACAATGTGACAATTGGCAATTGTCATCTGACGCCCAAGCTAAGAATTTGATCAATTTAATGCCATTTAAGCTCCTATACTTGTCTTTGCTTCTCCGAATTTCATCATCAAATTAAAATTCTGTTCAATTCCCGAATTTATCGACTCTTTTTTTCAAAAGGAAGTTCTCACTCAGCAATTCTCAACCACTTTTTGCTGGGGTTATTATGTCTCTAATCAGCAAAGAACCTAATCAACAACCAAACCCACCTATATTACAGCACCAAAACATTTGAAACTGAACTTCCCCAAAAATTGACTTCCTGTAAGTATGAACACAAAATTGACCACTTACCCCTAAAATGAAAACAAGGACCCAGAACTCCGTCCAACATGCACATCAACAAAATTGACTGAAACATATTTAGAAAAAGTCTTTGAGTTCAAGAACCGACTTCGAAAAAAATTCAGCTGTAGGACCACATTGAGAAAAAGCAAAAAATTCAAGGTCCAAAACAACACTCATAACTTAGTTTGATAGCTAAAGTGCAATTTGCATTTGGGTGATGATAAGAAATTATGAGTAAGGGACAAACCAACTACACAAAGAAAAGCAGCTAAACACGATGCTGACTTCAAAATCAAAACCAAGGTTCATTTGCAGGCCACAATGAGTTACCAGTTAGAATCTAAAAAATATAACATCAGCATCATTACAACAATTCTTAAGTAGGCTCTCTTGTTTCCAAAATTCATTATCAAGTTTGAATGTGAGTGAAGATGAATGGATCATGAAACCAGAATTTTGCGTGGAAGGGAGCAGACCAAAAAAATTCAAAGAAACAATTAATTTGAGAAACAAGGAAACAAGTCCAAGCACAATAGCATTTCGTTACCTCTTGAAGAGAAAAAACTTGTGTGTGTTACTCTTAATTTCTAGTCGTGCTAGAAGTAATTCCTCAAGTACATCCAAGAGATTTCTAAGAACCAGATGTGTCATCTGCACAGCCATAAAAAACGAAGTAAGAAAAGCAGGCCAAGATACAGCTGAAGTGAACACGCCCTTTGCCGATAACCTCATATGTCTTCCACGACAACATTACTGGAGAATAAAGGGATTTTAAGCATTTCATCTAGACTAATGCATCAAAATGTTATGAGTGAAACTTACTTGCGTTTCCTTTGCCAAACATTTTGAAGTGGCATATTTCTTAATTGTCTCGCTGTTGAAAACAAAAGCAAATGCTGTGCGAGCTGCCATATTTGGATAATTCTAACAAAAGAAAAAATATCATTTAGATCTAGTTGCAAAACACCAACAAATAAGCTACAAGATACCATGATAGACTTTTGTATTTCTTCTCCCATTTTAGTGACAATCCATTACCTGTTCTATCTTTGTATTGATCAATTTGTTGGAAACTGTTAAACTTGGAGCTGGATGAGCAGTCAGTCTGAGCCTGCATTGATTCGAGGAAACGGCAAAGCTAAAAATTAAAATGGTAATATAATTTATACGCGGCTTTAGAAATGTAAAGTGGACTTTTCTATAGCGTGAATTGGAATTGAAGAAGCAACCTTTGGTAAATTAATCCAAGATAGTCAAGAGTGATATCATGATGGCCACTTTTACTCTCAAAGGAACTCACTTTCCACAGCTGAGCAAACAGTCGAGAGGTGGAACTGTCAGACAGATTGATATTCTCATTGTATGGGATGAACAAACGGTAAATTAGAAAACCTGCAAATCCAGGCGAACGAATCTGCAACACATCCTTTTCTTCATGAAGTTATTGATCAGTCCTATTGTCTCTATGCAATCTAATTCTCCCTTCATTTTGCAAAACCTGTTTAAAGATATGATCAAGTTCTCTATTTTCTTCTCTAAGATTTCAATCTCCTGCTTCATTGATGTCATTGGGTTATGAGAAACCTGCAGAAATAGATTCTCTTTTAACAGAGTACGAACAGAAATCAATAACTTTCGCTAAGATATGCAATAACATCATGCAAGGGCTTTGACATAATGTTATTGTGACTAACTAAAAAGGCAAAAAGGTCTTGTCATATGATATGATTACGTGAGCTTTCACGAATAATAAAGAAAGATCAACCTGCATGTTACTACACTACATACTACGCTGAGAAGTAATGAATATGTGATTGCAAGATAACATGAAGTCACAAATGTTACACATCACACGTGAATTTTCACTACCATGCAGAGTCTAATGTATAATGCAGACGATGCTGTTAGGAAGTAATGCATCATTTTTGTGCAGAACTTAAAGAACGCTTGCATGTCAGAGTTGTTTGATCATGGTCCTGCGGTTTGAACCTATACATCACTTGAAAATATCAAAGTCATTGGCTGCATACCTCACCTCCAGAATTAGAAAAAAGTAAAGGACAAATAAAAAATCTTTTCTTTTTAACCCCATGAAAAGGTATAAGGGACAAGTTTTAAGCCCTGTGACGTGGATTTTAATAAAAGGTGCTAATTACTTTTACCTTCAACTACACAATCTTGACCTCTCACTTTTATTCATAGTTTTTATCAGTTAAGGTAATTAGTACTTGGAGTTGTACAGCTTTAGCATGTGATGTCGTGATTCATTCCATAGACTTCAAAACTGAAATGAAACATAACAGGGATTCCGATTTCATGCTTTGAACTTGGACATGTCTGCATCCCATCTTTCCACTCAGCCTGAGTGTAATAAGAATTCTTGACTTAGTTTCGACAATTTGGTCTTAAGACTTCAGAGATACAAGCTTCTATTTCTTCTTTTATTTGCAACAACCACATCATTAGTTGCATGGCAGGAAAGAAAAGCCTTCAATGAATTTCAGAGGCTTACGGCATTTAAGGCAACAATCATTAATCAAAATATACTGTAATGCAACTACCATTCCATGTCTGGACCATACATGATCACATCACAAATAACTGCATAAGAACAAATATTTATGTCTATACACAATTCCTTAACTCTTTAGCAGTAACAAGGATGACTCAAAAACCAGATGAGGAGGTTTATTTCCTATTACTAATTATATGTAGAACAATGAAAGAATATGATACCGTAAGCCATTATGCCTTGGGCACTCCTGAAAATTAAATATGGATAAAAAATTGTAATAGAAACCTGAAAAGGACTTCCCATTGCCATAACAGGAAATCCAAATTCATACAATCTTAAGTAATTTCAACAACATTAACAATAACAACCATCTTCAAACATCTGAGATTAATATTTGATAAACTTAGTCACAAGCAGGGTTACCATCTGAAATTTCAAAAAACTGTGGATTTGAGAAGGCTATGAAGTTGACATGTAACCATTGAGAATGAAGCAACAATACTTCTCCAGCGATGGAAAAGCAGATCAAATCCCATTGAACTTTATGGTGAGTGTCACATCAGTTTCGGAATATGCCAGTCATGCTCTTTCCTTCTGTTCACCTTTTTATCTCGTCATTTTCTTTCCTTTCTTTCTTTTATGTGGGTAGTTTGGAATGGAGGAGACAGGATGTGGTCATATACACTGGATCGACACTTGCTAGGACCAAATGATAAAACAACTAAACAAGTCACTTACCTTGTATTTGTTCTCAGATTGAGTTGAACATTGATGATCATCACAACTGCCACCTCACCAGCAAGCAGTGAAGTCTTCTTAATTTTCAGCTTTAGTGCTTGGGACTCTTGAATCGAAGACCTCAAGATTTGCTCTGTTTTCTGCTCATAACATCAGCATCAGCATGTAGACCATGAATTAAGAGAATATACGAGTGAGTTGCTCCATACCTGCAGCCTCTCGCACTTCACACAATTTAAGCACAATCTCTCCTTTTCATGCAATGCTTTATACAGCAGAGAAATGATCTCGTATGATCTGCAACAACTCAACAATGAAAAAAGCTCATTTTATTTACCCAACATGCCACACATCAATGAGTCACGACTCTCACAAAGTTAAAATGGACACCACCTTTTCTCAGAAGCACTACGAGATTGATCTGCCTTCTGTAAAATTGCGAAGTGATAACCATTACATTGCCAGTTCATTAAATTACCTTTATATAAAAGAAAAGGCACTAGGGGCAGGCAATTGTGAATAGCCCAGCTAACCTTAGTCTGGATGTCAGAGCTAAGCAGCTCGTAGTGTTTGACTTTCTGAAGGTGTTGAGAGTACTTGGCTAATAGGGGCTATTTGTCTATTTCCTTTATTATTTTATATATTGCAGCAATAAGGGTAATATTGTAATTTTGGCCTTTTTGGCTTTATTATAAATAGAGAGCTTGGGGTCACATAGACCTAATCAAGCATTCAGTTCAGTTTTTCCTCTCAACATGGTATCAGAGCCAGATCTGAACTGAAACCCTAACCCTAATCTCTCCTCTGCGCAACCTTTCTTTTTCCTCTCTTCACGCCTTCACTCTCTCCCACCGCAGTTCCTTCTCATGTTCTCCTTTGCTCTCTTTCACAGTGTAGGGTAGCACTAATGAGGTGATTCTTTGAATCTAGTGTCTGCCCTAAAATTCACCTCTATGACATAACTAAAACTTCTTTGCAGTCCGCGATAGGTGGTTCAACTTTTTCTGCGATTTTTGGATCTTCTTGTCCGGAATTGTTTCTGCCTTGCCGCTGGCCTACAATTCTCTCGTGTGTGAAGACCAAAGCACTGCAATTTTTGGACCACCATATTTTTTCAGATTCTTTGGGATAAATTAGAATTTTCGATTTTTTTCAAGTTTTCAAAATCTTGAAAAAATCAATTTTTTTCTTCCCTTGATCTGATCTTGCTGATTTTTTGGAGGATATTTTTAGCCTACTACCAGTGACACAGTGTCTGACGGTTCAGTTGAGAATCCTCCACCTACAGGAGATGGTTGTACAGATTATATTACTTTCGCTACAATCTCTATGAAGCTCGACGGCACAAATTATTTGATATGGTCTCGATCTGTATTCTTGACCATTGCAGGCCGTGGGCTTACGGGTCATATCAACGGCACTTCTGTGAAGCCGGAAACATCGGGTGCTACTCAAGACAAGTGGATCTCGAATGACTCTTTGGTAATGTCTTTTTTGCTTAACTCGATGCAGCCACATATTGCAAAAGGATATTTGCTTCTTGATTCTGCGGCGCAAATTTGGTCAGCTGCTAGGGATACTTATGGTCAAATCGGGAATGATGCACAGGTGTATGAACTTCGAAAAAGGGTTCATGACACTTCTCAGAAGGAGATGACTATATCTCAATATTATGCTGAGCTTCGGAGTTTATGGCAAGAGCTAGATCATTATACCGATTATCAACCAACTAATGCTACAGACAATGCTGCCTACAAGAACCATGTGGACAAGATCAGAGTTTATGATTTCTTGGCAGGATTGAATGTTGAATATGATCAGATACGTGTTCAAGTCCTTAGCCGGTCTCCATTCCCCACTCTGGAACAGTCGTATGCCCTAGTTCACTCAGAAGAAAGCCGTAGGACAACAATGCTCCAGTCCTCTACTATTGATCGATCTGCTCTACAAATTAGTGCTGGCACTATTACTAAATCTAGTTCGTTCTCTCGATTTAATGATACCCCTAAGGAAGTTGTGAAGTGTGAATATTGTCATAGGCTTTATCATACTAAGGCTACATGCTGGAAGTTACATGGAAAACCTGTAGATTTTGAGGAAAAAAAAGCACAGAGAAAGACAAAAAACAAAGCAAACCATACTGAAACTGTTACTGCTACACCTACTACTGATATCAGTTTATCCCAGGAAGAACTTCAGGCATTTCGACGTCTACTGAAAGCTTCTACTACTACTGCTTCCTCCGCAGTTGCCAATTCGTCTTCCCATTTTGCTTCAAATCTAGCCACTTTAGGTATCTTCTTTGGGGGGTTTAATACATCTGTTGTTTCCAGCCCATGGATCATTGATACAGGGGCTACAGATCATATGACAGGTTCTTCTAGTCTCTTTCATCAATATACCCCTACTTCCGGTAGAAACAAAGTTCGTGTAGCTGATGGAACCCTCTCTTCCATCGCTGGAAAAGGGTCTATCAATTGCTCCTCCACTCTTCCCTCGTCTTCTGTTTTACATATTCCATCATTTTCTACTAATCTCCTTTCTATTAGTAGTTTGACTCGAGACTTAAATTGTAAAGTAACTTTTTTCCCTTCTTACTGTATTTTTCAGGATCTGGTAACGGAGAAGGAGATTGGATATGGTAGATTGGATGATGGTCTTTATCTGCTCGAGGGTAGTGGGGTTTCTACTTCTATGTCGTCTACTACGCCCCATCAAGTTAATTCAAAGATTGACAGCATCTCCATCGCTGGCACCGCAGATTAGGTCATCCCCTTTAGGAACTTTAGAAAAAGTTTTCCCGAGTCTCGTTTCAGCTTATAATAAAGATGAGTTTTTTTGTGAAGCTTGTGTCTTTGCTAAACAAACTCGTTCTACATATTCATCTTCAAATAATAAAAGTCGTTTCCCTTTTCATGTGATTCATACTGATGTGTGGGGTCCTTCCCGACGTACTTCTATTTCTGGTCATCGATGGTTTGTTACTTTTATCGATTGTCATTCTCGTGCAACTTGGGTTTATTTGTTGAAGCATAAGAGTGACGTTTTTCGTTATTTTCAAATTTTTCACAAAATGATTCAAACTCAATTCAACGCCACTGTGAAAATTCTTCGCAGTGACAATGGTACTGAGTACACTGAAGGTCAGTTTCAACGGTATCTCTTTGATCATGGCATTATTCATCGACGGCTTGTGTTGATACCCCAAAGACATGTAATGGTGTTGCCGAAAGAAAGAACCGACATTTGTTAGAGGTCGCCAGGTCTCTTATGTTTGCACGTCATGTCCCCTCTCAGTATTGGAGTGATGCTATTTTAACCGCTGCCTATTTAATCAATCGGATGCCGACTAGAATTCTTGATTTTCGCACACCTATTGATGTTTTACAGGGATCAACTTTTATTCTTCCTCCAAAAATTTTTGGTTGTGTTTGTTATGCTCGTAACACTACCTCTAAGAGTAAGTTGGAACCCCGCAGTCTTCGCTGCATATTTCTTGGGTATTCAGCTACTCAAAAGGGTTATAAGTGTTATCATCCTCCTTCTAGGCGCAGTATTATATCTATGGATATGATTTTTCATGAGTCTACTATTATTCCGCTCCACCTCTTCAAGGAGAGTGTCCTAGTGTAGAGGTGTTGCCAATTCTAGATGTTCCTATGGATATTACTTACTCTTCTCCTTCTCCTCCTCCAATAGTCTCTGATCGTTCTCCTTCTCCTTCTCAAGAGGAGAACGATGCAATGCAAGTAGAGAATAATGCAATACTTCAGGGGGAGATATCAGAGATTCAGGGGGAGACCATACCTGTTAAGCAAAGTATGGGTATCTTTCAAAGGCGGATTGATAGTGGGGAAACATTGAAGACATAACGTCGTAGGAATTCCACTACCAACACGCAGGTTAAGACCACTGATACATTGCCTATTCAGTCATCATCTCCGGATCCGGATTCTACTACTCCTTCTGATGAGGTTTCTCCTTCTGATCTTCCTATCGCACTCCGAAAGGGTATTAGAACTTGTACTCAACACCCTATATCCAATGTTGTTTCATATGACTCTTTGTCCAGCTCCTATCGTACTTTTGTATCTTCTCTATCTTCTGTTTCTATTCCACGGAATTGGCAAGAAGCTTTTGCAGATGAGAAGTGGAAGACAACAATGGTGGAGGAAATGCATGCTTTGAAGAAAAATGACACGTGGGATCTTGTTGTTCTTCCTCCTGGGAAACAACCGGTAGGATGTAAGTGGGTGTTTGTAGTCAAACAGAAGATGAATGGTACTGCGGACAGATATAAAGCACGGTTGGTGGTGAAGGGATTTACTCAGACTTATGGGATTGACTATCAAGAAACCTTTGCTCCTGTTGCCAAGTTGAATACTGTTCGAGTGTTACTTTCATGTGCTGTAAACCAGGGATGGGATCTTCAGCAGTTAGATGTAAAGAATGCCTTTCTTCATGGAGAGTTAGAAGAGGAGGTATATATGGAGATTCCTCCAGGTTTTTCTTGTGACAAAACTCAAGGTAAAGTGTGTAAGCTGAAACGTGCACTTTATGGTTTAAAGCAATCACCTCGAGCTTGGTTTGGTAGGTTTCAGAAAGCTATGATCTTTGTTGGGTATAAACAAAGTAATGCTGATCATACTTTGTTTGTGAAGAGATCAGGTGCTAAAGTCACTATTCTTATTGTCTATGGAGACGACATTATTGTCACAGAAATGATATCGATGAGATGTTCGTTGAAGAATTTTCTTGGACAAGAATTCGAAATAAAGGATCTTGAAAGCTCCGATACTTTCTTGGGATTGAAGTTGCCAAATCTTCAAAAGGTATCTTTCTATCCCAAAGGAAGTATGTCCTTGATCTTTTAACAGAAGTTGGGTTATTAGGATGTCGTCCCTCTTATACACCTATTGAGGTCAATACTCGTCTTCGAGAAAAGGATGGTGATCCCGTAGATAAGGGTCGTTATCAACGGTTAGTGGGCAAGTTGATTTATTTATCACACACCAGACTTGATATTGCTTTTGCTGTGAGCCTAGTGAGTCAGTTTATGCATGATCCATACTCTACTCATATGGATGCTGTTCTTCGAATCCTTTGATATTTGAAGTCTGCTCCCGGAAAAGGAATTCTTTTATCTCCTCGTGATGGCTTGAAAGTTGAAGCCTATACAGATGCTGATTGGGCTGGATCTCCTGACCGAAAGTCTATTTCTAGGTATTGTACTTTCTTAGGAGGGAATCTTGTGACTTGGCGTAGCAAAAAGCAGAATGTGATTGCTCGATCTAGTGCTGAAGCAGAATTTCAATGGCACATGGAGTTTGTGAACTGTTATGGCTTAAAGGATTACTTGAAGATCTTGATGTATCTGTTCCTATTCCTATGATGCTATATTGTGATAATAAAGCCGCCATTAGTATTGCTCACAATCATGTACAGCATGAACGTACAAAACATGTGGAGATTTGACAGGCACTTTATCAAAGAGAAGTTGGAGAGTGGTTTAATTTGTATGCCCTTTGTTCAGTCCGGTGATCAACTCGCTGATGTGTTGACTAAAGGATTGGGGAGTAAATCGTTTCATCTTGTTTTAGTCAAGTTGGGCATGTGTGATATCTATGCTCCAACTTGAGGGGGAGTGTTGAGAGTACTTGGCTAATAGGGGCATATTTGTCTATTTCCTTTATTATTTTATATATTGCAGCAATAAGGGTAATATTGTAATTTTGGCCTTTTTGGCTTTATTATAAATAGATAGCTTGGGGTCACATAGACCTAATCAAGCATTCAGTTCAGTTTTTCCTCTCAACAGAAGGTATACTAACATCTCATCGAGCACACTGATCTATACATCACCAAAAAAAAAAAGATGGCGATAACTATATGTAGAACATCAAGAGGATGACTGAAAATTGCATAACCTCAAAATGGAAAGAAAGGAAAATAAATAAATACCGTTCTCATATCTAGCTTGTCAACCACGAGAGATAGTATTTTTCTGCTATCATCCAAGAACTTTGTAAAAACCTGCAAGTTAACCTCCAAAGTCAAAGAGAGGCATCGAGTATTGGATTACTTATTGTGATGAGCACCGCAAAAAGGTAAGATATGAAACTATCAACATTACACGTACATCTTTCCAATTTCTACATGGTGGTATGCTATCTCCAGTATTCTCTCTTTCCATACAAGAATGTTTGGGATGCTCAAGAGAGGAATTGACATCATAACCCTCACTTCTTTTGATTTCTGAACTCCCTGTTGTCCTGGCGACCTTACCGACAGGATCTCCATCCTCAAGAACATCTCCTTTCCTCTTCCGATTGTGACGTTCCTCAATCTCTTGTGCTGCCAAAATACTTTTGGAATGATGAGTCTCCTGCTGATTGTCATTACTAAGGATGCCCAAAGCATCAGACTTAGAAGTAGACATGCTTTCCCCAACAACAGACTGCGTGTTCTCATAATGGGGCATGTTATGGATTTCTTTGCTGACATTCTGTGCCGGTTCCTTGGAGAGGCTCTGCATAAGAAACTAAAGAATTAATAAAGACGAACAGAAACAGACTCATCGGTGTCAACAGAAAATCATGATGATCTTGAGGTCTTATCAGTTTCACGCTATGACCTTTTTAGGCAAAGACACATCAGTACTTTTGTTTGGATATGTGGAATCAGGCATAAGAGAAGAAACTTTTCTTCCCCCAAAAGAAACTTCCTCTGTTGAGCTGACTCCATCTGCTTCAGTCTGGAGGTCCTTGAGCGGCTTTAAACTCCGCAAATCCAACGTGTTTCCGCTCCTTGGAGATATCCTCTCAAGGAAGTGGGACTTTATCTTGTTAACATCTTCAATTGGATAGCCACCAGAGCCTACAAATTGTAAAGGACTTCCCCATTGGTCTGAGTCAATGCCAATGGACTTTCTGTACCAATTTTGTTGCATAGAGACACCATGTGTACTTTGATCATTTCCTGATAGTAATAACTCACGATTTAACCTTTGCACTGGGGAAGTTGACAACCTATGACTTACAATAGGTTCCTCACTATCCTTTCTACGAGCAACCGCAATTTCATCCAATGAAGGATCAGCTTGCAAAGACACCAAGGCAGTGTTTTCAGAAGTCTCGGACATAGACTGTGGTTGCATCACTACACCAACTGACGAGCTGAAGTTGTCGGGTGAGGCCATTTCTGTCGCTACTGTAATAGGTTGATCATTATGATTAATGTGCAAAGATGTGCGATCTGGAGATTCTCCATTCCTGGCAAGAGCGAGAGTTTTCTCAGCCTGACTGGAATTATTATTCATCTTATTTACGATTGGGGTCTTCATTGGACTGCTATCATGAACAGCAACAGGGGACTCTGTGAGTTTGCTTACTACATCTTTGCTAGTCCGTGCCTGAATGGTACTGGAAGGAGAACTAGATAGATAACCAGATAACTTGAGTTTTAATGCATTGATTTCCTTTAAACGAGCAGAAGAAGGAGATGAATCAAGATTTCCAAACTTAGGAATGTTCTTCCAAATAGATGACAGACTCAAACCATGCAGAGTTCTTTCCTTACTTAGCAGTGACCCAGACATTTTGGCTGAAGGAGATCCAATGGAAAAGTTTGCAGGCGAACCAACTGTATCCAAAAATAATTGCCGCCTTTTAGCTGCCAAAGATGATATAGAGCCTTTCAAATGAGATGTGTGCAATCTGTTGGGGTCCTGCTCAGTTGAATCAAGATTCTGACTTCCATTCCACGGGGAATTTTCCTTGATGGATACTTCGGTCACATGTTGAAATACAGACCCAAGCTGCAAGGAGAAGAGAATTAAAAGCTTCAATCCAAAATATGGTCCATTTATTCCCAGAAAATGTTCAGATTATTGTATAGAGAGCAAGTGTGAGAAACCAGAAGCTTAAAATTCATCCGGAAAAATCCCAGCATAATCTTCACTGAATTTTAGGCAGAAGACCAGAATAACAAAATAAAGAAAGGGAAGCAGATAGCCAGGTAGCCTAGCCAACACACATGAGAAACAGATGCGTAATTCACAGCAACCAGTCAATTGTGGAATTATACATCATTGATCATAAAATGCAATCTCAGCAACAGACATCCATCATCCGCTACATGCATTTTATCATCTCATAAGCTACTCCTAAACTAGAGCATATAATACTGCATTATAGCTGCAGCAGATAACTGCTAAACACGATCAAGGACACTTACATTCTACCGTTAGTTTATGAGACCAATCAAACTCAAAAGTACCAGGGAGGTGCAAATATTCCAGATGCCCCAATAAAGCTTGAGTGGTTCTAGCTAGTCAAAATGTAAAACTCAAAAAACAAATCTGGAAATAAACAAATAAAATATAGACGACAACAATGTTCTTACTTTTAGTGTCTGATTAGGAGTATGGATATGCTGATAAACAGGTGCATTGGGAGTGAAACTGTCGACCATATTAGATGAATCACTCCTAACATTTTGAATGCGCATTCCTTCAGAAGCACTATTTGCCCTGTCTAATTCACGATAAGCTGCAACAATCATCTGATTGGTTCCATCAGTGCCCATAGAGATCATTATGTTATCTGCAGAGCCCTTAACATCCTCCTTACTGCTTCCACTCTCATCGGCATTGGAAACTTCAAAAGTAGCTGACGCATTTGCATTTTCAACATCAGAACTAGGAAGAGCTTGCAAATCCTGCCTGCCTTCCGCCAGTAGGGCATCCAAGGAGGGAGAAAGTCTACCATAGTCATACCTATTTGGATTATTCCCAATAAGGCTCATTTCATTGGAATCTTTACCATCACTCTGAACATTAAGCATAGGACGAGCAGATTCAGGAGTCAGCTTCCTAGCGTTTGTTAGCATCATAAAACTTCCAGTGTTAGCTGGGGTAGTTTTTTCCGAGGGCGTTTTCTCATCAAAGGTCAGATGAATGCCTGTGGGCGTCTTCTCCATGCCAGAGTCTGATCTTGCAAGGCTGCGAAAATGCATTGAGAATGCTGTAGAGTCCATCGTTACATCTTGATTTTCATCTGAAGCAGCAGAACCAGAGAGCCTTCCAGGCCTAATAAAGCTCGCGGAGACGGGACCAAAAAAATTGTCTTCTGGGAAACAGCATCAGCAATAACACAACAGTCAGGACAACAAAAAGACTTCATGGCCGACATGAGGGCCAGAAAGAGAAACTTGCAGCATAGCACTACAAGAGACGATTGACCCATCGTTTCCTTTGTTATTTTGGCTTTCATGAAGACACTTATCCTCACAAGTCACAAGGACAAAAGAAACAAACTGCTTCATGGGTGAACAAAAAAGATATCATCAGAAACATGCCACATCCACTTATAGCGCAGCTATTAGAGAGAAAGGTGAAATCAAATCTTAGTACAAATACGTGGCTCTAGTCCAAAATTTGAAGCATAGCCGCATTTGCTTCACAGCCTAAACATCTTTCCCACCTATTTTTCACCAAGCCTGCGCGCTGTGCACCGAATTTCACCCTACCATGTTTTTGTTTAAAGCCAAAGCTCCGGTAAGCTGAAAATCGCACTAGAAATGCAAACACAAATGAACTTACCGTCATTAGAAGTTGCAGAGCCAAACGTGCTGCTCCCCGGGGACGGCGACCCAATCGGCCTGAGGAACGACTTCCTGGCGACCACGACCTCGTCGACGTCCTCCTCCCCATCCTCCTTACCGTAATCTCCGCTGGGCGTGACCTCCCTCGAGTCGTCGCTGTGGTCCCCCAGGTCCCTAAACAGCGGCCGCACCCCGGCGTCGTCCCCGGCGGACCCCCCGCCGCCGCCGGAGTCGGGCTTGGGGTCGGAGGGAGGGGTGCTGTCGTAGTAGTCCTCGTCCCGCTTGAAGATGTGGACGGAGGTGATCTCCACGTCGGCGAAGCTGACGCGGCGGGACCGCTTCTTCCTGGCGGCGACGGTCTCGTCCTCCGTCTCGGTGTAGGCGGGGTCGTCGGGGAGGTCCTTCGACGCCATCGCCGGTGGGGATCCGAGCTCGATCGCTGCAGAGAGAGAGAGAGAGAGAGAGAGAGGGAGAGAGAGAGAGGACGAAGCACACTGGGGACTGAGTGAGAGGGAAATGACAGATTGAGGTGTGTTTTGAAAAGGGGGGAAACCGATCGGAACTTTTCATTTTCTTTCGAAGACAATTTTTCGTCTAAAAAAATAAAATTAAGAATTGTAATTTAGAATTGTAATTTATGAATTAAATGATATCTTGATAATTCGACGGTTGATATGAGCAATTCGTGTATATTGATGATTATGCATTAGGTTTAGCTTGAATTTCGTAAGTTTTGGTTTTTCTAATACGCTCGTGTCATTTTTATTATTTATCTAATTGAGCTATACGAAATAGCACGGCGTTGCTCTCGCGACGCCCGATATTATTTTCTGAAATAATAACATGACTAACTTGTTTACTTTTCAGTTTTTACTGATCAAAATCTTGCGGCTCACGTCTTTCGACATTATAAATACCGGCACACTTGAAGCTTTTACAAAATACGACTGATATCTTTGTTGTAATTTTTTATGATTTAAATTTTTTAAATTTTGACAAGATGGTAAAAGAAAAAACAAAGACAGTTTTTGCTTTTCCTTAAACTCAAATAAACAAAGCTCATATCATCAGTAATGTCCATCTTATTTTTCTCTCAATCAATGTTACCACGCACCTGAGGTATTGATGGCCACATGTAATTTGTTGACGCAGCCGAGGTTATTTTTCTCTCTATGAAAGAAAAATGATTAACCTCACATGTAAAATGGACAAAAAATTGCATAGTTTTCATATACTATATTTTTTGGGTCCGTTTGTCTGGAGAAAAAACTATTTTCGAGAAATTATTTTCCAACTATCTAGTGGGGGAAGATAATTTATCATTCTGGCAAACAAATGTAAACTAACAATTTTCCTTAAAATATGTTTGTTTCGTTAAACTCTTCTAGAAAACTAGCATTTCTGTTCTTAGCTCATCCGACTTCAAAGAAAGATAGGCTTGAAGAGTATCCCAGCAGCCATATGCAAATCCCCCGATCGGCCGAGAAGGGTCCACATTCTGACTGCAAGCTTTTGGACGGAGCACGAGACAAGCGAACCCAAGACATTAGCCGATGCAAATACTTCTGTACATACCTTGGCAAATCGATTTCCTGGTTCAATCCAATACAGCTCCTAATCCCGTGAAACTATTAACAGTGTATGACCATCTATGTATACTAAAACCTTAATCACATGCGGCGAAAAAAATCACTAGACGATCCCATCAGGCATGCTGACACGCCCTGCTTCTCTCTCCTCCCCATCGGCGGTTCCTGTGGAGCTATCCCTACCATATCCAGATTTCGAGATGCCTCCCACTCGGTTCGCTGAGGAAGCGGCGAGGACAGCCTCTATGTCCAACACCTTCACCAGATTTCTGAACCGGCGTCTAAAAGTCGGCAGTCGGGACATGGAAGCTACAATCCCCTGCAACCTGCAACCATTAAGTAATGCACGAAAGAAACTGATTCCGTCAGCCTTTCAATTTCAAGTAGGTGAAGGAGGGATGGCATGGGCCGAATCTAATCGACACGGCACATTCAGTTTGATAGTGTACATTTCTGTATTACCTATTATCCTAGGGGCAAGAGATTGAGCACATACTAATACCTTCTAATTATTGCTTGCAATTGTGCCCTTCTCACACTGTCATCTGATGGAAAACCAGTATCGTCCCACTCCTTGAGTTTTTCATTTTTGCACCTCATTACTAGCTTTCTAAGGCACGCCTCTTCGTCTTCAGTTAACTGGAGGCCCTTGATTTGGTCTTTGATAATCAACAAAGGCCCAACAAACCACTCAAACATCCTGTCCCTCGGACTGTTCATCATTGTAAGCTCCACATCATCAACTGTGAATCCATTCAAAACATCCGTGAGAATCCTTAAAATAACATAGAACTAACCAATTTTTTACAAACGAAATACTCAGATTTGATAGACGTACAGATGAGCAAACCGTCAGTCTCTGACTTAGCTGAAGCTAGCAGACATTGTAAGATTGACCAAGCAGGAAGCTTGATGCCTAACTTCTTACAATTTCCTTTCAATATGCAATCCTCAACGTCTTTAACATCGATCAAACCTTCACGCAGAAGTATCCTACCATTAACCTCACATGATTTAAAGAGCCAATCCCACAACTGCAGAGATAAGATTTTTGTTGGCGAACATCATATTGAAAAGATGATTGAGGTGGTATGATTGATCTTACTTGCACTGGTCTATACTGTTGGATAGCCCCCTTCAATGTTCTCGACTGTTGTGAATATAGTTTTGAAATGTATGGACCTCCTTTGCCATCCCTTGATCCATTGTTGACGCTGGAATTCTTCCTCTCGAGGCTAGCTTTCATGTTTCGACGATATTTGGGCCTGGCTGTCAATTGATGGCTCGAACTTAAACATCAATTTGTAGCAGAACAATTCCTCACAGATTATCAAAGCATGAATGATCAAATGAAAGAAGATCATAAATGCACCTTGGCAGACAAGACCCTTCTTGCAGGTAAAGTAAATCATTAACATACTCATCGAACAATGAGACAACCGACACAATGTAGGCCACTCCCATTTGAAGCGAATCCTCCTGGAATTAGGTATTTCTGTTCAGATCAAACTCGAGGATAAAGAAAAGCTATCAACACACTGATGCAAAATCGTTCAACTACAAGGATGTTTCAGAAGGTGGCAGATTTTTAGTACCTGATAGACAACTACTCCACTTTATAACCCCAGAAAAAAGCTAGAAAGGAAAGCTGCTGTCACAGCTCCAATAACGGCAAGAGGCCACAAAATTATGGCAAGCCCCGCAAATGGGACACACACCGTCTCTAAAAACGGTCCTTCTCGGCCAATCAAGTCTTCCAGTAGTCTCTTCCACCCTCTGAACAACATATATGGACTTTTCACCAGGGCAACAGCCATGATCAAAGGAACATCTACTACCACCCCCATCAGACTCGCCATCAAAGAAGCAGGCAACTTTGATAACCTAAAGATAATATCATAATGTGAATGTGCCATAGTTGCCATACTGCATATTTTTACAAAATAAAACTAAGGTACAGTTTTACTTGATGTCCATGGGCTTTTCATCTGGTTGTATTTTATCTCTCAATTCATCCATAAAGGAAAAGTAGGAGTGGAAGCAGAAATCAGTGAAGTCCCGTACCACAGTGCAACTTCCTTCTACCGTGGACCAAACACCATCCTGGTACCATAAAACCATATTCACAATTGAGATACAGGCGCTGCATATTGTTGTGAAAGTGAATAACCGGAAAGAAAGGACTTCCAGTTACCACACAGAGATTAAAAGAGAGAGCAATAACTATATAAGAAAAATACAACCACCGCCAAGCTTTTTCCAACTCAATGGAGTCAGTTACATTCGCCACTGCATTCTATCTAATACCAAAACCTACTAATATCCAAGCTATTATATGAAAATAACTCCCGTATGAACCCCGTAAACAAGCTATTTGGGATCATTTAACACTTCCTTATGCACAAACCGGACTATAAAAGAGTGCATGTGAATTTAAAGGACAGGGCTATTAGTTGGAAAGAGATTACGTGTATATAAGACACGAACAAAAAGCGATGCACATCCCTGGCTTACGGGTAACGTATTACTCTCACATAGAGTGGTTGCTTACTTATGATTGGAGATGTAAAAAATCATCCAATAACTATAAGGGATCTCATGAGTTTTTGCTTTCTTGTTGCTTTCAATATATTATTCAGAATGAAAGATAAACATTAACAAAGACGATCGCCTTGTTCAAGTCAACAACAGTTCGCAATTAAGTTCCATCCAGCCAATAATTTTTTTTTACTGTTTATGACTGTACTGTTAAAACTGAAGTCTAAAGTTGCAAAAGGTTTTTTGACTAGAGGAACTTATGAATAGGTTAGGAGAGAACAACTAAGTGGTCCACGACGGAAGGACTCATGCAAGCTAATCTCTGAATTCTATCTTCAGCTGCCTATTCCCTGTAAAGGACTTTTTCTTAGGACAAGTGTTGTGGTCATAAGTTGATACCATGGCAACCAGAGATACCAGATCCTATCAGTAACTAGCCAGACATCTGCCACAGAAAGCAAAGCAAAGCTTTCCACACAAAATTGCATGCTTTAGCTGTCAACCTTCTGTAAGGCCACTATTCATAAACATTGCTCGGTGCGCCCCTAACACGTCTTCGACAGGTATGTATGGACAAAATCTTTATATTCTCTGAAACAGCTCGCAATTTTTCTAAATAACGTATTGTAGATACCCTATAGAAAAAGAACATCTTGGTACTGGAAATCAACACAAAGACACCGTTTCCAAGTTACAAGTTTCGAATTGCTGGGGTCGTTTCGGGAGGTTCATTTCTTCGAAAGGAGAAGCCCGAGAATCGAGAAGCAAACTAGACTCAGAACCCAAGTGGGGACTTACAAGAAAGCAAAGATAGAGCTTGTCCGTCACATTCTCTCCGACCGCTTCAAAGGTGGCTATCAGGGGAGCAAAGACCCCGTACGCGGCTCCACCCAACAGGCTTCCCGCAATCCCGACTACAGGCCAAAGGACTAGAGGCACTGGCAGTATTATCAGCACCAGGATCTTCAGAATCAGCCCCAGCCTCTTGGTCCTGAAATCATCATCGCCACGAAACACGAAGTGCAAAGCATTAAAACAGAGGAGTCCGACCGGCGAATCCACAGTAACACCTACCTCGCCACACAGTAGTAAGTCCAGGCAAAATGAGCAATCCACAGCCCTATGATCACGGCCGAGTTTCCCATCCCGACGATGCACACCACGACCGGACCGACCAACGCCGCTGTCGTAAAAAAGAAAAAAGAAAAAAGCGGGAATCACCGACGGATACAGACAGGAAGCCACTAAGCACAACAAGAAGCACGCATTTCTCTGAATTTACTAGGACATCCTCTTTTTTCTTCTCTTTTATTTTTTCTGGCTGAGCAATCAAAACGATCGGCAAACTTCGATCAAACTCAGCTCTCCACCCGCAGTGCTCAGCCTGCTAGGATTCGCACAATAGCTCGCCGCCGACGAAGCGTCACCATCGGTCTCGCTCGACTGGGAACGAAGACGAGCCGAATCGCGACGGCACGAAGGAGGAGGAGGAGGAGGAGGAGATGACGACGGCGCGCGTACCTTTGAGGAGGCCGAGGAGGAAGAGGGAGGAGAAGAATGGGAGGAAAGTGACGAAGCTCCACAGCTTGGCCAGGAACCCTACGGGGACCTCCATTGCCGGCGCTCCGAAGCGCGCACAGAGAGAGAGAGAGAGAGTTTTTCACGAAGAAGATGGAGACGATGAGGGAGGGAAGGAGAGAGAGATCGCAGATGGTGGAGGTGGCAGCGAGAGGGATCCCGAGAGACGCGTGTCGAGAAGGAGCGCAACGGAACGGCCAAAAGAGATTCGGGAAAGCGACACGGCCCACCCCCCCCCCCCCACGCTCCGCCTCTTCTGTTTCATTTACGCTTTTTTTCTTTTTTCTCATTTTTGGCGGGAACCGACTCACAAGCTGAAAGGAAAAATGACCTAAACAGCCCCTTAGAATTTTGATCCGACGTGCAATGTAGCCCACGGACTCTTAATTTGTTCAATGTGATCCCTGAACTTTTAATTTCTTTAATGTCTTCCCTGAACTTATGGTATATGTTCAATTTAGTTCATGAGCTATATGATTCAATTTAAGGACTATATTGAACATGTGCCAAAAGTTTAGGGATTATATTGAATATTTTTCGGGGAAAGCGTTGAAAAAGTCCTAAACCTTTTGTATTTATGTCAATTTAGTCATAAATCTTCTTTTAGTGCCAATTCAGTCTTAAACTTTTTGTCTTTGTGCCAATTCAGTCATTCCAGCTAATTTTGACCATATATTTGCTGACGTGGATGCTGGCCGGCTTACGTGGCATAGCCGACGATTACGTAGACAACTTTTAATAATATATTTAATATTTTTTCAAATTTTTTTTAATTTTTTCCTTTCCTTTCTTTTTCCCTGGCGACCGGCTGGAGGCCAGGGCTGGCGAGCCCCGCCGGCTGCTGGCGAGGGCCCGAGCCTTCGCAGGTGTACCGGTTTTGGGTTTTTGATGGTCAAAAAATTAGTTCGGGGTAAAATTATCACAGATGTACCAGTTTGGGGTTTTTGGTGGTCAAAAAAATAGTTCGAGGTAAAATTGTCACATGTGTACCAATTTGGGGTTTTTGTGGTCAATAAAATAGTTTGGAGTAAATTTGTCACGGGTGTACAAGTTTGAAGTTTTTTCGTGGTATTAACCCAACTTTTAAATCTATTCAATGTAGTGTTGGGTTTTAGCCCAACATGCTATGTTGTGTCCATGAACTTTTAATTTATTCAATATGGTCCTTGGACTTTTAGTATCTGTAGAATTTGGACTTTTAGTATGTGTTGAATTTACTCCCTAAACAGTATGAAAATGTTTAATGTTATCCCTTAATTTGAATTAATAAAACATAATATTGAACGTTTTTATACAGCCCAATGATTAAATTGAACACTTACCAAAAGTCTAAGAACTGTATTGAACAAATTAAAAATTTAGGGATTACATTGCACTTTGGCCTAAAGTTCATAGATCACATCGAATAGATTTAAAGTTCAGAGCCCATATTGCACATTTGACCAAAATTAAAGGACCATTTATACCATTATCTCTTTTACTTTTATCTTACCAATTTTTCGAATTTACGCAATTTTTCTAATCAAGCTGTTTGAACCTTAAATTGAATCATTAAAGGTGACGTGTTCGCGGAAGCGAGCAAGATTTTGACGTGAATAGCTTGAAGTGCCGCGTTCGTGTTAAAAATATCTCGTTGCTCGAGCATTGTTGATTTCAGACGTCTTCGAGATTTTTTAGTATCCTCTGCATTAGACTGATGTGGTTCGCCGTGGCAAACTCGAATTTTTTTGTGCCAAATTCACGCTTGCTTCGAGGACACGGTGGTCCGAAGTGACCCGATTTGAAGTTTGAGAAATTATGCAAAAGTCAAGAATTTGGTTAGACAAATTAAGAGTTCAGAAACGAGAGCAAGATCCGATGATCAAGGGGCTTGTGGCGACGAAGGGTTTGGGTTCCGAGCCGGCCGCCCCGCTCGCCGCTCCGATCTTCTCTTTCATCCTCTCCGCACTTCTCGATGAAGAGACTTGCTCTCAATCCGAAGAACCGTACTTGATCGGAGAAAGCATGCGAGTTTCTGAGAATCAAAGTGATTTTTTTACCTATTAGTAATATGATTAACTGATGAAATCTATATTGTTGAGACGGCTTCATCTCGCGACGAAATATTCTTCATTTGTCTTGTAAAAAAAAGTGAAAAATTCCGAATGATGCGAAGAGGTAATGTAAATTTGATATACTAAATGACGTGATGAAGATCATAGTCACAAAAACTTATTAAATCTCTTCTTCTTTTAAGGCAACGTCTCCTTCCACATTGATTATGGCTTTGCCATCAACTCCACCGATGCGCTTCTTCACCGAGGGCTCCTACTTCGTCGTCAGATCACTCATTGATTTTTCGTCCTCGCCCTCATCAGATCCAGAGAGGGCGGCCCCTGCCAGATTCGGCAAGGGCCCGACGCCCTCGCTAGCCCTTGCCTGTGGCTGGTCGCCGCGGAAAGGAAAAAAAAATAAAAAGAAAAAAAAGAAGAAGTAGCGTTGAAGAAGACAAAGAGATCAACTAACGGGGTCTACCTGGACACGTGGCGAGCGCTGAATAGTGTCCTTACGCCTACGTGACAAGATCGACCTACTTAATATTTGCTCTGATCCAAAGGTTGAGGATTAAATCGGCAAATTAAAAAGTTTAAAATGGAATTGTCCGTATAACACATTATTGGACAAGTTTCATATCAATTTTGCGATACAATCTTACTTATGCATTGTTCAGAACTTTTTGATTGTAAACATCTCGAGAACAGAAAGTCCAACCTACGTGGTTTCTTGCCCTATGTTTGGGCTGCTACCAATGGGCAGTGTCCCTTTCAAACTGGTCTATCCAAAAACATGATGGTCGCAAAAATTGTTACACAACCATGAGACTAAATTCTTCCCTACTAATCAAATCTGCTCATCCTTCCCGCGCAGCAATGCTAGACATACAAAGGACAGCCGGGACGGCCTCTCCTTCTGATCATATGCTCGACCTGCTTGCGGGTTCAAGTCGAGTCGGCGATCCGGATATTCAGGCGGCGGAGCCAGATGGAGTGCACGGTCATGTGGAAGACGTCGTATCGCCTCGGCGGCCCGTTGGCTGCGAAATGCCTCTGCACTTGCTTCACCCTCCTCTGCATCCTCAGGTACTGAGACTGTGAAATGCCCATCAGTATCTTCTTGATGTTGGGTATGTCCCTCACTTGCACTTGCACGGAGAAGGCCTTCCAGTTCAGGACATCGCTGAACGGCGGCACATAGCCGTCGGAGATCAGCACGGGCACGCACTCGGCATATATGGCCTCTACGACCCTGGGGCTCGCCACCTCGTATCCGCTCGGGCATAGGCAATACCTGCTCTGCCTCAGCATTGACTCGTAGCTCGCTCCGCGCGGGAGCTCGTCGTAGACTTGCACGTCCGGGTCCTCCTTGTCCTTCCACTCCTGCAGCAGCAAGTGCCTGATGTGGCCGTGCAGGCGGCCCGCGAAGAAGGCCAAGATGCTGCGGCGAGATGGGGAGGGGCCGCCCAGGAGGCCGGAGATCTCCCCAGTCTTGAGGTTGATCTCCGGGAGCGGCGCGTCCTTGAAGGGGTCGAACCCTTCCGAGGTGTTGGCGTTGCACAGGACCCTAATGGACTTGCTGAACAGGTAGGGCACGTAGGAAGACGCGTGCGGCCCCTGCGGAAAGTTGAAACGGATCGCGTGATGCGGTGTTAGCAGGATTGAAGATGCTAGTGAAACCAAGACATCGCATGCTAATATGATCATTTCTATTTTAGAAATCAAGCCTTTGAGTGCAAAGAAGCCCAAACGGGCAGTGACTTTGAGTAATGTACTTGGTTACTTCGGACAATGGGTTTGAAAAACTTTAGCCTGAACAAACATTTCGTGACTTGTGATGTATTGGATAGCACCAAAGTTGATTGACCCGAAAAGCTGGAAACGGCAAAAATCGATCTTCTTCTTATGTTTATTTTGCAAAAAAAATGCTCCATCAACATCAAAATCGAAATAGTACGAGTGCTCGACGAAAGATCGACACATTTTCGACCCGTCTTGAAATGTGATGTTAGCATTATTACCCAATCATGGCAAGAGAGCATGAAGTGATCGGCCCCGAGGCTCCGGTTCCAGAACGGATGCTTAGCGGCGATGACGTCGACATAGTCGACGACGGCACGCCCGATGGCGTGCGTCTCATGGGACCCGGGCTCGTAGAGGTACTGGACCAGCATGACCACGCTGAAGGGGAGGAAGTAGACGAGGGCCTCATCTGGGTCCATGGTCCTGTACTGGTTGTGGCCTCTCTCCATCTCATGGATGAACCTCCCCTCTGTGGAATATATGCTCTTGCATGGCCCGTCATGGAACATTGGTGGCTCCCCTTCCTGGTACACATATATCTTGAACAGCCTCTCCATCTCCAGATAACTCCTGCATATTGTCGCCAACATATGATTCTGATTTCTTTTCTCCGGTTCACGTTATCGAGCGACACAGGATTGATCGGGAATCATAAGGAAGATAGGGAGACGGCAATCAGAGAACAGCACGATACCTGTGAAAAGCGTTGGCGTTCCTATAAATCGGTCCTCGGGGGACGTAGTCGGCGTCGGCATGGACCGATGTCAGGTTCCGGATCAGAGCGGCCTCCCTGATGGCGGACCGTGCTCTGGACAGGCCAGCCTCTAGCCTCTCTAACCTGCCCAAGTGATCAAATGCCCTCAAATAAGTGTGACTGACTCAATCGGGAGGTTATAAAAAGCATACAGAAGGCCCGGCTTTTTAACTCAAATCTCTGTGTAAAGGACATCAAAACAAACACTTTCCAAATCCGACACCTTTCCTCCTAACCTGCTATATCTTTTGACAACCCTCACAGGCTCTTCGATGGCGGCCGGTTCATCCGGTTCCAGTTTCTCCGTCAGCGTCTCATTCTCGGCCGCCTAATAGAAAGGACAAGCGAAAGATCCGAGGATTATTAGAGAATGGCCATTCAGGGTGTGTAAAAAGAAAAGAAAAGCACGAAATTTTTGCAAAAAGGCACAATTCATACTTACACTTGGAGGGGCAAAAGCTACTTGATTTTCTTCCGAATAACTCATAGGCCACGGAGACTCCATGGCGCGGTACGAATCGTTGGGCCTGAGTGCAGACAGTGCAGCGGTGGCTTTCGAGCCGACGAAACCAACTCTCAACTTCCACGGCAAGGCAAGTTCAAGCCGAGAAGACGGCCCATTACCGGCCAGAGCGAACAGACCGACCGAGATCAACGTGAGCGGCGCAATAAGACAGAGAACCAGAAGCGAACAAAATGACCGGTGCGACGAGGACGAGGTAGGCGAGGAGGCGGCATTCGAAGTGCTCATGTTGCATCACTCTTTCAGGGGGCCTGCTCCTGCTTCTCCTCTCTGCTGGGAGTTATCAGGGACCAGGCGAGCACGTCCTCAAAAGGATAGGATTCATTGCTTCATGGCAAGTTATTCCATACTTGCGCGAGAGAAACCTGGTGGGTTTTGCTTCGCTTCTTCTTACTTGGCATTTGTCAGATATAAATAAGGAAGCAGAGGCACAAGGCGTTGGTAATAAAGAAGGGGGGTTGATGAGTATTGGATGCGTTGTTCGCCATGCAAAATGCTTTCTTAGAGCTGACGTCTCCTTAGGCTCGCCCAGCCTTTTTTAAGCCCTAAGTTGAGCTACTTTTTTCCCGGAGTACGCCGTCTTTCAAGTATCAAAAGGAAGATTTCTACAATTAAAAATGTAAAAAAGCAAGATTCGTAAATAGAAATGAGAGTATTAGGAAAAGTTGGCACCCGAAATACGTGTTTTCTCTATAATTGATCGATCAGACTTAATTAAATTACTTTAGACGGTTGAGTGTATCTCGAGTTTTGCCCTTGCAACGGAGATTCCGTGGAATATGCTGGGGCTCATTGAGGTTTCACCTTTGGCCTTACTTAGTCGATGAGGAGTCTTATCGACATAGAACTTACACCGAATAGTCCCGACAAATGATGATTGAGACGAGATTCGGCATTTCTGAACCACGAAACGCTCGGTTTCCATTTCGATTGTAGGTGTAAGTGTAACCAACCTGCTCTTAAGGATATGGCGGAAAGAAATAATAGAGAAAGAGCTCCCGTATAAAGATGTTCATTAGTACGTAAACCAATTGTATATCATCACTGATAAACACCAGAATAAGCGATATTCACTAGGTCAAGAGCAGCCCCCTCATGTAAAAGCTCCCACAGCCGGTTGACCAAAATGAGGATCGCAAATTGCATGGAGCAATAGGCCTTTTCTCAACCATGTCTAATGCAAATTGTCTTAGACAATATGAACTTATAGATTATCTAGTAGCTACATTCACTAATGTCATATGGGCAATTCAGTTTCAAGCATGCCCATGTGAAAATATATATTGCATGGACAATTTTTTTTTTATACAAATGAGGTTGACCACGTGTCAAAACTGGCATTTATTGAACAACTTAGACTATTAAAAAGATAGTTTGACTGTCCTTGTTGGGGAAGAAGTTCAATGTGAGATCTGAACGGCATCGGTGTTTGGAAAATTAGAAGGACGAGGCTCCCCATGAATTGAGCAATTGATGCAGCACGAGCCTCCGGTGCGTTTCGGCCACGGACTCCCTCGCACAAGCCATCGATCCACGCCCACGTGCTTCAGATCCGTGGTCTTGGTCTTGGCACAGCCTTAATCATTCGTCCTCTTACATCCATTCGTTCAATTGTGCTCCTTTGTCACGCCTACGACTGACGGTACTGACGCCGGTTCGACGATACGGCTAACGATGTCGTCAAAATTCGGTGCACGAGATTTCGGTCATGATTTTAGGCTCTTCTATTTGCTCTTGGCTTTGGGTGTAATTTCCTCGAGATTTGTATAGGATGGATTTGGAGCGCCCTGTCCTGGATGTAATTTTCGGGGCATGGTTATTCTAGGATTGGTGTTGTTTTGTCTCTCCTTAGGTGTTATAAAGGGAAAATTATCAAAAAAGTCATAAATTTATTGCAATTGTGCAAATTTAGTCTTTTTTGCCAATTGAATCCTAAACTTTTTTCATTTGTGTCAATTCAGTCCATCCGGCTAATTTTGGCCAGCCGGTGCAGACATGGACATTGGCCGTCCTACATGGCGCGGCCTACACTAACGTGAACAATTTTTAATAATATTTTAATATTTTTTCGATTATTTATTTATTTTATATTTTCTTCCTTTTTTTTTTTACTTTTCTTCTTCCTCTGGCCGGCGAGGTTGAGCTCACCCTCACCTAGCAATGGCTCGGTCGAGCCTGTCTAGTTGCCGGCGAGGTCCGGTGATCGGCTAGAGGAAGAAGGAAAGAAACAAAAAAAAGAAATAGAAAGAAAATAAAAAAAAGGAAAAAGAAAAGAAAAGAAAAAAGTAAATAAAAAATAATTTTTTTAAAAAATATTATTAAAAACTGTCCACGTTAGCGTCGGTCGCCCCACGTAGGATGGCCAGCGTCCACGTCTATAGCAGTTAGCCAAAATTGGCCGGATGGATTGAATTGACACGAATACTAAATGTTTAAGACTCAACTGGAAAAAAAATGTTTATAACTAAATTGACATAATCACAATAAGTTTATGGCTTTTTTGGTAAGTTTCCCGTGTTATATATACACACAAAAGATAGATTTAGAAAGAAATATGATAAATTGTAAGCTTTATGTTTGGATGGTGTGGAAATCAATCAACATCCGATTAGTTTTGTCAATAATCTTTCTTCTAACATCTTTCATTTCTTGATACTATCATACGTACAAACAATGAGAAGGCTAATCCATACACTCTAAAAATCGAAAAAATTAATACATGTTTCACAAGATAGATTTTACTCCTTAGAGCCCATAGCCCATGACCCTTCACAGGCCTATCTATCTAGTATACGCAAAATTGCATATGTTTGTAATCCCGATTAGCGAAATATTAAACGGGCTTTATTTGATTACTAAACTTTAAAATTATGTAGTTAAAAAAAAACTTCATAAATTTAATCTTATCGAGAAGAAATCATGATGAGAAAATGAAAAGAGGGATGAGAGAAATAAAATGAGTGGTACATTTGTAGATGTATCTGATTATAATTTGTCTTTAGAACAAGATAAAAAAGGGAATGAAAATAGGAAATTTTATGATAGTGTAGAGGGATCAAAGGGACGGATGATTTTGCAATTTGGAGGAAACCTTTGGAGATCGATCCCTATAAAAAAGCTGATTCAGGGCTTTTAATTCACCCGACTTTAGCCTCGATCTCGATCTCGATCGATTGGAAGAAACGGAACGGTGGGGTGACTCTCAGGACTAGGCACGACCGAGCAGAAGGAAGCTTCCTCTTCCCCAGCACCAGCACCGGCACCCGCACCGCATGGAGCTCAACATCGATTCTTTTCTAACTTCCTGAAATGTCCGTTCGTCTCTCCGTCTCCCGTACAACCAACATTTTGGTGTAATTTGCGACGTTGCTAGACAAGTCGGATATTCTTTCTTTCTCTCAAGAGTGCCATGGGAATTATTGGTCTCACTTTACCTAACGCGACCATTCTTCTTGATTTCCATGTACTTGACCAATTGGTGGGAGCAAAAGAGGAACTTTTGCTACCGTCTCCTTCACTCCGGAACATACACTTTCAATGCTCGATCAACCTCGGATCGTTCAAGGGGCAATTTCCATCGCACTTTCTTCGTTTTTGATTCGTCAAAGGCCTGAAGAACAAAACCTCTTGCGCCCACCACGTTCTGTCGAAAGTTACAGGTCTTGGTCTAGGGAGTTTATAAAAATCATCATGTCAATATCTTGGTTACATCATCTAATACGCAAGTTACTTTCATGAAAGATTGATTTATTTTCCCATAGATATCCAAAATCAAACTCTATGTAATGTCATGCAGATTAGATAAGGGTTGAGGTAATGTCCTTTTCATCCTCAAAAGATGATATTACCTCGTGATTAATCGAAAAATGTTAATCAAATTCAATCATTAAACGTAGGATCCCAATCCTATCAAGTGTAAAGTATGTGTTTATGTTATGTACGCGCATGTATATGTGTATGCGTGATCGATGCGATTGTTTAAACGTCTTTGTCGCTTTCGTGTGGTATATGAAGTTAGCTATATATCATTCCATATCTTGCACAAATTCAGATATTTGTTGATTTTATTTTCATTTTTCCTTCTAATTTGTCCTTTAGATTTTCACGAGTAACTCGAAAGCATGAAGAAACGAGACAATTCGAGCAAGAAATATATCACGAAAATAAAGGCTGAACACAGCTGATTTATGGGGTTGGCGGTGTGCCTACTGTACAGGGAGAGATTGATAGAATGGTTCCTTCATAATCGGTTAAGAGAAGATTACAATCCCTCGAAATACTCACACTCAAGCGTTTCCCGATCCTTGGTACATCCAAACCCACATGAATCAATCACGAAAGAGGAGTATTCTCACGCTCTTATTTCTCTTACATGACGGCTTTCAAGAGCTCTCTAGAGTTTTCACAAGTTTATGATAGAATATAAGTTTCTAAAATGGGGTTTTACCAAGTCTGGATCGGGACTGCATCGTGGCGTCGGATGCCTGGTTACCGCGCTGGAAACACGTCCAGCTTCTGGACATTGGCTGGCAGCCCGTCGGCTGTTTTTAATTGTTGCGATTGAATGCCAAAGTTGTGAGGCTCGAGTGGTTTAAACATGTCCTTTCTTTTCACCATGAGAAGGATTTATCATTTTCCTTAGAAAAAGCCATTGAAGATGTCTTAGAATTTGTGCCCGAAATTTTTGGGGTTTCCATCCGAAGATGTATTCCTTTGTAATAGTGATGACGAGGGAATTACACATTACATAATGTATGTCCCCAACCTGGGACGCACCATGCGGTAAAGCAATTAGTTAGTTACATCACGTCTACCGTGTAATCGATCCGTACAATACTTTCTCGAGAAGTAAATAGTAGGTTTAGAGTATCATTGTGTCGGATGTGATAGAATACTTAAATATTAAATCATGCCTTAATTTAATAGCTTAATCTTTTAGAACAGTTTGCACTGATCCCACGAAATCTTACATGGTATCAGAGCTGGTCTTGAGTTCGAATATTTTCAGGCCCAATTTGCCTCCCCAATTAAATATGTCTACACTTAGTATTAGGCAAAAAAGCCAGACTAAGCGTGAGGGGGAGTGATGAAATACTTAAAGTGATGAAATGACGTCTTAATCTAATAGTTTAAGCTTTTAGAATGGTTAGCAGTGATCCCACAAAATCTCACAGGGTGCAAGCAAAGAGAAATCCCCACATTGGATGTCCGTGCTCTTAGTTTACGGTACATCTAAAATCTCTAAGGTTTTCTATATGTTTCTTCAGTAATCGAGCAACTAAAATACTTTCACGAGAGGCAAATAGTAGGTTTGGGGTATCATTGTGTTGGGTGCGAGCAAAGACAAATTCCACGTTGCATGTCCATTCTCTCGATTCATGGTACATTTAAACTCTCTAAACAGGGTTTTTCTACATGTCTCGTTAATGACTGAGCAGCTAGGGTTTGTATTTAGGGTGAATACATTGTCGCCGCTGGCCTTGCCCTAATCTGCACGTCATATGTTATGATCCCGACCTATACGAACTTGTCTTGGAGGCAGGTCGCGTCGAAATTTCCCCACACAAGTCTCCCCGTGCTGTGTCTAGCTACTTTCCACCTTTTCTCTTTGAAATTTGTCGCGACATTTCGCTTTTTCCCCGTAAAACACTCCAGTCAACACTCAATATGAACCAACGTTCTTCAAGGAAATGGCTATAAACACACACTCTCTGTCTCTCTCTCTCGTCTTTACAATACAGATCAAACCCCAACCGCTCAGTCTAAAACTTAGAATACTCAACATTGGAAAATTATTTGCAGGTCCATCGAAGAGCATTGTTGACAAACCAAGACGATGACTAAGGTGCGTAACCTAGTATGATACTAATGTTTGATTAGTTTACAAGAAAATGTTGGTATACATGATCACGGTTCATTATGCTTGCAGAAAAAGGTGGTGGTCAAGGTGTCCAACATGAATGTTACGAATCGGAAGTACTTGCTCTTCCCGAATTTTAGAAGGCAAGATAATCGCTTGAAGGCTCTTCAAATTGCGGCGGCCGTCCCCGGTAATGATCGAAAACAAAAACGACATAAGCAGTTTATTTTTAGGGTTGTCCACAAGAAAGATAAAAATTTAGTTGTAATGCTTGTTAAGAATGCGAAGCAGACACTGAAGAGGTCCTTGTCCAAAAAGAAACTTGTTGCATGAAAGAATGAATTGGTTTCAAGGATTGACAGAAGCATCCAAGAAGCTTTTACAAGAAAAGAGAACCTTTCTTTGCCATGTGTAATTGAGAAGGCTGAGAAACAAAGCATAGAACCTGAACTACTTCCATTTCCTTGGAAGCTAATTCTATTCTTTCCCTACTGCAGAATCACATTGCAGAAAAGATTCAACCACCAGTAGCTTGTGGAAATCAGAGAACTGTCGTTTTGATTGAGTTTTAGCAGCTTTTTCCCTAACCGTAGTAAATTAGATTGGCCAAATTTATTGTACCAATCGACTGGACAGATACTAACAAGACTATGGTGCTATATCAAAATGTGTTTCATGCGACTTGCTTGTAGAACGAGCTTGATTAGTCCATGATTTCTCTGCTCAATTGATGCATGTAGGGTTCCAATCATTGAGTATGAAAGGAGCAGACCGAGACGTGATTGAAGTAACGGGGGACGGAGTCGATGCAGTCGACCTCGTCAATAAGCTTCGCAAGAGCGTGGGTCATGCAAAGTTGGAGACGGTGGATGACGTCAAAGAGGAGAAGAAAGAAGAAAAGCCCAAGGAACGTGAGCCGCTGCCGCCGCCGCCGCCGCCGCCGCCTCTGTACATTGTGACGGAACCCGAACCACCTTGTTGTACCATCATGTAAAGCTCTCTCTCTATTTCTCTAGAGCTACACCATGTGATAACTTCCCAACAATTTCCCCACTACCGTTTTCTTTTTGCCTTGTACTTCAGCCTTTGAATAATGGTAAGTGTGTCTACATCTGTCGACAAAGTTTATATCAAGTGACATTAAAAATCGAAAGTGAAATTTGCACCATGCATGCGGGTCCAATTTCAACACGCAATTCGAATATTGGTCTTAATACACAATTTTATAGAATGGGTCTTGATATATCAAACAATTCTTCGGAGCATTTTTAAGCAATGGTATGAAATTTCGTGGCAGATCCGGAAGAGAGGCCAACTTCTGTTTCGTTCTTTCACAGTCTAGGGCATACGTCATCATTGAAATTTCTCCTTAATGGCGACCTTAGAAATTGGAGAATATGGACAAGAAATCCTGCTTACTGTCCAAGCTTTATTGGCATTAGCCAATTTTCCCTCCGATGACTAAGAAACATAGTGCATCATGAGAAACAACTAAATTTATCGGCAAAACAAAAATAGAGCGATGCTAGAAACACTAACACCGATATACTATATGATTTTACTGAATAAGGTGGCAGATGGTGGGTCCATCAAAGCACTAAGCACTGGACAGAAATCTGTCACATTGTTAGTAAAAACGTTCAATGTATCAATTTTAGTTCCTCTAACTTTGATATGATTTAATGATGGAGATCAATTTATTGAAATCCATGCTCAATACCTGCTAGGTCAAATCCATTTAACAGGCGCCCGACATGTTAGATACGCCTACTAGTCCTTCTTCGGACTTCTCAAAATCCAATGAATGTGAATTGAAAGAGTTGGTTACTTTCTTAGAAAATATCTAAAGTCGAACTCTATATGATCTCACATATATTAAGATGCGTATTGAGATAGTATCCTTTTCATCCTCAAAAGATGCTATCTTTTTTGTGATAAATCGAAAAATGGATAGGACCCCAATCCTATGATGTGCGAGTGTGAGGTCCGCATGTACATACGGATGAGTTATCAATGCAATCGATTAAACGTCGTTCTCGGTTTTTTCGGACCCTTCTCTCTTTCTAAAAGCTACGTGTCACGTATGGTGATGCTTGTAGGGACGTTATAAATGTTCTAAGCAAGATATTGACGTGATGAATAGAACAAAACTCCCAAGACCAAGACCCGGGACTTTCAAGTTTCAAGCCAAGAACAGAACGTAGGGAGAGGGGCGTTTCCTTCAGGTATCGACAAAACAAAACGAAGAAAGTCCAGTTGAAATTAATAGATTTGGTCGAGCTTCGAAAGTGAAAGTTTGGGAGTGAATAAGACCGTAGCGCGGCCGGCGTTGAGGCCACCATCCAGAGGGTGAGCGAGGCCATGTAGTGAGACCCCACGCCCTTGCTATGGGTGAACCATGCCCCGGCAAGGATCGGGAAACCTTTGCACATTGAGGGACGAGAGACGTGACCCTTGCTGAGGAGTTGCTCGCTCATGGTGAGGGCAAGCGATCTTCGCCACCGTAGCTAGGCTGCAACCTTAGGGGGAGCACGACGAGAGTCGTCGGACCTTCGCTAACCAGCTGTATCCTTTGACAAGTCCCGCAGGCTCTCCATTCCCGACCGGCTCGTCCAATTCCGGTGTTCTTAGCCAGCGTCTCATTCTCGGCCGCCTAATAGAAAACTCAAGCAAAGGATCCTAGTATCATCACAGAATGGCCATTATGAGGGTGTAAAAAGAAAAGGAAGAAAGGAAATTTTGCGCAAAGGTACACTTCACCCTAATGGTTGGAGGGGAAAAAGCCACTTGATTTTGCTTACGAATAATTCCGAGGCATGGAGATTCGATGGCGTGGTACAAATCGTCGGGTCCAAGTGCAGAGAGAGCAGTTTCAAGCCGATGAAACTGACTCTCAACTTTCGCGACCAGGGAAGTTTGAGCCGAGAAGACGGACTCAACAGCGGCTAGAGTGAATGGACCAACCGAGATCAATGCGAGCGGCACGATAAGATCGAGAACCGGAAGCGAATCGGATGACCAGGGAGTCGAAGACGAAGTCAGGGAGGGCTTCGAAGTGCCGATGTTGCAAGAAACTTTAGGGCTTGTTCTTACTTCTCTCTGTTGGAGTTATTAGTGACCGGTGAGCCCATCCTCAAGGGATAGGAATCATTGCTTCATAGGCAAGTTATTCCATTCTTGCACCAGAGAAATTAGGTGGTACGGTCTTCTAAATCAATCGTCCATCCATAAAAATACCTTTAATCATACTTCTTCGTTTCACCTCCGACCAACGGTTGATTCAACAATGCTACTAACGATACGCAGAAACTCCGTGGTTATGACCTCGGGCTCTTATACTCGAACGACTAGCTTTTGGCTTTGGGTGTAATTTTGTCGAGATTAGTATGAGAAGGTACTGCAGTGTAAGGTTGGTGTCGCTTTTTTCTCTCTGTTGATATTATATATATACACGAGCAAATTTACAAAGGAATATGATATACGGGAAGATAATGTCTGGATGATGCGGAAATTGATTAACTTTCCTTAATTTGTCGATTAATTTTTTGTTTAACATTTTACATTTCTTAGCAAACGTTTGGTGTTTATACTAACATACATATAAACAATGACAAGGCTAATCAATATACTCAATATCTAAAAATAGCTGCCTAAATCAATTGAAAATTTTTACTCCATAGTCAAGTGCCCAGAGCCCATGACCTTCACAGGCCTATCAATCTACCAATCCACTCAATGATAGTTAGCCTAAGGGCCCATGAGCCCCTGCTTGATCCGAGGTCTTCCCAAACCAACCTAATGCTCCCCCTTAGGTCGCAAGTTCTCTTCACTTCAAGCACGCTTGGTCTAGCTTTCTCGTAGCAGTTATAGCTGCGAAAATGGGTATTTCATCTTTTGGTGAGGTCGTTCAACAAATCCTTAGTAGCTGCGCATCGGCTTTTACCTTTTGGAACGTGTCTTCATCTAGTTTGAAGTGTTACGATTTTAAAACACGTATTGTCATACACACAAGTTATGGCAACTCATATCATGGCTGCGGTAATTGTAGAACAACCACAATAATCACAGCCATATCTAGGAGACGGATGTTTAGCTCGACAGTTATCAATCTACCACTAGCCTGATATAAAATATCCATCGCCAGGGCAATAATCATCGGTCTAGGGCTTTTGGACATAACTCATTTTTCCACCGACAGTGAGATTTGCCGACGCGCCCCCCCCCCCATCTCTCTCATAAGTTGAGATCTCAACGTTGCTAAGCAAGTTAGATGAATTCTTTTAGATGGGGAACATTTCAATGTACATTCATTGCAGAACTTTTCTCTCTGTACTTATAAACGTGACCCGAATCATCTATTTTGATCCATAAGCGGATTCAAATGGATCCGTATATTGTCATTTTTCCTAAATTGATGATCACGATCACTCTCCTGAAGCAAATTGAAAAAAAAAATCTCATTTCAGGGATCAGGAGTACCCCCCAACATTTGCCAGCTTCTTTTCAATTAGAAGCGACCATTCTTCTTGATTTCCCATTGTAGTTGACCAATAGTTGAAGAGCTACGGTCTCATCAATCACTCCGAAACATTCACTTTCTAAGCTCGATCAAAATCTATCAATCTCCAATTGGACTTTCTTTCATGTTTTGTCTTGTTCAAGACCTGAAGGAGAAGCCGCCCCTCTCCCTACGTCCTGCTCTTGGCTTGGAACTCGAAAGTTACAGGTCTTGGTCTTGGGAGTTTGTTCTATACATAAGGTTAATAATGTCATGCTTAGATCATTTATTGCATCACTACAAGCATCACCACACGTGACACACACCTTAGAAAGCGAGAGAGAGGGAGAGAGAGAGAGAGAGAGAGAGAGAGAGAGAGAGAGAGAGAGAGAGAGAGAGAGAGAGAGAGGGAGTGGGAAGGGTTTGAAAAAACGAGAATTACCTTTAGTCGATGGCATAGATAACTCACATGTATGTATATACCGACCGCACACTCGCACATGACGGGATTAGGATCCTATCCATTCAGTGAGCGATCCGCATTTTTCAATTCATCCCCATAAAGGATATCATCTTTTGAAGGGGGAGGGGGAAAAGTACCGAAAAAGTCATAAACCTATTGTATTGATATCAATTCAGTCCTAAACCTTTCAATCGGATCAATTTAGTCCTAAATATTTTCACATTGATACAAATTCAGTCAATCCGGCTAATTTAGGCTGGAAATTGCTGACGTGGATAATTTCTTTTTATAATTTTTCGAATTTTTTTATTAATTTTTTTCCTTTTCTTCCTTTGGTGTGTGGCTGGTACTCGGCCATGGCCGGCGATTGGCCATAGGCGAGGGTCACCCTTGCTGCGTCGGTCCTCACTAGATTTGGTGAGGGTGCCCTTGCCCGGGCTGTGAGAGTCAAGCCCTTGCCGGCCCTCGCTTATGGCTGGTCGCCGGCTGTCGCGACCGAACTCCCGAGCCCTTTTTTAAACAACATGCAAAAAAGGGGGGCTCGCCTGGTACGTGCTAAGTCTAGGTTCAGGACTTAACTCGGGCCCTCCCAAGCCTATACCATATCGCGACTTAGGGTTTAAGTATTTAACATGCAAGTGGTTTATACCAAGGAGTCGCCACTAATCGATTTGGGGTGGGTCGATTAGAAACCCAAATAGGATGATGGGAGAATCACCCTATTCCTACGAACCAGAGATTAAATGAGTTCGGGGACTTGGTTACACTAGTTGGATAACTAATGCCCTTTCGGTACCATTTTACCCTGTTCATTTCTGAAAATATTTGTCAGGCAATTTGAATTGATTTTAGGACCTTTCTCCTAACATGTTAGGTGATCAAGCGAGTGCATAATCAGAAACGATTAGCAGTCAGGAACACAACCATTCATGCAGCCTAAGGTTCTAACCTTAACTAAGTCAGATGACATTCAAAACACAACAGCTCATGCAATTGTATTAAAAACATGCATAACAATACAACAGTAATAAAAACTATCATGCAAAATACTACCACGCAATCCTAGGCTTATCTAATTTAAACATGGTAAATTATGCATAATAATACTATAATAAATAAAACATTTAGAATATATCAAACAAATTTAAAAAAAAAATAAAAAAAAATTTAAAATTTTTTTTTCGAAAAAATAATAATAATAATAATAATAATACAGAAAAAAAGAAAAAAAAATTAATTAATTATTTTTTTTAAATTTTTTTTAAATAAAATAAAATAATAATATAATATTAACCGGGTCGGGTCGGATCCGGGTCGGAACCGACCCGGGTCAACGGATCCGACCCGGTCGTTGACCCGGGTCGGATCGGTCAATCCGGATCGGGTCGGAACCGACCCGGGTCAACGGATCCGACCCGGTCGTTGACCCGGGTCGGATCTGTTAATCCGGGTCGGTCGGAACCGACCCGAGTCAACGGATCCGACCCGGGCGTTGACCCGGGTCGGATCTGTTGATTCGGGTCGAATCCGACCCGAACATACAGACCTGCGGTGAGGGGGGCGCCGGAGAGGCCAAAATTGGCCGTCCGCCGGCTGACCCAGGCCAGCGCCGCCCCCAAATCGCCCGACTAGGACCGCCTGTGGGCTGTGCCACTCACCTGAGCCGCCGTCGGACCGCCGTTCGCCGGCCGGCGACAAGACAAAAACCGGCCTCATTGAGGCATTTTGTCGAACACTGGGCGTGCGCGGTGGAAATCAGCCGATTTCGACCTCCTCCGGCGGTACGGTCAGCTCCGACGGCTGCGGCTGACGTTCGACTGCGAGTGGGGACCGGGACCGGCGACGGCATGGGCCGGGAATCGCGTGACTCGGCCGGCGCGAGTCCCGGCCGGACCGCGTGCAAAAACAGGGGAGGACAGAGGTGATCGGGACCCGGGGATGCTCACCGGTCGACGGCGCGGCTGGGCGGCTTACGGCGGGTCTGAAGGCGATGGCGACGCTGATGGTTCGCTCCGGCGTACTCCCGATCTGCTTTCTCTCTCTCTATTCTCAGCTCTCTTTCTCTCTGTTCTCTCTTTCACTGCTTCGCTGACCCCGAAAATTGGCCGACCTAGGCTCTTTGGCTCTCTGTGTCGCCGCCGTCGGCTCGGCGGCGGGGACGGATGGCTGAAGCTGAGGCGCGGTGGCCGCCGGAGGCTCCCTGTCTCTCCCGGCTCACGCTCTCTCTGTATTTTTCTCCAAAAATGGCCGACCCCCTCTCTCTCTCTCTTTCTGTCTTTCATAGCCGACGACGACGAGTCTGGGCCCGGCCGCGTCGGCGTGACGATGGCCTACACCGGCCTACGCCACCCCACGACTTTCGTGGCTATGGCAGGCCGGTGCAGAGCAGGGGGGCTGCTCAATGTGCCGAGACGGAGAGGAGAAGGAGAGAGAGAGAGAGAAAAAGAGAGACCGGGAAACAGGAGGAGAAGGGACTGGCCTTAATGGCCAGTCCTTGTGGCGTGCTGCCCCGGTCCTGCTCTGGCCGGATGGGGACGGGGCGGCCGCGCTCGGCCGCTCGTCGCCTCTGCGTCGGCAGCGAGAGGAAAACGGGGGAAGGAGAGCGACCGCTTGGCGAGGGGGAAGAAGAAAGGAAGGGGGTGGGCCGGGCCGGGTGATCCCGCGGGGAGGAGGAGAAAAAAAAAAAAAAAAGAGGGCCGGCCTTGGCCCGGCCCGATCCGATATTTTTTTAAATAATTTTTTTAATTTTTGAAAATTAATTAAGAAAATATGCTCTAATAGACCCTATTAATGAAAATATGCCTAATGTCTATATGCAATGCATTTAAATAGAAATTTTTTTGTTTTAGGAATTAAAGAAAATTAATTCCTAAATTTTGTGCAATTAATTTTGGGCAAATTAAAAATAGGTGTCAACACCGGCCATGGCCGAGTACCGGCCATAGGTCAAAGGAAGAAAAAGGAAAAAAAAAGGAATTTTTTTAAAAAAATTAATAAAATATTCAAAAATTTATTAAAAATAATAAAAAAATGTCAAGATTAGCACCGACTGTGCCACGTAGGGTAGCCAGCATCCACGTCAACAATTTCCGGCCTAAATTGGTTGATGAACTCAATTGATACCAATGTGAAAATAGATCGTCAGACTCGGGAATGTCTTGTACAAAATAATAAAAAAATCAACTCTTCGGAAGCATCATGCTACCGACTACTTGGCTTATATTTCTTGATAAATCGTATTGATCGTTAAAAAATCGGAGTACCCAATTAAGAAACTTACTTTTAGTTTTGGTTTCGCGTTCTCTAAATTTCGCACGCTATATAATTACGTTCAAATCAATTGAAGTAGATAAGTCCTCGGTGAATCGCTTTGTCAAAATACGTGCTAATTGTCCCTTTTCGGAGAAAGTTGAACTCAAAAAGCTCAAACTATTGCAAGAAGTAGTTTAAACTCCTATGATGCCCATCGGACCATCCACATGGGGATGTCTTGCACAAAATAATTGAAAATCAACTCTTTGGAAGCATCGCGCTATAATGTTATCGATCAACTAAGCAAAAGATTACGCATCTCGTCAAAATGCATGCTCGAAAACTACAGCACTACGAAGAAAATCGGAATCCGGGTTTGTCCCGTTTTAGGAGAAAGTCGAACTCAGAAAGCTCGAACTCTTGCGAGAAGTAGTTTAAGCTCCGATGATGCTCACAGACCATCAGACGCGGGGATGTCTTGTACAAAATAATAAAAAAATCAACTCTTCGGAAGCATCGCACTACCGACTACTTAACTTATATTTCTTGATCAATCGTATTGATTGTTAAGAAATCGGAGTACCCAATTAAGCAAACTTACTTTTAGTTTTGGTGTTGTGTTCTCTAAATTTCGCCCGCTATATAATCACGTTCAAATCAATTGAAGTAGATAAGCGCTTAGTGAGTCGCTTTGTCAAAATACGTGATAATTGTCCCTTTTCGGAGAAAGTTGAACTCAATAAACTCAAACTCTTGCAAGAAGTAGTTTAAACTCCGATGATGCCCGCTGGACCATCCACATGGGGATGTCTTACACAGAATAATTGAAAATCAACTCTTCGGAAGCATCGCGCTACCTATTACTTGGCTTATGGTTCCTGATCGATCATATTGATTGTTAAGAAATCGGAATATCCAATAGAGCAAATTTACTTTTTAGTTTTGATTTCACGTTTTCTAAATTCCGCACGCTAATATAATTCACTTCCAAATCAATTGAAGTAGATAAAACCTTTCGATGCGACTTCACCTATTTATGTCGCCTTTTACTAGGTCAAAATAGGCGTTCGACAGACTATGCACCATTGACTTCGTCTAGGTCCTATTGGCTCATTGTAAAGTTTGATGCAAGCAAGTGAACTAACGGCGAGATTGCAATTCGACATGCGATTCCATCGTCATTTCCCACACGTGGGAGAGGACCCATTCCACATCATAGGAGCTTTTAAAGAACGACTTAAACTAATAAAAAAATCAACTCTTTGGAAGCATCGCACTACCGACTACTTGGCTTATATTTCTTGATACACAATTACAATAAATTCACGACTTTCTTGATAATTTTCCCTTGCAACTTTTGCTACATACCATCCATAAATTACATAATACCCTGGAAAACTTACATTGAGAGAGGGCAAAATGACATTTGTAGCCATAAAATGTACCCTCATGCCTTTTGTTTTTGTTTTTTTTGGCCTTTAGAATATTTCAACTGGGGTGCCCATATGGATTATCTGCAACTTTAATGTTAACTAGAAAGGTCAAATGAGTAGATTCCCCAGTCCCAACTTCCCCCAGTTGCCCTTGCATCGCCAACCTTGACCAAATCAAATCATAATTAATTTTTTTTTATCTACCCAATAAGAAAAAATATCCACACAGTTTGACAGTATCCTCTGCATTCACATTAAAAAAATAGTAATACAGATGAACTTGCTTGAAGATGGGTCCAAAGGACCACAGCTCTATATCCTCACTGCCACTTTCCTGAAGTTCCTTAAAAAGACAAGAAGCCTTCTCATTTATAAGAAACATGGAGATGCGGCACCTCGAAAACAGGTCCTAAAGTCAGGAGATGTATTTTATGTGACGGATAAACTACGAGACAGTGATTACATGGTGTAACTTTGCTCGCGTATTATGAATCTCATCTCGCATCTTGCATGCGTCTACGCATCTCATTTTTCACGAATAGATCATATGACGCACAAGGTGTTTTTCTTGCATAGTAAATGAGGAAATAAAAATCCCAAGTTGGGGCTTGTCTGACGAAGTTTATTAGGGTTTCTTTTTGACCATTTTGTCCTCAACCCCTTTTCGGCTCCACCATAGAGAATTGAAACCCTTTCTTTTGGCTGGGCTTTGGGGAGTGGATCCCACTCCCCTTCCCAAACATCATAAAGAGGACACACCCATCTTATCCACTCCCCTTCCCAAACATTATAAAGAGGACACACCCATCTTTGCTTCTTGTCTACTGTTCCTGCAAGGGGGTGCTGCAAGTGCCTCACCAAAAGTAGTTGCCATGAGCCTCTCCGTTCACCTTCTCATGCTCTTCCTTCTTTCGTTAACACAGCACCAGACACCCACTTTTGCTGCCAAAAAGGTGAGCACTCAAAGCTTAAGCCCTCGCACTGTTCCATTAACAATGGAATCTCTCCATTTTTGTCTTAGTTTGAAGAGGGTCGTATCTTAAACTGATATCATCATCATCATCATCATCATCATGAATCTTTCCTTTTTGTTTTGTGTGCCTGTGCGTGTGTGGGATCGAAGTCGTACGTGGTTTACTTGGGATCTCACTCGCACGGGCCGGATGCTTCATTGGCTGATCTGAGTCGAGTGACAGAGTCTCACTATGAGTTTCTTGGCTCTTTCTTGGGAAGGTATTGCATTTCAATGCAGATGAAGTTCGCCGCCGCCGCCACTTCTTCTTCTTATCGGTTTACAGTATGCAATGATGATTATGTTTTGTATAGCCGAGACGACGCCGAAGAGGCCATCTTCTATTCATACACCAGGCACATCAACGGGTTCGCTGCGACTCTTGAAGATGACGTAGCTGCCCTAATCACCCGTAAGCTCCCACCCTTTTTTTCCGCCTCGGTTTGGAGTTTGACCACCAAAAGCAACACAGTCCTTTTATTTTGCTTCTGTCGTAAATTTGGAGTGCAACTTGCATTTTCTTGATGACAAGTCGCACAACCCTTGGTTACCACAATGCTTGTTGCTTCATTCCATGCCCTTTTTAAGCGCAAAACCTCCAAATAATCTCTACACATCTGCGAAACTTTGAGAAGACTAGTGCAGTAGATGATGCGATGACACGTATATCCTGTGTCTCAATAATATTCAATTGAAAATCCAAATTTAACCCGTCGCATCACTAAATAAACCAACTTTTATTGCTCGAATTTTGTTTTTCTGCCAAGGGGGCACTTGTTTTTTTTTTCATCTTTAATGCCTATTGTTGGTTTTCTAATCTTGGCAGAGCACCCAACAGTGGTGTCGGTTTTTCCGAACCAGGGCAAGAAACTACACACAACAAGATCGTGGGAGTTTCTAGGTCTCGAGCAAAACGGCGTGATTTCTTCCGATTCAATTTGGAAGAAGGCTCGATTCGGTGAAGATACCATCATTGGGAACCTTGACACAGGCAAGCGGCTTCCACCCACTATTTATTTACTTAACATTATGTTTTTCGCTGACAAAAATAATATAAAGAGTGCCCCAAAACCCACGAACGTTGACTTACATTACAACCGGAGCGAAGCGGTCTTGTCATCTATCTGAGATAAAGAAATGCCAATGTTTCAAGATCTCCGACTTTCATTTACTCCATGTTCGGTTCTTGCTTTGGCCGCGCATGTTCTCTTCACTTTATAACACAGATCATTGTTTCATCGTGTCTCAATCTGCATCACAGCTGCAACTATCGATACCCATCAAATGATTTTAAAAAATTATCGACTTTGCGTCGTCAACTCATTGTCCAACACACATAATACAGATTGGGGCGTAATGTAAGAGGGTAGATAATAAAGAAATGGTTAGCGGGTTGAGCACGCTCCAATGTAAACAGATGAAAGATTGTCTTCGACCCATGTGGAAAATTTTATATCATTGAAAATTGTTGGATGTTGTCTTTTGCTTGCTAACTAGAGAAGGACCACGCTCTGTGCAGCTGCGTGATCGAAATTCTATTAAAAATCCATGCAAAATAAGAAAATGATAATGAGAAATTGTGGAGGAGTTTGTTCTAGAGATGCTTATCATCTCCATATTCTCTATCCTCTTCTTATGGATCACATTGCGAATGTGTGGCACATGGTTATGCATGTATATGTGATACATGTTGTAACGACCTGGGTCCCACTTGCAAGATATTGTCCGCTTTGGACACTAAGTCCTCACGGTTTTGTTCCTCCGAGAAGAGTCCATACTATCCCAGAAAATGCCTCTTACAAGTTAAGGTTTCCCAAGCCTTTATAAGCAAGCCCAAGTAGCCCATACTACCCTCAGAAAAGGCCTCTTACAAGTTAAGATTTCCCAAGCCTTTATAAGCAAGCCCAAGGCTCCCTCCCTAGGTGATGTGGGACAGGAGACATGCCCCCCTTGCCATCCTAGAAGCCTGCCGAAAGTCGCTCCTTGTCTAGGCCTTTTTGGCCCCGGCGACCACTTCCCACCCTCGTCGGACCGGGTCGTTACACATGTGATTAGACATTAGAGATGCACGCTTGAGAGGGTCAAATCTCGAATACTAGTCAAAGGTACTAGAAGAGAAATACATCATGTCATAAGACTAGTCTAATTTGGAAGATGATTAAAAAAAATCAGTCAGCACATTATTAGACCGTTTGTCATAATTTGAGAAAAAGAGTTATATTTTGCTTTCGGTCAAAGATTTAAAGCGAAAAGAAGTATTTTAATGTTTGAGAAAAATATGGAAAGAAATTATAAATATTAGCTCAACATGTCACAATTCGAATGTTCTTTCGAAAAACAATTGATATTCCACATTTGATGAAAGTCAAATTACAAAAGCTACATGTAAAGATAATTATTTTCAACAACAAAGAGTAAAAGTTAATTCGAATACATCTTTGTGCGTCTGGTGAGCCATACACCTGAAACTCCTGACGTGATGCCATGCTAGGAATTGAGATAGAGCCTGAATTGACATCTTAGTGGTCTTGGCCATCACGCGTGCTCCCTCTACTTTCGATCAGAGAGGGATGGAGAGAGACAGAGTGATAGGCAGCGAAAGGAGGCTGGTTACTACTGCCGGCTGCCGAAGCTAGTGGCATTGGTTTGGTGCGTGGGGCGAGATTAGGTTTGGGTATAGCGTTCTTGGGGTAAAATTCTTTGAATCTAGGGTCATTTCGGTATCTGAGGTAACTAGTTATCCCCTCAAGTTGTAGTGGATTCCCATCCTTATGCTACAAGATTATTCGGTATAGTTATTCCACAACAATGATGACTATGAAACGGTATAGTTTCGAAAGTGTTTGGTTAATAACTCATAATTGCAACAGATACTCTCACAAGCAAGCTCTCTCTCTATCTCTCTCTTTCTCTCATGAAAATTACACCATTAGCAAAGTTGATCCTGGGGGCCAAAGGAAAGGGTCAATGATCATCCTGTCATGCGAAGTGCTGTGCTCACTTCAGGAGTTAGAATTTGGTACTTTGCAAGAGCATCTATCCGTGGGCCAAAAACCACAGAACACACAAGATAATAATCCCCACTGCCCCATACCAAACCTTCTTTTGGGGGAGTAGGTGAAGCACACCCTCATGATGAAACGCTCAAAAAAACAACTCTCCACGGGGGGGTGATTTCCTTTGCTGCTATGCTGGGCCAAAGAATTGACAAGCCTTGGTGCAGCATAGGAAAGTATGTGTAATTGATTAGGGTGTTTTGGCGCATGCAGGGGCGTGGCCAGAGTCCAAGAGCTTTAGCGACCAAGGGTTGGGACCGATTCCTCCAAAGTGGAAAGGAATCTGTCAAAACGACAAGGATCCTAGCTTTCGCTGCAACAGGTTCTTCTCTTTGCTTTGCTCCCACTCTCCCACTTTCTTATCCTCCCTCACCCGACCCCAAAAGGAAAAAAAACAGAAGAAAAAGAAAGTTGCCATTTTCAAAACGCTGACTTTTCTCCCACCCAGCTCCTTTGGAGATGATATTTTTACTTACTTCCCAGTTGTATCTCTTTTGGTGCTGTGTGGATTGTGGAAAGTGTCCAAAGTCTTTTGGGCATTTCTCTTTTTTTTTTGGGTGAATTTCTTCATAATAGAGTTGGGCCATGTTATGAACTGTTATTACTACAACTAAACTAGTCCATGGTTTATAAACTCTATTTAATAAACAAGACACTCTTCGAACAACGTACACCATACGACACGCACGCGCGACTAAAGAAGGGATAATGACATTAGTCATTTATAAAGTTTGGCCCGACTTGTAATGTCATCTTCGAACTTTTAATACGTTCGATGTGGTCCATGATTTATAAACTCTGTCTTAGAAACAAGACACTCTTCGAACAACGTACACCATACGACACGCACGCGCAACTAAAGAAGGGACCACGCAACTAAAGAAGGGATAATGACATTAGTCATTTATAAAGTTTGGCCCGACTTGTAATGTCATCTTCAAACTTTTAATACGTTCGATGTGGTCTATGGTTTATAAACTCTGTCTTAGAAACAAGACACTCTTCGAATAACGTTCACCATACGACACGCACCACGCGACTAAAGAAGGGATAATGACATTAGTAGTTTATAAAGCTTGGCCACACTTATAATGTCATCCTTGAACTTTTAATACGTTCGATGTGGTCCTGGAACGATTCATAAATGTTCAACCTAATCCATCAACTTTTCATGACAAAGTTTAATCAATCCTTCATCACTATTCACAAGTTTATATAATTACTCTATTACCCAGTTTTTAGAATCTTCTTTCATTTCAATATGTTTCCCAAATCAACAAACAAATATGCAATCTTCAATTACTTTTTTACCCTTTTTTGGTATATGTATATTTTAGTGAATATTTAAATTTATGATCTCCATAATGATAAACAAAAATAGAACTTTGTTTAAAGTCGTATTGGCTTGCCAACTATCGGCCAAGACTTTTGCCGCACGATGCCGCTTCACCCCCCCCCCCCCCGCCCCCCATCATTGGCCACTTCGCGGGCCCTCCAAACCTCGATCCCTCTCTCGGTATTGCTTGTCTCCACATTCGGCCTGGTTGCAGAGTCGGATCAGGGTTCGCGTTGCCATATCCAGTGTTACCAAGCCTAAACTTTGCCTTGTCGGGCTCGGGTAACATCCTTGGTGACACGACCCCTTACCCTTCCTCAGGAAAATCAGGGTTCCCTTCGGATGTGTGTGGTATGTTACGTAAATTTCTCAAACGATGAAGTTACTTGTTATCTCGAATTACCTCCTGATTTAAGAGGATTCCAATCCATGTAAATATGTTGATACGCGTGGAGCTATATAGCGAGTTAATTTAAAAAAAAAACATGCTAAATATTAAACATGTCCGTTTTTCAAAATCGATTTGACATTTGTTCCTCCCTTCATTATTTCTCCCAAGAATTGATGTAACTATCTTCATCTCCACCTTCATTGTCATCATAATTGTTCTTGTTCCAATTTTTGTCTTCCTTCAAAACGGACAAATCTCATTTCGCTCCGCTAATTCGCTTTGACCATTTCCTGGGTCCGAACCATCTTTTCTTTCTCTGTGTTCCTTTCCCACTTTTGTTTTTGTCTGAAAAATCAATTTAGGTAGAAGGATTCAAAGACCCATAATTGTTGACTTTCGTTTTCGTTGACCCTTATTTGCACACACCATATGCGTAAATTCACATTCAAAGCTAGCTTCAACTGCTCCCGATAACTAGCCGATAGCTAGTGGACACTATTGTTCGGCGAAATAAGAAGAATTCTATTCGATAGCTCATACTTACTTATGGGCTTCGTTTGTTTCGCGAAAATTGAATGGTTAAAAACTATTTTCTTAAAAATGATCGCTTGTATCGATTAACATAATTAGTTAATGAAAAATATTTTCATTATTGACAACAATATATGTCTACACATTTTTATATACGAAGAAAATACTTTTTGTTCATTCATTTTTGTAAACGATCATTTTTAAGAAAACGGTTTTCGAATCATTTATTTTCCGTGAAACAAACGGTGCGTTAACGAAATTATTTCTTATGACACGGCGTGAGTGACCCAATTTTGACTGAACAGTGTTTATATGTTTAGTTCGGTGCATGAAAATGTAATTGGGACGATACCATTCAGACTCCAACACCTACGACCGAAATTTGTACACGGAGAATAGAGATCGTTCTCAACGTTTTAACTTTTCATTATTTTTTCTTTCAATAAGTGAAATCGAAAAGAATTAAAAAAATTTGAAATTGTAAATAAAACAATTTTCTTTTTCTAAAATCTCCTTCTCACACATTCATTTAGCAATCCCTCTTTCTTTTTGTGTTTTTATCTTTTCTTTTCTTTTTATTTGTACACATTTCCTTTTCCTCTATAAAATACTTTAGAAAACAAATTGGAAATAGATTTTGGAAAAAAGAAAAATAAAAAAGAAATTAACTCCCGCCGGCGGGAACATCGGCCCGCGGGAAGCTCATCGGCGCCAGATACTTCAACAAAGGCTACGCCGCCGCGGTGGGACCCCTCAATACCTCCTTCGACACCCCCCGCGACCAGGACGGCCACGGGTCCCACACCCTCTCCACCGCCGGCGGCGGCTTCGTCGCCGGCGCCAGCGTCTTCGGCTACGGCCTCGGCACCGCCAAGGGCGGCTCCCCGAGGGCCCGGGTCGCCGCCTACAAGGTCTGCTGGCTGCACGGGTGCTTCGACGCGGACATCCTGGCCGCCTTCGACGCGGCCATACACGACGGCGTGGACGTCCTCTCCGTCTCCGTCGGCGGCCGCCCCTCCCCGCCGTTCAGCAGCAGCATCGCGATTGGCTCCTTCCACGCCGTGAAGAACGGCATCGTCGTGATCTGCTCGGCGGGGAACTCCGGGCCCGGCGACGGCACGGTCTCGAACATCTCGCCTTGGCTGATCACGGTGGCGGCTAGCACCATGGACCGGGATTTCTCCAACTACGTGGTGATCGGCAATCAGAGGCGATTCAAGGTCAGACTCTCGCTCGCTTCAATTGGTGAAGCTGTTCTTAGGGTTTGGCATGCATTACCAATTTGGAAAACTATACGAATACACCGCAAATTGCATATTCAAATGATGAATGTCCGCAAGAATGATTAGCATAGAACCGCTAATTCTGTAAAAATGTCTCCTTTTGCTTTCTCTTTCTGCCCTGAAGGGTGCAAGCTTGTCGCCGGATTCCTTGCCTGGAAGCAAGTTCTACAAGCTGATCAGCGCAGCAGATGCAAGATTGCCCAATGTGTCGGCCCTCGAAGCGTAAGGATCACAACCATTTTCCGCGATATTGATATCTTGCAATTACTGTTTGCAGCTGAACCCGTTGATTTGCCGCTTTTGCTTAGCTAGATAAGTACTCTGTTGCTAACTGTGATGTGTTTATGGTTGCATAACACAGGCTACTCTGCAGGAGTGGAACGCTCGATCCGAGAAAGGTGAAGGGGAATATCTTGGTTTGCCTTCCAGGAATTAACGCAAACGTCGACAAGGGAGAGCAGGCCTTCCTGGCCGGCGCTGTCGGGATGGTCCTTGCCAACGATATGCTCTCGGGTAACGAAATCGTCCCGGACCCACATGTCCTTCCCGCATCTCACGTCACCTACACCGACGGGGCTGCCATCTTCAGTTACATCAAATCGACTAAGTAAGTACACAGGCTCCCTTTTGCTCCCTAATGAGAGATTCTGCTGCGAAGCAATGTCGTTCTTGGTCCAGCTCATGAGGCCGGCGTAAATTGTGTCCGCATGATTTGACGTGTTTGTGCAACCTTTCATTGTGGCAGGTTACCCATTGCTCAGATCACGCGTGTAGTGACAAATATAGGCGTGAAGCCATCTCCAGTCATGGCGGCTTTTTCCTCAAAGGGGCCGAACACCATCACACCCGAAATTCTAAAGGTACTTTGAAGGTTTATCGCCGATTTAGTCACACTGCTTTTGTAATGATAGCTAGTTGAATTACTGAAATGATTATGACCAGCCGGATATTACTGCACCTGGAGTCAGTGTCATAGCTGCCTACACTGAAGCAGTGGGGCCGACAAATGAGGATTTCGATAAACGCCGGATTCCTTTTAATGCGGTGTCAGGCACCTCGATGTCGTGTCCTCATGTTTCTGGCGTAGCTGGTCTTCTGAAAACTCTACATCCAGAATGGAGTCCTGCTGCAATTCGATCGGCAATCATGACGAGTGGTGAGTATGAATGAATGATATACTTCGACTACATTATGAGCTCAACTGTTATGTCTGATTGGCACACTGAATCTTAGGGGAGTGAAAATGACAAACCCGCCTCTCTTGCAATCTCCACTGAAAACAGTGCAAACCGAACCTGTACATAATATGGTCATCACTAACTAGCCTGGTTTTGGATAGGCGTTTCCAAGATGTGTAACGTTTTGATAGATCTTTGCCCCCCTTCTGTTTGTTTGCAGCAACAATACAAGATAATGCAATGGAACCGATCATCAATACCTCCTACTACAAGGCGACTCCTTTCAGTTACGGAGCTGGACACATCCAACCCAACCGTGCTATGGACCCTGGCCTGGTTTATGATCTGGGAATTAAAGATTATCTCAACTTCTTGTGTTCTCTAGGTTACAATGCAACGCAGATCTCAATGTTCTCTGCCGGTGCCTATAATTGTTCGAAACGCATTAGTCTTCTAGACTTCAACTATCCTTCGATCACGATTCCTAAGCTCTCAAGATCAATTATGGTGACTCGAACTGTGAAGAATGTTGGCTTGCCAGGGACCTACAAGGCGTCGATACTGCAACCGAATGGAGTTTCGGTTGTTGTCAAGCCTGCCTACCTGACGTTCATCAAGAAGAACGAAGAGAAGTCTTTCAAGGTCGTGCTGAAGGCGAAAGGAGCCAAGGCGACTAAGGACTACTCGTTCGGAGAGCTGATATGGTCGGACACTGAACATCATGTGAGGAGTCCTATTGTTGTGAAGGCCATCGCATGACTGTTATTATAGTGCCGAAGAATGGCCTTCTTATTAAATTGATGTCGATCCTATTCATGAATGGTGCTTCATGAATTTAAAATAATGGTTTGCAAATTATAAGGTGTTGAAAATTATTAATATAGAAATTAGGTTGAAGATTATTATTGTTATTCGTCTGAAAGCTAATCGGTCTTTATAATGAGAGCATTGTGCATTCTAGTCACGCGAGCGCGCTTTGTATCTGCAAAAGGACTCGGTTCTCTTTCTTCTTCATCTACTGCTCGAGCATCCTGCTATTCCTTCTCTTCATCCATTGTTCGGAAAACTGAAGTTTCAGAAGGTTGTTCCTATGCCTGGACGACTTATTGGACGGTCAGTTTAAAGAAGACTCAGTGGACCGAGATGAATCAATTATCTCTTGACAAAGCTCCCCCTTTGATTGTCATCTGATGTAGATGACTGCCGAAATATGTGAAATAGATGAGAACACATCGTTTTAATACAATAAGAGTTGGCATATACTTCTTGTCCCGCTTTTGACAGTCCAACATGACAAAGGCATTATATGATACAATAAACATGGCGGGCCCGACCGAGACAGACTGGGTTTTTCCTAATGCAAGGATTTCAAGCAGAGAATAAAGTATGGATAAGCGATTCTCAATTAAATATGTATAGATAAGAAGAGAACATTAACAAAGTAGAAGGAAATGAGGGAACCGATGCTCTGGTCGTAGCGGGGCCGCTATTGCCATTGAGTGAGTAACCGACATAAACTGCGACGGAGGGAGGCTATGCAGTACATGAATGCATGGATAAAGCCTGTGCTGGGAGCACAGAAAGACTTTCACCACCATCTCCAATCCTCTGCTTGAAGGTCGCAATACATAAAGAACAATCACGGTGTCACTCAAACTATGAAAAATGTTGGCTCTCCAGGGAGCTACAGAGCATCGACTCTACAAACGAATGAAGTTCACTGTTACGGTTCTTGTCCACCTGAAGGTTAAGAAGATTGGTGAAGAGAAGTCTTTCAAGGCCATGCAAGGACTCCTATGGTTGAGAAGGCATTCCAGGGCTGTTCCTGTAGTTCTAGAGAATGGCCTTCTTGTTAAAAATGATGCTGAGCTTATTTATGGATGGTGCTTCATGGATTTAACAAATTCTCAGTTGCTGAATTACTGAACTATAAGGTTTGTCGAGAGACTTGGTTCTGCATTATTTGCTTATTCATCTAAACATTAATAGGTTGCTATTAGGAAGGTATGTGCGGTCCTGAGTTGCTTGCACGTGCTATCTACTAGATATCCGACAGTGCCCGTCATTGTCCACCTCTCCTTCTAGTGTCACCCTCCAATTTATCTCATAGCTTGTTTCAATGTCAAGTTTGACTCTAAAAGATTGTCTGATGCATTCCATCTCGCAAAACTACTAATGGACACCTTCAGTTTGAAGAAGACTGTTAACAATAAAGCTTTGTACTTAACTGTCGGATGATACAGAAATATCAGTGGAAATGTGGGCAATAGATGGGGATGCATTACTTTGAAACATTAATAGCTAGACAACTATCCTCGCGCTTCTTTTGACAGCTAAACATCATAAAGGCTAGGCAATAGATAATAAGGTAAACCATTTCTGTACTTGATCGAGGCGATTTCAGTTTTCTGAATGCGAGGAGCTCGAGCAGAGGACGAAATTCAGAAAAAGGTGACTACTCAGATCTCTGTTGATGAGAAGAAAGCATTCACAAAGTACAACGAAGTGAGGAAACCGATGCTACCAGTTAATAGCAGGGCTGCTATTGTCAATATGAGCGAGTAACCAACATAAACTGTGACAGGTGGGGGACCGCTCAAACCGTCGAGGTCAAAAACCAAGTAATTGATTCAGTAAATGAACACAAAGATGGAAGCCGAACCAGAAGCACAGAAAGACTTCACCACCATTTCCAGTCCTTGGCTTGTAGATTGCCGTAAGTAATGATCAAGGAAGTTTCAGCACAGAGGATAACGAGGGACAGAAGACAAAGGCAGAGGGTCCCTGACACGCTATAGAACCTACCAAAGCATCTGCTAGCCAGAAAGAAGAAGAATTCAATAAAGAGTGTGCTGAACTGGATCGCCCCAGCACCGAGAGCTAAGAGCCTCGAGGGAAGTGTCCGAGCAGGGATTTCCCTAGGAATGTGATTGGTTTCGCAGGACATTGAATAGCCTCACCCCAGGTCGCAAGGAATCCTCCCAAGAGGGTGACTAGCGCTGAAATGCAGAACCAGAGCAACAAAACGGTTATGTACATGGAGATAGAAACAGTGGCGGTGCTATGGTTGAGCCACATTACGAGGTCTAGCGCCACGTGTACGATTAGGACGATTCCTGGAAAGACAAATGCGATCGACCATGAAACCGATTTCCAACCATCGGTACTTCCTTTCATCATTCTCCACGGACGCACGCCAATGTACCCGCCAACAATTCCTGAAAAACAGTAGACAGTGATCATCAATTTCAGTATAATTCGTTGAGCATAGGGCGGGATGAAGCCGAGGGCTGCGATGGTTGCAGTCCCAAATCCGGTCAGTGTGATTTGGACCCCAGTTCCAACCATCACACTGAGAAGCTTAGAGTGATTGGCTCTCTGAATACATTGCCGGTGAGAAGCTTCCAACCTGAAGGCTCCTCATCAGCCTGTGCTTCGGCCTGCTTATCGAGTCCCCAGCATTTTGCGAGTTCCCTATTTATTGTCTTCAGGAATATTGCAAAGATAACACCGGTTAAGAAAAGGATAATTATCAGAGATTTGAGTATTGAGAACCAATGGACTCGGGAATCTCCCTGCTCGAAGTAGGTGTCCCAACGAGATTACCACTTGATATCGCTCCTCAGAAACTGAACCTCGTAAGTGAAGGATATCCTCTCATTCTCCCTCACAATCTCAAATTTGTTGAGCTTGAGGGGACATCCTATGGAATCTATGTTGTCATTCATTTTGAGCCTTTTCATGTTTTCCAGGTCGTGCTTAACACTGCAAGGAACCACCCTGAAGCCCACAATCTTGAACAGCGGCGCTGGTTTATAACCCTCAGAGACCGTGCCATTTGATGGTGCATCAAGCTCCATTATGTCGTAACTGCGGCCCCTGTGCTCGTTCACCAAGATCCTGAACTTGAGATGATTAATGATGTAAACGTCATCGCTGTTTGGCGGTGCATACCCTACTGGGAAGCCTATCCATTGAATGTCAATCTGACCAGACCTGGCCTACCTTATTACCGGCAAACCATGAAGCATCATGTTCACTTGGTATAAATTGCGAATCTGCTGCTTCAAGAGCCTTGACTCGTGCTCACTCAGGGGATCAGTGGTGCAGAGGTAGACGGACTCATTGACATACCCTCGGAACCAGTATGGTGAGTTGATGATTTGGTCTCCCAAGAGAGCAGAGCCCACATTGCCGAAACGTTCTCGGATCCCTCCCACTGGCTTGCAGTATGGGAGGCCATAGTAACTCAAGGGAAGCAAAGTCTCAATGGAGGTCAAGGTATTAACTTGGGCAAACATGAGATCATCACTGGCGTAAGTGTGCATGTAGCTTCGCGTCAAAGAAAACCAAATTAAAGAGAGTGCAAAGAAAACCCAAATCCTGATTGCAGAGCTTGTCATCTTGATATCTGCAAGAGAATTGATTGAATGGTCGTGAGTAGAGAACTAAATTAGGCAACTAAGTTCAAGTACAAATGATAATTTATCTATAAGATCCTCCATGAAAGTCATGAGCTCCCATTATGTATCTTTTGCATCTCGAAAGAATTTTCTTACAGATTACATGGTTTCAGAGTATAACTCGAGACAACATGCAAATCATCGATGAAATATTTTAGATGTTTCATGGTATCGCAGCACGAAAAACATCCTTCATCGGTATGAGGCTAACCAGAAGCAGATCCTTCGATCTATCGCTAATGAAAGATTATAAAGCATCAGAATCTGATCCATCATGATCGAAAATAGCATGGTCGGTTTTCTTTTATGGACACAGCAAGAAAACGTGAGTAAACAAAGATCAAACGACATAGAACGTACCTTGCTAATGATGTTATTCTAGTCTTGGCGATGGCTGCTTCCCGGGAGTGAAAGCGCTCTTGTCGTTTCTGCGATACTTAAATGTAATCAGCAGAGTCATTTTCATCTTATGCATCCTTACTTCGCACGAAGAGGAAAAAATCATTAATCTACTGTATCAATGAACATTAATTCAGTCACTATCTGGGACGAAACTTGGTTTTATTTATTGACACATGGGATTTTCCGGCAACCCAGAAACGACTCCCCAAGTCGACGTTGAGGACACCATTTTTTTTGCATGGTGGATATCGACGTTGATGCAGTAGCAGCAAAGTGTAGTTCACAGGGAACTGTAAAAGAATGGGAGATGAGATGGAAATGGAGGACATTTGCTCCAAATTCCAGGGCATGTTGATCAGATACCAATTTTTGGTATTTTCTAGGTACAATCACTTCAGCCCAAATTCGAGGGAATCTTGTTAATAAATGTCCTAAGAACACTAGTTAAGATCACTAAAAATTGGTAATAATGCATAGCGACGCACTTTGAAAATGGTTATACCTGCATCGAAACACCCATTTGACTGGTGGGTTACAAGTTGTGAACATTGCCCGCAAATAGAACTAATAAATATAAGTGAGGATGATACCTGATTGTGACCCATTGGAGAAAAACATGACTCTTTGGAAGATTCGAGCGAGAACACAGATTTCATAGAAGTCACCTACTTCAGATGGAGATATGTATGTTTCCAAAGCGCAATCACTGACCCATAAAAAGCGTGGTTAGGCACTCTTTAGCATTTTTCTAGATTAATACTCAATAGTCATGAGATGAATTTTCAGGGAAAATGACATGAATTAATATGTATTTTCTTGAAGTAATATCTCACAATAAATATACTACTTTGACAAAAAAATATGTATTTCTTTTTGCTGATAAAAAATGCTTTATATTTGTAAAGTTGGATTTCTTCTTTTATACAATCTTGAAATAATTCGTGCCTTTGTAATTTAGGGTTGGAAAACATTTTCTTAAAAATGATTGCTTATATGCTTGAGATAATTAGTCAATGAAAAATGTTTACATTATCCACAACAATTTATGTTTAAATATTTTTGTAAATGATGAAAAAAATTTCGTTTATTCATTTTTTAATCAATATAAGAGATCATTTTTAAGAAAATATTTTTCATATCATTCATTCTCCGTGAAACAAACGGAGCAATTTTTTGTTTTTGTTTTTTTTGGGAACAATTTTTCCATCTTTTGAAACAGCTTTTCTCTAACAAATCGCATCAACTAGAGGACTCAAATGATCTTGGCAAATATGTAATCACCAGTTGAGTAGCATCCTCTCGCCGAAGGAAACCTAGTGGAAGAGAGTGCAAAGAGAATCAACAACTTACACTTGGAAATTTGGATATCATACGAGGACTGAGAGTAATTCTGTATCTTCAGTGGCCATGATGTATTCCGAATGTTCTTACAAATGACATGATTTTCTTGTATAAGTTCTGAAGATTATGAGCAAATCATCAATAATAATCCAGCTATTTCATGGTAATAGAGCATGAAAAGCACCATAAGGATGAAGCTACTCATTTGGCTGTACAAGAATGACCAATATAAACCCCCTTTGGATTCGATAAATTCGATCACGAAAATTACCTTCAGCGTAGCTCATTCGTTCCTTGACTTGGCAGTTTCGGGTATGTAGGCAGCCCGACTCTTTGTCCTGCTCAACTATTATGCTGTGACCAGTCGGAAGTTTGAAGAGAAGTGGATCAGTTTGGTTGTTCTTTGGCAGTAAATGATTAACGTTTATAACAGAGAATAGTCTCACAGAGCTCGTGTTCTTTTGCATCCCGAAATTGACTCGCTGCAGGAATTTCTTCTCGAGTGCTACTGATCAAAGTGAAACTAAGATCGACTCAATCAGGACTACTATGAGGCAGAAGAAATCTGAATCCATCAAGAAGAAGCATGATGGAGGTAGATGACACCATAAGCAAACTGGCGAATGACAATAATGAAGGGAAATTGCTCATATGGTAGAGATAAGTACCTTAAATAAAACGGCATGCAGAGCAAATAGAATTGCCACCTCTTTCGCTCCTATTTGCTTTGTGATGATTAATCTAACACGGTCATTTTATCTTCTTTTTGTTGCTTAGCATGAGGGAGACGAAACGACCAAAGATCTACATCAAACTCATTGAATTGCTTTCTGGGAAGACTTGGTTTTATGTCTGGACAAATAGGAGTTGCTCGCAGCCAGAAACAACATGCCAAGCCAACGTTTATGTCACCAGTTTTCTCAGAGTTGATATTGATGCTGATTGATGCACAAGAAGCAAAATTTATGAAATTCATAGGGAGCTTTCATTGCTCTTGTATCTATTGAATGGCAGAGTTGAAAAAGAATGAATATAAAGTGAAATGGGGACATTAGGCGCAGATTCTCCATCTGCTCGGTGTAAGGGACTTAGGCTAGGGAAAAGAGGTTAGCTGAGTAGGATAAATGGCAAGGGCGTGGATATCTCATGGTTTTTTAACAGCCCCTAGAGATTTTCATGACCCGCTGGTCTTATTGACTCGTTGACTCGAACTATGTTTTGATCACAACCCATAAGCTCTTGGGATCAATAAAGGTGTGGCTCGAATTATGAACAATGCTGGCTCTCCAGGGAGCTCCAGAGCATTGATTCTACAACTGAACGGAGTTTCACCATCTCAGTTCTTCTCCACCTGAAGGTTAAGAAGATTGGTGAAGTCTTTCAAGGCTATGCAAGGAGTCCTATTGTTGAGAAAGGCATTCCAGGGCTGTTCCTGTTGTTTCTAGAGAATGGTCTTCTTGTCAAAAAAGATGCTGAGCCTATTTATGAGTGGTGCTTCATGGATTTAACAAATGTTCAGTTGCTAAACTACTGCATTATAAGGTTTGTTGAGAGACTTGATGGAGCATTATTTGCTTATTCATCTAAAGATTAGTAGGTAATTACTAGAAACATACGTACGCATCTAAGTTGCTCGCACGTGCTATCTATCTGCTAAATATCCGATGTTACCCATCATCGTCCACCTCTCCTTCTATTGATACCCTCCAACTTATCTCATAGCTTGTTTGTGTTGAGAAAACTTCCTAATAGATTTTGATGTCGACAAAACTACCCATGAGTAAGTCTGACATATGCTTTTGAAGTATTCTAAGTCCAGGAAGTTATATTTTGAAAGTCCAGACTTTACATGAATCAGAAGGAAATTCAGGTTCTGCACCGCAAAAGACAAAGTTCAGACTTTGTATACGGTAGTGGAAGAAATTCAAGTTTATATACTAGAATCAAAGATTCAGAATTTACAAAACAAACCATTCTGACTCAAGTTCTGAGCGCAATATAAGATTCAGGCTTTATCCAGACGTTATCGCTACTCAGAACGTAAACAACGGCTAGTAATTTGGCTTGGATTTCACAAATGGAAAGTATTGATTGTTTCGATCTTAAAAGGCTATTTTGCAAGGAGTATTTATATTGCAAGATTTCCTAAATCGATTGACAATCAACCCCACGACAAGTTTATTTCTAGTGTAATTTCTGTAGGGCTGGTATTGAAGATAGAACACATTTATTCTTCGAGTGTGAATGGACAAACAACATATGGCGTTGTATCCTAGCACAACATGGGATCAGGCGCCTTTTAGGAGGATGGAATGAAGAACTGCAATGGATGATTAGGGCAACAAAAGGCAAAGACTTGGCAGCAAGACTCCTCAAGTTGTCCTTTCTAGCAACCATATATTGCATTTGGATGGAGCGCAACAGCAGACGGTTTCAAAACAAGTCAACTGACTTTCATATTCTTTTGGCTAAGGTTCGTAAAAATGTCAAAGGTAGAGCTTCGCTCTACCAAAAAAATTAGACCTTCCCAGACAAATGTTGTATTAGCTACTATATGGAGACTTCCTACCTCCATCTTTTTGAATTATTAGCACTTTTTGTAATGCTGGGGGATGCCCCTAAGCTGCTGTACTTCATCTGGTTTATAATACTTACATTCACACCAAAAAAAAAAAAAGTTTATTTCTAAATAGAGAAGCTTTGCTTATGGAAACCAAAGTTCTGGCTGAATGGGCGATCAGAATCAGCGGGATTCAGATTTTGTCACTCAACGTCTACGCAATCATTTTTATACAAATCTGTTCAAGATGTAGATTGGAAGATGATCCTTTGAGGACTATCCAACGGCTAGTTTGTAAGTGAAAGAGTATAAAATGAGACAAATTGTCGAAGAGCAGAAGTAGAGAGACGATATCCATAATCATCCATTCCAAAGTCCGAGCAAAACTCTGACTAGTGAAACTTGTCCTTCTTGAGCAAAAATCTGTGATATTGAAAGATCTATTGTAAGAGTGATTGAGTGAGATAGAGGGACCTATCTTTCACAGAAAAGTCATCACTCAAAATTTGTAATCTCTTGATTAATCATCTAGTGGAATCCAGTCAGTAGGCTGTTAGCGTGGAAGAGTGGACGTAGGCTTGAACTAAGTCGAACCACTATACATCTGTGTGCAATTTTTCTCATCCCTAAAACTTCTTTTATTTAATTAATTGCACATTTTTATTTTGCTGTTCAAAGATTGTTCAAAATCTAAACATTGTTAAGACCTTGCTCGAGATCAATTGTTTTCGCTTTAAATTGATCAGAAAGTACTCAAATTACCTATTCACCCTCCTCTAAGTGATATTTGCTAGTCTCATCAATTGGTATCAGAGCGGGTTGCTTATTTATTGAAGTGTTTTACTTCTGAGCTAACGATCTTTATGGCTAGCATGAGTGCTCCAGGTCTTGTGGAAGGACAAAGCAATACCAGACCACCATACTTCGATGGCAAAGAATATAGTATTTGGAAGAACAAGATGAAGGCATTCATCAAATCCATTGATCATTTGCAGCGGGATGTTATCATTAGAGGAATCAATCCAACATCTCCTGGAACGACATCAAACAATCAACAAGATGGCAATACACCAGCTATTGTCACACTATCTCAAACTGAGATAGCCAAAGTAGAATCTTTAGATTCAAAAGCAATTTATTCATTCTATTGTGCTTTAGCACCTGATAAATATAAGAAAATTGCTTCCTGTGAAATAGCAAAGGATATTTGGGATAGGCTTTACACTACCTATGAAGGAACAGATCGAGCAAAGGAGACTCAGATTAACATATTGCTTGGATAATATGAATCCTTCAAAATGAAGCCATATGAATCTATTGCTGAAATTGTGAATGGTCTTGCATATCAAGGGAATCCAGTTTCTGGACCAATGAAAGTAAACAAGCTGTTGAGACGACTTTCGAAGGAATGGAACAACATCAAAACGTCACTTCGACAGACTCAGAGAATCATGCCATTATCTGTTGATGAACTCATTGGAACTCACCAATCTTACGAAATAGAGCAAATCAATGAGGAGAATGAATCCAAATGTAAGAAATCATTAGCTTTAAAATCTAACATTGATTCTGACGATGCAGATTCAGATGAAGATAGTGATGAAGAGTTGGCACTTATCATCAAGAAATTCAGGAAAATGAAAAAGAAGGGAAAAATACTCAAAGGAAAGAAGTTTAATGAGAAGAAGAAGATTCGTGACAAAACAGAAGTAGCAAAAGATGTGGTTTGCTTCCATTGCAGAAAACGTGGACACATAAAGCCAAATTGTCCACTTCTGAAGAAAAAGAATGGGAAATATGAAAAAGTGAAGAAAGCTCTCAAAGCAAAAATATGGAGCGATACAGAATGTGAAGACAGTGATGAGGAATATGCTAACATCTGCTTAATGACAAAATTAGACTCAGACTCAGATTCTGATTCTGACTCAAAAACCGAAGCAGATATTGAGGTAAAGTATCCAGAAATTCCAATTGAAATATCAAATTATATTGATGAATTATGTTTTGAATTTAAATATGCTCTTAAGAGAATCTCTGAATTGAAAAAGGAAAATTCATTGCTGAGGCAATAGGATGTTTCACAAAAAGATAAAATAAATTTTCTAAAAAAGGAATTTCATCAAATTAAAGAAAATCGAGATTTACTTGCCAAAGAAAATACAGCTTTGAAAAAGGAATTTTCGGATATTACTTCCAAATTTTCAAACGGCTCAAAAACTTTGGAACATATACTTTCCATACAAGTTCGTTGCTATAACAAGTCGAGACTTGGTTTTACTAAGGAAAATGATCTTCTGATTGATTTTCCAAAAGTTAAGGAGAGACTTAAACAAAGACCTCCTAGACAAGCTTACAAAAATCACTTTCAAAAGAATTTTGTAAAACCTGTTGACCGAAATGCACTCAAGTGTTCAAATTGTGGTGACCCACAACACTTTGAGAATGATTGTCCTAAAGTCTGGAGACCAATTCGGAGAAACTGGATAAGAACAGCATATGCTACTAACTCCAAAGGACCCAAACAAATTTGGATACCAAAGAAAGCTTGAGTTTCTCTAATTCTTGTAGGTATCCAGAAGAAAAAGGAATAAATGGTATTTGGATAGTGGATGTTCAAGACACATGACGAGAGATTCAAGCACGTTCACCAAACTCCACAAATTAAATGGTGGAAGTGTTTCATTTGGAGGAAACAACAAAGGAAAGATCATAGGCAAAGGAACTGTTAAAATCGGACGCCTAGTAATAAATGATGTCTCCTTGGTAAAATGTCTTAATCACAATCTGATCAGCATAAGTCAATTATGTGATATAGGATTCAAGATCAACTTTCAAGAGAATACTTGTTCTGGATCAAGCAAAGATTGTTCTCAATCCTTCACCGGTCGAAGACATGGTAACATTTATCTTCTTGATGTAAAATCTGACACTGCTCAATGTTTAGTTTCAATCAAAGAAGATACAGACTTATGGCACAGAAGGTTGGGGCATATTAGTATGAAACAAATTTCAAAGCTATCTACAAAAAGACTTGATCGAGGACTGCCAAAACTGAAATTCAAAAAGACAGAATTATGTGCAGCTTGTACTTTGGGAAAACAGGTCAGAAGCTCTTTTAAATCTATACATTATGTTTCTACTAATCGAGCCCTGCACCTTCTTCATATGGATCTATTCGGTCCTACTCAGAACAAGAGTATTGGTGGTAAGAAATATTATTTAGTAATTATTAATGATTTTACAAGATTTACACGGGTCTTCTTTCTTGCTCATAAAAATGAAGCTTTCTCATATTTTTCAAAATTTTCAAAGAGAATTCAAAATGAGAAAGGTTATGTAATTTCTAGCATCAAAACTGATCATGGGGGAGAATTTGAAAATCAGAGTTTTGCAAACTTTTGTGATGAAAATGGTTTTCAGCATAATTTTTCCAATAATGGAAAAAAGCTAGAAAGGAAAGCTGCTGTCACGGCTCCAATAACGGCAAGAGACCACAAAATTATGGCAAACCCCGCAAATGGGACACGCACCGTCTCTAAAAACGGTCTTTCTCGGCCAATCAAGTCTTCCAGTAGTCTCTTCCACCCTCTGAACATATATGGACTTTTCACCACGGCAACAGCCATGATCGAAGGTACATCTACTACCACCCCCATCGGACTCACCAACAAAGAAGCAGGCAACTCTGATAACCTAAAGATAATATCATAATGTGAATGTGCCATAGTTGCCATACTGCATATTTTTACAAAATAAAACTAAGGTACAGTTTTACTTGATGTCCATGGGCTTTTCATCTGGTTGTATTTTTTCTCTCAATTCATCCATAAAGGAAAAGTAGGAGTGGAAGCAGAAATCAGTGAAGTCCCGTACCACAGTGCAACTTCCTTCTACTGTGGACCAAAGACCATCCTGGTACCATAAAACCATATTCACAATTGAGATACAGGCGCTGCATATTGTTGTGAAAGCGAATAACTGGAAAGAAAGGACTCCCAGTTACCACACAAAGATTAAAAGAGAGAGCTAACTATATAAGAAAAGTACAACCACCGCCAAGCTTTTTCCAACTCAATGGAGTCAGTTATATTCGCCACTGCATTCTATCGAATACCAAAACCTACTAATATCCAAGCTATTATATGTAAATAACTCCCATATGAACCCCGTAAACAAGCTATTTGGGATCATTTAACACTTCCTTATGCACAAACCGGACTATAAAAGAATGCACGTGAATTTAACGGACAGGGCTATTAGGTGGAAAGAGATTACGTGTATATAAGACCCGAACAAAAAGCGACGCACGTCCCTAGCTTACGGGTAATGTATTGCTCTCACATAGAGTGGTTGCTTACTCATTGTCGCGACCTAAATATTCTCAGGCTAATGGATTGTTAAGACTAAGCCTAACTCGGGCCCTCCCAAGCCCTACCAATTCGCAACTTAGGGTTTAAGTTTTTAATATGCAAAAGTTTTCATGCTTGGAGTCGCCACTAATCTATTTGTGGTAGGTCGATTAGAAACCTAAATAAAACATAGGGAGATATGTTTTATTCCTACGAACCAGAGATTCTAAGCTCGAGGACTTGATTACGTTAGATCTAGTCTAACGCCCTTTCGGTACCTTTTCTTTTCAAAAACATTTGTGCAGACAGTTTGGATTCATTTTAACTTAGTCACTAGCATGTGAGGTGATCATGCGGGTGCGCAAACCACCAAAGTAACACCCAATAATCAAAACATTAAATAAATTGCAATATTGGAAGAATTACTTACCTCGAAGCAACGTAAGCATCTGCATTGTTAGCTAGAAAATCACATCAACAATCCTAATATGATTTCTAATTAACAAGCAGTTCACTCAATATTTTTTAGGATTTTCACTTATTTAAATGAAAACTAACCTATATGTAATGACGTGCAAAAATTAACATGCGATTAATGCAGCCTAACATGCAAACTACGTGTCATGCGACGACGTGACCTAATTCTAATGACGGGCAAATGATTTATCTTTGGTATTTTTCCAATGAAATTCGAAATAAAAAAATGTCTAAATTAACATGCAATCTATCTTAATCTGTCCTAAAGTGACTTATTTTTTTGGGATTTTCATGGAAATTCGAAATCTAAATATCCTAAATAATCCACAAAGATTAAAACAATTTCTAATTTAAACTAGGAAATATGCTACCCTAAATCCCAATTTAAATCAAATAATTATCTTGTTCTTTTGGATATATTTAAGATCCCCTAAGCATGCAAAATTTCTAATTTAAATCCTAACTAACAAATTTTTGCATCTTCTTTGTTTAAAAGGAAAACAATCAAACGAAGATAACAATCACATTCAAACAATTCACGCAATCTGCAAGATTTTTTCAAATTCAGATAAGGCAAAGAAATCAAACTAACGGTCAAATCTATAGGGCTATAGATATCGACAGAAAGTTGATTGTTCGAATTTGGAAAGCGAATAAAATCTATTATCGTATCCAAGTGATTATGGATAAGATAACAATTTTCCGTATCGCCGCGTATCGTACCTTAAGGATAAGGTCGGATAGTCGTCCAGATACGTTGCTAAATTAGGAATGATTCCTAATTTTTGGGTATTTTCGAATATTGCGGATATCACAAAATTATCCTAAGATATATAGCTATCCACCAAAATATTTACGAAATATCTAAACACCCGAAAGATTAGGAAATTGAATATTCTAAGACTATAGATGAGAATCTTACCTAATTTGTGGATATTTCCAATTCGAACTTGGATCGGACTCGGGATTGCGGATCGGGACGGTGACCGACAGCGGTGGTGCACGGCAAGGCTAGATCGCGGCCAGCAACTTGACTCGGGCTGCTCGCAATGGGGTGCTCACGACGGAGCTCGGATTGGATCAATAGCTCGTCACCTTAGCATGCGGTGTGGTGCTCAGCCAGGGTGATGGTGTCGCCAACCGTGAGGCGGGCTGAGTTAACATCAAGGAATCTCCGCATGACGCTGCAAGGCAAAGCCGAGAGCTGGATACCGTGGAATCGCCTAAGAAAATTCGCTTGTAATTGCAATCGATCACCGCGGAAGTTGCTGGACAAACGTCGAAGGCAGCGTCGGGATTGGACTACAATTTGACTTCAGAAAACCTGCAACGAGAAAGATTCAGATGTGGCTAAAGCAGTGACTTGGCGAGGACAATATCGGACACATTGGGAAATTGGCGGGTGCTGGTGCTTTGCTGGTCATCAGGGCTGGGTCTTCGGAACAAGTGAGCATGATGGCAAAAGGCACACAGTGGCGTGAGGCACAGCCACGATTTGAAGACCTGGTCCAGTTGCCAGGAGAACTTCACGATTTTCCCTATAACTCACGGTGAGACAATCCAGGAAGAGGACAAAAACCAGCGCCTCCCTTTTCTATCTTGTTTTTTTCTCTCGCTTTGTGGCCGTGTGTTTGTAAGTGGTGTCTAGCCTCCTCTTTGTGAACCCTTAATGAATATTTATAGGTAAAGTGTAGGGTTTTTTTTTTGCTTGCAATTATTTCCTACTTCGATTCAAAGAAGATATTGCAATATATGATATTATCAAATCAATTTGTTCAATTTAAATCACGATAATATCCAAACTAATATTTTTCAACTCGACATTTTCCAATGGAAATTTCTGCTCTTATAATGTTCATGGGCTTGGCCAAAATTTTTTTTGAACGCGGACTTAGTCCAATTTCATTAAGTTCAGAGCCGTTCACTCGAGTCCATCCATCGCCGGTCCGATAAATATCCAAACTATATGGGCCTATTAATGAAATGCTCCTAATATCTATATGCAATTTAACGAATATTTTTGCTGGGTGTCGGGATCGACTCCTAATTTTCCTATGCAATATGTACTTAAATGGATCGCCAAAATTTAGGTGTCAACAGCTGCCCCTCTTTGAAGGTGAGCTCGAAGAGGTTGCATTCAAAGACTAAATGATGCCTAAATTTTGACCATTAAAATGCAATGAATGTTATTTTTGGTGGGAGTATTAATCCCGTTTTAAAATGCATTAAGAAATGATGCATGCTAACATGAGTGGAAAACATACCTGGAATTACTTACCTGATAGGAGTGAGATAGCGCAGTTCGAGGCACGACTCGGACTTTGTATGTTGTTTGGCAAATGTCTGGGCTCATTTCCATAGGTATTGACTGATATACGTTGATCAACTTCGGTGATCTGCAGTTAAGTCAAAACACACGAAGAAAGCTCGACGTATCCAATCATCATCTGGATTCGTGAGAACAGTTCCGATCTTTACCAACTACCTATACATCTCCATAGGTGTTTGCAAAGATTTGGCCGCTTCACTTATACCTGCTCATAAGTGAATTGCGGGGAGAACTTTTGAAGTCAAGAGGATATTCCGACCTTTACATATACCTGTTCATATGCAAAGATTTGGCCGCCTCACTTATACCTGCTCATAAGCGAGTAGCGGGGGAACACCTGGGGTTGAAAGAATATTCCGACCTTTACATATACCTGCTCATATGCAAGGATTTGGCCACTTCACCTATACCTGCTCATAGGTGAGTAGCGGGGGAATATCTGAGATTTGGGGAGAATTCCGACCTTTACATATACCTGCTCATATGCAAAGATTTGGCCGCCTCACCTATACCTGCTCATAGGTGAGTAACAGGGGAATCTTCTCGAGATTGTATGAAAATCTGTGATTTGGTGAACAAAGGGGCTAGCCCAAGTGTTCAAGGGTTCCTTGACAAAGTACCTGGATATCATCAGAGGTACCTGAAAAAGATTGATCAATAGACACCTAAACATCATCAAAGGCATCTAGAGGTCGCAAAAATGATCAAATGTGGGTCCTGACGATTGCTCGAACAGGTTAGGGACACCTAGATAGTCATAGACATCCTAGGGATAGAGATATACGTACCTGGCGATATCTCTAACTCTGAAGGTGTGTCTCCTGTTAGACACGGATTTAAGTAACATTTAATATGCATTCGCACACTGTCAAGAACACATATACACATGCACTATGATTTTCAACTGATTTTCATGCACGATGGTTTTGTCAAATCGGTATTACAAACTTCGCTGGGGAACAATCATGACAAGACAATCCGAACTTACAAGTGGGTGTCTTGAAAATGCCGAATGAGGGACTTCCGATCTAAAAGGGCTTTCTCTCATTCTCATTGAAAAAGGCTGATTTATGAGAATCACTCCATCTCACCTTCATCATGTGGACAAGGGTCCGAGTATTCTCGCAAGCGGTACGACCTTATCAATCTGAGAGGTCTTTGTTAGGACCGTAACATGGGCTTGGTCAATGGCTTAGCAAAAGGGGACTCTTTGAGTCAAGGCTATTGAAAGAACAATACTCCGCAATTGTCTCCGGGTTTACAAGTCAAGAACCCTGCAAAATGAGATAGAAATGGACTTGCTCGCACTTCTTCGAGCTAAGCTTATAAACATCTGAATCCTACATTAGTTCAAGTGCCCTAATCTGAAGAGACTTTACAAAGGACGTAACGTAGGCTAGGCTCATGAGTTGAGAAATTAATGGATCATTAGGCTCAAAATGTGTATAATTGGGGTGAGAGTTGGTGATCATCTAGGCATTATCACCGGTCCTCTTTTCGCCAGGGATTGTCTTCTCAGGAGATGCTCCATTGGCCTCGAGAGCTCATCACTTGACTCCTTAAGACTGTGGATGACTTTGACACATCTCAACATTTTCTACTCCGAAGTTCTCTCATTTTTCTTCATTTTTTTCTTTCATTCTCTTCTTCTTCTTTTTTTTTTTTCACGGGCATTGGCCTTGCTTTTACCAGGCACACTGCTTTTTCTTACCCCTTTTTTTTTTTTTTTTACACTTGACATACGTTGTTTACAATGTAAACATTGGCCAACTATACTTTGACTGAATGACTCGCCATTAGACTTCCAGGGGTAATTGCCTTCGATCGACATTCTGAATATACTGCTCGGCGGTGACAACTTTTACCTTGCCCCAATGTGGGGGATGATCACCAACTGGGTTTAAGAAATGAATTTGTAGGCTCAATTGGGCTTAGCAAAGGATAAAGTGTGTGTAGGATAAAGAAAGAAATGCTCTTCGTCATCTTAAGGCACCTGAGCTCGTAGACATTCATCTGAGAAAGCAACACTCGAAGATTGATGCAAGTGAGAGCAAGACAATCTCTATTCATTTTTTACCTTATAATGCTGACTTACCTCCAGTTAGCCCCGATGTGGGGTGGTTCTTGACAGGGGTAATTTGAAAGGATTTCTCCAAGCGTTTAGGCTCAAAGTGGCAAAACAATGGATAACCTGTAGTGTTTGGGATAGAGAAATGAACCGCCTCTCGTCATTTCGGTTGCCGTACCCTTTGCGAGATAACCCTTTACCTTGCAGACATGGAATTTTTCCACTCAACTCACTGGGACTGTGTATAGGATATGTCTTGCCTTTCATCATCCCGATGTACCTCACTTAACACATTCAATTCATTCCACATGAGTTATTAGATTGTCCAAGTAGATCCCCCCTTTTGAAATCGAGGATGCAGACTGACAAAATGATCAAACAGAATTTAAAGTAAATGCAAACATTCCATCTTTAAATTGATTGAAACCATTTATTCATAAGTGAAATGTTTGTGACTCAGAGTATTAACCAGATATTTGAAAACTTTTGCCGTAAAAATGTTAGATCCTATCAGGGATAATACATCTTCACATCATCAGAATTAACAAGCGTGGAAAACTCACGACTGTCCATTTCTGCGAGAATCAGGGCACCTCCGGGGAGCACCTTTTTAACCACGTATGGACCGATGTAGTTTGGGGCGAATTTGCCTCCGGGAACAGGAAAGATCGGGAGTACCTTCCTCAGGACTAGATCATTTACCTTGAAGTGTCTTTGACGCACTTTTTGGTTGAAAGACTTGCCTACTCATGCAGCAATTGGATCGGGCGTTTCGTCTCACTCTCAGGAGGATTTGCCCCTCTCTTCACTTCTCTGGTTTCCTCCGCATCACCCAAGTTAATAATGACAGTTTGGTCTGATGTGAGGACTTTGGGCCTTTCATGCCGCTCTAGATCGCGCTGAATATCTGAGGAATCGTCGAGTTCGTCGGTGTCATTGGGATCAAGCTCGGCTGCACATGATTCATCAGATTGGACCGTTTTCATACCCTCACGTGTCACAAGATTGCCCCTGAAACATAAAGTAGGGGGTTCAGAAGGACAAACAGGGCTAAACAGTGTATTTTCATTTCTTTTGATTTTTTTTTTGACTTGTTTTCGAAATTCTTTTCAAAAAAGTTTTAACACGAGGAAGCATGAAGAAGCCCAGGCCTCAGAATTCTCCTTGGACTATATTTTTCTTTTATCGGTTGGATATCATCACCGGGCTGGTTTGATGTACCTCAACATGCCCTCAATATGAAAATAACTTGTAATTTCATTGATTATCACCAAATGAATTACATTTATTGAATGAAAATTGCGACAATTGAGTCCTGGAAACGAAAAATCCTAAAAAGCAGCTCCCGAGACGGGGCAAGTCCTAAAAAGCAGTAAAAATTCCCACACAGGGGAGTGTATGAAAAAGTAAAGATGTCACTCTTGAGGGCCAGTGCCCATTCCCGTCGACGGTCCTTCTTCGATAGCTCCAATAAAGAAATCATCGAACAAGGCAGTGATTCCCTCCATTGCATCATGAGGATCTTTAGTCAGTGGAGGTATCGGATCATCCATATCTCCCCATCCATCGGGGACAATATCTCGCGGGTCAATATAAAAGCTTGGGGGTGCCGAGTATTTTACATGATAGTCAAATTTGCCGCTCGGTCGCCCCAATGTGTCGATCACCTCTTACTTTTCATGCATCATCCTTGCAGGGCCTGGGAATGTAGTGCGAATGCGTGGAGGCATGTCCTCAAGTAGAGGGTCGACCTCGTCTTCTTCGGTGTTTAGCGCAGCAAACTCCCCTTCCCAATCAATGACCACTTCGGAGATTGTGGAGACGATGCCAGTGTGATTAGCATAGACGATCATCCCGGCTTCCACCATTCTGGAGATTCTTTCCGTCATGACAGTTAGGGGAGGCACTTTATCATTCGGGTAATAACCGGCTTTCACTAACTCACCGTAGACGTCGGTGGTGTACACCTTGACATTCTTGATTCGACCAGCATCAAAACTAAATATGGCATTCACATTGCCCGCATGATCAGGGAGCGGGTTATTCTGAACATTCGGCCTGGCAGGTTGGAATGAGAAAGCCTTCGTGTCCAGGAGGTTCTGGATTCTGTGCTTGAGGACATAGCAATCATCGATTGAGTGTCCCAGCTCACCCATGTGATAATCACATTTCTTTGACGGGTTGAAGTTATAGAACCGCTCAGGATTGGGCCGCTTTGGCTCAGTAGTAAGCAAGCCTTTCTTCTGAAGTACTGCTAATACTTGAGACAACGACCCGGGGAGGGAGGTGAATTGCCTCTTGTTGTTCCTCCTTTGAAAAGGTTGACGACCCGAGTTTTGTTTTGAGCTTCCGCTACTTGGATTCTTTGGGGCGGAGTTAGTATTCCGCCGGCTCGGTTGGTTATAAGCCACATTCACTTCATTGCCGGTTCTTTCTCTTTTCTCGCACCAAATCTTCTGGTCGAGGAGGACGGCTCGACAAACCATCCATCTTCCAGCCCTATCTCAATCTGTTCGCCTATGGGGATGAGTTGGTTGAAGTTGTTAGCCGGAATGGCAACCATCCGATTACGGTATTCGAACGGGAGAGTTTTTACGAACATCCTCTTCAACTCACTGTCTATGGGTTCTGGGACAACCTAAGCAGCTAAATTCCTCCATCTGATAGCATAGTCTTTGAATGACTCAGTCTTTTTCATCTGAGCACGTTTGAGATCATCACGGGTAGGAATGATGTCCGTTATGAATCTGTACTGCTTTAAGAATGCTTCACTGGCTTCTTTCCAAGTTTTGAGGCCATTTATCTTCTTCATGAGATACCAGTTCAAAGCAGGACCCGTCAAACTTGCTTGAAAGGCATGGATCATCAGGAGTTCGTTGTCAACATACGAAGTCATCTGTACGTGATAGAGCTGCAGGTGGGTTTTTGGACATGTGGTGCCATTGTACTTGTCAAAATCTGGCATTTTGAACTTCTTTGGGATTTTGATCTGTGAGTACAGGGACAGATCGATCGAAGGTGAATCCTGCGAACCTTCCAGCTGCTTCACTCTTTCTTCAAGCTTGTTGACTCGTTCGTCAGGTTTGTCTTTGTTGTCGATAATCTGGACGGGGTCATCTTCTAAATTAGGAATATCGTCATCTCCGTCAACATCGACACTTTTTCTAACTTTCTGCTTTGGGATTGATGTTTCGAGGGATGCCGGAACAGGGATCGACCGAAGAGCTTTGATCTCAGCGGACATTTGTTGCATCGCGATGACAAGTTGCTTCATCTGGTCTTCCATACCAACAACACGCTCTTGCAAGTCGGTTTGATCGGCCATTCTGCCTCTCGACCGTGTACGAATGGGCGATCGTGATCGGTCCGTAGTTACCTAATTTCGGAACGAAACAGGCATACATAAGTGCCAAGCAAAATCATACGCCGATCCATGACATTGGTCTAAACGCTTTGAATTGAAAAGACCCCTTTATTGAAATGGTGAAAATTTTTACACCAATTAATGACTTGAAATTGAACTGAATATAAAGACAAATGACTCAATTCCTAAACAAATTTAAAAACTGAAACTGAAATGAGAAAGGAACTTCGAGCTTATTATTTAGCTTGATCTATAGACATATGGGAGGCGACTTCCTTCTTCAATTGCTCATAAGCTCGAGCTATCTTGGCTGCCTTTTCTTTAGCTTCTTCGGCCTTCCTTTTGAGGCGATTGTTCTCTGAGCGATTGGCGGACTTGAGAGGCACCTTGGGTATCTTCGGGAGCAAATCTTGCGGGATTCTATGCCGTCGAATGTACTGGGTCGTCGCGAAATAGGACTTCTGCTCTCCCTTTAGTTCTCCTTCGGGCCGAGCTATCTTTAACACACGGCACTTCTTCCACATCTTATTGAGCTGAGCTACGGTCCCTTCGTGATCTTTATCATCATCGGCGAAGTCGACCCAGAGGAGTTCCGGTTGTAACGTCGGAGGGAGTCCCTGGAGAATTTGGTACTGTCGGGACACTCTGGTAGGGTAGTACTCGATTGCGCCAGTGAAGCCCAAAAGTGGCACCGGTCCAACACCATTACACGTAAGCCAAGCTTCCTCGATCTTGAACCAATTAGCATGCCAATGGAAACCTTGGGGTCTAGCGTTTTTCATGAAAATGATCCATTTGGAATAATGATAATCAGGTGCATTTCCTTGTTTTCCTTTATAGCTTAAAATGGGATGGCTAGAATCACTAAGCTCGGATATTGTGAGTAAATCGTCACATCCTTTTATGTGAGATAAAAACCAAATTTGCAAAAGTTCGAGGGGGGCATGAAACGTTTTGTCAACATGTTGCTTAAATTTAGTGAGTGAAATGAAAGTCTCGGCTAAAATGGTGTTGCCAAAATTCTTTTCAAGACAGACTTGTTGGACCAACCATGCGATTGACGGACTACATGCATTCTTACAGTGAGGAAAAATCACGAACCCGAAAAATGCTAACAAAAAGATTTTGCCCTTTTGAAAAGATGTGGCTTTTTCAAAACACTGACTCAGGAATGAAAAAGGACATGTGCCGCGATTTGCTTTTAAAACTTTTCCCAATTCATCTTTTCCAACATTCAAAAATTCAGCCAACATTAAAGTAGAATCAATTCCGAAAGGTGGTGTGACTAACTCCGACTCCAATGATTTTCCAATGAGCACGCTATATTCTTCCAATGTCGGGGTGAGCTCGTGCTTACCGAATATAAAGGTAGAGGTCTCGGGACACCAGAAGTGTGCTAATGCTTGAACGAGGCCGGTACGGACTTTGACTTCCAATAAGGGGAGTAGCCTTCCGATGTGGCCTTCAATCAGCTTATGGTTTGTTGGACTGAGTAGATTCCACCAGGCACGGAGCTCGTTCTTAGGAGCATCAAGAATCCGGATGTCTGCCCCTCCCATAGTATATAGACCAAGACTCACGACCGACCTAATGTCATGGACCGACCAAAGAAAATACGGAACATAAATAAATTGCGAAATAAAGGTTCAGAAAACTTACTTCACCCGATAGGACCATAGCAATCGCATAGACATGCGCATGAAATGTGAGGTTCGATTTCTATCTAGACTCTGGCTTGCAAAATGGAGACGCGAGGATTACCGGGCTAAACCAGTCATGGTTGTGGTTAGGCCGGGGTTCCCCTTACTCCGGCTTAGTCAAGGAGCCGACCCGGGTTGCAAAGGGTGCAACCGTGGTGGGAACTCAATGACACCGTGAAAGAACTTTCGGGACCAAGGAGGGCGACCCGTACCACGCGGGTGTGGTCGGGGTGTCCGCTGTCTCAGTACCATCCTAAACCTGTGCCGCCCAGGTCCGGCAGCGGGTAGTGTGTGCGGTGTAGTGTAAATGCAAGGCATGCACAACATGTTATATCAAACAGCGCTTCGTGCATAAAATAAACCATACATCCAAACACCTCCCTGCAAATCTACCACTAGCCTAATGTAAATATCCATCGCCAAGGCAATAATCATTGGTCAAGGGTTTTGGACAAAACTCATTTTTCCACCTACAGCGAGATCCCCTCGCCCCCTCCCCCCCTCTCTCTCTCTCATAAAGTTGACATTCCAATGTAATTTATGACATTGCTAGGCAAGTTACATGATTTCTTTTAGATGGGGAATATTTCAAAGTACTTCCATTGCAGAACTTTTCTCTTTGTGCTTATAAACGTGACCCAAATAATTTATTTTGATCCATAAGCGGATTCAAATGGATCTGGATATCGCCGTTTTTCCTAAATTGACAGTTGCGATTGCTCTCCCGAAATAAATTTAAACAAATCTCATTTCAAGAACCAGGAGTACCCCCAAACATGGGAAAATTTCAAATAAGGCCCTAAAGTGGATGAGTTTTCTCAAAAGAGGACCCGAAGTGAACGTCGTCTCAAATAAGGGTCCGAGGTGATCATTTCGTCTCAAATAAGGACCTCAAATCTTCCGGCGACACAACTAGGGGCATAATCGTCCAAAGATATTTCTTTTTTTATCTGTTCACTGTTCATCTTCTTCGTGCTTGCACTTTGAGGAAAGTTGCAGCTCTTGAGTTCACCTCCATCTTCTTCTTCAACAACAATGGCGTCCTCAAGCTCACCAACGAGGCGAGTCGCCTGATGGGCCACACTTTCTACTACTCCCGTTCCAGTTCAAAAACCCAAAGGGTGGCGACGTCTCCTCCTTCGTCTTCATTGCAGTCACCGAGCACTCGAATCTCGACGGCCATGGCCTCACCTTCACCGTCTCTGCTACCATGGACCTCTGAGCCCTGCCCAGCCAATATCTGGGCCTCCTCAATGCCAGCAACGTCAGTTCTTCAACTACCTCCTCGCTATCAAGCTCGACGCCGTCAGAACTTCAAGTTCTAGATCTGAATCTGAAGAGTGGGAAGGCGATTCAGGCATGGATTGATTACGAATCAGGATGACATCGGATCTCCCCGTACCTGATTCGATCCATTTTCTGCGTTCCCCTTGTTTTCCTTGCCTCCATAAGTGTTTGCCTTCCTTGGAGAACCAATCTGGTTCATGAACTTGAGTGGAGTCTTCGCGTCGATGCTCGCGAGACCTCGGAGCAGTCCCCGCGGCCTCGGGCTCGAAGTCTTCCGATTTTGGTTCGCCAGCGTCGAGGCCTTCCATGAGCTCCCACACATTGATGACTTAAGGGCTTCCTCGCCGCGAGCCGGCGACCTCCCTTCAATCTTCTGCTCTGTACGGTGATTTCTTGTTGCTGCGGGGGCGTCGGTGGCGAAGGCAACCCTCGCTCGTCGCTATCCAGCCTGAGCATGCCGTAAGTGCCGGAGGTGAGGGAGACCACATGGACAGGATGGGTCGTGTGGCCGCCATTGATGACCTGACCATGACCATGACGAGGATGATGCTCACGATCTTGCTCCCAGCATGAAGAAGATGAACAGTAAAAAAGGAAAAGAAAAAGAAACAAAAAAAAAAAGAAATGGCTTTGGACAAAAATACCCTTGCTCGTGCCACCAGAATTAGCACATGCTCGCCGATCGGCGAAGATTTGACCGGTCGGTAAGCTCAGACCCCTATTTGAGATCAAATGATCACTTCAGACCCCTATTTGAAACTCAATAACCACTTCAGACCCTTATTTGAGACAACGTTAACTTTGGGTCCTCTTTTGAGAAAACTCATCCACTTTGGGGCCTTATTTGAAATTTTGCCCCCCAAACATTTGCCAGCTCTTTTCAACTAGACCCAAATACTCTTGGTCTCGCTTCCCTAGAAGCGACTTTCTTCTTGATTTCCCATTTTAATTGACCAATAGTTGATCAATCACTCCCAAATATTCACCTTCTAAGCTCGATCAAAATCTATCAATTTCCATTGGACTTTCTTTCATGTTTTTGTCTTGTTCAAGACCTGAAGGAGAAGCCGCCCCTCTCCCCACGTCCTGCTCTTGGCTTGAAACTTGAAAGTTACAGGTCTTGGTCTCTGTCTTGGGAGTTTGTTCTATACATCAAGTCAATAATGTCATTGCTTAGATCATTATTGCATCACTACAAGCATCACCACACGTGACACACGGCGGGGTTGGGAAGGGTTTGAAAATACGAGAATTACCTTTGGTCGACGCATAGATAACTCACATGTATGTATATGCAGACCGCACACTCGCACATAACGGGATAGGGATCCTATCCATTCAGTGAGCGATTAGCATTTTTCAATTCATCACGGAAAAGATATCATCTTTTGAGGAGGGAAAAGTACCAAAAAACTCTTAAACCTATTTTATTAGTATCAATTCAGTCATAAACCTTTCAATTGTACTAATTTAGTCATAAATCTTTTCACATTGGTACCAATTTAGTCCATCCGGATAATTTAGGTTGGATATTGCTGACGTGAATAATTTTTTTTTATAATTTTCGAATTTTTATTAATTTTTTTCCCTTCTATTTTTTTTTCCATTTCTTCCTTTGGCTTGTGGCCGGTACTTGGCCATGGTTGGCGACCGGCCACAAGCAAAGGTCTCCCTCGCCACCTCGGTCCTCGCCAAATTCAATGAGGGTGCCCTTACCTGGGCGGCGAGGGTCAAGCCCTCGTCGGCCATGGCTGAGTGCCGGCCACAGGCTAAAGGAAGAAAGGAAAAAAAAAAAAAAGGAATCTTTTTTAAAAATTAATAAAATATTCGAAAATTTATTAAGAATAATAAAAAAGTGTCCACATTAGCGCCGACTGCACCACATAGGACAGCTGGCACCCACGTCAACAATTTTCTGCCTAAATTGACCGGATGAACTCAATTGGTACTAATGTGAAAAAGTTTAGGATTAAATTGGTCCAATTGAAATATTTATAATCGAATTGGTACCAATGCAATATGTTTAGGACTTTTTCGGTACTTTTCCCTCTTTTGAGGATGAAAAGCATACTATCTCACTATGCATCTAAATATATACATTTAGGCTCCGTTCGTTTGGCGGAAAATATTCTCCTTTTGGAAAATATTTTCCCGGAAGTCATTTTCCTGGAAAATGTTTTCTCAGAACATAATTTTCCGGTGTTCGACGACCAATATGAAAAAGTTTCGGAAAATATTTTTCGCCGGCAGCGGCGTCCGCGGCCGGCGACCGGCGATGACGTCCGGCGTCCGGCGGCGGCGCCCGGCGGCGGCGACCGGCGGCGGCGGCGGCAGCCGGCGACCTTAGTGAAAAAGAAGAATAAGAAGCTCCGGAAAATGATTTCCGCTTTTGAAGAAGCAGAAGTCATTTTCCATAGACTTAGGCTATTTTGTGAGGGGGGAAAGGAAAATATTTTCCCACGGAAAACGTTTTCCGCCCCCCGAACACCGGAAAACCCGGAAAATATTTTTCAGGAGAATATTTTCCGCCTAACGAACGGAGCCTTAGTTCTAAACCGCATGACGAGTATTTATTGGCCCACCAGCTCCTCAAAAATCGGTAGTTTTTAGATAATATATACATTTAGACCGAAGGATCTGCCCGAAAGTACTGGCTACTCGTACCCCGAAAGAGGCAACAATTTGAATCCTCTCGATGCCTCGGGTCAAATCATTTTTTCTCTCAAATTTCCTTAATTTTCCTTTTGACGAAAATTCGTCTCCAACACGAAATGCATACCGTGCGGGCCAAGGCGATAAGTCGATCATGTCACGTCTATCGCGTCTCTTTGATTATTGAGCAGCCAGGGCTTGTATCGAAATTTCCCAAGAAAATCCAACATGTTTCTTTCCACCTTTATTTTTCTAATTTTTTCTTTATTTCCCTTTTCCCACGGGGCATGCTCTGGTCAAGACTCGATATGAGTCAACGCTCTTCAGAGAAATGGCTATAAATGTCATACCCTAACTCAAATCAGTCCATCGCTTATATGCTCAAAATCAGAGTAATATCTGCAGGTCCATCGAGGAGCATCATCAGCAAACCAAGACTATGACAAAGGTAAGCAACATGGAATAACAAATAATATAATTATTTCGCAAGAAAATATTACTCTTATTGTATATTTGTATGTGTATATACACATATTATTATTATTGTTGTTGTTATTATTATTATGATTATTGTAAATATTATTATGATTGCAGAAAAAGGTGGTGGTCAAGGTGTCCATGAACGGTAGGAACCAGAAGTTCCCACTCTTCCCAAATTTTAGAAGGCAAGGTAATCGCCAGAAGGCCCTTCAAATTGCAACTGCCGTTCCTGGTAATATAAGCAATTTACTTTCAGGGCTGTCCACAAGAAAGATTCAAAAGAATTTCTTGAAAAGTAAATTTTAGTTCTACTACTTGTTAAAGAGTTGTGGATAGAAAGAAATTAATCGGGCTACAATAGTATATATTGAAACGGGTTCCATGAGAATGGGGTTAACCGGCCTGTGATTTGTTTGCTCCATGGATGCGCGTAGGGTTCCAATCGGTGATCCTTAAAGGAGCTGACCAAGACGTGATTGAAGTAACGGGGGAGGGAGTCGACGCGGTCGACCTCACCATTACGCTTCACAAGCGTGTGGGTTATGCGAATTTGGAGATGGTGAACGAAGTTAAAGAGGAGAAGAAGCCCGAGAAGGACGAGCAACCCAAGCCGGCGGAGCCGCCGGTTGTCTGGTCGTATCCGACGTACGTTGTGACAGAACCAACGGAACCCCAATCGGCTTGTTGCCCCGTCATGTAATGCGCCCTCCCTCTCGATCGATCTACGCCATGTGATATTTGGGAATGGTTTCCTGATCACCATTTTCTCTTTGCCTTATGTTTAAGCCTTTAGAAAATGGTAATTGTGTTTAGATTGGGCGATGAAATTTATAATGACTGATGTTACAAATTGAAAGTGACAGTTACGCTATGCATGTGGGTCAAATTTCAACACGCAATTAGAATATCCTAGAACACGATGACTAAAAACCTAACTGCCTAATGAGAAAAAAGAAAACTAAATTTATCAGCAAAACAAAAGAGAGGAATGCTAGAAATATCAAGACGGACATATTAATTGTGTTTATTAAATGATGTGCCAAACAATAAGCGGCCATTAATCAGATAATCCGCATTCATTTTGTGAAAGAGACATTCGAGAGCGACGCTTCTTTCGGTATTCGAAGCTTTGATTATATGGCATCTTTGTAACTCGCATTAACTGTACTGTGACTCTCTTGATCTGCAAATATTTTGTTTAGGCCATCGAAAATTCATGTTTTATAAAGGTGCCGCGCTCCAAATCCAGAGCCTTTTTAGTACGCTCCAGAATTCATGTTGACGCGACACTGATCCAACGCCACTTTTTCGGATTTTGGCCATATCAACGCGGTCGCGTCATCAATTGGACGGCGTGGGCAACGACATTTGACAAGAGACCTTAGGTGATGAGACTAATTAGGGGACCCGGTTGCACAGCAAAACAGTCAGACGATCAAGCCGCACAAAAATCTAAAGTTAAAGGACCAAAGATATACTTAACCCCATTTTCATTGGAAACCTAGTCAAAACATTTGGGATCCATCGGATGAAAGTAGCATAAGTACATCTTTTCAGCTTAAACACCGGGAAGTCCATGCAGCATGAAACCCATTTCTGCAATCAAGCTCTTTCTGGATCGGGCTTGGATTGATGGAGCACTTTTGATTCCACAGCATGGTTGCAATCTGGAGTCACCTTGGGGCAATTGTCTCTCCTTCCATCAATATTTCGAAGTCACCCCTAAGAATGTCCTCAAAAGATTTTAGAGGTTCCGAGATACGACGTTCCCATCTAACCAAAGCAATCACTAATCGATGAACCTATTTTCGTACCACTTTCCCGATTCTTCCTAATTGCCCGACTCCGAAAGAAGGCATTTCTTTTCTTTCTTGTGATCGCCTTCGTCATCTTCTTTGCTAATGAATCTTTAAAAAAGTGCCAACTCAAAGAAAAAAGTTAAATTATTAGATAAAAGTGGGAGCATCAACACATTTGTACAATCCATCTCACAACTAGCTAATAAAAAACTCATTGAAATCCCGTATTTTCAAGCAACGTTGGGCTTTTACTACAACTTTGGAAAAATTATAAAAAATACCCGAAACCTATTACGGTTGTGCCAATTTAGCTCTAAACTTTTTTTTTCGCCAATTGAGTACTAAACCTTTTTGCATTTGTACCAATCGGTCCATTTGGCCAATTTTGATTGGAAATCGTTATCATAGACGCTGGGCGTTATATGTGTTGCGAGCAACGTTGACATAAAACGATTTTTAATATTTATTTTTTTTCTTTTCTCTCTCTCTCTCTCTTTTTCCTTCCCCTCTTCCTCTGGCCAGTCGCCGAGCAAAAAGAGAAATAAAAGAAAAAAAAGAAAAAAAAAGGAAAAAAAATTCAAAAAAAATTAAAATATTATTAAAAACTGTTCATAGCAATGCTAGTTGCGACACATAGGATGGCTAACGTCCATATCGGCGATTTTCAACCAAGAATTGGCACAAATACAAAAGGTATATGACTTAATTGACAAAAAAAGAAAATTGATGACTGAATTGAAACAGTTACAATATAACCGAGACTTTTTTGGGATATCTCCGTGCAGCTTTTGTTACATACCATCCATGAATTACATGCTACCCTGGAAAACTTACACTGAGAGAGGGCAAAATGACATTTGTAGCCATAAAATGTACCCTCATGCCTCTTTTTTTTTGGCCATTGGAATATTTCAACTATGGTGCCGATATGGATTATCTGCAACTTTAATGTGAACTAGAAAGGTCAAATGAAAAGGTTCCCCAGTCCCCACTTACCCCAGTTCCTCTTGCATCCCAACCTTGATCAAATCAAATCTATTTAATTTTTTTTATCCACCCAATAAGAAAAAAATATCCACACAGTTTGACAGTATCCTCTGCATTCACGTTAAAAAAATAGTAATACAGCTGACCTCGCTTGAAGAAGGGTCCATAGGACCATAACTCTATATCCTCACTGCCACTTTCCTGAAGTTCCTTCAACAAGACAAGAAGCCATCTCATTTAGTATTTTATAGGGAACATGGAGATGCGGCATCTCGAGAATAGGTCCTAAAGTCGGGAGAAGTATTTCGATACGCTACGAGACAATATGGTCTAACCAGCCAATCATCGATGCTTGCCTGCGATGAATCCCATCTCGCATCCCTCTATGCCTCTCCGCATCTCGTTTTTCAGAGACAGTTTATACCACACAAGATGTTGTCCTTGCATAGTAAATGAGGAAATAAAATATCCCAAGTTGGGGCTTGTCTGGGGAAGTTTATTAGGGTTTCTTTTTTATCATCTTGTCCTCAACCCCTTTTCGTCTCCACCATAGAGAATTGAAACCCTTTCTTTTGGCTGGGCTTTGGGGAGTGGACCCACTCCCCTCTGCAAACCTTATAAAGAGGACACACCCATCTTTGCTTCTTGTCTACTGTTCCTGCAAGGGGGTGATGCAAGTGCCTCATCAAAAGCAGTTGCCATGAGCCTCTCCGTTCACCTTCTCGTGCTCTTCCTTCTCGCGTTGACACAGCAACAGACACCCACTTTTGCTGCCAAAAAGGTGAGTACTCAAAGCTTAAGCCGTCGCACTGTTCCATTAACAGTGGAATCTCTCCATTTTTTGTCTTACTTTGAAAAGGGTCGTATCTTAACTGATATCATCATCATCATCATCATCTTGAATCTTTCCTTTTCGTTTTGTGAATCTGGACGTGTGTGGGATCGAAGCCGTACGTAGTTTACTTGGGATCCCACTTGCACGGCCGGGATGCTTCATTGGCTGATCTGAGTCGGGTGACAGAGTCTCACCATGAGTTTCTTGGCTCTTTCTTGGGAAGGTATTGCATTTCAATGCAGATAAAGTACAACACCACAACTTCTTCTTCTTCTTATCGGTTTACAGTATGCACTGAGGACTATGTTTTGTATAGCCGAGACGATGCCGAGGAGGCCATCTTCTATTCGTACACGAGGCACATCAACGGCTTCGCCGCGACTCTTGAAGATGACGTAGCTGCCATAATTGCCCGTAAGCTCGCACCCTTTTTTATCGCCTCGGTTTGGAGTTTGACCACCAAAACCAACAGTCCTTTGTTTAGCTTCTGTCATAAACTTGGAGCGCAACTTGCATTTCTTGATGACAAGTCGCACAACCCCTGGTTACTACAATTCTTGTTGCTCCATTCTATGCATTGCTTCTAGCGCAAAACCTCCAAATAATTAACAAAAGAGCAATGTCTCCACACCTCTACGAAACTTTGAGAAAGAGTGCTGCAGTAGACGATGCGATGAGGCGTATATCATGTGTATTCGATTAAAAATCCAAACTTATCCCGTCGCGTCACTAAATAAATCAACATTGATTGCTCGAATTTTGTTTTTCTGCCAAGGGGGCACTTGCTTTTTTTTTTTCATCTTTAATGCTTATTGTTGGTTTTCTAATCTTGGCAGAGCACCCAAGAGTGGTGTCGGTTTTTCCGAACAAGGGCAAGAAACTCCACACAACAAGATCGTGGGAGTTTCTAGGTCTCGAGCAAAACGGCGTGATTTCTTCCGATTCAATTTGGAAGAAGGCTCGATTCGGTGAAGATACCATCATTGGGAACCTTGACACAGGCAAGCGGCTTCCACCCACTATTTATTTACTTAACATTATGTTTTTCTCTGACAAAAATAATATAAAGAGTGCCCCAAAACCCACGAACGTTGACTTACAATACAACCGGAGCGAGGCTGTCTTGTCATCTATCTGCGATAAAGAAATGCCAATGTTTCATGATCTCCGGCTTGCATTGACTCCATGTTCGGTTCTTGCTTTGGCCCACGCATGTTCTCTTCACTTTTAACACGGATCATCGTTTCGTCGTGTCTCAATCTGTATCACAGCTGCAACTGTCGATACCCATCAAATGATTTTAAAAACTATCGAATTTGCGTCGTTTGCTCGTCGTCCAACGCACGTAATACAGGTTGAGGCATAATGTAAGAGGGTAGATAATAAAGAAATGGGTAGCGGGTTGAGCACGCTCCAATGTAAACAGATCAAAAATTGTCTTCGACCCATGTGGAAAACTTTATATTATTGAAAATTGTTGGATGTTGTCTTTTGCTTGCTAACTAGAGAAGGAGCACACTCTGTGCAGCTGCATGATCGAAATTATATTAAAACTCCATGCAAAATGGAAAAATAATAACGAAAATTTGTGGAGGAGTTTGCTCTAGAGATGCTTGTTATCTACATACTCTCTATCCTCTTCTTATGGATCTCATTGCGAATGCGTGACAAATGGTTATCCACGTATATGTGATACATGTGATTAGACATTAGAGATGCACATTTGAGAGGGTCAAATCTCGAACACAGTCAAAGGTACTAGAAGGGAGATACATCAAGTCATAAGACTAGTCTAATTTGGAAGGAGATAAAAAAAAAAAAATCAGTCAGCACATTATTAGACCGTTTGTTTTAATTTGAGAAAAAGAGTGTCTTTTGCTCTCGGTCAAAGATTTAAAGCGAAAAGAAGTATTTTAATGTTTGAGAAAAATATGGAAAAATATTAGCTCTACATGTCACAATTCGAATGTTCTTTCAAAAGTTTTTTTTGATATTCCACATTTTATGAAAGTCAAATTACAAAAGCTACATCTAAAGATAATTAATTTCTAACAACAAAGAGTAAAATTCAATTCAAACACATCTTTGTGCGTTTGGTGAACCATATGCCTAAAACTCCTGACGTGTGCTATGTTAGGGATTGAGATGAGCCTAAATTGACATGTTAGTGGTCTCGGCCATCACGCGTGCTCCCTCTACTTTCCATCATAGAGGGATGGAGAGAGACAGAGTGATAGGTAGCGAAAGGAGGCTGGTTAGTACAGCCGGCTGCTGAAGCTAGTGGCATTGGTTCGGTGCGTGGGGGCGAGATTAGGTTTAGGTATAGCTTTCTTGGGGTAAGAATTCTTTGAATCTGGGGCCATTTCGGTATCTGAGGTAACTAGTTATCCCCTCAAGTTGTAGTGGATTCCCATCCTTAGGCTACAAGATTGTTCGGTATAGTTTTTCCACAACGAAACGGTATAGTTTCGAAAGTGTTTGGTTAATGACTTATAATTGCGACAGACAACTCTCAGAAGCTCTCTCTCTTTCTCTCTCATGAAAATTACACCATTAGCAAAGTTGATCCTGTGGACCAAAGGAAAGGGTCAATGATCATCCAGTCATGCGATGAGCTGTGCTCACTTCAGGAGTTAGAATTTGGTACTTTGCAAGAGCTTCTATCCGTGGGCCAAGACCACAGAATACACGAGAATGATCCCTCCCCCCTCACCCCATCTCCCCCACAAAAGCTGCCCCCATACAAAACCTTCTATTGGGGGGAGTAGGTGAAGCACACCCTCATGATGAAAACGCTCCAAAAAACCCACTCTCCACGGGGGGCTGAATTCCCTTTGCTGCTACGCTATTGCTGCTGTGCTGGGCCAAAGAATTGACAAGCCTTGGTGCAGCATGGAAAGAATGTGTAATTGATTAGGGTGTTTTGGCGCATGCAGGGGCGTGGCCAGAGTCGGAGAGCTTTAGCGACCAAGGGTTGGGACCGATTCCTCCAAAGTGGAAAGGAATCTGTCAAAACGACAAGGATCCTAGCTTTCGCTGCAACAGGTTATGCTCTTTGCTTTGCTCTAACTCTCCCACTTTCTTATCCTCCCTCACCCGACCCCAAAAGGAAAAAACAGAAGACAAAGAAAGTTGAAATTTCAAAACGTTGACTTTTCTCCCACCCACCTACTTTCGAGATGAAGATATGCTTGCTTACTTTTCTTTCCAAATATATATCTTTTGGTACTGTGTGGAATGTGGAAAGTGTCCGAAGTCTTTTATGCATTTCTTCTTTTTAGGTCAGTTTCTTCATTATAGATTTGGCCATGCTACGAACTATTTTAACTTACACGATACAACGCATGCGATACGATTGAAGAAGGGAATAAGACATACGTAGTTCTTAAACTTTGGTCAAATTTGTAATATCATTTTTCAACTTTTAATATATTCGATATGGTCTTTGAATTATTATTGGGTAATTAATCAATCATATTCACAAATTTATATAATTACTTTATTACCCAGTTTTTAGAATATTCTTTCATTTCAATATGTTCCCCAAATCAACAAACAAATATTGAATCTTCAATTACTTTTTTTTCCCTTTTTGGTATATGTATATTTTAGTGAATATTTTAACTTATGATCTATATAATGATAAAAAGTAAAACTTTGTTTAAAGTCGTATTGGCTTGCCAACTATCAGCCGCGACTTTCGCCGCGCGATGCCGCTTGACCACCCCCCTCCCTCCCTCCCTCCGCCCCCATCATTGGCCACTTCGCGGGCCCTCCAAACCTCGATCCCTCTCTCGATCTTGCTTTGCCTCCACATTCGGCCTAATTGCAGAGTCGGATCAGGGTTCATAATGCCATATCCGGTGTTACCAAGCCCGAACCCTACCTTGTCGGGCTCGGGTAACATCCTTGGTGGCACGACCCTTTACCCTTCCTCAGGAAAATCAAGATTTCATTTGGGTGTGTATGATCTATTGCGTAAATTTTTCAAACGATGAAGTTACTTATTATCTCGAATTACCTCCTAATTTAAGAGGATTTCAATCCACGTAATTATGTCGGAGCTATATAGCAATTTAACATAAAAAAAAATACATTCCAATTCAATTAAACATATCCCTTTTTTAAAAAAAATGATTTCACATACGGAAACTCTTTTTTACTCCCTTCATTATTTCTCCTAAGAATTGACGTAACTAGCTTCATCTCCACCTTCATTGTCATCATGGTTGTTCTTGTTCCAATTCTCGTCTTCCTTCACAAAACGGACAAATCTCATTTTGCTCCGCTAAATTCGCTTTGACCAGTTCTTGGGTCCGAACAATTTTTTTTCTGTTCTTTTCCCACTTTTGTTTTTGTCTGAAAAATCAAATTTAGGTAGAAGTAATCAAAAACCCATAATTGTTGACTTTTATTTCCTTTGACCTTTTTTTCGCACACCAACATGTGTAAATTCACATTCAAAGCTAGATAGCTTCAACTACTCTCGATATAACTAGTGGACAATATGGTTCGGCGAAATAAGAAGAATTCTAGATGGTAGCTCCTGCTTTTTCTCATTTATAACTTACTTTTGGGTTCCGTTTATTTCACGAAAAATAAACGATTAAATAATATTTTTTTAAAAATGATCATTTATGTCGATTAACATAATTAATCAATGAAAAAAAAGTTTTCATTATTGACAACAATATATGTCTACACATTTTCATGTACGAAGAGAATATTTTTCGTCCAGTCATATTTTTAAGTAATTATTTTTAGAAAAATAATTTTCAAATCATTTATTTTTTGCGAAACAAACGGGAGTTAACGAAATTATTTTTTATGACACAACACGGGTGACAAAATGTAATCGGGACGATACCATTCAGACTCCGACACCTAAGACCGAAATTTGTACGTGAAGAGTAGGGATCGCTCTCGACATTTTAGCTTTTCATCGTTTTTCTTCGATCAGCGAAATCGGAAAATTGTAAATAAAACAATTTTCTTTTTCTAAAATCTCCTTCTCACACATTCATTTAGCAATCCCTTTTTTTTCTTTTTGTGTTTTTATCTTTTCTTTTCTTTTCTTTTTATTTGTACACATTTCCTTTTCCTCTATTAAAAACTTAGAAAAAAAAACTGGAAATAGATTTTGGAAAAAAAAAAAGAAAAAGCAAAAGAAATTAACTCCCGCCGGCGGGAACATCGGCCCGCAGGAAGCTGATCGGCGCCAGATACTATAACCAAGGCTACGCCGCCGCGGTGGGACCCCTCAATGCCTCCTTCGACACCCCCCGCGACCAGGAGGGCCACGGGTCCCACACCCTCTCCACCGCCGGCGGCGGCTTCGTCGCCGGCGCCAGCGTCTTCGGCTACGGCCTCGGCACCGCCAAGGGCGGCTCCCCGAGGGCCCGGGTCGCCGCCTACAAGGTCTGCTGGCCGCCGGTCGCCGGCAACGAGTGCTTCGACGCGGACATCCTGGCCGCCTTCGACGCGGCCATACACGACGGCGTGGACGTCCTCTCCGTCTCCCTCGGCGGCGACCCCACCCCGCTGTTCAACGACAGCATCGCGATCGGCTCCTTCCACGCCGTGAAGAACGGCATCGCCGTGATCTGCTCGGCGGGGAATTCCGGGCCCGACGACGGCACGGTCTCGAACATCTCGCCTTGGCTGATCACCGTGGCGGCTAGCACCATGGACCGGGATTTCTCCAACTACGTGGTGATCGGCAATCAGAGGCGATTCAAGGTCAGACTCTCGCTCGCTTCAATTGGTGAAGCTGTTCTTAGGGTTTGGCATGCATTACCAATTTGAAAAACTATACGAGTACAACGCAATTCAAATGATGAATGTCCGCAAGAATGATTAGCATAGAACCGCTAATTCTGTAAAAATGTCTCCTTTTGCTTTCTCTTTCTGCCCTGAAGGGTGCAAGCTTGTCGCCGGATTCCTTGCCCGGAAGCAAGTTCTACAAGCTGATCAGCGCAGCAGATGCAAGATTGCCCAATGTGTCGGTCCTCGAAGCGTAAGGATCACAACCATTTTCCGCGATATTGATATCTTGCAATTACTGTTTGCAGCTGAGCCCGTGGATTTGCCTCTTTTGCTTAGCTCGATAAATACTCTGTTGCTAACTGTGATGTGTTTATGGTTGCATAACACAGGCTACTCTGCAAGAATGGAACGCTTGATCCGAGAAAGGTGAAGGGGAATATCGTGGTTTGCCTTCGAGGAGATAACGCGAGGGTCGACAAGGGAGAGCAGGCCTTCCTGGCCGGCGCGGTCGGGATGGTCCTTGCCAACGATATTCTCTCGGGTAACGAAATCATCCCGGACCCACATGTCCTTCCCGCATCTCACATCAACTACACCGACGGGTCTGCCATCTTTAGTTACATCAAATTGACTAAGTAAGTGCACACAGGCTCCCTTTTCCTCCCTAATGACAGATTCTGCTGCGAAGCAATGTCGTTCTTGGTCCAGCTCATGAGGCCGGCGTAAATTGTGTCCGCATAATTTCACGTGTTTGTGCAACCTTTCATTGCGTCAGGTTTCCCATTGCTGAGATCACACGTGTAGTGACAATTATGGGCGTGAAGCCATCTCCATTCATGGCGGCCTTTTCCTCTAAGGGGCCGAACACCATCACACCTGAAATTCTAAAGGTACTCTGAAGGTTTTTCGCTGATTTAGTCACACCGCTTTTGTAATGATAGCTAGTTGAGTTACTGAAATGATTATGACCAGCCGGATATTACTGCACCTGGAGTCAGTGTCATAGCTGCCTACACTGAAGCAGTGGGGCCGACAAATGAGGATTTCGATAAACGCCGGATTCCTTTTAATGCGGTGTCGGGCACCTCGATGTCGTGTCCTCATGTTTCTGGCGTAGCTGGTCTTCTGAAAACTCTACATCCAGAATGGAGTCCTGCTGCAATTCGATCGGCAATCATGACGAGTGGTGAGTATGGATGAATGATATACTTTGACTACATTATGAGCTCAACTGTTATGTCTGATAGGCACACTGAATCTTAGGGGAGTGAAAATGACAAACCCGCCTCTCTTGCAATCTCCACTGAAAACAGTGCAAACCGAACCTGTACATAATATGGTCATGACTAACTAGCCTGGTTTTTGATAGGTGTTTCCAAGATGCGTAACGTTTTGATAGATCTTTGCCCCCCTTCTGTTTGTTTGCAGCAACGATACAAGATAATGCAATGGAACCGATCATCAATGCCTCCTACTACAAGGCGACTCCTTTCAGTTACGGAGCTGGACACATCCAACCCAACCGTGCTATGGACCCTGGCCTGGTTTATGATCTGGGAATTAAAGATTATCTCAACTTCTTGTGTTCTCTAGGTTACAATGCAACTCAGATCTCAATGTTCTCTGCCGGTGCCTATAATTGTTCGAAACGCATTAGTCTTCTAGACTTCAACTATCCTTCGATCACGATTCCTAAGCTCTCAAGATCAATTATGGTGACTCGAACTGTGAAGAATGTTGGCTTGCCAGGGACCTACAAGGCGTCGATTCTGCAACCAAATGGAGTTTCGGTTGTTGTCAAGCCTGCCTACCTGACGTTCAAAAAGAAGAACGAAGAGAAGTCTTTCAAGGTCGTGCTGAAGGCGAACGGAGCCAATGCGACGAAGGACTACTCGTTCGGAGAGCTGATATGGTCGGACACTGAGCATCATGTGAGGAGTTCTATTGTTGTGAAGGCCATCTCATGACTGTTATTATAGTGCCGAAGAATGGCCTTCTTATTAAATTGATGTCGATCCTATTCTTGAATGATGCTTCATGAATTTAAAATAATGGTTTGCAAATTATAAGGTGTTGAAATTTATAAATCTGGAAACTAGGTTTAAGATTATTATTTTTATTCATCTAAAAGCTAATCGGTCTTTACAACGAGAGCATTGTGCATTCTAATCACGAAAGCATGCTTCACATCTGCAAAAGAACTCGGTTCTCTTTCTTCTTCATCTGTTGGTCGAGCGTCCTGCTATTCCTTCTCTTCATCCATTGTTTGGAAAACTGAAGTTTCAGAAGGTTATTCCTATGCCTGGACGACTAATTGGACAGTCAGTTCAAAGAAGACTTAATGGACTGAGATAAATCATTATCTCTTAACAAAGCATCCCCTTTGATTGTCATCTGATGTAGATATGACTGCCGAAATATGTGAAATAGATGAGAACACATCGTTTTAATTCATTAAGAGTTGGCATATGCTTCTTGTCCCGCTTTCGACAGTGCAGCATGACAAAGGCATCATATGATACAATAAACACGTAGTGCCCGACCAAGACAGACTTGGTTTTTCCTAATGCAAGGGTTTCAAGCAGAGAATAAAATATGGATAAGCGATTCTTAATTAAATATGTATAGATTAGAAGAGAACATTAATGAAGTAGAAGGAAATGAGGGAACCGATGCTACCGGTCGTAGTAGGGCCGCTATAGCCACTGAGTGAGTAACCGACATTAACTGCGAAGCAGGGAGGCTATGCAGTACATGAATACATAGATCAAAGCCCGCGCTGGAAGCATAGAAAGACTTCCACCACCACTTCCAATCCTCTGCTTAAAGGTTGCAATACATAAAGAACAATCACGGTGTCACTCGAACTATAAAAAATGTTGGCTCTCCAGGGAGCTACAGAGCATCGATTCTACATACGAATGAAGTTTCACTGTTTCAGTTCTTGTCCACCTGAAGGTTAAGAAGATTGGTGAAGAGAAGTCTTTCAAGGTCATGCAAGCAGTCCTATGGTTGAGAAGGGCATTCCAGGGCTGTTCCTGCAGTTTCTGGAGGATGGCTTTCTTGTTAAAAATGATGCTGAGCTTATTTATAAATGGTGTGCTACATGGATTTAACAAATACTCAGTTTCTGAATTACTGAACTATAAGGTTTGTCGAGAGACTTGGTTCAGCATTATTTGCTTATTCATCTAAACATTAATAGGTTGTTATTGTTAACACAAAGATATTTCGAGGAAGAAAACAATATTCCTCACTTTTCTGTATATCTTCTTTATTCGTTTATAATGACCTACAGGCGTATATATATACAAAGAAAAGAAAGAATCTTAAAAAATATATCCTCTAAACTAGCTAACTATAATCCTTGATTCTAGCTAATTACAATCATAAATATATTTTACAGCTCATTCTCACAGTTATTAGGAAGGTATGTGCGGTCCTGAGTTGCTCGCACGTGCTATCTATCTGCTAGATATCCCGCAGTGCCCATCATCGTCCACCTCTCCTTCTAGCGTTACCCTCCAATTTATCTCATAGCTTGTTTGGATGTTAAGTTTGACTTCTGATGATTGTTAACAATAAAGCTTGGTACTTAACTGTCAGATGATACAGAAATATCAGTGGAAATGTGGGCAATAGATGGGAATGCGTTACTTTGAAACATTAATAGCATGACAGCTATCCTCGTGCTTCTTTCGACAGCTAAACATCATAAAGGCAAGGCGATACATAATAAAGTAAACCATATCTGTACTCGATTCAGGCGACTTCAGTTTTCCCAATGAAAGGATCTCAAGCAGAGGATGAAATTCAGAAAAAGGTGACTCTACTCAGATCTCTGTTGATGAGAAGAGAACATTCACAAAGTAGAACGAAGTGAGGAAACCGATGCTACCTTTTGAAAGCAGGGCTGCTATTGCCAAGATGAGCGAGTAACCAACATAAACTGTGACAGATGGGGGCCCGCTCAAACCGTTCAGGTCAAGAACCAAGTAATTGATGCAGTAAATGAACACATAGATGTAAGCCGAACCAGAAGCACAGAAAGACTTCCACCACCATTTCCAGTCCTCGGCTTGTAGATTGCGATAAGTAATGATCAAGGAAGTTTCAGCACAGAGGATAAAAAGGGACAGAAGACAAAGGCAGAGGGTCCCTGGCACGCTATATAACCTACCAAAGCATATGCTAGTCAGAAAGAAGAAGAGTTCAATAAAGAGTGTGCTGAACGGGAATGGTCTTTGGCAGTTTGAAGAGAAGTGGATCAGTTTGGTCGTTCTTTGGCAGTAAATGATTGAGGTTTATAACAGACAATAGTCTCATAGAGCTCGTGTTCTTTTGCATGCCGAAATTGACTCGCTGCAGGAATTTCTTCGCGAGTGCTACTCATCAAAGCGAAACTAAGATCGACTCAATCAGGAATACTATGAAAGGGAAGATTATGAGGCAGAAGAAATCTAAATCCATCAAGAAGAAGCATAATGGAGGTAGATGACACCATAAGCAAACTGGCGAATGACAATAATGAAGGGAAATTGCTCATATGGTAGCGATAAGTACATTACATAAAACGACATGCAGAGCAAATAGAAATGCCACCCCTTTCCCTCCTAATTATCTTTGTGATGATTAATCTAACACGGTCATTTTATCTTCTTTCGTTGCTTTGCATGAAGGAGACGAAATGAGCAAAGATCTACATCAAAACTCATTGAATGAATTTCTGGGAAGACTCGGTTTTATGTCTGGACGGATAGGTGTTGCCCGCAACCAGAAACAATGTGCCGAGCCAACGTTTATGACACCAGTTTTCTCATAGTTGATATCGATACTGATTGATGCACAAGAAGCATATTTATGTAGTTCATAGGGAGCTTTCATTGCTCTTGTATCTATTGAATGGCAGAGTTGAAAAAGAATGAATATGAAATGAAATGGGAGACATTAGGCGCAGATTCTCAATCCGCTCGGCATAAGGGACTTGGGCTAGGGAAAAGAGATTAGCTGGGTAGGATAAATGGCAAGGGCGATGATATCTCATGGTCTTTTAACAGCCCCTAGAGATTTTAACGACCCGTTAGTCTTCTTGACTTGAACTGTCTTTTGATCACGAACCATGTGCCGTTGGGATCAATCACGGTGTGACTAGAATTACAAAGAATGTTGGTTATCCGGGGAGCTATGGAGCATCAATTCTACAACCGAAGGAAGTCGCACTGTTTCAGTTCTTGTCTACCTGAAGGTTAAGAAGATTGGCGAAGAGAAGTCTTTCAAGACCATGCAAGGAGTCCCAGGGCTGTTCCTCTAGTTTTTAGAGGATGGCCTTCTTGGTAAAATTGATGCTGAGCCTATTTATGAATGGTGCTTCATCGATTTGACAAATATTCTTTGCTGAACTACTGCATTATAAGCCTTGTTGAGAGACTTAATTGAGCATTATTTGCCTATTCATCTAAACATTAATAGGTTATTACTAGAAACGCAAGTGAGAGTAACGCAAGTGCGCACCTAAGTTGCTCGCACTTGCTATCTATCTGCTAAATATCCGATGGTGCCCATCATCGTCCACCTCTCCTTCTAGTGATACCCTCCAACTTATCTCATAGCTTGTTTGAACATAAAGCTCTATACTTGATTGTCAGATGATACAGAAATGACAGTGGAAATGTGTGCCATAGATGGGAGTCTATTTATGACATTGATAGCTATTTATGACAATCTCGTGCTTATTTCGACAGTGAAACATGACACTAAAGTAAAACATTCCTGTGCTCGATCGAGGCAACTTCAGTCTTCCGAATGCAAGGAGCTCAAGCAGATGATGAAATTCAGAAAAAAGTTTGACTCCACTCAGATCTCTGTTGATGAGAAGAGACCATTCACAAAGTAGAATGAAGCAAGGAAACCGATGCTACCAGTTGATAGCAGGGCTGCTATTGCCATGATGAGCGAGCAACCAACATAAACTGTGACAGATGGGGGCCCGCTCAAACCGTTCAGATCAAAAACCAAGTAATTGATGCTGTACATGAACACAAAGACGGAAACCGAACCCGAAGCACAAAAAGATTTCCACCACCATTTCCAGTCCTCGGCTTGTAGATTGCGATATGTAATGATCAAGGATGTTTCAGCACAGAGAATAGCGAGGGACAGAAGACAAAGGCAGAGGGTCCCTGACATGGTGTAGAACCTACCGAGCCATAAGCTACTCAGAAAGAAGAAGAGTTCAATAAAGAGCGTGACGAACAGGATCATCCCAGCACTAAGAACTAAGAGCCACGAGGGAAGTGTCCAAGCCGGGATTTCCCTAGGAATGTGATTGGTTTTCACAGGATATTGGATAGCCTCCGCCCAGGTCGCTAGGAGTCCTCCCAAGAGGGTGACTGGTGATGAAATGCAGAACCAGAGCAACAAAACTCTGACATACATGGAGATGGAAACAGCTGCTGTGCTACGGTTGACCCACATTATGAGGTTGAGCGCCATGTGTACGATTAGGACGATTCCTGGAAAGAGAAATGTGATTGACCACAAAACTGACTTCCAACCATCAGTACTTCCTTTCAGCATTCTCCACAGACGCACGCCAACGTACCCACCAACGATTCCTGAAAAAGAGTAGACAGTTACTATCCACGTCAGTATCATTCCTCGAGCATTGGGCTGTACAAAGCCGAAGGCTGCGATGGTTACGGTCACAAATCCGGTCAGACTGATTTGGACCCCAGTTCCAACCATCACACTGAGAAGTCTAGAGTGAATCGGCTCTCTGAATGCATCGCCAGCGAGAAGCTTCCAACCGGAAGGCTCCTCATCGGTCTGTGCTTCGGCCTGCTTATCGAGTCCCCGGCGTTTTGTGAGTTCCCTAGATATTGTCTTCAGGAATATCACAAAGACAATACCAGTTAAGAGAAGGATGGATATCAGAGATTTGAATGTCGAGAACCAACGTACTCGGGAATCTCTCTGCTTTGAATAAATGTCCCAACGAGATTGCCAGCAGATATCGCTCTTCACGAACTGAACCTCATAAGTGAAGGCTATTCTCTCGTTCTCCCTCACTACCTGAAATGTCACGAGCTCACGGGGGCATTCCATGAAATCTATGTTGTCGTACATTTTGAGCCTTTTCATGTTTTCCTGGTGGTGTTTGACACTGCAAGGAACCACCGTGAAGCCCACAATCTCGAACAGCGGCGCCGGTTCATAACCCTTAGAGACCGTGCTATTCGATGGCGTGTCAAAATCCGTTATGTCGTAACTGTGGCCTCTGTGCTCGTTCACCAAGACTGTGAACTTGAGATGATTAATGATGTAAACGTCATCGCTGTTCGGCGGTACATACCCTATTGGGAAGCCGGTCCATTGAATTTTATACCCACCAAAGCTGGCATACCTTAATACCGGCAAACCATCGAGCATCATGTTCACTTGGTACAAATCGCGAATCCGTTGCTTCAGGAGCCTAGCCTCGTGCTCGGTTAGGGGATCAGTGGTGCAGAGGTAGACGGACTCGTTGACATTCCCTCGGAACCGGTACGGAGAGTTGACGATTTGGTCTCCCATGAGAGCCGCGCCGACATTGCCGACACTTTCTCGGATCCCCCAAACGGGCTTGCAGTATGGGAGACTATCGTAGCTGAAAGGAAGCAGAGTCTTGATGGAGGTCAAGGAATTAACTTGGGCAAACATGAGATCGTTACCGGCGTACGTGTGCATGTAGCTTCTTGCCAAAGAAAACCAAATTGAAGAAAGGGCAAAGAAAACCCAATTCCTGATTGCAGAGCTTGTCATCTTGATGTCTGCAAGAGAATCAGTTGAATGGTAGTGAGTAGAGAGCTAAATCAAGCAAGCAAGCTCAAGATCAAATGATAATTAATCCCAAACATCCTACATGAAAGTCATGAACTACCACTATATATATATATATGCATGTACACTGGAAACAATTCGCACATCATCGACGAAAAAATTCAAATCTTTCATGGCGTCGCAGCACGGAAAACATCCTTCATCGGCACGAGGCTAGAGAGAAACAGATCCTCTGATCTATCGCTAATGAAAGATTATAAAGCATCAGAACACAATCCCATCATGAGAATAATAGAGCGTACTGTTGGGATTTTGGCACAAAATACCATAGAATTGAATGAGAAGTGTGTGGTTGAAAGTGTCTCACATAGGGTGAAGAGAGATAGGAGATGGGTTCAAATAGTTGAGCCTCACAAATGGGTTTGGGCCCCAAGGGGTACCCCACTTTTGTGGAAGAGAGAGGACCTACGTCTAGATCGGTCCGGCCGGCTCGGTTCGGTTCGGTTCCGGGTCCACTCTCTATCGGTTTTTTATTTTTTATTTTTCGAACAGACACGTTGTTTAGAAATTATTTATTTATTTATTTATTTTTGGACAAACAAACATGTCTGTTCGTGAGGTTCGGTTCGCCCGAACGAAAACCGAAGCCCTTCGCGCCTGTTCACGAACCAAACCGGTTTAAGGCTCGGCTCGTGACTGTTCACATGACCGAACGAAATTGTTCGGTTGGTGACTCTTCGGTTTCATCCTTCTATATCCGAAATTCCTTGGTGACTATTCATTCACACATGACCGAACGAAGTACTCTTGGCATTTCATTTTTTCGCGGCTTTCTGCTGCACTCTCATTCTTCATCGCTGTCATCTTTTGTGCGATTATTCTGCAAAGTTGCGTTCGAAGATTTCCTTTGAAGAAGTACCGCTTCATAGGAAAGGCGATCCGTTCTATCCTGGGAGGCAATTGTTCAACGACCTTTGGGTACCGGTAGAGGGGACAAATTGTCTTAAGGACACAACGTGAATTCGTTGGGCTCGGATCAAACGTCAAATTCGGATCACTCATTTCAGGTTTGTCAAACAACTTTACTTTATATGTACATACAAACACGCGTATATTGAACAACACGTACCTCACAAGTGATGATTAGTGCTAGCCTTGGTGATGGGAAGCAACTGGAATTGCTTCCGGGAGGGAAGCGCTCTCGTTATCTATGCTATGATTAATGTAATTAACAGAGTCATTATCAATCTTTCTGCTTTGTTGCTTCGCATGAAGACGAAAAGCTGAAAATTCTTCTCATTAGTTAAAATCAATGCAGTCACTTTCCGGGAAGAAACTTGGCTTTATACATGGACAAGTGTATATCGACCTTGATGACACCATTTTCTCTCATAGTGAATATCGACATTAGGGGCAAACGTAGTTCACAAGGAAATGGCATTGATTTTTTGGACTTTGTGGTTGGACAAATGGTACTAGAATGAGATGAAAGATAGGAATGTAGAATTTTAGGTACATTTTTTTATGTGGCAATCTCTTAAATCCGAAATTTGGGGGAATTCCGTTAACAAATGCCCCGACAACACTAATTAGGATAATTAATAATGGTAATAATGCATAACGACACATGTCAAAAGGATGGCCGGAGGAAAACATGGCCCTTGAAAAATTGAGCAAGGGCACTTTCTAAGGAAGTCACCTATACTTCAAATGAAAATATCTAGGGAAAATTTTAAAAATGGCCTAAACATATTGTACTTGTACCAATTCAGTTATAAACATTTAAATTGTGCCAATTTGGTTAAAACCTTATCATGTTTTGCCAATTGAGTTCACTTGACCAATTTTAGCCATAAATCGCCAAAGTAAATGCTGGCAGTCGTATATGACACGGCTGGCGCAAATGTAGACATTTTTTTAATATATTTTTTGGTTTTTTCTTTTCTTTTTTTTTCCTTTCTCTATGTTTTTTTATTAAAGGCCGGGACGCCCTTGCCGGCACTAGGCGAGGGCGTCGCGGCCTTGGCTGGCCCTTGCCTAGTGCTAGTAGGGTGGCCGGCCCTCGCTTGTGGCGGGTGATCCTTGTTGGCCATTGATAAAAAAAATCAGAATGGAAAAGAAAAAAGACAAGAACAACCAAATTGTTATTAAAAATTATAAAAAAAAAAAGTCCACTTCAGGACCGGTCATGCCACATAAAATTGTTGGCATCCACGTCAATGATTTCTGACCAAAATTGACCGAATGGACTCAATTGGCAAACGCGAATATGTTTAAGACTAAATTGGCACAATTGAAAAATTTATGATTAAATTGGTACAAATGTAATATGTTTAGGACTTTTTTCGGTAATTTTTTCTAAATATCTATGTTTCAGAAGCCCTACCGATGACCCATAGAAAGTTGTCAATAGTGCCCTTTTTAAAATTTTTCTAAACTAATAGCCGTAAGAATTAATTTTCTAAGTGAGAAATGACATGAATAAAATATGTATTTCCTCGAAGGAGGAAGGAATATTTTGCAATATTTTACTAGGGGCGTGCATTCGGTCCGGTTCTACCCAGAACCGGACCGAACCGGTCCTTGGAACATCATATTGCCACCGTGGTTTAATTAGTTTAACGTGAAGCAATCTGCAAGATAACGGCGGTGGCAAGTGGAGTTGCTATGATGTTGAACTCTTGTTGCCTTTCCACCTACATTTTTCTCGTGCTAATTGAATGCTAGTTTATTTTGATTACTCTGTTTCTCTTTCTTGCTATCTTGCGGTGTAGGACCTTTAAAAAGCTTTGATGAACACGTCGTCGACTACGAAAGTGGAGATCTGCATGATCCTGGTGATCTGAAACCAGCCCTTTCAAGAAGTGTTTGAATAAGATACTTCAGGTAAGGCTCTCCTTCGATCCTAATGAGCATCTTTGTATGCGGGGCACAATTGGTTGAGAACCCTGAATGGCCCTTTGGTCTCATCACATCAGGAGCCAAGTATGGAAGACGGCATGAGCATTTCCGCGCACAAATGTTAGGAGTGTACACTCTTGTTTTGCAATTACAGCGACAGAAGCCCTCGCAAGCTTCTCTAGGGGTACACGTGTCTATCTATAACTCCTCGGCGAATTCGTAATTCATTTTACCTTATGGAGCCTGTACGTGATCATTTCAACAAAGATGCTAATGCGAAGGATCTGCCAAAGAGAGTTCAAGGTATGCATTTCTCCTCTGTCCGTCCATTCAAATCACAGCAACAATTTGGTTCCAGTTTCTAAAGCTCCTCATGAATCCACGATCGAGATGCACCCAGTAATCTTTTCAAATCTCTGAACAGAGTAGAACGAAGCGAGGGAAACAATGCTTCCGGTCAATAGCAGGGCCACTATTGCCATGGTGAGCGAGTAACCACAAGAAAATGCGTTGGATGGAGCCCTGCTGTAACTCTGTAGGTCAGAATCTAAAAAATGGATCCAGTACATAGACGTAGATGGAAGCCGAACAGGAATCACAGAAAGACTTCCACCACCGTTTCCAGTCGTCTGTTTGGAGGTTTCAATACGTAAGGATCAAGGAAGTTTTATGGAGGGTTGGAAGAGACGATGCCAAATCTACAACTTACACTTCAGAAATTTGAATATCGTCCAAAAAGGACCATCAGTCATTTTGTATCGTAAGTGGCCCTGATGACATAATTTTCTTGTAAAGTTCTGAAGATTGTGCACGAATCATCAATGACCATTCAGCCTTTTCACGGTTATAGAGCGTGAAAAGCACCACAAGGATGAAGCCACTCATTCGGCTGGACAAGATGACCTCCTTTTCTATTCCTTCATTGTTATTCGCCAATATAACCCCCTTTGGCTTCAGTAATTTGATCACGAAAATTACCTTCAGCATAGCTAATTGATTCCTCTTCGGTTGATTTAATTACTCAGGGTATGTAGGCGGCCCGACTCTCTGTCCTGCTCAACTATTATGCTATGACAGCTGGAAGATTGAAGAGAAGTGGATCAGTTTGGTTCCTCTTCAGTGATTGATTGACGTTCATGTTGCAATATATATTTAATGTTGGGGTGTGGTTCGTGTTCATTTGCATGCTGAAACTGACTAGCTGCAAAAATTTCTTCATGAGCGCAACTCATCAAAGCGAAACTAAGATTGATTCAATCAGGACTACAAGAAGATGTAGAACAGATAGAAGATGCATAATCGAGGTAGACGACACCTGAAGCAAATTTGCGAACGGCAATAATGAAGGGAAATTGCTCATCTGGTAGCAATAAGTACCTTACATAAAACGGCAATACAACTCTCAACGATGTAGAGCAGATAGAATTGCCACCTCCTTCCCTCCTATTTATCTTTGTGATGATTACCCTAATACCGTCATTTCATCTTTTCTTGTGTTGCTTTGCATGAAGAAGTCAAAATGACCATAGTTCTAAATTGAACTCATTCAATCTCTTTCTCAAAGACTTGGTTTTACATCTGGACAAACAGTTGTTGCTCACAACCAGAAACGACATGCCGAGTCAACGTTTATGACACCGGTTTTCTCATAGTTGATATCACACTGATTGATGGACGAGAAGCAAAATTTATCTAGCTCATTGGAAGCTCCCTTTGCTCTCGTATCTATTGAATGGCAGAGTTGAAAAAGAACGAATATGAAACGAAATGGGGGGCATTAGGCGCAAGTTATCAATCTGCTTGGCATAAGGGACTTAGGCTAGGGAAAAGAGATTAGCTGATTGGGATAAAAGGCAAGGGCGCGGATATCTCTTGGTTTCTTAACAGCCCCTAGAGATTTTACGACATGTTAGTCTTCTTGATTTGAACTATCTTTTGATCACGACCTGTAAGATCTTGGGATCATTCATGGTGTGACTCGAACTATGAAGAATGCCGGATATATAACTTTGACTTTTAGAGGTTATCTGATGCATGCCATTCCTGCAAAACTACTAATCTGCACCTTCAATTCGAAGAAGACTGTTGACAATTAAGCTTTGTATTTGATCGTCAGATGATAAAGCAATGACAGTGGAAATGTGTGCATTAGATGGGAATATATTACTTTGAGCTATAGCTACTTACAGATATTCTCGTGCTTCTTTCGACAGAAAAACATAATAAAGGCAAGGCAATAGATGAAAAAGTAAAACATTCCTGTACTCGATCCAGGCGAGTTCAGTTTTCCGAACAAAAGGAGCTCAAGCAGGGGATGAATTTCAGAAAAAGTGACTTTACTCAGATCTCTGTTGATGAGAAGAGAGCATTCACAAAGTAGAATGAAGTGAGGAAACCGATGCTACCGGTTGATAGCAGGGTGCCTATTGCCACGATGAGCGAGTAACCAACATAAACTGTCACAGATGGGGGCCCGCTCAAACCGTTGAGGTCAAAAACCAAGTAATTGACGCAGTACATGAACACATAGATGGAAGCTGAACCGGAAGCACAGAAAGACTTCCACCACCATTTCCAGTCCTCAGCTTGTAGATTGCGATAAGTGACAGTCAAGGAAGTTTCGGCACAGACAATAACAAGGGACAGAAGACAGAGGCAGAGGGTCCCCGACATGCTGTAGAACGTACCGAGGCATATGCTACTCAGAAGGAAGAAGAGTTCGATAAAGAGCAAGCAGAACGGGATCATCCCAACACTGAGAACTAAGAGCCATGAAGGGAGTGTCCGAGCAGGGATTTCCCTAGGAATGTGATTGGTTTTCACAGGATATGGGATAGCCTCAGCCCAGGTCGCTAGGAATCCTCCCAAGAGGGTGACTGGCACTGAAATGCAGAACCAGAGCAATAGAACGGTGGTGTACATGGAGATGGAAATAGCGGCGGTGCTACGGTTGACCCACATTACGAGGTTGAGCGCTGTGTGTATGCTTAGGACGATTCCTGGAAAGAGAAATGTGATCGACCATGAAACCGACTTCCAACCATCTGTACTTCCTTTCAGAGTTCTCCACATACGCACCCCAACGTACCCACCAATGATTCCTGAAAAATAGTAGCTAGTTATCATCAATGTCAGTATCGTTCCTCGAGCACCGGGCAGTATGAAGCCGAAAGCTGTGATGGTTGCAGTCACGAAACCGGTCAGTGTGATTTGGACCCCAGTTCCGACCATCACACTGAGAAGCTTAGAGTGATTCGGCTCTCTGAATGCATCGCCGGCAAGAAGCTTCCAACCCGAAAGCTCCTCATTGGTCTGTGCTTCGGCCTGCTTATCGAGTCCCTGGCACTTTGCGAGTTCCCTAGATTTTGTCTTCAGGAATATTGCAAAGACGATGCCAGTTAAGAGAAGGATGGTAATTAGAGAATTCAGTACCGACAACCAATGGACTCGGGAATCTCCCTGCTCCGAATAAGTGTCCCCACGAGATTGCCACTGGATATCGCTCTTCAAGAACTGAACCTCGTAAGTGAAGGATATCCTCTCGTTCTCCCTCACAACCTGCAATGTCTCGAGCTCAAGGGGACATTCCATGGAATCTATGGTGTCGTACATTTTGAGCTTTTTCACGTTTTCCTGGTCGTGTTTTAACACTACAAGGAACCACCCTGAAGCCTGCAATCTCGAACAGCGGTGTCGGTTCATAACCCTTAAAGACCGTGCCATTTGATGGAGCATCAAAATCCATCATGTCATAACCGCGGCTTCTGTGCTCGTTCACCAAGACTCTGATCTTGAGATGATTAATAATGTAAACATCATCGCTGTTCCGCGCTGCATACCCTATAGGGAAGCCGGTCTGTTGAATGTTAAACCCACTATAGACATAACTCATTAATGGCAAACCGTCGAGCATCATGTTCACTTGGTACATATTGCGAATCCGCTGCTTCAAGATCCTTGCCTCGTGCTCGCTCAGGGGATGAGTGGTGCAGGGGTAGACGGACTCATTGACGTACCCTTGGAACTGGTACGGCGAGTCGATGATTTGGTCTCCCATGAGAGCGGCGCCGACATTGCCGACGCGTTCTCGGATCCCACCCGTGGGCACGCAGTATGGGAGACTGTAGTAGCTCAAGGGAAGCAAAGTCTCGATGGAGGTCAAGGAATTTACTTGGGCAAACACGAGATCATTACCGGCGTATGTGTGCATGTAGCATCTTGACAAAGAAAACCAAATTGAAGAGAGTACAAAGAAAACCAAATTCTTGATTGCAGAGCTTGTCATCTTGATATCTGCAAGAGAATCAATTGAATGGCTGTGGGTAGAGAACCAAATTAGGCAAATAACTCCGAGTTCAAATGATAATTAATCTCCATAGATAATCTCCAATTGTATGCACATATACACACACATACACACACTTCATACGTTAATCATCGATGAAAAATTTCAGATCTCTCGTGGTTTTTGATATCGCAGCACGGGAAAAAACACCCTTCATCGGCACGAGGCTAAAGAGAAGCAGATCTTTTGATCTATTACTAGTGAAACACTATGAAGCATCAGAACCTAATCCATCATGGAAACATTAACAAAGATCATATGATACAGAACTTACCTCACAAGTGATGAATAAAGCTGAGCCTTGGTGATGGGAATGGAAGCAAACTGAAATTGCTTACGGGAGCGAAGCGCTCTCGTTGATTATGCGATTATTAGTGTAATTAACAAGCCATTTTCATCCTTCTGCTTCGTTATTTCCCATGAAGAGGAAAAGTTGCATACTTCTTTAATGTTATTTCAAATCAATTCGGTCACTTTCTGGGAAGAAACGACCATCCAAGTCAACGTTGACGACACCATCTTCTCTCATGGTGAATATGGACATTACGGGCGAACGTAGTTCACAAGGAAATGTCGTTGATATTTGAACTTAGGGCTCCGGTCGTTTTCCTTTCACAAGCGGAAAACAACTTTTAGCAAAACGTTTTCCAGATTTTTCAAAAATAAATTAGTCATGGAAAATATTTAAATGAGGGAAATTTTTTCCGCTTTCGTAACTTCTTTCATCTCATTTTCTTTCAAATAACACATTTCCTTTTTATTTTATTTTATTTTATTATTTTTTTAAATATCGATTTTTTTTATTATTTTTATTATTCTTTTATTTTTCCTTTTCTTTCTTTTGTTTTTGCTTCTTCCTCGGCCGGAAAGGAAAAAAAAAAAATAAAAATAATTTAAAAATTAATTTAAAATTCAAATTTTTTGGTAATTTTCCCTAGAAAATCAAATCAGATACCGAACGGCGGCGGAAAATATTTTCCAGTTCATTTTCAAGTTTTAGCCGAACACCGGAAAATATTGTTATTTTCCTGGAAAATGACCTTCTGGAAAATATTTTTCGGAAACGTCAATTTTTCTGCTAAACGAATGAAATCTTAGTGGTGGGACGAAGTGTAAAAGAATGAGATTATATAAGATAGAATTAGATGACATTTGCCTCAAATGTCAAGGCATATTGATTAGCTCGATCAGGTTCACGTATCAGGCTGTGTACATAGAGTTTTAGATACGTTTGTCGTTCATCCCTAGAACAATCTCCAGGGAAATCGGGTTAACAAATGCGCCCCAAAACACTAGTTAAGACCGCTAAAAATGGAAATAACGCATAGCGACGCACTTTGGAAATGGTTATATCTTCCCCCGACCACTCTTTTGATTGTTGAGTTACAAGTTGTGGACATCACCCACATGCGCAATTTATTAAATACAAATGTGGGTGATGCCCATGGAGGAAAACATCGATGCTTTGGAAAATCGAGCAAGAACACACATTTCATAGAAGTCACCTACTTCAGATGGAGATAAGTATGTTTCCAAAGCGCAACCGATGACGTCCTTAGGGCACTCTTTAGCATTTTTCTAGAATTAATAGTGATAAGATGAATTCTCACCGAAAAATGATATGAATTAATTTGTATTTTCTCGAAGGGATATTTCACAATAGATATACTACTTCGACAAAAAATATATACATGTATTTCTTTTGCTGATAAAAATGCTTTATATTTGTAAAGTTGGATTTCTTCTTTTATACTGATAAAAATGCTGATAAAGCTGGACAAGAATGACCTCTTTTTCCAGTCCTTAATTATCATTCACCAGGATAACACACTTTGGCTTCAATGAATTTGATCACGAACCTTCAGCGTAGCTAATTCATTCCTCTTCTTATCAGGGTCGATTTACCCGGGTTATGTAGGCGGCCCGACTCTTTGTCCTGCTCAACTATTGTGGTATGACGAGTCGAAAGCAAAAACGGGAAGATTGAAGAGAAATGGACCAGTTTGATTGTTCTTTGGCAGAAAGTAACTGGTGTTTATAATAGAGAATGGTTTCATAGAGCTTATGTTTTTTGCATTCTGAAATTGACTAGCTGCAGAAATTTCTTCACGAGTACAAGTCATCAAAGCGAAGAGCTAAGATCGCCTAGATTAGGACTTCTATTGAGGCAAGATTACAAGGCACAAGAAAAGAAGATGCATAATGGAAGTAGATGACACCATAAATAAATTGGCGAACAACGATATTGAAGAGGAAATTGCTCATGCAGTCCTTACATACAATGGCAATACTCTCGCGATGCAGAGCAAATAGAACAGCCACCTCTTTCCCTCCTATTTATCTTTGTGATGATTAATGTAACACCGTCATTTTATCTTCTCTTTGTTGCTTGACGTGAAGGAGGCGAAAAGACGAAAGATCTACATCAAACTCATTCGATCGCTTTCTGGGAAGACTTGGTTTTATGTCTGGACAAACAGAAGTTGCCCGCAACCAGAAACAAAATGCCAGGTCAACGTTCATGACACCAATTTTCTCCTAGTTCATATCGACACTGACTGATGCGCAAGATGCAAAATTTATGTAGTTCATAGGAAGCTTTCATTGCTGTTGTTTCTATTGAATGGCAGAGCTGAAAAAGAATGAATATGATCCTTACCAAAAAAAAAAAAAGAATGAATATGAAACGAAACGGGGGACATTAGGCGCGGATTCTCAATCTGCTCGGCATAACGGACTTAGGCTAGGGAAAAGAGATTAGCTTAGCGTAATAAATGGCAAGGGCCTGGATATCTCTTGGTTTCTTAACAGCCCCTAGAGATTTTACGACCTGTTAGTCTTCTTGACTTGAACAATATTTTGATCACGACCTGTTAGGGATCAATCACGGTGTGACTCGAATTATGAAGAATGGTGGCTCCGTGGGGAGCTACAGAGCATGGATCCTACAACTGAATGAAGTTTCGCTGTCAGTTGTTGTCCACCTGAAGGTTAAGAAGATTGGTGGAGAGAAGTCTCTCAAGGCCATGCAAGGGGTCCTATGGTTGAGAAGGGCATTCCAGGGCTGTTCCTGTAGTTTCTAGAGAATGGCCTTCTTGTTAAAAATGATGCCGAGCCTATTTATGAATGGGTGCTTCATGGATTTAACAAATACTCAGTTGCTGAACTACTGCATTATAAGATTTGTTCAGAGACTTGGTTGAGCATTATGTGCTCATTGGTCTAATCATTAATGGGTTATTAGTATGAAGGTACGTGCGGTCCTGAGTTGCTCACGCATGCTATCTACCTGCTAAATAGCTGACAGAGCCCATCACCGTCCCCCTCTCCTTTCAGTGTTACCCTCCAACTTATCTCATAGCTTGTTTGGATCTTAACTTTGACTTCTAGAGGTTATCTGATGCGTGCCATTCATGCAAAACTACTCATTGGCACCTTCGAAGAAGACTGTTAACAATAAAGCTCCATACTTGATTGTCAGATGACACAGAAATGATGGCGGAAATGTGTGCAGTAGATGGGAATACATTACTTGGAAACACTAATAGCTACGTACGACTGTTCTTGTGCTTCTTTCATCTGCGAAACATGACAAAGGCAAGGCAATAGATAATAGATGGAAGACTATTGAGGTGACTTCAGTTTCCAACTGCAAGGAGCTCAATCAGAGGATGAAAATTCAGAATAAGGTGACTCTTCTCAGATCTCTGTTGATGAGAAGAGAGCATTCACAAAGTAGAAGGAAGCAAGGAAACCGATGCTACCAGTCGATAGCAGGGTGCCAATTGCCACGATGAGCGAGTAACCAACATAAACTGTGACAGATGGGGACCCGCTCAAACTGTTCAGGTTAAAAACCAAGTAACTGATGCAGTACATGAACACATAGATGGAAGCCGAACCGGAAGCACAGAAAGACTTCCACCACCATTTCCAGTCCTCGGCTCGTAGATTGCGATAAGTAATTATCAAGGAAGTTTCAGCACAGACAATAACAAGGGACAGAAGACAGAGGCAGAGGGTCCCCGACATGCTGTAGAACCTACCGAGCCATATGCTACTCAGAAAGAAGAAGAGTTCGATAAAGAACGTGCCAAACGGGATTGTCCCCGCACCAAGAACCAAGAGCCACGAGGGGAGTGTCCGAGCAGGGATTTCCCTAGGAATGCGATTGGTTTTCACAGGATAGTGGATAGCCTCGGCCCAGGTCGCTAGGAATCCTCCCAAGAGGGTGACTGGCGCTGAAATGCAGAACCAGAGGAACAAAGCAGTGACATACATGGAGATGGAAACGGCGGCTGTGCTACGGTTGACCCACATTATGAGGTTGAGCGCTGCATGAATGATTAGGACGATTCCTGGAAAGAGAAACACGATCAACCATGAAACTGACTTCCAACCATCGGTACTTCCTTTCAGTGTTGTCCACAGACGTATGCCAACATACCCGCCAACCATTCCCGAAAAAGTGTTGACCCTTGTTATCAATGTCAGTACCATTCCTCGAGCATCGGGAGGTATGAAGCCAGAGGCAGCGATGGTTGCAGTCACGAATATGGTCAGTGTGATTTGGACCCCAGTTCCAACCATCACACTGAGAAGCTTAGAGTGATTTGGCTCTCTGAATGCATCGCCAGCGAGAAGCTTCCAACCCAAAGGCTCCTCATTGGTCTGTGCTTCGGCCTGCTTATTGAGTCCCCGGCGTTTTGCGAGTTCCCTAGATATTGTCTTCAGGAATATAACGAACACAATACCAGTTAAGAGAAGGATCGTCATCAGAGAATTGAGTACCAAGAACCAATGGAATGCAGAATCTTCCTCCTTCGAATAAGTGTCCCAACGAGATTGCCACCTGATATCGCTCTTCACAAACTGAACCTCATAAGTGAAGGATATCCTCTCGTTCTCCCTCACAACCTGCCATGTCTCGATATTGTGGGGACATTCCATTGAATCTATGTTGTCGTACATTTTGAGCCTTCTCATGTTTTCCAGGTCGTGCTTTACACTGCAAGGATCCACCCTGAAGCCCACAATCTCAAACGGCGGTGCTGCTTTATAACCCTCAGAGACCATGCCAGTAGATGGCGCATCAAAATCCATTATGTCATCACCCTGGTAACCGTGGTCTCTGTGCTCGTTCACCAAGACTGTGAACTTGAGATGATTAATGATGTAAACGTCATCACTATTCGGCGCTTCATACCCGATTGGGAAGCCGGTCCATTTCATGTTAATCCCATCATAGCTAGCATACCTTGTTACCGGCAAACCATCAAGCATCATGTTCACTTGGTACAAATCGTGAATCCGCTGCTTCAAGAGCCTTGCCTCGTGCTCGCTCAGGGGATCAGTGGTGCAGAGGTAGATGGACTCGTTGACATTCCCTCGGAACCTGTACGGCGAGTTAAGGATTTGGTCTCCCATGAGAGCAGCGCCAACATTGCCGACACTTTTTCGGATTCCCCAAAGGGGCTTGCAGTATGGGAGACTATAGTAGCTCAAGGGAAGCAAAGTCTCGATGGAGGTCAAGGAGTTAACTTTCGCAAACATGAGATCATTTTCGGTGTACGTGTGCATGTAGCTTCCTGCCAAAGAAAACCAAATAGAAGAGAGTGCAAAGAAAACCCAAATCCTGATTGCAGCGCTTGTCATCTCGATGTCTGCAAGAGAATCGGTTGAATGGTTGTGAGTAGAGAGCTAAATCAGGCAACTAAGCTCAAGTTCATATGATGATTAACCTCAAATATCCAACATGAAACTCACGAACTACCACTATGCAAGTACACACACACTCGAGATGATACTCAAATCATCAATCAAAAACTTCAGATCTTTCGTGGCATCGCAGCATGAAAAACATCCTTGGTCGACATGAGGCTAAAGAGAAGCAGACCTTTTGTTCTATTACTGACGAAAGATTATAAAGCATCAGAATCCGTTCCATCATGATAAACAATTTGGTTGATTTCTTTTCAAACATAGCAAGAAAACATGAGTAAATGAAGATCAAATGACATAGAACGTACCTCAAATGATGAAGGCGAAGCGCTCTCGTTCTCGTTTCTCGTTGTCTGTGCGATAATTGATGTAGTCAAGAGATTCATTTCCAGAAGAGGAACAATTGAGAAGTTGTTTATATTTAATGATACAGTCGCTTTCTGGGGAGCAACTTGGTTTTATGTATGGACAAACGGAAATTGACCGCAACTCGAAAGGACACTCCAAGTCATCGGTGACCACAAATGTCATTGATTGTTGCCCTTCGTGCACGGAGGAATTGTACAAGAGTGAGATGAACTATAGAAATGTAGGATTTTAGATACATCTTCTTCTTCTTTTTTCGGGGGGCAATCTCTTAAAGGCAAAATTGGGGGAACTGGTTGTCCTTTCCTCTTATCACCTTCTTGATTCGTGGGTTACGGCTACGGCATCACCCATGCACAAAATCGACTAAATGTAAGAGTGCGTAACACTACGTAAAACATGGCCCAAGTGAGTTCCAGCTTAAGAGAAATAAAATTTACAAACGTGCCTAAAGTACGTAAAGCCGCATGCGTATGATTTGCCTCAAACCTTGGTAAGGTGAAGGTTCAAAAGTCACTGTTTATAAAGTTGCGCCGCATGTGTTTTATCACTCAACAATCATAGAAGTGAAGTGTTACGTGGTAAAACACGAGCATTCATGACAAATTAATAAACAAGTACTAATTGTTCGAATGTGAGAATGTAACAAAATTACGTTGTGTATTTTGTCACGTGGCAATCATAAAAATAGAGTCATTTGTCACGTAACGAGCACAAAAAAAAATATTTTCTCGACTCCAGCTTTAACCAGCATATAATAGATAGAAAATAGATGTGAAGAAAAGAATTCCTCTCGTGTTGTTTGGAAACGGTGAAAGAGAAAAAGGTGATATATGTTGAATTACCCAGTTTGGGAAGAAAAAAAACTAATAGGCAAGAGTAAAATTAATGGAAAAATATATGTTGACATCTAAATTTTGACGACCCATTTAGTCTTAAATTGCATTGAAAAATAAGGGATCGATTCCGGCCCCTAAAAAAAATATTCATTAAAACTGCATATAGATATTAGGAGCATTTATATTAATAGTTAAGCCCATATAGTTTGCATATTAATTGGACTAGCGGCAAATGGATTCAATTTTGATAAATTGAACATTATGAGCTTAATAATTAGAACGGTGCAGGTGAAGTTTTGAAATCAATTAGTTTGTTTTGGCCCGTGAAATAGAATGAATCGAATCAAGCCCATGACCAAAATTGACGTGTTCTGCAAGCAAATATCTTCGGCCACAAAGCAATATCTTGTACCGTATGTTTTCGGCCGAAAAGAAGACCAGGAGGGAAGGAAATTGGATATATTTGGTTGTGTTCTGTTGGACGTTTCCCATAATTCAAAGCAATATTATATTCGTCTACGTTAAAGGGTTAATAACACGAAAAATCTCAAATTGGTACACACCCAAAATTAATTTTTTTATCACAAAAAATCCCAAACCGGTACACATGTAATAAATTTACCCTGAACTAATTTTTTGACCACTCAAAACCTCAAATTGGTATATTTGTGATAAATTTACCATCCATTAAATTGAATTAATAAAAAAAACCACAAATTAGTACACTTGAGCTAAAATCTCAAACTGGTACATTCGTCAATTACCATGTGTCATTTAACTAAGTAATTTGATAGTAAAATTTAACGGAAACTAACGGAGGATAAAATTGTTACAGGTGTACAAGTTTGGAGGTTTTGGTGGTAAAAAAATAAGGATCTGCTGAGGAGAGTTAAGATATGCATTTCTCCTCTGTCCGTCCATTCAAATCACAGCAACAATTTGGTTCCAGTTCCTAAAGTTCCTCATGTAGCGATTGAGATGCACCCAGTAATCTTTTCCAAAAGCGGGATGTGACTTTGTGCTTTGTCAATGTAGGGATTCAGGTTCACACGGTAATGTGGTGCATGGTCACTAAAGGACGTGACAACCGGTTGATTACTGTCGCGGTCGTTTTGACGAAAACCTAGTTTTACATTGTACATCAGAGAATTTCGTTTTTCCCCCTTCTGCTATGAGCACGCCAAGTATTTGTTTGCAAGCTACTGGTTACTTGCACTAATTTACATGAAAGTCTTCACTGAATCACCACAGAATTTTCCTGTAATTTGCAGTACCGGTTAAGAATCTGGTCCGTAGTTTACCAGGTTTTGATTTACAATTGTTTAACTTAGAGTTCACATTTCATCAGTAGAAGGAACTGGCTCTGCATTTTTGCTGTTTTCTTTTTGCAACGTTTTTCCGAAGGAGGCATTTGGGGAAGCATACTTAACAAGAAAAGTTTAAGGGCACTTGTTTCCCTCATAAATCACATGAAAAAGCTCGTCACTTTGAAAATTGGATAATTCATGTAATTTTGATGGCAAATTGGTTGACCCAAGATACAGCCGAAACAGAGGAGGAATAGGAGGTTGGCAGAGAATGTGTAGCGACACTAGTTTGTCAGCTATTACAACTAAAAGATGACTAAAATAAAATTATTGTTGCATTGACATTGAATCAAATTCACATATCATTCATGTCTCTTTGACGAAAAAACATTCCTTTCTCATTTTTCACATCCCCAAACTCGATCAGGGTTTATCAAATTCCGATGCTTTTGGCAATCTGGTTTCTGAAATATTATGTTCAGTCTATATATCGCAGCGAATTTCCAATTTCTTTAACCAATGGATTCTCTAAAATCCCTTGTTACACCGCGAAATGCTGAAGTGTCGCCGCCGGGCGATAATACCATGAAATTTGTTTTCTTCATGTGGCTTATTTTCTCTTCATGTTTCCCCTAAAAAAATCCATCTTTACTCTCTTTCCCTCTTTCTTTCTCTCTCTGTCTCTCTCTCTCTCTCAATAAGGCATGGAGAACTCTTGGAGAAGTATGAAAGCCCAACCTGCTTATTGGGCTCAAGGTCAAGCCTTTCGCCTCTGTTTTTGAATAAAGAATGAAAACGAGGGCACACCCTTCTTGATTCTCCCCCTGGGCGATAGACGTTCATGGTCTCTGCACTGTGTCTTCCTCTCGGCAAGCAAGGTACGCCCCCCTTTTCCTCTTCCCCTCCTCCCCCCCACTTCGCCCCCTCCAATGTCGCAGATCGGCTCGTTCTTGCTCCCTCGCGTTCCTCGAGCTCCTGCACGAGCTCGTTGAGGATGTGTGCCATCTGATTGTGGGGTCTTTCGCTTGGTTTGGGCTTGGTTTCGTTGTCGTCGCTGCGTTTGCAGATCAGGAGGAGAGCTAAGGGAAAAAACAAGTGTATGTCTAACATTTCTGATCTAGTGATGTTCTTGGGACCCGCCCTTTTCAGGGCATTGAGCTTGGTTGATGTGCTTCGTTTGCCGCATGATGCTGGTTTTTTGTGGGTCGACGATCTTTTCAAGAAGTAATGTTGACCTAGTTTGCAAATCAGAAGCTTGTTTACATATTAGAGCTGCGTAGACTTTTGAGTGAAACTGTTCTTGACGAAGACCAATTTAGAAACTTTATTTGAACAACATGATACAGGCCAACTCATACACAGTCATCATGTTTTCTAACGTATGATGATGCAAGAACATATTGATGTATTTGTTAAATTGGTGTTTTTTTGTTTTTCTTTTTGAAGCAAAGCTGTCTGAACTACTCCACTGGAAGTAGCTATGCTACCCACTGGAGTTCGAGATAATCAACTCCGTGAGAGCAACAGCCAGAAGGTTCATCCTCAACCCATGGACGAGTCCAAGAGTCCGAACCCAGAAGCCATAGAAGGCATCATTTCTAAAATATTCACCAATGTCTCCTCCTTGAAATCTGCTTACATACAGCTCCAAGCCGCTCATACTCCCTACGATCCGGATAAGATCCAAGCCGCCGATAAACTCGTGGTTTCGGAGCTGAAGAACCTGTCCGAACTCAAGCATTCTTATCGGGAGAACAACCCTAAACCGGTGTGCATCTCACCTCAGGACTCTCGCTTAGCTGCCGAGATCCAAGAACAGCAGAGCCTCCTGAAAACGTACGAGGTCATGGTCAAGAAGTTCCAGTCAGAAATTCATAATAAGGACTCGGAGATTAATCAATTGCAGCAGCAAATTGAAGAAGCCAATGTGAAGAAGGCAAAACTCGAAAAGAATCTCAAGCTTAGGGGCTTGTCAAGCAAAGAATCGGATGATTCGGGCTATGAGAATGGGTTTTTCCCAGTTGATCTAACCCCTGATCTGTTCATCTCAATTGTTGAAGCTGCTTACCAAGCCATTCATGACTTCTCAAAGCCCTTGATCAATATGATGAAAGCGGCTGGTTGGGACCTCGATGCTGCTGCTATCTCCATTGAACCTGACGTTGTTTATGCAAAGCGTGCTCACAAAAAGTATGCATTTGAGTCCCATATATGTCAAAGAATGTTTGGTGCTTTTCAACAGGAAAACTTTGGAATAGAGTCGGACACTATTGCAGTAAATAAAGAAAGCTTTTTCCATCAGTTCCTGGCCTTGAAGGAGATGGATCCATTGGACATGTTAGGCCAGAACCCAGACTCAATCTTTGGGAAATTTTGTCGGAGCAAGTACCTTTTGGTTGTTCACCCCAAGATGGAGGCTTCATTCTTTGGGAACTTGGATCAGCGGAATTTTGTAACTGGTGGTGGGCATCCTCGGACTCCATTCTATCAAGTATTTCTAAAACTGGCTAAGTCCATATGGCTTTTGCATAGGCTGGCTTATTCTTTTGATCCTAGCGTCAAAATTTTCCAGGTCAAGAGCGGGAGCGAGTTCTCTGAGGTTTATATGGAAAGTGTGGTGAAGAATTTGGTGATGGATGACGGTGACGAAAAACCTAGGGTTGGTCTGATGGTCATGCCTGGTTTTTTGATTGGTGGCAATGTAATCCAGAGTAAAGTTTACCTCTCTGGTGTGAAAGTTGTTGAGTAGTTGCCAATTGCATGGTTTGTCCATTTTTCTGGGATGTGTATATTGTCTGTCTCCGCTGTGTTGTTTATTAGAAGTTGTGGTTGCTGTTGTATCTGTGTTCTCTTTAACTGTCGAAAGTAGTTGCAAGATCAATGAAATCTCTCTTTCTATCTCTCTCTCTCTCTCTCTCAATGGATGATTGTTACCAGTTCTGCAGTTTTCACCCATTTTTAACTTCCCAATCCTCTGGGTCTGCTTCGGTCATTCTCATTAGTGTTGGTTACGTTACTGATTTGAAATGATCACATGATGTTTTCTGAGTGTGCAGCTGCAGAATCATCTGCATGCACGTGTGCGTCTATGCTTGTCTATCTACTTTTGGTTAGTCTGATAGCGAACTTGGAAATGTTCAATTGTTTACATTCTGCATGTCGCCATTTGATCTCGTTATGCTTGAAGGCATGGAGAGTTTGACTGTCCTTTAATACCTTCCCACTATATGGATGCAAAAACAATTAAACCTCCTTGTCTCACGGATTGCACAGCAGCAACATTTTCATTCCGGGGTCTCTTTGTTTGATGCTGGTAGGAGTTTTAGGTGGTTGTCAAAAGATGCAGTTGTCATGAAATTAGTTATATCGTTAGCGAAGATAAGGATGATGGTTGAATTTTCAGCCGATGCATTCTTTTAATCAGGATAGACTCTGGATGATACAAGTAGATACTTCTGTCAAGTTGTACCGCATGTCTTGCAAGTCGCAATTTTCGCTTTTGATGGTCTAACTTGTTCAGGAGCTCATACGGAAGGCACCAGAGGCTCCTCAATCAGCACTCTTGATCTGACAATTATCAATAGGTCTGTTGTTATTGACCAGACAGTTCGGCATCTCAAACTTGGGAATTCCATGAAATGGGGGCAACTACCTTTGCCCTTAGCTGGTCGGCCGTTCTTCTCGGAGACCTTTGAGATGCCCGGTCGTTCCATATTCAAGTTTTAGTACACGTGTCAATGTTTTCGAGGTTGCTTGCATGGGTGGGGAATGGATGACAAGCGAATGAGACTCTGGGATTCTTCTTTAATCCGACAATCGCTGTCATCAATAACAAACAAATCTTTTTGCTGGTCCTTCTATGGTGCTGCATCCTCAAGACATGGAATGTGGTTTTGTGGTCTGTCAAGTTACTAGGAACAAACGACGATTATTGTCAAACCTGTCTGCATCGAGATCTCGTCAGGTTATATAAATCAAACATGCTTCGGATATGCTTAAAAAGAATTGGTTATGCAGGACAAATAAATCAATCAACTTGATTAGTGGGAGTCCAAAGTGGGGAACCTGGAAATTTCTTAAAGGGGTCTTGGGGGAAACTTCCATTTGAAGGATGTATAATTGAAAGATCCTAGAAGGTAGGCAGTGAGAGGAGTACATGACTTCTAATGGAAGTAAGTGATTTCAAGCGATGCCCTTCTCTTTGGAGCTGTCGATATTGTTAAAGCTGAAAAGTTTCTGTGCTTTTTCCACGACAGGAATGCACTAATTCAATGGTAAGGCGGCTCGGAGTAATTGTCCTGATGACTGAGAACCTTGGACTATAGATATGGTTAATTGTGTCAAATACAATTACTAACGTACGAGGACAATTACTGAAGGTAAAGATCAAATCCATCACGAAAATAACACGGAAGACAAAAGATGCAGCAATTCTCCATGAATTGAACTAATTGTTACGCAATGATCCGAAGATCACAAGGCGAATGGTGAGATTAAACAGTGGAAAGGTCCGCCGCTTGAATGACAGAAGGTTCTGTCAAGCGAGCAGAGACTCCCCTGGTTCAAAACTCAAGTAAGTCCACTGCCATGCTTCAATTGCTTCTTGTTTCAGCACAAACATCATCTGAAGCCAATAGTCACCTCAAACGCTAAGGATTCATCTATCTCATTTCGGCAAACAATAAAACATCAGGGTGCAAGAAACCGTGACAATCTCTTGGTGCCAGAGCATGAGAAGATAATCGTCTCAGTCGTCGAACTGTCTTAAAAGGAGCAGGGTAGTATTAGTATATGAGCACTCTAGGTGTAGTTAGGAAAGAGTCTGCACATTCGGCGTCTATTCTCGTGTTCATAAACTTCATAATTACAGCCTGAAGATACTTTACAGTACTTGTTATCAACCTTCTGCAAAACAAACCACGCAATTATAAACGCGACGTCAAAAAAGGCTCTTAACTCGTTCAACCAAACAAAATTTGGGAATACACAAAAGTGCCTAACGAGCAAAAGTTACGGCTCCAAAGACTGCTTTGTGGAAGCTTAAGAGCTCCTCATTTCTCATGGGCGTTAACACTCGGCCAGTCCAGGAATTTGTACCCTTGAAGTGAGGGTGGCAGGTAGCTTTGCGCCGCCTGAGGATTATCAGGAGTATATATGTACCCTTTCCCATATCCGATTTCCTTCATCAGCTTAGTAGGCGCATTTCTGAGATGCAGCGGGACTCCCTCATTTTGCCCAACCGATTCTCTCACTACCTTCTGCGCAGCTCCTATCGCTCGATAAACGGAGATTGATTTCGGAGCCAAAGCCAAGTAGGCGGCGCACTGTGCAAGAATCACATTGCATTCTGGCATCCCTATGAAATGGCAAGCCTGGTAACAGGAAACGGCCTGATTAAGAGCCAACGGGTCGGCCAAACCAACATCCTCGCTTGCAAACCTGATCAATCGCCGCGCAATGTAAAGAGGCTGTTCGCCTCCTTCCAGCATTCTCGCCAACCAGTAAATGGCAGCATCCGCATCACTTCCCCTCATAGACTTGTGAAGTGCGCTAATTAGATTGTAATGCTCGTCTCCAGCTTTATCGTAAGCTAGGTGCTTACACTGAAGTGCCTCCTTCACATCATCCAGTGTAACGATTGCTGCAAGCGGACCAATCCCATTTTCCACATCTTCCAACAAATTGCCATCAGAGCTTTCCTTCACACCCTTCAATTTTGACCGCTGCGTGGACACCCGCATAGCAGCAGTTATGGCCGAAATCTCCAAGGCATTCAACGCCACCCGGGCATCGCCGTCACAATTAGCGGACAGAAACTCAACCGCATCCACCTTCGCCTCCACGTTCATATCGGCACTCCTCGCTAATCCCTTCTCCGAATCGCCTATCGCCCGCTTAAGGAGCGAGACTATGTGGTGGGGCTTCAGAGGGTTGAGAGTGAGGACCCTGCAGCGAGACAACAATGGCGTGATCAAATGGAAAGACGGGTTCTCCGTGGTGGCACCCATGAACACGATGCTCCCGTCTTCGATCACCGGCAAGAACGAGTCCTGCTGCGACTTGTTAAACCTATGCACCTCATCCATAAACAGCACAGTCCTCTTGTTACTCTTGGCTCTCGCCTTCCTCGCCTCCTCGACCGCGTCCCTCACTTCCTTAACCCCACAGGTCACGGCAGACAGAGAAATGAACCGATACACCGTGGCCCGCGAAGACGAATTCGTAATGGCCTTAGCTATGGAGGTCTTGCCCGTACCTGGAGGGCCCCAGAGAACGATGGAGGGCAGGCGATCGGCGGCGATCGCCGAGCGCAGGAGCGAGCTCCCGCCCAGCAAATGGTCCTGCCCGACCACTTCGTCGACGGTCCGCGGCCGCATCCGCTCCGCCAAGGGCTCGTGCGGCGACGGAACCTTCCCCTCCGCCGCTCCTCCGGGAACAACGGATTGCGGGTTCTGCGGCAGAAAGAGCCTGGGGCGCTTGGCATCGGGCGGAGTCGGGGTCGGCGAGCCGTCCCGCGGCCGCGCCTCGGTCCGAGGCGGAGGAGAAGGGGGCGAAGGATTGGAGGAGGGCCTGGAGTGGAAGTGGAAGAACCGGTCGAGCTTGGGCTGGAACGGCGGCGGGTTGGGATTGGGCCCAGCGTTAGGGTTAGGGCTGGCGGCGGCGGCGGCGGCTGCCGGTGGTGAGGTGGAGGAGGACGACCGCTGGGCGAGGATCCACTCGGTGGCCTGGAGGGTGGACTTGCCGCCGGTGGCAGCGAGCGCTTCGGCGGCCAATTCGTCGGAGAAGCCCATGCTCAGGAGCTGCTGCATCTCCATTTCCCTTCGCGGGTTTGTCTCAGCTTGAGCTCTACGCAAGAGGAGGAGGAGGAGGAGGAGGAGGAGAAGAAGAAGAAGAAGGGACTGTGTTGACGATGGCGATTGGCGACGCCATCGGAGACTTCTAAGTTAAGCAAGAAAGCAGAAGCCAAAAAGCACGAATGATAAACGCGGGAGCTATGCCGGTAAATTCACCTCTGCCGCTCCCGCTTTTTTAAAAAGTAGGATAAATACGTTAAAAGTCTTAAATCTGATTACGAAAGTATAGATGAGTCTTAAAATTTTCATAATATGTAATTAAATCTTAAAATTTATTATGAAAGTTAAATTAAGTTTTAAAATTTTTAAAAAATACAAACAAATCATAAAATTTGTTAAATTGATTCAATCAAGTCCTTTCATTGATTGCACTTTTTGAAAATTTTAGGACATGATTACATTTTCGTGATAAGTTTTAGGACTTGATATCATTTTTTGGAAGTTTTAGAACTCAATTGCACTTTCATGAAAAATTTTAGGACTTTTAATGCACTTATCCCTAAAAATTTCTACAAATTCTTCTTGCTTAAACTATTTTAGTTTTTCTTTTTGTTCCTCTCAAAAGATAAATATTGTCGAATAATTATATTTCTCGGGCGATGTGCATTCGACCGATATTATGCTTGAATTTCAAAAGTTTTGTCATTATACTTTTTAAGTGTAATTGTCACGTGATGTATTCAATACGTAAAACAATTTTCTCGTCTGTCTCGAACTCCTCAAATTCTTTGGTTCTCAGACCCACTCGGTCCCGAGTTCTTCACGTTATTCGAGTTATGCTCGCAACAGGAGAAACTATGCGCGGATGGGGATGGATTTAGGTCACAATTCATCGTGAAACGTACAAGGATGACTCTGTATTATACCGTTGACATTTGAAAATGATGTCGCCACAGAGTGTACTTTCAAACCACAAGAGTTTTTTTGCTGATTATATCATGTACCAAATTACGTATGAACCACGTTTCCTAATTACAGATTTCTTGCCGTAAACCAAGTGTGCGTTTGTTTCATTGAAAATAAGTGATTTGAAAAACATTTTCCGAAAAATGATTGCTTATATTGTTTTAAAAAATTAGTTAACGGAAAATATTTCATCATCGATAATAATCTATACCTAACTATTTTCGTGTGCGGTAAAAAAAAATTTCACTCATTTATTTTTCTAAACAATAAAAGCGATCATTTTTCGAGAAAATATTTTTCAAATCACTTATGTTCTACGAAACGAACTGTGACATTAGGAATTTTTCACGTTTTGTACTAATATTTAAAATGATTTTACATGATCGTTATCGCCCGAAGTCCGATATGATAGGAGGTTGACGCGTAAATTGATGGTGTAGTGTGACGGTAAATTATTAAATGCCGCCATATTAGTTGAAGAAAGGATTGATATGCTCGGAGTTTCATATTGGATGATTTTCAAGTTCTAAATTAACCGAGTTAAGATTTTCTCAGCATCCATTAGCTTTTCCTAGTGGGTTATTTTTCGGACTTGTTAGTATTTTGAACGGACACTGATTTCCTTGTTACAGATTAATTAGTAGATACTTTGGTAACATAGCAAAATATTATGAAAATCTTTTTATCGAATGAATTGACAATTTTTCCATTTGTGCTTATTTTTCCTATTTAACCCCCTCACACATTTTCCTCTTAAAGATATGAAGCTTGGTAGTGATGAGGTCATGCATTGACTCATGAAACTTGGCTTTAGTTTATTAATGATTGAAATGATTACTGCTCACACTTGGCCAAATGAAATGAAGCATTCTCTCTTCACATAAAGATATCTTCTCTTGGCTTATGATATCAAGCCATTTGCACCTTAGCTATTAGCATAGGGGCACATGAATCAATTTTATTGCAACACTCAACCCTTCATTTATTAAGGCAATGAATACCCTTATGACTCACTCATTCACTTAGCCAAGAAGAAGAAGAAGCCATCTTTCATTTGAATCAAAATATCTTTCTCTAGCTAATCTTATAAGGCCACTTGTATCCTAGCTATCTACTTAGGGCCACTTGAATCATTTCAATTGGAACACATACCCTTCTATTCTTAGGTGTAATGATTTTAACCCAAACTTATTGTCATGTTCCGGCCAAGACTATGACCCGTGGCATACTTGTGACTTCCTGTTAAATTTTTATCTTGAAGTTACGGACAAGCAAAAGCATATAATTGAGACAGTTACAACAACATTCAAACAACAGGATTAAAGCAGACAACAGGAGCACACCATATATTTACATGATACTTAGAAATTTTACATGTCAAGCCTATTTACATGCCCTTTCTTTTCTTACGGGCCAATAAATGCTTACATACCCGCTATAACAAAGGTTGGGTTATACCTAACCCCGCTACTGATTCCTCTTCAAAAAGTTCCTCCAAAAAGTGCTTTTCCCAAAAAACGCTTGGTCATTCCCAAGTCCAGTTGGTCAACTAGGCCCTGTCTGCGGCGGTCCCAGGTGCCGGGCCATGAGCACCACCGAACGGTCCATTAAACCCATGAAGGAGTCCGATCAATCTGCCATCCTCAATCCACTCATACCAGGCTTCGAACACATGCAGAACATTCTGTTCAAGGCCTTAATTAACCATAACTTGGGAAATGACCTTACGATATGCTCTCCCTTCGGCAGCGTCGATCACATCCACAATCATCTCCACAGGGGTTCCAAAACGGATCGGAGGACCCGTCATCCTATGGTTTTGAGGGAAAAACAACAGGGAGTGAGTAGTTGACTAAATAAGTAAATTCACTGATTTCAGATTATGAGGAATCAATTGTCATTAGACATGCATTCAACCTTACCACCCCGAGTATCGATGGCAGATCAATAGCAAAGATGTGCTCACCGTCCAACATCACTCATGATGTAATACAATTGCTAAGAAAACACAAAGCATGGTATTTCCATGAGGCACATGTCAATAAAGGCACGGAATTCATTCGGTTCATGCACCATGGCGTGCACACAAGGTGTGCGTTCCCTTTTTCTCTTCCGAGACGTGTCTATTGGCTCATGCTTTGCTTATATAGACAACCATACAAACAAAATCGCATTAAATAAGTCCAAGCATGGTTCAGGATTAAACACTAGCTAACAACGTATTGGGTCATCCTATCCCAAGATTAGGGAATCTACTTACTCTACTCGACAAAGCGAGATTTTGTGGGGACCAAATGGTGACGTAAGAATGAAGTGGTGATTGGCGTGATCAAGAGGGAACCGGTTGGTGGGGTAGGCGTGGATGGTGATGGTGTGAAAAAAAATGAGACTAAGAGGGAACCAAGCCTATTTATAGTATGGTCCACTCATAGTTCTAATGAACTAAGGCCGAAAATTCATAAATGAAGGACCTTAAAGTCTAAGCTTCATTATGATAAGGCCTTGAAAGTCTATGGCCATAATTAAGCTTACATCTCTCAACTTGGTTTCCAAGTTTCTACCTTAGGGTCATTAGACCCTACTAACTCATTTAAGGCCTAAACAAATCATGATGATGATGATGATGATGATGATGATGATGATGATGATATATATATATATATCTATCTCTTCCCTTTGGCCGTGTGCCTTCTTATTTGGCGTGAATGATAGTATTGGTCCTCAAGAGTCAATTATAGAAGTCTTCCATAAGATTCCTATCTCTATTATTGGGGTCTTCTTGGTCAAGTTTTATCATTGACAACTTTCTAAGGGAGTTGTCAATTGTTGGTTCTATATTTCAATTATGAGACAACTTCCAAAAGAAGTTGTTAATTTGTCCTATAGTCCATAACTTCTCCCTTGAGCGTGAATCACTTTCTAAAGACCACAATTATTAGCTTATGCAAGACAACTCCATTATTGGGGGTTGGTCTTCATTATTGACCAACTTGTTCAAGAAGTTAGCAATAATGCACAAATAGACAAGTCACAACACATTTCAGCTTCTGCCACCACATGTAAAGCCTCATTTCCCCCTTCGTGTGACCTCCAATGAAAGTTTAACATATCTCATTTGAAAGCTCAAAATGTGCACATTAAATCACCAGAAGATCTCAAGTCCAAATTCCCAAGGTTTCACATGAGAAATTGTGCATCTTTGAAATTGGGTAAATCTAGGCAGTTTTGCACAGTAATGGAAATTCCTTCAAAATGAATAGTAGATGAACTCCGAAAATTCTAAAATTTGGACATGTTATAAAATACACCTGGATAAACATTTCTCATGAGGAACCAAAATCCAAATCTTTCTGTAAGTGTCTCTTTTAATAACCCAAACACAGACTAAAAATTGCTCGTTGGAACAGAACCGTTGTTCCTCAAAATTGGTTCTTTACCATACTTAAGAAATCTCGAAAAATTCTTAAATTTTTATATGTTGTAGAGGAAGAAGTCCTCAGGAACTTTTGAGAAGGAAGTTTGCTCGAACTCGGCCCAGAAAAGTTGGTAGAAAATTGAGAAAGTGTAAACATCACAAAACTACCCATTCTTGGCAGTTTTCCAGGGTCCGAAAACTAGGCTTTCGAATTACTCATGTCAAATCCAAAAATTATAATATTAAAATATGTTAAACTTCAAGATATTTGGAACAACTTTGAAGAGGGACATTTTTGGAAATTCGATCCACAGTTTTCCACAAAAATAACAAAACGAAGAGGTACAGAGGAACTGAATCTGGGTTTTCCAAAACAAGAACAAGAATTGAGTCCAAATGGGAAAATAACCAAATTTGATTTAACAAAACTCATACCTAGTAACTTGAATGGACATACAACACCCATTTAGAACTCAATTCTAGCAAAATCAAGGGTATTAGAAGATTAGAAGGTTTATAAATGAGTCTCATCTCCTTGCTTAGTTCTAATGACACTTCCTTCTTCGGACACCAAATTTCACTAAATTTAGTTAGGCAAAGAACTAAGGTAATCAAGGTTTCAGGTGTCTTAAATGATCGACCATACTAACCGATCTATACCCGACCCTCAGATCGGTCCGTACACTAGTCACATTGCCATCTTCTTTTGGTCGTCTCGGTCCAAATTAGGGATGTTACACTTATCATTACTTTTAACCTTGATTATCTAGATTCATTTCCTTCGACCTATAAAAAGACCTCCATATGTCTTCAAGCTTACAAAAGGGAATTTCAACTTGTTTTTGCAAAAGAGGGAGATCTTTTGTCGCTTTCTTCTTCTATTTTCACATTCCAATCTTTCGTGTGAAAGGAAAGATTTTATTCGTATGTTATAAAAGCTTCAAAATTCCATCTTTCAAGAGTTTACGAGCTGATTTGGTGGATTCTATTATCTTTTCTTTAACTAGTTTGATAAAAAAAAAGAAAGTTGTTAATCTCTGTTTACTTATCTTGCTTTGAAGGTGGTTAGGGCTTTGAGTTGTCCAAGTCTTTAATTGAGGTAAGTGACAACTCTAGGCGCTAAGCTAGGTTATTCTAATGAGTACTTGACTTGGTTGGTTGATGGTTATTATATTTTGTTTGCCATCGTTGTCAAGTGTAGGTAAACTTTAATGATGATATATGAAATCTTTGTGTTCACTTGAGTTGGATTGTTAAGCTTAGGAGGTGTTTGATGGATTGTCTAGGAAGTGTTTGATGGTTTTCCGAAGGGGTGTTTGATTTTCTCTATGATATGATGACAATTTTTGTGTGAAAGATATGAAAACAATGGATACTCAACTTGAAAGTCATATTTTTGTAATCTGATTAAGTTACCGAATTACTAGCTAAATTTTGTCGATTGATTGGGTTGTCGATGATCACGTCATCGATTAATTGAGCTGTTGATGTTCACGTTGCCAATTCTCTAAGAATGTTATCATGGGTAGCATCAAAATGAAAAGAGATAAGTGTGTTATTATTACTTATGTAAGTGATGCATGGAAAAGACATGGCGATTGTATTTCAGTAAGGATATGCATAAGATGATGTCGTGTACCGAATGTTGATTGTGAGAATGGCTATGCATGAAAGGATGTTATATGTTGAATGTTGATTGTGAAAATGATGGGGTGTATTGAATGTTGATGTTAAACATGTTCATGTGCATTAATGCTGCATGATAACATTGACTATTGAAGAAGAAAAGTGACGTCGTCCACGTGATGGTGGTGATGTTGCCCTATAGTTGGGACATCCTACTGTGTGATCGGGATGCCCTGGGGAGTGTTTCGGGATGCCTCGGGAGTTAAGATGTCCTGCGTTTAAGATTTTGTATCAGTATGGCAGGATGCTCTGTGGGCGGATGTTGCGGGATGCCTCGGAGTTGAGATGCCCCGCGAATCGGGATGTCCTGTCGGATGTACGGGATGCCTCAGAATTGAGATGCCCCGTAAATCGGGAAGATCCGCGAATCGGGATATGATGAAATAATGAATATGATGCATGTTCATGAATATACATATATGCATGTTAATAAGGCACCAAATGATACTGATGCATCAAGAAATTATATGCTGTACGTGTGCATTGAATAGATAATACCATGCATTCGTGTGAGGCACTTGCAAAGAAGGTAAGGTGTGTGCTCATGCATTGATTATGTTGGGGGAAGAACAGCAGAAGTGCCAAAAGTTGCGTACGGAGCTCATTTTGGTGCCAAAAGTTTCAAACGGATCACTTAAGTGCCAAAAGTTGTGAAAAACGATCACTTAAGTGCCACATCGCCGGAAATCCGACGTGGCATTTTTTTATTAATTTCTCAAGCTGATGTGGCTCGCCGGAGGCTGATGTGGCATTTCTTTTCTTTTTTTTTCCTTTTCTTTCTTTTTCCTTTTCTTTTCTTTTTTTTCTTTTCTTTCTTCTACTATGGCCGGTGGCCGGAGGCGGGCGTCGCCTTCCTCCGGGCGAGGGCCGGCCTCGCCCGGAGGAAGGCGACGCCTCGGCGAGGCCGCCGTGGCCTTGGCGAGGCTCACCTCGCCAGATCAGCGAGGCCGGCCCTCGCCGAGGCCACGGCGGCCTCGCCGGGCCTCTCCCGCCGTGACTTTGGCGAGGGCTCGCCTCGCCGAGATCCGGCGAGGCCGGCCCTCACCGAGGCCACGGCGGCCTCGCCGGGCCTTGCCCGGAGGAAGGCGACGCCTCGGCGAGGCTGCCGTGGCCTTGGCGAGGGCTCGCCCCGCCGGATCCGGCGAGGCCGGCCCTCGCCGAGGCCATGACTGCCTCGCCGGGCCTCGCCCGGTGGAAGGCGACGCCCGGCGAGGCCGGCCCTGGCCGGTGGCTGGCCTCCGGCCACCGGCCATGGTAGAAGAAGAAGAAGAAGAAGAAGAGAGAAAAGAAAAAAGAAAAGAAAGAAAAAAAATATTTAAAAAATTGAATTATACACGTGGAAATGCCACGTGTCATTAAAATTTAAATATAAAAGCCATGTATTAAATTTGGTCGGAATTTCTCGCCGTTGGCACTTAAGTGATCGTTTTTTCTCCGATTTGGCACTTAAGTGATCGCCGGCGTAAACTTTTGGCACTTAAGTGATCCGTTTGAAACTTTTGGCACCAAAGTGAGCTCCGTACATAACTTTTGGCACTTCTGCTGTTCTTCCCCCGATTATGTTGCTCCGAATGTTTGTGATTATTATGCTAGGACGGGTGCAAAGGTAAACTCCTACTTTAGACTAAGAAATTTCATTTAATGAACTTCGGCTCGCCCCTTATTTTTCAGTTTGTAGGATGGCTTCCCAGACATGACGATGGAGGGGGCGAGATATTATTAGAGGCTATCAACCCCTGAGTTGATGGTGGCTCGCTTTTGGGTTATTGTGAGAGTAGCGGTGTTGGTAGACCCAACCTTCTTCCCAAGACTATGTATTATATTGTGATAATAATTGCTGGTGCATGTATAAAGTTGAAGATATCTATATTATGAAACTTGTGCGATTTTCTTGTTAGGGATGTTGTGAAATATTTGTTGTGCTTCCGCATGAGTAATTACAAATATGAGATAAAATTAGAAAGGACACGTGTCGCACGTGACGTTTTGGAGCGTCACACGAATGCACCCCACATCTTTGCATAATTTCCAACAAAAGTCATATGTAGCTAATTGCAAAACTTTCTGTGTCGAAACTCATGAGCACATGCACAATGGGGAGGAGGACTGATCTTGGATCACAAGACCTTCAACAAAAAGGATTTCAGCTGAAATTGAAGTGACATTCATTGAAACCTGCCACAAAACAATGTGTAGCATGAGACAGAAAGAAGACCCATATGTTGACATCTTCTCAAATGCATGATAAGGTTTGTCCTTTTAATAAGAGATTGTAATGCACTTACTTGGATCCACGGTGACCAACATCGCCATCCCCCAAAATCGTAAGTCCCTTCGGCCTCCTCCTCCTTCTACCGGCAACTGTTGAAGGCAAACGAGTCGTGCGACAGCAGCGTGGCCGGCTGGTAACAAGGCCCGGTGGGCTGCATGGGCTTGCAGCTGGCGTCCGCCCCGCACGTGTAGCCTATAGCCACTTGGATTATCAAGTCCAGCACCGTCGGCTTGGCCATGCACCAACAGCATAGACTTGGCTTTTAGACGTGGATTTTTCTTATAAAAAAATCCACGTGAATTTTCTTTTTCTAATAAAAAATCCACATAGAGATTATTATCTAATTAAAAAAGTCACATAGGACTTTTGGCCAAAATTTCTCGCCGTTGGTCATTTTTTCTCCGATTTGGCACTTAAGTGATCCGGTGAAAACTTTTGACACTAAAGTGAGCGCCGTACATAACTTTTGACACTTCTAGCTTCCTTCTCCCTAATTAAATGTATTTTTTTTATTGCAATTGGCGATGTTCGCATCTATCATTGGCCATTTATCATGCTTTGGCTAGTTTTTCATCAGTTTCGAGGTCCACACTTTCATTTTTCTTTAGAGCACAAGATTCATGAAGCCCATTTCTATCAACAAATTGACTTCTGCTGGATGCAAAGTCAAGAGATGTTCCGAGATTGGTTTGCTCCTACGAACAACGAATTGGCTGGAGATTCGGAGAAAATCCAAATAGCCGGACGCTATGCCGTCGAGCTATGGAAAGCTATGATCTCACCGATGATAATGTGGAATTTATGTGGGTGTCGGAAGAAATTAACTCCCCAAAACACAAATACTGGTCACTATTTCATGACATTATCAGCGGAAACATGTTCCCTACCGTACTCGGGTATATAACTAAGGCATCTAGTTATTATGTTGATCATGATCGATACAAGAGATCACCTCTCATCGATTTTCTTTTTTCCAGGTGCTTAGATGTGATGGGTCCTAGTGTACCGAAAGAGCTCACCGCATATCGATTCTCGACATATGCCATCAATGTGCTTTCATATTTTTCATAAAGCCAGTGACCCGTTGTTCTCAATTCATCAAAAAGGGAAAAATTTTGAAAATTATATTTATGTGATATTTACTCAATTTTTGCATCAACGGAAAGCTCACGCCCGATATTTTCAATTAATCAAATTGAGATAAATAGTGTCTCATGGAAATTGGAGCATATGAATCAAGAATGATAAACTTTATCACTCAATAAATCCCTAATTGACACGATGAAATAGAGCATGTTTAGGATTGAATTCGTTATTGTTTGTGGATGATTATTTCAACTCCTAGTTGTTTGTGCACTGCTTCATCCATGATCAAATGCCATCGTGCTTGTGAATCTTAGTGACAACCACTCTTGCTTGTTCAAATGCCTTTCGAACTGATCCGTTTCCATTGTAGATATCCTCAAAGAGTAAATGTATTTCATGGGCAATGCATTTTGTGATCTCCGCTTTTTATTTACTTTGAAGTTGTGCTGTATTTGTTTGTCTCTACTAAAAACGTCTTTGGAAAATGCTTTTTTTTTTAACAGGCTGACATTTGTTAACTGTGAATGGATCAATGGTTGGTGAATGTACTTGCTAGAGGGTACTGTGATGAGATGAAGAGAAAGAATAAGCCAATTGTTTTGTATCGTCGCACGGTTCGACTCTCTTTTTTTCTAATAAATTCAATTGTTTTTTTTAAGGTTAAAATGGTTATTCATTTTGATTATTTTGGTATGCAAATATGCTTTCTGGTCTACAGCAAGGTCAAGAATTGTCCGAAAGTGATCCATCCTCGTCCGTCTTAATGGAAGATGACGAGGTAAAAATGTTAGGAGCACACTCTGATATTGCAATTACAGCAAAAGAAACCCTTGCAAACTCCTCTTGGGGGGGACATGTGCCTATCTATAACTCCTCGGCGAAATTCGTAATTCATTTTACCTTGTGCAGGCCGTACGGGATCATTTCTTCAAAGACGCATAGGAACTGCTGAAGAGAGGCAAGGTAAGCATTTCTCCTCCGACCGTCCATCCAAATCACAGCAACAATTTGGTTCCAATTTCCAAAGCACCTCATGTATTATCTGCAATCGAGATGCACCCAGTAATCTTTTCCAAAATTGAGGTGTGATTTTGTGCTCTGTCAATGTAGGGATACAGGGTCGCTGGGTAATGTGGCGCATGGTCATTAAAGGTCGTGGTAATGGGTTGAATACCGTCGCAGTTATTTTGATGAAGATCCAGTTTACGTTGGACATAAGAGAATTTTTTTCCCCTTGTTGCTATCAGCACGCCAAGTATATGTTTGCAAGCTACTGGATACTTGCACTGATTTGCGTGGCATCTTCATTGAATCACCACAGTATTTCCTTGTAACTTGCAGTACAGGTTAAGAATTTTGTTCGACAGTTTACCTGGTTTTGATTTACACTATTCAACTTAGAGTTCGCATTTTATCAGTAGAAGGAATTGGCTCTGCATTTTTGTTATTTCCCTTTTGCGGCGGCTTTTCCGAATTTAGCAGCTGAGGCATTTAGGGAAAGCATGCTTAACAAGAAAAGTTTTTGAGTTTAAGGGCACTTGTTTACGTCATAAACCCTAATTTATACGTATCATATAAAAAAGCTTGTGACTTCGAAAATTGGAAAATTCATGTAATGTTAATTGCAAATTGGGTGACCCAAGATCTAGCCAAAACAGAGAAGGAATAGAAAGTTGACCGAGAGATGTTTACTGACATTTACTACTAAAATATGACTAAAATGAAATTATTGTTGCATTGAGATTGAATCGAACTCTCGTACTTCGACGAAGTAAGATGCATTGCTTTGAGAAGAAAACATTACTGTCTCATTTTTATCTTGAACTCCTCAAATTCATTGGTTCTTAGACCACTCGGTTATGACTTCTTCACCTTAGTCGAGTTACCCTTGGAGCAAGAGAAATAATGTGCGGATAAGGATGGATTTAGGTCGCAATTCATCGTGAAACATACAAGGATGACTTGGTATTATACCGGCGACATTTGAAAATGACGTCGCCATAGGGTATACTTTCAAACCACAGGAGTTTTTGCTGATGTTAAAAGAGTTTCGGACATATTATGTACCAAATTACACATAAACCACGTTCCCTAATTACATCTTTCTAGCAGTAAACCATGTCTCTGCATAATTTCGAACAAAAGCCATATGTAGCTAATTACAAAACTTTCTGTGTCAAGACTCATGAGTACAAGCACATTGGGGAGGAGGACCGAGCTTGGATCACAAGGCCTTCAACATAAAGGATTTCAGCTGAAATCAAAGTGACATTCATTGAAACCTGCCACAAAACAATGTGCAGCATGAGACAGAAAGAAGACCCATATCTTGACATTTTCTCGGATGCGTGTTTAAATTTGTGTTTGTAATAAGAGATGGTAATGCGCTTACTTGGATCCACGGTGACCAGCATTGCCGTCCCCCCGAAGTCGCAAGTCCCTCCGGCCTGCTTCTTCTGCTGCCAGTAACTGTTGAAGGCGAACGAGGCGTGCGACAGCAGCGTGGGCGGCTGGTAACAAGGCCCATTTAGCTGGATGGGCTTGCAGTTGGCGCCCGCCCCGCACGCGTAGTCCATGGCCACTTGGATTATTGAGTCCGGCACCGTCGGCTTGGCCACGCACCAAACGGCATAGACTTGGCCTTTAGGCGGTGCCGGCGAGTGCACAACAGGGGGCGAATAGAGCGGTGGGCCAGGGGTGAGCTTGGGCGGGCTGGGCCCGCGACATCCCGGTGGGCTGTAACTGAATTCTGGTGGGCTTGGGCTGGGGTTATACTTCGGTGGGCTAGGCATTACGGCAGGCACACTTGGTGGTGGAGGAAGTGAACCATACGGAGGAGCAGTGACAAGATCATGTGACGGAGGAATTGGTGCTATCGAATCAAGAGGTGGTAGAGAGAAATGAGACACTGGGCCAGGAGAGTTAAATGGAGCACCAGTGTCCGATTCACATGATATTTCCAGCATCGTCCCCGGTTGAATTACCGAATCGTCGGGGATTTCCCGACCTCGAAATTTCGACGTATCGAACCATTTTCTTGCTTCTGCAATACGTGAGAATAACTTGTCATATTATGGCGAAAGTAGTGTCGAATGAGCGCTATTAGCGGGAGGAGAGGGCAAGGACATACTTACCGCATAGCATGAAGTTGGAACCACCCGTCGCGATGATGCACGCGACCAAAATGCTCGACAGGAAATTTCCAAACACCATTTTGCGAAATTGCAGCAGTGTACTCAAAGCCGGGACTGAGTTGCTATTTGTGAGTCAATTGGTTTCTCGTGTGAATAGATTCCATAGATCTGCGATGAAGCAAATGTATATATACAGGACTTTAAAATGGAAGGAGCAGCATCATTCTTTTTGTCTGCTGCTTTTTCCACGTGAATTCCGGGGACACATACATAACATCTGGGGATAGATCAGCTCAGTGCGAAACGGGAGTGATTTTAGGATTGTTCTAGTGCGGGTTATTTTTGTTACCTTTTCCTCTTTGTACTTTGTACCTATGTGGAATATGTGCTTTGCTTGATGGTCGAGAAAAACAAGAAACTGGCTTTCTATGTACTTTTTTATATTTTGCTTGATTTTCACTCTTTCTCTCTTGAGTTTGAGTTTGCAATTTGCGTGGGATAAACTGAACAGCAGACTTAGCTTCTAGTGCATCTTTGTTTCTTTGAAAACCAGGTGATTCCTAACAAACAAAGTATCGACTTTGTGAGTCGGCTCAGCTAGTAATATTTGAACTCTCTGCACATCAAACCCAGGTTCGAATCTAGTTGCGAGCAGTTCTCTTTGGTAGGCGATACGTAATTTCACTATAAGATTTTCTAGACCTGTTGTACACCCTAGCTTGACATGTGGTAACCTTCTCTCCTCCTAATTTTTTTTTTTAATAAAAAAAGCATCAACTTAGATGGCAAGAAGTTTGCTCTTCTGCTTTTTCTCGAGTTCAAGTCTTATTAAGTATCCAGAATACATCAGGTTGATATGGGACAAGTTTTTTTTTGGTCGAAGATATTGGACCAGTTCAGCTTCTGAAAAACCTGACTTGGATACCACCTAATCGGTATATGAAGAAAAAAGTGATCGGCCTAGTGGTAAAGGGCTCATTGTTCTGCCACAAGGTCATTAGTTCGATTCAAATCGTGATTGAACTTTTGAATAGATCATACTGCGTTGCCTAACAACAACATGCCTCGTGTAGAAAGATTTTTTTAGCCACTAGTATCTTGGTGGAGCTACAGTGATGAGTTTGTCAACCTCAAACTTTCGGATTGCGTGTGGTACTGGGTAACTGTGGCTCAAATCGAATATTCCGTAAGTGGGTATAAAACCCTTATAATAATATCCGGAGGGGATCACTAGCACTGGTGGCCCCTCCCCAACCTTCTCACTATATAAAAAAAGAGGGAAATTACACAAAACACCCAGAGTTATGATAGTACACATTTGTCAATAAACTTTCAAGTGTTATATATTACCCCATTAACATTATGTTATATTTTACATCAACATGTAAAATGTACATGACTTTAATGGGGGTAAAAATTAACTTTATTCCCGTAATTTTTAGGAAATCAATATTTCACCCTTGATTTCTAAAAAAAAATTAAAAAAACAAAGAAAATGTAGAAAAATAAATTAACTAAAACATTCATATCAGAAAATTGAGCATGAATGGAAATATTAACAAATAGAATAAATTTTGATCAATAGACAAATAGAGCTAATAATATATTTTAGGAAAAGAAACACAATTAAGTAAAATGGACAAAGGCCTCAATGACACAAAGTTCAAATTATAAAAATTGGTTACTCCAAATGTATCCAAATGGTCAATTGATGAAAATACTAATATCTAAAAATATCGTCTTGAATTTTGGTTAATCATTTCCTTTTATGAGTTGAGGAAAAATTTTCCTTCTATAATATTTTTTATTTTTATTAATCTTAAATTTGTTACATTAATAAACTCTTTAAATATACATAGTGAGTAACCTTGTGCTTTGACAATTTTCTGTTATCGAGGCCTGCGCTTTTTACTTAATTTGTGTTTATTCTTTATCTAAAAATATCTTATTTAGTTCTATTAAAGTGACTATAATTTTTAACAAAAAAAAGTGACTATAATTATTGTTTAATATTGTTACTGATACTTAGTTTATCTATTATTCGAATTCCAATTAGGTGGTTTCCGTAATATTAAAAAAAAAAGGAAATTTATGATTTAAAAGCTACAGAATTTGGAGAATTGGCATTTCTTCCATATAGCTACGCAAATTAAATTGGCCCATCTATGCTTTGCAATCAATTTTGTCTTATGAAAGGAGATGGGAAAATTTTTCAAAAGTTCTAAACTTATTGTACTTTTGCCAATTCAATCCTAAACCTTTCAATTTTGCCAATTAAGTCCTAAACCTTATCAAGTTTTGCTAATTGAGTCCATCTGGCTTATTTTGATCGGAAATCACTGACGTGGACATTGGCAGTCTTGTGTGGTGCGGCCAACTGACGTGAACAATTTTTAATAATAGTTTTTCTAATTTTTTTATTAGTTTTTATTAATTTTTTTCAATTTGCTTTTCTTTCCTTCCATCTTTTCATTTTTTGTTTCCCTTAATGGCCCGCAAGGGTCGCGGCCCTCGCCCAAATCTGGACGAAACTGCCTTGCCAGCCTTCACTACGCGGCCGGCGAGTGAGTTACTTGAAAACCACTTACTCCACCAATCGACGGTTATGCCCCTTCTATTTCTTCAAACTTACCGCTACCAGTTACTTTTTGTATCTACGGCTCCACTATTTGATGGTTGCATCGAATTTCCCTTTTAACATATAACTCTATCTTCGTCTTTTGCCAATTGAGTCGACATTTTGCTCCGAAACTTGGTTATTGTCACCTGGACCCTCTGTCGGCTAAAACCAGTATTATTGTCAACTAACCGAATTTGCTGACTACGAGCTTTCAACACTTCGCCAATTTTTTCTCTGTCACGTCTTGCTCAGTCTCTTCAAGGTCGTATTTATTCCGGTTGACATCTAGAGAAACACAAGCAACTTCTGTTTCATTCCGAGATGGAGGTATTTGCGGACTACTCAGCTAAGGGACCTTGGTTTCAGCACCTCGGACTGATTGTACGAGATGGAAGAACCTAACCCTAGTCGCAAGAAATGGACTATGTAATCGCCAATTGCATGACTTAACACATGTCGAGCAATCGGCTGTAAGTTGATGGACGGAAAGATTTAAGTCTACTTCCGGTAACTTTGATGATCGAGGCATGTCCTTACTTGCGGACTTTTGTGTTAGAAGTGGGTCTTCGGACCTCTTTAAGTCTTCATCTATGTAGACATTCGACAGAGGTGGTAGGATAGGAGAGAATAAGCCAAGAAGCCACTGTTAGAATCCTATTTGTGTGTGCTCATATGGGCAAGTTGTTGTGATATTATGTGCTTGGTATCTACTCAATGTGTCAATCCTATATTTGCAAGTGAAGTCTTCCATTGTCATTCACCAACACAACCGGTGCCCTACCATTTGGAGAGCACACCTGGCTGCCAAAAAGAAAGGAGACGAGCTCAGAAGAATCTGAGAGTATGTAAGAAACGTAGCTAAAATTGGCCCAAACCACCCTATTAGACCCGGCACTCATCATCACATTCCCATGCCATTTAGGGTGGTCAAAATCGGTCGATGTTTTGAGAATAACCAGATCAATATGTCTTTTGACTTTAATGTTGGGGTTGTAAGTAATATTGCAAGTACTGTATCATTCTGGATCCAGAGAAGTATTACACGGCTATTGTATTTGATGTCCAAAGTGATCCATCTATATGTGTACTTAATGTCCATTTCAATGTGCTAAGGCTGAAAATTTGAAGTAATTTGGCATGACATGCAGCAGTAACTCACCTGCACGATGTACTTCGTGCACATATGGCAGTAACTTACCCCCACGCATTTGTATTCTTATGCGACCAGGCGAATGTTTGTACCAAGTGAAGTGCACTATAATTTAGGCACACGACAGTATCTGCTTTTGACTAGATTAACTAGACCATAACTAGATAAATGCGTTCTCTTCCTCACTACCACTTTAATCACCAACGAAAAGGGGGAAACACAAGAGAAAGTTAAACCAGAAACCAGAAACATCCATTATTTCACGGCCTTGCCGCTTCCCATATTGGGTAAAAATGCGAAAGTGTCAATTACATAACTTAAAAATCCGAATTAAAAAATCTGGAACAACGAATTATTGATAAAAAAAAAACTTATATCTGCAGTTGAAAAAATAAGTTTAAACAGGGCAAGAGGATTAGGATGCAGAATGATAGCCAACCATAACAGTACTGCGGATGCCAAGTGAACGAGAATTTGGTTTCGTTAATTAATCACCAGCTCGATTCTTGAAGGTAACTTTCCCTTAAACTGTTGCAGAGCACGTTCTCTAGGTTCCTTAACTTTTTTTATCTCGTCCTTAAGATATTCTTCGTCACAGGGATTCACCACTAACTTCTCCATAGCAATGGCATTGTCAATAAGGTAATTCACTAGTTCGAGATCACAAGGTTGACCATAATAATTGAAAAATTCAGCCTCCTTTAGGTACCAATGGGGAGGTCCAACAACTCTTTCTAGTTCTCTTTGCGTGCATAGCATCTCCCACGGGTACGTCAACTTGACAAAAGAAGAATGCCGTGTATTATTAACCACCACAAGATATTGATACATTGGAGTATGTCAGTGGAAGAAAGAACTTGCAAAAGAAAGTAAGTCCATGTGGATTGTCACGTGGAGCTAATACTAATGACAGGATGTCCCAACAACTCACCCATAAGCAGAGAGTCGAATAGGATCAAACAGTCGCTTGGCTTATCATATTCTATCCTACTACATAATTATAATGCCTAAATAGTTGAAGGCTTGAATGAGACCCGAAAACCCACCTCAAACACAAAACTCCGCAAGCAGGGACATGCCTCGATCACAGGAGTCAATGGCAGTAGACTCACACATCCTTCTCCGTCAACTCTCAGCTTCAATAGCTTGACACTTGTTAATTTAGGCAGTTGACGAATATGCAGGTTTTCCTGCATATTAGACAGAGAGAGAATCAAAGACAACAACGTAGATTGTAAAAAGGAAATAACTTACGAAACTTTATGAAAATAGTTGGTGCTCTTACATCGGGTGAATCAGAAAATTGAAGTATGAGAATCTGCAGACAAGAAAGACTCGAAAGTTGAGACAATGTCACATGCAGAAGCACCAAATAAAATCCTGTAATAGACACCTCAGACAGCTGGGGGAGCTTGTCCAAACACAATGGAATTTGACGTCCCACGAAAGTGAAGGACACAAGGTCCATGTCATAAATCTCAACACATTCAAGATTGTCACAACATGCTATGTCCAAGTACTTCAGCTTCAGTGATTGACCAGAAACTCTAAACCTATTCAAAGTAGGAGTATTCTGCAAAACCAATCGCTCTAGAACCGGGCAATTGGTAAGCAGTTGCTCAATGAATTCTCCCTCCACAGTTACTCGATTCAAGTAGAGCTATGCCTAAATTCAACATGCCAAGTTCAATGCCAAGAACTAGAAGGGTTCAAGCCAAAATTACTTATACCCAAAGCTCGTTGTGAACACCCTACAACAGCATCCATAAGTGTCTCATGCCCTAACATATATGGCAAGCGACTAGGATCACAATCATGCCTAAAATCCTTCACACTCGCGGGCTCGAAATCGACTTGGAGAATTTTGACTTGTCTTGCCAATGCAAAACCAATCCACCGATCGATGTGAGATTTATATGAGTTATTCCACTTTGACAATGCAAGACATTGTCCACCCATTCCACATATCTCGCCCTCTCCTTTTCCGCCAACTCGGGATTTTCTCTCATCTTGTCAAGTAAATCAGACCAGTTGAAATCAAGGTTGGTGACCTGACAAGTAGACAAATGTCTCCATCTTCTGGAAAGAAGAAAGTCGCTTGTGCTTCTCTAGATCTCAAAAGAGATAATATAAACCCTATAACATCCTCGGGCAAACAGCTGATCCGATCCTTTGGATTGAGTTTCACCAGAAGAAAAAACAAACAAGGTTAGAAAAACCTCAATGATAATCTGAGACGTTTACATGTGTCGTTGGCTTAGGAAGAGAGAGAGAGAGAGGGTGGGATCTTCTTACGACTAGTTCCAAGCTCAAAAACGAAACTTTATGCAGCAAAACTCGTTACCTTGTCTGCAGATCCGTCTTCGGATTCAGAGCGAAGCCTCTTTGGAGGTGGAGAATCCATAGACGCCGACAATAGTTCACCTTCATTTCGTTAAAAGCCCGTCTTTATATCTCCTTTTTCTTTCCTCGTTCCTTCTCAGATTTTAGGGAATATTCTCAGAAACCCCTCCCATTTTCGATATCTTTTTTAACCATCTATAACGATTAACATTGTGGAAATTGTATTACACAAATAGAAATATTGTGAGAAATATATTATCAATAATGGCATCTTTAGATTAGCTTTTATTTTTTCCCTCGCCCAGTGGCCGGCGAGCTCCGGCAACCCTCGTTGGTCAGGTACATAAAATGAAAAGATATAAGGAACTAAAGAAGAAAAGGAAAAAGAAAAAATCAATAAAAAATATTTTTAAAATATATAAATAATATTATTAAAAATTGTCCACACCAGTGTCGGTCGTGCCACGTAAGATGATTGGCGCCCACGTCGGCGATTTTCGGCCAATATTGGCCGGTTGAACTCACTTGGCAAAACTTGAAAAGATTTATAACTCAACTGGCAAATGTTTATAATTGAATTGGTAAAAATGTAATAAGTTTATGACTTTTTAAGTAATTTTTCCGAAAGAAGATATATTTCTTATGCTACAAATCCGGTTCCCAATTTCTTAATGATTTCAAATATTCAACTCCCATGTTTGTCCTCAAGATCAATCCTATGAAGACTCAGATATGTTTTGTTGTCCTCAAAATCAATCGTCTTCATTACATCTTATTTGTAATTTGGTTCCATGGCATGCACACCAAATTCTCCATCGGGTTCACCTATATTTGGTCATTTACCAATGTGGAGTTCAGACAATCAAGTACAACGTGAGATACCGAACGCATATGTTCACTCCATCACAACCATAGGTGCAATACGTCCTAAACTTTTTTCGAAGGTGTAGTCAAGTACCTTCGATCATTAGAACCGAAAACCGGGTATGTCTCGTTGGAAATTGTTTGTTTTGACAATTTAAAGGGTTGCCGCATATGAAACGTTTAATTTCACTTTTTCATGAATGATTGATTGAAATATTTGGAATTAAATTACATTAGATATATATCATTTTGTACTTTCGGCACTCTTTTTTCTTCTAAACCTTTTTATTGATATTGTCGAACCATGGGACCATGTTTAACCGTCAATTTTTCATCTGGAATGTTGGAAATAGTTGAAACCACAATTTACGACAGAGTGCAAGAGCTTAGTGGCCCAAGGATCGTCTGTCTTTTACGAGTTCACAAGTTCAGATCATATCGTTAGCGAATCTCGGCTGGCATGTATGTTGGGCATTTGATATTGTCGAACCATGGGACCATGGTCAACCGTTAGTTTTTTCATTTGGAATGTTGGAAATAGTTGAAACCACAATTTATGACCAATTGCAAGAGCTTAGTGGCACAAGGGTCATCTGTCTTTCACGAGATCACAAGTTCGGGTAACATCGTTAGCGACTCTCCGCTGGCTTGTATATTGGGCAATTGTTACCTCATATGAAGAAATTCTCGATTCTTGGCACATCAGCAAGACTGTGGTGACTGAGTAATTAATGTTATAATTAAATTTTTTGCAATAAATATGAGACGAGACACCTATGAAATGACCTAAGAAGTCGATTGCTAACTTGTAGACCTGTCAAAATAGGTCATAAACTCATTTCTTAACCCATATATCAATAAATGAATCATAACTGAGTTAGTTACATTCACTAAATGTGTCATAAATGGGTACAAATATAATATAAGTGTTAAATAGGTCGTGAATGGATTTACAACTTATTTAAACTGAATTCGTCTCTCTCGCCCTCACTCAATATCGCCCTCACTCACTCAGCACCCTCATCTCAGTTTGGGTTCGAGTTTTCCTAAATTGAGTTAGATATGGAAGTATTTTAGCAATATGGATTGGGTCGGGTATGGGTTGGGTATGGATTGGGTCGGGTATGGATCATTAGATTTTCATTACATGAAAATGAGTCAAAACAGGTTAAATGGGTCTATTTGAGTCGGATCATTTTTCGACCTGACCCAAACCCAAACCGATCCACCCGTTTGATAGGTCTACTGACTTGTAACGAGCACTCCCCATAAATATCCATGAATAAAGGAGAAAATAGACCAAAATTCCTAAATGTCAGGCCCAAAGCACAATCAAATCCCAAAAGATTCGTAAAAAACACGACCAATTCTTGATTGTCTTGAATCTGGTGCAATTCCATCCTCTCAACCGTATGTCAACCATTTTTGCTAACGCGGCACGATAGAAATCCAAGGTAAAGAGATGAAATTGCACCGGATTTAGAATATTTAGGATTTAATTGCACTTTTTAAATTGTTTGGATCTAATTGTACTTCAGGCCAATAGTTTAAGGATCAATACCATAAAAAATCCTAAACTATACTCACTGTGACATAAATACCCCGAACTTCTTCTTTTTTTTTGTGCCACTAAAAGCCCTAATTAAATTTGCCCATTGTGACACAATAGCTCAAATTTTTTTTTTTGGTTTAACAATGTGACAAATATACCATAAATATATCACACATGTATAAGTTTGGGCTTTTTTGTGATTAAAAAAAAGTTGGGGGTATTTGAGTCAAAGTGGACATGTTTAGGATTTTTCTTGAGAAATTTTTTTTTGAAGTATTTGTGTCACAGTAGGTTATACTTTGGGGTTTTTTTTTTGTGGTATTTGCCCATAGTTTTATAAAGTTATTTACTTTTTCTTGGTAGAATTATAATTTTATTTTAAAAAGAAATCAACCCTTTTATTTTTATTATTTAAAAAAAAGGAAAATACCACCAAATGTCACGCTCCGTACCCCACGAAGCGCAACATCCCGTCACGGTCGATTAAGGTGCAACGCTCCCAGGAAGCGTCGCCGACCCAAATCCCAAACAGAGATCAAGCACAAGCGGAAGTACGTATATAAATATATATATGCACCCTGACAATAAAATACATGAGGCCAAGGTAGAACAACCAGCAAACAACACCTCTGAAAGTATGTATACTAGTATTACCAAAGAAAACTTTTTACACAGTTCATTTATACAACAGCAGAGGAAACACATAGTCAGCAGCCACTCAGTCAAAAGGGGTCAGTGTAAAACACTTCGGCTCCTCAGCTTCCTCGACCATGGCTGCAGGTCCGTCCCTACAAGGGTGCACACTAGATGACTGCTGGATGAACTGCGGTATACCAAAAAGAGGCGCTCTCCTCGGCATCCTACGGCTGGGGGTCTGAAAAGTTTCGGTTTACACAACCGTGAGACGAATCTCAGTGAGTTCAATCCCTAAACCTAGGCTAGGCTAGCATGCAATCTCCTGACCGGAAACAAATATTTAAAATCATAACACAACCCTAATCATACACTTCTCTGACCCTGCAGGTTAGACAATTCAATATGTAATAATCACGGGACATACGTGGCACACATTATCACACGTACGCTAATCATATGCTCATACACCGAGTCTCACACACTCGCATGCTAATCAATGCATGTTTATGCATGCAAATGTCATCGACATGTCATGTACATTTCTTTGGCCCACTGGCCCACACTGGCACACTTGCCCAATTAATTATTATTACGACTCGAGTCATCAATTTTTCACGGCCCGGTGCGTCTAGCCTGCTTCAAAGTGCATGAGGCACAGCAACCGATCTGGCCCAGTGTCTCTAGCCTGCTTCAAAGTGCATGAGGCGCAACACTATTCTCCTTGCGAACCAAAGCCTGCTTCAAAGTGCATAAGGATGGTCGCCTTCCGGACGTACCGGGTATCGTCCTGCTTCAAAGTGCATGAGGACGGTATCGACCCGAAGGTCCTTAGGTGATCACACAACTCATTATTATCTGAACCCAGCGTATAACGCTTCAGAGTATTTTAGGTGATCACATGCCCATGGTAGACACGCATTCTCGCACAATTTCATCACATGCCTCACTCTTGGCATATGCAATGCGTGTCCATGTTATGCAATGCAATGCAATGCACCACGAGCACCAAGGAAATTCATACACTCAATAACACAACACGTGCTCAATTGGCCCAATTAATACCGTGTGGCCCAACGTGCGATTCACAATTCAATAATTAATTGCAAGCCAAACAGTGGCCAATCGCACTCCACAAAAATCAGCCACACCACATGCGACATGGCAATACGCAATCAATCACAATTAAGCACGAATTATACACAATCAGTCAACCCGGATATACCCGGTAATTTCACCAATGGGCACCTAATTTGACCAATCAATCCAATTACTCTCCCCAATAAATTCTCATTGGCCCACTACATTTTTCCCGATAATAATTTCTATAAATCAGTACACTAATTTTCCTCTGCCAGTACTAGCATTCCTAATCCAGTCCAGAAAAATGCACTATTAGTCCTAATCCGGGTTTAGAAATTTTACTCACTTAATTTCTGGACCACGGCGACGGGGAACGGCGGCCGATCATGCAGCTGATAACTAGCATTTCATGAATAGTGAAACCGGCGGCGGAATTCCCGGCGATGCGCACTGTTCACGGCGGTACTGTTCACAGGATGTATGGACTGTACGGACGGGGGTAGGAACGGTGCCGGCGAGACGGCGGCGACGGCTGCGGCGGCCGTACGGATTGCTACAGTACTGACCGTACGGACACCGTATGGCCGGCGAAGAACGGCGACGTACCGACTAGCTGGACGGCTGGGTGGCGACGGAACGGCGATCGGAGCTCCGGCGAAGCTCCGGCGAGGCTCGGACGCGGCGGCGGTGCTTTACCGGGAGAGAAAAGAGAGAAAAAGAGAGGGAAAGGGAGAGAGAAAGGGCTGGACAGAGGCGAGGCTCGGGCTGGGGGGTTGTGGTGGTCGACGGCGGGGCACGGCGGTCGGCGGCGGCGCTCCGGTGGCTGGCGGTGAGCTCCGGCGAGACAAAACCAAGAGGGAAAATGGAGAAAAAGAGAGGAAAAATGGGAGGGAAGTTGCTGTTGGGGGCTGGTTCTGCCGAGAATGAGGGGAGGAGAGAGAGAAAAGATGGTCAGCTGGTCAAATAAAGCAGCCCAAAGTGCCACGTGTCGCCGATCCGCGAAAAATGACCAAAATACCCCTAATCCAACGGTTTTAATTCAATCCTATCCAAAAATGAGGGACAAAGTGGTCTTTTGGTCCAATCATGCAGCTCATAACCCTTGACAATTTTCCTAAAATTTTTCCCAAAAAAAATTCGGAATTAATACCGGCCCAGGGGCAAAATCGTCATTTTTCCGGTCCCGGGGCGAAATTCCAATTTTCGCACATACGCGTTCCATATGTGTGTGGCCAACATAATATGGCGTCGGATTCGCGAAATTCACTTTTTAAGCCCTCGAAAATCGACTGCGAAGTTCCGGGAATAAAATAATATTATTTTTCGCTCCCGAGCCAAAATTTCAGTTTTTCACCGAAACCACTCTAAATGTGCATGGCCACCCCAAAATGACTTCGGTTTTGAAAAATAACCTCAAACGGGCTCAAAATCCAACCTCGGGGCCCACAGGGGCAAAACCGTAATTTTCCCCAATTTTTGTCGAAATTCCAATTTCTGGCTAGATTAGCCCCAAATGTGCATGGCCACACCAAAACGACGTTGGTCCTGCAAAATAATCGTAAACGTCCACAAAATTTCGACGTCGAAGTTCGGGTCCAATCTCGCGATTAAATTTGCTCATTTTAAAATTCTAGAGCCTCTCACTAACGGGTGGCTGTTTAGGTGTTACGCGTATCGACCTAGGGTTGTCCGAATCGTAATGGCCTCGATTTTCGAGAGAGCGCGAGGAATTATCACTAGTACCGGAGGTCTCGGTCATTTAGGTTAGTTCGGGAATCGTTCGCCATGTGTACTCTCGGTCATGCGGAATCACCCGCGATCCGATCGTACATCATTGGTCGAATCGAATCCGTCACCTTCCTAAGATCGGCTCACATTGGTCCAAAATATTCCCTCGGCGTTCCTCGAAGTCCGTGCCTAACTCGCGATCGAGTCCCCGGTCCACGTACATATTCCTATTTAGTCTTTCCCAATAGGTTAGTATCCCGTGATTGATCAGGTCCGGGCGAGACTTTCTAAAATTAAATGAGAAATAATTTACACTTTATTGATTCCGAAAATTGGTCGAAATTCAGGATGTTACACCAAAAATCCTAAATTATGTCACTTATGATAAATTTACCCTGAACTTTTTTTTGTAACATGAAAAACTCCAAACTATGCCACTTGTGACAAATTTACCTTGAACTTTTTTTTGTGACACGAAAAACTATGTCACTTGTGACAAATCTACCCTGAACTTTTTTTTGTGACACGAAAAATCTCAAACTATGTCACTTGTAACGCATTTACCCCACAATATTTTGGCATATGGGCATTTTCATCTTTTTCCTTTTTTTGTTTTTTTTTTGTTTTTTTTTCTCTCTCTTCCCTCCGCCGGCCATGGTAAAGGGAAGCCGGCGAGGGCTGCCTTCGCTGGATCCGGCGAGGGTCACCTGATGCTAGATCCGGCGAGGGCTGCCCTTGCCTGAGTCGAGCGAAGTCGCCCGATGTCGGATCTGGCGAGGGCGACCCTCACCAGCGTCGGACGAGGCTGCCCTCGCCCGCCCAGGCTAGGGCGGCCCTCACCCGACGTCGGCGCCGGCTTCCCTACGCCATGGCCGACGGAGGGAAGAGAGAGAAGAAAAGAAAAAAAAAACAGAAAAAGGAAAAAGGCGAAAATGCCCATAGGCCAAAGTATTGTGAGGTAAATATGTCACAAGTGGCATAATTTGGAGTTTTTCGTGTCACAAAAAAAAGAGTCAAGGGTAAATTTATCACAAATGACATAATTTGGGGTTTTTTTGTGGTATTTTCCCTTTAAAAAAAGAAAGACAAATAAAATCTGGGGATTAACGGTCACGTGCGTGTTGTGTTGCGGCCCCCTTGACTTGTACCTCCCCTCCCAAATCTAACGGTAACTTTTCCCACTCTCTCTGTCTCTCTCTCTCTACAAAACCAGAGCAAAGGCACCGATCGCTCAACGGCAAAAACGATCCACAAATTCGCAGCAGCAGAGGAAGGACGCCATGAACGGAGGCGACACCACCGACGACGAAGAAACCCTCGGCCTCTTGCCTGACACCTGCAAGGTGGTGGAGTATCTGGAGCCGGTGATGTCGCGGGACCTCCTCCACAAGTTCCCGGACAGCTCGTCCACGGGCTTCGACTACTCGCAGAGCTCGATCTGGTCCCCACTCCTCCCCCGCTCCCACTTCCCGGTCGACTCCGGCTGCTTCGCCACCCCGAGGAAGCTCTGCTTCGGGGGGTTCGGTGGAGAGAAGACGGCGGCGGCGGCGAGGAAGAAGAAGAAGGTTAATCTCTCGATGAGCAGCAAGAAGAAGATGATGAGGACGAAGAAGAAGTCGGCAAAGGTCTCTGGTTCGTCGCCGACTCCGATGAACGTCGCCTGTGCGCCCTTCGCCAAAAGGGTACTACACTATCCGATTCTCTCTGTTCTTGTCAATTTTTTTTTCAGAAATTCATTCTATTTAATGATTTGTTACTATGGTTTTGTGATTATTTATGCTTGATTATGGTAATCTAAGTGTGAATCATGTAATTTCTTCGTGCAATTTATCGAATTTGTATTTCAGAATTTCCAAATTTTAGGGTTCGTTGGGTTTTGGATTTTTCAGGGTTGGGATAAGGTGCTGAAGGCAGCATCCAAGCATTTCAAGAAGAAGAAGAGAGATCCCACGGCCCATGTGAAGCTCTCCAATTACTTGAAAGGCTGAGATTCTTTCATTTTCTTTTGCTAGATTGCTACTATTGATTCGTATATTCTGTTCGGCTTTGAGCGACCGCAAAATTTGATGATTCTGAAACTCATGTTGGAATGGAAATCTGTAACATTCCGAAAGTTCCCAGGACGACAATTCTTGTAGCACCACACCATTCTCCAATTTATGTAGATCTCTGTTCTTACGCGCGCAATTTCTTTATTGTCGTGATATCATTTGTTGAAATTAGAAAGGAAGATTGGCGATGAACATAGAGGACCTGAAGCGACCTAAACAAGTTGCGCGAGCATGCATTTTGTTCCGCTAATTGTGTTGTCATCGCATTGTTAGATTTCCTTGCACTTTAGATTTCTTTAGTCTCTGCCATTGCCCTAACCCCCAAAGCTTGAAGAGATGAGCTCTGTTCTTGTTCTTTGGGGGGGAAAAGTAAAGGCTTTGGAGACTTTGTGAGCGCGCGCTGCAACGTGCGTTCGGGGCTGAGTTCATGCTTTACTGTCGCTGGGGATTGCATGAAACTTGATTTGATTAAGAAGGTAAAGTTGGAATCTTTGATGTGAACCTTGAAATCTATAGTTGCCCTCAGCACTGATGTGTGGAGTTCAATGTCTACGAAAATGAAGGAGATGTTTGACAGGTACTGTGGGAGCATGGGAAAACAAAACTCGATGATGTTCACAGCAGTAGCACTAGATCCTCAATTCAAGTTGAAGTTTTCGAAGTTCTGCTGGGAAGGCGTTCATGGAAATCAAACTGGAAAAGTTGACTGGATGTTAACAAATTTGAAGGTTTGAGTTGAGTTGGCTTTATGAGTTTTGTCATGATGTGTTGCAAACGCAAACTTCTCAGCCTGATGCATCTGTTTCACCAATTTCATTTGTTTATGAGAGAGAGGCATAAAAGGGAGGTTAAAACCGAGTTAGATCTGTATCTTGTGCAGCGATGTGAAAAGATTATGAAGATGAGTTTGACATCTTGACATGGGGGAAGAACAATGAATCGGAGATATAAGGTACTCTCCCGCATGGCGAGAGATATCTCGGCAGGCAATTCCAGCATCCACACTTGCTTCCGGTGCAGCTTTCAGCACGCCAGGACGTTTCCTTGATCAATTTCGTAGTTTCTCATTTCCGAGGTTGCGGGCTCTCTCATTTGCGCACAAGATTGGTTGAGATCCAGTACGGTCCCAGCTTGTGTGGAAGAGAGCTTTGAGAATGCTGAGAAACTCTTGTGCGTTCTCATGCATACTAAGTATATGGTTCAACGAATTGATTATATTGGGTCTTCTTTGCTTGCCAATTCTTGCAGAGCTTTTTTTTTTTCTTTTTTTGGGTCAAAATAGAGATATCATTTCATTAAACCTGAGTCCACTTACAAGAATAAGAGGCATCAAAACACAGGATTTCCCAAAGAGGAGAAGGGGGTTAGAAGGGACTTACACCTTGACGCCTTTACAATCCAATCTGCTAGTCTGTTTGAGTCACGGGGGCAGAGGACTAATTCTAAACTCTCAAAAAAGGCCAAGAGGCCAATACAATAAGTGATAAGTGGCAGAGATTGTTCACCTCACCGAAGAAGAAATCCCAGTAGGGGGAAGTTGAAAAGAAGCGGCAACTTTTCTAGTAAACATACTCGTGTAAACTTTTCGAAAGACCGATGTAAGTCGGGATTGATTAGGATCTCATGCTAGATACATTTTCGTAGATTGTTCATTTTGGTACATGGAAGATTAACAAATGCGAAAGGTATTTGTAAGTTACACGTAAAATAAGGCCGGATGAAAAAACAAATCACGACCTTTTTAAGAATTTTCAATTTTCAAGTATATTTCTAATATCATCTTGTAAGAAGAACGAATGAAAGGATTGTGTGCTTTTGAAAAATAGAATTAACAGCAATTCTACAAAGGTTATTAAAAGACAATTTTTGGAGGGAGATTACTCTTGGGATATATTTGACACGATTTTTAACAAGTGAGGATTTATTTCGTAGATGAGAAAAGGTGAAAAATTTAGGGTGCATTTGTTTCGCGAAAAATGAAGAATTTGAAAAAAAAACTTCTAAAATATGATCGCTTATGTAGCTTACAAAAATATCCACATCGTTCACGAAAATATTTAAACATAAATTATTGTCGATAATGAATATTTTTTTCATCGATTAATTCTTTGAAGCGATGCAAATTATTACTTTTAGGAAAATATTTTTCAAATCATTCATTTTCTGTGAAACAAATAGAAAGTTAATTGTTATTTGGTCCACTAATAATATGTAGCGACGTTGGAGGTCGATGTTCGGTTGGCTCAGCATCAAGAATTCGAATCGTCAAATGTGGACTAAAAATGTCATTGAGCAAAAGTCCAAGGACTAAAAGTAAGATGCCCTTAAAAATATGGGGACTGATTTTTGATTTACTTGCGAGCATTAGCGTCAATCGAGTATTAAATTGTCAGTAGTGCTGACTCGATGATCTCCTTGAAACGTTGACCAATAATGTTAGTCAAAGTACTTAATAAATTGTCTTAATAAATCATATATCATCGTCAAGACGAAATTACGGTTGGGCCAAAATTGGAAAACGCAGAAAAGTAGGAGGGCCAAAACGCAAATGGAGAATTAAGCGGGAAAGAGAGAGACAACTCCCGCTTGGCGCCATTTTTGGTCTCTCTCTCTCTCTCTGCGTCTTCTTGCTCCTGCTCGGTGAAGAGTGGCTGACGCCCTTAACATTCGGCACTCGATTGCTGTAACGAAATATGGATTACCATGTCTTAGCCCTGCAACCCTTTTCTTGTTTCTGTCGTTTGAGGTTTTCCTTGGCCAAAAGCTGCGACCTTTGTTCCCATCTTCACTTTGTGCAAGCGTTTGGATGGATGACTTTCGAGGGGTTTCGATTCCTTCTCTTCATCTGTTGAATCTTGTGTGTAGGGAATTTTGTTGATTGTGGGGATGGCTGCTGAATGTTGCAGGACATGGGGTGCAGATGTGGGTCGGACATGGGTAAGACCCACGATGTGGGCGACTGGAGCCCGGCTAGCGAGTCCACGATCGGAGCCGCAACGACGAGGTCTCGCGCATCAGATGAGAATTTTACTATGAGGGATCATTCCGTTCGATCGGGGCATGCGAATGCGGGGATGATCGAAAAGGTAGAGTGCATTCATTGCGAAAAAGTGTTCTTTCACAACGCGGATCGGGGTGCTTTCTCGATGTGTAGACATTTGAATGAATGCCCCGAGTACCAGGGGAACGGGGGTTGTGATAGCGATGCCGGTAATCTTACTAGTTGGAGATTTGATCAAGCGCATTGTAGAGGAATGCTCACGAGGATGATCGTAAGTGAAGGGCTACCATTCTCTCTGGCAGACAGTCAAGGCTTTAGAGATTTTGTTTGCGCAGTGCAACCTCGATTGGAGCATGTTCCCCGCTTTACTATCGCCAGGGATTGCATGAAACTTTATCTGATCGAGAAGTTTAAGTTGCAAACTTTGTTAGGAACCTTGCAATCTAGAGTCGCCCTGAGTCTTGTTACATGCAGTTCCGTGCAAAATTCAAGGTATTTATGCATCAGTGCGCACTTTATAGACAAGGACTGGAAGCTGCACAAAAGAATGTTGGATTTCATTTCGTTGCCTAGTCATAATGGTGGACACATCGGCGACTTAGTAGAGAAATGTATTCAGGAATGGGGTTTGGAGGAAAGAATATCCACGGTAACAGTGGATGGTGCTAGTTCAAATGAAACAAACGTTGACTATTTGAAAGATAAGTACAGGTGTGATAAGTTATTTGGCCTGAATGGGGGATCTTTTCATCTGAGGGATGTGACTCCAATTTTGAATCTGATTGTGAATGATGGGTTGAATGAGATTCGTGATTCTATTAGTCGGATTAGGTGTGCAGTTAGGTATGTGAAGAGTTCTCCGGCTAGAGCTCAGCTATTTCAATCTTGTGCTGAGAAAGAAAAGATAGCCTCTAAGCGTTCCATTGGTCTTGATACTTCTACCAGGTGGGACTCCACCTACCTAATGTTGGAGAGGGCGGTCATGCTCAGGAAAGCTTTTGAAAGATTGGAAAATGAGGATCCCTCATTTAGGGAAAAGCTTCATCATGAAACACCTACAAGTGATGATTGGCAAAATGCCCATGTGTCTGCTAAATTCTTGCATGGTTTACATGGCTATAAAAAAGTTGTCGAGTATCTCGAATGTCACTTCTAACTTGTATTTCTCTGAAGTCGCTGCGATACTTCGGACTTTGTATGAGTGGACAGATTATGCAGATTTATGCCACAGATCTATGTTGAAGAAAATGATACAAATGTTTGCCAAGTACTATGGGGACATTGATCAAATGAACTCGTTGATGTTGATCGCAGTGGTGCTTAATCCTCAATTGAAGTTGGAATTGTTCAAGTGGTGCTACGGACGAATTTATGGTAGTGAAACTGAAAAGGTTGATGAGTTGTTAGCAAATTTGAAGGTTGAAGTAGGGCGAATTTTTTAGTATTATTATGATATGTATCAATTGTCATTAGAGAAAACTCGATCTTCTCAAACTTCTAACTCCGCGAAGATTGCTCGTGATTATAATTACATGATCCGTGAGAGTCAAAGAAAATCGATGCGTCCAAAACCGAGTTGGATCGGTATCTTAAGGAGCAACTCTCATCTTATGAAGATGGTTTTGACATCTTGTCTTGGTGGAATAATAATGGGAAATCATTTAGTGTTCTTTCCTCCATGGCAAGAGATATTTTGGCTATTCCAGTATCTACGGTTGCTTTTGGTGCAGCTTTCGGCGAGCCGAGATGTGTGCTTGATCAGTTTCATTGTTCTTTGACTCCAAAAGTCCTGGACTCTCTTGTTTTATCACGAGATTGGTCAAGATCAAGTCCCACCCGTTATTACATTGAAGAGAGTCTGGGGAATGCTCAGAGATATGAATCAGGTTTCTACCCCCATTTTAAGTTTATTAACGCAGTTCGTTGTTTCACAGTTCTTCTTCGTTACTCGTCTCCTTAGTATGAATTTTAACGTATTCATTGTCTTTTGCTTCTATGCTTTTTGGTTTTTATAGGGGTAACTTTCATCACTGACCATGAAATCCTGGCAGAATGAAGTTTTAAAGACTATGGTAACTTTCTAGTAACATGCTTATGACCGAGTGAAGTTAAACTGATCAGGATCTCATTTGTTGTCTTTTATTTTCACAGATTTAAAGCTTGAAGTGCTGCAAGAGAGATATGAGTTCAAGGACGTCTTTCTTTTGTGCTTCATTTTCGAAAGCTTCGACCATTTGTGCAGCATTTTCATTGCTTACTCTTCTATCGTGGGTCAATTTTAATCATTTGGGATGCCCAGGTTTAGTGACTTTCTAGTGGACTCTGCATTGCACTAGATTTTTCTATATTTGTGCAACTGAAAATATATTCTAATGATTAATTTTCGACTATAAACTAGTTTAAGTTGACAACGAAAAGACACCAAAGAGGACAATGTGCCTGTGACATTTTAAGGCAGGCACATGGGAGGTTTCAAGGTAAAAAGTCCAAGAGTTACAGGATAGATGTTCTTAGAAATATGGAGCTTTTGCTGACAGATTTTCAGCTTTTGAACTGTGCTGGTTTCTTATATGAAACGTTTATTTTAGTCGGCACAGTTCTAAAGAAGCTGTGATGGTGCCCGATGGATTTCTCTTCTGTTTCCTGGATAGCTAATATCTGGTGATGGAAGTGTTTTCCGCCAGTAAACATTAAAGAACAGAGCCCTTTTTAAATTTTATTGTTGCCGTTTGAAGCTCTTTTCTTTTTTATTTGTCCCTTAGAATTTCACCCTTTTTATATGTCTCTTTACCCATATTGTCCGAGGAGCTTTAGTCCCCGGGTTGATCGACGTTGGTTATTCTGATTGCTCAGTTTACCCGAGACGGAGCGGCTATTTTATCTGGCCCTACAAATGCTGATTGAAGGAACTTCTATTGCCATTTGACATGTCTCTTTTTTGATGGTTTCAATATGGTAGCCAAGTCTTGATACTTGAAACACTCGGGGAGGTAACTGAGCTTGAAAACCAAGACACAACTGATCAAGAGTCCTTTGACTTCACATCTTTTACCCGCCATTTATCCTCTGACAATGTATACTTTTTCTAACCGCAGTTTTTGACTTTGGTTTTGTCATGGGTCTTGTGACATTTGGCATCAACAAAGCCAGACCGGCTTGGTCCACAAAGTAGCCGTATAAGAACTTTGGGACTAGGAACTTCAGGTGTCCCGGACACCATCTTTCCCCCTGGTGTGGTTCCTTAGTCTTCTGATTATGAATGCAATGTCTGCTCAGAAGGGCATCGCTGCGATGCTTGAGTTCTTACCATTAAATTATTTTTTGGAGTACTGACGAAATTTGCTGGTCACTCTGTTTGCTGTCAATTTTTTGTCCCCCATCATCTGGCCTTGTCTTCCCCCCTTTCCGAAAGAGGCAGACTTCTTTCTCCGGGGAACAGTTTCTGCTGAAATGAGGTTTCTTCAGGCTAGGCCTCGAACTCGTGACCCTCGCGATTGCAACATTTTATGACCAATCGCGAGGCCACAGAAGTGTTTGGCCTGCTGGAATAAGGTTTGAAGATGTACAAACCGGACTGCGCCCATAGGAGCATATAATTTTGGCCAAGTCCATTAAAAATCTTTATGGCCGAAAATTATAATACTGTGCTAAGTTGGAATTAATTCATTAGGAAAGCAACTTTTTTTTTTTTTGGGGTCAAATTAGGAAAGCAACTTGGGGAGCAAGAATTCACAAAATATGTGAATAGGAAGTTTCGGAACTCAGAAAAAGCAAAGTTCTCTCTTTCCCTTGTAGCCGCTACTCGCGTCTCCCGGTGTTCTACGACCGCCGCCCCTGCAGCCACATCTATGATATACCAGCGGCTCTTTTGAGTGAGTTTCTGCAGTGTTGCTCAAACCGACGCCCCACCTGCACCAACTAAACATCCCGGAGGTCTTCTAGACATCGTCAACAGTCCTGGTGATGCCCAGGCTGTCCATCGAAGGCAGCAGCTCCTTTCAGCCACCGACGTCGGTGTCCTTTGACTGGGACGACTTCTCGGTGAAGTATTTCACTCCGCGCCCTCGAGCCAGCACAGAACCGCGCTTACAAGTTTCTCAACAGCAGCCCGCTCTTGCAGTTCAGTACTTGCACATCATCATAAACTCCGGACGCTGCCGGCTCATCTCCGGAGAACACCTTGCTGTGGCCGAGAGTTTTCTCTGCCGTCCAGCTTCCAACCGCGGCCGTCTAGCTCCTCGCATCCACCAGTCGTCAAGGCGTTCCTCGGTGGCCATCAAGCAAGCCTTCACCGCTGTGACCGACTGGTTCACAAAGCTTGCCGCACTTAATCTTTTCTTTGCAGGTTCAGCGAGTGTCCAGCAAACTACACTAGAACCACCAGCGGTTTTCTAGCAGCCGCGGTGAACGTCTCATTAATTCAACCCTCGGCTGTGCTCAACAAAATTTAGTCGTGCCGGAGTTCCTCACCGCCAGCCACCGTGAAATCTTGCTGACGGTCCCGATCTTTGGAAACAAATTTCCGAATTAGGTAATGCCCTAAACTGAACACGATTTGATTATTCCATTGCTTAATTTGGATTCATTGAAATCTAACTTGATTATTTTGAGATTTTTAGTCATCTCAAATTTTCCTATTTCGAACTATGCGTGAAATCTTGTCGCATGTAGTATATTATACTAATATTCAGCTATCGCAGTACTCGGGTGATATTCGGTGCTTTAATGATATCTAGCGTTTGCCTTGCTGATGTCCACCGTTTGCCTTGTTGATATCCGGCCTTCGCCTTACTGATATTCACATAGTTACTTTGTTGATATCCACACAGTTCTTCTTTTCCTGGTTTTTTGGATATGATCAATTATTCTAACCAGTGTATTTTGACGACGATAGTTGATAGTTACGTGGATACTGTAAACCTAAAACCTTGATACTTCCATGTCAATATGAACTTTTCATTCTTCTAGACTTGTTAATGTAGGTTTTTCAGTCGTAAAGAATCCTTTTAGCGAGAATATTACCTAAAACATAAACACTTCTTGAATTTATCAAGATTGATATAAACCATGGTTAGTTTTGTAACTTCAAAAAATATAAAGAGATTTTCAACATGTAGAACATTTTTTTCTCATCGCGTCATCCAACGGATGTCAATTGATGCTATGCAGTCCAAAGCCCACTTGTGAATAGGAATGTTGCACCAACGAGAGATTGAAACGCAACAAAACTTACATAAGATACTGTTTCGTCGGAAATTGCTCTCACGACGAAATATAATTCATCGAAAGTCGTTCTTCGGCTTTTAATGAGAGAGGACCGGGTTCTGTGGCGACTCCGGACAGGAAATATCCAGGCGGACAAGAAATGACCGTGAACTTTTACTTCGAACTTCGAACCGGACTGTACGTACAAACCGTACTGGGATTTAATTGACGACAAAACTTGAAAATGCAGCCACACATGTACACAAAGATGCAACACCGGAATTTAATCGATGACGCAGCATCCGGGATAGAGATACACGCTGGAATTTAATGTACAACGCGAATCGAAAAGCTACAGCTAAGGAAAGATAAAGTGCGGTGCAGGAAAGTAAAGATAATTGAAAGATAACATGTTTGATTTGTCGTAATGGTCGTGTGGTAATTGCTCCTCAGTAGTTTCCAACGGTTGTGCCCATGTTGTTTTATTCCGAAAATCTTGTCTTTATGTCCATGTAATGCTTCCTGCTTTCAAGATAACCGTCTCACGATTTTGTTTACAAGTGACAACTGCCTCATAATCATGCTTCCAAGTAACTGTTCCCTTAAAATATGTGCTTCTTAGCAGTTTTCCAACGGTTGCGTTGAGTCCACTACCTTGACGGTTTATTCAACTCCACTACATTGGCGATTGCTTCGACTCTACTACATTGACGGTTACCTCTTCGACAGTTGCATCTGAGATTGTCGACTCCACTCTTAGTCAATTCCTTCAAGTTGGCTATTCTTCACTAAAATTCCTATTCTTTTTTCGCATCCTGACCAATCACGACCGTCCACTTATTTCCAAAATCGACAACTCTATAGTGCTTTTCTGAGAAAACTCAAAACATAAAAGTTGTAGATCGATGAGTCTTTGTTCTTTTGACTTTAGAATCAGGTCAATCCGATATGTATCAATAAAGTTATGACCATTTTCCCGAATTAGCATAAAGCTGAAATTTCCGCATTTTGACCAATCACGACTGTCCACTTCCTTCCAAAATAGACGAATCGACAGTGCTTTCCTGAGAAAACTCAAAACATAAAAGTTGTATATCCAGGAGTCTTCATTCTTTTGGCTTTGGAATCAAGTCAATCCGATACGTGTCGATAAAGTTATGACCATTTTCCCGAACTGGCGCAGAACTGAAATTTCTGCTCGTTTTCCCGATCCTGTCAATAATAACAAAAAATTGGTCATTTTTTGGTGTAAACATATACACATGACACATGCCTCTGACATATGTCCTTTGTGTTGGCAACTTAATGATATTTGCTTTTACGCCTCATGTCTCTGCCATGTGTCCTTTGATGATATTTACTTCCAGGTTGCCACATACCTCTGCCATGTGTCCTTTGATGATTTTGGTACAAACACTCATCTACCACGATTGAACCATCATCGATGCACTAAATGGATATCACTTTCTACAATCGTCGACGACGGGACGTGTAATTCATGCCTCTATCATGTATTTTTCATGTCGACAAGTTGGCCATCTTTTAGTGTAAAAAGATACCAAAAATTAAATACTTGGCGTATGTTTACTTTGTATTAGCGTCAAAACAACCTAAAACATTCAACCCAATTGAAAGAGATTGACGCGACAACGCACAGCCTTTCTTTTGGTGCACTTGTTGCTGTCATTGTCCCTATTAGTAATACATATGATGGTCTCTGTCATGGTTCTTCCTAACATACTTCTTATAAAGATCATTTAACAGCGTACGATTAACGTATATAATGTTAAAGTGCGTGACCAAAATACGGGCAACTGATTACTACATAGGGATTTATAAAGAGGAAAAAGGGGATTGAGGAGGGGATGATAATGTTGATATAAACATTTTTGATCGATTTCATGAATTAAGTTATGGTAAAATCACTTTGAATCATTCTGTTTATTAATTTTGGCTTATTGCATCATTTAATAAACTGATTTTAATAGACTTTTGATATTCTTAAAATATTGCTCATTTTCCATAGCAGTAATTTTTCAAGAGACGAGAAAAGCATTGTCGAGAAAGGAAGGAGCAGACCGTTGGACCTAACGAATCTTATGTTCTTCTCGTCTTGACAGAAAGTCACAAGTAGCATTAGGTGTTCATAGATTCATCATATAAAATCGATCTAGCGACATGACGATTTCTAAGATGGTATAAGCATAAATGAAATTTCTATTGAAGCACCCACAAAAGAACTTTCGTCCTCAATTGACAATCTCCACAAAAAAAAATTATAACGATGGAGATTCATCGGGTTTTTAAATAATAGTTGTTGAATTCACGACGTCATTTCCCTTCTCGCTGTCCAAGCAGAAATGACCAATGTATCACAAAATAGAATAAATTAAATTAACAAAGCATATAAAAGAACGACAAAACTGCCGCCAGAGGACATATTCGACCAAGAATCCTCCCGACCTCTCAACGCAACGTAAATAATAATCAACATAAAAAGCCTGGAGCCTCATCACCGTCTTCTCCAACTACCAAACGTCAAATTACTCACTTGAGCCCGGGAGATAAATCGGCTGCATAGCGATGAACCCATGCCGAGCTCGTGTTCGTCCCAATCCCTGCCATGGGCCATCTTGTATTGATGGTCGAGATGGCCAAACTCCTCGTCGACCGCGACCCCCGCCTCTATATCTCCTTCCTCATCATGAAGCTCCCAATCGACTCCGACGTCGACTCGTACATAAACTCGCTCGCCACCTCTGTGGCCGCCACCCGCATCTGGTTCGTCCACCTCTCGCGTGAGAACACCAACGCTGATCTCTCCTCGCACAATTTTTTCAACCACTTTATCGAGAGCAACAAGCCCCACGTCAAGTGGGCTGTCGCCGAGCTTGCCAACTCGGCTGGCTCGACCAGGCGGCTTGCCGGGTTCATTCTCGACATGTTCTACACCACAATGATCGACCTAGCGGACGAGTTCGGAGTCCCATCCTATGTCTTCATCCCGTCAGGCGCTGCGTACCTTGGCATGATGCTGCACCTTCAGTCGCTCCAAGACGAGCACCACGTGGACATAACCGAATTCAAGGACTCGGCTGGCGAGCTGGACTTCCTGACTTTCAAAAACCCAGTGCCATCCAAGCTCTTACCCTCCATGGTTCTGATGAAGGAGTCGGTCAGACCATCCCTGGAGCGTGCCAGGAGGATAAGAGCGGCCAAGGGCATTATCATAAATACGTTCGACGAGCTTGAACCGCATGCAATGAGGTCCTTGGCAGGCCTCGGGGCGCCCGCAGTGTACGCAGTGGGGCCCATATTGAATCTGAAGGGCGAGACTAAAAAGAAGGCTAACGGTGGCAGCCAAGGCGATGACATCATGGGGTGGCTCAACACACAACCGCCTTCGTCGGTGGTTTTCCTGTGCTTTGGGAGCGTGGGGAGCTTCGATGAGGACCAGGTGAAGGAGATGGCCTGCGCGCCGGAGCGGAGTGCACACCGTTTCCTGTGGTCCCTACGGCGGCCACCTTCGAAGGGCAAGATTGGGATCCCGAGTGACTATGTGGACCCTGCCGAGGTCTAGCCGGAGGGGTTCTTGGATCGGACGGCTGACGTCGTGAAAGTGATTGGGTGGGCCCCGCAGGTTGCAGTCTTGGCCCACCCAGCAATTGGGGGGTTCGTGTCCCATTGCGGATGGAACTCTATTTTAGAGAGCATATGGTTCGGCATGACGGTGGCCACGGGTCCCTTATACGCAGAGCAACAATTCAACGCATTCGAGCTGGTCGTGGAGCTTGGCCTCGTGGCAGAGATCAAGATGGACTACAAGAGGGATTTCTGGATGGAGAGCGATGTCGTCGTTATCGTGACAGCAGATGAAATTGAGGGTGGAATAAGGAAGTTAATGGAGGGCGAGGTGGCCAGGGAGAGGAGGAAGAAGGTGAAGGAGGTGAGTGAGAAGAGTAGGAAAGTGTTGGATGAGGGTGGCTCTTCTTACTTATCTTTGGGTCGTTTAATTGAGGACATCTTCAATAATATGCCTTGAATTAGGTAACTGCTATGATTTAGCAGTTCGGTGTCTGAATAAGGAAAAGGTTGCTTTCATTCTATTAGATCAACTTGTACTCATTAAAGTCGTCTTAACGTGGAAGTTTTAGATTAATGGTCAACCACATAAAGGAGATTTTCTCATAGTGTGGGTCCAAGAGGACGTTGAAAGAGTAAATCTGGCAAATCCAGCGTAGATCATCGATGTAATAATATTTTTTCACGAACCGCCTTATCTGCTCTTAATTTAATGGTGAGTAAGAGATTGATCGAAAATCATCAAAACAAGGGTGTATCTAACCTTTACACGAGTGTGTGCTCTAATGTTGTACAAATGGGGCCTCCTTCTAGAGCTCAACATATGAGAAATGAAAAAATTCAGCATAGACTTGGCTTATAAATGCTGAGAAGAATTTAATCAATCATAGTGTGTGAATAACATGAAAATATTTGTGCGAAATATTTATCTAAACAAGTCTGTCGTGAACGGATTCTTTGTGCAACGTTGAATTTATGAATCTTTTGTCAAATTTACATAGTGACAACTTAAGTCACTTAATAATCTCCTGGACATCAAAATAGGCCATTGTTTGATTGCATTAGTATGTACGGATACAACTATTCCCTTTGTCCTTTTCTTCTTGCACTCTGTGCATTTTTTATGCACCAGAATAATACTTTTCAAGAAATTTTAGCTCTTGAAAGAATGGTGGTGTGCTTGCTAAATTCTTGGGAAAGTTTTGTGAAACTACAAAAAGGTTATGCGGCTCCTCGTATGCCATTTACAACTTGTATTACTGTGAAATGGCCAGCCTACTTTCTGCAGTGAATAATCGGGCAAACGATCCAGATTTATGTCTCAGATCCATGTCAAGGAAAATAAAAGAAGATTTGGGCCACTACCATGGGGATATTTACAAAGCAAATTGTGTTGATGGCGGTAGTCCTAGATCCACGATACAAGCTGAAATTGATCAAATTCTTCTATGTGAGAATCTATGATTGGGAGGTTGAGAAAGTTGAAGAGATCTTAACGAATTTGAAGGTCGAGTTGGGGCGACTTTTTGAGTTTTGTTGTGCTCAAGAACTTCCAACACTGTGTGAAGAATCAAACAAGATACACTTTACTGTTATTTCTTACAAGTATTTATAGTACAAGGTAGCTAAATAGTTGGATTGAGCATTTACTACCTTTTGGTTATATAAAATGGCATAACAAAGCATCTCTTGAAATATTTTGGGAACTAAATAGTTGTGAAATGATTTGGAAAATGCTTTATGATATGTATTCTTCTTGATGGAAGGAATTGAGAAAGGTTACATATAGTGATTTATGATCCTGGTTTATGAAATGAATTCTAAAATGATTTTATGACTAGTTGGAGGATTGTATTGATGGCTTTATGCTCTTGTCACTATGATCTAAACCCATTAAAGGATTATCATTATGCATACAGTTCTCAGGACGTCTATTTGGGCTAAGCCACCAATTGACATACGTGAATACCTATGTGGGTGATCTTGGCAGGCATTGTCACGGGCGTTAAGCGTGTGATAGTTAGTTATTGCGCACTAGATTGATAAATAGAATGGACCATCATTGATTGCTTTGGTATTACTGATTGAACAGGTAATTTTTATATGTATAAAGTTTTTTGAAGTGATATAACTTATCTTATCTTGTACATATACTATGTACCGGATTTCGACAAATGTGTTTCTAAAGTGTTTACAAATATGCATAATGAATGCTCGATCTACTTAGAAGATATTTTTATACTACTCGATGAGTGGTGATTTGCTCATCCCATTCATCACAATTCTTTTTCTGGTTCTACAACTATAGGCGAAATAGGACAAGACCAATAGCAATAGAGGACTTTTAGGAGTTGGATTTTGGTATAAGTAGAGATATTTATACATATGTTGGAAATTCATTTGTTGGGTTTAGTATGTCAACCATTGGATATATATACATATAATTGTTGGTGGACTTTAGAACTATAATCATGTAACCAGTTTGTTGTTTCATCACACACACACACGTATATGTATATGTATATATTGAAAATGTGTTAATGTCGATTATGTGCATGAGGCTGCGTCCTTTAGATAGGAGGACGGCCATGTCATTTTCCTGCTACTTGTAGAGTCGGGGGTGTGACACCTCATCATTGATATGATTTGCACCACGATTATTTCTCAATTTTGTGATCAATGAGTTAGCTGTTCAAGTTGGTATCTTAACTCTAAGCTTTTTTTTTTTTGCCTCAACAGTTAATCAAACAAGGAGCTCCGTAGGCTAGAGATCCAACCCACGTCTCTCTCTATTATCTCGTTTACTTCCTCAAGTATTGCAGAGTCCTCGTGGACGAACCTGGAGTACCCTTTAGTTTACATTTTCCGGTTTGCGAACTAATTGATTGAAGACCGATCTTGCGGCCGTTATATGGAAGGCCAAATCAATAGATTATACCGTTCTTTCTTTTGCAGTCGGGAAATTTCCAAGATAGAACAACGCACCCTTTGTTGGTTGACATTTGTCAATTAGTTGTCCCTTTTCCTCAATGTGTCGTCGAACGATTGACAATTGATGTTGACGACCATGATAGTTGAGATTTATCAATTAGCTGCCCCTTTTACTCAATGTGTCGTCGAACAATTGACGATTGATGTCGTACAACATGAATTATTAGTTGAGATTTATCAATTAGTTGTCCCTTTTTTCTCAATGGGTCATCGATTCATTGACAATTGATGTTGTGCGGTGCAGAGCCCCACTTGCAATAGAGAGAGAGATTGACACAACAATGAACACGGCCTTTGTTTTTGGGGGGAAGAACAGCAGAAGTGTCAAAAGTTGTGTACGGAGCTCACTTTGGTGCCAAAAATTTCATTTGGATCACTTAAGTGCCAAATCGGAGGAAAAATGATCACTTTGATGCCAACGGCGAGAGATTCTGGCCAAATTAATACGTGGCATTTATAATTAAATTTTTAATCTTAGTTGGATTTTTTTTTAAATTAATCTACGTGGCATTTCCACGTATATATTTCGATTTTTTAAATACTTTTTTGATTTTTTTTCTTTTTTTTCTACTTTTCTTTTTTTCTTTTCTTTCTTCTCCCTTTGGTCACCGCCGGTGACCGGAGGCCCGGCGGGGCCGCCGTGGCCTGGGCGACGGTCGGCCTCGCCGGATCTGGCATGGGGAGCCCTCGCTGGGGCTCACCCTCGCCCATGCGAGGCGAGGCCAACCTCGCCGGGGCTTGCCCGTCGTTGCCCAGGCGAGGGTCGGCCGGGTCTCACTTGTGGCGGGTGGCGGCGGCCTCGTTCGGGCAAGGCCAGGCGGCCGGTGGCCGGCCTCCGGTCACCGTCGGTGACCAAAGGGAGAAGAAAGAAAAGAAAAAAAGAAAAGAAGGAAAAAAGAAAAAAAAAGGAAAAAAGAAAAAAAAATTATTTAAAATAAAAAATGCTGACTGTATCTCCGGCGAGCCACATTGGCTTCAGAAATTAATAAAAAAATGTCACGTCGGATTTCTGGCCAAACTGACCGGAGTTGGCACTTAAGTGATCGTTTTTCAAAAATTTTGGCACTTAAATGATTCAAATGAAACTTTTGGCACCAAAGTGAGCGCCGTACACAACTTTTGGCACTTCTAGTGTCCTTCCCCCTTTGTTTTTGTGCACTTGTGCCTGTCGTCGTCGCTCCTTATAATATGCGTCCCTTTTTGGTTTTTTGTGGAGTGATTTCTTTCGTTGGTGGGCTTTTGTTATTAATAAAATTCTTTGTGGTGCAGAAGAAAAGTGACCCTTGCTTTTGATGAAGTACATTAAATATATACACAGACATATACATATACATATACATATACATATACATATATATATATACATATATATATATATATATATATATATATATATATATATATATATATATATATATATATATATATATATATATATATTGCACCCTTTAGGTTTATAATCAACAGAATGATCTTGCATATGCCTGTGTAGACAAAATTTTTACGTACAAGTAAAATCATAGAAAAGTCATACAATGAATGTTTATTGTGTTAACGTGTAACATCCACGGTTTTGGTCCATGTATCGATCATGGGAAACGGCCAGGGAATCAGTGTGCCGATATTGAGGACTGGTCATGAACCGATCGGCCCGGTCAGAAAGGGCGAGTGAGGACCAACCATGGTCCGATCAAAGGATCGGCCACAAGTTGGCCAAGGGATCGGCAGTGAATCGATCCACTAATCACGTAAGTCGACCCAAGCTATTCGGCACTGGATCGGCCACTTGACCATGAGGGTCGATCATGGGACGATCACGCACCGTCACGGATCGATCGACGGACGGTCATGGATCGATTCCACGAGGTCATGCATCGGTCGCGGGTGATTCCGCTCGGTCATGCATCGGTTACGGGCGACCATGGACCGATTCCGTGCGACCGTGCATCGGCTGCGGATCGATCGATTCCACGTGATTACATGATAGCCGAAGGTCGAGCACGGATCGGTTATTCTTGACCATGGCTCGGTCATGAACCAAGTGACTCACCAACTTAGATGGCAAGGAATTATGTGGCAACTTAGGTGGCAAGTTACTTTAAGTAATCAATGTGGGCATTTAATGAAGAAGATGAATCACCCTCTTAGGTGACCAAGAAGAGATTTGATAATCATTGCCATGAGATTTGGCTTAGAGAACAAGTTAGGCTAAGTCATCATTATATGATGACTCATTAGCCAAATGGACTAATAGGAAAAACACACCAAGGATCCTTAATCATTTCCTAGGACCTTAGGGTGCTACATAACTAAGATAGCCAAGTCACTCTAAGAAAGTTCATTGGACCACTTGTTAAGGCATTTAATGAGGGAAAGGCCTATAAATAAGGCACCACCCCCCTTCATTCTCACCCCCCTTAGCTCACTTCTTCTTCTCCTTTCCTTTTGCACCTCTCTCCTTCTCGACTTTGCTTGTCGTTTCCCTTCACCATTCGACTTTGGACCGACGTTAATGCGTGTCAGCTCAAGCCACGAGTCATGTGTCGCGCTCGATTCATCAATTTAGCTTTAATATTATAAGCCATGACACACATACACACCTGTATGAGCAGGCTTTCGGGTTTTGTTTGCATTGGCTAACAAACAAAGATAACAATCTAGCTTGCGTGAATGCTTGTTGTGTGGTCACAAAAAAGAAATAGCTGTCGCCAATGGATTTTGGTGACATTGCCCGGTGGATTCTAGATGCCTAGCTAGAAGCTTCTGAGAGTGTGGGATGCCTGGTGGATTCCGGATGCCCAGCCTGAAGCTGAAAGCCCTTGAAAGTACGAGATGCTTGGTGGATTCCGGATGTTTAGCCTAAGGTTAGAAGACCCTGAAAGTATGGGAAGAATCGTGTGAGACGGTTAATGAACATTTGATGCATGTTGATGTGTATTGTTGTTAAGTTTGTTGATAAGTTGAGGGTAAATCGTGCCTTAACAGTAAGTCGAAATTGATCACCTGCATATAGTCGAGGTACAATAATAGTATTGCTATTGATTTGTCATTGATGTTGTGGTGCGAGTAATGTTAGCATGCTGGGTTCGACAATGAGACGTCCTCTTAACTCAGGATTAGTGATTTTATTTACCGAGTCTTCGACTCACTCCGTTGTCTTTTCAAACTTGTAGGTATGGATGTCTTACCTTCTCTTCGTCATGGTGTACCGATTTTGGAGTTGCAGCCTTGTTAGAGGAGATAGGAATCCCCCGGCCTATGTTTTTGGATAGGAGCATATTGTCAACAAGAAGTACCCATAGAAAAAAAATGGACTTATAAATGTACTGAGGCAATATGGAAGTATTGTGTTATGTATGGTGTTTTCCTGGCTGCTTGTTTGTTGTGTTGTCCAGGTGTTTGTTGTTCTACACGCTTCCACATGATTGTAACGAAAAGATAAAAAAGAGCTAGGTCGGCGACGCACCTGGAACGTCGCACCAATAACCCCCAAAGTGAGGTCGTTACATAAAGTACATGAATGAAATAAAGATGGGTGCATCGCACGAGCAAAAATGACTAGTAGTAAATAAGGGTTTATAAAGACAAAAAAAAAGGGATCGAGAGAAAGACGATAAAGTTAATGTTGATACAAACCTTTCGGATATGACTCGTGAATTAAATTAAGGTAAAATCACTTTCAATCGTTCTATTAATTAACTATCACTTATTGCATCGATTAATAATCTGATTTTGATAGACTTGTAATATTCTTACAATATTGCTTATTGATATATAATGGCTATTTGTCAAGGGATGAGAAAAGCATTGCAAAGAAAGGGAGGAACGAGTCGCCAGACCTAACCAATTTTATATTCTTCTCATCTGGACGAAAAGTCACAAGTAGTATTAGGTCTACATTTAACCAATTTTTATGTTCTTCTAATCTTGACGAAAAGTCACAAATAGCCTTAGGTCTACACGGATTCAATTAATAAGATCGATCCGGTGACGTGACAAATCCCAAGATGATATGACCATGAATGGAATTAATACTTAAGCACCGTAAATGGAATTTTTGGACATTCATTGGATCTAAAGGTGGATCGAGTCATGCCAATAATGTGATGACAGTTCAAGAGTCACTAAGCACAGTGTGGAGTCGAAACTACGCCTCTAATTGATTGCAACCAGCAAAGCCATGACGTCGATTTCCTCCTTGCCGTTCAGGCATCTCTCTCTGCTTTCTCTTCTTTCTAGTTCCATACAAATAAAGAATAACCAATGTCTCACAAAGAACGGCAAATATGCCAGCACAAAAACGTATACAACCAAGAAGTCTCACAAGAACGGCAAATATGCCAGCACAAAAAAGTATACAACCAAGAAGAATCTGCCCCACCTCACAACACGACGATACATAATAATCAGCAGAAAAGGCGTCGTGCCTCGTCACCGTAACTTCAAAAACAGTCGCAGAACTTCCAAAGCCCTCACTTGAGCAGGGGAAATAATGGCGATGACCCATGCCGAGCTCGTGTTCATCCCAACCCCTGGCATGGGCCATCTCAAGGCAATGGTCGAGATGGCCAAGCTCGTCGTCAACCGCGACCCCCGCCTCTCCGTCACCGTCCTCATCATGAAGTTTCCCTTCGACTCCTTCGTCGACTCGTACACAAACTCGCTTGCCACCTCCGTGGCTGCCCCACGCCTCCACTTCGTCCACCTCCCGCGCGAGGACACCGACACTGAATTCTCCTCGAGCCATTTCCTCACCAATTTCGTGGAAAGCAACAAGCCCCATGTTAAGCGGGCTGTTGCTGAGCTCGCTGACTCGGCCGGCTGGACTGGGCGCCTCGCAGGGTTCGTTCTTGACATGTTCTGCACTACCATGATCGATCTGGCGGACGAGCTTGGAGTCCCGTCATATGTCATGTTCACGTCGAGCGCTGGGTTCCTCGGCATGATGCTGCACCTCCAGTCGCTGCAAGACGAGTACCATGTGGACATAACCGAATTCAAGGACTCAGCCGCCGAGATGGACTTCCCGAGTTTCACAAACCCGTTGCCAACCAAGGTCTTACCGCCCCTGGTTCTGACGAAGGTAACAGTCCGACCGTTCCTGGAGCACGCTAGGAGGATGAGAGAGACCAAGGGAATTATTGTAAATACGTTCGACGAGCTCGAACCACATGCACTGAGGTCCTTGGCGGGCCTCGGGGCGCCCGCGGTGTACCCCATTGGGCCCATACTGAATCTGAAGGGTGAGACTAACACGAAGGCCTACGGTGGCCGCCAAGGCGATGACATCATGGAGTGGCTCGATGAGCAACCGCCTTCATCGGTGGTTTTCCTGTGCTTTGGGAGTTTTGGGAGCTTAGGCGAGGACCAGGTAAAGGAGATGGCCTGCGCGTTGGAGCGAAGCGGGCACCGCTTCCTGTGGTCTCTACGACAGCCGCCGCCGAAGGGCAAGGTTTGGTTCCCAAGTGACTTAGTGGACCCTACGGAGGTTTTGCCTGAGGGGTTCTTGGACCGGACGGCCGCCGTCGGGAAAGTGATTGGATGGGCCCCACAAGTTGCTGTCCTGGCCCACCCAGCAATTGGGGGTTTCGTGTCGCACTGTGGATGGAACTCCACCCTAGAGAGCATATGGTTCAACGTGCCGGTGGCAACATTGCCTCTACACGGAGAGCAACAGTTCAATGCATTCGAGCTGGTGGTGGAGCTGGGCCTTGCAGTGGAGATCAGGATGGACTACAGGAGGGATCCCAGGATGGAGAGCGATTTCGTCGTGACAGCGGAGGAAATAGAGGGTGGAATAAAGAAGTTAATGGAGGAGGTCGACGGCGAGAGGAGGAAGAAGGGGAAGGAGGCGAGTGAGAAGAGTAGGAAGGCGTTAGTTGAGGGCGGCTCTTCTTACTTGTCTTTGGGCCGTTTAATTGAGGACATCTTGAATAATATGCCTTAATTGAGGTGACTGCAATGGTTTTAGCAGTTCTGGTCTATGCCCGTTGAATAAAGAGAAGTGGCTTTCGTTGTGCTAGATCAATTCGTCCTCATTAAAGTCAGCTTAAAGTGGAAATTTCAGATGATTCCCCTTTTTCCTACATGTAAGCCCTCGCATCGCATAACGCTCCAGAAAATTATCAAACACCTTCTCTCTGTGCTGGGGAAGAGCCAAAAGTTGTAATAATGGATGCCACCATCGTAGCTTCTTCTTCCTTCTTCTTACTTCACTCCACCTCGTCCCGCTGGACTCTCTTCGCGCTCTTCGAACTCTTCCTCGTCCGGCACGCCTCGTTTCGGACAGCTCGAATTGGTCCCCATCGATCTTTGGGATCTCCAATCTCTCTATTCGAAGCACAGATGGCCACCGTCAACGCCTCAAAACCTCCGAGTACGCGCCCTCTCTGTCGGTGGTTGGTCCCCCCCAGTCACCCCTCGTTCTTGCGCCCCCTTGTTGCGACTTACGACATGTCGATCCGAGCTCCATTTTTATGGCGTTTTTCGATTGTTTGGTTACATTGGTGTGTGCGTGGATGCCACCATTCGCTTTGTCCTTTTCTTCTCGCACTGTTCGTGAAAATACTTCACCTGCACCGCAAGTACTACCACCTTTCAAAGAAGTTTTCGTCTTAAAGTGTCCGTGAACCATTCTACCACTATCGACAATCTTCGGATTGAAGATAGCCAACCTTTTTCCCATTCGATGATTTATATCTGTGAACGAAAACAATTTGCGATTTTGCATGAATATAGTATTCTGAAAGTTGCCTCACTCATGTGCTTCGTCCTCGCTCTCACCGTCGATGCATGAAGCATGCTAGGGTTGATTCTCCTTCAAATTCACCGGGCAAACTTACATTACGAATTAATGCGAGTGACCAAGGATATGATGTTAAGGACTGAATACGGCTATGCCCAATGTTTATCTTAACGATTTGGGAAAATTGTCCAAAAATAAAAAGTCCTAAATTTATTATACAACGGACATTTCAGCCTTAAACATTTCAACTTAATTAATTTAATCCTAAACCTTTCAATAATTTGTCAATTGAGTCATTCCGGCTAATTTTGGCCGAAATCGCTAATATGACTGTCCAGTCAATGCCAATGGTCCTAAGTAGCATTGGCACAGCCGGCGCTGATGTGGTTAATTATTTAAAAATTCTATTTTTATCTCTCTTTTTTCTCTTTTTTTCTCCTTTTTTTTATGTTTTTTCCTTTACTTTTATCTTTCCTTTTTCTTTTTTTTCCCTATTTCCCTCCACTGATTGCTAGGTCTTAGCAATGGCCGGCGGAGGTCGCTAGCCACAGTCAAGGGCTGGGATGCCTCGCTGGCCTAGATCCGGCAAGGGCTCACATCCCTTGCCTAGATCCGGTGATGGCGTCCCGTCCCTCGCTGGCCTAGATGAGAGACGTATCAATGAGGTATTTTTTGAATTTGGATTTTGGTATAAGTTGAGATAGCTGTATATGTATTTACGATGGATGTTGACACCTATTTTTAATTGCACAAAATTAATTACACAAAAATTTAGGAATTAATGTCCTTAATTCGTAAGCAAAAAATTATTTAGTTTCTAATTGCATTGCATATAGACAATAGGCATATTTGCATTAATAGGGCCTATTAGAGCATATTTTTTTAATTAATTTTCAAAAAAAATTAATTATTAATAAAAAAATTGGATCGGGCCGGGCCAAGGCTGGCCCGACCCGACCCTCTTTTCCCCCCTGCCACAGGCCCAGCCCACTCCATTTTCTTCTTCCCCTTTTGCGTGAGCTGGGCCCGGCTCGGCCTAGCTCTTTCTTCTCCACCTTCCCCGGTCTAGCCTCCCCCCTCTCTCCTCTGCTCTCCTTTGTCCTGACCCCGCCTGGGACAATGCGGATTACCCGCTCCACCACGCAAAATTGCCACGAAAGTCTTCAGTAGGAGCGGTAGGCCGGTGCAGAGCGTTTAATGGAGCAGAGAGTGGCGTCATCGTCGTCGGCTATACAGGCCAGCGAGAGGAGAGAGAGAGAGGCTGGTCGGCTGGGTTCGGTTTTGGTGAGCAAGAACAGAGAGGCCATGAGAGAGACCCGGAGAGATTGAGTGAGGCAGAGAGACGGAGACCTCTTCCGGCGACCACCGTGCTCGTACCGCGGCACAAAGAGAAGAGGAGACGATCCAGTTCGGTCGGCCGAGAGAGAGACAACAGAGCGAGAGGCCAAGAGAGAGAAAAACAGAGTGAGAGAGCAAGAGAGAGAAAAAGAGAGGTTTGAGAGTTTGCAGGGACTGAGAAGAACGTCGGTCAGCCTCCCCGTTACCCGCGGACCAGCCGGAGACCTCCCAGACGTGCCGCCAACCGGTGAGTCTCCTCCGGTCCTCTGTTTTCCCCTGTTTTCTGGTACTGTTTGATCAGGACTCGCGCCGGCCGTTTCGCACAAATCCCGGCCCATACCGTCGTCGATCCCGGTCCCCACTCGCTGTCGGAAGCGAGTCGTGGTTGCCGGAGCCGACCGAGTCGCCGGAGGAGGTCGAGAACCCTTGATTTTTGTCGCGCCCCCCACCTGCTCGATGAAATGCCTCAAAGAGGTTGGTTCGTTTTTTGGCCGCTGGCCGACGAGCGAGACGTCGGACGGTAAGAGACTGGTTGAAGAAGCTTGGGGACAATCTCCAGAGGCCAATTTTAGGCCGGCGCCGGTCTGGGTCGGTCGGCGAGAGGCCGATTTTTGGCTCTGCCGGTGTCCAGGTATGCGGTCGACCCTAGCCGGATCAGCTGATCCGACCCGGTCAACGCCCTGGGTCGGATCCGTTGACCCGGGTCGGTTCCGACCCGATCCGGAGATCCGACCCGGTCAACGTTTTGGGTCGAATCCGACCGACCCGGATCCGCCGATCCGACCCGATTTTAATATTATATTATTATTATATTAATATTTTATTTTATTTTATTTAAAAAAAGAAAATTTAAAAAATAAAAAAATTTTAATTTTTTTTTCCGTATTTACTTCTTATTTTATTATTATTATTATTATTATTTTAAATTTTCTAAATTATGTGGTGTATCTGATGTTTTAATTTAGTATTGTATTAATATGCATGTTGTTAAAATAATTGCATAAATTGCCATGTTTAATTTAGATAAGCCTATAGTGTTGTGCAGTAGTATGCTGCATGTTGTGTTATTATTATGCATGTTTCTAGAATATAATTGCATGAACTGTTTTGAATGTCGTTTGACTTAGTTAGGACTAGAACCTAAGGCTGCATATCTATTTTGACTGCTAATCGTTTATGATTATGCACTCGCATGATCACTTCACATGTTAGGAGAAATGTCCTAAAATCAATCCAAATTGCCTAACAAATATTTTCAGAAATGAACAGGGTAAAAAGGTACCGAAAGGGCATTAGTTATCCAACTAGTGTAACCAAGTCCCCGAACTCATTTAATCTCTAGTTCGTAGGAATAGGGTGATCCTCCCATCACCCTATTTGGGTTTCTAATCAACCCACCCCAAATCGATTAGTGACGATTCCTTGATATAAACCACTTGCATGTTAAAAAACTTAAACCCTAAGTCGCGATATAGTATGGGTTTGGGAGAGCCCGAGTTAAGTCCCGAACCTAAACTTAGCACGTACCAGGCGAGACCCCCTTTTTTGCATGTCTATAAAAAAAAGCGGGATGTCGGTCGCGATAGACTGGCGACTCCGCTGGGGAGTTGCATTTTTTTTTTTTAAAAGTGGACTTAAGCCAAAAAATTTTATCCTATTCAAAAATAATTTTTGTTTGGCAGCGAGGATTCCAAGTATGACCCTGACATTAAGGTGTTATTTGTTCTTGTAGGTTCAAATTGATTGTTTATGAATTGTTGTGCGTGCTTTAATGATTTAGCACTACACTGTTGCACACACAACCACGCTGCCGGACCTGGGCCGCGATAGGACTTTTTAGGATGGTGTTAAGAAAGATACAACCTCGAACGCGAGCCCGCGATGTCGAGGTTGCCTTTCTTTTCCCCGAAATTTATTTCTAAAAAATTGTAAATAAATATCTTTAGCCGTTATTCGCGTGACTATAAGATATTCCTTTCGATTTGGCCGAGGTTAAAAGACTTGACACCAACGCGAGACTGCGACGGTCAGGCACCCTTTTAACTTCATTTTGCTGAGCCAGTCTAGATAGAAATCGAACCTTACTCCTCATGTGCATGTTGTTGTGATTGCCATGGTTCAAGGAAAGGTATATATTTTATCCCTTCTCATTTTATTATACGGCCTGCTTATTCAATTGATTTGTTACTGTTAGGCCACCCGTTGATTGCATTCTATATGCGATGGGAAGAGCTGATATCCAATTCGTCCCCACTCCTGAGAAAGAGCTTCTGGCATGGTGGGATAGACGAGACGAGGGATACGCTTATTGCGGAGCTTGTCCGTGAAAATAAGCAGCTCCGAGAGATTATAGCTTCCCCATCATTTATAGAATGAGTATCCGGGAAGGGCACCCTATTGTTAAAAGCCTCTGTCTTTTATATTTCATAGTATTTATGTTTAGGGGTTTTAGTTTTATTCTTTAAAAGTATTTATGGGTTGTACTAATGTTAATATAACTCGGACCGCTTTTTATTCTATAAATAATATGTTTTGTGCCTTAATGACACCACCGTGGCCTTCGGCCCAGTGGTATCCGGAGATGAGCGAAAACGGTCCGAGGCGACTGGGGTTCGAACCCCGGGGACGCCGCCTGTAATGTTAATATTAATAAAAACCTTTTTTCTCATTTTTTTTCTTTGCAAATAAAGAAAATATGTAATAATATTATGATTAGGTCATGAAATGATTCTTTATTAGGCATTATACTCATTCATTTCAACATTTTCACAGGTAGTTACAAAAAATGGCCGAAGAAAACGTCTGTCTCGATAACATGGAAAACGAAATGAAGATGGTTTTCAATGCGCTCGAAAACCTCACCAAGCAAATAGAATCCATCAATGGCAAGCTCACGCCCACGCTTGCAGCAATTGAGGTGGTGTTACCACCACCGTCTACTGGAAAAGACAAAGCCTCCGCCAGCGACAGCAAAATGCCCTCGCTAGAGGACGATCCGCTTCCCCTTGCCGTCAGGAAGTCTGAACTTGAAGCTGTATCGATGACAGAACATGACAAACGCCTTGCAGAGGTCTAGGAGATGCTGAAACGGCTACAAGGCCCACAACATGCTGTCCCACTTGACCTGTCTATAAACAAACGGGTCAAAGTACCTGAAAAGTTCAAGATGCCGGAATTCGAGAAGTATGATGGTACCTCGTGCCCCAGACACCATTTGCACATGTATCATGTGCGGATGACCCAGTACGTTGATAATGAACCCCTCATGATTCAGGCCTTTCAAGCAAGTTTGATGGGGCCAGCGTTGACATGGTATATGTCGAAAGATGTAGATGCTTTTAAGTCTTGGGATGATGCCGCTGATACATTCCTCAAGCAGTATCAATTCAACCTCGACGTCACCTTTACTCGTGACGATCTGGAACGCACTGAAAAGAAGAAGAGTGAGTCCTTCAAAGAGTATGCCACCAGATGGAGAAACTTGGCCGCCCAGGTTACTCCATAACTCACTGATCATGAACAAGTAAAGTTGTTCATTAAGTCTCTTTCGTATGAATACAGACACCGCCTGGTTGGTGCCACTGCTGAATCCCTTAATCGTCTTGTTCCTGTGGGCGAACGAATTGAAATGGGATTGCGTGAAGGGTGGTTCACAGACCCCACTTCCACAAGCAAGAAATTTGGCATGAAGAAGGAGAAAGAACCCCTGACAGATGCAGATGTTGCATACACCCAAACCGTTCGTCCTTCCCCAATGATTCAGATGAGCAGTGGACAGCAACCGGCCTCAGGCCGCCAGCCGCCCCAAAGGCGAAATAACAAAAAGCAGTTCACACCACTCCCTTGACCTCTGTCTCAGATCCTGCCTATTCTCCTGGAAAAGAAGTTGCTTGCTAAAGAGCCAAAGCGTGAAAATCCTGAGCGTTTCCCCAACTACGATCCTTCCAAGGAATGTTACTATCATTTGGGTGAAATGGGACATTCCGTCAATGACTGTGTTGTCTTGAAAAATAAAGTCCAGAAATTATTGGATGCAAATATGCTTTCATTCCGCAACGCACCACCCAATCAAGCAGGAGGCGCGGATGTTGTCATTGAGTAAACTGAAGACTCAGTTTTCCTCCCTTAGAATAAAGGCATATTTAATAGTTTGAATCCTCCCCTATGCGAGAGCTTTTCTTGCTTTCTAAAGTCTCAGCTGTTTTCTAAGATTCCCAGTTTTCTGAATTTCTAATTATGCTTGGAATTTTAGTATAGCAATTTCCATTCACCTAAATTATTCAAAAGAATTACAAATATTTTGTTTTGAGGGCCTGAAGAAGTATCCCAAACCGGCCCGTTGATGATATCCAGCCACGAAAAGGAAAGTGTTCTGAGGCCCGGGCTTCCTCATGCTTCCTTGTTTCTAAGCTTTTGAAAATAAAACAAACGTTTTATAATTTTTCAAAAGGGCCGAAAAAAGAATGGTGGTGGAAAAACGTGCATGCTCATAGCCCTGTTTGTTTTTCTAACTCGCTCACTTCGTATCTCAGAGCATATTCCTTTTTTATTTATTATTACAAAGGGGACATTTGGAAATGACACAAACTGAAGAGCACATTAGACCCTGGTGATGATAACGGACCAACTAATATGGTAAGGGCAGTCCAAGCGAAGATCATCCAACCTTCAAAATGAAGTATGGGGCAAATTTCATTACTACCAGTGGAAGATATCAGTCCTAGAGAGTCAAAGGGTGACAAACTGAGAAGCTTGCTAGATGCCAACGTGCTAGCAAGCCGGATAGAGCACCAATGTTAGGACTTCTCGAATGAAACACGACGAAGGAATGCTTAATTGGAAGAGTAGACTAGGGGGCATGCAATCCCCCAATCCATCAAAAAGGGTGTATTTCGTTCCTAAAGTTCACTCACTTTAGCATAAAAATAACACATTCTTTCCTTTTATATAGGACAAATTTGAGTAAAGATCCTGTGCAAGCAGTTGGAAAGGACTTTGCAAGATAGAGTCAATCCTAATCCCACCAATCATGGAAGTCTCGACATTAGTCATGCCCACATCAGTCAAAGACATTTAAAGTAGAAATTAGCTTTGCTGCGAAGATCCCTATGCAAGCAATTGCACATGCCCTGTGCAGTCAGGAATTAGAGTATTTACGAGAAACTCCTCAACATGCCGGGACCGCATTGACACAGCATGCACTAACAATAGGACCGTCTATTTGGGAGTACCCCTAATTATAGACGATTTCATTCGAGCTTCGAGACCAACCATGAGAGGAGAAAAGACTCTGCTAGCTTTGAAGGCAAAATGGAAGAAGGATAAATTGTATCGTTCTCAATTTACCCTCAATCATCTCATTTCTAACATAAGCTCATGTTTTTGTCAGAGGAAAATTATCAACATCCGAGAAAACTCAAGGAATCGTCAATTTAATCTCAATTGAGGGGAATCACGAAGGGTAATGTTGTATCGTTCCCAATTCCTGTCCCTCAAAGAGCCGTTCATTAACACGGTCTTACTTATTACCTTGCAGGTTTGCCCTACTATTGTAGCATAGGTAAATATCTCTTTCTCTAAAAACTTTATTCATAACAGTACAAAGAAACAAGAGAATGAGGAAACATGTGAAAGCAAATGAATGCTTAACCTTCCTCCAAGTGTATCGCATATCTTTTGAAAAGAATTTTTGCATGTTAATTTTACCTGTTTAATTCACCAATTCCCTGTGAAAATCTTGACAATTCGACGAATGGTGTCGAACTGCTCCGATGTATTGAACGAGGTGTGTCAGGATGATGAGAGGCAATCCTTAGTTTATACACATTCTCACGTACCAAACCCTTGCAAGATGAGCGAAAAGGTTCCATTTCTATAAGGTAAAGAGATTTCTCGCATAAGGTACGGCAGCCAAAGTGACGAGAGGCAGTTCATTTCTCTGCCCCATACACTACCATTGATCATTTGTTTGACCATTTTGAGCCCATACACTCAGAGGTTCCTTTTAAATCACCCCTGTCAAGAACCACCCACATTGGGCAGCTTAAGGTAAATCGGCATTATCGGGAGAATTCAAATTCAGAGGGAGCAAGAAGAGCGTCCCTCCCTTTCGATCATTACCCTCGTGGCTTCGGCCTCGTCGTCTTCACGGATCTGGCGGTCCTCGATAGAGTCCTCCAGGACAAGCACACCATCGACGGCTGGACGGTTGAGACTAAGCGAGCTTTGTCAAGAGAAGAGCAGCAAACTAAAGCCTGTCCAAAATGCCAACATATCATTGATAACAATGATGTTCTTACCTAGAAACTGAGCAAGACAAGAAAGATGGGGGGTTTGTAATATCTAAAATTTTTTATGATCATCAGCCGCAACAGTTCGCACAAGGCGAAAAGATGAATAGAAATTTTCTTGCTCTCACTTGCATTAATCTTTGAGTGTTATTATTGCAGATAAACTCTCACGATAATTTAAGTGCCCTAGGATGACAAAGAGCAATTTTTCTTCTATCTCATACACTTATATCCCTTGCTAGTCCAATTGAGCCGGCGATTTCATTTCGTACGAACCCAGTTGGTAATCATCCTCCACACCGGGGCAAGGCAAAAGTCACCACAGTTTGAGCATCATGGTCTAAAGTACCGAATGAATATGAAGACTCCAAGAGCCTAATAACATTGTTCTGTTCAAACTTGTTTAGGCTAGTCCTGACAACACCAAAAGAACAGCAAAAAAATACTGAAAACTAGGGGCATAAAAAAGTAGTGTGCTTGGTAAAAGCAAGGCCAATGCCCATGAATAAAAAAACAAAGAAAAAGAAAAAGGAGAAGAAGAAAAACAATGAAAAAGATGAAGAGAAAGGAGCCCCTAATTTCTGGTTAACTGCTATGAAAAACAATGAAGTTTTAGCTGAGGAGATCTCTGAGCGTGATGAGGGCGCTCTCAAATACCTCAAAGATATTAAGTGGTGTAGAATAGACAACCCCAAATGGTTTAAACTTGAGTTCTTCTTCAATACAAACCCCTACTTTAAGAACTCTGTCTTGACAAAGATTTATCACATGATAGATGAAGACGAACCTATTCTGGAGAAAGCAATTGGGACAGAGATCGAATGGTATCCAGGAAGATGCTTGACGCAGAAGCTCCTCAAGAAAAAGCTGTCCAAGAAGCCAAAGCACGGGATTACCCAGGGAGTTTTCCAAAAGGATCCTGACGGTGGAGAAGAAGACTGGTGACAATGCCAAGATGATCACCAATTCTCACCCTTACACACATTTTTTAGCCCAACGATCATTTCGTTCCTCAACCCGTGAACCAAGCCTACGTTACATCCCTCATGAAGTCTCTTCTTACTAGGGCACTTGAATTAACGTGGAATTTCAAATGTTTATAAACAACGCTCGAGGAAGTGCGAGCAAGACTACTTCTATCTCGTTTTGCAGGGTTCTTGACTTGTAAACCTAGAGATGATCACAGAATATTTTCTTTCATGGCCTTGACTCGGACAGTCTCCTTTGTTAAGCCATTGAACAAGCCAGCACTATGACCCTGAATAAGACCTCTCAGATTAGCAGTGTCGTACCGCTTGCGAGAAAACTCAGACCCTTGTTGATGTGATAACGGTCAGATTGAGTGTTTTCGATGTTCCCGCCTTAATGGATGGGACAAACAACCCTTTTCAATGAGAGTGAGTGGAAAGTCCTTTATGACTGAAGGTCCCTCGTTCAGCATCTCGAGCAGTCCACCTTGCGAGCGAAAATTGTCTTGATTGATAATTACCCTCGGTGGATGTTTGGTGATGCAAACATGGCAAAATCATCATGCATGAACTTTCAAATACACATTCTAGAATAGTCTAACTTGTCTATCCTTGATGAATGCACGTATATTTGTGCTAATCGTCTTTGACAGCTCAGAGTTTTAACCCCCAGTGATAGAACACGAAAATTCGGACGCTGGAGAAGCCCTCATTATCATCCCAAAAGAGATGCCCCGAAAAAGGTCGGGTATTCAGCAGATGATGCATCAAACCTCCGGGTAAGAAACCCTAGGTATTTTTTCAGAATTCTTTTCAAACTACCCAGAAGGTAAATCAGGTGTTTCTTTGAAAAAGAAAAGCATCTTGACTTGCTGGTCAAGATATTTCATACGATATTCTAGAATAGCCTCAGTTGTCTATTTCTCCAATGAATGCGTATGTCTTTGCACAAAAAATCTTGTTTGACAGGAGACATGCCCTTAAAAGGCAGGAACGTGCCCAGGTAAGTATATTCTACCCATGCCCGATTCCAAAAATCCATGTACCTACGATTGTTATGGTACCATTTGAACATTGGATTGACCCCTCTGTTCACCAACTGAACATTGGATTGACCCCTCTGTTCACCATGTACCTACGATTGTTATGGTACCCCTCCTGAGCATGGGACTGACCCCTCTGTTCACATCAAATCCTCGGGCGAGGACCCCCAGGTGCTCATTGTGAGTCTTTTCAAGACCTGCTGGCGAGGACCCACCAGGTAAACCATCAAATCCTCGGGCGAGGACCCCCAGGTGCTCATCGTTTGAGTCTTTTCAAGATCTGCTGGCGAGGACCCATCAGGCAAACCATCAAATCCTCGGGCGAGGACCCCCATGTGCTCATCGTTTGAGTCTTTTCAAGATCTGCTGGCGAGGACCCATCAAGCAAACCATCAAATCCTCGGGCGAGGATCCCCAGGTGCTCATTGTTTGAGTCTTTTCAAGACCTGCTGGCGAGGACCTACCATGCAAACCATCAAATCCTCGAGCGAGGACTCCCAGGTGCTCATCGTTTGAGTCTTTTCAAGACCTGCTGGCGAGAACCCACCAGGCAAACCATCAAATTCTCGGGCGAAGACCCCCAGGTGCTCATCGTTTGAGTCTTTTCAAGACCTGCTGGCGAGTTCAAGACCTGCTGGCGAGGACCCACCATGCAAACCATCAAATCCTCGAGCGAGGACCCCCAGGTGCTCATCGTTTGAGTCTTTTCAAGACCTACTGGCGAGGACCCACCAGGCAAACCATCAAATCCTTGGGCGAGGACCCCCAGGTACCCCTTGAACATTGGACCGATCCTCTGTTCACCAACGCCGTTAGGCGCCCCGGTCAAGGCAACCGAAGAAAGATTCGGATCCTAGACAAACGAAATCCAGTCAAGGCGACTGAAAATAGGTTCGGGTCCTAGGCAAACGATTTCCCCAGTCAAGGCGACCGAAGAAAGGTTCGGGTCCTAGACAAAAGCAATCCCCGTCAAGGCGACCGAAGATAGGTTCGGGTCCTAGACAAACCATTTCCCCCGTCAAGGCAACCGAAGATAGGTTCGGGTCCTCGACAAACAATATCAACTATCTGGAATTACTTTACCCTCCCAGCAAGGTAAGTAACCTCAGGTATGTTTCTATCTGCTTTAGCACGCATCATCTTATCGCATCATAAAAAATGGGACTCACGGTCTCGCAAAAAATAGCATTCATTGAGCATGCATGGGCCAAAATCATGTGTCATTTTATCTTTGAATGCAACCTCTGTGAACTCAACCTCTGCAAGCTCACCTTCAAAGAGGGGCAGCTGTTGACACCTATTTTTAATTGCCCAAAATTAATTACACAAAAATTTAGGAATTAATGTCCTTAATTCCTAAGCAAAAAATTATTTAGTTTCTAATTGCATTGCATATAGACAATAGGCATATTTGCATTAATAGGGCCTATTAGAGCATATTTTCTTAATTAATTTTTTTAAAAAAATTAATTAAAAAAATTAATTATTAATAAAAAAATTGGATCGGGCAGGGTCAAGGCCGGCCCGACCCGACCCTCTTTTCCCCCCGCCGCAGGCCCAGCCCACTCCATTTTCTTCTTCCCTTTTTGCGTGAGCTAGGCCTGGCCCGGCCCGGCCTAGCTCTTTCTTCTCCACCTTCCCCGGTCTAGCCTCCCTCCTCTCTCCTCTGCTCTCCTTTGTCCCGACCGCGCCTGGGACAATGCGGATTACTCGCTCCACCACGTAAAATTGCCACGAAAGTCTTCAGTAGGAGCGGTAGGCTGGTGCAGAGCGTTTGATGGAGCAGAGAGTGGCGTCATCGTCGTTGGCTATACAGGCCAGCGAGAGGAGAGAGAGAGAGGCCGGTCGGCTGGGTTTGGTTTTGGTGAGCAAGAACAGAGAGGCCGTGAGAGAGACCCAGAGAGATTGAGAGAGGTAGAGAGACGGAGAGCTCTTCCAACGACCACCGTGCTCGTACCGCAGCACAAAGAGAAGAGGAGACGGTCCAGTTCGGTCGGCTGAGAGAGAGAAAAACAGAGTGAGAGGCTGAGAGAGAGAAAAATAGAGCGAGAGAGCGAGAGAGAGAAAAGGAGAGGTTTGAGAGTTTGCAGGGACTGAGAAGAACGTCGGTTAGCCTCCCCGTTGCCCGCGGACCAGCCGGAGACCTCCCAGACGTGCCGCCGACCGGTGAGTCTCCTTCGGTCCTCCGTTTTCCCCTGTTTTCTGGTACGGTTTGGCCGGGACTCTTGCCGGCCGTTTCGTGCAAATCCCGGCCCATACCGTCGTCGATCCCGATCCCCACTTGCTGTCGGAAGCGAGCCGTGGTTGTCGGAGCCGACCGAGTCGCCGGAGGAGGTCGATAACCCTTGATTTTTGTTGCACCCCCCACCTGCTCGATGAAATGCCTCAAAGAGGCTGGTTCGTTTTTTGGCCGCCGGCCGGCGAGCGGGACGTCGGACGGTAAGAGACTGGTTGAAGAAGCTCGGGGATAATCTCCAAAGGCCAATTTTAGGCCGGCGCCGGTCTGGGTCGGTCGGCGAGAGGCCGATTTTTGGCTTCGCCGGTGTCCAGGTATGCGGTCGACCCGACCCGGATCAGCTGATCCGACCCCGTCAACGCCCTGGGCCGGATCCGTTGACCCGGGTAGGTTCCGACCCGATCCGGATCAACTGATCCGACTCGGGTCAACGCCCTGGGTCTCTGGGTCGGATCCGTTGACCCGGGTCGATTCCGACCCGATCCGGAGATCCGACCCGGTCAACGTTTTGGGTCGAATTCGACCGACCCGAATCTGCCGACCCGACCCGGTTTTAATATTATATTATTATATTAATATTTTATTTTATTTTAAAAAAGAAAATTTAAAAAAAAATTTAAAAAAAATTATTTTTTCAGTATTTACTTCTTATTTATTATTATTATTATTATTATTTTTTAAAATTTTCTAAATTATGTGGTGTATCTGATGTTTTAATTTATTATTGTATTAATATGCATGTTAAAATAATTGCATAAATTGCCATGTTTAATTTAGATAAGCCTATAGTGTTGTGCAATAATATGTTGCATGTTGTGTTATTATTATGCATGTTTCTAGAATATAATTGCATGAACTGTTTTGAATGTCATCTGACTTAGTTAGGACTAGAATCTAAGGTTGCATATCTATTTTGACTGCTGATCGTTTATGATTATGCACTCGCTTGATCACCTCACATATTAGGAGAAATGTCCTAAAATCAATCCAAATTGCCTAACAAATGTTTTCAGAAATGAACAGGGTAAAAAGGTACCGAAAGGGCATTAGTTATCTAACTAGTGTAACCAAGTCCCCGAACTCATTTAATCTCTGGTTCTTAGGAATAGGGTGATCCTCCCATCACCCTATTTGGGTTTCTAATCAACCCACCCCAAATCGATTAGTGGCGACTCCTTGATATAAACCACTTGCATATTAAAAAACTTAAACCCTAAGTCGCGATATGGTATGGGCTTGGGAGAACCCGAGTTAAGTCCCGAACCTAGACTTAGCACGTACCAGGCGAGACCCCCTTTTTTGCATGTCGATAAAAAAAAGCGGGAGGTCGGTCGCGACAATGGATTTAAAACACTGATCTTGTAAGTGCAGATAAGCCTGCAGTGGAAGACTGTAATTCCAACATTTGGAAGAGAAGATTTAAAAGTGCATCGACATTTTGTTAATAAACGAATAAACATCATCGGGAAGATTTATCAGACAAGGAGCTTTGTAGGCTAGAGAACCGACCCATGTCTCTCTCTTACCTTGTTTACTTGCTCAAACAGCGGAGAATCATAATGAACAGACCAAGAGTACCCGTTAGTTCCTCGTTCAAGGCTCACGAACCCATTGATTGAAGACCGATTTTGCGACTGTTACATGCATAGTTATTTTTTTGGCGGTCGGGAAATTTGTAAGATAAAACAATGGACCGTCGCTCGTGTTATCCAATGGTTGAGATTTATCAATTAATTAGTAGACCATTTTCTCTCAATTTGTCATCAAATGATTGACAATTGGTGCTATAATTGTACAGTACAAAGCCCACCTGTGGATAGGTCGCTTTCAATAGAGAGAGATTGAAACGCAACAAATTATCCATAAGATACCAAATGTTAAATACGTGACCTCTGTGTACTTTGAAATAACGCCAAAACAACCGAAAGCATTCGACCCATTGGAAAGAGATTGACATGACGATGCACAGCTTTTGTTTTTGTGCGCTTGTCCTGTCGTCGTCGCTATTAGTGATGTTTCCGAGTCCAATGGTTCAAAAAATATGAAAGTTTTCGTCTTGCTTCGTTATAATATGCGACTTTTATTTTTCTTTGTGGAGAACGATTTATTTCATTGGTTCTTCGCGATTCATAAGAAAAGTGACCGATATGCTTTTGACAATGTACACACTAAATATATGATTTGCTCACTTTGGGTTTCTTACTCAATAGAATATTCTTGCATTTGCCTGAGTAGAAACAGCGTCTACTATAACCCTATATACAAATATAATCATATAACAGTCATACAATGAATGTCTATGAAATTAAGGTATGTGAACAAAATAAGGAATGGTGCATTGCACGGGCAAATAACTAGTACATGAGGATTTATAAAGAGAAAAACTAGGATTGAGAAAAAGATGATACAGTTAATGTTAATATAAACCTTTCTGAAGGAGCTCATGCATTAAGTTATGGTAAAATCGCTTTGAATCGTTCTGTATATTAATTATAACTCATTGTGTTTTTTAATAAACTGATCTTCCTAGACTTTCAATATCTTAAACTATAGCTCTTATTATATAGAAGTCAATTGTCAAAGGACGAGAAAAGCATTGCTCAGATAGGAAGGAACAAATCGTCAAAGCTAACTGTTTGCACAAAAAAATGACCAACTTTTAGTTATTATTGACATGTGATAGACTTAATCGAAGAAAGTAGAGGTTGATCATTTATGTATAAAATTATCAACATCTTGAAGAATCGACAACTTGAAGGAATTGATAAAAAGTGTTGTCGACAATCTCGGATGCAATCGTCAAAGAAGTAATCATCAACGTAGTGGAATAAAGCAACTGTCAAGATAGTGGAGCTGAAAAAATCGTCAAGATAGTGGAGTCAATGTAATCGTTTGGTAACCTCTATTTGTAACTTCCGTTGGTAATCGTTGATAGTAGGCTTTAAATAGGCCCACGCCCCCCCACCCCCCCCCCCCCCCCCGAGCATGGCACAAATAAATAAACATGTTATTTTTCAATTATCTTTCAATTCTTGCACTATAATTATAGTTTTCATATTCGCGTCATCGATTAAATTCCGGCGTGTATCTTTATTGTAGTTCCTGGATGCTTCATTAGCGATTGAATTCCGGCGTTGTACTTTTATGTTCTCAAGTTTTGTTGTCGATTAAATTTTGGCACAATTTGTGTACATTCGATTCTGTTTGAAGTGATTGCGTTCTCAATTCTGACACAATTTGCGTATGTTTAGTTTCTTTTAAAGTAAAGTTATCGATTCCCTTGTCTACTTGTGATATTTCCTATCCGGAATCACCACAAAACATGTCTCCTCTAATAAAAATCAAAAAATGACTTTCAATGAAAGGTATTTCATTGTGAAGTCAAATTCCAACGAAACATCTTTTTGGCACGCCCGATGAGACCAATGTGGTCGATCTGAGAAAGAACAATGTCGAAAACAAGGAATCATCTCGAGTCAGATCATGCTGCAGGTAACAACCCCGGTGATACGACTACCCAATCCGAGACCTCAACCGCTCCAGCAACAGAGCCAAGCCAAGGGGGCAATGTCGAAATCCCAGGGCACTTTACGGAAGAGCAGGCGAGGGAGTTAGCACCAAACCTTACTTTGGCAGCTACCATGAAGAAGCTATTGGAGGAACAACAGAATAGGATGATGAATCACATAGCAAGACATATTTATGATGTGATCAGATGGATGGTCGTCAATGCGATCGATCAACGATGTCATCTTCGAGCTCGGGACATTCAATCAGTCCATACCAATTCAACCAAATACAACAGCTTTTGGGTATGTTCCTCCACCTCTTAATCAATTGAACGGGGGAAATAATTTAGGCCAAGTGATCCCACCACCGGTGAAGAGTTTACAAAGGGCCTAAAAATCCTATCTACCTTGAACCTAGGGCGTAGGAAGGTCAAGTTTATCATCCTATCTACCCTAAGCCTAGGGGACAAGAAGGGTGTCAACTTGTGAAACCAGATCAAGTGGTTGAACTCGTATTACAACAATTAGGTGCCAACAAAGGAATGGTCAGGCCAGTATATATGAAACCACATCCTAATTGGGTTAACACTATACCTTACCCATGAAAATTCAAAACTAGTGACTTTGTTGTTTTCACTAGTGAAGAGACGAGGATCGATCGACAAACTCGCTGACCTAGGGTTAGGAAAAAATAGAAAAGCATAAAATCATAAAAAAACTAGAAAATTTTAAAAAAAAACAAAAAAATTGTCCATGTCAAAGCCGGTCGTGTCATGTAAGATGGCTGGCGTTGACTAGATCGCCGCGTCAGCGATTTCCGGTCAAAATTGGCTAGAATGACTAAATTGGCAAACTGTCAAAAGGTTTAGGACTAAATTGGCAAATCGTAAAAAATTTTAGGACTACATTGGCCAAATTGAAAGGTTTTGGACTGAATTAGCACAAGTGCAATAGCTTTAAGACTTTTTTGATAATTTTTTCAGAGAATAATGCACAGTTTATCATGTCATATTGAGATTTGTCAATTAGCGGACCCTTTTTCTCAATGTGTAATCTAACAGTTCAACAATACTGAACAATACCTACTTGTGAATAGGTCACTTGCAACAAAGAGAGAGATTGAAATGCAACGTAACATTCACGAGAGCTAAACAACTGAAAATATTCTACTCATTTGAAAGAGATTGACATGATAATGCACAGCCTTGGTTTTTTGGGCACTTGCTCCTGTCGTCGTCGCTATTAGTAATGTTTTCGAGTCCACTGGTTCAAAAAATATGATACTTTCTGTCACGCTTCTTCGTCATATGCGTCTTTTCTTTCTTTCTTTTGTGGAGAGCGATTTCTTTTGGCTGGTGGGCTTTTTGTTAATCATAAAATTCTTTGTGATGCAGAAGAAAAGTGACCCATACTTTTGATAAAGTATACACTAAATATATAATTTTCACGGTTTCTAAATAAATAGCATAATCTTGCATATGCCTCTGTAGAACGAATTTAACGCGGTTTAGACGATAGGTCCTACTCCATGGGGAGAGCAGTAAAGGATTCCAATCAAGCGATGTAACAAAGATTATAATCGCACTCGAATCAATCAGACGTTCTTGATGTTTTACAGCCACTGATTACATCAAATAACTCATATAGTGTTTAGTCTCGCATACTTTTTCGCAAAACAAATTCTCAATCTCACAAAGAAATCCGCAAATCCTTACCTCAACACTCACGGCACACATCAAGATTGGCTTAGATTTGTGCTCTCTTCCTCAACCAAGAAGACATATGAAACGAACCCTAGGGAATATGTATATTCATCCCACCGCCGAAAGAAGTTCAAAGTAGGATTGCGCAAGAAGACCTCACCAAGTGGGAATGGGAAACAAAGTCCAATCGGTACTTTCCTTCTTCTCTTTTAGTTCTTTTTGGTTTTTGCCACTTTCACGTGGTCCAGCTCCGCACATTTCTGTCGGGTTGGGCTTCGTGCAACACGTTCAAACTCGTGATATATTCTACCAAAATATTAAAACGGTATTTTACACATTAATTTCCTAAACTAAACTAATCAAGTCACCCTTGACAGATGAGAAATTTATACATAGATGTCGGAGTGGTATTCACGGAGAGGGCCTAACGTAAACGATTGAGATTGATCCCGACCGCGATGGATCGAGTCTTGCCAATACTGTGATGAGCGTTCAAACTGAGAAAATATTAGGTGGTCCTGGCGCTCCACGTAGGCGTACCACACAAGGTGGTCCCTCTCTCATTAGCCCTGCACGCTAGGCTAGCCCTGCGCCCCCCTCTCTAGATTGATCCCGACCGCGACGGATCGAGTCTTGCCAATACTGTGATGAGCGTTCAAACTGAGAAAATATTGGGTGGTCCCGGCGCTCCACATAGGCGTACCACACAAGGTGGTCCCTCTCTTGTTAGCCCTGCACGCTAGGCTAGCCCTGCACCCCCCTCTCTAGAGTATTATTTTTTGTGGCATAAATTTTGCCGGGCCCATAGTGCCACGTGGCGCTTCAAGAATGGTCGGGGACCAAGCCTACGTGGAGCGCCGGGACCACCTAATATTTTCTCGTTCAAACTACGCCGAGTACTGTCTGAGTCAAACTAGGCCTCTCCTCGACTTGACCGCAACCAGCAAAGCCATGACGCCATTTCTTCTTGCCGCCCAAGCATCTCTCTGCTTTCTCTTCTTTTTTATACTCCATGCATTTAGAGAACGACAAAATGTCTCACGAAAAAGGATTAATACAATCAAACAACGCAAATTAAAGAACGACAAAAGTGCCGCGAGAAGACGTATTTAACCAGGAGTCTTCCCCACCTCACAAACCCAACACAAGCCATAAGCAACACAAGAAGCCTCGAGCTTCATCACCGTCTTTTCCAGCCACAACAATTTCAAAGCACTCACTTGGAGCCCCAGACATAATCAGCTACATGGCGATGACCTATGCCGAGCTCGTGTTCATCCCATCCCCTGGCATGGGCCATCTCATATCGATGGTCGAGATGGCCAAGCTCCTCGTCGACCGCGACCCCTGCCTCTCTGCCACCGTCCTCGTCATGAAGCTTCCAATCGACTCCGAAGTTGACTTGTACACAAAGTCACTTGCCACCTCCGTGGCCGCCACCCGTATCCGCTTCGTCCACCTCCCGCGTGTAAACACAGACACCAAGATCTCCTCAGGCAATTTCCTCACCCACTTTATGGAAAGCAACAAGCCCCACGTCAAGCAGGCTGTCGCCAACCTCGCTGACTCGACTGGCTCGACCCGGCGGTTTGCGGGGTTCGTTAACGACATGTTCTGCACCACCATGATCGACCTGGCAGACGAGTTTGGAGTCCCATCCTACGTCTTCTTCACGTCGAGCACCGCGTTCCTTGGGCTAATGCTGCACCTCCAGTCGCTCCAAGACGAGCAACACGTGGACATAACCAAATTCAAGGACTCGGTTGCCGAGCTGGACTTCCCGAGTTTCAGGAACCCGTTGCCAGCCAAGGTCTTACCGTCCGTGGTTCTGGCGAAGGAGGCGGTCCAACCATTTCTGGAGCACGCCAAGAGGATAAGAGCGATAAAGGGAATTATCATTAATACGTTCGACGAGCTGGAACCCCATGCACTGGGGTCCTTGGCGGACCTCGGGGCGCCCATGGTGTACCCTGTGGGGCCCATACTGAATTTGAAGGGAGAGACTAAAAAGAAGGCCGATGGTGGCTGCCGAGGCGGTGATATCATAGAGTGGCTCGACAAGCAACCGCCTTCATCGGTGGTTTTCTTGTGCTTCGGGAGTGGGGGGAGCTTCAGCGTGGACCAGGTGAAGGAGATGGCTTGCGCGCTGGAGCGAAGTGGGCACCATTTCCTATGGTCCTTACGACGGCCGCCACCGAAGGGCAAGTTTGACTTACCACATGACTACATGGACCCCGCGGAGGTCTTGCCGGAAGGGTTCCTGGACCGGACGGCTGGCGTCGGGAAAGTGATTGGGTGGGCCCCACAGGCTGCGGTCCTGGCCCACTCGGCGATCGGGGGGTTTGTGTCACACTGCGGATGGAACTCCACCCTGGAGAGCATTTGGTTCGGCGTGGCGGTGGCCACGTGGCCCCTATATGCAGAGCAACAGTTCAATGCGTTCGAGCTGGTGGTGGAGCTGGGCCTCGCAGTGGAGATCAAGATGGACTACAGGAGGGATTTCAGGATGGAGAGCGACTTTGTGGTGACGGCAGAGGAAATAGAGGGCGGAATAAGGAAGTTAATGGAGGACGTCGGCAGCGAGAGGCGGAAGGAGGTGAAAGAGGTGAGTGAGAAGAGTCGGAGGGCACTGGTTGAGGGTGGCTCTTCTTACTTATCTTTGGGTCGTTTGATTGAGGACATCTGGAATAATGTGCCTTGATCAACCCTAGCATTTCCGGTGTATGCATGTTGAATAAAAAAATGTTGCTTTCATTGTACTACATCAATTTGCACTCATAAAAGTCAGGTTATCTTGAAAATTTAGAATACATCGTTAGCGTAAAAAAATATTTTTTCACCAAGCGACCTTATCCACTCTTGAACCGATGGTTAGTAAGAGATTTGCTAGTTAAAATCCTCACCAATCAAGATTAGACTGTTTGTATAAATTTTTATTTGCACTAGCACTATATGCTATCATGTTTCATTTTAAAATACGCATTCAATTTGAATGGTTGAGAATATCAATTGCATGTCTTAAGCAAGCCTCATTTTAATTCTAGAGCGGTATACAAATTTTCATTTTAGCATAGGCTTGATTCATGAGCAGTTGGATGATTAAAATCGATCAGTGCATGAATGGTGCAAATATTCTTGTGCAAAATATTTGCCTACCATGAACACGGTGGACTGTCGAATTTGTAAAGTGTTTAAGCTTAAGCTATTAGATAAATGCGTTGTTTAACATTTAATTATTCTAACACTTCCTCTTACATTTAGTTCTGTTTTTTTTGCTTAGTACTAAGCGTGGAAATAAGTAATTAGATATACAAATAGGAGCTTAGAAAGACTCGAACTCAAGACCTGTGAGAATTTATTGGATCACTGTCAACTGTTCTAAAAATTTAAATTATTAAATGAAAGATTGATTTAATAGTTAATTATTTTAACATAGTTAAATCTCTTGATAATGTTTTGTTAATCGAATTTGTCGACTAAAACGGTCCGTTGTCCTTGTCTGGTTGCATTGGTGTGTGTATGCAAGTATTCCTTTTGTCCTTTTCTTCTCGCACTTTGTGCATTGCTTTTGAATATCTCTGTCTCTCTTGGTGACAAGTCTTCCTCGTGTATGGTGCACATCACCTTAATGTATCCGAATAACCTAACATTCCTTGATCCTCCGCCTAAATTGGTTGGTCGGTCCGACACTTCAAACATGATTTTCTATCCAATATATAATTCAACATACACTAACTTGAAAATTTTGATAATTTTAATCGAATTTAAATATATCCACAATCGAATGAGTTTAAATTGTTTTGTGAAATGTGAACAGGCTAAACCATTTCTTTCTTTTTTCTTTTTTTTCCTTTTCTCTTATTTTCCTTTTTCTTTTCTTTTCTTTTTATTTTTTTCCCTCCGCCGACCATTGCTAGGCATTGTCGATGGTCGGCAGAGGTCGTTGGCCTCAGGCAAGGGTCACCCTTGCAAGATCTAGCGAGGGCTGCCCTCGCCAGCCCGACGACCTTCGTCGACCATCAACGAGGCCCAACAATGGCTGGCGTGAGGAAAAAAGGGAAAAATAAAAAAAAGAAGAGAAAAAAAGAAAAAAGAAAAAAAAAGTAAAGAAGGATTGAAGGAAAAAAGGAAATGAAAATAAAAGAAAAACATTAATAAAATATTCAAAAATTATTAAGAATTGTCCACGTCAGCGTTGGCTACACCACGTATGATGTCGACGCGCACGTCGGCAAAGCCAAAATTGGCTAGATGGACTTAATTGGTACAAATGCAAAAGCTTCAAGACTCAATTGGTAAAAAAAAGATTTGGGATTGAATTGACATAATTATAATAGATTTATAATTTTTTTGGTAATTTTCCCGGATTGATTCTCCTTTGAAAATACCACGCAAACTTACACTACGAACTACCGTGAGTGACCAAGGAGCTAACCCTATTTCGTCGAGTGTTCTTAGTAAAACTAAAGTAACCGTGGATGCAATGCTAAGGATTTAAAACTGCTTTGCCCAACGCTTATTTCGACTTCGACTATGTCATCGAGTGTTCTTAGTAAACTATATGACCGGGATGTTGACATAGTTTGAGCCTCTGACGAAGCTTGGTATCCCAAGGAGATGTCTTGATTTGTTGTGTGTGTGATTTGCAAAGAAGTCGCATCAAATTTCCGGGAATTGAATGGCTTAGGTATCAAGGATAAACATGAAAGCTAGTCAGTTTCCTGTTATCGTTCAGGTAATGCTAAAGATACTAAAACTCATATGTTTAGGTTGACATATTCATAAGCCGAGACCACCCGTGATCCGAACAACCGTGTTTGGAATGCACCAGTCCGCTGAGAGGCCGCGATTCACCCGACACTCGGCAAGTCTTCTCATAAAATCCGTCCCGCTCTTGAGAATGGAACTCGTATCAAGAATAGGAAAGCAGCCTTCGTCTCCGCAACTTTTTCTCTGCTCCCTTCACAATAAGTAAAAGACTCACGCACATGACGTGCATAAAAACCCCTCATCCTACGTCAAACGAGTTAACTCAATTAGGGTTAAAAAATCGAGCACATCATCGCCATCATGAGAACTGAATTCGAGCTCATGTTCATCCCGTCGCCGGCCATCGGGCATTTCCTGTCAATGTCGTAGACAGCCAATCTCCTTGTCGGTCATGACGATCAGGTCTCTGTCACCGTCCTCATCATGCAGTTCACGTTCGGCTCTGAGATTGACTCTCGGATAGAGTCGATGGCGCCGCGTCCGTCGCTGCCCGCATGCGCTTCATCCACCTTCCTCAGTAGAACACTGCCCAGGAAACGTCCCGCAATGCCGAAAAATTCACAACTAGCATAAGGCGCACATGCATGGAATCACACATGTCTCACCAAATAGAATATAGATAAAAATCAAACAAAGCAAATAAAAGAATGACTCTTCCCAACCAAGAATCTTCCCCACTTCACAACACGAAGTTAACAGCCAACATAAAAGGCCTCGAGCCTCATCATCGTCTTTCCAAACCACAGAACTCCAAAACTGTTAGGAATATGCTTCAGGATTGAAATATGTCCACGTACAGCATATGTTTTTTCAGTTTGTTAAATGGTTGTCCTAGTCTTTAGGAAGCGGTTAAGCTATTTTTATTAGTGCTGTTGATCGTGGTTTATTTGTAGGGCCATGTTGTTAGTGGTTGGTTATTTTTCCTTCCTTTAAATTGTAATGTTTGCTGAAGTTATAAAAGTAGTCTTTCCTCTCTCAACTGAAAAACCAACAATTGGTATCAGAGCTCTCTTCTTAAGGGACCTGTGTGAGTTTGACAAGCCATGGACGCCGAAGCTGGTCTCTCTTCAATTGCTCCACCAGTGTTCGATGGAGATAACTACCAGATATGGGCAGTACGCATGGAGACATACCTGGATGCTTTGGATCTTTGGGAAGCAGTGGAAGAAGATTATAAAATCCCTGCACTTCTTGCCAATCCAACCATGGCTCAGATCAAAGCTCATAAGGAGAAGAAGACAAAGAAGTCAAAGGCCAAAGCTTGCTTGTTTGCTGCAGTTTCAGCCACCATTTTTTCTCGAATTATGTCTCTCAAGACGGCAAAGGAGATATGCGATTTTCTCAAGTCTGAGTATGAAGGAGATGAGAAAATTCGTGGAATGCAGGTGTTGAATCTAATCCGTGATTTTGAGATGCAGAAAATGAAGGAAACTGAGACCATAAAAGAGTATGCTGACAGACTTCTCGGGATAGCCAATCGAGTTCGGTTACTGGGTTCTTCATTGACAGACTCAAGAATTGTTGAAAAAATTCTTGTGACGCTGCCTGAAAGGTTTGAGGCTACAATAACCACCTTCGAAAACACGAAGGACTTGTCCGCGATCACACTGGCAAAACTCTTAAGTGCCCTGCAAGCACAAGAGCAAAGGCGTGTAATGAGGCAAGAGGGAGTTGTTGAAGGAGCCTTATTAGCCAAGCATCAAAATGATGGCAAATTTAGATGGCAGAAAAGCAAGAAGACTCAAGCAACAGGCGAAGGTTCAACATCGGGCAGCAAAAACAAGGCCGGAGATAAGAAAGCTGGAGTGAAAGGGAACTATCCTCCCTGTCAACATTGCGGGAAAAAAGGTCATCCACCTTTCAAATGTTGGAGAAGACCTGATGCAAAATGCAGAAAATGCAATCAAACTGGACATGAAGCCATCATATGCAAAAACAAAAATCCACAGCAAGGAGAAGAGGCTAAACTTGTTGATCAAGAGGAGGAGGATCAACTTTTTGTAGCCACGTGTTTTGCAGGCAGTGAAGCAAGTGAGAGCTGGCTGATTGACAGTGGCTGCACCAATCATATGACCAATGATAAGGAGCTTTTCAGAGATTTGAGGCCTACCACTATCACCAAAGTGAGAATTGGGAATGGCGACTATATTTCAGTTAAAGGCAAGGGAACAGTTGCAATAACTTGTTGTTCAGGTACAAAGTTCATTCCTGATGTTCTTTTTGTTCCTGAAATTCAACAAAACTTGTTGAGTGTTGGTTAGTTAATTGGAAGAGGGTTTAAAGTTGCTTTCGAAGACAATTTTTGCCTAATTAGAGATGCAGCCAACCAAGAAATCTTTAAAGTAAGAATGAAAGGCAAAAGTTTTGCTCTAAATCCATTGGAGGAGGAGCAGGCAGCCTTCTCAATTAAAGAGAATGTCACTGAGATTTGGCACAAGAGACTCGGGCATTACCACCACCATGGGATGCTGCAAATGAAATCCAATACAATGGTAGAAGGTCTTCCGGAATTTGAAAATCAGATTTCAAGCTGCAAGGCATGTCAATTCAGCAAGCTCAATAGAAAACCATTCTCAAAGTCAACTGGCAGAGCTTCAAGGAAGCTACAACTGATCCACACAAATGTCTCAGGCCCTCAAAGAACACCTTCTCTAAAGGGTAGTCTCTATTATATTGCCTTTATTGATGATTTCACCGGAATGTGTTCGATTTTTTTTTTTGAAGTTCAAATCAGAAGTGGCTCAAGTTTTTTGGAAGTTCAAGGCAAGAGTAGAGAATGAGAGTGGCTACAAAATTCAGATTGTTAGATCTGACAATGGGAAGGAGTACACTTCGGTACAATTCAACAAGTTTTGTGAAGATGCAGGCATTGAGCATCAGCTTACAGCCCCTTACACTCCTCAGCAAAATGGAGTTAGTGAGAGGAGAAATAGGTACATCATGGAAATGTCAAGATGCATGCTGCATGAGAAGAATTTGCCAAAGAAGTTTTGGGCAGAGGCAGCAAGTACGGCTGTGTTTCTTCAAAACAGACTTCCCACAAAGGCAATGAAAGATCAGACACCATATGAGGCATGGTATGGTTACAAACCAACTCTGAAATATCTTAAAGTTTTTGGTTGCTTGTGCTTCACTCATATTCCACAGAGTAAGCGTGACAAGCTAGATAGAAGAGCTTTACTGGGTATTTTTATAGGCTATAGTACAGTCAGCAAGGCCTATAAAATTTTCCAGCCACAAACTGGAAATATTATAGTTAGCAGGGATGTCCACTTCGTGGAGGATGAAGAGTGGAACTGGGATGATGCAAAGAAGAGAAGTCAGATCGTGGTAGAGCCAAAATTCAAGCTCTTTGGTTCAAGCACTGAAGAAGATGAAGAAAGACAAAATGAAATAGTAGATAATGTCCCCGTGAGAGGAACTAGGTTGTTCTCTGACATTTATCAAAGATGCAACATTGCTGTGTGTAAACCTGCAGATTATGAAGAAGCAAGAAATGATCAAAGGTGGATAGCTGCAATGAAGGAGGAGCTGTCCATGATAGAGAAGAACAATACATGGATTCCAGTGAAAAGGCCTCAAGATAGAAAAGTAATTGGAGTCAAGTGGGCGTTCAGAACCAAGCTCAATGCTGATGGCTCTATCAACAAACACAAGGCAAGACTTGTGGTAAAGGGCTATGCTCAAGTTTTTGGCGTGGACTACTCGGATACCTTTGCACCAGTTGCTCGATTGGACACCATAAGAATTCTGCTTGCTGTAGCTGCTCAAATGAATTGGAGAGTATATCAACTTGATGTAAAATCAGCATTTCTAAATGGTGTTTTGCAGGAAGAAATTTATGTTGAACAGCCTGAAGGATTTGAGAAGAAAGGAGAGGAGGACAAGGTGTTTCTTCTCAAGAAAGCTCTTTACGGTTTGAAGCAAGGTCCAAGAGCTTGGTACAGCAAAATTGATGACCATTTGCTGAGCTTAGGCTTTAAAAAAAGCATGTCTGAGGCCACTCTTTATGTCAAACGTCTAAGCAATGATGTCCTCATAGTTTCTCTTTATGTTGATGATCTTTTGCTGATAGGAAATGATGCAAAGCTAGTTGAGGAGTTTAAACATGAAATGATGAAGGTCTTTGAGATGACAGATCTCGGCTTAATGTCATTCTTTCTTGGAATGGAAATTAAGCAAGCTGAGCATGAGGTTTTCATCTGCCAGAAGAAGTATGCGAAGGAGATCTTAAAGAAGTTTAAGCTTGAAGAATGCAAGGAAGTAAGCACTCCTATGAATCAAAAGGAGAAGCTATGCAAAGAAGATGGTGCGGATAAAGTTGATGAGGGATATTTAGGAGTTTGATAGGTTGCTTAATGTATCTCACAGCAACAAGGCCTGACATTTTGAATGATGTAAGTATTTTGTCCAGATTTATGCATTGCGCAAGTGAATTGCATCTCAAGGCTGCCAAGAGAGTGATTCGATATGTTAAAGGGACAAGTGATTTTGGTATCAAATTCACGAAAAGCAAGGAGTTCAAGCTGGTTGGTCTTTCTAACAGTGATTGGGGAGGTTCCATTGATGATATGAGAAGCACTTCAGGCTACTGTTTTGTTCTTGGATCTGGTGTTTTCTCTTGGAGCTCGAAGAAGCAAGAAACCGTGGCTCAATCCACTGCTGAAGCAGAGTTTGTTCCTGCAACAGCTTTTGTTAATCAAGCTTTGTGGCTGAGGAAAATTCCAATGGATCTCAATCTTGAGCAGAAAGAAAGCACTAAGATATTTGTTGACAACCAAGCTACCATTGCTATTTCCCACAATCCTGTGTTTCATGGGAAAACTAAGCATTTCAACATCAAGCTATTCTTTCTGAGAGAAGTGCAAAAAGAAGATTCTGTGACTTTGGTTTATTGCAAGTCTGAAGATCAGCTGACAGATCTATTTACAAAGCCCCTTCCAATCAGCAAGTTCGAGTTTCTGAGGCAGAAAATTGGTGTTTGCAGCTCCTAAAGCAAGGAGGAGTGTTAGGAATATGCTTCAGGACCGAAACATGTCCACGTACAGCATATGTTTTTTCAGTTTGTTAAATGGTTGTCCTAGTCTTTAGGAAGCGGTTAAGCTATTTTTATTAGTGCTGTTGATCGTGGTTTATTTGTAGGGCCATGTTATTAGTGGTTGGTTATTTTTCCTTCCTTTAAATTGTAATGTTTGCTGAAGTTATAAAAGTAGTCTTTCCTCTCTCAACTGAAAAACCAACAAAAACACTTACTTGAGCCCTGGAAATAGTCAGCTACATCGAGATGACCCATGCCGAGCTCATATTCGTCTCATTCGCTGGCATGGGCCATCTCGTCTCGATGGTCGAGATGGCCAAGCTTCTTATTGACCACGACCCACGCCTCTTTGTTACTGTTCTCATTATGAAGCTTCCGTTCGATTCCAAAGTTGACTCGTACACAAACTCACTTACTACCTCCGTGGCCGCCGCCCACATCCGCTTCGTCCACCTCCCGCATGAGAACACCGAGACCGAGATCTCCTCAGACAATTTCATCAAACACGTTATCGAAAGCAACAAGCCTCACGTCAATCGGATCGTCACCGAGCTCGCCGAATTGTCCAGCTCGACCGGGCGACTCATGGGGTTTGTTCTCGACATGTTTTACACCACCATGATCGACTTGGCGGATGAGTTCGGACTCCCATCCTATGTCGTCTTCACATCAAGCGCCGCGTTCCTCGGCTTGATGCTGCACCTCCAGTCGCTCCAAGACGAGCCCCACATGGACATGACCGAATTCAAGGAACCGGTCGGTGAGCTGGACTTCCCGAGTTTCACGAATCCATTGCTAGCCAAGGTCTTACCCACCCTGGTTCTGATGAAGGACGTAGTCCAAAATGTTCCTGGAGCACGCCAAGAGGATGAGAGCAACCAAGGGCATCATCGTAAATACGTTCGACAAGCTCGATTCGCATGCAGTGAGGTCCTTGGCAGGCCTCGGGGCTCCTGCAGTGTACCCCGTGGGGCCCATACTAAATCTGAAGGGTGAGACTAAAAAGAAGGCTAATAGTGGCCGCGGAAGAGATGACATCATGGAGTGGCTCGACAAGCAACCACCCTTGTCAGTGAATTTCCTGTGCTTCGGGAGCAGTGGTACCTTCGGCAATGATCGGGTGAAGGAGATGGTCTGCGCACTGGAGCGGAGTGGGCACCACTTCCTATGGTCTCTACGGCTGTCACCACCGAACGGCAAAAATTGGTACCTGTATGACTACGAGGACTCTACAGAGGTCTTGCCTAAGGGGTTTCGAGACTGGACGTCTGGCATCGGGAAAGTGATTGGGTGGGCCTCGCAGGCTGCGGTCCTGGCCCACCCGGCGATTAGAGGGGTTTGTGTCGCACTGCGAATGGCACTCCACCATCAAGAGCATATGGTTCGGCATGGCGATGGCCACGTGGCCCCTATATGCAGAGCAACAGTTCAACACATTCGAGCTGGTCGTGGAGTTGGGCCTCGCGGCGGAGATCAGGATGGACTACAAGAGAGATCTCGTGATGGAGAGCGACGTCATGACGATGGACGAAATAGAAGCCGGAATAAGGAAGCTAATGGAGGAGGCGGGCCACGAGAGGCGGAAGAAGGTGAAGGAGGTGAGTGTGAAAAGTAGGAAGGCATTTGACGCAGCATTCAGCGAATAATTCAAGCAAAACCTTGCTTAGAGAAAGAAATCTCGAAATTCAATATTGATGATAATGTTATGTCCTTAAAAAGAACCCTAAAACAAGCTTATATATCCCTAAACCAAACCCTACTAGGACTATAAAGTATAAAATATCAAAATTACAAAACTGCCCTTAAAATTAAAACCCATAAAATATTAAAATAAAAGAAAAACCCATGTAAACGATCCCGAATCGCTAAAATCCATCGTTAGTCATAACCAAAGGTAGTGAGTTTTGTTCAGACCGCCGTTTCGCTTCAAACGACTGAATTTGAGCCCGATCCGATATCGTCAACCGAGTTCGTCGGTTCTAGTCGCATCACCGTTTTGCCTTCCGTTTGGATTTCTGCATATCCAACCGGTCCAGAAACGCGCCACTAATATATTCTGCATCATTCTCCTCCACTTGAAAAGAACTCGACCTCGAGTTAAAATCAAGATCTTGATATAACGGCTCTGTGGACTCATAAAACGATGATAAATCAGCAACATTGAAAGTGTTAGATATGCCCATATTATGTGGAAGGTCTATAATATAAGTATTATCGTTGATCTTCTTGCTGACATTGTAAGGCCCATACTTTTTTTGCTGCAATTTGCTATAAGATCCAACTAGTAATCGCTCTTTACGAAGAAAAACCATGATGTGATCACCTACCGCAAACACCTGCTTCCGCCTGTGCTACAGCCTTATACTTCTGATTAGCTTCCTCTAGCTTCTATCGGACTTCATGATGTACTTTCACAATCTGTTTAGCCATATGATCCGCTGCTACACTCTTATCCGCTTGCTTAGGCAACCGTACTAAATCAAGAGTATGCTGAGGCGCCTTTGTATAAACAACGGAAAAAGGCGACCTGCCAATAGAACTATGAACTGCATTATTATAAGCAAACTCTACCTGCGATAAAGCAACATCCCACTGCTTCGACTTATCTCCACAAATGCTTCGAATCAAGTTTCTCAGAGTTCTATTAACCACCTCTGTTTGCCCATCAGTCTGCGGGTGAGCAATGCTACTGAAATTCAAAGATGAATCATACAGTTTCCATAAAATCCGTAAAAAATGCCCTAGAAATTTGCTGTCCCTATCAGAGATAATAGATTTAGGAACACCATGCAAACGAACCACCTCCTTAAAGAATAACCTGGCCACACTTGCTGCATCAGAAGTCTTTCTACAAGGAATGAAGTGCGCCATCTTGGAAAATCTGTCAACTACAACAAAAATAGAATCCACACCTCTTTGTGTTCGTGGCAAACCAAGCACAAAATCCATGGACAGATCTTCCCATATATTGTCAGGAACAGGTAATGGCATATACAGACCTATATTCTTAGATTTCCCCTTAATATTCTGGCAAACATAACACTTTTGTACGTACCTGCTGACATCTCTACGCAACTGAGGCCAGTAAAATCTCTCCCGGACTGCAGCAATAGTTTTATCACGACCCAGGTGTGCAGCTAATCCTCCATCATGTAAATGACGAATTACCTTCTCTCGTAATGATGTTTGAGGAAGGCAAAGCTGGTTGCTATGCATCAAATAGCCATCCTGCACATAAAATTCTTGCACAGGTTGACCAGCAGCACATGACTTCCAAATTTGCCCAAAGTCATCATCATCTGCATAACAGTCTTTTAACTGCTCGAACCCCAAGATGTCTTGGTTTAATGTAATCAACAAGCCAGCTCTCCTACTCAATGCATATGCTACGACATTATGCACACCTAACTTGTGCTGTAATCTAAAAGGAAATTTTTGTAAAAATTGACACCATCGCGCATGTATATCCTTACTAATCCTCTTCTGACTATTTAGATACTTCAAAACTTCATGATCAGAATAAAGGACGAATTCTTTTCCAATCAGATAATGCTCCTAGGTCTTCAAAGCCCTTACGACAGAATAGAATTCTTTGTCATAAGTGCTCCACTTTTGCCTCGCCTCGCTAAGCTTCTCACTAAAATAGCAAATTGATCTGCGCTCTTGAGACAAAACAGTTCCTATAACCACTCCACTGGCATCACAGTCCACTTCAAACAGTTTATCAAAATCAGGTAAGGCAAGAACAGGTGTAGTACATAACTTTTCCTTCAGAATAGCAAAACTATTCTCTGCTTCCTCTCCCCATAGAAATTTTCCTTTCTTCATACATTCAGTAATCGGGGCTGTGATAGTACTGAAATTCTTAATAAATCGCCGATAGAAAGTAGCCAACCCATGAAAACTCCTAACGTCAGAAACTATTTTAGGAGTTGGCCACTCTCTGATTGCTCTTACCTTCGCCTCATCTACCGCTATTCCTTCAGCAGTAAAAATAAACCCCAAGAATAACAGCTTATTAGTTAAAAAACTGCACTTCTTAAGATTAACATACAGCTTATTAATCTGCAAAACTGTCAACACCTCCCTTAAGTGCATCAGATGATCCTCCTCAGTCTTATTATAAATCAGAATATCATCAAAATAAACTACAACGAATTTGCCAATAAAAGATTTCAAAACCTGATTCATCAGCCTCATGAAAGTACTTGGAGCATTGGAAAGTCCGAAAGGCATTACCAACCATTCGTACAACCCCTCCTTTGTCTTGAAAGCTATCTTCCACTCATCTCTAAGCCGAATCCGAATCTGATGGTACCCATTCTTCAAATCCAGCTTCGAGAACCACTTAGAACCGTGCAACCTATCCAGCATGTCATCCAATCTCGGAATTAGAAACTTGTAACCTACGGTTATTTTATTAATGGCCTTGCTATCTACGCACATCCGCCAACTCCCATCTTTCTTAGGAGTCAACAAAGCCGGAACAGCACATGGGCTCATGCTATTCTGAATGTGCCCATTTCGCAACAACTCCTCCACCTTCTCTTTTAGAATCTCGCTCTCTTTAGGACTCATCCTGTAGTGCGGTAAATTAGGCAGACTAGCACCAGGAATTAAGTCTATATGGTGCTGAATATTGCGCATAGGCGGCAACCCATCTGGGATCTCCACAGGCATCAGCTCACTAAACTTCTTCAATAAAGGCTTAACTAATTCGGGCTGCTCCTCCACTTGTAATTCAGCCTCTAGCTCGAATGCCTGTTTCACTATTAATGCGTGAATCTATCGGGTCTCCTTAATCTTAGCTTCAAATTTCCTTGTAAGGGTAAGGAAATTATTTTCAGCAGCTTATTTTCCTTTATTCTTCAGTGGCAGCAACGTGTACTTCACTCCATCCTTCACGAAGTTATACTGATTGCTCCTTCCCGAATGTTGCACATCTACATCAAATTGCCACGGCCTCCTAAACAACACGTGACATATATCCATGTCTACCACATCACAATACAGTTCATCATGATATTTTCCAATGGAGAATGGAATTTTACATCGCTCAGTCACCTGAATGCTTTCCGCTTCAGATTTAATCCACTCTAATGTATAGGGATTAGGATGCTTCTCCACAGGTATTCCTAGCTTCTTCACTGCCTCTTTTCCAATGATATTCTCCATGCTTCCACCATCAATAACCACAGTAAATATTTTTCCCAGAATAGTGCACCTAGTTCAGAATAACTGATAGCGCTGCGAATCATCTTCCTGTTTTGGGGCCAACATCATCCTGCGCACCACACAATTTACTTCCCCTTCTTCATCTTCAAAATCGTCTTCTTCACCATCTGGCTCACAACAATACCCATCTTCTTGCTCATCTCTCGCTGCCACGTTTACGATTTTTCTCTGAGGGCATTCATTAGATCAGTCTCCAGGTTGATTACACCTGTAACACTTTATCGTGGCTGGTTTAGCATAAGAGTTAGGGTTTGCAGTTTTCAGTGCTTGCATTCTCTTATCCCTTGGCTCATTCATAGGACACCTTTCTAATGCCTTATCTTCTTGATTTCGCCCTAGGTTATTGCGGTTGTTGAAGTGGCTCTTCTCTATCGAACTGCTCGAACTGAAACCTCGATAATTTTCATATGCTCTTTTTCCCTTGTCATGCTGCATCAATTCTATCTTCATCGCCATATTCTTCCCTTCAATTAAATTTCACAGAAACTGCACCCTAATTTTATCTCGAATAAAGGGTTTCAAACCATCGAGATATCTGGCCACCTGCTGTCCCTCCGTCTCCAATAGATTATTCTGCTCCGCCAATCTCATAAATTCCGCAGTATACTCATGTACAGTCCGATTGCCCTGCTGACAACGTTGGTACTACTGGAACATAATATGTTCATAGTCAGGTGGAAGGAACTCCTGTTTCAGCAGCCTCCTCATCCTAGTCCAAGTTCGAACTCTCTCTTTTCCTTCTTGCTTCCTCTTATTCTGCAATCTCTCCCGCCATGCAGACACCCCCCCTTTAATCTACAGGCTACTAATCGCACCCTTTTCTCACCAGGGGTCTTTATATAATCGAAAAATCTATCTATATCAGCAATCCAATCCAGAAATTCTTCTATGCCTAGACTTCCATTAAAATAAGGAATATCGACTTTCAATTTAAAGTCATTACCTTCATGATCGCCGCAACGTCGTCTTCCATATCTCCTATCATATCCTCTTTGAAATCCTCCATGACGATGTCTGCCGCCATAATCAGCACGTTCCTCATCAAAATAATCATTTTCTTCTTCTTCCGAACTCTCTGAATACAGAGGGTTATTCAGCCTACGGACAGGAACGGGCCTATCAATAGGATCACCGCGAGCAAGATCTGCACCCGGTCTTCTGTCGTTTCGCCGATTCCGGTTCACATCAACGCTGAGACCTTCGAATCGATCTGTTAACTCGTCAAATTGTTCTTCGAAACGACGAAGACTTTGATCAATTTGTTGATCCAAGCATTCCATTAAACGCTGCTCTAAACGTTGCAGATTGGGGCTCAAGTCTCCTGATCATCGTCACGAAGACCACCGCCAGTCGCCATAGGCTTTGATACCACCTGACGCAGCGTTCAGCGAATAATTCAAGCAAAACCTTGCTTAGAGAAAGAAATCTCGAAATTCAATATTGATGATAATGTTATGTCCTTAAAAAGAACCCTAAAACAAGCTTATATATCCCTAAATCAAACCTTACTAGGACTATAAAGCATAAAATATCAAAATTACAAAGTTGCCCTTAAAATTAAAACTCATAAAAAATATTAAAATAATAGAAAAACCCATGTAAACAATCCCGAATCGCTAAAATCCATCGTTAATCACAGCCAAAGGCAGTAAGTTTTGTTCATACCGCCGTTTCGCTTCAAACGACCGAATTTGAGCCCGATCCGATGTCATCAGCCGGGTCTACCGGTTCTAGTCGCATCACCGTTTTGCCTTCCATTTGGACTTCTGCCTGTCCAATCAGTCCAGAAGCGCACCCTAATATATTCTGCATGACTTTTTCTACTTGTCTTTGGTCGGTTAATCAATGACATCTTGAATAATACGCCATGATTTAGTTGACTATAATGGTTGGAATCCTTGGCATGTCTGAAGTATTCCTTTCACCGGCTAGAAACTATTTTCCCTTGCTATATCTCGTTGCATATCTTTTTATCAGTATCTTTATATTTGAACCTCATTCCGTTCGAAAAACGCACAGAATACTAGATTTGAAAGTATATGTTAAAATTATGTCTCGATTTTGAGCTCGAAAAGGAAAGTTTCCTAATTCAATTAGATTTCCTATTTTGAATAGGTTTCCTAATTGAATTGAAGGTTTCCTAATTGGAAAAGGTTTCTTAAAAAGAAGTATCCTAATTTAGATCAAATTCTTGCCTACAAATAAGATGTTATTTGTGAAGATCATCAAAGAGGAGCTTCTGTTAGTGAATTACACTCTGAAGATATTCGAGTGTTTGTAGCGATTAAATCTTGCGATAAGATTTGTGTATAATTTCTTCGTGAAATTGAGAGACTATTTTGTGAGAAATTGTAGGGCTAAACACTATATGATTTATTGGGTGTAATTGGGGCTTGAGAAATACTTATAGTGTTTGAGTGACTCGAGTGTGGTTGTAATCTCTGTTGTACTGCTAGATTTATAGTGGAATTCGTTGCTGCTCTCCCCGTAGACGTAGATCACTATGATCAAACCACGTAAATCTAGTGTCCGATTTATTTTCTTTATTATGTCTATGTTACTGTTTGAGGTATCAGAGCTAGGCTTGGCTGAGTTGAAGCAAATCGATGGCAACAGAAGAAAGAAAAGTGAAAAATTAACAGATTTGATGGGAATGAGTTTGGTTTCTGGAAGATGCAAATTGAAAATTATCTGTATTAGATGAAATTGCACTTGCTCCTGTTTGGGAGAAGCCAGCAACGATGAAGCAATCTGACTGAGAATTGCTACATAGACAAGCTTTGAGTGTTATTCGACTGATGTTGGCTCGTAACGTCGCGTTTAACATTGTGAAAGAGAAGACCACTACTGGTTTAATGGAATTCCTGTCGGACATGTACGAGAAGCCCTCTACGATCAACAAGGTCTATTTAATGTGATGTATGTTTAACTTGAAGATGAGCGAAGGTGCGTCATTTGCTGATCATATCAATGAATTCAATGCGATCGTTAGTCAATTGAGTACAGTTGATATCGACTTTGAAGATGAGGTATGTGCTTTGATTCTATTATTCTCATTGCCGTCTAGTTGGAATACTACTGTTACTGCTGTTAGTAATTCCTCTGGGTCAACAAGCTTGATGCTCGATGGTGTTCGAGATTTAATTCTAAGTGAGGACATCCGAAAAAGAGAATGTGATGAACATGTATCTACTGCTTTAGTAGGTGAAAAAAGAGGAAGAATTGGTACTTGTGTTAGCAGAAGTAGTACAAACATGAATAAATGAAGTCAGTCTAGGACTGGTGGTGCTGTCTATTGGAGTTGTGGCAAGAGGGGGCATCTTAGAAGGGATTGCGTTAAGCTGAAAAACAACAAAAGGAATTAGAATTGAGTCTGCGGATGATGTTGCAGCTATAACAGATAGTAATTCGAATAGTGCTGATTATGTCTTATTTGTCACTGATGATTTATCGTTTGGCGGATGGATTATGGATTCTGGTTGTTCTTTTCATGTTACACCAAACATAAATTGGTTTGCTACGTATCAATGTATGGATAGTAGTAAAGTGCAATTAGGGAACAACACGAAGTGCGATGTTATAGGTATTGGGTGATATTAGAATCAGAATGTATGATGGTATTGTGTGGACATTGACTGGAGTGAGGCATGTTCTAGAGATGAAGAAAAAGCTAATTTTCTTGAGTGCCCTGGATTCAGCTGGGTATCGATATTCTTTAGAATGTGGAGTTCTAAAGATTGTTCGAGATGCCTTGATGATAATGAAAAGAATCAAGCACAATGGCATGTATGAGCTTCAAGGTGAGACAGTGATGGAATTCACCGCGAAGACGTCGGATGCATCTATTCCAGAGTCTGAATTGTGGCATGAGTTTGGGGCACATTAGTGAGAAAAGCCCGAAGGTTCTAAGTGAAAAGAATTTGCTATGTAGTTATGTTGCTGACGAATTAAATATATGCAGGTGCTGTGATTTAAATCAACGGCAAAAAGTGCAGTTCAATGCGATTGTCAAAGAAACCACGGATATTGCATAATTAATTCACTTAGATGTTCACAGGTTATCGCGATTTCCTTCGAAGAAGAGTGCCAGATTTGTAATCATAGTTGTGGATGACTACTTGAGGAAGACCTAAGTGTTTGTGCTTAGGCACAAATTTGATGTTGTTGTTAGGATCAGGCAGTTAAGGGCTTTGATCGAAAAGGAAATTGGTAAAATAATTAAGCAGGTGCATACTGACAATAGTATGGAGTTTTGCTCAAAACTGGTAAATGAATTCTACATGGAGGAAGGCATAGTGAGACACCGCACTAGTGCCAATGAACCACAACATGTTGCAAGGTTGATGAGCAAAACATAACTATAGACGACCCATAAAATGATTTCTAGTGCTGGTATGGCTAGGAAATTCCTAGCAATGCACTTAGTATGGCAAGCTACATGATGAATAGATCTCCATTGACTGCAATTGGATATCATACTCCCGAAGAAGTGTGGTCAGGTAATGTTGCTGATTATTTTGTTCTTTGAATATTTGGTTGCCCATGTTATATTCGAGTTAGTGATGGTAAGCTCGATGAAATGGCAAGAAAGTGCATGTTCCTAGGTTATACACAAGGTGAGTGGGGCTATAAGTTATGGTGTCCGGAATTAAATTTACCTGTTGTCAGCAGAGAAGTTACGTTTGACGAGTTTCTAGTACTTCTGGGTAGGAGTGTTAATAGCAGTGTTCATACGGATATGAATGGTGTTCAGCTTGAGGTGGAGTTGTAATTATAAATTCTTGAGGTAGCGGGTATTGATGAAATAATCGATATAGATAGTGCTTGTAGTGAGGTGGAGCCTGTAGAACCAATGGTTGCTGTAACTATCACGCCCCGCACCCTATCCACCGAGCCTCGGGCGCGCGATAGCCGAGCAGTCATTGAAATGTGACGTCCTAGGAGGAGTCACCGATCCATCACGTTATCTAACGAATAAGCACATGCGGAAGCATAAACAACATCACCCAATCAACAACAACTAGCGGATAACAAGCAAAACACATATACAAAAGCACACTTGATATATATATACGCATCCACAACCCATCGGAAGTAAGGATAATTACATACCCACTACACGGGTCTTTTTTCCGATTACATCACAAAAAGGAGAGGGGATCGGGGTCTACTTAGCTCCTCTATCTACAAGTACTATCCCAAAAAGAACACCTCGTCAACTCATATGGTCGTTGTGTACTCCTTGAACACGATGTCAGTCTCGGGTGCTACGAACTCGACCACCTCCACATCTTGGTCCACGAGGACACCAAAATGCACGGTCCGAGTTTCCAATCTAGAGGCCTGAAAAAAGGTAAACAACAACAAATGAGTAAAACTCAATAAGTAGAACCTCTAAACCTCGAGTAGGAAGGTACCTCACCTCGGAAACATGCCAAACACAATCCAATAGTCACCCGCGAATACTTACCTCCCGTCGGCTCATACAATTCACCCAAATAATTACATGTGAACAACCGCAATTATTCTTCATGCAAAATTGCGCACACTTCACTTATAAACCTTCCTTGTAAAGATGAACACATGAAAGATGGCATACAACGTCGGTTTTCTCATAACCCCATAATTATGAGACAACACGAGGCTTGTATTGCACCAAACAATCACATGAGCACATAGTAATCAAGATCATGCACAATGCATCCACACGTGTTCCGGTTATTATGATCGTTCAGGGCCACGACCAACACTCGCGTTGGTGGTTATCCGGCGTAACTGGGCATCTTCCCGCCCCACCGGGTACGGCATCATCTTGACCTCACTCGAAGATGACATTCAATTAAGAGCATCATTTCGAATTCTATCGCGAACAGCAACTGAAATCCATCGGCCATCGTCCCTCGCAATCATACGAGTACGGAACCATTTATGTGATCAAGCAATCATATCAATCACTCAAGCCAATTATTATCTTCCACTTAGGCCAATGCAAGAGTGTTTCATGCTCACGCACTTAGAACATCTAAATTCCGCACACATAAAGATGTACTAAAATAATCACACGTAAAGAAAATAGTGCATCTTTGAAATTGGGTAAACCTAGGTAGCTTTGCACAGTAACCGAAATCCCTTCGAAATAAATAGTAAATGAACTCTAAAAATTTTAGATTTTGGATATGTCATAGAAACACCTTGGCAAACATTTCTTATGAAGAGCACAAAATCCAGTTCAATCTGTAATCATGTCTTTTTGTCACTCAAAGTCAAACCCGAAATCAGCTCGTTAGAACAGACTACTCGATCCTCAAAATACATCTCTTTCAGTACACAAATCACCTTAAAAAGCCTCGAAATTTTTATATGTCATAAAAAGAAAAGTCCTTAACAAATTTTATGAAGAAAGCTTGTTGAAAATAGATTTGGAAAAATTTATCAAAATTCGAAAAGAGAAAAAGGTCAGAGAAACAGCATCTCAGGGCAGTTTAAACAAGGTTTGGAGATGAGCTTTCGTGTGACCCAAATGACCTCCAAAAATTTCAGATTTAAAATATGTTAAATTTCAAGATGTGACGAACAACTTTTGTGAAGAACATAACTTCAGATTCGGCCCACAAGAGTCTCTAAAAAAATAGTAAATAGAAGAGGTACAGTATCAACAAATCTGGTTTTCAAACCAAACTTCAAAGATTCAAGCTCTAGTTGATACCCACGAATCTTCAACCCACAAAACTCATTCCAAAAGGTCTAAACCAACATGCAACAGCCACTTGAATATAAAAAACACCCATGATGGAACAAGCTCAAGCAAAACTAATCTAAGTTTGACGCGCGTAGAATAGGACCCTAGCCAAGGTATAGAGGAACCACTTACTAAACCGTTCAAACTACGAACGTCAACACGGCACAAATGACACGGCGGCGAGCGATGAGCGGCTCAGTACGGCACGACACGGACGGCTCGGCATGGCGCGGTGGTGGATATATGGCAGTGATGGTGGTGGCATGAGAGAGGGAGAGAAGGGAGGGAGAGGAAGAGAGCAATGAGAGAAATGAGAGTGAGTGAGAGTGAGAGAAAATGGGAGAAATGAGAGAGACAACCCTTTAAGTGTTCTTGCAAGAGAGAGAGAGAGAGAGAGAGAGAGAGAGAGACCAATAATTCACTTGCACTCATGGCTCTAAATTTAGGCCAGCTTAGCCTTCTTAAAATATCTCCATCAAGTCTCATTAATGCAAGACAAGAGCACATGCTAGAAGCTTAGGGGAAATCAATTCTAGAAGCTAACCAAGTGGGTTCTCTTCTCCCCTCTCTCATCCAAAAGTGGTGCCCAAGCTTCCCCTAACAAGACCAAATTTTGTCTCATCTCCATGAAGGCTTTTAGAAGTTTCATTTAAATGAAAACTATAGGTTAATCAATCATAGGACACCCATCATGCACATATTGCCGTAATGTGCAATATCCAAAAAAAAATCAATCAAGGTCCAACATGGTAAGATAGCCTTACCCTCTTGATTGACGCCTATATGAGACTGAATAATTTCAATAATGCATAATTAATCGGTGTTGGATTGAGGATGTCACAGTAACTGCTGATATTGACTAGGTACATGTACAATCTCCTGATAGATATGGGTGTAATGATAGTTTTGCTTCATCTGAGGTTAAGGAGGTTTTGTCGAAAAATGTGGAGTGGTTAAAGGTGCATGTAGAGTTCGTGTTCTAATAAAGTCCATGGTTAATGCGAAGTTCAAGCGCGACTTGGACTTGAAAGATGTTTGTGACGGGTGAGCCCATTGGGGGCTGTGGGAGAGCGGTAACAAAGTTCTGACGAAGTGATTATGACTCAGCTCAAACGTCGAGCCAAGGTGGAAATTGTTAAAATTATGTCTGGATTTTAAGCCCGAAAAAGAAAGTTTCCTAATTCAATTAGGTTTCCTAATTGAATGGAAGGTTTCTTATCTGGAGAAGTTTTTCTAAAATGAGGTTTCCTAATTTGGATCCAGTTCTTGCCTATAAATAAGAAGATGTTATTTGTGAAGATTATCAAAGAGGAGTTTCTGCTAGTGAATTACACTCTGAAGATATCCGAGTATTTATAGCGATTAAATCTCGCGGTAAGATTTGTGCATAATTTCTTTGTGAGATTAAGAGATTATTTCGTGAGGAATTATGGGGCTAAACACTACGTGATTTATTTAGTGTAATTGGGGCTTGGGAAACATTTAGAGTGTTTGAGTGACTCGAGTGTGGTTGTAATCTCCATTGTACCGCTTGATTTATAGTAGAATTCGTTGCTATTCTCCTCGTGAACGTAGGTCACTATGATCGAACCACGTAAACTTGGTGTTCGATTTATTTTCTTTATTCTGTCTATTTTACTATTTGATCACTTGCTTTCACAATAGTATATGTCCTCATTCAACATCTCATCATGTTTCGGGGTACGTTAGATTTTCTCAATCATGTCTTGTCCAATCTTAGTATCCTATCCTTTCCCACGACAGCACAATCGAGCGTTCAAGCTACACCCGAGTAATTAGTAACTTTTTTCTTGTCTTGGCTACTTTTTTCTCTGCATCATTTATTCGGAGTGAGTAAAGAAATCGCGCATTTCTTTTTTTTTTTTTGTCAAGAAATCGCGCATGTGACGAGCATCATCCTCAGCCTAATTCGAACGAGTTAACTCAGTAAGGATAGAAAAGTCCAAGACATCATCATCATCTTGAGAACTTTAAACTCTTCTCATCTTGAATAATTTGCCTTGATTTGGCTCGCGCGATTATTGTTTGGCTTGAATTTCTAAGTACTTGTCACGTGTGTTCACACGTGTTTATGACTGCTATCCATGATGTTTTATGTTTAGGTTAATACCTTGAAAAATTACAAATTGGTATATCTACGATAAATTTACTTCAAACTAATTTTTTAACTATGAAAAACCTCAAACTAGTACACATATGACAAATTTATCCTAAACTAAATTAAAAAGTGCATCGACATTTTGTTAATAAACGAATAAACATCATCGGGAAGATTATCCGACAAGGAGCTTTGTAGGCTAGAGAACCGACCCATGTCTCTCTCTTACCTTGTTTGCTTGCTCAATCATCGGAGAATTATAATGGACAGACCTAGAGTACCGTTTAATTCCTCGTTTAAGGCTTGCAAACTTATTGATTGAAGACCAATTTTGCGACCATTACATGGATAGTTATTTTTTTGGCAGTCGGAAAATTTGTAAGATAGAACAATGGACCGTCGCTTGTGTTATCCAATGGTTGAGATTTATTAGTTAGTAGACCATATTCTCTCAATGGTGTCATCAAACGATTCACAATTGATGCTATAAGTGTACAGTACAAAGCCCACCTGTGGATAGGTCGCTTGCGAAAGAGATAGATTGAAACGCAACAAATTATCCATAAGATACCAAATGTTAAATGCGTGACCTATTTGTGTACTTTGAAATAACGCCAAAACAACCGAAAGCACTCGACCCATTTGAAAGAGATTGACATGACGATGCACAGCCTTTGCTTTTTGTGCGTTTGTTCTTGTCGTTGTCGCTATTAGTGATGTTTCCGAGTCCGTTGGTTAAAAAAATATGAAAGTTTCCGTCTTGCATTGATAATGTACACACTAAATATATGATTTGCACACTTTAGGTTTGTTACTTAATAGAATATTCTTGCATTTGCCAGTGTAGAAACAGCGTCTAGTATACCCTATATACAATTATAATCATATAACAGTCATACAATGAATGTCTATGATATTAAGGTGTGTGAACAAAATATGGAACGGTGCATTGCACGGGCAAATGACTAGTACATGAGGATTTATAAAGAGAAAAACTGGGATTGAGAAAAAGAAGATACAGTTAATGTTAATAGAAACCTTTCTGAAGAAACTCATGCATTAATTTATGGTAAAATCGCTTCGAATCATTCTGTATATTAATTATAACTTATTGTGTCGTTTAATAAACCGATCTTCATAGACTTTCAATATTCTTAAACTATAGCTCTTATTATATAGAAGTCATTTGTCAAGGGATGAGAAAAGCTTTGTAGAGATAGGGAGGGACAAATCGTCAAAGCTAACTATGTTTGCATCAAAAAAATGACCAATTTCAGTTATTATTAACATGTGATAGACATAATTGATGAGAGTAGAGTTTGGTCATTTATGAATAAAATTATCGACATATTGAAGAATCGAAAACTTGGTGAATTGACAACTTGAAGGAATCGATAAAAAGGTGTTGTCGACAATCTCGAATGCAACCGTCAAATAAGAAACCGTCAACGTAGTGGAATAAAGTAACTGTCAAGATAGTGGAGCCGAAGAAATCATCAAGATAGTAGAGTCAATGAAACCATCAAGGTAGTAGAGTCAATGTAACCGTTCGGTTATTGTTTGTAACTTTCATTGGTAACCGTCAATAGTCGGCTTTAAATAGCCATATCGTACTCTTCAAAGCCCCCCCACCCGTGCGCACAAACAAAAAAATATGTTATTTTTCAATCATCTTTCAATTCCCGTATTGTAGTTATAGTTTTCATATTCGCGTCATCAATTAAATTTTGGCATATATCTTTGCTGTAGTTCCCGGGTGCTTCGTTAGCAATTGAATTCTAGCGTTAGTACCTTTATGTTCTTAGGCTTTTTTGTTGATCAAATTCCGACGAAATATCTTTTTGACACGCTCGATAAGACTAATGTGGTTGATTTGAGAAAGAACAATGCCGAAAAAAAGGAATCATCCAGAGTCAAATCATGCTACTGGCAACAACCCCAGTGATACGACTACCCAGTCTGAGACCTCAACCGCTCCAGCAACAGAGTCAAGCCAAGGGGGCAACATCGAAATCTTACGGCACTTTACGGAAGAGCATACGAGGGAATTAGCACCAAACCTCACTTTGGTATCTATCATGAAGAAGTTGTTTGAGGAACAGCAAAATAAGTTGATGAATCACATAGCAAGACATTTTTTATGCGATCAGGTCAATGGTCATCAATGCCATCGATCAACGATGTCATCTCTGGGCCCGGGACATTCAATTAGTCCATACCGATTCAACCAAACATGGCGGCTTCTGGGTATGTTCAACCAACTCTTAATGAATTGAACGGCGGAAATAATTTAGGTCAAGTGATCCCACCACCAGTGAAGAGTTTACAAAGGGCATAAAAATCCCATCTACCCAGAACCTAGGGGGCATGAAGGTCAAGTTTATCATCTAATCCACCCTAAACTTATGGGATAGGAAGGGTGTCAACTTGCGAATCCTAATCAAGTGGCTGAACTCGTATTACAACAATTAGATGCCAACAAAGGTCTTAAAGTAACCTAAGTCACATGAATAGCTTAAAGTGGATTAAATGAGTGGTTTACATTTGCATAGATTTGGTTAAATATGGATGTATTTTAGTAGGTGGGGTCGAGACGGGCCGAGGTCTCTAAAATTGTATTACATTAAAATGTATTGATTTGGATTGGACCTTTTTCAATTCGATCCATTCATTTGACAAGCCTACCCATTAGTTACTTGTTTAAGGCTCGCAAACTTAATTGAAGTACAATTTTTCAACTACTACGTGGAAGGTCAAATCAAATTGATTACCGGTGCCTCTTTTGCTGTCGAGAAATTTCGAAGACAGAACAATGCACCGTTTATCGTGTTGTCCAATAGTCTAGATTTGTCTTACTACGACCTCTTTTTCTCAATGTGTCGTCCAATGCCCACTTGTGAATACGTCATTTGCAGCAGAGAGAGTGATTGAAATGCACCCACCCCATAACAACCGAAGACGATTCAACCCTTTTGAGAGAGATGGACATGACAATGCACAACCTTTCTTTTTGTGCACCTGTTCCGTCGTGGTCGCTATCAAATAATGTTTCCGCCATGGTTTTCTTTTTCTTTTTCTTTTTGGTCGAAAGGAGCGATTAATTTCTCTTTTTTTCTTGGTCGGAAGAGCGATTTATTTCGTTGGTGGACTTTTTTTCAATCATGAAATTCTCTTTAATGCGGAAGAAAAGTGACCCATACTTTTGATAGAGTGCTGAATAATTTTATAATTTGCACACCTTAGGTTTCTAAATTAATAGAGTAATCTTGCAATCGCATGATGGTCTTGCAGCAGTCCCAATGTTCATCATGTGAAGTACGTGAACGAAGTACGGGCTGGTGCATTGCACGGGCAAATGACTGGTACAGTTAATGTTCATACACACCTTTCTGATAGAACTCAGGTAAAATCACTTTGAATCATTTTGTTTATTAACTTTAACTTATTGCGTCGTTTAATAATCTAATTTTAATAAACTTTTAGCATTCTTAAAATATTGCTTGTGATGTGTAGCGGTTATTTGTCAAGGGACGAGAAAAGCATTGCAGAGAAAGGAAGGAACAAATCATCAGACCTAACCAACTTTTATATTCTTCTCGTCTTACCTTCCGTGGTTCTGGCGAAGGAGGTGGTCCAACCATTCCTGGAGCACGCCAAGAGGATAAGAGCGATAAAGGGAATTATCATTAGTACGTTCGACGAGCTCGAACCCCATGCACTGGGGTCCTTGGCGGACCTCGGGGCGCCCATGGCGTGCCCTGTGGGGCCCATACTGAATTTGAAGGGAGAGACTAAAATAAAGGCCGATGGTGGCTGCCGAGGCGATGATATCATAGAGTGGCTCGACAAGCAACCGCCTTCATCGGTGGTTTCCTCGTGCTTCGGGAGTGGGGGGAGCTTCAGCGAGGACCAGGTGAAGTAGATGGCTTGCGCGCTGGAGCGAAGTGGGCACTATTTCCTATGGTCCTTACGAAGGCCGCCACCGAAGGGCAAGTTTGACTTACGACATGACTACATGGACCCCACGGAGGTCTTGCCGGAGGGGTTCCTGGACCAGACGGCAGGTGTCGGGAAAGTGATTGGGTGGGCTCCACAGGCTGCGGTCCTGGCCCACCCAGTGATCGGGGGTTCGTGTCGCACTGCGGATGGAACTACACTCTGGAGAGCATTTGGTTCGGCGTGGCGATCGCCACATGGCTCCTATATGCGGAGCAACAGTTCAATGCGTTCGAGTTGGTGGCGGAGCTGGGCCTTGCGGTGGGGATCAAGATGGACTACAGGAGGGATTTCAGGATGGAGAACGACTTTGTGGTGACAGCAGAGGAAATAGAGGGCAGAATGAGGAATTTAATGGAGGACGTCGGCAGGGAGAGACCGAAGAAGGTGAAAGAGGTGAGTGAGAAGAGTCAGAAGGCATTGTTTGAGGGTGGCTCTTCTTACTTATCTTTGGGTCGTTTGATTGAGGATATCTTGAATAATGTGCCTTGATCAACCCTAGCATTTCCGTTGTAAGCATGTTGAATAAAAAAAGGTTGTTTTCATCGTACTAGATCAATTTGTACTCATAAAAGTCAGGTTATCATGGAAATGTAAGATACACTGTCGGTGTAAAAAAAAAATTTTCATCAAGCGACCTTATCCACTCTTGAAATGATGGTTAGTAAGAGATTTGCTAGTTAAAATCCTCACAAATCAAGGTTTGATTAGACTGTTTATATGAAGTTTTATTAGCATTAGGAGTATATGCTCTCATGTTTCATTTTAAAATACATGTTCACTTTGAATGATTGAGAATATCAATTGCATCTCTTAAGCAAGCCTCATTCTAATTCTAAAGCGGTATGAAAATTTCATTTTAGCATAGGCTTGATTAATGGGCGGTTGGATAATTAAAATCAATCAGAGTGCATGAACGGTGCGAAAATTCTTGGGTGAAATATTTGCCTAACATGTACATGGTGGACCGTCGAATTTGTCGAGTGTTTTGTCAGATCTCAGTGATGACTTAAGGCACTTGATAATCTTTTGTAAATCGAATTTGTGGACTAGAATAGTCCATTGTCCTTGTCTGGTTGCATTGGTGCGTGGATGCAAGTATTCCCTTTGTCCTTTCTTCTCGCACTTTGTGCATTGCTCTTGAAAATATCTCTCTCTCTCTTTCTCTCTCGTTGACAAATCTTCCTCATGTATGGAGCATATCACCTTGATGTCTCCAATAACCTAACATTCTTTGATCTTCCGCCTAAATTGGTGGGTCAGTCCGACACTTCAATCATGATTTTCTATCCAATATATATTTTAAACATACATTAAACTTGAAAATTTTGCAATTTTGATTAAACTTAAATATATCCACGGTCAAATGAGTTTGAATTGTGCTGTGAAATGTCACCAGGCTAAACCATTTTCTGAATACACGAACAATTTTAGCGATGGTTACTCAGCTTTTTTCCAATCGATGACCTGAACTTGTGAACAAAGACAATTTGGAATTTTGTATAAATATAATATCATGAAAATCGCCTTATTCATGAGCATTAGTCCTCACTTGAATCATCAATGCGTGAGGTTTGTTAGAATTGATTTGGAAAAATTAACAAAAAAATCTTAAATTTATTGTAATTATGTCAATTCAATTTTAAATATTTTTTACCAATTGAATCCTAAACCTTTTCCATTTATGCCAATTAAGTCCAATCGGCCAATTTTGGCCAGAATTCACTGATGTAGACATGAACCATCCTAGTGGCATGGCCTACACTAATGTAGATAATTTTTTAATAATATTTAAAAAATCAAATTATTTAATAATTTTTAAAATTTTCCTTTTTTTCTTTTCTTCTCTTTTCCTTCTTTATTTTTTTTCCTTTTCTCTTCATTTCTTTTTTTTTTCTTTTTTCCCTTCGCCGACCATCAATAGGCGTCGTCAATGTCCGGCGGAGGTTGTCGGCCTCAGGCGAGGGTCACCCTCGCAAGATCTAGCAATGGCCACTCTCGGGCGAGGGTCAACCTTCACCGGCAATCAACAAGGCCCGACGATGGCTGGCAAAGGGGAAAAAGGGAAACTAAAAGAAAGAAAAGAAGAGAAAAGGAAAAAAAAAAAGTAAAGAAGGAATGAAGGAAAGAAGGAAAAGAGAAGAAAAGAAAAAAATTAATAAAAATTCAAAAAATATTAAAATATTATTAAATAGCCGGATTGACTTAATTGGCATAAATACAAAAATTTTATAATTAAATTGGCACAATTGTAATAAGAAAGTAACAAGCCCCACGTCAAGTGGATGGTTGTCGAGCTCGCCAAATTGGCTGGCTCGACCGGGCGGCTCGTGGGGTTCGTTCTCGACACGTTCTGCACCACCATGATTGACTTGGCAGATGAGTTTAGAGTGCCGTCATATGTCTTCTTCACGTCAAGCGCCGCGTTCCTCGGCTTGATGTTGCACCTCCAGTCACTCCAAGACGAGAGCCATATGGACATGACCGAATTCAAGGACTCGATCGGTGAGCTAGACTTCCCGAGTTTCACGAATCCATTACCAGCCAAGGTCTTACCCACCCTGGTTCTAATGAAGAACGCAGTCCAAATGTTCCTGGAGCACACCAAGAGGATGAGAGCAATCAAGGCAATCGTCGTAAATACTTTCAATGAGCTCGATTCACATGCAGTGAGGTCCTTGGCAGGCCTCTGGGCTCCCGCAGTGTACCCCATGGGGCCCATACTAAATCTGAAAGGTGAGATTAAAAGGAAGGCTAATAGTGGCCGCAAAGGCGATGACATCATGGAGTGGCTCGACAAGCAACCACCCTCATTAGTGGTTTTCCTGTGCTTTGGGAGCAGGGGTAGCTTCGGTAACGATCAAATGAAGGAGATGGTATGCGCACTGGAGTGGAATGGGCACCGCTCCTTATGGTCCCTACAGCTGCCGCCGCCGAACTGCAAAAATTGGTACCTGCGCAACTACAAGGACTCCACATAGGTCTTGCCTGAGGGGTTCCTAGACCAGACGTCTGGCATCGGGAAAGTGATTGGGTGGGCCTCGTAGGCTGCGGTCCTGGCCCACCCAGCGATCAGGGGGTTTGTGTCGCACTGCGAATGGCACTATACCATCAAGAGAATATGGTTTGGCGTGGCGATGACCACGTGGCCTTTGTACGCAGAGCATCAGTTCAACTCATTCGAGCTGGTCATGGAGCTGGGCCTCGCGGCGGAGATCAGGATGGACTACAGGAGGGATCTCGGGATGGAGAGCAACGTCGTGACGACGGACGAAATAGAGGCCGGAATAAGGAAGCTAATGGAGGAGGCAGGCGGCAAGAGGCGGAAGAAGGTGAAGGAGGTGAGTGTGAAAAGTAGGAAGGCATTGGTCAAGGGTGAGTCTTTCTACTTGTCTTTGGGTCGGTTAATCAATGACATCTCGAATAATGCGCCATGATTTAGGTGACTATAATGGTTGGAATCCTTGCCACGTCTGAGGTATTCCTTACATCGGCTAGCTTGCTATATCTCGTTGCATAACTTTTCATCAGTATCTTTATATTTGGACCTCATTCCGTCTGAAAAACACACAGAATACTAGATTTTGAAGTATATGTTAAAATTATGCTTCAATTTTGAGCCCGAAAAGGAAAGTTTCCTAATTCAATTAGGTTTCCTATTTTGAATAGATTTCCCAATTGGAGAAGGTTTCCTAAAAGAAGTTCCCTAATTTGGATCCAATTCTTGCCTATAAAAAAGAAGATGTTATTTGTGAAGATCATTAAATAGGAGTTTCTGCTAGTGAATTACACTCTGAAGATATTCGAGTGTTTGTAGCAATAAAATCTTGCGGTAAGATTTGTGTATAATTTCTTCACGAGATTGAGAGATTATTTCATGAGAAATTATAGGGCTAAACATTGTATGATTTATTGGGTGTAATTGAGACTTTGAAAACACTTAGAGTGTTTAAGTGACTTGAGTGTGGTTGTAATATCTGTTGTACCGCTTGATCTATAGTGGAATTCGTTGCTGCTCTCCTCATGGACGTAGGTCATTACGATCGAATCACGTAAATCTGGTGTCCGATTTATTTTCTTTATGTCTATTTACTATTCGAGGCATTAGAGTTAGGCTTGGCTAAGTTGAAGCAAATCGATGGCGACAGAAGAAGGAAAAGTGAAAATCGACAAATTTGATAGGAATAACTTTGATTTCTGGAAGATGCAAATTAAAGATTGTCTGTATCAGATGCAACTACACTTACCCCTATTTAGGGAGAAGCCAGCAACGATAAAGCAATCTAATTGGGAATTGATGGATAGACGAGCTTTGGGTGTTATTCGGCTGACGTTAACTCGTAACGTCGCATTTAACATCGTGAAAGAGAAGACCACTACGGGTTTGATGGAAGCCTTGTTGGACATGTACGAGAAGCCCTCTGCGATTAACACGGTCTATTTAATGTGACATTTGTTTAACTTGAAGATGAGCGAAGGTGCATCATTTGCAGATCATATCAATGAATTCGATGTGATCGTTAGTCAATTGAGTCCAGTTGATATCGACTTTGAAGATGAGGTATGTGCTTTGATTCTATTATCCCCATTACCTCATAGTTGGAATACTACTATTACTGCTGTTAGTAATTCCTCTGGGTCAACAAGCTTGACTCTTGATGGTGTTCGAGATTTAATTTTGAGTGAGGACATCTAAAGTAGAGAATGTGATGAACATGTGTCTACTGCTTTAGTATGTGAAAGAAGAGGAAGAACTGACACTCATGTTAGCAGAAGTAGTATAAATATGAATAAACGAAGTCAGTCTAGGACTGGTGGTGCTGTATATTGGAGTTGTGGCAAAAGGGAGCATCTTAGAAGGGATTGCTTTAAGCTGAAAAATAACAAGGGTAAAGAAATTAAAATTGAGTTTGCGGATGATATTGCAACTATAGCAAATAGTAATTCGGATAGTGCTGATTATGTCTTATCTGTTACTGATGATTTATCCTTTGGCGGATGAATTATGGATTCCGGTTGTTCTTTTTATGTTACACCAAATAGAAACTGGTTTACTACGTATCAATACATGGATAGTAGTAAAGTGCAATTGAGAAACAACGTGAAGTGCGATGTTATAGGTGTTGGGTGATATTAGAATAAGAATTTATGATGGTATTGTGTGGTCATTGACTGAAGTGAGACATGTTCCAGAGATGAAGAAAAATCTAATTTTCTCTAGTGCCTTAGATTTAGCTTGGTATCGATATTCTTCATAATGTGGAGTTCTAAAGGTTGTTCGAGGTGCCTTGGTAATAATGAAAGAAATCAAGCACAATGGCCTGTATGAGCTTCAAGGTGAGATAGTGACGGAATTCACCGCGGAGATGTCGGATGCATCTGTTCAAGAGTCTGAATTGTGGTATATGAGTTTAGGGCACATTAGCGAGAAAAGCCTGAAGGTTCTAAGTAAAAGGAACTTGTTATGTGGTTATGTTGCTGACGAATTGAATGTATGCAGGTGTTGTGATTTAAATCAATAGCGAAAAGTGTAGTTCAATGCGATTGTCAAAGAAACCACAGATATTGCATAATTAATTCACTTAGATGTTCGCAGGTTGTCACGGTTTCCTTCGAAGAAGAGTGTCATATTTATAATAATAGTTGTGGATGACTACTCAAGGAAGAACTAGGTGTTTGTGCTTAGGCATAAGTTTGATGTTGTTGTTAGAATTAGGCAGTTGAGAGCTTTAATCAAAAATGAGACTAGTAAAACGATCAACCAGGTGCAGACTGATAATAGTATGAAGTTTTGCTTGGAGCTGTTAAATGAATTCTACATGAGGGAAGGTATAGTGAGACACCGCACTAGTGCTAATGAACCACAACATATTGCAAGGTTGATGAGTAAAATATTATTAGGGACGGCCCATAAAATGATCTCTAGTACTGGTATGGTTAGGAAATTTCTGGTGGATGCGCTTAGTACAGCGAGCTACCCGATGAATAAATCTCCATCGACTGCAATTAGATATCGAGCTCCCGAAGAAGTATGGTCAAGCAACGTTGCTAATTATTTTGTTATTAGAATATTTGGTTGTCCATGTTATATTCGAGTTAGTGATGGTAAGCTCGATGAAAGGGCAAGAAAGTGCATGTTCCTAGGTTATGCACAAGGTGAGCGGGACTATAAGTTGTGGTGCCCGGAATTAAATTCACCTATTGTCAGCAGAGAAGTTACATTTGACGAGTCTTTAGTACTTCTGGGAGGAGTGTTAATAGCAGTGTTCATACGGATCTAAACGGTGTTCAGCTTGAGGTGGAGTTGCAACCAGAAATTCCTAAGGTAGCGAGTACTAGTGAAATAATCAACATAAATGGTGCTTGTAGTGAGGTGGAGCTTATAGAACCAACGATTGCTATAACTGCTGATATTGGCTAGGTACATGTACAATGATGTTTTGCTTTATCTACAGTTAAGGAGGTTGTGTCGGAAAATCTTTGTAGAGTGGTTAAAGGTGCATGTGGAGTTGGTTTTCTAATGAGGTCTATGGTTATAGCGCAGTTCAAGCGCGGCTTGGACTTGAAAGATGTCTGTGACGGTTGAGCCCATTAGGGGCTGTGGGAGAGTAGTAGTACAGTTCTGACGAAACAATTGTGACTTAGCTCAAACGTCGAGATTGTTAAAATTATGTCTTGATTTTGAGCCTAAAAAAAAAAAGTTTCCTAATTCAATTAGGTTTCCTATTTTGAATAGGTTTCCTAATTGAATGGAAGGTTTCTTAATTGGAGAAGTTTTTCTAAAAAGAGGTTTCCTAATTTGGATCCAATTCTTGCCTATAAATAAGAAGATGTTATTTGTGAATATCATCAAAGATGAGCTTCTGCTAGTGAATTACACTTTGCATATATCCGAGTATTTGTAGCGATTAAATCTTGCAGTAAAATTTGTGTATAATTTCTTTGTGAGATTATTTCGTGAGGAATTATGGGGCTAAACATTACATGATTTATTAGGTGAAATTGGGGCTTAGGAAACACTTAGAGTGCTTGAGTGACTCAAGTGTAGTTGTAATCTCCGTTGTACCACTTGATCTATTGTGAAATTCGTTGCTACTCTTTCCGTGTACGTAGGCCACTACGATCAATCTACGTAAATCTAGTGTCCAATTTTTTTTTTATTCAGTATATTTTACTGTTCGATCACTTACTTCCGCAATAGTATATGTCCTCATTCAACATCTCATCATGTTTTGGGCTACATTAGATTTTCTCAATCATGTCTTGTTCAATCTTAGTATCCTATCCTTTCCCCCACGCTAGCACAATCGAGCGTTCAAGCTACATCCGAGTAAATTAGCAACTTTTTTCTCGTCAGGGCTACTTTTTTCTCCGCATCATTCATTCGCAATGAGCAAAGAAATCGCGCATTTCTTTTTTTTTTTTGGTCAAGAAATCACGCATGTGACGAGCATCATCCTCAGCCTAATTTGAAGGAGTTAACTCAGTAAGGATAGAAAAGTCCGAGGCATCATCATCATCTTGAGAACTTTTAAACTCTTCTCATCTTGAATAATTTGCCTTGATTTGACTCGCGCGATTATTGTCTGGCTTGAATTTCTAAGTACTTGTCACGTGTGTTCACGCGTGTTTATGACTGCTGTCCATAATGTTTTATCTTAGAGTTAATATCACGAAAAATCATAAACTGATATAATTACGATAAATTTATCTCAAATTAATTTTTTAAGTACGAAAAACTTCAAACTGATACACATGTAATAAATTTACCCCAAACTAAATTAAAAAGTGCATCGACATTTTGTTAATAAACGAATAAACATCATCGGGGAAGATTATCAGACATGGAGCTTTGTAGGCTAGAGAACCAACCCATGTCTCTCTCTTACCTTGTTTACTTGCTCACTCATCGGAGAATCATAATGGACAGACCGAGAGTACCCTTAAGTTCCTCGTGTAAGGCTCGCGATCTTAATGATTGAAGATCGATTTTCCGACTGTTACATGGATAGTTATTTTTTTGGCGGTCAGGAAATTTGTAAGATGGAACAATGTACCGTCGCTTGTGTTATCCAATGGTTGAGATTTATCAATTAGTAGACCATTTTCTCTCAATGTTGTCATCAAACGATTGACAATTGATGCTATAAGTGTACAGTACAAAGCCCACCTGTGGATAGATCGCTTGCAATAGAGAGAGATTGAAACGCAACAAATTATCCATAAGATGTCAAATGTTAAATACGTGACCTATTTGTATACTTTGAATAACGCCAAAACAACCGAAAGCACTCGACCCATTTGAAAGGGATTGACAATTTGACATGACGATGCACAGCCTTTGTTTTTGTGCGCTTGTTCTTGTCGTCGTCGCCATCAGTGATGTTTCCGAGTCCGTCGGTTAAAAAAAAGTGAAATTTTCCGTCTTGCATTGATAATGTACACACTAAATATATGATTTGCACATTTAAGGTTTGTTACTTAATAGAATATTCTTGCATTTGCCTGTGTAGAAACAGTGTCTAGTATACCCTATATACAATTATAATCATATAACAGTCATACAATGAATGTCTATGATATTAGGGTGTGTGAACAAAATATCGAACGGTGCATTGCATGGGCAAATGACTAGTACATGAGGATTTATAAAGAGAAAAACTAGGATTGCGAAAAAGATGATACAATTAATGTTAATATAAACCTTTATGAAGAAACTCATGCATTAAGTTATGGTAAAATCGCTTCGAATCATTCTGTATATTAATTATAACTTATTGTGTCGTTTAATATACTGATCTTCATAGACTTTCAATATTCTTAAACTATAGCTCTTATTATATAGAAGTCATTTGTCAAGGGATGAGAAAAGCATTGCAGAGATAGGGAGGGACAAATCGTCAAAGCTAACTATTTGCACCAAAAAAATGACCAATTTTTAGTTATTATTGACATGTGATAGACTTAATCAATGAGAATAGAGTTTGGTTATTTATTAATAGAATTATCGACATATCGAAGAATTGAAAACTTGGTGAATTGACAATTTGAAGGAATCAATAAAATGTGTTGTCAACAATCTCGAATGCAACCGTCAAATAAGTGACCGTCGACGTAGTGGAATAAAGTAATCGTCAAGATAGTGGAGCCGAAGAAATCATCAAGATAGTGGAGTCAGTGAAATCATCAAGGTAGTGGAGTCAATAAAATCGTTCGGTAATTGTTTGTAACTTCCATTGGTAACCGTCAATAGTCGGCTTTAAATAGCCATATCGTACTCTTCATAGCTCCCCCACCCGTGCGCACAAACAAAAAAATATGTTATTTTTCAATCATCTTTCAATTCCCCCACTGTAGTTATAGTTTTCATATTCGTGTCATCGATTAAATTTCGGCGTGTATCTTTGCTATAGTTCCTTGGTGCTTCGTCGACGATTGAATTCCAGCGTTGTACCTTTATTGACGCAGCGTTTAGCGAATAATTCAAGCAAAACCTTGCTTAGAGAGAAAAATCTCGAATTTCAGTTTAGTATTAATAATAATGTTCTGTCCTAAAAGAAAACCCTTAAACAAGCTTATATATCCCTAAACCTAACCCTACTAGGATTATAAAGCGTCAAATATCAACATTACAAAACTGCCCCTAAAAAATAATTTAGAAAAAAATATTAAAATAATGGAAAAACCCATCTAAACGATCCCGAATCACTAAAATCCATTATAGGTCATAGCCATAGGAGGTGAGTTGTGTTCAGAACGCCGTTTCGCTTCAACCGACCGAATTTGAGCCCGATCCGATATCATCGATCAAGTCCGCCGGTTCTAGTCACATCACCATTTCGCCTTCCGTTTGGACTTCTGCTTATCCAATCGGTCCAGAAACACGCCACTAATAGATTCTGCCTCATTCTCCTCCACTTGAAAAGAACTCGTCCTCGAGTTAAAATCATAATCTGGATATAATGGCTCTGTGGACTCATGAAACGGTGATAAATCAGCAACATTGAAAGTGTTGGATGTGCCCATACTATGTGGAAGGTCTATAACATAAGCGTTATCGTTGATTTTCTTGCTGACAGCGTAAGGTCTATACTTCTTTTGCTGCAATTTGCTGTAAGATCCAACTGGTAATCGCTCTTTACGAAGAAAAATCATGACCTGATCACCTACCGCAAATACCTGCTTCCACCTGTGTTTATCTGCTGCAGCTTTATTCTTCTGATTAGCTTCCTCCAGCTTCTGTTGGACTTCACAATGCACGTCCACAATCTGTTTAGCTATATGATCCGCTGCTACACTCTTATTTGCTTGCTTAGGCAACTGTACCAAATCCAGAGCATGTTGAGGTGTCTTTATATAAACAACAGAAAAAAGTGACCTGCCAATAGAACTATGAACTGCATTATTATAAGTAAACTCTGCCTGTGATAAAGCAACATCCCATTGCTTCGGCTTATCTCCACAAATACTTCGAATCAAGTTTCCCAGAATTCTATTAACCACCTCCGTTTGCCCATCAGTCTGCGGGTGAGCTGTGCTACTGAAATTCAAAGATGAATCAAACAGTTTCCATGCAAACGAACCACTTCCTTAAAGAATAATCTGGCAACACTTACTGCATCAGAAGTCTTCCTGCAAGGAATGAAGTGCGCCATCTTGGAAAATCTGTCAACCACAACGAAAACAGAATCCACGCCTCTTTGTGTCCGTGGTAAACCAAGCACAAAATCTATGGACAAATCTTCTTATATATTGTTAGGAACAAGTAAAGGCATATACAGACCTGTATTATTAGATTGCCCCTTAGCAGTCTGGCAAACATAATATTTTTGTACGTACCTGCTGACATCTTTACGCAACTGGGGCCAGTAAAATTGCTCCCGGACTGCAGCAATAGTTTTATCACGACCCAGATGTGCAGCTAGTCCACCATGATGTAAATCTCGAATTACCTTCTCTCGTAATGATGTCTGAGGAAGGCAAAGCTGATTGCCACGCATCAGATAACCATACTGTACATAAAATTCTTGCATTGGTTGACTAGTAGCACATGACTCTCAAATTTGCCCAAAGTCATCATCATTTGTATAAAAGTCTTTTAGCTGCTCGAACCCCAGGATATATTGGCTTAATGTAATCAACAAGCCAGCTCTCCTACTCAATGCATTTGCTACAACATTATGCATACCTGACTTGTACTGTAATATGAAAGGAAATTTTTGCAAAAATTGACACCATCGTGCATGCATATCTTTGCTAATCCTCTTCTGACTATTTAGATACTTCAAAGCTTCATGATCAGAATAAAGGACGAATTCTTTCCCAATCAGATAATGCTCCCAGGTCTTCAAAGCCCTTACGACAAAATAGAATTCTTTATCATAAGTGCTTCATTCTGCCTTGCGTCGATGAGCTTCTCACTAAAATAGCAAATTGGTCTATGCTCTTGAGATAAAACAACTCCTATACCCACTCCACTGGCATCACAGTCCACTTCAAACAGTTTATCAAAATCAGGTAAGGCAAGAATAGGTGCAGTACATAACTTCTCCTTCAAAATAGCAAAACTATTCTAGGCTTCCTTTCCCTATAGAAATTTGTCTTTCTTCATACATTCAGTAATTGGGGCTGTGATAGTACTAAAATTCTTAATAAATCGCCGATAGAAAGTAACCAACCCATGAAAACTCCTATCGTCAGAAACTGTTTTAGGAATCGGCCACTCTCTGATTGCTATTACCTTCGCCTCATCTACCTCTATTCCTTCAGTAGTAATAATAAACCCCAAGAATAACAACTTATTAGTTAAAAAACTGCACTTCTTAAGATTAACATACAGCTTATTAATCTACAAAGCTGTCAACACCTCCCTTAAATGCATCAAATGATCCTCCTCAGTCTTACTATAAATCAGGATATCATCAAAATAAATTACAACAAATTTTCCAATAAAAGATTTCAAAACCTGATTCATAAGTCTTATGAAAGTACTTGGAGCACTAGAAAGTCCGAACAGCATCACCAACCATTCATACAACCCCTCCTTTGTTTTGAAAGCTGTCTTCCACTTGTCTCTGGGTCGAATCCGAATCTAATGGTACCCATTCTTCAAATCCAGCTTCGAGAACCACTTAGCACCGTGCAACCTATCAAGCATGTCATCCAAATCTCGGAATTGGAAACTTGAAGCCTACGGTTATTTTGTTGATGGCTCTGCTGTCTACATACATCCTCCAACTCCCATCTTTCTTAGGAGTTAGTAAAGCCGGAACAGCACATGGGCTCATGCTATTCTGAATGTGCCCCTTTCACAACAACTTATCTACCTTTTCTTTCATAATCTCACTCTCCGTAGGACTCATCCTGTAGTGAAGTAAATTTGACAGACCAGCACCAGGAATTAAATCTATATGGTGCTGAATATCACGCATAGGCGGCAACCCATATGGAATCTCCACATGCATCAGCTCATTAAACTCCTTCAATAAAGGTTTAACTGATTCGGGCTACTCCTCCACTTGTAATTCAGTCTCAGTCTCGATTGTTTGTTTCACGACCAGCACGTGAATCTGTCGGTTCTCCTTAACCTCAGCTTCAAATTTCCTTGTAAGGGTAAGGAAATTATTTTCCTTGTAAGGGTAAGGAAATTATTTTCAGCTTCAAATTTCCTTGTAAGGGTAAGGAAATTATTTTCAGCAGCTTATTTTCCTTTGTTCTTCAGTGGTAGCAATATATATTTCTCTCAATCCTTCATAAGGTTATACTGATTGCTCTTTCCCAAATGTTGAGCATCTACATCAAATTGCCACGGTCTCCCAAACAACACATGACATACATCCATGTCTACTACATCACAATACAGCTCATCATGATATTTTCCAATGGAGAATGGAATTTTACATCGCTCAGTTACCTGAATGCTTTCCGCTCCAGATTTAATCCGTCCTAACATATAGGGATTACGATGCTTCTCCACGGGTATTCTCAGCTTCTTCACTACCTCCTTCCCAATGATATTCTTCATACTTCCACTATCAATAACCACAGCAAAGATCTTTCTCAGAATGGTGCACCTGGTTCGGAATAACTGATGACACTGCGAGTCATCTTCCTGTTTTAGGGCCAACATCATCTTGCGCACCACACAGTTTACTTGCTTCTCTTCTCCATCTTCAAAATCATCTTCCTCACCATCAGGCTCACAACAATATCCATCTTCCTCCTCTTCTCTCGCTATCACGTTTACGGTCTTTCTCTAAGGGCATTCATTAGATCGATGCCCAAGCTGATTACACCCGTAACACTTTATCGCGGCTAGTTTAGCATAAGGGTTAGGGTTTGCAGCTTTCTATGCTTGCGTTCTCTTATCCCTCGGCTCGTTCATAAGGCACTTTTCTATCGACTTATTTTCTTGACTTTGCTCCAAATTATAGCGATTGTTAAGCCGCTCTTCTCTATCGAACTGCTATCTCGATAATTTTCGTAACCTCTTTTCCCCCTGTCTTACTGCATCAATTCTTCCTTCATCGCCATATTTTGGCTTTAGTTAAATTTTGCAGAAACTGCACTCCAATTTTATCTCGAATGAAGGGTTTCAACCAATCGAGATATCTGGCCACCTGCTATCCCTCCGTCTCCAATAGATTATTCCGCTCTGCCAATCTCATAAATTCGGCCGTATACTCATGTACAGTCCGATTGCCCTGCTGGTAATGTTGGTACTATTGGAACATAATTTGCTCATAGTCGGATGAAAGGAACTCCTGTTTCACAATCCTTCTCATTCTAGCCCAAGTTCGAACTCTCTCTTTCGCTTCTTGCTCCATCATATTCTGCAATCTCTCCCACCATGCAGACGCACCCCCCTTTAATCTACAGGCCACTAATCACACCATTTTCTCACCAGGGGTCTCCATATAATCGAAAAATCTATTTATATCAGCAATCCAATCCATAAATTCTTCTATGCCCAGACTACCATTAAAATAAGGGATATCGACTTTCAATTAAATTTGTTACCTTCACGATCGCCGTAGTGCTGTCGCTCATCTCTCCTATCATATCTTCTTTGAAATCCTACATGACGATTTCTGCCACCATAATCAGCACGTTCCTCATCAAAAAATTCGATTTCTTCTTCTTCTGAACTCTCTGAAAACAAAGGATTATTCTGCCTGCGGACAAGAACAAGCCTATCAACAGGATCATCGCAAGCAAGATCTGCACTCGGCCTTCTATCGTTCCGCTATCAACACCGAGACCTTCAAATTGTTCTGTTAACTCGTCAAATCGTTCTTTGAAACGATGAAGACTTTGATCGAATCGTTGATCCAAGCGTTCCATTAAACGCTGCTCCAAACGTTGCAGCACGTTGTCCCCAAGGGTTGGGGCTCCAGTCTCCTGATCATTGTCACGAAGACCATCGCTAGTCGCCATAGGCTCTGATACCACCTGACGCAGCGTTCAGCGAATAATTCAAGCAAAACCTTGCTTAAAGAGAAAAATCTCGAATTTCAGTTCAGTATTGATAGTAATGTTTTGTCCTAAAAGAAAACCCTTAAACAAGCTTATATATCCCCAAACCTAATCCTACTAGGATTATAAAGCGTCAAATATCAAAATTACAAAACTGCCCCTAAAAAAATAACTTAGAAAAAAATATTAAAATAATGAAAAAACCCATCTAAACGATCCCGATTTGCTAAAATCCATCATAGGTCACAGCCATAGACAGTAAGTTGTGTTCAGAACGCCGTTTCACTTCAACCGACCGAATTTGAGCCTGATCCGATGTCGTCAACCGGGTCCACCAGTTCTAATCGCATCACCGTTGCGCCTTCCATTTGGACGTTTGCTTGTCCAATTGGTCCAGAAACGCACCACTAATATATTCCGCATTATTTATGTTCATAGGCTTTTTCATCGATCAAATTCCGATGAAACATCTTTTTGACACGCTCGATGAGACAAGTGTGGTTGTTTTGAGAAAGAACAATGCCAAAAAAAGGAATCATCCAGAGTCAAATCATGCTGCAGGCAACAACCCCAATGATACGACTACGCAGTCCGAGACCTCAACCGCTCCAGCAACAGAGTCAAGCCAAGGGGACAACATCGAAATCCCGCAGCACTTTATGGAAGAGCAAACGAGAGAATTAGTACCAAACCTTACTTTGGTAGCTACCATGAAGAAGCTGTTCGAGGAAAAGCAAAATAAGATGATGAATCACATAGCAAGACATATTTTTTTATGCGATTAGGTCGATGGTCGTCAATGCTATCGATCAACGATGTCATCTTCGGGCCCGGGACATTCAATCAATCCATACCGATTCAACCAAACACGGCGGCTTCCAGGTATGTTCAACCAACTCTTAATGAATTGAATGGCAGAAATAATTTAGTGATCCCACCACCAGTGAAGAGTTTACAAAGGGCATAAAAATCCCATCTACCCTGAACCTAGGGGGTAGGAAGGTCAAGTTTATCGCCTAATCCACCCTAAACTCATGGGACAGGAAGGGTGTCAACTTTCGAATCCTGATCAAGTGGCTGAACTCGTATTACAGCAATTAGATGCCAACAAAGGTCTTAAAGTAACATAAGTCACATGAATAGCTTAAAGTGGATTAAATGACTGGTATACATTTGCATAGATTGGGTTAAATATGGATGTATTTTAGTAGGTGGAGCTGAGTTGGGTCGAGGTTTCTAAAATTGTATTGCATTAAAATGGGTTGATTTGAATCGGACCTTTTTTGATTCGATTCACCCATTTAACGAGTCTACCCATTAGTTACTTGTTTAAGGCTCGCGAACTTAATTGAAGACCAATTTTACAACTACTACATGGAACGTCAAATCAAATTGATTACCGGTGCCTCTTTTGCAGTCGAGAAATTTCGAAGATAGAACAATGCACCATTTATTGTGTCGTCCAATAGTCAAGATTTGTCTACTACTAGAACCTTTTCTCTCAATGTGTCGTCCAATGCCCACTTGTGAATAGGTCATTTGCAGCAGAGAGAGTGATTGAAATGCACCCACCCCATAACAACAACCGAAGACAATTCAACCCTTTTGAAAGAGATGGACATGACAATGCACAACCTTTCTTTTTGTGCACCTGTTCCCGTCGTGGTCGCTATCGATAATGTTTCCGTCATGGTTTCTAGTTTTTTCTTTTTGGTCGAAAAGATTGATTTATTTCGTTGGTGGACTCTTTGTCAATCATGAAATTCTCTTTAATGCAGAAGAAAAGTGACCCATACTTTTGATAAAGTGCTGAATAATTTTATAATTTGCACACCTTAGGTTCCTAAATTAATAGAGTAATCTTGCATTCGCACGAAAGTCATGTAGTGGTCCCAATGTCTATTATGTTAAAGTACATGAACGAAATATGGGCAGGTGCATTGCACGGGCAAATGACTGGTACAGTTAACGTTCATATAGACCTTTCTGATAGAACTCATGGTAAAATCACTTTGAATCATTATGTTTATTAACTATACCGTATTGCGTCATTCTAATTTTAATAAACTTTTGGCATTCTTAAAATATTGCTCGTGATGCGGTTATTTGTCAAGGGATGAGAAAAGCATTGCAGATGAAGGAAGGAACAAATCGTCAGACCTAACCAATTTTATATTCTTCACGTCTTGACAAAAAGTCACAAGTAGCATTTGGTGTACATTGATTCATAATGCATTAAATAAAATCGATCTAGTGACTTGACAAAAGTCACGAGTAATATTTGGTGTCCATCAATTCATAATTCATTAAATATAATCGATCTAGTGACATGACAAATTGTAAGATGATATAAACAGAAAGCAACTTAATTCAAGCATCCATAAAAGAATTTTCGTCTTCAATCAACGATCTTCATAAAAAGTGCTACGAAAAACAAACGATTGAATAATAAAATAAACAAAATTAGAAAATAAATTGGATTTCGGATTTATATTATTTGGTTAGGGGGACTTACTCAACGGGGAGAGAAGTATAAGATTCCACTATGAATCAAATGATATATTGAAGATTACAACCATACTCAAATACTCTTTGTGTTTTCCAGCTCCTAATTATACCTAACAACTCATACAATATTTAGCCTCACATAATTTCTCACGAAACAATCTATCAATCTCACAAAAAAATTTATAAATATTATTTCGAGATTTATTGGCTTGACCACTTGTCTCTTGGCTGCAATTCACGATCGCCACCAAGCCACAAGCTCCAAGTTGGATGTCCGGCTGTCATGCCACTTGGAACACTCGCGGCACAGATCGACAACGGGCTTAGATTTGTGCCCTCTTCCTTCTCAACCAAGGAGATATATGAAACAAACCCTTGTGAATAGGTATATTTATTCCACGGTGTGGGAACGGGAAGCAAAGTCCAACCGGCACATTCTTATCGGTTTTAAACTCGTGACATATTCTAATGAAAAGTTATTTTTTTTTTGTCGAAATTCTAAATAAAAGTTAAAACGGCATTTTATAAATTAATTTCCTAAACCAAACGCAATCACCTTAGATTGATGAGAAATTATACATAGATGTTGGAGTCATAGTCGATCGAGATTGACCCGTTCTACAATGGATCGGAGTCTTGCCAATAATATGATGGTTGTTGAAAAATCCTTCGGTCCCTTTTTCGCTAAGTACTGTCCGGAGTCGAACAACGCCTCAAGTTGACCGCAACCAGCAAAGCCATGACGCCTTTTCCCTTCTTGCTGTCCAAGCATCTCTCTACTTTATCTTCTTTCTAGTTCCATACAAATAAAGAATAAAAAATGTCTCGCCAGATGGAATTAATAAAATGAAACAACGCAAATTAAAGAATGACAAAAATGCCGCGAGAAGACGTATTTAACCAGGAGTCTTCCCCACCTCACAAACCCAACCCAAGTCATAAGCAACGCAAGAAGCCTCGAGCTTCATCACCGTCTTTTCCAACCACAACAATTTCGAAGCATTCACTTGGAGCCCCGGAGACAATCAGCTACATGGCGATGACCTATGCCGAGCTCGTGTTCATCCCATCCCCTATCATGGACCATCTTGTATCGATGGTCGAGATGGCCAAGCTCCTCGTCCATCGCGACCCCCGACTCTCCGTCACCGTCCTCATCATGAAGCTTCCCTTCGACTCCGACGTCGACTCATACACAAACTCGCTCGCCACCTCTGTCGATGCCGCCCGCATCCGCTTCGTCCACCTCCCGCGCGTGAACGCAGACACCGACATCCCCCCAGTCAATTTCCTCACACCCTTTATAGAAAGCAACAAGCCCCACATCAAGCAGGCTGTCGCCGAACTCGCCAACTCGGCCGGCTCGAACGGGCAGCTCGGGGGGTTCCTTCTCGACATCCTCTGCACCACCATGATCGAACTGGCTGACGAGTTTGGAGTACCCTCCTACGTCTGCTTCACGTCAAGCGCGGCATTCCTCGGCCTGATGCTGCACGTCCAGTCGCTCCAAGACAAGCAACACGTGGACATAACCGAATTCAAGGACTCGGTCGCCGAGCTGGACTTCCCGAGTTTCGTAAACCCGCTGCCAGCCAAGGTCTTACCGTCCATGGTTCTGACGAAGGAGGCGGTTCAACCATTCATGGAGCATGCCAAGAGGATAAGAGCGATGAAGGGAATTATCATTAATACGTTCGACGAGCTTGAACCACATGCACTGGAGTCCTTGGCAGGCCTTGGGGCGCCCGCGGTGTACCCCGTGGGGCCCGTACTCGATCTGAAGGGGGAGACTAAAGAGAAGGCTGACGGTGGCCGCCGAGGCCATGGCATCGTGGAGTGGCTCGACCAGCAACCGCCTTCATCGGTGGTTTTCTTGTGCTTCGGGAGCGTGGGGAGCTTCCGTGAGAACCAGGTGAAGGAAATGGCCTGCGCGCTGGAGCGGAGCGGGCACCCATTTCTGTGGTCCCTACGGCGACCGCCACCAAAGGGCAAGATGTTTCCGAGTGATTACACGGACCCCGCAGAGGTCTTGCCCGAGGGGTTCTTGGATCGGACGGCAGCTGTTGGGAAAGTGATTGGGTGGGCCCCGCAGGCTGCAGTCCTGGCACACCCAGCGATTGGGGGGTTCGTGTCGCACTGCGAATGGAACTCCACCCTTGAGAGCATATGGTTTGGTGTGGCAATGGCCACATGGCCCCTATACGCGGAGCAACAGTTCAATGCGTTCGAGTTGGTGGTGGAGCTGGGCCTCGCAGTGGAGATCAGGATGGACTACAGGAGGGATTTCAGGATGGAGAGCGACTTTGTGGTGACGGCAGAGGAAATAGAGGGCGGAATAAGGAAGTTAATGGAGGACGTCGGCGGCGAGAGGCGGAAGAAGGTGAAGGAGGTGAGTGAGAAAAGTAGGAAGGCATTGGTTGAGGGCGGCTCTTCTTACTTGTCTTTGGGTCGTTTGATTGAGGACATCTTGAATAATATGCCTTAATGTAAGGGACTACAATGGTTGGAATATTTAGAATTTCTGGTTTACGCAAGTTGAATAAAACAAGGTTGCTTTCATTGTAGTAGATCATTTTGTACTCATAAAAGTAAGCTTACAGTGAAAATCTAGCACATACCATCAGTTTAAATTTTTTTTTTTTACCAGTGCCTTATTCACTCTGATTTTATGGTTAGTGAGAGATTTGATAATTAAAAACCTTAAATCTAGGTGCGATTAAACTGTTTGCATAAAGTTTTATTTACATTAGTAGAGTATGCTCTAATGTTTCATTTTAAAATACTTGTTCAATTTGGATGGTTGAGAATATCAATTATGTCTCTTATACAGGTATCATTCTAGAACGATATGAAATTTTTTTTAATATAGGCTTAATTTATGAGCGATGCCATGATTAAAATCAATCCCAACGTATGAAAAGCGTGAAATTTTTTTTGTGAAATATTTGCCGAACAAGGACATCGTGGACCGTTGAATTTGTCTGAGTCTTTTGTGAGAGCTCACTGATGACTTAAGTCAATAATCTTTTGTTAATCGAAATTGTGGACTAGAATAGTCCGCTGTTTGGTTGCAATGGCGTGGGGATGCAACTATTACCTTTGTCCTTTTCATCTAGCACTTTGTGCATTGCTCGTGAATCGTGATATACTTTTCGGAAAAGTTCTAGTCTAAAGTGTACGAAAATCATTCTACCGAGTCCGACATCTCTCTCGTGTGACAAGTCTTGCTCATGTATGTACTATGTTATTAAAATATTTAACTATTAAATCATAATTTCATTTAACAACTTAGTTTTTAAAACAGTCAAAATCTTATTTGATATTAGAGTAAGAGGTCATGAATTAAAATATTTAAATAATAAATCATATTTTCATTTGAAAGCTTAAGTTTTTAGAATAATTAACAGTAGTCTCACAAAATCTCATACACTCACATTGATATTTCCGAATAACCTAACATTCTTTGATCCTCCGACTAATAAATTGGTTGGTTGGTCCAATACTCCATTCATGATTTTCCATCCAATATATTATTCACGGTCCAAATGAGTTTGAATTATTTTTTGAAAAGTCAGCACACTAAGCTATTTTATGGGCATAAGAACAATTCTAGTGAACCGAACTAACAATTTCCTAGCCTTTTTTTCCAAATTATGACCTAAACTTGAACGAAGATAATTTGGGACTTTGTATGAATATAGTATCGTGAATTCACGTAATTTATGAGCATTAGTCCTCGCTCGTAACATCGACGCGTGAATCATGTTAGGGTTGATTCTGCTTTGAAAATACCAGGCAAACTTACGTTACCAACTACTCTGATTGACCGAGGCTCTAACGCTAAGGATTGAAAGCGACTTTCCTTCATGCTTATCTTGACAATTTCATTGAGTGTCTTAGTAAACTAAAGTGACCGTGGATGTAATGCTAAGGATGGAAAACGACTTTGCCCAATGCTTATCTTGACTATATCATTCAGTGTTCCTTTAGTATACTATACGACCGGGATGTTGACATGGTTCAAGCCTTTGGCCAAGCTTGCTATCTCAAGACAAACACAACTGAAACTTCCAGAGGAGACGTCTTGATTTCGTGTGTGTGTGGTTCGCAAAGAAGTCATTTCAAATTTCCATGAACTGAATGGCTTAGTATAAACATGAATCCTTGTTAGTCCCTTATTATCGTTTAAGTAATGCTAGAGATATTAAAACTCATGTATTAATGTGTTTACAATATAATGTGGGAAACAGTAGGTGGTTATTTAAGAAACAACAAGTGGCCATCTGAACCGGGTCATTCTTCAACACGATTTAATGAAATTGTACTATCACGCAATGCTTCAAAGTTAATAAACATTTCAAACCTCATTTTGTTGGCAATGGGATCAACTACTTAGCTATTTGGACTACTGTTCATTTTATTTGGGTAAAAAAATTGTTTTTGTTATTAAAAGAAGCAAATTAGATAGTCTACCCCTGGTTTCTTTTGACTAAAAGCATTTAATTGGACATAAGTCTTTCTTCTTCATTTAAAACCTGAATTATTGGCTTGACAATTGGTAAATTTAATTCCATTTCATAACCCAAACAAGTAATGTTTGCTTTGATATTCATAATTGAATGAGTATTTTTTATATGTACAAAGTTTTGTAAAGTAATATAACTCATATTCGATCTTGTACGTATATTATACATTAGATTTCAATATATATTTCTTTGGTATCTTATAGAAATGTGCATAGTATATACTCTATCTGCGTAAAAGAAATTTGTAATACTAATTGAGTGGTGGTTAGCTCCTACAATTCATCATAATTCTTTTTTAGGTTTACAGCTAGATGTGTCAAAATGAGTCCAAAACCTATTCTTTAACTCACTTTTTTTGGGTCAGATCATAAATGGGTTGGCTAAAATGTTAGAAACGAGATTAAATGGATCCAAGAAACAAATGCCTAAGTAAATATGGATCTAAATGGGTTGTGAATACACCCATTTCAAACCCATTTTCATTTTACAGCCAATTCCTCTTATAATCCTACGTAACCCCAAAAGTCCAAAATCTCCCTCCTCCTTCTTCCTCCTTTGCCTCCTCATCTTCCTTCTCTCTCCTCATACGCAAATACCACCATTAACACCCACCCAAGAAAAAATGAACACCTCCTTCCACGCTCTTCTTGGACACTCAACCTCAACATGGACGGCGTCGGTGTCGACCTCAACCCCTCCAACTTCGGTTGCTCCATCGTCCTCAAGAAGATCCCCAACGGAAACATGTTAGAGGCCTCTCACACCAGCGATATCGACCGCCTCAAGTGCCTCCTCGAGACCGGCGTCAACGTCAACGCCCGGGACTGGTAGGATTGAGCTTCACCATCGATGGTTGTAGAGTCCTCAACCTCCCCACTTCGTTGCCGCGGAGACCGGCCTAGTTCTAGGCAATTGGAATGGCTTGTCCTTGACCGTGGCTACTTTGTTGTTGCTCCAACTCAACTCCAGCCTCCAGCCACATATTCGCCCTCGGCAGCGAGGAAGGAGTGACCGCGGGGGGATTCCGTGAGGGCATATATCGTTTCTGCTGGGTTGAGCTTGGAGCAACCTGAATTTATTTTATTTTGCAAATTTTTTATATTTTCATTTATTTGATTTTGGGCTTATTCTCCGGTTTTTGAGTGAGTTATGTGAGTGGGTTTGGGTTGGATCTGGGTTGGGTTGGATATGGATTATAAAAATTTTTTTTAACAAATAAATTGATCAATATAAGTTAAATGGGCGGATTTGGTTGAACCCATTTATGATCCACCCAAACCCCCCATTTGCCACTGCTATCTACAGCTACCAGTGAATAGGATGAGAGCGGTAGCAGGGGGAATTTTTGGGAGTTGAATTTTAGTATAAGTTAAGATAGTTGTATATAATATTCAAAATGGTATTTATTAGGTTTGGTTTGTTAGTCACTACAGATGTATATATTATTTTCTGTGGACTTTAAAATTGTGATCTTATAACCAACTTGTTGTTTTATCAATATATATAGATGAATACATATTTTCATAACACGTTAAAGTTAATTATGTACATGAAGCTGCATCCTTTAGCTGGGAGGACGGTCGTGTCACTTCCTTTATACTCGCATAGTTGAGGTGTGACATCTCATCGACATGTGATGCACCGCCATTAGTTCTCAATTTTGGGGTCGATGAGTTTGCTGCTCAAGTTGGTATTGTAACTCCAAGCCTTTTTGGCCACAAGACTTAAAATCTGTTTGGAGTTTAAAGTTGAAACCTTTTCTTTTGGCCTAGCGTATAGAGATTGATGATGCCTCCTCACTTTTGTACTCTACAATGTGATTGTGCAAAGGAAACAGTAAGTACATTTGATACGGTAATTCAGATTCCTCGGAACCGGCAAATAAACTGTTAAGTACTATTTTCTCAGATTTAATTAGAATGCTTTGGAGGCGTTTTTTGTGTTAATGTCACTGTATCATCTGTTCGTGATTACGTTCTTTTTTGGCCAGAGAACTCTCTCTCTCTCTCTCTTACTTTCTTTAGTTGCTCAAGCATCGGAGAGTCCTAATGGACAAAGCTAAAGTACCCTTTAGCTTCTTGTTTAAGGTTGGCGTCCTTCATTGAAGACCGATTTTTCCCACTGTTACATGGAAGGTCAAATCCAAAAATCACCCGTACCCCCTTTGTAGTCGAGAAATTTCTAAGAGAGAAGAAGGAAAAATTACCAAAAATATTCTAAACATATTACAATTTAGTACTAAATTTTTCAATTTGATCAACTTAGTCCTGCTAATTCATTCATAAACCTTTCAATTGTGTCAATTTAGTCCTTCCGACCGGAAATCATTGACTTAGTGGTCTAGTTAGCACCTGCCGTCTTACGTGGTGTGGCTAACGTTGACATAGAAGATTTTTAAAATTTTCTAAATTTTTTATTATCTTTTTTCTTCTTTTCCCTTTTCTTTTTTTTTTATCTAACCTTGGACCGGTGATCATCGACCAACCCTCACCCGGTCTGGGCAAGGTTGTCAAGGTACTCACCAAGCACGGGCAATGACCTCCACTGTCACGCCCCGTACCCCACGAGGCGCGAGCATCCCAACTCCGGTCGTTTGTGATGCAACGCTCCCAGGATGCGTCGCCGACCCAACACCCAATCAGAGATAAGTCACATGCGGAAACAACGTATATAAATATATATATATATATATATATATATATATATATATATATATATATATATATATATATATATATACACCCGTACAAAACAACACACGTGAGACCAAGGTAGAACAGCCATCAAACAAGAATATACACTTGTACTGTTATAGAAAAACCTTTTTACACTATCCATTTGTACAACTCCAAAAACCTCAACATCAGTATTTAACTGCCACTATATCAAAAAGGGTAAGTGGCACAGGTGGTTAGGCTAACTAGGATATGAATGCTATTCAAAAAGAGACGGTCTTCGCTTCCCAGGGTACCGGCCTGCTCTAGGGCTCCCAGTCAGGGTCGAACGACTCGGTAGAATCATCTGGCAACTCCTCGGAGGCATCTTTACGGCTGGGGGTCTGAAAAGTTTCGGTTTACACAACCGTGAGACGAATCTCAGTGAGTTCAACCCCTAAACCTAGGCTAGGCTAGCATGCAATCTCCTGACCGGAAATAAATATTTGAAACCATAATGCAACAACAATCAAATAATTCTCTGACCCTGCAGGTTAGGCAGTTCAATATATAATAATCACGGCACGTACGTGGCACACATTATCACACGTACGCCAATCACATGCTCATGCACCGAGTCTCACACACTCGCGTGCCAGTCCATGCATGTTCATGCATGAAAATGTCGTTGACATGTCACGTATATTTCCCGGCCCACTGGCCCACACTGGCACACTGGCAATCGCCCAATTTATTATTTATTACGACTCGAGTCAACAACATTCACGGCCCGGTGCGTCTAGCCTGCTTCAAAGTGCATGAGGCGCAGCAACCGATCTGGCCCAGTGTCTCTAGCCTGCTTCAAAGTGCATGAGGCGCAACACTGATCTCCTTACGAACCAGAGCCTGCTTCAAAGTGCATGAGGATGGTCGTCTTCCGGACGTATTGGGCATCGTCCTGCTTCAAAGTGCATGAGGACGGTATCGACCCGAAGGTCATGACCCGAAGGTCCTTAGGTGATCACACAACTCATTGTTATCTGAACCCAGCGTATGACGCTTCGGGGTATTTTAGGTGATCACACACTCATGGCAGGCACGCATTCTCACACAATTCCACCACATGCCTCACTCTAGGCATACATAATGCGTGTCCATGTTATGCGATGCAATGCACCATGAGCACCAATGAAATTCAATCACTCAATATCACAACACGTGCTCAATTGGCCCAATTAATACCGTGTGGCCCAACGTGCGATTCACAATTCAATAATTAATTGCAAACCAATCATTGGCCAATCGCACCCCACATAATTCAGCCACACGACATGCGACATGGTAGTACGAAATAAATCACAATTAAGCACAAATTATGTACAACCAGTCAATCCGGACATACCCGGTAATTTTCCAATGGGCTCCTAAATTGGTCATTTAATCCAATTAATCTCCCCAAATAATTCTCATTAATCCACTAAATTTTCCCAATAATAATTTCTATCAATCAGTCATCATCCCAGTCTGAAATATACACTGATACTACCTAAGCCAGTCCAAAAATGCACCGATAATACCTAAACCAGTCCAGAAAAACGCACTATCAATCCTAATCCGGGTTTAGAAATTTTACTCACTTAATCCAAGGTCACGACGATGGGGAACGGCGGCCGATCACTGGTGAACAGTGAAACCGGCGCCGGAATTCCCTGCGACGGCGTACGGACGTGTGAATAGTGACCGTACGGAAGGCGGTGAATAGTACCGACCGTACAGACACTGTACGGACAGGTACGGTCTGCGTCGTGCAGCATGGCTGGACGGCTGGGTGGTGATGGAACGGCGATCCGAGCTCTGGCGAAGCTCCGGCGGCCCTATTTGCCGGACGGGAAAGAGAGAAAAAGAGAAAGAAAGAGAGAGAAATAGAGAGAGAAAGGGGCCGGACAAGGGTGAGGCTGAGGCTGGGGGCTGAGGTGGTCGGCGGTGAGGCACGGTGGCCGGCGGCGGTGCTCCGGCCAAGCTTGGCCGAGAGAGAAAATGAGAGAAAGAGAGAGAGAAAGCTGCTGGTGGGTGGTTCTGCCGAAGGGGGGGATAGAGGAGAGAGAAAGCAGTCCAAGCTGGTCAAATACAGCAGCCTAGGGGCGCCACGTGTCGCCGATCCGCGCGATTTGACCAAAACGCCCCTAATCTAACGGTTCTAAATAATCCTAATCTAATAATGGATGGGCAAAAAGGTCAATAGCCCCAATAATGCAGCTGATAATCATCAATAATTATCCCAAATAATTTCCCAAAAATTCGGACCCGAAAATAGCCCAGGGGCAAAACCGTCATTTGTCCGGTCCCGGGGCGAAGTTCTATTTTTCGCCCGTACCAACCCTCCATGTGCGTGGCCAACATAATATGGCATCGGAATCGCGAAAACAGCCCTTTAAGCCCTCGAAAATCGACTGCAAAGTTTCGGGAATAAAATAATATTATTTTTTCAATTTTTGTCGAAATTCCAATTTTTGGCTATAACGACTCCTGGTATGCGTGGCCACCCAAAAATGACATCGGCCTCGAAAAATAACCTCATTTGGCCTCGAAAAGCAACGCTGGCGTCCCGAGGGGCAAAATCGTAATTTTTCACCCCCGGACCGAAATTCCAATTTTCAACTGTACTAAATCAAAATATGCGTGGCCAGCATAATATGACGTCAGATTCCCAAAAATAATCTCTTAAGCCATCGAAAATCGACATCGAAATCTTGACCCAATTTCGTGATCAAAACTCGCTCGATTTCCAATTTCAGGGTCTCTGACTAACGGGCGACTGTCTAGAGGTTACGCGTATCGACCTAGGGTTATCTGAGTCATGACGGTCTTGATCATTGAGAGAATGAGAAATTATCACTAGTCCCAGAGGTCACGATCGTCCGGTTTAAGTTCAGGACTGGTTGGCCACGTGCACTCTCGGTCATGCAGAATCACCTGCGAATCCGATTGTACATCTTTGGCCTTGGCCAAACCAAATCCGTTACCTTTCCTAAGATCGATCCACATTGGTTCATAATATTCTCTCATCATTTCTCGTGATCGGTGTCCGCTTCGCGATCGGATCCTTGGTCCACGTACCGCTTTCTAATTAGCCATACCCTATTGGTTAGTATCCCGAGAGTGATCAGCTCTGGGTGAGACTTACTAAAATGAAATGCGAAATATTGTCAATTTTATTGATCCCGGAATTACAGCGAAATTCGGGCTGTTACATCCACATCCTCGCCAACCTCAAGTGAGGGCGTCGGGCCCTCGCCCATATTCAAGCGAAGGCCGTGATTCTCACCCGTTGGTCGGCGAGGGCGTCACCGCCCTTGCCTGGATTTGGGCAAGGATTGGTCCTCACTTGTGGCCGGCAAGGATCGTTCGGCAACCTCGCTGACCTAGGGTTAGGAAAAAAAAGAAAATAAAAAAATCATAAAAAAATTAAAAAAATTAAAAAAAAAACTAAAAAACTGTCCACAATAGTGCCGGTCGTGTCATATAAGATGGCTAGCGTTGACTAGATCGTCACGTCAGCGATTTCTGAGCAAAATTGACTAAAATGACTAAATTGGCAAACTGTCAAAATGTTTAGGATTAAATTAACAAATTTTCAAAAGTTTTAGCACTATATTGGCCAAATTAAAAGGTTTAGGACTAAATTGGCATAAGTGCAATAAGTTTAAGACTTTTTTGGTAATTTTTTCAGAGAATAATGCGCAGTTTGTTGTGTCATATTGATATTTGTCAATTAGCGAACCCTTTTTCTCAATGTGTAATCTAACGGTTCGACAATAGTCTACAATACCTACTTATGAATAGGTCACCTGCAACAAAGAGAGAGGTTGAAATGCAACGTAACATTCATGAGAGCGGAACAATCGAAAACATTCAACTCAATTGAAAGAGATTGACATGATAATGCACAGCCTTTGTTTTCTGGGCACTTGCTCCTGTCGTCGTCGCTATTAGTAATGTTTCCAAGTCCATTGGTTTAAAAAATATGATACTTTCCGTCACGCTTCTTCGTCATATGCGTCTTTTCTTTTCTTTCTTTCTTTTTTCTTATGTGGAGAGCGATTTCTTTAAGCTGGTGGGCTTTTTGTTATTCGTAAATTTCTTTGTGATACAGAAGAAAAGTGACCCATACTTTTGATAAAGTAAACGCTAAATATATAATTTTCACGATTTCTAAATAAACAGCATAATTTTGCATATGCTTCTATAGAACGAATTTAACTTGGTTTAAACGGTGGGTCTTACTTCATGGGGAGAGCAGTAAAGGATTCCGATCAAGCGTTATAACGAAGATTATAATCGCACTCAAATCAATCAGATGATTTTGGTATTTTACAGCCACTGATTATATCAAATAATTTACATAGTGTTTAGTCTCGCATACTTTTTCGTGAAACAAATTCTCAATCTCACAAAGAAATCCACAAATCCTTACCTCAACACTCGCGGCACACATCAAGATTGGCTTAGATTTGTGCCCTCTTCCTCAACCAAGAAGACATGTAACAAACCCTAGGGAATATGTATATTCATCCCACCGCCGAAAGAAGTTCAAAGTTGGATCGCTCAAGGAGGCCATACCAAGCAGGAATGGGAAACAAAGTCCAATCGGGACTTTCCTTCTTCTCTTTTAGTTCCTTTTGGTTTTTGCCACTTTCACGTGGTCAAGCTCTGCACATTTTTATCGGGTCGGGCTTCGTATAACGCGTTGAAGCTCGTGACATATTCCAACAAAATATTAAAGCCGCATTTTACACATTAATTTCCTAAACTAAACCAAGTCACCCTCGACAGATGAGAAATTTATACATAGATGTCGGAGTGGTATTCACGGAGAGGGCGTAACGTAAACGATCGAGATTGATCCCGATCGCGACGGATCGAGTCTTGCCAATACTATGATGAGCGTTCAGACTACGCCGAGTACTGTCTGGAGTCAAACTAGGCCTCTCCTCGAATTGACCGCAACCAGCAAAGCCATGACGCCATTTCCCTTCTTGCTGCCCAAGCATCTCTCTGCTTTCTCTTCTTTTTTTTTACTCCATGCATTTAGAGAACGACAAAATGTCTCACGAAAAAGGATTGATACAATCAAACAACGCAAATTAAAGAATGACAAAAGTGTCGCGAGAAGACGTATTTAACCAGGAGTCTTCCCCACCTCACAAACCCAACACAAGTCATAAGCAACACAAGAAGCCTCGAGCTTCATCACCGTCTTTTCCAGCCACAACAATTGCGAAGCACTCACTTGGAGCCCCAGAGATAATCAGCTACATGGCGATGACCTATTCCGAGCTCGTGTTCATCCCATCCCCTGGCATGGGCCATCTCATATCGATGGTCGAGATGGCCAAGCTCCTCGTCGACCGCGACCACTGGCTCTCTGCCACTGTCCTCGTCATGAAGCTTCCAATCGACTACGAAGTTGACTTGTACACAAAGTCACTTGCCACGTCCGTGGCCGCCGCCCGCATCCGCTTCGTCCACCTCCCGCGTGTGAACACAGACACTGAGATCTCCTCGGGAAATTTCCTCACCCACTTTATGGAAAGCAACAAGCCCCACATCAAGCGGGCTGTCGCCGACCTAGCCGACTCGACCAGCTCGACCCGGCAGCTTGCGGGGTTCGTTATCGACATGTTCTGCACCACCATGATTGACCTGGCAGACGAGTTTGGAGTCCCATCTTACGTCTTCTTCACGTCGAGCACCGCGTTCCTTGGGCTAATGCTGCACCTCCAGTCGCTCCAAGACGAGCAACACGTGGACATAACCGAATTCAAGGACTCGATCGCCGAACTGGACTTCCCGAGTTTCAGGAACCTATTGCCAGCCAAGGTCTTACCGTCCGTGGTTCTGGCGAAGGAGGTGGTCCAACCATTCCTGGAGCACGCCAAGAGGATAAGAGCGATAAAGGGAATTATCATTAGTACGTTTGACGTGCTCGAACCCCGTGCACTGGGGTCCTTGGCGGACCTCGGGGCGCCCATGGTGTACCCTGTGGGGCCCATACTGAATTTGAAGGGAGAGACTAAAACAAAGGCCGATGGTGGCTGCCGAGGCGATGATATCATAGAGTGGCTCGACAAGCAACCGCCTTCATCGGTGGTTTTCTTGTGCTTCGGGAGTGGGGGGAGCTTCAGCGAGGACCGGGTGAAGTAGATGGCTTGCGCGCTGGAGCGAAGTGGGCACTATTTCCTATGGTCCTTACGACGGCCGCCACCGAAGGGCAAGTTTGACTTACGACATGACTACATGGACCCCGCGGAGGTCTTGCCGGAGGGGTTCCTGGACCGGACGGCAGGTGTCGGGAAAGTGATTGGGTGGGCTCCACAGGCTGCGGTCCTGGCCCACCCAGCGATCGGGGGTTCGTGTTGCACTGCGGATGGAACTCCACTCTGGAGAGCATTTGGTTCGGCGTGGCGATCGCCACATGGCCCCTATATGCGGAGCAACAGTTCAATGCGTTCGAGTTGGTGGTGGAGCTGGGCCTTGCGGTGGGGATCAAGATGGACTACAGGAGGGATTTCGGGATGGAGAACGACTTTGTGGTGACAGCAGAGGAAATAGAGGGCAGAATAAAGAATTTAATGGAGGACGTCGGCAGGGAGATACCAAAGAAGGTGGAAGAGGTGAGTGAGAAGAGTCAGAAGGCATTGTTTGAGGGTGGCTCTTGTTACTTATCTTTGGGTCGTTTGATTGAGGATATCTTGAATAATGTGCCTTGATCAACCCTAGCATTTCCGGTGTATGCATGTTGAATAAAAAAAGGTTGTTTTCATCGTACTAGATCAATTTGTACTCATAAAAGTCAGGTTATCATGGAAATCTAAGATACACTGTCGGTGTAAAAAAAAAATTTCATCAAGCGAACTTATCCACTCTTGAAATGATGGTTAGTAAGAGATTTGCTAGTTAAAATCCTCACAAATCAAGGTTTGATTAGACTGTTTATATGAAGTTTTATTAGCATTAGCAGTATATCCTCTCATGTTTCATTTTAAAATACGTGTTCACTTTGAATGATTGAGAATATCAATTGCATCTCTTAAGCAAGCCTCATTCTAATTCTAAATAAGCGGTATGAAAATTTCATCTTAGCATAGGCTTAATTAATGGGCAGTTGGATAATTAAAATCAATCAGAGTCCATGAACGGTGCGAAAATTCTTGGGTGAAATATTTGCCTAACATGTACATGGTGGACCATCGAATTTGTCGAGTGTTTTGTCAGATCTCAGTGATGACTTAAGGCACTTGATAATCTTTTGTAAATCGAATTTGTGGACTAGAATAGTCCATTGTCCTTGTCTGGTTGCATTGGTGCGTGGATGCAAGTATTCCCTTTGTCCTTTCTTCTTGCACTTTGTGCATTGCTGATGTAGAACAGTTAGCCTGTGATTATCTTGAAGAATGTGATCGCCGTAATCGCCGGAAATCTCGGCAGTTTTTCTGATTAGGCAGTATTTTTACTTTAGGCAATTTCTAATTATCAATATTTCGTTTGATTTTATTAGATAAGATTAGATTTGATTTTATAAGATTAGATTAGATTTTAATTAGATAAGATTAGATTTGATTTTATAATATTAGATTTGATTTGCTTTGATGTTATCTTCATTAATTCGGATATCTTTAGGAGTCCTATCATTATAAAAGGACGTCCAGCTTTGTATTCAGATATTATGAAATTGAATTGAATTCTAGTCGAATCGTGGAAGAGTTTTCCAAGTTATCGCTTCTTTCTGTGTCATTTGGTATCAGAGCAGGTTTCTCCTGTGACGATGGTGAATAATGTGAATGTCAATCTCCCCGCTGCTAAGGGCCGTGAGAACGAGCCTATTACGCGGGCTGAGTTCAATTAGTTCGTGGATCAAACCGATCGGAGGTTTCAAGAGATCCTTGATGCCATCCAGCGTTTGTCCACAAACCATGGGCCATGCAATCTTCCAGCCGAGCGAATTCCTGTCGTTCGTGATCCCGAAGATGCTATGGGGCGTGGAGGAATTCCCCGACAAAGGCGTCAAGACTATGTCGAGGATATGGAAGATGAAGACGATGATTTCCATGAGATGCAGATTCGTGGTGGTCACCGATACAGGGGATTCCAGGAGGAGCATGTTCGTGGGAATCGACGTCAGGGAGGATATCGACGAGATCCTGAGCAGTATCAACTAAAGGTAGATCTCCCCACTTTTAATGGGAATTTGGATATTGAAGATTTCCTTGATTGGCTTTGGGAGGTCGAAAAATTCTTCGACGCTATGGATATTGACGAGGATCGCCGATTGAAACTTGTGGCGCTTCAGCTTAGTGGGAACAGACTCAATTGACGCGACGTCGACAAGGCAAGGCTCCTATTGGATCATGGGGTCAGATGAAACAGAAGTTGAAGAAGAGGTTCCTCCCAACGGACTATGAGCAACTGTTATTTCAGCAATTCCAGAATTGCCGACAATCGAAATCGGTCCAAGCTTATACGGAAGAGTTCCTTCGACTCTTTGCTCGCAATAACCTGGATGAGTCCGAGGCACAACAAACTGCTAGGTACATTAATGGTTTACGACTTAATATCCAGGATCGGGTTTCTTTGCATCGACTATTCTCAGTCGAAGATGCCCAGGATATGGCGCGAAAAATTGAGGTGCAATTGGAGAGGACTAGCCCTAGTACTCGTGGTAGCAATTATTCGGGTCGTGGGTCATTCGGGAAAGGAAGACAGCCTGATGTTGCAAGTTCTTCTAGTCAACAAACACCTGATTCGAGCCGAGTTCTAGGGGGTACTAGTGGGACGCCTAAGGAAGCAGTCGCAGCAAGCAATTGTACTCCCAATCAGAATACCCAGAATCCATATGCCAAGCCCCAACCGATCAGGTGCTACAAGTGTAACGAGTTGGGCCATCGTTCCAACGATTGTCCTCGTCGTAGAATGGCCAATATCGTTGAACATGACGAAGATGTGTATGAGAAAGATTGGGAAAATGAAGAAGAAGTGAGAGTGGAAGATGAAGTGGGCGAGCAAGTTAATTGTGTAGTGCGTCGTCTATTGCTTACTCCGCGGACAGAAGATACCCAGCGGAATCAGCTTTTCCACGCTCGATGTATTGTCAATGGCAAAGTATGCGATATCATTATTGACGGCGGAAGTTGCGAGAACATAGTGTTAAAGGCCTTGGTGGATCACTTGCAACTAAAGACGGAGCCGCATCCCGCGCGTAACACGATCGGGTGGATATGCAAGGGAGCAGAACTTAAGGTAAACCAATTATGCCGTTTACCTATTTCGATCGGGAAATCATATCAAGATACTATTGTCTGTGATGTTGTGGAGATGGATGCGTGTCATGTTTTACTAGGTCGGCCATGGCAATATGATGTTGATGCTACACACCGAGCTAGGGAGAATACGTATTCTTTTGTGTGGAAAATGACTAAAATTACTTTGAGACCGAAGAGTACTTCCCCTCAGATTGTGAAGAAGCAGAATGCAGGGGTTATGATGAACATCCGAAAGCGTGAAGGGATGTATATGATTGTGGACAAGGGCGACTAGCAAGTTGTGGTTCGTGTTCCCGACATTCTTAAGCCCTTATTAAAGGTATTTAGTGATGTTATACCTGAGGATTTACCTGACGGATTACCTCCTTTGAGGGATATCCAGCATGAGATTGATTTTCTTCCAGGTGCTAGTCTTCCTAATTTGCCGCATTATCGGATGAATTCGAAGGAGAATCAGATTCTACAGGAGCAAGTGGGAGAGCTCCTTCAAAAGGGCTTCTTGCGTGAAAGCAAAAGTCCATGTGCAGTTCCTGCGCTTCTCACGCCAAAGAAAGACGGCACCATGCATATGTGTGTAGACAGTCGTGCCATTAACCGGATTACTGTCAAGTATAGGTTTCCTATTCCACGACTTGATGATATGCTAGACAGACTTGCTGGATCATAGATTTTTACGAAGATCGACCTTCGAAGTGGATACCACCAAGTTCGCATCCATCCTGATGACAAATGGAAAATGGCCTTCAAGACAAGTGCAGGTTTGTACGAATGGCTTGTCATGCCGTTTGGACTCATTAACGCGCCTAGTACTTTCATGCGTTTGATGACTCAGGTTCTCAAACCTTTTCTTGGCAAGTTTGTGGTAGTTTTCTTTGATGATATACTCATATATAGTCTAGATGGGCGTCAACACATGGAGCACTTGAGGGACGTCCTACTAACCTTGCAGCAAAATAAATTGTTCATTAATCTGAAAAAGTGCAGCTTCATGACAGAACACCTCTTGTTTTTGGGTTTTGTTGTTGGCGCGGATGGACTTCACATTGATGCAGATAAGGTGGCCGTGATTCGCAATTGGCCAGTTCCAAAGAATGTTGGCGAGGCTCGAAGTTTCCATGGTCTTGCAATATTCTATAGGTGTTTCACTCGAGATTTCAGTACTATTATTGCCCCGATCACTGACTGTTTAAAGAAGGGCAAATTCCATTGGGGAGAAGAAGCTTCGGCCAATTTTGCTCTTATAAAAGGAAAACTCTCCACGACGCCGGTATTGATGCTCCCTGATTTTGAGAAAGTGTTCAAGCTGGACTGTTATGCTTCCGGCGTCGGGATTGGCGCTGTCCTTTCCCAAGAAGGTAAGCCTATAGCCTTCTTTAGTGAAAAACTTAATGAAGTTCGCCGGCGTTGGTCGACGTATGAGCAGGAATATTATGTTGTCGTGCGAGCTATAAAGCATTGGCAGTCCTATCTTTATCAGCAGGAATTTGTTTTTAACACCGATCATCAGGCTCTTAAATATATCAAGAGTCAGAAGCACTTATGGCGTTTGTTTGGGACTGATTTACAGTATCGTAGTTCTTTTCATCCCCAAACGGATGGTCAGACGGAAGTTGTGAATCGTACTATGGCGGATATCATTCGCTGCCCCTACAGTGATATGCCTAAGCAGTGGGACCGGTATCTTGCTCCTGCTGAATTCGCCTTCAACAACTCGGTTAACCGCTCTACCGGTACATCTCTCTTTCAGGTCGTTTATGGGCGTACACCACAGCATACTCTGGATTTGGTTCCCTTGCCCAAGATTCCTGGCTATAGTGTCGCGGCGGAGAATTTGGCGACCAGAATTAATGAAGTCCAAGCTGCTGTTGCTAGTCAATTGGCTGCTTCTAATCCAAAGTATAAGGAGGATGCTGACAAATGGCGACGTTCGAAAATTTTTGAGGTAGGCAATGAGGTAATGGTTTTCCTAAGAAAGGAGCGTTTTCCTGTAGGTACCTATAATAAACTGAAGCACAAGAAGATTGGTCCTTGCCGCATCCTGAAGAAGATCAACGACAATGCCTATGTAGTTGACCTTCCTGGTGATCTCAACATTTCTCCTACATTTAATGTGGCAGACTTATTTGAGTATCATGCTCCCAATACACCCCTCTATCCTAATCATAACTCGAGGGCGAGTTTTCCCGAAGAGGGAGGGAATGATGTAGAACAGTTAGCCTGTGATTATCTTGAAGAATGTGATCGCCGTAATCGCCAGAAATCTCGGCAGTTTTTCTGATTAGGCGGTATTTTTACTTTAGACAATTTCTAATTATCAATATTTCGTTTGATTTTATTAGATAAGATTAGATTTGATTTGCTTTGATGTTATCTTCATTAATTCGGATATCTTTAGGAGTCCTATCATTATAAAAGGACGTCCAGCTTTGTATTCAGATATTATGAAATTGAATTGAATTCTAGTTCAATCGTGGAAGAGTTTTCCAAGTTATCGCTTTTTTCTGCGTCAATTGCTCTCGAAAATCTCTCTCTCTCTCTCTCTCTCTCTCTCTCTCTCTCTCTCTCTCTCTCTCTCTCTCTCTCTCGTTGACAAATCTTCCTCATGTATGGAGCATATCACCTTGATGTCTCCGAATAACCTAACATTCTTTGATCTTCCGCCTAAATTGGTGGGTCAGTCCGACACTTCAATCATGATTTTCTATCCAATATATATATTTTAAACATACATTAAACTTGAAAATTTTGCAATTTTGATTAAACTTAAATATATCCACGGTCAAATGAGTTTGAATTGTGTTGTGAAATGTCACCAGGCTAAACCATTTTCTGAATACATGAACAATTTTAGCGATGGTTACTCAGCTTTTTTCCAATCGATGACCTGAACTTGTGAACAAAGACAATTTGGAATTTCGTATAAATATAATATCATGAAAATCGCCTTATTCATGAGCATTAGTCCTCACTTGAATCATCAATGCGTGAGGTTTGTTAGAATTGATTTGGAAAAATTAACAAAAAAATCTTAAATTTATTGCAATTATGTCAATTCAATTTTAAATATTTTTTTACCAATTGAATCCTAAACCTTTTTCATTTATGCCAATTGAGTCCAATCGGCCAATTTTGGCCAAAATTCACTGATGTAGACATGAACCGTCCTAGTGGCGTGGCCTACACTGATGTAGATAATTTTTAATAATATTTAAAAAATCAAATTATTTAATAATTTTTTTAAATTTTCCTTTTTTTTTCTTTTCTTCTCTTTTCCTTCTTTATTTTTTTTCCTTTTCTTTTCATTTCTTTTTTTTTTCTTTTTTCCCTTCGCTAGCCATCAATAAGCGTCGTCAATGTCCGGCGGAGGTTGTCGGCCTCAGGCGAGGGTCACCCTTGCAAGATCTAGCAATGGCCACTCTCGGGCGAGGGTCAACCTTCACCGGCAATCAACAAGGCCCGATGATGGCTGGCGGAGGGGAAAAAGGGAAACTAAAAGAAAGAAAAGAAGAGAAAAGGAAAAAAAAGAGTAAAGAAGGAATGAAGGAAAGAAGGAAAAGAGAAGAAAAGAAAAAAATTAATAAAAATTCAAAAAATATTAAAATATTATTGAATAGCCGGATTGATTAGAGAATTCCAACTAAAATTAGCCGGATTGACTTAATTGGCATAAATACAAAAAGTTTATAATTGAATTGGCACAATTGTAATAAGAAAGTAACAAGCCCCATGTCAAGTGGATGGTTGTTGAGCTCGCCGAATTGGCCGGCTCGACAGGGCGGCTTGCGGGGTTCGTTCTTGACACGTTCTGCACCACCATGATTGACTTGGCAGATGAGTTTAGAGTGCCGTCATATGTCTTCTTCATGTCAAGCGTCGCGTTCCTCGGCTTGATGTTGCACCTCCAGTTGCCCCAAGACGAGAACCATATGGACATGACCGAATTCAAGGACCCGATCGGTGAGCTGGATTTCTCGAGTTTCACGAATCCATTACTAGCCAAGGTCTTACCCACCCTAGTTCTGATGAAGGACGCAGTCGAAATGTTCCTGGAGCACACCAAGAGGATGAGAGCAACAAAGGCAATCGTGGTAAATACTTTCAATGAGCTCGATTCACATGCAGTGAGGTCCTTGGCAGGCCTCTGGGCTCCCGCAGTGTACCCCGTGGGGCCCATACTAAATCTGAAAGGTGAGACTAAAAAGAAGGCTAATAGTGGCCGCGGAGGCGACGACATAATGGAGTGGCTCGACAAGCAACGACCCTCATTAGTGGTTTTCCTGTGCTTTGGGAGCAAGGGTAGCTTCGGTAACGATCAAATGAAGGAGATGGTATGCACACTAGAGTGGAATGGGCACCGCTCCCTATGGTCCCTACGGCTGCTGCCGCCGAACGGCAAAAATTGGTACCTGCGCGACTACAAGGACTCCACAGAGGTCTTGCCTGAGGGGTTCCTAGACCAGACGTCTGGCATCGGGAAAGTGATTGGGTGGGCCACGCAAGCTGCGGTTCTGGCCCACCCAGCGATCGGGGGGTTTGTGTCACACTGCGAATGGCACTCTACCATCAAGAGAATATGGTTCGGTGTGGCGATGGCCACGTGGCCTTTGTACGCGGAGCAACAGTTCAACTCATTCGAGCTGGTCGTGGAGCTGGGCCTCGCGGCGGAGATCAGGATGGACTACAGGAGGGATCTTGGGATGGAGAGCGACGTCGTGACGACGGACGAAATAAAGGCCGGAATAAGGAAGCTAATGGAGGAGGCAGGTGACAATAGGCGGAAGAAGGTGAGTGTGAAAAGTAGGAAGGCATTGGTCAAGGGTGAGTCTTTCTACTTGTCTTTGGGTCGGTTAATCGATGACATCTCGAATAATGCGCCATGATTTAGGTGAATATAATGGTTGGAATCCTTGGCACGCCTAAGGTATTCCTTACACCGGCTAGCTTGCTATATCTCGTTGCATAACTTTTCATCAGTATCTTTATATTTAGACCTCATTGCGTCCGAAAAACACACAGAATACTAGATTTTGAAGTATATGTTAAAATTATGCTTCAATTTTAAGCCCGAAAAGGAAAGTTTCCTAATTCAATTAGGTTTCCTATTTTGAATAGATTTCCCAATTGGAGAAGGTTTCCTAAAAGAAGTTTCCTAATTTGGATCCAATTCTTGCCTATAAATAAGAAGATGTTATTTGTGAAGATCATTAAATAGGAGTTTCTGCTAGTGAATTACACTCTGAAGATATTCGAGTGTTTGTAGCGATAAAATCTTGCGGTAAGATTTGTGTATAATTTCTTCGCAAGATTGAGAGATTATTTCGTGAGAAATTGTGGGGCTAAACATTGTGTGATTTATTGGGTGTAATTGAGACTTGGGAAACACTTAGAGTGTTTGAGTGATTTGAGTGTGGTTGTCATCTCCGTTGTACCGCTTGATCTATAGTGGAATTCGTTGCTGCTCTCCTCATGGACGTAGGTCATTACGATCGAATCATGTAAATCTGGTGTTCGATTTATTTTCTTTATGTCTATTTTACTATTCGAGGCATCAGAGTTAGGCTTGGCTAAGTTGAAGCAAATCAATGGCGACAGAAGAAGGAAAAGTGAAAATCGACATATTTGATAGGAATAACTTTGGTTTCTGGAAGATGCAAATTAAAGATTGTCTGTATCAGATGAAACTGCACTTACCCCTATCTAGGAAAAAGCTAGCAACGATGAAGCAATCTAATTGGGAATTGATGGATAGATGAGCTTTAGGTGTTATTCGGCTGACGTTGACTCGTAACGTCACATTTAACATCGTGAAAGAGAAGACCACTGCGGGTTTGATGAAGCCTTGTTGGACATGTACGAGAAGCCATCTGCGATTAACAAGGTCTATTTAATGCGACATTTGTTTAACTTGAAGATGAGTGAAGGTGCATCATTTGCAGATCATATCAATGAATTCGATGTGATCGTTAGTCAATTGAGTCCAGTTGATATCGACTTTGAAGATGAGGTATGTGCTTTGATTCTATTATCCCCATTGCCTCATAGTTGGAATACTACTATTACTGATGTTAGTAATTCCTCTGGGTCAACAAGCTTGACTCTTGATGGTGTTCGAGATTTAATTTTGAGCGAGGACATCCAAAGTAGAGAATGTGATGAACATGTGTTTACTGCTTTAGTATGTGAAAGAAGAGGAAGAACTAACACTCATGTTAGCAGAAGTAGTATAAACATGAATAAACGAAGTCAGTCTAGGACTAGTGGTGCTGTATATTGGAGTTGTGGCAAAAGGGAGCATCTTAGAAGGGATTGCTTTAAGCTGAAAAATAACAAGGGTAAAGAAATTAAAATTGAGTTTGCGGATGATGTTGCAGCTATAGCAAATAGTAATTCGGATAGTGCTGATTATGTCTTATCTGTTACTGATGATTTATCCTTTGGCAGATGAATTATGGATTCTGGTTGTTCTTTTTATGTTACACCAAACAGAAACCGATTTACTACGTATCAATACATGGATAGTAGTAAAGTACAATTGAGGAACAACGCGAAGTGCGATGTTATAGGTGTTGGGTGATATTAGAATAAGAATTTATGATGGTATTGTGTGGACATTGACTGAAGTGAGGCATGTTCCGGAGATGAAGAAAAATCTAATTTTCTTGAGTGCCCTGGATTTAGCTTGGTATCGATATTCTTCGGAATGTGGAGTTCTAAAGGTTATTCGAGGTGCCTTGGTGATAATGAAAGAAATCAAGCACAACGGCATGTATGAGCTTCAAGGTGATATAGTGACGGAATTCACCGCGGAGATGTTGGATGCATCTGTTCAAGAGTCTGAATTGTGGCATATGAGTTTAGGGCACATTAGCGAGAAAAGCCTGAAGGTTCTAAGTGAAAGGAACTTGTTATGTGGTTATGTTGCTGACGAATTGAATGTATGCAGGTGTTGTGATTTAAATCAACAGCGAAAAGTGTAGTTCAATGCGATTGTCAAAGAAACCACAAATATTGCATAATTAATTTACTTAGATGTTCGCAAGTTGTCACGGTTTCCTTCGAAGAAGAGTGCCATATTTATAATAATAGTTGTGGATGACTACTCGAGGAAGAACTAGGTGTTTGTGCTTAGGCACAAGTTTGATGTTGTTGTTAGAATCAGGCAGTTGAGAGCTTTGATCGAAAATGAGACTAGTAAAACGATCAAGCAGGTGCAGACTGACAATAGTATGAAGTTTTGCTTGGAGCTGTTAAATGAATTCTGCATGAGGGAAGGTATAGTGAGACACCGCACTAGTGCTAATGAACCACAACATATTGCAAGGTTGATGAGTAAAATATTATTAGAGACGGCCCATAAAATGATCTCTAGTGCTGGTATGGTTAGGAAATTCCTGGTGGATGCGCTTAGTACAGCGAGCTACCCGATGAATAGATCTCCATCGACTGCAATTAGATATCGAACTCCCGAAGAAGTGTGGTCAGGCAACGTTGCTGATTATTCTGTTATTAGAATATTTGGTTGTCCATGTTATATTCGAGTTAGTGATGGTAAGCTCGATGAAAGGGCAAGAAAGTGTATGTTCCTAGGTTATGCACAAGGTGAGCGGGACTATAAGTTGTGGTGCCCGGAATTAAATTCACCTGTTGTCAGCAAAGAAGTTACGTTTGACTAGTCTCTAGTACTTCTGGGAGGAGTGTTAATAGCAGTGTTCATACGGATCTAAACGGTGTTCAGCTTGAGGTGGAGTTGCAACCAGAAATTCTTAAGGTAGCAGGTACTAGCGAAATAATCGACATAAATGGTGCTTGCAGTGAGGTGGAGCCTATAGAACCAACGGTTGCTATAACTGCTGATATTGGCTAGGTACATGTACGATGATGTTTTGCTTTATCTGCAGTTAAGGAGGTTGTGTCGGAAAATCTTTATGGAGTGGTTAAAGGTGCATGTGGAGTTGGTTTTCTCATGAGGTCCACGATTATAGCGAAATTCAAGCGCGGCTTGGACTTGAAAGATGTATGTGGCGGTTGAGCCCATTGGGGGTTGTGGGAAAGTAGTAGTAAAGTTCTGACGAAACGATTGTGACTTAGCTCAAACGTCGAGTCAATGTCAAGATTGTTAAAATTATGTCTCGATTTTGAACCTGAAAAAAAAAAGTTTCCTAATTCAATTAGGTTTCCTATTTTGAATAGGTTTCCTAATTGAATTGAAGGTTTCTTAATTGGAGAAGTTTTTCTAAAAAGAGGTTTCCTAATTTGGATCCAATTTTTGCCTATAAATAAGAAGATGTTATTTGTGAATATCATCAAAGAGGAGCTTCTGCTAGTAAATTACACTTTGAATATATTCGAGTATTTGTAGCGATTAAATCTTGCAGTAAAATTTGTGTATAATTTCTTTGTGAGATTGTGAGATTATTTCGTGAGGAATTATGGGGCTAAACATTACATGATTTATTAGGTGAAATTGGGGCTTAGGAAACACTTAGAGTGTTTGAGTGATTCGAGTGTGGTTGTAATCTCCGTTGTACCACTTGATCTATTGCGATATTCGTTGCTACTCTTTCCGTATACGTAGGCCACTACAATCGAACTACGTAAATCTAGTGTCCAATTTTTTTTTAATCTGTATATTTTACTGTTCGATCACTTACTTTCGCAACAATATATGTCCTCATTCAACATCTCATCATGTTTTGGGCTACATTAGATTTTCTCAATCATGTCTTGTCCAATCTTAGTATCCTATCCTTTCCCCCACGACAGCACAATCGAGCGCTCAAGCTACGTCCGAGTAAATTAGCAACTTTTTTCTCGTCAGGGCTACTTTTTTCTCCGCATCATTCATTCGCAATGAGCAAAAGAAATCGCGCATTTCTTTTTTTTTTTTTGGTCAAGAAATCACGCATGTGACGAGCATCATCCTCAGCCTAATTTGAACGAGTTAACTCAGTAAGGATAGAAAAGTCCAAGACATCATCATCATCTTGAGAACTTTAAACTCTTCTCATCTTGAATAATTTGCCTTGATTTGACTCGCGCGATTATTGTCTGGCCTGAATTTCTAAGTACTTGTCACGTGTGTTCACGCGTGTTTATGACTGCTGTCCATGATGTTTTATCTTTGAGTTAATATCACGAAAAATCACAAACTGGTATAATTACGATAAATTTATCTCAAACTAATTTTTTAATTACGAAAAACTTCAAACTGATACACATGTAATAAATTTACCCCAAACTAAATTAAAAAGTGCATCGACATTTTGTTAATAAACGAATAAACATCATCGGGAAGATTATCAGACATGGAGCTTTGTAGGCTTGAGAACCGACCCATGTCTCTCTCTTACCTTGTTTACTTGCTCAATCATCGGAGAATCATAATGGACAGACCGAGAGTACCCTTAAGTTCCTCGTGTAAGGCTCGCGATCTTAATGATTGAAGACCGATTTTCCGACTGTTACATGGATAGTTATTTTTTTGGCGGTCGGGAAATTTGTAAGATGGAACAATGTACCGTCGCTTGTGTTATCCAATGGTTGAGATTTATCAATTAGTAGACCATTTTCTCTCAATGTTGTCATCAAACGATTGACAATTGATGCTATAAGTGTACAGTACAAAGCCCACCTGTGGATAGGTCGCTTGCAATAGAGAGAGATTGAAACGCAACAAATTATCCATAAGATGTCAAATGTTAAATACGTGACCTATTTGTATACTTTGGATAACGCCAAAACAACCGAAAGCACTAGACCCATTTGAAAGAGATTGACAATTTGACATGACGATGCACAGCCTTTGTTTTTGTGCGCTTGTTCTTGTCGTCGTCGCCATCAGTGATGTTTCCGAGTCCGTTGGTTCAAAAAAAGTGAAAGTTTCCGTCTTGCATTGATAATGTACACACTAAATATATGATTTGCACACTTAAGGTTTGTTACTTACTAGAATATTCTTGCATTTGCCTGTGTAGAAACAGCGTCTAGTATACCCTATATACAATTATAATCATATAACAGTCATACAATGAATGTCTATGATATTAGGGTGTGTGAACAAAATATCGAACGGTGCATTGCATGGGCAAATGACTAGTACATGAGGATTTATAAAGAGAAAAACTAGGATTGCGAAAAAGATGATACAATTAATGTTAATATAAACCTTTCTGAAGAAACTCATGCATTAAGTTATGGTAAAATCGCTTCGAATCATTCTGTATATTAATTATAACTTATTGTGTCGTTTAATATACTGATCTTCATAGACTTTCAATATTCTTAAACTATAGCTCTTATTATATAGAAGTCATTTGTCAAGGGATGAGAAAAGCATTGCAGAGATAGGGAGGGACAAATCGTCAAAGCTAACTGTTTGCACCAAAAAAATGACCAATTTTTAGTTATTATTGACATGTGAGAGACTTAATCAATGAGAGTAGAGTTTGGTCATTTATGAATAGAATTATCGACATATTGAAGAATTGAAAACTTGGTGAATTGACAACTTGAAGGAATCGATAAAATGTGTAGTCAACAATCTCGGATGCAACCGTCAAATAAGTGACCGTCAACGTAGTGGAATAAAGTAACTGTTAAGATAGTGGAGCCGAAGAAATCATCAAGATAGTGGAGTCAATGAAACCATCAAGTTAGTGGAGTCAATAAAACCGTTCGGTAATTGTTTGTAACTTCCATTGGTAACCGTCGATAGTCGGCTTTAAATAGCCATATCGTACTCTTCATAGCTCTCCCACCTGTGCTCACAAACAAAAAAATATGTTATTTTTAAATCATCTTTCAATTCCCCCACTGTAGTTATAGTTTTCATATTCGTGTCATCGATTAAATTTCGGCATGTATCTTTGCTATAGTTCCTTGATGCTTCGTCGGCGATTGAATTCCAGCGTTGTACCTTTATTGACGCAGCGTTTAGCGAATAATTCAAGCAAAACTTTGCTTAGAGAGAAAAATCTCGAATTTTAGTTTAGTATTAATAATAATGTTATGTCCTAAAAGAAAACCTTTAAACAAGCTTATATATCCCCAAACCTAACCCTACTAGGATTATAAAGCGTCAAATATCAAAATTACAAAACTGCCCCTAAAAAAATAACTTAGAAAAAAATATTAAAAAAATGGAAAAACCCATCTAAACGATCCCGAATCACTAAAATCTATTATAGGTCATAGCCATAGGAGGTGAGTTGTGTTCAGAACGCCGTTTCGCTTCAATCGACCGTATTTGAGCTCGATCCGATGTCGTCGGTCGGGTCCGCCGGTTCTAGTTGAATCACCATTTCGCCTTCCGTTTGGACTTCTGCCTATCCAATCGGTCCAGAAACACACCACTAATAGATTTTGCATCATTCTCCTCCACTTGAAAAGAACCCGTCCTCGAGTTAAAATCAGAATCTGGATATAATGGCTTTGTCGACTCATGAAACGGTGATAAATCAGCAACATTGAAATTGTTGGATATGCCCATACTATGTGGAAGGTCTATGACATAAGCGTTATCGTTGATCTTCTTGCTGACAGCGTAAGGTCCATACTTCTTTTGCTGCAATTTGCTGTAAGATCCAACTGGTAATCGCTCTTTACGAAGAAAAACCATGACCTAATCACCTACTGCAAATACTTGCTTCCGCCTGTGTTTATCTGCTGCAGCTTTATTCTTCTGATTAGCTTCCTCCAGCTTCTGTTGGACTTCACGATGCACGTCCACAATCTGTTTAGCTATATGATCTACTGCTATACTCTTTTCCGCTTGCTTAGGCAACTGTATCAAATCCAGAGCATGCTGAGGCGTCTTTGTATAAACAACAGAAAAAAGCGACCTGCCAATAGAACTATGAACTGCATTATTATAAGTAAACTCTGCCTATGATAAAGCAACATCCTATTGCTTCGGCTTATCTCCACAAATGCTTCGAATCAAGTTTCCCAGAGTTCTATTAACCACCTATGTTTGCCCATCAGTCTGCGAGTGAGCCGTGCTACTGAAATTCAAAGATGAATCAAACAGCTTCCATAAAGTCCGCCAAAAATGCCCGAGAAATTTGTTATCCCTATCTGAGATAATAGACTTAGGCATACCATGCAAACGAACCACTTCCTTAAAGAATAATCTAGCCACACTTACTGCATCAGAAGTCTTCCTGTAAGGAATGAAGTGCGCCATCTTGGAAAATCTGTCAACCACAACGAAAACAGAATCCACGCCTCTTTGTGTCCGTGGTAAACCAAGCACAAAATCTATGCACATATCTTCCTATATATTGTCAGGAACAAGTAAAGGCATATACAGACTTGTATTATTAGATTGCCCCTTAGCAGTTTGGCAAACATAACATTTTTGTACGTACCTGCTGACATCTTTACGCAACTAGGGCCAGTAAAATCGCTCCCGGACTGCAGCAATAGTTTTATCATGATCCAGATGTGCAGCTAGTCCACTATCATGTAAATCCCGAATTACCTTCTCTCGTAAGATGTCCGAGGAAGGCGAAGCTGATTGCCACGCATCAGATAACCATCCTGTACATAAAATTTTTACACTGGTTGACCAGCAGCACATGACTCCCAAATTTGCCCAAAGTCATCATCATTTGTATAACGGTCTTTTAGCTGCTCGAACCCCAAGATATCTTGGCTTAATGTAATCAACAAGCCAGCTCTCCTACTCAATGCATTTGCTACAACATTATGCACACCTAACTTGTGCTGTAATCTGAAAGGAAATTTTTGCAAAAATTGACACCATCGCGCATATATATCTTTGCTAATCCTCTTTTGACTATTTAGATACTTCAAAGCTTCATGATCAGAATAAAGGACGAATTCTTTCCCAATCAGATAATGCTCCCAAGTCTTCAAAGCTCTTACGACGAAATAGAATTCTTTATCATAAGTTCTTCATTTCTGCCTTGCGTCGCTAAGCTTCTCACTAAAATAGCAAATTGGTCTACGCTCTTGAGATAAAACAGCTCCTATACCCACTCCACTGGCATCACAGTCCACTTCAAACAGTTTATCAAAATCAGGTAAGGCAAGAACAGGTGCAATACATAACTTCTCCTTCAAAATAGCAAAACTATTCTCGGCTTCCTCTCCCCATAGAAATTTGCCTTTCTTCATACATTCAGTAATTGGGGCTGCGATAGTACTGGAATTCTTAATAAATCGCCGATAGAAAGTAACCAACCCATGAAAACTCCTAACGTCAGAAACTCTTTTAGGAGTCGGCCACTCTCTGATTGCTATTACCTTCGCCTCATCTACCTCTATTCCTTCAGCAGTAATAATAAACCCCAAGAATAACAACTTATTAGTTAAAAAACTGCACTTCTCAAGATTAACATATAGCTTATTAATCTGCAAAGCTATCAACACCTCCCTTAAGTGCATTGGATGATCCTCCTCAATCTTACTATAAATCAGGATATCATCAAAATAAACTACAACAAATTTTCCAATAAAAGATTTTAAAACCTGATTCATAAGTCTCATGAAAGTACTTGGAGCATTGGAAAGTCCGAACGGCATCACCAACCATTCGTACAACCCCTCCTTTGTTTTGAAAGATGTCTTCCACTCGTCTCCGGGTCGAATCCGAATCTGATGGTACCCATTCTTCAAATCCAGCTTCAAGAACCACTTAGCACCGTGCAACCTATCCAGCATGTCATCCAATCTCAGAATTGGAAACTTGTAGCCTACGGTTATTTTGTTGATGGCTCTGCTGTCTACACACATCCTCCAACTCCCATCTTTCTTAGGAGTTAGCAAAGCCGGAACAGCACATGGGTTCATGCTATTCTGAATGTGCCCCTTTCGCAACAACTCATCTACCTTCTCTTTCAGAATCTCACTCTCCTTAGGACTCATCCTGTAGTGCGGTAAATTTGGCAGACTAGCACCAGGAATTAAGTCTATATGGTGCTGAATATCACATATAGGCGGCAACCCATATGGAATCTCCACATGCATCAGCTCACTAAACTCCTTCAATAAAGGTTTAACTGATTCGGGCTACTACTCCACTTGTAATTCAGCCTCAGTCTCGATTGCTTGTTTCACGACTAGCACGTGAATCTGTTGGGTCTCCTTAACCTCAGCTTCAAATTTCCTTGTAAAGATAAGGAAATTATTTTCAGAAGCTTGTTTTCCTTTGTTCTTCAGTGGTAGCAATGTATATTTCGCTCCATCCTTCACAAGGTTATACTGATTGCTCCTTTCAGAATGCTGAACATCTACATCAAATTGCCACGGCCTCCCAAACAACACATGACATATATCCATGTCTACCACATCACAATACAGCTCATCATGATATTTTCCAATGGAGAATGGAATTTTACGTTGCTCAGTTACCTGAATACTTTCCGCTCCAGATTTAATCCGTCCTAACATATAGGGATTACGATGCTTCTCCACGGGTATTCCCAGCTTCTTCATTACCTCCTTCCCAATGATATTCTTCATGCTTCCACTATCAATAACCACAGCAAAGATCTTTCCCAGAATGGTGCACCTGGTTCGGAATAACTGATGGCGCTGCAAATCATCTTCCTGTTTTGGGGCCAACATCATCCTGCGCACCACACAGTTTACTTGCTCATCTTCTTCATCTTCAAAATCATCGTCCTCACCATCTGACTCACAACAATATCCATCTTCCTCCTCTTCTCTCGCTGTCACGTTTACGGTCTTTCTCTAAGGGCATTCATTAGATCGATGCCCAAGCTGATTACACCTGTAACACTTTATCGCGGCTGGTTTAGCATAAGGGTTAGGGTTTGCAGTTTTCTATGCTTGCGTTCCCTTATCCCTCGGCTCATTCATAGGACGCTTTTCTATCGACTTATCTTCTTGACTTCGCTCCAAATTATAGCGATTGTTGAAGCCGCTCCTCTCTATCGAACTACTACCTCGATAATTTTTGTAATCTCTTTTCCCCCTATCTTGCTGCATCAATTCTGCCTTCATCGCCATATTCTTGGCTTCAGTTAAATTTCGCAGAAACTGCACTCCAATTTTATCTCGAATGAAAAGTTTCAACCCATCGAGATATCTGGCCACCTGCTGTCCCTCCATCTCCGATAGATTATTCCGCTCCGCCAATCTCATAAATTCGGCCGTATACTCATGTATAGTCCGATTGCCCTACTGGCAATGTTGGTACTGTTGGAACATAATCTGCTCATAGTCGGGTGGAAGGAACTCCTGTTTCAGCATCCTCCTCATTCTAGCCCAAGTTCGAACTCTCTCTTTCCCTTCTTGCTCCCTATTATTCTACAATCTCTCCCACCATACAGACGCACACCCTTTTAATCTACAGGCCACTAATCACACCCTTTTCTTACCAGGGGTCTCCATATAATCGAAAAATCTATTTATATCAGCAATCCAATCCAGAAATTCTTCTATGCCCAGATTACCATTAAAATAAGAAATATCGACTTTCAATTAAATTTGTTACCTTCACGATCATCGTAGCGCCGTCGCCCATCTCTCCTATCGTATCTTCTTTGAAATCCTACGTGATGATTTCTGCCACCATAATCAGCACGTTCCTCATCAAAAAATTCGGTTTCTTCTTCTTCTGAACTCTCTGAAAACAGAGGATTATTCTGCCTGCGGACAAGAACAGGCCTATCAACAGGATCACCGCAAGCAAGATCTGCACCCGGCCTTCTGTCGTTCCGCCGATTTCGGTTCACATCAACGCCGAGACCTTCAAATCGTTCTATTAACTCATCAAATCGTTCTTCGAAACGACGAAGACTTTGATCGAATCGTTGATCCAAGCGTTCCATTAAACGCTGCTACAATTATTGCAGCGCGTCGTCCCCAAGGGTTGGGGCTCCAGTCTCCTGATCATCATCACGAAGACCACCGCCAATCGCCATAGGCTCTGATACCACCTGATGCAGCGTTCAGCAATAATTCAAGCAAAACCTTGCTTAGAGAGAAAAATCTCGAATTTCAGTTCAGTATTGATAATAATGTTTTGTCCTAAAAGAAAACCCTTAAACAAGCTTATATATCCCCAAACCTAACCCTCCTAAGATTATAAAGCGTCAAATATCAAAATTACAAAACTGCCCCTAAAAAAATAACTTAGAAAAAAAAATTAAAATAATGAAAAAACCATCGAAACGATCCCGATTCGCTAAAATCCATCATAGGTCACAGCCATAAACAGTGAGTTGTGTTCAGAACACCATTTCACTTCAACAGACCAAATTTGAGCTCGATCCGATGTCGTCGACCGGGTCCACCAGTTCTAGTCGCATCACCGTTTTGCTTGTCCAATTGGACTTTTGCTTGTCCAATTGATCCAGAAACGCACCACTAATAGATTCCGCATTATTTATGTTCTTAGGCTTTTTCATCGATCAAATTCTGACGAAACATCTTTTTGACACGCTCAATGAGACAAGTGTGGTTGATTTGAGAAAGAACAATGCCAAAAAAAAGGAATCATCCATAGTCAAATCATGCTGCAGGCAACAACCCCAATGATACGACTACGCAGTTCGAGACCTCAACCGCTCCAGCAACAGAGTTAAGCCAAGGGGACAACATCGAAATCCCGCAGCACTTTATGGAAGAGCAGACGAGGGAATTAGTACCAAACCTTACTTTGGTAGCTACCATGAAGAAGCCGTTCGAGGAACAGCAAAATAAGATGATGAATCACATAGCAAGACATATTTTTTATGCGATTAGGTCGATGGTCGTCAATGCCAACGATCAATGATGTCATCTTCGGGCCCGAGACATTCAATCAATCCATACCAATTCAACCAAACACGGCGGCTTCCAGGTATGTTCAACCAACTCTTAATGAATTGAACAGCGGAAATAATTTAGTGATCCCACCACCAGTGAAGAGTTTACAAAGGGCATAAAAATCCCATCTACCCTGAACCTAGGGGGTAGGAAGGTCAAGTTTATCGCCTAATCCACCCTAAACTCATGGGACAGGAAGGGTGTCAACTTTCGAAACCTGATCAAGTGGCTGAACTCGTATTACAACAATTAGATGCCAACAAAGGTCTTAAAGTAACATAAGTCACATGAATAGCTTAAAGTGGATTAAATGACTGCTATACATTTGCATAGATTGGGTTAAATAAGGATGTATTTTAGTAGGTGGAGTTGAGTTGGGTCGAGGTCTCTAAAATTGTATTGCATTAAAATGGATTAATTTGAATCGGACCTTTTTCGATTCGATTCACCCATTTAACGAGTCTACCCATTAGTTACTTGTTTAAGGCTCGCGAACTTAATTTAAGACCATTTTTACAACTACTACATGGAACGTCAAATCAAATTGATTACCGGTGCCTCTTTTGCAGTCGAGAAATTTCGAAGATAGAACAATGCACCGTTTATTGTGTCGTCCAATAGTCAAGATTTGTCGACTACTAGAACCTTTTCTCTCAATGTGTCGTCCAATGCCCACTTGTGAATAGGTCATTTGCAGCAGAGAGAGTGATTGAAATGCACCCACCCCATAACAACAACCGAAGACAATTCAACCCTTTTGAAGAGATGGACATGACAATGCACAACCTTTCTTTTTGTGCACCTGTTCCCGTCGTGGTTGCTATCGATAATGTTTCCGTCATGGTTTCTAGTTTTTTCTTTTTGGTCGAAAAGAGCGATTTATTTCGTTGGTGGGCTCTTTGTCAATCATGAAATTCTCTTTATGCAGAAGAAAAGTGACCCATACTTTTGATAAAGTGCTGAATAATTTTATAATTTGCACACCTTAGGTTCCTAAATTAATAGAGTAATCTTGCATTCGCACGATAGTCATGTAGCGGTCCCAATGTCTATTATGTTAAAGTACATGAACGAAATACGGGCAGGTGCATTGCACGGGCAAATGACTGGTACATTTAACGTTCATATAGACCTTTCTGATAGAACTCATGGTAAAATCACTTTGAATCATTATGTTTATTAACTATAACGTATTGCGTCATTCTAATTTTAATAAACTTTTGGCATTCTTAAAATATTGCTCGTGATGCGGTTATTTGTCAAGGGATGAGAAAAACATTGCAGATAAAGGAAGGAACAAATCGTCAGACCTAACCAATTTTATATTCGTCTCGTCTTGACAAAAAGTCACAAGTAGCATTTGGTGTACATTGATTCATAATGCATTAAATAAAATCGATCTAGTGACTTGACAAAAAGTCACGAGTAATATTTGGTGTCCATCAATTCATAATTCATTAAATATAATCGATCTAGTGACATGACAAATTGTAAGATGATATAAACAGAAAGCAACTTAATTCAAGCATCCATAAAAGAATTTTCGTCTTCAATCAACGATCTTCATAAAAAGTGCTACGAAAAACAAGCGATTGAATAATAGAATAAACAAAATTAGAAAATAAATTGGATTCGGATTTATATTATTTGGTCAGGGGGGACTTACTCAACGGGGAGAGCAGTATAAGATTCCACTATAAATCAAATGATATATTGGAGATTACAACCACCACTACAAAAAAACAAGGGTTTAGCCACGGAAATTTGCGACGAATTATTTTTCGTGGCTAATTGCGACGCAATTTGCGACGAATATATTTTCCGTCGCAAATTAGCCACGAAAAATAATTCGTCGCAAATTTCCGACGAATTTTGCGACGAAAAAAAATTCGTGGCTAATTTGCGACGGAATCTGCCACGGATTAAAAATCGTCGCAAATTTGCGACGAAATTTACAGCGAAAAAAAATTCGTGGAAAATTTGCTACGGATTTTCCCACGAAAAAAATTCATGGCTAATTTGCGACGGAATTTGCCACGAAAAATAATTCGTGGCTAATTTGCGACGGAATTTGCCACGAAAAAAAATTAGTGGCTAATTTGCGACGAAATTGCCGACGAATGTTTTTCCGTTTCTAATTTGCGACGAAAAATAAATGCCGTCGCTAATTTGCGATTAAATTTACCACGAAAAAAATTCGTGGTTATTTTATGACGGAATTAGCGATGAATTGTTATTCGTCGCTAATTTTCCTCTACTTGTAGACCCAATTTCTCTCTCTCTGCTAATTCCTCTTATCCCTATTAGCTGTTCTCCCTTCCTCTCTCTATTCGCTGTTATCCCTTCCTCTCGATAAATCTCTCCGCACGCGCAAAAATCTATCTCGGTGAACCTTTTCTACTGGTAAGTGGTGTGATTAATTTGGGCAAAACTATTTTTAAATTTTTGTTATTTTATTGAGTTTTTTTTTCTCTTTTTTTTTTCTGACTTCGTCGCCAGTCGCCGGTCCGGCAACCGCGATCGGCGACGGCGGCCGGCGAGGCTCGCCGGCCATGGGCGGGGCCTGGACCTCGCCCAGATCCGGGCGAGGCCGAGCGGCCTCGCCATGGGGCCGGCTTGGACCTCGCGGCGAGGTCCGGCGGCGGCCATGGCTCTCGTCCTCGCCGCGAGGTCGAGCGGCGGCCATGGCCGCTCGACCTCGGCGCCCGGATCCGGGCGGCGAGGTCGAGCTTGGGCCTCGGCGCCCGGATCCGGGCGCCGAGGTCGAGCTTGGGCCTCGCCATGGCCGCCGAACCTCGCGGCGGCCATGGCCGCCAGCTCGACCTCGCCGCCAGCGATCGTGAGGCCGAGGTCGCGCCATGGCCGCCGCTCGACCTCGCGGTGAGGTCGAGCGGCCATGGCCGGCGGCCGGACCTCGCCGCGAGGTCGAGCGGCCATGGCCCGGCGCTGGACCTCGCGGCGAGGTCGAGCGGCCATGGCCGCGCTGGACCTCGCGGCGAGGTCGAGCGGCCATGGCCGCCGCTGGACCTCGCGGCGAGGAGGTCGAGCGGCGGCCGCTGGACCTCGCCGCGAGGTCCAGATCTGGCCGGCGAGGTCCAGATCTGGCCATGGCCGGCGAGGTCCAACTCGCCGGCCGGTCGCCGGACCGGCGACCGGAGAAAAAAAATGAAGGAAAAAAAAATTTGGGAAAAAAATTCGAAAAAAAAATTATTAAAAAAAATTGGGGAAAAAAAATTATTATAAAAAAGATAAAATCTGAAGTCAATTTTTTTTTGTAGGTACGTATTCGTTTGAAAGTCTCGCGGATGAAGTGAACGTTGCAATTCTCATCAAATTGAGCACTTTGTACTACAAAGATTTCAGTCAAATACTTGGGTAAGTCAATTGTTTTAATTTTTTCAATTTCAAAATAATTGTTTAGGCAAAAATAAAATTTTAATTTTTAGAATTTTATGGTTTTAATATCGAAAATTTTTTGGCATTAATATTTTACGAGATTTTGTTTTTTTTTATATAGACAATGCAAAGAGACAGGGCTTGGATGTATAATAAGAACTTACCTGGACGTCGAGGATTGACCGATGAGTTTCGTACTGGGTTGGAACTATTTTTGGACTTTGCTAGTAGTAAATATGAGTTGATGGATGGAAATAAGTTAAGGTGTCCGTGTAGAAAGTGCAGTAATGGTAAATTTCATGTATGTGATACAGTTAGAGAACATCTTTGTAGATTTAGGTTTACTCCGAACTACTATAATTGGACTTGTCATGGTGAACCATTTATATCTGATGAAGGATATCGAATAAGTAACTAATTTTCAGTTAAGGAAGAATGTAGCTATTATGACCAAATGAACCCATACCAGAGGATGGTGATTGATGCGGCTGGTCATAATTCAGATCCAAACCACGCAAGTACTAGTTTTACTCCAAGACTTGAACAATTTGAAGAGATAGGAGTAACAGGTTTTGATGAGAATGTGTGTAATGAAACGTTTCCATCTAATCAGTTCTGGGAAGTGTTGAAAGCAGCAGATGAACCTTTATGGGCAGGTTGTGACAATCATACTCAGTTATCAGCGACAGCAAGATTGTTAAATATCAAGGCAGAGCATAATGTGTCTGAGAATTGCTTTAACTCTTTTGTTGAAGTAATGCGAGAAGCAATGCCTCCTGATAACATAATGCCAAGTGATTTTTACGATATGAAGAAGTTAGTGGATAACTTAGGTCTTCCAGTTGAAAGGATTGATGTATGTAGTAGGGGTTGTATGTTATATTGGAGAGATGATGAAAATGCAGAATCTTGCAAATTCTGTAGCCAACCTAGATACAAGATTAACAGGAACAGGAGGCAAGGTCGTAATCAGAAGCGTAGACCATGCAAGCAAATGTTTTATCTGCCCTTAATCCCCAGATTACAAAGGCTTTATGCGTCTCAAGCCACTGCTGAACACATGACTTGGCATGCAAATCATGAAACAGAAGAGGGTCTAATGTGTCATCCTTCAAATGCAGAGGCATGGAAACATTTTGATAGAACATACCCTGAATTTGCGATAGAGCCTCGAAATATTAGGTTAGGTCTCTGTGCTGATGGATTTGCCCCATTTGGAAAATCAGGGAAAAGTTATTCATGTTGGCCAGTTATCTTAACTCCGTACAATCTTCCACCCGGTATGTGCATGAAGACACCTTATATGTTTTTGACATTGATCGTGACCGGGCCGCAAAATCCGAAAAAGTTGATAGATGTTTATATGCAACCATTGATTGAAGAGTTACAACGGCTATGGAATGAAGGTGTCGTTACGTATGATGTTTCTACTAATCAAACATTTGTAATGAAGGCTGCTCTTCTTTGGACGATAAATGACTTTCCAGCTTATGGAATGTTATCTGGATGGAGTACAGCTGGGATCTTAGGATGTCCGATATGTTTGGAGATGTCGAAGTCATTCAGATTAAGACATGGTAAGAAGCCTTGCTATTTTGACTGTCACAGACAATTTTTGCCGATGAATCATACATTCAGAAGGAATAAAAAAGAGTTCATCAAGAATAGGATTGAAAGAACTCCTCCACCATTGAGGTTGACTGGTGATCAAATATGGGAGCGAGTGCAGGACTTTCCAACTGTTGTTGAAAACCCTCATGGCACAACTATTGCGTACGGAAGTGCACATAAGTGGACTAAACGCAGTATATTTTGGGATCTACCATATTGGAAAGCTCATCTTATTCATCATAATCTTGACGTTATGCACATTGAAAAGAATGTTTTCGACAATGTCATAAATACTGTGATGGATGTCACGGGAAAAACAAAAGACAACTTAAATGCAAGAAAAGATATGAGAGATATTTGTGATCGGCCAACATTAGATGTGGATGCAAGCAGCAGGGGACCAAAACCAAAAGCAGTTTATACATTGGATAAGGAGCAGAGACGAGTCATTTGTCAATGGTTGAAATCTGTGCGGTTTCCTGATGGATATGCTTCGAACATCGGGAGATGTGTTGATTTGAACGAATGCAAGTTGACAGGATTAAAGAGTCATGATTGTCACATATTTATGGAAAGACTAATTCCAATAGTTTTGAAGGAACTTCTACCAAACTTTGTATGGGGCGCCATTACAGAGTTAAGTAATTTCCTCCATGATATTTGCTCAACAGTGTTAAAAGTATCACACATGGAGAAACTGGAGAGACATTCCAATTATTCTTTGCAATTTAGAAAGGATATTTCCTCCAGCGTTTTTTGATTCAATGGAGCATCTCCTAGTTCACTTGCCTTATGAGGCTAAAGTTGCAGGTCCCGTCCAATTTCGATGGATGTATCCATTTGAGAGGTAAAATTTTTTTCAAAATAAAATTCAAAATACTTTATTATATATTATGTTCTGATAAACTTCTTTCTATTGCAACAAGGTTCTTATATCATTTGAAGAAAAAAGTGAAGAATAAGGCATGTGTTGAAGCTTCAATTTGTAATGCATATATTGTGGAAGAAGTGACAACATTTGCATCATACTATTTTGAGCCGCACGTGCAGTGCAAGAGGCGGAGAGCAGGAAGAAATGATGAGGGTCCCATCGATCCCAATTGCAAATCATTCTCTATTTTCAATTATCTCGGTCAACCAAGCGGCGCATGTCAGTTTCATTGCTTAACAGGCGAAGAACGGCAGGCCGCCCATACCTATATTTTACTGAACTATCCAGAAGTGGAGCCATACTTCCAGTAAGTGTATACTTTTGCAAATATATGTATTGCGTGTCAAATATTTACTAATATTTAAATGTAAATTGTTAATAGGATTTTTCAAAATTCAATGTATGGACTACCACCAAATGAGTTCGACCGTTTGTGCGATGAACAATTTGCAGCATGGTTCAAAACATATGTAAGTTGCCTATAGACCAAAACCAAGTTATTAATATTTTATACATCATTTAAATATATATTATTGACTTTGCGTGTGTAATCTTAGGTTCACAGTAATCATGATCAAGTTGAAGAGCAAGGATTACTATATTATCTGTCATGGGGTTCACAGTCAAGCATACGAAGTTGGACAGCATATTTCATAAACGGGTACAATTTTCACACTCGAGAATATGGAATGGAAAAAGCCACAATGAATAGTGGTGTGTGTGTTCGGTCATCCAATTGTGGTAGTTCAAAAGATGATTTTTATGGCTTGTTGGATGAAATCATCGAGATAAAGTACCCCGGACCATCAATGCGGGTTGTGTTATTTAAGTGCATGTGGTTCGACCCCGTCAAAGGAACGAAGGTACATACGAAGTTTAATTTGGTTGAAATAAATCACAAGAAAAGGTATAAGAAATATGAACCATTTGTGTTGGCACAACAAGCAATTCAAGTATATTATGCATCATATCCTAGTTTGAAACGTGACAAAGCTGATTGGTGGGCTGTATGTAAAACCAAAGCACGAAGAAAAATCGAGGAACACTGGAAGGATACAGCATATCAACAAGAGGAAGTTTATAATGCGGTTCAAACTGAGGAATATAACATTCCTACTCTACGAGATCCATGTGGAGCAATGATAGATGTAGATCTAGAAGGTATTGCAGAAGCTGATTTTCAGACAGAGGATGATGATGATGATGATGATGATGATGACGACGACGATGATGACGATGATGATGACGATGATGATGACGACGATGACGACGACGATGACGATGATGCTGAACAAGAAGATTAAGATCAAGATGAAGACGAAGGTGAAGACGAAGATTTAGATTTTTGAGACTTTTTACTAATTATGTCGTAATTATTATTATTATTATTATTATTATTATGACAAAGTTTATTGTTGTTGTCATATTTATTATTGTTGTTGTTGCCGTAATTATTAGTATTGTTGTTGTTGTTGTTGTTGTTGTGGTAGTTATTATTATTATTATTATTATTGTAATTGTTGTTGAATATTATTATTGCTATTATTGTTAATGAAACGTCATTGTCCGGAAAAAAAAAAAATTACGCGAGTGTGGGATAGTAGAAATGAAATTCGTGGCTAAAATCAGTGGAAAATTTGCCACGAAATTTAGCCACGAATTTCATGAAAAAATCCCACTCACAAGGCCAAGTAATTTTTCATGAAAAGCCAAAAATTAATTTTAGGAAATTCGTGGCAAAAATCCGTGGCAATTTACCACGGATTTCGTAAATAAAGGCCGTACGCATGATTTAGGCTTTTTTTTTAGGAAATCCGTGGCAAAAATCTGTGGCAAATTTGCCACGGATTTTAGCCACGGATTTTTTTTAAAAAAAAAATTCTAATTTATTCTTTTTTAGTAAAATTCGTGGCAAAAATCCGTGGCAAATTTGCCACGGATTTTAGCCACGGAATTTTTTTTTAAAAAAAATTCTATTGTATTCTTTTTTGGGAAATCCGTGGCAAAAATCCGTGGCAAATTTGCCACGGATTTTAGCCACGGATTTTTTTTTTAAAAAAATTTCTAATTTATTCTTTTTTAGGAAATTCGTGGCTAAAATCCATGGCAAATTTGCCACGGATTTTTTTTAAAAAAAATTTCTATTGTATTCTTTTTTAGGAAATCCGTGGCAAAAATCCGTGGCAAATTTGCCACGGATTTTAGCCACGGATTTTTTTTAAAAAAAATCCTAATTTATTCTTTTTTAGGAAATTCGTGGCTAAAATCCGTGGCAAATTTGCCACGGTTTTTAGCCACGGATTTTTTTTTAAAAAAAAATTATATTGTATTCTTTTTTAGGAAATTCGTGGCTAAAATCCGTGGCAAATTTGCCACGGATTTTTGCCACGGATTTTTTTTTAAAAAAAAATTATATTGTATTCTTTTTTAGGAAAATCCGTGGCAAATTTGCCACGGATTTTTGCCACGGATTTTTTTAAAAAATTGCTATTGTATTCTTTTTAGGAAATCCGTGGCAAAAATCCGTGGCAAATTTGCCACGGATTTTAGCCACGGATTTTTTTTTAAAAAAATTCCTAATTTATTCTTTTTAGGAAATTCGTGGCTAAAATCCGTGGCAAATTTGCCACGGTTTTTAGCCACGGATTTTTTTTAAAAAAAATTCGATTGTATTCTTTTTTAGGAAATCCGTGGCAAATATTTTTTTTTTAAAAAAAATTATATTGTATTCTTTTTTAGGAAATTCGTGGCTAAAATCCGTGGCAAATTTGCCACGGATTTTTGCCACGGATTTTTTTTAAAAAAAATTGCTATTGTATTCTTTTTTAGGAAATCCGTGGCAAAAATCCGTGGCAAATTTGCCACGGATTTTAGCCACGGATTTTTTTTTTAAAAAAAAATTCCTAATTTATTCTTTTTTAGGAAATTCGTGGCTAAAATCCGTGGCAAATTTGCCATGGTTTTTAGCCACGGATTTTTTTTAAAAAAATTCGATTGTATTCTTTTTTAGGAAATCCGTGGCAAATATTTTTTTTTAAAAAAAAAATTATATTGTATTCTTTTTTAGGAAATTCGTGGCTAAAATCCGTGGCAAATTTGCCACGGATTTTTGCCACGGATTTTTTTTAAAAAAAATTTCTATTGTATTCTTTTTTAGGAAATCCGTGGCAAAAATCCGTGGCAAATTTGCCACGGATTTTAGCCACGGATTTTTTTTAAAAAAAAATTTCTAATTTATTCTTTTTTAGGAAATTCATGGCTAAAATCCATAGCAAATTTGCCACGGATTTTTTTAAAAAAAATTATATTGTATTCTTTTTTAGGAAATCCGTGGCTAAAATCCGTGGCAAATTTGCCACGGATTTAGCCACGAATTTGAAAAAGACCCCAAAATTACCGCGACAATTTTATATTTCGGTTCGAATTTGCCGCGATATAATAACAATTCGTGGCTAAAATCGTGGCAAATTAGCCACGGATTGGAAATCGTGGCTAAATCCGTGGCAAATTAGCCACGAAATAATATTCGTGGCTAATTTGCCACGATTTTAGCCACGAATCCTAAAATCGTGGCAAATTTGCCACGATTTTAGCCACGATTTTAAATCCGTGGCTAATTTCAGCGAAAATTCACCAAACGGCGTCGTCTTCATGAGCGGGTACAAATTAGGGTTCTTCTTTTCTGTTCTCACGATCGAACCTATCTCTGTCTCTGTCTCTTGTCTGTCTCTGTCTTCTCCCTCTTTCTCTGTCTCTGTTGCAGTTCTTCGGCGTTCTTCGGCGCGATTCTTGGCGTTCTTCGGCGCGATTCTTGGCATTCTTCGGCGGCGGACGCTGGGAAGCGAGGACACCCAGCGCGCGGTCTGCTTCTGTTGGGTTCTTCGGCGGCGTCTGAGAGTGTTCGGTCTGCTTCTGTTCGGTATGCTTCTGTTGGGTCTGCTTTTCGCCGTTATTTCTAGGCGTTTGCGTCTGCTTATGCTTCTGTTCAATGTATGTGTTGGGTCTACGTTTGGGTCTGCTTCTGCTCTGTGCTTCTGCTTCTATGCTTCTGCTTCTGTGCTTCTGCTTCTGCACTTCTGCTTCTGCTAAGCTTCTGTGCTTCTGCTTCGTGTTGGCCGGCCCCGAGTTGGGTGCGCGTACGTGCCCGTGTTGGCCGGCTTCGTGTTGGGTCCCTTCGCTTACGTGTTGGGTACGCTTCGTTACGCCGCCGTTACGTTCGTGGACGAAGCAGAGGTACTGTTTCGCCCACGAATTTGGTTCTATTCGTGTGCGAAACAAACCAGTTTCGTGGGCGCTTCTGTGCTTCGGCTTCTGCTTCTGTGTTGGCTTTCGTGGGCGCTTCTGTGCTTCGGCTTCTGCTTCTGTGTTGGCTTTCGTGGGCGCTTCTGTGTTGGGTGTTGTGTTGGCTTCTGTGTGTAATTATTGTTGGGTCTGTTTCGCCCACGAACAGAATCAAATTCGTGGGCGAAACAGAAACAGAACCATTCTGTTTCGCCCACGAATTTGATTCTGTTCGTGGGCGAAACAGAATGGTTCTGTTTCTGTTTCGCCCACGAATTTGATTCTGTTCGTGGGCGAAACAGACCCAATCTGTTTCGTTCGCCCATGAAACAGAACAAAACATAATCAATTTGGTCGGATTTAGGTTGAAATTTAGTTGAAATTTAGTTGAAATTCGTTTGAAATTTGGTCGAAATAAGGTGAAATGTTGTCGGAATGAGCTGAAATTTGGTCGGTCAAGTGGAAACGGCCCGCTGATCGAAATTCACCGCCCATGGCTGTGACGCAAGCCATTTTTTGGCTTTTTGGAGTCGTTTAGATGGGTTTTTTGCCAAAAATTGATTCTGGTGAATAGTGTTTTCCGCGACATTTGGGCTTTTTTTTTCGTTTCGGAGTCATTTTATCATTATCTAGGTTTGAAAACTATTTCCAAACCTTTTTTGGCCTAGGTTGAAGCTTTGGCCATCGGGGTAAAACTATTTCCGTGACATTTGCGTTTTCTGGAGTGGCTCCCTTCGAGGTAAAAATTTATTGATATATTCATTTTGAACAGAACTTAGTGATTTACTTGCATCATAAAATTTGTTGTGAAAGTGTAACTTATTAAGTTCTAAGGCTTTCAAAACATGCAATTAAATTTTAAAACAAGTCGAATTACAGAAATTAACTGAAAATTTGATGACCCTGACCAGCTAGATGAGTTCTTCCTTTTTTACCGTTGTAGGACCCGAAATTTAGCTCGTAGACATTTCCGGACAGCTTCCTTTTTTTTCAGGGGCCATCTCTCTTGCTCTCAATAACAAAATGGTAAGCTTCACGACGTACGTCATTATGTGTCCTTAATATATGTTCATAATTTTCTTTATTTTTGTCTAACCTTGCACCTTTTAGTATAAACGTGGAGGTCACATGCGTCGTGATGATGCTTCACAAAGAAGATCAGGCCTTTCCTCTTCCTCGTCCTCATCCCCATCCCTTTCCGCTTCCCCTGCCCCTGCCCTTTTATCTAACCCTCAACTAGTACATGGACACATTGGCCCTTCCTCCGACCCTCAAATGCGAACTGAATTTACTTCAGTTCCATCGCCTTCGGTTCCACCTTCTTCTTCAACGCAACACTCGAATTATGAAGAAGATACCCGCTTCATGATAGCCCCATTTGGAGATTAGTAAGTATTTCATTTTTTTAAATATATGTGAATTATTATGGATGTCAACTGAATTGTCTGTATGCTTTACGGATGCTACGTATGTTGAAATAAGTTATAACCTGTTTGCAGATTCATGGATTCTACGCGTGTTGTGAGGAGACTTAATAAAATAATCGATAACTATTGGATGGGGCAGTTTAGTAGTTGGACCACTGCTCCAAAAGAAGTAAAAGAATTGTGGTGGAATGAGTTCAAGGTAAGTTTTGTCCTTTTATTTCCTTACAAACTAAGTTCGATTTAACATACTGAGCGTACAATTATTTTTCTATTGAATGCTTGCAGCGGAAGTTCAGGTGGGATGAAGCAGAAGAGAAAGAAGTTAAAAGAATTTTTAAGAAGAAAGCCGGTGATCACATGCGAAATGTGATGAATAGAGCAAAGAGAAGACAAGAAAAGTCGGATTTTATTACAGCTGACAATTGGGCAGAAATCAAAAGAATTTGGGACACCGAAAAGCATCAGCAAATCAGTGAAATTAATAAGAAGAATCGAGCTTCTAGTTCTAGTGAAGGGTCTGCCACATATGCTGGGGGCTCTATTAATATCGGGGAGCATAGAAAAAGAATGGTAAATCTTTTAAACATGTTGTAAAGTTAAATCAATAATTACTCATTTCATTTATGTTTATATTTTGTAGGCAGATGAATTGGGGACGGAACCAACATTTATGGCTACATTTGAACGCACCTTTCAGAAAAAAGATAAGACATGGACCGGCAATCGAGCAAAAGTTATTAAGGTATGTAAGGTTATATTTTGTATTTATATATATGAAGTTTTTTTTTATTTTTATTAATATTGTTAATGTAGGACAAATATGATGAACTTGTAATGAGCACGGCTGCTGCTAGTGGTGATGGTGATGGTGATGGTGATGGTGATGGTGATAGTGCTGCTGCGTCCGAGCCATCGGTTGACAGTATGGCATTATGGATGAAGGCATCGGGTGGAATGAGAAGAGGTCAAATATTTGGGATGGGATCCTTGTCAAGGATGTACAGAATGCCGGTTGCTGCAACTTCATCCTCCAGTGCGGCTTTTTTAAGGGCACAACACGAGGAGCGAACGGACCAAGAATTGAACCGCTTGAAACAATTACTGGTACAGAAGGATGAAGAAATGAAACAGTTACTTGTACAGAAAGACGAATAAATGAAACAATTACTTGTACAGAAGGACGAAGAAATGAAAGGAGTGAACCAACGTTTGCAATTGATCATGCAACACCTCAACCTCGAAGCTAATGACGGCGGTCCTCCTGTACCTCCTACTAATCCAGTAGGCGATGGCCACAATGATGATGATAGTGAGATTCCTAATGATGATGATGATGATGATGCTGATGCTGATGCTGATGATGATGATGATCCTTGCTAGTTTAAATTTCCAAGAGGTACTTATATCTTTGTGCTTCTGCTGTTGAATAGATGTGAAAAAATTAACAGGGGTTAGGAGTTTGATATTGTGATGTTTGCGCTGCAGATGGACAGGACTTCGATTCTTGGAAATCAATAGTTTGCCGCAACAGTTTGCCACAACGTGAAAGAACTTCTTGGCAAGATCAATAGTTTGCCACAACAGTTTGCGAACTCGCTAATTTAGAACATTGTTTCATTTCTTTCTTTTTGGGGTTTGTTCTTGTCTTGACTGTGATTTTCTATCAATGTTAATCAGATTTCAAATCGAAATCGTTCCTAAACAACATTCGTCGCTAAAGTATTCATTAAAATTCGTCGCCAAATTTGTTTTCGAATAATGTCGGCCGCAATAGTCAAAATTTTTCGTGGCAAAATACTGATAAAAAAAAAAATTTCCTGGCAAATTAGCCACGAATTTTGCCACGAATAATTCCAGTGGCAAATTAGCCACGAATTTTAGCCACGAATTTTGCCACGAATAATTCCAGTGGCAAATTACCCACGAATTTAGCCACGAATTTTAGCCACGGAAAATTAGCCACGAATAAACTAGTCGAAAAAAAAAATTTATTAGCCACATGATAATTAGCAACGACTTTTTGCCATGAAAATTTTTCGTCGCAATTTGGCGACCAAAAAATAATAATAGCGACGACTTTTGCCACGAATAGATCTCGTGGAAAATTCGCCACGGATATTTGCCACGAAAAATATTCGTGGCAAATTAGCGACGGATATTGGCCACGAATATTATTCGTGGCAAATTAGCGACGGATATTTGCCACGAATATTATTCGTGGCAAATTAGCCACGAATTTTGCCACGAATATTTACCGACGAATTTTGCGACGAATTATTTTTCGTTGCAAAATTAGCCACGAATTTTGCCACGGATAATTAGCGACGAATTTTGCGACGAATTTTTTCGTCGCAAATTAGCCACGAAAATTGGAATTTTCCGTGGCAAAATTTTGCGACGGCCTATTAGCGACGAATTTTTTTCCGTCGCCAATTTCGTCGCAAATTCATTTTGCCACGAATTTTGTAGAAATTTTTTGTGGCAAAATTCGTGGCAAAACCCGGCTTTTTTTGTAGTGCACACTCAAATACTCTTTGTGTTTTCCAGCTCCTAATTACACCTAACAACTCATACAATATTTAGCCTCACATAATTTCTCACGAAACAATCTATCAATCTCACAAAAAAATTTATAAATCTTATTTAAAGATTTATTGGCTTGACCACTCATCTCTTGGGTGCAATTCACGATCGCCACCAAGCCACAAGCTCCAAGTTGGATGTCCGGCTGTCATGCCACTTGGAACACTCGCGGCACACATCGACAACGGGCTTCGATTTGTGCCCTCTTCCTTCTCAACCAAGGAGATATATGAAACAAACCCTTGTGAATAGGTATATTTATCCCACGGTGTGGGAACGGGAAGCAAAGTCCAACCGGCACATTCTTATCGGTTTCAAACTCGTGACATATTCTAATGAAATTTTTTTTTTTTGGGTCAAAATTCTAACAAAAAGTTAAAACGGCATTTTACAAATTAATTTCCTAAACCAAACGCAATCACCTTAGATTGATGAGAAATTATACATAGATGTTGGAGTCATAGTCGATCGAGATTGACCCGTTCTACAATGGATCGAGTCTTGCCAATAATATGATGGTTGTTGAAAAATCCTTCGGTCCCTTTTTCGCTAAGTACTGTCCGGAGTCGAACAACGCCTCAAGTTGACCGCAACCAGCAAAGCCATGACGCCTTTTCCCTTCTTGCTGTCCAAGCATCTCTCTACTTTATCTTCTTTCTAGTTCCATACAAATAAAGAATAAAAAATGTCTCGCCAGATGGAATTAATAAAATCAAACAACGCAAATTAAAGAATGACAAAAATGCCGCGAGAAGACGTATTTAACCAGGAGTCTTCCCCACCTCACAAACCCAACCCAAGTCATAAGCAACACAAGAAGCCTCGAGCTTCATCACCATCTTTTCCAACCACAACAATACGTTCGACGAGCGATGAAGGGAATGCCAAGAGCATAAGAGCGATGAAGGGAATTATCATCAATACGTTCGACGAGCTTGAATCACATGCACTGGGGTCCTTGGCGGGCCTCGGGGCGCCTGCAGTGTACCCCGTGGGGCCCATACTCGATATGAAGGGGGAGACTAAAGAGAAGGCTGACGGTGGCCGCCGAGGCGATGGCATCATGGAGTGGCTCGACGAGCAACCGCCTTCATCGGTGGTTTTCTTGTGCTTCGGGAGCGTGGGGAGCTTCCGTGAGAACCAGTGAAGGAAATGGCCTGTATGGAGCGGAGCGGGCACCCATTTCTCGTGGTCCCTACGGCGACCGCCACCAAAGGGCAAGATGTTTCCGAGTGATTACACGGACCCATGAGCTCTTGCCCGAGGGGTTCTTGGATCGGACGCTTGTTGGGAAAGTGATTGGGGGCCCCGCAGCTGCGATCCTGGCACACCCGGCGATTGGGGGTTCGTGTCGCACTGCGAATGGAACTCCACCCTTGAGAGCATATGGTTTGGTGTGGCAATGGCCACATGGCCCCTATACGTGGAGCAACAGTTCAATGCGTTCGAGCTGGTGGTGGAGCTGGGCCTCGCAGTGGAGATCAGGATGGACTACAGGAGGGATTTCACGATGGAGAGCGACTTTGTGGTGATGGCAGAGGAAATAGAGGGCGGAATAAGGAAGTTAATAGAGGACGTCGGTGGCGAGAGGCGGAAGAAGGTGATGTCACACCCCGAACCCCATCGAGCGCATGACACTCTTCTTGGTTGATTAATACGACATCCCAGGGTATCGCCGACCTCACTTATAATTTTCAGAGATTTTAAACAATCAGCGGAGATCACAAATACCCGAACAATTTAAAACTGGGGAGAACAGGGAGAATACACATATTCATTTCTCATTCCAACTTATACAATATTCACAATTTACAAAACCACCACATATACAAACACCCCAAACTATGAACCACCAATATACATGTGCATACCTTACTACAACCACCGATATCAAAAAGGACAAATGACCTGGATGTTCTATCCTAAAAAATGGTACACCTCCAAAAGTCCAATTTCCACCCCTACGCTAGCCCCTACGTCCTTTGCTCGGCATCCATTCCGAGTCCGCTTCTTCGTCCTCTGAACCTGAATCCCCCTGGACGGTCTGTTCCTCTGAGGACTCCGGCTCAGCCTCAATCTCAATCGGGTGATTTATGTCACCTGACTCCGCTGGGGCCTCGACCTGCTCCTCCGACTCGGTCTCCTCATCAGACCCGTACTCTAGTACAAACTCAGGGTCAATCCACTGCTCATACGAGGGAATATACACCGGTTCTTCTTCTGGCTCAGCAGGCTCGTTCTCAGGTTCCGCCTCGGGCCCCCCTCCTTCTGGTTCTTCCTCTGGGATCGGCTCAAGATCCACATCCATCGGATCGTACTCCGCTTGCGATCCTTCGGGCTCTAGTTCTTGCTCGGCCCCCGAAGACCCCGGCTCTGCTGACGCAAGATGCAGTCCTGACTGCGCTAGACTAGTCTCCAAGCTAGTCAACTCGCCATCCGGAGGTGGTATAGCAGATGGGTCCCAGTCCCCAACTCCATCAAAGGGGACGTCAAAACCTCGGACGGGACCTAACTCATCTACCCCGTCCCGGAAGAACCACGCGGTGTATGTAGGGGGCTCCCACAGGGGTAATCCTATATCTACAAATACTACAGTTGTATGCTTAATCCAGGTCGTCTGGTCATCTATAGGAAACTCGACTACATTATGCTCGGTGTGCATCGGAACTCCAAAACGTTCAGGCGGCGGCGGTGGCGGATTCATGGCTCAGGTCGGGGTCCTGAAAATATTGATTGAAACAACCATGAGATTACATCTCAGTAAGTACACCCCTAAAATCCACCTAGGCTATCACGTACCTCCAGACAATCACAAAGCACAATCACATACACCCAGTCATCACATAGCAGGCACATCAATCATTCTTACCTGGCCTATCCTGCGTGCAACCTGCACGTTAGTCATAATCACACCATATGCAATCACATGCATATTCAAATCACATTTCACGCATTCCCGCTTGCCTCGTTACATTCTTTCCCACATCACTCGCCAGTGACCCGCGTAATGGTACCGCCTCAGGTTCACTGCGACCAACTCATCACAACACTCCAGGGCCCGCGTAATGATAGCCTCAGGCCGTGTATCTCGCCCGCATAGTGGTACCGCCTCAGGCTCAACACCTACCACCTACGACACAACCCGCATAATGGTACCGCCTCAGGTTGGCTGTCCTCCGGTAATATCGGGCATCGTCCCGCGTAGTAGTACCGCCTCGGGACGAAAATATCCCCACGTAGTGATACCGCCTCAGGGATTTCTACAATCACACATGCCACGTCGTACACAATCTTTTTCTCATTTACATGCTCAACACTCACTTGCCAATCAGTTGGCCCATCACACGTGGCCCGTGCACGCAACAATTCACATACATTTTTCGTGCTCACTAAGCATTCGACATGGCCAATTTGACAATTAATTCGATCTGGCCTGAGCGTGCACACAACAAGCATTTTTAAACCAATCAATTGCACATTAATGCACTCAATTTCACCACTACAATTCAACCACATCACAAACACACCACCAACATACAAATTGGCATTTTTCCATATCCAAACTGCATCAAATCAATTCCGGCCCTTCACGATATTTTCTCGAAATTCAGAGCCGAATCTAAGTATCCAATTTACGAACCGAACCGAGCATCACAGCACTTAGATCAGCCAATCACAGTCCACTTTTGACCTCAAAATTTCCACCAAAATTCCCAATTTAATTTCTAAGGCCCGCCACATAATTCCGCTCCTTAAAATCGTATAAATCCGCGCCTAAATAAACCCGAATCCACCCTAATTTATCCTTCGTTACCCGACGTCCTAAATAGGGTTTAGAGCGCAACTTACCAAACTCTAGACTAACGCGGCTAGAGCGGAAAGCGGCGGCAATCGGCGGCGCGGCTTGAAGGCTTGGGCGGACGGCTACGGCGAGTGGCGGCGCGGCTTCCTTGGCTGCCCAACTCACGGTCACGAGGAGGGGGGAGAGGGAAAACCGAGAGGGACGGCGTGGGGGTGGCGACGGTGGTGCGGCGGTCGGCGTACAGGCGGTGGCCGTACGGCGGTGGCGACGGCAAGGGGAGAGGCGGCCGGTTCGGTGAGGGGGAGAGGGAGATGGCCGAGAGAGATGGAGAGAGAGTGAGGTCTTGGACTAAATAGTGAACTTTTGACCAAAGTGGCAAATGACAATCATGCCCTTGTCTCTCAATCCAAATCGACGGCCCAGATTCGATCTTATCTTGGAACTGACGGCCGAGATCGAATCTTACCCAAAATATCCAAGGGCAATTTGGGAATTTCATAAAATTCCAAGGGCAAAAATGTCCAACAAAAAAGTTAGGGCAAAATGACCAAAATTCCCCTCCCTCTTAAAACATGCCCTTTATAACTTTCTAAGGGTAAAACGGTCACTTTTCCATTTTCTTGCCGAAATTGAATTTTTCTGAAGGATTCGGGACATTCCAAAATTGCACGTCCCAACCGCAACATCGTCCTAATGTCCCGTTGTGACTTCCAAATTTTCCGATGTCCAAATTGGGCTCAATTACATAATTAAATTTTATTAAACGCAACTCGAGCGTTTCTCAAACTAACGGGTGGCTTTTTGGGGAAATTCGCATATTCGACCTGTGACTGATAATAAATCAAGTCACGTGCAGATTCATTCAGCTCGTGACGACTTCGGTTGTCATTTAAATCGCGAGGATCAATCACTAGATCCGAGGGGCACAATCGTTTGGTATAGGTTCAGGATCGTTCGTCAATTCATTTCGTGGTCCAGTGGAATCACCCGCGATCCACTACTATGACCGTGGCGAACTGACCCTTAGCTATCCTTCGATTGGCCTACAATGGCTCAAAATGTCACCTCGGCGATTTTATAATCGAAAATCAATTCACGATCGAATTTTCTCTTAGTCGCACGAATTTAAATCTCCAGTTAGCCTTTCCCTAATGATTAGTATCCTAGGAATGATCAGTTCCGGGCAAGAACTAACTACGAGTACATCCATAAAACTAAATATTTCATATATCCCAAATGGATGAAATTCAGGATGTCACAACTTTTCCCCCTTTACGAAAATTTCGTCCTCGAAATTTACAAATCCTACCACTATTCAAACAACTGGGGGTATTGACGTTGCATCATCTCTTCACTTTCCCAAGTTGCGCCTTCAGTCCCGTGGTGCTCCCAAATAACCTTGACCATCGGGATCATCTTGTTTCTCAAAACTCGCTCCTTCCGATCTTCGATTCTTACCGGTCTCTCAACATAGGACACCTTGTCATCAACTTCTATCTCCTCATAATTTAACACATGAGTTGGGTCCGGTTCATATTTCCTCAACATTGATACGTGGAACACATTATGCACTTGCGACAAATTCGGTGGAAGCGCAAGGCGATACGCTAAATCCCTGATCTTTTCTAAAACCTCAAAAGGTCTCACGTACCGCGGACTCAGCTTCCCTTTCTTACCGAACCTGGATAGTCCTCTCATGGGCGACACCTTAAGAAATACGTGATCCCCCACTTGAAACTCTAAAGGCCTTCGCCTTTTGTCTGCATAACTTTTCTGACGGCTTTGAGCTGTTTTCAGCCTTCCACGAATTACCTTAACCGCCTCAATCGATTGTTCGACTAACTCTGGCCCAGTTATACTTCTTTCTCCTACCTCGTCCCAGCACATGGGCGTCCTACAAGCCCTGCCATAAAGCGCTTCAAAGGGCGCCATTCATATGCTCTGCTGAAAACTATTATTATAAGCGAATTCCACTAAGGGCAGTTGCTCTTCCCACTTACCCTGAAAATCCAGCACACATGCCCGAAGCATATCCTCTAAAGTCTAAATTGTCCTTTCAGACTGGCCATCTGTCTGAGGATGGTAAGCTGTGCTAAACTGCAACTTGGATCCTAATGCCGTCTGCAGACTTTTCCAAAAATTGGCGGTAAATCTAGGATCACGATCTGAGGTAATAGTCACTGGCACCCCATGCAATCGAACTATCTGCTGCACATACAATTCAGCATACCGGTCTAACGCGAAATCCTTTCGCACAGCCAAAAAGTGTGCCGACTTGGTCAACCTGTCGACAATCACCCAAATAGTATCACGGCCTCTTTGGCTCCTTGGCAACCCCATCACAAAGTCCATAGTTATATGCTCCCATTTCCATTCTGGGATTTCCAATGGTCGCAACAATCCTCCAGGCTTACAGTGTTACGCTTTCACTTGCTGACACGTCAGGCACTTAGCTACGTGCTTAGCGATATCTGCCTTCATACCATTCCACCAATAGTACTGTCTCAAATTCTGATACATTTTAGTACTGCCTGGGTGGATACTATAACTGCTACGATGCACTTCTGTTAAAATTTCTTCCTTAAGCTCCGCATCATCAGGCACACATAAACGTCCACGGAACTTCAGTATCCCATCTTCGGATATCTGGAAGTCCGGCTTTCTCTTGGCCTCCTCCATCTCTAGAATCTTTTGGATTTCCTTATCCACAGACTGCAAGGTCTTAATCTTAGCCTGGATCTTCGGTTCAATCCTAAGCGTAGCCAGCAAGCTCGAGACTTGACTTACTTCAAATCTAAACTCCGAGTATCGCACTTTTGCTAACAATGTCCATTATTTGACCATCAAATGGGCGATGCTCGACTTCGGACTCAAAGCATCGGCTACCCGGTTGGCCTTCCCGGGATGATATAATATATCACAGTCGTAGTCTTTCAGCAACTCCATCCACCGACACTGCCTCATGTTTAACTCCTTTTGAGAAAACAAATATTTGAGGCTCTGATGGTCTGTATAGATCTGAAATTTCTCTCCGCATAAATAATGTCGCCAAATCTTCAGGGCGATTACTATTGCGGCTAATTCCAAGTCATGCGTCGGATAATTCAACTCATGCGGTCTTAACTGCCTTGACGCGTAGGCCACTACTTGTCCATTTTGCATGAGTACGCACCCCAATCCTTTTAACGACGCATCACTATAAATTTCGTATCCTCCTGGTCCTGATGGAATAGTCAATACCGGCGCCGTTGTCAATCTATGCTTTAATTCCTGAAAATTCCTTTCACATTTGTCGGTCCATTCAAACCTCGTTTCCTTTTTCAACAAATGGGTCAACGGCGTCCCTATTGCCGAAAACCCTTCCACGAAACGACGATAATATCCTGCCAGACCCAGGAAACTTCTAACCTCTGTTACCGTCGTCGGTCTAGGCCATTTCATTACTGCCTCAATTTTCGATGGGTCCACTGAAATTCCTTCCCCAGAAATCACATGACCGAGAAATACTACTCGACTGAGCCAAAATTCGCACTTGCTAAACTTAGCATACAGTGCGTTTTCTCTTAAAGTCTGCAACACTCGACTCAAATGAAATTTATGCTCCTCTAGGCTATTCGAATATACCAATATGTCATCTATAAAAACGATCACGAACTGATCTAAGAATTCCTTAAACACCCGATTCATTAGATCCATAAAGGCAGCAGGGGCGTTCGTCAATCCAAAGGGCATTACCGTGAATTCGTAATGTCCATATCTCGTCCTAAATGCTGTATTTGGTATGTCCTCCTTCCTAATTCTCAACTGATGATATCCCGTTCTCAAATCAATTTTAGAGAATACCGAAACCCCTTGTAACTGATCAAATAAATCATCAATCCTCGGTAAGGGATATTTATTTTTTATCATCACCTGATTCAGCTGCCTATAATCGATGCATAACCTCAACGATCCATCTTTCTTTCTCACAAATAAAACCGGCGCTCCCCACGGAGACGTACTCGGATGAATAAATCCCTTGTCTAACAATTCTTGCATCTGCACCTTTAACTCCTTTAATTCCGACAATGACATTCTATAAGGTGCCTTCGAGATTGGCTCAGTTCCAGGTGCCAACTCGATTACAAACTCTACTTCTCTTTCCGACGGCAATCCTGGCAACTCCTGAGGAAACACATCAGGATACTCACACACTACCATTATATCCTCAAGCCTCGGCTCTTCAGCCGTTGAATCAACTACAGCCGCTAGAAATCCTTGACACCCTTCACTCAACCACTTCGTCATTTCCAGTGACGAAATCCATGGAATTGAGGGTCCTCCTCGACTTCCCACAAATTTGAATTCCGGATGTCCAACATGATTAAATTGGATCACCCTGCTACTGCAATCCATTACGGCCCTCTGCTTAGACAGCCAGTCCATTCCCACTATCACATCGAAATCGTACATGGCTAGAACCGCTAAATCAATCATTTCCTCCCTATCCCCAATCACAATCTTACAGTCTGGACACCCCATTGATACTAACATCTTATCATTCAAGGGAGTCGTCACGCATAACACAACATCAAGCAATTGCGGTTCTATTCCAATCAACTCAACAAACTGCTTCGATATGAAAGAATGTGACGCCCCAGGGTCAAATAAAGCATATGCAGCATGGTTGCACAGAGAAATCGTACCTGTGACAACCCTTGGCGCGTTCTCAGCCTCTCTTCTGGCCATGGCATACACTCGTCCTTGTGCCTGTGGCCTATTCTGATTTGCTGTCTAGGCCGCTCCAGTCTGATTCCCGTTCCGAGGTGGCGGCAACGCAGGTGGCCTATTCTGCCTGAGATTGGGGCAATACCTCACATGATGACCAAATCCGCCACACCCAAAACATGCTCCGTCCCGGGTCGGACAAGGTCCATTTCCATGCCTTTCCCCACATACCCTACATGGACCATTCTGATTACTGGCCGGCTTCCCGATATTCCTTCTAATAGGAGGGACCAAACGTCTATTACTCGACATCGGCCTCTTCCCAAAATTGCGATTGTCCCTACCCTGGACAAATCTCAACCCAAAAGCGGCAGCCTATCCACCTGATCTCGCTCTAGAACTTGAGCTCTATCAAATATTTCCTCGTATGTCCTCAGATTCACTAGTAACAACTGGCTACGGATATCAGTTTTCAATCCATCTCGAAACCTTCGCGCCTTGTCATCGGGATGCTCTATCATTCTTGGCGCAAACTTAGACAATCTAGCAAATTCCGCCTCATATTGATCTACCGTCATCTGACCTTAGCGGAGTCTCATAAACTCTGCTAGCTTTCTTTCCCTAGCACTGGCCGAGAAATACTTTTCATAAAAACTCTCAATAAAAACAGCCCAATTCCGAGCTATACCTTCCGGAAACACCCTATCCCTGGTGGCCTTCCACCAATCATTCGCATTATCCTGCAACTGGTATACTACCAGGGTTACTTTCTCATTATCGGTGCACTCTAACACCTCAAAGGCTTTCTCAAGTTCCTCTACCCATCGAGGTGCAGCCTCAGGGTCACCTTTCCCAGAAAACTTAAGCGGTTTTAGCTTCATAAACTGCTCGACTAGTTGGTGCATTGGTCTAGTCACATTAACTGGCCCCTGCCCTTGATTTCCATTATTATTATTAGCAGCAGCGGCCTCGGCAGCTCGGGCAATCGTAGCAGCTCGTTCTTGAGTCTGCTGTTCTATTACATTACCAATCTGCTCTAGGGTCCTCATGACCGCTTCCATTCTAGGATCCTCTGCAGGTCTAACATCGACTCTAGGGTCCACTGCAGCTCCAACATCGATTCCAGGGTTTTCTATCGCTCTAACACCCATTCCGAGGTCCTCTACAGCTCTAGCTCGAGCACGACCTCCACCTCTTGTTCCTCTTCCTGCGCCCCTTCTTGGGACTCTTCCCACACCTCTTCCTTCGCTGCTCATTGTATCAGCTTCCTATCACTCTCCTACCTGCTATAATTCCACTCAGGAATTAGTAACCTAGGCCAACTAGATCAGTCTAGTCCTAGGCAGTGAATTAACGCAAAAATTCACTCAGCAGGCAATCCATTCCTACAAGCACAATGCCATAATCAATAGGGTCTGAACACTTACCTCAGGTCCAGACACACCTGCAATTCAAGAATCACCACAATCAAGTCACTCAATCAGTCACAACAAATAATCTGGAGGCACGTGTAGCTTATTCCGTCCTATAACTCACTAAAATCTCCCTAAAATACTACCCAGGGTCTCTGCTCCTTATCACTCCAACTTCGACCAGTTTAGATCGAGCTGACCATGCTCTGATACCAATTCAAACAAGGATGTCACACCCCGAACCCCATCGAGCGCATGACATCCATCTTGGTCGATTAATACGACATCCCAGGGTATCGCCGACCTCACTTATAATTTTCAGAGATTTTAAACAATCAGCGGAGACCACAAATACCCGGACAATTTAAAACTGGGGAGAACAGGGAGAATACACATATTCATTTCTCATTCCAACTTATACAATATTCACAATTTACAAAACCACCACATATACAAACACCCCAAACTATGAACCACCAATATACATGTGCACACCTTACTACAACCACCGATATCAAAAAAGACAGATGACCTGGATGTTCTATCCTAAAAAATGGTACACCTCCAAAAGTCCAATTTCCACCCCTACGCTAGCCCCTACGTCCTTTGCTCGGCGTCCATTCCGAGTCCGCTTCTTCGTCCTCTGAACCTAAATCCCCCTGGACGGTCTATTCTTCTGAGGACTCCGGCTCAGCCTCAATCTCAATCGGGTGATTTATGTCACCCTACTCCGCTGGGGCCTCGACCTGCTCCTCCGACTCGATCTCCTCATCAGACCCGTACTCTAGTACAAACTCAGGGTCAATCCACTGCTCATACGAGGGAATATACACCGGTTCTTCTTCTGGCTCAGCAGGCTCGTTCTCAGGTTCCGCCTCGGGCCCCCCTCCTTCTGGTTCTTCCTCTGGGATCGGCTCAAGATCCACATCCATCGGATCGTACTTCGCTTGCGATCCTTCGGGCTCTGGTTCCTCCTCGGCCCCCGAAGACCCCGGCGCTGCTGACGCAGGATGCAGTCCTGACTACGCTAGACTAGTCTCCAAGCTAGTCAACTAGCCATCCGGAGGTGGTATAGCAGATGGGTCCCAGTCCCCAACTCCATCAAAGGGGACGTCAAAACCTCGGACGGGACTGAACTCATCTACCCCGTCCCGGAAGAACCTCGCGGTGTATGTATGGGGCTCCCACATGGGTAATCCTATATCTACAAATACTATAGTTGTATGCTTAATCCAGGTCGTCTGGTCATCTATAGGAAACTCGACTACATTATGCTCGGTGTGCATCGGAACTCCAAAACGCTCAGGCGGCGGCGGTGGCGGATTCATGGCTCAGGTCGGGGTTCTGAAAATATTGGTTGAAACAACCATGAGATTACATCTCAGTAAGTACACCCATAAACCCCACCTAGGCTATCACGTACCTCTAGATAATCACAAAGCACAATCACATACACCCAGTCATCACATAGCAGGCACATCATTCATTCTTACCTGGCCTATCCTGCATGCAACCTGCACGTTAGTCATAATCACACCATATGCAATCACATGCATATTCAAATCGCATTTCACGCATTCCCGCTTGCCTCATCACATTCTTTCCCACATCACTCGCCAATGACCCGCGTAATGGTACCGCCTCAGGTTCACTGCGACCAACTCATCACAACACTCCAGGGCCCGCGTAATGATAGCCTCAGGCCGTGTATCTCGCCCGCGTAGTGGTACCGCCTCAGGCTCAACACCTACCACCTACGACACAACCCGCATAATGATACCGCCTCAGGTTGGCTGTCCTCCAGTAATACCGGGCATCGTCCCGCGTAGTAGTACCGCCTCAGGACGGAAACATCACCGCGTAGTGATACCGCCTCAGGGATTTCTACAATCACACATGCCACGTCGTACACAATCTTTTTCTCATTTACATGCTCAACACTCACTTGCCAATCAGTTGGCCCATCATACGTGGCCCGTGCACGCAACAATTCACATACATTTTTCGTGCTCACTAAGCATTCGACATGGCCAATTTGACAATTAATTCGATCTGGTCCGAGCGTGCACACAACAAGCATTTTTAAATCAATCAATTGCACATTAATGCACCCAAATTCACCACTACAATTCAACCACATCACAAACACACCACCAACATACAAATTGGCATTTTTCCATGTCCAAACTGCGTCAAATCAATTCCGGCCCTTCACGACATTTTCACGAAATTCAGAGCCGGATCTAAGTATCCAATTTGCGAACCGAACCGAGCATCACAGCACTTAGATCAGCCAATCACAGCCCACTTTTGACCTCAAAATTTCCACCAAAATTCCCAATTTAATTCCTAAGGCCCGCTACATAATTCCGCTCCTTAAAATCGTATAAATTCGCGCCTAAATAAACCCGAATCCACCCTAATTTATCCTTCGTTACCCGACATCCTAAATAGGGTTTAGAGCGCGACTTACCAAACTTTAGACTAACGCGGCTAGAGCGGAAAGCGGCGGCAATCGGTGGCGCGGCTTGGCGGCTTGGGCGGACGACCACGGCGAGCGGCGACGCGGCTTCCTTGGCCGCCCAACTCACGGCCACGAGGAAGGGGGAGAGGGAAAATCGAGAGGGACGGCGTGGGGGTGGCGACGGTGGTGCGGCGGTCGGCGTACGGGCGGTGGTCGTACGGCGGCGGCGACCGCAAGGGGAGAGGCGGCCGGTTCAGTGAGGGGGAGAGGGAGATGGCCGAGAGAGATGGAGAGAGAGTGAGGAGAGAGAGAGTGAGGTCTTGGACTAAAGAGTGAACTTTTGACCAAAGTGGCAAATGACAATCATGCCCTTGTCTCTCAATCCAAATCGACGGCCCAGATTCGATCTTATCTTGGAACCGACGGCCGAGATCGAATCTTACCCAAAATATCCAAGGGCAATTTGGGAATTTCATAAAATTCCAAGAGCAAAAATGTCCAATCAAAAAGTTAGGGCAAAATGACTAAAATTCCCCTCCCTCTTAAAACATGCCCTTTATAACTTTCTACGGGTAAAACGGTCACTTTTCCATTTTCTTGCCGAAATTGAATTTTTCTGAAGGATTTGGGACATTCCAAAATTGCATGTCCCAACCACAACGTCGTCCTAACGTCCCGTTGTGACTTCCAAATTTTCCGATGTCCAAATTGGGCTCAATTACATAATTAAATTTTATTAAACGCAACTCGAGCGTTTATCAAACTAACGGGTGGCTTTTTGGGGAAATTCGCATATTCGACCTGTGACTGATAATAAATCAAGTCACGTGCAGATTCATTCAGCTCGTGACGACTTCGGTTGTCATTTAAATCGCGAGGATCAATCACTAGATCCAAGGGGCACAATCATTTGGTATAGGTTCAGGATCGTTCGTCAATTCATTTCGTGGTCCAGCAGAATCACCCGCGATCCACTACTATGACAGTGGCGAACTGACCCCTAGCTATCCTTGGATTGGCCTACAATGGCTCAAAATGTCACCTCGGCGATTTTATGATCGAAAATCAATTCACGATCGAATTTTCTCTTAGTCGCACGAATTTAAATCTCCAGTTAGCCTTTCCCTAATGGTTAGTATCCCAGGAATGATCAGTTCCGAGCGAGAACTAACTACGAGTACATCCATAAAACAAAATATTTCATAAATCCCAAATGGATGAAATTCAGGATGTCACAGGTGAAGGAGGTGAGTGAGAAAAGTAGGAAGGCATTGGTTGAGGGCGGCTCTTCTTACTTGTCTTTGGGTCGTTTGATTGAGGACATCTTGAATAATATGCCTTAATGTAAGGGACTACAATGGTTGGAATATTTAGAATTTCTGGTTTACGCAAGTTGAATAAAACAAGGTTGCTTTCATTGTAATAGATCATTTTGTACTCATAAAAGTAAGCTTATCGTGGAAATCTAGCACATACCGCCAGTGTAAAAAAAACATCATAAGCACCTTATTCACTTTTGATTTGATGATTAGTGAGAGATTCGATATTTAAAATCCTTAAATCTAAGTGTGATTAAACTGTTTGCATAAAGTTTTATTTACATGAGCAGAGTATGCTCTAATGTTTCATTTCAAAAAACTTGTTCACTTGGAATGGTTGAGAATATCAATTCGGTCTCTTATGCAGGCCTCATTCTCGAACGATACTAAACTATTCCCTTTGTCCTTTTCATGTAGCACTTTGTGCATTGCTCGTGAATCGTGATAGAAGTTCTAGTCTTAAAGCGAACGAAATCTATCTAGAGAGTCCGACATCTCTCTCTCTCTCTCTCTCTCTCTCTCTCTCTCTCTCTAAGATAAGTCTTGCTCATGTACAGTACATGTTCAGAATATTTAAATAATAAATCACATCTGTATTTAACAGTTTAATTTTTAAAATAGTTGGTGATAGTCCCACAAAATCTTATATGATGTCAGAGTAAGAGATCATGAGTTAGAATATTTAAAAATAAACAACATATTCATCTGATAACATAAATTTTTAGAACAATTGACAGTAGTCTCACAAAATTTCATACACATCACATTGATATCTCCGAATAACCTAATATTTTTTATCCTCCGACTAATAAATTGGTTGGTTGGTCCGATACTCCATTCATGATTTTCCATCCAATATATTATTCATGGTCCGAATGAGTTTGAATTACTTTTTGATATGTCGGCAGACTAAGCTATTTTATGGGCACAAGAACAATTTTAGTGAACCGAAATGACAATTTCCTAGCCTTTTTTCCAAATTATGACCTAAACTTGAACGAAGATAATTTGGGACTTTGTATGAATATAGTATCGTGAATTCGCCTTATTTATGAGCATTAGTCCTCACTCGCATCATCGAGGCGTGAATCATGTTAGGGTTGATTCTCCTTTGAAAATACCAGGCAAACTTACGTTACCAACTACTCCGAGTGACCGAGGATCTAACGCTAAGGATTGAAAGCGACTTTCCTTCATGCTTATCTTGACAATTTCATTGAGTGTCTTAGTAAACTAAAGTGACCTTGGATGTAATGCTAAGGATGGAAAACGACTTTGCCCAATGCTTATCTTGACTATATCATTTAGTGTTCTTTTAGTATACTATATGACCGGGATGTTGACATGGTTTGACCCTTTGGCCAAACTTGGCATCCCAAGACAAACACAACTGAAACTTCCAGAGGAGATGTCTTGATTTCGTGTGTGTGTGGTTTGCAAAGAAGTCATCTAAATCGGGTCATTCTTTAACATGATTTAATGAAATTGTACTATCACATCATGCTTCAAAGTTAATAAACATTTCAAACCTCATTTTGTTGGCAATGAGATCAACTGCTTAGCTATTTGGACTATTGTTAATTTTATTTGGGTCGAAAAAAATTGTTTTTGTTATTAAAAGAAGCAAATTAGATAGTCTACCCCTGGTTTCTTTCGAGTAAATGCATTTAATTGGACATAAGTCTTTCTTTTCCATTTAAAACCTAAATTATTAGCTTGACAATTGGTAAATTTAATTCCATTTCATAACCCAAACAAGTGATGTTTGCTTTGATATTCATAATTGAATGAGTATTTTTATATGTATAAAGTTTTGTAAAGTAATATAACTCATCTTTGATCTTTTACGTATATTATACATTAGGGCTCCGTTCGTTTGGCGGAAAATATTCTCCTTTTGGAAAATATTTTCCCGGAAGTCATTTTCCTGGAAAATATTTTCCCGGAACATAATTTTCCGGTGTTCGGCGACCAATATGAAAAAGTTTCGGAAAATATTTTTTGCCGGCGTCCGGTGGCCGGCGGGCGGCGACCGGCGGGCGGCGACCGGCGGCAGCAGCGGCTGCGGCCGGCGACCAACAGCCAATGTTCGGCGTCCGCGGCGTTTGGCGGCGTCCGGCGGCGGCCGGCGGTCGGCGGCTGCGGTCGGCGGCCGGCGGTCGGCGGCCTGCAGTCGGCGGCCGGCGGCCTTAGTGAAAAAGAAGAAGAAGAAGCTCCGGAAAATGATTTCCGCTTTTGAAGAAGCAGAAGTCATTTTCCATAGACTTAGGCTATTTTGTGAGGGGGGAAGGAAAATATTTTCCCACGGAAAACATTTTCCGCCCCCCGAACACCGGAAAACCCAGAAAATATTTTCCTGGAGAATATTTTCCGCCAAACGAACGGAGCCTAGATTTCAATATATATTTCTCTAGTGCCTTCTATAAATGTGCATAGTATATACTCTATCTGCTTAAAAGAAATTTGCATTACTAATTGAGTGTTGGTTAGCTTCGACAATTCATCGTAATACTTTTTAGGTTTACAGCTAAATGTGTCAAAATGGGTCCAAAACCCATTCTTTAACTCACTTTCTTTAGGTCAGGTCATAAATGGGTTGGCTAAAATGTTAAAAACGGGTTTAAATGGATCCAAGAAACAAATGCCTAATTAAATATGGGTCTAAATGGGTTGGGAATACACCCATTTCAAATCTATTTTCATTTTACAGCCCATTCCTCTTATAATCCTACCTAACCCCAAAAGTCCAAATTCTCCCTCCTCCTTTGCCTCCTCATCTTCCTTCTCTCTCCTCATATCCAAATACCACCATTAACATCCACCCAAGAAAAAATGAACACCTCCTTCGACGCTCTTCTTGGACGCTCGACCCCAACATGGACGGCGTTGACCTCGACCCCTCTAACTTTGGTTGCTCCATCATCCTCAAGAGGATCCCAAACGGCGACATCTTAGAGGCCTCTCACGCCGGCGATATCGACCGCCTCAAGTACCTCCTCGAGACCGGCGTCAACGTCAACGCCCGAGACTAGTAGGATTGAGCTTCACCAATGGCGATCGTAGAGTCCTCAACCTCCCCACTTCGCCGCCGCAAAGACCGACCTGGTTCTAGGCAACTGGAGTGGCTTGTCCTTGACCGCAGCCACTTTGTTGTTGCTCCAACTTAGCTCCAGCCTCCAGCCACATATTCGCCATCGACAGTGAGGGAGGAGCGATCGCTGGGGGATTGCACGAGGACGGTGTTTCCGTTAGGTTGAGCTTGGAGCAATTTGAATTTCTTTTATTTTGCAGATTTTTTTTTATTTCCATTTATTTGATTTTGGAGATATGATGGGCTTATTCTCTATTTTTTTGAGTGAGTTATGTGGGTGGGTTTGCGTTGGATCTGGATTGGGTTGGATATGGGTCATATAATTTGTTTAACAAATAAATTGATCAATATGAGTTAAATGGGTGGATTTGGGTCGAACTCATTTATGATCCACCCAAACCCAACCCAACCCACCCATTTTGCCACTGCTATCTACAGCGAGCGGCGAATAGGATGAGAGCGGTATTAGGGGAAATTTTTGGGAGTTGAATTTTAGCATAAATTAAGATAGTTGTATATAATATTCTAAAAGGTATTTGTTACGTTACCAGCTTGTTGTTTTATCAATATATATAGATGAATATATATTTTCATAACATGTAAATGTTAATTATGTGCATGAAGCTGCATCCTTTAGCTAGGAGGATGGTCGTGTCACTTCCTTTATACTCACATAGTTGAGGTGTGACATCTCATCGACATGTGATGCACCGCCATTAGTTCTCAATTTTGCGGTCAGATGAGTTTGTTGCTCAAGTTGGTATTTTAACTCCAAGCTATTTTTGCCTCAAGAGTTAAATCAGCTTGGAGTTTAATGTTGAAACCTTTTCTTTTGGCCTAGTGTATACGGACTGATGATGCCTCCTCACTTTTGTACTCTAAAATGCGAATGAGTGTGCAAAGGAAACGGTAAGTACTTTTGGTACGGTAATTCAGATTCCTCGGAACCGGAAAATAAACTGTAAAAGTACTATTTTCTCATATTTGATTAGAATGCTTTGGAGTCGTTTTTTGCGTTAATGTCACTGTATCATCTATTCGTCAAGGATGTCAATGGGTCGGGTCGGATTTTCATGATACCCGACCCAACCCAAAACAATGATTATGTGTACTTTGCCCAACCCGAAACAAGACCTAAACATGATATAGTCGCACGATCAGGTCGGGCCGGTTCGGGTCAGGTCGGTTTGGGTTCGTATTTTAGATTTTTATTATAAATTAAGGTTAAGTTACACCTATGGGTGTCAATGGGTCGAGTTGGGTCCAATCTCCACGCTACCCGACTCAACCCGAATCATAAAAGATATGTGGACTCTTGACCCAAACCGAACATGATCCGAAACGCAAAAACCGGGTCGGGCAGGGCCGGGTCGGGTTTCGGGTCTTTTTGGGTTCAAGCTAATATTTGACGATGTTACAATTGATTCGAAGGTTGGTGCTTATTGTTTGTTTTATCTAAATTGACGCTTCCCATGTATCCCGGTTTTCGTCGCCTTTGATTGCCTCTGAATTCGGGGATTCTGATTGCCTCTCGTCTCCATTCTCACGTTTCTGCTTAATGGGGGTCAGGATGCTCCGAAACCATGCTTTTTACCGATTCTGTCATGGATTTGCCCGGGAATTACATCATGATGTCCCATCATTTGCTTAAAAGTTATCGGATTTGATGCAAGTATGCATCTTTGCTTGATGTACTTATCAAGTTATCTACCAAAGACACAAATGCAAATGAAGACTTGAAATTTTGCCGGTTGAATCGTTGATCTAGTGACACCACTTCGAGACGGACTATGGTGACTTGTGAGCTCTTTGGACCGGATGACGGCGGCAGAGTAGATGAGGAGGACGGAGGCAGAGTCGCCGAGGAGGACGAAGTTGACGACGGCGGGCGATTTCACGTTATGGAGGAGGACGAAGTTGAACGACAGTGCTACAAAGTGAAATGTGTTTCGGTTCTAAAAATAAAAAATAAAAATAAAAATATATGTGTTTCAGTTCGGTTCGTGTTCTAAACACGAACCGAACCGAAACCATTGAGATACCCATTTGCTTAGCTAATACCCAAACATGAAGTTGACCCGACCCGAAAATACCCAAAATTTCGGATCGGGTCGGGTCGGTTCGCGTTCTGGTTCGGGTTTATTGTTTGGTTTTGACACCCCTACTGTTCGTGATGATGTTCTTTTCTGGCCATATCTCTCTCTCTCTCTCTCTCTCTCTCTCTCTCTCTCTCTCTCTCTCTCTCTCTCTCTCTCTCTCTCTCTCTCCTTCTTTTTATTTTTTGGCTAAAACTCTTAGCTTCTTTACTTGCTCCAGCATCGAAGAGTCCTAATGGACAAAGCAAAGCTAAAGTATACTTTAGGGCGCGAATGATAACCATTCTGTTCCAAAAATAATTCCTGGAACAGAAATAGAATTTTCTATTTCTGTTCCCAAGATGAGTTTCTGAGGAAAGAAACCCGTTTGATAACGATCAAAAATTTCTATTTCTAGAACAGAAACCCATTTGATAACAGCATAAAATTTCTATTTCATGGAACATAAACCCGTTTGATAACAACACAAATTTCTATCTCCCGAAATAGAAATCCATTGTTTTAGAAATTGTCTCTAAAATAAAAATCAATCAAAACACCCAAACTCTAGTAAAGCCTTAAAGGCTTATTCATTCAATGGATTGTGTTGTTTTTTAGGGTTTTTTAGGGGTAAAGACCCCTTTTGGGGGTTAAACCCCTTTTATTTTAGGGGTTAAAACCCCTTTTAAATCCCTAAACTAAGGACTCTTCAAAAATATCACTTGGGCACCTCAAAAAATTTAAATTTCACTCGAAGCGGGTGGCCGCAGGTATTTTAAGTCATTCTGTGAAGTTTTGAAATTTTTGATTTTTTGATTTTTTTTTTTTTTTAAAATTCACCAAATTTCCTATTTTCCCGAAATCTAACTTTTTTATTTTCTGGAAATTTTTATGAATTTTTCTGGAATTTTTCAATTTTTATGGATTTTCTGGAAAAAAAATTTGAGATTTTTAGGAATTTTCTGAATTTTCTAATTTTTTTATGAATTTTCTGAATTTTTTGATTTTTTTCTGATTTTTCTGAGTTTTCCTTTTTTTTCATTTTTCTAATTTTTTTTATAATTTTTTTTATTTTCCCGCCGGGGATGAACCGGACCGAACCGGTTCGGACTATTATGACCAGGTCAGACCGAGGCCGAATTTAGGAAGATATGTGTTTTGAAGAGAGAAGACAGGTTCTTTTAGAAATGGTTTTCATTTCTCATCTAGAAACAGAAAACCTACTTTTTTTTGTTCTGATTTTTGTTCCAAAACCAGATCTCGAACAAAAAGTTGTTCCAAAAATAGAAAAATAGAATTACGTTACCAAATGGGTTTCTGTTCCAAACCTGTTTCCGGGAAAAGAAAACTAGTTCTGGACAGAAACATAATGGCTATCATTCGCGCCATTAGTTTCTCGTAAAAAAAAAGTACACTTTAGCTTCTTGTTTAAGGCTGGCGACCTTCATTGAAGAACGATTTTCCTACTGTTACATGGAAGGTCAAATCCAGAAATCACCTGTACATCCTCTGCAGTCCTAAAATTTCTAAGAGACAATAAGGGAAAATTACCAAAAATGTCACAAACATATTACACTAGTGCTAATTCTGTACTAAACTTTTCAATTTTGTCAATTTAATCATAAACCTTCTTGCAATGTGTTAATTCACTCATTAACCTTTCAATTGTGCCAATTTAGTCATTCCGGCTAATTTGGCCGGAAATCGTTGGCATGACTGTCTAGTCTGCACTAGCCATGTTACATGGCATGGCTAGCGCTAACATCGATAATTTTTGTAATTTTCAGAATTTTTTATTATCTTTTTTTCTTCTTTTCCTTTTTCTTTTTTTATGTAACCTTGGGCCGGCAATTGCTAGCCAACCCTCGCCTAGTCTAGGCGATGTCACGGTCCTCGCCAGCCACGAGCAATGGCCTCCGCATCCTTGCCTAGGCAAGGGCATCGGCCCCCCGCCCAAATTCAAGCGAGGGCCGTGACCCTCGCCCATTGGTCAATGATGGTGTCGTAGCCCTCGCCTGGATCTGTTCAAGGGTTGGCCCTCACCCGTGGCCGACCAGGATTGATCAATGACCTCACCGATCTAGGGTTAGGGAAAAAAAAGTAAAGAAAAAAATAATAAAAAATTCAGAAAAATTTAAAAAAAAACTAAAAAAATTTGTTCATGTCGGTGCTGGTTGTACCACGTAGGATGCCTAGAGTTGGCTAGATCTCCGCATCAGCAATTTCCATTCAAAATTGGCTATAATGACTACATTGGCAAACCGTTAAAAGGTTTACGACTAAATTGACAAATCGTCAAAAGTTTTTTTACTACATTGGCCAAATTGAAAGGTTTGGGATTGAATTGGCACAAGTGCAATAGGTTTATGACTTTTTTGGTAGTTTTTCCGGAGAATAATGCACAATTAGTTATGTCATATTGAGATTTGTCAATTAGTGGACCCTTTTTCTCAATGTGTAATTTAACGGTTCAACAATACTGTACAATACCTACTTGTGAATAGGTCGCTTGCAACAAAGAGAGTGATTCAAATGCAACATAACATTCATGAGAGCGAAACAACCAAAAACATTCAATGCATTTGAAGGAGATTGACATGATAATGCACAGCCTTTGTTTGTAGGGGTGAGCAAGATAGACCGCCCAAATTAGGATCGGACCAAACCGACCAGTTTGGTTTGGTTCTTGGGAATATCGGTCCGGTTCCCTGTTCCTAAAAGTGGAACCGGTTTCCGGGCGGTCCGGTTCCCGGTTCTAGGGTGGGAACCGAACCGGACCGATAAATATATATATTCTTCTAATTTTTTCATATATATATATATTTATTTACTTTTTAAATATATATTTAAATAACAAAAGAAGCATTTGATAGTTCATTTTTATACGGTTCCAATGGGACCAACCCAAAAATGCTTTCATATATTGGTTCCGAAAATGCTTCCCGGTTCCCTCTTACCTTTACCAATTGGTCCCATTGGAACCGGACCGACGATCCGGTCCAGTCCACGGTCCCAAGATTAGACGGTCCAGTCCCCGGTCCTAGAAACTGGGAACTGGTCCTCCCGATCCGGTTCCCAATTCTTAGGTTGGATCGGACCGGACCGAGAACCGCTCACCCCTATTTGTTTGTTGGGCACTTGTCCCTGTCGTCGTCGCTATTATTAATGTTTTCGAGTCCATTGGTTCAAAAAATATGATACTTTCCGTCACCCTTCTTTGTCATATGCGCCTTTTCTTTCTTTCTTTCTTTCTTTTTTTGGCGGAGAGCTATTTCTTTTGGCTGGTGGGCTTTTTGTTATTCATAAAATTATTTGTGGTGCAGAAGAAAAGTGACCCATACTTTTGATAAAGTAAACACTAAATATATAATTTTCACACCTTCAATTTCTAAATAAATAGCGTAATCTTGCATATGCCTCTAAAGAATGAATTTAACGAGATTTAGACGATGGGTCCCACTCTACGGGGAGAGTAGCAAAGGATTCCAATCAAGCGATAAAACGGAGATTATAACCGCACTCGAATCAATCAAACTTTCTCGGTATTTTACAATCACTAATTACACCAAATAACTCACAAAGTGTTTAGTCTCGCATACTTTTTCGCGAAACAAATTCTTAATCTAATGAAGAAATCCACAAATCCATACCTCAACACTCGCGGCACACATCAAGATTGGCTTAGATTTGTGTCCTCTTCCTCAACCAGGAAGACATATGTAACGAAACCTAGAGAATATGTATATTCATCCCACCGCCGAAAGAAGCTTAAAGTTGGATCGCTGGAGGCCGCACCAAGCGGGAATGGGAAACAAAGTCCAATCGGGGACTTTCCTCCTCCTTTTTTTTCTTTTATTCTTTTTGTTTCTTCTCACTTTCACGTGGTCGTGGTCGGGCTCCGCGCATTTTTAATCGGGTGGGGTTTCTTTTAACGGGTTCAAACTCGGGACACATTCTTACGGAAAGCTAAAACGGCATATTACAAATTGATTTCCTAAACCGAAAGTAGTGACCCTTGACGGATGAGAAATTTATACATAGAGATGTTGGAGTGGAATTCACGCAGTGAGCGTAACAATAAACGATCGAGATTGATCCGGTCCGCGACGGATCGAGTCTTGCCAAGTACTGTCTGGAGTCAAACTACGCCTTTCCTCGAATCTACCGCAACCAGCAAAGCCATGACGTCATTTCCCTTCTTGCTGCCCAAGCATCTCTTTGCTTTCTCTTCTTCTTTAGTTCCATGCATTTAAAGAATGACAAAATTGCCGCGAGAATATGTATTTAACCAGGAACCTTCCCCACCTCACAAACCCAACACAAAGTAATAATCAACACAAGAAGGCTCGAGCTTCATCACCGCCTTTTCCAGCCCCAAAACTTCGAAGCTCTCACTTGAGCCCCGGGAGACAATCAGCTACATCGCGATGACCTGTGCCGAGCTCGTGCTCGTCCCGGCCCCTGGCATGGGCCATCTCGTATCGATGGTCGAGATGGCCAAGCTCCTCGTTGACCGTGACCCCCGCCTCTTTGTCACCGTCCTCATCATGAAGCTTCCGATCGACTCCGAAGTCGACTTGTACATAAACTCACTGGCCTCCTCTGTGGCCGCCGCCCGCATCCGCTTCGTCCACCTCCCGCGTGTGAACACAGACACCGAGATCTCCTCAGGCAATTTCCTCACCCACTTTATGGAAAGCAACAAGCCCCACGTCAAGCAGGCTGTTGCCGACCTTGCTGACTCGACCGGCCCGACCTGGCGGCTTGCGGGGTTCGTTATCGACATGTTCTGCACCACCATGAACGACCTGGCTGACGAGTTCGGAGTACCCTCCTACGTCTTCTTCACGTCGAGCGCGGCATTCCTCGGCCTGATGCTGCACGTCCAGTCGCTCCAAGACGAGCAACACGTGGACATAACCGAATTCAAGGACTCGGTCGCCGAGCTGGACTTCCCGAGTTTCGTAAACCCGCTGCCAGCCAAGGTCTTACCGTCCGTGGTTCTGACGAAAGAGGCGGTCCAACCATTCATGGAGCACGCCAAGAGGATAAGAGCGATGAAGGGAATTATCATTAATACGTTCGACGAGCTTGAACCACATGCACTGGGGTCCTTGGTGGGCCTCGGGGCGCCCGTGGTGTACCCCGTGGGGCCCATACTCAATCTGAAGGGGGAGACTAAAAAGAAGGCTGACGGTGACCGCCGAGGCGATGGCATCATGGAGTGGCTCGACGAGCAACCGCCTTCATCGGTGGTTTTCTTGTGCTTCGGGAGTTGGGGGAGCTTCCGCGAGAACCAGGTGAAGGAAATGGCCTGCGCGCTGGAGCGGAGCGGGCACCCATTTCTGTGGTCCCTACGGCGACCGCCACCAAAGGGCAAGATCGAGTGTCCGCGTGACTACACTGACCCCGCAGAGGCCTTGCCCGAGGGGTTCTTGGATCGGACGGCTGGCATCGGGAAAGTGATTGGGTGGGCCCCGCAGGCTGCAGTCCTTGCACACCCAGCGATTGGGGGGTTCGTGTCGCACTGCGGATGGAACTCCACCCTTGAGAGCATATGGTTTGGTGTGGCAGTGGCCACATGGCCCCTATACGCGGAGCAACAGTTCAATGCATTCGAGCTGGTGGTGGAGCTGGGCCTCGCGGTGGAGATCAAGATGGACTACAGGAGGGATTTCAGGATGGAGAGCGACTTTGTGGTGACGGCAGAGGAAATAGAGGGCGGAATAAGGAAGTTAATGGAGGACGTCGGCGGCGAGAGGCGAAAGAAGGTGAAAGAGGTGAGTGAGAAGAGTCAGAAGGCATTGGTTGAGGGTGGCTCTTCTTACTTATCTTTGGGTCGTTTGATTGAGGACATCTGGAATAATGTGCCTTGATCAACCCTAGCATTTCCGGTGTATGCATGTTGAATAAAAAAATGTTGCTTTCATTGTACTACATCAATTTGTGCTCATAAAAGTCAGGTTATCTTGAAAATTTAGAATACATCGTTAGCGTAAAAAAATATTTTTTCACCAAGCGACCTTATCCACTCTTGAACTGATGGTTACTAAGAGATTTGCTAGTTAAAATCCTCACAAATCAAGGTTTGATTAGAGTGTTTGTATAAATTTTTATTTGCACTAGCACTATATGCTATCATGTTTCATTTTAAAATACGCGCTCAATTTGAATGGTTGAGAATATCAATTGCATCTCTTAAACAAGCCTCATTTTAATTCTAGAGCAGTATGAAAAAATTCATTTTAGCATAGGCTTGATTCATGAGCAGTTGGATGATTACAATCAATCAGAGTGCATGAATGGTGCGAATATTCTTTTGTGAAATATTTGCCTAACATGAACACAGTAGAGTGTCGAATTTGTCGAGTGTTTAAGCTTAAACTACTTGATGAATGCGTTGTTTACTATTTAATTATTTTAGTACTCTCCTTTACATTTAGTCTGGTCTTTTTACCTAGTACTGAACGTGAAAATATGTAATTGGGGATATCAATAAGGGCTTGGAAAGACTCAAACTCAGGACACTTTATTCAGATATCATGTGAGAATTTATGGAATCACTGATAACTTTTTAAAAATTTAAATTATTAAATGAAAATTTGATTTAATATTTAATTATTTTAATATATTTAAGTCTATTGATAATGTTTTGTTAATCGAATTTGTGGATTAGAACAGTCCATTGTCCTTGTCTGGTTGCATTGGTGTGTGGATGCAACTATTCCCTTTGTCCTTTTCTTCTCGCACTTTGTGCATTGCTTTTGAAAATATCTCTGTCTCTCTCGTTGACAAGTCTTCCTCGTGTATGGAGCACATCACCTTGATTAGGTCAAGCGATTCCCGATCTGATCCGGTCCAATTCAAAAACTAAAAATCAAATCGGGAGGATCGATTCTCAGTTTTTAGGACTGGGGATCGGATCAACTAGTCTTGGGACCGTGGACCGATTTTAATGGGACCAATCACTTATTGGTAAAGGCAAGTGAGAATTGAGGAAATTAGACTAGGCTTTTTTTTTTTTTCAAAAATTTTAAAAAGTAAATAAATATATATGAAAAAATTAGAAAAATACATATATTTATCGATCCGGTTCCCACCCTCGAACCGAGAACCGGACCTCCCAGAAATCGATTCCACTTTTAGGAACCGAGAACCGGATCAATATTCCCGAGAACCGGACCAAACCGGTCAGTCCGATCCTGGTTTACGCGGTCCATCTTGCTCACTTCTAACCTTGATGTCTCCGAGTAACCTAACATTCCTTGATCCTCCGCCTAAATCGGTTGGTCCGTCTGACACTTCAAACATGATTTTCTATCCAATATATAATTCAACGTACATTAAACTTGAAAATTTTCATAATTTTAATCGAATTTAAATATACCCACAGTCGAATGAGTTTGAATTGTTTTGTGAAATGTCAACAGGCTAAACCATTTTCTGGGTATGAACAATTTTAGTGATGGTTACCCAGCTTTTTTCCTATCGATGACCTGAACCTGTGAACGAAGACAATTTGGGATTTGGAACGAATATAGTATCGTGCAAATTGCCTTAGTAGTGATCGACATGTTTTACCACACGTACAGTTTGGGATGTTGAAATAGTTTGAGCCTCTGACCTTGGTATCCCAAGGAGATGTCTTGATTTCTTGCGCGCGCGTGTGATTTGCAGAGAAGCCATATCAAATTTCCGGGAATTGAATGGCTTAGGTATCAAGGATAAACATGAATGCTTGTCAGTTTTCTATTATCGTTCAACTAATGCTAGAGATACTAAAACTCGTATGTTTAGGTTGACATATTCATAAGCCGAGACCACCCTGATCAGAACAACCGTGTTCGGGATGCACCGGTCCGCTAAGAGGCCGCAATTCACCCGACACTCGGCAAGTCTTCTCATAAAATCCGTCCCGCTCTTGAGAAGGGGACTCATATCAAGAATAGGAAAGCAGCCTTCGTCTCCGCAACTAGTTCTCTGCTCCCTTCACAATAAGTAAAACACTCGCACACATGACGTGCATAGAAACCTCTCATCCTACTTCAAACGAGTTAACTCAGTAAGGGTTAAAAAATCGAACACATCATCGCCATCATGAGAACTGAATTCGAGCTCGTGTTCATCCCATCGCCGGCCATCGGGCATTTCCTGTCGATGTCGTAGACAGCCAATCTCCTTGTCGGCCGTGACGATCGGGTCTCTATCACCGTCCTCATCATGAAGTTCCCGTTCGGCTCTGAGATTGACTCTCGGATAGAGTCGACCGCCGCGTCCGTCACTGCCCGCATGCGCTTCATCCACCTTCCTCAGTAGAACACTGCCCAGGAAACGTCCCGCAATGACGAAAAATTCACAACTAGCATAAGGCGCACATGCATTGAACCACAAATGTCTCACCAAATAGAATATAGATAAAAATCAAACAAAGCAAATAAAAGAATGACTCTTCTCAACCAAGAATCTTCCCCACTTCACAACACGAAGTTACCAGCCAACATAAAATGCCTCGAGCCTCATCATCGTCCTTCCAAACCACAGTACTCCAAAACACTTACTTGAGTCCTGGAAATAGTCAGCTACTTTGGGATGACCCATGCCGAAGCTCATATTCGTCCACATCCTCATTTGAAGGGATGTGTCGGGAACCGAGACGTAACGATCACCATGAAAACGAGAGAAAATAGACGATGCACGAATTTACCCAAGGTTCACCCTCGATTAGGGTTACGTCCTGCAAAGAGATTTCACTATGTTTTTAGGTTTACAGCCACTTAACTCGTTACAATGATCAGAAAAAACGAGCAAAATATATATATGCCCCAAACGGGCCCAAAACCTAAACCTATATGAAATCTCTTAATCTCGCACTATACGGGCCAGCCCAAACCCGTTGAGGTTTGTGGGCGCCCCCGAGCCCCGCCCCGCTCACCGGCGAGCGGGGCGAAAATCCATTGGCCGAAGGCGGCGGAACCCCGTCGAGGCGCGCCCCGAACCCGCTCCACGACCGGGCCAGGGCACCCGTGTCGGGGCGCTGCCCCGAACCCCGCATTCCGCACGCATGGGTCACATGTCGTCGGACAACACTTCGTTTCCCTAGCTCACGTGGGGCGTACTCCGGTGTGAGAAACAAGGGTCCCCGAAGTATTCGCCAACTCCAACATTCTCCCACTTGGTGAATACTTCGTGCAAATGAGGGCCTTTCCAATATCATTCTTCTTCAATCCAATCGCAGTAGAGCACCATTCAAACTTCGCACCTGTGACGGCTTTAGTAAGGAAGTCAGAACTATTTTCTACCGTGTCGACCTTTACAAGCCGAACCTCTTTCTTCTCTACCTTTTCTCGGATGAAATGATATTGTATATCAATGTGCTTTGTGCGTGAGTGAAATGCTGGATTCTTAGCTAAATAAATAGCCCCTTGATTATCACATCTCACCTCTATGGCACCTTGCTCAAAACCGAGCTCCAAGCACAACCGCCGTAACCATACGGCCTCTTTTCCAGCATGAGTAAGAGCCATATACTCAGCCTCAGTAGAAGAAAGCGCTACCACGCTTTGCCTCCTGCTCATCCAACTCAATGCAGCACCAAACAATGTGAAAACATATCCGCTAGTGGACCGTCTACTATCAATATCTCCACCCCAATCAGCATCTACATGGCCTACGATATCAAACATGTTTCCATTCCCTGTACCTTCAAAACATAAAGAAAAATTCAAAGTTCCACGAAGATACCTGAAAACTCTTTTGATCGCATTCCAGTGTTCTCTACCTGGGTTAGACATGTATCGACTCAAGACTCCCACTGCTTGGGCTATATCCGGACGCGTGCACACCATAGCATACATCAAGCTACCCACTGCACTCGCGTATGGAATTCGGGCCATCTCTTCAGCTTCTTCATCCGTTTTTTGGACATTGTTCCGCAGATAGCTTGGTCCCTAAAGGTATAGGGGTACCAACAGGCTTGCAGTCTATCATATTGAATTTCTTCAATATTTCTTTTATGTATTTCTCCTGCCCTAGCCACAGCTTCCGTTTCTCACGGTCCCTCCTAATCTGCATGCCCAAAATAAAATTTGCAGGCCCCAAGTCTTTCATTTCGAACTTTTTGGCCAGCAAACTCTTCACAGAATTCACCATCTTCACATTATTCCCGATCAACAACATATCATCCACATATAGCGTGAGAATGACAAACTGATCGCCAGTTCTCTTCACATAAACGCAATGGTCAGAATTTGACAGCACAAAATTAATTTGGAGCATGTACGTGTCAAACTTACGGTACCACATCCTCGGTGATGCTTCCAGCCCATATAAAGACTTTTTCAATTTGCACACCAAATTCTCCTTTCCTCTTACTTCAAAGCCTTCTGGTTGCCTCATATATATCTCCTCCTCCAAGTTCCCATGAAGGAATGCCGTCTTTACATCCATCTGTTCTACCTCAAGATCATATGCAGCTGCTATAGACAGAACAAACCGTATCGAGGTCAACTTCGCCACGGGAGAGAAAATCTCGTCATAATCAACTCCCTCAATCTGAGAGTACCCCTTGGCTACAAGCCTAGCCTTGTACTTCTCTACAGTCCCATCCGGTTTCAGCTTTCGCTTGAACACCCATTTACACCCAATTGCCTTTCTATCCTTAGGCAATTTACACAAGCTCCATGTTTCATTTTTATCAAGCGACTGCATCTCATCTATCATTGCGAGCTCCCACTGATTCGCATCATCCATAGATCTCGCCTCTTTTACAGAACTAGGATCATCTCCGGTAATGCTCAAAGCATGAAACGTACTTAAAGCACTAAGTGAGTATCGAAGTGGTACCTTTCTTTCCCGCGTCGATCTCCTGAGAGCCAGCATGCTATCTGTATCCAGGTCTTCATCTGAATATGCATCCTCGACTTCATTAACCGAGTCCCCTTGCTCCGATTCAGAATCAGACTCTACTAGCGTGCCTTGTGGAACCATCTCCACAGTTTCAGTTTTAGGACTTTCTTCAAGCACTACCACTTTCTTGGGCTCATCACCTTTCTGTGTGCCAGCCTGGGGTTGTGATTCACGAAAGACAACATCCCTGCTGTATACAATGGTCTTTGATTCTGGATTCCACAGCTTATAGCCCTTGACCCCTTCCTTGTATCCGACAAATATGTTCTTCTCAGACTTGTTGTCAAGCTTACCCCGCTTCTCCTTGGGTACATGAACATATGCGTCACACCCGAACACCCGAACATGCGACAGATTCGGCTTCTTCCCAAACACTGCCTCATATGGTGTACGATCCTTCACTGATGAGGTCGGTGACCGGTTCTTCAAATAACTGGCCGTGGCTACAGCTTCTGCCCAAAATTCTGTCCCCAAACCTGCCCAACTCAGCATGCATCTTGCCTTTTCTATGAGTGACCGATTTAATCTTTCGGCTACCCCATTCTGTTGAGGCGTATATGGAGTCGTCTTCTGCCTTGCAATACCATTATCCACACAAAATTGCTCGAACTTATCCGAACAGAATTCACCTCCGTTATCTGTACGAAGGACCTTGATTTTCCTGCCCAATTGGTTTTCAACCAAAACCTTAAATTCTCGAAATTTCTCGAATACATCTGATTTACTTTTAATAAAATAAATCCAACTATATCTCGAAAAATCATCTATGAACGATACATAGTACCTGGATCCTCCAATAGATGGAGTCGGAGTAGGTCCAAAGACATCGCTGTGAATCAGCTCGAGAACCTCAGTTGCTCTTGTACCAGTGTGTTGGAAGCTAACTCGGTTCCATTTTCCATGGAGACAGTGTTCACGGAACCCGAAACCCATAGAGCATTTTGGAATTCCTTCTACCATCGACTTGAAGCTAAGGTAGACAAGTCCCTTTTCACCGATATGCCCTAACCTCCGATGCCACAACATGGACGTATCATGTCCATCTTCCTTGGCCTCTTCAGAAACAAACCCGCTACCAACGGTCACTATTTCCCCGAGCAGCTTGTATAATGTCCCGTAACGGACTCCTCGTGCAATCACAATAGAACCTCGAGTCATCTTGCACGAATCCTTATCATAGCTAAAAATAACCCCCGAATCAGCCATCGTACCGACTGATAACAAATTTCTACTCATCAAGGGTATGTGCATCACGTCTGGAATAGTCTTCACCGTGCCATTACTCATCCTCAGCTTCACCCTGCCACGCCCGACAATTTGAACTGCAGTATCATCTCCGAGCATGACATCCCCACCATTATATTGCTCATATTCACAAAACCAGTGTCTATGAGGCGTCATGTGGTATGAAGCACCGGTATCGATCAACCATATATCCTTGTCTGACTGCGCCATACACGCAGCAGCCAAATACATATCTCCTGCATCGACCTCCTTTTTACCCGAGGATGATTCAGCTTCTTTCTTAAAAGCGGCTTGTTTTTACGATTCCGCTTCACATGGCCCCATTCTTGACATTTCCAAAGACGTGTACCCTCCTCTCCCTACTCTTCGATCGCCCACGAGATTTGGATCTGGATCCTCTCGGATTCAGAGTCTTCTCTGCTGGCCTTCCCCTGGCCGACAATGCCTCTTTACCGGAATTTCCCGATCCCTTTCTTCGTGTCTCCTCCGATAACAAGGCAGAACACACACTTTCATACGATAATTCCTTATCCCCACCACCGATCACCACAATCAGGTTATCCCATGAATCCGGCAGTGAACAGAGCAGTGTTATTGCCTTATCATCATCTTGGAACTTAACACCGGTTGATACGAGTTGACTAATCAATGTGTTAAAGTTATACAGATGTGCAGAAAACGAGTCGCCCTCATGCATCCGAAGATTATACAGCTTTTTCCTCAAAAACAGCTTATTAACCAACGACTTACTTTGATACGGCGACTCCGGTTTCGCCATAGGTCCCCGGCCGTAGGTTCCCCATCACGTTTGTCGAATCGAGTGCGAGACAAAGCCGAATCAAACCCTTTGCTCTCCGATCAATCCGATTCCAGTCTTCAATCTCCTTCGGATCTGCCGGTTTGGAAGTTGAATCCCCATCCGTCACCGCTTCCTTGCCTATCACGACACCAGGTTGCGCAGCAACAGGCCTTTCCGTTTCGATTGCCGACCAGAGATCTCGATCACAGAGAAGATCCTCCATCTTCATCTTCCACAGATCAAATCGCGTCCCATCGAATTTTTCTATCTCAATTCGTGATCCTCCTGACATCTCGAATAAACCCTAATTCCTCGAACAACTCCGGCTCTGATACCAATTGAAGGGATGTGTCGAGAACCGAGACAGAACGATCACGCAGAAAACAGAGAAAATAGACGATGCACGAATTTACCCAGGTTCACCCTCGATTAGGGTTACGTCTCGCAAAGAGATTTCACTATGTTTTTAGGTTTACACCACTCAACTCGTTACAATGATCGGAAAACGAGCAAAATATATATATGCCCCAAACGGGCCCAAAACCTAAACCTATATGAAATCTCTTAATCTCGCACTATACGGGCCAGCCCAAACCCGTTGAGTTTGGGCGCGCCCCCGAGCCCCCGCTCCGCTCACCGGCGAGCGGGGGCGGCAAATCCCGGCCGACCGGCAACGGAACCCCGTCGGGGCGCGCCCCGAATCCCCGCCCATTGGCCAGCGGCAGGCACCGTGTGAGGGCGCCGCCCGAACCCCCGCATTCCGCACGCATGGGTCACATGTCGTCGGACAACACTTCAGTTTCCCTAAGCTCACGTGGGCGTACCCGGTGTGAGAAACAAGGGTCCCCGAAGTATTCGCCAACTCCAACACTGGCATGGGCCATCTCGTCTCGATGGTCGAGATGGCCAAGCTCCTCGTCGATCGTGACCCGCGCCTCTCTGTTACTGTCCTCATTATGAAGCTTCCGTTCGACTCCGACGTTGACTCATACACAAACTCACCTGCTACCTCCGTGGCCGCCGCCCGCATCCACTTCGTCCACCTCCCGCATGAGAACACTGAGGCCGAGATCTCCTCAGGCAATTTCATCGAACACGTTATCGAATGCAACAATCCCCACGTCAAGCAGATCGTGACCAAGCTTGCCAAATCGGCCGGCTCAACCGGGTGGCTCCCAGGGTTCGTTCTTGACATGTTTTGCACCACCGTGATCGACTTGGCGGATGAGTTCGGACTCCCGTCCTATGTCTTCTTCTCATCGAGCTCCGCGTTCCTCGGCTTGATGCTGCACCTCCAGTCGCTCCAAGACGAGCACCACGTGGACATAACCGAATTCAAGGACTCGGCTGGTGAGCTGGACTTCCCGAGTTTCATGAATCCATTGCCAGCCAAGGTCTTACCCACCCTGGTGCTGATGAAGGACGCAGTCGGAATGTTCCTGGAGCACGCCAAGAGGATGAGAGCAACCAAGGGCATTGTCATAAATACGTTCGACGAGCTCAATTTGCATGCAGTGAGGTCCTTGGTGGACCTCGGGGCGCCCGCAGTGTACCCCGTGGGGCCGATACTAAATCTGAAGAGTGAAACTAAAAAGAAGGGTGGCCGCGGAGGCGATGACATCATGGAGTGGCTCGATGAGCAACCACCTTCATCGGTGGTTTTCCTATGCTTTGGGAGCAGGGGTAGCTTCAGCGACGATCAGGTGAAGGAGATGGCCTGCGCACTGGAGCGGAGTGGGCACCACTTCCTGTGGTTCCTACGGTTGCCACCGCCGAACGGCAAAAATTGGTACCTGCGTGACTACGAGGACTCCACAAAGATCCTGCCTGAGGGGTTCCTGGACCGGACTTCTAGCATCGGGAAAGTGATTGGGTGGACCCCGCAGGCTGCGGTCCTGGCCCACCCGGCGATCGGGGGATTCGTGTCGCACTGTGGACGGAACTCCACCCTCGAGAGCATAATATCTCGTCGCATAACTTTTAATCCGTATCTTATATTTTGACCTCATTCCGTCCGAAAAACGCACCGAATACTAGATTTGCAAGAATATGTCCTCATTCAGCATCTCATCATTTCTCAACCATGTCTTATCCCATCCTTCCCACACGACAGCACTATTGCCGGTCATGCTTCGTCCGAGTAAATAGTAACTTTTTCTCGTCTGGTGTACTTTTTTCTCTGCATCCTTCATTCGCAATTAGTAAGGAAAATTTTTTCTTTTCAAATGCATCGGTGGTTATTGCTTTAGCGACAAGTTAGACTTTTATCGTCAAAAGATTTTTATTTGATCTAATTGACATGGCAGAAAATTAACCAAAACCTCGCAAATTTGGGTCTTCCCAATGTTGCAAATTGCAAGTATACATATAAGGAACTGCTTTACAGAAGCCATATTCACCAGGAACATCCATTACAATGCTGCCTTCGAATTTATTATACGGTGGCACTGAATCCAAATAAGGATAGAGATACAATGACCATCCAAACTCAAGAGAAATCCTTTGGACACATCAAGCGATTGCGTCCACGGCACGCGAAATTTCATCTTAAGATACAGCTCTTACCGGGGGCATATTATTGAAGATATCGTCGATCAAACGGCGGAGGGATGAGCACGACGAACCGCCCTCATCCAAGGCCTTCCGGCTCTTCTCGCTCATCTCCTTTACCTTCTTCCTCTTTTCGCTATCCGCCTCCATCACGCGTCGTATTCCCCTCTCTATCTCTTCAGCAGTCACTGTTGTCTCGCTCTTTATCAAAACATCACTCCTATAGTCCATCTTAATCTCCACGGCGAGATCCAACTCCACCACCGTCTCAAAAGCATTGAATTGTTGCTCCGCATACAGGGGCAATCCTGCAATTGGCACGCCGAACCATAAGCTCTCTAGCGTGGAGTTCCAACCGCAATGAGACACGAACCCCCCGACTGCCGGGTGGGACAGGATGTCCACCTGTGGGGCCCACCCGATCACTTTCCCTATCTCGACCGTCCGATCGAGGAACCCTTCGGGTAGAATCTCCTCGGGATTTGTGTAATCTCGCGGTGGTCCTACCTTGCCCTTGGGTGGTGGCTGGCGTAGGGACCACAGGAACCGGTGCCCACAACGCTCGAGTGCGGTGGCGAACTCTCTCACGGCGTCCGGGTCGAAGCTACCCCGACTTCCAAAGCACAGGAACACCACAGACGACTGTGGTTGATCGTCGAGCCACTTCATGATCTCCAAACCATTGGACGGTCCTGTGCCACCGGTCGACCTCGCGAGGTTCAATATGGGTCCAACTGGATAAACCGGTGGGATTGTGTCGTCAACCAAGGACTTCAACGCATGCGTTTCGAGCTCGGCGAACGTGTTTACGAAAATGCCCTTGGTTTCCCGGAACCTCCTGGCGTGGCCAATAAAAGCCGGGGCGACCTCCTTGACCAGATATATGGCGGGCAAGACCTTGGCAGGCAGTGGGTTCGTGAAGTATGGGAAGTACAATTCGGTGTCCGAGTCCTTGAACTCGGTCGAGTCAATTCCGTGCTCATCCCGCAGCCTCTGGAGATGGAGCATCAGGCCCAGAAAGGCCGCGTTCGACGTGAAGAACATGTACGAGGGGACCCGGAGCTCGTTCGCCACGTCGATCATCGTCGTGCAGAACATGTCGACGACAAGCCCCGCGAGCCGAGGCGAGTCGGGGCCCGAGCCGGACTCAGTGAGCCGCCTGATAGCTTCTTTTACGTGAGGCTTGGAGCTCTCGATGCACAGATCGCGGTTTTTGATGGGGTTGGTCTCCGAGATCAGGCCGATTTCGGGAAGATGAACGAACCGGAAGCGGGCAGCCATCGAGTCGGCGAGCGATCGCATCCGGTCATCGATGCCGGAGTGAGATGCGTACGGCAGCTTAATGATCAGGAGGGTGACGGACACGCGGGGGTCTCGGTCGACCAGGAGCTTCGCCATCTCCACCGTCGACACCAGGTGGCCCAAGCCCGGTGACGGAACGAACACGAGCTCCGCTTTGACCATGCTGATGATTCCGATGGATATGGAGGTCTTTTTCCTCGGTGGTGCCTTCTGATTAAAGTTGATTCGGGATTGGTTGTGGAGACGTTCATGATGGAGGAAGGTCTGAGTTTACTTATAGGAGTCACCATGTGGTCCCCCGCGTGGTGGATAAGCATTTCATTCGCGGCGTCAATTGTTGATTATATGCGCACACCGGTATACAACTGGTGATTAAACTACCTGGAGAAGGCTTACTCTCCCGCGGGTCTCTTTCTCCCAAGTTCAAATCAAACCTTCATCGTGTCTCGGATTCGAGAAACCCCGATCGGCCTATGGCAATGGTTCGGTTCGTGTCGGGCGTCGGATAACTCCGGCTGTACTACAACTCGCATCTAAAGGCTAGTGCAAAACACCCACGGGGTAATACACATGGGAGTGGGCAATGCTAGTGACTGTTACTTTCCGACGGTATTATTCACAAAAGGTTACATTGATATCGATATACAAATTTAATATATTTAATGATATGACAAATTAATGATATATTTATACATAATTCTTAATATATCTAATTTTGTCTCTTCGTAAATTCTTTGCAAAAAAATTTGATTCGTCAATGCACATGCTATTCTTTTTCACTTTAAGAAATGGGGGCAAAATGTTTTTCCTTGGAGATCAAGGAGGGATGATGGCGTGTAGCTGCGATCAAACTAGGTGGAGCAGTTTTGTTTACGCATGGCAAGATCGTGACTTGGGCATCAAGAAAATTTCTTCGTCCTTGATTTGCTTTTCCTTACAGTGATGGAGACATCTCGTGATTGTTTATTATGAAGACGAAGGATGTGATGTGTTGTTGACTAACCTTACCCATTTTTACATTACAATTTTCTTCATTGTTTGGCAAAATTTTAATTCGCCTTAGAAATAAAAACATGGTTCCCCTGAGAATTTTATTTGGACACATGGCAAAGCAATTTGGAAGCAAGTATCAAGTTAATTAATATAAAAAAAATACTTAAATTCAAGCTGAATAGTGAAAAGAGACATTATTAAACTTAAACGTCTTGCTTACTTCAAACATAAGAGCAAGTTATAATATTGCATTTAGATTGGAAGTGTCAGCTATTCCGTGAAAATTAGAGGGACTAGGCACAAATTTGACAGTTTATCGTATCATCTAGGTATAAGTGCACTAAAAGTTTTAAAACTTATCGTAAAAGTGCAATTGAATTTTGTAACTTTCAAAAAATGCAATTAAATCTTAAAGTTTGTTAAATTGGTACAATCAAGTCCCTCCGTTAACTCTGTCTAATTTAAGTACTGACTTGGCTTTATTTATTACTTTCTCAAGATACATGGCGCTGATGTGGTGCCACCAATTTCCAAATTAGAAAAAAAAAAAAGGTTGAAAATTTAAATAGAAAAAGAAGAAAGGATAAAAAAAAATTAGAAGAAAAGAAAATGAGGATAAAAGAAAAAAAAAGAATTGTAAAAGGTAAAATAGAAATAATAAAAAGAAAAAAGAGGTAAGCATGATTAAAATTGCAATCGCCAGGAGGAGGCGTCCCGCAATCCCTTCGCCTTTGACATTTCGGCTAGAAGATCCTCAGCCTTCTCGAGCAAAATCACCTCCAGCAAATATTGCTAAATTTGATTGGAACATCTCCTTGTCCTACAACATGGGCAAAGGTCCCTCCCACGAATTCTGCCACGACAACCATCGGTCGACGGGGGCGGCACAAAGCCGACGGGGGACGCTGCTTCGCCGTTCATCCGTACGCTTTTGCTTTCGACAGGGTATGAGCACATCGTCACGACCATCAATGACCCTGCTATCCAATGCATCATCCTTAGGAGTGTGGCAAGCTATTTCTTTCTCGGACGCCATGAGGGCCGATTCGAGATCAAGATATGCATCTTTGGTATGGCCTCGAACATCCGGAGTAACTGGGCACTGAGCATGCCTTGTCATCCAACAACTTCTACACCGAATCTGTACATTGGCCTTGTTTGGTTCAGCTTTGGGAAGGGGCTTTCGGCCTCGAATGCCCCTTCTCAAAATGCTAAACTAGTTTTGGGCTTTCGGCATTCCACAAATGTTGAACCCAAATTTTTTGTCCCCAAACTATCCTCATTTATTTTGGCTTATTCCAATTTTCTCCCTCTTGATACTATTCATCTTCTTTGTGAGGCGGCCGACGAGTGAGGCCGGTGAGGGCAGCCGACACCGGATCTGGTCAGCGAGAGGCCGACAAGGTCGCACGACCCAACCAACAGCTGCTTGAGGCCGCGCGACCGCCCAGGTGCCACCGGCCTAAGTCACGCGAGGCCATCTGCCGCCTAGGTCGCGCGAGGCCATCTGCCACCTGGGTCGCGCGACCACAGGCGGCCGGTGCCTGGGTCTCGCCGAGGGTCACCTAGCCTCAGGCGACGACCGCCGGCGGCAGATGTAGCTCGTCGGGGCTCGCCCGACCTTGGGCAACGGCTGCCGGCGCCAGATCTAGCTCGCCAGTGGCTGTAGGCCTTCGCCAGCTCCAGCGAAGGGTAGAGTAGGTTTTTTTTTTTAAATAAAAAAGATAATTCCCAAAGCCCTTTTGCGAAAAAAAATTTACCAAACACTACTTAAGCCAAAGTAGCTTTACAAATGATTTTTTACCAAACGCCACTTGCATTTCCCCAAGAGACTTTAATATAAAGGTATTTGCATTCCCCCAAATAGCATTTCGAAAGTTGAACCAAACGGGCCCATTGACCTTTTGCACCAAATTCGTACATTGACACTCAACATCATCTAAAAAACCTATTTTTTTGGGATAATGACAAATAATTTCTAAACATTGGTTCAATGTGTAATATGGTCCATGAACTTTACCCGAATGTGCACTGATGTCACTGAACTTTCAATTTATTCAATATGATCTCTAGATTTTTGGTATATGTTCAAGTTAGTCCGTAAACTATATGATAATGTTTAATCTTATTTTTCAATTAATTCAAGTTCTGAGACATCATTAAACATTTACTTATAGCCCAGGAACTAAATTGAACATGTATAAAAAATTCATGGACTACATTGAACGAATTGAGAGTTCAGGGACAACATTGCACATTGGACTAAAGTTGAGGGACCACATGGAACAAATTAAATGTTAAGGGACCACATTATACATCGGGCCAAAGTTCAGAGACTATTTATGTCATCCCCCATGGTTAAAATTGCAATTGCCGTAAGATGCAGCCCGCAAATACGAATTGGGTCCATCGGTATAACAAAGCTCTTGACATAAATAAATCGAACACAGAATCGAATAATAATATTTGAAAAAGATCATGGAAAGCGGGAAGAAATGTTCAGCGAAAAGTGAAATGCAGGTGCATGAATTCTTGAGAAATCAAAAGAAAACGACAAAAAGCTGAGGGGAATTGCTGGTTATAAGAGAAAGTTCCTATCCGTATTAAGCAAAAAAGGGTCTTGACAATGGAAGAAGAACTAGTGGGAAAGAAGAATTGCAATTTTGCATTGAGGAATGGATGGAGATCGATACTTTTGAGTTCTTCATAGAACTCTGTTACAAGCATGTTTTTCCTAATTGTGGATTTTGACGGGGGTTGAGTTCTCAAGATTGATACGAGCTCGCAGCTATGGCTGCTTGAGCTTGGTCTAGCGGCGACTGGCATTGTCTTGCCTCTTTCTTTAGTTTTTTTTTAATTTCCATCTTTTTTTTTCTTTTATCCTCTTTTCCCTTTTTTAATTTTTATCTTTTATCTTTTTTAATTTTTTTTGATGTGGGGTTTGGTAGACACCATATTGGTGCCACTTGTCTTTAAAAAAAAGTACTAAGCAAAACCACGGTAGCATTTTCTATTCATTAAATTGGACGAAGTTAACAGAAAGATTTAATTACATAGTTTTAGGACTTGATTGAACTTTTTAAAAAATTTAGGACTCAATTGCGATAATTTTAGCTCTTTTGGTGTATTTATCCCTTTTATCTATGTTATTGTGATTCAAGATAATGACAATTTGAAACTTCATAATAGAAAAAAAGCTTTTTAAAGATTAATAAATGCGAGAAGAGCTATAAAGAATGTCTAAATTGTCGTAAGATTAAAAAAAATAAAGGGATAAGTGCACTGGAAGTCCTAAAATTTGTCAAGAAAGTGTAACTGAATCCTAAATTTTACAAAAAGTGCAAATAAGTCTTTAAAATTGTTAAATTAGTATAATCGAGTCTTTTCACTAACTCTGTCCAATTAGACCAAGGAAAATGTTGATGTGGCTTTTTTTAATATTCTCTTTCCTATGTTGCATTGACCTTACTAAAACATGAAATATAAAACAAAAAAGCCTATTTTGGCCTCAATCCAAATATTTAACCAAAATCTTAATTAAATAAAATATAAAACGTATTTAAAAAAAAAAAGAGGCAAGGGCAAGGATGCAAGCCCTCGCTACTGCTACCCCACCGTCGTCAGAAAGGGCCAACGGGGGTTGCTGGGGATTAGCCCTTGCCAATCGCAGGCGAGGGTCACGGCCCTCTACCCAAATCTAGACGAGGGTCGCTAGTCGATGCGAGGTGCCCTCGATGTGGTTTGGCCAAGGGCCACGACAACGGAGCGAGGGTCGCTGGGCCCTTGCCTATGGTTGATGAGGGGTGCCGGCCCTTGTCGAGGCCCCAACAACCCCCGTTGGCCCTTCTCGAGCTCCTTCCAACGCTTTTCGGCGACGGTTGGGCAGTGGCGGCAAGGGCCAACCGCCCTTGCCTTGCCCCTTTTTTGTGTTTTTTTTTAAATATATACATTTTTAATATAATATAATTAAGATTTTGGTTTAAAAATTAGGATTTAGGCCAAAATGATGTCGTTTTAGTTTTATATTTCATGTTTTAGTAAGGTCAATGCCTCGTAGAAGAGAGAAAATATAAATAAAAAAGAAAAAAGAAAAACTACTTCAGCATTTTCCATTTGTCTAATGGACAGGGTTAATATAAAAACTTGATTGTACCAATTTGATAGGTTTTGGGACTTGATTACATTTTTTGTATGTTTTAGGACTCAATTGTACTTTCGTGATAAATTTTAGGACTTTCAGTGCTCTTATCTCAAAAATAAACAAATCATTAGTTTTTAACCCTCTCAAATCATCACAAGTGAGTTCCCAACAAAACTACTAGTGCTAATTCCCATGGAAGAGATCCAAAAAAAGTGGTGTTATGGTAAGAATCTAGAATTACAATAAAACTGCTAGTCCTTTCACCGTGGATACCTTCCTACCGTCGCGCATATGTACTCACCATTGAAGAATCTGATCCGCTGGAACAGGAGATCATGCACTGCGAGACGTACTATGAGGGGCGTTGGTTTGGCCCTTTTGACGTCGACCCGACCATCTTACCACTGCCACATCCTGTTCCGATAGGTTTTCCGTTAGACCATCCATTATATGCGCCCGAACCAGAACCAATCCTACTTGAAGAGGAAGCTATGTGGCTAGACTTTCCTAGTGGAACTATCCTAACGTTTGGAGTGCCAAGTTGAGTGAAAGCTATGTTGAATTTCCTTTACTAGGTTTCGTTTCATAAGGAAGGTGTGTTCTCTGGATGAGTCACAAATCACAATCTTGAGACCTTTATGCGATTCGGAGTCTAAGGATTTGTATTCCTTAACCACATCTTTGCCGCCTCTCAACTAATATGAGCTTCATTTTTAGATCGTGATGCGTCTCACTCACTTGTCAAGTGCTTAAAAAAAATTACAAACTCTCACTTGAGGAACAAAAATGGCCACAGTTATTTTTCTACCCAAAGAATCCTCAGTGGACAATCGACATGGCTAATGACGCTGAGCTGGCGCACCATGTGGCTTTTTGTATCGTTAAAAAATAAAAAGAATAAAATAAATGATCTCATATCAAAAGAAAAAAAAAATCATTCAGAAAAAAAAAAGGAAAGAAACTTAAGCAGGCCCCATGTCTGGCCTCCATAGAGTCGAGGGGACGCGACGACATCATTCATGAAGGGGACGCGATCGGAGAGGGGGAACCAGCAGCCGGAGATCGTACATGGGTTCTTCTCAGTTTTTGACAATTATGTTCTTTTGATTTTGAAATCATTGATTTGATATCTTCATAATTATAAAAATGCCACCCTATGCGTTTCCCTAACGTCGTTAGCCACATCGAGCGTCACAAAAGCATTGATTGGATCGAAAAGATATAATGGCTATATTTTTCCGGTGAGAGTTTGTACTCTTTTTTTGGACATTTGAAAAGTGAGGTCAAATTTGTCCGAGTTAAACATAATATGTAATTTAGGTTTACTGTTCATTCATTTAGGTTTACTGTTCATTCTTTCTCTATATAAAGGGACTTGGCCTTGTAGTTCAAAGCAAGTAAGATACACAAATTTCACTCATCTCAACTTGGTATCGAGCCGTTATTACACGAGGAGCGCCCATTGAGTCCGCCACCCCGTGGCCGCCACGGCCGGCCCCGCACCGGCCGCGCCGTCCCGGTTCTCCGACAAGACCGAAGTCTTTTCGTCTCTGCTCGCCACAACGCCCATTGCCGGCGCGCCGTCCGGTTCTCCAACAAGACCAAAGTTTTCGTATACGCTCGGCATACTTCCTGCTCATTTCGGGCTTGAGACCACAGCGGACTCGCCGCCCTCGGGCGACCCACATCCGGAAATTTCATCATCAACGGCCGCCGGGCCGCCGCCGCGCCTGCGCCGCCCCGCGCCAGCCTGCGCCTTCGACTCGGGAAGTCCACCGCCGTTCACCAGTTGTTCACCGGTGTTTTGGACATCTCCACCGTGTTTTTCAAAAACCAACACCAACCCACAACTCGCCGCCCTCGGTCGAGTCGGCCGGTCAAATTTCGCCGCATTCCTCAGTCGAACGCGCGCCTCACGCGCGCCGCTCAAGCCTTGCGCGTGAGATCAGCGCGCAAGCCCTGCCTTTGGCCGTGGCACGCAGCGCTGGGACGTGCCGGCACGCGCTGGCTGCACGAGCCGCGGCCCACGCCTACACGAGCACGGACCACGCTCCCGGTGACGTCACCGCCACGTCACCGCCACGGTCGTTGACCTCTCGTTGACCGGCGTTGACTGCGTTGACCATACCGGTTTTTTTCGGCCGGTTTGACCATTTCGACCGAGTTTTGGTGCTTTCCAACCGGTTCTTGAGGTATTAGACATCTGAGCTGGTTTTGGTGTTATTTTCCCATATCGCGCTTCAGTATACTACATTCCGTTGATTCTATAGTAGTAAAGTGCCTTTCATGGATAGAATGGATAGAATGGAAGTCTCAATGCCAATTCGGACTATTTTGAATGGTTCCAATTATACTTTATGGTCTCAAGAGATATCAAGTTTCTTAAAAGGGCCGGCTTTGGCGTTATGTCCTTGGACAAATTAGGGAACCTACTAGAATTCTTGAAGAAAGCGATGATCAATTTGTGGATCGTTTGGATGAATGGGATAGTAGAAATCATCGATTCTCACATGGTTTCAAACACTTCGATCCCATCTATTCGACTCCAGGTTTGGCCTTTTAATACTGACCAAGGAAGCTTGGGACCTTCTTGATCGTCGTTATTCTAGTTCAGATGTTGCCCATCAATATCGGTTGTTAGGGACTTTATATCACATGCGTCAGGAGCAAGGTCAGTCCATTAATGATTTTCTATCATCTATGCATGCTATTTGGGATCAGTTGACCTTGTGTGAACCACGCTTGGAAGGGGATAGTAACATTCGCAAAGTTGCTGAACATCGTGATCGTATTCGTGTCATGCAATTTTTGATGGCTCTAAATGATGAGTTTGAACTGTGAGAGCTTCCATTCTACATAGAGATCCCTTTCCTCTATTGAGACAGGTTGTATCAGTTCTTGAATGAGGAGACTCGGCTAGCTACCTTGAAAGCGCAACGTCTGTCTTGTGCCTATATCCATGCCCACGGATGCGGTACTTGCCGCCGAGTTCTTCCTCCATGCGCCGTCCATTTTGCAAACATTGTCGCGACATGGTCATATGGCATCAAATTGTTATCGGCTACGACCTATGCAATCCACAGGATCGACCACTCAGCCTCGTAGCCGAGGTCCCTCACGAGGTCCCTCTGTCGGTCCATCTGCCAATGCTACCACTGTAGAAGCTTCTTCCCATGGATCGTCCGCGCAGCTTAGTGTCTCTAGAGGATCTTCGCACCATTCTCGAGAATCGGTACCTTTACTCCTCCTATTCCTAGCACTTCTACTATGTCTACTACTCCGGTATTTCGATTCTTGGTTCTTTGATTACGCTTGTTGCAATCACATGACATCAAACTACGCCTTATTTCGGTCTAAATCCTCCGCTTTACATGCACCTCATATTCTTCTTCGATAATTCACATATGAGAGTTAGTCATACAGGAAACATTTCCACATCTACATTATCTTTAACTAACACATTCCTTGTTCCTAAACTCTCACTTAACTTGATCTATGTCGGCCAATTGTGTGAACTTGGTCTTGATATTCACTTCTCTTCTTATGGTTGTCGTGTGTAGGATCCTCGGACGGGACAGACACTTGGGACAGGCCGTAAAGTGGGGCGTCTCTTTGAGCTTGTTTCCCTAAATATTCCGACCTCTTTTGCTGCTTGTGCTGCCACAGTGTCCTCTGAAACTTGGCATTCTAGGTTAGGTCATGCTTCCTTTTCTAGGTTAAGCTCTTTAATTTCGAGTGGTCATTTAAGTTACGTTGACACTAAACATTTTGATTATCTGCCTTGTAAGTTGGGAAAACATCATGCTTTACCGTTTAGGACTAGTGATTACGTGTCTCATGCTCCTTTTGATCTCATTCACTGCGATATATGGGGACCTTCCCCACTCCCACCATGGGTGGCTCTCGCTATTTTGTCATTTTTGTGGATGACCATTCTCGGTATACTTGGGTTTATCTTATGAAAAATCGTTACGAACTTTCTCGTATTTATCGTGATTTCGTTGCTATGGTTAAAACCCAATTTTCACGAGATATTAAGATTTTAAATCTTGATAATGCTATGGAATATAGAGATATAGAATTTCTTCGGATTCTTTCTCAAAATGGTACTATCATTCATCGCTCTTGCCACTGGCACCTCTCAACAAAATGGTAGAGTGAACGTAAGCATAGGCATATCTTAGATGTTGTACGCACTCTTTTTCATCTCTGCCTCTTGTCGAACGGTTTTGGGGAAGCTTGTCCTGCGCTGTTTACACTATAAATCGTACTCCATCACCTATTATAGGTCACATCTCTCCTTACGAGCGTTTGTATGGTAGTGTCTCAAATTACACTCTTCTACGTGTTTTTGGTAGTGCCTGTTTTGTGCACCTTCATCCACATGAGCGCACGAAATTAGAACCTCGTGCCCATGTATGCTGCTTCCTTGGATATGGCATTGAGCATAAAGGGTATAGATGTTGGGATCCCGCTTCCAATCGTCTTCGTGTGTCTCGTCATGTCACGTTTTGGGAACACAAGATGTTCTCCTCTATTCATCCCTTCGACCCCTCTACTCATGTTCCTTTCTTTACCAATCCTTCCGTGGACTTATTTCCAGAAGACACTACACCTCCATCCACATCTGACTTTTCCATTCCAGATGTACATTTCTCTCATCTTGAAGCAGGACATTCTGGTGACCCTACTTTGGCCACTTCTGACGTGTCTGCACCTCCCGTGATTCTCCACCGGCGGTCATTCCTTCATCCTCGATCGTCGCCCCACCGAGTAAGTCAACCTTCATTTGGCCGAGATTACCATTGTTATTCTACAATAGCTTCCCTTCATGAACCTCGCACATACAGAGAAGCTAATACTAACCCTCTTTGGCAGAAGGCAATGGTCGATGAGTTACAAGCTTTAGACAAATCTCATACTTGGGATTTAGTTGCTCTGCCTCCTGGTAAGTCCGATGTCGGTTGTAAATGGGTGTACAAGATTAAGACAAAAGCAAAATGTGTGGACCGCTATAAAGCTCGCTCGTTGCAAAAGGCTTCACTCGGGAATATGGCATTGACTATGAAGAGACTTTTGCCCCCGTTGCACGTCTTACTTACATTCGCGATCTTCTTCTTTGCCATCTTACATTAGCGTTGGCCGCATTTAGGATGGATGTCAAAAATGCATTCCTAAATGGCGATCTCACCGAGGAAGTTTATATGGTACCTCCTCCTGGCTACACTCATTCTTCCCACCAAGTGTGTCGATTACGTCGTGCATTATATGGATTGAAACAATCTCCTTGTGCATGGTATTCCAAGTTTAGCTCCACCATGGCATCTCTTGGCTTTAAATCTAGTCCCCATGACCACGCTCGTTTTGTTCAACATACTTCTCGTGGATCTATTCTCCTGCTTCTATATGTCGATGATATGGTTATTACTGGAGATGATCGTCCCGGAATTTCAAAACTCAAGCATTATCTTGGTCAACAGTTCGAGATGAAGGATCTCGGACAACTTAGTTATTTTTTAGGCTTGGAGGTTACTTCAGACACATCCGGATATTATCTTTCACAAGCCAAATATGCCACCGATCTTCTTTCTCGAGCGGGACTCACGGACACCAAGGTCGTTACGACCCCTCTTGAGATCAATGCCAAATTTGATGCCGGTGATGGGACTCCTCTCCAAAACCCTACCTCTATCGACGGCTAGTTGGCGATCTTATATATCTCACTGTTACTCGCCACGACATCGCTCATCTTTGTTCATATTGTCGGCCCGAGTACATGACGGCGCCTCGTACAACTCACTTTGCTGCAGTTCTTCGTATTCTTCGCTATGTCAAAGTACGTTATTTCATGGCCTTCACTTTTCTGCTCATTCGACATTGGAGTTGACTGCCTATTCAGATGCTGACTGGGCCGGTGACCCTCAAGATCGTCGTTCCACTACGGGTTATTGTTTTTTCTTGGGCACTTCACTTATCTCCTGGCGTAGCAAGAAACAATCCACTATTGCTCGTTCTAGTACAGAAGCTGAATATCGAGCTCTTGCTGATACCACATCGGAGTTATTATGGTTGCGATGGCTACTGGAAGATATGGGAGTCCGTCATCATAGTGGGACAATCCTTCATTGCGACAATCGCAGTGCTATCCAAATTGCACATAATGATGTTTTCCACGAACGCACCAAACACATTGAGATAGATTGTCACTTCATCCGCTCTCATGTTCTTCGTGGCACTCTACGACTTGTCTTTACTTCATCAGCTAATCAGATTGCCGATATCTTCACAAAGACACATCCACCTGGGCGCTTCTTAGATCTTCTCTCCAAACTCCAGTTGACTTGTTTCAACTCATCTTGAGTTTGCGGGGGGATGTTAAACATAATATGTAATTTAGGTTTACTGTTCATTCATTTAGGTTTACTGTTCATTCTTTCCCTATATAAAGGGACTTGGCCTTGTAGTTCAAAGCAAGTAAGATACACAAATTTCACTCATCTCAACTGACATATATAATTTCATGACATTTTTTTTCCTTCTGCATCATCATATCTCAAGTCAAATCTCCGTTTCGTTATAATGTAGCCGCAACTAGACATAGCTTCCACCATTGGCTATTAACTTCATACTATGATACTGTATACTTATGCCTGCCATCACCCATGGCCTCCTCTCGCAACTTTTATTTCACTGCTTCAACCAATCGCCTCTCTGGATCGCGTTCGACCAGATTCTTCACTGAACATGTACTTTTTTTTTTTTGCTTCTTATTCTCACTTTGCTGCGCGCGTCAGTGTGCTGAGTTCACCATATTCTTCTTTGTTGAACATTTCGAAACTGATTCTCCGTTGAAAGTTTATACCATGATTTTTCTGTCTATCAATAATTGCATGCATTGCACGATGAATGTGAAGAAGTAGACCATTATCTCAGCAATAATGAGCCAAGCCAGTATTTTCATTGAATCCCCCCTATTAAGTTGTCATGCATGACAGTAGGAATTCCCAATTCTTTAGCAAATATAACCCTTTTTATCATTTCTTCGCACGTACCTACGTCAACATTCAAGTAATGCCCTTTGATTTTACTTGTTTCAGCATGTGCTTTAAAAAGTCTTCTAGCTATATTTTCTGTTACTCCGCCCATTTCATAAAATATTCTACCTGATTTAACAACAGCTACCCAATATTCGGGAGATCCTTTATCCGAATCCATACATGTTTCTAAAGGTTTTACCATAACCGGTTTGTACACGTACCCATATTTTTCCACCACGGCACACATTTCTTGTCATTACTTGTCGCCCTGCTTCTATTTGTCTATATGTGATCGAGCGTTCCCTTTGTGTTTTATTGTTCCTGCTTTATCTTTCTCAGGCCGTATATATGCCCCTCGGATTTAACCGTGAATATACCCCGTATAGCCCAGAACATCTTGCCCAATTCAGCCTTGAAAACCACGATTCAACCGAGAATTCTTGGGGTTCAATTCACATTTCGTATCTTGTACTAACTGTTCTTATCTTGTGTTAGTTTTTGTTTTATATTTAATTTAACACACACATGCATAGCACATGTGCTCATCTGGCCAAGCAAGAACAAAATTGAGAGTGGCCGAATTTCGAATGGAGGCCGGGCTCGCGTGGACTCAGTCTTGAAAATTCAAATGAGGTTAGGGCCCCCTTCTTCCAAATTCAATCTCATTTCGCATGTCGAATCAATTGGAATGCAATTCCCGACTTGATCTATATTTCATTAGATGAGGAAATGTTATCCCTAAACAAATTGTCTATAGTATCTAAATGCAATGATCAATGTGACCACAAAATTATGTGATATCCATATTTTTGTCTAGGGATTAAATTCTGTCATTTTAGATGAAGTTTAAACCCTCATTTTTATCTAGTGCGTGAGAGATCTTCAAATGAAAATAAGGTGTCAACAGCTCCTCAACATCCTCAAACCTTTCCAACATTTCAAATTCGTGGTACGTTTGTCCACATGAAATGTCCAAGCTCTCTTGTTTGGCATCTTGGAGATCACATCTTCAAGTAACAAGAAATAGGATAAAAGGCTATCCTTTCAACTCAATCTGCCAATTTGACGTAGCCCCAATGTCGACTACTCGAACAACAGGATCGGGAGAGTGACTTGCACACACAGAAACTCCGTTGCAAAATCGAGCAGAAATTTAAGTTCTGCGCTAGTTTAGAAAAATGGGCATAACTCTATTAAATCTGATCGGAATGACCTGATTCCAAAGCCAAAAGAACAAGGACTCCTGGATCTACAACTTTTATGTTTTGAGCTTTCTCAAATAAGCACCGCAGAGTTGTCGAATTCAGAAGGAAAGTGGACGGTTGTGATTGGTCAGGATGCGGGAAAGGATAGGAACTTCAATGATGCTCTTCTAGGCCTCCAAAGAAGTTGATAGGGCATCAATTCTTCTAGATTGATGGCTGAAACTCTTCAAGAATGCAGACTTGAAAAGCTCCGACTCTTCAAGGACGAAGTGAAAACTCGTCTAGGTTTTCAAGGGGTTTGAACTCTTCGAGATTCAAGGGAATTGCACTAGGCAAATTCCGTTAATCACATTCAGTCTGTCTGTTTGCATGGACTTGAAGCCCTTTTATACAAAAACAGAAGAAGAGCAAAAGTCTAAACCTAGAAACCATAAGCTATTAAAGTACATAGAAACTAGAAACACTTAGAAACTACGAACTATTAAATGTACAATATTTTCAATGCTAGTGGCCGTCTCGAGGAGCCTTGATGCAAGCTTTGATGCATGGAAAATGACAAAGTCAAAGATGAGGCTTTTCGCTTATCAAACTTATCGGTAAGACTCTTGTTGATAAACTGATAAAGCCAAAGATGAGGCTTTTCTCTTATCGATCTTATCGGTAAGACTCTTATCAATTTGTCTGTCTTGAATACAAGCTGATCTTCTTGGCCGAACGAGTTGATCTTGAAGTTGGGCTGCATCATTCCCCCCTTCTTTAAAAGAATTCGACCCCGAATTCGAATCATCATCAGACGAAGAATCACCCACATAAGGTGTTAAATGCCAAATATTGAACATGTCATGTATCTTCATATGAGAAGGCAACTTTAGTCAATATGCATTAGGATTGATACGCTCAAGAACTTCAAGCGGACCAAGCTTTCGATTAGTAAGCTTGTTGTAGGTTCCGATGGGATGACGCTCCAGTGGCAAATAAGCCCAAACAAAGTCTCATGATTCAAAGATGATTACGCGTCAACGCTTATCGACATCCTTTTTATAGGACTCAACCTTGTTCTCCAACCGTTGGCGCACATCTTCATGAACTAGCCTCATTTGAGAAACGGTAGCATCCACCTTATCAATCGCCTTTTCAGCAAAAGGAATAGGTACAAGATCAAGAGCAGTCTTCGGTTGTCGACCATACACAATCACAAAGGGACTATATCCAGTGGTACGGTTCACCGAACAATTATAGGCAAATTCTCCAAGTGACAATCGTGTCTCCCAAGCAGGGATTATCATCAATCAAAGTCCTTAACAGATTTCCTGAGGATCGATTAACAACTTTAGTTTGTCTATTTATTTAGGGGTGAAACACAGTACTATATTGTAGCTTAGTACCAATGTTCTTCCATAATTGTAGCCAAAAGTGACTAAGAAACTTGGTGTCCCGATCAGAAGTAATTGTTTTAGGAAGGCCATGCAATTTGTAGACTTCTTTGAAGAATAATTCAGCAATTCGTGAAGCATCCATAGTTTTGCGATAAGGAATGAAATGTGCCATCTTAGAAAATCTATCTACAACCACAAAGATTGAATCTATACCTCTAAGTGTACCCGGTAGTCCGAGGACAAAGTCCATAGAGATATCTTCCCAAGGGGCTTGTGGTATTGGCAAAGGCAAATAGAGACCAGCATTGGTAGCTTGTCCCTTTCCTACTTAGCATCGTCGACACCTCATGACACGTCGATATACATCTCATTTCATATGGGGCCAAAAGTATTTGGCTGAGACAAGTTGCATAGTCTTATCGTGCCCAAAATGTCCATCATGATGAATTTCATCGATCACCCTTTGTTGAAGAGAATAATCCGGCACACATAGACGATTTCCTTTGAAAAGAGAACCATCATATAGAGTAAAATCAGCAAGCTTCTTGTCTTATGCATCTAGAATGATTTTGGAGAAATAGGGATCTTCTGGATACAACTCTTGAAAAGAGTCAAATCCAAGAACAGTAGAATGCATAGTATGGAGTAAACTCTTCTTTCAACTAAGAGCATCGGCAACTTGATTTTGAACTCCCGCCTTATGCTTGATAATGAACGTGAATTCTTGAACATATTCAACTCATTTGGCACGCTTGGAATTAACCTTTTGCTGCCCTGAAATATACTTGAGAGCTTCATGGTCAGTGTATAAAATAAACTCTCAATGAATAAGATATTGCCTCCAATGCTCAAGTGTCAGGAATAGTGCATAAAATTCCAAATCATAATTGCTATAACGAAGTTTTGCACCATTCCATTTCTCACTAAAGAAGGCAATAGGTCGACCTCCTTGACTTAGAACTCCTCCTATGCCAGTACCTGATGCATCACAATGTACCTCAAAGACAAGATCAAAGTTTGGCAATGCAAGGACCGGTGCCGCACATAACTTTTCTTTGAGATGTTCAAAACTTCTTTGGGCTGCACTTGTCCACTCAAAAACTCCTTTCTTCATGCAAGAGGTGAGTGGGGCTGCAATAGTGCTAAAATGCGCAATGAACAGCCGATAGAAAGAAGCTAAACCATGAAAGCTTCGAACTTCGTGCACATTCGTTGGAGTTGGCCATTCTTTTATCACCTTGATATTGGCATCATCAACCGAAATCCCTTCTTTTGAGATATGAAATCCCAAGAATAGGATTTGCGACACCATGAAGTAGCACTTGTCGGGGGCTGCATACAAGCACTCTTGCCGTAACACTTGTATTACTTCTCGAAGGTGCTGCAAGTGCTCATTAGTAGACTTACTAAAAATCAGAATATCATCAAAATAAATGACAACAAATTTCCCAAGAAATGGCTTCAAAACTTGAGTCATAAACCTCATGAAAGTCGATGGTGCATTAGATAATTCGAATGGCATAACTAGCCACTCAAACAATCCATCCTTGGTTTTAAATGCGGTCTTCCATTCATCTTCGGGTTTGATTATGATTTGATGATAACCGCTCTTTAAATCTAGCTTTAAGAAGATGGTTGCACCCAAAAGTTGATCCAAAAGATCATCAAGACAAGGAATAGGAAAGCGGTACTTGATGGTGATCTTGTTGATCGCCCTATTGTCGACACACATTCTCCAAGTGCCATTTTTCTTCGGCACCAAGAGGGCTGGAATGGCACGTGAGCTGAGACTCTCCCTTATAAAACCCTTGTTCAAGAGTTCCATAACTTGTCGCTGCAATTCTTCATGTTCAACCGGACTCATTCGGTAATGAGCGAGATTGGGTAGTGAAGCTCTAGGCATCAAGTCAATTTGATGCTGAATATCTCTCATAGGAGGAAGACCAGGTGGTAAATCAATCAAAAAGACATCTTTAAATTCTTCTAACAAAGACTGAGCTTGATGGGGTATGGGAGGTACAATTACATTCTCCACACCTGTTTTGTTAAACAAAACATACACAATACGGCAAAAAAACACTACAAGTGCCATAAGTTATGTACGGCGGTCACTTTGGTGCAAAAAAAATTTTTTTGATCACTTCAGTGCTAAAATTTTTGAAAAACAATCACTTATGTGCTAAAATTTTTGAAAAACGATCACTTAAGTGTCAACTCCGGTACTGTACATAATTTTTCGTCGGAAATCTGACGTGGCATTTTTTTTATTAATTTCTGAAGCTAACGTGGCTCACTGGAGTTAGCACTTAAGTGATCATTTTTTTAAAAATTTTAGCACTTAAGTGATCGTTTTTCAAAAATTTTAGTACTGAAGTGATCCAAAAAAACTTTTGGCACTTAAGTGATCGTTTTGCCTCCGATTTGGCATTTAAGTGAGCCGGCGAAAACTTTTGGCACTAAAGTGAGCGCCGTACACAACTTATGGCACTTATAGTGTCATTTTGCCTACACGATACTAACATCTTTCATGGCACCCTTTACATATTTCATTATGAGCAAAGTAGGGGATAAGGAATTCTCAACCAAAGGAGTCTTAAGAGGTTCCTTACTAGGCGCCAAAGTAATTTTCTTTCCTCCATACATAAAAGAATACGTATTATGATAGCCATCACGAGTATTCTTCCTATCAAATTGCCATGGTCGGCCAAGAATAACATGACTAGCATCCATAGGAAGAACATCGCACCATATTTTATCAAAATAGGTAGAGCCGATGGAAAAATTGACAAAGCATCGTTTGGAAACGGTTACCTCGGAACCTTTCTTCAACCACAACATTTTGTACGGTGTGGGGTGCACTTTCAACTTCAATTTTAGCTTGCTTGCCGCCACGTTAGAAATCACATTTTCACAACAACCAGAGTTAATAATTAATTAACATACCTTCCTTGAAATGGTGCAGGCTGAATGAAAAATATTGGTGCGTAGCTACCTATCTCCGGTGTCATCTTTTAGGAGTGAGGAAAATCTTTCTCACCATTAGAAGCTCTCAGGAATCAGTATGTATTATTTGTTCATCATCCGCAGCAACTTCATCATCTTTTGATTCTTCATCACGTGGTTCATTCAAATTTTCATCAGACTCATTATCCACCAATAAAGCTTTACCGGCTGGTCGATTCTTATTGTTTTGACAATTACTATCACGATGACCTATCTCCCCACAAGAATAACAATGCATACCAGTTATAGATGGTTGTTTTGAAATGTTGGATTGAGAAGAAGGCTTACTAGTAGATTGTGCCGTAGGTTTAGCAACTTTGGCGGTGTTGGTGGTAGTCCGGGTTGTCCTATTTGGTAAGGTAGAAGGTTGTTGCCTCCTAGAGCGAAAACGCTCCACTTTGAGTGCCCACTGATGTGCATCTCCTAAATCCCAAATGTCAAGAACTTCCAAGGCATCTTGGATATACAGCTGCAGACCATTCAAGTACTTGTTTACAAGCACCTCTTTTGGGTCTTGAATCTTGTTGCGAATCACTAGCTCATTGAATTCGTTGGTGTATTGGTCTACCGTTCGCGTACCTTGCCTCAGATTTTGATACCACTGATAGAGCTCTCTCTTGTATCCTTTGGGAAGGAAGTACTTTCGAATCTTGTCCTCCATTTTTCTCCGCGAAGTGATTGGAGCCTTGCCAATAGATTGGCGGGTTTGTTTCTCACGTCTCTACCAAGCTATAGCCTTGCCTCAGAGTCGCATAACAATTATGCCAACTTGACAATCATCCGAGACATTCCTATGCTCGAAATCTTCATTCACAAGTGTCAACCAATCGACAATTTCATCAGTAGAATCGGTACCTGAAAATTCTGGAATATCTCTCTTGATTTCCTTTTCCCAATCTGGTTCCCGAACCTCTTGTGCGCTATGTGGAGCATTCGTCCTTTGGGGAAAAGATTGCACACTTTTTGAAGAAGAAGAATCACCATTGGATTCTCCGGTTCTAGAACGAGGCGGAGGATTGTTTGCTTCAACCCTCAGATGTTGAACTTCTCGGGTTAAGTCATCAATTCGTTGTTGCAAGTTCGCCGCAAGTGTATACACTTCGCCTAATGGAATGGTCCTGCCACCTCGACGTCTTGCTTGTCTTGGAGGCATTGTCCTCTCCTCCAAGGCTCTAATACCAAATGACGTAGCCCCAAGGTCGACTACTCGAACAACAGGATCGGAAGAGTGACTTGCACACACGGAAACTCCGTCGCAAAATCGAGCAGAAATTTCAGTTCTGCGCTAGTTTAGGAAAATGAGCATAACTCTGTCAAATCAATTGGAATGACCTGATTCCAAAGCCAAAAGAACAAGGGCTCCTGGATCTACAACTTTTATGTTTTGAGCTTTCTCAAATAAGCACTGCAGAGTTGTCAAATTCAGAAGGAAAGTAGACGGTCGTGACTGGTCAAGATGCGGGAAAAGATAGGAACTTCAAGGATGCTCTTCTAGGCCTCCAAGGAAGTTGAAAGGGCATCAATTCTTCTAGATTGATGGCTGCAACTCTTCAAGGATGTAGACTTGAAAAGCTCCGACTCTTCAAGGACGGAGTGAAAACTCTTCTAGGTTTTCAAGGGGTTTGAACTCTTCAAGGTTCAAGGGAATTGCAATAGGCAAATCTCATTAATCACATTCAGTCTGTCTATTTGCATGGACTTGAAGCCCTTTTATACAAAAACAGAAAAAAAAAGCAAAAGTCTAAACCTAGAAACCACAAGCTATTAAAGTACATAGAAACTAGAAACACTTAGAATTTTTTTTTTTTAGAAACACTTAGAAATTAGGAACTATTAAATATACAATATTTTCAATGCTAGTGGCCATCTCGAGGAGTCTTAATGCAAGCTTCGATGCATGGAAAATGACAAAGTCAAATATGAGGCTTTTCGCTTATCGAACTTTTAAGTAAGACTCTTGTCGATAAACTGACAAAGCCAAAAATGAGGCTTTTCTCTTATCGATCTTATCGGTAAGACTCTTGTCGATTTGTTTGTCTTGAATACGAGCCGATCTTCTTGGCTGAACGAGTTGATCTTGAAGTTGGGCTGCATCACAATTCTATTTGGTAATACAAGCTATCAAACGTCGCTCCAGGTCATGTAGGGACCCATGACAATTCTTCATTGTTAAGAGCATACACCCAAGCGGGAATTCACGGGCACACCTCAAAAAGGAATACCAATAATACTGTCGGGACAGTGATTAATTGAAAGGTAAATATCATGCAATAGCTTCTCATTTGAAAGAATATTATCTGGTCTATAAATTTTATGGAATGAGCTCTTTTACGTTGTTCATTACGTAAACTCTACCATAATATTCACATAATTATATTGCATGACGTCATCACTTCGTCCTATTGATCTATCTGCATCCTTTTGTCAGTTTGTGCGTTTCCTTTATTCCCACTAACTATAGATTCACATAGTCATCTTGGAAAATGGAAGGTCAAACCTCAACCACACATTTTCATGAGAGAGAAAGAGACTTGTCATTTGCTTGAGAATTTCCACACGCTTGCGTGTGAGAAAGGAAAATTTTGTGGCTAGCTTTTGACCGTCACACTGTCAGACGGTCATTCTAGCAGCTCTCATTCACAAATTGCGGTCCACAAGAGCCTCCGCCACCTTGTTATCATCTCCGCAAACCATTCAACTCAGTAAGGAAAAAAGAAGAAAATTTCGAAGGCATCATCGTCATCATGAGTTCTAAATCCGAGCTCGTGTTCATCCCACCGCCCATCCTCGGCCACCTGGTGTCGATGGTGGAGATGGCCAAGCTCCTCGTCGACCGAGACAATCGGCTCTCCGTTACAGTCCTTATCATGAAGTTTCCCTTCGACTCCAAGATCGACTCCCATGTCGAGTCGTTGACCACTTCCGTTGCCGCCCGCATCCGCTTCGTCCTCCTCCCTCGGCAAAACCCCTCCCCGGAAGCGTCCGCGATGGCCTTCTTCAAACAGTTCATGGAGAGCCACAAAGCCGACATCCAAGAAGCCGTCCGTGACCTCTCCGCCTCCAGCTCAGCACGGCTCAAGGGGCTCGTCGTCGACATGTTCTGCACCTCGATGGTCGACGTGGCCGTCGAGTTTGGCATCCCTTCGTACGTGTTCATCCCATCGGGCATGGCGCTCGTCGGATTGATGCTGTACCTCCAGTCTCTCCAAGACGAGCAGCACATGGACCTGACAAGGCTCAAGGGCTCTGATGCCGAGCTGGACTTCCCGTGCTTCGCTAATCCGCTGCCCGCCGCCAAATTCTTGCCCTCAGAAGTGTTTACGAAAGAAGACTGCCGGATATTCTTGGGCCACGCCCAGAGGTTTAGGGAAACCAAGGGAATTTTGGTAAATACATTCGCCGAGTTGGAACCACGCGCGGTGGAGGCCCTGGCCGGCCTTGGAGCGCCCAGGGTGTACCCCGTTGGCCCCATACTGAACATCAAGGTCGAGAGCAAAAAGGATTTTGAGATCCAGGACTGGCTCGACGAGCAGCCTGATGCGTCAGTGGTGTTCCTGTGCTTCGGGAGCTATGGGAGCTTCGAGGAGGACCAGGTGAAAGAGATTGCCTGTGCATTGGAGCGGAGCGGGTACCGCTTCCTGTGGTCCCTACGGCGGCCACCGACGAAGGGCAAGCTAGAGGCCCCCTATGACTACGCGGATCCTGCGGAGGTCCTGCCCAAGGGGTTCATTGGGAGGACGACTAGTGTCGGGAGAGTGATCGGGTGGGCCCCACAGGTCGCGGTCCTGGCCCACCGGGCTATCGGAGGGTTCGTGTCACACTGCGGGTGGAACTCCACCCTAGAGAGCATATGGTTCGGCGTACCGATGGTCGCGTGGCCCCAGTATGCAGAGCAACAATTCAACGCGTTCGAGCTGGTGGTGGAGCTCGGCCTCGCAGCAGAGATCAAGATGGATTTTCGAAAAGATCTCACCAAAGGGAGTAACGTCTTCGTGACGGCGGACGAAATAGACGGAGGGATAAGGAAGTTAATGGAGGGTGAGGAGGCCGGGGAGAGAAGGAAGAAGGTGAAGGAGGTGAGCGAAAAAAGTAAGCAGGCTTTGATGGAGGGTGGCTCTTCTTACTTGTCTTTGGCTCACTTCATCGAGGATGTCTGGAGTCAATAAGCCTCCTGGTATTTTGAGTACTGTTGTTATTTTGATTCTATGATTACATGGCGTATGTTCCAGCGTACCTGGGACACCAATCCATGTAGACTGTTCTAGTGGTTGTTACCTCCCTACCGATTTATTCACCAAAGGAAAATACTAATATCGTTATACAATACTAATATCGTTATACAAGTTCAATCTTTGTAGTGATGTGACAGATCAATAAAATTTTTATGTCATTTTTAATAGATCTAATATTATATTTTACTAAATTCCTTTTGAAAATTGGTTCATCAATGCGCATGGTATTCTTTTGACTTTATAGAATGGGGGATAAATTGGGGACCAAGAAATTTCTTCAATCCTTAATTTGATGTCCCCTATAGTGATGGAGACATCTCGTGATTCATCACATCAAGTAAACTTAAATGTTAAGTACAACGACAGAGAAAGTGACGTTTGAACATTTGATGAATTTATATTAAGAACAATCGTTCAAATTATGAAATAACTATCTTAACCATTTTACAGTAAGATTCTTCATTGTTTTGTAAAATTTTATTTCACTTTAAACATAACATGGTTCTCATGGTAAGTTTATTGAAATTCGTCGAAAATTGCGGTTGAATTTATATACGATGACAATACATTTGCTGTAACACTCACACTAAGATATTCTGGTAATTGAGAATTGGATTAGCAAAAATAATAATTGTCAATCAATCTATTAAGTAGATATAGTAATTTGAAAGGAAAAATTACCAAAAAAAAGTTATAAACTTATTGCATTTGTGTCAATTCAGTCATAAAACTCTCAATTGTGCCAATTGAATCCTAAACATTTTCACGTTTTGCCAATTGAGTCCTAAGCCTTTTTGTTCAATTTAATGCATTATGAACCAATTAAGAGATATTAACAACTCAAGACTACATCAAATCTCCGGCACATAACTTCTCTAACCTAATTTACACATGCTTCTATCTTGACCCTCCTGAAATGAATCTCGAGAGAGTTTGACGGATTGCGAATAGGGCAAGAAAACCTTCTTATGAGGTGGTGCTTACACTTCGTACGAACTCTCTAAAACCCTACTGATCGCAACTTGATTTTTCATTAATTATTTCATTTTATTTTTAATCAAATATCGCCCCTCTCCTAATCTAGACTGGTTAGGAGTCTAAGTAAGATGCAGGAGCCCACCCACCTTACATTTGCGAACCAGAGGTGAAAAATATCCTTTAAGATAGGGCCAAAGGGAGAAAAAGTCCTTCCTCCGGAGGGCTTGATTAAGGTCGGTTCATGTAATGCTTGTTGTTAATACCTCTTTCTCTTTTGTGAAAAAACATTTCATGTAATATTTTCAATTTTATTCCCTAATATTCATCTAAGAATCCATGAATAAATGCTCAAACATTATAAATTAAGTCAATCAATAATAAAACAAATAATGCACAAGAAAATACCCGAGCCATGTCGGGTACCATTGTACATCTTCTTCTTCTAGGACAGGACACCGTGAAGTATAAATGAAATTCGACGTGCGTCAAATATAAATTTCTTAATCTAAGTGATGATGGATGCATTCTAAAATTGACAAAAATAAAACTGATAATATAAAAACGAAAACTAAACTAATCCTATACATGTAATGCAAGAAATATCTAAAAGCAATTCAAATTTTTATTTTATTTTATTATCCTGTTTTATATTTTTTGCAAAAAAAAAAACTATCTAAACATCCATGGTGAGAATAAAACTAAAATTTAATGCTGAAAATAATTAAGAACAAGGAACTCCTAAAGTATTGCAGGAAAACGGTATCAGCAGATGTAAGATGCAATGCATGCTGGAATTTGAAAAATAATGACACTGGCATGAATAAAACACGTTATATGATGCAAATATAGATAAACAAAAAACATGGATTCTATATCTACTATGAAAGCGAGTACGAACTAAAATTATGTAAACCAATTCAAATTACGTAATAATTTATCAACATTGATATAAATTTAAACAGCGCACATTATGACATCAATTATAAGCTATTCACGAGAAAACATCAAACTAAAACCAAACGCGATGTGAATTGGTTCGGATTAGACCATATTCAAGACAAGTTGCTCCGTGTTTTCGATTCGGATTGTGAGGGCATTGAGGGATCAATACTCGGATGAAACTGAAGTAAAACATTAGTAGGCTCACACAATCGATTTAGTTGAGAGGGGAACAAAAGTTCAGGTTCTTACTTCTAAGCACGATAAACTCCACGGATGCCGACCCGTTTCCGTTGAATGCTCCGATGAACTCCGGCGAACGATGTGGCAACAAGAGCTCGCCCATTAAGGGTGAGTTTATTTAGCGGAGAAATGAATGATTTGGTAAACATTTTACTAAAAATGATATGAACAAACAAAAAGAATTGATTGTCCACGAAAATATTGAGACATAAATTGTTATCGATAATAAAAACATTTCTGGTTTACTATTTATTTCGACCGATATAAATGATCCTTTTTTCAAAAAAAAGATCGCTTGTATCGCCTAACATAACTAGTCATTGAAAAATATTTTCATTATTGATAATAATTTATGTCTAAACATTTTCGTGGATGATGAAAATATTTTTTCTTCATTTATTTTTGTAAAGCAATCATTTTTAGGAAAATGTGTTCTCAAATCATTCATTTTTCGTTAAATAAATGTAATCTTAACAGGTACCAAATTCCAACGTTTCCTCATTTCGGTGAACTTCTGTTTTCGCCGCTTCCACCGATCGCACCTGTCTATCTTGCTCGACCAGATTCTTCGGTGAACGCACACTTCTCTTGCTTTCTTATTCTCTCTCGAGTGTGCTGCCCATGTTGTTTTATTCCATGAGTTCACCCTATTCTTCTTTGTTTTTTCTCCTGTTTCGTCTTCCTCGGGCCCCATATACGCCCCTCTTATTCAACCATGAATCTGTCCCATATGGCCAAGAATTTCTTGCCCAATCGAACCGTGAAAATCCACCTTTCGATCGAAGAATTCTTGTCAAGGTTTCTCTCCGTTCCTTTCTGTTTTGCCCAGATTCGCATTCCCTATTTTCTACTAGCTGAATATTCTTATCTTTCCTCGGTTTCGAAATTCCAGCTGATTTCGCATGCCGGGCCAATTTGAATACAATTCACAATTGGACACGTGTTTATTTGATGCGGACATTATCCATAAACATAATGACTCTAGTATCTAAAACTTGGAAATATACAGTATATAGAAGGTGATTTCAAAATCCTGTTATATCGATATTTTTTTGTTAATCATGTGAGATCTTTAGGCGATAATTTGTCCACATGAAATGTTCAAGCCCTTGTTCGGAATCTTAGAGATCACATCTTCAAGTGATAAGATATAAGGATACAAGACTGTCTTTTTCTACTTAATCCGCTAATTCTTAGTGTCTTATCATATCCTATGTTCCTCTTTCTGTCGATATTGGTCTAAATAATCTACAGATTATATAATAACTTATCGATCTACCAATGATGTGACATCATATAAAGTTATAAACCACTCGATATTTTCAACTTGAAATAGCTTCTCGAGTGCATCAAATGCATATGAGGGGCCAAGCTTCTCTTCGACTCCGATGATCTACTCTCCAATACTATCCTCATCATGAAGTTCCCCTTTGACTCCGAGATCGATACCCCCGTCGAGTTGCTCGTTGCCTCCGCTGCTGCCCGCATCCGCTTTGTCCTCCTCCCTTGGCGAAACCCACCCCCGAGGACGTCCCCACTGGCCTTCCTCCATTACTTCATGGAGAGCCTCAAATCCGACTTACGAGAAGCCGTAGCCAAGATCTCTGCCTGTGGCACGCCATGGCTTGCAGGGCTCGTCGTTGACATGTCTTGCACATCGATGATCAATGTGGCACTCGAGTTCGGCATCCCTTCCTACATGTTCTTCACGTCGAGCACGGCGTGCCTCAGAATCATGCTGCACCCTCAGTCTCTCCAAGACGAGCAACGCATGGACCTGACCAGGCTCAAGGGCTCTGACACCAAGCTGGACATCTCATGCTTCGTTAGTCCACTGCTCACCGCCAAGTTCTTGCTCTTGGAAGTGTTTATAAAAGAAGACTGCCAAATATTCTTGGGCCACGCCCTGAGGTTTAGGGAAATCAAGGGAATTTTGGTAAATACATTCGCCGAGTTGGAACCACGCGCGGTGGAGGCCCTGGCCGGCCTTGGAGTGCCCGCGGTTTACCATGTGGGCCCCATACTGAACATCAAGGTTGAGAGCAAAAAGGGTCTCGAGACCCTGGAGTGGCTCGACCGGCAGCCAGACACGTCAGTGGTGTTCCTGTGCTTCAGGAGCAAGGGGAGCTTCGACGAGCACCAGGCAAAAGAGATTGCTTGTGCATTAGAGCGGGAATCGCTTCCTGTGGTCCCAACAGCCGCGGCCGGCAAAGGGCAAGATGGATGCCCCCCATGACTACGCGGATCTCGCAGAGGTCCTGCCCGAGGTGTTCCTCAACAGGACGGCTGAGGTTGGGAGAGTGATCGGGTGGGCCCCATAGGTTGCCATCCTAGCCCACCGAGCCATCAGAGGGTTCGTGTCGCACTGCAGGTAGAACTCCAGCCTAGAGAGCATATGGTTCGGTGTGTCGGTCACCGCGTGGCCTCAATACGCGGAGCAACAGTTCAACGCATTCCAGCTGGTGGTGGAGCTCAGCTTGGCAGCGGAGATTAAGATGGATTATCGGAGAGATCACGACAAAGGGAGTGACCTCGTTGTGACGGCAGACGAAATAGAGGGAGGGATAAGGAAGCCAATGCAGGCCAAGTTCGCTAGGGAGAGGAGGAAAAAGGTGAAGCAGGTGAGCGAGAAGGGTAGAAAGGCTTTGACGGAGGGTGGCTCTTCTTACTCGTCTTTGGCTCGCTTCATCGAGGATGTCTCGAGTCAATAAGCCTTCATTTAGCTACGAGACGGGTTGGTTGGTATTTTGAGTACTGTTGGTATTTGGATTCTACAATTACTTGGAGTGCGTGTGTTTTAGGGTTTGTGTGGCTATAATCCATAATCCATGTTGATTTTCGTCGACCCTTGACGAGTTTTAAGTGGAACCAATCATTTGGGTTTGGCCCACGAGTTGTAACTTGCAAATGCAACGACAGATATAGAATGGGTTCAAAAAGACATCATTCACAAATTTCCATATGGTAGATTTTCGTGTACTTTGCACCTCCTCGATCTCCAGATATAAACAAAACTCCATTATGCTCATGCCTTCACCTCTCCCTGGTTTGTTGTCCTTGTTCTCTTGCGTCCATTGCTGTTCTCATTCGTGCTTCTGAAAGTTAGGGCTCTCGGTTCTTCCGTAGCGTGTGATGGAGAGGATGAGTGTGAAAAGCATTTCGGAGTAGCAAATTTAGCAAAATTGAACTTTCGTCGAAGATGTAAATTTGATTTGACCCCGTGCGGAAAGTAAAGGACCCACGGATTCATGAACCGAGTAAAACACTATAAGACGCGGTAATCAGCCCCTCCTTGCCCATCAGGTGAGACAATTTTACGAGGAAGGCTGCATTTAACGGTTGGCAGAGCGAATCCCATTAAGGCCAACATCTCATAGGATTGATGGGACGCAATAGACAAAACTGAAGGCAAAATCTAACATGCTTGAGTTTAAGGATGTTGTAATATTATCGCGGAAACTGATAGAATCTTGAAATTAATCAACATGAAATCACTTGAAAAATAAACGATGAACAATAAAGGATACCAAAGATGTACGTGCTTCGGTCCGAGTGTCAACACTTACTCAATCCTAATATGATTTCTAATTAGCAAAGCAAGGCACTCAAGACATTTTTTAGGGTTTGCGCTTTATTAAAATGCATACTAACCCATATGCAATGACGTGCAAAAATCGGCATGTGATTAATGCAACCTAACTTGCAAATTATATGGCATGCGACAATGTGACCTAATTCTAAAGACGGAAAATGATATTTTTTTTTTGGTATTTTTTGAATGATATTCGAAATTAAAAATTACTCAAATTAAGAATATAATCTATCCTAATCTATCCTAAAGTAACTCATTCTTTTTTGGGATTTTCATGGAAATTCGGAATCTTAAAATAACCTAAATAATCTTTTAGGATTAGAATAACACCTAATTTAAACTAGGAAATAAATTATCTTAAGTCCTAATTTAAATTAAATAATTATCCTATCTTCTAGATACATTTAGGATTCCCTAAACATGCAAAACTTATAATTTAAATCCTAACTAACATTTTTTTTTGGTAAGGTAACTAACATATTTTTGGATTTTCTTTATTTAAAAAAAAAAAAGCAATCAAACAAAGAAAACAACCTCATTCAAACAATCCACGCAATCCGCAAGATTCTTCTTATCAAACTTGAATTAGGAAAGAGAATCGAGCTAATGGTCATATCTATAGGGTTATAGATATCGACGGAGAGCCGATTATTTAAATTTGGAAAGCAGATAAAATCAATTATCGCATCCAAGTAGTTATGGATGAGATAACGATTTCCATATCTCCGCATATCGTACCTTAGGGATAAGGTCAGATAGTCGTACAGATACGTTGCCAAATTAGGAGTAATTCCTAATTTCGAGTGTTTTAGAAGGGAAAATTATCAAATCAGTTCTAAACCTATTGTACGGCGGCCAATTCAATCCTAAACCTTTTAAGTTTGCAAATTCAGTCCTAAACCTTTTAAATTCTTGCCAATTGAGTCCTTCCGGCCAATTTTGGCCGGCCGGCGCTGACGTGGCCGCCGGCCGTCCGATCAACGCTGACGTGGCAAATTTTAATTATTTTTTTCAATTTTTTAATATTTTTTTTTCTTTTTCTTCTTTTTTTTTCTAGTTTTCTCGCGGTCCGGCCGGCCTGAGAGGAGGGCGAGGCCTCGCGGCTCGCCCGCCGGCCCTGGTTGGGCGAGGCTCGGCGAGGCGAGGTCGAACCTCGCCCGATCGGCGAGGCTCGACCTCGCCGTCACGACCCGGGCGACGGAGAGGCTCGGAGGGCGAGGTTGAGCCTCGCCGTCGCGGGTCGCGACGGCGGCTCGACCTCGCCTCCCGAGCCTCGCCGTGCGACCCAGCAGCGGCGCAAGTCGAGCCTCACCGTCGCCGGGTCGCGAGGCGAGGTTGAGCCTCGCCGGATCGGCGAGGCTCGGCGAGGCCTCGAGCCCGCCCGTCCCGGTCACGACGGCGAGGCTCGACCTCGCCTCGCCGAGCCTTGCCCTCGCCGTCGCGACCCAAGCGACGGCGAAGCTCGACCTCACCTCGCCGAGCCTCGCCGGTGGCCGGCGGGGCGAGCTTTGCCAGAGGCCTCGCCGGCCCTCCCCTCTGGCCAGCCGCCAGTGGCCGGACCGGCCAGAGGGGAGAAACCAGAAAAAAAAAAGAAGAAAAAGAAAAAAAAAAGATTAAAAAAATAATTAAAAATTGCCACGTCAGCGTTGACCGGACGGCTGGCGCCGGCCGGCGGCCAAGTCAGCGCCGGCCGGCCAAAATTGGCCGGAAGGACTCAATTGGCAAGAATTTAAAAGGTTTAGGACTGAATTGGCCGCCGTACAATAGGTTTAGGACTGATTTGACAATTTTTCCTGTTTTAGAATATTGCGGATAGAGCAAACATTATCCCTAAGATCTAGCAATCCATCAAATATTCACATAATATTTAAAACACCTAAACTAGGAATTTAAAATATTCTGAAAAAATATTGGATATCAATCATACCTAATTTGACGGATATTTCCAAATTTGAATCGTCGGGATTGCGGATCGGGACCGGTCGTCAGTGGGTGACCAGCGATAGACGGGCGGGCAACGGTGAAGCTAGTCGTCGTGATTCTCGATCACAGCTTGGGATGCTTGGCAAACCTCAGCTCGATAATGGATCGGCTATGGCACGGCAGGGAGACAATGGAAAGAATTGTTGAGTCGAGCTTGCTGGAATGCTTGCTATGAACTCGCTGGGGTGGTTTGCCTAGCCGAGGAACACACTGATCTAGAGTGAAGGCTACTGCGATGTCGCCTGGATATGTCCGACGTGCGGCTACGCTTGTGCTGGACCGTCGACTTGGTTGAACAACAAGCAAACACTGGAGAAATTGGATCGAGCGACGCAAGGCAAGGACTGGCCCGCCTATTTACTGATTTTGCTGAAAGAATCGCTGGAACACTGAATCGCAATGGCACGGACTGAATTGAAGTTTTGGAGCGTAAGATGCCGCTGATTTAGAGCACAAGAATCAGCAAGACCCAAGTGATGGCGTTGGTGTGAGTGGCAGACAATGCAACAGTGAAGAAAACTCCAACTTTTGACTTTTCCCTGCACTTGCTCTCACTTTGTGAATTTCTGTGTGCGCTTGACCATGTCTAGTGTTGACTAGATTTTATTGCTTTGGCAATGGGTCTTCAATGGCCAATTCTCTCGAACGATGGAAGTGTTGGCGCGGAGATGATGGATGGTTGCCAAGCACAGGAGAAACCGCCGTGGGACCGTCAATCTTTCTCTCTCTCCAAAAAATTCTGATTTGAGAATTATGAGAGCCTCCTTGATTAAGGAGTATAATCACATATTTATATCGCAACCCTAGGTTAATTAGCCGGGCTTTCAACACCTAATAGGTTTTGGCTTAGGCTTCATCCTTTAATTTTTATTTAATTCTAAATGGGCTGAATTAATTTAGGCTTTTCTTTAATTAAACTTAATGAGCTAATTTAAGCTCAAATTAAGATAATCAAGGCCTTTTGGACTCATGATCTTCGGCCCCTATCCCCTAGGTGAGCCGAGTTATGCTTGGTGTCCGAGCTCGGTTTATGCGATGAATTTTCAGCTTACTCACCGCCGCCCGTCCAATGTGGAATGCAATTAAATTATATGATCCTAAACTATATGCTATGCGATTTTGATATTTTTGTTTAGGGGTTAAAATTTAATCCCTAATTTTTCATGCAATTAATCACTAAATGGTGTACCAAAATTTAGGTGTCAACAATAAGGCATTATCATCAAATACTTCTCCAATCTGGCCATGAAGTACGTGAGACATGGCCATATGTCATTTACATGCAATCTACCATCTGAATATGAATTCTCTCTAGTCACCACCTTAACTTTAGTAATATAAAACTCATTTTTCACTTTTTCCGTAATGCTTCTTCACCTTCAAACTTTCAAAGAAAATATCCTCTACTTTCATCACTTTCCGAACCTAGGATTCAAAGTTCCATCTTCCAAGAATTACGAAACCGAGTAGATTTTACTTTCTGAGTTTGAACATACTGATTTCCGGACCCGAGTAGATTTTACTCTCTGAATCTGAACAAACTTACTTCTGAACCCGAATAGATTTTACTTTCCGAATCTGGACATACTCATTTTTTAATCCAATTAGATTTTACTTTTCGAATCTGGACATACTTACTTCTGAACCCAAGAAGATTTTACTTTCCGAATTTGGACATACTTACTTTTGAACTCGAGTAAATTTTACTTTCGAAATTTGGATGTACTTACTTCTGAACCCGAGTAGATTTTACTTTCAAAATCTAGACATACCTACTTCTAAAACCGAATAGATTTTACTTTCTGAATTTGAACATACTTACTTTTGAATCCAAATAGATTTTACTCTCTGAATTTGAAAGTATTCACTCGTCTTATGAGTATATCCATTTATTGAGTACGACCACATGTTGTTCATTTATTTGATTGAGTGACTAATGTAGTTCATTATGTTGATAAATGTGTAACCAAATAAGAAGGGAAGAAGAGTACGTGTATTAAAGTGCATGTAAATGATTATTTATCATTATTTGCATAGAAAATGGCAGATTACTATGATGAACATGGCGATTGTTATGAATTGCATGCAAATGATGTGATTAAGACCTTTGCCATGGCCTATTCGCCATCGAACGAATTCTCTTGTATGAGTATGAATTCGGGAGTTTGCTAGATGTTCTGCCGTGTGTAACGATTCTCTACATGGTTGAGATGATATGATATCATATGATGACATGACTCGTGCAGTCATGACATGACATGACTTTTATAGTCCGGATATGACATTGTTTTTATAACTATGGGATGACATGACTTTTTATAGTCATGGTATGATGTTAAAAAATAGCCATTATCATGCGAATGTATAGTGGTGTATTTATCGTCGCTAAAGTAGAGGATACCCGTCATGAATGGGCTGAGCATGGCAAATGGTACGAATGATTCCGTCCCCCACAAGTTGTGACAATGCCTCGTTAGTCGAGATATCTCGTGAATCGAGATGGTCCTAACCAATAACAAATATGATTTCACATGTGTGTATAGGTGATCTACCATCAGACATCTATGCATCATGAAACAATATGTCATGTGTTTGCATTTGAGTGGGGATAATTTTATGAAATGTTAGTGGTTTTCGGGTGCAGTCATTATTTATTGATACTAGGTGAAGTGGTGAGATGATTGTTCTAACTCAAAACTAGAGATTTCATTTATTGGGTTTCGGCTCATTCCTTTATTTTTCAATTTGTAGAATGATCCCCTGGATACGACGATGGAAAGGGACAAGATGATGCCTGAGGCCATCAACTCTTGAGTTGGATGTGACTCGCTTCTGGGCTAATGTGGGAGTAGAGGACGCATATATATATATATATATATATATATATATATATATATTATTAAACTTGTGCGATTTCATGTTGGGGATGATGAAAAAAATTTAGTTGCGCTTCCGAGTGCTATTTATAAATTAAAAGATAAAATTGGCAAAGACACGTGTCACGCGTGACGTTCTGGGGCATCACAAGTTACACTTAGTCTTCAGTATAGAGATGTGTACAACGGGCCGTCGCTAGGAAGGGCCGTTCTGAGTGTTGCATCGAGTCGGGAAGGTCGCATACAAATTGGAACTTCCGCCAAAACTCAAGGTACATCCGATATTCCACGTTAGTATGCTTAAACATTTCCATGTAGATGAAGAAGACGCGAATTGAGGGGAGTCGCCACAGGCGCCACTTGGAGCAAAAACTTCATATGATCGAGATGTCGACTTCATAATGGTTGATCCAATCATACGAAAGCGGTATCGTGTGTCAAAGCGAGAATATTTGATCCGATGGAAAGGTCTTCCGGAGAGTGAAGTTAGTTGGGAGCCCGAAGAAGCTCTTTTGCAGTTCAAGAAACAAATCGATGCATTTCATGCCGAAGATGCGCGATGAGGGCGTCGCCCGAATAGGTGGGGGAGAATGTCATAGCCTTGAGAATTGGATCGTTCACGAGGATTCTGAACGAAGGACCGTGACCAATCCATGAATGAGCGGGCGGACGTCGAGGATTCTAACTCTCAGGGTTCTCTCGAATATTCTAGAATACTCTTAGGGATGGGCTATACTGTAATTGTACTCTCTTGTAATAAATGGAGGTACATGGTACTTGGGGAGGTATGATCTCCACCGTTAGATCGAGGAGGGATCTATGGATACAGTCAGTCCTATACTTATATATAAAGGGGTCTCCTCCCCTTATTTGTACATCTCATTCTCTCTCTAGAATTTCTCTCTCTAACATCTTATAAGTGAGTGTGGGAAAGGCTGACTTGGGAAGAAAATCCTAAGGTCGCACGGGTAAGAGAACGCTAGATCGATCAACCTGTGACCCTTAGGTTGACGTGTGCCGAGGTGATTTTAGAATTTCACGTGGAGTAAACTGACGGCGAGCAACAACTGAGCTTAGAATCCAACAGACGCGAGTCATACTATACAGCGACGCAGACCACAATCAGTACAACTTCGTCACCTTGTCCCGTTGATCTATTTGCATCTCTTTGCGTGCTTCCTTCATACCCACTGCCTCGTTATCATCTTCGCAACCGCGTGAACTCAGTAAGGACAAGAAGAATTTTCGAAGGCATCATCGTCATCATGAGTGCTAAATCTGAGCTCGTGTTCATCCCAAGTTCGGGCGTCGGCCACGTGGTGTCGACAGTGAAGATGGCCAAGTTCCTCATCGACCGCGACAATCAGCTCTCTATCACAGTCCTCATCATGAAGTTCCCTTTCGACTCCAAGATCGATACCCTCGTCGAGTCGCTCGTCGCCTCCACCACTGCCCGCATCCGCTTCGTCCTCCTCCCTCGGCGAAACATGCCCCCAAGGACGTCCCGTATTGCCTTCATCCATCACTTCATGGAGAGCCACAAACCTGACGTTCGAGAGGCCGTTGCCGAGATCTCTGCCTGCAACACGCCACGGCTCGCAGGGTTCGTCGTTGACATGTTTTGCACCTCGATGATCGACGTGGCCGTCGAGTTCGGCGTCCCTTCCTACATGTTCTTCACATCGGGCGCGGCGTTCCTCGGAATCATGCTGCACCTCCAGTCTCTCCAAGACGAGCAACACATGGACCTGACCAGGCTCAAGGGCTCTGACGCCGAGCTGGACTTCCCGTGCATCGCTAACCCGCTGCCTGTCGCCAAGTTCTTGCCCTTGGTAGTAGAGTCTACGGAAGAAGATTGCCGGATGCTCATGAGTTGCTACCGGAGGTTTAGGGAAACGAAGGGAATTTTGGTAAATACATTTGCCGAGCTGGAACCGCGTGCGGTGGAGGCCCTGGCCGACCTTGGAGCACCCAAGGTGTACCCCGTGGGCCCCATACTAAACATCAAGGCAGAGAGCAAAAAGGGTTTCGAGATCCTGGATTGGCTCGACCAACAGCCAAACGGGTCAGTGGTGTTCCTATGCTTCGGGAGCAAGGGGAGCTTCGACGAGCGCCAAGCAAAAGAGATTGCCCACGCGTTGGAGCGGAGCGGGTACCGCTTCCTGTGGTCCCTACGGAAGCCGCCAGTGAAGGGCAAGATGGAAGACCCCCATGACTACGCGGATCTTGCAGAGGTCCTGCCCGAGGGGTTCCTCAACAGGACTGCCGGGGTCGGGAGAGTGATCGGGTGGGCCCCGCAGGTCACAGTTCTAGCCCACCCGGCCATTGGAGGGTTCGTGTCGCACTGCGGGTGGAACTCCACCCTAGAAAGCATATGGTTTGGTGTCCCGATCGCCGTGTGGCCCCAGTACGCAGAGCAACAATTCAACGCGTTCCAGCTAGTGGTGGAGCTCGGCCTCGCGGCAGAGATCAAGATCGATTATCAGAGAGATCTCGCCAAAGAGAGTGACCTCGTTGTGATGGCAGACGAAATAGAGGGAGGGATAAGGAAGCTAATGGAGGGCGAGGAGGCTGGGGAGAGGAGGAAGAAGGTGAAGGAGTTGAGCGAGAAGAGCAGGAAGGCTTTGACGGAGGGTGGCTCTTCTTACTCCTCTTTGGCTCGCTTCATCGAGGATGTATGGAGTCAATGAGCATTCATTTAGCAAGGAGACGGGTTGGCTGGTATTCTGGGTACTGTTCGTATTTTGATTCTATGATTACTTGGAGTGCGTGTGTTTTAGGGTTTGTGTGGCTATAATCCATAATCCATGCTGATTTTCGTCTACCCTTGACGTGTTTTTAAGTGGAACCAGTCATTTGGCTTTGGCCCACGAGCTGTAATCTGCAAAGGTAACAACAGATATAGAATGGGTTCAAAAAGACATCATCCATAAATTTCCATATGATAGATTTTCGTGTACTTGCACCTCCTCGATCTCCAAGTATAAATAAAACTCCATTTTGCTCCTGCCTTTTCGTCTCCCTGGTTTGTTGTCCTTGTTCTCTTGCGTCCATTGCTGTTCTCCTTCGTGCTTCTGAAAGTTAGGGCTCTCTGTTCTTCCTTAGTGTGTGATGAAGAGGATGAGTGTGAAAAGCGTTTCGGAGCAGCGAATTTAGCGAAATTGAACTTTAGTCGAAGATGTAAATTTGATTTGACCCTGTGCGGAACGCAAAGGACTCACGGATTCATGGACCGAGTAAAACACTATAAGACGTGGTAATCGGCCCCTCCTCGCCCATCAGGTGAGACGATTTTACGAGGAAGGCTGCATTTAACGGTTGGTAGAGTGAATCCCATTAAGGCCAACATCTCGTAGGATTGATGGGACGCAATAGACAAAACTAAAGGCAAAATCTAACATGCTCGAGTTTAAGGATGTTGTAATATTATCTAGGATCTTGAAATTAAATCAACGTGAAATCACTAGAAAAATAAATGATGAACAATAATGGACATCAGAGATTTACGTGCTACGGTCCAAGTGTTGATACTTACTCAACAGGAAGACCCAACAGCAAATAATTCATTGATAATCGGACAACTTTCGAGTGTTTCTCATACTTAGATTAAGCATAATCCAACAATGTTTATAAAAAAATAACTCAATGATGATGTAAATTCATAGCACAAAATCCACCGTGTGTCCAATGCTCCTTGTTGGACCGTTCCCTCGTGCGGCTCAAAGTGTGCGTTCTATTGGAGAACCCATTGGTTGTTTTCAAAAGAAAAGAACGAGAGAGGCAAAGTTAATAAATCTATGTTTAATTTGGGATAAGTGTAATGGAAGTCCTAAAACTTGTCACAATAGTGAATTGAGTCCTAAAACTTTTAAAAAGTGCAATTAAATTCTAAAACTTGTCACAAAAGTTCAGTTTAGTTCTTAAACTATCCAAAAGTGCAATCAATTCATCAAGCTTGTCAAGTTGGTGCAATCTACTCCTTATATTTATTCTGTCTAACTTGACAAACGGAAATAATAACAAGTTTTAGGACTTGATTGCACCAGATTAACAAGTTTTAGAACTTAATTACACTTTTTGATAGTTTATGACTCAATTGCACAGATTTAAGGACTTGATTACACTTTTTGAAAAGATTTAAGACTCAATTGCACTTTCATGATAAGTTTTAGGACTTCCAATTCACTAATCTTTTTTACATTGTTTTCTTTCCTCGACAAAGACCTTTTCAACCCGTAATAAATATATATTTATTGAATACACGAGCCCTTATTTTGTCTTGCAGTGGCTTTCTTTGGGGAGCTTTTAATTCCCTCGTGTGCGGCTACATATGGGAGTCCAACTACCACATATCTCCTTTGACCAAAACCTAATAAGCCAAATAACCTTTGCCCCTTCGATGGAAACCAGTCGAGGAAACTACATCATCTGATGGATACTAATCCAATTAAGAAAATGGATTTCTTGATATTTCTCATACGGACTCAAACTCGAGCCATAATTTAACAAATGACATGATATTTAAGAGAGAAAAATCATCCAAAAAATCGTAGATTATAAAGATAAGTATTATTTATCTTAGAATTTGGGTGAATATGTGGAAATCTTAATCGAATCGTAAATTTTGTGAGGTGCGGAGGATGAATTTTCTCAAACGTAATCATTCCGAGTTCAACATATTGAAAATTAAAATTTATAAATGTTGATGTATACATTAATAGTAGATCGATGTTAATCAATTTACGTCGTCTTAGTTGTTGATAAGTGGTATTATTTGTTTAAAATTTAGTTAATTAGTACTAAAAGTTTATTACTTACATTAATGGCCCCAAAGGTGGAAGAATATTGTTATTATTGTGATTATTCACAAATTCCTTTGGTTAGGACACAAACACAACACGTGGCATTTTATAATTGCATGGCCATGTGCCTCCTCTGTACTCAAACTTTATCACTAATCCTTGAGTCATCTTTTTTATTAAGCCACCTAAGAAGCCACTTGTTTTATTCTTAAAGCATCAAAGGCCACTTGTTTTTCTTGGATGAAATGCTTCCATGCTCTTTGACACATTAAACACACTTGGCCATTTAAGAACATATGCAAGGCCAAGTGTCTCACTCAAAGGAATACTCTTGACACCTAAAGACCAAATGTCATCACCATAAGGCATTATCATCAAATTCTTCTTCCGTTTGGCCATCCACTACGGGAGACATGGCCACATGTGATTTACATGCAATCTCCCTTCTGAATATGAATTCTCTCTAGTCACCACCACAACTTTAGTAATATAAAACTCATTTTCACTTTTGCCGTAATGCTTCTTCACCTTCAGACTTTCAAAGAATATATCCTTTACTTTCATCACTTTCCGAACCTAGGATTCAAAGTAACATCATCCAAGAATTACAAGGTCGGTTAAGCTTTGGGTTATTCAAGTTTTGTTAGAGGTAAGTGAAGACTCTAGACGTTAAATTAGTTCAATCTACCTAACACTTTTAAGCTAGTTGGTTGAGATATGCCATTTTGATGTGCTATAATATATTGGATATGGTGATTGTTTGATTCATTTTGCTGGTTTCGTACATGTTGAAAAGGTGTGTGATTGGCTTTCTTAAAGTGTGGTATATTTGGTAAGTAAAAATGATGAATTTGAACGTGAGTACATTTACTCCTAAAACCAAGTAGATTTTACTTTCTTGTATGAACACACTGGCTTATGAACCCAAGTAGATTTTACTCTTTGAATCTAAACATACTTACTTCTGAACCTAAATAGATTTTACTTTCCGAATATTGACATACTTACTTCTGAATCCGAGTAAAATTTACTTTCTAAATTTGGACTTACTTACTTCTGAACCCGAGTAGATTTTACTTTCGAAATCTGGACATACTTACTTCTGAACCCGAGTGGATTTTACTTTCTGAGTCTGAACATATTTGCTTCTGAACCCGAGTAGATTTTATTTTTTGAATCTGAATATATTTACTTGTGAGCTTGAGTAGATTTACTTCTAATCTCGAGTAGATTTTACTCTCCGAATCTGAACATACTTACTTCTGAACCCGAATAGATTTTACTTTCCGAATCTGGATATACTTACTTCTGTACTCGAGTAGATTTTACTTTCAGAATCTGGACATACTTACTTCTGTACCCGAGTAGATTTTACTTTCTGAATTTGAATATACTTACTTATGAACCCGAGTAGATTTTACTCTCTGAATCTAAACATATTCACTTGTCTTTTGAGTATATCCATTTATTGAGTACAACCACATGTTGTTCCTTTATTTGATTGAGTAACTAATGGAGTTCATTAGGTTGATAAATGTCTAACCAAATAAGAAGGAAAGAAGAGTATGTGCATTGAAGTGCATGTAAATGATTGTTTATCATTAATTGAATAGAAAATGGCAGATTATTGTGATGAACATGGCAATTGCTATGAATTGCATGCGAATGATGTGATTAATAAATTTGCCATTACTTATTCGCTATCGAGCGAATTCCCTTGTATGAGTCTGAGGATAAGACTCTAGAGTTCGGCAGATGTTCTACCGTGTATGATGGTTCTCTACAAGATTGAGATGATATGATATCCTATGTTGACATGACTCGTGTAGTCATGGTATGACATGATTTTTATAACTATGATATGACATGATTTTTATAGTCATGGTATGATGTTAAAAAATAGTTATTATCATACGAATGTACAGTGGTATATTTATTCTCGCTAATGTAAGGGACACCCATGATGAATGGGTTGAGGCATGGCAAAGGGTAGGAATGATTTCGTCCCCGATGAATTGGTGGTGACGATGCCTCGTGAATCGAGATGGTCCTAGCCAGTGACAATCATGATTTCACAAGTTTGTATGGGTGATATACTATGTGGCATTTATGCATCATGAAACAATATGTCATTTGTTTGCATTTGAGTGGATAATTTATGAAATTTTATTGGTTTTTTTATGCACTCGTTGTTTGTTGATACCAAGTGAAGTGATAAGATGATTGTTCTAACTTAAAACTAGAGATTTCATTTATTGAGCTTCGGCTCATTTCTTTATTTTTCAGTTTGGAGGATGATCCCTTGGATATGACATTGGAGGGGACAAGACGATGCCTGAGGCCATCAACTCTTGAGTTAGATGGTGACTAGCTTTTGGGCTAATGTAGGAGTAGTGGCGCTAGTTGACCTGACCTTCTTCCCAGGACCATGTATTTCATTATGTTTTGCTTAAATGTTATAACAAGTTAGTACCTACTGATGTTATTATTGTTAAAATTATGTCTCGATTTTGAGCCCGAAAATGAAAGTTTCGTAATTCAAGTAGGTTTCCTATTTTGAATAGGTTTCTTAATTGAATGATTTCCTAGTTGGAAAAAGTTTCCTAATTGGGGAAGGTTTTCTAAAAAGAGCTTTCCTAATTTGAATCCAATTCTTGCCTTTAAATAAGAAGGGGATGTTATTTGTGAAGATCATCAAAGAGAAGCTTCTGCTAGTGAATTACACTTTGAAGATATCCAAGTGTTTGTAGCAATTAAATTTTATGGTAAGAATTTGTGTAATTCCTTTGTGAGATTGAGAAATTATTTCGTGATGAATTGTAGGGCTAAACACTACGTGAGTTATTGGGTGTAATTAGAGCTTAGGAAACACCAAAAGTGTTTAAGTGACTCGAGTGTGATTGTAATCTCCGTTGTATCGTTTGATCAATAGTGGAATTTCGTGATGCTCTCTCCGTGGACGTAGGAACCATGTAAATTTGGTGTCCGGTTTATTTTCTTATTTCAATTTTATTGTTCGATCGCTTGCTTCCGTAACAATTGGTATCAGAGCTAGGCTTGGCTAAATTGAAGCGAATCAATGTCGGCAGAAGAAGGAAAAGTGAGAATGGACAGATTTGATGGGACGGATTTTGGTTTCTGGAAGATGCAAATTGAGGATCATCTCTATAAGATGAAACTGCACTTGCCCTTATCTAGGGAGAAGTTAGAGACGATGAAGCAAGCTGACTGGGAATTGCTAGATAGACGAGTTTTGGATGTTATTCGGCTGACGTTGACTCATAACATCACGTTTAACATCATGAAAGAGAAAATCACCGTGGGTTTGATAGAAGACCTGTCGGACATGTACGAGAAGCCCTCTGCGATTAACAATGTCTATTTGATACGATGTCTATTTAATTTGAAGATGAGCAAAGGTGTGTCAGTTGCTGATCATATCAATGAATTCAATGTGATCGTTAGTCAATTAAATTCAGTTGATATTGACTTTGAAGATGAGGTATGTGCTTTGATTATATTAACCTCATTATCTGATAGTTGAAATACTATTGTTCTTGCTGTTAGTAATTCCTCTAGGTCAACAAGTTTGACATTTGATGGTGTTCGAGATTTAATTCTGAGTGAGGACATCTGTAGAAGAGAATTTGATAAACATGTATCATCTGCTTTAGTAGGTGAAAATAGAGGAAAAACTAGTACATGTGTTAGCAGAAGTGGTATAAACATGAATAGACAAAGTCAGTCTAAGGCTAGTAATGTTGTTTGTTGGAATTGTGACAAGAGGGGGCATCTTAGAAGGGATTGCCTTAAACTGAAAAATGAGAAAGGTAAGAGAATTAAAGTTGAGTCTGCGGATGATATTGCAGCTATAGCAACCAGTAATTCGGATAATGCTTTTGTCTTGTCTGTCACTAATTATTCATCGTTTGATGGATGGATTATGGATTCTTTTCACACTACACCAAATAGGAATTGGTTTACTACTTATCAGTGCATGGCTAGTAGTAAAGTGCAGTTGGGGACAATGTTGAGTGCAATATTGTGGGTGTTGGTGATGTTAGAATCAGAATACATAATGGTATTGTGTGGACATTAACTGGAGTAAGGTATGTTCCAAAGTTGAAGAAAAATATGATTTCCTTGAGTGCCTTAAATTCAGCTGGGTGTGTGTATTCTTCAAAATGTGGAATTCTGAAGGTTGTTCGAGGTGCCTTGGTGATAATGAAAGAAATCAAGCATAATGGCCTGTATAAACTTCAAGGTGAGATGGTGATAGAATTCACTGCGGAGACGTCGGATGAATCAGTTTGATAGTCTGAATTGTGGCATATGCATTTGAGGCACATTAGCGAGAGAAGCCTCAAAGTTCTAAGTGAAAGAAATCTGTTATGTGGTTATGTTGCTGATAAACTGAATATATGCAGGTGTTGTGATTTAAATCAATGGCGGAAAGTGCAGTTCAGTTAGATTGTCAAAGAAACTACAGATACTGCAAAATTAATTCACTTGGATGTTCGCAGATTGTCGCAGTTTCCTTCAAGGAAGAGTACTAGATTTATGCTAACAGTTGTGGATGACTACTCAAGGAAGACATGGGTGTTTGTACTTAGGCACAAGTTTGATGCTATTGTGAGGATCAGACAGTTGAGATGTTTGATCGAAAAGGAGACTGGTAAAACGATCAAGTAGGTGCGGACTGACAGTAGCATGGAGTTTTGCTCGGAGCTGTTAAATGAATTCTGCATGAAGGACGGCATAGTGAGACACCACACTAGTGTCAGTAAATCACGACATGTTGCAAAATTAATAAGCAGAACATTACTAGAGATGGCCCATAAAATGCTCTCTAGTGCTTGTATGGCTAGGAGATGCATAGCGGATACGCTTAGTGCGGCGAGCTACTTGAAGAATAGATCCCCATTGACTGCGATTAGATGTCGGATTCCTAAAGAAGTGTCGTCAGGTAACGTTGCTGATTATTCTGATATTAGAATATTTGGTTGCCCATTTTATGTTCGAGTTAGTGATGGTAAGCTTGATGGAAGGGCAAGAAAGTGCATGTTCCAAGGTTATGCACAAGGTGAGCGGGGCTATCGGTTGTGGTGCTCGAAATTAAATTCACTTGTTATCAGCAAAGAAGTTATACTTGACGAGTCTCCAAGAGTGTTAATAGCAGTGTTCATACGGATGTAACGGTGTTCAGCTTGAGGTGGAGTTGCAATAAGAAACTTTTGAGGTAGCGGATACTAGCGAAATAATCCACATAGAAGGTGCTTGTAGCGAGATGGAGCCTGTTAAGCCAACAGTTGTTGTAAATACTAAATTTGACAAGGTGTGTATTCGATCTCCTGATAAATATGGATGCAACAATAGTTTTGCTTTATCTGCGGTTGAGGAGGTTATATCGGAAAATCATTGTGAAGTAGTTAAAGATGCAGGTGTAGTTAGTGTTTTGATGAGGTCCACGGTTATGGCAAAGCTTAAAAGACATCTATGGTGGTTGAGCCCATTAGGGCTATGGGAGAGTGGTAGCGAAGTTGTGACGAAGCGATTGTGATTTAGCTCAAATGTCGAGCCAAGATAGAGATTGTTAAAATTATGTCTCGATTTTGAGCCCGAAAAAGAAAAGCTTCCTAATTCAAGTAGATTTTTTATTTTGAATAAGTTTTCTAATTGAATGGTTTTCTAGTTGAAAATGTTTCGTAATTGGAGAAGGTTTCCTAAAAAGAGGTTTCCTAATTTGGATCCAATTCTTGCCTATAAATAAGAAGGGGATGTTAATTGTGAAGATCATCAAAGAGGAGCTTCTACTAGTGAATTACACTATGAAGATATCCAAGTATTTGTAGCAATTAAATCTTGTGGTAAAAATTTGTGTAATTCCTTTGTGAGATTGAGAGATTATTTCATAAGAAATTGTGGGGCTAAACACTACGTGAGTTATTGGATGTAATTGGGGCTTGGGAAATACCGAGAGTGTTTGAGTGACTCGAGTGCAGTTGTAATCTCCGTTGTATCACTTGATTTATAGTGGAATTTCGTGCTGCTCTCCCCGTGGACATAGGTCACTACGATCGAACCACGTTAATCTGGCGTCCGATTTATTTTCTTATTTTGTCAATTTTATTGTTCGATCGCTTGCTTCCGCAACAATTATAATGAAGACGCATATGTATATTAAAGTGTGTTAGGTCTAAGTAAGTTGTGAACCCATTTAACACCCATATTCTCTTAGGCTTTACCATTCAAAACCCATTTATAACCCATTTGCAGGATATAAATAACTCGCATAACAACTCAGCCCATTAAATATGGGTTAAAAAATAGATCTATGACCCTAGTTCCAAGCATACGACTAATTAGATTTAAGCGTAACTACTCTTATCGATTCCTCATGTACAAGAAGCTGGTTTTCCTAGCATTTTTAGATTTAGTTAGATAATTCGAGTTAATTGCTCACTCTTACGTTAAGCGTACCTGTTCGAGCAAGGCGTTGTATAATGTTACCCACATAGCTCAAGTTATTTTCTTTTCCCATACTTTATTTGCTCGATAATCGATTTGTTTATTTTTTATTGGCCTAAGCACTGATGCGTGGGTATTTAGATACACGTTTTAAGAATAAAAAAAAAAGACAAAAAGATTGCATGAAATAAGTTTTGGAGGGTCGCGACGCATACAAAGTTATATAGTCTACTCTATAACATTCTTCATAGTCAAGGGCTTATACCGAATGTAAAATGCGCAATATGCAAAAGCGATATGGTGATAACACGAGAGAATTATAATAAACAACTCGAGACGCACTCGTTTTACCAAAATACAGTACATAAAAATCTCACTCGACTATTACTAATATAATTTCTCTCGTCACACAGAAAACACTCAAAGCAATATTTGCTAATACTTTAACTCTCACACTCATAGAGGAGCAACTCTCTCTCTCTCTCTCTCTCTCTCTATGTCTACTTAGGCTGCGCTACCTCTCTCCTTACGAAAGCTCACCTTTTGCATCTGGCGAATTATCTTAATATTGCTAAGCCTTATTTTTCAGGGTTAATACTACAAAAAACTCAAAACTGATTTATTTTGTGACAAATTTATCACAAGCTAATTTTTTTATTACCAAAAATCCCAAATCGGTACACCTAGGATAAATTTACCCTTCATTAATTTTCGTTAAATTTTATCATCAAATTGCTTAGTTGGATGACCCGCGATAGTTGACGAGTGTACTACTTTGGGTTTTACCCTCCGTTTGCCACAGGTGTACCAGTTTGTCATTTTTCGTGATATTAATCCGATTTAATATAAATTAATAGAGGGTAAATTTATCACAAATGTACCAGTTTGGGATTTTTGGTGGTTAAAAAATTAATTTTGAATAAAGTTATCATGGATGTACTAATTTTGGATTTTTTGTAGTTAAAAAATTAATTTTTGATAAATTTATCTTAAGTGTTTTAATTTAGAGTTTTTCGTTATATTAATTTTATTATTTATAGGTGTTCCACCGCCTCTTGTAGTCCAATCGACTTCGATGTGAAAGGGAAGTTGCCGTGACTTTTTTTCTCAGGCCAAAGTCCAAGTTGACAAGTTGAACTTTGCTTTCCTTCTTCTATTGATTTCTTTTGACGTTCTTTTGACCAACAGCCTGCACCTTGAATGATTCCAGCTGTCTTCAAAGATAGAGTCGGTAAGTTAATTTTCCTGTACCAGAGCCGGTTTAAGGACCAAAGTCCAATTAGTACTTTTCTCTCTCATATTAGGGGTTGACACCAACACCGAAGGGGGGTATCCACGGCCACATCTCAAAATGGATCACCAAAAGTTGTCATAATGATCATTGATTAAGAGCAGTCCTGTTAAACGGATGAATCAGATTGGATTTGAGTTGGATCGAAAATAGTCCGATGCAAATTAACTCATTTAACTTGTTTTAACCAATTTTCATATAATACAAATCTATGTATTACTTATACCTGACCCAACTCAATCAATATATCCAAACTGAGGTGAGAGCAAGGAGTAAACGATAGGGAGATTAAGTAAGAGCAAAAGAAAGTAAAGAGAGAGTCATAGAGATGGATTGGGTTTAAGTAAATTAAAACCCATTTAATACTCATTATTTTAGGCTTTATAATTCTAAACCTATTTATGAACTATTTACTTAATATAATTAACCAATATAATAACACAACTCATCAAATATAAGTTAAGAAGTAGATTTATGAACCATTTTAACATGTCGACTCGAGAAATAGACATCATACAATAACTTCTCAATTGAATAGATATTGTATGGTCTATAAACTATATAAGTTGAGCTCATTTAAATTGTTGATTGTTGGAACTTTTGTTGTCCTTCAATCAGACACTCAAGCAACATCCTTTGCCTTCTCAAGTGCTGACTTTAGTTTTTCGACACGCAACATCGGATGATGTATTATAAATGAATGCCACGATGGCTTTTCCGACAAAGTAAATCGCTGATGACACTCAAATGATTGATTTTTTAAATTTGCGACACTCAAGTGAGCGAAAAAAAAAGTATGATGCTCAAGTGAGCATCTTGCAAATATTGTGATACTCATAGTATATTTATCCCAAATTTTTAAATTTTGTTGGTGTCACGTGGGATCCATTAAGCATTTTTGTGGAATAAACCGGCGGCAAGAAAAAACCCCTTATCTTAACTTAGAAGCCAACAGACTCGAGTCAAACTAACGGCGACTCAGGCAACAACTAGCATGACGTCGTCACCTCGTCCTAGTAGTGATCTATCCGCATCTTTTTGTGTGCTTCCCTTCAGTCCCACTAACTAAAGACTCGCATATTCAGGTCTATAAGAGCCTCCACCTTGTTATCCCTCGCATCCGAGCCAACTCGGCAAGGAAAAGGAGAAATTTCGAAGGCATCCACGTCGTGATGAGTACTAAATCTGATCTCGTGTTCATCCCATCGCCGGGCCTTGACCACCTGGTGTCAACGGTGGAGATCGCCAAGCTCCTTGTGGACCGCAATGATCGGCTTGTTGGAAATATGGGATAAATTGATGGAAACTTGGGCGCGAGCGCACATCCCGCGTACACGATCCGTTATTCGTATTGATTTTATAACGGCAGATTTAATCGTCCGTTATTCGTATTGATTTTATAACGACTGCATTTAATCGCCGTTATTATTCCCGAAATGCTCTCCCTGCGTTCTATTTTTTTATCGAAATCATTCTTCCTCAGGTTTTACACTCTCTCTGCATTTGCACTGTTTTTCGGTAGTGTTCATTTCGAGTTTGTTCAAGTTCGCCGGAAGCTTGGAAGTGCCGTGCTCTATTCTTCGCTGTCAACCGTTGTATCCGGGAGACAGACGTTCACGAAACCTCGATCGCGTCTGGAGGGAACGAATCTGTTTTAAGGAAATCGTGTCAAACACAAGCCTCGGTATTCATTTGTATCGATTCCGACTTTGTTATTGCAATTTCGTTTCTTTACAATTCTGTATTGTTTGTAATATTTATGCTAATGCCGATTTGAATTTTCGCAATCCGTCACCATCCTCGTCATGAAGTTGCCCTTCGACTCAGAAGCCGACTCCCGCGTCGAGTCGTTCGCAGCCACCGTCGCTGCAGGTATCCGCTTCGTGATCCTCCGTCGGCGAAGCCCCTCCCCGGATACGTCCTCAGTGGCCTTCCTCAGTCACTTCATTGAGAGCCACAAAGCTGATGTCCGAGAAGCCGTGGCTGACCTCCACGCGTGCGGCTCCCCACGGCTCGCCGGGGGAGAGCGCCCACGGTGTACCCCATGGGCCCCATACTGAAAATCAAGGTCGAGAGCAAAAACGGTTTTGATATCCCGGACTGGCTCGACCAGCAGCCTGATGCGTCAGTGGTGTTCCTGTGCTTCGGGAGCCACGGGAGCTTCAATGAGGACCAAGCGAAAGAGATTGCTTGTGCGTTGGAGCGGAGCAAGTACTTCTTCTTGTGATCCCTACGGTGGCCGCCGGCAAAGGGAAAACTGGAAGCCTCCCGTGGCTACATGGATCTCGCAGAGGTCTTGCCCGAAGGGTTCCTCAATAGGACGGCCAGAGTCAGGAGAGTGATTGGGTGGGCCCCGCAGGTCGCAGTCCTGGCCCATCTATCGGAGGGTTTATGTCGCATTGCGGGTGGAACTCCACCCTCGAGAGCATATGGTTCGGCGTGTCAATCGCCATGTGGCCCTAGTACGCGGAACAGTAGTTCGACATGTTCCAGCTAATGGTGGAGCTCGGCCTCGCGGTGGAGTTCAAGATGGATTATCGGAGAGATCTCATCAAAGGGAGTGACGCCGTCGTGACGGCAAATGAAATAGAGGGAGGGATAAGGAAGTTAATGGAGGGCAAAGGGCCGGCCGGGGAGAGGAGGATGAAGATGAAGGAGGTGAGCGAGAAGAGAAGGAAGGCTTTGATGGAGGGTGGCTCTTTTTATTCGTCTTTGGGTCGCTTCATTGAGGATGTCTGGAGTCAATGAGCCTCCTGGTATTTTGAGTACTGTTGTTATTTTGATTCTATGATTACTTGGTGTGTTTTTCAGCGCTCCAATCCTTAAGGACTGTTCTAGTGTTTTTGTGACTATAAACCATGTTCATTCTTGTGGACCCTTTGACGTGTTTTATGTGGAACCATGCAAAGGTAAAGACAAGATATAGAAAGTGTCCAAAAAGAATTAATGGACCGGCAAGCATTCCTCCTTGATCTCCAAGTATAAATGGATTCCAATTTGCTCTTGCTTTCACCTCCAAGCTTGGTGTTATCCTTTAACTCTCTGCCTCCGGTGCTATTCTCATTCCTGCTTTAGAGAGTGTAGTGTGAAAAGCATTTGGGAGTTGACAAAATTGAACCTTCACACTTGAGGAATGTAAATTTGATTTGACCCCATATGGAACGCAAAGGATTTTCACCTTTTTTATTGAGGAAACCGGCGGCCTGCAAATTCATTTACACTAAAATAATATGAGATGTGCTAATCGCCCGTCCCTGCCCATCAGATGAGACCGGTTTTACGAGGAAGGCCGCATTTAATGTTTGGCAGAGTGAATTACATGTAGCCATCTTATGATAAGATTAATGAAATGCAATAGAAATAACTAGAGGTAAAATTTAAAATGCTCGAATTTTAGGACATGATGTTTAAGACTGCACAAATAATTCAAAGAATGTAATCTCACTTAACATGATACAATTCATGCGGATGCTAGTGGTTGTTACTTCCCGACCGATTTATTCACCAAAGGAAGATACTAATTACGATATACAAGTTCAATCAATGTAGTGATGTGATAGATTAATAATATTTTTACATAATAATTTATGAACTAACTATCAACATCAATATAAATTTAAACGGCGCACGTTATGACATCAATTGCAAGATATTCACGAGAAAACATCAAACTAAAACCAAACGCAATGTGAATTGGTTCGGATTAGACCATATTCAAGACAAGTTGCTCCGTGTTTTCAAATCGGATTGTGAGGGCATTGAGGGATCAATACTCGGATGACACTGAAGTAAAACATCAGTAGGCTCACACAATTGATTTAGTCGAAAGATGGGAACAAAAGTTCAAGTTCTCAGCACAATAAACACCACGAATGCCGACCAATTTCCATCGAATGCTCCGATGAACTCCGGCGAACGACGCGGCAACAAGAGCTCATCCGTTAAGAGTGCGTTTATTTCGCGGAAAATAAATGATTTGATTAACATTTTCCTAAAAATGATATGAACAAACAAAAAAAATTTCATCGTCCACGAAAATATTGAGACATAATTTTTTGTCGATAATGAAAATATTTATGGTCGACTATTTATTTCAACCGATATAAACGATCGTCTTTCCAAAAAAAGAATCGCTTGTATCGCTTGACGTAACTAGCCAATGAAAAATATTTTTATTATCAATAATAATTTATGTCTAAATATTTTCGTAAATGATGAAAATATTTTTCCCTCATTTAGTTTTGTAAGTGATACAAGTAATCATTTTTAGGAAAATGTACTCCGAATCATCCATTTTCACATTTTTCGCGAAACAAACTGATGACTTCTCAGTTCTTCCACCGATCACACCTCTGCATCTTGCTCGACCAGATTCTTTCGTGAATGCACACTTCTTTCGGTTTTTTATTCTCTCGAGTGTGCTGCCCATGTTGTTTTATACAGTGAGTTCTATTCTTCTTTGTTTTTTCTCCTGTTTTGTCTTCCTCGGGCCCCATATATGCCCCTCATATTCGACCGCGAATCTATCCCACATGGCCAAGAAGATCTTGCCCAATCCAACTGTGAAAATCCACCTTTCAATCGAAGAATTCTTGTTACGACCAACAAAAAAAAACAAATCGAAGAATTCTTGTCAAGGTTTCTCTCCGTTCCTTTCTGTTTTGGCCAGATTCTTTATCTTGTGTCGGTTTCTTTCCGAAATTTAACACCACATCCGCATCGCACATGTTATCAATAATTCACACGTCAGGCCAATTTGTGTATAATTCACAGTCAGACCTGTCTTTATTCGATGCCGACAAGTTAACCATAAACATAGTGACTCCAGTATAGAGCATGACCACAAAATTCTGCGATACGATTTTTTTTTTGTTAACCATGAGAGATATTTATAGGCAATAATTAAGTGTCAACAACTCCTCCACGTCCTTAAACCTTTCCGCCTTTTCAAATTCCCGGTAAATTTGTCCACATGAAATGTACAAGCCCTTGTTCGGAATCTTAGAGATCACATCTTCAAGTAATAAGATATAAGGATACAAGGCTGTCTTTTCTACTCAATACGCCAATCCTTAATGTCTTTATCTTATCCTACCTTCATCCTTCTGTCGATATTGGTCTAAATAATCCACAGATTATATAATAACTTCTTAATCTATCAATGATGTAACATCATATAAAGTTACAAATCACTCGATATTTTCAACATGGAACAGATTCTCGAGCGCATCATATGCATATGAGGCCAATTTTAAATATTATGAACCCGCTAACATTTTTCATTAATGTCTCGAGTTTGAATAGTGTAGGAGAGCCAACCGGATTGGATAATGTAGACTGATCCATGTTCGGTGAGGCGTAAGAGAAAGAGTCCTAATTCGATTTTGATTTCTCTTGCCTTTCTTTCAAATGATGATCTTGGACTTACTTGGGCGGTGGGGTCAAATAAAGAAGTGAACTTATAACCGGAGAAACTCAAGGGTTTGATTGGTCAATTATTGATATCCTTCGTACAGTAAAAGACTCATATATTATATATATATATATATATAATAGTACGGTCAGAGGGTTTGTGAGGGAAAGGAAAAATGCAAAAAAACGTGGGTTTTGCTAAAGGATGCTACACCCAAATTGTGATATTTTCGTTGTTGAAACATGAGTGTTTCAAACGGTGAGGTAATTCTCTACGAGGCTAAATATCGTGGATTTGACTGAACGTGGAAAACATTCGAGCTTGTTAAGTGATTGTAACGATTATTTATCATTGATTTTTTCCGTGAAGTAGATATCAATATTCAAATCAAATTAAGTAAATCTCTGATTTTTTTAATTATTCCTTGTTTCTTTCTCCGGTTATTTTCACGTTGATTTAATTGCATGCATCAGTTGATGTGCGTCGGGGTAATTTTAGAATTTCTCGTTGAGTAGACCCACTGCGAGCAATAACCAAACTTAGAGTACAACACACCCGAGTCAAACTAGACGACGACGCAGACCACAATAAGCACCACGTCGTCACTCCCTCACCTTGTCCCATTGATCTATCCACATCTTTTTGCGTGCTTCGTTCGTATCCACTACCTCGTTATCATCTTCGCAGTGAACTCAGTAAGGAAAGGAAGAATTTTCGAAGGCATCATCGTCATCATGAGTACTACATCCGAGCTCGTGTTCGTCCCATGTCCGGGCGCCGGCCACCTTGCTTCGATGGTGGAAATGGCCAAGCTCCTCGTCGACCGCGACAATCGGCTCTCCGTCACCATCCTTATCGTGAAGTTCCCCTTCGACTCCGAGATCGATTCTCACATCGAGTCGCTCGTCGCCTCCGTCGCTGCCCGCATCCGCTTCGTCCTCCTCCCTCGACGAAACCTGTCCCCGAGGACGTCCCCACTGGCCTTCATCCATCACCTCATGGAGAGCCACAAATCTGACGTCCAAGAAGCCGTCGCCAAGATCTCTGCCTGCGGCTCGCCGCGGCTCGCAGGGCTCGTCGTTGACATGTTTTGCACCTCGATGATCGACGTGGCCGTCGAGTTCGATGTCCCTTCATACATGTTCTTCACGTCGGGCGCGGCGTTCCTCGGAATCATGCTGCACCTCCAGTCTCTCCAAGACGAGCAACACATGGACCTGACCAGGCTCAAGGGCTCTGACACCGAGTTGGACTTCCCGTGCTTTGCTAACCCGCTGCCCGCCGCCAAGTTCTTGCCCTTGGAAGTGTTTATGGAAGAAGATTGCCAGCTATTATTGCGTTGCGCACAGAGGTTTAGGGAAACCAAGGGAATTTTGGTAAACACACTTGCCGAGCTGGAACCACGCGCGATAGAGGCCTTGGCCGGCCTTGGAGCGCCCGCGGTGTACCCCGTGGGCCCCATACTGAACATCAAGGTCGAGAGCAAAAAGGGTTTCGAGATCCTGAACTGGCTCGACCAGCAGCCAGACGGATCGGTGGTGTTCCTGTGCTTCGGGAGCAAGGGGACTTTCGAAGAGCACCAAGCAAAAGAGATTGCCCACGCACTGGAGCAGAGCGGGTACCGCTTCCTGTGGTCCCTACGGCGGCCGCCTGCTAAGGGCAAGCTGGAAGCCCCATGTGACTACGCAGATCCTGCAGAGGTCCTACCCGAGGGCTTCCTAAACAGGACAGCCGGGGTTGGGCGAGTGATCGGGTGGGCCCCGCAGGTCGCGGTCCTGGCCCACTCGGCCATCGGAGGGTTCGTGTCGCACTGCGGGTGGAACTCCACCCTGGAGAGCATATGGTTCGGCGTGCCGATCGCCGCGTGGCCCCAGTACGCGGAGCAACAGTTCAACGCGTTCCAGCTAGTGGTGGAGCTCGGCCTCGCGGCGGAGATCAAGATGGATTATCGGAGAGATCTCAGTAAAGGGAGTGACCTCGTCGTGACGGCAGACGAAATAGAGGGAGGGATAAGGAAGCTAATGGAGGGCGAGGAGGCTGGGGAGAGGAGGAAGAAGGTGAAGGAGGTGAGCGAGAAGAGTAGGAAGGCTTTGACGGAGGGTGGCTCTTCTTCCTTGTCTTTGGCTCGCTTCATCGAGGATGTCTGGAGTCAATGAGTCTTCATTTAGCTGGGAGACGGGTTGGAAGGTATTCTGAGTACTGTTGGTATTTTGATTGTATGATTACTTGGAGTGCGTGTGTTTAAGGGTTTCTGTGGCTATAGGAGTCCATAATCCATGTTGATTTTTGTCGACCCTTGACGTGTTTTTAGTGGAACCAGTCATTTGGGTTCGGCCCACGAGCTATAATCTGCAAGGCAACGACAGATATAGAATGTGTCCAAAAAGACCTCATTGCTAAAATTTCACGTGATAGATTTTCGTGAACTTGCACTTCTTTGATCTTCAAGTATAAATGAAACTCCATATTGCTCTTGCTTTCACCTCCCCCAAAGGTTTGTTGTACTTCTTCTCTTGCGTCCTTTGCTGTTCCCATTCCTGATTCTGTAAGTTAGGGTCCTCTGTTCTTGCTTCCCTTGTGATAGAAGATGAGTGTGAAAAGCATTTCGGAATATAGCAAATTAGCAAAATTAAACTTCAGTGGAAAATGTAAATTCGATTTGACCCCATGCGGAACACAATGGACCTACGGATTCATGGACCGAATAAAACACTATAAGACGTGCTAATCGCCCCCTCCTTGCCCATCAGGTGTGACGGTTTTACGAAGAAGGCTGCATTTAACGATTGGCTGAGAGAATCCCGTTAAGGCCAACATCTCGTAAGATTGATGGGACGCAGTAGACAGAATTAAAGGCAGAATCTAACATGCTCGAGTTTAAGGATGTTGTCATATTACCGCGAAAAATGACAAGATTTTGCAATTAAATTAAATTGAAATCTTGAGAAAATAAACAATAAATAATAAAGGGCATTAGAGTTTTACGTGTTTTGGTCCAACTGTTTGTACTTACTCAATGAGAATAGCCAGTAACAAATAATCCATTAATAATCGAACAATCAGAGTTAAAATTGCTCACATACTCGAGAGTATTTCTCATACATAGATTAAGCATAATCTCCTAATGTTTATAAATAAATAACTCAATTGTGATGTAAATTCACGGCACAAAATCCAACGTGTGTTCAATGCTACTCCTTGTTGGAGCGTTCCCTTGCGGCTCAAGTGTGTGTTCTGCTGGAGAACCCACTAGTTGTTTTCACGAGAAAAGGAGGAGAGAGGCAAAAGTTAAAACACCTATATTTTACTTGAAATAATTGTATTAGAAATTCTAAAACTTATCACGAAGGTATTACTAAATCCTAAAACTTTCAAAAAGTACAATCAATTTCTAAAATTTATCACGAAAGTACAATTGAGTCATAGCAATCAAGTCTCAAACTTGTCAAATTTGTGCAATCAAATCCTTCTATTAACTCCATCTTGACAACCGCGAAAATTGCTAACAAAATTAGGACTTGATTGCATTAGCTTGATAAATTTTAGGAGTTGATTGCACTTCCTAAGTGCACTTATCCCATTTAATTTTGTTTTCCTTCCTCGACAAAGACCTTTTCACCCCCACAATAAATATATAATTATAGAATATATGAGCCCTTATTTTGTCATGCAGTGGCTTTCTTCGGGGAGCTTTTATTTCCCTCCTGTGCGGCTACATATAAGAGTCAAACAACCACACATCTCCTTTTGACCTAAACCTAATAAGCCGAATAGCCTTGGCCCCTCCGATGGAAACCAGTTGAGGAAACTACATCATCTATTGATCCTAATCCAATTAATTAAATAGATTTCTTGATATTTCTCACACGGACACAAACTCCATATATAATTTAACAAAGGACATGATATTCAAGAGGGGAAAATCGACCAAAAAGTCGTAACTTATTACACTTTTGTCAATACAGGCATAAATATTTTAATTATGCTAATTGAGTCCTGAACATTTTAACATTTTACCGATTGAATCCATCCGGCCAATTTTGGCCTGAAATCGCTAACGTAGATACCAACCGTCCTACATGGCACGATCGGCGCTAAAATTGACAATTTTAAATAATAATTAACATTTCGAATATTTTATTAATTTTTTTCTTTCTTTACAAATCTAGTAACCCATGCCCGATCCAACTCATACTCAACCCATACCTACATCGACTCATATTGCTAAAATACTTTAATATTTAATCCAATTGAGGAAAATCCATACCCAAAATGAGGTGAGAGCAAGGAGTAAACGAGTGTGAGATTGAATAAGGGCGTCATCAAGGTAGGTTGAGTTTAAGTAGGTTGTGAACTCATTTAACATTCATATTCTTTTGGGTTTTACCATTCCAAATCCATTTATAACCCATTTACAGAATATAAATAACCTATATAACAACTTAACCCATCAATAGGATAAGAAATGGGTCAATGACCCTAGTCCTAAACAGGCGACTAGTTAGATTTAAGCGTAACAGGTCTGTATTGATTCCTCATGTACGAGACGCTGGCTTTCCCAGCATTTTTAGATTTAGTTAGATTTCTCGTTCTTAAGCTTAAGCATACCTGCTCGGGCAAGGTGTTGTATAATGTTACTTCCATGGCTCGAGTTATTTTTCTTTTCCCATACTTTATTTGTTCGATAATTGATTTGTTTATTTTTTATTTGCTTGAACATTGATGCGTGGGTATTTTGATACACATTTTAAGAATTAAAAAAACGACAAAACGATTGCATAAAATAAGTTTTGGAGTGTCGCGACGCATACAAAGTTATTTATTCTACTCAATCACATTCTTCATAGTTAAGGGCATATATATACCGAATGTAGAATGCGTAATGTGCGGAAGTATTTTGGTGGTAACACGAGAGAATTGTAATATATTACTCAAGACCCACTCGTTATACCAAAATACAATACATAAAAATCTCACTCAAGTATTCCTATATAATTTCTCTCACCACGCACAAAACTCTCAAAGCAATACTTGCTAATACTTTAGCTCTCGCACTCATAGCGGAGCAACTCTCTCTCTCTCTCTCTCTCTCTCTCTCTCTCTCTCTCTCTCTCTCTCTCTCTCTCTCTCTCTCTCTCTCTCTCTCTCTCTCTATGTCGACTTGGGCTGCGCGTCTCTCTCCTCATGAAGCTCGCCTTTTGCATCTGGCGACTTATTTTCGTGTCCTTCACACCAAAGTGAAAGGGAAATTCTCAAGCCAAAGTCCAAGTTGACAAGTTGAACTTTGCTTTCCTTCTTCTATTGTTTTCTTTTGACCAACGCTTGCACCTTGAAAGATTCCAGCTGTCTTCAAAGATAGAGTAGGAAATGTAATTTTCCTTTACCAGAGCCGGTTACGTACCGAGGTCCAATTAGCGCTTTTCCTTCTCGCATATTAGGTGTTGACATCAACACCGAAGGGGGCCATTCACGGCCACATCTCAAAAAGGATCACTAGAACTTATCATGATAATCGTCGGTCAAAAACAGACCTGTCAAACGGGTGAATCAGGCTGGATTTGGGTCAGGTCGAAATTAGCCCGACACAAATTGACTCATTTTAACCCGTTTTGACAAATTTCTATGTAATACAAATTTAGTGATATATACTTAATCTGACCCATATTGCTATAACACTTTGATTTTTAATCTAGTATAAAAAAACTCGTATCCAAACTAAGATGAGAATGTTGGAGTTGGCGAATACTTCGGGGACCCTTATTTCTCATACCAGGCATGCCCACATGAGCTTCGGAAAATCGAAGTATAAACTGACGACATGTGACCCCTACGCACGGAATGTCAGGGGTCCCGCTGCCCGGACAACGAGCAGGGGGTGGACAGGGGCTCGAGGGTAGCGCCCCCGAAACAACATCGGGTTTGCTAACCTGTTTGTTGTGGGATCAAAGGGATTTAGATAGGCTTGGGCTTTGGGCCCATTTTAAGTCCTATATATATTGTACTCGTATGAGAGATCATTGTAACGAATTGTTGTGGTTGTAAAACCTAAATATCATAGTGGAATCCATTTGCAGGACGTAGCCCTATTCTGGGGTGAATCTGGGTAAACTCGTGTGTCAATTTTTCTATTATCTGTGTGATTATTCTGATTCTATTTCGGATATAACCCATCAGAGAGCACGAAATAAGCGATAGCGAAATCGAGTAAAGGCAAGAGAGAATCATAGAGGTGAGTTGAATTTAAATAAATTAGAACCAATTTAATACCCGTATTATTTTAGACTTTATCATTCTAAACCTATTCATGACCAATTTACTGAATATAGCAAACACATATAATAACTCAACTCATCAAATATTGGCTAAGAAATGGGTTTATGACCATTTTGATAGGTCTAATCAAGAGATAGACATTGGCTGCGTTTGGAAACACTTTGGGGGAAAGTTTTTGGGAAAATGCAAAGGACTTTAAGGCTCCGTTCGTTTGGCGGAAAATATTCTCCTTTTGGAAAATATTTTTCCGGAAGTCATTTTCCTGGAAAATGTTTTCCCGGAACATAATTTTCCGGTGTTCGGCGATCAATATGAAAAAGTTTCGGAAAATATTTTTCGCCGGAGACCGGCGGCCGCCGGCGGGCGACCGCGCGGCGGTGGCCGGCGGGCGGCCGGCTGTGGCGGCAGCCGGCGACCGGCGGCCGCGGCGGCGACCGGCGGGTGGCGTGGCGGCCGAGGCGGCGGCGACACGGCGGGCGGCGGAGCGGCCAGCCGGGCGGCTGGCGGCGGCCAGCGGCGCGCCCGGCCAGCTGGCCCGGGCGGCGGCGGCGGCGTCGGCGGCGGCGTCCGGCGGCGGCAGCAGTAGGCCGCCCGGGCGGTGGTATCATCCGGCCGAAGGCGGCGTCCCGGCGGTCCCGGCCGGGCGAGACGGAGGCCACGCCGGCGGCCCGGCGACGCGGCGGCGGTTGCGGCCGACAACCCGGCAGCGGCTATGGCCGCGATCGGCGGCGAGCGGCCAACGGCGGTGACCGGCGATCAACTTCCTCTCCCACGGAAAACATTTTCCCTCCCATGGGCAATTTTGCCTTCACTTTGAGGGAAAATGATTTCCTCTTTGTGAAAAGAGGAAATCATTTTCCTCAAAACAATGAAGGATTTGGGGGTGGGGAAGGAAAATGTTTTCTCACGGAAAACGCGGAAAATGTTTTCCAGAAAAATATTTTTCCGCAAACGAACACAGCCTAAGTTAAAAAAGTTTTTCAAAATGCAAATTGTGTTTGGTAAGTTGTAACTTAAAAGTCCCTTGCAAAGTAACTTTGGGTAAAATAGTGTTTGGAAAAATTATACTTGCAAAGCAAATTTTTCATTTTTTATTAAAGGAAAGTTGAAATCCTTCGCCGGCCGGCAAAGGATGGGCGGCCGCCGGCAACCTAGATCTGGCGCCGGAGGCCGTCATCTGAGGCCGTTCGGCCTCAAACGACGGCCGCGCAGCCTCAAACGACGGCCGCGCGGCGTCAGATCTAGGTCGCCAATGGCCTCGCCTGGGTTTCGCGACCCTCGTCGGGAGTCGCTTGACCCCAAGCAGCCCTCGTCGGTGGACGTCGCCAGAGGCTGCCTGAGGTCGTTCGGCCTCAGACGACCGCCGCGCGGCGCCAGATCTAGGTCGTCGGCTGCCCTCGAGGGTCATCTAGGTCGCGCGACCTCAGGCGGCCCTCGCCTGGGTTGCGTGGCCCCTCGCGGAGGTCGTGCAAACCCAAGCGAAGGTCGCTAGGTTGCGCGACCATGCCGGCCCCCCTCCGGCCGGTCGCCGTCGCCTCACAGCCATGCTGCTGAGGTCTCAGCGAAGAAGAATATGAACAGTACAGACGAGGCCAAAACCGGAAAATCAAAAAAAAGATAAGGATAGTTTCGAAAGAAAATTTTTTTCACTTATTCGGCATTGTTGCTTGCCGAGAATGCCCAAATGCCAAGGCACCTCCAAGGTTGCCTTGGGCTTTTGGCCTTTTGAAGGCCAACTTTGGCTCAATGGGATTTCTAAAAAATCTTGCCAAACACCAAAATTTAGCCCATCCAAAGCCCCCTTGGCAAAGCTAATTCCAAACGCAGCCATTATACAATAACTTCTCATTTGACAAGATATTGTAGGGTGTGTGTGTGTGTGTCTATATATATATAGCTCATCTAAATTGTTGATTATGCAGACTCTACATAACGCTCGCATAATTTATGACTTAGATGTTTTGAGTCTAAATGACTTACAGACCGTGCAATAACTTCTGAATTTGTCATGATGTAACATCATATGAACTGCCCCATATTTTCTCCTTGGAACAACTTCTTGAGTGTAGCGAATGAATGTGAATCCAAAGTATCCCGATTTTAAAATTTTGTTAGTTTCACGTGGGATCCATTAAGCATTTTTCGGGGAATAAACCGATGGCAAGCAATAAACCCCCTATCTTAACTTAGAATCCAACAGACTCGAGTCAAACTAACGGCGACTCGGGCAACATGACGTCGTCACCTCGTCCTAGTGATCCATCCGCATCTTTTTGTCTGCTTTCAGTCCCACCAAGTAAAGACTCGCGTATTCAGGTGTATCAGAGCCTCCACCTTGTCATCCTTCGCATCCGAGCCAACTCGGCAAGGAAAAGAAGAAATTTCGAAGGCATCATCGTTGCGATGAGTACTAAATCTGAGCTCATGTTCATCCCATCGCCGGGCCTCGGCCACCGGGTGTCGACGGTGGAGATCGTCAAGCTTGTGGACCGCGATGATTGGCTCTCCATCACCATCCTTATTATGAAGTTGCCCTTCGACTCGGAGGCTGACTCCCGCATCGAGTTGCTCGCAGCCTCCATCGCTGCAGGTGTCCGTTTTGTGATCCTCCCTCGGCGAAACCCCTCCCCGGATACGTCCCCAGTGGCCTTCCTCAATCACTTCATTGAGAGCCACGATGCTGACGTCCGAGAAGCCGTGGCTGACCTCCATGCATGCGGCTCCCCACAGCTCGCTGGGCTCGTCGTTGACATGTTCTGCACCACGTTGATCGAAGTGGCCAGCGAGCTCGGCATCCCTTCCTACGTGTTCTTCACGTCAAGTGCTGCAGGTCTCGGCTTGATGATGCACCTCCAGTCACTCCAAGATGAGCACCACATGGACCTGACCGGGCTTGAGGACTCAGACGCCGAGCTGGACTTCCTGTGCTTCAGGAACCCGCTGCCCGCGGCCAAACTCTTGCCCTCCGAAATATTCATGAAAGAAGTCGGCCGGCTACTCCTGAGCCATGCCCTGAGGATTAGGGAAACCAGGGCCATCTTAGCAAATACATTCACCGAGCTGGAACCGCGTGCGGTGGAGGCCCTAGTGGTCCTCGGAGTGCCCGCGGTGTACCCCGTAGGTCCCATAGTGAACTTCAGGGTTGAGAGTAAAAAGGGGCCGGAAGGTGATAATAGTCGGCGGGGTTTCGAGATTTTGGAGTGGCTCGAACAGCAGCCGGACGCGTCAGCGGTGTTCTTGTGCTTCGGGAGCTTTGGGAGCTTTGACGAGGCCCAGGCAAAAGAGATTGCCCGCGCATTGGAGCGGAGTGGGCGCCACTCCCTGTGGTCCATACGGCAGCCACCTGCAAAGGGCAAACTAGAAGCCCCCCTGACTATGCAGATCCTGCAGAGGTCCTACCCGTGGGGTTCCTGGACAGGACAGCCGGGGTCGGCAGAGTGATCGGGTGGGCCCCACAGGTCACGATCCTAGGCCACCCAGCCATCGGAGGGTTCGTTTCGCACTGCGGGTGGAACTCCATCCTAGAGAGCATATGGTTCGGCGTGCCGGCATTGTTGCTTGCCGAGAATGCCCAAATGCCAAGGCACCTCCAAGGTTGCCTTGGGCTTTTGGCCTTTTGAAGGCCAACTTTAGCTCAATGGGATTTCTAAAAAATCTTGCCAAACACCAAAATTTAGCCCATCCAAAGCCCCCTTGGCAAAGCTAATTCCAAACGCAGCCATTATACAATAACTTCTCATTTGACAAGATATTGTAGGGTGTGTGTGTGTGTGTCTATATATATACCGTGCAATAACTTCTGAATTTGTCATGATGTAACATCATATGAACTGCCCCATATTTTCTCCTTGGAACAACTTCTTGAGTGTAGCGAATGAATGTGAATCCAAAGTATCCCACAGACTCGAGTCAAACTAACGGCGACTCGGGCAACATGACGTCGTCACCTCGTCCTAGTGATCCATCCGCATCTTTTTGTCTGCTTTCAGTCCCACCAAGTAAAGACTCGCGTATTCAGGTGTATCAGAGCCTCCACCTTGTCATCCTTCGCATCCGAGCCAACTCGGCAAGGAAAAGAAGAAATTTCGAAGGCATCATCGTTGCGATGAGTACTAAATCTGAGCTCATGTTCATCCCATCGCCGGGCCTCGGCCACCAGGTGTCGACGGTGGAGATCGTCAAGCTTGTGGACCGCGATGATTGGCTCTCCATCACCATCCTTATTATGAAGTTGCCCTTCGACTCGGAGGCTGACTCCCGCATCGAGTTGCTCGCAGAGCCACGATGCTGACGTCCGAGAAGCCGTGGCTGACCTCCATGCATGCGGCTCCCCACAGCTCGCTGGGCTCGTCGTTGACATGTTCTGCACCACGTTGATCGAAGTGGCCAGCGAGCTCGGCATCCCTTCCTACGTGTTCTTCACGTCAAGTGCTGCAGGTCTCGGCTTGATGATGCACCTCCAGTCACTCCAAGATGAGCACCACATGGACCTGACCGGGCTTGAGGACTCAGACGCCGAGCTGGACTTCCTGTGCTTCAGGAACCCGCTGCCCGCGGCCAAACTCTTGCCCTCCGAAATATTCATGAAAGAAGTCGGCCGGCTACTCCGGAGTGCCCGCGGTGTACCCCGTAGGTCCCATAGTGAACTTCAGGGTTGAGAGTAAAAAGGGGCCGGAAGGTGATAATAGTCGGGGGGGTTTCGAGATTTTGGAGGGGCTCAAAAAAACCGGAGGCCCCCCGGGGGTGGTTTTTTGGGTTTTTTTGTGCGGGGGGGGGGGTGGGGGAGGAGGAGAGGCCCAAAAAAAATACACCCCCCCCGAACGGGGGGGGGGGCGCCCCCCCCCTCGTCCCCCCCCCACACCCCCCCAAAAAAAAAAAAAAAAAACCCCCCCAAAAAAAAACAGGAAAAGACCCCCCCCCCGGGGGGTGCCCGAGAAAACCGGGCGGGGGCAGAAGGGGGAACGGGGGGCCCCCCACCACGCACAACCAGCCCCCCCCCCGACCGGGTAGGGTTCGCTGGGGAGTGCAGAACCAGACCCCATAGAGCATGGGGTGGGGCGCCCCTCCCCCCCCCCCCCCCCCCAGAAAAAAAAACACAAAAAAACGTTCGAGCTGGTGGTGGAGTTCGGCCTCGTGTCAGAGATCAAGATGGATTATCGAAGAGATTTCGCCAAAGGGAGCAACGCCGTGACGGCAGACGAGATAGAGGAAGGGATAAGGAAGTTAATGGAGGGCGAGGAGGCCGAGGAGAGGAGGAAGAAGGTGAAGGAGGCCAGTGAGAAGAGTAGGAAGGCTTTGATGGAGGGTTGCTCCTCTTACTTGTCTTTGGCTGGCTTCATCGAGGATGTCCGGAGACAATGAGCCTTCGTTTAGATAAGGAGACCGGTTGACTGGTAGTTTGACTACTTTTCTTTACTTGGTTTTATGAGTTAGTATTTTGAATCTTCGATTACTTGGAGTGTGTGTGTTATAGTGATCTTGTGACCATAATCCATGTTAATATGTTATAAGGGGAAAAGATCAATTTGGGTTTGGCCATCAGCTGTTCATTATGTAAATGTCTGTTATTTGCAAAAATCACAATAGATATAGAAAATGTTCATAAATAATCAATTTATAAAAGTGTACATAGCCCGAAAGAGATTTCCGTGTTCTTGCACCTCTCAGTGAATGGGAATAATCCCAGATTCAAATTATAGGAAGTTGTTGGGAAAAGGAAATACGTCATCGTGAAGAAACGTGGAGTGGTATCAAAAACTAATCATGGTCAAGGCAGAACTCGTGTTCGTCCCGTCACCGGGCCGGGGGCCCGGGCCATCTCTTAATCGACGGTCGAGATGGCCAAGCTCTTGCTTGAACGCGACCACCTCGCCCACCGATCACCCTCCTGATCATGAAGCTGCCGCTCGGGTCTCAGCCCGACATTCACGACCGGATGCGATCGCTCGCCAACTCGATGGCTGTGCCTGCTTTTGTTTTGATCATCTCCCTTGGGTTCCATCCCATTTTCGAGACCAACCCCACCAAGGTCCGCAACCTCTACAACGAAGGCTACAGCGTACTCGCCGACTCCTACTGAGGTCCCACAACTCACCTTCGCTCACCGGGCTGGCCTCAACATGTGCTTCACGTTGAGTCCGGCTTTCCTGGACCGATGCTCCATCTCCAGAGGCTGCAGGATAAAGATTTTAAAAAAAAAACGATAAAAGAGGAGGAGTCTGTCAGACCGCCGTGTGACCACCCCAGCCGCCGAAGACTCCAGCTGAGAACGATCCTCTACGACTCCTATGGATCCAAAGGGACCCATCAGAGATGTTAATCACGCTCTGGTCACACGGCCTCGGTTCATCCACCAGACTTTGGTTCCTGTCTCCTTATGTCTCAAGGATACAGAGGTACGAGCCTATAGAACAGATCCTGTTCAAGTAAGGTCGTGCCCTACTCCCCTCACTCCCTTCTTTAAATACCAGTTTTCCCAGGAGCGGCCTTTCGATGTGGGTCTTTCGCGAACAGTCGCGCGTGTTTAAGCGCACTCTCCCGATGCGATTGTCGTATGGATGGAATATAATAAAACATTTTTAGATTAAGTAAAAGGCGAAATGCCATTTCAAACGGCATTAACTGGATTAGATCTATTTCCTGCGGTAGTTTTATAGACAACATTTAGTTTCCAATTAGATATCGGAAGAAGACAGTCTTCTTTCCTAGCGTTGTTCATTTTCCAGATATATAAAAGAAAGTAATATCGGATAGCCCGGCTCAATTCCCAAGCATTCTTGTTTCTTATTTCAAACGAAAAATGAATTGAGCTGGGCTCGCCAAACCTGGTTGGAAGGAGGCGACGGTGCTTTGAGCGGTGGGCGGAAGCTTCCACATTCGACTCCTCATGTAAGGATCGCAGGATAGGTAGAGATTCTTCACCAGCACTACCTTCGAGCCGTCAGCGGTGGGATGGAGCTTCCACATTCAACTCCATGTCCGACTGCTCTTTAGGGAAGAAGCCTTTCACGACTGAATTCTCTGAATATCACTTGCTTGTTCCTCACTCCCCATCCATCCTTTCCTTTTCTTTTCTCTCGACCCATGAGGCTAAAAGCGAGGAGGCGTTCGGTGGGTGTGTCGATTGTCCGATGTTTCTGTAAGTGCTAGTGGTAAGAAACACTTGACACAGACAAGTCTACTCCAAGTAGAACAGACAAGTTTCTGCAACAAGACACGTACCCAACAGCAATCACTAGGAAAAGCAAGAAGCTGGCAGTTTTTACATAAAACAAACGACGAACCGCAACAACTCATGCATCAGATCAAATGGAAAAGCATGCCAGATAGAAGAGACAAGTCTCTGCAACAGGACACGTACGCAACGACAGTTCCTAGGAAAAGCAAGAAGCTGGCAGTTTATACATTTCACCACCAACAAAGTGCAGCAACTCATGCGCCAGATCAAATATGGAAAAGCTTGCGCTCATGTTCCGCACGACCGTCTCAGCCGGCTGAGGAACTCTAAACCTCAAAGGCAAAAGTTGGTCGGTCGGGATACACGTCAACGTCCGTGGGATGATTTTTGTTGGACACACATTATGGGGAAGACGGCACCGGTCAGTGCGTGTCGGGCAGGTGGTTTTTGGTCCGACAGATCTTTGCGACTTTGGAGGATTCCGCAAAGCAGCTCCTTAAAATTAGGAGAGAAGGCTTTGAGTCGGGGAATGTACTCCGGCGGAAGGTCAGATCTCGTGCTGTGAAATTTAGGGAATAGCTTTCTTATCATGTTGATCTTACTAACTCAGTCACCGCTTAAAGGCGCATTCCTTAACAGGTACTTGCTCTAATGGTAGTCTCAGTTTGTACTTTGTACGTCTTAGGTACAACTCTGATGCCAACTCAATAAAAAACCTAGTCCATTCACCTTGTGATATGTGCCGCTCGCAAGCCCACCTGACAGAAAAATTTTAAATTCTCGTGGGCGTCTCTCTACTCCACGATCTCTCTCTTCGCTCTTCGCTCTTCGCGCTCTATGCTCTCTCTCCCTCCAGCTCACGTGACGACTCTGCTCTCTCTCCCTCCCCACTCACGACTGAGCTCTCGTCCGACGAACCACGCCACCGCCTCCGGATTGTCCATTGCGTCCGCCGTCGCCAAATCGCCGCTCATCTCTTCTTCTCCATCTTTCTCTCTAAAGCCTTCTTCGACGACGTTCTAGCCTCTCTCTCTCTCTCTCTTCCCCTCCCGACTCACGCAACAACGCTCTGCTCTCTACCACGCCGCCGCCTCCACGTTGAAAGGTACAGATTTTCCGATTTACTCCAAAATGTGTGTATTTTTGCATTTGAATATAAATTTGGGGGTATATTTTGAAGGGTATTTTTTTTCTTTACAGTGACGAATCTGCTCTCTCGTCTGACGAACCACGCCACCGCCGCCTCGTCCATTGCCTCCGCCATCGCCTCCATTTAATATTTCCAAATTGACGTTCATCTCTCCCTCAAGTTTTCTGCCCAGCTTGGTTTTCGTTTCTTTACTTGGAAATCAAAGAAGAGATCTCGAAAGGTACATATTTTTTAATTTACTCCAAAATGTGTGTAGTTTTCGCATTCGTTTATAAATTTTGGGACATAAATTTGCGGACAATCCAGAAATCCCAAATCAACAGTACAATTTGTGTGTACATGTTTTTTCTGTTTGAATTGGGATCGTTTTTAGTGATTTATGCTGCTGATTGAATGAATAATTGGCACGATTTGGGGTAATTTGTTCGATAAACGTATGTTTCTGCCAGCGCTATCATGGACTACATGTCCATTCTAATTATAGGTTGCAATTTCTTCTTATCTGGAATGAAAACCATTTTTTACAATAACTTGTTCTCATGGGATCTTGATTAGGAGATAGAGAAGCGGGGGAGGGAAAGTGATAAAACCGACGTTTGCTGAATGTGCTGAAATCCCGTCGTTCGCAATTTGTGTAAAGTACCTTGAGATGATTGTCGAGAGTTGATTGAGCTTGTATGTACTTTAGGTCTCATGGTTGATTCTGTTAATAAGAAAAGCCTCCTCATCAGCGTATTATGCTTTTAAAATCGGCAAAAGGATACTATAAGTGCATAACTTGTGTACGGCGCTCACTTTGGTGCCATAACTTTTTTCGGATCACTTTGGTGCCAAGTCGGAGGAAAAACAATCACTTAAGTGTCATAACTTTTTTTGGATCACTTCGGTGCTAAAATTTTTGAAAACGATCATTTAAGTGCTAAAATTTTTGAAAAACGATTACTTAAGTGCCAATCTCGGCGAGACTCCGGCGAGCCACGCCGCTTCAGAAATTAATAAAAAAAATGCCACGTCAGATTTCCGGCGAAAAATTGTGTACGGCACCGGAGTTGGCACTTAAGTGATCGTTTTTCAAAAATTTTAGCACTTAAGTGATCGTTTTCAAAATTTTAGCACTAAAGTGATCCAAAAAAGTTATGGCACTAAAGTAGCGCCGTACACAAGTTATGGCACTTGTAGTGTTCTTTTGCCTTTTAAAATCATTTCAATATTGTTTACTTAGACCGGCAAGATTCAATTCTGTATGAAACCAAGGCTGTTTTGGTCTTAGTTGTTTTGTTATTATAGTTTTGTGAGCGTAAACACGAGTATGGACATCCGTAACAATTGATAAACATCTATTTCTCATCAAGTAGGGTCATTACTGAACATAAATCTGTTGGAATTAACTTTGAACCTTGATGGTCGAGACTGTTTTGGTGTCATTTTAATTCCAATTTGGTATCAATTTGGGCGCAAATTTGCACGTGTAAATTTGTCGGATGGCTAAATTTGACGTAATTCTTCACTCATACTGTGTGAAACATATTTTTCTTTCTTTAATAGCGGACGAGATGTTATTTTGCTTGTAAAAGCACAACGTTAATTACTTCTGCTCATTTAGTTGCAACATGAAATTTCCCATCTTGATATGGAAAAAATTACGAATTTGCAGTAGGAATGGTCTTTTCAAATGAACTTGAAGCATATCATAAGTATGTGGCCTATGCAATCGGCAAAGGATTTGGAGTGAGGAGATGAAATCTGTTTAGAAATAATAAAGGGGAAATAATCCAATGGTCTTTTCTATGCAATTGTGAAGCGCATTATGTTAGCTCATCTGATCAAGAAAAGATATATGAGAGATTTGAAGTTAAATGTGGCTATCTTTCTCGTATTGAATTTAAGGTTGTCATTGGTGTCTATGAAATCATAGAGTATATTTATGAGCATAGTCATGCATTCTAGAAGATCAAAAGTATTTAATTAGATGTGGAAGAATCATATCTGATACTTGTAAGGGTGTTTTAATTGACATGATAAAAACTGGCATTGGGGGGCTACAACATATAAGTTTTTGGCAAATGAAGCAGGAGGAAACAAAAACTTGGGTTTCAACATGCATGATTATCAAAATTATTTGCAGATGAAAAGATTTAATGGTATAAATGAGAGAGCTGGTTAAAGTCTTATAAATCATTTTCAGTGTGTGTAGATGCAAAACCCAATATTATCCTACGTTGTACAGGTAAATCAAGATGGTAGATTGACAAATTCATTTTGGAGAGATAGCTTATCCAAATTTGATACGACTGTTTCGGTGATGTGATGGTGTTTGTTACCACGTATCGCACCAACAAATATAACATGATATGTGCACCTTTCGTTGGGATTAATCACCATCGAAAAGTATTATGTTCAGTTGTGCATTTTTATTGGACAAGACTGCAAAATCATTGATTTGGTTATTTGAGGCATTTTTTAAGTCTATGGGAAAGAAGGCTTCGAAAATTATGTTCACTGATCAAGACCGGTCTATTTATAATAAAGACTATACATTGATTGATGTATTCTTTAGTAATATATACATCGAAATATACATAAATTCTATAGTTTTTTCTTTCGCTCGTGTCCTGTCTTCTAGTGTTCTTGCGACTGTTATCCATGTCGATTTTTTTGTGACTATAATCCATCTTGACCTCCAATAAATGAATTCCATTTTGGATTTTTGCAGTAAGAAAAATGCAGATTGACAATAACTCATCGGAACGAATATCTATTAAAGAAGAAAAAGGGAATACAATGATCAACCATGCCGTTCTTGAAATGTTCATCCACCACCTGGGCGACCATCTTCTTGCATGTAAGAACACCGAAACCCCCCACATCATAAACATCCCCAAGTAACGTGGAGTGGCATCAGACGACCAAGAACTAAAGACCTTCGACATCGGCATCGACATCTATGAGAATCATCACCCTGCCTATCGATCACCCTCCTGATCATGAAGCTGCCACACGAGTCTCAAACCGACATCGACGACCCGAGGCGATTGCTTGCCTGACTCAATGGCCGTGGCTTGCTTCCGTTTCTTTCATCTCCCTCGGGTCAGTCCCATTTGCGAGACTTAACCCCAGTAAGGTCCACGTACTTGCCGAGTCCGACTCGGGCCCCAACTCGCCTCAGCTCTCTGGGCCGTATTCAACACGTCCTGCGCGATGATGATCGAGTTGGACTTCTTGCTTAACAGCTTAAAAGGAAAATAGAAAGAAAAGATGAGTCTGTCAGACCGCCGTGTGACCACCCCGGCCGGAGACTCCGACCGAGAACGATCCTCTACAACCCTGAGGGATCCAAGGGGACCCATCGGGGCTGTTAATCACGCTCTGGTCACACGGCCACGGTTCATCCACCAGACTTTGGTTCCTGTCTCCTTTGGTCTCAAGGACACAGAGGTACGAGCCTATAGAACAGATCCTGTTCAAGTAAGGTCGTGCCCTCTTCCCGTCACTCCCTTCTTTAAATACCAGTTTCCCCGGCAGCGGCCTTTCGATGTGGGACTTTCGCGGACGTCGCACGCGTTAAGCGTACTCTCCCAATGCGATTGTTGTATGGATGGTATATAATAAGATACTTTTTTAACGGAAAGCGAAAAAATAACGGGCATATTCCGTATTTTTTATTATTATTATTGTTTCGTCCTCTTGGGGCGATCCGTAGTATTTTAATTGGCAAAGTTCTTCACGTCCAACAATGATGTAGTATTTTACTATGTACGTCCTTCCCTCTTAACTATTTCTAGTAGGTACATCATTGGAAGAATTTTATTATAGTCTTTCAATATCACAATCATGCAGTTGATTTTACACAACTTCTCTATGTCGTATGACGACGACAATTACAAATTTATTAACTTTTATCAAGTCCTCTGTAGTTTACATGGGTAGCTCAGTTGGTTAGGGCGTACTTGATTTTACACAACTTCTCTATGTCGTATGACGACAACAATTACAAATTTATTAACTTTTATCAAGTCCTCTGTAGTTTATATGGGTAGCTCAGTTGGTTAGGGCGTACTTGGGATTGTGTGGTTAGGCGCAGTGGTCCCAAGTTCGATTCCCCAGCTGAACACTTGTGATTTAAGTGGGGGGCCATGGCGGTGGGTTGTTGTGCTAGTCTCCCCCGAGGAATAGTCGAGGTGCGCGCAAGCTGGCCCGGACACCTCGGTTACCAAAAAAAAAAAACACAAAATTCCACCTTTATTCTGTTCAAAAGCGAAAGATTCATTTGAAACAGAAAACAAGAACAGTTATGGGAGCAAGAAAATCCAATGCACCAAATTCAGAAATAAAAAAAAAAAGGAAAAAAGTGACCACATATCTCAAACTATGCCCACTATGATACACTTATACTTTTTCTGAGATACCAAAAATCTCAAACCTGTGCATGTGCGACACATTTACTCTCCGTCAAGATCCCATCAATGAACACCGTTAAAAATTTGTGTATATGTACGGCAAAAGGTAAATAATGTTGGCATAACGTCCACGTGAGTTAAGTGAAAGAAAAGATGCATTGTTTTGGCTAGAAAATCATTTGACGGAAAGGATAAATATGTCACACGAGTACAAGTTCGGGGTTTTTGATGTAACAAGAAAAAAGATTCGAAGTAAATATGTCACAATGAACAAAATTTAGGTGTTTTTGTGAAACCCTTAAAAGAAAAGAATTGAACGCCCTTCTTATTAAACACATTTTGCAGAACAAAAATCGTTTGAGACTCGTTCATGCCCATTTGGCCAAGAAGGCCATACACCCAGCGCCGAACAGGAGGAAGAAATTGCACGACAGCAGGAGCCTCCCGTTGCCCTGCACCTTGGCGCTCATGAAGTCCACCGCGAGCAGGTCGACGAGCGCCATGTAGACCAGGATGCCGGCGGACGCGGCGTCGAAGACGCCCTCGATGATCAGCGCCTTCGGGCTGTTCTCGTCGTACGTGTCGGATATCCCGATGCCGATGGCGATCCCGAGCGGCGTGGTGAGGGAGAAGAAGAGGGCCATTATTATTATGGCTCTTGACTTGAACTTGGCCTTGCAAAGTAGGGAAGACGAAAAAGCGATTAATTAATGTGTAAATAATGACAATTACAATTCATTACTGAATAATAATAATAATAATAATTCATGTGCCAGGGCCGATCAGCACCTGATCTCAAGTTAACGGAGGCCGAAGGTAATCGACATCGTCCAACAATATAAATCATTAAAAAAAGCGAATTATTTGATTGAATGGTCTCAACTTGATGTGATCGGAGGTGCTTTAGTAGGCCATAATGGTGCATGCAAAACATTCTGTTAGTCTCACAATGATTAAAGACTGTCACTTAATTATTTTTCAATCGTAAATCATTCTTTTTTACGGAAAATTTTATTTTACCTCCCTTAATTTCGGTGCATGTTTAAAATTCCAAAATTGAAAAGATGCATTTCACAAACTCCCCCTCACTCTCTCGAATTTGCATTTTGTTACACTTAGCAACACGACTAACCTTTTTCCGTTGGCATGTGCCGTTTGCATGCCTTTTTGGGGGAAAAGTACCAAAAAAATCCTATATCTATTGCACTTATGTTAATTCAGTTTTAAACATTTCAATCGTTCAAATTCAATCATAAACCTTTGTTAACTTGCTAATTTAGTCATAAACCTTTCAATTATGTTAATTTAGTCCTAAACATTTTAATAGTTTGTCAATTTACTCCTAAAACTTTTAACAATTTATCAATTTAGTCATTTTGGCCAAAAATCACTAACGTGGTGGTCTAGTTAGCACCAGTCGTCGCTGTCCTACGTGGCACGGCTTACGACGGTTGATGCTGACGTGGATAATTTTTGCAATTTTGATTGGAAATCCTTGACATGACGATCTAGTCAGCACCGGCCGTCCTACATAGTACAGCCGGCACTAAAGTGGACAATTTTTGCAATTTTTAAATAATTTTTTGAAATTTTTCTTTTTTTTTTTGTCTGCCCTTCTTCCTCTAGACGGTCATCGGACCTCAACGATGGCCAGCAACGGGCTAGAACGAGAGCCGACAAGGTTGACCTCGATGTCGCTGGGTCGACCTCGCCGACCATCACTGAGGCCCGGCGACTGGCTAGAGGAAAAAGGTAAGAAAAAATTATTAAAAAAATTAAGAAAAAAGAGAAAAGAAAAAATTATAAAAAATTAAGAAAAAAAAATTGTTTAGGACTAAATTGGCAATCATTAAAAGGTTTTGGACTAAATTAACACAATTGAAAGGTTTAGAACTTAATTGGCAAATTATCAAAAGATTTAGGGAAAATCTCAATAAGGGCACGAAGTGCGCCCTTATTTTTTCAAATAAGAATGAATAAATTGGCAAATCGTTAAAAGGTTTAAGACTAAATTGGCAAATCATTAAAACGGTTTATGACTAAATTGACACAATTAAAAGGTTTATAACTTAATTGGCAAGTTGTCAAAAGATTTTGGCTGAATTGGCGTAATTGAACGCTTTAAGACCGAATTGGCATAAATTCAATAGGCTAATGACTCTCTCTTTTTTGTACTTTTCTCCTTTACGGGAGATAAAGTGCAATATTTCCTTCTCCGATGTGGTATCAAATGAGCCCCGTTTTGCCCGTAACTCATTGAAATAACGTATAAAACCTATAAAAAAAGGTAAGATTGCCTCTATCAAATGTTATGTCGTGTTTGATTCCACAAACCTCATCAACTAATGCGGCTGCGTGCATTACCAAATTAGTCGACCGTGTACGAGTTAATTACTGCGCACTTACCCCGACATCTCGATGCCGCTCACTGAAACAAGTGGGTCTCTTGCCAGCGAATAAAGCCCGAGTTAAATTTGGCTACTCGAAATAATTAAAATCTCGAGACATTATCATGGCAATTTAGGAACTCATAAGGTCCCAATGAATGAAATGAGATGACTTTATTTACCTGAGTGATGCAACCACCGAGTCCCATGCCTTCAAAGAACTGATGGAAAGTCAAAGCAGCCATCAGCGTCTTCACCGTGCTTGTACTCCCGGAAGTCCCCAGGGAAATCCCTATGATCACCGAGTGCACCACGATCCCCAGCTCCAAGACCTGTTTATTTATAATTTCACCCCCCACAAAAACGCAAAGATTTGCATTCAGATCCTCCGTGCGAAGAGTTGAAGAGAATCCAAATTAAGAGCTAATGGAGCAGCAACTGTTATAGAGTCCCGTTGACCTTAGAACCATTTGAATGAACTTGGAAAGATTAACGTTACCTGCGATACGACTCTATGGCGAAGGAGTTCCGACGTGCCCGGTTCTTGATTCTGATAGGCCGAGCCGTGGGCGTGCCCGTGAGCAGTATGGGTGTGCGCGTGTACATGTCCGGCGTGATCTCCACCAGCGGCGTGCTCCTCGTCCCCCTCGCCCTCCGGCCGAGCCTTGCTGAAGTGTAGCCTCGTGTAGTAGGAGGTTGCGTAGGTGTCCACCATCAGCGTCATGATCGCTGAGACCATCGCCACGAACCCCGCGAAGGGAAACTTGCCCCAAGGGTTGTTGTTGAGGCACGGCGATGTCAGGCTGTCAAAGGCGTCGGGGAGGACGTGGATGAGGCCCGTCGAGAGGATCACGCCGGCCGCGAACGCCTTGACTAGGAAGAACAGGTCCTTGTCGGGGCGAAGGGCCGGGATGACCTTGGCGAGCAACGGGATGCACACACCGACCGCGCTCGCGAAGAGGATAGCCACCAGCGCGCCCACTTTGTACTTGAGAGCCTCCTCCTTGTTGCGCCCCGCGCCAGTGCTGTCGCACGTGCAATCTCCGAGGACGAGCGAGGGGAGAAGGACGAGCACGCACAGCACCAGGAACCGACGCGAACTACGACGACCGTGGCTCGGCTCGTTCGCCATCGCAATTCGATCCCCCGAAATCAAGAAAAGCAACCGTTCTTGCTTGGCAAGAGTGAAAACGAGAAGCCTAGTAAGGCTCCAGACACGTCCGCGAGCTAAATAAGGGGATCAGGCGTTGACTCAGCCTGCCATGAAAGGAATCTGAGACCAGGTGCTGGCCGGCCTAACGGAGCTTAGCATGAGGACACTCTCTTTGCCAGTTTTGACATTGACAGACTGGTTTTCAATTTTGAACTCTCTCTTCTGTTCGCATTTAAGTTGTCGCATCGATCGTTACGGGGTTCAGAATTGCATTATTATATCTATCCGCGACGGAGGCGATTCTTTTCTCTGTCGGAGGGGAGGGACAGGAGAACGTGGGAGCTCGCGACGCGAAGAGGGTTTTGAAAAATTTTCTGGGGAAGTTAACAAGCGGCGACAGTTTCCGAGTGTCGAAACAATGTCGACATTCCAGTGCCGTGGCTTAAACCTGATGAATGTCAACGGTTCGTGTGCGGACGCATCTGCACTGTGGCCGGTCAACACTTCTATCCCCCCGCCGCCAGTTTCGACTAATCTAATTAGCGAAGCAAAGTGTTTTCAGCTCGAATCTCGAGGGGGATTCGACGAGCATCGTGACGATCGGGAATTGCTTTTAAAAAAAAAAAAAGCGTGACGTCTCGTGTTCGGTTCCTGCTCGGTCCGCCGGCCACTTGCGGTCGGTCAGTGAGGGAGCGGTCTCGTTCCGCATGCGAATTGCCCCCATCTGCAATCGGAACGAGGTGGCGGGTGTAGTCCGGCGGCACAAAAAAGAGAAGAAATTTTTTTCCATTTACTTCAAGAAAAAAGAATGGTGGAGCTAAATTGGGTTCAAAGCCGGAAGAGAGGAGGAAGAGTCCCGGCCAAATCATGTTTTAGACAAATCGAACTTCTGATGCGTAATCCAAGCTGTGCAAAATGAGTAATTTAAGGAGACATGTACGGAAGGATCTGATGATGCTGTGTCTTATGTCATGGGTTCAGATGCTCATTCCAATGATGCCGCCCCTACTCCCATGCAATTTGCTTTCGGTCAGTTTATTCCACATAAAATAAATAATTTAAAATATATATTTTTTCAAAAATGATCGTTTTTACCGTTTAAAATAATTAGTCGATAAAAAATATTTTCATTATCGATAATAATTTACATCTAAATACTTTAATGGATGATGAAAATATTTTCATTATCGATAATAATTAGGTTGATCCCTCCCTCGACAAATTATGTAAATGAGCGCACGCACGCATGTGTCGTGACATCACGGGATCTCTCTTTATTCTCGATCATCATTAATCAAAGAAGTTGGAAAAGTAAAAACTTTGACAAATGATCATGAGATCATTGCATAAGATTTTGATGGTGAAAGTCTGCAAACTTGAAATGAACGGATACCGATTTTCCAAATGAACCAAACTGATTTATTTTTGGTCAATGGGACCTAAATAATGGCATGCGGGGCATTGCCTTTGCTCTATCCAAATTTTTTAAATAAAATCTTCCTTTTTCTATAATCCGACAAAACTTTTTTGAAATTTGGTGATACAGCATGTGTAGCCCTCATACCTTACAAATGGTGCATGTCGGTTTGAGAAAGAAAACTAACATTTTCGCAATTGAGCGAAACACCGGAAGATATTACCATTTCATTGTGTAAACATCTGGATGGCCAGTCATTCTATTATAAGTAAGATTAATATAACTTCTCTACATAATATCGATCTGACCTTTTTTTGTTTTTTTAATATTATTTTAGATCCCTTCTTTTCTCTGACTTTGGGCCATATAAACTATAATTTATTAGGAAAAGTACAAAAAAAAAAGTCGTAAATCTATTACATTGGTACCAATTTAGTTATAAACATTTCAATTGGACCAATTCAGTCCTAAATCTTTTCACATTGGTACCAATTCAGTTCATCCGGCTAATTTAAGCCAAAAATCGCTGACGTGGATGCTAGCCATCCAACGTGGCACAGCCAGCACTGACGTAAAATTTTTTAATATTTTTTTTGAATTTTTTAATATATATATATATTTTTTTTTTCCTTCCTTCTCCTTGCTTGGGCTGTGGCCAGTACCTAGCCATGGCCGGCAACCGGCCACAAGCGAGGGAGTCGTGGCCCTCGTCAGCTATAGGGGAGGGTCGCCCTCGACAGCGAGGGTGAAGGCTAGACCCTCGCGGTCTGGGCAAGGGCGGCCATTACCAAATATGGCGAGGGTTAGAACCTCGCGGCTTGGGTGAGGATCGCCCTCGCTAGGCCGCAAGGGTCCAACCCTTGCCCTCGTCGGCGAGGGCGACCCTCCCCTTTGGCCGACAAGGGCCGCGACACCGTCGTTGGCCCTCGCCTGTGGCCAGTCACCAGTCATGGCGACCGGCCACGTAGAAGGAAGGGAAAAAAGAAAAAATATTCAAAAATAAGGCGAGGGCCGTGACACCCTTGTTGGCCCTGGCCTGTGGCCAGTCACCGGTCAAGAGGACCGGCCACGTAGAAGGAAGGGAAAAAAAAGAAAAAATATTCAAAAATTCAAAAAATTATTTTAAATTGTCCACCTGAGCATCGGCCGTGCCATGTAGGACGGCCAACGTCCACGCAAGCGATTTCTGACCTAAATTGACCGGATGGACTGAATTGATAACCAATGCCAAAAGGTTTAGTACTAAATTAGTCCAATTGAAAGATTTAGGACTGAATTTGTACCAATACAATAAGTTTAGGACTTTTTGGTGCTTTTCCCATAATCTATGCATAGGATAGTGACTGAAATAGAAGGATTAAAAGATTTTGGGTTAAAATCCGGAAACCCATTAACTATATTAGCTCTTTTCGTGGGAAATACAAATTTAACCAAAGAAACTCCGAAGTTCAACGAGGACACCTGACCCCCGAGTCAGCGACACGTGATGCCCCTACCGCCTAAGGGCGAGGTTGGATCGTGCGCTTTCCGATCACATTACGGATAAGATTTAATCCGGTGTGCGAAAGTTGACATTCGAATTACAATTAATGAAATCGCAATAAGTATTTCGATTTTTCGGGCGGCGAAAAGTATATCTTATGTCTAAAGCTTGACAACGTATGAAAATATCATGGCCTCATGGGGAAGATATGTGCTAAGAGTGTTGCAATGGGGTCAGTTCAAATTAGTCGCAAAAATTTGGTCAACTTGGGGTGCCCATCGGCCTCGATCGATGGGACATATGCGTTGACAATTAGGCCTGAAGTTAGGCAAAAGCAAGAATATGGGCAGGATCAGTGTAAAGCTTGCTTCTCGTGTCACACTGACCAAAAAAACAAGGAAGATATTTCCCGTTTAATTTTATTTTTTTTTATGAATTTGTTAAAATGTATTCGAAATGATCATCACGTCGATCGCGCCTACGTGCGATAACGTAATCCATAGATCACAATTAGTTTGTGATTGCCGAAGTTTCATATGCGCTTGTGGTTAGTAATTTCTTTCTACGGATCGTAATTTGATTGTAGAGTCCATGACGTGGAAAATGTTAACGCTCAATAATTGAGCAATCGCATAGGTAATATACTTCAAATTATCGCAGGTGATCCTCAGCAGCTGTGATATTCCGAGAAGTCCTTGCGAATAATGGATCGGTAAGCATTCTTTATACGTACAATTTGGGAAAATTATCAAAAAAGAAATCATAAACCTATTATCCAGATCCCAATTCAGTCCTAATTTACCTCAAAGGTTCGTAAGTTTGGATATTCTAACATTCGTATCTCTATAAAAGAAAAATCGTAAACAACCTGAACCTATCCTAACTATTTCTCCCCAATCTTAGTAGCTTGCCTCAATAATTGCAACATCACCCAACAGTTCGTAAATTTAAGAACCTACTAGTGAGTAATTATCATCACATATTGCAACTTTCATTGATCAACAGTAACATCGACAACTTTATAATCGGTAATTTCCTGAAATGTTTGTACATTTTCGGGGGTCGAAGTTTATTCTCTCTTAATCTAAAAGAGCACGTATCAAACGGGCCCGATCTCGTATTCTTCTACACAGGACTATGATATTTCCCATCGAAAAGTCTTCCGTAAGTTCCACGTCCGATGTTGTCTCCATGTTCAGCCTATGATCATAGTCAAGCTAATGCGTTTGAATAAAATTCACACTTATTTCGCATTTAAAATTTTCGCGACTTGAATCCAGAAAGACCGCCACATTACAACAGAAAAATATCCTACGGAAGATATCGAAATGGTGATATTTTCAATGGAATATCGACAAACTTCTCCTAAGTTTGAAATTTAGAACCGGTAGGTTGTCAATAGCCATCTTGATGTTGCAGCACTATCTCTTGTCAAGATCCCAATCTATCGAGGATTCGATGATCTGGTAGGACCGAACACGGGAATCGGGACAAAAAAAACCAGCTCAATCCTCGAAATTCAAGAATTGATTTGAACAAAATTGAAGTCCCGTGATCAAAAGCCAGTCCGATTCGCGAAATTCGAGGATCAAATTGAACAAAAATTGAAGTCCCGAGGCCAAATTGAACATCGGCCAAGGAGTTCGCGATCCAATCATAGAATCGTCCCACAAATCTCAACTCCTGTTTCTATAACGGGGAATATGTACGGACAGATCCACGCACCATTATTATAGATGCAACATGGGCGGACACCAACCCGTGAGAGACAAGACAACAACGTCGGCGCATCTTAATACCGACAACAGGGTTTACCAACGATCATAAATGCCAATTAATAACAGACAATCATCTTCTATATAATTAGTATCTAAAAAATAAAAATCTTTTCTACACCACTTTGCTCTGAAGCCTCGCCCACGTTACGGCTACATTCGTTCTGATGTTTCTAGAAAGTCATTTTTCAAGAAAATGACTTTTTCGGTATTTGGCTGAAATACGAAAATAAACTAGAAAATGCTTTACGACATTTTGTATGGAAAATCTTATTTGATTTTCATCTGTGATGTCCTTTTAATGATTTTTCTTTTTATTTATTTCTTTTTTTCTTTTAAAATAATCGAATTTTAAATTCTTTTTTTTCATTTTCTTTTCTTTTCTTTTTCTTTTTGCTTTTTCTTTGGCCGGTCGCCGGCCATGGACGAGCTCGAGCCTCGCCATGGACGAGACTCGAGCCTCGCCCGAGCCGAGCCGAGCCGAGGCCGAGCCGTAGCCGAGCCGATTCCGCCAAGCCGAGCCGAGCCTCATCGCCGAGCTAGAGGCCTCGCCCGCCCACCTCTAGCGAGGCTTCAAGCTCAAGCTCAAGCTCAAGCTCCCCGGCCTTAGGCGAGCTCGACCTTGCCAAATCGGTGAGCCCGCCCCTCACCTATGGCCGATCACTAACTATCGCAATGGTCGGCCACTGACTAGTGCCGTGGCCAACCATCGACCGAGGAAAAAGGAAAAGGAATAATAAAGAATAATAATAATAATAATAATAATAATAATATCGATTTTTTTAAAATATTTTTATAAGAACAAATGTTTCATCAACTAAGGACCCTAACCCGAGCGCCAAAGACCCACAATTTGCCTTCATGCATCCGAGCTCGAGTGTCGGGGACTAAAGCTCGAGCACTAGGGACCCAAGCACAACATTTATGGTCCCGAGCCCAAGTGCCAGGACATGCATGGTCACCAGGGCTTCGAGCCCAGCCTCAATGGACCCGGGAGTTGGCACCGAGGTACCGAGGTCCCAGGCTTGGACTAAATGGACCCGGGCCTAGGCGCCAGAGACTTGATCCCGAATGAAGAGGACCGGGAACCAACTTTGGGATTTTCATGCCCGAATGTAGAGTTTCGGATCCAAGCACCGACACATGTTCATATTTTACAAAATGTTTTCCAATTTTTCAAAGATTCCTTAATTAAGCGTAGATTTTCCGTTGACTAGAAAAACATTTTCCGTTGACTCATTTTCTTAAGCCAACCAAACACCAGAAAATGAGGATACGCGAAACAAATGAAGCCTACAGGACCATTATATCTTCCCTAAGAGTTGCATAAGCAATGGAGAGGGAAAGCCTAACCTAAAGGCAAAGGAGTCTTTGGAAATTGAGGAAGAAAAGATAGGAATTCATATGCTCACAATATGCTATTCAAGATGGTAAAAGAATAATAAATATGTAAAAGCTTCAATTCATAAAACTAAACAAAAAGAACAGTGTACACCAAAAACATCTAACTGTATATGACCTTGCACTTGCTATATAGCACTCCATGGAAAATATTAGCACACAAAAGCTTAATACGAAAAATACCCAGCACTCGCAGTCAAAATGCTTAGCTCTTTTTCTGCACTTCCTGCGCTTTCTCTTCATAATATTCGTTGTTATCATAATACTCTTCCTGTCCATAGTCATCAAAGTACTCGTCGTCTTCGTCGGTGTCGTCGTCTTCGTCCTTCCCATTCTGCAACAGGTCTGCAGCCAATAGCTGACTCCTTAAGCTCTCTTGGATCCGATCCTTGATGGCTGTGCCCTAGCGAAATACAGAAGTTGCGAGTGAAAACTAATGCACATTAAATCATTAAAGCTACGAAAGTTGAGATTACTTACCATCTTATGGCAACCTTCTTCAAACATTTCGAGAAATCCAGCAACCCAGCGATCAGCATTTTCAACCCACTCATTCCTATGCATGCCAGCAGTTTTTGCCACGGTTTGAATCTAACATATGAAGAACGCACAAAAACATCATACACGTGTGGGGAAACAAAATGTAAGTAATCGCCGATGTTGGGCATTTTCCTTTTCAGAAAAAAAAAATTGTTATTCGCCCATGGGGAAATTCAAGAAAGACTGTTTCACTCTGAGTTCACATATAAGTAAGACAAATAAACTGATTGGAAAATGAAATTCAAAATAAACAGTGAAATACGTCAGAAACTAAGGGCAAAAGAATGAAACAAACTAGAGCTTGATCTCCTACTTACCCTCTCTTGATGTTCCCTCACTTTTTCATGTAGCTTCTTTAGTCTCATATTCACCCGCAGTCGCTTTTCCTGCTCACATCATTGCACGAAAATCTAAAGTCGCTGAATGACGGAGAGATTATTCATTGCTATGTGAAATGTCAAAAACACAGAAATGCCTAACCACAGATAATAATTTGGAGCTACATCATGACATCGGAAAGACCATATTCATATGAAAGAAAAGGGTCATGCCTTCACAAAGCTAACACCAAGATCTTTTCTTGAATAACCCCTGTCCAAGTTCCGAATCACATATTGGTTGTAGTCTTTGACGATCCTCATTATGATGTCTGATGTAGAAATCCCTTCAGTGCGCTTGGTTTCTTTGAATTTCCCAATAGCTTTGACCTGTAAAACTCTTGCTAAGAAAATCGGAGAAAAAAAATACAGCAAACACAAGAAGCAGAAGATCTCTTACGTACAAATTCATATACGTCGTTTCCAGCTCCACTGGTGTCAGCATAACTATGCAATTTTCATGAAAAAGTATATAAGGGCAACATGTCTTACAATAAGTTTAGCTGACTAAGTTATTATCATATTGAAGAAAGATTAAAAATGACCTTTCAATCTTAGAAGCAAACATATCTACCATTTCTGGTTGCATGGCTAGTTGGGTGGGGCCTGGACAAGTCCCTGATTTAAATAAATGGATATGTGTATGAAATTTTAGGCCCAAGACCGGGCAGGGCGGCGCGCAGTCTTTCGGGTGTTGTCTAAAAACGTAGCACAAGCTCATCCAGACTCGACCATCTATTGAGTATACTGACTAGATATAGATGAATGAGGATTTGCAGGCATGTGGGCATGACTGATTGCCAACCCGAACCAGAGAAGGGATTTTAGCGAATTAACATAACGTGATTGTGCCAGCCAGGACACCAAGTAATCCGCAATTAGCATGTCATCCATTTGATCCAAATGTCATAAGAGATATCCTTCACATATTTGTGAATTGGATCAGATGATAGAGTTCACCCTCCATGGAATAGCTAGCCAAAATTATGGTCATTTTTTCATAAAGTCAGCTCTTATTTCTTCATATTTGTCAAGTCAACTTAAAACCTTTCAACTTTCTAGAGTTTCAGGCAATTTTAATACCATAGGTGCATGGGAACTAAAAAAGATTTGCGGTACCCTTTATAAAACAGACAACACAACATGAAATGCATCTATAGGCACTGCCTACGGGTGAGACCTTAAGGAATGTATGTATTAGGATGACTTATTATACTCGTTTACCGCAGTCATGAGAAAACACTAAATTATCTTTTCTTTTCAGGTGAAAGGCCTAGAGCAATTTGTTTACATCTCCTTTGGCACTTGAATCAAGTCAAATGTCAGCAATATTTCCTAATTCATACTAACGCCCATGGAGACACTACAAGTGGTAGGCAAACTACATCCTACTATCTAAAACTTTTTCTGCTACCTGACATGGGAGAGATTTCAACAGCACAGAACTTACTGTGTGACAACAACAAAAAGTACCGTCCTCTACACATCCTCAATAGCTCAAGAACATTGTTTAGGGATTTAATAACTGCATCTAACTTAGTATTTGTATTCACTACCTGATAAGGAGAGTACTATATGGAGTTTCCTTCAAGAAATCGCATCTATATTTTCTGGGATTCGAATCAGTTTTCCCACAAACAAATGTGGATAATGACTAACCATCCGGAAGTTATAGAGTCAGCTGGAATGTTATGCCTGGATAACACACAAGGAAGATGGATCTCTTGTACTTCAGCACGTAATTCGAGGATACTGTTTTTCACTGCTTCACGGTGAGGCACAAACTATTTGGTAAGCAATGAAAATTCAGGGATAGTGTCATACTAATTGTTCCTGGACGACAAGTAATTAGCTTCTTACAGGATCATAAGATAGCAGAAGGCAAACAGCATTCCCATTATTTACTCTTACTTAGCTATTTATCGATTCTTATCCAACAACATTGCAAGTAGGTTACTGCCGTCCAGGTTAGAACACAGGACACTTCTTTCCCTCATGTTTATATCACTCATTCTCTTTTACAATAAGAGCCCTCACAATTCCACCAGAAACATAGCCTTTTCATCTCTGACATCATCATCCAGTATACTTCATTCATCACAAAATCAAGTATTTGGTTTAGTAGTCTTACGGAAGAGCATCATGGGCTACGAAATCGATGTTGTGCTTGTCAAGAAATTCTTTCGTCACCACCCAAGGAGCGTCAGGAATAACTTCATCTACCCATCTGACAAAGTAAATAGATCGACAAGTAAATAGTTTGCGTTTCCCGTTCTATAAGGAATATTTAGAACGAGCGAAGGTATCAGAAAGTCATGGATGATGAGAATGAAGCTCATCGTCACGATCGTACAAATATAAATGAATAGCTGCGCGGTGCCTTCTGTTAGATTTCTTTCGAATCAGAACTGTGATGCAGACTGCTCAGAACCTTCTTTATTATAACCCCATCTTTGGCTTCATCATCTAATAGAACAGAGCGCCAAATAACAAGCGATCGACAGAAGAGCGAGCTTTAGGACAAAGGGATCAAGCAACATACTTGCAATGACGAAGCGATTCGTAGCGCTCCTCTTCTGTCATCACGGTCTTGCCTTTGAACTTGTGGGTGATCTCATCGTTGCAACATCCGACGAGCAAATAAGTATTTGGGAACCTACGGCCAAACAGAAAAACAATCAGCACTGGGATAACCCATTTCCCGCATCGAATACCAGATCAAGCAAAAGGCACAGGACATAGCCGGAGCAGCTACTTCGACGACAGTCCCACACAACGCGCAACACCCAGCAAAACTCAACCCCGAAAGCCAATCAAACCTCACAAGCATCGACCGCACGAAATCAACATCGCTAAGGAAATGGAGGAAGAGGCGGCCGCGAATCAAACCGCAACACCACGCCATACGGCAAGAAACGAAGACCCATCAAACAAAATCGAGGATTTGAAGCAAGAAAACGGAGACCCATCAAACAAAATCGAGGATTTGAAGCGAAAAAACGAAGACCCATCAAACAAAATCGAGGCTTTAAGGCAAAAACGCGATTAAAAAGGGAAACGGGGAAGCGGGGACGAACGATTTCTTGGCTTGCTCGAGGGCGCGGGCGTGGCCGAAGTGGAAGAGATCGTAGATGCCGTCGGCGTAGACGCGGACGGGCTTGCTCGCAGGCATGGGATCGGTGGGATCGTTCTCTGCTTGCGCCTGGTTCGCCATCGCCGCGACGATCGAAGATCGCTTCAAATAACCATCAAGACCTCAGAATCCCGAGGCTTGGAGCGTTGAACGGGTCTTCTTCTCTTCCCTTTTCCTTCGGCTTTGAATTTTCTCCTCTGTTTTTTTTTCTTCCTTTTTATTTTTTGGGCTTTTTTTTTCCTTTCGTTTTTTCTCTACTAAATTGGGGTCGACATGTGGATGGCCGATACTTGTGCTTCCCGTTTCCCCACATCGCGCACGCGCGCGCGCACGAGCGCGAGGCGCCATTCGCTTGCCTCGTGTGACCGACATCGCCGCGAATTGGCTGAGCGATTAGGCTCTCCATACCCAGTAGAGATTGGTCGGTCATCGACTGTTGTATCGATGGGAATCAAACGATTGTCTGTAGATTACCTTGATGTTAAACAAGATATCGCCGGGCAGAATAATGGGCTCTCGACGCATTTCAAATTGGCCGCGTACATTTTACACACGGGAAAAATTATCAAAGGATGGTCGTAAACCTCGGCAGATTTTGGACGACAATCGCCGATATGGACACCGACCGTGTCACGTCGTGACATTACCGACGCTGACGTGGACGATTTTTTACTTTCTTCATCCTCCGCCAATCGCCGAGCATCGGTGATGACAGGCGATAGGCCACAGGCTAAGGGCTCATCTCAAACGTTATGATCTGATGTTTTGCAGGTATGTATATTGGCTATCTGATGCTTTCCACCCTCGTATGGTCATGATGAGGCACAGCGAGTAGCAAATTCATCAAAGAGCAGAAAAAACAGACCGAGAAGAATTCAAAACCTAAAGGGATGCAAATGCAAGATGCAACTCAAGCTTACAGCAGGACATTGGTTGGGATGATACAGGGAAAATTAAAATCAAATTTAGACGTCAAAGTATCTAAACGGGTACCTTATTTTCGGTTAAACTAAACTAATACACTGTTTGTGTAATCCAAGGTATATCCAGAAACATAGCTGAAGACCACATCCATCATTGCCTGAACTCATCCAGTGAAAAAAACTCGAATTTTTGCCAAACTTTCAGAACAGCTAATGCGTCAAGCGAGCAAAGGGGTGAAAATAGTCGAACCCTACCAAAACCCAAGAAAACATACTGCCTAGAGATGCAAAGACTTCTCAGTAACTAGCTCACAACTGATCCGGCACCGGCCAAACTTCTTTAGCACGCTAAGGGAAAATTAGTTGAAGCCTGCAAAATCCAAGAAAGTTTACTGGAGCTGTCGGAGACTTCATAGCAAGTACTTCTCCACAACTGTCCGGCCAAGCTTTTCTTGAACGTCTTTTGGAGTTTCAATCTGTTGTGACATTAAATCGTTATGCATATCATCATGTTGAGAAGATTAAGGAAAAATACCATCCGGTAAAAGAGGCAGGGTATACTTACCGCATTCAAAGCTTTGAAAAGAGCTTTAACGGTATTATGAGGATTCCTTGAGCCGATGACCTATAGAGAGTTTATGTTTACAACAGAGCTTACAACTGAATAAGCACTTCAACTGTCATTTGTAACACGATCTGTTACCTTAGATTTCACGTTCTTGAAACCGGCTAAATTCAAAATTGTTTGAACAGTTCTTCCAGCTTTCATACCAGTCCTGGTTGAAGCTGGCCAGAGATATACCTAACCAAGCAACCATCTTCAGATAGATTTAAAAAAAAAAACCAAGGGAAGCGCAGGATCTTTGACCATTTAAGTACAGTACTTAAAACCCAGTACAATGTAAGAGTAAATTTAAAACCTTGGTTTTTTTGTAATTGGTCTGTACAGCATGTGCAATTGTATGCTCTTCATGTCTTTCCACATAATGAAGATTCTGGAAGCATTTTTCGTATGCCTGATTGATCCAAACAAAATCATAAGATAAATGAAAAGGACTTCTTATCCATCCCAAATTTTCAAGATAATTAAACATCTGACACAATTAAACTAAAGCAGCATTTCTCTTCAACACAGTAGTTTTAGAGCCTTCACGTGAACCTACGTTCAAGCAAGCATACATAGAGTAACCAGGAAATGCCCCTACCACCAAAAACAAAGTCACACCATGTATTTCTAGATTATGCAGGACATTTCTATCCAGTGTCTGTTCAATCAGCAAATACTTTGTTGATGAATTCAACCCTTGAAATTCAAATTCCTCTTAGCAAAATAAGGAGTAACCTTTTGAATTCCACAATCATTAAGAACGACAATGTTCAAAAAACAATCCTAAGCTAACTAGATAAAACATGCAAGAGTTCGAACTGCAATCAACCAATAGTGTACCTTTTGGAGAGCAATAGGAACGGCAGGGCCCTTCGCTTTTGCAAAACCAACAACACCATGGTAGTTTCCACATGCCAACATAGCAGTGTACTTGATCACTTGCCCACCCTGAGAATAGGGCCACAAATTTCATTCAAGCCACTCCATATCAATAAAGGAATCGAAGCACTTACTTAGCTCTAAAGCAGATGATACCTTTGTAACTTTACAAGTCCGATTCACATCTATCAATTTCACATCAAACCCCTGCCATCAATAACAGAACTTCATCATTATTTATTATTGAGTCAAATGATTTCAAAGGGTAAAAAGCCTTTGAGCCAGAATAATGGCATGTACTCAAACTATTAATGTCTGAGGCAAAAGAATTCTACACACTAAAGAGATTAAGTTCCATGAGGTTGCCTTTTTCGTCTTACCTTTCTGTAGATTGTACAGGCAATGAAGTCATATAATAAGATGCAAATATATTTAGGACTCAAGAATCTTTGAAAGTTGTTCCAATAGCAGAGGCTACAGTAGTTGTCAACTTGTCACCACATTGTAGAAAAAAAACCAATGCCCTATGGCAGCCAATAGTAGTCTGCTATTTGCAAGAGTACATTAAGACAAAACGGCACAGACCAGAGATCCTAGTTCGTCTAAGAAGACAACTGTTATGCATGAATTAAAGCAGAAAATGCCACCATTACTTACTTTCCTGTAAAGAGGCCTTCTCTTCTTTTCAGTTAAAGCATTTCTTTCCTCCGCGAGGTCCCTGATCTCCTCCTCTAGCCCCTTTCCTTTCTTTCCAAATGTATGATCCAACTGTGCCAGCTTCTCTTCAAGCATCTTATCAATTTCATTAATTTTCTCTATCAACATGTCATCCTTCTCTTTCATGTCATCAAATTCCTCATCCTCGTCATCATCAACCCCTTGTATAACTTGCCTCTCTCTCTCAAAGCCAGCCCGATCTAAAAGATCAGCTGAGGGACCCACTTGTCCATGTTGAATGACTCCGTAATTGGCAGGATTATTAGGATCATAAGCCTCCTTCCAATCTACCAATCTCATAGCCCTATTTAGTTTCTGCTGAAGAATAAACTTTTCCTTCCCTTCTGCTACTTTCAAACGGTTCATCAATTCACCAATGACTCGATACTCTGGACGAAGCCTGAAATGTTTATCCTCAAACCTATCGATTCTGTTCATCCATTTATATGCATCATCAAGTGTATCTGTTACAAAGCACACAGAAACAAAGATTGATACAGCAGTACGATAGAAATCGCATTCGTCGCAGGAACTTCTAATTGCTCGAGCCCAAACATAAAAGCTTGAAAACTTCAGCAATCCAAACTGCAGTGGACATTAAACTAACAAGTATAACCGTTTAGCAAATCTAAATCAATCCCACTGGTCCCACTAAGACAAATTCAACAGAAATAAATTCTTGCATCGGAATGGTAAGACTGTTTTGTACCAACTCAGTATGACGATAAAAACTCTACATACCTTCAACTAGCGCCAAAAATCACCAGGGAATTGAAACCATGTAAGAGATAGAGGAATAAAATAAAGCAAAATGCAAGTACCAGACTCAACAAAATTCTTGAGCAACTCCTCGTGGCGCTTGCACTTCTTCTCAAATTGCTCGAACCTCTTCTTGAGATTGTTTGGACTGAATCGCTCGTCGTCGTCGTCGGATTCTGAGTCAGTGGGCTCCTCAAAAAAATCGAGATCAGCAGAGGCATCGCCCTTCAGCTTCTCCTTCTCGAGCTTTTGGATAAGCGGGCCTACGCCCATGTAGTCTTCTTCATCTTCTGCATCAATGTCTTTGGTATCAAGGCCAGCCCTCCTCCTAGCCTCTCTCTCTCTCTGCTTCTCCTTCTCCACCTCCGCCAATAGTTCGTGAACAGCTCTCGATGCCGCCTCTTGGGAAGTGAAGAAATGGCATTTGGGAAGATGACAGAAAGGGAGTTTTCTGCTAGAGGAATAGCAAGTATCGGAGTACAGGAAGGGTTTAGTGTGTACTGATCTCTTGGCAAGGCCCGGCTTGAAGATAAGACTGGACCAAGAGATTGCTACTTGCTGGGATAACCTACGGGCGCTCATATTCTCCCTCTCCTCTTCTTTTCAGCTGCTGACTAAGACGATAGAGAAAGCTATCAAAGCTTCATGCCAGCAGAACTGCAGTTATAGACACAAGTTCCAGATTTATGGTCAGTAACTTGTCAGAAATGAAGCTTCGCTGCAGTAAACTGTTTAACTATGACTGTTGAATAGTTTGGAGTACAAGCCGGTAGCATCAGAAGCAAAGAGCAGGATGCGATGGAAATAACGATGCAGAAGCACCAGTTTCATATGAATCATACAGAGAAAATATAAATGACCCCCTTCTTTTTGGTATGAAAGATAAATTCATTAAAGAGGCACCAAGGAGGTGCCAATACACTTGGATCGCAGAGGGAGAATAATGTAGAAAGAGATGTATATTACTGAACGATGTAGAATCCGCCAACTACCAGTAGGAACGTATGTCCCCTCACTCAAAATTTATCTTTTCCTTCCTTTGTTCTTCCCCTAGTACCTCTCTCTCTCTCTCTCTCTCTCTCTGTGCAACTACTGTTTTGTCATTACAGTCTCATTGAGCTCAAGTTACTTGGTTCACATCACCACACCTTCAACTCATCCTTAATCAACAATCTAAATCATAATACTCAAACAACAAGTAAGTCAATAAGAATCCATCATACCTATGACCTGCATCTATCAATTCTCTCTTTCTTTCTCCATGTATGCCATTACGACATTCGCTTGCCCAAACAAACTCAACGAAAATACATTCACCAGCTCAGCCGGTAAAACTAAATACCCATCTTCCTCTCACCATTACACAAAAAAACCCAACAGCAAGAATCAGAAACTTCTCTTCTTACGCCAACAATAACAACGAAAGAAGCGGGAATCTGTAGCCCCCCGTCTCCGTCGTCAAGGGGCAATGGCGGTGTGAAACGTTTCACGAACCGCGCATCGCCGAACTGAATCGAATGACAACACCCGGGATCGTTCGCCTATAAACTGCGAAGAATCTACCGAATCCATGGAGATAGAGAGGGAGAGAGAACGAACCCGGTTCGGTGAAGGTGAGGCTCGACGGCGACGACCCTCGAGAGAGTCGGGCGCAACGAGTCGTCGGCGGGGGAGAAGGAGTGTAAACTGCCGGCGCTCCTGCGACGGCGAAGAGGAGGTTGTTGCTTGGACGGCGACGGGGGAAATGGCTGCCGTGCGCTCGTTCCAAAGGCTGACGTTGGAGGGAGGCGAGAGAGGCAAAGACGGGAGAGAGGCGAGTCTCACTGTCTCAGTCGCTCGGAGAAATTAACAGAAAAATAAAAAGAAAAATCAAAGAGGATTAGGGTTAAGAATAATTTCATTTACTTACAAGTGAGCAACCGAGCAGGTTCAACCGAGGACCGGTTTTTTTAATCGGTTTTTTGCTTCTTTCTTTTTTCTTCTTACGTTGTCTAACACAAAAATAAAGATACGTTGGAGATTGGCTTTTCAGACCTAAAAAAAATCCATCTTATATCACAAATTCTTCACATGGTATGTTTTCCTATTATTATTATTATTATTATTATTTAAAGTTTGTTATCTTGAAAGGTAGGCCTGATTCGTTAGCCAGCTTTTGAAACCGGTCGGCTCGATTCATCTAAAAATCGCGAACCATCCACCCTAAAATTGATCGCCCATGTATTCATGTAATAGGCTTTTTCTATGAATATGATCCTAAAATGTTCTTTTTTTTCCATAGAAAAACATACTTTGATACAACATATCTAAAATACAAACTAGGTGTTTGGGCTACATTCAGCCCTTCTAACCAGAATACCATACGTCAAAGGTCAGAATTAAAGACCCGGTGTACAAAATCAAGAATAGATCTGAATACATCATCAGCATCAGCTTCTTGCTTCCTCCCAAAACGAGCAAGTTCCGTCTGCGCACACATCAGCTTCTCCAAGAACATGCCGCGGGCTGCACTGCTCGAACCTCTCAGCTAATGCCCCCCGTGTTCGCAGCAGAACATTTCACATCAGAGGAGAAGAATGATAGGCCAAACTCCGAAAGTTTACCGACATTGACGAATCGACTTCCACTTCTATGTCACCGATATGGCGATTCCAGCATTCCCCTCGCCTCAAGCTCACTCTCAGCTGCAACTCCTTTATGCAGAGGCAACCCACAAATGAGCAGACGGTTCCAGCTCTTGTGGAAGTTACAGAAGTCCAAGAAACCAAACATGGAATGGTCGGGGAAGTCCCATGGTCTGGTCTCAAACCTTTAGAGCAGGCCATCAAAAACTTATTTCAGCCTCGGCAAACACAGAGACCACCCACGAGAGAATATTAAGTTAGGGTTAATATCACGGAAAACCCCAAACTGGTATATCTGTAACAAATTTACCCCAAATTAATTTCTTGACTTTTAAAAACCCCAAACTGGCATACATGTGACTATTTTACCCTCCGTTAGTTTTCGTTAAATTTTACCGTCAAATTTCTGATGTGGATGACACCTGGTAGTTGGCGAGTGTACTAATTTGAGGTTTTACCCTTCGTTTGTCATAAGTGTACTAATTTTTTATTTTTCGTGGTATTAATTCAATTTAACTAAGGACAAATTTGTCACAAACATACCAGTTTTGGATTTTTGGTGGTCAAAAAATTAATTTAGGATAAATTTATCACATGTGTACTAGTTGGGAGGTTTTTTTGGTTAAAAAAATTAATTTGGAATAAAATTATTATAGGTATACCAGTTTATAGTTTTTCATGGTATTAACCTACAGATTTAACGTGCACATCATTTCCCATTAGGCTATCTTGACACTTTGCCCCACCCCAATGCAAACCGAAAATCCAAAGCTAGCTATACATCAAAGTCCTAACTCATCCTTTTTAATTTCTGAGATCGAAAATAGAATCGTACACGTTTGGAAATTTTCGTGGTATTAAATTTTTTTTTTATATTTTTTGATATTCAATCTTTTGATAGTGGTAGGCGCACCGACCCACCATTGAAGGAAAAACGCGATTGTAGCATCAAATTTAAACCAGACAGATAAGGTAATCTAATAATGAAAAGTTCGTCAAAAAAACAGCAAATGTTTCCACCGAAATATGGCGAACGTTGCCCTCTTTATCTTGGTTTCTTTTATGGCCAGTGTTGGCACTGAGCTGGTCACTCACTTCTTGAAAAACGAAGCTTGCCATCGATGGCTACCATCCCTCTCTCGCAGCAGTCGCTCTCCGTTGCCGTCTTCGACGACGGCTTCAAAAGGAGCGATTTTGGGCTCATGGGTGCCTCCAGATCGCATCGCTCTCGCTCTTACGCTGCTAGGCCAAGAGGGCCTCGTGTCCGGTATTTTTTGAATACTGCTTATGCCAAACCAACAGATAACTTCCGTTTCTTCTCGTTTGTTTTCTCGTCTGGTTATGCGCTTGTTTTGGCTGTGGAGAAGCTCTTCCGTGGCCTGCGGTGATGGGTGATTCATCGTGAAGATTTTCAGCTCAGTGGAGGTTGCGAAGTTCAATGTTTGAAGTTCTGGGCGAATGCAAGAACCGTCGATTAGTTTCTGAATGTTATTTAGCCTTTTGAGTCTTGGCATAATGATACTGAATGTTGAAATTTTCATGCTGAAGTGAAACCTTCAAGAAAACAAATCGTATAGTTTCTAAAAGTGGTGAAGCTTTAGGTGATGGAGACCCAATTCCTCCCTGCCTTCTTGCAAGAAAACTGAAAGAGAGAGAAAACTGGGTTTTTATAAGTTTGGCTATGGGCTAATGTACGGTCTAGGGAGTGTTCTGTTTGAGAGAGTTTGAATTCAGCGAATGGATAACTGCGTTGAGAGATACAATAAGAATGCTTGGGTTTTTTTGGACTTAGGTTAATACTAATTTGATTTATATCTTAAGAAAGCACCCCCACAGATTTCCTTTGAGGCAGAATCTTGGAGTGAAAATGGTGAAATGGAAACTGTAGCGTAGTCCTATTGGTCTCTAATAGAAATGTCTGTAATTCTTTCTGGTCATTTTACATTTAGAGTATGGAGTCTTCTTTTGGTTTAAACGAACTTATTGGAGTAGGAAAGCTGCACTTTTTCTCATGCTGAAGCTAATTTTAAATTACCAAATCACCAGAAATGGTTCCAGTTTTTTGTGCTTCTGCTAGCATTGCATGATTGATTGTAGCTTCACTTTGAATGTTTATTATCAAAACTTTTAATGACAGATGTCAGTCAACAAGTACAGATGAACCTAGAACAAAAAGGAATCTTCTCGACAATGCCAGCAATCTTCTTACTAATTTGTTGAGTGGGGGAAGTCCGGGATCGATGCCAATAGCTGAAGGTGCAGTGACAGATTTGTTTGGCAAGCCTTTCTTCTTCTCACTGTATGATTGGTTCTTAGAGGTATGTATGCAAATCGTTGAAGTTCTTTGTCGATTTTCTTATTTTCTGCTTGTCAATAAGGCTGATGGTTGACATCCAATTAACTTATGGCGGTCTGACAAGGATGTTGAAACAAACTACCAGGCTTCTTGGGAGTTCACTATTACGTGTTGCTGCTTGCCAGTCTTTATAAATGTGTAGACGGTTCATAGTTCAATTGAACTACCTTCTCGGTTGTTATATCCCTGCAATTTTTTATAATGCCAATCATGTCAAAAAGAAAATTACAATAGTTACTTTATCTTCTATCTTGCACTGGTTGTGAAGGCACTTAGTCTCACTTTATTCACTGTGCAGCACGGAGCTGTTTATAAACTTGCTTTTGGACCAAAAGCATTTGTAGTTGTATCCGATCCCATAGTTGCAAGGCACATCCTTAGAGAGAATGCGTTTTCGTACGATAAGGTAATGAAGTTGGATGCTCCCATGACCTGTCAAGGTTCATCTTGTACCATTTATTTGCTTGTGCTTGAAAAATAAAATAGTGAAGTTTTCCAATTTTGTAATTGAGATAATCTGGTAGTGAAAATGATTGGATAACTAGATCTAGAGACAATTTGGTGATTGAGTATATGCTAAAGTAAGAGTTCTGTCACAAGTTTGAGAAAGAGAATGGAGTCTACAAATTTTGGATGATCAGTATAGGCTACATACTTCAATTTGAAAGTTTCGTCATAGCTTAGTATCCATTCCAGCGGTTCACAAGCAAGTGTTTTGTGCTATATAGGGAGTTCTAGCTGATATTTTAGAGCCAATAATGGGAAAAGGACTTATACCTGCCGACCTTGACACTTGGAAGCAAAGGAGAAGAGGTGAGCAAGTTCAGATTATGCCATTTTCAGTTTTGGACATGGGTCTAGACCAATCTGGAGTATCTGCCTATCAATTTTAGTTTAAACTTGAGCATGATGCACTTTCCTCCACATGAAGTAGTTCGTATGTAATTCTAAATGTTTTCTTAGAAAAAGTTATTGGCCTGCTTACAAGTAATACATTGTATACATTATCTTGAGAGGCATGCTCACAACTGTTTTAGAAAAAACAAGTATACAATGATCAACTCGATCCAGACCCTTGCTTTAGTCATGGCTTAACAATCATAACTGCGTACTTTTCCTTCAAATGGGTGTCTAGGAGATCAATGGAAGAAATATTATTATGGCTTATTTTGTTTTGCATCAATGTCATCGATTTCAGAAAGTATCTTTAAGATTCAAAGCAGAATTCCTTTTGTTGGATTAGAGTTGCTCCGTTGACAATGGTAAGTTGGATGCTAGTACCTCAATTAATTCCCTTTAGCACTGTACCTTTTGTTTTATAACAAGCTATTTATTGTCAAATCCTCATTGTTGATACTTCATCTTATTTTCCTGTTCTTTGTCATTCATCCTATCATTAGCTATTTGTTGTTAAATATGGCTGGACCATTGCCTGCTATTCAATAAACTTAAGCTATTAGAGTGTGATGAGAATATATTAATCATGTGTTGAAGAATCATCCCACATCGATTGACAACGGGTCCCAAATGCTCTTTATATTCATGTGGTCTCCCTCTAAAAGCTTAAGCTTTTGGGTTGGACTTTCTAACATCATGAATTATCAAGTGTTATTGTAATGAAGTGTGGTGCTCGGTCTATTTCAATTAATGTATATTTAATCACTTTTGTTGCCTTGGTCATCAACAAACTATCAATGTTCTTGTTTTGATTCATGGGTAATGCAAGTGTATGTGGTCTTGTCTAAAATTTAGCGTAACTTGTCTTGAAAACTACAGTTATTGCTCCTGGGTTTCATTCGTTATACTTGGAAACTATGACCCAAGTGTTCACAAAATGTTCGGAGAGGACCATCCAGAAATTTGAGAAGCTTTCCGAAGGCACAAATGAACATGGAGAGGGGAAAATTGAGCTGGATCTTGAAGCAGAGTTTTCGAGTTTGGCTCTTGATATTATAGGCCTTGGCGTCTTCAATTATGACTTCGGTTCAGTCACAAAAGGGTCACCCGTCATCAAGGTTTGATGAGTTGTGACTCGTCTTCTTCCTTTAGTGGCATTCATTTTGTTTAATCTCTTAATGATGCTTCCTTCTCGTGTATACTGTTCTCAGTTCTATTGCAGTTAAAAAATCTATAAAAACTTAAGGCTTCAAAAGTTTGTCAGTTAGAATTTTGGTTCCTTGTGTGGTTTTGATTTACTGCCGTCATTTAAAGGAAAAAGGCTCAACATAGGACCATGTTAAATATGTCTTGAATTTTATGTTCTCGGTCCGGTTCAACACCCGACCTGACATATTTTTGTTCGACCCGAAAATTGAGATTTAGTTCGCGACGCGGAGTTGGGCCTTTGGCCCAACTCGTAGCAAGTGAACAAATCTCTATGGCGGTCCGCCGAGTGAAGCAATGAACAAATGTCTCGGGGTTCGGGGCCATGCCCCAGGAAATTTTGGAAGCACTATTTATACCGCGGCTAGGTTTTCTCATTGAGACACCGAGAGAATTTTGTTTTCGAGAGTTTTGTGAGCCGTGAGCTTTTGTCGTTTTCGACTTCAAAAGCTGTACTCTCTTTGATTATAGTGGAATTTTGTCTTGCCTCGCCCGTGGACGTAGATCACGTTGTGATCGAACCACGTAAATCCCTGTGTTCTGTGTTTGTTCTTCCGCATCTGTTTACAACAGACCACAATATCAGAATAATGACGCATTGAGTTTGCTTCAGCATGAACGTATGAATTTTCGCTTGGATTTATCAAAGACCAAAATTTTCAGTAAATTTCATTGACACAACGCCCCCTCCAAAAATAAAACCGCCCCTCCTTGTGTCATACAGTGAAATTCAATGAGCACCTCCTACTTTTCCAAAAATCCTTCGTAAACCACCATCAAAGGTAAAGGCTTGAACCCTTTTTGAGTGTGTCAACCCCTTTAGTTTTGAGACACAAGGAGGCGAGCCTCTTGAAAAAGGGGTTGACCTCTGACAATGGGTGTGGAGGAGATTTTGGAAACCAGGGTATATCCATTGAATTTCACTAAAAAGTGAGGGTTCTTCTGAATAAACCCATTCTGTTATAACTTGTGAACTTACAAATAACTGCAAGTAATATCGGATTGATATGCTCTGGCTGACTTGACTTGACTATGGCGTTGAGAAATAACACTATCAAGTATTACAGAGGTAGAAGAACCTTTACTAATCAGCTGTTCACATATGACCACTTAGTAAGTTTATTGGATCACCTCAAGTTATATTTCCTCCACAAGGAGGAATTATAGGGATTGTCTCCTATGTTTGCATCAGTAACATATCTTCTTTACTTGGAGCAATAATTGAATGACACATGTTATATTGTGCATAGTTGTTTTTTATGTTGTGAACCTTTATGACAAAATACTTAAGACTTTCGTCTGCACCATATGTGCAAAAGACTAAGATATGGTGGTATTTTAGTGGCGATGTTTTGCAGCAGTTATTTTAATGGAAAGTACTTTCACATTGATCGGGTCTCATCCAACATTGCTTGAAACATCTCATTTTACAGTATTCTCTTATTACAATTCATGTCCCTAGAATTGACAGGTAGTTTTCTGGATCTTAAAGACATGATTTAAAATTATCAGTTCACGATGCCAATCTCACTTTGTCAGCTACACGACTATACCTTTTGTCATTTTGGTGTAGGCGGTGTATGGTACTCTTTTTGAAGCAGAGCATAGATCTACCTTTTATATCCCTTATTGGAAGGTCCCTTTAGCTTCATGGATTGTGCCTAGGCAGCGGAAATTCCGGAAAGATATCAAGGTTATCAATGACTGTCTTGATGGACTCATAAAAAATGCAAAGGAGACCAGACAGGTGAGTGTACCCGCTATATAGAGTGCATATTATATAGCTGTTGAGATTCAAAAATACGTACAGCTTGTTCTCTTGGCAATGAAAACCTCCACCTGGACATAGTTTATGTTTGATTGAGGGAAAGAAGCTTTCCATCACTCTAGCGGAAGGGCTCAGGATAGCAGATGTCAATATTAAAAACATCAGGAGTTGGAAGAAAGTAACTGATGATTAGGTCATAGTACAGATAAAGGCTCCATAAACAGCAAGGACCAACCTAAGTTCAAGTATTTTGATGTTCATGTTATCGTGATAAAACCTGCGTATATTCATAGAAAAGTAGATGCAATTAAAACGCTGGTGGTTGAGTTATTCTCATGTAATTGGTCACAGTGCTCGAGTTTACTCTGTTGACGGCTTTCGCAATAATTTTGAAGATGTATTCTCGGATGCGGTAATCTATGAAAGTTAATCCGCCCTCCCTTTGAGAAAATTAGCAGCAAGAACTCCATTTGCGGAGGCCTGGATTGCAAAATGCAAATGAATCAAACCTTTGTGAAGTAGGAGCAGCCTGTGTGAATCCTTGCTGTTTAATTCTCTTACTTTCAAGTTAAACCATTGTGATGATTATCTTTAATGGAACTAACCTGCAGGAAACAGATGTTGAAAAGCTGCAACAGAGGGATTACTTAAATCTCGAAGTGGGTAGACATGTTTTAATTCTTTTTTCCTTTCAATTTAAGAGTTGTTTGCATAATTCAATGAGCATATAAATTATTAAATCCAGGCAATGTATTTTTGAAGTTTGCAGGACGCCAGTCTTTTACGTTTTCTAGTTGATATGCGCGGAGTGGATGTAGATGATCGCCAGGTAAACTATGACTTCATAATCTTTCAAAGCTTCAGGTAGTTGAAGTTTCCCCAGGGGTTAATAGTAAATTGCTATTGGGTTCCTCGAACAATGTGATATCACACTGCGCACAGTGCCTCGAGTTGTTCGCTGTCCATCTTGGTTTTTTTTTAAATCGTTGTCATGCCAAGATTTGTCTCGTTTTTTATTTGACCATTAGTGCCATATTTAAAGGGTCCTTAATTCCAATTGATCTGATTAGTCTTGGGTCCACAATTTTGAGTAATATTTTTCAAGTAATTTCAGGTAATAAAATATCTGCGATTCCATGTAAAACATCTTTTCAACCTGAAGATCTACGAGCATATAAGTGCTTGTATAAATTTAAGCATAAGTAAATTATATAGAGAAAATTTGTAAGGATGTCTTTAGTTGATCTTTTTTGGCTTACTTTTGAGAAGGGGTGATTCTGAAACCAGACCAAATCAATCAATTTCCTTTTTTCTCAACCAACCAGCCCGATTAACCAATAAAACTGAAGAATACCGCTCGGTTCAGTTGCACTTTATTAGTATCGTATTTCTCTTTGCTTTCACCACTCTTAATTTTCAGAGACTGTTTCTATCTGATCATTTTAGATGCCCATATCTCTAAAGGGTGATTAAACACTGAACTAATATCTCTTGCAAAGTCTGAAGCCCAGGATATTAGTTCTGTATCCATCCCTGGTTAGAGGTATGCTCACACGTAGTGGATGCAAGTTGCTCATGCCTACACTGGGTCATATGCTTCTAAAAAATTATCATAGTAATGCATCTATGCTTCTGAAACTCATCACCTGAGTCACACATTTAGTTCAGACATGCGCCTTTGGCTTTTTCTGAACAACTCGTTTTAACAGTTGAGGGACGATCTTATGACTATGCTCATCGCTGGCCATGAAACAACAGCTGCTGTTCTTACCTGGGCTGTTTTCTTACTTGCTCAAGTATGTTTCCATTCACCAACTTCTTTGTGGAGCAATTTCAATCTTGTATTGTGTTGGAATGAGTTTGACATGTCTGTGCTGCTTGAAATTTACTTGCCTAAAGCTGTCATTTGAATTATTGACTTTAGTTTTCTGAATGCAGAACCCATCGAAAATGAGAAAAGCACAAGTAGAGATTGATTCAGTGCTTGGTCAAAAGAGGCCAACTTTTGAATCTCTAAAGAAGTTGGAGTAAGTCATGTATGATCTTCCTTGTTTATCAATACATTTGCGAATACTGTAGTGATATATGATGTCGAAGTTGACCCATGCCCATCTTTTAGAGATTTTTCTCTCTTTAAGGGAAATAATTCTTAGCTCAGAACCAGAGCCGTTGTTCCCTAATCTCATTCTTGAAGACAAGGATTAACTAAATGGAAGTGATTGGTGCTACTTCTGCAGACAGTAATCTGTATATGTTAATCTTGTGTTAAGAGAATTTTTCAGCACCATGTGTGAGAAGCACTTAAAAAGCTGTATATTAATTTCTCTGCTTTTCCAACCAAAAATAAAATTTCTCTGCTTTTACTACTCAAAGCTAACTCAAATTGATTGCATTTGTTATAAGATGTTTATTTCTGTTGCAATGTAGAGAAAGAGAGAGAGATAGGGAGATTGTTTGCAGAATTTACCCTCGATCTTTTCCAATGATGGTTTTTGTATGCTCTGTAGCTGCAACTTCTCGTCTTAGTGTTGTTATTTACATCCCCAGAAAGACCATGGAAAAGAAAGTTCTCCTGGAAGTGCTTTTGTTTTCTCTTATCAAAATCTAAGTATGTTAGTAGCAAGCTCATGCATGTTTATGAACTGTATGCAATAATGGGAAGGTTTCTCTACACTAATCCTCGATTCCATTGATTGGTTTTGTATCTTGCCTATGTATATCTTTCTTGATATTCAAAATCCATATGCCTTTTCCATTCTTTCAGGTACATTAGACTAATAGTTGTGGAGGCACTTCGTTTGTATCCTCAACCGCCTTTGCTTATTAGGCGTGCCCTCAAATCAGATCGATTGCCAGGTGATACTAGCTACTAAATCGTAAACATGATTGCTAATTAAGTTTTACACTCGATAATTTTTACCGATGCTTCATTGGAATAAAAAGCGCGGTTGTCGCTTAATCTCCTCCTATAGTTCAGTGATCATTTCAGTGCAATCGCAGATAACAGGAAAAAAATGCTATCAGTGGTTGAGATGACTGCTTGTGATAGGAGATATTAAGCCACTTGTGGATCAAATAAGAGAGAATGTATTTGAAAACTCTCAGTCTCAACAAATTTATGTCTTAATTGATGCTTGTCTGAGTGGGTCGTGTTGATCTGCAGGCATTACCATCTCAAATTCATCTTGAAGGAACCACTTTTGATGGTTTTCCAGTAGGTCATCCTTAAAATTAATGATAAACATGGTTTGCGATGAGTTGCCTAACTGCAAGTTCTCTTCTCTGTATGAGCTAAAGGGCTATCCTGGGAAGTCCCACGTCTTATGATTTTTGTTAGAGAAAGTCCACGTAATAACCAATAGGGAGTATCCAGTTGACCAAGTGAAGTTATTTCATGGGACAAAAGTGTTTCTTCAATTCTAGCTGAGTTGGCATTATTCCATGGGACAAAAGTGTTTCATCTATGCATCACTGTAGTAGCAGCATGTCAACGAGGAATGAAGACATTGTTAGACTTCTGTTATCATTTTTTCTATGCTAGTCCTCATCTTATTTATGAACTAGAATTCTACATTTTGCTGTCAACTTTGTCTTTCAGGAGGTTATAGAGGTGACGAAAATGGCTATCCGATTCCTGCTGGCACAGATATCTTCATTTCTGTGAGTAATTGCATTGCTTGTATATTAGTTCTTATCAGTTTGTACTGCCACTTTTGTGAAGCTAAAAATATGTCTAGCCCTTTCGTTTCTGCTCATTCTGGTGAGCATAACCTTTTGACCTTTAAATTAAATTATTCAGGTGTATAACCTTCATCGATCTCCATATTTTTGGGATCGGCCCAATGAATTTGAACCGGAGAGGTTCCTGACACGAAGAAAGAATGAGGGGGTTGAAGGCTGGGCGGGCTTTGATCCGTCTCGGAGTCCTGGAGCGCTATATCCGAACGAGGTTACCTTCTAAATTGGAATCTCCACGCTTCAAGCACTTTGTCTCATTCTACTCAGCCAAAAGAATGGCTCACGTCCTCTGTCAAATGTAAATTGTGTATTGTGATGATCAGATCATCTCGGATTTTGCGTTCTTGCCATTTGGTGGTGGGCCTAGGAAGTGTGTCGGAGACCAATTTGCCCTGACGGAGTCGACAGTGGCATTGGCTATGCTGCTCCAGAAATTTGATGTGGAGCTGAAAGGATCGGCCAACTCTGTGGAACTTGTTACTGGCGCAACAATCCACACAAAGAACGGGTTGTGGTGCAAATTGAGGAAGAGATCTGATCAACCGCAAATCTGATCATCAAAATGCACTACAAGCTATCAAAAGGTTGGGCAAGTCAGCCTTTTCTCGGGTTGTTCTTTCCATCTTTTATCTTGCTATTGATAGACAGATATTCGTTTTCTTTTCACAGACTCGAGTTCACCAGCACGGTACAGATTCAACCGGCAAAACCCCTCTTTCCCTATCTAGAGTTGAGATCAGATGCAAGAATCTGGTGCTGTATAACAATGACTTCTCTATGAATTTATGTTATATGAGACTTGAATAGCAAGTCAAATGCAGAAAAACATAATGAGCACTTGTTGCGTGCGTCAACTTGGACGTCTGTGGGTTGCATGGACAGAATTGGTTTGCTACCAAAAAAAATTGAACGGCTTCATTTGGAAAAAAAAAATTCGGGAACCCGGTGGCCATTGAAATTTCACTTTTACAATATATTTTACGTTTTTTTCAGCGGAGAGCTGACCGTTATTTCAGGCACTTTACCAGATATTGCCAATACGATTCACTGCAGCAAATTAAGTATCCGATTGACAATTCTTAGCTCGATTTGGCAACTACAACACTGAACTGAGAGATGATGACAGAGATTCCAATTTGCAACACGAATCTAGATTGAATGATTATGACAGAAAAGAGAAAAGGAAGGTTGCCACAACGACTACCAACATGCGCGCGTGAGAGAGAGAGAGAGAGAGAGAAAGAGAGAGAGAGAGAGAGAGAGAGAGAGAACATCCTTAAGATACGAAAAAAGATCCCTTTACACGTCTTGTGAGTCGTCACCTATGCTCAGCTAAATTGAGTATACATAATTTGTGGCAATTTGTCACTATGCTCAGCTAATCTGCAGAAAAGTGAATATACATGAGGTTGGGAGCTCCTTTTTTTCCTTATATATGTTGGTAGCTAATTGAGAATGCTCTTGCCATTCTCAACTTCACTGAATACACGGGAAGGTCAATAGGTAAATTCACCTATGCAATTTCTTATCCTGCAAGTTCTTCAATGCAATGCCCCGAAACTGCAAGTGCATCGAACCGACAGGCTGTCCCTGCACAGGGCCAAGCTTACGGTCCAATACAATCAGAAAGTCAAAAAGAAAAAGCACAAATTTAGTTGTTAAGATGCATACAGTGTTTTGGAAATCACTCTGGACGGTGAAACACCCAGGAATTTCTTGTGCTCTAAAACCAACCTGTCCCTGAAATCAACAAACTTCCTCCATCAATTTAATTGTTGAAAGAAAATCTACTCATCGAGACATTGGTTAATTAGATTCTGTACCAGTTCCTGCAAACTTTGTTGGGTCCCACAGTGAAAAACTCGCGACGACACTGAATGTAGATGTCCCTAATAAGATCAAGGTCAGGATCAAAGACCAGAAGATGTGGCCAAAAGTATCACAGAAAACTATGCGTTAGAAGTTAAGGACAGAAGGCAAGCATGTAACACACAAACCAGGCCACCCTGTAAATTGCCATAATAACCATTGCGAATGGGACATGCTGAATCTAGTTGTCCCCGCATGTAGTAAAACACATGAGCTCAATACCACCATCCATGACAGGCAAAATCCGTTTATCAAAGATGATAAGATTCCATACCACTCCTTGCATAATTTGATGAGCCTCATCATGGCCATCTAGACTAGCTGTTCTGAAATTTGATTCCTACACAATTGAAAGACAACGAAATGAGAGAGACCATAACCACAGGATAATCTTGAAATTGTGTCTATTAACACTTTCTAAACTGGATACCGTGTTTTGCATGCCCTGTTGGGAAATCCAATGGTTATCCTGGTCTTCTGTTCTCGAACTTGCTTGTTCCTACAGTTTAAGCACAAAGCTAGTTGAGTTACCCCATCTCTCCATGAACAAGCTAGCACTCATAATAACGGAATGAACTAAAATGAATAAGCCTAACCATATCATGTAAGTTATCTTGAGTCCTAATAGTTGCACCTCCTTGCTCAAAATGCACCACCTGCAACATGAATAAAGTCATGGTCAAGGGCTGGATCAGGCGACAGTTGCTGCAACACATCTGCCACTCAAAGTGTCAAGTACTAAGCCTAAACTGACCTTTCTTTTCTTACTAATTTTCTTTCTCTTAAGTGACTTGACCACGTTCCCATGATTCTCTTCCGGGGCTTCAGCATTTTGGTGAACGGTAACTAAGCCAGGCTCCGAAACACTCCACCTAGAATTAAGCCTCGAATACCATCTCGACACTTCCTCTAAGGCCTGAAATGCAATATCATAAGCTTCCTGAGATAAAGACCCCTGTTCCCCCAGTTTAATTGCTCGCTTACAAAGATCATTAAACCGCTGCATTCTGGAAGCAAGCAATTCGCTTGATTTTTCAGCGTCAGTTTCCCTGATCTTTGCATTCTTAGTCCAGCGCTTTAAAATATATTGACATGGGATGCTAGAAATGCCAGATGTTTGAAGAGCAAGCATTGCATGTCTACAAAGGAAACCTCTGTATTCAAATAGTTTACATGAACAAAAAATTTCTGAGTCAGCTTCCTTCCAAGAAACAACAAAATTTTGACTTTCCCTAAAATCTTCAACTTGAAAGATTGCAGCTGGTTCATTTCCGTTTTCTCTTTGCAGATGACACAACTCAACTCCCAGAACCTCGTCCTGAAATTGCTTAAAAACTGCATTAGTATAGATTGTTGACATTTGCTTCTCAAATGTTGAGGCAGACCTTAATACAGGTGACTTGCACCGTGATTCGGCATCCGCTACAGCCTCCCTTTCATACATTTCTTGCAAGTACACCTTGTATTGCTTCAAAAAATCCTTCAAAGAAAGTCCCCTATTTAAATACCTATCAAGAAAAGCTGTCATGCTTCTAGTTCGATCAGCTGTGGACATTCCAGCTAAAAAGGCATCCTGCATGTAAATTGGGACCCACTTTTTACGATCTTTATATAATGAGCGAACCCATTCATCCTCCCCTATTTCAAACTTATGAATCAGTTTCTGCCATCTCTTTTCAAACTGTTCATCTGTCCAAGACAGATACACGCACTTGTTAAACTTATCCATGAATTTATCATATTTATCTAAAACATGTGCCAAAGTTAGAGGAACATTTCTGAAAATGTGCCACAAGCAAAAACAATGGCGTATATCCGGAAATACATCTGCCACAGCTTCTTTCAGTTGTTTGTCTTGATCCGTTATGATAACTTTAGGAGCTTGATGACCCATTGCATTGAGCCATGCCCGCATTACCCAACTATAAGACGATTTCCCTTCGTCCCCAATTAATGCACATCCAAGCAGTAAGTACTGAGCATGGTGATTGACTCCAACAATAGGAAGAAAAGGAATACTGTAATTTTCTTTAAAATAGAAGACATCAAAGAAGACCACGTCACAGAAACTGGCATAATCATGCCTACCTTTAGCATCAACCCAGAACACACTTCTCAAGCATTTGTCACGTCCCAAATCTATTGCATAGAAGAAATTGGGATTCTCCTGCTGCATGCTCATGAAATATTCCAGCATCACTTGTGTATCTTCCTCATTTAGGACAGCTTGTAGACCTTTCTTTTGATAGGCTAAAGCATTAGCTTGCTTGGTCCTGCCACAGAGGGAATTATAGAAGTCATCTGGGACAATGTCATGGTTATGCTCCTTAACAACACTATATATAATCCATATGCCATCTTCCCTCCTCTTCATATTCATTCCGGCTTTGCAGTTCGTCTTTATACAGGGGCGTGGATGGACAGTTGAACTGGACTCGCGCTTGCTTCCAAACCTAGAACAGGCTATCTTTACATCAATAAACTTCCCAGATTTCTTAGAGCGACGACTAGCTTTTATTGTGATGCCAAATCCAACAGAGCGAGCATACTCTCTGTAGAAAGAGTATGCTGCTTCCTTCGTTTGAAATTCTAAACCAATCCAAGGCTCCGTACTCGACGATCTATGATGAACATCAACAATGGAGTTTGTCTCCGCCTGATTCATAATACAAACACCATTTTCCTCGCTGTTGTACTGGGGGGCTACCATAATATCTCCACTCCCATTAAGAGAATTTACATTTCCCCAGCTAGTTTCACTCCCATCAAGAGAATTTACATTTTCCCCGCCGTCACACTGGGTTGCTACCAGAATATTTTCACTACCATCAAGAGAATTTACATCCTCTTCCTCAGCAAGCATTTTGCTGGAAGACTCTGCAACATCCAAATCTGCATTTTTGTCAGAGTCTAACTTCTTTATTCCATCTGAAGGAAATTCAAGATCAATCTCCATGTACTAATTTATGAACTCTTAGATTCCTGCAAGAACATGGGAAGAATTTTTCGCAAACTTCAGGCAAAACAAAGACGTAAACTGTCTACAGATGACAAATCCAGAAAGCATATTTCATGAATAATCATATGGCAATGACCAAAGATTCTAGTTTTTGTGGGTTAGAATTCACACTACCAAGGTTGAACATACTTCAAGACAAACTTAGTATGCACGTATCAATTCAGTGTTGGTCGTTCGAGGATCTTTCAAGAAACTTTAACTTTTATGGAATGATGAAAAAAATGGGTATTCCAATCCACCATAGTCCACAAGCCAGGTCAATCTGAGCCACTACATTCCTTTTAATCAACTTAAAGGACTAAATAACTCAATCAATCATTTGTGTGTGTGTTGATTTTTCCGCAGACTCTGACGAAAATTGAACAAAATTTTTTCACATGATTGACCTGACCCATACAATTGTAAGCCAATGACCGATTAAACAGTAACGCTCAGAGTCGAATACAGAAAAGAGAATTCACTAGAAAACCAACCACCAAAGCCTTCAGTCCAAGAGCTCAAGTCAGGGACGGCGCTACCATATGATCAGTGGGTGCAAGTGCCCCCGCTGCATTTTCAACATTCTCCAATTAATATATCGTTTTTGTGTTAAAAAATTGCCAATAGACTTGTTCTTTGACCCCATTGGACAATGTAACGTGATGACTTTAAACCCATGTTCACCTTACAAGTTAACAAGGTCAGATTACATTCAAATAAAATCCAAGTCTCATACAACAATAGTACCTCCGATAATGTAAAGTATTTCTTTACTCATTGGAATTGGATATATATACTTTCTCACATCATTGTGCACTGTTGCAAATCTTCATGTAAATGATTAACAGACTTTGGGAAGAAACTAAATTTACTCTGCTCATTTCAAACAGAAGCATATTAGTTGAGGAACAATCTGCAGTCACTTTGCTAAGAAAATTTAAGTTGGCATAGAAAAAGAAATGATGGTCACGGTACAACACTTTCCAAGCACGGAAACATGTCAATCACCGTAAGAGGTTGTTATCACGTAATTCCTCCTGACCCTAGTTGATATTTTTACGCCCCATTAATCATGAATACGGAGAAAAGACGCGAATTATGGATATAAATCTTTCATGTATGCAGAAGTCTGATTATTAGTTATTTTTCCTACTTGTATTATGAGGAACACTATTATGTTTCCTAAAGTTTGGTTATCTTTATCGCCACGTAACAGAACAGCCTTCAGAGACACTTTTCGACCTGTCCAAAGTTCAAATCTTTAGCGTTCTTTTTTCTTTTATCTTCAAAGAAAGCAGACACCATTGAGACAATAGCCTCTGGGACTACACGTATAATCTCCCATTGTTCATATTCTCCCTATCTCATGTATGCCTCGTGGATAATTGAGGTTATATTACATGAACGCATTTTGCGCCATCATGCCATTAGCCGCTCCCCCCGGCTGACAAACTCCGCCCTAGCGCCGCCCTGGCTCAAGTGATGATCAGACGCCTGAGACACGGACGAACACAGCCGCGAGCCATTTGAAAACCCACGAGGCGGCAGTCCCAACCCAATGTAATACTCGGATTACCAACCGATCCCATCGAATCAAGGACGAACACAATAAAGAGGGTCGAATGAGGGGCGAGGGCGAAGCCTCGAGGACCCAGAAACGTGAACCAGACGGGCATGGAGCCGAGCGAATGAAGAAAGCGGGGCACCGAAAGGAGATTACCCAGAAGAGAGAGGAAGCCATAGCATGAGACCTCGTCCGAAGTGGCGATCGTTCAGTTCCGGAGCTGGGGCTGCGCAGGTGAATTCGGAAGCTTCAGGTCTGATCTGATGATTGTTGGTCCTGAACCGACGACGACGACGACGACGACGAAGAAGAAGAGAGAGCAGAGGAGAGGAGAGGAGAAGCAGGTGACTGACTGAGAAGGAAGAAAGGAGGGAGTGGGAAGGAAGAGTGAACTTTCCTCTTTTTCTGTTTAAATGCATTTTTGTTAGTGAGATGAGTGCCAACAGCACTTACTAAAATAATAATAATAATAATAACAATGATGATGATAATGATGATGATAATAATATTGTAATTTTTAATACAACGATTATTTTTAATGCTATGCCTTGCCCAATCACTATTTTGAGGGTTGGATTACCACGAACTAAATATACTTAACAAGTGAATTGAATCACGGGTTAACACGACTTCTGTAAATGTATCGTCGATCATGATACTTCATTATAAATTAAGCGGAAAAAAAGATGTGCGTACCTAGGATTGTAAATTAAGGGGATAAAGTGATTGAGTGATAAAGTTTGATTGCGATGAGGACAAATGATAGCATTAGTCTTTGGATTTTATTTAAAGTGTAATACGATCCCTACACGTTGAATTGGTCCATGTAGGTTTCCGAACTTTCGATTGATCTGATTGATGAGTGAAAAAAGTTGACCGCGTTAAGAATAACGACACCGTCAATAGTGTCTTCGATATATCAGTTAGTTTAACTGGATACTTGAAAGTTTTGTTCAATCTTTGATGTTGTTTTTTGAACTTTAATCAGTTCGATTTGATCCTTAAACTAGTCCTAAGGTGTTTTTATATTATTTGGTAACTATAGCAACGTGAGAACCCACAAAAATGCCGTACCTAAGAGGTGTTTCCCATGATCACTCGAGGGATCAATCCACCGTCCTCAATGCGTTTTACACCAATGTATCCTGACATACCTTTCGACCCAAAATGTTGTACCCCGAAAGCACTTCAAAGATGTTCGATAAACAATCGATATTTGTTCTAGTGCCCTTCGGCAAGTGTTTTGAGTCTTGACGTTTGCATCCGAGGGAAAAACTAAACCCCATCGTCCAAGCTGAAATTACCTAAATCCGCAAGAAAACAGAACCGAACCTCTCATACCCTCACGTTGTTTCTGCTTCCCGGCTAACCTCTTCGGATTTCAATGAGAAAATCACACTCGCATTCGCAAACATCTCAAAAGGCGAAGTAAAACCGAGTCGAGCACCGACGACGTTCTTTCTTTAAAAAGGGTCAGTGAACAGCCAGTTCTGGACGGAGCCTCAAATGGGCTAGAGCCGACAGAAGAAAACAGAACGAACCAGCTCAGCTAGGATGTCACATGATATGATCATGAAAACGCGAAGAGCTGAAATACACGAACGACAAAGATGAGAATGCTGAAACACAATGAAGCTTATACAGAAGCTCTGTTCCAGTTTACAAGATAGTTACCCCAGATTCCTGTGTGTCCTATTAAAGCACTGCATTAGATGGATATCCGACAGACTTGAGTTTTGTGAAGTACTCAATCTAAGGAACGTGCAACAGGGACGCGAGTGCGGACACACAGTGCTAGAAAAGTTTCAACCCTTTAACCAAATCTATTACATGGAATCTTAGTTTCGCAGGAAAAGAACACCTATACGATATCCCCCATTTAGTATTTCTGAGGCGGTTGTTGGGTCGGCAACAATCCAAATCGCTTCTTTAGAAGAACTCTTTGCCTTGAGTATTTGTCATCAGGCGAGAAGCGAGCTGCGGAAAGAACATGATCGAAACATAAATAAATAAACAAAAACACCCTATGCTGTAGAAACCTTATTAAACATATTCTGCAGCAAACAATTAGCTGCAATATGTGAGGCATGATTCAAATTATATAGACTAAGAACACCAGGTGGTTGAAACATATATGTTTCATCTCCACTGAACTGCAGCTCCATTGGAGGAAGGAAGTGCAGGATAGTTAAGAGCGACATTTGATCTAAGTCCACTAGCATTCAAAGCTAATCATTGCCATTAGACTTTTTAGCTTTGCCAAGATGGACTATGAAGACAGGATTCAACAGAGCCCACACACGAGAAGAATGTATGGATAGATAACAAATGGAAATCCAACTATTCCCACAAGGGCAATAATGTTCTTTAACAGTGGTAGAGAAAGAAGATAACTTAAAAAACTGTAACAGCCTTACATTCTATCAAAAACCATCTCAGTCCAGTGCAATAATCCCACCAGGACCAAACAAATATAACAACCAAATACCTAACTCAAGAAAAGCAAATAAAAGATCAAATGAGGTGAGGTCTTACCCGGATGAGCAGATTGTGTAGCGAGACCCAAGGGAGTTTCTTTCTGCATACAATCAAACAGCCATTTCAGAACATGGATCGGTAAAATAGTTCGAAGAGTATATGATAAACTGTACAAGCAGAAGATTTCATTTTTTAACCAGTGAAAGGTTAATTTTCATGAGAGAGGACCCAAGTGGGCACTGGCTGCTATACAAAAATCAATTATTAGTCAAAGCATGCACTTTATAAAGCGAAAAAGTTGGATTCTTGTAATTAATTGTCTAATTACAGGACGAAAATCACTCTCTGGCAGGACAATCGCATGTTACAATTTAAAAAACCGATGCCCCTACCCAATTCTATGGAATGCTGTAAGAGAGTTGAACCAACCATTGTAATATTCAACAATAATTTTCCTTTAATCACTGCAAGGCATTACCAATACCGAAATCCCCAGACAATTGCACAGGGACTCTAAGGAAAAGCTCTTTTACCTATTTGATTTGGCGAAGCAGTAGACAAAGAATTATAAAGCTGAGCTCTTTTTCCTAATCTATTCAGCGAAGTAGCAGGCAAAAACTACGGTGTCGCATTAAACTCGACGTCTATTTTCCTAAGTACAGCGTCCAGATGAATCCAACCAGTAGGAGCGAGATTAGTAGCATTACCACCATTTCAGGAACCACAAACAACCCATGTATGAACACGACAGTTCAATATCTAGAACAAATAATAAGACAGTACCTTTGTGGTGTACACTTTGTCACCATTATCGTTTATGTAGAACTGAAGATACATCGTGGCTCGATGAAACCTGCAGATATCGGAGCAGAATCAATGGAAAAAGACCCAGATTGGCATAAGTCCACCATCAACGTTCCAGAAACCGAAAGCTAAGCATCCACGCAAAACAATGAATACCCAGTAAGCTCAAACTATGATAACCACCAGAAACTTTCAGCAGATTACGATGGCGAGCTTCCATGTGGTTCATTACGAGCCAAAGCTGAAACTTTTAGTATGCACAAGAACGGTTTCACCATGCGAATAAACCATCGTTTGAATTCGTAGAACTGGCTACAGAGAGAGAGAGAGAGAGGCATACACAGGGCAAGAACTGAACGGAGAGAGATTAGACACGGGTCGGCGGCAACTTCAGCTTCCCTGCGGGTCCTTCACTGGCGACGAGAGCGCGGGGCAAAAACTAGGGCTCACTGCGGAGAGCTTTAAATATGGTCCAAGGCAGATTTTAGTCCCCTAGATTTTGGAAGTTTTGTAATTTGGTCCTTTAAATTTTATTTTATGCAATCAAGTCCTCTAACTTTCTAGATTTGTCCAATAAAAACCTCAAAGTTTTATTTTGTGCAATCAAATCTGGTGACTGTTTTTTATTTGCATAATTAGGTGCTTTTGTTACTAACACTGTCAAATCAAAAAATTGCTTCTTGTTTTCTTGTTTTTCCACTTTATTTTCTGCTGATTTGACGTCAAATTAGCATCACGTGTCATTTTCTATTACATAAGAAATGCGACATCATTAATTAACTTGACAGAGATCGGTTAAATCGATTGCCGAGAAAATTAGAGGATTTAATTGCACAAAATATAACTTAGAAGACCAAGTCACACAATTATAAAAAGTTAGAGGACTTCATTGAACAAAAACTCTTTCGTGTTTCAATAGTAACACATTGTTCCGTGGAGCTAAGGTCCAAAATAGAAATAAAGATGTGTTTCCGCGACTCTACCACTCAGTCAATTCTATCCAAAAAAAGCTAAAGAGCCAAATTGCACCGCCATTAAAATTATAAGGACCAAATCTATACCTAACCTTTTAAATCTCTAAGGAAATGATTTGAACAGAATAAATATATGAAGAACATGAAAAGGAAATGCTTTTAGGGGCAATGAGGGCGAGCCTACCAAACCGAATGGGCCTTTTGTAAGACGAGGAACACCGAAGGGGGTATTACCGGACCGGACAAGCCCAAACTGAACTGAACCAACCAATATTTTGAATATATTTGTTATTCTTGAGTTATTGTTCATTTTTGGCAAGAAATAAAATGGTTCGAATCGAATATGTCCTAAGTAATACATAGAGGAAAAGTTATATTTTTCTATACAAAATAGAGCAAATCATATTTTATACCGCGTATTTAAACGTCACCTCAGTTGAGAGTGTTTGTGTCAAACTCAATTCTGTTAGTGTGATAAACATGTTTCTTTAATACGATTAATAAACATGCATGTCTATTCTTTTAACTCGCTATCAATATTAAAATGACATTTTTATAGTCGTGTGATTTGGTCCAGTTTAACTGAAATATATTAACTTGTCAATCATATTAATATGACATGTTTAAATACATGCATGCACGTTTATGAAACATCTAATCAGTTTGTCCGAGAGCTCATTTTCATAAAATAAGGTCATTTTCATAATACATGAGCTTATTTGATAATCTATCGTGTTTGGCTTTTCAAAATTACGACAGGTTATCGAACTGATCATGTTCAAGGTTGACAGATATAAGACGTGATACAAGCATAACAGAATACATTAATCATCAGCCCTGACAGATGTTGAATACATAGAAATGGTTTGCTAAAGAATGCAACATATTATAGTCATGTATTTTTACTTCTTTTTTAGTTGATAACTCGGGGACACGAGCATGAAGACCTAACAACCTAGAAGCCCAAAACCTATAAATCGATTGAGTTCCCTGTACAGGCAGCCCTGACCCGGAGCAATTTACACGCAAATCATTAGGACCAATTTAATAGACCAATCTAGTAGTATTCCTGAGATTGCTCCTTTGTAAGTACTCATCACTGCACATTATAAAACCATTCGACTCCTTTGCAAGTTATGGTCGCATGAGAAGAATACCAAGATTGCCAATTTTATTCCCCCTGGAAGTGGAAAAGCCTGCCGGTACTCCCCACCAATATACCCCTCCATTCTGCAATGCATAGGGTGTAGAGTGGACAACCATCAATTTGCCATGCTAATCCTCCAAGACCCAAGTAAATCAATGTCTCCCAAAAAGCATAAATTACTCGTGCCAAGCCAATTGATTAGCTCGATAAATGCTTGAGATAATGGACGCAATCCCAAAATGATCCATAAGCCGCCATCAATCAACTGGAGTTGTAAGTTCACAATTCTTAGGAGGACTTACTGTTCTGCAGAAAATCTCAGCCTGAAGACAATCTAAATGCACGTCCAAATTCATAGCATGGCTGTGAACTAAGAGATTCGAGGTTTAAAAAAATTGAGAGAGAGAGAGAGGAACCATGCTGGCAAACTTTGACAATATAGATGAGACTGAACAAATGGAGAATTTACTGACTGATTCTCAAGAAATCCTATCTATTTTACCTGGATACAATCCAAGATACACAAGAACAACAGCCTGTACAACTGACGATGACCCTACCTCAGCATATCTCGACTTTCCTCAGGATTCCATAAATAATACAACAGCCGATCTATGGTGATGAAAATCATTAGCCTATCTGCTATCTTACAAACACTACAATTGGAGACTTATGTATTACTTCCATTTGAGATATAAGTTCACCTGCCGCCCTTTGGCGGACTACAGCTTCTGTTTCCTGTCGAACACAAATATGGAAGTCATATATTGACAAGGATCCAACAAAAGTTAAGATCTATGTACTGCATGTTCTCACCTCTGTTATCTAATAGATGTTAAGCATGTCTCGATGCATCCTCATGCAACTGCGCTGCTCTGACATTGGAATCATCCTGGTACAATGGAGGAGCAGAAAACCCATCATAAAAGTGTTTCCATTTAAATGACACGACCATATCCGACTAGATCTGGCAAACTCACCCGGATACTATAAGTAAAACCGCCTGGGGATCTGAAGAAGTCCATCTGTCCCTGCAAGAATAATCACATAAAATAGTTATGCAAGAGATCTATCGAACCTCGTAAACTATTCTAAGCCAATGATACTTTACCAGCCCATGCATGCTCTGCTGAGGAGTGTAGTATCCATCATGACTTGGTGCTATTGAGTTGAGTTGCCCCTACAACGGTGGAATCCAGAAGCTACGTTAATAACCCAAACTGCACGGTAACAATTTATAATATATTTGTCCGCTTTCTTCATGACATACCAGCCCTTGAATCGTCTGCTGACTCCCATAGTAATTATCACGAGTAGGTGCCATTAAATTAAGTTGTACCTAAAAGAAAGTTCCAGCACAAAATTAGCTATACAATGAATTAATAGCACCCCATATGCAAGGATAAAGAACACCTCCTACCATTCCTGGAACGCTCTGCTGAGTGCCATAGTAGCTATCAAGGGTCACTGCTCTTGAGTTTAGTTTCTCCTATAAAAAAGAAAGAAAAGAAGCACTCAACTCAACAACATGAACATCCAGCATTTTTCCATTCGGCATATACTAGCGAAAGTTTTACAGCATTTAGCAAGTCGTCTAAATAAAGGACCCCTTGGCCAAAAGTAGTAGATTGATCAAAGATTATCACTCCGAGAGGAAGAACGGGGACAAACCATTTGCTGCAAGCTTTCTTGTGTCCCAATTGTCATTATATCTGGCTCAGAGGTCACCTGTAAAAGAAAGGAATTGGTGTCATAATCAGATAGGAAGAATGCCAGTAAGAAGCAATACCGATCGCATTGACAACCAACCTTTCTTTTCTTGGTCGGGTTCTTCTTTTTATTTGTTTTGCTCGTTCCTCTGCCTTGGTTGTCATCTTCTGCACACAATAGACCATGAGTTGCTGATGTCCCAGCTTCAGCAAGACTCTTACTAATAGTGTTTTGATTAATGCAGTTTCCAAAAGCTTCCTCAATTGCATGGAATGCTAGACTGTAAGCCTCCTGGGACATCGATCCCTCTTCACTCAATCTCATTGCCCGCTGGCATAAATCATTGTACCTCTGTACTCTCGATTGAACCTGTTCAGATTCCTCTGTCATCAAAAGCCTGTTCCTTGCATCTTTGGTCCATCTCCTCAAAATATAAAAAGATGGAATTGCAGAAAGACCACGCATTTGTAGAACAATCAGCGCATGTCGACACAGATAACCCTTGGACTCAAACAACCTGCATATACAAGAAATTTCTGACTTCATCTCGTTCCACATGACAATGAACTCTTGGTCCTTCTCAAAATCTTGAACTCTGAAAGTCATGCCAGTCTCATCTTGTCTTTCCTCTTTGGGACGACAAGCAACTGCACCCAGAACCTCAACTTGAAACTTCTTAAGAACCGCATGTGTGTATGATCCCGAAACACTCTTCTCAAACGGAGATGGAGATTTCAGTACAGGTTGCTTACTCCATGTATCAGACTCTCCTTTGCTTTCCTCTTCATACCTATCTTGCAGAATTGCTTCATACTGTTTCACAAACTCTTGCACGGTGGTCTTCTTATGCACATACTTATCAAAGAAGGCATTTACACTATCAGCTCGCTGAATGCTACACATTCCAGCAAAGAAAGCATCCTTCAGAAAGGTAGGCACCCAATGCCTGCGATCCTCATACAATGAGCGCATCCATTCGTCGTCTCTTAATTCACATCTGGTTATAATCTTAGACCACCTTTTCTCGAATTCTACCTCTGTCCAAGACCTATTGACACATTTTTCAAATTTCGCCATAAAATTATCATGCCTTTTTATCACATGACCGAGATTTTCAGAAAGTTTCCCCCATATTTGCCACAAACAGAAGCAATGACGAGCATTAGGGAAAACGTCTGAAATGACTGTTTTAATGGTTGTGTCTTGATCGGTGATTATTACTTTCGGATGCTGACCACCAACGGCTTTCAACCAAGTTTGCATGAGCCAAGAGTATGTAGCAGCACTTTCATCCGACAATAATGCACAACCAAGCAACATGAACTGATAGTGCTGGTTCACACCAACAAATAAGGCAAGAGGCATCTTGTACTTGCTTCTAATGTAACTCGTATCGAAGGAGATTACGTCATTGAAACTACTGTAGTCATGCCTACTCTTCGCATCAACCCAAAGCAAACTTCTCACGCGCTGATCATCAGCCAGGTCCACCGCATGAAAGAAATTTGAATTTGAGCATTGCATCTGTGAGAAAAACTCGAGCAAGATCCTTGCATCTCCAGCTTCTAATAGAAAATTACGACCTTTCTCGAAGGGATTTTTCATGTCATTCTTCTGACCAACCACATTTTTATATTCAGCAAACTGTCTAGCCATTGCAGCATACATCTTTCTCGTCTGTTCGCTGATAGCTTGGGCTGGTAAAAGTTCATGGTTATGCTCCTTAACAAAGCTATGTATAACCCATTTTCCGTCCGACCTTCTCTTCACGTGCATACTTGCTTTGCAATCCGTCTTAGCACAAGCTCGTCGACCAGTTGCATTTTCTGGATCTTGCTTGCTTTGGCGGGCCCGAGGCCGATTAAAAGACTTTTCATATTCTCTTTTTGTCCCATATCTAGAACACGCGAATTTTGCATCAATAAATTCTCTAGACGTTTTCGAACGACGGCTGTTTTGTATTGCAGTGTTGAAACCCATAGACCGAGCGTACTCCTGATAAAAAGAATAGGCTTCTCCATGCGATTCAAACTCCATACCTGAAAGCGGTTCAAGGTTCATATACTCTTTCACCTCCATCATATCTGCTGTGGGGGGATTCAAAACACCTCCATCTGGAGCATGGGACACATCTCCAAGATCTGCCAGAGTTGTAGTTACTATATCGCCATTTTGCAATTTTTCATCGCCATTCAGCATGCTGTCAATACCATGCGGCTCTCCTTCTTCCTTCTCATGTCCACCGGAAGGTAGCCTGAGATCAATGTCCATGACTTTAAACAATAAACTTCAAGAATATGCTATTCTTCGGTACCTGAAAAGTGGAGAAAAAGTGGGCGTTCAAGCAACTTAAAATATGAACCATGTTGATTCGAGTTAGAGCATACAAAGGACATGACAAACCACACAAGCCCCATATCAATAACAAATGCTCTTGCCAATATCGACCTCTTATATGATCCAATCAAAGTGCATTCACATTTTCAAACCATTTATTGCCTGCATTGCAAGCATTCACATGAGAGTGGCATAAGAATCAGCATAGGGTGATGGAATTACACAGCTTCAGAAGCAAACAACAGCCCATCTCATAGGATGACCACAATATAAAGAAAATGGACTCATATCTTTAACCACCTTGAAAAAGAACGGGACATGCATATGATCCTTCTGAATCCAAAAGAATAACATAAAGGAAAAAGAAGGAAATGACAAAAAATAAATACAATGGTTCCTTGTCTGATATATGGAATCTGGTATGAGAGCACTGTACTCAGCTCAGACAGGAAGTCATTACTTAGAAATGCAGTCAAGCCCAGTTGAAATTGCGCATGCTCAGGGCTATCTCATGTTCATCCAATGGTTCTGCAGCGAGCATCCAGCAGCAGTTGGGGTAGAATTCTCTTTCGTTTTTTTTTTTTTTTGTGGTCGGAGTGGATTTCTCCATTTAGTATGGGCAAAAATGGACAATAAGCCCATTTTGCAATTCTCAATTACAATGATGAGCTCCTATACATCTCTTTCTAAATAAAAAAAAATAAAAAAAAGGGACAAATGACACTACTACTGTTTTGCAAAATTAGATGAGGCAGGTTCTCTTTCAAACATATTTCCAGCTTCACTTAGGCAAATCGAAGATTGGCTTCTAAATAGCGAAATACTTATTCCCACATGATAAACCGAAAACTTGTAAAGAAAAAGTAGAGAAGCACGTCCCCAAAAGGAGAGAATTCGGAGCTAGTCGATTATGTTGGAAGAAGAACACTACACACATCCCAGAATCAAAACCCACCATTTCGCCTCACTCCCAGTTCTCCGAATTTCCTGACAAAAGAAAATACCCCCCATTTCCCCCCTACAAATGCCAATGAACATGATCATCACCATTTTAATTTGCCGAAACCAATGCCCGAGCTTTCCCATTACGATCTTCGACCTATCCTGAAGGCACGACTGTTGCAGGATTGGAGGAAGACAAGAAAAAGGAAACCAGAGATTGACAAGTGGGCAAACGATCGAAAGCCGACGAGAAGCAAAACGCCGGGAGGAGCAAGAACCCAAAGCCCACCGAATCGACCTCCTCAAAAACTCGAGAAACCAGCGGAATTCCGCTCGCGTCGGCCAAAAAATCCTTACTCGATACAGTCACCCACGTAAGCCTCGGGAGCCAGAGAGAGAGAGAGAGAGAGCTGAGCGAGCCCCGAGAACTCGCCGACCCAAAGAGCCCGAAGCGCGCGCGCGCGCCCCGACGCGAGCTCCGGGGGGGCCAGCGAAGCTTCGACCCCCGCGATTACGCGCGCTACATACTACACATAAGACACACACACACACACACCAACAAGCACCCACCCCACCCCACACCCACCAACCAACCCAAATTCAAAGCCACTTCCCAAGTTCCAACACCGCTACAGCTACGTTCGTCCATCAATGGCGACGCGCGCGATCGTCGACGACCCATCGCGATCGTCGTCGTCAAATTGCGGAATCCACTGCGGGGGAAAAAAGAATCGGCAATAGAGAGAGAGAGAGAGAGAGAGAGAGAGAGCGAAGTTGGGCTTACGAGCATCGACGAGCTGGAAGGAAGGCGGAAGCGGCGATTGGAGCTCCAATCTCTGGGAGGGAGCGTGGGATCTGACTTCTGAGAGTGGGGTGGGGGGGAGGGGAGGGGCCGCCTCACGCGACGGGGTGGAGCGAGTGGGGTGTGGAGGAAGGAGGGCCAGGGGGCACTGATCGCACTTGCCGCCGTTAGGGCTCCTTCGCCATTGCCATCCGATTTTCTCTCTCTAGGCTCTCTCTCTCTCCCCCTTCCCCCTTCGCCACTCGCGTTTTGGTCGCACTCGCACGCCCCGCGCGTGCCGAGGGCCGCCCCCTCACCCACGGGCGCGTGCCAGCTGTGAGCGGGAATTTCCCGCGCCGATATTATTTTTCCCGGTTTTGATTTAGGTATATTAGTTTTTTTTTCTTTTTGGTCGTGGATTTAGAAATAGATGTACCGGCAATAAATTTACTCCGATCAAATTTTTTGATCATAAAAAATCTTAAATTAGTACATTTATAACAAATTTACCCTAAAATAATTTTGTGATCACCAAAAACCCCAAGCTGGTACATTTATGACAAATTTCTCCTCTATTAAATTGAACTAATACAAAAAAAAAATCACAAATTCGTACATATAGGACAAATGAAGGGTAAAACCCTAATCTGGTACATTCGTCAACTGTCACGTGTCATTTAACTAAGCAATTTGACAGTAAAATTTAACAGAAACTAACGGAGGATAAGTTTGTCACAGGTGTACCAGTTTTGAATTTTTTGTGGTCAAAAAATTAGTTTTTGATAAATTTGTCATGGGTGTACCAGTTTGGAGTTTTTCGTTATAATAACCCTTGGAAATATTAGTTGATAATCTCATAATTTGAAGTATAATAGCTTTTGTCTCGCTTTTTTGACTTTCCGAAATTTATTTTTGTATTAAATAATTAACGGTTTGCACACCCGTTTTCGTTCTCGAAATAATCGCTCAATCCCTTCGGCACACGTGACGAGGCTACTCTCAACAGTGAAATACGGGAAGAAGTACATGATCAGATATGTTAAATGTATGGAACTACGTTGTAGTTGCATGCATTTAAATTCATACCATATGTAATGAGGAAAAAAGTATAGAAAGCGGACGAAAATGCGTTATGATGAAATTGGATTTGAATGTATACCAAATCATGACTCCTATGTTGGTATTTGCGTTTATTTAAGTTAAATGTAAAAGAGTTGAGAAAGCGGTTTTAATAAATTTTAAGTTTTCTATAATATGTCGAAAACAAAACCCATGCTGATAATTTATTGTATTATAAATTATAAGCATATAATTTGATCCACTTGCTCGACAATCAACGCATCAACATTGATGGAAGACCACCAAAAAAGAAGCTTCCTGTTTTTGCCTACGGGCGAAAATTATAATGGAAATATGGCCATTGGAAATGTAGTGCCGGTACCTGAAAAATATTCCAAAAAAAAGGGCCTTTATTTGAACTTTTGTTTTTACTTTTTATTTTAAATCTCCGACTTTTGTTGTTTTTTCAATTAGCTCTTGGAATTTTTTATTTTTTTAACCAACCCTTGAAATTATATAAATTTGACACAGCCGCACCACCTGAAAAAGGCATTTTCGTGATATCTTTTGCACTTAGGCAAATGGTCCATGAACTTTAGCCTAATATGTAATGTTGTCTTTGAACTTTTAAAATTTTTAATATGGTCTATGGATTTTTGGTATATGTTCAATTTAGTCCATAGACTATAGGAAAATGTTCGATGTTGTCCCTGAGCTTTAATTAATGGAAGGACAATATCGAACGTCTTCATATAGTTCGTTGACTAAATTGAATACGTATAAAAAGTTGAAAGACTATATTGAACAAATTAAAAGTCCAAATATTACATTGCACGTTGAAGTAAAGTTCATGTACTAAATTGAATAAATTTAAAGTTTAAGGACCATATTACATATCGAGCCAAAGTTCATGGACCAATGATGTCATTAATCCAAAAAAAATTACTATGACTGGTTCCTTGCCAAGGGGAAAGATCAAGTCAATAGTGGCTTTACTTCTTGGAGGTACAACTTTTTGACCTTTTACTCCCCTATGGTCCGACGGCCACGTCAGCTCGGATTGAACGGAATTGATTAGAAAATTCACGTGAATTCTAAAACTTTATAATGAAAATTTAAGAATTTGATTGAAAAAGGCACGTAATCTCGATATATTTAAGGACCGATCATTATTTTCCCCACTCAAACAAAGCATAATCTTTCAGAAAAAAAAAAAAGACAAAAACTCTCTCTCTAGCCATCAAACTATATCTCCCTCCGTTTTATTCATCCATAAGACGAGCTTTGGAATTTCGCCCCTCTTCTTCAACCTCCCGTATCTCAGCTTCGCTCTTCGACTCTCCGCCTTCGTAAACAGCTCAATTTCGTGCGGCAAGGCCCAGAACCGCAAGGTGAGCAGAGAAGCGGCATGACCCGTCTTCTTCGTTCTTTGGTTCTTGCTGATTCCGTCTTCAAAAATCACGGCTTTTGTTTTCCTCTTCTCTTACGTGGGTACGCGTGCTTTCGTGCACGAATCTTGGGATTGGAGTTGTGTGGCTGCTTGTAGATTCGTACCTCTTTGAATTTTCTCTGTTGTTGTCGCCTTTTGAAGATGGAATAGCGATGGGAAACGAAACAGCATTCACTGGTAGCGAATGTTCTGATGCTGCATGTCGAGTTTTGGGTTGCTTAATCTCCGCAGGTAGCCTCTCCAGATATGTTTAGTTTTCCTTGTGAGGTTGAGTCTGTGATAAAGAAAGTATACGGTCTCTCGATTTGTTTCTTAAGAAATTTGTGGGAATTGGGTATGATACTGCAAAATGGGTGATTAATCCCAAGCACTTCTGGCTAGGCGGAAAGATATGGGATTCCTTGTGGTGGTTCCCTCTTGAACTGTGCAAATATTACCCTTGCTGTACTGATTTCCCCGTGAGAGATGGATGGAAACGTCTGCATCTCAACTAGAATCACACGGTTGATATGGTGTATCGGGCGATTTCGTAACAGTGGCCAATGGTGTGAAGATAATGACTAAGGTATAAAATCATTAGAAATGGTTATGACTTGCTGGTGGAATATATGAATGTGTCAGGACCCAAGAACTAGGACTAAGGTAGCACTTGAATTTGACAACCGAGGAGAAAAAGATTAGAAGCTGACGAGGATGCTATAGAATTAAAGTAAACAAAGAACTTGAGTTAGGAAGAAAAGAAGAAGAAGAAGAAGAAGGAACTCGAGTGAGAGAGTATTCATATTCATTTAAATATATGGTCTTACAGTTAAAAGCAGCACATTATCTATTCTAAAAGCTGTAACTTACGGCTGTCACAGAAGTCTAACAATTTACCTCATCCCTCGTCTAGTAATTATCTGGATGTAGAAAAACGTTATATTCCAAATTATTCTCGAGTTTAGATCATGCCCATCTACATGATCCTTTCCATATAATTGTAAAAAATGACATATCTATGGATGACTAGAATGACATTTTGCATTTCTTTTAGGTAGCCTGTGTATAGAGGGTATGGTTATCTCTATGGAGCAAGCTTTTCATAGATTACATCACAAAAGTTCAAGAAAAATTACAGACCATATTAGTTCCATTATGAGGAATGTATATCAATTAACTTGCATCACTAATGTGCTTAAGGACGGTTGCTTAAGCGCATACAGGCCCTTGCACAGATAAGTGATGGCCTTTTGTGCATGCAATTTTTGTTCGATGAAAATTTGTGCAGTTTGGTGCATTGGGTTGATGATTTTTAGGGTGTAATTTAGTTATACCAGGCAAAGGATATATATAATTTGCCTTATTTAAAAAATATCGGACGATATAAATTAGCAAAAAGGTTGTCACAGGAGGAAATAAAGGAGACATGCCAAAATTAGTTTGCATGAAATTCATCTAATGCTATGCACATATGCCTAATGATTATTTGTAATCATTGTAATCTAGCTTCTGTGACCAAAGCTGTCTCTTGTTTCTTCTGGTGTTTTGGACGCATAAATTCATTTGCATTGTTAAATTGCGCTGATATAGACTATTTGGATCCTGATTCCCCACACTAACCTTTAGTGGTGATGGATGTCTATGGTTTCTGAGTTTTCACTTGGAAACTCTTTGCATCCCCTTTTCTTTTAATGTTCAGGCCAAGTAATAAGGCTTTTAATATCACAGACTCTTCCAGTGTTCTGTTTGTCACATAGTTGATGTCTGTTGCTTTTATTCAGGTCTGATCCTCGCGTTTCTTTTTAATATTTGGCTTATTGGCATTGCTCTTGATGGCTCTAATCAAGGGCTATCATTTTGCTTTAACTGGCTCAGGAGAACTCGTTTATATATTTTTGCCTAAAGTCCAGCTGAAATTGGCAGGAGGGTGGGTCGATGTCGTAATCTCATGTTTGCTTCTAATACTACAGGAGGTTAAATACCTATAAATCGAAACATTATCAGATGTAATCATGGAATGTTCTCTCCCTGTCTCAACCCAAAAAGATCGGCTCATCCCAGGATTCAAGTCCAACTTCCTTCCTCCAATTTCTCCTTTGAAATTTGCGAGGCATCATTTACTTTTCAGGCACACTGATAAACAATATGCGTACAGTTGTCCTTGCCGTTCATCGCTGAAGATCGTTAAGAATCCTTCATTGGACAAGCATGTGGTGAGGCAAAACAAAATTCGCTTTGTTCTGAAACTGAAAACACTGCTCCTCTCTAAACCCAAACACTTCATCCCGCTTCATATTCTTTCCAAATGCCGGTCCTACCTTTCACTCTCAGATTCTCGCTCTATTCTCTCTATGATACATCGATATCCAACTATTTTTGAGCTCTTTACCATCCCTACACCACCCACACCATTTAATGCAACGAAGTCGTGCTTGCAGCTCTGTGTTCGTCTCACGCCAGCTGCATTTGCTCTCGCAGCCCAAGAATCCAATCTCAAGTCAGCTCTATCCAATGTCCTGGCTGCCAAACTGCAGAAACTTCTTATGCTCTCTTCTCACCATCGCCTTGTTTTATCCAAACTGGCTCACCTTGCCCCTGATCTGGGTCTACCTCCAAATTTTCGTTCTCGCCTTTGCAATGAGCATCCAGATAAATTTAAGACTGTTGATACATCCTATGGCCGTGCTCTTGAGCTCGTCTCGTGGAATCCAGAGTTGGCTAGACCACTATCATTCACAGAAGTTGATTCTCGTGAGCTCATAGTCGATCGGCCATTGAAATTCAAGCGCTTAAAACTCCAGAAAGGGCTGAATTTGAAGAGACGCCATCAGGACTTCTTGATCAGGTTCAGGGAGTTGCCAGATGTATGCCCCTATACCACTGTTGCATCAGAGCTAAGGAAAGAATCCATTGAGGCAGAGAAGAGAGCATGTAGTGTTGTACGTGAGATTTTGGGCATGACAGTTGAAAAGAGGACTTTAGTAGACCATTTAACTCATTTCAGGAAGGATTTTGCTCTCCCTAATAAGTTGAGATCTATGATTATAAGGCATCGAGAACTGTTCTATGTTAGCTTGAAAGGGCAGAGGGATTCGGTCTTTCTAGTTGAAGGATTTGATGACAATGGTGCACTTTTGGAGAAGGACCAGTCTTTAGTTATTAAGGATCGACTGATGGACCTTGTTATGGAAGGGAAGAGGATCAGAAGAGAAAGGAGAAAGAGTGAAATGAACAATGATGACAATAGTAATTTTATCATGAAATCCGAGGAGGCATACAGGGACTATGGGGAATTTTATGATGATGGTTTTGAGAATTTATTTGAGTCCGAAGATCCTGATTGGGATAGTCATTTTGACGGTGATCATGAAAGTGATGAGCTGCTGGGGGAAGGGGTGACGAGAGACTTTTGGATTGCAGATGCTTCTTCTAGTCTCGGAGGGATAGACGCACGTTCAGAAACTTGGTGATAAGTGAAAAGTAATCACAATACTGTAAGTCCTCGAACACAGTTTTAAGGCAGGACGAAGTCCTTAGGGGTACAATTGTTACTAGAAGCTCGCAGAAACCATCGCACATCCTTCTTACTGATGCAGTTGAATGGTTTTGTTTTCTCATTAATACTAGTTTCCTCCTCATTATACTTACTGAGCAATGATGTTGGTAACAGGTGAGCAATTCCAGCTAACTTCCTTCTACAACCAATGACTACCACGGCTAGCAGTTGGTATCACCACTACTATCAATTGAAGATGCTACTATGCAAAGGCCTCAACCTTTAGCCAGTAAGTAACAATCACTATCACTGGCACATGGGATATATGCTCCGTTGCAAAAAGGATAGGATGACCTGCCTACATTCCATCTGTTTAAAGTTCATGGCCTTCAAGCTTTGTGGATATTATGATTTGTCACGTCATTACTTAATTTGCTGGCTGAGCTATATACTCTATGTTGCAGGTTGCAAGTTCAGCGAGCATAGCAGAAGTTGTGACACAAGTGTGGATGATTTTTAGCAACATTGTCGGGTATTTCAAACTTGAATCAGTTTTGACTTGACTCTGAAGAATATGCAGGTTAGTTTTCTTCAAGCATGTACTGATAAGAGAAGACCATGTGGCGGGTTGGTCTTTTTCAAGCATGTACTGATTAGGAAGGCAAGCAGATATCAGTAGGTGACGCTTTGGTTGGAGGCTCTAAAGAGGGTCAGTGATGTGCTAATGTTGCAGAGGCAGGGCCTAATTGTCAAGCAATTTAGTTAGCAGCATCACTGGCTGCTGGAAACGATGGGCCTTTCTTACCATTGAAATCGACTCTGCCACGGTCTATAATAGTTGCAAGGGGAACAAGATGGTTTGGAGTTGGAAGGCCAAGTTCAGGCTAAATAGTATGCGCAGTCGATTCTAGTGTGTCGACAAGCAAATGTAAGCTACAACTGTTCAGCTGCTATTGTTAGAAAATGGGATGTCCCCAATGGATCAGAATGGAATACTCTTATCTAGAAAATTACACATTTTAACTCAAAATTTATGTGTAGTCAGGGTAAAGTATGTTTACTGCGGATATGATGGTACTTGGGCTAAAGTCAGTGTGGATATTTTGTTCCATGACGAATAAATTGTGCGGTTGTGCCCTCATGTTTTCAAGGTAGAAACAAGTAGCCATTCGAGTTTGTATGCGACGACATGGAGGTCGATTATGTGGGTGTTTTTCTACAACAATTCCGGATCTCGTGCATCTATGGTCGAACTCACGTGTTGCGGATGATCCGGGTTTCGGCTAGCTATAAGATCAAATGCATTTGGTCTATAGCCCATACAGTGTCCATATGCATTTGATCTATAGCCCATACATTGGGCATGGTTGGGGCATGAATGACAAGGGATGTGTTCATCTCTGGACAGACTACCATGAAGTATGTTCTTTTTGTGCTGTGATGATTATAGTATATATAAGCACAGAAGCAGTCACTTTATTAGTTTAAACTTCAAAATTCTCTCTACAACCTTTCAAATTATTTCTACTTAAAATAAAATTACCGATCATATATGGATATTACTAATAAATAGGAAGTTACTGACCGCGTGTGATCTGTTACTTTCCATTATTATAAGTTACTCAAACATATTAAAAGCTACTTCGCTACACAAGAAGATTACTTTAACGATTATGATGGAAAGTTTGCTCCCGTGACAAACTTCATAATTTTTCAAGATTTCTTAGTAATTTCATAACGTAAAAGTAATTTAGAACTTTCCGAAATTAGTCGACAACTTATGAAAATCTCAACAAAATAGGAATATGATCAGTATTTTTTTCTTCCGCATTGATTTCTAATTTCTCAATTATGGATGTAATAATTTCCCAACATAGGTCTAATTTCCATAAAATTAGTAGTCCAAAGTCATCATTTTTGCTGAAAATCTTACTCAAAATCCTGAACGCCACTTGCCCGTTAGAATTCCACTCGCTTGATCCAACGGTGCTCATCGTTTCTTCGAAAATGAACACTGGAGATGCCCCGAAACATTATTATTTGCGAAAGAGCCCACGGGATTTTGGAATATGCGGAATCACCGACAAGGAAAATGGTTTACGACAATTACACAATAGTCCCTCAACTAGTCGATCTTGAACACTTAATTTGTTCAATTTAATTTTTGAACTTTAGCTCAACTTGCAATTTTATCTCCAAATTCTTGAACTACTAGTTCTTAGCCCATACGAGAATTTTCAATAATATTTGAAATATCGAATAGTCTGAGAACTAAATTGAATATATATTAAAAGTTCAGGATATACATTGAACAAATTAAAAGTTCAGCACTTTGGGTTAAAATTCAAATGCCACGTTGAACAAATTAAGAGTTCAGAGACGGCATTGCACATTGAGCAAAAATTAAAGGATTATTCGTGTCATTTTCTCAAATGGTTTATGATCATATTTTTTTGGGTTAATACCACGAAAAACCCCAAATTAATAGATCTATGACGAATTTAGATCAAATTACCACAAAAAACCCAAAACTGGTACGTTCGTGACAAATCTAGCTACCATTATTTTCCGTTAAATTGGATTACTACCACAAAAAATCTCAAACCGGTACACTCTTTAACTGCCACGTGTCATCAAAATTAGCAATTTAACGGAAACTAACATATGATAAATTTATCACAGATAAATCAGTTTGAATTTAGTTTGGGGTACATATGTTCCGATTTAGAGTTTTTCGTGGTGTTAATCTAAAATTTTTCTTTTTTCCGAATTTTTGTGATCAAATAGGTCGTCAAGGAAAGACAAATAAAACGACAAAAGTGGGACCCACCAAAAGCCCCACCCCCGCCACAATTAATAACTCACCCCCACAACTTTACCTGCTCACCTAATACTCGTACACATCTCATCTGTACATAGACCGTACCCTATAACTTCCCCCCACTTAACGTTCGTTTTTATTTATATCTATATATATATTTTTATTCATATATAAACTTTTATAATTAACCCTATATATTTTTTTTTGCTTCTTCTTTTCTTTTTCTCGGTCACTCGCAACTTTGCGCAGAAAAGCTGTCCCCCCTCCCCTCTCTCTCTCATCTCCTTCCTTCTCACTCCGCATCTCCACCGCTCCCCTCCTTTCTTGATTCCATGAATCCGCAGCTCCTCTCCTCCTCCTTCGTCACGGCCGTAGTGCCGGCGGACCTCGTCGCGTTGCAGTAGCGGGCGCTTGCTCAGTGGCCGGAGCGGACGGCATTATCCCGTCAACGAAGGGGTCATTATGGCTTTGACTCGGTAAAGGAGCTCTCTTTCTGTGTGTGTGTGTGTGTGTCTCTCTCTCGCTCGGTGGCGGGGCTCGCGGTGGGCGTGTTAGGGTTCTCGGTTCGTTCGTTCGTTCGTTCGGCGGAGATTTTTTGTGTCTTGCGGAAATGGCGAGGAAGCACGGATGGCAGCTGCCCGCCCACACTCTGCAGGTATTGATTGGCCCCCGGCTGGCTCTCTTCCATCGCATTGTCGTTTCTGGTGAAGTTCCTTGCTCGTTCGTGTGAGCTGGACTGTGATTCGCTTCCTCCCGCGCGCTTTTTGCCCCCCCTCCTCCTCTTTTTTTTTGAAGTGTCTGCTTTCTGAGGCATTATGGGAGAGGGAGTGAGGTCCCGCGTGGTGTTCGTAGATTTCGACGAGCTGTTTCCGGTTTGTGGTTCGTCTGCCTTTAGAGCGTGCTCCCGGGGGGGGTGGTGAAACTGGGTTTGTGGACATACGAATGGAGCACCCATCGGTGGAATTTCTGCAATTTCTAAGTTGAAGTACGGTTAGCGCGGTTCTGATGGGCCGTCTGTGTTGCTCTTGCTGAAAAGGAAGTGGGAAATAGCTAAGGAAAGGGCACAAGGATTCTTTGCTGCCCGCTGATTTTGATTGCCTCATCGCCGCCTTTGATCGCCCATCCCCGCCTGCTTAGTGCTTCCTCGGATATAGTTGTGTGTAAATAAGAAGATGCGTTCTTGGAGAATTACCTTCTGTGAACTTTAGTCTGGCTAACTCAGATATCTAAAGCTCACATAGGCAACTCTTGGGGGTGAAAGAAGTGCCGTGAGCTGTGAAGCTTTCGTTGGTTTGCTTGTGAGAAATTGGTGAGATGAGCTTTCGTTCGTAGTTTGAGAAACACGAAAACAGGCGAGTATGAGATTGTGGAATCTTCTAGTCTCTATGATTTTTTTTTTAAATAAAAAATTTGCTGATATGAGAAAACAAAGCTATATGATCTGCGGGGGGACAGTTTTTGGTAAATTGGATCCATACATCAATCAATAATATGCAACTTTCCTTGTTCTAAAGGATGTTACTCATAACCATCTAAAAAATACAAACTACCATTTCTCTTAATAGCTCACATGGATGAGAAAGTCGTCCTTTATTGGTCGTTTAGGGAAACTTTTGTGTGCTAACTATACAAAAAGTGACGAGACAAGGAGTTGGACAATTTCATGTCCATCTCCAAGACAACTTGATATATAAGTAACAAGATATGTAAAAAGTGTAGCTAGAGGGAATGAGATAGATTCTTGCATCTCTTCGATTTGCCAATCTGCTTTTGGTTCTACTTCCGGATGCTTGATTTTCTTTTGGAGCGTGAGGTCTTTTATTCGCAGTGGTATTTTTTTGGTCAACGTTCATTCTTTTGTTCTTTTGGGGATTCCACCGTTGCTCTTTTATGCTCGTGCTGGGGCTTGGATATCTGTCGCCCACATTACCGCTCGATTTTATGTTAAAGAAATTTTCTTTCTTAGAGAGGAGCGCTGGTTATTGTTTATTGATTGGTTAGATTTTTGGAGTACCACAGGCCCTGTGCTATTTCCAGGGATTGACCACCCCTCCCTTCTCTCTCCTATGCCACCAGACCGAGATGCGGTGGTGACTTGTGAGAGGACGGCTGGGTATGAAATTGTATGCTGGTCTCAACAGCTTGGCAAAGAACCTTGAGTTATTTGACAATGTTTTATCAATCTCTCGGGTAAAATATATGTTAAAACATCTAACACAACTTTCTAGATGTCTTGAAATTGTCTCTAGTTGGCCTTGTTAATTGAGATCTTTGGTGGTCCTCTAGTCTTTTTCTATTGTAAAGCATTCATCATTGCCAAACTTACTCTGGCACCTAGATTGCTCTTTTATATATTATGGTTGAGACATGATATTCTAAGAGCTTGAATTTTCACTATGTAGGTTGTCGCAATTACTGTGTTCTGCTTACTGGTTATCGCCTTCTATGCTTTTTTTGCACCTTTCCTTGGAGGACGTGTGTGGGAATACATCTTGATTGGCAGTTACACACCTGTGGTATGTAAAACTCTTCTCTCTATATTTTGAGGCTTTCTTGTCCCATCTTCATTATCTTTATTTTTTTGATGTGATTTTATATTAGTTTATTTGGATATTTCTACCCCTCCTTTATGGGCTGTTCTTAATTTGCTTTTGGAGTTCAGGATTTTTGTTTTTGGTCTTTCAATGAGAAGACCGGACTGTTGAGTAGTTGCTATCATAGCCAGTACATTATATTTTGCTTCATTTAGTTCTTTGCAAGTGTTATTTAGTTCTCACAAAGGTATATGTCTTGTTTTTCCCCGCTGGCATTGCAGGCACTTCTTGTTTTCATTCTTTATGTCCGGTGTACTGCAATTAACCCTGCAGATCCTGGCATTATGTCAAGATTTGACCCACAGTCCAGAACTAAAACTAACCAGAATAATGGGTTGTCTGCAATGGACCCTTCTGGAAATCTTGATGAAGTTGGTGCTGGTGTGCTTTCCTCTCCATCATCAGTTTCCAAAAGTTCCATAGCGCCAACTTATACTAGTAAGAAAGTCTTGGATGGAGATGTGGAGAGAGTAGATACTTCTTCGAATCCCACCCCCATCGCGAGGAAATCTGGTTGTAGAACTGGAGGAATTTTGTGTGCTTTATTTGTGCGTGAAGATTGTCGAAATGAGAATGGTTTGACTGAGCAAGAGGGCACTGCTGAAGATGCTTTGTTTTGCACACTGTGTAATGCTGAGGTAAATCGTGTGGCTTCATTTTGGTATTACTTCACAGTTTCCTTAATGAGCACTTATGCATAGTCAGTTTTTGTATGGATATCTGTTCTAGTGAGAAAGTTTGTTGGAATTTATTCTGAGCCATTTCATTATATAGCTTAGAAGGTTTGGTAAAACCTCTTATCCGTCCATTGTGCATACTTGTGTGCTATTCCTGATCACAACTCCGTTGTGATTATGGATGAATATAAGTTACAAAGTTGAAGGGGTAGAGAAAGAATTAAAATAGATGTGGCAAAGTGGGTCAAGAACCTACTTTTTAATTCAAACACCCAGGCCAGAGAAAATGGATACAAATCTGAAAAATGAGTCTATAAAATAATAGCCTAGCGAGATGCGATTTCTTGAGTTTTCATATAATATGCTTTCAAGCCATTAGCGAAGAATAGTAACATAATTCCTAAGTCACCACAAACCATAAAAGCCTGAACACCCATACACTAATCTCTTCTTCACGACAGCCACCACCTACCGCGCCCGCTACCACTTGCCTGCCCCATTGTCGGCCTCGCCTGCTTGAGTGTCTCTCTCATGTGTAGCTCCCCATTTCCCCGTCTCATCTCACTCTCTCTCTTGAGAACCTTACGACAACTGCTGTGGTCAACTGCTCCAGCATGAGATTGCGCTCCTCTTCAAGCTGCAAACCTTCCCCTTCCCTCTCTCTTGCGTGGCCGCATGCTCATATGCAGCAACCCTATGGAGGTTGTGGACCTTGGGTGACCTCACGTTGGAGGCTGCCTGAGGTAGCGGCCTCACAGCATGGTCGCACTAGGCAGATACACAAGCACACACCCAACAGACGCCCACACTTACCCACCAAACCATCATCATTGGCATCAAGCACTAGCACTAGCACCGCTAGTGCCAGCTAGTTGCCTTCTAAGACCACTGCCATGCTAGCCATCAGTGCTGCCACTTCCATCCATTAACCGATGTTGCTATCATTGATCAGTTGGCTAGTCAATGCGATAGCCTCTATCTTGAATGAGTATCCACTCCTATCACTGGCACCATGGATCATATCCTTTGCAGAAGGATGAGAACTGCTTCTATGCCATCTGCTGAAAAATTCCACACACTTGTGTATGCTCTTACGTATGTGTAAAGTGGTTTGTCCCACCATTATCTGGTCTGCTGGATGAGACATATATTCTTTCCTGCAGGTTCGCAAGTTCAGCAAACATTGCAGAAGTTGTGATAAATGTGTGGATGGTTTTGATCACCATTGTCGGGTACAGTATATAACTTAAATTGGTTTTGACTTTATTTGATGATTAGAAGTTCACCTATTTTTACTGTTGGCTAATCTCAACCCATATTGCATTGCTGTAGTGGCTTAACAATTGTGTGGGACGGAGAAATTATGTCACTTTCATATCTCTCATGGCCTTTAGTTTGCTTTGGGTGAGTACAGTGAATATTCATTTTAAAGAAATTGTTTCTCAACTGCTAACGATGCCATTGCTTGTCTCAGCTTGTCATTGAGGCGGGAGTTGGAATTGCTATCTTTGTACGTTGCTTCGTTAATAAGAAAAGTATGGAGACTGAAATTGTTGACAGGCTTGGAAATGGTTTTTCTCGGATCCCTTTTGCATCAGTGGTGGTATGTTTCTTGTCAGTAATGTCTTAGGCTATTCATCAAATCTATGTAATGGACTGTTACATTGCATGCTGGCTGTTTGTACTGCAGTGCATTAGTCATCAAATCTAAATCTAATTGACTGTTATATTGCGTGCAGGCTGTTTGTACTGCAGTGTCTGTGTTGGCTTGTGTACCTTTAGGTGAACTTTTCTTCTTCCACATGATACTGATTAGGAAGGTGAGCAGATAAACTGTGTAATCGTAAACAACTATTTTAGATATCCTGATCGTTTGTAGCTGTAGAGTCTCTTGTTCTGGAGAAGCTAAGTTTTAACTCCATGGGGAAGTTAAACATGCAGGTTATGTACTGTCTAATTAAATCTAGACTAGTGTCAGAACCAGTCAAGAGACTGGTTCACGTACCGCTTAAACTAGTGAAGCCACCAGTTCAACATAATGTTTAAACTCTCCACCTAAGATTGAGGTCGAAGTGGCCATCCATTTTGAGATGGGCGTAGAATGCCCAATCACAAACAGGTTGAATGTTGGAAATTTTTTTGGTCGTTTTTTTTTCTTTTAGTGTTTAGATCTGCATTTTGCCTGATATGTAAAAAGTTTATACCAATCCATGAGCAAATGTTTGGTCCAATGGTTGAACAATCCCAGGAAAGTGTGCTGACATGGACTTCAGCTTATTATTCCTAGATTATTGTTTCGTCTTTTATTAGAAGAGTCAGATGATTGGATCGGTTCAACGTGGTAAAACCGTTCAGCTTGATCCATTGAACCAGGGAATGCCAGTCCAATCCATGTTTTGACCAATTTTGTTTCTTAAGGATCAACTGGACCAGGCATAGCCTGCTTCATGACTAAACCTGCCATTTCCATTTGGTTTCAAAACCACTGTTTTAGAAAGCTACTGGAATTTAAAAGAAATAGGAGATTGAATTATTATTTTTCTTTGTTAAACTTGATGGTCCATTTTCTTCCCTAGGGAATTACAACTTACGAGTATGTGGTGGCAATGAGGGCCATGAGTGAAGCACCTGCAGCAGCATCCATAGATGAGGAAATTCCTAATGTGCTGTATTCTCCATCAGGATCTGCTACAACTGGCTTCAGTGGTGGCAGTTCTCTTGGTTTGCAGTACAAAGGTTCATGGTGCACCCCTCCAAGAGTTTTTGTGGACTATCAGGTATTTCCTCAGTGTCTATGATGTTTTTATTAACTTTGGTGCATTCTAGTTTGACGTAATGATCCAAGTGAGCGCCATGGCATATCCTTTGCAGCAGATTCCTGTCCCTGTAGGGCTTTAGATGGCTGACTACTCAACTTTGAGATCACTTTCAATAAGTTAACCGATCTTTTTAGAATATTCAATCGGATTAAATATCTGTCCAACAAGTGACAAATGCTGAGATGTGACTAAATTGAAAGTGTCTCCAAAGTTAATTGACACAGAAATAATTTACTGAATCGTTTTTACAAAGGTCCAGTGCTTTTTGTCCTATGTTCTCTATCGTGATGCGCTTTTGCCTTTCCCTACTGATCAGTTACAGGGTTTGTTACCCTCTCGGTAAAACGCTGATATGCTTGCACTTTTCATGATCTGTTTTCCTCTTTAAGTGCTGATTCTATCTTTCATCATCATTCTCCCTCTTTTGTGCAAGTTGAAGTTACTCTTTTTGTTTATGTATTGGATGTCATAGATTTCCTTAGGCAACGTTTTTTCATCGTTAACCTCCCAACCATTCGGCTGGTGGCATGCTATATCATACCATCTTCTTCATGTGCATGGTTTTTCCCTTGTGTGGGTGTCTCGCTTTGATTGCAGAAAAGCATTTTTTTCCAATATGCCAGTAATAAGCTTCGACAAAGTTGTTGCGTTCTTACATAGCTATTATACCGCTCAGGACGAAGTTATACCTCACTTGGAGCCTGGGATGGTTCCATCAACTGTGGACCCAGATGCAGCTGGAATTGTAGACAGAGGGCAGAAGGCTCTGAAAAAGCCAGTTCGCATTAGCGCATGGAAGCTCGCCAAATTGGATTCTCATGATGCCATGAGAGCAGCAGCCAGAGCTAGGGCATCGTCCTCGGTATTGCGACCTGTTGATGGTCGGCGTTTACATGATACTGATTTAAGCTCTAGTGAAAACATTAGTGTGAGAAGTAGTGTGAGCACCGACATGGGGGCCAATAAGGAAATTAAAAACGATCTGAGGATGCCTCAGGTTAGGAACTCGTTTGCTCCTAGTCAGGGTAGCCAGGAAGAGAGTGAATTGTATACTCGAAGTGCAAGTAGCATGAGCAGTCCGAGCCATGTTCACGAGACTGTTACGCTTAGCCCTCTACCGCAAAGCTATGGTTTGGGTGTTTCAGTTCCTGGAATTGTTCCTGATCGGCCTGTGACTTCCGGGGCAACTTATTCTGGTCTGAACAATCCAGTAACAAATCCTGGACTAGGATTTGATAATAAAACGGTGCAAAAGGGAAGTAGCACTGACCCATTACTTCTATCGGCTCCAGCCCACTCTATTCTTAGAGATGTCAAAAGGACATCAGTTGTTTGGGACCAAGAAGCAGGTAGATACATCTCGGTCCCTGTATCTGCTTCAGAAGCTCGAAATAGATTATCCAATCAGACCTTGACAAAGCCAAATCCTAGAGTAGAAAAGAGCAGTTATGGAAGACAGCTTCCGCAGCAGGAATCTTCATCTTCTGAGGCAGTATCGTCAGTGCAGCAGGCAGAGAAACTTACATACACGGGGGATTCTATCTTCTTTGGTGGTCCACTTTTGAGCGTCCCAGTAAGGGATAATTTGAGAGCCGAAGGTAGTCAAGGTTCTAGAGAGGCTTTCGAGAGAGTGGCACTGAATTTACCACGTGAATCTCGGTTTAAGCGGGATGCGGCTTCAAAGCAGTTGCCAGTGTTCATTCCGGGGGGACTTGATCAGAATCCTCCATCTGGGTCTGGTTTAAAGTAGTGATTAGGTGATCAAGTATAGGATTCTGACTCTGAATGCTTGGTACCTCCTCCAAACATTAAGTTTTGGTGAGCTGAGAAATCTGAAGTTGCTTGCGGACACACGATGATTGCAATTTGTGCTGCTGACCAGTTCATTCCGGTGCATTTACTGACAGATTTATCTGTTAGCATCATGATGTATTTACTCTGTTCAGATTTGTTAATGAGGAAGTGCTCGGGGATATTTCTACCCTCGTCCAAACCGAAGTTATTTGGCGGCCGCATGTTGTAACGTCATCAGCATTGAGATATTCAGGGCCAAGTTTTATGTTTGTCTCTGGTGAGCAGGTGCGACTGTCGTCTTTACTATTTAATCTTGTTTGTACATGTAGAGAACAACCCATCCAGGCATGGGAGAACTTCTTCTGCTTTCATCTGATAGGTGTAGGTTGGCTATTCCTCGTGAATGTAACTGGTACTCCATTAATCGACTTTTGCTGCAGCTTTAGGACCAACATTTGCTTGGTTCCTTCAAGTGTACCCAATATGCATATTCTCGAGCGATGATTTCAAATTCTCATTTGCACTGGCTCAGCATTAATCACATTATCTGTCAGATCGCCTATTCTGATTTGTCTGGGCACCTTTAGATAATGTATGCCAAATATCTAATTTTCCCCCTCACCTAGCATTCTACAAACCACAATATAGTGACATGGTTGAACTGGCAATCTTTGCTAGCCTTGTTTGTGTCCATGCGTACTTTCAGGAAATCAAGTTGGTGTTGGATCGACCTTTGTTGATATAGCTTTTGAGTGAGATTATCTGAACTCGGTGAACACCCGAGTTAAATCGGCGGGGGTTTTCTGAATGTGAAACTCTGAAAGAAAAATGTGGCTGAAGGCCAGTTGTGGGTGGTTTGGAAAAGCTCACGTGCACGGACCCGTGTTTGATATGACTTGCTTAGTTTATTACTTGCCTAATAGAAGGAGGCTCTCTGAATAACTTTTCGCCGAGTTCTCGTTGATTTTCCAATTTGTTACTTGATTTGAGAGTTGATGCATTTTAGTAATCTAATCTCGGCATTCGCTGCTTGATCACGCGGAAATCTCCTCGCAAACATCCACAGTGAATGAAATCCATCATATAATGCAAGACCAAGTAACTCGAAACGCAAGACTGGTTTAAGAGGATGGATTTTTCTAACGGCGAATTCAGATCTAATTAGACATCCATGATCTTCAGCCCCGGTTCGTGAATTTGATCTCTTGATGTTCAAGGGCAAGCCTTTTAACTTAAACTCGCCTTTTAGTGATGAGGTTTATCTTTGTTTGATTTGACTTAGATATTGTCATTGTTTCCCCGAGTGCCCGTCTGCCTCTACAACATCACACATTTGACTGTCGTTTGCTTCTGTCCATTCCGTTTGTCTCCATTGCAAGAACTAGAAGGGGTGGATTCAATGAGAAACCAATTTAGTTTCACAGTCGGAGGAAATGGCGGGCGATTCATACACGAGACCGTTCGATAAAGCTTTTCGAAACAGGTTTGACCGTGAAAAAGGATGCTGTAGTTTTTATAGGGGAAATTACCAAAACAATCTTAAACTTATTGTATTGTGCCAATTTAATCCTAGACTTTTTTTTTGCTAATTCAGTCTTAAACCTTTTGCATTTGTGCCAATTCAGTCTATCCGTCCAATTTTGGCCGACCGGCGCTGACGTGGACGCCGGCCGACGCTGATGTGGCAATTTTAAAATTTTTAAAAGATTTTTTCGAATTTTTTATATTTTTTTCTTGTTTTTTTTTTTGGCTTTCCTTCTCCCCCGGCTGGTTCGGCGGCTACTGGTTTGGCGAGGGTGACGACCTCGCCATCACCGGTCGAGGTCGTTGAACTAGCCATGACTGGCGAGCTCGACCTCGCCAATGGATGGGCGAGCTCGCCCTTGCCATGGCCGACCTCGCCCATGGCCATGGTGAGGCTCGACCTTGCCAGATGTGGGCGAGCTCCACCTCGCCCACATCTGGCCATGGCTGGGCGACCTCACCATCACGGGCGAGGTTGGCCATGGCGAGGGTGACGACCTCGTCCAGCGACGGCGAGGTGAGCTTGATCTCGCCATGGCCGACCTCGCCCTCGCCATGGTTGGGCGAGCTCACCCTCGCCAGACCAGTGGCCGGCAACTAGCCAGGGGAAGAAGGAGAGGAAAAAAAAAATAAATCAAAATTCGATTGTTTTTTAAAATTTAAAAATTGTTACGTCCGTGTCGGCCGGCATTCACGTCAGCCCCAACCAGCCAAAATCGGTCGGATGGATTGAATTAGCACAAATATAAAAGGTTTATGATTAAATTGACCAAAAAAAAGGTGTAAGATTAAATTGACATAATTATAATATATTTAGAACTATTTTGGTAATTTTCCCCTTTTTATACGGTATTTGGACCTCAGAGTGGTATCGCCTCCGGTTTTCAGCAGATTTTAAGAGATTTGCGTCAGCCCAGTTTTCAGGCGGGCGTGGTTTTAAAGCACGTATCACTAAAAAAGTAAAAACATAAGAGCCATGGCAACCGCATCGCCGCAACTCGACTGCAGTTTCAGTTGCGGCCGTACCACGAATTTGAGGTACCATGGTGGTAACAGACTCGAAAAATCGTGTCTTCCGCTTAATCATAAAAGTATTCGAAGGGCGGCGAGGGGGACAAAATATAATTTGACATGTTGTTGGGGACGAGTGAGCAAATTCTCTTTTCTTTTGCAACTTTTCCTGTCTATTCAATGGGACTCATTCCTACGCTTTACTTTTGCTTTATTTAGGGGTTTAGGGCGGCGTCATTTTGGGCGGTATTTGGGAGAGCCCTTGGTTGACCATGTGAGTAGGTTTGACCTTTTGAACTTGGGCCCCATACCTTAAAACTACCAGTCCCAGCTTAATTTTTGTGGGCATTAAAACCAGAGAGGAGAGAGATCCAGTCAAGATCTATACATTCTGCCCTGTTGCGGGGCCCCCCCCAAACCCATCTGGGCCCACTTTTCATTCATGCCGAATATTTCATTTAAAAACTTTGTTTTAATAAACCGGAGGGGTTAATTCCAAAAAAAAAAGCACCAACTTTAGGTATAGGGACAATTTTGGCCCGAACTTTTTTTTGTCTCATAAAAAAGTACAAACTTTAGGTCAAAGGATAATTTTGGCCCGAACTTTTTTTTGTCCAGTAAAAAAGCACCAACTTTATGTCGAGGGACAATTCTGGCTTCAACTTTTTTTTGTCTCATAAAAAAGCACTAACTTTGACTTAAATCCCAAATATGGACCCCATTGACTTAGAACCATTGATTATCTAACTTGACTATTCCACATTAGCAATAAATCCACGTGGCTTGCTAACTGGATTTAAAGCAATATTTATTGTCTTATTCTCTAAGCCACAATTTGAAGAATAACGGTAAAACTGTTCATCTCCTTCACTTCACTGACAAGTCGAAAATATCTCCAGATTGAATCTCTCTGGTCAAACGTAATCTGAAACTGACCACTGCCTATCAACAAATGCCATGGACGAGATTCACCAAGCTCATCACCATAACCTTTTTTCTCAAACAATGGTGAAAATCAACAGGGGGCCTGATTTGGGATCATGATGAAAGTTGGTGATTTTTAATGACAAAAAAAAAAAAAATAGGGCCGAAATTGTCACTCAACCTAAAGTTTGTACTTTTTTACGGGACAAAAAAAAGTTCGGGCCAGAATTGTCTCTCGACCTAAAGTTTGTGCTTTTTTATGGAACAAAAAAAAGTTCGGGCCAGAATTGTCCCTCAACATAAAGTTGGTGTTTTTTTTTGGAATTAGGCCTAAACTGGAGTAATCAGCATAATACCTGTTCCCTAGACAAAAATTTCTCACAATATCACTAGATCATAGATATATTCATGTGCGAATTACAAGCGATAATGATGCCAATGGTTCCCGAGCTTTGGCTCAATATTCAATATGGTCCCCGAACTTTTGATTTGTTCAATGTGGTCCTTAAACTTTGACCCAATGTTCAATGTGGTTCCTGAACTTTTAATTTGTTCAATGTGGTTCCTAGACTTTTGATATATGTTCAATGTAATCCCTGGACTATATGAAAATGTTTAATGGATTAGGGACAACATTGAACATTTCAATATAGTTCAATGATTACATTGAACATTTACCAAAAGTTAAGGGATCACATTGAACAATTAAAAGTTCAGGGACCACATTGTACATTGGGTTAAAATTCAGGAATTGTATTGGATAAATTTAAAATTCAGCAATCGCATTAAACATTAGACCAAAGTTTAGAGATCATTTATGTCATTTTCCCTCTTTCTTCGTAATCCAAACTCCCTAGGTCTAGAGTTGACAGACTCGGGTTCGGATCCCGGGTTGCGTCGCTGCTGAGCGGAATGCCCGGTTGGCTATTCTCAGGAGTCATTGCCGGCCCCTTGACACAGCGATCAGCCGAATTCCAAGTCCATTATTCAACGTTCAATTCAGGGGTTCTTGACATATATACACATTGCAGTTTTGTAAACGCCACGCATTCAACGCCATCAAAGCCAATGTTGAAAGAAAAAAACAGTTCCCCATCCAGATTCTTCAAGAAGTGGTGACTATTTCACTGAAAAATTTCCTTACCATCACATTCAAGTGTGCCATCTGTACCCTTTACAAATCCCGAGTCTTGAATTTTGGGGTCCGTTCAGAAAATCGAGGGAAATTGTCCAATTAGTCATAAACATATTATACAGAAGTCAATTCAATTTTAAAATTTTCAATTTTACCGTGTTAGTCATGAACTTTTGCATGAAATTCCATTATAGTCCTTCCGGTCAATTTTCGCCGAAATCGCTGACATGGCGGTGTGCCATGTAGGACGACCGGCGACGACTGTACCGCCACGTCAGCGATTTCCGGCGAAAATTGGCCGGAATGACTACATTTCAATTTCGTGCGAGGGTATATGACTGAATTGGCAAAATCGAAAAATTTAAAACCGAATTAACACCCGTACAATAGGTTCAGGACTAAATGGAACCCAATAATTATTTACATGTCGGAGCGTTGAGAAGATGTGTCGAGTTTAGTGTCTCAAAAGGGTTAGTGTATCGTCGGACGGAACGAAGCTTATTTCAAGTGACTGGTTCCTTAGAGAAGTGCCTTTGCTACATGAAGAAAGGCACGCGTTGGGTGCACGCATGTAATTTCTTTGGTACGTGATTAGGAGAAGAACCTACTTTTAAAAATTGCTCTTTAAGGATGCTTAGACGCATAGAACTTCTATTTCTTTTTCTCCTATTTAAGAGGGAAAAATCAGCACATGGAAAAAAAAAAAATAAAAATAATCCATTTTATTACATTTTTGCCACCGTTAGCAAATCGGTGCTAAATTTAATTATTTTTTTTGGCCTAATTAAAAAAAAAAAGCACCAACTTTACCTTGATTGTCAATTCTGGCCTGAAAGTTTGTTTTGTCTCATAAAAACTAATTTTCACTTAAATCTCAAATCTGGCCCGACCAATTTGAAAATTTTACATCACGGGGGCCAGATTTGGGACTCGAGTAAAAGCTGGTGCTTTTTATTGAAATCAAAAAAAGTTCGGGCTAGAATTGCCACTCAAGATAAGGTTCGTGCTTTATTTATTTATTTATGGAATAGCCCTATTTTTTTTTTTTCGAAATATCTTATATATAAAATAAGCTAGGAAAAACAGGCGTGAAAGAGATACTTTTAATTTTAGATTTTTCTTTTTTATAGCTCCACATCATGGAGACATTATGAGCACAATCGAACTGTTTTGACCACGAAACGTGTGTCGGACCTTGTTGGGAATTTATCTTCGGAACGAAGAAAGATGAAGATAACTTAAAAGGTTTGTGCAAATCTTTAAAAGATTAAAAAAAATAAAATAAAATCGATGACGTTAGATGAATGATCTTCCCACATGAATCCAGAATCTTGAATCTTTAAATGGAGGATTAAACAACTCAAAAAAATAAAAATAAAAAATAAAAAATTAAAGCACGTCTTTAAAAGAAATTAAAAGCAGAAGACAAGATGACTCCCACCCAAAAACCAACATTACTTAATCTCAATTGGCAATTGGTGAATTACCATAATTCACTGTATATAAAAGAAGAATAACTAAGTCGGCGATCGGATGAATAATCACGAGTTCAGCGCCGGCCGCGAAAATAATTATTTTCAGAATAATTGGCATTGCAGTGGATTTTGGGTCAAAAACCAATGTAGTTATGATGGTTTCAGGTTGCTGCAAGGGTGTAAATGCATATAAAATGTTTTAAAACGGGGCCAAAATGGAATTATGTATAATCTTGATTTTTGGGGGGGGGTTCGATTGGAAAGTTCGATAAAATAGAGGAATGGCTCAAATTACAAAAAGGGCAGAGGGAGTGTCTTTATCAGCCAAAGCCAAAGACGGTCGCCGCCTGACCTGTCTTTCTGGCCGCATGGGGGGAAGGGCGGTTTTGGTCGGCAGCCCCGTGGCCGCCACTTTGAGACCAAAAAGCCAACATTTTCATATTTTGGCATCATTGTCCAATGACCTACATGTCCTCCTCGCCATCCATCAGTCCATGGAGTAAATTGAGAACGTCGACTCGGAGTAGTCTGTTTTCTAACTGGAACGACCTGGTTCGACAAAAGCGGAGAATGATTGCTAGGACGAGAGGATCCGGACAAAGAGCAGCTCTCGATTGACTTTTAGGATGACGAAATGGGTATAAATGAAACGAATTGCGCACTGAGCAGGGTGAGATTTTTTATTTGATTATGTATGTAAACTGAAGTTAACTTATAAGAGAGGTCTTTCGACATAACGTAACAGTAACACTTAGTAGTATTGTAACTCCAATGTTAAACATTCTCAAGTGAGAGCACTATTAGGGTTGGTGGGTTAATCCAAGGGTTTCACAAACATGGCCCGGGGAAAATTGGCCATGCATTCACCACGTCACTGGTTCATTGGAAAGTTTGGGGATTTCCAGTTAAAATGGCATAAATCTAAGGAGTGTATTTGGCTCAGCTTTCCTAAGAACTGTCAAGGAACTTTGGGCCTCTGAAATCCTTGGGGAAAAAGATAGGGCGTCCGGTTAATTTTCTGTTCAACTACTATGGGGAAATGCCAGCATTGGCAAATCTGAAAGCTTAAGGTAGGCTGGATCTTTGGAATGCTATTGTGGGGTTTAATGACTTTTTATTCTTCAAATCTTGTGCTCACTGATAATCGCGTATTCCACTCTTATCCTCTAAAAATACTGTTCATTTTCTTCCTCATACACTATTTTGTGTTCGCTGGTTGTTGACAGCGCTGAGATAAAGATCGTTAAAGTCAAGATCGCGCAAGTCGAGAGTCTAGGATCGCTATGGGTCAAGGTTGAGGTCTAGGGTCGAGCAACTCAGTTCTAGCCCTTTAGCAGCGATTGCCGAGGTTTGACGACCTCCTTCGACACCTTGTGTTCCCTATTAGCTCATGTATCTTGCTTAACCCCTTGATCTTCTGCACGATATACCTCCCATTGTTCATCAGGAATATGTACCGCGGCGATGGATATACGGGTTCGACTTCATCTCTAGGTTCGCGTCTAGGAGGTCTATCACAATCATCAATTGCACCGAGAATGGATATGTTATCGTCGACGAGGATAGTGTCTACTCAAAACACAGATTGGCATTTTGCGGAACCCATTTAACCTAAAATCCTTTGAATTTATGTAGGGGCATTTTGCGAAAAAGTCGAACCAAACGCACCAAAAAGCGCGAGAGAGAGAGAGAGAGAAAGAGACTAATTACTATCGAGCACTCAGCGCATCGATTTTTAGTCAAATGTTCACCTGTAAGCCACCCTAGTGTCATATCAATATCGGGGCGGGGGTTTCTCCCCCAAAAGTAAAAGAGAGGGGCGGTGGAATGACGGCGGATGAAACGCCACCGGCCGGGGGGCAAATGGGTAAAAGCGCAGAAGGAAACAAATGGAAAAGAGCGGCAAGCGCGCAGAGAGACCCCGGCCCCCCTCTCCCCTCCGATGGGGCTGTGGGGGGCGTGGGACCCGCTCGGGTGACCCCACAGCCACTACGAACGAACGAACGCAGTGGACTCCCTCCCCTCCCTCCTTCTTATTCATCTCTCTCTCTCCATTCAATTCCATTCACCAACACCATCACCATCATCTCTCTCCCCCCTGCTCCGCGGCGGCAGCAGCACGGCCCCGATCGGAAACCGCCGGCCGAGACACGAACGGCATCCTCCCTCTCTCAGGCAATCTCTCTCTCTCTCGTTCGTTCCGCTTTGGCCTTTTTTGACCGTTCTGCTGCTCTTCTGCCGCCGTCGCGCACTGTGTGCTGAGCTTTTGGTATCGTCCCCGTATCCGGTGGCGCGATCGCGGTTCCGGTGCCGATCGGTGGCCGGTGAGCGTCGTCCGTCTGTGCTGGTGTCCCCCCCCCCGCGTCCTGCTCGAGCCTTGGCCGCTTCGGGGATAATGATCGCGTCGCGTTCTGTGTGATCTCCCGTCGCGATCGGAATCGCCGGATTTCTAAAACACGGATTGCTGATCGTAGTTCGTTAAGCTTCATTCCGGCGTTCGTGTGTGTGTGTGTGTGTGTATAGTATGTATGTATGCATGCTTATCCGGCTAGATTCTGATCTGCCGCCGGTTTCGCCATCTCCAGTTTCTGCTCCGTGGTTTTTTTTTTTGGGCTTCTCCTTCTCGGTTCGCTTCGGGAAGTCGTGGTCCGATTTCGCCACTCCCTGCGAATCCAAATCAGTTTTCCCCCTGCTTCTTCGCACGATCAATCTCGGTGATTCCGATCCTTCAGTCTCAGAAGCTTTTCTCCTCCTCCTTCTTCTTCTTCTTCGCATCTACAGATTCCCCTTAAATCAGATTCAGTCCTCGGAGATCTTCACACTCGCGCGAGATCTTCTTCTTTCTCCGGCCTTTTTCACTGATCCAGTCACTCGCCGTGGTAGTAGGTGCATGTCACTAATTAAATCGCATCGCGCCATTTCTCGCTTCTCCTCGAAGATCATCCATCTACTTCCGGAATCATCCGCCGCGGCCACTCACTTTCGGTTTCTGCGCTCGTCGGACGAGCGTGTCCCGGAGAGCCTCCGCCGTGACGATGATTAGCTGTTCTCCAGTAGAAGTAACTTTTTCTTTCGGTTAAGCGATGCTAATCGGTCAATTAATCAAAGGAGCTGTCCCCACGCGGTGGAAGAGATCTCGAAATCCATTGAAGAGCGAGAAAAAGAGAAAGCTAAAGGGCTGAAGAAAAAGAGAGAGACCGGGGAATCTGCCCCCATTGATTGTGGGCTCCGCCTACCGTGCTTTCTTTGGTTTATCTGGTGAAATTGCACAGATGGCCACCCCTGGGCTTGTTTTACTTAGACTATTCCTTCTCTTTTTCCCTGGGACCACGCCACCCCCCTGCGAGCTTATGATCCAACTTTTTTTTTGGGGGTCGAATTATGATTTGTTTACATAAACCATAGTCGTGCTTTCCACGTCGCTGAGTCTCTCCCCAAAAGAGAGCGCTGCTTTACCATCCGTGTATTTCTTTCGATCCATTTGGTGTTTTGGTATCATGATAAGTAGCAAAGCCCTTCCTACTGTGTTAAAATGATAGTAAGATATATCGATTTGCCGTAGGGAATGGATCTTCTTGCTGAAAATAGAAAGGTGGTAGGTGTACGTCGCTGTCTTGGCCCTGTCTTAGGTTCGAAATAACCGCGGTCCTTTTTTGGTTTTTTTTTTTTTGTCGCGCATATATGGCGCGTAGCTCACGCTGTACGGTGGAGTTTTCATTTCCAAATGACTTTCTAACATGGGTGACCAAAAAAAGCGGTAATTCAATTGGAAGGAGACGCGGTAACAACGTGAGATCCCCCTTCACATGTATGCGTAGATCACAAGATTGCGGTAGTCTGCGATCACAAGAATTTTTTATTTTATTTTATTAAATATGTTCTGGAGTATAGTGATGCAACATGTGATCTCAGGATATTTTCTATTGATGCTAATCGTATCATTCCTATTTAGAGAGAGCAATTCTTGCTTGCTTCCCATTTTTTTCTCTTGTCGTATTTTCACCTCTAGTCTCGCTGTCTAGTTGGTATCCTCGCACATTGCCGTCGGTCAAAGTCTGGAAAAAGGGTAGCGTTAATTTAGCATGGACCATCTGCTATCTAGCATGATTTGCTCTCGATTTGGTCATTGTAACTTATTGCATGAGATATAGAGTCGTCTTTTTGGGTTATTGAAGGACATAGATTTCTGCCCAAAAATTTGCATAACTTTCTTTCGAAATGCAAAATTAATTGTACTTTCAAGTATTATAAGAAAACTTTTACAAGCTTGTAAATTGCTTTGGATTTTTAATATGTACGTGAAAAGGCTTCGATGGGAGATGGAAAATGGTTGCAGATCTTAAAGCGGTGTACCCTTTAAAGTTTTAAAGTACATGAGACTGGCAGCTAAGAATCTTGAGGAGGTGTCATCGTGGTCTGCGCATGTGTGTCTGATTTGGGTGTGTGAAATTGAAGGGACCCCGCTTTGGATCCCACGTCGCTGTTGTCGGTACGCTGTACAAATCATGGTTGGCATGGTTGGTGCCTAAAATATCCGTGCATTTTGCATGAGCCGAGATCATTCTGTTCTTTAAGATAGTATTTTTAGAGTACAGATCTTGAATTGATTCTTATTTGTTATTTAGTGCGACAAACATGCTTTGGTTTTTCTTTCAATTCAAAACATGTGAAATTTTCAGAAAATGTAAAAATTTGATATATTATTTGATATATAATTTTTTTCGTAGTTTTTGTTGAAATTCGAACCGTATTATATATTTTGGTGGGATGTGGTTAAGTCGAAACAAGCACGGGATTCGAGACAAATGAATTTCTTTCTATTTTCTATTTCAATTGTCCAGATGCAGGTGTACATCTTTTTATGAGTAATGCAGGTGTACAAAATTCAAATTATATTATATTACTGTTATACAAAAATGCAAGTTATATTATACCTCAACGCGTATTTTTTTTGTCTATGAAACTGGAGCGATAGATTATTAGAATTGTTCTACTATATATGTTCGTCACAATTTATGGATTTAATCTGAAAATTGTCATTTCTATGAATTTTTGTATTTATTAATGAATTACCGATAAAATTGTTAAAGAAAGATAAAATGAAGTAGAATATTAATCTACGTATACTATATATATGTGTGTATCTGATTCTTTTAATCATTCTCACTGTATACTTCTGCTTAAAAATAGATAGATGGATCTCTAACTTTTATTTTAACAAACTTCCGAGTATTTTTTTTTTATCAGAGAACTTTTGAGATTTTGTCTGATTCTATGATCCCTAAGAGGTATCATGCCTTTATAATCTTTAACAGTTGGATCGAAAATAAAAAAATCACAACCATCTAGGCTGAGATTTGATGGTTGTGATTTTTCGCATTTTTATCTAAAGGTGAAAGATTATAAAACATGGTACCTCTTAAGGACCGAAAAGACTCACATTATATCTTTATCTTGTTTCTTGGATTTTCTTAGAACATCTTTAGAAAATATAAATGTAAAAGCCTATTTGTTTTCACATCTGATTGTGTCATCTTGTACGAAATATTGTCAGCCCTCCTCTCAATCCAGTTGAATAATGTAATGTCTATTTATTCGTTGTGCTTTTGCTTATTTTATATTAGCATGGCATTGCATTGCATGGAAGCTAATATTAACACCTCATCTTTACTGAACTCGGTACGACTTGGTGCATGTACAATTTTCAATCCATCAACTCATCTAGATTGTATAAATGCCTACGAAATAGTTCGACTGAATATTCCCACAATCTGATGTTCAAATGTCCCGCATGGTAACAAGTTTTGTTTGTTCAAAATTATCAAAGGCCATCATTCGTGGTCATATAAGATCTTTATTAGTTCTCCTAGAATCCATAGTTTGCTATTCTTGTTTTCCAATTATGTTTTGCATAGCTAATTGTAACCTTGGAATGAATTTGCCAGGCACTCTGGACGAAAAAGGGTACTTCTAGCTTCACTTAGAAATGGAAGAAGAGACAACAACCAGTCCAGTTGTTCCTGTCACGAAAGCCATTGATGCAAGCGAGATCAATGCTGATCTTGTTAAGGTAGCTAGTAGACTGCATTCCTCCCCACCCTTTTTTGGCTATACGCCTTATACTATATATTGCTGTTGAATTTACCAACTTTAATATGGGCTTCTCAAGTCACTCACTCACTCTCATTTCCACTTAGCATGTACTTAGGATGAGCTTCCGAACATTCTGCGGATTTATATACTTTGGCTAACTTTGTAGTTCTGATCACCTGTTCTCAGAAAAAGCTAAAGATGGGTAAAGCTATTGCCCTTTGCAACTTCATTTATGGTAATATGGTGATTGCTATCGTTTCCTAGTCAAAGGTTTTTGTGAATTACTCTTGAAAACACAAATCTTAAAGTGACACGTTCCTCCCTTTCTATTAAAATACTGAATTGCCAAGGACAAACCGTCCCTTAGATACAGTTGCCACAATACTTCTGAGCTTTTAGTTTGGAGAGGATCATGAAAGACTATAAAGCTCTAAATGGTTGAGATAAATTAATTTATGGTGTGCAAACAAAGAAAATTGAACCGGAACCTTTGTGAATGCATTCAGTGGTACTTTTATGAATAATGATGATCTTATTCTAGGCTTTAAATGGAGACGTGCCTCCTGTTGCCAAGGAAGGGAAAAAAGAGGAGGAGGAAACTGCCTTGGACGGTGAATTTATCAAAGTAGAGAAAGAGTCGTTCGAAGGGAAGGACGGTCACCACATGGTGGAATCAGCTTCGTCACGGCATGATACATCTTCTCTCGAGAGAAGTTCAAGTAATTCTGTCCGTGAATTGCTAGAAACCCAAGAGAAGATGAAAGAGCTAGAGATTGAATTGGAGAGAGTGGTTGGGGCATTAAAGCATACCGAATCTGAGAATATTCAGTTGAAGGATAAGGTCTCACAAACAAAGGAGCAGTTGGAGATAAGTGGAAAGAAGTATGGAGAGCTTGAACATAATCACAAGAAATTGCAACAGCAGATTATTGAAGCTGAAGAGAAATATGGTCTTGAACTTGGCACTTTGCAGCAGGCATTAGAAGCCCAGGAAGCAAAATACAAGGAGCTGATCAAGGTGAAAGAGGACTTCGATGGTCTTCAACTTGAGCATGAGCACTCAAGGAAGAGGTTGCTAGAGTTGGAGCATGAGCTCCAGTGCTCAGCAGGCGAAGCACGCAAGTTTGAGGAGCTGCACAAAGAAAGTGGTTCACATGCTGAGTCTCAGACGAAGAGGGCCTTGGAGTTCGAACGACTTCTAGAGGTAGCAAAGCTGAGTGCAAAAGAAATGGAGGATCGGATGACTTCCCTGCAGGAAGAAATGAAGGGCCTCTATGACAAGATTGCTGAAAATCAAAAAATGGAAGAAGCGCTTGAGAAAACGACAGCAGAACTTTCTGCTGTCCAGCAGGAGCTGACGCTTTCAAAATCACAAATGCTGGAACTTGAGCAGAGACTTTCTTCGAAGGAAGCTACTATAACTGAATTGACGCAGGAGTTGGACCTTATAAAGGCTTCTGAATCTCAGCTGAAGGGAGATCTTACAACCCTTCAGGATACTTTGGAATCTACGAAGGATGGTCTTCAAGCGAAGGTTAAAGAACTGGAGCAGATGACATTAAAGCTGGAGGAGGAAATGAATATGAGGGGAACATTTGAAGGTCAGTTAAAAGCCCAGGAGGTACAGATTTTAGATGTGCAAGAAAAGTTGGCGAAAGTAGTCACCGAGAAAGAAGCTATTGCGGTAACTATGGGCGATCTCAATGCTAATATGGCACTCATGAAGGATCTCTGTGCAGAACTCGAAAGCAAATTGAAGCTATCAGAAGACAACTTCTCCAAAGCAGATTCTCTTCTGTCTCAGGCATTGTCAAATAATGGAGAACTTGAGCAGAAGTTGAAATCCTTGGAAGAGCTCCATAGTGCTTCTGTAGATGCAGCAGCAGCAGCTACACAGAGGAATGTGGAGCTTGAGAGTATTGTTCAAGCTTCGACTGCAGCAGCGGAAGAAGCAAAGGCCCAAGTGAAAGAGCTAGAGCCGCGTTTTCTAGCAGCAGAACAGAAGAACAAGGAGCTGGAGGGACAGTTGAATTTGGCAGTACAGAAAAGCAATGATGCAGAGAGAGAACTGGAAGACTTTGCTGCTAAGGTGTCAGAACTCACTGCCACACTGAGAGAATTGGAGGGGGGAAGGGAACAACAAAGTACTTTAATACAGGAATACCAGGATAAAATTAACCAGTTAGAAGCTTCCCTGAGCCATTCATCTACGAGACATTCCGTACTTGAAGAGGAGTTGAAGAGCATTTCGGGAAAATGTGCTGAACACGAGGACCGTGCCAAAATGACCCATCAGCGTAGCCTTGAGTTGGAAGATCTGATTCAGATCTCTCACTCCAAAGCAGAGGATTCAGGCAAAAAGGTAAGTGAATTGGAATTGTTACTTGAAACAGAGAAATACAGAATTCAGGAGCTTGAAGAACAGATGAGTTCTTTGGAAAAGAAATGTGCTGATGCAGAGGCAGATTCCAAGAAAGTCTCTGACAAGGCATCCGAACTAGCATCAGAAGTTGAGGCATTCCAAGCAAGGTCTTCAAGCTTGGAAATTGCACTGCAAACAGCTCAGGAGAAAGAAAAAGAGCTGATAGAGTGTTTGAATGTGGCTACAGAGGAGAAGAAAAGGTTAGAAGATGCATCAAGCAGTTCCGCTACAAAGCTTGCTGAATCAGAAAATCTTTTAGAGCTTTTGAGGGATGAATTGAGTCTGACACAGGAGAAGCTAGAGAGCATAGAGAGCGATCTCAAGGCTTCTGGATTTAGAGAGAGTGAAGTCCTGGAAAAGCTTAGGCTTGCAGAGGAGCAAATGGAGCAACAAGTGAAATTGTTGGAACAAACTACATCGAAACATTCGGAGCTCGAATCCTTGCATCAATCTGTAACTCGGGATTTCGACCTGAAACTCCAAGAAGCAATGACAAGCTTCTCCAGTAGAGATTCTGAGGCAAAATCTTTATTTGAGAAACTGACAATTCTTGAAGACCAAGCAAAAGGTTATGAAAGTCAAGCTGCTGACGCATCGGGAAAATCAGCCTCTTTGAAGGAAGAATTGGATCAGAGCGTGATGAAAGCGGCTCTTTTGGAGGTTACAGTTGAGGAACTCAGAAAGCAGATCGTGGAAGCTGAAAATAAGGCTTCACAATCCCTTTCAGACAATGAGCTGTTGGTTGAGACTAACGTCCAACTCAAGAACAGGGTGAATGAACTCCAGGAATTACTGAATACAGCAATTTTTGAGAGGGAAGCCACTGCTCAGCAGCTTGTTTCGCATGTCAGTGACATTAACAACCTGAAAGATCAGCACTCTAGAGCTATAGAACTTCATACAGCTAGCGAAACTCGCATGGTGGGGGCAGAGAAGCAGTTGCAAGAAGCTGAACTCAGGTTCAGTCAGAAAGATGCAGAAGCTAAAGAGTTAAATGAGAAGCTCATTGTGCTAGAAGGCCAAATAAAAGCGTTTGAAGAACAAGCTTGTGAAGTATCTACAGCTATTGAAAAGCAAAAGGTTGAGCTGGAAGAGACTCTATCGAAGTTGAAGCATTCGGAAGATGTTGTTGAGGAACTACAGGCCAAGTCAAGTCAGGCACAGAAGGAGAATGAAGGGTTAGCTGAGGCCAACCTAAAGCTTGCTGAGGAATTGGCTGCTTATGAAGGTAAACTCAATGATTTACAGGTGAAATTTTCAGCAGCAGTAGCTGAGAAGGATGAAGTTTCCGAACAGCTTCAATCATCAAAAAAAGCACTGGAAGAGTTGGAACTGCAGCTTACTACAGAGGGGCAATCACTGAAATCTCAGGTCTGATGTTCTTATCTCAGCATATCATATCAATTGGTCCCAGGGAGGAATTTTCTTAAATGGTTTTTCGTGACGGAAGTTTTGTTTTGTTTCGTTTTATTCTATAGATAAATTCGCTAATGGAAGAGAAGAACTTGCTTGGTGAAACATATGGCCATTCCAAGAAAGAACTTGAATCTTTGATGTTCCAGCTGGAAGAACGAGTAAAGGAGAAGCAGACAAGTGAAGATACTTTAAAATGTGAAATCGTTAATCTTAAGGCTGAGATCCTGGAGAATTCTGCGCTGCAAACTCGTCTCAAGGAACTTGAAGAGAAGATCGCTGAGAAGTCCATTACTGAAGAGGTTAGGAAATCTGAGTACCGTTTATTTTTTCTAATTCACGTGAGGTCACAGAAAGCCACCAGCAAGACTAGTTAGCTAGGAATAGGCGTCTTTTGCCATACTTCAAAGTACCTCTTTTGACTGGAGATTTGGACCAGTATTAAATGGAGTTTGTGTTATTCAATGGGACAGAGGGAACGAGCGGATGCAGAAATACTCGTGGAACGAGAAGCATCTTTAAAGGAGTCCCTTGAAAAACTTCAAGAGAAAAGCAAAGCGGTTGTAACTCTGGAGCAGCAAGTCGCCGAGCTCGATCACAAATTACGACAAGCGGAAGCTAAACTACTAGAAAAGGTCGGTTTCTTCCGAGAAAAGAAAAGTCATTTTTTTTAGGATGAAGCCATCCAATATAACAGGAAAAATACGATTCAGTGCAAATTCATGCCACGCTGCGGTAAACTGAGTGTAAGTGCATTCAAACAAGTTGCTGCACACCGAAGAGGAGGGGGTCATATGCAACTGAAAGTATATATGAGTTGGCCTCAAATCCTCTTCTTTCCATAACGTCCTCGAGCGACAATGCACTTTCTTTGTAATATGTGTGGATTGTCAGCATTGACATACCGTGTCCCAGTAATGATTTGTTTGTGTTCCGACTACCTCGGTTTGGTTTCCTTGCTGACAATCGCGTCTTATTTTTGCAGGAGACCGCTGGTAGTGAAGTCGAGGTAAAGTCCAGGGATATTGGATCCCCCGTCTCAACCCCATCCAAAAGGAAGAACAAGAAAAAGACCGAACCATCCTCTTCTCCGGCTGCCTCAACCTCTTCACAGACGCAGGCTCAGGCCCATGACGCTTCCCCTGCCATGACCTTCAAGTTCATTCTCGGAGTCGCCCTCGTCTCCGTCGTCCTCGGGATAATCCTGGGGAAACGGTACTAGCTCGGACTCGTCCCCGCCAAACGGGAAAGGTTTGCTGTCTCGGTTTGAAGTTTTGATATTTGGGTTTTCCTCATTGCGAATTTATTCCTCTATTGTTTCGTTTTTAGCCTGTTTCGGTAAGCACGGGTTGCTGGATGAGCCTGTTTCCGCATGGTTTGTAGTCGTAGCGTTGAAGCTGGTTTTTTTTTTTTGTTTTTTGGTCGGAAGGTCGAAGCTGGTTAGGGAATCTGTTTTTTCATTTATTTCCCTCGCCCTAATGCACAGAGAAAGGGGTCTCTCCTGGATTTGATTGATGCATTGCTGTTGGTTGTATGTAGCCCTTCCTGATTATTCTCCTGAATGTGATTAAGTTCTTTTTGAGTATTTCATCCGTTAAGTTATGGAGAAAAAGTAAAAAAAAGAATAAAACTAATATTTTGGAAATTTCGCCATCCATTTGAATATGCTTTCCAAATTAAGTGGGTACTCTAAATTTTGTCAAATTACATCAACTAACGTGTATTTCAGCACAAACTTGTCTGATTTTTGCAATGACCACTGGCTTATTGTATGGTGTTGAAATTTTGCAAAACCAAGATCGTTACTCAGTGGCATTTTCGGTTTCTCAAATCTCCTTTCTTCTAAAGCTCGACCGGTGTATCGAATAACCTTCTTACGACGAGTCCGGAGTCGACCCCCAACTCACTTTTCAGGGCGATCACCAAAGAACCAAACACCTCAAATACCCAATGTGGTCAAACTTAGTTCGACACAAGCCCGAAAACGAACTTCTACACGGCGATTTCCGACGGAATTGTAATGGAGGAAAGTAACACTTGCACTAGATGGAAAAGTTTGTATCTTCTCTTGGACATTCCGAAGTTAAGCGGTCAAATATGTCTCATGGACGAGAGTTTTTGTTTTAAGCATGAAATGGCTCTTGGATAAAGTTGAGGTAAGAGACACCATTCGGTGGCCGAGGCATGCATACAAACTCCCACACCCACCTCAAAAGGAAGTAGATATTGTGTGGTGGTTGCCTTTTGCTTAATCAGTGATGCTAGTGCCCGTCTGGGACCATCTGCCCCATCCTATCTGGCTGAAACTAACTAAAATCACCCCAAGAGAATTTATCAAAGTCCTCTCAAATTCCTCACTGTGAGTGGTTTAGGGCTAGATGCTCATGTGATGATCTAATCGGATTCAGACACCGACTTAAATTGTGTTGGGTTTCGAGTCGTTTGTCATCGCGCCGTGTTGAGTTCATGTTTTCGCGAATGTTTCCCATCCGCTTGCTCCGCACAAACGAGATTGCAACGGTTAAAGCGACCATTTGGTCGTGCAAAATGCAATGAATTCGAACCCGCCCATCGGTTTAAATGGACTAAATAGGTTTGTATGGAATTCTTGTATGCCTGCTTATTTTGAATAGGATGTTCCTACATCGTTATCCGGGGTACTTTAGAATATCCCACGGTGACGTCATGCACGGCGCCGTCCGTGATTAAGGAAAGGGATCCGCCCCGCCCTGTGTTGCTCTTTAGTTTAACGAAAGAAAATTATAATTGGAAGCATAATATATGTACAACTATTGCCTGTTCCAAAGGATAAGGTCATCTGATGAGCCATCACCCGTAGTAATGATTTCATTAATTTTTCTGTATTAAAAGGGTCATTTGATTCATGAGCACTATTATATTTTAGAAAAAATTATTCAAAAAAAATCCTAAACATACTGTACGACGGCCAATTCATTCTAAACTTTTTGATTTGGACAGTTTAATCATAAAATTTTTTGGCGGTTTTGTCAATCTTGGCCGAGAATTCGCTAACGTGGATATCGACCATCTTATATGTTGTGGCCCGACACTCCTCACGTGAATCGATTTTTACAATTTTTTTTCCTTTTTCTTTATTTCCTATTTCCTTCCGCCAGACGTAGGGCCTCGGTGATGGTAGGTGGAAGGCGAGACGCCATCACCCTGGCGAGGGCTTGCGAGCCCTCGCTTGTTGCCAGGGACCTTTGCCAGTCATCGTCAAGGCCTTGACGACCAATAGAGGGAAATAGGAAAAAAGAAAAAGGAAAGGAAAGAAAAGAAAAGAAAAGGAAAAATCAGATTTTTTTTCTAGAAAAAATTACAAAAATCGTCCACGTCAGCGCCAGGTATGTCACATATGATGATTGGCATCCAAGTTAGCGAACTCCAGACAAAATCAGCCGGAAGGACTACATTGGAAAATCATCGAAAGATTTAGAACTAAATTGGCTCAATTGAAAAGTCTAAAATGAATTGGCCGTCGTACAATTAGTTTATGACTTTTTAGATAATTATCTCTTATATTTTGATTTCCAACACAAGAAAGAGCTCACAACTGAGTTGAGGTGATTGGTTCCTAGGCCGGTTCCTACCTTGAAAATGAGAATCGCTCACTGGTTACTAAACCCACCCAAGAGCCTAACCACTGGTTCGGTCCAGTTTTCGGGTGGGTCCATAGAACTGGCTGTGACATTTCAAGGATTATCGCATTATCGGTTCTAGGTGGCATTTCATCAAACATACTGTGTGTATTGTATGAGGAGTAAAACAAGGCCTTAGCAAACTCGGTTTTGAATCCTAACTTATACGGAAACAAGTCGGTGTGCATGAAAGCTATGAAATACACTTCGATCATGAGCGAAATAGTCTGAAAGAAGAGAAATGATTTCTCGGCCAAAATAGAACGACACCAAGTATAACAAGACATTCGTTCTTACATGGTTAATGAGTGGAACCGAGGCTACAGCTGACCATTATATCACTCGGAAATTTCGGCCGTGAAATAGAGAAAGACGGGAGAGACCAGTCGCAGCTACTTCGGAGACATGATTTTCAGTCACGGATAAAGATCGAACAGAGATCTTGCCAGGAGGCGTTCCTAGTAGCAATTATGGATTTAGCTAGCGCAAGCAAGATCCGGGAAGCGTCACTTGTGAAGATGAGCAACGGTTACGAAGCTTCAAATGTGAACTTGCTTCGAGTTCCTGCAGCCAAGAATAGGGGCGAACGGGGGGGTTTACCATGACGGCCAAACGGCGGATTTGAGGGTGATGGGAAGAAAAAATCCGAGAAATTGTTGACGAAAATCCAAACCTTGCTTTGATTTCCCTCTGAGCGAGTGAGGTTGCCAGAGGAGCGATTCGTGTCCTGAGCGGAGAGCGAGGATGCAACCTGCGAGCAACGAGAGCGAGTAGCGAGAAAGAGCGTGAGAGTGTGGTACTCTAACTAGTAATTAGGATTTTGATACATAAGAATTAATATACTCGATCCAGTTCGGGCGGGTAGTTTCACGCCTGGAACTGGGAACGGCCCCTGACCAATTCGGTCCGGTTCGGGTCCGAATCGATTCTTTTGCTCACTCCTGCAGCTGAGCTCTGAATGAATTAGCATGTTTGGAGGGATTTACCTTCTTTACATGCTTATTTTAGCAAACTTCTTAATCCCCCAAATCCCTCTAAAAGTGAGGTGATTTTGAGAGGTTTGAGATCAACTAGCGTTTTTGTTGGTCTTCTTTTTTCTTTAGAAGATATTGCATTTCCTTTCTTTTCCCTTCAACTCTCCTATTCTCAACCAAATAGCTCATAGTGTTAATCCTTATATTTTCTCTTCCTGAGAGGTTACTAGGATTATTTATCTTCCTTTCGTGTCACTCTATACGCTCCTTTTAATTTTGTCCAATATTTATGGGTTTCTTAATTTTTCTTTTTGATAAATAACGTGAAGAGGAGGGAAGGACAGAGGTTTAATTTGCTTTGGATAACTACATCTTTTGTGACATCCCAAGTAACACATCATATGCTTGTGAGATCTTACAATGTTATTCATAAGCAAGATCTACACTCAAATAACCACTCACTCTAGTGGTTATTTGAGTACTTTGAGGACTTGCCTCACATAAAACGGCCTAAGTTGTTGCAGATGATGTCAAAATATATGTATGGTTCATAGAGAAATAGGTTGGGAAAAGCACCAAAAAAGTAAAATTTTTTTTATTGTATTGATATAAATTCAATCTTAACCTTTCAATTGGACCAATTTAATCATAAACATTTTCACATTGCTATTAATTGTCCATCCACCAATTTAGGTCGGAAATCGAGTGGATGACTGCCGTCTTACGCGATATGCCATCGACATAGACATTTTAAATAATACTTTAATAAATTTTGTTCTTTTCTATTTTTTTTTTGCACTTCTTTCTTTCTTTTTTTTTCTTTCTTATTTTGGCTGGTGAGGGTCGCCGGGCGAGGGTGCGGCTGATGAGGCTATGATGGCCTTGCCTAGGGCCATCATGGCTCCACTAGCTTTGGGCAAGGGCTTGTTGGCCCTTGCCCAGTGGCCCATGAGGGTCGTGGCGACCCTTGCTAGGCAAAATGAAGGAAAAAAAAGAAAGAAAAAGAAAAAAATAATAAGAAAAGAAAAAAATTATAAAAAGTTCAAAATATTATTAAATAATATCTATGTTTGTGTCACCCACGCCCACGTAGTACGATCGACGTCCACGTCGCGTGATTTTCTGTTTAAATTGGTCGGATGGATTGAATTTATACTAATGTAAAAAGCTTACGACTAAATTGACCGATTGAAATGTTTATGACTGAATTTGTACAAATACTGAGAGGTCAATGATTTTTTTTGTACTTTTCCCAAAATAGGCCCATAACAAATTCGATGAAATCGAGAAGTGATTGATGAGGCTAGAGAGCTCGAAAAGGTGCAACCTAATGGGCTTCTAGGACGGTAAAGGTGTGGGAATGGATCAAGTTGAACATCGAATAAGGGGAGTGTTGCTAGACGAAATGTGTCAACCTTGACGAGGACATCAGTGGTTCAAGAGGGAATTTGTGACACCCCAATTCCAACATTAGACGGACGAGGTCTTTGCGATATTATTCATAACTAAGATCCACTTTTCATATGGTCACCAACTTGTGTTGTTATTCCTACTCCTGGTAGAAAATTGAATCGACAAATTCTTAGGGAAAATTATCAAAAAAGTCTTAAACCTTTGCGGTTGACCAATTCAGTCATAAACATTTTCACATTGCTATTAATTCAGTCCATCCAGCCAATTTAGGTCGGAAATCACTGAAGTGGATGTCTGCCGTCTTACGTGATATGGCCGATACCGACATAGACATTTTAAATAATACTTTAATAAATTTTTTTCTTTTCTCTTTTTTTTTTGTACTTTTTCTTTCTTTTTTTTTTTTTCTTATTTTGGCTGGTGAGGGTCGCCGGGCGAGGGTGCGGCTGATGAGGCTATGATGGCCTTGCCTAGGGCCATCATGGCTCCACTAGCTTTGGGCAAGGGCTTGTTGGCCCTTGCCCAGTGGCCCATGAGGGTCGTGGCGACCCTTGCTAGGCAAAATGAAGGAAAAAAAAGAAAGAAAAAAGAAAAAATAATAAGAAAAGAAAAAAAATTATAAAAAGTTCAAAATATTATTAAATAATATCTATGTTTGTGTCAGCCCCGTGCTACGTGAGGACGATCGACGTCCACGCGAGGACGCCCGACGGCCGCTCGCCATGGCATGGCGAGCTCAAATTGGTCTGACGGATGAATTTATATTAATGTAAAAAAGCTTACAACTAAATTGACCGATTGAAATGTTTATGACTAAATTTGTATTAATATAGTAGGTCAAGCACTTTTTTTTTTGTACTTTTCCCAAAATAGGCCCATAACAAATTCGATGAAATCGAGAAGTGATTGATGAGGCTAGAGAGCTCGAAAAAGGTGCAACCTAATGGGCTTCTAGGACGGTAAAGGTGTGGGAATGGATCAAGTTGAACATCGAATAAGGGGAGTGCTGCTAGACGAAATGTGTCAACCTTGACGAGGACGTCAATGGTTCGAGAGGGAATTTGTGACACCCCAATTCCAACATTAGACGGACGAGGTCTTTGCGATATTATTCATAACTAAGATCCACTTTTCATATGGTCACCAACTTGTATTGTTATTCCTACTCCTGTTAGAAAATTGAATCGACAAATTCTTAAGAACGGATCAAGAAAACTCAACGCAACTATTCCACTTCTTGAATAACCCAAAGAAGGGTCTTGTTTTGCACTATTTTGGATACGAAAATACTAGAGAAATTGATCGAGAAGTGGTCTTTTTGAAGGCTCGACACAAATGAAGCCGCTTCAATCGCTGCGTCTTCTTTCAATGGCACTTTGCGAACACGGCCAAACTTTATAGGGCTAATCAATTGAAGTTTCTCCTCAATATCCTGCACGTCTTGGAAGAAACGTCTTGACACATTCGAAGTGTTTGGACTAAACGATGATTTTGACATATGGTAGTCAATTCTTTGAGTAAATGCCTGATAATAATAACTGATATAAGGGGGCCAAGACTCAATTGTTCACTAAATGTATAGAATGAAAATGTCAATTGTCTTATCGATTTGGGGTCATAGACGTCATATGTTCAAATCCCATCAGTACTTACACCCGAAATCATGCTCACCGATGGGCATACCAAGGATAAAGTCATTAATTATTATTTTTTTTCCCGTGTCGTTTGTGGACTCTCGAGCGATCGAATCAAGACGGAAGCTCTGTCTCCCTTCGGACACGTTCCATCAATCGAACCTGAAATTTGAATAGCTAATTTCTTGGACACGCACCAGTTTAATCTCGATAATGAACTTCCGTTGCGACGAAAGCAAAGATTGCACAACCTTACTTTTCCAAGATCGTACGAATCCCCACAAAAAGGGAGAGGAAAAAGGAGAATTCAATCACATTGCTCCCCTAAATATAGGCCAAACTCCAAAAAAAAGCACCAACTTTATGTCAAGAAACAATTTTGATCCGAACTTTTTTTTATCCCATAAAAAAACACTTACTTTAGGTCGAGTGACAATTCTGGCCTCAATTTTTTTTTGTCTCATAAAAAATCACCGACTTTCATCATGATCCCAAATCTGGCCCCCCGTTGACTTTCACCATTGTTTGAGAAAGAAGGTTATGGTGGTGAGCTTGGCGAATCTCGTTCATGGCGTCTGTCGACAGGCTGTGGTCAGTTTCAGATTGCGTTTGGCCAGAGAGATTCAATCTGGAGATATTTTTGATTTGTCGGTGAAGTAAAGGAGACGAACAGTTTCACCGTTATTTTTCAAATTGTGGCTTAGAGAATAAGACAATAAATATTACTTTAAATCCAGTCAGCAATCCATGTGGATTTATTGCTAGTGTGGAATGGTTAAGTTAGATAATCAATGGTTCTAAGTCAATGGGAGCAAGATTTGAGATTTAAGTGAAAATTGGTGCTCTTTTACGAGATAAAAAAAAGTTGGGGCCAGAATTATCCCTCGACCTAAAGTTGGTGCTTTTTTACTGAACAAAAAAAAGGTTCGAGCCAAAATTGTCCCTTGACCTAAAATTGGTATATTTTTACAGGACAAAAAAAAAATTCGGGCCATAATTGTCTCTCGATCTAAAATTGGTGTTTTTTTTTTTTTTTGAAATTAACCACCTAAATATATGGAAAAGGGACCAAATCTGTGAATCCCCGGAAGTTGGGGGGGGGGGGGTGTGCTTTCTTTGTTTTACGTAAGAACAGAAATTTTGATTCTTTATTCCTAAAATTCAGGAGCTATTAAATAATTTATAAATAAAAAATAAAAAAAGACGCTTTTGGCCTTTCACAAAATTGGGTTTTACTTTCCTCTTTTTTTTTTTTACCCGACAAATAAATACAATTTGCCAAACTATCCCTCCTCCTCCTCCAAAGAATTACAACACCAAAAGCGAACAAGATTGGCCCAATCCCCCGCTTCCGAATCACCGTTGTCCGTACGCTATTCCGCCTACCATTCGAGCCTCCCGAGGAACTATCGGGTGCCCTCGACCGTACGGTAGCGTCCATGCACCGCCGCCCGCATCACCGATCACGGAGCCGAAATCTCGCGGGGTTTTCCTTGCCCTTTATTACAAGCTTCGGAATCGACGGGGGTTGGACGCTCGCTCGTTTATTTAAATGAACGCCCGTGTCGTATTCCAGCATTGCCCGCGGAGACTCCGTCGTGGCCGTCCGATCTTGCGGGGGTTCGGGGTAAAAAACAAGAAGAAGGAAAAGGTAAGATCAATCCGACGGCTGCCACGCGGACGCGGTCAACAGCGAGAGGTCCTTCCAGCCCAGCTTCAGGCAGCCGCCCTCCTCCACCAGCGTGTAGCCCTTCCACGGGAACATCCCGAGCAGCAGCCCGGCCTGCGCCGCCGGGTTGCCCGCCAGCGACACGGGCCGGAACCCGACCCGCCGGAGCTCCTCCCCCCACCGCTCCACCTTCACCTCCCCGGTCCGCTTCGGCCCGCCGACGGCCACGATGTTCCTGATCTCGCACCCCAGCAGCTGCTGCTCCACCACGTGCCGCTCCACGCTGTCACCGCCCAGCCCGTCGCCGAGCGCGTCGAAGAGGGCGCTGTAGTAGTGGAGCGCCTCCACGAACCGCCCGAGGAAGTTGCCGCCGTGGCTGAGGTCCTGCTCCACGGTGGTGATCAGCTTCGGCCGCAGCAGCGTCAGCAGCCGCAGCGTGGCCAGGTCGCTGCCGGTGATGTCGTAGAGGCAGTGGTGCATCCAGTGCACCACCACGGCCTCCCCCGGGCGGACGGCGAGGCGGCCCGGGTCGGCCAGGCTCCCGATCTTGCCCTCCACCGGGTTGAACTCGAAGGGCAGGCCGAGGGAGCTCGCGAAGTCGGCCAGCCGGCGGCCGGTGGAGTCGAGCAGCTCGGAGCAGGACCCGAACCCGGTGATCCGGATGGACCGGATCTTCCGGGTCCGGGAGGCGAGGATGTGGAACAATCCGGGCCACTGGAGGCCCTGCATTATGTCGAGGTCGATGACGTGGACGCGATCCTCGCCGTCCAGGGCCTGGAAGATGGCCTGGTTGGCGGTGAAGTGGGAGAACTTCACCAGCGGCGAGATGGAGTTGTACGCCTGGAGCGCCTGGAAGATCCGCTGCGACTGGGCGAGGGTCAGGTCCCGGGCGGCGAGCGGCGCGTAGGACCCGAGGCACGAGCTGACCACGCGCGCCTGCAGCGCGTGCGCGAAGTAGGCCGCGACCCGCTCCGGCGAGGACCCGAACGGCGACGAGAGGACGGAGATCTCCGGGAGGAGGTCGTTGGCGTCGTCCAGGTTGTCCATGGCGACGCACTCGGCGCACTGGAGGAGGAGCCCGAGGAGCCTCAGCCCGTCGCACTCCCCCTCGTCCACCGCCGCCGCCGCCTCCTCCCGCTCCTGGTCGGCCTCCTCGGCGGCCTTCTCCCCGGAGGCGGAGGCGCCGGCGGCGGCGTCGTCGTCCGCGCCCGAGAAGTTGGGCCGCTTGGAGGGGGGGCGATCGTCGGCGGAGGAGGAGGGGGTATCGGCGCCGGGGAGGTCCCGGTCGCGGTCGGCGCGCTTCCCCTTCATGGAGGTGGAGGAGGGGGAGGAGGAGGAGGGGCGGAGGAGGAGGTTCGGGGTCGAGGAAGTGATGGGTGGTTGAGGGACTAGCGAGCTCCGAAGCATGATCGATTGGGGTGGGGGTCTCAAGGTGCTAGAGAGAGAAAGAGGTGGGTGCGGATAGAGAGAGAAAAAGCGGGAACTGTCAGGGAGAGAGAATCGAAAGGAGGGGAAGAAGAGGTTCTGGGGAAGCTTTCGTGTTGGGGTGGGGCGGGAGGAACAAATCCGGGAGAGAAAGACAAGCCGAGTTTGTACAGAGAGAGTTGCAGAGATGTTGGTGTCAGGGTCAGAGCTGTAACATGGAGAAGATAGGGAGATAGAGAGAGGGAGATGGGTGGTGGTGGCCGGTGGAAGATGAATGATGTGGGGGGGTTGATAATTCAACCTATCGTTCCTCCAATGGTAAATATCAACCCCCTCACAAAATAAAAAAAAAAATTATGATAAATGTGACACTGATGCTCTACTATGCTCCAATAATTACTCCATTAATCGACACATGATTAATCGTCGAGACATCGTTATCGAGGGACAATCGAAAAGAATTTCGCACCGTCGCAATGGCATTTTCGAACTTTCGATTCGTTCAATATGACCATTTCATTATTACTAAATGTTCAGTCCGGTCCCTAAACTTTGAATTTGTTCAATCTAGTCACTCGACTCTCTATGACATTGGGTTCAGAGTTTAGGGACTATTCGTGTCATTTTCTCTATTATCGGGATACTTATTAAATTTATAAGGCGACGTGACAAATTGTTATTTAGTATTCGATGGGTATATGCCGATTTGCCAACTTATGTAACCGCTTGCAATTTACTGTGATGTTTCGTATATTAATCTAGTACACTAGTCTTAATATTCTTTAGGGTTAATACCACGAAAAAACTTCAAACTGGTATATCTGCGACTTGCAATTTACTGTGATGTTTCGTATATTAATCTGGTACACTAGTCTTAATATTCTTTAGGGTTAATATTACGAAAAACTCCAAACTGGTACATCTGCGACAAATTTACTTTTCGTCAGTTTCCGTTAAATTTTATCGTCAAATTGTTTAGTTGGATGACACATTGTAGTTTTTTTTTTTTTGGTCTAAACACGTCGCAGTTGAAGCATTTGTGATTTTTCGTGATATTAATTCAATTTAATGGAAACTAATAAAGAGTAAATTTGTCACAAATATATTAGTTTGTGATTTTTTGTGGTCAAAAAATTAGTTTGGCGTAAATTTATTACATGTATACCGGTTTGAGATTTTTGGTGATAATAAAAACTAGTCTAGGGTACATTTGTTATAGGTGTCTTAATTTGGAGCTTTTCGTAGTATTAATCCTATTCTTTATCATTACTTTCCACGCATTAAGGCGAGAATTGATTGGTCTCTTGGAGAGTTCGGACATGTCATTGTCCGAAGCGAATAAATTAGAAGGCGGGATCGAGGTCTTTGGTTATCCTCGTTAGGTACTCCGTTTGATTATGTCGTTATGTCCGTTTGTTTACGGTGGGGAGAGATAATCGCGATTAAACTACTAATCCCGACCTCCTAATTGCTGTCATCATTGGATTCTTGGGATGTTGTGTTTACACACGATTTGGTTACTAATGATACTATAAAGCTTCGTCTCTTGTTTTGGGACTTCGATGTGTCTTTTGTTGTTTTTGTTGCTTATGTCTTGCTTGAGAGAAGGGGTTGGGTCCGACTTTGGGGCTTGATCTTTGGCCACCGGATGGATTGTGACATGGGGCAGTGGGGTTTTGGGGGGGGAACTTTTTAATTCGCGATTATGTTTTTCTTAATCATAGTTTAAGCAGCTAATCAAACATCATCTCCCCGCATTACCTAATGCAGCCAAAGGGATAATTCCATATAATGAAGTAAGCAGCCTCAAATGCATGTGAGTTTCATCGTGGCTTCTAATGCAACTGCCCAAAGTTTCTTGCTTGTGTAACCTTCAAAATTCCCACAAATGACTAGATTTCGAAAGATTAGGTTAGTTGTTGAGGAGAAGCCTTTATGCACACGACTGGGTAGCACATGCAATGGGGACTTCTGTGGTACGATGTCGAATCGTGCCCCCATGAATGTCGGCCGCTAGATTAGGCCGGAAGTTGAGCCGGTCGCAACCGGTTCTCAATCCCGGCACATCGTTGGATGTCCGACCCATTTGCAATTGGACGTCGGAGACACTAAAAGTAAAATGTACGATGCTTTACAAGTGGATTTGTATATAGTTGTAAAAAAATTCAAATTTAATGACGTTTAATGACGTTATGTTCTCGGTTCGATAGTGCAAACCTTGGTAAACCGTTTTGTAATTTCAAAGGATCCAAATTTACAATGTTGAGTTCTTGGTTACACTAGAACATTGTAAACATTTGTAAGAACTTCATAATTTAAAATTTTTTCTAATCATACGATGTTTTGCTCTTGATTATGACGGACCATTATGAACCTTCGCAAAGCATGAGAATTGAAAAAGTACACACTTATAACGTCTTATCATTGTTTACGACGAACCTTCGTAACTCTTTGTAAACCCTTACAATTGAAAAAAAAATCCAAATTCACGGCGTTTTCTTCTTGGCCATCGTAATCCTTTGTAAATCTACAAAATTCAAATTTATTTTGGACTTGATGAGGACTTGAAAATTAGCGCGTGCCTATAAATAATGCTTAGCTCATTTTCATATAACTCTTCAGTGTTTTAATTCCAAGCCCAATTTTTGTGTACGTACGATCAGGTTTGGTGTTGGGCCTAAAAGCCATACCCAGCCCATCCATATTGATTAAAAATATTATATTTTCTTTGTAAGAACGAACGTTTCCGACGGTCCATCATCAACGAAAGAACAGACTAGAAGGAAATGACTTGCATAGGCCGCTCATTTACATTCTAAGAACAGTTCATTTGCGGAAAATATTCTCCTTTTGAAAAATATTTTTCCGAAGTCATTTTCGGAAAATGTTTTCCGGAACATAATTTTCCGGTGTTCGGCGACCAATATTAAAAAGTTTTGGAAAATATTTTTCATCGCGCCGGCGATCAGCTGGCCCGGCGACCGGCGGAGCGGCGGCGCGCCGGCGGCGGCGGCGGTCAGCGGCGCGGCGGCCGCAGCGGCCGGCGGTGGCAGCTGCGGCGGCGGCGGCGCGGTGGCGTCCGGCGACTGCGCGGCCGGGCGACAGCGGCGGCAGCGGCCGGCCGGCGGCCGCGCCGGACGGCGGCCAACGGTGGTGGCCGGCGATCAACTCCTCTCCCACGGAAAATATTTTCCCTCCCATGGGCAATTTTGCCTTCAATTTGAGGGAAAATGATTTCCTCTTTGTGAAAAGAGGAAATCATTTTCCTCAAAACAATGAAGGATTTGGGGGTGGGGAAGGAAAATGTTTTCCCCACGGAAAACATTTTCCGCCCGAACACTGGAAAAGCGAAAAATATTTTCCGGAAAAATATTTTTCCGCAAACGAACACGATCTAAACCCAAGTGGGCCCGACAAGATGCCTTGTCCACGATGCGTTCTAAATTTTGGCGGGAGTGCTTTTGTTGCAAGATAGGCGAGACTTGGAATAATGAACTTTTCTAGGCATTGACTGTTAGGGTTGAGTATGGTCTGAGTGGGCGGTTCCTACCTTAGAATCGGGAACTGCCCGTTAGGGACCGCTTCCAAAAAATTGGAATCGGAAACCACCTGGGAACCAGATCACCGGTCCGGTCTGGTTCTCAGGTGGGTTCATGGAACCAGTCTCCAATCCCTACAAATTTTCATTTATCAATTAATATCATGGTTCTCAAGTTCGACGAATGAACGAATGTGTTGGGTGATTGGCCCCCACCCCATCTGACCAGCTTCAAGAATCTCTCGCAGAAGATGAAGAGAGAGAAAGAGAGGGGGAGGAGGAATCTACCGGTTCGTACAGTCCCATGACGGAATTTGCATACACACGGATTCAAAACAAATATGGGGTGGCCTCAATTGGCGTTGGGGTAAAGGAAAGTGGAAAAAGGGGCAAAAAGAAAACAATGAATCCTAATCAAACCAAGTTGTGAGACTTTCAAACCCCCAACCAAAATCAATCTAATAATAATAATAATAATGTTAAAATGCACCAACTAAAAACCAAGCCCTTTCCCCCCCTCTTTGTATCTTCTTTACAGAGTCACCATTTTCATACAGCAGTCGCGCTCACTCAGAAAATATCATCCCTAATCGCAAATTTTTTTAAAATATATATATATACCAGTCCGGTCCGGGTGGGCGGTTCCACGCCTGGAACCAGGAACCAGACTAGTCCCCATGGGAACTGCCGATTCTGGGTCGGTTCGCTCTGGTTTTGGTCAGTTCGGGTGGTTCTTGGTTCTTTTGCACACCCTTACTGATTGTGTGTAGCACGAGGACAATCAATGTAATTGGAAACTGTAAAGTTTTTTAATCAGTTACTTAATAAAGATCCATACGTTTAAGTCATGACTTAATAAAAATAAACTCAAAATTGGTTTCTTCCAATACTATCAGTTTATCCACGTCATAACACGCTCACTTACACTTAGATAAACATGCCACAAATTCTCTTGAAAGAAAGGTGTGCCTTCAGGAATGCGGACACAGATGGTGTATGACTGTTGCTAACTTGTGCCGTAAAGTGTTGGGTTAAGTCCTGTAATAGTGCAATCCTTGAGTTTAGTTGCCATGACCGCAAAAGCTTAAACTTTTAGAAAAATTTGCAATGGTCCCACAAAATCTAACATGCTATTAGAGTTGGAGGTCCGAGTTCAAATATTTCCAGGCTCCATTTGCGTATCTAATTAAATATTTCCATACTTAATACTAGGCAAAAAGACCAGACTAAGCGTGAGGGAGAGTGTTAGAATAATTAAATATTAAATTACGCATTCATTTAATAAATTAAACTTTTAGAACAATATGTGGTGGTCTCACATAATCTCACAATATTTTCGCATTAACTACTTTAAAATCATCCGGATGACCACTTAATCCAAATCCAACGAAGTTAGTCACATCAGGTTTGGGTCGAGGAAGCGGTATCTTGTCACCAGTTAATGGATTCCGCAGAAAGATCATTTGAGTGGTCTGGATTCTTGTGGTCAAAGGTGGATAAACAAACAATTCCACCGTAGGAATCAACTAATTCGAATTTCTTGCTATCTTCGACAAATGATGTATCGAGATCATATGATTCGTATCTGGAAGAATGGCGTCCTCTCGAACAGTTGTTGAGGTCATACTTGAGAAGATCGAAGCTGTTCAACTCGTTCGATCTCTCGAGATAAGCTTCCGTAAAAAGGGGCTCGGAGATAAGAAACTTCCAAGATCTGCATATGCACCTAAATTGCATCAGAGGTCTTGCGGGGAGCCTCAAGATCTCCCATAGCATGTCATCTGGAAGACCTTCCATTTGATCTTGCGCATAGCATTTCTTTCAACTTCGCGAATCGCTTCTGATTTCAAGTAGACTTATCAAATGGATGGGTTGGATCGAAAATGATCCGATCCAAATAGATCCATTTAATCCGTTTTGACCCATTTCTATGTAATGCAAATCTAATGACTCATACCTGACCCAACCCATACCTGACCCGACCCGACCCGACCCGACCCATATTACCAAAACACTTATATATTTAACTAAATCTAGGAAAACTCGAACCCAAATTGAGATGAGAATGTGGAGTGAGTGAGGGCGAGAGAGATGAATTGAGTTTAAATAAATTGTAAATCCATTTACGATCCATTTAACACTCATATTATGTTTATGCTCATTTATGACCCATTTATTGATATATGGGTTAAGAAATGGGTTTATAACCCATTTTGACAGGTCTAATTTAAAAGTAAATAGGGGGAATTTGTCTTGAGGCAGCGACTCATTTCTACCGTGTGAAGAATCTATTTGTATTGCGGCTCTGCGACTTGGAAAAGAAACATAATATTGTGTGATCTCGAGTCTTTGACCAAAGGAAGATAGCAATTATCTGGTGAATAGATGGTTAAGTTGGGGGCCAACATGACTCGGACGTTTATAGGTCGTGGAATTTTTTCCTTCAGAGACTGGTTCGAGATGTTCAGTTTGACTAAAGTTTTCAGCCAGCAAGGAACAATTGGATGTTCCATTTGGAATCGGGAAAATTACCCGATCAGTCTTGAACCTGTTGTATGGTTGCCAATTTAGCTCTAGATTTTTCAATTTTTATCAATCTAGTCCTAAACCTTTGTGCGAAACTCCAATGTAGTCATTCGGCAATTTTTGTCGGAAATTGCTGATGCAGCGGTCCAGTTATTACCAACCGTCTTACGTGGTACACCGCCATGTCAGCAATTTTCGGCGAAAATTAGTTTGAAGGATTACGTTGGAATTTCGCACAAAAGCTTAGAAACAAATTGGCAAAATCGAAAATTTAGAACTATGATTGGTATCGGTACAATAGGTTTATAACTGATTGGACAATTTCCGCAACCACCTATTGCTCAACAGTTTGGTTAATAAGATCGAATTATGCAATCTGGTTGATCTCTCAGAGCTTTGATGAAAGGTGCTCTTAAGAAGAACATTTCAATGGGAACTACTAAAGCAAAGAAAAGACATGGGAGGCCTCGGCTTTAGAGATCTAATATCTTTTAACAAGGCCATGCTTGGGAAATAGGCTTGGAAATTAGCACAAAACTCAACAACTCTATGTAGTCAGATCCTAAAAGGAATCTACTACCCGACTAAGAGTTTCTGGAAGGCAGAGAAGGGATCTAGACCATCTTGGGGTTGGCTGAGCATACTAGTGGGGAGAACAACAATTGAAGGCTCGGTCATGTGGACGGTAGGGAATGGGAAAAACATAGACATCAGGGAAGATAGGTGGCTAAAAAGGGGAGTCATAGGGGGACCAGCTAATGTTGAAGATCCAAGAAAGGTCGCTGATTTGATCAACCAAAGGGAAAATACATGGAAGGAACCAATCTTACGAAGTTTGTTCGAGGAACAGATAGTGAATGAAATACTCACAGTTCGTATCAGACCGCAAGTGAATGTAGACAAGTTGGTCTGGACTAGGACAAGAGAAGGGGACTACACTGTAAAAAGTGGCTACAACACTCTTCGCAAAAATGCAAGCAGAGCATCAACAGAACGTGCCTCCTCTTCCCATCAAACACCAAATCAACTCTGGAACAGAATATGGAGATTGGAGACTCCTCACAAAATCAGAAATTTTATTTGGAGTATATGCCAAAATGCTCTCCCGACAAAGGAAATTTATATAGAAGGAAGGTAGTACCCGATCCCATCTACCCAATTTGCCGAACGCATGTGGAAACCCCAGAACATCTATTCCTTCTCTGCAAGTGGACAAGGGAAGTTTGGGATGATCCTGCACTAAACATCCAAATCTCTACGCATCAAACCTCCAGAATTGATGAATGGATGCTAAATTTCATATCCAGCGGAAAGAACAAACCAGAATTTGAACTGGTCACGGTTGTGCTCTGGAAAATCTGGAAAGAAAGAAATGGCCTCGTATTTACAAGGTGCCTTCCGAATCCGAAGTCGCTGGTCGAAGGAGGACTACAGATGCTCAGAAACTTCACCAAATGGAGCAATTTCGACAAAAACAGGGCAGCGGCGAACAAGGACGAGAACGAATTATGGGTTCCTCCAGAAAGGGGAGAAACAAAAGTGAATATTGACGCTGCGCACAAACTTGGATCGTTTGAAGGATCAATTGCCTGTGTGTGCCGCAACTCTTCTGGAATTCTGATTGATGGTTTCGCCAAGATCGTCCTCGCCTCCTCCGCCGAACAAGCAGAAAGCGAAGCTATGGTGGAAACGCTGAAATTCCTCTCTCCACGTGCGGGGGAAAAGACTTATTCTGGAGTCTGATTGTCTAGGTTTAGTGAGAAATGTCAATTCTGTAGAAAAACTGCCGTGGGAACAGCACGTACTGATAAGTGAAGCCCGTGATCTAGTTTCCAGCTTTTCTAATATTAAGCTTATTTTTTGTAATAGGGCTAAAAATAGTGTAGCTGACTGGGTAGCTAAGACTCACAGAAAAAAGTACTCACCGAAAACTGGTTGACCCGCCCTCCGCAGGCCCTTAGAGATTTGCTCTGTTTTGAGACCCCGCCTGTGGGTTCTTTATTTACAAGTTATTAATGAGCAGTTTATATTTCTGACCAAAAAAAAAAAAAAAGAAGAACATTTCAAAATCTGTAACTGAATAGAACTAAAGGTCTTGCTGGGAGACTCCTGAATATCTCCATTAGAAGGTCAACTAGAATGCTCATCCTTCTTTCTGTAAATTGTTCAAGTGGCTAATGTCTTTAAACTCCATAATTGCTTCTAACTTGACGTAAATTATGATGTTTTTTCATTGGACGTAACGATGCCTTCTGACTTATCTGGAAGACATCGTAACTTTTTGAAATTTCAATAACTAAACAAAATCCATGTTTGTGTCATTTATTCTCGGTTACCACTTATCGTTGTAAACCTTTGTAAATCGTCGTAATTAATGAAATCCAAATTTATGATGTTCTAGTCTTGGTTACAGTGGACCACCACAAACAATTGTAAACCGTGGTAATTTCATAAAATCGGAAGGGAAAAAACCACCAAAAATCCCAAACTTTATCACTTGTGACACATTTACTGAACTTTTTTTTGTGACACAAAAACAAGCTATCTTATTTGTGCATTTACCTGATGTACTTTAGTCCATGGGCATTTTTGTCTTTTTGCTTTTTTTTTTTTTTTTCCTTTTTTTCCTTCCGCGAGGCCCCCTCGCGCGGCGTCAGCGAGGAGGCGGCCCTCGCGGACTCGAGCAAGAGCGACCCTCGCGGCGTCGGGCGAGGTCGCCCTCCGTTGAGTTGGGCGAGGTCGCCTCGCTTGAGTTGGGCGAGGGTCGCCCTTTGGAGTTGGGCGAGGTCGCCCTCGCTGAGTCGGGCGAGGGCCGCCCTCGCTCGCCCTGCTGAGTCGGGCGGGCGCCTCGCTCGCCCGGGCGGCGACCCTCGCTGGGCAAGGCGGCCTCACGGCCGGCGAGGCGGCCTCGCCGGATCGGCGAGCCGCCCGGCTCAGCGCCGGCAAGGGTGGCCCTCGCCGGATCCGGCGAGGGCCGCCCTCGCCCGGCCGGCTAGGGCCCCCTCGCCGGAAAGGAAAAAAAAAGGGAAAAAAAAAAGAAAAAGCAAAAAAGACGAAAATGCCCATGGACTAAAGTACATTGGGGTAAATGTGTCACAAATAGCATAGTTTGGGGTTTTTGGTGTCACAAAAAAAAGTTCGAGGGTAAATGTGTCACAAGTGACAAAGTTTGGGGTTTTTGGTGGTTTTTCCCAAATCGGAACTTACAAAGTTCTCCTCTGGGCGACATCGTTAACATTTGTAAATAGTCATAATTTAAAAAAAATAATGGGATATGTTTACTAGAAGTCTTAAAACTTGTTACGAAAGTGCAATTGAATCCTAAAACTTGCAAAAAGTGCAATCAAGTCCTAAAACTTATCAAGTTGGTTTGATTGAGTCTTAAAGTTAATACTGTCAAACTTATTAACCAAAAACGCTGACGTGGCTTATTTTAATATTTTCTCTTTTCTAGGTGGCTTCTTTTAATTTTCAAATTTTATTTAAATTAATTTTAAAAAATAAACTAAATAATTAAAAAGAAGAAGGAGACGACCCACGACGATTGTGGCCAAGCCCTCGCCGTCGCCGGTGGCCGCCGGGAAGGGCCGGTGGAGGTCGCCTGGGCCTTCCCGAAGCTTGGCGACCCTCGCCGGTGCCAGGCAAGGCCCTGGCGAGGGCCTACAAGTCCTGATCTGGGGGAGGGCACGACCCTCGCCCTAGATTTGAGCGAGGGTCGTCGGGCTCGCCTGGGGCCGGCGAGGGCCGGTGAGGCCTCGCTTGGGGTGGCTGACATTAGGTGAGGGCTTGCGACCCTCGCTCAGATCTGGGGCGAGGGTCGCGCCCTCCCCCAGATTGGGGCTTGTAGGCCCTCGCCGGGGCCTCGCTCGGGGCCGGCGAGGGTCGCTGGGCTTCGGGAAGGCCTAGGCGACCTTCGCCGGGCCTTTTCGGCGGTTGTGGCGATTGCCACCGGCGACGGCGAGGGTTTGGCCATAGCCGCCGGTTGTGCCTCTTCATTTTTTTTTTACTTTTTGCTTTTTTATCCAATTTAATTTATTTTTTTTTAATTTTTTTTATGATTTGGCGCTTGTTGGATGCCGTATCATTACCACATGTCTCAAAAAATGATAAAATAAGACACGTTAGCATTTTCTATTAGCCTAGTTTGACGGTGTTAACATTAGGATTCGATTGAACCAACTTGACAAGTTTATGACTTGATTGCACTTTTTGCAAGTTTTAGGACTCAATTGTACTTTCGTGATAACTTTTAGGACTTCTAGTGAACATATCTCAAAAATAATTTACAACGTCCTGTTCTTGGAATAGAACAATGAACAAGGCCAAAGATGTGCCAGATAAAGTCAAAAGGCATCGTCGCATTCAAAGAAGTTCACCACTATTTACATTAAAATCAGAAGCGATTCGTGAAGTTCGAAGAGATGCTAGGCACTTGAACAAGTGTGCAAGATCAATGGCAAGCTTTCTGGTCGACATTCTAATTGAGATCTTCTTGAGGCTCTCCCCAAGATCTTTGGTCCGATTTAGGTGTGTATGCAAATCTTGGAACTCCCTTCTCACCGGTACCTTTTTCATCAAAGCTTTTCTTGAGAGACCGATCAAATTGCACAAATTTGATCTTCTTAAGTATGACTTGGACAACGTTTCAAGAGTAAGTACAGGTTCGCCATTCTCGCAAAAACGAACTATCTGATCTCGATACATCATTTGTCAAAGATGGCAAAAATTTCAAATTAGTTGGTTCATGCAATGGAATTGTTTATCCACTTTTGACAGTGAAAATCCTCCTCACCACTCAAAGATCTTTCTATGGAACCCGTCAACTCGTGAAAACATAGCCCTTCCTCAACCCAGCCATCACGTGTCCAACTTGGTTGGATTTGGATTCGATCCCTTAAGTAATTGATATTCATTAACCAAATTATTCGTAAACATGCTGATATACGTAAATCAAAATTTTTCAAGTTTTTTTAATCATTTTATAAATTTTAAAATTTTTCAATCAGTCATATGTGATATCTATATGTCAAGACAATGAAAGAAAATGGATCTATTCTGAATATTCAAATTTTTTTGCCTCTCCTTTTCATTACTTCAAATATTACCCCCAACAAAAGAACATGGATCTATTCCGAAATTACTCCCGAAATAAATAATAAAAATACAGAAGAAGGATATAATTAGCACATTCTAATAACTATCAATTTCATTTGCTTTCTCAAGCATGTAATTACCCCTTTCCTTTCATAGACAATTGCTCAACTTCAAACACGCATGTAGTGCGTGCCCCAACACCAATTAAAGCGACTGTGAATATGATCGAACATATTTTGATGAGCCATGTAAGACAATCGACGTCCAATTGCCAATTGCCAAGAAAATAACAGGAATATTATGGTTTAGGGACAAGAGAAAGTGAATCGAGTATATATAGTTCAGAAAATTTCTCATTATTTTCGCAATTCTAAGCACATGATTAATAACACTAAACTCCTTATCTCTCGGGATTGTGCATTATCTCCCTTGTGCATATCCTTGATTGATCATGATTGATTATAATTGATATCGTAAAATTTTGTTATTTTAGATTGTCATATTGCAAAACATATAAATATCTCCTAGACATTTACTTTTTGCATTGACTAGTTCAAGATAAAACACCACATGTATCCATTATATTATTTTCCTTTGGTAACCCTGAATTGACAAAGACCTTTTATAAAGATATAACAATTCCAGAGGGCGAAAAAGACGTCTTTTAGGTAAGCCAAAAGGCATCGTTACGCCCAATGAAAATGCATCACTATGTACATCGAAATCAAAGCAATTATGGAGTTTAAAAAGATATTTGATACTTGAACAACTCTACAAGAACAGTGGAGAGCTTTCCTGTGGACCTTCTAATGGAGATCTTATCGAGTCTCCTAGCAAGACGTCTGGTTCGATTTAGGTGTGTATGTTAATCGTGGAATCTTCGTCTTTCTAGTATCTCTTCATCAAAGCTTATCTCGAGAGATCAACCGGGTTGCGAAAATTCGATATCGTTAAGTGACTTGGACAACCTTTGGAGAGTGCAGATGCGTTATTTTCCTGAAGTGAACTATCTAATCTCAAAAACTTCATTTATCCAAGATCACGAGAAGGTCCATTTAGTTGGTTCGTGCATTGAATCGTTTGTTTATCCGCTTTTGACAATAAGATTTTTTTTTTGTATGGAACCCATTAACTGGTCAAAACGTGGCCCTTCCTCCACCCGGCTTTCATGTGTCAAACTTGGTTGGACCTTAAAGTGGAGGTGGTTGGGAATTTTGTCTTTCAGACTGAAGAGTACCTCGGAGAAAAATAAGTTCTGCTATAGTAAAGAGACTTCTATTTGTCTGATTGAGAATCTCGCTTTATTTCCATGTGCTTTCATATGATAGCTCTTACATGTAGTTTCCAATTCATTAATGATTAAGATTCTCTCTTGATTTCCGGGTGCTTTCACACCCTAGCTCATTCATATAGTTTGGAATTCACGAACGGATTGCTGCCTAATTTGTTGTTTGGTGAATTATGGACTGCTTGAGAATAATAGTATCATCGCCAACACTTCAAAGAGTATGGTAGGTGTTTAATGGAACATAACTGAATGTGCATGTGATGCTAATAGAAAGGTCGTTGCCTTAACAGGGTTGTGATTTTTTACTACTACATGGCATAAAGATAAATATCAAGAATCTAATACTGTTCAAATTTTTTTCTTCATTTCTCTATCAAATGAATTTATCAAAGTAGCGATGTAGAAACTTGGAACATCAAAAGAATGGGAAAAAAAAGTGAAAATGTTGGGTTCACATAAAGCCCATACCTTCAAAAGACTTTATGTCACTAAAAAATGAAAGCTGATCGCGGACCATATCCAGACCCATTCATTCTTATACGTGACACCGTCTTCACCGACAGCTTATCCCATGAGAGACGGTCACACATTTTCTTTGTCATCGTTGTCATAATTGGGACATGTTATTGTCCCCATATACCATTATTGTGATAGTTCTTGAATTTTTCTTGCATCTTTTGTGTCACCAATTCGACCCTCGTTTCCTCCTCTCTTCTTGTTTTCTCATAAGGCGAGGCCGACATGGGTCTAAGCGCGAGATCAAAGAAGATGTCGGAATTTTCGACATGGATTTGAGCATAAGATCAGGGAATGGGTCGCAATGAAAAAAGAAGTGCACTATATATTCAGTTCATTTAGGGTTAGATGACGTTGGATTGAATCAATCAAATAGAGGTCAATTAGAGGTCGCACTGAGAATGAGTATAGCAAAAAAGCGAATGCTTACGCGGTCGAAATAGTTAGTTAAAGTTGCTTGTCTTGCGTGCGGATTTTCCTAAAGCATTTCCTCATGAATATCGAGACTTAAAATAACCATCTCCTTTCTAGTACGGGATATTCTAGTAAGATTCCAAATGGAAAAGTCAAATTGTTCCTTGCCAGCCGAAAATCTCATAGATTTTCACATATGATTTAATAGATGAGCAATTTTCTAGATCAACAAGAGTCATAGCGGTTTAATCTAGACAGAACATTTCTTGTATATAAATTAAAAATCTCCAAATGATCAACTCGTGGATACTCTGCTTGATATACTATCTTCATGCTCATTTGTAAAAGATTTTGCACTGCAACCATTTGATTATTTACCTTTTGCTTTGTTACTTCAATAGCTTCAATGGTTTAGAAAGGGAGGCGATCTCCAGGTAACTAAGCGAGCTCTCATATAGTTTTCAATTGTAAAAAAGTTATCAGGATAAGATTCTTTGTGATGATATTCCTATGGATGTATGCAACTTGTTGTTGGAGAGGCCTTGGCAATTTGATAAGGAGGCTGTGCATGATGGCCATAAAAACACCTACTCTTTTCACAGGGGGGGAGAAATACATCACTCTTGCACCTTTAAGCCCATCCATGATCCACAAAAGTCAACCTAGGGTGGAAAACACAAATAGGAAAAGTCTTTTCTTGAGTGGAATGCGGGTTGAGAGAGCCATTTATAAGCAAAAGACTATTTTTGCCCTACTCGAGGTTAAAAGTTAAAAGAGTGTGGAAGAGAATCCCCTGCGTCCTAAGATGTGCTCCTTGGTTATTGAGTTTGGGGATGTATTCCTTGAAGATTTACCTTGTGGTTTACCACCTTTGAATGGAAAGGTGGGGAGTTCGAATCCCCACCTTCGCAGGGGGGTAGGGTGGGGCCGTGTAGTTTAAGATGTGGGTTTCGACGCCCACGCCCTGCAAGAGGTGGGGTGCAAGTCTAAGTGTGTATCGTGAGTGAGAGATAGAGTAGGACCGACAAAAAAAAAAATGGAATTGAGCATCAAATCGACTTACTTCCTGGCGCGTCGCTTCCTAACAAGGTTGCCCATCGATGCAATCGGGAGGAAATGAAAGAGTTACAAAGGCAGGTGGATAAGCTAATTTTTAGAAAATACTTAAGGGAAAACATGATTCCTTGTTCAGTTCCAGCGCTACTTGTGCTGAAGAAGGATGGTTCTTTCAAAATATGAGTGGATGGTCCAGCCATCAACGATATAACCATTAAGTACAATTACCCATACCTACACTTGATGACATGTTTGATAAATTGCATGGCTCTACCATATTTTCAAAGATTGATTTGAGAAGCGGCTATCATCAAATTAGTATGAAAGAAGGGAACTAGCATAAAACAACATTCAAAACCAAAGCAGGCTTCTATGAGTGGCTAGTTATGCCATTCGGTTTTTCTAATGCTCCAAGCACTTTCATGAGCCTAATGAATGAAGTTCTTCGCCCTTTTATGGGTCACTTTGTCGTTGCCTGCTTTGATGATATCCTCGTTTATAGCAAGAGCAACGAAAAACACTTGTCTCACTTAAGACAAATCTAAGAAGTATTGAGAAAACAAAAGCTTTACGCCAAGATGGAAAAGTGTCAATTCTTCTCTCCAAGCATCATAATCCTTGACTATGTGGTTTCCAAAGATGAGATTTTTGTAGATCAATCTTGTTGGAAAAATATCATTATGGAATTTTGATGATACAAAAACTATCTTAAGTACTAATGTTTATCATGACGAGTGCAGATGATGAAATTGGTTAAAGGATTGTCAATGATTCCTTGTATCAGGGGGAAAGAACAGCATTGGTGCCAAAACTTATGTACGGAGGTCACTTTGGTGCCAAAACTTTCAATCGGATCACTTAAGTGCTAAAAGTTGTAAAAAACGATCTCTTAAGTGTCACTTCGCCGGAAATCCGATGTGGCATTTTTTTATTAATTTCTCAAGCTGATGTGGCTCGCCGGAGGCCGATGTGGCTCGCCGGAGGCTGATGTGGCATTTCTTTTCTTTTTTTCCTTTTCTTTTTTTTTTCCTTTCTTTTCTTTTTTTCTTTTCTTTCTTCTTATTTCCGATGGCCGGCGTCCGGCCACCGGCCATGGCCGGCCTCGCCCGGAGGAAGGCGTGCCGGCGAGGCCGGCCATGGAAGGTGGCCGGACGCCGCCATCGGAAATAAGAAGAAAGAAAAGAAAAAAACAAGAAAAGAAAGAAGAAAATCAGAAAAAATATTTAAAAAATTGAATTATACACATGGAAATGCCACGTGTCATTAAAATTTAAATATAAAAGCCACGTATTAAATTTGATCGAATTTCTCGCCGTTGGCACTTAAGTGATCGTTTTTCTCCGATTTGGCACTTAAGTGATCGCGGCGTAAACTTTTGGCACTTAAGTGATCCAAATGAAAGTTTTGGCACCAAAGTGGCCTCCGTACACAAGTTTTGGCACCAATGCTGTTCTTCCCCCCTTGTATCAGCACAGCCAAGAGCTCGGCTTTGACTATTAGGAGAATAAGTGCCAATGTGAGTGGTATCTCATGGTAGCTTGGAAGGACCAGTCGAGCTAGTGTTCTTGGAAGTCTTTGGGTATCGATAAAGGTGGAACCTACGATAGTTAGATGAAGCGACTATAAGAGCAATCTCGATTCTATCTAAGGTCTCCAAGGACTCTCAAACGGCTAGCTGGGCATCCTTGAAGGTCTCCAACGGATAGATTGAAGACCTCAATAGATAAGGAGCAGCGAAGCTAAGACGATGGTTAGACACATTGAATACTGCTAGTACAATCTAAGCTCAAAATCGTCTCTAATCTTGTTTTGTATTGGTTTAACACTGTAATAGTTAATAGTTAAGTATACAAGTGTAAGTACAGTGAGAGTATCCCGATAGTGGGATCCATTGTGTGAAAGGAACATCACTAGCCCGTTGTAACTAGCTTTGTCGATTGCTAGTGGAATCCAACCTCTGTTAAGGCTTTTAGTGTGGAGAGTAAATGTAGGCTTGAGAATAAAGCACAACCACTATATATCGTTGTGTGATATGTTTACTTCACTCTATTTTACATACTAGCATCACACACGCTGTCTTGCTGACCGTTTGGTACTCTGCGAAAGTTTTAGAAGCATCTTCATATAACCTATTCAACTTCCCTTCTATGTTGTATTGTTAACCTCAAACAATCCAAGGTGGAGATAATCAAGACATGGCCGGTTCCAAAATCTATTTCTGATGTTAAGAGCTTTCATGGTCTTGCATCTTTTTACAATGATTTGTGAAAAACTTTAGCACCATCATGTTACCTATTGGTGAATGCATAAAGAATGGGTCTTTCAAATGGTCCCGGGATATCCAAAATTCCTTTGAATTTATCATACAAAAGTTATGTGAGTGTCGTTGTTTCTCTTTCTGATTTCGATAAAGTATTTGAAGTGAAATGTGATACATGTAGAGTTGGCATAGGAGTTGTTATTATCTAAGCCCAAAAACCTCTGGCGTATTTTAGTGAGAATTTGACAGGGTCAAAGAAGAATTATTCAACTCATAACAAGAAGTTCTATGTTATTGTGAGAGCTCTTAATCATTGGGGTCATTGCTTGAGACCTAAACAATTTGTTCTTCATTATGATCATAAAGTTCTCAAAGTATGTAAGTGGCCAACACAAGCTCAATTCGAGACATGCCAAATAGGCAGAATTTCTTCAATTCTTTTCTTTCGTCTCGAAATATAAACATAAAGAAACTAACATTGTTGCAGACCGCAGATGCACTATCAAGGTTATATTCAATACTTGCTATCGTTGACTCTCGGATTCCAGTTCTCACACAAGCTCAGATGGGGGGTTGTCCTTATTGCACAGCGTGGTGTCTACTAATTCTGACTTAGACACTGATGAAGACTTAGACACTCCAACTCCTAAAGTGACATTACCTTCCCCACATTGCTCAAATAAGACATTCTGATGAATCAAGTATTGTAGAGAGTGCTGCAGCATTACTGAAGGTTGATGTTAACAGAGGTGAAGAAGCTTTTAGAATATTGGAAATGTCCGTAGAAGATACATCAATTGATGAAATTGACAAAAATATTTTCATCGATACATTTGAAGCATAGCAAGTGTCTCGAACCAAATTGAGAAATTTGATGAAGAAAAGGTGGACTCTATATTTTGGTCGCCACTACTTTTGTCTAGTGAACCAGGTTTCAAAATTCTAGAATCAAGAACCTATGCAATCTTAGTGGAAGTGTTCTTCAATTGTCGAAGTATGTCTGATGTATTTTCAGCATTTCTACATGCATTGAAGATTTTTATTGGATGAAGCCAATGTATTATGTAGTTCGTTGGAAGGCCGTTTGAGAAACTCGTTGGAGTTAAGATCCTTTTCAAAAGAGGTGATTATTACATCTCAACTACTTTCCATGTTGGAGACTTTTCTCCCAATCTTGAAGCTGAAGCCCAATCAGATTTTAGGTCAAATCTCCATCAACCTTGGGTTAATGATACGAGAGCATCAAGGTCTAATAAGGAGAAGGCATCCAAGATGGATTTTCAAGAAAATTGAAGAATAAGGACTCATTCACCTGAGTCAAATGTTTCCTATTTCAAATTGGTGTCAAATTTTGAGTAGGTTTCCCAATTTGACTAGGTTTCCTAGATTATTATTTCCTAATTAGATGATTCCGAATTTGATATTTCCTAGTTTAAGATTTCATATTTTGATATTTCCTAGTATAAGGTTTCCTATTTTAATATTTCCTAGTTTAAGGTTTCCTATATTAACATTTCCTAGTTTGTTGTTCCTTAGTTAGGTGTCCTAATACCTTTATAAATAAGAGGTGTTTCTCAATTATAAGATTCAGATTTGTAAGTTGATAATATATGAGGGTTTCTCTCAAGGAAGCACTTGAACGAATGTGCAAGATAAATGGAAAGTTTTCCGGTTGACGCTCTAATAGAGATCTTCTTGTGGCTCTCCGCAAAATCTTTGGTCCGATTCAGGTGTGTATGTAAATCTTGGAATTCCCTTCTCACCAGCCCCTTTTTCATCAAAGCTTATCTTGAGAGATCGATCAAATTGCACAAATTTGATCTTCTTAAGTATGATTTCAACAACTTTTCGAGAGTACAAATGCGATATTCTCCCGCGAATGAACTATCGGCTCTCGATAATTCATTTGTCGGAGATGGCGAAAAATTCAAATTAGTTGGTTCATGCAACGGAATCATTTGTTTGTCCACTTTTGACTGTAAGAACCCTCACCACTCAAAGATCTTTCTATGGAACCCATCAACAGGTGAAAACAGAGCCCTTCCTCAACCCAGCTTGCATGTGTCGAACTTGGTTGGATTCGGATTCGATCCTTCTAGTGGTCATCCAGATGATTTTAAAGTGGTCAACGTGAATATACATTTTGACGAAAATTCGAACTATACCTCCCAAGTGGAGGTGTATGGTTTTAGAAGAAATTGTTGGAAACAAGTTGGCAACATTTTCCCTCCATCGCTTACCCAACACTTAGGCCATCAAGTTATCTTCGAGAATTTCATCTGTTGGTGCCCTTATTTTAGCCTCAACCATGAATTCGTCACACCTTTGATCCTATATGACACAGTTAATGATGTTTTCCAAAAAATAGCACCACCAGATATCCTGCCTCCTGAAGAGAAACATATCAACTTACTGGATGGATGCTTGTCTCTAATAGCACATAACTCATCAACCGAACATTACGAAGTATGGATCATGAAAGAGTTTGGCGTCTACGAATCGTGGACCAAGTTCTATACGATTGGAAGACTGTCGGCGACACGCCTTTTCAGTTATTGGCCAGTGGGGTTGGCAAATTCCGGAGAAGTTTTCTTTGTAAGGAGATTTTGTATCGGTATACACTGCCCGTCTGCCATTGATTGTGTTCTATACAACGTATGGAGTGAAGAGTTTGAGGAATTTGAAGTCAAAGTCGATTCCCGTTGTAGCACTCGATTGGTTCCTTGTATAGAGAGTTTGATTTCTCTCTCGTCCACAAACAATGTCGAGCATTAGTTGGTTGGTAAAATTGCATTGCGATTTACTGGAGAGACTTCCATTTGTATCAATATGATTCTCTCCTTTATAATATACCTTTACTTTTCATAAGATAGCTCTTAATCGGGTTTCGAATTGATGACTTGATTGCTGTGTTTGTTTAGAGTACAATGAGTGTAATCCCAAGTAAAAATGAATTTCTTTCCCTAATCTTTTTGTGTGTTCAATTCATGAAGGTTATCTATCTCTTCATGCATTAGCAGATTGATTGCATTCACTAATTCTCAGTAAACACATCGTGATTCCCAGTCTTGTTCATTTCTTGGTAAGCTGACTCGACAAAGAGCATTCGATAAAATATACAAAGCAGCAAGGCAAAAAGAAATCTTCATAAAGTTCCAAGGCATCATCACATCCAAAGAAGTGGACCACCATTTATATTGAAATCATAAGTAACTTGTGAAGTCTCAAAGAGATTTTGCTGAGCAGCTGAAAAAACTGTGCGGCAACAATGGCAAGCTTGCCAGTAGAAATTTTAATGAAGATCTTCTTAATACTCCTGACGAGACCTTTGACACAATACAAGAGTACGTAAATCATGGATGTTTGTACCTTACAGCACATAACTCATCCAAAAATTGTGAAGTATGGATCATGAAAGAGTTCGGTACCATTTAATGATGGACCAAGTTGTACACGATTCGAGTGTTTTCCAGAAGCATTACACGCAACTCGCTTCATGGATTTGCAAATTCCGAAGAAATTTTCTTCTGCAGGAGCATTCATGTGAGTTTACACTTGAACATCACACGTAAGGAAAGACAAGTTTGAAGTAGTTGGATTCAAAGTTGATTCCCACCTTTGCAGTCAATTTGTTATTTGCATATGATGTTTGACCTCTCGTCATCCATAAATCAGGTTAAGCAATGGGTAGCTTTTTGTTTTTAAGACTAATAATGTGTTGGAGAAATATATGTTGTACTATAACAAAAGAGACATTGTATAGTTAAATATTCGATTCTCTATACTTCCACAATAGGTCCTTTTATGGTATCAAATTCATTAAAGAATAAGTGCATCAGAAGTCCTGAAACTTATAGTGAAAGTGTTAAAAACTATCAAAAATTGTAATTGAATCCTGAGCAATTGACACCTTCATTAGCTATGTCCAATTTGAGTGACGGAAAATGTGAATGTAATGTATTCTAATGACATATGGCAAGCATTGGGCGCCAAATCAGAAAGGCCAAATTTTTTTAAAAAAATTGAAAATAGCCCAAAAAAAAGAAAAGAAAAAAACCGGCCAAAAAAAAAAAATGTAAACTAGACATGAGAGAGCGGAGAGAGATGGCTGGCGGGGGCTGTGGAAGGGGCGCCCTGCTATCCTCACTTCACCTGCGAGGGCTGGTGTGTTTTGCCTGGCCATAGGCGTGTGCGACCAGCCTTTGACGTGACGCTCGAGGGCCGCCAGCAGCGCATGCTAGCGTTTTTGCGGCCTGAGCAAGTTGTTTCGCCCTACATATAAAAACAGAAAGGAAATGTGCGTTTGTCTGAGGGGAAGTGCTTTCTGGGAATCCGTTTTCCGGACTTTCATCCATTTGCTTCGCCGACAATGATAAGTTCACTGAAAACATTTTCCGGTCAAGAAAAACAATTATGTATAAAATTAGGAAAGTGAATTTCCTAATCAAAAAAGGTGAAAACACATTCCAAAATTGCTCATCTTGAATTTGTTAATTTTTAATTATTTTTAATATTAAAAAATCGATTTTTTTTTTATAATTTTTAATCTTCCCTTCTCTTTTCTTTTTCTTCTTTATTTTCTCTTTTTTTCTTTTCCTTCCTCTTTCCTCCGCCGGCCATGTACCTCAGCGAATTTTTTATTTACATTTCTTTTTTTATCTAAGTAATGTAAATCTAAGTCATAGAGCTCGCCTGTGGCCATCGCCAGCCGGTTGTGGCGGAGGAAGGAGGAGAAAGAAGAGGAAAGAAAAGAAAAAAAAGAAAAATTAAATATAATTAAAAATTCGATTTTTTAAATAATAAAAATAAAAATCATTGAAAAAATTCGATTTTTTTTACCTGAGATAAAGTCATGAGATTGAAATTATTTTTCCATGAAATCCAAACATCAAAAAACGATTTCGATCATATATCACCAAATAAAAAAAACTTAACCGTATTCCTAAAAAATGTTCTCCGAGAAATCATTTTCCTTTATTATTGGATTTTTCGCGAAACAAACGTACCCGAAGTGTTAATCTCTTTTGCTTTATTTTCTTTTGCTCCTTTCGAATTTCACCTCCCCAATCCAATTCTGATGCTTTTTCAGAGTTGCTATCGAATGCAAACTTTTAATGCGCTTGGAAATTTTTTAGGCGAATGACTTCTTCACTGCTTTGCATGTTCAATCTGCATGCATTTTTGGAGAATCTAACGAGATTCAGAGTACAAGTGTTGTAATAATGCTTAAGATTGGTGGTGTCGTCTACCAAGCTTCGGGTCGAAATAGAAGCTGGCTACTCTTGTATTTACTCAAAGATTACCAGTGGAATTTAGCCTGTTGGTGATTGTTAGTCTAGGAGAGTGGACATAGGCTTAATTTAACTGAACCGCTATAAAGATCCACATGCATAATCTCTATCCCTGTGCTTATTAATTTAACCTTTGATAAAAGTACCACACATGATATTAGCAGCTTATTATCACATCTATCAAACCGTTCTTGAATATATCAACTTGATTCTATTTATTCGGTGAAAAATCTATAATGTTTCATTATATAACCTATGGGTGAATTCCAAAAAAAAGCACCAACTTTAGGTCGAGGGACAATTTTGGTCCGAACTTTTTTTTGTTCCATAAAAAAACACCAACTTTAGGTAGAGGAACAATTCTGGCCCGAACTTTTTTTTGTCTCGTAAAAAAGCACGAACTTTCATTTAAATCCCAAATTTGGCCCCCCATTGACTTTCTGTTTGAAGTTACCCTTGTTTGAGAAAAAAAGTTATGGTGGTGAGCCTGGCGAATCTCTTCCATGGCGTCTGTCGACGGACGGTGGTCTACAGCTTCAGATTACGACAAAACGACGAAGTTTGGCTAGAAAGATTCAATCTGGAGATATTTTTTACTTGCCGGTGAAGTGAAGGAGACAAACAGTTTCACCGTTATTCTTAAAGCTGTGGTTGAGAGAATAAGACAATGAATAATGCTTTAAATCCAGTCAGCAAGTCACATGGATTTATTGCTAAGGTGGAATAGTCAAGTTGGAAAATCAATGATTTTAAGTCAATAAGGGCCAGATTTGGGATTTAAGTGAAAGTTGGTGCTTTTTTACGAGACAAAAAAAAGTTTGGGCCAGAATTGTCCCTTGACCTAAAGTTGGTGCTTTTTTACGGGACAAAAAAAAGTTCGGGCCATAATTGTCCCTTGACCTAAAGTTGATGCTTTTTTATGCAACAAAAAAAAGTTCGGGTCGAAATTGCCCCTCGATCTAAAGTTGGTGCTTTTTTTTAGAATTAACCCACCAACCTATTCACCTCCTGTGACATTCTGAATTTCGACCCACTTTCGGGATTTATGAAATGATATTTTCATCAATGCACTTTCTGTTATATCTCACTCGGAATTGGCCATTCTTGGGAATACTAACCGTTAGGGAATGACTAGTTAGGATTTTGATACGCACGACCCAAGAACTCGAACCTGGATCGGCACTTCGACCATAAGGATTGACGAGGGGATATTTTGGGCCATTATAGGCCGATCCAAGAATGATTATGGAACAATTTAACAATGTTATACAATTGAGTCACGGGTGATGCCGTTTAATCGTTGTATGCATTCCAAACGTTCCAAAATCAATTTCTAACGATCGTGTCGTTAGGAACTAGTGATTGACCCTCGTAATTACATGACAACCGAAGTCACCATGGCTCGAGTAAACTTAAACGTGGATTGATATCAAATCAACCACGGGTCGACACGCGTAAACCCTAAAAGCCGCCTGTTAGTTTGAGATACACGAAAGTCGCGTTTGATCGATTTTTGACCACGAATTGGAATCCGAACTTGGGTATCGAACTTTCAAGGATATCAAAATTACTATATTGGACGACGCCGCATTAAGCTCGCTTTATTATCGATTTGCTCAGAAATTCGCGAAAAAGGGAAATTAGGCTCGGAAATTGGAAAAGACGATTTTGCCCCTGTGTGTTCTAGAGTTTATTTGTTGAGTGGAAGGACTTGTTGGTATTTTTACCCTAGTGGCCGAAAATCTTCATGGACAACTTTGCCCTTGCCCTTTTTGGTTAATTACAAAAATACCCTTCTAGAAGCCTTTTGTCAAGATGCATTTTTAGCCCTTAGATCAATACTTGGGCATCAAGGACTCATCCTAGCCCTCCATTTTGATGAGATATGTTCAGCTCACACTCTCTCTCTCCTCACTTTTCCCTTGCTCTCTCTCTCTCTTCATTTTTCTCTCTCTCTTCCTCTCTCTTGGCCGAGACACTCCCCACCACCGTCCACCACCTATCAGCCCCTCACGCCACCACCTTGGACCACCGTGAGCCGCCCCCAAGCCGCCGTTCACACCCGGAGCAGCCGCCGTTCGTCGGATCGCCATTTGGGCCGCCGCCGTTCGCCGAAGCTCTTGGCTTGGCCGGGACTGGTGCTGCTGGGTTTGGCTTGATTCTTAGCTTATATTAGTGGTAAGTAACTCCCTAAACCTTGATTAGGTTAGTAGGTTACCAATGGATAGTGTTTAGGGGTTGTTAGGGTAAATTATGGGTTATTTTAGGGGTTAATTTAGAGGTTATGATATAAGCTGAATTGAGGAATTGTTGGTGGCTGGATTTAATAATTATGTGGCTGATTTGAATGTTAAGATAGGTAGATTATGTTATTTGAGCTTGATCATATGTTTAATGTTGCTAATTGTGCTTAATTTGGCTAATTATGGTTGTTTAGTGGTTGTTTTAATTAAATTCGTGGGTTAGTCTTGTGGCTGCAATAATCATGTGGTAGTGGCTGAATTGGATGGCTTGGACATTGATCATATGGCCCCCATTGGTTCTAGAATGGTTAAGGTTAATTTTAGGGCTTAATTATCATGATTATGTGTTAATTTTGATCCTTAAGATGTGATAAAATGAAATCATATGGTTTATTAGAGATTTGAAATTGATCGGGTGACCTTGATTGGCAATCGCATGGCTAATTAGTCGATTATGGGTCAATTAAAGGTTTAATGACGATTGTGTGGTGGATTAGTTGTTTAATACCGATCGTATGGTTAATTGGTTTGATCGTATGGTTAATTTATTTAATCATGGCTGATTAGTTGACTATGTCTTGATCGTGTAGTTTGATTGATGATTTCGTGGCCTAGAACGAAGATCGTATGGTTGAAATTTATATTTCATGGTTTATCTCGCACTTGTTGAATAATCGTAGGATTTTAAAAGAGGATCATGTGGTTAATTATGGCTATTGTTGGCTTGGCATAGCATATCGTGATCATATATTGAAGTTTGATACGAAAAACGAGTGCGATTCATGGCAGTTTTATTCGTAGTAAATTGCACGTCATAAACACTTGCATTGGCTAATTAAGGAAGATTAAAATTGGCAATGCGTGGCTATTTACGTGTGTGACCATGATGAGTTCCGTCTAAGACGAGTTCTAGACGATGCCCGGCGGAAGTTCGGATGCTGTCTGGTACCCGACTTGTTGGGGGGGTTCGATCCCAGACATTGCCGATCGCGGTGGAGGCCGGATCAATGCTCTTAAATGGGATGCCGTCCGGTACCCGACTTGTCGGGGGGGGGGGGGGGGTTCGATCCCGGATGTTGCCACGCCCAAAGTAGTGGGGTGATGCCTGGCTATGCCGGAAGACCGGCGGGAGTTCGGTGTGACCTATGGTGGGTCGTTAATAATCTGGACAACTTCGAGTGTTATGTGCATATGATATGCTTTGAGCTTTATTATAGGATAAAATCGTGAGGCACGGTATGGGACGGGCCGAAGTGATTTCATCTTATAATCGAGACTCGTGTGAATGATTGATTATGTCTGGATTATTATTATTGCTGTTATGCATATTGATAGTTGCCATGGTTGTGATACAAATTGAGACTTGCATAGTATATGGTACCATTGTCCGTTGGATAGGAACTTAACCTTTTGGTTAGAATGGCATGATTAGGGTGCCGGAGGTACGTATTGCCCTAGTCGAGGCTTAGGCAGTTTACTTATTGAGATTTTATCTCATTCCCCGTTGTTAAACATTTTCAGACCCTCGACCTTGATTATGACTGAGCCTCCGCTACGTTTCGGGGTACCAACGGAGATGGAGCATTGGGTGACTGAGTACCCAGTAGGTGAGGGTAGAGAGTACCGGAAGTATGATAGCACGGTTTGGGTCGATGATGGTGAACAGTACTTGACTGCTCATAAGTACATGGCTTGGTTTCTGAGAGACGGAGCTCAGACTATTGGTCCTCTCGAGGGGTTCGATGTTCCCCATGACGATGGTTTAGGATTATGGGATCTTATGGAGATTGATCCCCCTGACGGAACTGTAGTTAATCCAGAGCCAGAACCGATGGTTACAGAGCCCCCAGCGTGGGTCGAGTGGCCAGAACCTGAATGGGAGTCTTTGCCGTCCGGCTCTTATAGTGAGGCATCTGACCCGGCTTCGCTAGGAGCACCGCCAGGATGTTGCGGAGGTTTTTGATAGGGTTAGAGATCCCTATCTTTTTGGGAGCTCCTCTTTTGAATAGAGTAGTGGAGCAGATCGACCACCCTATCCCTTTTTGAGTATGCGTGGTCTGGGTTTGTGGCCTTTAGGAAGGCTTGTATATGCTATCGTTGTATATGACGTTAAGTTTATAAAACAGCTTGTTGGTTTGTTTAAATTCTCTCTCTGTTATTCCGTTTGAATGTTTGTTGAATGGAGTGTTCGTATGGCTTCCGCGTATTTTCTTTTATTTCGATGGTAACGGGTCGGCGACGAATCCTGGGAGTCGCATTCTTAACGACCGCGGCGGGATGTTACGTGATCGTAGGGTACGGGGTGTGATACCTCCTATAGGTTATATCGCCAGCCACAACAAATAAAACCTCCAAGAGTACAATTCAGAAACTCTCTCATAATATTCGCAACTCTAAGTACAAGAGTAATAACACTAAACTCCATATCTCTTGGGATTGCTTATTATCTCCCTTAATTAAGCATATCCTCTATGGATCGTGATTAATTGTAATTGATATTGTAAAATATTGTTACCTTATTGTAAATCATATAAATAAATCATGTACTCTTCACTATGGAATATAAAGAATTCACACAATTCTCTTTTCCACATGTTGTTATCTCTAATTGATTAGGCATGCCGACATTGTCTCGGCAAAATTATTGTCATTAACTTCGTCTTGAACCATCTCCTAAAAATTTACTTTTTGCAATGACTAGTTCACGATAAGACACTACATGTATCCATTATATTGTTTTCCTATGCAATAGAAAAAAAACTTTGAATTGACAAAGACCTGTTTTTAAGATATAACAATACAAGAGGGCCAAAAAGATGTCTTTTAGATAAGCCAAAAGGCATCGTTCCGTCCAATGAACATGCATCACTCTGTACATTGAAATCAAAAGCAATTATGGAGTTTAAACAGATATTTGATACTTGAACAACTCTACAAGAACAGGGGAGAGCTTTCCTCTTGACCTTTAGATGGAGATCTTATTAAGGCTCCCAGCACGACGTTTCGTTTGACTTGTAATCTTGAAATGTTCTTCTTTCTAGCACCTCTTTCATCGAAGCTTATCTCGATAGAGAAAATTATCCAAAAAGTTATAAACTTACTGTGCAGCTGTCAATTTAGTCATGAACTTTTCAATTTAGCTAATGTAGTCGTAAACCTTTTAACGATTTTTCAATGTAGTCCTGTTGATCAATTTTGTCACGCCTCGTACCCCATTGGAACGCAACATCCCGTCACAGTCGATTTTGGTGTGACGCTCCCAGGAAGCATCGCCGACCCAACGCCCAATCAGAGATCAAACACATGCGGAAGCACGTATATAAATATATATATATATATATATATATATATATATACACCCTGACAATAAAACACATGAGACCAAGGTAGTACAATAAGCAAACAGCACCTCTGAAAATATGTATACTAGTATTACCATAGGAAACTTTTTACAAAATTCATTTATACAACAGCCGAGAAAACACACAGTCAGCAGCCATTCAGTCAAAAGGGGTCAGCGTATATCACTTCGGGCTCCTCAGCTTCCTCGACCATGGCTGCAGGTCCATCCCCACAAGGGTGCACACTAGATGACCGCTGGATGAATTGCGGTATACCAAAAAGAGGCGCTCTCCTTGGCATCCTACGGCTGGGGGTCTGAAATGTTTCGGTTTACTCAACTGTGAGACGAATCTCAGTGAGTTCAACCCCTAAACCTAGGCTAGGCTAACATGCAATCTCCTGACCGGAAATAAACACTCAAAAGCATAACACAACAATAATCACACAAGTCTCTGACCCTGCAGGTTAGATAGTTCAACATATAATAATCACGGCACATACGTGGCACACATAGTCACACGTATGCCAAACACATGCTCATGCACCGAGTCTCACACACTCGCACGCTAATCCATGCATTCTTATGCATGCAAATGTCGTTAGCATGTTATATGCATTTTCCGGCCCACTGGCCCACACTGGCAATCGCTCGATTTATTATTTATTACGACTCGAGTCGACAATATTCACGGCCCGGTGCGTCTAGCCTGCTTCAAAGTGCATGAGGCGCAGCAACCGATCTGGCCCAGTGTCTCTAGCCTGCTTCAAAGTGCATGAGGCGCAACACTGATCTCCTTACGAACCAGAGCCTGCTTCAAAGTGCATGAGGATGGTCGTCTTCCGTACGTACCGGGCATCGTCCTGCTTCAAAGTGCATGAGGACGGCATCGACCTGAAGGTCACGACCCGAAGGCCCTTAGGTGATCACACAACCCATTATTATCTGAACCCCGCGTAACACGCATCGGGATTTTTTAGGTGATCACATGCTCATGACAGGCACGCAGTCTCACACAATTTCATCACAAGCCTCATTCTCGGCATTCATAATGCATGCCATGAAATGCAACATGAACATCCACATAACATAGGCACAGGCACACAGTTCAATCAAAGTCATTCCACAGTGCCTAATTCACAAGCCACGTGCTTACTTGGCCTATTAATACCGTGCGGCTCAATTCCAAATACACAATTCAAGCCATCAATTGGCCAATCACACTCCGCATGATTCAGCCACACAATCACACAATATAGCATTTCGCAATTTAACACAATTGATCACCAATCAATCAACAGCCCGATCATTCAGGTAATCCGGCCATTCGACTAATAATTCTTCTTTGTCCATTATAATCCGGTACATTCCTCAAAAACATAGACAGCCGCTATTTCCTCAATCCGGGCCCAATAATTGTCCATAACAATCCCACTAAATTCCTCGGATTTTATTTCCACTAATCAGTCCTCAATCCAGTCTGAAATACACACCGATACTATCTAAGCCAGTCCAAAATGTACCGATAATACCTAAACCAGTCTAGAAAAACGCACTAACAGTTCTAATCCGGGTTTAGGAAATATACTCACTTAATTTCTGAACCACGACGACGGGGAACGGCGGCCGATCACTGATGAACAGTGAAACCGGCGGCGGAATTCCCAGCGGCGCGTACTGCTCACGCGGTACTGTTCACGGCGGTACGGACACTGTACGGACGGCGGAAAACAGGTGGCCGGCGAGACGGCGGTGACGGCCACGGCGGCCGTACGGACGGCGGCGTACGGAATGCTACAGTGCCGACCATACGGACGGTGACGGTCGGCGTCGTACAGTGAGGCTGGACGGCTGGGTGGCGACGGAACGGTGATCGGAGGTCCGGCGAAGCTCCGGCGGCCCTATTTGCCGGACGGAAAGAGAGAAAAAGAGGGAGAAAGAGAGAGAAATCTGGAGAGAGCTGCTGTTCTGGGGTGCTGGCCGAATGAAATGAGGGAGGAGAGAGAGAGACAGGTCTGATCTGGTCAAAAATATCAGCCTAGGGGCGCCACGTGTCGCAAATCCAATGGTTCAGACCAAAATGCCCATAATCTAACGGTTCTAAAGAGATAGGCTTAAATAATTGAGGGGCAATTGGGTTTTTCGGTCCAATAATGCAGCTGATAACCACAGTTACTTATCCCAAAAATTTCCCAAAAATTCGGACCCGAAAATAGCCCAGGGGCAAAACCGTCATTTTTCCGGTCCCGGGGCGAAATTCCAATTTTCGCACCTACGTGTTCCATATGTGCGTGGCCAACATAATATGGCGTCGGATTCGCGAAAATAGCCTTTTAAGCCCTCGGAAATCGACTGCGAAGTTTCGGGAATAAAATAATATTATTTTTTCAATTTTTGTCGAAACTCCAATTTTTGGCCAAAACCACTCTAAATGTGCGTGGCCACCCCAAAATGACCTTGGCCGCGAAAAATAACCTCAAACGGCCTCCGAATCTAGTCTCAGTGCCCATAGGGGCAAAACCGTAATTTCTGAGTTCCGGGTCGAAATTCCATTTTTCGACCGTACTTACCCCAAACATGTGTGGCCAGCATAATATGACGTCAGAATCGTAAAAATAATCTTTTAAGCCTTCGAAAATCGACACGGAAATTCGGGTCCAATTTCGTGACCAAAACTCGTTAGATTTCAAATTTTAAAGCCTCTGACTAACAGGCGGTTGTTTAAGGTTTACGCGTATCGACCTAGGGTTATCCGAGTCATGACGGTCTCGATTACTTAGAGAATGAGAGGAATTATCGCTAGTTCCAGAGGTCACGATCGTTCGGTACAAGTTCGGGACTGGTTGGCCACGTGCACTTTCGAACTTGCAGAATCACCTGCGATCCGATGGTACATCGTTGGCCTTGGCCAAACCAAATCCGTCACTTTTCCCTAAGATCGGCCCACATTGGCCCAAATATTCCCTCGTCATTTCCCGCGATCGGTATCCGATTCGTGATCGGGTCCCTGGTCCATGTACCATTTTCCTAATTAGCCATACCCTTTTGGTTAGTATCCCTAGAGTGATCAGCTATGGATGAGACTTGCTAAAATGAAAAGCGAAATATTGTCAGTTTTATTGATCCCGGAATTACATCGAAATTCAGGCTGTTACAAATTTTGATCAGAAATTGCTGACATGGCGATACAATCAATACCGACCATCTTATGTGACATGACTAGCGGTTGACGTGGACAATTTTTACAGTTTTTTTTCACTATTATGAGCTTTTTCTTTTTTTCTTTTTCTTTCCTTTTCTTTCTTTTTTCTTGTTTTTCCTATTCATCTTCTTCCCTCCAACTGTCGCCAGGGCCTTGTCAATGACTGGTGTAGGTCGCCGATTATAGGCAAGGGCATCGCGAGCGTCACCAGTGATCGGCGGAGAGAAGAAGACAAATAGGAAAAACAAGAAAATAAAAGTAAATAAATTAATAGAAGAGAAAAAAATCAGAAAATTAAAAAAACATTTTGCAAAAATCGTCCATGTTAAGCTGCGGCAATCCGATCACGCCACATAGGATGGTCGACCCTAATTAGACCTCCACGTTAGTGATTTCCGACCAAAAATGATGAGATAGACTACAGTGAAAAATCATCATTGGGTTTAAGATTGCATTGGCCAAATAAGAAATTTAGAACTGAATTGACGACCATATAATGAATTTAGAAATTTTTGGATAATTCGCCCCATGTTATTGTCACCTTATACCTATTGTTATGATATTCACTAATTTAGTGTTAAATGACGTTGGATGGGCAGATGGGCCGTCATACATTATGCAGTGTCCTATTCAAACCAACCAAAGTTACGTTTACAACTTCACAATCACAGGCCAAAGTGGCACCCTATTTTGGCATGCTCACATCTAATGGCTCAGAGCAACCATTCACTTAGACTCCGAATTGTTTAAGGTTTTTCACTTAGAATTTAAATGGTCTAACGTTTTTCACTCAAAATTTTGAATTATCTGAATTTTTCACTTAGAGCTTGAATTGTCTAAGGTTTTTAACTTAGAATTTAAATTTAGTGCAAATAGAGGTTGCACCAAGAATGAGTATAGCAAAAGGCAAATGACTAAATCATTTCGTCATGATAATCGAGACTTAAAATAACCATCTCTTTTGCTAGTAATAAAATCATTACGAGTATGATATTGGTTAATCAGTATTGAAAGACCCTCATTCATAAAATATGTGATATTCGAGCATGATTCCAAACGAAAATGTCCAATGGTTCCTTGCTAGCTATATGGATTTTCACGTTTGATTTGACCGATGGCCATATTTCTAGATCAACAAGGTCGGCACCCTTAACTCTTGTACATGTCTTGTAATTTGATGGCCGAGTGAAAGATCGACACCCTTAATTTACTTTAATTTGATTGTGTCATATTCAACAAAATCGCGCTTATTTCTTAGCAATAAATTCAAATTTCTCGGGTTTGACTGATTACTTTTTATCTATTTCATTGATTACCTTTTCAACTGATACAAAATTTGATGAGAGAAAATCAAAATTTGTTCATGTGCACAGTAAAAAACTAATGAGAAAATTAGTGGGACTTAATTGTTGTAACAATAACCTAATTCGAGTTGGAGTAAAGTGTACCTCTTTAACCAAGTTGGCAGAAAAAATTTCCTTAATTTTTTATTAGTTCGCGTGTATGTTAGGTGACTTTCTGCACATTATGTGGCATTCCATTAGATTGTTCTTTCTTGATAACCCTATACTGACATGGACATTTTATTAAGATATAATATAACAAATCAACAAGGCCAAAGAAGTGCCAAATAAAGAGTGATCGTTGTATCCAAAGAAATTTACCTCTATTTACAATGAAATCAAAAGGCGTTTTGTGAAGCTCAAAGAGATGCTAAGCACTTGGAACTTAGTGTGCAACATCAATGGCAAGTTTTCCGGTTGACATTCTGATGGAGATCTTCTTGAGGCTCTCCACAAGACCTTTGGTCCGATTCAGGTGTGTATGTAAATCTTGGAATTCTCTTCTCACCAGCCCCTCTTTCATCAAAGCTTATCTTGAGAGATCAACCAAATTGCAAAAATTCGCTCTTGTTAAGTATGACTTGGACAACCATTTGAGAGTGCAGATGTTCTATTCTCCCAATAACGAACTATCTCGTCTCGATACATCATTCGTCGAAGATGAGGAAAAGTTCAAATTAGTTGGTTCATGTAATGGAATTGTTTGTGTATCCACTTCTGACAGTAAAAATCTTCACCCCTCGAAGATCTTTCTATGGAACCCATCAACTCGTGAAAACTTCACCCTTCCTCAACCCAGTTTTCATGTGTCAAACTTGGTTGGATTTGGATTCGATCCCTTAAGTGGTTATCCTGATGATTTTAAAGTAGTCAACGTGAATATATATTTTGAAAAACGCCCCAACTATACCTCCCAAGTGGAGGTGTATAGTTTTAGAAGAAATTGTTGGAAACCACTCGGCAACATTTTCCCTCCATCGCTTACTCAACGCTTAGGTGATCAAGTTATCTTTAAGAATTTCATCTGTTGGTGCCCTCAGTTTGACCTTAACCGTGAACTAATTACATTAGTGATCCTATTTGACGTAGTTAAAGAGGTTTTCCAAAAAATAGAACTTCCAGATACAATGCCTTGTAGAAAGAAATATATCAGCTTGCTAGATGGATCCTTATCGCTGATAGCACATGACTCATCGACCAGAAATTATGAAGTATGGATTATGAAAGAGATCGATGTCTGCGAATCGTGGACCAAGTTGTATACAATTGGACTGTCTACAGTAAGCGTTGCGCGCTATTGGCCGCTAGGGTTTGCAAATTCCGGAGAAGTTTTCTTCGCAAGGAGCATGCATATAGGTAGACGCTTCAAATCTCTCACTTATTTAGTTTTATACAACGTACGGAGTGAAAAGTTTGAGGCATTTAAAGTCAAAGTAGATTCCTACCATAGCACTCAAATGGTAACTTGTGTAGAAAGTTTGATTTCTCTCTCATCCACAAACAATGCTGAGCATTAGGTGGTTGGGAAAATTGCTTTTCAAACGAAAGAATACATAGAGAGAAATACGTTGTGCTATGTTAAGGAGACTTCTATTTGTATGATTAACATTCTCTCTTGCATTTCTATGTACTTTTCAACATGTAGCTTTTGATATGTTCTCGGATTGATGAATGGATTGTTGTGTAATTTATTACCTGCTGAATCGATGGACTGTTTATTGGAATGTAAGTCAATGTTCATGTGATGGAAACAAGTAACAGTAGCAGCATTAACCTGGTTTCTGGACGATTTTACTAATACTTGACATGACAAGTGAATATCAAGAAATCTAACATGTTGTATCAGCTTTTCTCTTCATCATTTTAAGACATGGAATATCAAAAAAGAAACAAAAATAGTAATAACAACCTAGAGTTTCATAAAGCCTAAGATGCTTGGGAAAATATTTTATGTCACTAAAGCCCATTCCCATACCATTTCCTTTTCTACTCAACTCCGAAAATTTGTACTCGCTTCATTCTCATAAAGGATCAGGCCAGTATAAGATCATGGTGGACGTGGGAATTTTAGGGGACGTGAAATAGAAATCGTTTTAGGGTGCATTTGTTTTATGAAAAATTTAAAATTTAGAAAATATTTTTCAAAAAATAATTGGTTATATCGCTTAAAAATATTAGTGAATGGAAAATATTTTACTTATGGACAATCATGTATACCTATTTATTTTCGTGGGTGATGAAAATATTTTTTATTCATTCATTTTTTAAACAAAAAAAATTATTATTTTTCGAAAAATGTTTTCCAAATCTTGAGTTTTCCTTAAAACAAACACACCCTCATATTTAGTAAAAAAAGGAAAAACATATGCCCGCACAAGTGTGGAATTTAGAGCCGATCATGGACCAGTTAGCCTTCTAGGCCCCATTATTTTTTAGTTTCAAATTTATTTTTTAGTCTATCATATCTTTAACTCACATTTCTCTCTAACTTTTGCTCTACTAACGTCCCCACCCCTCAATCTATTTACTAGTAGGGTCATATGTCTATTGACGAGTTGCCTCCTTATCCTAAATAGACACACACAGGCTACTCGTTCTCATAAAGAAAATTTAATTTTTGGCGGTCTTGAGTAATGTTTGTAGGCCTAATAACAACCCGATTGAAGGAATGAGCTTGGGCCGAATTTAGGGCAGAAACCGTTTATATCATTTTTTCTACTTGGCTTACTTTTTCTCCTTTTGTTTTGGGAACTAAAACCTCCGCAAGGATTAATATTTAAGATGTGTGCATGGCGTGATTTTTATTATAACGATCTAAAAAGTTAACTAGAATACCAAGAAAGGGATAATTACCAAAAAAAAATGTAAGTCTATTATACGGATGTCAATTTAGTCCTAAACTTTTTAATTTGGCCAATTTAGTCCTAAATCATTTGCCGATTTGCCCATTTAGTCCTTTCAGCCAATTTTAGCCAGAAATCACTGATGTGGACGCTAGTCATCCTACGTTGTATGGCCAATGCTGATGTGGACAATTTTTACAATTTTTCTTAAATTTTTGTAAATTTTTTTTTCTTTCCTATTTTCTGAATTTATTTTTCTTTTCTGTTCTTTTTTTTCTACTGTAGTTTGGTGAGTGACGTCAGCCGACCTTTTCCCAGTGGCCCTTACCTGTAGCTCTGGGTGAGGGCCATGACCCTTGCCTGCCACAACATTTCCTTCCATCGCTTACACAACACTTAGGCCATCAAGTTATCTTCGAGAGTTCCATATGTTGGTGCCCTTGCTTTTGCCTCGACCCTGAAATCATCACATTGTTGATCCTATTTGATGTAGTTCAAGATGATTTCCAAAAATTAGCATTTCTAGATATAATGCCTCCAGAGGAGAAACATATCAGCTTACTGGATGGATGTTTGTCTCTAATAGCACATAACTAATCGACCAACCGTTAAGAAGTATGGTTCATGAAAGAGTTTGGCATCTACGAATCATGGACCAAGTTGTATACGATTGGAGTGTCTGGGAGAAGCATTATGAGTTATTGGCCAGTTGGTTTTGCAAATTCTGGAGAAGTTTTCTTCCTAAGAAGTATGAATGTGGGTTTATGCTTCAAATCTCCCATTTATTGGGTTCTATAAAACGTAGGGAGTGAAAAGTTTGAGGCATTTGAAGTCGAAGCCAATTCTCGCTTTAGCAATCGACCGGTTCCTAGTATGGAGAGCTCGATTTATCTCTCATTGATAAAAAAAAAAAAGTTGATTATCAGTTGACAGGGAAAATCGCCTTGTGGTATGTCGAAGAGACTTCCATTTGTATTAATAAAATTCTTTACTTTTCATAATACAGCTCTTAATCTGGTTTCGAATAGATAACTTGATTGTTGTGCTAACTTAGAGTATTATGAGTACAATCCAAGTAAAATATTTTCTTCTCCTAATCTTTTTGTGTGTTCATGAATGTTATGTATCTCTTCGTGCACTAGCAGATTGTGTTGCATTCAGTAATTCACAGTAAACACGTGGTGCATCCCACAGTATTGTTCTTTCTTGGTAAGCTGACTTGACTAAGAACTCTTGATGAAATAAACTAAGCAGCTAGGCAAAAGATGTCTTCCTAGAGCCCAAAGGCGTCGTCACATCCAAAGAAGTTGACCCCCATTTACATAGAAATCATAAGTAACTTGTGAAGTCTTAAAGAGATTTTACTGAGCACCTGAAAAAATTGTGCGACAACAATGGCAAACTTGCCAGTTGACAATGGAGATCTTATTAAGACTCCCGGCAAGACCTTTGATATGATTCAGGTATGTATGTAAATCATGGATAGTTGTCTCTAATAGCACATAATTCATCACCCAATTATGTATAGCAGAGATATATGTTGTACTATAACAAAAGAGACATTGTATGGTTAAAGATTTGATTCTGCATACTTTCCACAATAGGTCCTTGTATGGTATCATATTCGTTACACCAATGCAATTGAGTCCGAAAAACTATTTAAAAGTACAATTAAATCCTGAGCAATTAATACATCCATTAGTGATGTCCAATTTGAGTGACGGAAAATGCGAATTGAATGTATTCCAATGACATGTGGCGAGAATTGGGGGGATAATTACCAAAAAAAAGTCATAAACCTATTGTACGAATGTCAATATAGTCATAGACCTTTCAATTTAACCAACTTAGTTATATACCTTTTGACGATTTATTAATATAGTCATTCTGGTAAATTTTGGCCAGTAATCGCTGACATGAATACCGGTCATCCTACATGATATGACTAGTGCTAACGTGGATGTTTTCACATTTTTTTAAATATTTTTGAAATTTTTCTTTCTTGTTCCTTTTTTTTCTTTTCTCTTTTGTTTCGTTTTTTTTCCTTCTTCCTCCACCGGTAAGTGTAACTGTATTCTTCTTTGTTAGTGGCCGTTAAAGTGATCTTTTTGGTTAGACAGATCAAGGAGGCAACTTTTAGTAATTGTATATTTCTAGGATTTCTTTTATGGTCTTAAAGAGAAAAATGGAAGTGCACTACACAATGAGTGCCCACCTTCGAGTCAATTGTAACATCTGTCAAATATTAACTTGAACACCCAAAAAACAAACAACAACAACAACCCGAAACCCGACCCGGGTTTTGCGATTCAGGCCATGTTCGATTTGGGTGGGGTTTAGGTCAAGAGCCCACACATCTCTTAATGTTCGGTTCGGGTAGGGTAGCATGGAAACCCAACCCATTGACACCCCTCCTGGTCACCATGGCTGGCCATAGGCAAGGGTTTGTGAGGGTCAAGCCTCGCCAACTTTGGCGAGGGTTGACCTCACCGGCCCTCTCCTATGACTGGTCATCGACCATGGCGACCGGTAGAGAAAGTAGGAAAAAAAGAAAAGAAAAAATTCACAAAAAAAATTATAAAAAACTTAGAAAAATTCAAAAAATTGTCAATGTTAACGCTAGTCGTGCCACGTAGGACGGCTGATGTTTACGTTAGTGATTGCCAACAAAAATTGTCCAGAAATACTAAACTGGCAAATTGTCAAAAAGTTTATGATTAAATTGGCCAAATTGAAAGTTTAAGACTGAATTGACATACGTACAATATGATATGATTTTTTAAAGTAATTTTCCCGAGAATGGGTGCCACGCCAGAAAAGGCAAACTTAAATAAAATTAGAAAATTGCCGAAAAAAAGAAAAGGAAATAACCAAAAAATGACTTGCAAATATGTTTTTTCCAATGTAAATAAGATGGGAGAAGAGCTACATCTTTATTCGAGAGTCAAACACTGAAATCCCAATATGGCAATCAAGAGGGGATGGATGAATTGGTTGACAAATGGTATAAGACAGATAAGCAATGCTGTGAAAGACGCGCAGTGATTCTATGCAGAGAAAAAAAAATACAGGAATAAAAAAGTTTGAGAATAAGAGAACAGGGGTCGAGTACACATAGAGGTTCGGTTGTCCGATCCTAGTTCTCTCTCAGTATAAACAGCTTTGAAATCTGCGAAGGTCAGATTGCATAAAATTACTAAATCAAGGAGATCACGAGCTACAAAGTCTTCACAGTAGTAGCAGCAAGTAAGCACAAGAGTAATGAAAGCTCTCTCGAAACACTCCAACTAATACAGCACCAGAGTTCTTGTAACCTCATAAAACACTCCAACTTTTTGTGTTTACAAGAGAATAAAACCACCCCGAATTCAATTCGAAAGCTCTCTCGAAATGTTCACAAATCTAAGCACAAGAGTAATGACACTAAGTAGATATTCACGATTTCTCGTGAAGACAAAACTTTAAAGGCCTTGATTGCATCCTCGGCGCAAGACGCTGATGTAACACGGGTTTGCAAATTCAACTTTTAGAGACATCTATATGAAAGAACTAAATATGATTTCTTCATAAATATGCCACACAATATAAATATGTCGGCATTGTAATGCCAAATAAAATGATTGAATGTTTGAGAGCGCATCTCCATATATCAGAATTAGGTTAAAAAGGATAAATCCTAAAATATAAAACAATGACAATACGATGTGCATTCCATTACATTGTTCTTTCTTGACAACACTAGTCAGAGAAGGACATTTTAACAAGATATAACACAACAAATCAACAGGGCCAAAGAAGTGCCAGATATAGTCAAAAGGCACCGTTGCGTCCAAAGAAATTCACTACTATTTACATTGAAATAAGAAGCGTTTTGTGAAGTTCAAAGAGATGCTAAGCGCTTGAACAAGTGTGGAAGATCAGTGGCAAGTCTTCCGGTGGACATCTGATGCAGAATCTATTAGTGGTGCGTTTCTGGACCGGTTGGACAGGCAAAAGTCCAAACGGAAGGCGAAACGGTGATGCGACTAGAACCGGCGGACGCGGTTGATGACATCAGATCGGGCTCAAATTCGGTCGTTTGAAGTGAAACGGCGGTCTGAACACAACTCACCACCTTTGGTCGTGACTAACGATGGATTTTAGCGATTCAGGATCGTTTACATGGATTTTTCTATTATTTTAATATTTTTTATGGGTTTTAATTTTAAGGGTAGTTTTGTAATTTTGATATTTTATGTTTTATAGTTCTAGTAGGGTTTGGTTTAGGGATATATAAGCTTGTTTTAGGGTTCTTTTTGAAAAGAAGAACATTATCATCAATATTGAATTTCAGGATTTCTCTCTCTAAGCAAGGTTTTGCTTGAATTACTCGCTGAACGCTGCGTTAGGTGGTATCAAAGCCTATGGCGACTGGCGGTGGTCTTCGTGACGATGATCAGGAGACTGGAGCCCCAATCCTTGGGAACGACACGCTGCAACGTTTGGAGCAGCGTTTAATGGAACGCTTGGATCAATGGATTGATCAAAGTCTTCATCGTTTCGAAGAATGATTTGACGAGTTAACAGATCGATTCGAAGGTCTCGGCGTTGATGTGAACCGGAATCGACAAAACAGCAGAAGACCGGGTGTAGATCTTGCTTGCGGTGATCCTGTTGATAGGCCTGTTCCTGTCCGCAGGCTGAATAACCCTCTATTTTCAGAGAGTTCGAAAGAAGAAGAAAACGATTATTTTGATGAGGAACGTGCTGATTATGGCGGCAGACATCGTCATGGAGGATTTCAAAGAGGATATGATAGGAGAGATGGAAGACGACATTACGACGATCGTGAAGGTAACGACTTTAAATTGAAAGTCGATATTCCTTATTTTAATGGAAGTCTGGGCATAAAAGAATTTCTGGATTGGATTGCTGATATAGATAGATTTTTCGATTATATGGAGACCCCTGGTGAGAAAAGGGTGCGATTAGTAGCCTGTAGATTAAAGGGGGGTGCATCTGCATGGTGGGAGATAATGCATAATAAGAGGGAGCGAGAAGGGAAAGAGAGAGTTCGAACTTGGACTAGGATGAGGAGGCTGCTGAAATAGGAGTTCCTTCCACCCGACTATGAACATATGTTCCAGCAGTACCAACGTTGCCAGCAGGGCAATCGGACTGTACATGAGTATACGGCGGAATTTATGAGATTGGCGGAGCGGAATAATCTATCGGAGACGGAGGGACAGCAGGTGGCCAGATATCTCGATGGTTTGAAACCCTTCATTCGAGATAAAATTGGGGTGCAGTTTCTGCGAAATTTAACTGAAGCGAAGAATATGGCGATGAAGGCAGAATTGATGCAGTAAGACAAGGGAAAAGAGTATACGAAAATTATCGAGGTTTCAGTTCGAGCAGTTCGATAGAGAAGAGTGGCTTCAACAACCGCAACAACCTAGGGTGAAATCAAGAAGATAAGGCATTAGAAAGGCGTCCTATGAACGAGCCGAGGGATAAGAGAACGCAAGCACAAAAAACTGTGAACCCTAACCCTTATGCTAAACCAGCCGTGATAAAGTGTTACAGGTCTAATCAACCTGGACACCGATCTAATGAATGCCCTCAGCAAAAAATCGTAAACGTGGCAGCGAGAGATGAGGAAGAAGATGGGTATTGCTGTGAGCCAGATGGTGAAGAAGACGATTTTGAAGATGAAGAAGGGGAAGTAAATTGTGTGGTGCGCAGGATGATGTTGGCCCCAAAATAGGAAGATGATTCGCAGCGCCATCAGTTATTCCGAACTAGGTGCACTATTCTGGGAAAAATATTTACCGTGGTTATTGATAGTGAAAGCATGAAGAATATCATTGGGAAAGAGGCAGTGAAGAAGCTAGGAATACCCGTGGAGAAGCATCCTAATCCCTATACATTAGGATGGATTAAATCTGGAGCGGAAAGTATTAAGGTGACTGAGCGATGTAAAATTCCATTCTCCATTGGAAAATATCATGATGAACTGTATTGTGATGTGGTAGACATGGATGTATGTCACGTGTTGTTTGGGAGGCCATGGCAATTTGACGTAGATGTGCAGTATTCGGGAAGGAGCAATCAGTATAATCTCGTGAAGGATGGAGTGAAGTACACGTTGCTGCCACTGAAAAATAAAGGAAAACAAGCTGCTGAAAATAATTGCCTTACCCTTACAAGGAAATTTGAAGCTGAGATTAAGGAGACCCGACAGATTCACGCGTTAATAGTGAAACAGGCATTCGAGCCAGAGGCTGAATTACAAGTGGAGGAGCAGCCCGAATCAGTTAAGCTTTTATTGAAGGAGTTTAGTGAGCTCATGCCTGTGTAGATCCTAGATGGGTTGTCGCCTATGTGCGATATTCAGCACCATATAGACTTAATTCCTGGTGCTAGTCTGCCTAATTTACCGCACTACAGGATGATTCCTAAAGAGAGCGAGATTCTAAAAAAGAAAGTGGAGGAGTTGTTACGAAATGGGCACATTTAGAATGGCATGAGCCCATGTGCTATTCCGGCCTTGTTGACTTCTAAGAAAGATGGGAGTTGGCGGATGTGTGTAGATAGCAGGGCCATTAATAAAATAGCCGTGGGTTACAAGTTTCAAATTCCGAGATTGGATGACATGCTGAATAGGTTGCACGGTGCTAAGTGGTTCTCGAAGCTGGATTTGAAGAATGAGTACCATCAGATTTGGATTCGGCCTGGAGATGAGTGGAAGACAGCTTTCAAGACAAAGGAGGGGCTGTACGAATGGTTGGTAATGCCTTTCGGACTTTCCAATGCTCCAAGTACTTTCATGAGACTGATGAATCGGGTTTTGAAATCTTTTATTGGCAAATTCGTTGTAGTTTATTTTGATAATATTCTGATTTATAGTAAGACTGAGGAGGATCATCTGATGCACTTAAGGGAGGTATTGATAGCTTTGCTGATTAATAAGCTGTATGTTAATCTTAAGAAGTGTAGTTTTTTAACTAATAAGCTGTTATTCTTGGGGTTTATTATTACTGTTGAAGGAATAGAGGTAGATGAGGCGAAGGTAAGAGCAATCAGAGAGTGGCCGACTCCTAAAACAGTTTCTGACGTTAGGAGTTTTCATGGGTTGGCTACTTTCTATCGGCGATTTATTAAGAATTTCAGTACTATCGCAGCCCCGATTACTGAATGTATGAAGAAAGGAAAATTTCTATGGAGAAAGGAAGCAGAGAATAGTTTTGCTATTCTGAAGGAAAAGTTATGTACTGCACCTGTTCTTGCCCTACCTAATTTTGATAAACTGTTTGAAGTGGACTGTGATGCCAGTGGAGTGGTTATGGGAGTTGTTTTGTCTCAAGAGCGCAGACCAATTTACTATTTCAGTGAGAAGCTTAGCGAGGCGAGGCAAAAGTGGAGCACTTATGACAAAGAATTCTATTCTGTCGTAAGGGCTTTGAAGATCTGGGAGCATTATCTGATTGGGAAAGAATTCGTCCTTTATTCTGATCATGAAGCTTTGAAGTATCTAAATAGTCAGAAGAGAATTAGTAAGGATATGCATGCGCGATGGTGTCAATTTTTGCAAAAATTTCATTTCAGATTACACACAAGTCAGGTGTGCATAATGTCGTAGCAGATGCATTGAATAGGAGAGCTGGCTTGTTGATTACATTAAGCAAAGACATCTTGGGGTTCGAGCAGCTGAAAGACTATTATGCAGATGATGATGACTTTGGGCAAATTTGGAAGTCATGTGCTGCTGGTCAACCTGTACAAGAATTTTATGTGCAGGATGGCTATTTGATGCGTAGCAACCAGCTTTGCCTTCCTCGAACATCATTACGAGAAAAGGTAATTCGTGATTTACATGATGGAGGATTAGCTGCACACTTGGGTCGTGATAAAACTTTTGCTGCAGTCCGAGAACAATTTTACTAGCCCCAGTTGTGTAGAGATGTCAGCAGGTATATACAAAAGTGTTATGTTTGCCAGACTGTTAAGGGGAAATCTAAGAATACATATTTGTATATGCCATTACCTGTTCCTGACAATATATGGGAAGATCTGTCCATGGATTTTGTGCTTGGTTTGCCACGAACACAAAGAGGTGTGGATTCTGTTTTTGTTGTAGTTGACCGATTTTCCAAGATGACGCACTTTATTCCTTGTAGAAAGACTTCTGATGCAGTAAGTGTGGCTAGGTTATTCTTTAAGGAGGTGGTTCGTTTGCATGGTGTTCCTAAGTCTATTACCTCTGATAAGGACAGCAAATTTCTAGGGCATTTTTGTTGGACTTTATGGAAACTGTTTGATTCATCTTTGAATTTCAGTAGCACTACTCACCCGCAGACTGATGGGCAAATAGAGGTAGTTAATAGAACTCTGGGAAACTTGATTCGAAGCATTTGTGGAGATAAGCCGAAGCAGTGGGATGTTGCTTTATCACAGGCAGAGTTTGCTTATAATAATGCAGTTCATAGTTCTATTGGCAGGTCGCCTTTTTCTGTTGTTTATACAAAGGCGCCTCAGCATACTCTGGATTTAGTACGGTTGCCTAAGCAAGCGGATAAGAGTGTAGCAGCGGATTATATGGCTAAACAGATTGTGGAAGTGCATCATGAAGTCCAACAGAAGCTAGAGGAAGCTAATCAGAAGTATAAAGCTGCAGTAGATAAGCATAGGCGGAAGCAGGTGTTTGCAGTAGGTGATCACGTCATGGTTTTTCTTCGTAAAGAGCGATTATCAGTTGGATCTTATAGCAAATTGCAGCAAAAGAAGTATGGGTCTTACACTGTCAGCAAGAAGATCAACGATAATGCTTATGTTATAGACCTTCCACATAGTATGGGCATATCTAACACTTTCAATGTTGCTGATTTATCACCGTTTCATGAGTCCACAGAGCCATTATATCCAGATCTTGATTTTAACTCGAGGACGAATTCTTTTCAAGTGGAGGAGAATGATGCAGAATCTATTAGTGGTGCATTTCTGGACCGGTTGGACAGGCAAAAGTCCAAACGGAAGGCGAAACGGTGATGCGACTAAAACCGGCAGACCTGGTTGACGATATCGGATCGGGCTCAAATTCGGTCGTTTGAAGCGAAACGACGGTCTGAACACAACTCATCGCCTTTGGCTGTTACTAACGATGGATTTTAGCGATTCGGGATCGTTTACATGGATTTTTCTATTATTTTAAATTTTTTTTATGGGTTTTAATTTTAAGGGCAGTTTTATAATTTTGATATTTTATGTTTTATAGTCCTAATAGGGTTTGGTTTATGGATATATAAGCTTGTTTTAGGGTTCTTTTTGAAAAGAAGAACATTATCATCAATATTGAATTTCGGGATTTCTCTATCTAAGCAAGGTTTTGCTTGAATTACTCGCAGAACGCTACGTCAACATCCTAATGGAGATCTTCTCGAGGCTCTCCGCTAGACTTTTGGTTCGATTCGGGTGTGTATGTAAATCTTGGAATACTCTTCTCACCAGCCCCTCTTTCGTCAAAGCTTATCTTGAGAGATCAATCAAAATGCACGAATTTGAGCTTCTTCAGTATGACCTTGACAATTTTTTGAGAGTACAGATTCGCTATCCTCCCGAAAGCAAATTATCTAATCTCAATATTTCATTTGTCGGAGATGTTCAAAAACTCACAAAGGTAGATTCATGCAATGGAATTGTTTGTTTATCTACAAGGAATCCTCACCACTCCGAGATCCTTTTAGGGAACCCATCAACGGGTGAAAACATAGCCCTTCCTCAATCCAGCTTTCATGTGTCACACTTGGATTCAATTCCTTAAGTAGTCATTCAGATATTTTAAAGTAGTCAATGTGAATATATATTCTCAACAGCCCTCGAACCATAGCTCCCGAGCGCGTATAAAATATACCTCCCGAGTGGAGGTATATAGTTTTAGAAGAAATTCTTGGAAAAAACGTGGCAACATTTTCCCTTCAAAGATTACCCGCTTATGCGATCAAGTTATCTTCAAGAATTTCATCTGTTGGTGCCCTTGTTTTCGCCTCCGTAACAAAATCATCACATTGGTCCTATTTGATGTAGTTAAAGATGTTTTTCGAAAAATAGCGCTTCCATATATAATACCTCCTGAAGAGAAACATATCAGCTTGCTGAATGGCTGCTTGTCTCTGATAGCACATAACCCATCGACCAAACATTATGAAGTATGGATCAAGAAAGAGTTCGGTGTCAGTGAATTGTGGACCAAGTTGTATACGATTGGAGTGTCTACTAGAAGCATTGAGTGTTATTGCCCACTTGGGGTTTGCAAATTCTTGAGAAGTTTTTTTCTTGGGATAATGACACAAAACAGTCCCCGAACTTTGGCTCAATATGTAATTTGATCATTGAACTTTTAATTTGTTCAATGTAGTCCCTGAATTTTAGGTTAATGTTCAATGTGGTCCCTCAATTTTTAATTTGTTCAATGTTATCCCTGAACTTTTGGTACATGTTCAATTCAGTCCCTGAACTATATGAAAATATTAAATGTAGTCCCTGAACTTGAATTAATCGAAAAGACTGTATTGAATATTTTTATATGGTTCAGGGACTGAATTGAACATGTACCAAAAGTTTAGGAATGACAATGAACAAATTAAAAGTTTAGGGACCACATTGAACATTGGATTAAAGTTTAGGGATTACATTGAATAAATTAAAAGTTCAGGGATCAAATTGCATATTGGGCCAAGGTTCATGGACTGTTTGTGTCATTTTCCCTTTCTTCTTCAAGAGCATGTATATGGGTTTCAAATCTCCCAATTGTTTGGTTCTATACAACCCACAAGGTGAAAGGTTTGAGGCATTCATAGTCCAAGCCGATTCGTACTACAGCACTCGACTGGTTACTTGTATAGAGAGTTTGATTTCTCTTTCATCCACAAAAGTTGTTGAGCATTAGGTGGTTGCGAAAGTTACTTTTCCGACTCAAGAATACTAAGAGAGAAATAAGTTGTGCTATATTAAGGAGACTTCTATTGGTATTATGAAGATATTCTCATTTATTTCCATGTATTTGTCATAATCTATGTAGCATCGACACGTTCCGGAGGCTGCCGTGTCGGTGTCCGACAAGCTTGGACACGCTCAAACACGCGGTGAACGCGCCGGACACGCCGGCGACACGCGAGTCCAAAATCCGACACACAATTTCGACACGCATGGTAAAAAAAGAAGAAAAAAAAAAGCAATAGGATGAAAGAAGAAAGAAAAGTGTCCTTAGGCCAAATCCCTCACTCGCCTGAGCCATGAACGAGGACACATACGCCGCATTGTCCTCGACGCTCCCCTATGGTAAACGTGTTGGACGCGTTGTACTTGCCAATCCCAATCCCTTTCGACAGAGAGTACCCGTTGATCTAGAAGTGGTGGGAGCTATTGATGGCGTCGAGATCGACATCGACGAGGAGGAGGGAGAAGATGAAGTAGCCTCGACGAATGGGAGGTGGGGGATCTGGGAATCCGTCGGGATAGTCTTTTGTGGGAAAAAAACGAAAATGGTCAAGAGAAAAAATATATATGGCCAAAGGAACTTTACTTTGTCACATGGCATAATAAAATAATGAAATATGTCACGGATAATTTATCAAATTAATCTAATTTATTTATTTATTTATAGATTTGAATCAAATTAATTTGACTGAAATAATCATAAAAATGATAATTTATCATGTATATATAAAAATATACATTTAATATACAATGTGTCGGAATTTTCTATTTTTTGAAAAATGACGTGTCAGTGTGTCGTGTCGCGTGTCGGTGCTACATAGGTCATAATATAGCTCTTGATAAGTTTCGAAATTATGAAAAACATTGGCTAAAACCCCACGAAATGACTTGAGGATGTTTATTTCTCCCGCGGGAAAACAATACCAAAATGAGTTGCTACTCGAGAGTTAGGCACATCTTCATCATATCCAATCAAAGAGATTATGGTGAGCACTCGAAAGAACAGTCCGAGAATAGTGGCAAGCTTTTCAAATTGACATTCTATGGAGTTTTTTCATGGAGCCTTCCGGCAAGACCTTTGATCCGATCCTATGAACTTGAGGGAAGCGGCCAAATTGACAGCTGTGCTTAAGAATAATTGACAACAGGCAATGAATCAACCACAAGCATCACAGTCGGTCGAGTTAGGAAGAGTTACCAAGAAAGTTCTAAACCTATTGCAATTGTATCAATTCAGTTCTAAATCTTCTTCTTTTTTTGCCAATTGAATCCTAAACCATTTCACGTTGTGCCAATTGATTCCATCTGGCTAATTTTGGCCGGATATTACTGACGTAAACGCAGGTCGTCTTACGTGGCACACCCAGCACTGACGTGAACATTTTTAATAATATTTTTTTGAATTTTTTTATTTATCCTTTTTTTTTCTTTTCTTTTCCATCCTTTCTTTTTTTTTTTTTTGTAAAAGATATTTCACTTTCCGGGCAACATCCCCTTTTTTGGTGAAACCGTAGGAAAATCATGGAATTCTCTACTCTATAACCCTTTTTCATCAACCAAGTTGCATAAACTTTTCCGTGTGTCCAACCTGATATAATTAAACAAAACATATGATTGATCGAAAAATTTTAAACATTATAAATGGTTTTAAAAATTAGAAAAAAATTTCATTCACGTATATCAACGTGTTTATAAAAACTTTTATTAACATAAATCAAGTTATATAAATATATCCAAAAATATCGTGTTGACATTGGTAACATGTTGGCCTATTTAACAAAACGTGTCTTATCATACACAATTTGAGAAGATTAACTAGTCAAAGACACATTTATCATTCGTGAACAAACGGGTTGATCCGTTTATGATGAATACAACTAAGCTCAACCTCAATCACGCTTTTAACTGGTGTACATGTCTAGCAATTAGAAGGCCGTGTGAGAGATCAGCACCCTTATATTGTTCTTTCTCGATGATCCTAAGCTGACAAGGACATATTGGCAAAATACGATATAACAAATCAACAAGGCCAAAGAAATGCCAGAAAAAGTCAAAAGGTATCGTTGCATCCAAAGAAGTTCATCGCTATTTACTTCGAAATGAGAAGCCATTTGTGAAGTTCAAGGAGATGCTACGCACTATCCTAAGCTGACAAGGACATGCTGACAAATTACAATATAACAAATCAACAAGGCCAAAGAAATGCCGGATAAAGTCAAAAGGTATCGTTGCATGCAAAGAAGTTCACCACTATTTACTTTGAAATGAGAAGCCATTTGTGAAGTTCAAAGAGATGCTAAGCACTTGAACAAGTGTGCAAGACCAATGGCAAGTTTTCCGGTTGACATTCTAATGGAGATCTTCTTGAAGCTCTCCGCAAGACCCTTGGCCCAATTCAGGTGTGTATGTAAATCTTGGAATTGTCTTCTCACCAGCCCCTTTTTCATCAAAGCTTATCTTGAGAGATCGATCAAATTGCATGAATTCAATCTTCTTAAGTATGACTTGGACAACTTTTCGAGAGTACAGATTCGCTATCCTCCCAAGAACGAATTGTCTGATCTTGATATTTCATTTGTCAAAGATGGCGAAAAATTGGAATTGGTTGGTTCATGCAATGGAATTGTTTGTTTATCCACTTTTGATAGTGAGAACCCTCAACACTCGAAGATCTTTCTATGGAACCCATCAACTGGTGAAAACCTAGCCCTTTCGCAACCCAACTTTCATGTGTCAAACTTGGTTGGATTCGGATTCGATCCCTTAAGTGGTCTTCCAGATGATTTTACAGTAGTCAATGTGAATATATATTTTGGAAAACACCCAAACTATACCTCTCAAGTAGAGGTGTATAGTTTTAGAAGAAACTGTTGGAAACAACTCGGCAACATTTTCCCTCCATCGCTTACCCAACAATTAGGCAATCAAGTTATCTTCAAGAATTTCATCTGTTGGTGCCCCTGTTTTCGCCTTGATCGCGAAATCATCACACCATTGATCCTATTTGATGTAGTTCAAGATGTTTTCCAAAAAATAGCACTTCCAGATATAATGCCTCCTGAAGAGAAACATATCAGCTTATTGGATGGTTGCTTGTCTCTAATAGCACCTAACTCATCGACCAAACATTATGAAGTATGGATCATGAAAGAGTTTGGTGTCTGCGAATCATAGACCAAGTTGTATACGATTGGAGCGTCTATGAGAAGTATTTTGAGTTATCGGCCAATTGGGTTTGCAAATTCTGAAGAAGTTTTCTTCGTACAAACCATCTTTATGGGAATACGATTCAAATCTCTCAATTTTCTGGTTATTTACAACATACGGAGTGAAAAGTTTGAGAAATTTGAAGTTGCAGTCGGTTACTACTCTACCACACGACTTGTTACTTGTATAGAGAGTTTGATTTCTCTCTCATCCACAAACAATGTTGAGCCTTAGGAGGTTTGGCAGAACTGCTTTTCAGACTAAAGAGTACATGGAGAGAAATATGTTGTATTATATAGAAGAGACTTCTATCTGTATGATTAAGAATGTCTTTTATTTCCTTGTGCTTTTCATGATAGAGTTCTTACTACGGTTCCAGATTCATGAATGTATTGCTGTGTAATTTGTCATCTAGTGAATCAACGGTCCGTTTATTGGTATATAAGTGAATATTCACGTGATGTAGAAGAAACAGCAATACCGTCAACCCGGTTTCAGGTTAATTTTACTAACACATAACATAAAAAATGAATACCAAGAAATATAACACGTACTAACACATACCGTTAATGCCATTCCAACACCCAGCTAAACTGAATATATTGCTATCTCGAGGAAAATGAAGAATCGAGATCAGATAGTTCATATGTGGCAGGACAACACATCTGCACTCTGGACAGGTAGACAAAGTCATCAAACTTGTGCAACTTGGTTGATGAAAAAGATGGTAGAGAGTAGAGAATCCCATGATTAACAGACACACCTGAATCGGATCAAAGGCACTGTCGGGGGGATCGATAAGATCTCCATTGGTATGTTCATCGGAAACTTGCCATTGTTCTCGCCCAGTTTTTTACGAGTGCTCAGCAAAATCTCTTTAAACTTCACAAGTTGCTTACGATTTCTATGTAAATGGTTGTCAACTTCTTCGGATGTGACGATGCCTTTGGACTTTAGGAAGACTTCTTTTGCCTTATTGCTTTGAATTCAGCTTACGGGAAAATTACCAAAAAAGTCCTCAACTTATTGTATTTGTGTCAATTCAGTCATAAACCTTTCAATTTGGCCAATTCAGTCCTAAACCTTTTGCAAACCAGCCAATTCAGTCCTTTTGGCCGACCGGCGCTGACGTGGCCGCCGGCTGGCGCCACGTCAGCCGGCCGGCTTCCACGTGGCAATATTTTTAATATTTTTTTTATTATTTTCGAATTTTTTTCTTTTTTCTTTTCCTTCTCCCCCTTGGCACTGTCCGTCAAGGGAGCTGCTCAGCGAGGGCCCGGCCGGCGAGGCAAGGTGGGCCCTCGCCGGCCAGGCGAGGCGGAGCTCGCCCGACGCGAGAGCCCGGCTCGCCCAGCCATGGCGAGCTCCGCCTCGCCGGATGCGGGCGAGGCGGACCTCGCCCGGCTCCGGCGGCGGAGCTTGCCCGGCCAAGGCGAGCTCCACCTCGCCCCGATGCGCGGCGGAGCTCGCCATGGCGGCTGGGCCCTCGCCGCTCACCCGGCTCGCCATGGGTGGGAGAGCTAGGCCCTTGCCTTGGGTAGGCGAGCTCGCCCTCGCCCCGGCGGCGGAGGGCCCGGCTTGCCTCGCCCGGGCCGGGCCTCGCCGTGAGCCTCCCCCTGGCCAGGACGGCCCGGGGAGAAGAAAAGAAAAAAAGAAAAAAGAAAAAAATTCAAAAATAATAATATTAGAATATTAAAATATTGCCACGTGGACGCCGGCCAGCGCCACGTCAGCCGGTCGGCGGCCACGTCAGCGTCGGCCGGCCAAAAGGACTGATTTGGCTAGTTTGCAAAAGGTTTAGGACTGAATTGGCACAAATGCAATAGGTTGAGGACTTTTTTGGTAATTTTCCCTTCAGCTTACCAAGAAAGTCAGTGAATGCAATGCATTCTGCTATCTACATCCTCCATTTTCGAGCTATTTAAACCAAAAACCCTTGGGTTTTAAAGTTTCTCTCGTTATTCTATCTTCTCATTCACTACTTTTCCATGTTTTATAAAGAAGCACGAAATCGGTGGAAAAAAAAACACGTTCACAAGGAGATAGTTTCCTTAAGTAATCTTGATGAGCTTGTGCGTTGTATTTATAACCATTCGATGTTTTAAATAGTGAATTTCTTCGCATGATAATTTATGTAACCTCTTTTCTTTGCCATCCATTGACATTTAAGTATGCACATTTGACACTATCTTAAGGAAAAATTACCAATTCAGTCCTAAACTTTTCAATTTTGCCAATGTAGACCTAAACATTTGGCAAAATTCTAATGTAGTCCTTCTAGCCAATTGCCGCTAGAAATCACTGACGTAGTAATCTATATATGTTCTTTATAAAACATGTAAACTCATAGGTTTAGAACTAAATTGGCATATGTACATTAGCATATTTCATTGCATTCACTAATTCATAGTAAACACATCATGCATCCCACATGATTGTTCTTTCTTGCTAAGCTGAGTTCACAAGGAACTACGGATAAAATATACAAAGTAACAAGGCAAAAAGAAGTCTTCCTCATCGTCACACTATGCCGATACAAAATAATCTGCTAATGTACGGATGTCAAACTATACATTTGATGTAGTTAAGAATGTTTTCCGAAAAATAGCACTTCCAATTATATTGTCTCCTGAAGAGAAACATATCAACTTACTAAATGGATGCTTGTCTCTAATAGCACATAATTCATCGACCAAACATTATGAAGGAAGTATGGATCATGAAAGAGTTCGGTGTCCGCGAACCATGGACCAAGTTGTATGCTATAGGAGTGTCCTGGAGAAGTATTGTGTGGTATTGGCCACTTGGGTTTGCAAATTCTGGAGAAGTTTTCTTCCTAAAGAACATGTATATGGGTTTGCGCTTTGTATCTCCCGGTTCTTTGGTTCTATACAACGTTGGGAGTGAAAGGTTTGAGGCATTTGAGGTCGTAGCAGATTCCCACTTTAGCACCCGGTTGCTTACTTGTATAGAGAGTTTGATTACTCTCTCATCCACAAACAATTTTGGAAAATTGCTTTACAGACTAAAGAATACACAGAAAGAAAAATATGCTGTGCTATGTTAAAGAGACTTGTATCGGTTTGATTATGATTTCTCTTTTATTTCCATGTATTTTTTATAATATGGCTCTTGATATGGTTTCGAATACATGCGCGGATTGCTTTCTAATTTATTATATGGTGTATCGATAAACCATTTGTTGGAATGCAAGTGAATATTCAAATGATGTAGATAAGAAACAGTAATACTGTTGACCTGGTTTCAAGTTAATTTACTAACAGATTAAATAAAAGAAAATCTCAAGAGTACTATTAGTTTTTCTTTTCATCACTCTAAAATATGGATTATCAAAAAAAAAAAGGAAAAGGAACAATCTTGGATTTTATAACGCTCATGATGCTTGGGAAAAGATTTTATGTCACTAGACCCCATTCCCAAACCTTTTTCCTTTTTTATGAATCTCCAAAATTTTGTACTCACTTACTCATATAGTTAGGGGAAAATTCCAAATAGCTTGAGTGTCATCATTTTCTCAAATAGCCTGAGTGCCATCATTTTTTCAAATGAGGGCCTGAAGTAAATCTTATGTCATATAAAGGCCTGAAGTGGTCTTGTCAATCTCAAACAAAGGCGTGAAGTGGCCATGGCAGTTTCAGATAAGGGTCTAACCTGGCTAGTCACCTGCCAGCTAAATATTCCAGCCAATTGAGGGCATTTTTCATCCAAAGACAATTTTAATTTTAAATTCTTTTTTTCTTTTCCTTTTTCTAGTTTTTTTCTTTTTTTGTTCGCTGACCACCGGTGATACCTTGAGAGGGCTGGGCGAGGGTCGCCCTCGCCAGAGCCCTCGCCCGATCTGGCGAGGGAGATCGGGCGAGGGCTACCCTTGCCAGCCACAGCCAAGGGATGGTCTCACTAGCGGCCGACTTAGAAGAAATTGTTGGAAACAACTTGGCAACATTTTCCCCCCATCGCCTACCCAACACTTAGGCAATCAAGTCATCTTCAAGAATTTCATCTATTGGTGCCTTTGTTTTCGCCTTACCCACGAACTTGTCACATTGTTGGTCCTATTTGATGTTGTTCAAGATGTTTTTCAAACAATAGCATTTCCAGATATAATGCCTCATGAAGAGAAACATATCAGCTTACTGGATGGATGCTTGTCTCTAATGGCACATAACTCATTGACCATAGGGGTGATCGGTTCCAAACCTGGAACCTGAAACCGGCCCTGTTATAACAGGTTCCTAGTTTTTGGAACCTGAAGCCTACTCTGTTTGCCATGTACCCTGTTTTGGAACCTACCTTGTTTTTTCAGTCCGGTTACAGGGTCTACTCGAGAACCCCTTTTTTTTTTGTTCCTTTTTTTGGTTTCATTTTTTCCGGGTAGCAAATAGGAAAACTTATAACTCAAATCAAAGGTTGTAAGTTTGACTATGCAAACAATCTTAAGTATTCATACAAACGCATATTATCTTAGTCCCAATAATTTAATGGACGTGATAAAACAGCATAAGTTCCAGTTGGATATGTAATTTCTTTGTTACAGAACAAAAATTTTAAGAAAAAGGAAATTGCTCCCTATAATGCTTACAAGCCCTTGAGTTAGACTATCTGCAAATAATGATTACCTCCCTCATCCTTTTATGATAGAATGCTTTGAATTCTGACCATATAAAATTGCAAGTGGACCTCCATATAAAACCGGTTCTAAAACCGGTCCAGGTGGGTCTTCACTTGGAACCGGAAACCGGACCGGTTCTAACCGGTTCCCAAAAAATGGAATCGGTTCCCGGACCTGTTTTTCGGGTGGGCCGGTCCGATTTCCGGATAAACCCTGTCCAGTTGCACACCCCTAATCGACTAGACATTATGAAGTATGGATCATGAAGGAGTTTGCCGTCTGCGAATCGTGGACCAAGTTGTATACGATTGGAGTGTCTATGAGAGAAGCATTGTGTGTTTTCGGCCCCTAGGGTTTGCAGATTCTGGAGAAGTTTTCTTCGTAAGCAGAAGGTATAGGGGTTTACGCTTGAAATCTCCCACTTATTTGCTTCTATACAACGTACGGAGTGAAAAGTTTGAGGCACTTAAAGTCGAAGTCGATTCCTACTGTAGCACTCGACTTGTTACTTGTATAGAGAGTTTGATTTCTCTCTCCTCCACAAACAATGTTGAGCATTAGGTGGTTGGGCAAATTGCTTTTCAGACGAAAGAATACTTGTAGAGAATTATGTTGTTCTATATTAAAGAGACTTCTACTTGTATTATTAAGATCCTCTCTTTCATTTCCATGTACTTTTTCATAATATAGCTCTTAGCATTGTTTTCAATTTATGAATGGATTGCTGTGTAATTAGTCATCTGGTGAATCAATGAACGGGTTGTTGGAATGCAAGTAGATGTCCATATGATGGAGATACGAAACAGGAACGCCGTTTTCATGTCAAGAAATCTCGCACAAAAGAAAACCAGTTTCATAATGCCCATGATGCTTGGGAAAAGATTTTGTTAGAAAGTCCAAATCAAAGGCTAAAGCTGGTAAATGGAGTGAGATCACATGAAATAATGGTGATTGGTTTCATAGAGATTTTGTTCATTGTCAAACGATGTGAGACAATATCTTAACACACTTGAAGTCAATAAAATAATGGTGTACTTGGGAATTTTAGGATATGTAATAGAAATCTCGAGTAATGTTTGTAGGCCTAATGCCAAACCCGATTGAAGGAATGAGCTTGGGCCGAATTTGGGGTATTTTTTTGTCCCTTTTGTTTTGGGTGCTAAAAACTCTATCACGATTTATATTTAATTATGATATCAAAGGCAGAGTATGTAAAAGAATCATTCATTATGATTGTGTTTTGCCCTTGGCAAGGTGCTTGAGGGACACTGTCAAATGTGCCTACTTAAATGTCAATGCATGCTAAAGGAAAAAGGTGACATACATTGTCATGCGAAGAATGTCAATGTTTAAAACATCGAACGGTTGTGAATACAACGCACAAGCTCATCAAGATTACTTAAGGAAAATATCTTTCTTGTCATGTTTTTTCCAGTGATATTGTGCTTCTTTATAAAACATGGAAAAATAGGAATGAGAAGGTAGAACAATGATAGAAACATAGAAACCCTTGTGCTTTCGTTTAAGTAGTTCGAAAATGGAGCACGTAGATTGCAGCTTTAGGATGAAGAAGCTTAAAGGATGAACTCAACACCAAAGAATATGGAATCATGTGCATTCAGATGGGGAAGAGAAACAAATATCAAACAAGTTGGGAAATGTGAAAAGGCGCATATGGAATCATGTGAATTACATATCACCGCGGATGATATGAAATGATGAAAAAGAGCGCATTATATACAAAACTTAAGGAGGAATTGCAATGGCTTTCAATCGACCTCTGACATAGACTTTTAATTACTAGACATGTAGAAGAGTCTCAAGAGTTAAAGCGTGTTTTATCTGTGCTTATTTGTATTCGGGGTGTAAACAGATCAATCCGTTTGTCCACGACTGGGAAACTTGTCTTTTCCAAGTCGATCCTTTAAAGTAGTCAACGTGAATATACATTTTGAACAACACCCCAACTATACCTCTCAAGTCGGGGTGCACCATTATATGGTTCTTTCTTAAGAACCCTAGGCTGACAAGGACATTTTAACAAGACATAATATAACAAATTAACATGGCCAAAGAAGTGCCGGATAGAATAAAAAGGCATCGTTGCATCCAAAGAAATTCACCACTATTTACATTGAAAGCAGAAGAGAATGATGGAGTTCAAAGAGATGCTAAGCACTTGACCAAATGGGCAAGATCCATGGCAAGTTTTCCGGATGACATTCCAATGGAGATCTTCTCAAGGCTTTCCATAAGAACTTTGGGCCGGTTTAGGTGCGTATGTAAATCTTGGAAATCTTTTCTCGCAAAGCCTCCTTTCATCAAAGCTTATCTTGAGAGATCGATCAAATTGCACAAATTTGATCTTCTTAAGTATGACTTGGACAACTTTTCAAGAGTACAGATTCGCTATCCTCCCGAAAACCAACTATCTGATCTCGATATTTCATTTGTCGAAGATGGCGAGAAATTCAAGTTGGTTCATGCAATGGCATCGTTTGTTTATCCACTTTTGATAGTAAGAATCCTCAGCACTCAAAGATCTATCCATGGAACCCAGCGACCGGTCAAAACAAGCACTTCCTCAACCTAGTTTTCATGTGTCAAACTTGGTTGGATACGGATTCAATCCCACAAGTGGTCATCCAGATGATTTTAAAGTAGTCAACGTGAACATATATATTAAAGTAGTCAACGAATCGTGGACCAAGTTGTATACGATCGGAGTGCCTACAAGAAGCATCCTGCGATATTGGCCAGTCGGGTTTGCAAATTCTGGAGAAGTTTTCTTCGTTAAGAGCACATACATGGGTTCACTCTTCGAGTCTCCCAACTATTTGGTTCTATACAACCGAGAAAGTGAGAAGTTTGAGGCATTTGAAGTTGAAGTCGAGTCCTACAATACCACACGACTGGTTACTTGTGTGGAGAGTTTGATTTCTCTCTCATCCACAATTAGGGTTGAGCATTAGGTGGTTGAGAAAATTGCTTTTCAGACTAAAGGAAAAATACGAGAAGAATTAAGAAACACCGAGAGCTTATATTTGCTTATTGTTATCACTCTTGTACTTAGACTTGCGAACTTCTTGACAGAGTTTCTAAATTGTACTCGGGGAGTTTTATTCTCTTGTAAATATAAAGTGGGAGAGCTTTGTGAAATTCTAAGCACCAAGGGGCTCTTAGAGTAACTGTGGTCGCTACCGTGAAGAATTTGCAACTTGAGATCTACTTGATTTAGCAGTGGAATTCAGCCTTCACAGATTATAAGGCAGATAGTGCTTTTGCAGAAAACCATACAAATTTCATTTGTCAACCAATTCACCCATTCCCTCTAATTTACACTGTAAAAAACATATGAGCAAGTCATTTTTTGATGTGTGTGTTAGTTTAGTTCGTGATATACTAAGAATCACATGGACTGTGCACATATATGAGATTAAATCACGATGGAATTTTTAGTTTCGAGGACAAAAGGGAAAAAATCCAGGTGGAAAAATATGATACTAAAGATTCTTGTGCCAAATTCGATTCGAGTTCATTCGTTACGTACGTTACAATCAGGTTGTTAATGGGCCAACAATATTTATCCAAGCCTTCTAATATTAAATTTTTTTTATAAGAACTAATTGGCCGGCGAAGTCGGGACAGCGGTGCGCCCCTTCCACAGACCTTGCCGACCATCTCTCTCCACTCTCTCTTGTCGAGTTTTCCTTCTTTTTTTGTTCGTTTTTTTCTTCTTCTTTTTTGGGCTATTTTCTATTTATTTTTTTTAGGTTTGGCATTGCCACATGTCATTAGAATACATTAAATTCGCATTTTCCATCACTCAAATTGGACATAACTAATGGAGGTATTAATTGTTCAAGATTTAACTGCAGTTCTTAATAGTTTTTAAGACTTGATTGCATTTTTCGTCACTCAAATTGGACATAGCTAATATCACTTCTGTTGTAGTACAACATATATCCCTCCTGTACATTATTAGTCATAAAAGCAAAAGCTAACCAATGGTTAACCTGATTTATGGATGACGAGAAATCAAACTTCTTATGCACATAACCAATTGACTGCAATGGTAGGAATCCACTTTGACTTCAACTACTTCAAACTTGTCTCTACTTACGTGATGTTCTAGTGTAAACTCACACGAATGCTCGCGCAGAAGAAAATTGCTTCGGAATTTCCAAATCCAAGTAGAGAGTTGCGTGGGGAAAAATGACATCACAAGTATCATAATTTTTGTGCAGCTCTCACTTAAGTGCCATAACATATGTAAGGCGCTCAACCGAATGCCATAAGTTTTTTTGTAATCACTTGAGTGCCGTATAATTTGTTAATCGATCACTTAAGTGCCATAACTTTTTAAAAACATTCACCACAAGTGTCATGCCATGTCGAATTTCCGGCACTTGGATGAACCTTTTTTTTTTTATAATGTTATGGCACTTAAGTGATCAATTGAAAGTTGTGACATTCCGAATTTCGACCCATTTTTGAGATTTATAAAATATGTATTTCGTCGGTGCGCTTATAGTTAAATCTCGCTCAGAACTGATCACTCTAGGGTTATTTTTTAAATTAGAGATTTCGCTAGAATCGCACTCGATCGAATTTGGCCGTTATTTAGAGCCCAAACTTTGGTGTCGAATTTCTCGGAGTTTCGTGACGAATTTAATTGGACGGTGTCGATATTATTGTGGCCAGCGTTGATATTACCCAGAATTGATAAAAAGTGAAATTTGGACTGGGTACAGATTTAGACTAGCAGACCTCCATCGTAGTATATTTTATTTAGTGTCTTTTAGCTTTTTTCTTAATTTCGAATTTAGGATTTTCGTGGCCGTTGGATCAAGCTCGCCAGATTGTTTTGTGGCCGTTGAATTGCACTTGAGTATTTTATTTGACTTTCTCTCTCTTTCCTCTGCCACGCCCAACCTGCGCGCACGTCCCCTCCCCCCCGTCTGCATGGCTGTCCACTCCTTCTCTCTCTCTCTTCCTTTTTCTTCTTCTTTCTCTTCTTCTCTTTCTTCTTCTTCTTCCCTTCTTCTTTGTGCCGCGGCTTCTGCTTCCTTCTTCTTGCTGCTCGCTGACCAGACCTGTCCCACCGGAGCCGCCTCCCTCTCGCCGACGAGCCGCTACCACCCCGGCTCCACCCCAACAGAGCCACGCCGCCGTTCGTTGCCCCCCCGACCACCCAGCGCCGCCGGAGCCGCATGCAGGTGCTGCCCCTCGTCGGCCCAGCCGCCGCCCGTCTCCCGCCGTGTGCCACTCCCCCTCCCTCTTGCCCAGTCGCCGCCCACGGCCGACGCCTGCTGCTGACGCTGCTCCACCGCCACCACCCAGCTCCCCCTCAACCACCGCCACCACCCTGCTTCCCCACAGTCGCCTCTCCGTCGCGCCCGTCCATCGTCACCCGTCGCCGCCGCGACCGTCCGCCCAGCCGTGCCGTTCGTCCAGCCGACTCCCCGACCCGGCTGTCCTCCTCCTCTCCTTCGTGCGCGCGCGGCCAAGCACGGTCGGCCACCACCAGCCGCCGCCGCGCTCGCCAGCCGCCGTGTTCGCCGGTCCGACCGCCCGTCTAGGGACGGAGACCGTCGACCGACGCTGCTGCCCTGGCCGTTCGCCGTTGCCCCCCCTCCGTCCTCTCTCCCCTGTTCGGTCCTAGCTGCCCCTTCGCGTGCGGCCGTGCTTGGCTGATTCCCGCCACCGCCGTCCGGTCGTCCGGCCGCCGCCGAGGCCGCCCTTGCTGCCACCGCCCCTGCTTCGGCCCCCTGTCCGCCTCCTCTTCCGTGTAGCAGCCGCTCATCCGTCGCCGCCATGAGCCGCCGCGCGTTCGCCGGAGTTGTGGCTGTGCCGAGGCTGCTGCTGCTGCTGTTCCGGTTCCCCTCGCTACCCTTGCTCGGCTTGTTCTCGCTTAGGCCCGTGGTAAGCGACACCCTAAACCTTATCTGGGACTTTGGGTGTTAATAGACTTGTTTAGAGGTCGTTTGGAGTGGAAATGTGGCTGATTAGGGGCTGTTCGGGGTTGATTTGGTGGCCGTTTAGTGCGGTTTGGTGACGGAATTATTGGCTGGTTCGGGGCGAATGAATGGGTCGGAATGTGGGCTGAAACGAGGTGATTTATGATCGGTTTTGTGGCTGATTTTGGAGTTGATCAATGCTGGAAGTTGTGTCGCGGATAATGATTGTTCGTGTGTGATTTAATGTTCGTTTGATGGTAGTTCGTGTCGATGATTCGTGATGGGGATAACGCGCATTATGTGAGCTGTGACTTAGTGCGATTGTATGAAGGGCCGTTGATGCTAGAATATCGATTTAGTGTGTGATTGTCCCGTGTGGTCTAATGTTTGAATTGTGTTCATATATGGTGAATTAATAGTGGGTTGTCACTGTCGAATGTGATCAAGGTCGGGTTAGTGATTCATGACTTGAATTGGTGGAATTGTGGTTGTCTTGGTGCGCATGAGTGGCGAATGGTATTGTGGTTGATCGAATATCCTTGGGCGATGTTCGAATATGTGAAAGACGCGGTAATTGATTGAATAATGTGGCGTATGCGCTTGTCTGAATGGCTTGAGGCGTGTTTACGCGGGTCAGTGGAAGGAAAGTTGGGCATGAGGCATGTTTACGCGGGTCATTGGAAAGAAAGTTGAGCCTAAGGCGTGTTGACGCGGGCTGTGAGAAAGGGGCCTGAGGCGTGTTGACGCAGGCTGTGAGAATGGGCCTGAGGCGTGTTGACGCAGGCTGTGAGAAAGGACCTGAGGCGTGTTTACGCGGGTCGTGGATAGTTGGATGGATGCGCATGTGTAATGTATTTGGTCAAAGTGAATGAATGCACGTGTATATGGCGCTCAAGCGATTGTAATATATTGTATTTTAGCAATTTGACTAATATGCAGAGTTGATGCATGATTAGAAGCGAGGTAAGTATGTTTATGTGATTTCTAATTTGTCGATGGTTAGATTACATGTTGAGACTTGTCTGGGTACGCATTGGCCTAGGTGGGGTTTAGGTTGTCTGCTTATTGAGATTTATCTCATTCCCTTTGTTAAATATTTTCAGGCTTGGAGTGACGAATAGTCGTCACGCGCGGTTTGGAGACCGGGGAGTGGTTTTGGACATTGATGCTTTACCCCTTTTTGGATGCCCTTTTTAATAGTGAAGTTAGGCTACCCAACCACCACCCTTTTGATGAACGTGGTTCGATGTTAGTAGCCTGGTGTAAGGTGATGTAAATGTGAAGGTTGTAAGTTATATTAAATGTATTCTTGTTTTGAGTACGTACCTTTCGGCTACCCCTTCTTGAATGTTTCTTGCCTGGGTTGTTTAAATTTCGCTTCCGCTTGCATACGACTTTAGGTGTTTCGTTTGGGTCGGCGACGCGTCCCGGGACGTCGTGTTCAATACGACCGTCGAAGGGGTGTCGCGAGCCCGTTGGGGTTCGGGGCGTGACATGAAAGTTCTGATATTCAAGTGAATGTTTTTTTTATAAGTTTTAGCACTCAAGTAATAAAAAAAAATTATGGCATTCAAGTGAGCGTCGTACGAAAGTTAGAGCATTTATAGTGTCCTTACCCCATTATCGTGTAATGCTTCTGGAATACACTTGGATTAGTGTACAACTTGGTGCATCATTCAACGATACCAAACTCTTTCATGACCCATACTTCATAATATTTGGATGATGAGTTATGTGCTGTTAGAGACAAACATCCATGATTTACATACTCCTGAATTGTATCGAAGGTCTCGCCGGGAGTACTAATAAAATCTTCATTAGAATGTCAACTGGCAAGCTTGCCATTGTTGTCGCACAGTTTTTTCAGGTGCTAGGCAAAATCTCTTTAAGACTTCACGAGTTGCATATGATTTACATGTAAATGGCAGTCGATTTCTTTGGATGTGCCGATGCCTTGGGACTTTACGAAGATTTCTTTTTGCCTTGCTGCTTTGTACAATTTATCGAAAGCTCTTTGTCGAGTCAGCTCACCAAGAAAGAACAAGAACAAGACTGAGGGATGCATGATGTGTTTACTGTGAATTAGTGAATGCAATCAATCTGCTAATGCACGAAGATATACATTACATTCAGGAACACACAGAAAGATTAGGGAAAGAAATTCATTTACTTGGGATTGCACTCATAATACTCTAAACTAACACAGCAATCAAGTCATGAATTCGAAACCCGATTAAGAGCTACATTATGAAAAGTAAATGGAAATAAAAGAGAGAATCTTATTGATACAAACGGAAGTCTCCTCAATAAATCGCAAGCAATTTTCGCAACCAACTAATGCTCAACATTGTTTGTGGACGAGAGAGAAATCAAACTCTCTATACAAGGAACCAATCGAGTGCCATAGCAAGAATGGACTTCGACTCCAAATTCCTCAAACTCTTCACTCCCCACGTTGTATAGAACATAAGAAATGGCACATTAGTGTTGTTCACCTTTCAAAGATATCTTTACGAAGAAAACTTCTCCAGAATTTGCAATCCCCACTGGCATATAACTCAAAATGTTCGTCTCAGACGCTCTAATCTTATGCAACTTGGTCCACGATTCGGGGACACCAAACTCTTTCATGATCCATACTTCGTAATGTTCGGCTGATGAGTTAATTGTTGTTAGAGACAAGCATCCATCCAGTAAATTGATATGTTTCTCTTCAGGAGGCAGTATATCTGGAAGTGCTATTCTATGGAAAACATCTTTAACAACGTCAAATAGGATCAACAATGTGACAAATTCATGGTTGAGGTAAAAAATAGGGCACCAACAGAAGAAATTCTTAAAGATAACTTGATTGCCTAAGTGGTGGCTAAGTGATGGAGTGAAAATGTTGCCAACTTGTTTCCAACAATTTCTTCTAAAATCATACACCTCCACGTGGGAGGTGTAGTTTAGATGTTCTTCAAAATGTATATTCACGTTGACCACTTTAAAGTCATCTGGATGACCACTTGAGGGATCAAACCCGAATCCAACCAACTTTGACACATGCAAGTTGGGTTGAGGAAGGGCTCTGTTTTCACCAGTTGATGGGTTCCATAGAAAGATCTTTGAGTGGTGAGGGTTCTTGTGGTCAAAAGTGGACAAACAAATGATTCCGTTGCATGAACCAACTAATTCGAATTGTTGGCCATCTCCGACAAATGAATTATCGAGATCCGATAATTCACTTTTGGGAGAATAGCGGATCTGTATTCTCAAAAAGTCGTTGAAGTCGTACTTAAGAAGATCAAATTTGTGCAATCTTATCGATCTCTCAAGATAAGCTTTGATGAAAAAGGGGCCAGTGAGAAAAGAATTCCAAGATTTACATACACACCTAAATTGAACCAAAGGTTTTGCAGAGAGTCACAAGAAGATCTCCATTAGAATGTTGACCGGAAAACTTGCCATTGATCTTACACACTCGTTCAAGTGCTTACTTGAGAGAAACTCTCATAAATTATCAACTTACAATTTTGCATCTTACAATTGAGAAGCACCTCTTATTTATAGAGGGACTAGGACACTTAACTAAGAAACATCAAACTAGAAATGTTAAAATAAGAAATCTTAAACTAGGAAAGATCAAAATAGGAAACCTTAAACAAGGAAATATGTCTAACCAAAAAAATAAACTAGGAAATATAAAACTAGGAAACATCTAATTAGGAAACATTAAACTAGGAAACCTAATCAAATTAGGAACCTACTCAAAAGAGGAAACCAACTTGATATAGGAAACCTTTGAATTAGCTGAATGAGTCATTATTCTTCAATCTTGTTGAATCTCCATCTTGGATGCATTCTTCTTATTAGAACTTGATGCACTCGCATCATTTACGCTAGGTTGATGGAGATTTGACCTCAAATTTGATTGGGCTTCAGCTTCAAGATAGAGAAAGGTCTCCATCATGGAAAATGTTGGGGCTAACAATACAACATAGAGTGGGGGCGAATGTGTTGAATGAAAACTATAAGCAAACTTTTGTGGAATACAAGTTAAACTTCACCAGCACCAGAACTAGTTTAACGTAATAAGTAGTGCTGATGATGACCATCGAAATCAGGAGTGCTGATAATACAGAGATAGAAAAGATGCTACACTGAGATTTATAATGGTTCGGCTTTATCCTCAAGCCAACGTCCACTCTTCACACTAATAGTTACAACAAGGCTGAAATCTATTAATAATCAGCACTACAAGTTTAAACTGCCAAGTGTTATTCCTTTCACATGATAGATCACACTATTAAGAGACAACCATTATTCTTACACTTGTACACTTGACTCTACTATGATTACAACTCAGTATCACCTCAAAGATATATAAACAATAACACAGTCACTATCAATAAAAGCAAAGCAAAGAAGAAGACTCAAGAGCTACAAACTTGGTTTGTTCGTTTCCACCCAACCCCACTATGTCTCATGGACTATATATATATATCCAACCTTAAATGACCGTTTGCAACTCAACTCCATGAAGTAGCTGTTGGTTCTACTGTTGCCAACAACAGAACGACTCTCTGTTGCTCACCAGCGTTAGAACGGCTCTCTCTGACATAATAGTTTCCCAAACCAGTCAGACTACTCTTGTCAAAGTCTGTCTTCTGTCAGAATTGTCATAATTACTTCGATTCATCTCCAACACTCTTGATACGAATTCCAAGCCTTTGTAATGACTACTTTCATTTTGATCAACGTTCCAATTGGATGAGTAGATGACCAGTACCTTCTAGGACTTGATATCAGCACAATCCCCTGCCAATAATCAAGACTGTTGATTATCATCAATTTGTTGATGTTGTTCACTGTCGAACTTGTGTGAAATGACTTCCTATCAATCATCGAGTGATCTCCTTGGCTTCATCAGCTTCCAAAGACTTCCAAGGACATCAGATCCCCCCCCTCCTCCCGATTCCTCGTCTTCAATAATTGACTGAGTCAGGATCCAAAGACCTTCAAGGACATCAGCACCACCGCTGATTCCTCGTCTTCACTACACTCACCAAGATCATTGGCACTTTCATAGTCTTCCCACCTCATCTAATAAAGAACTGTTCAAGTCAACAATCTGTTGTCCCAATAATGATCCACTGCTCGTCTATCTTATGGTCTTTCAAAGTATATTGACAATTATGACTCTACCAAGCGTTCACCTGCATAAGTGCAATCTTTCCAAACTTCAACAAATATTATTGTTCTAGACTTGTTCATCATCATCAATGTCCATTCAACTAGTCTTCCCACCTCATCTAATAAAGAACTGTTCAAGTCAACAATCTGTTGTCCCGATAATGATCCACTGCTCGTCTATCTTATGGTCTTTCAAAGTATATTGACGATTATGACTCTACCAAGCGTTCACCCGCATAAGTGCAGTCTTTCCAAACTTCAACAAATATTATTGTTCTAGACTTGTTCATCATCATCAATGTCCATTCAACTATTCACCATCACCAAGGTCCATCCAACTGTTTACCTTATCTTGGTCCTTCCAAGCCATCACGAACATCCCCGTTCTTCTCGGCTTGTTCTCCCTCGATCAAGGTCCTTCCAGCTTGTTTACCTTTGTAGAGATTCTTTTAATTTGTAGATTTCTCGACGCCCAATACTTTGTTCACCTCAGATATCGATGGTGATCCTTCTATATCGATAGAGCATTTCCGATTGTGACTAAACACTCAGAATCACACCTGACGGTATATCATCTACATAGCGGCTTGTGTATATATCACCTAGTATTAAACCAATACACGCATTAGTCGCATTTATTTTTCCTTGTCATCATCAAAATAGCATAGGGGATTTTTTAAACAGAAATTAGTTGAGACATAATAATCACCTCTTCTTAAAAGGATCTCTCAACTCCAATGAGTTTCTCAAACGGCCTTTCCAACGAATTAGATAATACATCAATGTCATTCGATAAAAATTTTCAAGGCATGTAGAAATGTTGAAAATGTGGCAAACATACTTCGACCAATGACAAGCACTTCCACTAAGATTGCATAAGCACTTCCACTAAGATTGCATAGGTTCTTGAATCAAGAATTTTGAAACTTGGTTCACTCGACAAAAGTTGTGACGACTCTCTATAACACTTGATTCACTAGAAAGTATTGTTTGTGTGTGTGTGTGAGGCAGCGTGGATTGACGGGATCCACATCATTTTAAGAGTTGGAGTGACTAAGTATCTATAAGTGTCTAAGTCAGAATGAGTAAGCACCATGTGATTATAGTTCGTGATATACTAAATATCACATGGAGTATGCACATATATGAGTTTAAATCGTGATGAATTCTTCGTTTCGAGAATAGAAGGGAAAAAAATCTAGGTGGAAAAGATGATACTAATGGTTCTAGTGCCAAATTCGATTCGAGCTCATTCGTTATGTATGTTAAATCAGGTTGTTATTGGGCCAACAATATTTATCCAAGCCTTCTAAAATTAAATTTTCTTCACAAGAACTAATTGGCCGGTGAAGTCGGGACAGCGGTGCGCCCCTTCCACAGCCCCTGCCGACCAATCTCTCTCCGCTCTCTCGTGTCAAGTTTTCTTTTATTTTTTGTTGTTTTTTTTATTTTCTTTTTTTGGTCTATTTTCTTTTTTTTTTTTAAGTTTGGCATTGCCACATATCAGTAAAATACATTAAATTTGCATTTTTCGTTACTCAAATCGAACATAGCCAACTGAGGTATTAATTGCTCAAGATTTGACTACACTTTTTATTAGTTTTTAGGACTCAATTGCACTTTTGCTATTAATATAAAGAATCGAATCTTTAACTATACAATGTCTCTTTTGTTATAGTATTAGTACAACATATATTTCTCCAGCACATTGTTAGTCTTAAAAACTGAAGCTACCCATTACCCAATGCTTAACCTGAGATTTATGGATGACTGCAATGGTAGGAATCTACTTTAACCTCAACTACTTCAAACTCGTCTCTCCTTACGTAATGTTCAAGTGTAAACTCACACGAATGCTCCTGCAGAAGAAAATATCCTCGGAATTCGCAAATCCAAGTAGAGAGTTGCGTGCAATGCTTCTAGAATACACTCGGATCGTGTACAACTTGGTCCATCATTCCACGAAACCGAAGTCTTTCCTGACTCATACTTCATAATATTTGGATGATGAGTTCTATGCTGTTAGAGACAAAATATCCATGATTTACGTGCACACCTGGCGAGCTTGCCATTGTTGTCGCACAGTTTTTTCAGGTGCTCAGCAAATCTCTTAAGACTTCACAAGTTGCTTATGATTTCTATGTAAATGGGGGTCCAACTTCTTTGGATAGGATGATGCCTTTGGACTATAGGAAAACTTCTTTTGCCTTGCTGCTACGTAAAATCTATCAAAAGTTCTTTGTTGAGTCAGCTTACCGAGAAAGAACAATACCGTAGGATGCACGACATGATTACTGTGACCAGCATTGGGCTTTCAGCGTCGAATGCTAAAACTAATATTTTTCTTCCCAAACCATCCTCACCAATTCTTTCATTTTATGGTTTTGCACCTAGTTGTGACTGTTCATATTCTTTGTACGAAAGCGGCCGACGAGGCTAGATCGGGCCGGCGAAGGGTCGGCAAGAGGCCAACTAGGTCGCGTGACACAGGCGACCATTGCCTTTTCATGGGTCGTGTGATAGTCATCAGTGGCCTTAACCCTTCGTCAGAGCCGACAAAGGGTTTGAATTTTTTAATAAAAAAGAAAAAATATTTTTAAAAGCTATTTGCAATAAAAAAATTTGCCAAACACTATTTAGGCCAAAGTAACTTTATAAATGATTTTTTACCAAACGCAATTTGCATTTCTTCAAAGCACTTTTGGCCAAAGGCATTTGCATTTTCCCAAGAAGCTGAACCAAACGCACACAATTGTCTTACTCACTAACAACCACTTCGTGCATCTTGGATTCGAGGAGAGAGAGTGGAGTGAGCAAAGCTAGGGTTTTTGTGTGGAAGGCAGACGACGCCAGAGCCGATCCCGCCATTCCGTCCACCAAAGCTCCCGATGCATCTCGGATGATGCAAGCGAAGGAACCCATGGTTGATCCTTCAACATAAGAGCCATCGAAGTTTGACTTTAAAAATCGTCCCTTTGGGGGAATTGATCTACGAGGTGAGTCGACTATTTCTGAATTTTGCTTTGGTTGTTCAAAATTCCATTTGCCCCAATTTCTGAGCATGTATTGTGCTGATTCTACAAGATTTACTGGATTGGGGTATTGGAGCCGAAATATAAAAACGTTCCTCGCCTTCCAGATGCACCACAATAAACTAGCCACAGTCTCCAATGATGTGAGGTTTTCTATTTTTCCTTTAAATGTGAGTAACCATTCTTCGATTTGCGACAATCATCTCCTTGAAATCTCAATCTGTAGTGCAGAATTTGCCTAGATCAGCGAAGTCCATGGACAAAGCAGGAACAAATGCTCGATTGTCTCGGCCTCTCGGTTACACGGGGGGCATGTATCATCAGGTAATATATTTCTTCTATGCATATTAGCTCTGGTAGGGAAAGCATTTTGACATAAACTCCATGTAAAGATTGTGATGTGGGGGCGGGTTTTCATTTGCCAAATTCTATATCATAACTCACAGGGTGGTTGAAATGACGATCATTGAGCTCTTATGTTTTGGATATTAGCACTTCTATGTTATAAGCACTTTTAACTGTGTATGGTCCAGATTGAGTTCCTGTCCACACGATTCTGTCTCGTGCATTTTGGGTCTTCAGGGGAATTGTTAGTATTTCTCTAACTAATTGTTAGAGAAAAGTCTACTCATTCCATCTATCCTCGTTGATAATCAACTCAGCAACACGGTAGGTTCTCCGTAATTTGCTGGTCCCCCAGTAACTCCTCTCTTGAGCCATTTGTCTTCTCGTATATTGATATTTTCACCATTACCCACTAGTGATACTCTCCCATTTTCAAATCTTCCCAATAGCATTGATAAAATTGACCATTCAATCCATCCTGGCCTGATGCTTTCAAAGCTCCCATTTGAAACACTGCCCTTTTCACTTCCTTTATTGTAATTTTTTTAGTTAGCTTCTGATTCATCTCATCCGTAACAAGGACAGGGCATTTTTGTAGCACTAGATCAAAGTTCCGAGTACCTACAGTGCTATAAAGTTCTCGGAAATATTCTACCGTCATCTCCTTTAGCTCTCTAGGTTCCCGATTCCATCTTTCTTCCGCAATTTTCTAGGGTTAAATTATATTTCTCTGCCTCCTTTGTATGGTTGTAGCATAAAAGAAGTTAGTGTTTTTATCGCCCAATTTCATCCAATTAATCTTTAAATGCAAGCCTCAATACATTTCCTCGTCTCCAATATTACTCAATTCGATCAGTAAGTAATTGTATTTTTTTCTCTCTCAAAACGAAAGTCTTGTGCATTTAACAAAAACTGAAGCTCCTCTTTCAACTCTATAATTTTCTTTATGTTATTAGGAAAGTTCTTCTTACTCCACTTAGCCAGCTCTAAAGTTGTAACTTTCATCTTTTTTGCTAAATTCAAAGCTTCAATGGTAGGGGATTTCCATACCTGCTTAATTGTCTTTCCACACCCTTCGTTTTTTGGCCAATATACTTCAAATTTGAACAACTTAGCTTTTTTACTTGCTCGGCTGAGATTGATAATAAGAGGGGACAGTGGTTTGAACCAATGGCTGGTAAAGCGATGGCGTCAGCTTCAGCACGCATGATTCTCCACTCGGTGTTACATGTTACCCAGTCTAGTCTCTTTTTAACAAACTCCTCACCTTCACGATTATTTGCCCAAGTAAACGCACACCCCTTACTTTCCAAATCCATTAAATCACAAGCATTTAAGAAGTCTTGAAAAGCTTTTAACCTATATTGCTCAGCTCTTCTTTTCCCTTCATTCTCCCAATGATAAAGTATTTCGTTAAAATGACCCAAGCATACTCAAGGGAGAACTTCATGTGAGTTTAGAAGTTGAATCCTCTACATAACACTGATCGATCATGGAATGTTGCCGGAGCATGGATAAAGGTTAACCTACTTTTGTCCCCTCTCACAGTATCTTCATAAATGACATCCACAAACTCATCCGCAGCCGAGTCCACCATTCCAAAAAGAGAGCCACCTCTCCCCCCACCCCACCCCCCCTCTCTTCCCTTTTCAATCCCCTCGGATTCACCACAAAGCTGTGATGAAAGTTCAGCCTTTGCCTTGTTCTTTGGACAGCTACTTCTTGATTTTTTGTTTCCATTAAGAACATCAAATTGGACCTTTACTGAGCATAATGGCTCTCAAAGCCTAAATTGTCAAGGGTGAGCCCAACTCCTGACAGTCCTAGCAAATAAGCTTCATTTGCTCCCCAGTTTATTCGGGCTAGCCACCAAAGCCCATTTTCCAGCAGGTGCTGCCTTCTGAGTAGGTGTATCCATCAATTGTTCCTCTTCGAGCATATTTTGAGGGTTTGAATGCTGATCATAAGGATAAAATCTTTTCCCTTTCTTGGATGTTTTCCTTTGCTTTCTCTGCAATTTTTCCTCGACTAATTGTGTTAGAGGAAGCTCCATTGGCAAAGTAAGTGCCAAATATTGGGAAGGGAATTCATTTGAACTCGGTTCAGCCCCTTTAGCACAAAATCTATATCAATAAATTTTCTCTGACCTCTTTCTTCTTGTGAAGAGCTGTGATGGCCCTAGGAGCTGCTTGATTCGTTCACAACTAGAGTAAATTGTTCTTGCTGAATTTCTAGCACCATTTCGTCCTGCTCTTCCTCCCCACTAATTTCTCCATAGAAGGCCTCCCAGAAAGGGCTATGTGTATTTGCTTCAGCTTTTAACCACGAGCCATAAAGCACCTTATCATTTGTGGAAATAAATGATTCATCATAAGGCACCTATTCACAGTTTTGCGCATAATGGCCAATTCTCCCGCACGAGAAATAGAAGTGCAGGAGTCACTCGTATCTAAAATCCAGCCAGTGTTCCTTTCCTTGAAAACTAGGAATTTTCCAGATACTATAGGATTTGACAACTCCAAAGTTACCCTAACTCTTCCTACTACAATAGAGGCAAAACCTTTAGTTTCGAGTGTAACCTCCCAGACAACACCCGCATGTTTAGCAATTTTTTTAATAGCTTCTTCGGACCTTCCTTCTATAGGTAAGTGGTATATTTGCATCCAAAAAGCACAAGAGTTAAATGCAATACAATGGGGAGGGGTGCTCGGCTCCCAAGGCTTGAGAACCAGGACATGACTGGAAAATGACCATGGCCCTGACTTGAGAATCCTGTCTTTTTCTTCTGACGAGGTAAACTCAAAGGAAAACAACCCAAGTTGTAGGTGTTTGTAGACTAAATTTGCTTATTTCCATGCTTTAACCATTATAGATTGGAAAGCTTGGAAGTTCATGTTGGGATTCCCGTGAAGATGGCCAAATAAGGTACGTTCGCATTCATCTAGTTTCTCCTCTGAAACGACCTCATCCAGTCCAGATGTCTTTCTTTCCGGCCACAAATGTCCTAATCTTCTACAAAGAGCAGCTATACGTCTAGCAGCCTCATTTTCAGTACCCATTATGTCTTACTAACCTCGTATTTTCTGTAGAATACACCAAGAAGGTGCCGAATACTAACCGCCAAAAGAGTCTATCTCGGCATGCCACAGTATGAGAGCTATAGTCGTCCGGGACTTTTTCAAATGACTTCTCAACAGATTCAATTGGAGGGGAATGTAAATGCCCTGATTTGCATTTTGTAGTGAAGGCCGTAAAAGGTTGTTCAGACTGCTCGTAACTGGTAATGGGATAAGATGTAACTTAGGGTTAGGGTGAATGATGGGCGGGAGGAAAGGATTGATTACCCAAAGGGAAAGGGCAAAACAATTGCATCAACATTGTTAACTGGTAATGCTACGGTTTAGTTAGGGTTTCAAGCAAAGGGGAAGCTACCATGGAGGTAGGGAAAAGCTCTATAAAACGAGAGAGAACTCCGTCGGTCAAATGAAATGTGAAAATCTATAAGAATTCTTCAGCTAGCAGGGAACAATTTGACATTTCCATATAGAATCATCCTAGAACATTAAATGTTTCACCTAATGAGAGTCTTTCAATACTGACTAGGCGATAATATCACTAACAAAAGAGATGGTTAGTTTTTTAAGTTAAAAGATGGTTAGTTTGAGTCTCGATATTCACGACGAAACGCTTTAGCATTTGCCTTTAGCGATACTCACTCTTGGTGCAAGCTCTACTTGCCCTCTATTTGATCTGTTCAATCCAATGTCATTTAACACTAATAAACTGAAGATAGAGTCAGCAATCCTTTTTGCGTTGCGACCTATCAACATCACATCCACGTCTTCGTTGATCTTAGGCTCAACCCCGTGTCGAGACTCCGCTTTATGGACGGAAAGAGAACTTCGAGAGGATCAATGAATATCGCAATTATAGGTATACGGTGTGGCGACGATAAGAAGGAAAAAGTGCGATTGTCAATGATCAGTTCTAAGTTTTACACGTGTAGAGCACATATTTTCCAAGTTTCTACATCGTCACTTTGATAATTTCATATGTTAGAGAAATGAAGAGAAAAATTGAACATTGTTAGATTTCTTGATATTTATCTTTACACCATGTATTAGTAAAATCAATCACAACCCTGTTGATGGCATAATTATTTGCTATTTACATCGCATGCACATTCACTTACATTCCTATAAGCACCTACGAAACTCCCCTAATTAATTGGCAATGATGCTACCGTTCTCCAATTGTCCATAATTCGCCAAACAACAAATTACGCAACGATCCGTTTGTGAATTTGAAACTATAGAAGAGCTATAGGAAAGCATGTGGAAATGAAGAGAGAATTTTCATCGTACAGATCGAAGTCTCTTCGGTATGGCAGAGTACATTTCTCCATCTTATACAATTTGGTCCATGAATCATTGACGCCGAACTCTTTCATAACCCCTATTTCTAGCAAGCTAATGTGTTTCGGTCCTCAAGCCATTGTATCTGGTGGTGCCATTTTCAGGAAAACATCTTCGACTACATCAAATAGGATCAACAATGCGACAGTTTCGCGATCTACGAGAAAACGAGGGCACCAACAGATGAAATCCTCGACCGTGGCTAAATAAACAATTCCATTGCATGAACCAATTAAACAAACCTTCCTGTGGTCTTGGACAAATGAAGTATTGACATTAGATAGTTCGCTTTCAAAAGAATACTGCGTCTGCACTCTCAAAAGGTTGTTCGTGCCGTACTTTAACAAAGATCGAATTTTCGCAGTTCGGTTCGTCTCTCAAGATAAGCTCTGATAAAAGAGATGCTGGTAAGAAGAATATTTCAAAATTTATATACACACCTGAATCGAACCAAAGGCCTTGCAGGGGAGGGACCCTCAATAAGATCTCCACAAGAAGGTCAACCGGAAAGCTCTCCATTATTTTTGTAGACCCATTTTTCTTTTTTCTTTTTTTTGGTAGAAATTTTTGTAGACTTCTTCAAGTAGCAGATATATATAGACTCCACAATTGTTTCTGATTTCAATGTAGATGACGATGCATTTATATTGGGCGTAACGATGCCTTTTGCCTTATCTAGAAGACATCTTTTTGGGCCCTACCCAAGTGTTATATTTTAATAAAAGGTCTTTGTCACATTATTGCAATCAATTTATGGTTACTGAAGAAAAATAATATGATGGGATTCGTGTAGCGCTTTATCTTGAGCCCGTCAATGCAACCCGCATACCCTATTATCCCAATTTGAATTTGAATGTTAGCTAAATTATTTTTCGTTAGTCATGTACCGTGCACGTGAATAAAGTTTAATTAGTTATTAATTCTTGTATTAAGCATACTTTTGCCCTCGGTTGGAAAAACAACACCAAAATACAGCAAAGGGCATAAACGTCAAAAGAAAAGAGATTTGAAATAGTTGCTAAAAGGATGAGCGGGATGCAAATAAACATGAAAACGGCAAATTAATTAGGGTTGACAATTTTTTTACGGGACCCTTTACAAGATACTTCATTAAGGACGTTCAAAATCGAGGATAACCGTGTGTAATCATATTTTAGCAAAAAAAAAAAACTAAATGTAATCATAAATACGCATCTATGATCATTTTCAATCCGACACGCTTTGACACATTTAATTAAATGCACCAACCTGTCTATATACAAATAATATAAGCGTCTTTGTCGATATGGTCATTTTCAATCCATTTATGATACGCTATGATATGTTTAATTAAATAGATCAACTTTTTATACGTATCAAAATTAGTCACGTCGCGCTTTATCTGACTGTGAAGAAATATCGAATCGATGCTTAATCACATTAGATGGAGAGGCCCTCTCAATCAATCAAACGTTTTATTTGACCTTACCATGCTAGGATACTTACATTGTGTTCCAACAACTTGGAAAAGAAAAAAATAATAACAATAATAATGGTATGCTAGTGACGCTGATTTGACACAAAGAAAATAGCTCATCCACCAACCAGAATTATCGAGTGATTCATGCATTCCACTTGAGCGGATAAGTGATGAGAAAGTTGGTGGCCGCACATGGCGACATCTAGAGTAGGTGGAATTTTTTTCTTGATCTGTTTTTTTTTTTAATTTGACTAGTCTTTATAATAATATATATAAGTATTTCCAGCGATTTGAATCATCCAAAAGTATCACGTATTTAATTAAGGAGAGATTTCAACTCTTATTAAGCAATATTATACGCTTAAGTCTTGATATTTATGACGAAATGCTTTAAGAAAAGGTAAGCACGCTAGTCAAGCAAGCAACCACCAAGGAGTTAGGCCGTCTAACTTTGAAAACACCTATCAATCTTAGTAAGTTGTTAACATTTTGCTTTGGAAAATATAAAATATCAGCCATTCTACCCAAACGATTTCATACGCCCTTGATTAAAAATTATAACTATCTCTCTCTCAAATAAACAGTGTGTAAAGTTGGTTGCGTTTGGAAACTGCTCGGAGGATGCTACAATTATCCAATTTAGTTCAATGTTCTATGTCATTTCCACTAAAAAAAGGAGGAGACGGAGTGTATAGTGTTCTTTGCATTGCGACCCATTAAAACGAAGTCGAAGATCCCGACATCTCACGCCCGTATTTTCCCGGATCTTATGTTGGACTCCGACTCGCTTTATGGGAAAAAGAAATAAAGAGGAAACAAGGCCGAATTGATGATACGAAAGACGAAAGAAAAGTTCGTGAACACTAGTATACATCACAATAATAGGTATACGGTCACAATAACATGTCCCGTTTATGGCAAATCATATGTTAAACACAAAGAGCGACGGCCGGCGATCCTTTCCGGGGATTCCTAGCAGCACTCCTCCAGGACGCAGCAACAGCACAGCGCAGCGAAGCTTGAAAAGAAAGAAAGGAGAGTAATTAGGACAAGCGAACGTATAATTAGCTGAACCTATAAATATAAAAAAAAAAAAATAGGGCTACACGGTGTGATTGTAACGTACCAGCCCTTCCAAAAGCCATCGCCCCTAGTCTTGGTCTCAATAGGGACGGCTTTCTGGGCAGGCTGTTGACCGTCCCTGGTGGGATAGCCGGCCGGTGGGGGCGGTGCCGTGTAGGTCGCCGCCGGTGCTGATGCCGGTGGTGGGTAGGCCACTGCACAAATTTTGCATACCGTCATCACAAGTCATCAGTATATGAATACTCAAGAGTATAATTCAAGCTGAATAGTTCGAAAAACATCGTTTGAACTTCAGTGGTGGGGGCCAACGTCCACAATCACCACCTCCGCCAGCCGCCTGAAGACCGCCGGTGACTCCTCTCAAGAAGTCAAACAAGAGTTCTAACCAAGAAGAACCGGTGCTAATTTGATTTCTTAGTCAAGTTCAACAAATAAAAGGCGGACAGACAGACAAAACAACGAGTCCTGAACTGTTGTTTCAATCGTCAATCGACCATCATCTGATGTCGGAGCTCTCACTTAGCCCTAATCATAAGCAACGCGCGATTCCTCACCTCCTAAGTTCACGTAAATCCTTATTGTTGCAATAAAAAGAGGGGCCAAAGAAACGATTTTGCCGAGATCATATTGGCGAAAATTGCAGAGGATCGACGGAGATCGAGGATGATTATTACCTGGGATTTGGTCTTGGTTGTTGTATTGGCTCATCTTCGATCGGAAACGTTGACTGAGATCTCTTCTAGCTCACGGAAACCCTGTGCTTGGAGAAAGAGAGATGATGGAGATGATGGAGAGAGGAAGCGAGAGAGATGATAAGGATAGAGAGATTGCAGATTTGGTGCGAGATTTATAGAGAGAAATGATGAGAGGAAGAAGACAAGGAGGAGGGAGCTAAAAGGATTACGGTGCTTCCCAAGGCGCGTCACACCGCGTGGGGCTCGATTAGACTAAGCAAAGGCCAAGCAATAGAAAAGGAAAATATTTGTATACTCTCTCTTTGATTAAAGGTGTTACAATCAACCGGTAGGGGCTTCCCCAGTAGCCACCATTCCCACATGGGAATAGAGGGGCCGACCAGAAATGGGGAAGTGGGGAGTTCCATACTACCCTCCTTAGGAAAAGAGATTTTTATGGGGTTTCCCCATGTGAGCCCACTAGCGGCTCGCTGAGGAGGAGTTTCAAAGTCAAGATGTACATCTGGCAGACCAAAAAAACAGAGAGAGAGAGAGAGGTCACACTTCATCCCAATTTGAGTTTGGATGTTGTCACTAGGGGTGTCAACAATTCGGTTCAGGCATCGGCGATACCTAGACCTATCAAAATGGGTCCAAATGAAAGAAGACCTGAATTGAAAGAAGACCAAGATAGGTAATATCCGTTCTTCACCTATTACCCGAACTGAAAATACCCGAAATTTTCTATTCGGGTACTTTTGGCACCTCTCTTTATTACCTTGGTTTGCTAAATTTTTATCATTAGTCGTTCACCATGCATGTGAATAAGGTTCACTTCTCATTAGGCTCTATTTGTTTCACAAAAAAAAATTATGCCGAAAAACATTTCCTCATTTTCTGACATTTAGATCACTTAGGAAAATGAGTTGTCAGAAAATCTTTTCATAGTCAACGAAAAACCTGTGCTAAAAATTCAGATAAATAATATCCTCTTTTAAAAAAAATAAGAAATCATTTTTCAAAATAACTAGACAACGGTGCTTGGACCAAATACCTTAGCACTTGGGCATGGGAACCTCGATGCCCGTGCGTAGGTCCATAGCGGCCCAGCCTAGGTCCCTTGAGGCTAGGTCGAGACCCGGTACCTATGCCCGATTTCCCCAGTTGTCATGCATGGATACCTAGCTCCTGTGCCAAGTCATTAGCACTCGAGCCCGGGTCCATAGAGGCCGGGCAAGAGACCTCGGTGCTTGAGCCTAATTCCCATCGGTCATGCCCAGGTACTCGGCTTCCGTGCTCAAGTCATTAGCGCTTGGGCGCGACTTAATCAAGGCTAGGCCCGGTTCCTTGGCAGCCAAGCCCGGTTCCTTGGCAGCCAAGCCCGAGTCCACAAAGTATGGGCCTAGGCTCCTCAAGGCCAAGCCCACGACCCTGGTGCCCAATTCGTGTCTTGGGTAGCTGTGCCTGAATACCTAGCTCCAGCGCCCAAGTCAATGGGGTTTGGCCTAGGTCCATCAAGGCAGGACCCAAGAAACCCTTGTTCCTACGACTAGGACTTCGTGGTCGGGCCCGACTCCCTTGAGGTTGAGGCCTAGTCCCCAATGCTCAAGCTGAGATCCTTGGTACTCAAGTCTGAGACCTTGGCAGACGGGCCAAGGTCCCTCGATGTTAGGCTCAAGACCTCGACACTGGTGCCTGAGTCGGCAGCAATTGTACTCAAGTACTTGGGACCCCAAGGTCAAGCCTCAATCTCCCCACCCCCACAATGGCTGCGTCCAAGACCCCAATATTGGGGCCCAAGTACCCCAAGGCCAGACCCGGGACCTAAGCACCCGAGCTTGAGTTCCATAAGAAAGAAAAAATTGTGTACAATCTATAAAATTATTTATGTTATGAAAATTTAATTGATAAAAATTTATTTATAATTTGATGATGCAGTACGTATAGCTTTATTTAAAATTTAAGTCTATTTAGATCACATGCACATTCACTTACCTTCCGATAAACACCAACGATACTCTTCTAATTATTCGCAATGATGCTATAATTCTCAGACAATCCATAATTCACCAAACAACATATTATGTATGCTAGAATATCAACCTAAAAAGTAAAATAGATTGGTGGAGGGAGACCCTTTCATAGCAATGATATGAAAGCACATGCATATACAGAGAGAATCTTAATCATACAAATAAATCTCTTCAGATAGTACAGGATATTTCTCTCCGAGGTATTCTTTTAGTTCAAAAAAACAATGTTCCAACCACCTAATGCTCAGCATTGTTTGTGGATCGCAGAGAAGTCGAACTCTCTATGCAAGTAACCGATCGAGTTTTGTATGAAAGCACGTGAAAATAATGTAGAATCTTAATCATTCATGAATACGGAAAACTATATATAAGCTATGGTGTGAAAGCACTTGAAAATGAAGAGCGAATCTTAATCAGACAAATAGAAGTCTCTTTAACATAGTACAATGTATTTCTGTCCGAGGCATTCTTTTAGTTTAAAAAACAATTTCCCAACCACATCCACTGAGGAGATACAGTTGGGGTGTTCTTTGAAATAAATATACTTTGACTACTTTAAAATCATCGAGATGGCAATCAAGTTGGACACATGAAAGGAGGAAGGGCTACATTTTGACTAGTTGATGGGTTCCATAGAAAGATCTGTGAGCGGTGAGGGTTCTTGTTGTCACAAGCGGATAAACAAAAAATTCCATTGCATGAACCAACTAAACGGACCTTATCGTGATTTTGGATAGATGAGTCATTGAAATTAGATAGTTCGTCTTCACGAGAAGAGGGCATCTACATTCTCGAAAGGTTGCCCGAAGTCACACTTGGCAAGATCCAGTTTTTGCAATTTGGTTGATCTCTTAACATAAGCTTTGACGAAAAAATTGCTCGAGAAAAGAACCTTCCAAGATTTACGTACACGCTTGAATCAAAGCTCTTGCTGGGGGAATAACATCTCCGTCGGATGGTCAAACTGGAAAGCTCTTTGTAGAATTGTTCAAGTAGCAAATGTTTTTAAACTCCATAATTGCTTCTCATTTTAATGTAAATGGCGATGATTTTACATTGGACGTAAAAATGCCTTTTGACTTGTCTAGAAGACGTAACCATGCCTATTGAATTGTTATATCTTATAAATGGTCTTTGTTGATTAAAGTTTTTTTTTAATTAACAAAAGGGTGGACGGCATGACCAATGGTAACAGTCTCTTCTTGCATTGCCAAATAGATCGAGAGAATTACAAAAAAAGTCCTAAACCTAATACAATTGTGTTAATTCAGTCATAAACCTTTTTTTTTACCAATTGAGTCCTAAAATTTTTGCATTTGTGCCAATTCAATCCGTTCTGTCAATTTTGGTTGGAATCGCTGACAAGATTGACACACTAGTCAAGCAACCAATCACCGAGGACTTAGGCCATCTAATTTGGAAACACCCATGAATTTTACTTAATTGTTATTATGACCATGTTTTAGTGATGATAGCAACATTTTGCTTTGGAAAAGTGAAATATACATTTTCGCACAAACAGTTTATAGGTTAGTTAAGGATTATAACTCTCTCTCTCTCTCTCTCTCTCTCTCTCTCTCTCTCTCTCTCTCTCTCTCTCTCTCTCTCTCTCTCTCTCTCTCTCTCTCTCTCTCTCTCTCTCTCTCTCTCTCTCTCTCAAATAAATAGTGTATAAAATCTCCAACTGCTAATGGAGGCTATAAGTATTAAGTACCCTTTTGCCTTTAACTATGTTCATTCTTGGTACAAGCTCTAATTCTCATCACCGCTCCCAATTTTGTTCGATGTCTTTTACACTAAAATGAGATGAAAATAGAGCTTGTAGCTTTCATTGTATTGCAACTCATTAATACGAATACGTACGACTCACGTTCGCATCTGCCCGGATCTTAACCTTAAATCTATCTCATACTTGCTTTATGGGGAGAAAGAAAAAGGAAACAGAGGTCGAATTTATAACACAAAAGATGCAAGAAAAATACGAGAACACTAGTATATATCACAACAATAATGGGTACATGGTGATAAATAACACGTCTCATTCATCGCAAGAATGACAAAGAAAGAGCTGTAAAAATCGAATGCTAAACACGAAGAGCGACGAATTAAAAGGAAGGCGATCCTCTCCGGGGATTCCTAGAAGCAGGCATCCAGGACGCAGCAACAGCAGAGCGCAGCAGCGCTGGTGAAAGAAAAAAAGGTAAGTAATTAGGACAACTGAATGTGTATATAAAAACATTCAAAAAAAATTAATAAAATGATAAAAGAAGGCTGATAATTACTTACCAGCCCTTCCAGAAGCCGTCGCCCCTAGCCTTGGTCGCGATAGGGACAGCGTTCTGCGGAGGCTGTTGGCCGTCCCTCGTGGGATAGCCGGGTGGCGGAGGCGCCCCGTACGCCATTGCCGATGCCGGTGGTGGGTGCGCCACTGCACAAAATATTGCATCCCGTCATCATGAGTCATCGATATATGAATACCCAACAGTGTAATTCAAGCTGAACATTTCGAAAAGTTTGTCTGAACTTCGGTGGTGGGGCCAGCGGCCACAGCCACTGTCTCCACCAGCCTCCCGGAAGGCCGCCAGTGACTCCTCTCGAGAATTCAAACAAAAGTACTAACTAAAAAGAGCAAGAGCTAGATCAATTTCTTTGTCTAATGAACATTTTCATATATAGTTCGAGACTAAATTAAATATGTACCAAAAGTCTAGAGATCATATTAAACAAATTAAAAATTCAGGAACCAAATTATATATTGGGCTAAAGTTCAAGAACTATTAGTGTCATTAACAAGTGCAGACGAACAAATGATTCCTGAACTACTGTTACAATCGTCGATGAACCACTATCTGATTTCGGACCACTTGCTCGACCCTAATCACAATCAACATGATAACTCTGCAAATCCTAAGTCCTTATCAATTTGTAGAATACTATCGAATTGAAAAGAGGGGGCAAAAGAAACGATTTCGCCAAGACTAGATCGGTGAAAACTAGAGAGCGAGATTCGAAATCGAAAGGGCGGGAGGATCGAGGATGATTGTTACCTGGGATTTGGTTCTGGCTGTTGTATTGGCTCATCTTCGATTCGGAAACGTCGACTGAGATCTCTTCTAGCTCACGAAGAAGTATGTGCTTGTGGAGGGAGAGATGATGGAGAGATGGTGCGAGATTTATAGAAAGAATGGAGGAGGAAGAAGACAAGGAGAAGGACGGAGCAGGTGGTGGCCTTGACGATGCTTCCGATGGCGCGTCACGCCGCGTAACCTCCATTTACACTAAAGCAAAAGGGTGAAGCAAAAGCGTTTTCCCTTCCTTCCCCAACTTAGCCGACGAGCCGGTTCCTATTTTTTACATTTTCCCCTTGTCAAAATGTAATATATTATTAAAATTTAAGTAAATTATGAAAAAAGGAGTTGTTATTTTTCGAGAGATTCAGATTTCAAAAAGGAAAAAGTAAATGTGTGCATTGCAAGATTCAGATTAAGCAAAAAATATTAAGTAGTGAAAGTAATTACAAACAGACTCTTGTAGGATGTAACAATTTACGAGATTGTGTTGGAATAAGCAAGTTTTGAAAACATCGAGAAATGGAAACGAACCTTTATTCGATAACCATCGAAAGATCGACTGCCGAATATGATTAATTCTCGTATGGTCGGAACCGTGATCGAGTTCGGCAGAATCTAACACGGTGTAATCCGGGAGATTTTCTCATAACTATCCTTGCCAATTTTTAATTCAATGCGCATGGGTGTAATCCCGATGTCACTTCACATAATGCGTGAGCTCCTCGTTCGATCGAATTTCGTGCGCCGGTGTAAATCGGGGTTATCAAATAAGTTTAATTCCCTATAACGTGTCGGATTATTTATTTTCAGTAATTAATTGAATTATTGAATCGTAAATAATTGTGGGGGGTCATTTGGGTAGGCACCATAAAGGAATCTCGAGAGATTGAATACAGATCGGAATTTAGTCATTTTGGCTAATTTTGATTGAATATCACTGACATGGCAGTCTAACAGCATCAACCGTCCTACGTGGTGCTAACATGGATATTTTTTTAGTTTTTTTAGAAATTTTAGAATTCACTCTTAAATTTTTTATTGATTTTTTTGTTGGTTTTTCTTTTTTTTTCCTCTTTTAACGGTCGTCGACCCCTAGGCAAGGACCATGAAGCCCTTGTCGGCGTTGATCAAGGGTCACGGCCCTCACCAGGGTCACGGCCCTCGCTGTGGCTGGCGAGGGCCTCGCAACCCTCACTTAGGCCCTCATCGACCACAGCAAGGGCCGCAACGTCCTCATTATGGTCCACGATGGCCTGGGTGAGGGCTCGCGAGCCCTCGCTAGATCTAGCGAGGCAAAGGCGTTACGGTCGGGCTACAGTGAGGGCGGGCAAGGGCCATAACCCTCACCCGGGGGCTGATAGGGGTTGCCGGCCCTCCTCCAGTTGCCGACACTTGGCCAGTAGCCAGTAGCCCCACCGACCCTATGTAAAAAGTGGAAAAAAGAAAGAAAAAAGAAAAAAGAAAGAAGGAAAAAAATAAACAATAATAAGAAGCAATAAAAATTTAGAATATTTAAACAAAAATTATCTACATCAGCGTCGGCCATGCCACATAGGACAATCAATATTAATTAGACTACCACGTCAGTAATTTCCGACCAAAATTAGCAGAAAGACTAAATTGACATTTCGTTAAAAGGTTTAGAACTAGTTTGGTAAATTGTTAAAATATTTATAACTAAATTTGCACAATTGAAATGTTTAGTACTGAATTGTCAAGTTGTCAAAAAGTTTAGGACTAAATATGGCACAATTGAAAAGTTTATGACCGAATTGACCGCCGTACAATAGGTTTAAGACTTTTTGGACTATTTTACCTCTTTTGTTTTATAAGAATAATTAACACGTTTCCAGTAAGTCGATCTTTCCAACTCGTTTATGACCTAGATAGTTAAACGGGTCCATTTTATATCCGTATCAAAGTTGGTCACGTCACATTTTATCAAAGAGTTAGGAAAGAAAGGATGATTGCCTAATCACATTATATAGAGAAGCCCCGTCAAACATTCAAACATTTTATTTGACATTACCATGCTAAGATAATTGTATTCAGTCTAATGACTTGGAAAAGGCAAAAAAAAAAAATTATGAATAGGGACGCTGATGTTGACCTGAAGAAAGAAGACCGCTCACCGGTCAGAATTCAAGTGATCCACGGATTCCGCTTTGATTGGATAAATGATGTGCAAGGTGGCGGCCAATGTGACACGAGGGGATATTTAGAGTAAGTCGAAATTTTTTTTTATTGACTAGTCTTCGTGATAGACATAATTTGGATTGATCCTACAATATCGCAAATTTGATTGAGGAGAGCCTTAAACACTCATCAAGCAACATCCTTCGCATAAGTCTTGATATCTGTGACCAAATATTTTCAGGGGCTAATTTCCTAAAAACATTAAATCTCAAATCTGCCTCGAATTTTTTTTTATCCCAAAAAAATCCTCAATTTTCACTGTAATCTCAAATCTGTTCACATGTCCAAAAATCGATATGGGTTTCTTCAATATTATCAATATCATGAGACTCTTGTTGTCTCATACGAATGCGAGGGTGTTGATAAAGATACGTACTCTGATAATAGACTTCTAACTGGCCCTGATGTTGATAATTTTGAAAAGAAAAAACTAGTAGTGGTTTTTGGACGCGGGGACATAGTGAAAGTTTGGGATTTTTTCAAACAAAAAAAATGTTCATAATAAAATTAAGATTTGACCTAAAATTGTGAGATTTATAGGGAATTATGCCATTCTTTAAGGAGGATTGGCACGCTAGTCAAGCAACTAATCACCGAAGAGTTACGCCATCTAATTTGGAAACGGCCCCATGAATTTTGGAAACACCCATGAATTTTACTTAATTGTTATTTTGACCACGTTTTAGTGATGATAGAAGCATTTTGTTTTCGAAAATAAAATATACATTATTTCTCACAAACGGTTTTATGGGTTGGCTAAGGATTATAACTCTCTATCTCTCTCAAATAAATAGTGCATAAAATCGCCAACCGCTAGAGGAGGCTACAAGTAGCCTTTTGCTTTTAATTAAGTTCATTCTTGGTACAAGCTCTAATTCTCAAGCCCACCCCCCATTTTGTTCAATGTTTTTTTTTTTTTTGGTAAGGATTTTTGTTCAATGTTGGATGTCATTTACACTAAAATGAAACGAAAATAGAGCTTGTAGCTTTGTTTGTATTGCGACTCGTTAACATGAATACGTACGTCTCACATTCGAATCTACCTTGGATCTCAAGCTTAAATCCAGCACTGGCTCATTTTATGGAGGAGAAAGAGAAAGGAAACTCCGATCGAATTAATGACACGAGATGCAAGAAAAATCCGAGAACACTAGTATATATCACAACAATAATGGGTACATGGTGACAATAACATGTCCCATTTATCGCGAGAATGACAAAGAAAGAGCTGTAAAAATCGAATGCTAAACACGAAGGGCGACGAATCGAATGGCCGGCGATCCTCTCCGGGGAATTCCTAGAAGCAGGCATCCAGGACGCAGCAACAGCAGAGCGCAGCACAGCTGGTGAAGAAAAGAAGAAGAGCAATTAGGACAAGTGAATATGTTAAAAAAACAGAAGAAAAAGTTAACAAAAAGATAAAAGAGGGGCTACATTGCGAGATAATAACTTACCAGCCCTTCCAGAAGCCGTCGCCCCTAGTCTTGGTCTCGATAGGGACGGCGTTCTGCGGAGGCTGTTGGCCGTCCCTCATGGGATAGCCGGGCGGTGGAGGCGCCACGTACGCCATCGTCGATGCCGGTGGTGGGTACGCCACTGCACAAAATATCGCATACTGTCATCACGAGTCATCGGTATATGAATACCCGAGAGCATAATCCGAGCCGAACAGTTCGAAAAGATTGTTTGAACTCCGGTGGTGGGGCCAGCGGCCACAGCCGCCGCCTCCACCAGCCCCTCGGAAGGGCGGGAGGATCGAAACAGATGGAGGATGGGTTTGATCATTACCTGGGATTTGGTTCTGGTTGTTGTACTGGCTCATCTTCGATCGGAAACGTTTACTGAGATCTCTTCTAGCTCACGAAGAAGTCTGTGCTTGAAGAGACAGATGATGGAGATGATGGAAAGAGGAAGCGAGAGAGATGATAGGATGGAGAGAATGCAGAGATGGTGCGAGATTTATAGAAAGAAAGGATGAGGAAGAAGACCCGGAGGAGGAGAGAGCAGCGTGGTTTGACTCGACGATGCTTCCGAAGGCGCGTCACGCCGCGTGAGCTCGAATACACAAGGGCTAAGCAAAAGAATAGGAAAACATTTATTTACTCTATCTTGATTAAAGAATACTTAGGCTCTATTTCTTGTGCGAAAAATTTTCCGTCTAAAAACGTTTTCCTCATTTTTTAGAGTTTGGATCACTTCAAAAAATGAGTCATCAGAAGATCTTTTTAAGATATTATGGTATGAAAGCACATGGATATAAAGAGAGAATCTTAATCATGCAAATCAGTCTCTTCAAATAGTACAGGATGTTTCTCTCCGAGGTATTCTTTTAGTCCCAAAAAACCAATGTTCCAACCAGCTAATGCTCAGCATTGTTTGTGGCTGGCAGAGAAGTCAAACTCTCTATGCTAGTAACCGATCGAGTTTTGTATGAAAGCACGTGGAAATAAAGGTAAAATCTTAATCATTCATGAATTTGAAACTATAAATAAAAGCTATGGTGTGTAAGCACCGGAAAAGAAAGAGAGAATCTTTATCAGACAAACAGAAGCCTCTTTAACATAGTATAATGTATTTCTGTCCGAGGCATTTATTTTAGTTTAAAAAACAATTTCCCAACCACATCCACTTAGGCGGTACAGTTGGGATTGTTCTTTGAAATAAATATTTACGTCGACTACTTTAAAATCAACGAGATGGCAAATTAAGGGATCGCATCCAAACCCAGCTAAGTTTGATCCGTGAAAGCTGGGTTGAGGAAGGGCTGCGTTTTGACTAGTTGATGGGTTTCGGTAGAAAGATCTGTGAGTGGTGAGGGTTCTTATTGTCACAAGTGGGTAAACAAAAAATTCGATTCCATAATAAACCAACAAAATTTGTCGCAAAAGATGCTCGTGAAAAGAACCTTCCAAGAAATGACGTGCACGCTTGAATCAAAAGCTCTTGCTGGGGAATAACATCTCCATCGCAGGGAAAATTATCCAAAAAGTACTAAATCTATTGCACTTTTATCAATTCAGTCCTAAACTTTTCAAGTTTATCAATTGAGTCTTAAACATTTTCACTTCTTGCCAATTGAGTCTTAAATTGATGACGTGAACGCCGGCCAGTCACGTGGCGCGGATGTGGACATTTTTAAATAATATTTTAATAATTCTCTGATCTTTTTATGGTTTTTTTTCTTTTTCTTTGTTTTTTTTTGGGGGGTTTGGAGTTAGGGCCGGCGAGGGTGGCCGGCCGACTCTCGCAGGCCACAGGCGATGGTCGGCGACCCTCGCTAGCCACAGGTGAGGGCCGGCCGACCCTTGCTAGCTCTAGGTGAGGGTGTTGCAGCCCTCACCCAAATTCGGCGAGGGCTGTTATGCCCTTGGTGGCCCTCGCCTGCCCCCGGCGAGGGCCTTGGCCGGCTGCTCTTTGTAGAATTGTTCAAGTAGCAAATGTTTTTAAACTCAATCATTGCTTCTCATTTCAATGTAAAAGGTGATGCTTTTACATTGGACGTAACCATGCCTTTTGACTTATCTAAAAGACATCTTCTTGGCCCTGTCGAATTGTTATATCTTATAAAAGATCTTTCGTCAATTAATCTTTTTTTTTTATTAACAAAAGGGTGGATGAGATGTCCAACACTAACGGTCTCCTCTTGCATTGCCAGATGTGTCTCATACTCAATACGGAATGTTCGGCTTCAGATATAACTACTTCACATCACCCCAGATCCAAAGATCCGATATTGGCAATCAATTCACGGTTACCGAAGAAAAATAATATAATGCGATACATGTGGTGCTTTATTATGAACTAGTCAAATCAACCCGCATAATGTGTGGAAAGATACATAAACACAAAAAGAAGAGGAAAAATTTCTTATACTCTCTCTTGATTAAAAAGGTACACTTTATCCTAATTTGAATTTGGATGTTGTTACTTGTTACAGTAGTTACCTAAATTCTTTTCGTTAGTGCCAGAATTAGATTGGATCTAAAGTTTTGGATTTTTCTGTGAATTATGTCATTCTTAAGGAAGATGGACACGCTAGTCTAGCAACCAATCACCGAGGAGTTAGGCCATCTAAAACACCCATGAATTTTACTTAATTGTTGCTTTGACCACGTTTTCGTGATGATAGCAACATTTTCCTTTGGAAAACTGAAATATACATTATTTCGCATAAACAGTTTATAGATTGGTTAAGGATTATAACTCTCTCCCTCTCAGATAAATAGTGCATAAAATCGCCAACGGCTAGATGAGGCCACAAGTACCCTTTTGCTTTTAACTATGTTCATTCTTGGTACATGCTCTAATTCTCACCCCCGCCCCGAATTTTGTTCAATGTTCGATGTCATTTACACTAAAATGAGACAAAAATAGAGCTTGTAGCTTTCTTCGTATTGCGACTTGTTAATAAGAATACGTACATCCCACGTTCGCATCTATCTTGGATCTCAAGCTTAAATAATCCATCTCGGACTCGCTTTAAGGAGGAGAAAGATAAAGGAAATACGGGTCGAAATGATGACAAGTAAGGTGCAAGAAAAATCTGAGAACACTAGTATATATCACAACAATAATAGGTACATGGGGACAATAACATGTCCCATTTATCCAAGAATGACAAAGAAAGAGCTGTAAAAATCAAATGCTAAACACAAAGAGCGGCGAATCAAACGGCCGGCGATCCTCTCCGGGGGATTCCTAGAAGCAGGCGTCCAGGACGCAGCAACAGCAGAGCGCAGCACAGCTGGTGAAGGAAAGAAGAAGAAGAGCAATTAGGACAAGTGAGTACGTAAAAACCAAGGAAGAAAAAGTTAACAAAACGATAAAAGAGGGCTACATTGTGAGATAATAACTTACCAGCCCTTCCAGAAGCCGTCGCCCCTAGTCTTGGTCTCGATAGGGACCGCGTTCTGCGGAGGTTGTTGGCCGTCCCTCATGGGATAGCCGGGAGGTGGAGGCGCCACGTACGCCGTTGCCGACGCCGGCGGTGGGTACGCCACTGCACAAAATACCGCAATACCGTCATCACGAGTCATTGGTACATGAATACCCGAGAGCATAATTCAAGCTGAACAATTCGAAAAGATCGTTTGAACTCCGGCGGCGGGGCAATCGGCCACAGCCGCCGCCTCCACCGGCACCCCCCCGGGAAGGGCAGGAGGATCGAAACAGATCAAGGGTGGGTTTGATCATTACCTGGGATCTGGTTCTGGTTGTTGTATTGGCTCATCTTCGATCGGAAACGTTGACTGAGATCTGTTCTGGCTCACGAAGAAGTCTGTGCTTGGAGACAAAAAGAGAGAGATGATGGAGATGATGGAGAGAATGCAGAGATGGTGCGACATTTATAGAGAGAAAGGAGAAGGAAGAAGACAAGGAGAAGGACGGAGCAGGTGGTGGTTGACGATGCTTCCAAAGATGCGCCACGCCGCGTGAGCTCCATTTACACTTAAGCAAAAGGGCGAAGCAAAAGCGTTTTCCCGTTCTTCCCCAACTTTTTAGCTGACGAACCGGTTCCTATTTTTACGTTTTCTCCTTGTCAAAATTTAATATATTATTAAAATTCAAGTAAATTATGAAAAAGCAGGAGTTATTAATTTTCTAGAGATTCGGATTTCGAAAAGAAAAAAGTAAATGTGTTGAATTGCAAGATTTAGATTAAGCAAAAAAAAAAAATCAAGTGGCGAAGGTCATTGCGAACAAACTCTTGTGAAATATAACAATCTATGAGATTTGTGTCAAAGACTCAAAGGGAATCGAAAAGCAAGCGTTGAAAACATCGAGAAATGGAAATGGACATTTATTTGATAACGACCAAAATATCGTCCGCCGAATGTTATTAGTTCTCGTATGGTCGGAACCGCGATTGATGTCGACAGATCTTAACACGGTGTGATCCGGACGATTTTCTAGTGACCATCCCTTCCAATTTTTAATTCGACGCATGTAGGGGGGTAATCTCTATGTAACTTTAGATAACGGGCGAGCTCCCCGCTCGATCGAATTTCGCGGGCCGGCACCAGTCGGGGTCATCGAATAAGTTTAATATGCCTTACAACGCGCCGGATTATTCATTTTCGGTACTCAATTGAATTATCGAACCCTAAATAATCGTGGGGTCATTTGGGTATGCGCACGCACCATGAAGGAATCTCAAAAAAGGAGGTTGAATGCAGATCGGAATTGAACGGGGAACTTTGGGAACCTTCTTATTCGCCAGATCTAAAGCGCTTTTTGGCGGCGTCAGTGCAACGTGGGGGGGATTAAACAAAGCTGAGAAGAGGAGACCGCTGTCCTTGTTTGATGCCAGCCAGCCAGCCTAAGAAGAAAAACGCGGTGTCGTCTCCAGGCCGGTCTCTTCATCGAACCATCTTATTTCAATTATTTGTTTGCAGAAAATGATGATGAATGTCGGATTGCGTACGTCTTGCCGTTTTGCCCTTTCCTTCTCCGCGTTTGCCGAATGTGAATACCTCTGGGGGGTCGGTCGGTCGGTCCAAATCTTCGGAACGCAAACCTTCTTCTGTAAGCAATCTGTTTTCTACGTTTATTTTTCTATTTATTGCATTGAAGAATCGAGCCCCATAAATAAATAGTTTTTCACCTTGAAAGAAGGGGAAAAAAAAAGCAAGACTTTTCCTTTCTTAGCGAGCGTGACAAGAAAAAAGTGGGCTAAAGCCTGAGTACAGCAGATTTACGTCGAGAATCTATTATCCCCATTTTATTACCTAATAAAATTCATTTTATTACTTAATAAAACATGAAATAACTCTCGAGGAGGCAGTAAATAGAACCCATATAATGTCCAAACGATTATCGATTCCGAGATTAACAAGCCGGTTAGCTTGACGACTTATTTCCCAAATTTTATGACGATTTGAAAAAAAGTCTGGGGGGGATACAGGTATGATGGGTGAACAGACGACCAGTTTGAAAGGTGACAAACCCCCCCTCTTCCTCAATCCATATCGAGATGACCGTGCTGCTTTTTCTTTTCCCAGACAAAAAAAAAATGAGGTGCCCATGGAAAACAAATTTTGCGATACCGCCACGTGGCGCCCCGTCATTGCTAGACGGCGCGAAACCATTGGACCTTTTTTTGAATATTCAATCTATAGTCATATGGTCAACTTTGGTTGTCGAAGAAAACGAGCGAGGTAAGCCACGTGCGATCTTCAGACCACAAAACGCGAACGCAATCCGAGTTTTGTACTCGATTGACAAAAACGAAAAGAGCTCTTGGGAATCAACGACAACAAAGAAATGTCAAGACTCCCATCGAGCAAAAAGCCAAATGTTCTGGACCCGTTTGCCCTTATCCCGTTTAGCTGTCGAGTAATCAACGTGTGCATAGGAATGTCTTTTTTCTTGGTCGATCGATAAGTTATTCAATTTTGCTAAGAAAAGACGGAAGGGCCGACCAAGTTGGCTTCGGTATGTAATGGATCCCAAAGAGCTTGAGGGGAATACGAGACTCAATTTTCGTAGCAGGGCTTTTCTCAAAAGCATGGATGATGAGCAGGCGTACTTCCTGTGAGAACCGATCTGCCCTCTGCAAAAGCCCTTGTTAGTTCAAGACTATCTGACTCGACTAAGATAGACTTGTGCTTTCTAGAGATTTAAGTCCTTTTAGGGTTTGAAGGAGAGCCAAGGTTTCTGTTTGTGCGGCTGAGGAAACCGGTACTAATCTCGCGAACCCATCGAGGAGGCTCCGTGAATTACGACAGAGACACAAGATAGCACCCTCCGTCGATCCAAGTTCGAACGAGCCGTCTATGTCGATTTTGAGAACTCCTTTCTTCGGTGGACACCTGAAGAATGTTTAAATCTTCGATTCATTAACCCACCAAGTGCAAATAGCCGGGCCATCAACTAAGATCGTTAGCATCTTACCCTGATTCATATAGATAATGAGTATTTGAAGCATCTCGGATATTCTTTCGTAGCTTGGACTTTGACATTAACTGTTGAGGTTTCTTACAAGGTAACATAATGCTCATCCATCCAAGGAGTCCAACATTGTCAAGTACCTAAGATTAGCAACAAAGTATCGACACCTTATATGAAAACGAAACAACTCAATATACTGACGGTAAGAATAATTTGGATACTTCATATCATTACCAGAATCTCCATGTTACAAGTAAGCATAAGAATTAGACTTAATCATGAGTTTGGCAGCTCACGACCCGACTAGTCTTTGCTGAGCCACGGACATCTTTGGGCGGGCTTGGACAAGAGCCTAAGATTGATTATCGGGTCCAATCTGGCCTGGTTGGGCCCAAGCAATGCCCGCCCAGCCAGCAAACTCATTTTGTTGATTGGCGGGCCCATAATTTTGACTCAATCTAATGAAGACTCACTGATCACCTCTAATCAAAGTTGTGTTAAAGCTGTAGGTATTATAGCAAACATTTTACAAATAAGTATTAATAATCCTTTTATATATGCTTTATAATTTTCTATATAAGAAAATAGGGTTCGACCAAGAAAATAGGGAAAATTACCAAAAAGAAGTCCTAAACTTTTCAATTTGGTCAATTTAGTCTTAAGCTTTTTTATGATGCCAATTGAGTTCTTTTAGCTAATTTTGGCCGAAAATCGCTGACGTGGACGCTAGTCATCCTATGTAGCACGGCTGACACTGACGTAAACATTTGTAATAATATTTTTATTTTCTTTTTCTTTATGGCCAAAGACCCTTGCTAGCCACTAGGCCGCTAGCAAGGCCCTCGCCAGATCTGGGCAAGGGCCACCTCGCCGTGGCCAGCGGGCCCATGAAGGCCTTGGGCGCGAAGGCCCTTGTCAGACCTGGGCAAGGTCCTTCGCACCCTGCTAGCAGCAGGCGAGGTGCCCTCACCCAATCTGGGCAATGGAAAAAATAAAAGCAAAGAGAAAAAAGAAAAATAATAATAAATTTAATTATTTCAAGTATTACAAAAAAAGTCCATGTGGATGCCGGTTGTGCCACATAGGATGACGGGAATTCACATCAGCAATTTCGGATCAAATTTGGCCCGAAAGACTCAATTGGCAAATTGTCAAAAAGTTTAGGACTCAATTGGTTAAATTGAAATATCGAGGACCAAAATTGGCAAAAATGCAATAAGTTTAGGTCTCTTTTGATAAATATAGCTAGTGACCTTTTTGTTTGGTAACATCACTCGAGGGGATCAGACTGACTGAAAGATTAAGATTTTGATTGCGCAAACCAAAATGATTAGCACTTTATTGAATATCAGATGCCACTCCTTGTTAATTTCATTCGTGCTGTGATTTGAGGGGATGGTTATTTCTTGACCTATCAATGATCGGCTATCTGGGCTTAAACGAACGATCCTCCAATTGGGCCTCGAAGTTGTGGGGGTGTTGGCATTTGTGGTCTTCGATGAACAAGTCCATTTTCAATTAGGGGCCTAGCCTGAAAGTACAATTGAAAGAAAGGTTGTGTGCAGTGGCCGAATCAACAATCAAGAGGAGTTGCAAAGTGCATTCCCAAACACAAAAAGGGCAATATTGAACCACGGCGGAGCTCCAATGGGCGGTCCCTGAACAGCTCCAATACTTCGTAATGGCCAACGGGTGTGCGCTCAGCCATTAAAGAGGGGTCCTCCGCCGTTTTACAGGCCGTCGCCCATTGGCCACGCCGATGGGTTTCTCCAAAATTACCGTCAACTGATATTGGTAGCCCAGCCCCAATTCCCATAAGCAAGGAAGTTTGACATTGTGCATTCATTTGGCCCAAGCAAGCTCTTAAACTTAGTTAGTCATTTTACGCTTCCGTTTGTTTAAGATTTGAGTAGGCTGGTATATTGCATTGGTTAATTATTTTTACAGAATCACAAATTAAACTAATTTTAGACGTGGAAGAGACAAGAAGAAAGCATGGGAGCTGTGACCTTTGCAGAAACATTTATGACGAAAGAAAAAGGTAGTTTTTGCAATATTTATGACGTCAACCCTGTAATTTTTTTTGGCTCAACCCGAAAATTGCATCGAAAATAATTGTGACATGTATGCATTGATTATTCTTACAATAGTATAAATAACACAATTGAAAGCCTTTTAGCTTTTATGTTAATTCAATTTTAGGGTTTGTTTGTTTCACCAAAGCCTTTTTGTCTCTAAAAAATATTTTCAAGAAATTCAATTTTAGAGAAAGTAAACCATTTTCTGGTGTTTGTTTGCGTTGAAAACGTGTCGAAAGAATTGGTTTTATGGCACTTGATTACAAGTAAATTCACTAAATGCAGCTTGTATTATTAAAAATGACCCGTAATGACTAACAAACTAAAATCAAACATATTTGTTTATTATGTAATCCATTAAAATAATAAGAATTATAAGTGTAGAAGAACATGAGCATTAATGAAGTATATTTAGGAGATAGCAAAAGGGATTTATAATAAAATAACAGATGAGACTTGTTGAAAAAAATAAACTGATGAGAGATAGGAAATAGATATAAAAGGATCTATTCTTCTCATTTGGACGCACAATAAGAACTAGGGAAAATGATTTCCTCTTGCTAGAAGAAGAAGTCGTTTCCCCAATCTAAACTTCTTGTTTTTAATTCCTGGAAAACGCTTTCGTCGATTGACTAGTTCACCATCATTCAAACTTTAGAAATGCTAAAAACAATTTTGGGGAAATAGCTTTTCATCAAACAAACTCTTAGGGAGTGCACATGCACATCTGTATTTTTATTAAATGTAAATTAGATATATATTAGGGTTAATATCACGAAAAAGTCCAAACTAGTACACATATCATAAATTTATCCCAAACTAATTTTTGAATCACCAAAAACCTCAAACTGGTACACTTAATTTACCCCAAACTAAAAAGGATTTCCACATGGACTTACTAGATCAATTGAGTTATTGTCATATGTTATTCAGCTCAACAATTTCACGGTAAATTTTACATAAGTTAATGGAGGGTAAATATATCATGAGTATATCGGTTTGGAATGTTTGGTGACTCAAAAATTAGTTTGGAGTAAATTTGTGATGAGTATATCGGTTTGGGATTTTTGGCAACGCAAAAATTAGTTTGGGATAAATTTTTTGCGAATGTATCATGTTGAGTTTTTCATTATATTAACCATTTATATTACGAAACGACTAGAAGATGCATAATACATGTTGACCGAAACAATTTTCTCCCAAGTCAAAAATACATGTGGCTGATGCATCACATGACGCAAAATGAGCCTCTTGTGACGCAATTAAATAAGTGTTGACCACTCAGTTTCTCTTTTATGCTTCAAGCAACGTCCTCGAACCACGCATATAATAAATACCTCACGTTTGTAGAACGCCGGGGTCTGCGACTCCTAACGCAATGATAGCCGTACAATATGCCCCAATCCCACCACCTAGGGGACCCACTTTGTTTCTAATCTAGGCAAATGGTGATTAAAAGGATAAAAATTTAGATCTCCATCTTATAAGTGATTAACTTATTTCCACACGAATTTCTCATCGAATAAATATTCAATGGATGAAATGGAAGGAAATTAATTACTTTATTTTTTTTTAAAAATTCCTTGGACAGCCTAGTGTGGAGGACATTTAAGGCACCAATTTACCATCTAAAAACTGGAGCATCATGGTCCCGGCGAATATTAAGGATCGGATCCAATTCGACTTGAGAGCTAAACCAAATCGGCCTTGACCTACTGGTTCAAGATCGGCTCAAGAGAGAATCGATTGGGTTCCCAGTTATGAACCTCGAACCCACCTAGGACAGGTTCGTTTCCCGATTCCACTCGGAAACCAGTTTAGGAGCTTCTTTGAAAAGAATTACTTTTGCATATACCGAGAATTGAACCAGATCTTTAGCATGAATAAACAATAACATAACCACTTGATTAACATATGCTTTTGGAAGTGAGATGATGCAGTTTTATATTTATTAAAAGGAAAGAATTTCTTTTACACAAAATAAAAAAAAGCAAGCCACTTTTTGAGTAGAACCGCGCACTGATCAGTTCAATTTCTGATTTCGAAAATTTGGAACCGCGAGTCGTAGGTTCGATTCCCGACTTTTATACCAGAAGTCGATCACCCCTAATTGATATCACGATATAAGAGCATCAAAAACCCATTTCATAAGTTGATGAATGCCGAAGGTATGCTCGAGCTACAAAACTTTGTAAAGTTAATTGATAAAGTGACTGGACAAAGTGCTTTACACATCTCGTTTATTTAAATATTATCACTTGATCGTCTAATTATGTAAAACCCATTATTCATATGGATCCCTAACACTATTCACTGAGCTATCGTTCTCCAAGCCTGGCAAAAGAAAGAAGTATCCCATCCCAAGTCAACACTGCTCTGCTCCCTTATTCATGAACTTGTGGAAAAGCACGTTTGCAACTTTCGAGCTAACAAAGCACGTTTCGCCCTAAAAAGCGGCACACCCATTCATGATATTGGCTGGCCAAAAGGACGACAAGTTGTGGCTTCCAATAGAAATATCTCCACGTGGAAAATCATCACCCTCCCGCTCGCGTCACTAAGTGCACTAGTGACCATCGACCTAACATCAAATTCTTCTAAGTACCTTCCAAAGGGACAGTCGCTACAAGGGCAGGCGTGGCTTTTTTCAGACGCCGTGATATTTTGACTTTCGCTTCCTAATAGAGCCAACGCACACACGTGGAAAAGCGCGAGGCTTCTTTTTGGTGTGTTCGTGTGTGTTTGAGTTCGTTGCATCTCGACCATCAGATCATATCGGTCCTGTGTGAGATGGATCGTTATAAACGGGTCGGATATGATGAGCTCACATGCAACTAAATGACCTTAAAAAAGCTCATGAAGCGCTATCTCTCATAAGTATCTAGAGGGAGCCGACAACTTCACGTCCTTTAGAATCCCTTTCGAAGGGGGAGATTTCTTGCTTAAATTACAATAATACCGCGCAATCTTTCTAAGCCTTTTCCCACGGATTTTTATGGATAAACTCGAGGATCGAGAAATGCTTTACCTAACAACTTGAATCGGAGTTACTTATATTTATAGTTTGATGGCGAATAAGATTCTAGTTACTACTAGGATCATACCTCCAACACAATGCGTCACTTTAAGCACAGATTCTATCTATATGCCTACAAGCATTTTCAAGATTTATACGCGGGATGTGCATCGTCTAACCCATGGGTACTCCCTTTCAGTGTTTTTACTAAATCTCAGTCGTTGATTTATGGAAGTGAGGTTGTCATCGACGGCTGAATTGTCTAAGACACAAAGGATACGATGGTCGCCGAAAACGTGTTGTAATCTTACAATCTGTACGTAATAACATGACATATGTTCTTTGGACATTAAACATGAAGCGGTTTCCCTCTTCCATGGTTATTATATGAACTACGCGTGCAGGTCGCAAGTTGTGAATTGTAAATGTGTAGCGCTATGACGACGTGTGTGCAACTTCTCATTCTTATAAAACAGTAAAACACCACTTGTACAGAAGAAAAGGCCAAAACAAAAAACACTACAAAAGTCCCCTTTGAAGATGGCCGGTGGTGGCCATCTTATTTCCACATGCTCTGTTCTCTCTCTCTCTCTCTCGGGGCCCATGCGCCTTTAATTGAACTATATAGATAACTGTGCTTCATGACATACATACGTACATACAAACCCCGTAAATCTACAGAGAGAGAGAGAGAGAGAGATGAAGCCCTGTGCAAGGAGGCCAAAGGTGATATTAGTCCCCTATCCAGCGCAAGGCCACGTCACTCCCATGCTCAAACTAGCTTCAACCCTCCACTCCCACGGCTTCGATCCGGTGCTCGTCACCCCGGAATTCATCCACCACCGGATCTCTCCTGCGGTCGACCGGATGACGGCGGCGGGTGGGATCGCCATCGTGCCGATCCCCGACGGCTCGGGCACCGGCGACGGCGTGCCCTGTGACTTCTTCTCCGTCGAGAAGGCCATGGAGGACATCATGCCGGCCCACCTCGAGCGGCTCGTGGGCGAGCTCGACGTGGCGGACGACGGAGTGGCGCTGATGGTGGTCGACTTGCTGGCCTCGTTCGCGATCGAGGTGGGGAACCGGTGCGGGGTCCCGACCGCGGGGTTCTGGCCCGCCATGCTCACGACCTACAAGCTGGTTGCAGCCATCCCGGAATTGGTCCGAGAAGGTCACATTTCCGATAGTGGTGAGTCTCGATCGCTCCTCGTTTCAGTCCATCATGCACTCTGCTTTGTTCCAAGTCGTTTTATTTCACTTCTTAAGCAATATTTGGTCCTGTATATGATTTCACGAGCCCATCTTTACATAATTGAGTTAGGTTAATGGAGAATAATCCAGATCCTTCATTCTCAAATAACGCCCACTCATATTATTACGAGGCTAATTCCTGAAAAATTGAGGAAAAATCACTGCTAAATATATATTGAGAACTGTATTTTAATATGCTCTTCCATCGACTAAAATTATAGTCTTGTTATAGCCACAAAGACCCAAGAAGAAAATCAAATTAATCCATTTTATCTAATTTCACATATCTATTTGTACTATATACTACCGGGTCAAAAATAAATTTGTCTCACACCCGAATAAGGTAACATGACAATTATATATATATATTCCAGAAACGTTGCATTCTACTAAACTTTAAGTTAGCACAATTGACTTTTTCCAAAGAAATAAAAGGCGCACATGCCTACCATCTCAAATGAGCAAGATTGTTTCCAGGGTCAACACCATTTAACACTTGACAAAAATTAATCATGGAATTGTCAGGAAATCGATTTCTCCCACGTACGCTCCAATCACGTTGCCTACTAGCCTTTTACATACCAATTGGCTGTGAAAGGAAATAGTTATTTTCGATGCATTTAAAACAATAAATTGCGACAGAGGAATGTCACACACGTTGAGCCCCCTTCATAATATGCCCTCTGTCCCGTCAATGAAACCCACATTCATATACCTTAACACGAATATATTCTTGTATTTTGGACAGTCCGAGATTATTTATATTATCTCTATGTATCACTAATGTGGTGTTCCGCATCGCTGCACGCGTTGCTTGATACAAGAACTTTTTGATGATAGATCGGTATCGGCACATGTTCGATGTCCGATCGAATTCGCCTCTTTTTTCGAAATGATAATTTTTCGAATAAACCTGGTTTTAGAAATCAGCGGGCGACCCTAGAAAGTAAACGAAACCGGTCCTTTTGGACCATCTCTTGAAGACTACGACACCACGTGCATGATGATTTTGCAATCCTTCTTGAAGACCTAAACGAAGATGATTTACAAATCCTCGTCTCGAATGTGATTGTGATTGTTTTGTGATGTGACATAACTTGAGAATTACCAAAGTCTGCATGTCATCCGACTCATTGAATTTGCGACGTGTGACCACGTTGAACGAGTACCTTGTATTTCTGGCGTTGATTCTCACATGCAAATGTGCAAAATAATTTGCAGGAATACCCCAGAAGGAAAGCGAAGTACGGCAACACCCCTCGTTGACCACCCAAGACCTGCCGTGGCTGATCGGGCCGGTCAACGCCCGGAAAGCAAGATTCCGGTTCTGGACTCGGACTCTACACCGGTCGGCATCTCTCCGATGGCTCCTGGTCAACTCCTTCCCCGAGGAGGAAGACGAAGCTAAGATCCAGTGCTCCCGAGACTACCCGACGATTGTCCCGATCGGGCCGCTGACCAACCCGTCCCCCTTGACCAAGAACCCTAGCTTCTGGGAAGAAGACACCACCTGCCTGACCTGGTTGAAGAATCAAGAACCGCACTCGGTGATCTATGTCTCGTTCGGCAGTTGGGTCAGTCCCATCGGATGCGACAAAGTCGCCAGCCTCGCCCTCTCTCTCGAGTCGACACAGCGGCCCTTCCTGTGGGTGCTCGGTCCATCCTGGCGCGAGGGCTTGCCACATGGCTTCCTGGAGAGGGTCCGCAGCCGGGGCAGGGTCGTGTCGTGGGCCCCGCAGGTGGAAGTCCTGCGGGACCGCGTGGTCGGGTGCTACTTGACGCATTGCGGGTGGAACTCAACAGTGGAGGCGGTGCAGTGTGGGCAGCGGATGCTGTGCTGGCCCGTGGCGGGGGACCAGTTTGTGAACTGCCAATACATCGTCGAGGCTTGGCGGGTCGGGGTGAGGCTGGGAGGGTTCGGGGAGAGGGAGGTCGAGGACGGAGTGAGGCGGGTCATGGAGGACGGCGAGATGGGGGTGAGGTTGGCGAAGCTGAAGGAGAGGATGATGCCGGCAAAGGCGAGCTCGAGAGCGGTGGCGAATATGGCAGGCTTCGTCGAAGATCTCAAGAGAATGACGGAGGATGATTTTCTGTAGTTACATAGTTGGAAACAGTAATTGCTCGTCATGTTGTCTTCTTAGGGTTTTGAGTTGATCATCATTGTGTAAAGGCCATGCGAAAGTCCGTAAATCTTGAGATAGTATTGGTATGTGAGGAATGTGTATTTCTTAATCTTTTTTTTTTCCCTCTTGGTATTTTCTATTTTGCAGGATTTTCTGAGCAAAATCTGTAGCAACTATATTTGTTCAGCATACAGATTATATACGACTAATAGTCCTACAATGTTTTTTTTACGTGCACGTCAGCACTTTCGACTATACTTACTCGATGAATGTTCATAAATTGAAATGTTCACCTACATCGAAGAAGACACCCGAACCTTTTAAGTTATTTACATAAGGCCATAGATTTCATTCGAATCGATTTTTTGTGCTTCAATTTTTGGACAATTTGGTTTTGCACATCATTTCATTAGAGCTAACAATCCACCCGCATTTGATCGAATTTATGCATGGGAGAGGATAGGAATGGAAAAGATTTATCTCATGAATCGATTTTTTGACTGTGCAACTACTGTATGTTCATAATCGAGGTTCGTTCTTTGGATCGTCAAAAAGGCTTGTATTATCATTTAGTTGACAGGACTAGAGTAATGAATCACTTATTTAAATAACATTACTCGCTTAAACTGAAGTAGTAGGATAACTATTTCATGAAATAAAAAATATTGATAGATCATGCAGTACAATGCTTGTTTGAACTATTTGATTATGTGAGTCCCACCGTAAAATCTATTTAAATAGTCTCAATGATTTTATTCCGTGTGACGTTTAACGGGATTAATTTATGAAAAAGGATAATTGAAATAGATTTCCATCGAGAAATTGTGTGGTCAACCCTCATTATGCTTCTAGTTGCTTCATAATACTATTTGATTATATGATTTTGATTAAATTAATGATTAATTTATGTTCATAAATTTTTGCTTCTATAGTCAGCACTTTCGACTATTTGACTATTTGATTATATGATTTTGAGTTGAACATTCTAAAACAGGATTTATAAAAGAGTATCAAATTTTAGATCTCCATCCATAAGTTAATTGATTAATTCATTCCCACCCGAATCTCACACAGAATTCTGACCAAAAAAAAAAATCTCACACAGAATACTTCAATGAATTTGGAAGGAAAATCATTACTTTATTTATCTTCTCTTGGCCAATGTGATGTTTTCTCAATGAAATATTCACATATAAGTAAAAAAAGCGAAACGTTTCCCTACTTGCCAAAGATTTGATATTCAAATTTCATCGTTAGTTAATGTTATATGTTCTCTAATTGATGTGTATGTTGGCCACGAAAATGACACGCCCAGGATCACCATAATCAAAAACCGAAACACGTTAATGGAGAAATTATCGATTCGCGTACCTGGTTTGGAATCCATCGAACTTGACGCGGAATTTGTGACGGTTTCCGAACACGAACTCAAGTGCTTCTCCCCTATACCCTTCATTAGAACACTGGCCTAATGAGATTGCCACTCATGAGAAGAAAGTTCTCTCTAGATCCGTATATGAGTCAGATTGTGTATCCTCCGGTTAGGGGAGGGACTTGAGCGCTATTTATAGAGTCTTCGACCACGGGCTCTTTCATTACGGGCCGGGCCGTATTCAACCCACACCAGCCAGCCCCATATTAGACTTATTAAGAACCCATATATCTTACCTTTATTAGATCAAACTAATTCAGTTAATTTCAATTAATGAAGCCCACATTAGGAAATTCTTACATTCTCCCACTTGGGCGATATTAATTGAAACAGAACTGTGTGCGCACCCTTATATTGGTCTAGAGATTATTCTTAATAATCAATCCGATCCCATAAAGTCTCAAACACCGAATCATGGCGGTAACTGCATGTACTCACGCAAAGCCTTCCATGGTCACAAGTGCTTTCAACTTTACTGATATGGATTCAATATGGTAGTGTGTCAAATGGACAATACCTCATAATGAGTGATACTTCATGTGTTGTCCATTTTGTTAGTCCAAATTCTCTCTCCTTAAGTGTCACAAAACCTAGTGTGTCACCAGAGAATATCCTTCATGGTTCCAACGAACCTTCATATGTCTTACCTTGATAGTTAACTGTACTTTATGTGTACCAAGACATATTGTTAAGGCTAATACCACGAATGCCCCATAGCCTGTACTCAAGGTTCACACAATGCCTCGAGATTTTCATCAAATATGTATACTCAACTTGATAAATCTACATTCACAAATACCTCATTGAATGCAAAAGAGTTGATACATATTCAAATATTACAAAATGTAACAAAATCAGATACAAACTTCATAAGAGCAACATAAAACAAAACAACTCCCACTAATTAACAGTATCCCATGATACTCCTAAGCCCATGTTAATGACATGTCGATCAAATACACAAGGGCGAAGGCATTTAGTTAGTGGATCTGCAATCATATCATCTATTGAAATGTGCTCTACTGCAATGTCACCATTCTGAATTTTTTTCCTTTATAGTCAGGTACTTGACCTCTAAATGCTTAGACCCCTTGAGACCTCTGTTGTTGTTAACAAACAACACTGCAGAGTTATTGTCACAATACAACTGTATGGGCCTATCCACAAAATCAAATACAGTCAACTCCTTAATGAGGTTCCGGAGCCAAATTGCCTGAGTAGCGGCCGAAAAGTATACTACAAACTCCGCTTGCATGGTAGAGGATGTCATTGATTTCTATTTCTCACTTTTCCATAATACTGCACCTCCTGCTAACTTAAAGATGTAACTCGTTGTCGACTTCTTTTCATCCCGACAGCCAGTAAAGTCCGAATCCGAATACCCAACCAGCTGTAGGTCCTGAACATATTTGTAAATCAGCATATAGTCTTTTTTCCTCTTTAAGTATCTCAAAACCTTCTTGGCAGCAACCCAATGATCGTGTCCTGGATTTGACTGATACCTGCCTAGAAATCCTGTTGCAAAAATAATATCTGGTCTAGTACATACTTGAGCATACATAATACTCTCAAGTGCACTAGCATAAGGTACATTCTTCATCTGGGCTTTCTCAAAATCTGAATGAGGACATTGTGACAGACTCAACTTATCACCCTTAATGACAGGAGCAATTCCGAGCTTGCATTGCTGCATGTTGAATCTTTCTAAGATACGATCAACATATGCCCTCTGAGATAAACCCAATAGTCGGCGAGAACGATTCCTATGAATCTCAATGCCAAGGACAAAAGACGCCTCACCAAGGTCCTTCATATCAAAGTTCTTTGACAACATCCGCTTTGTCTCATGCAGTAAACCAAGGTCACTGCTCGCAAGCAGGATATCATCCACATAGAGTATAAGGAAAATGAATTTCCTCCCACTGACCTTGCAGTATATACACTGATCTACTTTGTTCTCAACAAAACCAAATGAAGCGACAACACTATGAAACTTCAAGTACCATTGTCTAGAAGCTTGCTTGAGACCATAAATAGACTTTTTTAGTCCACATACAAGCGTACCTGAATCATCTGCCGCAAAGCCTTCGGGTTGCATCATATAGACTTCTTCATTAAGGTCTCCATTGAGAAAGGCAGTTTTAACATCCATCTGGTGTAACTCCATATCGAAATGAGCTACGAATGCCATGATCACTCTGAAAGAATCTTTAGAAGAGACTGGAGAAAAAGTTGCTTCATAGTCTACTCATTCTCTCTGAGTGAAACCCTTGGCTACCAGTCTGGCTTTAAACTTCTCAATCTTTCCTTTGGAGTCCCTTTTAGTCTTATACACCCATTTGCAGCCAATGGGTCTATGACCTTCAGGTAATTCAATAAGTTCCCAAACACCATTATGCTTCATAGACTGCATTTCATCTCTCATTGCATCCAATCACAGTTCCGACTAAGGACAAGAAACATCTTTTGCATAAGTCACTGGATCAGCCACAGAACTGATATCGTAGTCTTGCTCTCCTATATAGACTAAATAGTCCGGTGGTATAGCTGATCGTCTCTCCCTAATGGATCTCCTTACTGGAGCAGCAACAGCCTCATCCTGCACCTGAGAGCCTTGAGGAAATTCATTAGGAGTTGTCTCGACAACAGGATCCTGAGCCTCAACAGGTTCAGTCTGTGGTGCGGGAGTCTCCACAATTATCTATATGGGAGGAAATAAAGATACAACATTACCCACCGTACTATTATCCTCAATAGTCTGTGAGCAGCTACTTTCTTCGGCCACATCAAACTCCAGAAACTTCGCTGTCTGTGATTCCACAATTCTTGTGCCTCCATTGGGATTATAGAACCGATATCCCTTCGAATGATCCGGGTAAGATACAAAGTAACACCGAGTGGTTCTAGAGTCCAACTTACTTAATGTTGGATTATATAACTTCGCTTCTGCAGGACATCCCCAAACCTTAAGATGATTTAAGCTAGGCTTACATCCAGTCCATAACTCAAAAGGAGTCAATGGAACAGCTTTAGTAGGTACACGATTCAGAATGTACAAATCTATTTTCAAAGCTTCACCTCACAGAAAACCAGGTAAATTTGTCCTACTAATCATACTCCTCACCAATTTCATAAGGGTGTGATTGCGCCTTTCGGCTACACCATTTTGCTCAAGACTCCTAGGCATAGTAAACTGAGCCACTATCCCAGAATCCTCTAAGTATTTGGCAAATGGCCTCTTAAGCTGTCCGGCATCGCCATGCTTGCCATAATACTCTCCACCTCGGTCAGATCTAACAACCTTTATGACCTTTCCCAACCGTTTCTCGACTTCAGTCCGAAAAATCTTGAACTTGTCAAGAGACTCAGACTTTTCTTTAATCAAGTACAGATACCCATATCGAGAATAGTCATCAATAAATGTGATGAAATAAAAATTTCTATACAGAGTTGCCGTATAGGGTCCACTTATGTCAGTGTGAATGACCTCCAACAGGTCAGAACTACGGACTGCAGTTTTCTTCCTTATCTTGGTCATTTTACCTCTACAACAGTCTACACATGTCTCTTGGTCATCTTTAAGAGCAGGCATGATGTTAGTCTTTATCAGCCTTTCTACTTTATCCTTAGAGATATGACCAAGCCGTTTATGCCACAATGCATAAGACTGTTCCTTAGGTAGTGGTCTCTTGGAAATAACCTTTTCGGCTATATAAGCGACGTATATGTCATTGGGAGACAAACACAATCTGTACAATCCGTTGGACATATTACAGCACTCAACCTTATTTGAATTAAGAAACAAAGAAATAACATTGTTCTTGATTTCAAAAGAGTAGCCATACATGTCCAAACACTATACGGAAACTAAGTTCCGTCTAAAAGAAGGTACATAAAAGGTGTCTTTCAACATTAATATAAAACCAGAGTCTAGAATCAAGATTACATCTCCCACAAACACAACATCGACTTTCTCGTTGTTTTCAATAGTGAGTTTTGACTCATCCTGATTTAGCTTCCTCCGATTTATGAATCCCTGTATGGTAAACGCAACATGATTAGTTGCACTGCTATCGAGCCACCAAGAACTTGATGGTGCTTCTGATAGGTTGGATTCGCAAACAAGTGCCAAAGAATCATTACCTGTAGGCTCACGTTTGGACAACCAAGCTTTGAACTTTCCACAATCCTTCTTTATGTGACATTTCTTCTTACAAAAGAAGCAGCGGTCACCATCCCTTTTGAAGGATATTTTCTTTGGACCCATATTGTCAGATTGACCAGTAGTGTCGTGAGTACCTTTATGAGTACGATTTCTGGACTTCTTATCCTTCCTTTTGTGGGAACCAGAAACATATAAGGCTAGATCCCCTTTTTTTCTTCTTAAGTTTCTCTTCCTCTGCCACCACCCTTGCTATCAAGTCATTCACTGACCAAGTCTCATCTTGGGAATTGTAATTTGTCTTTATAATCCTAAAATCATGTGGAAGTGTGTTCAGGGCTTGATGCACAATGCAAGCATCAGGAATGGAAACATTAAGAGCTTGAAGCTTCGTCTTTAGGTCTACTATCCGAAGGACATAATCTCTAACCCTAGCAGTACCATCATACTTCATATTGAAGAGCTTTTGAAGAAGTGTACCAACCTCAGCATTAGATGAAATGCGGTTTCTAGCCTCTAAGGCTGCCATCATCTCCTTAGCAGTACAGTCAGCTGGCAAACCACTTTTCAAGTATTCTTGAATGGATTTCTTCATTGTCAATAAGCAAATCCGATTGCTCTTTTCCCAGGCAGCATAGTCCGTTTTCTCAGCTTCAGTACTGGTGGTCGTGATATCTGCCGGCTTATCCTTTGTAAGAGCAATGTGAACATCCGCCAGCTCCATTCTAAATAGAAAATCCTCTTTCCATTTCTTAAAGTTCAACCCAGTAAGGACCTCAATGGAAATGGAATTGCCATTTACAGAAAAGGTGACTAGAAAACAAACAATACAATCAGCATCATGTGAGTACTTAAAATGAGAGTTACAGACATCATCACATAATCACCTTTGGGCAGAAAATATGACATGCAGTTGTACACTCTCCACATGACAGCGGCCATGAGAACATATTCTAATCTTTCGTGAAATCACCACCTTTGGGTGTATGAACCACTATGATCAGTCATTTCTCAAGCACATGCTATACATGTACCCCTCCATGAACCAATACAAGATCACCTCCTTTGGGAGTATGATCACGCAATAGAACAGGAGACATCCCACTACAATATGAGACCGATATTTCTCAAACCCAATCAAGTATGCTACTTTGGCGGTCACTACCCAACTGAATCCTTGAAAATCTCTCATACCAGGGATATGAGCTTTATGTATCACATTCACTATATACATGTAATGCTAGACGTAAAGACAGGGGCGTATATCTCTGAAATTACATGTCATGCTAATTATATTGTTCCATTCATTGATAGACAATGAATTACACTCTACACAGTCCTTATGTGGTGATATATATGTGAGCTACCATATGCATTTCCGAAACCATAGAGAAATACAAGAAAATACGCAAAAATACCCTAACAATACGAGTATATAGGGTTCTATACATATTTTCACATCTGTAAAAGCTTCAAACATATAAAATAAATACACCACAATGTAGAGAATCTCGATACGAGCGCGTCGGTACCAAGAACGTCCCAAAAGGACGTTGGACGCGCTCTCACGAGCCGCCGAAAGGATCGGCGCGTGCTCGTGTTCAGCCGGTCAAACCGGTCTGAACAGCCGGTCCGACTGGTTGACCGGTTCAACCAGTCCGACCGATCAGGTCTGGTCAACACTCAGGTCGGGTCAACGGTCGGGTCGGGTCTAAATTCGGATCGGGTCAGGATCTGGGTCGGGTCAACACTCGGGTCAGGTTAGGATCCAGGTCGACCGGATCCGCGCTCCTGATGACGTCAGCATGACGTCATCCGACGGTTACCGGCCGAAAACGCCCCGGTTCGGCACGGCCGCGCATGGCCGTCACGCGCCGCCGCGCCCACGGCGCGTGTCGACACGTGAGGGCGCATGCGGCCTCGTCCGGTGATGTGCCGCCCGTCAATCTTCTCGTCTCGACGAGTAGATTCCGAATATGTAATAAAATTTTACATTCATTGGACAAAAAATTTCGAAAATGGGTAAAAACCTCTCGGACATAACGAAAAACAGTCCTAATACGCTTGTTTTAGTTCTAATCTATTGCAGGCTCTGATACCACATGTTGGCCACGAAAATGACACGCCCAGGATCACCATAATCAGAAATCGAAACACGTTAATGGAGAAATTATCGATTCGCGTACCTGGTTTGGAATCTATCGAACTTGACGCGGAATTTGCGACGGTTTCCGAACACGAACTCAAGTGCTTCTCCCCTATACCCTTCGTTAGAACACTGGCCTAATGAAATTGTCACTCACGAGAAGAAAGTTCTCTCTAGATCCGTATGTGAGTCAGATTGTGTATCCTCCGGTTAGGGGAGGGACTTGAGCGTTATTTATAGAGTCTTCGACCACGGGCCCTCTCATTATGGGTCGGGCCGTACTCTGCCCACACTAGCCAGCCCCATATTAGACTTATTAAGAACCCATATATCTTACATTTATTAGACCAAACTAATTCAGTTAATTTCAATTAATGAAGCCCACATTAGGAAATTCTTACAGTGTATACATAATTTCGACATATTGGATTCCTTAATGCTCTACGACAAGAAAAAAACTACTAAATGCTCGATCTTGTAATTCTTTTCTTGGAAATTCTCATATGGAGGACATTTAAAATGTCGATTCACCATCTAAAATTTAGAGCATTATGGTTGTGAAATTTTGTGGAACCACTACCAATTATTTTAAAAACTTAAGTTGATAAACGAAAGCGTTGTATAATACGTAAATATTTTAACACCCTCACCTCACGCGTAAGCTCAACTTTAGCCTATAACTACACTTGGAATTATATAACTTGAAAGTCAAATTAGGAGCCCAGAAACATTTGAAACTAAAATCTCCTGTTCTGATATCATGTGAAGATTTTTGCAGGATTATTGCAAATAATTGATAAAGACATGATTTAAAATTTGAATATTCAGACAATGGTCCCTATGAATATCATCAGAATCCCTCTAGGTACCACTCTATAAGCAGAGTAACCCTAAAAGTATAAAGCTTTTATAAAGTTGATTGATAAAATGATGGGACCAAGAGTTTGAATATGTCTTACTTATTTAAATACTATCACTTCCGGGTCTAATATATTCAAAACCCATTTTTATGGGTATTTTTGAAAGTATTCATTGAGCTATCCTCCTCCAAGTTCTGTCAAAAGAAAGAACTATCCTTCCCCAAGTCAACAGTGCTCTGCTCCAAACTAAATAGACTTTGTGAAAAGCACATTTGCCACTTTCGAGCTAATAAAGTAAGACTCGTTTTTCATGTTATTGGCACATCACAAAATAAAAATAGATTGTAGCTCGCAATAAAATATCATAACGTGTCGAAAATCACCTTCCATGCGCATCAATATGTAAAGATCCCATCATCCCACTAGTGCCGTAGTGCTCATCGACCTAACATCGATCCTAGGTATCTTCCAAAGGGGAGGACAGTCGCCAAAAGGGCTGGCATGGCTTTTTGAGCGCGAATATACTTTCTAGAAAAGCGAACATGCACTCTTGTCGGATACGCAACTCTTTTTGATGCATTAGGTACTTGTGAATTTGGTGCATCTCATCCTTTAAATTATGCCGGGTTTATGCCGGGTTCCACTAAGACCCATAAACATCGGTTGATTGAACGCAGCGGATTCACATGCACCCGGATCATCTAATAAGAGTTCGTAAAGTGCTAGCTCTTATGGGTATAGAGAAGGCAACACATTCACATATGTTAGAATCCCTCTCGAATTGTTTTATTTCTTAATCGAGTTATACTAATTTTATTCGATCTTGTTCTTTTCCTACGGATAAATTTGAGAATCAAGGGATACTTTACCTAATAGCTCTAATAAGAGTTCCTTATATCCACAGTTCGACGTCCAATATGATTCTATGTTGATGCTACAATGGCACCTTCAACATACCATGTCACTTTGGTGCTGATTCGATCTATATGCCTGAAAGGATTTTTATGATTCCTATGTGAGACATGGATCCTCTAACTTGCACAGTACTCCCTCTAGGGGTATTCAATGAATCTCAATCCTTAATTTAGGGAACATGAGATTATTATTGTTGACGGTTGAATTATGTCGAGACAAAGGAGGTCGAGAGACCCGTACGGGATAGAAAATCTGTTCATCCCTTTACGCAGCAACGTAAATGCATTGGAATTTTACAGTCTGTACCTAAGACAAGATATATGCTCTAGAAATTCAAATTAAGCGGTTCCCTCTTACATTATTGTTATTTAGACTTGAAGAGCTCACATCCGTGCATCTACCACATAGCCTTATGAATAGTAAATCTAGCACAATTACAGCATATGTGCAATTGTGAGAAAAAGACACTAACAGTGCCATAACTTTCGCACGACACTCACTTTAATGGTATAACTTTTCAATTTATCATTTAAGTGCCATAACTTTTCAAAAAAATTTCACTTAAGTGACGTGTCGACGATTTCCCTTGCATGAATATTCATGGCATTAATTAAATACAAAATCCTCCAAAGCGGTTTGCCAAAGAACCGATATCATTAAAAACGTATAGAACAGCGTCATTCGAGTCCTTTCCTTCTCCCAACTTGATGGTTTGAGGCTAATTTGGTTCCAATAAAAGACACTGGAACCAATTTTAATTTACAAATAAAACAAATTGCAGATCAATGAAAAGTTGCTTTTGAAAAAAGCAAAAACAGGAGAAGCCGCTCCCAATCATCTTAACAAAGTTGGACTCTTCTCCAAAATGAAGATGAATATCATTGATATTGTGTGCCCAGAACTTCAATGAGTACTGCTTGGCCAATTTGAATCTTGGGATATCAGCGTGCCACTATCGATCATTCGGTCGGCGACGTGAGAGGAAAAGGCATAGAGTTGTAGATAATGACGGCAAAAATCAAGACGGAATGCATGTTCGGGGCACACCCAGAAAGGAATCAGACCACCGTATGATTTTAGGGTTTCACTTTCCTCGAGGTTGTTGATGTACAAGTCCAGTTTCAAAGAAGATTGGAGGAGTTTTGTGAAGGTTTTTTTTTCACTTGTGTTAGATCTATGCTCGTTCAACCTTGTTATTATGAACGATGATGTTGTTGGGGACACTGAACCTAGGAGCGCACCGTCAAAAGGAAAAGCCATAACAATATATGAAGATCTCGGTGTGTGTTCATTACTGACAACAGATTTGGCAGTTAGCCGCCAATTTTGATTTGAAGAAGTCACAAATTGTCTCTTTGAGCGGGTGACCCCTAAGTTTGTTATGATTATTCTTCTTGTTATTTGGAGCCTGTTTTGTTTTAAAATTGTTGCCGTGGTTTGCAGTTGGACTGCGATGTATTTCTCTTGTATTTCCGTAGAATTGAATGAAATATTACTTTGAAAAAAAAAAAAGACATACATACATACAAACCCCAGCGATGTATTTCTCTTGTATTTCCGTAGAATTGAATGAAATGTTACTTTGAAAAAAAAAAAAGACATACATACATACAAACCCCAGCGATGTATTTCTCTTGTATTTCCGTAGAATTGAATGAAATGTTACTTTGAAAAAAAAAAAAAGACATACATACATACAAACCCCATAAAATCGAGACGAGAGAGAGAGAGAGAGAGAGAGAGAGAGAGAGAGAGAGAGAGAGAGAGAGAGAGAGAGAGAGAGAGAGAGAGAGAGAGAGAGAGAGAGAGAGAGAGAGATGAAAGGAGGCCAAAGGTAATATTAGGGTGAGTTTGGTTTGGTTTTGGGAAATGTCTTTGGGAAAATGCAAAGAGCCTTTGCTTTTTAAAAAAAAAAACTCTCAAATGGCGGACTCAACCAATGGTAGGCCAAAATGGTTGCTGGCCAACGTTGCCTAAGGTCATCCGATGCGATTGTCGCTTGGGTCACACAACACAGGTCGACAGTTGCTGGGGTCGCACAACCCAAGCAATGCCTAAAAAAAAACAGACATAAATACATACAAACCCCATAAAATCGAGACTCGAGACGAGAGAGAGAGAGAGAGAGAGAGAGAGAGAGAGAGAGAGAGAGAGAGAGAGAGAGAGAGATAGATGAAAGGACGCCAAAGGTAATATTGGGGTGAGTTTGGTTTGGCTTTGGGAAATGTCTTTGGGAAAATGCAAAGAGCCTTTGCTTTTCTTTTCTTTTCAAAAAAAAAACTCTCAAATGGTGGACTCAGCCAATGGCGGACCAAAATGGCCGCTGGCCAACGTTGCCTACGGTCATCCGACCTCAGACGAGGCTACTTAAGGTCACGTGACCTCAAGCGAGGTGATCAGAGGCCGTCCTACCTCAAGAGGCATTGCTTGGGTCGCGCAACCCCATGCGACTGTCGCTTGGGTCACACAACACAAGTCGACAGTTGCCGGGGTCGCACAACCCAAGCAATGCCTAATGTCACGCCACCCCAGGTGGCAGTCGTCGAGGCCGTACTACCCTAGGCGACGATCGCCTGGTTCCTATGACCCAAGCCGATGGTTGCTTAGGGCAACAATCGCCAAGGTTGTGCAACCCCAGGCGACAATCGCCAGGATTGCACAACCCCTCAGGCGGCATTCGTCAGCCTCCGTCCAACTCCTCTATGCAAACCGCGATGAATAGTGCCAACATTTGCATTCCGAGAATGTTACTTTCCAAAGTACGTCTAGACATGCCTTGAAAAAAAGGCCTTTAGAGGCCTTTGGATTGCATTTCCCTAAAGTCTTCCAAAAAATTTGCTAAACGCCATTTGCATTTGGCCAAGGGATTTTGGAGCCTCTTGCAAATGCTGAACCAAACAAAGCCTTAATCCTGTATCTAGCGCAAGGCCACGTCACTCCCATGCTCAAACTAGCCTCAATCCTCCACTCCCACGACTTCGATCCAGTGGTTGTCACCCCAGGATTCATCCACCGCAGTGTGAGATTTTGTGGAACCATAGCCAACTGTTCTAAAAACTTAAGTTGTTAGATGAAAGCGTGATTTAATATTTAATCATTCTAATACTTCCCCTCATGCTTAGTTTAGTCTTTTTGTCTAATACTAAGCGTGGCCATATTTAATTAGGGAGGCAAATGGGGTCTTGAAAGATTTGAACTCAGGACCTCCAACTCTAATACCATGTGAGATTTTGTGGGATCACAGCCAACCGTTCTAAAAGTTTATGCTGGTAGATGAAGGCGTGATTTAATATTTAATTATTCTAACACGTAGGATCTCTCCCGCGATCGATCATACGATGGGGGAGGTGATCATATTCGCTCATATCAAGGTCGGCTCGAGTGCCAATGACGGTGCGCCCCACGACTTCTTCTCGGTCATGAAGGCCATGGAGGACGTCATGCCGGTCCACCTCGAGTGGCTTGTGAGGGAGCTCGACGTGGCGGACGACAGCATGGCACTGATGGGGATCGACTTGCTAGCCTCATTCACGATCGAAGTGGGGAACCAGTGCGGGGTCCCGACCGCAGGGTCCTAGCCCGCCATACTCACGACCTACAAGCTAGTTGAGGCCATCCCCGAACTGGCCCAAGAAGGTCACATTTCCGATTGTGGTGAGTCACGACCGCTCATCGTTTCAATCCATGCACTTTGCTTTATTCTGAGTCGTTTTATTTCACTTCTTCGTATGCAATGCCTCTGTCTTGCATATGATTTCTAGAGAATAATCTAGATGCATCTTTCTCAAATAACGCACCCTCTTGTTACGAGGCTAAGTCCTGAATATTTAACGGAAAACCACTCCTAAGTGTGTATTGAGAACTTTAATGAACTAAATTGCTATTGCATCGATTAAAGTAAAAGTTTTGTTTTAGCTAGAAAGACTCGAGAAGAAGATCAAATCAATCCAAGTTATATATACCACCCATCTATAATATAAATTACTAAGTCAAAAATAAAATTTGTCTTGCACCAGAATTAAATAACATGAAAATCCTGAAATGATCTTAAAATGAACAACTGTTGAGTAAAATATTACAATATACAAAGGAGGACAATTTTATGAAGTTGGTCTTCTCTTCAGTGAGCCAGGTAACAACTGAGAATTTCTTATATAATAAACAAATGTTACAACTCGACACGTTTATTTATTTTAGAATAATTGCATCATGGAATTCATAAGATTAGATCGACCGAGTTTGGAGGATTATTCATAAAATATTTGCCAGAGTTGTCGCGGTTCTACTAAACTTTTAGTGAGTACAATTGACTTCGCCATAGGAATAGAAGGCGCACATGCCTTCCACCGCAAATTAGCAAAGGCTGTTTCCAGGTCGACCGTCATTAATACTTGACAAAAATCAATCATGGGATAGTCAGGAAATCTTTTTGAGTGCATTAAAATAATAATTACGATGGAGACAAAAACCCCACGATTTATTTACCTTTCAGGTTATTTTTGTATACCATCCTGTCGTGCCCTTCTTTTTGTAGACCGCCAAATGCACCTATAATTTAACATGGATATATTCTTGCAGTTTGGTAGATCTGTCATAAATCATAAATCCATTTTTTAACCCATATATATGGATCATAAATGAATTAGTTATATTCAGTAAATAGGTCATAAATGAATATAAATATAATATGGGTGTTAAATTGATCGTAAATGGGTATACAACTTATTCAAACTCAACTCATTTCTCTTGTCATCACTCAATCTCGCGCTCACTCACTCCATACTCTCATCTCAGTTTGGGTATGAGTTTTCTTAGATTAAATTAAATATGGAAGTGATTTAACAATATGGATCGGATCGGGCATGAATTGAGTATGAGTTGGGTCAGATATAAGTTGGGTCATTATATTTGCATTACATAGAAATGAGTCAAAACAGATTAAATGGGTTTATTTGGGTCGGATCATTTTCGACCCAACCCAAACATAACCTAACCCAACCCGTTTGACAAGTCTATAGTTTGGAGAACCCAAGATTATTTATCTTTATCTTGATGTAATTAATAACGTGGAGTCCCACATAGCCTCACTCGTTGCTTAATAAAAGGATTTTTAGGCTACGTTTATTTCACGAAAAATAAATAATTTGATAAATATTTCTCTAAAAATGATCATTTGAAGTATATTTTTGTTCAACATATATATAAATTATTTATGACTAGTAGTCCTACAATATTTTTTTACGTGAAAATCAGCACTTTCGATTGTACTTATTCTACGGATGTTAAAAAATTTAAATGTTCACCCACATTGAATTAGACACCCTTTAACCTTATAAGTTATTTACATAAGGCTATAAATTTCGTACTAATTGACTTTTCGTGCTTCATTTTTTTAATCATCTGATTTTGCCCATTATTCTTCGTTAGAGCTAACAATCCATTTGTGTTCGATCGAATTTACACATGGGAGAGCATAGGAATGGCAAAGATTTACCTCATGAATCGATTTTTCGGCCGTGCAACTACCGTATGATCATAAGCAGGTCTCGTTTTTTGGATCATAGAAATCATTTAGTTGACAAGAATAGAGTAACGCATCGGTATTATTCACCTAAACTGAAGTAGTTGGATAACTATTTCATCAAATAAAAAATATTGATACCATCATGCAATATAATGCTTGTTTGGACTATTGATTATTGTTGGGATATGGTTCATACTCCTAACCGACAGGAAGGCACGGAGGCGACGCCAAAGGGCTTTTATAGTTTAAGCCTGTATTTTATTGATAGTTTGGGTTTGGGCCCATTAATAGATACTAAGTATATATAAAATCTCTTTCTCTTGTAATTGAGGTTTGTAACAGAAAAGTGAGATCTCCTAATTATCATGGAATCATCTTTTGGATGTATAAGGGCTAACTAGTATAAAACCTTGTGCCTCAATTTCTCTTCCTCGCTTTTACTCTTTATTTCGTTGTGTTTGTGTGACTAACCTAACAGTTATGTGAGTCCCGCTACAGGATCTACTTGAGAAAAATAGTCCCGATGATTTTAGTTCATGTGACGTTTAACGTGAACTATTTAGTATTATGAAGCAACTTGAAGCTGCATAATAAGGGTTGACCACACAATTTCTCGAAGTTAAATATATGCAGTTGATGCATCACATGACGCAAAATGATAAGTGTTGACCACTCAATATTTCTATTTTATGCTACAAAGTTCATCATCCAACCATGCATAAAGAAAGACAAGATTGGAAGAGCAATAATACTTCGCTTTTGTAGACGCAAGAGCTTGCCATTGCTAACGCAATAATTGCCGTATAATACGCCCCAACCCACTCAAATTCTCTTTAATGCTGGAAGTGATTTTTTTTTCTTATTTCATTTTTTGTCTGTTTGTGATCAAATAGTTTCGTCATTGAATTAAAAATGTTCAAATATCCAACGTCACTAAATTATGGGATTTATATACTCTTTATATATCTATTTTGGGTTGAACATTCTAAGAAATGATTTATAAAAAGAAATAAAAATTTAGATCTCCATCCATAAGATAATTGATTAATTTATTCCCACCAATCTCACATAGAATACAAATTCAATGAATAAAATGGAAGGAAAATCATCACTTTCTTTATTTTTTCTTGGCCAACGTAATGCTTTCTCAATGAAATATTCACATATAAGCAAAAAAAGTAAAAATGTTGACATTTAAAATTTTGGCGTTAGTTAATGATATATATCTAATTGATGTAGATACATGACTTCCATGTGTTGAATTCCTAAATGCTGTAAGACAAGAAAAAAAAAACTATAAATGCTCGATCTTGTAGTTTTTTTTCTTGGACAACCTCATATGGAGGACATTTCAAATGTTGACTCGCCCTCTAAAATTTAGAGCATCATGATTGTGAAATTTTGTGGTACCACTGCCAACGACTCTAAAAGCTTAAGTTGCTAGCCGAAGGGAAAAATGTCCAAAAAATCTTAAACATATTGCACTTTTGCCAATTCAATCATAAACCTTTCAATTTTGCCAATTGAGTCCTAAACATTTTCATGTTTTGCCAATCAAGTCTATCCCGCCAATCTTAATTGGAAATTACTGATGTGGACGTCGGTAGTGCTACGTAGGACGGCCGGTGCTAATGTGGATAATTTTTTTATTATTTTTTAAAAAAAATTATGAATTTTTTTTCTTTTATGTTTTCTTTTTCTTTCTTTCTTTTCTATTTTATTCTACCAAATCCGGCGAGGGTCATGGCCCTCAGCTAGTGGCAACGACAGTTATACACTGTTTTTAAGTAATTATTTGCCCCACAATAATGCTAATGATTTTTGGCAAAAATCTTTTGGGATACAACAAAGTCTCAAAGGGGAATACCATATAACAATTTGGGTATTTCTCCAAGAACTCTCAAAGGGAAACAATTAAAAACAATGGTTGTATTTTTTTAGAAAGGAAAATTGATAAGTTAAAATTATTGAGACAAAAACGATGAATTTGTAACAATGTTTTAGAACAAATAACCTTTCCTCTAAAAACGTTGCATTTTGAAAAGATACAACCTTTCAAAGCCTGTAAGACGCCTAATAACCATTAGCCAAAAAAAAAAAAACAACCGCCGGTATTAAAAAATAAAAATAAAAACATTGATTAGTGCCAAAGTCGCGCACCCGTGCCCGGGTGTTGTAAGGTCTAGCCCACATAACCCATTGGCTTAAAAGACTTTCACACTTGCATATTGACTCTCACACTCCCATCCTTTCTATGTGCGACAAGGGCAAGGCACATCTCTTTGTTTGTCTACACATCCAAATTTTCTACAGGATGTGAAGTATGTTTAGCAGGTCGCCAAGTCTTGGGGACCAAGATTACAAATGACTGCTGGAGGAAGCCATGCAAGGTTTGGGAAGCTTGTAAGTTGCTCGCTCTGATAATGGTTGGATAGCAACATCGATTTGGTACAAAAGCATTGAATGTACTGTTACTCTTTTCAATAAAGGTCAACTGCTCGTAGGGGTAAAGGGCAGTTTCAAATTGGATATCCAAGGCCTCGAGACAGGTCGGCGACGGTTGTCCACATTTAGAATACATGGTGATCATGAATTGCAAAGAAACGCATCTCCAACACGTAACCATTTTTTATTACTGTTTCGCTGGAAATGTTCCCGCAACAAAATATAATTCACCGAAAATCATTCTTCGATTTTTAATCAAAGGAGACCAGGTTTTGTGCCTAATTCCGGACAGGAGATATCCAGGCGTGAACAAAGAGCTTGATTGTCTTGATCAATAACACAACTTTTGTACAGTAACGAAATTCGACTTATATTTATAAACAATTCAGAAAAATCCGTCCAATTACTGACTGGCGGCGTCCGAACTCCATCGATGCAACATTACAAAGCCACTAGGCTTAGAACTTAAACAACTACAGCTATGGAAACTAAAGATGCAATACTAGAAAATAAATATAAATGAAAGACAACATTTTGATGTATATTCGCCCGAGGGGGGGTGCTTTTTTCTAGCTGTCGAGTACTATTTATAATGTGAGCCTGATAATCGCCTTCTAAGACCATGTCCAATAACCACCGTTGATCTCATTTTCGCCGTTCATCTAATGACATATGTCTATCAATTGCCACCGATCTTATCTTTTCGTCCTGACACCTGTCCTTCTCAAGGCAATAATCGTTGTCGAGCTCTTTCCGTTTTGATATCTGTCCTTTCCAAAGCAATAACCGTCGTCGAGCTCTTTCCGTCTTGACACCTGTCCTCCCCAAAGTAATAACCGTCATTGAGTTCTTTACATCTTGACACTTGTTCTCCCCGAGGTAATAACCATTATCGAACTCTTTACATCTTGACACATGTCCTCCCCGAAGTAATAACCGTTGTCGAGCTCTTTTCGTCTTAACACTTGTCCTCCCCGAGGTAGTAACCGTCGTTGAGCTCGTCGAGCTCTTTACATCTTAACACCTATCCTCCCCGAGGTAATAACCGTCGTCGAGCTCTTTACGTCTTGACACCTTTTCTTCTTCCTTTTCTCATCGACAGCTTTGGTGACTTGGGTTCCATATGGTAATTTTCGTCGACAACTTTTGGTACGGGAACTCAAGTGACGCTTGCTTCCTCTACTATTCCGGCTTTCCAATTTCAAATTCTTAAATTTCTCGCCGGGATATTCCAATGCTTGCCAGCTGTTTGCTTACATAGCAATCCTCTATGGACTACGTCATCCCTTCACGTCCTCTACAAGTTTATTTTCATTTATTTTTGTTGTCGACAACCTAATTAATTATAGGTGTCAACAATTACAACATTGTGTCGGCCTTTACACAATGATGATCAACTCGAAACCCTGAGAAGACAACCATAACAAAAACAATTAATGCTTCCAACTAAGTAATTACAGAGAATCATCCTCCGTCATTCTCTTGAGATCTTTGACGAAGCCGGCCATATTTGCCACCGCTCTCGAGCTCGCCTTTGCCGTCATCATCCTCTCCTTCAACTCCGCCAACCTCACCCCCATCTTGCCGTCCTCCACGACCAGCCTCACTCCGTCCTCGACCTCCCTTTCCCCGAATCCCCCCAGCCTCACCCTGACCCGCCACACCTCGACAATGTACTTGCAGTTTACAAACCGGTCCCCCGCCACGGGCCAGCACAGCATCCGCCGCCCGAACTGCACTGCCTCCACCGTCGAGTTCCACCCGCAGTGCGTCACGAAGCACCCGACCACGCCGTCCCGTAGGACCTCCACCTGCGAGGCCCACGGCACAACCCTGCCCCAGCTGCGGACCCTCTCCAGGAAGCCATTGGGCAAGCCGTCATGCCATGACGGTCCAAGCACCCACAGGAAGTGCCGCCGCGTAGACTCGAGCGAGAGGGCAAGGCTGGCGACTTTGTCGCGTCCGATGGGACTGACCCAACTGCCGAAGGAGACGTAGATCACCGAGTTGCGTTCTTGATTCTTCAACCAGGTCAGGCAGGTGGCGTCTTCTTCCCAGAAGCTAGGGTTCTTTGTCAACGGGGAAGGGCTGGTCAAAGGCCCGATGGGGATGATCGTCGGGCAGTCTCTGGAGCACTGGATCGGAGTTTCGTCTTCCTCCTCGGGAAAGGAGTTGACCAGGAGCCACCGGAGAGATGCCGACCGGTGGAGAGTCCGAGTCCAGAACTTGAATCTTGCATTCTGGGCGTTGACCGGCCCGATCAGCCACGGCAGGTCTTGGGTGGTCAACGAGGGGTTTTGATGTATCTCGCTTTCTTTCTGGGGTATTCCTGCAAATTATTTTGCACATTTGCACGTCAGAATTAACGCCAGAAATACAAGGTGCTCACTCATTCAACGTGGTCACATCTCCCAAAAATCAATATGAGTCGGATCACATGTGACTTTGATAATTCTTAAGTTATATCACGTATTAAAAAATAAGAAAAACAACAACAGTAATCGAAATCGTGGCGACATTCCTCTGTTGCAATTGTTGTTTTAATGGTCGACCTGGAAACAAATCTTGCTCATTTGAGATGGAAGGCATGTGCGCCTTTTACTCATATGGCAAAGTCAGCTGTACTAACTAAACATTTACTCCAACGCCACATGTTTTGCAAATACATATGAATGATCCTCTAAACTCGGTCGATTTAATCTTATGAATTTCATGAGGCAATTATAGGAACTTATGTTGGGAATTTATGTTTGTTAGCGAGTCTCTTGCGAGTCTCTCGAGGGACTTAGTTATATTGATCGAATTCTATTGAGTTTTTGTGATACGAGGCTCAATAGAACCACAAGAATATAACTTGAATGAGATTTTCATGAGTGACATGTCAAGACCATTTGCAAAATAGAAAATTAGGAAGAAGTGAGGACTTGGAAGAAAGTAAAGTGCATAAATCGAAGTGATGAGCGATATAGACTCACCACTATCAGAAATGTAACCAGCTTGGACTAATTCTAGGATGGCCGCGACTAGCTTGTAGGTCGTGAGCATGGCCGGCCAGAACCCCACGGTTGGGACCCCGCACCGGTTCCCCACCCCAATCGCGAACGAGGCCAGCAAGTCGACCACCATCAACGCCACATCAAGCTCTCTCACATGCCGCTCTAGGTGGACCGCCATGCCGTCCTCCATGGCCTTCTCGACCAAGAAGAAGTCGCGAGGCGCACCATCGCCAGCCCCTGAGTTGTCCGGGATCGGGACATACGTGATCACCTCCACCATCGTCTGATCGTCCATGGGAGAGATGCTCCGGTGGATGAATTCCGGGGTGACAAGCACTGGATCGAAGCTCTGGGAGTGGAGGATCAAGGCTAGTTTGAGCATGGGAGTGACATGGCCTTGCGCAGGATAGGGGACTAATATTGCCTTTGGCCTCCTTGTGCAGGGCTTCATCTCTCTCTTGATCTCTCGATCTCTCGATTTTACGGGGTTTGTATGTATGTATGTCTTGAAACACAGTTGTTTGATATAGTTCAATTAAAGGTGCATCTGCTGAGAGTGAGAGAGAGAAAGAGAGAGGAGTCGGCAAAGCCTGTGGAAACAAGTGTAGCTAAAATTGAATGACACACAATTTAGCCCATGTTGTAATTATGTTATATTTACCATCCATAAGGCCACGAGCTACATGCATGTATAGTGTATATAATAATCATTAAAGAGGAAACCGCTTAATATTTTGAACTCTAAAGAACATACATCATGTATTAGGTACAGATTGTATAACTATAATATATCTGCATGACTGTGTATAGGGACAAAAACATTTCTACCCCACCCAGTGCTCTCATCCTCCTCGTCTCGACGTTCAATTGATTGAGATTTACTGAAAACACCGAGTGGGAGTAGCGTGTGGGTTAGAAGATCCTAGTCCCTCGTAATCCTCGTAGGCGTACAGATCGAATTGGTGCCAAAGCGACATGGTATGTTAAAGGTGCGATCGTAATGTTGGTACAGAATTGCATTCAAAAACTATAGACATGAGTGACTCCGATTCAAGTTATTAGGTGAAGTGTTTCTTGATTCTTGAATTCATACACAAGAACCCGTATGAAATGAACGAGAAAGATCGAACAAGATTATTATAATTCAACCAAGAAATTATACACTTCGAGAGGGATTCTAAAAGATGCAACATTATCGCTCCCTCTAGATACCCATATAAGTTAGCATTTCACGATTTATTCTTAAGTAATTCAAGTACACTTGAGCCTACTGCATTTGAATCCATTGATGCCGGTGCGTCTCACGGAACCCACATGATTTAAGAATTAGGATGCACTGAATTCACACGTGCACCAAAAACCGTCTTGCGTCTTACGACGTGTGTATATGTTCGCTCTTCTAGAAAGTAAGAGTCTAATATCGCGGCACTCAACTGCCCTTTTAGCGACCTGCCCTTTGGAAGTCGCCTAGAATTAATGTTAGGTTGATGGGACCTAGTGGGATCCCCATTCTATTGATGCGAGGAATGATTTTCCACGCGTGACGATATTCTGTGCAGGGATACACATTAAAAAAATGGGTTTTCAATTAATTAGATCTTAGGATAGTCCATTCTCTTGCCAGGCTTGGTGAAGGATAGCCGCATCGATATTTTTAGGGTTACATATGAACATGGGTTTTAAATCATTAGACATATTAAAACAGTATTTCCCATCACTTTAGTGATTAACCTTTATAAAGTTTTGTACTACTCTACTTAAATAACGGTACCAAGATGGACTGTAGTACTTCTTGTATCGTGATATTGATCATGATGCTTTAAATTTTAGAGGGCGAATTCACGTTTTAAATGTCCTCTATACGAGGTTGGCCAAGGAAAAAGTTATGAGATGGAGCATTTAGGATTTTCGTTTTTAATTTTATGTCATAGAGCATTGAGGAATTCAATACATGGATCTTATGTACCCACTCCCACATGGTCTCCTACTTTAAAGCGGTGCACATTCGCGCCCACCTCTTTCTCTACTCCAACAATGTCACGCCTAACAGTTCATAAAACCAGAGCCAAAAACATAAATTAAAGGATTTTTACTAGAACAAAAAAATACCACGTAAACAAGTTTTTAATTTGATAAATTGCCTGGCTAAAGAATGGTAAATTGCAAATTCAAAGATAGATGTGGCAGTGACGGGACTCTAGCAGGTGATACTTGGAGCTGTTAAGCTAAAGGGCAGTTCTTGTAGTTCTTGAAGCTTTTTGCAATATCAAACGCTCAAGTCCCGAAGAAAAGAGAGCTTAGAAATGCTTTCTGGCAAGCCCGAAATGCCTAACTTGTCTAAATCAAGCTTGTTTAGTGGAAGCAATTTGCCCAAATTACTAGGTAGTCGTTCTAGATTTTCGCATCCTGGAGCTCTCAACTCTTGGAGTTTTGCCGACATTCCGATGGCACCAAGCAATTCTGTTATATGAGTTCCACAAATGTCCAAGATCCTCAAATTCTACGGATTTCCAATGATTTCAGGTAATTCCGCAATTGCTATGCATTTTAAATCGAGCTAGTCAATGATGCCAATTTTTTGATTGAGTCGAGAATTAATCTCAACAAGTGACACGCCCATAACAACAAGTGCCGCAAAGATACGAGGGAGCCTATAGAGTCTGGGAGTTGAGCAAGTTTACCGCATTTTGATAGGTCAAGAAGAGACAGAGATACTATATGGCCTGTGTATTGGAGAAAATATCTCTCAATAGAAAAGCAATTCCAAAAATCGCTCTCAATCATATCAAGACCAGTCAACCAATTCTTATACTCTTAGCAAGTGCAGCAAGAATTTCCAAAGTTGACAAACTCATTTTATATTTCTTTACATAAAGGATTTTATCTTTTCATGTATGTAGGTTGTAGCTCAGGAAAGTTATATACATGTTTCATAGCTCGGTTGCCATGCACTACTTCATGTTTGGTTTTATGTAAACGTTTCTTAAGTAGTAGAATTTACGACGCTCTCAATCCCCAGAATTCACTGGGTTCTTTCAAGCTAATTTCACAGGGCGTGAATTTGATATGCCGAAAGCCTGCAGTTTGTCGAGTTCATAGTTTCATTGTCATTTTAAATTCTCGATTAACTGTTTATGTGTCGAGAATGATCCTACCAAAATCCACACCATTTATCCTGTCATGCCACATACGATCTACTCTTCTGCTCTTTGGTCATTCCAGTGATTCTGTTCTAGTGATGCTCTGTTTCGACTTCCATTACAACATCTATCTTTCCAGTTCTACCATTCTTTGCCTCTGGCTTTAGGAAGGGTAGACCTGAAATTGTTGAATCGTAATGACAAAATGGAAGATTATGATTTGATAAGCTTACATAATCATTCTAATAAAAATAACAAGTGGAGGTAAGTAAATCCTAATAATAATAATAATAATAACCACCTTGATACAAAGACGACAAGGACAACAATAACAACCACCCATCTCATACTTCGACACAAAATTGTTGGAACACTCCATATGATGCCTCTTATCATAGTAATTAACCCAAAATTTCAAGATATGACGTTTGTTGTGTCCTTTCCCCATACTATTAAATGGAAAAGGAAACTTAAAACCATTTCGCCAAAAAGGAAAATTAAGTCACTTTACCATTATATTGATACACTTTAACTTCATGAAATGCCAGAGGAATTAAAAAATTAATAGCCTTGCAAGAGGGTGAAACCGCATGTAAGCTGAAAGTCGACGAGTCCAGAATGTGGACAATATAAAACAGCCATCCTTCTGCTATTATATACAGATGCCGCCAACATAAATTGAACGCAGTAAATAACAAAAACCTTCAGTTTGGGGCGGTTTATCCATTCACAGCTTGTGACATGAAGGTGTCTCTCGCTTTTCACCCTTGTTCTGTTTCTTCATCCGGCTCGCCTACGGGAGGCTCATCAGCATTTTCTCCCCTAGCATCTTCACCAACACTAAAGTCTTGTTCATCGATGTATGCCTGGGAGCTCACAATCTGACCTGCCAAGTCTTTATGTTTCAAATTACCTGTCAAGAAGAGGGGAAGATGTGAACAGAAGTGAGAGGTCAAGCATAGTTAGTTTTTGCCATTTAGAGAAAACCATATCGCTGACTGAAAGATCAGTAGTGATTCTTCAGAAGCAAAAACTAAAAGGCCATTGCAAATGTACAAAACTCCCCAGTCATAAGTAACTATTGAAAAGCCCTGAAAACAAAATAATGTGCATAGTGATTTCCACACTTCAGGAGGCCACCGTGCTGACTAAACTGGAAAACCAGAGCGTGAACATTGAAGAATAAGAAAATTTTATAACCAAGTGAAACTAGGATAATTTTGCTTACCCATCCAAAAAGCGCATCCGCTTGATGAATTGTGGAGAAGAGCCTTGACACGGAATAAAAGTCGCTCTAGAGACCTTTTCGTAGCAGGAATTTTGCTGGTGACGGACATTTGTTTCAAACCCTTACAAGGACACAGAAATATTAGCATTTAAGTGTAAATGATTTTGCCTCTGACCAAATTGAAGAAGCAATGCCAACCTTTGCTTCAGAGCACAGTGTCTGCAATGTTCTTGTGGCCTTCTGGAGCTCTTTAACCTTGATCATTAATAAAAAGCATAGTGACTTCAGCTAAAACTTTTTTCCAGTTTGTAACTTGGAAGTAGCAGAGTACATTTAAAGCATGTAATCTCACCAGCTGTATCACAAGTTCTTGGTGCTCTTGAAACTGCACCTCCAAAAACTCGAAAACTGTGAAAACAGTTCAGAGCTTAATAGAAAAGGCACTTATAACAACAATGGAAGCAATTGAAAACCATAATTTACCTTTAAGGAAAGAATCGACAAACTTCCCACCATATTTGACAGCCATAGCATGCGTAGTCACCTACCCAATTATCTCTTGTAATCAATTCAATGCAACAGTTAAAAGCAAGATCTTTCCCCCAAATAAGGGGAAACACGAATTATTCTCTGCAGCCTGCTTACCTTGTCACATGTCCTGCACATAGTAACTAGGGATACAACAACATTCACAGGCTCCAGCAGTTTAATAAGAAGTCCTCTTACGACATCATGTTTGGCATCATTTCCCAGCTTACCTGCATCCGGTTTACTCCTAAGACCAACTTCTTTAACCTGAATCACATTAAAGGACAAAAATAAATGCATATTAAATAAAATGGGCATAAATTATAAACTAGTGTTCAAATGTTTGACTTGGAACTCACCAAATCATTGAATCGAGTAAGGTTAACTTCATGCTGCATGAGAAGCACCTTCTGTAAGAATACTTCCAAAAAATGTATTGTGAATTACCAGATGCATAACAGGAATCAGATTTCTTACCAAAACCCGGTACCATACATGAAACGTCGCAGAGCACAAGGATGCGAAGCCATGATGCACATTGCTTTCAGCTGTTTTGCACACCAAGGCCTAATAAAGAAGCATTCATAATGAATATCAGAGCAAGGCAGCATTTATAAATAAGTTTGTCTAGAAAGTCTATTCATAGCCTGAGCCAAGATTCTCAAAATTTTTGTTCTTGATGGAGACTAAATTTAGTTTCTGGAGGCTTTTTTAACAACAAATTGAAGCTTTGGCCAAAAGAAACAACAACAAATTTAAGCGCTTTAAACAGCCACGTATAAAATGCATATTTTGGTAGCAATCCATCTTCCAACTAAAGAACCATTTCAAATGTGCTGCAGAGTATTTTTACTCACCTGCGGTAACACAGAGAGAGCAAGTTCATTTAGCACATTGGATGTAGAGTCACTGTTCTCCAAGTAAACGTGCAAAACCTTCTGTACTCGGTCTCCCTGTTGAGAGGAAAGCTTTATCATACAAGATACGTAACTGTTTCTGAGAAAATCTAGAAGCTAAGTCACACTCCTAATGGAGCAAGGACCATATGCAATTTGTTGACATGTTGCTGTCATCACTAAAATCTAACTTTGAAGTAAAGGGAGATGGCGTAATGGGGATAGTCTCACTTTACTCTTCCAACCGTTCTCAACATTCTCAGCATCCCATCTATGCTTTAGAATCTTCTCGGCACAAGTTCCAAGTCTTCTACGCAGGTTTAGAAGGACTTCCTGATTGAATCCTGACTGTAGACATTTACGGTTTCCCCCAATCAACTTAATGTTGAACTTCTGGGCTGAGCTCAGAGCTGCTTCAAGCGTAAGAAGAGTTTCTGATGCTGCCATGAAGGAGAAGGAGCAGGCTGCAGGAAGGAGATATTTCTTAGGAATTTGAAGCGACAAAGCATCCAAATACAAAATGAAACAAAACAAAGGATGGAAGACAAACCAATGTCCAAAATGTTCTCCAGAAATGAATAAGCACCACAATATAAGTGTTCTATGCTCCCAGGCAAAGGATGGGGCTGCATGCCCCATATATTACTTTCCGGCATTTCAATTGGCTGAAAAGCACAAAGCAAATCTGAAAGGATTGTTGTGTCCCTTTGAATATCTGGAATATTTAGTATCTGCCATTTCCATTATATGGAATTAAGACAAGCCATGCATGAATTGATCACAAAAGAAGATGAGAGAACGAGCATAAAGACCTACCTCACTAAGACAATGAAGTACTTCCTTTATAACCAAAGTTGTCGCTGAAGTCACCATGAGCACACAATCAGGAAGATTTGGATTCCCAGCATTAATGCTCTGATTTTCCCAGTGTCCTCTGCAATTGTTATCACCTGCAAAATATTTTCTTAAAATTTTAAGAACATTGTCACAACAAAGATCTCGACCAACTAGAGTGGGCATACATACCTTCTTTAAGGATACTCATCGCACTATCTAAATGCCTCTTCAAAGAGGGAAAGAGTGGTCTGATTTTATTTAAGAACTCTTCCAAGGTAACACCAGCAAATCCAGATGCAGCACTCAAGCCATTACATTTAGTATTGAAGTAATCCAGCTTCTTATGAAGATCTCTCAGAAGGTACAGATATAGGGGTAACTGAAAGAAGATGATCAACTTGGGAAAACTAGTAAGGATCTTAACTTGAAAGAGAAACAGCAAATCTAGGTCGATAAGGTACCTCAGCCATGGGATCTGAGCAACAGGTCTCCTCTTTCTGCAATTTAGAAGACATGAATAGCCATTATTAAAACAGCCTATCACAAGTACAACCAAGTAGGCTATTGCTTTAATCCTGTAAATATGCGATTCCACATGTCGACTACAAGGATCTTTGCAACAACATTACCACAAAGCCACTGAATGTTTATATCTTAAAAATAAACTAGACAGTATCTTTGAAAGTCTTAATCTATCTCATGATAGTATGCACCAATTTTCCACCACAGCCACAGGATACCAAATTCATAAAAGCACATTGTGAGGACATGATTCCATGTCCAAGAGCAAATCTTAAAAAAAAAATCACGTGTCAGCAAGTTTGGCTACATTCATAACCTTGACACCCTAATCCAAAGAATGCCTAGCATTTGCTCTTAACCTCAAGAAAAGAATAACCCTGCAACATATAATTTTATAAGTGATCCAGTTTGTGTGTGTGAGAGGATCACGTCCATGTAATTCAAAAATCAATTGGCTGATTTATCACCATCTACCAAATTTCATCCAACTTTACCAAGGCTGATTTTAAGCTGTGTAAACCTGGATCGTTCCCTTCTCCAAAAGATATAAAGGTTTCACACCTGTAAGGCAGACCCCATGAGCTCAACGGTTGTATAAATATAAAACAATAGAACCGGTCATCCAAATTAAGTGAAAGTCATGGACATTTGTCAGCTCAAGCATCACTTTTTTGAGGTACCGAGTTAAGGATCTTCTGAAATGCGCATCTCGAGGAACTGGCCACATATGTGCGTCCAATACAGGTGTGTTAGGCTATTAGATGCAGTATACTATTTTCAGAAGTAAGGTCACGTTACGCCCCTCACCACCTCAATGTCAATCTTGCTTCCTCCGTCGTTTTTGGCATTTGAATTGCAGCAATGCTCTTCCATTCTGGAACAGTTGAACACTGTGCATCTTGAAACTCAAAGAGAGCTTAGAAAGAGACTTATTTGCCAGCCCTTTCCACCTTCTTGGTTTACCTCATAGTCATATACTTGGCATCCATGCCATTGCTGTCATCTCCACCATGATAATTTTATTGTTAATACTCTTCCTCACGTATTTGTTATGGTTGGTTCTGCTTGCTTAAGCTATCCAGAAAGGAGTAGTTTCCTTCTTTACAACCCATCTCCACCTAAACGAAGGCAAGGATCCTACCCAGGTAATTGGCACTACCACCAAAGGCATTCACTAGCTAAATAGCCAGCAATTTCCATGTGTGCTACATTTAAATGGCCATCAATTTTTCATTGAGTGATACCACTCCATAAAGTGATCCCAACTCATTTTACCAATTCTACATAATCTATCGCTAGCCTTAAAACTTCCTTGGTAAGTACAGTAAAATAATTGTCACCGCTGACAGAAATATGATAAGACAGAAAAAATGGCATCTCATGCACATTAGAACATGCAAATTATATTTGATGAACAAGAGAATATAGACAGTTAAAACTTTTCTGGTGACATTTAGAATTATCCGTTTGATTACCTACATAAAAGAAAGGAACAATGAGGACAATCTGTAGCAAGATTCCAGATAATACCAAGATTTCGTCCACCAGAGGATTGACTTAGGATTCATTCGAGTACTTGCAATCCAGTGTCTTAAGCTATTGCAAAATTTTCAAAAACGTGGGATGCAAAAAGTTGCTAATGACTAAGATATAGAGATAGACGCAATAGTTTAGCTTGCAAACAGAAACATAAAGGACAAATTACATTCATCGTACCTTTGAGAATGCCATAATGGAGTAACACTGAAGCAGAAGTGGTCTGAACTTGGATCTCTGCAGTTCCAGAACTTTAGTAGCTGCAGAAATTTCTAGGGTTAACGTCTCATCAGAATCACCAGCATGCTGATCTTCCAATGTAGTTCTCCCGCCATTCATACGTGGACTTGAAGAATCATCATTTTGCACTTCTTGGCTTGTCATTACTCTTGCCTTCTTTAACACATCCACTATAGTGGGTTGATGAAGCTTTCTATCAGTGCATGAACTTGGTTCAGAGTCAGTCATTTTTTTACACTTGTTTGGAAAAGTGAGATCATGCGCTCTCTTCGGCTCATTCTTCTTTTCCAGATGTCCAACTGGATAAAGTTGGCTTAAATTTGAAGACTTGGGTTGCTCTAAGTGAAGATGGAGCTCCGGCAGGCATAGGGGGTAAGACTCTAAGTGATTGTTTAACAAGCTCTCCAAAAATCTACATCACCAAAATTTAGGAATGAAACTCACTCCCTCTTAAATTTAAAAATCAAACAATTTTTAGTAACACCACGCTCATGTTTAAATCTAAAAAACACAAAACAACAATTTTACTAACAGCATCCATGAAACACCATGTGCTTGTCATAAAAAACTTCAGAATAAGGAAGCCGAATTATCCGGTATGAAATAAAATAAAGCTGAAGAAAACAATCTACATCCAAGATAGTATTAAATATCATCCCTGGATAGACAATACAATTGTCGGAAAGGGAAGGCATGGCAACAAAAGTATCAATTAACAAATAGAAAACTTTAGAGACTACCAATCTGCAATAGTCTATCTGTGCTTTATTTAACTCCTCTCAACCTCTGGAATTATACCCAATTGCCATTCAAAGTTCATGCATCAGGTGTTATCACACAAGCTTCTCAGGTCTCTTACACTGTGTTTGGATGTTCAAGAGAGGAGGAGAGAGAAAAGATTCAAAGGCTACATCTTTGCTGAATGACTCAATGAAAGTACATAAGATGGCTCCATTTATAAAGCATAAGAGACACCCAAAAACCCTAATTATCTTTGTTAAAGGGTATAATGGTCTTTGGGATTTTGATGTGTATATCAACGTTTTTGGCGGCTTGTTGTGCCACTTTGTGTGACTTCGTGTTTTCTCGGGACACTGTGATATTTTTCAACTCGGGTGGATTGATTTTGTAGTGGGCATGTTGTTCTGTCTGGGTGTAAGGATGGTGGGTTGTGGTTGAAACTTTAAATCTTAATAGAGCCATCTTATGTACTCTTTCATCAAGTCCTTCACTAAAGATGTAGCCTGTAAATCTTCTCTCCTTATCTCTTGAACATCCTAGAATATTCACATATACAACTCTACTGACCTAAAACTTTTACATGATGAAAATCATTCAATATCTTTTGAATAATAAAATACAGAATTTAAAAGATTATATGATTTAAATCTAGATTTTCCTAAACGTTTAACACGGCTTTAGATCATTCAATGTGTTCAAATGGTAAAATCGTAAGATTTTAAGATTTAAATCTAGAATTAGCAACCATGGCTCTTACCTTCAATCAAAACATAAACATAAAATCACTTGGCACAATGAGTTTGACAACAATGGAGTAGCTGTACAAAGCACAAAAATTTGTGAAAGAGGTGCATACACTAAGTTCCTCAATCGCTTCAGCAATTTGTTGATTATGTCCTCTTTTGTAGCTTGACTAGTACATTCAAACTTTCCAGCAACTTGTGTGGAGAAAGCATTAAGCTACACGAGACAAAACAATTGTTACAGGCTATGCACCAAAACTTCATGTTAAACTGTAAGGGTTGAGGGATGCCATTAAACTTTATATACCAGTTCTCTAATCCAGTTAGCCGCATAATAAAGTGAGAGGCACACTATCTGCTTCTGCTTTCCTGTGAGAGATTGCCACGCAGCTTTGGAGAAATACTGGCATTAAGGTAGTCAAAAATGCATGTTAGATAAGACAATCTAGCTACATCGACAAGCAACATAAATGAAGCAAAGTAAGTCAACATAGTAACACATTGGAAATGTCACAAATTAAAGTTGATAGTTAGGGTACTTTCTCTGACATAGTAATGGATCATCAGAAAGAGCCTCCTTCCTCCACATACATATGCAATATCTTAGGGAAGAGACTATTCCTTTTCCTCTCCTCCATGGGGCAAGTAATGGTGGTTTTCTTTTCCTCTACTCCATAGGTCAAGTAAAGAGGATTCACAAAACTAGCATGATCTCTCCTTCCCTAAATCGGCCGGTTAATTTCCTTAGTTCTCTATGTTCTGGTGTTGTTACGCGGTAAAGGTCATCAACGGGGGGATCCCCTGCTCAGTGATATGCAAAACACCCTTCTTTGCTAAAATAAAATCCCAAGTAACAGAAAGAGTTTCCAAACCGCCGCACTCTTACGAGGAAAATTGAAGGCATACATAGCTCCTCCATCAATGTTCACTTTTTAACCTCAATAAAGATTGTAAGTCGATGAAACACAGTGCAGGGTTGCACATTGTAGTTTCACCTTAGAGGAAGGAAGGTGCAAGGGACATCCAAGGAGTGCATCAATCCCTCCAAGAGATCCTTGATTTGTTGATCTTTCAACCTGCAACAGAAACTGCATAAATTTGCGAGAATTCAAAGCTCTTTAAATTGGTTGAAAGAACATGCACTTACTGTAGAAAGTAAGAGAATGTTGGCAGGGAGAATCTGTAGTAGAGGAGACCTGCAACAACAAGAAATAACAGTGTCAAGAGAAATCACCAAGAGACTTTCATGAAGAGGAAAGTAAGGCATCAAATTGACATAACTGCAATGATGAGGAAGTCAAAGGCAAAATGTTCACGCATATCGGAGATATATCACCATCCAAGTTCATCCATAGTTCCCCTACAAAGGGAAGTGAAAGAAGCTGTGAATCTGCAACTATCTTTTCTCCAACACGTTTACAAATTTCTGTTGCAGAGCAAAATTCCCAAAGCGCAGTATTTTATTCACCTTCTAATCCGCCATAGGTATCATTAAGAGGCAACTTCCCATCTTCAAGATCCAAAAGATATGTAGATTCTAATTCTCCAGCATTTTTACCAATCCTACAACAAGAACGGGTAGGTAATGCTCCAGTGTATTTTTTAAGCCAAAATAAACAGCTAAATCAACTAAGAACACAAATTTCACCATTCCATTATTGCTGGGTGCAGATTTCTTTGATTCAACAAGGCAGTCATTTCATCATAAAAGAGGGTCAGTGGCAAGGCCAATTGTTTGCAGGACTTTAAACATGTTTCCAAGAGCTCCAAGGCCTCCTCAACATTGGACTTCTGCAAAACAATCTCATTCAAAGTCACAGATCATAGAATAAGGAGTTAAAGCATGGATCGCTCCAAGTTACACGGCAAGACATGGTAACACATACTTGCTAGTGTTTACCCTATGTTGTATGTGCAAGTTTTACATATGCAGTTGTGTTTCACTTTCTTAGTTTTCTTTTTCAGGGTAGGTTACTCCCTATTCTTAAGAAGGTATAATCAAAATTCTTGGCCACTTTTAAGTCTAAACAGTATCGACAAGCGATGGAGAAGTCAAGCAACAGCAGTAGGTGGCACCTGAGATGGATCTGGAGAGAGAATGTTCTTTGCATCGCCAATGCATGAAACTATCTTCAAACTTCCAATCAGTCCCATCTTCTTGTAATTCATATCTGGATGATTGACCTACCCAATTAGAAGGCCACCAATTAATCAACCAATTGGCACAATTTAGTCAAATCGTTACACCAAAATATACAGAAAGAAAACATCCATAGTCTTCCTTTTACATCAACGAAGCCATGATACCTGCTTTCGAACAACTATCAGAAGCTCATTTACAAAACACGATCCCAATGAATCTTGACTTGATCTAATTGATAGTGCAAGATTGCTGAAAACCTCATACACCTACGATTTGAGAAAGTCTCTAAAAGATGAGAGATAATTCAGGGCCTGACTTGAGAACATATCAGAGCAAATGCCAACCTTATACAGGTTTTCAATACTAAATCCTTCCAAATAGTCCAAGATACCTGAGAAGGACACCACAAAGTGTATCAAAGAAATCTTTAGTCTTAACTAATCATCATCTATTGATATAGAAGTTTTTAGTAGAACAATAGGTGGCTTTAATACCGTTTATATACGAAGAAAGTCGGATTAATTCCAGAGGATGCTTCGCAACCAGTAAATTCATGGTCTCTAAAGCAGAACCAACTTCGAGACTTACACCACTTCCCACATGAGTAACTAATGCTCCTAGAATCTGCACAGAAATAAGAACAAAATTATGATGGTACGCACAGTAGCATATATTCTTATCATCCAAAGGCAGTTATACATCTGTTAGAGGTTCTTACTTCCTGCCTTGAATATGGATCTGCAACTTCTTCAAACAGACAAGTGTACATGTGAATGCCAAACGTCCTTGCTTTTTGTTCTTTGCAGGACAAAATGTACTCACACAGAGAGAGAAATGACGGAAAGTAGTCCTATCATGTGTCAGCAAAACAATCAAATACAGCTGCCAAAAATTTTAGCTGATACGCAAATCTTACAGAGAAACACACCTGTACTAGGTTTGCATGGCCATGGAGACATTGTTCAATCATTACTAACGGAATGCAATCATCAACAATCTTTCTCATGAAGATCTTTTTTATGGTTTTCTGGACAGACTCGCCATTCATGTACATGACCATGATGAGCCATATGTCAATGACCTTGTGATCTTGCGGTCTCTTAAGGCTGTTGAATTCTTTTAAAATTTCTTGACAGAGAATCTGTGAATACAACTGTCAAGAAATGCTCCGCTGAATAACATGGTGACACTACTAGAAACTATAATAGAGGAAACTTACATTCTTAAATCTTAGACCCAATCTCAATGTGTTGAGGATGGAGGCCTCAATGCCATCCACAACAGACTTTCCCTTTAGTTTTCTCTGTTGGGTACTATGATGATTGGATACTCCAATAAATTTCAACTGCTCACGAATGTGTGAGATGATTCTTCGAACATTTGCTGGTGTTGCTGAAAGCAATAAAAACCTAAGTAAAAAGGGCATGTGCTCCCCATCAATTGTTCTGAGGCACGATAATGCGATTGTCACAACCTTCAAATGGAAAAGAATGTCAATTTCCATATTGGTGCAGTCTGGAAGTAAATGCATAAGATTGACTTCAACCGAGGACTACATAATTTTGCATCAAGTACTTCCTATTCATGATGCCAAACCTCATGTGATAATTGTTTCAAGAATTGCTAAGATCCTATTTTTCTTATCCCTTTGGTTTCCTGCCGCAAAAGATGAACATCCATTATACTACATTTTTCCTCCGAAAAAAAATAATCAGAAGCAATCGGTCACACACGTTGTTCCAGCGGCTAGAAATAATTATAAGATGGAAATATTTTCGCTCAAGAAAGAAAATATAATCATCAACTGAGTGCTTTGAAACTGCTTGAGTCTAACACTCACAAAACAAATGGGCTCATAAAGTCCAATTTCGTCACTCTCTGCAAAATCTTCTCAACAATCAAGCAGAAGAGATAGCAAAGACTAAGCTAAAACACGTTACCTGATCTTTCAACTGATCATCCAAATGAAGATTGGAAAGAGAGTCGAGCACAGGCACTATAATTGCTGTGTCCTCTTGAAGCATTTGTTCTAGGGAATTAACCACAGTATCATAGTTCTGGTCACCAATCATCTCAGGCAATGATCCAATAACCTCTTTCTTCAAATCTAAGGGGCAAATGGACAGGATTTGCATCAACTTATCAACAAATGAATTAGAATCAACAATAAAATCAAGCCATCTCAAGTGATTGATGATAAGCCTAGCAACATCATCTTTGAGTGACAAAGATGCCCCAGAGGGTTGAGGGTTTGCGTCAAAAAATTCAGGAAGCTTCTCAAGGAGTATGCTTTGAAGATCAACTTGAATTGCGGGGACCAGTAGGAGGTTCCGAGCTAGGCTGTTGCTTCTCGTGGCCAAAAGACCGCCGTGATCTGAACCCGTGAGAACCCTGAAAAGCAGAGAAAGGGTGAGAGAGATAGAGAGAGATTGTAACATAATGCAACGTAATGTTTACTTCTGATGCAGCTGACGACACAATAACTTGATTAGGAAGATGCATTTCATTACAAAGAAGAAGAAGAAGAACCCACGCGGCTTATATCTTTAGTGTCGTAGAGTTCCGAGTCTAATTCACCTCCACAGATAACTGACAATGTACAAGCTAGAGCAGTAGAGTTTCTCGGATTAGGTTTCCATTCACGTACAAATTCAACAACGAAACCAATGCCTCAGAACCAAAATCCCCCAGAACATGATCGGAGAAACTTCACGGAAGCTGGAAAAACACGCCCTTACCTGAGGAGATTCTTAGGAGACTGAACATGATCGGAGAAACCGGCGACGAAATCGGAGCGCAGAGCGTCGTTCGAAGGAGAAGAGAGGAGGCGATGGAGGTGAGCGCGGAACCTGTGGACGTCGGAGGGGAGGCAGGGCGGGCCGTCGAGGTTCAAGAGCGTGCAGCCCGCATCGGCCAGCACGGACACCATTTTATCCTCCGGGGACGCGTCCGCCGCCTCGCTCGCGGCCGTCGGCTGCGGCGGCGGCGGAGACGGCTGGTCGGCGTTGGTCTTGGGGAGCTTGGACTGGGAAAACGGAGGGTTGAAGGAGGAGTGTCTCTTCCGAGAAGGCCCTTGCTGGTGCAGGAGCACCATGGCGGGCGGAGAAGAAGCTCGCCGGCGGAGGGCTTCGGTGTCTCCGTCGCTGGAAATCGCCGAGGTGCTGCAGTTCAGACTCTCTCGCGGAGGGAGAAGGAAGAGAAAAGGCGCCAAATTTTTCATCGCGAGGCGATATGAGCTGAAGCAAGAGCAGGTGCCCGAGTCACTGAGTCAGCGACTCGGGCCGTTTACGAGTGAATGGGCCTTGTGACATGGGCCCATGGCCAAGGCCCAAGATTGACCGCGGCGAGTTCACGGTTTGTTCGATTCAAACCCGTGATTATACCATCCATAATTCTCCTTGTGAGTTGGTAATTTCTTCATTTTACTCAAAGTAATTTTCTCATTTATTCATGAAAACAAGAACAAAATCAAATTCTCCGTGTAATTTATTTTCTTAGCGAAAAAGATAATCCTGAATATCGCTATTTTTCTTTATAATTGAACGAGTTTCTGGAAATTTAATATGATCAATAATGAAGATACAGCATATGTTACTTATTTTAAAAAAAAATGTGTCCCCTCACGTTGTGCGTTCTTAGGCTCAATTTGTTTAGGGAAAAATGAATGGTTTGAAAAATATTTTTCTAAAACCGATTGTATATGCCATATAAAATAATTCGTTAATGAAAAATATTTTCATTATCGATAATAATTTATGTCTAAATATTTTCATGAATGATAAAAATATTTTCATTCATTCATTTTCGCAAACGATATAAGCGATCTATTCCGGAAAAATATTTTCCAAATCATTTACTTTTCACGAAAGAAACGGAGCCTTATTATTCAGATTCCGTGTCAATATAGAATACTGAAATTTTTAATTTGCCATATTAAGCTTTTTCGAGACAATTGATACAACAATTCCAATATTGTATGAAGAGAGTACGTGAAATAAATAACCATAAAAACCTCTCGAAATTATTTTTATTTTTATTTTTAAAGTAAACGAACTGACCACTGACCAGTGACGAGTCACGTTAGTTCAGTTGGATCACGCACGTTGCCACCTAACACGGCAGCGGACTACATTACCATTTCGCCACGGATTCCGGCGATCAGCTCGTCGAAGCAAAAGCGCAAAACGGAGATGTCGGCGGCGAGCACCGCCGCGCTCCGGCGGGACGAAGAGCTGAAGCTCTTCGACGGCGCGAAGCTCGGCGTCAAGGGCCTCGCCGACTCCGGCGTCTCGAAGATCCCGCCCTTCTTCGTCCACGCCGGGGAGGCAACGGCCGACGCCGCCGACCTCGCGATCCCGACCGTCGACCTCGGGGGCGTCGCCGTCGGCGGCGGCGGGGATCTCCGGCGGAGCGCGGTGGAAGGAGTCCGGAGCGCGTGCGAGGGCTGGGGCTTGTTCCAGGTGGTGAACCACGGGATCCCGGAGGGCGTGCTGGAGGAGATGATCGGAGGGGTGCGGAGGTTCCACGAGAGCGAGAGCAGGAGGGACTGGTACTCGCGCGAGAAGGGGAGGAAGGTGCTGTACTTCTCGAACTTCAATCTGTTCAAGGTGGCGGCGGCGGATTGGAGGGACACCCTGATCTGCGAGATGGCTCCGAGCCCGCCGGAGCCTCAAGACTTGCCGGAATCGTGTAGGTACGACCTCGCTCTGACTTGTAGATTGCTCGATCTCTGACTTGACTCTTCTCGAGTTCTAAGTCAAATTCAACTGGCTAGTGCTTGTCTGAGTAATTGAAAATCGTATGAATACATTTATAGATACTGCAAATAGCTATATAATACAGTATTTTTTTTTGGTAAGGACTATATAATACAGTATTTAGTCTTCAATTTTGAAGAATTCGAGGTTGAATTTGAGCTTAATGAAGTCGACCGCGCTCGAGCTCGGGAAATCAAACTCGAGGCCGTAATATCGACATGCCCAATCAAGTCGGAGTCGAGCTCGAGTACTGAACCCTATCGACCAGACTGAACTCGGCTGAACTCCTGTTCTGGACAGTGGTGTCGATGGCTCGAGACTGGCGATTTGCCGGCAAGAACTTTCGGCATTTGCTTGCTGAAGACCCCGATGGTGGTCCCGAAAAATAGACCCAAATCCAGTAATTTGATTTTGGTTACACTTTGAGGACTTTAGAGTGCTTGTGTTTTGCATTGCTTGCAGGGACATTGTGATCGAATTCTCGGAACGAGTACACAACTTGGGGATCACATTGTTGGAGCTGTTGTCCGAGGCGCTCGGCCTCAAGCCGAGCCACCTGAAGGACATGCATTGCGGCGAGGGATTAGTCCTCTTGTGCCATTACTATCCGCCGTGCCCCGAGCCGGACCGAGCCATGGGATGTAGCACTCACAACGACGGCAACTTCCTGACCATACTCCTGCAGGATCAACTGGGCGGCCTTCAGTTCCTTCATGAGGATCAGTGGGTCAATGTTCTTCCCCATAAAGGAGCTTTGCTAGTGAACATTGGAGACCTTATGCAGGCAAGCAAGCTAAAGCTATAGCCCATAACTATGAGTTGCCTTTTCCTCTGTTGTAATCATCTCATCTTTGCAAATTGAGAATTGTCGCCACGCCGCCCTCGCACGTACGCTCGCACAGACACAAATATTCGCTCATTCGGTGCGAATTCTACCATTCAGTCTTTGAACTGATTCTTGTTTTTCGTTCGGGTCGATGCTCCACGTACTACAGCTGGTTTCAAATGACAAGTTCAAGAGCGCGAGCCACAGGGTGTTGGCTAAAGCCGCAGGCCCGAGAGTCTCCATCGCGAGCTTCTTCAGGACGAGCTTCGGAATCGAACAGGCCTCGAAGATCTACGGACCCATCGAGGAACTGGTGTCGGAAGAGAACCCGCCGCTTTACCGGGAGACCACGGTGCCAGGTTATCTGGCATCCTACTACGCCAAAGTCTGGGAGGAAAACAGGCTTGACACCGACTCTCCGCTAGCGAGCTTCAGATTGCGAAACGACGAGGACAGACAGATGCAAGCTGTTCCAGGACAAGAAGAACCTTGACGATTGACATGTGCAGGTACGACATTCTATGATATGGGGTTAGAGAAATGTATGATCACATTATTGCTTTGGACATTCATCAAAGACTTACTGCATTAATCTTCGTGGCATCACTGCTGCGTCTCCGGGCACGATGCCCCGAGAGCTGATTTGCAGCACATGCTCTCATAGCGGTCCGCGCGTAGGGACGGCAATCGGACGGGGCGGGAGCAAGGTTTGCATCCCCCGTCCCCGCCACCACGATAAGTGAGAAGGCCCCATATTCGTCCCGCTCCCCCGGCAGGGCGAGTTGGTTTGCCCCATCCTCGCCCCATCGGGACCTCGGGTCTCGCCATCACCTTTGTCTGGCCCAATATGTATATTGAACTTAACTTTCATTCAAAAATATTATTGAATTGTAATATCGTGCTATTTCGCCGGAATTGTTCCTGCGGCAAAATATAATTCACTGAAAGTCGTTCTTCGATTTTTAATGAGAGGAGACCGGATTTTGCGGCGACTTCGGACAGGAGATATCCAGGCGTAAACAAAGAACTTGCTTGTTTTGATCAGTAACACAGATTTAAACCGTGACAAGATCCGATCAACAAGAACTCCAAACTTTATAAACAATTTAGATAGACACTACAAAAAAACACCGGATTAGCGACGAAATTTGCGACGGAAAATTTGGAAAAATCCGTCGCAAATCGAATTTGCGACGAATTTTGCGACGGAAAAAATTCCGTCGCTACTAGGTCGTCGCAAAATTTTGCGATGGAAAATTTAAAAGTTCGTCGCAAAATTGCGACGAACATAAATTCGTCGCAAAATTCGTCGCAAATTAGCCACAAATACAATCCGTCGCAAAATTCGTCGCAAATATTTCGTCGCAAATTTGCGACGAACTCTATCCGTCGCAAAATTCGTAGCAAATTTTGTCGGAAATTCGTCGCAAAGTTGTCACAAAATTCGTCGCAAAATTCGTCGCAAATTTCGTCGCAAAATTCGTCGCAAATTTTGTCGCAAATGTCATCGCAAAATCGTCGCAAAATTCGTCGCAAATTTCGTCGCAAAATTAGCGACGAATACACTCCGTCGCAAAATTCGTCGCAAATATTTCGTCGCAAAATTCGTCGCAAATTACATCGCAAATTTCGTCGCAATTTCGTCGCAAAATTCGTCGCAAAGTTCGTCGCAAAAATTCGTTGAAAAATGTATTCGTCGCAAATTAGCGACGAACTGTAATGATCGCAAAATTCGGCTTAAAATATTCGTCGCTATGTTTACATCATTTCGGCCATAAATTCTTGTCCATATCAAACAAAGGAGACAATGACATATAATTGAAACAGAAAAACGAACAAACCATAAATTCTGACAAACAAGCCACAATGACATATAATTGAAACAAATAACTGAAGGAAAGTTACAGAGTCTGACATGATGCTATTGGATATTCAATCTTACAATACATTCAAAACATGAACTAAGAGACGGGACAACTATAGAAGACGCAGAAAAACCATACACAAGAAGACGCAGCTTTGGTACGATGGCAGGACACCAAAAGTAGTCACTTTTGTCGAGACATGAGGAAATGTCGATACATAAATAAGTCGAGAATATAAAAGAAGCGTTTATGCATGGATGTGGAACTAGGTGTAAAATAACAAGAGGGTTAACAAAAATACGTTTCAGGACAAACAGAAATGTTCTTACTTATGAATATGAGTGAAATTATGAAAAACCAAGATTATGAAGCAAGCTTACCCCCGATTTTGAGAATTTTAACTAGAAAGACAGGAGAAAATCATCATCATCATCATCATCATCAGCATTCTCGGCATCAATGTGTTGGTCATCATTGTGCCCATCACCTACTGGATTGGCTGGAGGTACAGGAGGATCGTCGTAGCGATTGAGGTTAAGGTGTTGCATAACGAGTCTCATTTGTTGTTCTAAGTTATTTATTTGTTCGTCCTTCTGAACAAGTAAATTATTCAGACGATGCACTTCTTGGGTCAATTGCTCGTCTTGTCGTGGCTTCCTTCGACCAGTCGCAGTGGATGATGAACTTCCAGGATTATTCGGCATGTACATCCTTGACAACGATCCCATCCCAAATATTTTCCCTTTTTTCACCCCACCCGTTGCCTCCATCCATAATGCCATATTATCAACAGGTGGCCCAGACTCAGGACAATCATCACTACCACTAGCACTGCTCATTAAAAGTTCATCATATTTTTCCTACATTAACAATGTAGATGAAAATAAAATCACTATATATATATATATACATATATCTACCATAAATATTGAAAGCATTCACGGTTTTCATTATAGTTTACATATAAGCCAAAGTATAACCTTACATACCTTAACAGCTTTTGCTCGATCGCCGGTCCATGTCTTATCTTTCTTTTGAAATGTGCGTTCAAATGTAGCTGCAAATGTGGGTTCCGTCCCCAATTCTTGTGCCTACAAAATATAAACATGAGTAATTGAATTAAATTAACTTATAACTCATTTAACAGACTTACCAGTTGTTTGCGATGCTCTGCAATGTTGATAGAACCCCCAGCATATGTGGCTGACCCATCACTAGAGCTAGAAGATCGATTCTTCTTATTCTGCTCACAGAGTTGCCGACTCTGTTCAGATGCCCAAAATCTGTTAATTGCCGCCCAATTGTCAGCTGTAAAGAAAGACGGCTTCACTTGCTTGATCTTCGCTCTATTCATGACATTTCGCATAAAATCACTGTTTTTCTTATCGAAAATTCGTCTCACTTCATTGTCTTCCGCTTCCTCCCACTTGAACTTCCGCTGCAATGAATAAAAACACAAATTGAAAGTTATTATGATGATCACATATCCATAACCATGCACCAGACAAATATAGACAGATTTTGTAAAGTTCATGTCGGGGAAAATATCTAGTCCTTTAGGTATCGAAAACTACAGAGTTGTTCTGGTCCCTTTACATCATTCTTGACCATCAATATACTACACCAAACTTAATTGGTGAGAAAATAAAATATGTAAAACTTACCTTGAACTCATTTCACCACATTTCTTTCACTTCTTGTGGAACACTTCTATAATTAATATACTCTCCCGTCCAAAAGTTTCTTACTATTTTGTTCAATTCCCTCACAACAGACGGAGCATCCGTGAATCATCAATCATACGGATATTGTGCAACATCGACAATTCAATTGACATCAATATCTAAAGCCCTAAATATTACATATACTAAAATAAAAATGTAGTACTTACGAATCTCCAAATGGGCATATGAAGAATCGGTTATCTTCTTGACCTGTGTTTCCGTCAATATTCGATTGGTCCGCCGAATAATGGGGTGGAACGGAAGGAGAGGGAGCTAAAGGAGATTGAACTGGAGGAGATTCAGTTCGCATGTGGCCAAGTCCCGTAACATGTTGTTGAGTATTGGAGGAAGGGCCAACGTGTCCATATTGTGATGGACCATATTGTGGTTGAGGGTTAGATGACGGGACATGAGAAGAGGAAAGGGCCGGGGACGAGGACAAGGAAGATGCTTGTCTTCTATACGAATGACCTCCACGTTTATACTGACAAGTAGGAAGGTTATGCGAATATGTAAAGAACTATTGACACGTATTATGGACACATAATGATGTACATGACGAAGCTTACCATTTTGATGGAAAGACTGAGAAAATGTTTCCTTGAAATGAGCCAATGTCGAGTGCTTATGACGTGCAATTTCCTACGAACAAATATACTATGAATCCCATTCATTTGATATGAAACATCAATATATGAGCACGATATGGATGGCCACAGGTATCAAACATCACTATATGAATCGCATTCATTTTGATTAAATTTTTTTTGACCACGTACAAAAATTTAAATTTCACTGAAAGTTGGTAGCCACAGGTATTCTAAGTCATTCTGTAAAGTTTTGTAAGAGAAAAATTGTTATTATTGTTAAATTTTTTTGGGACCTAAAAAAAATAAATTTCACTAAAAGTTGATGGCCACCGATATTCTAAGACATTCTGTAAAGGTTTGAAATTTAAAAATTTGTCGAATTTTTAAATTATTATTTTTTAATATAAAATTTTTCCCGTGAAATAAAAAAAAATTTCCATACTAAAATTGGGTGGCCACAGGTAGTATAAGCTATTAGGTAAAGTTTCCAAAATTTTTGTCCTTCTTTATTTTAAATATTTTTAGGGCACGTTAAAAAAATTAAATATAACTAAAAGTGGGTGGCCACAGGTATTATAAGCCATTCTATGAAGTTTTGAAATTTTTTAAATTCTAATTTTTTTTAGCCACCTAAAAATATTTAAATTTCACTGCAAATTAATGGCCACATGTTTTCTAGGCAATTCTATGAAGTTTTGAAATTTTATATTTTTTTTATTTTTTTTTCACCCAAAAAAAATAAAAATTTCCATCACAATGGGTGACCACATTTATTTTAAGCCTTTTTATAAGGTTATGAAAATTTTTAATATTTTAATATTTTTTGTCCTGGAACGTTAGAAACTCTAAATTTCACTTAAAATGGGTGGTCACTATTAATTTTTGCTATTTTGTGATATTGTGATATTATGAAATTTTAGTTTTTTAAAAATTTTTAAAAACTTTTACGGTCAAATTTCATATTTGTTGTCAACATATACCATTTTTTTAATTTTCCGTAATTTTACATGATTTTTTATAGAATTATTCAATTTTCAAGCATTTTCTGTGAAAACGCTTAATCAATCACCCTATCGTCATTTAACGCTTAATCATCAATATAATAGACAAATTAACCAGTCGACCATCGATCAAAGCCACATGCAATCCTGAAATCGACCCGTAACTTAGCCAACGAAAAGTGATCATAAATAATCCCTAAACAAGTTCGACTAATTACCTAATTATACTAACTAGGGTTTAGGGAGTTGCTTACTTGGTTCAAGGATAATAAAAACTGGCCGATCGAACAGTTGCAGTCCCGACGCGGGCGTGGGCCCAAATGGTGACTAGTCGGCCAGGTGCTCAGCCACGACCGGGCAAACGACGGCGGAACTCGGCGGCGACGGCGTCGGGAGGCGGCGACGGCGTCGGGGAGGCGGCGACGGCGTCGGCCGCCGACTAAGAGGCCGGTGGCAATGGGGCGAGGCGGCGGCGTCGGCGGCCGGGCGGCGGCAACGGTGGACGACGGTGTCGGCGGCGGCCGGTGGCCGGGCGACGGTGGTCGTGAGCCGCCGAGGCGGCAACGGGCGGGGTCAAGCTCCGGCGAGAGGCTCGGCCGGGCTGATGGTGGGCGGCGACGGCGACGGCGGCGGCCGCGGGCGGACAGCGCGGGGCGGCTCCCGGCGGGCGGGCGAGGGGCGGCGAGGCCGGGCGGCGACGGCGTCGGTCCTCGCTGGTCGGCGGCGGCTAGGCTTTGGCCGCCGCCGGACGCGGCGAGGGCGGCGAGGCGGGGCGAGGGCGAAGGCGCGACCGGGCGGGTGACGGCCGCGGCCGCGGGACGGCTGGCCCGCGACCGGCTGACGGGCGGGGGAGCCGCGGGGGGCACTGCGAGGCCGGGTGGCGACGGCGACGGCGACGGGCCGCGACGACGAGGGCGCAACCGGCGGGGGGGGCGAGCGACGGGCTGGGGCAGCGGGGCACCGGCCGGCGAACGCCGACGGCGTGGGATCTGCTGCGGCGACAGCGACGGGCGGGGAGTCAAAGCGGGCTGGCCGCGAGGTCGGGCGGGCGACGGCGATGGCTGCGACGGCGACGGCTGCGACGGCAACGGCGGCGGGGGAGCAGCGCAGATCGAGCTTGGGCGGCGTCGGGGAAGGGGGTAATAATATCGCAATTTTCGACGGAAATTGGAGTTCCGTCGCAAATTTGCGACGAACACTTTAAATTCCGTCGCAAATTTGCGACGGACTTTTTATGTCCCTTCGCAAATTTGCGACGGAAATCCTCCTTCCGTCGCAAATTTGCGACGAACTTTCAATGTCCGTCACAAATTTTCCACTGACAAAAAATTTCCGACGGAAAAAAAAATCCGTCGCAAGCAACGTAAACAAAAAATCCGTTCGCAAATTTCGAACCGTAAAAATTCCCTCGCAAAATTTGCGACGGATCGGTATAGTCCGTCGCAAATTTGCGACGGATCAGTATAGTCCGTCGCAAATTTTCGACCGACAAAAAATTTACGACGTAAAAAAAAATCCGTGGCAAATTTGCGACGGAAATAAAAATCCGTCGCAAATTTGCGACGAATTAAATTATCCGTCGCAAATTTCTAACGGTAAAATTTCCCTCCCAAAATTTGCGCAAATTTGCGACGGAATATACTGGTCCGTCGCAAATATGGACATACTACATATCGTTATAAATTTGTGACGTCTTTTTTTCGGTCAAAAATTTAGCATCTCATTTATTTGGGTCCTAAATTTGCCACGTCTTTTTGTCAATCCAAAATTTTGGCATCTCAAATTTTGCAATGGAAATTAGAATATCAGAAATGTTAGGGCACGTTAATAATATTTGACTTGTCGGCATTTAGGGACAAAATTTCGGATGATCAATTAAAATAAACAAAATAATCGACAATAACAATAATAAAAAAGCACAATAACAATAATAACAAGAACAATAATGATAACAACCAAACTAGCACTTGTAGCGTTAATAATTACACATCTATAGTGTTTTGTGACAAAAATTTTAATCTTCATCTTCGTCTTCGTCTTCGTCCTCGTGTTCGTCCTCGTCTTCGTCATCTGTCTGAAAATCAGATTCTAAATATTCTTGTACATTTAATTCGCAAATTTCAGTTGGATCCACATCTATCATTGCTCCACACGGATCTCGTAAAGTTGGTATGTTATATTCCTCAATTTCAACCGTGTTACACACTTCCTCTTATTGGTAGGCTCTATCCTTCCAGTGTTCCTCGATTTTCCTCCATGCTTTAATTTTACATACAGCCCACCAATCAGCTTTATCACGTTTCAAACTAGGATATGATGCATAACATACTTGAATTGCTTGTTGTGCCAAGACAAATGGTTCATACTTCATATACCTTTTCTTGTGATTTATTTCAACCAAATTGAACTTCGTATACACCTTCATTCCTTTGACGGGGTCGAACCACGTTCACTTAAATAACACAACCCGCATCATTAATGGTCCAGGGTACTCTATCTATATGATTTCATCCAACAAGCCATAAAAATCATCTTCTGAACTGCTACCATTGGATGACCGAACAGACACACCACTATTCATTGTGGATTTTCCCATTCCATTTTCTTGAGTATGAAAATTATATCCAGTTTATGAAATATCTTGTGGCCAACTTGAACTCTTAAGCGTGGACCCCATGACGGATGATATAGCAATCATTGCCCTCAATTTCATTATAGTTACTGTGAACCTAAGGTTACACATGCAAAATCAATAATATATATTATACTAAATGATGTATATAATTTTAATAACTTGGTTTTAGTCCATAGGCAACTTACATATGTCTTGAACCATGCTGCAAATTGTTCATCGCACAAACGGTCAAACTCATTTGGTTGTAGTGTAAACATTTCAGATTGGAAAATCCTAATATTAAAAACCATATAAATATTAGCAAATATTTGACACACAAAACATATATTTGCAAATTTACACTTACTTGAAGTATGGTTCGACTTCTGGGCAGTTCAGTAAAATATAAGTACGGGCTGCATGAAATTCTTCGCTTGATAAGTAATAAACCGGCATGCGCCGCTTGGTCGACCCGGATAATTGAAAATAGAGAACGCTTGTGCAATTGGGATCAATGGGGCCCTCATCATTTCTGCCTACTCTCCGCCTCTTGCACTGAACGTGCGGCTCAAAATAGTATGATGCAAATGTTGTCACTTCTTCCACAATATATGCATTACAAATTGAAGCTTCAACACGTACCTTATTCTTCACTTTTTTCTTCAAATGATATAAGAATCTAGTTGAAATAGAAAGAAGCTTATCGGAACATATTATATGATAAACTAATTTGAACTGTATTTTGAAAAAAACATTACCTCTCAAATGGATACATCCATCGAAATTGGACGGGACCTGCAACTTTGGCTTCATAAGGCAAGTGAACTAAGAGATGCTCCATCGAATCAAAAAACGCTGGAGGAAATATCCTTTCTAAGTTGCAAAGAATAATTGGAATATCTCTCTCTAGTTTTTCCATGTGCGATGCTTTTAACACTGTCGAGCAAATATCATGGAGGAAATTGCTTAACTCTGTAATGGCGCCCCATACAAAGTTCGGTAGAACTTCCTTCAAAGCTATTGGAATTAGTCTTTCCATCAGGATGTGACAATCATGACTCTTCAAACCTGTGAACTTGCATTCATTCAAATCAACACATCTCCCGAGGTTCGAAGCATATCCATCAGGAAACCACACAGATTTCAACCATTGACAAACAACTCGCCTCTGCTGCTTATCCAATGTATAAACTGCTTTCGGTTTTGGTCCCCTGCTGCTTGCATGCACAACTAGTATTGGCCGATCGCAAATATCTCTCATATCTTTTCTTGCGTTCAAGTTGTCTTTTGTTTTTCCGGCGACATCCATCACAGTATTTATGACATTGTCGAAAACATTCTTTTCTATGTGCATGACGTCAAGATTATGATGAATAATATGAGCCTTCCAATATGGTAAATCCCAAAATATACTGCGTTTTGTCCACTTATGTGTACTTCCGTACGCAAAAGTCGTGCCGTGCGGGTTCTCAATAATAGTAGGAAAGTCCTGCACACGCTCCCAAATTTGCTAGCCGGTCAACCTCATTGGTGGACGCGTTCTTTCAGTCCTATTCTTGGTGAACTCTTTCTTATTCCTTCTGAAAGGTTGACTTGGCGGTAAAAATTGTCTGTGACAGTCAAAATAGCTGGGCTTCTTTCCATGTTTTAATCTAAATGACTTTGACCTCTCCAAACATATCGAACATCCTAAGATCCCAGCTGTACTCCATCCAGATAACATTCCGTAAGCTGGAAAGTCATTTATCGTCCAAAGAAGGGCAGCCTTTATTACAAATGTTTGATAGGTAGAAACGTCATACGTAGGGACACCTTCAACCCATAGCCGTTGTAACTCCTCAATCAATGCTTGCATATAAACATCTATCAACTTTTTCGGATTTTGCGGCCCTGTCACGATCAATGTCAAAAACATATAAGGTGTCTTCATGCACATACCAGGTAGAAGATTGTACGGCGTTAAGATAACTGGCCAACATGAATAATTTTTTCCTGTTTTCCCAAATGGAGCAAATCCATCGGCACAGAGACCTAACCTGATGTTCCGAAACTCCATCGCAAACTCAGGGTATGTTCTATCAAAATGTTGCCATGCCTCCGCATCTGAAGGATGACACATTAGACCCTCTTCTGTTTCATGATTTGCATGTCAAGTCATGTGTTCAGCAGTGGTTTTAGACGCATAAAGCCTTTGCAATCTGGGGATTAAGGGCAGATAAAACATTTGCTTGCATGGTCTACGCTTCTGATTATGACCCGGCTTCCTGTTAATCTTGTACATAGGTTGGCTACAGAATTTGCAATATTCTGCATTTTCATCATCTCTCCAATATATCATACAACCCCTACTACATACATCAATCCTTACAACCGGAAGACCTAAGTTATCCACTAGCTTTTTCATATCATAAAAATCACTTGGCATGATATTATTACGAGGCAATGATTCCCGCATTACTTCAACAAAGAGTTGAAGCAATCCATGAACACATTATGCTCGCCTTAATATTTAATAGTCGGGCTGTCACCGATAACTTAGTGTGGTCCTCACAACCTGGCCATAAAGCTTCATCTGCTGCTTTCAACATATCCCGGAACTGATTAGATTGAAAAGTTTCATTATAGACATTCTCATCAAAACCCGTTACTCCTATATCTTTCAATTGTGAAGCATGACTAGTACCCACTTGTTCACGTATAGGAGTAAAACTAGTACTTGCATGATTTGATTCTGTGACAAAATTATAACTAGCTGCATCAATCACCATCCTCTCGTATGGGTTCAATTGCTCATAATAGCCACATTCTTCCCTAACTGAAAATTGGTAACTTCTTCCATATCCTTCATCAGATATAAATAGTTCACCATGGGAAGTCCAATTATAATAGTTCGGACTAAATCCAAATCTAGTAAGGTGTTCTCTAACTTGATCACACACAATAAATTTACCATTACCGCACTTTTTACACGGACACCTTAACTTATTTCCATCCATGAACTCATATTTACTACTAGCAAAGTCTAAAAAGAGTTCCAACCCAGTACGAAACTTATCTGTCAATTCTTGACGTCCAGGTAAGTTCTTATTATACATCCAAGCCCTTTCTCTTTGCATTGTGTCTGTATTAAAATAAAAAAATTATGGTAAAATATTTAAAATATCATATCTATTGTTCTTAATTAAAACCATAAAATTTTTGAAATTATAATTTTTGTTATTCACGCAACAATTAATATGAAATTGCAAAAATAGAAAAAATTACCATGCAAAGAAGACTTACCCAAATATTTGACTGAAATATTGGTAGGAGAAAGTGGTCAATTTGATAAGAATTGCAACGTCCACTTGGATTGTGAGACCTTCAATTAGACACATACCCAAAAAGAATAATCACTAAAGAATCATTTTTTAATAATTTTTAATGTGCGATGGAAATGGAATTCATCCGTCGCAAATTTGCGACGAAATTTTCACTTATTCGTCGCAAATTTGCGACGGAAATGGCCGTTCTGCCTCATCCAAAGGCCGGCGAGGTGTCGACAGTCGTTCAACCGGTGATGCAGATACGAAAAAAAAACAAACATAAACATATATAAAATAAAAGAAATTACAATTCAACGATGAATAGTCACGAAACTAGCTAATGATACTTACAGGTAAAAAGCTTCATCGAGATTAATACGTGCGTGCGCGAATTTTGCTGATTTCAGACATATGAAAGAGGGAGAAAAGCGAGAGACAGCGAGAGAGAGCGAGAGAGAGAGATAGGGCTGGAATATCACGGGCTAATAAACTACAAATTTGCGAAGGACGTGCGTTTTCGTCGCAAATTTGCGACGGATTTGGCGACGGTTTTTTTTTCCGTCGGAAATTTGCGACGAAAATTTTGCGACGGATTTATTTTCCGTTGCAAATTTGCGACGAACTTATTTCCGTCTCAAATTTGCGACGGTTTTTTTTTCGGTCGCAAATTTGGGACGAACTTTTTTCCGTCGCAAATTTGCGACGGAATTAGCGACGGTTTTTTATTTCCGTCGCAAATTTGCGACGGAATTTGCGACATATAAAAATTCCGTCGCAAATTTCCGACGGATTTTTCATCCGTCGAAAATTAGCGACGGTTTATTTCCGTCGCAAATTAGATGTTTTTTTGTAGTGAGATCCGTCTAGCTACCAACTGGCGGCATCCGAACTCCATCGACACCGTATTACAGAACTACTGTGTTCAGAACATAAATGATTACAACTGAGGGAATTGAAAGTACAATGCTGGAAAGTAATGATAATTTAAAGATAGCATTTTGATTGTGTGTTCGCGGGGGTTTTCCTCACTGTCGAATGTTATTTATACTGAGAGCACGATAATCATCTCTCTAATGCTATTTGCCGATACGTACCACTGATCCCATCTTTACCATTCCTTGCATGACATCTATCTACTAATCGTTTGTTTGACTTGGTCCCGGCTTTAACACATTTCCTTCCCCACGAGGTAACCGTTGTCGACACTACTCTATTTCGACACTTGTCCTTTCGTGAAAAGTAACTGTCATCGATCTTATTTTATTCTGAAGCCTGTCCTCCCACAAAAATTAACCATCATCCATCCTTATCCTAACACATGTCCTTCTTTGCGAGATATCCGTCATCGATCTTATTCTATTCTGACGCCCGTTCTCTCACAAAAAGTAACTGTCATCGATCTTTATCTTGATACTTATCCTTCTTTGTGAGATATCCATCATCGATCTTATTTTATTCTGACGTTCGGCTTTCCATAAATAGTAACCATCTTCATGTGCATTTCTTGTCGACAGCTTTGACAGCCCAGTTTTCTCACGACAATCTTCATCGACAATCTATAGTACTAAAACCGAGCGGCATTCATTCTCTATGACGTCAGTCTCTTCAATTTCAAATTCTCGAATTTCCCGCTGGGACATTCCAATAGTTGTCAGCAGTCTACTATCATAATTTTGATAATTAACTTTTACAGCTTGGGTCATCCTTCGACAAGTCACATATATTTTGTCACTTTGCTCATCCCCTTTATAATATATTATATCGTTGACGACCTAAATTTATTTATTGGTGTCAACAGGTGCGATTCTTTAATCCGTGAAAAATTAAGAAAATTGATTGTCAATTATTGTTGGGAAGGTTAAATTGCCGTCCCTTTCCGCTTGCTCTTAAATTTTTGCGTCACATTTTAGAACGTGCAACTACAAATGAGGCCCTTGCGACATGGGGGTTGGGGGCATATATTAGAAAGGAAAAAAAATAAGAAAAGGAAACCCTCACTTTCGACGTGGAAATTGGTCCTCTTTGCTAAAGACTTCTTTAGCGATTGATCAACATGCAAGTGTGTGTCGATGTTAATTAGCGTATATTACGTACCATTTATCTAATGGTTGAATGTAGAGCGTTTGTTGAGTTTCGCTAAAGTACACGAGATGCTTCAAAGGTGCGTTTGTTTCTCGCAAAGCAATAAAAATAATGCTCATTGCGATACGTTTACTTTTAAATTTTTTTTGGGACATAAAATACTTCAAATTTGTATTAGTAAGAATCTATCGGATGATATTTTAACCAAAACGACATTATTTTTATTTTACTTTGCCTTAAAAAGTAAATATGTCACATAAATATAAATTTAAGAGTTTTGGTGTCACAAAAGAAATTACGGTAAAAATGCGTAGTTGAGTTTGGAGTTTTTGACTATTTTTTCTAGGGAAAATTCCAATTAAGGACCCCAAGTGGGGTCCTTTTCTCAAAAGAGGACCCAAAGTGAACATGGTGTCAAATAAGGACCTGAAGTGCCTAATCAGTCTCAAATAGGGGTCCGAAGTACTCAATTTGTCTCGGGTAAGGGCCTGGGTTCGCCGGCCGGTCAAATCTCGCCGGCCGGCGAGCACAGTTACTGTTCCGGCAATCGGAACAGTACATTTTCATCTTTGTTTTTTTTTTTTTTCCTCTTCCCTCCGCCGGCCATAGCCGGGGCCGGTGGAGGTCGCCGGCCTCAGGCGGAGGCTGCCCTCGCCCGATGCCGGCGAGGGTTGCCCTCGACTGGGCTGGGCGTGCGAGGGCGACCCTCGCCGGCGGAGGGCGAGGGCTCGAACTCGCCGGCCATTTGGGCGTCGGCGAGCTCTACCCAGATCTGGGCGAGCTCGAGCTCGCCGGCCATGGCACCCTCCCCCTCCCCTTCCCGATGCAAGTTCTCCCCACGGAAGCCCCCGCCGGAGTCCGGGCTCGCGCCCCTTGCCCGCCCCGCCGTCTGACCCTCGACAAGCCGGATCTCGGGCCCTTCCTCCTCAAGCTCGCGCGCATCACCATCGCCTCCGGCAACGGCCCCGCCAAGGCCCTCGACTACGCAATCCGGGCTAGGCCAGCCTCTTCGAGCTCGCCCAGATCTGGGCAGAGCTCGCCGGCCGAGCTCGCCCAGATGTTCTGCGAGCTCGAGCTCTCGCCGGCCTCAGCTCTGGCCCGGTCGCCGGACCGGCGACCGGGGAAGAAGAAAAGAAAAGAAAAGAAAAAACAAATTGGACAAAATTGCCCCTATTAGGTCTTGGGAAATGTCACCGGCGGAGAACATTTAGCGGCCCGGTGAGCTCAGTCCTTATTTGACACTAGTTTTGCACTTTGGGTCCTTAATTGATACCTTATCCACTTGAGGTCCTCTTTTGAAAAAAGGCATCCACTTTGGGTCCTTATTTGATAATTTCCCTTTTTTCTATAAGAAAATGTGATAAAAAAAAAAAAGCACGTCCACGTCGTACCTTATCGGCAGTGCACTAATCGAACACCGATCAGCTTGTCGAAGCAAAGCAAAACCAAAGCGAAGATGTCGGCGGCGAGTGCCGCCGCGCCCCGGCGAGACGACGACCGGAAACTCTTCGACGACACGAAGCTCGGCGTCAAGGGCCTCTACGACTCCGGCGTCTCGAAGATCCCGCCCTTCTTTGTCCACGCCGGGAAGTCCACGGCCGACGCCGCCGACCTCGCGATCCCAACCGTCGACCTCGGAGGCGTCGCCGGCGGCGGCGGCGGGGATCTCCGGCGGCGAGCGGTGGAGGGGGTCCGGATCGCGTGCGAGGGCCGGGGCTTGTTCCAGGTGGTGAACCACGGGATCCCGGAGGGCGTGCTGGAGGAGATGATCGGAGGGGTGCGGAGGTTCCACGAGAGCGAGAGCAGGAGGGACTGGTACTCGCGCGACAAGGGGAGGAAGGTGATGTACTACTCGAACTCCACTCTGTTCAACGTGGCGGCGGCGGACTGGAGGGATACTCTGGTCTGCGAGATGGCTCCGAGCCCGCCGGAGCCTCAAGAGTTGCCGGAATCGTGTAGGTACGACCTTCGAAACGTTTCATTCCATCTCTTGACTTGATTTTCTCAAGTTCAAGTTCAACTGGCTCATGTACTTGACTGAGTCGGGTTCGAGCTTAATCAAGAATACTTGCACTCGAATAACTCATTAGCGGAATCGAGCAATTGAGAATTGTATGGATGTGTTCATAAATGTTGTGGATAGCAAGATGATATAGTATTCTAGTCTTGCAATTTCAAGAATTTGAGGTCGAATTCGGGCTTAGTGAAGTCGACCATGCTCGAGCTTCTTGAGAAGTCAAACTCAGGCCGGAATATCGACATGCCCAATCGAGTTGGAGTCGAGCTCGAGTACTGAACCCTGTTGGCCTGACTGAACTTGACTAGACCCCGGTTCTGAACAGTGGTATCCCCATGCTCAAGATTGGCGAATTCATGATTTGCCATCAAGAACTTTCTGCATTTACTCGCTGAAGACCCAAATCCATTACTTTGTTTTTGGTTAAACTTCAAAGACTTTAACGTGTTTGTGTTTTGCATTGCTTGCAGGGACATTGTGATCGAATTCTCGGAACAAGTGCACAACTTGGGGCTCACATTGTTGGAGCTGTTGTCGGAGGCACTCGGTCTCAAGCCGAGCCACCTGAAGGACATGCATTGCGGCGAGGGATTAGTCCTCTTGTGCCAGTATTATCCGCCGTGTCCCGAGCCGGAGCGAGCCATGGGATGTAACACTCACAACGACGGTACCTTCCTGACCATACTCCTGCAGGATCATATGGGTGGCCTTCAGTTCCTTCTAGACGATCAGTGGGTCAATGTCCTTCCCCAGAAAGGAGCTTTACTGGTGAACATTGGAGACCTTATGCAGGCAAGCAAGCTAAAGTTGCTCTTTTCCTCTGTTGTAATGGTCTCATCTTTGCTAATTGAGAAGAGCAGATTAAACGCCCTCGCACGTACACGCGCGCACATACACGATATTCACACATTCCATGCGAATTTGGCGTTTTGTAGTCCGTGAAATGATGGAAGTTTTATGGTTTTCTCATATTGGATAGAGTTCTTTTGCAGATCTCCAAAAAAGCAACAGGTATGATTCTGTATGCTGTAAACAACGACAGGGACATAACCTAATCGTGAGCGAAAATCGTAATTTTCTGTACACGATACAAAAGAAACCCGAAAATACTAGTTACACTGGAGTAAGTTTTGAATTAGACATAGCCAAAGAAGAGAAAACAACTTAGAGCAGGTCCCGTAGGGTTGCATGAGAATGATATCTACCATTCAGTCTTTAAACTGATTCTTGTTTTTATTCGGGTCAATGCTCTGCGTGCAGCTGATTTCAAATGACAAGTTCAAGAGCGCGAGCCACCGGGTGTTGGCTAAAGCCGTCGGCCCGAGAGTCTCGATCGCGAGCTTCTTCAGGACGAGTTTCGGGATCAAACAGGCCTCGAAGCTCTACGGACCCATCGAAGAACTGGTATCGGAAGAGAACCCGCCGATATACCGGGAGACCACAGCGCCAGGTTATCTGGCATCCTACCGTGCCAAAGTCTGTGCGGAAAACAGACTCGACACTATCTCTCCGCTGTCGAGCTTCAGATTGTGAAACGATGAGTTGAGGACAGACAGAGATGCAAGATGTTTCAAGCCAAGAACTTTGACAATTGACATGTACAAGTACAACATCCTATGTGTAAATTTGCTTCTGTATCTGGTATTTCCCCACAAGCATTGAGCATAAGGTTGACGATTCGTGTGTTCGTGTCGTAATGGTAACTTTCAACAATCTCGATTTGTCAAGTTTATGTCTCTCAAATAGTATTAAATCATGTAACATATGAATTTTTATATACAAAGGTAAAGTGCATTTAGAAGTAACTAAGCGGGTTAGCTTGTCGAGATGCAATTAAGGTGTCGTGCCGGCAAAATTACCAAAAAAAAAAAGTCTTAAATTTATTGTGTGGATGTAAATTCAGTTATAAATATTTTAATTTGGCTAATTTATTGGCTAGAAATCGCTGATATGGACAATAATCACCTTACATGGCATATCAGTGTTGACATGGATAATTTTTATAAAATAATTTCTTAATTTTATTTCATTTAATTAATGCTCTGCGTGCAGCTGATTTCAAATGACAAGTTCAAGAGCGCGAGCCACCGGGTGTTGGCTAAAGCCGTCGGCCCGAGAGTCTCCATCGCGAGCTTCTTCAGGACGAGCTTCGGAATCGAACAGGCCTCGAAGCTCTACGGACCCATCGAGGAACTGGTGTCGGAAGAGAACCCGCCGCTTTACCGGGAGACCACGGTGCCAGGTTATCTGGCATCCTACTACGCCAAAGTCTGGGAGGAAAACAGGCTTGACACCGACTCTCCGCTAGCGAGCTTCAGATTGCGAAACGACGAGGACAGACAGATGCAAGCTGTTCCAGGACAAGAAGAACCTTGACGATTGACATGTGCAGGTACGACATTCTATGATATGGGGTTAGAGAAATGTATGATCACATTATTGCTTTGGACATTCATCAAAGACTTACTGCATTAATCTTCGAGGCATCACTGCTGCGTCTCCGGGCACCATGCCCCGAGAGCTGATTTGCAACACATGCTCTCATAGCGGTCCGCGCGTAGGGACGGCAATCGGACAGGGCGGGGGCAAGGTTTGCATCCCCCGTCCCCGCCACCACAATAAGTGAGAAGGCCCCATATTCGTCCCGCTCCCCCGGCAGGGCGAGTTGGTTTGCCCCATCCTCGCCCCATCGGGACCTCGGGTCTCGCCATCACCTTTGTCTGGCCCAATATGTATATTGAACTTAACTTTCATTCAAAAATATTATTGAATTGTAGTATCGTACTATTTCGCCGGAATTGTTCCTGCGGCAAAAATATAATTCACCGAAAGTCGTTCTTCGATTTTTAATGGGAGGAGACCGGATTTTGCAGCGACTCCGGACAGGAGATATCCAGGCGTAAATAAAGAAATTGCTTGTTTTGATCAGCAACACAGATTCAAACCGTGACAAGATCCGATCAACAAGAACTTCAAACTTTATAAACAATTTAGATAGATCCGTCTAGCTACCGACTGGCGGCATCCGAACTCCATCGACACCGTATTACGGAACTACTGTGTTCAGAACATAAATGATTACAACTGAGGGAATTGAAAGTACAATGCTGGAAAGTAATGATAATTTAAAGATAGCATTTTGATTGTGTGTTCGCGAGGGCTTTCTTGGCTGTCGAATGGTATTTATACTGAGAGCACAATAATCGTCTCTCTAATGCTATTTGCCAATACTTACCACTGATCTCATCTTTATCATTCCTTGCATGACATCTGTTCACTAACCGTTTGTTTGACTTGGTCCTGGCTTTTAACACTTTTCCTTCCCCATGAGGTAACTGTTGTCGACATTACTCTATTTCGACACTTGTCATTTCGTGAAAAGTAACCGTCATCGATCTCATTTTATTCTGACGCCTGTCCTCCCACAAAAATTAACCATCATCCATCCTTATCCTGACACATGTCCTTCTTTGTGAGATATCTGCCATCGATCTTATTTTATTCTGACGCCTATCTTCCCACAAAAAGTAACTGTCATCAATCTTTATCCTGACACTTATCCTTCTTTGTGAGATATCCATCATCGATCGTATTTTATTCTAACGTTCATCTTTCCATGAACAGTAGCCATCTTCACGTGCATTTCTTGTCGACAGCTTCGACAGCCCAGTTTTCTCATGACAATCTTCATCGACAATCTACAATACTAAAACCAAGCGGCATTCATTCTCTATGACGTCGGTCTTTTCAATTTCAAATTCTTGAATTTCCCGCCGGGACATTCCAGTAGTTGTCTACAATTTACTATCATAATTTTGATAATTAACTTTTACAGCTCACTTCATCCTTCGACAAGCCACATATATTTTGTCACTTTGCTCATTCCCTTTATAATATATTATATCATCGACGACCTAATTTATTTATTGTTGTCAACACGTGCGATTCTTTAATCCTTGAAAAATTAAGAGAATCGATTGTCAATTATTGTGGGGGAAGGTTAAATTGCCGTCCCTTTCCACTTGTTCTTAAATTTTTGCGTCACATTTTAGAACGTGCAACTACAAATGAGGCCCTTGCGACATGGGGCTTGGGGGCATATATTAGAAAGGAAAAAAATTAAGAAAAGGAAACCCTCACTTTCGACTTGGAAATTGGTCCTTTTTGCTAAAGACTTCTTTAGCGATTGATCAACATGCAAGTGTGTGTTGATGTTAATTAGCGTACATTATGTACCATTCATCTAATGGTTGAATGTAGAGCGTTTGTTGAGTTTCACTAAAGTACACGAGATGCTCCAAAGGTCCATTTGTTTCTCGCAAAGCAATAAAAATAATACTCATTGTGATATATTTACTTTTAAATTTTTTTTGTGACATAAAATACTTCAAATTTGTATTCGTAAGAATTTGTCAGATGATTTTTTAACCAAAACGATATTATTTTTATTTTACTTTGCCTTAGAAAGTAAATGTGCCATATAAATATAAATTTAAGAGATTTGGTGTCACAAAAGAAATTATGGTAAAAATGCGTAGTTGACTTTGGAGTTTTTGACTGCTTTTTCTATAAGAAAAAGTGATAAAAAATAAAATAAAAACGCACGTCCACGTCGTACCTTATCGGCAGCGCACTAATCGAACACCGATCAGCTTGTCGAAGCAAAGCAAAACCAAAGCGAAGATGTCGGCGGCGAGTATCGCCGCGCCCCGGCGAGACGACGACCGGAAACTCTTCGACGACACGAAGCTCGGCGTCAAGGGCCTCTACGACTCCGGCGTCTCGAAGATCCCGTCCTTCTTCGTCCACGCCGGGAAGTCCACGGCCGACGCCGCCGACCTCGCGATCCCAACCGTCGACCTCGGAGCCGTCGCCGGCGCCGCCGGCGGAAATCTCCGGCGGCGCGCGGTGGAGGGGGTCCGGATCGCGTGCGAGGGCCGGGGCTTGTTCCAGGTGGTGAACCACGGGATCCCGGAGGGCGTGCTGGAGGAGATGATCGGAGGGGTGCGGAGGTTCCACGAGAGCGAGAGCAGGAGGGACTGGTACTCGCGCGACAAGGGGAGGAAGGTGATGTACTGCTCGAACTCCACTCTGTTCAACGTGGCGGCGGCGGACTGGAGGGATACTCTGGTCTGCGAGATGGCTCCGAGCCCGCCGGAGCCTCAAGAGTTGCCGGAATCGTGTAGGTACGACCTTCGAAACGTTTCATTCCATCTCTTGACTTGATTTTCTCAAGTTCAAGTTCAACTGGCTCATGTACTTGACTGAGTCGGGTTCAAGCTTAATCAAGAATACTTGCACTCGAATAACTCATTAGCGGAATCGAGCAATTGAGAATTGTATGGATGTGTTCATAAATGTTGTAGATAGCAAGATGATATAGTATTCTAGTCTTGCAATTTCAAGAATTTGAGGTCGAATTCGAGCTTAGTGAAGTCGACCATGCTCGAGCTTCTTGAGAAGTCAAGCTCAGGGCCGGAATATCGACATGCCCAATCGAGTCGGAGTCGAGCTCGAGTACTGAACCCTGTTGGCCTGACTGAACTTGACTAGACCCTGGTTCTGAACAGTGGTATCGATTCTCAAGATTGGCGAATTCACGATTTGCCGTCAAGAACTTTCTGCATTTACTCGCTGAAGACCCCGACGATGAATCCTTAAAATAGACCCAAATCCATTACTTTGATTTTGGTTAAACTTCAAAGACTTTAAAGTGTTTGTGTTTTGCATTGCTTGCAGGGACATTGTGATCGAATTCTCAGAACAAGTGCACAACTTGGGGCTCACATTGTTGGAGCTGTTGTCGGAGGCGCTCGGTCTCAAGCCGAGCCACCTGAAGGACATGCATTGCGGCGAGGGATTAGTCCTCTTGTGCCAGTATTATCCGCCGTGTCCCGAGCCGGAGCGAGCCATGGGATGTAACACTCACAACGACGGTACCTTCCTGACCATACTCCTGCAGGATCATATGGGTGGCCTTCAGTTCCTTCTAGACGATCAGTGGGTCAATGTCCTTCCCCAGAAAGGAGCTTTACTGGTGAACATTGGAGACCTTATGCAGGCAAGCAAGCTAAAGTTGCTCTTTTCCTCTGTTGTAATGGTCTCATCTTTGCTAATTGAGAAGAGCAGATTAAACGCCCTCGCACGTACATGCGCGCACATACACGATATTCACACATTCCATGCGAATTTGGCGTTTTGTAGTCCATGAAATGATGGAAGTTTTATGGTTTTCTCATATTGGATAGAGTTCTTTTGCAGATCTCCAAAAAAGCAACAGGTATGATTCTGTATGCTGTAAACAACGACAGGGACATAACCTAATCGTGAGCGAAAATCGTAATTTTCTGTACACGATACAAAAGAAACCCGAAAATACTAGTTACACTGGAGTAAGTTTTGAATTAGACATAGCCAAAGAAGAGAAAACAACTTAGAGCAGGTCCCGTAGGGTTGCATGAGAATGATATCTACCATTCAGTCTTTAAACTGATTCTTGTTTTTATTCGGGTCAATGCTCTGCGTGCAGCTGATTTCAAATGACAAGTTCAAGAGCGCGAGCCACCGGGTGTTGGCTAAAGCCGTCGGCCCGAGAGTCTCGATCGCGAGCTTCTTCAGGACGAGTTTCGGGATCAAACAGGCCTCGAAGCTCTACGGACCCATCGAAGAACTGGTATCGGAAGAGAACCCGCCGATATACCGGGAGACCACAGCGCCAGGTTATCTGGCATCCTACCGTGCCAAAGTCTGTGCGGAAAACAGACTCGACACTATCTCTCCGCTGTCGAGCTTCAGATTGTGAAACGATGAGTTGAGGACAGACAGAGATGCAAGATGTTTCAAGCCAAGAACTTTGACAATTGACATGTACAAGTACAACATCCTATGTGTAAATTTGCTTCTGTATCTGGTATTTCCCCACAAGCATTGAGCATAAGGTTGACGATTCGTGTGTTCGTGTCGTAATGGTAACTTTCAACAATCTCGATTTGTCAAGTTTATGTCTCTCAAATAGTATTAAATCATGTAACATATGAATTTTTATATACAAAGGTAAAGTGCATTTAGAAGTAACTAAGCGGGTTAGCATGTCGAGATGCAATTAAGGTGTCGTGCCGGCAAAATTACCAAAAAAAAAAAGTCTTAAATTTATTGTGTGGATGTAAATTCAGTTATAAATATTTTAATTTGGCTAATTTATTGGCTAGAAATCGCTGATATGGACAATAATCACCTTACATGGCATATCAGTGTTGACATGGATAATTTTTTTAAAATAATTTCTTAATTTTATTTCATTTAATTAATTTCTTTTCTTTTCTTTTTATTTTTTCCAATGTGGCTGGGGGCCTAGTGGAAAAAGAAAAGAAAAGAAAAAATATAAAAATTTACAAAAAAATGTTCACTTTAGCACCGTATGTACCAAGTAGGACGGCCGGTGTCTACGTTAGCAATTTCCAGCCAAAAAAAGCCGAAAGGACTAAATTGATAAATTACCAAAAGATGTAGGAGTTAGACTGAATTGATATCCGTGCAATAGATTTATAACTTTTTTGGTAATTATCCCAAACTTATTTTGTATGCTTATCATGCCATAGTACTTGCCGTCGCATGGGCTCCATAACATGTTATAAAGAGTAAGTCAATTTTATCGAGATAGATTTTGTTTGTCTATTCCTAGTACAGTATTCCACGTAAGGCAGTCTATTCTGCTACATATTCTATTGTAAGCAACAAATCCATTTTTTTTTCTCTCTATATCGTTTTATAATTATGTTTGTATTTTTTTTTTCTTTCCGTAGCATGATATGTCGTGCCTAATAGGGTCCATATTTCTTTAATTTATAAGGCAGATAGTTTATCATTCTCGTGGAGTCTAATTTTTGCTAATATTACTTTAAATATTATCGAATATACATGATATCTACAACTATGTTGATTTTTTTTTTGAAATATTCTTCTCTTATAACTTTCTTGAAAAAAATAGAAAAGATTTCTCTCTATCATAAATACTATTAAGTATATATGATGTAGTCTATTTTATTACACACGTGAAATGCCACAATGTAATTACATGTCCGTTACCTAGATTGGAATTTCAAGAGGTTTTCCTTTAGTATTTTTCTATTTTTTCTCGGAAAAATGCATTAAAATTTAATTGGGAAAAGAAAAATGCATTTAATGTTTTAATAAAATTATGGGAAAATTTTAAATAAGGGTCCGAAATGCCTTCATTTTCTAAAAAATGGGTTTGAAGTAGACTTTGTTTCGAATAAAGATCTAAAGTGACCATGTTAATCTAAAAAAAGGGGCCCGTCTTCACTAGGGTCAAGGATATTTTCTCCCGAAATGGACTTTGCTTCAAATTTGGCCGGCCGGCAAGAATAAACCCTTATTTGAAATTGTTGTCGCCATTGCAGATTTTTATTTGAGAAAATGAAGGCACTTCAGGCCCTTACTTGGAATTTTCTCAAAAATGATTTTTTTCCATAATATAATGGGTTGGATTGGAGAATATATACTCATTCTTGGTTTTTGTTTTTGGACATAGAAAATATATACTTATTCACCTGCCACATGTACGGACCCCGTCGAACGTTAATGCAAAATATGCTCACGAGGATCACACGAAGGAGAGCCGGACGAACGCGACCGCATCGCGTTGAATCGCTGCGATCATCTTCTCTTGTCGCTTTCCTTCCACGATGGCTCCGCGCAGAGCAGGATAACGCCAGTCAAATGGAGAGCCACCCTCCTCCTCCTCCTCCGCCTCCTCCTCATGCTTCTTCTCCTCCTCTCTCTCTCTCTCTCTTCAACGCATCACGCAAACAAATTTCAAGAAACCAAAAGAAAAGGGGAAAGAAATTTCAAAGCCAACCTTTGAAGGATCGACCATCTAGCGTTTGGCCCGGCCCTGCCGTCCGAATCCCCCCACGCCGCCCCCACACCCGAAGTTTAGTGTTACGCCCCTCTCGAATCATTTGTTAATTCTTGAAATTGGGTGTCTCTTTCTTGTCGACTCTCTCTCTCTCTCTCTCTCTCTGTCTCTCGCGCACTCCTTTTTAACCATCTCTTTCCGTCTCGCCATCACCAGCACATAAGAGGGACGACGACGGGGGGGACGGGGGGGCTCGCCCAATCAAGAAACGCGTCGACCCAGTTGGCCCATCTGGACCTTGATTGGTGGGTGATAGCCGAGAGTGATGAAGAGGTACAGGAATGGCGAGATTTGGGACTTCGAGCAGGAAATGCCGGTGATGGGCAGCAGCAACGAGGTGATTCTTGGGTTGGACGGCGGGACGACGTCGACGGTGTGCATATGCATGCCTCTGCTCCCGGTCTCCGACCCCCTTCCCGACCCTCTTCCCGTTCTGGCCAAAGCCGTCGCCGGTTGCTCCAATCACAACAGTGTTGGGGGTAAAAAAAAAATTTCACTGTTCGGTTATTGCTTGAGTTTTCTTCCTTTCGTTCTGCTCATAGATGTATTTGATTTTTTTTTTTTCGGCTTGTTTGGTGTGCTTCGCGTTTTCTTGATCTTGTGTGGTTTGGTGGTTTTGATAATATCGAAGTTTGCGAAGTTGTGTATTGTGTCGGTTTGGTTTTTTGTGTTCAAGCTGCATTGCGCACAACCTGGTTTGTGTTTTCATCTGGCATTTTTCATGTGTTGCTGAAATTGGGGTTAATTGGGTTCATTCTGTCTGAGCTCTGACCTCAGAAGGGATTGACCCACTTTTTGATGTCAGAGCAGTATATCCGTATTTGGTGTCGAATAACAGAGAAATCCAATTAAACAATAGGCTGTTTGCAATGAGGAGGTGTGTGGATCATAGATGTATGTCCCTCAATTCACATGTTCTTGTTGATTGCGCATGTTTCGATAAAGAAAAAGGCCGTTTGAAATGCAAGGTCCTTGTTACTTTTTTGGATCGATGGTTTCCCTTTTGTATTCCTCTTTCCTCTATATTTACTGGGGTAGGTACTCCAACTACAATGCTTGTGGAGAAAAAAATGTAATCTGGGCTGCACATTTGCTTGTTTGATCATGTTGCTGTTGGCCTGGTGTTTTTGGTTAGGAAATTGTTTCACGTGTCTATGAATGACATAGAGCATACGTCTTCAACAGTGAATCCAAGTTTTTAGTTTTCAACTGCTGGTTGAGATGAATTCAAAGAAAAAGGAGAAGTCGATATAAAGTAGATGTGTTGTCTGCGCCATGTAAAATTAATGATTAGAGTATCTCTTGTTACGATGTTTCCCCAAATTTCTGCTAATTATTTGAAGCTAATTGAAACTCGATATATTGCAAATAAAAAACTGAAGCCATTGGCTACTCTAAAATTCTAGTTAACCATGTGAGTTATATGGGCAGTTAATTCTGTGCATGAGTGCATTTTGTATATCTTTTTCCACTGTAGGAGTAAATTGTTTCAATGGCTGAGATGTGATGAGTAATGGAGCATTGATAAGCTAATACATTTTGAGGTAAATGATGGCAGTGGCACTTTATGATAAAAGTGATAATGGCAGCCATACTACTGAAAACTTTCAACTGAAAGGCTCATTCCATGCTTCAAATTTTCAGGCACCATGGACATAATTTTAACTGTACTACTCATAAAAGAAGTAAAGAAATTTAGCAGATGATGACACCAACAGAGAGAGTGAGAGAAACCGGTGACATATTGAAATTCAATCCTATTTGGTGATGTCCCAGTGCTATTTTGTTATGTAATCTTCCAAGAATGAATTTTCCTTTTTTTTTTTTGTTGATGTCGTTCTTGAGTTTGAAGTTGAACCTTAGAACTGGACAGAGAGATAGAAGGATCTACCATACGATGTTTTGCACGAGTTCGCTGTATTTGTCTCGTATATATGTTTATTACAATTTCTAGCTGCTCTTTTTCTGCATGACTTCTGATTAAGTACGAGTCTGGAAAAGTTGTGACGTGGACCATTTACATGAGATGATTTAGTGATTTTTGTCAATCTTTCCATTTTAAAGAAGCTGCTGCAAGGGAGACGCTGGAGCAAGTTATGGCAGATGCTCTAGCTAAATCTGGTTCTCATCGATCAGCTGTCCGGGCTGTTTGTCTAGCCGTGTCTGGTGTTAACCATCCAACTGATCAGCAGAGAATAGTAAATTGGCTCAGGTCTACTCTAGCAGTACATCGTTTGATTACTAATCTATAAACTGTTCAGGAGAAGGTTTATTTTGTTGCACAGATTTCATTTAACTCCACATTGATGGGTTTTAAATGAATGCCTGACATTATAAGATTCCTCATATTATTTGTGATAAATATAAATGCACTTAACCGAGAAAGAAGGAACTTCAATGCATGATTTCTGTCCTGTCTAGGATTTCTTTCTTGAATTTATTAATACGGGGAAGCTAAGAAACTTCTTGGTTTGTTCTATTCTACTCATTATTCAATGTTTTAGAAGTTGTTGCATGCAAAATGTTGTTTTTTCTAATTGTATAAAATGTTGTACTTCTAAGATTGGTTTTTCTATTTTCAATAACTATTAGCAGAAAATGCCTTATACATTGCGTTATCCTGTGCCGAAATTTCCTCTAATACCTTTTCAATTTTCAAAGCTTCATTACCCGGGGCAGTGGCAGTCATATAGTTGTCTGATTTCTGTAGAAAGAAATATTATACAGCAAACAAGACTGCAAAGGTTCCGACAAAATTCATTTTGTCAACACTTTAATTTATTGTACATGTGTCTTGTGCTTTGAAACCATTAAGAAAGAGAGGAGTTTCTCAAGACCTGAATAAAGAAACAAAAGGAGAAAAAAAAAAAAAAAAAACAGACACGAAGAGAGGAACGAAAGAGTTTCAATACAGATTGTGATTTGTGAATGCTCAAATACAGTAGAGAGATCTCGAGACTCTGTTTGTTATCTTAAGAATCTGTAATTTCTTCTGTCCAAAAATGAGACATATTGTAGAAACTAGGTGGCTCTCTTTTAGTTGATTTAAGTGCACAAGTTCTCTCACTGAGTGGTGTACTTGCATATGGTTACTTCAAATTTCATAACGTTTTTAACATTGTTTTACACGTGTTAATAGGGTCTAATTATTTGCAGGGAGATATTCCCGAGCTATGTTAGGCTCTATGTTCAAAATGATGCCGTTGCAGCTCTGGCGAGTGGAACCCTAGGAAAACTTCATGGATGTGTTTTAATTGCCGGTACTGGCACCATTGCTTATGGATTTACAGAAGATGGAAGAGAAGCTCGGGCTGCTGGTGCAGGACCCATCTTAGGCGATTGGGGAAGGTACATGCATCATTTTCTCCAATTTCAATTCCACAGGGCTAAAAGTTTGCTCTAAATTTCCAATGTATTTCCTACATGCATACTACGGGCGTTCTTTTTAAGGATAAGCAATTATGGCCTTTGACTAAATTTAGAGTTAATGGTTGTCATGTTCCTTTATCGCCATTAAGGTGTGCCTCATTATTATAGTTTAGTAGTTTGATTTGCTAAGGGGTAATGATGTAGGTGGTCATTAAACTTTTCTTCAATGTTTAATGTGATCCCTAAGCTTTTTTTTTTTTCAATCCAATCACTAAAATTTCAAAAAAGTTATGTGGATGTAGTCCTTCTGCTAAGTGTATTGTCATATTCCATGCATTTTTTTATGTATATTGCCACATCAGCGTTTACAGGGCCAAAGTAATGATGTGGACTACCATGACGTTTTCCCAAGTCAACAAATCATTTTTGCTCTCTTTTTGGGTCAAAATAATGAGAGAGAGATATTGACTTGGAAGACATAAGTAAGCCACATGGACACCAGTATAGCAAATCTAACGTCAAGTTAACAAAAATCATGCTTACATAAGCTAATGGAGTTATAATTTTTCAACCGAAGGAATACATAGAGTGGATTGTTGAAAATTCAAGAACTAGATTGAACAAAAGAAAAGGTTCAATAAATCTCATTGAACATTGAAGACAAGTTCATGGACCACCCATGGCATTCCATTTTGATATGACTTGAAGCATGTGACTACCTTTGGTAAACTTAATTGGTAATTGCTTATGTATACTAGAGCATTCATATGGTATGATACTAGAGAGCATGTGCGGATTGTTTATATAGTTGACAGATATTGAGTATGAGCATCAGGTCATGTTGTCATGATGAGAATTTATTGGAAATGTGTTATGTGTGGAAAGACAATGAAGGAAAGTTTAAGCTCTGTCATCTCTTGTGCCTGTCATAAGTATGTCAACTACCTGAATTCCTGTTTATGTAATTGCTGTTGCGTCAGAAGTTTTAACAACATTAATTTATGTATCATGACGGCACATGATTGCTAGAGATGCTGCTTAGGGGCTTGAGATCTCTGTTATCTCCCTTCTGTTTGCCTCTGGATTTCTGTAGGTTAACCCCGATTAAATTTGCCTCTTTTATGTGCTCGGATGCATTCTATCATGCAGCTGTTCAATGAAGTTTGTGGGTTTAATTTTCATATCACTGTATTGCGTGTTCGGCAACATTTAGCATAATTTGATCTTTTTTTTATTGCAGTGGTTATGGAATAGCTGCACAGGCATTAACGGCAATAATTAGGGCTTATGATGGTCGTGGGCCAGAAACAAATCTGACTTCCAGCATATTAGAGAAGCTTGGCCTTTCTTCCCCTGATGAATTAATTGGGTATGCTATTAACTAGTGGATGTCATCTTTTTCTTGAGGTTGAATAGTCTAGAAATCTTTAGGAAGATTAAGTAGAGCACAGTGAGCACATCTGTTACACTACTACTGTATCACTGTGACCCAACAACAGATTTGTTCCTTTTATGTTAGCAAAAACACAGAGATTCATTCTTTTCACCAAAGATAAGAACCGGAATTTTGTACTTTGATTGCACAGTTTGCTGGTCGGTGCATCTTTTTCTTCTTTTGTTTTCTCTTGTCGCCAAACGTGGTACTAGTTGTTCAAGAGATGATTCATTTTGAGAGGATATTAAACAATGCTGTTGTTTCTAGTGGACTATTCATTGCAATATAGACTGAGATAACTCTCTGAAATTTGGTTAGTCAGTCTCTGTCTAATTGCAAATTCTACTGATTGCTTGTTGTAAAGCATCATTCTATGCATAATCAATAGTTGGTGTTACATTGAGATTCTTTCTCTCAACAAATCAGGTGGACCTACGCAGATCCATCTTGGGCTCGCATAGCGGCACTTGTCCCTGTCGTGGTGTCTTGTGCAGAGGCAGGGGATGAAGTGGCTAACAAGATTTTGTTTGAATCTGTCCAAGAGTTGGCTTTAAGTGTGAAAGCTGTTGTTGAAAGACTTCATCTGTGTGGTGAAGGTGAGACACTTCACCATAGAGATATACTTGGACCCATTTTACCCTTCGGTATTTTCTCATTATCATGTGACGTTCAAATTTGACATTGGAAGTTACGATCTTAGTGCTCTTAAACCATGGTAATCCTTGAAAGCAAAAGAGTGGAAAATAGTGGAGAGGGAATATTTATCGGCACTAGCACCGATTTAGTAATGATGACTGTATCTTTTACTCCTAAGTTGGGTTGGACGAGCGGATTTTCTACTCCGTACCATCCTATCTACTACCAAATTTCTGAAAGATTCTTAGTCTCAGAGTCCTTTGTCAGAGTCTATGTTCTTTAGGCTCCCTCTACCAATTTTGAAGTCAGTTTGACCGTTTAATTAAAAACATCTTTCGGATATACCTATAGACATGTCCAAACACCTCAAACATGTTTACCTAGTCTTAATTTTTTTCTCGTATTGGAAACAATTATCTCCATGCTATGTGATGTGTCTGCAGATATATCTGATCAACCGCATCTCAGATTAATCTATCTTCTATGCATTCTGATATCTAAATGTCTTTCTTTCTTTTCTTTTCTTTTTTTTTGGTGGGGGGGGGGGGTGTTTCAATAGAATATCTGGATATCGACTATATAGAGTATTATTTTTAGCGCTTTAATGGAGTTCTTTTACTTCAGTGGCATTTTCTATTCAACTTAGAGTGCTGGTTGATCCTCTTAAATCTTCATACAATTGCATAATAGCCTCAAATTATCAAAATGGCTCATCTTTCGGTTATGCCTTGTTCCTTATTTCCCAATGGCTTTATTTATAGATTTGGTTTACGAAATTTTGTTAGATATGCTCCGGATATGAATTACTCAACATAGAAACACTTAGTTTCAACAATTTTCTTCAATTATAATTTAAGCTTTCCCAAGCACTCTGTACTCTCTTCGTGTTCCAATTAGCAAAAACTTCAAACCAGGTAAACTTTGGTACAGTCTACCTCGTGGCTAACATATATTTTTTTACTGTAATATGATTCTTGATGGATGCCTATGAGGGAATGCAAGAAATTTTCAGCCATTGTTTCGTAAGATGGCAGATATGTCTCGGTTATTCTCCCTTGGATGTTTTTATTGCGTTGTCGTAATTGATTAGGATGACCATCCGAATCATCTATTGCCATGGAAATTAAAATTAAAATTTTGTTGGACGCGTATTATGCATACTACTATGTGCCTGTTAGACACAGTTGATAAATTACATTAGTTGAAGCATTAATTACTATGGGGAATTTGTATTACATACTCGTGAAAATGCCATTACAGATGGAAAAGATTCTTTCCCCCTTGTCATGGTGGGTGGTGTTCTTGAAGCGAAGAAGAGGTGGGATATTGGCAAAGAAGTCATGAACTGCATCTCCAAGGAGTACCCTGGGGCATTTCCTATTAGGCCAAAGGTAAGCATGTCAGTTACTGTTCAACCGATAAGGATGACAATTTCTTTAGGAACATATGGATAGTGTATGTCCACTGGGTACCATTTCATGATTCTCTCATTCTCGTGACCAGAAATTCATGGGCACATAGAGAGCTTCAGTGATTTTTTATGTAACGTCAACCTTAAATTCGCAATCAGTGAAGTTTCAGATAAATAGATGAATGGATATATACATGTGATATGTGTCTATATATGTATTTAAACAGATCATATATATTTATGCTTCTGTAGGCCTGGCCATAGACGTTTGGTACGTGTGACATGTGGGCACATTAAAAGAAATACACGAATACAGATCTTGTGGGTTTCTTTTTTTAAACGGTTGTGGCTATAATGTTGGCTTCTAGCACGCAATGTCTAATGCATTTTGTATGTTCAAAAAAGTTCTCTGATGGTTGCTTTTACCTGTGACGTCTGTGCATTTTGTTTTTACTTGTCCCCCGAGATTCTTTCTAGCAAGCATTTGATACTGGTGCTTTTGCTATGCACTTTAACTAAGTCTACACTTGCAACGCAGGTGGAGCCTGCAGTTGGGGCAGCATTGCTGGCTCGGAATTGTTACATGAAAGAATTCTGCAAGGAGCTATAGAAGTCCCATTCTTGAAGATTCGCTGGAGTCGACTCATTTGTACAGTAGGATAACAATGAAGTTTTCTAGCGATGGCAAAACATAAACACCATCAGACAGAGGAAGCAACAGTCTGAAACGAAAACCGGTCCAAGTCTGGTGAAAGGGTTCATGTTCTTTTAGCCACATACAAATAGGTTCTCTCTCCATTCTTCTCTCTCTCTCTCTCTCTCTGAGGTTATTTTTTTCAGCAGATAGTTTTTCACTTCTTGGGTGAAACATGCTGCAACGCTACTGTGAATCCATGAATGGTGAAATGAGTCCGTGTGCTTGTATTTCTTTTTCCATCGATGATTAGTTTCAATGCATATAAGCATCTCTCTTGTCGCCAAAATGACTTGTCGCCATGGCAGAGCATTCTTGCCGAGAGTTTCGTTTACCTTGGCAAGTGCAACTGGCCAGCGTTAGCTTTCCGCTTTGTATTTTGATGTTGACAAATGAGCAGTCACCTACCATCCCTTGCCCTCAACACGACTCAGCAATAAGTTTGTAAATTCACGATTCTAAATGGTGGCATCGAAATGACTCGAACACCCGAGGTCAATCTTCTCAGGACCCAAACAATTTATAGGTGTTTCGTTGTCACAGTTTCATTCCCGCGGTCGCTATTCTGAAGTGACTATACAATTGAGCTTTAGGAAAGGAGCAATAGGTGTTGAGAGCATTGTTTTTGGCATCATAATAAATCCATCTGCCAAACCCTAATCGCTAGCTCAACGAAATATTCTTTGGGTGATGGTGAAGACCTAGCTAAGGAAATGGGTCCTAAAGGGATCAATCTTGCATTGAATGCACCACTTTGGGATTCACTTGCTTGGTGGTAAAAATTTGCTCCTAAGTCCTAGTAGATGAGAGCGCTATTCTGGCATTATAGTCATTAATGTAGATCCAACCACCAAACCCTACTTGCTAGCTTAAACATATGCTATTTGGGTGAGCAATACCAAATTATGTAGTTTGTCAGGACCAATTGAATTCACAACTTCCTGATCGATCTACTTCGCGGTAGACTTGCTCTTACTAGATCACCTATGTTCCCTTTGCCTCTTCCTCGTCCTTTTGATTCCTTGGGATTGGGTTTTTGCTCCTCAAGAAGCTTGAGATTTCACGCTCGGTCTTCATTTAAGATAGGCTCTTGGAGTTACATTATAACTGACTTCTTAAGGAGATGAATTTAGTTTGACGTGGGAAACCAGACAATGGTACCTATAGAGCAATATAAAGAAATGCCTTTTCATTGAACTATGGCTTATTAATCATGTGTATTAAGTTAATCTCATAACCAAGCAAAGATCAACAATATAAAGAAATGCACAAAGGCAATCCAATTAATTTGATTAGAGAGCAATCGAGATCGTGTTACGGTTCCACACTCGAGCACAAAACGCGAAAACGAAACTCAAATGGAGCAACAAAACCACGCAAATCTCAACGCAAAGAAACATAAATTGTTACTCGGAATCAAATTACATGAAATTGAAAAGACATGAAAATTGAAAACATGATGAACTTGTCAACTTATGAAGTGGTCTGAACTGATGACAAAAACTCCATCGTGACCAAAAACATCAATTGATTTCTCATGCGTCTTTAGTCGTCTACCTATGAACTCGTCTCCTTTTCATTCCTTGATTCTTCATGCTGATTTCAGCTCCGTTTTGGTCGTATCCCACGATCATGGCGACATAATTCAACGAGAAAGTAGCATCGCTAAATGGCGACGGGAATCAACTACGATTCGTCCGACTTGACTGGAGTCTTCCACGTGCTTTTGCCAAGTGTTCACATTAGCGACGACTTTGATAACAACTGATAATCAGCTCAAAATTACAAAAAGACAAAAGGTTTCTTTTTCCCTTTTTTTGGGGGGACCATGAGAAACAAAAATCGCAATACTTCATTTTATTTTTAAAAAAAATCACGATTTTTTTTTATTTTGCAAAAAATTATAGAAAACATTTCTTTTGTAATTCACGATGAGTCTACTACACGAGCAATGTGATACTTCGGGACGACGTTATATGCGAGTACAAAAAATGCGTTAAATATGGAAAAAAAAGGGAGATATAATAGTCAAAAGAGCTCATTGCTATTCAATTTCAATCATTGGCAATTGAGAACGTTATGTTAAGTTCTACTTATTGCGTGTCAACAAGGAATTATTCAAATGGTTTAAGGCATGGTGTGTAGTTCCCCACATAGCCCTAGGGACCACCACTTACCAAAAACTTATAAGATATAACATGACAAACTTAATATAATCGAGCTTGCTTTTGTATTTTGAGGCCAAAAAAAAAAAAAGAACTTGCTTTTGTAATTATAGATTATCCCATTTTACATGTGGACGAGGATAATTATTTTTTGAATAAATCCCCATTGGACTAGCCGCCTCGAGCTATATGAGATGTGTGAAAGCAAGCGAAAGACTTAGGGGTTTGGATTTGATTTTGACCATATGTATATGCAAGTCGAATTCTACGGTATTGCGAAGTGTCTTGTTAGAGCATCCGGGATATTTGTCAACCACAAAACGAGAGAATTATTTTTGTTTCCAAAGTGTGGATTACAGACAACGCAAGAAAAATGGTCCCTTTGGAAATAACAGACTTTTCTTACCGGGACGTGAATCTTGAGAGGAAATCGCTGGACCAACATAGATTAATTAAGCTAACTATGGAAATTCAAGAAAATAGCGAAATTTTCATATGTTACTCTATTTAAAAAAATTCAAAAGAAAATGAATATCTCGTGATTTATACGTTTTAATATTTTCGTGATCGACCTATTTAATCTATCATATTAAAAAGAATAATAATTATTTAAGAACGGATGAAAATGAGAGAAACGTCTTGATGCATATGGACGGCCATTATCAGAAGACGAGTTAAGAAAAGAAGAGCATTCTTCGTATTAAAAATGGTGACGATAATAAAGCTAGAGGGATGAGATACTCGGTTCTGCTGTATATATAACGTAGCTTTAAGTTGGTGACAATAGCGACGGGCCAAGGAAACAAAAGTTGGCGACGATAATAAAGCAACTTTTGCAGGGTCATGTCTTTAGTATATGGACATCGATTCTCTCGAAGAAAATTGTCCAAAATATTCTAAACCTGTAGCACTTTGATCAATTCAATCATAAACCTTTTGATTTTATTAATTGAGTCCTAAACATTTTCGAGTTTTGCTATTGAGTCCATTCAACTAATTTTAACCAGAAATCGCTGACATGGACGCTGATAGTGCCACTTGGAATGGTTGGACAATTTTTGATATTTTTTCTTTTTTCTTTTCTTTCTTTCTTTTCCCTTTTTTAAGGATAATGACACAATAGTCATTGAATTTTGGTCCAATATGTAATGTGGTCTCTAAACTTTTAATTTATTCAATGTAGTTCATGAACTTTAGCCTAAATTTAGTGTGGTCCATGAACTTTTAAGTTGTTCGATATGGTTCTTGAACTTTTGTTACATGTTTAATGTAATCCTTGAACTATATGAAAATGTTCAATGTCTATATTGAACATTTTCATATAGTTCAAGGACTAAATTGAGTATGTAACAAAAGTTTAGGGACCACATTGCACATTAGGTTAAAGTTCAAGGACCACATTGAACAAATTAAATGTTTAGATACTACATTGCACATTAGCCCACATTAGGCCAAAGTTCATAGACTATTTGTGTCATTTGCCCTTTTTTTTTTCTACCAAGTCTGGTGAGGGTCGCCAACCAACCCTTGCTGGTCACAAGCGAGGGCCAGTTGACCCTCATCAATCACAGGCGAGGGCTGCCTGACCTCGCTGGTCATTGGGCGAGGGCCGTGAGTCCTCGTCGGTCGCTGGCCATGCCACGTAGGGCTGCTGGCATCCACGTCAGCGATTTCCAACTAAAATCAGACAAATGAACTCAATTTGTAAAAGTGAAAAGAATTATGACTCGATTAGCAAAATTGAACGGTTTATGACTGGATTAGCCTAAGTGCAATAGGTTTATGACTTTTTGAACAATTTTTCCATTCTCTCGTTAATTTAGGAAGTGCTAACAAGACAAGTAGTGGGTTTCTAGGGTTTGGTCAACTGATGATCTATTTATCTTTATTTCCATATTGGGATTGTCTATATATCATCAACTTTTCTTTAAAAAATAAAACAAAATGAGATAATGATACAAATGGTCCCTAAACTTTGTCCAATATGCAATATCATCCCTAAACTTTTAATTTGTTCAATGTGATCCATGAACTTTAATTCATATGTAATGTACGTATGTTCAATATGGTTCTTGAACTTTTGGAAAATGTTAGATCTAATCCTTAGGCTATATGAAAATATCAAATGTTATTCTTCCATTAATTTAAGTCCAATGACAACATTTAATATTTTCATATAGTTCAAGGACTAAATTGAATATGTATCAAAATTCAAGGATCATATTGAATAAATTGAAAGTTTAGGGATGACATTGCAAATCAGAGTAAAATTCAAGGACCATATTGAACAAATTAAAAGTTCAAAGACAACATTACACTTTAAGCCAAAGTTTAGGGACTGCTTATGTCATTTTCCCAAACAAAATTAGATGGTGACCAATTTGACCCAAATAATCACATGAAACCCTAATTCTCAAACTGACCAAAATCTTGTCCATGTCTCGTTTACTAAAGGCCAATTCAACCCTAAATGGTGAGGACCTCACCAATTTCCTTTATTAAATGATTAATTTCGTATCAAAAAGAGATATTGGTATTTACAATTGGTGAGTCCGGGACAAGTTTTCTTAAGTACTTGTTTTAGTTAAAAATAAATTCACATCATTACAAAAGAACCTCCAATAATTTTGAATATTTGAAAGACGCGTGGTTTTAAGATTCTTAGAGGTTCCGTATCAAGAAAAAACAATGGTTCTTGTCCATGTCTCAATTATTATAGGTCAAGTCAAACCTAGATGGTGAGCACCTCACTAATTTCCTTTTCAAAAGATTATTCCCGTTTAAGAAAAAGATATTGTTATGTAAAACTTATTTTAGTTCAAAGTTTTAAATGATGGTAAATAAAAAACTCAAATTATTCTGAATATTTGACAGTCGCATGGTTTCAATGATTTTAGAGGTTCCATATATCAAGAGAGGTTCAAATCCCAATCAAGGAAAAACGATGATTATTATATGTCGCAAGACGAGCTCCAATTACCCAATTGCAAGAACAGTTGAAATGGTATAAATTGCAATCTTTTTCTTAATTTAAATACTTGGACGGGAGCTACCTAACTAATTCTTGAGAAGAAGTATTCAAAGAGAAGCTGACCATTTCATTAATCTGACCAAGGACTTCTAAGGTTGAAGCGAGATTCCTCTGATGTCAAATTGACAATGCAAAGATGAAATATTCAATTTGGATAAGGGAAAATACCACCAAAAACCCTAAATTATGTCACTTGTGACAAATTTACCATGAATTTGTTTTTGTGACACAAAAAATCTTAAACTATGTCACTTGTGACAAATTTAACCTGAATTTTTTTTGTGACACGAAAAACCCTAAACTATGCCATCTATGACATATTTAGCCCACAATACTTTGGCCCATGGACATTTTCGTCTTTTTCCTTTTTCTGTTTTTTTTTCTTTTTTTCTCTTCCCCGGCGAGGGTTGCCTTCGCCGGATCCGGTGAGGGCAGCCTCGCCCGACGTCGGCGAGGGTCGCCCTCGCCAGATCCGGCGTCGGGCGAGGCTCGCTCGGCAGCCGGCGAGGTCGCCCTCGCGGTGCAGATCCGGCGAAGGTAGCCCTCGCTGGGGAAGAGAAAAAAAAAGAAAAAAAAAGAAAAAAGAAAAAAAAAGACGAAAATGCCCATGTGTCAAAGTATTGTGAGGTAAACGTGTCACGTGTGGTATAGTTTGGGATTTTTCGTGTCACAAAAAAAAGGTCAGAGTAAATTTGTCACAAGTGACATAATTTGAGGTTTTTGATGATATTTTCCCTTTGGATAATGACGTTTTAAGACCAAATAAAAAGAGAAGAAAAAAAGCGAAAACAACCGAAGTAGCGGCGTCCATCTCAAGGAAGGTTTTCAATGCAAGGATGCCACCCCTCGTCTTCACCTCCTCCCATTAAATTGACCCCATGCTTTTTAATTGCATATGCTTCTGTCTTTTTCTCTAAATCCGCCGTCATAAAAGAAAACCGTGTATGCACTCGGAGCATGTGAGCCGAAGTCATGAAAATTCAAATTTCGGCATAGCACGACGAAGCAAAAAGAGAGTTGACGTGGCCTTTTTAGGTCGTTCATTCATATCCCGATTTTGACTGACGTCTTTCTTTTATTCATCAGAATAGTACGATAGTTAGCTCGAATTTGTTCCATTCAAGCTCCCTCGTCCATCATAAATAATGAGGAGAGTCAAAGAGTAGTTTTATATCGTGCGATCGATTCACGGGACCATAGGCATGATAGTACATTCTCAAGAACCATAGATGGAGATGATCGGGGATTCTAAGAGGTTAAGTCATTGAAAACCTTATCTCTTTGAAAGCGTAAGGGGCCTCGTATTCGATTCTAACTCAACATAACATTTTAGGGCCGATATGGATAGAACTCCTCGTGGGGTTGTGGACAATTTATCTTGGACCAAATTGGGAAGGTGCGGCGGTCAATTTGTCGCGCGAAAATGCTTGCTTTGTACGCCATCTATACCTAAAACAAGAAATATTCAAGCAAGCCTTTGCGTACACATTCTTCGCTCTAGGCTTTTGGAGGAGAGATGACCGGAAGAAAATTTGTGCTGCAGAGTTAACTGGATCGTGACGGTGATGAAAAAGTCTCTGGTGAGAACTAACGACAGAGAGGTTTGGAAGAGGAATGGTCAAATGGACGAGAATGAGTTCATTTACTTTTAACACGTGCCAAAACAAAAGGAAAGAAAGAAAGAAATCAATCAATCATCAAACTCAGACCCAACAACCAAAAGAGAGAAAAAAATCCAAAGCTTGTCCCCTATCTTCCTCCCTCCTTTCTGGTTGACTTTGAACCAGATATTTTTTTGACACAGTATTCAACAAACCCCGCCACTTCATTGTTCACACACCCAGATTGTCCTAAAAAGTAGAATTTTCTTTTAGTGTGTTCTAACCTGATAGGCCTAACGTATCAGTCTTGAACGAGCCTTGCTACCTGTTTTGATATTGGGTCAGAACGATATGTATTAAGATGGTTTTGAATGAGAAGATGCAGAGTTTTCACTTTGTAAAAGGAACGAGAGGTGGCAGAGACATGGCGAGCAAGAACCTCCGGTTGCTGTTGTTTCTGGTTCTCCTCTGTTCTTGGATTCATTTGATTTGCTCTACTACAAACACGGATGACCGTAAGTGCACACGCATGTACTTGTTTATGTATGTTGCTATGCTCTACGAATTTCTCGTCATTCATGTTCTTTCTTTCCATCTGTACTTCTTTTGGATTCATCTTGTCCTGGCTTGGGGATGGCGTGAGAAAACTGGTAGCTAGTCATCGAAACAGCTTGTCTTTTTTTTCTTTTGTTAAGGTTTCAGGGACTTAAGCTGTCTGTCTGGAACTTAGAATTCCTCGGGTTTTTAAGGTTTTGGCTTGTCTGGCGAGACGTCAACATGTTATGTTATTGGAACCAGGAAAGGGCTACTTTGGGTCTCTTTGAGCCCAGACGATCATCTGGATTTTGTTGTGTACTTGAGAGGACATGCTTAGTTTCGTTGATCCAGACGATCATCTGGATCAACAAGGACTATATACTCTTCGCTATGTGCTTTGGGATTGAGTCATTCAAGCCTTGGTATAACTCCTCGAAGGGAGAACTGACATAGGTGCAAGAAAGAGGTCTCCCATTGTGTTGTTAACCATTACCAAGTTCATAAACTTGGATTCAATTATATATGTTATTCCCTCAAGAGGATTTCGGCAACGTGATAAATAGAGATTAGATGCGCGAGTATAGAAATTGAAGCATCCAATGGTTATTGTCGCGGAAGTTGTCTTAGCCGTCCATGCAGTCAATTCAATTATCTGCTCCGAGGCAATACAGAACATAAAATATTTAGCCCTATTTGAACATGTTGGTCTTTTTCTGCCTAGTAGATCTAGAACTAAGCTTGTTAATTCTAGAGTTCTGAAATTTCGTATCTAATCATCTCTGAACAAACTATAAGTTCTGGCATTGACCATGAAAGGAACGCAGTGTGTTAAATTTAGTGAGAGAAAGGAAAAGGCAAACTGTCCATCTGCATCCATCCTTGAATACTTACTTACTCAAGCAATAGAACAAAAATGCCATTGCTAAAACAATGGTAAGATCAGTGGGAAGTCTGCACTTATAATAACTGTGAAAAAAGTGCATTCCCAGATTTCAGTCGATGAGCATTTTAGCGGATGTGGCTGTCTCAAAAATTAGCAGTTCTACCCAACTGCTGCAGCCATCAGAAAGCTTTTAGTACAGGATGACACCATGTCTCTTTAAATTTGAAAGTTTTTCTATAAAAATCTTGCATCGACAATGGATCTCATTGAGGCTTGAATGTGCATTTGACCTTGTTGGCTTGTGGCCAAGGCAAAATATGTTCCCTGTCCCATCTTAAAATTTCACTCCTTTTCTTTTTTGCCATATAATTGTGCAGTAACCGTTCTTTTAGCCCTGAAAGCCCAGTGGCAGAGCACACCACCCAATTGGGGCAAGTCCAATGATCCTTGTGGACTGCCTTGGGATGGAGTCACCTGCGACAATAATTCAAGAGTGACCGGATTGTGAGTGCTGTCTACTTGTTCTCATTAGTGCACATTTCTGTTCCCAGTTCGTAGAATTTTGTCTTTCTTTTTCAAACTCAGTGATGCCATTTTAGCCAGCCATTGACTGTGATATTTTCCTTTTGTTATGCCTTTGACAGAAAGTTATCTGGCATGAATATCAAAGGGCAGCTGCAAAGCGAAATAGCGGGGCTCACGGAACTCACTTCTTTGTGAGTTTCTCCTCTTTTCTATCATCCGTCATGATCATATGCTGATTCTTAGATGTGTATAAGGATTGCATAAATGAAGTGTTTTTTTTGGGTCAACAAATGAAGTACTTCAAAGCATTGTGTTTGATCATCAAGTATCATATGACGAGTCTACTTATTTGTACCATTGAACCTTTGAACTGCAGGGATCTTTCCTTAAACAAGGGTCTCAATGGATCGATCCCTCCACAGTTGGGAAGTCTACAGAACTTGACTACCTTGTAATATCCCTTTTGACTGCATATATTGCTAAATCAGCTTGTTTTTCCCTTTTCTCTCATGTATAAGCCTTGATCTTTCAAAATTTTCAGAATTTTAGCTGGATCTAGCTTCAGTGGTAGCATTCCTGATGAACTGGGCAACCTTACGGAGCTGACTTTCTTGTAAGGCTTGTCAAAATGCGAATGCCACTAATTCGATGATTATGGAAGTTTAGCTATATGATTTGCTTAGACTTTCGAATTTCCATTCTTACCAGGGCACTAAATAACAACAGTTTTAGCGGTAATATACCTGCTTCTTTGGGTAAACTCTCCAAACTCTACTGGTTTGACGTGTCGGAAAATCAGTTAACTGGATCACTACCAGTTTCGACGGGCACCACCCCAGGGTTGGACCTTTTGTTGAAGTGTAATCACTTGTAAGTTCTCTACAATAGTCCTGCACCTAGTGTGATCAATATAGACTAAGGATCTTTTTATTCCAGATTCTACTGATAAGTGACACAATCTTTATGTTCTTTCGTCATTAACTGTTTGGAATGTGCTGCATCCGTAATCTCAGCCACTTCAGCATGAACCAACTGTCCGGTACCATACCAGATGAACTGTTCAGTTCAAACATGTCTCTGGTACACATGTAGGTTACCAATTTTCTCACTTCATATAATATACCAAGCTTTCTGCTCTAACTTGCGCTGACTATCATTGACAGATTATTTGATCATAACCAATTTAATGGTTCTATACCATCCGCAGTAGGCCTTGTTCATACGCTCCAGGCTCTGTGAGTAACTCACTTAATGTTTGTTTTGTGCTTTGGGATATTTAATTATCAACCGTTGGGATATTAAATTTATTTGGACTCGCATTGCACAATATGCCACAGCCGACTCGATAGGAACTCCTTTTCTGGAAACGTCCCTCCAACTCTCAACAACCTTACACAACTCAGTGAACTGTGAGTGTAGATTTCTTCATCAATGGTATTTTAGTGAGATCATAAAAAATCTTCCCTCATCCTGCTAAGTTTCCTTCAGGAATTTAGCATATAATGGGTTGAACGGTTCTTTGCCAAACTTAACGGGGATGAATTTTCTCAGTTACATGTGAGTAACAAACCCTGGCTTTGTCTCTCCCTCATGATATCACATGGCTAATCCCACTGGTTGGTTGACCGGGCAAAATTGTACCTTTGCAGTGACCTCAGCAACAACTCTTTTGCGGCTTTGGCAGCACCAGATTGGTTCTCAACTTTATCATCTCTCAACACTCTGTAAGATTTCTCAGTGCAATTTGTACAAAGAAAAGTTGTATGGCTTTCCAAAACTAGTGTGCGACCTCAAATGTATCTCACTATGACCAGAATCATACAATATGGACCGCTTCAAGGGGCAGTACCACCAAACCTCTTTGGCCTTCCGCAGCTGGAGCATGTGTAAGGAGAAAATATTTCTAATTTGTGTCCTCTCTCTTGTACCATTTTGATGATTTTTCGAACTTCTACAGTGATATGAGAAATAATGCTTTCAACGGAACGCTGAACATGGGTACCAGTGTCAGTCCCAATTTGCAGCTCGTTAATTTGGAAGATAACCAGATTGAAGCGCTGACGACCAGTCCCTACAACAATTCATTATTGTGAGACAGACAGTTCACAGGCGTTAGACTTCAATTCTGAGATATGGCAGACATTATGATGCTAATCATTTGTTTTCTTTTTCTTTTTCTTTTTTGCTTCAGACTAATGGGAAACCCGGCTTGTACTAATGCGCCTGTTCTCTCAACCTTGGGGTACTGCGGCATTAAGCCGCGACAAGCTTATTCTACCCTAATAGGCTGCGGCGGTGCATTGTGTCCCTCAGATCGGAAGCTTAACCCTGGAAGCTGCACGTGCGCACTTCCGTACGAAGGAAAATTGATATTTAAAGCTCCATCATTTAGCGATTTGTCCAATGACACTATGTTTCAATCGTTGGAAGTAGACCTGTGGCAGACATTGAACCTAACTAAAAATTCAGTTTCTCTTCAGAATATCATCATTGATAATAGCAGCTATCTTATAGTACCTGTGTCTTTCTTTCCATCTGATGGGACGTACTTCAGTAGGTCAGACATTGCGAGGATCGGATTCGTTATGTCTAACCATACTTTTGAGCAGCCCCCAGGTTTCGGCCCCTATACCTTCAGCACACTTCCTTATCCGTACCCAGGTAACTCAATTTCATCCTCTCATGTATCGGGTTTGACTATTATTCATATCCGTTTTGACATGAACAACCGATCCAGCTGGCGGAATACGCTTCAGCATCGGCGTCATGGTAGGGATTGCCGTTGGATGCTCAGTCCTGGTTCTTGGACTTGTGTGGTTAGCAATATACGCTAACAAACAGAAGAAAAGAGCACAAAGAGCAACGGAATTGAGCAAACCATTTGGTAATTAATGCTTGAACTCTTCATCTTTGTGCTACTGAAGCACTTTGACAAGCTGAATGCTGAGATCATTGAAAACGAGTAAACTAATTAAGTTGTTGTCTCACTCGCATCATCTATCCATGTTTAAGCATCCTGGATATCGAGGGGAAGTGATGGCGGAGGAGCACCACAATTGAAGGGGGCAAGGTGGTTCTATTTCGACGAAATCCAGAAGTGCACCAATGGTTTTTCTGAAAGTAATGAGATAGGCTCCGGGGGCTATGGAAGGGTAAAAATCACGCGCGGCACCGATTGTATGTAAATTATAGTAAGCTTCATATCACTGCTTTGTAATTCTTTTTCACGATCTGATAGGTCTACAAAGGAATGCTTCCCGATGGCCGTATCTTGGCAATCAAGAGAGCTCAGCAGGGGTCGATGCAGGGCACCCACGAGTTCAAGACGGAAGTCGAGCTACTTTCGCGAGTTCATCACAAGAATCTCGTCGGCCTCGTCGGCTTCTGTTACGAACAAGGAGAGCAGATGTTGGTCTATGACTATATGCCTAATGGGACACTTAGGGAGAGCTTGTCGGGTACTTTCCTTTGCCCAAATCACATCGAGCTTTGAGATCTCTAGATTCCATATAAAACTTTCCCTGCCATGCTTTGTCCTCGTCACGTTATTTCTAGCATAAGTGCGAGCAAGACTTTTCTGGTGAACGAAACTGCCTATTGTTTGTAGCAACGGACACTGAAAATTGATGATGCAGGGAAAACTGGCATACATCTTGATTGGCAGAGGAGGCTGCGGATGGCTCTCGGCTCTGCGAAAGGACTGGCATATCTGCACGAACTCGCGAATCCCCCGATAATTCACAGAGACGTGAAGTCCACGAATATCTTGTTGGATGAAAATTTGGTGGCTAAAGTCGCGGACTTCGGCTTGTCTAAAATGGTGGCGGACAGCGAGAAAGGACATGTTTCAACACACGTCAAGGGCACAATGGTATGGTATACTCCTTTTTGAATGTCCAGTTTAGGCGACAGAGGCGGGCAACGAGATCTTAACCGAATGATATCCTCTAGTTTTTCATCGAACTCCAACTGACGTTAAGTTCCCCTTAGTCTTTCCCGAAACTTGAGCAGATGATATGTTAATGCAACAGGATACCCACAGATAGGTGAACTGAAGTGTATGCTTTCCTGGTATCGAGTTTTGATTGTTCGTAACTTGTGATCTGGCAGGGCTATTTGGATCCAGAGTACTACATGACCCAGTTACTAACAGACAGGAGCGACGTCTACAGTTTCGGGGTCGTCATGCTTGAACTGATAACTGCGAAGCCACCGCTCAGCAAGGGCAACTACATTGTCCGCGATGTCCGCATGGCGATGGACAAAAGCGACCGAGACTACTACGGACTAAGGCAAGTCATGGATCCGTCCCTTCTCAACATGGGGCGTCTCGAAGGGTTCACATGGTTCGTGGAGTTAGCAATGCGATGCGTCGAGGAATCATCCATCAACCGTCCCAGGATGAATGAAGTCGTGAAGGAAATTGAGGCGATCCTGCAAGCCGACGGGATAGCCATAAGCACGACGTCCGCGTCCTCGTCAGCCACAGACTTTGGAGCGTCTCATAATGGTGCTCCTAGACATCCTTTGTACACTGACGTTTCATCCCATGGTAAGGATGTTAGTTACAGCAATTCGTTCGATTACAGCGGCGGGTACGCGCTTTCGACGAAGATCGAACCGAAGTAAATGTCCATCACACGAGTTGATTATTTGATTCATCAAATTAGTATTGTATTTAGCTCGAATTTGTTCCATTTTGAGGTGAAGTTCCTGTATATGAGGATGGGAGATTGTATAGTAATTTTGTGTCACGTGATCCATACCTGAGACATCACTAATATCGGGGTACCTTTTTTGGTCCCTTGATCAAATTGATGATGCTACATCAACAATCTGTATGAGTATTGCAATAGCATAAATATGATATACATTCTCAAGAATCATAGATGGAAATGATCGGCGATTCAAGAGGCTAGCCAAGTGAGAAAGTCATTGAAAACCCTAGGTCTCCTACGGCGCGGGAGGTCTTGTTGAGTTGTTATTCACACAACATTTCAAGGCCAACAAGGATTAAATTCCTCGTGGCGTCGTGGACTATCTATCTTTACCAAATCGGGGAGGTATGGCAATCGATTTGTCTATATATCAATTTTTTTAATAAAATATAATAAAATTGGTTGGTGACCAATTTGGTCGGAATAATCACTTAAAACCCTAATTCTCAAACTGACCAAGATCTTGTCCATGTGTCATTTATGAAAGGTCAACTCAAGCCTAAATGGTGAGGATCTCATTAATTTCCATTTTAAAAAATTCATTTCATTTCAAAAGGAGATATTATTACTTAAGGTGCATTTGTTGCGTGAAAATTGAATAATTTGAAAAATATATTTTTAAAATGATCGTTTTTTATCGCCTACAAAAATGAATGAACAAAAAATATTTTCATTGTCCACTAAAATGTTTAGACATAAATTATTGTCAATAATAAAAAGGAAAAATTTCAAATCAGTATTCAAAGTGGGGTAATTTTTTCAAAAAAGGGTCAAAAGTAGACATAGTGTCAAATAAGGGTATGAAGTGCCCAATCAGTTTCAAATATGGCCCCAAAGTGCCCAATTAGTCTCAAGTAAGAGCTTGGGTTCGCTGGCCGGTCAAATGCTCACCGGCCGGTAAGCACGTGACTGTTCCGACGATCGGAACAAGGGTAGTTTCGTCTTTTACTTTTTAATTTTTTTTTGTTTCTTTTTTTCCTTTTTCTATTTTTGTGTTCAAGCTGCATTGCGCACAACCTGGTTTGTGTTTTCATCCGGCATTTTTCATGTGTTGCTGAAATTGGGGTTAATTGGATTCATTTTGTCTGAGCTCTGACCTCAGAAGGGATTTACCCACTTTTTGATGCCAGAGCAGTATATCCGTATTTGGTGTCGAATAACAGAGAAATCCAATTAAACAATAGGCTTTTTGCAATGAGGAGGTGCGTGGATCATAGATGTATGTAAAAGAACAAAGGAGTTTGATTCTTGATCTCAACGTACCATTGTTGAGATGATTTCCATTATATATAGATATTACAAATGTTACACTTCGTAAGGAAATAATACAACAATGGAAAATAATAAATGAAAAGATCATTATATTACAAGAGTTGTCAATCACTTGATTCTAACATCTTCATGAATCATCTCATGATTTTGATTGATATCTCTAGAATCTCTAGATTCTTCTTCCTTGATTAATAAATCAGTGCCTTTACTCCCCCTCAAATTAGGAATAGGAGAATCCCAAATTCTCAATTTGCGACATAAATTTCCAAATGCATTTCTAGACAAAGGTTTCGTGAAGAGATCAGCAATTTGATGCACAGACGAAACATACTTAGTCACAAGTGTTCCAAGAGGCACCTTTTCCTGCACGTCATGATAATCTAATTCGATATGTTTAGTTCTTGCATGAAACACTGGATTAATCGACATGTAAAGTGCACTGATATTATCACAAAATAATATTGGTGGACTAGAGAGAATAATACCCAAATCTCTTAAAAGGAATGATATCCATGTAATCTCTGTAGCTGTCGAGGCCACTGCACGATACTCTGCCTCGGCACTAGATCGTGCTTTTTAGCACTCCATGATATATAGTTGCTACCTAAGAAAGTACAAAATCCAGTAGTCGATCGTCGAGTCAAGTGACAACCAGCCCAATCTGCATCACAAAAAGCATACAAGTCCAAGGTTGACTTGGACAAGATTTGCATGCCTCGATCTGTTGTGCCATTGACATAACGTAAAATGCGCTTCACAATTTGAAAATGACCCACAGTAGGTTGATGCATGAATTGACAGACAAAATTGACAGCATATGAAATATCCGGCAGTGTAATCGTGAGATATTGAAGAGCTCCGACGATACTTCGATATAGCGTAGGATCCGAAAATAATATTGCATCTGAACTAGATTGAGAACTAGCAGCCATAGGTGTGGAAACTGGTTTGCAGCCCTCCATTTGTGCACGTTTGAGAATTGACAAAGCATATTGTTGTTGGCACAAATAAGGGCCACCAGAGAATACCCTAACCTCCACACCTAGAAAATAGTGTAACGTCCCCATATCCTTCGTAGCGAATTCGCTACTCAGTGTAGAGATGAACTTATCAAGTAATTTTGGATCATCACCGGTAACAATCATGTCATCTACATATAAAAGCAGAGCTAGAATGCCATGAGTTGATTTTTGAATAAATAAAGAAGGATCCGCAATGCTGCAAAAGAAACCGGATGCCAAAAGAAATGAGCTAAAGCGATCAAACCATGCTCTTGGTGCTTGCTTGAGACCATATAAAGCTCTCTCCAGTTTGCAGACATAAGAAGGGTGATTTTTGTCTTCAAAACCTGGCAGTTGCTCCATATAAACAGGTTGCGATAGAAAACCATGTAAGAAGGCATTTTTAACGTCTAATTGTTTGATGGGCCAACATTTAACGGTAGAAATGGTGAGGACCGTTCTTATACTTCCTGGTCGAACAACTGGTGAGAAAGTCTCAAGGAAATCTACTCCTGCTACTTGAGTATATCCCTTGGCGAGCAATCTTGCTTTTAATCTTTCTAATGTCCCATCGGCCTTTAACTTAGACTTAAAAACCCATCTACATCCCACAACATTAGTATTTGAAGGATGTGAAACAAGAGTCCAAGTTTTATTCCGATGTAGTGCCTTGAGTTCCTCTTTCATTGCTGCCGACCACCCTGGATGCTTCAAAGCATAACGTACATTGTTCGGCTCCTTCGGTATAGAATCCATCATATGTAAATTGGCATATTTTGGATTAGGCTTCACAATACCAGCACGTGCTCGAGTAATCATTGAATGATTTTGAGTGGATGAATGTGCTATTGAAGAATCATGAAGGACATCCATAGAGGAATCTTCATTTTCCAAATTGCATGGAGAACCAAGCGGAGCACTCGATGAGTCACCAATTTCAACATGATTTTGATGAACATGTGTTTCACCTTCCTCAATGTTGTCTTCGTGAGAACTATCATTGGTAGCAGAATTTAATAAGTCATCATGCGGTTGATCAGAGTTAACAGACAACGCACCTTGTTGCAAGTACAAAGGTGAAATATCTGAGTCTAATGTTGTCGTGTCATGATTTGGCCAGCTTATAAATAAATTCAGATATCTCTACTTTATCACTTTGATCCCGAAATAATGAGCTGGGCACGATATAAGGAAATACTGTCTCATAAAAAAACGACGTGTTGTGATATATAGATTCGACCAGTTGGAGGATAGAGACATCGATATCCCTTATGGCGATCACTATAGCCGAGAAACACGCATGGCAATAACCGAGCATCGAACTTATTTTTGGTGTAGTCCCTAAGATAAGGAAAGCACCTACAACCATGCAAAAACTAGCAAAGAATTATAATCTGGTTTTCTGCCAAATAAAAATTCATAGGGTGATTTCATGCCCAACACCCTTGTAGGAAGCCGATTCAAGAGAAAAAACTGTCGTTTGGAAGCCTTCGACCCAATATTTTTTAGGAATTCCACTTTGATGAAGTATAGTCAAGCCAATTTCACATATGTGCCTATGCTTTCGGTCGGCAACTCCATTCTACTCTGGAGTATTTGGGCAAGATACTTGATTAATAATGCCATTCTTTTGTAAATGAATTAAGAAATCTGCTCGATTGAACTCTCCTCCTCCATCAGATTGAAAGATTTTAATATGCCCTCCAAATTGCCTTTCCAAATATTTCTCAAAATTGAGAAAACATGCATAAAAGTCAGATTTTTGCCGCAATGGAAACAACCAAGTATATCGCGTATAATCATCCACAAAGCAAACATAATACTGAAATCTTTGAAATGAGATTATTGGAGCCTTTCCCCACAAATCACAATGTATCTTTTCAAAAGGCTTAGTAGTACTAGATTTGGAAGGCAAAAAAGGAAGTTTAGATGCTCGACCCATTTGACAACTACTACATATCGCAGTAGGTTTATTCCAAGCAGTAACAATAATATCGCCTTTATTTTGCAGATGACGGATTGTCGTTGGTTGTGGATGTCCCAACCTTTGATGCCATGTGCTTTCATCAGCTTTTCTGAACCGATTCGAAAATAGTGCTTCTTTTGGCGCCTTCAAGGTATATAGATCACCTTCACGATTTCCAGCTGTTAGAACCTTTCCCGTTTTCCTGTCCTTTATCACAAAACCAGTTGCAGAGAACTCAAAATTTAGAGGATAGTCAGTTATAAATTAGCTCACTGATAATAAATTCTTTTTCATATGAGGAACAAGTAGAACATTTTTTAAGTCAATGCTATTTTGCCCCAAATTGATCTGAGCATCACCGGTATGGGAAATTTTAAGCGAATCACCATTTCCAACCATAACGCTATCTTTCCTAATATATGGTCGTAAGTTGAAAAGGTTGCCTTCATCTCCGGTCATGTGATTTGAAGCTCCAGTATCAGTGAATCATTCTGAATCCTGACTATCTCCAACAGTAAGCGCAGCGAATGCCTTTGGCACATCCGATGGAAGGAAAGATTGATTAAATCGATTAAAGCAATCTAAAGCAACGTGTCCCTGCTTGTTACATATTCTATTCCTTTCACAAGCTTCTCGATCTTGCTTTGATTAAATTGTGGCTTGTGACCCTGCGATTGCACAAAATCAGCCCGGGAATTTTTCATTGTTGGACCATTGTGAGAAAACCCTCTTCCATGTGAAGAAAATAATTGTTGGAATGTTGGAATTGTTTGCCCTTCTTGATGCTCTTAAAATTATTGCTTTGACCAAAGAAAGCCGTCCCGTGTTGAATTACAAGGAAACTTTTATTTGTGAGCCGACTCTCAAAACTTTGCAGTTGCGAAACCAGGTCAGAGAATATCGGCATTGGAGGCTTCAACATGGAGGTTGTGAATGAATCATATTGATCACCTAAGCCATTCAAAACAAAGAGACCTTCTTTTTGTCCTCAAGGGGACATCCAATAGCAGATAACTCATTAAAATATTTTTGAAAAGCACCAAGATACTTGTGAAGAGATGAGAAATTATCTTTATGACATTTTTGAATTTGTAGAAAAATTGAAACTTCACGTTCCTCAGATACCTTAGCAAAAATATTTTGTAAAGCTAACCACACCTCAGCAGATATCTTCAAGTCTACTACTTGAGCAAGAACTTCTTCGGAAAGCATCGCAATGATCCATCCCCGCAGAAAGCGATCTGACCTTCTCCATTGTAAAAAATCTGGATTTGCCACTTCCTCCGAGACTCTAGCTTCTTTTCCAGAATCAAAGGGGGTGGCTATTGTCGGACTCGGCATCTGGTACTCGCCATCAATGAATCCTACCAGATCTTGACTTTCAATTAGTGCAAGCAACTGGGCTCTCCAATAAGAATAGTTTGTTTGTGTCAGTTTCAGTGACACAAAATTGCTAATGTTCAAAGATGAGGGATATGGATACTTAGGATTAGTGGAAGCCATGGTTAAGGATCGATTTCTTTTGAAGATATGCTCTGATACCATAAAAGAACAAAGGAGTTTGATTCTTGATCTCAACGTACCATTGTTGAGATGATTTCCATTATATATAGATATTGCAAATGTTACACTTCGTAAGGAAATAATACAACAATGGAAAATAATAAATGAAAATATCATTATATTACAAGAGTTGTCAATCACTTGATTCTAACATCTTCATGAATCATCTCATGATTTTGATTGATATCTCTAGAATCTCCATATTCTTCTTCCTTGATTGATAAATCAGTGCCTTTAGTATGTCCCTCAATTCACATGTTCTTATCGATTACGCATGTTTCGATAAAGAAAAAGGCCGTTTGAAATGCAAGGTCCTTGTTACTTTTTTGGATCAGTGGTTTCCCTTTTGTATTCCTCTTTCCTCTATTTTTATTGGGGTAGGTACTCCAGCTACAATGCTTGTGGAGAAAAAAATGTAATCTGGGCTGCACATTTGTTTGTTTGATCTTGTTGCTGTTGGCCTGGTGTTTTTGGTTAGGAAATTGTTTCGCATGTCTATGAATGACATAGAGTATACGTCTTCAGTATTGAATCCAAGTTTTTAGTTTTGAACTGCTGGTTGAGATGAATTCAAAGAAAAAGGAGAAGTCGATATAAAGTAGATGCGTTGTCTGCGCCATGTAAAATTAATTATTAGAGTATCTCTTGTTACGATCAATCTGAGTATGGGTTTCCCCAAATTTCTGCTAATTATTTGAAACTAATTGAAACTCAATAGATTGCAAATAGAAAACTGAAGCCATTGGCTACTCTAAAATTCTAGTTAACCATGTGAGTTATATGGGCAGTTAATTCTGTGCATGAGTGCATTTTGTATATCTTTTTCCACAGTAGGAGTAAATTGTTTCAATGGCTGAGATGTGATGAGTAATGGAGCATTGATGATAAGCTAATACATTTTGAGGTAAATGATGGCAGTGGCACTTTATGATAAAAGTGATAATGGCAGCCATACTACTGAAAACTTTCAGCTGAAAGGCTCATTCCATGCTTCAAATTTTCAGGCACCATGGACATAATTTTAATTGTACTACTCATAAAAGAAGTAAAGAAATTTAGCAGATGATGACACCGACAGAGAGAGTGAGAGAAACCGGTGATATATTGAAATTCAATGCTATTTGGTGATGTCCCAGTGCTATTTTGTTACGTCATCTTCCAAGAATGAATTTTCCTCTTTTTTTTTTGTTGATGTCGTTCTTGAGTTTGAATTTGAACCTTAGAACTGGACAGAGAGATAGAAGGATCTACCTTACAATGTTTTGCACGAGTTCGCTGTATTTGTCTCGTATATATGTTTATTACAATTTCTAGCTGCTCTTTTTCTGCATGACTTCTGATTAAGTACAAGTCTGGAAAAGTTGTGACGTGGACCATTTACATGAGATGATTTAGTGATTTTTGTCAATCTTTCCATTTTAAAGAAGCTGCTGCAAGGGAGACGCTGGAGCAAGTTATGGCAGATGCTCTAGCTAAATCTGGTTCTCATCGATCAGCTGTCCGGGCTGTTTGTCTAGCCGTGGCTGGTGTTAACCATCCAACTGATCAGCAGAGAATAGTAAATTGGCTCAGGTCTACTCTAGCAGTACATCGTTTGATTACTAATTTATAAACTGTTCAGGAGAAGGTTTATTTTGTTGCACAGATTTCATTTAGCTCCACAGTGATGGGTATTAAATGAATGCCTGACATTGTAAGATTCCTCATATTATTTGTGATAAATATAAATGCACTTAACCGAGAAAAGAAGGAACCTTAATGCATGATTTCTGTCCTGTCTAGGATTTCTTTCTTGAATTTATAAATACGGGGAAGCTAAGAAACTTCTTGGTTTGTTCTATTCTACTCTTTATTCAATGTTTTAGAAGTTGCTGCATGCAAAATGTTGTTTTTTCTAATTGTATAAAGTGTTGTACTTCCAAGATCGGTTTTTCTATTTTCAATAACTATTAGCAGAAAATGCCTTATACATTGCACTATCCCGTGCCGAAATTTCCTATCATACCTTTTCAATTTCCAAAGCTTCATTACCCGGGGCAGTCATATAGTTGTCTGATTTCTGTAGAAAGAAATATTATACAGCAAACAAGAATGCAAAGATTCCGACGAAATTCTTTTTGTCAACACTTTAATTTATCGTACCTGTGTCTTGTGCTTTGAAACCATTAAGAAAGAGAGGAGTTTCTTAAGACCTGAATAAAGAAACAAAAGGAGAAAAAAAAAAAAAAAACAGACACGAAGAGAGGAATGAAAGAGTTTCAACACAGATTGTGATTTGTGAATGCTCAAATACAGTAGAGAGATCTTGTGACTCTGTTTGTTATCTTAAGAATCCGTAATTTCTTCTGTCCAAAAATGAGACATATTGTAGAAACTAGGTGGCTCTCTTTTAGTTGATTTAAGTGCACAAGTTCTCTCACTGAGTGGTGAACTTGCATATGGCTACTTCAAATTTCATAACATTTTTAACATTATTTTACACTTGTTAATAGGGTCTAATTATTTGCAGGGAGATATTCCCGAGCTATGTTAGGCTCTATGTTCAAAATGATGCCGTTGCAGCTCTGGCGAGTGGAACCCTGGGAAAACTTCATGGATGTGTTTTAATTGCCGGTACTGGCACCATCGCTTATGGATTTACAGAAGATGGAAGAGAAGCTCGGGCTGCTGATGCAGGACCGATCTTAGGCGATTGGGGAAGGTACATGCATCATTTTCTCCAATTTCAATTCCACAGGGCTAAAAGTTTGCTCTAAATTTCCAATGTATTTCCTACATGCATACTACGGGCGTTCTTTTTAAGGATAAGCAATTATGGCCTTTGACTAAATTTAGAGTTAATGGTTGTCATGTTCCTTTATCGCCCTTAAGGTGTGCCTCATTATTATAGTTTAGTAGTTTGATTTTCTAAGGGGTAATGACATAGGTGGTCATTAAACTTTTTTTTAATGTTTAATGTGATCCCTGAGCTTTTTTTTTTTTTTTCAATCTGATCACTAAATTTTCAAAAAAGTTATGTGGATGTAGTCCTTCCGCTAAGTGTATTGTCATATTACGTGCATTTTTTTATGTGTATTGCCACGTCAGCATTTACAGGGCCAAAGTAATGATGTGGACTACCACAACGTTTTCCCAAGTCAACAAATCATTTTGCTCTCTTTTTGGGTCAAAATAATGAGAGAGAGATATTGACTTGGAAGACATAAGTAAGCCACATGGACACCAGTATAGCAAATCTAATGTCAAGTTAACAAAAATCATGCTTACATAAGCTAACGGTGTTATAATTTTTCAACCGAAGGAATACATCGAGTGGATTGTTGAAAATTCAAGAACTAGATTGAACAAAAGAAAAAAAAGGTTCAATAAATCTCATTGAACATTGAAGACAAGTTCATGGACCACCCATGGCATTCCATTTTGATATGACTTGAAGCATGCGACTACCTTTGGTAAACTTAATAGGTAATTGCTTATGAATACTAGAGCATTCATATGGTATGATACTAGTGAGCATGTGCGGATCGTTTATATAGTTGACAGATATTGATTATGAGCATCAGGTCATGTTGTCATGATGAGAATTTATTGGAAATGTGTTATGTGTGGAAAGACAATGAAGGAAAGTTTAAGCTCTCTCATCTCTTATGCCTATCATAAGTATGTCAACTACCTGAATTCCTGTTTATGTAATTGCTGTTGCGTCAGAAGTTTTAACAACATTAATTTATGTATCATGACGGCACATGATTGCTAGAGATGCTGCTTAGGGGCTTGAGATCTCGCTTATCTCCCTTCTGTTTGCCTCTGGATTTCTGTAGGTTAACCCCAATTAAATTTGCCTCTTTTATGTGCTTGGATGCATTCTGTCATGCAGCTGTTAAATGAAGTTTGTGGGTTTAATTTTCATATCACTGTATTGCGTGTTCAGCAACATTTAGCATAATTTGATCTTTTTTTATTGCAGTGGTTATGGAATAGCTGCACAGGCATTAACGGCAATAATTAGGGCTTATGATGGTCGTGGGCCCGAAACAAATCTGACTTCCAGCATATTAGAGAAGCTTGGCCTTTCCTCCCCTGATGAATTAATTGGGTATGCTATTAACTAGTGGATGTCATCTTTTTCTTGAGGTTGAATAGTCTAGAAATCTTTAGGAAGATTAAGTAGAATACAGTGAGCATATCTGTTACACTACTACTGTATCACTGTGACCTAACAACAGATTTGTTCCTTTTATATTAGCAAAAACACAAGGAGATTCTTTCCTTTCACCAAAGATAAGAACCGGAATTTTGTACTTTGATTGCACACTTTGCTTGTCGGTGCATCTTTTTCTTCTTTTGTTTTCTCGTATCGCCAAATGTGGTACAAGTTGTTCAAGAGATGATTCATTTTGAGAGGATATTAAAAAATACTGTTGTTTCTAGTGGACTGTTCATTGCAATATAGACTGAGATAACTCTCTGAAATTTGGTTAGTCAGTCTCTGTCTAATTGCAATTCTACTGATTGCTTGTTGTAAAGCATCATTCTATGCATAATCAATAGTTGGTGTTACATTGAGATTCTATCTCTCAACAAATCAGGTGGACCTACGCAGATCCATCTTGGGCTTGCACTGCGGCACTTGTCCCTGTCGTGGTGTCTTGTGCAGAGGCAGGGGATGAAGTCGCTAACAAGATTTTGTTTGAATCTGTCCAAGAGTTGGCTTTAAGTGTGAAAGCTGCTGTTGAAAGACTTCATCTGTGTGGAGAAGGTGAGACACTTCACCATAGAGATATACTTGCACCCATTTTACCCTTCGGTATTTTCTCATTATCATGTGACGTTCAAATTTGACATTGGAAGTTACGATCTTAGGGCTCTTAAACCATGATAATCCTTGAAAGCAAAAGAGTGGAAAATAGTGGAGAGGGAATATTTATCAGCACTAGCACCGATTTAGTAATGATGACTGAATCTTTTACTCCTAAGTTGGGTTGGATGAGCAGATTTTCTACTCCGTACCATCCTATCTACTACCAAATTTCTGAAAGATTCTTAGTCTCAGAGTCTATTGTCAGAGTCTATGTTCTTTGGGCTCCCTCTACCAATTTTGAAGTTAGTTTGACCGTTTAATTGAAAACATCTTTCGGATATACCTATAGACATGTCCAAACACCTCAAACATGTTTACCTAGTCTTAATTTTTTTCTCGTATTGGAAACAATTATCTCCATGCTATGTGATGTGTCTGCAGATATATCTGATCAACTGCATCTCGGATTAATCCATTTTCTATGCATTCTGATATCTAAATGTCTTTCTTTATTTTCTTTTTCTTTTTTTTGGGGGGGGTGTTTCAATAGAATTTCTGGATATATCGACTATATAGAGTTTTATTTTTAGCGCTTTAATGGAGTTCTTGTACTTCAGTGGCATTTTCTAGTCAACTTAGAGTGCTGGTTGATCCTCTTAAATCTTCATACAATTGCATAATAGCCTCAAATTATCAAAATGGCTCATCTTTCGGTTATTCCTTGTTCCTTATTTTCCAATGGCTTTATTTATAGATTTGGTTTACGAAATTTTGTTTGATATGCTCCGGAGATGAATTACTCAAAATAGAAACTCTTAGTTTCAACAATTTTCTTCAATTATAATTTAAGCTTTCCCAAGCACTCTGTACTCTCTTCATGTTCCAATTAGCAAAAACTTCAAACCAGGTAAACTTTGGTACAGTGTACCTCGTGGCTAACAAATATTTTTTTACTGTAATATGATTCTTGATGAATGCCTATGAGGGAATGCAAGAAATTTTCAGCCATTGTTTCGTAAGATGGCAGATATGTCTCGGTGATTATCCCTTGGATATTTTTATCGTGTCGTCGTGATTGATTATGACGGCCATCCGAATCATCTATTGCGATGCAAACTACTATGTGCCTGTTAGACACAGTTGATAAATTACATTAGTTGAAGCATTAATTACTATGGGGAATTTGTATTACATACTCTTGAAAATGCCATTACAGATGGAAAAGATTCTTTCCCCCTTGTCATGGTGGGTGGTGTTCTTGAAGCGAAGAAGAGGGGGGATATTGGCAAAGAAATCATGAACTGCATCTCCAAGGAGTACCCTGGGGCATTTCCTATCAGGCCGAAGGTAAGCATGTCAGTTACTGTTCAACCGATAAGGATGACAATTTCTTTAGGAACATATGGATAATGTGTGTCCACTGGGTAGCATTTCATGATTCTCTCATTCTCGTGACCAGAAATTCATGGCAACATAGAGTGCTTCAGTGATTTATAATGTATCGTCAACCTTAAATTCGCAATCAGTGAAGTTTCAGATAAATAGATAAATAGATATATACATGTAATGTCTGTCTATATATGTATCTAAACAGATCATATATATTTATGCTTCTGTAGGCCTGGCCATATACGTTTGGTACGTGTGACATGTAGGCACATTAAAAGTAATACACGAATACAGATCTTGTGGGTTTCTTTTTTTAAACGGTTGTGGCTATAATGTTGGCTTCTAGCACGCAATGTCTAAAGCATTTTGTATGTTCAAAAAGGTTCTCTGATGGTTGCTTTTACCCGTGACATCTGTGCATTTTGTTTTTACTTGTCCACCGAGATTCTTTCTAGCAAGCATTGATACTGGTGCTTTTGCTATGCATTTTAACTAAGTCTACACTTTGGAACGCAGGTGAAGCCTGCGGTTGGGGCAGCATTGCTGGCTCGGAATTGTTACATGAAAGAATTCTGCAAGGTGCTATAGAAGTCCCATTCTTGAAGATTCGCTAGAGTCGATCCAATTGTACAGTAGGATAACAATGAAGTTTTCTAGCGATGGCAAAACATAAACACCATCAGACAGAGGAAGCAACAGTCTGAAACGAAAACCGGTCCAAGTCTGGCGAAAGGGTTCATGTTCTTTTAGCCACAGACAAATAGGTTCTCTCTCCATTCTTCTCTCTCTCTCTCTCTCTCTCTCTCTCTCTCTCTCTTTCTCTCTCTCTCTCTTTCTCTCTGAGGTTATTTTCTTCAGCAGATAGTTTTTCACTTCTTGGGTGAAAGATGCTGCAACGCTACTGTGAATCCATGAATGGTGAAATGAGTCCGTGTGCTTGTATTTCTTTTTCCATCGATGATTAGTTTCAATGCATATAAGCATCTCTCTTTTCGCCAAAATGACTTGTCGCCATGGCAGAGCATTCTTGCCGAGAATTTCGTTTACCTTGGCAAGTGCACCTGGCCAGCGTTAGCTTTCCGCTTTGTATTTTGCTGTTGACAAATGAGCAGTCACCTACCATCCCTTGCCCTCAACAGGACTCAGCGATAAGTTTGTAAATTCTTGATTCTAAACGGTGGCATCAAAATGACTCGAACCCGAGGTCAGTCTTCTCGGGACCCAAACAATTTATCGTTGTTTCGTTTTCACAGTTTCATTCCCGCGGTCGCTATTCCGAAGTCACTATACAATTTAGCTTTAGGAAAGGAGCAATAAGTGTTGAGAGCACTGTTTTTGGCATCATAATAAATCCATCTGCCAAACCCTAATCACTAGCTCAACGAAATATTCTTTGGGTGATAGTGAAGACCTAGCTAAGGAAATGGTTCCTAAAAGGGGACAATCTTGCATTGAATGCACTACTTTGGGATTCACTTGCTTGGTGGTAAAAATTTGCTCCTAAGTCCTAGTAGATGAGAGCGCTACTCTGGCATTATAGTCATTAATGTAGATCCAACCACCAAACCCTGCTTGCTAGCTTAAACGTATGCTATTTGGGGGAGCAATACCAAATTAAGTAGTTTGTCCTAGAGAGGACCAATTGAATTCACAACTTCCGGATCGATCTACTTGGCGGTAGACTTGCTCTTACTGAATCACCTATGTTCCCTTTGCCTCTTCCTCGTCCTTCTGATTCCTTGGGATTGGGTTTTTGCGCCTCAAGAAGCTTGAGATTTCACGTTCGATCTTCATTTAAGATAGGCTCTTGGAGTCACATTATAACCGACTTCTTAAGGAGATGAATTTAGTTTGATGTGGGAAACCAGACAATGGTACCTATAGAGCAATATACAGAAATGCCTTTTCATTGAACTATGGCTTATTAATCATGTATATTAAGTTAATCTCCTAACCAAGCAAAGATCAACAATATAAAGAAATGCACAAAGGCAATCCAATTAATTTGATTAGAGAGCGATCGAGATCGTGTTACAGTTCCACACTCGAGCATAAAACGCGAAAACGAAACTCGAAACTCAAATGGAGCAACAAAACCACGCAAATCTCAATGCAAAGAAACATAAATTGTTACTCAGAATCAAATTACATGAAATTGAAAAGACATGAAAATTGAAAACATGAACTTGTCAACTTATGAAGTGGTCTGAACTGATTACAAAAACTCCATCGTGACCAAAAACATCAATTGATTTCTCATGCGTCTTTAGTCGTCTACCTATGAACTCGTCTCCTTTTCATTTCTTGCTTCTTCATGCTGATTTTAGACTAATGTTTAGTGTGGTCCTTGAACTTTTAATTTGTTTGATGTGATCCTTGAACTTTTGATACATATTTAATGTAGTCCTTGAACTATATGAAAATGTTCAATGTAGTCTCTAAGATTGTATTGAACATTTTCATATAGTTCAATGACTAAATTGAACATGTAACAAAAGTTCAGAGACCACATCGAACAACTTAAAAGTTCAGGGACCATGTTGCACATTTGGGTTAAAGTTCAAGGATCACATTGAATAAATCAAAAGTTCAGGGACTACATTGCACATTAAGCCAAAGTTCATGGACTATTTGTGTCATTTTCCTTTTTTTTTTTCTACCAAGTCTGGCGAGGGTCGCCGACCAACCCTCGTTGGTCACAAACGAGGGCCAGTTGACCCTCATCGATCATAGGCGAGGGTTACCTGACCTTGCTGGTCATTGGGCAAGGGCCGCGAGTCCTCGCTGGTCGCTGGCCATGCCACGTAAGGCTGCTGGCGTCCACGTCAGCGATTTCCAATTAAAATTAGACGGATGAACTCAATTGGCAAAAGTGAAAATAATTATGACTCAATTGGTAAATTGAAAGGTTTATAACTGGATTGGTCAAAGTGCAATATGTTTATAACTTTTTGAACAATTTTCCAATTCTCTCGTTAATTTAGGAAGTGCTAACAAGACAAGTAGTGGGTTTCTAGGGTTTGGTCAACTAATGATCTATTTATCTTTATTTCCATATTGAGATCGTCTATATATCATCAACTTTTCTTTAAAAAATAAAACAAAATGAGATAATGATACAAATGATCCCTAAACTTTGCCCAATATGCAATATCATCCATAAACTTTTAATTTGTTCAATGTGATCCATGAACTTTAGTTCATATGTAATGTATGTTCAATATGGTTCTTGAACTTTTGAAAAATGTTAAATATAATCCTTAGACTATATGAAAATATCAAATGTTATTCTTCCATTAATTTAAGTCCAACAACAACATTTAATATTTTCATATAGTTCGAGGACTAAATTGAACATGTACCAAAATTCAAGGATCATATTGAATAAATTGAAAGTTTAGAAATAGCATTGCAAATCAAGGTAAAATTATACATTAAGCTAAAGTTTAGGGACAACATTATACATTAAGCTAAAGTTTAAGGACTACTTATGTCATTTTCCTAAACAAAATTAGATGGTGACCAATTTGACCCAAATAATCACATGAAACCCTAATTCTCAAACTGACCAAAATCTTGTCCATGTCTCGTTTACGAAAGGCCAATTGAACCCCAAATGGTGAGGACCTCATCAATTTCCTTTATTACATGATTAATTTCGTTTCAAAAAGAGATATTGGTATTTACAATTGGTGAGTCCGGGACAAGCTTTCTTCAGTACTTATTTTAGTTAAAAATAAATTCACATCATTACAAAATAACCTCCAATAATTTTGAATATTTGAAAGACGCGTGGTTTTAAAGATTTTTAGAGGTTCCCTTGTCAAGAAAAAACAATGGTTCTTGTCCATGTCTCAATTATTAAAGGTCAAGTCAAACCTAGATGGTAAGGACCTCACTAATTTCCTTTTCAAAAGATTATTCCCGTTTGAGAAAGAGATATTGTTATGTAAAACTTATTTTAATTCAAAAAACTTTTAAATTATTGTGAATAAAAAACTCAAATTATTCTGAATATTTGACAGTCGCGTGATTTCAAAGATTTTAGAGGTTCCATATATCAAGAGAGGTTCAAATCCCAATCAAGGAAAAACGATGATTATTATATGTCGCAAGACAAGCTCTAATTACCCAATTGCAAGAACAGTTGAAACGGTATAAATTGCAACCTTTTTCTTAATTTAAATACTTGGACAGGAGCTACCTAACTAATTCTTGAGAAGAAGTAGTCAAAGAGAAGCTGACCATTTCATTAATCTGACCAAGGACTTCTAAGGTTGAAGAGAGCCTCCACTGATCAAGATGTCAAATCGACAACGCAAAAAGCCGAAAAATTCAATTTGGATAATGACGTTTTTAGACCAAATAAAAAGAAGAAAAAAAGCGAAAACAACCAAAATAGTGGCGTCCATATCAAGGAAGGTTTTAATGCACGCATGCCACCCCTCTTCACCTGCTCCCATTTAATTGACCCCATGCTCATTAATTGCGTATGCTCCTGTCTTTTTCTCTATATCCACCATCACAAAAGAAAGTCGTGTATGCATTCGGAGCATGTGGGCTGAAAACCACGAAAATTCAAATTTAGGGATAACACAAAGAAGCAAAAAGAGAGTCAATGTGGCCTTTTTGCATCGTTCGTTTATATCCCGATTTTCGACTAACATCGTTTTTTATTCATCAGATTAGTACGATAGTTAGGTCGAAATCGTTTCATTTTGGAGTGAAGCTCCCTCGTCCATCATAAATAATGACGGGAGTCAAAGAGTAGCTTTATGTCGCGTGAACGATTCACGGGACATCATTGATATTAGGGTTCTTGCTTTCCTTTGATCAAATTGACATATTGTGCGAGTATCGCAATGGCATAAGCATGATATACATATTAATATATAATTATATGTATTATGGGGTATTTATGTAATTATGTTTATATGTGTACCATTTCTGTAATTAGTCACTCCTATAAATACATATCATACAACCCTAATTAGGGTTGAGCCACCATAAATACTTTGTCGTTGTTTTCTCTCGACTCTAAACATCAACATGGTATCAGAGCAGGAAAACGAATCGAATTCTTCAACATCCCTACCCCAAATCAACACTTCCTTTGCTCCAATTACTATCTCAACAATGTCCAATACATCTCTAAATTTTTCTTCTTCTCTACCATCTCTTTACCCACCATCTTCTTTTTCTGTTAATCCCAATTTCCCATCGCCTCCCGATAATATTGCGCCCACTTTCCCCTCTTCTTCACTCTTCACTGCTTTCTCCGATCTCTCGCTGCTACTCAAATTACTGCTGTGCAATCATCCTCGTCGTCGCTTGTTCTTCCCAACATCACAAGTCTCGTCTCCATCAAACTCGATGCGGATAATTATCTTCGTGGAAATCTCGTTTCAATCTATTTTAATCAGAACGATCTGCCGGGCTATGTGGATGGTTCTTTTCCATGTCCGCCGAAGCTTATCAATGATCATACCGGCACCTGTAGTGGTCAATACTTCCTATTCCACCCGGGTGAAGACAGATCAATGTGTTCGTAGTTTGATCAATTCGACCTCACAGATCGAAATTTTCCGTGAAGTTCACGACCTTCGGACATCTCGGGAGATTTGGCTTGCTCTAGGACAACGTTTTACTTGATCGGCCGCGCGGCCAAGGAAATTGGACTAAAATTGGATTTTCGAATACTGTGAAGAAACCGATCGCCAATGTCGATTATCTCCAAGATTCAAGTCAATTTGCGGACTCTCTCACCGCAATCAATTGCTCCGTCTCGACAAGGACTTGGTGATTCAAGCCCTCAATGGGCTCCCATCCGAGTATGATCCTTTGTCACTATGGTCACAAACGGCCCTACAATTCTCTCTTTCGGTGATCTGCGGTCACGTCTCCTCATCCAAGAAGAACAATTTCTCCGAAAATCAAAGTGCATCATCTTCATCGATATTCATCATGCTTTGATTGGTCACACCACTTCACCCTCCACCGTTTCGAGGATCTCGAGGTGGACGTAATTCTAGAGGTCGTAGATCCGGTCGGGGACAAAGTGGACGATTCTCGCGTGATAAATCGAATTGGCAATCTTCCTATGATCGGTTCGGTTCGCAATCATTATCGGCTCCCTATGCCTCCTCCACCTCCTCCGGTCGATCTCGTGGTGGTTCGAAGCCTTATGTTCCCCTTTCACACGGGGAGGTATTCTCGGATCTAGGCCTCATCTTACTTGGTCGATATGTAACGGAGTTGGGCATACGCACTACAATGTCGACAACAATTCAACCATGCTTTTACCACTACCGATCTCGGACTGTTCTCAGCTCTCTCGGTTGGTGAGACCTCGATTCATCTTGGTATCTTGACAGTGGAGCGTCGGCACACATGACTAGTGATATTGGTAATATCCTAAATCCTAGACCTTTTTACGATTTGACAAAAGTCTCGGTTGGTGATGGTCGTTTATTGCCTGTTAAGCAAGTCGGTAAAGCCTTTTTACATACTGGTTCTCGATCTTTATTATTATCTCCCGTCTATCATGTTCCTAATCTTGCTCGCAATCTTCTCTCCGTTGCTCAACTTTGCCATAAAAATTCTTGTGCCATTGATTTTAATGGTTCATCCTTTTCTTTGAAGGACAAACAAACCGGGAAAGTTCTCCTCCAAGCTTATTCTTCTCATGGTCTTTATCCGATTTCCAACTCAATGGTGTCATCTCGTCGCATCCTATCGTGGCTTCCTCTCGCTTCACTCACTGCGGGCATGCTCTGTCTTGGCCATCCAAATAAACAAGTTTTGAGTCGTGTTTGCAATTCTAGTTCTAAGTTGATATCATGTGAGTCCTGTCTTGTAGGCAAGTCTCATCGATTGCCTTTTGAGTCTGTTAGTCATCGTGCATCTTTTCCTTTAGTTGTAATTCATTCTGATGTATGGACGAGTCCAATTTTTCTCTAATTCTGGTTTCAAATATTTTGTGTTATTCATTGATGATTATTCTCGGTTCACTTGGGCATTTCCCATGAAAAATAAATCTGAAGTGCCTACACACTTTCATCGCTTTCGTTGTTTTATCGAAAATCTGTGCAATGCCAAAATTAAACTTTTACAAACCGATGGGGAGGTGAATATACCAGCAATGCGTTTCAAACATACTTACGTGAAAATGGTATTATTCAACGTTTTTTTGTCCACAAACCCCATCTCAAAATGGTTTATCCGAACGCAAAATCAGACACTTAGTTGAAATGTCTCGAACCTTATTAATCCATGCTCATATGCCTTCTTCATATTGGGTCGATGCTCTTCTCACCGCTGTTTACACCATTAATCGACTTCCCACTCCCCTGTCATATCTAATATTTCTCCTTTCCACTGTTTATTTGGGTTCAAGTTTGATTACTCGTTCTTTCGGGTTTTGGGTGTGCTTGTTATCCTTTTCTTCCGTCTCGTGTCTCTCATAAGCTGGCACCTCATTCTCGTGCCATGTGTATTTTTTGGGTACGCGTCAAATCACAAAGGCTATCGTTGCCTTGATCGGTCAAGTGGTCGTGTTTTTATCGGTCGTCATGTTCGGTTTGATGAGGAGAATTTTCCCTTTTCAACAAAATCTTCAAATCATAGTCCCATACCCCACTGTTCTACATCACCTTCTTCACTTTTTGTTTACTCCAATCAATCTATTCTTCCTTCTACTTCCTTTGGCCCTCAAATTTCTCATCCGCCTCTTTTTTCTTCTCAAGCCCAACCTCCTAATTTGCCTCTCTCCTCCTCTCGAACTACCGAATCTACTTCCAATTCTTTTTCACCTCCACCTCCCCTCTCTCCGAACTCAGTCACTATGTCTCAACCTCACTCCTCTCCCGACAAAATTCCTCCCATAATGAGACCGCAAATCCCCTCTACATCTCTATCCGAGATCTACCACTTCCATTTCCTTTCTTCCGACTCATCCTATGCGGACTCGTGCCAAATCTGGAATTTCTAAACAGAGAAAATTTTTAATCTCTCTCATTCTTTTCATGACGAGACACCGACTTGCTATTCTAAGGCTATTCTTGACTCTCGTTGGAAAGCGGCCATGGCGATGAATTTAATGCCTTGGTCGCCAATCACACGTGGGATCTTGTACCACCGATCCTTCTAAGAATTTAGTCGGTTGTAAATGGGTTTTTAAGATTAAGGAAAAATCGATGGAACTGTGGAACGCTTCAAAGCTCGCCGGGGATTTAAGCGACAAGGCTGTTGGACTATGACGAGACTTTTAGCCCGGTCGTTAAACCCACTACAATTCGGGTTGTTCTCTCTATTGCAATTTGCTCGGGATGGGCCATACGTCAACTTGATGTCAAGAATGCCTTCTTACACGGCATCCTTTGTGAGGAAGTTTACATGCGCCAACCTCCCGGTTTCTCTCATCCCGAATTCCTGAATCATGTGTTCTGTCTAAAGCCATCTACGTTTAAAACAAGCTCCACTTGCATGGTTTCATCGCTTCAAAGAGTTTTATTATCTTTGGGCTTCATGGCGAGTAAGGCCAATCCTTCATTATTCGTCTATGCTTCTTCTCGGGCCGTGTGTATCTCCCGCCGTATGTTGATGATATCCTTGTCACGGTGATACTCCCGAGTTATTACGGTCTTTGATTACTCGACTCTCACAGAATTTGCTATGAAGGATCTTGGACCACTTCACTATTTCCTAGGCATTGAGGCTCTTCACCGCTCCGACTGTACGCTTTTATCTCAAGCCAAGTATGTTGATAGTCTTTTGCGCAAGTTTGACCTTGTTAAGGTCAAGCCGTATCTACTCCTCTAGCCTCGAAGACTCTATTGTCTCGCTAATGATGGTGAGGTTCTCGCTTCTCCGACGTTGTATCGACAAATGGTTGGTGCTCTACAAGTATGTATCTATGACCGGACGTATATTAGTTTTTCTTAATTTGGTTAGTCAATTCATGCATCAACCACGATTACCTCATCTCCAGGCCGTCAAACGTATATACCGATATTTGGCTGGCACCTCCACCCATGGCTTGCTCATTGAGCGGGGTTCTCCCACTTCCTTGACTACTTATGCGGATGCGATTGGGCTGGATGCTCCGATACTAGACGGTCCACCTCGGGTTTTGTGTTTTCTAGGCACCAATCTTGTTTCATGGAGTGCCAAGAAGCAACCCACCGTGGCCCGTTCTAGTACAGAGGCCGAGTATCGTCTTGTCGCTCACTGTGTTGCCGAGACTATTTGGATTCGTCATTTACTTCGTGAGCTTGGGTCCTCCTTTATAATCCTCTCACCGTTTATTGTGACAACATCTCTGCCACCTATCTTGCTATCAATCCTGTGTTTCATGCTCGCACCAAACACATTGAGTTGGATTACCATTTTGTTCGAGAACGGGTTGCTTAGGAGATCTCCATGTTCGCTACGTGCCTACAATGATCAATTGGCGAGATATCTTCACCAAGGGACTACCTAGTCCGCGTCACGCGTTATTAAGATCCAATCTCTCGTTGTTACACCTACTTCGGATTGAGGGGAGTATTAATATATAATTATATGTATTATGGGGTATTTATGTAATTATGTTTATATGTGTACCATTTCTCGTAATTAGTCACTCCTATAAATACATATCATACAACCCTAATTAGGGTTGAGCACCATAAACACTTTGTCGTTGTTTTCTCTCGACTCTAAACATCAACAATACATTCTCGAGAACTATAGATAGAGATGATCGGGAATTCTAAGAGGTTAGTCGAGCGATAAAGTCATCTAAAGCCTTATCTCTTTAGAAGCGTAAGGGATCTCGTATTTGGTTCTTACTCGACACAATATTTCAAGGCCGATATGGATAGAACTCCTCGTGGGGTTGTGGGCAATTTATCTTGGACCAAATTGGGAAGGTGCGGCGGTCAATTTGTCGCGCGAAAATGCTTGCTTTGTACGCCGGCTATACCTAAAACAAGAAATATTCAAGCCAGCCTTCGCTTACACATTCTTCTCTCCAGGCTTTTGGTGGAGAGATGGCCGGAGGAAATTTATGTTACGGATGTTTCTTGGATCGTGACCGTGATGAAAAAGTCCTTGGTGAGAACTAACGAGAGAGAGGTTTGGAAGAAGAATAGTCAAATGATTGAGGATGAGTTCATTTACTTTTGGGAAAACACCACTAAAAACTTCAAATTATATCACTTATAATAAATTTACCATGAACTTTTTTTTTGCGATACGAAAAACAATTTCGATTATATGTATTTTTCTCTTCCCTTCGCTGGCGCGGCGGAAGGAAGAAAAAAAAAAAAAAAGAAAAAAATGTTGTTGAAAAAGTATTATGGGATAAATGTATCATTAGTGACATAATTTGATATTTTTCGTGTCGAAAAAAAAAATTTATGATAAATTTATTATAAATGGGATAGTTTGAGAATTTTGGTGATATTTCTCCTCTACTTTTTACACAAGCCAAAACAAAAGGAAAGAAAGAAAGAAATCAATCATTAAACACAGACCCAACAAGCAGAAGAGAGAAAAAAATCCGAAGCTTGTCCCATAGCTTCCTCCCTCCTTTCTGGTTGACTTTGAACAAGATATTTTTTGACACAGTATTCAACAAACCCCGCCACTTCATTGTTCACGCACCCAGATTGTCCTAAAAAGTAGAATCTTCTTCGAGTGTGTTCTAAACTGATAGGCCTAACGCAGTCTTGAACCAGCCTTGCTACCTGTTTTGATATTGGGTCAGAACGATATGTATTAAGATGGTTTTGAATGAGAAGATGCAGAGTTTTCAATTGGGAAAAGGAACGAGAGGTGGCAGAGACATGGCGAGCAAGAACCTCCGGTTGCTGTTGTTTCTGGTTCTCCTCTGTTCTTGGATTCATTTGATTTGCTCTACTACAAACACGGATGACCGTAAGTGCACACGCATGTATTTGTTTATGTATGTTGCTATGCTCTACGAATTTCTCGTCATTCATGTTCTTTCTTTCCATCTGTACTTCTTTTGGGTTCATCTTGTCCTGGCTTGGGGATGGTGCGAGAAAAAAGGTAGCTAGTCATCAAAACAGCTTGTTTTTTTTTTCTTTTGTTAAGGTTTCAGGGACTTAAGCTGTCTGTCTGGAACTTAGAAGTCCTCGGGTTTTTAAGGTTTTGGCTTGTCTGGCGAGACGTCAACATGTTATGTTATTGGAACCAGGAAAGGGCTACTTTGGGTCTCTTTGAGCCCAGACGATCATCTGGATTTTGTTATGTACTTGAGAGGACATGCTTAGTTTCGCAGGTCTTTCTCGTCTTAAATTGTCCCTGGACTCTTGATCAACAAGGACTATATACTCTTCGCTATGTGCTTTGGGATTGAGTCATTCAAGCCTTGGTATAACTCCTCGAAGGAAGAACTGACATAGGTGCAAGAAAGAGGTCTCCCACTGTGTTGTTAAACTTGGATTCAATTATATATGTTATTCGCTCAAGAGGATTTCGGCAACGTGATAAATAGAGATTAGATGCGCAAGTATAGAAATTGAAGCATCCAATGGTTATTGTCGCGGATGTTGTCTTAGCCGTCCATGCAGTCAATTCAATTATCTGCTCCGAGGCAATACAGAACATAAAATATTTAGCCCTATTTGAACATGTTGGTCTTTTTCTGCCTAGTAGATCTGGAACTAAGCTTGTTAATTCTAGAGTTCTGAAATTTCGTAATCATCTCTGAACAAACAATAAGTTCTGGCATTGACCATGACAGGAACGCAGAGTGTTAAATTTAGTGAGAGAAAGGAAAAGGCAAACTGTCCATCTGCATCCATCCTTGAATACTTACTTACTCAAGCAATAGAACAAAAATACCGTTGCTAAAACAATGGTAAGATCAGTGGGAAGTCTGCACTTATAATAACTGTGAAAAAAGTGCATTCCCAGATTTTAGCGGATGTGGCTGTCTCAACAATTAGCAGTTCTACCCAACTGCTGCAGCCATCAGAAAGCTTTTAGTACAGGATGACACCATGTCTCTTGCAATTTGAAAGTTTTTCTTTAAAAATCTTGCATCGACAATGGATCTCGTGAGGCTTGAATCTGCATTTGACCTTGTTGGCTTGTGGCCAAGGCAAAATCTGTTCCCTATCGCATCTTAAAATTTCACTCCTTTTCTTTTTTGCCATATAATTGTGCAGTAACCGTTCTTTCAGCCCTGAAAGCCCAGTGGCAGAGCACACCACCCAATTGGGGCAAGTCCAATGATCCTTGTGGACTGCCTTGGGATGGAGTCACCTGCGACAATGATTCAAGAGTGACCGGATTGTGAGTGCTCTCTACTTGTTCTCATTAGTGCACATTTCTGTTCCCAGTTTGTAGAATTTTGTCTTTCTTTTTCAAACTCAGTGATGCCATTTTAGCCAGCCATTGACTGTGATATTTTCCTTTTGTTATGCCTTTGACAGAAAGTTATCTGGCATGAATATCAAAGGGCAGCTGCACAGCGAAATAGTGGGGCTCACGGAACTCACTTCTTTGTGAGTTTCTCCTCTTTTCTATCATCCGTCATGATCATATGCTGATTCTTAGATGTGTATAAGGATTGCATAAATGAAGTATTTTTTTTTTTGGGTCAACAAACGAAGTACTTCAAAGCATTGTGTTTGATCATCAAGTATCATATGAACGAGTCTACTTATTTGTACCATTGAACCTTTGAACTGCAGGGATCTTTCCTTAAACAAGGGTCTCAATGGATCGATCCCTCCACAGTTGGGAAGTCTACAGAACTTGACTATCTTGTAATATCCCTTTTGACTGCATATATTGCTAAATCAGCTTGTTTTTCCCTTTTCTCTCGTGTATAAGCCTTGATCTTTCGAAATGTTCAGAATTTTAGCTGGATCTAGCTTCAGTGGTAGCATTCCTGATGAACTGAGCAACCTTACAGAGCTGACTTTCTTGTAAGGCTTGTCAAAATGCGAATGCCACTAATTCGATGATTATGGAAGTTTAGCTATATGGTTTGCTTAGACTTTCGAATTTCCATTCTTACCAGGGCACTAAATAACAACAGTTTTAGCGGTAATATACCTGCTTCTTTGGGTAAACTCTCTAAACTCTACTGGTTTGATGTGTCGGAAAATCAGTTAATTGGATCACTACCAGTTTCGACGGGCACCACCCCAGGGTTGGACCTTTTGTTGAAGTGTAATCACTTGTAAGTTCTCTACAATAGTCCTGCACCTAGTGTGAGCAATATAGACAAGGATCTTTTTATTCCAGATTCTACTGATAAGTGACACAATCTTTATGTTCTTTCGTCATTAACTGTTTGGAATGTGTTGCATCCGTAATTTCAGCCACTTCAGCATGAACCAACTGTCCGGCACCATACCAGATAAACTGTTCAGTTCAAACATGTCTCTGAAACACATGTAGGTTACCAATTTTCTCACTTCATATAATATACCAAGCTTTCTGCTCTAACTTGCGCTGACTATCATTGACAGATTATTTGATCATAACCAATTTATTGGTTCTATGCCATCCACAGTAGGCGTTGTTCATACGCTCGAGGTTCTGTGAGTAACTCTCTTAATGTTTGTTTTGTGCTTTGGGATATTTAATTATCAACCATTGGCACCTATTAAATTTATTTGGACTCACATTGCACAATATGCCACAGCCGACTCGATAGGAACTCCTTTTCTGGAAGCGTCCCTCCAACTCTCAACAACCTTACACAACTCAGTGAACTGTGAGTATAGATTTCTTCGTCAATGGTATTTTAGTGAGATCATAAAAAATCTTCCCTCATTCTGCTGAGTTTCCTTCAGGAATTTAGCATATAATGGGTTGAACGGTTCTTTGCCAAACTTAACGGGGATGAATTTTCTCAGTTACATGTGAGTAACAAACCCTGGCTTTGTCTCTCCCTCATGATATCACATGGCTAATCCCACTGGTTGGTTGGCCGGGCAAAATTGTACCTTTGCAGTGACCTCAGCAACAACTCTTTTACGGCTTCGGCAGCTCCAGATTGGTTCTCAACTTTATCATCTCTCAACACTCTGTAAGATTTCTCAGTGCAATTGGTACAATGAAAAGTTGTATGGCTTTTCGAAACTAGTGTGCGACCTCAAATTTATCTCACTATGACCAGAATCATACAATATGGACCGCTTCAAGGGACAGTACCACCAAACCTCTTTGGCCTTCCCCAGCTGGAGCATGTGTAAGGAGAAAATATTTCTAATTTGTGTCCTCTCTCTTTTACCATTTTGATGATTTTTCGAACTTCTACAGTGATATGAGAAATAATGCTTTCAACGGAACGCTGAACATGGGTACCAGTGTCAGTCCCAATTTGCAGCTCGTTAATTTGGAAGATAACCAGATTGAAGCGCTGACGACCAGTCCCTACAACAATTCATTAGTGTGAGACAGACAGTTCACAGGCGTTAGACTTCAATTATGAGATATGGTAGACATTATGATGCTAATCATTTGTTTTCTTTTTCTTTTTCTTTTTTGCTTCAGACTAATGGGAAACCCGGCATGTACTAATGCCCCTGTTCTCTCAACCTGGGGGTACTGCGGCATTAAGCCGCCACAAGCTTATTCTACCCTAATAGACTGCAGAGGTGCATTGTGTCCCTCAGATCGGAAGCTTAACCCTGGAAGCTGCAAGTGCGCACTTCCGTACGAAGGAAAATTGACATTTAAAGCTCCATCATTTAGCGATTTGTCCAATGACACTCTGTTTCAATTGTTGGAAGTAGACCTGTGGCATGCAGTGAACCTAACTGAAAATTCAGTTTCTCTTCAAAATATCATCTTTGATAATAGCAGCAGCAATCTTATAGTACCTGTGTCTTTCTTTCCATCTGATGGGACGTACTTCAGTAGGTCAGTCATTGCAAGGATCGGATTCGTTTTGAGTAACCATACTTTTCAGCAGCTCCCAGTTTTAGGCCCCTATACCTTCAGCGCACTTCCTTACCCATACCCAGGTATGTCAATTTCATCCTCTCATGTATCGGGTTTGACTATTATTCATATCCGTTTTGACATGAACAACCGATCCAGCTGGCGGAATACGCATCAGCATCGGCATCATGGTAGGGATTGCCGTTGGATGCTCAGTCCTGGTTCTTGGACTTGTGTGGTTAGCAATATACGCTAACAAACAGAAGAAAAGAGCACAAAGAGCAACGGAATTGAGCAAACCATTTGGTAATTAATGCATGAACTCTTCATCTTTATGCTACTGAAGCACTTTGACAAGATGAATGCTGAGATCATTGAAAACGAGTAAACTAATTAAGTTGTTGTCTCACTCGCATCATCTACCCATGTTTAAGCATCCTGGATATCGAGGGGAAGCGATGGCGGAGGAGCACCACAGTTGAAGGGGGCAAGGTGGTTCTATTTCGACGAAATCCAGAAGTGCACCAATGGTTTTTCTGAAAGTAATGAGATAGGCTCCGGGGGCTATGGAAGGGTAAAAATCACGCGCTGCACCGATTGTATGTAAATTATAATAAGCTCCATATCACTGCTTTGTAATTCTTTTTCACGATCTGATAGGTCTACAAAGGAATGCTTCCCGATGGCCATATCTTGGCAATCAAGAGAGCTCAGCAGGGTTCAATGCAGGGCGTGCACGAGTTCAAGACGGAAATCGAGCTACTTTCGCGAGTTCATCACAAGAATCTCGTCGGCCTCGTCGGCTTCTGTTACGAACAAGGAGAGCAGATGTTGGTCTATGACTATATGCCTAATGGGACACTTAGGGAGAGCTTGTCGGGTACTTTCCTTTGCCTAAATCACATCGAGCTTTGAGATCTCTAGATTCCATATAAAACTTTCACTATCATGCTTTGTCCTCGTCTCGTTATTTGTAGCGTAAGTGCGAGCAAGACTTTTCTGGTGAACGAAACTGCCTATTGTTTGTAGCAACGGACACTGAAAATTAATGATGCAGGGAAAACTGGCATACATCTTGATTGGCAGAGGAGGCTGCGGATCGCTCTCGGCTCGGCGAAAGGACTGGCATATCTGCACGAACTCGCTAATCCCCCGATAATTCACAGAGACGTGAAGTCCACTAATATCTTGTTGGATGAAAATTTGGTGGCTAAAGTCGCAGACTTTGGCTTGTCTAAAATGGTGGCGGACAGCGAGAAAGGACATGTTTCAACACACGTCAAGGGCACAATGGTATGGTATACTCCTTTTTGAATGTCCAGTTTAGGCGACAGAGGCGGGCAACGAGATCTTAACCGAATGATAAACTCTAGTTTTTCATCGAACTCCAACTGATGTTAAGTTCCCCTTAGTCTTTCCCGAAACTTGAGCAGACGATATGTTAATGCAACAGGTTACCCACAGATAGGTGAACTGAAGTGTATGCTTTCCTGGTATCGAGTTTTGATTGTTCGTAACTTGTGATCTGGCAGGGCTATTTGGATCCAGAGTACTTCATGACCCAGTTACTAACAGACAGGAGCGACGTCTACAGTTTCGGGGTCCTCATGCTTGAACTGATAACTGCGAAGCCACCGCTCAGCAAGGGCAATTACATTGTCCGCGATGTCCGCATGGCGATGGACAAAAGCGATCGAGACTACTACGGACTAAGGCAAGTCATGGATCCGTCCCTTCTCGACATGGGGCATCTCGAAGGGTTCACATGGTTCGTGGAGTTAGCAATGCGATGCGTCGAGGAATCATCCATCAACCGTCCCAGGATGAATGAAGTGGTGAAGGAAATCGAGGCAATCCTGCAAGCCGATGCGATAGCCATAAGCACGACGTCTGCGTCCTCGTCGGCCACAGACTTTGGAGCGTCTCATAATGGTGCTCCTAGACATCCTTTGTACACTGATGTTTCATCCCATGGTAAGGATGTTAGTTACAGCAATTCGTTCGATTACAGCGGCGGGTACGCGCTTTCGACGAAGATCGAACCGAAGTAAATGTCCATCACACGAGTTGATTATTTGATTCATCAAATTAGTACTGTATTTAGCTCGAATTTGTTCCATTTTGAGGTGAAGTTCCTGTATATGAGGATGGGAGATTGTATAGTAATTTTGTGTCACGTGATCCATACCTGAGACATCACTAATATCGGGGTACCTTTTTTGGTCCCTTGATCAAATTGATGATGCTACATCAACAATCTGTATGAGTATTGCAATAGCATAAATATGATATACATTCTCAAGAATCATAAATGGAAATGATCGGCGATTCAAGAGGCTAGCCAAGTGAGAAAGTCATTGAAAACCCTAGGTCTCCTACGGCGCGGGAGGTCTTGTTGAGTTGTTATTCACACAACATTTCAAGGCCAACAAGGATTAAATTCCTCGTGGCGTCGTGGACTATCTATCTTTACCAAATCGGGGAGGTATGGCAATCGATTTGTCTATATATCAATTTTTTTAATAAAATATAATAAAATTGGTTGGTGACCAATTTGGTCGGAATAATCACTTAAAACCCTAATTCTCAAACTGACCAAGATCTTGTCCATGTGTCATTTATGAAAGGTCAACTCAAGCCTAAATGGTGAGGATCTCATTAATTTCCATTTTAAAAAATTCATTTCATTTCAAAAGGAGATATTATTACTTAAGGTGCATTTGTTGCGTGAAAATTGAATAATTTGAAAAATATATTTTTTAAATGATCGTTTTTTATCGCCTACAAAAATGAATGAACAAAAAATATTTTCATTGTCCACTAAAATGTTTAGACATAAATTATTGTCAATAATAAAAAGGAAAAATTTCAAATCAGTATTCAAAGTAGGGTCATTTTTTCAAAAAAGGGTCAAAAGTAGACATAGTGTCAAATAAGGGTATGAAGTGCCCAATCAGTCTCAAATAGGGCCCCAAAGTGCCCAATTAGTCTCAAGTAAGAGCTTGGGTTCGCTGGCCGGTCAAATGCTCACCGGCCGGTAAGCACGTGACTGTTCCGACGATCGGAACAAGGGTAGTTTCGTCTTTTACTTTTTAATTTTTTTTTGTTTCTTTTTTTCCTTTTTCTATTTTTGTGTTCAAGCTGCATTGCGCACAACCTGGTTTGTGTTTTCATCCGGCATTTTTCATGTGTTGCTGAAATTGGGGTTAATTGGATTCATTTTGTCTGAGCTCTGACCTCAGAAGGGATTTACCCACTTTTTGATGCCAGAGCAGTATATCCGTATTTGGTGTCGAATAACAGAGAAATCCAATTAAACAATAGGCTTTTTGCAATGAGGAGGTGTGTGGATCATAGATGTATGTAAAAGAACAAAGGAGTTTGATTCTTGATCTCAACGTATCATTGTTGAGATGATTTCCATTATATATATAGATATTACAAATGTTACGCTTCGTAAGGAAATAATACAACAATGGAAAATAATAAATGAAAATATCATTATATTACAAGAGTTGTCAATCACTTGATTCTAACATCTTCATGAATCATCTCATGATTTTGATTGATATCTCTAGAATCTCTAGATTCTTCTTCCTTGATTAATAAATCAGTGCCTTTACTGCCCCTCAAATTGGGAATAGGAGAATCCCAAATTCCCAATTTGCGACATAAATTTCCAAATGCATTTCTAGACAAAGGTTTCGTGAAGAGATCAGCAATTTGATGCACAGACGGAACATACTTAGTCTCAAGTGTTCCAAGAGGCACCTTTTCGTGCACGTAATGATAATCTAATTCGATATGTTTAGTTCTTGCATGAAACATTGGATTAATTGACATGTAAAGTGCACTGATATTATCACAAAATAATATTGGTGGACTAGAGAGAAGAATACCCAAATCTCTTAAAAGGAATGATATCCATGTAATCTCTGTAGCTGTCGAGGCCATTGCACGATACTCTGCCTCGGCACTAGATCGAGCAACTGTTTGTTGCTTTTTAGCACTCCATGATATACAGTTGCTACCTAAGAAAGTACAAAATCCAGTAGTCGATCGTCGAGTCAAGTGACAACCTGCCCAATCTGCATCACAAAAAGCATACAAGTCCAAGGTTGACTTGGACAAGATTTGCATGCCTCGATCTATTGTGCTATTGACATAACGTAAAATGCGCTTCACAATTTGAAAATGACCCACAGTAGGTTGATGCATGAATTGACAGAAAAAATTGACTGCATATGAAATATCCGGCCGTGTAATCGTGAGATATTGAAGAGCTCCGACGATACTTCGATATAGCGTAGGATCCGAAAATAGTATTGCATCTGAACTAGATTGAGAACTAGCAGCCATAGGTGTGGAAACTGGTTTGCAGCCCTCCATTTGTGCACGTTTGAGAATTGACAAAGCATATTGTTGTTGGCACAAATAAAGGCCACCAGAGAATATCCTAACCTCCACACCTAGAAAATAGTGTAACGTCCCCATATCCTTCATAGCGAATTCGCTACTCAGTGTAGAGATGAACTTATCAAGCAATTTTGGATCATCACCGGTAACAATCATGTCATCTACATATAAAAGTAGAGCTAGAATGCCATGAGTTGATTTTTGAATAAATAAAGAAGGATCCGCAATGCTACAAAAGAAACCGGATGCCAAAAGAAATGAGTTAAAGCGATCAAACCATGCTCTTGGTGCTTGCTTGAGACCATATAAAGCTCTCTCCAGTTTGCAGACATAAGAAGGGTGATTTTTGTCTTCAAAACCTGGCGGTTGCTCCATATAAACAGGTTGCGATAGAAAACCATATAAGAAGGCATTTTTAACGTCTAATTGTTTGATGGGCCAACCTTTAACAGTAGCAATGGTGAGGACCGTTCTTATACTTTCTGGTCGAACAACTGGTGAGAAAGACTCAAGGAAATCTACTCCTGCTACTTGAGTATATCCCTTGGCGACCAATCTTGCTTTTAATCTTTCTAATGTCCCATCGGCCTTTAACTTAGACTTAAAAACCCATCTACATCCCACAACATTAGTATTTGAAGGATGTGAAACAAGAGTCCAAGTTTTATTCCGATGTAGTGCCTCGAGTTCTTCTTTCATTGCTGCCGACCACCCTGGATGCTTCAAAGCATAACATACATTGTTCGGCTCCTTCGGTATAGAATCCATCATATGTAAATTGGCATATTTTGGATTAGGCTTCACAATACCAGCACGTGCTCGAGTAATCATTGAATGATTTTGAGTGGATGAATGTGCTATTGAAGAATCATGAAGGACATCCATAGAGGAATCTTCATTTTCCAAATTGCATGGAGAACCAAGCGGAGCACTCGATGAGTCACCAATTTCAACATGATTTTGATGAACATGTGTTTCACCTTCCTCAATGTTGTCTTCGTGAGAACTATCATTGGTAGCAGAATTTAATAAGTCATCATGCGGTTGATCAGAGTTAAGAGACAACGCACCTTGTTGCAAGTACAAAGGTGAAATATCCGAGTCTAATGTTGTCGTGTCATGATTTGGCCAGCTTATAAATAAATTCAGATATCTCTACTTTATCACTTTGATCCCGAAATAATGAGCTGGGCACGATATAAGGAAATACTGTCTCATAAAAAAACGATGTGTTGTGATATATAGATTCGACCAGTTGGAGGATAGAGACATCGATATCCCTTATGGCGATCACTATAGCCGAGAAACACGCATGGCAATAACCGAGCATCGAACTTATTTTTGGTGTAGTCCCTAAGATAAGGAAAGCACCTACAACCATGCAAAAACTAGCAAAGAATTATAATCTGGTTTTCTGCCAAATAAAAATTCATAGGGTGATTTCATGCCCAACACCCTTGTAGGAAGCCGATTCAAGAGAAAAACTGTCGTTTGGAAGCCTTCGACCCAATATTTTTTAGGAATTCCACTTTGATGAAGTATAGTCAAGCCAATTTCAAATATGTGCCTATGTTTTCGCTAGGCAACTCCATTCTACTCTGGAGTATTTGGGCAAGATACTTGATTAATAATGCCATTCTTTTGTAAATGAATTAAGAAATCTGCTCGATTGAACTCTCCTCCTCCATCAGATTGAAAGATTTTAATATGCCCTCCAAATTGTCTTTCCAAATATTTCTCAAAATTGAGAAAACATGCATAAAAGTCAGATTTTTGCCACAATAGAAACAACCAAGTATAGCGCGTATAATCATCCACAAAGCAAACATAATACTGAAACCTTTGAAATGAGATTATTGGAGCCTTTCCCCACAAATCACAATGTATCTTTTCAAAAGGCTTAGTAGTACTAGATTTGGAAGGCAAAAAAGGAAGTTTAGATGCTCGACCCATTTGACAACTACTACATATCGCAGTAGGCTTATTCCAAGCAGTAACAATAATATCGCCTTTATTTTGCAGATGACGGATTGTCGTTGGTTGTGGATGTCCCAACCTTTGATGCCATGTGCTTTCATCGCTTTTCGAACCGATTCGAAAATAGTGCTTCTTTTGGCGCCTTCAAGGTATATAGATCACCTTCACGATTTCCATTGTTAGAACCTTTCCCGTTTTCTGTCCTTTATCACAAAACCAGTTGCAGAGAACTCAAAATTTAGAGGATAGTCAGTTATAAATTAGCTCACTGATAATAAATTCTTTTTCATATGAGGAACAAGTAGAACATTTTTTAAGTCAATGCTATTTTGCCCCAAATTGATCTGAGCATCACCGGTATGGGAAATTTTAAGCGAATCACCATTTCCAACCATAACGCTATCTTTCCTAATATATGGTCGTAAGTTGAAAAGGTTGCCTTCATCTCCGGTCATGTGATTTGAAGCTCCAGTATCAGTGAACCATTCTGAATCCTGACTATCTCCAACAGTAAGCGCAGCGAATGCCTTTGGCACAACCGATGGAAGGAAAGATTGATTAAGGGGGTGTTTGGTTCAGCTTTGGGAAGGGGCTTTGAGCCTCGAAAGCCCCTTCCCAAAATGCTGGAGTGTTTGGTTCAGCATTTGGCCTAGCATTGGCCAAATGCTAGCATTCCAAATGCTGAAAGCCCAAGGCTGGTCCGGACCAGCCTTGGGCTTTTAGCATTCCACGAATGCTACTGTTCACTCTTTTTTTTTTTTTTTTTTTTAAAGTTAGGGTTTGAAGCTGCTATTCTTCTTCGGCGAGGGCCGCCGGCAAGGGTGGCTGGCGAGGGAGAAGGGCCGGCGAGGTCGCCTGGGGTCGGGCGACCACCCGGAGCGACGCCGTCGTCAGGGTCGCTCGACCCGGGCCGTTGCCGCTGGGTCGCGCGACCTCAGCGGCCGTCGCCCGGGTCGCGCGACCAGGGCGGCCGTCGCCTGAGGTCGCGCGACCCGGGCGGCGATGACTGGGTGAGAGACCCAAGCGATGGCCGCTGGGTCGCGCGGCCTCAGCGGCCGTCGCCCGGGTCGCGCGGCCTCACGGCGCCGCCTGGGTCGCGCGGCCTCAGGCGACGGCCGCCCGAGTCGCGCGACCTGTCGGCCGCCCTCGAGTCGCGCCGCCGAGGCCGCGTGACTCAGCGGCCGCTTGGTTCCGCGACCCTCGCCGAGGGTAGCCCGACCTCGGGCGACGGCCGCCTGCCCCAGATCTGGCCCGCCGGCGGTCGCCCGACCTCAGGCGACGGCCGCCGTCGCTAGCTCTGGCTCGCCGGCCAGCGCCGGCTCCGGCGAAGGGTAATAAGTTAGGTTTTTTTATTCCCAAAGTCCATTTGCAAAAAAAATTCACCAAACACTATATTTTGGCCAAAGTAGCTTTACAAAATATTTTTACCAAATACCATTTGCATTTCTCCAATGGGTTTTCACCCAAAGGTATTTGCATTCCCCCAAGTAGCATTTTCAAAGTTGAACCAAACAGGCCCTAAATCGATTAAAGCAATCTAAAGCAACGTGTCCCTGTTTGTTACATATTCTATTCCTTTCACAAGCTTCTCGATCTTGCTTTGATTAAATTGTGGCTTGTGACCCTGCGATTGCACAAAATCAGCCCGGGAATTTTTCATTCTTGGACCATTGTGAGAAAACCCTCTTCCATGTGAAGAAAATAATTGTTGGAATGTTGGAATTGTTTGCCCTTCTTGATGCTCTTAAAATTATTGCTTTGACCAAAGAAAGCCGTCCCGTGTTGAATTACAAGGGAACTTTTATTTGTGAGCCGACTCTCAAAACTTTGCAGTTGCGAAACCAGGTCAGACAATATCGACGTTGGAGGCTTCAACATGGAGGTTGTGAATGAATCATATTGATCACCTAAGCCATTCAAAACAAAGAGACCCTTCTTTTTGTCCTCAAGGGGACATCCAATAGCAGATAACTCATTAAAATATTTTTGAAAAGCACCAAGATACTCGTGAAGAGATGAGAAATTATCTTTATGACATTTTTGAATTTGTGAAAAATTGAAACTTCACGTTCCTCAGATACCTTAGCAAAAATATTTTGTAAAGCTAACCACACCTCAGCAGATATCTTCAAGTCTACTACTTGAGCAAGAACTTCTTCCGAAAGCATCGCAATGATCCATCCCCGCAGAAAGCGATCTGACCTTCTCCATTGTAAAAAATTTGGATTTGCCACTTCCTCCGAGACTCTAGCTTCTTTTCCAGAATCAAAGGGGGTGGCTATTGTCGGACTCGGCACCTGGTACTCGCCATCAATGAATCCTACCGGATCTTGACTTTCAATTAGTGCAAGCAACTGGGCTCTCCAATAAGAATAGTTTGTTTGTGTCAGTTTCAGTGACACAAAATTGCTAATGTTCAAAGATGAGGGGTATGGATACTTAGGATTAGTGGAAGCCATGATTAAGGATCGATTTCTTTTGAAGATATGCTCTGATACCATAAAAGAACAAAGGAGTTAAGATCCTTAACGTACCATTGTTGAGATGATTTCCATTATATACAGATATTGCAAATGTTACATTTCGTAAGGAAATAATACAGCAATGAAAAATAATAAATGAAAATATCATTATATTACAAGAGTTGTCAATCACTTGATTCTAACATCTTCATGAATCATCTCATGATTTTGATTGATATCTCTAGAATCTCCATATTCTTCTTCCTTGATTGATAAATCAGTGCCTTTAGTATGTCCCTCAATTCACATGTTCTTATCGATTACGCATGTTTCGATAAAGAAAAAGGCCGTTTGAAATGCAAGGTCCTTGTTACTTTTTTGGATCAGTGGTTTCCCTTTTGTATTCCTCTTTCCTCTATTTTTATTGGGGTAGGTACTCCAGCTACAATGCTTGTGGAGAAAAAAATGTAATCTGGGCTGCACATTTGTTTGTTTGATCTTGTTGCTGTTGGCCTGGTGTTTTTGGTTAGGAAATTGTTTCGCATGTCTATGAATGACATAGAGTATACGTCTTCAGTATTGAATCCAAGTTTTTAGTTTTGAACTGCTGGTTGAGATGAATTCAAAGAAAAAGGAGAAGTCGATATAAAGTAGATGCGTTGTCTGCGCCATGTAAAATTAATTATTAGAGTATCTCTTGTTACGATCAATCTGAGTATGGGTTTCCCCAAATTTCTGCTAATTATTTGAAACTAATTGAAACTCAATAGATTGCAAATAGAAAACTGAAGCCATTGGCTACTCTAAAATTCTAGTTAACCATGTGAGTTATATGGGCAGTTAATTCTGTGCATGAGTGCATTTTGTATATCTTTTTCCACTGTAGGAGTAAATTGTTTCAATGGCTGAGATGTGATGAGTAATGGAGCATTGATGATAAGCTAATACATTTTGAGGTAAATGATGGCAGTGGCACTTTATGATAAAAGTGATAATGGCAGCCATACTACTGAAAACTTTCAGCTGAAAGGCTCATTCCATGCTTCAAATTTTCAGGCACCATGGACATAATTTTAATTGTACTACTCATAAAAGAAGTAAAGAAATTTAGCAGATGATGACACCGACAGAGAGAGTGAGAGAAACCGGTGATATATTGAAATTCAATGCTATTTGGTGATGTCCCAGTGCTATTTTGTTACGTCATCTTCCAAGAATGAATTTTCCTCTTTTTTTTTTGTTGATGTCGTTCTTGAGTTTGAATTTGAACCTTAGAACTGGACAGAGAGATAGAAGGATCTACCTTACAATGTTTTGCACGAGTTCGCTGTATTTGTCTCGTATATATGTTTATTACAATTTCTAGCTGCTCTTTTTCTGCATGACTTCTGATTAAGTACAAGTCTGGAAAAGTTGTGACGTGGACCATTTACATGAGATGATTTAGTGATTTTTGTCAATCTTTCCATTTTAAAGAAGCTGCTGCAAGGGAGACGCTGGAGCAAGTTATGGCAGATGCTCTAGCTAAATCTGGTTCTCATCGATCAGCTGTCCGGGCTGTTTGTCTAGCCGTGGCTGGTGTTAACCATCCAACTGATCAGCAGAGAATAGTAAATTGGCTCAGGTCTACTCTAGCAGTACATCGTTTGATTACTAATTTATAAACTGTTCAGGAGAAGGTTTATTTTGTTGCACAGATTTCATTTAGCTCCACATTGATGGGTATTAAATGAATGCCTGACATTGTAAGATTCCTCATATTATTTGTGATAAATATAAATGCACTTAACCGAGAAAAGAAGGAACCTTAATGCATGATTTCTGTCCTGTCTAGGATTTCTTTCTTGAATTTATAAATACGGGGAAGCTAAGAAACTTCTTGGTTTGTTCTATTCTACTCTTTATTCAATGTTTTAGAAGTTGCTGCATGCAAAATGTTGTTTTTTCTAATTTTATAAAGTGTTGTACTTCCAAGATCGGTTTTTCTATTTTCAATAACTATTAGCAGAAAATGCCTTATACATTGCATTATCCCGTGCCGAAATTTCCTATCATACCTTTTCAATTTCCAAAGCTTCATTACCCGGGGCAGTCATATAGTTGTCTGATTTCTGTAGAAAGAAATATTATACAGCAAACAAGAATGCAAAGATTCCGACGAAATTCATTTTGTCAACACTTTAATTTATCGTACATGTGTCTTGTGCTTTGAAACCATTAAGAAAGAGAGGAGTTTCTTAAGACCTGAATAAAGAAACAAAAGGAGAAAAAAAAAAAAAACAGACACGAAGAGAGGAATGAAAGAGTTTCAACACAGATTGTGATTTGTGAATGCTCAAATACAGTAGAGAGATCTTGTGACTCTGTTTGTTATCTTAAGAATCCGTAATTTCTTCTGTCCAAAAATGAGACATATTGTAGAAACTAGGTGGCTCTCTTTTAGTTGATTTAAGTGCACAAGTTCTCTCACTGAGTGGTGAACTTGCATATGGCTACTTCAAATTTCATAACATTTTTAACATTATTTTACACTTGTTAATAGGGTCTAATTATTTGCAGGGAGATATTCCCGAGCTATGTTAGGCTCTATGTTCAAAATGATGCCGTTGCAGCTCTGGCGAATGGAACCCTGGGAAAACTTCATGGATGTGTTTTAATTGCCGGTACTGGCACCATCGCTTATGGATTTACAGAAGATGGAAGAGAAGCTCGGGCTGCTAGTGCAGGACCCATCTTAGGCGATTGGGGAAGGTACATGCATCATTTTCTCCAATTTCAATTCCACAGGGCTCAAAGTTTGCTCTAAATTTCCAATGTATTTCCTACATGCATACGACGGGTGTTCTTTTTAAGGATAAGCAATTATGGCCTTTGACTAAATTTAGAGTTAATGGTTGTCATGTTCCTTTATCGCCCTTAAGGGTGTGCCTCATTGTTATAGTTTAGTAGTTTGATTTTCTAAGGGGTGATGACATAGGTGGTCATTAAACTTTTCTTTAATGTTTAATATGATCCCTGAGTTTTTTTTTTTTCAATCCAATCACTAAAATTTCAAAAAAGTTATGTGGATGTAGTCCTTCCGCTAAGTGTATTGTCATATTACGTGCATTTTTTTTATGTGTATTGCCACGTCAGTGTTTACAGGGCCAAAGTAATGATGTGGACTACCACGACGTTTTCCCAAGTCAACAAATCATTTTTGCTCTATTTTTGGGTCAAAATAATGAGAGAGAGATATTGACGTGGAAAACATAAGTAAGCCGCATGGACACCAGTATAGCGAATCTAACTTCAAGTTAACAAAAATCATGCCTACATAAGCTAACGGTGTTATAATTTTTCAACCGAAGGAATACATCGAGTGGATTGTTGAAAATTCAAGAACTAGATTGAACAAAAGAAAAGGTTCAATAAATCTCATTGAACATTTAAGACAAGTTCATGGACCACCCATGGCATTCCATTTTGATATGACTTGAAGCATACGGCTACCTTTGGTAAACTTAATTGGTAATTGCTTATGAATACTAGAGCATTCATATGGTATGATACGAGTGAGCATGTGCGGATTGTTTATATAGTTGACAGATATTGAGTATGAGCATCAGGTCATGTTGTCATGATGAGAATTTATTGGAAATGTGTAATGTGTGGAAAGACAATGAAGGAAAGTTTAAGCTCTCTCATCTCTTATGCCTGTCATAAGTATGTCAACTACCTGAATTCTTGTTATGCAATTGCTGTTGCGTCAGAAGTTTTAACAACATTAATTTATGTATCATGACGGCACACGATTGCTAGAGATGCTGCTTAGGGGCTTGAGATCTCTGTTATCTCCCTTCTGTGTGCCTCTGGATTTCTGTAGGTTAACTCCAATTAAAGTTGCCTCTTTTATGTGCTTGGATGCATTCTATCATGCAGCTGTTAAATGGAGTTTGTGGGTTTAATTTTCATGTCACTGTATTGCGTGTTCAGCAACATTTAGCATAATTTGATCTTTTTTTATTGCAGTGGTTATGGAATAGCTGCACAGGCATTAACGGCAATAATTAGGGCTTATGATGGTCGAGGGCCAGAAACAAATCTGACTTCCAGCATATTAGAGAAGCTTGGCCTTTCTTCCCCTGATGAATTAATTGGGTATGGTATTAACTAGTGGATGTCATCTTTTTCTTGAGGTTGAATAGTCTAGAAATCTTTAGGAAGATTAAGTAGAATACAGTGAGCACATCTGTTACACTACTACTGTATCACTGTGACCTAACAACAGATTTGTTCCTTTTATATTAGCAAAAACACAAAGAGATTCTTTCTTTTCACCAAAGATAAGAACCGGAATTTTGTACTTTGATTGCACAGTTTGCTTGTCGGTGCGTCTCTTTCTTCTTTTATTTTCTCGTGTAGCCAAACGTGGTACTAGTTGTTCAAGAGATGATTCATTTTGAGAGGATATTCAAAAATACTGTTGTTTCTAGTGGACTATTCATTGCAATATAGACTGAGATAACTCTCTGAAATTTGATTAGTCAGTCTCTGTCTAATTGCAATTCTACTGATTGCTTGTTGTAAAGCATCATTCTATGCATAATCAATAGTTGGTGTTACATCGAGATTCTCTCTCAACAAATCAGGTGGACCTACGCAGATCCATCTTGTGCTCGCATTGCGGCACTTGTCCCTGTCGTGGTGTCTTGTGCAGAGGCAGGGGATGAAGTGGCTAACAAGATTTTGTTTGAATCTGTCCAAGAGTTGGCTTTAAGTGTGAAAGCTGTTGTTGAAAGACTTCATCTGTGTGGTGAAGGTGAGACACTTCATCATAGAGATATACTTGGACCCATGTTACCCTTCGGTATTTTCTCATTATCATGTGACGTTCAAATTTGACATTGGAAGTTACGATCTTAGTGCTCTTAAACCATGATAATCCTTGAAAGCAAAATAGTGGAAAATAGTGGAGAGGGAATATTTATCGGCACTAGCACCGATTTAGTAATGATGACTGAATCTTTTACTCCTAAGTTGGGTTGGATGAGGGGATTTTCTACTCCGTACCATCCTATCTACTACCAAATTTCTGAAAGATTCTTAGTCTCCGAGTCCTTTGTCAGAGTCTATGTTCTTTAGGCTCCCTCTACCAATTTTGAAGTCAGTTTGACCGTTTAATTGAAAACATCTTTCGGATATACCTATGGACATGTCCAAACACCTCAAACATGTTTACCTAGTCTTAATTTTTTTCTCGTATTGGAAACAATTATCTCCGTGCTATGTGATGTGTCTGCAGATATATCTGATCAACGGCATCTCGGATTAATCCATCTTCTATGCATTCTGATATCTAAATGTCTTTCTTTCTTTTCTTTTTTTTTTTTTGGGGGGGTGTTGTTTCAATAGAATTTCTGGATATATCGACTATATAGAGTTTTATTTTTAGCGCTTTAATGGAGTTCTTGTACTTCAGTGGCATTTTCTAGTCAACTTAGAGTGCTGGTTGATCCTCTTAAATCTTCATACAATTGCATAATAGCCTCAAATTATCAAAATGGCTCATCTTTCGGTTATTCCTTGTTCCTTATTTCCCAATGGCTTTATTTATAGATTTGGTTTACGAAATTTTGTTTGATATGCTCCGGAGATGAATTACTCAAAATAGAAACTCTTAGTTTCAACAATTTTCTTCAATTATAATTTAAGCTTTCCCAAGCACTCTGTACTCTCTTCATGTTCCAATTAGCAAAAACTTCAAACCAGGTAAACTTTGGTAGACAGTGTACCACGTGGCTAACAAATATTTTTTTACTGTAATATGATTCTTGATGAATGCCTATGAGGGAATGCAAGAAATTTTCAGCCATTGTTTCGTAAGATGGCAGATATGTCTCGGTGATTATCCCTTGGATATTTTTATCGTGTCGTCGTGATTGATTATGACGGCCATCCGAATCATCTATTGCGATGCAAACTACTATGTGCCTGTTAGACACAGTTGATAAATTACATTAGTTGAAGCATTAATTACTATGGGGAATTTGTATTACATACTCTTGAAATTCCATTACAGATGGAAAAGATTCTTTCCCCCTTGTCATAGTGGGTGGTGTTCTTGAAGCGAAGAAGAGGGGGGATATTGGCAAAGAAGTCATGAACTGCATCTCCAAGGAGTACCCTGGGGCATTTCCTATCAGGCCGAAGGTAAGCATGTCAGTTACTGTTCAACCGATAAGGATGACAATTTCTTTAGGAACATATGGATAATGTGTGTCCACTGGGTAGCATTTCATGATTCTCTCATTCTCGTGACCAGAAATTCATGGCAACATAGCGAGCTTCAGTGATTTATAATGTATCGTCAACCTTAAATTTACAATCAGTGAAGTTTCAGATAAATAGATAAATGGATATATACATGTGATGTCTGTCTATATATGTATCTAAACAGATCATATATATTTATGCTTCTGTAGGCCTGGCCATATACGTTTGGTACGTGTGACATGTAGGCACATTAAAAGAAATACACGAATACAGATCTTGTGGGTTTCTGTTTTTAAACGGTTGTGGCTATAATGTTGGCTTCTAGCACGCAATGTCTAATGCATTTTGTATGTTCAAAAAGGTTCTCTGATGGTTGCTTTTACCCGTGACGTCTGTGCATTTTGTTTTTACTTGTCCACCGAGATTCTTTCTAGCAAGCATTGATACTGGTGCTTTTGCTATGCATTTTAACTAAGTCTACACTTTGGAACGCAGGTGGAGCCTGCGGTTGGGGCAGCATTGCTGGCTCGGAATTGTTACATGAAAGAATTCTGCAAGGTGCTATAGAAGTCCCATTCTTGAAGATTCCCTAGAGTCGATCCAATTGTACAATAGGATAACAATGAAGTTTTCTAGCGATGGCAAAACATAAACACCATCAGACAGAGGAAGCAACAGTCTGAAACGAAAACCGGTCCAAGTCTGGCGAAAGGGTTCATGTTCTTTTAGCCACAGACAAATAGGTTCTCTCTCCATTCTTCTCTCTCTCTCTCTCTCTCTCTCTCTCTCTCTCTCTCTCTCTCTCTCTCTCTCTCTCTCTCTCTCTGAGGTTATTTTTTTCAGCAGATAGTTTTTCACTTCTTGGGTGAAACATGCTGCAACGCTACTGTGAATCCATGAATGGTGAAATGAGTCCGTGTGCTTGTATTTCTTTTTCCACCGATGATTAGTTTCAATGCATGTAAGCATCTCTCTTGTCGCCAAAATGACTTGTCGCCATGGCAGAGCATTCTTGCCGAGAATTTCGTTTACCTTGGCAAGTGCAACCAGCGTTAGCTTTCCGCTTTGTATTTTGATGTTGATAAATGAGCAGTCACCTACCATCCCTTGCCCTCAACACGACTCAGCAATAAGTTTGTAAATTCATGATTCTAAACGGTGGCATCGAAATGACTCGAACACCCGAGGTCAATCTTCTCAGGACCCAAACAATTTATGGTTGTTTCGTTTTCACAGTTTCATTCCCGCAGTCGCTATTCTGAAGTCACCATACAATTTAGCTTTAGGAAAGGAGCAATAAGTGTTGAGAGCACCGTTTTTGGCATCATAATAAATCCATCTGCCAAACCCTATTCACTAGCTTAACGGAATATTCTTTGGGTGATAATGAAGACCTAGCTAAGGAAATGGGTCCTAAAAGGGAACAATCCACTTTGGGATTCACTTGCTTGGTGCTCCTAAGTCCTAGTAGATGAGAGCGCTATTCTGGCATTATAGTCATTAATGTAGATCCAACCACCAAACCCTACTTGCTAGCTTAAACATATGCTATTTGGGTGAGCAATACCAAATTAAGTAGTTTGTCCTAGAGAGGACCAATTGAATTCACAACTTCCGGATCGATCTACTTGGCAATAGACTTGCTCTTACTAGATCACCTATGGTCCCTTTGCCTCTTCCTCGGCCTTCTAATTCCTTGGGATTGGGTTTTTGCGCCTCAAGAAGCTTGAGATTTCACGTTCGATCTTCATTTAAGATAGGCTCTTGGAGTTACATTATAACCGACTTCTTAAGGAGATGAATTTAGTTTGATGTGGGAAACAAGACAATGGTACCTATAGAGCAATATAAAGAAATGCCTTTTCATTGAACTATGGCTTATTAATCATGTGTATTAAGTTAATCTCGTAACCAAGAAAAGATCAACAATACAAAGAAATGGGGAAAAGTGTAAAAAAAGTCCTAAACCTTTTGCATTATTGCCATTTTAGTCCTAAACCTTTTTTTGGTGTCAATTCAGTCCTAAACCTTTTGCATTTGTGCCAATTGAGTCCAAAACCTTTTTTTGGTGCTAATTCAGTTCTAAACCGTTTGCATTGGTGCTAATTTAGTCCTAAACCTTTTGCATTGGTGTCAATTCAGTCCTTCAACACGTGAATAGCTATTAGCCGGAAAGACTGCATTGACATCAATGCAAAAGGTTTAGGACTGAATTGGCACCAATGCAAAAGGTTTAGGATTGAATTGGCACAAAAAAAAAAAGGTTTATGACTAAATTGTCACAAATACAAAAGGTTTAAGACTGAATTGGCACAAATGCAAAAGGTTTAGGACTGAATTGGCCAAAAAAAAAAGGTTTAGGACTAAATTGGCACAAATGCAAAAGGTTTAAGTCTTTTTTGACACTTTTCTCTAAAGAAAGGGAAAAGTGCCAAAAAAGTCCTAAACCTTTTGCATTAGTGCCAATTTAGTCCTAAACCTTTTTTTGGTGCCAATTCAGTCCTAAACCTTTTACATTGGTGCCAATTTAGTCCTAAACCTTTTTTTGGTGCCAATTAAGTCCTAAACCTTTTAAATTGGTGCTAATTCAGTCATAAATATTTTGTTTTTGTGCCAATTTAGTCTTTCCGGTCAATTTTTGTGCCAGATCCGGCGAGGTCGGGCCTCGCCCAACCAAGGCAAGGCTCGAGAAAAAAAAGTGGGAAAAAAGAGAAAAAAAGGAAAAAAAATAAAAATTCAAAAAAATACTAAAATATTATTAAAGTTGTCCACGTCGGCGCTGGTGACCGGCCGCCGGCCGGTAGGCGTCCACGTCGGCAAATTCCAGTCAAAATTGACCGGAAGGACTAAATTGGCACAAAAACAAAAGGTTTAGGACTGAATTGGCACCAATTTAAAAGGTTTAGGACTTAATTGGCACCAAAAAAAGATTTAGGAGTAAATTGGCACCAATGTAAAAGGTTTAGGACTGAATTGGCACAAAAAAAAGGTTTAGGACTAAATTGGCACTAATGCAAAAGATTTAGGACTTTTTTGGCACTTTTCCCCTAAAGAAATGCACTAAGGCAATCCAATTATTTTTTATTAGAGAGCGATCGAGATCGTGTTACAGTTCCACGCTCGAGCACAAAACGCGAAAACGAAACTCAAATGGAGCAACAAAACCACGCAAATCTCAACGCAAAGAAACATAAATTGTTACTCGGAATCAAATTACATGAAATTGAAAAGACATGAAAATTGAAAACATGATGAACTTGTCAACTTATGAAGTGGTCTAAACTGATGACAAAAACTCCATCGTGACCAAAAACATCAATTGATTTCTCATGCGTCTTTAGTCGTCTACCTATGAACTCGTCTCCTTTTCATTTCTTGCTTCTTCATGCTGATTTCTGCTCCGTCTTGGTCGTATCCCACGATCATGGCGACATAATTCAACGAGAAAGTATCATCGCTAAATGGCGACGGGAATCGACTACGATTCGTCCGACTTGAATGGAGTCTTCTAGGGGTGATCGGTTCCAGGGTGGGTTGGGTCCGGACCTAGAACCTGAAACCAACCCTGTTATAACCGGTTCCCAATTTTTGGAACCTGAAACCAACCCTGTTTTTCCTAGACCCTGTTTTGGAACCAACCCTGTTTTTTCGGTCCGGTTTCAGGGTCTACCCGAGAACCTATTTTTTTTTTGTTCCTTTTTTCGGTTTCATTTTTTTCTAGCAAAATAATATAGGTAACAATGAAACAATTTAAAATAAAAGATAAATAACAAAAATCACTATCCGCCAAAAGTAACAATCCCCAAAATGATCAATTGAAATTACAATCCATCAAAATCAACAATCCAAAAGCACTATGTGGCAAGACATAGTCCAATCGCATAAATCTTTAAGAGTCACATTTCCAGGGAATTTATTCAACATGTTTAGCTCTTTATTTTGCGCCATGATGAGATAACTCCTCACTTCTGTTTCCGAATGAAATATCTTGAAAGAAAAATCAAGAGACTTAGCGGTAAGACATTTGCTCTCACTAGAAAAATGTCTATATATCTCATTTGAATCACACAATATTTAGATGATTTTAAGGGCCGTGCTGTTTCGCTCATAGTTGTGAAACATATTCCAATATTAAACCGGAAATCGGTTCTAAAACCGGTGAAGTAGGGTAACGTGATATATGCTTTTTACTTTTTTGTACGTGCTCTTAAAACCGGTTCTAAAACAGGTTTGGGTTGGTTTTTACTTGGAACCGGAAACCAGACCGGTTCTAACCGGTTCCCAAAAAATGGAACCGGTACCCGGACCGGTTCTTCTTAGAACCGGTTCCCGAACCTGTTTTTCGGGTGGGTTGGTCCGGTTTCCGGGTAAACCCGATCCGGTTGCACACCCCTAGAGTCTTCCACGTGCTTTTGCCAACTGTTCACATTAGCGACGCCTTTGATAACAATTAATAATCAGCTCAAAATTACAAAAAGACAAAAGGGTTTCTTTTTCCCTTTTTTTTGGGGGCCATGAGAAACAAAAATAGCAAAACTTCATTTTATTATTTTAAAAAATTGCGATTTTTTTTATTTTGCAAAAAATTCTAGAAAACATTTCTTTTGTAATTCATGATGAGTCTACTAGATGAGCAATGCGATACTTCGGGACGACGTTATATGCGAGTACAAAAAATGCGTTAAATATGGAAAAAAAGGGAGATATAATAGTCAAAAGAGCTCATTGCTATTCAATTGCAATCCTTGGCAATTGAGAACGTTATATTAAGTTCTACTTATTGCGTGTGAACAAGAACAAGGAGTTATTCAAATGGTTTAAGGGTTGGTGTGTAGTTCCCCAGATAGCCCTAGGGACCACCACTTACCAAAAACTTATAAGATATAACATGACAAACTTAATATAATCGAGCTTGCCTTTGTATTTTGAGGCCAAAAAAAAAAAAAAAAGAACTTGCTTTTGTAATTATAGATTATCCCATTTTACATGAGGACGTGGATAATTATGTTTTGAATAAATTCCCATTGGACTAGCCGCCTCGAGCTATATGAGATGTGTGAAAGCAAGCGAAAGACTTAAGGGTTTGGATTTGATTTTGACCATATGTATATGCAAGTCGAATTCTACGGTATTGCGAAGCGTCTTGTTAGAGCATCCGGGATATTTGTCAACCACAAAACGAGAGAATTATTTTCGTTTCCAAAGTGCGGATTACAGACAACACAAGAAAGACGTTCCCTCTGGAAATAACAGACTTTTCTTACCGAGACGTGAATCTTGAGAGGAAATCGTCCGGACCAACATAGATTAATTAAGCTAACTATGGAAATTCAAGAAAATAGGGAAACTTTCATATGTTACTCTATTTAAAAAAATTCAAAAGAAAATGAATATCTCGTGATTTATACGTTTTTATATTTTCGTGATCGACCTATTTAATCTATCATATTAAAAAGAATAATAATTATTTAAGTACAGATGAAAATGAGAGAAACGTCTTGATGCATATGGACGGCCATTATCAGAAGACGAGTTAAGAAAAGAAGAGCATTCTTCGTATTAAAAATGGTGACGGTAATAAAGCTAGAGGGATGAGATACTCAGTTCTGCTGTATTTGTAACGTAGCTTTAAGTTGGTGACAATAGCGACGGGCCAAGGGAACAAAAGATGGCGAAGATAGTAAAGCAACTTTTGCAGGGTCATGTCTTTAGGATATGGACATCGATTCTCTCGAAGAAAATTGTCCAAAATATTCTAAACCTAGTACACTTTGACTAATTCAATCATAAACCTTTCGATTTTATTAATGGAGTCCTAAACATTTTCAGAATTTGCCATTGAGTCCATCCGGCCAATTTTAACTGAAAATCGTTGACGGGGATGCTGGTAGTGCCACGTGGAATAGCCGGCGTTGACATAGACAATTTTTATATTTTATATTTTTCTTTTCTTTCTTTTCTTTTTTTTAAGGATAATGGCACAAACAATCCTTAAACTTTGGCCCAATGTGTAATGTGGTCCATGAACTTTTAATTTATTCAATGTAGTCCGTGAACTTTAGCCTAATGTTTAGTATGGTCCTTGAACTTTTAATTTATTGGATGTGGTCCTTGGACTTTTGGTACATATTCAATGCAGTCCTTAAACTATATGAAATGTTCAATGTAGTCGACTACATTGAACATTTCATATAGTTCAAGGACTAAATTGAACATGTAACAAAAGTTCAGAGACCACATCGAACAACTTAAAAGTTCAAGGATTACATTGCACATTGAGTTAAAGTTCAGGGACCACATTGCACATTTGGGTTAAAGTTCAAGGATCACATTGAACAAATTAAAAGTTCAGGGACTACATTGCACATTGGGCTAAAGTTCATGGACTATTTGTGTCATTTTCCCTTTTTTTTTTTTCTACCAAGTCTGGCGAGGGTCGCCGACCAACCCTCGTTGGTCACAAGCGAGGGCCAGTTGACCCTCATATATCATAGGCGAGGGTTGCCTGACCTCGCTGGTCATTGGGCGAGGGCCACGAGTCCTCGCTGGTCACTGGCCATGCCACGTAAGGCTGCTGGCGTCCACGTCAGCGATTTTCAATTAAAATTAGACGGATGAACTCAATTGGCAAAAGTGAAAAGAATTATGACTCAGTTGGCAAAATTGAAAGGTTTATGACTGGATTGGCCAAAGTGCAATATGTTTATGACTTTTTGAACAATTTTCCAATTCTCTCATTAATTTAGGAAGTGCTAACAGGACAAGTAGTGGGTTTCTAGGGTTTGGTCAACTACTAATCTATTTGTCTTTATTTCCATATTGAGATCGTCTATATATCATCAACTTTTCTTTAAAAAATAAAACAAAATGAGATAATAATACAAACGGTCCCTAAACTTTGCCCAATATGCAATATCATCCCTAAACTTTTAATTTGTTCAATGTGATCCATGAACTTTAGTTCATATGTAATGTATGTTCAATGGGGTTCTTGAACTTTTGGAAAATGTTAAATCTAATCCTTAGATTATATGAAAATATCAAATGTTATTCTTCCATTAATTTAAGTGCAACAACAACATTTAATATTTTCATATAGTTCGAGGACTAAATTGAACATGTACCAAAATTCATGGATCATATTGAATAAATTAAAAATTTAGAAATGACATTGCAAATCGGGGTAAAATTTAGGGACCATATTGAATAAGTTAAAAGTTCAGGGACAACATTATATATTAAGCTAAAGTTTAGGGACTACTTATGTTATTTTCCCAAACAAAATTAGATGGTGACCAATTTGGCCCAAATAATCACATGAAACCCTAATTCTCAAACTGACCAAAATCTTGTCCATGTCTCGTTTACGAAAGGCCAATTCAACCCCAAATGGTGAGGACCTCATCAATTTCCTTTATTACATGATTAATTTCGTTTCAAAAAGAGATTGGTATTTACAATTGGTGAGTCCGGGACAAGTTTTCTTAAGTACTTATTTTAGTTAAAAATAAATTCACATCATTACAAAAGAACCTCCAATAATTTTGAATATTTGAAAGACGCGTGGTTTTAAAGATTTTTAGAGGTTCCGTATCAAGATAAAACAATGGTTCTTGTCCATGTCTCGATTATTAAAGGTCAAGTCAAACCTAGATGGTAAGGACCTCACTAATTTCCTTTTCAAAAGATTATTCCCGTTTGAGAAAGAGATATTGTTATGTAAAACTTATTTTAATTCAAAAAACTTTTAAATGATTGTGAATAAAAAACTCAAATTATTCTGAATATTTGACAGTCGCGTGATTTCAATGATTTTAGAGGTTCCATCTATCAAGAGAGGTTCAAATCCCAATCAAGGAAAAACGATGATTATTATATGTCGCAAGACGAGCTCTAATTACCCAATTGCAAGAACAGTTGAAACGGTATAAATTGCAACCTTTTTCTTAATTTAAATACTTGAACAGGAGATACCTAACTAATTCTTGAGAAGAAGTAGTCAAAGAGAAGCTGACCGTTACATTAATCTGACCACTGACTTCTAAGGTTGAAGAGAGCCTCCACTGATCAAGATGTCAAATCGAGAACGCAAAAGCCGAAAAATTCAATTTGGATAATGACGTTTTTAGACCAAATAAAAAGAAGAAAAAAAGCGAAAACAACCAAAATAGTGGCGTCCCTCTCAAGGAAGGTTTTAATGCACGCATGCCACTCCTCTTCACCTGCTCCCATTTAATTGACCCAATGCTCATTAATTGCGTATGCTCCTGTCCTGTCTTTTTCTCTATATCCGCCATCACAAAAGAAAGTCGTGTATGCATTCGGAGCATGTGGGCTGAAAACCACGAAAATTCAAATTTAGGGATAACACAAAGAAGCAAAAAGAGAGTCAATGTGGCCTTTTTGCATCGTTCGTTTATATCCCGATTTTTGACTAACATTATTTTTTATTCATCAGATTAGTACGATAGTCAGGTCAAATTCGTTCCATTTTGAGGTGAAGCTCCCTCGTCCATCATAATAATGACGGGACATCATTGATATTAGGGTTCTTGCTTTCCTTGATCAAATTGACATATTATACAAGTATCGCGATGACATATTATGCGAGGGCTGCCCCTCGCAGAAAAAGAAAAAAAATAGAAAAAGGAAAAGGACGAAAATGCTCATGGCCAAAATATTATGGGGTAAATGTGTCACAAGTGGCATAGTTTGGAATTTTTCGTATCACAAAAAAAAGTTCAGAGTAAATTTTGTACAAGTGACATAATTTGAGGTTTTTCGTGTCACAAAAAAAATTCAGGGTAAACTTATCATGAATAACATAATTTAGGATTTTTAGTGGTATGTTCTCTTTACTTTTTACACAAGCCAAAACAAAAGGAAAGAAAGAAAGAAATCAATCATCAAACTCAGACCCAACAAGCAAAAGAGAGAAAAAAATCCAAAGCTTGTCCCATATCTTCCTCCCTCCTTTCTGGTTGACTTTGAACCAGATATTTTTTGACGCAGTATTTGACAAAGCCCGCCACTTCATTGTTCACGCGCCCAGATTGTCCTAAAAAGTAGAATTTTCTTTGAGTGTGTTCTAAACTGATAGGCCTAACGTATCAGTCTTGAACGAGGCTTGCTACCTGTTTTGATATCGGGTCAGAACGATATGTATTAAGATGGTGGTGAATGAGAAGATGCAGAGTTTTCACTTTGGTAAAGGAACGAGAGGTGGCAGAGACATGGCGAGCAAGAACCTCCGGTTGCTGTTGTTTCTGGTTCTCCTCTGTTCTTGGATTCATTTGATTTGCTCTACTACAAACACGGATGACCGTAAGTGCACACGCATGTATTTGTTTATGTATGTTGCTATGCTCTACGAATTTCTCGTCATTCATGTTCTTTCTTTCCATCTGTACTTCTTTTGGGTTCATCTTGTCCTGGCTTGGGGATGGCGTGAGAAAAAAGGTAGCTAGTCATCAAAACAGCTCGTTTTTTTTTTCTTTTGTTAAGGTTTCAGGGACTTAAGCTGTCTGTCTGGAACTTAGAATTCCTCGGGTTTTTAAGGTTTTGGCTTGTCTGGCGAGACGTCAACATGTTATGGTATTGGAACCAGGAAAGGGCTACTTTGGGTCTCTTTGAGCCCGGACGATCATCTGGATTTTGTTATGTACTTGAGAGGACATGCTTAGTTTCGCAGGTCTTTCTCGTCTTAAATTGTCCCTGGAGTCTTGATCAACAGGGACTATATACTCTTCGCTATATGCTTTGGGATTGAGTCATTCAAGCCTTGGTGTAACTACTCGAAGGAAGAACTGACATAGGTGCAAGAAAGAGGTCTCCCACTGTCTTGTTAACCATTACCAAGTTCATAAACTTGGATTCAATTATATATGTTATTCCCTCAAGAGGATTTCAGCAACGTGATAAATAGATATTAGATGCGCGAGTATAGAAATTGAAGCATCCAATGGTTATTGTCGCGGAAGTTGTCTTAGCCGTCCATGCAGTCAATTCAATTATCTGCTCCAAGGCAATACAGAACACAAAATATTTAACCCTATTTGAACATGTTGGTCTTTTTCTGCCTAGTAGATCTAGAACTAAGCTTGTTAATTCTAGAGTTCTGAAATTTCGTATCTAATCATCTCTGAACAAACTATAAGTTCTGGCATTGACCATGAAAGGAACGCAGAGTGTTAAATTTAGTGAGAGAAAGGAAAAGGCAAACTGTCCATCTGCATCCATCCTTGAATACTTACTTACTCAAGCAATAGAACAAAAATGCCGTTGCTAAAACAATGGTAAGATCAGTGGCAAGTCTGCACTTACAATAACTGTGAAAAAAGTGCATTCCCAGATTTCAGTCGATGAGCATTTTAGCGGATGTGGCTGTCTCAACAATTAGCAGTTCTACCCAACTGCTGCAGCCATCAGAAAGCTTTTAGTACAGGATGACACCATGTCTCTTTCAATTTGAAAGTTTTTCTATAAAAATCTTGCATCGACAATGGATCTCGTTGAGGCTTGAATGTGCATTTGACCTTGTTGGCTTGTGGCCAAGGCAAAATCTGTTCCCTGCCCCATCTTAAAATTTCACTCCTTTTCTTTTTTGCCATATAATTGTGCAGTAACCGTTCTTTTAGCCCTGAAAGCCCAGTGGCAGAGCACACCACCCAATTGGGGCAAGTCCAATGATCCTTGTGGACTGCCTTGGGATGGAGTCACCTGCGACAATAATTCAAGAGTGACCGGATTGTGAGTGCTGTCTACTTGTTCTCATTAGTGCACATTTCTGTTCCCAGTTCGTAGAATTTTTTGTCTTTCTTTTTCAAACTCAGTGATGCCAGTTTAGCCAGCCATTGACTGTGATATTTTCCTTTTGTTATGCCTTTGACAGAAAGTTATCTGGCATGAATATCAAAGGGCAGCTGCAAAGCGAAATAGCGGGGCTCACGGAACTCACTTCTTTGTGAGTTTCTCCTCTTTTCTATCATCCGTCATGATCATATGCTGATTCTTAGATGTGTATAAGGATTGCATAAATGAAGTATTTTTTTTTTTTTGGGTCAACAAATGAAGTACTTCAAAGCATTGTGTTTGATCATCAAGTATCATATGAACGAGTCTTCTTATTTGTACCATTGAACCTTTGAACTGCAGGGATCTTTCCTTAAACAAGGGTCTCAATGGATCGATCCCTCCACAGTTGGGAAGTCTACAGAACTTGACTACCTTGTAATACCCCTTTTGACTGCATATATTGCTAAATCAGCTTGTTTTTCCCTTTTCTCTCATGTATAAGCCTTGATCTTTCAAAATTTTCAGAATTTTACTTGGATCTAGCTTCAGTGGTAGCATTCCTGATGAACTGGGCAACCTTACGGAGCTGACTTTCTTGTAAGGCTTGTCAAAATGCGAATGCCACTAATTCGATGATTATGGAAGTTTAGCTGTATGATTTGCTTAGACTTTCGAATTTCCATTCTTGCCAGGGCACTAAATAACAACAGTTTTAGCAGTAATATACCTGCTTCTTTGGGTAAACTCTCCAAACTCTACTGGTTTGACGTGTCGGAAAATCAGTTAACTGGATCACTACCAGTTTCGATGGGCACCACCCCAGGGTTGGACCTTTTGTTGAAGTGTAATCACTTGTAAGTTCTCTACAATAGTCGTGCACCTAGTGTGATCAATATAGACTAAGGATCTTTTTATTCCAGATTCTACTGATAAGTGACACAATCTTTATGTTCTTTCGTCATTAACTGTTTGGAATGTGCTGCATCCGTAATTTCAGCCACTTCAGCATGAACCAACTGTCCGGCACCATACCAGATAAACTGTTCAGTTCAAACATGTCTCTGAAACACATGTAGGTTACCAATTTTCTCACTTCATATAATATACCAAGCTTTCTGCTCTAACTTGGGCTGACTATCATTGACAGATTATTTGATCATAACCAATTTAATGGTTCTATACCATCCACGGTAGGCCTTGTTCATATGCTCGAGGTTCTGTGAGTAACTCACTTAATGTTTGTTTTGTGCTTTGGGATATTTAATTATCAACCTTTGGCACCTATTAAATTTATTTGGACTCACATTGCACAATATGCCACAGCCGACTCGATAGGAACTCCTTTTCTGGAAACGTCCCTCCAACTCTCAACAACCTTACACAACTCAGTGAACTGTGAGTATAGATTTCTTCATCAATGGTATTTTAGTGAGATCATAAAAAATCTTCCCTCATCCTGCTAAGTTTCCTTCAGGAGTTTAGCAAATAATGGGTTGAGCGGTTCTTTGCCAAACTTAACGGGGATGAATTTTCTCAGTTACATGTGAGTAACACACCCTGGCTTTGTCTCTCCCTCATGATATCACATGGCTAATCCCACTGGTTGGTTGACCGGGCAAAATTGTACCTTTGCAGTGACCTCAGCAACAACTCTTTTGCGTTTTCGGCAGCTCCAGATTGGTTCTCAACTTTATCGTCTCTCAACACACTGTAAGATTTCTCAGTGCAATTGGTACAATGAAAAGTTGTATGGCTTTCCGAAACTAGCGTGCTACCTCAAATTTATCTCACTATGACCAGAATCATACAAAATGGACCGCTTCAAGGGACAGTACCACCAAACCTCTTTGACCTTCCCCAGCTGGAGCATGTGTAAGGAGAAAATATTTCTAATTTGTGTCCTCTCTCTTGTACCATTTTGATGATTTTTCGAACTTCTACAGTGATATGAGAAATAATGCTTTCAACGGAACGCTGTACATGGGTACCAGTGTCAGTCCCAATTTGCAGCTCGTTAATTTGGAAGATAACCAGATTGAAGCACTGACGACCAGTCCCTACAACAATTCATTATTGTGAGACAAACAGTTCACAGGCGTTAGACTTCAATTCTGAGATATGGTAGACATTATGATGCTAATCATTTGTTTTCTTTTTCTTTTTATTTTTTGCTTCAGACTAATGGGAAACCCGGCATGTACTAATGCGCCTGTTCTCTCAACCTGGGGGTACTGCGGCAGTAAGCCGCAACAAGCTTATTCTACCCTAATATACTGCGGCGGTGCATCGTGTCCCTCAGATCGGAAGCTTAACCCTGGAAGCTGCAAGTGCGCACTTCCGTACGAAGGAAAATTGACATTTAAAGCTCCATCATTTAGCGATTTGTCCAATGCCACTCAGTTTCAATTGTTGGAAGTACAGCTGTGGCAGACATTGAACCTAACTAAAAATTCAGTTTCTCTTCAGAATATCTTCATTAATAAAAGCTGCAGCTATCTTATAGTACCTGTGTCTTTCTTTCCATCTGATGGGACGTACTTCAGTAGGTCAGACATTGCGAGGATCGGATTCGTTATGAGTAACCATACTTTTCAGCAGCCCCCAGGTTTCGGCCCCTATACCTTCAGCACACTTCCTTATCCGTACCCAGGTAACTCAATTTCATCCTGTCATGTATCGGGTTTGACTATTATTCATATCCGTTTTGACATGATCAACCGATCCAGCTGGCGGAATACGCTTCAGCATCGGCGTCATGGTAGGGATTGCCGTTGGATGCTCAGTCCTGGTTCTTGGACTTGTGTGGTTAGCAATATACGCTAACAAACAGAAGAAAAGAGCACAAAGAGCAACGGAATTGAGCAAACCATTTGGTAATTAATGCATGAACTCTTCATCTTTATGCTACTGAAGCACTTTGACAAGCTGAATGCTGAGATCATTGAAAACGAGTAAACTAATTAAGTTGTTGTCTCACTCGCATCATCTATCCATGTTTAAGCATCCTGGATATCGAGGGGAAGTGATGGCGGGGGAGCACCACAGTTGAAGGGGGCAAGGTGGTTCTATTTCGACGAAATCCAGAAGTGCACCAATGGTTTTTCTGAAAGTAATGAGATAGGCTCCGGGGGCTACGGAAGGGTAAAAATCACGCGCTGCACCGATTGTATGTAAATTATAATAAGCTTCGTGTCACTGCTTTGTAATTCTTTTTCACGATCTGATAGGTCTATAAAGGAATGCTTCCCGATGGCCATATCTTGGCAATCAAGAGAGCTCAGCAGGGGTCGATGCAGGGCACGCACGAGTTCAAGACGGAAATCGAGCTACTTTCGCGAGTTCATCACAAGAATCTCGTCGGCCTCGTCGGCTTCTGTTACGAACAAGGAGAGCAGATGTTGGTCTATGACTATATGCCTAATGGGACACTTAGGGAGAGCTTGTCGGGTACTTTCCTTTGCCCAAATCACATCGAGCTTTGAGATCTCTAGATTCCATATAGAACTTTCACTGCCATACTTTGTCCTCGTCTCGTTATTTCTAGCATAAGTGCGAGCAAGACTTTTCTGGTGAACGAAACTGCCTATTGTTTGTAGCAACGGACACTGAAAATTAGTGATGCAGGGAAAACTGGCATACATCTTGATTGGCAGAGGAGGCTGCGGATCGCTCTCGGCTCTGCGAAAGGACTGGCATATCTGCACGAACTCGCGAATCCCCCGATAATTCACAGAGACGTGAAGTCTACTAATATCTTGTTGGATGAAAATTTGCTGGCTAAAGTCGCGGACTTCGGCTTGTCTAAAATGGTGGCGGACAGCGAGAAAGGACACGTTTCAACACACGTCAAGGGCACAATGGTACAGTATACTCCTATTTGAATGTCCAATTTAGGCGACAGAGGCGGGTTACGAGATCTTAACCGAATGATAACCTCTAGTTTTTCATCGAACTCCAACTGACGTTAAGTTCCCCTTAGTCTTTCCCGAAACTTGAGCAGATGATATGTTAATGCAACAGGACACCCACAGATAGGTGAACTGAAAGTAAAAATGGTTATTTAGAGTACCATTTTGAAGTCTGAGTAGGTTCGACTAAGTTGCAATTAAATATAGATATTCCTCAGAAGGTGAAGTGTATGCTTTCCTGATTTCGAGCTTTGATTGTTCGTAACTTGTGATCTGGCAGGGCTATTTGGATCCAGAGTACTACATGACCCAGTTACTAACAGACAGGAGCGACGTCTTCAGTTTCGGGGTCGTCATGCTTGAACTGGTAACTGCGAAGCCACCGCTCAACAAGGGCAACTACATCGTCCGCGAAGTCAGCATGGCGATGGACAAGAGCGACCAAGACTACTACGGACTACGGCAAGTCATGGACCCGTCCCTTCTCCACATGGGGCGTCTCGAGGGGTTCACATGGTTCGTGGAGTTAGCAATGCGATGCGTCGAGGAATCATCCATCAACCGTCCCAGGATGAACGAAGTCGTGAAGGAAATCGAGGCGATCCTGCAAGCCGACGGGATAGCCATAAGCACAACATCCGCGTCCTCGTCGGCCACAGACTTCGGAGCATCACATAATGGCGCTCCTAGACATCCTTTGTACAGTGATGTTCCATTCCATGGTAAGGATGTTGGTTACAGCAATTCGTTCGATTACAGCGGCGGGTACGCGCTTTCGACGAAGATCGAACCGAAGTAAATGTCCATCGCGCAAGTCACTTATTTGATTCATCAAATTAGTATTGTAGTTAGCTCCAATTTGTTCCATTTTGAGGTGAAGTTTCTGTATATAAGGATGGGAGTCAAATAGTAATTTTGTATCGCGTGATCCATACACGAGACATCACTAATATCGGGGTACTTTTTTTTGTCCCTTGATCAAATCGATGATTCTACATCAACAAATTGTAGGAGTATCGCAATAGCATGGGCATGATATGCATTCTCAAGAATCATCGATGGAAATGATTGGCGATTCAAGAGGTTATCGATAATGAAAATTATTTTCATTGATTAATTATTTCAAGCAATACAAATAATCATCTTTAGGAAAATATTTTTCACATCATTTACTTTTTTCGCAAACACAAACGGAGCCAAAATTGGTGTATACAGGACAAAGTTTTTTAAGTGCTTATTTTAATTAAAAAAAACTTATGCATAATTACAATAACTCAAATTGTTCTGAACAGCTAACGGTCGTGCGGCTTTAAAGATTTCAAAAATTCCATATTAAGATAAATTCAAATCTCAAACAAGAGAAAAGAATGGCTAATGTTAGCTAGATGTCACGAGACAAGTTTCTTTTTCTTATTACAAGAACAGTTAAAACGCTGAAAATCGTAATCTTTTCTTAATTAATTCTAGCGTTGGCGAAACATAAAATGACTTGTCGCCATGGCAGAGTATCATTGCTGAGAATTTCGTTCACCTTGGCAAGTGCACTTGGCCAGTGTTAGCTTTTCCGCTTTGTATTCTGATGCTGACAAATGAGCAGTTACCTACCATCCCTTGCCCTCAACAGGACTCAGCAATGAATCTACAGACACCCAGAGTTTGTGAATTCATGATTCTAACCGGTGGCGTCGAAACGACTCGAACCCGAGGTCAGTCTTCTCAGGACCCAAACAAATTCATCATGGTTTCGTTTTCGCAGTTTCATTCCTGCGGTCGCTATTCTGAAGTAGCTGTCCAATTTAGCTTTAGGAGAGGAGCAATAAGTGCTGAGAGCACTATTTTTGGCATCATAATAAATCCATCTGCCAAACCCTAATCACTAGCTCAACGAAATATTCTTTGGGTGAAGGTGAACACCAAATTAAGGAAATGGGTCCTAAAATGGTTCAATCTTGCATTGAATGCACCTCTTTGGGATTCACTTGCTTGGTGGTAAAAATTTGTTCCTAAGTCCTAGTAGATGAGCATACCTAACCCTACTTGCTATCTCAAGAAATGCTATTAGGGTGGGCAATACCAAATTAAGTAGTTTGTCCTAGACAGGATCAATTGAATGCACAACTTCCGGATCGATTTACTTGGCGGTAGACTTGCTCTTACTAGATCACCTATCTTCCCTATACCTCTTCCTCGTCCTTCTGATTCTTTGGGAGTGAGTTCTTATGTCTCAAGAAGCTTGAGATTTCATGTACGATCTTCATATAAGACAACCTCTTGGTGCCAAATTATAACAGACTTCTAGTCGGACTAAGGAGATGAATATTGTTTGATGTGTGAAAAGGAGGCTATGGTACCCATTGAGCGATACGCAGAAACACTTTTTATGCTTTTTCATCGAGCTGTTGCTTATTAATCATTTGTATCAATTTGATCTTGTAACCAAGCAAAGATCCGCAATATATAGAAATGCACAAGGGCAATCCTAATTAAGTCGATTAGAGAGCGACCAAGACTGCATCACAGTTCCACACCCGAGCACAAAGCGCACAAACAAGACTTGAATGCAGCGACGAAACTACTCAAATCTCAGGGCAATGAAATATAAATTGCGTTGTAATTAAACTTGCTCACAATCAAATTACATGGAATTGAAAAGACGTGATACTTGAGACTATAATGAACTTGTCAACTCAAGAACTGGTCTGAAGTTATGACCAAAACTCCATCGAGACCAAAAACATCGATTGATTTCTCATCTGTCTTTACTTGTCAACTTATGAACTCGTCTCCTTTCCTGTTCTTGGTTCTTCATGCTGATTTCTGCTCTATTCAGGCTGAATTCCCAACTATTATATTAGTATAATATTTAACTATTAAATCGCGCATTCATCTCATAGTCAAATGTTCAAACTGTTTAAGCTGTTAGATGAATCGGTGGTTAAATATTTAAAAAATTCTATCACACATGATTCAAAGTGAACGCCCCATGATTTACGCGTATATTAAAAGCATATGGTGAAAATGGCTAGAGACACACAAAACAAATTAGAAGAATCTTTGAACATCCTTAGGAGAAAACGAGATATTACCATCGCTCATTGGCGACGGGAATCAACTACAACTTGTCTGACTTGGATCTAGTCTTCCACGTGCTTTTGCCAGGTGTTCACATTAGCCACGACTTCGATAAAATTTAATAGTCAGCTCAAAATTACGAAAAAGCAAGAGGGCTTCGTGCAAAAAAAAATCTGGATAACATTTTTGCACGTCATGGCGGGTCCATTGGAAGAGCATTGCCATACTTCGGGATAATATAATTACGCAAGAACAAGAAAATGAATTAAATATAGAAAAAAAAAAAAGGGAGATGAAGTATCCAAAAGAGCTCATTGCTATTCAATTTGAACCACTTGCAATTAAAAACATTATATTAAGCTCTCCTAATTGCGTGTGAACAAGGAATTATTCAAATGATTAAGGCATGCCTTAGGGACCACTTCCTAAAACTTGAAAGATATAACTTGACAAACTTACTATAATCGACCTTGCTTTTGTATTTTGTGGCAAAAACATGAAAGAAGGACTTGCTTTTGTATTCATAGTCCCATTTTAGATGTGGATGAGAATGATTATGTTTTATAATAAATCCATATTGGACTAGCCGCCTCGAATTATATGAAACGTGTGATTACAGATAGCACGAGAAAAGCGGTCCCTTTTGAAACAACGGACTTTTCTTATGTCTGGACTAAGACATAAATTAAGCAGACTACTGCAATTCAACAAAATAGCGGAATTTTCATGCGATACCCTACTTAAAATTCGAAAGAAGACGGCTGAAAATGAGAGACGCATTTTGATGTATCTAAGATGGCCATTATCAGAAGACGAGTTAAAACAAGAAAGGTTATTTCGTCGTATTAAACCAGGAGAGAGTGCGAATAGAACTAGAGGGATGAGATACTCAAATCTGTCCGTATACATACGTAGGTTTAAGCTGGGGACAGTAGCGACAGGCCAAGAAAACAAAAGATGGCGACGATAATGGAGCAACTTTTGCGGGTTCTTGTCTTTAGGACATGGACATCGTCGATTCTGTCATCAAGTTAAGAGAGCTGACAAGACGAGCAGTGTGAGTTTCTAGGGCTTTGGTCGACTGATGGTCCGTGCATGGGGGCCGGTAGTTCTCCCGAATGTTGCGGTGGTTCTATTTAGAGAAAAAAGTCACCAAAACTTCTAAACTATGTCTATTATGACACTTTTATTCAAAAGATTTTCTATAACATAAAAAATCCCGAACTTTTGCCTATGTGACACTTGATCCTCAATGAGCATCGATAAAAATATGCATACATGGATACCGGAAGGCAAATAGTATTAACACAGTGTCCGGGTGACTTAAATGAATTATAAACGACGTTGTTTTGATTGAAGTCTTATAACGGAATCTTGATAGAAGGTGAATGTATCACATAAATACAAATTTGGGGTTTTTTATGTTTCAAGAAAAAATGTAAGATAAATGTGTTACAATGGATATAGTTTGGAGTACTTGATGTCACGACAAAAAGTTAACGGTACGTGTATCACATGGAGCACAATTTGAGATTTTTGGTGGCTTTTTCCCTTCTATTTATTTTAATTTCCATATTGAGAATGTCTATCTATCGTCAACTTTTTTTAATAAAAGAACAAATTATTTTGGATGGCGACCAATTTGATCCGAATAATACCCTAATTCTCAAATTGACCAAATTTTGTTCATGTGTCATTTATGAAAGGTCAACTCGTCCCTTTCGAGCAAAAGAAAAAACTCAACCCCTAAATGTCAAGGATCTCATTAATTTTCATTTCATTTTAAATGGAGATATTATTACTAATGGTACATTAGTTTCGAGAAAATATTTAGACATAAATTATTATTAATAATGAAAAAAATTCATTAACTATATATTTCAAGCAATACAATAATCATTTTTAGGAAAATATTTTCTAAATCATTCATTTTTCGCGAAATAAACGGAGCCACAATTGATCTATACAGGACAAGTTCTTTTAAGTACTTATTTTAATTAAAAAAAACTTATGTATGATTACAATAACTTAAATTGTTCTGAATATTGGACGGTCGTGCGATTTTAAATATTTCAGAGATTCCATATTAAGAGAAATTCAAATCTCAAACAAGAAAAAAAAAAGGATAATGGTAGCTATTTTTCACGAGACAAATTTCAATTAGTTATTACAAGAACACTGTTTTTTTTTTGGTTCCTTAATTAATTCTTAGTAAATGCTCTCCGAACACTAGCTAGCTAACATATTCTTAGACTATGTGCGACCCTCTTCTCTCCACCCACCCCCCCACCTGCTCTCATTTAGTTGACTACCATGCTTTTTATTGCATTTTTTTTTTGTCTTTTTCTGTAGATCGGCCGTCGTTAAATATTCGTGTATGCACACGAAGCACATCAGCCAAAATTACAAAGATGCAGATGGACTAACAAATTAGTACAACAATTAGCTCGAATTCGTTCCATTTTGAGGGGAAGGTCCTCTTCCTCGTATGTTAGGATGAGAGTCGAAGAGTAATTATGTATCCCGTGATCGATAAACGAGACATCGTTAATATCGAGGTAACTTTTTTTTTTTATTTCTTGATGAAAATTGATTATGGTACGTCAGCAAAATGCACGAGTATCGCAATAGCATAGGCATGATGTACATTCTCGAGAATCATAGATGGAAATGGTCTGCGAGATTCAAGAGGTTAGCCTAATGATAAAGTCATCGAAAACCCTAGGTCTCCTGTAGCAAGAGGTCTTGTATTAAGTTCTTACTCAAACACAACATTTCAAGGCCAACGAGGATAGAATTCCTCGTGGCATTGTGGACGATCTATCTTTGACCAAATCGGGGAGGTACCACGATCAATTTGTCGTGTGAAACTGGTATGGACACCAACTATTCCTAAAACAAGAAAAGCGAAACTAGAGGAGCAGAATACTCGAGCAAGCCTTTGTTTACACATTCTTCTCTGGTGACTGTGATGGAAAATGGTGGAGAGACGGCCGGAGGAAAATAATCGAAAAAAGGTTTATTGGATCGCGACTGTGATGGAAAAAGTCTCTGGTGAGAACTAATGGGAGAGAGTTTTGAGAATGAGTCATGTTAACTCCTGACAAGCCAAAACAGAGAAAAATCATCAAACTCAAACCCAACAAGCAAAAGAGAGAGAGAAACAATCCAAAGCTTGTCCCATTGCTTCCTCCCTCCTTTCTTGTTTGACTCTGAACCAGATGTTTTTTTTGACAGGGTCATCAACAAACCCCACCTCTTCATTGTTCACGCTCCCAGATTGTCCTAAAGAATATAATTTTTTATTTTTGGTAAGCGCTAAACAGATAGACCTAACAACTCAGTCTTGAACGAGCCTTACTACACGTTTTGATATTGGGTCAGAACAATATGTATTAAGATGGTGGTGGATGAGAAGATGCAGAGTTTTGACTTTGGAAAAGGAATGAGAGGTGGCAGAGAAATGGCAAGCAAGAACCTCCGGTTGCTCTTGTTTCTGGTTCTCTTCTGTTCTTGGATTCATTTGATTTGCTCTACTACAAACCCTAATGACCGTAAGTGCACACACATGTATTTGTTTATGTATGTGGCTATGCTCTATGAATTCCTCGTCATTCATGTTCTTTCTTTCTTTCCATCTGTACTTCTTTTGGGTTCATCTTGTCCTGGCTTGGGGATGCTGTGAGAAAAAAGGTGGCTAGAAACCAACACAGCTTGTTTTTTCTTTTTTTAAGGTTCAGGGACTTAAGCTGTCTGTGTAGAACTTAGAATTCCTCAGGTTTTTAAGTTTTTTTTAGCTTGTCTGGCGAGACGTGAACAAGTTATGTTATTGGAACTAAGAAAGGACTACTTTCGGTCTCTTTGAGCCTGGAGAATCATCCAGAGTGCGTCATGTATCTGCGTAAATGCTTAAAAAGGATGCTAGTTTCGCAGGTCTTTCTTGTATCAAATTGTCCCTCGAGTCTTGATCAACTAGGACTATATACTGTTTTGCTATGTGCTTTGGGATTGAGTCATTCTAGCCTCGGTATAACTACTCAAAGGAAGAACTGACATAGATGCAAGAAAGAGGTCTCCCGCTATGTTGTTAACCATTACCAAGTCCATAAACTTGGATAGAATTATACTTGTTCCTTGAAGAAAATTTCAGCAACGTGGAACCCAAGAATAAATAGAGATTAGATGCCAAGAATAGATCTAATGGTTATTGCCACGAAAGTTGTCTTAGCTGTCCATGCAGTCAATTTGAGTATCTGCTCTGAGGCAAAGCAGAACACGAAATATTTTAGCCCTGTCGAACATGTTCGCCTTTTTCTGCACTGTAGAATTCTAGAGTTATGATATTTCATATCTCATCATACGTTCTGTACGAACAATAAGTTCTGGCATTGACCTCGAAAGAAATGCGAAACAACTGAATTTTTAAGGAAAAGATAAACTGTCTATTTGCATCCATCCTTGAATAGTTGCCCCAGCAATAGAAAAGAGATGCTTCTGCTGAAACAACTGAAGATCAGTGGGAAGTCTGCACTTTTAATAACTGCGAAAAAAGTGCATGGCCAAATCTCTGTCAATGAGAATTTTAGGGGAAATGGCTGTTACAACCGTTAGCAGTTTTGCCCACCTGCTGCAGCCATCAGAGAGCTTTAGTACACAACGACACCATGTCTCTTCCAATTTTAAAAATTTTCTCCAAAAATCTTGCATCGACAACAGATCTCTGGAGACTCGCATGTGCATTTGACCTTGTTAGCTTGTGGCCTAGGCAAAATGGGTTCCCTTTCCCATCTTAAACATTTCACTCTTTTTCTTTTTTGCCGTATAAATGTGCAGAAGCTGTTCTTTTAGCCCTGAAAGCCCAGTGGCAGAACACACCATCCAGCTGGGGCAAGTCCAGTGATCCTTGTGGACTGCCTTGGGATGGAGTCACCTGCGACAGTAATTCAAGAGTGACCGGATTGTGAGTGCTCTCTACTTGTTCTCATTGGTGCTCATTCCTGTTCTCAGTTCCTAGAATTTTCGGTCCTTTTTCTTTAATAGCAATAATGCCATTTTAGCGGCCATTGACTGTGATACTTTCTTTCTGTTTTCACTTTGACAGGGGGTTATCTGGCATGAATATCAAAGGGACGCTGCAAGCCGACGTAGGGGGGCTCACAGAACTCACTTCTTTGTGCGTTTCTTGTCTTTCTATCTTCTATCATGATCATATTTTGATTCTTCGATGTGTAACAGGAATTGCATAGATGAAGTGCTTCAAAGCAAAGATGGTCATTTTACATGTTCAATCATCAACTAGCATATGAATGAGTCTACTTATTCGTCTCATTTAACCTTTTAACTGCAGGGATCTTTCCTTTAACCAGGGTCTCACCGGACCGATCCCTTCACAGTTGGGAAATCTCCAGAAGTTGAATATCTTGTAATATCCCTTTTGACCGCATTCATCGCTAAGACAGCTTATTTTTCCCTTTTCTCTCATGTATGAACCTTGATCTTTCCAATTTTCAGAATCTTGGCTGGATGTGGCTTCAGTGGTAGTATTCCCGATGCACTGAGCAACCTTTCGGAGCTGACTTTCTTGTAAGGCTTGTCAAAATGAGAATACTAATTGGCTGATTATGGAAGTTTAGCTGTATGTTTTACTTAGACTTTTCAAATGGCCATTTTTATCAGGGCGCTAAATTCCAACAATTTTAGCGGTAACATACCTGCTTCTTTGGGTAAACTCTCCCAACTGTACTGGTTTGACGTGTCGGAAAATCAGTTAACTGGATCGCTACCAGTTTCAACAGACACCACCCCAGGGTTGGACCTTTTGTTCAATTGTAATCACTTGTAAGTTGTCTACAATAATTCCGTGCCTAGTGTGATGAATATATATTAAGGATCCTTTTATTCCAGCTCCTAGTGATAAGAGACAGAATCTTTATGTTCTTTCCTCGTTAATTGTTTGGACTGTGCTGCATCCTTAACTTCAGCCACTTCAGCAAGAACCAACTGTCCGGCAACGTACCAAATAAACTGTTCAGTTCAAACATGTCTCTGATACACATGTAAGTTACCAATTTCATCACTTGATATAATATCCCTAGCTTTCTGCTCTAACTTGTGATAGCTATTGTTGACAGATTGTTTGATGATAACCAATTTACTGGTTCTATACCATCCACAGTAGGCCTTGTTCAGACACTCGAGGCTCTGTGAGTAACCACTCACCTAATGTTTGTTTTGTGCTTCGGGATATTTAATTATCATCCATTGGCACCAATTAAATTTATCGGGACTCACATTGCATAATATGCCACAGCCGACTCGATAGGAACTCCTTTTCTGGAAACGTCCCTTCAACTCTCAACAACCTTACACAACTCAGTGAACTGTGAGTATAGATTTCTTCATCAATGGTATTCTAGTGAGATCACCAAAAATCTCCCCTCATTCTGCTAAGTTTCCTTCAGGAATTTAGCACGTAATGGATTGAATGGTCCTTTGCCAAACTTAACGGGGATGACATCACTCGGTTACATGTGAGTAAGAAACCCTGGCTTTCTCTCTCCCGCATGATATCACATGGCTAATTGCACTGGCTGGTTGACTGGGCAAAATTGTACCTTTGCAGTGACCTCAGCAACAACTCTTTCACGGCTTCAGCAGCTCCAGATTGGTTCTCAACTTTATCATCTCTCACCACTCTGTAAGATTTCTCGGTGCAATCGGTACAATATAAAGTTGTATGGCTTTCTGAAACTAGTGGGCGACCTAAAATTTATTGCACTCTGACCAGAATCATACAAAATGGACCGCTTCAAGGGACTGTACCACCAAACCTCTTCGGCCTTCCCCAGCTAGAGCAAGTGTAAGGAAAAAATATTTCTAGCCTGTGTCCTCTTTCTTCTACCATTTTGATGATTTATCGAACTTCTTCAGTGATATGAGTAACAATGCTTTCAACGGAACGCTGAACATGAGTACCAGCATCAGTCCCCAATTGCAGCTCGTTAATTTGGAAGACAACCAGATTGAATCGCTGACGACCGGTTCCTACAAAAATGCATTAATGTGAGACAGACAGTTCACAGGCATTAGACTTCCATTCTGAGATATGGTAGACATTTTTATGCTAATCGCTTTGTCTTTTTACTTCAGACTAATAGGAAACCCGGCATGCACTAATGCGCCTGTCCTCTCAACCACGAGCTACTGCAGAGTTCAGCAGCAACAAGCTTATTTTACCCCAACCAGCTGCGGTGGTGCATCATGTCCCTCTAATCAGAGGCTTAACCCCGGAAGCTGCACATGTGCAGTTCCATACAATGGAAATTTGATATTTAAAGCTCCATCATTCAGTGATTTGTCCAATTCCGCTCTGTTTCAATCGTTGGAAGTGGACCTGTGGCAGACATTGAACCTAAGTAATGGTTCAGTTTCTCTTCAGAATATCGGCTTTGATACAAGCAGTGGCTATCTTATAGTACCTGTGTCTTTCTTTCCATCTAATGGGACGTACTTCAGCAAGTTAGACATTCAGAGGATCGGATTCGATTTGACTAACCAAACTTTTAAGCCGCCACCCAGTTTCGGTACCTATCTCTTCAGCGCATATCCTTATCCATTCCCAGGTAACTTAATTTCATCCTCTCATACATTAGCTTTGACTATCATTCATATGTGCTTGACATGAAAAACTGATCCAGGTAACAACGTAAGCATCAGCAAAGGCGTCCTAGCAGGGATTGCCGTTGGCTGCGCAGTCCTGATTCTTGGACTTGTGGGGTCAGCTATTTACGCTATTCAACAGAAGAAACGAGCACAGAGAGCAACGGAATTAAGTAGACCATTTGGTAATTAATGAATGAACTCTTCATCCTTTTGTTACTAAAGCACTTTGACAGGCTGATTGCTAATATCATAAAAAATGAGTAAATAAATAAGACCCAGAATTTTGTTGTCTCCCTCACATTGATTTATCCATCTTTAAGCATCCTGGATACCGAAAGGAAGTGATGGCGGAGGAGCACCACAGTTGAAGGGGGCGAGGTGGTTCTATTTCGATGAAATCAAGAAGTGCACCAATAGTTTTTCTGAAAGTAATGAGATAGGCTCCGGGGGCTATGGAAAGGTAAAAACCATGCGCTGTGCCAATCGCCCGTCAATTATAATATGCTTCAATCTGCTGCTTTGTAATTCTTTATCACTGATCTGATAGGTCTACAAAGGAATGCTTCCCGATGGTCAAGTGATGGCAATCAAAAGAGCTCAGCAGGGGTCGATGCAGGGCGCGAATGAGTTCAAGACAGAAATTGAGCTACTTTCTCGAGTCCATCACAAGAATCTTGTTGGCCTCGTCGGCTTCTGTTACGAACAAGGAGAGCAGATGTTGGTCTATGAATATATGCCTAATGGGTCACTTAGGGAGAGCTTATCAGGTACCTTCCTTGGCCTAAATGGCATCGAGCTTTGATAGATCCATATAAAACTTTGCATATCATGCTTTGTTCTTGTCTCGTTATTTCTATTATAAGTATGAGGAAAGAGTTTTCTTGTGAATGAATCTGCCTATTGTCTAGTAGCAATGGCACTGAATATATTTGATGCAGGGGAAACTGGCATACATCTTGATTGGAAGAGGAGGCTGCAGATCGCTCTCGGCTCTGCGAAAGGACTGGCATATCTACATGAGCTCGCGAATCCCCCAATAATTCACAGAGACGTTAAGTCCACGAATATCTTGCTGGATGAAAATTTGGTGGCTAAAGTTGCGGACTTTGGCTTGTCTAAAATGGTGGCGGACAGCGAGAAAGGACATGTTTCAACACAAGTCAAAGGCACACTGGTATGGTATACTCCTACATGAATGTCCATTTAAGGCGACAGTGGCAGGTTACGAAATCTTACCCGAAAGATAACCTCTAGTTCTTTATCGATCTCCAACTGATAATATGTTCCCTCTTGTCTAAACCTAAACTTTAGCAGATGATATGTTTATGCCAGATGCCCTAGAATTAAGGAAAACACAGGATACCCACAGATACGTGAACTGAGTACAATTCATTTTGATCGTTCGGAACTTGTGATCTTGCAGGGCTATTTGGATCCAGAGTACTACATGACCCAGCAACTAACAGATAAGAGTGACGTTTATAGTTTTGGGGTCGTGATGCTTGAACTGATAACCTCGATGCCGCCAATATACAAGGGCAAGTACATCGTCCGCGAAGTCCGCACGGCGATGGACAAAAACGACCAAGACTATTACGGACTACGCCAAGTCATGGATCCGTCCCTTCGCAACATGGGGCGTCTTGCAGGGTTCGCTCAGTTCCTGGAGTTAGCAATGCGATGCGTGGAGGAATCATCCAGCAACCGTCCCAGGATGAACGAAGTCGTGAAGGAAATCGAGACGATCTCGCAAACCGACGGGATCGCCACGAGCACGACGTCCGCGTCCTCATCCGCCACGGACTTTGTAGCATCAAACACTGGTGCTCCTAGACATCCTTTGTACACTGATGTTTCACTCAATAGCAAGGATGTTGGTTACAGCAATTCGTTCGATTACAGCGGCGGGTTCGCGCTTTCGACGAAGATCGAACCAAAGTAACTGTGGATCGCACGAGTCACATACTTGTTCCTTTCTCTTTAGGTTAAATGTTCAAATACCTCTTGGTGCATCAGGTTCTTCTGGGTAATGTAACTTTTTTTGACATTTTCATGATGCATTAATACGTGCTTACGGATTGTGGAAGAGCCCATCTGGTTTTGTTGTCATTTTCAATGGAGCATCACATCTTTCTCTGTACTTACCAACCGCAAACTGTCAAAGTGCGTCTTCCGGCCAACTAAAAATTTGGTCAATGTATAGGAGTGATGATCAATTAGTTTTAATTTACATTTCAAGTTTTTTAAATTATATTGGTTTTTTTTTTTGTGGTCAAAGTAACATTTATTCATTTCCACTTAAACACAAGTGAGAAGCAACGTGCAACTGCAATCCAAGACAAATACAAAACAAGCTCCGGATAACACGATGAATATCAAAAAAAGATTATGCTCACACGCTCAAAGAGCAGATTGATGACTTCTTCAAATCAAAATCGGCAGCCAATCATCGAATCCGTCTTCAGTAATGAGTACACCGAGATTTTCATCTGATGTTACGGCATTGCCTTGTGTTTAGGTTCAGCGTCCCTAACACCATTGCCGTTCAGCGTAACAAGGTTGAACGGGTACAAATCTGACATTTGTGAGAGCGAAAGCTTTACAAAGATCCTCTAATCTCCTTCGAAACCCGAGAGAGGCCGAACTTCGAAAACATACATGCAAAAACCCTAGATCTAAACTACATTGGGATAGAAACCTCCCCGAAGCAGGAGAGAAAAAAATTCTAAATCTACTCCGTTCGTTTGGTGGAAAATATTCTCCCGGAAAATATTTTCCGGGTTTTCCGGTGTTCGGGGGGGCGGAAAACGTTTTCCGTGGGAAAATATTTTCCTTCCCCCCCTCACAAAATAGCCTAAGTCTACGGAAAATTACTTCCGCTACTTTAAAAGCGGAAATCATTTTCCGGAGCTTCTTCTTCTTCTTCTTCTTCACTAAGGTCGCCGGCCGCCGCTGCCGGCCGCCGGACGCCGCCGGACGCCGGCCGCCGGTCGCCGCCGCCGGCCGCCGGACGTTGGCCGCCGTCGCCGGCCGCCGGACGTTGGCCGTCGGTCACCGGCCGCCACCGCTGCCGCTGCCGGTCGCCGCCGGCCGGTCGCCGGCCGCCGGATGCCGCAGCCGGTCGCCGGCGAAAAATATTTTCCGAAACTTTTTCATATTGGTCGCCGAACACCGGAAAATTATGTTCCGGGAAAACATTTTCCAGGAAAATGACTTCCGGGAAAATATTTTCCAAAAGGAGAATATTTTCCGCCAAACGAACGGAGCCTAAATTAGATCAGAAGAGAAAAGCTCCTCAAAACATGAGCAAAGTAAGGAAAAAAAAAAAAACAAACAGAGAACCAAATCAACCAAAGAGAAAGGAAAAGAGAGGGAGAGATCTAGCTCAAACTCTTCCTCATGTACGAAGACGACAAGGAGAGAAGAGGACCCTAGGTTGGACATAGGGGAAAAAAAATACAAACGGGGCGAAGGTTGGTCTCGGTCAATTATATTTAAGTTGACTGGCCAACTGTAAACACGAGTTTTGACTTTTTGCTAAAAATAGTATTCACAATGATTCACCTACTCGGTGCTTTCCTTTATTCTTGTCCCCCCGCTTGATCTCCCAAGAAAACATGTTTTTTCTACCTTTTTACCCACTAATTATCCAAAATTAAAATGTTTGGACTTTCACAAAACATATCGGGATCCCAGAAATTCGAGCCTTCAATATTTGGAACTCCTCGATTTTCGATTACGACCGCTAGGAGGGCGATTCTAGCGTTCCCTAAGGTAAAAATACAGTGTTGATAAGTTTGTGAAAACGTCGGTAACTGTTAATTAGGATGCGTACAATTTCGATTAGGAGGGGCAAATGCTCCTAAATCCTCGTGCTTAAGGGTAGGAACCTCTTGTCGGTTCCGGTCTTTGGCTGATGTTTCTAATTATTGGTGAAAAATATTGAAAATCTTGATGAAATGAGAGGGGAAATTATCCAATCAATCCTAAACTTATTGTATGAGTGCCAATTCGGTCGTAAACTTTTAATGCTGTCCTTTCGGTCAATTTTTTGCCGGAAATCGCTGACGTGACAATCTAGTTATCGTTGGCCGTCCTACGTGACACACCTCCACGTGGATGATTTCCAACAAAAATTTACCGGAATGACTATATTGGAATTTTGCTCAAAGTTTTGTGATTAAATTGATAAATTTGAAAAGTTTAGTATTAAATTGACATCTATATAATAGATTTAGGACTGATTAGACAATTTGCCCTAAAATGAGACCATTCATCAGGCACGTAAAAGGAAATAGTGGATACACAAGATAAATCGACTGCCAATTAGGATGAAGATTTATTTTAAGGACTACTATTCCCTCTTGATTAGACAGCTGACTTTGCTATTGCTACTATTCTTTTGTGGTCATTTTTTCTATATGGCGTGGCCCAAGGGACCAAATTATGGTTTAGAACCATGCGAGGTAATAGTGAGGTTGACATGTAATTAATGGCCTGATTCTCTCTTCATATTCCTACACATCCCTTTTTTTTTTTTTTTTGTCTTCAAATTGGCCTAAATCAATTGCCATTGCCTTAAGGGAATTGGTTTTCTGTTCATCCCACTTGCAATTTGTTTGTGTGGGGATGGATTAAGACTCGAGGGACCATCTGCCATCATTGAATTTAGGGGTTTCTCGTCATCTAATCGAGTAAGACTAGAGGATTATTGTTCTTCGAGATAAGATTTCTCCGTTTCTTTAATAACGAGACACCAGGCCTCCTTAGATAGAAAGATCCCGATCCATAAAAAAAACTCAATTAATCTCACGGTGAACTATTCACCCAACGAGATGTAAGTCGGAGCTTGAAACCGCTTGCCTTTAGCAATGCAAGAAATTAGATCCATATATCGTGCAACTAATTCACATATACTTATTTCTTAACCGTTAAATCAATTTTTTTAGAGAACGGTATCATTTTAAAGGCAAAGCTATTGAGACTTCAATTCCTAATTACATGTGGAGAATTGAAACCCTAAATTTCATCATGTTGCCTCCCACATGCGCATTGAAAGTATTTATTAATCGTGCTCTTCCTTAGTCGACTTTGGGTTGTGCTACTCAATGACTTGCCTAGCTAGACATAATTAGCAACTATTTCCAAAAAAATAATATTTTTACTGTAAATGGGCCATAGAAATTGATTGACTAGACTTGCCCGTGTTCATAAATTCTCAGTTACCATTTTCCTTTTTATGTTTTCCTCTAATTTTGTGTTTTAATCTCGTACATTCTTGGGCAAAAGAAAAAAAAAACCCCAAATTATATCCACTGTGACACATTTCCTTGATTTTTTTTGTGACATAAAATTAAGCCCAACGTGACACATATACCCTAAACTTTTTCTTGTGACATAAAAAATCACAAATTTATATTTATGTGATACATTTACTTTCCGTCAGGATTCCGTTAGATGATTTTTCAGCCAGAATAAGTTTTTTAACGGTTTTATACGTTAACACTGGCAATTTCGTTTTTCACGGTTCTCATTGACGGAAGGTAAATATGTCATATAGTTACAAATTTGGAATTTATGGTGTCACAGAAAAAGTTTATGATAAATATATCACGTTGGGTATAATTTAGGATTTTTTAATGACTTTTTTCCAACATTTAATTTATTTAATTTTTCTTTTTTGTGTCCTTGTCTTTGGCATTTATGTCCTGAAATGGTGTTCCATTTATATCGCGCATTGGATCAATCCTTGTCCATACAAACTTAAGGTCAATGTGGGGCCACCTCCACCTACTTCCCAACTGCACATTGATTACCAAATTTACCAGATTTTTTTTTTGTTTTTTTATGATGACCCAGGAAACTCCCGCACGGCCGACAGTCGGGAGGTAAATCCTGGGGCGACACGTGCTAGCCACCACACACGTACACCGGTTAAGTCACCATGCGGCACCGGGATTCGAACACTCAACCTTTTGCGAGAGGAAGAGTGCGTGCTCCAGCAGCGCCACCCAGGCGGGTGGTAAACCAGATTTTGTCTCTAAAGAAAACAAAGAACCAAAAAAAACAAGAGGAAATCTTCTACCATAATCTTTTTTAAATGACTGTAAATTGAGACCCATGACATACTTATATGATAGCATGTGCTCCATAAAATAATACCCATGAAAATTACTTTCTTAATAGAAAAAAGTTATGACAGCAACCAGCAAGACATGATGGTGCCTTCAAGTGTACTAAACACAAGCAAATCATATGTTTTGTTCATGAGGCTGAAGCTTTATCCTCGGTTTGAAAGAAGGAAGAAAGAGATTGAGAGAGAGGGAGAGAGAGGAATGGTGAGACGTCCATTGCACTGATGTTTAAGTGTGATTAACGGCGGGCATAATGAAAGCAAGGGGTGTGAAGAATGATGGCTGATGCTCAGTGGTAGTGGTGGTGGTGGTGGTGGTGGTGGTGGGAAGCTGGAGGGAGATAGATTGGCTTCAAAGACAAGGCAAAATCAATTAAAAAGCAAGCACACACCCACTTTGCTTCTTTATTTATTTTTGTTACATTTCCCATCCCTTTCTTCTCTTGGAGCAAGGTATTTTGACAGGGTCTTCAACCAACCCTCCCTGCACACTCTGTGCTGATTTTTCCATACATCAATATCATATTCACGTTCTCATTATGCTCTGCAAGTTGTCACAGAGGACTGGGTCAATAACAGGAAGAGCCTTAGAGGCAAGAAGAGTTCCTTGAGTTCTTTGACTTCTTTTTCCTTAGCTAGTGAAGGTATGGAGGAAGCCATTTTGAGGGTGATCTTCTTGGTGGTGGTGTTCTTGTTTGGGAAGAATCTGCAGCTGGTTCTCTCTTTCACCAATCCTGATGACTGTAAGTACTCTTGCTCAAATGTGCCTGTTGGGGACTTCAGTGTCTGTCTTCTGAGTCAAAAGGACGTTTTTTCAATTTAAGAACTTGCCTGGGGAAGTGCCTATTTTGGCTAGTTTTCATCTGTAGATCATGACAATATCAGTATCAAAGTACCAATATTTAAGAATTGAGCAGTCTTTTTATCTCTCTATTTGGAGTCACAAAGCAGGGCAGGTCAAATGACTTTCCTAACAGGGAAAGGAAGTAATGATCTTGTGATCCTTTTCGATTTCAGTGCTTTCGCATGTGTGATAAGAAGCTGATGTTTGAACCTGGACATATCCCTACACCCAAATTTTTAAGGATCCCATATGGGGTTCGCATTTTTAAGTCTTGGGGCAAATACTGTACATTGGGGACTGAAAAATGGCTGATTTCTAGTCTTCAGGGACCAATAGATTCATGCCCCATTACATATTTTTTAGGAAATGCTTGTAATGGGATCTCATATTCGCGTCTCATGCATCTCTTACTCCTGAGCTTGTAGTGTTTTCGAGGTTGGATTGCGTAAAGTTTGATAGATAAGGGAGATATCGCCGATCGGGGGTCATTTACAATCAACCCGAAAAAGAATCCTCACAGTGTGATAAATCTTCTTAAATACCCGTGCGCTACTTTCTCGGGCGATTCAACTGGGGCTGTAGGAGAAGAGTTCTATTAGGGCAGCATTTAAAGTTGCAAATGTTTATAGAGGGGAAACTTTTCTAGGTGGTCCATAATATATTAGATCCATTTTTTGGTGCTTAAATGATCATAGTCCGTCACTGAATTGACCATGTTGAAATATGAATGACTGTGCTTGATCAGCCGCAGCTCTCCAATCCCTCAAGAGCACATGGCAGAACACGCCGCCTAGCTGGGGAAGGTCGAGTGACCCGTGCGGACTTCCTTGGGAAGGAGTAACCTGCAATGGCAATTCGAGGGTAACTGCACTGTGAGTACCTTTCCTGTGTCTGATCCTAATTATCATCAACCTCACATCTTTCTCTTTCCGGCATTGGATCGGTTTAGCCATGTACTCACCTGTATTAATTTACTTTTAGGGGATTATCGACCATGGGAATCAAGGGCCAGCTAAGTAGTGACATAGCAGGACTCACGGAACTAAGATCTCTGTGAGTCCTTCTTCTTACTATAAATACATGAGTACTTATTCTCTTTCCCATTCTCAATTTTATTAGGCAACTAACTTGAGTCAGTCTTCAAACTTACTTTTTCTATATTCTAATTGCAGGGACATTTCCTTCAACAAAGACCTCACTGGTCCTCTCTCTCGGCAGTTGGGCAATCTACAGAAGTTGAACATACTGTAATAGCCGTCACATTGTCTATTTTGACTATATTATTTATTCCTGGACATTGATCATATCGTAAGTGTTGGTTTTTTTTTGTAATTTCAGGATTTTAGCCGGCTGTAGTATCACCGGTAGTATTCCGGACGAACTGGGCAACCTTGCGGAGCTATCGTTCTTGTACGCCTTCGGTCTCAGTGGTGTTTTGTGCTTTTGACTTGCATAATTCTTTTTAAGCTCATCGTTTTCTTTGGTTTGAACATGTCAATACAGGGCACTGAACTCGAACAACTTCACGGGTAATATACCTGCTTCCTTGGGTAAACTCTCCAAGCTTTACTGGCTTGACCTGGCTGATAATCAATTAACGGGGCCTATTCCGATATCAACGGACACATCCCCCGGATTGGACCTCCTGTTAAAAGCAAAGCACTTGTAAGTCTTTTGGTTCCCTCGACTCACAATGCAAGTGAGCAATTGAATGTGAACTAAGGATCCTCTTTCAAAAAAAAGACCACAACTTTGTGTGACAATGCTGAGCATAATGACGACTTGAATTAATGTTTCAGTCATTTCAACAAGAACAAGCTTTCAGGGCCCATTCCGGAAAAGCTATTCAGCTCAGAGATGGTTCTAATACACGTGTACGTTTCTGTGCTAATACTGCATCCTACATTTAGCTCTTGTTCTTCTTAACACCGCTCTGTGCTTGTTGACAGCTTATTCGATGGAAATAAGCTTAATGGTACCATACCATCCTCATTAGGACTTCTAGTGGATCTTGAGGTTCTGTGAGTAAAAGAAAACTTTCGACATTTACTTTCTCAGTCATAAACATCCTTCCAAGTACATTTTTCTTCTTTCTGCTAACTAGTTTTCTTGCAACTGTTTGAATGCGAGGCAGTCGACTTGACAGGAATTCGTTATCTGGAAAAGTCCCTCTGAATCTCAACAGCCTCACAAACCTTAGTGAACTGTGAGTAAACACTTCTAATATGATGATGTTGGGACAATATGAGAAGGGTTTAACAAGACTCGTTCTGATTTTATCAAGTTTTGTTTAGGAACTTAGCCCATAATGAATTGACTGGCCCTTTACCGGACTTGACGGATATGAATTCCCTCAATTACGTGTGAGTAGACACGCAGAGAATGAAGTTTCGCACCTATTTTTCTAAATTGTTGTGCTCTGTGCTCCAATTGACATGGCAAAAATTCATTGTTGCAGTGACCTTAGCAACAACTTCTTTGACCCTTCGGAAGCTCCAGATTGGTTCTCAACCTTACCTTCTCTAACCACGCTGTAAGTGTTTTATCGATTTTCGGCATCGGTTAGGTGGCATTTCGCAATACTTCATTTAGCAAGTGCTGAACATCAGAATTTCGCTGATTCATTCGTGACAGGGTTACAGAATACGGAACGCTTAAAGGAATTGTCCCACAAAAGCTCTTCAGCTTTCCTCAGCTACAGCAAGTGTATGAAAAACATCAATGATTATCGTTGTTAATGCATTTGCATTGAAAGGTTGCGTTCATAATTAATTTTCTTTCTCAAACTTCTTACAGGAAATTGAGGAACAATGCTTTCAATGGTACGCTGAACATTGGAGACAACATCAGTCCCCAGTTGCAGCTTGTCGATCTGCAAAACAACGAAATTTCATCGGTGACGCTGGGCTCTCCGGGATACACAAACACACTGATGTGAGAGAGCTCACAAAAACATGCTAATTTCTCTCTGATTATGAGCATTTTCATCAACCTTTAAACTCATTTTCATGTCCCTTAGGCTAATAGGCAACCCAGTTTGCTCTACCCAACTCTCGAACACTAATTACTGCCAGCTTCAGCAGCAGACAGTGAAGCCTTATTCAACCAGCCTCGCCAGCTGTGGAAGCAAGTTGTGCCCCATCGACGAAAGGCTCAACCCTCAGAGCTGCGAGTGCGCATTTCCATACCAAGGGACGTTATATTTTAGAGGTCCCTCCTTCAGGGAATTGTCCAATGTGACCACGTTTCACATGCTCGAAATGGACTTGTGGACGAAGTTGAATCTCACCCCCGGTTCAGTTTCTCTTCAGAACCCCTTCTTCAATCTCGACGACTACCTTCAAGTGCAGCTTTCGCTCTTCCCCCCGAGCGGGAAATATTTTAGTCGGTCAGATGTTCAGAGGATCGGTTTCGATTTGACCAACCAAACTTTCAAGCCTCCTAAACCATTCGGCCCCTATTACTTCATCGCTTCCCCCTATGCTTTTCCAGGTAACTTGCCTTCATCTTCTTGTCACTACAATTTGTTCTGACTACGAATTTTCTGAGACAGGATTAACATTGTTTGCAGATAATGGAGGAACCACCATAAGCAAAGTTGTGATAGTTGGGATCGCTATTGGCAGCACGGTTCTGGTTCTCGGCCTTGTTGTATTAGGTATATATGCAATTCGACAAAAGAAACGGGCGGAGAAAGCTCTTGAGTTGAGCAGACCCTTCGGTAATAGATTCCTTCCCATGTGAACTATAAAGTGATTTAACGCAGATTGAAGCCAAAGAAAACCAAAAAAGTGTTACTTATATGCTTTTGTCCATCTATCAGCATCCTGGGCACCCAGTGGGAAAGATAGCGGAGGAGTGCCGCAACTGAAAGGAGCACGATGGTTCTCTTATGATGAACTTAAGAAGTGCACCAATAATTTCTCTGAAAGTAACGAATTAGGCGCCGGTGGATATGGAAAGGTACATTTGACGCGACAGTCCTTTCAGGTCAAATGAGACCTTGTACTGCCTCTTTCTTAATCCTTCTACTATTCGGTTTGCCTCAGGTGTACAGGGGAGTGCTTCCTGATGGTCATATAATAGCAATCAAAAGAGCTCAACAAGGGTCGATGCAGGGTGCGGTCGAGTTCAAGACAGAAATCGAGCTGCTTTCACGGGTCCATCACAAGAATCTCGTCGCCCTCATAGGATTCTGTTTTGAGCAAGGGGAGCAGATGTTGGTCTATGAATATATGCCTAACGGGACACTCAGGGATAGCTTGACAGGTACTCAAAACGCAACGTAGACTCTGTGAATCAGTAAATTGAGACCTTGATAGGCACGACACTAGTAACTCGTCCCTAGTGAAGGATGTTATGTTCATAAATGTATGTATTAATGCAGGAAAATCAGGCATATATCTTGATTGGAAGAGGAGACTTCGAATAGCTCTAGGTTCGGCTAGAGGACTCGCTTATCTGCACGAACTCGCGAATCCCCCAATTATCCACAGAGATGTCAAGTCCACAAATATCTTGTTGGACGAACATCTGACGGCCAAAGTTGCGGATTTCGGTTTGTCCAAACTGGTGTCGGACAGCACGAAGGGGCACGTTTCAACGCAAGTGAAAGGCACACTGGTAAGTATTATTCGCGCGTGTTCAACGACTTGTCTTTGTTAAAGCTCCTCATTTATGGAACAGATGACAAGATTTGTAGCAACATTCACTGGAATGCTTTACATTTCGCAGGGCTATTTGGATCCCGAATACTACATGACTCAACAGCTAACAGAAAAGAGTGACGTGTACAGCTTCGGGGTGGTTATGCTCGAGCTGATCACCGCAAAGCAACCGATCGAGAAGGGCAAGTACGTCGTCCGCGAGATTCGCACTGCCATGGACAAGAATGATCAAGACTACTACGGCGTGAGGGAAATGATGGACCCGTCCATGAGGAGCACGGGCAAACTCGTCGGGTTTGGCAGGTTCTTGGACTTGGCAATGCAATGCGTCGAGGAGTCAGCTGTGGACCGCCCCACGATGAGCGAGGTGGTGAAGGCGATCGAGACCGTGTTGCAGAACGACGGGATACACACGAACTCGACATCGGCATCCTCGTCGGCGACGGATTTCGGGTCGTCGAAGGGGGCTCCTCGGCATCCGTACAGCAACGATGCCTTGCCCAAGAAGGATGTGAGCTATAGTGATTCCTTTGATTACAGTGGTGGATATGCACTCTCTGCAAAAATTGAACCCAAGTGATGAAACATGATCATTGATCTGCTCAGTCATTTGTTTTTTTCTTTTTACCTCTTTCCTTTGGTTTTGTTCAGGTTTGGCTTGGTCCTCTTCACAATTTCTGTAAGTGAGTAAGCTGTTTCGTATGTGTAATAGTTTTGATCAGCTGCATCAAGTGACGGAAAGTTTTTGTGTAAGTGCCAGACTGCTTTTACATTTCATTTTTCTCGTTCTAGCACTGCAGCATTGTAACAACATTTCAAAATTCTTAGTTTGTTCGGTTTGTCTGTTTGTCTTGAATCAATGGCCATGTTTTAGCAACAAGGATTTAGATGAAAGAGAGAGAAGAAGAAAACACCGATGCCTCTGAGTTGTTAACTTATTGCCAGTTTTGAGCTTTCACTTGAAACTCACGTGATGTGACGATTCATTTGTATTGGGCTCGCATGGCATGAATCGGACGCATGCAAGTGTTGCTCCACCGGCATGCGATAGATCTTTCTTACGCGCACGAATGAGCAGAATCGTCCGACGAGTTTAAGAGTTTTGAGGGTAACGACACAAGTTGTTGAAGGATGAGATAATAGAAGCATACCGTTTCTCATCACTTTTCATTCAAAGTTCTAGTTACAAGTTACTCTCAGATTAAGATAATAGGACATTTATTCGTTACCAAAAAAGTCATAAACCTATTGTACTTGCACTAATTCAATCATAAATCTTTTAATTATGCCAATTTACTTTTAATTTAGTACATCTGCCACAAGTGACTCCAAAAATGACGTGGTATAATAGACCTTTAATTCTGAAAAAAAAGCTATTATCTCTTTATCTTGATTCAATCATAAATCTTTTAAGTATGTCATACATGTTAACGCGAAAAATTTTTTATTTAAATTTTAATGAAGTTTTGAATTTTTTATATATTCTATTCTTTTCTTTTCTTTTCTTTTCTTTTCTTTACTACACTTTTTTCTTACTAAGGGTTGGCAAGGGTCGTCGGGCAACCCTCATCGGGGCCGCAACGCCCTCTCTTGATCTAGGCATCGTGGCCAGCAAGGGCTGGTTAAAATTATAAAATAAAAAACAACAAAAATTATAAAATATTATAAAAAAAATGTCAATGTCAACGCTAGCCGTGCCACGTAGGACAACTGACATCCACGTTAGCAATTTTCGGCCAAAATTGGCCAAATTGACTCAATTAGCAAAATGTGAAGATGTTTAAGACTAAATTGGCACGGTTGGAAGACTCAAGACTGAACTGGCATAAATGTAATAAATTTATGATTTTTTTGGTAATTGTCCCTCTATTCATGTCTTCGCATGGTAATCTGCCAGGCCCTAATCGTGTTGTGTCACATCTAGATCTGGCCCTAACATGACTGATAGTTTCATATTTTCGAGGCTTAAGCACAACAGGTTTATTAACTGGATTACATGACACGGCACGACATGATAAGATTAAGATATATATACTCATGTATGACATGTAAAGAGCAAAGATTGTCTGGGCTTATCCTATTCTGCTGAAAGAGAACTAGCTTCGGCTTCAAAGAATCACCAAACCACTCTGTTTCCTTCGCCGGTCCAGAGCTCAGTCCATGGAGCCCCAAGAAGGTAAGAACTCCGACCTGTCTGATGCTTCTTCGGAGTGAAGCTGTTGTCCTGATAGGTGAATGATCTAACCCTATGACAGAGGAAGAGTAGAGAAGGGCTCCAAAAAATGGGTCGCGATGACAAGGACAAGAATAGATGACTTGGCCCATTAATGATATGATGCGCGTTACCCCGTGAATACAATCAAAGCTCAATCCCGAGCACGCTTAACTACGTGTCATGCACACGAGTCGGGTTGAAAATTACCAATCCATACTACATGGATTTGATGCGGGGGTGTCGATCAATTCTCAAAATCAACGGACATTCAAAGTCCACGGATTAAAATTTGTTTACAGCATATTATTAGGAATATGACAAGCTTTTTATAGACAAAATAAATTGATTATCTACCCCTTATAAACTCGTGTCATTTGATCATTGAGAAGGACGGGAGGAGGAGAGATTCTTGTTGGCGTTGCGAAGTTTTGAGATGTGGACAAGGGCATTTAGCGAGGAAAGCCGGATCAGGCCCAGCCCGACGAATTGTACATAAGAATATTAAGATGGGCAGGCTTGGGCAAACATTTGGGGCTGATTCCAGGGCTCGGCTTGGCTCAGGCCCGCCCCGACGACCCGAAGCTGTCACCAATCTAATATCTCGTGAGTCGAGATACCGCACCGTCTCGTTTCTCTAGCTATGCTCTCAAATTCACCATGTAAACACATCGACATCATTTAATCTGATATTGGACCGCACCGACATTACTTAATCTAAAATCACGGACCTATGACCTTGCAATTTGAAATCGCCGTGAATCGAAAAGGACGTCTAAATTAAATATATCAAATTGGTTCAAATCGAATAGCTTAAAAAAAAAAGGATAGATATGCTTTAAACTGGAAACTACCATTCTCTTTTGAAATTAAAATTGTTGCGTTATCCTGTTCACTCACTTTTCCGGTTCTGCATTTCGCAGATTTTTTTTTTTACTTTTCCTTCCCTTTTTTTCTCGCCACGTTACTTTTCCTTCCTCGTGACTCTACTTTTACGTAAAAAAAAACAGAAAAAAGAAAAAGAAGAAGGGAAAAAGGAAAAAAGAAAAGGAGAAAAGGAATGTTGCACGATCTTCCCGTGCAACGCAGAGCAGGCTAAGCACCGCAAGACGCTCGGACCAATGGGCTGGCGACGCGTGCCCCCACCGCGGGACTTCGATCCGTACACTGGCGGTGATCCTAGACTCGCCCGTCACTCCCCCCATGTGCGATCTCCTCCTTCCTCCCTCCCTTCCCTTCCCCCACCCCACCTCCTCCTGGAGTCCCCGCGAGTGCGCGAGCGCGAGTGCAGAGTGAGGGAGGGAGGGAGTGTGGCGATATTGCGATCTGATCGAACTCGGGGACCCGAACTCAGTTCTCGGACGATTCCGGCGGGACCGGGTTCGGTGATGATAGGCGGCGGAGGGGCGGAGGCGGCGGCGGCGGCAGCGCCTCGAGGATTCGTCCAATTCTCTCCGGCGGAATCGGATCGGGGCTCGTGAGATCTCCCGTCGCCGGTGAGCTCCTCGGCTTTTCGACGGGTTTCGGCGCTCGCTTGCTCGCTCGTCACGGTGTCGCTGCTGCTGCTGCTCGGAGCGCGTCGCCATTGAAGCCGAGGGGAATCGGAGAGAGAGAGAGAGAGAGAGAGAGGAGAGAGAGGGAGCGATGAAAGGCGGTGGCGGTGGCGGTGGAGGGAGCGGGGTGGGCAAGCGGCGGTGGCGAGGCCTGGTGATCGGAGTGCTGGGCCTCGTCGTCCTCTCGATGCTCGTCCCCCTCGGGTTCTTGCTCGGCAGATTTCACTCCGCTTCCACTTCGGGTAAGAAACCGTTCGGCCCTCACTGCTTACGCCATTTATGGATCTCTTGGGGTCGTTATCGATGTACGATGTTCGGATCGTTCCCGCTTATCTACTTCCTGACGTACTGATTCCTCAGTCCGGTTCACATCAGTCGCGATCTCCGCGTCTGCTACTCATCATGAGCCTATTTTATTCAATCGGTCACTGTTGCGTCTTCTAGATCTCTGACGTAATGCCGCCCTCCTCCCTATTGGGCGGCATCTAGAACTGAATAGTCTCTCTCGCTCATTCATTCGTGTGTTTTGGCCTTCTCTGCAGTTTTCGTGTCTGACCAACTCAATGCGGGCTCGGTGAGTAAGGCCGAATCTTTTAATTCGCTCCCCTTCTTTTTAAATCACGGGTTGAATTTTCGTTCAATTATGTTGATTGCGAGGTCGGCTTTTCGGGGTGATGGCTTGACATTGATTACTCGTGCTTATGTTTTGTGATGTGGGATCAGAGCGGTATTAGGAGTTATGACAAGTACGACGTGCAAAGCAGGAATTGGTCTAAGTCAGAGGTAATGAGTTTATGTGCTCTTTTTGTGCCCGGTACTTACGGCATTCTTGTTCCTCGGAATGCTTCACAGTTCATTGGTTAAGATTTTCTATTGTGAGCTTTAGCAAAATTGTTGTCTTCCTGTATGGAAGTTTTATGGGGGAAGATTTTGTTCTACCATCAGCCGTTGAATAGCTTGTTTTTCTCTTATGCTGCAGAAGGATCACTCGAAACACGTAGAAGATCTTATTAAAAAATTGGGACCAGCAATTTCTAAGGTGCTTTATAAGGTCTTTTTGTGTCTTTCTCTTGCTTTGTTTTGATGGTGTATGTCAGCATTTTTCTCGAGAGTTGATGTTCTGTCATTCTTGAAATTATTGACAAGATAGCCTTTTCTGTAGGGAAATTTACCCATACTAGTTAGAATCGGCAAAAGATTGTAAAAGTAGGCCTCCGCCACTTATATGCAAATGTGCATAAACCTGTTATCATCAGTGTATTAATAATCCTTCTCCACATTTGACATGTGTGACAGCTTGACATTTGCAGTGTCATCTGGATATAATGTTTCACATGAAACTCTTAGTCTTGTCCATGAGACACAAGATGGGAATGAAGGGGGTTTGTACTTAAAAAGATTATAATAGAGATGAGCATGTGGGTAAACAATAGTCATTTTGAGATACTAATTTGAAAAACACGGGATGGTGCTGTGTACATTGGGAGAAAACACTATATAGTAAATTTAATTTTGAAAAAAGAGCAAGAAATCCTTTTGACATTGCAGTTGGCAATAAATAGGGGGTATCGAAATGTTTTCCTTTCTCTGCTGAAAGCATCTTATATGTAATGTCTAAGCCATAGATGCATAATTGCACTACTGGCTTTTCTTGCTAATCAGCTAGCTTGGGAAGTTTTGGGCCATTCCTACTCTCTCTCGCTTTACAATCCGCTTTCACTTGTTTCTCTGGGTACTTAAACTGAGATGGAGCAGTAAGAAGATACTCATTTGTAAGAATGGAGGCTGCTATAGAAGACAAAAAGTCACACAAATAGATGATGAACTTTCCTAATACACTTTTGTGGGTCCCAAATATCCTTGTGGAAAACATCCTGCTGTATTGTACGAGCGTGGATATCAGTGGAAAAGGGCAGTATGGCTCTATTAAGCCTCTAATGCTAGAAGATACAGAGCATTTTTTTGGACAATGTTAGTGCAAAAATCTGCGCTTGAGTGGAAGGGAGCAAAATTGAACCTTTTGATGGCAATTTTTTTTTTCCTATTTCTAGGAACTGTGTATTATTGATCAGACTAAATTGGGGGATTTGAACGTTTTCTTGTTATGAATTTGTTGCGACTTGTGAATGGCTCTTACAAAGGGACCCAGAACCAAAAACATGAGTTAAAAGATTAATGATAAACTTGAATATGAGGATTGGTCAAGGTGTGTGGTACTTAATAGGAGTGCAAGAGCATAATTAATGATGAGAAAAGGTTGCATCGACATTGCCAGATTATTATTTATGGATGCGAAGTTCATACTCCTGTGGTGGTACTTGACAAAAGATAGTAGTGCGAGGTGGAATGATCTTTGAAAAAAGAGATGCCTGTCTTGCAAATGAATGACCATATTTTTAGAATGCGACGATTATGGTCTTTTTCCTGCCAAAATTACCCACAATAGAGCTGAATCTGCCTTGGATTGTATCCACACTTTTTTGGCTCTGTCAATCTTTCTTTCATGGAAGCAGTTATAAGGAGACTCCTTCACAGGAAATAATCTTCTTTTGGTGGATTTTGGGTCCTTTGTCCAAGTTTACTATGTCTCTTATAACCTTGCATTCTGTCGTCTATCTTTTGCTGCACTTGTAAGCTGAAAAGTTCTATTCCAGCAAGTTGAAAACTGTAGAGAATCTTTGGAGTTCTCCTGATGCATTTAAATCAAGTTTAAACTGAGTTCCTGAAATGCATGCTATGATTATTGATTATCCTTAACGCTTACTAATGGAAGCAGTTTATGTCCTAAAATTTGTATATTATGCAATTTTTATTCTGCAAATTGCATAATAATATCCTGTCAAATTTAATCTCACAACCAGTGTTGCAGGAAACTTGATTGACATGTATCTGTTTCGCATTGTTTGTCTAACCTTTCTTTCCCTAGCTTGCTTGCTGATTGTTTTCTGCTGTATGATCTGCATAGATTTATTTTTCTTTATTTGAACTATCTTTTCCCCTGATCTAATTCGTCTCATGTTCGAATTATGTGTTTGAGCTTTTCAATGGTCCTTAGATCATTAAACATCCGAGAAAATTGAGAAGTACTTGTTTATACTACTCCAGAATAGTGTTCCTTCATGCTGTATCTTCAAACTTATAGTAGATGCTGTGATTATTTGTTATAAGGATTGTATTTGATGCACTCATCCTTTTAATTTGAACTTTTACTCCAAAACTATGTTCGAATTTTTGAAATGTTGTTTCTTTTTGTCAAAAAGTGAATATATTGTCTATCCTCAGGCTTCGTATATGATAAGATGACAATTTATCTGATGCGTTCTCACAAGCATCTGATTCAGGCTCAGCCCACCTGTTTCGTTCTTCATATTACTTTCTTTTCTTGTTTAATATCAGGACATACTTAAAAATGTTGAGAGTGGAACAAAGAACCACTCCGTCAGTTCAGTAAACAAGCATGACAGTCATCAAGGAAAAGGTTTGGTTGGAAACTAATCTGCTTCTGAGATGCAGTCTCTTGTCTTCTTAGAATTTTTTGCTGAGATCATCCAAATTTCATACAGTTGCAGGTTTTGCAGCGCCTGCAAAAGTAGTTTTTCAGCCTGTCCCAAGTTCAAATGTGTGTATGCATCCAAACTATTCGTATCGAACCTTTTGAAAATTTATCCAGCGAATACCCGTTCAGCCTCAATAATCAAATAAACTATATTGCAGGTTACTGAAGCTCAAAAAGTTGAAGGCTTTGAACCTAACAAAGTTGCAGTTGTTGATGTTGGCAAATCATGTGAGTTGAGATTTGGAAGCTACTGTCTATGGCTGCAAGAACATAGGGAAGATATGAAGGATTCTATGGTGAAGAGATTGAAGGACCAGCTTTTTGTTGCAAGAGCATATTTTCCTAGTATTGCAAAACTTCCCACTCAAGAAAAGTTGTCTCGTGAATTGAGACAAAATATTCAGGATTTTGAGCGTGTTCTGAGTGAATCTTCCAAAGATGCTGATCTTCCTCCCCAGTAAGTCATAAACTGCGTGAAATGCTTATAGTGACAGAAGTTTGCTGATAGGGGCTGGACTGTACCTTCTCTTTTCGATGTTATCGAATTTATCTCTTTACATCATGCATTTGCTTTTGTTGTGGTTTTTCATGGAGCGGCTTCTGACATTACCACTATGTCAAAATAGTGCATTGGGATTTGTAATAGTCTTCCAGTTACTCTTTCAAGCAAGATAATGATGTTTTCGCTCACAAGTTAGGCTGTTAAGGAAGGAGTCATTTTAATTTTCTTGTGCTTGTCCTTCCAATTCCTTCCTTTCAGACCCTGTTGTGCCATACTCTTATGATCAGTGAAGTCATGTCTGTCATACCCTATTCATTCCTTTTCATCGTATCTATGGTATTGCTTCCTCTCCAGTTTGTGAAACATAGTAGTTACGGCTCACTTTTTAATCTTCAGAAAGCTCCTTTCTTTAGTGGTTCTTTAGATCAGCATCATGATTATCTGATGCATTAGGAACCTGTTCCTGTAAAGATTTCTTATCCACATGAGCGAACAATAGTCATAGAGTGAGGCACATTGTAGATAAATTTAACTACCTTTCTTGACTATACATGCCTTGCATGTATTGTGATCATCTGCTTCCTTTTTACCTGATTTAGTATGTGATCGCATTTTGTTATTTTCTCTCTGAATAATGCTAAGATACTGAGACTGGTTTGTAAGATTGATTTATAAAGTGAAGTGACAGACTTCTATCGGATACTTGAATAGGATTCACTTGTTAAATATCCACTTATAATTTTCCACATGATTTTGTAAACTAATTTTGTAAATTGTCTTAATATCCCTAGAATTACTCTTTTTTCTTCCTGTCCAGATGTAACTATACTGCCATATTCATATTCCTTAGTCCTTACCTTTAATTTGTTTACATATCAGGATTCGAAAGAAGCTGCAAAAAATGAAGGCTTCAATAGCAAATGCTAAGTCATTTCCAGTAGATTGTAATAACGTATACAAGAAGTTGAGTCAAATCTTGGATTTGACTGAGGACGAGGCTAACTTCCATATGAAACAAAGTGCCTTTCTCTACAGAGTAGCAGTTCAGACCATGCCAAAGAGCCTTCACTGCCTTTCTATGAGGCTCACAGTGGACTATTTTACATCACATTCAAATGATATGGAGGTTCCTCTTTCTGAGAAGTATTTAGACCCCACGTTGCGTCATTTGGTCATATTCTCCAAGAATGTACTTGCATCTTCAGTGGTGATAAACTCAACAGTCATGCATGCAAAAGTATGACTACATATTTCTGATACAAGCTTTGATTTTTCAATTGTTGAAATTTGTTAGTCACTGTAATTACTATATCTCTTATATGTTTGCAGGAAAGCCAAAATTTAGTTTTTCATGTGCTGACAGATCAAGAGAATTACTTTGCAATGAAGCTATGGTACTTTAAAAATGCTTATAAGGATGCCACTGTTCAAGTACTAAATGTTGAAGATCTTGATTTGGACTACCACGATAAAGCAGCTTTATTGCCTCTCTCTTTGTCAGAGGAATTTCGTGTTTCCTTTCATGGCATGAACAATATGTCAATCCTCAAGACGAGAACAGAATACATATCTATTTTTTCAAATTCTCATTATCTTCTCCCTGAGGTATTCCCAAGTTTGAAGAAAATCGTGGTTCTAGATGATGATGTTGTTGTCCAGCAGGACTTGTCTGCCCTGTGGGGCCTCATTATGGGAGGGAAAGTGAACGGTGCTGTGCAATTTTGCTCTGTGAGATTGGGTCAGCTACAAAGTTACTTGGGTGTGAACAGTTTAGACAAAAATTCTTGTGCTTGGATGTCCGGTTTAAATCTGATTGATCTAGCTAGGTGGAGAGAGCTAAAACTCACTGAAACTTATCGAAGGTTGGTGCAAGAGGTGAGGCCGCAACTGCATTGTGCACTTATTTTTTCATTTACCCCTGCTCTAAACAGTACTTGCTTGGTATTGTAATGACTTATTGCGCTGAAATTCTCGCCCACACACGACCCTTTTCTGGCAAGTGTTTTTTCTGCACCTTATATGTATCTGTTTCTTCAGTTTTGGAGTGACGTTGGTCAGAGCTTGACTAATTTACATTTGCAAGATTATTAGAAATGTTGTTGTGGATGCCTGGCTAACCTTCTTCTTTCTGGATGCATATTGCAGTTGGATATTGGGGAGCAATCAATTGAAGCTGCTGCTCTGCGTGCAAGCTTGCTTACCTTTCAGGACCTAATTTTGGCTTTGGATGGCGAGTGGGTTTTGTCAGGACTGGGGCATCAGTACGGTCTTGATAGCCAAGCCATCAGGAAAGCTGCAGTTTTGCACTACAATGGAAACATGAAACCATGGCTTGAGATGGGAATTCCTAAATATAAGGGCTACTGGAGAAAGTTTTTGAATCTACAAGATCAGATATTGAGTGTATGCAATGTGAACCCTTGATTGGGTAGTGATTAAACTGCATGAAGCTCAACTGCCTTTCTGCTGGTAGCATTGTCTTGCAGATGCCTGTTGACTTGGTACCGTACTAACCAGTTGAAAGATTTCTCAGAAAGGTAGCTGCGAATCAAGTGCTGGCAGCCATGAACATTGACATATATCTCCCATTCTTTTGGTAAATAAAAGAATATCTACTTGCCTTGCAAAGCAGGAAAGGAAGACATTCTGTGACCATGTCTGAAATTTTGCAAGGGACTGATCTCTGTCTGGCAGTGAATCCATCGGACAAAGAGGGATACGAGTCTTATTTTTTTGTTCCATAAGGTTGGAATTCGAACGGCTTGAGTGGAAATCGGCATGAATAATTGTTTCGTTCAAGGTGCTACTACAAGGCGCTCCTGGGAAGAGAAAACTACCACTTGATGATAATTCTGGACGGGAAAGCAAGTATTATAGAGTAAGTTACTTGTTTTCTTTCACATTTTTTATTCCGGACATGTCTTTTTTGAACTTGATTTTTTTTGGGTGGTTAAAACAATGGAAGGGCTAATTCTTACATGTATTTGTACCAATTGTACATTCTAGCGTTTATGAAATTGAGCCGACAGCGGCATATCTCCAGCTTGTTCCTCGAGGAATTGGCATGCTTTTGATGCCAAACTGTCAAGCATGATCCATGGCCCTGTAAATAAGCAACTTATCCAAAAATACATGCACCGGGAGTTCACGAAAGATACTTTTGGACCATTCGATTAGGTGGCCACTATGGTTTCACATGGGGCTCACCTGGCTCGATAGTTCCCCGCAGATTAATATGTTGCTTGCGCTCGGAACATGTAATAACTTTTCGTTGATGTTTGGTTGCATGTACTCAGAACATGTGATAATTTTTCATTGTTAACATCAGGGTAGTTTTTCTGAGCATTAATGTGCTCTTTTTGCATATGCGAGCCCTCTTTGTATAATCCATAGAGGATTGACATGGCTTGATACACAGATCAGCTCTATGGTTTGCGGAGAGCGAGATTTGGGAGGTATAATGACATTAAGTCCACATCACAATAGTTGGTCTTTTATTCACCCAGTTTGAGAAAACTGCTTCTGTGGTCCCTAAATGTCGTTATTTCAGCAGTTTAGTCCTTGATTTCGTGCATTATTGCATGTGATTGAGTTGAATCCCGACGTAATTATGCTCGGCCTGGAAGCCCGCTACATAGCAATAGGTAATCGACTCAAATAGTATAAAACTAATCGCTTTCGAAGTTTCGGTCACGGACAAGAATTATGATTCAAATCCATTATCACCGAGTGTGAAGAGAGAGTTATGTCTCCCTAGCATACAAATTTAGAGTGAAATTTCATTTTTAAAAAACGAGAGGAAAATTGTCCAAAAAGTCAAACTTTTTGTACGGTAGCCAATTTAGTCTTAAACCTTTTAACGTTGTCAATTCAGTCCTAAACCTTTTAAAGAGTTGCCAATTTAGTCCTAAACCTTTCAATCGTGCCAATTTAATCTTAAATCTATTGACTATTTGCCAATTTAGTCTTAAATCTTTTTAATGAATTGTCAATTTAGTCCTTCCAGCTAATTTTAGCCGGAAATTACTGACATAGCGGTCCAGTCGGCGCCGGCTATCCTAAGTGGCACTGACGTGGATAAATTTCTATTTTAAAAAAAAAAATCGAATTTTTTATTGATTTTTATTGATTATTTTACTTTATTCTTTTCTTTTCTTTTCTTTTCCTTTCTTCTTCTTCGTTGAGCTGGCGAGTCGCCAGCCACTGGACAAGGCCGCGAAGCCCTCGTCGGTCGTGGGCAAGGGCGTTGCGGCCCTCACCCGCCCTCGCTGTGGCCAGCGAGGGCCCGGGTGAGGGCTCTCAATGCCCTCACCAGCCGCAGCGAGGGCTCGCGAGCCCTCACTAAATCCGGCGAGGGTCGCGACGCCCTTGCCAGATCTGGCGAAGGAGTCGTGGCCCTTGCCGAGGCCGTTGCCGACCACAGTCAGGGCGGGCGACGGCTCGCAACGCCCTCGTCGGCCGCAGCAAGGACTCGCAAGCCCTTGCCAAATTCGACGAGGGCTGCAATACCTTCGCCAGATTTGGCGAGGCGAGGGCTGCAATGCCTTCGCCAGATTTGGCGAGGCGAGGGCATCGCGGCCCTCGCCCACGGCTCGGCTGGGGTCTCCAGCCCTCGCCCAGTGGCCGGCCATCTCTGCTAGCCCTCAGTCGGCGACTGGCCGGCTCAACGAAAAAGAAAAGAATAAAAATAAAAATCAATAAAAAAATCAATTTTTTTATTAAAAAAATATATAATTATCCACGTCAGCGCCACATAGGACGGCCAGCGCTAACTGGACCGCCACGTCAACGATTTCCGGCCAAAATTAGCCCAAAGGACTAAATTAACAATTCGTTAAAAGGTTTATGACTAAATTGACAAATAGTTAATAGATTTAGGACTAAATTGGCACGATTGAAAGGTTTATGACTAAATTGGCAACTTTTTAAAAGGTTTAGGATTGAATTGGCAAAATTGATATGTTTAGGACTGAATTGGCCGCTGTAAATAGGTTTAGGACTTTTTTGAACAATTTTCCCCAAAAACGAGTGCCGGTAAAAATGGTCATATGCTAGAGACCACAAGTGGTGTTGCTTTTGCTTATGATAAAACCGTAAAATCGCAATACCATAATAAAATATGCACTGGAAAGTGAGATTTCTAAGGACAGCATGTAGATAGGAGACATTACCTTAGGTTTTCTTCTTTTGCCTGATTAGGTTTGTTTTCTTGGATCATGTATCCTATGGCTTTGGTGTACCCTCTCCAAACCCTCCATCACTAGGTCAATTCTTGGTGCCAAGAAATAGTCTTAACTTAAATTGAAGAGCAAAACCTAGTTAGGGAAAAGAGTTAGAGAGACGGGGATGACTCACGGACCGAGCACGTGTGAAAATGTTTTTCATTATCGTGAATGACTCGAAGGAAATCGAATCCGCGCAGATTTATGGATCAGAAAGTTGAAGATGTCGATTCGGAGTTCCGTGAATCCATACTTCAAAAGTATCCCAAATTACTGGCCATGAATACACTCAAACAAAGAGCGAGGAGGAAGATAGACAACTCCATTTACGAATCGCAACGAATACATCTCGTTAGGGCGTGAAGATGCGCAGCAATAACAAATGATGCATCCCCGCATACAGTTTGGTCTACTCGACCTTGTCGACGTATTGTGTCTATCGTACTAAGTTGAATCGCAATCATAGTGCGTTCGTAGATGAGCATATAATCATAAAACGCATCTGTACAGAGTTTATATCCATGTCTATCTATTTTCATATCAAGACTCAAGAACCCAATTCTGTATCTAACCCCGCAAAGTACACTCAGCAGTTCCTCTTGGCCTTTCTCCAAAGGAAAGAGGAATGCTGAGACTTTTCCGCAGATTTTTACTGTAAAATATTTTCATCAGCTATGTGGTTCTACATGTATATATATCTCATCGAATTCTAACTTGGGTTTCAATTCTAGTTAAGAACACAAAACCGAAAGGATGGACTTAGAGCAGATGCGATCCATTATGACTACAAAGGCCATGACCAGGTCACTATCGCTGCCATGTTGCACCACCAAGTTGAACACGTCGGTTCCAAGCAAAACCGTAGGGCTCGCTCTCTTCCTAGTGATCTTGGCCACGAATTCTTCACCTCCGGAGCGCCTGATTATACAGTTTCGACTCCTGAATGACCCTTCAACCGTGAATGCCGGTTTCTTGGAGCCCCCTATGAAGACTTCCGCTGTATCCTTTTTTCGTTGGAGGAAGGATGACACTCGTCTCATGGAAAAGAGCTTGAAGTTTTGACCCTCTTTACACTTATCTTCTCCTGTGTATGCATTCCACTGGCATTGCATGCTCAGAATCTGTTGATGAAAGGGGGAATAGTATGAGATTAAGACTCAAAGCCATAAAACGTTTATATTAACATCTATAGGGACTTTGATCGAATTGTGCAGGAGAAAGTATAACCTATGGCGCTTCTCTTAGATTGGATGGCGCACTAGCGCGAAATTGTGAACTAATCAAGTACTTGCACGTAGTATTGTTTTCGAATGAGCGATGTTAATAAACGATACCATGTTGCTAAAAAACAAAAAAATATGATTGAATTGGTGATATTCTATCAACATGTCACTCATCATTGTATGTTTCAGAATACAAACTTTCCCCGATATATCTAATAGAATGAGTTAAAACAACAATGAGTACTGGATAAGCCAGATTAAAATTGGCATTTCAAACATATACAACAGCATATTAAGTGTGTTTATGAGATTCCGGATCAAGAAACAAAGTCGTGTTCTGATTTCCTCGTTCAAGTCACAAGGATGGCGCTTTTACCTGGGGTCTCAAGCTCATCAAAGCATTTCCGGCTCCATCCATGAGGACGAGCCCGCCCCTGGCGGAGCAACACCCTTTCCTCGAGTAGTTCTCCATGCGAAAAACAAGTCTCCCATGCTCGTCGAAGACAGTGAACCCGTCGGTCCCTTGGAAACTCATGCTCGATCTCTTCCACACCGTGAACTTGGCCGGACATTGATCAGGGCGTCGGCAGCTGCCGTTTCTCGCTGCACCCTCGCATTTATTCTCAGCCGGATGAATTCTCGACATCGAGACACGACACCTTTCAAAGAAGACAGAAGGAGATTGAAGATCCAACAGAAAGTTGATGGAGCAAAAGAGTTGTCTGAAACTCGAACTGAATTCGAAGGTCTTTTTATAAGTTGAAATAATGAGGTTGGTTGATGCAAGGAACTGCATGGAGAGAGAGAGAGAGAGAGAGAGAGCTTTTTGTCTCTCTAATTGGCCAGTAGTGGTCCATTACGCAGGGTTTGCTTAGCTTTAATTTATGGCGTTATCAACGACATGTTGCTTTTCTCCCTTTAATCTCTGTCTCTTTGGAATCCTTTTCCAGACATGATTTGCACTTTGCCATCAATAGCTCGCAATATGCTAGCAATCTACATGATGATTTTGCTTTTAGTTAGTTCCGTGTCTTCTCTTTGCAAGGCATAGTTTGGCATCTATAAAGATGTGCAATGGCGTCTAAGATTTTAAGTGTTTTTTCTCCCCCAACATTTTTTCATTGCATCGTCACTAAAGGTGTTATTTTCAATCCATCATCTAATTTTTCCAAAAACAGCCAATTTAGATTAGATAGAGGAAGAAAATCTTTACTTGTGTGAATGATAAGTATGAATATCGAGAAATTTCCCGCGATCGTGATATCCTAATCTCTATCGAGTCAAAAGTCGACGTCTCAATCAAACACACGTGACAAACTTTGTCATTGCAGTCGACTTCTAATTTTCTCCATCTAATAACTTAGGCGGAAGTAGATCTTCCACGACGCACGATCTAACTAAAGTTCAAGAACTATGCAAACAATATGATCGCGTTTCAATTGGATCCGTGACTTGCTCTTGTAATCTTGCTACCGTCGCGGTTCGGAAACCGGCACGAACTCTCTTATCTGATGGCAGCATTTCGGTGTGCATTTTGCCATGAAGATTTGAATAGAATGCAGTACGAATAGGGATGGCAAAGGTCCAATGGAATGTTTTGATGTATTAACATATTAGCAACTTGGGTTGAGACATGAAGGGTCTTCTGAGATTAATGCAACTAAACAACTTGGTTTAGTGCCCCATGTTTTGAGTCAGAAAAGCACTCAAACAATGACATGAATTAAACAATGATTAATCGCATTCTCTGAATGAAAGCAATGGCAAAAGAAAGGTCATTTTCACTCGAAGAGAGAGGATTACTATAAGAAAAAATTGTGGCTTTTCAATGCTAGCCGACACCCGTTAGGGCTTTTTGTCCTTAGGAAAAAAAGCTGACCAGAGAGAAAAGGGTTAGGTGATAAAAATCCATCCATGCAGCCCAAAACCTACGAAGCACTTGTCCATTTTCCTTCCTAAGTGGTTTCCTAGAACTAGTTAAATTTCTTTTATTTTAGCTTATTATTTGTTTCGAGTGCTGGCGGCCAAATAAAAAATGCAATTTCCACATGTGGAATTACTTTGTAGATAAATATAAGGGATAAGTGCATTGAAAGTCCTAAAACTTATTGTGAAAATGCAATTTAATCATAAAACTTTCAAAAAGTACAATTAAATCCTAAAACTTATCGCGAAAGTGCAATTGAGTCCTGAAACTTTCAAAAAATGCAATCAAGTACTAAAACTTGTCAAATTAGTTGAATCAAGTCCTTCCGTTAATTGCACTTTTTGAAAGTTTTAAGACTTAATTACACTTTCGTAACAAATGTTAGGACTCGATTGCATTTTCGAGATAAGTTTTGGAATTTCCAGTGTATTTATCCATAAATTTAACTAGCACGCATGGCAAGATCGCAAAGTCATTGCGGAAATAACTTTTTTACTCTGGCTACGGACGTCCTCTTTCTTCTAATTAAAGAGAAACCTAAAAACAAAGGAAAGAAAATAGAAAAAGTGTTAAGTCGCATATTTAGGTGATTTGCCGATAAAAGCCTATTGGCAATTTTCTACTTTACATAGAAAGTGATCGGTCATGACTCAAAGCTATCATAAGTCCCACTCTTGCAATTAATGGCCCCTAATTAGCTATGATAAGATCATTAATTATGGCATTTAGTGATTGGTAGACCTGTTAAATGGGTCTTAAACCCATATATTACCCATTTAAAAAATAAATGAATCATATATGAGTCACTGTAACTTTGAAGAGCCCATCTCAAATGGGTCTTAAAATTTTAAGCTTATTATAAATGGGTCTTAATGGGTTGAGTGTGGAACCCATTTCCAACCCACCAATTAAGCCCACACACACTTTCCCCCATTTTTATAAAAATATTTTTTTAAAAAAATTGAAATTATTTTTATTTTATTTTTTTCTCTTTTACTTTTATTTTTCTTTTCTTTCTTTTTCCTTTATTTTCGGCCGGTGGCCGAGGGAGGGATGACCTTGCCGGCCTCCGGTGAGGTGACCTCGCTAGAGGCCGGCGAGCTCATCCTCGCCTGTGTCGCCGTGGCACGTCGCCGGCGAGTGGCCGATCGCCGGCCGTTGCCATGGCTGGCCACCGGCCAAAAATAAAGGAAACAGAAAAAATAAAAATAAAAATAATTAAGAATTCGATTTTTAAAAAATAAAAAATTATTAAATCATTAAATTGAATGCATGAAGTAAAATCAAATCAGATTTTATGTACCAAACGTCGGAAAATATTTTCTAGTTCATTTTCAAGTTTCAGCCAAACACTATAAATTTTTTTATTTTCTTGGAAAATGATTTCATGGAAAATATTTTATAAAAATATTGCATTTTTCATGAAGCAACAAAACCTCAATTTTAAAAAAAATTAATGAAAATTTTTCACTAGCTTTGTATTGTATGAAAATGTTTTAGTAGTATAATTTTTTAAAAAAGTCATAAGAAACAAGTTTTCCTATATTGAGTTAAATATAGAAGTGTTTTAGTAATATGAGTCGGGTAGGGTATGGGTTGGATATGGGTCGGGTCGGGATATTTACATTACCAATAAATGGGTCATAAACGGATTAATGGGTCAATTTGGGTCAGACCATTTACGATCCGGCCCACCCGTTTAACAGGTCAAGTGATTAGGCAGTGTAAATGAAACGATTTGGTGATTTACTTTTGGCTTTCTATTACCATCCCAATCTTTTTAACATGTTACTTTGCATGAAGGATTAATGGGAACTTGCTAAACTCAACTATAAGTACATATAATGATTAAAAAAGGTCAATATATATATATGGCTGTTGCATAATTCACAAGACTATTCACCTTTTTAGAGCTTATCTTGTCAATTCCTTGCATAGAGAACCAACACGAAACTAATTTAGCGCAGATTATCGTAGGGTGTCGGCATGCAATTAGAGCGAGAACTCTGCATTTTTCTCATCGCGGGTTGACTTGCTCACCGGATAAAGTAATGCTCCATTGCGATGATGACTAATTTTAAGGCCGTATCTTTTGATCGCCCCGAAAGACGTCCTAATCCATCCTGCTTAGCGCACTCCCACTTCACATAATTAATCAAGCAAGTTAGGCATTCATTGATAGTGGGATCAAGTGATGTAACCTCGTCACTTCCCAAGAACGTGGTTCGAGTTTGACCTTTGTTGTGTCGATGTTCATGTGGTTGTGCTCCGATTCATTACACAACAGACAGAGGGGAAACCCAAAAGAAAGAATGCAAAACGAGATAAGACCAGGTGGACCGCACAACTGATTCGTGAACACGAGAGCATCAGCACAAACGCAAACACATGTTGATGCTTTACCCAAAAAGAACACAGCACAACACAACACAACACAATACAATACAATACAAACATTTGATAAGGTTAGTGCACGCAACATTTGATAAGGTTAGTGCACGCAGCAGTTAAGATAAGGAGCAGCAGCGGAAACGGTGGGCTCACCAAGCAATACCAGTCATTATCGGCAACTCCGCTCCTCCATGTTCAGCCTCAACTTTGATAACGTTGTTTTATCTGTTCTATCCATTAGATGATGGTGGAGGGAGGGGATGGCGATTAGCACAGAGATGCAGAAAGTGGTGGCGGTGTGGGAAATTTTAAAAATTAAAAAAATGACATCTTTATTTTCGTTTTTTTAAATATATTTGGGCCAATCAAAAGAGAAGCTCTTTAGCCACGAACCCTCTGAAATCTGCAGCCAGTCGCCAACGTGTGGCTCAGAGTCAAGTCAACTGGGAGATTACAGCAAGAAGAGAGCAGGAAAAGATATAAAATAGGTTACATTTCTTTAAGCAAATACTCTTTTTATGGCATCGTTGGCCCAAGTATATACAGGCATAAATTTAAATTATTTGGATGGTCTCAAATGAGCAGGTAAAAAATTGAAGATATAAATAACATTGGTCTAGAACGACGGCCACAAATTAACGCACGACCATCCATAGATATAATTATTATATAATGCAAATGGAACATCCTACTTTTAAGGGATCTCAGTCCTATTTTTCCGAAACTTCCTCAATTATTTAGTTTATAGATATCGTGTTCCAAGGCAAATGCGTAATTTCATTTTTCTATCTCAAAACAACCGGGGAAATTACCAAAAGAAAGCCATAAATATATTACAATTATGTCAATTCAATCTTAAATATTTTTTTTTACATTTGCACCAATTCAATCAATTCGGCCAATTTTGGCTGAAAATCGTTGACATAGACGCCGGCCATCCAATGTGACGCAACCGGTGCTGAGTTAAATATTTTAAATAATATTTTAATATTTTTTTGAATTTTTTTTTCTTTCCCTTTCTTTTTTTTTTTTCTTCTTCCCTTCCTTCTTCATCTAACCGATCACCGGACCTCGACAATCGGCCGGCAAGGCCGACATCGCCATCCCTAGTCAAGGCTCACCCTCCCCTAACAATAGCGATGTCGAGCCTCGCCATGCTGGGCGAGGGCGAGCCTAGCCCGCCCGTGGCAAGGCTCGGCCTTGTCCAATGATTGGGAGGTCGCCCTTGTGTGCCCTTGCCTCTGGCCAGTCAATGAGGTCTAATCTTCTTCTCCCAAGATCTAAGGGAAAAAAAAAAACAAGAGAGGAGAAAAAAAACTCTACAGGTGAGATATAGAACTAGCCCATCTAAAACCGAAATGCAAAGATTAGATCTTTTCACATGAGAAATTTACCATTGTATCAACTAGAAGCAAGGGCCAGTGAGGGCAACCTCGTCGTCACTAGGCGAGGCCGAGCCTCGCCAGGGGCAGGCTAGGCTTGCCCTCGCCCAGCATGGCGAGGCTCGACATCGCTATTGTTAGGGGAGGGCAAGCCTTGCCTAGAGACGGTAACATTAGCCTCGTCGGCTGGTCGCCGAGGTCCGGCAACATGCCGAAGGAAGAAGGAAGGGAAGAAGAAAAAAAAGAAAGAGAAAGAAAAGAAAAAAGAAAAGAATAAATCAATCAATCAATCAAACAAAAAATATTAAAATGTTATTAAAAATTTCCACATCAGCGCCGGCCACCTCACGTCAGACGGCTTGAGTCCATGTCAGTAATTTCTAGCCAAAATTGGACGAATAGACTGAATTGGCACAAATACAAAAGGATTAGGACTCAATTGGTAAAAAAAAAAAGGTTTAGGCCCAAATTAACACAATTATAATAAGTTTAGGACTTTTTTTGTTAATTTCCTCGGTTGTTGTAAGATAGAAAAGATGCAAATTTCAATATAAAAGAGATAAAATAGAATTATGAACTTACGCATTTGCCCCGGAACACAATGTGTAAACTAAATAGCTGAGTTCTGGCCAAAAAAAAAAAAACTAAATAGCTGAGCATGTTTCGGAAAAAAAAAAAAGATTGAGATCCCCGAAAAGGAGGACGTTGCATTTGCTTTATATAATAATTATATGTATGGATGGTTGGTGCGCTAATTTGTGGCCGTCGTTCTAGACCAATGTTATTTATATCTTCATTTTTTTCCTGCTCATTGAGACCATCCAAATAATTTAAATTATGCATGAATACTTGGGCCAACAATGCCATAAAAGAGTATTTGCTTAAAGAAATGTAACCTATTTTATATCTTTTCTTATTGTTTTTGCTATAATCTCCAAGTGGACTGAATTGGCACAAATGCAAAAAGTTTTTTTTTTGGGTAAGGCACAAATGCAAAAAGTTTATTACTCAATTATCAAAAAAAAAAATTAGGACTCAATTTGGCACAATTACAATAAATTTATAATTGTTTTGGTAATTCTCCCTACAACAACCCTCCACCTTCAAATATTTTCATCTTTTCACATGTACAATTTCCATGAATTGCGCTGTTTTACCAATCATCCCGTTCCATTATTCGACGATTCAAATGTTCCATAATAAGATAATTTTGCGCTTTATCTTACAAATGCCAATCTCTTGCACACACGAACGCGTGCGCACGTTTGCTAGTCCTCTTCTCTAGCAACCTAATTATCAATTGGAAACATTTCATTTAACACGTTGTATTATTGGGCTGGTAGGTTCAACCACTTGACAACATTATTAGGGACTTAGAATTGGCCTATGTCTTATTGGGGGACCAAGAATTGTTAGGAGGGTTGAGAGGACAAATTATTATATATAGACGTAGCATTTGGTCATATCAACTATATCGAGTTCGTACTTACCTATCTAAGTTGAGCTTCCTCTTCCTTAAAAGAAAAACATGGAATATCTTTTTTCCAAATCGTGAGATCGAATCAAGAAAAAGTCATGTAGAAAACATGGAGTTACTAGATCAAAATGATTCTAATGTTTAATTCAATTAAATAACAAGGAATAATCACACACAAAAACATAACCATTGATAATGTAATATAGATGACTCCAATGTCCATAGGAACTCCTCATTTTTTCTAAAAGAAAATGACGAGAAACTCAGAAAGTGCTTTTTTTTATTTATTGTTTTTCACTGTAAAAGGGAGCAATTTAGCAAAAGAGAGATAGAAAGCAAAACCAATGTGCAAATAGTGGAGGCTAGAAAAGATTCATTCTCAAGAGATTACCTCTCTTACGAGGAGATTGATGCACCCCAGAATACTACTTTGGAGGGGTCTCAAGAAATTGATCCGTCGCCTCCGATATCGCATCCACTTTTGCTAAGAAATCCGCATCGCGCAGTCTCATTACCTTTGCACAAGCTCATGGCAATTTTATATGCACAGGCCTCTGATCGGCACTTCCATTTCGCGCTACTACGTATTGCATGTTAACCAGACAGCAAGCATGAGCAAATGTCCAAAAACATGCCAACTTTCACAGCCAAACAAACACAAGAAAATACACACACAACACTTGAACAGTAACAGTTAATAGGAGTAACTATTAGAGTTTCCTGGAACCGTCAAAACTCACAGCCATTACACACATTTGCTCAATTCCCAAACTGGAACTGCATCATCAGTCATGAAACTTTAGCCTCTTTCAGGGAACCCTTCCCTGACCTCCCCAAAGGGAAAAAACAACAAGAGAGGAGGAAAGAAACTCTAAGGGTGAGATACAGAACTATCCCATCTGAAACCGAAATGCAAAGATTAGATCTTTTCACATGAGAAATTTACCACTGTATCAGCTAAACAAGACCTTGAGATTAATACAACCACAACATCCACAGACCACGGTGGAGTTGACTGGAACTATGGAACACCACGACACGATGTGACTTCTTCTTGCGGGAAGAAGCGAATGCACCCACCATTATAGTTAAGCGACTTTTTGTCATTCTAAAGAGGCTTGGGGAGGAAGAGGCACAACTAAAGGAGTATACACAATTTAGTAGCAGTTACTCATCTCACTCGGCATGCAGTGGGGCCACCCGGTGAACAGTTAGGGTTTGGAGACCGGCAGCTAGCACCAGGACCCACATTGGTTACGAACCGGCGACGGGTCCGATAATCAGAAACTCCACCCATTGGGAAGGAACCGCCTACTCCTAGTGTTGACGGCATTTCATTTACACCATCATTACTACCTTGTAGAGGTTCCAAGGTTTCGACAACATCACTCATTAGGGGTCTTGCTTTGGGGTTCTGGCTCAGACAATAGTAGGCTAAACTGCACGCCTTTTGAGCTGCTCTTGCCGAATACTGATTCTCCAATCTTGGATCGATTATTTGCAACAATTTTCTTTTGTCGTTCAGTTTGGGCCGGGCCCAGTCAACCAGGTTCTGCTCCTTGCTTGGTCTGGTCTTATCAAAGGACTTCCTCCCAGTCAAAAGCTCCAATAGAACAACTCCGAAGCTGTACACGTCACTCCGCGCTGTTAAGTGACCTGCTCATCAGGTAAAGAGTGTTAAGAGTAATTCAAACAGAAGCATAAAGAACTTTTTGAGCTGGACTCTTCAACAACACGATTGTCAGTAGTTTCGTTTTTTAATGAAAAGGTTACGAGTATCAATTTTTGACACATCATGTAAGTGCAACTGGTCATAAGTAGTACGTAACCAGGACTGCCAAGAATGCACAATTGTCGTCCTCTTCCAGAAACTTTCAGTGGTTAATAAATTGAGAAATTGGTAGCACCAAAGCTTAAATATTCCTCAGCACAGATTCTAGATTATGAGAACTGCAACACCAGAAAGTGAAAACTTCTTTCCCCATCCGACCAACAAATTTCAATATCTACTAGCATTTGTTACTTTATCAGGGAAATATAACTTACGTACTCCATCACTTAATTATCACTTCTACATGATCTTCCCACAATTCATTTTCCTTTGATGAAAATAATAACCGAAAGAGTAAATATATTGGTGTGTGTTTCGAAAGGAAACATGGGTTAATATAGTTCATTTACTTCAAGAAGACCAGCATTACGCATATTTTGTCTTCATCAAATTCAATGCAATATCTTGCCCATCCGTCCTTCATTGATCATAAGATATTTACCATATTTATCGTTTTTTTATAGGTATTTTATTACCATATTACCATAGGGACAAATGCACTTTCGCTATAGACTTTTGCTATTGGAAATACATTGAGGATACAAAGAACATAACTTCTTGCGGAAAATTAGAGTCTCCTGCATTTTAACCGGCAACTCGACAAAATAGAATAACACCACCGGCACCAACGCCACACCAATATATATAGTGTACGTTATTTCCCACCCTTAAAGAATGTTTAAAATAGTTTGCTCCTAGTTCATGACCTGATGGGATATACCCAAAATAAATGCACTTTATGCTTCTATGGTAAAGCGAACAAACACCAAAACATCTCATCGACCTACCAGTCATTACGTACTCAGGGGCAGCATAACCATACGTCCCCATAACACGGGTTGATACATGGGTATCATCACCCTGAGGCCCAGCTTTTGCAAGTCCGAAGTCTGAAAGCTTTGCCGTATAATCCTGTCGATCATAGGGAAGTAGGTAAATAAAGCTCTCGCTCTTTAATAAAGCAATTCCGAGGATGGTTTAGGGTAAGCGGCAAACTCACAGAGTCCAAAAGTATATTTGAGGTTTTGAAGTCCCGATAGATGACTGGTCTTTCAGCATTGTGAAGGAAAGCAAGTCCTTTGGCAGCCCCAAAAGCAATCATCATCCTTGTAGCCCATGGTAAAGGAACAGTTGCTTCTAAATACCTCACGAAAAGACCATATTGTATTGAGTTTAAAGTACTGGCGTATATCTTTGTAAATGCATAAAATGAGCTCACAATAAGTATAAAGGTTTTAATTAGATGGATTTTCTCAACTAAATCAAAGCAGCATACAGTAGTGAAGATACCAAACTTTTATTGTCTAGACTTCTTTCAATAAAAGATTCTACTTTTGAATCTTTCAATCAGATCATTGTAGCTTTGAAAGTTAAATTGAACGACTTTGTCAACCATTCACTGGAAAAGCTAACGAAAAGCTACTGTGTCTTGTCATGAGGCAGTTGGCACGTAGATGAAATGACATGTCATCCTAAGTGCTGCATTAACTTTAGATTCCCAGAAGGCTGATCTCCAAAATAGAGCAACCTCATTTGAAGATTTTGAAATAATAGTTCCCTGATTGAATGATGCACAATGTCGAGTTGCTACTTTGTTGATCCCTCCATAATCAATTGCATGAGTAGCAAGAACTTTCAGTGGACAAATCACAATTTAGCGGTAAGACTAACTATTATAGACAATGATTTGACCGCATCACAAGAGACATGATGCTGGAAGCTCATGCACATAGATGAGATAAGAAAGGAAACACTAGCCTATATAATTCGTCAAACAAAAGCCCCTGTTAGACATTGATCAGGTAAAGTACAAGCCTGAAAGCTGAGACTGAGGAGAAAATGGGGAGTTATGTTGGTGCAAAAAAAGTATCAAATAAACGGCATATAAGATCATAGCATGGACAACATACTGAGCTACATGCATGCTAACCAAAGTGTAACAAAAGCAATTCCAGAGTAATAAATCGCATACAAAAAGATTCAACATCTCCGTGCATATGCTCACCAGCATAAAGACAAATAAAGTCAAACTGCAGCCATTGAAACTGAACATGTGCTACAGTGGTTTGACCAAATATTTTTCCTAATACATAACGGAACTAATGAGAAAATACCATCTTAAAGAAAAGCACCGTGTTACGGTGAAATGAATGAGGGTACTCTTTACGAAGATCATAGTAATTAATAATAAACTGCTGGGCGCGAATTTTTGTCTATGCCAATATGGAAGAAGAGATGATGAAGTTGTTGATAGACGCAAATGGAATATTGGGAACTTTCTTCAATTTATGTCTGTTAGTGACGAGGGAACTTGAACCAACAAGTTTGACAGTTTTGGCTTAAGCTGTTGCATTTAAAGATGCATTCAATACCATATCTGAGTGAGGGTACTGCATTCAACCAACAAAATCCATCCAACTCACAAGATGAACGAGATGAACATGCAGATTAGATATCAAGTTTCATCTCAATTTTAAAGGCCCAAACCAGCACTTAGACCTATTGTAATTCCTCTAGTAATACATATGTCAGAAATGATAATTGTTAGTAAAAAGGTCACGAACATGTGAATTCACTTGAAAGAGGTTCATTTTCAAAAAAACATGTCATCCACGAAATAGCATTTAAACTAGCCACTAAGACATAATTTGAACACAAAATATACACGTGATACTTAAATACACGGGAGACAAAGAAAAATGTACGCACTTCGGAATAGGTGGTTCTCAAGGCTCCCTCGGAACATAAACTCATACACAAGTAATCTGTGATCTTCCTCGCAGCAATAACCAATCAATTTCACCAGATTTGGATGTCTAAGCTGTCCAAGAAAGTTGACCTCCGTCTGACAAATATACATCAAAGTCAAACAAGCTGGCACAACTCAAAAATACTGCTAATTAAAGATTTAAACGGAAGAAGAAGTGAGGAGGAAGTGAGGGAAAACGACCATACAAGCCATTCCCGGTGGCCCTGAAGACCCTCCTTGTTGAGAACCTTAACAGCGACTGGAAGAGATTTAAGTCCAACCCTCACATTCTCATCAATATAACCTTTGTACACAGTCCCAAATCCACCCTCCCCCAGGATGTAATCGGAGCGGAAACTCTTGGTAATAGTCTCGAGTTCATAAAGTGTGAACGCGATCACATGGGTGTAGAGCATGGCATTTTTTCTTGAGTCCTCGAAGTTTCTGGGGGTTGAACAATCACTCAGATCTGATGTGGAGCGGCTATGCTTTCTCTCTGATGGTGGGTTTTTAACGGGCAATGGAGATAATATTTGAAGTTGTTGGACTGCCAAAAGGACAAACTAATTGTAAGATAAATGAAACCCTTCCTGCTAATTATCCAAGGAGAAAGGAACCCAATTGCCCAACATTTAAAATCTGACCCACAAATGAGAATGACCAAACATATTTATAATGGGTCAACAAAATCAGAAACAACCAGGAGCCAATCAATGTAAGAAACATTGTCAAATTCAGAAAGTCGAAGTAAAAACTTCAGCTCCAACTATCATCATCATCCAAATCATTACCCAAAAGGAAAAAGTAAGCAAATGGTAAAAAGTGTCTACAATAGCACAATGTGAGAGGCAAAAAAAAGAGCACTAGATCTAGAGACAGAAACGTGAGAGAAACGAAAAGCTGACCTTGCGCATGCGCATTAGCCACAACAGCAGATTCTTCTCTAGTACCACAGTTGCCCATCTTATTCGCCCACCGCCGTTCTTGTTCTCGTTCCGGGTCTCAACGTTCTTGTTTAGATGAAGCAAAAGCACAAACACCAACAGTGGAAAGGAAGAATTCCTAGTTGCAGAGCTCCAAGTGATTGCCTTCCTCTTCCCTTTTCTCCCTCCTCTCTTGACCCTTTACTGTATGTAGATTATACTCTTCTTTTTCTCTCTCAAAGTAGATGAGGACTTTCTCTAGTTAAAAAAAGTAAACAGAAGAGCGAAACCCATTAAACAATGCAAACACATACTGGGGGAGAAGAAAACCAATACAAAAGATACTTAGAACATGATCACTATTAAACAATGGCCACTACACATCTCCAGATCCCAAAAGTCGCCCCCCGCTCTCTCTCTCTCTCTCTCTCTCTCTCTCTCTCATAGTAGGGATGGCAACCGGGCAGGGCGGGGATCGCGTGTCCCGGCCCACAATGGCTTCTGGGACCCGCGACCCGTGCAGCTTGCCCCGCCCGAAACAAGAAGAGGAATGTGATCTTCAACTCTACAGTTAACGACACTTTCTAGACAAGAACGTCAAAATCGAGCCAAACAGTTCGAATCTTGCGGGCTTCGCAGCAACCCGAGAGAGGGGTTTTACACTCAAGACTCAAAAAGGGCATCCTCAGATTCCGGCTTCACATTGGAAAATGCAGCTCAGATTCAAGACAAAGCCATGAGCAAAGAGAGACAGAGAGAGAGACAGAGAGAGAAACGAAGAGAGCACTGACGGGTATGACTGGTGGGCTGCCACGAAGTTGGGTTTTGAGCTCAAGATGGAGCGACCATGGTGAGCACTGAACACGAAGATGTGGCTGGTGAAGGAGCCGAAGACGCTCCCATCACATGTCTCTCTCTGGGTGCGTGTGTGGATGATGAAAGGTGAGAAGGAAAAGAAGGATTTTAGAGAGAGAGAGAGAGAGAGAGAGAGCGACCAGAAAATGAGGGTTTGATGGTGAAAAGTGAGAAGTTCAGGACACACGGTCATTTCTTTTAAGGATTAATCGGAGAATGACACGTGTCGCCGCGGATATTTAGAGATTTTTAAGGTTTTTGTTTTTTTTTTAATTTTTTTATTTCTCCGGATGAAGTTTCTTGCTCGTCCTGTTCTATCTAGTTAGGATATGGTCAGGGGATTCAAAAGTTAACCCAATACATGGCAAAATTCATGATTAATTTGACATTACATTTCACCAAACTTGGATTGTGTGAGTTGTGGGATCTTTGAAATATTGGTTATGCGAGACTTGCTTTGTCGTGGGTAATTATGAATTGTGATATGACGTTCTTGATTAGTAATCAAAATGGGAAAAAAAAAATCGGATTACGGTTAGCAGAGAACTTAGATATTCAAAGTTTAGGGAAGAACGGTAACAAATAAAATATCTACTCCGAGTTTACTATTGTAATGCGGATCAATGTATATAAGAGTGTGATTTAAGTTTATGGTAAAGATCTTATTTCGCAAGTCAACAAGTGAAAAACAATCCCGCTTTTGAGGACCAACTCTAGTTTCGACTCACCCCGCACCATGGGATGATGATGCTTCGATCGCACACCCCAGTGCAAGTTTGATTTTGCGCACGCTTATCTATTGAACTACGTGATATTTAGGGTGAGAGACTCTCTGAGTTATAAATATTGTCCTATACGACAAGGTAGGGATCAAAAGGCCCGAACTTCTTTCCATTGGTTATCAAATATAGGCCCAATTTATTACCTATCTGCCATTCCCCTCTTTTAGGCGTCAACATCTCCTCTCCCTAAACTCTCTCAAGAGTTTCTTGACCAAAAAAAAAAAAAAAAACTCTCTCAAGAGTTTCAAGAGTTTCCTTTTATTTTTTCCTTTTTTGAATAAAGAGGAACTTCATTCTTATACGTAAGTGATAAGTATACTCGAAATTGTAAACTTGTCACTAAATTGCAATCAAATCCTAAAACTTGTCAAATTGGTTCAATCAAGTCCTTCCGTTGATTACACTTTTTAAAAGTTTCAAGACTCGATCACACTTTCGTGACAAGTTTTAAGACTTGATTGCACTTTGTAAACGGTTTAGGACTCAATTGCACTTTCGTGATAAATTTTAAAATTTAATTTCACTTTTTTAAAATTTTTAATTTTTAATTATATTTTCGTGACAAGTTTTGGATTTCTTAACCCACTGTCCCTCTCCCTAAAATCCTAAAAGGGAAAATAAAAAAGAGAGAACTTGAAATTTACGAGCAATGGCAATAGGCCCAAAGTGGATAGACCAAGAAAGGCCCAAACTTGTAGACACGAAGCAATGACCCATTTCTCTCCTTTCCCTCCTCTGTTTTTTCTGGCTCTTCTGTAAACCTCCAGTACTGTCATCCTCTGGATTAGGATAGAGTTTCCTGAGCTTGGGAGTGTTGTTGAGCTATGGCGATGGCTTGTGGATGCAGTTCTGCCGATACCCGATGGAGCATGGGGTCTCTCAAGTCGGCCCTTCCTTCCCTTCCTCCTCTTCCCAAGGCGGCGGCGGCGGCGGCGGCGGTGAGGGCTCCTCCTTCCTCTGTTCGGTTCTTTTCCGTCTCTAAAAGGGCCTCCTATGCTCTCCTTCGCAAACCCCAGTTGCAGTTGGGCTCGTTCGCGGGGTTGTCCCCGCTCAATCCCCTTCTCTCCCTCGGGCTCGCGGGTATGCCTGTTTCTTCTTCGATGCAATGAGTGTGTTTTCCGTGTTTCGACGTCATTGCTCTTGTGGGTTTCTTGTATATTTGGCGAATTGACCTGTTGACATTGTCTCGGTGGTAGTAACTGACAGAGTTTGTGAAATGATGGCTAGGACTTGGGGATAGAGTTGTCTCCATTTTGGGCTTTGTCGCTCTTGTTGAATGAGTTTCTCGTGATGTAAATTTGATCTTCTGTGGTCTATTAACAGGTTGAAGTTGGACATGATGTGCAGCATTGTATGTGGCTCAAGTGTCTTTGTTTTTGGTAGAGATTTTATGCTTCAAGTTTCGAGAGAATGTGATTGGTTGTCATTTTCGAATGGCCGGTTCTGAGGTCTAGGAACATTACGTGTAGTCTTGGATCGAATTGCTCCTCCCCACACCCTTTTGCAAGAACTAGAGGTTTAGCTGAGTGGGCGGTTATACCATTCACCCTAAGCAGGGAATATAGCGAGAACTCCTATCTCAGGGGACCGCACATTTTTATTTCATGTACTGGTTACTTGTTTTCTGTGCTGCTACTTCGTAGAAGAGAAATTTAAAGCTCTCCATCCAATTATTTGAAGACATTGCTTTGGTAGTAGGTGCTGTCGCCCTTTTCTTTTTGGCTGGATCAGTAGGACATTGTTGAGTCATAAACATTGATCTGTTTTTGGGTTGGTTATCTGGTAATTATAGATTGTAAGATGTAGAATCCCTGTGTTGAAAGCAGTGTGTTTGGGTGGAGGCTGATGTTCCCATAATAGTCGGATCAGGCATTGCTCAGATGTTGGACTTCTTGCTGGTTAGGCATTTCAAGATGAAACATGTATAGGCTGTTGAAGTATATTAGTTGAATATCTTTTACTTTGCTCTTTTTTACGAAGACCATTATTAGCTGATACTCCTCCAATTACCTCCCAAATACTATATCTTACCTTCCCAATTGTTTTTGTCAAAATGGAAAACTATCCGACACGAGCCAAAAAATTGAGGACGGGGAAACATCTGCTTATTAAACTGCAAAGGTGAAGAGAATTTAGAAACACATGGTGAGATGAGGGCTATATGAGAATTGAGATTATCAGCACGGGCCATGGCTGTCCATCACGAAGGGTTGCCTCCATACTTCTTTTGGTGCTTACATGGGTGCTGCGTGATTTGTGTGATCATGGTCAAACTGCAAAACACAGGAAATGAAACAAGGTAACCTGATGAAGGATGAGGATTCCTTGACCAGTCTTTAAAGCTGATATTTCAATTAAAATGAAACTAGAAGGACTCTGGTTCATTAAGTGACCTTTATAGTTGGCTGATAACCTGGACTACTGCCATCCAATGTTGCCCATGCATCTTTCTGCAAGTTGTGTTTCATTTTTCCCATGGGGAGAGCTTTTTACTCATCTGTGTTGATTAAATGTCTTACTTGGTAACTGCAGGCTACTTTAATGATAAAAATATGACCTGACATCTACAATAGGGGCACAATTTGCAATGTCATTTTTACCTTTTCCTGCAGTCCATTTTTTTGTGCAGAACCTGTTGTTGGTTCTAGCTCTTGTACCTGTTTCTGCATTTATGGCTTGTTTGTGTCAAGGTTTTATTATACACAAGAAGTGGAGAATGAAGGTTGAGTAGGGTAGAACTTCCAACCTTGTACTTAATGTCAGTTTTGCTTGTGCAAGGAAAAGGCAATGGTGGCAATGGTTGACATTCTGTCCAATAATTTCATGATCTCTTTCTGACATATGATGACGGCACCTGCTTCGATGGCTGGGGGACGAACCTTTTAAACTTTTATGAAGTCGATTGACTGAAACAGCCTCAAATTGCTGAAAATGGGCTTTGGAGTTTTTACATAGATCCTCAAGTTTGAGGTCCAATTAAATCTGAGTTGCAATTTTAGGGTCTAACTTCCAGCTCCTATACTCCCGCCACAGTGGAAGATGTTCTTTGTTAAATTAGTAGCTGTAACATCTAATTTCCACAGATTGAGCGTTGCGTTTATTTAAATTATCATGTTCGTCCTTGCAATTTTATCTGTGAATGGCTTTCTTCCAGATTACTCAAGCTATGAACACAACTTCACCCTCATTGACAACGGCTCTCGAGTTTCCGCTATGAGGCATGGCAGGCGGGTTCCCAAGCTCAATAGGCCCCCTGACCAGCGACGTGCACTAATTCGCGGCCTCACAACTCAGCTTCTCAAATATGGTCGGATCAAGACCACCAGAGCAAGGGCCAGTGCCATTAGGAAGTATGTGGACAAGATGATTACTTTGGCAAAAAATGGATCTCTTCACAAAAGAAGACAAGCCCTTGGCTTTATCTATGAAAAGCAGATTGTTCATGCTTTATTTGCTGAAGTCCCAGAAAGGTATGGCGATAGAAATGGTGGCTATACAAGAATTATTAGAACTCTGCCAAGGCGAGGGGACAATGCACCTATGGCCTATATCGAGCTTGTCTAGTTAACCTTTCTCCTGGCAAATTTGTGGATTATTTTTTAACTAAATTACTGTAGCTTATTGTTTGACCGTGAGAATTGCTGCCATGTACGAGGAAAGTAAATGTTATTGCTTCATTGTTTACCTCTGTCGTGGCTTCATGTTTTCACTGATACACCAAATCTTACCACCTAGTCAAAAGTCAAACTTTTCGATGCGAACGTTTTTGTTTCTCAACTTTGTTTGGCATGTTCGCGCTGTGGTAACAAAGAAAACTACCTGTTCTGTCCTTTTGGCATAACTAGACCTAATAGTTATGAAGTAATGTTATCAAGAGTTAATTCGAAGGATGATGATTTTTGCTCCTTGTAACATTTTCCACAGGACTGGTCTCCCTCCTTATACATGGTGTTCTATTCTAGAGGAAAATTTTCGTATTGTTACCTCCATAGGACAAAATTTTAGATTATCACACTCAAGTTCTCTTGATCATCCATGTGTTCAGAAATCGTAGCCTCTGTCTTTGATCTCATAATGCACGTGTTCTCACTCAGGCAATTCAAATTGTCAATGTTTTTATAACTACTTTTTAGCCACCATCTTCAACACTCGCCTAGCAAATTATTACCATTGGAATTGCCTAGTTACTGGTTAATGCTAGCCCAGGATTATGAGATTCCTTCGACCGTTTGCACGGGCAATTAATGTCAAGATTAGGTGTCCTTGAGAATATTTGGAAATCTAGTACGTTTATCATTGTTAAGTATTAGAGATCATTGAGAAATTCAAGCCTACAAGAGTTGAACATGAGCAGTATAAGGTGATGATTTGGACAACTCGGAGGGTTAGCAGTTGTTTTAACTAATCCATAATACTAGCTTTTCCCTAACGAATACACGTAATAGGATTCCTTGTCATTCTTGATTTTTATCAGTATCCCCGCTTGACTTTATGTTACATTCCTGAAAAGTTTCTTTTCTTCTTCAGACACGTGAGTGGTTTTGCTAGAAGGAGACTATCCTTAGCTTTTAAGTTAACCACGCAACTAAGGTACAGTTAGCTGTTTCAAGCTGTATTATTGACTTGTTCTCTGATGCGTGAAGGCGCCGACCTATTATCTTAGGACTAGCGATTGTTTCGGACTCTCATTGTTGCGGTGATTGCCAGTGTTTTGCTCCGATCACGATTGATACGGAAGGAAGAACGTGAATCCTTTGTGGGGCCATCTGGTTAAGCCTTTGAAAAGGAAATTGGGGTCCTTGTTTTGACTTCTTACCGCGACTCTACTACGCTGCGTTGTGTGCTGAGATATTTAAGCATCTCCTTTTCTTGTGCGTGTGCGAAGTGTGTATCTATGGGCAGCTGGTTGGCTTGAACTTTCAAGCACATTGAACATGAGACTGTTCCTCTGAATCCACACTTCGTCGGTCCTGAATAATGCCGCACGGAACACAAGATTTTCGAGATTTCCGCAGGGGTCCGCCTCGCTGGCTCGGAATCTCTTTGTGAAGGATTTGGGAAAAAGTACGGTGTCTTCCAGCCTAATGTCGATTTGGGGAGTACTTTTTGTCTTCTGTTATTCCATTCCAATTTGCAATTAATGTACGGCGAATCGATGTACAACGATGACTCAACCGCAATGTCTCCTTTACAGATTCTCCCCCTATGTTTCTTTCTCTTTGTTATTGCCTGTCAACTTATGGTGCGTGTTCGAGCAAGTGACAACTTCTGTAGCTTCCTTGTGAACCACTTTTAGATAAATTATGCAGGCATCCGCGCTCTGGCGCCTTTCTACGCGTTCCTTTAGTCGCTCGATTGATGTAAACCGTCGGCCTTTAAAGTTTCGCACATTGCGGTATCGACCTGTGCTTTTGTGTGCTTCTAGTTAAAAGTCCCTTGCTTTTATAAAAGACTGCCTGGAGGCCCTTTTCTGCTCAGAGCAAATTGGCCATTGGGTTGCTCTAAAGTTTTTGACTTTGCAGTTCCCTTTTTGAGTTCCTCTACCCTTATGACGAAAAGCCGCGAATAACTTGTATGGTCGATCCAGGACGGACATCTCAATTTCTAATTAAGGACGGCACGATACAAAGCCTTTCGCCCTAAATTTTGGCCATAGGTCTGGTGGGATTTAGGGTTAGGCAAAAGCTCAACCTAAGAGGTTCTCGGATGAAGGTGAAAGAAGAGGACAGAAGAAGGGATGGAAGGCTGATGGCTTTGGAGAATATAACTATATAAGGTGGTGGGAAAACTACCGAAATAGTCATCAACCTATTGCAATTGTACCAATTTAGTCATAAACATTTTGCATTTGTGCCAATTCAGTCCATTTGGCTAATTTTGGCTAGAAATTGTTGACATGAACATTGGTTATGACGGCCGACTGGTGCTGATGTGGACATTAACAATTGCCTTTTTCCTTTTTCCTCTAACCGATCGCCAGACCATGGCGATCGGCCAGAGGCGAGTGCCGGCAGGCTCGACCTGGCCCGCGAGGGCGATTTGCCACTTTAGTTTTAAACCTATTATTTGGATAATTGGCTGTCTGATGAGACGAAGGCGAAAGAAAAGGACAGAAGAAGGGATGGAAGGCAGATGGCTTTTGAGAATATAAGATGGTGATGGAGGAGGCGGTGGAGGAGGAGGAGAAGGAGGAGGACGGGGGGGGGAGATGGGGTCATCCCTGAAAAGGGAAGGAGGGGGTGATTAGAAAAGGAGATGAACAAATGGTGGAGACAACGAAGGGTGTATTGTCATTGCTGGTTGGGAGTGAATGGGAATCGAATCAAAGAAAGTTTTTATATGGTGCAAATTGTTGGCAAATGGGCAAAGAGGAAAAAGGAGAGGTTGGATGGAGGAATCGGAATCGTAATCGGAATTTGGCCTCACAGGACAACACAACACATACCCACAAGCCCACAAAATCACAATTCATTCTCTTAAACATATAAAATAAATTTTGAAAATTTTAAAAAAAAAATTAAAAAGGAATTTAGAATCGAGTGTGCCTGTCGTTTTCGCATTAGCATGCCCACCAAGCCACCCCCACCACCACCACCACCACCACCACCCCCACGCTTGTCCACGTTCTTGAGAATTATGTCTTCTTTTGAAACATAGAAGGGGGAGGCGAAATCGCACACTCTCATCATCTCACTCGAGTCCATTTAACGCGGCGAGACTGTTCCAAATGCCATCGCCCGTCCCGCCCGATCGCGCGGCACCTGATATCGTCGTCGCTCTTTACTCTTTGTTTTCTTCTTCCCGCCCCCTTTTGAGTAGAGAACATTGCCGGAAAGTAACGGGTCGTGTCGATTTCGAGAGGTAAATCGATTCGCTTAAGAGAAGTGGGATCGGGATTGCATGTAAACCTCGAGATTGAACAGATCTCCATTTCATGAATAGAGGCTATTGTAAACTTTTACGAATTATTATTTGCGTTTTACTAGGGGTGATCAGTTCTCAGGTGAGTAGGTTTCAAACCCTATTAGAACATATTCCATCTCACAAATGGATGCACGGAACCTACCCAGTTAGAACTTGTTCCTAATTTTTAAAAATTGAAACCTACCATATTTTCCCTGACCTTGGAACCTACCCTATTTTTTCGTTGTTTTCTTATGTTCCTTTATTGGGTTTCATCGTTTACAGCAAAATAATATAAGCAATAAAATGGTTCAAAGTAAAATATGAACGAGAGCGAGCGAGCAAAAGCAAGTCAGGAACAATCGAGGGTTGCGAGGCTTGAACGCGCGAGGGCAAGCGGCGAGTGAGTGAGAAGGAGGGCGAGTTGTGAGTGAGAGAGAGAGTTGTGAAATGTCTAAATAAGATTGGAAAGATCAGAGAAAAGAGAGAGAGAGAGAGAGAGAATGCCAAGAGAAAAATTAGGGTTTTTAAACTTTATAAAACCGGTTTCAAATTCAATCCGGCTTCCGGGTGACTTTTCATTTGGAACCGAAAATCAGACTGGTTCCAAAAATTCGAAACGGGGAACTGGACTGGTTCCAACAGAAACCTAGAACCGAATTGATTTTCACGGTAGCTAGGTCCTATTGCACGGCCCTAGCTGGTACTATTCTTTTTATGTGATACGAAAGAAAGAGGCTACTCGTGGTTAACTTCCACCCCCTCGTCTCCAATGTGTTACACGAGATGTGTAAGTCGAAGATTGAGCATGTGTAGGAAATGGGTCATCTTTATTTTGATATGTCGTCCATAATATGATGATGGGTCTTCTAAATATGCAAAAAATTTCTTCAATTCCATTGATGGGATGCAACCACCTTCTTCTTCCTCCCATTCTCACCGACCCTTCCAAGCTTTTAGATCACTCGTCAGCCGTCGCCCACCTCATTTTACACAAGAATGACCCAACATTTCTCTTTCCATCTTCGTCCAAGTCAATATAAAAAAACATGCATATAATATAATAACATCAAGAGGTCCACTCATTTTGTGTTTAGATTACCGCCCCAACACCGCCTTGCAATGATGACATCTTCGTCGCAAACTTCACGGACTTATCCACCCAATTTGTAACGCTTTCGGATCTTGATTGGCCACGAACCCTAAGCTCGATTTCTTGATTTGTTAATTTAGGGGAGGAGAAGCAAGATTGCTGGTTACACGGCGTGGTGGCTGTAAAAAGTAGGTGCAAAGATGGAGCAAGATTACGAAAGGAGCTAGGCGATCCCAAAAAACAAGATGTTCGGTCGCTTTCGTGCACGGAGCCGAAGTTTTTTGAGTGGACGGCGAGTAGTTTGAGGATTTTGCCCACTTAAAGGTGGGCAGACGAATCCAAGGTTGGAGTGCACTGCACTGAAAATGTTTGAATCAAATTTCTTATTTTAATCGTTTTTGTTGGGGTAGCTTGCAAAGTTAACCCACTTTTTGTGCGAGTCCCTCCGTGTGTTCGGGGTAATTTTATTTTTGAAAATAAAGAGACTTATTTAAGCAGCGTTGTGTTTAATTTCGCGTCGATTATCGGACAATCTAACGTGATTTTGTGTTGAGTATTAGATTATCGCCCAATTTTCTGTTTTTCATGATTAATTTTATCGTAAATTCATATGATGTCGAGAGCAACTTTTTTGAGGAGAATCTTTATAAGCTTGGATCAGCACTGAGAAAGGGTCAAAAGAGTTCAACTTAGGCGGCTGTCACTTTTTGATCGTGACGAGATCTTTAAAGTCCAATGTGAAGAAGAAACATTAACACGCACTAATTCCTGTTAAATCACAGAATGCAATGCAATAGAATTGATTCAAGATTAGGAATATATATATTATATATATTCAGGATCACTAATGTAGATAAACAATATGGGAATTTTAGAAGAATTATTGTAAATGAACAAAATAAGGGTAATCTCGCAATTTAGTGTACAACTAAGTTGCATTTCATGGGATTTCAAAGTGGCGGAAAATCAAAACTGAAGTTCATAGCTCTTTGGCAGTAAATAATGCTAGACTCAACCGACGCGATTCGCGCATGCCCGAGTTCTCCACATTAGTTTTTCGATGAGTTTTTTTAATGAGAGTCGCATAATTTGTTAAAGACTCATTGTCTATGCAAAAGGGGCAATATTAGATGACTTTCAGGAGGTTTGGTGGGATTGGAGGTCATGAAAATCGTTTCATAAATAGGGGGGGTCTTTGAAAAGTTCTAATATATGTACATAGATTGGCTCGAAATTAATCCTTGCCCATATGATCAATCGTGTCGCTTTCGACCGAGTCTGATTTTCGCCCATTAGACAGCTGAATCTCGAGCCGCCTTCGGTAATCATCCTTCGGCGAAGTCAGCTTGGGTTATGCATTAATATATAGGTTAAACAATAATTAACCAAAGGGTGGAAAATGATGGTTAATAATTTTTTTTGTTGCTTCCTTGTTAAGGAAAGTGAAAGGCAAACCAAGAGGGGGGTAGCTTTGAAGCCTTGGATGCCAAAGCTCCAAATGAGAGTGACAACAAAATTATGCAGGGCCAACAAAATCATTGGCTCAATTCCTTGATTAACTTACCAAAAAATAAAATTAATTTTTCTAATTTCCATCTCAAGCTGTACTAATCAACATTATCAAGACCCAATAATATAACAACAAAGAAATGGTCAAAGGTCCACGTCGTTGAAAATGGCCCCACCCACCAATGAGAGGGTGGCATAGAGGCCTTAGCCAATAGTGGGATGAGATTATCCTCTCAATTAACTAAATTAATTAGCACACATGAATAAATTATTAAGAAAAAATCGAAGGAAAAAAAAGTAGTACATTAAAAGACCTAAAATTTATCACGAAAGTACAATCGAGTCCTAAAACTTTTAAAAAGTATAATTAAGTCCTAAAACTTGTTATGAAAGTGCAATTGAGTCCTAAAACTTTCAAAAAGTTTGATCAAGTCCTAAAATTTATCAAATCAGTTCAATCAAGTCCTTCCATTGGTTACATTTTTCGAAAGTTTTAGAATTCAATTAAACTTTTGTAACAAGTTTTAAGACTCGATTGTACTTTCTGAAAAGTTTTAGGACTCGATTGTATTTTCGCAATAAGTTTTAGGATTTTATTGCACTTCTTGAAAGTTTTAGGAGTTAATTACATTTTCATGACAAGTTAAAAAAAGAGTAAGCAGCACGGAAGTATCTGAGAGCGTTGGGTGACAGGCGTCCCCCTCCCCCACACCGCGAATCACTCCTCAGCCACAAGATAGTGCAAAGACTTTGTCTTATTTTTTGTTCCCATTCTCATTATTCAAATCGACCTTAGCAGTAAAGATAGATAGGACCTTGTTCTATTCCCATTCATTATTTAAATGACCATATTATATAAATAACTTATCATCGCCATGAGCTGCTCTTAATTATTCTTTTCTCTCTCTATCTCCCCCACATCACGCGACGGTCGCGCCCTCGCCGTGAAATCGTTGTTAATCCGGGCCGGTCCGGGGTAAAAAAAAAGTAATTGCCATTGCCGAATCACGAGGATAGTTGTGGTTCGCGCTGGATTTATTTTGAAAAGTTGCTTGTTTTGATGCGTGGTTTTGGTTTCGATGTCGTGATTGGTTTTGTCGATTGTAATTTTCATATACCATAGTTTATTCATGGGCTAATCCCTAAAAAATCCTCAACTTTAAATTTAGTTACAATTATGCCCTGAATTTTTTTTTATCTCACAAAAATCCACAACTTACACTCTAGTCTCAGATCTGCTAGCCGGTTCAGAAATCGCCATTGATTTCTTCAATATTATCAACATCAGGAAGGTGAGGGCATTATGAAAACGCAGGTTCTAACAATGAACTTTTAACCGGTTCAGATATCGATAATATTGAGTAAACTGGTGACGATCTTTTGACATGCTGACACAGTTAAGATCAGAGAGTGAAAGTTGGGGATTTTTTACGAGATTTAAAAAAAAAAAAAGAGTTAAGGCGGAATTAAGATTGAATCTAAAGTTCGAAGTATTTTAGTGGAGAGGGCCGTTTATTCACACACGGAGTAGACTTTCTTTTGGCGAGGAGTGCGCCTTTGATCGGTTGGTCCAAAGCAAAAGAGGCATATTAACATTCGGACAACCTCGCCTCTCTTCCTTCATATATAAATAAGGACGTGGTGTTTCTCTTGCAACTTGCACCTTCGAACCCACACGCATACAAACACTCGAAAGCTTCTCTCTCGCTTCGTCTCCTCCTCCTCCTCTTTCGCTCTCTCTCTCTAAGACATAGCTGAGTGAGAAGATATAGAGATGACAAAGGTACATCCCAACGCCGCAGCCGCCGCCGCCGCCGCCGTGGCCGCCGCGCAGGCCCCCGCCCCGGCCAGGAGCTTCTCCCCGGCGTACGGGAAGGAGGAGATCCTGACGGTGTGGAAGAAGTCCTTGCTCCTCAACTGCAACGGCTTCACCGTGTTCGACTGCAAGGGCAACCTCGTCTTCCGGGTCGACAACTACCTCGCCGGCAACAAGGGCGAGGTCGTCCTCATGGACGCCGCCGGGAAGCCTCTCCTCACGATCCGTCGCAAGGTCAGCCCGCGTTTCTCGTCGTTGTTATATATTGCTGCGTAGGTTAAGTTCTTGAAATTCAGGAGTGTTACGATATGGAATTTTGTGGATCGGACCATATTATATAGATCGATTTAGATCGTACGTATACCGATATTCGTGGATCCGAACTGACGGAGCATTATTCTGTTGATCATATCCAGAGGTTGAGCCTCAGCGACAACTGGCAAGTCTTCGACGGCGAGATGGCGGTGAACCCTCGCTTCACGGCGAGGAAGTACACCAACATCTTGAATAACAAGAGCCTGGCCCAGGTGAGCCTCGGCTCCGGCGGAGGAGGATCCGGGAGCGGGAGCTCGTCGCCGTCCTCGGCGCCATCCTCGCCATCCTCCTCCTCCTCCTGGTCCCCCCGAAGCGGCAAGAACGTGGCGTACGAGATCGAGGGCTCCTACGCGCAGCGGCGCTGCACCGTGTACGACGCCGCGAGGAGGGTGGCGGTGGCGGAGATAAGGCAGAAGGAGGCGGTGGGGAGCGACGTGTTCCGGCTGGTGGTGCAGCCGGGGATGGACATGGCGGTGGCGATGGCCCTCGTCATCCTGCTCGACCAAATGTTCGGCTCCTCCAGACGGTTCTCGACCTGAAACCGACGCCCGAAAACGACCGCGTTTTGGGACGACGGAAGTGCTCATTAGAGAGACGTACATAAATTTTGACGTCATATATATGAAATATAATTTGGAAGCAGCACCAATCACCAACCATCGACAATCTCCACTATTTTTCTCTTTTTTGGACAGTTAAAATCATATATATTTTCCCACTTTTTTTATGATTTTTTTTATCTGAGCGTTTTTCTTTGTGTTGCTCTTTTTTTTGTGAGCTTCGTTTTTTCCTTTTAAATAAAAAACAAAGCTCAAAGTGGGGAATGTATATATATGTGCTGTCTTATTGTGTAATTTTCTCTTCTTCTTTTTTCCCTTTTTTTTCCTTTTTTTTCCCCTTTCTTTTTTCATTTTTCAGGGTCGGAAAATGGGGTGATGTATTGATGGGATTGCGGTCCCTCTCCCTCTCTCTCTTCCATTGTGTGATTTCCTTTTGCTGCAGAAATTCCAAAAAAAAAAATGAAAAATAAATAAAACAATAAAAGTAAATTGTGGTTTACATATTCTCTGTGAGTACATTCTTTTTCCCCTTTCTATGTATGTTGCTAGAGGTTTTCACTTTTCAGTGATGCTAAATTATGCATAGGGACTAAGTTATGTATTAACAACCATAGAAATTGCGAGAATGGTTATCGATTATTAGTCCGAAAGTATCGACACGTGAAATTCTGAAAATTAGGACGCGTTACGAAAAGCTAAGGTGTAACTTGCAAATCTCATCGGGTCAATGAATATTTTGTAGATCTTCCATTTATGTTCTGCGTTGTGAGTAGATGCGGACCGGTTTCACGTCTAGATTTTGTTGTATGGCACCTTGTCTTATTCAATTTGTTGCCTTGAAATTAAGCAATTCAATTATCTTCCTTAAAGCAACGAAAAATTTTTCTACAGCGCGCAAGCTGTGTTGAATATGATTTGGGTAGTTAGGGAATTATTGGAATTATGATTTGGTCACTTTATGGTTAAAAAAATATAAAAGAAAAATACAACTAAAGAAAAGAATGACTATTTATAGTAAATGGATTTACCTTTAAATTAGGGTTGAAAACTTAAATGCCGTTCTAATTTGAAATTCATTTCCATTCACGGTAAGGAAGGGATCAATACAAATAAAAAATTGCTTTGGACAAGTTTCGTCAAATAGGAAATGGAACGATGAAATAGACGTGTGTGTGGTACATGACAATGGGATTAGGACAAGAAGAAATAGTTAGTTCATCTATTATGATCGTCTTATTCCACTATATATATTGTTTTTCCACACGTAATAAAATACGAATATAGCTAATGATCCGACTCCAAGATTCTCATACGTGAAACACAAACAAGATTAATTTTGGGGATTATTATTAGGATATTATGCGTTATTTGTTTGCCTTCTCAAGCCATTAGGTCAAGAAAAAAATTATACGATCCATCCCTCCACTTTCATGTCCTTTCTAATCACGTCCATGCAATTTTAGTTTATCTAATCAGGTTTTTTCTGCTTTCACGGATTTTCTAACAAGCCCAGCACCAAATCTGACCAAATTCAGCCGACATGACCGTCAAATGACACTAAAGTATAACAAGGACAAATTATGCAGATGCCCGCGTGGACGTGTGTGGAAAAATTTAGCCAATAGCCGTTGGGGTATGATGTGGGTAAAAATCAGTCATTGTGTACGTCCACGCGGACAGCCACATTGAAAAACTTTATTCAAGTCACACTACGTTGTCGTTCGATGGCTATGTTGGCTGGATATGGCTAATTTGGCATCGAAAATGGCTGGATCAGAAAAATTTGTGAAAGTAGAAAGGCTTGATTACAAAAATTAAAAGTACCGAGACTTGACTAAAAAAGGCGTGAAAGTATAGGGATCAAAAATAGAATTAGCAAACGCTATGTCTATATTAGATCAATGAGCTCAGTATCTTATTTAATGCCTTGGTATGAATTAAATTAAGGAGATTCGTCTTTTTTTAGTTGTATGAGAGGAAATTGTCTAGTTTGAGTTGAGAAGGCAATACCACAACTTTTGATGATGCGGATCAAGAAGATGGTTCATTTTGTTACCTATGACCATTATGATCATTAGGTGAGAAACCATTTATCTCCCATTAAATTAGGTTGGTTAGCCCTAAACTCCTACCTCTATGATTCTAGGGAAGTCTCCCGTGTGATGCGCGGCGCTATAAAAAGACAAAAAATGGAATAATACGATGCTATATATCAGGAGAAATTTCGTTTATTTTAATCAGATTATGAGATGAATCGCAAGTGAAAATAATATCCGGGAGAATATTTTAGTTTCCATATCGGAATATATCTAACTCGAAATTAAAGTGCATTCAACGTTACTGTTGGCGAATTAACTAAGTCTTCTTCTTCGTTTTTTCTATTCAAATTGATGTAAAGAATGGTGGAATTAGAACTTTTGTGGTGACGACGTAGCTCCATCACAAAAACTTCGTTCCACTTACTTTTTTTAATTCGTATATTTGACTAATTCTATGGTTATGATTCATGGTATAATTATTCTAAAATAAATAATTATTTGGTTTATATTGTCACGGGTGTACCGGTTTGGGATTTTTTGTGGTATTAATCCAATTTAATTATATCCTGAAGATCTCCTATAACATAATACCGGTTCAGCTTTTCTTAATTATCTTATATAACAACATACAAAAAATATTTATTTACGTAGGTACACACCTATGCAAACCCGCATTGGGATGTCATTTTCTTCATATACCAACTTAAAGATTGATAAATTTATTCGAGTAAAAGCTAGCTACAACCTACATACTTCCATTGAATAATAATACTAAACGACAACGTTCACCATCGACATGACATGCATCGAGAAGACTTACTCCATAATTTAATGAAGCATTAATTTATTATAAACCAAAGTTCTACTCGATAAAATGCCAAAGAAATTGGTATTAATTTGGTCAGACACGGAGAAAGATGCTTGCATCTACCTTTGCTCCCTGAATTAGCAATCCCTGTCCTAAGTTTATAAAAATCGTTGCTGAGGTACACATGATGTGAACCGAAACAGTTTCTTGTGAACTATAGATGACGCTTGGGCAAATTCATGTGATTACAATAATGATTTCCTAAGTTTGAAAAATGGAGTGCATGACCATGCTTGAAAATGTTGTAGCCCAATACGAAGAAGAAGAGAAAGCTTACGTAGTGAGCCACAGTCCACATTCCGGAGACTAATTTGATTGGGAGAAAGGTCATGAGTTTGGTAGCTTCGTGACTTAGTATATATCTGTACATGGTGCTCCGCCATGGCTGGCGTCCGCTTTAGATAATTCACGACCTTAGCATGTTGTTAGAGCGCATTAGGCTTCATCTAGGATATCATTAGATAATTCACGACCTAAGCATGTTGTTAGAGCGCATTAGGCTTCATCTGGGATATCATTCAGACCTTGAAATTCCCTGGATGTAAAAACAGGTAGGGAGTAGTCCCTCCTCCCAAGGAAGAAATAGATTTAGGAAGAATTGAGAGCGCAAGATATACGGGCACCGGCACATTAAAATAATGAACATGTCTATGAAGCCCGCCATCCCTATATATCAAACGGACAAGCCAAAGAGGCCCCTATGAGAGTTTTCGCTCCTCTTATGTGGTGTGGTTAAGCATGATCTTTGGACAGTTTCGAAGCATGACGGTTCTATCCACAGGAAAAAATGAGTCTCCCGTGGCCGATCATGTGCAGCCAAGTAATTGCCGGTCACGATTTTGGAAGCGAGGTTAGGACATAAGCGGGGATGGCCATGGCAACTGCCTCCCCGGTCGTTCAGCGTTCAGTGTAAATTCAATTAATGACTACATCCTCAATTTATTTCATGCAACGGTCATCGAATTTCCCATGATATGAAAACGAATTGCTTCTCTGAAAAGGGGTGACAAAGTGCAGGTCAGTCCTCATTAAGACGGTCGAAAGGCGAGCTACAACGGTCATTCCTAGAATCACCCATTCACATTGCATAGACGCACATCGAAAGGAAAAACCACCTTCTTTGCTAGTCATAAGGAAGCGCCGCTCGAGCGTTCATGGAAGCACTTCAAGCATATATGTCAATGCAGAGTGTTTACACAGTCTCTACATCACAGATGTAGAACTTCAAACATGATTTTGAAAGTTCCCGGTGATAACGAAGTTGATCATCAGACTCGTGCTTAACTAGTAACTTTTCAATGCGACCTAAGTCATAGGAAAAAAAGTCAGCTTCGTTGGCACCGCGCGAATTTAGGCCAGTTCTCATCAAGACGGTTAAAGAGCGAGCGTCAGAATGACGCGAGCCACAACTCTAATTATTAAAAACCTGATTATGTGGTTCATGAAGGTCCTCTTCACAAGCCCAAGTCCTACTGTTTCAAAATTGCCAAAAGGAAAAAAACACAATGAGAATGAATAAACAAAATAACACCTTTCCTAGCCATAGTAAAGTACCACTTGAGCGTTCTTGGAAGCCCTTTGATGGCGTAGAATTGACTGGGAAACTTCGAGCAACTTGCGAGGATCAGGAGCCTCTGAAGAATTCGATCCATCTGCGTCGACCTTACAAGCATTGATGAGCATCCTATCCAAGACGCGCGCCTCTTTAAGGATAAACTCCACCAGGCCAAGCAAGCTGCTCGAGCGGTGATCCCTAGGATCAAACCGAACAACATCGACCTGCCTCAAGTGCTGATCCAAGCATTCGAGTTTATTCTTCCTCTTTAAGGGTCCCAAGTATTTCTGTGTACCGTAGGCGAATGCCTCGAAGTCCATATCAAACTCCACCTGCACAGATGAGACCAAGAACAAGTGCTCGCGATCAGTCTAATACATAACAAAGATGAAAATTTTCATTAAGTAGACTGTTAAATCCATGTAACGCACTGGTCTTCAACTAGTAACTAGACCTTCTCACTGGGCGGGCTCGGGCCGGGCCTGCTTGGGCTCAAACCCCTGAGGTACTACTGCCCAAGCCCAGCCAGGCCCGAACTTGTCGGCTTGAGCAAGTGGCCAAGCCTGCCCAATGGAAAAACATTGGCGGCCAGGCCCACACCACCCATCGAGCCACCTTTCTTTTTTTTTTTTAAAAATTCTCAGCTAAATAATTTCAGGGCTTTGTGGTATTTTATTTTGTTACTTTACCTATGAGTTTCATACTACTCTTCTCTACTGTACAAAGAATTTGGGCTTATTTGATCCTATTAGTGTTTATAAGTATAAACTATCCAAGTAAAAATTATTAATAAAACACAATATAATTCCTTCCGATAAACATATGGGTGGACCAGTCGGCCTGGATTTTGTCCAGGCCTTATTCAGCCAAGCCCGGCGGGCCGCCTGCCTGTTGATCATGTCTAGTAGTAAGAATATTAAAGCTGAAGGTAGAACACAGAGAGAGAGAGACCTCAAATTGATCATAATAGCATTCGAAGAGATGAGACTCTAGATTGCATCTAAAAATTTCCGCCTATTTCCACAACAATGAAAAACAAACCAACCCTTTTTTTCACATTCATAAAAAAAATTAGAAATGTGCTTGTCGTAAGTCGAGAGGATCAGCAGAAACGAAAGGCAGCAGTAAAGACAGTAATTACTCGATTGGAGGGGAACAAATCAGTTCCTCTATATGATGCTATGTTTCTGTAAAGTTTCCAAGCATAAAGGTACAGATACTACTGTATCTACTCAGAAAGAGCTAGTTTTGATAGGAATTTACCGACTTCCAGAATGGTTGAACCATCTTGATGACCAATCTCTCCACCTGCGGTGAACTTTCTATCATGTTCAATATACAGTGACGTTCCCATGATCGACAGCGAGTGTTCAGTATAAGAGAGTTGCAATTGGGAAGCAGAGGAGGCAAATCTCCCTCCTCCAAACGTGAAAGAACCTGAGCACATCCAATCCAAAAACATAAAAGAGGAAGAATTGTCAGAATTTTTCTCATTCAGTTCATACAAAACCTACAGAAACCATAATCCTATTACAGGATCTAATTTTCGAGAATAAACCAGGGTTCACACCACAAACGAAGCCAACCATTACAAAGCCATAAAGAGAAGGTATTGCCACCGCATCACGAAATCAGGACCTACTATCACCCAAAAAATCACTGCAACATATGTCACCATTCAGGGCTATGGAACAATCGATAGGGGTGTCAAAAAGCCCTTGGCCCGATAACCCAAACCTTTTTTGTTTCAGAACATTTATCAGTTGGTTTTTCAATGTTTGGGACAGGGAAAACACAGAATTGAAATGGGTGCATCTGTGTTTTCGGTAAAGATCCGAGCCAGCTTGCCAATGTGCCCGTGAACGGACATGATTCTGAAGAAAGGAAAAGAAGAAACAGATTCAGATTAAGAACCGACATGTTTGCTTTGCCGGAGCGATAAGCATCTGCCCCTAGTCAGCTGTCATCAACCATTGAATATAAAAAGGGGAGTACATTTAACATGATAGAAAAAAGCTAGTAAATTTGCTCAAGATCCCATTGTTGGCTAAGTCCTCAATATGTGGCAACAACATTACATAGTACGAAACTTCTCTAATTCATGTTCTTAAGCAAACAGATTCTAATAATCCATGAACATGACAGACCAGGGCTCCAGAGCTACCTAAGCATGTGCTTCGACATGTCCAGGCATCAGTCTGCTATCAGAGCTAATCATTTAACTAATCACCAAGTGTCACCATTTCTTAATAGCATAATAGTTGAGGTTCATCCACAGATATAAATGTGAAGTCGAATCTACCATCTTGACTAAGACTAAATTCAAGAGGCAAAACACAAGTAGTACCAAATCCCCACCTGAAGGTACCAACACCCAAATATAAATTTAGTGGCATTGCGCAGCTTCTGAAGAATACCCCTCGCCAACTTGCGCGGCCATTTGTAGTAATCAAACCGATCGTCGCGGTCGACCCTCATGGAGAAATCCAACTCGGCCTCGGTCACGGAGCCGGCCTCGGCCAATCTCAACTCCATCCTGGGGAAGTCACCCCGCAGGCGCAGCGTCTCCAAATGAGGAGCCGAAACCTCCAGCCGCGGGGAGCCTCTGTGGGACGACGGGTGTTTCCACCCGTCGATCACCAATTCTCTCATCCTCCTAGAGCGAACCTCGATTCGGGCAGCGCCGCCACAACGCTGCAGCTCGAGGGACTCGAGCGCGGGACTGCCCGCGAGAACCGCCCTCATCTCGTCGTCCGTCAATCGCAAGCACGCCATGGAAAGAACCCTCAGGGAGGCCCAATTGATGACGCCGCTCGATGACTCGAGCCCCACTCGGCCGCCGCACAGCCGGAGCTCCACCAGCGAAGGGCAATCGCGGATTGACCGCAGCACCGGGTAGCGCTTCTCGGAGCGCGGGAGCTCGAGGCGCAGGTCCTTGACGCGGCACGCGGTGGCGAACCAGAGCCAGGACGCGAGCTTGGACTCCACCTTGGGAGGGAGGTGGGGGAGATCAAGGTGGAATTTTGCGATGTGGTCCGAGGAGCGGAGGACGAGGACGGCGTCGACGAAGGAGCAGAACGGGTCCTCCGCCGCCTCCGCCGCCGAGCCCCCGCCGCCGCCCCGCCGGGGGAGGGAGAAGGCGAGGGTCGGGACGGTGTCGCAGAGGGAGCGCCACCGGGCCGACAGGGCGCGGCTCCTGAAGACGTCGCTGGTGGGCAAGAAGGAGAAGACGTGGTGGACGACGCCATCGGGCAGGAGGCTCGTGCGATCATCATCTTCTTCTTGCTGCCGCTGCCGCTGCTGCTGCTGCTCTACTTCTTCGCCATTATCGTCACCTGCGACGGCTAAGATTCGATGTCGTCCGCAAAGCGGACAGAGAGAGCCTGGACATGCACTCGCCGCCATGGATACCGTGAATTGACCTTCTTTGTTTTTTTAATCTTTACTTGTTTTTTAAAGGGGTATATGGAATGTATGAAATGCGTATAAACGAAGGAATAAACACGATCTCCTATTCGAATTGGAATTTGTAACAGATTCAAAATCGAAAGGAATTAATAAATGCCACTTAGGATGCGCATAGTAACGATTCTGTGTCTGATTCTGCTAAGAAATGATTCTTTTTTATTTTGTGTCCGGGAACTGATTCTGAGTATTTGAAGGCGTTTGGTAACGCCTCAAAATTTCCATTCTTGGAATATGAAAAAAAAAATGCGTTTGATAACGACACAAATTTCTTTTTATTAATAATATTTTTAAATATTTTAATATTTTTTTTTTTTTTTCTTCTCCTCCTTCTTGGTTATGGCAGGTTCTTTGGCCATAGGCGTTGAAAGGTCGGCAAGGGTTGCCCTCGCATGGCGGACTGGCGACCCTCAGGCTCTCACTGTGTCGCGGTGGCCGGCCAGGCAAAAAGAATGAAGAAGAAGAAAACGAGAAAGAGCGGGAAAGAAGAAGAAGAAGAAAAAATAATTTAATTTCCAATTACGATTCTTGTTCCCGAATTAAAAGTTACTTTTTTTGCATTTTGATTAATTCCAAAATTAATTATGGGAACAATTTTTTGCAATTTTGTGCCTGGAAACAAAATGCTTACCAAACGGATTTCTGTTTCAAAATTGATTCTGAGAACAACGGAACATAAATTTTCATTGTTTAGCAACTTGCCAAACGGGCCTTAGACTTATGGAATTTTGGATAGAATATCCAAAAAAAAAAAGTGATTCCATTTCTACCATTATTATTATGATATTACATATTCGAATCCGATTGGGTGGCACCTGCCTTGCGTTCGTCAGGAGAGGGGTGAACAGAGTAAAGAAGAGTCGTACCGAAGACTTTCTATTCTATTGGCATACAATACGGTGCACTCGCGCGCTTTGGCTTAGTCACCATCTCTTATAGCTTTGGTTAGGAGTTAAGTTGAATTGTGAGTGTGAACTTTTACTCGAGTCTCAAATCTGGCCTCCGTGATATAAAATTTTCAAATTGTTTGGGTTAGATTTGGGATTTAAGCGAAAGTTAGTTATTTTTTGTGAGAAAAAAAAAGTACGAGCTAAAATTGTCACTCAAGGTAAATTCAGTACTTTTTTTTTGTTGGAATTTGGCCTTTAGGTATAATGATACCAATATTCAATGTGGTTTCTGAGCTTTTGATTTATTTGATGTGGTCTCTGAACTTTATTTCGATGAGTAATGTTGTCCCTAAACTTTTAATTTATTCAATGTGATCCCTAGACTTTTGGTTTATGTTTAATCAAGTCCCTAAACTATAGAAAATGTGAATTAATGGAACGACAACATCAAACACTTTCATTGATTTAGGGATTTTATTGAATGATAACAAAAAATTTAGGGACTACATTGCACATTGGGTTAAAGTTCAGAGACCACGTTGATCAAATTAAAAGTCAATGACCACATTGTATATTGGGCCAAAATTCAAGGACTATTTGGGCCATTTTCCATTTAAATTCAAATTTTTAGAATAATTGATGGTGATATCATGAAATTTTACACGTAGATTCATAATTTTTTTCATTAATTTTTTATTTACTGGGAAAAGAAAATATTGCTTACCGGTGTACGACTAAAAAAGAACTAAAAAAATTTGAAAGGAGAAAAAAATATCTAATTACCAATTATTCAAGCACTAATTACCATATGTTTTGATAGAATAAATGGACAAATAATTGCTATAATTAGTTGATAATATCTACTTTCCTCCTCTATGACTTATTTTCCATCTACGGCAGAACCTACCCCACGAAAACGATCCTTTCTTCGAGATATTTCCTAATCAGTCAGTTCATAATTTATTGTCAATTAACAGTCAATATTTCCTTTCGACAAAAAAATAAACATTCAATATTTCCTAATTAAAGATCCGTTCGTTTCGCGAAAAATAAGTGATTTGGAAAACATTTTTAAAAAAATAATCGCTTTTATCGCTTACAGAAAAAAATGAATGGAAAATTTTTTCATCGCCCAAAAAAATAGCTAGGCATTAATTGTTATCGATGATGAAAACATTTTGTGTTAACTAATTTTTTTAAACGATATAAGCAATCATTTTTATTCATTTTCCGTGAAACGAATGCACCCTAAGATAAAAATATGGAGACCATAAAAAATAGAGAAAAGGAGATAAAATCACTACCTATTTAAGACATTTTCTTTTGGCCTTAGCATTCAATCAGAATCCAGTCAATCCAACCTCATATGTCAATTTGGCATTAAGTTTTAGATATTAAATTAGACTTTCCGTAATACCACGCAATATTATAATAGCGATCGATGCCGTAGGCATCTGTTGGTATAGGCAGACTATGTATCGATTGTTTTCCGTGTACTTTTAATTTAAAAATTAAAGAACAAATTCGAAACAAGGTTCAATGTCGAACTTTAACAAATACATGATTCCATGAAAAGCTCATGTATGTCATTAAGTCACTTGCATAGTACAATGTTTTTTTTTAAGAGAAATACAGAATAATGTTAAATGAGGGGTAAACCATAATTCCAAACTAAGTCACAATCTTAACATGTCGTTACTGATTAGTCCAAAATTAGAACGATTAGTCAAAAACTCCCACCTTCATATTTTTCTTAATTAGCGAATTTCGCGCGTAATGCATGGTTTTAAATATAATTCACTTAAAATTTCTTGTGGGTAATGTATATTGCAAAAATCACTATAAAGAAAAAAAAATGCAATTAAACAATGTCTTTTATTGGGAAAATTTATATGTTTCAATCTGATTATGAAATGAATTAAAAGTGAAATAATTTTCAGAAAATTAGTTTCCCCATGGGCGCTTGCCCGTTGATCATGTCTACTAGTAAGTAGAACACGGAGAGAGAAAGAGAGAGAGAGAGATCATAATAGCATTGGGAGAGAATTATGAGATTCTAAATTGCATTTAAAAATTACCGGTTATTTCCACAACAATGAAAACAAAATAACCCATTTTTCACATTAACAAAAAATATATATAAAGGATAAAATGTGATTGTCGTAAGTCCAGAGCATCAGCAGAAACGAAAGGCCGAAGTAAATATACTCGAGGGGTCCAAACCAGTTCCTCCATATGATGCTGTGTTCCTGTCATTTTTCTAAGCATAAAGGTACAAATACTACCGTATTTAGTAAATACTATTTACTCAAAAAGGGCTAGTTTCGATGGGAATTTTACTGACTTCCAGAAGGGTCGAACCATCTCGACGACCAATTTCTCCGCCTGCGGTGAAATTTTTCTATCGTGTTCGATATGCAATGACGTTCTCATGATCGGCGACGGGTGTTTAGCATAAGATATTTGCAATCGGGAAGCAGAGGAAGCCAATCTCCCTCCCCCCAAAGGTGACAGAACCCGAGCATATCGAACCCAAAAACAAAAATAGAGGAAGTAGTGTCAGAATTTTTCTCATTTGGTTTATACAAAATCTACAGACCGACTGTTACACAGAAAAACTACTGATAGGGGAGTCAAAATCAAAAAGCCCTTGGCCCGATAACCCGAACCGTTTTTGGTTCGGAACATCTACCAGTCGGATCTTTGACAGGGAAAACGCAGAACTAAAACGGGTCGGTTTGTGTTTCAGGTAAGGATCTAAGTTTTTTCGGGTTAAGATCTGGGCCAACTTGCCAATTAGCCCGAGAATGGACTGCCCGACGGCCCTTATTATGGGGTTATTATTTTTTTTGTTTTTTTTTGGGGGCGGGCTTATTTTTTTTTTTGTTTTGTTTGGGTGGGGGAAAAAAAAAACACCCCCCCAATGATAGGAAAAAAGATAAAACAGGTTCAAACTAAGAACGGCAATGCTCACTTCGCCGGAGTGATAAGCATCTGCCCCTAGCCGGCAGTCATCAACCATTAAAATATAAATAGGGGTAGTAAATTTACATCGTAGAAAAGAGCTGGTAAATATGCGCAAGATCCCATCGTTGTTTAAGTGCCGAGTATTTGTGTCAACAGCATTACATAGTATGGAACTTCTCTAATTCGTGTTCTTAAGGAAACACATTCTAATAATCCATGAATCAACGAATCTGGTTGCTGATAAAAACAACATATATGAACTAGGTTTTAATCCCGTCATTGAGAAAATATTCATACAAGCGTATATAAAAGGTAACATATCAACTTCAAAAGACGAGTCGACCTTTAGAATCCGTCCCAAACATCCACTAATTCGGTCCACGTTGCCAGCAAGTTCAGTAACGATTGTGCGGAGGATTGACTGTATTTTATGATAAAAGAAAGCGAGGATTTTATTCTCAAAGTCCAAAGTTAAACATGGGAAATTACATAGAAAGTGTAAACAAGATGGATTACAAAGAAGTTGATGGCCTAATCTTACCAACACTACTGCCCTCACACGGGTGAATAAAACAAGGGGGCGAGAACCATTTGGAAGGGCAAAGAGTAAGGCTAATGAACAACAAGAGGGAGGATGTGGAATTGGACATGGAGATGTTGGAAGCTTGAAAGGAAAGACAGGATTCATATGGATGCCAGAAAAGAAAACAAGACAAGCGTCCTTTCCACGTTTATTGTTTTCGTGAATCAATCGGGCCAAGTTTGCTTCTTCATTCTTGACTTGGTTTGGCGGATTTTGTGGTCGCAATTAAAATCCATATCTACCCAACGCGCGGGGTTCATAACACATGCCCAATTCAGGTTTGTAGAAACAACCAAAATGAGCCATCAACAGCCAAACAAAGGTAAGAAGCTCTCCGCCTTTGCTCAGCACCTGCACGTGTGCCTCTCCCCTAGCATGACTTGCTGCATATGTCAACAGCTCAACCCACACTCCACTCATCACCGTCCACTTCACTTCCCCGAGGCGTCCCATCTCGTGGGCCAAATTGATCCCCACCTTGAGTAGATCGTCGCTTTCACTAAAATCGGGGGAACCTAGGTCCTCCTCAGCATCTTCAAACAAACTACGGCATATGTCCTCTACATCTCTTTTGGATTGCCTGAAATGGAAAATTATCTCGAGCAACTTCATTGATGTGATTTGGGCAATGCCTGTCACAGCGGACACCACATTAGGCTGATTAAACAAAAGATACAACATGTAATCGGAGAGGATCTTGCTGAATTCTCTTTCGTCATTTCTTTTGGTGACTTTCTCTATATTGTACCACATTTCAGTAGCAATATGCCACTGTAAAATAGTGGCGCCGTAATTAGCCTCGGTGATATACTTTAAAAGATTGCTACAATCGATCTCCCCCGGTCTACTCTCGAGAAACAGAGCACCTCTAGATTCAACTATCTTCTTCACATCCGTTAGAATATCCGTAGCTGAATTGGGCACCTCGGATTTACGTTTGGGCACCTCGGATTTACGTTTCACTTCATTAAAGATAAAAATCCATAGCTTCTTCATAAAAGGATTCTTGGACACCCCCCACGTATTCTTAATCATAAATGCTTTCTCTCCCCGGATCATGTGCTCATCGATTAGACAAATTACTATCATTAGCACATAGATTACCGTGATAGCCAAATGGTAACAATAGATGATCTTCTCAGTGACATTAGAACAAGCAATGATGCCCCACCACTGATTTTGCCTAGGCATCTTTCTTGGACTCTCACCCAAGGCCATAGAGAAAAGGTTGCAAGCATAGATGGACTCTGACCACCTTCGAAATATTAATGGTGTATCTAAGACCTCGTAAATAACGTTGGTGTTAGGCTCGGCTTTACATGTGGCGAATTGGGGCTTCCTCAGGTTATCTATGGTGGATACAAACTTTAGGAGAAATGAATGTAGTTTAGATGATGATGTTTTGTCCCACTTGATACTGGCAACATTCCAATCGGAGAAGACGAACATGAGCAGAGCTATCATATCAAGTGCAATCCCTCCGAAAAGAAGGGAATAAGTAATTTTCACATCGAGATCGGGGAGCTGATGCTTCTTCAAGCGATTGAACAGGATGAAAGCTATCGCAACATCAATGAAGGCTACGAAGCGGAAAATGTAGCTCCAACTGGAATGTATCGTCAACGCTTTTGTGTATAGCATCTCGTAAAAGAAATTAAGTTCGACTGATATCACCCTCAACCCATCCATCGCAGAAACTTTGTGGAAATATTCGCAACTCATTGCACGATCCTTAGATGAGTAGATGAGATCTGTGAGGAAGACATCAAAGATATTAAGGAAGTGGCGACTATGCTTCACCACAATGCTCTCGGGAAGCTTTGCTTCTTCTCCTTCAGAATATCCACCTCCTAGAACACCGAGTTCTTCAACCAACCCAATTGGTGAATTATCCATGACCTTGTGATGTGAGAGCACCCGTCCCTTGAACCTCGGGAGGCTCGAGAGATAAAGTGCCAATGTCCTCTCCACATTTTTAATGACCGCGGCAATAAACACCAGCATCGTTGGAATCATCAGTGACTTGTCGTTGGGAAATATCTGTACAAAAACATAGATGGCAGCACTTACTTGGAAGATGAGACTGAGCAAGTGTCGTCGCCAAAGCGAACTGTCCTCCAGTGAGAAGGCAACTATGGTGTCCGGACCACCAAGATGTAACAAGAGAAATGAGGACCAAAATGCCTGAAGTGCTCCTTTTACATCGGCTACACGAGTGGACAAATTGCCTTGGTTGTGAGAGATGAGCCCGATTGCGAATGCAGCTACCCAGTCAGCCATTAAATAGGCCAACCACAAGAGGGAAATGATGCAATCGTTCACTATTTTCTTTCTAAGAGGTGCACATAGAATGAGAAAAGACCTGAAGCAAGAGGCTTAGTATGATGAAACCTCGAACATTCCATTCGTTCCACATATCCGAAATGGAGCTAAATGCCATATTTTTGCTTAATTTGAGTTTAATGGCTCCTCTCAAATATAATTGCTAAACCCATCCATTCTTATGTGCTTCACAAGATAATGACAATGTTGGTTCAACCAAGGACAAAATTCCACGGAAAGATATTGCTTTAGCCAAAGAAATGTAAAGAAAACAAGAAGAAGAGACTTTCCCTTTCATTTCAAGAGGGACGGTATGAGCCAAAGACGAATTTGAGTTAATATATAAGTGGAACACTCGGAAAAGGCACGTCTGTCTCCCGCCAAAGCAAGTGAAGAAGTCTCTTTTCACCTCTTTTTCTTATATATATATATATAAATATATATATAGCTTATATATATATATATATTATTTCTTGATCCAAAGGAAGAAAAGTTAGCTGACATAATTGGCGTAAAACTGTCCTGTTTATGAAGAAGGCAACCTTGGATGCCATCTATGTCTGCGTCATTCATTCTATAGCCAAAGAAATGGAAAGAAAGAAACTTTCCCTTTCATGGGGATGATATAAGCCAAAGCCAAATTGAAATTAATATAAGTGGGACACTCCAAAAAGGCATGTTTGTCTCCTGCCAAAGTAAGTGAAGAAATCTCTCTTCACCTTTTTCTTTATATTTTATTTCTCGATTATTGATTTCTTCGACCTGAAGTAGTTCCCTTACTTGCTTTTCTATTTATTTAGCAAGATAACTGTCATAAAATAAAATTTTATGGAAAAAACGTAACTTTTGTAAGTTAAGATTGCATTAGCTCAATAAGTTTTGTCCATATAATGGGCAAAACATCCTCTCTCTTTTTCTCTTTCCTCACCCTTTTGCCTTTTGTCCATATAAGACAAAATATTCTTTTTCTTCTTTTTTTCTCACCTTTTGCCCTCTTTATGTACAGAATGGAAGTTTGCCGTGCATAAAATCAAGTAAAGATTATTCCTTACTGTTTTTTTACTCTATCTCATGCATATGGCAGAAGAAAAGTATCTTATGCCTAAATGATGCTTATTGCTTTGTGTTGGGTTGATGTTTTGTCGTCAAATCGATCCTAGTTCAATTCTATTTGCATATCCATCTATAACAACCCGAGTTCCGAAGTATGAAGCTTCAGTATCCATGATTAGTTTAGTGAAATGTTTGGTGATACCCCATCTGATAGGACACTTGATATTATTGATGAAGAAGACACTATCTAGCAAGCCATGTCGGGTTGAGTGTGCTTACACAGGATAAATAGGGAGACCATAAAAAATAGAGAAAAGGAGATAAATCACTACCTATTTAAGACATTTTCTTTTGGCCTCAGCATTTAATCAGAATCCAGTTAATCCAATCACATATATCAATTTGGCATTAAGTTTTAGATATTAAATTAGACTTTCCGCAATACCATGCAATCTATTGGTATAGGTAGATTATGCAAAACAATATAAGGGGAGTCAAAAAGACCTTGGCCCGATAACCCGAACCGTTTTTGGTTCGGAACATCTACCAGTCGGATCTTTTGACGTCCTTTACAGGGAAAACGCAGAACTAAAACGGGTCGGTTTGTATTTCGGGTAAGGATATAAGTGTTTTCGGGTTAAAATTTGAGCCAACTTGCCAATTAGCCCGAGAATGGACATGATTCTGAAAGGAGGAAAAAGAAGAGAAACAAGTTGACACTAAGAACCGTGATGCTCACTTCGCCGGAGCGATAAGCATCTGCCCCTAGTCGGCAATCATCAACTATTTAAATGTGAATAGGGGTAGTAGATTTACATCATCGAAAAGAGCCAGTAAGTTTGCACAGCGTCCCACCGTTGTCTGAGTCCCGAGTTTTTGTGTCAACAACATTACATAGTATGAAATTTCTCTAATTCATGTTCTTAAGGAAACACATTCTAATAATCCATGAACATGACAGACCTATGGCTACTAAAACGTAGTGTAGAAAAAATATGTGACACTGTTTGTTGTAACAAATAATGATAATTCTGAAAAAAGCGATGACAACTTTAATAATGACCAAGTCAATGAGTAAAAGAGGATACAAACTTGCACAATTGCTATAAAATTGTAACAACATTAAATAGGAGGTGAGGCATGGTTAACCGAATCTCTTTTAGGCGATTAGCTCGTGCCAACAATGCTAAGTAACTTTACAAACTATGCCTCTCAAGATACAACACCACGTACCCATTTATATTAACACTATACGAACATGACTTTGTCGAACATTTCTCCTGCCAATAATGCTAAGTAACTTTACAAACTATACCTCCCAAGATACAACATCTCGTACCCGTTTATATTAACACTATACGAACATGGCTTTGTCGAACACTTCTTGAAATCAGCACACCTAATAGACTCCCTTCACAGGAGCGATTAGCTCCTGCCAACAGTGCTAAGTAACTTTACAAACTATACCTCCCAAAATACAACACCTCGTACCCGTTTAGGCGATTAGCTCCTGTCAACAGTGCTAAGTAACTTTACAAACTATGCCTCTCAAGATATAACACATCGTATCCGTTTATATTAACACGATACGAACATGACTATGTCGAACACTTATCGAAATCAGCACACTTAATGGACTCCCTTCACACGAGCACAAGAGACATGACTTGAGACATGCTTTCTTTAAGACAGTGAAAACTTATGCAGAAAACTGAAAATGACATGAACTAAAGAGTCACGCCGGTTGTGCTCGCATTTGATGAGCCATTAACCCATAATTGCAACAATTAACCCATAATTGCAACAATTGAGACATGATCCAAAGAGACATAACTGAAAAGACATGTTGAGGCATTTAACTCATAATTACAACATGTCCGGACAGAGGCCAGAAGAGCTCCAACTCTGGTCAACACCTGCACATGTGCCTTTCCACTTCATTTCCCTGAGGCATTTCATCTCTCGGGCCAAAAGGAATCCCTCGCCTAACAGAGACTCCGAATGGATGTTACAAATTTGTTCAATTAAATAAATAAAAAATACTTTAAAGTTTAACCAACTTTTTAGGAGCTATAAGTTTTTTAATATTGTCTTTTGTCCATTAAGTTGATAATACGTCTTTTCAATAGCTTTTAATTTTATGTTAGCAAATATTTTTCCATTAAAATGAGATTTTTAAGTCCGTTACTTGTTATTCGCTTAGTCAAATGCTATATTTCAAATCATAAATAATACCGACATACATATTTTAATTTTTTTAATAAATTCTTTTTTTAATAATTTCTTTATCCTAATGCTTAAATTTAAGTGAAATTTGTTCAGTGAAAGTTATTCATTCAATGGAGGAAGCTCTATTTATTGTTTTTACTTTTCATCTTACTTTGATTATAAATCAAATAGATGTTCTTGAGTTAATTATCAAATTTTGTTTTCAAAATAAGTTACATAAGTGGTCAAAACAGTATAATTTACATGATTTAGGAGTAGCCTTTATGATATTTTCTCTTTACCCGTTTAAACTCCATAAGAAATAATAGTTTGAGGTTGACAAATAAGCTAAAGCTCAGCATTGTATGTGTACCTATATGTTTATCAATTTATTCGCATTTTATTTTACTGTTCAAAGAAAATGGTTTGTGTTAAATTAACAATTGCATGATTTCTACAGGATTCTAGACATGTCATCTCTAGTTGAAAAATATCATGTTGACGGGAAAATTACTCTTATAATACATGACAAAAAAAAAAAAAACCCCCCACAAAACCAAAAACTCCGAAGATCGGTTCGGTTCATATTCGGTTATGGTGGCGATTTGGTTTGGTTCAGCTGTGCATCCTAATGGTTCAGTTTCCAAACCACACAGGGGTGTGAAAAATACTCAAACCTATCCGGACCGAAAATTTTGGGTCTTTTCGGTTTGGGTGAAAAGTAAAGGAATTTGTGTCGTCTGGTGGTTCGGTTTGGTTTGGTTCAGATTTCAGGTTCCTTTTTCTCTCTCTCGCGACAATCACCGCCATAATTCACAGGCAATTTTGATTCCTAAATGAAATCGGCAGAAGAAGCCCTGCGAAAAGCCCGATTCATTCGGGTCAAGCAACAGATTTTGGGCGGATCCAAGTTCATTAGCACTGACGCCACGCAGCTCTCCGGTATATCACCCAGCCTCGCCGCCGACGGAGCGTTTTCTCCGTCTGGGTCCGACGAAATCCCCGAGAAACTCACATCCATAAAACCCTAGAAATCGGGAGCTACCTCGAACTGGAGCCAAAACTTGAGCTGAAAAAGAAAATGGAGAGGAGACCGGGAGAGAGAGAGGATTCAGTCCCTGAACTTGAATCGGAAGGTGTAGATTTTCAAAGAGAGCGAGACCTTGATGTTCAAGCTCGAAACGTCCATCTCTTTTCGAAGAGAAGGGACTTGGAATGAATTTGTGACGGAGGGTGCTAATGGAAGAAGAAGAAGAAAGGAAAAAAGAAGAGGAGGAAACCCGAGCCGAGTTCATATTTGGTTCGGATCAAAACATGCACACATCTCATACGGTTCGGTTCGGCAAACCCTCGACATCCCTGCCGCACACCAATGACTTGGACTTTAACTACATAACTCTCTGGTAAATTGATCCTTTCCAGTAGTTTTAGCTTTAAAATGGCGAATTTGAGCAACTTTCTTGAGGATCATAAGAATATAATCACGTAATTCGCTAATAAAAGATGCTTTAACATTGCACCCTTTAAGAATAATTAACTGGTTGTCTAATAAAAATAAACAAATCTGGTTGTTGATAAAAACAACATATGTGAAGTAAGTACAGTTACGACTATGCGGAGGATTTAGTATTTTATGATAAAGAAAGCGAGGATTTAATACTAGAAGTCCAAAGTTAAACATAGAAAATTACATAGAAAGTGTAACAAGAAGGATACAAAGAAGTTGATGGCCTAATTTTACCAACGGTAAGCCCTCACAGGTGTGAATAAGACAAGGGGACGAGAACCATTTGGAAGGGCAAAGAGCAAGGCTAATGAACAACAACAAGAGGGAGGATGTGGAATTGGACATGGTGATTTCGGAAGCTTGAAAAGGAAAGACAGGACTCATTTGGATGCCAAAAAAACAAGACAAGCATCCTTTTGACGTTTCTTGTTTCCGTGAATAAATCGGGACAAGCTTGCTTCTTCATTCTTGACTTGGTATGAGGATTTTTTGTGGTCGCAATTAATATCCCGGTCCGAAAGTCCTGAAGGGTTCATAATGCATGCCCAATTCAGGTTTGTAGAAACAACCAAAATGAGCCATTAACAGCCAAACAAAGGTAGGAAGCTCTCCACCTTTGCTCAGCACCTGCACGTGTGCCTCTCCCTTGATATGAATCGCTGCATATGACAACAACTCCACCCACACTCCGCTCATCGCTGTCCACTTCATTTCCCCGAAGCTTTCCATCTCGCGGGCCAACTCGATCCCCTCCTTGAGTGGGTCTCTCCATTTGTCGCTCTCGGTGTCACTGAGGAAATGCAAGTCCCCAGCCTTTTCAAAAAATCTATTGCATATCCACTCTACATTCCTTTCCTTATCTTGGAGATAGGCCAATATCTTGACTGACATCTTCATTGATATGATTTGGGCAATGCCCGCCACGGCGGACACCACATTAGGCTGATTAAACAAAAGATACAACATGTAATCGGAGAGGATCTTGCTGAATTCTCTTTCATCATTTCTTTTGGTGGCTTTCTCTCTGTTGTACCACATTTCAGTAGCAATATGCCACCGTAAAATAGTGGCATCGTAATTAGCCTCGGTGACATACTTTAAAAGATTGCTACAATCAATCTTCCCCTGTCTACTCTCAAGAAATAGAGCACCACTAGATTCAACTATCTTCTTCACGTCTTTTAGATTATCCGCTTTCTTGGATTTACGTTTCACTTCCTTAAAGATAAAGATCCATAGCTTCTTCATAAAAGGATTCTTGGACACATTCTTCGTATTTGCAATCATAAATCTTCTCTCTCCCGGGATAATTTTATAGATTATTATCGTTAGAAGAAAGATTGACATCACTGGAAGACAACAGATTGCTTTGATTGGACGAGAGATTGCTCTCGTTTGATTAGTGATTCCCTCAATAGCTAGAATGATCTTCACAGCCATACTGAGTACAAAACTGCGGATATTAGAACAAGCAATGATGGCCCACCGCTGATTGTGCTTAGGCATCTTTCTTGGACTCTCATCCAAGCTCTCAGAGAAAAGGTTGCAGGTAGAGATGGACTCTGACCACCTTCGAAATATTAATGGTGTATCTAAGACCTCGTAAGTAACGTTGGTGTTAGGCTCGACTTTACATGTGGTGAATCGGGGCTTCCTCAGGTTATCCATGGCAGATACAAACTTGCGGAGAAATGAATGTAGTTTAGATGACGTTGTGTTGTCCCACTTGATACTAGCAACAGTCCAATCGGAGAAAACGAGCATGAACAGAGCTATCATATCAAGTGCAATCCCTCCGAAGAGAAGGAAATAAGTAATTTCCACATCGAGATCGGGGAGTTGATGCTTCTTCGAGCGATTGAACAGGATGAAAGCTATCACAACATCAACGAAGGCTATGAAGCGGAAAATGTAGCTCAGCCTGGAATGTATTGTCAACGCTTTTGTGTGGAGCATCTCGTAAAAGAAATTAAGTTCGACTGATATCACCCTCAACGCATCCATTGCAGAAACTTTGTGGAAATATTCGCAACTCATTGCACGTTCTTCATATGAGTAGATGAGATCTGTGAGGAAGACATCAAAGATATTAAAGAAGTGGCGAGCATGCTTCACCACAATGCTCTCGGCAAGCTTTGCTTCTTCTCCCTCAGAATATCCACTCCCTAGATCATTGAGTTCTTCAACCAACCTGATTTGTGAATCATTCGAGTACTTGTGATGTGAGAGTACCCGTTCCCTAAACCTCGGGAGGCTCGAGAGATTAAGTGTCAATGTCCTCTCCACATTTTTAATGACCGCGGCAAGAAACACCAGCATCGTTGGGATCACCAGTGACTTGTCGCTGTGAAATATCTGCACAAAGACATAAATGGCGGCACTTCCTTGGAAGATGAGACTGAGTAGGTGTCGTCACCAAAGTGAACTATCCTCCAGAGAGAAGGCAGCGATTGTGTCCGGACCGCCAAGATGTAACAAGAGAAATGAGGCCCAAAATGCCTGAAGTGCTCCGTTTACTTCAGCTACACGAGTGGCCGAATTGCCTTGGTTGTGAGAGATGAGCCCGATCGCGAATGCAGCTACCCAGTCAGCCATTAAATAGGCCAACCACAAGAGGGAAATGATGCAATCGTTCGTTATTTTCTTTCTAAGAGGTGCAAATAGAATGAGAAAGACTTGAAGCAAGAGGCTTAGCATGACAAAGCCTCGGACGTTCCATTCGTTCCACAAATCCGAAATGGAGCTAAATGCCATATTTTTGCTTAGTTTGAGTTTAATGGTTCCTCTCTATTATAATTGTCAAACCCATCCATTCTTATGTGCTTCACAAGATAATGACAATGTTGATTCGACCAATGACAAAATTCCGCGGAAAAGTATTGCTTTAGCCAAAGAAATGTAAAGAAAACAAGAAGAAGAGACTTTCCCTTTCATTTCATGGGGACACTCCAAAAAGGGATGTCTGTTCTCCCGCCAAAGCAAGTGAAGGAATCTCTTTTCACCTTTCTTTCTTATATATATTTTATTTCTCGATTGTTGATTTCTTCAACCTGAAGTAGTTCCCTTACTTTCCTTTCCTTTTATCTAGGCAAGATAACTGTCGATAAATTAAAATTTATAGGAAAAACATTACTTTTGTAAGTTAAGATTGCATGAGCTCAATAAGTTTTGTCCATATAAAGGGCAAAATATCCTCTATTTTTTCTTTTTCTATTCCTTTTTGCCTTTTGTCAGTATAGGGAAAAATATTCTTTTTCTTCTTTTTTCTCACCATTTTCCCTCTTTATGTATAGATTTATTATATATAAGATTGGAAGATTTTCCGTGAATAAAATCTAGTAAAGATTATTCCTTACTGCTTTTTTACACTACCTCATGCATATGGAAGAAGAATAGTATCTTATGCCTGAATAATACTTATTGTTTTGTGTTGGGTTGATGTTTATCGTCAAATTGATCCTATCTCAATTCTATTTGCAAATCCATCTATAACTACCAAATTCCGAACTATGAAGTTTCATTATCTGAGACTAGTTTAACGATATTTTTGGTGGTACCCCATCTAACAAGACATTTGATATTATTGATGAAGAAGACACTATCTAGCAAGTCATCTCAAGTTGAGTGTGCTAGCATAGGTTATGTACGTTATCTCCTTATCAGGAAATTATCCTCTTAAGCCAAATTTAAATTGAGAACCTCACCAGCCAAATGTATAGTTATGTTTTGGTTAAGTCCAGAAGAGGTAATCACATTAGTTGCCTCTCCTCGTCCTTTCAAGTATTAAAAACTTGGCAAGTAAGATGGTTCAAATTTGTAATTATAGATAGGTAACTCTCTTTGATATATGTAGCGATTTTACATCAATTCTAGATAGATCAACCTAGTCGAAGAACTCAATTGTTCTGTCAAATATCAGATAAACGTTCAAATCGAGAACTAACAAAATCATGTAATATAGAATGAATTGGCCAAATAGGCACTAGTTTGGTGAACATATGACGGAGTCATATTTGGATCACGGTGCTCACCATTTTATATGTGGAGTCTTGTGCAATACTATATAATTAGTACACATGCATAGGGCGGTTTGCATGCATTCATAATCATATATGGAGCCGAAAACCCGGAAATCCATGTTATTTGACAAAATCATATATATTTTCTGATGAATGGATCGAAATTGATCAAGATTAATTCCTTGTTTGCAAAACCATATGAAAAACCAAGTTATTCGACTCAAAGAGCACAAGGATCAAATAGACAAAAAGTAAAGTTCACGGCCCAAATTAAACATTGACTAAGATTTTCAGGACTAAATTTTGGTATTGTCTCTTCTTATTATTTATGCTAGAAATATAAAATTAATTTATGAAACCAAGTCGTAAACAATGTGATATATCTTTATTTAATAATTAAACATGACTCACTTATTCAAGTAGCTAATGGAAGCTTATTGCATCATTTATTCTATAAATCAATTTATCATTTGGTTTTCACTTTTGTAAAGTGGTGCTTATATTGATCTTAGATTGGGTCCTTTTCTTCTGGCAAAACACCAAAAACATAACTTAATGTTCACCCAATGACTACTTACAACCTCTATCTACGCAACGATCATTCAAGCAAAACCTTACGTTGAAAAGACTAATCGCCACTTCTTTTAAATTCATTTTAGCATGTTGCATTGGGCCTAAGTGGTTGAGTTTTTAGTGGTACTGAGTATTTGGGTGGTTAACTTTGGATTTGTATATATATTTTCATGGATAACTGATAAGAAGTTCTTAATGAAAATCGATTTTTTTCCAACAGTCACTAGCATATCTAAAATAAATTTTATTTTTGACATTTTTCTTAATTTAAATCTCGTAGTTTACATATTTTTAACCTTTTTTAAAACCAAAAGTCCTGAAACTTTCATTGTACTTAAATGTTAACACATACACGCATATCTTCTTCTTTTTTCCTAATAATTTCAAAATTTTAAATATTTTTTCTAATTTGCTGGAAAATTAAAAAAAACTACTTTTTGCTTTTATTTAGATCTAAACAAACATGCATGCCTTTGAAACTGAGTTGATAAATGTTCAAACAGAATCGGTATGCTATAGTTCACCTTTTGGTGACATGCTCGTAAGTTCACTTTGGGGGCAATAAGTTTCACGATTGTATATATTGTGCAAGGCCATAAGTCTGTCGATCTCGCTTTATATTGATAAATTGTTTATCAACGTTGACATTATGACTTGGTGATTATAAAGGATCCATAGATATCTATATCACATTAGTTGGATTAGAAGATGCATGCCATTAAAATAACTTCAGTAACTATCCAAAAGTTAGGTAAATTCCATTAATATGATGACAATCTTTGGAATGTGTATATTTAGATTGATGGTAAGTTCTTAATCAATACCGACTATTATTAATATGTCGCGGTAAACTATGCCCTTCAAATTTGTAGGTTGTCTTTCTCACCATTAAAGTTGATTGAATGGAGCGTGATTCACTAAAATCTAATGGAGATTATGCACAAACGGAGGAATATTACTAGTTTGGACCCGGGGCGACACTTTGATTATGTGGGTCGACACAAATCCAATGCCTAGGATCGCATTGAGTCTACGGCCCGGGTCTAGGCAAGAATTCCCTATATGGAGAGTCTGCTTTTAGGGATCACGGCTGGTGGAATTCTGCTAATACTAGTTGCAATCATGATACAGTTGCAAAAGGAAAACCTCGTGGTCGATGGACTAAAGCAATCCAATAGTAAGAAAGAAAAGTTAGCTGATTCAAATGGCGTAATACTTCCTGTTTATGAAGAAGGCGAATTGCATTTAAGCATCAACCTTGGATGCCATCTATGTCTGCATAACTCATTCTATAGCAAAAAAAATTGAAAGAAAAAAAGAAAGAAACTTTCACTTTCATGGGGATGATAACTGTCATGAAATTATAAAAAAACAAAGTACGTAGTTCCCTTACTTTCTTTTCTTTTTATCTAGACAAGATAACTGTCATGAAATTTAAATTTATAGGGAAAACATAACTTTTGTAAGTTAAGATTGCATGAGCTCAATAAGTTTTGTCCATATAAAGGGCTAAATATTTTTTTTTTTAACTCTTTCCTCACCCTTTTGCCTTTTGTCCATAGGGCAAAATATTATTTTTCTTCGTTTTTCTCACCTTTTTCCCTCTTTACGTAAAGATTTATTATATATAAGAATGGAAGATTTGCTGTGCATAAAATCTAGTAAAGATTATTCCTTACCGTTTATTTATTCTCATGCATATGGTAGAAGAAAAGAATTTTACACATGAATGATGCTTATTGATTTCTGTTGGATTGATGTTATATCGTCAAATTGATCCTATCTCAATCCTATTTGCACATCCATCTATAATTACTCGAGTATCAAACTATGAAACTTCGGTATCCATGATTAGTTGAGTGAAATATTTGGCGAAACCCATCGAACAAGACTCTTGATATTATTGATGAAGAAGGTTGTGTGTGTTTGCATAGGATAAGTAGGTTATCTCGATATCCTCGTAAACCAACTTAAAATTGAGAACCCAACTGGGCCAATTTATAATTATGTATTGGTTACGTTCAAAAGAGGCAATCACGTTAGTTGCCTTCAAGTATCAAAAACTATATAAGATGGTTCAAATTAAAATTATAGATAGGTCACTCTTTGATATATGCAGTGATTTTACATCAATTCAAGATAGGTCAACCTAGTCGAAGAACTCAATAATTCTGTTAGATATCAGGTAAACGTTCAAATCGAGAAGTAACCAAATCATGTAATATAGAACGAATTGACTGAATAGGATCAACAAAACCTATTTAAAATTGCCAAAAATAGAATATGCTAGTGCTACTTGCAATCATGATACAGTTGCAAAACGAAAACCCTTGTGGTCGATGGAGTAAAGCAACCTGATCCAAAGAAAGAAAAGTTAGCTGATACAATTGGCGCAATGCTGTCCTGTTTATGAAGGAGGTGAATTGCATTTCAGCATCAACCTTGGATGCCATCTATATCTGCATAATTCATTCTATTGCAAAAGCTCATGGGATAATATTTGATATCATGTCTGTTAGAATATACTAAGTCATTTTTTTGCGCTCACGACCAGGAAGAGTCGGATTAGATTATTTAACTAATCGAGTGAAATTACACCACCTGAAAATTTATATGTCCTCGATTGAAAATTGCACCTTTGGTTTGTAAGAAATAGCTATTGCATTTCAAAACTATGGCCTACCGGGCGATTATTCGTTGTCGGGTGAAAAGTATAGGGGGAATGACAAATTAGTCGCTTCTTTACGAGAATAACAATGGCGTTTTGGTAGGTCCGAATTGCTCAATGGTGATTGGATGCTTTTTACACATTTGTGTCTTTAAAGACGAACACAAAATCCTGATATTCCTGAATTTACGGCCGGTCATTAAGAAAAAGCACTATCCCTTGTGTAAACTCCCAATCTGTCATTTTCCCTTAAAAGAAGCACTACTTGCTAGGTTTCTTAAATAGAATCATCAGTACGACGTAATTATTTACCGTCAGTACAAGTAGACACATGCAGGGCTTGCTGTGAGGAACGAAATTCCATCAATTCTCAAGCATTGGTCATGAAGATACACAATCTGGTAAATTTTATTCAAACAAACACAAGTAGAAATGCCGCGAGAATGGTAAATAAGACAGTTGATGCGGATGAAAAATCTTATCTCAGGATTCAGCGGAGATGCTCTCCACCTTCGCTTGGTATTTGCACAGGTGCCTCTCCCTTACTGCACATGACAACATCTCAACCCGCGCTTCGCTCATCGATCTTTTGGGCCAAATCGATCCCCTCGTCGACCGGGGCTCTCCAATAGTAGATTATGGAACCAGGGGGCCAGTACTTAGCATCCTCAAACAATCTCTTGCATAGCCCCTTCTACATTCATTTTGGCATCGTGGAGTGGAGAGCCACTTCTTGAGCAACATCTCCGCTGATGTGATTTAGACAATGCATGCTACAGCAGGCACCCCATTAGGCTGATTAAGTAAAAGACAAAGCATGTAGCCCGAGAGGATCTTGCTAAATTAACTTTCGTTATTTCTGGCTGTGGGGCTCATAAGTTGTCTCTGTTGTATTAGATTTTAGTCGCAACATGCCACATTATAATACTGGAGTCGTAATTAGTCAATGGCATACTCTAAAAGATTGTCGCAATCGATCAATCGAGTCTATTCTCGAGAAACAGATCACCTCCAGCCTCAAAAATGTTCTTGACCTTTGTCAAGTCATTCGGGCCCTTGTATGTACGTCTCCCCTCCTTGGATCATAGCCTCCGGCGATTGTCTCGCCAGCTTGATGGAAACAAGAGATGATCTGCTCAGCCACATACGGAATGGAAAACTACAAATATTAGAAAAAGAGATGATGCCCCAATACCGATCGCGCTTATGCATCTTTCTCGGACTCTTCCCAAAGCTCTCGGAGTCCCATAACTATAGATAGGCTAAGGTGTCAAAAAAACGTTGCACGCAAAGATGGATTTCGAGCAACTTGGAAAAATCAATGTTGTATCTAAGGGGTTTTCACTTTTTTAACGTAAGAGCGAATTTTTTTCTGATTGATCATAATTAACAATACCACAACTTTTGATAAGGTGTTTGCGATGCGGATCAAGAAGATGGGCTTGTTTGTTAACTATGACCCTATTTATCGATATTTGTTAACTGCATCGCAAATGCACACACAATGTTTTGGAGATACACGAATTAGGTTTTTGCTTCCGCTGTGATTTTTATTTACTTTTACCTATGCATGTTTTCGCACAAAATCCCAACAATAACTATCCGACGGAGGCCTATATGAAGTAATTAGAGTGTTAGAGATAGACGAACTCATTGGCTGTTCGATGGAATGGATGACTACATAGCAGATGTAGTACCACTGCAAGGCCCCGAGGTGATAACCGAAGTTGATATAGGATCGACGTCTACCATCGGGCAATGAAAGGAACCCATTTTCTCTTCCAATGGAAAGTGAAGGCTCTGGGCAACGAGAAAAATGCCGATTTGGCTTTTCTTAGTTATCTTAGATAGCAACATGCACAAATATTTTTCGGGAAAATTGTCCAAAAAGTCTTAAACCTATTGCACTTGTATCAATTCAGTTCTAAACATTTCAATTTGACAAATTGAGTCCTAAACCTTTACACTTCTTGCCAATTGAGTCCATCCGGCTAATTTTGGCTGGAAAGCACTGGCGTGGACGCGCGGCCAGCCTACGTGATGCTGATGTGGACAATTTTAATATTTTTTGATTTTTATTTTTTTCTATCTTCCTCCTCCAGCCGGCCATGTAGGTCGATCGGCATCCACGTCAGCGATTTTCAATCAAAATTAGCCGGATGAATTAAATTGGCAAGAAGTGAAAAGGTTTAGGACTTAATTGGCAAAATTGAAAGGTTTATGACTGAATTGGCACAAATGCAATAGGTTTAGGACTTTTTGGATAATTTTCCCAATATTTTTCTACGTAGTTACCCACCCATGCAAACCGCCTCTATTTGTATGTCTCTTTCTTCACATACCAACTTAGAAAGCAAGATGCGCCCAAAGAAGACTTCATTAATCGTTTAACGAAGCATAAATTATTACAACCCAAAGTTCCATTATTAAAGATTGGTGTACATATGGCCAGAGACAGGGAAGATGCGTGCATATCATTGGATATTCCCTTTGTAAGGTACACTGGATAGGCACTGAAAAGAGTTTCTTATAAGCATAGATGACGCTAGGGCAAAATCATGTGATTACAATAACAATTTCCTAAGTCTAAAGAAAAATGTTTGATTGGGAAAAAAGGTCAGAAGTTTGGTAGCTTCGTGACTGTATATCCATACATGGTGCACGCAATGGAAGTCGCCGAAGCATGACGGCTCTGTTCACGCGAGAATATGTTACGATTTCTTGGAAAGAATAAATAAGTTATTCGTAATACTTGGTGCACAATTATTGTCCTGGATGGTGGAGAGTCGTGCTCGAGGAGAGTCTGAAGATCATTGACCACTGATCAGTTAGTCTACTGCGTACTCACGCTTCACTGATAGGCGAGAGATCTCAAGTTCGGCCCTCATCATCATCGATATCTCGGGATCACCCGCACAAGTCATTGACTATACGACTTTGTAATGAGGCGATGCGGTCGGGATCGAAGGAAGGCGATGCTCGAGCCGGATTAGCTGGCTGCCAATCGACGCGAGACATCCCAAACCAAATGGAAGGATGTTCCTAGACAACGTTAACTTAGATCGAGGGTTTCAATAAGAGAGAAACTGCGAGTGTCCAAGTAAAATTTTTGGTTCCTCTTGGGCCAGAGTGTCCAAGTAATTAGAAAGCTTGAGTTTTGCATGGACACCACTGGTTTTGCTGCTCGTGGCCGTATAGAGTGCGAATGGTAACCATTCTGCTCCAGAAATCAAATTCTTGCCAGAAATTGATTCCTGGAGGAGAAATCTGTAATTTTACTCAAAGTGGGTGGTCACATGTATTATAAGCCATTCTGTAAAGTTTTGAAATTTTTTATTTTTTTTATTTTTTTTTTTGCACCTAAAAAAATTTAAATTTCACTCAAAGTGGGTGGCCACAGGTAGGGGTGTCAGAACCGAACCGAAAAACCGAACCGAGATACGAACCGAACCGAACCGAACCGAAAATTTCTAATCAAAAAAGCTTTGAGAAATTTTTTAACGAACGCCATTCCTGGTTTTGTCTTGCATTCGAACGAATTTTTATTCCGTGCGCACCTATATAACCCGGAAGGAGTGACTTAATATGGGCCTAGAGCCCTCGGAAATCTATCACAACTAAAGAGATTCGAGACAAAGAAGACTCGGTAAGTTTTATGTTGTCCTTGGATTTTTAATTCGCCGGATGTGATCCTTAAACTATTCCTAAATGTTCAATATAGTCTTTTTTGTTTGATCGAAGTGGACACAGATTCCTAAACTATTGTAATATCTGTAATCTGGTTCATGAATTTTTAATTTGTTCATTCTAATCCCCCGACTTTTCATATCAAAGTCAAATATGTCATTCGGTAATATTGGCAAGTCACAATTACGCTGCTGCCCAAATCTTAGAAATTCTTTGCATTTCAATCCATTTGCCTAAATCATAAATATGATATCTTTGCATCACCGACCTTTTTGGATTTTATAAATATAACGGTGGTTCCATTTGAGTATATTATAGCTTATGATGTGAAAGTAGAGCCTCATTTAAAGTTTTATCAAGTTGATATTCCTGTTATTATAAGTCTAATAGTTTTTGTGAGAATATCGTAATTATATTAGTTCTAAATTTTGTTCTTAATATTTTTCGATAGATAAAATTTTCAAGCTTTTTGTAGTTAGTGTTTTCTTAATTAAATTTAGTTAATTATGTGTGTTTTCAAGCTATAGGGTTAATGATCCAAAAATAAAATATCTTCACAAAAATCAAACATAAGACTTAAACAAATTTAATTATGAAAACATGAGGCACGAAAATTCAAAAATTTTATCTATCCAAGAAATTAGGAATAAAATTTAAATTAATATAAGTAGGATATTCTTACGAAAACCTCGTAGTCAAGAAGGAGAAGATTGTGGTGGATGATGGATCAGGCAAGAGGCTCCGAGATCCTTTCGACGACCTATGTTGTCACGGTTGTTGTCATTCTACTTCTTCATTGGTATCGCGACTTGCGACGGCTAAGATTCGAGGTCGCGTGCTCTTTTACTAGAAGGAAGAAATGTTATAATGTTTGCTATTATATCGTTTATGTTATAGAACAAATGCAAGTGAAATTAAATTCGTCGGAATTTTCATTTTATTCTTTCTCACAATATCTAAACAAATTTTGTTTTCATTCATCTCTCATTATATTTTCTCGTCCCATCTCATTATATATATATATATATATATATATATATATATATATATATTTCCATTTCATTCATGTCTCATTCTTTTTGGTGATATTCACAATATTTTTGCATTGATATCTATATATATATTTGATCAGGGCTATCGTCGAGTCAACAAACAAGTTCACACCTACGTTCTTATTTATCTCTCTACATAACCAAGCAAACTTAAAAGATCATTTCAATCTCAAACTTTTTCTCAGTAACTTCATGAAAGGTCCATGATATATTATGACGTCATAATATTATACGAGAGATCAAATCGGTAATTCATCACTCTCTGCTCACTCACTGCGTGGCTGCGTATGATGTCATAAGTTTATATGAGGGATAACAATGGTAATTCGAAAGTGAATCAAATCTCTAACAAAAGTGCACGTGCTAAGAAAAATTTAATACGTTTAAGATTCCGAAGACCCGGTCCATTTATTAGAGAGATGAGTAAAAATTTCTTTCCAAAATGCGAAAGATTTAACTTACCAAAGGGAGAATGATTTAAGATTAAGTTCGGAAAGTATTACAGATTCGAAAAAAGTTTAAGATTGAAACATCTTTTTTGTTTTTATTTATTTATTTTAACTACATAGAGGGAAGTGCCGTAATGTCGTAACCAATTTTGACTTTTTGTTTTGAGATTGCATTTTCTTTTGATAAATAAAACAAGGGATAATGATATAAATGATCCCTGAACTTTGTCCCAACGTGCAATGTGATTCCTGAACTTTAAATTTGTTTAATGTGATCCATGAACTTTAGTCCAATGTACAATACGGTCCCTGAACTTTTGATTTGTTTAATATAGTCCCTGGACTTTTGGTACATGTTTCAATTTAGTTCATGCACTATATGAAAATATTCAATGTGATCCATGAACTTGAATTAAATGAAAGGATAATATTGAATAATTTCATATAGTCTGGCGAAGGATTACATTGAACAAATTAAAGATTCGGGGACCACATTACACATTGAGCTAAAGTGCATGGACCACATTACACGGTAGGCTAAAGTTTAGGAACAATCCGTGTCATTTACCTCGTAAAACAAAGGTGGATGAGCATTTCAAACCTTTTTATTACCGTAAAAAAAAAATCGAAACAAAATAAAAAATCAAAAGAAATGTCAAACTTGTCTCCTCATGTGCTCTCTTAACCATTTTTGGAATTTTATGCACTCAAAACATTTTATACGCAAAGTCACGCGCATGCCTAGTTTTTCCTTTTTGGTCAAAGCGCACGCCTGATTAAAAAAAACAAAAGTATTTAAAAAAAATTAAAAAAAGAAAAGAAAGAAAGAAAGAAAGAAAGATACACACCTACTTATTACAGTTCTCTTCTGAAGGCATTATGAAGACTCTCGGCTGCACGGTTGCACCTACCCCCGACCCGTCAAAAGCAGCAACTTGTATTTGACAGTTGACACGTCAACAGCACAATATTTAAAAAAAAAAATTAAAAGCATTATTTTATTTTATTTTTAACTCTATGTATTCACGGGCCTTGACCTCTCTCACTCACAATTTTTGAAATACAAAATTTTACCCTAAATAATAAAACTTCAAGTCCTTAATATACACAAAAAAAATAAATAATTCAAATCACGGATTGAGCTAAACTATATAAACGCAAAATTGAAATTAGAGATAATTTAAAATCGAGATATTTTCGAGTCGCAACTGCCTTATGCGACATTGAATTTTCATGGATACCAACAAATCGCACGATTGATTTTTTTTTCTCGGGCTGATGTAATTACATTTTGATCTAGCTAGTCAGTTGTAATGTACCCAAAAAAGTTTAAGGCCCATTTTGGCGATAAATAAGATTCGCGTAGCCACGTAAAATGTAAGCTCGGTGATGAACTTTCCAATCTTCGCCTTTTGCTTATGGCCTTTGTCGGAGAAAAAGGACAAGGGTCTTACCTCCGCCGCTGCCGATGGGGAGCATGGTCACGCGAGCAAGATTCATACGAGAAGAAAACTTATAGAGAGGAACCCGAATTCGACTCGACATGGCACTATACAAGACACGACTTCTTTTATACGTTCCGATCATATACTTTTTAGCTTCAAAAACGACATTTCATTAATGTCAACAAAAAAAAAAAGAGAGAGAGGGAGAAAGAAAAAGAAAAAGCACAGCCGAAGTTACAGCGCTACCAATCAAAATTCGAAAGCACGAGAAGCAAAGACAGGCTCTTGTCGTTCTTACCGATTTTGCGGATTGGTTAAGGTAAAAGCGCCACGTGACGGGAGCCCGCCTTTTGGTCGGTCCCCAATCCCACACACCGTACCCTAAAACCAACGGCCCCGATATCCCTGTCCCCCGCTGATCCGACGGACGTGGTTTCTGCTAATCTGTGGGAACGAAATCAACGGTCGCGCCGCTCCACTTGTCTCCCTCTCTCCCTTCCCTCTCTCTCTCTCTCTATATATGCAGTTCGTCGCTTGGATTTCTTCGGTTTTGGTGGAGTGGATGCGAAGCATATTCCGATTCTGACCCATCTCTGTCTTCGTTAAGATCACGCCTTCTTCGTTGCTGTTGTCGTGCGAGAGGGGACTCCTTCGACCGTCTGCTGCTTCTGGGTGATATCTTCTTTCGAGGCGGAGAGAGCTTTTTGGGAGGGTTGGATTTTTTTTTGCGGTTGAGGAGGAGATAAGGGGAAAATGGGTAGCTCCGGATTCTCATGGACGCTGGCGGATCACCCGAGGCTGCCCAAGGGGAAGACCATCGCCCTGGTGGTCCTGGACGGGTGGGGCGAGGCCAAGCCCGACCAGTACAACTGCATCCACATCGCCGAGACACCTACCATGGACTCGCTCAAGAAGGTGCGTTCTCGCGGGATGGCTCTCTCGGTTCTCCCGTGTGTCCTTGTTTGCTGCTTTTGGGGGGGAGGGGGACGCCGGATCTGGGTTCTTGGCCGGTTTGGCTCCGGTGGGTTGGTCGGAGTTTTTCCGGTTGATTGCTGGTGATGGGCTGTTGAGGTTTCGGTAGAGACTGTCGAGTGGGGATTGGAGACTGATCTGGTGGAGATCGTTAATGCTTTTTGGCTTGGTTGCTGATGCTGATCCCGTGATTTGGATATTAATTATTCATCTGGGCTCTTTTCTTTTTTCTTGTTAGATCTGATGATTCCATTGTCTATTTCCTATTCTGGACCCGGCTTATTGCCGGATGAACAATTTTTGATCTTGCTAGCGTTACCTTCTATGCCGTATACAACTTCGAAGAACTCAGTAGCCTCCTTAAAGTGTACCCAGTTCGTATGGAAGCGGAATACTGCTTCTGATGTTTGTTTAGTTATCGCCGCATTAGATTGCTTGGATGCTCCGTTAGCCTTTGCTTGTGAGTCTTATTTGGTGCATATGCTGAATGAGAAATTACTCTTTTCATGTTAAAGGGTGCCCCTGAGAAATGGAGATTGGTCAGAGCTCATGGAACTGCAGTGGGTCTCCCGACGGAGGATGACATGGGTAACAGTGAGGTTGGTCACAACGCTCTTGGCGCTGGCCGAATTTTTGCTCAAGGGTGAGCTTCTTCTGCTGGATTTTAGCGTACTTTGTGCTTCTTTTATTGTCGGTATCACTTGTGCCCTTGTCCTTATTTCTATAACTCCGTCAAGTGCTTAGAAGGTGAGAAATTGTAAAATCTCTTTTTCCAAATGTAGTGCAAAGCTTGTCGACAGTGCTCTTGCTTCTGGAAAGATTTATGACGGAGAAGGTTTCAACTACATAAAGGAAAGTTTTGCGACCAGTACCTTACATTTGATTGGGCTCCTGAGTGATGGTGGAGTCCATTCTAGGCTTGATCAAGTGCAGGTCTCCTCTCTAATCCTGTCTTTTACATCTTCTGCACGTTGAGCTTATTTTTGCAGCTGTCATGATTAAGCCCTTTGCTCTGTGGTGCAGTTGCTGCTAAAAGGATCTGCTGAGCACGGTGCTAAAAGAATCCGTGTCCATATTCTTACAGATGGACGTGATGTTTTGGATGGTTCAAGTGTGGGCTTTGTAGAAATTCTTGAAAATGACCTCGCGGGATTAAGAGCTAAAGGTATTGATGCACAAATTGCATCTGGTGGAGGTCGAATGTATGTCACTATGGACCGGTATGAGGTATGTTATCATGCCAGTGTCAGGTGTGGTTTTAAGTGTTTGTGAGCTTTTCTGGTTGTTGATTGGGTCTCAATTAGCACATTTTACTGGTGGTGTGAATGAAAGTAAATTTAACTCTTCAAAGAACCAGTTAGATACGATACATGTATGATGTCTTTTGCATAAGATGGTTGGAGGAACCTTGCCTCTGTTATTGTTATTTCTCTTCTATTATCACTGTTATAACTGTTGAGATAGGAATTTGTCTGGTCAAATTTATCTGGTTATGCTGACAGTCGTAGGAACTTGGTCAGACCCCAATTTCTGTTAATATCATCTGATTATTTTATATTTCTGCTTCCCTATGGATTTCGGATTCTTGACCTGTTTGGTAACCTATCTTGAAAATGATAACATCTGACGCTATTCCATCATCTATTTGAGTTCATGTGTGTGCTTCACTAGCTTTGGGTTAGGAGTGGCAGATTTGTATTCTGTATGTGCTGCAGTCATTATCTTCGAATGTGTGAGCTGTAGCTAGGGCGGTTAATATCTTATGAGCATCTTCCCTGGATTTGTGACCGGTAGGCTAGAAGATTAATAAAAACATATAATACATTCAAAAAGCCTGGCATTGTTAATGATTTTGAGCCTCAGTTTAATGAAGTTTAGATCAATTTGCAGGAGCCATTTCGTTGATTGTTGTTCTTTATCGATTTATTCTTTGCCTATGATCTACCCATCCAGGTTATGACGTTGATTACTTCATCTGTTAGATAAATCAATAGAAAGAATGTCATTAAATTGTTATCGGGTGCATACCATATAAAGTCCCTCCTTGATACTACATCTCTTCGAGCTGCCAGGGTAGAATATTCCCGTTGAATTGTTTTCATACCACAATATTAGGAGCTTCTTGCAATTCTCCCTATATCTGCATTTCATCAGTTGAATTGTGGACCCATGATAAACAAATTAGTATGAACCTTGCGCAGAATGATTGGGAGGTTGTAAAACGAGGATGGGATGCACAAGTTCTCGGTGAAGCTCCTTACCAATTTACGAGTGCTGTTGAAGCTGTGAAGAAGCTAAGGCAGGCACCCAAGGCCAACGATCAATATTTGCCTCCATTTGTCATTGTCGATGACAATGGAAAGCCAGTGGGCCCAATAGTTGATGGTGATGCTGTTGTTACATTTAATTTCCGAGCGGACCGGATGGTTATGATTGCAAAGTCACTTGAATATGAAGATTTTGACAAATTTGATCGTGTTAGAGTACCTAAAATTCGTTACGCTGGAATGCTTCAGTACGATGGTGAATTGAAGCTTCCAAGCCGTTACCTTGTCTCTCCTCCAGAGATAGATAGAACATCTGGTGAATATCTTGTGCATAACGGCGTAAGGACATTTGCCTGCAGGTGAGTCTACCACATTGTCTTTTTTTTCTCTAACTGTGCTAAATGTGCATTTACGAGTTGTACATTTTTGAAATTGGTTGCGCTCTTTCCCATTAATTTTCGTCTGTTGTCTTGCTCTTTTACTTGTTGAGCATTTCGTCTTGCATAACTCTCATTGAAATGTTTAAGAGTGGTAGAGTCACTCTTCAGGTTCTCATGTTTACTGGTTTTCTTAGATGCTGCAGTTTCTTTGACCTGGTTTTGGTTTAAACATTTTTGTGTGTTTATATACTGATATTCTTTTGTTCTTTATCTGAATAGCGAGACTGTCAAATTTGGTCACGTCACATTTTTCTGGAATGGAAATCGCTCTGGCTATTTTAATCCGGAATTGGAAGAGTATGTGGAAATTCCGAGTGACAGTGGAATTACATTCAATGTCAAACCAAAAATGAAGGCACTCGAAATTGCTGAGAAAGCTAGGGATGCCATCCTTAGTGGTAAATTTGACCAGGTAATTCTGTGATGTATATGACAGCTCCCATTACTTATCCCAGTGAAAATAGAATAAGAAACAGCCTGACACATGAGGCTTTGAGTTTTGATCCTATCCTATAATTTGATTGTTATATTTGCATTTGCAACTGAAGGTACGAGTTAATCTTCCCAATGGTGACATGGTGGGGCATACAGGAGACATTGAGGCAACGGTTGTGGCATGCAAAGTTGCTGATGAGGCAGTCAAGGTGTGCTATCCTGAAGTTTCTTACATTTTAGTCCAAGTGTTGGTCTTGTTTCCTGTGTTCATTCAGGGACATTCTTTTAAGCTTGACTTGCCATGAAGAGATTGGCGAAGTTTGTTTTGTTCTGTTGTTCTGAGACAGTATATTTGTGTTGAGGCTCCTCTCCCCCCCCAAAAAAAAAAACAAAACCTTTTTCGTCTTTTCTAGGACAAGACAAGTAACTAAGCCCCTTTTCGCACATACAATTAGAGAGAGAGAGAGAGAGTATGGAGTCACTGAATGGGGTAACTTCTGTAACTGCAGATGATCCTTGATGCTATAGAGCAAGTGGGAGGAATATATGTCGTCACTGCAGATCATGGAAATGCTGAAGATATGGTTAAGAGAAACAAGACGGGGCAGCCTCAACTTGACAAGAGTGGAAACATTCAGATACTCACTTCCCACACTCTTGAGCCAGTAAGTTCATTTTGTTCTTTTTTTTTTTTTACATCTCTTTTTGTGGACAACACGACGACATAAATGACAAACTTTGGCAATTTTATTAGTAATCTCCAGTGTTGAATTTCATTCACCGCCTGTGCTGGTTATCGGTAGCATTATTGAAGTCTCTTTCGTACTTGTTTCGTAGGTGCCCGTTGCCATTGGAGGCCCAGGGTTGGCACCCGGAGCTAGGTTCCGCAGCGACGTACCTAATGGAGGGCTCGCGAATATTGCTGCTACTGTGATGAATCTTCACGGGTTTGAGGCTCCTGAAGATTACGAGCCGACTCTTATAGAAGTAGTCGGTTGATAATTAAGGTAACTCGATTAAGTCTTGATAGTTTTTGGTTGAGCGCCAGGCGTTGAGGATGCCTGTGGACCATAAGTGCTTAAATAAGTTCAATCTGAGCTTTTGCTCCCTGGATTTGGTGAGTTATTGGGTCACCCAAATTTTGTTGGTTTACAGACTGAACAGCAATTCGCAATCTGGCAAATTGTTGCACTATATATCTGCTGAATATCTAATTACCGTTTTTCAGACCCCATAAAGCATGTCATCAAAGTGTTTACCTACTGGAGTTTTTTGTTCTAGCGCAATAAGAAAGAGGTCGGTTTTTGGGTTATTTAAGAGAGCGGAATGAGTAAACTTGTGTCATGAATACAATTAACGATGATTGCTCAGCTAAACTTAACGATGATCTTTCGCCCATCCAAGTGTTGTTTCTTTCTCATTTTGTCCAAATTTTTGCCGAAATGGTTGGCAAAAATGCATCGTATGGACCGGCTGTCCATGGATCCGAAAAGATCACGGCCATTGATTGTGTCGGCCTCACACGATGAAGTCAGTTCATGTGGACCCGGGTCCTTTTGTTGGGGGCGATGGTCGACCTCATGTGATCCGGGTCCTCCCAGTAGTTTATGCGATTTTTCAGTGTTTATCATATCTTAAACTGGTTTGCTAAACACTTCATACGATTTGATATATGTTGTATCTGCGTTTATATCGAGCGTAATTCATTCAAACACGACCATAGAGTTTGGGAAGAGTTTAGCGATTCATTTGGTGGCTCTCTCGAAACCAAATGTCATGCCTGACTAATCTCCGCACTTTAGTATTTCATTCCTTGTGACAGAGATTTTGAAATGTGCTGAAATTATTTATCACTTATTTTATGGTAGAGAATGCATTCATTTATTTGGGAAAAATGTATAGAAAAAAAATCTTTATTAGACAACTTTCGAAAAAGTTCCAGAGTCCGTACGCTTAGGCGAGTTGGCTTTGAGACTCTCATATAAGAATTAAGACTAGAGGTGTGCAAAATGGACCGCCCAAACTGGGAGCTGTTCGGACTGGACAGGCTGGTTTGATCCAGTTCCTAAGTATGTCAGTTCAATTCCCGGTTCCTATACGCGGAACTAGTGTCCGGGCGGTCCGGTTCCCAGTTTCAAGGAGAATTGGATTGACCGGATTGGATCGACTATATATATCTTTTTTTTTTGTGATTATATATAGTCGACGTGGGGAATATAATTCCAATTTTAGAACATATGTGTTGTTGGTATGGGAAACACAATTTGTCATTGCTCGAATTACACGCTTGTTTTTGTGATTATATGTAGTTGGTATGGAGAACACAATTCTAGTTTCAAAATATATGGTATCAAGTAGTGGGAAAAAAAAGGTACCCGTTCCATTGAATCGGAACCATTCCCGGTCCTAGCACCAATTTGTCCGGTCCCCGGTTCTTAATTTTGGGAACCGAGAACTGATCACCCCTAATTAAGACCCACGTTAGGGCTTGAATGTATAAAAAAATATTTGTTTATGTTTTAATAATTTATTCATGATTGGCAAGCGGTCTTGTTGATAAAGGGATTGGGAGGTGGGAACGCTCGTAGCATAAGTGTGTGATTCGACTCCCGTGTCTCCAGAGCAAAAGTCAGAAAGAGATGAGAGTTAAAAATAAGATTGACAAATTTTTTTTTATTTATGATTATAATTAAAAGTTGAGCACATAACATGTGATTATATTAATGAATTTTCTCGTATAGTAATTACCACTTTAAAAAACCAATCATGAGATATATATGCCATATACATCATCAAGAGGTTAAATTTAATATATACTTATTTCTATTATTTAATAATTAATGTATGATTATGATTTAGATATATTCATATAGTTTGTGATTATATTGAAAGGTATTACTTGTTACATAAATTATAGTATCATTGAAATAATATACGTTATTAAAGGTATGATTGAAATAATAGTTATTCATGGTTAATATTATTAGTAACTAACATTTTATTAAATGAATAATATAGTACTTAATTATGAAGATTTAGACAATCATACCTAATAATAAACAATTAAAGTTAAGCTAATTATTACATTATTAATCATTTTCAACATCAATTAACTATATAATATCATAATAGCACAATTACTTTCGCATCAATTATTTACTTATTAGTTAATAATATATTTATTTACTGTATAATATGGGATTGCATGGATATAATTATGATTATTATTCTCTAAATAAATTCGGTCATAATTTTATATAATCCTTAATTATAATTAACAATTGATAGAGTGATCGAGATAAAGTACAAGGATATTTCGGTATTAATTATTGGAGTCATGCTGTAATAGCTACTATACAGTGGATCATGCAATTATTATGGCTATTACCGACATAATAAGCATTTAAACTGTAATGGATCCATAATATAATAGCCAGTTCCACAATCAGCTGCACATAATAAGACTCAATTTGTTTCGCGAAAAATCTGAAATAACCGTTTAACCAATGAAAAATATTTCATCAGCGACGGCAAATTTAGATCTAAACATTTTCATAGAAGATAATTTTTTTTTCATTTGTTCATTTTTGTAAGTGAAACAAACAATTATTTTTTAAAAAAAAAGCGAAACATCGAGAGCAAGGACGTGGCACTGACCCGTTCGAAATTTCAAAACCCAGGGCAGGAGGGCACGTGCGGCACGTGCCAACTCATCTCCCTCCTCTCGACCAAATTCAAATTCGTCACCGACGCCGCAACCCCCTCAACGTTCCGAAAACCACCGCCCCCATTTCTAGAGAGAGAGAGAGAGAGAGAGAGAGAGAGAGAGAGAGAGAGAGAGAGATCGGAGATCGGTTATCGGCGATCGGAGATCGTAGAGTGATCGGAGATTGGTCGGAGATGGAGAAGTACGAGAAGCTGGAGAAGGTGGGGGAGGGCACGTACGGCAAGGTCTACAAGGCCAAGGACAAGGCGACGGGGCAGCTCGTCGCCCTCAAGAAGACCCGCCTCGAGATGGACGAGGAAGGCGTCCCTCCCACCGCCCTCCGCGAGGTCTCCCTCCTCCAGCTCCTCTCCCAGTCCCTCTACGTCGTCCGCCTCCTCTCCGTCGAGCACGTCGACTCCCCCTCCAAGCGCAAGGCGGCGGCGCCGGCGGAGGCGGGCGGCGCCGGCGCCGGCGGCGGCGGCGACCAGGGCCAGGGCGGCCCCGCCGCGGCGGCGGGGGGGAAGCCGATGCTGTACCTCGTGTTCGAGTACCTGGACACGGATCTCAAGAAGTTCATCGACTCGCACCGCAAGGGGCCCAGCCCCAGGCCCGTCCCGCCCGCGCTCGTGCAGAACTTCCTGTACCAGCTCCTCAAGGGCGTCGCCCACTGCCACAGCCACGGCGTGCTCCACCGCGATCTCAAGCCCCAGAACCTGCTCGTCGACAAGGAGAAGGGGATCCTCAAGATCGCCGATCTCGGGCTGGGCCGCGCCTTCACCGTCCCGCTCAAGAGCTACACTCACGAGGTCTTTTGCTCTTCGCCGATCCCTGCCGCGCGGTGTTTGGAGGGGCGAGGGTGTTGCCGATTTCTAACTGATGATCTCGTACGTTTTTCGGCGCAGGTTGTCACGCTCTGGTACAGAGCACCTGAGGTGCTGCTGGGATCTAGCCACTATTCAATTGGCGTGGATATGTGGTCCGTTGGGTGTATCTTCGGTAACCATCTTATCAAATCTGTCACTGGAAGTGGGCGGATGTCGTCTCTTTTATCTTCTTCGCTCCGTTTTCTGATAGCCTTTTGGATCAATTATGTTAGATCTCTGGCTTTTGCTTCTGTTGAAATCGCGTTCTTCTTCGATATGGAATTCGAATATTGTTCGTTCGGATGTCATAGACAACATTGGATGGGTTGTCTATGTCGATGTGTATGTCTTGGGTTTCTGTAGCATGGATAGCTATGAGTTCTTCTACGTGTTCTTTGATTTCAGATTTGTCATGGCGATGTAGAGTCCATAAGGTATGCGGGGGACACGGTGTTAATTGTTTGATCATCTCACTTTTAGCATCATGTTTGACTCGACGAAAAAGAGTTAACACTTCCTCGCATGTTCTGCGCCAAGTGACTGTGCTTCCATTTCTTTGCTTTCTGTCATTTCTAGTCATGAGATGCTTGTTCCCTGTCAGCAACAGGTCCCGGCTTTCTCTGTTCCTTCTGTTTAGTGCTGTGATTAGTTTCAGACGCACGTCCTTGCTTTGGTCGATTTCAATCTATTTTTTGATTTCCTTCAGCATATAGCAAGTATATTTGTTGTCTCCTGCTTATCCTAACTCTAGATGTCCCGGTTCATCACAGCTGAGATGGTAAGAAGGCAAGCCTTATTTCCTGGGGACTCTGAGTTTCAGCAACTGCTTCACATATTCAGGTGATTTGTTTCACCCATTAATCTGAAACTCTTTCTAATGTTTGCCAATCTTTGTCAATGTATTTTTGAATCCTTGATTTGCAGAGAATAACACACCCCTGTCTATTTGTTAGGCTACAGTGTGAATTGGGTAGTAATTGACATTAGTACCTCACTTTCAGTTGTTCTATTTTATGTGAACTTTCTCCACTCTAATGATAAGGGACAATCTCAATTTGTTGTACCTTGTGTGTTTAAAGTTACATCGATGAGTTCTAGTAATTCTGCTAAGATTTATTTGGATATTTGCAAATGAAGGCTATTGGGAACCCCAACTGAGAAGCAATGGCCAGGAGTTACCGCTTTGAGGGATTGGCATGTTTTTCCACAATGGGAACCTCAAAACTTGGCAAGAGCTGTTCCATCCCTTGGACCTGATGGGGTGGACCTTCTGTCGGTTAGTATCTCTACCCTTGTTGACATTTGAATATCTGGTAAATAAATACATGCGAGAAGAAGATTTGGCTTGAATTTTGCCCTTCCTGTCCAAAACTGTTTTCGTCCATTGACCCATGATCATTGTTATAAGGCTTCGTCAAAAGAGTTGGAGGCTTGCAAAACAAATGATGCACGGGTGGAATTGTACAATAAGTATGGATTCTTAGTTGATCAAGGAAGTTTCCTAGTTGTGTGATAATTTGTCTTGATTCTTGGCTTAATGCGTGAATCGATTATCTATAATGAAGTGAAAGCCCTCAAAATACAATTGCTAGCAAGCGTAAATTATAGAAAAAAGTCGGAAGTTGTCTTCTGGCAAATGAGAGGGCCAAGGATTGGAAGTATAGGTTGTGTCGATGGTTACAAATATTGTACATGTGGAAAGATATTACTTCTGATTTGAGTATCTGAGCTTTTCGTAGTGCTCAATCATGCATGTCAGTAGCCAACATTGGTTGCTCTTTGGCAAATAGCAGCCTGAATCTTGTGGCAAGATACATCTCTCTGTTATTTTCTACATTCTGTAAACTCTTAATTGTTATTCTTGACTGATGCAGAAAATGCTGATATATGATCCTGCCGAAAGGATCTCAGCCAAAGCAGCACTTGATCATCCTTTTTTTGACAGTCTCGACAAGTCTCAGTTCTGATAATGCCTCGGATATGGCCCAAGTGTTCACTGGACGGGCTCTTATCTTCTTATGTAGTCCTTGTATTTACCTTAAAAGTTACTTTCAGTACTTCTATTTACTTCTGTTTGCTCGACGCTTGATGAAGCCGAGCATCATCATCTTGGTGATGAAGTTTCGTGTGACACTATCAATGAATATTTTTTTCTTTTTTTAGAAGCGATGGCTATGCTCACTGAGAATTTTAATGTCTCCTTTGATTTTAATATCACGGCATGGTTCTCTAATGTTTTATCGGGCGTCAATGGTGAATATTCATTGCGATATATAGCAAAAGAAAATGGATGCCCCTGTGCAGTGATGGGACGCTTTTGGTTCCCTTAGCTATTGGGATAAGGATTGTGACTATTTTGATGGAGGCACTTTTTATCCACTAGAGATTATTGTGGGCTCTCGTAACAAAGTGATGCCATTGGTATGTGCAAGTTGGGCAAAGAGGGGGCATAGTAGAATGTTTCTTCCCCTTTATGTGCCAGATCTGAACCATCCAATTCATTCAACTGCACACTATTAATAACAATCCAATATTCTCTCTCTGTCTCTCTGTCTCTCTCTTTCTCTCTCTCTCTCTCTCTAAACCCATCATCCTTGCTCTCTGGCCAAGTCTTTCTTGTATGATTCTTGATTCATCTGAATCTGATCACAAATGAATTCAAAAGGAACAAAGGAGGTCAGCATGGATGGTTTTCTGGAAGAAGTTGGAGGGTTGATAGAGAGATTGTTGGAAGGAAGGAAAAAGAGAGGAAAATGCATTCAGCTGATCGAGCCCGAGATTCGTCGGCTTTGCGTTGTCGCCAAACAAATCTTTCTTGCACAGCCCAATCTCCTTGAATTAGAAGCCCCCATTAACATCTGCGGTAATCCTGTGTTCCTTCCAATCTTTTTGTGCTATTGTGGTCGTGGTATGCATAAGCAATGGAAGATCGAGGGATTATGGACTTTTCTCTGTCTGTGATCACGCGATTTGGCTCACCGCGACAAGTCATTGAGATTCAATCGGGCGAACGATTGTGCGGGTTGTGTTATGTTTAAAGATATCTCGACAAGGAATTGGCTTATAAGGTATTAAGGATGATGCTTTGAACTGCGTGTGGTAATGTTACCTTGTTGCTCAAAATTAAGGTTCATGGGGTCCGGGGAATGGCTGAGAGACTCCAGAGAATCTTGTTGTTCCGTGGCTTTTTCTGCAACACGAGACTTGGATAACAATAACAATGTCAGCTCGGGTTTTCGAAAACGAAATGCATTACCAGAGTTTATTTCACAGGGCGAAACTTGAAGTTTAATAAAGTACGAGGTTCGATGAGGTGAATCCTATCAAATTGGATTCATTTATTGTTCTCCTGAAAACCCTGCCACCCTTCTTTTCCTCTTCATTTCTTGTTCCGACGAATGTCCAAATGAATTTGCTTGTTGTGATTTTATTGATGATCGCAGAAGATTCTTAAACTGTGAGGAAACGGGCTTAATGCATACAATGTACTTGTTGGCAATTTCCTTTCAAGTATGAAGCACTCCGGCACTGTTGGCTAACAAGAAATGCTAGATGTGTCGAAGAAATTTTCAGAAGTTTTTGTTTGCTAGATCGACAAGAATACAAATACTAGAATGGTGTTGATACTGAAGTGTTTTGACGGAAGCAAGTCCCCCCGATGTTTAGGCCAGTTTGGGTTATAATGAGCATGGAAATATGTACATGTACGCCAAGCGAACGCTCGAGTGCAAGGGCTTCAGTTCTGCTTCTTTCTGGCGTCGATTCTCTTGGGACTGCTCTCATAGAACGGACCGTCCGATAGCTCGAATTATCTCGCATCAATTTCTTGGATTTAGTCTATGAAACAACTTCATGAATGATTTTCTTCCCTTACCTTTCCAGGTGATATACATGGACAATACCCAGACCTACTGAGATTATTCGAAAGCGGCGGTTTCCCACCGGATTCCAACTACTTGTTCCTCGGAGACTATGTCGACAGAGGGAAGCAAAGCATAGAGACCATCTGCCTCCTCCTAGCCTACAAAATCAAGTTCCCGGACAACTTCTTCCTCCTCCGAGGGAACCATGAGTGTGCCTCCATTAACCGGATCTACGGCTTCTACGACGAGTGCAAGCGTCGCTTCAGTGTCCGTCTGTGGAAGATCTTTACGGATTGCTTCAATTGCTTGCCGGTGGCAGCAGTGATTGATGACAAGATCATTTGCATGCATGGTGGACTCTCGCCGGAGCTTGAGAACTTGGATCAGATCAGGGATCTAGAAAGGCCCACAGACGTGCCGGACCAGGGGCTATTGTGTGACCTGCTTTGGGCGGATCCTGATGGAGAGATAAAAGGTTGGGGCGAGAACGACAGGGGCGTTTCTTATACTTTCGGAGCTGACAAAGTGGAAGAGTTCCTAAAGAAACACGACCTTGATCTAATATGCCGCGCTCACCAGGTCATTTTCGATGCATCAAAATTCTTTCTGTTCAATTAACTTGTATTCACATGAAAGGTTTTTTCTTTTTCAGTCTGAGTGTGCTGCGAATTACAGATTCTGTCTTGTAAGAGCTTGTCATAAACATGAAACTCATTCTGGTTCCGATGAACCATATTTCAGTATTGAAAGCAAAAAAAAATATGTGAGAATTACACACCGTTGTCTCTGTTGAATTCGATCAAAACAAGGGAATGCATTGGTAAGACCTGATAATTGTCAATAGATCTTTTGCTCTATGGAGATGGTGTTGCTTACATTTTGGCTGAAAGATTTTTTGCAGGTGGCTGAAGATGGTTACGAATTCTTCGCAGACCGACAGCTGGTTACCATATTTTCAGCTCCTAATTACTGCGGGGAATTCGACAATGCCGGGGCGCTGATGAATGTGAATGCGAGTTTGCTATGCTCGTTTCAGATTGTCAAGCCATGGGGTTGAGGAAGGGTGACAACTAATGAGCAGAGCACATACTGCAACTCATGGACTGATTAGTTATTCCTAAGCTTCCTGACATTTCCAAATAGGAATGAATGCACAGATGGCAAAAATTCGTGACTCGTGATGCCGACGAATTTCAAAAGAAGTTTGAGCTCAACCTCGTTTCGGGTTTGCATTTGTAGCAGAATTCAGCAGATGATTCAAGTACTAATGATGTAAATATGGAGTCGAAGCTCACAAGGTGGTGGGAGTAATGCCTTATGCAACTTCATGTACATCGAAAAGAAATGACAGTGAGACTAGGTGGACAATAGCTTGATTGTGTAAATGACTATCTAGCAATGTACTTCTGTGTTTCTGTGATCCTCCGGCAATGGCCGGAAATAATATAAACGCAATTGACTCGATAGGATTCACCGAGTGATCAAGCGTTTTGTTTGGATGTATCAGATTTCGTGTTTGAACGACAGTCTTCCACTCAGAGCACGACATTGCCGCGCGTCTGCCATGTTTGCACTTTGTTGAAAAAATGTCTCGACTACGGTCGAACTCATGATCAGAAGTCAAACACAATGGTTGATTGGAATCAAAGATATGTAACTTGATTGCAAAATCCACTCTGACTTCTCGTAACGATTATCCAAAAAGAGTTTATTGGTCAAATAATAGGTATGACACAATATATCTCATGTCATTGATTTCAAAGAAGCAAATATGTCTATCATGATTAAATTAACGAACATCATATACCTTCAAGTCGAGTTCTGGTAAAGATCACAGTCTAAGTAGCATCGATACTGACACGTGATACGATACGATGCGACACGACATACCGATAGGTCATTTATTAAAAAAATAGAGAATTCCGACATGTTGGGATACGTTATATAATAAGCGTATATTTTTTTTATATGCATGATAAATTATCAATTTTATGATTATTTCAATCAAATTAATTTGATTCAAATTCACAAATAAATAAATAATAAAAAGAGCCTATAATGAATTTACATTTTGACTCCTAATTTATTTAAAATGTTTAAAATTGACCTCGTGTATGTCAGAACGTCGTGTTGGGATGCTGGACTCGCGTGTCCCTGGCATGTCTAGAGAATTGACCATGTGTCGGATGTCTAAAGCCTATTGATCATGTGTCGGACACCGACAAGCATCGGACACCGACACGGAGGCCCCCGGAGAGTGTCCGTGCTTCCTAGATCACAGTTCAAGGCAGAAATAATGAGAACCTTAGCGAAGTTGAAGAGAAAATAAAAAAGAAGAAGCCTGACAAGGAACAAGTATCGTTAGAGACAAACGAAAATGACACAAGATGAATATTGAGATCAACGAAGATAATTGTAAACACGAACGGCAAATAGTGATGGACGTCACACAATTGTCGAAAGCACTTGGCTGCACTTCTCGAAGAAAGCCTAGGAATTAATCGAACCAATTGAAAGTTTTAGGACTTGACTGTATTCCATATACAAGATTTAGGACTTCCCCTACAATTTCCCGATTTTTTTAGCTAATTTGAATTAGGCCATATCTCTCCAGGCAAATGTAGGGAAAAGAATTTACTTCATGAATACGGATAAACATGAACTAGAGGGAGAAATGGATCGAAGAAAGCATCTTAGAAATAGATATCAAGGATCGACAAAGCATAGTAATGGACATAATAATCTATTACTCAGATTATCGGAGGAAACGAAGATGAGCGCTTCTCTATATATAGTCTCACACATTAACTCTTAAGTTATCTGCAAAAGAAGGAAAGAAAGAGAGAAAGAGTTGGTAAGAAAAGAAAAGAATGAACATGGCTATGGCTTTTGTTGGTCGATTTGCACTCACTCTCCTCGGTCTCCTTCTCGTGTTCAACTTTGTCCTGGGCCAGCTGAATACGACCCAAGTAAACAGGATCCGCAACGGCAACGTTTATGGAAGCGGTGATCCGTACGCGAACAGCGTATCGTATGTCCTCGAGGATATGGTGACCGTGACGGCGAACCACCCTGGCTACGATTACTACACCCAGTCTCCTTTCGTTGAAGCCACAGCTTATGAATGATGCTGTTTGCAGTACATCGCTTTCATTTACTGATTGCGGTGATTGCATGAGCTCTGCGAAGAGCCGGATACTCAACAACTGCCCGAACAGCATTGGGGTTCAGATGCAGCTTAAGGACTGTAGGATGAGATATGAAAATTACCCGTTCTCGGATTAAAGAAGAGGTCTCGAATACTTTTGGTCCACCGTTTTCCTTTTAACTTTTTCCTCTTTCAATTATCAAAAGGAGCAATGACCATCTCAGTTATGGAGATAGTGAAAGCTTGTTTCCGAATAAAAAGCTTGGACATTTGTTTTGTTTCAAGTTCGGCAATTTTTTAAGGATATGTGATGAGTCTTGTACTTGGTTCTGTTCAACTAAATGAAGTGCCACACCATCTATGTTTTTCTTTTTCCTTTAATAGTTACTTCGTGTACACCGTATTGACTATTGCAGAACTAATAAGCTTTTCTCCCCTTAAGCATCTCTTCCCCAGCGGGAGCGCATCACCGGGTAGTTTTGAAAAATCAAGAGAAGGTCTCGGTGCCATTTATCTTTGCGATCGGTTTCAAGTGGAAATGTAGCAATATATGCAGTCGAGACCTCCTAGCTAACAGACCGGTACACTCGATCCTCGTTATTATATGAACATACCGGTACCTAGGTTCACTTTCATTTCGTTGGTAGCTAAATATAGCGGATGATTCACGATGTAAATCTGGAGTCGAAACTTGCGAGGTGGTGTGAAGAATGCCTTATGCAACTTCATTTACATCCAAAAGAAATGAAAGTGAAACTAGGTAGACAATAGCTTGATTGTGTAATTCCTGTCTAACAATGTTACTTCAGTGTTTCTATTATCCTCCGGCAATGAATGGAAACAACAGACTAGCAATTGACTCCAAAGGGATTCACCCTATTGTCAAGCGTTTGATTCGGGTACAACAGATTTCGCGTTTGAACGACAGGGTCTTCCACTCGAATTAGGCCGCTTGTGCATCAATTTCATTCCCGATCATGGTTCAATCCATACTTTCATTATTGGCCAATTTTCTGGGGAACATGTCATTTGTGGAAAGAGTGGCTGGACTTCGGTCAAAGTGCACCAATTGTAAAAGATCGAAGGTTTAGTGTAATGGGTGATTGGAATCAAAGTTCTGTAACTTGATTACAAAATCCATGTCCATCAGAGTTACCCAAAAAGAGTTTATCGGTCAAATAATACCTCCGACAATATATCTCATGTCATTGATATCGAAGAAGCAAATACATTTATCACGATTAAAGGAGAAAATTACCAAAAAAGTTATAAACTTATTGTACGGATACCAATTCAGTTCTAAACTTTTCAATTTGGCTAATTTAGTCATAAACCTTTTGACAATTTGCCAATGTAGTGCTTCCGGTCAATTTTAGCAGGCAATTGCTGACGTGGATGCCAACCGTCCTACTTAACATAGTCAGCGCTGATGTGAACTTTTTATTTAGAATATTTTTGTAATTTTTGTAATTTTTTCTTTCTTTTCCTCTTTTCACTATGGGTCGCTGACCCTCGTTGGTTGCGGGCAAGGGCCTAGCCCGTGATCCTTGAGGGGTTCGAGGCCCTCGCTACAAATAAATAAAAAAAGAAAAGAGAAACGAAAAGAAATAAATTATAACAATTTATAAAAAAAAGTTCATAAAAATTTTAAAAATTGTCCATGTCAGTGCCGACTGTTTTATGTAGAACGGTCAATGTTCACAATTGCGATTTTCGACTAAAATTGGTCGAAAGTACTACATTTATGGGTGATTGGTTCTCGGGCGGTCCGATTCTCACCTAGGAAGAGGGACCGTTTCTTAGTTTCTGGAACCAGAAATCGGATCGATGCCCCTTGGAATCGGTGGCATATGTAGTTTTATTTTATTTATTGTTAATATTCAAGATGAAATTGAAGATGTTATAATGTGCTACTATAATAAGTGAGTTACATGTAACATTATAGGTTTCACAGCGATTTTTTCAATTTGTGGAAAAATTTAATTGGAATGAGCAACTAGTGTTATGTTTTGATTTGTTCTTCACTGCATTGATCTCGGTAGCAACACCAACTACATAATTTAATGAACCTAAAGGAGCAGGAGTCATATATTCAGAAGAACGCCGTTCTTGCCAAGGTTGTATGTCTTCTTTCAGCCTACTCAAGTCCAATCCATTTGGACCCCTAGGTTCTAACCAGGGAGCACACATATCCCAAAAATGCATAGTTTTCCCTCCAAAAATTACTTCTCTTGTCAGGGAACACGTTAGATATTTGCCTAAACCAGAAGGTCCTTGAGCGAATCTGAGGATTTTCAACTTAGGACCGAGGGTCATCCGTTTGAATTCTATAGACTACTTGCAAATTGCTATGAATCAAGGCTATTTGCACAAGCAAAAGTACCAGTTTTTTTGGGGATTGTGGGGTATTTCATGGGCCTCTAGGTAGCCAGGTCTTTAAGCCCGTGCCCTTGCATTACAAAAAAAATCTTGGGGATCGTTAGTTTTCATAATGCCAATATGTTTATCATGATTAATAAAAAAGATGACATAAATTCTCTAATGATCCCGTAAATATATAATAGATATAAGACTAACTAGAACACAAATTACCAAAGACAAATGATGAAAATTAGACGATGCGGTCATAATCTGAGTTTTTATTAATAAGATGAACAAAGTGATAAATGTAAGCATGAGCGGCAAATAGTAGATCGACAGTTTCGCACGAAAATGAGAACCTTAGCGAAGTTGGAAAACCAAGTTTCGCCAGAGACAAATGAAAATGACACGAGATCTGATGAATCTGAATTGAATATCGAGATCAGCAAAGATCATTGTAAACACGAGCGGCAGATAATGATGGACGGTCACACTATTTTCGATTTTGTTATCAGATGGTTGATTTGGACACTGGCAAGTTTACTTTTGGAAGCTCACAAATTTGGATTAGGAGAGCTTCTGGACAAGCACTCCGATGCCCAAGTAACTGTACAATAGGAGAAGAAGAGAGAACTTGAACGTAAGTTCGAGTGACTCCGAGTCTCTACGACTCACCGGGCCTCTACTTATACGCAAGATGAGAATCGGTTCTTGCAGTGACCCGTGCTAATACCCCGCCTTTTAACTCATGTGGATCAAGTCAATCTGCCAATGATGCGACGGACCGGGACCGAGGGGGCGGCATCGCGAGTAATCCATCGACAGATTTTTCACCCAATTGAAACTGAGCCGTATCTCTCCAATCAAATGTAGCGAAAAAGGTTTACTCACAAGATATCTAATAGACGGCATTTACGTCAATACATGTAGAACTCTACATGGAAAAACGGATAGCAGAAAGCATTTTAGAAAGAGACATCCAGGATCGACAAAACATATTAATGGATATTCCAATCTATCGTTCGAACTATCGGAGGAAACAAAGACAAGTGCTGCCTTATATATAGTCCTGCGCTCCTGCGCTCAACTCAGATCAGATGCAGAGAAAAGAAAGAGTGAGAGTTGGTAAGAAAGGAAACGAATAAACCTGGCTATGGCTTTTGTTCGTCGAGTTGCTCTCACTCTCCTCGCTCTCCTTTTCGTGTTCACTTTTGTCCGAGGCGATCCGGACGTGACGCAAGTGAACAAGATTTGCAACGGAAATGTTTATGCAAGCGGCGATCCGTACGCGAACAGCGTATCGTATGTCCTCGAGGATATGGCTACCGTGACGGCGAACCACCCTGGCTACGATTACTACACCCAGTCTCCTTATGCCGAAGCAACGGCTTATGGCCATGCTGTTTGCAGCACAACGCTTTCATTTACTGATTGCGCTACTTGCGTGAGCTTTGCGAAGAGTTGCATAGTCGACGAATGCGGCATGAGCATGGGGGTTCAGATGCAGCTTCAAGACTGTAGGATGAGATATGAAAATTACCCGTTCTCAGATTAAAGAAGAGGTCTCGAGCACTTTCTATCTAGCAATTTTCTTTTCTAGTTTTTTTCCCTTTTTCAACATAGAAAAGAGCAATGGCTATCTCATATATGGAGATAGTGAAAGCTTGTTTCAGAATAAAAAGCTAGGACATTTGTTTTGCGGGGTTCAAGTAGGGCAAATTGTTTGGATATGTGATGGCTCTTAGTACCTAGTTCTGCTCAACTAAATGAAGTACAGCATCATCTATTTTGTTTTCCGTTGAAAATTGTTCCATGTACACCGTATTGACAATTGCAACGGTATAAGCTTTTCTCCCCTTTAAACATCTCTGCCCCGTGAGCAACGGAAGTTCATGAAAAATCAAGAGAAGGTCCCGGCGCCATTATACGTTATGATAGGTGTCAAGTGGAATTTCTGCAGTTGAGATCTCCCAGCTAACAGATCGGTACACTCGAACCTCGTTCCTATATAACCAGATCAGAGTAATACTATAATAACCTAGTATAGAATATCGGTAATAATATCAGCAAAAGAACGTTCTCCCGTGCTTTCATTCATGCCAAGCTCCATATCTTCTGGTACAGTTAAAAGGGAGATTAATTCCATAAAAGCCGATATTAGTAATGGAAATTCACTGAAGTTTAATCTTGTAAGGTCGTCAATGTTGTATCCAAGGGTACGTATTTTTCGAGTTTACCGAATTAATATATCAAAAGATAAACTGGATTGCAGTGATTACCGGTATACCAAAAGATAAAATCATGAGGTTTACTATGCAATGGACCAATGTGGACAATGCCTTTTGTGACTTAGGTTATCGAGTCATGAGACTCATAGCTTTACCAAGATCCAACATAGTTTTCTAACTTTCAAATCAAATTTTTGTACTCAATTTAGCAATTCCTGATATAAAACAAAAACTTCCGCTAAATTGTTGTAGAAAATTCACTCTCATAAACAATTACACTTAAAACTCAACTACGTGGAGAGAGCATGTTGACCTAAATTTGGCAAGCAACTGTTACAATCATCATCCAAGTTGGATAGGAGAAGATAGTAATTTGACAATTCTGGCTTCTCTTCCTTACGCATGCGAATTGATTGAACTCGAGAGACCAATGGAGCCACAAAATACAGATTACTGATCAAATTATGATTATAGCGAAGAATTTCGTGTGAAACCCCGAGACCCATCAAATTGGTGGGTCGGGCCGGTTTTGAGTCGTGTATAAAAATTGTCACATCCAAATCAGCCTATTTAACACGTATTGATCCATTTTTATGCAATGTAATACCTTTGAAAACGCGTGCACACCCATTTAACCCACTTTAAGCTCTTCATGTGAATTTGTTATTTCGATAAAAAAATTTATCTAATAAATAAAGTGAATTAACGAAATAAAAAGATGTAAGTAAATAAAATAAAATATGTTAAGAAAACCTATAGATTAAAATACTTATAAAAAATTGGAAAGTACGCATATGTTGTGACGACACATGCTCTGAATGCAATGCTTTATTACACATTTTACGGTTATACTAAAGAAAATACCCTTGGAGCATGGAAATATAACAAAAAGTCAGTACTTCAAAAAGTGTTGGAGGCAAAATTCTACTAAATGAGAGAAACCAAATTAAGTAAAAGGATCCCATAATAAAATAATCCAAAATTTAAGAGTAAAAGGAAATAGTGGATGTGAAGTTATGTGCAAATAAATTTGAAAAGAAAAATTTAAAGAAATGGGATAAATGCATCAGAAGTCCCAAAACTTATCACGAAAAGTGCAATTAAGTCCTAAAATTTTCAAAAAGTGTAATCCAGTCCTAAAACTTGTTGCGAAATTGGAATTGAGTCTTAAAACTTTCAAAAAGTACAATCGAGTTCTAAAACTTATTACGAAAGTGCAATTGAGTCATAAAACTTTTAAAAAATGCAATCAGCAAAAAGATTTGATTTGACCAATTTGACAAGTTTTAGGACTTGATAGCATTTTTTAAAAGTTTTAAGACTCAAGTGCACTTCGTGACAAGTTTTATGACGTAATTGCACTTTTGAAAGTTTTAAGACTTAATTCTACTTTCATAATAAGTTTTATGACTTTCAATACGCTTATTCCTCATAAATTTGCAAAGGCACCATCCTGTCATTTTCAAATAGGAGTGAATATACAGAAGAGAAAGCTTTTGAACCTTGACACCAACGTCTTTCAAAAGAAGGTTGAACTCAAGCTCGTTTCGGGTTTTCGTTGGTAGCGAAATTCAGTGGATGATTCAATTGCCAACGATGTCAATCTGGGGTTGAAACTCGCCAGATGTTGTGAGTTATGCTATGCCTCATGCAACTTAATGTACATCCAAAAGAAATAAGAGTGAAACTAGTAGAAATGGCTTATTGTGTAATGCCTATCTGGTAATGTTACTTCAGGGCAAAAGTACACTATAAGTGCCATAATTTGTGTACGGCGATCACTTTGGTGCCATAACTTTTTTTTGGATCACTTTGGTGCCAACTTTTTTGAAAAACGATCATTTTAGTGCCAATGCCGACGTGGCTCGCCGGAAATCCGATGTGGCGCTGACACGGCTCGCCGGAGAGGTCCAGTCAGCATTAAAAACAAAAAACGACGCCGTTTAGCCCGCTGACGTGTACTTTAAAAAAAATTATATTATATTTTTAAAAAAAAAAGAGGCAGCAGCAGTGGTGAGGGAGCCCTCGCCGCTGCTGCCGCCAACCCACCACCGTCGGGAAGGGCCGGCCCCGGCGGTGGTGGTGGGCACAGTGGTCGGCGACGGTAGCCGGCCCCTGGTCGGGGCCCGACGACCCTCGCCGAGCCCAGCGAGGGCCGGATCCCTGGGCGAGGCGAGACCTCGCCGTCGCCTGGGTCGCGACGGCGAGGTCTCGCCTCGCCCAGCAAAGGCGAGGTTTTGCCTCGCCGGATCCGGCCCTCGCTGCGCGAGGCGAGGGTCGCCGGGCCTCGGCCAGGGGCCGGCGAACCTCGCCGACCACTATGCCCACCACCGCCGGCCCTACCTGGCGGTGGTGGGTTGGCGGCAGCAGCGGCGAGGGAGCCCTCGCCGCTACTGCAACTTTTTTTTTTTTAATTATTATTATTTTTTTAAAAATTAAAAAATTCGAAAAAAAGCCACATAATTTTCACGTGTACAAGTCAGACCATTTTTTTAATATAAATGCCAGGTCAGCTTTTTGGCCGGAGTCACTAAAGTGATTTATTTTCCTCCGACTTGGCACCAAAGTGATCCAAAAAAAGTTATGGCACCAAAGTGATCACCATACACAAGTCATGACACTTATAGTGTACTTTTGCCGTTACTTCAGTGTTTCTGTGATCCTCCGGAAATGGATGGAAATATTAGACTAGCAATTGACTCCAAAGGATGTAGCGATTGATCAAGCGCTTGATTTAGATGTAAAGGATTTCATGTTCGAACGACAGAGTCTTTCACTTGGATTATGCCGCTTGCGCATCAAATTTCATCAACGGTTGGTTCAATACTAGACTCCGTTATTGGCTAATTTTCTGGGAGACGCGTCACTGCCATGTGTCTGCCATGTTTGCACTTTTTGGAAAAAGTGGCTGGACTCCAATCAAAGAGCATCGATTGCAAAAAATCAATGAGTGGCTGAAATCAAAATTCAGTAACTTGATTTCGAAATCCACTTAAGTTCAGTGATCTTTTGTAAAGATTAAAAGAAGTTTATCGGTCAAATTATAGTTACGACACGGTATATCTCATGTCATTGATTTCACAGCAGCAAATATGTTATCATGATTAAATTAACAAAGACCCTACACCGTGAAGTCGAGCTCTGGTAATGTCATGGTTCAAGACTGAAAAAAAAAAAAATGAAAATCTTATCGAAGTTGAGAAGAAAATAGAAATAAGCCTCACAAGGAACAAGTATTGTCAGAGACAAATGAAAATGAGACAATCTGAATTGAATATTGAGATCAACAAAGATCATTGTAAACAGGAGCGGCAAATATTGATGGACGTCACACAATTATCGTTTTTGTTATCATATGGTTAATTTGGACATTGGCAAGTTCACTTTTGGATGCTTAGAGAAATGGGCGAGGAGGAGCCCGCGGAGAGCTTCCGGATAAGCACTCCGATGCCCAAGTCACCATAGAGTAGGAGAAGAAGAGAGAACTTAGAAAATGATTGCAAGTGACTCCGTGTCTCTATGACTCACCAATAGGGGTGAGCGATTTTAAGGTAGGTAGATTCCTAGAAATTACCATGTCGGGGTCGGTTCTCAATTTTTGTAACGTGAAACCTACAATGTAGACCCTGGAACTGACTCTGTCGGTCCAGTCTGGTTCTAAGGTATACTCGGAAACCGGCCATTTTCTTTTCTTTTCTTTTTTTTGGGTTTCATGTTTATTATTCCTTGAGAGTGTTGCTCGAGACTTCGATTCTTCAATTACACAGCACAAATGCCTCCGGAAAAAAACTTTCTATCTATTGGAATTGGAGAAATGGAACTCAAGAGTCTTCGATTCTTCTTGTACCGCAGAGTAAGCGATCTACGCGAGGCTTGTAAGCTTCGGATGGCTAATTCACATCGAGCATATGTGAAGAAGTGGGCGAAGCAGAGTGAGAGAGTGAGAGAGAGAGAGAGAAATTTGAGATAGACGGAAACAATAAGAATACAAGATGCAATGTAAAATTAAAAGGAGAGAATTAGGGTATCTCATCCTTAGTTCCATTTGGTTCTGCACCTAGAATTAGAAACCTGACCGATAATAGCTAGTTTCAATGAATTGAACTAAAATTGTCCCAGTAGGGTTGATCCGTTCCGGTTCTAAGATCAACATTGAATCGATGCTTACCCCTATTTACCGGACCCTTTCAACTCATATGGGTCAACTCAATCTGCCAATGATATGACCTTGGCGGCCACCATTAATGCTTTGGGCACGACTAGGTACGAGTGAGAGTTTTGTCAATGATAGGACTCGCGTGTCCTGGGCTACAATAAAGCATCTTTCAAATAGACATCTAGCATCGACAAAGCATACTAATGGATATAATAATCTATTATTCGAACTATCGGAGGAAACAAAGACAAATGCTTCTTTATATATAGTCTTACACTCAACTCAAATCAGATGCACAGAAAAGAAAGAGTGAGAGTTGGTAAAGAAAAGAGAAGAATAAACACGTGTATGGCTTTTGTTCGTCGATTTGCTCTCACTCTCTGTGGTCTCCTTTTCGTGTTCACTTTTGTCCGAGGCGATCCGGACGTGACGCAAGTGAACAAGATTTGCAACGTCAATGTTTATGGAAGCAGTGATCCGTACGCGAGCAGCGTATCATATGTCCTCAAGGATATGGCGACTGTGACGGCAAACCACCCTGGCTACGATTACTACACCCAGTCTGCTTTACGCTGAAGCAACGGCTTATGGCCATGCTGTTTGCAGTACAACTCTTTCATTTACTGATTGCGCTACTTGCGTGAGCTTTGCAAAGAGTAACATACTCGACGAATGCGGCATGAGCACAGGGGTTCAGATGCAGTTTCAGGACTGTAGGATGAGACATGAGAATTGCCTATTCTCTGATTAAAGAAGATTCACTCGAGCGCTTTTTTTTTCTTTTCCTGTTATAAAAAGAGCAATGGCTATCTCAGATATGGAGATAGTGAAAGCTTGTTTCTGAATAAAAAGCTTAAGACATCTCTCTTGCGTCGTTCGATTACGGCAAATTGTTAGGATATGTGATGACTCTTGCACGCAGTTCTGTTCAACTAAATGCAGTACAGCATCATCTGTTACGTTAAAAAAAAAATTTTGCCGTTAATAGTTGCTTCATGTACACCATATTGACAACTGCAAAACTAAAAGCTTTTCTCCCCTTAAAACATCTCTGCCCCTGTGGGAATGGAGCAGTTCTATGAAATCAAAGAGAAGTTCATGGCGCCGTTTATCGCTATGCTAGAGAATTCAAGTGAAAATGCAGTTGAGACCTGCTAGCTGATAGATCGGTAATTCGGAACCTCGCTCTTATATGACCAAATCAATTCGATAGGATTAAATGAACTGAATTGAAAAAGAAGTAGGTAGTAGAAAAAAGACTGTAGTTTTAATGTCATTTGTCATATATGTGCAAATCGAAATCGATAAAATTTCGTGGGACAAATTACCGACCCGCGATGAATAAGGAGGGTAAAGTAATACTATAAAGAGTCCGATAACTTTCGTACGATGCTCACTTGAGTGTCGTAACTTTTTTTTTATTCACTTAAGTGCCACTTCCGATAAAAAAAAATCACTTGAGTGTCATTTTCAGTGAAAATAGATCATTTGAGTGCCATTTCCAACAAACCATCATACATGAATTTTTTTATTAATTTTCCATCCGACGTGAATTTTTTAAATATTTTTCATTTTATTTTTTTGAATTTTTTGAAATTTTCTTTTTCTTTTCCTTTTTTTTTCAATGCCGGTGAGGATCACCGGCGACCCTCGCCGGCTGTGAAGCCCTCGCCCAGATTGGGAGACGACCGCCTTGTCCTCGGTCGCGAAAGCCGTGGGCGAGGCCGTTGCGGCCTCGCCAGCGGCGAGCAAGGCCGAGAAGGCCATCGCCAGATCTGGGCGGCCACGAGATCTGGCGGCCTCGCTCGTGGCCGCGAAGGCCCGAGGGCGAGGCCGTTGTGGCCTTGCCGGTCACGGGCGAGGCGGCAAAGGTTGTCGCCAGATTTGAGCGAGGCCGCCAGGCGGCCTTGCTGCAAGTAGTTTTGATACTGCAAGTAGTTTTGATAGCATTGCTGCCATGTTACTTAGCCAGAAGCAGAGCACATAGCTTCGCTATAATTTGCCACGTAAGAAGCAGAGCAAAAAACCCAAATGTGTAATCTGGCTGCGATGATAATCTGAGTAACCAGCTTGCCAAAAATATTCTCCGCTATTAATTCAAAGTGCCTATCACCATGATCCAGTACCATCCACTTCCACGTATGCATCTTCTTTGAAGTAACTATAGGACATTGAAGGGATCAGATTGCGTTAACAAAACTGTACCAAAGAAAACTAGCATCTCTCTCCAAGCACATACATTACAAGCTAATCAGGATTTATAGCATAATATTTTGAACCCCAGAGTCCTTTTGTTTTCTTTAGGTCCATGATATTGGTCCATAACGTCTGCATTGCAGATCTTTAGTACAAAGTAAATTTACTGCCACTAACATTTACCAAACTCAAGAGCATCCTGACACCGCACTAAACAATCATTTGCTTGCACGCTACGATGATTGTATGTGTCAAGAATCAAAGGGTGGAGGGCGTGATGAGAGGCAGACTGTCCAGGCAAACCCTGCTGCTGTGAGTGAAACGCAAAAACAAACCGAAACTTGTGTTCCTCAGTCAGTTATTAAAACAGAAAATTGGCAATGAATGTACCTCTATTGAGAGCGTAAAGAAAGTTACATCCTATGGGCCTGTCTGTAATGAAGTTGATTGGTGCCATTCAAGACGTCAACGTGGTTTGGCACGGGCAATGTCTGTCAGCGGTGCTCATTCTTTTCGGAAAATCCCTCACAGTGCAAGGGAAAAGTTACTGCAAGTTGTTTCCATACACTTGCAGCCATGTTCCTTAGTCAGCAAGCCGTCCCTCAAACTTCGCTGTAAGAAGCAGAGCAAATAACCCAAATATGTAATCGGCCTGCAATGATAATCTGAGTACCCAGCCCACCACAAGTATTCAATGCTATTGATTCAAAGTGCCCATCACCATGATCAAATACCATCCACTTCCACCCATGCATCTTCTTTGAAGAACTATGGTAAATAAGTCATTGAAGGGATCAGATCGTGTTAGGAAAAGAAAATAAAAGAACACCAGTATCTCCCTCTCTCTCTCTCCAAGCACATACATAACACCCCGGAAAAAAGGAAATTTGTTTTCTTTAGTTCCATTTTGAGGAAGAGGTTCATGTTATTTGTGTATAATGTCTGAATTGCATGACTTTAGTACATAGTAAAGTTATTGCTATTAGCATCTATGATCTATTTAATTCAAGAACATCCTCACACCGCTTGATCATTCTTATGAATTTCACCTGTTTGATAAATACTAGGCATCAGAAGCACAAATCGACAAGTACATGTACCAGTTAAATACAGCGACTTCTTACAGACCCTAGGCATACGAGAAACAAAATCTACCTTCCACCCCTCCAAAAGCTTTATAATGAAGCAAGAGAAAAAATCTCCCAGACTTGAAACAACTTTATAAATGGCACATGGGACTCATTGAGATAATGTGTGGAAGAAAACTTGCCGTTAATCTGGTTAACTCTTCATCACATTTCAGATGAAAAAGTGGACAGATCTCTGACACAATGGAGAGTTCAACTAGAAAAGGATGAAGTTCCACTTATCATGAGATATTTAACCCACAACTCCATCGTCACTACATCTGCAGAAAATCCCCTTTCAACCATTTCACCGACCAGTTGCGCTGCTCTCGTATTTTCGTTATGTCTTAGAAGCCCTTGGATTATTATGTTGTAAGTGACACCATTTGGAAAGCATGCGTTTCGTTCCATCTCCTTTAGCAGCTGATATGCTTCCTCCGTGCGTCCTCCTTTGCACAATCCATGCATGATGACACTATATGTCCACACGCTAGGTTGCATGCCTCGAGCATGCAAACAATTAAACAGCCCCATTGCATCGTCGAGTTTTCCGGCATTACACATGCCATTCATTAGGATATTGTAAGTTACAATGTCTGGGATGAACTTGGAATCTTCCATCTTTCGAAGCAATATCATGGCCTTGTCAATCTGTTGTGTTTTACACAAGCCATCCAATAACGCATTCAATGTATAATGATTTAGAGATAGATTGCGAGATTGCATTTCGTTAATTAGCTCCTCGGCGGCTTGAAGGTTCCCGACCTGGCAAAATCCATTCACAAGAGTGTTGTATGTGATGACATTAGGAATCAGGCCCCTCTGAAGCATTTCTTGGAAAAGCATCTTTGACTTGTCAACTCTTCTCGCTTTGCAGTATCCGTTAATCAACATGTTATAACTAACAACATCAGGTGAACAGCCTCTTTCGACCATCAAATTAAACACTTCCATTGCATCATCCATTCGATTTTGCAGACAATAACCATTCATCAATGTATTATAAGTGAAATTAGAAGGCACTATACCTAATTGAATCATCTGGTCCACTATGGCCTCTGCCTCTTCAAGCATTCCCTCTTTACAATGTGCATCCACCAGAACAGTGAAGGTTAGAACATTCGGCATTACTCTGCTTCGCATCATATGACTCAGCAGTCTTCGAGCCTCTTCCAATTGGCCGGAATTGCACACTCCTTGAATGACGGAGGTATAAGTAACGACGTCCGGTTCAATTCCTGCCTTCATCATCTTCTCCAACAAGACTGTAGCATCTTTCCATTGGCCTAGGTTGCATAAGCAATGAATCAACGAGCTATAAGTGAGTAAGTTGGGTTGGATGCCTCCGCTCGTCATCTCTTTCAACAATACCAGGGCATCTTCCATCTGGCCTACATTGCACAGGCCATGGATCAAGGAGGTATAAGTAACAACATCTGGTCGGACGCCCTTCATACTCAAACTTTCGTGGAGTCTCAAGGCCTCTGTGATCAATCCCTCCTTGCAAAGACCATCTATTACTATGTTGTATGTGAAGGAATTAAGCCTGCAGCTTCTCTCTTCCCAGTCCCTTAGCAATTCAATCGCCAATCTGGCGTTACCCGCCCTGCATAACCCCTTCGCGATTATCGCATACGTGATCTCATTGGGTGCGGGGCCTTTTCGCTGCATATAATGGAGGAACCTCAACGCTTGATCAGTTTTGCCCTGAATAAGGAGACCATCAATTAGGGTGCTCGACGCCACCACATCGACGCGAAACCCAAGCTTCAAGATCCTACCCAGGATAGACAAGCCCAAATCAACCCGATGTAACCGACAAAAGCAATTCAACGAAATCGTCAGCCAAAAATGATTATCTTCAATCCCAAACGAATGCAGCTGCTCAATCAACCGGATGGCAGTGGAGTAGTGCTTCATCCTCACTACAGCACCCAACAGAAGACTGAAATCCCTGGCGGAAGGCAAAGGGTCGGTGTTGATCATTTTATCGAAGCAACGGAGGGCATCGCCCACACTCGTGAACCCACCACCACCACCACCACCACCTTTAGCTCTGCAATTTGTCCTCCCGTAACTCAAGACCTGGTTCGGCTTAGGGTTAGGGATCGAAGAAAACCTCCGACGAGGGCGAGACGAGAAAGGGAGATGGAGAAGGGAATGGGATGACGACTGGCTGGACATAGCAGTCGGAGAAGGACGAAGAAGAAGAAGGAAGATGGAAGACGCAGGGCAGTGACCCGTTCGCTTCATCTCAGCTGATGATGACGAATCCGAAAACTGAATAGCTTTTGCCTTAGGATGCATACAACGAAAAATCCAAATCGATACAACTTGAACAAATTTATCGTAAATTAATTTTTTTATCATAAAAATATGACTTAATTCCAAAAAGAAGAATAAATTTTCGATTGAGTGACAATTCTGATCCTAATTTTTTTTTTATCTCATAAAAAATTACCAATTTTCACTTAGGCTCCGTTCGTTTCACGGAAAATGTTACGTTTGTGAAAAATGTTTTTCCGAAAGTCATTTTCCTCGAAAATGACATAATTTTCTGGTGTTCGGCTGAAATCTGAAAAAGTTTCGGAAAATATTTTTTAATTTTCTCGGAAGTCATTAAAAATATTTTTCTTTTTTATTTTCTTTTTCTTTTCTTTTTTTTTTCCTTCTTCTTCCTTAGCCGGTAGCGGGCCACTGCAGCGGTCGACGACTGGCCAGCTCGAGCCTCACCACAGGCTAGCGAGGCTCGAGCCTCACCACAGGCTAGCGAGGCTCGAGCTCTTGCCAGATTCCGGCGAGGTCAAGCCTCGCCGGCTTGTGGCAAGTTTCCGGCTTGCCTGATCCGATGTGGGCAAGCTCGCCCAAGGCCGGTCAGGCAAGCTCGGGCCTCGCCAGATTTGGCGAGCTGGGCGAGGCTCGCCAGAGCCTCATCGACATCTAGCAACCTTGGGCCAGGCGAGCCTCGCCCAGCTCGCCGGATCTGGCGAGGCCCGAGCTCGTCTAACCGGCCTTGGGCGAGCTCACTCACGGCGAATCAGGCGAGCCGGAGCCTCGCCACAGGCCAGCGAGGCTTGACTCAAGCCTCGCCGGCTTGTGGCGAGGCTCGAGCTGGTCGGTCGCCGGCCGCCGCCGTGGCCGGCGATCGGCAGCGATCGGCTGAGGAAGAAGAAGGAAAAGAAAAAGAAAATATTGAAAATAAGTTGTGAAAGAAGAAGAAGAAAAATGATTTCCTCTAAAGAGGAAATCAATTTCCTCAAAAGTGAAGGCATTTTGTCCATAGGAAGGAAAATGTTTTCTGTAGGAAGTTATTTTCTGTGAAACAAACACCGGAAAATGTTTTCTCGGAAGTTATTTTTCGTGAAACGAACGGAGCCTTATATCCCAAATCTGACCCCTTAATTGATTATCCAACTTGACTATTCCACCTCAGTAATAAATCCACAAGACTTGCTGACTGAATTTAAAGCACTATTCATTGTCTTCTTCTCTGAGCCACAACTTGAGAAATAACTGTGAAAATGTTCATCTCATTCACTTCATCGGCAAGTCAAAAAGATCTCTAGATTGAATCTCTCTGGCCAGACTTCGCCGTTTTGTTGAACTTTGAAGCTATAGACCATCACCCGTCAACAGACGCCATGGACAAGATCAGACAAGCTCACGACCATAACCTTTTTTTCTCAAACAAGAGTGACTTTAGACAGAGAGTCAACGAGAGCCAGATTTGAGATAAGGCCGAAAGTTAGTGATTTTTTACGAGACAAAAAAAGTAAGGGCCAGAATTATCACTCGACCTAAAGTTGATGCTTCTTTACGAGACAAAGAAAAGTTTAAGCCAGAATTATCAATCGACCTAAAGTTTGTGTTTTTTTTTTTAAAATTAGCCCCAAAAAACCCCAAATTGATATACATGTGACTATTTTACCCAAACTAATTTTTTTATCACTAAAAACTCCAAACCGGTACACTTATGACAAATTTATCTTATGTTAAATTGGATTAATACCATGAAAAATTACAAACTAATAAATATGTGACAAACTGAGGGGTAAAATTCTAAATTTGTATACTCGTCAACTGTCACGTGTCATATAACTCAGCAATTTGATGGTAAAAGTTAACGAAAACTAACGGAGGGTAAATTGGTCACAAGTGTACTATTTTGGAGTTTTTGGTTGTCAAAAAATTTGTTTGGGATAAATTTATCACAAGTGTATTAGTTTGAAGTTTTTTGTGATACGAGTTTCTCTCTACCAAGGCCTTATACTCATTTTATGGTCCCATGAGCTCAAAATACTTCCTTCACTGATTTAATTTTGAAAAGTATAAAGTTTTAATCGAGTCAAACTCGGAAGTCTTTGACCAAAAAAACACTTTGAAGTCATATAATTTTTTTAGGGATATATTCACTAGAAGTCCCAAAACTTGTCACGAAAGTATAATTGAGTCCTAAAACTTGCAAAAAGTGCAATCAAGTCTTAAAACTTATCAAATTGAGTCAATCGAGTCCTAAAATTAACATCGTCTAATTTACTAACGAAAAATGATGACGTGAATTTTTTTTTAAAAAAAATTATCCTACGTGGCGATGACGTAACTTTTTTTTATTATAATATAAATTTTATTTAAATTTAAATTTTAAAAAAAAAGTTAAATAAAAAAAACATAAAAAAGAGGAGGAGCTAAACTCATGCAGGGAGGGCTAGAAGCCCTCGTCGCCGCTACCGCCCACCAACGCCGAGAGGGGCCAACGAGGGTGAGGAATGACCAGCGAGGGGTTGCGGCCCTCCCCTAGACTCACCCAAACCTGACCGAGGGCCGCCATTTGCAGCCAATCTAGTGGCGACCCTCGCCAACGGTAGGTGACGGGTTGCGCCCCTCCCCCAGACCGGGCGAGGGCTTGCACGCCCTCGCTTGCCATCAACGAGGGTCATCGGCCCCTCCCGGCGATGGTGGGGCGGGGACGGTGGTAGCGGTGGGGAGAGCTGCAACCTTCCCTGCCTGACTTCCTTCTTCCCCTTTTTTTTAATAATTTTTTAGCGTATTTTAAATTTAAATGAAATTAGTATTAAAAATTAAAATTAGGTCAAAACGACATCGTTTTGGTCTTATGTATAATAATTTAGTCATGTCATTGCCCCGTAAGATAGGAAAAAAAAATGCCACGTTAGCATTTTTCATTAGTAAATTAGACGGTGTTAACTTTAAGACTCGATTGAATCAATTTAACAAGTTTTAGGACTTGATTGCAGTTTTTGCAAGTTTTAGGACTTAATTGTACTTTCGTGACAAGTTTTAGTACTTCTAGTAAACATATCCCCTTTTTTTATAAAAAAAAAATAAACCCTGACTTTTAAAAATTAGCTTATACCATTCAAATAATTGTCAAATTGCTACATCCGTGCCACATCTAACCCAAAATCCCAATATGGTAAATTAGTGTCACATTTAACCCAATTTTAAAGATTTTTTGTGACACGAAAAATAATTTGAGATGATTGTAGCACGGGTGTATCGGTTCTGGATTTTTTTTGTGACACAAAAATTAATTTGAGGTAAATGTGACACGAGTGTAGTAACAGTGAATCTTGCAAAAAGTGGTAACGGCAATTAAGATGCAAATTACCACCAATTAACAAGAAGCAAGAAAACAAGATGCTGTTTAGAAATCCACTTCTAAGGTTTTCTTCTAGGATTGCATAAGAATAAGATGGATCCTTGTCTCACACATTCCTTGATGGCCACTAATCTCCCACAAACAGGTCAACCAAAGTGACGAGCTTTTCAGAAATTTCAGAACTAGCAGAGTATGACCCAACAAGAATTACCAACCCTAACAATAAGTTCTTTTCAGCTTTCATTGTTTATGGACAGTTTACTTGGCTTGGTACCCATTGCATAACTTAGAGGGATGGCATCATTAGTGATCCGTTTGTCGAGAGGAAACTGAAAGATTTGTAAAATATTCTCCTAAATATAATCGCTTATATCGCTTAAAATAATTAGTCAATGAAAAATGATTTCATTGTCGATAACCATTTATATTTAAACAATTTTATGGATGATGAAATATCTCTCGTTTGTTCATTATTTTAAGATACGCAAGTGATTACTTTTAGACAGATCCCTTTCTGTGCACACGCTCGCCGCATGCATACACGAGAGGACACCAATATTCACCGTGCGCAAGTATGGGACTCTCAGGCATTGTAAAGCAATTTATGCCCACCTCCTACTCAGCTTCGTTTCAAATGCATCATTATCTACATGTCACTATTTCCCAATTTGCTATTAGGTCCGAGTTAGTATCCAACCCATGAACCACATTGGTTAAGCTCCTCACAAGTATATTTCTCAGATACGCCTTCAACTCGAGAAGCTTCTTGCGAAGAAAGCTAGCTCGTTTGGCAAACGAGAATGAAACATTTGCACGCGCGAACCGCTTGCTAAGGGAAATTGTCGAGTATCACCAACTCATCATGCAGGATGTGGCTTGTATAGATGAGGGGATTGAAGAGGTTGCAGAAGTTTATATTGTTGGTTACCCCCTCTGTCACTAGCATGGTCTCATTTTCCCTGACTTCATCAGTATCACCACCCTCAGCAACCGAGACACCCGCGCCCACGAAAGGCAAGATTTTGAATGTCCTGCCTGTGGAAGAAGAGGACGGCAATGGCTGGGAGGACAGAGTCATCGAGAACTTAGATGACTCGGTTACGAAGGAAGAGGGTGACAGAAGACCAACACCGGCATCTGCCTAAGTTTTTGAGTCCCTTTTTCATTTACAAGATATGTCGAATGCCGATTTGTGTTAATTCTTTTTCTTCTTTTTTCTTACGCTGTGGTTTTTCATCTGGGAGGAAAAACGGGGGGTCGGGAGCAGACCAAATGCTTGCTGGCATTGAGCTATTGATTGCGTTTGTGACTCTGTAATGCGAGCTGTTTGGTTTTGCTCTTCCAATAATGTCATTGATGGCCTAGAGCGTGAAGCTAATTTATGTTCTCTCAAAGATTGCACTCTGAATTCTGCAAAGGTTGAACCTCTCAAGGCCTCTAGTTGTTGTTGATATCTAACTAGGGAAAGCATCGATATGAGATGAGTCAATATAATTTACAACTCAAAGCCAATGACGCTTATACTCACCTCGAGTTCGAGTTGATAAGTTGTCTCTTGAGCTTGAACTTTAGCTGACCTGACTTGACTCATATGTCAAAAGGAAATTTGAGTCTGATGGGGAGTTAAACCTGAAAGTCAAGTTGAATGACGATGTTATATGCATGTTTCCAACACTTGTGAATGTATCGTGTGCGCTAATTTAAGTTGAAGATTTCAAGCATAAGCTACTTGACTCTACTTGAAAAGAATTGGAGGAAATCTTAACTATTTAAGCCAGCCTCAATACAAAGCTCGATAATCTGCTTGCATTGCAATTCACGACATCTTATGCACTATATTGTGCAAAATTTGTTGGTAATGAATACGAGGAAATGAGGTTTATCCAAGTGCATTTGTTAAAGTACATATTGATATATGATTTCAAAGAGAAATAGCAAAGAGGAAGGCCTGACTAACATTCTCAAATCATCATTCCTTCTGAATATTGCAGTAAGAGCTCGTTGATGAACTGTGCGTAATGCCGTACCGGCGATTAAGATGCAAAATTGTAACATCATACCATCTGATACGATGTTCACCCGTAAATCAAATGCTTTGCATAAAATCCATCGCAGTGCAAAGGAAAAGATACCGCAAGTAGTTTTCATACACTTGCTGCCATGTTCCTTAGTCAGCAAGCCGTCCGTCAAACTTGGCTCTTATTTGCATGTAAGAAGCAGAGCAAATAACCCAAATATGCAATTGACCTGCGATGATAATCTGAGTACCCAGCTCATCACAAATATTCTCCACTATTGATTCAAAGTGACCATAACCATGATCAAATACCATCCACCTTCATGTATGCATCTTCTTTGAAATTACAATGGTAGATAGGACATTGAAGGGATCAGATTGCGCAAGGAAAATAGTATAAAAGAAAACTAGTCTCTGTCCATGAGATTTGTGCACAACGTCAGAATTGCATAACTTTAGTACATGGTAGAGTTATTGCTGTTAACATCTATTTAATTCAAGAGCATCCTCACACCACTTGATCATCTGTATGAATCTCACCTGATTGATAAATATTAGGCATCAAATGCACTAACCGACGAGTACATGTACCAGTTAAAAGAGAGATTTCTTACAGAACCAAGGTATACTAGAAACAAATCCACCTTCCACCCCTTGAAAAGCCTTATAATGAAAAGCCAGAGAAAAAATCTCCCAGACTTGAAACAAGTTCATTAATAGGACGTGGGACTCAATGAGATGATGTTTGGAAGAAAACTTACCATTGATCTGGTTTACTCATCATCCCATTTCAGCTGAAAAAGTGGACAGATCTCAGCAACAATGGAGAGTTCGACTAAAAGAAGTAGTTCCATTTGTCCCGAGATACTTAACCCACAGCTCCATCGTCGCTATATTTGCAGAAAAACTCCTTTCAACCATTTCACCGACAAGTTGTGATGCTCTCATATTTTCGTTATTTCTTAGTAGTCCTCGGATGATTGTGTTATAAGTGACACCATCTGGAAAGCATCCATTTCCTTCCATCTCCTTTAGCAGCAGATATGCTTCCTCCGTGCGTCCTCTTTTGCACAATCCATGCATGACAATACTATTAAGTCCACACGTTAGGTTGCAAGCCTCGAGCATGCAAACAATCAAACAGCCCTTTTGCATCGTCGAGCTTTCCGGCATACACATGCCATTTATTAGGGTATTGTAAGTCACAATGTTGGGGACGAATTTGGAATCTTCCATCTTTCGGAGCAATATCATGGCCTTGTTAATCTGCTGCATTTTACACAAGCCATCCAGGAAAGCATTCAAGGTATAATGATCTAGAGATAGATTCCGAGATTGCATCTCGTTTATTAGCTCCTCCGCGGCTTGAAGGTTTCCAACCTGGCAAAATCCGTTGACGAGAGTGCTGTACGTGATGACATCAGGATTACAGCCCCTTTTCAGCATTTCTCGGAAAAGCATCTCGGACTTGTCGTCAACTCTTTTTGCTTTGCAATATCCGTTAATCAACGTGTTATAACAAACGACATCAGGTGAGCAGCCTCTTTCAACCATCAAATTAAGCACTTCGATCGCATCGTCCATTCTATTTTGCAAAAAATAACCGTTCATCAATGTATTATATAAGAAATTAGAAGGCACTATACCTAATTGAATCATCTGGTCCACTATGGCCTCTGCCTCTGCAAGCATTCCCTCTTTACAATGTGCATCCACCAGGATAGTGAAGGTTTGAACATTCGGCATTACTCTGCTTTGCACCATATGACTCAGCAGTCTTCGAGCCTCTTTCAATTGGCCGGAATTGCACACTCCCTGAATGACGGAGGTATAAGTAACCACATCCGGTTCAATTCCTACCTTCATCATCTTCTCTAACAACACAGTAGCATCTTTCCATTGGCCTAGGTTGCATAAGCAATGAATCAAGGAGTTATAAGTGAATATGTCGGGTTGTATGCCTGCTCTCGTCATCTCTTTCAACAATACGAGAGCATCTTCCATCTGGCCTACATTGCACAGACCATGGATCAAGGTAGCAGTCGAGTACTGCTTCATCCTCGCTATAGCACCCAACAGTAGACTAAAATCTCTGGAAGAAGGCAAAGGGTAGATCTTAATCATTTTACCGAAGCAACACAAGGCGTCGCCGACCCTCGTCAACCCACCACCACCACCACCACTAGCTCTACAATTTGTCCTCACGTAACTCAAGAACCGGTTCGGGTCGTCTACATTAGAAGTGGGGATCGAACAAAAGCCCCGACGACGGCGAGAAGAGAGAGGGAGACAGAGAAGGGAATGGGATGCTGACTGGCCGGAGATGGCAGATGGAGCAGGAAAAAGAAGAAGGAAGATGGAGGAAGCAGGGCACAGACTGGTGCGGTTCATCTGCTGCTGACGATGAATCTGAAAACTGAAGAGCTTTTGCTTTGGTCTCTCTCTCTTCTCAAAGTACGCCAGTCTCTACTAAGGGATAAGGACACTAAAACAACCCAGTATAGAGCATTGGTAATAATATCAGCAAAAGAACGTTGTCCTATGCTTCCCGATATGTCAAACTCCACAAATTCTGTTACTGTTAAAGGGAGGATTGATTATGTAGAAGATGATACCAATAAGTGGAAATTCAGTAAAGTTTCAACTTGTGAGATTGTCAACGTTGCACACAGGGTGTTTTCCGAGTATTCATAATCTATATATCATAAGATAAACTAGATTTCATGCTCACCAGTATACCAAAAGATAAAATTGTCAAACTCGTGTATGTTGGAAATGACACATGGCAAATGACCACATATACCATGTTGGATATTTTACGCCTGAATTACACTGACAGCGAGCTCGATTCTCAATTTGGGGTTGTTTAAAATGTTAAGTTCCTGATTGACCAAAATAAAAACTTGAATTTTCAATTAACCAACAGTCCAAACATTAAATACTATTTATGCACTTATTTCTTTACTTTATATTAGGAATTCTAGGAGATAATTGTCCAAAAAATCTCAAATGTACAACAGTCAATGCAGTCCCAAACTATTCAATTTAGTCAATTTAGTCATCAATCATTTGACGATTTTTCAATATAGTCCATTTGGTCAATTTTAGTCGGAAATTGATGACGTGGCGGTTTAATTAGCGTCGGCCATCCTACATGGCACAGCCGGTTACAATCGACGCTGACATGGCTGATTTTTTCAATTTTTTGAATTTTTTTTTTTCCTTTTTTATCCTTCCCTTTTCTTTCTTTGTTTATTTTCTTTTTTCTTTTCTTTTCCTTCAAGGGATTTACGGCCGGTAGGGTCGCTGAGGTCATGGGTACGAATCCGAACATGAGACAAGATCTGAACCATTCAGCCTCACGAGTCTACAAGCCTTTCTCATTCCAATGCTCGCCTTTCGAATCTTCAGTAGGGGCCTTCAGTCTTTTGACTAGAGTATGGGTGGCGAGAGAGCAGGACGGTACGACCTCCCCGCCATAGTCGTAAGTCTGTTTGTTTATTGTTGTCGCTGTTGTCATAGTCAACAAGGTTGAAACTTCCAGGGAAAAACTTTGAATTGGTACCCAAACCTTTTAATTCGTATGATCAAGTCAATCTGCCAATGCTATGACCTCGACGGCCACCGTTAATGCTTAGGCACCACCAGGTACGAGGGGGCGGTGTCGCGTGGCATGGGCATGGCTAAGGCCCGTGTAGTCTATCTCAGGTTGGGTGACTGATTGGCCCGCCATTTTTGACACCGTCGACAGATTTTTTAAGCCAATTCAAACTAAGCCATATCTCTCCGGTCTTCCGAGCATCTAATAGACGGCATTATTTTCATCAATACAGGTAGAAAATAGCTACATGGAGAGAAGGATCAAACAAAGTATCTTCGATATCGACATCCCGGATCGACAAAGCATATCTAATATCCGACGGATATAGGGATCTATTGCTCAAATTATCGGAGGAAACAAAGATGAGTGCTTTATATATAGTCTTACAAAAGTAGCAGCAAAAGGAAAAGGAAAGAAAGGAAGGAAGGAAGAGTTGGTAAGAACAGAAAAGATAAAACATGGTTATGGCTTTTGTTCGTCGATTTGCACTCCCTCTCCTCAGTCTCCTTATCGTGTTCGATTTCGTCCAGGGCGATCCGAGCACGACATTAGTAACCATAACTTGCAACGGTGATGTTTATGGAAGCGGTGATCTTATGGTATGTTCTTGAGGACATGGCGACCTCTATGTGGTACTACCCTAACTTTGATTGCTACGCCTATTCTCCTGACTTTGAAACACTGGCTTATGGCCATGCTTTTACCAGTCGACCGATTTCATCTACTGATTAAGCTACTTGCATGAGCTCAGTGAAGAATCATATACTCAATAACTGCCCAAATAGCATGGGTTTACATTTGGCTCTACTACTATAGGATGAGATACGAAAATTACCAGTTCTCGGAAATTGAAGATGTTTTCGAATACTTTTGGTCAAGCGTTTTCCCTTTTTCTTTTTTTCTTTTTAAAGTCAGGTAGATTTGGTGCTGGCGAATAACCAACTTGAAGGTAAAATAATACTATAAATAACCCAATATGTAATATTGATAATAATATAGGCTAAATGATTTTCTCGTTTAAAAATCAGAAATTATTTTTCAAAATAAAAGTAGACCTTGGCGCTTGGGGGTGAGTCTCCGGCGCCCCAACCCAGAATCTGAGGTTGTACTTGAGATTTTTTCTCAAAGGTATGCTTTATAATTCCTGCATCAAATATCGAGAAAGGACTTTCTTATTATTTGCAAAATACAGTCGATATTCATTTTCCTTCAAAATAAATTCCTTTGAAAATATTTTCAGAATAATTTTTTTTTTGAAACAAACGGAGCCTTAATAATTATGGGTTGTCTTCCTTGCGAAATCCAATTCATGACGATTGCAATCTATAAACGGTAATAACAAAGTCTATATAATATTATTTTTCTATCAGTTTGAATGTCATGATTAGTTTCGGTAGATTGTGTATGTTGAACTCTAGTAATCTAATCGTCAAAACGAGAAATGAGAGTAAATTGTAAAATGATATCTAAATGAGACTGACAAAGAACAAATATTATCAAAGACAATGAAAATGAGACAAAATCGTTATTATAAATCTAAATTATTTCCTTTTGGGCAAATTCTGAATTTAAATATTGACTTCAAGAAAGATCATTGTACGCATTAGCGGCTAATGATCAATAGATGGACGACCGAAGTTACGTTCCTCGAATAATTTGCACAAAACAACGAACAGCTAATGACAAATTTCTCATGAAATTCAAGTAAAGATCACACCATTAACGAAAGCATCTAGAAATAGACATCTGGTGTAAGCATGATACTTTTCGCCTGAAGAGATTGCCAAGAGGGGGCCTAAGTCCAAATATGTTAATATATCCAGTTGAACCCAGTTTCACTCAAAAGGTTAAGATAAATGGGATATGGGCCAACTGGGACGTGGGATCGTCCTAACAATCTCCTCCTTATGTATGAGCTCAGTGTTAGGTGGGATCATCCTAACAATCTCTTCCTCACACGCCGAGCTCAGTGTTATTCCTCACATGCGAGCTCAGTGTTAGGTCTGCTCTCCAACCTTCACTCAAAATGTTAAGTCAAATGAGTTATGGGCCAACTAGTATATAATATTAAACAATCCTAACAATCTCCCCCTTAATTTAGGTATCTTTCTATATCAAGATATCTCAACTTGAATTAGATTGGCGGCCCATCGGGTCTGATACCATTTTGTTGGGAGCAAACAGCAGACGCCCAATACCTTTCGCCTGGGGAAATCGCCAAAAGACAACCAAGTCTGAGCTTGTTAAGCTATTCAGTTGGGCTCACTTTTACTCAAAAGCTTAAACCAATAAATTATGGGTCAACTAGAATATTTTAACTACACTACATCATACCAATTCTTCGATATGGGATTTCTCTAACACAATTCATACGTGCATCCTAACATCTAGGATTAATCAAAACCTATTTTATACATATATTAATCCACGAGACAAAGCATCAAAGGAAACAAAGATGATTAAATCCTTTAAATGGTCTTCCACTTAAATAAGATGCAAATAGAAGTTGGTAACAAGAAAAAAAACATAAAATGGCTTTTTCTTGTCGAATTGCTCTCACTATTTTCGGTCTCTTTTTCGCTTTTAATGTTGTCCGGGGTGACCCCGATATAATCATAGTAAGCAAGATTTGTAACTGCACTGTATATGAACAGGACGATCCTTATGCGAATAGCGTATTGTGCGTCTTCGAAGATATGGCGACTGTGATGGCCAACCACCCTGGCTACGATTATTATACCCGTTCTGCTTCTGCCGACGCGACTGCTTATGGCCACACTGTTTGCAGCCAAGAGCTTTCGTACAACAATTGTGCAACGTGCGTGAGTTCTGCAAGAAAACTGATGGTCCTCGATTGTCCAAACAGCATCAGGATTCGAATGGTGCTCCAAGATCGCAGAATGCGATACAAAGATTATTCGTGCGCGGATTAAACATAGGATCTGCAATACTTTAATCCTACCGTTTTCTTTTTCAATCGACGCAATGACTATCTCACATATGGAGACATTAAAAGCTAGTTTCTAAAGTGAACAGCTAGCTTAGACATTTGTTCTTCGTTGCTCAAGTATGCTTAGATTGCTAGGATATGGGGTGACCCTCTTTTCCTTAAATTTAATGAAGTACTATAATGCATGTAAAAAAATCCAAGTTTACGAGGCTTTTCACATTGTCTGACGCATAAAAAAAAGTTATGGAAGTTCACCCGGCAGTAATTTGATCTCACGAATATGGAAAATCCAAGTTTCAGCAAAACGGCCTAAATGAGAGCTAGCATGTGATTGGGTGATTTTCCCAAACAAAACACATTCCCGCCTTTACTTAAAATCGCGTCAGTCCTTGATGCTGCTACTCAGGCATCACTAAATACAAAATATGAAATCGTGGTGACGTAGCTCACTCTTCATTTAACTCCCTTATTGATAAATAAATAAGTCATATTCAACACTCAATAATATTGAGTCATTCCATGAAATGGCTATTCCCCACAACAAAAAATCATGTGTGAGGATCGATGGGACTGATGCTAACAAATAAAAAAAAAATGTAGGAATGTCCCGACGAAACAATCAGACGGCTGCCGGATCCTTTGTTAACTAGGGTTCATTGAAAAGGAAGTTGGTGGGTTGGTCCATGGCTGATTTTGGTGGTAGTGGACCGGTAGCTATTTGTTTGTGCGCGTGGTGCCGGCGGTGGCCAGCTAGTGGTGGTGGAGGCTATGTTGGTGATTGGCGCAAATCAATCAGTGGTGGGCGTTGAGTTTGGAGGTTCTACCAGTGGTGGCAGCCGATTTCGGGGCTTGCCAAGTTTAGTGGTGGCGAGCAGCTAGAAGATCAAAATTAAAGAGGAAAATGCGGAAGCATCCAATCCGACCAAGGAGGATAATAAACGGCAAGCTAACGGAATTAGTAAGAGAACAAATATCAAATTGACAACACAGATCCAAGAATCTTGCAGGAATTTCTGAAACATACAAGTCTTGCTATCTGCATTTGGTATTAGCATTCTACCCCGAAACACATCAAATCTTCAATACGCTATCGTCAAACAAATCTAAGAAACACCTATTAATGTTACAACATGGACTGCACAATACACTCCTACGTGCATCGCAGTCATCACCCATCAAAGGGGGCGCCTTGAGGAGCGTCACAGCTTTCCTACCCGCGATGCCAATTTTTGCAGGTTCTCCACACATCAACTGAACTGACAAGTTCTTCAATTAGACCATACATGAACTAAGCCACGACGGTTACCGGTGTATATCTCATTCCGCTCTTCGTCGTAGAAAAGTGCAGTTATGTCCTCCAGGGCCTCTGAGACCGTGCTTCTCATCCTCTGAGAGTGGCCCAGCAGCTTTGGCTTCTTTAACTTGCCGCCGAGCAGCTTTGGCTTCTTCAAGTTCCCGCCATCACTGCTACATTCGTCGGCCTTTGGACTGCCATTAGTCGCATTTATCTTGGCCAGGCATTTCCCAGTCAAGATATTGCTGATATTGATCGACCCAGCTGTACCGAAAGAGACAAAATGAATCCTAGACACAAGCATCTAAAAATGTAAAGCCACATCAACAGTCATCCCCTGCTATATAAAAAAGGAACAACTAATGTATATTTACATAGCAACGACAGATTATAAGGGTAAATTATAGAGAAGCATATCCCAATTGACCAGCAAAGTCAATTTCGCAAATACATCAACACCAGAATCATGCATGGCCCTCGCTCAATGTCAATTTTGCAAAGAAGAATGCTTACCATTCCCTTCTGTCCAGTGATCGTCAGAATCGGCCTTGCAGTAAGAAATTATGAGATCCTGATCGCTAGTTATGTAGATGTTATTCGTGTTGCAATCAGGATGCCACAAAAGGTGATCCTCAAATGAAGTCACGAGCTCCCCGCGGAAGTTCCACACTGAGACGGTTCTATTTCTAAATGTCAAGAACAGCTGATTCTCGTAAAGAAAGATGAATGCTGATGGAGTCATAAATTCCGTCCGGCTAACTTCCATTACTCCAGCATTACGAACCTTCAAGGAAGAAAAACTAACATTTACCAGGATGAAGATGAAAAAGACATGAAAGAGATATTTAGAGAGAAATATTTTATACATCAAGTATTTGGAGATTCTCATTTTCTTGCTTGACCAGAAGCTTCTCATTGAACTGTTCTATGAAGTCCACCTTCTTATTGCGATGAAGTAGGTGGTTGAAGGCCTTGAGGACTGTTCCATCCTCTATTGACAGTATCCTAAGAGGAACGTGGCTAGTAGATCTATTAAAAATCAGTAGCATTATACCTGGACTGTAACCATAAAAAGTGGAAAAAGAAAGGCATTAGCAGTGTACGATTCATATGTATTACAAGATGAAGCAGTGACATGTCATAATACATACGTATTTTCTGGAAATCCATCTTGTTCAGTTCTATATTCAATTTGTGATAGACAGAAGATAACATGCTTACAACTGACAACTAGCAATTGTAGATATAGAGACTGAGTTTATGGTTACTGGCTACTGTAGTGATGGGCACTTACAGCAGCAAAGATCTTCTTAAAAGAGGAGAACGTTAAGTATGATTGTATAGTTAACAACTGGATGTGTATCAATATATCTATAACTTAAGCATCTAGCTAAAAGATAGTTGAAACAACTAGACACATGGAGAATACATGTACTATCACCTGAGTTACATAGTTGATGGCACAAAGTCAGCAATTAAAGTCTCTTAAGGAGCCTTATGAGTAGTTTAAAGAAGGGGCTGTGACAAGTGAACCACTATCACCACAAAGGTATCTCATCAATTAGCAGAGGCCCTACTTGTTCTTCACTTCACATGATCCATACCAAAATTCACACTGAAAATTGAGCTTATCATTGTTCAAATTTGCAGGCACATGCAAGCAAATGCATCTGAGAGAGAGAGAGAGAGAGAGAGAGAGAGAGAGAGAGAGAGAGAGAGAGAGAGAGATTACCTGATTTTTATTTCTTGCACATTCTTGTCCGAGATGGAATACAACATCGTATAGTTTTTCAAGTCGAAGACCTTGTATATACTGGCAAAAAAGCGGGGAGAAAAGAGAGGATCAATCAAGGAGTGAGTCTATGGTAACAATCTACAATTTTATCAAAGAAGCATACCTATCTTGCGCCGAGTAAGTAAGAACCTTCCCATTTACATCATCGAACTCCACAAAGCCAGGCCACTTCAAGGATTCTGATTCAAAAAGAGCAAATCCAGCATCTGGTTGGCCCCTCCTTATGTATCTATGAGAGAGAATAGAATACATCATGTTATGTACAAAATCTGCTTCCCGAAGTTGAAAGAACAACAAACAAAAGGTAAACTGTACTCACTCGATCCTTGTAGATCTGCATTTCAAGGAGCTGAAGTTGTCAGAAGCGTATACTGAAACTGTAATAAGTGAATCATTGTTCTTGTTGTAAAACAAACTCCGAATGACTTCATCAGGAGTAACATTCAAGAAACATATCCTCTCATTTGATTCTGCATGAATAGCCACACATAAACTGTTACATGCAGATTCTATTATGGAGTTGTGGGCATTAGATTAGCTCACTGGATTTTTGTGTAAAAATTTTCAGTCCTATATGGACAAATGAATCAAGTGTGTACCTCTGCTGAAAGCTGCACAAACACCTGAATGGTTAAGAGCGAAGACAATGTCATGTGCAGCCACTATCTCAATAACCTTTGTCCTGTTCATCAGGAAAGGCAATACAGGTGAACAATGTCCACTGGGGTCATGGGTGTCATACTCCTCCTGAACCATAATACATTGCCCATTAAATAACAGTTAGTGCAAACTCTGATAAGCAAAATATTCTACTCGTCTTGATGATAGTCGCACTGATTAGAAAGGAGAAGTTAATAAAGTTTTAGAAACTGTAATGAGAGATCTATTCTTTTTACTTCATTTTGACCATTTTGAATCTAATTTCACCATTCATGATGAAAGACATTAATGACAAGGGATGATTGTCACCATCTAGTGGGACACTCATTGGGATAAGAACTGGCAGTTTAAATCCTGCTTCCAAACCCATAAATTCATTCGAACCAAAGACAAATACCATTCCGAAGATGCTCGAACACAATCTTGTCATTGTGCGAAGCATAGGCCAACCAAGCAAGAGCCGAAGCTCCCCTATGTCACCCCAAGCGCAGGGGGCAACTATACCTGCCTACCCGGAGGTAGCCAACCAAAACTGACGTGGAGTTTACCTTCTCCGCCCATAGGCCCCTAAGTTCCCTCCCTATCTTTTTCTTCCTGGGAGAGAAGGAATACGGAGAGAACTTACAGGGAGATCCCTCCACTGTACCGGGGAAGGCCTTTTAAGGACCTGCTCAGGTCCAACTCGAACACAATCTTGTCCCAACAGAAACTCCACCACGAATCCCCCGAAAGCATCAGATACAGACAAATATACATCCTATGTCTAATTCCAAGATCCGCATTTGCCGGGTGCAGAGACATGGATTACTAGCTATTAACTTGTCAAAACTAAGTATTGAACTCATTCTCCTATATGATCTAATTGGACTCTCACAACTGTATGGCTCGAACAAAGTAGCTAAAACCCACCCAAACGAAAATACCTTACTTTAATATGGCAACTCAAACCCAGACAGAGTAAAATGAGCAGAACCAGGAAAGGTATAGCACACGCATCCACTTGGTTCGCTTAAAAAGATGCTACTTCTCGATTGCGCCCTTCAATTTAAGAACTATCACAGCATATTCACTATTCTTCCTTCTCACTCCAAATCTGTCTACAGGCATTTTATCAACCTAAATCAAGCTCTAACAGCTATAAAGCACCTCCAATCCCAGAATTAGAACGTTTGCAAGAGCCAATAAAGCATCCCAAGTCTCACATCTTTCTTTCTAAACCCATCCCAAGAACATCGCGAATCACAACAAATAGGACAAAAGGCTCCATAGTTCCTAACAATACACGATCCATAATCAATTGATAGAACCCAAAGATTTCAAAGCGAACCAAAAAATCGGAATTTACACTGACCGTCAATCGCATGTTGCGAAACCTCTCCTGGGCATTGCTCATGCTGAACGCCCGATCCCTCTTGGAGCGAATCTCTCGCCTCTGCAACTTCTTCACGCTGTTCACGAACCCCTCCCCGCGCGGCCTCTTCTTGGCGACGACCCTCCGACCGGAGCACGGCCTAGGGCTCGCCGATATCCTCCTCCCTTCCATCATCATCCCCCACCCACAACCACCACCACCGCCACCACCACCACCGCCAACACCCAGCGCAATTCAAGCTCGACCCAACATGGGGAACATGATCCCCCCTGCGGGATTCAACACGGGCCACCCATTCCGGCGACGAAAGGCGACGTTCTTGAGGGGAAGGGACCCCTGAAAATGGGTGTTTCCTTCAGCTGGAAATGGGGAAAGGGGGAAGAAGGCACAGGGGAGGTGGAGAGAGAGATTTTGGGGATTGGGGGTTGTGGGGTCCTTCGATAATGAGCGTGGGGGATCGAAGTGGGGGGGATGGAAATGTTGGGACTTTGGATCTCTTTAATGGGGTTTTTCGCCGAACGAAAACGACGACCTTCGTGGAGCAAATGGAGAGCAACCACGACGAGGATCGACGATGAGAGAGAGCTCGAGTTGAAGGAAGATGTCGGTCGGCTGGATAAATGGTCGAATATCTTAAATTCAAAATCTCACATCCATTCCATTTCTTTTTTTTTTCCAAAATGATCTGGGTGCGTTCCCAAAAAAATAAGGAAAAACACCACCAAAAATCTCAAACTATGTCATTTATGATAAATTTACCCTGAACTTTTTTTTTGTGACACGAAAAACCCCAAACTATGCTACTTGTGACACATTTACCCCATAATACATTTGTCCATGGGCATTTTTGTCTTTTTCTTTTTTTTTTCCTTCTCTCTTCCCCTCTGCCGTGGTCGATGGAGGGAAGCCGGCGAGGGTCGCCCTCGCCAGATCCGGCGAGGGCGGCCCTCGCTCGACTCAGGCGAGGCCCTCGCCTGCGTCGAGCGAGGGCAGCCCTCGGCTGAGTCGGGCGAGGGTCGCCCTCGCATGAGTCGGGCGAGGGCGACCCTCTTCGGCGTCGGGCGAGGGCGACCCTCGTTGGCGTCGGGCGAGGGTGACCCTCGCCCGACGTCAGATCCGGCGAGGGCCACCCTCGCCAGCTTCCCTCCGCCGACCACGGCGGAGGGGAAGAGAGAAGGAAAAAAGAAAAACATAAAAAAGAAAAAGACGAAAATGCCCATAGACAAATGTATTGTGGGGTAAATGTGTCACAAGTAACATAATTTTGGGGTTTTTCGTGTCATAAAAAAAGTTCGGGGTAAATTTATCACAAGTGACATAATTTGGGATTTTTTGTGGTGTTTTCCCAAAAAATAATGACGTCGCGAGTATTGGAAATTTATACCCACCTTTGTAGTCGAGGGGGTTTCCAATCAAGTGCCTCGAATTTTGAAGTTCGGCTCGATTCGAGGCTTCCGTTGATTGAAATTTTTATGTTGGTGTGATTGGAATGGTGTCGCTGACTTGCTTGGGTAGGAGTTAAGCATGACTAATGACGTGGCTTGATTACTTGGTAAAAGTCGTGGCATCTCCATTTGGGTATCAGGTGATGAGGAGAGAAAAAGAGCAATGAATTGGGTGATTTTAGCCGTCTGATGTGTCTCCGTTGAGGTGGCATCGTCCCAAGAGACCAACATCCTGTGGATGGATGTGCCAGCTAAGTACTAGTATATACGTTTGACAATATGGAAATGAGATAATCTGGATTGGATGGATGTGCCAGCTAAGTACTAGTATATACGTTTGACAATATGGAAATGAGATAATCTGGATTGGATGGATGTGCCAGCTAAGTACTAGTATATACGTTTGACAATATGGAAATGAGATAATCTGGATTGATGCATGTATTTACTAACCAAGTTCACTGCAAAATTAATATTGGGTCTAGTCATGGACAGTTGCTTTAGAGCATCAATCATCTGTTGATACAACTTTGGAGAAGCAACTAGCTCACCATCATTAGCGGATAACAAAGTCTTTAAGGCCAACGGAGTAGATACAAGCTTGACCTTAACAAGATCAAACTTGCGTAAAAGGCCATCAGCATGTATGGCTTGAGATAAAAGAGCTCTAAGCCTTAATGCCAAGAAAATAGCAAAGTGATCCAAGATCCTTCATAGCAAATTCCTATGAGAGTTGAGTAATCAAAAACCTTAATAAATAAGCAGTATCACTGGTGACAAGAATATGATCAACATATAGCAGAAGATATAAATGGCCTGAGAAGAAGCATAGACAAATGAAGAAGGATCGGCCTTACTCACCATAAAACCCAAAGATAATAAAAATATGCTAAAGCGATGAAACCATGCACTTGGAACTTGTTTTCCGTAAATGGCTTTCTGGAGACGGCACACGTAATTCGAGAACTCTGGATGAGAGAAACCGAGAGGTTGGCGCATGTAAACTTTCTCATAAGTGATGCCGTGCAAGAAGTCATTCTTAACCTATGGCCCATTATGATGAAATCGTAATAAAGAGAAGAACCCGAATTGTAGTGGGTTTAACAATCGGGCTGAAAGTCCTATCATAAGTCCTATACGGCCAGTTGCTTGAATCCTCCTGCAACAAGGCAAGCTTTCAAGCATTCAACAGCTCCATCGGGTTTTTCCTTAACCTAAAAAACCCATTTACTAACAACTAAATTCTTAAAGAATGACCTTAGAGTAGCAAATTAGTGTTTCTTCGTGAAAAGAATGAGAGAGACTAAAATAATTTCTAGGTTTAAAATTTCCAGATTATAAAATGAGTGAAAAGAGAAGAAACGAAAGTGGAGGAGCTGGGTAAATATGTAGAGAGGAATTGCAGTTCTGATATGGGAGGAATTAGGTCGGGAGATGAGTCAGGTTAGGACATAGTGAGTGGATTCGAAGGGGGAGTCGGTGAAGGCAAAAAAGAATTGGAAGGAGGTTGATTAGGCCGAGAGGAGGAGAGAGGTGGGCTAGGAGGTTGGGCTAGAGAAGTGAAGAGAGGGGTGAATGAGAAGCTTGATGGGACGAAACGAAAGGCGAAGGAGTTGAACTGGAACGTTAGGTTACAAGACTAAAAGTTGAAGGATTTTGTAAAAAGGGAAAATTCCCCTCATCAAATCGAATATGACGACCGATAAAAATACGACCACTTAACTAATCAAGGCAATGATAGCCTTTGTGATTTGACACGTACCTAAGAAATACACTTGGCACGAAATGAGATGCCAGCTTATGAGAGACACGAGACTAAAAAAAAGAATAACAAGCACACCCAAAAACCTAAAAGGACGAGTGATCGAACCAGAACCCAAATAGATGGTGGAAAGGTGAAATATCATATATGACAAGAGTGTGAAGCCAATTAATAGTGTAAATAGCAGCTAGAAGAGTTAATCCAATATGAAAGAGGAATATGAGGATGGATTAATAAGGTTCGAGACATTTCGACTAAGTGTTTGATTTTGCGCTTTGATAGACTATTTTGAAATGGGGTGTCTGGACAAGAAAAGCATTGAATACTACTATTCTCATGTAAGTATGTTTGGAACAAACTGCTGGTATATTCAAATGCCCCATGAGTTTGTAAAAATTTAAAGTTGGCATTGCATAGATTTTCGATAAAACAACAAAAATGATGAAAGTGTTTAAGTACTTCAGATTTATTTTTCATAAAAAAAACCTAAGTGAGCCAAGAGCAGTCATCAATGAATAACACAAAATATTTGAAACCAAATTAGATAAAATTGGACTCATCCATTCATCAAAATGAATTACAACTAAAGAAAAAGAAGTGCGATGACTAACAGACTCTAAAGGCAATCGATGAGATTTGCCCATAGGACAAGACTTACAAGATATCGACTTAAAACTAGAATTGCAAACACGACTGGACACTTGTTTATTAGGATGGTCAAGACGAGCATGCTAGCGAGTGAGTGAAGCAGAGGAAGCCACGACAAGATGCAAGTGAGATGACGCCAATAAGTTGGAAATCGGATATAGACCATGACAAGAATAAGCTTGGAGAAAAACTTTCTCGGTTCATTGATCCTTTGGAAAAAAAAGGATGAACCATTAAAATCGATAGGACATCAATTTTTACGGAAAAGTTGAGTAATTAAGAGAAGATCACGAGCAAGATTAGGGACATGATAAATAAGAGATAACAGCAAAGATCATGAACCAATATGTAAAAAGGCTTTACCGACTTACTTAATAAGCAATAAACAACCATCACCAATCGAGACTTTTGTCAAATCGTAAAAAGGTCTAGGATTTTGGATTTTACCAATGTCACTAGTCATGTGTACCGACGATCTGCTATCAATATACCACATTGGATTACAGGTCTCACCAACAGAGAGAGCTGAAAAGGAGTCTGACATATCAGCGGTGGTGAAAGTGTAGTCGAATCGTTGTTGACATTGTAGTGCAATGGGCCCGGCTTCATTACAAATCAAATAAGGAAAATGAGGTCTAGATCCGAGAATGCCTCTTCAGGTGAATGGGGGAACATAGGGCCTCAAAGCACCACAACGCCGACTTGAGGAGGGGGAGGAGCGATTAGCATAAGGGACCAAGAATTTAATGTGTTTTCCTACTTTTATACCATGTTGATATTTAGAATTAAAAAAAAAGTAACAACAAAGTAGTTATGGTGGTTCAACCCCAATTAGGGTTGTATAACATATATTTTATAGGAGTGATTAATTACACTTGTGATACAGATAAAAACATAATAATATCAAGATCCCATAATACATATAAATTACACATTAATATATCGTATGTGTCGTACGAGACAAACCAGCCCTTCCTAACCATAGTGCCGTTGAGCAAAATGTCATCGTCTTGGCATGCCCTCGTGTCGATATAAACAGGCGAGCAGAGGTGCATGTACTCCAAGATCGCTGCATGTAGATGGTGAATGTCCTTCAGCTCCTCGAAGTTGTACGAGTCTCCAAGATGCTTCCCGTTGTGTTTTCGGATCCTTTGTGAGGTGGCTAGCAAGGATCACCTAGAGGGAGGATGAATAGATGATTTTAAATAATTCTTGACCAATTTAAAGCTGAAGTAAAAGATCAAGAGTAAAGTCTGAATAACATTTAGATTTAAAATAGTTTTTTATAGTAATTATGCAAGTGTGCAATGTAATAAATAAGAGGAGCTTTAATGGATAAGAAAATCTGCACACAAGACGTATAGTGGTTCAGCTTAAATCAAACTTACATCCACTCTCCCATGCTAACAGCCTACTGGCTAGATTCCACGAGATGATCAATCAAGAGATTACAACTATGAGTGACAATCCTCAGTGTATGATAGGTATTACTATCTCACTCAATTACTCTTTTAAGTCTCTCTCAAATGTTACACTTTAATGCTCACGAAAGACAAGTATATAAATTGAAGATCACTCAGACTTTGGAATTCTAGATTCTGGACATTGTCTCTTACTTCTGCTCCTCGGCTCCTGGTCTCCATCTATACTCCTCCACTTTCAATCTAACCGTTGGACAGTTTTTAGAGGTTTGTCTTCTAATCTACCCGTTGGACAAAACTGTATCAAGAAGATTGAGTAGCCGTTGAGGGACAAAATCTGAATCCCATTGAATCTAGTTGTCCATACAACCAAAGTCTTGATTTTCATAAATAGAGCTTCTCCGTTTAGAAAGTAACTTGTCTCGAGATTGATTTGTTAATCATTTAAGATGTTTTATATATTAAATCGTTGCAAAACAATCTTCAAGATTAAGTAAATCAATTCGTTATAATGGGAAATCCAATCATATCACTAACCGTTATATACATTCTGAATTTGTGTCAAGATTGGAACATATGAAGTTCTTCACGTGCAGTGTAAAGTCTGAACCTCTTTATCTGTAGTATAAAGTCTGAACCTCTTTATCTGTGGTATAAAGTCTGAACCTCTTTATCTTCTAAAGTCTGAATCTCTTATTTTGAAGTAATTTCACAATCTGAACAAGATTGTCATATGCTTCTCTTACAAGAATAACTTTCTAAATCAAAATACTTTAAGACATTTATCAGACTTACAAAACACATATTTATAATTTTATTAATTTCAAAATCTATTGGGAAACTTTCTCAACACTTTGCAGCTCACCCCAAATCTTCCCCTCCGCTTGCACGTTGCGAGAGAGTAGCCAAAAGAACCAACTCATGGCTGATGAAGTCGTGTCACGACCCGTAGGGATGAAGCTGATCACAATGTCTTGGAGGAACTTCGTCGTAGCCGAGCCGTCTACTTAGGCCTGTCTATTCGAGTGTAAATATGTCAAATTCAATTTATGAATCCGCGTTGATTCCATCTATTAGCTTGCTTGGTTACTCGAAAATACCAAAACATATCACATTTTTTACCCAACCATAACCGACATACTTTTATTTTTAAAAATATTATACCTCTAAGGAACCTCTACATTAAAATGACCAAATCGCCCCTCCTTGTAAGTTCATTTTAGCATCTTGGTTAGGATTTGAGTGGTTAGGTTTTTAATTGGCTTTGAGCGAGTGTGGGAATTTAGGATTCGTGAGAGAGAGGCATTTATGCAAATAAAACGACATTTTCTTTTTTAGAGACACATGGATAATTAATGTAAATGTGCAAGTAATCTTCAAAGGTAAAGTGTGCACTTCCAAGAGTCAATATATGTAAGTGGTCGTTGGGGAGAATTGTCCAAAAAGTCCTAAACCCGTTGCACTTTTGCCAATTCAGTCATAAACCTTTTAAATTTGTCAATTCAGTCCTAAACCTTTTTACTTCTTGCCAATTGAGTCCATCCAGCCAATTTTGGCCGGCCGGTGTCCGCCATCCGACCAACACTGACGTGGCAATTTTTTAATATTTTTATTTCGAATTTTTTAATATTTTTTTCTTGACTTCTTCCCTCTGGTGACCAGCCAGAGGCGAGGGCCGGCGAGGTCGGCCTCGCCAAATCTGGGCGAGGTCAAGCCTCGCCCAGCCAAGGTGAGGCCGACCTCGCCGTCGCGACCCCTCTCCCTCACCTAGGTCGTGACGGTGAGGTCGGCCTCACCTTGGCTAGGCGAGGCTCGACCTCACCCAGATCTGGTGAGGCCGAGTTGGCCTCGCCTGGTCCTGACGGCTAGGTTGGCCTCGTCTTTGCTGGGCGAGGTGACCTCGCCCAACCAGGGGCTGGCGAGGCTCGCCCTCGCCAGTGACCGGCAGGGACGAGCTTCACAAAAGGCCAGCGAGGTCGACCTCGCCGGCCTCCACCTCTGGCGGGTCCGATGACCGGCTAGAGGAAAGAAGGCCCAAAAGAAAAAAGGAAAAAAAATAAAAAAAAATTGCCACGTCAACTCCGGGCGGCAAAAATTGGCCAGATGGACTCAATTGGCAAGAAGTGAAAAGGTTTATGACTTAATTGGCAAACTTGAAAGGTTTAGGACTGAATTGGCAAAAGTGCAATAGATTTAGGACTTTTTGGACAATTTTCCCGTGGTTGTTGAGTAAAGGATGAGGTATATTTTTAATAATTTACCCTAATATATACATATATATGGACATACGCCACGTTTGTGTATGCAATTATATGAGATTTCACAATTAAACAAAATTAATGTACATTTATTTACTTATTCAAGTACTCTAGCACTAGTTAAAACAAACTCAATTAGCAAATGTGCTAATATGTGCTTCTCTCGACAATTATATGAGCTAAACTCTATCACGCTAACCACTAAACTTCAGCGGACTCTGGCGGTCAGATGACTAAATTTGATTTTAACCAATGAATGCAATAAATGTTCATTTCTTTGCAATTTTTCTAAATTCGACCAATGGTCGGATTTTTTGTACTCCACTTCGGTGTCATGCCGATACCAAATCATCATTTTACTGGAAAGATGGGTCAAATTCAATCAAAGTGTATTAATTGCCAAAGAAATAATAGTACAGTGCATAATTGATTGTGAATTTTGCTCTGTGAAATCTACCGATTATATGAGATTTATTCAACGATAGCCAAGATTGGTGCATTTAAAAAACTGACCAAGTATTTCTTTAACTAAGTCAATTATATGTGTCAAAAATAGAACTTACATTTTGGTGGTCGATGAACCGGGAGGGCAAATCCTCGTGGTCGGTCTCTCTCTTCTCTTCCATTCGTTTCCGTGCAATCCGTGCGATATCATCCCCGAACTCATGGACAATGGCGATCGACTCCCTCAGCCGCCGCTCCGACCCTACGTTGAGCCACCTTTTGACTCTGTGCAATGCCTGGTAGGCGTACATGAACCTTTCAGAGATGAGCATCATGGCATCCTCAAATGCGTGCATGAACTCACCCTCGCCTTGACTAGCGCTGGAGTCGTTGCTGGCTAGGCACACGGGGTCAACGTTGAAGGTAAACTTGCATATATTGTCGAACGCGAACTGCTCCAGAACATCCTCCAAGTTTATGACCCGGCCGGCCTCATCGGTGGCTGTGGCTAGGGCCAGGACGAACCGGGTTTGGATCTCCACGGTCACGTTTCGTATGACAAACTGCCATAGCAACCTCATGTTGAACTCATAGCTCGCTGTCTTACACTGGAGCCTCTAGGGCTCGCCGTCAACATTGAAGATGTCACGGCCAAGGAAGTTGCGTAAGAGGTTGGTGAACAGGTCGCCCTTTAGGTAGTTGTCGAAGTTAGCACGAAGCATTTGCTCAGCGATGACAGGGTTCACGGTGCGGACGTTGAGGGCAACACCGAGGAGGCTGAGGACGACAGTGTTGGCAGGGGTAGAGCGGACCGACACCAGTCGAGAATGTAAGGGTTAACAATAGAACTTAGAGGGAGGTGAATATGTTGTTTTTAAAAGACTTTGACAATTTTGTGGAAATTGGCAAATACTATGCAAACATCAGGTCAAGCTGATATTTCAATTAATATGAATAGGTTGTGTGCTAGTGGAAGTAAGACCGAGAGAAATAAGAGTACACAATGAAATATAGTGATTTGGCTACATCCCCAAGCCTACGTCCATTGTCCACACTAACAGCCACAAGTAAGGCTAAATTGTACTAGTAATCTGCTAGACAAGTTACAACTAGCAAACATCAATCCTATTAGATGATAGATCACACTATCAAGAATCAGGTGTTGCTATCACTCATGTACATTTAATCTTTCACACAATTACAAGAAAGCAAGAACGCTACAATGAGATTGTAAGAGAATAAAACACTTTTTCTCTAAGAATACACAGCTTTAAGCAGATTTCTGAATTTTTTATAATGTGTATCTAACATATGGCCTTCAAGATCTTCTCTTATATAGAAGTGTCTTCAATCTTCCCATTGGAGATGTCTCGTAGAAGTAAGGAGCCGTTAGAGATCCGTTGGTGCTGCTGTCTAGAGATAGAACTACCCATATAGTCATTTGCTAGCTATCCAAAAGTAGCTTATGCTATTGTCCCTTCAATGATGGTTCTGACAAGTCTATCAAAAAGCTTGTTTCCATTACTCTGACGTCTACCAGTTCTTTTGGTGCACATCCCCAGGCAACAACAGTTATGTTGGACTTCTGCGACTGCAACCATCATCAGGAATGATCGTTGCTCGAATGTCACCAATGACATGATATCTCCAACATTGACACAAGCAATGTCAAATGTTTTAATCCATTGGTGCTGATTACGAACAGAATAGATTTGTGATATTTTTCATTCCCGGCTATCACTTCTGTCTTTTATAATCTATCACGAACATAATAAACATTATATTAAGAATAGTTTTGAGATCATCGAAATTCTTTGAAACGTTTCTTCAACAGAAGAAGTGGTGGTGGTTCTTGAGGAAGCCCAGTAAGGCTCTGACCACTTGGTGGTGGGCGAAGCCGGGGAAGGAGAAGGGAGATGGAGATGATGAGGAAGAGGAGGATGGATCCGAGCGAGAGAGAGAGAGAGAGAGAGAGGTGTGATCTTTTAAGGAACTAGTACCGCCGTTTTATTTCTTGTCCTAAACCATGCTAATGCCTATCTGCCAGTGTACGAAGATTTTCATGGATGGCGACTCTGCTTCGTCTTTTTTCTCCCCGTGAGCCATTGACAGCTGAACAACAAGTAGACGTTGACCCAAGAAAGTTAAAATGTCTGGCACGTGAGTCGCAGTAATAGCTCCGCTCAACTCCCGACGAAATATTTACGCTCCGTTCGTTTTGCAAAAAATTAATAATTTAAAAAATAATAATTTAAAGAACCTTATGTATAGCTTCAAAGATATTTCCATAAAAATAATTGCCTATATCGCTCACAATATTGAATGAGCAAATATTATTTTCATCGTTCATGAAAATATTTGGACATAATCTATCGCTGATAATGAAAATATATTTTATTGACTAATTAATTCAAACGATACAAACGATCATTTTCAGAAAAATATTTTTCGAATTTTTCATTTTTCAAGTAATAAGCAGAGCTTGAACTTGAGCTGTAATCCCTTATAGTTCATCTGTAAGGGAATATGACCCAAGCCAAGGTGAAATTGGGCTCGGAAGGACACGCTTGGATGCAGAACAAATGCAAGGCACATTCACAACTCTTTAATCAACGTTTCAACAAATTAGAGAGCGCCTCAGTCAATTACACTGAAAAACTCCGTCAGAGGCCCCATGGTTGCAAATCCCCCTCTTTCAAGAAGAGAGAGGGCCAGCTCGCATTCGTGCCATCCCCACAACCCACGGGCCAATCTCCCCAACGTCTCATGCTTCACTTCTCGAACCCACGCCGGCGCAAAGCTCACGACAAGACCCACCAAACAAGAGATGTAAGCCTTCCAGGTGACGGGGTCGCACCCGAGGGACACGCTCCCCTCCAAAACCCCCGCCAGAAAGTCCATGTGCTCCCCGATGATGTGAGGCCTCCGAGAATACGTCCACGGGGCTGCTCTCATCCTAACGCCGCATGTGAATGCACCTGTCAAGTATACGAAATACGCCATTCCATATCCCTCAAACATACGGGATGCAAAACTTCCCTCACCGTGTTTCTCTTCCCGAATTGTGAGGAGCCAGGTTGGAATGGTGTCCCGGATCAGTTCTTGGGCAAGATGCATCCCACCCGCCGAGCACAAGAGGCAGGCACCTAACAAAGCCACTTCCTTTATCCGGGCAGCCACAAGGGACAAGGATGCCTGACCAGATTTCAAACGGGCAGAACTTGTCTCGGCGCATCGGGTGGCTAATTTGGAACCATATTCGACCACTAGCGTTATGATTGTGTCACTAAGGTATCGCTTGTCCTGGATGGACCTACAAGAGCGTAGATAAAAAAATCCCGGAGCTATGGAAGGACGAACGCCAAGGGCTGAAATCTTGTTGCCCAGCAGACCATTTAAGCAAGGTTGATTAGTCAATAGACGGTTTAAATCATCGAGCGGTCCAAGAAACGATGCAAAGCAACTCCTAACGAGCTGGGCAAGGGCTTCTTTGTTTTGTAGGAAAACAGAACGAGAAGATGACACAACAATGAAGTCATGCCACCGTCGAACCTTTTGCGCCCACAGAGAACCAATTATGGGCATGCTAGGCCAAGAGCAATATAGTGCGCAATTCTCCATAGCTGGTCCAGCAACAGCATGGATGTACTCAAGGCTCTTGTCAAGTTTAAAAGTGATGGTTAAACTAACCAGAGCAGCCATCGGAAGCGGAAGCATTGGCGCGACACCTACAAATCAAGCAGTCAAAGAGTTACTAAAAGGCGTGTACCAACCAATCATCTGATGCAAAATACTCTTTAAGAGACGGTAGGAAGTTCGAGTACACATGCATTCATACTGGCTTTCATATGTATAAATAGAGACCACCAAAACCACCGAAGGGCCACAAAAAGCAAGAGAAAAGTTTCAAATCCGAAATAAACAGGATGTAGAGGAGCCCCCACAATCAAATACATGTCCAGTGTATCCCCAAAACACAAACATGGATTGCCATTTACCTGAGAACTCCATGGGGAGCACATAGCTGCCAACATGCAAGTCGAAACACCCCTCTCTCAAGTCACAAATCAGAAATAAAAAACATAATTTAATCTAACTAATCAATGTAGACAGTATGCATTAATTGCTGTAATTGAGTATGTAACAATTCATCATGAACAAGAAAGTTTCCAGAACCAGAGTAGTTCCTCCTTTCCCCTTACTAACTGGATGTATGCATATGACAGCATGAACAACAAAGCATCTTGTACAAATTTGACAAATGTTAAAACACGGTTGTCTACCAGAGGGATAACTTGGTGTATTGACGCCTGCAGCTGCAAGGATTTCTTTCATCTCAGATTCAATTGATCGAATAGTTTGCGTTGGACTAGGCCAGTCAATTCCATTCATTGGAACCAGCCCCCAAATACCACGGGTGACTTCTGCAGAGAAATAGCTAATAATGGCGGCTAGTGATGCAGGTAGAAAGTCAACTAGGTCCCTCAGACCTGCGAGCGAGAATTGTTTCTTCAGAACTGATTTATTCTATACCCATTTCTTCTACACAAGTTCACAACTTTAAAGCTAACCTGTGGTCAGGTCCCGCGACGAAAGCCTCCCATAGGCACAGGCAGTTAAAATTGCTTCCAGGACAAAAGGAATAGCTTCCAACACTTCCCATGCACAAAGCACGGGTCTCTGATAAGGTTCCTCTCCAGCAGATGGTGGGGACCCACCCAGGCTGCTGTTTGTCGGTGTTGTTAAAGAATTACGGGATGAGGAGGTACTTCTAGTTCTAGTCATTTTCCAGTAAATCATACTAAGAATTTTGTTCGCAACCTGATGGACAGGACTACCACTACAGAGGCCAGAAAGTGGTGATGCTATACAAATTTTGTTTTGACAATACCAAGCTCGTAATCTCGGGTAGTTATCAATATATACAGGTTCATCTGATGTAGAAAAATTCTGATTCATACTGGAGTTCACTTCACTCAGAGGAGCAGAATCATGTGACGCTAATGATTTGCGGCTGTTGTGCAAAAGCATAAGATACTCCAAAGTTAGCTCAGCTCCAATAGCTCCTCCTTCATTCGGTGGCTTATAGAATTTCCATAGACGGAGAAGAAAGAGAAATGCAGCAGAGAAAACCATGTAGACAGAGGGCTCCTCGCTGGTTCGAGATTCACAGCTTGACAAAGGATTTAGTGAACCATATACCTCACAAAGGGGCATCAAAGCTGCAGCAACTTCAGGAACCTGAATTTATGAAAATCAACTAAAGCATCTAGATTTCAAGTTGAAATGGGTGGTTTTAATAATAAAAAAAATTCAGTGTATGAGTCAATATATAATTAGCAGCAGTGGCAACAGATTAAATGGACGGCTGATCATGAAACAAATGCAAACCTATTATTCCTAGCCAAAAAGTACAATACCTGGACTCACACAAGGTACATAAACCAAAGACTCTAATCCTGCGAAAACCAGAAACGCAGGCATAACTTTAGTAAAATAGGAAAGTAATAATAAACTCTAGGATCAGAATTCAATCTTTAAAAAAATAATTATAATAAGATTGCTGAGCTAAGGGTGCATTTACACCAGGAAAGTTTAAATCCGTTAGAATCTAGCTCAAATATTATCTTTGACTGAATATGTGAAAACTAGTAACAATAGTAGAAATGAACTTCCTCAACTGGATATTCAATGTTGATGATTAAATAAACAATATGAAGATCTTCTCTGATTTAGAAGATGCCATTCAAAATCCAAAACAAAAACAAAAACAAAAACTATACATTGCCGGGCATTCGTTCTGATATACACAACATCAAAATCAAAAGACGTTAAAAAATAAAATAATCAAGTTAACATGACACCAGAATAGTATGAATTATCACACCAATTGCTATGTCAAGTTCCCTGGAGGCCAATAAAGATTAATTACAAAAATTAGACAATACTAAGATTTGTGCTGATATAGATGGCATCAACATTGCAAAAAATTGACAAACCATAAAGTAATAAAGCTAATATTACACAGAGAATTGTTTGAATTATGGTGCCAATTGCTCCACCATTCACAGTATATGTAGGACTGAATATATGCCGCAGTATTGTGCGAAAATAACTCCACAATCAGAAGTATAACTTACCACCCCATGCAAGGAAAGTATATGAACAGTATCAACTGAGGAAGCTCCAAATAGAAGAGCACTTAGCATGGGCATGTAATCCACGAAATGAGACTGCGATCCATTATGACCTGCAGGCACGGGAGGAGAAAGAAGCTTGACCACAAATTTCACCACGTGTTCCTGCCAAAGAGAAAAAGAAAAATCATACGCTGACAAAGTAGCTTTTCATGGACAGATGGGTCCAGCACAATCAACTGGATTTCTTCCTAAGTTCATAAATAGATACACCAATAAGGTTCTAAACTGCAGAATCTGTAACTTGAAAAAGACACAGAGTGAGGTTCAACATGGAGCTAAATTTTTTCTATGGCTTTTGTTGACATCAGATGTTCGTACTCCATAAAGCTCACGAGCAAAGATTAAAGGACAGCAAAAGAAGAAAACTGAAAAAAAAAAAAATAGTCAGTGTTGGTAATTCCACAAACATCTCCCTACCACAAAACAAATGCATAGTTCAGTCAGAAGGCTATAACCTAAGCAAGTAATGCAACAATTTATGGAAGCCACCACTGAAAATAATCAGAAACCTCGACATAATTTAGTGAGGTGAGACCTGAATGTTCCATCCGCGACTAAGAGATGCACTGCATAAAATCCTTGCAGCAGCTGATTTCTCCTCATTTGACCCATTCAACGCAACATAATATAATTTTTCTGCCTCTGCAAAACTTGAACAAACAAAGAAAAAGAGAATTAACCATAGCACCTGAGGTGATCTCCTCTTTCATTTTGTTTCACATGACATCAGTTCCTCTATTTATTTTCTTCCTTGTATAAAAGTCAGGTAAAGTAAATTGCAACATCTTTTCTGATACCTGGTAGCTGGAGTTGCAGCTAGTGAACTTATTAAAGAGGCAGTTAGTGCACCGCCTTCCATAAAAGCTGACCAAGGAGACATTTCTTTCTTTGATGAATCAGGGATTGACAATACAGAAGTGGGCACATAACCGGGCCAGAAGTATGCAGATGTGTCCATTAGTCTTCTTGCAATGCAAGCTTCCACTATTAAGTGCCTCATATTACCACCTGAAAAGCACTAGAGGTAAGCACCGAAATCACGGGTTGATATTCTCAAATTAGCTATTAGACATGTACAGCATTACCACATTTTACCAAAACATCATCATCCCCTAAACCAATGCTATCATTCCCCTTCATTTGTTTAGAAGAAGAATTTGCTGCTTTTGCAGCTGCACTGTTAGCTGCATCTTGGACTAGTTCTGGCGGGTGCAAGATACCAGAAAATTGTCCCAGCAACTGAAGGGAGGATATAAGCCCATTTCTCCTTAATCCATAGACTTTCTCATCTATCCTGTGTCCATGCCCTGGATCCAAAAGACTAGACACACACGGATCACAAGAGGAGGTGGAACTCAAATCGATGTCATCCATCAGAACACCAGCGATTGCCAAGGGGACAATACACAAAAGGATGCAAAGACGGGCCTCCAGATGTGGAATAGGACCTTCAGGAGGATCACGTTCCTACAATTATAAATGAAATTTTGAAGTATCAGCTGTACTGCACGTTATAAGGGACGGAATTAATGAGATCGACTTAACTCTTTGCACAAGACGAAGGGCAGAAAGCCAGAGCGCTAAGAACGTTTCCTGCCAACTTGCCCGATTTAAGGCTTGGAGAGAAAATATTAATTCTGCAATTTGATATAAAGAGTAGAATCCAATTAATCCTCCTAATTTTAAAGGATACTTCATGTCTCCCTAGTGGAGAAACAGCGAAAGATGAAGCACTAAATATACAAGCTTAAGAAAAACTCTTCGAGGTCACCTGTAAGTATAGCAGTCGCTGAGGTTAGAGGAAGTAGTCTTCCATCCATTGCAGTCTCCATGTATAAATCAAAAGGTGCCCAACATGCAGACAGCGCAGATCCAGAGTCAGAGCAGGGTACACTCTTGATCGATCTGATGTCAAGAAACATCCCAATGAAACTCCTCTTTAAGTCAGATTCAAAAGCCAAAACTTTCCGGATATTGGAAGACAATCTTGCCAGAACCTCCTTTGCAGAAATTAAATTTGGTGATGGTAACTTGCAGGTTTCAAGAAACTGCAGCCTCTGAAGGAGCCCATTGAATTTATCAGGCCTATCAGAGAGGAAAAGAAAACCAAAAATGTTGTCAACCAGACTGACACAATCAAATCCCATGGTATAATAAGATTAGTAGCTTATGTTTATAACAAGTGTAAGATCATGCAAGATCATTAAGCACAGCCAGGTCTACAACACCACCACCATACACACTTGGTCATCCATAACCATCAGAAATCAATGACCCATAAAAATAAGGTGTCTTCATCTGATGCATCAAAGAGTACAGAGACCAATATGCCATTTATAGAATGGAAGCAACTACGCACTATGCGGCTATACAATGTGATTAGACGAGAACAATGGAACAATGCACATCGTCATTAATCTGGTATTCCATCAGAAACATTGTCTTAGACCACATTCTTGCATAAAGCCTTCTCATTGTGTTCCACTTTGGTTATCTAAGATTGAGAAAATTCTAGAAAAATAGCACTTGTTCACAGTAGTAAAATGATCAACGTAACTATGCTACATTCTACTAGTCATAGTGGAGAACATATACACAGAAATAGTAGCTAGTAGAAGATAACATCACCAGTAACAGGTTAACAGTTATGTCTCGAAAAACAGGCTGAAAAGTTGTTTGGACTAAAAGGCACACATTGTGAATAATGTGCATACTGAGAGTTAAATTGTACACTAAAAAGTCTAAGACACCTACATATTTTAAAGGATATGAAGCTGTTGCAGAAAATAAAAGACAGATCTCCCTAAAATCATTTAGAGAGACGAAAAGTTAGAGACAGAGTAGGAAAAGAATGCCAGTGCTTACATATTCATGTGAACAAGGCGAAGCAAAGCTAAAGCCTTCCTGCTTCGTGTTAGGTTCTCTAACACCTCCATGGCAATAAGTGAATTCAAGTTCCTTATGTATTCACGGTGCCCACTTCTCTTGTTATCTGGACTGCCTCTTATATCTACATTCCTTTGGTGGTGCTCCATGCTTCCAAATGAACCACTCAGTCCGCCCATAGCTGTAATTTGTAATCCCCAATCCTCCATGGTGCTATCTATCAAACTAACTATAGTGCTGAAGAAGAAAATCACTAATGTATGACCAAGCTCCCCCACATTGATCCCATAAATTCGGGAGAGCTGAAGATTGGCATCAATAGCTCTTACAATCCTGCACACTTTTATAGGTGTTCTGTTAGCATTTTCCATGCACCAAAAACCACTATAATTGGTACTACTTTCAAAATTCAAAAACAATGTGAGCTGATGACAAGCGGCAAAACAAGGCTAGAAGATAATGATTTTGCTCCATGTGGCACCCTCCCAATTAATTTATTCAGCAATGGCTAGAAAGCAAATTTGTTATATAAAGCACCTCGTGCTACAAGGTTGAGGAAAATGAATAGAATCAATCCAGGTCAACCTTTGCTTCAATGCAGAAAGCTACGTCTTTTCTTATGCATCCAATCATTATCTACTTCCACATTCTCCTTCTAGTCCTTAATATTAGAAGCAGAAAAACTAGGGAGACTATGCTCAGGAAAATAAAAATCTGCTTTTCTGTGAAGGAAACTTGCATAAAGCTCCAAGGAAAATCTAGATAATGAACAAAAAACCTGCTTGTGAAGCTACATATAAATACTGAGAGTACTGCATGAAGTGATTCCTTCAAGCATCTCATGAACAGTGAATCGATATCATGCATGATCCGGAGATTCTCTTCAGTTGCGTATCCATGCAATGAAGAAACTCAAAGCATAATTATTATCAGCATGACCAAGTAAGCACTTCAAGTGCATTCTTCCATCCTAATCATCAACAAAGTGTGCCACAACCATTTTGATGTCTCCAACTTTGAGTGCTGCAAAAAGGGACATTGAGAAACCATACCACCCTTTATCTAAACACAAGTGAACTCTTTAAAAAGGGACAAGTACACCGAAAGTTATAAATCTTATCTTATATAAAGTGCGTAATTAAGTGCTAAAACTTTCAATTGCTGCAATCAACACCTAAACATTCTTGACAAAGGAAAAAGTGGACAAGTCAAGGGGCCATCAAATATTCTGATGTATCCGGCATAATGACCTCTAAATTGCCATATAAATAGTTTTTTCCACCAATGTAGACATTCTCCAGCAGAACAACAATGCACTTATTCAAAATTCATAAAGTAGTTGCGTCAACTAAACGATTTACAACTTGATCGCATTCCGCAGGTGAGTTGAGGACTACCCATGAACTTTTTGCCTAAAATAAATAACAATTAAAACTACTTCGGTCGTGGATTCAGCAAGTGTAACATCATGAATGAAGGTAATAAATCTAGTATTCCGCTAACTAAAAGTTGAAATCAAGAAACTAAAACTTACTTGTCTCTGGAAGCCTTTGAGGGAACATCTTCAAAGGAAAATGTATATCTAGCTAAGAGTTCGAGATAGAGTCTGTATGCTTCTGGTTGAGCCTGCCGACAGGAGAGGACCCTGTTGCAAATGTGGGGTTAGGGACAAGAAGCTTCTGCGGAAAACGCAAGATAGAGAGTCCAAACTCTGCTATACATCAGTTACAAACACGACTTAACAATCGCAGGCACATAGAAACAACCGCCCCCCACTGAACTCCACAAAGCGAGCGAGCGAGCGAGAGAGAGAGAGAGAGAGAGAGAGAGAGAGAGAGAGAGAGAGAGAGAGAGAGAGGCGTACCTGGGAGTGAGGAGACAGAGGGCGTGGAGGGAGGAGATGAGGCGGGAGGCCATGGCGTGGTCGAGCAACTTCCAGAGGGACGGCTCCCCGAAGTTGGAGGAGAGGTGCGACACGAGGACCTGCCCCAGCTCGGCGCTCGGCAGCTCGAGCCCCCGGGCGACGGCGCAACTGGCGACCTCCGCCGACCACGCGGCCGGAGCCTCCCCCCTCGCTCGGCACCGCTTCATCGCCTCCGACACCAGCCCCTCGAACTCCCCCGCCTCCGCGCCCCCGCCGCCGCCGCCGCCGGAACCGGCGCCGCCGCTCTCGCTTCCCATCGCTCCGCCGCTCGCGCTCGCCGCAGGGGAGAGCCTACGGAGTAGATGGAGTGAGGGAGACGAGGTAGGTGAGTCGGTGCATGGGGGGGAAGGCGAAGGGGAGGTGATGCCATTTCGGTGGTCGTTTTGATGTAGGCGTATCGGACGGTCGAGATCTGTTGAGCATCGATTCTACGGTCCACAAATTATAATCTCTAGCTGTATCACTATTAATAATGCACAAATATTAAATATATATAAGAGAGTTTAATTTGAATTACAAACAATGGAAATTGTTGTAAGATGAAAAGGATTGGATCCAAATTTAATATTTATGAAATTCTTATGGGGCAATAGTATTATTATGTTGATCCTTTGAAATTATCGTTCATAATGCTTTCATTTACGGCAGCCGAGAATGTATTAGAGAATTCTTTAGGTCAAATTTCTAGATCGAAAGTGGTTTTGGATTTTCTTAATTATATAGCTTGAGGCGATTAATTAATTAAAACTATAAAAATCTATTTAGTTAATTCACTTATCCAATACAAATTGTGTTTATTTTGGCTTAAGAAATTTTAAAAGGAATTTTTTTACTTTTCCATCAAAATGAAGAATATTATCGAAAATATGATATTGAAAAAAAAATCTACATATTTCATCTAAACACATCTTTAAATGTTTCGAGCATTTTTTATTATAAAATAATAAAATGCGTGCGTCGTAAAATTTTTAAAAAGCATAAATAAAAAAAATATAATAGCCACTCCACACTCTGTAATTAATGGATTACAATGGGGATTCGATCTACTTTTCTATAAAAATAGAAATGGTACAACACATGGCAACGATACGGCGTTCGAAAGGTTATCTCGTGTGCGCCACATCAGTTAATTAAAGAATTTAGTGAACACCTTATAAAGTGTATTAAAATTTGTTAACCTGAATACTTGATGAATTACAATTTTTTTTTTCGAAATTTACTTGTTTGACGCCATAAATAAAATTCTCTCCATTATAGAAACGACCCAGGGAGCTGACATCATATCAATTTGATCTCTCTATATGAACTTCTAACGATAATAATTATCGCCCATTAATGGAATTAGCAAAGTATACTTTTCCTTATTAATTTACACTTTTTCCAAAAAAAAAATAAATAAGAAATCTCTAACGTCTACCGAAAATATAAGTGAACTTAATTATTTTTACAACAGGACATTCGAACCTTTCGACTTGATTAATTCTCGCTGATGTAATCGAACCATCTCGACCGCTCGAACCATCCCCCTCCATTCGATGACAAGGCGTGATCCGAACTTGGGTTTTTCTCTCGTTCGGATCAGACATAGAATCACTCGGCCGGGACTCCAGAGGTTCGACTCGTTCTAGATGAGTCTAGAAGATTGGTCTCGTATTCAACCATTCCCCACGAACCAACTTTCCATCTTCTTCTTCGTTTCCTAGTGATCTAATTCCCAAAGCTACAACAGGCAGAATGGATAGGTGAGGTATGATATGAGCTCGCTCTCATCACATGGACCACTCTCTGTTGTGTGGTGGTAGCTGAAGGAGTCACCAGCACGTTAGCTAATCATCTGGTTGTGGCCTGCTGCTGCTGCTGCTGCTTCACGTTGCACTTGTAAACCTGCATCTGCATGACAAGGTTTGCAGGTGGGGTGCCTACCTCTCTTCCATGCACGTCTACCTAACCACGAAGACAACTCGCTTGCCAACTTGGGCTGGCATTCATACATTAGCCCGTGTCGATTTCTCTCTTCTCGTGTCGCGTTCGTTCGAGCTATACACGCTTGGGCCCACGTGATTCGGTCGAATTCGCCTGTGTAAACGCGATGTCGCATGACCAGGGGAAGGAAGGGGATTTCGCGGGTTATCGATCAGGTTAGAATAGGCACGGGCACAGCGTGTAGCATTTTTCCAATCAACGTTATTTAGAACCTAAAAAGTTTTTAAAATTTTGTTAACATGAAAAAGAAAATAAGTTAATACTACGAAAAATCCCATACTGATATACGTGTAACAAATTTACCACAATCTAATTTTTTTGACAATCGAAAAAAAAAATAGTATAGTGCATTATGGTGATTAAAATCTAATTTAATGATATGATTGTGAATTTTGCATAAATTTAAGGGTAAATACCATCGAAAACCCTAAATTATGCTCACTGTGACACATTTAGCCTAATTTTTTTCTCTGACACCAAAAACCCTAAATTGTACCTGCATGTCACATTTATCATCTATAAAAAATCTGCCTATATGGATGCTAGAAAGCAAATGGTGTTGCCATAATGCCAACGTAGCTTAAGTAAAAAATCACCTAACGGAACATTAACGGATGGTAAATGTGTAACATAGATACAAGTTGTCACAAAAAAGTTTAAGGTAAATGTGTCAGAGTTGGCATATTTTAAAATTCTTGATATCACAAAAAAAGTTCAGGATAAATGTGTCAAAGTGGACATAATTTTAATTTTTTTGTACCTTTTTCCCTAGATTTGATGTCAGTCCGTGATATCTCCTGATTATATGAGATTTATTCAACGATGGCCAAGATTGGTGCACCGAGAAAGGCCCTTGAGCAAAGATATCAACACAAACGAAAGACTTGGTTTTTGGTAATCCTATCTTTCATTCTCATAGGATGGGTAGGAATTCTTGCGATGGAAGGAACGCGCTAGCTGCAATCAAAGGTTAGCGCTAACGAGCAAGAAGAGGCCCCTAACTATAGATAGGGCGCTCCTCGTCGGTCTCTCTCTTCTCTTCCATTCGCTTCCGTATGATATCATATCTTCGAACTTGTGGACAGTGGCGATCAACCTCCTGAGCCGAGGGTTTGACCCGACATTGAACCACCTCTTTGTTGGGAGAGCGCAGTAGAAATCTAATGCCGTCACTCGAAAAAATCACCGAGAGGGTATTAAGTTTGAGCCTGTCAAGCTATCCACAATAAGTTATAAGCTAGATACATTTATCCGGGGAGATTGCCAAGAGGGAACCAAATTTGAGCCCATCAACATATCCAATTAGATCCATATTTACTCAAAAGTTTAAGGCAATGAGTATGAGCCAATTAGGACATATTAACTGCTCCACACCATATCATTTCTCCAATGTGGGACTTATTTAACACAACTCACTCATACATCTCAGCACTCTTGACTATGTACAGTGCCTAGTAGGCGTACATGAACCTTTCAAAGATGAGCATCGTGGCATCCTCAAATGCGCGCATGAACTTGCCCTCGCCCTCACCAGTGTTGCAGCCGTCGCTGGCTAGGCACGCTGGGTCGACATTGAAGGGAAGCTTGCACATGTTGTCAACGCGAATTACTCCAAATCATCCTCCATGTCCACGACCCAACTCACCTAGCCAGCAGCTGCAGCCAGTGCCGAAACAAGCCAAGTCTGGATCTCCCTGGTCACATCCCGCATGACAAACTGCCGTAGCAACCTCGTGATGAACTTGTAGCTCGCCGCCTTTCGCTGGAGCCTTTGGGGCTCACTATCGGAGTTGAAGATGCCACGGCCAAGGAAGTCGCGGAGGAGGGCATTGAACCGGTCGCCTTTTGGGTTGTTGTCAAAATTGCTGCGGAGCCAGGGACAATGGTGAGGAAGAAGTTGATGATGAGGAAGAGGAGGATGGATGAGAGAGAGAGAGACGTGTGATCTTTTAAGAAACTAGTATTGCCGCTTTATTTCTTGTCCTAAACTATGCTAAAGTTTATCTACCTGTATCCGAAGATTTTCATGGAGAGTGACACCGCTGGTCTTTTGTTCTCTTGGGAGCCATTGACTCTGAACAAATAGTAAACATTGGAAAAAAGTAAACATCGAGCCCATAAAGTTTAGATTTGGAGCATGTGAGTCATGCTACTAGCTTCCCTCAGCTCCCGACAAAATACTTGGGCTTCATTCGTTTCGCGAAAAATAAATAATTTATTTTTCATGAAATAAATGTGTAATCACTACAGTTCATCTGTAAGTGAATATGACCCCAAGCCAAGGTGAAATTGGGCTCGGAAGGACACGCCCGGATGCAAAACAAATGCAAGGCACATAATCGGCCTTTCAATAGATTAGACAGCGCCTCAGTCCATTACACTGAAAAACTCGGCCAGAGGCCCCATGGTGGCAAATCCACCTCTTTCAAGAAGAGAGAGGGCCAGCTCGCACTCGCGCCATCCCCACAACCTACGGGCCAATCTCCCCAGCGTCTCGTGCTTCACTTCTCGAACCCACGCCGGCGCAAAGCTCACGACAAGACCCACCAAACAAGAGATGTAAGCCTTCCAGGTGACAGGGTCGCCCCCGAGGGACACGTTCCCCTCCAACACCCCCGCCAGAAAGTCCATGTGCTCCCCAATGATGTGAGATCTCCGGGAATACACCCACGGGGCTGCTCTCACCCTAACGCCGCTAGCAAATGCACCTGCCAAGTATACCAAATATGCCATTCCATATCCCTCAAACATGCGGGATGCAAAACTTCCCTCACCGTGTTTCTGTTCCCGAATTGTGAGGAGCCAGGTGGGAATGTTGTCCCGGATCAGTTCTCGGGGAAGATGCATCCCACCTGCCGAGGACAAGAGGCAGGCACCTAACAAAGCCACTTCCTTTATCCAGGCAGCCGCAAGGGACAAGGATGCCTGACCAGATTTCAAACGGGCAGAACTTGTCTCGGCACATCGGTTAGCTAATTTGGAACAATATTCAACCACTAGCCTTACGATAGCGTCACTGAGGTATTGCTTGTCTTGGATGGACCTACAAGAGCGTAGATAAAGAAATCCCGGACCTATGGAAGGAGGAACACCAGGGGCTGAACTCTTGCCCATCAGCCCATCTAAGCCAGGTTGATCACTCAGTAGACGGTTTAAATCATCAAGCGGTCCAAGAAACGATGCGAAGCAACTCCTAACCAGCTGGGCGAGGGCTTCTTTGTCTTGTCGGAAAACAGAACGAGAACATGATACAATAATGTGATCATGCCACCGTCGAACCTTTTGCGCCCACAGAGAACCAATTATGGGCATGCTAGGCCAAGGGCAATATGACGCACAATTCTCCATAGCTGGTCCAGCAACAGCGAGGAGGTACTCAATGCTCTTGTCAAGTTTAAAAGTGATGGTTAAACTAACCACAGCTGCCATCGGAAGTGGAAGCATTGGCGCGACACCTACAAAGCAAGCAGTCAAAGAGTTACTGACAGGCGTGTACCAACCAACCATATGATGCAAAATACTCATTAAGAGACAGCAGGAAGTTCAAGTCCGCACATATAACATGCATTCATACTTGCTTTCATTTGTATAAATGAAGACCACCAAAACCACTGAAGGGCCACAAAAAACAAGAGAGAAGTTTTGAATCTGAAATTAGCCCCCACAATTAAATACATGTCCAGTGTATCCCCGATACACAAACATGGACTACTATTTACCTGAGAACTCAATGGGGAGCACATAGCTGCCAACATGCAAGTTGAAAAACCCCTCTCTTGAGTCGCAAATCAGAAAGTAAAAACATAATTTTATCTGACTAATCAATGTAGACAGTATGAATTAATTGCTGTAATCGAGTATGTAACTATTCACCATGAACAATAAAGTTTCTAGCACCAGAGTAGTTCTTCCCCTCCCCTTACTAACTGGATGAATGCACATGACAGCATGAACAGCAAAGCATCTTGTACAATTTTGACAACTGGTAAAACGCGATTGTCTACCAGAGGAATAACTTGGTATATTGACGCCTGCAGCTGCAAGGATTTCTTTTATCTCAAATTCAACTGATCGAATACTTTGTGTTGGACTAGGCCAGTCAATTCCGTTCATTGGAACCGGCCCCCAAATACCACGGGTGACTTCTGCAGAGAAATAGCTAATAATGGTGGCTAGTGAAGCAGGTAGAAAGTTAACAAGGTCCCTCAGACCTGCAAGCAAGAGAGATGTCTTCAGAACTGATTTATTCTATACCCATATCTTCTACACAAGTTCACGACTTTAAAGTTAAACCTGTGGTCAGGTCCCGGGACGAAAGACTCCCATAGGCACATGCACTTAAAATTGCTTCCAGTACAAAAGGAATAGCTTCCAACACTTCCCATGCACATAGAACAGGTCTCAGATAAGGTTCCTCTCCAGCAGATATTGGGGACCCACCCACACTGCTGTTTGTTGGTGTTGTTGAAGAATTACCAGATGAGGAGGTACTTCTAGTCATTTTCGAGTAAATCGTACTAAGAATTTTGTCTGCAACCTGATGGACAGGACTACCACTACAGAGGCCAGAAAGCGGTGAAGCTATGCAAATTTTGTTTTGACAATACCAAGCTCGTAATCTCCGGTAGTTATCAACATATACAGGTTCATCTGATGTAGAAAAAGTCTGATTCATACTGGAGTTCACTTCATTCTGAGGAGCAGAATCAGGTGACGCAAATGATTTGCGGCTGTTGTGCAAAAGCATAAGATACTCCAAAGTTAGCTCATCTCCAATAGCTCCTCCATCAATCGGTGGCTTATAGAATTTCCATAGACGGAGAAGAAAGAGAAATGCAGCAGAGAAAACCGTGTAGACCGAGGGCTCCTCGCTGGTTCGAGATTCACAGCTTGACAAAGGATTTAGTGAACCATATACCTCACAAAGGGGCATCAAAGCTGCAGCTACTTCAGGAACCTGAATTAATGCAATCAACTAAAGCTTCTAGAATTCATGTTGAAACCGGTGGATTTAATTATAAAAAAAATTCATCATATGAGTCAATAGATAATTAGTAGCAGTGGGAACAGATTAAATGGACGACTGATCATGAAACAAATGCAAACCTAGTATACCTAACCAAAAAGTCCAAAAACTGGTTTCACACCAGGTACATAAACCAAAGACTAACTCTGTGAAAACCCGAAACACAGGCATAACTTTAGTAAAAAGGAAAGCAATTAAAAACTCTAGGATCAGAGTTCAATATTGAAAAGAAAAAATGACTGCTGAGCTAAGGGTGTATTTACACCAGGAAAGTTTAAAGCTGTTAGAATCTAGCTCAAATATTATCTTTGACTGAATATGTGAAAACTAGAAAATATAGTAAAAATGAACTTCCTCAACTGGATATTCAACATTGATGATTAAATAAACAAGATGAAGATTTTCTATGAAATAGAAGATGCCATTCAAAATCAAAAACAAAATTATATGTTGTCGGACATTCGTTCTGATATAGATGACATCAAAATCAAAAGACATTGAAAAATAAATTAACCAAGTTAATGTGACACCAGAACAACATGAAGGATCACACCAATTGCTATTTCACATACACTGAAGGCCATTAAAAATCAATTACAAAAATTAGACGATACTAAGATTTGTGCTGATATTGATGGCATCAACATTGCAAAATATTGACGAACCATAAAGTAATAAAGCTAATATGACACAGAGAATTGCTTAAATAATGGTGCCAATTGCTCTGCCATTCACAATATATGCACAACTGAATATATATATATATATATATATATATATATATATATATATATCACAGTATTGTGCGAAAATAACTCTGCAAACCGAACTATAACTTACCACCCCATGCAAAGAAAGCATATGGGCCGTATCAATTGGGGAAATTCCAAAGAGAAGAGCACTTAGCATGGGCATGTAATCCACGAAATGAGACTGCGGTCCATTATGACCTGCAGGCACAGGAGGAGAAAGAAGCTTGACCACAAATTTCACCACGTGTTCCTGCCAAAGAGAAAAAGAAACTTCATATGCTGATAAAGTAGCTTTTCATGGAGAGATGCGTCCAGTACAATCAATGGGATTTCTTCCTAAGTTCATAAATACATACACTGATAAGGTTCTAAACTGCAGAATCTGTAACTTGAAAAGGACACAATAGTAAAATTCAACATGGAGCTAAATTTCTTGTATGGATTTTGTTGACATCAGATGTTCATACTCCATAAAGGTCGGGAGAAATGATTAAAGGAAAGCAAAAGAAGAAAACTGAAAAAAAAAATATTGTCAGTGTCGGTAATTCCACAAACATCTTCCTACAACAAAACAAATGCTTAGTTCAGTCAGAAGGATGTAAACCAAACAAGTAATGCAACAATTTATGGAAGCCACCACCCAAGAAAAACAGAAACCTCGACATAATTTAGTGAGGTGAGACCTGAATGTTCCATCCACGACTGAGAGATGCACCGCATAAAATCCTTGCAGCTGCTGATTTCTCCTCATTTGACCCATTCAACGCAACATAATATAACTTTTCTGTCTCTGCAAAACTTGAACAAATAAAGCAGAAGAGAATTTACCATAGCACCTGAGGTGATCTCCTTTTTCATTTTGTTTCACATGACATCAGTTCCTCTACTTATTTTCTTCCTTATGTAAAAGTCATGTAAAGTAAATTGCAACATCTTTTCTGATACCTGGTAGCTGGAGTTGCAACTAGTGAACTTATTAGAGAGGCAGTTAGCGCACTGCCTTCCATAAAAGCTGACCAAGGAGACATTTCTTTCATTGATGAATCAGGGATTGAAAATACAGAAGTGGGCACATAACCGGACCAGAAATATGCAGATGTGTCCACTAGTCTTCTTGCAATGCAAGCTTCCACTATTAAGTGCCTCATATTACCACCTGAAAAGCGCTAGAGATAAGCACCAAAATCACAGGTTGATATTCTCAAATTAGCTATTAGACAGTGAATGTACAGAATTACCACATTTCACCAAAACTTCACGATCCCCTACACCTATGCTATCATTCCCCTTCATTTGTTTAGAAGAAGAATTAGCTGCTTTTGCGGCCGCACTGTTGGCTGCATCTTGGACTAGTTCTGGCGGGTGCAAGAGACCAGAAAATTGTCCCAGCAGCTGAAGGGAGGATATAAGCCCATTTCTCCTTAATCCATGGACTTTCTCATCTATCCTGTGTCCATGCCCTGGATCCGAAAGAAAAGACTCAGATGGATCACAAGAGGAGGTGGAACTCAAATCGATATCATCCATCAGAACACCAGCGATTGCCAAGGGGACAATACACAAAAGGATGCCAAGACGGGCCTCCAGATGTGGAATAGGACCTTCAGGAGGATCACGTTCCTACAATTATGAATGAAATTGAACTATCAGCTGTACTGCACGTTATAAGGGACAGAATTAATGAGGTCGACTTAACTCTTTGCACAAGACGAAGGGCAGAAAGCCAGAGCGCTAAGAATGTTTCCTGCCAACTTGCCCGATTTAAAGCTTGGAGAACAAATATTATTTCTGCAATTTGATATAAAGAGCAGAATCCAATAAATCCTCTTAGTTTTAAATCATGCTTCATGTCACTTTAGTTGAGAAACAGGGAAATGATGAAACACTAAAAATACAAGCTTATGAAAAACTCTTTAAGGTCACCTGTAAGTATAGCAATCGCTGAGGTTCCAGGAAGTTCTCTTGCATCCATTGCAGTCTCCATGTATAAATCAAAAGGTGCCCAACATACAGACAGCGCAGATCCAGATTCAGAGCAGGGTACACTCTTGATCGATCTGACGTCAAGAAACATCCCAATGAAACTCCTCTTTAAGTCATATTCAAAAGCCAAAACTTTCTGGATATTGGAAGACAATCTTGCCAGAATCTCCTTTGCAGAAATTAAATTTGGTGATGGTAACTTGCAGGTTTCAAGGAACTGCAGCCTCTGAAGGAGCCCATTGAATTTATCAGGCCTATCAGAGAGGAAAAGAAAGCAAAAATGTTGTCAACCAGACTGACACAATCAAATCCCATGGTATAATAAGATTAGTAGCTTACGTCTATAACAAGTGTAAGATCATATTAGATCATTAAGTACAGCCATGTCTACAACACCACCACCATACTCACTTGGTCATCCATAACCATCAGAAATCAATGACCCATGGACATTATCTAGTAAAACATAAGGTGTCTTCATCTGATGCATCAAAGAGTACGGAAACCAATATGCCATCCATAAAACGGAAGTAAACACGCACTGTGCGGCTATATACAATGTGATTAGATGAGAACAATCGAACCAAGCACATCGTCATTAATCTGGTATTCCATCAGAAACATTGTCTTAAACAACATTCCCGCATAAAGCCTTCTTACCGTGTTCCACTTTGGTTATCTAAGATTAGGAAAAATCTAGAAAAATAGGACTTGTTCATAGTAGTAAAATGATCAACATAAATATACTACGTTCTACAAGTCATTAGTGGAGAACATATACACAGAAATAGCAGCCACTAGAAGACAACATCACCAGTCACAGGTTAACAGTTATGTATCAAGAAACAGGCAGAAAAGTGGCATGGACTAAAAGCACGCATTGTGAATACTGTGCATACTGAGAATTAAATTGTACACTAATAAGTCTAAGAGACCTACATATTTTAAAGGATATGAAGCTGTTACAGAATATAAAAGACACATATCTCCCTAAAATCATTTTGAGAACTTGAATGGAGGAAAAGTTACAGACAGACTAGGGAAAGAATGCCAGTACTTACATATTCATGTGAACGAGGCGAAGTAAAGCCAAAGCCTTCCTGCTTCGTGTGAGGTTCTCTAACACCTCCATGGCAATAAGTGAATTCATGTTCCTTATGTATTCACGGTGCCCATTTCTCTTGTTATCTTGACTGCCTATTATATCTACATTCCTTTGGTGGTGGTCCATGCTTCCAAATGAGCCACCCAGTCCGCCCACAGATGCAATTTGTAATCCCCAATCCTCCATAGTGCTATCTATCAAACTAACTATAGTGCTGAAGAAGAAAATGACTAACGTAAGTCCAAGGTCCCCAACGTTGATCCCATAAATTCGGGAGAGCTGAAGATTGGCATCGATAGCTCTTACAATCCTGCACACTTTTATAGGTATTCTATTAGCATTTTCCATGCACCAAAAACCACTATAATTGGCACTACTTTAAAAAGTCAAAAACAATGTGAGCTGATGACAAGCGGCAAAACAAGGCTAGGAGATAATGATTTTGCTCCACATGGCACCCTCCCAATTAATTTATTCAGCAACGGCTAGAAAGCAAAGTGGTTATATAAAGCACCTCATACTACAAGGTTGAGGAAAATGAATAGAACCAATCCAGGTCAACCTTTGCTTCAATGTAGAAAGCTGTGTCTTTTCTTATGCATCCAATCATTATCTACTTCCACATTCTCCTTTTAGTCCTTAATATTAGAAGCAGAAAAACTACGCACACTATGCTGAGAATATGATGTCTGCTTTTCTGTGAAGGAAACTTGCATAAAGCACCAAGGAAACTCTAGATAATGAACAAAAAACCAACATGTAAAGATATGCATAAATACTGAGAGCACTGCATGAAGTAATGTCTTCAAGCATCTCAAGAACATTGACTCGCTATCATGTACAATCCGGAGATTCTCTTCCGGAGATTCTCTTCAGTTGCATATCCATGCAATGAAGAAACTCAAAGCATAATTATTATCAGCATGACCAAGTAAACACTTCAAGTGCATGCTTCCATCTTGAACATCAACAAAGTGTGCCAAAGCCATTTCGATGTCTCCAACTTTGAGTGCTGCAAAAAGGGACATTGAGAAACCATACCACCCTTTATCTAAACACAAGTGAACTCTTTAAAATGGGTACAGTACACCGAAAGTTCTAAATCTTATATAAAGTGCGTAATTGAGTGCTGAAACTTTCAATTGCTGCATAAACATTGTTGACATAGGAAAAAGTGGACAAGTCAAGGGGCCATCAAATATTCTGATGTATCCGGCATAATGACCTCTAAATTGCCATATAAACAGTTTTTTCCACCAATGTAGACATTTTCCAGCAGAACAACAATGCACTTATTCAAAATTCATAAAGTAGTTGCATCAACTAAACGATTTAGAACTCGATCGCATTCCGCATGTGAGTTGAGGACTTCCAATGAACTTTTTGCCTCAAATAAATAACAATTAAAACTACTTCGGTCGTGGATTCAGCAAGTGCCACATCATGAATGAAGGTAATAAATCTAGTATTCCGCTAACTAAAAGTTGAAATCAAGAAACTAAAACTTACTTATCTCTGGAAGCCTTTGAGGGAACATCTTCAAAGGAAAATGTATATCTAGCTAAGAGTTCGAGATAGAGTCTGTATGCTTCTGGTTGAGCCTGCCGACAGGAGAGGACCCTGTTGCAAACGTGAGGTTAGGGACAAGAAGCTTCCGGGGAAAATGCAAGATAGAGAGTCCAAACTCTGCTATACATCAGTTACAAATACGACTTAACAATCCATCGAATCATCGTCCAAGCAAAGCCATAGAGCAAAAGGCCTAAAAGCAGAGATAATCAGTCAACTGCACTTACTTCTTAAACCTCCCCTGAACTAGCCGTTAAACTTCTCGAAGAAATTAAATCACAAAGCCAGAGCAGAAGTTTGAGAATCAGTCATTTACAAGTACACACGCAAAAGCAGTCCCGGCGATCATTCTTTCCAATCTTCATTGAATCGTATTAACGTGACATCTTCCTAAAAATCATGAATTCTACTTCCCATTCGTTCGTCACGACATTGATCCATCACAGACAGAGTATGGCTTCCCCTTGCATGCGTCATTTCTTCAATCACCGTATCAGATTCGAAGTTCCACGCCATTACAATAAAAAAAAAGCCACAACGTTCGCCATTTTCCACTCCTGATCTCAGGCATCGGAACAATCTCTCCTGCGCCCCTGGATCGCCGTTCTCGCGGTTTGTTCCATCTCAAGCGCACAGCGACACGAAACTTGAACAAAAACGATCGCAGGCACATAGAAACAACCGCCCCCAGTGAACTCCACAAAGCGAGCAAGCGAACGAGCGAGAGAGCGAGAGAGAGAGAGAGAGAGAGGCGTACCTGGGAGTGAGGAGACAGAGGGCGTGGAGGGAGGAGATGAGGCGGGAGGCCATGGCGTGGTCGAGCAACTTCCAGAGGGACGGCTCCCCGAAGTTGGAGGAGAGGTGCGACACGAGGACCTGCCCCAGCTCGGCGCTCGGCAGCTCGAGCCCCCGGGCGACGGCGCAACTGGCGACCTCCGCCGACCACGCGGCCGGAGCCTCCCCCCTCGCTCGGCACCGCTTCATCGCCTCCGACACCAGCCCCTCGAACTCCCCCGCCTCCGCGCCCCCGCCGCCCGCGCTTCCCATCGCTCCGCCGCCCGCGCTCGCCGGAGAGCGAAGTGTCGTCGGAGGGAGGAAGGCGAGACGGTGCATGGGCGGATGAGGGGCGGGGGGGGGGGGGGAAGATCCGAAGAGGGACGCGGTTTTGGAGGTCGTTTTGAATCGTTTCCGATATTTTTGGAAAAAACGGGATAAATATAGTAAAAAAAAATCGCATCTTCCTAGGCTCAGGTGTATCGAACGGTTGGCATCTGTTGAAAATCGAATCTACGGTCACAATTTATAGTCTCTCGCTGTATCGCTATTAATAAAAGACAAACGCAAATATTATATCTTATATATATATATGAAAGAGAGTGTAATTTGAATTACTTTGGAAAAAATCAATGGAAATTGTTGTAAGATGAAATAGATTTCAATTATATATTTAATATTTATGAAATGTTTATGGGATAATAGAATTATCCCGTTGACCCTTTGGAGTTATCATTTTACCGATCTGTTAAGGTTATAATGTTATCATTTATTGCGGCCGAGGATGCATTAGGAAATTCCTTTGGCCAAATTTTAAGGTTGAAAGCGGTTTTGGATTTTCTTAATTATATAGCCTGAAGTGATTAATGAATTAAAGCTATAGAATCTATGTGGTTAATGAGCTTATCCAATACAAATTGGGGTTATTTTGGATTAAAAAAATTATAATGGGAACTTTTTCTTCTTTTTGTACTTTTCTGTCGAAATTAAGAATATTATCAAAGATATAATTACAAAAAAAAAATTATTTTGTGAATCTACATGTCTCATATAAACACATATTTAAAGGTTTCAAGCATTTTATATAAAAGCGTATGCGTCGTAAAATTTTGAAAAACCCAAACTTCAAATTTATAAGAAGTCACTCCAAACTTTGTAATTGATGGACTACAAGTTCTATCTACATTTCCATAAAAACGGAAACGGTAGAACACATGACAACGATATGGCGTTTAAAAGGCTATTTCGCGCCACGAGTTAGTTTCATTAAACAATTAAGTGGATACTTTGTAGAGTTTATTAAATTGCATTGACACGAACGGAAAATTAATTACAGTTTTTTCATCGAAATGTATTCATATAACGTATTAAATAAGATACTCAACCTATACACGTTAGAAAGATAATCAATTTGATCTCTCCTAACGATTAATGCAAATTTATCAACTTCTAACGATAATAATTATCACCCGCTAATGGAATTGACAAAGTATACTTTCCCTTATTAATTTTCACTTTTTTTCAAAAAACAAATCTCTAACATCTACCGAAAAGTACAAGTGAACTTAATCATTTTTATAACACGGCATCCAAACATTTCAAACTCGACTAATTCTCGCTAATGTAACCAAACCATCTCGACCGCTCGAACCGACCCGTCCATTCAATGACAAGCACGGTCTCTAACGACCATTCCCACGCACCAACTTTCCATCTTCTTCTTAGTCTCCTAGTGATCTAATTCCAAAGCTACAACAGCCGGAATGAATAGGGGGGGGGGCGGCACGAGGGGTTCTTGATCTGGCTCGATCTCCATTCAAAGCATTGGTGGGCTACAAGGCTATAAGCTCTCGCATGGACCACTCTTTGTTGTGCGGCGGTAGCTTAAGGAGTTAATCAGCAACTTAGCTAAATGGCTATCATTTTGGTTGTAGGCTGCTGCAGCTGCTGCTTCGCGTTGTACTTGTAACTCTGCATTGGACACGGTTGGTGTCGGTGCCTTCCTCTCTTCCGTGCACTTTCACCTAACCACTAAGACAGCTCGCTTGCCAAACTTGGGCTATATTCATGGCTGTGTCGATTTAATTCTATCTTCTTGTGCCACATTCGTTCGAGCTAATGCTGGATCCACAGGGGAAAACTAAACTCTTTGACGATTTGCCAATTTAGTAAAATTAACCAATGAATCCAAGACACTCGATTTTGTTTGGCTTGCCTTATTCGATTTCTACACACAAACACCCACACATTCATCGATTGGATGCTACATGACAAGGCTATCATGGGGGTCGAACAACAGAGATCGCCAAACGAGGGACCCTAATAAGACGCGTGGGTAATACATAAGATAATATGTCAATTTCCATAACAAAATAATTAAGTTAAGGTGAGAATAGGTAAATATCTGATTGATGAAATAAAATATCTTTCGCCTAAGCATAACTAGGCAATATAATAAAAACCCTAAGAAGAGGAGGATCCACGGTTCAAAAAATTCTGGCAAATGTATAGAATCTTGCACGCAAGCTCATTCAACTCATGCATGTAGTTATCAAAATCCGACGATCCAAATTGCCCCCGAAATGTGATCTATAGGTGGTTATTAAGACCCGTTGTCAAGAGAGGGGATAGCACCGGCTTTGATACCGTGTTAGATAGAAAGTCTAACCCAAAAGTTTAAGCTGATAGATGAATAGAGATCACCTAAATAGAAAAAGTATTTATGACCCGTTATCAAGCAATGTGAGATAATACTTCAACAGATCCAACGGTTGATACTAAGTTACTAACTGAGGCATCGAATCACCAATTTAGCCTTTGATCATCTTCGTCCTCATTTAGCCTGCCTGGATAGCAATAACCTCCGACTCTGCCTCTAAAGCCTTCAAATCATCCTAAGCCTTCAAAGGCCTGTCCTAAAGCTTTCCTTGGCTTTCGGCATTGCATCACATGGAAGTGGCCTCGGCACCTCCAATGTCTGTCGAGCAGCCGAAGGAAGGTAAATGGAGCAACAAGTGCAGGAACATCTGTGTCGCCGTCCTGGTGGTCGTCCTGATCATCGTCCTGGTGATTTTGATATTGGCCCTGACGGTTTTCAAGGCCAAGAAACCGGTGATCACGGTGAATTCGATGAATCTGAAGGACCTCAATGTCTCCTTCGACATGGCGCGGATGAAAGCCTTGCTGAACATGACGTTGGACATGGACCTCTCCGTGAGGAACCCAAACAGGGTGGGAGTCGATTACACGGACACGTCCGTGGAATTAGGCTACCAAGGAGAGCCCATCGGAGAAGCTCCAATCCCTGCAGGCAGGATCTCAGCTGACAGCACGGAGGACATGAACGTTGCGGTGACGGTAATGGCAGATCGCATGCTGTCAAACCCACGGACGTACTCCGACATCATGGGTGGCGTGCTTCCCATGACTGCTTCCACGAATATATCGGGCAAGGTTTCCATCTTGAGCGTGTTCAAGATTCATGTGAAGTCCGCAGTTTCCTGCGACATCAATGTGTTCATTTCCAATAGAACCATTGATGAGCACCAATGCGAGTATGAGACGGAGTTGTAGGCTTATCACAAAGGCAGATCCAGAATCTCACGTACGCAGAAACAAAAAAGATAGAAGAAGAGGAATGTTCAATTTTTGGCCATAGCCTGTTGCTTTTATTTCATGAAAATTGCTTCCTCTCATCGTAATTGCATCGATGTCGACGTCGACATCGTTAATGGCAGAGTTGTATAGCTCCTTGTGCTATGTGTTTTTACTTTTCGAATAACTCCTGATTGTTTTCGTGTAAAGAAAGATGAGGCTTCGATTTTGAGTAAGGTGTTCTTCTTTCAAGCATCTTTTCGTTTCAAGCAGCTTCTATCATCTTGTTTTTCTTTCTGTTCCTTCATCTTTTCTGTTTTCACATGACCAGTGAAAAGGGTATGGTGAACGATGATCATATTGAGGGTCCTGATAGGATTTGTTCCCTCAGAAGAAGGATTGTACTTCAATCTGATTACTTTCATTTGTAAGAGCAGTGAAGATCCAACGAACAGCTCAAGTACACTCAGATTGGTGAAATCTGACTGGTTTTGTAGAGGCATTTCATTTCGGTTTTCTGTTGAATCAATCAGAAAAGCCAGCATTGTGCTGAACCCATGGATTCATCTTCAACGACTAAAGCTTAATAATGGAAAGTGAAGAGTATCAAAGGGGACGATGACTAACCCCATTTATTCAAACAGAAACGTCTCTTATGCAGGAAAAACATTGTGCAGACTCATTCTATCTCGTTCTGGAAGTTAAACTTTCAGGTAAAAATAGATGACGAAACCTGTCAAAATGGATAATAGACCAATTTCTTAATCCATAATGGGTAAATTGTTATATGAGTTAGTTATGTTTAGTAAATAGGTCATAAATGGATTTAAAATATGGGTGTTAAATGGGTCATAAATGGATCATAAATAAGTCATAAATGGATTTAACTCTCTTTATTCTCTTTTGCCCCGTTCGATTTCATTCTCTTTTGCCCCATTCAATCTCGCACTCACTTAATCGGCTCTCTCACTTTAGTTTAGGTATGAGTTTTCCTAGATTATGTTAAATATGAAAGTGATTTAACAACATGGGTCAGATCGGGTACTAGTCGGATCGAGTATGGGTCACTAGATTTGCATTGCATGTAAATGGGTCAAAACGGATTAGATAAATCTATTTAAATCGGACCATTTTCGACCAGACCCGACCCACCCGTTTGACAGGTCTATAGATAACGGGGGGACCTTTGGGGAATTTGGCAGTGACTCATCGGACCATTGTAGCATGCAAGAGAGTAAACGGTTCGAATGAGCAAGATGATATCTCTCACTAACCTGTAAGTTCTGATTACTTGTGGAAGAAAGCTATTCACCGGTCTCAAAGCTACGGAAGTCTGATGAATGAAAGGATGTGCGAAACATGGTTAAGGATCTCGGTTCATTTTCAGTAACTTGACGAGTTTGTCCTGTCCTGGCATCTGATGTTGGTTCAGTTGAATTTGCAGACAGATTGGTCTTGCTTCGTGAGCCATATGCAACAAGACACAGAGACAACAATTGATAGCCTGCTCGTTCCACAGAGGAAAGCGCCAAATGCTTGACCTAAAACTCATTGTCGAAAGCCTTCAGAAGCAACTCCTAATCCCACAGAATAGGCTTTCAATGGCCTAAAAGAATTTCTGATTTCCTCTCCAGTGAACAACTCAATCAAACCAACAATCAGAAAACAACCTCAATGGCCATAATGGTGCATCAGGACGTATATCACTGCAATATTCACATCTTATGCATGATATGCGATTACGAGCTGCAGCCTTGAAAGGAAAGTCTGGCGAAAAAAATCTCAGTCGCTTCAATTGTTTAAAAGAAGAATAGACCATGCATTGCACACTGAAAATTGCAATTCTATGACTTAGATGCAAAATGCAGCACTTTCAGAAACAATCCACTCAGCCGAATAAAGGAAAATAATACATCCTGACTTTACACAAATTCAATCCAAAAAGCAGACAGAGCAAACGTTCTGACAAAAGAATGTTAAGGACACATTTCCCCGAAAAAAATACTTCTGCATGATCATGATGTTAAGGAATATATGTTACAATCCTGAATTAGCATATAATTGTCTGGTTCGTACTAAGAGAAGAAGAAGAACCTGTATAGGTCTCAACACTCAACAGCACAGCAGTCAAAAGTATCAAAACTGAAGCTTTCTGCATAAACCCGAAGGGACATTCCTCGATTGAGTCATGCGTTTTACAGGAGCGCCAGGACAACTTTCTACAGTGTCATTTGATCGTGGCGCGGAAGGAGGCGTCCTGCAATCGTCGAAATCCCGCTTCGCCTCCGACTTTTCAGCAAGAAGATCCTCAGCCTTCTCAAGCAGAATCATCTCTAATAAATATTGGTAAATTAATTCGACCATTTCCTCGTCTGACAGCATGGCAAGATCCCTCCCACAAATTCCAGCTCCCCAACCATCGGTTGAGGGGCCGAAATTAAGCTGCCGAGGAATGCTGCTTCGCCATTCATCCGTATGCTTTAGCTTTTGATAAGTCATTTGTAGATTGTCGCGACCATCAATGACCCTGTTGCCCAATGCATCGTCCTTAGGAGTGTGGCAAGCCATTTCTTTCTCCAATGCCACAAGGGGAGATTCGAGATCAAGGAATGCATCTCCGGTCTCGCCTCTAACATCCAAAGTGACTCCGCATTGAGCAAATGACTTGTCATCCAAAATTGAAGCAACTCGCTCTCCAACACACTTCTTGGTGTCCTTAACACTTGAAGATTCTGACTTCTGCACTGAATCTGTACATTGACACTCAACATCATCGAAAGAACCCGCTTTCGATTCAGAACCCATGAACCCGAGCATAAAACACAGCACCTGTTAAAAACAAAAAAAACCAGCACATAGCACCATGAGCATTTGCTAGACAACAATACCTTATTCTACCCTAGCTCCAAGATTGAACCCGGGATCTTTAAAGAAACCAAAAAACCCCCCAAGAACGAAAACCCAAGACGAAAGAGAGGGCAAATCTCAAAAGGGTCTCCTCAAGTTCAAATCTTGACGCGGAATACAAATCGGGTCCATCCAAAAAACGACGATCTTGACACGAACAAAAACGATTACAGAGCCCAACCAATAACTCTCCAAAAAAAAAGAGAAAAATCATCGAAAGCAGGAAGAAACGTGCGGCGAAAAGCGAAATGCGGGCGCAATCCCACGAGAAATCAGAAGAAAGCGACAAAGAAAGACGAGGGCAGTTTGCAGGGTCGCAGGAGAAAAAGTTACCTTTTTGGTATTGCGCGAAAAGGGTCTCTTCGCAAGGGGAGGAGGAGGAGGAGGACGACGAGCGGGAGAGGAGGCGGGCAGATCGAGGAGGTGCTTGCGAGGAGAGAGAGCGCGCGCGCGCTTGGCACTTTCGGCCAGGAGTTTTGAAGGAAGAAGGGATGGATGGGGCCGTCGGCGGACAAAACTCCAAGCTCGGATGCGTCACTCCCAGTCGAGAAGCGCGCCAGCAGAGAAAAGCGTAACGCCTGACGCGAAGGCTTTTTTTGCCCCTTCTTTTTTATATGCGCAGGCTTCTTCACAAGAAATTGTATTTGCATACGGTCTCTAGTTTTGAGGAGGCAAAAAGGGCAAAAGAAAACACACACACACACACACACACAGTAGCCGTTAGCTTTCTCTACTAAGGTGTACGAAAGCGTGAGCTCCAACTCTTTCGCGTTACGATCTCGCGCGCACCCGAATCGTCTAAAATTGCCTCCCCGTTTCCTAGACACTTTTAGCTTCTTAAATAGGCGAATTCTAATCGTGATTACCGTACATTTTCGCGCGGCTTCCTGATTGTATCGTCAGAATTTCGATCTCTATTATAAAAAATGTCAAAGAGTGTCCCCCTTCGGCGCTCGTTGAAGCTTAATTAAAAATGTTCATAGGAGATTTAATATAGTTGCGATTTGGAGCGAGTGATTTATTAAAATGTGCAGTAGTGTTTCCATCTTGACATTGTCTTGGAAAAAGTTGTTTTTGTTTCGGGGTCACTATTTAACAAAACTTGTCAATTATTAGGAGTTTTGATTGGATTAATTTTACTCTCCTTTTTTTTTTCTGTTTTTCTTAATCTAAATATGGTGACCCTTTTTTTAACGTGAAACTCCTGAATTTTGACATGTAAATGCACGTATAATTATTTCATAATTTTATTAAATCTTAATAATTTTCAAATTTCTTTACGAGAAAATAAAAGGTATCTTTTCTAGTTTTTTTTATCTAAATAAACAGGCTCTAAACTCATTTAACTTTATTCTTTTCGTGGTTGATGTGCTTTCATCATGTTTTAGCTATGTCAACTTGCTCAGCAAAATTAACGGTAAATCGTGTCGATATCACAGCACCTTCCACAAAAATGAACGAAATTGTAAAGTTCAAATTAAAAATTAGTAAAATACATAGTCAATTGGTTATGTATAAATGCGTAATTTTGCCGGTCAATATTTATGCCATAGTAAAGTATAATGTATTTTTGATATAATTTTCCAAACTTATTAACTAATGTCCTTGCCACGGATTTGCTGCACGTATTCCGCGGAGCATTGCTGTGCTCTGCGCAGGAATAACTCATCATTAGTGGCATGGCAGCTATCCTATTGAGTTGCTTAGAATGTTATGACTTGGTAAAGCTCGAAGTGAAGATGATTAGGGATGCCTCGATCTATTTGCTAATCGTTTTTTCTAGTTGGTTCGGTGTTAACCTGTGCTCTTGTGACGCGAAGCGACACATCATTAGCTCGTGTCCTCATGACACGTTGTTAGCAAATTATTAACACGTATCCTTTTGACACGCGACAACTTAATCACAGTCGATTTTCTATATCAAAATTGCCACATGGCATGTTATTCCAGGAAGGGAAAAAAGAAAAGGAAAGGAAAAGAAAAGGAAGTAAAAAAATGAAGAAAATTCATGATTTTTTTTTTAAATTGCAAAAATTGTTCATGTTAGCACCGGTCGTGTCACGTAAAATTTTAGCGATCGGAAAGTCGTCAAATGGTTTATACTAAATTGATAAAATTGAAATGTTTATGAATGAACTGGCCGCCATACAATAAATTGAAATCCAAAGTCTACTTGTTAGGGAGATTCTCCACGATTTTATATCATATTAGGTGGAAATACACTATAATTACATAACGAGCATATGTATACTTAAACGCCCCCTCTAACATGCAACATAAGAATAATGCAGAATAGGTATTCGTGTCGTTTTTGTATATTGCAATAGAGACAGTATTAGATTTGCTCCGTAACCACATTAATCAATGATATGCACGATCAAAAAGGGATACGGAGAATTTCTCAGGTAAAGGAAAATGGTCCTAATCATCTCCTAACATTGCTCGAGACCAAAACAGTCAAGGATGGATGTAATCTATTCATTTATGACAAAAATGAGTTTATTTCCTTGTACGAAGATTCTCCCATACCACAATCGGAGCACCATGATCGACCAGTTTTTTTTTTTTTTTTTGGCCGGATTTCGTTTGATGTTACTTCTGATCTGGGTATGGTCATCACCATGTGGTCGTCGGTCCAGGTAACAAAAGCAAACCCTAAATATAATAGAGAAAATTCCAAAGATATGGTCGGTCAATAATTTCACATAATTCACGATCCCTTTCTCATTTCCTCGTGCATGACAATCCAAGAAACTCTGCTGAGAACACCAGCGGAAGAAAGAAGACAAGATTTAAATATGCGACAGAACATGTTCAGATACTCTGAAACGTGTGCATTGAATCACGAAACGATCGTGGCCATGACGCCTCGCATCATGTCCTTGAACTCGAAGAAGTCGACGAGCCCGTCGTGGTTCCGGTCGACCGACACGATCATCTGCTGCACCCGCGCGATCTCCTGCCCTTCCGGCAGCCCGAGCTTGCCGAGGACCACCTGCAGCTCCCTCGCCGATATGAACCCGTCGCCGTCCTCGTCGAACACCTTGAACGCCTCCGACAGGTCGCTCTCCTCCTGCGAGGAGGAGCAGGAGCTGCCGCCGCCGCCGCTGCTGCCGGCGTCTTCGTCGCCGCCCTCGCCGTCCTCGCACGGTGCGGGGAAGATCTCGTCGAGGGACCGGTGTAGGATGACGAAGTCGTCGAAGTCGAGGCCGGGGGAGCCGGGCTTCACAAAGGAGCGGACAGCGGACTCGACCTCGGCGGGGCTGGCGTCGAGGCCGAGGGAGGCGAGGGCGTGGCCGAGCTCGCCGGCGGTGATGACCCCGTCGCCGTTCTTGTCGAAGAGGTCGAAGATGCGGCGGAGGCGGAGCGAGTTGAGGCTCGGGCTGTGGAGGCGGAACGAGGCCGACTTCTTGCTCAGGCTCCTCTCGCACGCCATCGCTGAAGAAGGCGGAGGAGGAGGAGGAGACGGCGACCCAGGCCTCGAGGGGTGGCGGCGGCGGCGGCAGGGCGGGGTTCCCCTCCTTGTTTTAGAGAGAGAAACGCCTAGAGAGAGAGAGAGAGAGAGGGAGCCTGCGTGTGTGTGCGCCCCCAGCGCCTTTGAAGGTTCAAATAAAGAAGGGAATGGGGGAGAGGGGAAGCGGCTCATTGTCTGTGCGCGTTTGGCGGCCGTTGGCCGTTGGCGCAGTCGTTGCGCGACTGCTTCCTCGTTTCTAGATCTTGACATAACCACTCCTTCCCTTCTCTCTCTCTCTCTCTAGGATTCAACGTTGAATTGGAAGAGGAGAGGGTGAGCGTTGACCAAACGGCAGCCATGCCTTTTTTTTTTTCTTTTTTTTTTTTGGGGGATACCGTATCGGCATCACTCGTTCTGCTCGATCGAGTCGTTCGCGAGGCCGGGTCGCGCCGAGAGAGGCAACGGCCCGCTCCAGAGCCGACGGTGTCGGGCGCGACTCCCTCCACGCGGCACTGATGAGGGGGGAAAACGCGAATCGTAAAAGGGGGAAAACAAATAATCCGAGCATGACTCGACACGGCACGCTCGGCCTGCACATCGACCAAATCCCCGTCGAGCGGATGGGGTCGGGTCGGAAACGATCCGACCCAAACCGATCCATTTAACCCGTTTTGACCAATTCCTACTCAATACAAATTCGGTAACCTATATTTAGGTGAGAGGGCGAGAAAATGAAAAAGGAGAGTCGTAGAGGTACGTTGGGTTTAAGTAAGTTGTGAACCCATTTAATAGATATTCTGGATAATACCATTCTAAACTCATTTACGATTCATTTTGAATATAACTAATCTATGCAACAACGCGGCCCATCGAATATAGGTTAAGAAATGTGCTCGCATATTGATAAAAGTCAACACACAGTGGACGGAGACTTCCGCAATGCCGTCGTGCTCCGCCGCGTGCGGGGGCGTGGACCAGCTTGGGCTAGCGGAAGACTTGGAAGATACAGTTCAAAATCATTTTCAATTATCATGAGGAGACCTAAAAGAACCCTCTATTTGACTTTGAATTCATTTGGAAAAAAACAAATCGTACAATTTTCGTGATCCGTTTATCTCGCGAAAAATGAACGATTCGAAAAATATTTTCTTAAAAATGATCACTTGTATCGCCTCCGAAGAATGAATGAACGAAAAATATTTTCGTCGTCCACGAAAATAATTACACATAAATTGCCGTCGATGATGGATATACTTTCATTGGCTAATTATTTCAAGCGACATAAGTGATCGCTTTTAGGAAATTATTTTCCGGACCATTCGTTTTTCACGAAGCAAACGCATCCGAGATCGCTTTTATCTTGCGTAAAATAAAAGAATTCGACAAATATTCTTCGTAAAAGGATTGATTGTCTCGTCATGTTTTTATCGTCAACAATAATTCATGCTTCGATAATTTCGTCGACGATGAAAACATATTTCATTCGTTCATTAATTTTTAAGTTCGATTTTCAAAGGGTGGCGAATTCTTAAGCACGTTACCTTTTTTTTATCGACCCTAAGGTGAGAAACTTAAGAATTTGCGGTCTTAAAGACGAGAAGAACTATATCTAGCCGGCATAGTCACCTTTGGGTTGTTACGATTAGTTAAGCAAACAAAACTAAATAAAGACTACAGGTGAGGACGAAAAATCGAGACATGATATTTTATTTTTATTATAATTAATACATTTTACCTTTATGTTACGTAATTATAGGCATTTAATAATTATTCGTTAGCCCAAATTTATATTATCAATAAAATGCGAGTTAAAATTATAAAACGTCCTCTAATGTTTCGGGAGTGCTGCCCCCTTACGACACCTACCGGTAGAGGTGTCAAAATGGGTCTTAAACCCATATATGACCCATTTAAAAATAAATGGATCATATATGAGTCACTTTAATTTTAAAGAGTCAACCTTAAATGGGTTTTAAATTTTAAAGCTTAAAGATAAATGGGTTTAAATGGGTTGAGTTTGGAACCCATGTCCAACCCACCTACTAGATCCATCCACACATTCTCTCTCTCTTTACAAAAATGTTTAAAAAAAATCGAAATTTAATTATTTTTTTCTCCTTTTCTTTTATTTATTTTTTCTTTTCTCTTCTTTCTTTTTCTTTTTTTTTTATTCCGGCCTGTGGTCGGCCACGGCGACCGGCCACCGGGGCGGGACGACCTCGCCGAAGGCCGGCGAAGCTCGAGCTCGCCGGCCTCGGGCGAGGCTCGAGCTTGCCCGATTCCGGCGAGCTCGAGGCTCGCCCGAGGCCGGCGAGCTCGAGTCTCGCCAGACGGCGAGGCCGGAGCCTCACCCGAGGCCGGGCGGCTCGAGCTCGCCGCGTCGGCGAACTCAACCTCGCCCGAGGCCGGGCGAGCTCGAAGCCAGCGGCCTCGGCGAGGCTCCACCTCGCCCGATCCGGCGAGCTCGTCCTTGCTTGTGGTCGGTCGCCGGCCGCCGTGGCCGGCGATCGGCCAAAAATAAAGGAAAAATAAAAAAATAAAAAGAAAAAGAAAAAATAATTAAAAATTCGATTTAAAAAATAAAAAAAAATATTAATTTTTTTTTATTTTCTTGGATAATGACTTTATGGAAAATATTTTTTAGAAATGTCGCATTTTTCGTAAAACAAACAGAACCTCAATTTTAAAAAAAATTATAAAATTTTTTCACTAGCTTTGTATTGCATAAAATGTTTTAGCAGTATAATTTAAAAAAAAATCATAAGAAACAAGTATTCCTAGATTAGGTTAAATATAAAAGTGTTTTAGCAATATGGGTCGGATCGGGTCGGGTATGGATTGGGTATGGATCGAATCGGGTATGTGTCGAGATATTTACACTATGAATAAATGGGTCATAAACGAGTTAATGGGTCAATTTGGATCGAACCATTTATGACCCGATCCAAACCTGATCCGACCCACCTATTTAACAGGTCTACCTACCAGTATGGCCACCGGATCTCCGCGCTCTCCTATCGACGAGAAGTATGAATCGGACCCTGGCATGAGTGACCTGTGGCTATCAATTCTGGGCTTGTTTTTGCGTAATTCACGTGACTTGCACGTCAGCAATTTGAGGGGGATATGGGCACGTGAATGTCACGTGCTCGACGGGCGGCCAGGTTTTTGCACTCGACGCCGCTCTCGCCCTCTCCCCTCTCGTTCTCCACTCTCGCCGATCGCAGCCACCAGCGGCTAGCCCCGAGCTCCGCCGCCCGCCGCCGCCCGCCGCCGCCGGAGCATTCGCCGCCCGTCCTCGCCTGCTGCTTCTCTCCCGCTCGGCGCTCGTCGACGATCCCGCCCGGAACGGTCGCGGGTCTCGCCACTTCCGCCGCTCCCGACAGCGATCTCCGTCGCGTCCGATATAGTCCGTCCCCGCTCAGGTCCCTTCTCTCTCTCTCTCTCTCGATCTCTCTAGGTCGCACTGTTCAGCTTGTGAATTCTCTCCGGCGTCGCTGTTTGGCTCCTCGGACGGTTATGATTCTTTCTCGAAAGATTGCTGTTTTGGGGAGCGGAATGCTCAAGCATTTGTAGTCGAATTAGGGATAGCTGAGCCGGACGTATTCGTGGAAGTGAATATGAAATGTGCGCAGAGACGGCGGATTCTAACTTGCAAAAACTGACCCGTTTGTGCAAATCTCTTCTCTGTTTTGAGCAGAGTGAGTCAAATCCCATGCCAAATGCTATACTCCATTCATACATCATACATACGCACTACCTGCAAGAGATATAAACCCGTGTGCATGAATCGTCGCTTCTTCGAACGGAAACGAAAACCTGATTTCGTCGCGGGGTATGAGTACTGATAATTTCAATTTCATCATATGGCAACACCCGGAATTGCTTACTTGTTGTTAAGTTAAAAGAAGCTCCCTTTACCGATTCTGCGACTCTATTCCGAGCAGAAGACAGGTATAAAATAAAGGGTCATGTTCGGGACAGCGATTAGGCTTTTCGCGACGAAGCCGAAACCGAAGATGAAGCCGATTGAGCTCAAGATGCCTCCAGAACAGACGCAGACCATCACCAGGGTCATCTTCGACATATTGAAGGAGCACGGTCCTCTCACGATCGCAGGCACCTGGGAGCGCGTTCAAGTAATGTCCCTTTTGTATTTAAAGGTTTTCAGTGCTTGCTAATCCTCATCCCTTATTCTTTGCCTCTCTGCTGTATAATGCATCAACACCTTTGCATCTCTTGGATGTCATCGTTCTTATTGTCGTCCTGGTGTGCTTAATTTGCTGATCATTGTCTCAAAACAATTCAGGAAGTTGGTTTGAGAGGACTGACTAGCAAAAGGCACATGAAAATAGTGTTGAGATGGATGAGAGAGAGACAAAAGGTGCGGCTCATATGCAACCATGTTGGTCCGAATAAGCAATTTCTCTACACAACTTGGTTCACAAAAGTGCGACAAGAAACGGATAGAACAATGAATGCTAGTTCAAAACCTGAACATCCATGACTTGTTGCAGGTAGGCCTATTGTAAATGTAGAAAGCACACACAAAGATGTGTAGCTTTGACTTTTGAGACATCATTGTATTTTAGCCCTTCTTTCTAGTTCAGTTTTTGCTTGTTAGAAGAACCGTACTTGCGTTTGCGAGATTGTGTAAATAAAGTTTAATGTTATTGTATTACCTGATTTGCATAACTATTGGATGCTTCTCAACTGGAGGGGTAGCAACATTCTTGGTTTGATAGGGAATTTCTTTGCTTTGTGGTTGAATCATGATAAGTTGCATTGCTGGGGTTGAATTAATCTTAGAATTCAGAATACTACAGTTTTTCGGTTGCTTTGACTTGAATTTAAGAGATGAGCTTGATTAGATTCTTATCTAGCTCAGTCAAGTCAAATAAGCAATCGTCTAAATTTATTCGCTATGCTTTTGCTCTAGAGGGTTACAATGCTTCTTATCTCTAAATCAAAAACCTTCATGTTAGCCGAGAAAATGTTTTCTGGGCAAATCGTAAAATGTACCAAATTTGCCCACTTGTTCCTTGAAACACTTCTCTGTATACAACCTCAAAGGCATCCGCTCTTTTCTTCTTGTCGATCTGCCATCATCCCATGCATTGTGACAAGATTATGCTTGCTCTCAAACCAATTTCAATTACTTTCACAATCTAATGGTGCTTTTTCTCCTCTAGAGCACAAACTTTTGGCGCAAAAATATTTTTCTTCCCATTTTTGCTGTTAGTGCTTTATCTTCCTCTATTGATCCTAATAATTGCAATCAAGCTGGAATATTTGAGTACATGAAAAACTCATCAGGTATATTTGTGTTTTGGATAATACTAAAATGTGGTCTCTTGCAACTTTTCTTCTGAATAAGAAACCCATTTTACGTGGATGGGTGTGCAAAATTAAGAGGTGATCAGATTATCAGATGGTCCAAAGTGATATAAGGCGCATACACATTGGTTGAAAGGGTTGATTATCACAACACCTTTCGTCCTGTTGTGTGGCTGGCCATTGTATGTGATTTTCGGGTTGTTGGTGTTATCTGTGTTTTTAGGGTAGTTGGTGTTATCTGCTACTACTCGAGACTGCGATCTTTATTGACTTGATGTGCAGATGCCTTCTTACATTGTTTCCAATACAGGGAGGCTATATATCATCCCTCCCTAGTCACAGATGGTTTCTGAACTATTCTCTACCGCATTACTAGATGCTGGTTTGATTCAATCTTATGCTGATAATTGCGTTGTGGTTCATGCATTAGCTCATCTTCTGTACTCGTTTTGGTTTATGTTGATGACACGGATATGATTAGAAATGGCTAGTAACTGATCTGACATATGAAACGGTTTCGATTCCATAAATTTTGTTTTCACGGATGTGGGTTCTGTGAAATATTTTCTTGGCATTTAAATGACCTTATCGTTGTGTGCCATCTACGCACGGCGTTATATGTCCTGAACCACCTTAATGATTTTGAGGCGTGATCCTTCCGCGAATATTGGGGCCAAAGTCTGGCTATTTCTTGCTGCATTTCAACATGGTGTTGTGTTTCGAGTTCAACATATAATTATATGGTAAATAGGTTATAACCATTAACTTTTAGTAGACAGTGTTTCCTTCTATTGATTTAGGCTTTTGGTTTTGCCCTATCTAGCACGTCCTCTTATTTGTGAGTCTCCAACTGCGGTCTCTTGAAGACTCTCACTTGAGAATGACAATAACAAATCCAATGAGCTAAGTGTGGATTGGATACTCGTTGCGAGTTTGATTTTTCGTACCAGTCATCAGCTTGTAGCTATTTGGTTAGGTTTTTTCGTTATAACAAATAAATATTATTTTGATAACTTTAAAATAACAAAGAAAGCATAATTCCAATCATATTATTTCCCACGAAAACGAAACAAACATAGCAACACGTACGGCTGAAACAACCGCACACGATAAAACATGGTCCTCTGGGTCGGCGGCGCACTACTTAATCGGTGAATGAATAGCTTTCATACCTCATACTACAATCTTCAAACACCATGTGGACGCCAACACTTTTCGGACAGTCCGCCAGTATCCGGGCCTTAGCAGCGCTGACGCATATGCCGCAATCGCTATAAGAAAGCGCCGAGTTACAGGTGGCGTGACCATAGGCAACCACTGTGGGATAAGGAGACGTGGTGAAGTAGTCATAGTTCGCGTGATTCGGGGTCACGGTCTCCATGTCCGCGAGGACATAAGCCACGCTGCTAGCGTAAGGGTCGCCGCTCGAATAGGTACCGATATTGCAACCACCATAAACTATGCTGGTGTCCGGAGCACCTTGAACAACATGGAACATCAAAAGGGACCCAACTAGCATAATTGCAACTCTTGAAGGAGTATCCATAACGTGATATCCTTGACTTAATTTTCGTGCTTCAATCCTATTGTGCACCTTGAGAGGCCCAAGTCTTGACTATTTATAGTGGTCGTGCCCAATAGGTTTTCTCCCATGATTAGCATACGAATCTTTCTTTAATGGTACCAATGGATGAGCAACCTCAAAAGCTTCTATTTGTTTCGGATATGGGATGGAAACAATGCAATTTGATCTTTTGCTATGGACCAAGTATGCAATTTGATCTGTTCAAGTAATTCAAATTAATTCTTAAGTGTACATTTGTCCTTTTCTCTTCGGCTAACTCGCCGATTTGCTAATCGGCCAAGAGTTCAATATTATTCAAGTTTGTAGATTACAAAGAATTTAGATGAAGTACACAACAGTACAATTCGAGCATCTATAAATTTGCCGCTCTCTCTTTCACGAATCTTTGGTAATTCTGGTTTTTCTTCTTTGGGAGTTTTAGCGGCTTTGTAACGTTTCATTTGTCTCGCAATGTTCATGCGTAGGTGGTTTATGTTGTTTCTGTCCTTTTTCATCTTGTAGTTTCATGAAGGCACTTCTATTTTTCTGAAATTATCGTTCGTTGAGTCAATGAGTAGTAGACAAATTAATCAAGAAGATTCTTGATGCCGTTTGTTAATCGTTGCATTCTTGTGTCTTCTTTCTCATCCGATTTCCTCTACAATTTCTTCTCGGGCAACATGTGAACTGTTCACATCGTTAGCTTGGTACGTAAGAAGATGACGAAAGACTATTCTCTAAGCAAGCTCTCGTGTATGATTTCATGCCGAACGGGGTCTTTGAATAAGCACGTTTTCTCTAAAGGTGATGACTATTCCCTTGATTATAAGAAATGGCAAATACCACAAAAAATCCCAAAATATGCCCACTCCGATACAAACATCCCAAATATTTTTTTTGCGTCATAAAAAATCCCGAACTTGCCTATTGCGATGGATGGAAAAGCCCAAACTTACACGCGTGTAGCATATATACCCTTTATTTCAATTCCATCCGGGATATATTTGTCACATTAGTATAAGTTTGAGGTTTTTTATGACAAAAATGATTGAGGTGTTTGTGTTATAATGAGTAAATTTAGGGTTTTTAATGACGCAAAAGAAAATTCGGGATATTTGTGTATTAAGCCTATAAAAAAATATACGAGATCTTTCTCGGTGTGGCTAGAGGATAGAAAATCTACCTCGGGAATACGACATGCAAATTTTACAATTTGACATTAAGTCTCACAACATTCTATTAGATCAAAATTCAACTCCAAAAAGTTTTTGACTTCGAGCTTGCGATACTTCATCCCGTGGACCATGACACCTTTGACCCTTACAAGAGGTGCACATAGTGTCCTTGACCGTTACATGAGGAATATTGAGATCTTATGGCTCCACAGCTATTTTATAAGGACATCATCTTTTATAAAGTTGGTGTAGGAGGAGAAATGTAAATGCAAAAATGCAAGTGTTGAAATGGAGCAATTAGAAAAGAAAAGAGACATAACTCGGAAAATGGTAATAGTTGCCATTTGGTATGTATAACTAATCCATAATGATCGGCCATCAACGAATGGAATCTCTCGACATGCATGAAGGAGATATCGATAAACCGCGACCTGCCCGGGAGCCGCTTCCGTATCCGTCCGAGAGGTGAATCGATGATGCCGGCATCGGAATCGAACCCGAATCATTCTCGACTTCATCAAAGCGTTCCGACAACTCCTCAAGATTACCAACTTCAGGGTGATATTGAAATGATGAAATCGTGCATTGTCTGATCATCTTCCTCTCCATGTACGAAGGAGATGCGAAATAAAAACTTGTCCAATCAGAAGCATGATTGACAGGCCAAGCTCGTCTTTTGTACGGAGGAGCAATGAGCCTCTCTCTTCTCTTCTCTCCACCGTCCACCACCGTCAAGCTCGCTCCTTCCCGCCACAGCCTCTCGCCGCCGCCGCCCCTCGACCGCCGCCGCCGCCGCCTCCTCGTCGCCCACCCCGATGGCGGCGACCTCCGCGCGGCAACCGCGCGCCTCGAGCTCGTGTCCCGTGACGGGTCCCACCCGGACCTCCTCGCCTTCTCGCTCCTCCTCAAGTCCTGCATCCGCTCCCGCGCGTTCGCGCTGGGGAGGCGCGTCCACCGCGCGCTCGCTCGGTCCCGGCTCGAGCCCGACTCGGTGATCCTCAACTCCCTCATCAGCCTCTACTCGAAATCCAGCGACTGGGCTGAGGCGGAGAGGGTTTTTAGGGACATGGGTGATAAGAGGGACTTGGTTTCTTGGAGTTCCATGATCTCCTGCTATGCCAATAATCGCATGGAGTTTGAAGCGGTCGATACGTTCGTTCGTATGCTTGAAGATGGTTTTTTTCCTAACGATTATTGTTTCGCGGCGGCTATTCGGGCTTGTTCGGTTCCGGCGAATGCATCGATTGGCGATACGGTTTTCGGGTTTATAATGAAAAGCGGCTATCTTGATTCTGATGTGTGTGTTGGGTGTGCATTGATTGACATGTTTGCAAAGGGTAGTGCTGATTTGGTTTCAGCTCGTAAGGTGTTCGAGAAAATGCCCGAGAGGAATGTGGTTGCTTGGACTTTGATGATGACAAGATGCACTCAGTTGGGTTGTCCTGAGAAAGCTGTTGATTTGTTTTTGGATATGCTGGTGAGTGGGCCTGTGCCAGATAGATTTGCGCTCACGGCTGTTTTGTCGGCGTGTTCGGAGTTGGAGTTACTATCGCTTGGGGTACAATTGCATTCCTGGGCTATACGGTCTGGATTGGCTTCAGATGTCTGTGTTGGATGCAGTTTAGTGGACATGTACGTGAAGTCTGTAGCTAGTGGATCGCTTCATGATTCGAGGAAGGTGTTTGACCGGATGCAAGATCACAATGTGATGTCTTGGACAGCGATAATCACAGGATATGTGCATGCTGAAGAGAATGAGGAGGCCATCAAACTCTTTTGGGAAATGACAAAAGGTCCTGTGAGGCCAAACCATTTCACATTTGCTAGTGTTCTCAAGGCATGTGGAAGTATTTGTGATGTAGATATGGGGATACAAATATACGCACTAGCTATAAAATTGGGCTTTGCCTGTGATACTTGCGTGGGTAATTCTCTTATTAGCATGTATGCTCGGTCGGGCCACATGGAAGATGCTCAGAGAGCTTTTGATGCGCTATTTGAAAAGAATTTGGTTTCTTATAATACCCTTGTGGATGCCTATGCCAAAAGTTTGGAGTCCGATGAAGCCTTTGAACTACTACATGAGATTGAGGAGAGAGGGATGGGAACGAGTGCTTTTACATTTGCCAGCCTTTTAAGCGGAGCTGCTTGTGTCGGCGCTATCGGTAAGGGGGAGCAAATCCATGCGAGGATGGTAAAATCAGGGCTCGACTCAAATCAGTGCATTTCCAATGCTTTGATTTCTATGTATTCCAGGTGTGGAAACATAGAAGCTGCTTTTCGAGTTTTCAACGAGACGGGGGAGAAAAATATTATAACTTGGACTTCAATGATCACTGGTTTCGCAAAACATGGATTTGGGACTAGAGCTCTAGACACGTTCCATAAAATGCTTGATGCCGGTGTGAGGCCAAATGAGATCACCTATGTCGCTGTTTTATCCTCTTGTAGTCACGTGGGTTTGATATCTGATGGATGGAAACACTTTAGGTCAATGTACACAGAACATGGAATCGTGCCCAGAACCGAACACTATGCATGCATGGTGGACTTATTGGGCAGATCAGGATCCCTTGCCGAAGCCCTTAAGTTTATAAATTCAATGCCTTTCAGGGCTGATACGCTGGTCTGGCGTACATTCCTTGGAGCTTGCCGAGTTCACGGCAATGTTGAACTTGCAAAAGAAGCTGCAGCAATGATTTTTGAGCAGGAACCAGATGACCCCGCTGTTTATATTTTGCTATCAAATATGTATGCCTCGGCTGGTCTATGGGAAGATGCAGCAGCAATAAGAAAGAAGATGAAACTGAAAAATCTTACAAAAGAAGCTGGTTGTAGCTGGATTGAAGTGAAAAATACAGTTCACAAGTTCTATGTGGGTGACACTTCGCACCCAAAGGCAAGGGAGATCTATGACGAACTGGACCAATTGGCTAGTCGAATAAAGAAACTGGGTTATGTTCCGAATACTGAATTTGTTCTTCATGATGTGGAGGAGGAAAAAAAGGAGCAATATTTGCTCCAACACAGTGAGAAAATTGCTGTTGTTTTTGGCCTAATAAGCACCTCCAGTCCGAAATCTATCAGGGTATTTAAGAATCTTCGCATTTGCGGAGATTGTCATTCCGCGTTCAAATATATCTCCATGGCAACTGGAAGATCTATAGTCGTAAGGGATGCAAACAGGTTCCACCATTTTATGGACGGAAGATGCTCATGCAATGACTATTGGTGACGATGCTTTCTCGACCCAGGCATCGGAGTATGTTGGGCTGATATTGCTTCGAAAGATGGAAGATTCCAAATTCGTGCCAGATATTGTGACTTACACTATTCTAATATAAGGCATGTGTAATGCCGGAAAGCTTGACGATGCTATGGGGCTGTTTAATTGTTTGCATGCTCGAGGCCGGAACCTGACGTGTGGATGTAAAGTATTGTCATGTGTGGATTGTGCAAAGGAGGATGCACGGAGGAGGCATATCAGCTGCTAAAGGAGATGGAAAGAAATGGATGCTTTTCAGATGGTGTCACTCATAACATAATAATCCAAGGACTACTAACAAAGAAGGAAAACACGAAAGCAGCGCGAGTTGTCGGTGAAATGGTTGAAGGGGGTTTTCTGCAAGTGTAGCGACGATGGAGTTGTTGGTTAAATATCTCTTGACAAATGGAACTTCTTCCTTTTCTGGTTGAACCCGCCCGCCATTGTCTCTGAGGTCTGTCCACTTTTTCATCTGAAAGGTGATGAAGAGTAAACTAGATGACGGCAAGTTTTGTTTCACACATCGTCTCATTGAGTCCAATGTCCCTTTAATGGAGTTATTGCAAGTCTGGGAGATTTTCTCTTGCTTCGTTATAAGGCTTTTGGAGGGGTCAAAGGTGGGTTGTTTCTCGTATACCTAGGTTCTGCAAGAAATCTCTGTAGTTATTTGGTATATGAACTCGTTGGTTAGTGCCTCATATAAATGATCAAGTCGTGTGAGGATGCTCTTAAATTAAATAGATGTTAATACCAATAAGTTTATGATGCACTAAAATCTTTTGTTTTTGTTGATATCATAAATCCCGATTAGCTTGTCCCCCCCACGAAGGGATCGGAGTTCGAACCCCAGCGTAGTCGTTAGGGATTCTTAAGTGTGGCGCCGTGGTGGTGGGTCCTGCGCTAGCGTCACCCCAGGTTTACCCCTCCGGCTGTCGGCCGTGCGGGGGGTTCCTGGGTTATCAAAAAAAATAAAAAATAAATAAATCCCGATTAGCATATTATGTATGTGCTTTGAGGGAGAGATTCTGGTTTTCTTTCATACTCTTTTCCTAATACAATCGGATCCATTCAATGTCCTACTTACCATAGTTACTTCAGAGAAGATGCATCTCTGAATGTGGATGGTATTTGATCAAGGTGATGGGGCACTTTGAATCAATAGCGGAGATTATTTATGGTGAGCTGGGTACTCAGATCATCGCAGGTTGATTACATATTTGGGTTATATGCTCTGCTTCTTACATGCAAATAATAGCAAAGTTTGAGGGACGGCTGTCTAAGTAACGTGGCTGCAAGTGTATGAGAACTACTTGCAGTATCTTTTCCTTTCAACTGCGACAGATTTTTCGAAAAGCGTCTGCTGATGGGTGAACATAAACGCCATTGACAGACCTTCCCAATGCCAAACCACATAGACGTGTGGAGCGACACCAGTCAACTTCATCACAGTCAGGCCCAGATGATGTAACTTTCCATTGTTTTTCCTGCTTCATTAATTCAATTACTTTCCGATCAATAGGGTTGGCTCTCAATGGAGCTACATTCCTTGCCATTTTTATCTGTTTCAATTACTGACTCAGGAACCCATTTATTGTTTTTTTTTTGGTAAGGAGGAACCCATTTATTGTTTGTTTTTGCGTGTTTCACTTATGACAGCAGGATCCTGGACCGTCTGCCTCTCGTCACGCCTTCTACTATTTGTTTCCTGACACAATCATAGTAGCATGCAAGCGTTTTGGAGACTGCTTCTTGAGGTAAGTTCACATGTGGATATTGCGGCTGACATGATCAATTGTATTCAGAATAAGGATCTGTCAAGCAGAAGGATCAAATAGAAGTTTTCTGCATATTTAACAAGAGGATCAACTCCTCAGCTGTCTCTATTGTCCATATCCTGATTTAAAAAAGCAGGTTCATGGGCTTAGCCACTGAATCAAAGCCTCTTCACGATGAAGGTTTTTAATTTCAAATATTTTCTCATTTTCCCCTGACTAAAACCATGTTCCAGTGCAACAGGTTTGGGTTTCGAAAGAAACTTGATGTTTTCTTTTGCTGGAAATCCAGATCTTGTTTTAACATTTGTTGGGAGCGTTGCATATCCAACTGCAAGGCGTGTGCCTAGTCGTCACACGGCGCTATACTACATAGAAGTGTACTCTATGTGAGTATATCGGGTTGTGATAGGCTAAGAAGCAACACACAGAGAACAAGAGAATGTCTAGTATGTCTAGTGTATAAAGTACACTCAGTCCACCTATGGCCTTCGTCGTGTACAAGTTGAGAAACTACGGTTCTGCCTACTCTAAACCCAGATTCCTTTTTGTTTTAGCTCAATGGCATTTGTCTTTTGAGGGTAACAGTGCCATTGTATGCCAATCTATGCTGTCCTTCCTCCACCACATATTTGAAAAATGCAAAACCAAGAAATTGCTCAGCCGGTTGCCTTCTCTTGATGTAAAATAATTGCGGTTCATAGGCCACCGCCATTCCTAGCAATAACAGTGGCTGTCATGCTAGCATTGCTCTTTGTAATATTGGAGAAAATATCTCTTTACAGCTAAGCATTTATAGAAATTGCTCTTAATCTAATCAAGACAAGTCAAGCAATTCTTGTACTCTTAGCAATTGTTGCAAGATTTTCCTGAATTTTTTTCAAGCTCATTTTATCTTTCTCTGTATAGAGGATTTTATATATAGAGACCGAAACTTAGGAAAGTAACTTATTGTATTTATTTTAGCTAATGTCTTTCCATAAATAATAATCTATCTTGTACTTTAAATACATGTATACAAAAAAGTAAATACCATATTGTCCAATTCTTCATGGTATCAGAGCCTACCACTCACAAGCATATCTTTCAATTTTTTTTTCAATGGCAAAAGAATCCTCAAACACTAGCGATACTACGATAGTCACTGACCCTCTTCAAACAACACCACCAGGCTTGTGTTAATCAACGCGGGTGTGCAATTACTACTCAAGTTTACATCAATGAATTAACCTTCCTGGTTGGCTCATTTTAATTCTCTACTTGTGGGCTACGATATAATGGAATATGTAGATGGAACCATATTGTATCCGTCTAAAACCATTATTACCGATAGCAAAACAACGCCAATTCATCTTATTCTCATTTGTTATATATCCCAAGATCAACATTTCTTTATGCAATCATAGCTTCCACCTTAGACTCACTTGTGCCTCTCATTTCTTCTTCAAAAATGACACGCGAGGCTTGGAAGAAACTCTTGTATTTCTTTACCAACAAGACAAGTTTGTGCACGATGAGTCTCAAGAGCATTTAATCATCACAAAATGTGACATCCATCGGTAGTCAAGTGATTACAAGTCGTCCAAGGAATTTCCGAGAATTTGCCCTCATCAATTCTCCGGTTAGTGATGATGATTTGATATTGCATGTTCTAAATGGACTCGGTGTCGAATTGAAGGAAATCTCCGCTATCAGAGCACGTGAATCGCCCATTTCCCGCGAGACAAACTCCATAACAGATTTGTCAACTTCAAGCAATATCTCAAAAGGGAAGAGAGTCAGGGTGAATCAACTCTTGCCACTTCAACTTGCCAAGAGAGTTTCTCATAGAAGTGCCACAGCGTACCACTTTGAATCGAGGCTCGAACTCCTTCCGGTCAACTCGACAATCTCTTCGGCAAAGGAGCAACAATTATGATTGGTGCCAACTACGTGAATGGGGGTAGGCCACTCAGCCAAGCAGCGGTATTGGGCCAACAAAATTTCTCCTCTCCTTGCACTGCAAACAACACTGTGTTGTCTAAACGACAATATTTCGATATAACCGAATATTACATGTCTCAATTAGTTTTCGGATTCATCAATCATCTGCTGATGAAGCGCACGGCTCTCTGCCCTGCTTCCTCCATCTTCCTTCTTCTTCTGCCTCCTGCTCCCACTGCCATCTCCAGCCAGTCATCATCCCATGCCCTTCTCTACCCCCCTCATCCTTCTCGTTTCCCTTGCTCGTTTCATGGTCGTCGGAGGTTTTGTTCGATCCCCACTTCTAATTTGGACGACCCGAACCAGGTCTTGAGTTACGTGACGACAAATTGCAGAGCTAAAGGTGGTGGCGGCGGTGGGTTCACGAGTATCGGTGATGCCTTGTGTTGCTTCGGTAAAATGATTAAGACAAACCCTTTGCCTTCCTCCAGAGACTTTAGTCTACTGTTGGGTGCTATAGCGAGGATGAAGCAGTACTCCACTGCCATCCGGTTAATCAAGCAGCTGCCTTCGTTGGGGATTGAAGATGATCATGTTTTGCTGACGATTTCCCTGAATTGCTTTTGCCGGTTAAAGCGGGTTGATTTGGGTTTGTCTATCATGGGCAGAACTTTGAAGCTTGGGTTTCAGTTCAATGTGGTGACATCGAACACCCTAATTGATGGTCTCTCTATTAAGGGCAAGACTGATCAAGTGTTGAGGTTCCTTGATGATATGGGACGAATGGCCCCGAACCTAATGAGACCACTTATGCGATAATCGCGAAGGGGTTATGCAGGGCGGGTAACACCAGATTGGCGATTGAATTGCTAAGGGACTGGGAAGAGAGAAGCTGCAGGATCAATTCCTTCACATACAACATAGTAATTGATAGTCTTTGCAAGGAGGGATTGATCACAGAGGCGTTGAGACTCCACGGAAGTATGGGTAGGAAAGTGATCAAACCAAATGTTGTTACTTTTAACTCCTTGATCCATGGTCTTTGCAATGTAGGCCAGATGGAAGATGCTCTGGTTTTGTTGAAAGAGATGACGAGCGGAGGCATCCAACCCAACTTACTCACTTATAGCTCGTTGATTCATTGCTTATGCAACCTAGGCCAATGGAAAGATGCTACAGTCTTGTTGGAGAAGATGATGAAGGCAGGAATTGAACCGGATGTCGTTACTCATACCTCCGTCATTCAAGGAGTGTGCAATTCCGGCCAATTGGAAGAGGCTCGAAGACTGCTGAGTCATATGGTGCAAAGCAGAGTAATGCCGAATGTTCTAACCTTCAATATTCTGGTGGATGCACATTGTAAAGAGGGAATGCTTGTGGAGGCAAAGGCCATAGTTGACCAGATGATTCAATTAGGTAAAATGCCCGATAGGTTCACTTATAACACATTGATGAATGGTTATTGTGTGCAAAATAGAATGAACGATGCTTTGGAAGTGCTTAATTTGATGGTTGAAAGAGGCTGCTCACCTGATGTCGTTAGTTATAACACGTTGATTAATGGATACTGCAAAGTTAGAAGAGTTGATAAATCGAAGATGCTTTTCCAAGAAATGCTTCAAAGGGGCTTGAATCCTGATGTCATCACGTACAGCATTCTCGTAAATGGATTTTGCCAGGTTGGAAACCTTCAAGCCGCGGAGGAGCTAATTAACGAGATCCAATCTCGTGATCTATCTCTAGATCATTATACCTTGAATACTTTCCTGGATGGCTTGTGTAAAATGCAGCAGATCGACAAGGCCATAATATTGCTTAGAAAAATGGAAGATTCCAAATTTATCCCAGATATTGTGACTTACAATATTCTAATAAATGGCATGTGTAATGCCGGAAAGCTCAATGAGTCAAAGATGCTTTTCGGAGAAATGCTTCAAAGGGGCTTGATTCCTGATGTCATCACATACAACGCACTCATAAGAGGATTTTGCCAGGTTGGGAACTTTGAAGCCACGGAGGAGCTAATTAATGAGATGCAATCTCGTGATGTATCTTTAGATCAGCATACCTTAAGTGCTTTACTGGATGGCTTGTGTAAAATGCAACAGATTGACAAGGCTATGATATTGCTTCGAAAGATGGAAGATTCCAAATTCGTCCCAGACATTGTGACTTACACTATTCTAATAAATGGCATGTGTAATGCCGGAAAGTTCGACGATGCTAAGGGGCTGTTTAATTGTTTGCATGCTCGAGGCTTGCAACCTAATGTGCGGACGTATAGTATTCTTATGCATGGATTGTGCAAAGGAGGACGCACGGAAGAAGCATATCAGCTGCTAAAGGAGATGGAGGGAAGCGGATGCTTTCCTGATGGTGTCACTTTTAACACAATTATTCAAGGACTACTAAGAAATAATGAATTTACTAGAGCGGCACAACTTGTCAATGAAATGGTTGAAAGGGGATTTTCTGCAAATGTAGCGACGACGGAGTTGTGGGTTAAATATCTCGCGGCAAATGGAACTTCTTCCTTTTCTAGTTGAGCTCTCCATTCTGTCTGAGATCTGTCCACTTTTTCATTCGAAATGTGATGAAGAGTAAAACCATACCAACATCAAGTTTTCGTCCACACATCATCTCCTTGATTCGCATGTCCCATTAATGAAGTTGTTTTGAAGTCTGGTAGATTTTTCCTCTTGCTTCATTATAAGGCTTTTGGAGGGGTGGAGGGGGGATTTTGTTTCTCGTATAGCTAGGGTCTGTAAGAAATCTCTGTATTCAACAGGTAGGTGTACTCATGTGTTAGTGCTTCTGGTGCTTAATATTCATCAAAAAGTTGAATTCATACAAATGATCAAGCGGTGTGCGGATGCTCTTGCATTGAATAGATGTTAATAGCAATAACTTTACCGTGTGCTGAAGTTATGAAATTCAGACATTGGCTTTGTTTTGGAACTCTTTCTCAAAAATGAACAAAGAAAAAAGGGTATGTCCATAGTTTGCAGTTATGCCTTGGCCAGGCTCACTGCGAAATCAATCTGTGACTATTGCTCCTATCAATATTGGATGCACATCAACATATCAAACTGCTGTCATACGCATGTCAAGATGGTGCCAGTCAACTAGTGTGCAGAGGCAAGAGCAGCAGAAGAAATATTTTACAGCACGAGCAGGATTGCTTGGCTGAGAAAACAACGATGCGAGAGGGGTATATTTGCTAAAGTAGCCAAAGCACGAGCATGGAGATCCAGACAGAAAATACTTTATAATTCAAACATTAAGACCCCGTAGATCTGGCAATGCCGTAGCAAATTCTCTGGTACTACGAGAACATAACTTCTTTTTTTTTTTTTTTCAAATTTGCTGTAAATTGATGCATAATAGATTTCCAAATCTCGGCAATAGCCTTGTCGAAACGAGTATTTGTGCTTCAGGTGATGGAAAGGGAGGCCGCAATGTTGCTTGCCTTTGACCAGGTAAGACACCAATAGGCAAGGAAATGACTCTCCCCGATGCACTTTGGAGGCAAGCTTTGATGACGGCATTTGATCATTTTAAGTGTATTTTATGCTCGATTCTATGCTCTAAAAGTAAGTTTAGATTCGCGGCTACGATTCGTATTCGTATACTTTGCAGAAGGCGTTGATCATTGTTTATAGCAACCACAGAATTTTGATGGATCTTTTTCGTTTGTGCTCTTTGCAAAGTGGGACTGAGACGCTTCGCAGCAACTTCTGCTGTAATTTTGTGGTTGTCCATGAGTGACAAGACTCTCCCCAAAAGATGAGCCAGAAAAGTGGAATCGAGCTCATAAAAGTGATTGGTCTTCTACCGAAAATGTTTTGAATCTTGAGATGACATTTCTGTAATCGTAGTACCGTTTCTTGGTCGAGCATATAATTGTCCAGTGTAGCTTATCTAATAGAATCCAAGGAGCTAAGACTAGGCTGAGGTTATAGTTCTTCTGCATGTTCTTTTTTCCGCTTTCCTTTTGGGCCAGCGGCTAAGTTAAAACGGCGATCACGTACAAATTTTTAGCCTTTCCCTACCATGTTTGTCAAGCAAACAATCTTACCGCTTGGTTTAAAGAAAAAGCTTCAATGTAATCCATGAATTTTCAATCGATTCAGTCACGTCCTTGAACTACTTTTTAACGTTCGATGTAATGCTTGGTTTAAAGAAAAGCTTCCAAAAAATTAATAAAACATCACTTACTAAATACTAACGATGTCATCGTCTTTCTTGAACTCGCAATTAGATCACGTTAAATTGAGAATAAATGAGACGAAATTATAGTATCTCTACTTCTTATTAGCGGTTTTCCTTATTCTTTTCGTCTTAGTACGGATCGCTATCGAATCGGGTCAAGGTGAATGGTAATTTTTATCGTCGGTAAATGATGTTGCGAAATCGTTCAAAATCATGTCCCAACCGTATCTACATCTTTTTGTTTGATATTATGCTACTGTCCAAGACTTTCTCGCTTTGGTAGAGAGAGAGAGAGAGAGAGAGAGAGAGAGAGAGACATAAGGCAAAAAGCTCTTCAGTTTTCATCATCATCATCATCTGCAGCTGATGAAGCGAACGGGTCTCCGTGGCGCTTCTTCCGCCTTCCTTCTTCGGGCTCCAGCTGTGATCTCCAGCCTTCCCGTTCTCTATCTCCCTCCTCCATCTTGCTTCCGTTTCTCGTCTCGCGGTCGTCGGAGGTTCTCGAGTCACGCGAGGAAAGATTGCAGAGCCAAAGGTGGTGGTGGTGGTGGGTTTACGAGCGTCGGCGATGCCCTGTGCTGCTTCGATAACATGATAAACGCGAACCCTTTGCCTCCCTCCAGTGATTTTAGTCTTCTGTTGGGTGCTGTAGTGAGGATGAAGCAGTACTCGACTGCCATCCGGTTGATTGAGCGGCTGCATTCGTTGGGGATTGAAGATAATCATTTTTGGCTCAAGATTTCGTTGAATTGCCTTTGCCGGTTAAAGCGGGTCGATTTGGGTTTGTCTATGCTGGGTAAAATCTTGAAGCTCGGGTTTCACATCGATGTGGTGGCAGTGACCACCCTAATTGATGGTCTCTTTATTCAGGGCGAAACTGATCAAGCGTTGACGTTCCTCCATGATATGCAGCGAAAAGGCCCCGCACCCGATGGGACCACGTATGCGATAATCGCGAAGGGGTTATGCAAGGCGGGTAGTGCCAGATTGGCGATTGAATTGCTAAGGGACTGGGAAGAGAGTAGTTGCAGGCTTAATTCCTTCACATACAACATAGTAATAGATGGTCTTTGCAAGGAGGGATTGATCACAGATGCGTTGCGACTCCACGAGAGTATGAGTCAGAAAGGCGTTGAACCAAATGTCGTTACTTATAACAGCTTGATCCATGGTCTGTGCAATGCCGGCCAGGTGGAAAATGCACTTGTATTGTTGAAAGAGATGACGAGCGGAGGCATGCAACCCGACATATTCACTTATAGCTCGTTGGTTCACTGCTTATGCAACCTAGGCCAATGGAAAGATGCTACGGTCTTGTTGGAGAAGATGATGAAGGCAGGAATTGAACCGGTCCTCGTTACCTATAACTCGGTCATTCAGGGAGTGTGCAATTCCGGCCAATTGAAAGAGGGCAGAAGACTGCTGAACCATATGGTGCAAAGCAGAGTAATGCCGGATGTTCAAACCTTCAATATTCTGGTGGATGCACATTGTAAAGATGGAATGGTTGTAGAGGCAGAGGCCATAGTCGACCAGATGATTCAATTAGGTATAGTGCCTTCTAATTACTTATATAATACATTAATGAATGGTTATTGTTTGCAAAATAGAATGAAAGATGCAACGGAAGTGCTTAATTTGATGGTTGAAAGAGGCTGCTCGCCTGATGTTGTTACTTATAACACGCTGATTAATGGGTACTGCAAAGCGAAAAGAGTTGACAAGTCAAAGATGCTTTTCCGAGAAATGCTTCAAAGGGGCCTGATTCCGGATGTCATCACATACAACACTCTCCTGAACGGGTTTTGCCAGGTTGGGAACCTTGAAGCCGCGGAGGAGCTAATTAACGAGATGCAATCACGCGATCTATATCTAGATCATTATACCTTAAATGCTTTCCTGGATGGCTTGTGTAAAACACAACTGATTGACAAGGCCATGACATTGCTTCGAAAGATGGAAGATTCCAAATTTGTCCCAGGCATTGTGACTTACACTATTCTAATAAACGGCATGTGTAATGCCGGGATGCTTGATGATGCAATGGGACTGTTCAATTGTTTGCATGCTCGAGGCTTGCAACCTGACGTGCGGACATATAATATTCTCATGCATTGGTTGTGCAAAGGAGGACGCACGGAGGGAGCATATCAGCTGCTAAAAGAGATGGAAGGAAATGGATGCTTTCCAGATGGTGTCAATTATAACACAATAATCCAAGGACTACTAAGAAGTAACGAAAATACGAGAGCAGCACCACTTATCGGTGAAATGGTTGAAAAGGGTTTTTCTGCAGATGTAGTGACGATGGAGTTGTGGGTTAAATATCTCATGGCAAATGGAACTTCTTCCTTTTCTAGTTGAACTCTCCATTGTCTCCGAGATCTGTCCACTTGTTCATCTGAAATGCGATGAAGAGTAAATCAGATTGACAGCAAGTTTCTTCCAAGCATCATCTCATTGAGTCGCATGTCCCATTAATGAAGTTGTTTTAAGTCTGGGAGACAGTTGGCTGAATCGAACTGCCCAAGAAGGCTAATATTGGGAGGGGTGGAAGGTGCATTTTGTTTCTTGTATACCTAGGTTCAGGAAGAAATCTCTGTATTTAATGGGTACATGTACTCTTCGGTTAGTGCTTCTGGTGCCTAATGTTCTTCATACAGGTGGAATTCATACAAATGATCAAGCGGTCTGAGGATGATCTTGAATTAAATAGATGTTAATGGCAATAATTTTACTACGTACTAAAGTAAATTATGTCATAAATCCTGATTAGCCTGTTGTGTATGTGCTTTGAGAGAGATCCTAGTTTTCTGTTATACTCTTTTCCTAACAGTCTGATCCCCTCAATGTACTATTTACCATTCAAAGAAGATGCATACCTTGAAGTGGATGGTCTTTGAAACGATAGTGGAGCATATTTGGGTCGAGCTGGGTGCTCAGATTATCATCACAGATCGATTACATATTTGGCTTATTTGGTCTGCTTCTTACAAGCAAATAACAGTGAAGTTTGAGGGACGGCTTGCTGACTAAGGAACACGGCTGCAAGTCTCCTTTGCACTGCGTGGGATTTTCCGAAAAGCATATGATGATGGGTGAACATGAACGCCAACGTCTTGAGCGAACACCAATTAGCTTCATAGCAGTAAGGCCCAGATGATGTAAATTTCCATCGTCTTTTCCATTGCATCAATTGAATTACTTTCCCGACCAAAAGGGTTGGCTCTCAATGAAGGTAAATTACTTGCCATTTTTATCTGTTTCAATTACTGGCTCAAGAACACATTTTTCTGTTTGTTAACTGTGTCACTTAGGACACAAGGATTTGCCTGGTCAGTCTGGCTCTCGTCACGCTCTCTACTCTTTGTTTGCTAACACAATGATAACAGCGTGCAAGCGTTTCGGAGACCATTCTTTGAGCTAAGTTCACGCGTGGATACCGTGGCGGACATGATCAATTGAACTCAGAAAAAAGAACTTCTGGAATGAGTTCTGTTTTGTCACTTTCTTCTTGGGCCATCACTTCTTGGCTTCTTCTGTGGTTTTGCAGCAGCTTATGACCGTAGGCCTCCATAAAATTTTCTCCATAGCCATTTGGTGAAAAAGTTTCTTATTGAATTGATCCATGAACTTCAAAATTTGCACTTCTTGAATGTGGACACTAAGCAACCGTCATAATTGTATTAACTTTCTTCACACAACTGAGCCGCTTCTATCCATTTCAAGTTTTAGGTTAGGGTTTAAAGAAACTTTCCCTAATTCCTCGATTTGGGGTTAGGGTTTGAAGAATTAAGCCCTAATTCGTTGATTTGGGGCAAATAAATGAACCAAACGACATCGTTTAAATGCTATTTTGCTGACTTCATTTCTCCAATGAGCCAGTTGGACAATTGAAGGCCACGTTGAATTTTTCAGCTATACAAATCGCTGATAGCACTCAAGTGAATGATTTTTAATCAATGTAGTACTCAAGTCATAAAAAAAAAAGTTAACGGCACTTAAGTGAGTACCGTATGAAAGTTATGGCACTTGTGGTGTACTTATGCCTATAGATAATAGTTGAAGTCTGCAAGATTATTCTCTTTGTTCATGTTGGATAAAACGTAAAATCTTTATGGGGATAAGGGCACTAGAAGTGTTATAACTTTCGTACGGTGCTCACTTGAGTACTATAATTTTTTTTTTCGATCACTTAAGTGCCACTTTGGGCAAAAAGTGATCACTTGAGTGCCATCGGCCATTTGGCAGTGGGAAAATCCGACGTGGCTTCGCCGGAGTTGACGTTGACAATATTTTAATTTTTTTTTTTGAATTTTTATTTTTCCTTTTTTTTTGCAAATTTTTTTTCAATGCCGGCGAGGGCCGCTTTGCCCTTGGCTGTGAAGGCCCTGGGTGAGGCCGCGAAGGCCGTCGCCAAATCTGGGCGGCCGCAAGCGAGACGGCCTCGCTAGATTTGGCGAGAGCCTTTGTCGCCTCGCTCGCAGCCGAGAAGGCCTTGGGCGAGGCCGCGAAGGCCGTCGCCAGATCTGGGCGGCCGCGAGTGAGGCGGCCTCACCAGATCTAGCGAGAGCCTTCGCTGCCTCACCTGCGACCGACGAGGTTTTGACCACCTCGCCAAGGGCCTTCGCAGCCGCGAGAAAGGCGGTGAAGGCTCTCGCCAGATCTGGCGAGGCCGCCTTGCTTGCGGCCGCCCAGATCTGGCGACGGCCTTCGCGGCCTCGCCCGCCGCCGGCGAGGCCGTGACGGCCTCACCTAGGGCCTTCGCGGCTGAGGGTAAGGCGGCCATCGCCCAATCTGGATGAGGCCTTCGCAGTCGGCGAGGGTCGCTGATGACCCTCTCTGGCATTGAAAAAAAAAAAAAGAAAGGAAAAAAAAAATTCAAAATAAATAAATAACATTTAAAAAATCCACGTTGGATGAAAAATTAATAAAAAAATTCACGTATGATGGTTTTTCGGAAATGGCACTCAAATGATCTATTTTCGCCGGAAGTGGCACTCAAGTGATCTTTTTTTGCCGAAAGTGACACTTAAGTGAGCGAAAAAAAAGTTATGGCACTCAAGTGAGCACCGTACGTAAGTTATGGTACTTCTAGTGTCCTTATCCTAATCTTTATGTATCAGAATTTTCAAGAAAGAAAACCTTGTGCAATCAAATTATTTCAAAGGGATGATCTGTCGTGTGCAATCCAAGAAGGAAACCTTGGAGTGGATTTCTATACGGCATCGTGTTTTATGTTGTCTTGTGAATTGGTGGTAATTTCATTTTTATTTCAATTGCCGGTAACACTTTTACGAGATTCACTATTTCATTACTAGCTCTCATGACGATATTCAGAAGGAAATATGATTTGAGAATGTTGGTCAGGCCTTTTCTCTTTGCTGTTCCTTTATATGATTGGAAGTGCGTAATGGAATCTGAAATCCCTTGCACATGCGCCAGAGGATGTGGAACTGGCCTCTGATGTCCTAAATTATATGCCATGTTTCCCTGTTTACTGCATCTTGCTAATGGATGTATCTCACAGGTACCATAGCTACTAATCACTGCTGTGGTACTTTTTACTTCATGTAGCGTGTTTAAATCTGGTCCCGTTGGATATCGGGTCGAGTCCGCCCGGGATGGATCGACTCAAAAACCCGACCCGTGTTCTTTGAACTTCTTTCTGGAGGGAAATAGGTAGTGTGGATAAGCACCACTCTCCTTAAAACAAGCTATCATGGGTTAAAAACAAGGAAATGGTTGGATGAAAGGGATGCCTATCTCTTATTTGCACCCAGAAAGTTTTTACCCAACGTAAGAAAAGAGCAAGAGAGGAAGAACAAAATGTGTAACTTTTTCTTCTCAAAGTACAGTATGCGGTATCTTCATTAAAGCAGATATTACATGCAAAAGTAACTTTAAATTTTGCGGATCTAGTGACATAATTGGATGGCGAAACTTGCGTTTTCTGGCGGGGATAATGACATAAATAGTCCCTGAACTTTGGCCGAATATGCAATTTGGTCCTTGAACTATTAATTTATTCAATGTAGTCCATGAACTTTAAGCTAATGTTCAATGTGGTCCCTGAACTTTTAATTTGTTCAATGTCATCCCTGAATTTTTGGTCATGTTCAATTTAGTCCCTGAACTATATGAAAATATTCAATGTAGTCCCTGAACTTGAATTAATGGAAATGACTGCATTGAACATTTTCATATAATTCAGGGACTGAATTGAACATGTACCAAAAGTTCAGGGATGACATTGAACAAATTAAAAGTTCAGGGACCATATTGCACATTAAATTAAAGTTTAGGAACTACATTGAACAAATTAAAAGTTCATGGACCAAAATGCATATTTAACCAAAGTTTAGGGACTATTTGTATTATTTTTCCTTTTATGATGCGTGATTGCATCTTGGACCACCAGTAGTACGTGCATTGGTGAAATAATTGTTGATCATGGAACGCAAAAGGTACGATTCTGCTTACCCGAAAATCCAAGATTGTTATTGGAGCAAGCAATGATTGTGTGATTACTGTTAAATATTTTAAAAGTTTTTAGCTATTTAGTTAGATTTTTTCATTATAATAAATCAATATTATTTTGAGAAGTTTGTAATAAGGGTTAATACCACGAAAAATCTCAAATTAGTACACATGTAACAATTTTACTCCGACCTATTTTTTTAACCAAAAAAAAAAACTTCAAACTATTACACCTGTGATAATTTTACCCCGAACTATTTTTTTGACCACAAAAAATCTCACACTGGTAAACCTATGACAATATTACCCCGAAATGATTTTTTGACTATAAAAAACTCCAAACCGGTACACCTGTGATAAATTTGCCCTCCGTAAGTTTCCGGTAAATTTTACTGTCAAATTGCTAAGTTTAATGACACGTGGTAGTTGACAGGTGTATCGGTTTGGGGCTTTACCTCTATGTTTGTCGCAAGTTTACCAATTTGTGAATTTTCGTGATATTAATCTAATTTAACGGACACTAACAGAGGATAAATTTGTCACAAATATATCAGTTTGGGGTTTTTAGTGATCAAAAAATTAGTTAGGGGTAAAATTATCACAGGTGTACCGGTTTGAGGTTTTTTGTGATAAAAAAATCAGTTTAGGGTAAAATTGTCACAGGTATACCAGTTTAGGGTTTTTGGTGATAAAAAAAATAATTCGGAGTAAATTTGTTACAAATATACCAGTTTGAGGTTTTTCGTGATATTAACCCTTAAAATAACAAGCAAAGCATAACTACTATCGTATCATTTCCCACAAAAACAATCAGGGCAACACGTACGGCATAAACAACCGCATACAATAAAACATGGTCTCTGGTTCGGTAGGGAACTACTTAATCAGTAAATGAGTAGCTATCATACCTCATACTACAATCTCTAAGCACCATGTTAACGCCAAGACAGTTCGAACAGTCCGCTAGAATCTGGGATTTAGCATAGCTTACGCATATACCACAATCGCTATCAAAAAGCGCCGAGTTGCAGGTGGCGTGACCATAGATAGCTGCTGTGGGACAAGGAGACATGGTGTAGTAGTCGTAGTTCACATGATTTGGAGTCACGGTCTCCATGTCCGCGAGGACATAAGCCACACCGTCAGCATGAGCGTCGCCGCTCGAATAGGTACCGGCATTGCAAGCCCTGTAAACTTTGCTCGTGTCCGGAGCGCCTTGAACAGCATAGCACATCAAAAAGCGACCCAACCAGCATAATTGCAACTCTCGAAGGAGTATCCATAGCCTGATATCCTTGACTTAATTTTCGTGCTCCATCCTCTTTTGCACCTTGAGAGGCACAAGTCTTTGACTATTTATAGTGGTTGTGCCCAATAGCTTTTTCTCCTATGATTAGCATACGAATCTTTCTTCGATGGTACCAATGCATGAGCAATCTCAAAAGCTTCTGTTCGTTTCGGATATAGGATGGAAACAACGCAATCTCATCTCTTTCTTAAGCTAACTTGTCGATTTGCTAATTCGCCAAGAGTTAAGTATTATTCAAGTTTCTAGGTTGGAAAGAATGTAGACGAAGTAGACAACAGTACAATTCGAGCATCTATAAATTTACCGTTCACTCTTTCACGAATCTTTGGTAATCCTGGTTTTCTTCTTTGGGAGTTTTAGCGGTTTTTAACGTTTCCATTGTGTCCCAATGTTCATGTATTTGTCGTTTATGTTGCTTCTGTCCTTTTTCATCTTGTAGTTTCATCTGAGGCTTTTCTATTTATCTGAGATTATCGTTCGTCGAGTCAAAGAGTAGTGGCCAAATTAATGAAGAAGATTCTTGATGCCTTTAGTTGTTCGTTGCATTCTCGTTTCTTCTTTCTCATCCTATTTCCTCTACAATTCCTTTTTGGATAACATTTGAACTACGGAAGAAGATGACGACTATTCTCAAAGCAAGCTCTCGTGTACAATTTCATGTCGAACAAGGTATTTGGATAAGCACATTTTCTCTAAAGATGATGACTATTCTCTTGATTATAGGGAAAAGTGTCAGAATAGTCATAACCTTGGTGCCAATTTAGTCAAAAACCTTTTAACCTAATGCTAATTCAGTCATTTCGATTAATTTGAGCTGGGTATTGTTGACATTGACGCTAGCAAACCTGCATGGCATCACTGGCGCTGATGTGGACAATTTGAATTATATTTTAATAATTTTTCGATTTGTTAATTATTTTTCTGATTTTTTCTTTTTTCCTTTCTTCTTCCTTTTGTTAGTGACTGGCCACCGGGCGGACTAGCTTTGCTTAGGTGAGGATTGCCGTTGTGCACCATAGGATGGCGAGGCCAGCCCTCGCCGGGGCTCACCCTCACCCAGGCGAAGCCCAGCGAGGGTCGGCCTTGCCCAGGCTAGATCTGGCGAGGTAGATCCTCACTTATGCTAGGGCGGCCTCGCCTGGCAAGGCCCGGTCAGGCGAGAGCTCCCCTTGCCAAGCGTTGCCTTCACCCGGGTGACGCCCGGCGAGGCCGCTCTGGCCTTGGGCGAGGGCCGACCTCACTAAATCTGGCGATGAGAGCATTTTGAAATAAGTAGTCTCAATTCTCTTTTTTATTTTTTCGGGGGTCAAAGTTGCCGTGCCGACCGTTGATGAAAGAATTCTAGTATCCAAATCATGCAAATCGGCCGACTCTATTGCACAAATTGAAAGATGCTCACAATATAAGCAACAAAATCGAATGCCCTACTATAAGTATTCCCGCCGGACCTCTATAGTCCGCAAATGATCCATCTTCGGCATTCTGCCAGACCGACCCTATTAACGAAAGCTCGCCTTGCACAAGAATCGTTTAAAATGCATCAATTTTTCACACACTGATATAATGGGGTCAAATTGGTTCCCCAACTCTAGCAATTGATTCAAGAGAAGTAGTCCATTTCTGTAAAGTTCCTTGCTCCGATACATTCTTCTTCTTTTTTTCTTTTTTTTGGACGAAATTAAATACTTATTTGTGATTTTAAATCAAATTATTTGCAGAGAGTGATTGCTCGAAGGTTTTGCTTTTGAGTCTAACGCAACAAAGAAAATAGTGACCAAGTTGGAATATTTGCTTTGTGATTTTTTGCTTTCGGCCCACGTCACCGTTTTGTCTAATCTATAACTTGGAAAATTTTAGAGCAAAAAATTTCAGACATGATAGATATTGTGCCAAAACTTTTCAAAATCGTCCATTTACGTGACTCCGCGAAGTCCGTAAGATGTTCCTGCAAATAAGTCACTGATGTCATGTAAGTGATTGCTTTTCAAAAGTTTTGATACTTAATGATTATATAAAAATTTTAAGGGTTAATACCACAAAAAATCCCAAACTGGTACATCCGTGACAAATTTACAAAAAAACTCAAACCGGTACGCATGTGACGTATTTACCCTAAATTAATTTTTTTACTACTAAAAATCAAAACTAGTATATTTGTAATAAATTTATCCTCCGTTAAATTGGAGTAATACAAAAAAAAACCAAAAACTAGTAGATTTGTGATAAACTGAGGGTAAAACCCCAAACTCATACATCTGTCAACCGTAACGTGTCATTCAACTCAGTAATTTGACAGTAAAATTTAACGAAAATTAATAGAGGGTGAATTTATCGCATGTGTATCAATTTGAGAGATTTTTTGTGGTTAAAAAATTAGTTTTTGGTAAATTTGTCACGGTATAAAAACCTAAGTTTTTAGTACCAAATTAGGCGACACACAAAACTTGTGACATCGATGCTATCCTTTTTCCATAGAACTAATTTCCATCTTCTTTCTTAAACTTACAATTGGATCACTTGAATTGACAATGAAGGGGCCAGATTAAAGAATCCATACTTTGTAACAAAAAGTTTTCCTTATTCTTCTCGTCTCCGTGCAAGTATTATCAGATAACTTGAAATCAATGTTTGAATAGAGTCGAGCGAACGTGAATTTCTGCTTAAGGTGAGAAAGAGAGACCCCCAAAGCAAAAAGCTCTTCAGTTTGCAGATTCATCTGCAGCCGATGAAGCGAACGAATCTCTGTGGTGCTTCCATCTTCCTCCTTCTTCTTCCTCCTCCTGCTCCGGATGTCATCTCCAGGGCGTCCTCCCTTTCCGTTCTCCATCACCCTCTCTCGTTCGGCTGTCGTCGGAGGTTTTGTTCGATGATCCCCACTTCTAATTCAGACGACCGGAACCGGCTCTTGTGTTACGTGAGGACAAATTGCAGAAACGGTGGTGCGTTCACGAGCGTCGGCGATGCCCTGTGCTGCTTCCGTAAAATGATCAGCGCGAACCCTTTGCCTTCCGCCAGGGATTTCGGTCTGCTGCTGGGTGCTGTGGTGAGGATGAAGCGGTACTCGACTGCGATCGGGTTGATCGAGCGGCTGCATTCGTTGGGGATTGAAGATGATCATATTTGGCTGAATATTTGGTTGAATTGCCTTTGCCGGTTAAAGCGGGTTGATTTGGGTTTGTCTATCCTGGGTAAGATCTTGAAGGTCGGGTTTCACATCGATGTGGTGGCATCCAACACCCTAATTGATGGTCTCTTCATAAAGGGCGAAACTGATCAGGCGTTGAGGATCCTCGATGATATGGTTCGAAACGGCCCCGAACCTAATGAGATGACGTATGCGATAATCGTGAAGGGGTTATGCAGGGCGGGTAAGACCTGATTGGCGATTGGATTGCTAAGGGACTGGGAAGAGAGAAGCTGCAGGATCAATTCCTTCACATACAACATAGTAATAGATGGTCTCTGCAAGGAGGGCAATATCATAGAGGCCTTGCGACTCCACGAAGGTATGAGTAGAAAGGGCTTTCAACCAGATGTTTTTACTTATAACTCCTTGGTTCCCTGCTTATGCAACCTAGGCCAATGGAAAGATGCTACAGTCTTGTTGGAGAAGATGATGAAGGCAGGAATTGAACCGGATGTGGTTACTTATACCTCCTTCATTCAGGGAGTGTGCAATTCCGGTCAATTGAAAGAGGCTCGAGGACTGCTGAGTCATATGGTGCAAAGCAGAGTAATGCCGAATGTTCAAACCTTCACTATCCTGGTGGATGCACATTGTAAAGAGGGAATGCTTGTAGAGGCAGAGGCCATAGTGGACCAGATGATTCAATTAGGTATAGTGCCTTCTAATTTCTTATATAATACATTGATGAATGGTTATTGTCTGCAAAATCGAATGGATGATGCAATGGAAGTGTTTAATTTGATGGTCGAAAGAGGCTGCTCACCTGATGTTGTTACTTATAACACGCTGATTAATGGGTACTGCAAAGCGAGAAGAGTTGACAAGTCAGAGATGCTTTTCCGAGAAATGCTTCAAAGGGGCCTGATTCCGGATGTCATCACATACAACACTCTCCTGAACGGATTTTGCCAGGTTGGGAACCTTGAAGCCGCGGAGGAGCTAATTAAGGAGATGCAATCTCGCGATCTATATCTAGATCATTATACCTTGAGTGCTTTCCTGGATGGCTTGTGTAAAATGCTGCAGATTGACAAGGCCATGATATTGCTTCGAAAGATGGAAGATTCCAAATTCGTCCCAAATATTGTGACTTACAATATTCTAATAAATGGCATGTGTAATGCCGGAAAGCTCGACGATGCAAAAGAGTTGTTTGACTGTTTGCATGCTCGAGGCTTGCAACCTGACGTGTGCACGTATAACATTCTCATGCATGGGTTGTGCAAAGGAGGACGCACGGAGGAAGCGTATCAGCTGCTAAGGGAGATGGAAGGAAATGGATGTTTTCCAAATGGGGTCAATTATAACACAATAATCCAAGGACTACTTAGAAATAACGAAAGTACTAGAGCAGCGCAACTTGTTGGTGAAATGGTTGAAAGGGGTTTTTCTGCAAATGTAGTGACGATGGAGTTGTGGGTTAAATATCTCGTGACAAATGGTGTTTCTTCCTTTTCTAGTTGAACTTTCCATTGTCTCTTAGATCTGTCCACTTTTTCATCTGAAATGCGATGAAGAGTAAATCAGATTAACGACAAGTTTCTTCCAAACATCATCTCATTGAGTTCCATGTCCCATTAATGAAGTTGTTTTAAATCTGGGAGACGGTTGACTGAATCGAACCGCTCAAGAAGGCAAATATTTGGAGGGGTGGAAGGTGGATTTTGATCCTCGTATACCTAGGTTTGGTACGAAATCTCTGTATTTAACCGGTGTATGTACTGGTCGATTAGTGCTTCTGGTGCCTAATGTTTTTCAAACAAATAGGTGAAATTCATACAAATGATCAAGCGGTCTGAGGATGATATTGAATTAAATAGATTTTAATAGCAATGACTTTTTTGTGTAATGAAGTAAATTATGTCATAAATCCTGATTAGCCTGTTGTATATGTGCTTTGAGAGAGAGAGAGCCTAGTTTTCTGTTATACTCTTTTTTTAGCACAATCTGATCCATTCAGTGTCCTATTTACCATAGATACTTCAAAGAAGATGCATACCTTGAAGTGGATGGTATTTGAATCGGTAATGGAGGATATTTGGGTCGAGCTGGGTGCTCGGATTATCACCACAGGTCGATTACATATTTGGGTTATTTGCTGTGCTTCTTACATGAAAACAACAGCGAAGTTTGAGGGACGGGTTGCTGACTGAGGAACATGGCTGCAAGTGCATGAAAACTACTCGAAGTATCTTCTCCTTTGCACTGCGACGGATTTCCAAAAAGCATCTGATGATGGATGAATGGGAACGCCATTGCCAGACATTCCCAACGCTAGACGTCTTGAGCAAACGCCAATCAACCTCATCGTAGTCGGGCCCAGATGATGTGAATTTCCATCGTCTTTTCCACTGCATCGATTGAATTACTTTCCCGATCAATAAGAAATCTGGGGGGACAGTTGATTGAATCGAACCGCCCTAGAAGGCAAATATTTGGACGGGTGGAAGGTGAATTTTGTTTCTCGTATACCTAGGTTCAGTAAGAAATCTCTGTATTTAACAGTACATGTACTCATCGGTTGGTGCTTCTGGTGCCTAATATTCTTCAATCAGGTGAAATATGTACGAATTATCAAGCGGTCTGAGGTTGATATTGAATTAAATAGATGTTAATGGCAATAACTTTACTGCGTAACAAAGAAAATTTTGTCGTAAATCCTGATTGGTGGACATGATCAATCGAACCCAGAAAAACACAACCTGTCAAGCGAAAGGATCAAATTGAAGTTCTGCATACATCCCAAGAGGATCAACTCCTCAGCTGTCTCTTTTGTCCATTTCCTGATTTGAAAAGGCAGGTTCGTGGGCTTTTGCAACTGAAGAAATTCCACATCTACGATGAAACGTAAAATCTTCAGATTTCTGAAGTACCCCCTACTGCATTATTAGATGCTGGTTTGGTTCAATCTTATGCTGATAATTCCAATTTGTGTTTCATGCATGAGCTCATTCTCTGTATTTGTTTCGGCTTCAGTTGATGACACTTACATATGATTGGAAATGACCTGTAATTGGTTTGACATGTGAAAGGGTTTCGATATCCTTGGTTTTGTCTATGCTGATTTGGCTTCTTCGAAACATTTTCTTGGCGTCGAAATGACTGAATTCTTGCCTAAGTGTCGCTGCTCAAATAGGAATCGGTATTCCAACGGTAGTAAACAAATTAATTTAGATTCTTGATGCCTTTCCTACTTCGTTGCATTCTTGTTTCTTCTTTTTCATCCAATTTCATCTGCAATTTTTTTCTTGGATGACTTTTGAACTCCGGTTCAATCAAGTCTTTGAACTATATTTTAATGATCAATGTGATCCTTGTTTTAAATAAAATTTTCTAAATTAATAAAAAAAACCGTTCACTAAATACAAACAGGGGAGAGTGACGGTATCAATGTCATGAGTGTTCTACCTTATCCACTTTAATACCAAAACTTTTAAAACGATCAATTTAAACCATAATTTTTTAAAGAGCAATCGCTTAAGTGACGAAAATTTTAATGTTGCTCATTAAAGTCATTTAAATGGACACTTTGAAAAAGTTTTGGGAGTAAAATTGATCGTTCATAAAGTTTTGGCACTAAATTAATCGTCTTTAAAATTTTGACATAAAACATTTTAAAATTGTGTGGAAGGAATTTATGTACTGAACAATATCGTTTAATGTATTTTAATACCACGAAAATCTCCAAACTAGTATATCTGTGATAAATTTACCCCAAGCTAATTTTTTTACTACTAAAAATCTCAAATTGGTACACATGTGACAATTTTACCCCAAACTAATTTTTTGACCACTAAAAACCCCAAACTGGTACATTTGTGATAAATTTACTCTCCGTTAGTTTCCGTTAAATTAAATTAATATCACAAAAACTCATAAACTAATACAACTGTGACAAACGGAGGATAAAACCTAAAACTGGTACATCTGTCAATTGTTGCATGTTATTTAACAAAGCAATTTGACAGTAAAATTTAACGGAAACTAACGGAGGGTAAATTTGTCACAGGTGTACCGGTTTGGGGTTTTTTGTGGTCAAAAAATTAGTTTTGGATAAATTTATCACAGATGTACCAGTTTGGGGTTTTTCGTGGTATTAACCCTTGATTTTTCACACATTGACATATTGGGGTTAAATTAGTTCTCAAACTCTTATATTGATTCTCGCAATTGATTAAAGAGAAGTAGGGGGTGTTTGGTTCAGCTTTCATGCTAGCATTTGGCCAATGCTAACATTCCAAATGCTGAAAGCCCAAGGCTGGTCCGGACCAGCCTTGGGTTTTCAGCATTCCACGAATGCTACTGTTCACGTCTCTCTTTTTTTTGGTTTGAAGCTGTTCATCTTCTTCACCAGGTAGCCGGCGAGGGTAGCCGGCGAGGGTGGCCGACGAGGGAGAAGGGTTGGCGAGGTCGCCTGGGATTGGGCGACCGCCCAGGCGATCGCCCAAGCGATGTCGTCGCTGGGGTCGCTCGACCCAGGTGACGCCGTCCTTGGGGTCGCTCGACCCAGGCCGTCGCCTCCTGGGTCGCGCGACCTCAGGCGGCAGTCGCCTGGGTCGTGCGACCCCCGCCGAGGGTCGCCTGGCCTCGGGCGACCGCCGGCAACGGTAGATCTGGCTTGCCGGGGGTCGCCCGACCTCGGGCGACAGCCGCCGGCGCCAGATCTATCTCGCCGGCGACCGGCTCCGGCGATGGGTAGGTTAGTTTTTTTTTTTAATAAATAAGATAATTCTCAAAGTTCATTTGCAAAAAAAATTTACCAAACACTATATTTTGGCCAAAGTAGCTTTACAAAATATTTTTACCAAACACCATTTGCATTTTCCTAATGGGCTTTCACCCAATGGTATTTATACTCCCCCAAATAGCATTTTCAAAGTTGAACCAAACAAGCCCGTAGTCTGCTTCCGTAAGGTTCCTTGCTTAGGTACTTCCCTTATTTATTTATTTTTCTGGAGGAAAACAAATACATCTTTATGATTTTAAATCAAATTATTTCAAGATAAGGTTTGCTCAATGGTTTTGCTTTTAAGCCTAACAAAATAAAGAAAAATAGCGATAAAGTTGGAATATTTGCTTTGTGATTTTTTTCTTTTGGCTCATGTCATCGTTTTGTCAAATTTATAACATCAAAAATTTTAGAGCAAAGTTTTTTTTTATAAATGATAGATATTATGCCCAAACTTTTAAAAAACATCCATTTAAGTGAGTCTAGGAAATCCATTTGATCTTCTTGTAAACTAAGCCAGCGGAGCCACTTAAGTGATTGCTTCTTAAAAGCTATGGCATTTAAATAATCGTACAAAAAGTATTAACACCAAAATGGGCGCCGTATAAAATTTGTGACACCGATGCCGTTCTTTTTCCGTAGATATAATTTCATCTTCTTTCTTAAACTTATGATTGGATGGCGTTAAGTTGAGAATAAATGGGCGAAACTAAAGAATCCATGCTTGTTACTAACGGTTTTCCTCATTCTTCTCGTCTTCGTACAAATTTTGCTAGATAACTTAAAATCACCGTTGGATAGAGTTAAGCGAACGTGAATGTCTGCTTGAATTGATCGAGTAGAGAAAGCTTTGTCTGTTTTAAATAAATAGTGGAGATGAACACGTAATTTTTAGCAATTCCAAGAATGTACGGAATGTACAAAAGTTATTTCCAATCAACTTTAGTGTGTTTAGATTGTAGCCATGTTGGTGAATTTCAATATCGCTTGATGCAAAAGTTCATAGACCTTATACATCAATCGCAAGTATAATCATAACTTCGTGAATTCACATTAGGCAAAAGTTTACAGTTTACCAGTAACATTATCCCCGTTCAAAATTTTACATATCATCGTTATATTTTTGTATCCATTAGTATAAAAGGGATAAGTGTACCGGAAGTTTTAAAACTCATCACGAAAGTACAATTGAGTTATAAAATTTTCAAAAAGTGTAATCGAGTTCTAAAACTTGTTACGAAAGTGCAAACAAGTTCTAAAACTTTCAAAAAGTGCAATCAAGTACTAAAACTTGTTACAAAAGTGTAACTAGGCTCTAAAATTGTCAAAAAATGTATTAAAAGAAAGGATTTGATAGAATCCATCTGACAAGTTTTAGGAATTGATTGTATTTTTTGAAAGTTTTAGGACTCGATTGCACTTTTCTGATAAGTTTTAGAACTTAATTGCACTTTTTGAAAGTTTTAGCAATAAAATTACACTTTCGTGATAAATTTTAGGACTTTTAGTGCACTTATTTTATATAAAAACACGAAGGTTACAGATTTAAAAAAAAAGAAATTTTAATTATACAATTGGAAATGGAGTTGGGCTTCCAAATTCGACTCTGATTAAAACTTTGTACTTTTGAGATTTGAGCTCGTCGGAGTTGGGAGTCGCCTTGGTAGAGAGAGATAGAGAGAGAGAGAGAGAGAGAGAGAGAGACCAAAGCAGAAAGCTCATCAGTCATCATCATCGTCATCGTCATCGTCGTCAGCTGATGAAGCGCAGGAGTATGTTTCGTGCTTCCATCTTCCATCTTCCTTCTTATCTCCCATTCTCGTCTCGCCGCCGTCGTCGGAGGTTCTGTTCGATCCCTACCCTTAACTTAGACGACCCGAACCAGGTCTTGAGTTACGTGAGGACAAATTCCAGAGCTAAAGGTGGTGGTGGCGGCGGCGGTGGGTTCACGAGTGTGGGCGATGCCCTCCGTTGCTTCGATAAAATGATCAACACCGACCCTTTGCCTACCCCCAGGGATTTCGGTCTTCTGTTGGGTGCCGTAGCGAGGATGAAGCAGTACTCGACTGCCATCCGGTTGATCGAGCGGCTGCATTCGTTGGGGATTGAAGATAATCATATTTGGCTGAAGATTTCGTTGAATTGTTTTTGTCGGTTACATCGCGTTGATTTGGGCTTGTCTATCCTGGGTAGGATCTTGAAGCTTGGGTTTCCCATCGATGTGGTGGCATCGAATACCCTAATTGATGGTCTTCTTATTCAGGGCAAAAATGATCAAGCGCTGAGGTTCCTCGATGATATGCGGCGAAAGGGCCCCGCACCCGATGAGACCACGTATGCGATAACCGCGAAGGGGTTATGCAGGGCGGGTAACATTAGATTGGCGGTTGAATTGCTTAAGTGCTGGGAAGAGAGTAGTTGCAGCCTTAATTCCTTCACATACAACATAGTAATAGATGGTCTTTGCAAGGAGGGATTGATCACAGATGCGTTGCGACTCCACGAGAGTATGAGTCAGAAAGGCGTTGAACCAAATATTGTTACTTATAACAGCTTGATCCACGGTCTGTGCAATGCTGGCTAGGTGGAAAATGCTCTTGTATTGTTGAAAGAGATGACGAGCGGTGGCTTACAACCGGACATATTCACTTATAGCTCATTGGTTCACTGCTTATGCAGCCTAGGCCAATGGAAGGATGCTACGGTCTTGTTGGAGAGGATGATGAAGGCAGGAATTGAACCGGATGTGGTTACTTATACCTCCGTCATTCAAGGAGTGTGCAATTCCGGCCAATTGAAAGAGGCTCAAAGACTGCTGAGTCATATGGTGCAAAGCAGAGTAATGCCGAATGTTCAAACCTTCACTATCCTGGTGGATGCACATTGTAAAGAGGGAATGGTTGTAGAGGCAGAGGCCATAGTCGACCAGATGATTCAATTAGGTATAGTGCCTTCTAATTTCACTTATTCTACACTGATGAATGGTTATTGTCTGCAAAATAGAATGAATGATGCTATGGAAGTGCTTAATTTGATGGTTGAAAGAGGCTGCTCTCCTGATGTTGTTAGTTATAGCACGTTGATTAACGGATACTGCAAAGCGAGAAGAGTTGACAAGTCAAAGATGCTTTTGCAAGAAATGCTTCAAAGGGGCTTGAATCCTAGCGTCATCACATACAACACTCTAGTAAACGGATTTTGCCAGGTTGGGAACCTTGAAGCCGCGGAGGAGCTAATTAAGGAGATGCAATCTCGCAATCTTTCTCTAGATCTTTATACCTTGAATTCTTTCCTAGATGGCTTGTGTAATACACAGCAGATTGACAAGGCCATGATTTTGTTTCGAAAGATGGACGATTCCACATTCGTCCCTAACAGTGTGACTTCCACTAGTCTAATACATGGCACGTGTAATGCCGGAAAACTGGACGATGCTAAGGGGCTGTTTAATTGTTTGCATTCTCGAGGCTTGCAACCTAACGTTTGCACGTATAACATTCTCATGCATGGGTTGTGCAAAGGAGGACGCACGGAGGAAGCGTATCAGCTGCTAAGGGAGATGGAAGGAAATGGATGTTTTCCAAATGGGGTCAATCATAACACAATAATCCAAGGACTACTTAGAAATAACGAAAGTACTAGAGCAGAGCAACTTGTCGGTGAAATGGTTGAAAGGGGTTTTTCTGCAAATGTAGCGACGATGGAGTTGTGGGTTAAATATCTCGTGACAAATGGAGCTTCTTCCTTTTCTAGTTGAACTTTCCATTGTCTCTTAGATCTGTCCACTTTTTCATCTGAAAAGTGATGAAAGAGCAAATCAGATTAACGGCAACTTTTCTTCCAAACATCATCTCATTGAGTCCGACATCCCATAAATGAAGTTGCTTTAAATCTGGGAGACAGTTGACTGAATTGAACCGCTGCAGAAAGCAAATATTTGGAGGGGTGGAAGGTGGATTGATCCTTGTATACCTAGGTTTGGTACAAAATCTCTGTATTTAACTGGTATGTGTACTCATCGGTTAGTGCTTCTGGTGCCTAATGTTTTTCAAGCTGGTGAAATTCATAGAAATGATCAAGCAGTCTGAGGATGATATTGAATTGAATAGATGTTAATAGCGAAAACTTTACTGTGTGATTAAGTAAATTATGTCATAAATCCTGATTAGCCTGTTGTATATGTGCTTTGAGAGAGAGATCCTAGTTTTCAGTTATACTCTTTTTTTGGCACAATCTTGAGTTATGTGAGGAAAAATTGCAGAAATGGTGGTGTGTTTACAAATATCGATGATGCCTTGTGTTGCTTCCGTAAAATGATCAACACTAAGCCTTTGTCTTCCACCAGGGATTTTGGTCTACTGCTGGGTGCTATAGCGAGGATGAAGCAGTACTCAACTGCGATCCGGTTGATTATACAGCTGCCTTCGTTGGGGATCGAAGAGGATTGTGTTTTGCTGACGATTTCCCTCAATTGCTTTTGCCGGTTAAAGCGGGTTGATTTGGGTTTGTCTATCCTGGGTAGAATCTTGAAGCTTGGGTTTCGCATCAATGTGGTGACATCGAACACCCTGATTGATGGTCTCTTTAGACAGGGCAAAACTGATCAAGAGTTGAGGTTCCTTGATGACTTGCGAGGAAAAAGGCCCCGCACCTGATGAGACCACGTTTGAAATAATCGTGAAGGGGTTATGCAGGGCGGGTAATACCAGATTGGCGATTGAATTGATAAGGGACTGGGAAGAGAGAGGTTGCAGGCTTAATTCCTTCACATACGGCATAATAATCGATAGTCTTTGCAAAAAGGGATTGATCACAGAGGCGTTGAGACTCCACGAAAGTTTGAGCAGAAAAGGTGTCCAACCAGATGTTGTTACTTATACCTCCTTGATCCAAGGTCTGTGCAATATAGGCCAGCTGGAAGATGCTCTCATATTGTTGAAAGAGGCGACAAGTGGAGGCATCCAACCCGACATATTGACTTATAGCTCATTGGTTCGTTGCTTATGCAACGTAGGCCAATGGAAAGATGGTTCGGTCTTGTTGGAGAAGATAATGAAGGCAGGAATTGAACCGAACATCGTTACTTATACCTCCGTCATTCAAGGAGTGTGCAATTCTGGCCAATTGAAAGAGGCTCGAAGACTGCAGTCTCGCAATCTATCTCTAGATCATTATACCTTGAGTGCTTTACTGGATGGCTTGTGTAAAACGCAACAGATTGGCAAGGCCTTGATATTGCTTCGAAAGATGGAAGATTCCAAATTCATCCCGGACATTGTGGCTTACAATATCCTAATAAATGGCATGTGTAATGCCGGAAAGCTCGACGATGCAAAGGGGCTGTTTTATTGTTTGCATGCCCGAGGCTTGCAAAGTGACGTGTGTATGTATAACATTGTCATCCTGGGTTGTGCAAAGGAGGATGCATGGAGGAAGCATATCAGCTCCTTGAGGAGATGGGACGAAATGGATGCTTTCCAAATGGGGTCCATCATAAACAATAATCCAAGGACTACGTAGAAATAACGAAAATACAAGAGTAGCGCAACATGTCGGTGAAATGGTTGAAAGGGGTTTTTCTGCAGATGTAGCAACTATGGAGTTGTGGGTTAAATATCTCGTGACAAATGGAATTTCTTCCTTTTCTAGGAGAACTCTCCATTGTCTCTGAGATCTGTCCACTTTTTCATCTGAAATGCGATGAAGAGTAAATCAGATTAACGACAAGTTTCTTGGAAACATCATCTCATTGAGTTCCATGTCCCATTAATGAAGTTGTTCTAAATCTGGGATACAGTTGACTGAATCGAGTCACTCAAGAGGGAAAATATTTGGAGAGGTGGAAGGTGGATTTTAATCCTCATATACCTAGGTTCGGTACGAAATCTCTGTATTTAACTTGTACATGTACTCGTCGGTGAGTGCTTCTGGTGCCTAATATTTTTCAAACAAATAGGTGAAATTCATAGAAATGATCAAGCGGTCTGAGGATGATATTGAATTAAATAGATTTTAATAGCAATAACTTTTTTGTGTAATAAAGTAAATTATGTCATAAATCCTGATTAGCCTGTTGTATATGTGCTTTGAGAGAGAGAGAGAGCCTAGTTTTGTGTTATACTCTTTCTTTAGCACAATCTGATCCATTCAGTGTCCTATTTACCATAGATACTTCAAAGAAGATGCATACCTTGAAGTGGATGGTACTTGAATCGGTAATGGAGGATATTTGGGTCGAGCTGGGTGCTCGGATTATCACCACAGGTCGATTACATATTTGGGTTATTTGCTGTGCTTCTTACATGAAAACAACAGCGAAGTTTGAGGGACGGGCTGCTGACTAAGGAACATGGCGGCAAGTGCATGAAAACTACTCGCAGTATCTTCTCCTTTGCACTGCGACGGATTTCCAAAAAGCATCTGATAATGGATGAACGGGAACGCCATTGCCAGACATTCCCAACGCTAGACGTCTTGAGCAAACGCCAATCAACCTCATCGTAGTCGGGCCCAGATGATGTAAATTTCCATCTTCTTTTCCACTGCATCGATTGAATTACTTTCCCGATCAATAAGAAATCTTGGGGGGACAGTCGATTGAATCGAACCGCCCTAGAAGTCAAATATCTGTAGGGGTGGAAGGTGAATTTTGTTTCTCGTATACCTAGGTTCGCTAAGAAATCTCTGTATTTAACAGTACATGTACTCATCGGTTGGTGCTTCTGGTGCCTAATATTCTTCAATCAGGCGAAATATGTACGAATTATCAAGCGGTCTGAGGTTGATATTGAATTAAATAGATGTTAATGGCAATAACTTTACTGCGTAACAAAGAAAATTTTGTCATAAATCCTGATTGGTGGACATGATCAATCGAACTCAGAAAAAACAACCTGTCAAGCAAAAAGGATCAAATTGAAGTTCTGCATATATCCCAAGAGGATCGACTCCTCAGCTGTCTCTTTTGTCCATTTCCTGATTTGAAAAGGCAGGTTCGTGGGCTTTTGCAACTGAAGAAATTCCACATCTACGATGAAACGTAAAATCTTCAGATTTCTGAAGTACCCCCCTACTGCATTACTAGATGCTGGTTTGGTTCAATCTTATGCTGTTAATTCCAATTTGTGTTTCATGCATGAGATCATTCTCTGTATTTGTTTCGGCTTAAGTTGATGACACTTACATATGATTGGAAATGACCTGTAATTGGTTTGACATGTGAAAGGGTTTCGATATCCTTGGTTTTGTCTATGCTGATTTGGCTTCTTCGAAACATTTTCTCGGCGTCGAAATGACTGAATTCTTGCCTAAGTGTCGCTGCTCAAATAGGAATCGGTATTCCAACGGTAGTAAACAAATTAATTAACAAGATTCTTGATGCCTTTCCTCCTTCGTTGCATTCTTGTTTCTTCTTTTTCATCCAATTTCATCTGCAATTTTTTTCTTGGATGACTTTTGAACTTCGGTTCAATCAAGTTTTCGAACTATATTTTAATGTTGAATGTGATCCTTGTTTTAAATAAAATTTTCTAAATTAATAAAAAAAAACCGTTCACTAAATACAAACAGGGGAGAATGACACTATTAATGTCATGAGTGTTCTACCTTATCCACTTTAATACCGAAACTTTTCCAACATTCAATTTAAACCATAATTTTTTAAAGAGCAATCGCTGAAGTGACTCAAGTGACGAAAAATCTAATGTTGCTCATTAAAGTCATTTAAATGGACATTTTGAAAAAGTTTTGGGAGTAAAATTGATCGTTCATAAAGTTTCGGCACTAAATTAATTGTCTTAAAAATTATGACATAAAACATTTTAAAATTGTGTGGAAGGAATTTATGTACTGAACAACATCGTTTAATGCATTTTAATACCACGAAGATCTCCAAACTGGTATACCTGTGACAAATTTACTCCAAACTAATTTTTTGACCATCAAAAATCCCAAACTGATATACATATGACAATTTTATCCCAAACTAATTTTTTGACCACAAAAAATTCCAAACTAGTACATTTGTGATAAATTTACCCTCTGTTAGTTTGCGTTAAATTGAATTAATATCATAAAAAAATCATAGACTGATACACCTGTGATAAACGGATGATAAAACCCAAAACTGGTACATTCGTCAATTGTCGCATGTCATTTAACAAAGAAATTTGAAGGTAAAATTTAACGGAAATTAACGGAAGGTAAATTTGTCATAGGTGTACCGGTTTTGGGGTTTTTGGTGGTCAAAAAATTATTTTGGGGTAACCTTGTCACAGATGTACCAGTTTGAGGTTTTTCGTGGTATTAACCCTTGATTTTTCACACATTGACATGTTGGGGTTAAATTAGTTCTCAAACTCTTATATTGATTCTCGCAATTGATTAAAGAGAAGTAGTCTGCTTCCGTAAGGTTCCTTGCTCAGGTACTTCCCTTATTTATTTTTTTTCTGGAGGAAAACAAATACATCTTTGTGATTTTAAATCAAATTATTCAAGATAATGTTTGCTCAATGGTTTTGCTTTTAAGCCTAACAAAATAAAGAAAAATAGCGATAAAGTTGGAATATTTGCTTTGTGATTTTTTTCTTTTGGCTCATGTCATCGTTTTGTCAAATTTATAACATCAAAAATTTCAGAGCAAAGTTTTTTTATAAATGATAGATATTATGCCCAAACTTTTAAAAAACATCCATTTAAGTGAGTCTAGGAAATCCATTTGATCTTCTTGCAAACTAAGCCAGCCGGGCCACTTAAGTGATTGCTTCTTAAAAGCTATGGCACTTAAATAATCGTACGAAAAGTTTTAACATCAAAATGGGCGCCGTATAAAACTTGTGACACCGATGCCGTTCTTTTTCTATAGATATAATTTCATCTTCTTTCTTAAACTTATGATTGGATGGCGTTAAGTTGAGAATAAATGGGCGAAATTAAAGAATCCATGCTTGTTACCAACGGTTTTCCTCATTCTTCTAGTCTTCGTACAAATTTTGCTAGATAACTTAAAATCACCGTTGGATAGAGTTAAGTGAACGTGAATGTCTGCTTGAATTGATCGAGTAAAAAAAACTTTGTTTGTTTTAAGTAAGTAGTGGGAGATGAACACGTAATTTTTAGCAATTCCAAGAATGTGCGGAATGTACAAAAGTTATTTCCATTCAACTTTAGTGTGTTTAGATTGTAGCCATGTATGGTGAATTCCAATATTGCTTGATGCAAAAGTTCATAGTCCTTATACATCAATCGTAAGTATAATCGTAACTTCGTGGATTCACATTAGGCGAAAGTTTACAGTTTATCAGTAACATTATCCCTGTTCAAAATTTTACATATCACCGTTATATTTTTGTATCCATTAGTTAAAAAAGGGATAAGTGTACTGGAAGTTTTAAAACTCATCGCGAAAGTACAATTGAGTTCTAAAACTTTTAAAAAGTGTAATTGAGTTCTAAAACTTGTTACGAAAATGCAAACGAGTCCTAAAACTTTCAAAAAGTGCAATCGAGTACTAAAACTTGTTACGAAAGTGTAACTAGGCTCTAAAATTGTCAAAAAAATGTATTAAAAGAAAGGATTTGATAGAATCCATTTGACAATTTTTAGGAATTGATTGTATTTTTTTGAAAGTTTTAGGACTCGATTGAACTTTTCTGATAAGTTTTAGAACTTAATTGCACTTTTTGAAAGTTTTAGCAATAAAATTACACTTTCGTGATAAATTTTAGGACTTTTAGTGCACTTATTTTATATAAAAACACGAAGGTTACAGATTTAAAAAAAAAGAAATTTTAATTATACAATTGGAAATGGAGTTGGACTTCCAAATTCGACTCTGATTAAAACTTAATACTTTTGAGATTTGAGCTCGTCGGAGTTGGGAGTCGCCTTGGTAGAGAGAGAGAGAGAGAGAGAGAGAGAGAGAGAGAGACCAAAGCAGAAAGCTCATCAGTTTTCATCATCGTCATCGTCATCGTCATCGTCGTCAGCTGATGAAGCGCAGGAGTATCTTTCGTGCTTCCATCTTCCATCTTCCTTCTTATCTCCCATTCTCGTCTCGACGCCGTCGTCGGAGGTTCTGTTCGATCCCTACCCTTAACTTAGACGACCCGAACCAGGTCTTGAGTTACGTGAGGACAAATTGCAGAGCTAAAGGTGGTGGTGGGTTCACGAGTGTGGGCGATGCCCTCCGTTGCTTCGATAAAATGATCAACACCGACCCTTTGCCTTCCCCCAGGGATTTCGGTCTTCTGTTGGGTGCCGTAGCGAGGATGAAGCAGTACTCGACTGCCATCCGGTTGATCGAGCGGCTGCATTCGTTTGGGATTGAAGATGATCATATTTGGCTGAATATTTCGTTGAATTGCTTTTGTCGGTTACATCGGGTTGATTTGGGCTTGTCTATCCTGGGTAGGATCTTGAAGCTTGGGTTTCCCATCGATGTGGTGGCATCGAATACCCTAATTGATGGTCTCTTTATACAGGGCAAAAATGATCAAGCGCTGAGGTTCCTCGATGATATGGGGCGAAAAGGCCCCGCACCCGATGAGACCACGTATGCGATAATCGCGAAGGGGTTATGCAGGGCGGGTAGAACCAGACAGGCGATGGAATTGCTGAGGGACTGGGAAGAGAGAAGCTGCGGGCTTCATTCCTTCACATACAACATACTAATTGATAGTCTTTGCAAGGAGGGATTGATCACAGAGGCGTTGCGACTCCACGGCAGTATGAGTAAGAAAGGTATCCGACCAGATGTTGTTACTTTTAACTCCTTGATCCATGGTCTGTGCAATGTAGGCCAGATGGAAGATGCTCTCGTATTGTTGAAAGAGATGACGAGCGGAGGCATCCAACCCAACTTACTCACTTATAGCTCCTTGATTCATTGCTTATGCAACCTAGGCCAATGGAAAGATGCTATTGTGTTGTTAGAGAAGATGATGAAGGCAGGAATCGAACCGGACGTCGTTACTTATACCTCCGTCATTCAAGGAGTGTGCAATTCTGGCCAATTGGAAGAGGCTCGAAGACTGCTGAGTCATATGGTGCAAAGCAGAGTGATGCCGCATGTTCAAACCTTCAATATTCTGGTGGATGCACATAGTAAAGAAGGAATGCTTGTAGAGGCAGAGGCTATAGTTGACCAGATGATTCAATTAGGTAAAATGCCTGATAGTTTCACTTATAATACATTGATGAATGGTTATTGTCTGCAAAATCGAATGAATGATGCTATGGAAGTGCTTAATTTGATGGTTGAAAGAGGCTGCCCACCTGATGTTGTTAGTTATAGCACGTTGATTAACGGATACTGCAAAGCGAGAAGAGTTGACAAGTCAAAGATGCTTTTGCGAGAAATGCTTCGAAGGGGCTTGAATCCTAGCGTCATCACATACAACACTCTAGTAAACGGATTTTGCCAGGTTGGGAACCTTGAAGCCGCGGAGGAGCTAATTAAGGAGATGCAATCTCGCGATCTTTCTCTAGATCATTATACCTTGAGTGCTTTCCTGGATGGCTTGTGTAAAATGCTGCAGATTGACAAGGCCATGATATTGCTTCGAAAGATGGAAGATTCCAAATTCGTCCCAAATATTGTGACTTACAATATTCTAATAAATGGCATGTGTAATGCCGGAAAGCTCGACGATGCAAAAGAGTTGTTTGATTGTTTGCATGCTCGAGGCTTGCAACCTGACGTGTGCACGTATAACATTCTCATGCATGGGTTGTGCAAAGGAGGACGCACGGAGGAAGCGTATCAGCTGCTAAGGGAGATGGAAGGAAATGGATGTTTTCCAAATGGGGTCAATTATAACACAATAATCCAAGGACTACTTAGAAATAACGAAAGTACTAGAGCAGCGCAACTTGTTGGTGAAATGGTTGAAAGGGGTTTTTCTGCAAATGTAGTGACGATGGAGTTGTGGGTTAAATATCTCGTGACAAATGGAGCTTCTTCCTTTTCTAGTTGAACTTTCCATTGTCTCTTAGATCTGTCCACTTTTTCATCTGAAATGTGATGAAAGAGCAAATCAGATTAACGTCAACTTTTCTTCCAAACATCATCTCATTGAGTTCCATGTCCCATTAATGAAGTTGTTTTAAATCTGGGAGACAGTTGACTGAATTGAACCGCTGCAGAAAGCAAATATTTGGAGGGGTGGTAGGTGGATTGATCCTTGTATACCTAGGTTTGGTACAAAATCTCTGTATTTAACTGGTACGTGTACTCATTGGTTAGTGCTTCTGGTGCCTAATGTTTTTCAAGCTGGTGAAATTCATAGAAATGATCAAGCAGTGTGAGGATGATATTGAATTGAATAGACGTTAATAGCGAAAACTTTACTGTGTGATTAAGTAAATTATGTCATAAATCCTGATTAGCCTGTTGTATATGTGCTTTGAGAGAGAGATCCTAGTTTTCTGTTGTACTCTTTTTTTGGCACGATCTTGAGTTATGTGAGGAAAAATTGCAGAAATGGTGGTGTGTTTACAAATATCGGTGATGCCTTGTGTTGCTTCCGTAAAATGATCAACACTAAGCCTTTGGCTTCCACCAGGGATTTTAGTCTACTGCTGGGTGCTATAGCGAGGATGAAGCAGTACTCGAATGCGATCCGGTTGATTATACGGCTGCCTTAGTTGGGGAACGAAGATGATCGTGTTTTGCTGACGATTTTCCTCAATTGCTTTTGTCGGTTAAAGCGGGTTGATTTGGGTTTGTCTATCCTGGGTAGAATCTTGAAGCTTGGGTTTCGCATCAATGTGGTGACATCGAACACCCTGATTGATGGTCTCTTTAGACAGGGAAAAACTGATCAAGCGTTGAGGTTCCTTGATGACTTGCGAGGAAAAAGGCCCCGCACCTGATGAGACCACGTTTGTAATAATCGTGAAGGGGTTATGCAGGGCGGGTAATACCAGATTGGTGATTGAATTGATAAGGGACTGGGAAGACAGAGGTTGCAGGCTTAATTCCTTCACATACGGCAAAATAATTGATAGTCTTTGCAAGAAGGGATTGATCACAGAGGCGTTGAGACTCCACGAAAGTTTGAGTAGAAAAGGTGTCCTACCAGATGTTGTTACTTATGCCTCCTTGATCCAAGGTCTGTGCAATATAGGCCAGCTGGAAGATGCTCTCATATTGTTGAAAGAGGCGACGAGTGGAGGCATCCAACCCGACATATTGACTTATAGCTCATTGGTTCGTTGCTTATGCAACGTAGGCCAATGGAAAGATGGTACGGTCTTGTTGGAGAAGATAATGAAGGCAGGAATTGAACCGAACATCAATACTTATACCTCTGTCATTCAAGGAGTGTGCAATTCTGGCCAATTGAAAGAGGCTCGAAGACTGCTGAACTATATGGTGCAAAGCAGAGTAATGCCGGATGTTCGAACCTTCAATATTCTGGTGGATGCACATTGTAAAGAGGGAATGCTTGTAGAGGCAGAGGCCATAGTTGACCAGATGATTCAACTAGGTGAAATGCTTAATAGTTTCACTTATAATACATTGGTGAATGGTTATTGTTTGCAGACTAGAATGAAGGATGCTATAGAAGTGCTTAATTTGAGGGTTGAAAGAGGTTGCTCACCTGATGTTGTTAGTTATAGCACGTTGATTAACGGATACTGCAAAGGGAGAAGAGTTGACAAATCAAAGATGCTTTTGAGAGAAATGCTTCAAAGCGGCCTGATTCCTGATGTCATCACATACAGCACTCTCATAAACGGATTTTGCCAGGTTGGGAACCTTCAAGCTGCGGAGGAGCTAATTAACGAGATGTAGTCTCGCAATCTATCTCTAGATCATTATACCTTGACTGCTTTACTGGATGGCTTGTGTAAAACGCAACAGATTGGCAAGGCCTTGATATTGCTTTAAAAGATGGAAGATTCCAAATTCATCCCGGACATTGTGGCTTACAATATTCTAATAAATGGCATGTGTAATGCCGGAAAGCTCGACGATGCAAAGGGGCCGTTTTATTGTTTGCATGCCCGAGGCTTGCAAAGTGACGTGTGGACGTATAACATTGTCATCCGTGGGTTGTGCAAAGGAGGACGCATGGAGGAAGCATATCAGCTCCTTGAGGAGATGGGAGGAAATGGATGCTTTCCAAATGGGGTCAATCATAACACAATAATCCAAGGACTACTTAGAAATAACGAAAATACAAGAGCAGCGCAACATGTCGGTGAAATGGTTGAAAGGGTTTTTTCTGCAGATGTAGCAACTATGGAGTTGTGGGTTAAATATCTCGTGACAAATGGAATTTCTTCCTTTTCTAGGAGAGATGTCCATTGTCTCTGAGATCTGTCCACTCTTTCATCTGAAATGCGATGAAGAGTAAATCAGATTAACGACAAGTTTCTTCCAAACATCATCTCATTGAGTTCCATGTCCCATTAATGAAGTTGTTTTAAATCTGGGAGACAGTTGACTGAATCGAACCGCTCAAGAAGGCAAATATTTGGAGGGGTGGAAGGTGGATTTTGATCCTCGTATACCTAGGTTCAGTACGAAATCTCTGTATTTAACCGGTGTACGTACTGGTCGATTAGTGCGTCTGGTGCCTAATGTTTTTCAAACAAATAGGTGATATTCATACAAATGATCAAGCGGTCTGAGGATGATTTTGAATTAAATAGATTTTAATAGCAATGACTTTTTTGTGTAATGAAGTAAATTATGTCATAAATCCTGATTAGCCTGTTGTATATGTGCTTTGAGAGAGAGAGAGAGCCTAGTTTTCTGTTATACTCTGTTTTTAGCACAATCTGATCCATTCAGTGTCCTATTTACCATAGATGCTTCAAAGAAGATGCATACCTTGAAGTGGATGGTATTTGAATCGGTAATGGAGGATATTTGAGTCGAGCTGGGTGCTCGGATTATCACCACAGGTCGATTACATATTTGGGTTATTTGCTGTGCTTCTTACATGAAAACAACAGCGAAGTTTGAGGGATGGGTTGCTGACTAAGGAACATGGCTGCAAGCGCATGAAAACTACTCGAAGTATCTTCTCCTTTGCACTGCGTCGGATTTCCAAAAAGCATCTGATGATGGGTAAACATGAACGCCATTGCTAGACATTCCCAATTGTAGACGTCTTGAGCAAATGCCAATCAACCTCACTGTAGTCGGGCCCAGATGATGTAAATTCCCATCGTCTTTTCCACTTCATCGATTGAATTACTTTCCCGATTAATAGGGTTGGCTCTCAGCGGAGGTACATTCCTTGCCATTTTTATCTGTTTCAGTTACTGACTCAGGTGTTTGTTTTTAAGTGTCTCACTTACGACCGGAGGATTTGCCTGGACAGTCTGCCTCTCATCACGCCATCTACTCTTGGTTTGCTGACACAATCATAGTAGCATGCAAGCGTTTTGGAGACAAGTCTGAGCTAAGTTCATGTGTGGATACCATGGCAGACACAATCAATTGAACCCAGAAAAAACAACCTGTCAAGCAAAAGGATCAAATTGAAGTTCTGCATATATCACAAGAGGATCAACTCCTCAGCTGTCTCTTTTGTCCGTTTCCTGATTAAAAAAAGCAGCTTCATGGGCTTAGCAACTGAAGCAAAGCTACTTCTACGATGGAACTTAAAATCTTAAGAGAAAATTGGTTTCTGAAGTATCCCCTGCTGCATTATTAGATGCTGGTTTGGTTCAATCTTATGCTGATAATTCCATTTTGTGTTTCATGCATTATCTCATCCTCTGTACTTATTTTGGTTTATGTTGACGACACTTATATTGTATGAACAGTAACTGACTTGACATAGTTTCTGTTTTGCTGATTTGGCTTCTTTGAAATATTTTCTTGGCATCGAAATGACTGAATCCTCGCTTTGCATCTGTCTTGTATGCTGTAAATATGTTCTCGACCTCCTTAATGATTTCGAGTAGCGATTTTTATGCATATACCGGGGACAATGTCATGGTTATTTCTTTCCGAATTTCAATTCGGAGTTGTGCTTCGAGGTCAGCATATATGGTCGATTCACAGGTGGCTTTAGCAAGTTTATAACCATTTCTTTTAGCCTGTAGGCAGCGTTTCCTTCTATTGATTTAGGCTTTTGGTTTTGCACTATCTTGCAAGTCCTCTTATTTGCGTCTCCAGCTGGTGTCTCTTGAAGACTCGCTCAGGTGTCATAGGAACAAAGCCAATGAGGCGCTTGTGGGTTAGATACACGATGCAAGTTTGATTTTTCATACTAGTCATTAGCTTTTAGCTATTTACTTAGGTTTTCTCGTCATAAAATATCAATTCGAGAACTTTAAAATAACATAGAAAGTACAGGAAACACATATAATGTCATTTCCCTCAATAAACACATGACAACACGTACGGCAGAAACAACCACGTCATAGAAATTAGGATACATGACTAAAGCATTTATTCTTCACCACACTTAAGCAATGCACATCTCAGTGCTGTTACCATTCGAACAAGGTTCTCTATGTTTGGTGCCAAACTACTTAACCAGTGAAGGAGTAGTTTTCATACCTCATTCTACAATCTTCAAGCTCCATTTGAGCGCCTAGACTGTTTGGACAGATCGCCAGTATTTGGGATTTAACAGAGCTAATGCATATGCCACAATCGCTGTAAGAAAGCGCTTGGCTACAGGCGGCGTGACCATAGGCAGCCGCTGTGGGATAAGGAGACACGATGGAGTAGTCATAGTTCGCATGATTCGGTGTCACGGTCACCATGTCCTCAAGGACATAAGCCATGCTGTTTGCATAAGGATTGCCCCCCGAATAGGAATCAATATTACAAGCCCAATTAACTATGCCGGCGCGCGGGGCACCTTTGACAACATTGAACATTAAGAGGGACAACATTAGCATAATTGCAACTCTTGAAGGAGTATCCATACTGTGATATACCTTAATTCTTTTTTTCCCAACCCTACTTTGTACATTGATAGGCCCAGGTCCTGACTATTTATAATGGTTGTGCCCAATAGGCTTTCTCCTACGATTAGCATATGAACCTTTCTTCCATGAATGCATAAACAATCTTAAAAGCTTCTTACTGTTTGTTTATAGAATGGAAACAATGCAATTTTGATATTTTGCTATGGGCAAGATATGCAACTTGATCTGTTTAAGTAATTCAAAATATTTCTTTGGTCTGCATTTGTCCTTTTTGTTATGGCTAACCTGTCGTTTTACTACCTGGGCAACAATCGTGCACAATCGTGCAAATTTGAGCGTACACAAATTCGTCGCTCTCTTTCACGAATCATCGGTAATCCTGGTTTTTCTTTTTTTGGAGTTACTCAGGGTTTTGTAACGTTTCAATTGTCTAAACCAATGTTCATGTGCGTGTCGTTTATGTTGCTCTTGTCGTTTTCCATCTTGTTCTTTATTTAAGGCGCGTCTATTTGTCTAGAGTTATCGTTCGTTGACTCCAACAGTTATAGACAACTTAATCAAGGAGATTCTTGATGCCTTTGCTTATTCGTTGAATCCTTGTTTCTTCTTTTTACATCCTATCTCCGCTAACATTAAAACTATTCAATTTTTAGCTTGACCCGTACTTACAAATTTACGTAAACCGTTGCGTTCACATGCATCACATGAGATCCTTCGCCGGAGCCCACGGAATGGATGATATATCTAGAGAAATAGCCAAAAGATTTATTCGTAGGATCATTTCAACAATTATCTCGATGAATACTTGGCAAACATGCTCACATAGAAATTTTCTTATTTTTCGATGCATCAATAGGTATTCCTTGAAAATTGGACAAAAAAAAAACCCATATCCGGTTACTTAATGAATAGCCTAAAGGCAGCATGCATTGATAAAATCTTATATGTATCTAGTTATGGATGGAGCTTGAACATATTTTTTCAGTGAAAGTAAAGAGTAAAGATAATGTCCCTTACCCACCCATGGGTAGCTCAGTTGGTTAGGGCGTACTTGGGATTGTGTAGTTAGGCGCACTGGTCCCAAGTTCGATTCCCCAGCTGAGCACTTGTGATTTAAGTGGGGGGCCATGGCGGTGGGTTGCTGTGCTAGTCTCCCCCGAGGAATAGTCGAGGTACGCGCAAGCTGGCCCGGACACCTCGGTTACCAAAAAAAAAAGATAATGTCCCTTGAAGTAGGTACGTTTGGGCAACTATCGTATCATGACATTATTAATATATTTGCAAATAGTAATAATTAATTACTGTCGGTACCCATTTTTACCACATGCTTTTAATCGGCATGTGAGTTATTTGTGTCCACTTTTACCATGTGACCTTATCGCGGGGTCGAAGTCGAGGTCCGTTATTCAACGATGCTCGCAAAATCGCGAGGGAAATAGACTCGGCTTTTTGAGCTCAACTTAGTAAAACTCGACCTACTTAGGGAAAGCTCGACTTACTTTCTTGACCATCTTCTTGGCCTATGGTTGCTTGCGACGGAGCGAAGTGACATTGAGTGACAGATAATTGCTACGCGACTTGTGAAATTAGTTATAAGAAGGAAAGATTTGCAAGCATTTGTAAGTGGGTAAAGCTGTAATCACGCGTGTCGAAACGGTGAAAAAAAGAGAGCAAAGCACCGTAACACCTAGTGTGCCTTCAAGGTTTAATCCATTCGACCTATGAAGTCTATGTGCATGCATGAGATTAAGATTGTTCAAAGGGCAATCAAATGGAAACCTTGAAGATCAAGTGGCTGTTGAAGCCAAGGATACGGGGGAAGATGTGGAGAATGTGAAAATTGAAGAACGCCTGGAGAATTGCCTTGGCGTGAGTCCCTCGATTTTCGTCGACTTCTCTTTGGCATGTTCGCCGATCGAGTTTTCATCGACAATTGCACCGTCGGAGTTTACTTTGATTTGGTCTTTTTTAAGTTCCTTAATAGGAAGTAGTGCTTTCCATGGTACGATTTGAAGGTAGGCCTGCCTCTTGTACAACAAGCTTGTTCGAAAGCGTGAAGTAAGAGATCACATTGAACGCGAGCGGTTTCATATTGGCTACAATCCTTTTTTGGTTGCTTTCTCAATCCGAGCACATCAAGTAGAGACTAACTATTTTATAGCTACGTGTCATTACTCCAATGGTGTGTTTGTTTTGGCGGATAATTAACGATAAAAATGCTTGTATCACTTACTAAAAGTAATGAAGAAATAATATTGTTACGTGGATGAAAATGTTTAGGCATAAATTATTGTCTGTGATGTTGTGATTTCATTTGAAATCATATCCTAACGATGTCTATGTCTTTTCGTTTGAATTATAACTAAGAAAGGTAGTGCCGACCCTGCGATTATGAGGAAGGTACCGAAAAGGAGACCGATGACGTGGGTATGACTGCCCGGCCAGCCAAAAACCCAAAAGGCCCAAGCCCATTATGAATTCAAGGGTGATGTTGCTGAGCTCCTCCTATTGATTCCCTACACGATCTCAATTTTTTTTTAATATAAAATTTCACATAAAAAGATGTTCTTCGTTTTTTTCAAAACAAAAGAAAAATCACCAACTAGATTTAAAGAATTTCACAGTGAATTTTTAATAACATTCTATAGTGTTTTCTGTGTCTAACTCGGAAGATCAAAGCGGATCTATTCCTTCTTGATTGCTTGCTTGGTCAAGCAAAGACCTAAACCAAAACTTTTGCTCTTCACTATTAAGCAAAACTAGATTAAGGCATCTCTAATTACTTTTCATTATGCTTTTTTCAATTTTGGGATCTTCATTCTTGTAGATAATACTATCTTTCAAATTTTAGTCATTCTTAATATTTTTATTTATATTGCATACACACGATTGAGAGAAACCAATTTGTCATTACAATTTGCAAAAACCCTAATAAAGAAAGATCTCCAAGCACATCATTGATGGGAAAATTGTTCAAAGAGTCTTAAAAGCTATTGCACTTTTGCTAATTCAGTCATAAACCTTTTAATTTTGTCAATTGAGTCTATCCATCCAATTTTGGCAGGAAATCACTGATGTTGACGCCGATCGTCCTACATGAAGCAGCCAGTACTGACGTGGATAATTTTTAATAATAATTTTTTTTAATTTTCTTTTCTTTTTCTTTTTCTTTTTCTTTTCCTTCTTTCTTCCTCCTCTAGCTGGTGGCTAGGACTCGCCCCCGCTGGCCACCGACGAGGGCGAGCTTTGCCCGCCCCTAGCAAGGCCGACCTTGCCAAGCCATGGTGAGGCTTGACCTCGCCGCCAGGCATCGCCAATGCCCGACGACCGGCTAGAGGAGGAAGAATGAAGAATAAAAGAAAGAAAAGAAAAAGAAAAAGAAATAATAACAATAAATTTAAAATTTATTAAAATATTATTAAAAATTATCAACGTCAATGTCGGTCGTCCTACGTGGCAAGGTCGGCATCCACGTCAGTGATTTTCGGCTAAAATTGGCCAGATGAATTCAACTGACAAAAGGTGAAAATGTTTAGGACTCAATTGGCAAAATGAAAGATTTAATACTGAATTGGTAAAAATGCCATAGACAGAAATAAGAAGATGTCTATTAGAGGCATATCAAATACCTTTTCCAAGAGACGACTTAAGATACCGCATAATTCTTTTTTCAGCTTCAAGATGAGGGATACGTATAGAGTACATAAATTGACTAAGGACACCAACTGCATATGCAAGAGCAGGTTGCACGAAAGGAACTAACATCTCATCTCATCTAATAAGGAATAGGAATCGAATCCGCTCTTCTATGTGCTAGATGTCTGCATTTCCACTGCTAAAGGAAGCAGGGGAAGTACAGGAAGCATCGAATGCAGAAGACAATCTTTTCATCAATAAGTGTAGGATTTTTTGGACAATTTTCTCGGTCATCGATTCCTCAATGATTTGTCCAAGGAATTGCCTTCCATGCAATACAGTATGTAAGAATCAATGGAGGCAATAGCGTACGTCGTCAAACTAGTCATGCTCATGGACAGATCAACCTTAATTTAAGGTCCTTAAAAAGGGGGATTCTTATAGATAATCTCTATTTGTTCATCGATTAAGAAAACAAGTGTCGACAAAGATGGTGGAGCCCCGGGACCATTGAGGTGGTTCGGAGGCTCTTTTCAGTTTTCAGCGTCACAAGCAGATACAAAAGATAACATCAAGGGATTCTGTTCTTGTGTATGTTTATGATCTTGTTCATGGGGTTGATCTAGTCGCAAGGGCGAAATTTTTTCCTGGTTTGTCATATCAAAAGCATGAATTAAGAATTCATGGAGAAATAAGACTAGCTAATAAGAATAATTCAGGCTAACGATAAAAAAAAAAGACTAATCTTAGTTACACGGACCGCGTCAATCTTATTTAAGTGTAGAGGTTTGGTTGCATAGTCTGTATAGCCAATCGATGGTTAATCAATTTAAAAGTCCGTTTTAAATTTTCATATGCAATAATTTAGTTGCAAAAATAGGATTATAGCTAGGTTATTAAACAGTAAAATGACTAAAAATTCACAAATTGAAGGACCTTTGCTAAAGGGCCAATCAAATTCTTACATTTAATTACAGGGTCTTTTTTCTAATTGCTCCTTTAATCATATTTTGATATTTTCCAACGTGGAATGGACCCGTTCGAAAATAATTAGACGATAAACAAAAATCATCAAAGATGGGCATTTCTTAATCTTATTCAACAATTTCTAAAGAAAGTATTATTTATTTATTCATGTATTTATGATTTCAAACGACGCACTCGACTTAAGGCGAAATTTCCGTACACAAATCAAGGAAGTTGAAAGAAAGATAAACTAATGATCACGAGTGGCATAACACCAAAACTATCATTTCTTTTCAGGGAAAAAAAGAAGGAAAAGAAAAAAGGAGAATTATATGAGCTGACTAATTAAGACTTAACATCAGAGTTTAGATCAATCAAACACTAATCAATACTGATTAAGGTGTGGGATCAGATGTCACAATCAAGAGCATTGAAAAATCATGGAGAAGGCAGAGGCAACAAACTTGCATACGCTAAGGAACCAAATATTGAATCACGGAGATTCGGGGTTAGGAGTCAAGAGTCAACGTTGTGGACGGTCCAAAAAAATATTAAATTAGCAATTAACCAAAGTTTTTTATGATTAATTAGAGACCATGCAATGATTTTTGGACTTCGAAACCCTAACTTTATTATTTTCTTGTGTGCATGTCCATTTCAATCCGATGTTGATGGGCTGATAGCCTTCTTTGTGCGTGCATTATCATCCCTTATGTGGTGATCTTCTCTTTAGCTTTGCCCTAAAGCATGGGTTTGACAGAGCGAGACCAGCTAGAAGACCGTCAGGAGAGCTTCACCTTCAGCAACTGCGACTTCTCGTCCTCCTCCTTCGGCGTCGTCTTGTCTGACGGTGAGGACAGCGACGAGTCGTACATCGAGATCGAGCTCGAGCGAGCCGGACCTTACAGAACCGGCGACGTCCAATCCGACGACGAGGACGGCGAGATAGAGCTGCGGATATCGATTTCGTCCCACGTCCCCTTTCCCCGGCTGTCGATCCCGAGCTTCAGCCACGCGGTCGATGCCGCAGAGAGTGGAAGCAGCCAGTCATCTTCGTCCGCCACGAACACTTCGACTTCTTCATTTTCGTCAAAGTCTCGAGATGACAACAAGAAGGGGATGAAATCGAAGGAAATTCCCGGCGGCCGGAGAGGCGCAGTGCAGTTTCCGGCCGTTGGCCGTCTACTGAGCATGCTCGTATCGAGCTTGAAGGTACCGCCGGAGATTTGCGAAGAAAACAATGTTGCTTGTAGCAATGAAAAGCAAGACAAGAAGACTGAGATGCTGCGCACGAGGTACTTCAAAAGCTTAAGATTCAGATGCATCGTCTTGTCCTTGAAGCTGTCCTAAATTCATGGCATGATTCATCTACCTGCTGCCTAAAGTTCATCGTTCTATACTCTCATGCATGGAAAGTAGCTTTATATATCATTTCATAGCCTAATCAATAACTCTACGCCATTAATCTCGTTCAATTTAGAAGGAAGCCATCATCGAAGACAAGAACGACGATGAACGGAGGCATCATGAAGTTCTTCATCAAGCTCCGAGCCATGCAAGCGAAATCCCTCTTGGCCCCAATCATGAAGACCCGCGACGCAACCGCAACCGATCCCAAAGGCAAGAAGAGGACTTCCGGCAGAGAAAGGAAGCAAAAACTGGAGGAGACACTCGAGTTCTACCGGAGGATGTCCACCAGCAAATCAGCCAAGAACTCTTCGTCGTCGCCGTCGTCGTCATCAGCAGGGACGAACCAGTGTTACAACAAGAGCTCGTCTGTGAGGATGAATAGCAACGGCGATGACCGGTCATCGATTTCGAAGATGAACAGCAAGAAGAGTGCTGCGGAGGCTTCGAACAGTGGTTGGTTCAAAAGAACGTCGTCGTCGAGCTGTCCGAGTTCCATTAGGTGCTCCCCTCTTCATGCCGGAGAGAGCTCCATTCAGGCGGCGATTGCTCATTGCAAGAGCTCGTTTGCTCCGTTCCCTGGATTTTACTTTTGATCTTCACTGTAAGTTAGATTTGCAACATGTATTGGAATAGTAGCAATGGTAGTAATGGTGGACTTCACTTTTGATCTTCAATGTATGAATCATATTTTTACGGTTATATATTTTTCTAGTCCCTTGTTGGAGGAATATCTCTGATTACCGGGTTAGCATTCATGGACGTCATTCGCATGCAAACTTACCCACATATTTGTCTATGTTTGCAGCCCGCTAATTAAAAATCTTTAATTTTATGTTTGGTACGACAGAATGGAATGGAATGCTTATTCAAAATATTTTTATTTAGTAAGGTGCGAAATGGACTAGAACTAGCACTCTTGTGTTTAGTTGCAAGCAGAATGTGAGGGGAAAGAAATGGGAGGATTGTCTAAAAAAATTGGGTTAATACCACGAAAAACTCTAAATTGGTACATTTGTGATAAATTTATCCCAAACTATTTTTTTGACCACAAAAAATCCACACTGGTACACTCGTGACAATTTTACCCCCGAATTAATTTTTTGACCACAAAAAATCCCAAACTGGTACACCTGTAATAAATTTACCATCCGTTAATTTCCGTTAAATTATACTGTCAAATTTCTAAGTTTAATGATACGCGGTAATTGACAGGTATACCAGTTTTAGGTTTTACCCCTCTGTTTGTCACAAGTTTACCAATTTGTTATTTTTCGTGATATTAATCCAACTTAACGGACACTAACGGAAGGTAAATTTGTCACAAATGTGCAGTTTTGGGTTTTTAGTAGTCAAAAAATTAGTTCAGGGTAAAATTTTCACAGGTGTACCAGTTTGAAATTTTTGGTAGTCAAAAAATTAGTTTGGGGTAAAATTGTCACAAGTGTACCGGTTTGGGGTTTTGGTGATCAAAAAAATAGTTCAGGCTAAATTTATCACAGGTGTACCAGTTTGGAATTTTTTGTGGTCAAAAAAATAGTTCGGGGTAAAATTGTTGTAAACGTACCATTTTGGGGTTTAACGTGATATTAACTCAAAAAAATTTGAACCTTATTAGACGCCCGCTAATTCAGTTATAGACTATTCAATTTGGCCAATATAGTCTCAAATCTTTTGACAATTTTTCAATGTAGTCCATTCGGCTAATTTAAACCGAAAATCATTTACACGGCGGTTCAATCATAACGTTGACGATTTTTGCAATTTTTTAAGTTCTTTGACTATTTCTACTGTTCATCTTTTTCCTCCACCTGTTGATGCTGACTGAATCGCCAAGTCACAGCATATTAAATAATAAATTAGATATTAAAAAACATTAATTATTCGATTAAAATTTCTAATTACATTTCAAAGTATAATTGCAAATATAGGTACTAAATTACATTTCGTATTTTAGTTATACTAATTATAATTAATAATTTTTTTTAGTAAAATCATCTAAATTATTAAGTTTTTGGTTAAAGAAAAAGGAAAGGAATAGGTCATTCCTCCACTTAGTACTAATAACTATACTATCAAATTCAAAGTGGATGCCGACCCTTCAAACGACTCTTCATATGCAAGAAGTCTATAAATTAATGAAAATTGTTTAATGAAGACCCTGAACTTCTTGATTTTTTGTTAGTTGGACGTCTCAACTCTATAATTTTTTTGTTCAAGTTAGTTTTTCCGTTTAAAAAGACACGAAAATGCTAATGTGCTGATTAAATGAATACATGGCATCTTACATGGCTTTAAAAAAATTACAATAAATAAATAACAAATAATACATAATTAAAAAAAACAAGATAATTACTAAGAAATTCAAAAATAAGCAAATTTGAAAAAAGAAAAAAGAAAGAAAGAAAGGAAGAGAAGTGTGTTCAATAGTGGTGAACGGTAGGGGTGTGCAAAACAGACCCCCAAATCGAGAACCGCTCGGACCGGACCTATCCGGTTCTCGGGAGTGTTGGTCCAGTTTCCAATTCCTAAAAGTGGAACTAATGTCTAAACAGTCAAGTTCCTAGTTCCAAGGGAGAACTAGACCGGACTGACTACATATGTATTTTTTTATTTTTTCAAAAAAATTGATAAGATGTGAACTAAACCCTAAGTGAACTTCATTGACATAAATTCATCAATAAAAATTAGTAAAAGTGAACTAAATCCTAAGTAATCGGTTCTATTGGACCGGACCGGAGTTCGATCCTTAGATCTCAATTTTGGGAACCAGTCCTTTCGGTCTGATTCCTAGTTCCACCTTGGAACCGGATCAGACCGAAAACCTATCACCCTCAGTGAATGGGGCTCACTGAGGCGAAGCGTCATGGGATGGCCCAACTTGGCGGACAACAAATGCATGCGACAGCTAGATTAGTGCGACCTCAATGACGACGGGAAAATTATCCAAAAAGTCCTAAACCTATTGCACTTTTATCAATTCAGTCCTAAACCTTTCAATTTTGCCAATTGAGTCCTAAGCCTTTTCATTTCTTGCCAATTGAGTCCATCCGGGCAATTTTGGCCGGAAATCGCTGACGTGGACGCCTGACGGCCATGTGGCACTGACGTGGACATTTTAAAATAATATATTTTTTATAATTTATAATTTTTTTTTCTTTTCTCTTTTTTTTTTCTGGTTCTGAAATTAGGGCCGGTGAGGGTGGCCGGCCAACCCTCGCCGACTCTGGGCGAGGGCGTCGCGGCCCTCGCTGGCCAAAGCGAGGGCGTCACGGCCCTCGCCCAAATCCGGCAAAGGTAGCGACGCCCTCGCCTGGCGAGGTGGGCCGTCGAGGGCCACTAAGCCCTCGCCTGGCCAAATCTTGCGAGGGCGTAGCGACCCTCGCTTGATTTGGGCGAGGGCCACGACGGCCTCGCTCAGAACCGGTGAGGGTCGGCCGGCCACCCTCGCCTGCCCTAATTGCAGAACCCAGAAAAAAAGAGAGAAAAGGAAAAAAAGAACAGAAAAAAACATAAAAAAGTCATAAATTATTAAAATATTATTTTAAAATGTCCACGTGACCGTCCAGCATCCACGCTAGCGATTTTCGGCCAAAATTGATCGGATGGACTCAATTAGCAAGAAATGAATAGGTTTATGACTCAATTGGTAAAGTTGAAAGGTTTATGACTGAATTGGCCAAAGTGCAATAGGTTTAGGACTTTTTGGACAATTTTCCCCGACGACGACAGTTGACGACCACGATCAATTCTGGGCTACAACTCAAATGGCACCAAATCAAGAAAACAAGGCAACATCCCAAATGACAATTCAACGAGCAAATTCCCACTAAAATAGCCATCACTCCCGAATTTAAAACATTTAGTAAGAATGAAAAAAGGGTTAATATTATGAAAAACCCCAAACTCTTACATCTGTGATACATTTACCCAAAATTAATTTTTTAACCGTAAAAAATCCTAAACTGGTACACCTTTGACAAATTTACTCTCTATTAGTTTTCGTTAAATTTTACTTTCAAATTGCTGAGTTGGATGACACGTAACAATTGACAAGTATACCAGTTTAGGGTTTTACCCTTCTTTTATCACAACTGTACAGATTTGTGATTTTTCATGGTATTAATCCAATTTAATGAAAACTGACGGAAGGTAAATTTGTCACAAATGTACCAGTTTGAGGTTTTTTATGGTCAAAAAATTAGTTTTGGGTATATTTATCACATATGTACAAGTTTGAGATTTTTTATACTTAAAAAATTAGTTTGAGATAAATTTATCATAAGTGTACTAGTTTGGGGTTTTTCACGGTATTAACTCATGAAAAAATAAAGTTTGCCAGCTCTACTGCAATCTTAAACCCTAAAGCTCACATCCATCAGTGGGTCGCATCGAGAGATGACCAACTGGAGAAATCATTAAGCGCGAAGTGTGATCGGAGATCAAATCTAGCTCACCTCGGATTGCACAATCCCAGTGACCAGCCCTTGGCGCATGGGCGTTGCCACCTCCACCGGCGATAGGGGTATGGGCATTCCATGTGAATTGCCATTCTATTCCAATATTACTAAATTTTGTAATATCTAATCCGATCGCCACAAGATTACCAAATCAACATTGACGTCGCACTGATGTGTCAATTAGCATCAGCATTTGCCTTTCTTTTTTAACGGAAGAATTGACTTTACTAAAAAAAAAACTATATAGTTTAAAGAGTCAATTGCATAAAAAATAATGAAAAAATTGATTGAACAATTTACAATGCTTCACACACTTCTTTTAACCTTCCTTTCAGTTTCAAGTAGGGGAATGGCAATTCCATTTTAAATGCCCTTCTACGCCAACTTGCTAAACAAGACACCATTGAAAAAGAATGGGGATTCCGTTTCATTCCGAAACTTTCAAACGATTTGGCAGTGCTCTTAATATGAAAAAATAAAGAAAAGTTAAATGCTATTTAATGAAAATTAGATATTCTCGAACAGTTACTAATATGAAGCATTCCCAATTTTTGAAATCCCTAATCCTTATTTTCTTGCTAAATATCCCTCACATTCATCTCCAATTGGGTGCTAAAGACCTAGTATAGTTTTGATTGGGGAAAATTATCAAAAAAGTCATAAATCTATTGCACTTTTGTCAATTTAATTCTAAATCTTTCAATTTTACCAAGTAAGTCCTAAACCTTTTCACTCATTGCCAATTAAATCCATTTGACCAATTTTGGTCGATAAATGTTGACGTGGACGTTGACCAGCTTACATGGTACTGACGTGAATAATTTTTAATAATATTTATTTATTTTTCTTTTTTTCCCTCCCTTTCTTCATTCTCCAGCTGATCGTCGAACCTAGCTAGCCTCGCCCCCGTTGGCCTCAGGCGAAGACGAGCCTCATTGGCCCCTGGTGAGGTATGGGCAAGGCTTGCCCTCCCCAACAATGGCGAGGCTCGGCCATGCCAAATTTGGCAAGGCCAACCTCACCCAGCCATGGCAAGGCCGCCTTCGCCCGAAAACGGTGAGGCTTGACCTCGCTATGGCCAGGCAGGGTTGGCCTGGCCTGATCTATTGAGGTCGAGTCTCGCCTAGTGACGGTGAGGCTTGCCTAAGGCTAGCAAGGTCTAGTCAGCTGTCGACGCCTGGCGACTGGCCTGAGGAGGAAGAAGGGGAGGAAAAAAAGAAAAAGGAAAAAAGGAAAAAGAATAGAAAAGAAAAGTGACTAAATTGGCGAATATCTCTACCGAAAATTAGCTGAAAATTAGCCGAACGGGCTCAATTGATAAAAAGTGAAAATGTTTAAGACTCAATTGGCAAGAAGTGAAAATGTTTAGAACTCAATTGGCAAAATTAAAAGGTTTGTGACTAAATTGGCAAAAATGTAATAGGTTTAGGACTTTTTGGACAATTTTCCCATTTCGTTTGCATCCAACTTATTTTTTAGATTTTTATTATCATTCATCATAGAGTAATTGCAAAATACTAAAGATTGCGCAAAATGTTGGAAATTACATTAATAATTTTAAGAGAGAGAGAGAAGTATTAGCGACAAGAATGGAGAGGGTGATGACTAGGCAATTTGGCAAATAAGACATCTAGATTTTTGAAAATAGTTATGGGATTAATATATTTTTGGAATGGCTCTTTTGAGAGATTCATTTTGGAAAAAGAAAGAAAATCGATTTTCCAACAATAATAAAAATAGACACGTCTACTAAGGACGGGACAAAACCCTAGCAAAACCCAGCTCAACCGCTCGCCCCTCTATCTGGAAAGCGGAGCGAAGCGCAGCACATCCCGTTCACGTCAATCCTCTGTCACGAGACTCGCAGCCATTTCCGCTCTCTCTCCCTCTCTCTCTGCACATTCCGAGCCACCGAACGATCAAGACAATTGAGGTACGCTTTACTGTTGAAGCTAAGCTTCTGGAGTCGCTTCTTCGGAACCAGGAGACTTGGTTTTGTGAAGCAAGAGTTGATCTTTTTGCCGGACCCAGATTTTGTTTGCAGGTAATATTGTCGGGTCGGCATTGGTTTGTGTTGGGATGTTCTTTACTCAAATGGGTGGCCGTTTGTGCTGTTGCTTTACGTTTCTTTGCTTTGCTGTTATATGGCGAATCTTTCGGTCATAGAGAGCGTGAACTGATGTTTTAACTTTCAAGTGGTTGTTAACTGCTGCTGTTTGAATGGCTAGATAGTTGTTTGATTGGGGATTTTTGTTTCTGGGTGTATTTCCTTATGGCCTAGGACGCTGTCTGCATTGGTCTTTTGGCAAATTCAAGTTTTAAGATTTGAGCCCTTCGGATTTCTATAGAAGAATGTACAATAGGCCGCGGTTAATGATAAAGCTTGTGGATTACTTGTGCTGTTCTTCTGTTTAGTGTGACTGATCAGAGAGTAACGTCACTCACTTGACTGGTTGGTTCTGTTTTCAAAACTTGGCTGAAAAGAATGTTGTGTCGGCATGTGATCAGCCGTGTGGGTTAGTTCATGTTGGGTATAAGAGTGCGATAATGGAGTACATTGAGTTGTTCAAACAGATTTTTAGAGATTGGTCCATATTTCTTCACATGGCTTAGTCTTGCCCAAGAACCGTGCTATCATTATTGGATCGATTACTTTTTGCTTCTGATCATGTGAATTTTTCTTCTTCTTTTTTTCCCAACAGGTTCTTGCATTAGCTTGACAGTCTTCTGCCATGACTCTTCTGGAGCTTATAACCAAGGCCACTAGTGGTCACAACTCGACAGATTCTGAGTCAGAATATCCAGTCACCCTGAACCCAGACCATATTCTTCAGAATTTGAAGCCTAAACAAGAAGACGGAGATCCTCTATCTCTTGTTTGTCCTGTTACAGGATGGCAAGTCTCGCAAACTGATTCCCAGCTCATTGATTTAGTCGGCAAGTTCTCTAACAACCTAAAACAGAAGCTCAAGGACACTAACAAATTTGAGAGGAGTGAGTTTTTTGAAATTTTGGAACCTTTTCTTGAGAAAGTTCTTCAGATTGTCGGAATTTCAGTTGGGGTTTCCCGAAACCATAGAAAGTATGCAGAGGTTTTGATTGAGAATGTGGGTACTCTCGTGGGTAAAGGCGTCATGTCCTTGATTTTGGAAGCATGTGTGGCTCTGAATTTATGGGAACTGGTGGGATGCATGGTTATATGTGGGATTGTCGATCATTCATGCTATTCGAATTTGATATTCAATCTATTGCTGAAGAGGAGGTCGGATTTGGTTTGTCTTTGCATTAAGCATGCCCCAGTTCTTCATGTAGATGAGCTGGTTTGCATCTTGAAGTACTTCCTTTGTCCACCTAAAGACGCCTTGGATAGCATGGTCACTGTGAGGAAAGAATTGGAAAGCCAGGCCATGTCAGCTATCGCAAAGGCGAGTGATAAGAATCTTACAGAGAAGGAATGTGGAGTTGCGAGGGATGCTGCGATTCTGCTGATGGTCGCTCATGATGGTTTTACCATTTCCGAGCTTTGTTTGCATCATTTGTTAGCATTGGCGAATGTCGATGAAGTGATGTTGTCGTCTGCCTTAAGCAAGTTGAATGGAGAAGAGATGGCGAGTTTGCTCAGTTATTTGGAGAAGTGGCTGAAGAAGTATGAAAAGTTTCCTCAAGCATGCCCGTGTCCACAAGCGTCATCCATGTTGGGGTTGTGGGCTTGTGATTTGGTTCCTAAACTTGAAGATGTTGTCAGATGCCTCAGCTTGGTGCTGGACACAAACTTCTCCTCCTTGGTGTTGCATCCGGAGTTCCACAGACAATTGACATCTATGGAGGGCCTTGTGTCTTCTTTGGCTGCCGAAGCGAGACTGTGCTGTGTGTTGGACAATACCGTCGATAGTCTAATGAATGCAAGTCAAAGTTGCGTGCTCTAGAATCTGTTATTAGTTTTGCATCATCAATCATTCGGTCACAGTGACAACATTGAGGGATCTCCTAGAGTGGAGTACAGTGATGCGAGTGTAATTCAGATGTAGAAAAACGGAAATTGTATGTTGAGATTTCTTAGTCATTATAAGATACATTCTAGGGTTCAATCTTTCCAGATATTTGTTGCTCTCTCTCTCTCTCTCTCTTTTCCCCCTCCCTCCGGATGATGTTCCTGCCACCTGATCATTTGTAAAATTAGGCAGGTTTCAATTTTCTTCTGGGCCAACTAGTTTCCATAGGATAGAGGCTAGCCAGAGACGATGCTTTGGCAAATTCATTTGCAATTTAGTATTTGGAGTGAGCACTCTCTCCAATTGAAAGGATTTTCACCAAATATAGCGAAGGGATTCTGGACCTGATTTCGTAGACCAAAACGTTGTCATAGTACAAGGATTCAGAAAGAGGATGAGAAGGTCGAACGCTCATTGTGAATTCGGTGTGTGAGAATGACACGGCCAAAGGCGCTGACTCTCCAGTTTTCTTTTTCTTTACCCCTTTTTTAGTCCCCAACTCTACAATGTTGAGCTGAAAGAGGAAAAACACCATGTAGCCATGAGTGAGGATATAGCTTGTTTTTTTTTTTTTTTTGCTCTGTAGGATATAGCTTGTTGAGATACTGAAAATTTTTGTACCTTGTACCTGTCAGCAAGTATTAGTGGTATTCCGAAGGTCAGTTAAATATCATGCCCGGTCTGAGCTCATCGGGTCGGAGATTTCTAAGGATGATGAAAAAGTTGACCCGAATCAAGGAAATTAGCCTTGGCCAAATCAACCCGATCCAGCTCAAGCAAACCCGGCGCTTACAAACAAAAATCTGTCTTTCAGGGTTTTGTTTACTTGGCTCATCAAATTGATCCCAGCAACGTGCACATAAAGTTACTAGATAATTAACTTGGCAATGCTTAAGTACACTCTTAAAGAACCTTCATTCATTTATTAATTTATTCATGGCTTTCCTTTTACTCGCTTTGGAGAGTCACCTGCAAATGTATATCTTTCTTGCATGCTCACTTCACTGTCAGTTCTTGCGGGTTGCGGATCATTGCTTTTACCAGTTAGTATTCTAAAATCAATGTATATAATCCAGTTGTTAATGAATCGAATCAAAAACGACAACCTGGGGTGATTTGATGTCTACTTGATTCCATGACTGCGTTGTCCAAATCTTCCCAGAAACAGAAACATAGCAAAGCCAAATCTGGTAGTCGTATCACCAAAAATGTAACAGACACAAACATTTCTCTTTCTGGCCTTCTCTCTTCACTTCCACTTCACACCACGTCCGTCTATATAATCTGTAGCGCTGAAGAACGAATCCTCAGAAACCCAGTCACACTTTCTTTCTTCTGTTTCAGAAAGTAAAAATTTTTCTCTTCACAAATCTATAACAATGTCCAGGTTTGGTTCACCATTCATCATGTAACTTTATAAAAAAAGAATAATCCCCATTTTGTTCCTCTTTTCTTTTCCTCTTCAGTTCCTTCAGATATCTGTGTCGATAGGTAAATGCAGTGGGTGTAAAAAACAAAGTCCTAGTTTCTTTATGTTAACTTAATTTCTGGTGCTGTAGGAAAGTGCAAGTGTTGAAGTGGAGAGAGGGACAGAGGCGGAAAAGTCCGCGAGTCTATGCCTTGGGCACGTGCAAGTCATGGGGCACAAATCATACGGATGACTCTGTTCGCATTTCGCCACAAAATGATATAACTGAGAAGAGAAATGACTCCCAGGACCAGGAGGAGGGGCCAGCATCTAGGACCAGAGCCAGGAACAAGAGAAAATTGCCCACCCCTCATGATCACGACGTGACAGTTAGTCCTCTAACCTCTTACTTTGTTATAAACAATCGATCATACATGCAACGTGCGTGTCCGTGTATTGATTCATTGTTCTCCGTCATTTTTGTAAGAAATTATGTCCAATTATGTATTGATGATGTGTTTTGAGCCCCAGAGAAAGTTAGGTCCTATTGTAGTTGAGGTGATTATACTCTCTTCCCAATAAAAGCTAGTGAAGTATTTTTCTTCCGTTGTATTGTCACGTGAAACTCCAAAAGGACCCATTAGGTACTGGGTTTTTCAGAACCGAGAGGGTGACCCTTCGGAATTTTCTTTCTTGCTTTTGTTGGAAATGTTAATACAGGTTAGAAGCGGAAGAAGACTTGAAGATCATGAAGTTGATAGAGGTAAGCCTTTTAGCACTAGCAAAACAAGTGAACAATAGTTTTACTTCCTCTTCCTAAGTGTGATTATCCTGAAACTTTACTTTGTTCAATGTTTTCAGATGAGCAACAGGTGATGCAGGATCGGGCAAAGTCTAAACTTGCAGATCGTGATGGGAACAGAAACAATGGTTGGTTGCCTCAGTTCAGTCATCTAAATCTGCAATGCACCTATTCCTGCCAGCAGAACAAGTCATCTAACTCAGATACTCGATCCTGTTTTCAGGCCTGCAATCAGCTCAACGTCTCGAGTCGTCCTCAACACCAGAGATGCCGGAAAAGCGTGTGCTAGAACTCGTTATCGACACTTTACAAAGGTGGGATTCTTATGACAGTTGATCTATGACAAACTCTGGCAATTAGACTTGGTAAATTGTCGATCTGGTTATGTACTGAACATATTTTGCCAATGTCTTTCTGTTTCTGACCTCATGCTCTTTAATCAGGAGAGACACTTATGAGATATTCGGTGAACCAGTTGATCCGACCGAGGTATTTGTCTGGTCTTTTACGTTATGACATTGTTTGCTTCTACACATTTGTTTCTCCTTGTGCGACTGACCCCGAGTTTTCTCTGTTTCTTTTTCCATATAAGGTTGAGGATTATTACAAAATCATTGAAGAGCCTATGGATTTCGGAACCATGAGAGCTAAACTTCATGAGGGAATGTATAGTAGTCTTGAACAGTTTGAGGTATAGTCCTTTCCTCTTCTAATAGATTTGCCTTTTTTTTATCCTAAATGAATGTAACAGTAGCTATTCTGACCAAAAAAAAAGAATGTAACAGTAGCTACTGTCTGTCCATTCATTAGATTTATTGGCCAAAGGGTAGCATCCACTGTTTTACGGCCCTGCAATATTCTAATAGCATCTGGTTGGAATAGGAGAATAGACTTGCTGTAATTTTGTTTCCGATTTCTGACTAAAATTTGTTATCAATTATCGATAGACAGTCTAACATCTTATGCAGTACGAAAATATAACACGATATACAAAGGCATATACTACTGTAAGCTTGAAAGATAGGAGCTCTCTTTGATTTTTCCTTGTAGTTTTAGTTGAGATCGGCCCGTCATTATTACCAAAAAAAAAAAAGAACCATTGGCTCATGATTTTATTCTATCGTACACGATGCCGGTGTCATAGATTTTCTTTTCCATGCTTTACATTAAGTCTTTTTATCATCCCAATGACGCACACACGTTACTGTCAAATCGAGGACAAAACAGCAAGTGAATGCAATTGAAATGTAAGAGAGGATCACTGTCATGCAAAAGTCTCGACATCATCTGACTGATTAGTGTCTTCTCTCTTTGCTATGTCCCGTGCAGCACGACGCATTCTTAATTACCAAAAACGCGATGCGTTTTAATCCGTCGGGCACCACTTACTTTAGACAGGTATGTTTAGCTTACTCTAATAGCTGCCCCGAATAGATACGAACATCCAAGAATGCTCAACAAGTCAGTTCTCTCCTATGGTTGTGCAGGCTCGAGCCATCCACGAACTAGCAAAGCAGGTCTTTCATCTCCTTAGAACCAATCCAAATGATTTCGAATTGCAATTCTCGGAAACGAGAAGAGTGACTAGGAGATCTCAGGCAGAAATTAGGGGTCAAACTAATAGTTCTTCTAGGAGAACTCATAAGAACGTGAGGTCGAGTCGGGACATATCATCGAAGGCCTTCCAATCTTCAACAGGTCCATCGAATCTCAGGAACGTCTCGATGAACTCTAGGAGCTGTGGTACTGCTAGTCTTGTGCAAGCATCAAATGGACCAAATCTTGGTAACAAATGAAGTATCTTTTACCATCATGGTTTCTATGTCTCAAAGTTCCTTGGCCTGCGAGAAACCAAGTTTACACAATATCTCAGCCGATAGACAAGAAGAGAATGGACAACGGAATCTTGCCTGATTATGTAATGATCTTTTCGTTTTCCTCTAGGTTACAGCAGAGACTGGGGACAACAATCCAGCCTTCCTGATGCGGATCGGCGTTCTTCGTACAGGCCTTGGACATCCCTCCTCAATGGAAGCGATCCCACAAGCAAAACAATCGGGCGTGTACAGCCACTGATGCACGTAAGTTCTGAGCTCTTATTCATGTCCGCATGTAAATTTAAGTGTGATGTGGTTTCTGGGTGCTTGTATACTTACTGAGGAATATGTGATCACGGCATAAAATTCCTAGTCTCTAACTGATGGAAAAGAAGAATACATCCTGAGCATAAACGTTGCTTATCCACAAGTTCAGCTTCATTCGAACATGACAATTAGGCCAAATTGCCTACCATCGCGCCCCGAGGTTACAATTGACGAGTGATTTCACTAGTAGTAAGGCAACAGTGAGCGACTGATCAAAATGGAACTGTGGCATTGACGGTGAGAATTCTCGCCTTTTCCAGGTGAAGCAACAGGATATTGGCTACAGAGAGAGTCTGGTGTTGTTCTCCAAGGGCTTAGGACAGGCCGCGCAGAATATAGTCGAGAGGAAGTTGCGAGCATTGGACTCGGCATTAGGCATGTCTCGGCCGGATGTTCCGGAATCCCTGAGGGAGAACCGCGTCTCGCAATCCTCGCCATCCTCGCTCCAGAAGAACAAGAGCAGTGTCTGCGCAACTGCCGGCACAACGGAAATTTCAAGATCACACAACCAGAGAGATTTGTGTCCGGGGATCAGTAAACTGTGCGATGTCGGAGCAGCATCAAAAACTGACCGACCGGAGCATGCGACTTCTCAGTTCTTATTCGACTTATCGTACCTAAAGGCGAAGCTCGACCAGATGATCTCTTCAGGCCCGGAAAGATCAGCTCAGCCAGGTCTCCAAGCCGAGAAGCCCTCTTCCAACGAAAATGTCTACCGGCGATCTTTGATCTGCGAGAAGGAGCTGAACATCCATTGCTATAGTCGCAAGCGACGAGGATCGCCCTTCGATCCGGGTCATCACGGCGATTCGACCCTTCAACCGGAACAAACCATGCATAACGAAATGCCGCCTCGCCTTGCCAAGTATGGAAGCATACACAGCGAACATAAGACTTGTTTGTGAAGCGATTAACGTTCACCAAACGAAAATTGTGCGGTTCTTTTCAAGCGGGTCGTTGCTCCTCCCTCAGTCCTCACCAACCAACATTTTTGATCTTCCACCGTGTATCACCAGAGCAAAACTTTATGTACGGATTGGCCAACGAGACAGTGATTTTTTTTTTTTGGTCGGTCTTACTCTGTCTCTCACTCACGATACACATTCAGACTTGCGCCCCACCTCTTGCAGGGCGTGGGTGTCGAAATCCACATTTTAAACTACGCGGCCCCACCCCTACCTCCTGCGAAGGTGGGGATTCGAACTCCCCACCTCCCCCTTCTCAAGTGAGAAAGGTGGCCACTGGAGTAAACCCCCAGTGATTGTGTCCCCATTGTTACATCAGGCACGTAGCACCAAAAGCACGCTGACAAAAGTACACACGAATAAAGACATTCCGTGCAAAATCTCCCGTGACGACACAAGAACACGACGCGTTGTGTGTGCGGGTTCATGGGTGCCGATGAATGAAAGACCTTCTTTGAGTCACTCTCTCGATCTATATGGAAACCCCGCATTATGCATCGGAATTTCGACCGACCGACCGAACTTTAGAGAGCTACGACATAAAGAACGGGAAATCGACACGGATGTTATTCGGGAAAAGTTCACGATTGAATCAGTACAAGTAATCGATTTGCATTTTACAGGTGATATGCCATGATTTGATTTAAAAAAAAACTTAAAAAATGATTCAAAGATAAAAAGGAACCAAAAAAACAGGAGATGCCTTTCTCAAGAAAAGGAAACCATGCATGTAGTCAAAGCTGTTTTCGCGGGGGCCTCCAACGATTGCGAGCTGGGTGACCCCCAGCCCCCCCAACAACATGCATGCGGAAAAGGTTGATCATGGATTCCAATTCCAAGTAGAAATTGCAAATACCACTCTTTAAAATGTATTCATGCATTTGCCTTTTTCCACGACGAGGAAGCCCGCTTTAAGTAGGTAAACTCTCGGATCACGAGAAATAACCTTTTGGATCAGGTAAGGCGCGAGCCGAAACCCCGAATATGGTCACCCAAATATGAAATTATTTGCAACTAGTTGCATGGGGAATCGGACCTGGTGTCGTACGCTTAATGGGACACATCCACTCCCGTTCCCATGTCACTCGGCAAAAGGACACTATAAGTGCCATAACTTATGTACGGAGATCACTTTGGTGCCATAACTTTTTTTCGGATCACTTTGGTGCCAAGTCGGAGGAAAAACGATCACTTAAGTGTCATAAGTTTTTTTGGATCACTTCAGTGCTAAAATTTTTGAAAACGATCACTTAAGTGCTAAAATTTTTAAAACGATCATTTAAGTGCTAAAATTTTTGAAAAACGATCACTTAAGTGCCAATCTCCGGCGAGCCACGTCAACTTCAGAAATTAATAAAAAAAATGCCACGTCGGATTTCCGGCGAAAAATTGTGTACGGCACCGGAGTTGGCACTTAAGTGATCGTTTTTCAAAAATTTTAGCACTTAAGTGATCGTTTTTAAAAAATTTTAGTACTAAAGTGATCCAAAAAAAACTTATAGCACCAAAGTGAGCGCCGTACACAAGTTATGGCACTTGTAGTGTTCTTTTGCCCATGTCACTCGGCCAATGTGTAGAGTTTGTCTATTTGTTTTGTCACGGGAGATGTTCGAACATTTTATGTGATCAATCCCGACGGTGGCGAACGTCTCATCTCCTCCGCGTGCATCGGGTAAGATTCCACCCATCGGTGTTCAGCATTGGTCCAAATTTCAATGACGCTAATGATTCGGATGTAGAATCGACCGCGTCGTCTTTTTTTCCTTTTTTTTTTTCGGGTCAAAGCGTCCTGTCTTAAGTATTTCATCACTCGAGCAATCATTTTCAGATTTCAAAGCTGCAATTGTCGCCTAAACATTACGTATAGATGAGATTGGGTTTAGACCGTCGGATTTAGCGGAACTTATGTCGGGCCCACATAAGTTTCACCGTTTTTAACGGTTCAAATTTTACGGGATACTATGTTCTTTAAATAATTTCACTCGAGTTGGATGTGCACGAACAAGAAAAAAAAAAGGGATAATGATACAAATGGTCTATGAATTTTTAATTTATTTAATGTGATCCTTGAACTTTCGGTACATATTTAATATAGTCCCTGAACTATATGAAAATATTCATTATAGTCCCTGAAGTGATCTTAAATCAATGGAAGGACTACATTAAATATTTTCATATAGTTCATAGACTAAATTGAATATGTATCAAAAGTGCACGGACTGTATTACACAAATTAAAAGTTCAGGGTTCACATTGCACGTCGGATCAAAGTTCAGGGACCACATTGAGTAAATAAAAGTTTATAAATCACGTTGCACATCGGGTCAAAGTACGAGGGACTATGAAAAACAGCAAGGTTCTCATCCTCACAGTCGCAGGCTAGTGCCTTCGCCTCGCGCCGTTGATTTAGAGGACATGGGAAAAGACCTCACGTCGAGCTCCGATCGGACGGTGATACTTTTTAGTGTTTTTTATTTTATTTTAGATTTATATTTTAGTTTTATTTTTAGAAAATATTAAAAAAAGTAGGGGGTGGCAAAAGAGTTCGTTAAGACGTGAAGGAGGTGGTTCTCTTTTTTCCCCTCTCGTTCCCCCCAAAAACAGCTCACCACCTTCCCCCAAATTCGTTCGAGTGGGGCAACCACCGCCATCCACCGTCGTCCGGCGGCTCCTCGTCGGCCCTTCTCCGGCGGCTCTCGCGGCGGTTTCGTCCTACCCCTCCCCCACGCGGCGGCGGCGGTGGCCCATTCGGCTCGATTCGATCCTCTCCTCTCTCTCTCTCTCTCTCTCTCTCTCTGTCTCTCTTGCGGGACTGTTGTTGCTCGCGTCTGTGACGGCAGAGCGTCGAAGGGAAGGGGAGGGGGAGGGGGCAGAAACCCGGAAATGGCGTATCGGCGAAGGCACGGGATCACGAAATCGTCGACCTTCAAGGAGGAGATTTATTCCGCTCCGCCGGCGACCGCCGACGACTCCTCGTCGTCGTCCTCCTCTCTGGCCGCCCAGGCGATCAGAGCGTCCGCCGCTCACCGCGAATCGTCGCTCTCGTCTGCGTACGGCGACTCCGCTTTTGCGTACAGAGACAGAGAGAATGATCCTCTCAGATCTAAGGTTGCGCTTCTGCTTCTGCTTTTCCTTCCTTTTTCTTTTTTTCCTTTATTTTTCCAGGAGCTTTCGTCGATATTTCGTTTCTCTGTTTTGTGTCTCGCTTCGATTCAATTTCATTCGCTGTTAACGAACGAAGAGCTGGCTTTGTTAGGGTGTTTCGTGTTGCTTGCATTTTGTTCTTTCATGTAGGATTCACGTGATCTGAGATCATTTATCTGAATCAGAATTTTCGGCGTCCGACGAAGCGGGCGTGTCTTAGTTAGTCAATTTGGAAAATTTCCCTTACTTATATGCCTGTTCAAAACTTAATTTCGAGAGTTCTCGATCACTGATGCATAGAGCGTCTTTGCAACTTCGGATTGGATAACATGCGATTTGTTAATTCAATCTGATTCGTTCACGTGCGGCATGCATATTCGAGGATATTGTAGGTTCTCCGATGTGTTTTAAGTTCTGCAAAATACTGGGAATTTATAGAAAATTCATCATCGTGAAGCAGCTCAATCATCTGCTTTTCAGTGATTGAAACAGATTGCCCTGAATATACTTTCTGAAGAACTGAAACGACATCTGTTTTAATTCATGCATTTCTTTTTGACCCGTCAGCTATAATTTCCGCGGGAAATCGTACTGATTACTGTGATTGTGTATGAGGAATTAAAATTTCTTTACTGGCATCATAATTTCAATCTGGAATAAGTATGGAGGGGTAAAAAAAGAGAGTGCAATCACATTTCAATAGTTTAGCGTCATCTACACCTGGTCTTGGGACCCTTCAGTCTTTGAGGAATTTTACTGTAGGACATTTCTGCTCATCTCCTAGAAGGAAAATGCATTGAAGGTGACTGGTCAGTAAAATCTGGTTGCCTTAAGGAATTGTTTTTGATCGAGCTCCGGATATATTTTGCAGCATCTGATTTTTCCTTTGGTTGTCGTCAGAGATATATCATCCCTAGCTGGACCCTTCGAATTTTAATTTATTCCAAGAAGTTCCGCTAAATGAATTAATCTCCTTTCTGGAGAGTTATTTTTTTTTTTGGCGTGACAATTTGACAATATATGGCCTTATATTAGTGTTAAGTTGGAGGTAACACTTTCCAAAATTTTTTAAGTTTCTCCATAACGTTGACCGTTCATGTTTTGTCTTTCTTTCGACCTAAAGTTGCATGTACCTGAAGGAAACAATCATCTTTCTTTCAAGTTTCTCCTTAATGTGACAGAACACACATATGTAGTGGTTCAATCAGGAGAAGAAATTATGTATTACACATTCTCTCTCTCTCTCCAGCTCAATGAATATAGTGATTGAATTGTAGAGCTTTTCTGCCTATGGGAATTCATCAGCGCAAATGGAGTCGAAATCTGGATTTTGGGGTGTTTTGGCTCGCAAAGCTAAGTCAATACTGGAAGATGAAAATGTATCTCAACAGTTTGAAAACCCCAGTAGAACAATGCCTCAGGTGATTGATAGCTCTGTGGATGGCCAGGTAAATCTTATATATGATTTGAGGAGAAAAATTGATAGATGTTGACATGATACTTGTTGATTTGAACTTTGAAACCAATTTTTAAATATACAATAGGACATTATGATATTTATGTTCTCAATTTAACATGTGCTGATGCCTTGATGGTGCTTGCTTCTACTGGTTCTAGCATACTCATCAGATTTCTGAGAGCTTCAAAAGAATGGACAACCCTAGATTTCGAAAGGGCTTGGATAGGATCACAACTTCGCTTAATCAAATCGGTGATACTTTTGAAAAGGCTTTTGAGGTAACATCACTAGTCATCGTTTATTGTTATCATAGTTTGGCCGCTTTTTGATATTACCTGCGAATCTGTGATTTGAGTTTATTCATTATGAATACCCAAGTTGGCCCAGTTGCAAATATTTCCCTCTCTATGGCTTGGATTCAAGACTCATTCATCCACCTTTACACTTATTCAAGGAAAAACAAATTTCCGAGTTTTATCCATCTCTCATCCTATTGCTATATATTTCTATGGCCATGATCCTTCTTCCCTTTAGATAAGTATATTTATGGCAAAATTATCAAAGCAGGATATAGGAGCTGTTACGGAGAATTTTATATTAATCAGAGAGTATAATTGGACTGACTTAACAAGGAATGAACTTGTAAACAACCTATTAGACAAATCATTGTGCTCGGTTGTATGCACAAGATTGCTTGCAGTTCTGAACTTCACAGCAGAAACAATGCCAACCTAGAATATTTCTTTTGAGATCAGAATCTTTGATCAGTTACAAGATTCTTTGGTTGATACGCATGGTAGAGATAGGCTTAATGTATGTGATACCCTTTTAACTTAGCCATTGGCCCAAAAGAAAAGCAGAAAAAAGAACGACAGAAAAACTTAATGTCAACCTAGTCTAGCTTTTAATTCCAATTCCCTCAGATTCTATCAGATAAGCAAAACTGGAGAATTTTATGTTCGACAAAGAAATGGTAGTGCAATTAGAGAAATGTTATCTCTAGATTCAAAACATGTTGGGCAGAAGACCAATTACCTTTTTGAGCTTGATTCCACTTTTCTGGCTCATCTCTTGTGAAAAGTCTGTTATCAATGGACAACCAGACATTTAGACAAAAATTTGCTGTAGAGCATCTGTGTCACTTTGCCAGAGTATAAACAGATGTATATTCCCCAAATTACCATGGATGGTATAAACAATGATCATTGCCTTCATCAAGCATACAAATTCCACATGAATCATTGCCAAGTATTGGAAATCTAATAATGCTTTTGGAGCATAAAATCAAGCATAACATACAAATAAAATGATCAAATGCTGTCATCAAGCTTGCCTTCAAAGTGCATCTGCGAGAGTTATTTCCTTGCCTATTGGTATCTTACCAGGTCATGTGCGAGCAATATTGTGTCCTCCTTTTCCATCACCTTATGCATGCTCATCACAACAAGGCTTTAGCCAAGATTTAGAAATCTATCGTACATCAATTTACAGAAAATTTGGACAAAAATAATCTTTTCTTTCGAAACAATCACTTCAAAACACTGTTTAATACCAGAGATTGCAATAGCATTGCCAGATCTATGGGCTTTGAATGTTTGAGATAACCTCTCCAGGGTTCTCTCGGAATTATTTAGTAGTCTGTCTGGAACTCATGTTCCCCAGCTAGAGCATAATAATTTAGTTCGTCTGCTACTGTGGGTGACATCAGGGAAGCTTTTTAATGTCATCGTTTCAAACTAAATTATGTTTTCTATTTCAGCATTGTTAATACCAATGCATATTCTGTCATTTTTTATGAGGACTTTGGGAATATAGTAATATACCACCCTTGCATCGTTGTTTTGTAAGCCAAGCAATACTGCTCATTTTGTAAAATGTTTCTTCTGCTGCTCTTGCCTCTGTATACATGTTGATTGGCACCATCTTGACATGCGCATACCCTCATGGCCTCTCATTAATTGGTTGAATTGAATAGTGATATCAGTTATGATTCAGCCGCTTGACATGTTGATGTGCCTCCAATATTGATAGGAGCAGTGGTCACAGATTGTTTTATCTGTGAGCTTAGCTAACACATGACTGCTAAGAACATATTCTTCTTTCATTGTATTGACAATCAGTTTTCACTCAGATTAAATAGATGTTAATGACTATGTCAATTCCTGTTTAGACTAATGCTGTTTTCTGCTATGTATTGATTAATGCAAGATTAGAACTTGAGTCATAAAGATATTGGAGTAAAATGTTGCCCTGTGCTCAATTTCCTTCTCCACATTTAACTGTGCTGTCTTTGATGGACTAGTGTTACTAATGCCTTGAAATGATTATGGCATTCCCTTGCCATACTAGAAATTAAATGCTCATAAACTTCTCAAATATGTACAGGAAGGTCGGACTATTGTGGAAAATAAGACTGCAGATATTATTCAAGAAACCCGCAAACTGCAAATTAGAAGGAAAGGGAGTAACCTGGAGGTGCAGAATCAAAACCCCGGCATGAATAGTTCCTGGCAGCAGCCAATCCAACAGCAGAACCCAACCAACCATGAAACTCAACTCAAGGCATCTCGCGACGTAAGGTGGCACCCTTGTAGTGTATGAATGGCTAAGTATTGAATGCCTCAAAATTGCGAAATTCGACTTGTGCAATTCGATGGTAAAACATTACTCGCACGTGCATGCTGCTCTATAACAAGGACTATCCTCTCATGCAAGGCATTTTTTATTAGGAATAAGTTATTCTCATACATTACCTTACTCAATCTTGGGGTCATGATAGGGAGTGTCTACGGTACAACCATTGTACAGTATAAAGTTTTTTATTTCATGACAACTTTTGCACTTGATTACAACCACACTCTGAAATGTTGTAAAACAAGAAAAAAAACTCGCGTTTTGGGATGTTTTACGACATTTTTACTTGGTTATGACAGCATGTCATAATGTTGTATCGTACAACGGTTATACAATAGAAGTTCCCGGTCATGATACACAGACCGAATATTAATCCAAATGAGTCATTGTATTTCACATAATTTGGCAGGCCAGCACCTGAATGTCCATCTAGTTTTTTTTCCTGATTATGCATTTGAAATATTGACAAGGTTACTAGATTACTTTCAGCATCAATTTTATACTGTAGGAGGTGCTTTTCTTTCTCTCAATTTTCTTGCGGATCCAGTTTCTTACATCTACTAGCTGCTAATTGTTGTTCGGTCACAGGTTGCGATGGCAACAGCTGCAAAAGCGAAACTTCTTCTACGTGAGCTAAAAACTGTTAAAGCAGATTTGGCTTTTTCAAAGTTGCGATGTTCTCAGCTTGAAGAAGAAAACAAGAGCCTTCGAGAAAGCCGGGAGAAGGGGGGTAATCCTGCAGATGACGATATGGTTCTCTCTCTCTCTCTCTCTCTCTCTCTCTCTCTCTCTCTCTCTCGCGTGCATTCAAAGACACAAATATTCACCATGCACGAGTCTGTGCTCTCATGCACTGTAACTCTTTGCATATTGTTAGGCATTTTAGGCCCACCTCCTACTCAGCTTCAATTGCATCATTACCTACATGTAACTATTTCCCAATTTGCTATTAGTTGCAAGTTATTATCCGACCCAAGAACCACAATGGTTAAGCTTCTCACAAATAAAAGCAATATATTTCTCAGATACGCCTTCAACTTGAGACACTTCTAGCGGAGAAAGCTCGTTTGGCCAATGAGAATGAAACGTATTCACGTGAGAACCGCTTTTTGAGGGAAATTGTTGAGTATCACCAGCTCACCATGCAAGATGTGGTTTATATAGATGAGGGGATTGAAGAGGTCGCAGAAGTTTATCCCATCGGTTACCCCTCAGTTGCTAGCATGCTCTCACTTTCCCCAACTTCACCAAAATCACCAACCTCACCAACTGAGACACCTGCGCCCACAAAAGGCGAGATTTTTAATCTCCCGGCCGTGGAAGAAGAGGACGACGATGGCATTGAGGAAGAAGTCATCGAGAACTTAGATGACTCGGTTACAAACGAAGAAGGTGATAGAAGACCAACAACAGCTTCCGCCTAAGTTTTTGAGTCCCTATTTTATTTACAAGATCTGGCGAATGTCGATTTGTCTTAATTCTTTTTCTTCTTTTTCTTCCATTGTGGTTTTTCATCTGGAAGGTAAAAGGGGGTCGGGAGTAGACCATATGCTTGCTTGCATTAAGCTATTCATTGGGTTTGTGACTGTGTAACGCGAGCTGTTTGGTTTTGCTCTTACAATAATGTCTTGGTGTTTGTTTGTATTCCTTCGTTGATGGCCTAGAGCGTAAAGCTAAGCTAATTTTGTAAATGATGTTCTCTTAAAGATTGCACTCTGAACTCTTGCAAAGTTTGAAGGTTTCCAGGCCTCTAGTTGATCTAGATATCTGACTAGGAGAAGGATCGGTTTGAGGTGAGTTGATGTAATTTACAACTCGGAGCGAAGATCGCTTATACATATCTCAAGTTCTGACTTGATAAGTTGTCTCTCAAGCTCGACCTTTAGCTGATCTGACTTGACTTAAATGTCAAAAGGAAATATTAGTCTGCTCGAGAGTTAAATCTGGATGTCCAAAATTGAATAACCATGTTATATGCATGTTCCAACACTTAAGAATGCATAAATATAGTTGACATAAATGGAAAACAACTCGACGTTGGTATGTTACCTTCAATTTTTGACAGTTTGTTGCATAATTTAGAGAATGACATCAATATGGATACATGAAAAATTTTGCTACATGAAGATTCTACGTTTCAGGAAATGGACTACAGAGAGAGCTGAGGAGTTGATCCTCATGTTATATATGCAGAACTCCAATTTGACCCTTTTGCTTGACAGGTTCCTTGTTCTAAGTTCAATTGAACATGCCAGCCACAATATCCACGTGTGAAGTTAGCTGAAAGAGCGCTCTCCGAAATGCTTGCACGCTATTATGATTGTGCTGGGAAACAAAGAGTAGAGAGCGCGACGAGAGGCAGCAGACCGTCGAGGCAAATCCTGCTGTCGTAAGTGAAACACGCAAAAACAAACAGGAAAATGTGTTCCTGAGTCAGTAATTCAAACAGATAAATGTAGCTCCGTGGAGAGCCAACCCAATTGATCAGGAAAGTAATTCAATTGATGCAGCGGAGAAGACAACGAAAGCTAATCATCCAGACCTGACTTTGATGAAGTTGAATGGTGTGGCTCCAGATGTCTACGGGTCTAGCATTTGCAATGTCCATCCACGACGTTTGTGTTCCCCCACCAGCAGATGCTTTTCCGAAAATCGCTCGCAGTGCAAAGTAAAAAAGGTACTGCAAGTAGCTTTCATACACTTGCAGCCATGCTCCAAAGTCAGCAAGCCATCCCTCAAAATCGGCCGTTATTTGCATGTAAGAAGCAGAGCAAATAACCCAAATACGTGATCGCCCGGCAATGATAATCTGAGTACCAGCTGGCCCAGAAATATTCTCTGCTATCGATTCAAAGAGACCATCACCATGATCAAACACCATCCACTCCTATTGGTAAATAGGACATCGAAGGGAACAGATTGTGTTAGGAAAAGAGTATACAAGAAAACTAGAATCTCTCTCTCTCTCAAGGCGCATACATAACAGCCTAATCACGGATTTATGACACAATTTGTTGACCGCCCCAAAGAAAACATTGTTGTCTTTAGTTCCATACTGAGCAAGAGTTCCATGTCTGAATTGCGTAACTTTAGTACATAGTAGTAAAGTTATTGCTATTAACATCTTATACGAATCAAGAGCATCCTCACACCGCTTGATAATTTGTATGAATTTCACTCGTTTGATAAACATTAGGCACCAAAAGCACTAACTGATTAGTACATGTACCAGTTAGAATACAGAGATTTCTTACAGAAGCAAGGTATATGAGAAACAAAATCCACCTTACGCTCCTCCAAATGCCTAACAATGAAGCAAGCAAAAAAATCTCCCAGACTTAAAACAACTTAATCAATGGGACAAGCGACTCACGGAGGTGATGTGTGGAATAAAACTTGCCTTCAATCTGGATTACTGCTCATCGCAGTTCAGATGAAAAAGTGGACAGATCCCAGAGACAATGGAGAGTTCAACTAGAAGAGGAAGAAGTTCCATTTGTCCCAAGATGTTTAACCCACAACTTCATTGTCGCTACAATTGCAGAAAATCCCCTTTCAACCATTTCACCGACGAGTTGCCCTGCTCTCGTGTTTTCATTATTTCTTAGTAGTCCTTGGATGATTGTGTTATAAGTGACAACATTTGGAAGGCATCCGTTTCCTTCCATCTCCTTTAGCAGCTGATATGCTTCCTCCATGCGTCCTCCTTTGCACAGTCCATGCATGAAAATATTATATGTCCGCACGTTAGGTTGCAACCCTCGAGCATGCAAACAATCAAACAGCGCTTTTGCATCTTCGAGCTTTCCAGCATTACACATGCCATTTATTAGAATATTGTAAGTCACAATGTCTGGGACGAATTTGGAATCTTCCATCTTTCGAAGCAATGTCGTGGCCTTGTCAATCTGCCGCATTTTACACAAGTCATCCAGGAAAGTATTCAGGGTATACTGATCTAGAGATAGATCACGAGATTGCATCTCGTTAATTAGCTCCTCCGCGGCTTGAAGGTTCCCAACCTGGGAAAATCCATTTACGAGAGTGCTGTACGATATGACATCAGGAACCAAGCCCCTTTGAAGCATTTCTTGGAAAAGCATCTTCGATTTGTCAACTCTTCTAACTTTGCAGTATCCGTTAATCAACGTGTTATAACTAACGACATCAGGTGAGCAGCCTCTTTCAACCATCAAATTAAGCACTTCCATAGCATCTTTCATTCTATTTTGCAGACAATAACCATTCATCAGTGTAGTATAAGTGAAATTAGAAGGCACTACACCTAATTGAATCATCTGGTCCACTATGGCCTCTGCCTCTACAAGCATTCCCTCTTTACAATGTGCATCCACCAGGATAGTGAAGGTTTGAACATTCGGCATTACTCTGCTTTGCACCATATGACTCAGCAGTCTTTGAGCCTCTTTCAATTGGCCGGAATTGCACACTCCCTGAATGACGGAGCTATAAGTAACCACATCCGGTTCAATTCCTGCCTTCATCATCCTCTCCAACAAGACGGTAGCATCTTTCCATTGGCCTAGGTTGCATAAGCAATGAATCAAGGAGTTATAAGTGAATATGTCCGGTTGGATGCCTCTGCTCGTCATCTCTTTCAACAATTCGAGAGCATCTTCCATCTGGCCTACATTGTACAGACCATGGATCAAGGAGTTATAAGTAACAACATTTGGTTTGATCCCTTTCCTACGCATACTTTGATGGAGTCGCAACGCCTCTGTGATTAATCCCTCCTTGCAAAGACTATCTATTACTATGTTGTATGTGAAGGAATGAAGCCCGCAGCTTCTCTCTTCCCAGCCCTTAAGCAATTCAATCGCCAATCTAATGTTACCTGCCCTGCATAACCCCTTCGCGATTATCGCATACGTGGTCTCATTGGGTTCGGGGCCTTTTCGTCCCATATCATCGAGGAACCTCAGTGCTTGATCAGTTTTGCCCTGAATAAAGAGACCATCAATTAGGGTGTTGGATGCCACCACATCAATGTGAAACCCAAGCTTCAATATCCGACCCATGACAGACAAACCCAGATCAACCCGATGTAACCGACAAAAGCAATTCAACGAAATCGTCAGCCAAAAATGATTATCTTCAATCCCAAACGAATGCAGCTGCTCAATCAACCGGATGGCAGTGGAGTAGTGCTTCATCCTCGCTATAGCACCCAACACTAGACTAAAATCGCTGGAAGAAGGCAGAGGGTACGTCTTCATCATGTTACCGAAGCAACACAGGGCATCACCGACGCTCGTGAACCCACCACCAACGCCAGCTCTGCAATTTGTCCTCACGTAACTCAAGAACTGGTTCGGGTTAGGGTTAGGGGTCGAAGAAAACCTCCGACGAGGGCGAGACGAGAAAGGGAGATGGAGAAGGGAATGGGATGACGACTGGCTGGAGATGGCAGTTGGAGCAGAACGAAGAAGAAGAAGAAGTAAGATGGAAGAAGCAGGGGAGAGACCCGTTCGCTTCATCTCAGCTGATGACGACGAATCCGAAAGCTGAATAGCTTTGGACTTGGGATTCGTACCACGAAAAACCCAAATCGGTACGCCTATAACAAATTTATAATAAATTAATTTTTTAGTCATAAAAAATCTAATTTCTTTTCAAGAAAAAGAATAAATTTTAAATTGAGTGACAATTATGGACCTAACTATTTTTGTCTCATAAAAAATCATCAACTTTTACTTAGGCTACATTCGTTTCGCGAAAAATATTACATTTGTGAAAAATGCTTTAAATTAATTTTCCGTTTATTTGTGGAAAATATTACGGATGTCTAGCGACCTCGGGCAAGGCGAGCCTCTCCTAGCTCACCGGATCTGACAAGGCTTAAATGGGTTTAAATGGGTTTTATACTCAACCCATTTAAACCCATTTAGTTTAGGCTTTGTATTTTAAAACACACTTAAGGTAGGCTCTTCAAAATTGAACTAACACAAGTATGACCCATTTATTTTTGACAGGTCTACTTTCAAGTTATATATATATATTTTGTAGAAACCTCCAAGTCATATTGATGAATACAAAAATAAAGTGGAGATGTATGAAATTCAATTAAATTGGATGTAATACGCAATTTAGCCCATGAGCTTTTATATTATATGCAACGTAGTACTTGTACTTTTCCATCAGTTTAATTAAGTGCTTGAACAATTTTTAAACATTCAACAATATCCTCGCATTAATAAGCGTTAATCATATATACTAACATGGACACCAATCCAAATAACTAATATTGGATTGGAAAAACAAATTTATACATGCAATACATAATTGAAATTGAAAAAATCAATACGCGTTCCTTAAAACTATTTATTGAGAACAGGCAACCTTTTCTTTACTCAATCCCTCTAAACAGAAATTCTCATTCACTCGACTCTATTCGAAAGTGATTTAAGTTTGTCCCGCAAAAGACAAGAAGAATAACGAAAGCCATTAATAACAAGTATGGAAACCTATCATTCGACCCTTTATTCTCAACGTAATGTTAGGGTGTGCAAAACGGACCGTCCAGATCAGAAACCGTCCGAATCGAGAATCGCCCGGACCAAACCAGACATGCTGATTTGGTCCGGTTCCCGAGAGTGTCGGTCCGATTCCTGATTCCTAAAAGTGGAATCATTGTTCGGGTGCTCTGGTTCTCGGTTCCAAGAGAGAACCGGATCGGACCGGACCGACCTGACCGGACCAGATCGACCGAACCGGACCGGCTACATAAACGTTTTTTTATTTTTTATTTCTTAAAAAAAATTAGTAAAATGTGAACTAAACTCACGAACAACGCTTTCCCCTTATTGCCGCACCATAATGATTCTTCACTCATCGTTGCTTCCATCAATATATTGAGATTTGTCCCTCTCTCTTGTTGTGGTGGGAAAAAAATAAAAAAGTGACTGGTTTCATTGGACCGAACTGGAATTGGACCGGACTGGTGGTCAGGTCCGGTCCCCGGTTCTCGGTTCCAACTTGAAATTGGACCGCACCAGACCAAGAACCGATCACCCCTACGTAACGTGATCCGATTGAAAGTTTAAGAGAGAAGATGATGCATTGAATGAGTGGCTCTTTACTAATTTCGGAAGCTTTTTTTCATAACAACGGATGACTTCGTATATTATTAGACGAAGTTGAAAAACCTAATTACACTAATTAAAAATTCTGATTGATATATTGTATGTCGAACAAAAATTCGGGAGCTAATAGGGTCGTTGTCACAAATCCAAGAATAATCCTATTAGCGATTACATATCCTTTCCATTTACCTTTTCTTAAAATGTACGGTCAAGTAATCAAATAGAGTAGCTAAAACTTCAGCAGAATGAAAATGAGAGAAATCGCTCCTCATCTTCTTCATTAACTTTTTAACATATTGCAACTTTGACCATTCGAAACATCACTATTATCTTTTATATACTTTCCTCTTGAGAAAGACATAAAAGTCAATATTTTTAAACTAAGGATCCGTTCGTTTAGAGAAAAATAAATGATTTGAAAAATATTTTCCTAAAAAATGATCGGTTACATCACTTAAAAGAATTAGCCAGCAAAAAATGCTTTTGTTATCGACAATAAATTATGCCTAAAATTTATCGTGGACAACGAAAATATTTTTCGTTCATATATTTTTTGAAGCAATAGAAATAATTATGTATAGGAAAATATTTTTTAAATTGTAATTTTTTCGTGAAATAAACGGACCCTAAGACTGATCAAATAACCGATTTGACTTCCATCAATCATTTGACCCATTAAACCGTCGGATCAACAAGTTTGAAAAAACAAATAAATCTTATATATTGGACAAGCCTCTGCAGATAAACATGACTGCCCAGCGCACGGAATGAACCCTTCGCACTTCCAAGAGCTACGTCATCCCTAAAAATTCTTCTTACAAACTCAAAAGGTCAGGTCAAATTGATGACAGGGTCAACACCAGTTTTGACTGTATCTTGACCAAACCGGGTGATTGAGAAAAACCGGTCCGAATCCATGTCCAATCGATTAAACTGGTCGATCTAATCCTATTAGGTTTTGGGGTTACCAGAATCGTACCTTTCATGACTCATAGATTATCTCATCGATGCACGTATTACCCGTGGTAAAAAAAGACGCAATCACAATCTGGACAACATCCAAGTTGCCATAGCCAATTAACCCCACTTCATCTGCTGAAATTCGAGTTTACTCTCGCGTGTAATATTGTTTCAATCAAGATAGGGCATACAGTTCCTGGAGAAATAAAAGTTATGTCCTTTCTGCTTCCTCTCCTTCTCTTTCCTTACTTTAGATCAAAGCTTCTTGAGTGCAAATAAAAGACATTTTTCTCTTATATCCAACCAGCTCCTATTTTGAACCCATGATAGCTTGTTTTAAGGACAGTTACTTCATGGATGTCATCAAAGTCATTGTATGGACATCATCAAGCAATAAATAGATATCGAAAGATTTATGCATGGATATCATCAAGCATATTCAGACTCTATCACCATAAGCTGAGCATCATCAAATTATAAAACCTGATGAAGGCGAAATATATTCAGACTTTACACTGAAGATAAACTTCAAACTCTGGAAACTACTTATGATCCTATTCAGACGCAAATCCAAGACTCATAACAGCTAGTGATCTGGCTCGGATTTCCTTCTTAATTAATTGACTCTCATTCTTGGAGATTGTTTTGCAACGGTTTAATATGCAAAAACATCTTGATTGGTTGGCAACCAATCTCGACATAAGTAACATTCGTAAATTGAAGAACTCTACTTATGGAAATTTGAGACTTTGGTTGTATGGGCGACCAGAATCAACGCAAATTCATATTTTGTCTCTCAATGGCTACTCAATCTTCTTTATACAATTCTGTCCAATTGGTAGATTGGAAATGGAGGAGTATAAAACGATACCAAGGTGCCAAGGAGAAAAAAGAGACGAGATCAAGAATGGAAAATTCCAAAGCAAGAGAACTCTATACTTGTCTTTCGTGAGCTAAAATTGTAATCTTTGAGAAGCATTATAAGAGTAATTGTATAAGTTAGAGAGATTAATCACTCACATTTGAGAAGTGAACACTCAAACTTTGTAACATCTTATTGATCAATTAGTGAAATCCAGCCAACGTGGGAGAGTGGAGGTAGGCTTACTCTAAGCCGAACCGCTATAAATTTCGTGTGCAAATTCTCCTATCCTAGAACTCTTGTTGATATTTTTATATACATTTGCGCACTACTAAATTGCATTGAACTTCTGTCCATATTCAGAGTCTAGCCTTTACTCACTTATCAATATCATCATACTACTATTGTTGTTCAGACTCTAATTTTGACTACTTTACTTCCACTTTAAATTTTTCAAGATTAATTGAAATCACCTATTCAACCCCCCTACGTGATACTACTAGCTCCATCACAACACACCACACCGCACGGGCATTTTGTATAGGAAAATTTCACAATTAGTCCTAAACCTATGGTACAAAAATCAATAGTCATAAACAATCCAATTGAAACAATGTAGTCCTAAACTTTTGAGAGAAAATGCAATCAAGTCCTCTCATCCAAGTCTCGTATGATATATCTAACGTGGCAATCGAATAATCGCCAGACGTGCTACGTAACGACAACAACATGACGTGGACTATTTTCAATGAAACGACGCCGTTTTCAAGCTTACTATTCATTGTCTTCTAGCTCGCAATCGCTTGGCTAGAAGAATGCTTATGCATCTCGATCTAGTAGTTGGATACACAACGCTCACGACAAATATCACTGGATTTCGAGCAGAAGAAATCATAAAGTTTCTTTTGAAACTCAAGCGTGATGCACTAGTACATGGTTTTAGTCAGGGAAAAATGTCAAAAATTGCAATTAAAACCATCATAGCAAAAAAGTGGCTTTGCTTCGGTGGCTAAGCCCATAGACCTTCTTTTGTAAACAAGGAAATGGACAACAGAGACAGCTCAGGAGTTGATCCTCTTGACATAAATGCAGAACTTCCATTTGATCCTTTGGCTCGACAGGTTCCTTTTTATGAGTTCAATCGATCATATCGGCCCTACACATGAACTTAGCGTTGGAGCTAGCACTATCACTTAGAAGGGGGTGAATAGGTGATTGTAACCAAATTTGACAACTCAAAGCGGAATAAAAACAGTCAAGATTAATATAACCTAAAGACAAAGTCTGAAGAAATATTATGTTGTAATCAGATTTACATGTGTGCAATATACTATCAAGGATCATAATAAAGAGTTAAGAGATGGAGAAAATTGCACATAAAAGTTCTAGTCGTTCGGCTTATTACAAGCCTACGTCCATTCTCCATACAAACAGCCTACTGATTGGATTTCATCAGTGAATCAATCAGAGGTTCTAGACAAGAGTGACAATACTTAATCTTGATAGGTTTCACTATCTTAAAGCCACTCATCTCACAATCTCAAAGTCACTCTTTTTACACCTCAAAGATTACAGTTTTGAAGTGCAATAAGACAAGTGCATAAAATAGAAGCTCTCTTGCACTTTAGAATTTCAGATTCACGACTTCTTGTTCTTTTCAGTATCAAAATCTCATTTTATACTTTTCCACTTCCAATCTAGCTGTTGAACAGTCTCCGTGGAGAGTTGAAAATAGAATATCTCATTGATTCAGTCACCCATACAACTAAAGTCGGGTCCATAAGTAGAGTTCTTTGTTTGGAAAGAATATCTTGCCTTTGGAAGATTGTCAATGTTTGCTTTGAGTAAGTTCTTGGCAAATCAATCTTCAAGATGAAAGATCAATCATCATTTTCTATAAAAGAAATCCGAGCGAGATCACTAGCTGTTGCCATATGTGCGTGTTGTATTTTGAGTCTGAATAGACTCATCGATCAGATTATACTTATCTGAGTCTGAATACTCCTTAAGTCTAAATGGTCTTCGCATAGAGTTTGAAGTTGCCAAACGTCTTGACAATATCCATGTGCAATCTTTGGTGATATCCTTGTATTACTCCAATGATATCCTAACATATTTGATTTCCACGAAGTAAATACTCAGAACTTCAGACGCAATATCCTAATGACAATAACTAGAATATTAATATCGTTTTTTCATGAATATCACCTGATGTCGGATTCATTAGATACTATGGAAGGTTTTGTCGATCTTCAAAACATATTAGGAAGTTTTCTCAACACTTAGCTCGAAGAGCGGTCTCTGACACGCTTCCATGCTCCTAATTTTATGTGAGGAAACAAAGAGTAGAGGGGCGTGACAGGAGGCACACTGTACAGGCAATCCTGCTGCCTTAAGTGAAACACGCAAATACAAACAGAAAAATGCGTTCATGAATCAGTAATTGAAACAGAAAAAAATGGCAAGAAACGTGCCTCCATTGAGAGGCAACCCTATTGATCAGGAACGTAAACCAGATGATGCAGAGGAAATGACAATGGAAAGTTACGTCATCCGGGCCTGAATGGCATGAAGTTGGTTAATGTCCCTCAAGACGTCTACCTGGTTTGGCATTGGGAATGTTTGTAAACGGCGTTCATGTTCACCCATCAGCAGAGTCTTTTCTTAAAATCCCTCGCAGTGCAAAGGAAAAGATACTGCGAGTTGTTTCCATACAATTGCAGCCATGTTCCTTAGTCAGCAAGCTGTCCCTCGAACTTCGCTGTAAGAAGCAGAGCAAATAACCCAAATATGTAATCTACCTGCGATGATAATCTGAGTACCCAGCCTGCCACAAGTATTCACCGCTATTGATTCAAAGTGCCCATCACCACGATCAAATATAATTCACTTCCACCTGTGCATCTCCTTTGAAGAACTATGGTAAATATGACATTGAAGGGATCAGATCGTGTTAGGAAAAGAAAACAAAAGAAAACCAGTCTCTCTCTCTCTCTCTCTCAAAGCACAATCATAACAGCCCGAAAAAAGAGAATTTGTTTTCTTTAGTTACATTTTGAGGAAGAAGTCCATGATATTTGTGTATAATGTCTGAATTACGTATCTTTAGTACACAGCAAAGTCATTGCTATTAACATCTACTTCATTCAAGAATATCCTCACATCATTCGTTTGAATTTCGCCTTTTTGATAAATAGTTGGCACCAGAAGCATTAACCGACGAGTACATGTACCAGTTAAATACAGAGACTTCTTGCAGAACCTAGTTATACGAGAAACAAAATCTACCTTCCACCGCTCCAAAAGCATTATAATGAAGCAAGAGAAAGAATCTCCCAGACTTAAAACAACTTTATAAATGGCACATGGGACTCATTGAGATCATGTGTGGAAGAAAACTTGCCGTTAATCTGGTTAACTCTTCATCACATTTCAAATCTCCGACGCAATTGAGAGAGTTCAACTAGAAAAGGATTTCGACCAAAAAAAAAAAAAAAACTAGAAAACGATGAAGTTCCATTTGTCAAGAGATGTTTAACCCACAACTCCTTGTCCATTATTTGAATCGAGTGATTGATTTTTTAATAACGATGATCATGTTGAACATTAAAAGATAATTTAATGCTTGATTGAACCAATTAAAAATTCATGGACGACCCTAAACATCAAACCAAAAGTTTGAAATCAATTGCACTTATTAATAGATCTGGAAAGATATTAGATACTGCACATCGTGTAAGAACTCCATAACTATAGTGTCGTCTTCACAATTCAAGAATAATCTTGTAATCAGTTACATATCCTTTCCATTTACCTTGTCTTAACTTTTACAGTCAAGTTATCAAATAGAGGAGCTGAAAACTTAAAAAGAACTTGGCAATATAAAATTTACTTAAAGTTTATGGTTATGTCATCATGTTTTAGTTTAATGGTGTGTTAACTGTGTGATCATTATATGCAATGCATTCTCTCTCCCTTTTTTTGCACGTGCTTTTAATGAGCGGAATATGTTTAAATGATTGAAATTGAAATCTTCAAAAAGAAGAAATTTCTATCGACTGCAATAGGACTGTTGATCTTAAAGTGACACAGAGTTCACATTAATCATGTTGGTGAACTTAGCACAAAGAGTGGTCTTCAAAGCACATATCATAACATGTTCCGCAGAAGACCAATTACTTTTATGAGCTTGATTCCTTTTTCGTGGCTCATCTCTTGTGAAGAGTCTGTTACCCATGGACAACCCGAAATTTAAAGCCAAATTTGCTGTAGAGCGTTTGAGTCACATTGCTACAGAGAGTATAACAAACAGAAATATTCCTCAAAATTTCAAGGTTGGTATAGACAATGACCAATGCCTTCTTCAAGTATACGAATTCCCTATGAATCATAGCCAAGTATTGCAAATTTAGAATTACTTTAGAGCAGAGAATCAAGCATCACATACACTTAAAACGATCAAATGCCATCATCAAGTTTGCCTCCAAAGTGCATCTGGCAGAGGAATATTGTGTCCTCCTTTGCCATCAACATAAGGCCGGTCTCCAAAACACTTGCACCTTACTATGACTGTGTCAGGAAAGAAAGAGTAGAGGGTGTGACGAGAGGCAGACTGTCCAGGCCAATCCTGCTGTCTAAGTGAAACACGCAAAAACAGAATAAAATGTGTTCCTGAGTCAGTTTTAAAACAGATAAAAATGGCATGGAATGTTCCTCCATTGAGAGCCAACCCTATTCATCAGGAAAGTAATTCGATTCAACAGAAAAGACAATGGAAAGTTACATCAGCTGGGCCTGTGATCAAGTTGATTGGTGTTGCTCCAGATGTCTACGGGGTTCGGCATTGGAATGGTCTGTCAATGGCAGCCATTTTCACCCATCAGCAGCTGCTTTTCGGAAAATCCCTTGCAGTGCAGAGGAAAAGATACTGCAGGTAGTTTTCATACACATCCACCCATGTTCGTTAGTCAGGAAGCCATCCCTCAAACTTGGCTATTATTTGCATGTGAGAAGCAGAGCAAATAACCCAAATACGTGATCAACCTACTTTGATAATTTGAGTACCCAGCTTGACACAAATATTCTCCGCTATTGATTTAAAGTGCCCATCACTATCATCAAATATCATCCACTTCCACGTCTGCATCTTCTTTTAAGTAACTATGATAAATAGGACATTGAAGGGATCAGATTGTGTTAGGAAAAGAGTGTAAAAGAAAACTAGTCTCTCTCTCTCAAAGCACGAGGATCAGATTGTGTCAGGACCGCCCCCAAAAAAAAGAAATTTCTTTAGTTCCATTTTCAGGAAGAGTTCCATGCTGTTTCTGCCCAATGACTGAATTGCATAACTCTAGTACATAGTAAAGTTTTTGCAATTAACATCTATTTAATTCAAGAGCATCCTCACACTGCTTGATCATTTTTACAAATTTCACCAGTTTGATTAATATTAGACACAAGAAGCTCTAACTGATGAGTACATGTACCAGTTAAATACAGAGATCCCTTACAGAACCTAGGTATACGAGAAACAAAATCCACCTGCTGCCCCTCCAAAAGCCTTATGTGAAGCTAGTGATAAAATCTCCCAGACCGAAAACTACTTCTTTAATGGTAAATGGGACTCAACGAGATGATGTGTGGAAGAAAACTTGCCGTTGATCTGGTTTACTCTTCATCACATTTCAGCTGAAAATGTGAACACATCTCAGAGACAATGGAGAGTTCAAATAGAAAAGGAAGAAGTTCCATTTGTCATGATATATTTAACCCACAACTCCATCGTCGATACATCTGCAGAAAAACCCCTTTCAACCATTTCACCGACAAGTTGCGCTGCTCTCGTATTTTTGTTATTTCTTAGCAGTCTTTGGATGATTGTGCTATAAGTGACATCATCTGGAAAGCATCCATTTCCTTCCATCTCCTTTAGCAGCTGATACGCTTCCTCTTTGCGTCCTCCTTTGCACAATCCATGCACGAAAATATTATGCATCCACACGTCAGGTTGCAAGCGTCGAGCATGCAAACAATCAAACAACTCTTTTGCATCGTCGAGCTTTCCGGCATTACACATGCCATTTATTAGAATATTGTAAGTCACAATATTTGGGACGAATTTGGAATCTTCCATCTTTCGAAGCAATATCATGGCCTTGTCAATCTGCAGCATTTTACACAAGCCATCCAGGAAAGCATTCAAGGTATAATGATCTAGACAGAGATCGCGAGATTGCATCTCCTTAATTAGCTCCTCCGCGGCTTCAAGGTTCCCAACCTGGCAAAATCCCTTTACAAGAGTGTTGTACGTGATGACATTAGGATTGAAGCCCCTTTGAAGCATTTCTTGCAAAAGCATCTTTGACTTGTCAACTCTTCTCGCTTTGCAGTATCCGTTAATCAACGTGCTATAACTAACAACATCAGGTGGGCAGCCTCTTTCAACCATCAAATTAAGCACTTCCATAGCATCATTCATTCGATTTTGCAGACAATAGCCGTTCATCAATGTATTATAAGTGAAACTATCAGGCATTTTACCTAATTGAATCATCTGGTCGACTATAGCCTCAGCCTCTACAAGCATTCCTTCTTTACAATGTGCATCCACCAGAACAGTGAAGGTATGAACATTCGGCATCACTCTGCTTTGCACCATATGACTCAGCAGTCGTCGGGCCTCTTCCAATGGGCCGGAATTGCATACTCCTTGAATGACAGAGGTATAAGTAACAATGTTCGGTTCTATTCCTGCCCTCATCATCTTCTCCAACAAGACCGTAGCATCTTTCCATTGGCCTAGGTTGCATAAGCAATGAATCAACGAGCTATAAGTGAACATGTCGGGTTGGATGCCTCTGCTTGTCATCTCTTTCAACAATACGAGAGCATCTTGCATCTGGCCTTCAGTGCACAGACCACGGATCAAGGAGTTAAAAGTAACAACATCTGGTCGGATACCTTTCTTACTCATACTGCCGTGGAGTCGCAACGCCTCTGTGATCAATCCCTCCTTGCAAAGACTATCAATTAGTATGTTGTATGTGAAGGAATGAAGCCCGCAGCTTCTCTCTTCCCAGTCCCTCAGCAATTCCATCGCCTGTCTGGTTCTACCCGCCCTGCATAACCCCTTTGCGATTATCGCATACGTGGTCTCATTAGGTTCGGGGCCTTTTCGCCCCATATCATCGAGGAACCTCAGTGCTTGATCAGTTTTGCCCTGAATAAAGAGACCATCAATAAGGGTGTTGGATGCCACCACATTGAAGTGAAACCCAAGCTTCAAGATCCTACCCAGGACAGACAAACCCAAATCAACCCGCTTTAACCGACAAAAGCAATTCATCCAAATAGTCAGCAAGGCAACATCATCCTCGATCCCCAAAGAACGCAGCTGCGCAATCAACCGGGTCGCAGTCGAGTAATGCTTCATCCTCGCTATAGCACCCAACAGTGGACTAAAATCCCCGGAAGAAGGCAAAGGGTACATCTTCATCATTTTACCGAAGCAGCACAAGGCGTCGCCGACCCTCGTGAACCCACCACCACCACCACCACCACCACCAGCTCTGCAATTTGTCCTCACGTAACACAAGAACTGGTTCGGGTCGTCTAAATTAGAAGTGGGCATCGAGCAAAACCACCGACGAGGGCGAGCCGAGAAAGGGAGGTAGAGAAGGGAATGGGATGATGAATGGCTGGAGATGGCAGCTGGAGCACGAAGAAGAAGACGGAAGATGGAGGAAGCACCGTGAAGACACGTTCGCTCCATCATCAGCTGATGATGTGAATCTGAAAACTGAAGAAGCTCTTGCTTTTGGTAAGGAGGAAGGCGACTCTACCGTCTTAGTTCGCCGCAAAATTTGGTAAAAGGAACCAAAAATCTTAAATTATATCTACCAACTACCGTGACATATTTATCCCATTCTTTTTTTATTTATCTCGTCAAAATTATGTTAATAAAAATTATTAAAAATCTGTCTGCATAAACGCTAAAAAGCAAACAGTGTTGGCACGGTGATCATGATCGGCGATATTGTTTTGGCTGAAAGATTATCTAACAGAACTTTTACAAAGGATAAATGTGTCACATAGGTACAAGTTTGAAATTTTTTATGTCACGAGAAAATGTTTAGAGTAAATGTGTTACAAAGAGTATAGTTTGAGGTATTCACAGTAAATGCGTCAAAGTAAACATAATTTAAGATTTTATGTGGCTTTTTCCCCTTGAAGTTATTGTTTATGGAGTTTTGGCACTAATTGATCATTTATAAATTCTTTTGCTTTAAAAATTATGAATTAAAATTTAACAAAATGCCAACATGTGCCAAAAGAAAAAATCACAAATCAAATATTTTAACTTTACCACTATAATCCTTGGTTTTATTAGACTCAAAATCAAAATCATGGAGCAAACATTCTCTCAAAATGATTTCATTTAAAATCACAAAGATCTATTTGTTTTCCTCCAAAAGAAAAGGAGGGAAGCAAGTAAAGTTTTCTTCGCCTCTCCTCACTTCCCGTTTATTTCTTCTTTGATCTTGCTCTGTTTGAAGATTGAACACCTGGAGCCTTTTGTGGAAATGGACTATGGCCCGTTTGGTTCGGCTTTTCAAATGCAACTTGGGGGAATGCAAATACCTTTAGGTGAAAGCCACTTGGAAAAATGTAAGTGGTGTATGATAAAAAAAAATTTGTGAAGCTACTTTGGGCTAAGTGGTGTTTGGTAAAAAAAATTTTGCAAAGGATTTTGGCAATTTTTATTTTTAATTCTCCGGTTTTGCCCCTACTACTGTTCATCTTCTTCACCGGCAATGGTGGCCGGCGAGGGTGGCAGGCGAAGGGCCGGCGATGGCGGATCTGGCCAGCAAAGGGCCGGCGAGGTCGCCCGACCCAGGCGACGGCCGCCTGGGGTCGGGCGACCGCCCAGCGCCGTCGCCCGGAGTCGCGCGACCCGGGCGGCCGTTGCTCGAGGTCGCGCTGCTCGACCCAGCGACGGCGCCCGGGCGGTCGCTCGACACCAGCGGCGGCCGCCCGGGTCGAGCGACCTCGCCGGCCCTTCGCCGGCCAGATCGCCCTCGCCGGCCCTTCGCCGGCCACCACCGCGGTGAAGAAGATGAACAGTAACATGGGCAGAACCGGAATAAAGAAATTTGAGTGAGGGCAATTTGGGAAGGAAAAATAGGCTTCAGCATTTGTGGAATGCCGAAAGCCCAAAACTGGTCCGGACTACTGTTCGGACCTACTACTGTTCATCTTCTTCACCGGCAATGGTGGCCGGCGAGGTGGCCGCGAAGGCCGGCGATGGCGATCGGGGCCGCAAAGGGCCGGCGAGGTCGCCCGACCCAGCGACGGCCGCTCGGGTCGGGCGACCGCCCAGCCCCCGTCGCTGGGTCGCGCGACCTCGGGCGGCGACGCCGGCCCGGGTCGCGACCAAGCGGCCGTCGCTCGGAGTCGCGCGACCCTGTGCGGCCGTCGCCTAAGGTCGTGCGACCCGTGCGACGGCCGCCTCGGTGTCGAGCGACCGCCCAGTGCCATTGCCGCCTCGGGTCGCGTGACCCTGTGCGACCATCGCCCGAGGTCGCGCGACCAGGGCGGCCGCCGCTCGAGGTCGCGCGGCTCGACCCAGCGGCGACGGCGCCCGGGCGGCCGCCCAACACCAGGCGGCCGTCGCCTGGGTCGGGCGACCTCGCCGGCCCCTCGCCGGCCCTTCGCCGGCTAGATTGCCCTCGCTGGCCCTTCGCCGGCCACCATCGCGATGAAGAAGATGAACAGTAACAGGAGCAGAACCGGAATAAAGAAATTTGAGTGAGGGCAATTTGGGAAGGAAAAATAGGCTTCAGCATTTGTGGAATGCCGAAAGCCCAAAGCTGGTCCGGACCAGCTTTGGGCTTTCGGCATTCCAACGGCATTCCAAATGCTGGCTTTCGGCTTTTCGTACTCGGAAAGCTGAACCAAACGGTTCAGCATTTTGGGAAGGGGCTTTCGAGGCCGAAAGCCCCTTCCCAAAGCTGAACCAAACGGGGCCTACATCCCTTTGATCAACCGCGAGGATCAATCCTAGGAAACTTTTGGGAACCAATTTAACCATAGTTTCTCAACTTGTGAAAAATTGATGCATCCAACTACTTGGGAAGGGGAAGGTGGGGAGTTCGATTAGGGGTATGGATGTTTAGTTTCAGATGTAAGTTTTGATTCTCATGCTCTGCAAAGAGGATGAGCAAAAGTTTGAGAATGAGTTGAGAGTTAAAATAGGACATATAAAAAAAAACTACATGATAGGTTTCGACCAAAAAAAAAACTACATTATAGGGTGCAGAAGTTACACAAACAAATGGTAAAATATTATGGGTCAAAACTTAAAAAACAATCACTTTAGTAGTCAATACTTAATAAACGATCAATTTAGTGCCATAATCTTTTATAAGTGTCCCATTAAGTGATTCTGGTGAGCCACGTTAGATTCTTTATCGCTAAAGTCAATTAAGTGATCGCTCTTTGCAATTGTGTTACTTTAATAATCGTTTGCAAAATTTTGACACCAAAGTGGACACCGTATAATAGTTATTGCATGTATACCGTCATGGGAAATGTACCAAAAACGTCATAAATCTATTATAATTGTGTCAATTCAGTCCTAAACCTTTCGATTGTGTTAAGTTAGTTCTAAACATTTTCACATTTTGCCAATTAAGTCCATCTGACCAATTTTAATCGAAAATCGTTGTCGCTGATTCCAGCCATCCTACATTTTATATTGCATATCCGGATCGAGAAGGGCCGAGCAGACGTTATCCTTTATCGCTCCTTCTGCGGCATATGATGGCTGTACCATCGAATCTCCACCTCTGTTCCGAGTGGGATGTATTCTCCCCTATGCCAATTGTCCTCGATTCGCCGTCCCGTCCCTTTGCAGCCGCCCGCCGTTCGCTCCTCCTTCGGCCGTTACCTCGAGAGTAGCCTCGCCGTCCCACGCTCCCCGCTTCGCCGCCTTCCGCGAGTGGTCTCCCCGTCCGTCACGGTCTCCCTGTCGCAGCCGATCCGGTCCACGGCCGTCGACCACAACCTGTCACCATCGGCCTTCTCTGTGAGCAGTCCTATAGGAGCGGGTCTCGCTATCCCCGGCACCCGACACGTGCTTCGCCGGTTATGTGTTTCTACCGTCATAGCCTATGTTATTTTTCGGGCCTTTTTTTTTTAGGATTTTTCATCTCATTGGCAATTACAATGACCCTTAAAGACGACCTAAAACGGATTTATTAATACCCCGCAGGGAAAAAAGCACAAAGGAAATGAAAACGGAATGGAAAGAGATTGGTATTTCCCTTTTTTCTGGACGTCAACGGAATGTTCGAAACTTTTTAGTACTCGACTAATCCCCATGGATACAGCAGTCCTCCGTCACATAGGCACCGGGTAATTACCACGACACACGGTCCGTGCTCTTGGAGGTGAACCCAAGAGATTGCGCGGGTGTAATGATTCAGGCCTCGGTCAACACCCAAATCGCTTGACCAAGCCCTTGAAGTTGATGGAATTTGATGTTTCTACTCTTTATGTTTGATTCTGATGAGAGAAAACTATGTGGGAATTCAAAAGGCATTGAAGTCAATCGTCAAATGTGAAAAAGAAGTATGAAAGAGAGAAGAAAAAAGGGTACACTTGAAAGGAACTAAAATATTGGCTCTTTTGGACGGAAAGCAATGTCCACACACATACCTTCCCCCACGGCAAGGATTTGCCCACTTCCTCTAAAGAACGGAACGGTTGCTCTAAATCGGAACGCTCGTTTTCGCGGACGAAGTCCCGGTCTCCGGTCTTTATTCCGCGAACCCGAACGCCGGCCTGCCACGCCGGCTCGAGCAGAGCTCTCGCTTTCGTGTAGGAGGTGCTTTACGGACGATGATGATGATACATCCCTTTAAGGCATGGGAAGGAAGCAGCTCTAGACGGTAAACAATTTCCGATTTTAAGACCAGTTTCGTCTGCTAGTCGAGCACCGCCAAAAAGAAACAAAATGGGGAAAAAGGGGGAAAACGTGAGAGGCCTAAAGAGAAGAAACAGCAAATTGTAAAAGTTGGGGTCTGTAGGGTTGATCGAATTGCCTTTGCATTGCCTGTAAATCTCCCTCTCTCTCTCTCTCTCTCTCTCTCTTTCTCTGGGGTACACCAAGCACCTACAATCTATATATTTAAAGAAAAGAATTTGTCTTCTTCTTTTGCGCTCTCTCTCTCTCTCTCTCTTTCTGTCGTTCCCACTCCCACACCAGTCTTGCTCCACTGGCCATCGTCATCCAGGCCATGGGAAGCTTATCTCCTTGACTCCGCTCGAGATTCTTCCCTCTATGCGATTGCTCTGCCTCTCTGACTCTCCCTTCCACGACGGCCCCCCGTGCACGATAGGCCCCCCTGAATCGTACCCCTCTTCCTCCGCTACCAGGATCACACAAATTTCGCGTCTCTCTCTCTCTCTCACACACACACACAGAAAGTGGATCCCAGAATCCATTCGACCGCCGACCGTGTGGTTCGATCAGGGAGTGCGTCTTTGTTGCATTGCGGGTGTGGAAATTCTTCCCTCGTTCGGCTTCAAGAATCTGGCGGGACCGAGTCTTTTCCGCCATTATTGGGTTTCCCAGAGTCTTGATCAAGAAATACAGGATCTCCATCAAGACCCATCTCCGCGTAAGTTCAAGATTCAGTTTTTTTTTGCCAGGGTGAGTTGATTATGTTGTATTGATTTTGGGGTCTCTGCGCACACGGGTTTGATTTGCAAGACTGTTACTGGAGAAGAGCTAGCAGGAGGAGGAGGCATTAGTGCTCTTAATGTGAGGATTATATGGTAATGCTGGGGGAATCACGGGGCTATCGTTTCTTTTTAGGAAACAATATTAAGGCGCTGAGTGTTTTTGGGCTTTGGCTTCTTTTACAAGGATCCGAAAAAGGAAAGAAAAGTGATATGAGCAACGGCTGAAACCTTCAAGGCTGCTGCTTTACATCGAGTACCGCCCATATGGAATCTCTTTTTCTTACTCACCATCCATTTGTTTCTCTTTACGGTTCGGAGTGTTGTCAGTCGTGCATTTCGGAAATCTGTGTGGTTCAGTAATGTCGTGGAATTCCAGTGACGGTATGCGGTATGTGTGCTTGAAAAACCCCTTGAAGCTTGCCAATTTTCCCATTTGGGGATCTGAGTTCTGAGCTATTTAGTTGTATTGGGGAAGTTGATTGAGTTTTGCGGGCCTTTCCTTTTTACTGGGTTCGTGAGGTGAATAGAGATCGGAAAAGTGCGCGGTGCTGATCTTTGCTAGCAGAAGGCATCGATGGGGCTTCTTCGAAGTCTCGCGATGCTTGTGCTTCAGTTATGGTTGTTGCGACCTCTGGAGCTCGGAGCCCAGAATGTTTCTACTGGGAATTTCAGTTCTGCGAGGGCTTTGGATACGATGCTTCAAGACTATGCTTATAGGGCGTTCATCCGTCCGAGAACTGGCATTCCTTACGATGGAAATGTTACGTCGAATTTGACTGGTATCAATATAACGGCGATGAGGCTCAGAAGTGGGAGCTTGAGGGCTAGAGGTGTTAAGAAGTACAAAGAGTTTGAAATTCCAACCGGGGTTATCGTGCGCCCATATGTGAGGAGGCTAGTTCTGGTCTACCAGAACCTTGGCAATCGGTCTATAGTATACTATCCTTTGCCTAATTATACATATTTAGCTCCGGTTTTGGGTCTTCTTGCTTATAATGCATCCAATTTATCAGCCACGAATTTGCCCGAGTTGGATGTCAATGCTTCCGGTGACCCTCTATTGGTCCACTTCAGCAGCATCAGACCAGCTCCAGCAGGGTCTGTGCCAAGATGTGTTTGGTTTGATTTGGGCGGTTTGGTCAGGTTTAGCGATGTAGAATCGGGAAATACTTGTTCAACGAAGCAACAGGGGCACTTCTCGATAGTGATTGAGTCGATCGCCCCTTCTCCATCTCCGACCTTTCCTCCCGCACCCGGGCCGAGTGGCCGAGAAAAGAAAAGTTCCAGATCTTGGGTGGTTGCCGGTTCCGTGCTCGGTGGACTGGCATTGTTGGTTTTGTTGGCATTGCTGGTCTTTTGGATGCAAAGGTACAAGAAAAGGAGGAGCATTCAGCGAATGGAAAGAGCTGCAGATGCAGGGGAAGCTCTAAGGATGACGCCGGTCGGCGATACGACAGCCCCGGCAGCTTTGGTAACCAGGACTCAACCCGCCCTCGAGCACGAGTACGTGCCCTAACTTATAAATAATCCGTATAGGATGCCCTCCTACTTCGGTACAACTTCTCATTCAAATTCAATCCCTGTGTCCAGATACTTTCTTCTTCTGATTGCAACTATTTTTTCTCTGGGTGCCTTTGGTTGGTTTTGTCCCTGGGTAGGTTCCTGGCTTTAGTGTGGGGGGGTAATATTAGGATATTTGGTGTAAATCCTTGTTTCTTGCAAAAACTGTCCATAGTCTTATGATTCATTGTGCTGTGCTGGTCGCGCAAATTTGTTCTATCATGTATTCAATGCACATATCCAGTCGATGATCAAATAAAATCATATCCCATTCTTGTGATTTGCATCTTGGACTTGTTCTTCGTTCCTCGAATATGAGTTGGTGGTCAGTTGATCAACTTATTGTAATACCGTAACGGATCTATTTCGGATGTTCGGCTCGTCGATAGTTATGATCATGGAGCTCATATGAACCCATAGTCCAAGCAAGGATCGATCATCCTTCTAATGTAGCCTGCCTCTGTGATGGACTCTGCATCTTTTAGTGAGGTTCAAGCTTGAGTAATGGTAATTTGACCTGCTCTTTGTTGCATCTATGTTGACAATAAGAAGTAAGGATGAGCAAAAGGAACCGCCCAAATTGGATCAGATTGGCCGGTTCCGAGCGGTTCCTAGGGGCACCGATTCGGTTCTCGGTTCCATAAAATTGGAACGGATAAATTTCAATCCGGTGCCCGATTCGAGAGGTGTGGAACCGCCCACCCGGATCACCTAGACTAAACCCTTTTTTAAAATTTTTTATTTCTTAAAAATCTTTATAAAAAAAAAACACCCTAATCTATCTCCCATTTCACAAAGGAAGGCCTTTCATGGCTGGAGTGACTGTGTTTCTTTATGCATGCGAGTAAGATGACAATAACAAATTAAAACACAATAATAGTTGCTCGTTTCAACCAAATTTTGCCACGGATTGGAAAAATTTCTATGAAACTTATAATGTTACGCGTAAATCACTGATTGTAGAAACGTATTGATTATCAAGAATATCTTCAATTTTATCTTGAACGTTAACAACAAATCAAAAAAAAAAAAAAAAACTGAATATGTCACCGGTTCTCGATCTCTAGGCCGGAACTGGACCACCAGGAAAGCAAATGGGTTTCATTAAGCATGATTTACTCCACATATATTTCAGAAAAAAAAAAGTGAAACTTTGAAATTTAATAATATATAGAAAGTTATCAATATATGATTAGGTCATGCAAAAATGGGCAAGTTGAGAGGTTGATAATCTTTTTCTTTTTTTCGGAAAATCAAGAGGGGCGGTTTTATGAGAGAAACGGGACCCCATCACGTTAGATAATCTGCAATCTTTAAGATAATTTTCGCGTTTACCGGTATTTACAAACTTTTTAAAAATAATTTACGACGTTGAAACCTATTTTACAAAAACAAAATATAACTTGCAAACAGTGAACCAATTAAAAAAGAATTAAGGCCAAGGTAATATTTTGCATTTACGATGCAATAAAGTATGCCACTACAATTAGTTTTTGGTAAGTAATATAAAACGAGCAAGTGTAATTACAATCATCATTAATGAACGCTCACTCAATCAACTATTAAAGTAAATTGTTAGTTTGAATTACGACTTTCTATAAGATAAATTATTTTTCCTAAAGAGATGTTCCTATTTTGAAGGTAAATTATTCATTTTGAGGATTATAGATAGGAAGCAATTTACTGCCTAAGAAAGATATTAATTTGTGAAGTTCTCCTAGAATCAAAATTAATTTAAATATAATCAAATTAAATTATTGAAATCTCTAGATCTCGCAAGATGAATCATTTCATACTTTGTAACTTGAGGATGTTGCCACTAATAAATTATCCCACTTCAGTAAACTTACTCTAATAATTTTGGTGATTGATTTTTCATCACTAATAGTAATTGCCCTCCATACTTCGCAACTTGAGGATAGAATTCCTTAGAAATTATCCTACCATATCTTAATTTTCCTCAATAGGTTATACCTCCAATAAATTGCAATTTACCTGAATTTTTCGTAATCTCGACTGCACCTAGAGTCAATACTCTCTCTTTTCACATAGTAATTTTGCTATAGATTTTGTAATGTGAAATTCCTATCACTTAGTAATTACTCAATGATATAGTGATGTACCTTAAATTGTGGTAAAAGACCGAACTTATAATCAGTAATGGACCCTTTTTTTTTGGTCGACAGTAATTGACCTTAATAATCATCATTTACTATGTAAATGATGATTAGCAATCTACTTTTAGAGGTAGCAAATTTCGAGCAAGCAACCTAAAATTATTATAAATTTCTTTTGTCCTATTCTTAGTAAATTTACGTAAATGATGGGAGCGTTTCTTTTAAGTTAATCCTATTCATTAGTAATAATCCTTGATTATCGTGACTTTCCTTCGCTAATTGTGAAAATTTACACCCCTACTTAGGTAAACTTTCTTAAATGTCGATAAATTTTCTTTAAAATGGATCCTTTTTTTTACTATTTTAAATCCAATTGGCCGGATTCAATACGGAACGCGTCAAGCAAAACACCCGGATTTTTCCAAATTCAACAGGAGAGAATGGGCATTTCTATGACTTAGACCACGTTGACTCGTCAACCCTCCTATCCTTTTCCATTGAAGAACCGAATTGTTCTGGCATTTGTTTTGAATACACTCAGCACGGTATTTGAATTCGTCCTGTGGGCATGTCGAAGGACGGCTCGGACCCGTCGTCCCCGTCGGTTTAAATTGTTGCTGAAAAATCATCCGGTCGCTCTCGAGAGACATGTTTTCGCCGATTTCTTTTCTAATTACAGCAATACATTAATCTATTCACTATGTCATTCTTAGAACAAGTTTATATAATGGTTTTGCTTTTCTGCTCCACGTGAAGGAGGAGCTTTCAGCTTTGATTAGTACATATGCTCTTCAGCCACACACACACACACACACAAACACACAAAGTCCAAAGCTGGCTTTGCCCTGTTGCCGTGTTTGGGATTCTTTGTGCTTTGTGGTCTGCCTCACCACCTAATTTTGAATTCAATAGGAATCAGAATAGTATGGGTCAAGGCTTTGCATATGATGTGAGACCCATGCGCACTAATTGATTAGTGATTAGTGATTTAATCACCCACCATGCTCTATTATTTTTCTCTACTATTAGCTGTCTTAGACATGGAGATTTTTATGTTGGTGACCATCAATTTCGTGCTAATGGCACCAACTTGACATGCTAGTCAAGGCTGGACAAACGATACCTTCCCCACCATTGTTGTTCTTTTTTTTTTTTTAATGTTTGAATTGAATTTCAGCTTTTTGGCCCAAACCATGACCTCGTCCTGGCTTCGATTGGTGTTTTAAAAGGAAAAAAATAGGAGAGAATTAAATTAAAATGGGGCGTGATAAACCAATCGATACGGGCGAAAACTGATTCGGACAACCTTTTATATTAAAAAAAAAGGTGAAATGAAAGACGCGGGATTGAAAGTTATTTTCTCCCGGCTTTCTTTCAAGGTTTCAAGTTTTTTGGGATTTGAATATGACAAAACGAATTTTTCTTTGAAAGGAATTATGTCAATATCTAATTGAGTATATTTGTGATTTGAGTGGTGATGTGATGAGAGAGAGTAGCGAGTGATATTAAATTTGATAATAGGGTAAACTTGAAAAATTAAAAGCGAGACAAATGATAGTTTTGGCTCTCTTTTTTTTGGGTAAGTGAAGGAGCAGGGCCCGAAAATTACATCGTTAATTTCCTAATATAATTTTAATTTGATCCCCTAATAACAAAGGAAACAAACCTATCGATGGTCTATCTAATACATAATTATTGCCCGCATTGTTGGCTTGGATGACCTAATTTGCTAGCCAATCGCCACATGCATTTCCCCTCCTAAAATTATGGAGAATCAAATAATTGAGCATATTTTCCAATCCGAGAAATGAGTGTACCTCCAAAACGAAGCGATGGAGCTGATTCCAGAAGCTGATTTATGAACAATAGCACCTTACAAATGATTATTCAAGTCGGTGGGTCCATGTCATTGAAGAAGCAAACGTATTAGGTAAGCTAGTGAACAAGCCTTATTATGTCTAAGCTTTGTCTTTTTCTTGATCATTGAGCGGAAGGATTTGAATTAATATCGTCACCAAACGCTCCCATACACTCCAAAAAAAGAGAGAAAAAAAAATTCAAGAAAAGGCAAAGACATGCATCAACCAAGCTTGAGCTGGAGAGCTTGCAAAGCAAAGAGAAGGGGTTGGTGAGATGTCCGAAATGCTTCACAAGGTGACAAAAAATCAAAGGCATACCTGATGTGACCATATTAAATTCTGTCATGGATATGCTATGGTCTTGCTGACGTCATAATGTGTATCACCATGCGTGGCCCACTGTCTTCACAAGATTGGTAGAAAAATGTACATGAATAAATGCTCGTCTAGGTCTAATTCTAGACTAGATTCTGGACCCCTGTTCTTTATTCAGGGGAGCAAATTAATGAGCTTCTGCAGTCTAAAAATGTGTAAATCTTGGGAAGTCAAATCTGGTGTGGAGGCAAGTGATGAAACGAACTGGCCAAGGAGATTGTTGCCCGATTGATATATTTCGTTCCTTTTCTTTTGTGTCCGTGCTCTTGAATTACAAAACTGAAAGATAGATATTAGAAACCTCTTAGCATATTATGAATTTTGGTATGGACATTTTTCATTTTTCGATTGGTATTTAATAGATGCCAGGATTTTTCGGTGCTTCGAACTTTTGATAGTGATTTAGCTCACGGTAGATGATTGTCACTTTACACCACTGAGGTGATTGGTCTGGTAATAACTAGGTCATCTATTTTCCTTGAGGTTACAGGTACGATTCATGTGAACAATTTGTGAGTAGCTCGTTAACTGCGACATACTTCATGCGAGGAGACTTACTGACAATCAGCAATTTGGTGGAGCTGCAGCAATGGGATTGCCCCACCTCCGATTTTCAAGTCACAGGTGGTGCAAAGTAATTGTAACTCTTATCGTAACGGCCGGAAATGGTCACTAGGGCTAGTCACCTCTCCCCTTTCTTTTAATGCATTAAAAAAAGACAGCCGTTACTTCTTAATTTTCGCCAGAATAAACGAGGGTTTACTTTTCCTTTTTCCTTTATGACAAAAAGAATAAAAAAAAGGAAAACCTTTACTTTTCACATGAACCCAAACACTCTTTTCCTTTCACTTTCTATTACATATGTTGTGACGTAGATGCCAGGATTTCTAGAAATTGATATGCTCATGATATATTGACACTATTAAAAAAAATTAAGAGGACGGTTTTTTCGGAATTGTTTTAGATTAATTTTTTTATTCATTTATATGATATCCTAAACTAAACCAGGAGCTCTATGGAAATTGTTAATTATTAATTAACCATATAATATCACGCCTATCATAATCTAATCTATGCTATTTCATAAAATAAGAAACACCTTCTATTTCCTAGGGATCCGTTTTTGTCTTTCCAAATATATCCTCAATTAATTATCTTGTGAATATTCTACAAATGGCAAAACATGTAAATCAATAAAATCCAGTCAACCTCTCAATTACTTCAATTTTGAATTTTGAATCTTTTCTACCTTGGATACAACCTTACAGCGAATTTCAATTTTGGAATTTTTTTCTCTTTTCAAATGTATGGCTTTAATTTCTTGATGTTACACCAATAATTTCCTTTTCATTAATCGACAATTAATATGTTTCGAAATAAGGCGGTTTTTTCTAAAATCTTTTAAATGTCGATTTTTTTTTAGTACGTGGAACGTGTAGGACATATCAAGTCAATCTCAAGGCGGGTCACCCTTTGGAAAAGCATTCGAATGGGAATTCTTGGTATCGTGTTAATCCACGCAATTTTGCACCGTTTTAAATCAAGTATGACTATTCAATAAACCAAATTGTTCATAAATAAATATTGATTAATGAGGTTGTGGCTATAAATAAAGGTAGTTAACATTTCAAGATAGAAATATTTCACGAATCACCAAAAACACTTAAGCACTTTGGATTATTCGGTAATCATAGGATGTCGCTTCTAGGTCTTGAGCAGGTGATATCCCAAGGCATAGTTGGAGGTAATATGTCAGAATCCACAAATTGCATGCAAACTGCTTTGGGTCGGGACAACATACAGGGGTCAACTGCCCGAAGTTAGGCCGGTTTGTCGGAACTTGCAAAATATTCCGTGGATCTACAAGTAGTCGGATCTCTACGTTCATGCGGCGGGTAACATAAAAAAAAAAAAACCTCTGAAAAAGAAGGGAGGGGAAAACAACAAAGAAGGTAAAAGTTAGCACACCGACATGGGCTCACGTTTGTCGAATGTCTTGTCCATTTAGCTCTCATACCAAACATGGGCTCGTGTTTGTCTCGTCATTTGGCCCGCCAAGCATTAGCTCAAAAGGTTGGTTTGCTTAGGCATAGGTTGCTTTTTTCATAAAGTTAGTGCTTGGTAATATGCACTGATGTTAGGGAGGATTCGTGTGAAGAAATGGGAAAATTGTCCAAAAAGTCCTAAATTTACTGTACGACGGCAAATTCAGTCCTAAACCTTTCAATTGTGCCAATTTAGTCATAAACCTTTTGATGATTTGCTAATTTAGTCCTAAACTTGTAATGATTTACCAATGTAGTCCTTCGGCGATTTCCGGCCAATATTACCTGGAAAGACTACACTGACAAATCGTTAAAAAGGTTTATGACTAAATTCGCAAATTGTCAAAAGGTATATGACTAAATTAGCATAGCTGATCGACCAAAAATAAAAAGATTGACATAGTTGAAAAGTTTGTGACTGAATTGATTGATGTACAATAGGTTTAAGACTAAATTGGCACAGTTGAAAGGTTTAGGATTGAATTGGCTGCCGTACAATAGGTTTAGTACTTTTTGGACAATTATCCATGTAAAAGTACATTCACAAGACTCCGATCAAGCGTCCTCATCGACAAAACGGGATTATTGCGACGATAACGATGTATGTACCCCAAATGAAATGAAATTAAATAGATGGATGCATCAGATAGGCGGCGGCGCTACATGATAGCAAGTAGGGTCGAGCGCGCGCACCGAACTGGAAAATTTCCATGACCTTGGTATATGCTTCTATTACTCATAAATGATCTCGAGCGTAACCATGTCTTTGCCCGTGATGAAACCAAAATCCAATGGCTACAATCTCACCGTTCTAATCGTGAAAATGATGATTTGGATTTTCATGGCGATGGCTACTATTGTTGGGCCTTTTGATTTTGATGTCGATGATTTGATTTGCCTGGTTTTTCTTCGGTTTTTATTAATTAGGGTGGGGGCACAATGATGTTGTTAGTAGACATATTGCGAAAGCATAATTAAATATATATATATAAATTCTATTGTATTTCATCAATGAAATCGAAAAATTGTACCGTCGATGAAACGGGAAAAATTTACCTTGAAGATTGAATACCCTGAACATTTTATACAAAGTTCAATCGAATCCTAAACTCTTCTTTTTTTGTGCGACGCCAATGCGGGTTTAGTTCCTTGTTATAAATTACAACGTAGTTCTTATGATCATTATCTATATATTTTTTCCCCTAAATGGGAGTGAATGTTTGTTTTTCTATTTTTGCTATTATTCTTATAGTATGTATGACTGTTGGAGCCAATTGAATTTCCCTAAGACCTACTATATCTTGTTGACATTAAAGGAAATGTAAATTTCCACAAAACTTTTACATTGGGGTCGAACGTTGATTGTCTGGCCCAAAGTGAGCAATAATTCGTGGTTCCAAATTTAGCCAACAAAGAGGTAAAATGCATAGTTTCGAATGAAATTAATGCTGCTTTTGTTTCAGGAAAAACTTCGTCACAAAAGGAAAATACATTTTGGAAAAGTATTTTTCCCTTTTCAAGTTAGGAAAATTTTCCAATTTTAAGCCTGCATAATTTTTTTGATCGTAATTTTCCGTTGACTGATCATTTTCAGTAAACCAAACATGTAACAAATCCAAAAAATCAATTCACCAAAAATTCTTTTACTCGAACAAATACACCCGTAAGATAAAATTACGAGGTGGAAGAGCAATAGAATTGAATAGCTTCCACAGGACTTATAGTTCACACGTAAATCCTTTCTACCAGAGTAATATAATGGTAGCCAGTACGCACCTATGTTAATAATATAGGGAACAAAAATTGTACGATACAAGATACGGATGGATATATACCGTCAATTTTCTTAAAAATAGGTGTCAAAAATCCGAAATTACTCTAATAATACATAGGAATGATGTTATCGTGAGTTTATACTAATTACATAATAAACAAGAAAACCTTAAATATAGAAAGCGGGTCATTCAAATTACAAGATACTACAGAAACCTCGTATCTAATAATTGAATTGCACCGCTATTTCTTGCTATATGAGGAGAAAGCAAAAGAAAACGAGATTTGTAATATCTCAGGATGTAATCATAAGTCTGACCTATATATAATAAACGATATGTCACGTCATTAATTTGACTAATGGAAAAGAATGTTCTGTCAAACCGAGAATCGAACTACTCCCTTCGGAAGCATAACACGTCGCGTGTTTTGTACGCGCGCGCGCCGCGTTACACTTCGAAAGGAACGGCTCCATAAGTTCTGCAAAGTTTTCGGGAGGTGGGAATTTCATCGGTAACGCGTACGCGCGCGTTAACACGAGTAAAAAAAGTACCGAGTATTTTTACTAACAACAAGCTCTACCGCTAGTATAATTCTCGGTAAAAAGAAAAAAACACAGGGGGAGCGCAGCTAAAACGGCGTCGTTTCGGGGAGAGGAGGTGGGGATTGGAAGGGAAGTGGTATAGGATCCGGTGACGCTCCAGCTAAGTTGGGGTTGGCGACATCATTGGCCACGGGCCTCGTTGCTTCTCTTGGGGCCTCTTTGATTCGATGCATGCTGAACACGTGCCTCCTCCTCCTCCTCTTCGGAACAGTAAAAAAAAAAGAGGAGGCAAGTAAAAAACAGAAAATTAAACGCTGCACTTCTCACGCACGCACGCACGCACGCACAAGCTTGGGACGCTGTAAAAACGTTTTTTTTTTTTTGTCTGAATTTCCAGGTGCAATTTCTTTACCTCCTCGGTGGTGAAGGATATTCATTCTGACAAAATTTCGGAATTCTTTTGGGGGCGGGTTCTTGAGAACTCCGTGCCCCTTTTATGACATGGGTCTTGGAGGGAAAAAAGGGCAGGTAAAAAAGAGGATTATAACGTCGGTTATGTTAGGTGATTAATGAGCTTTGGTCGGCCAGTTTTTACAGTTTTTTTGAGGTGGTGTGGGGGAGGAGCTGGGACAAAATGTAAATTTTTTACTGGGGCCTGGCTTCCTCCTTTCCTGCGAGAAATACAGGGACCTGTTGTCGACGACTCTCGTGTCCGTTTTCTTTTGGGTAATTTTTCATTTTTCCTCGCCCCTCTATATTTCCGGGGGTTTCCTTCGCCTTACGATTTACAGTCCTCCTTTATTGATGGCGCTGTGTCGCCCTTTTCTCTTTTGCTGCTGCGGCAACAACAACTAAAACCCTTTTCAGGCACCGCCCCTTTTCCTCTGTTCTGGCTTCTGAATCTTCTTCTTCTTCTTCCTCTTCCTCTTCTTCTTCTTCCTACTCCTCCTCCGCAGATTAGGAGCATGTCGGGCTTGTACAACCCCAACTACTCGCCTGCGCGAGCTGCGTCTCCGCAGATTAGGAGCACCCCGGATGTGGATAGGTGAGTCCTTCTCTCTCCGAAGTGGGAACTTACCCATCGGTTTCGTCAATAGGATTTAACCCGTGGCGGCAGCGAAAAGATGCAATCTTGACCGCGTTCTTGCAGCGTCTCGTGGCTGCTTCCAGTTGTAGTTTGTTAGCTTTGGTGGTTTCTTGGGTCTTGATCTGTGGCGGGTTTGTGAACTGTGTAGTCAGTACCTGACGGAGCTGCTAGCAGAGCATCAAAAGCTTGGACCTTTCGTACAAGTCCTTCCCATATGTAGCCGACTACTAAATCAAGGTTGTTTTCTCTCTCTCTCCCTGCTTTGGATCTTGTTTTCTGTTCTTGATGTGTTTTGGTGTCTGTTTCTTTCCGTTCTTGATGCCGTATCCTCTTGCCGCTGGGCATGTGAATCCGTTCCTTCTAATGATTTTGATATCTTTGCGTTGTTTCTGTGTCTCCGCAGATTAATTCTCACATTACTTTTGCATCTATGTCCGTTAATTTCTTAACCATCTTTCTCTGTGGATCGTTTTGAGCTATTGACAGTACTGTCGGTGGCGGTGGTACTACCACTTGTGGTTGACTGCCGATGTAATGGGCATGTGATAATAATAATTCTAGGAATAGATAGGTCCTACATTTACGGCCGCCTCCGCAGTGTACAGCATGTGGACTTTGTGTGCCTAGTTGGAAGGAGGAGAGGGCAATGACAAAGCTGGGTTTGGGTTAAAATTCTGCGAGACATCGTCTTAGCGGGTTGATTCGCCACCCTGGTAATTCAAATTAGCTTAGCGCTCTTTAGATCGAATGACTTGTGTGATGTTATCCGATGTGTATGGCAGAAGTCCTACCAGCGCCGTTGAACTCTTAAGAATATCTGTTATTGAATGTCACCTCGAGGGATATGTTGTCTAATGTTTGAAAGGTATCCTCTTGTGTCGACATAATTGGACTGGTGTTTTGAATTGTCTTTTAAAGGTTATCGATTGACATTTCATCCTAGAATTTTTGTGTGATCGGTCTTGCCTAACTGTCCTTATATATTTTGCCCTTCATTTCGTCGAGTAAAGCCTTACATATGAGTCACAGTTCAGTGTTCCTCTCGAAACGACTGAATCACTCTATTTTTCTTGGAGTCAAAGTCTTTCATTGCACTGCGGATTTGTTTATTGCCATTCCATTTCCCATATGGGTATTGCCTTCTGTATGCAGAGATACTGCGGGTATCTGGAATGATGTCAAACCAAGGTTACAGTGACTTTGACAGACTACGGTATAGAAGCCCTAGTCCCATGGCATCTTCAAACATGAGTGTTGGAGGGACGGGTTTAAGTGGCTGGAACAGTATTACTCAGGAGGTATGTGTACTTCAATACTTGGCCTCACATTGTCATCGAGATGCATTTATCCCGGTTGTCCTTTCTGTTTTGCCAACTTTGAAGTGGTGAAGATTATCTTTCTCTGTCCACACTTCTTTTGTAAGTGGATTTCTTGGAAGCTTGAAATATATGTAATCGTCATCACATGTTTGTTTAAGAAGTTTGGCTGTGAATTCTCTGTTTGAGTTGGAAACTCGGTCTATTTTTCTGATGTTTATTGGTGGGGTGTATGTGTTATATGTGGCCAAAGAAGGCTAAGAAAGACTTGTAATCCCTGGAGGCAGACGAGAAAACTTCGTTGAACAATGAGAATGTCTAATTGCCTCAGTGAATTACTTATGTTCCGTGAGAGAATATACTGAAATTTTTTTGCCGCTATCAGTGTCTGACTTTCTGTGATTTCATACTTAACCAAAACATGTAGCAGGTAATAGCCAACTTCCCTTCGCATAGTTGTTGGACTACGTATATTGTTTTCATCTTTAATCTGTGAATATCCTATGACTTACCATTTCTAAGATGCAAAGCCTCCTACTAACTTTTACCAGAGATCTATGTAGATAATTTTTGAGAGTTTGGAAAATTATAAAGATTTAAAGAAGGATTCTGATACCTGCAGAGAGTCTCTTGTTGGCCATTGGATGGTAATCTAGTCCTTTGGGGTTTTGTCTGCACCCTCCAATAAGAGAAATCCACTAGGAGAGTGTTCTTTGCTGCTTGAAATTTTGAAGAGCTTGTTATCTGTAATTTAAGAAGACCTATAAATCCTTTTCTGAATAGTTAGCAAAGGGCCGATTATTATGGTATTATACCATATTATTAAGCATCAATGTATCAATCTGATGCTGATGCAGACCAAGATATCGCTCGAATGCTATGATTGTGAATTCTTACTAAGAAGTTTTGGCAGAAGCTTTTCAGTGAGTTGGAGAAAGTACTTTGATCTGTGACATTACTGTGTTTCCTGTCCGATCAGAGCATTGTTTTTCGGCTGCTCATATTGCCACATAATTTATATTTACTATCAAATCGACAAAAGCAGGTATAGAAGTCTTTACATGCTGAGAGGTGTGGCTGTATGGATCACCTAATACTCTTTGACCTGCTATTAGCATTGTCTAATATCAACTGTCGTTGTGATTTTCCTTGAGCAATTGTATGAGTTGTGAAATTTTGATGTTGCCCATTACGTGGGCTGACATTCAGCTTACTAGTTGACTGCGTGTGATGGTGCAACAGGGGAAGCAAATTGAGGTTTATATATTTTTAAGGAAAATCAAGTCATAGTGAGGGCTGGAGTTTAGATCTAGCACTCTTGAATGTTATGCAAAAGGGAAGGCTGCAGTGATTTGAGTACTTGGTCTTCAGAAATTTTAACCTTCGTACCCTCCATAGTGATATTGGACTAGTGACCTTGTGAAAGGAGATTCATTGCATGATTGAACAACTCAAAGGCATTGCTTATGAGAGGGCTCACTTAATTCAGACTTATGGTTTCTTATTTGATTTTCCTGATATTGAAGGACACGTGTACAAGAATGGCCCGACAAGTGTGAATCTTCTCAATAAAGTATTATCTGTCCTCCTTTTCTGCTTACTATGAATTTGTTGTCATATGTCTAAATGTTGAGCCTCAATACTGATGTTACATACCTGCTTATACCATTAATCACTGTTTGTCAATCAATTGTTATCCTGATATGACATGGGGTTTTATCAAAAATTTATTTTTAAAACGTGCCTTGGAATTGAGAAGAAAACAACTAGCTATATTTAGTGCCTGAAAGGTATTTAGCAGGACCCTTTTCCTCTAATGGGTTCAAAAGGACATCCTGCATGCTCAATTGTAGATTGTTTCCTTTTTATTACTTTTTCTTGTTTTGTTTAGCTTAGAGCATCATTTATGCTCCGGTAATGATTCGGGCATAGTTTCGCTTGATACTTTGGGAGGATTTGGGCAATAGAACCGGGTCTTTTTGAGAAAAATTTTCAGAAAGAATTATTCAAAGTTGAGATGCTGAAAGGTCTTTCATTTCACTTACCAAATTTGAAATGAGCCCTTAATTTTGCCTTTTTGGGCACTTTGTAGAACTGTCTTGTTGAAGCTGTTTTAGACATTTGCTTCTAAGTCCTAGCGGTGGTTATGATTCAGCTTTAGTTTCCACTGGCATAGGAATTTGCTGATCAATCCCATGATCACCACTGTTCCTGTAATCGTGAACCAGCTCCCTCCTTCCAGTTAGATTTGACATGACACAAGATGTTCTGCTTTGTCACAGAGATTGAGTGGACACCCTGGAATGACAATGGATTGGCAAGGCACACCTGCAAGCCCTAGTTCGTACACTGTAAAGAGGATTTTGCGCCTGGAGATTCCAGTGGATCTTTATCCAAATGTAAGATTTATATATGAAAACTGGACCGGTATTTTGCCATATTAAAGATTGAATGCACACTCTAAAATTGACAAAAGTTGCTGACTTTTCTGTTGCTCGGGTCTTTCAGTTTAATTTTGTCGGGCGGCTTCTTGGCCCTAGAGGCAATTCGCTTAAGCGGGTTGAAGTGACAACGGGCTGCCGTGTGTACATCAGAGGGAAGGGTTCTATCAAGGATCCGGACAAGGTACTGCTATTCATTGACGTGACTCCATGAAGTGCTAAAACTCAGGATGATTTCACTAGAGCTGAAGGAATATTATATCATGGTGGATTTCTGACATCGGAAAATTGCCCTCTTTATAATTACTTTGTTTGCTTTTACATCCTCAAGGAAGAGAAGCTAAGGGGAAGACCAGGCTATGAGCACCTGAATGACCCACTCCACATTTTAATTGAAGCTGATCTACCAGCCAATATCGTTGACTTAAGGTTGAGACAGGCTCAGGAAATTATCGAGGAACTGCTTAAACCCGTGGTAGCGTATCGATCTCTTCCATTTAGTGTCATGTGGCCTTTGACTTTCTTAATAATGTGTTATTATTGTTAGTTTCACATTCGCATCACACATCATCATGTAGACAAGCTCCGGACATTTGTTTGGTGCTGTTTGTGAGTTTGAAATTGTCACTTGCAGGATGAGTCCCAGGACTATATTAAGAGGCAGCAATTGCGTGAGTTAGCAATGCTAAACTCGAACTTCAGAGAAGACAGTCCTGGGCCGAGCGGTAGCATCTCTCCTTTCAATTCCAGTGGCATGAAACGTGCGAAAACGGGACGCTGAGAATCCATAGAAGGTCGTTCCTGATGGTTTCTACCTGCTTACAAGATTCGTGGCTGAATACACTTCTAAGGTACATAACAGTTCAGCACAAGTACGAAAAGCATAGGCTAACGGTTCTTTATGGTGAGCTGCTGGTGTTCTCCTAAAGATTTTAGTTATTCGTTTTGGTCCGGGGGGTTTTTTATTATTTGAACCACAGGCGAACGATAAATACAGAAAAAAAAAAACATAAAAAAGGAGAAGTATATAGTCTATATTGTTTGTGGCTTTTAGTGTAGGCTCTTTGAGGTCAGTTTTTTTCCTTGTAAACCCATTCATTGGATTTATTCTTGTATTAGACACCGATATCGCGCATTGTGGGTTAATATATGGTATTGAAATTGTTGTCCTAACAACGATAGCGCTTGTTGTGCACTTCTAAACTTAGTGCACTCCTATTTGGTTCAATATTGTGCTTGAATAGAGATGAATAAAGGGGGCTAAGTTGCTGTAAGACTTGTGAAGACCGTCTAAAAAGCATTTAAAATCTTTTGACCCTACAAAAAAGGCATCCGAGTCTTTTGGCATGTTGGCTTTTTGGGAGGCCAGAGATCACTGTCAGGGGGATTCTTTGGTTCTGACCCGTTTCTGGGTGGTGGCATTATTCAATCACTTGAAAACATTGAAGCTTTGTCAACTACCCAAGAAACAATAAATAAAGTTTGCTAAGACAACAAGGAAGGCCCGACAACAAAAAAAGAAGGAAAAAGAAAAAGAGCCTGCATTGCTGCATTGCACAAGGGCCACAGAAAGATATTCCATTTATTGTTCTGCACATGCAAGAGTATCTTAATTCCCGGGGAATCCTATGTAGGGTGCATGGCTTTGACTGTTTGCTGTCCCTAAGGAAAACAAATTTGAAAGTATTCAACATCTGTCACCTTGTGATAATGCCAAACTGTTGCTGCACAAATATTATTCGGTGAATTGGTTGATTATATAGAGTATGTTTTCATATGATTTCTTTTCTGTCTGCAACTGGGCAGAAACAGCCTGCCCTTTGATTCAGGTGCTAATATGCCACTGATGGAATAACTATGTGTGTATGTAAACATGTATAGATGTGCTTTTTGTCAGCTTCTATTAAAATCTGATGTGCCTCCAACTTACACTAGAGTTCATAATTGCTCCTTTTGAGGCATCTTGAGAATGATAGAAAAATGTTGGAAAGGCTGGCATTTCGATCTCTTCTAGAGAAAAGGGATCTGCTTTAATTAAACTTATGTAGTCTGATTATTATGACTTTACTATAAAGATTTGTGAGTTGCATAAGAGTGGGAAGATTCTCTTTAACTTTTGATAGAATATCATGCACACGTGCAGCCTGTGCTGAGGAAATTGTTTGATTGAAGAGTTGGACAAACCGTTGATTAGGGTAGTTTGCATTTTCCGTTTAAGTTATGCCGACTTGTACGTCGGCAAAGGAAGGACTTATCAAGCTCTATACCGAGCTGATATATCTCGAAAACGAGCCCGCTTGAATTGGTGGGCACCTAAGAAAAACAGAAAACGGAAAAATTTACTTTGCGAGACCGAGCTGTGTGGTCAAAATGTCGTCGGAGATCGCCCATGCCATGCCGCTATCTTCGCTACCGTCACACGACACCATCGAAAGGTTTAGATACCCTGTGTGCACGAGCAGATTTTCGGTCTGAATTGTAGGTCCGAAAATCCTCCTCCATGGATCTTTACTTCTTTCTTTCTAACTTACTAGTAATGTAGACTTTGATTACATTCCCGCCTTATCCTTGTGCTTGCTCTCGTGATTAGTCAGTTTAAAATTTGTCAATCCCTGGAATAATTATAAAAATAATATTAAATTTATTGTACGGATATCAATTCAGTCATAAATTTTTTGATTATTTCAATTTAATCTTAAATCTTTTGACGATTTATCAATATAGTCTTTGCGATCAATTTTGGCCGGAACTCGCTGATATGAGCGCAGACCGTCCTATATGGTAAGACCGGTGCTAATGTGAACGTCAACCGTGCCACATCGGATCATCGGCGTTTACGTTAGCGATTTCAAATCAAAATTGGTAGGGAGAATAACATTGAAAAGTTTATGATTGAATTGGCTTTCGTACAATAGATTTATGACTTTTTTGATAATTTATATTCTATATAATGGTCGAATTTTTAACAAATGTTCTCTCCAAACTTAAAGAAGTGTCCGATCCATTTTGAATCTAATCCGAATGAATGTTTATATAATTTACCTTACCATCTTTTAAATTTAATGTCCACTTTCTCTTTCAAATCCTCATTTCATTGTTGGACAATTATTATAATAACATTTTAAAAGAAATTTCTTTACGGGCCACTCATATGTTTATGTGGTATTTTGTAATTGGCTCAAGATTTTGACTGTTTACAACTCATTCTATGAAAAAGAAAATTATGATACTGTGCATGTAAATCTTTTAGATGTTTCATAGAAGAATATATGTTTTTAAGGATTAATTGTGTGCGTTCACCTTTTATGCAAATCATATCTATGGTTAGATAAATTTTCAAACTATAACTATCCACGTATACCACGACATGCAAGTCTTTTAGCAAGTAGAATACACATACTGTGTATTATACGAAAAATCCATGATTTAAAGGCGGCGGCGGCGAACCGGTATATCCCTCATGAGCACGGTACGCATCTTTTTGTTTGTCTTGGAGCTCGTTCGGCGGGCCGTGCTATGTGAGGGTACCAGATGTTCGGTGATCATTAGAGCCGTTTTGATGGGGCGTGCTATCTAATCGAAAAAAACGATAGAAGTAGATACTCTTTGGCTACTACAGATACAGAAAGGTGATATATTTAGTCAACCAACTTGGTCTTTAATTTCGTTTGGTCTCGGATGATTTGGATGACACTGTTATATTGTGCACTCGTCCTATTAACTTTCATGAAACGTCCTCGAAATATAACTTCCCCTTAATAGGATTTGTACGAGTTGGAATAAACAACAAATTGGGGGAAATTCTATGATCAAGTAAGTGTTTTTACAGGACCGGAACCGCGTAAAAAAGTAGAAGAAAAAGGGAAAATTTCATTTTGGTACCCAAAGTGGGGGCCATTTCTCAATTTGGTACCCAAAGTGGACATAGTCTCAAATTGGTACCTAAAGTGCCCATTACAGTCTCAATTTGATACCCAAAGTGCCCATTCAGTCTCAATTTGGTACCTGAGTTCGCTGGCCGGTCAAATGCTCACTGGCCGGCAAGAAATTTACTGTTTCGGCTACCGGAACAGTATTTTTTTAAACTTTTTTATTTTTTTTCTTTTTTCCTTTTTCTGTTTTTTTTCTTTTCCTTTTCCTTTTCTTTTTTGTTTCTTCTTCCCTCTGCCGGCTATAGCCGTGGTCGGCGGAGGTCGCCGGCGGCGGGCGAGGGCTGCCCTCGCCTGGGCGGGCGAGGGTGAGGGTTGCCCTCGCCGGATCTGGCGAGGGTCACCCTCGCCGGCGTCGGGTGAGGGTCACCCTCGCCTGGGCTGGCGAGGGTAGCCGTCGCCTGCGTCGGGCGAGGGCCGACCCTGGCGAGGGTCGAGGATGCAGCCGAAGAAGCGAGAGCGGTAGGCTAGAGAAGAGAGGGAGTAGGAGAGGCAGACGAAGTGGGAAGCCACGAACTGGTCCTGCTCGAGCCCCATGACGATGATCTGGGCGTGCAGCTAGTGGATATGGGCGGAGTTCTTGCAGGACTTGAGGAGGGTGACGATGGATAGTAGCTTGGCGGAGGTCACCGGCATCGGCCCTCGCCCCCCCAGGCGAGGGCGGCCCTCGCCCGACGCCGGCGCAGGCGAGGGCGACCCTCGCCAGCCCAGGCGAGGGCGGCCCTCGCCCGACGCCGACGAGGGTGACCCTCGCTAGATCCAACGAGGGCAACCCTCGCCCTCGCCAGATCCGGCGAGGGCCGACGCCGGCGACATCTGCCGGCCACGGCTATGGGCGGCGGAGGGAAGAAGGAAAAAAAAAAGGAAAAGGAAAAGAAAAAAAACAGAAAAAGGAAAAAAGAAAAAAAAATAAAAAAGTTGAAAAAAATACTGTCCTGGTAGCCGGAATAGTATTTTTCTTGCCGGCCGGTGAGTATTTGACCGACCGGCGAACTCAGGTACCAAATTGAGACTGAATAGGCACTTTGGGTATCAAATTGAGACTATGTCCACTTTAGGTACCAGATTGAGAAAAAAGGCTCCCACTTTGGGTATCAAAATGAAATTTTCTCGAATAAAAATTATCCGCCTGCTCTGTTTTAAAAAGTGCAATTAATAACCTCCAAAATCGATTTCTTGTGGTAACTTATTGACTCTAAAGGAAAGTTATAGATGCAAAAGTGATCAAATTTATATATGATTGAGAAAAGTTACGATGAGTAGAGAAAATTATTGAATCATAGGTTCCAAAAGATCACGAAGTCTAAAGGAAAGTTAGGATTAATTAGGCATTTTACAAACGATAGGACAAAAGAAATTTACTATTAACTTAGGCAGATTATGAATTTGAGGAATATTATTAACCATAAAACCACAAAACTTATGACCACGAAAGGAAAATTACGTCATTCAAAGAAAAGTTATGAAAACATATTTTGCATGTAAATTGCTATTGGACGATTATGTGCTGCAAAGGACAGTTACGATCCATTAGGTAATTTACTAAATAGGATAAAAGAAATTTACTATTAACTTAGGCAGATTACTATTTTTTATGGAATATTATGAACTATAGGATCCATAGAACTTACAACGACGAAAAAGAGATCATGGGGATAAGTGTCAGAAAAGTCATAAACTTATTACTTTGGTCTTAATTTAATCCAAAACCTTTTTTTTTTGTGCTAATTTAGTTCTAAACCTATTGCATTGGTGGTCGGTCATCGGCAAAAGGAAGAAGAAAGAAAAAAAGAAAAATCAGAAAAAAATAATAAAAAATCGAGAAAATATAAAAATATTATTAAAAAATTATCCAAGTCAACACCGGCGATGCTACATAGGCCGGCTGGCATCCAAGTCTGCATTATCCGGCCAAAATTAGCCGGAAGGACTGAATTGACACTCTGTCAAAAGGTTTAGGACTAAATTGATACAAAAAAAGTTTATGACTAAATTAGCACAAATTCAATAAATTTAGAACTTTTCTGGCAGTTTTCGCAGAGATCATGATTGTTAAAAAAAAAAGAAATAATATCTAAAAATATGTAACAGGTTTTTTAATGTAAGTTAGGAAGGTTATGAATGCTAAAGGAAAGTCACAATTAGATGAAGAGTTCATGAGATTTTATTTTGTGGAATATCGCAAATCAAAAGCCCAATGAACTTACGACGACAAAAGGGAAACCACGTCTTGTAACAAAAGTTACCAAAGATATTTAGCTCCCTTCTATATATCAGCTTAAGGTTAAATTCCTTTAATATGACCAAATGTGTAATCCCGTCAACACATGTTTAAAAGTCCTCTATCGATCCGCATGACCCCGATAATTGGCTACTTCCTCGATTTTCCAATTTCATCAAGATTTGGCAAGTCGTGTTCAATCAAAAAAATTTCTTTCTTTTTATGAGATGGAACTTGAAATTCAATGTACAATTGACCTAAGTTGCTTAGGTCACTCAATGCAATTTGCCTACAGTTTGTTATCCTCGCTTCATTGTATCGAAATTCAAACTCAGCATCCTGAGAACACCACGACCGTTAACAAAACTCGCAACATTGCTTCGCAAATCTGTCCAATTCTGTCAATGATCTCGACGATAGCTGTAGATCAGACAAGGCAAAAGCCAGTGGAATGTACACATCCCTCATATTTACACCTTTAAGTCAGGAAAAACGAAACACAAAAGACGGTTTACGATTCATTATAGGAATATACACATCTCTCTCAAAATTCGTTTCGCTATCGAGGTGTGATGGTAGGTACAACCCCGCTTATCAGATCGCTTCCCGAGACGCTCGACGAAATATACGGGTCCCGGCTCACGTAAGATGAAGATGACGGAAGCGACTTGCCTGAATAAATGGAAGCCGTCTCAGAAAGCATGGCGTCGGCGTCCGGTGTCATTTTGAGGATGCTCTCGAGCTCCCTCACCACGTCCAACATCGACGGCCGCTTCTCCGGGTTGTCGTGGCAACACATGAGGGCCAGAGCGATGAACCTCTCGATACATTCCGAAGGGTAAGAGCCCATTCTGTTGTCTATAATAGAGAATATCATGCCCGCCTGATGTGCCATGTTCACCTGCCATTGCACTTGAAAAGTTCAGCACTGAAAAGAATGATCTGTAGATTCTCCTTCAGTGTATCAGATATTTGCAACTATCAGTAAGATCATGCCTTGTTAATCCTTGTTGCTGCATTTAATTGTTGCTCCCCACCTAAAGTTACAATCTACCACAGATTCACTATATTTGGATACCATACTATAAAGATAAACCACCCAACACCTGCATATGGATTTCTCTTTCTTTGCGAGAATGTCCTAGATGTCAGTTTCTGTCAGGCTTCAGTGCATAGGTGATTGGAACAAAACACGTTTTCACCAGTTTCTAAAAGCAGAAAATATCACTAATTTAAGCGAAAACAGATCATGTCGCTAATTTACGATTAAAGTAAGCCCGAACTCTGAAGTCATTAGTAGGTGAGAACTAATCAAACGATGATAATGACCGACAAGAACCACGAGTATGATAATGACCGACGAACCATGAGAGCCTATCATATCAGGAAAGTACCTCTCTGACAATATTCTTTCCATGTGATATTGGCTGCATTCCAGTCAATAGCTCCAGAAATACGACTCCAAGACTATAGACATCACTTTTATCAGTCAACTTGTGCGTCAGGAAATATTCTGGGTCGAGGTATCCCTGAAAAGAAAAGCCATAGTGAAAAAGAGAGGTCGGAGGAACAGCAAAAGTATGTAATCGTAGGTACTTAAAGTTTCTAATAGACTACTTACTGGCGTCCCTTTAACAATTGTAGACACATGATGCGGCACGGTCCCTTCATCATCCAGGACAGGGGCGAGCCGTGATAGCCCAAAGTCAGCAACTTTGGCAGTAAGCCTGGAGTCCAAGAGAATGTTACTGGCCTTAATGTCTCGGTGGAATACCGGAGGGTTTGCTTCTGTATGGAGGTAAAGAATGCCCTTAGCAGACCCCAACGCAATACGCAGCCTCATACCAAAGTTAAGGTACTCCTTAGTTTTACCTGCATGCGAGTAAGATGAATTTCCATGAAGCAAGAAAAGTATGAAGTACACAAAGCATCATGATAGCATTGATGCATTAAAGTGTGTTTTTTTTTGGTCGGAACATTAAAGTGTATTTGAAAAGCTCAGAAAAGAACATTCCTAATGGTTCCGTGAAGATAAATTTGTCATGGGACCACACTCCGAATGTATACTTCTGAGTACTAGAGAAATTATATCAGCGGAAGTTCTTGAAACAACACATTGATGTGGCAATCCAATCCTCGACTCCAGGCAAAGTATTCAACCTAGATTACTCCTGAGGCTGAGAATAGTAGTTTGAAAGAGAAAACAGAATATGATTCTCTTAAGAAGAGGAATTAAACCGATGTAAAATATATTCCTTCAATATGCATGCCTCCTATTCTTGTGGACAGCCTATTTTACTAGTCAAAAGTTTGGAAAACTACTTTGTTGTTAAAATATTGAGAATATAAAGTACATACCAGAAATCCAATCCCCCAGAGTACCATTGGGCATAAACTCATATACCAACATCTGTAAATACACCAAGAGCATACAATAAGTTCTGTTTAAATCACGACAGCCATGCACACAGTAATTTTGTTTGGAGGAAGACGACCATCAATTGTAGAATTGACGGTGAAAGAAGTGTTCTGACATAATGCACACAAGTACAATGTACAAACACTACTCTCCAGCAACTGTGAAGCTCTTTCCATTTTCCAAAAACATAATCATTTTGAACAAAAGAGACAATTGAAATTTGTTCCTTCAACAACTTTTTGCTGTGGCAGCATCGGAAACATACTTGATGGCAAGCCACAAGAACCCATATATCAGCAGATGGATTGAGTGCTAAATTAGATTCACGAGTTACTTAGCAATTCTCCTTTTGCATGCATTAACGAATTCCATTGCTATTGCTGCTCATGATGAAGAATACGTCTAGACACGTGAACAGATAGTTATGCAAGTACAATTTAGGAGAACATAGAATATCAGCTACCCCATTATTTTATCATTCATTGCAAATGTTTTAGTAGGCACGACCCCTAGCAAACAAATAGGATCCAACAACCACATAAAGCCAAACTCAAGTAGTTTACCTGTTCCCCTTCTTCATCACAATATCCTACCAACGACACTAGGTTCCGATGATGTAACCTTGACAACAGTTTTATCTCCGTCAAAAATTCTTTTTGTCCCTGTAATGATCCTTCTTGTGCACGTTTTATAGCTACGACTGTGTTGTCACATAAATTTCCTTTATAAACTTTCCCATAACCTCCTTGCCCTACTTGAGTCGATCTATTGAAGTTGTCTGTTGCGACTGCCATTTCTCTAAAATTGAAGGCTTTCACACCTTCAAGCTTCATAGATACCTTTGAGGCTACGAGGAGCAATACAAAATCAGATCACAGGCAAGTTTTGATTGTATTAGCTAAGAAACATCTTGACGAACTTACATAGATTCTTCCTTGACAGCGAAGGCTGATATCTGGTTTTCCTTCTTGTAACGAGAAGAGTAATCACGGCAGAGATTGCAACAACACAAGCAATAGATGATAATACTATGGCCACCAGTATCCCTTTACTAATATTCACCTTCTGATTTGGCAAAATCACTGTTGAATTATGAAATCATGTGAGTCAAATACTGAAGAATAGATCCAACTTGATTATTGCTTTATTCTTGATAAAATCAAATTTAACTAACAATAATACATTTTGACACATCAGCTTGTATTATCATCCTTGAAAAGAGTAATAAAGCATCTTTCTTGATTATCTAACTAAATTTACATCGCCGAGGTATACTTTTAACCAGGGTAAATTTATTATAACGATCATGGGTTTGTCTCAAACAGTCAACTTTATAAAGTTTTTTACAGTGGAAGTGCCAGAGAAAAGAAGAAAAGGTACATGAGAGATGCCTAATTAAAATCTTCAAAGAGGATATACAGGTTATTGTCTTGACATGGATTGAGAGAAAAACTAACAATAATCAAGAAGGAAATATCAAGGAATTACTGTTTCTATTTGCTTGCAAAGTGATACGAAGTCGACACTTTGAGAGAGCCAATTGTATTTTCACCCTAGAGTATCAGTTCTCTCAACAAATACGCCCTAAAAATAATTGCTGAACTTCATACTAACTTCGCCGATAAATGTCCCATACATGCACTCACCAAGAAGCAATGGAACTGCAGAACAAGTTTTGAGGCAACTCTACTTACTTGAAATAAGCTAAATAAGTTTTATTGTGTACTACATTTCCCGATTACCCATATCAAGTGATGGCATATGTTAAATGGCTACTTGGCAGCATCAGCATCATTAGAAATCATCACCAAAGGCAAAGGTGACTCTTTTAAGACAAACGTTGTGTGGAGTTAAGTACTTACTAGTTGAATAAGGTCCCAGAAGAGTAAAGTTCAGAAGTTCATATGGTCCATATAAGTCATTTGGAGGAAAATGCCACGATGTGAAAATGCCTCTTATTCGCTGAACCTCACTTGCATTAAATGTACTTGGACCATTAACTACTGGGAAAAGCTTCAAATTCATCCTCAGCCGTGGTCCTTCTTCCCAGGCATACCAATCAATATGCAATTGATATAGTTCCATGTTAAGAGATCTGGTTAAGTACAGTTCAAATGGATACTCATAAGGAGGGAAATAGGAGAAGCTGGGACTCTTCAATCGGTATCCGATTCTCAGGGGTGATGCGCAGAAGCATTGCTCAGGCGATGCTGGAACGTATTCGAAAAAATTATCTGTAGGGCATGATTGAATATGACAACTTGTCGAATTCGCTGAGTCGCCAGGTGTCCCATCGTCTCCACCCTCATTCGCACAAAATTGGCTAATATGCGTTATATTCCGTTCACTGCAAACAGGATTGCCTCCAAGCCTAAAGGAAAACTCCTTCATTACATTTCACACAGGAGGACTTTACCAAAGCAAATACTCCTCTAAAGCACACTCCGATTACAGAAATGAAAACATTTGACATTTTCCAACCTTTTTTGGCACTGCAAAGCCAAAAGCATGTGCCAAGAGCTCAAAAGAGCTTCTTTCTTTTGGCTTTTCAATGCAAGGTCGAAAACATATTTGATGTTTGTAAAATAAATTATCCATAAGCCTCAATGTTTATTTTGGCCTATTGGGACGGCTTCAGAGGCGCTGCCAAAATCAACTGACAGCCCCTGATCAGGCGTAGGACTTCCAGGTACCATTTGCCAACAGCTCCACTACTTGAGAAAACCAAAAGTAGGGACTTGAAGTATAACCGAGATCTTAACAAGCTGCTATAATCATTTTCACGCGTACAGTTGAAAAATCAGCATATAAACAACATAATCTACACCTATATTGTTCCTTAATGTAATTGAGGGGCAGGAAGGAACAGGAAACGAACCTTAGAGTGACATTCTCTGGAGGATTAAGATCTCCTACCACACTTGACAATGAATTCTTTTGAAGATCACTGTGATAAAAATATTAAAAGAATAAATACACATCAACTATCTCATAAAGAATAAAGTAGATGACAGATGTGCATAATGTTTTGATAAGCTTGTTTATAACATTACAGTGCATTTCAGGAATCAGCATGCTGCGAGACACTGCTTTACTTCCGGATCAGCTAATTAAAAAGGAGAAAAACTGAGTGCTTACATTATAAGCATCTCTTTTGAAGTGAAGGTCATGTTCTGCCAAATGTTCGCAGGGACAGAACCTGTCAAGCTGTTATTCTCCAGTGACCTGCATTATAAGTAATGTCCAGATTTAGTATTATGAAAAACTTAATATTTAGAGAATGAGTATCTTGTATTCTCTCAAGATTAAGTATGAGAAAATAATCTCAGATACACTGCCACTTCTACACCTGCTAATAATATACAAAAACAAGAATTTATACAATAATGCAAGAAAAGATAGAGTCTTACAGTCTCTGTAGAGAGGGAAGATCGGAAAAACTTGCTGGAATAGATCCATTAAGAAGGTTATTTGATAGATCGCTGCAATCAACAAAAATGTATCTTAAATATGGCAGTCACGTTGATATCATTTTCATGGATAGAGAAGTAAAATCATAAAATCGATTGTGTACATACATGGTTGTTATGTTATCAGAGAGCTTGTTTGATGGTATAGGCCCACTAAGCCGATTATAGCTGAGATCTCTGCAATATGGCAAAAAATAAAATGTCAAAACAAGTTTTAGATGTATTAGCAAGAGTATTTTCTAAAATGCACATGATGGAAACATATACGTCAGACTTGGCAGATTATAAGGAACCGAGAACAAACAATTGGACTATTCTCAAACTTACAAAAAGCTAAGATTTGGTATCTGGCTAAGATCAGGAATTGATCCCTCCAAACTGCAATTTCGAAGACTCCTGCCAGGCAAGTTTGGAAATGCATTAGAAACCTTATGGAATAATTGTGCAATATATCCTCCACAAATGCTTTCATTGTCTTTTTGATAAATCATAGATGAAGTCTACTACTTCCTTCTTAAACAGGAAAGCTGTTCCCTGCCGCAATTTTCTAATACATCTCAATCAGACCATTAGCTTCAGGAAGCAATTCCCCAAGTTTTACAATGTTCTACAGAAGTCATTCCTCAATTTCCTATCCATGAATTTGTCTCATTCAGGACTGTTTTCAATGATGAAAATAATACTTTTAGGTGTCTGGTCCACATCAAATTTCTTTCATTGAGGCACTGCAGAATCTATACTTCTCCGCAGGTAATAACTGAATGTACAACAAGCCACTTTTACAAGATCTGAAAACTTTTTTCTCTCGAGCAGTTTATAACCCAAGCAGCTTCATCATTCCAGCTGCCAATTTCTCTGATAATGCATTTCTCCAGTATTTTCAATCTTTCTACTATAGTTAAAGAGCATGCTAGGATCATGTGATTTCATGCCTCAGCAGTGCATAATTTACTATACCAAATGCAGTTACACACCAAATGTCAACTCACAATTTTGCTAATCTGGAGAAATTCTCATAAGAAGCTGGTATTTCAGTGCCCTTGAAGTTGTTATTGTCAAGTTGACTGCAAAATCAAGGAGAGTTTTTATGGAAAGATCAGATCAACATACTTTAACAGTGTAATATGCATGCCTCTAATGCATGTCTCCAGCAGAACCAGAGTGAGTCATCAAATGCAAAAGATGGGGCAATTTGAAAATATCAGATTTGCCATTCCTCATGCTACCTTTAGAATACCAGTTGACAAAGCATCCCAGGCATACCAAAATATAGCTACTACAGATTATAGAGCAGCTACGTTGAGGAGAAAACTTCAATTGTGAAGATGGCTATGAGAAGGGCAACGATAGTCCAACATTAGATTACAAACCTGTCACGAGTGTGCAATCCTCTTTTTCCAATGTTGCATGAAAATTAAGATTCATGGGCAAAACAACATCACCTGCTGTCTATGGTTCAGTCAACCTACTCGATTACGAAGTTGACCCTACCAATTGCTAATTATATCCATATTGTTGTCATCTTCAGATGAGATGTTGCAGTGCCACACCTTGTTATTACAGACTTCTTTGTTTGGTAGTGACTCCACTAGTTTCTGACCAAAAGTTTCTTTCAACATAAGGACTTTACAAACTTCAGAAATAAAAAAAGAAAAGAAAAGAGCCAGGAAAAGGAGAGTAAGCAGATGACTGCAGACCTAGTAGACATCGACTACAAGGGCCTTCATACAATGGAGGCACTAGTGACCTAGATAGGCTATCATAGTTCAATGTCCTATTAATGCATGTGTGTTCACTGGACTTTGAGAGCCATATCCATATGCACCTTTAGAGTCAACTGATCGACTAAATGATGTGGGATGAGATCAGAACCGCAATAGAAACAACTTAATCCAAATTACTATCCAGGATTACATAAGATGTCATACAGTATGCGCAAGTCTGGCAAGAGTGAGAACTCTGGTGGAAGATATCCAGATAAGTTGTTGTTGTCCAAAAGCCTGCAAAATAATTGTATTAAGTCAAAAATGTTTTCTTCTGTATCAGTCTCTTACAGCAGTGTAACTGAAAGCTGAGAAAATCAGAAAACGGATGAGCTGTAAACTCACAAGTGATAAAGCGTGGATATGTTGGACAGCTCAGCTGGAATTTGACCACTTATTGTGTTATTATTCAAATGGCTGCATCATTTAATCTGTAAGTCACATACAATACGCAGAAGAAGTCCAGGCCACCAGCCAACACCAAGCAGCCAAAATAGGTTGACAATCCACTTACAGGTGTTTCATTCTTCTCAAGCTAGCAAATGATTTTGGTATTGGACCTGATATTTGATTCTCGTCCACTTGAAGTCTACTCAAGTTCGAGAGATAGCCAAGCTCATCAGGTAAAGATCCAGATAACCTGTTTCCATTCAAAAGCCTGCGCTGACAGAAATTACTAAAATCACTCTCAGAAAACCATAGTTGGTGAAGCGAACTACTCTCATGAAAATGAATGTTCCAATCATGAAAACAGAGAACCTTGGAGCTATTCTCTAACTTCGCTCCAGTTGCAATTTTTCAGGCATTCACACAAACAAGCAATTTCGAACTATGAGATTTAGTTAAAACTAATAGTCTTCTTTTCTAAAAACTAGTAGTCATCTTTTGGCAAGTTATTTCTCAAAATCAATCAATGAATGAAAATCGGCTACTTTTATAAGGATCTACAGAAAACCGTTTGGAGAACAATTGAGAATGAGCACCATCTGGTGAGACCTTTTGCAAACTGCAAAGATGTATCAATTCCAGAAACATGAAAAAATTAAACAGAAACTTACAGAGTAAGACATCAATTCCAATTTAGAAAAGCCATCAATTACATAGAGAAGAAATGTGTGCATATATTATTCATAAATAATATACTTCAAACCACCCAATGGCATATTATCATCTATTTCATAAGTCAATGCCACTTCCTAAAGTGGAAGACCTGGTTAAGAAAGCATAGTTAACAGAACCTGATTCTTGCTCTGCATCGACAATTATATGTGCATCAAGAGTTAAAACAGTGAATTAAAGAGCTAGCTGGAGGTTACAAAATCAAACCGCAAACTCAACTTACAAGAGTCTCAAGGACGCAATACTTCCTATCTCCTTTGGTATGCTGCCAGTTAACTCATTCCACATGAAGTCTCTTCCACCAAATAAAAAAGAAGAAGAAAGAAAAAGAAAAAAGGATCAGCATCAATAATTCCATCTTGCGCACTAGTTCAGCCAATATTTGCCTACAACAGATGCTAAAGGTGGAAGATGACACAATCACTGACTCACAAAATTAAAAGTTGAGACAACTGCCCGACAGCAGGAGCTATACTTCCAGAAAGATTCATAGTCAGAAGCTGGCTGCATCAGGAAATGAAATATAAGAACACCCGGAAAAATTGTAAATATATCTTAAGGAATAACTTGACTAAAAGCAGGCTGAGAAGTTGATATTCTCAATACCAAGACCATAATAAACTGTGATTATTTAGCTTTCCACTAAAGAATTTCTAGAACTATTCATAGCAGTTAGAATAGACCGTACATCTCGCGCACATGCAAATGACCATTAGTGTCAACTGCGTCAAAGCATAGAACTCCTGTCCAGTTATATGTGCATGGATCCCCCTTCTTCCAATTCGCAAGGTGTTTCATAGGGTCAACCAGACTGCTCTTCACAGCAATTAGTGCATCGACTGCAAAAAGCACAAGCACTTAAACATTTTACAAATGAAATTTCCAGAAACCATCAGCCTTGAAATGATGCTGTAAAGCTGCATGCATCCTCAAATAGTAATGGCATTAGTTTCATTATCCATGTGTCCCAAAAAAAGGAAGAGTAAGTAAAGAAAGAAAGAGCCAAGCAATTCATGTCAACAACTTTTTTTATAAATAATCCAGGGGCACGGATGTGGAGACCTGGCTACCTATACACCCATGAAACACTGTGCAAGCCTCATAAACTGTTAAGTTCAAGCTTTTGGCTTGTGCGGGTGGCTCTAACTCAGAGTAGTCTGCATATAGTTAGTAGAATTTGAACGGGTGACCTCTAGTTCTTGAGCTGGAAATCCTCCGACACCCCATGTCAACTACTACTTTGCAATAATAATATTCCTAATGTGAGATAACTTTCACCAAGGCACTGAAACAGAGTTCAAGAAGAACAAGCTTGGTAGACAAAGAGCAAAACTCCTGATCCTATACATTAACTTCAACCACGTCTGAGGATTGGGAAACTAGACAATATCATGTAACAATAAGCAGTGGAATGGCTGAGAATAATGCCAAAAATAAAAAATCAACTCAGAGCCTCATCTAGCATCCAAATAGACCAACATATTTGACAGCTAACAATTTTACAACGTCTTACCAGAAAATTTTTAAGATAAATACATATACTCTGCTTCTCATGCACACTTGGGCAATGCAACTAAAGTTAGAAAGATCACCTTCTGATGGATCGGTGACCTGCGCTTCAACTAGGTACGCTAAGTAGCAGCATGAAAGGACGAGAGCAGATATGGGAATTCTCAGCTTCAGCATCCTCTTTCCCTGAAACAACATTTAAAGACTAAAACATTGCACATTTCTTCAACCTCCCAAAGCATTGGCAGTGTGTTATAGATTCGCATCTCTTCACGAGAAAATAAAACAGACATACGCATACACAAACCCTATTCATCGTATTGCCAAAGAAACTAATATTCCTAACGAATCAAAAGAGAAGTCCCAAGTTCTAAAATACTCCTGTTTTTTCACCAACAGTGAAGGAACAGAAAAGATTGTATTAGTTTGTCGGCCCCATTGATCCCATGTGGATATTGTTAAACCATCGATCCCTGGTCTCTGTCTCAAGGCAAGCAATAAACTGTCGTGGAAAATAACTTAACGAGAAATAAAACATCTGAAATCTTGAAATTAAACAACTCCAGATCAGAAAACACTTCACCAAGCATCTAACAACAAATATAACAGAGACCCATCAACAGAAACCAGAATTTGACTCAATCTGAGCATCTTCCTCACCTCAAGTCCAGCACAAATCTGCGCAAGAGCTCGAGGAAACCCTCAAGATTCAGGGCCTGAAGTCAAACAGCTCAAGCGGTGGACATACGAGAGTGAGAAGAAGAAATTTGAAAGCTCTGCAAAGTGGGTACATCACGATCGGCGCCAGTATGATGAAGGTGACACCAGGAGTGGACGGCGACTTTTCTCCAGTTTGAACACGAGCTGTGGCTGTGAGCATGAGATGGGTTTGGCGTCATGGTGGTTGCACCCACATAGTTAAATCGAACAAGCAAATGCACGAATTTGGATGAGCGAGGAATCCGCATCTCCTTTCGAGGCGTGTTAAACCTTTCTTGATTTGATTAATACGGCAGTTGACATTTTTGACCGCGGATGTGAAGATGACAAAACGGAAACGACCGGACATTCCCGCCATTGAAGCTCGCTTTGTGCTTTCGCATACAGAGACGTCACAAAAGTTCAGAAAAAATGTCGAGAAAGTAAATTTTTTATACGAAAAAGACTTGGTATGAATTTTGCTACGTACTTGGTTATTCTTATTTCTTGGTATAATTAATGTGAGATTTTGTGGACAACTACAAAATGTTCTAAAAGTTTAAGCTATTAGATTAATTAGTTTAATAGTCCCCTTTATGCTTAATCTGGTCTTTTTGCCAGTACTAAACATTGACATATGCAAATGGGATCTGAAAAGATTTAAATTTAGATATGAAGCTCTAATAGCATGTGAGATTTTATGGGACTACTGTCAATTTTTCTAAAAATTTAAGCTATTAAATGAAAGCATTGTTTAATATTTAATTAGTATAATAATTGGATTGGTTCAACCTCTTAGGATGAGTTAGAACAATTTTTTTCTTTTTGGAATACTATTTTCCCACCAATTTTTTCATTTATATATTCTCTATAGAAAATTACGACAAAATGCAAGCCATTGCAATAGAGTTACGAGGAATATTCTTCACTTAGAGGCCACGTATATAAGCTCCCTAAATTCGGATGCTATATTTGCACAAATCTCATGTTTGCTTGTGATTAAACTTTGGAGGAGTTATTGAACAAAGCGTCATTCTAATTAAAACACCGTTTAAGAATACCTAACGAGGAAATATTAGATATTTACTACACATGTTAGGACAAAGTCAACGCACGTTCAGTCGTGCGGGGGTTTTCTTATTTTTTTAGTGCACACTTGTCTTAAAGTTTGTTCTTTACGAAAATAGAAGTATATAATTATAGATATGAGATTGTGCTGGATTTTGGGATAATAATCTGAAATTCTACTTCAAGTTTGTCATTTCATCACAATCGAATTTTTCATTTTGTGGCATCTTACTCTATGTTTGTTAGGAGGGATTGGGAGGGAAGAGAAATGATTCGAAAAGCACAACCGTGCTTCAACGGAGGAAAAGAGATAAAGAAAAAAGGAGGGAAATTATAAAAAATAAAAAATAAATCTATTGAACTTATGTCAATTTAGCCATAAATATTTTAATTTGGCTAATTAAGTTCTAAATCTTTTGATGATTTGCCAATATAATCCATTCGGCCAGTTTTGGCCAGAAAATCGCTTACGTAGACGTTGGCCGTCTTCCGTTGTGTTTAGATTGTGGGAAACATGAATGGATTCATAGGAACTTTGGGTGATTTGTGTACAAATAAACAAATTTATTCTTCTCTTTTACTTATACCTTTATTTCGCATCTATTTATGAGTCAATAAAATGCTCGCTAGTATCAAAACAACACGATAACTCAATTCATTCAAATCATTTCTGTTCTCTTCTCCCATAAATCCGTTCTTTTTCATTCCTAATCACTCCATCCAAAATGAGTGTTAGTTCTTTAGCGATTTCTATCGACTCATGCAGTGCAAGAACTTATCCTAAATTATTTCCTTGGATAGAATGTACATGTTGCTCTTAAATTTGTTCTTTTCAGGGAATTTCGCCTTGAATGTAAGCATCATTTTTATTATTTATCTAAGATTGGTCGAGCCAAAATTTTGCACAAGTTGCACATTTATCGATTTTCTATTTTGTGGAAATATTTTTGGGAGCTCGTTCGTTTCTCATTCCACTTGGAGACTAATAAAGGAATTTAAATTGCTTTATATTTTGAGTTTTTGCCTCATTTTTAGTGGAGAACACACAAATAATATCTCGATCTAATTTTATATAATTATTTTAGGCTTTTGAGGAGTTTATAAAATAATCAAGAAGCATTTTCATACTATCGTTTGGTTATGAGAATAAATAAAAATTCTTGCTGTATAAACTCACTCTCACTATCATCATCTTCTTCTTCTTTCTTCTTCTTCTTCTTCTTCTTGTCGAGCTCGTAACAGTTAGTCTTCACCCTATAGAATTCTCTATTGTAGATACTAAATCAAAGTATTCTTCGTAAAGAGTACGAAAATGCAGCCTATACAACTGCAATTGTAAAACGACGAGACAACTTGTTGATCACGTGGGTTAATCTAAGACGCTGACCAAAACCCAGATGAGTAGCGGTATGTAAACAAGAGATAACTAGGAAAATCCAGGCATCCACACAACCCTACTTTCCTATCACCTAAAATTTATACCGACAAGACTACACTCTTAGATAGATGGTAGAATTAACCAGTGATGGGATGTGATGATCCATATGTACAAATCGAATCCTTTCATCTAAGTAGAAAGTGCTGAAGCACTTACCTCTCCATTGATTGGACGCCATTACGTCCAAGTTAAACATTCCCACGACGAGAAAGTGTTGGAATACTATATTTGAAGTACTGATCAATTAATGATTAACTTAATTTAGTATATCTCAAAAATAAAGTAGCAGTTGGTCCAAGTATACTATAATACTCTTGCTAACATCAACTGGCTAAATCATAAATCACACTAAGATATATATATATATATATATATATATATATATATATACTCTTGCTAACATCAACTGGCTAAATCATAAATCACACTAAGATATATATATATATATATATATATATATATATATATATATATATATATCTCTCTCTCTCTCTCTCTCTCTCTCTCTCTCTCTCTCTCTCTCAATTTGCTTATGATAACCCTACTAGTTGGTCAAGTAGTAGCGGTAATTTGTCATAAAATATTGAAAGGACTTTGTGTTTTCATATGGAGTGAAAAATGTGAAGAGAAAAGACAATAACTTGATTGTCTCACTCACTATAACAACTTATGACCTATTTATATGACCTTAAACTAAATTGGAAAAGATCATATCGAATAGATTGTGTCACGATTCTAGACACAAACCTGACTATGTACATACACGATACATATAATATCTTATGCATGTGAATGATTTGCATAATATACGTCGTCTCGGTAAAAACTCTAAAATCTCTTTAAATTACCCTAATATTGTGAACACAATGATTTGTCAACCGTCTTACGAGGCACGACCACCTTCATGGACGATTTTGCAATTTTTTTTAAAAAAAATCTGAATTTTTTCTTTTTTTCCTTTTCTTTTATTTTATTGTTTTTCGATCTCTGGGTCACCGGTGAGGACTACGACACCCTCACCAGATCCGGGCTAGACGTGGGCAGCCGGTGCTTATTGAACCGCCATGTCAGTGATTTTCGCCAAAAACTGACTGGATAGACTACATTAGATAAAAAAAAAAAAAAGACTACATTAGATAATCGTCAAAAGGTTTAGGACTACGTTGGCCAAATTGAAAAATTTAGAACTGAATTAGCAATCGTATAATAAGTCTAAAACTTTTCGGATAATTTTTCTGAGAATTGAATCTGTGTTGTGTGATTAAGGTATAAACTCATGTTTTTCTAACTTCTGTATAAGACAAACCATATAATTATTAGCCAATACTTAAATCAGTTTAATTTAATATCTCACTAGCAAATAGAGACCCCAATGTGGTTTCCTATTCAATTAATAGACAATTATATCACGGCCTCAAGTTAGATAAAATGTAATTGGATTTTAATTCTTTAATTTTCTCCAATTCATTCCCCAAGAGGCACATGGTTTTGTCCTCTACGAGAAGTCGAATTCTCGAAGAAAGTGATTTTTAATGATCTTGGACAGGCATGACGTTACTCTTGATTGCTCAGACATAAAGACTTCCCGAGGTGATTTTGAGAACATCCAATTCTAAAAATTTAAGCCACAAAAAAAGAAAAAAAAAAGCATCTAGATAAGCTAATATAAATTCCATGGATAGATGTGAGATATTACAACAACCTTATCTTCCCATTATCAAATGAGTTTCATTTTCTATTGTCCTAACTTGTTGTTAGGGTAGTATGTTCCTACAACTCTAATTGAACAAAATTTTGTACAGCTAAAAACTTGCTTCCCATATTATCGAGACCAAGCACCCGATGTCGCCCAACGCTAGACCTGTCAAAATGGGTCATAAACTCATTTCTTAACCTATATATCAGTAAATGTGTTATAAATGAGTTAGTTATATTCACTAAATGAATCATAAATGAGTATAAACATAATATTAGCGTTAAATGGATCGTAAATGGGTTATAAATGGATTGACAATTTATTTTAATTCAATTCACCTCTCTCGTCCTCACTCAATCTCGCGCTCACTCACTCCGCATTCTCATCTCAGTTTGGGTTCGAGTTTTCTTAAATTGAGTTAAATATGAAAATGTTTTAGCAATATGGATCGGATCGGGTATGAGTTATATATGGGTTGGGTTGGGTATGGGTCATTAGATTTGCATTACATGAAAACGGGTCAAAACGGATTAAATGAGTCTATTTGAATCGGATCATTTTCAATCCGATCCAAATTCGATCTGATCCACTCGTTTGACAAGTCTACCCAACGCCAATCCGCCACCGTTGTCGACTCGAATCTCTTCCTAGCTTTGCAACATCCGGAGTTTGCAACCACCGCACTAGTTAAACCAATCTTAGATTAAATATCGCCCGAGGTCGCAGCCTTTGATCTGACATCACAACCTCAGATTGGCGATGGCCTGAGGTCGTGGCGGCAACGTCCACCACAGAATTTCAGCATAAATAAATAATCTTGGATCCATTGAATTTCAGCATCTTCATAATAATCTTTGAGAATCACGTCCGTCACCGTGAAAGCTTATTTTATGCGCGCGACTAAGGCGGCTTCTGTGCATCTCCGAAAGTTAATCGAGTCAAGTGGATGTCCATACGATAACAAATAAATAAATGAATTAATTAAAGTAATGGCCCTCCTAATTGCAAATATATCATAGGCTCGCTTCTTTTATGATTAAAAAAATCTATCACTGGCTGATAGCGCCGTGAACGGCAAGATGCCAAGATGATACGGAGTGCCTTGTACGTATTTTGCTTTCAAGCCAGCTGAATTGCATCACTCTTGGACCATTTCGTGGCATCTCTTGGATCAAACAAGTCAAGCAGCCGGCGGAAAAGACTGCACCTTTGGCTACATGTGTTGCCAACATTCCCAAGATCGTTTGGTTAGATCATTAGTATCTTATTGTTTAATCACATAAAGTCAACGCTTCTAGATACATGCCAATTCCCAAAATCGTATATTCAGATCATTATTACCTTATGTTTTATTATGGTTTCTACGTAAATCGACATACTGCATAAGAACTTAAAAACATTTGATCAACATCGAGGTCTATTTAGCTGGAGATAACTGTCCAAAAAGTTACAAACCTATTCTATAACGGCCAATTCAGTTCTAAACTTTTCGATTGTGCCAATTTAATCTTAAACATTTTGACGATTTGTCAATTTAGTCCTAAACCTTTTGAAGATTTGCTACGTTAGTCATAAATTTAGGACTAAATTGTAACAATTGAAAGGTTTATGAAAGTTTAGGATTCAATTGACACAATCGAAAGGTTTAGGACTGAATTGGCCGCCATACAATAAGTTTAGGACTTTTCGGATAATTTTCCTATTTAGCTGTGTTCATCTTACTTGTATCACTTTCACAAGGGAATGGTCTCTGGAGGGGGTTCTCTCGATGGGTTGCAAAATCCCATGATTTTGCATAAGATGCTATATCAAACTAGAGATCTAGTCGGGTTGGCTATGGCTCAACGGGACTCGAGAAGCAATGATTGTGATTGCGCAAATTCAAACAAAAACGACGCCCCGGGGTCTTTCGCTCCGATAATTACTCTATTGCCACGAGAAATGGAGACTTTCATGAACCGAAATTTCACAAGGGAATGGTCTATGCAGGGGATTCTCTTGAGGGGTCGAAAAACACTAAGATTTGCACAACAAGATATTTCAAACTAGAGATCTAGTCGAGTTAGCTATGGCTCAACGTGACTAGAGAAGCAATGACTGTGATTGCACAAATCCAAACAAAAATGACGACTTTCTTGGTCCCCCATTCCCGGGGTCTTTCGCTCCGATAATTACTCGATTGCCATGAGAAATGGAAACTTTCATGAACCGAAATTTCACAAGGGAATGGTCTATGTAGGGGATTCTCTCGAGGGGTCAAAAAACCCTAAGATTTGCACAACAAGATATTTCAAATTAGAGATCTAGTCGAGTTAGCTATGGCTCAACGAGACTCGAGAAGCAATGACTGTGATTGCACAAATCCAAAAAAAAACGACGACTTTCTTGGTCTCCCATTCCCGGGGTCTTGCGCTCCGATAATTACTCGATTGCCACGAGAAAGGGAGACTTTCATGAACTGATAGGATTAGGCGGGTCGACATGCAACGTCGTGAAAGAAGTGATTCCTAGACCCTTTTTTCCAAGGAAAATGGGCGGATGCAGACCTTATACCATACATTCCTCGTTGATTGGGAGTTGCTATTCAAGTGAGTGTGAGCACTTAGTAAGGAAGACTTTCATGTATGTGAAGTCACAAGGACAACCAACTATTCATCGTTCCAAAAAAAATAAAATAATATAGATTTTTTCTGTGCTGGTAAATTTTTGAGAGAAAAAAAGTTACCCGTCACCTAATTTTCCAGAATAATTTATCAAGACTTTTATTATGTTTTTTGCTTTTCTTTTGACAATATCATCAAATTTTTCTTGTCTTTTACTAACATTTATTTGTTTTTTTTTTACTAATGCCTTAAATTAACAACTCTCATCATGCTTATCAATCTTTGTTGGAGCGACTACCAATTTTTTTTCTAATTAAATTACTAATCAGTTTTGAGTTACTTACCACTTTTATTTGTTTTTTTTTTCATGACTCTTATTATCATTTACCCAAATTTATTTGTCCCTTTTACAAAGTTTGTTAATTTATCAACTTTTGAACAATTTTACCAATCTTTATACGTTTGATGTTTTGGTTTTTTCCCCACTAGGCTACCGACTTCCAGTTGTTTACAGACATTTATTTTTATTTTTTTTGGTAAGAATTTACAGACATTTATTTTGTAAAAAGTTTACCAACTTTTTAATTGAGTTACCAATTTTTATTTGCTTTATTTACTAACCTGTTAAATTTACCAACTCTTCTTAGAAACTACCAGCATTTTGAGTGATTTATCATTTTCCTCCAATTTAGTCAAGATTCATTTTTAGTTTTTTAAACTCTTATTTCAATTGCTTACTAAAATTCATTCATTTATTTTGAATTTACCTAATTATTTATTGAGTTACCAATTTTATTTGCCTTACTTGCCAACTTTTTAAATTTATGGATTTTTTTAAAAATTACCAATCTCAATTAAAATAATCACCAACTAACTAACTAATTTTGCATTGCCAACTCCTAATTAAGTTAGTTACCAATTTTTATTTGATTTATTTTGAACATCAACTTTTCTTATCTCTGACAAAAACAAGCTTTTGTCGTGGTTAACCCGTTTTTGTTTATATTTCTTACAAACTGCTTAACACTATTAATTGTTATATGAAATTATCAACTTTATTTGTATGACTAAGGCAATTAGTCCCCAATTAAATAACCAACTAATTTTGAGTTACCAACTCTCATTTGAGGTGATTACCAACATTATTCATTTTTCTTAGATTTGCTAATTTCTCTATTGAGTTACCCTTTTTATTTGCTTTGCTTACCAATTCTCAGAAATTACAAATCTCAATTAGAGTGATTATCAACTTTTCATCTTGATCCATGTAGCAAACACCACTAGTGTAAATAGAATGTTCTACAAGTGGCTTCATACACTATTGATTTGGTTGTTAATAAACGAAAGTGGGTAGTTACAATCATGAAATCAATGGTGAATCAAGCCGCTCGTGGAACTTTTTTGTTACACTAAATGTGTATGCTATAAAAGTCCTTTGAAATTTATAAGCTTCTTTTGTCTTTGACAAAGAAACACGTCTTCTATCTTTTACCAACTTTTTATTTACCCTTTTAGCAACATCTTAAATTAACTAATTAAAAAACCATTTTCAAATAATTGATTTTTCGTTAAACAAGGCATAATACCTATGGTTTCATTATTCAATTTCTCCGTCAGGCATCAAAAGATAAAAAGAAGGGAAGAGCTGGACAATGAGTTTGGTTTATATAAAAAGAAATAGATATGCTGACGTCATAAAAAATCATCCATGAAGTACAAATGAGTCTTAAATTTTTCATCTTAAAACTAATAAATATTTGTGCGATCAAGTTTTTTTTTGAATAATTGCGATTTTTCCTTACTAAATTCTCTAACCTATTATGTTAAGTCCAAACAACAAATTCTTGGTATCACTTCCTAGACAATGCGTTTCTCAAAGGCATAGCTTATGCAAAAGCTTAATCCAACCCAAGTCACCTCCAACTTTGCGGCCCAAATCAAATTCCCTGGACCCAAATGCAACGGACTATAACCGAAGCAAGTTCGAGATATCTTACTCTCGTATATCCTTGTGAAACGAATTTTGTACATTGACATAAAAGTGTGTGATGAAGGAAAAAAAAAAAGCCTAAATTTCTCCAAGGATCATAGCTAAACAAAAACATGAGAGTTATTCACTTTGGTCCTACGTGAAGCATTTCGTTTTCAGTCAAAGTAATCCTCAATCGACCCAAGATCCGAACGCGCACCATGGGCCCGAATTGAAATTCAATTGGTATGGACAAAAATTGGCTCGGGTTTTCGGTTCGATCTCGATGTGAATTTTTTTTTGCCCCTATTACAACAATTTTATAACACCTCACTTGTATCTATATGAGAGGAATAGTGGTTGAAGAGAACTCAGGTTCAAAAGTACTCTAGTTGCTCACGAGTTGCTCTATCAGGCCATTATGCATTATCTTGAGGTGACAACCAACAAGTATTTCTAACAAAAGATCAAGCTGGGCAGATATCTCATGAACATAACCGATCTACGAAAGCTCCTGATGTACACAACAGTTCCTTCCATATATGCTTATGTCTGAACCATCTTCTGGGTACGATCTCAAAGCATTCACAAGAGAAAAAGATCTTGCAGAGTCCGGCTCTCAGGACTTGTACCATCTGCGAGTTGTTAGAAACTTTGAGAAATGTCCAACACGTCAAAGTTCTTTGATCGAACTCGAGGTCTAATCACAGAACCGAAAAAAAAAGGGATACCACACAGTACAAGGTCGATTCACCAAGTTTCTTCATGCACTGAGAAACACTCTTGGGGGGCCCGAAAGATATATTACATGATGCGACTGATCCTAGTTAACGAGAAGGAGAAGTTTACGGTACATTAACGGGGCCTGATTGTGGGTATCACGCCACTTACAAGGTCGCTTCCAACCAAATCGGTAGATGTGTATGGACTTCTCCTGGGGTAAAGAGGCTGAGGGCCAGAATCCCCAATTCCTGAACCGGAAGCTTCTGATTCTGAGGTAATAGTGTCGGTTTCCGGTAGCATGGAAGATATATTCTCCAATTCTCGTACCACCTCCAACATTGTTGGTCGCCCCTTGGTCTGATCTTCACAACACTTGAGGGCCAATGCCATGAACTTCTTGATACATTCAGAAGGATATGGGCCCATGCTTCGATCTATGATGGAAAACATCGATCCAGATTGACAAGCTTGTAGCACCTGCCAATGCCATCAACAATATAAAGAATCACGGTGAGAGAGTACCAACAGCGGGACAACAACATGATGCTAAAGTTACGCTTCATCTAAAAATGCTGATACTATGACGAGAAATGCAATGGAATCGAATTTGAGGCCACTCTCTGAGTAATGGAAAATAAATGGTAGGATTCTATGTCGTCTTGACATAGAATTCAGTACGTTGGTGAGTTGGGAAGATAATCATACTGACACTGCCCTGGATTGCAAAATGCATGAGTCAGGAGAATACATTAAGGTTTCTCCGGTCGGGTTTATTAGGATTTAAGGGAAAGCGGAAAGAACAAGTACCTCCCTGACAATGTTTCTACCATGAGATATGGGCTGCATCCCTGTCAACAGCTCCAAAAATACAATCCCAAGGCTGTAAACATCACTTTTTTCTGTTAACTTATGTGTCAAGAAGTACTCTGGATCAAGGTAGCCCTGCAAAGGAAAATAGGATGCAGAGAATTATTAAAGTCAGCCCTTAAAATAGTGAAGCAGCACAATGTACACAAAAGATGACTATAGAGCTGGATCTCTACTAATTTACTGTTCCACTTTTATATGAAACAATGTCAGATCCAAAAGCAGCGATAATGCCAAAATTTTCTTGTTTGATACCGTACTAATGCACTGGTGAAATTACAGACAACTTGAGAGAATCACGATTGGTTTGTTGTCTTTTAGTTTGTTTGAGACTATCCATTGAGCATCAGATGATTGAGAAAAGCAGCTCTGCATGTCTACGACTAAATGGGAATGCTGGCCAGACAGGAAATAGCCATCAAGATCTATGGTGGATGGTCATTCTCCCACAGAAACAGTCCACAAAATTCTACTTTCGCTCTACATCAGTAAGATACTCTTTGTTCTTCATTTAGTATGATAAATTCTCCAACTATGACAAGCAGGGTTACTTACAGGTGTGCCCTTTACGTTTGTGGATATGTGAGCAGTTACATGACCATCAGTATTCGGTGATGGCGCAAGTCTCGAGATTCCAAAGTCCGCGACTTTTGCGTTGAGTCTGCTGTCTAATAATATATTATTGGCTTTGATATCCCGGTGTATGATGGGAGGGTCAGCTTCTGTGTGAAGGTAGAGAATGCCCTTGGCTGAACCCATGGCGATGCTCAATCTGACTGCAAAACTCAACGGGCTTCTATATCGACCTGCCAATTGATAAATATCAAGATAGAGAAGCTACACTTAAGCTCACAGCTATCAAAACAAAAACCTCGTTTGTGGATATATCTATTTATGAAGGGACATTTTGGCCTTAGAAGCAAGTCAAAGTAGCATTTTAAGTTCTTTGCCATGTTTCCTTTCATTTTTAGGTACAACAAGGCCAGATACTGCAACGTGGGATTCAGAAATCCTTCTTTTCATATTGTTAGCATGAGAAAGTAGCAATAAAAAATTGTGAGGAAATTTTAAGCCAAGTCAGCTGGGCACCAGCTTAGGAATGTTTATAGATTCTAAATCATCCTGCCTTCTGCCGAGGGCAAGGAACAGATTATAGGACGTGTGCACAAAAGTTTGCACTTGAAAAACAAGGGGGAGAATAAAATGAAAAAATTTCTATATAACCATATGACAATCTATTTTACTCAATTATGAAATGAAAATGACAGTGATCCATGTGGATAATCAAAAGGCCAAACGGTTCCAAGAGATAAACAAATTAGACAAATGAGATTTACAGAGCATGATGAACAATCACGGATACAGCCTATGAAACTGCATGACTTTTTACCTGATAAGACATTGTGAAGGGAACCATTTGGCATGAACTCATATACCAACATCTGCAGGACAATTAAAAAAAGCATATTAAACTTAGTTACAGTCATTGTCATTATTGAAATGCAGCAAACCAGTAAAATTAGGGAAACAAGAGTATTACCGCAGTGTGACAATTACGAAAGAATAGTATAGGCACAAGAACTATGCATAGTCACTTGTCATTGACAAAATTTTTACCTATGACCTAAGAGATTAGGACCTAATAATTTTCCATTTGTTAGATAGACTTAGAAGGACTTCCATTACCACATGAAATCTGTCCAATCAGAATATTTGATAAAGGCGTGACTTAGATTCTCGATTACTATTAACTTATTTAGAATGTAAACAATCCAGCTCTTGGAGACATATTCTTTACCAAGTATAAAAGTACGCAAGTCCATGTAAAACAGATTTCAAAGATCACGACGAAAAGACCTAATCGAATGCGATAGATCTAACTGCTTGCATATTCTCAAATGGAAACATTAGTTGCAGAACTAATACTGCACTTCTATTGGAACATATGATAATAACAGGAAATGCTGACGTAAGAATGCATTTCTTTCCATATTCTAAACAAATGAAAACTTTTCTGCAAGCTCGTACAAGAGAACCCAAATATCGGTGGTCAGACTCTTGGTAGTAGGTTATCCACCAGTCCATTGTGGTCCTCTGTGCTTGCATGCAGATGAGAGCATTTAGAGTCCTCACGACTCATAGTGGTAAAGATGGTATTGCATTGAAAGTATACTCTATATCAGAGGCCTCGCTGTACTAGATGATATACTCAATGTCCGCATCCTGGTTCTCACCATTCTAGATGATGCGGTATGAATCATAAAAAGGTTAAGAGCATCTTAGTCATTTCATAGGTTCCAACCTTAATGGTTAGAAAATTGACGACTTCTTATAGAGTTGATTTTCTTGCACTTGAGGTCACATGATTACGAAATTTATCAGCATGCACTCCATCTTGGCTGCACTGTAAGTTTGTACTGTATAAACATCACAGCTGAATCCTCAGGAGGGCACCTATTGGTTACCTTATTTTTTGTAATCCTACCAGGATTCACTTCTAAAGTGGAATTCTACATGTGTCATCATTCAAACCATAATATTTGACTTCAACATATGAAGGAAGTAGTAATGATGTAGGCTATCTACACACTTTTGAGTACCTCTTAGCTGGAGTTTAGCAGCACGCACCTTGTACCCTTGTAATGTACTTTTTAAAGGGTTTTATTATGTGAGAGAATATCTTAATAAGAAGCTTCATACTGTTAACGAACAGGAAAGGTAATATAACACTTCTTTGAAACATTGCTTCAATGAGCACATCAGCGCTGTCAAAATCTAGATTCTACCTGTTCACTTTGTTCGTCGCAGTAACCAACTAAGGCAACAAGGTTGCGATGGTGTAGCCGTGACAAGAATTCTATTTCGGTAAAGAACTCTTTTTGCCCCTGCAGCGATCTCTGCTCTGCACGTTTGATTGCCACCACCGTGCTATCTTCCATGACACCTTTATAAACTTTTCCATAACCTCCTTGTCCTATCTGAGCGGTGATGTCGAAGTTACTTGTTGCCTTCTCAAGATCAGCGAAGGAAAATTCTTTTATCCCTTCAACTTTCAGGGGAACTTTCGAAACTACACAAGACGAAAAAATAAATAAAGACTTCACTCTGGAGGATGAGGCTTTTCAAGGTGCCAATAATGCAGCAGAAATCACCCACCTGATTTTGTCCTGGAACCTTGACCCCGGGTCCTAGGGTGTCTTAGGTAGAACAGAAACGCAATGGCCAGGCATATGACACCTGCAGAAGAGATGGACCCAAGTACAATTGCAGCCAGAACACCCTTGCTCATGCCCGAGCTTGGCACACTAACATCTGCACATGAGGAGATTACTGTTCTCTAAAAACCAGTTTGACTGTGAAAGATAGCTTATCTGTTTCAGAAGACGCCTTTGATTAAAACAATTGCAGAGCCCCCTTTCAAATGACCACTAGAAAGTGTTTTGAGAACAAGAGAAGAAATGCTATTCCAATATAGATGGCTCGCCAGTTTGGACATGCTCATGATGCATTACATGAAATTAGAGAAGCTATCAACATTTATTAAATCTAAGGATGGATTGGCTGGATACCCTATAATGTTTAGTCAGATCTATACCTGTACAAACGACCCAATTCATTTATGTAACAAATAATTTCTGATAAGGCAAAAAAGATTATAGAAGGATATGCGATCAGTAGTAGAGAACGAGGAGGAGGAGTATATTTTATTACTCAAGAGATGCCGGCGTGTTGCACGAATCTAATAATATGTATTTTGGCCTTTCGAAAAATCAATTGGAATATTCATCTTTTAAAAATTCAATTAATGCATACAAATTCAAGAGTTTAGGAAATTATAAGTTATTCTAAATATTGTTGCTCTCATCAATGGCAAACTTATCATAGTTCATAATCAACAGTAAATTTTAAACTTATATATTGCGCAATCAAATATTTATTGTTTCTTGTATAAACTTTTTGCAAAATTCAAAATTCTCAGTTAAGAATTTCTCATATTTCTAAAGTGACCATGAAAATTGAATTGCTGGGCAAAGACCGCACGTGCCACGTGGCTCGACCTCGCGCAATCTTGACCCGCGCTCGAAACTTACCGGATTGATATTGTCCAAGAGTAAAATTTAGCAGATCATAGGGCCCGAATATATCACTCGTGTTAAGTGTAAATCTTGCGATATCGTTCATAAGCCGCTGGACCTCGCTTGCATTGAATTCACCAGAATAATTGCCAACCAGAGGATAAAATTTTAGAAACATCCTGAGCCTGGGACCTTTCTGCCATATGAAGGAGTCAACCACGAGCTGATAGAGTTCCAAGTCAAGATTAGAGGTTATGTAATACGTGAACTGGCCAGCATACGGGGGGAAATCAGATATACTAGGACTGCGTAAACGAATTCCAACACCAAGTGGTGCAGCACAGTAGCATGGATCTGGGGCGTCAGGCACATGTTCGTAACGGCCAGGGCAATGCAGATTCGGGCAGCTGCTGTTGTTCAAGTACGTAGAATTGGCAGGAGCATCAGCGCTGTCATCTTCAGGTGCACAGTAGGTGACAATGTCAAGTTCGTTTTCTCTTCTGCAAACAGGATTCCCTTGAAGCCTATGCATGGATAAATTAATAAGTCATCAAACTGCTCGCAACTGTGATAGAGCTACTAGATACAAGTGAATATGAATGGTGCTTAGTCAAGTTTATGTAAAATTAGTAATATTTAGCGGCTCTAAAATCAAAAGTTCACGATAATAGCTAAACCCAAAAACGAAAATGAAGAAAAAATAGCAGTGAATACATTGAAACAAAGGGAGTGATGGAAACTATGTATAACATGCCTACATCTTGATTAGCAGAAAGCGTACCTAATTGTGACATTTGGAGGAGGATTGAGACTGCCCACAACATTGGTAAGTGCATTGTTTTGGAACTCCCTGCAAGTAAAGATTCATATACAAGGGTAAGAGGACAAACAAATCAGGTACCTATGAAAGTTCTTCAAACAAGTAGGAGGTAACCCAGTAAAGATTTCAGGTAAGCCAACAATTCCTTTTCCTTGTGTTTCTTTCTCTAGTGCTCAATGTACAGTTTGATCTCTAACTTTTTATCTGGTTCAAATGAAAAATCTGTAATTGGGGCTTCGGGTGGGGGGTGGGGAGTGAGAGAGAGAGAGAGAGAGTGTGTGTGTGTGTGTGTGTGTGTGTGTGTGTGTGTGTGAGCGCACGTTCAATATTTGACAGTTCATATAAATATGATCCATAAAAATTCCTGGAAGGGGACTACGTGCACATACATCGCAATTTTAAGGCAGTCATACCATAAGTCATTGAACCACACAACAAAATGTTCATAGAATTACTAAGAAATAGCTAAGAATGGACCCATGATTTTATCTTTCTGCAGTTGGCTCACAATTTAAGTCTAGTTGTTGCTTGAAAATTGATATTCTGCCATATATTGGTCGGAACATCACCGGACAAGTAATTGTTGTGAAGAGATCTGCAAAAGACAAACATAGTCATCATTCCTAAGTCCATTATGTAACTACTTCCATCTGTAGAAAAATGATATAGCACCATCAATTGATGAAATGAAGTGAATAGCTGCTTAAAGCTTCAAACTAGGATTTTTCTATGAGTTTGACGGAAAACAAGAATATGTAATCAAAGTCCAGATGATCCTTACAGTTTTTGAAGATGGGCAAAACCAGAAAAATTTGAGGGAATAGTCCCATTAAGCTGATTTTGGGAGAGATCACTGCACGATGTGAAGCAAATCAATTAAATATGGATGAAGGATTATCATTACAGACGTACCTCTGACCAGTATTCAATTCCAGGTGTCATTATATTTGTATGTAAGTGCCTTTCTTGCTTATTATTTCTTTGTAAGAGCGTGTGAATGTGAGTGTGTGTGTGTGTGTGTGTGAGAGAGAGAGAGAGAGAGAGAGAGAGCAACACAAATAATTTGATCTCATGGAGCACCTACATAGTAGTAATATTTGGAGAAAGCTTGTTCGTGGGTATGCTTCCATTTAGGTTATTTGAGCTAAGATCCCTGCAAATTGAACAACAGTTTTGGTCAGACAGCATGCCCAGATTATTTGAGTCTTTTTACTTAACTTGATACTGCTCACATATCTCCTCATCCCATTTACACAGCTAAAGCCAAGAAAGAGCGAACAATTGGTAACATAATGGATGCTAACTGCCAAGCATCAATTAAAGAAGTAGAGATTGAAGCTTACAAGTAAAGAAGACCTGGGATGGTGCTAAAATCAGGAAGAACGCCTGCCAAATTGCAGTTTCTCAAACTCCTGTTAAGATCGAAAGATTCGAGTTTAAAAAGTAGAAAACTATCCTTTTTCTGAGACGAAATGGAGAAGAAATATGCAAGTTGTGGCAGTCCTGGCAGAAGAGTCGACGATCCATAAAGATGAAGAGCAAAGATTGCAATCTCTGTCCAACAGAGTAAAATTTTCGAATGCCCAAATACTGATTGAAATTAGCCTCCATGTGGCGCTGAGTTCTAAGGTAATCATTTTCACGTAAATGCAATATTGATAACAATAATTAGAAGCAATGCGACATCAATAAGCATGCATGGTTGTCTGTTTTCTCTTCAAACAAAAGAAACCAAGAAAGGTAGCCCAATGCTGGCTTTGGTTGCATGTTGTATGCATGTGTCACGGACTGTAATTCTCCCGTGCTCTCGTACGCTTATGAGTGAAGCTTGGTGTCGTCGAGGTGAAGAGTAAGTGATGCAGAGGAGACGATATAACTGGTTCGTGGGAGTGCCGTCAGGGTAGTTTATACTAGGAGTTTTAGGTTAGAATGAATAAACCTTATAAGCTCTGAAGGCAGGGTTGGCCTCCTGTGTACAAACTGGTCGGAAGCTAATGTTGCTCTCCTGATGAGGCCATGGCAGGCCGAAATCAGTTGTTGTGCCTAAAGCATTTTGTGTGTTTCGCTCGAGGGATTGGATGCTCGAGCTAAGCTGGGCGTGGTACGATCCGATACGAGGATGCGATTCACCGTACTATTCTTAGGAACAACTATAGAAATAAGGGTGGTCTGGGGTCTCAACGATTGGCCAAACACCGCACAGGCTATTCCATGGCCAAGGAACTGTCGGCCCGTGACAAATGGTATTAGAGTAGGGATCCCTCCAATAAGTGGGTGATTCGGGGAAAGCATGTGGTCTTCCCGGTCCTATGAGGGCGAAGAGTGAATTGCTAGGGCCAAGAGGGCTCGAACAGCGTGCAGCTCTCGTCTAGCTTCTAGGATGGCAATAGGGGCACATGGTAGAATCGAATTGCTCACTAAATAATAGACAACATTCCTGGATCAATTGGCTAATCTCAAGAGGAGGTATGTTATCACGTTTCCAACAAGGGGAGAATCCTCCATTGCTCTGTTGAGATCAGGAAAAGCCTAGTAGGCGAAAGAAGTAACTACCAAGGGAGTGCAGTTGGCTAGGGATGCCACACTTGTCAGAGAGCACAAGTGACTAGAGATTCACGAAAAGCTTTGATCGGGGAAAGCTACTAGTGAAGTGGAGTGGCCTATTCTGTTGGGCGAGCGTTGCCATTCATGTTAGTATCAGGGAGTGGCGTTGATGTTTAGGAAACATAGGGAAGCGACAGAACAGCCCGCAACGAGGGCGTTGCGGAATTGAGTAGGGGAGAATGTTACGGACTGTGATTCTCTCGTACTCTTACCCTTGTGAGTGGAGCTTAGTGTCGTCGGGGTGAACAGTGATTGATGCAGAGGGGATGATACAACTGGTTCATGGAAGTGGCGTCATGGTGGTTTGTGCTAGGAGTTCTAGGTTAGAATGAATATACCCTTAGGAGCTTTGAAAGCGGGATTGGCCTTCCGTGTACAAATCGGTTGAGAGTTGATGCCGCTCTCCTGACGAGGCCATGGAAGGTCAAAACTAGTTGTCGTGTCTAAAGCGTTCTGTGTGTCTCGCTCGAGGAACTGAATGCTCGAGCTAAACTGGGCGTGGTACGATCTGATATGAGGATGCAATTCGTCGTACTGTTCTTAGGAACAATTATAGAAGGAAGGCTGGCCTGGGGTCTCATCGACTCGCCAATCGCCGCACAGGCTATTCCGTTGCCAAGGAACTGCCGGCCCGTGACATATGCATGTGTGGCGTATATGCATGCAGGTTAGAGAGAGATAGAGAGACCTTACAATTTCAAGAGTTTAGGCATGTTGGAATAATTACTTGGGATACCATTCCCCTCAAAGTTGTTGTTGTCCAGTTGGCTGCAATGAAACAACATAGTTAAAATTTTAGATAGTTTCTAGTAATAGAGGATCAAAATTTCATACTTTAATTGTCTGTATGAAACTTTGTATAGCAGGATTAGATCCAAAGAACAAGACAAACAACCCCAAGCAAAGCTGAGCTCCCGCTCAAATCTTAACTGGATATACCAGCTTAAAGTTCCCTTAAATGAGCCTATACATTTTAAGGTTCCTCAATAAAGGAATTCCCAGAAGCTGTTTTACTTTTTTAAAGACCAAAGTAGTCATAATTGTTTGTCATTTTTGTTTCTGCACTTATTCACTTATTCAACAAGTAATGCTGTCCAAGTCGTTTCAGTTATATGCAACAATGATTATGTGATAATTTCAGCCTAAAAAATCATTTGCTTAGATAGCAAGGAGAAAAAAGCCTGTGTATAAAAATAAGGCTTCATAAAAATAAAAATAAAAACATACAGAATCGTCAGACTGGGCATCATATGGAGCTCTGGTGGGAGATAACCTGACAAGTTGTTGTTATCCAAAAGGCTGCAAGCATTCCATTAGACTGTTAAAAGAAAGAAGGAAAAAGACTGACATAATGTGAATAACATACTCACAAGTGTTTAAGAGTCTGTAGTTTATAGAGCTCAGGAGGAATCTGGCCACTGATGGAATTGTTGTTCATGTGACTGCAAGACACAGCATCCGAGGACTAAGAGTAACTAATCTGGTTACCTTGCCACTAAACCAAATGTTGATCTTATTATCTGTAAAGCTTACAAGTGCTGAACGTTTGACAAATTTACAAATGAACTGGGCAGTGGTCCTGATATTTGGTTAAGGTCCAGCTGAAATTTTGTTATATTGGGGAGGGATCCGAGCTCATCTGGTAGAGGACCTGATATATTGTTTCCACTTAGAAGCCTGCATTAAATATTGCCTCCATAAGTTGCTTTTGCATATTATTATCAAGTTTCATCTGATAAAGAAAGTATTTCCTGTTTGCTAATTGCGCAGAAAGAATATACTAATGAAGCTTCTATGAGCAAGTACACTGCATTCATCTCCAAGAAAATTTTGAACATCGCCATCGTGTCAAGTCAAAGCAAAAAACTTAATAAAAAGACAGGCAAGATTATATTCATACTGAAGATCTCGTTCCGCTGTTCCATTAAGAGTGTTAACTGGCATGTGATGAAAAGAAATTATCTCGCATAGATATTCTGTATCTCTGAATAAAGAGAGAAGTTGAGTCTATGCAGTAATAAACCTAATCAACATCAAGCCGAAAACATGAAACATGACAGCAGACAATTGGACGTAAGTTTGTCCGATTATATAAATGGATATGCTGAAAGCAGTTTTTGTACAATAAACAGTACTTCCCAGATATATAGTTAATCACCCCTGCTTATATAGATTCGTCCGTCATCATGCCTAATTCAATACTCTGTAACAGACGAAGGAGAAATTTATCGAACTGAATTGAAGTGCGTATAACTATCAGTGAAAAACGAAAGAAGGCTGCAGATAGGCTCATCTGTGAAAAATTCTATAGCATCGTAGCATATCCACTGGACCTAGTACAAATTAAGTTCTCACATACAGGAGGTGCAAAGAAGTCATGTTGCCGATCTGCTTTGGTATGCTGCCACTTATGTTGTTCCACATAAAATCCCTGCCAAGAAATGTTTTGGAGTTGGGAAGGGGGAGAGAGAGAGAGAGAGAGAGAGAGAGAGAGAGAGAGATCAATGGCAACTTCAACTTTCAAATTGAAAGAAGTGCGAGTTTACACAGGCATGAGCACGACACTTCACAAAAAGGAAAGTAGGACACGGTTAGACCAGCGGCATACAAGTAAGTCACATAGGTGAGTACACCAAGCTCAGGAGCTAATGTTCCTGTCAGGTTCATCTTTAGCAACCGCCTGCACACGAGAGAAACCACATGAGAACAGACTATCACCACATATATTGATACCATTTACATGTTTTAAATCAAGATCTGCTTTAGGATTTCAAGATGGAACTCCTGTACATGAATGGACAGTTTGACTCCCACATATTCAAAAGTTCTGCCATCTAACAACATAGAAGAGTATCATTGAACCAGAATCCAATGCTAGCAGAGATATTACCACAAAAACCTATCAAAAGATTTAAAGCTAGAAAATTCTAAAGGAAACACCAAAAGCAAATATCAGATGAAACACCCGAAAAAACATAAAACTAATGGGAAATCTGTTTCTCACTAGATAAGCAATGATGGTATCTAAAGTAAGGTTTAGCATATATTTGTGAGGCAGAACAGGTCAATCGGTACTTCAAAACAAGAGAGAGAAATGTTCAGTTCTTTAAAATCATATATAGAATTGAACATACAGTTCTTGAACTTAGGTAAACAAAAAAAATGAACTTACAGTTCTTGAACGTGCAAGTAGCCATCAGCTAAGATCTGTGTGCAGATGACTCCAGTCCATTTAGAAGTGCAGGGATCGTTCTTCTTCCAGTTGCGAAGATTGTTATGTGGATCTCCAAGATTACTACGAATTGCTTTCAGAGCACTCACTGCAAAGCATTAGAATCCATCTAATCATAGCAAGAATAAGAACAACCGCAAATCGAAAACATCATCTTGTTTGCTTGAAGATCATCTTTTTCTCGCCATCTCCTTTCTGTAATTCTCAGGGAAGAGCATAACTTCATATACCGACAGATATATTGCAAGACCACACGACAAACAAGAAAAAGCAAAGAAACTGACGTTCTGCCGGGTGAATGATCTGTGCCGAAGCGAGCGAACCGAGCCAACATGCCGATAAAGCAACGGCCACTCCGACCAACAGAAGCCGTTCCCTCGCCATCTCCGAAACACAAAGTCAAGCACTATCAAAATAGAATCGAACTCCCCTCATTTCTCTATATATAAACGCCAGTTTATCGAGAAGAGAAACGAGAATGCATATGGAGACTGGGTGAGGTCAACCGAGCGGGGAGTGGCGGGAAAGGGCCGTCTCTGTAGACGCCGTGGATGCGATGACGTGAGGACCGTCGGGGCCGGGTCAGAGGGACGGCAGAGAAAGCTGGAAGGTCATGGGATTCGGCAGAGGGTGCAACTTGTCTCGGATTGTGATGGGAGTTCCTGGTTATTTTATGCACAGAAACTTGGGGACTTGTTCTTCTTCCTCCTGGAGAGTGCGTGTGTGTGTGCAACTTGTGTGGCGCGAAAGGCTCGCGCTGCTTTGGTCATGTCGAGCTTTTTTTTACAACGGACGTCATCTGCAGTGCACTGTGAAATCTGAGAGTATAACGTATGTAAAACGACCATGACAACGGTGGGTCCTGTACAATATTTGATGTGGTCTCCAAACTGTTTTTTTTTTTTGCTGTTAATTTCACAAAAAACTCCAAATTAGTACATATATGATAAATTTACCCCACGCTAATTTTTTGAACACCAAAAATCCCAAACTGGTACGTCTGTGACAAATTTACCCCCCGTTAAATTAAATTAATGCCACGAAAAATCACAAACTGGTACACCCGTGACAAATTGAGGGTTAAAATCCCAAATCGATACATCCGTTAACTGCCACATGTCATCCAATTCAGAAATTTGACGGTAAAATTTAACGGAAACAATTGGAGGATTAAATTGTCACAAATGTACCAGTTTAGAGTTTTTTGTAGTCAAAAAATTAGTTTGGGGTAAATTTGTCACATGTTTACCGGTTTGGAGTTTTTCGTAGTATTAACCATTTTTTTGCATTTAGTTTCTAAACATTTAGGGTCGACCGAAAAGATTATTATTTAGAACTTTTTTTTTCTCTTTTTGTTTCCATTATCTTCTTTGACTTCTTAAAATCTAAATTATTATCTAATTTTACAAAAAAAAAATATTGCACATTTAAAAATTTCTAGATTAAGAATAAGTTAAAAGGGCATAAGACTAGAAAAAACACTTTATATCAACGAGTGTTTTAGTCGGCTTTTGTGCCTACCAGACTAACACTTTACATTTTAAAAAAAAGAATGACATGCGGATGAAGGAGACAACAAGTATTTTCAGGGACGGTAATAATTTCCACCAAGCGAGCTTTTCCTAAAACCATATTTTAATAATAAAAATAAAATTATTCCCCGGGGTGCATAAACAAATATTCCGGTGAAAATTGTAGAAGAAGTCAAGATGGAAGCACTTAATTGATAATTCACCAATTCAGGTACCTCTCTCAATTTTCCTCAATTTTGTGGCACTTGGGACAGAGACATCGACTTATAATACTAATTAATCTTACAAAACTGTGGGCATAAACTATAGAGAAGCCTCAAATCACTGAAATTTCAACACCTTCACTAACTCTTGGACATGAAATTGAACCAATCATTTCGACTTAGATACTTTATTCCCACATCATTGGACTCGTTCTTTGCATTTTCATAGTCAATATATATAAGGCGTTAACTAGCCAAGTCAAATGCTAATCCACAATGTTCTTAAATTCGATTTTTCCTAGAGTCGATTAGACATTTGAAAAAGGAATTGGAACTAGATTTCATCTATCGAAGTGACGAGCATGAATTGATCTCCCACCAATTGTTCTATCAAATGTTTGTCAAAGTAACTCCGTCACTTTCGCATACCTATCGAACGGCAGCCCTTCCTGCGAACCCCATCTAAAGTAGAGGATAAGAACCTCTTAATAAACAAAGGTTTTGACTTGTGCCAAAGGAAAAGGGAATAAGTTTAGACTTAATTCTTATGAATTGACCAAACTCCAAGTCAGAATGCGTGCATGCGTGCACAACTCCATATATATCGCAAAGATTTTGTTGACAAGTGCCTTCGGGATACTAGTTAAATACTTGATAAAAGGTTTTCGGATCACATACTTCTTCGACAATGCATGCAGTCGGCATTAGGCATGCTTAACAATATAACACGTATAATGATGCATTTATCACATCTGATTATATGTGAATTTGGAGACACGTCTATATAAGTGATTGTGTGTATAAGCATGTGTAGATATTCATGTATTCATGAGCATAGATTTCCACCATCTTGGGACATCTTCACTACACAGCCAACTTGCGGATATTAGCATCAATTCAAACTCAATTGAATACTAGATTTCCGTTTGGTCACTAGAGCCGGTTGTCATTCTAAACACCTTTACTTCAAAAAGTAACACTATTATTTAGGTAAGATTGTACATTTCAATTCTATACTTTCACGTTTTTTTCTAATCAAGATTATATACTTTTAATTTGCCTAATCTAGTTCTTCTTTTTTCACGGAGAACCTTTCACCGAACGTCGTTTCGGTTTTTATTAAGAGGAGGCGGGTTCGGTGGGGATTCCAAATAAGAGTCTTATTGAATCATAAAGAACAAATATGCTTCGTCGGAATTTAATCAACGACAAAGTACAAAATACTTTATCGGAATTTAATTGATGGCAAAATGTAATGATAAAGATACAATGTCGGAATTAAATCGACGATGGAGATATCTAAAACTACAACTAAAGTAAGGGAATTAAAAGATATTTAAATTGTGGAAAAGATAAATTGCGAAATTGTAAGGATAAAGATAAATTTACGATAAAGTGTTTTTTACGATAGGGCTTTACAAAGATTACACTGGGGTATTTAAAATAGGGAAAATTACCAAAAAAGTCCTAAACCTTTTGTAATTGTGCCAATTCAGTCCTAAACCTTTTGTAATTGTGCCAATTCAGTCCATCCGGCCACTTTTGGCCGGCCGGCGTTGACGTGGACATTGGCCGGCTGACGTGGCAATATTTTATTATTTTTCGAATTCTTTTTATTTTTTTCTCTCTTTTTTTCCCCTATATTCTTCCCCGGTCGCCGGTTCGACGACCGGCGAGAGGCTGAGGCCGGCGAGTTCAACCTCGCCAGCCATGGGCGAGGCTGGCCCTCACCGTCGCTGGGCGAGCTCGACCTCGCCCAGCCATGGCGAGGCTTGACCTCGCCTGGCAACGGCCAAGTCTCGCCAGATCTGGGCGGCCTCATCGTCGCCGGGCGAGGCCATGACCGGGCGAGGCCTCACCCGGCGACAGCGAGGCCACCTAGATCTGGCGAGACCTCGCCCGGCGACGATGAGGCCACCCAGATTTGGCGAGACCTCGCCGTCATCGAGTGAGCTCGACCTCGCCCAACGACGGTGAGGCTCGCTCTCGCTAGTGCCGGCAAGGGCCAGCCTTGCCCATGGCCGGCGAGGTGGAACTCGCCGGCCTCAGCCTCTCACCGGTCGCCGGCGACCAGGGAAGAAGATAGGGAAAAAAAAAAGAAAGAGAAAAAAATTCGAAAAAAAAATTATTAAAATATTGCCACATCAGCCGATCGGCATCCACGTCAGCGCCGACCAACCAAAAGTGGCAGGATGAACTGAATTGGCATAATTGCAAAAGGTTTAGGACTTTTTTGGTAATTTTCCCATTTAAAATCTCCTAGAGATAGTTACAACTTTGGAATTCAAATAAACAAATAACTTCTTAAAGGCAGTTACTAAAAGTTACTTCACGAACCCTTATTTAAAAAAAGTTATACAAATCCTAAATTAATGGATATGTACATAATCACCCAACAGACATCTTCTTGTTGATTGCTCACCATCAATAGTGATGACTGTGTTAAGAAACTTCAAGGCTCGTCGATAACTGTATTGTTGATGACTTCATTAACGAGTTGTCGATTCCTTTCATGTTATTAATAATTGTGTTCACAAATGACCATACTCTACTCTCATTAACTAAATCTATCACTGTTCGATAATAAACAAAAGTTGGTCAATTTTCTTTTTGTGTATACGAATATTTGATTAATCGCGGACTTTTAGGAGTATAATGATAATATCATCGGGCAAGAAGGAAATCGATCTCCTATTCATTTTTCCTCATGAAGGTGGAGTCCAAATGGCCTTTACATTTTCAAATTTGTTTTAATTTCGACACATAGTATTTTTCAGATTTTGAAAAAAAAAACCATCTAACTGCAGATTTTTTTCATGTTTAAATTCACACTAAACCATGCCCATACAATGGGCTACTATCCACCCGCATATGACATCTCTCTTTAGTCTTTGATAATGGCAAAGTTACTAACTAAGTAATTAGTCATATTTTGGAAATTTTAAATCTATTCATGGAGTGAAATCATAAAAGTGTTGCTATATGTTAGTTAACTTAGATAGTTGTACCAATTGAGTAAGGTAAAAGAAATTTGACCAAAAACACTTCACGTTATACTCGATGGATATTCGAACTGGACTGATCATAATTGAATACATCTAAGTATTGATGGAAAATAGAAAAGAAACAAAAGGGAACTAGATCTCAACAAGTGTCATGGGTCAAAAGCTTCTTGGCCAATGACAAGTCTGTGTGGTGTCTAGTGAGTCGAAACACTAGGCCAATCTTTTCGCGAGAGATCGTTCTCAAAGATAGTGTAACTAATTGCATCCTCATAAACATTGATGGTATTACATCGAATTTAACTTGGGCATCTTATATCGCGAGTAAGATATACATTTCACTTTCAATACAACAAACGGTTTCGACTTGCGATGGCCATCATTAGGAGAGTGATATTAGCTCCTGAACAGTTTGTTCATTAGAGGCCAAATTTGCCTTTAAATATCCTATAAAATGATAATCATTCCATCCCTATCTTAGCACAAACATCCTGAGCCACTCCCACAAATCAGTTGAATCAACCATTCTCCATCTCTCACTCTTCATTTCGATACTACAAAACCCCACGTTTCAGCCCATATCAGTATGTGAGAAATCGGATGGTAACATTCTCCCTCACCCAAATTCAACGCCGTCCTCATTGGGGGCTATTCTTCCGCTTCTTTGCATTCTTCAACCATCGCCGCCACTCCCTCTGGACTTACATGAATGACAAATACTCACCCAAAAATATAGACCAATCCACTCTATCATTTGCTACCCCCTGTCAAAGTTGTTGGCGAATCTCCACTCACTTTGCACTCTCCCTAATAAGCGTGACATTATGAGCCTACTATGCTCCCTTAGTAGTACTTTCTTTCGCCTACTAAATTTCTCCTGATCTTAGCAAATCAACAACCATTTCTCTTCTCATTGATAACGTGGCAATAAATGTCTTCTTAGAATCTGCCCACATAGTTTGAAACCCTGCTCTAATATCACTTTTCACTAGCCAAAATGTTCATGAACAAGGACATGCCCGTGCGGCACCCGTTGAGCAGCAACTCCGGCCTTCCCTCGATAGATCATCCCTAATGACCATATTACAAATGGAATTTCCATAATTGATCGTATCACGCCCAATATAGCTCCAGCATCTAGTTTCTGGGAAACATACGTATCACTCCGACACAATAATTGATTTCGGCCATCCTTAGGAGAACAACACCAACTTCTAACCAATTTATACACGAGAGGCCTACCCTTCTTTAGGAGATCCTCTAATATTATCATATCCCTAAATTTCTAGCAGAAACACCCCGATGCCGCTTTCACGAAATTAGTTACTATCGATCATTCTCCGTCTCTCGCTCTCCACCCAAAATACCACCAAAACCCCTCTTTTCAGCCCAAATGGACACGGAAGAAATCGAATCGAGACACCAGTAGCCAAGGCTCGGCTTCTTGTCAGTCCACCACCTGCAGAAGTTGGACGATTGCTAGTCGAGATCCTTTTGTAATTTTAAGCCGCAAGAGCAGAAAAATAAATCCTAAAGGCAACATAATTTAAAAAAAAAGAAATAAGATAAAAAAAAAAAGGAGAGAAAATGTAAAGCCTTGTCCACGCATTAGGAAAAAGAAAATGCAAATCCCACAAAGAATAATTGCAAATTAGGGAAGGCAACTAATTAAAGTTCGATCTTACAAATGGTAAGAAAAAAAATTGCAAAAATTTATAGATACCTATAAACTTTTCTCAAATAATAAATAGAAAATATTTATTAAAAGGGGAAAATTTTGAAAAAAAAAAACAAATAATGTTTTTTGTCGAGCAAATAATGAACAGAATATAGACCTGAAAAACATTGAACTGAAGAAACCCTCCGTCTCGTCCATCGTCTCCATCGTCCATCGTCTTCGAAGCTCGGAAACTCTCGCTTCGCTTCCTCGTTTGAACAGGCGGGGCGGCGAGCATGGCGTCTTCCCTCGTGAGGCAGCGGCGCCCCCCGGCGGCGGCGCTCTCTTCTCTCTTCTCCCTCTCTCGGAACCATTCCGCGGCCGCCCATTTGGCCGCCTGGCGCCGCCGGACCTTGGACCTCTCGAGAGCCCTCAGCACGCACGCGGTGCCGAACGAGTATCCTCCCGCTCCACCGTCTGATTTTAGGACTTTCAACGGAAACCCAGATGAAGGGGCGCAACAAAATCAGTACTTTCACCCTCAGAACCCGCAAGGGAGCGCTCATGGTTACCAGAACCAGAGCTATCCCAATGCGGGATGCCCTAGTCAGAGTCGGAATCATACAGGCCGCGGATACTCTAGTCCTGCTCCGGTTTATTCGCAGCAGCAAAGCCCTGAACAGTGGAATAAGCAGGTTCCAGGACAGGGTTATCCTGGGCAGCAGAATCCTAGTCAGTGGAATACCCAGAACCAGGGCTATGGTCAGTATCAGAGCCCGACTCGGGTGAACACCCCTAACCAGGACTATCAGCAACAGCCCAGCAGCCCTGATCAGTGGAACAACCAAAATCATGGGTATCTGCAGCCGAATAATCGCAACCAGTGGGCACCACAGAACCCGAGGACTAATCAGTGGAACCATCAGCAAGCAAATGTAGTGGGTGGGATGGAGAATCGGGCGACGGAAGCTCCTGCTCCGGGGCCTTCGATTGCTGATCTGAGGCAGTTGTGCCAAGGAGGGAAAGTTAAAGAAGCTATAGAGTTGATGAATGAGGGGGTTAAAGCCAATGCTGACTGCTTCAGTTGGTTGTTCGATTCGTGTGGGAAGTCCAAGTCTATTGAGAATGCGAAGAAGGTGCATGATTACTTTTTGCAGTCGACGTGTAGAGGCGATCTTCAGATGAAGAACAAGGTTATTGAAATGTATGGGAAGTGTGGCAGTATGATCGATGCTAGGAGAGTTTTCGATCACATGCTTGATAAGAACATCGACTCGTGGCATTTGATGATAAATGGGTATGCGTACAATGGGTTAGGGGATGATGGGTTGGAGTTGTATGAGCAGATGAGGAAGTTGGGATTGAAGCCAAATGAACAGACTTTCCTTGCAGTTCTGTCAGCATGTGCCAGTATAGGGGCTGTGGAAGAAGGTTTTATACATTTTGAGTCGATCCAGAATGATTATGGGATCAAGCTTGGGATTGAGCATTATTTAGGGGTTATTGATGTTCTCTGTCAACCTGGGCATCTTGCAGAAGCTGTGGAGTATATTGAAAAGCTACCATTTGAGCCCACATTGGAGGTTTGGGAGGCATTGAAGAATTACGCCCGGATCCATGGCGATCTTGATCTTGAAGACCATGTTGAGGAGTTGATGATGGCTCTTGATCCTTCAATCACTACTGCTAATAAGATTCCTACACCACCACCCAAGAGGCGCTCCGTAATCAACATGCTTGAGGGGAAAAACAGAATCAGCGAGTTCAAAAATCCTACTCTTTACAAGGACGACGAGAAATATAAGAGTGGAAAGGAAGGGGGTTATGTACCGGACACAAGATATGTACTTCATGACATTGATCAAGAGGCAAAGGAGCAAGCCTTGCTCTATCACAGCGAGCGACTCGCGATAGCTTATGGACTTATCAGCACTCCTGCAAGGACGCCTCTTAGAATCATTAAGAACCTTCGGATCTGCGGCGACTGTCATAATGCGATAAAGATCATGTCCAAGATTGTGGGTAGGGAACTAATTGTTAGAGACAACAAAAGGTTTCATCACTTCAAGGATGGCAAATGCTCTTGTGGAGATTATTGGTGATCCCTTCTTGTTTATTTATACTCGTTCCGCATGTACCTAATGAGAACTGTCTTGCTCTAGGCAGTTGGCAAAAGATACTGAGAAGTATAGCTTTTAGTGATGGAATGAAGTGATGCTGCCAATTGTAGGGGTGAATGTTCCTGATATATTCTCTTCAGTTACCACAGTTTTGCTTGTCCTCTTTGTGTCTAGTTCTTCAGTTTTCTGGTTTGGACTGATATGCAGAGTTAGCCTCCTTTTGCGCTTTTAGGATAAAGAATTGGTTGCCGATGCACAATAACGGCACATGTTGCTCGGGACTTGGGTTTTGTTCACTTCTTGTGTGCTTGGATTGTGCTCCTTATTCATATTTACTTTGCCAAAATGCTGATATAGTATAGGATGTGCGTGTATCTTTTGGTCATCATCAAGGCTCTCGTGGATCATGGCTGAGTACATGACGATGCCCTTTGTCATTATATTTTAATCTTGGGATAAGTGGAAAAGTGCATTTTCTTAAGACACGTAGCACTGATATGGCGCCCATCAAATGTCAAATCATAAAAACCTGAAATTTTAAACAGAAAAGAGGATAAAAAAATCGATGAAAACAGAAAGGAAAAAAAAAAGAAGTGATGAGCTTTTTTCCTTTGTTTTTTCTTTTTGGTGGTTTGACTCTGTTGGAGACAGATGCAGAATAAGAACAAGAAGAAGAAGCTACAAGAATCGCCAGCTCTCAAGCTGTGCTCTCTGAATCTCTCTGAATCACAGACCTACAAATAAATGAAGAAGACAAACATTCTTGAATCCTTCAAATCACAAAGCGCTTCTTGTAAACTCAGTCCTTGTGATCTAGATTTTCTTATTTATTGATGACGTTTTGGCAACGAGCGAAAGATTCGAAGCACAAAATTCTGATGCTCTCTTACAGAACAATTCAAGAAGCCAGAGCGGCCATGGCCAAGCTCAATGAAACTCGACTAGCCATTGCCACAAGCTTGAAGAAGCTTGGAAGCTAAGGCAACCATGGCTGTGAGCCCAAAGAAACTCGAGCGGCTATGGCTAAGCTTGTCAAAGCTTGAATGGCCATGGCCGCGAGCTTGGAGAGGGCCTTGAAGCTAGAGTGGTCAAGGCTGAGCTCAACGAAACTCAAAGTGGGAGCGGCCTTGAAGCTAGAGTGGTCAAGGCTGAGCTCAACGAAACCTTGAAGCTAGAGTGGTCAAGGCTGAGCTCAACGAAACTCAAAGTGGGAGCGGCTTCGAAGAAGCTCGCGTATAGGGTCGAGCTCGGCAAAACTCAAATGGCCATGTTCCTGAGCTTGAAAAGGCTTGGAAGTTGGAGTGGCCATGACTGTGACTCGAAGAAGCTCGAGCGGCCATGGCCGCGAGCTTGAAAAAACCTAGAAATTGCAGTGGCCATGGCTGAGCTCGACGTAACTCAAGCAGCAGCTCCAGACTTTTTTTCCTTAAACTATTTTTTATTTTTGTACTTCTTATCTTTTTTCTTTTGTCCCCTTTTCTTTCCTTCTTTTTTTAATTTTGCTATCCTTCTTCTTAAAATGCTCAAGTGTTTTTTTTTTCAAACGTGGAACTTATTACGAGCTTTACAAAAGTAATAGAAAAAGTCACGTCAATAAGTTCCGTTAACCAACTTAAACGGAATTAACTGAGAAATTTAATTGTACCAATATAATAAATTTTAAAACTTAATTATACTTTTAAAATATTTTAAAACTCAATTATATACAGACTTTTAGACAATTCACTTATCCCTCTAATTTTTAGATAGATCAAAATCAAACATGCCAAAAAGAGCCTTACCAAAAAAAAACATGCCAAAAAGAGTATGATTGTTCCTTGCTTGAAAACACGAGCGTGCGAATTGAGTTCAGTTCGTGTTTGGCATACTCCGGACCAAAATTGTCGTACATGGGACCGACCATACCCGGCACCCTTTCCTGATCGAGAATTCAATCAAATTGCCTAACTTTGGAAATTGGATCGAATTCATATCCTTTGTCGCCCCAAAAAAAAAAATCCATACGTGCATAAAGTACTAGCTAATTCAAATCTCTCCAAAAAGACAAAAAGGACAAGCCGATTCAAGTTCGTACTGCACTACTCTTTTTATCGAACATATTTTACTTTGCCTCTAGAAATATTACAGTATCACTTCTTATGAACAAACCACAAACTTGTTGAGAGACCCATTGAAGTTTAGCCACCCTTTGCAGTCCATTCCTCAGGATTCGGAATTGCTTGAGGACTCATCAATGACGAAATCCCAGTGGTTGTTCCGAACCGACCGCCAAAACTTGTCATATTCGCATAAAAGAAGAATGGGACCCGGTATCTGAACATTGCTGGATGAATGGACCCAGATGTACCACAGAAAATGCGATCAGTGCTTCACGGTGATGATATGCCCCGACACGCAATCAAAGAGCTTCGAATAAAACGACGCAGTAAATCCAGTCCGGTTTTCAAGGTATAGATCACAAGAAAGTCCTATCATGAGTCTGCCAGTTTCAACCGCGGAACGATATTCATCGATTGCAACTCCTGACAATAAATTGCACGTCACTGACAACCGTGTACAGGTTGGAATACCAAGCACAAGGAAGGAATGATGAAATTTCAGCTACAAAGTGAAGTAGTTTTGGGTGGGGGGAGTTCACACCTGGATTAAAAGCTTGCAAGCATATGGCAATTTCATAGTTGAAATGTTGTCCCCATTCTTGCATGAAGAACATATTCCTGTTTTAAGCTTATAATTGTAATATCCTAACAAACCACAAGCTCTGCAAACCTGCCAAGGAATGAAAACTTGAAATGTAAGATGATAGCTTTCAGCAATAATTCATTAATCAGTGTGTCGATAAATGATGATAAACACTTTCAGACGGGAACACGTTGCAACATCATTTCATCCGAATCGAGGAAAAATCCTGGGTGCACAATTTACCAAACCAATGCCAGCAAGTTTGAAAGTAAGGCTTATTCTGAGTGGATTTCAGGTTTGGTTTCCACTGGATAGTGATTTAGAATGACTATCGTGGCAGCTTAATACTTCGACGAAAAAGATTGGCCTTTTCCTTTAAAATTACATATTCATTATTTTTTACAACAGATATAACATGACAGACAATAATGTTATACAATTCCTCAGGCAAATCTGTGCCACAATGAAACAAAATCTTTATTTGGGAACAGAAACATGATTTGATTGATACCTGAACCTCGAAAGGATCACTAGATAACATCAGGCGCTCGTAGATAAGCATACTTGCACCATAAGCGATCAAACAATCACGTTCCATCTCTCCAACTCTTAACCCTGGATGACGTTCAAAATGATTATAAATTATAGATACTTTTTTATGCATGTAATCGAATAAACAGATAATGTAGAGACCTCCATTCCTGGCTCTTCCTTCCGTTGGTTGTCTGGTTAGCATCACACGTGGACCACTGCCCCGAGCATGCATTTTATCCAAGACCTAGACATTTCACGTTCAGAGTCACTAGTTGCTAATATCAATATAGATGGGAAATCTTCGGTATAGGAGACAATGTGGATTGAGGATTTGGAGAAAAACTACTCTCTTTTTAATGGACAGTCCATTGCAAATTTCTTCAAAATTAGTCAGAGTGGAAGGGATAATTTTGTCAACAGTTTATTATTATCAATGTTTCTAATTTCAATGTCCTGCACAAAAGTAAGTCATGCGAGAAGGCAGGGAAGATTATTAATTTGCCGGTTCTCTGGCTACCAATATATGGTTTAACTTTCTCGGTTGCATTAGGATTTTAGCAATGTCTATGACCAAGTAAAATGCTGAACAAAAAATTGAGGCTAAAAGATGACCAATATCTCAGTATTCTTGAGGTAATAAAGCAAATATGCATACAAAATAATTTCGGGGAGAGGGAGAGAGAAGACAGTAGATACTTAAAAGTTATGGAAAGGAAAGTACATAAATGAATGACAGCTACTAAAAAATATACATCAAGAAAAAAGTTTGAAGAACATCTAATTTCCTACCAAAAATTGGCATAAACTTTGAAAAGAAAGCTTTGAAAGATTATCCTATTAAAAAGAAAAAAGAAATGGAGGCTAAATCGTCGACACTAAGTTGCAGTGAAACCTAGAAAATTTGCTATTATTTCTTGGGTATTCAGCTACTCAAAAGGGTTATAAGTGTTATTATCCTCCTTCTAGGCGCAGTATTATATCTATGGATGTGATTTTTCATGAGTCTACTTCTTATTATTCTACTCCACCTCCTCAGGGGGAGTGTCCTAGGGTAAAGGTGTTGCCAATTTTAGATGTTCCTGAGGATATTACTTACTCTCCTCCTCCTCCTCCTCCTCCTCATCCTCCTCCTCCTCCAATAGTCTCTGATAGTTCCCCTCCTTCCCAAGAGGAGAACGATGCAACACAAGCAGAGGATAGTACAGTACCTCAGGAGGAGATATCAGAGGTTCAGGGGGAGACCACACCTGTTAGGCAAAATACTGATATCTTTCAAAGGCGAATTGATAGTGGGGAAACATTGAAGACATATCGTCGTAGGGATCCCACTACCAACACGCAGGTTAAGACCACTGATACATTGCCTATTCAATCATCATCTCCAGATCCGGATTCTACTACTCCTTCTGGTGAGGTTTCTCCTTCTGATCTTCCTATTGCACTCCGAAAGGGTATTAGAACTTGTACTCAACATCCTATATCCAACGTTGTCTCGCACAACTCTTTGTCCAGCTCTTATCGTACTTTTGTGTCTTCTCTTTCTTCTGTTTCTATTCCACGGAATTGGCAGGAAGCTTTTGCAAATGAGAAGTGGAAGGTAGCAATGGTGGAGGAAATGCATGCTTTGAAGAAAAATGACACGTGGGATCTTGTTGTTCTTCCTCCTGGGAAACAACCGGTAGGATGAAAGTGGGTGTTTGTAGTCAAATAGAAGATGGATGGTACTGTGGACTTAAATAAAGCAAGATTAGTGGCAAATGGATTTATTCAGACTTATGGAATTGACTATCAAGAAACCTTTGCTCCTGTTGCCAAGTTGAATACTGTTCGAGTGTTACTTTCGTGTGCTGTAAACCAGGGATGGGATCTTCAGCAATTAGATGTGAAGAATGTCTTTCTTCATGGAGAGTTAGAAGAGGAGGTGTATATGGAGATTCCTCCAGATTTTTCTTGTGACAAAACTCAAGGTAAAGTGTGTAAGCTGAAACATGCACTTTATGGTTTAAAGCAATCACCTCGAGCTTGGTTTGGTAGGTTTCAGAAAGCTATGATCTTTGTTGGGTATAAATAGAGTAATGTTGATCATACTTCGTTTGTGAAGAGATCAGGTGCTAAAGTCACTATTCTTATTGTCTATGTATACGACATTATTGTCACAGGGAATGATACTAATGAGATAAGCCGATTGAAGAAGTTTCTTGGACAAGAGTTCCAAATAAAGGATCTTGGAAAGCTCCAATACTTTCTTGGGATTGAAGTTGCCAGATCTTCAAAAGGTATCTTTCTATCCCAAAAGAAGTATATCCTTGATCTTTTAACCGAAGTTGGGTTATTGGGATGTCATCCCTCTAATACACCTATTGAGGTTAATACTCATCTTCGAGAAAAGGATGGTGATCCAATGGATAAGGGTCGTTATCAACGGTTAGTGGGCAAGTTGATTTATTTATCCCACACCAGACCTGATATTGCTTTTGATACGAGCCTAGTGAGTCAGTTTATGCATGACCCATACTCTACTCATATGGATGTTGTTCTTCGAATCCTTCGATATTTAAAGTCTGCTCTCGGAAAAGAGATTCTTTTGTTTCCTCATGATGGCTTGAAAGTTGAATCCTATACAGATGCTGATTGGGCCGGATCTCCTGACCGGAAGACTATTTCTGGGTATTGTACTTTCTTAGGAGGGAATCTTGTGACTTGGCGCAGCAAAAAGCAGAATTTGATTGCTTGATCTAATGCTGAAGCAGAGTTTCGTGAGATGGCACAAGGAGTTTGTGAGCTATTATTAGCATTGCTCACAATCTTGTACAGCATCACCGTACGAAACGTGCGGAGATTGACAGGCATTTTATCAAAGAGAAGTTGGGAGTGGTTTAATTTGTATGCCCTTTGTTCAGTCCGATGATCAACTTGCTGATGTGTTGACTAAAGGATAAGGGAGTAAATCGTTTCATCCTATTTTAGTCAAGTTGGGCATGTGTGATATTTATGCTCCAACTTGAGGGGGAGTGTTGAGAGTACTTGGCTAATAGGGGCATATTTGTCTATTTCCTTTATTATTTTATGTATTGCAGCAATAAAGGTAATATTGTAATTTTGGCCTTTTGGCTTGATTATAAATAGATAGCTTGGGGTCAAATAGATCTACCCAAGCATTCAGTTCAGTTTTTTCTCTCAACACAAGTGTTTCACAAGAGAGGGTGTGCTACTAACAGTTCTTTTCAAATAAGAAGGGTTGCAACGGACATCTAATTGAACCGGAATTATCAGTATTTCATCCTAATGCATCTGAGCAACATGTTTCCAAGTAGTAATAATAGACAACAGTAAGACTTCCCAAATCATAAGTCATCAGAGCTTCTTTGTTGCCAGCAAATTGCAGCATTCTCTCCTTATCATGTCTGAGTAACAATAACTAATTACATCCTCTGAGAAAGCAATGACCGTTCATTAAGTGATATGTTCCCAGAACCCACTAGATTCATCAAAGAAATGGGCAGAGAGGTGGCAGTATATACCAATAAACTAAAAACTCACCATGTGTTTCAACTTCTGGTAGTAAATTGGCCCCATAAAAATATAGGCCTGCAGTGGGCAACCAGTTATACCTATAAAACCACAGCAACAATTAATATACTAGTTGACATAAATCAGCATAGGCAACATGAACACGCTAATACAATCAGCTTTTATACTCTCTCTTGAGCGTATACGCAGGTCGAAACTGCTGCACACAACACAATTGGGCCACACATAATCATGTCTATCATATCTCCTGTAACTTCACAATAACTTTACAGTGAAAAGTATGAAACAGACAAACCGTACACTAAAATAAATGCGAACTGTCTAGACTACAAGGATTGGCGAAGGGATACTTTCCACATATATGAGAACTACATAAACAGATTAGATACAGTTACATTTGAGAGACTACACTTCAATTAGTCATTTAGATCAGAGAAAACTTCTTCAGCAATAAAGTCCACCTTTTCTTATGTTTACCGCATATTGGTAACTTGAACGCAACTTATCAAACTCTTCTTCCCAAGGGAAGATCTTTTAGTATGCGTGGACAGTTCAGTCCTGCATTTCACTTCCACATATACAGGACAGACTTTGAAATGCTTACTGCTGTCCTGGATACCGTAGACCATTTATCTCATACTAATTTTTACAATTCCTACCGATTACTTCTGCTTTCAATAGAGTTTCCCTTAATGTCCAAAAAGAACTTCTGTGCAATTTCCGACTGGGATTTTTCGACAACCAATCAATTTGCAAATTGATCCTTCCACATAATCATGGTAAATTCTGTTATAGCTGCAACTATCTGATATGTATATGAAACGCTTTGTTTCAATTATACAAGCATAATTTCTTAACTATCTGGATACCGTAGACCATTTATCTCATACTAATTTTTACAATTCCTACCAATTACTTCTGCTTTCAATAGAGTTTCCCTTAATGTCCAAAAAGAACTTCTGTGCAATTTCCGACTGGGATTTTTCGACAACCAATCAATTTGCAAATTGATCCTTCCACATAATCATGGTAAATTCTGTTATAGCTGCAACTATCTGATATGTATATGAAACGCTTTGTTTCAATTATACAAGCATAATTTCTTAACTAACATAATAGTTCATTCTAATAAAAAGAATATAATATTCCATGACATCAGAGAGAAGCACAAAAAACTTGTGCTAGGACAAAAAGAAAGAACCAAGCAAACAGATAGAGAGATTGATGCATTGAAGTTCAGTGAGAAAAAGTTTACCGCGATTGAAGAATTACCTGAATAGAGAAAATCCTTTCCATTGTAGCTGAAGCCATGGTTGACAAGGGTTTCACTATTTAAAGCAAAAGTAAGTATGTTATACTAATTAAATTTGCTAGAAAGGAGGGATGCTCTATTAGAGATAAAAAAACCTTATAGCCTCGACCCTGTCTGCATGACCGCTTGGTTCACCAAACGCACTACCATAATGAAACCTTCCGCATGAAACTCCAGCTTTACTACCAAGAAGCTCAATCATCTTACCTACTGTCATTCGACTAATAAAAAGAAGCATAAAGTCAATAGATTTAACAAAAGACCGAAAGAGTGACAATGCAAACCTAAGTCCCTAATCACAGTGCATGTTTAACCAAAAAGAAAAAAGATCATGATGATGAAGATAGACTACGATCAGACAATTTAGTTTCACTAAAAAAAGAAGAACAGCATGCTAGAAAAGAACATTATCTTAAGAAACATCAAAAGGACAAGCTCCTTCCCCACCAAAAATTAAAAAATCCGTTGGAGTGAGGTGGGGGGTGCTGGGGAGGGAGGAAAGATCATTCTCAGTTCAGCCTCAAAAAGGCAAATTATTTTTGGTGTTCTATCCAAAGGGAAGCTCTCTTTCATTGCTTGTAACTGTACCATATAACAAGAGGTTTTTTAATTAGTCCATAACTTTCGAGAACAATTTACAATCCGTTTAAGTCCATTATTTGGAGCATGGTTAATATGGTACAAACTAAGTACCATGGGTAATAGGCCATACTGCTAATGCACTATCAACCGCCTCACTTGAACAACAGCAAGCAAGATTAACTCAGAAAAAGATTAAAATTTGAAATAATATGTTGAGAATATCATTAGTTGTGTGAAGTTGAAGGGGTAGTGTGACCAAGCATGGCAAAGTTAGGATATATGCATATGATGAAACAAGTGCTGCAGTAATTGCAGCAAAAAACTGTCATGAAGTTCATAATCCATACTTCTAATTAGCTGACTAAAACATCATCTGAGGAACTTTGATGATCTTCCAGGAATCGTAATAAATTTTCTCTAATAAACATTATCTTGATAAAAAAAAACAAAACATTTATTATCAAATGTCATTTTTAGTACAGATTCTAGTGGAGCAGAATATGATATCAACTCTTCAGTATGCAAAAGAAATTCTTGCTACTTCAAATATTTTAACAATAGCTTTCAAAATTTATCCGGTGAAGCTCCTTGGTGACTTGTTTTCCAAAAAGTTTTCCCCAAAAAGCCGACTAAGAAATGTCAACCATGGAAAGGTGGTGGCCTGCAGGCAGGAAAAGGCTCCTTCAAACGAAAGATGAGAACAATTCCAGTTATTGTCAATGAAAGCCATTCTCAAAAGGCATGTCCACACCCTTTTTCTGCATGTTCATGCCATTTATCAACATAAGCAACTCACTTTTCTCTTTTGAAGAAAAGCAATACAGCTTAGACTTTCCAACAAGCCTAGTATTCATAAAGCTGTAACTTCCCAACTAAGTTAAGAATTTTATCAGGCTGATATCCATGCCATGCAATGCTAGTGATGCAAGGTGGAACTAAGGACTTTACCTTGGAAAACCATGAGGATTCATAATTAAATCAGGGCAAATCCCACGTTCAGAAAACGGAAAGTCTTCTTGCTGAACAATGGTACCACAAACTCCTTTCTGCCCATGTCTGCTGCTGAATTTGTCTCCGACCTAAGCATGCACTCAGAGAAGTAAATTGCAAATTGAGAATTTTTACAGTCAAACAGCATTTATATTGCCCACCTCAGGTCGACGAGTATGCCGAATCATGAATTTAATTGATAAATTGTTGTTCTTATCTGAACACAGAGTCACTCTATCCACCACGCAAGACTCCCCTTCAGTACCCTTAAATGTTTGTCGGCTAGGCTTATAGTCACTGAACAATACATGAAAAAAAGGAGTCATAAGTCACTGGGAGACACAACAGCTACTTCATACTTAACCCAGATACTAAAACTCACCTATCTTTCAGCCCAACCTTTGTCGAACCCTTTGTTATGATAGGAGATTCCTTGTTAATGTAAACATCATTTGGCCTAATAATTTCCCCAGGCGCAGCGATGCCATCGTTGTCCAATATCTAAACAAGCAAGATAAATGAAGCAACAAAAAAAGATCAGCAGATTCTATGCAACTTCATTCGTAATGACTAATGTTGTTCCATAAAATAATCACATGATAAGTCATAATTTGTGGGCATGCTGCATCAAGAAGATACATTTGATAAAAACTTCTAGAGAATTATTAAGAAACTGCAACAAACAGAAAGGTTCGGAAAACAAACATAACCTCATAGTTCTGACTTCTTGTATATTCAAACATGTCCAAAGGTTAGAAATTTAAAATCTATAGAACACAAAATCTCATTGGAACAAGAAAGTTAAACAAACAAAGTCAATTATGATCTAGAAGATTTTATAGAAAGCTTTATTTCCTCAACAAATTACTGGATACTAAGATTTTTGGGAGATCTGATATTTCATGATAACGAGCGGAATAACAAATAATAGTGTGTCACCATTCCATAATTCTTGAAATGCAAAACATCCTGTGAGAGTCTGGAATGATGTGCTCTTGACATGAAAAGTTAAAGTCTAAGACAAAATAAGTACGGCTTGCCTGCATCCTTTCCCAGTCTGGATTTTCACCTTTCTTGTTTCTGTCATCTTTCCTAGGTGGCCTCAGTATTCTGTCTGATGTCGTATTTTCATACTTCTGATTGACAGCACTATACCTTGAGAAAAACCACGCTTACCACATCAAGAAATTGAAGGAGCGAAAAGAGAGACAAGAAGAATTAAACAGCATCATTGCCGAGGGAGTAGTTGCATACTTTTTCATCACTATACAACGACCGAATCCACGATCCAAAGATGATTTATTCATGACAATTGCATCCTCTATATCATAGCCACTGTAACTCATCACTGCAACGGTCGCATTCTGCCCAGCTCCAAGCTTGTCGTATCCAATCTAAAACCAAAGATCAAATCACACAATCCCTTGTTTACTTTATACTATCATAACATAACTCTGACCTTACTCACCAGTTCAATTGTTCTTGTTGTCAACAAAGGACGTTGAGGGTAGACCAACAGATACAGTAGTGTGTCCATCCGAAGCAACTGGAGAATCAAGACAGCGCAACAATCCTTAGATTAAAACAGAACCATCTCAAGGAAAACAACAGCTCATGCTATGAGCTCATGTTATTATGTGATATCTGAGGAGAAAAGATGTAATAATATACACCATCAACTGCATTGGTCTTCGACAGCATAAAGTTTAGGGGAAGATCGTTGCGCACTCAACTTGAACATGCTATCATAGTTGGAGATCTCGTATTCAATTTGTTGCACTCCACTTTCACCGATTTGTGGGTTTCCCTCAATTATACAAGATGGGTTTTCAGAAAGTCCAACACAAAACCCTAAGTCATTAGGTTGAAAGAGACTTCATATATGTGTGTGTGTGTGTGTGTGTTTGTGTAAAGCCCATTGCTAGCGATACTGGATAACTTTAACACCCGTTTCACGTGCAAACTAGACTGAGACCGATGCAAGGAATTGACCAACAGGGAGCCACAAACATGGCTGGACCTGGCTCTGATACCATATTACCCAAAAGCTTAAGCTATTAAGTGAAGGGTTATTATATGTAATGAGACCCACTGAAACTCCATAGACAAGCAATGTGGACTAGCTTTAAGTTTTTAACAATGGGCATCAACAATTCTTGCACTCGCACAAATTAAGTTTCGATTGCTTAAGACCTCATACTAGCCTTCGCATGAAGTGTGTATAAAATGAAAACCGTGTCATTGCTTAACAAATAAACTTTCAAAGAAGATGTTTGCCACTCAACTTGAACTAAAAAGACTGAGAAATAGACATTACAAAATAAATCAAATCGAAGTGATCCAGAAGGTCTAAGTGAAAACAAAGTGCACATTAGTGCATGGGTGTAGGCACATACGCCATCCGATATAATGACAAGAAGTTGTATTTTTACAATGTCTTCTACTACCTGGATCTCCATAAGTCCGCAACCCCCAGTAACAACACCCCCCCCCCCCCCCCCTCCCCCTGCCTCCAAAAGAAATAAAAGAAAATCACACAGACAAAGACCGTCCTAAAAAGCACTAAAGAAAAAGGGAAAGGAAACATAAAAAAATGCAGGTAAATCTTTAGGTGTCTTGATTTTGATCCCTAAATACTTCAGTTCCAAAATATCAAGGAATGATATTCCCAAGAACAAGCAGAGGTGAAACAGAGCCAAATAATGGGTCGATTTTTGCATGCACACATCAAGAGTTCTCTTTGGGTCAACCACTACACAGTATCAGGAGAGATATAAAAGTTATCCTCTAATTGACTGATGAAACTGGTGGAGAATGCTAGGATGAGCGATGGTCAGCAACGACATGATTCAACATACCATCTAAAGAACAATTGTGAAAAACAACAATACATTTACTTGAGAAATACAAGTAATAGCAAAGAGGAACATGGTAGATGCATACACATCTGAGAATATAAGGAAGTCTATAGTAGGGAAAAGTACACTAGAAGTGTCAAAATTTTGGTACGGTGCTTAGTTTTGTGCCAAAACATTTCGAATGCTCATTTTACATCCAAACTTTTAAGAGTCGACTACTTAAGTTACCCCGACGACTTGGCATTTTTTAATTATTGACATGTTTTTATAGGGCCTTTTTAATTGATAAAAGATCCCACATGGCAAAATAGGAGGGTAAATGTGACCAACCCTGGTCTCTCTCTCTCTCTCTCTCTCTCTCTCTCTCTCACACACACACACACACACACGTGCGCACGCGCATCAATCAACATCCTCACAAATTCTGACATGACACAACAAAGCCCAAGCTACGAAATGCAGCTGCCAACTCCAGACACTTCCACTTCGCCGGACACAACCTTCCTCGACACAATTGCCCTCACCTCAACCAACAGTCCCATGGCCAATAAAGCATCAAACTAGTCAATAATGGAGTTGAGCCACACCCGCTCCGCCATATCGCGGAGTCCCCAACCCACAAACTCCTCCTCAAGCAACAACTTAAGGAAGAACACATCCTCTCTCTCAGATCTCCCTCAAAGAGACCCAAATCGACTCCATTTGCAGCGAGATCACCCAACTCCGAATATCATTTTTCCTCTTCCACTCCCTCTCTCCCCTCCTCATCTTTACCATCCTTCATGATGTTGCTACTGCTGCGTGCCGCCCACACGTCCCTGTACAACTAGCCTCGAGACAAGGCTCTTCAAATCTGCATGCCAACGCCCAAGCCGCCAGGGATTGACTAGGAGTCAGGTTACCCTGCTGCCGAACAATCCATTAAAATGAACATTTGGGGCTTGGGGAGCAATTTAAACCTAATTCCTCAATTAAGGGCAAATTTGTATTGATAACAACGTATTAACGAATGATTTCTACGGCGACCCTGTAGAATTATTTAATGTTGAAATAATGCCAAGTACGCTTTTCCAGTGAGCCAAGTGATTGGTGTAACTTAAATTATCAAATTCATTGAGCATTAAATGAGAGATCAAAAAGTTGTGGCATTAAACTGAGCAGCGTGGAAGTTTTGGCACTTCTAATATACTTTTCCCATTTATAATTTATTCGTAAAAATAGGTCTGAACTAATCATAGTTTGTTAGGCTTTATTTTGAGGAAATGAAAAAAAATTCGTTAAAACTACAACCATTAAATCAAGCTGATAAAACGCAAAAGGTTTAAATTCAAAGTTTCGGAGGAGATAAAAATTCAAAGCAAGAAAAAACAATATAGGAACTGATACAATCAAATTTGAATGGCATAAGGCCAAATGGAAAAATAGTCAACCTAAAGTTCACAAATTCAAAGTAAAGCAAGAGACTTGCCTGATTATATGCAATATTCCCCATCGCTTGCTTCCCCATTGCACACTATTAAACATCGGAAGTGCTATAGTGAGATGAAGTTTTATTGGTCCACAAATCACAGCAAGATTATCATCAGTCAAAGGAGTCCATCAAGAACTTCCAGCAAACCTGGTATGTATTTCGAGGTGACTGGTTATGATGAGGAAAAGGAATCAGCCCAGCACAAACACCTAAGATGGTGAATGGCTCTATCTCAATATGAGTTGTCTCTGGAGTAGCATCCCGTTCATATAAAGCTATCTACATGTATATGCTCACGTAATCACTACCGTAGCAGTAAAAATAACTCCAAACATACAATGGACTAATGAAATGGAACCAAACCAAAGCGTTATTCTCCTCATTGACGTCTAAATATTCAACCAACCCTTCTCGCAGAAAATCATCAAAAGTACGCGCTCCATCCTGAAAAGTTAAGTCAGAAAAGTCAAAGACACATGTTAAAAGGACATTAAAAAAAAAAGTATGGTTCAGTCAGAGGACATAAAATGTGCTTACCAACAGTCCCTTCATATGATGCTCTTTGATCCTTGATATGCCTTTGTCAGCTATAACAAGTGGACGACAGACCCGGCCACCATCGGAAGCAATGTAAACACAACGCTGATAATTTTTCTTCAACAGTCAGATGCCACACAAATAGCAGGAGAACTATTCATAATTATGTTGGTGACACTCATCAAAATTGGCAATGATTATTCTGCCATCATGGTGACTGCCACTGATCCCACATAAGGTACCGAACTCAAAAGTATATTGGACATCCCTAAGGTGATGATAGACTATATTTTTTATTTGTCATACATATGCAGTGAACCTTGAAACAAATTGTCATTTGGGCTATGAAGTAAATCATTTGCTCCCAATGGTTTCATGACTAAGAAGCAAACTCGATGCATATACGAGTATACGGTGATAAACTTCAGCTTGTGGTACCACACGGAAATCACTCAGTATCTGCAATATCTTTTAGTTCTTTCAGAAAGTACCATTCCTGCCATGTTCGAGACTTTTTTCTTTGATAAATGAACAAACAAAGAAACAATACACATTTTTATAGCCAAACAAAGAGATAGAAGCTTGCTTCGTCATGCTCCTGATTTTAATTTGGCTGGGAAGCTTCTTGGGACTGTATGCTTACTTTGAACCGTGAAATTAATAAGGGAACTGCTGAAAATACATCTTCGTTTTGTTCAATTCAAATGGCATGGAAACTCTCCAGTTAATGCATGTTCTATTTGCAAACAAAAGAAGGAAAACTTAGAAGTCAGAATTTTTTTCCAATTGCAGCTACCCAAAGAGATCAACAATGGCCTTGGAGGAATATCATGCATGTACAAAGGGAAAATATTCTCGACATCCTTCAATCATACCTTTTGGGAAGGATTTCAAGAAAAGTAAAAACTCATAAGGATGTAAAAACTTAAAGGGACTTTAATTAATTGCTGAGGGGAGATTGTCGAGGGTTAAGAAGTAGGGAACGGTAGTGTGCCCAAGAATGATGTTGAAGTATTGTCCCACGTCGCTTGACAATGGGTCCTAAATACTCTTTACATTCATGTGATTTCCCTCCACCTATCAGCTTAAGCTTTTTGATTGAACTTTCTAACATGGTATTAGAGCCACCGCTATCCCTTTCGCGAATGTGCGTGGTCAAAATTCTACATGAATGTGCAAAGTCAAAATTCAACATGCCACTTGTAATCCAGCTTGCACGTGAGAGGGAGTGTTAAAGTATTGTCCCACATCGCTAGATAACGGGTCCTAAATGCTCTTTCTATTTATGTGGTTTCCCTCCACCTATCAACTTAAGCTTTTGGGTTGGACTTTCTAACAAATAATCATCGAGTATCGATCCAGATCCGACCCTTTAGGGCTAGCAATTCGTGTTTTTGTGTCATATCATGTTGTGTCATGGCCGTATTTTGTCAACTTTTAGGTCTAACCCAAACACAATAAATGTATTAAACGCGTCCTTTTCTTTAAACCCAAACATGACTGTTTACTTAACTGGTTACATGACATGTTTATCACGTTAAAGATATAATCCCTTATATAAATACACGAAAATGTGTTTAAACGTGTATCACCGTGTCTATATGTATCTAAACGTGTCATATTGACAGGAGTAACAAATAAACCTGTTCATTAAATGTGTCTACGCATGGCATTAACGGGTTGAAAAGGTCAACCCACAACCAACATACTTATTTTTTGTATATTGACAAGTTGTCTCGTTTATGATAAGAGCATGATTCAGCTCGACCCATGCACGCTAAACTACCGGTTGTGTATACCAATCGTGTCAAAAATTGCTACCCCTATAACCAATAGAAAGGCCAAGCCTTTTTATCTGGACCCATAATATTGCTACCAAGATAAAACTCAGTTAAGTATAGGGGAAAGGAGAAAGAAACATTTACCTGCTTTTCATTGACAAAGACACTAACAAACTCGCCTATTCGACCAATTCTCCGTAACTTCCTCATAGTGTTCGCAAATCTCTGAAAAAAGAAGTTGCAAACCAAAAGTCACATACATTTATGTTCACAAACTACAACCCTTTCAGACTGAGGAAACCATAAGGTACCTGCGGTCTCCTATGCTTGCCCAGGATGAGCCCATTAAAAATAATCAAAAATGAATTGGGTGTATGCAGCTCTTCACCAGATAGTAGTTCCAAGTCTTCGACACCCAAACAGTAGCACTACAGAAACATCAAGAACGTCAATATTATTGTCTAAAGACCACAAAAAAGCCACCAAGCTAGCCACGTCAATAAAGATAAAAAGAGAATTTCGCGGCCAAATGGAGGCGACCTCATCAGTTCATAATTAGCTGGTTAATTCATCTTATAGTGCATACCGATAGAACCACTTTTTAAGTTTTGTTTTTAAGAGAAATCATCTGGCATGAATCTTGCCTTTTCTTAAACACCAAGCCCTATCCCAAGGGTGCTGTCCCCTTGTTGGAAATGGAAATCCTAAGAGTAGGATTCATATACTTACCAGACATTCTTCACTAAACCTAGGCTAACAAGTTGTGCACAAATCTTTCTTTCTGAAAGCTCAAACAAGTAGAGAAGGTACCATCAACAAGTAGAGAACATATTTCTTATACTCCACTAGTATGTAAGTTGGGTCCTATATGCAAATAGAGAATGTGGAATAACCAAGTTGAGGAACGGGTGCACAATAACAGCAAAAACAAGAGCAAAATTTGTATAAGACAAGTGCCAAGATTTGAACACTTAGCCTAAGAAAGGTCACCGTGTTAATTGACCATTTTTGTGAAAAAGGCATAATCAATGGTAAAGGAATCGATAACAGATCTCACATATACGTCAAGCATATTCCTCCACATAACTATACATCACAACTTTGCCATGTACATATCAATAATGACTCTCATGGAATAAAGGGTTAATTGGTCATGGCTATACACCAATGCTAAGAGGCCTTTATTGACTCCAGCAAAGCCATAAATATGTGCGATACAGAGGACCTATCCCAGCCATACATCCAAAATACTTATGAGATATGCACCACAATCTTAACGATGTAGTGGCAGACATGCAATCATTACTGCCTCTATTTCTCTCAAGCTGGTGAGTAAGAATGAATTACTGGTCAATAGTGAATCTACGTGCATGACAGAATATGTACCCACAGAATAAAACTTTAATATTTTTCTTATCAGAATAAAACTTTAATATTCAGGAGCCTTATTATCTCATAAAATCGTAAATCCATTTTTTCAGACAACAACTACTGAAATAAAATATTTTCAGAGCTGGACGTAGAATTTATCATAGCGCATTAACATGCTATATGCAAGAAAATTAAATGAGAAAAACAAGTTCTCTGCTATTACCAAAGATATTAGTGGACCCTCCTCTTGATCAGTGGTAACATGAGTCATCAAAGCCAAATTCTTTACTAGACCGCAAGCCTCACCCTCTGGAGTGTCACATGGGCAGAGCATTCCCCACTACAACCAAAGAGAGAAATTTTAAGGATTGACTAGAAGGCAATTAAAAATAGCTATTATGAGCAGTGCAGACTAAAAAGATAAGAACTACACAAGACCACAATTTGAAAGTATCCAGGAAATCAAACAAATCGAGCACCTGGCTTGGTTGCAAAGCCCTCGGTCCACTAACTTTCCTTGACTTCTCAAACTGAGGTGAGATTCGGGTCACATGGCCCAATGTCCCTATAAAGGATAGCCGAGCCAGCACCTTCAAACGTAAAATTTACTTATTAACACCAAACATAATAAGGATGATCAGAGAGAAATAAAGAAACAAAAGTTAATGGGCAAAGGGACAAACCTGGGTCATGCCCTTCCTGTGCATCCTGAAACGTTTGACATCCCAATTTCCAGTTGAAAGGGCCCTTTCTAAGCCAACAGTTATACTATCCTTGATTAATAACTGCAAAGAGCAAATCTGCACAATATTGGTAACAGTAAACAGATAATCTAATTATTGTGGATTCTTCATCTTGTACATCAGCTTAATTGCTTGATGCACACTTTAGCCTAGGGGTTGACAACTAACTAGTGCACTTTGATATTTACTTTTACCAAAAAAAAGGTGCAACGAATAGATGATACAAATTCATTCTGTCCCATATTAGAACCTTCGAGTTTCTCATGGGAAAGAATAAGGAAACAATCCAGCCTTAAAACTGCAATTATTAGTTCTCCATCTCAGAGTAGTTAAAAATGCGTGTTGAATTGAACAATCAAATCGGGCTAACTCGCACTAAAAACAGACCAGTGGGAACGACGCACAATCACAATTTGACTCATTGTAAACGATGAAATCCTGAGTCAACTCACAAGTTACTGCTCCTGCCTTTTGAACAAACTGAACTTTAAATTTCTTTCGGCCGATAAAAGTGTCATGGGCAGTAAGAAGAAGAAGATAGGCGCAATAGACATAAATGAAATGGTTTGTTTACTTAGGGATTTAAGTCTACCACCAATTTTAAAAGAAAGAAAGAAAGAAACACCCCTCCCTCCCTCTCTCAAATGGACACTGGATGGTCGAGTGTCTTCAATTTGGAGCCAAATATAAAGAATCTGGATATTTCACTTGCATTGTTATGATTAACTTTCAAATGTGTTGCTCAATTAACTATGTATTTTCTCGCTTTTATATATCTTTAATTCGTTTCTTTTACAAGTATATAGGATCATTAGAAATTTCTTTCATCCAATATTTAGTCAAATATTGTAGTAATGGAACTAACCAACCTCTCTTTATTGCTTACTAAAGCATAATAGAACTTTTAGTACATTTTAATGAGCATGTAGAGCAATATCTAGCCCAGAATTTGCCAGGACTATTCCAGTGAGTCCACTTGCCCCAGATTGACTTTAGGAAGCAGAAAAGGTAAGTCCAGGTAGAGTTGTTTGGTGTCAAGTGGAAGTGCAGCAATGTATGCAGCTTTGAGAGGACCTCTTCTTCAACCTCCCGTGGGGAAGTCGGGAAGTAAGGTAAATAGCCTTTCTTCTTTTTCAGCGTGTTGCTTCATTAACTATGTATTTTCTTGCTTTTATATATCTTTAATGCGTTTCTTTTACAAGTTAATGGGATATTTAGAAATTTCTTTCATCCAATATTTAGTAAATTGTATCAATGTGACTAACCAGCCTCTCTTTATAGCTTAATTAAGCATCAAGGCTTTTAGCACATTTTAACGAGCGTACAATAGTTTGAAGTTATTTCACGTGGTTTGTAAAATCATAAAATTTTAACAATCCGGTTTTACAAGCACCATGCCAATCTTACATAAGAAAGCGATTTTGACTACCTCACTCCTTCTACTGAAGCAGACATTTTAGTCCATCTTAAAAAGTTAGCATGCCAATATCCACGACATCTATCAACCAAGTGAACAATTCATGATATTGAAATGACGATAGAACCTAACATAAAGAGTAGCAGATTCTTCCAGCACATTCCCTAAAACAAGTCAAGATGGTGGTCAGAATGGTCAGATGGAGCTTGTGAGGTATACCAAGCACATGCATCTCGAACTATGATGTTGCAAGGAAAAGAGTCGTTACTGTAGGAAAAAAAGTGCTTACCATAGAAAAGTCAAGCGGGCTTGACCTGCTGCGCTTTGATAAAACATTATCTGCATGCTTTTGGACCTCGCTGATCATAGTCTTAAACAAGTCCTGCAGCAAGTTGTCAAATAAGAAGTGACATGAAAAGGTATACACATCCTTATGACTTATAAGCAATAATACTTTTTCTACTGAGTAATCATGAAAAGAAATACTTAAACAAACACATACCTCAAAAAGCAGAGAAATTAATTGGCCAGATAACTCCAACCGCTTGTTCCCCACGTAATCCTAATAAAGATAAGCAGTGTTTACGCTCTTTATTTCATCTTCGGGGGGGGTGGGGGGTGGGTGGGGTGTGGGGAGAGAACACAAACAAGCAACTGAATTTTTTAAATGTATGTTCGCAAGCTTTGGTACTTAGCACAATATGGTTAAAAAAGGGGCGATAACACTACCATGGCCAGCATCACTTGAAAGTAGACAAGCATACGAGACAGAGTAACTCAGGATTCGGTGGTTTCAACAAACCCCATATAAATGTTCATCTCAGTCCAGGTCTCAGAAGCTTATTGGTTCTACAACATATGAAGGATGAACTATCTACAGACACAAAGAAGTCTCGGTACCTGTAAGGCTATCATTTTGTAATTCCACACAATCATAAATTCTTTTGCTAGGACGATGAAATATGTGCATCAAATGATAAAGCAATACTTAAGCATCCTTCAACTGTTAAACATAAACACCATATTGGCTGAAGCAGGGTAAGACTTTTGAACCATATTGCAGATCACCCAATGAGATTGACAATTCTCACTTGTTAATTGCGTGCTATTGCTCTATGGAGATGTCATTTATGAACATGAGATTTACCATATCCAAGAAAAGCATCTGCGAGATCTAGTGCAAAAATTATGAATCCCAATACAATTGTCATTTACCACCTATATATAATATATCATACCCATGGGGAAGTTGTAAATATCTTAGAATATCAAGAAAGATGGAGAGAGATTACTCAAAGGGCTACATCTTTACTCATCAGACTTATAGAAACACTAGATGAGAGCTCTATTTATAGAGCATTGAGAGATACTGCATAACCCTAATTTAATTGTCTAATTTAATACAACTTACTGGCTAAATGCTAATATTACTAATTATTACTTCGACAGAAGCTATTTAACACCAGCCAATACTGCAGATGATACATTAGCATCTTCTGAAGAGTTAGGGATAATGCAGTCGAACTTTTGTTGGAGGAAAGAAATTTTGAGAAGCAATCAAGTAGCAGAATAGTTTTCCTATCCTCCCAAAATTTGTTCTTGGCCATCCTAGCTAAAGCATGGTTATGCAGGATGAATCAACCAACACTTCATTGTAATGTAATTTACTCCTGTTCAATCACCAAAATATTGCCACAATAGAAAGAAGTTTTTCACAATAGGGTTCGGCTCATTCACCTTATCATCCATCGCATCCTTATTCAAAATTGCTTCCATCACGCGTCGTAACATCACAGCAACATATATACACTTTGGGCGGAAGTTATTCTTGATCACCTTGTGCATAACAAACACAAATAGATGAATAAATGAACAAATAAATAGATGAATGAATACATGATAAATAAATAAGAGTAAGATTATGCCGATGATGTATAAGAGAAAGACAATAAAGCAAAATTACCCGCACGTTAGCAAGAAATACATCTCGAAGAATATACATAGCTCTGCTTTCCTGAATAAGTCATACAAACAAAGTAAGTGCCACTCAGCAAGTGCTAATAACTACACTGTACTAGGGCAAACTCAATAATTTGTAATAGCATGTCCTTGAGCACAGCACAACCTTTGCGGTTGACATATTTGCATATGGCAACTTCTTCACCTGCAGCAGAAATCAAAGTGTGAGAAGAGACGATAAACACTATGCCCTCACCATGAAGCAAGCCAAATATACACCAAGTTAAAAAAGCAACTAAATCTCCCATCTACTTAACATACAAGAGACAATAGAAATTAGCTGTATCTAACTTTTTCAATGTCATCTAACATAGTTACTGTACCTTACTGGACTGAAATACCATAGATTAGTTACCAACAATTTGGAAGTACTAACACTATCATGCAAAAAGTATTGAGAAGACATTCCAGATAACTATAATTCTATTAGAATACCAATGAGGCTGAGCACAAGAAAGAGTTGAGAAGATTATTAACAGCTGGCCACAGGGTATAGTGGGTAACAGGTCCTAAACAAGAGTCGCCTTGATCACGTTGATTTAAGATATTTTTTACACAGTCCACATAGAACCATGTACCCCATGGCCAAAATTCTGGCAATGGCTCAAATGCATGGCAATCTGAGTTGCTGAATTCTTGGACAAAAATCATAGGTCCTAGAGTGCATAAACAAACAATCGGCATGGTTTACATGATAATGGAATGGTCCCCCTTTTCTTTTTAAAGCGTAAAGTTGATGGGGACTATATTACAGGTTGAAGGAACTTGTTGCACTCTTGCAGAACAGAAATGCAATAGGAAAGTCGAGCTTGAAGTTGCAAAGCTTTTCAAACCTTTCCCTCCAGGAACTCAAGAGCTTGTTGTTGTGTAAATATACCGAGGCTTGCACATTCCTGAGATTAAAGCAACTTGTGAGACAGAAAAGCCATAACTTAGAGAAGATACACAACCAGAAACATGTAGCCAGATACGACTTCATATCCTTCCTATATGGTACTGATAAGTAAACTGGATTAAGCTTATCTGCTTCCATGATGACTTCACTAAATTTATCCAGGAGTACAAAGATTTCCATAACTCCATTTTCCAGGAAGATGATTATCATTGGCAATTAAACATGTCACGATAGCATTAGAATATTAATGCTCCAAAAGATCATAAAACAAGATAAGATATTACTTGCGCGTAATCACAAGCATTAGAGAAAATCTGTCACTAAAAGATTCACTTTAATGCGTACAGAATTGTCACATGAAAAATGATTGATCATAACAAGCATAAAAAAATTTCTTGACCAGACACATACCTCAATCGATGGAAGAAGTAGGGCACTATATCTAGGGTCCCTGCCGATCATCTGGACAACCTCTTGATCACTTTCCATTCCCATTGCCTTCATGACTATCATAATCGGAATATTCTGCAGAAAGCTCAACACAAAAATCAGAGCCATTCCTTTTAAGCATGCGAAAGAAACTAAAACACATGAAACCACCTTTGCAAATTGATTGAGTTGTAAGTACATCTTCCCTTTTTCCATCACCACAACTGTTTTGCTCTTTGTCACCTCTGTGCTACTAGTAACGGATGCATTTATGCTGCAACAAGTCAAACATGGCCATAAAGAACATTACATTCCAGACGTAGAATATCACAACAGTCCTAACATGGCTTGGAGTTGTGCAGAATCAGATACGTGTTGAACTAGACATTTGCAAAAGAGTACCAATGTTTCCTATAGTAAAATGCTACTTCAAACGAGATAAGAATAAGTAATTTAATCACAAAGTTAGTAGTACAAATTCTACCGGGGGAAGCTAATAACCGGAGAGCAGCAAGATAAACAATCTACGAGGTCTTATTTTAAGTGAAAATAACAGCAAAATTCTGACAGTAAAGAAAACTCACTTCCCCTTCTTGTCGGTATCAATAATTATCCTGTTCTTCGATAGTTGTTCTTGTATTAGTATAACCTGCAAACGATACAGTTACCGTGATAATTTTGCAAGATATATGCCATAACAAATATGCAAACAGATGATTCAGCAAAAATGGCAAGAGAGAAAGTTGTGCATAAAACCAATGAGACACACAAAGAGATATATATGCAAATCTCAGTCTCTCAAAGTACTGCATACGTATCACCTAATATTTCTGATACTAGGCATCAATACTACAAATACCATTTTTTATTACTATTAAATACACAATTAACAACCATCAGATCACAATGGATATACACAAACTTAAAAGAGTGAATGCACATTACAGAAACTCAGGAGGAGAATCTCTGGCTCAAAAAAAATTACAGAAGATGTAGTATAGGTATAGATCCCAATTTGTCATAGGTCTCTATCAACTTCACCAAGTTTAAGTTCACTAAGAGCTACAATAACTGCACGTCTTGTGCAGAAACAAACTCCTTTCCAGAAGATAGGCATTTTAAATGTATCAACGTGTGTGTGAACTTAGTCCATTCGTGCCTCATACATAATTAGACTTCCTGACATCAGCAAGTGAAAGCATGGCATAACATAATTAAAAGACATCTGAAAACCAAAGCTGTAGAGTACTTTACAGACTAAGGGTGAAACAAACATGGTTTAGAAATGAGAAAGCAAAGAACAATCGACAGTGCAAGAACAGTGGAATGCAGAGTGATTTTGTCTATACTCTACTACAGAGTGCTTTTCTCTCGTATCTTCTATTCTTGCAGCAATTAGTCAGCACATAATTGTTTCTAATAAGGGTTTGTCGCCGTTGGCGCCTCCTAAAGGTCATTTGCAGATTAAATAGAGCCAAGGACCCTTCAACTTAATTGAAGCCATTTAGACAAAAGGACCATCACAAATAATGTCATATTGAGGTGCTACCCAGAGAGCCGAACCAAACGCAGCATGTTTTGCTAAAATGCATAAAACTTCCTATTAAATTATATCCTTTGAAAAGCATGCACATCAAAATAATATGATACTACAATATAATGGTACGATACCTTTTCTGTTCCTTTTATTACAAAATACCCTCCAGGATCCAGGGGGCACTCACCTGAAGTGAGCAAAGCAACAAAGCGACACTATCAAGATAACAGAAACTCATTGGTGAAGAATTAAAAGAAGCTAAGAGGAGAAGATTTTGAATTTAGCACACAAACCGAGTCTTGCAAGTTCATCTTCATCTTTCCTGAATAGAACACAGCAACAACTGCGAAGCATGACAGGCATTCTTCCAATTGCCACATCATTCTACAAAATCATTTCTCCTTGGTATCAAGATTACATAATGACCAAGAGAAAATCCAAAAGGTTAAATAAAACAATCAAAGAGACCAAGATTACCTTTTCTAACAAGCTATATCCTCCATGACTTCCTTTGGTGTACTCCACATCAACCAAAACTGGAGCAGCATACCTAATTATATACAATGATAATTCTTATTTTTGATGTGGCAGGGCAGCGCAGGTGAAATCTCACTTCTTAGTCAACATTAACGATTCAAAGTTACTGAAGGAATTCAAACAATCATGCTTAGGACATCCAGATGCTAGTTGTAAGGTGATGTGTGGGCGAGGAGAAACGTAAACTGTCAATGATGTTAAGAACAAGATAACAGAAAAAAAAGAAGATAAGCAAATTTACTTTGCTTCTATATCAATAGCAAAAAAAAACCAACAATTATCCAAAAGAACATCATGTCCAGTCAACTAAAATTGGCTGATCTTTCATAGTCTTGGTGGCTCAGAAATTTCTGATGACCCAATGATGTCAAATACATCCAAATATAATTCAACTATTAAAGTAGGAGTAACTCAAGTAGTCCCATCTCATCTTCACCTATGCCATTAACACCATCTGAATGCCAAAGCAACCCTCTTCTTTATTGCTCTTCTACCATCAGAGAATACTTAAACCACAACTCTTGCAAGTCCACGACCAAAGCAGAACCTATGTTCCATTCTTATCCTCACCAACCACCATGTCCAAGTATGACACCAAGAATTCAACTCTAGTATGAAAAGTACCATCCAGCAATCTACAGCATCAATTCTATATTTCTCCACATTCTTCTGAAAAAAAAAGGCTACACACTTAAGACCAATGACTAAGAAGCATATTCAGCATATATCGTGTGCAAACACAGTACATAGCTGACCAAGATGCAGCAATAAAACTAAAAGATGCACTACATACGTCATATCGGTCAAACGGCACTTTTGAGGAGAGAGATCCTCAACAACGCCATCCCCCATAGATACAGTTGGATTGCCAATTCTGACATCTTTGAACCTACACAGATGGCAAGAAACACCACATTAGATTTCCCTCTAAAATAAAGACAAAATGAACTTGGACAGACATATACTAGAAGATCTGTCATGGAGAATGGAATGCACTTTTGTACCAACTATCACGGAATTTTAATTAAAATTGCTACAGTGTTGATGATCAGTAGCAAGCAGACAAAAAGCAAAAAAATCCTGCAATAAGACAGGTGAGAGCATCAAATGCCCTTTTGATGGCTGAAGGAGAAAAGGATTGACGGGCAGATGTAAAAACTTGAGTATTAGAAGATTATCTTGACAAGAGAATGAGGAAAAAATAAAGGTGCGTTCGTTTCGCAGAAAATGAGTGATTTGAAAAATATTTTCCGAAAAATGATTGCTTATATCATTTAGAAAAATTAGTCAACGGAAAATGTTTTCATCATCGATAACAATCTATACCTAACTATTTTCTTGGGGTTGAAAATTTTGCGATACAAGCCATCATTTTTTGGAAAATATTTTCCAAATCACTCATTTTCAGAGAAACGAAGGCTCCCTAAATGGGTATGTCACCTGAGATAAAGGTTGGGATCGATGTTCGACACGATCTTATCATTAGCACGGACAATCTTCTTTATCTCCGTGTTTGCAAAATAATTAAAAGAATCCAAGTGTTGCTTGACTAGCCCTCGCACCTGAAATCACCAAAGATAAATAACTGTCCGCAGAACCGCACCTCCCGTTTTGTAAATAGCTCCTAGACAAAAGACCATCGATACAAATTGTGGATTACCTTCAAGAACTCGGGCACGAGCTGGAATTTGTCCACGGCTGATTTTATCGGGGCGGCTAGCTTTCGATAGTCGACATCTGCCTCACTGGCATCAGCAAGAAGAACAAAGAAGATCATTTTCAAGAATTCAAATCGCCGAGACATCAACTATCTTCGCCAACGACGCTTGTGATCAAGAACATTTACTCGGAATAAAAAAAAAAAAGTACCTTTTGTCGCGGAGGTCTTCCATGAGCTAAAGAGAAAGCTGCAAAGCCTCAGCTCGGCGCGATCAGTTCAGGGAATCGAATGAAAGGAAATTTGCAGGACCAGCAATTGAATAGCCACCTTCGTACCCCGTGTCGCCTGCACCAGAAGATCAAGAATTCAGCGGTCGAACTCAGTGCCGTCGTTATCAGTTTCGGAGCAAAAGAGCAACAAAATCAAGTTTCGAGCATCTATTCCGTCCCCCGCTCGCTTCAGAATCCCAAATCAATTTCAGAGATTGAAAGCAATCAAAATCATGAACAGCGATGAGAGAGAGAGAAATGGAAATCACCGGCTCACCGGAAGGAGACGGCGGCGACCGACGAGCAGGGTGGCGGGCGGGCGGGCGTGCGATGTGGTTGAGGCGGTGTGGCGGCGGCGCCGGGCTGTGAAGGAGGTGCGGCTGAGCGGCGGCGGTGGCGACGTCGGTGCGGGGAGGCAAGCGGAGTGGGCGTCAGTCGATGGGGGGGTTTTGGAGGGGTTTTAGAGGTGGGCAAGAAAATTAGGAAAAATATCGGAAAAATCCTAAATCTATTGAATCGTTCTAATTCTAGTCTATAAAACTTTTTTGGGTTAATACCACGAAAATTTCCAAATTGCTACGCTTATGACAATTTTACCAAAATTTATTTTTTATCACAAAAACCCCCAAACTGCTATACCGGTGATAAATTTACACCAAACTAATATTTTGACTACTAAAAACCGTAAACTTGTACATTCGTGATAAATTTATCATTCGTTAGTTTTCGTTAACTTGAATTAATACCACAAAAATCATAAACTGGTACACATGTGACAAACGGATAGTAAAACATAAAACTGGCACATCAATTAACTATCGTGTGTCATTGAACAAAATAATTTGATATTAAAATTTGACGGAAACAAACTGAGGGTAAATTAGTTTGAGTTTTTTTCATTTTTTCTTTCTTTTTTTCCTTTTCTCTGGTTTTCCCTTCTTCCCCGGTCGACCGGCCACCGGTGAAGCCCGGCAAGGCGAGGCGAAGGTCGCCCTTGCTAGCAACAGGCGAGGGACGACCTCGCCTAGGCGAGCCGACCCTCGCCCTGGGCGGGGCCGCCCTTGCCAGCTGCCGAAGAGGCGACCTCACCCACGGCCGGTGAGGGGCAGGCCCGCCAGATGTGGGTGAGGGGGCCTCGCCGGCAGCTGGCGAGGCCGACCCTCACCTAGATCCCACGGCCGGCGAGGCCCGACCCCGCCTAGGGCGAGGCTCCTCGCCTGTTGCTGGCAAGGTTGGCCCTCGCCAGATCGAGCAAGGGCAACCCTCGCCCGGCCCAGTAGGCTGCTAGATGGTCGGCCAGGCCACCTTAGGGAAGAACGGAAAACCGGAAAAAAGGAAAAAATGAAAAAGAAAGAAAAAAGGAAAAAAAATTCAAAAGTTAAAAGACGAAAATGCCCTCACCACAAGAAAAGTCAGGCCCTTCTTTGAAACAGATATAGCCACTTCATATCCTTATTTGACACAAAGTCCACTTCATGTCCTTATTTGAGAAAATTAGGGCATTTGAGGCCCTTATTTGGAATTTTCCCTCTAGTCTATAAAACTTTTTAGGGTTAATACCACAAAAAATCCTAAATTTGTACACTTATGACAATTTTACCATAAACTAATTTTTTTACCACAAAAACCTCCAAACTGCTATACCTGTGACAAATTTACCCCAAACTAATATTTTGACCACAAAAAACCCCAAACTGGTATATTCGTGACAAATTTACCATTCGTTACATCCGGTTAAATTGAATTAATACCACAAAAAATCACAAACTAGTACACATTTGACAAACGGATAGTAAAACATAAAACTGGCACATTAGAGTACTACCGTGAGTCATTTAACAAAAAAATTTGATAGTAAAATTGACGGAAACAAACTGAGGGTAAATTTGTCACAGATGTACTAGTTTGGGGTTTTTTTGTGGTATTAACCGAACTTTTTAATTATGTCAATTTAATCCTAAAACAACACCACCACAAAGTCACATTGATCCACGTGGCCAGTAAATCCTCGCCCGAGAGGTCCACAACGTCAGTTCCTCGCTCGTGAGCTTCACCGAGTTGAATACCACCGCGACCAGCCCTTGGTCAACATCAACACGGCTAGTCTTTGTTGTGAACTACCGCACCCATCCGTTGTTCGAGTCCACCATCCACCAGTTCAAATTTGGAAACACAATCTTCAAGTTAGGTTAAAATCTTATCCGAATTTGAATATTTGATATAATTATCTAATTTGAATATCTTTGAGTGGTAGGCATATTCAATTAAGATTATTTGCACATAATCGGTAATTCAATATCTAAGGTTGAGATGGGATTATGGATTGCTCAGAAAATCAAATTACTTGATCCTTAAGGCTTAAGACGAAGTTATCGATTTTATTTGCATCCAAATTTGAATCAAGTGAATATTGTTGCTATTTTTTAGCTTATCTTTGATGATCTTGATGCTTATTTTTTTATTACTTTCCTTATTTGAGAAATACCAAAAGAATTGCATGGGAGATTAGGATAGGATTTCTTGGTAAACTAGGATAGAATTTTAGATAGGATTGCATGTTAGATAACTTCTAGAAGATTAGAATAAAATTCCAAGTTAGAATAGGATTTAATTTAAATTATTTCCTAGATTAAATTGGATAATATCTTGTCCTAGATATTTTATTTTCATTAATTTTTAATTACGAATTTAAATAGAAAATCAAAAAAATAATGTCAAATAGGTTTATATGTCGTAAATTCCACATCATATGCCACGTCATTCATACGTGACATATCATCAACGTCATGTCATGTCATCCTATCACGCTATTATCTATGCTATGTCACCGTGCCGCGTGATCATGCCGCGTCATTTATGCCATGTGATCATGTCACATCATCTATGCCACATCATCATGCCATGCCACTGCCATGTCACCACCTATGCCACATCATACACTCCATGCCATCTATACCGTGTCATTTAGTGATTGCATGTTTAGGTCCCTTAATTAGAATTGCATGCCATGTCAGAATAAGTAATATATACATAATTTAGACTCCAATTCGCATGACATGCAAAGCATATAGTTAATTTCTATTTTAAGATAAAAGAAAACCCAAAAAATAATTAGGGAAAATACCACAAAAAACTCCAAACTATATCACTTGTGACACATTTACCTTGAACTTTTTTTTGTAATACGAAAAACTCCAAACTATGCCACTTGTGATAAATTTACCCTGAACTTTTTTTTGTGACACGAAAAACCCCAAACTATACCATATGTGACACATTTACCCCACAATACTTTGACCCATGAGCATTTTTGTCTTTGTCCTTTTTCTCCTTTTTTTCTTTTTTTTTCTTTCTTCTCCGGCAAGGTCACGAATGGCATAGTTTGGGGTTTTTCATGTCACAAAAAAAGTTCAAGAAAAATTTGTCACAAGTGGCATAGTTTGGGATTTTTCGTGTCATAAAAAAAAGTTCAGGGTAAATATGTCACAAGTGGCATAGTTTGGAGTTTTTTGTGGTATTTTTCCAAATAATTAATTATTTTGGTGTGTTTGGTTTACATTCCCAAGTAATTTATTTATTTATTTGCTTCGAGTATTGAGTGTAATTTTTTATTGATTTCATACTCGCATGATCATCTCTATCATTTTAGTGGGCTAAGGTTAAAATCAATCCTAGTTTCCTGACAAATATTTTTTTGAAAAAAAATAGAAAAAGTATTGAAAAGGCATTAAAGTAATATAGCGTAACCAAGTTCCTGAATCTATTTAGAGTCTGGTTCAAAAGAGTAAAGTACTCTTTCATACTTTACTTGAGTTTTAATCGAGTCACCAAAAACTGGTTGGTGGCGACTCCAAAAACAAATTGATCATGTATATTAAGAACTTGAACCTAAATTGCGAATCAATATGAGCTTGGGAGAGCCCGAGCTAGCATAAACCACTATAGAATATCCTGCACTCACTTAACAATCCTTAAAATATTTTTAATACATGAAATATTGCAACATTTCAAACCTCTGAATCAATTCATGCTTTCCCTTTTTCCCTTAGCAATTCATGGCATCTTTTCTACATATTCAAGTAGCATTTTTCCGTGCTATGGACACATGCAAAAGATAGTCATCATAATCCTCTAATCTTTTTCAAGAAAGACAATGTAAAGCACGTTCTATTCAAGCCTATCTCATGATCAGGCATAATTACTTGGGTTAATATCACGAAAAACCCAAATTAGTATACTTGTGATAAATTTGCCCCAAACTAATTTTTTGATCACCAAAAACCTCAAACTGATATATCCGAGATAAATTTACCCCAAACTAATTTTTTGATCACAAAAAACCTCAAATTTGTACACTTGTGATAAATTTACCCTCCATTAATTGGATTAATACCATAAAAAATTACAAACTGATAAACATGTGACAAAATCCTAAACTAATATACCCCGTCAACTGCCACGTATTATCCAAGTCAGCAATTTAACGGTAAAATTTAATGAAAACTAACGGAGGGTAAATTTATCACATGTATATCAGTTTAGGGTAAATTAGTTCGCGATAAATTTATCACGAATGTATTAATTTGAGATTTTTAGTAGTATTAACGCTAATTACTTCCTTTCTTTCGGGACAATAAGTCAGAAGGGAAGTCAGCTTCACCGTTAGGAGGCAGGTTGAGGTTGACAGCCTTCGACGACCAAAGAAAAGAGCACCGTCCTACTTCTACATGCAGTTTACATAAAACACGCCCCAACGTGAAGAGTTAAAGCTACGGATGAATTCATCTCATGTTCATCGGTCTACTGCTATGGACACTCTAGACGGTCAAAACGTAACACAACCCTAGTCGGCTTCTTCAATAGGAAGAGACCACTAATTTAAAGAGCAAAGCTGAGAGCACATTCCAAAAGCAAATGATAAAGAATTTGCAACATCCAAAATTATAACATAGTTACAAAACATGAACACACCCTGCCAATAGGCATGTGGCCCTGCTAATAAAGGGGTTGGGGGGACGTTAGTATTACAAGTACGGGGTTCGATTCCCGCGCTTTGTAAGCGGCAAAGCAAAAGTCAAAAAGTGAGAAGAATTAGAGATAGAATAGATAAAAAAAAAATACCTCCACGATAAAAAAAACCCAGCGAGAATGTATGTGGTCAGATAGATAGAAAAGAAAGTGGCGCATTCCCCCACCATGAGGATAGTGAAAAGAACCATTCGTAACAGAAACCGAACTTACATGCCTCCATGGCCCAACAGAGCTTGTTCGTTCGTTCACAATACTAACAAAATGTGCGCAAGTAATTGAAATATGAAACCCTTGAATCATTTAATAATGAGAAGAAAGTATTAATAGAAATGCAAAGTACAAAGAAAGCGTGATATACGTGGATAGAGCAAAATATTTCAAGATTCGAAATTTTTAAGGAACGTTGTCACACACATCCGAGAGTGAACATCTTTAACTTAGCGTCAATTTAATCTTTTCGACTAATTTTCATCGGACATTACTAACGTGTATGTCGGTCGATCTATATGGCACCGCCGGTGACCGGCCAAAGACGACAGGTGGGCGGACTAGCCTCGCCCGAGCAAGGATGGCGATGGGCGAGGGTTGGCCTTGCCCAGGCCAGATTTGGGGAGGCTCGGCCTTGCCCGGTATAGCAAGGGGAGCCCTCGCTGGGGCTTGCCTTTGGCGGGCGATGGCGACCCTCGCCCAGGCAAGGCCAAGCCAGCTCCTCACCGGCAAAAGGAAAAAGAAAGGAAAAAAGAAAAGGAAGAAAAAAAATCAGAAAAGATAATAAATTTAACATAGGTATATCGGTGTGAGGTTTTTAGCAGTCAAAACATTATTTTGGGATAAATTTATCACAGGTATACCAATTTGAGATTTTTCACCGTACTAACCTTAAAAAATATAAATTTAACACAATACCAATACAATTAGAGTGCGTTTGGTAATTGGCCAAATAGTAACTGATTCTATTTTTTTTGTTCCCAGAATCAGTTTTGAAACAAAAATCCGTTTGATAAATTTTTTGTTCCCGGACACAAATTTGCATAAATTTGTTCCCAGAATCAGTTTTAAAACCGAATCAAGAAGTAAAAAAAAGTTGTTTCTTGATTCTGAGAACAAGAATGAGAAATATAAAAGATTTTATTTTTCTTCTTTCCTATTCTTCTTTCCTGTTCTTCTTCTTGGCCATGGCCGGGTCGCCGGCAACTAGCCACGGGCCAGGGCCGGCGAGGGCGAGGGCCACAACACCCTCACCCAAGCCGTGAGCCTCGAGGGCGGCCCTCGTCGACTCGGGCGGCCCTCGTCGACTCGGGCGAAGGTTGGAAATGGCCGGCGAGGGCGGTCCTCACCGCTCGCGGCCTAGGCGAGGGTCACGACACCCTCGTCGGCCATGGCCAAGAAAGAGAAGAAGAAAAAAAGATAAAAAGAAAAATTTAAATATTTAAAATTAATAAAAAGAAATTTTATGCAGTTACAAACGTATTTTTGTTCTTTTTTATTATAGGAATAGAAATTTTGGACTGTTACCAAATGCCTTCAAATGCCTAAAAATTATTTTTCAAAACAGAATAAAAAATTATTTTTAAATAAAAATTACTTTTGAGAACAAAATAATTACCAATACATTTTTAAAATTTCATCTTATTTTCCCCGCTACGTTGCCACCACACAAGAAAAGAGGAAAAGGACACGTTCCCCTGTGACCTGCAAAAGAGAAGGAGTTCAACATCTCTCCAATAATGGCGTCTTTATTGAGTTCCGAGCCATCGCCACGCTCCGGTATTGACGACGGGAAGTTCAATCTTGCCTCCTTTTCTTTTTCTTTGTCAAAAAGAAAATGGAAAACGAAAAAGACATGTATGATTTCGAAATCTCGTCAAAAAAATTATTTGCAGTTGTATTTTACGAGACAATTCTTGAAATACAACTACTGTATTTCGTGAAAAAAATCATTTTACGAGACAATTCTTAAAATACAACCATTGTCTATTGTATTTTTGCATTAGACAATTGTATTTCATGTTTTTAGAAACTCACGAAAATCATTTCGAGCACCTTATTTTGGTACGCCTTGTCCATCTTTCATTTCGAGTCGTGCTGATCAAAATTATACTTGTCAAGATGAGTCATAAATCCATTTTTTAACTCATTATTGATGGGCTGGGTTAGTTATATTCGATAAATTAGTTTATAATGGTAATGCCCAAAATAAAGTGGGTGTTAAATGGGTTCATGACTTAGTAGACCAAATCTACCTCTATAACTTTTTTTTCACTCTTTTTCACCCTCACTCGATCTTGCACTCGCTCACTTCATGCTCTCACCTTGGTTTGAATATGAGTTTTCTTAGATGTGGTTAAATATATAAGTATTTTAGTAATATGGGTCGAGTTGGGTATGAGGCGGGTCGAATCGGATATAGGTCACTAGTTTTGTATTGCGTGGAAATTGATCAATTTGGGTCAGATCATTTTTGACTCGACCCAATCCTGATCCGACCGACCCACCCGTTTGATAGCTCTAATCATAATATTCTTGCAAATAGTAAGTATGCTACGAAATATATTCTCGCGACGGGTGGTCACGCCAGATGGAGCCGAAGCGGAGAATTCCTCGAAGGGCGAGGTTCGAAAAACGAAGTATGGAAAATCGATTTAGAAGATAGCACAACAAATCAGGCGGACATACTCAAATACTACATATGAAGACACACATTCAGTTCGTATTCTTTGTTAACAATAAAGAAAAAAGGGGTGGAATGTGAAATGTTGGGAGTGAAAGCACTAGGAGACAAAGACAGACTTATCTAATTCAGGGGAAAAAGCGAAAGGTGGCTCACCAACTGTGGGAAACCTGTCGTGTCGTTTTATGGAAAACAGAGAAAGGGGAGTCAGAGAGGGAATGAGAACGTGGAGAAGCGCCTCTTTCTTTGGGACCACGAAGAACAAGATTAGACTCTGCATGAATACGCTCTTTTTGTTTGTATTTTCTTGCTCTGCTCTTGTTTTGCTTCCTCCTTTGATTCACGGCGGCGATGAACATGGTCTCCTCCGGCCACCACTCCTTCGCCACTCGGTACTTTCTCTCTCTCTCTCTCTCTCTCTCTCTCTCTCTCTCTCTCTCTCAGAGTGCGTCTTTGTGGGTGTTGGAGTGTTATCTTCGAGTTCTGGTGTTGATTCAGCTTCTAAAGTTCTTTTCAAGAAACAGAGTTTGTGTAGAAATGTGAGAGTGAAACTAATGGGTCTAATGTACGACCAAGTTCCTTAGTTATAATGTTCTGTTTTATATTTTGGGTTTGATTTTAATCCATGGCCCATATGGAAGTAGTGTTTGTACTTTGTCGTGTGCTAGTCCCCGACTGGAATTGGCTGTTCTTCAATACCATCATCAACAAGATTGGCCTTTTGGTCTGGTTTCCTCTGTTGTTTTCTGTTAGTTTTTTGAATTGTGAAACACAACCATCATGTTGTGATTTACGCGGTTGAAAGAAAAACAATCCGGCCCGAACGATTGGGTTAATGAGATGGGTACTGTTAAACTCCCGGCAACCTAAGTAACCGGCCTGCCACCTAAATTAGTAACAAACACGTCCACCCGCTAATGATGTTTCATACTTTAAATAACCGCTAATGTGGGTATGAGTATGACGAGCAAGCGCGCTTGCAGCAAAATTGCGTATTGCAATTGCTAATTAGATGTCTTGAAAAGCTCTTTAAAATGATTTGATTCGTTTTGCTTGTTTGTTCGGATGACTTCTAGGACTTGAGTTCACTAGAAGACCACATGTCTTAGGTGTGAATTATTTGTTTTCTGTTCAGCCGTTTGCAAGTAATGTTTCTTGACAGAACTTTCATTCTGTGCTTCCAAAAGCCCATTCAGAAACTCATCCATAACTTTGCTTGGATATCGGTATCACATTCGAGAACTTATATTGCAAGTACTTGTTATCATGCCTCGCATGCTCCATGAAAAATTTCTATTCAGGCGTCCTGCTTGTAGTGAAGTTTTTTCCAGTTTGCCTCGTGTATCTAGCCACTTTTAAATGTATCCAGTTAAGGCGTTCAGGCTTTTCTATTGATAGCATGTTGGATTTTCTCACACAAGAGATGTCCATCACCGAAAGTTTTATTTGAATACAGTATCTTCTCTGATGTCGCTGGGGATATCACAATCGTCGTTGATGGAGAGCCTTTTCTGCTTCACAAGGTAAATTACCATTGCCTAAGGTTGTCAAATTAGTATGTGATTGTACATTCTTCATGATGATTATGTGCAATTCTCGTAAGCACTACAATGTTGGGAGCAACACCTTAATAAGCAAAAAAAGGAAGAAAAACTTTTGTAGTCGAAAGTTGATGTAAATGTCTTGCATCTGCATTTTCATTATAAATCTGTCTGTAATTTCTTGTTGCAGCTCAGCAACACCACATGAGAGCTTGAGCCTCATCTTTGTACTCAATTCAGACATATTTTGTTTCTAACACTTGGTTCCTCTGTCTAGTTTCCCCTGGTTCAACGCAGCGGGAAGATCCGAAAACTGGTCGCGGAGGCGAAAGATTCGGATTTATCCAAGTTGGAGCTCCTCAACATTCCATCCGGACCCCAAACCTTTGAGCTCGCAATGAAATTCTGCTACGGAATGAACTTCCAGATCACGACGGCCAACGTCGCTCAACTTCGCTGCGTGGCAGAGTTCCTCGAAATGACCGAGGACTACAGAGAAGAGAACCTGATTGGGCGGACGGAGTTGTACTTGGACGATGTGGTTCTTCAAAGTCTCGAACATTCAGTGGAGGTACTATCTGCTTGTGAGTCCTTAATTCCTATGGCCGAGGATGTGGGCCTTGTTGATAGATGTGTGGAGGCTATAGCGATGAATGCTTCTAAGGAACAGTTGGTTTCTGGCTTGTCAAGGTTAGAGTGTGACGACCGCTCAACCGAACTTAAAAGCGGTTGCCTCGACTGGTGGATCGATGATTTATCGGTACTACGGACCGACTTTTATGACAGAGTGATCCGTGCGATGGGAAGGGCGGGCGTTCGGCCCCATAGTATCATCATGTCTCTAATGCATTATGCTCAATCATCGCTGAAGGGCATTGAGAAATCTCAGCTTTGGAGTTCGGCGAAAACAAAACCGAGTCCTGGGACTCGAGAAAACGATCAGAGATTGGTTGTGGAAACTCTTGTAGGCCTTTTCCCGGCAGAGAAAAGCTCTTCAATCCCGCTTAGTTTCTTGTTTGGGATGCTGAGGATAGCGACAATGGTAGATGCTGCAATCGCTTGTAGGTTTGAACTAGAGCGGCGGATTTCTTTACGGCTTGAAATGGTATCCCTTGATGACCTGTTGATACCGTCTGTCCAGGTAGGTGATTCTTTGTTCGACATCGATACGGTTCATCGGATACTCGTGAATTTTCTTCAGCGGATAGAGGAAGAAGAAAATGATGCATGTGGGTATGAGTCCGACGTCCTCGGTTCCCCGTGCCACAGCTCATTACTGAAAGTGGGACGACTGATCGAGTCATATATCGCTGAAATCGCCCCCGACCCATATTTAAGTCTGCAGAAATTCAGTGCTATGATCGAGATACTGCCTGATTATTCTCGCGTTATTGATGACGGACTATATAGGGCGATCGACATATATCTGAAGGTAACACATTTATACTTGCTATTCCTATATATTCCCAGTTTCTATCAATCAAAACTGATCTGTCCTCTTGATCTTAATTCCTTTCTATTTTGCCAGGCACACCCAATGCTAACTGAACATGAAAGTAAGAAGCTTTGCAAGTTCATAGACTGCCAGAAACTCTCGCCAGGAGCCTGCAATCATGCTGCGCAGAATGACCGGCTTCCTCTGCAGATGATGGTCCGTGTCCTCTACTTCGAGCAGCTCCGCCTCAAGAATGCAGTGTCCGGGAGTTCAGGAGATGCGTTTTTCTCACAGAAGATAAGCAGCGGCATCCCGAGCGCACCGATGTCCCCGCGAGATAATTACGCTTCTTTAAGGAGGGAGAATCGAGAGCTTAAGTCTGAAATCTCGAGAATGAGGGTGCGGCTCAGCGAGCTGGAGAAGGAGCAGATGTTTATGAAGCAGGGGATGATGCACAAATCTGGAATCACAAGGACGTTGTTCACGTCGATCTCGAGAGGCTTCGGGAGGATTGGTATTTCCAACGGTGAGGCCGGAGGAAAGAAACAGAAACCGGGTAGAAAATCCAGAGGGTCGGAAGGGAAAACTGGTAGAAGTAGGAGATATTCTGCTTCTAGCTGATAAAGATATGCATAAACTAGCAATCTTTCCGGACAACATGATAGGGTCAATTCAAGGGTTCATCTCTTGCTTTTTGTCTTACAACTACCCAAATTTTCTGGCATAACTTTGCAAATAAACTATAGCAAAATGGAAACACGTATGTTATTCGCTCATACATGGAAACAAAAAGAACAGTGCAATCATGTTTTGGAGGTGAAAAGAGCAGAAAAAACCATTTCAAAGATGATTTAAAGATTCACATAAGGGATCCAAAATGCCGAATGAAGGCCTTGAGTAAACTTCACTGGTATTTGCTCAATCATGTCTGCATATTCCCGAGAAGTCGTTTTCGGATCTGCATTCAGGGAAAAAGGAAACACGAATTCAGAAGGCGTATCGCCACTGATCTCTCAATGCTTTAATATTGTCATGGGCAGCTAGAGAATAAGACAAATCAATATGCCGAAACATACCTCAGGCAGTTTCTGCCTGAAAACCACATCCAGACGGGCATCGAGAGTGTTCTCGCAGACTATCTTGCCATCCTGGGAAGCTGCCACCACTCCGCCCGAGCTTTTGAACAGTGGCCAAAAAGATTTGTCAGACATTTTTCTCAAAACACCTTGTGTATTAGTTGTAAAAAGTATCAAAATTCTTGTTGCATTTCTTTTGAATCAGAGCAATGCTAACGCCTGGATGAGAAGAAGATTACTCATCAAAGAATTCCAAAAAGTTTTCTTCAAGCTAGTGGAATTATGAGCAAATGTGAGCTAAATTACATCAGATCAGATTTTCCCATTTCTAAACCAACAGATTAAGCTATTCATTTAACGCTTGCCACATTTAGAAGAAGAAAGAAAATTTGCAAGCAAAGGTAGGCCTGTTTTACCAAGAAGGCTCGTGAGAATCCACGCCTTTGGGAGGCGGCGGGAGATACACACGGTTGTCGAGTGTGATGGCAGGAGGTGCAACTCCAGCTTTCTCGGCATACGCTCTTTTAGCTTCGTCCAAGACAGATTGAACCAGCTTCAGGTCGACCTCTCTGCACCTGAGCAACACGGCCGGCTCTTGAAGACGCAGTAGGCACTGTCGCAGCAAATGACAGTATCATAGGACATTGTTTTCTCTGTCAAACAGAGGCAACACCGCAAATGTTGTTCTCCTCGACAGTCTTTAACTGGTAAAGAAAGTTGCATCTTGAAAAGCTTAAGAAAGTAGGAGCACAATGACTACCTGGATAATTAAGGCTTTGAGAAGCTTCTTGTAGGCCTTGTTATTGCTCGACGCGCGCAGGAGGTCTTTGCTGGCGGATTCTTTCATCGAGTTCACAACGTCATCCTGCGCTTGAAGGAACCTTATGCGAGACGCGTTCAGTTGCATCGAGTACTCTCTGCACATCACTACTTTAGTAGGGTGACTCAAAATTGTAGAATTTAACAGCAACACTTGAATAACTGGTACTATTGAAAGCTTACATTTTCTTTCTCGCTTCGACTTGCTTCGCCTTCCGTTCGTACTCTTGGCGTAACTTCTTCTTCTCGGCTTCAACCAGCTGCAGTTTCTCTATATTGAATTCCTGGATCAAAACACTCCAATGAAACTCTTTGATCGAACAAAACAAAGAACAAAAGCAAGAGCAAATATTCATAGGATGATCATGCATCTGGTTATCAGTTTCCTCCTCTTGGATCCACTTCAAAATTGAATAAAACTCTCGCATCGCCCCGTAGTGTAGATCGACCACGACGTGACATGAATTCTTTGCAAATTGAATGCAGCTTCAAATGGAGAAAGGGCACGTTTCGATAGCCTCGGTTGCACATAATTAACGAAAAAGACAGGCATTTTCATAGTATAGTTCAGGTGACATGAGAGTGATCAAGAAACCTCCTCGGCGGAGACAGAGATCTCATTGGCCTTCTCCTCTGCTTCCTGGCGGATGAATCTGATCATCTGCTGAATCTGCTTCGACACATCTCCGTCGTTCATTTTCGCTTCTCCTACGTTTCTTTCTCCGTCTAATTTCTGCTTTCGAAAAGGCTACAAAGTACGACGTTGTTTGGCTCGATGTCACGACGGCGAGGCTAATGAGGAAGGAAAACAGCTCGGAAAGTTTAAGAAGAAGAAGAAGAAGATGATGATGACGACGACATTTGCACTTTCAGTCGTTGTAGTTTTTCTGTTTGCGCCACGAAATTTCTTCCGATGTTTGCTCCGGTTTCGACAACGTACGTGAGCTTTGAATGGATCCAGATCCCCTTCTTACTCTTTCTCCCTCTCTACGAACTTTCGAACTAGACCTGATCAATGGGCGGACCAAACGCACCATTAAGCATTTCTTGCTCAAGGCCGTCAATAATGGAAAATATAATTACACCGGATTTGGATAGGCTCGAACGAATCTAGGTAGGTGAGCCGAGTCTCGGAAATGAATTACTTGTCCAAACTAACTCATTTCGCCCTTCGGGTCGACCTTTTGCATAGGCGGACCCGGGCTCGGCGAACTACCTGACCCATCGTCACTTCTACTTGGATAATACGCGTGTGGTGCATGGATATCACACACACAAAAGTAGTAGAACGATCTTATTGTCATTACCATATACAAAAGAGAAATCGTAAAAGGTATATTAGATTTTGAGAAAAAAGACGACAAATTGCCTAAATTTTCACTTGTGATTGTCATCAAGACTCCATAGTAGTAGATTATCCATCCATCATTCCATCTATCTATCATCATCAATGTTATCTCCATAAGAAAGTTTAAATTCGATTTATTCAATATATTTAAAAAAAAAGACCATGATTCATGAGACACAACAGGACATGGCACTTTCCATAATCTTATTTCCCTTTCCCAATTTTTCTCTCATTGTCATTCAAAAATACAATTGGTCGATGTAAAAATTGTTTTTTTTCATTATTAAAGTACAGAAAATTATGGGAATAATACCCACACATCGGTGGCCGCGTTGGTTTGCGCTCAGTTCCTTTCACGAGAGGTCCTGGGTTCAAACTCGCCCATCGGTGATTTAAGTGGGGGGTCGTGGCGGTGGGATGCTGCGCTAGCCCCCCTCGAGGACTAGTCGGGCATCACCGCTGGTTTGAGCCCTAGCTCGCCGGCCGCGTGGACACCTCGGTTATCAAAAAAAAAAATTATGGGAATAATCGAATTTGTAATGTTCTCAAGGAACGAAGTACATGGGATTAGGAATCTTAAAAGTTCGATTGCCCACGAATTGACCCTGAAGATCACTCCACTGATCCCCAACGTTCCCCCAGATTCTGTACCCTTCTTCCACCAATTGCCTCCTTATGTCTGATTTGTATGCAATTGCACTTTGCCCTTTATAAGCCTGCGTCCTGCATTTAAAAAAAGACCAAACAAAAAAAATTATCAAGATCGTTATATTTTGTTTTTAATAGAGGGAAGCACTACGTGGAATAAGCAATAAGTTAGGTCACAAGAAAAAAAAAATTGAACGCAGGACCTAACTCAAGCAAGATGTAGCCAATATGATACTCATTTTTCATGTCATGAATATTTGCCACATAAGCTAGATGTGGAGCGCCTATTGATAATGTAAGAATCTAACTGCGTTTGGTCATCCGGATTTCTAAACAGGATAGGACTGGATAGGATAGGATAAGAAATCCTGGGATTTCTTCATATCCTGTTCACTGTTTGGTGGACTACGGATTTAAAGTCGGATAGGATAATTTTTATTTTTATTTTTTGCTATTCACGGGTCCGGAGGAGTCAGTGAAGGAAAAAAAATCGAGAAATTTTTTTAGTGAAAGCGCACAAGGTGTGGGGATGAAGATGACGGCGAGTGGAGTGTAGGGTTTCTGGAAAAATAGGCATTAGAAATCCTATCCGGGTCTATCCCACCCCCTCCCCCCGGATTTTTTTATCCGGGCTATATCCGATCTATATCCGACCTTATCCTATCCTGGACCATCACCAAACACAGGATAGGATAAAACATATCCTATCCTGGCTTTTATCCGGTCGACCAAACGCAACCTAAGTGTTGTCTACATCACAAAAATAACAGTCCACCACATATAGTGCCCTTAAGATGAAGTGTGCACTAGTTAATTAGAGCATTTCTATATGCAACACACGCCACTATCCATATTATAGTTTCATATTGGACGACGTGGATTAACATACGTCTTCTACCACAGAAACGTTTTTACATGGACTGGGTTCGGAAATCGAATATAATACAACAGTCGTCAGCTCATGTGAGACTCTTGGGAGGAGACTCGTTACGTTCACTGCTCATTGACTGTCTAAGTTTATGATTTAATTGGACCTCATAAATGAGGTAGGAGGGACATAATCTATTGTTATAGTAATTGGTCGACATTCGGTGGATGTATCTCCCCTATTTCATCAAGTCCAGGATGTAATGTGGTTTCGAAGGATGACATGGTTCGTGATTTTGGAGTGGCCTGATAAAAAGCAAATAAAACTAGGTTTTGCAAGATTATTGTGTGTTATCAATGGAATATCATACATACCTTGTTCTTAATTTTAAGACACGTTGATTTCAAAGAGATATATAGGTGCTCCAAGAGTACCATATCGTTCATACGGTCAAGAAATTACAGAGCACTAAATTTCACTATTTTAATCATTCGAGGAAAGTAATATAGATAATATTTCATACTTTGTGATTGGTTGAGTAGAGGGACGACGCAACACTCTAAAGAGCACACAGAAAATTCTAAGACATCAAATTGCTTTGGAATGGACAAAAAAGAGAGCATACATATCCATGATTTAAACCACAAGAGGTATCCACATCGTGCCACTAACTAATCAATTGCTATTGTTAAATCGTATATTTTAAAGATAAACATGTATACAAATGCCTTGATAAAAAAAAAAAAAAAAAGGGTATCGCGTTAACATATCAACTGTTATGTTTTCAATAAAGAAAACTATCTAGCTATTAAAAAAATGTGATGTGGCTATCATGAGAATAATGGATTAAAACTATAGATAATAGATGAACCTATCGAATGTGGAGCCCACCACTTATAATTGCTTTGCCAAGCAAGACTCTTCCTATTAGCAAGCCCAAGAAATATGATTTTGCAGATTCTTTTTCCTATCATACACCAACATGGAATAAAATAGTATATAATGAAAAAAAAAAGTAGGACACGTTAAGTCGCAAAGAATAAAGAGAACCCGATTAAACAATTAACCGAAATTGCTTTGTGCTCTAAACCAGAAACAAAGCAACACCCTTCTTCCAATTCTATCAAGTATGAAACCATGCCATAAAATAACATTAAAAAAATTTCATATCAAATGATGCATTAGCTAACAAAATAGGGAGGAAATAACAATTAAATTCTTACAGCGATTAGTCTCCATAATCTAACTAAACTTGGGCATTAGAAATCAAGAACTCTATCAATATCTTTCTGTACCCCCTTTGAAAATGTTTGACCTTACAGCCATGAAAATCCAAATTGGCCGACGACGTGTTGACTCGAAGAAACCCATTAAGTGCGTGCTTATACATTAATTACATTTGTATTCTGTGCGTACGAATATAGAGTCATTGCCACTGAATCTCGTTGCAATTTCCTAGCAAAAGAAGTACAGAGAGAGAGAGAGAGAGAGAGAGAGAGATGGGTTAATTACCTCATAATCAGACGCTCATAGCCATCAAATCCCTGATCAAGCAAATTGTCAACAGTGACAGGTCCAAGAGTTTCTTGGTCTCTGCCCGTGAGCAAGATGACCTTGAAGCCATCATCAACCAGCTTCTGGAACAGCTCCAGCACCGCCGGTATTGCCGGGCACTCTCCTCGCACCGCCCACGCCTTAAACCCCGCCGCATCGAACGGGTCGCATCTACGATAGAAAAGAGTATATAGCCTAATTCACATTAACCCTGAAACAAGCTTCGAGACTGATATCTATATGTATATATACATACCCATATCTCTTTCCCTTGTAGTAAAACATGTTGGAAATGCATGTATCATCAATGTCCAAGACCCAAGCGTCCATGCCGTCGTCAGACACAGAGATCCTGTCGGCATAAGCCGCGATCTGGTTGACGATCAGGTTGAGGTCCCAGTCGTACTGCCCCCCGGTCATGTAGGACTCAACGTACCGCTGGCACTGGGGTGGGACCGTGCGCCACGCGCGCATATTGTTCGCCTCCACCGCGAGTCTCCAGCTCAAGCAGTATCTGTTGCCGCCTTCTGCCGCCACTGGCGCGTCGCTTGCCCTCGAGTGGTAGCTCGGCTTGCCGAATGTTGCTTTGGGAAAGATGGCCAAGACCACTACGGCTAGTAGCTCCTGTACCCGACGCGCCATGGCTCTTATCATGTGAGTTTGATCCTATTGCCAAATACAGCATCATAATCAGTTGAAGAAGTGCAGAAGATACAAGTGTAAATACTTCCTCCAACTTCTGTATCTTCGAATGTCAATTTAATCTCGATATTTAAGAAATTGGCATTATAACTACTACAGTTTAGTCGTTTGAAACAAATTTCCGCATTGACAAACACGTGTCTGCTGCGACAAACATCCATAACCGACGTGGGATTATAGCAAAGCGAATAATTCGGCCACATCACATAATTTTATGGGACGAAAATGGAAGGAAACTGGGCGTCGTTGATCTTACGAGGATCGGAAACCTGGATCTGAACCTGGAAGAGAGACCGATGATCATGTCTGCGTGCGGGAGAACGAGCGAGAGAGAGAGAGAGAGAGAGAGAGAGAGAGAGACAGAGAGAGTGGTTGGCTGAAAATGTCAAATGACAGAATGGGGGGATGGATATTTGAAACGGCGAAGGGGGTTTATATACGTCTCAGCCAAAGAGGTTTGATATTGAAAACATCGATGATTATGTAGGCTAATGTTCGTCGGCTAATGACGCGAGGGACGTAAGTCTTAAGACAACGGGCGGCCTTTAAGCAACGGTCCTTTCGGAGAAACAGTGAAGAAAATGCAACTGTGGCTCGCGGGATCGACGTAGAAGCCAGGTATTCTCCACACAAACGAATAGAATATATGGAAGAGTCTAGAACAGACGCTGTTTGACGAAGTTTCCTAACAAAATCCCACACATACTTTTCTTGTAGAAGTGGTCTTAAGATTGAGACACTTTGTTTTTGGACAATTCTCCCGTTTTTGCTCCATTGACTTTTAGGATTAAATTGACAAATCGTCAAAAAGTTTAGGACTAAAATTGGCACAATCGAAAGGTTTAAGATCGAATTGACCTCCGTACGATAAGTTTATGACTTTTTAGATAATTTTCCTGTTTTTACTCCTTTTACTTTAAGGTCTTGAGCCCACTAGATTTTTTTTTTGCGCCACAAGTTTGACCCATTAAATTTAAAGAGTCCATAATTTGAGCTAATCAAAATTATACGATGGATAAAACTATATCGACTGCTTTACAGATCGTTTTGCAAAATCCAAAACAAAAGAAACTCTTACAAAGATTCATAGGAAGACCAGCTAAAACACATTAGAATCTACCATTCTATTGGTGTGTATGATACTCGATGTTCCTGCCTAAGTATAAGACGAAACCCACCTGCAAAATCACAGCGTTGGTTGCCTTCTGCAATCTTTGTCTTTTCAGTTTTTAAGAATAGTGCACATCCTCTCTCTCTCTCTCTCTCTCTCTCTCTCTCTCTCTCTCTCTCTCTCTCTCTCTCTCTCTCTCTCTCTCTCTCTCTCTCTCTCTCTCTCTCTCTCGTAAGAAAGATTGCCTGGCAATTGCAAATAATATCTTCACATATTGATCATTATAAAGGCAATTGTATATTTTGTTAATTTAATATCGAAGGTAATCGGAAATAATATGTGAAAATGTAAGTTATGAACAAAACTCATTATATCAATGTTATCCAGTTAGAATTACAAATTTTCATAATTAAAGTATGTGTAACTTTTATTACGTAAATAACTTTCTATTGAACTTTATATTATTTCATATATTATTATATCATAAGCTACCTAAGGATGAAATTGATATATCTCTACAGCTAATTTATTTATTTCTCTATTACAATTAAATTGAAAGAAACATATTAACTATATTATCAAAATAACCTGAAACTTAGCAAATTAAAATTATAACTACTTGATAATCACCTCTTTCTTATAATCAACTTACATATGAAATTTTTTTTTGTCAAAAGTAAATTTTATGTCTATCCTTTACAACAGACTCAATGTGCAAAATTCATCGGTCTACTTGATTGCTAATGATAATTGTAATATTCTTTCATAATTTTATGTATGTTAACCTACATTTGTCTCTTGATTTGTTGCGTTAGTTAACATTGACAGATTAGTAAAATCATTTACTAAGTCCCGTTTGCATATATCTATCTATAATTTGAAAATTAGATTTGGTAGAACAAATAAAACAACCTTAGCAAACTATTTGTGAAATATTATTTGAACAGTCTTAGTGATAAATGTACAATCTGAATTATCATTTTTTATTTTTTAGTCATTACTTGAAATTTTGTCTAAACGGAGATTTAGAAAATATGCTAAGAACCATATTTAGTAAATTTTCACTTACGGCGGGCTGCCTTGCGCGGGGCAAGGCGCGAGGTGAGATCCATGTTCCCGCCTTGTCTTGTGCATCCCAAGGTTGAGAGAGGATAAAAGATAATTTACGAGGGCACTTCTATGATCCCTTGGAGCCGGATCATCTAGTATGACTTATCGCGACTCATTACAATTTTTCGTAACTTTGTAAAAATGTCGTAAGACACAAAAACTTAAAGGGTATACAATCGATACGTAAAATTTACTCTCTCTTTTTTATCTAACAACCATCAAGGAATTAGGTATCCGTTTCCACGGATCCTTGGAGCTCCCATTATTTGATTGCTACTTGCCCAAAACAGAAAGGATCCTATCCTTTCAATGAAACCTTTGGCTCTTAAACATCTTACTTTAGATTGATGATTTGCTAGTAATTGCCTTCCGAGATTAGTGATGTACAAGGTTTGAGATGTTCTATCTTCGTAATTTATCTCAACCTATCATTTGCGTAGAACAGTGACACGTTCAGTGATCCTTTCGAAATGAAACTAAGCGTGACGACTCCATATCAAGATCTTACGTATGTGACATATCAGCAAACTTTAATAACAACTTAAGATCACAAAGAAACGAAGAAACGAGAAAGGGCACAAAGGGGAAGAGAAGATTATCGAAGGGAAATCAATTTACCTAACATGATGATGATAGAGGCATTTTGAATTTGCTTCTGATCTCACAGCTGATCTTGAACAAAGTTGTAGCACTCCATGCTCAAAGTTGATCAATATATAGAGAGATTGAAGAATCTTGTGATAAGAAGGTACCATAGAATGTAAGCCAACCAATGAGCTACTCCAAAGTGGGGTAACAAGATTAGGAAAAAGAAACATTAAAATTGCGAACCCATTTGACCGACCACACTCATAATTAACAAGAAGATGCACAAATTTAATATTACTTCATTATTTTGGTGGGGGTTGCGTCAGCAAGCAGATATATCATGTCATCATCTCAAGTGGTGGATTCGACTATTGGAAGAGTCCGGAGAGAGGCGGTGGACTACCATTGGTGGTGGCCGAGGGAAGTGTTGGCGCCTCTCTGTTTTTTAGATCTTATAATTATTATTTTTTTGGTCAGAAGATCTTCTAATTAATTAGTCGATCTAATTATCAAGACAAGAAGTAATTATCCAGAAATCGAAACGAACAGTGAATAATTCATTTTTCTCTTTAACTCCTAGATCTCATTTTACCATTTGAGTCGGTCTATTAGTTCAAAGGTGAGTTAACATTTTCTAACGTCGGGAACATTAAATATCGTTTTTATTTAACATATTAAACTTTTAGAACTATTGGTAATGTGTCAATTTTACTTGATATTAAAGTAGGAAATCTTGAGTTGATGCTGTAATGTATAAGTAAACACGAATTCGTCGATCCGCAAATACGAGTAAATACCAGCAACATTTACAACTTCGCACAAGCACACATGAACTCAATAAAGATGAACTTTCAAGTTTCATTGATTCATCAAATATAAGCTATATTACAAACGAAAACAATATGAGTAAATGTGAAACGACAATTCACTAAATACAAAATTTCCTATCAGATAACTCCTAAAAGAGAAAAAAAAAACAAATCATAAAGATAAAGAAAAAACCTAATCGGATAATTATTAAAAATGAAAGTCAAATCACGTGACATGTAATACTTTCAAAAATTTTTAAGAATCCTAAAATTAGTTGAATAAAGAAAAGGAACATTCAATAACAAAATGCTAAATTTATAAAATTAAAAAATTAAAATCAAATTTTGAAGTGCTACACATCATGAGTTCACATCTTTTCAAGTTTCATTTGCCTCTCCTACGATATCAGAAAACGATTTATTTTACTTTCAAAGTTGTTAGATCTTTGCATTATGTCATCATTAAACATGAACATGTACCTTAATATGGATGAACTTGCGTTTGAGGACCTCATAAGATAGGGTAGGTTCCAAGGCAAGGCAAATGCTCTATTCACCCTACAACATGCACACCGACGTTATTATGTATTTTCATGTTTTAGTTTTTGACCCAAAATTTAGTCTTACATGAAAAGAGAAGTGTTAGAATATTTAAATATTAAATAACACATCTATCGAATAGCTTAAACTTTTAGGAATATTGGTAAAGATTCAACAAAATTTTACATTAATAATAACATTTGATTTTTGAATAGATGTGACCTTTTTACGCGCAGCTATCATATAATGGAATTTTTGTTTTAATCCACTATCGATGAATGGAATGATGGTTAAGGGATCTTAAATTTCGAATGCATCACATTCCACTTAACTTTTTGCAATCTTATTTCCTTTTCCCAATTTTTTTTCTCATTGACATTCAAAAATACAATTGGTCGATTTACAATTGTCTTTTTTTTTTCAACATTAAAATACAGAAAATTATGGGAATCGATTTGTAATGTTGTCAAGGGACAAAGTACATGGGATTGGGAATCTTAAATGTTCGGTTGCCCACGAATTGACCCTGAAGATCACTCCATTGATCCCCGACATTCCCCCAGATTCTGTACCCTTCTTCCGCTAATTGCCTCCTTATGTCTGATTTGTATGTTATTGCACTTTGCCCTTTATAAGCCTGCGTCCTGCATTTAAAAAAAGACCCAAAAAAAAAGTCACAATGTGGAATAAGCAATAAGTTAGGTCACAAAGAAAAAAAAATTTGTACGCAGGACCTAACTTATGCAGGATGCAGCCAATATGACACTAATTTATGAATTTATAATGTCATGCGTTTGCCACATAAGAGTGACGTGGAGTGCCTATTTATAATGTCAAAAACTACGTGTATTCCACGTCACAAAAACAATATGGTCCACCACATATAATGTCCATGAGAGGAAGTGTGCACCGGTTACTTACAGCATTTCTATATGTAATACACCTGACTATCCAAATTATAGTTTCGTATATGAAGACGTGGATTAACACAAATCTCCTACCATGGAGATGTTCTTAAATGAACAGGGCTCAGAAATCGAATATTATACAACATCCGTAAGCTCATGTGAGACTCATGGGAGAAGACACATTACGGTTACTATTCATTGACATATGAGTTAATGGTAAAATTGGACCTCACAAATGAAGTAGCAAGGACATAGTCTATTGGTATGGTAGTTGGTCAACATATTGTGGATGCACCCCCTATTTCATCAAATTCGGGATGTGATATGGTTTTAAAGGATGACGTGGTTCCTTAATTTCAAGAAATGTCGTTTTCAAAGAGAATTATAGGTACTTCCACGGCACCATGTTATTTATACGCAAACAACTAACGAGGCACTAAATTTCACTATTTTAATCCTCCGTAGAAAGTAATCTCTATGATATTCTGTACTTTTTTATTGATTGGGTGGAGGGGTGACGTGACACTCTAAAGAGCACACAAATTTTTTTTTTATGTTTCTGATTACTTAGAGCCTCCAAATTTCAAGACATCAAATTGCTTCGGATTGGACAAAAAAGAGAGCATGCATATCTACGATTTAAACCGTTAGAGGTATCCACATCGGGCCGCTAACCGATCAATTGCTATTGTTAATTGTACATTTTGAGGACAAACATACAAACAAATGCCTTCATAAAAAATAAGCGTGTCATGTTAGCATGTCAACTGTCATATTTTTTAATAAAGAAAACTACTTACTATAAAAAAGAAAAGAGTGATGTGGCTACCATGAGAATCATGGATTGAAACTATAGATAATAGATGAAACTATCCAATGTGTAGCCCACCACTTATCATTGCTTTGCCAAGCAAGACTCTCACTGTTTACATGCCCCTATTTCTAATTAAAGCGTCAAATGTTTTTTTTTTCCATAAAACATATTATTAAGCCTGAGAAATATGATTTTGCAGATTCTTTTTTTTCATCATGCACCAACATGGAATTATAAAATAAACAATGGAAAAAAAAGAGTAGGACAACTAAAGTTGCATAGAATAAAGAGGACCCGATTGAGCAATTAACCCAAATTGCTTTGTGCCCTAAACCAGAAACAAAGCAACACCCTTTCTTCCAATTCTATCAAGTATTAAACCCCATGCCATAAAATAACATAAAAAAAATTGTATCATGTGACCTAATAGCCAATGATTATTAAATTGCTATGGCGATTATTCTCTATAATCTAATTAAACTTGGTTATTAGAAATCAAGAACTCAATCAATATCTTTCCATATTCCCGCTTTGAAAATGTTTGGCTTTATAGGCATGAAAATCCATATTGGCCGACGACGCGTTGACTCGAAAGAACCCATCAAGCGCGTGCTTATATGGATTAGATTTGTATTCTGTGCGTGCAACTAAAGAGTCATTGCCACTGAATCTCGTTGCAACTTCCTAGCAAAGAAGTGCAGAGAGAGAGAGAGAGAGAGATGGGTTAATTACCTCATGATCAGACGTTCATAGCCATCGAATCCCTGATAAAGCAAATTGTTAACAGTGGCAGCTCCAAAAGTCTCTTGGTCTCTGCCCGTGAGCAAGATGACCTTGAATCCATCATCAACCAGCCTCTGGAACAGCCCCAGCACCGCCGGTACTGCCGGGCACTCTCCTCGCATCGCCCAAGCCTTAAACGTCGCCGCATCGAACGGGTCGCATCTACAATAGGAGAAAGTGTATCGCGTAATTCACATTTACCCTAAAACAACCTTCAAGAGCAATATCTATATGTATATATACTATACCCATATCTCTTTCCCTTGTAGTAAAGCATGTTGGAAATGCATGTATCATCAATGTCCAAGATCCAAGCGTCCATGCCGTCGTCAGACACATCAATCCCATCGGCATAAGCCATGACCTGGTCGACGATCAGGTTGAGGTCCCGGTCGTACTGCCCCCCGGTCATGTAGGACTCGACATGCCGCTGGCACTGGGGAGGGACTGTGCGCCAGGCGCGCAAATTGTTCGCCTCCACCGCGAGCCTCCAGCTCAAGCAGTAGCCATTGCCGCCTTCTGCTGCCAGTGGCGCGTCGCTCGCCCTCAAGTGGCAGCTCAGCTTGCTGAATGTTGCTCTGGGAAAGATGGCCAAGACCACTAGGACTAGTAGCTCCTGTATCCGATGCGCCATGGCTCTTATCATGTGAGTTTGATCCTATTACCAAAAATATACAACATCATATTCAGTTGAAGAAATGCAAAAGGCACAAGTATAGATACATCCTCCTATTTCTGCGTCTTCAAATGTCAATTTAATCTCGATATTTAAGAAACCGGCGTTATAACTACTACAGTTTAGTCGCTCGAAACGAGTTTCCGCATTGACAGACACGAAACCGGAGCGACAAACATTCATAACTGATGCAGAATCATAGCAAAGTGAATAGTTTGGCTACATCACACGATTTTACACAGCGAAAGCGGAAGGAAACTGGGCGTCGTCGATCTTACGAGGATCGGAAACCTGGATCTCAGCCTGGAAGAGAGACCGATGAACATGTGTGCGTGCACGGGAGCGAGACCGAGAGAGATGTTAGCTGAGAATGTGAAATGACAGAATGGGGGGGGTATTTGAAATGGCGAAGGGGGGGTCTGTGCGTCTTAGCCAAAGAGGGTTCATATATAACAAAGCCATGATGATGTAAGCTGCGTTCGTCCGTGGATGACGCAAGGACTAAAGTCTTCGACAACGGGCAAGTTTTAAACGACGGCCCTTTCGCGGAAACAGTGAAGAAGCTGCAATTGTGATTCCCGTGGTTGACATATCGGCCAAGTATTCTCCTCGCAAAATGACTAAAATATACGCAGGATGTAGAACAGACGCTGCTATATGAAGTTACCTAACGTAATCTAACAGGCGTGGTATGAGAGAATGGCGTGTAAGAAGAAAACTCTTGTGATTATTTTAAGATGTTCATCGAATTGGAGACATGTATGCAAGAGGAAAACGTCTCTCTCTCTCTCTCTCTCTCTCTCTAGAAGGGATTATCGAATTGGAACCTGTTAAAAACTCATAAAAAAAATTTCATCTAGAGAATGCGTAGAATGGGTTGTGAATCACTTGGTCTTTTTGCTTTTGCCCACTAATCCATAATTATTAAATGCCGCGTCATGCCAACTAATTTTTCTACGGACGAAAAGGTATGTTCCATTCATGTATTCGATTTTTTTTCGCATTTAATTATTTGATAATTCGTGTTATGTCGATTGACTGGTTTCGAGCGACGTCGTCAGCTTTGATTTATTTGATGCGTTTCATATTTCTAGCTCGCCTACCACGTTGACCGACCAGGAGCTGAGTTCGGTAGAGAAGAACTGAGGGAGAGCCTTGAATGGTTCTGGGGCTGGGTAGGATTGATGGGGTTTGGAAGAGAAAACGGTAAAGTTTGCATTTTTATTTTTCTAGCATTTTCGTTATACAAACTAAAAAAAATTGAATATATATAAGATTACTTATGGTAAGTTTTACATTAAATTGATGATACATATAATAAAATCATGTCATGGGTGGGTCGGGTCGGGACTTGACTTGGGCTTGAAAACTCCTGCCCAAGCCCTCCCCAAAATCGACTAGGCCCAAAAGTTTGGCCCACTGGTCATCAGACACGTAATCGAGTCTAGTGGGTGGGTAGGGTCGAGCTAGGGATGGGCACGAGGAGGCGGGGCTCCGCCTCCTCGTTGGGCCCCGACTTGCACGGAGTGGATTTTCCCCGCAAGAATCAAGAATCAGGTGACGGGGATTCTAGAGGGGCAGGGCGGGGCCGGTAACAGGTTCTCTTGACCCTGTGTATTTTTTGTTTTAACAAAAGGGAATACTGTGTGTTTAGATAATTTAATATATACGGTAATCGGAGATAATAAACATAGATGATTCTAGAAGCATCTTAGTATACTTTTTTAATTTATTATATATGCTAACCACAAATAATATATCAAAATTTAAATTAACAATATAACTCATTATATCAAAGTTATCTTGTTAAAATTATGATTTTTCATAGTTAAGTATATATAACTGTTAGTACGTCCACAAATTTCCATTGAACTTCACAATATTTCATACTAATACTATAAAGATTATTTGAAAATTTATTTAAGCAATCTTAGAAGAAAAAAATGAAAATTGCTTAATAACCACCTCTTTCTATAATCTACTCAAGTATGAAAAGACATATGTTAAAAGTAAATTTTAAGCCTATCCACTAAAATAGACTCAATGTGCAAAAGCCATCAGTCTACTTGACTGCCAATAATTTTCTTACATAATTTAATGTATGTAAACCTACATTTGTGTCCTGATGATATTGTATCAATTAACTTTTTCAAATTAGTAGAATTATTTTGTAAGATATAATTGGAACAGTTAATTTTGAAGAACAAAATAAAACATCCTTAGCAAAATAATATGAAATATCATTTAAACAATCATAGTAAAAAAGTTGTACAAAACTTGGATACAGAAAATTTGCTAAAAAAAAAAGAAATTTTCGAAATTTTTGCTTACAACAGGGCGGGGCCTTGTCCGCGAGATGCCCGACTCGCACTCCTTCCTTGCCTTGTCCAATATCCATCCCTAGGTTGAGAGAGGATCGACATATATCGTATTAGGGTACTTCTATAATCCCTCGAGACGGATTCCCCGGTTGTAATTTGTCATGACCGATTATATTTTTTCGTAATTCCTATTCACAATGTCATGATACCCGAAAAATTTAAAGGGCTTGGAATCAACATGTCAAACTTACTGTTTTTGTTCGACAGCCATCGAGAGATTAGGTATGTGTTCCCCATGAATTTTAAAAAACCCAGTTATATGATTGCTGAATGCCCAAAACAGAGAGGATCCTGTCCTTTTAATGAGACCTTTGAATATTAAACATCTTATTCTTGATTGAGGATTTGCTGGTATAGGAATTTTCAGAGTATTTTCTAAGATATTTTTCAATTATTTTTATCTTTGTCGATGACAAATGATAGTGCCACCACGACCAACAGCTCTCAAAAAGTGAGCATATAGTATTTCATCATCCATTAGTTTAAGTGGAACCGTATATATTTAGATATTTCATACCTATTCTGTGGTATACTTATCTAATAATAACAAAATAAATAGTGATGTACAAGGTTTGAGATGCTCCATCTTCTTATTTTATCTCAACATATCATTTGTGTAGAACTAAGCTTGACGACCATATAACAAGATCTTACGCATATGATGACATCAATCATTCTAACGTGAGATCAAGAACAAAACGGAGTGCATATTTTATCGTTCTTAGCGATTAGTTCAACGTTTTCGGGGTGATGGATCACCGCATTCTCGAGTAATAGCAAACTTAAGTAACAGCATTGGATTCATCAAAGAGAGAGAAAACTCGAAACACACGTAAGATCGCATAGAAACGAAGGGGAATAGAAAATTATCGAAGGGAAATCAAATTACCTAACAAAGTTGCTTTTGAATTTGCTTCTGATCTCACTGCTGATCTTGAACAAAGTTGTAGCACTCAATACTCATCAAAGTTGATCAATGGGTTTGTGTATATATAGAGAGAGATTGAAGAATCTTGTGATAAGAGGGAGCTATAGAATATGAGCCAGCCAATGAGCTACTCCAAAGTGGGGTATAAAGAGGAGAAAATAGAGACATTAAAATTACGAACCCATTTGACCGACCACACTCAATAATAATAAGAAGATGCACAAGTTTTATTGTATTTTATTTCTTTTGGTGGGGTGACGTCAGGGAGCACATATATCATGTCATCCACCCAAGTGGTGGATATGACTCTTGGAAGAGTCTGGAGAGAGGCGGTGGACCTCCCATTGGTGGTGGCCGAGGAAAGAGGAGCAAATTGCGTAAAAGATCTCGAACTTTGGATTCAATTTCAATTCTGCCCTCAAATTTTTTTTTTTAATCTAAAAAGAACCTCAATTTTCGCTCTAGTTCCAAAAACTACCCACTCTTTTCAAAATCATCACTGGTTTCTTCAAAACTATTAACATCAAGAGGTTGTTGTTCCATAAAAATAGTGAGGGTGTTGATAAAGACATGGGCACTGATAATGAACCTTTAACTGGCCCTGATATTAATAATGTTAGAAAAAAATAGTGGCGATTTTTTGACACATGAGCAGATTGGGACTATGGTGAAAGTCGGGAAAAAAGTTCGAGTAGAATTGAGATTCAACTTAAAGTTTGGATTTTTTTAAGAGAATTAGTCTGAGGAAAGTGATGACACCTTTTTTTTTCTTATTATTAGTAAGTCCAATCTTTATTTTGTTCGATCGAAATGTTGATGTCTCTATTTTACAGATTGAACCAATTTGAGTTGCGTTTGGCAACGCAACAACAAACTCTTTAAAGGCCATTAGCCTAAAGCAAATGGTGTTTGACAATTTTTTTGGAAAGTTTTGAGGAGATATAATTGCATTTCCAAAGGTCTCTAAAGGCCTTTAGTCCAAATTAGGTCTAGAAGTGCTTTAGCCTTTGAGCATTTCTAGAATGCCAATACATTTTTTTATAACTTTTTCTTTGCTAAACTTTCATAATTATGCAAAGTTGTCGATGAGGCTAGATTTAGTGTCGGCAACCTCACTTGAACTTGGACAACCTCAGGAAAGGTGGCCTGAGGTTGCATGACCCAAGCAACTATCGCCTAGTCCTGGGTCGTGCAACCTTAGCTAAGGGCATTCTAGTGCCAAAACTTCCCAAATTTGGCTCACCGTCGGTTCGTTAGCCACTACGCTCTCTGTCTGTTTTGAGTTTTTTTAAATAAAAACAAAAATCCTTTACAAAGTGTAATTTTTCCAAATACTATCTAAACAAAGTTGTTTTCAATGCACTTTTAAATTACAATTTACCAAATACTATTTCAACTTTAAAAAACCTCTTTAACCTGAAGTACTTTGCATTTTCCCAAAAACTTTCCCCAAAAATCAAACAATAGGCACCCTTAGACTCTTAATTGATATTTTAAATGGATCAGAGTTTCACCACATGGTGTAAAATTTATTTAGTCAATCTAATTATCAAGACAAGAAATTATTATTCAGAAATCGAAAAGAACCATAAGTAATTCCTTTTTCTTTTTAACTCCTGCATCTAATTTTAGAATTTGAGTTGGTCTCTTAGCTCATACGTAAGTTAATATATTCCAAATTTTTCGATAGTAAGCATTCTTTTATCTTAAATTTTAAGAACTACTAGTATTGTGTCCCACAAAATTTTAAATAGTATCTGGGTAGGAGGTCTTAAATTGACGCTGTAAGGAATAAGTAAACCCGAGTTTGTCAATCCAGAAACACAAGCAAACACTCACAACACTTTCAATGTCGCACACACACAAACTCAAAGGATAAGTTATATGACGCACGAAAACAAAACGAATAAATGCTAGAAAACGGCAATCAACTAATTACAAAATCTCCTATATGATAACTCCTAAAAGAGGAAATAACATCTATTAAATCTTAAAGATGAATAAAAAATCTAATCGCATAATTATTAAAAGTGAAAATCAGATCACCTAAGATATCGTAATACTATCTAAAATTCCAAAAATCCAAATATTAAGTTTAATAATGAAAGGAAACATCGATAGTAAAATGCTAGATCTGTCAAGAAAAAAATTTAAAACAAATTTTGAAGTGCTCCGCATCATGGGTTCGCAATCGCAAGGCTTCATTTGCTTCTCCTAGGATATCCAGAAATAACATTTTTCATCATTAAACATGAATACGTACCTTAATATGAATGCACCTGTGTTTTATGTCAATGTTGATTGTATTAGTACTTAAAATTGTGGCATTTTTTATTCGATAAAAATTTAAAGCAAACTATAGGATCATTCGGGATACCTTGGAAACCATGAAAAAAGACCTTATAAGATAGGTTTAAGGTTTCAAAAACTCGGAATCGATATTAATAAGGTCGGTTCCAAGGTAGCAAATACTCCACTCGCCTTGGAACATGCACAACCACATTATTATATATATATATATATATATATATATATATATATTCATGTTTTAGTTTTAGGCCCAAAATTTAGTCTTATATGTAAAGGGAAGTATTAGGGTATTCAAATGTTAAATAACGCATCTATCTAACAGCTTAAACTTTAAGGAATTTCTGTAATGATCTCACAAAATTTTACATTAATGATACCGCTTAATTTTTGAATAGATGCGACCCTTTTACACGCTAAAATCGAAGCAATTGTATAATGGGATTTGTCTTTTATCCACTATCTATGAATCGGAAATGATGGTTAAGGGGTCTTTTAACTTTCGAATGCATCACATCCCACTTAACTATGCACTGGGCAATCCCATGCATGTTTAAAAAGTGAAACTCAAATCGCCTAATATATGAGGGATTTTTGAAATTTTTGCATGTTTTGATTCCTTATATAGAAATTATGAATATATATATTATATGTATGTATGTATGTGTGTTTCTACAACCAATTATAATAAGTATTGTTTCCGGAGGATCTTAGGGGGGCCGGCCCCACTTATTAGGTAGCCAAAAAAGTGGGAAGGGAGTCAGCGACCAACAACTCGGACCAATTGCGTGCCTTTCTCTGCAACAGACTCGCACCTTATTGGCTGACACGGTCCAATTGGGTGAAATCATGGCGCCGCCACATCGATTGCCGGCCCCAACGAGGTTGGTGGTCACGAAAAGTCGGGAAGACGACTTGACAGATGAGATAGTTATTTCGGGTCGATAAATGCCGACGAGGCAATTCACGCAAAGAAAAATACATATATACTCCAAAAGATTACATTGATCAAATTATGACAGTTCAAGGATCATTTTGAACGGTAAAGAAAAATTTGAATAGTACTATCATTACCCATCATGTTCTTCAAGAATAAATTGCTCGTAAATCATATGGATCGGTCAATTTGAATGTTACTTGGCACACCTCCCGAGTTAGGTCAACAAAGTACATATTTCTCCTATATTTAACAAAATCGATAAGGTACTACGCATAGTAGTGTTTTTGCGGTCTATTATTCCAACAAAAGAACATTGTTAGGGATTTGGAGTTCTTGATATGACATAGGAGTCTCAATTCAAAGCCTCTTGGAAGAAATAATCTCGTCTTTGGATTATTATGGACTGTGCTCTTCACTATTTGGCTATTTCCCATGTCTTCTCTATCGTTGTCTCACCATCCATTTGTTAGAGTTGCACTCAGAAAGTCTCACATCGAATAATTAATATAGCGTGGAGCAGTTAATATATTCAAGTTGACTCATGATTTATTGATTTAAGTTTTTGAGTAAAGTTGAATTCAACTGGACATGTTGATGGATTCGGACTATGGTTCCCTCTTTGGCAATCTCTACTTCTGCTGCATGCTCCCGATAAATGGTATGAAGAAATTTGGTGACCAACCGGGTTTTCGAGCGGTGATCGTTGTGGTGTAACAATGTGGGCCCGATAAACCTTGATAGAAATTCAAGTTAAGATATCTTGATGCAGAAAGATAACTTAAACTTTTAAGTGAAGGTTGCGCACTTTCAACACCAAATTTATATAGATTCTTTACGGTCAGGCGATGATTGACTAATGCTTTATATACTATGTGAAAAAACCTTACACAAAATATCTCTCTCTCTCTCTCCACCTATGCTTATGTGTGTCGGCTTGCCATCGTGCCTTGTCACTTCATTTCTTGCCCCTTGCCGCTATCAAGAGAGGGTAGTGGCGGCAATGGTGGCAAGGGTGGTTGGGTGATGGTGGATCATGGCATCAAAGTAAGATGTCCTAAATTTAAATCTTTTTTGGTCTTTTTTTGCTTCTTTAATTACATATTTTCACGCTATAAGCTTAAGCTAAAGTCCAGTTTATGTATAAGGGAGAGTATTAGAATATTCAAATATTAAATCACGCATTCATCTAATACCTTAAGTTTTTGAAACAATTCGCAGTGATCCCACACATTTTTGCGGTGGGAAATCAAGCTAACTAGGCGAAGGTTCGAGACAAAGAAATTTTGTACGTCAAATGTCATTCTGCGAGAGAAATAAATGCACCACGTTCATTGGATCGTGCCTTAATGTTTCAAGCTCCGCTTGTCGCCTTCACGCTTTTCAACCTTGTTTCGCAAAGCACTCGATGCATGAACGGGAAAAAGGCTTTCCTCGGAATGACACGCAAAAACAACGACAAGTGCTTGTAACTTTCCACCTAAAGTTCGTGGAAATTAATCGATGGGGGTTGGCGAATCAAAGGGATTAGGGTTCCATCGTGGCATGTTATCAACACCACGTCTAGAAAAACCTAATATCCATGTGGAGCACACGCAAGATGCATAAAGACGGGACTATTAGAAAAAGACAGAAAGTTCACGAGTCAACTTCAACAAAGATCGTGACGAGGATGCTTGTGTTAGTGGGAAACGCATGTCACACTAGAGAATAGTAAGCAAAGGAAGGAACCCTTGTCATATGGCCAAAGTGACACCCATGAAGCTAATGTTGTCTCGATCCTGTTCTCACCGTGTTAGATCAATCGAATAGATCTTGTCTTGAGAGAGAGCTCTGCTTGTTAAGATGATTTGGCTCGTTCTGGCGTGGTCAGACCTTCCGAGAGGAGTTTCGGAAATCACCGCGCAAAGTGGTAACTATTTACTTATGAATCTTGCTTATGAATAAATATCACAAGGTATTTAACCAAAAATATATATATATCACAAGGGCCGACCCATCCGACAACCCATTCTACGTGGGACTTGGAGCGTCACGGAGTCCCATGCTTAAACTACTGGTGTCCTCGGAAGTGCTGGTCCATATTGCCCATTGATTCCTTCCCATAAGATGGGTGACTCAGTCCATCCCACTCCCTCGTCATACACCCCATGTGAGACGGGTTTGGTCGTTTCACTTTTATCAAATTCCATTAATTGATAAAAAGCATAACCAAACATATCTTCTTATTTTTGCAATCCAGGTGCACGATTGTAAGAATAGATTTTATATACTCGATGTTTGCAAGATTTGGGGTATACTTGAACTCTGGGCTAGACTAGATACATGGAAACTCATCGAAACTCATCCAGCTCTTACATCTTCAAACCGAGTAAAACAATTTCAACAAAGATGAACCACTTCTTTCAAACTTAATGAATTTGCAACCAGGGTTACTTCCCCATCCTCGTGCATCCCGTAAGACTTTATCATAAGATGGCGGACCTGATCTCCCGAGATCATTTCAATTTATTATATTACACGATCGGCTTTATCAATCAAATCATCCATAAACTAAGCCTATACGCATGCGCAACATTTTCATTTGCAGGCAATAGCAACGCCAGAGCTTCTCCATCCAATGAAGATTTTGTGGGATGTTTGTGGGGAGCGAATGTCAACTAGAAGGATTGGAAGGAAATGCTTCTTTTCCCCCAATTTTCAACAAAGAGCACTTGTACGATCCCGAAATGCAAATGCTAGTTTTTTTGGCAAGAGTTGTCCAAATCAAGTAGCTTTTAGTGCTTCCTTTGCACCCACTTTAATGGGTAGTGGCCTATGTTAGTCGCGAATCGACTGCCAGTACTTTCATTACACGAGATACCATATGGCCATTCGAAGCATGTATATTAGGATTCAGCAAATCTTGCATATAAAAATATAGTGGATGCCATTTTCTCCAACCATTTGCTCGTTTTGATTCGCTCACGATCATGGCGGATCTTGAATATATATTTCAGGGGACATCAAGAATTTTTCTAGGTGAATTGTACAATTTTTATGTTGCTATCTCAAATGTGACGGGGAGCGTGTACATATAGTCGTAAGCATAATGAGTTCATTCTGTGCCTACCTTAACATACGGTAAATTTCACAAATTGATTTGGTACAAACCCCATGGGTTCACGAACATGGTCGACTCATGTTCTACCTCAAGTTATGGTAAAATTCAGTTTTTCAACCACGGTCGAAGTATAATCACAGAAACGGACTACGCTCATGTACCATAATTTAAAAGTCTTGTGCTTTTAAGTACGCATGTGCACGAATTTTTTGCATTACATATTTATATCTACATTCCCAACAACCAAGATATCCAATGTACATATTTAAAGTTGTTGAGGATGTCGATGAGATAGAGCTTTATATCTCCCCAAAATTCCATCACTTAATATAAACTCCAACACAAATGACCACCATTTTTTATGCTATAGGTTATTTAATTCGTGGGGTCGGATGGGTCGACATGTTATGGCCGCCCCCACAACCATATGTTTTTTGCATACTCATTATTGAAGAAAAGTGGGTTCTGGCTTTTGTTGAAAATTTGTTCCCATAATTCCATAAAATGTCCTTATCACAGCTGTAGCTAGAATTTTTGTTATAAGATTAAGACATCCTATTTCATTCATGTATCTTGAAATATGTTTAACCATGTAAATATTAAATGGTTAATACCACGAAAAACTCTAAACTAATTTTTTGATCGCCAAAAACCCTAAATTTGTACACCTGCCACAATTTTACCCTAAACTAATTTTTTGACCACCAAAAACCTCAAACCGGTACATTTGTGATAAATTTACCCTCCATTAAATTGGATTAACACCACGAAAAATCACAAACTGGTACACTTGTGACAAACGAAGGGTAAAATCTCAAACTGATACACCCGTCAACTGTCACATATCATTCAACTCAGAAATTTGACGGTAAAATTTAACGAAAACTAACGAAAGATAAAATTATCACAGATGTACCAATTTTAGGTTTTTTGTGGTAAAAAAATTAGTTTGGGATAAATTTGTCATAAAAATACTAGTTTGGGGTTTTCTGTGATATTAACCCAATATCAAATATAATAAGAGCAAAGGAAAGTGAAAAGAAGAAGAAAAAGAAGTAGATGGAATTAATAAATAAATTGGCAATTGGTTATGAGTGGGTATGTCAATTTGAATTTCTTCTTTTTCAATTTGGGAATTTAGAATGCTATGCACACATACAATACATATGTTTTTTTTAAGAAAAGCAAAAGTGAGAGATGTTGGTAATGTGAAAATCATTTCAATTTGGAAAATACTTTTTTTTTATCTATCTTTTTTCCCCTTTTCTAAGGGTAAAAGAATAGTTGAAGCTAGAATGGACTTTAAGCAGTACATGGGCCAGAATAAAGAAGGCTAACTAGCTACGGCACCCTTTAAGACCCTCGAGCCCAATAATCTCATTAATTGTGAATATTTAGACAAGAGATCGAACCTTAGAGTACTTTCTTAGAAGCAATATGTTGCCAAATAACCCGAAATTACAAAAAAAAGAAGAAGAGAAACCTGGAAAGTTTTGAACATGGTAATGCCAAGTAGAGTTTTTGTCAAGTCCGTTGATGATATGAAAATCATTTCATACAGTATCTTTGATGACATCACATATAAAGAGACCAGACCATGAGTGATTAATTGAACGCAGTTCAAGTAATTAACCGCGCTAGTTATTATTTTCTTTTTTGGGGCGAAGTATCATATATCATCTCGAAGTTAATTCCTCATATCAATTTACATCCTTACATTTCACGATCTGCATTTTACATCTCCATGTAAAGTCCCTAAGCTCAAACGATGAAGTCACCCCCTCTCTCAAGAAAGGCCAAGGACAAACAAACCCTGGTTGGGCCTCTCACCAACCTTGATAGCCGCCACCATGCCTACCATTGCCCGACACCGATCACCAAAGCCTCGGTAGCTAGAACCCCACCACCCCCACCCCCACCATCTCTCTCTTTGCAAGCCCGAGTTCTAAACAGAGCTTGTGGGTCCAAGCAAGGTTTGTTCAGAGTTTGGCCATGGCGAGCTCGCGCCGCTCAACCTCTGAATTAGAGTTCGAGCGGCCCGATCCGACCTCTATCTAGGCCTCGATGCAGGCCGCAACCATCTGAGGTCAGTACAGCAGTGACGGCCTCCAATCGAGGTGTAGAGCTTGACAAGGAGGGAGGGAGGATGGAGTAAAGGAGACGGACGACGGTGACGATGGATAGTGGCTTGGGTTGGGATGGTGTGGCTAGGTCCAAATAATCAACCAAGAGGGGGATGGATTGGTTTTTTCAACAAAATACAGACTAATTTTGTATAACCAAACCCCAACTAAAATATTGCTTCCAGCGTCAAGTGAACTAGCAATATAAATAGTGGAAGTTAACGAATTTAGGGAAAGAGGAATTGCGAATGAAGTTTATGGAAGTCTCGCTTGGGTGTCCCCACTCCTCTCTTCCACCCTAGCATCTCAAATAGGCCAAACCCCACTAGTTATGCCAGCATTACAAATACCGCCTTATCACAAGCGTAGAACCTGCGCCTCGCGAGATTTGGCTTCTTTCTACAGTAAGCCCAGCCAAGACTAAGTAATTATTGGACCATCGAATAGTCGCTCTCACCCAATTAGGTTACAACATACAGTTGTACTCTTCAGACATAATATAGACAAATGTGTATTCTTTCTTTAATGCTGTACATATAATGTGTCCAGAATATTTTAGGATAAAAATCGGCAGGCCTTTTTTTTTAAATCGAAGTTTACAAACAGCATGAAAATCAATTCCACCTACAGAGCCATCTGCCTTCTTGTCCCCAACTCAATGCTGGCATATTGGCCCAGTTAAAAAAAATCGGTGGAAGTTGAACTGTCTAGGAAACTATGAAGACAAAATAGGAGACTTAGAGAATATTAGATGCCAGGATTAGCGCACCTTGTCTATAGAATATGGTCATTATTAATTTTAATTGTAATTAGTTCATCCTTGCAGCATACGTTTACTAAATGGAGGGAATTTCAGCATTTCAATCGAATTCAATTGGAATTAGAGTATGTAGGTTGTTTTGAGATGTACACTTGTTACCTAACCGCTCGAAAATGTGAAAAAAGGGGGCCACATTGGATTCCAATACCATACCTAAAAGGGGGCATCTAATCTTTGGAAAAAAATGAAGAGGACTTATCAGCGTTCCAGTCACAAATGCATGTAAGCATAAATATGTACTGTGAAGCGTGAATTGCATGCATCCTTCTTTTGGCTTGCAAAGGACATTACATATGGTGACCTACAAATACTAAAGTAGAAAAAAATTCATTTTTTGCAATTTTCATCGGGTTAGGTTAAGTCGTGAAACGACCGATTCAGATGTAACAAATTTTGTGTCCGGATAACAGAGTCAGCAAACTTGAACATCATGTCCGTCGTGTCATGGATGAAACCATACCCAATAAATAATCGAGCCAAAAATTCGATTATCTATTATTATTATTATTATGCAAGCTTTTCGTAGAAATCAAAACGCTAAAGTTAATGGGAGCTTCTTCTTCGCTTTTTTTGTTCCCTTGTTCTTTATATATATGATGACTCCCGAAGAAGGATCCCTGTGATTATAAACTAATGAACCATCAAATCATTTAGAAATATGAGTTGCTCGGTCAAACATATCTTGATCATGTTACATACTTTTCGAGTGGTCCAATCCATGTCAACAAATAGTAATTTTTGTTTCATAAAGAATGATGATCCCCACGTATTGTAGGTCACCAAAAGTTACTTTTGTTGTTAGCACGATAAGACAAATGTCAACCGATAATTGGTGGCCTCATCGCCACATCATCTAAGGGGATTTCATTTTCAATCTAGGCGCAATTAGTCCGCTCGAATCCCTCCTTTTATTCTTTTATTTTTTTTTCGACCGCATAACCTACTAACGGATACTTGATTAGTTATCGTAACACATCGAATGTTATTTTCCAAACATCCGATGTAGCCATGACAGATATTACAATCAGACTAATCAGTAAAGTAAGATCCACCTCACAATAATGTAATGCTAATATCAAATAACAAAAAATTAAGCAAATGGAGATAAATCAGGTTCTTACCGCGTTAAAGTCCAAGAATGCAATTTTTTATCTAGGGCACATTAGGATGGACCACATCGGAAAATTTTGTCCCTACCCACTAAAAATTAAAGCGCACATGTACGATTTTCCCCCCCTCTTGAATGCACACACCCTGGAAATTAGATATTGTGCACAGTGATGTCCAAATTTTTGCTATTTCGTGCAAACTAGTTGCTAAAAACTTTAAATGGCTTCACGCGCATCAATAATTACGCTGACACCCCCACACGATTTCAGCAATTCCCATTTTTGGCCCTTCTAGATACATCAATTTACACCAATAGCCCCCGTGGGCTCCGCAACTTTAAGCCAACCTAATTAAAAAATAAATAAAAGAAATACTAGGAGGACAAAATTAAATAATTTGGTAGGGCCTGGCAAAAAATTGAATTAGCTAAGTGGGGACCGTTGGTCGTCACTTTCGTGGGGGGGTCGTCTCCGGTGTCCACGTTGACGAACGAAGAAGAATCGTCCATTCTTTTCCCACGTATCTCTTCATCTTCGAATAAAGAGAGAAACTGTTGGTATTCCTAAAGAGCAACATAGGATTAGTTTCTTGCCACAACATTAATTTCGAGGACGACTTTGAGCTACGGAAAAACTCTAAATTATAATGGGAATTAATTGGCCGACCGATTGCTAAATGGTTATATTGGAAAAAATTTGATATGATTGCGCTGTAGTGGAGTTCAGGGACTGTTTTTATTTGGATGACCGAATAATGCATGGCACCGACATTACATTTACTTGGACTGTTCTACGATATCGTGACATTAGGAACATAAACAAGTTTGCCAAATAGTGCTGTGGTGATATATGATTGGTACCAGATCAAACATCTCTATTTGAAAAATTAAAAGCAATAAAAGCACATGGAAAAGGTTAAAAAAAAAAAAAGGAGAGAGATGGAGAGGCGACGATGTTAGGTCAATGGTGCGATCATGATCTAGGTTGCGACACATTGTCCATGCCTTCATCCTCTCTATCTATCCCTCAATCTTCACTTTTTTCTCCGTGTTTTTCCTCTTCCCTAATATGGTGCCTTACTACTATGTCATCACAGGTATCTTGCAAGGGAAAATTCGATAAAGAATGGTTAAAGTAATTGAAAAGGAAAAACGCTAATTTTGAGATATCACGTCACGATAATTGGACACGTTGATAACCCAGCTCCAATTCTATCTTTTAATTCAAATGACCATGAATGGAACTTATTCACCAACCCCAGCATTTCTAATCCCTACTTTCCATGCACAAACTTGATGTGCCATAATTAAAAATTAAAGAAGAAATCGAGTCAACTTTATCTTGCCTTGATAGAATCCCATGTTCAAAAGGAACATGTGTACTTGTGAGAACGGGGCTCCTCGTGTCTACAGATGATTGGAAAAAGAGAACCTGTCTCTTTCTAAGGAAAAAAAAGTTGGCCCCCCCATTGACTTTTAAAATAAGGAAAACAAAAATAAAAGTAAGAAAAAAAAGGAAAAGAAAATTTGATGCCACCAGGAAATATGAACGATGATGTCTTGTGACTTGTCAATTGGCATCTAACTCACTGTGCTTTGCGCTTGTTGCGAATGAGATGGGAAAAGTCAGAGCCCCCACTTACTTCTTTAACATTTCGTGCAATCATTTTCCATCTTTTATGATTCTTTTATCTCAAATCTTCTTTTTCTTTTCCTTTTTTTTTTTTTTTGATAATCGAGGTGTCTCTGGCTCCCACAAATTATACGCGCACTCTCGCCTATTCCCTGTGAGACTAAAGACAACAACCCACCGCCACGCCCCACTTAAATTACAAGTGCTCGGCCGTGACCGAACCTGACGCCACATACTTAACCACACAATCCCAAATACGCCCTAACCAACTGAGCTACCCATGGGTGGGTTCTTTTTTTTTTTTTTTTTACACAATCGCGCAAAAGATTATACGAATTTTTCTTAATTGTAATTTGTATCCTTTCCCATTCAAGAAATCAAAGACAGAATGGAAACGCCGATATTATAAATTTTACATCCTTCGTCCGCATTCAATGTAAAGAACTCGGTCAGGGTCAAGTTTGAGGATACAGTGGTGTGAATTCGAAAAGGGGGAAGGCCCACGAGACAAAAACCGAATCATTTAAGGTCTGTCCGTGGTAATTTGAAAATTCGAGGGGCCAAGATGTAATTCCCCTTCTCCAAAAATTCACATTCAAGAAGCGAAACGAGTGGTGGCTCCAATGTGGAAGGACCATGACATTATTATGGCTGATAGATGTTCCGGTAGGTTTGGCTTGAAGATGTACTAATTATTTCTCATTGTTTTTTACTCTTTGATTTCATGACTATGGTTGGTCAACGACTTGGGAATTGGAATTAATACTTCTTTATATTGTTTAGTAATTTTAGTAACCACATTAATATGAAGACTACTTAAATAGCTGAAAAAAAATATTAGGAGAGGTAGTGCCAAGAATCAATAGAGTAACCGGGCCAAATTACAATCATTTGTTATTAACCAATCAGTTTTTCGAAAGTCCAACATTTATACATATAAGAAGTATAATCCTGGGGAATAAAGATTTTCCAGGAAATCACAGTGACTAATAATTAAATAATATGCAGAATCGAAATTTTCATGACTAGCGTAGAAATTGTTGTATTGCAATCTTTCTTTTTCATAATGTGAATCCCGAAGAGCAATTTGGACAATTAGAACGTTTCAATAAGTCAATACATAACAGGAGAAGTTATAAAAAGAGTGTTAGAATATTCAATAAAAATTTGTAATATTAAAACTCATTGAAATTATTATGTTTTATTTGTTGATTAGAGCTCACGGTAAGAAACGAGAGAGACATAAATCCTAGTCGGGTGCAAAACGAGTCGACAGTGTAAGAAAAACACCCGTCTTAAGGAGAATCATCAATTCCTTTCAAATTAGAGCCTTACATATCGTCCTTAAGAGATAATCTTTAACGAGCATATCGTTATTTTATATTTTCCAGTATGATCCACATCATATCCAAAGGAGAGACGAAGTAATTTCAAGAGCGCGCACCAACTGGTTCATATATTATACGACATGCTTACACGACAAAACAAGACACGACTCAAACACACACAGAAATTACGAAAGTAATATGGAAACACAACAAAGTTTCATAATTAGTAATTTCTTCACGATCTAATTATTTTCCATGTTGACATAATAGCGCAAATTATGGGATGATCACGGAGTACGATAATGGCGCGTGAAGGCTGTACTCATCGTTGCGTCGAATAGTCAAATGAGAGTGTCCGGAGGATGACAGGCTGACTCTCGTAGGAAGACCTGCGAGATCGACCCAACGCTTATAATATTCGGCAAAACCCCAACGACTTCCGCAGTCTTTCTGTTCACTTCGAGAAGCCCAACTAATCTCATCTGCCCCTTTTCAAAACTTTTTTTTCCTCCAATTTTTTCCATTTGATTTCTCCTGCCACTCCAAGAACACTGTATCCCATCTGGGCCTTTCCCAAATTCAATTCTTTTTCCCGTTAATATATCGTCTCCCTCTCTTTTCTCTGAATCTTGCTCTTGGGTTTTGTCTGTGTGTGTGTGTTTGTGTGAGAGAGAGGAGAGAGAGAGAGAGAGAGAGGAGAGAGAGAGAGAGAGAGAGAGAGAGAGAGAGCGGAGAGAAGCGAGTGGTTGAGCTGAAACTGTAGCATGGAGATCTGCGTCCGAGCGGCAACTTGGAGCTTGCTTGAGGAAGAAGCATTTCGAGCCAGGGCTCCTCGGAGCAATGAGTGTTAGCTCGATCCAACGTTGAAAAAAGTGTGTCTCTCTCCCCTCCGCAAGAATCTTTTCAGCTAGCAACGAGCTAACTTTTGAGCGACCGGGATAGCTTCCAATCTTCTTCTTGAAGACTGTATCTTCCCGTTTCGGTCTCGCCGAGAAAAAAGGCCAAAAAGAGGATGCCCATTTGTCTCTCTCTCTCCCTCACATTCCTTCTTCAGCTCAAGATTTTTGCGGCTATTTGCTGCTGTAGCTCTGATGCCAACTTTTCCACATTCTTGAAGGGAAAGAAAAATTAAGGTCCTCCCTCTCTCCAGTTTTGAGAAATTTGTTGGGATTGTGGAAATGGGTAATGGAGATTCAAGCAAGATTTGGGATTCAAGCTACATTGGGCTCACTCGTTGAATTCTTTTGGGTATAATGCAGAGGAGGCTCCAGGGGGAGTGAAGATTGTGAGGAGCGAGAATGAGGGGAAATGGATCTCTTTTTTGCACTGATTTCAAAGGTTAATTTTAAAGAAGGTAGCTGCTTGCTTTCTTGAAAACATCTCAGTTTCACCGTTAGGGAATGATTCCCAGTTTTGCTCAGCTTGTTCAAAGCAAGTTTTTGTCAAGTCTGGGTCTAGATTTGAACTGGACTTGTGGTTCTCCTGATAGTTCGTTCATTTTTATTCAGTTTCATTTTTTCCTGATAGTTTTGCATGCGTAGAAATCTAGTTGCTGTCCAGAATGCTGGTTTATTTTTGGAATTACAAAAGCCTCGTATTTGAGGATTTGATGTATCTGAAGATGTGTTGTGTTATTCCCTATTTTTGTGGACCTAAGAAATGGGCATTCAACTGAGATCATTATCCTCCAAATAATTCTCACACTGGCCTTGCGGGTGTTAGTTCAAGTACGACCGAACTGCATCATATGTCACCACAAGCCTGTGAAATCGTGAAATTACTGTATTTGCTTTTCTTTCCATATGTTTGTAAATGCTTTTGTTCTCGGTAAGTCAGGGCATTGCTTTGCCTGAAACCTTTTGATGATTGTTATCACCGCAAGCCGGTAAAATCGTGAAATTACTGTAATTGCTTGTCCTTCCATATGTTTGTAAATGCTTTTGTTCTCGGTAAGTCAGGCCATTGCTTTGTCTGAAACATATTGAAGATTGTGATTCTTTCATGTGAAGGTTTAGAGTGCCATTCTCTCCTACTTTTGCCACGCTGCTTTTCTCTATGTATTTTTCAGCGGATCCAAAGTTGAACATGCTTTGACTAATAAAGAGATAAAAGCTTCAAGGAGGGATTTTATCCTTAATGTGGTCCTGTGTGCTCCAGTGCTTTGGCTTTTCTTTGAAGGAACAGGAATCTTTAAAGTGTCTTCTCTTTTTTCTTGGCTAATGTTCATCGGATTAGAGACTCTTTAGTCCTATAATGATATACCAGAAGACTCTTTTTTCAGGATAAGTCCCTGGACTAATGTCATGCTGACAAACAACTATATGTGAGATGCTTGTGTGATTTTGAGATGATGAACAAAAGAAAATAACGCATTGCTATTAACTAAAGTTAGCCTGAAGATAATGTAGCTACATTCCCTTCACCTGTTCAATTTTATGCTGTTCTAAATAAAGTGTTTGTAGGATATCTTTCTTAACCCTTTGCTATTTCCTGCTCTGTGGGGACTCTACTTGAAGTGACTACGTCCTGGATCCACCGATCCCCCACTGTGGGTACTTCTTATGTTTCCCCTTGTCCATGAACTACTGTTTAGCTATTGTTCATGTGCTTCACTTACGTGTGATTAGGGCAGTTGCTCAGTTAACATCTACTGATTTTCCTCAGTGAATAATACCCTTTTGACTAACAAAAAAGGCAACCCGTTGAATTATAAATCTAAACAAGTACATTCCTTCTGCCTTTTGTTGCTTCTATGTGGGGACCTGCTTTATTCATAGTTATACTTTTTCTAGCTTTTCATCTCAAGAAGTCTCCATTGTTTACAGAGGTTTTTATGACTGGACATATTCCTTAATTATATTTGAGCATTTCTTTGTGTAGTTTTGCCATACTCATCATTTTACTCTTTTCCTTGGAAAAGTAAATTAAATGTCTCCATTTATTGATGAAGGCTCCATGAAGTTGATTATTCTTTACCTTTACTACTTGGCCAGGGAATAGGAAGCAACTGCTGATATTCCACTTATCACATTGCAATATTTTACTATAGAAGACCATGAAGCGACACTTCTTCACAGCAATACCTTTTCTCTTGCTCTTGTACATACTTCTCCGAGCAAATGCCGATTTGGATTCAGATAAGCAGGCACTCCTGCAATTTGCGAATGCCGTCCCTCATGGAAGGAAACTGAACTGGACTGCTAGTTCTCCCATCTGTACTTCTTGGGTCGGTATCACCTGCTCCCAAAATCGTACTCGTGTAATTGCCCTTCGGCTCCCTGGAACTGGACTTTTTGGTCCTATTCCGGCCAACACTTTGGGGAAGCTTGATGCGCTCATGGCACTTAGCCTTAGATCCAATCGCCTAAGTGGCAATTTGCCATCTGATGTACTCTCTCTTCCTTCCCTCCGCATCATCAACTTACAAAGTAATAATCTTTCGGGTGACCTACCCTCTTCACTCTCTCCCCAGCTCAGTGTGGTTGATCTATCCTTCAATGCCTTCACTGGAGAAATCCCGCCTGAAATTAGAAACTTGACCCATCTTACCATTTTGAACCTCCAAAATAATTCATTTCTGGGGTCAATCCCCGATCTTAGACAAAGTAGGCTGAAGCAGTTGAACTTGAGCTATAACCATCTAAACGGTTCAATTCCATCTGGGATCCAAAGGTTCCCAGTGTCTTCCTTTTTAGGGAACCCTTTGCTATGTGGCAAGCCTCTGAATGCGTGTTCTTCGATCAGCCCATCACCTTCTCCCTCACCTTCCATCTTACCATCCCCACCACGAGAAAAATCCAAGAGGAAACTAAGTCTTGGAATTATTATTGCCATTGCAGTTGGAGGTACTCTAGTGCTATCTCTTCTCTTGCTGGCATTAATTTTATGTTGCTTGAAGAAAAAACAGAGTGAAGATGGTCCCTCGATGAAAGGTAAAGGAGTCCGGACTGATAAGCCTGAAGACTTTAGCAGTGGGGTCCAATCGGCGGAGAAAAACCGGCTTGTGTACTTTGAAGGTTGTTCTCACAGTTTTGACCTCGAAGATCTACTGAAAGCTTCAGCAGAAGTTCTAGGCAAGGGAAGTTGTGGTACCACATACAAAGCCATCTTGGAGGATGGGACCACCGTGGTGGTGAAAAGGCTGAAGGAAGTGGTGGCAGAGAAAAGAGAGTTTGAGCAGCAGATGGAGAACGTGCAGAGGGTAGGACAGCATCCGAACGTCATTCCAATCCGTGCGTATTACTACTCAAAAGATGAGAAGCTCCTCATATATGACTATATAACAGGAGGCAACTTCTCCTCGTTGCTGCACGGTATGCTTTACCTAGTCAATTTGGTATATTATTTATACAATTTTCTCAACCAATGAATCCAGGTTTCACTGATCATTTATGTAGATGTGTACCGTGTGCATAAATTAAGAGATGTAATGGAAAGCAATGACCTGAAAATATCATGATGAGGTGATCTTGATTATCAAGTAATTGTTCTTTTGAACAAGCTTGGTCTTGTGTTAGTAGCCTGAGACTATGGCCTAGAGAGCAGACTATAAAAGTCCAATCTTTTGGCTGTGAGGAGTGATTTCCAATTTTATTGCTTGAGGTAAGCGAAAACCAAAGTTATGAAAATTGTCAGAAAGAAGCTCCTCATCATAACCAGTCATGCTGTGGATAGGCACATAATGTAAGGAAAGACATCAAAATCACAGCGTGACATTGATCAAATTGATGACCAAGTAAAGTCCTCCATCGTTATGCTCCAATTAATTTAAATGTCCAAGCACAATGTAGATAATGTCTTGGTTGAGGTTGATATGAGAGCAATGAGAATGAAGGCCAAGCAATTGGCATGCATTCTGCACCAGTGCACGAGACATAGAATAGAACTTGAGATAATTGATATACACATGTACTATTAGTATAAGTGTCCAACTGTCAGGGTCGATGTCTTGTATGGACAGAACAATGCTAATGTCAATGCATGGATATTGTCATGTTACCTAGAAACATCTTTTGTAGGTTGCCTCCTGTTTGCTGCATTGCTGACCTTTCCTTCCGATAATGATTTGCAGAAGGTGCGAGACAACCACTGGACTGGGCATCACGGGTGAAGATTTCTCTAGGAGTGGCTAAAGGCATTGCTCACATCCATTCGGCCGGAGGTGGGAGGTTCATCCATGGCAACATCAAGTCCTCCAATGTCCTCCTCACTCAGGACCTTCAAGGTTGCATCTCGGAGTTTGGCCTGACTCCTCTGATCCGCACTCCTGCAGTGCCTCCTAGAAGTGCAGGTTATCGGGCCCCTGAAGTCATAAAAACTCGGAAACCCTCACAAAAATCAGACATCTACAGTTTCGGGGTACTACTCCTCGAGATGTTGACTGGAAAGTCACCCATCCAATCTCCTAGACGCGAGGATGTCTTCGATCTGCCTAGGTGGGTCCAGTCCGTTGTTAGAGAGGAATGGACAGCCGAGGTGTTTGACGAGGAGCTACTCAAGGACGGAAATATCGAAGAGGAGTTGGTGGAAATGCTTAAAATAGCATTGGCGTGCGTAGACCGTATGCCTGATACAAGACCTCCGATGGGGGAAGTCGTTAAGATGATTGAAGAAGTTCGGCCATCCGAAATAGAAAATCCTCCATCATCGTAGAATAAGTCAGAAAGCTTGCTTACACTTAAATCCCATTTGTTTGGCTTAGCATTCGTGTCATGAATATAGATTCAGATTCTGGGGGCTGGAAATGTACAAAATCTGAAACACCATGAAGATTGCAGGAGTGATATTTCTTGTTTAATTTTGTCTAGGAACTAATTTGAGAGTCAGAGTGTTCTTTGGCTTAGCATTCGTGTCATGAAAATAGATTCAGATTCTTGGGACTGGAAATGTACAAAATCTGAAACACCAGGAAGATTGCAAGAGTGATTTTTCTTGTTTGATTTTGTCTAGGAACTAATTTGAGAGTTACAGTGTCACAGTTCTTACGTTGTCGTCTTTCAATGAACTGACCAGGATGAAAAAGTGCTTTCTATCCTATCATTTAGTCAATACTCACTCGTTTCTAAATTTTTTGTGATACGACTTGTTTTCCAGTAAAATTTGTCGGATTAAACTCTCATCCATTGGCAATTGTATAGCAGTATGGTACTGCAAGGAGTGAGATCAAATCAATTCTTATATAAAAAAATGACATCAAATCAATGTTAGCCCAGGTTCAATGACTGTCACAGTTTCCAAAATAGTGCCTATAACTCACCTCGCTCATGGAGTAACTATGAATTTGAGGATACAAAATCATGTAGTTGACCAATCTCCAGACAGTAACAAATTAACTATACAAAATTGCCGCTTGCTTGCTTGCTTCGAGGCAAGAAGATTCTAAACAACGACCAAGAATGGTTATAACACTATGTTAATGACTAGACTTCACATCCTTGTCGACTAGATCGGCTCCGCTCACATAACTTGCGAAGAACGATATTAATCTGAAAGGAGCACCAATTAGTGGGGCATCCGAGAGTGGTACTGCATCCCTTTCTTCGCTCTCAACAGTTTGCGACTCCAGATCCTGGACTTCATTATCATCAAGAGGAATCTGGACAATTTCTCCAGAATCTACGGGCTTCGCAGAGCTAGATATTAGAAGACCGTGCTCACCGTTTATTTTATCCTCACTGTTTGTGTCATCGTGCATCTGAATATCTTTTGAAGACTCTGGTCTCCCATCTAATACAAGCATATTCGTATTTGATGCGGAGTTGTGATCCACGATGCCGGCGCTTTCAGCAATTTCTACAGTAGAACCACTCTGAAAGGGTGACGAAAGCCCAGGTGCTGCCTTTTGTTGATCGAGTTGAAGACACAACTCATTCACCTGATTAAAACATGTGATTGACAGACCAATCCTAATCAAAAGTTGATGATGAAGGAAATTACGAAAGTCTCTTTTAATTACACTTCCTATTTAATTGGCCCAATGGAGTGTAGGGCTAACGGCTCTTACGACAACCTTCCTTCTAGAGGTCAATTGTTCTTTGGGGTGGAAAGAGAATACAGAGAGAGGCTTCTCCTTAGAACCCAGGCAACTCACACTTTCAAATATGAGTGTTGCCTTCGGCCTTCTGGAGCAAGCCTTACCGATTTATAAGAGCATAAACAATAGCTTAAAGGAAAGGAGCTAGCTTACCTTCTCAACAAGGTCTGCATTCTCTGTAATCAATTTCTCCACAAGAGCACATGCTGCTTCCATCTGGGAGTTCAGCTCCTCGTATTCTGAAGACCGCTACAACATAGAAAAAAGTAGTAAGGATTCTGTAATGCGTTCCTTAGAGGTACAATCTGGCAGAAAAGTTCTTTGTCAGTTTAGCATAGCCAAAGAAAAAGCCTGGCTGATCCTTAAAAAACAAATCCAAGCACAAACCGAGTAACTTCTCATCCAACATGACAATGCTTTACACAATCAAAACTGCACAATCAAATTGCAACTATTTGGGGCACGTCAATTGGACAAGCAAAAGGCATGATAACTCCAGGAGCAACTGTTCAAGGTCATTATGGAGAAATCCTTCATGAAGAAGATACATAAGTTACATTTATATATGAAAAATCGACATCCGGTGATATAACGCCGGGTCTTCAAAAAGTGGAACAAACGTTAGAAGTGCATTCAATTGATTCAATGCAGAGGAAACAAACCTTTCTTTGCTCATCTGAGTGATCAACTGAGGAAGCATTCTCCAGGAGATGAATCTGACCTTGCAACTCCAAAATATTATCTTTTAGTCTTTGGTTTTCTAGCAAGTAACTGTTCTTGGATTCTTCCAATTTTGACACCTGCCAGACTTTGTTTTTACTTTCCATATCAGGAGAAATACAGAGTTTGCAACTCAATGGTGAAGCCCAGATTTCATAATAGTGTGGTGGTGAATTGACTCCTCTAGCTAGGAAGACTGAAACTCATGAACAGAAATAAGACAGAGATGCCAAGCTACAAGATACATGAGTGACAGGCATCTTACAGAGGAACTCAGTTTAGTCACGGATATGGACTAGTAAAAAAGGGGAAGGTTTCCCCTTTTGGATCCTAACTATGCTTCCAAGCAATCAATCAATCAAATCATTTATAAAACCAACAGAATGAAAACAGTTGCTTAAATTTAACCATTTGAAGGGCAAATTGTTTCCTATGTAGCTGCTCCTGAGTGCATCCCTCACTGCATTACTTAGAAGTTATAGGCTTTAGAAATCAGGTATGGTCCAGTAGCCACCCCTTTTACCAAGAGACTAACGATAGAAACCTGTTGATCGATTCCTCAAATGCAGTCCACTCTCCCTTTCATTTTCTTCCTCCATCCCTTTTCTTTCTCTTTCCTTTTAGTCTACCATCTCTAAAAACTTTTGCAGTCCATCCAAAATAATATTCATCATGAGATATAATTTTTCAATATACATTGTTTATTTCCTTCATTTCGTTCTTATAGTATTTTCTTTTCGCTGTTGGTCCATGTTTTTCTTCTCCCCATCCTACACCTTTGTTGACAACCCTTTTCAAATATTTTCAATCTGGACAATGCCAACGTTTAAGACATGCATAATCCTTGTTTAGATATAGGTTTAAAATCGAGTGAATACATATTCCACTTTATCCTAGAGTAGTTGCATCCCCAAAATCACAAGGCACAAGTCTAAGTCAGATGCACTTAGTTTCAGGATTCCAGTATCTGAACTCACATATTCTAGGTGAAGAAACTTCCCTTACCTTTAGACAAAGACAAACATGCTTAGACTAAGACAAAAAAAGACACTCCACAAGAAAAAAGTACAAAATGGCAACGTCGTGGTTGTTCATAAGCAGCAATCACGCAGAAGCCATTAAATATTTTTCTCTGGTTAAACTCATCACTATAGTTGGATATTTGGGCCAAAAACATGATGGATGAAGTACGGCATTCAACATTAGTTTCCTCTCTCCAAATAATTAGTGCAGGACCTTATTTAGTCTACGGCTTCGCATGCAAAGATGCAAGTTGAACTTGTCCCTTTATTGTGTTCTTCATTAATGCCACCAAGTAATGGCCAATGTTTATGACATTAAAAAAATGACGAGGAGACATTCAAACCTTAACGTATTGAAAGGTCTATAAAATGAGCTTTTCATCTGGTCACAATACACAAGGTTGCATGATAACATGACGCAAATGTAGCATAATTTTTATACACATCTCTTCTCCTTAGAACTTCAAGAATTCAGATTTCTTTTCAGATTGTATTATTTTCAATTCTACATAAGTCTAGATTTATGTTTGTTCTGTCTGTCATGGATCTTTTCCCCTGACAGTTTTTTGTACAACTTGGAAAAAATAGTACCAAGGAGGTGAAAAACTATGGCAATTCACTTAGTAAAATTAGATATCATTGAGAAGAAAATAGAATTACTTTGCTTAACAGCCACCCTAGATAGGAGAAGCTGCAGCTATGATCACAACTGCAGTTCTACGATAATCGTGTCCCAGATAAAGGGATGCTACAACAACCATTGCAACTGTAATTTTATTAAAATCATGTTGAAAAAATTTTCCAGGTTCTGTATGGCCAGCACAAACTTGAAATCTAAATTTAGTCCCAAAAGACAACGGTTGATGTCCACCATTTCGACTGAAAAAGTCTTCAGCAGTATATACCTGTAACTGTAGTCCTATAATGTCAGTCTCCATTTTGGCAATGATTTCCCTACTTGAGTTCTGTGAATTAGAAGTATTCATCAGAAGTGAAATTTCCAACTTGACTTGAAATACTGTAAAAATAAAAAATACAGAACGACTCATGAAAATCAAAGATGCTACTGGAGAAAACCCTCCAGCGAGTCAGACGCAGCAGAAAATTCCCTCATACACAATTAAAAAAAAAAAACACAAATCACATCATATATCTCATATCTAATATTAAGAGCCAACCATGAACTTCAAACTTTTCGTGGAGAACCAAAAGGCAAAAGGTTTTAATCATTCAAAATTTCAGACTTCCTTTTGTGATGGGCATATGAAGTAGCAGTATCATCAAATGATAGAATTTTTTCTCATTAAAATTTGACTAACAAGAACAAGGATATTACAGAAAGTATCTCACCTCCTTTAAAAGCCAGGACTCATGATCTTTTCCTAGTTGTCTTATTTTTTCCTCCAAACTTTCCTGTGAATCATTTTCAAAGTCTGTCATCCCCATATGTCATAGGTTAAAAATGCTTCTGACCATATGAAAGAACTTTTTCTCAATGAAATTTAAACAAGAACAAGCTATCAAGCATAGTACATAAAGTACCTCCTTTAAAACCCAGGAATCATGATCCCTTTCTAGTTCTCGTATTTTTTCCACTAATCGTTCCTGTCATTCACTTCCAAAGTATGTCAGCTCCACCAGTCATGGCTTAAAAAAGCTTGCTTGAAAGAATTAACCAAAATGATAGAACTTTTCCCAGTGAAATTTGACTAACAAGAACAAGCATGGCACAGAAAGTTGCTTACCTCCTTTGAGATCCACGAATCATGATCTCCCTCTAGTTGTCCTATTTTTTCCTCCAAACTTTCCTGTGAATCACTTTCAGAGTTAGTCACTTTCATCTCCATAAATAAAGGGTTATATAACTTAAGAAGACTTCTAACAAAAATGGATTATGCAGAAAGAACAGTCAAACGTTAACACCAACAAACAAAATATTTGACTTTTGATAATGTGATTGCGAATAAGGAACTTGAAAGATACCTGTTTCAATTCCAGATTGGCTTTCTCGTCTAAGATCTGGCTAATCTTCTCCTTAAAGCTAGCCTACATGTAGGATGGGATTTAATCAACAAAACATGAAGCAAAACTCACAATGGACTAAAGATAAAAAGATATATACCTGCTTCAGTTCCAAAATAGCTTTCTCATCTTTTAACTTAGCTTTCTCATCTGATAACTGGCTAATCTTCTCCTTAAAGCTAACCTAAATGCACAGTGGTAAATCAACAACAGATGGCATAAGTTTCATATGGAGAAAATTTATAACAGCAGCACGTCGTTATTCATTCTTATAGGGAGGAGAAGATCCACAGCCCTCAAATAAGCGTCAAACAAAAGACTGAACTGGATGTTGCAAGACAACTTAAAACCTCATAAAAGCATCCTCAATAACAAATTACCTCTTTCTCAAGCCAGCTTTCCTTCTCACACTCCAACTGTGCAAGGTTTGTGGCTAAACCAGCCTGTAACAAATTCAATGCATTATGTCCGCCAATAAAAGAGAACGGAATAACTCTCTGGAGACTGCCAAGCACATACCAAAGTGAAATAATCTGACAAACTAATCTCTATACTCATTTATCATGTTGTATTACCTCTTTGTCCTTGTGTAAGTCATTCTCATTCCGCAAGTGCTTAATGTTTTCTTCCAAACTGGCCTGCAAAATCGCATTCTGTGCTCATGACCATAGACCAGAAATAGCTGCAACTAATCAAGATGAAGCAACAAATTAATTGGCAGAAGCTTGGTACAAGCTTCTAAGGCCATTATCCACACCTTGATTTCCAACCAGTTCTGTTCCACAACTCCGGCTAAACTGGACTGTGTGTCAACATGCTGTACAGTATATTAGTAAAGAAAGAAGATATTAGCCTCATTTCTACACGTCGGTTCATAGTTGTGTCTCAAAACGTCAACAAAACCAATGAAAGTGGCAACAGTGACGGGTGTGGGCAACAGGGGAAAAAATCATAGCAGCAGAGCTGCCACAAATAAAGCAACTGAGATTATCAGATACAGAGTTTGATTTAAGGTGTATAATGAAGCACATTCACAAATGTTTTCCAACAGGGTCGAGGAAACAGAAATGAACATATATTCTAGTTTCTTCACTTAAAGTTAAATTATAAACCAAATAGATAGTAAAAAGAGGATAGAGAGTCCATTGATAGGTCTACTCGTCTTAAGATATCGATGTTTCATTTACTGCATATTTCACTTTGGCATAAAATTATCATTAAAAAGTTAAGGTAATCGAGTACATTGCATGTATAGAACTTCGAAACAAATTCTTCCCGGTAAAACATGATGCTCTCTTCATAAAATTGCAGTATTTTCCAAAACTCTGTCTAAAATTTCCAAATCCAAACCCAAACTACTTTTCTGACATGCCGCAGACAATCAGCTAAAACATCGAATGTAATTAAGAGGAAAGAAAGAAAGGAAACATATATTTTCATTCAAGATATCAAGTATTATTTAAATAATTACTCTTCTCAGCATCAGAGAATACAAATTGGATATAAAACATCACCACCATCTGGCATTTCTGGTGCAACATGAAGGAGGAAAAAGTGAAAGGATTTGAGAGATGCATTAGACTGGCAAGTATGTCATTCATTTTTGTGCACCGGATAGCAAAATCACATAATTCTTTCTTATTCAAATTATGTCGCTTTTCCCAAGATTACATGTATTGTGAATCGCTCAGTTATATGGAACAAAGACAGGATCACTAGAGGCCAAGTAGAATGAGGTCCACTTAGGGTAGGCATCCATGAATCTGTAGTTGGAACAAGACTTTCATTTCGGAAAACATACATTGTAGACTGTTTGATCCATAGCAGAAGTGCTCTCGTAGAAACTATTACAATGGATCTTCTTCTAAAGATCTTTTCCAGCAGAGATAACATGTCACACTAACTAGCAACTACATTGATCCTTGCCAAATTGAAACGCTAGGAATGTAATGCTCTGGAATGCAGATGTACCACAACATGTGATCTGAATTGCGGATCGGCTAAATCCTATCGTACTACGACATCCGTTATCCCATCCTGGGACGATTTGTGTCAACCCATCAAGTCAAACAAACATCTCGTAACACCATTCTCCGCATTCGAATTTACAATGAAAATACCCACAGCTTCTGCGCCATTGCAATTCAAAACTAAATACTTACATCTTCGACACCATTAGCCAGAGGTTCGATCCGATCCGCCTCCGCCTCCGCATCCTGGCCGGCATCAGACACTCCATTCCCCGGAGCCCCCCCATTGCTCAAACGACTCCTCTGGTCGACCGGATCAGTTTCCCCATCGCCGGCCGCAGCGACCGCGGCGTCTTCCCCCGCGGCTTTGCCGCTCTGCTTATTCTTCTTCTTCTTGTTCCTCTTCCTTCTCTTCTCCTCATCCATCCCTCCAGCTCAAACGGCGAACCCGGACCGAATCTCACGCGACCCAATCCGCCCCCACGCACCCGCTCCCCAACCCAACCCCCAAAATCAAATCTTGTATCCCAAATCACCGTCCCCGCCACCCAAAACCCACAAAAAAAAAAAGAACACAAGCAGGTCAATCGCAAAACCTCCCAAACGAACAGCCCCAATCCGGCGCACCGCTCGCGCACGACGGAACCCGATCCTTCCGCCTCAGCGAAACCCTAGGCTACGAATCAGATCGGAAATGCCTGAAGGAGAAGAAGCTCGGAAACAAGATGGATCGAAGTCGACGACACGCGTCCGTCGAAGAAAACAGTAACGACGGGGTGGGGGCGGGTGAAGCCCCGCTAACGGCTCTTCATTCGTCGGTTTTCGCAAGGACGTGTCCGAAAAAACATTTTCCTCAGTTTTTTTTCCGTCTTTTATTAACCGTCTTGCTTTGAGAAAAATGAGTTGAAGGCAATAAAAAATTTAACAAAAAAAAAGGGACACGATAAGTTTATTCTTAAGTTGTGTAATCATTTTTGCAATTCGCCTCGAACGCCTCCGATGTCATTAGGCTTGGAATCCCGATGGCTAGATCGGGGCATCGGTGACGGGACACGCGACCCTGGCCACTGTGGCTAGGATCCTAGCCCTTGCCCGCGAGATCCCAGCCCAAGCTTTAAACTAAAGACACGACCACTGCTCAAGTCCTACCGCTCGAACTCGTGAACCCGACAATTGAACTCGTGAAATTGATAGACAGACTTAAAAGATCAGGGTACCTTATTTAACGGTACCACCCTCGACGGGTTGCTCGTAGCTTAAAAACTATGCCAAAGGCGAATGACGTTTGGGTCGGGTCGAGTATGGGCGGCCCGACTTTTCAATCTTCTAAGATCAATGGCTCAAACACACGCCCATTTGTCCTTCGGGCCTTGGCCACTAGTGAAGGAAAACTGAAAGTGTCAATGAGCTTTTCTTTTTTCTTTCTCTCTTCCCCCCCAAGAAGACACGATGACAAGGATTCATCGCCGGCCCCAGGCCCGTTACAAAGCTCAAAGTGCTGATTTTTACGAGCTGGGCTTCTTCTCTTCCATGACAGCGACATGGAAACCTCTTCAATCCTGTTTGACCGATTCTCGAAATCGTTGGTTGGGTGAGGCTCGATGGGTGAGCTTGACGTTCTTGCAATGCAATGCCCATCGTTCTTGGTCGAAGCAATCTGGTCCGTCTTGGGTGTTGATCTTGCATTGCCACCTCGACACCTGGTCCCGCTGGTCGTTTGCGTCGTTTCCACGAGATACCAAATTTGGTAAATCATTTCGCTTGCAAGAATTCAACGCCCGCACACGACACCCACCCAGAAGAGAATAAGGAGAAAAAAGAAAGATATTTCAACTGGGTCCTCTCTCTCTCTCTCTCTCTCTCTCTCCAATCGCCTTGATTTCGGGCCATCTCTTTTTCTTGGTAATTTTGCCTCGCGGAGACGACGACCTCGTCCTCGTACAGAGGGTCAACCGGAATTCGATCGTGGTACGTGCTGCGCTTGCGCTTCGAGTTTTCGTGGTGTTTTGAGTTCCTTTGATTTGACGGTATCGAAGACAAGCGCATTGCGTTTGATATGTGGCCCTTTGGGTTTCCTCTTCTTGTTCTGGATGTTTTTGTTTTCTAATGAGATAATCAAATTAGAAATTGCCATATCTGCGGGCACTCAATTTGGTTGGAGAAATGAGGTTCTGAGTTCTATTATCTTTTCTCGGTTAGATTGATATGTGATATAAATTTGGTTGAGAGCAATGGTGGCAGTTTCTGGTTGTGAGATTCGATTAGAGGTTTATTGTATGGCATGAAATGAGAGCTGGTTCAAGCATGCTATTTTGCAAGCGGAGCTACTCATTCTAAATCCTGGAAAAATCCTTGATGTCGGTTGGATTGTCCTTCCAACGCGACATGGATTGAAAGCTATATGCCGAGAATGTAATTCCTGAATATTTCTCTGGTGATACATATTGCGGCAGGAAGACCCTCCAGAAGTTCTACATGTTAATCGAATGACATTTTGATCTAGTTTACCCGTTGGATCAAGGACTAATTTTTTTTGAAGTGGCACCAATGCGATGCCGACTTATACCAAAATGATTGACAAGATCCGAGCTTGACTATAACTAGCATATCCCGTAATTTTATTTATTGAAAGAGTTAATGGTGTAGAACCAAGAGTCCTGTATATATCAAATTACTCTCTACACACCCTCGGACACTCTTCGTCCCTCCCTCCACACATCATTTTGTCCTCTATGCATTTTATGGTTTGCGCGTCTGATACCACACAAGCCAAAAATCATGTTCAAATTTCCAAAGACCTCATGTTCAGCACCAGCAACAAATCCCTTGCTGTTTTCGCAGCCACCTTATGTAGAGGGCTTCTAATCGCCAAGGTCATTCCCCCTTTGCAAATAGCCTGCTGTTATAACGTTTGGCCAGGATGCCTTCTGCATAAACAAGGAAATCTTGGTAGGAACAGCCGAGTTCTTGTCAATCCTTCAGGGGTTTTAGTTTTCCTTCTCCTTGTTGTCACAGTTAATATTGCTTGGGGTACAATTTGACTTTGAGACATCCATTCTTGTTAATTTGTTATCTTCCTCGTCCCTTTTCAGTTTTGCCTCCTCTAGCACATCATAGAACTTAGCACAATGTTCCAATACCCGATCGTTAAAGCTTCTGACAATATCTGCTGGGGCATGTAAAGCTGAAATGCGAAAGATATTAGCAACACATGCCCTTTAATGCTTAGGAAGTCTGACTAATAGAGCAAATCAGGCTTTTTTTATGAAATCGAGCTTTAGGCGGTGTTGAACCACACTTTATCCTGCCAGAAGAAAACAAAATCTCCTCTGCCAACAACGCGATCTATGTTAGACTAGGAAGATTGACCTAATGTTTGTTAATCCATCTCCAAGGGATCACCCTGAAATTGTACCGACATTGTTAACCTGGCCAACAAGGTTTCATTTTTATTATTGATGAACTCTCTAGAGAAAATTCTTTTGGTCATAATTTTCAAAGCCACTTGGCACACAGAGCTTTGTGGAAATGTAATAAAGATTTCATACCCAAAGGCAAAGCCACTTTCATATGGGAAGGTTAATGATGCCCCACCTACCAAGGCTGAAACTATAAGCCTTTCCCTTACCTCCTATTGGAACCTTCTCTTAATGCTATCGAGTATCCTAGCTGCCACACTTGAATAGGGAAAAGCAGGAAAAGAAAAACTCGCAGAGTTGTATGAGTCTCTTTACTGAAGTTAATCTGCCGCCATTGGAAAGATAACCTCTTTGAACTAACCAATCTTCTCTGTGTCTTGGAAAAAACCAGGTCCCGAATACCGTGATCTTTCAGTTTAATTCCTTGAGGTGGGCCGAAATAAGTGATAGAGGGACTACCTTGCTTGCAGCCTATTACTCAACTAAGATGTCCCAGAGTTATCTTCAAACAATAGAACAAAATGCTGTCATCAGCAAATAATAGATTGGAAAGTTTTAGGTTAGAATACTTCTAGATACACTAAAGGATTATAGCAAGTGTTTCGTATTGCTGCTCTTCCAATGGATTTCCTTGTGCTTTCATGGGCTCCACTTGTTAATGTGAACTGTGTGCCTATTTAGAAAACCCTTTTTTCTATACTTCGATATAATGCAGTGATCCTTGTATATTTTAACTTTCAGGTGCTTTGCGCTTTCTTCTGCTGAATCTTGGAATTCACATTCCAACCATCAGTATGGGGCAATGCGTAGCCAAGGTAATACCTCTGGGCCATTTTTTGCTGTCCTTCTCAAATCTTTTACTTACTATTGCGAAGATGTACACATTTTTGTAGTTAATATCATACAATGACTTCTTGACCACTTCTTCTCCCATGATATTTTGCTCTGTTGTTTGGATAAGATTTCTGTCGTTGATAAAGTATATCTATTAATCTCAACATATGGTGACTCTATTAAATATCCTCCTTTTAACCATGCTATGCTTGTCCTACAACAGCTGTTCTATGACATTTAATGGCTGCCTCCATATATTTGCTGTTGCATCTCTTCTGGGTTTTGGCTTGAAATATTTCAATGAAACACTGTCAGTTCTTTTTGTCAAAAAGATTCTATGTTGTTCATGGTGCTTCCAGCAAGAAACAAAAGACGATGACTCCGACCACCAACACATTGATTTTGCTAGCGGCAATGTGCATCTCATCACTACAAAAGAGAGCTGGGATGGAAAGTTATCAGAAGCTATTAAGGACGGAAAGATTGTAAGTTTTCAAAATTAGTAATTTGCAGTTTAGATAAATGATGTCTCGCTCTTGCTATGATCTGTAACAAGATAGCCTTTTTCTTCCCTCGGTAATTTTGCACCCACAGACCGGGTGCTTCTCTCTGTAATCGAACCCTGGACTTCCCATTAACCCCGCCCCTCTGTTGCCACCAGGTCATTTGCCTGGTGTTCTCATACTACTTGTTATAAGATCTTGGTGTAAATCCCGGGTTACACGAGATAGTGAGGTTGATCCCTGTTGAGAAATGTAAATTTGGAAATGAGACTGAGTTTGTGGTTTATGCTCTAAGTCTTTGCCTTGATATTTGACAATTGCATCTCCATCTGTTTTCTCTTTTTGTGTATATATTTTCAGCATAGGGATGATTCTTAGAGTTCATTTCAATTTTTGAGAATCCAGAGTAGACAGTGGCATGCGCTGTGTGTTGTGTCAGGTTATAGCAAACTGTAATAATTCCAAGGTGTTTATGTGGGAAAGGTGGCTGAGAAAATTCTGTCATGTCAACTCTTACTTTATGTCAATTATAACCTTTTCTTTAACACGAAAATTTGGCTGTCCACCGTGACTTGTGAATGCTTAACAGGTTATAGCAAACTTTAGCGCGACCTGGTGTGGTCCTTGTAGAGTGATTGCACCTTTCTACTCCGAGTTATCCGAGAAGCACCCTTCTCTCATGTTTCTTCTTGTCGATGTGGATGAACTAACGGTAAGTATGATTTTTATCTCTCGGACCTTGCAACTTGCGAATCGGATGAGAAATTTGCTTAGTTATTTGCCAAAAGTACTGACTGTAGCTCTTGTGCCGTTTCATTTATTTCACAGGAGTTCAGCACATCGTGGGACATTAAAGCGACCCCTACTTTCTTCTTTCTTAAAGACGGGAAACAAGTCGACAAGCTCGTGGGCGCCAACAAGCCAGAGCTTCAGAAGAAGATAACTGCGATTTTAGACTCGATCGGTCAAAGTCAGAAATGAATGGTTGACTGCTAGAGGTGGGGAAAACAAAGCTAAGCCTCTTTGGAATTTTGTGAAGCCATGTATATGCAGGTTTCCAAGTTGTAAAAAGCTTTTCCGCGGCACTTGTTCTTGAATGTAAATAGAGATGCTTGAGGATGTCGAACGGTGAAAATATCGGATTGGTAATCTCCGTTCTCTTTATCATGTCCTCGATGTCCATTGTCTCAATCGGTTTTTGATCTGATTTCGAAAAGTCTTTCTCACTGTTCAGAGCAGTAAAGCTTAGTTTGTTGCAGACCTTGTTAAGCTTGGTGTTTTTAAACCAATTTGACTACTGTTTAGCTCTTTGTGGTCATGCCTCTGGTGACCCGCGTTGAGATATTTGAAGTGTGAAGGAAAATGTCATCTAGACAACAGGACGGCTGAGAATGATTAGCGGATATTAGAAGGTCATCTGAAACATTCATATGTTGTCAAAGGTGACTGAGAAATAGAGAACAAAACTGTTGTCATTCGATTTCTCTTGCTTCGCGAAAAATGAATAATCTGAAAAATACTTATCTACAATTTATGTGTAAATATTTTCGCGAACGATGAAAATATTTTTCGTTCATTCATTCATCTTTACGAGCGATTATTTTTAAGAAAGTGCTTTATGAATCATTTATTTTTCCGGGTATTTGCCGTTATTCAGATTATATATCTTGATTGTGTTGCATGTGGGGCTTGTCGAGGTGCAATTGAGATTGAGAAACGTTTGAGCAAGTGCGCGGAATTTGAGCGACGGTACGATCTTTCGCTTTAATTGTAGCGGACATCTCGTCGATCTCTCCTCATGCAGCGAGCATGCCCGACCGAAGCACGTAAATTCTCCGCGACGCATGGAGTTCCCGCATTTATATTTCGAGGACGTTTTCCATTGCTCAGTCATCAAGGTACGAGTGAGTGGGACAGAACTTTCGTCTTAAAAAACTAAGAAAAACTTTTAAGACAGCGAGACGCGACAGACCACGTCGGTGTCGTCGGTAGTTGTTTTCGTGGGCGAGATAAGCAGCGGGAATCAAAAGAGAGACCCGAGCCTTTGCCCTTCGCTGTTAAAGAGGGTCTCTCCCACGTTTCGTCGAATCTGACGGTGCATTTCCATTTCTTGAAAGCTGCTTTTCAACCCACCATCAACCTAACTCGTGTAGAATACACTCGCTTGCCGTGTTTATCGGATCTAAATTCATTGACCCAATGCGAACGCAGACACAGACAGCCCCATTCACGGTGTGTAATTTACACGTCGGTTTCGCATGATCAACGGCTAGGATGGGACCTGTACAGATATCTCTGGATGTGAGCAATAATTCGCGACCCGAATTGGAGATCCGGACAAACGTCACCAGCAGATTCGTCAAACGACTGGGTCGGGTCGGATTTGGATCGGGTCGAAAATGATCTGACCCAAATAGATTTATTTAACCCGTTTTGACCTATTTCCATTCAATGCAAATTTAGTGACTCATACCCCCAACCCGTACACAACACATACTCAACCCATATTGCTAAAAACACTTCCGTATTTAATCCAATATAAGAAAACTCATATCCAAACTGAGGTGAAAATACGAAATGAGCGAAGATCGATGGAAGACGAGAGAGAATTGAGTCTAAATAAGTTATAAATTCTAACTCATTTAACGCTCATATTATGTGTCACTGAATATAATTAGTTTATAATAACAACTCAGCCATGAGTTTGACACGTCTAGTCATTACACAGCCGCAAATATATCAAAGTTTAAAAATTAATTTTGTTATTATCCATTGAATTTAGATTGGGAATTGGAGATCGGACATACGCCACCAGAGGACAGCTGCAAAATGCGCTGCTCCGTGATGTGCCAGCTGGTCCATCCCCCGTATCTTTTGCTAAATTGAAAAGAAGGAAACGTCAAAGTCAGCTGTCCTGCACCCGGAAAAAGAGAAACGAAGCGTATAATCGGATTGTATGATGCGCGAACGTTGTTCGGGACCCGCCCATGTGTGTCGGGAGGGGCCAAAATCAATGGATTCACGAACGCCATCCCAACCACAAAGTCAACGGAACAGAAACTCAAGAAAGATGACCGAGGAACATGGATGTTTTAAGAGAACAATACAGACGTCTTGGACTAAGGATATAGAACTCAAAAGGAGATAATTTAGCAAACGTACATATATTATTATACACTCCTCATACGATATATATATATAGAATTTAACAAACAAATTACAACTGCCTTGGAGAGAATTGATATCAGAAGCCGGAAAAGAGATTGAAATTTTGACAAGCAAGTTAAATGAAGAAGGAGATGATCAAGAAAAACCCAAATGGTGCCCCGAGTGTTTCGACATTTTCGCAGTGGAAGTGTCTCCGTGGGAACGTGGGTCCGGGTTCACCGCCCTTTAGGGTTCATGATTTGAGAGAACACGGCGCTCGGAGTCAGCCCGTCCGAGTCTTCGCTGGCGAGGCTCCGACCGCCGATGCTCATGCTCATCCCGCTGCTTCTTGAATCGGTCACGTTGCTGTCGAAGCCAGGGGAAGCGTCGGGATCCTTCTTCCCTTTGCAGGCCGCGGCGTCGAAAGCTCCGTCGTCCATGCCAATTCCCCCGAAGCCCTTGCCGCTCTCCTCCGCGCTCTCTTGCAGCTGGAGGGCGAACTCGAGGTTCCACAGGACGTCGCCCATTGATGGCCTCTCGATGCCCTGGTCGGAAACGCACTTCATTGCGGTCTCGGCAAACTTTTTGAAGCACTCCGGCGCGATTCTCCCCTTCAAATGAGGATCCATAATGTGTTCGAGAATGCCTTTCTTGTGGCAATGAGCAGCCCATTCCGCCAGACTGACTTGCTCTTTCGGCAGCGTGGGGTTCAATGCAGGGCGCGCACAGAGGATCTCGAACAGCACGACACCGAAGGAGTACACATCGGATTTGTCAGTCAACTGCTGACGCCTGAAATATTCAGGATCCAGATATCCAAAGCTACCCTTCACAACAGTACTGACATGCGTGTGATCCAGCGTAGGACCAGTCTTTGACAGACCAAAATCGGAGACCTTCGCCACCCACTTCTCGTCCAAAAGAATGTTGGTAGTTTTCACATCGCGGTGAATGATCGTGTGCTTGGCCCCAGTGTGGAGATAGTGCAGCCCACGAGCAGCTCCAATGCAAATCTCAAGTCTCTGCTTCCATGGGAGAGGGGGTCTCTGGGTCTTGTACAGGTGCTCCCGGAGTGTTCCGTAAGCCATGTAATCATAGACAAGGATCATCTCACAGTTTTCTTCGCAATACCCGATCAACGAAACGAGATGGCGATGGCGTAGCTTGGAAAGCATTTCAATCTCAGTTTGGAATTCATGCACACCTTGCTCAGAGAGGGGGTTCCCACGCTTGATCGCCACTTTCGTCGTCCCGCCGTCGATTTCTCCTTTGTACACTTTGCCAAAGCCTCCCACTCCAAGGAGGAGAGCCTCATCGAAGTTCTTGGTGGCAGCTTTAATCTCAGCAAAAGAGAAATGGCGGCAAAGGTTCGACGGCAGGGACGATGCATAACTACCAGTAGTGTTCGTCTTTGCGGAACCCGCAGAGTGCGAGTTTCCATAAAGAGAGAGAGGAAGCCAGCCGGATGGTCCATCGCTTGCGCTTGACTCCTTCCCATGCCTTCGGCGACGCGAAGCGCAAACAGCTAAGAGACCGATGACTATGGCTAACACAACTCCCCCGCCAACCCCTCCTGCAATAATTGCTGTTTGATTAGTTGATTTACCAGGCCCTGTTCTAGCTCGTGAGGGATCGATTACATCCTGCTTCGGTGCAGGAATAGGGTTAGGCCCCGCAAGATTGCCAGACGCATCACTAATTTTGAACATCTCCACTCCATTCAAAATTGCGTCGTAATACTGAGGCTTCATAGCCGTATTCGGATGAAGGGCAAGCCACAAATCCTGCCGCCCAGCTCCATCTGGTACAAGTACCACATAATCCTGATAAATAGGGATTCCATTGCCGTGTGTCCATCCAGCCACATCAGCCTGATCATCAGCAGTTTGATTGGCGATGAAGATCTCAAACATTCTCTGGTTTATTTTCGTTATGAGATCAGATAACTCACAGAAATGCAGCCTCACCAGGTAATTGAACCCAGAGTCAACAGCGAAAATCCAAGTGAGGTTGTAGTTCACATTGACACTTGCATTGGGTCCCATCGTTCTTGCGGTGGAGTATACATTGACAGGAGCGACATAAGTAGGCATGGATGAGGGATAACGAATCGTCACATTCGTATCATTAGTGGCTGTGACCCCAACGGCAGCACCATATATGTAAGGACTATCATCATACCAGGACCTGAACAGTCCCGTGTCGCTAGACGGCGAGATGTCCTGACCTCCCGCATTTAATCGATAAGCAGTCTCGAGAGCAGTGGTATTATCGATGGTGAAGAAAGCACCACCCTGACCGACGATCAAGGCGGTTCCAGTCGAACTATAAATGTCAGGCATCGACACGATCTCAATCCCATTAACAAAAGCAAATGCACCCTGATAGGTCTTAGAGGGACTGAAAGTTATATCCAGCGTCTGCCCCTCAACATTGACCGAGTACTCCTTCAAAACATATGCAAAGTTCAAAGCCTCCGTCGTTTGGGCCACACTGAAGTTCTTCAGAAGAGTATAATCCCCAGTAGAAACAGAGAATATGGCATTGGACGCGTTATACGAATTGTACGAAGAGGGATAAAAGTACAACCGGACGAACTTCCGACCGGATGCCACGGGAAAACTGTAAGTAAAATTAGACGGGAAGATCCTCGCGGTCATGTACGGGACCTGTGGCACCGAAGGGTCCTGCGTGGCGGCCGTGGCCGTGATCGAGTTCACGGTGGAAGACGGGAACTTGGAACCGATGTCCGAGGTCCACACCCGGCCATCGGTATCGGTGGTCTGCGGATCCGCCCCGCAATTCAGCAGGATCTTATCGGTGGGCACATAGTTAGCCCCCAAAACGGCCACCGCCGCCAACGACGCGGACAAGCACAGAAACACCAGGGCCGCCCCGGCGCCGGTCGCCGCGGTATTCCTCATCGACCCCCCCAAAAAAGGCACGAGATTCTGCTTAAAATCCGGAACAACCTTACTTCACTCCGCTTCGAGATCCCGCAAAAATCCCACCGCCCGGAAGAACGACCCGACAGCGAGACGCGATCAGCTCATGACAGGACCTGAACGAGACAGTCGATGGAGGGAGGGGAGAAAAAAACACAACAAACAGCACACCCATCAGCTCGAACCTCCCCAAGTTCCGAAATTTCACAACAACAAGAAGCAAACGAACAGACCCAGAACTCAAAAAGCACGCGGGACATCGAAACCAGCAGAAAAGTCAAAATGCAACCTCCGGAAGCCCAAAAACAAGGAACAGCTAAAAGAAACGAAGGGAGACATGGGGAGCTGAACCTTGATGGCCGATGGTGGAGCGAAGAGGGGGGGGAATGCGAGGATCTTACCTGAGCTGGAGCAGCGGAGAGGGGGACAGATCGCGGCGATTCCTCGTAGGGTCTGAGGAGAGATCGCCAAAGCTGCAGAGATCAAGAAAGAGAGGGAAGAAGGAGAGGAAGAGGAAGAAGAGGGAGAAGAAGGAGCTGAGAAGATCGGGCGAGTAAAATGCTGCTCTGCTCGCTTTGCTTGGACTAATTTTGCTCGTCTGCCTTCGATGGTGGATTAGTCAAAAGCTGTTTCTTTTTATTAAGTATTATTATTATTTTATTAATATGGGTTTTAATTTAATCAGGAGCGATTTGCCGTCTCTTTAAGTTAGTGGGGGAGCAGTTCGGGGGGACTCTGAAATGACGAGGGTGCCCTCCGGAGAGCGACGTTTTCTCGCGGATCCCTTCCCTGCCACTCCCCCCCTGTCGATTGAATGATTGAAGTCGAACGCGTTTTGATGCGTGCCATTTGGTGGTGGCGGCTTTCACGCGTGCGTCCGTGCGTCCGCGTCGAAGCTGGCAATGCACGCTGAAACGGCGCCCTTGTTTTATCGTCGTTTTGGGGTCCAGGTGGCCCAGTTGGCCAGTTGGCGTCGCTGAGGATCGCCAACCGTCACCGACTCCCGCTCTCCCCCCTTTTCCTTAAATTTCCCCCTCGCCAAACTTCCTGAGGTGTTTCTTTTCGGGGGGAAAATGACACAAACAGTCCCTGAATTTTGGCTCAATGTGCAATTTGATCCATGAACTTTTAATTTGTTCAATGTAGTCCCTAAACTTTAATCTGATGTGCAATGTGGTCCCTGAGCTTTTAATTTGTTCGATGTCATCCCTGAACTTTTGGTACATGTTCAATTCAGTCCCTGAACTATATGAAAATATTTAATGTAGTCCTTTCCATTAATTCAAGTTCAGGGACTACATCGAACATTTTCACATAGTCCAGGGACTGAATTGAACATGTACCAAAAGTTCAGGGATGACATTGAACAAATTAAAAGTTCAGGGACCATATTGAACATTAGCTTAAAGTTCAGGGACTACATTGAACAAATTAAAAGTTCAGGGATCAAATTGCACATTGGGTCAAAGTTCAGGGACTGTTTGTATCATTATCCCTTTCATTTTTGGCAGTTCCGCAAGGATTGATTGATGGCGGTTAGTGGGATCTTCTGGGGGTGATGCTGTCTGCTGAACAAATGAATTTTCCCGTGTTGAATTTGATGAGGAGGGGCGTGCGTGTCGCCACGACGGGGACCCGAGCCGGCTGGGTGCCCGTCGCGAGCTTGGCACGGGCCGGTCGAGAGCCGTGCATGCGCGCGAGTCGGACGTGCTGTGCGGGCGGGACATGCCACGTGTGGACGAGCGCGGTGCGCGGGGGGGCCAGGTGTGAATGGACAACGAGCGAGGAAAGTCCCAAGTACATTTCTCTCGAAGTTTGTGATTGGTTCATGTGGTGCAATTACCGGGAAATTTTCCCGACCGGTCTCAGTCTTATTCGATGGATGTCGATTCAAAACTGAACTTTTTCAATTTTTGTCGATTTAGCCATAAACCTTTGTGCGAAATTCCAACGTGGTCCTTCCAATCGGTTTTCATCGAAAATTGCTGACACGGCAGCTCGGTCATCGCTGGCTATCTTACGTGGCACATCACCATGTCAGCTATTTCCATTGAAAATAGGTCAGAAAGACTATATTGGCAAATTTAAGACTGAATTGGCGTTTGTATAATAGGTTTATGACTAATCGAACCAATATGTATTAAGGGAGGGGATGGACCTTAATAAATGTAATACTTTGTATTGAGAAGCATATGGAGGGTGAGTATCTAATTCCAAACATTCGAGTATTTGGAGTAGAATTGACACTATAAATTGGCGAAGTTAGAGTCATTTGTAATCGTCCTTCGAATCTTTCTTTTTTTTTTATATGTGTGGTATTCCTTTATCCCAAACTTAGCGTGCAAGAGTGATCTCGAAAGAGGGTGCGCGACACGACCGGAAAGCATAACCACGTGAAAGATTTCATCCTTGAACAAACCCGAAGGTTGTGTTCGTGACAAGTGATATCAGAGCGTGTTGTTTGCCCACAAAAAAAAAAAGGGCATAAATGTCGAGAGAGGATGCCGATCCAAGAGACGAGGCCGAACAATCGGCGCCCAATGGATTAGGTCTTCTTTTTCACGCGGTGCGCGTTTTAAACCTTGAGTTAGACTTAGCGGATGTCGAAATGAAGTTGGAACGCCTAGCGCCGGACTTGCGTGAGGTGATCGGGGGCGATCAGAGGGCTCCGACACCAATTTTCTAGCTCGTCACCGCAATCTCGCCAAGGTGCAATCAGGCGAACGGCGGGTTTCGTGGATGGACACCAACACATTATCAATGAATCGAGAAGAGGCCAAGCCAGGAGCCGAATCGGCTTAATCATCATTAAACCTGTATTAATAAGAAAAAGTAGACCTCATCTCAGTAAATCTATATTTTCCAAAAATTGAGTTCATTCAACGGTAAACGAGTCTATTTTTGTGGTTGAGAGCTTGATTTGGATCCCGCAGACTCTGAATTCAAATCTTAATGTCTTTCAGCATGCAGGCGAAGTCTTATTCAATGCACGTGAAGAGAGCGGTTTGCGTGTATTATGGAGATTAGGTCGAGCCGCAATATTCAAACATCCCTTGCTATGCAATTCGACTTTGGCCATCTCCTCTGTGACACGCACAACTCGAAAATTACTTTCCCACAGGCCAAATAAATTGATTGATCCACCGCCCCCTTCGGCCAGGCAAGCAACGAACCAAGTCAAACAGCTCGACGGCTCGATCGAATCATTGGAGTCATCCGCCAACCGATCGGGTGGGTCGGGACTGGCCCGATCGTGCCTCGGTCGTGCCCCGATTGGGCCTCGATCTCGGCTCGATCCCGCCTCAATCATGGCTTCCCCTCAATTAAGGCCTTGCTCCATCCTCTACAGAGATGCCCTTGTAGAGAGATATTCACGGGCCGGTCCAGATCATTTTGGGCTTGAGCTTCTCGAACCCGAGGAAGGACTTGGGCCGGCCCAAATCAAGAATAAAAATGGGCTTGATGGCCCGGCCCGGATCTATCAATGCCCGGAAAAAAAAAAAAGAAAAGTAATTCCAAGCTATAGGCGGGCCGGGTCGGGTTTTGAGCTAGTTGGGTCCACGTGTCTAAACTCTCTAATCTCTCTAATACGTTATTCCATATAAGTAACTTTTGCACATTGGACGCATTAGATTTTTAGGGGTAATAATAGCCTAGGAGATCACTTAACTTTGTTGATTCAGTGCAATATGGTCTCTAAATTTTTATTTTATGTGCACAATTTGGGCAATAGTAGTCATTCCATTAGATACTTGGGTAAATTCAGATTTTGGAAAATATGACATTGGAGATGTTTCGTAAGTATTAGGGGTGAGCATGTTTTCAGGGTGGAATTTGAAACCTAAGAACTTGATGGATGGGAATCTATAGATTTTAGGTTCCAATGTATACAGGGTAAATTCCAAATTCAAAAATTTGGGGAACTTGTTTCGATAGGTAGGTTCCAAGTTCTAGGCCTTGAAACTGGAACCTGGAACCTTAAATAAGTTTTTTGTATTTTTTCTTGGTCTAAGTCTTCACGTGATCTTGTGGTGTGCCATGGCATTTGATGATGAATGTATAATTTGGAACCACTAGTTTAAACTTTTATTTCATGACTTGTTAATGTTTTATATTTTTCATGTTTCTAAAATAAGCTATGGTTAGTGGATCACAGCAGCAAGTAATTGTCATTAAAGATCATAATTCGCTGCAATTATTCAATTAATAATATATTGTGGAGCATGGGTAAACCCTGGAACCAACCTCGAAATCTGTGAAAAGGTAAATTCCAGGTTTCAAGATATGTATAATGGGTTTCAGATTTTAAAATATGAGGAACCTATTCCCATGAGTAAATTCCAAAATTTAGGTGGAACCTGTACAGAACCTGGAATTATTCATCCCTAATAAATATCGAGTGATTTTATATTTATAAGACAAATGAAACCTATCATACCATAACCGTTATAATTCTGAAAATCGTTATTTCCATATGAGTTTTTCTTTTTTTTGGTCATACTATTTCCATACGAGTTGGATGTGCAATGGTACACACACGCAAGTTTAATAAGCGCAAATTTTCAAAAATAATTATTTATAAATAAATATATTGGTCAAGAAGCTAAAAGTATATGATCAAATTTGCCAATAAAGAAAGGAAAAAAATAAGTCAAAGTACAAGATCAAAAATAAAATAAAAAAACAAAAAAAAAACAAAAAGAAGAAAAAGCACATAAATGCATCCGTTTTTGCAAGCCCAAGCCCAAGCCCAAGCCCACTTTTACTACTTCAAAACCCTAATAACCTCCGTCTTCCCTTGACCTTCCGACTCTTTACAGCCTCCCTCCCTCCTCCGCGCGACGATCCGCAGCCTCCTCCCGCCTCTTCCTCCTCCGCCTCCGCCGCCGCCTCCGCTGCCGCTGCCGGCGACCTCCTCCGTGAGTAAAAGCTCCGCCTTCTCTCGCTCTTCCTCTCCTTCTCAAAATCTCCTACGTCAGTTTGTCTCGCTGTTGTCATTGCTCGCTCCGGCGCTTGAAATCCGAGCGACTTTGGAATCCTCGGTTCTGTTTTCTTGCGCAGCTGTTCATGCTGTGGTGCATCGCGTGCTTTGACCGCGCGTTGTGTCGACGTGGTATCTTGTTGTTTATTTGATCTGGTTTTGCCGAGGGCGCGACAAAGCTTCGTCCCTTTTAACTCTGTTAGTTTGTTAAGCTCGTGACCCAATGGATTAAGTGTTTCGGTCAATGAAAATGCATGTGTGGAATGACGGACTTAGCACATATTTCAACTCCTAAGTACAGAAGCATGGCCTTGTCCTTTTTTTTTTTATCCTCTTCTTGTATGCAACGGGATGACTGCTAAGAGGTGAATTCGCTCTACATGGGGCTTTTGCAATTTGGGATTGGAGTAAAGTCACTTAATTTTGTGTTGTTATAAGTGAAAGGTCGATGCATTTATGGATTTATGTACATGTTATTGACTGTAATTGATGGGTTTAATTCGATCGATGTTACTTCCATTAGGCCACTCTCGACACGGTTTTTTCTACTCCATGTTCTCTTTCCACTCTGTTCCTTCCTGGAAGTGTAGGATTGTCAAGAAAACTGTTATTTGGGATTCATATTTTTCCTATAGTGGCAAAATCCGGTGTAACTATATCCTGATATGTAATGTCCCTTTTGCATCAGGAAGGCAATCTCTCGCCTAAGCATCAAGTGGAAGAATGTCGGGGTATGTGAATTTTAGCCGCCTTTTTCTTGTTCTGCTCCGTGATTGTTATTTTTTCATCCCCCTCCTTTTCCTTCTTTCTCAAAGTAATGTAATGTTTCATTGCGAACAGTGAGACGGGGAAGATTGATGTACCTCATAATGTTTTAGATCATCTAATGGGGCCTCATTGAGTAGTTTCTTTTTTCCCCCCAATAGAGGAAAGGATTAGGCTTTTCTATTCTCATTGTGCAATCTTTCTCGTTTAACTAAGTACTTAACTTGATTGTTTATAAAAACTTGTCGGTTCATTGTATGAATCTTCACTTAATTTTGAGTCTATTGCTTTCAGAGAAGAAGATGTTGTTCCTGCACCTGAGGTTGTGGCTCCAGCTTTGGGTGAGCCTATGGATCTCAATACAGCTTTACAAGTTCTGCTGAGGAAGTCACTGGCCCATGGCGGTCTTGTACGTGGGCTCCATGAAGGTGCCAAGGCCATTGAAAAGCATGCTGGACTGCTTTGCCTACTAGCAGAGGACTGCAACCAGCCCGATTACCTCAAGTTGGTGAAGGCGCTCTGCAACGAGCATAATGTCAGTTTGATCAATGTGCCTAGCGCTAAGACGCTCGGAGAGTGGGCTGGTGTAAGTTAGCCCCCTGTTTAATTTTTATATGTGCCATTTTTGATCTACCTGTACAGCATTGATACATATGTTTATCTCAGTGAAGTACATATGTTTATCTCAGTGAGGCCTGGTTTGTTAGTTGAAATTGCAGTATCTTCTTGATTGCTCAGTAATATTTTCCATCTTTTCTGTACAGTTGTGTAAAATTGATTCTGAGGGGAAAGCAAGGAAGGTTGTTGGTTGCTCTTGTGTGGTTGTAAAGGTAAAATTTATACAATAGTCTTTTATTAATCAAAATGGTTTACTACTGCTTTATATGGTTATTGTATTGGCCTTCCTTTTGTGCCCCCTAAAAAAGTGTAGACCGTAGTTGGCGAAACTGGAACTAGCTTTGGAATGTTTTGTTGGGCTATTTATTTCGATTTGCATTATCAGGAGATATTATACAAGCTAGCGTGTTTTAAACCTTTTAAGATTTTCTCAACGATCATTATCAGTGGCTTAGGTACTCATTCGAAACTCTTAAGCGCAAATTAAATCAGACATAGAGATCATTTATGGTGCTTGCTTGTGGTTGTCTATATTGATGCAATTTCTGTTAGTATTGCCATTTCTATCCCCTCAAGGAAACCTGATCTATTTGCAGGATTTTGGGGAGGAGACCGAGGCACGTCATATTGTTATGGAGTATGTCAAGTCTCACTGAGATTAGAAAGCTTTGAGGCATCTGGAGGGGCTTTCTTAGATAGTGATGAGATTTTTCTGATAATTTTTTAAGGAGACAGTAAACCAGTGGACGTTTTTATCTTTGTATGCACCTCTTTCTCATCTTCCTGAGCTGATTGAGCAACTTAGAGCGTTCAACTGTCTTAAGGTATTGTCATCTTGTTTTCTTCCTATCAATATTTGCAACATTTTGACATGTTTGGTTATGAGCATTTCTGGAGTCTCTCTCAGAACCATTGATTGATTGTTTTTGTGCATGATCGATATATTTTTACGTGATCTTCCAACTTTTGAACTTTAGACATTTTGATCAATTCAGTTGCCCAAGAATAAGGTCCACTGGGAAACTAATCGTGCTGCTTCTGCTTTTGGTTTGTTTATGTGCCTGCCAAGGCTGTGGTTCGCATGTGATCGTCCTCTGCAATAGTCATCCTTACAGACAAGGATTCAAGTGCTTGTTTCTTGTGCAATATCATTCAAATATATAAGTGAGAGAAGTGTATTATAATTTGCAAATTACCGAGCTTGAAAAAGTAAAGAGAAAATGATAATTAATGAGGGGGACCTTAAATAGAAAAAAAGTAATGAATAATGGAATGAACAAATAAGTATTCCTAGCAGGTGTTTAGTAGCTACCAAAGGGTCTTGCACTAGTTGTAAGGGTTGATTTCCTCCGGGTATGGTAAAAAGATCGCAATTCATCTACAAAGATCTTTAGAAATTAGTAAAACTTGAAATGCATTGATGAATGCTAATTTGATCAATTGAAAGTACTAATAGCTTCTGTTAAGTTGCTGAGATGTGATATTTTATGTCAAGCTTCAATGTAGATATCGACGTTTCTCTTCACCAAAAGAATGTTTGCTTTTGAAGTTCTTGAAAAGGATGTGGAAAACAAACAGGAACATTGGATGATCTGTTGCGATCGTAGCGGATGTCAAGGAACCGAAACCAGAACCTATTTTTTCCGAATGGTATGTGTGTGGGTGTACAGCCTGCTCCATTTTTCGCTACATCCACTTCATACCCGACCGGACTAAAACAATTTCAACGGCCTGTTAGATGGGTACACTTTATGTGGCAGGGACTTAAATGTCGCACACTAGTTGATTGTCTGCATATGCACAAACCAAAACAACCAGATGGAGCTAAATTTTTTCAGAAAATAAGTTGAGTGAGCAAATCTCACTGCTGGTAGTGCTGAATGAACAGACAGCTGAGAAATGATAATTCGAGAGTACCTCGGCAGCCATTCGCAAGGTAAGAATTGCCTTGCAAACCTTGCGAACAATGGCAATGGTATCTGGATCCATTCTCGGCACGGATACAATGGACGAACTCTTTGCACTAGTAGCTTGTCTTGCTTTTCTTGGCATTCCCGCACGTCTAGTTCCCAAATGCCCAGTCAAGAACTAGAGGGACCTCCGTGAGTCCGAGTTGCGAGAGCCAGGTTCTGCTAAAAAAGAATAGCTGCAAGGACTGAAAGCCGGCAAATCCTTGTGGCTGTGATAGCTCCTGAGACTTAAATCTGTAATTGAATGATTTATTTGGGATGCTTGCCTCGCAGCAGCCGATACTGCGGAGCATGAGCCTGTAATTCACGTCGAATAAGTTTTTGCAGAGGAACATGCATCCGAAAGCTTTATCCCCATCTCGATCAATGGAGAAGGCAGAAGATATCATAAGGATGGCAGTGAACTTGTTCTTGGTGTTGGATATGGGAATATAGTAAAGCTTGAGCCAGGGGTAAAAACTTAAAAGAACCGTTCTAACCGGAAGAGGTGTGGCAGTCCCGAACTCCGTCCATCACCATGCGTATCTCATGATCCTCGAGAGAAATGTCGTCTATTCAGATGTCGCTGCTTCTTCTATTCAAATAGGGTATTGGAGGATTGGTAGTCTTATCACAGAAGATGTGAAATGACCCGGAAGGGACGGCCAAATAACAGCTGCCACCATCACTAGTACCGAATGGAACATGGAATAGCGACGTTTCCGCAACTACTTTGGCATTCGGGATTCATTCATGGCGCTACTTCTGCGATCAATTTTGGTGCGGGGCCAATATGACTCCCAGCATTACCATTGCTGCTGTCCATTGCTGCTGCTGCTACTCTTGGGAGGGATTTATGGCGGACCTAATGAAGGTCTTCCCCTCTTGAACCGAACCATATTGGCTAAGTTGCTGAAACTCAATTTATAGATATTCGGCTTTCTGAGGTACATACCCAGGTTTCAACCCAGCCGCACATATAAATGTCGATCCAGAAGAAGTCCAAGTTGGTGTTTTGATCATCTGCACAAGCTGATTTGACAACAGAACCAGTGGAGTTTTAGCAAATGCTAGGTCAATGCAGGTCGTTTTTCCCGATTGTTTCCAATAAAAGTGGGTCTTCTCTTTTTTACCACAACCATGACCGTGCCACTCGTGCAGCATATATACTAAATCATATCGTTGGAGAACATATAAGAATCTGCAATCATGCAAAATATGGCCAATTCAAAGTATCTGATCAAGTTGCCGATGGTTTAATCATCTATCAAGAGCTTTGTTATAATTTCACAGAAACTCTTAAGTCACATCATATAAGCATTTACTTTTACATTCCAATCTTTATCGGTCTACAGATCATCATGGTACATGAACGTATCCGAAACAAGCTTCTTCTTACAACCCCAGCGGCACTTCCAAGAACACGCGGAGTTGAAGATTGCGAGTCTTGTGGAATGCAGGGAAATGATGTTTGACGTGGAAGGAGACTTCGAAAGAACAACAGCGTACCCGTCGTCCATATAGTCTGTCCCTTCAGGGAACAGCTGCCACAAAAGGCTTCCAGCCCCGCCTCCACCTTTCTTGGTCGAGTCCAAGAGGGTCTTGTACACCGTGCTGAAAAGCGTGTCCCGGAATGACGAATTGTAACCAGGGTCATTAGCATTGACGCCAAATTCAGAAAACAAAACAGGCATGCCAAGATACTCCTCAGCATCCTCAATGTGAGCTTCCATCCATGATTTTGTGAACTGGAGATGCACATCCGAGATTGATTGCGATATCCTTCATCAATGAATTAGCAGTTCAATTAGTGGGAGACACCCACTTTAATTTTTCTAAAGCTATTTTATAAACATAACGAGCACGCATGTGCAATCCTGCATATGCAGAAAGAATGCGCCGCACAATTTTTTCTAGTTTGTCAAATAATTAAGAAAAACACGGTCTATATCTTCTTAATGCCCGATTGAGTTACTAAAAATACATCAGTAGTAGGGTTGTAAGTTTTAATATCAAGCAAAAGAGACAAAAAATCCAAATTGATTTGTTCCCATGACAGAGCAGAACGTTTTTCCACAACCAGGGCCTAGTGCTTACCAAGAGTCTGGATAGATATGAACAGAGGCAAAATCAATCCCGAGAACCTGATGGTTCCTAATGAAGTCAGTACCAACTTGCTGTGCATACGTGTTTGGATTATGCTGAACTTTGTTAGGAGTGGAGAGACCGTAAAATCCTTCTAATCCAATCTCTACCAAATGCTTTGGGTCGATACTCTTCACATACACTGCCATTTCTTCTATCCATGCCTGGAAAGTCCACACATGTTAGTTCGTATGCAGCAAAGAAAGGTTTTACTTTTTGTAAAGAACTCGAACATTACAGAAAATGCCATTACAATCTATGATTCATTTTGCCTTGGGTGAATAATTTTCAATGAAAATGGACCTGCAAGGTATCACCAGATGGATCCGAGGTGCATCGTGGCTCATTCATCAATTCCCATGCAAAGATTGTAGGGTCCTCCTTGTAAGTAATATTTGTGAACGTATTGACTCTATTAAGCACGGTCTGCATAAACCACCTACCAGTAAGCACAAACATATCTGGACCAACAAATGACTCCTATCTCAGACATTAAAATCAGCGACTGGCTTGCCTTAACATGAGCCTTGAAATAGCTCTTAAGAGTTGGATGAGAGAAGAAGTCGTCATCCGATGTCAAGTTCAGGCCAGCTGCTTTGCCCCATTTGACATATTGTGCTTTGCCACCATAAGCTTCCCAATTATTAGTAAACGACAAAATGAGCCGGATTTTGTACTTCTTCGCTTCACTCACCACAAAATCTAATGCCTGAAATTCAGAAAAGAGTGGGAAAAAATTTGCAAATCTACTAATTTCCATGTTCACCCGTGCTGTCCATGTATCTCTTGGAGAACTGCGTGATTAGCAGGCAGACCGAAGGATCGCACTTTTACCAAGGTGAAAGTCAGTAAGTCAGATGGTACCTTAAAAACAACTTCATCATAAACTGATGGAGATTTCTGAAGAGCTCGCCATTGGCCATCATTGAAAGCCCAAGTTCTACAGACCGTTAATCCCACAGCAGATGCTTGTTGGAAAAGCTCGCTGACCTTCCCTCTTGTGGACTCATCCGCAGCAAACACCATCAACCAGTAGGTGTTGAACCCATTGACATAGAAAGGTTGGTCATTAACCACAAACTGGTTCCCATTCTTCTGGACCATTTTCCATGCATCGTCTTCCATGTTATCTAAATAAGCACTGAACATTGTGGAAATACAATCAATCCAAGAAGTTACATACCCAAAAGAGGGCTGCGCGAGTCATCTAAAATTCCTTAAGTTATCATCAATGACGGGAAGATATTACGAGTAACACATGACATGTGCAACGGTGTGGAAGTGCCCTTTTAATATCAAGCAATAGCGCAATAAAGCAACACAATCGAACTCACTATCGTCCACCATTGCATTGAACATGAACAAAGAACAATACCCCTCACTCCCGCTAAAGGAGGGACATTGATTTTCTGCTTCGTCCGCCATCATCTCCAATGGCTCCAATGCCTCGCCACCACAAACAGCCGGTCTGTCATTCCCAAACACCACGAAGACAACCACACAAGAAAAGAGGAGCTTTAGCCCGACATCCATGGCGTCAACCCACAACACCACGCACACCCCCTTTTCCTCTTGAACCACCACCTCTTTATAAGCATCATCAATGGGCAAAGTTTCCTCCCTGTCGGGGAAAGAAAACAAACTGTGAAGTTCAAGAAGAGTGAAGTGGAGGAGATAAGCCCCTCCTCTAGCTTTTAAGCCAAGAAAAGGTTTTGCCCCCACTGGCACTCCGTTTCAGGTGAGTGGGTGTACGGGTTTGGGATCATATCACTCCCAAGACAAGTTTTTTCCTTAAGGGTCCTACCTAAACTGCAGTATTCACAAATCAAAACCCAATCTGGCGCAGGGAAACCACTGGGTTCTTTTCAGAAGTTTCAAGAAGAATCAAAGACAACCCGGGTCGCCATCAGCAAGGCTTGTCGTTAGAATTGAACAGAAGAGAGAGCATGGATCGACTGATCCTTCTCGAGCGCTCGCGCAAATGGGGTTCGAAGCAAACGTACCGGCGAGCAGATCGAGTGTCGACGGCGACGCGGTCGGGTCGTGGAGGAGCTTTGCGTTCTTGGTTGTTCTTGGGTGTCAATGCGCCACGCGTAACCAGAGAGAGAGAGAGAGAGATTGCATGCAGAAGTAGGTGAAGAGCAATGGCGACGCAATACGAAAAAAAAACTTTATTTTTTTTAAACTTAGCATATTTAAAGGTATAATTACCAAATGTTTATTTGATAATTATTAGAGTAAAACATCAACGGACAAAAAGGCCGCACAAGTGAGGTTTGGAAATTAACTTTATGGAATACATATAATTATCAAACAAAAAAACGTGCTTTACTTTTGCTTGCTAAATTACATAGAGACCACCCATTTGGAAATATATTAGAGAAAATGACGAAAAAACAATATATATATATATATATATATATATATATATATACACGCGCACGAATGGTGTCGAAAATAAGCATGATATATGTTACTATTTTCCGGATGGATAGTAAATTATTTTTAGAGAAAGAGGGTGAAAGGATGCACAGTTTATTTTCATCATATGTTTAACTTTTTTCCTCGGGAGAAACCAAAGATATCAATGATCGTGTCCGTAATTGGCTTAAGACAAGGATGCCTCCTTCCTCTTTTGTCTTGTTCTTGCTCCATCGCCGAGCTAAAAACGAGGGAATAATCCTTTTGAAAAGGCAGTGATCGGCCCTTCATTTCCTAGAAACAAAAAAAAAGCATGTGAAATGAGTCCAAATCAACTAATTGCAAGACCGTCTCTCCACCGTGTCTCAAAAGTCAGTCGTATGGTTTCGTTTACATGATAACAATTAATCGAGCGCAATGGCGTAATAGAATTCATATAACTTACTCTATGACTCAATGGGATCGACTTTGGTTCTCGCGGAGGAATTCCAAGCCTTAGTTTTTAGAAACTTCTTATCGCTTTTCCTCGTCTGCCAAAATTATGATTGACAAGATCCGATCTACAACTAATTATAACCCCATCAAAACGTCTTCGACCTATTTACTGAACCCAATTTTATGTGAAGACAAGACAAGATGTTGTTATAGACTTAAGTTTTGTTGGGTTACCCAAGGAAAAGATATTTTAGGTATTGGCTGCACCATGTATCAATGACACAAAACATACATCATAAAGAATAGTTTTTTGAATTGAAACACAAAATTGATTGGAATACATGTCACGTGACGATATGATAAATAGGTCACGTTACGTCAGCCATCAGCCAGTGTCAAATAATCAATATAAAATACTTCGTCTGTCATGTCGGAGTAAAAGATAGCAATGGCAGTGAGTTCATCCCATGACAGAGTAAAAGATAGCAATGGCAGTGAGTTCATCCCAAAACATAGTTCTCAACCGGCCACTCCAAAGGAATATCATATAAATTTCAAGTACGCATGACACCCACGAAAAGGACAACAATATTTAGAAGCAAACTCAATATGTTCAAAAGTTATAACAGGCCCCAAGGCAGGCACTCATGCCTTAAGGTTGATTAACAACTGATCATCATCATGTCTTCATCAACTTGCCAACAGGAAAGAAGGTAGTGAACAACAGTCTAAACACCAGCAGCATTCTTCAATAGACAAGCTTAGGCTAAACAAGATTCACATATGAAAACTATTTATTTTGTTGAAGGAAAGAAGCCGGTGGCCTCACATAAGTAAAGCCTGTGAAGGGGTTTCCTGCGGCAGTGGGACTGGCAGCGGGGGAATCCGCGATGGGCATGTCGGTCCATTTCTTTTCAAAATTGGCGATGCATTGCTTTCCGGCGACTTCTGGAAGAAAACTGGGCGTGATCTCCCGCGCCTCTAGTTTCTTCCAGTTGATTGTCTTGAACCATTTGTGTTTCTTGATGTCCGCGCTCCCATTAGGTCCACTGCCTAGGCGCTTGCTGGGGTCTTTCTGTAGCAGCTGCAGCATGCATGATCATCTTTAGTTCTCTAATGGACTGAGCGATTAAATATGTCAGAGAAAAGGGATAGGTCTCATGATTGGGATAGCTCATGTCATACTTTTTTCATGCAAAACAGAGGGTAGTTGCGGGGGCAAATGAGTCAACAGAGATTGTTCGATTACTATGTGCAATATATATGAGATAATTCAGAGAAAGAAAAACACAAATATGAGATAATGATAAGCTGCCTGAGTAAAATCGTATGCAGACGTTCTTGATGCGATAACAATTACATATATCCATGATCTCAGGATATGTTGTCAAACCTAATGTCAATGCATTTGAACATATACTGCAATCATCAGAGATGGAGGCCATTTGCTGGCTGTGTACCAACTTAGGCATAGCCAGAAATGAAGGCATTAGTGAAAGGTGGATTCGATAAATCCAGTTAGTTAATGGTAATTTATATTTCTCCAAACACATCCCTAATAAAGCTGCAACTGAACTTGCCTGCCTATCCATTCACTTATCAATGTATGATAGCTGATAGCCAAAACAGGCAGTTGCAAGCCCACCTAAAATTCTGTCGTAACATTTGTGTGATTGAGAAACGTTGCATGCACTTTTAACCATACATAAGAAGGGGTAATCTTGCTATGTAGATGGAGCACAAACATCGGCACAAATTTAAACAGAAGATAATTAATACCTAAAAAGACTAAAATAGAGCATGATTGTCCACCAAGTCGACATAATACTGTTGAATGCAGAATAGAAGGTATAGTAATATACACATGCAATGCTGATAAGCAAGCATACAAAACAGGAATTCCTGCAGACTTACTCCTTTCAACAGCGAATGAGCTTCACTGGAAAGAAAATTTTCTAGCTTGATTTTGTCCTTGACTATCTTCTGTTGAACCTTTTGGCGGTTTCCACCAATAAAAGGAGGCTGCATAAATGAATTGAAACGGACAAGATATTAGCTTATTCGGTTTCTTAAAGGTGTATTATGCATAGAACTATATATTCAAATATTCCATCAAATAAAGAGACTGCTCACCTCATAAATAATACTAGAACAAGTACATAAATCATCCGTTGTAAGTAACTAAATTAATACAACTATGAAACTTAGGTTGCTGTGACTAAGTTAGTAAAATAACAGATCTCGTCATAAACACATTTAGCTACTTTCAAGAAGAAATGAAAACTAGATGAAGCTGTAGGATAATTAACCGTCATCAGTCCTAACATGTAAACAAACTTTAACTTAATTAAATAGCCTGGCATATCTAGCGATGCTTTGGTCTTCACAGAAGATCAACCATATTGTATTCATTGTGTAGCCAAAATAACAGCTCACCTGTTACGATGGTAAACCATCAAAGCAAATATATAAAGATCAGCATGGGTGAGATCCAGCAATGGCGTCTCCGTCGAAATTGAAAAATTATGCACAGAAGAACAACTAAAACAAATAACAGGAATGCCAACCTTTCCAGTAAGCATCTCAAATAACAGTACACCCACACTCCACCAGTCTGCAGTTTTATCATGCCCCTTTCCAAGGACAATTTCTGGCGCCATATATTCTACTGTTCCACACAAGGAATTAGATCTTGCATTCTCCTCAAATTGCTTTGCTAGGCCAAAATCAGTCAAAAGGACCTAATCACAAAAGATCATATATCACGTCTCATGAAATTCTAAACAAGGATTGGCAGGATGTGCCAGACTATGATCAGAAACAGAAAACAATCTGAAAAGTCCCAGAGAGAGAGAGAGAGAGTACATGGCCTTCAGCATCCAGTAGGATATTTTCTGGTTTTAGATCCCTATGCATTATGCCATTTGCATGAAGATGAGCCACTGCAGAAACAATTTCAGCAGCATAGATACGTGCCAAATCCTCTCTGAAACAATTTCAAATATAAGTCAACCCCATTACACACTTTATAAATCACACAAAACTTTGGAAGGCAAACCTGAAAAGGCCATGATGATAAAGCTGGAAAAATAGATGGCCCCCATTTATAAAGTCCAGCACGAGATAAAGCCGGTATTTGGTCTGCAATTGCACGCGAAAAGCAATTTCGCTTATAAGACTGAGAAGGGTAGTACGGACATGGCAAAAACATTTAAAGCATTAGTGAAACTACGACCTATTTTTATTATGAAGGTAAGACAGTGGAAGTACCTGGAAAGAATATCTAAGCTGGACAATGAATGGGTGATCAATTTTGGTTAGAATGTCTCTCTCTGCTTTCATGTACTCAGCATGATTCTTCTCCATAATTTTGTCCTTTCTCATTACCTTCATTGCATATATATCAGAAGTGCCCTTTTTCCTCACTTGCAAGACTTTTGCAAATGCACCTCGGCCTACAACCTTTAAAGGCTCAAAATCTTCAAGACAAACACTCTCAACTTTCAAGGGATCTCCTTCAACGGTGTCAAGTTTCTTATTCCCTCCAGCATCAGTCACGGACTCTTGCATTTCCTTGATGGTCTCTCGGTCAAAACACTCCACAAAATCCATTGACTCATCACTTTCACTTAGAGTGAGCATACTCAACCTCAGTGTTTGATTGACATAAGAGGAGGGGCCGACCAGAGAATGCGACCTGCTATATATGACGACTGGATCTTCATAGACGAGTTCATTCACATCTATACCAGATACAGAGTTTCCATCAACACTCACCACCAAGGGGGGTTGGACTGGTACAGGACCAAACACATCAGAGAAATCAAGTTCAATGTTATCCGTGACAACAGCATCCTGAGAATTCATAGGAAAAAGTAGCTTGCTTGAGAATGGCATGCATCTCTGGCTGTTGGTTGATGACTGAGAATAAACCATACTGTCACGTGTATCCAGTCTCAGCGAGGAAGGCCAAACCAATAATCAGCCAGAGATGTTTCCAAAGCTGCTACACGTCGGTCTTTCCAATTATCTTAAGGTCACAAACTGCAGGAGGACTCCTGTCAATGGCCTTAATCAACAGGAAATTCACGTATGCAAAAGCAGTTCCGAGAAATTTGGGCAGCAAGCTGAGCAAAATCCAGAGGTAGAGGCTGTTCTTGTTTCCCGATTCACAGGAAACCACAGATCCTACAGTAATTCTTGAACTCATGAAGATCCGGAAAGCTAATCTGCAGTTCAACGAAAGATAACAGGGACATTAGTGGAGCTAAACCAAATAACCAAATTTCCTTACCAAAAAAAAAACCATATAACCAAATTCATCAATTACAATAAGTCTCCACAAGAGACCATCCAATAAAACGCATGAAAGAATCGGGCCTTGGGGTTCTTCCCCCTCTTTAATCGCCAATGAAGATAATCAAATACAATAACAATCTGGTGTTTTTATTTTGCTGTATTATTTGGTACAATTTTTCAGCAGGAGAAAAAATTTAAAAGGCTCTTGGTCATAAGCATACTTACAATCTCAATTTTTGGAGCACCAAAAGCAGCGTATTGGAATTTGCGAACTTCACTCGTTCGGTTGCTCGAGCAGTGCCCGGGACTTGTTGACAAAATCTAAAATTAATCGCACGACTGCATTAGAATTTGCATTCGTGATGCGCAACCACCGCCCTTTATCAGACAAAGATGAAAAAAAAATCGAGACTTCGGACACCCAATCGCAGCAAAATGAACGACAGTGAAAACGTCTTAAAAAATTCCCAAAGAAGAAAAAGCGGTCAACTTTGACCGTTCTACAGCCTCCCTCCTTTAGACAACGAGCTAAACCATAAATCTAAAACTAACCCAGAAAAAAGGAAAGACCAAACTCTACAAGACAGAGCCCGAAACACAGATCCGGACAACCAAAACCTCCTCAAACAACCTCAATCAAGCAACAAAATCCTCGTAAACCAGGGAAAAAAAAAACGACAGATCGAACAACGAAAAGTTCCCCGCAAATTCAACCTCCAGCCCAGAAACCAGAAACAAGCACATCGTCGAACACAATCACCCAAGACTCGAAATTTCCCTCTTTTTCCAGGGAATCCTCGCCAGACGACACGAATCGAGGCGGAATCGAACCCAGAGAAACCGACCCAGATGAAGAATTCGGATGCAGAGGCGCGGGAGATCGTACCTGAGAAGAATGGAGAGACAGGGCGCGCTAGAGAGAGAGCTGGAGAGAAGCGTGCTGTGAAGAACGTGTTCGGAAAGCGAGTCTCCTAAGGCACGGAAGCTTATCGCGTCGCCACATAAATACGAGACAATGCCCCGGTGCCTTCCGCTTCCGCCTTGCGCCCCACACGTGTCGCGACGCGAGTGGTCAGCCCTCGCCTTAGGGGAATGGGCGTGCTCCGAAAGGGAATAAGAATATTGTATCTCGAAGTGAATTTTGGAATATGCCCCCCCTGGTGATAAGATCGTTCTTGGAATCTAATGAGACATGGCATTTTCGATCCAAAAATTAAATTTTTTGCTCGACAGCTAAGTGAGTACAAATTTGTTATTTTCGATGCGGGTTGAAAATTTTTCTAATTAAGTGTGATCGTGTGCGACAAAGATATTCATTAATAACGATGCGACGGATCATTATTGAATGTTTAATTTCGTTCATTTGATTAAACGTTTCTTCGGAATTGGGAAAACACCAACAATTATCTCAAATTATGCCTATTGTGACGCCAAGACCTTAACCCTTTTTTTTTTTCGCGATAACCTCTAGGCATTTATCGACCTGACAAAAATATCCTCTGTTCGTCGCAAAAAATTCTTAATACCCCAATTTTTTTTTCTCGTCACCAATACCCTGAACTTGTATCGATGCAACAAAAGTCTAGGGGTGTCAGTGCCATGTAGACACAGTTCAAGCGTCTTGGTGACACCGAAAAAGACGCCTAGATATTATTGTCATGATGCTTTCTGGTGATTTAAAAGAAAGTTTCGAGCGTAGGTGTCATGGTAAGCAAGCATTGTTTAATGTTTTTTTTATTTCGCAAATGAATTTTTGAAGTTTCTTAGGGCCGTTTGACAAGTTGTCAAATAGTGAAAATTTCTGTTCTTTTGTTCCCAGAATCAGTTTGGGAGCAGAAATCCGTTTTTAAAATTTTTGTGCTCGGGTATAAATTTGTAAAAAATTATTCCCAGAATCAGTTTTGGAATAGAATCAAGACGGAAAAAAAATAGCTTCTTGATTCTTGGAACAATTTTTCCATTTCTGATTCTTCTTAATTTTCTTATTTCTCTTGATTTGTTGTTCTTCGCTTGCCGCCGGCCACTGGTGACTAGCCACAGGCCAAGGCCGACGAGGGCGTCGCGGTCCTCACCGCCTGGGCGAGGGCGGCTCGCGGCAGTGACGGCGAGGCCGACCTCGCCGTCGTGACCCAGGCCCTTGTCGTCGCGACCCATCTCCTTTGCCTGGATCGCGACCGCGAGGTCGACCTCGCCAGATCTGGGCGAGGTCGAGCCTCGCCCAACCAAGGCGAGGCCGACCTCGCCGTCGCGATCGGCAAGGGCCACGATGCCCTTGCCGGCCCTGGCCTGTGGTCGGCGACGGCAACCGGCCATGGCCAAGGAAGGGAAGGGAAATAAAGAAAAAAAAAAGAAAGAAATATTAAAAAAATTCAAAATATTATTTAATAAAAAGAAATTTTGTATATAGTCATCAAACGCATTTCTGTTCTTTTTCTATTCTAAGAATGAAAATTTTGGGCAGTTATCAAACATCTTCAAATACTTAAAAATTATTTTCGGGTATAGAATTATTGTCATGTTCACCCTTACTATACTTGCATTGCAGATAATGACAACAACGACACTTGATCCGTCACGCAATCCCCAATCGTTCACGCAACTCGAAAAAAATACTCTTTTTTAAATTTTGATGTATATCTTATTCATCGTGGACGGCGTTCTCAGTTGGCGACCGGGTGGGAGTCCACCTCGAGCAAGCGCGCGCACGCCACGCTCTCTAGTCCACTTTTGAACGAGAGAACGAGCACCGTTGGAGCCGCCGATTGAACAGCGGTGGGCCAAAAGAGAAGTCAATCTCGAGAGATTTGATTCTTTTTGAATATTTTATCGTGGTTGGTTTGGCCGAAAGGGGATCTTGTTTTCTTGGACGGCAGCTTAGCCTCTTAGCATTTAGATTCGATACTCATCCAATCATGATGGATCGATAATTGTTTGTTTTATACTCCAAAAGTTCGCTCTGTGCAGATTGATTTTGACTGTTAAGGGAGAAAAACGGATTTGAAAGTTGTAGTGGGACAAAATCGATCCTAGAACAGGTCATCTACAAAAGTGATGAAGTATGTTTTTCCAACTTTACTTTTTACAAACTTTAAATCGCATAGATCACCCTAAATTAGTTGTAGAGGATTACTCGTTCTCTCAACAGATTTGAAATATTTCTTAGCAAACTTAGCCTTAACAAAAGTCTCACGTTTGTAATGGGCATCTCACTTAGACCTTGGAATTAGCCCCAAGTTTGATGTCTTCTTTATTGTACCATAATTTACATATCCTAATCCGCTTAGTTGCAATTCTTATCCCAGTGGCCAGGTTTATTGCAAACAAAACATGTCCAAGAAATTTCTAGGATTGTTCCTTTTGCTTCGAAGCCTCCAATGCCCTGAGCCTTGTGACATCTCGCTCTTTAGAACTAATTAGCAGGCACATCTCTGATAAGTACTTGACTCGAGTAGGCATGATTGGTAGGAGAAATGCTACCACTACTTAAAGCTCACGCTGATGAATTTCTCCAGTTTCTTAGGTTGCGCATGGCAACTTGCCAAATAGTGTTTGATTATATTCTTTTGTTTTCGGAATCAGTTTGGGAATAGAAATCCGTTTGTTTAATTTTTTTGATTCTGGGCACAAATTCTTGCAAATTTGTGCCCAGAATCAGTTTTGGAGCAGAATCAAGAATAAAAAAAAAGTAGCTTCTTGATTCTGGGAACAAAAATGAGAATCAGTTTTTTTTTCTTCTTCTTTTTCTTGGTTTTTAATATAGCTTCTAATGTCCGGCGCGAAGGCCACCCTTGCCGTATCTGGCGAGATTAAAATATTTTAATAAAAATATATTATTAATAAAAAAAATTTACCGGCCATGGCTAGCGACCAGGCCATGGCGAAAAAAATAAAAAAAAATATTATTAATAAAAAAAATTTACCGGCCATGGCCAGAGACCAGGCCATGGCGAAAAAAAATAAAAAAAATATTATTAATAAAAAAAAATTTATCGGCCATGGAGAAAAAAATAAAAAAATTTATTTTCAATAAAAATATTTTCTATTAATAATATTTTAATAAAAAATTATTAATAAAAAATTATTTTACCGGCCATGGCCAGCGACCAGGCCATGGCGAAAAAAAATATTATTAATAAAAAAAATTTTATCGGCCATGGAGAAAAAAATAAAAAAATATTTTCAATAAAAATATTTTTTATTAATAATATTTTAATAAAAATTATTAATAAAAAATTATTTTACCGGCCATGGCCAGCGACCAGGCCATGGTAAAAAAAATAAAAAAATAATTTCGATAAAAATATTTTTTATTAAAATATTATTAATAAAAAAATATTATAAAAAAAATATTTTACTGGCCATGGCCAGCGACCAGGCCATGGCAAAAAAAAATAAATAAATATTTTTAATAAAAATATTTTTTAGTAAAATATTTTTAAAAAAATTATTAATAAAAAAATTATTTATAAGAAAATTTTTTACCGGCCATGGCCAAGAAGGAGGAGAAGAAAAAAAGAAAAGAAAGAAATATTAAAATATTTAAAATGTTATTAAAATATTATTAATAAAATGAAATTTTATGCCGTTACCAAACGCATTTCTGTTCTCGGGCACAGAATTTTGGGCCGTTACCAAACGCCTTCAAATGCTCAGAATCAGTTCCCGGGCACAGAATCAAAAAGAATCATTTCTGACCAGAATCTATTTCCGGACACAGAATGGTTACCATGCACAGCCTTATTCAGTGTTACTAGAGGTGGAACCATTGAAGAAGGCAAGGCCTGTTGATTTATACCTATACTACCATAGATGGTCTCAGCCCCAAGGCCCGCATCATTAACTGCCACAACACCAGGCCCTGAGGTATGAACCTCTCCACCAGCAACGATCAAAAACCGCCAATACAATTTCATTATATAAGCATTTAATATATTTTTTTTATCGTTGTAGTTCTCTACAATGAGTGCCACCTGGACTTCTGATTTGCAAGATATCGATCATTTTTCTTTGATTATTTACATTATTTGTTCTCAATATTGTAATAATACTATTAATTACATATGAAATCTCCCTATCTCATATTATAGTGGCAATTGAAATTTTTTTTACTGTTATAGAAGCCATATATTTAACATTAATAGAGAATATGAACTAACAATTTCGCTTTCTTTTTCAAAAAAGGAAAATTCATATTGAATGTGATACAATTTAACGAATCATATATACTAAAATACATACTTCAAATTTATACAATTGAAATAATTCACGCCCTTGGTAGTTACGTAAAAGTTACCAGTCAATAGTACTGTTACTTCATGTTAAAAATAATTATCAATTATGCATGAATGCAACTTACTATATATAGCGAGATATACCAATATTTACTTTCTTAGAACAAACTTACTAATTGCGTGAATAAGTTTCTATATATCTCATTAAAAGTTTTACTTTGATGCGTTAAAAGTCACTGTATTTTTTTTTCGACCAAAAAACACTTAATTCTTTTAAGAAATTACTAAGAAAGATTGAAAATTGCCTTTACAACGAAAAATTGCTTATAAAATAGCGAAATTGTTAGTTATTAATAAGTCCAGAATTACTTTTTCGATGTAAGAAAGTTCCTATTCACAGTAAAAACATTGTGAGTGTGATTACTTACTCGCTGTTCTAACTGAAAAGTGACTACTTAGGATAGATTGAATGGTAGATATTTTATACTGAAAAAATTCTTAGCTCCGGATCATTAATTTTCAGTAAAACAAGCGAAGCTTAATCACTTGAAAAATTTACTAACCCAAACAAATTGACTTCCTTTTTTTGATATAAAAAAAAACTTACTAAGATGGGTTTGTTTCGCAAAAAATGAATGATTTGGAAAATATTTTCTTGAAAATGATTGCTTGTATTACTTAAAATAATTAGTCAATGAAAGATGTTTTCATTACCTACAATAATTTATGTATAAAAATTTTTGTAGATGATGACAATATTTTTCGTTCATTCATTTTTGTAAGTAATACAAGCGATCACTTTTAGGAAAATACTTTCTAAATTATTCATTTCCACGAAACAAATGGAGCTAAGTTTTTGCAAAAAATATTTTCCGGCATTTGGATTATTTAAGAAAATGAGTCAACGAAAATCTATGCTTAAGTTCACGAAATTAATTTCCTCTTTAAATAACCGGAAATTATTTCAAAATATGACAAGAAATCGGTGCTTGAACAATAAACCATACACTTGGGCACAAGAACCTCAACGCTAATTCTTTGTGTCCCCTTCAAGACCAGGTCCCCAACGCTTAGGATTGGGTCTAGTGAGGTTAGGCTCGCAACCCCAGTGCTTGTGCTCGGGTCCCCAGCACCCACGCTCGGGTCCATCAAGGCCAGGCACGAGGCCTTGGTACCTGTGCCCGATGCCTCGGCACTCGAGCCCAATAGGTCCACAAAGGTCAAGTGTGGGATCTTGATACCTGTGCCCAGATCCTTAGCACTCGGGTCTCAAGCTCACAAAGGCCATGCCCGAATCCCCCGCGCTCGTGCTCAGTCCCCAATGCCCGAGCCAATGTCTATTAAGACCGAGGCATAGGACCTCTCCGCCCCGTACCCAAGTTCATTGAAGTCGAGCTTGGAACCTTGATGCCAGGTCCAAGCCCAGCTTCAATGGACCAAGGCTCGAGTTCGAGCCTCAAAGACCCTGCCACAAGTAGTGGGGTCCCGCACTCAGCCTTGGTGGACCCGATCCCATCCTTGATAGACTCGTGCTTGGGTGTTGGGATTCGAGCATGGGCATCGAGCTCTCAAGCCCGGCCTCTGTGGGCTCGGGATCGATGCCCGTGCTCGTGCCTGTGACCCAAGTGCCCCAATCGAGGTCCTGCGGTTAATTTCGTGTTCATCACAACGCTTTCACTGTGAGGAAAGCTCAATATGATCGTCACGTCACGTCACGTGACGTAAAGGAGGAAAATTTGACTGGTTCCACGACGGTTAAAGTATGACCAAAAAGAAAAAAAGAGTCGGTTACAGGATTCATCGGTTAGGATCACGGTTCCATGAACAGGAAATCGAATTTGAAAACATGGACGCGGACGATTACCATTCGCTTCTCGAAAATAATTTCTTATCGTAAATAAAAAATATATATTTTTATTTTCTTAATAAATTTTTAAGCAGAAAGTAGCGTTTGATAACGATATAAAATTTCTATTGCCGAAATAGAAATTCATTTGATAGCATCGATGTAGAATTCGTACATCCGAGCGGTGGCTGGAGGTGGCGGCAAGGGTGAGCTTAGAAGAATTGTTATTTCTATTCTTGAAATTAAAAAAAAAAACTATATAGATTTTCACCTCTCAAAACTATTTCAAACCTATTTTTGGGTCAAAAATTTGTTTTGAGAATAGAAAAATGAAATTGCGTTGCCAAACAGAATTTTATTCCAAACTTGTACTAAAAAAAAAATAAAAAATAAAAAAATAAAATGATTATCATTCGCGTCAAGTTTTCGAGTTTCTGGTGTGGAGCGTACCCATACGGGACCGGGAACCGTTTACTTGAGTCAATCACACTGAAAAAAAATAAAAATAGAAATAAAATATGCGTTATTTGTTTTTATTATTTATCTTTGCGGCAGGATTGCCAGTATATATACACCAAATCTCTCTCTCTCTCTCTCTGTTTTTCCCGCTCCCATTTCAACTCGCTGATCGCTCTCGCTCCGAAGCTCCCTCGTTCTGGTACGTAACGTCTTCGAACAACCCCTCGCCATCCACGCTTTCTCCCTTCGATTTCCCGCCGTTGCTTCCGTTCGTCTTTCTCGACGCTTCGTCGGCATCGATCGATTGAAATCGGTCGCGGCGATCACGCCTGAGCAGCGCGAAATCGTTCTCTTGCATGCACATTCATCTAGATTCGTCGCCTAGTAGAAATGAGACGACGAACGGATGACAAAGCTGTTCCGGACTCGAAATTCTAGTCATTCGGTTTCGATATTCGGTCAGGATCATGCTCTTGTGCGCGATCGGAAAATGTAGGAAGCGACTGCGTTGTTCTCTGCTTCGGTGATGGCGTGCTTGATTTCATGTGGAGTCGCTGCTGCCGGATCGCCATTGTATCAGAAGCGATTGCGTTTTCAATGGATGCGTCTGAGTCTGTGGTACGTGTGTGCTTATCGAGCGCGCCATTGTGCTCGTGAGTTGCTTGATTGCTTGCTCAGAGAGGAAGTGCTCTCCTTTTCTTATGTTTTCAAGTGGAAGTGTCAATGTCGACAGGGTAAGTCGTTTTCGCAGAGCATGAGAACTGGAGTTTAGAGTTCTTATTAGGAAATTAGAGAGAATCAAAATGGATTGGTAAGGGGGAAAACTTAAAGACGCTTATAAGTCAGATGCATGTGTCGGTTCGATCACTCGTTCCGGTTTTTGACATGGGTACTGATATTGCGCGGTGATTGTAGCTTTCTAGTATGTTTGATTATTGAGTGAATCTTATGGCCGAAGAAACGATCAGATGTTGGATGCCGGATGTTATGCAGCTGACTGTAATGTCGATGTTTTTTTACCTCTGCTTCAAAGTTAATGCTCATTTATGTCTTTTTGAATCAGCTTCGACGAATATTAAGAACCTGTACCCAGATACTTCCGGTCAATGGCTAGTGAATCAAGGAAAAGGAAGAGCCCGGAAAGGGAATCGATGCCGTTTGGTGATGATAGCGGGAAGCCACGGATTTTGCTTGCGGCTTGCGGGTGCGTGGCGGCTGTACAGTTTGGGCATATCTGCAAGTGTTTCTCTGAATGGGCAGAAGTGAAAGCCGTCGCCACTGATGATGCCTTGTCTTTCATAGATAGGGCAACGATTCCTAAAGATGTAGTTCTTTACACAGATGAGGATGACTGGAGAAGTTGGGGAACAACGGCTGATGGTATCCTCCACATTCAACTCCGCCGATGGGCTGAAATTCTGGTTATCGCTCCTGTATCAGCGAATACATTGGCCAAGGTAAACTTTCCATGCAATTTTGAGGTATTAGAGCGTGGAAATGGATGGTTTTATGGAAGCCAGATGATGTTAATTAGAAGTTCATTACATACATTATTAACCTAGAGCTTCACCTTCTTTCTCCTCGTTGCTTTTAGTTTTAGGGAAGATCACAGGAAGTTGGTGACATTTGTGTCCTGTCCAATCCAGGCCTTGAAACAAAAGTCAGGTTTTACTGTAAGCTTCCTATACCTAAAAAGTGGACTAAACTCGGTACCTGTAGTTGGCCTAATCTCCTTCCTTACTTGCTATGTATATTGAGTAAGTGGAGTGCAAGGAGTATTTACATTTGGTACATTGGACTGTGAGATTTATAACGGAGTCATATATTAAGCAGGAGTCTTTCTGGTTGTAAATCATCCTTTTCCTTGCTTTTCCACTAGATTTATCACCAGAATATTGGTGTTGATCTATGCCTGTTAGTGTAACATCTAAACAAATATTTTAAAACTTTCAGATATACTATGTTAATCTTCTAAGAAGGTTCGCTAGTCGTCCCAGTGCACTTCTCAAAAATGACCAGTGCAGCTGGAAAATTCTCTCTGCTCTTTTATCAAAGTTGTGTTGTTGTTTAATCCTTTAGTGAATGATGTAGCTTGGTCATCTTCACCTCCTTACTGTCTAATAATGCAGTAGATGGTAAGATTGCATTCTAAATAGATTAATTAAAGAATGTGGCGAATTCCTTATTAGTGTCTAATAATGCCATGCATGGTAATGTTCACATCATTTGTTTAACCCATTTAGTATACCAGTCTCATCTTTAGCATTACTCAAAAGTATCTCTAGAACCACTGGAGATGTTGCTAAAATTTCTGTTCTGTTCCCTCGGTTGTTCGTCTAGGATGGAGCACTATATTTTTATGAAACTGAAGTAGGACATAATCAACGCGCACATCTAGAAAAGTGCTTAACCATATGAACGGAATGAGTTCATCTTTACCAAAAGATTTGTGCTTATTGAAAGGTTTCTTTTTAAAGCCGAGTTTTATGAATTGGGATGCGCTACACTCTTCCACTGCATAATGTCAACTGGTAAGTCGGTCTGAGCAATACAAGTGTTATTATGACGAATCTAGCAGAATGAACGGCTTTTTTCGCCCTTTCCTTTGGATCTTATGTCTTCTGATTTTTATTTCCTAGACAGTTGACGTCCATCCTCTTGTAGATTGCAGGTGGTTTGTGTGACAATTTGCTGACTTGCATTGTCAGAGCATGGGACTACAGCAAACCAGTTTTCGTCGCTCCTTCAATGAATTTTTTCCTGTGGAAAAGTCCCTTCACCGACAATGTTCTTCTGTCTCTTAAGGAGCTTGGGATTGCTCTCATTACACCAGCCTCTAAGTCGATGGCAGATGATGGAGACCATGGAAATGGCACGCTGGCCGACCCAGTGAATATATACGGAACTGTCAGACTCTCCTACGAGTCTCGTCGTCGGTCTGGTGGCAGTGATGGCTAGCAGGAATGTGTGAATGCAACTGAAGAAACTGGAGACTTGATTAGTTCTGTATGGCTACTATGCTACTCTAGTTACTGTTGCTCATGTTTTTGGGCGATTAGAGTACTGTTCCTGTACATACAATAATACTTCATCTCACATGCTGACACCGGAAATGAACCTCGATAATCCCTTCTTTTGGCTGGGGTTAATTCCAGATTAGTAGTATCAATAACCACAGGATTGCATTCAAAAGACGGTTCATATTTTGCAAGACTGTGCTGCACAATGAACAGTCGGTATTGTAAATGCTGCTGTTTTTTTGCATGCCTTTGGGTTTGGAAGGTAATAAGAGGGACGAACAGGCTGTTTTTGCTTCTTCTTTTTTGTTATAATTCATGGGGTACGGGATGAAAGACCTGACTACCTACAGATTCATGAAACAATTCGGAAGCTCCAGAACCGGTTAAATCCAGACCTTTGGCCCGTGAGAGGTGCCCCTGACTCGGGGCACAGTTTGCATGCAGTTGATAAGATTGGAACTAATTTCCTAAACTGAAAATCCCTAATGCCCCAACCAAATGCACCAATCCCGAGAGGCTTATCAACGGTTGTTTTACTTCGTGCTGGCGTGGGAACTCCACGATAGTCGGATTGGGCCGTAGGGGTCCAACATTTGAATTTTCGTGGCCTAACACCTTTGACAGCGGCAACATGCGGTACTCCGATTACGTTCTGCCTATCATGATCAGCGTCTCCAAAGCAAAAGCCCAGTGAAGATAGAATCTGCCCCCTTGTGCTTGTCCTTCTTATCATCGCAACTACAGGTCGTGAACCAAATTCTAACCGCGGAGCCTGTTCCGACAGCCGAATTCGTCTTGATCATGTCGTGTTTCGTCCGGCGCGGACCCTCTTTCGTCCTGATCCTCGACTAAGGCGGGGGGACTCGCGGGGTTCGCGCGCATTCCGACAAGATCTTTTGAGCTTTGACGGGGTGATCTTGCGAGGGATGCTGTCGAAGGAAAAGTTGCGACTTTGCTTCTTTTAGGACCCACTTCGAGCAGCTGCTGATTTGAGGTTTTCTCTGGAGATTGTATGCTGCGGCATCAGGGTTGTTCCCGGGGTTTTGCGGAGTTGCCTGGACTTTCGTTCCTTGCAGATGAAGTGTTCGACGAAATGCCCGTGAAGGGTGACTGCCGTAGTTTGCTCCAGTATTGAACCGGTGACGACGAACGACGATTGCGGGGATTCATTTGGGTCGGTGTTTTTCTTAAGTTGAAACCTTGAATGGAAGCCAAATTCGTTTTTTTGCAAAGACGGGCGATTGCGAAATGCTTTTCTCAAGAGTTTCTCGCCTCCTCCTTCACAAATCCAATGACCAAATCCCGGTCTCTTTGTTTCGTCACCTAAAGACCCTCCCTTCAGCTTCCTCCTTCGATGAATCTCCTCTGCAGACCCGCAAGAAAGATGACTACTTTGCAGTTGTCCAGCACATTTCCAACATTGTTCGCCACGACTACTACATGGAGCGGACTCTCAACAAAATGCGCGTTTCCCTAAACTCCGACCTTGTCTACCGCGTCCTTCGTGCCTGCTCCCGCTGCGGCACCGAGTCGTTACGGTTCTTCAACTGGGCTCGCACCTGCCAGCCTGCTTCCTATGCCCCCACTTCAGTTGAATATGAAGAGATTGTCATGATCTTGGCTCAAACCAAGAAGTATGAGTCCATGTGGAAGATCATCCACCAAATGAAAAGTCAGCATCTGGGTCTTTCTCCAAAAACTGCGTGTTTCATCATTGAGGAGTTTGGTAAGCATGGGCTTATTGATCAGGCGATCGAGATCTTCAATAAGTTGAAGCACTTCGATTGTAAGCAGAATGTCGATGTTTACAATTCTTTGCTGTTTGCTCTTTGCGAAGTTAAGATGTTTCACGGGGCTTATGCTCTGATCAGGCGGATGATCAGAAAAGGAGAGGTTCCGGATAAGCGAACCTTCGCAATCCTTGTTAATGGCTGGTGCTCTGCTGGTAAAATGAGGGAGGCACAGGACTTTTTAGAGGAGATGAGTAGAAAAGGGTTTAATCCTCCAGTGAGGGGTCGTGATCTTTTGATTGAAGGGCTGTTGAATGCAGGTTATTTGGAGTCTGCTAAGGGAATGGTGAGGAAGATGACTAAGGAAGGGTTTGTGCCTGATGTTGGGACCTTTAATTCTTTGATGGAAGCCATTGTGAAATCCGGGGAGCTTGATTTTTGTCTTGGTCTTTATCATAGCGTATGCAAACTAGGACTATGTCCTGACATCAGTACTTACAAACTTTTGATTCCAGCTGTTTCTAAGGCAGGAATGATTGATGAGGCTTTCAGGCTTCTGCATAAATCGATTGAGGATGGACATAAGCCTTTTCCTAGTCTATATGCACCTATAATAAAAGGGATGTGCAGGAGGGGACAGTTTGATGATGCAATTAGTTTCTTCAGCGAAATGAAACTTAAGGGGCATCCACCTAATCGGCCAGTTTATACAATGTTGATAACCATGTGTGGACGAGGAGGTAGGTATGTAGAGGCTGCTAATTATTTGGCGGAGATGACTGAGTTTGGCTTTACGCCCATTTCCCGGTGCTTTGACATGGTTACTGATGGCTTAAGGAGTTGCGGGAAGCATGATCTAGCTGAAAAGATGATGCAGTTAGAGGTCTCCCTACAGTGATTCATGATGGCTATTTTAATTTTGAAAGGTATCATCGTTGTCATTTAAGACGTGATGTCAGCTGTAACAGTCATATATTCACTTGGATTGAAGCTTCAACCTGACGATCATGAAGTCCAGAATTTACAGATTCTTACCCTGATGTTTTATCCATCAATGTTTCTCCTTAAGATTTCTTTTCCACACATTTGCTGGCTTGACAATCTGGGTGCCCTCGAATCAAGCAAGGTCTGATCGAGGAGGATTTTAGAGGCTTTGTCCTACTTTCAAGACATCCAGTTTGTTGGGCAGTGACTATCGCTAGTGTATAATTTATGAACAAGTTTGAGAGTAGAAAGCCCATTGGAGAAGCTTGAATTGGATATGCTGAAACAAGCGAAATTGGATGTACATGGTTTGGCATAAGCGCAGTATGGCTTGCTTCTTTTTGGAATTTCATTCTAGTTGTTGTTGGACACCTAGTAACTATTTCAGTTTTGCCTCAGTAGATTTGATCTTTAAGTTTTTTTGCTCTGTCTCGATGGAGTCACTGTTGACAGAGCCTCTAAATTCTGGTGATAAGACCTCGGAGTAGCCATTATGTATCTATGATGCGAGGGTTTCTATCTTTTGGGTTGAAGCTGAAAAAGAAAGCAGAAGACGCTATAAAAAATTTCTTGCAGGATCTGTTGCTTTGGGTTGAATTTTTAAAGGAAGATAGTCCTCATGGTCGTTTCATGTGGTGATCAAAGGAAGCTGACCGTTGTCGATGATTACGTAATTGAGAAGAGTAATTTCAGCAGACAGTTCCTGTTTCGAATTGGGATATTGGACAGGCCAATTCTACCCTCTCTCCTGCTTGTGCTGCAACAACATTAGTGAATTTTTATCTTAATGTGGAAGCTCTGCAAAATCCCGTTAGGATCAAAACGGGAAACTTTTTGTGGACAGTTCCTGGAAAATCAGAGTTTTGTAGTTAATGCACTGCACAATGTCAATGCTCGGTTATATGCTGATTGATGGTCTTGTATTTCCAGAAACTATTCTTGAGTCAGGAACACTGCCCAAGAGACGTGGCCAACTAGAAAAACAAAAAGGAGAAGAAAATCTTCGAGGTTTCTGTTCAGATTTGAAAACAAGAAAGAACGAACGCGTAGAATGTACTTTCACCTACATCGCAATATTAAGTAGTGGGAGACAGTATTATACATTCAGAAAGAAGCACACCAGCATGGGGACCTGATTTATACGTCGTAACCGACATTGCAAACAAGAAGACCAGAGACTTCATCTGAAGAATCCAGACACATAGCAAATTGAAATCTCAGATAGACCTAACTAGATTGCCAAAGATAGCAGTTGCCCTAAATGATGTCCTTTGGCATTGTTGTGGTTCACCCTGCCTTCTCATCATAACCATCATCACATGCACTGCATCTTTGCCTTCTGATCATCTCACAACCCATCAGGACTGGGGTCACAAACCCCAGATGAATCAAGTTCTGATCCAAAAGCTGACTCAGGGAAGTTTCTCTTAGTCTGCTTAGAAAGTGAAGAACTTGAAGGGCTTTTGAGTGCCTTTTTGTAGGTGTTTGTAGTGGTAGGATCTTCTCAGCATATGCTTCGAAGGAACAACTTTTTCTCCTCCACTTTGTATTAGTCACCAACATCTTAGAAATCACAAGGAATCTTCTGTGACTTCACTCGCTCTCTCTCTCTCTCTCTCTCCCTTTTTTTTTTCCTGAAATGGCACACAAGATAGTTGCTACACACATCAGACTGATGATTACATCGGCAAGCAATTCAAGGGCACAAAAATATCTTATATTCTAGTCCTAGTCGATAAAGCATCAGGTTCTTCACCAGTCTGATCAATGGATGCAAAAGGGGCATTTTAAGGGCATATTCCGAATTCCAGGACTCTTGAGTTGTTCTGTGTTTGATTTCGGCCAATAATTTAGACTTCATTCTTTGTGGAGAATGGATTTTGGGGAAGTCAGATGTTGCTTTCTTATGAAGCATTTCCAAATCATCTCCTGCTCAACACTGTAGAGTGCCTAAAAGGGTACAAAGATCTGGTGCATCAACACACCAAGAGCGTGAATAAATCATCTAAGCTTGTGGATCCTCTGTCTGATCACTCTTGAGGCAAGTAAGCTGTCCGCAAATGAGAAGTCTCTCTTTTCAGCTGAAACCCAATGAGGAAATACTCAGTTACACATCAGTCCTCCATCACATGATGATCAGATCCAATCATGAAGAGTCAAAGCTTTGACAGCACCCAAGGAACAAGAAAACATGAAGTCAGCTCTCCCAGACCATATTTCTAGTGATGGACCATGTGGAAGATTTTATCTCATGCATCTACTGCACCACCACTTCTTATTAAAAAAAAAAAATATCTACTGCACCACTTGTGTGAAGAAACGTGCCAATAACTTTTCTAAAAAGCGATTTTGTGCGGGACAACTGGCTTGCTTTTCGTGTGTCATAACACATGACACGTCAAGTCTGTGTTCGTTTGCGGAAAATATTTTTCGCATTTTTCGATGTTCGGGGGCGGAAAATATTTTCCTTTCCGACCCCCAAATCTTTCATTGTTTTGAGGAAAATGATTTCCTCTTTTCACAAAGAGGAAATTATTTTCCCCCAAAGTGAAGGCAAAATTGCCCATGGGAGGGAAAATGTTTTCCGTGGGAGAGGAAGTTGATCGCCGGTCACCGCCGTTGGCTGCCCGCCGCCGGTCGCCGGCCGCCCGCCCGCCCGCCCGCCGTCGGTCGCCCGCCCGCCGTTAGCTGCCGCCGCCCGGCCGCCCGCCCACCGCCGCCGCCGCCGCCTGGTCACCGTCGCCGCCTCCGGTCGCCGCCGCCCGGCCGTACCGTACCACGCCGCCGCCGGTCGCCGGCCGCCGTCGATCGCCGGCGAAAAATATTTTCCGAAACTTTTTCATATTGGTCACCGAACACCGGAAAATTATGTTCCGGAAAAACATTTTCCAGGAAAATGACTTCCGGGAAAATATTTTCCAAAAGGAGAATATTTTCTGCCAAACGAACGGAGCCCAAGTGTACGAATATTTTTCTCATGGTCACGACAACAGAGGATGGAATTTGACTACCCGGTAAAGAGATTTCAAGCAAATTCGAGACGGAAACAGAAATTAAGTAGATGATTCAATACATTAATGACTGATCAATATAATCAGATGGACTACCATGACAGTTTCTTGTGTTCAACCCCTATCACAAATGATTTCCTTTTCATTTTGAGCCAAACGTTATCGACTACCGGCCGTACTCGCTTAAACTTAACATATTTTTAACCATCTCATTCATGGAATTGTTACGTCACAACATTCGCATTCAATCTAATCCAATAACTTATATACACCTTGAAGAGACTTACACGACTATATCAATTCCTCGATTTTCATTCTTATTTCTAACTTTGATATTTCAATTATTTCATTTTACTTGATCGAATGGACGCCCCCACGTAGCCACGTTTCAAAATCAGAACTTTGTGACAAAGCAATTACGAGAGATCTTCAGGTGCTCCGAAATGACCGTTTCGTCTGTCCATCCAAATGAACGGAGCTCCAGACATACTTTACATCTCGTCATTTTTTCCAAAAAAATGAATAATTATGTTATCGGTCGATACAATTACTGACGACGCGGTTTTTCGCCCATCTGAACCGTCGATGATGCGGATCTCATCTCATCACGTGTTTGGGTCATGATCCTCGTCATCAAACGGTGGTGATGGAGACGCTGCAATGGACCCGGATCCAGGCAAAACCATTCCCCAAGATAGATGAGCAACCGACTCACGCCATCGTCGTTAGCTTTAAAAGCACACCCTGGTACTTCTCTTTCCCGCTTCCTTTCAAAAAAAAAAAAAGGAAAGGAAGAGCCCTAAAAGCCGCCGGAGCTCTCCTCGCCGTCGCCGCTCCGTCGCCGGAGCTCTCCGCCATCTCCTCCGGTAGGCTCTCTCTCTCTCTCCCCGCGAACCATCTCCCGTTATCACGCGCGTGTTGTTCTCCGTTCGCCGCCCGATGAGAATCATCTGTTAGCGTGCCCGCCTGTCGATGGCCGCTGCGCTTTCGGCGAGCCCTCGCGGTTTTTTTGTGCGCGCGCGGGGATGTGCGGTCGGCCGTCTCGTTGCCTGAGGGAAACGGAGACGAAGAAAGCGACGATCGAGCTGGGTTTCTGGACTTGGAAACGTCGTCCCCGTGCGCGTTTTGATTTTTGATAGGAGCGCGACGTGCGCTCCGGCGCGGTTGGAGAAACGTCCCGAAATGATGATCCGTCGTGGTCTCGCTTTCGGTTTCCTGCGGATCGAACTTCGAATGTTTCGCGAAGACTTCGTTTCCATTTCGAATTCTTGATGATGTCCGGTCGATTCCGTTCCGAATCTGTTCTTGGATCACCTCGTGTGTCGGGGTATTGATCTCGGACTTCGAAAATTGGCGCGAGTTTTTGCGCGTGCATCCTGGTTGAGTACTCCTCTGGGCTGGAGCACTCTATTCGTGAGGGTTTTTATAGGAGAGTGAATATTGATGCAGAGACATGTCCGGTTTTATGGCCTAAAAATAACAGAGGAGTTGGAGCTAATAAACACAGAAAAATGTCATAATTTGCTATTTTTGACTTTGAAGCTCATAGCAACATAGTGATTACGGCTTGTTTACTTTGACTGAATGATTTCCAAGGGAGGCCCAAATGGCTTCTATTATCCCCTGTTCATCGGTTGAAATCGGGTGCCCGTGATAGATTAATCCGTGTCTCATTGTTTGTGATGCGGGGTCAGTTTTAGAAGTTATGTTTGCTTATAATTACTTTTTTTTCTTTTTAGAAGCAGGTCTGAGGAGTATCAGGAACCTGTTATTGGACTTGTTGCAAAGAGTATCATTGAGAAACCCAATACTTCAGTAGATGGCTAGTCACTCGGGGACTCAGAAGGGTCCAGCGACGCAATTGGTGCCAATTGCTGCTTCGAGGAAACCACGAATTCTGGTTGCTGCTTGTGGATGTGTGGGGGCTGCAAAACTTGGGCAAATCTGCCGGTCTTTTACTGATTGGGCAGAGGTGAAAGCCGTTGCCACAAGGGCTGGTCTGTTCTTCATCGATAGAGCAACAATTCCTAGTGCTGTAAATCTCTACACCGACAAAGATGAATTGTCAAGTTGGAGCAAACTAGGCGATCCCATCCTCCACGTTGAACTCCGTCAATGGGCTGACATACTGCTTATTGCTCCGCTATCAGCAAATACTTTGGCTAAGGTACTGTCTCTTAGAATATTGAAGTATTCTGAGCGTGGAACTGATGAAGTTTTATGCAGAGAGTACTTGTTTTTGTTCAATATAGTGCCTGTTGTCTTTTTGTTTCTCCCCTTTGGTTTTAGATTAGCTAATTTGGAGTTGATAGTTTTGTCTAATCTAGGGCATAGTTAGACAAGTAGGGTATCAAAGGAAAGAAGCGTGGGCAAAATTTAGTCCTTATAGTTAATTTTAATATATCTTCCTGGTCTTTCTAACGCATGTTTTGCTCAAGTAGAATCTCAGGAGCATGGATATCTGGTGTGCTGCATCTTCATTTTGGTATTGAAGCTTTCAAAAGAATTAAGTTCCTAACTCTGTGAAACTTTAGAAATAACATCATAGTCTTCTCTTTGATACTCCACGAGCTCATGGTAGAATACTCTTCTAAAATATGTCCTGTAGAACCAAAATATTGTGTGCTGTTTATGGCAAAGCTATGTTATTCTTGGTCAGTTCAGTCATCTTATTTCAGATTTTATACAGCCACTAAGAGAGCTCTTCTTTATGTGTTTCTGTTCTGTTCTTGGTCCATTTTTTAAAACTAGAAAATGCCAATGTTTTTGTGACGCAAGACAGAATACGTAGTCTATGTCCACATCTAGAGCTCTCGAATATATGAATAGAATGCGTTCATCTGTACCTGGTCGTGAATGATTTATATTCCTGTATAGTTGTTTTTAGAAGACACTCTGGTTTTGCAGATCCACAATGTGCACCATTCTTCTATCTAAAAATTATATAACAAATTTGGCGTGAGGCTATTCGTAGGTTTTTATGATGAATTGCGCAGTATGAAAGGCTTTTCTTAAAACTTAACTTCACTTTGCTTTTTACTTTTCTGTTCTATTTCTGACATCTGCTTTGTTGTAGATTGCTGGGGGTTTGTGCGATAATTTGCTAACTTGCATAGTCCGAGCGTGGGATTACACCAAACCGTTTTTTGTTGCACCTTCCATGAATGCCTTTCTGTGGAGAAATCCTTTCACAGAACGTCATCTTATGTCACTCGACGAGCTTGGGATTGCTCTTATTCCACCAATCTCAACGAGCCATATGGGAGATCATCAAACCGGTGCTATGGCTCCGCTCTCCACAATTGAGTCAGCTATCAAAGTTTACCATGAGACACGGCTTCTGCTTGCTGGCGGTAATGCCAAGCAGTAAGTGTGAACATCCAGAAACAGTTGGAGACTTGACTGATATGGCCATTATGCTCATTGTTGCCTCTCTTCTTTTTGGCGACCGGGTTACTCTTTTCGTACATAAAATGGTTCGACTGGCGTGTTGATGCTAAACAGTACCTTCATAAATCCCTCTGGGTGCGAATACTCGAATGTATACTTTCAGGTTAATGTCAATGACCATAGAACCTCAGTCAGATGACGATTCCTTTATCGCAACGCCGTGCTACATCGGAGGCAGTTGACAGTACTGTTCCTTTACTGCTTCTGTACTTCTATCTGGCTGTTGGATGATAAGCAATTTAAGGATCCCACTCATATCGGTAAAGACAGCTGACAAAGAATTTGGTTATCCAGGGAAGCCTTGTAACTAGACTTGGCTAGAAACTACGTTGCTCGACTTTTTATCTCCATCTGATCGAGTTTCACATTTCAATTTTGAGCTCTGTTTGTCAGAATGCTGATCGTTGATTCCGACTTTCCTGAAATGCCGGTACTACTCTGAATTCATGTTGTGTTTGACTTTGAACTCAAGGTGCTTTGACTCATGCTTAACCCGATCAAATTTGACTTGAACTCGACTAGGATTGAAGGACAGTGCCTTTGGAATCCATTCCGACATGGCTCTACGGTTGAGCACTTGAGCAGGGATAGGAAGTGGCCGCAACAGGACCCGGCTGCATCTATCCTCGTCTCTTAGGCCAAAATCGAGATACCGAGGATGTAATATAATGCCCCCTTTGTCCGAGCAGCAAAAGAACGATCTTTTCGTCCTGTCAGGTGCCCTAGCACCCTGGAGCGTCCCACATCAGGGACGGCACAGAACGTATTGACCATTTCCCGTGTCGATCCCACTAGCCGAAGCAAGATCGAGCTTGCTTTTATATCTGAGTGCTACGATCTTTGCATCGGTTCGGATGCTGCTTCACTGTCTTCACCTAATAAGAAAGAACCGCCACCATCGCAGTGTTGAAGCACCTTCTTCGAATCGTCTTGACGTAGTAGTCAGACAACCTTCGTTTTCGTCACTTCTGTTGCCTGAAAGTCTGTAAAGGCAAGATGAGGTCATGGTTTGCACCGTCGATGCCATCCGTACATAGAGTCGACGACTAGATTCGATGCCGGCAAATGTGCTTACATGCGCGGGGCCAAGCTCCCTCCATCCTCTCTCTCTCTCTCTCTCTCACATACGCGGGCCGCTACAGGAGCCACTACAAAAATATCTTTCAAAGCTATGTAGTACGAATCAAATTTGCCTCCACGGGGGTAATTCGCCAAAATTCAGGATGGAATTTATGATTTATGGTCGACGTCATCTTCTTCAATCGTATACGGTCCAGATTTCATTTCCCAGCAAGCATCAACCTTAAATTTCTATTAGTCCGATTAGATTCCGATCCCATACTAAAACAAAAAGCAAAAAAAAAACAACGAAAAAAAGAGATTCTCTCGAAATACTTTTCGTTAATTTTTTTTTATGCCTCACCTGTCTGTGATCGGCCATGGCCGCTCCACACAAGGAATCAAATTAAAGCACTAAAAATTCTGACCGGACTTTTTTCTAGCCGTTAACCGCCGCAGCCCGTTCAAATTCAAAACCAACCCCAGAGAGAGAGACGCTGCCTTTCAACTTCAATCTGCATCTCGTCGCACTTTCACGCTCGCGCCCGCTCTCCCGATTCCTCTCCGCCGCCTGCCCCGCTCCTTCCGCAGCCCCGTTTCGACTCCGATGGGCGTGAAGATGCACGAAGCGCTCCAGCCTCCGCCCGCCGGACCCGGACCCGGAGCCGGACCCGGAGACGACAGGCTCCGGCACAAGCCCGGCGGCCGGAAGCCTCTCCAGCCGAGGAACTCCTCCCCGGCCGCTCTTCCCTCCGGCGACCAGCCGAAGCCGAAGCCCGAGAGGATCGGGATCTCGCCGGTACTCCTCGAGTCGGACAAGGAGAACCGCCCCTATCCTCCTCCCCCGCCGCCGTCGCCGCCCTCCTCCCGCCGCGCCGCCGCGGCTCCTCCTCCTCCTCCGCCGGCGTTGGTGGTGGAGGAGCAGGAGCAGCAGCAGCAGCTGGACGCGTCGCTCGCGGAGGAGCTGGTCGCGGTGAGGAAGAAGCTGGAGAGGCTGAGGGCGGACGGGGAGAGGACGGAGGCGATGCTGAAGGAGAGGGACGGGTTCCTGGCGACCAAGGCGAGGGAGGTGGAGGAGCGTGGGGAGGTCCAGAAGCTGCTCGAGATCGAGGTGGATCGGCTGTACCGGTTGAAGCAGCTCAAGCTCTCGCTCGCGGTAAGCGCACTTCGGGGACCCATCATGTCGACGACGATGATTTCTTGAGCTTGATTTTCGAGAAAGCCTCAAGGGTTTTTTTTTTTTTGTGTGTGTGTTTCTTTCTTGCTGAATCCAGAGGGTGTCGCCGATTCGATCGCTGAGAGAGAGGTCTCACATCAATCAGGTACGCATGAACTCCCATTTTCTCGATCTTGTTCGTTCGAGACAAACCCGAACCACACCACGTTGAGCAGCAGACTGGATCAAATCCAAAGTTTGTTCAAATTGAACCGAACCGAACCGAATGTCGTTCGGCAGCTCGGTCGATTGAGCAGTTTTTGTCTCGCGCCTAGTTGCATCTTCTCTCGTGTTGATTAGGTTGCTGCTTTTTTTTCCTTTCCGACAGTACTGATGATTGATTTATTTTTTCTGGACGATTTCTTTTCAGGAATCGAGATCGGAGAACAGAGAGGAGTCGGTGGGGGAATGTGAAGCGCCGAGCCCGAGCTCCGTCTCTTCGAAATTGAGTGCAGACGAGGATTGATTCGATACGGGTTTTCTCTCTTGTATTCGGGTTTTGATTCGAAATTTGTTTGTAACTTCACTTTTCCTCGTTGAAGTACATAGGGGAGTTTTGGCTAAAGCAATCGCATGATAAGCGGGGTACGCTCCGCTCCACGGGGATTCGGCCGATTGCGAATTTGGAGTCGGCATTCTAGGAGGACATGGTCCCGTGTCATCGACACCACCCGATGGTGCTTCCTAGAGCCTTCTCCTACGAAGGATCCGTTCGGCTCTATCGTTTCGTTCGAGTTCTGTTTTTGCCGCCATGGCTTGTGAGTTCTTTACTGTAAACATCCTTAAGTCAGTTTCAATCCATCATCCTTTGGGGGATCATTTTCCCTTGAATCCTTAAAGATGGCTCTATACAAGATGAGTTCCTTCGAGTGGGTTTGATTTTTGCCTCTCTTGTCTCAATGAGCCATGTTCCATTCCATGCATCATAACCTCGCAACAATTGGTTTTCTTCCCATTGAGAAACGGGGAAACTCAAGACAAAAGTTCATCCTAGATGGTGCTAAAATCATGGCAAGCTTTGGAGCTTGAACATGTTCTCACTCGTTTCTGATTTACAGTCGGGGCGGGCTCTGTGTAGCAAAATCCAAGTTAGGGGTATGCTCACACCTGCTGTGTCGTTTCCCTTTCCCGGCTTTCATCGTTCGCACCATGTTCCGATTACCCAGAGATTTTTTTTTTACCATGACTGGCGCGACATTTTGTGAAGGGGGTTACCGGAGTTGTATAGGTACCGACCATGGCCGTAGCTTTAAAGCGCACCGTGCAATATGCGGTGAACATCTCACTAGAATAGGTTGGAACTTGGATGGCGTCGCGCTGATTGGGCGATTGCCGACTCTCTTGCTGGCGATGCATCAAGTGCAGGGTGCACGGTTCATGATAATACTTGGGGATAAGCAGAGCGTACCCGATTGCATCAACAAGTGAAATAATGTGGTACCGGTTAATAATCCACGCATAGCCGCCCCTAAACTGGCGACTGCAAATATTAATCTTCTCCACGAGGTGAATGGGAAGAGACCGCTTCCAGATTTAAGTAGCTATTTAAACTTCATTTGGATAACCGAAACAGGGGATGCGTGACACACATTACCAACTTGCAAGTGCAACAGAACTCATTAAGACAGATAATTCAACTCCTCGATGAACCAGTCGATGAATTCGAAACACTGCCCTTATCTCCGATTTGTACAGCGGAATGCCAGCAGAGGATTAGCATAGCACTAGCAGGGCAAACTCTAATGCACGATAACTAACATCCCGGTAAAGCTAACGACTCCATGTTCCCTGTGGGTGGACTTATGACAATTTTACCATACAAAATAACAAAGACAAGCTACTTAAATCCTCTCACTATAGAGCCCAGGTACGAAACAGACCACATCCTTTAAAACCAGCACATTACCTGTTTGAAACAGCCAACTCATTTTAAAAATCTAACATGCAAAACAGCAATTTCCACAATGGCCACAACCATACATTCGCGATGATTATGACAGAGAAAAGAAAAGTCATGCACTGCAAGCGGTAGGATTCACCTCAGAAACTCGTATGAAGGGCAAGCAAGCATGCTGATTGACTTTTACCCCAGTGAGCGCGTTTAACAATAACCAGTACCACGGAATTCATACAACACCAAGATCTCGATTAATATGAAAAGACTTCCAAGAGAAATTGATTAACGGAGTTATTTAAGATACAAACCAAGAAAAGCAGTTCGATGAAAAATAGATTGAAAGTCATTTAGAGAGTGGGGCGAGAATTAGCTCTAGCTACTACCTCTAATTAAAACAGAAAACTCTATCACCCAAGATAGGCCATGTCACCCTTACCACACTCAACCAATGTGGTTGAGATCCCCTGAACAAGAATTGGGGCCTCTTAAGGAGCACACTCCACCTATTGTTGAGCTATGAAAGCCTACATTAAACATGACCTATGGATTCTGCAGAGCGTGCATCCGCAGACAACCTATATTCTACAGAAGAGAACAAATGGAAGCTTACAAACACCAAATCAATGATAATGTACCAGACATGTGTTGGTGCTTGTCATCAGGACCTCAGCCACAACTGGACAATGCCCCCAACTAATCTTCCAGCAACAAACGAATACACGAGGACGGTCCCCTGAAATTAAAGATAACAACCCATACCACAAATGATCAGTAGCTGTTCCATCTGAATGGCTGGATTGAGCAAATCAGCAGAACTTCCAGTGGTTGTTACAATTTACACAAGTCACAAAAGTCGTCATAGGTTCATCTGCACTCCTAGTTTGCAATTGATAATAAGTAGTTTTCCGCTGGCCACAGCGACCACACTTGAACTGGTCAGTTGTGGCTTTTGGCGGGCCACCGCGTTGACAGTCAAACAAAGCTTTCTCTTTAATTTGGTGATTCTCACGCTGCCTTTGATCACTGGCCATTTCATCTGGGGTCATTGTGATGAGCCTCTCTGGTTTAACCTCCCCAAGAAGAACTTTCCTTCTTAGGTCCGGATTGTTTGGGTCCTTGATGTTGAACATGATGGATCGATACTTGAATTTTTGCGTTCCATTGGACCGACCTAATTTCTCAAACATGACAGATTCAACGGTGACAGCGACTCGGATTGGATCACATGCATTTACTTCGTCCTTAATATCATCATCAGCCTCACTGGCAACCTTAGAAAGTGCGTCAACAAGTAGTTCCCTAACTTTGTCACGGATAGAATCATTGCACTTGACCAATGCTGTCAACTTCGGAGGAGCATTAGACCCAGCTAATGGTTTGTTATTATTCAATGGCTGTTTCTCCTCTTTGGATATCCGCTCAACTTTGAAACCCCCTTCTCTGTCATTCTTCTCAGACATTAGAGTATGTGTGTCTACAACATTTTTCTCAACTTTGGTGGTTTGAGAACTTGAAACACTACCCAACTTGGTCGAATCACCTCTGTAAACTTTCTCAACTTTCACTGTTTCTACATGTGAAAATTTATCGACCTTTACTGCGCCTGCCTTCTGCCCCTTCTCAACTTTGATACTATCTGCTTTCTCATTTTTCTGCAACAATTTATCATCACTGCCGGACTTCTTTTTATTTTTGGCTGTCTCATCAATGATTATCTTCTTCCAAATCTCAAGCACATCTGCAGCCATTGTTTTAATTGTTTCCGTAGGATGTTTTGTTAGGTGCCTAAGCCGTTTCCCAACCTGAAAGGTATTGCCATCAAAGCATTCATGTGAGGATAACAAGAGAATTTATGCAAGTTTCTCAAATAAGTGAAAACAAACTAGAAATCAAGTTCACCAGTGGATTCCTCCACCATGAATGCATAAAACAACTAATGGAGTCATAATAAAGCAGGAAAGAACAGGTATGTTGGACAAGGACAACAAACTAAAAGCAAGTCCAGCGCTAAGATAAGAAACCCATGATACCAATAGTTCTCATGATCTTTTAATAGGTATTTTAAATGTGAAATTGTCGCATCCAACAGTCTCTTCAAGCCTATTATTATCCCCCTCAGGCAAAAGCAATTTTTTTGTTTTTGCTGTAAAATGAATATGCTACAATTCATGCTCTACTGGGCCTATGTATTCCAAAAGAACAGTGTTAGACAACTGAAAACCTGAAATTTCGTTACAGAGAACCATCATCACTAAAACCCCAAAAGAAAACAATTAATAGAAAGGATATGCGAATTGTATCAAGGAGGCTTTAGATGTTCAACACATTCTAGAAAGCACAGCTACAACTAGCTTTTACTCTAAACCACCACAAGATTTATAAATATGTGCACTGTGGCTGCATCAGCCATCACGTGATAGCATAGCATCGCTGCCTCCTTGGCCGTATCTAGGAAGCTGTTACAGCCAGTTAACCCTCCCCTCCCCCCCTCCAAAGAAAAAAAAAACAAAAGAAAAAGAAAAAAGAAATTGTAAATATTAGCTCTCCTTCTGGACTCTTACGACAAAATCCTCTCCAGCTGTCATTCCGCAAGAGAGCAAGTATGCATCCATGATCTAATGGCCTCTCCACTCTCACTCACCTAATTCTTTAAAAGAATCAGAGGATTGACCTAGAGGCAGTCCACTCTTACCAAATTTAAGAGATCTCATGGGCAGTGTCACTGCATCAACCATCACATGACAGCATCGCTGCCTTGGCCGTAATGGCCTTAATTACGGTCTAGAAAGCTATTACAACTTGTTAACCCCCCCCAAAAAGAAAACTGTGGAGTCGTTGCACCTATCAAATGACCTTCATCCCGGACAACCATCTCTTGTTTGGCACTCCCGTAACGGCTAAAGTTCCAACAATCAAGACAAAATAATATCACTCCTTATAGTATTGAATCCTTGACCTCGGCATAGTTTCTTAATAACTGCCCAAATATTCCCTTCTTTTGACAACTAAAAAAATCTATCCACCTACGACAGATGGCTATACGATATAGTAGAGCATGTGCTCCTATATATTTGGTGGGGAACACTTCTCTCTTTTAGGTGCCTCATGCGCGCATGCAATTTCCTGAGGATTTTTCCTTCTCTTGACAACCATGACCATCCGCATCTAAAAGCACCAAAATAGCCCAGCATTTTACTAAAAAGTACCATCAACAAGGTAGCTATTGGCTATGGAAGAAAAGAGAGAGAGGCGCGGCCTGGAAGAAATAGTCAACTGCCAACAATTGCTACGGCATTGCTAGATTTACTTATCCAACAAATACCGGCACACTGAATACACATAATAAAAAATAATGTCTTTAGAACAAGCTAAATAGAGAGGCCAATAGAAAGAGCTAAAAAGGATTTTTCTTGCTCTGCCTTATCCATAGGAACAGCACAATTAGCAAAGTACTCAATTCCAAAATTGATAGATCAACGCCAACACTCAAACTGCATCACTCAAATCAAGGAGGGTCGTCCCCTTCAAATTCTAATGTCTACCAAGCAAAAATCATAACCCTCTAATTCCTCAAATTGCATTCTCAAAGACTCATTCTCTACTCTACTCTTCAACCCAATTCTGCCATTCAAAGAAAATTTACCTGGGTGGCCACGAGAGCGTCGTACGAAACCGGGAAGCTCTTGAGCCGTTTCAGAGAGTCCACGCACCGGGAAACCTCGGGGCCATTCGACGGCACCCCGTCACCCGCCGCCGCGTCGGCGGCCTTCTTCGCCCTCTCGAAGAGCTCCACCAGCTCTCTATCCATCGAATTCGCGACCTAGAACCACATCGCCCGACCCAGAAATCGACCGAACAAGAAAGACAAAAGGAGCCCACATCAATCACCAAACCGCGCGCACGCTCAAAACAAAGCGAGAGAAAAACCAAGAAACTCCGACGGCGGTCCGTGCAAGAACCGGCCGGAACGGAGAGAGATCTGGGGAAATTTACCGGAGGGCAGAGCTACGGCGCGGAGCTACGGCGTCCGAGGAAGGTGTCAATCGCTTCGGAATACTCTTCAAGGTTTGCTGCCTTGTCCGCCGAACGATCTCGTACATATATATATGGAGAGAGAGAGAGAGGATTTTGACTTGGAGGAGACTTGACAGGATCGACGGTGGATATCGGGCTCGTAAGATCCTGTTCCGAGAACGGACGGCTGGTGATCGATCTGTGGCAAATCGGTCGGGTTTCCTGTTCAGTTGTGGTTCCGGGAAAGGATTCTTTTTGGTCATATATAGTCACGCTGATGAAATTTCCACATGCGGTACGAATTGGGGAATCCCGATTGTTTGGATTCTGCTTCTATATATAAAGATTGTAAATTTGATTATTCGAATTAGTGATTGCTTAAGAATCTTCTGGAATGCAAGTGTAAACCTGCGGAACGTTTTTCTCCGGTCCGGTTCAAGACGAGTTAGGAAGAGATCAGAGCCAAGAGCCCTAGGATAAGCTTCTCCCGACACTTAAAGCCATGTATACTAGGGGTGTATATAGAAACCGAAACGATCTGGGAACCGAACTGGACCGACTGATTCTGGGCGGTTCCTGATTTCAGGTGCGGAACCGAAATACTCGGACCGATATATTTTCTTTATTTAATTTTTCCTTTTCTTTTGAAGAGTCAAGAGAAAGATTACCAAAACCTTGAATCGGACCGGTTCAACTCAGGTTCCATCGGTCCAGTTCCTTGTTCCAAGGTGGAACCGGCCCAATCCGGGAATCGATCACCCAAATGTATACATCGGCTAGTAACGCTTACCTTTCAAAAGGGACAGCCGGCTATTTCTAGACAGTCGATGCCAACATGACCGAGGCCGATTCCCAGAACCACGGTTATCCTCGGTTCGTCTGAGATCGTGAACGGACGAAAGCTGCGCCGGAGGCGACTCGTCGGAGTTTGCCGGCGACCCTAAATGCTGGGTCGCACTCATTAATGTGATTACCAAGTGGTCCTTCTTGTGGGCCGGGCCTGTGGTTACTTGGGCTTGTATGAGTTCAGTGCGACCAGTGAATCCAGTTTCTTCCTTGGGCCTTCTTATTCACTTGTGGGCCCAAGTCATGGGCGGAGGCTAATCGGGTCAAGATATTTCGACCCACCATGACACAACATTAAATATTGATCTAGAGTAATTTATAGTATTTTTCCGATTGATATTAGTAAGGGTTAATATTACGAAAAACCCTAAACTGGTACATATATGACAAATTTATCCCAAACTAAATTTTTGACCAACAAAAACTCTAAATTGGTACACATGTGACAAATTTACTCAAAACTAATTTTTTGACCACCAAAAACCTCAAACCGATACACATGTGACAAGTTTACTCTCCATTAGTTTCCTTTAAATAAGATTAATATCAGGAAAAACCACGGTACACCTGTGACAAATTGAAGGTAAAACTCTAAATTGGTACATTCGTCAACTGCCACGTGTCATCAAACTTAGCAATTTGACAGTAAAATTTAATCGAAAGTAATGGAAGGTAAAATTGTCACGTGTGTATTAGTTTAGAGTAAATTTGTTACAGGTATACCGTTTTAGGGTTTTTCATGGTATTAACCATGTTAGTAATATGTCTGCAACCATCTCTTTACGAGGCATGCCACATCTAGGCGGCGCAGTACGAGCCATTTGACGTTTCGTTCATGATGCGAATCCAACTCATGACATCGTGAAAGAGAAGTGATCCTTTGCCACTCGGTCGCCCGCCTTGGCGATATTACGAACTGGCATGAAGTGTACTAGAATGCCAATCCCCATCAAGAATATCATATAATCAATCTTCTAGACCAGACAAAATTGTAAACTCACAAAAATAACAACAACCCTCTTCGACGACTTGATGCCCGACTCGTACGTCGCTATTGAAAGTCATCTAGAAGTCCGATGAGCATAAGCATAGTGACTCCAAGAATTGCTCCTTTGTCGAAATTATTGTTAACCTTCAAATAATTTCCCAATCGAAGTCGACACTAAGGTTTAGATATTAATTTGTGATGTAAATAATTATGCATATGGTTATTAGGTCACTGCATCTTTAGACCGGTCAAACTATACTCAAAACCCTAATAATTTCTTGGGTCTTCCGTTCATTGGCAGCGACAAGGTTGGAATATTATCATTAGGTCACTTCACCTTTTGACTGGTCAAACTATAATCAAAACCCTAATTGTTTCTTCGATCTTTCATCCATTGGCAGTATCCAGGTTGGAAGTTTATGTCTTCCGATTTCTTTTCTGAAGTGGATGAGTGTCACGTCTCCATCGAGCGGTACGATAGTAACACGATAGCGAAAATGATAATGTACAAGGTACGTATCGAGATATATATATATACATATATATATACATATATATATCATTTATCCTAAGGTATAGGACGAATGTTGGCTCAATATATTTGAATAAGATTCGTAAATGAAGTTTTCATTAGCTTACTTCGAGCATGTCTTAATTGAGAAAAACTCGTAAGCAAATGAAAATAGTTATGAGAAACATCGGTATCTAGTGATTGAATTTTGTTTCAATATTTTACTATCTGATAAGAAATCAAGAAAAATTTGAAGAACAAATATGAAATGGATTAAACATTGAAGTACTATTATGGGAGTATAATTTGACGCGTAATATATGTACATACATTCTCGTACCTAAAATAAAAGAGTAACTTTTTTTCATAAACTCAAAAAAAAAACACGAGAAAAATAAAAGTTTTAAACCTAAAAGAACTATGATAAGACTCAACTCACCGCAAATAAATCTTAAACCCTTCAATGCACTGCACTAAAAAACCGTGTCCATCATTAAGATCTTCAAATTTGTTCTCTAATGATAAGAAAACACTTTTCACTTAAGTAAATTCGTATACAAGAAACACCCCATAACCTCTTGTATTAAATAAAATATGAGTCGAGATTCGGACGAATATCCCTGACTTTTAGAATCGCTTGTGTTCGTCAAACGTTTTTCCGTTTTCCTTTGCATATGTCCAGATGCATTGTTTCAGTTCTACACTAACGTCATGTTCGACCAACGCTTTGATCTTTTGCCAAAACGAAGATAAGTTTATTGTGGGGGTCGACATCATTTCTTAATCATATATCTTCCAAACGTTGTCGAACTGTCTCCTTGGAAAAACAAATGGAAAAGAAAGGTGGTGGGCACAGCCCAACCTAATTTGCAGATCACACTAAATTTCTGATGGGACCGGTGTGACTGGTGACTCCATAGGACTACTACAACGTTGGAACTAAATGCATGGTATGTTACGGAATGATTGGAACACCGCAATCATCACGATCTGGTGGAAATCGAGGACAGAATTGCACTGAGCTGCAATCCTAAAATGATTCATGATGATTGGAAAGTTTATTTGGGTTTTGAATGAATTTGATTAAGGTAGCGAATGATAACCATTCTGTTCCGGAATAAGTTTTTGAAACAGAAATAGATTTTTCTATTTTTGATTTAAAGATGAGTTTCTGAGAAAAGAAACCCGTTTGATAACGACAAAAAATTTCTATTTTTGGAACAGAAACCCGTTTGATAACAGCACAAAATTTCTATTTCCTGAAACAAAAACCCGTTTGATAAACAACACAAAATTCTATTTCCAGGAACAAAAATCCATTTTTTTAGAAATGGAATAAAAATAATTAGAAAATCCTAAAAAATCCTAAAAATCTCAAAAAAATTCAAAAAATCCAAAAATATTTGAAAAATTCTAGAGAAATTCATCACAATTTCCAAAAAATAAAAAAATTCAGATTTCGGGAAAATAGGAAATTTGTTGAATTTTTTCAAAAAAAAAATCAAAAAATCAAAAATTTCAAAACTTCATAGAATGGCTTAAAATACCTGTGGCCACCCACTTTTAGTGAAATTTAAAATTTTTTAGGTGCCCAAAAAAAATCAAAAAATAAAAAATTTCAAAACTTTACAGAATAGTTTAGAATACATGTGGGCACCCACTTTGAGTGAAATTTAAATTTTTTAAGGCGCTCAAAAAAATTCAAAAACTCAAAAATTTCAAAACTTCACAGAATAGCTTAGAATACCTGTGACCACCCATTTTGAGTAAAATTTTAATTTTTTGAGTAGAAAAAAAAAGCAAAAAATCAAAAATTTCAAAATTCACAGAATGACTTAGAATATCTGTGGCCACCCACTTTGAGTGAAATTTAAATTTTTTGAGGTGCCGAAAAAAAAATAAAAACATAAAAAAATCAAAAATTATAAAACTTCACAGAATGACTTAGAATGCCTCTAGTCACCCACTTTGAGTGAAATTTAATTTTTTTTATGTGCCCAAATGGTATTTTTGATTTTTTTGATTTTTTAATTTTTTTCGGCACCTAAAGAAAATTAAATTTCACTCAAAGTGGATGACCACATGTATTCTAAGCTATTCTGTGAAGTTTTGAAATTTTTTATTTTTTGCTTTTTTTTCTTTTTTTCAGCACCTAAAAACAATAAAATTTCATTCAAAGTTGGTGGCCACAGGTATTCTAAGCCATTCTGTGAAGTTTTGAATTTTTTTTTTTTTTTTGCTTATTTTTATTTTTTTTCGGCACATAAAAAAATTAAATTTCGCTCAAAGTGGGTGGCCACAGGTATTCTAAGCAATTCTGTGAAGTTTTGAAATTTTTTATTTTTTTATTTTTTTCGGCACCTAAAAAAATTTAAATTTCGCTCAAAGTGGATAGCCACAAGTATTCTAAGTCATTCTGTGAAGTTTTAAAATTTTTGATTTTTTGCTTTTTTTCATTTTTTTAGGCACGTAAAAAAAATAATATTTCGCTCAAAGTGGGTGGCCACAGGTATTTTAAGCCATTCTGTGAAGTTTTGAAGTTTTTGCTTTTTTGCTTATTTTTATTATTTTTTTTGCATCTAAAAAAAATTAAATTTCTCTCAAAGTGGGTGACCACAGGTATTCTAAGCCATTCTGTGAAGTTTCAAAATTTTTTATTTTTTTATTTTTTTCGGCACCTAAAAAAATTTAAATTTCGCTCAAAGTGGATGGCCACAGGTATTCTAACACATTCTGTGAAGTTTTAAAATTTTTTATTTTTTGCTTTTTTAAATTTTTTTCAGCACCTAAAAAAAATTAAATTTCGCTCAAATTGGGTGGCCATAGGTATTCTAAGACATTTTGTGAAGTTTTTAAATTTTAGATTTATTTTTTATTTTTTATTTTTTTGGCATCTAAAAAAAATTAAATTTCGCTCAAAGTGAGTGGCCATAGGTATTCTAAGCCATTTTGTGAAATTTTTTATTTTTTATTTTTTTCGGCACCTAAAAAAATTTAAATTTCGCTCAAAGTGGGTAGCCACAGATTCTAAACCATTCTGTGAAGTTTTGAAATTTTTGATTTTTTACTTTTTTTTCCCACCTCAAAGATCGTGACTTCCAGACGAACATGTGTTTTGAAGAAAGAGTTCTCTAAGAAATGATTCTCCTTTTTGGTCTAGAAATAGAAAACCTACTTTTTTTTTGTTCTGATTTCTGGTTCAGAATCGGTTCTGGAACAAAAAGTTGTTCTAGAAATAGAAAAATGGAATTACGTTACCAAACGGGTTTCTGGTCCAAAGCTATTTCTGGGAACAGAAAACCAATTCTAGACATAACCAGAATGGTTATCATGCGCTTACTAAGTGTGCAGCTATGTTATAGTAATGTCGATATATAGAGAATTGGAGACTGTTTTGATGAAGAATTGGTTGACAATCAAGATCCATATTCATAGAGGGATAAAGAGTGTTAAGCTTTGGAAAATGTATTAGCAAACTGTGGAAGCAAGTTTAGAGCGACGGGATGATGAACCATGTCAACCTAAACCTTTTGTCTATCCATTTATAGCAGGATTGTTGTAGAATGAGTTAAGTTTTGCGATGTAGAAAGCTTCACATTTACGACAAGGCAGTACTTGCACTTTTTGTTGAGCTAGTGAATTTTGGCCTAACTGGAGTGCTAGAATTGGAAGAGAAGAGCGGGCACATCTAAACTAAAAACTTTACAAATATCACTTTTATTTTCTTTTTCGCTAAACTCTTTATAATCCGTTGTTAACATTGACAGTTCACTTGCACATAGAAGCAAGGTTTTCAAAAGGGGTTGATTCTACGTATATCCGTTTATTTGTTCGGAAAAGCAATTGACCCTCCCTCCTGGTTGCTTATTTAGACCTAACTAGGGATGTGCAAAAGAATCAAGAATTGTCCGAACTGGATCGAATCGGCCAATTCTGAGCAGTTCCTAGGGTAATCGGTGAGTATCAATTCGGTTCTCGATTCCTAGCGTGGAACCACCTACCCAAACCACTCGGACCAGATTAGTATATATATAAATATATATTTAATTGTTATGTTTAGAAAACCTTAATTAGCTCTCTCTCCCACTCTCTACTTCTCCTTCCTCACTCCGCAGTCTTACTCATGAACGCTCTCTCTCAAAAGGAAACCCTAGCCTCCGGCCACCTCTCAACATGTTCCTCTCAATACTCTTGCCTTATCTCGCTCTCGGTCGCTTCTCAGTTGAGCTCTCACCTTCGGCCCTTTATCGCGACATCACAGTTGCAGCCTCGCCTCCCTTTCTCACTCTTGCCTCAATGTAATGGCTATTCTCTTGTTGTTATTGCTTGATTTATGTTCCTGGTGTAGACGAATCTGTTGGAATTGATGGTGTTGTCACAGCCTCGCCTCCCTCTTATCTCGCTCTCAGTCACCTTAATGTAACCGCTGTTTCCATGAACCCACTTCGGAACTGCCTACTTCGAAACCGATCACCCCTAGACCTAACAATTGGCGTTAAAGATTTCCATAATTGAAGTTGATTATAAACCTATTACGTCCCCATTATAAGTATGGAAATGTGCCGTGGAATGGGAAAAGTGTCAAAAAAAATCATAAACCTATTGTATTTATGCCAATTTAGTTTTAAACATTTTAGTCATGTGCCAATTCAATCCTTTTGGCTGATTTTGGCCAGATATTGTCGAAGTGGATGCTGGCCAGCCTGTGGCACTGTTGGTGCTGACGTGAACAACTTTTAATAATATTTTAAAATTTTTCGGATTTTTTTATTGTTCTTTTCTTTCTTTTTATTTTTTTTCATTTTCCTTTCTTCTTCCTCCAGCCGATCACCGGACCTCAGTGATCGGCCAGAGGCCAGGGTCGGCGAGATCGAGGCAAGGCCTCTCTAGATCTAGTGAGGGTCGAGCCTCGCCAGCCATGGGCGAGGCCCGACCTCACCAAATCCGGCGAGGTCGAGGCCGCAACCTCGCATCCACTAGTGAGGGCGAGGGACCCTCGCCAGATCCGGTGAGGACAAACATCGCCAGGCCACCGCGAGGTTGCCCTCGCGGCCATCTGGCGAGGTCGACCTTGTCGGCCCTGGCCTCTGGCCGATTGCTAAGGTCCAACGACTAGCTGAAGGAAGAAGAAAGGGAAGGAAAAAAGATAAACAACAATATTAAAATATTATAAAAAATTATCCACATCAACGTCAATGGTGCCACGCAAGTCAGTCGGCATATACATGGCCAAAGTCAGTCAGCGTGAATTGGCACTTCGTCAAAATGTTTAGGACTAAATTGGTGCCGCAAAAATGTTTAGGATTAAATTGGCACAAATGTAATAGGTTTAGGACTTTTCTAGTGCTTTTCCCTGCAAAAATCCTATATATTTTTACGAAAGATCATAAGGGGAAGTTTGAATCAATACCTATTAACACGTGTTTAGGCAAACCCAATTCCTTCCTAAAGCTTGACCATGAAATCATGATAAAACTAAATTTGTTAATCGCTTCATGCTGTTTTGGTAATTTGATCAAGGCTTTATTTCAGTAACACCCTCAGACGTGCCCCTCGGAGCACGCTTTTGCTATTTGTACTTTTGAAAGTGATTTAATCGTGATTTTTGTGCATTACGACAAATCTTCGTTTTAGCCCTTTTTACAAACGAACTTTCTATCATGTTGGCTTGTCGCCTTTACGTTTTAGTCCCAAAGCTTCACATTTTTCCACTAAGTAGAAGATTAAATTGGCCTAAGTTTGATGGCAAAACGGCTCGTGGGGCGCACAAATGAAAAAGGCATATACTATAGGGGGATAAATCCGAAAGCAACCCACATGTACCTACCAGGACCAAAGAAAGGTAATTTTCATTAAAATTTTGTCGTTTTAAAAAAAAATGGAAATAACGCGATTTCGATAAGAATAATGCTAGACGTGCCAGACGACCTTACATAATTTAAATGGGTGTCTGTACGAGTGGACTCGAACTGCGAGCTCATTGATATGTCGAACGATTTAATAAGCAAACCAAACCATTTGGCACTCCCAATTTCACTTTTTAATTCTACTTCATCCGAATCTTGAGGGCTCGCACCCTCCGACCCCTCTTCAATCCGAAACCCCCCCGGAAACTTTCACGGAAATCAAATGCCGACGCGTCGATATGCGCATGAATTTCTTCCTACAGTATTACGAAATTCAAAGCAATTAATACGAGAATCACAAATAAAAAGGTACTCCCCTCGTTGCTCAGATGTGAACAGAATCGCCAGTATTCTTAAATCCGAGATCCGGAAAACTTGCGGACCCATCATCGGATGAGGACACGCGTGGGAATTATTCGATTGGCCCGAAAATTGAAAAGGAAAAATGGAATAATTCTTCGTGTGAACGGGGCAGGGTTTTTCCTTAACAACAACAACTCTGGTTTTGTCCTCTAGCGACAAAAGGGTTCCGGGAAGGGGGGGGGGGGTATTGTCGTCAAATCACGAGCGCGAAATCGTCCGCCCGAGATGTGAAATTTTTCGGGAAAAAACAAGCCTGGGGTTTTCCGCCCAACTTGGATTTGTTTAAGGAAATAACGTGTGAAAGAGCGCTACGCGGTTCCGGATGCGAACCGGGGGGAGGCGATGATGATGATGATGACGCACGGGCCGTGACGTATGGGCCGTGAGATCACACGCTGTTCGTAATGGGCGTGACCGAGCCCAGCCCCCACTCGCCCCCCCACAGCGCGCGTGCGCGGCACCCCCACCTAACAGTCTCCGGCGGGCTAACACTATATATAAATTCGATTCATCTTTAGTGAAAGTGAAAGTTGAAGAAACAAAACAACCGTCTCTACAATATCCTGATTCTTCCTTGCTCGGGCAAATATTATCTCGGTTCCAGCCACTTCGGAGCAAATCCCCCACCAATGCCTAGCCATTCCCCTTATCCAGCCGTTGCCCTCTCCTTGGAGTTGCAAGAAACATCGCAATCGCAACCAACAAAAGGCGTAAACATGCTTTCAGCCTTCAAACCCTGTTTACCTCTCACTCAAGTCCGACACAATCCATCAAGACGCTTTCTTCCATAAGCCGTGGGGACCCATTTTTTTTTATTTGTCCAGGAAGCTTGGTGGAAGCGGTTTCATGGACCCACTTGGGAATCGGACTGGACCGGCGTTCGGCTCCCGGGTGGGTCCATAGAACCAATGGATGGTTTCCGATTCCAATTTTTTAGAACTGATCCTTAGTAGGCGATTCTCGATTCCAGGGTGGGAACTGCCCACCTGGTCCATGCTCACCCCTAGCAAAAGTCACCAAAAACCTCAATTTATATTCACTGTGAAGCATCTACTCTAAACTTTTTTTCTACGACACCAAAAACTCTAAACTTATATTTGTGTAACATATTTACCTCCGTCAAAATTTCGTTAATGAGGACCATTAAAAATCTGCCTAAATATGTTGTTGACATGACATGACACTCATGTGACTTAGATATTAAGCCAAAAGTGCCATTTGTTTTACTTTTTATTTTTCCTCGATTGCCCTTCAATATACATAAGGCCCACTTAGTGAGTAACCATCCACTTTTATTACACCACACCAGCTATACGACTAATAGACAAAATAGTTTTTCGAGAGGGCTAATGTGACAGGAGAATCATGTCATCCTCGGCTTAAATTGGGATAAGTGCATTAGAAATCCTAAAACTTGTTACGAAAGTGTAATTAAGTCCTAAAACTTATAAAAATTGCAATCAAGTCATAAAACTTGCCAAATTGATGCAATTGAGTCCTTTAGTTAACTTCTTCCAACTTAGGTAATGGAAAATGCTGATGTGGCTTTTTTAAAAATTTTCTCTCTTCTACATGACGATGATTTAGTTAAAACATGAAACATAAAACTAAAACGATGTCATTTTGATCCAAATTTACTTTTTTAATACAAATCTTATTTAAGTTAAATAAAAAAATATGCTAAATAAAAAAAAGGAAGAAGGCAAAACGGACGCCCTCTCTGCCGCCGCCCCAGCATCGGTGGAAAGGTCCGGCTACGGAGGGGGATGGGCCGGCCAGTCGGCAAGGGTCGTTGGCCCTCGTCCAGATCTAGCCGTGGACGAGGGTTGCGGGCCTCCCCCAGATCGAGCGAGGGTTGCCGACCCTCGCCCAGATCTAGCTGAAGGCTACCAATGGCTGGGGTTGGCTACGATGAGGGTCGCCAGCCATTGGTCAAGACCTAGCAACCCTCGCGGATCACTGGCCGGCCCATCCCCCACCATTACCGGTCCTTTCTGGAGATGGTGGGGCGATAGCGAAGAGGACCTTGCAGGCCGTTGCCGTTTTGCCTTTTTATTTTATTTTAAATATAGCTTTATTTTTTAATTTGATTTAAATAAAGCTGTATTAAAAATTAGATTTGGACTAAAACGACGTCGTTTTAACTTTATATTTCATGTGTTAGCAGTGTCATCGTTGCGTGGGAGAGAGAAAATATTAAAAAAAGCTACGTCAGTATTTTCCGTTACCCAAGTTGGACGGAGTTAACAAAAGGACTCGATTGCATCGATTTGACAAATTTTAGGACTTAATTGCACTTTTGTAAGTTTTGTGACTCAATTGCATTTTCGTGATAAATTTTAAGACTTCTAGTGCAGTTAACCTGAAAATACTTGAGACCCACAGTAATAAATGAACGATATTTTTTTATTATTTGAAGTTAGTCCATCTCTCTATTTGCCATTTTATGATGCTCACATGTTCAATGATAAGAATCTACGTTGTTCTAAGACAAGACAACTTGTCAATAAGTACTTCCCCTGTAATGAGAATAATTAAACGTGAGAAAACCAATTTTACATTACAAGAAATTTTGTTTTGGCCAATTAGCTTTAGAAGAAAATAATAGCATCACATTTTCAAATAAGAATCTCCGCTAAAACAATGACCAATAATATATGCATAACCACTTGAACACAACGATATAAAGAACAATCCTGAGATGCAGGTAACAAATTATATTGACTTTTGGGAACACACAATTCAGTCACATAAAAGATATATCTTACATGTTAATATATTACACTCATATCTACCAATTTTTTCTAGCTCGATGATTTTTTTATCATAGGATTTTTCTCCATCAGTTATATTTTTCTGCTCTTTTTCTATTGATAAAAAGGAATAACAGATACGAAAAAATGATGATCACCTTAGGCTTTAATCTTCATGATTGTAATTTAGAGTCACATGCATAATATGGCATATGAGCGGATGAAATCATCACTCCCATCGATATATGAAAACAACAATAACAACAATAATAATAAGGGATAATGACAAAAATGATTAATAAATTTTAGCCGAATATGCAATGTGATTCATGAACTTTTAATTTGTTTAATGTGGTTACTGAATTTTAGCACAAAGTTCAATGTCGTCCCTGAATTTTTACTTTGTTCAATATGGTTCCTAAACTTTTTTGTATATGTTCAAACTAATCCCTGAACTGTATGAAAATGTTTAATATTGTTCCTGAACTTAAATTAATAGAAGGATGACATTGAACATTTTCATATAATCCAATGACTAATTAGAACATAAAGTTTATGTATCACATTGAATAAACTAAAAGTGCATGAATGACATTACACATTGAGTTACAGTTCATGGACCATATTCCACATCGGATCAAAATTCAGAGACTATTTATGTCATTTTCTCTAACAATAACAAGATAAGATAAAGATAAGACAATCCTTTTGAGAATAGAAATTTGCCGTGGATCATGATATCCCACGCGCCGCGCTTGGGGGGATGGATAGATCCCACAGGACGCGGAATTTTCGCACCAAGCTTCCTCTTTCTTATCTTCGTTGCCTCTTGCACATTACAACGAGCTCTTTTGTCCTCCCCCCTTCTCTTTCTCTCTCTCTCTCTCTCTCTACCTTGCCTAGTTCGATTTAAGGGCCTCTCACTTCCTTTCTGCACTTTCACTCCTTCATCCCAAAGCAAAGCACAGGACCCCTCTCATCAATGGAGCGTCCCTCTTGGCCTGCGAACCTCCCCTCCAGCTGCAAGCACGCCGTCGAGGAGCTCCTCCGCGGCCAGGAGTCCGCGAAGAAGCTCCGGGATCTCTTCAACGCCCTCTCTCGAGCCGGCGCCGGCGACCACGACGGCGCGCGGCACCCGGTGTCCGCCGAAGATCTGGTCGTCAACGTCCTCCAGTCGTTCGACAACACCCTGTCCCTGCTGAGCCGCGCCGAGCCTGACCCCGACAAGTTCTCGCCGGTCCCGGTCAAGGCCTGCGTCAAGTCCGAGGACTCCGAGGAGAGCAGCAAGACCTCGGTCCCCAGAGATCGCCGCGGATGTTACAAGAGAAGGTAATTAAGGGCAGAGAAATTCTTGCTTTTCTATGAAAGTGGGCAGATCTCTTAGAACTTAGGAAGAAGGGAAGACATGAAAAGATCGTTTTGCTGTTCATAGATTGACACAACTTGACAGATCATGATTGGAATATAACGAATTTGTCTAACTTGCAAGAAAAAAAGTTTTTTTTGTCATTTCATTTATTTATCTATTTTGTTATTAGTTAAATTATGTATATGGGTCTAAATAGTTCTAACATGAATAGGAAATTATTCATTTATCTGCAGAAAGACTTCGGATACACAGACAAGACTGGACCATAATTTGATCGACGACGGGCACCAATGGAGGAAATATGGCCAGAAAGCGATCCTCAACTCGGAGTTTCCAAGGTACTTCAAAAATGATGTATATCCATTTCATTGATTTTTCATATATGGAAGAAGAATATTGTATGAAGTAGGTAGATATCAATTATTGCTTGATGTCTAAAACAAAAATTATGTGGGAATCTTTACAAGGTAAGAAACTCACCCATTTTCATCAATTGGCTAATATATTTATGCTTCTCTCATGTTGAACAATTAAACAAATGACTAGATGGTCGTCGACCCACCTCGTGCTATAAATTAGGGCAACTGAGTTCTTTCTCAAATATACTAAATTTTAACTTCATTCTACCATAACCCCACATAATTTAGAATCTAATCGAAACGAACACACTAGATAGCTTTTCATCGTCTGTCATCATATGCAAATTGTTTGGGGTTATTCTTTGGATATGAAGCATCTGAACCCATAAATCTCCAATCAAGTGTTCATTGATGTGTTGATGTTCATACATGTTTGTAAACAAATGATTAAAGCTGTATTTTGGGGCACTTGCAGGAACTACTTCAGGTGCACTCACAAGATTGACCAAGGGTGTCAAGCGACCAAGCAGGTCCAGAAGATAAAGGATGACCCAACCGTTTACAGGACCATATACCAAGGCCACCACACTTGCGAGAGCCTCATCCTCAAATCCCCCCCGCTCATCCTGGACTCACCAAGCCCGGGGGACTCCTCCATCCTCGTCAGTTTCAACACCAGCCTCACTTCCAAGCAAGACAACAACCACCCCTTCTCTTCTTCGACTTTCTCGTCGGTGAAACACGAGCAGAAGCTGCTTGGAGATGATGATCTGACGCCCCGCCACGGCTGCCACGACGGCAACAGCAACAGCAACAACAACCGGTCCACATCGTCCAACTACTATGCCGTGTTCGAATCGGCTGGGGAGATCTCGGCCCTGTCGTCAGATCAAGGGGATGTGATGTCTAGCTCCCATAGCTTTGACTTGATTGTGGAGTCTGATTTTGATGATCTGTTGGACATTGTTGAATGTTGATCTTGGTGTAGCTTCTTTTTTTTTTTTTCAAAATTTGAGAGGTGCTTCCTTAGCTGAGTTTCCTCGTACATATATGTCCATGTGGGAGTTTGTTTAGAAGACAGAAGGAGCCAAATAATAGCCACTGTAATGATATCTATGTTGTGGAACATATTTTGTAATTACATGCATGGCGTTTTGTCTATCCTTGATGCCAAAGATTCTCTCACTTTGAGGAACCCAAAAGACAGTCTCACCCATTGTACGATTTCTTGTCTTGACACAGAAACTGGGGTCCCTTCGATTGGCAATTTTAGTGAAATATCCATTGTAGTCATGGTGTCCATCCGTCATGAGGGTTGGGGCTTTTAGTAGAAATACTTAGGTACGTACCGCGGAAAAAACCACGAATGGTTGCAGATGATCGCCAACCCAAGAAAACAGAGAAAAAGATGATGAGGGCTTCCTACAATGGCATCAGATATCATCGGACAGAATAAGATTGGAATAATACTGTATTTCTTTTTGAACTCTCATATGAAAAGTGATCATGTACTGCAGGCAGAATTGGAAGCAGACATAATTCCTCTAACAGCCCGCAAAGAATGCATGAATGACTGGTCAAGTCATGCTGGCTGAAAGAATAATATTTTTAGACCTTATCAGATGCAGACTGTGTGATGTCTTCGACGATTGTTGAATTTGACACCAGATATGCCATGATTTCGATGGAGGACGTTGAGAGGACAGCCATCCGTTAAAGGAAAACAGCTGTGCAAATGTAAAAAAAGCCTTCTTATAGAAAGAGCGACCACACTCCTCTCTGCTCTTTAAGGGAACAATTTGCTTTTCCATCTTTCAGTGGGGACACGTTTTGCGGCTTTCAAATCTTGGATAATGCATATCATTTTGCATCAAACTGATTCGGATCATCTGGTGCAGTGACCCAAGATTCTATCTTTGATCGAACTGCGTTAACAGATGGACTCGCCATGGGGACATAATTGCCGGTTCGAGGATCTGGTTTTCTGAAAAAGTGGGACGGATACAATAAAGAAAGGGTTTTCTTCAAAGTATTGCACACAATCGAAGTAAAGTTTGATTCATATAAAACCTAATTTTCGCAAAATTAAGTTGAGGGAAAACTTACACCCAAAGTTCTAAACGTTTGGCCAATGTCCAATCAAGTTCTAAACGCTTGAATTTTGGCAATCAAGTCTTGAATGTTTATGAATATGGTGTAATCGAGTCCTTCCAACGATCGTTTAGGGAAACCTACTCACGTGGTATGCCAAAATCTGACATGTCGTTTTCTAAATATTTTTTACCATGTATGGCACTAACATGGCTTTGAAGGTTAGGGGCAACTGTCCCTCGAGGCGGGTAGGCCAGGGCTTGGGAGCCATCACGTGGTGGTGGCCCCACAGCTAGCCACCACCGCGCCAGTGCCGACCGACCCTTGTTTGACGACATGAGACCATGAAATCATGAGCAAACTAAATTTGTTAATCGCTTCATGTTGTTTCGGTAATTTGATCGAGGCTTTATTTTAGTAACATCCTCAGACGTGCACCTCGGAGCACGCTTTTGCTATTTGTACTTTTGAAAGTGATTCGGTCGTGATTTTTGTGCATTACGACAGTTCTTCGTTTTAGCCCTTTTACGAACTAACTTTCTATCATGTTTTTATCGCTTTTACATTTTGGTCCCAAAGCTTCACATTTTTCGACTAAGTAGAGGATTAAATTGGCCTAAGTTTGATGGCAAAACAGTTCATGGGGCGTACAAATGAAAAAGGCAAATACTATAGAGGGATGAATCCGAAAGCAACCCACATGTACCTACTAGGACAAAAAAAAAGTACTTTTCATTAAAATATTTTTTTTTAAAATTGAAAATAGCGCGATTTCGATAAAAATAATGCTAGTCGTGCCAGGCGACCTTACATAATTTAAATGGATGTCAGTACAAGTGAACTCGAACTTCGAGCTCATTGATCTGTCGAACGATTTAATAAGTATGGCAAACCATTTGGCAACCCCAATTTCACTTATTAATTCCACTTCATCCGGATCTTGCGGCTCGCACCCTCCGACCCCTCTTTAATTCGAAACCCCCGAAACTTTCACATGATTCAAATACCGACACGTCGATACGCGCATGAACTTTCTTTTTTAACGATATTATGAAATTCAAAACTATGAGAATCACAAATAATAAAAGCATTTTTCTCGTTGCTTAAATGTCAACAGAATCGCCAATATTCTTAAATTCGAGACCCGAAAAAATTTCCGGACCAATCATCGGATGAGGACGCACGTGGGAAACTAGCCAATCCGGGCATAATTAAAGTTTGAAAAAAAAGTAATCATTCGATTGGCCCAAAAATAAAAAAAAAATGGAATAATTCCTTGTGTGAACGGGGGCACGGTTTTTCTTAACCCGCGCGACAAACTACTCTGGCTTTGTCCTTTAGCGACCAAAAGTTGCGGAGGGGTGTTATCGTCAAATCACGAGCGCGGGACCGTCCGCCATGACGTGGATTTTTCGGGCAAAAAAAAAAAGATCTACGCGGCTTCCGATGGCAACCAGGGGAGGCGATGATGATGACGCAGCGGACGTGACGTACGGGCCGTGAGATCACACGCTGTTCGTAAAGGGCGTGACGGTGCACCGCCCACTCGCCTCCCCCCCCCCCCCCCCCACACGCGCGTGCGCGTCACCCCCACCACCTACCAGTCTCCGGCTGAGCTAACACCACTGCCTCTCGCGATGTCGTCCACCTTATTTCCTCTTTAGGAGAAAGCCAACAAAGGCCCCTCCCAGACTACGCTTATCGTGACACATTTATCCTAAAATTTTTCTTTGTGACGCAGTTACCTTGCGCCAAGGTTCAGTCAACGACGACCGATAAAATTCAAAGGGTATTGACATAGCTTCCACGTGGCTTAAGTGAAATAAAGGCGACGTTATTTTGGCTGAAAAATCATTTGATGAAATCTTGACGGAAAGTAATATGTCATATAGGTACAATTTTAGGATTTTTTATGTCATAATGAATTGTTTGTAGTAAATGTGTCATAAATGGCAAAATTTGGGATTCTCGATGTTATAAAAAAGAGTTGATGATAAATATGTCATAATGGGTATAGTTTGGTGTTTTCAATGGATTTTTACCCTTTTCTTTTGAACAATAGAAAATAATAAAAGGGAAACGGAAAAAGTCACGGATCTTTCTCACTCAATTCATCTATATCACTAAATAAAAAAAAAACAAAAGTGCCATTTCTTTGATTTTCTAGAACTATCCTCCTACATATCAATGCTCATCCATTGGGTAATCATCCTTTATCTTCCTATGCATAACCCTCCTAATAAATTTTCTCTCGAATCTTTTTGCTAAATTATGAATAAATATTTATTTCAGTTATTGAAAGAACAATGAAACGTTTAGTTTTCTAGATAAGGCAAAAGCTAGCGGTGTACAAAAGAATCGAGAACCGCCTGGAACCGGACCGAACTAGCCCAGAATCGGCGGTTCCCATTCCCATGGGGATCGATCCGATTCCCGGTTCCAATTTATCGGAACTAGTGAGTACTAATCCAGTTTCCGATTTTAGGTATGGAACCGCCCACCTATTGACCTGGACCGGATCGAGATATATTTGTATATATATTTAAATTCAGTTCACCTTCAGCGAAAGTGAAACTCGAAGAAGAAAAACAATCGTCCCTGTAATATCCTGGTTCTTCTTTGCTCTAGCAATGTTATTTATGTTCCAGCAACTTCAGAGCAAATCCCCCACCACTCTCTTGCCATTCCCCTTATCCAGCCCTTGTCCTCTCCTTGGAGTTGCAAGAAACATCACAATCGCAACAAACAATTGGCATAAACATACTTTCAACCTTCAAACCCTCTTTACCTCTCACTTAACTCCAACACAACCCATCAAGACGCTTTCTTCCATGAGCCATGCGACTTGGATAGACCAATTTTCTAATTTGTTTAGAGAAGCTTGGTGGGAGCGGTTTCATGGACCCACCCGGGAACCGGATTGGCAGTCCGATTCCCGGGTGGGTCCATAGAATCAACGAGTGGTTTTCGAGTCCTTAGTGGGCGGTTCTTGGTTTCAGGGTGGGAACCGCCCACCCGGACCATGCTCCCCCTAGCAAAAGTCACCAAAAACCTCAAATTGTGCATCTACTATAAACTTTTTTCTATGACACAATACATTTATCCTCTGTCAAAGTTCCGTTAATGAGAACCATTAAAAATCTGCGTATTAACATTGTTGATGTGATACTCATGTGGCTTAGTTAAATTTAAACAACGTTGTTTTGACTGAAAAAATCATCTGACGGAATCTTAATAGAGGTTAAATGTGTCACATATATACAAGTTTGAGATTTTTTTATGTCACAAGAAAAAGTTCAAGATAAATGTGTCACAATGGGTATAGTTCGGGATTTTTTATATAAAAAAAGTTATGGGTAAATGTGTAGACTTTTTGTGGCTGATTCCCGTCTAGATATTAAGCCAAAAGTGCTGTTTGTTTTACTTTTTATTTTTCCACGATTGCCTTTGATATACATAAGCCTCACTTAGTGAGTAACCATCCACTTTTATTACATCACATCAGCTATACCACCAATATACAAAATAGCTTTCCTAGAAGGCTAATGTGATAGGGGAACCATGTCATCGCCGGCTTAAAAAATATTGTGATAAGTGCACTATAATTCCTAAAATTTGTTACAAAAGTACAATTAAGTTCTAAAACTTATAAAAAGTGTAATCAAACCCTAAAACTTATCAAATTGGTGTAGCTGGGTCCTTCAATTAACTCCGTCCAATTTAGATAACGGAAAATTCTGATGCGACCTTTTAAAATATTTTCTCTCTTTTACGTGATGATGATTTGGCTAAAACATGAAACATAAGACTAAATTGATGTCATTTTGATCCAAATTTATATTTTAATACAAATCTTATTTAAGTTAAATAGAAAATATGCTAAATAAAAAAAGGAAGAAGGCAAAACGGAGGCCCTCGCTGCCACCACCCCACCGTCGCTGGAAAGGTCCGGCTATGGTGGGGGATGGGCCGGCCAGTTAGCAAGGGTCATTGACCCTTGTCCAGATCTCGTCGTGGGCGAGGGTTGCCGACCTTCGCCCCAGATCTGGTTGAGGGCTGCCAATGGCAGGGGTTGGTTGCGGTGAGGGTCGTTGGCCATTGGTCGAGACCTGACAACCCTCATCAATCACTGGTAGGCCCATCCCCCACCATTGCTGGTCCTTTCTGGTGAGGTGGCGGCGAGGAGGGCCTTGCAAGCCCTTGCCGTTTTGCCTTTTTTTTTATTTACCTTTTTTTTTTAAATTTAATTTAAATAGAAGTTGTATTAAAAATTAGATTTGGACTAAAACGACGTCATTTTAACCTTATATTTTATGTTTTAGCCACGCCATCGCCACGTAGAAGAGAGAAAATATTAAAAAGCCACATCTTCGTTATTCAAGTTGGATGGAGTTAACGAAAAGACTCGATTGCATCAATTTGACAAGTTTTAGGACTCAATTGCACTTTTTTTTGTAAGTTTTGAGATTCAATTGGACTTTTGTGACAATTTTTAAAACTTTTAGTGCACTTATCCCAAAAAATACTTGAGATCCATAGTAATAAATGAACGATTTTTTTTATTATTATAAGTTAGTCCATCTCTATATTTGCCATTTTATGATGCTCACATGTTCAAGGATAATAATCTACGTTGTTATAAGACAAGACAACTTGTCAATACGTGCTTCCCCAGTAATGAGAATAATTAAACGTGAGAAAACCAATTTTACATTACAAGAATTTTTTTTTGGCCAATTACCATTAGAAGAAAATAAGAGCATCACATTTTCAAATAAAATTCTCCACTAAAACAATGACCAATAAAACATATGTATAACCACTTGAACACAACAATATAACGAACAATCCTGAGATGCAGGTAACAAATTATATTGATTTTTGGGAACACACAATTCATTCCCATAAAAGATATATCCTACATATTAATATATTACACTCATATCTACCAATTTTTTCCAGCTCGATGCTTTTTTTATCATAGGATTTTTCTCCATCAATTATATTTTTCTGCTCTCTTTCTATTGATAAAAAGGAATAACATATACGAAAAAATGATGACCACCTTAGGCTTTAATCTTCATGATTGTAATTTAGAGTCACATGCATAATATGGCATATGAGAGGATGAAATCATCACTCCCATCAATATACGAGAACAACAATAACAACAATAATAATAAGAGATAATGACACAAATGATCTCCAAACTTTAGCCGAATGTGTAATGTAATCCCTAAACTTTTAATTTGTTCAACGTGGACACTGAATTTTAGCACAATGTGCAATGTCGTCCCTAAATTTTTAATTTGTTTAATGTGGTCCCTAAAATTTTTGGTATATGTTTAAACTAATACCTGACTATATGAAAACAACATTGAACATTTTCATATAGTTCAAGGACCATTTTGAACATGTATCAAAAGTTTAGGTACCATATTGAACAAATTAAAAGTTCAAGGATGACATTGCACATTGAGTTAAAGTTCATGGACCATATTATATATTGGGTCAAAATTCAGAGATCATTTATGTTATTTTTCCTAATAATAACAAGATAAGATAAAGATAAGATAATCCTTTTGAGAAAAGAAATTTGCCATGTATCATGATATCTCACGCGCCGCGCTTGGGGGATGGATAGATCCCACAAGATGTGGAATTTTCGCACCAAGCTTCCTCTTTCTTATCTTCGTTGCCTCTTGCACGTGACAACGAGCTCTTTTGTCCCCTCTCTCCCTTGCCTTGTTCGATTTAAGGGCCTCTCTCTTCCTTTCTTCACTTTCACTCCTTCGTCGCAGAGCAAAGCACAGGACCCCTCTCATCAATGGAGTGTCCCTCTAGGCCTGCGAACCTCCCCTCCAGCCGCAAGCACGCCGTCGAGGAGCTCCTCCGCGGCCAGGAGTCCGCGAAGAAGCTCCGGGATCTCTTCAACGCCCTCTCTCGAGCCGGCGCCGGCGGTGACGGCGCGCGGCACCCCGTGTCCGCCGAAGATCTGGTCGTCAACGTCCTCCAGTCGTTCGACAACACCCTGTCCCTGCTGAGCCGCGCCGAGCCCGACCCCGACGAGGTCTCGCAGGTCCCGGTCAAGGCCTGCGTCAAGTCCGAGGACTCCGAGGAGAGCAGCAAGACCTCGGTCCCCAGAGATCGCCGCGGATGTTACAAGAGAAGGTAATTAAGGGTAGAGAAATTCGTGCTTTTCTATGAAAGTGGGCAGATCTCATAGAACTTAGGAAGAAGGGAAGACATGAAAACATCGTTTTTCTGTTCATAGATTGGACACAACTTGACAGATCATGATTGAATATAACGAGTTTGTCTAACTTGCAGCAAGGAAAAAAGTTTTTTTTTTGTCATTTTATTTATATATCTATTTTGTTATGAGTTTAATTATGTATATGGGTCTAAATAGTTCTAACATGAACCGGGAATTATTCTTTTTTTTGCAGAAAGACTTCAAATACAAAGACAAGACTGGACCATAATTTGATTGATGATGGGCACCAATGGAGGAAATATGGCCAGAAAGCGATTCTCAACTCGGAGTTCCCAAGGTACTTCACAAATAATATATATGCATTTTCATTTTTCATATATAGGAGAAAAATATTGTATGAAGTAGAGAGATCAATTATTGCTTGATGTCTAAAACAAATATTATGTGGGAACCTTTACAAGGTAAGAAACTCAAACCAGTTCATCAACTTGGCTAATATATTTATGCTTCTCTCATGTTGAACAATTAAACAAATGATTAGAGGGTCATCGACCCACCTTGTGCTATAAATTAGAGCAGCTTAGTTCTTTCTTGAATATACTAAATTTTAACTCCATTCTACCATATCACGACATGAATTAGAATCTATTCGAAACGAGCACATACTATATAGCTTTTCACCGTCTATCGTCTTATGTGAATTTTTTTGGGTTATTCTTTGGATATGAAGCATCTGAACCCATAAATCTCCAATCAAGTGTTCATTGATGTGTTGATGTTCATACATGTTTGTAAACAAATTATTAAAGCTGTATTTTGGGGCACTTGCAGGAACTACTTCAGGTGCACTCACAAGATCGACCAGGGGTGTCAAGCGACCAAGCAGGTCCAGAAGATAAAGGATGACCCACCCATTTACAGGACCATATACCAAGGCCACCACACTTGCAAGAGCCTCCTCCTCAAATCTCCCCCGCTCATCCTGGACTCACCAAGCCCTGGGGACTCCTCCATCCTCGTCAGTTTCAACACCAGCCTCACTCCCAAGCAAGACAACCACAACCCCTTCTCTTCTTCGACTTTCTCGTCGGTGAAACACGAGCAGAAGCTGCCCAGCGATGATGATCTGACCCCCCGCAGCGGCTGCCACGATGGCAACAGCAACAGCAACAACAACCAGTCCGCTTCGTCTGACTACTATGCCGTGTTCGAATCGGCTGGGGAGATCTCGGCCCTGTCGTCGGATCAAGGGGATGTGATGTCTAGCTCCCATAGCCTTGACTTGATTGTGGAGTCTGATTTTGATGATCTGTTGGACATTGTTGAATGTTGATCTCGGTGTAGCTTTTTTTTTTTTTTTAAATTTGAAAGGTGCTTGCTTAGTTGAGTTTCCTTGTACATATGTGTCCCATGTGGGAGTTTGTTTAGAAGACAGAAGGAGCCAAATAATAGCCAGTGTAATGATATCTATGTTGTGGAACACATTTTGTAATTACATGCATGGGGCTTTGTCTATCCTTGATGCCAAAGATTCTCTCACTTTGAGGAACCCAAAAGACACAGTCCCACCCACTATAACATTTCTTGTCTTGGCACAGAAACTGGGGTCTCTTCGAAGACCAAAGATCGTGGAAAACTTTCTCTTGACGTTGGCAATTTTAGTGAAATATCCATTGAAGTCATGGTGTCCATCCGACATCAGGGTTGGGGCTTTAGTAGAAATACTTAGGTACGTACCGCGGAAAAAAGCATGAATGGTTGCAGATGATCGCCAACCCAAGAAAACAGAGAAAAAGATGACGAGGGCTTCTTACAATGGCATCAGATATCATCGGACAGAATAAGTTTGGAATAATACTATATTTCTTTTTTAACTCTCATATGAAAAGTGATCATATACGGCAGGCAGAATTGGAAGCAGACATAATTCCTCTAACAGCCCGCAAAGAATGCATGAATGACTGGTCAAGTCATGCTGGCTGAAAGAATAATATTTTTAGACCTTATCAGATGCAGACTGTGTGATGTCTTCGCCGATTGTTGAATTTGACACCAGATATGCCATGATTTCGATGGAGGACGTTGAGAGGACGGCCCTCCGTTAAAGCAAAACAGCTGTGCAAATGTAAAAAAAAGCCTTCTTAGAGAAAGTGCGACCACACTCCTCTCTGCTCTTTAAGGGAACAATTTGCTTTTCTATCTTTCAGTGGGGACACGTTTTGTGGCTTTCAAATCTTGGATAATGCATATCATTTTGCATCAAACTGATTCGGATCATCTGGTGCAGTGACCCAAGATTCTATCTTTGATCGAACTGCGTTAACAGATGGACTCGCCATAGGGACATAATTGCCGGTTCGAGGATCTGGTTTTCTGAAAAAAGTGGGACGGATACAATAAAGAAAGGGTTTTCTTCTAAGAATTGCTCGCAGTCGAAGTAAAGTTTGGTTCATATAAAACCTAATTTTGGCAAAATTAAGTTGGGGGAAAAATTACACCCAAAGTTCTAAATGTTTGGCCAATGTCCAATCAAATTCTAAACACTTGAATTTTGGCAATCAAGTCTTGAATGTTTTGAATGTGATGTAATCGAGTCCCTCCGACGATCGTTTAGGCGAATCTACTCATGTGGTACGCCGAAATCTGACATGGCGTTTTCTAAATATTTTTACCATGTATGGAACTAACATCGCTTTGAAGGTTTAGGGCGATTGGCCCTCGAGGCGGGTAGGCCGGGGCTTGGGAGCCCTCACATGGTGATGGCCCCACAGCTAGCCACCACCGCGCCAGTGCCGACCGACCCTTGTTTGACGACTTGAGGGTGGCAATATCGGCCCAAACCCTCTCTCTCTCTCTCTCTCTCTCTCTCTCTCTCTCTCTCTCTCTCTCTCTCTCTCTCTCTCTCTCTCTCTCTCTCTAGTCTTTTATTTTTTTAAATTTTTTTTTTGGCTTAATTAGCTTTTCTCCATGTTATCGGCTTTTCGTTAATTCTTTTAATAGTTTTTCTGACGCGGCACACATATGCAAGAATTAATTGAAAAGCATCATGCCGAAGTGTGGTGTACCACGTAAGTAAATTTTGCCGAGAGCGCTCATCCGAAGTACTAAATTGCACTCAATAAAAAACGTTCATTAAGACTTGATTCACATCGGGCCAAACTTGCATAATTTTCCCGTAGATGTATTTCTTATACACATCATGTGTACTCCGCATATTGATGTACACAAATTCCATTTGGATTATCATGGTGTCTATCCTAAGTTTAAAAGAATCTTTACACATTCATCGTCGGACAAATGACATGTATTTTTATGGATTATATATTAAGTAAATTAATAAAGAGCTGCACCTAACCAATCTCTTGTCATCAGCCCTAATTTATTTTTTCAATTAAGTAGTGAGTGGAGCAACCGTGTCTTGACGGGGAAGTGTGAACGGGGATGCGTTTTCACATACTCGAAAAGAACCTTTTCAAAACCTCGTGGTGGACAAGGAAACGAGTCATAAAGCGACACCAGAAACCCTAATTTTATCTTCTTGGCTCCCCTTTTCTTCGTTTAATTGGCCACAGAGGTTCCCTCTGCTTTAGCATGGCCCTCTCGCGCGGGGACACGTGGACCAGTCGAATCGAAAAGCAGAATGATTTTTCAGATCTAGGGCTTTGAACTTTTTCCCACGTTGTTCTCACTTGTGTGCATAGAAATGTGTATCACGACTCGTCATCGTCTCAGGTTTCAAAAAAAGCAAATAATGTAGGGAACCCACTTTAATTATTTTTTTTATTGTTGGTCCTTTTTCCTAAGAATATACTCCATATTATTTATAAAAAAGAAATTGGAAAGAGGATAAGGGAAAGGATGGTTCAGGTAAATTACCTAGAAAAGGGGTAATGATGCAAGCAGATGCTGTCAAAATCAAGATGGTGATGTTTTTAAAGCTTAACGAGGAAGGACAGCAGACAGACCAACCGACTAAGATGGTCAGATTGTATTCTAGGGTAATCTCTGACCGGTGTCCCTCTCTTCACAAAAGCTCAAATCAGGGAAACCAATTAACTCCGTTATTGTTCTGTACATCTGTACAATGAATCTGGAAATCATCCCCTGTGCACAGAAAAGCGGAACCCTTTCCCATTGGAAACAGCTACTAAATCTTGTTACCCCGAACGATACTGTGTTAAGGCGTGCGCGCCAGAGTGCTAAGCAAATGAGGTCCCTTATTGGTGGTATGGTGTAATGCAAATCGATAAACATATTCTAATTGGCCTATTATTAATTGATTTAAATTTTTTGAGTAAAGATGGATCCAATAAAGCACATTGACGACTTCAAATTTGGAATTTGGACTTCCTCTCCATGATTTCCTTGGATGAAAGTATCAGATTTCTACGCCACATCTCGAACAAAAAATATTACGTTAGTAATAAGTCCGTCAACTAGAAAAGATATATCCTCACATATCACCAAATATTTTCTCCTTCTTGATATGGTATATCGATACATTCCATGCTGACTTTAAAAGTTTGGTCTTTAAAGTCTTGACTCTTCATAGCCGGCAAACCCTGATGTAACTCTCCATCACATTCGCCTTTAGACCACCTATCTTACTTGTAAAGCGAAAGAGTTCACATAATATTCCTGAAAATACAATTGAGTCCTAATCAAACCTTTTTCATTCAGTCTACTTATCTTCTAAACTTTTTTTTAGAAAGTATAATCGAGTCTTTCCTACCCTTACCGCTATTGGAAATTGCCCTTGTGATGACGATGAACTACTTACATGGCGATTTTAAATTGTACCATTCGATAAAAAATTAGGATGCAATTAAATTTCCCGCGACGTTTAATGTTACTATTCAATCATATCGAAAGGTTTGATAGTCAATTGGTCCATCTCATGAAACCCAAGGAGTAATACATGCCATTTCGTATTATTGGTGTTTATCTGCGTAGACTTCTGTGTTTAGGTATTAATTTCTTTCTTGTTTTGCGATATGATGACACGATATGTTGGTTTTTTTCTAGTGCCGACACAAATTTCCTTAGAAGGGCCACGTTCTTCCTTCATTTCCGATTCCTTCTAACCACACTTCTAATTGGTGGGTTACAAACATAGACATTATTGGTTTTTAATTTTAGTTAAACTTGCAGACGTGCGATGTTCGTAACTTGTAACTTACCAATTAGAGACATGGATGGGAGAAATCTGATCCAGCCAATAATGGAGATAAATACTGCCCTCCTTCCAAAACTATAGCATTCAAACAAAAGCATCATAAATGACAAAAACCGGTCTCAAGAATAGAGAAGCGAAAATTATGACCAAAAAAAAATCTTTAAACGGATTAAAACATCCATATGAGAGAGAATTTAGGTCCTTTCTCCAATGCTTCACGCTAGCTAGGTTGACTTTGTGTTCACAAATAAATGTGGATGATTTCACCGACCTCATGCAATTTATAGGTGAATGTTACCGAATCGGATTTGATTGAACTAAACACGATAGAATAATATAATTTCTCCTTTTTTATGCTTACAAGTTACAATAATATGTTCAGAGCTCTTTGAGCATCAAACTAATACATATTTTAACGCTAATTCCGGTCCCACAAACATTAAATTGAAGGAATGTGAAAGTTTTAGTGATATCTAAGTAGTTGTTCACTTGTTATGACTCAAAAATTAAAATTAGAAGTTAAAAATCCAATATGGGCTAAGTTATATATGCTTGTCGTACGTGGATCTCTAGTCAAAGCCCATTGTTGAGTCAGTTCGTGGGCTTCCATTCAAGGCAAAGTGGACAAGAAGATCACAAGAGCGTCCATGTGAATGTATCGTGTTTTTTTTTTTTGAAATAAGAAAAAAAATGCAACATGTCAACTAGGCTTAAAGTGTACTTTTTCGTGTCAAATTCAGATTGTGAACCTAAGTCAATTCATATTCATCATAGTAAAACATTAAGTTTTTATTAAAGTAAGCTAAAATATGACGAGTTTTAAATTCATATTTTTTCTTACCAAAATTAGGCTTTGTCGAAACTCTACTTTCATAAACGTGCTAGAATAGATCACTATCATTCAGAGAAACACTTTTGTGACCTAAAATACAAAAATTTCCAATTCTGATGTTGTATTATATGCATATCTTTTCGGGGTCCCTTCTATGCGGCCCCATAAGAGAAAAATGAGACTAGATCCTGCCAAATTGATCGTAATCTTCATTTGAAATTCGTTGTTTTCCTCATTAATAGTAATTTACCTGCTACAAGTCATAAGTGTTATGAAGGTTTGGGGGCATGAGGGCTTGTGGCCCTCGCCTAGCCGAACTATAAGGGCTGGGAGAGGGTGTCATGACCCTTGCACAGATCCACAGAGAAACAATAAAAAAGAAAGAAGAAAAGGAAAGGAAAAAAGAAAAAAAATTAGAAAATTTTAAAATAAATAGCGAAAATAGTCAACTTTAGTGATTTCTGATCAAAATTGGCCGGATGAATTATATTGAATAATCATCAAAAGTTTTATTGCTAAATTGGCAAAATTGAAAAGTTTAGAATTGAATTGGCCGTTGTACAAAATTTTAAAGACTTTTTCAACATAGAAGGAAAAAAACATGCCCACTTGTGAGAGTAGGCAAAAAGTGATACTCTCTCTAGAAGTATTGTGACTTTGAGGATAGGTTATGAAGTATTAGATCATGAGGTGCAACAGATATTTTTGAACATTGCATGTTTTTTATTGGATCATCTAAACAAAATCTCCGACTTACATGTGGGATGCCTGTGATTTTTTCTCGGAAAGTGGGATTGAAGTATTGTCTCTTATCTCTCTAATTAATAATTTAAGGAGAGATAAAATTGACTCGGATGAGAGAGTGATGATTAGGCAATCTTCAAGCTGATGTGGCATGGAAAAGTCTAGTTTTGGAAATTATTTTGAGAGAAATCTATTTCGAAAGTGTTTTTTTTTTTGGAGGATTATGTTTTGAAAAACAAGGTCGATTGTGGATCGAAATATAATAATAAATTTTCCTTGAATGTCTTAATAAAGTGTCTAGGAGACATTTTATTACCAAAGTCCTATCACTCCTATATAATCCGACTATTGATACTTTCTTGTCATTGACTCATGTACATTAGGAACATCAGTATTAACCCTCCTTTTCAGTAGATGGGCTTTCACCATCCAAGCTACTAACCAGTTGGCCTCTCCTATGGAGTGGGACTATTTGAAGTTTTTGATGTTGGGCCAGCAGAGCTCTCTGCATTCAGTGATAATCTGGGAGGAAGCATAAACGACAAGCTGTCAGATTCCAACGTGCAGAAGGTCCCGTTCAGTTCGTGGGCTGAAGTAGTTGACCGTCTCCGAGCACGCTGGGGCTTCCGCCGGCGCAAAGCCGTGGTAACCCGTCACCGGTCTCGCAAATCCATCGACGAATTTCCCTGGAAAATCACGGCACACGCACCGCTGTAGCGCCGGCAGTGGACCCATTAAGACGGTGAGTTTTCTGGCTTCGATCCTGGGTGTTTTTCCATTTTGTTCCATCTAATATTTAGCTTCCGTGCATCGCCATCTCCGCTTCGGCAACTGACCTGGGGTCGGGGGCTCTGTTTCCTCAAGACAAAATTGTTGCGGGCTTTCTGCGAAATTTAGTGTAGTCCTAAACGATACTCGTTGGTTTTCTTTTCTGTTTTCTCATTAATAGAAAAAGCAAGTCAAGTCCAAGTCGTGCTCGCTTTCAGTCAAAATCCCTTCGTAGGTTCTGCGCACCTTCTGAATAATGCCGCGGAAATTGCGTGTGCAATTATCGCCGTGGAAGGGTCTTGGACCGTTAGACGGCAAGAACTCATCATTGTTCAAGCACGCGCAGTAGAAAGTGTTGTGTGTTGGTAATCGATCCTCGAAGGCTGAGAATCGGTGGAGATCACAGCAGCGGGTGGATTTTCTTGTTTGAGCACTCCTCAGGTAATCAACGACTCCTTGCTCTTCTCTTCTCTTCTCTGCTTCCTGCTTTGGTTGCTCTATTTTCTTCTGATGGGTTGTATCAAGAGTCTTTATTTTTGTTCAAATGTAGCTCCGAATAGAGTTGAGAGACATTTCTGCAAATACCAGATCTGGGATTTCATATTCCTCTTCTTTTGAGGCTCTGCTCCATCAATCTCTTTTACTGCCCTTGTATTAGTACAATCCTCTCGAGATGAAAAGAAGAGTACCCACTGATCCAGATGATCCGATACATGGGGAGTCTTCCTCATCGACCTCTCCACATGTAGGTGATTGTGAATGCAGAACCAAAAAGCCAAAAGGAAATGACCACGAAGTATTCTTGAGCTTTAGAGGGAAAGACACTCGCAAAGGCTTCAGCGATCATCTCTATACTAGCCTTGTCAATTCAGGGATTCATGTGTTTAGAGATGACAATGAGCTCCATGTTGGTGAGGAGATTGGTCCGGAGCTTCTTTGTAGTATTACGCAGTCTAAAATCGCGATCCCAATTATCTCAGAGAACTACGCTTCTAGTAGATGGTGCCTTCGCGAGCTGGCTCAGATGTTGAAATGCAAGAGAAGCAGAGGGCAGATAGTGTTGCCCATATTTTATAAAGTGGAACCCTCGCAGTTGCGACATCTTACAGGGAGTTTGGGAGATGCTATCAATGCACATAAAGAGAATTTGGATGAAATGGTTGTGAAGAAATGGGAAGAAGCCCTTGAAGAAGTCAGTTCCTTGAAAGGATGGCAATCGGACAAAGTTGATAATGGGTACATTATTCTCCACCAAAACTCTTTTAGTTTCTCAAAACTAGATCTTACTTGAAAAAGAATGTAAATATTGCCATCCTATACTAAAACTCATTGTTATTTGACAGGCATGAAGGAACATTGGTTAAAATTGTTGTCGGAAAAGTTATGAGTGAGTTGAAAAGACTTTTTCAGCTAATTATTCCCGAACGGTTGGTGGGAATTGATGATCGTGTGGAGCAGGTAATGAGCTTGATAGATGCTAAATTCAATGATACAAGGATTATAGGAATTTATGGAATAGGCGGCATCGGTAAGACAACTCTTGCAAAGGTACTGTACAACAAACTCTCCGGTCATTTTGAGTATCTGAGCTTTGTGGCAAATATTCGAGAAACATCTCGGCGCAAGGGTATTGAATGCCTACAAAAGCAGCTCATTTACGATATACTAAGAAGTCCGCACGATGTTTCTAATGTTGACGAGGGAATCGGTGTCATCAAATCTCGATTTACAAGTAAGAAAGTTCTCATTCTCCTTGATGATATTGAGGACAAGGCTCACTTGAATGCTTTGGCTGGAGATGGTAGTTGGTTTAAAGCAGGAAGTATAGTCATCATCACAACTAGAAACAAGAGCATTCTCGATGAGGCTGGTGTAGGCTACATGTACCAACTCAATGAGTTGTCTTTAAATCAATCATTGATTTTATTTAGTAGACATGCATTTCGGAAGGATTCTCCACAGAGTGATTATCAGAGTATCTCTCGTGATGTTGTATCTACTACCGGGGGGCTTCCGTTAGCTCTTGAAGTTATAGGTTCATTCTTATGTGGAAAGACAAAAAAAATATGGAAAGATACATCAAAGAGATTAAAGAAAGCGCCTGATAAGAAAGTCCAAGAGACTTTGAGGATAAGTTATGAAGCATTAGATCATGAGGTGCAACAGATATTTTTGGACATTGCATGTTTTTTTATTGGATCATGTAAACAAAATCCGACCTACATGTGGGATGCTTGTGATTTTTTCCCGGAGAGTGGGATTGAAGTATTGTGTCTTATGTCTCTAATTAAAATTGACAAAGATGGCAAGCTAATGATGCATGATCAACTGAGAGATTTTGGAAGGGAAATTGTTCGTCTAGAAAATCATAAGGAGCCTCAAGGCCGTAGCAGATTATGGATTTATGAGGAAGCCATAGACGTGCTTGACAGCAACAAGGTAAGAGTTTTCTCTACTTGTCTTAGTTAGTGAATGTGAGTCCATCTTCTTCTTCTTTTTTTGTTTGAGATAAAAATTATTGTTAGTCCCGAGTCTCCAAAACTTGCCGCTTCTACCAACAAAAGAGCTCCTTCATTTAATTGCTGTTCTTGCCTGATTCTAAGACACAATTGTGGAGCAATTTCCTGGTTATTGATGAATTTGAGTTCCTAAAATATTTGATTACAACAATGGAAAAATGTAAAAGGATTGATTTCCTTCAGTATCGAATGTAATCTCTCTTCATGTCCAATCTTTTTGGAAGTAAGATCTCATTAATTTATGGGCAAATTGATCAAAAAAATTTGGATTCCTACTATTTCATTGCGACAAAATTAACACACCAATGAAAAGATTTCGTCAAACATTTGTAGAAAAGAGGAGTAAAAATCATTGATATAACATTTGATATATGACCGAATTTTCTTCCATATACAATGAAAAACACTTATTCAAGAAACACATGACAAGAAATGAATGTAAAACACGTCTGTACTTTTTCAGATTACATTCTCGTTTTCATATCAGAAAGTTGAAAGTGAGAAGCCTACACCATTTTAGTGTGGCATCAAATTGAAATTAGTCTAGCTTTTCTTAAATACAGTTTGTTTCATCTCATCATTCAAAACTTACGGTCCACAATGTTTTCTAATTGTAGGGCACTAGTAAGATTGAGGCCCTTCGTCTAGACAAATATGATTGCAGAAGAAGCTACACAGGTGAACAATTTAAAGAACTGACCAATTTGAGGTTCCTTAAAGTGAGCACTGCGAATCTCATTGGAGATTTCGTGAACTTGCTTCCTCAATTAAGATGGCTTCAATGGGAGGATTGTCCCTTGGATTTCACAGCGGCCAACTTTCATCCGAAGAAATTGGTCGTGCTTGATCTCTCATGGAGTGGGATTTTGGAGGACTGGGGAGGATGGGATCCGCTCAAGGTAAGATGTAGAGACGGCATATCTCTTGTGGATAATCACGTGTTGTTGAAGGTCCAATCTCACCAAGTTCTCCTTTTCTTCTTCTTTTTTTTTTTTCTGGAGTGGTTTAATATCCTTCGTTAGATTAGGAATGTTTCTCTAAATATGAGAGGAATTTGTAGGCACCTAAATATACGATAAGCTTCTGTCCTTAATATCTTAATTTAATAATATCCTAACAAACACTCATGCTTGACACTAGACATATTGAAAAAAAACTTGTTTTAACTGTATTAATTAAAATCTATTAGAGATATAATTACAGTATTTGTGCCTATCTTGAGTTTATTTAATCTAAATTGTTTGTGGCTTCTAAGTGAATCTTTCCTGATGTATGTCCTTTTAGCAATTCTTGTTACATATCTATATCAATCTTCTTTCGCGAGAAATGAAAAGTTACAATTATTTAGGTATAGTTTGGTACGATCAAAGAAACACTCTTAACTGTTTTTGACCCGATATACTATTTGAATGGTCATAGACAGAATCAATTGTTTTAGAAACAAAAGTAAACACTAATATTTGAAAATAAGTGCATTGCTTCATAATGGTTTTTGTGAGGGCGAATTATATGTTAGTTTTGTGCGTGTTAGCCAGTTGATATTTATTTGAGCCAAATTGGAAGATATGCCTAATGCAGCAAGAAAATGAAGTTAGCACTTGTATGTATGTCCCTAACATTCTTTTTGCAATAGATATGCTCAAAAATTATTTCTATGTTGGTGATGTAGCCAAACACTACTACTACTTAAGGACTGTGTAAATAGAACAAACGTGACGTAGTGGAGTACCGTAGCAATGATAGCAAGGGAACCGAGCTTTGAAACATGTACATATTGTTTTAAAAAGTCTAAATAAAAGGAGCAGTGCAGCATTGGTTTCTTTTAAGGAATTTTAAAAAGTCCAAAAAAGAACAAGGGGTATCGGAAAAGCAGTTCAATCTCATTTGGGTATCCTCTCTTTTCTTTCAGATGGCAACCGAGCTCAAAGTTCTTAACCTCTTGAATTGTCGATCTTTGAGAAGAACTCCTGATTTGTCTGCTTTCAAAAGCTTGGAGATTCTTTTATTTGAAGGATGTTGGCATCTGGAAGAGATTCATCCTTCTATTGGTGACATCAAGACCCTTGTCTCCTTGAATGTCAGGAGTTGTAATAGACTGGAGGAGCTACCGGCAGGAGTAGGTAGAATGGAAGAATTAAGGGAGCTTCTCTTAGATCATACTGATATACAAGAGATTCCTATTTCAGAAGGTTGTTTGATGAAGTTGGAGACACTTAGTGCCTCGTCTTGTAGACAACTAGCTAAACTTCCAGAATCCATGGGCTCCCTTGTGTCGTTAACTCTATTGGACCTATCTAGGACACGGATTGAAGAATTACCCGAATCGATTGGTTCTTTAAAGGAGCTCAAGACTCTTGATGCCTCTAATTGTGCATCGTTAGCCTGCATACCCAGCTCTATAGGTCACCTAGCATCTCTGCAGCGCTTGTTATTATGGGGATGCCCCTCGTTGAGAGAAATTCCCGATTCGATTGGAAAGTTGGCATCATTGGCCGAACTGCATTTAGCAAGGACAACAATTGTGGAATTACCTGAAAGCATTGGGAATCTGCAAAATTTGAGGATCTTGGACATTCGTCGAACTTACATAACAGAATTGCCTAGTGCTATCGGAATGTTGGCGAAACTCTCAGAGTTGAGAGCTTCAGGATGCAAAAATCTGGATGGACTACCTCGTAATATAGGCAAACTGGTTTCGTTGAACAAGCTTAATTTAGACAAGTCGGGCATTACGGGCTTGCCAGAAAGCATTTCTAAGCTCTCTTCTGTCCAAAACCTGAGTGTTCGATGTTGCCAAAAGCTTCGAGAACTACCAGAACTGCCCTTTGGAATAATAGCTCTACGTATCACTTGCCAGAGCCCGTCGTTGCCAAATCTTTCCCACCTAACCCTTCTCAAGAAACTCACTCTTTTTGATTGCCGTTGGCTTGAATATCTCCCAAAGCTTCCCGTTGGGCTATCAATGCTTTCTATTACACGTTGTGGAAAATTGAAAGCGGTGACAAATCTGTCGAACTTGAAGCACTTATCTGAATTGTATCTTGAGGAGTGCTATGAGCTAACAGAAGTCACCGGTCTGGAAGGTTTACAATCCCTCTATAACTTACGTGTACGGGAATGCCCTAATATATCTAGGCTTGATGATGTTGAATCCTGTGATTCTGCATCCTCAACATGACATTGAGAATCAGACTTTTAGATTAATAATGTTTTTGCAAGTTCTGTATTTGAAGGTTGTGGTTGCTCGCAGGTCATCTATTAACTTGTTTGTTTTGTATACATGGCAAGTTAAACTTCTATCTTTCGTTTGATTCTTATAATGCCAGGCATACTGGTTAATACGTGATGTTGACATGGTGGAAATTACAAGATGTTTTGTCTTGTAATTTCCTTAAGGTGGACGATTGACGTCCTATGCTTATCAATGACGTGAATTTGCCTGCTTTTTCTGATTGCTTGAATTGTTTTTTTTTTTTTTTATCGTTCTGCCATATTTCAACAGTAATTCACTCTATTTCTGTTCTCATGTGATTGCTCAAAATAATTTAACGATTAACTCATGGATTATTAAGGAAGCTTCTGGTGGCAAAGGAGAGAGATCGTACTGCTGGATTTGTGGTACTCTCGATCCCCAGAATTTCCTTGAAGCTAATTTCAGAGGATGCGAATTTGATAGGCGGCAAGTCTGCAAGAGTGAGTTCATAGTTTCGTTGTCATTTTAAGTTCTTTATGAATTGTCAATCTGTCGAGTTTGATCCTAACAAGATTCACACCGTTTATGCTGTCACCACGTGATTTATCTTCTGCTCATAAGTCATTCTAATGTTCGCTACGTCAATGAGGATTTTGTTCTAGTGATGCTCTGTTTCGACTTTCCAGAATGCAAGTTCTGTCTCCTGCTGCTTTCTGATTTTCTTATGATCTTCGTCTTCATGATATAGGAACAATGAATAGAGCCAAATTTCAGAATTACGGAGAACCGTGTATGTATACCAAAGAGACTCATGAACTATTACAAGTTTGAGCAATCTTATCTGTAAGAGTCATGCTGGAATTATGAGAAGAAGCCTTTCTAAGGAGTGTATTCACTTTACGACGAGTAGCAACATCTCACAATCTATCAATACTTCACCTATATGAATTGTCATCTGTCGAGGGGGACACATGTGGAAAGTTATTCAATTTTAAGAATAATCATGGGATAGTTAGTCCATGTGGATGCAAAATGGAAAAAACTTCTAAATTTTACTCATAAAGATTAAACGAACCTTGCACGTTAGTACTCAGTAAAGGGAATTCTCCTAGCCAAAAATAAGGAATTTCTATGTAGGACAATTTTATTGTACATGTGAAGTTTAGTCTATCGAGATTTAATGTGGTCTTCTATGTTATTAAAAATATCAAGACGTGTCTATTCGAACTGTTCGAAACAAACGCGGAAAAATAAATACAGAACACAAGGATTTACGTTGTTCGATCACAAGGTGATTTACGTCCACGGGCGAGGCAAAACAAGATTCCACTATAATAAAAAAGAGTATAGTTTTCAGAAGTCGAAAAACAACTTAACAAAACCTCACGGCTCACGAATCTCTCTTAATCAATGAAAAAACATAGCCGCAGTATAAATAGGGCTCTCCAAAAAATTTCCTCGGGGGCTACGCACCCAAACCCCTCGAGATATTTGTTCGCTTGCTCCAGCTTGGGTGGACCGCCATAGAGATTTGTTCGCTTGCTCCTGATTGGGCTTATCGGCCCAACCCTCCGCTTCACGAACTAAATCTTAATTTTTTCTCCACTTTTGGATCACACAAAAAATATATCGGGTCGGGTGATATACCGGATCGAGTACATAAAATTCGAGACATATTTAACGTGAACTTACTTTTTCAAAACAAAGTGTCCATTAATGTCAACATAGGAGAGTCATCTAGAAAGTCCGCCGCTCAAAATGCAAAGAGGAGTGTCTGGTCCAAGCGTACTATTTCTTAATTGTATGTCTTTTCATGCAATAAGATAAAAAATAACACTAATCGATGGGGCATTTCTGTCTAAAATTCGAGAAAGAAAAGAATTGTAAGTATGCTTATTTAAAAAAGTGAAAAGTGATGCATATTTAAATGCCACTATTTTGAATATATGGATAGAAGCTCTATTTATCTATGTTATTTGAAACGGGGTTTAATATCATGAAAAATCCAAAATTGGCACATCTATGATAAACTAAATTGGCACATCTATGACAAACTTACCCAAAACATTTTTGGATCACCAAAAATCTCAAATTGGTACACCTATGATAAATTTACCCAAAACTAATTTTTGAGTCACTAAAAACTCCAAATTGATATACACATAACACATTTATCCTCCGTTAGTTTCCGTCAAATTTTAATATGAAATTGCTGAACTATATGACACATGGCAATAACTTGGTTAATGTGGCAAGTCCACGTGGAAATCCATAACTTTCTCTCTTTGTTTTTTCAATTAGGCCTAATTTGAAAACAAATGGGGCTCATTCTCTGTCTCCCTCATAGCATGAAAAACCCTAGATTGTCTTTCGACAACTTCGTTGATAGAGCTGGAAGATGATGCGCTTTCTTCGAACCACTTCCACTTGAAGCCATTGGACATCCTAATTTGGGGATTTGGATGAGTTAGTTGTCTCACCCTTCCGAGCCTTGCAAACTTGCTACTCCGGTTCACTCAAGCCGGTCGCGATGATTTGTGCACCTTTGATGCTATACGTATATGCTTAATGAGGCCTCTTGTTTTGAAATGGAACTTTTCTTTACTACGCCAAGAGCTTCTTTGTGTTATGTCAAGATATTTACCTTGCTATCGCACTCATTTCCAAGTCTATGTTCATCACCGTATTAGCTAGCTCGCTAAGTGCTTTCCCACGTCATGGGCACTAAACTAGGCTCACTTTTGTTGCTTGCTCATGCTTATGCTCGCTGCGGCGTTTTCATATGCCTCGATTTGGATTTTTATGATGTGCTCAGCAGGGCCCTCATTAGACTCATTTTGTTCTCTCGCTGATTCATGTTGTTGCCAATGGAATGTCTTGAGCAATTTTGGTGATCAGTGTTCGTTTAACTTGTTGAGAGAACTCTGCCATCCGAATATTTTTGTTGTTCATTGGCAAAGATAGTTGCTTTAGGCTGGGACTGGAGGACTTTCTCATCTTACCTATAAATTAGGAGCAAGTAGAGAGTCTCTCCGTCCAGTTTTGTCAGGCTAAAGCGTTCGCAGTCTTTCGTCTCTTCCCCTTCAGTCTCCTTCCACCTAGCTACTTCCATCTAGGTACACAAATGTTTCACTTCTTTAATCACGAGGATAATAATATTATTACCGTCCAAGTTTTGTGCTGTGATTATTTTAGTTATTCTCAAGTAAGTGGAGTGTGCTTTTATGCATCTTTATCCCCCTCCCTGCCAAGTGATGTTTCTCCTCTTTTTCTCTGTATGTGCTGGCATGTGCATCAGGAGAACATTGGGTTGGTAAAAGAAAAAGTGGGAAATCAAAAGAACTAAAAAAGAAGAAGAAGATAGGTAGTAGTTGAGAGCGGATGTGTGAGCAAGTGGGATGCGAGAAGAACAAAGACAGAGAGACGCGGACGAGAGAACTCGCGAGGAAAGGAGGGGGGAGACTTTGAATGCCCGTCTGCATTTGTCGCGGACGAAGATGAGGCGTGCTTTTACTTTCGTTTTGATTGTTAAATGCTATGTGAAACCTTGGAATCTTATGCTCCAAGCCCAGCATTTCATAATCTTTGACCGAAACAAAGATGCCTCTGCTTTTTTTTTTTCCTTCTATTTTTTTAGGCCGGCGCTATTTCCATTAAATGATTAAATCCACTCCCTTTTATGCTAAAAAGACAAAACTGTCATCGATCTTTGTGTTTAAAGTGATGGCCCCACTCCTTTCTTTTTTCTTTCTATTTTTCCTTTTTCTATTTAGAATAGCTACCGTAATTAAGCATTTTACATGTTTTATTTTTTAGCGTACTAAAAAAAGTGCATTCTCAAATATTCCTATAATGTTTTACATGCACCATGTAAAATTATCTCGCTAATAATAAGGAAAAAAGACAATCTTTGATATAAAATTGAAAAGTCTCTTCTTCATCATTGATCTTATAACAACTTATCTATTTTTTGTTCCTTCACACTTTCTTGGTGAACTTTTTATTTATTTCATTAGTCTAAAATATATATCAAGTCTCTTTATTTACTATATCGAATAATTTTTCTTTTTTCCTTATTATATTGGTGAGATACTTTTATATAGAGCATGTAAGACATTAGAGAAAGCACAATGAGGTATTTTGATATTTTTCGTAAACAGTTCATAGATGATATTAATTTTTATCAATTCAAAACAATGATATTTCACTAATATTTTGAAAAAAGATTCTTACTTTATGTAATGTTTTGATTTAATTAAATTTCATCTACTTAACAGTTTATCAATAAAATTTGATCGACAATGTAGAAAAGAACTATATTTCTTGGAAATTTCTCTTTTCGACAAAACAATTTTTTTATGGAAGTAATATTAACATTAAAAAAACATAGTATTTTTAATATACGTGAAATCTACAATAAACAAAAACTAAACGTATGAAATTCTTAATTATGCTAGGTAGATCCTACATAGATATAGAAACACTTTTAAAAAAAGGAAAGTAAATAAATTTGGTACCATTAATTTAAATTGCAATTGAATGATTAATGACAAATTTGTTTTTTTTGGTGAAAATTGAATGGATTGAGTCATATATGGGTGGAAACAGCTCCGCCCTTTTTTTTTTTAATGTTGGAATACTTTCAAAGTGGGGTAGAACCTATTTGTTCCCTGATCTATGGTTTCCCGGAGCTAACCATTTGATAAATTAGCCAAGATTTTGACTGGATACGAAATTATTGAAATTTTTCTTTTTTAGTCTTACTAAGGTTCAATTTCATCGCTTAGTTTTATTCATGCTTACTAATATCATCTTAGTATTGATTGCTTTGTGCATGGTTTGCTTTAGGATTACTTTTCATAAAGGATTGTCTTTATTTTATTAAGTTATATTTCGTTACCCCATATATGAAGTAGCTCATTCTGGGAGGAGTTAATGTTATTATAATATAACATATCTCATTGCGTGTACCCTTTCATTTTACGTATTAGTTTATGTTGACTATGTTTTAAATTCTTTATGGGCTTGGGTGTTTTTCTCAAGTTATTAGATTAAGAAGAGAGATAGAGTCTAAAATTTTTAAGCAACTTTTGTAACTTTTGAATTTCTATAGTGGATTTTGTTTCTTCTCTTCCCGTGGTTTTCCTATAAGGGTTTTCTTAAATCTATGTATTATTTTATTCTTCTTAGTTTTAATTATAGTTTCCACGTTAGTTATGGCAATCAGAATGCTCAAATACCTTATGCCTTAAGAATTGGTCTGAAATCCGCAAGAGCCAGTCGGAAGCTGGTTGTGAATTGGACGAAAAAGGAAGAGAACCTGTCTTGTCGGATAATAACCGATTCGGCTTGGGAGGATGAATCAGTTTGGTTTGCAGAGGAAGAACTAGCTGGCTATGCATCAGAGGCTGACGTGGTTGATGATGTGGCGCTAACATGGCAATCCGACGTTGCACTGACAAGGCAATCTGATGTGGCAATAATGTGGCAGCTACATGGCGTTGGCGTGGTGGCTGACATGTGCGTTGATTGGATGGCTTGACTTACGATGATGTGTTGATAACATGTGGGTGACGTCAATGATACATCATGTGCAGGAGTAGTTGGTGCGTGGATCCGAGAGGAAGGGCTCGTGGTAGCGGGTGAGAGTGCGTGCCACGGTAGATCGCGATGAAAATTCAGGATCGGTCTCATATGAGGGCGGCGAGTTTAATGATAGTTTGTTTTTCAAAACAAGCAATTGATAGTGTCGGAATTCAAGAGCGGCATGTTGCTACGACCTTGTGTAGAAAGACTCGATGAATCCTTCCTTAGACAACTAAAGCTCTAATACCAAGATAAGAATATGTGAACGAGAGAATTGTGTAATTTACTAATTTATGCATATTTAATAATGAAGAATACATTAGCCTCTCTATAACCTTTACAATATGACTATTTAAGATTACATAATATTATAATATCAATCACAATAAATTAAGTTAAAGAAAAGGACGCACAAACCTAGAGAAGTGGAGAATCATGAAATAGTTATGGAAAAATGGCTTAATTATTTTTCATTATTTCTAACTATATTAATAAAACATAATAACAAATATGAAATAATGATGTCCTTAGGCTGCATAAATATAATTTTGAGTCACATGCAAAATAAGACATTTGAGAGAATTAGATCATCACTATCATCGATATATGATTACAATTTAAACAATAATAATACTAATAAGACTAGATATTCATTTTAACTTAAAAAGAATTTTCTATGTATCACGACAACATCTGCGATCGACCTAACTGTAACTCCTACGCTCGACGGGGAATTTTCGCACCACCTCCCACGTATCTTCCTTGCCTCTTGCACATAACCATGAGCACTTTTGTCGTCATCAAAAAGCCACTCTCTCTCCACTTTTATTCCTTCGTCACAAAGCAAAGCACAAGACCTCACTCATCAATGGAGCGTTCCGCTTGGCCTAAGAACCTCTCCTCAAGCCGCAAGCGCGCGATCAAGGAGCTCCTCCATGCCCAGAAACCCACGAAGAAGCTCAGAGATCTCTTCGACGCTCACTCTCAAGCTGGCAATAACACAGGGCAGTCCTTGTTTTCGGAAGATCTGGTCGGCAACGTCGTCAGGTCGTTCAGCAACACCCTATCCCTGTCGAGGAACGCCCAGTCCGACGAGGTCTTGCAGCTCCCGACCAACGCCTGTGTCATGTCCGAGGTCTCCGAGAAGAGCGAGAGCATCATGACCCCGGTCCCGAGGTACATAAGGGCCAACATTCGTGTTTTTTTACTTCTGACTTTGTCTGAAAAGTAATTTATCTATTTAGGTGGAGTTTCGAGTAAATTTAAAAAACATATGAAGCTTCTTTTTGATAAGAACAATTACATATAAAGGTGAGCACCGCATGCTTGAAAATTACAGTGTGAAGATCTCTTAGAATTTAGGAAAAAGAGAAATGTGAAAAGACAGTTTTCCAGGATAAGAACAATATATGTGCCATAACTTCTATTGCGCTAACTCCATAACTTTTTTTTTTTTCGATTATTTGAATGCCAAATTTTTTTTAAATCGTTTACTTGAGTGCCATTGACAATTTGTGTGACTGGAAAAATAAGCTGACGTGGCTCGCCGAAATAATCCAATTAGCAAAAAGTAAAAGAAACAATCGTCGTTTTGGCCCTATTGGTAAAAAATTATAAAAAAAACTAAAAAAAAAGGGGGAAGAGATTAGTCGCTCGCCAAATCCTCTGTTTTTCTCTCTTCTTCTCCATGGTTGAGCCATGGTTTCTGAACAGAGATTAGTCATTCAAGGAAATGTTGAGGTTAAGAGCTTATAAAGGGGGAAAGACAGTGAACAGAGAGAGGGAGCTGAAAAATTATGAAACCTGAAGAGTCAAAGGTCAAAGAAAATTAATATGGGAGTTGAACTGGAAACAAGATGAGTCGACAAAACTGAGGGAAAAAAGAAAAAACAAGTGATGCTGGTGATTTTCCACCGATGCAGCCAATGTGGCATCTTCATCACCTTATTTTCTTTGCGATTTGCAGGATTCCTGCGAGGACCATGGCGATTCAGGTCCTGGACCCAACAATTTCTTTTGCGATTCCTCTGAATCAAGCACAATTCATTGCATCGCGCTATTACACTCATCATCATCTCAATCTCATTGGAAGCCGATTCAACTGGTCCCCACTTTACTTTGCTATCTCATAAGCTTGAACTCTCCGCTGCTCATCTTATGATCGAGCCTCCCTATTGCTCAAGCTTATTGCAAAACATTCCCCTTTCTAGAATTTAGGTTTCATTTTGAAATGAATTTGCGAAAGAAATGGCCACAGCGAAATTGTTTTTGCCCTTTCTTGCCACGTCAATTGAAGATTATCCTAGTTGGACTAAAATTTCTTTTAAAAAAGTCACATCACAGTAAAAATTTAATTTAAAATGCCACGTAGGACTATTCGCCGGGATATCCACTCAAGTGAACGATTTTTCACCGATTTGGTACTCAAGTAATCAAAAAAAAAAATTATAACACTTAAGAGAGTAACGTAAGAAAGTTATTTCACTCGTATTATCGTTATCCTCGTTTCCGCTTTGCTGTTGATATGATTTTGGGACACAACTCGACAGATCATAATTGGATTATAACCAGCTTGTCTAACTTGCAGAGTATAGAAGTTATATTTTATTTTTTCATTATCTTGTTATTGGACAGAGGATGAAAAACGTTTTATCTGGAATTAAATTATATTTATGGGTCTAAGCAATTCTAACATGAAATGGAAATTACTCATTTTTGCGTAGAAAGACTTTAGAGACACGGACAAGACTCGACTGGAATTTGATCAACCACGGGCACCAATGGAGGACATATAATCAGAAATCACTTCTCAACTTTGAGTTGCCCAGGTACTTCATAAATGATGCATCCGTTTTCATTAATTTCTCATATATATATTTTGTTTGTTTTGTTATAAGTTAAGATATACACATGGATCTTAATAATTTTAACATGAATTGGGAATTACTCATTTTTCCACATAAAGACGTCAGATGTATGGACAGTTGAGACGTCTGATTTGATCGACGACGGGTATCTATGGAGGAAATATGGTCAAAGACCGATTCTCAACTCCAAATTCCCCAGGTACTTCACAAATGATATACATTTTCATAAATATCTCATATATATGCATATATTGAGAAAAATATTGTATAAAGTCTTGCTTGATGTCTAAAACAAATATTATGTGGGCATCTTTACAATAAGTCATGTCTTCAAAATTAATAAGAAAAACATCCATCTATCAACGTGGCTAAATTATTTATGCTTCTCTCACAATGAACAATTAAGCAAATAATGTGTTATTGCTTGTGATTAGTGTTTGGGGGCACTTGCAGGAAGTACTTCAGATGCGTTCACCAAATCGATCAGGGATGTCAAGCAACCAAGCTGGTCCAAAGGACATTGCATGACCCACGCCTTTTCCTGATCACATACCGAGGCCGCCACACTTGCAAGATCATCCTCAAATCCCCCCACTCATCCTGGACTCACCAAGCCCTAGGGACGACTCCACCCCCCTAAGTTTCAACACTAGCCTCGTTGCTGAACAAGACGACGACGACAACAACAACAACCCCATCTTCTTCGACTTTCTATCAGTGAATCAGGAGCAAAAGTTGCCCAGTGAGGATGATCTGAACCCCCGCGGCCACAGCCATGACGACAATAGCAACAACAAGAATCAATCGGGGAGATCTAAGCCCTGTCGTCAGATCAAGGGATGTGATGTTTAGTGTTTAGGGTCTCAACAGTGCTGATATGATTGTGGGGTCTGAGTTTGATGATATGTTGGATTATGAACTTTGATGTTGATTTTGGTGTAGGTAATGAAGAGGTGTTTGCTAGATGAGTTTCCTTGAAATTATTTAATCCTCCGCCGCGATTTGTTAATGAGAAAAAGGAAACATATAATAGCTAGTGTAACAATATTATGCTGTCGGAAATTATTTTGTAATTAGATTTTATATATCATCTAGAGACTCTCACTTTGAGGAACACCAAGTAGACGGGAAAATTGTCCAATCAATCCCAAAACCTATTGTACGGATATCAATTCAGTACTAAACTTTCAAATTTGTCAATTCAGTCATAAACTTTTGTGCGACTTCAGCACTGTTTGCTTTTCGTCGTCCGTGTTGGCAACCACATAAGATTTTTAGAAGTTGCTCATTAACACAATTTTGGCGGAGGATAAATATGTCACACGTGTACAAGTTTGGGGTAAATTTATTACAATGACGCAAGTTTAGGATTTTTTGTGTCACGAAAAATAGTTTGGGGTAAATGTGTCATACAGCTATAAATTTAGAGTTTATAATGTCACAAAAGAAATTATGATAAATGTGTCATGGTAGGCATTGTTTGGAGCTTTTTTGTGACTTTTTACCTAATACTATTAAGACAAGATAAAGAGGTGGGCATTCGCCCTACCTCCCACTTATCTTCCTTGCCTATTGCCCGCGACCATGGGCACTTTTGTCCTCGTCAAAAAGCCACCCCCCCCCCCCCTCTCTCTCTCTCTCTCTCTCTCTCTCGTCACAAAGCAAGCACAAGACCTGTCTCATCGATGGAGCGTTCCGCTTGGCCCAAGAGCCGGGAAAAGTGCCAAAAAAGTCATAAACCTTTTGCATTAGTGTCAATTTAGTCCTAAATCTTTTTTTTATGCCAATTAAGTCCTAAACCTTTTAAATTGGTGCCAATTTAGTCCTAAACCTTTTATTTTTGTGCCAATTTAGTCATTCCGATCAATTTTGATCGGAATTTGCTGACGTGGACGCCTGCCGGCCGGCGGCCGATCACCGGCGCCGACGTGGACAACTTTAATAATATTTTAATATTTTTTTGAATTTTTATTTTTTTTTCCTTTTTTTCACTTTTTTTTTTTTGTCTCTCCCTCCTTCCTATGGCCGGTCGCCGGTCCGGCGACCGGCCAGAGGCCAGAGGCCGGTGAGCTCGACCTCGCCGGCCACTGGCGAGGGCGAGCCTCGCCTTGGTCGGGTGAGGCTCGACCTCGCCAGACCATGGCGAGGCTCGACCTCGCCAGATCCGGCGAGGTCGGGCCTCGCTTGACCATGGCGAGGCTCGAGCCCTCGCCGGAGGCCGCGGCGAGGGCGAGCCTCGCCATGATCTGGCGAAGTCGAGCCTCGCTCGACCAAGGCGAGGCTCGCCCTCGCCGGGCGAGGCAGCCCTCGCCGGGCGAGGCGGCCCTCGCCAGTGGCCGGTGAGGTCGAGCTCGCCGGCCTCACCGGACCAAGGCGAGGCTCGCCCTCGCCGGGCGAGGTCGCCCTCGCCAGTCGACCTCGCCTACCTCGCCCGACCAAGGCGAGGCTCGCCCTCGCCAGTGGCTTGGGAGGTCGAGCTCGCCGGCCTCTAGCCTCTGGCCGGTCGCCGGTAGGAAGGAGGGAGAGACAAAAAAAAAAGGAAAAAAAATTTCAAAAAAATATTAAAATATTATTAAAGTTGTCCACGTCGGCGCCGGTGGTTGGCCGGCAGGCGTCCACGTCGGCAAATTCCGGTCAAAATTGGCCGGAAGGACTAAATTGGCACAAAAACAAAAGATTTAGGACTGAATTAGTACCAATTTAAAAGGTTTAGGACTGAATTGGCACCAAAAAAAGGTTTAGGAGTGAATTGGCACCAAAAAAAGATTTAAGACTAAATTGGCACTAATGCAAAAGGTTTAGGACTTTTTTGGCACTTTTTCCCCCAAGAGCCTCTCCTCAAGCCGCAAGCACGCGATCAAGGAGCTCCTCCATGCCCAGAATCCCACAAAGAAGCTCAGAGATATCTTCGACGCTCACTCTCAAATTGGCAATAACACAGGGCAGCCCTTGTTTGCGGAAGATCTGATCTTCAACGCCCTCAGGTCGTTCAGCAACACCCTATCCCTATCAAGCAGCTCCGAGTCTTACGAGGTCTTACAGGTCCCGATCAACACCCGGTCCCGAGGTAATTAAGGGCCAAAATTCGTGTTCTTTTTTTTTTGCTGACTTTGTCTCAATAGTAATTTATCCATTTAAATGGAGTTTCACGTAATTCAAAAACAGATGAAGTTTCTTTTTGGAAGAACAATTGCATATACGGTGAGCATCGCATGTTTAAAAATGACAATGTGAAGATGTCTTAAAATTTAGGAAAAAGATAAGACATGAAAAGATTGTTTTGCTGTTCATATGATTTTCGGACACAACTTAATAGATCATAATTGGATTATAACGAGCTTGTCTAACTTGCAGAGAATAGAAGTTTTTTTTTTGTTATTTCATATATGTTATTGGGCAGAGGATGGAGGAGGTTATACATGGAGCTAAATTATATATGGACATTTCTAACATGAAATGGAAATTACTCTTTTTTGTGCAGAAAGACTTTAGATACATGGACAAGATTGGACTAGAATTTGATGGACGACGGGCACCAATGGAGGACATATGATCAGAAATCGATTCTCAACTTCAAGTTACGCAGGTACTTCACAAATGATACATCCATTTTCACTAATTTCTCATGTATATTGTATTTGTTTTGTTATTAGTAAAAGTATGCATATGGGTCTTAATAGTTCTAGCTTGAATCAGGAATTATTCATTTTTCTGCAGAAAGACTTCAGATACACGAACAAGACTGGACCATAATTTGATTGACGACGGGCACCAACGGAGGAAATATGGTCAGCAAGCGATTCTCAAATCGGATTACCCGAGGTACTTCACAAATGATATACCTTTTCCATAAATATCTCATATATTGAGAAAAATATTGTATAGAGTAGAGAGAAATCATTTCCTGCTTGATGTCTAAAACAAATATTATGGGGAATCTTTAGAATAAGTCACGTCTTTAAAATTAATAAGAAACACATCCATCTATTAACGTGGCTAAATTATATATGCTTCTCTCCCGATGAACAATTGAGCAAATAATGTGTTATTGCTTGTGATCGAAGCTGAGGTTGGGGGCACTTGCAGGAACAACTTCAGCTGTGCTCACAAGATCGACCAAGGATGTCAAGCCACCAAGCAGGTCCAAAAGATAAAGGATGACCCACCCGTTTACAGTACCATTTACCAAGGCCACCACACTTGCAAGAACCTCATCCTCAAATCCCCCCCGCTCATCTTGGACTCACCAAGCCCTGGGGACTCCTCCATCCTCGTCAGTTTCAACACCAGCCTGACTCCCAAGCAAGACCACAACAACAACAACCCCTTCTCTTCATCAACTTCCTCGTCGGTGAAACACGAGCCGAAGCTGCCCAGCGAGGATGATCTGATCCCCTGCAGTGGCTGTCACGACGGCAACAGCAGCAACAACAATAACCAGTCCACATCATCCGACTACTATGCCGTGTTCGAATCAGCCAGGGAGATCCGGGCCCCGTTGTTGGATCAAGATGACGACGACGATGACACGTAATTTATCTATTTAAAAGGAGTTTCGCGTAATTTATAAAAACATATGACGTTTCTTTCGGCAAGAACAATTATGTATAAGGCGAGCATCACAAGTTTGAAAATGACAGTGTGAAGATCTCCTAGAATTTAGGAAAAAGGGAAGACGATAAAAGATCGTCTCGCTGTTCATATGATATTGCACACGACTTGACAGATGATGATTGGAATAAGAGCTTGTCTAATTTGCAGATAATAGAAGTTATTGTTTTATTATTACATTTATTTTGTTATTGGGCAGAGGATGAAGAGGTTTTACATGGAGCTAAATTATATATATGATCTAAATAGTTCTAACAAGAAATGGGAATTAATCATTTTTGGGCAAAAAGGCTTTAGATACATGGACAAGACTCTACCATAATTTGATCCACGATGGGCACCAATGGAGGAAATATGATCAGAAATTGATTCTCAATTTTGAGTTACCTGAGTACTCCACGAATCATGTGTCCATTTTCATTAATTTTTCATATATATTTTTATTTGTTTGTTCTTAGTTAAGATATAAAAATGGATCTAGATAATTCTAACATGAAGTAGGAATTACTAATTTTTCTGCAGAAAAACTTCAAATACATGGACAAGACTGGACCATAATTTGATCGATCACCGGTACTCATGGAGGAAATACGGTCAGAAATTGACTCTCAACCGCAAATTCCCCAAGTACTTCACAAACGATATATGCATATTCATAAATATTTCATTTATATATATAGAGGAAAAAAGTAGAGAGAAATTATTGCTTGATGTCTAGAACAAATACCATGTGGGATCCGTACAATGACTCTTGGCTTCAAATTAATAAGAAACACATCCATTCTATCAACTCGGCTAAACTATTTATGCTTCTCTCATGATGAACAATTAAGAAAATAATTAGATGGTCGTTGACCCTTGACATGTTATAAATTAAGGAGGTCGTTCTTAAATTTGCTAAATTTTAGCTTCATCTTACCATGATACGAAAAAATTCGTAATCTAATCGAAATAAGCACACCGTTTCTTTTTATCATCTACCATCGTACTAAGTTTTTCTTTTCAGGTTATTTTTTGGATTTGAAGCTTCCTAACCCCCAAATCTACAATTAAGTGATCATTAATGTGTTAAAGCCGTGATTGGGGCCACTTGCAGGTGCTACTTCAGGTGCGCTTTCAGATTCGACCAGAAATGTCTAGCAACCAAACAAGTCCAAAAGATGCTGAATGACCCACCCGTTTACGAGGCCGTATACCGAGGCCACCACACTTGCGGAAACCCCATCCTCGAATCGACCCCAATCATCCTGGATTCACCGAGCCCTAGGGACTCCTCAATCCTCTTCAGTTTCCACGCTAGCCTCATTGCCAAACAAGACAACAACCACCACCCTATCTCTTCTCCTTCAACTTTCTCATAAGTGAATCAGGAGCAAAAGTTGCCCAGTTAGTGAGGATGATGTGAACCCCCACGGCCACAGCCATGACAGACGATAGCAACAACAACAATCAATCCGCATCATCCGATTATTACGCTGTATTCAAATCCGCGGGGGAGATCTAGCCCTGTCGTCAGATCAAGGGGATGTGATGTTTAGCGTCTCATAGCTTTGATATGATTGTGGGGTCCGAGTTTGATGATCTGTTGGATTATGAACTTCAATGTTGATTTTGGTGTAGGTTTCTTCATTATTGTGCGACGTGTTTGCTAGATGAGTTTCCTTAAAACTATTTATTCTCTGCGGCGGTTTGTTTAGGAGAAAAAGGAGCCATGTAATAGTTAGTGTAACAATATTACGTTGTTGAAAAATATTTTGTAATTACGGGATTTTATATATCGTAAAGAGATTCCCTCACTTTGAGGAACATTATTTGACCTATCGTACGGATATCAATTTATTACTAAATTTTATAATTTATCAATTTAGTCCTGAATTTTTGTGTGACGTCAACACTATTTGCTTTTTCGTCTTCCGTGTTGGTAGCCACATAAGATTTTTAGAAGGTGTTTGTTAACACAATTTTGACGGAGGATAAATGTGTCCCACGTGTACAAATATGTAGTAAATTTATCGCAACGACATAAGTTTATGGTTTTTGGTGTCACTGAAAATAGTTTGGGGTAAATGTCTTATATCATTATAAATTTGGAATTTATGATGTTATAAAAAAAATTAGAATAAATGTGTCATGACGGGTATAATTTGAAATTTTTTTGTGACTTTTTTTCCTAAGACTGATAAGACAAGATATTTATTGTTTACTAAAAAAGAATTTGCTATGCATCATGATATCCCCAATTCCCTAAAAAAACCCGAACTTTAGCCTTTGTCCCAATTATATCCCAAACTTTTTTTTGTCTCATAAAAAACCCCAAACTTTTACTTTTGTCCCAAATTTACCCCGTTAACTTTTCGTCCAATTTTTTAATATTATTTTTTTGTCTAATTTTTTTTTCTTTTCTTTTTCCTTTCCTTTTTTTTTTGTTTCACCTTCAACCTCTGGCCGGTCGCCGGTCCGGCGATCGGCCAGAGGCGGGGGCCGGCGAGGCTCGGCCCGCCCGCCGCCTGGCGAGGCTCGGCCCCGCCCAAGCAACGGCGAGGTCGGCCGAGGCCGAACCTCATCGTTCTTCGGGCGAGGCCGAGCCTCGCCCGCCGGCGTGGCCGAGCCCTCGCCAGATCGGGCGAGGCTCGGCCCGCCGATCGGGTGAGGTCGGCCTCGCCCAAGAACGGCCAGGTCGGCCGAGGCCGAACCTCGCCGTTCTTGCGGGCGAGGCCGACCTCGCCAGGTTGCCGGCGGGCCCGAGCCTCGCCGGATCCGGCGAGGGCTCGGGCTCGGCTCGCCAGATCCGGCGAGGGCTCGGGCTCGGCCTCGCCAAAGAACGACGAGGTTCAGGCTGAACCTCGCCGTTGCTGGGCGAGGCCGATCTCACCAGTTGTCGGCGGGGCCGAGCCTCGCCGGCGGCCGGCGGGGCCGACCTCGCCGGCCAGAGGTTAAAGGTGAAATAAAAAAAAAAGAAAAGGAAAGGAAAAAGAAAAAAATTCGAAAAAATAAAAAATAATATTAAAAAATTGGACGAAAAGTTAACGGGGTAGATTTGGGACAAAAGTAAAAGTTTGGGATTTTTTATGAGATAAAAAAAAATGTAGGATATAATCGAGATAAAAGTTAAAGTTTGCGTCTTTTTAGGGAATTGGGTCTGATATCGCCTGCAATTGACCGTGTGGGGATTGACTAGATCCCACAAGACGTGGAACTTTCGCACCACCTCCCAGTCATCTTCCTTGCCTCTTGCAGAGATGACCATGAACACTTTTGTCCTCTCTCTCTCTGTCTCCACTTTCCTCCCTCATCACAGAGCAAAGCACAAGACCTGTCTCGTCGATGGAGCGTTTTGCCTGGCCTGAGTACCTCTCCTCAAGCCGCAAGCACGCGATCCAGGAGCTCCTCCATGGCCAGAACCCCACGAAGAAGCTCAGACATCTCTTGGACGCTCACTCTCAAACTGGCAATGACACGGGGCAGCCCTTGTTTGCGGAAGATCTGATCGTCAACGCCCTCAGGTCGTTCAGCAACACCCTATCCCTATCAAGCAGCTCCGAGTCTTACGAGGTCTTGCAGGTCCCGACCAACGCCTGTGTCAGGTCCGAGGTCTCCGAGGGAAGTGAGAGCATCAACACCCCGGTCCCGAGGTAATTAAGGGCCAAAATTCGTGTTTTTTTTTTTTGCTGACTTTGTCTCAATAGTAATTTATCTATTTAAGTGGAGTTTTGCGTAATTCAAAAATATATGAAGTTTCTTTTTGGGAAGAACAATTACATGTAAGGTGAGCATCACAGGTTTGAAAATGACAGTGTGAAGATCTTTCGGAATTTAGGAAAAAGTAAAGACGTGAAAAGATTGTTTGGCTGTTCATATGATTTTGGGACACCACTTGGACAGTTCATGATTGGATTATAACGAGCTTGTCTAACTTGCAGAGAATAAAAGTTTTTTTTTTTTGTTATTTCATTTATGTTATTGGGCAGAGGATGGAAGAGGTTATACATGGAGCTAAATTATATATGGACATTTCTAACATGAAATGGAAATTACTCATTTTTACGCAGAAAGACTTTAGATACATGGACAAGACTGGACCAGAATTTGATGGACGATGGGCAACAATGGAGGACATGTGATCAGAAATTGATTCTCAACTCCAAGTTACCCCCAGGTACTTCACAAATAATATATCCATTTTCACTAATTTCTCATAAATATTGGATTTGTTTTGTTCTTAGTTACAAGGGAATCTTACTTGTGCTGCAGGGCATCTAGCTGGAAAGAATTGCCGGAATGAGCTATCAGAAACAACAGTTAGTAAAGGGCCTGTTGATCAGGCTACATTACACCATTCACCTGTGGAGCCTGTAAGGCTTACTAGACTGTGCTCTTGTATTGTTAAAGCTGTATTCTTAATGTCATTTTTCCCTCTGGACCTTCTAGTCAGTGAGTGCAACTTAATTGATTTTGTTGTCTTTACATCTGTAGTTTCTTAGAGGTGGTGGGATAGGTTAATTAGTCAGTCAGTTGCAAGATAACCTGTAGTCAGGATTGGCAGATCTCAAATATTGATAGCTGTTGACTTGCTTCCATGTCAGGTTCTAATTCTTGAGGACCCAGAGATTATTCTCATATTTTAGCTTATCATCTGCTCTGAGAGAGTGAGAGTGAGACCCTTTCGTTGTAACCTTTGGAGTATTATGTATGAGTAAGTCTTTAGTCACCATGGGCTATGTACGAAGTTCTTTGTACACGAGACTTTTGTGCCTTTTCCAATGCCTGTTTGATGGTTTCATAATTTTCTGAAAAACCAGAGTGAATACGTTTTCATGTCTGGATTCTTTCATTGGTGAGGATCTTTATGCAGCCTTGGTTGGTTTGAGAGCGAACTGTTGGCCAAGTGATTTTCTTTTCCATTGCTCGGAGGATTCAAGAGCCGTAGTTTCTTATATGTTGTCTTCTACTATGATTTTCAATGGAAATGGCCTTTATTGTGTCTGTTATTTCAGAATTTTGATGTTAGTTTGATTGCATCTGAAAGGGTGCTACTTTTGAAAGTTTTGTTGTTTTTCCCTGAATGGCTGCCAATGCTTTTTGTAATCTTTTATCATTTGTCATGTCTACCTCCTACTTCGTATGAACTTTGAGAAGAGACTTCGGGGAAAAGATGATACCTTGGGTTCAAGCTCTGCAAAGACTCCCAAACCCCCATTGATGCTGTTGGATGCCATCTCAAAAGAAGTTGCTGCCAAGGATATGAACACAATCAATGCTAATTATGAACTTTACAGGGTGCGTCATCTTTGATTAATCACTCTTATAATCATCTGTTTACGATAACTTTTTCGTCAAAGTCTAATCTTCCTCCTCAATATTTATCAGACCAAGAGGATCTCTCGAGATGACTTCATCAAGAGGTTGAGATCAATAGTTGGTGATGAATTGCTGTGGTCCATCATAAGGAGTCTTGAGGGCAAGGTATTAATATTGTTGTCAAACTTGCAATTCATTATTTCTAGGCTGTTAAGTTTTTGCATGTCGACTATAACTTAGTTATCTACTCTGGATTCTAATGGTTTTGCTCCAGTGATTTGTAAGAAATCAGATGGTAAATGGCCTGACTAGTGCTCGTCAGAGCGTACAGGATTGTTGTATCAATAGTTATTCCTGGAAGAGGTCGATTTCTATCTTCTGGAATAGGTGAAAGTGTTCGATATAAGACTGGCGAAGAATTGTGAAAATCAAGATGGGCAGAACGATATGCAAACTGAAATTTTTCTTTTTGCACCATCGATGCTGGCTATTCCTCTCAAAAGAACAGACATGGGGTCTTTGTGATGATATATCCAGATTTAAGACGGAGGGATAGTTTATCCTGCCATCAATATATTCTCTGATATTCTTGTGAAAGCGCTTAACAGCTGTTACTGCATTTTGCAGCTGACTCTTGGATCTCGTCACAATTCAAAGGTGCCTAAGCCGGAGCAAGAGGTTTGAATCTTCTTATTTAATTATGCAATGCTGTTGTCCTTAGTGTCGTGGGGATTGCGACTGCATTTAGATCTTGGCTTCTTTTTCCTGGGTGTTTGAAAGTATCTCTTTTTGGATCCATATGTATATATTCGTAATTCTATGGAATTCTTGCTTGTTGCTGCTCAGCCTAGTAAAGAACTACACTGTTGTTAGTAATTTTTCATGTTGGAAAAGAAACAATCGGCATATTATTTACCTGATATCTTCTCAATGGGGTCAATGACATTTTATGAGAAAGGTAACTTTCAACACTGTTCTCCAAGTCTATAATTACAATTATTTCTCCATGCAGTCCACCCTATAAAGTGACGACTTTCCAATCTCCCATTAGGTTGGTAATGGATCATATTCAATAAGTGATGAGAAGTATCGCTTAATAAATTAATTTTTGTAAAAATGGTGCTAATTGCGTTCACCCCCTTTTTTGTTGCTACAAACACCCCTATTGTTGTTTACTGACCAAAATGCCCTTCATCCGTAAATTCAGTCAATCGTCAACCGTTTACCTTTTCTTTTCTCCGTCGTCTCCTCTCTGAATCACTGTAGCTGCACTTTTCCATTCGATTGGTTTTCATGAAATTTTCCAATTTTTGTATTGATTGCTCACAGCAACACTCAACAGTTAGAGAATTTCCTCTTGTGTCATGCATTCAGTGAAGATTTCATTGAGGGATTTTATTCGATTCCACTTTGAGTTCATCGATATTTCCTAATCTTGGGCAATGCCGGGCACTTGTTGGTGCTTTGCCTTTGATTTACTAATTCTGAAGAATGTCTTGTGATGGTTCTGATGATCAAATTGAGAGAACCTAAAAAAAGTTTACAGAAGGGAAAAAGAAAAGCAAAAAACTACTCATGGTGGTGGAGGTCATCATGTTTGTTGGCCGTGATTATATACGGTTGCTGACAAGTTTACTCCAATATCGGAATGCACTCTTAAAGCGTTGGAGAGAAATTTCTCGAGCAGGAGAAAATGCTTGACAAACCTTTTTTTCTGTTTTTTCTATTGTTACTGAGCATCTCAAAATCAGACAGGATTCTACCAAAAGGAAAATTACCAAAAAAGTCATAAACCTATTGTACGGATGCCAATTCAGTTTTAAATATTTTAATTTAGCCAATTTAGTCCAAAGTAATTTGACAATTTGCCAATTTTGGCTGGAAATGGCTAAGGTAAACGCCAATTGTTTTACATATCACGATCGGTTTTACATATCACAATCGGTGCTCATGTTGACAATTTTTGCAAAATTTTTTAAAATTACATTTTTTTTATATTTTTCTTTGTTTTTTCCCTTCTTCCTTCGGTCACTGGGCATCAACGGTGGTTGGCAACGGTTGAGCCTCACTGAATATGGCAAGGGCGAGCCTCACTTGAGACCAGGCGGGCCTGGCGAGGTCAGCTCACTGGGATACGGCGAGGTTGGCCCTTGCTTGTGGCCAATCACCGGCCATCCTTGAGGCTTGGCGACCAACGGAGGAAGAAGGAAAAAGAAAATAAAAATAAAAATAAAAAAATTGAAAATTGCAAAAATTGTTCACATCGGTTCCAATTGATGTCCATGTCAGCAATTTTGAATTAAATTGGCAGTATCAAAAAGCTTACGACTTGATTGACTAAATTAAAATATTATGATTGAATTGGTATATGTACAAAATGTTATGGACTTTTTTGATAATTTTTCTCTCCATCAAATTTGAGCTGCCCTTTATGACCAAAAAAAAAGAATTTGAGCTGCTCTTGAACCGGGTCATGTGGTCCACGTGTTTGGATTTGGTAGAGGGAGTTTATTTCTTGGGTCCAGTTCTATCCTATTTCTATTTTTTATTTTATTTTACAAGTCACTGTGTGTCTTATGTGCTGTGCTCACATTTTGAAACTCTGCTCCCTTACTCACGCGTCCTCAACCCCAGCCGCAGACTCCCAAATCCCCATGGTTGCCGTTTCCATTATTGTTGGATGCCATCTCAAAAGAAGTTGCTGCCGAGGATATGAACACAATCAATGCTAATTATGAACTTTTCAGGGTGCGTCATCTTTGATTAATCACTCTTATAATCATCTGTTTACTATAACTTTTTCGTCAAAGTCTAATCTTCCTCCTCAATATTTATCAGACCAAGAGGATCTCTCGAGATGACTTCATCAAGAGGTTGAGATCAATAGCTGGTGATGAATTGCTGAGGTCCATCATAAGGAGTCTTGAGGGCAAGGTATTAATATTGTTGTCAAACTTGCAATTCATTATTTCTAGGCTGTTAAGTTTTTGCATGTCGACTATAACTTAGTTATCTACTCTGGATTCTAATGGTTTTGCTCCGAGGATTAGTAAGAAATCAGATGGTAAATGGCCTGACTAGTGCTCGTCAGAGCGTACAGGATTGTTGTATCAATAGTTATTCCTGGAAGAGGTCGATTTCTATCTTCTGGAATAGGTGAAAGTGTTCGATATAAGACTGGCGAAGAATTGTGACAATCAAGATGGGCAGAACGATATGCAAACTGAAATTTTTCTTTTTGCACCATCGATGCTGGCTATTCCTCTCAAAAGAACAGACATGGGGTCTTTGTGATGATATATCCAGATTTAAGAAGGAGGGATAGTTTATCCTGCCATCAATATATATTCTCTGATATTCTTGTGAAAGCGCTTCACAGTTGTTACTGCATTTTGCAGCTGACTCTTGGATCTCGTCACAATTCAAAGGTGCCTAAGCCGGAGCAAGAGGTTTGAATCTTCTTATTTAATTATGCAATGCTGTTGTCCTTAGTGTCGTGGGGATTGTGACTGCATTGATATGTTGGTTTCTTTTTCCTGGGTGTTTGAAAGTATCTCTTTTTGGATCCTTATGTATATATTCGTAATTCTATGGAATTCTTGCTGGTTGCTGCTCAGCCTAGCAAAGAACTACACTGTTGTTAGTAATTTTTCATGTTGGAAAAGAAACAATCGGCATATTATTTACCTGATATCTTCTCAATGGGGTGAATGACATTTTATGAGAAAGGTAACTTTCAACACTGTTCTCCAAGTCCATAATTACAATTATTTCTCCATGCAGTCCACCCTATAAAGTGACGACTTTCCAATCTCCCATTAGGTTGGTAATGGATCATATTCAATAAGTGATGAGAAGTATCGCTTAATAAATTAATTTTTGTAAAAATGGGGCTAATTGCGTTCACCCCCCTTTTTTGTTGCTACAAACACCCGTATTGTTGTTTACTGACCAAAATGCCCTTCATCTGTAAATTCAGTCGATCGTCAACCGTTTACCTTTTCTTTTCTCCGTCGTCTCCTCTCTGAATCACTGTAGCTGCACTTTTCCATTCGATTGGTTTTCATGAAATTTTCCAATTTTTGGATTGATTGCTCACAGCAACACTCAACAGTTAGAGAATTTCCTCTTGTGTCATGCATTCAGTGAAGATTTCATTGAGGGATTTTATTCGATTCCACTTTGAGTTCATCGATATTTCCTAATCTTGGGCAATGCCGGGCACTTGTTGGTGCTTTGCCTTTGATTTACTAATTCTGAAGAATGTCTTGTGATGGTTCTGATGATCAAATTGAGAGAACCTAAAAAAAGTTTACAGAAGGGAAAAAGAAAAGCAAAAAACTACTCATGGTGGTGGAGGTCATCATGTTTGTTGGCCGTGATTATATAAGGTTGCTGACAAGTTTACTCCAATATCGGAATGCACTCATAAAGCGTTGGAGAGAAATTTCTCGAGCAGGAGAAATGCTTGACAAGCCTTTTTTTTTTCTGTTTTTTCTATTGTTACTGAGCATCTCAAAATCAGACAGGAGTCTACCAAAAGGAAAATTACCAAAAAAGTCATAAACCTATTGCACGTATGCCAATTCAGTTTTAAATATTGTAATTTAGCCAATTTAGTCCAAAGTAATTTGACAATTTGCCAATTTTGGTTGGAAATGGCTGAGGTAAACGCCAGTTGTTTTACATGTCACGATCGGTGCTGATGTTGACAATTTTTGCAAATTTTTTTAAAATTACTTTTTTTTTTTTCCCTTCTTCCTTCGGTCATCGGGCCTCAGTGGTGGCTGGCGACGGTTGAGCCTCACTGAATCTGGCAAGGGCTAGCCTCACTTGAGACCTAGTGTACCAGGCGAGGTCAGCTCGTTAGGATACGACGAGGTTGGCCCTCGCTTGTGGCCAATCACCGGCCATCCTTGAGGCTTGGCGACCGACGGAGAAAGAAGGAAAAAGAAAATAAAAATAAAAATAAAAAAATTGAAAATTGCAAAAATTGATCACATCGGTTCCAACCGGTGTCCACGTCAGTAATTTTGAATTAAAATTGGCAGTGTCAAAAGGCTTAGGACTTAATTGACCAAATTAAAATATTAGGATTGAATTGGTATATGTACAATATGTTATGGACTTTTTTGATAATTTTTCTCTCTATCAAATTTGAGCTGTCCTTTATGACAAAAAAAAAAGAATTGAGCTGCTCTTGAATCGGGTCATGTGGTCCACGTGTTTGGATTTGGTAGAGGGAGTTTATTTCTTGGGTCCGGTTCTATCCTATTTCTATTTTTATTTTTATTTTACAAGTCACCGTGTGTGTTATGTGCTGTGCTCACATTTTGAAACTCTGCTCCCTTACTCACGCGTCCTCTACCCGAGCCCCCTAAAAGGTGGGGAATTGAACTTGGTAGAGAGTTTGCATCGTGAGAGTTTGCAAGTGAGGCTGTCTGTGGTCGGGGCGGCGATGCCATGTTGCTCTAAGTGCAACGTCAACGTCGTGAAGCTACAATTTCTTTGTATTGTACCAAAAATCTCTTTCCACTAGTTAATAATTTAGTTGAGTCGACGCTACGTCTCCGTCTTTGTCTTCCGGAGAGGGGAGCCTCGGCTCATAAGTAAAGAAGTCCTCCAAGTCGAAACTCCAAAGCCACCAAAGCCGCTATAAATTAACCCAAGAACCTCTCACCGCAAGCGTCAAGCCGTAGAGCACTACACTTTTGACACTAGAGAGTACCTCATAGCTTATCATATCCGAAGGCATATTGATATTAATCAGAATCAATATGGGCGGGAGCGAGAGCAAAGACAGAGAGGAAAAGGGTGATACCAAGGGAGTCAAGTGGCACTACCGTGGCCACAGGAGTGATCGCCGGTTTGGCGACCTGTGCTGTGGGTGCTGGCCAGTCTGGTGGGCGACTCGTCCAAGTCCAGTGGAAGGAAGATCATGAAAGTTGTTAAAATATGTTTCGAGTTTGAGCCCGTAAATGAAACCCGACTCAAGATAAATTGGATATTTTGTGGATGTCCGAAATTGACCAAAGCAAAATATGGAACTTCCTTTTGGCAAGTTGAAGTCGACGTAGAAAGAATATATATATAAAACAACATTTCAAACATATTGTTTTCTTTTATATCAGTCATTATTCACAATGGTTTAGTTGTGTCACCAACAAAAGTCAATCTTTTCCAAACTAGAATAAGATTCTTAGGCCATCATATACATCTTGGAACCACTATCCCAATAAAAAGATCCATACTTTTTGCTGATAAATTCCCTGATGAAATCAAAGACAAAACACAACTATAAAGCTTCTTAGGAAGCCTAAATTATATTCTTGACTTCTTTCCCAAAATAAATATCCGATGTAAACCTTTACATGATAGATTAAAAAAGAATCCCCCACGTTGGACATCCATCCATACTGAAACAGTCAGACAAATAAAAACGCACACTAAAGAAATTCCTTGTATTCATTTAGCTGACCCATTTACATTCAAAATTGTTGAAACAGATGCTTCTAAAATAGGATACGGAGGAATTCTCAAATAAGTCAAGACTAATAAAGAACAAGTTATTCAGTTTATTTCCAAACACTGGAATCAAACCCAACAAAATTATTCTACTATTAAAAAAGAGATTTTAGCCATTGTACTTTCCATATCAAAATTCCAAGGAGATTTGTTGAATAAAAAATTCCTCTTGCGTATTGATTGCAAATCAGCAAAAGATGTTTTACGAAAAGATGTTTTAAATATAGCATCAAAACAAATCTTTGCTAGGTGGCAAGCCATACTTTCCATATTTGATTTTGATATAGAATTTATAAATGATTCTTCAAATTCATTACCTGATTTTCTTACAAGAGAATTTTTATAGGGGATACAATGCAACCAAAAAACCCCTCCAAAGAGGGAAAAGGCAAAGCCAAAGCTGAAAACCCCAAATACTTAACTCCCATAAAATCATGGTTAGATACAGCTATCTCTGAATCTCCAAAATCCATAAAACCAACTACCATATCCACCCTTGCTAGAATGGCCAAAACACTTCCTAATGACAGTCCCGAGAAAGAAGATATCATGTTCTTACTCAAGAACATGAAGCCAAGACAATCACAACCATCACCATTACCCATACAGGTATATACAGGGACTGCCACATCCTTCCTGGCTCCACAAAAGCCAAAAGGATTTCAAACCATAAAAAAATGTTTCAAGTGAGGTGGTTATTGTGCCACAGGCAACCCTCAAAAATCAAAATTTTTCCCAAAAAACAAATTTCAAAATATAATCATAGTAGAAGATGATTTCTACCATGAAGATCCAATAAATTTTGCAAAAAATATATTTCCTAAGAACTGGCTTTTCAAGCCCCACCATACAAACAAATCCCTTGCTTACTATGAACAGGTATTAGTTGACACAAAATCAGCCAGATTCACCCATTTCCAAAACGATTCAGACGAAATCCTGTATTCCACCATTGCCATAAACATGATAATACACTATTCTGAATGGGAAACAACACCTCATTCCCATTAAAAGTTCAAACCAGAAAACCATTCTACCACATTTGCTCCTTCATATATTTATTGGGACTACCAACAAGCTTGGTGGAACACCTTCTTTAGACAAAATAAAGCCTACAAACACACTTGGGTTGACTTTTTCTCTTAAATATTCCAATCCCATAAACTTCCAAATTGGTTCAACACTTGGTGGAGCAATTTTGGCCCCATAGAAGAAATCATCCATCCAAGAATCAAACCAGGATATACTCTGTTTAAAGAAAAATTTAAATCATCCATATACGAATCCCGATTCCCAATTCTCATGCATTACTTTATAAACTTCAAAGTCTCTTGCGTAATAGCATGGGAATTCGATTATAATGGATCACCAAAAAACCCTCATATACCAATTCTAATCCGGAAATACAAAACAAAATGGTGGGATGGATTCAAATTTGTACATCCCACCACAGAACAGTCAATCCGCAATTGGCTAATAAATAGGACCCCTATCAAAATACAGAGCCCATCCAATTCGTCCTTCTTACAACAAAAGTCTAAGTATACAGCAGCAATGGTAGTTGTACAAGACCAAACACAATTTGTTGCCATGCTAAAGCAGCAATGGTAGCAGTACAAGACCAAATTTACCCTCCATTAGTTTTCATTAAATTTTACTGTCAAATTGCTAAGTTTAATGACACGTGGTAGTTGACAGGTGTACTAGTTTGGGGTTTTACCCTTCTGTTTGTCACAAGTTTACCAATTTGTGATTTTTCGTGATATTAATTCAATTTAACGGACACTAACGGAGGGTAAATTTGTTATAAATGTACCAGTTTGAGGTTTTTAGTGATCAAAAAATTATTTTGGAATAAAATTGTCACTGGTGTACTAGTTTGGCGTTTTTGGTGATCAAAAAATTAGTTCGGAGTAAAATTGTCATAAGTATACCAGTTTGGAATTTTTTATGGTCAAAAAAATAGTTCATGGTAAATTTGTCACAGGTGTACCAGTTTGGGGTTTTTCGTGATATTAACCCTAAATGATACATCTGTTTTCATTAATTTTTCATATATATTTTATTTGTTTTGTTATAAGTTAAGATATACACATGGATCTTAATAATTTTAACATGAATTGGGAATTACTCATTTTTCCACATAAAGACTTTAGATGTATGGACAGTTGAGACGTCTGATTTGATCCACGACGGGTATCTATGGAGGAAATATGGTTAGAGACCGATTCTCGACTCCAAATTCCCCAGGTACTTCATAAATGACAGACCTTTTCATAAATATCTCATAAGTATGCATATATTGGGAAAATACGTATAAAGGAGAGAGAAATCAATTCTTGCTTGATGTCTCAAACAAATATTATGTGGGCATCTTTACTATAAGTCATGTCTTCAAAATTAATAAGAAAAATATCCATCTATCAACACGGCTAAATTATTTATGCTTCTCTCATGATGAACAATTAAGCAAATAATGTGTTATTGCTTGTGATTAAAGCTGTGTTTGGGGAGCACTTGCAGGAAGTACTACAGGTGCGTTCACCAGATCGATCAGGAATGTCAAGCAACCAAGCTGGTCCAAAGGACATCGCATGACCCACGCCTTTTCCTGATCAGATGCTGAGGCCGCCACACTTGCAAGATCATCCTCAAATCCCCCCCACTCATCCTGGACTCACCAAGCCCTAGGGACGACTCCACCCCCTTAAGTTTCAACACTAGCCTCATTGCCGAACAAGACAACGACGACAACAACAACCCCATCTTTTTCGACTTTCTATCAGTGAATGAGGAGCAAAAGTTGCCCAGTGAGGATGATCTGAACCCCCGCAGCCACAGCCACGACGACAATGGCAACAACAACAATCAATCCGCATGAACCGATTACTACGCCATACTCGAATCTGCTGGGGAGATCTAAGCCCTGTCGTCAGATCAAGGGATGTGATGTTTAGTGTTTAGGGTCTCAACAGTGCTGATATGATTGTGGGGTTTGAGTTTGATGATCTGTCGGATTATGAACTTCAATGTTGATTTTGGTGTAGGTTTCTTCGTTAATGTGAGAGGTGTTTGCTAGATGAGTTTCCCTGAAACTATTTAATCCTCTGCCGCGATTTGTTTAGGAGAAAAAGGAAACATATAATAGCTAGTGTAACAATATTACGTTGTCGAAAATTATTTTGTAATTACGGGATTTTATATATCATCTAGAGACTCTCTCACTTTGAGGAACACCAAATATACGGGAAAATTGTCCAATCAATCCCAAAACCTATTGTGCAGATATGAATTCTACACTTTCAAATTTGTCAATTTAGTCATGAACTTTTGTGTGACTTCAGCACTGTTTGCTTTTCGTCGTCTGTGTTGGCAACCACATAAGATTTTTAGAAGTTGCTCATTAACACAATTTTTGCAGAGGATAAATATGTGACACGTGTATAAGTTTGGGGTAAATTTATCACAACGATACAAGTTTAGGATTTTTGGTGTCAGGGAAAATAGTTTAGGGTAAATATGTTATACAGTTACAAATTTAGAGTTTATAATGTCACAAAAGAAATCATGATAAATGTATCATAGTGGGTATTGTTTGGAGGTTTTTTGTGACTTTTTACCTAATACTAATAAGACAAGATAAAGAGGTGGGCATTCGCCCGACCTCCCACTTATCTTCCTTGCCTATAGCCCGCGACCATGGGCACTTTTGTCCTCGTCAAAAAGCCACACAACCCCCCCTCGTCTCTCTCTCTCTCGTCACAAAGCAAGCACAAGACCTGTCTCATCGATGGAGCGTTCCGCTTGGCCCAAGAACCTCTCCTCAAGCCGCAAGCACGCGATCAGGGAGCTCCTCCATGCCCAGAATCCCACAAAGATGCTCAGAGATCTCTTCGACGTTCACTCTCAAACTGGCAATAACACAGGGCAGCCCTTGTTTTCGGAAGATCTGATCGTCAACACCCTCAGGTCATTCAGCAACACCCAATCCCTATCAAGCAGCTCCGAGTCTTACGAGGTCTTACAGGTCCCGATCAACACCCGGTCCCAAAGTAATTAAGGGCCAAAATTCGTGTTCTTTTTTTTTTTTTCCTGACTTTGTCTCAATAGTAATTTGTCCATTTAAATGGAGTTTCGCGTAATTCAAAAACATATGAAGTTTCTTTTTGGAAGAACAATTGCATATAAGGTGAGCATCCCATGTTTAAAAATGACAGTGTGAAGATCTCTTAAAATTTAGGAAAAAGAGAAGACATGAAAAGATTGTTTTGCTGTTCATATGATTTTCGGACACAACCTAACAGATCATAATTGGATTATAACGAGCTTGTCTAACTTGCAGAGAATACAACTTTTTTTTTTTGTTATTTCACTTATGTTATTGGGCAGAGGATGGAAGATTTTATACATGGAGCTAAATTATATATGGACATTTCTAACATGAAATGGAAATTACTCATTTTTGCCCAGAAAGACTTTAGATACATGGACAAGACTGGACCGGAATTTGATGGACGACGGGCACCAATGGAGGACATATGATCAGAAATTGATTCTCAACTTCAAGTTACGCAGGTACTTCACAAATGATATATCCATTTTCACTAATTTCTCATATATATTGTATTTGTTTTGTTATTGGTTAAATTATGCATATGGGTCTTAATAGTTCTAGCTTGAATTGGGAATTATTCATTTTTCTGTAGAAAGACTTCAGATACATGAACAGGACTGGATCATAATTTGATCGACGATGGGCATCAATGGAGGAAATATGGTCAGCAAGCGATTCTCAACTCGGATTACCCGAGGTACTTCCCAAATGATATACCTTTTCCATAAATATCTTATATATATATATATGCATATATTGAGAAAAATGTTGTATAGAGTAGAGAGAAATCATTTCCTGCTTGATGTCTAAAACAAATATTATGGGGAATCTTTAGAATAAGTCACGTCTTTAAAATTAATAAGAAACACATCCATCTATCAACGTGGCTAAATTATATATGCTTCTCTCATGATGAACAATTGAGCAAATAATCTGTTATTGCTTGTGATCGAAGCTGAGGTTGGGGGTACTTGCAGGAACAACTTCAGCTGTGCTCACAAGATCGACCAAGGATGTCAAGCCACCAAGCAGGTCCAAAAGATAAAGGATGACCCACCCGTTTACAGTACCATTTACCAAGGCCACCACACTTGCAAGAACCTCATCCTCAAATCCCCCCCGCTCATCTTGGACTCACCAAGCCCTGGGGACTCCTCCATCCTCGTCAGTTTCAACACCAGCCTCACTCCCAAGCAAGACCACAACAACAACAACCCCTTCTCTTCATCAACTTCCTCGTCGGTGAAACACGAGCCGAAGCTGCCCAGCGAGGATGATCTGATCCCCTGCAGCGGCTGTCACGACGGCAACAGCAGCAACAACAATAACCAGCCCACATCATCCGACTACTATGCCGTGTTCGAATCAGCCAGGGAGATCTGGGCCCCGTTGTTGGATCAAGGTGACGACGACAACGACTACAAGTAATTTATCTATTTAAATGGAGTTTCGCGTAATTTAAAAAACATATGACGTTTCTTTTCGGCAAGAACAATTATATATAAGGCGAGCATCACATGTTTGAAAATGACAGCGTGAAGATCTCATAGAATTTAGGAAAATGGGAAGTCAAGAAAAGATCGTCTCGCTGTTCATATGATATTGCACACGACTGGACAGATGATGATTGGAATAGGAGCTTGTCTAATTTGCAGAGAATAGAAGTTATTGTTTTATTATTTCATTTATTTTGTTATTGGGAAGAGGATGAAGAGGTTTTACATGGAGCTAAATTATATATATGATCTAAATAGTTCTAACAAGAAATGGGAATTACTCATTTTTGTGCAAAAAGGTTTAAGATACATGGACAAGACTGTAACATAATTTGACCCACGATGGGCACCAATAGAGGAAATATGATCAGAAATTGATTCTCAACTTTGAGTTACCTGAGCACTCCACGAATGATATGTCCATTTTCATTAATTTTTCATATATATTTTTATTTGTTTGTTCTTAGTTAAGATATAAAAATGGATCTAAATAATTCTAACATGAAGTGGGAATTACTCATTTTTCCGCAGAAAAACTTCAGATACATGGACAAGACTAGACCATAATTTGATCGACGACGGGTACTCATGGAGGAAATATGGTCAGAAATTGACTCTCAACCGCAAATTCCCTTGGTACTTCACAAACAATATATGCATATTCATAAATATTTCTTTTATATATATAGAGGAAAAAAGTAGAGAGAAATTATTGCTTGATGTCTAGAACAAATATCATGTGGGATCCGTACAATGACTCTTGGCTTCAAATTAATAAGAAACACATCCATTCTATCAACTCGGCTAAACTATTTATGCTTCTCTCATGATGAACAATTAAGAAATTAATTAGATGATCGTTGACCGTTGAAATGTTATAAATTAAGGAGGTCGTTCTTAAATTTGCTAAATTTTAGCTTCATCTTACCATGATACGAAAAAATTCGTAATCTAATCGAAACAAGCACACTGTTTCTTTTTATCATCTACCATCGTATGTAAGTTTTTCTTTTCAGGTTATTTTTTGGATTTGAAGCTTCCTAACCCCCAAATCTACAATTAAGTTATCATTAATGTGTTAAAGCCGTGATTGGGGCCACTTGCAGGTGCTACTTCAGGTGCGCTTTCAGATTCGACCAGAAATGTCTAGCAATCAAACAAGTCCAAAAGATGCTGAATGACCCACCCGTTTACGAGACCATATACCGAGGCCACCACACTTGCGGAAACCCCATCCTCGAATCGACCCCAATCATCCTGGATTCACCAAGCCCTAGGGACTCCTCAATCCTCTTCAGTTTCAACACTAGCCTCATTGCCAAACAAGACAACAACCACCACCCTATCTCTTCTCCTTCAACTTTCTCATAAGTGAATCAGGAGCAAAAGTTGCCCAGTTAGTGAGGATGATGTGAACCCCCACGGCCACAGCCAAGACAGACAATAGCAACAACAGCAATCAATCCGCATCATCCGATTGTTACGCTGTATTCAAAGCGGCGGGGGAGATCTAAGCCCTGTCGTCAGATCAAGGGGATGTGATGTTTAGCGTCTCATAGCTTCGATATGATTGTGGGGTCTGAGTTTGATGATCTGTTGGATTATGAACTTCAATGTTGATTTTGGTGTAGGTTTCTTCATTAATGTGCGACGTGTTTGCTAGATGAGTTTCCTTAGAACTATTTATTCTCTGCGGCATGTTTAGGAGAAAAAGGAGCCATATAATAGCTAGTGTAACAATATTACGTTGTCGAAAAATATTTTATAATTACGGGGTTTTTTTATCATATAGAGATTCCCTCACTTTGAGGAACACCAAATACACGGGGAAATTATCCAACCAGTCTTTAACCTATTGTACGGATATCAATTCATTACTAAACTTTCAAATTTGTCAATTTAGTCCTGAACTTTTGTGCGACGTTAGCACTGTTTGCTTTTCCGTCTTCCGTGTTGGCAGCCACATAAGATTTTTAGAAGGTGTTTGTTAACACAATTTTGACGGAGGATAAATGTGTCCCACGTGTACAAATATGTAGTAAATTTATCGCGACGATATAAGTTTAGGGTATTTGGTGTCACTGAAAATAGTTTGGGGTAAATGTATTATATCGTTATAAGTTTGGAATTTAGGATGTTACAAAAAAAATTAGGATAAATGTGTCATGACGGGTATAATTTGAAATTTTTTTGTGACTTTTTTTCCTAAGACTAATAAGACAAGATATTTATTTTTTACTAAAAAAGAATTTACTATGCATCATGATATCGTCTGCAATCGACCGTGTGGGGATGACTAGATCCCACAAGACATGGAACTTTCGCACCACCTCCCAGTCATCTTCCTTGCCTCTTGCAGAGATGACCATGAACACTTTTGTCCTCTCTCTCTCTGTCTCCACTTTCCTCCCTCATCACAGAGCAAAGCACAAGACCTGTCTCATCGATGGAGCGTTTTGCCTGGCCTGAGTACCTCTCCTCAAGCCGCAAGCACGCGATCCAGGAGCTCCTCCATGGCCAGAACCCCACGAAGAAGCTCAGACATCTCTTCGACGCTCACTCTCAAACTGGCAATGACACGGGGCAGCCCTTGCTTGCGGAAGATCTGATCGTCAACGCCCTCAGGTCGTTTAGCAACACCCTATCCCTATCAAGCAGCTCCGAGTCCTACGAGGTCTTGCAGGTCCCGACCAACGCCTGTGTCAGGTCCGAGGTCTCCGAGGGAAGTGAGAGCATCAACACCCCGGTCCCGAGGTAATTAAGGGCCAAAATTCGTGTTTTTTTGTTTTGCTGACTTTGTCTCAATAGTAATTTATCTATTTAAGTGGAGTTTTGCGTAATTCAAAAATATATGAAGTGTCTTTTTGGGAAGAACAATTACATGTAAGGTGAGCATCACAGGTTTGAAAATGACAGTGTGAAGATCTTTCGGAATTTAGGAAAAAGTGAAGACGTGAAAAGATAGTTTGGCTGTTCATATGATTTTGGGACACCACTTGGACAGTTCATGATTGGATTATAACGAGCTTGTCTAACTTGCAGAGAATAAAAGTTTTTTTTTTTTTGTTATTTCATTTATGTTATTGGGCAGAGGATGGAAGAGGTTATACATGGAGCTAAATTATATATGGACATTTCTAACATGAAATGGAAATTACTCATTTTTTTGCAGAAAGACTTTAGATACATGGACAAGACTGGACCGGAATTTGATGGACGATGGGCACCAATGGAGGACATGTGATCAGAAATCGATTCTCAACTCCAAGTTACCCCCAGGTACTTCACAAATAATATATCCATTTTCACTAATTTCTCATAAATATTGGATTTGTTTTGTTCTTAGTTACAAGGGAATCTTACTTGTGCTGCAGGGCATCTAGCTGGAAAGAATTGCCGGAATGAGCTATCAGAAACAACAGTTAGTAAAGGGCCTGTTGATCAGGCTACATTACACCATTCACCTGTGGAGCCTGTAAGGCTTACTAGACTGTGCTCTTGTATTGTTAAAGCTGTATTCTTAATGTCATTTTTCCCTCTGGACCTTCTAGTCAGTGAGTGCAACTTAATTGATTTTGTTGTCTTTACATCTGTAGTTTCTTAGAGGTGGTGGGATAGGTTAATTAGTCAGTCAGTTGCAAGATAACCTGTAGTCAGGATTGGCAGATCTCAAATATTGATAGCTGTTGACTTGCTTCCATGTCAGGTTCTAATTCTTGAGGACCCAGAGATTATTCTCATATTTTAGCTTATCATCTGCTCTGAGAGAGTGAGAGTGAGACCTTTTTGTTGTAATCTTTGGAGTATTATGTATGAGTAAGTCTTTAGTCACCATGGGCTATGTAGGAAGTTCTTTGTACACGAGACTTTAGTGCCTTTTCCAATGCCTGTTTGATGGTTTCATAATTTTCTGAAAAACCAGAGTGAATGCTTTTTCATGTCTGGATTCTTTCATTAGTGAGGATCTTTATGCAGCCTTGGTTGGTTTGAGAGTGAACCGTTGGCCAATTGATTTTCTTTTCCATTGCTCGGAGGATTCAAGAGCCGTAGTTTCTTATATGTTGTCTTCTACTATGATTTTCAATGGAAATGGCCTTTATTGTGTCTGTTATTTCAGAATTTTGATGTTAGTTTGATTGCATCTGAAAGGGTGCTACTTTTGGAAGTTTTGTTGTTTTTCCCTGAATGGCTGTCAATGCTTTTTGTAATCTTTTATTATTTGTCATGTCTACCTCCTACTTCGTATGAACTTTGAGAGACTTCAGGGAAAAGATGATACCTTGGGTTCAAGCTCTGCAAAGACTCCCAAATCCCCATTGATGCTGTTTCCATTATTGTTGGATGCCATCTCAAAAGAAGTTGCTGCCAAGGATATGAACACAATTAAAGCTAATTATGAACTTTATAGGGTGCGTCATCTTTGATTAATCACTCTTATGATCATCTGTTTACTATAACTTTTTCGTCAAAGTCTAATCTTCCTCCTCAATATTTATCAGACCAAGAGGATCTCTCGAAGTGACTTCATCAAGTGGTTGAGATCAATAGTTGGTGATGAATTGTTGTTGTCAGGCATAAGGAGTCTTCAAGGCAAGTTATTAATATTGTTGTCAAACTTGCAATTCATTATTTCTAGGCAGTTAAGTTTTTTCATGTCGACTGTAACTTAGTCATCTACTCTGGATTCTAATGGTTTTGCTCCAGTGATTAGTAAGAAATCAGATGGTAAATGGCCTGACTAGTGCTCGTCAGAGCTTACAGGATTGTTGTATCAATATTTATTCCTGGAAGAGGTCGATTTCTATCTTCTGGAGTAGGTGAAAGTGTTCGATATAAGACTGGCGAAAATTTGTGAAAATCAAGATGGGCACAACGATATGCAAACTGAAATTTTTCTTTTTGCACCATCGATGCTGGCTATTCCTCTCAAAAGAACAGACATGGGGTCTTTGTGATGATATATCCAGATTTAAGACGGAGGGATAGTTTATCCTGCCATCAATATATATTCTCTGATATTCTTGTGAAAGCGCTTCACAGTTGTTACTGCATTTTGCAGCTGACTCTTGGATCTCGTCACAATTCAAAGGTGCCTAAGCCGGAGCAAGAGGTTTGAATCTTCTTATTTAATTATGCAATGCTGTTGTCCTTAGTGTCGTGGGGATTGTGACTGCATTGATATGTTGGTTTCTTTTTCCTGGGTGTTTGAAAGTATCTCTTTTTGGATCCTTATGTATATATTCGTAATTCTATGGAATTCTTGCTGGTTGCTGCTCAGCCTAGCAAAGAACTACACTGTTGTTAGTAATTTTTCATGTTGGAAAAGAAACAATCGGCATATTATTTACCTGATATCTTCTCAATGGGGTGAATGACATTTTATGAGAAAGGTAACTTTCAACACTGTTCTCCAAGTCCATAATTACAATTATTTCTCCATGCAGTCCACCCTATAAAGTGACGACTTTCCAATCTCCCATTAGGTTGGTAATGGATCATATTCAATAAGTGATGAGAAGTATCGCTTAATAAATTAATTTTTGTAAAAATGGGGCTAATTGCGTTCACCCCCCTTTTTTGTTGCTACAAACACCCCTATTGTTGTTTACTGACCAAAATGCCCTTCATCCGTCAATTCAGTCAATCGTCAACCGTTTACCTTTTCTTTTCTCCGTCGTCTCCTCTCTGAATCGCTGTAGCTGCACTTTTCCATTCGATTAGTTTTCATGAAATTTTCCAATTTTTGTATTGATTGCTCACAGCAACACTCAACAGTTAGAGAATTTCCTCGTGTCATGCATTCAGTGAAGATTTCATTGAGGGATTTTATTCGATTCCACTTTGAGTTCATCGATATTTCCTAATCTTGGGCAATGCCGGGCACTTGTTGGTGCTTTGCCTTTGATTTACTAATTCTGAAGAATGTCTTGTGATGGTTCTGATGATCAAATTGAGAGAACCTAAAAAAAGTTTACAGAAGGGAAAAAGTAAAGCAAAAAACTACTCATGGTGGTGGAGGTCATCATGTTTGTTGGCCGTGATTATATAAGGTTGCTGACAAGTTGACTCCAATATCGGAATGCACTCATAAAGCGTTGGAGAGAAATTTCTCGAGCAGGAGAAATGCTTGACAAGCCTTTTTTTTCTGTTTTTTCTATTGTTATTGAGCATCTCAAAATCAGACATGACTCTACCAAAAGGAAAATTACCAAAAAAGTCATAAACCTATTGCATGTATGCCAATTCAGTTTTAAATATTTTAATTTAGCCAATTTAGTCCAAAGTAATTTGACAATTTGCCAATTTTGATTGGAAATGGCTGAGGTAAACGCCAGTTGTTTTATATGTCACGATCGATGCTGATGTTGACAATTTTTGCAAAATTTTTTAAAATTACTTTTTTTTCTTTTCTTTTTTTTTTCCTTCTTTCTTCGGTCAACGGGCCTCAGCGGTGGCTTGTGACGGTTGAACGTCACTGAATCTGGCAAGGGCAAGCCTCACTTGAGACCTGGCGGGCCTAGCGAGGTCAGCTCGCTAGGATACGGCAAGGTTGGCCCTCGCTTGAGGCTGGGCAACCGATGGAGGAAGAAGGAAAAACAAAATAAAAATAAAAATAAAAAAATTGAAAATTGCAAAAATAGTTCACATCGGTTCTAACTGGTGTCCACGTAAGCAATTTTGAATTAAATTTGGTAGTGTCAAAAGGCTTAGGACTTAATTGACCAAATTAAAATATTATGATTGAATTGGTATACGTACAATATGTTATGGACTTTTTTTATAATTTCTCTCTATCAAATTTGAGCTGCCCTTTATGACCAAAAAAAAAAGAATTGAGCTGCTCTTGAACCGGGTCATGTGGTCCACGTGTTTGGATTTGGTAGAGGGAGTTTATTTCTTGGGTCCAGTTCTATCCTATTTCTATTTTTTATTTTATTTTACAAGCCACTGTGTGTCTTATGTGTTGTCCTCACATTTTGAAACTCTGCTCCCTTACTCACGCGTCCTCCACCCCAGCCCCCTAAAAGGTGGGGAATTGAACTTGGTAGAGAGAGTTTGCATCGTGAGAGTTTGCAAGTGAGGCTGTCTGTGGTCGGGGCGGCGATGCCATGTTGCTGTAAGTGCAACGTCAACGTCGTGAAGCTACAATTTCTTCGTATTGTACCAAAAATCTCTTTCCACTAGTTAATAATTTAGTTGAGTCGACGCAACGTCTCCGTCTTTGTCTTCCGGAGAGGGAAGCCTCGACTCACAAGTAAAGAAGTCCTCAAAGTCGAAACTCCAAAGCCACCAAAGCCGCTATAAATTAACCCAAGAACCTCTCACCGCAAGCGTCAAGCCGTAGAGCACTACACTTTTGACACTAGAGAGTACCTCATAGCTTATCATATCCGAAGGCATGTTGATATTAATCAGAATCAATAAGGGCGGGAGCGAGAGCAAAGACAGAGAGGAAAAGGGTGAGACCAAGGGAGTCAAGTGGCACAGCCATGGCCGCAGGAGAGATCGCCGGTTTGGCGATCTGTGCTGTGGGCGCTGGCGTGGCCAGTCTGATGGGCAACTTGTCCAAGTCCAGTGGAAGGAAGACCATGAAAGCTCCCGGGAGGGACGAGCGCATCTTCCGGGACGAGTTCGCCAAGGACCCTGCTGCCTACTTTCGCGACCTGCGGAAGAAGTCGTCGCTAGCTACCAAGTAAAAGGAGAAATTTGAGTTGTTGCTTGTGGTCCAATGTCTCTCTTTTGGTTTTGCATGGTGTCTTTAGGTATCACCCTTACGGTCCGTGTGTTTATGGGGTATATTTTGTACTCCATTCTCGTGGTTAATGCGAGTATTTATGTTTACATAGTAGTTTTTCATTATAGACAGGAGTCATCGGCTGTACCCTGTAAATCAACCCACAAGCTGTATTGCTTTTCCCCGACGACATTGACCATGAGTTGCAAAGACCTGCAAAGAGTGCCTGTGGAGGCACAGCCATTCCCATCCCCAATACTGCTGCTTGCATTTTGCCGATGCTTTGAAGCGTGGAAGCTGGTCAGTCCAAAAATTCTATTACCAGTTCTACACATTTTCTTGGTGAATTTTTTATTGATTTCATTAGTCTAAAATATATATCAAGTCTCTTTATTTACTATATCAAATAATCTATCTTTTTTCCTTATTATAACTTTTTTCCTTATTATATCACTTCCCTTAGTGGCTTGTTTCAACCAAGACAGTTCAACGTTCGAATTACCAATGCTTCGACGAACGAAAGACATCTGCAAAATACAAACCCAAATCCGATGAGAACAACCACACTCGAAAAATAGGTGAGATTTGGGTTCACTATGATCATCACAAAACTGCAAGCCGGGAAATGAACAACCTGCTCCAAAGCAATATATCCTTCTTTCTGCTTCTAACAATATCAGCTTAAGTCCTCCTAATTTGACATAAAAGACCTGAAATCACAATGCTTGACCTGTTTCCAATGTTTCATGCTAGCTAGGTTGATTTTGAATTCACAAATAATTGTAAATATTTTCACCGACCTCATGCAAAATATAGATGCTAAAATTGAATGTTGCCGATTCATATTCAACTACACTGAACATGACGGAATCATATAATTTCTCTTTTTTCGATGCCGATGAGTTACAAAAATGTGTTTGGAGCTCTTTGACCATCTAACTAATTCCTATTATAGCACTAATTCCGGCCCCACAAACATTAAATTGAAGGAATGTGCAAGTTTAGTGATACCTAAGTAGTTGGTGACTTTCGACCAAAAAAAAAAAAAAAGTAGTCGGTGACTTGTGATGACTAAAAATATCAAAATTAGAAGTTAAAAATAGGACTCGGGCTAAGTTATGTTTGCTTGTCCTAAGTGGATCTGTAGTAAAAAGCCCATCATTGACTCAGTTAATGGGCTTCAATTCAACGCAAAGTGCAGAACAAGATCACAAGAGTGTCCGTGTCAATGTACCAAAATCCCAATTAGGCAATTATCGAATTAATAATTGAGAAAATTCCAAATAAATATCCGAAGTGCTCTCATTTTCTCAAATAAGAGCATGAATCATGTGTCAAATAAGGATCCGAAGTGCCCTCATTTTCTCAAATAAGGGCTTAAAGTAATCATTGTCTCAAATAAGGGTCTGAAGTGGCTATCTTAATCTCAAAAAAAGGGCCTGACCTCAGCGGAGTCAAGGGCATTTTTGCCTTTTATTTTTTGATTTTTTTCCTTTTTCGTTTTTTCCATAAAAATCAACCTCAAAAACAAAAAAAAAGCTAAAGTTTAAAAATAAAAAACAATAAGGGGAGGGCCTCCCCGCCGGTGGCCGCCGTCCCATCGCCGGTGGGGTGGCGGCGATGGCTGGCGAGGTCGCCAGCTCCTCAGCGAGGGCCTACTGGCCCTCGCTAGAGCCAGGAGAGGGTGGCAACCCTCTCCCAGATTTGGGCAAGGGTCGCTAGCCCTCGCCCCGATCTGCGGGAGGGCTGTCGGCCCTCACACAAGTTTGGCAGCCCTCTCCTAGACTTGGGTGAGGGCTGGTGACCCTCGCTATGACCGGGGTGAGGTCCAATGACCCTCGCCTAGATCTGGGAGAGGGTCGCCGCCCTCTCTCAGCTCTAGCGAGGGTCGCCGACCATTGCCACCGCCCCACCAACGGCCACTGGCGGGGAGGGCTGGCTGCGAGCCCTACCAATCCTTCCATGTTTTTTCTTTTTTCTTTTTATTTTTAAAATTTTAAATTTAATTTAACTAAAATTATATTTTAAAATTGTTTTTGGACGAAAATGCCCTTGGTTAGCTAGAAAATTTGGCCGGCTGGGTGAGGCCTTTATTTGAAACTGTTATAGCCACTTCAGATCCTTATTTGAGAAAATAAGGGCACTTCATGTCTTTATTTGAGGCCTAATTCCCTAAAAAACCCCAAACTTTAGGTGTTGTCCCAAATCTACCCTAAACTTTTTTTTGTCTCATAAAAAATCACAAACTTTTATTTTAAACCCAAATCTGCCCTAGGTTGATTTTCTGTCCAAATGTTGACAATTTTTTTCCAACTGGTCATCCACGTGTCTATCTTCTTTTCCCACGTCAGCTTGGGTTGACTGTTTCTTTCTTTCTTTTTTGTTTTTTCATTCTCTTCTCCCTTTCACTTTCCGCCATGGACAACGAGAGCACCATCAAGAACACAGAGAAAGCCCAGGTGCTGCCACACGCCGTTCACCGCCGCAACAGCTTGCGTGCCCGTTGCCACGACTTCCTCGTCACCTCGTCGTTATTGTAAGCCCAGACGCTTCCATTTGCCGAGCCTCCACCCCCTCTATTTGTCGGTGGATAGTTGAATTTGGGATCAGGATGTCGGATCCAACGCCGCCACGCCCAGATTTGGAGTCGCCGGCAGTCGCCCAAGGCCGGCGACACCATCGTCGCTTTCAATCTTCACATTGCGACCTCTCCGTCTATCTCTGCGTTGGTCAGTAATTTGGGCCAAAATCTTCCCTTTTCTCTGTTTCTAATGAAACTCTAGCACTAAAATGGCGACCAGAGGTAGCAAATCGGAGAAGGTGAAGCGAATTTTCCAGCATTTGATGGGAACCGTGATGGAGGGCTCAACAGGGAGGAAATGGTCGCGCTCGCGGTGGCCGTGAACCCGAGGGTCAAGTTCAAGACCTAGGGCGAGTGCATTGACGGCGAGAAGGGGCTCACCTATGAGGGCTTGTTGAGGACCTACGATAACGGCACCGGCGACGTGGACCGCTACTTCAACGTGCTGGGCCTCGAGCTCAATTCCGCCGACGCCAAGAACAAGGAAGTGAGGTCGGGCTCGGACGAGGTGTCGTCGTCGATTGTTGACGAGAGGGCAATGGAGATGCAGAAGAAGCAGAGGACAGCAACTTGGGCTGGTGTCGCCTAACCATGGGGTGGCGTTTGCGGATGATTTGGAGATTTAGGTGAAGAGGTTGAAGGCGAAGGATGAAGAAGGTGAATGGCGGAAAGTGCAAGGGAGAAGAGAATGAAAAAACAAAAAAGAAAGAAAGAAACAGTCAACCCAAGCTGACGTGGGAAAAGAAGATAGACACGTGGATGACAAGTTGGAAAAAAATTGTCAACATTTGGACAGAAAATTAACCTAGGGCAGATTTGGGTTTAAAATAAAAGTTTGTGATTTTTTATGAGACAAAAAAAAGTTTAGGGTAGATTTGGGACAACACCTAAAGTTTGGGGTTTTTTAGGGAATTAGGCCCTTTATTTGATATAAAGTCTACTTCAAGCCCTTATTTGAGAAAATGAGAGCACTTCGGGTTGTTATTTGGAATTTTCCCTTAATAATTGGATTTCATATTCTATTTAGTCCCCCATTAGTTTAATGACAAATTTCGACATGTTATAGGTGAAAATATCTGAATGCATCATATTAACTTAGGCTTAAAATGTACTCTCACGTGTAAACTTCATATCGTAAAACCATGTCAATTCATATTCATCATCGCAAAACATTACATTTTTTTTGGTTAAAAGTAAGCTAAAAAAATGATGTGTTTTTTAAATTTATATTTTCTCTTATCAGAATTAGGCTTCATCAAAAATCTACTTTCATAATCGTAGAATCAGATTTATCATTTCAATTTCAAGGATACTTCTACACAGTTTGGTAAAAGAAAAAAAGGAGAATGACCAAGCCTAATTTATGGTAATCTTTCTTTGAAAGTTGTAATTTTTTTATTAATAATAATGGGCCGCGCTTTTTTCACTCCTACTATGGCTAAAACACTCCCTATCATAATCTTTTGACAATTTTAAGCTTTGTGGGTTCCATCTTTTTTAAACATCATTTTTTGCTTGGTTGTAGTGTCCCATTTGTTTTATTCTTCATATATCGAACTTTCAATATAAGTTTCAAGACTTAATTTCATTATTCGTTTTCAAAACAAGTAACCGAAAGTGTCGGAACAACACTCAAGAGCAACGAGTCTGGTGGAGAATAGATACCGATGTAGCTAACCTTGCTACGATCTGTGTAGAAAGACTCGACGAGCCTTTCCTTGGACATCAAGAGCTTTGATACCAAGATAGATTATGAGGCAGAGAAATTGTGTTATTTATGCGTATTTGATAACGAAGAGTACATTAACATATTTATAACATTGAGTATTTAAGGTAACATGATATTATTACAATCAATTAAGATTAAAAAAAAGGATATGTATAATTAAATAGAGATAATTTACAATTCTAATGACGTGGAGAATCATGAAAAATATTTTAAATCGCTTAATCATTTTTCAATTATTTCAAACTATATTAATAAATAACAGATAAGAAATGATGATCTCCTTGGGCTTCACAAATATAATTTTGAGTTACATGCATAATATGACATTTGAGAGAATTAAATCATCACTCCCATCGATACATGATAATAATTATAACTAGGGGTGTCAGAACCGAACCGGAAAATCAAACCGAACCAATCCGAACCGAAATTTTGTGTGTTTTTTATTTGGTTCGGATAATTAAAAAAATAACAGTTTTTTTTTTGCCAGTTCGGGTTTTATCGGTTCGGTTCGGTTCGGTTTATAAGCGGAGCTGAACCGAAAATGCACAACATTCAGATTCGATCATTTGGGTTTCTCTCGCGAGATCTTCACGTCTCCCTCTCTCTCTCTCTCTCTCTCGTCCAATCAATCCTTCGATGATTCTGTTCCCTCTCGCATTCACGCCATTCTTCTTCGCAGCGAACAAGGCCCCTCTTTCTATTAATCCCTCTCTCTCTCTCTCCTCCCCATTTCTCCCAAGATCCTCACCTTCATCGCGGTTTCCAGCTGCATGGCCAGCAAGACCTCCTCGGCGAGGAACAGGAAGAGCACAGCTCCTCCGCCCTCTCCGCGGCGCGTAATTCTCGGCATTGTTTGCTGAGAGGCCGCCGCCGCCGCAGACCACCGACACGTCAGGGAGGATCTGGTTCGTGCCGTACCACCGGCCGTCGGAGAGCTCCGCGTGGTCGAGCTCGACCCAGTCGCAGCTGCCGCGGGGTTGCAGGGGGCGGTAGCGGCGGATCTTGGGGAAGCCGTCGAGGTCGGCACGCGCAAAGGCGGCGAAACCGTTGAGGGCAGTGGTCGTGAAGAGGAGGAGAAATCACCATCGTTCTGAAGGTGAAGCGAAAGGCCCCATGAGAGAGAGAGAGAGAGAGAGGGCGACAAAGAACGTAAGGATGCGGTGGGAGGAGAGAGAGAGAGAAAGGGCATCTGTCCAAAAACCCCAAAAAATCAAATCAAATCAAATCAAATAAAGGAAAATCGAAAATTCGAACCGAACCAAACTGATCCGAACCGGGTTTTTGGTTCGGATCATATTCGGTTCGAGGAGCTATTTGATTTGGTTCGAATGTTCATCCAAACGGTTCGGTTCGGTTTGGTTCGGGTTTTCCGAACCATTGACATACCTAATTATAAGAATGATATTACTAATAAGACCAGATATCCATTTTTACTAAAAAAGAAATTTGCTATCCCACGCGCCGCGCGTGGGGACCGCTGGATCCTCTCTCTCCCTCCCTCTCGTCACAGAGCAAAGCACAAGATCTCTCTCATCAATGGAGCGTTCCGCTTGGCCTAGGAACCTCTCCTCAAGCCGCAAGCGCGCGATCAAGGAGCTCCTCCATGGCCAGAACCCCACGAAGAAGCTCAGACATCTCTTCGACGCTCACTCTCAACCTGGCAATAACACACGGCAGCCCTTGTTTGCGGAAGTTCTGGTCGTCAACGGCCTCGGGTCGTTCAGCAACACCCTATCCGAATCGATGAGCGCCGAGTCCGACGAGGTCATGCAGGTCCCGACCAACGCCTGTGTCTGGTCCGAGGTCTCCGATGAGGAGAGCATCAACACCCCGTTCCGGAGGTTATCAAGGGACAAAATTCGTGTTTTTCTTTTCTTACTTTGTCTGAAAAGTAATTTATCTATTTAAGTGGGGTTTCGCGTAATTTAAAAAAATGCGAAGTTTCTTTTTGGCAAGGAACAATTACATATAAGGGGAGCATCACGTGTTGGAAGAAAAAGTTTGGCTCTATATCTTTTGGAAAAGTTTCTTTGTTTAGTTCCATATATTTTTTGCTTTTTATCCCCTGATGATTACCGCGAGAAACAGATCTTTTGGAGATGACAGAAAGATGGAGGATCCAGAGCTCGAGGAGGGCGAGGCCTATTCTTACCATGACAACGATCATGGTTTCGATGACGGCATAGACCCTGATGTTTCTCTATACATTGCAAGGTCCTTCTATTTGTATTTGTATTTGTTGTATACTCTGAACTAGTTCATTTATTCTCGTGTATTTCTTGCGTTTAGCAAGTGCTGGCTTTTAGGATTTGACTTGCCATATTTGGTCCACTTTACCTCCCATTTATGGGCTGTAGACACTTTATAGGTGGATATGTTTAAATGTTTCTGTATGACATATAGATCTGTTCTTACTACGGGGTTTGGATGCTATTGGACTGAGTTTCTTGTTCACAAAACCTGTCATAAGCATTCTATACGAGGCTAAGTCTCAAGAATCTGGAGATAAAGAAGAACAGATTGATGCAATGATTTGATTTGAGAAGGAGAAAGAAATGTTGGCACAGTATATCGTCTAGCTGTTGTTGGCGTTCTGTTTTTCCTTCCCAGCAGTTTTATGTATGTAGGGAAAGGTATTTAGCTGGAAAAGGGCACTTACTTTAGTGAAGTTTCTGATCTTAGAAATATCTTCAGTATGAAGAGAGGAAGGATGGTGGATAGGATTACGAAGTAATTTCTTTCTTCTTCATGTAACTTTTTGGTACAGTAGCAGCTGTGTCTCTGTATAAACCGTTACTCTGTCTCCTTCATTCCTTTGGTCATTTGTCTAAGTGTCTTCAGGATTGGTTTCCTATGTATGCTTGTCCCCTTTGTCGTGTAATTATTGGGAAATGGTTGACGTTACTGTTTTAATTTTGAAGGAGGAGAAACTTCAGGAAGTTCTGGGACACTTCCGTGACGATTTTAAAAGAGGGGTAACAGCTGAGAACCTGGGTAACTGAAAAAGTTAAAGATGATACTTTTTTGTGATCCAAGAATGACCGATGTGTATAACCTTAAATTTTTGGGGATATGTATTCTGCAGGGGCAAAATTTAGTGGTTACGGTTCGTTTTTACCAGCTTACGAGCGATTTCCACCCAGAGGTCAGAATTATGGTACACCACGGTCGACACGTACGTCAAGTGGGGAGGTAGAGAGTGTTTTCCTCGGTGGGAAACCTGTATTTCAATTTGGTTTTCCTCTTATTACTGGATTTAGCACTTAAAAGAGTTCTGCTTTTACTCAGGATTTGCGCCATGATTCTTCAGTTTCCTTACCCACCACCCATGCGAATAGGGATCTACCTGTTTTTGCTGCTACCATGTCACACGCTTCAAGGAAGAAAACGAATGTGCAAAATTCAGTTAAGCAAGATGGGTGCAGGCCACCTCTCCAGGCTGTAGAATATTTTGACAGTAAGTCTGCCAATTTGTCTAATCGGAAATTGCTTAAAGGTTAGAACCCTTGCCAATGGCCGGCGAGGGTCGCGATGCCTTGCCGGTGGCCAGTCGCTGGCCATGGCCGAGTACCGGACACAAGCCAAAGGGAAGGAAAAGGCAAAAAAAAAAAAAGGAAAAGAAAAAATTGATAAAAAAAATTCGAAAATAAAAAAAAAAAATTATATACGTTAGCGCCGACCGTGTCACATAGGACGGCCGGCGTTCACGTCAACAATTTCCAGCCTCAATTAGCCGAAAGGACTTAATTGGTATCAATTGAAAGGGTTAGAACAGAATTGATACTAATGCATTAAGTTTATGACTTTTTGGTATTTTTCTCCCCTGATCTTATGATTTTGGGACATAACTTGACAGATCATGATTGGATTATAACGAGATTGTCTAGCTTCCAGCATCAAGAAGTTTTTTTTTTCTTGTTATTTTATTTATTTTGATTTTGGGCAGAGAATGAAAGTGATTTTACATGGAGTTGAATTCAATTTATGGTTCTGAATAAATCTAATATGCTCATTTTTTTCCAGAAAGCCTTCGGATACATGGACAAAAGGGAGCTCTCAATTCATCGACGACGGGCACTCGAGGAGGAAATACGGTTAGAAAGAGATTCTCAACTACGAGTATTCCAGGTGCTTCACAAATGATATACATTTTCATATATCTTCAAAGATATATATATATATATATATATATATATGTGTATGTGTGTGTGTGTGTGTGTGTGTGTGTGTGTGTGTGTGAAATAGAGAGAAATTCATTCTTGTTTGATGTCTAAAACAGGGAAAATTGTCCAAAAAATCCTAAATTTTTTAAGTTTGCCAATTCAGTCATAAACCTTTTCACTTTTTGTCAATTAAGTCTATCCAACCAATTTTGGCCGTCCAGCGCTAACGTGGCCGCCGGCCAATGCTGATATGGCCGCCGGCTGGCGCTGGCCGTCCGGCCAACGCTGACATGGAAATTTTTAAATATTTTTTTTCAAAATATTTTTAATATTTTTTTCTTTTTTTTTTTATTTCTTCCCTTTGGCTGGTCCGGCAACCGACCAGAGGAAAGAAGGCCAAAAAAAAGGAAAAAAAATTCGAAAAAATATTTTAAAAATATTTAAAATTGCCATGTCAGCGTTGGCCAGACGGCCGGCCGGCGTCCACGTCAGCTCAGGGCGGCCAAAATTGGCCGAATGGACTCAATTGGCAAGAAGTAAAAAAGGTTTAGGACTGAATTGGTAAAAGTGCAATAGATTTAGGACTTTTTGGATAATTTTCCCGTCTAAAACATATATTATGTATCTTTACAATAAGTCACGGCTTCAAATTAATAAGAAACTCATCCACTATGTCGACTTGGCTAGTATATTTATGCTTCTCTCGTGATGAACAATTAAACAAATAATTATATGGTTATTGACCCACCACGTGTGATAAATTGAGGGAACGAATTCTTTTGATTGTCATAACACGATATAATTTATATTCTGATCGAAACAAGCTCAATATTGCTTTTTATCGACTGTCATCATATGAAAAAATTTCAGGTTATGTTTTGGATTGGAAGCGTCCAAACCCCAATCTCAAATCAAGCGTTCATTTAATTTACAATTTAATCGAAACAAACGAGTAAGGCCGTGTTTCGGGGCACTTGCAGGACCTGCTGCTGGTGCATTCACAAGATCGACTAGGGATGTTCGGCGACCAAGCAGGTCCGACGGACCAGCCCACTCATCTACGTGATTTTACGTACCAAGGCCGCCACACTTGCAAAGATGCTCATCATTTAACCCCCCCCCATTCTCAGACCATCCCCCCCAAAAAAAAACCATTCATCCTGGACTCACCATTCGACCAAAAATAAAATAAAATCCTGGACTCACCAAGCCCTAGGGACTCCTCCATCCTCCTAAGTTTCAACGCTAGCGTCACTGCCAAACAAGACGACATCAACAACAACCCCTTCTCTTCTCCTTCAACTTTCTATCAGTGGATCATGAGCAAAGGTTGCCCAGTGAGGATGATCTGAACCCCCACGGCCACAGCCATGACGACAATAGCAACAACAACATTTAATCCGCAGCATCCGATTACTGCCCTGTATTCAAATCTGCCGGGGAGATCTAAGCCCTGTCGTCAGATCAAGGGATTGTGATGCTTAGGGTCTCATGGTTTTGATATGATTGTGGGGTTCTGAGTTTGATGATCTGTTGGATTATGAACTTCGATGTTGATTTTGGTGTAGGTTTCTTGATTAATGTGAGAGGTGTTTGCTAGAATGAGTTCCCTTGAAACTATTTTAATCTAATGCGGCTGTTTGTTTGTTTAGGAGAAAAAAGGAGCCATATAATAGCTAGTGTAACAATAGTACATTGTTGAAAAATATTTTAAGGGGTTTTATATATCCTCTAAAGATCCTCTCACTTTGAGGAACTCCAAATACAGGGAAAATTGTACAATCAGTCCTAAACCTATTGTACGGATATCAATTTAGAATTAAACTTTTAAATTTGTCAATTCGGTCCACAACTTTTGTGCAAAATAAATGAAGTTTTCCAATCAATTTCCGCTTGAAATCACTAATATAGCGATATGCCACGTAAGATGATCGGTAATGACTGTACGTGGCGATGGCGTGGTGGATGACGTGTGCGTTGGCTGAACGGCTCGACTGACACTAACATGCTGATGATGTGTGGGTGACATTAGCAACACATGTGCAAAAGCTTTATGTGCGTGGATCCAAGAGGTTGGGCTGCGTGTGGCGATGGATTGAGATGACATTTTAAGAATTGACTCGTTTGAGGGCGGCAAGTCTGATAGTGGTTTGCTTTTCAAAACAAGAAATCGAAAGTTATGTGCGGCGAGTATATTAGAGAACAGGGTATATTGGCGAACAGTGCGGTTGACGTTGGGTTCAGATATCAAGAGCTCCAATACCAAGATAAAAATATGCGGAAGAGAGAATTGTGTAATTTTTGTATATTTAATAATATTGAATTACATTAGCCTATTTATAACCTTTACAAGATGACTATTTAAGGTAGCATGATATTATAATATCAATTACAATCAATCAAGATAAATCAAGAATATGCACAATTAAATGGAGATAATGCACAATGAGACACATGTAGAATCGTGAAAGTTACGAGAAATCGCTTAATTATTTTTTAAATTATTTCTAACAATATTAATAAAACAGAATAGCAAATATGATATATTGCTCTCCTTGGGCTTCATAAATATAATTTTGAATCACAGGCATAATATGATATTTGAGAGAATTAAATCATCACTCCCATCTATGTATGATGCGACTGTAACAATAATAATACTAATAAGACCAGATATTCATTTTTTTTTCTCTTTAGAAAGAAGTTGCTATGTGTCATGATACCCCACGCGCGGCGCGTGGGGGAGAAATGGATCCCACAAGACGCGGAACCTTCACACATGTCAACGAGCTCTTTTGTCCTCATCAAAAAGCCTCTCTCTCTCTCTCTCTCTCTCTCTCTCTCTCTCTCGACTTTCACGCCCTCATCTCAAAGCAAAGCACAAGACCAGTCTCATCAATGGAACGTTCCGCTTGGCCCAAGAACCTCTCCTCAAGCCGCAAGCGCGCGATCACGGAGCTCCTCCACGACCAGAATCCCACGAAGAAGCTCGGACATCTCTTCGACGCTCACTCTCGCACTGGCAATGACACCCGGCAGCCCTTGTTTGCGGAACATCTGGTCGTCGTCAACGCCCTCGGGTCGTTCAGCAACGCCCTATCCCTATCGAGCGGCGCCCAGTCCGATGAGGTCGTGCAGGTCCTGAGCAACGCCTGTGTCAGGTCCGAGGTCTCCAAAGGGAAGTGAGAGTATCCAGTCCCCGGTCCCGAGGTAATTAAAGGCCAAAACTCGTGTTCTTTTACTTCTGGTTTTGTCTGAAAAGTAACAAAACTATGACAGTGGAGTTTCGCGTAATTTAAAATCATATGAAGTTTCTTTTAGGCAAGAACAATACATATAGGGTGAGCATCACATATTGAAAATGAGTTATTTTTTTTGTTATTTCATTTATTTTGTTATTGGGCAGAGGATGAAAGAGGTTTTACATGGAGCTAAATTATACATACATGGGTCTAAGTAGTTCAAACATGAAATGTAAAATTACTCATTTTTACGCAAAAAGACTTCAGATACACGGACAAGACTAGACCAAAATTTGATCGACAATGGGCACCAATGGAGGACATATGATCATAATTCTATTTTCAACTCGAAGTTCTCAAGGTACTTCACAAATGATATATCCATTTTCATTAATTTCTCGTATATCTTCTATTTGTTTTGTTATTAGTTAAGATAATGAATCTTAATAATTCTAATATAAATTGGGAATTACTCATTTTTTCATAGAAATACTTCAAATATACGTTGGACAGTAAGTGTGAGTCCTGATTTGGACGACGGGTACCAATGGAGGATAGTTGATCAGGGACCGATTCCCAAAATCCCTGGGTACTTTACAAATGATATACCTTTCCCTAAACATCTCATATATATGCATCTATCGAGAAAAATATTGTATAAAGTAGAGAGAAATCAATTCTTGCTTGATGTCTAAAACAAATATTATGTGGGCATCTTTACAATAAGCCATGTCTTCAAACTTAATAAGAAACACATCCATCCATCAACGTGGCTAAATTATTTATGCATCTCTAATGATGAACAATTAACCAAATAATGTGTTATTGCTTGTGATTGAAGCTGTGTTTGGGGGGCACTTGCAAGAAGTACTTCAGGTGCGCTCACCAGATGGATCAGGGATGTCAAGCAGCCAAGTGGGTCGATAGGACATTGTATGACCCACGATTTTTCCGGATCGCATGCCAAGACCGCCACACTTGCAAGAAACTCATCCTCAAATCCCCCCCACTCATCGTGGACTCACCAAGCGCTAGGGACGACTCCATCCCCCTAAGTTTCAACACTAGCCTCTTTGCCGAACAAGACGACGAGAACAACCCCATCTTCTTCGACTTTCTATCGGTGAATCAGGAGCAAAAGTTGCCTGGTGATGATGTTGTGAACCCACCCCCCGGCCACAGCCATGACAGACAATAGCAACAACAACAATCAATCCACATCATCCGATTACTATGCCGTATTCGAATATGCCGGGGAGATCTTAGCCCTGTTGTCAGATCAAGGGGATGTGATGTTAAGGTCTCGCAGTTTTGATATGACTGTGGGCTCTGAGTTTGATTCTCTGTTGGATGATGAACTTCAGTGTTAATTTTGCTGTAGGTTTCTTGATTAATGGGTGTTTTCTAGATGAGTTTCCTTGAAACTATTTATCCCATGCGGCGGTTTGTTTAGGAGAATAAGGAGCCCTATTATAGCTAGTGTAACCACATTACGTTGTCAAAATATATTTTGTAATTACGAGGTTTTATATATTCTCTGCAGATTCTCTCACTTTGAGTCTTTGAGGAACACCAAAAACACTTCACTTTTATAAAAGAAGGTGCAAATATCCATCGTTACACTCAACTCAAACTTATACAATAAACATCACGAATTATCTGCAAATGAAAATTTGTTCTACAGCAAACTGACTCTATATTGACTAACATGAACCGATTCCATCAAGGGCCAAGAAACAAAAGGTTCAAATCCTTAATAACCAACTCCACATCCTATGATCAAAATATACCAGAACATCGCACCCTTTTATAATCTAAACCATCAACTATATCTGCTGCATAACGGACACCACTGATCTAGAGGTCCATAAATATAAGGGAGTTCTCCTCCGCTAACCACTTCTCCACCGCACATAATCTCAAATACAACTTAGAGGTGTTTGTACTTCGAGTCCCTACATCCTTCGAAGCAGTGTTTGACTGTGAATCTCACAGTTTTAATCACAGCATCAACAAGAGGAAGAGATTGAATGTAGCTTGGAGCTCCCGGCTCTCCACTGAAAAACGCGACGACTCCATATTAGCTTCAACAAACACTTGCGAAAATCTCTTCCCTTAGTGGTCTGCTTCGACCAAGATAGTTCAACATTCCAATTGCCAATGCTTCAATGAATGAAACACATATGCAAAATGCGAACCGATGAGAACGACCACACTTCGAAAGTAGGTGAGATTTGGATTCACTATGATCATCACAAAACTGCAAGCCGGAAAAGAACAACCTACTCCAGAGCAATTTATCCTTCTTTCTGCTTCTAACAATATCAACTTCAATCCTCCTAATTTGACATAAAAGACCTGAAATCACAATGCTTGACCTGTCTCCAATGTTTCATGCTAGCTAGGTTGATTTTGAATTCACAAATAATTGTAAATATTTTCACCGACTTCGTGCAAATATAGATGCTGAGATCAAATGTTGCTGATTCATATTCGACTACATAGAATATGACGGAATCGTATAATTTATCTTTTTTTTTAATGCTGATGAGTGACAATAATGTGTTCGGAGCTCTTTGAGCATCTAACTAATTCCTACAGCGCTAATTCCGGCCCCATAAACATTAAATTGATGGAATGTGCAAGTTTAGTGATACCTAAGTAGTTGTTGACTTGTGATGACTAAAAATATCAAAATTAGAAGTTAAAAATACAACACGGGCTAAGTTATGTTTGCTTGTCCTAAGGGGATCTGTAGTAAAAAGCCCATCGTTGACTCAGTTAATGGGCTTCCATTCAACGCAAAGTGCAGAACAAGACCACAAGAGTGTCCATGTAACAAAATCCCAATTAGGCAATTATCGAATTAATAATTGGATTTCATATTCTATTTCCCCCATTAGGTTAATAACAAATTTCGACATATTATACGTGAAAATATCTGAATGCATCACATTAACTAGGCTTAAAATGTACTCTTACGTGTCAACTTTGGGTCGTAAACCCACTCAAATCATATTTATCATCGTCAAACATTACGTTTTTTTTATTAAAAGTAAGGTAAACAACGATGTGTTGTAAATTCATATTTTTTTTCTTATTGGAATTAGTCTTTGTCAAAAATCTACTTTGATAAACGTGGAATCTAATGTATCATTTCAAGGATACTTCTACATAGTTCGGTAATAGAAAAAACGAGAACGACCCCACCTAATTGATGGTAATCCTTCTTTGAAATTTGTAATTTTTTTTATTAATATTAATTTTCCCTTTATGTATCATTTTGTAACTTTTCTTTACCGGAACGCAATTTTCTTTTTATCGTCATAAGTTATGTGGATGCTATGATTCGTAATAGTCCACAAAAATGATAGCCATCTACCTAAGTTAATAGTATTTTCCTTTTCCTATTATTAGTAAATTACCTTTACTTAATGAATCATAACTTTCATTTGATGTACATAGTTGATTCGTTAATAGTAAATTTAGGCTCCATTTGTTTCAAGGAAAATATATGATTTGGAAATCTAAAATTAATCGCTTGTATTGCTTGAAATAATTAGTCAATGAAAAATATTTTTATTATCGAAAAAAAATTATGTCTAAACTTTTTCGTAAATGATGAAAATATTTGTCGTTCATTCATTTTTGTAAGCGCTATAAACAATCATTTTTAAGAAAATATTTTCCAAATCATGTATTTTTTTGCGAAACAAGTGGAGCCTTAGCTGTAAAATATTTTTCTACAACTTTTATTTAGAAGGCGTAATTTTTCTTTGATGATCGTAATATCAATTGTATCGGGATTGATTGTACATTGTTTGCTTAGGTTGCGGTAGACAACAGTTTGATGCATGGTGACCATGTTGGTCATAGTGCGTACAAAAGTGTCTACGCAATGAGGAAGAAGCGGAAGTGGCAAGCACTGCATCTGCAGGATTAAAGATAGACAAAATCGTCCGTTGTGCCTTCGAAGTAGCAAGTCGAGTTTCCTCTGTCAACAACTCCAAGAGAACTTCCTCAAGATGAGATAAAGTTGTCGATATAGAAAAGAAACTCGTATAGGTTCAAATTCATCATTAAGTACTATCAGAAATTGCATAACACAAATGAGCAAATTTACAAGCGGTAGAATCCAGTGTTCAATATAGCTCAGATAAGGCTAGCTAATCCTCAATGGCATGCATGGAGGATAAAAAATCATTAACAGATTGACTTGTCTTGTTACGCGTGCAATGCAGATTACCTAACAAGTTATTATGATGGGCAACATTTGAGGTGGAATATTGGCTAGCAACTAAGGGCACGTTTGATAACGTTTCTAATTCTCTGTTTTTTTGTTTTTTTGTTCCCCCGAAAAGAAAAAGAACAGAAATCTGTTTGTGTACGTCAGTTAATTTTTCTTTTTCCTGGAATAGAAAAGTGGCTAAGGAATAGATTTGGCATAGAAACAAGAAGTAAAAAAAATCTACTTTCCCGTTTTCAGGAACGAAAAAAGAAACAATGTCATTTTACAGAAACAATTTCATAAACCATTAAATCCCAAAACTCCAAACCCAAAACCCTTAAACCCCTAAACCCAAGAATCAAAACCCTAAACCCTAAAACTTTAAACCCCAAAACCCGAAACCCTAAATCCCGAAATCTTAAAACCCGAAACCCTAAAACCTAATATCCAAAACCCCAAAATCCAAACCCTAAAACCCAAAATCCTACCCCAAAACCAAAAATCAAAACCCTAAATCCTAAAATTCTAAACCCCAAACCCTAAAATCCAAAATCCTAAAACCCTAAAACCTAATACCCGAAACGCCAAAATCCAAACCCAAAAACCCAAACCCCAAACCTCAAAACCCTAAACCCTAAATCCCAAACCAAATCCAAACCCCAAAACCCTAAACACAAAACCCTAAAAACCTAAACCATAAATGTTAAACCCTAAACCCCAAACCCCAATTTCCTCGATCACCATCCGGTATTTGTTTTGTCTAGAAGGAGTAATTTTCTTTATGATTGTATTATGGTCATCCAATTATTAAGTCTTCACTGACATTTTTAAAATTAAATGAAAAAATTGGGAATATAAATTTTAGGATTGTATCAAACGCATTTCTGTTCTTTTTTTATTCCAGGAATAGAAATTTTGTGTAGTTCCTAGACGCATTATTCTACTCAGAAACTCGTCTAGGAAATAGAAATAAAAAAAATTATTTCTGAACAGAAATTGTTTCCGGAAAAAGAAATGTTATCATAGGCACTCTAAATCCAGGCTTCCTTTGCCATTGAGGCGACCAAACTGAAGTCTGGTAGATGGAATCAAAGTACTTCAAAACCACGTTTGGATGTGATGATTCTTACTATCCCGCTTCTCCAAATATTTAACAAATTTGTCCTCATTTTCACCAATAGTCTTAGTAGGCGCATGAATATCACCAATGCCAAAGACTGCGTCCTCTAAAAAAGTTTATCATCTCTAGCCCATAAAATATAATATGAACCATCCAAAATGGTCTAAATAGATGGTAAAACTTTCAATTTATCCATTAAGAGTCGGTCCTAAATCTCCAAGAACCAGTTGGAAGGTGGTTGAATCGGACGGAAAAGGAAGAGAACGTGTCTGGTTGGATAACTAAATCGGTTTGGTCTGCAAGGATGAATCGGTTCAGCCTGCAGAGGAAGAACTGGTTGAGTGTGCGGGTTATGCATCAGAGGCTGAGGTAGCGCTGACGTGACAATCTGTCATGGTGATGACGTGGCAGCTGACGTGGTGGCTGGCGTGTGTGTTGACTGGATGACTCGACCGACCCTGACGTGTTGATGACGTGAAAGTGATGTTAGCGATACATGTGCAGGAGCTTCACGCGAGTGGATCCGAGAGGTTGGGCTGCGTGGTTGTGTTTGAGAGTGCGTGTGGTGGTGGATCACAATGAAATTTTAGGATCTAACTCGTCTAAGGGTGGCGAGTCTGATGGTGGTTTGTTTTTCAAAACAAGCAACCGAAAGTGTTGGAAAGGCACTCAGTAGCGGTGGGTTTAGTGGAGAACGGATACCGGTGCGGTTGACGTTGTTATGACCCCGTGTGAAAAGATTAGCCAAGATATCAAGAGCTCTGACGCCATGATAAAAATATGTGGAAAAGAGAATTGTGTAATTTCTGTATATTTAATAATGAAGAGTACATTAGCTTATTCATAACATTTACAAGATGACTGTTTAATATAGTATCAATGACAATCAATCAAGATAAATAAGAATACGCACAATTAAGTGGAGATAATGCACAATCCTGAAAGATATGGAGAATTGTGAAAAGAAAATCGCTTAATTATTTTCCAATTTTTTCTAACTATATTAATAAAAAAAGAATAACAAATATGGAATAATGATCTCGTTAGGCTTCATAAATATAATTTTGAGTTACATGCATAATATGACATTTGAGAGAATAATATTATCACTTCCATCGATATATGATAGCAATTATAACAATACTAATACTAATAAGACCAGATATTCATTTTTTCTAGATCCCACAAGACGTGGAATTTTCGCACCTACTTCCACTTATCTCCCTTGCCTCTGGCCCATGACAATGAGCTCTTTTGTCCCCTCTTTCTGTCTCTCTCGATTGATCGACTTTCACTCCCTCATCACAGAGCAAGGCACAAGACCTCTCTCTCATCGATGGAGCGTTCCGCTTGGCCCAAGAACCTCTCCTCAAGCCGCAAGCACGCGATCAAGGAGCTCCTCCATGGCCAGAATCGCACGAAGAAGCTCAGAGATCTCTTCGACGCTCACTCTCAAACTGGCAATAACACTGGGCAGCCCTTGTTTGCGGAAGATCTGATCGTCAACGCCCTCAGGTCGTTCAGCAACACCCTATCCCTATCGAGCAGCTCCGAGTCCTACGAGGTCTTCCCGGTCCCGACCAACGCCTGTGTCATGTCCGAGGTCTCCGAGGAGAATGAGAGTATCAACACCCCGGTCCCGAGGTAATCAAGGGCAAAAATTCGCGTCTTTTTCTTTTTTTTGGTTTTGCTGACTTGGTCTGAAAAATAATTTATCTATTTTAGCGGAGTTTCGCATAATTTGATAAAAACCTATGAAGAGTCTTTTTGGGAAGAACAATCACATCTAAGGTGAGCATCACATGTTTGAAAATGATAGTGCGAAGATCTCTCGGATTTTGGGAAAAAGAGAAGACGTGAAAAGATCCTTTTGCTGTTCATATGATTTGGGGACACAACTTGACAGATCGTGATTGAAATATAACGAGTTTGTCTAACTTGCAGGATCAAGAAGGTTTCTTTTTATCTTGTTATTTCATTTATTTTGTTATTGGGCAGAGGATGAAAGAGGTTTTACATGGAGTTAAATTATATTTATGGGTCTAGAGTCTAACATGAATTGGAAATTACTCATTTTCCTGCAGAAAGACTTCAGAAACATGGACCGAAGTGATTTCTAATTTCATGGACGATGGGTTCTCATGGAGGAATTATGTTGAGACATGGCTTCAGAACTCCGAATTCCCCAGGTACATCTTCACAAATGATATACATTTTCTTAAATATATCTCATGATGTCTAAAACAAATATTACGGGGGAATCTTTACAATGAGTGATGGCTTCATATTTTTAGAAGAAGCACAGATGGAATTGGAATAATACGAGTTTGTCTAACTTGCAGGATCAAGAAGGTTTATTTTTTCCTTGTTATTTCATTTATTTTGTTATTGGGCAGAGGATGAAGGAGATTTTACATGTAGTTAAATTATATTTATGGATCTAAATAACTCAAACATGCTCATTTTTCCGCAGTATAACTTCAAATAGAAGGACAGAAAGGAGCTCTCATTTCGGCGACGACGGGTACCCATGGAGGAAATACGGTCAGAAAAAGATCCTCGCCGACGAATTCCCCAGGTGCTTCACAAATGATATACATTTTCATATAAGTAGAGAGAAATTCATTCTTGCTTGATGTCTAAAGCAAATATTATGCATCTTTACAATAGATCATGCCTCCAAATTAATAAGAAACCCATCCACTCCTATCAACTTGGCTAGTATATTTATGCTTCTCTCATGATGAACAATTAAACAAATAATTGGATGGTCGTTGACCCACCACGTGTTATAAATTAAGGGAACGGGTTCTTCCTTTAATTTGCTAAAATTTAACTTCATCTTACCATAACACGACATAATTCATAATCTAATGGAAACGAGCTTCATATTGCTTTTCATCAGCTAATCATATGAAAAAATTTTGGGTTATATTTTGGATTGGAAGCATCCAAACCCCCAATCTCCAATCAAGTGTTCATTAATTTACAACTTAATCGAAATAAATGATTAAGGCCGTGTTTCGAGGCACTTGCAGGAACTACTTTAGGTGCACTCACAAGATCGATCAGGGGTGTCAAGCGACCAAGCGGGTCCAAAAGATAAAGGATGACCCACCCGTTTACAGGACCATTTACCAAGGCTACCACACTTGCAAAGAACCTCATCCTCTACTCCCCCCATTCATCCTGGACTCACCAAGCCCTAGGGACTACTCCATTTTAAGTGACAACACTAGCCTCATTGCCAAACAAGACAACAACGACAACCCCTTCTCTCCTTCAACTTTCTCATCAGTGAATCATGAGCAAAAGTTGCCCAGCAAGGATGATGTGAACACCCAAGGCCACAGCCATGACGACAATAGCGACAACAACAACCAACCCGCATTGTCCGATTAGTACGCCCATTTGGAATCTGCGGGGGAGATCTGAGCCTTGTCGTCCGATCAAGGGGATGTGATGTTTAGGTCTCATACTTTTGATATGATTGTGGGGTATGAGTTTTTGATGATCTGTTGGATTATGAACTTCAATGTTGATTTTGGTGTAGGTTTCTTCATTATTGTGCGACGTGTTTGCTAGATGAGTTTCCTTAAAACTATTTATTCTCTGCGGCGGTTTGTTTAGGAGAAAAAAGAGCCATATAATAAGCTAGTGTAACAATATAACGTCATCGAAAAATATTTTGTAATCCCAGAGTTTTATATATCCTCTAAAGATTTTCTTACGTTGAGTCTTTGAGGAACACCAAATACACTTCAATTTCAGAAAAGAAGGTGCAAATATGCATCGTTACAATCAGCTCAAACTTACACAGTAAACATCGCTCATTATCTACAAATGAAAATTTATTCTGCTGCAAACCGACTTTATATTGATTAACATGAACTGATTCCATCGAAGGCCAAGAAACAAGAGGTTCAAATGCTTAACAACCAACTCCACATTCTGTGATCAAAATATACCAGAACATTACATATCCGACATATACACACCCTTACCATCAACTATAGCTGCTGCATAATGGACGATCTAGAGGTACACAAATAGAAAGGAGCTCTCCTCCATTGAACCACTTCTCCGCAACACGTAATCTCAAATGCAACTCAGAGATGATTCTACTTCAACAGTCCCTACATCCTTCGAAGCAGTGTTTGTGAATCTCACAGTTTGAATCGCAGCATCAACAAGAGGAAGAGACTGAACGCAGCTTGGAGCTCCTGGCTCTCCACTGATAAATGCAACGACTCCATAATAGCTTCAAGTTACACTCACGAAAATCATTTCCCTTAGTGGTATGCTTCAACCAAGACAGTTCAACATTCCAATTGCCAATGCTTCTATAAATGAAACACATCCGCAAAATGCGAACCCAAATCCGATGAGAACAACCACACTTCAAAAGTAGTTGAGATTCGGATTCACTATGATCATCACGAAACTGCAAGCCAGGGAAATGAACAACCTACTCCAAAGCAATTTATCCTTCTTTCTGCTTCTAATAATATCAGCTTCAGTCCTCCTAATTTGACGAAAAAGACAATGCTTGACCTGTCACATGTCGGTGGGTCGACCCACCTTAAAGAATGCACATCGTTGGTTTAATTTGTAGAAAGAAAGGTCAGAAATCATAATGCTTGACCTGTCTCCAACGTAAATATTTTCGCCGACCTCATGCAAATATAGATGCTAAAATCGAATGTTGCCGATTCAGATTCAACTACACTGAACACGACAAAATCATATAATTTCTCCTTTTTTAATGCCGACAAGTTACAATAATGTGTTCGGAGCTCTTTGAGCATCTAACTAATTCCTATAATAGCGCCAATTCCAGCCCCACAAACATTAAATTGAAGGAATGTGCAAGTTCAGTGATACCTAAGTAGTTGGTGACTTGTTATGACTAAAAATATATAAATTATAACTTAAAAATACAACACGGGCTAAGTTATGTTTGCTTGTCCTAAGTGGATCTGTAGTAAAAAGCCCATCGTTGACTCAGTTAGTGGGCTCCATTCAACGCAAAGTAGAGAACAAGATCACAAGAGTGTCCATTTCTATGTACCAAAATCCCAATTAGGCATTTATCGAATTAATAATTGAATTTCATAATCTATTTAGTCCCCCATTGGTTTAATAACAAATTTCGACATATTATACTTTAAAATCTCTGAATGCATCATATTAACTAGGCTTAAAATGTACTCTTTCGTGTCAACTCCGGATCGTAAATCCATGTCAAATCATATTCATCATCGCAAAACATTATGTTTTTTAATATTAAAAGTAGGCTAAAAATGATATGTTTTAAATTCACATTTTCTCTTATCGGAATTAGGCTTTGTCAAAAATCTTCTTTCATAGACGTGGAATCCGACATATCATTTCAAATCAATGATACTTCTACGCAATTCTGTAAGAGAAAAAAAGGTGAATGACCAAACCTAATTGATGGTAATCTTTCTTTGAAATTTGTATTTTTTTATCAATATTAATTTGCCCATTACGTATCATTTTGTAAATTTACTTTATCAGAACGTATCCGTGGATCCTATGATTCATACTAGTCCACAAAAATAGCCATGTACCTAAGTTAATAATATTCTTCTTTTTCTATTATCAGTAAATTATCTACTGAAACATAACCGTCATTTGACGTACGGCGTTGATCTCATTAAAAGTGAATTTAGGGTGCGTTTGTTTCGCGAAAAACTTCATGATAAAGGAAAGTGTTTTCCGGAAAATCGTTTTCTAGAAAAACGCTTAGTTTTCCTTTGCTTGGTAATACATGATGAAAATCGTTTTCTGATGTTTGGATTTCACTTGGAAAATGATTTCAATTACATGACTTTATTTCAAGCAAAAAGAATATTTGAATTTTATTATCATTTTTACTTTTTTAAAAAAATCGAATTTTTAATTATTTTTTATTTTTATTTTCTTTTATTGGAAAAATTGGATTTTTTTTATTTTTTAAAATTTTCTTTTTTCTCTTAAATTTTTCTTTTTTCTTGTCTTTTCTTTTCTTTTTCCACCTTCCTCTGCTGCGACCGGCTGGTGATGGCCACCGGCGAGCTCAAGGCTCGCCCGGCGATGGCCAAGGCGAGCTCGAGCTCGCCTCGATTAGCCGAGTCTCAAGCTCGACGCCAAAGGTCGTGACCTCGTCGGCCTAGGACGAGCTCGAGGCTCACCACCAGAGGCCGTCGCGAGCTCGCCGGCTGTCGCCGTGGCCGGCGACCGGCCGAGGAAGAAGAAAAAGAAAAAGGAAGAAAAGAAAAAAAAAGAAAATAAAAAGAAAGGAAAGAAAAAATAAAAAGAAAAGAAATAATAAATAAAAATGATTCGATTTTTTTATAAAAATAATAAAAATAATTTTTTAAAAATAAAATATCGAATTTTTTTATAGAAATTTTTTTATAAGAACAAACGTTTCATTAATTAAAGACCCGAACCCAAGCGCCAAGGACATGCGCACGGCCTTTGTGGACTCGAGCTAAAGGATCGGGACTAGAAATCGAGCATCGAGGACCTGAGCACAGCATTTATGGACCCGAGTTCGGGTGCCGGAGCATCGGGTACTGACACCAGGGGTTTGGGCTCAGCCTCGATGGACCCAGGCGTGGGCGCCGGGCCAGGGACATTGACTTTTAGAGCCCAGTCGCCGAGACTTGCTTCTGAATGTCGATACTTGGGAACCAAGGTTGGGGTTTTTGTGCCCAAAAGTAGAGTTTCGGGTCCAAGCGTCGATAACTGTCATATTTCGGAAATCGTTTTCCGGTTCTTTCAAAGAGGAAATCATTTTCCTGAATTTAAGCTTTGGGAAGAAAACCTTTTCCGTTGACTAGGAAAATATTTTCCGTTGACTTATTTTCCTAAGCAAACCAAACACCGGAAAAATGAGAAAAGTGTTTTCCCCGAAAATATTTTCCGCGAAACAAACGGATCCAAACTGTAAAATATTCAACAACTTTCCTTCGGAAGGCGTAAGTTTTCGTAATTTTCCACGAAAGTTATTAATCTACCTAAGTTAATAACAATTTTTTTATGACATCACTAATAAAATATTCTTTGCTCATCGTAACTTTAGTTAATGAAATTGTAAGTTCGATCATTTTTATCCAATAATCCAACATTGAAAATGGGAAGCGTCTCAGTTCCGAGGTAGTTCTCACTTGTCAAAGTTCATTCTGCTCGGAAGAGAGAGAGAGAGAGAGAGAGAGAGAGAGAGAGAGAGAGAGAGAGAGAGGGAGGAAGGAGAAGGAGATGGAAGGGAGAGAATCGTGTGCAGTCAAGCGCCGGTTGGGGTTCTTCTTCTTCTTCGTAGCTCTGGTGTGCCTGCGCGATCCGATCGCCACCGTGGATGCTTCCGTCCACGACTACTTCAATGAGGCGTTCACCTCTCGCTCCAACGCCTTCTTCTTCCACGGCGGCAGCAAGGGCCTCCTCGCTCCGCGGTCCGTGACCCCACCTTCTTCGGCAGCTCCTAATACCACGACGGGCCCCAAGGGGAAGTCCTTCATCAGGTAATGGACTTTTCCACTTTACTGCTCCGGTTCTGATTCGGCTCCAAGTGATTTTTGGAAGTTTGCTGGTGTCCCAAACGGATGAACCGCCTTTTGTTGGTTTTCTGGAATGTCATGCTGAAGCAGCGAGATGGTTGAATTTCTTTGATTCTATGTGGTTTATACATATATCGACGGGAATGCAATCGAAGTCCTCCGGATGAAACACCTGAAATTGCCTACGTGTCACTAAATAATTTTCTACATAGCATCCCAATATTGAACTTTCAATATAAGTTTCAAGACTTAATTTCATCATTTGTTTTCAAAACAAATAACCGAAAGTGTTGGAACAACACTCTGAGAGCAACAGGTCTGGTGGAGAATGGATACCAACTAGCCCTTCTTTGGACATCAAGAGCTTTGATACCGTGACGAGAATATGAGACAGAGAGATTGTGTAATTTACGCATATTTAATAGTAAAGAGTACATTAACATATTTATAAAATTGACTATTTAAGGTAACATGATATTATTACGAGGGTTAATACCACCAAAAACCCTAAACTGGTATGCGTGTGACAATTTTATCCCGAACTTTTTTTTTTTTACCATGAAAAACCCCAAACTGGTACACTTGTGACAATTTTACCCCGAACATACCACAAAAAACCCCAAACTGGTACACTTGTGACAATTTTACCCTGAACATACCACAAAAAATCCCAAACTGGTACACATGTGACAATTTTACCATGAACTAAAAATTTAATATTATTTTTTTTATTTTTTCGAATTTTTATTTATTTATTTTTTTTTTTCTTCATCTTCAACCTCTGACCGGTCGCCGGTCCGATGACCGGCCAGAGGCGGAAGCCGGCGAGGTCGGCCCCGCCGGCTGCTGGCGAGGGCCGCCCCGCCGGCGTCAGGCGAGGGCGACCCTCACCTAAGTCGGGCGTGGACAGCCCTCACCCGACTCAGGCGAGGGCTGCCCTCGCCGAATCTGGCGAGGGCTGCCCTTGTCGACGTCGGGCGAGGCCAGCCCTCGCTTGGGTGGGCGAGGACAGCTCTCGCCCGACACCGGCGAGGTCGAGCCTCATCAGCGGCCGGCGGGGCCGACCTCGCCAGCTTTCGCCTTTGGCCGGTCGCCGATCTGGCGACCGGCCAGAGGTTGAAGATGAAGGAAAAAAAAAAGAAAAGAAAAAAATAATAAATAAAAAATTCAAAAAAAATAAAAAAATAATTAGTTCTGGGTAAAATTGTCACAGATGTACCAGTTTTGGGTTTTTCGTGATCAAAAAAATAGTTTAGGGTAAATTTGTCACGAGTTTACCAGTTTGGAGTAAAATTATCACATGTGTACTAGTTTGGGGTTTTTGGTGGTAAAAAAAAAGTTTGGGATAAAATTGTCACAGGTGTACTAGTCTGGGGTTTTTGGTAATAAAAAAAAATTTCGGGGTAAAATTATCACACGCGTACCAGTTTGGGGTTTTGGGTGGTATTAACCCTTATTACAATCAATTAAGATTAAAGAAAAAAATAGAGATAATGCAGAATTTCGAGAGAAGTGGAGAATCATGAAAATTACGGAAAATCGATTAATTATTTTCTAATTATTTCTAACCATAGTAATAAAAAAAGAAGAATAACAAATATGAAATAATGATCTCCCTAGGCTTCACAGATATAACTTTGAGTCGCGAGCACGATACGGCACCTGAGAGAATTATTACAATAATAACACTAATAAGACAAGATAATCATTTTTTTCCCGAAAAAATGAATCTGCTATGTACCTTGATATCATCGATCGACATAACCGACACTCCCACGCGCCGTGCGCGGGGATAGCTCGATCCCGCGAGAGGTGGAACTTTCGCGCCACCTCCCACTTTTCTTCCTCGCCTCTTGACCACGACAATGGATGAGCTCTTTGTCCCCTCTTTCTCTCTCTCTCTCTCTCTCTCTCTGTCTTGCTTGACTTTCACTCCCTCGTCAGAAAGCAAGGCGGAAGACCCGTCTCATCAAATGGAGCGTTTTGCCCTGGCCTTAGAACCTCTCCTCAAGCGGTCAAGCCGCGAGCGCCCGATCAAGGAGCACCTCCATGGGCCATGGCCATAATCCCAGGAAGAAGTTCAGACGTCTCTTCGACGCTCACTCTCAAGCTGGCGACAACACAGGGCAGCCCTCGTTTGCGGAACATCTGGTCGTCGTCAACGCCCTCAGGTCTTTCAGCAACACCCCCTATCCCTATGGAGCAGCGCCCCCGTCCGACGATGTCTTGCAGGTCCCGAGCAACGCCTGTGTCAAGTCCGAGGTCTCCAAGGGAAGTGCGAGCATCTAGACCCCGGTCTCGAGGTATTTAAGGGCCAAAAGAAATTCGTGTTCTTGTTTCTTCTTGTTTTGTCTGAAAAGTAATTTATCTATTTAAGTGGAGTTTCAAATGATTCAAAAAACATATGAAGTTTCTTTTTGGCAAGAACAATAACACATAAGGTGAGCATCACATGTTTGAAAATGACACTGTCAAGATCTCTCGGAATCTAGGAAAAAGAGGAGACGTGAGCCGACTCTTTCGCCGTTCTTATGATTTTGGTACACAACTTGATAGAGATCAAGATTATTGGATTATAACGTGCTTGTCTAATTTGCAGAGAATAGAAGTTATTTTTTTGTTATTTCGTTTATCTTGTCATTGGGCAGAGGATGAAAGAGGTTTTACATGGAGCTAAATTATATATGTGGTTTCTGACCAAAATTTTTTTTTTTATATATGTGGGTCTAAGTAATTCTAACATGAAATGAAAATTACTTATTTTTGCGTAGAAAGACTTAAAATACATGGACAAGATTGGTCCAAAATATGATCGACACCACGCACCAATGGATGAAACGTGATCATAAATCAATTCTCAACCCCGAGTTACCTAGGTGCTTCACAAACGATACATCCATTCTCATAAATTTCTCATATATATTTTATTTGTTTTGTTATTCGTTAAGATATGTACATGGATCTTTAGAATTCTATCATGAATTGGGAATTACTCATTTTTCCGCAAAAAGACTCAACATAAATGGACAAGATTGGTCCAGAATATGATCGACGCCGCGCACCAACGGAGGAAACGTGATCATAAATCGATTCTCAACCCCGAGTTATCCAGGTACTTCACAAATGATACATCCATTTTCATAAATTTCTCGTATATATTTTATTTGTTTTGTTATTAGTTAAGATATGTACATGGATATTAAGAATTCTATCGTGAATTGGGAATTACTCATTTTTCAGCAGAAAGCCTCGAGCTTTGTGGACAAAAGTGAGTCGTGATTTGGTCGAGTGGTATCGATGGAGGAATTATAAAAAGAGACCGATTCTCAACTTCAAATTCACCGGGTACTTCACAAATGATATACCTTTTCATAAAATATTGTCTAAAAATTTTTAGACCTATTATACGGCAGCCAATTCAGTCCTAAACCTTTTAGTTTTGCCAATTCAGTTATAAGCCTTTTGACAACTTGCCAATTCAGTTATAAATTTTTCAATTATACCAATTCAGTCCTAAGCCTTTTAATGAATTATCAATTTAGTCTTTCGGCTAATTTTGGGCAAAAATCGCTGACGTGGTGGTCCAGTCGGCATCGGTCGTCCTATGTGGCGTGACCGGCGTTGACGTGGATAATTTTTATTTTTGAAAAAAATTCTAAATTTTGTATTGATTTTTTTTTATTTCTTTTCTTTTCTTTTCCTTTCTTCTCCATTGAGCCTGCGAGCCGCTGACCCCTAGGCGAGGGTTTGGGCTCGCTAGCCCTCGCTACGACTGACGACGGCATTGCGAGCCCTCACTCAAACCCTCGCCGGCCACAGTGTCGTTACCCAGGTATTTCACGAATGATACATCCATTTTCATAAATTTCTCATATATATTTTGTTTGTTTTGTTATTAGTTAATATATGTACATGGATCTTAAGAATTCTATCATGAATTGGGAATTACTCATTTTTCTGCAGAAAGCCTCGAGCTTTATGGACAAAAATGAGTCATGATTTGGTCAATCGGTACCGAGGGAGGAAATATAAAAAGAGACCGATTCTCAACTTCAAATTCACCAGGTACTTCACAAATGATATACTTTTTCATAAATATTGTCCAAAAAGTCTTAAACCGATTACACGGCAGCCAATTTAGTCCTAAATCTTTTAATTTTGTCAATTCAGTTATAAACCATTTGACAATTTGCCAATTCAATCACAAACATTTCAATTGTGCCAATTTAGTCCTAAACCTTTTGATGATTTGCCAATTCAATCCTAAACATTTCAATTGTGCCAATTTAGTCCTAAACCTTTTGACGATTTGCCAATTTAGTCCTACACCTTTTAATGAATTACCAATTTAATCCTTCCAGCTAATTCTGAGCAAAAATCGATGATGTGGTAGTTTAGTCGACACCGGCCATCCTATGTGGCGCGACCAGCTTTGACGTGGATCATTTTTATTTTTGAAAAATTTTATGAATTTCGTATTGATTTTTTTATTTCTTTTCTTTTCTTTTCCTTTCTTCTTCATTGAGCCAACGAGCCGCCGGCCCTTGGGCGAGGGCTTGGGCTCGCGAGCCCTCACTGCGACCAATGAGGGCATTGCGAGCCCTCACTCGGACCCTCGCCGGCCACATTGTCGTTACCCAGGTATTTCACAAATGATACATCCATTTTCATAAATTTCTCATATATATATTTTATTTGTTTTGTTATTAGTTGAGATATGTACATGGATCTTAATAATTCTATCATGATTTGGGAATTACTCATTTTTCAGCAGAAAGCCTCGATTTGGACGAAAAGTGAGTCGTGATTTGGACGACCGGTACCGAATGGAGGAAATATAAAAGGAGACCGATTCCCAACTCCAAATTCACCGGCTACTTCGCAAATGATATGCCTCTTCCTAAATATGTCCCATACATGCATATATTGAAAAAAAGATATTTGCATAAAGTAGAGAGAGAAATCAATTCTTGCTCGATGTCTAAAACGAATATTACGTGGGATCTTTCGTTGAAATATGTAATTTTTTTGTGTTTAATATCAACTAACCCGTTGTTTAGCAATCTACCTAAGTTAATAACAACCCCTTTTTATGTCATTACTAATAAGATTTTCTTTGCTCATCGGAACTTTAGTTAATGAAATTGTAAGTTCGATCATTTTTATTTAATAATCCAACATTGAATGTAGAAATTCCCCCATTTTTTTTTGCGAGAAATTAAAATAGAAAAATGGGAAGCATCTCAGGTCCGAGGTTAGTTCTCACTTGTCAAACTTCATTCTGCTCAGAAGAGAGAGATAGAGAGAGAGAGAGAAGGGAGGACGGAGAAGAAGGAGATGGAAGGGAGAGAATCGTGCACAGTCGAGCGCCGGCGGTTAGGGTTCTTCCTCCTCTCCTTCGTAGCTCTGGTGTGCCTCTGCGATCCGATCCCCGCCGTGGACGCCTCCGTCCACGACTACTTCGGCGAGGCCTTCGCCTCCCGCTCCAACGCCTTCTTCTTCCACGGCGGCAGCGAAGGCCTCCACGCTCCGCGGTCCGCGATCCCGCCTTATTCTTCTTCTTCGTCGGCGGCTCCGAACATCACGACCGGCACCAAGGGGAAGTCCTTCATCAGGTAATCGATTGTTTTTCTCGTTTTCCTGCTCCGGCTCCGATTCGGCTCCCACGTGATTTTGGAAGTTTGCCGGTGGCCCAAATGGATGGACCGTCTTTTGCTGGGTTTCTGGAATGTTGTGCTGAAACGGTGAGATCGTTGAATTTCTTAGATGCAATCGAAGTGCTTTGGACGAGACGCCTGGAATTTGCCTACGTGTCGCTGAAGAAATTTCCGCGTGGCATCCCTTAAATTGGGCATTCAATATAAGTTTCGGGACTTGATCGCATTTTTCGATAAAGGGTTTAGACTTGATTGGAAATTTTAGGACCGGATTGCACTTTCCAAGTGAGGTTTGCGACTCGATTTAAACAATTGAAAGGTGTTGGACTAGATTGCATTTTAGGACTTAAAGGTTGCTGTTTACCCGCTCTCTTTGTATCTTGGATGGGGTGCTGGAATTTCTAGTTTTACTCTGCATCGTTGATTGAGTAGGGCTTTCGCTGGAGGTCCGAGAAGTTGATGATTCATTAACAAGGCGATAATGAGATGGCAGTGGTGGTCCCCCGATTGTTGCTTATTGCGGAAGAAACTGTTTTATTGGTCGATTGTATGTCGGGATGTCTAAGGAAAAACCTTTTTTCTCTGTTGAAATCCGAGTAACGACTGTTTTAATGCTTTGCTGTCTCTAAAATTCTGCTGATGTTCTTTCTATGGGATAGTTCAGGTAATGTAAGGATCATATTTGTACCTCTTGGTGTGCCTGCTTTCCGTTTCTTTTGATGTGCCGGCTCCCTGCTCTATAGACACGAACACATGCGTTCGCACAAAATTAATTGCCTGAACTTATTGCATATTGTCACTGGATTGGAGACAGTATTGTAGTCTCTGTTTATACATCTTTTTTGTGCAAACCCTCGTCAATCTCGGTTTGAAGGTTTTCCCTACGACTATTGATATCGATTCGATTTCATTGTCTTGATTCCACAACTTAGGTTTGATGACGTCACCTTCATAAGGACAAAGGAGTCTGCTAATGCACAGAGCGAAATGCAACAGAATTCTGGCTCGGTGGAGGCTATCATACTTGATATAAAAGATCGGAAAAGGATTGGAGGTTCTTATTTGAAATCTGATATGATATGTTGCACTCCGCAGTTGGCTGATGAGGGAGGCTGCAAATTAGGTGAAGTTATTATTCAGAGAAGCCCAGATAACCGTGAATGGCCTAGACGCATAACAACTTCCTTTGCTGGGAGAAATCAAGAAACAAAGATGGATAGTGTGACTGTTGAGATCGATAAGACAGGGATGTACTACTTGTATTTTATGTTTTGTGATCCACATCTCAAGGGTACCATAATTAAGGGGAGCACAGTATGGAGAAATCCAAGTGGTTATTTGCCTGGAAAAATGGCTCCTTTGATGGTAGTGTTTGGTTTAATGTCATTGGCTTACCTTGTACTTGGACTTATATGGTTTTTGAAGTTTGTTCAACACTGGAAGGATGTCATACAGTTGCATTACCACATAACTGCAGTTATTGCTCTTGGAATGTGTGAATCGGCTCTCTGGTACTTCGAATATTCCAACTTCAACTCTACTGGAAGAAGACCGATGGGCATCACGATATGGGCCGTCACTTTTACTGCTGTTAAGAAAACACTCTCTCGACTTCTCTTACTGGTAGTGTCCATGGGTTTTGGAGTGGTGAGACCTACCCTTGGGGGCATAACCTCAAGAGTGCTTCTTCTTGGTGGAACATATCTAGTTGCATCCGAGTCGTATGAACTCGTTGAACATCTTGGGAATATCAACGACTTTTCTGGAAAGACAGCATTGTTTCTGGTTTTGCCAGTTACATTGCTGGATGCTTGCTTTATATTATGGATCTTTTCGTCATTATCCAAAACTCTGGAGCAGCTTCAGGTACTTTTTTTTCTTATTTCACCCGGAAACCTCTCATTATCTGTTCTGCATAGCTAATTCTATTCTTAGTTATTTGGCAGTAGCGACTAATCAATAGAATGATTTCTAGTGTCGTACTGTGAACATCTTTTAATTATGTTGATTACTAGACATTTGTGAAGTTGATGTTCGGTAAAGAGACACATGCAGATGAAGATCTTATTACAACAGTTATGTTTTTTTTTTCGATGAAAGGAATATTTTCGTTGTCAATGTAAACGTATCAATATTTTCAATGTTTTCGCAATCTACTTGAATCATATCACTGGGAAAATCCTATTTACTATCCTTTTCCGCAAACGTTTCTCAACTTAATCGACAAAGGATCTAAAAGAAGAACCTTGAATGAAGTCATAATGTCTCATTTGATGTGCTGCTGAAACAGTTTTTCCATCTCCCTTTTGGTTTGATGATTTTCAATCTCTGTGCAGACGAAGAGAAATATGGCTAAATTAGAGCTTTACCGAAAATTTACAAATTCACTTGCTGTATCTGTGCTACTTTCAATTGCATGGATTGGCTTTGAGGTAATGAACTTTGTCCTCTACAAAATGATATTTAACCATTGCATAATGATTGGATATAGCTGATATATTTGAGCAGATAATATGATCAAACAACATCTAATGCTAATGCAATTCTGAATTGTTCTGGTCCAGCTATACTTCAATGCTACAGATCCATTGAGTGAGCTGTGGCAAGTTTATTGGATCATTCCAACATTCTGGACTATTCTTGCGTACTCTCTCTTGGTTGTTATTTGCATTCTCTGGGCTCCTTCACGCAACCCAACTAGGTATGATATATATGCTTTCAGTGTTCATTACTTTTTGCTACTGCCTTTAGCACAATAGCAAATGTTGGCTCTGAAGGGTCTCCGCATTTGACTTTCGCCTCTATATTTGTTCCTGTGCTTGTTTGGTGCAATCAGAATTTAAGTTAGTTAGACCCGTAGTTGGAATGTTCTCCCATTTTGTTCCACTCTGCTTGAATTCCATTATTAACAGTGTGGCATAAATTTCTTGCTCTGCTATTCTGAGTTTTTTAGATTTCTATGTTGGAACTTTTTTCATAGGAAGGCATATTAGACTGCAGTCAACTGGATGAATAGTGAACTTGTTTTGGCATAGTACACAGCTGTACATTGCTGCGTAGATTGTACCCTGCAATTTGATGGATCAAATGTTAAATACGAAACTTTATATTCTTGATGAATCAATATCCATTTTTGTTTTTCCATGACTGGGAGGTATGCATGCTGATATATTAGTTTGTGAGTTCTCTGCAAAAAAGAAAAATGAAAACAAATGGAGGATACCCTGGAATGTTGGAAGCTAGAATTTATTCTTTGTCTGTTGTTTACTTCCTCAATTCCGACGTCATTGAGTCTGGATCTCTGTCATCTTTCTGTCTCATTTACCCCTTTTAGGATCTGTACATGTATTTGCACCATGTAATCCTCCAAAGTGGAGAAGGAAACGGTGATGAGAATTACAATATTGCGACGAGAATTATATGATATAATATTGTTTCAAATGGCAAACATAGTCCTATTCCATCTAGTCACTTTATTTGGTCCTACCATGTAATTTTTATATTTTGACTATGCAACAGGAAGTAATGTTGATAATCTTGCCAATGCGTTTTCATCATCATTGACATAATGGCAGTTCTTTTGAATCTATTATGTTCCCCATGCTTCTATGGGTTCCCTTCCCTCATTTACATGTAATCATCCTTCTGCAGTTTGTTAAGGTTCTGTTCAATGTGGTAATGTTTTGTTGAACGAATCTAAATGGTTTGTGACTTGTAGATATGCATACTTGGAAGAGAATGAAGACGTTGAGGAGGGCATCTCTTTGACAAGTTCTAGCAAGGCGACAGGTGATAGTGTGACCAAACTCGGAGAAGATGTTGAGGAGGAGAAGCGCGAATAGATGGCACTCTTATCTGCGTTGATGTCTTAGTTCTCTGTACATTTTGTTACACAATCCATCCTGTACCTACTACAGACTCGCAACTGATATGTTCATAGAGTTTACAGATGGGGAAGAGAGTAATACTAACGAGATACTATGGATTTACAGAGTGAGGACACCTCTCTCTCTAGTTACGATTTTTCTTCCTTCTGTGATTATTCAGTAGAGAACTCAAACTAGGAAATGGAACTGAGAAATGAGAAAATGTCTCATAGCTGAGGCTCTTAACTCTGTGCCCCTCTTTCTCCCCATATGACAATTACTTATAGTTGACATCTTTCCTTTAATGTAATTCAATCCCTTTTTGAGATATTTCCCATTATGCACTCGGATTTCATGCATGATGGTTTATGTCCCTTTTCATTGGAATCGGATGTGCTTAATGGCAGGCTTTGCACTGTAAAATGCAATTCAGAGATTGCAATAACCACTAGAAGTCAGAAATAGTTTGAGGCATTAGCATGAGGCCATCTCTACTTCTAAAGAATAAGCCGCGAAGAGAATGGGACATTGAACCGGTAGTAGAGAGACTATCGGGTACTTGAATAAGTTCTACCGCATGCTAATTGTGGACCCGAAAGATATATATGAAGAATACTATAAAAGACGGTTGCACAAGATGCGCTGGCATGATACAGCTCCAAACTCATTCAATCAAATTTTCTTCTTTTATGAGCCGCAGCAGATTGGCTATTCCATCTTTTCCTCTTTCTGGTGATGTTGATTGATCAGGGTCGCACTCCATTAGTTTCATTGTTTAGTTGACCTTGTGCCCAGTGTAATTATAGGGTGACGAGCATTTCGGTAACTGTCGATCTATATGTAGCAATTCTATGCGAAACACCACATTTTATCATTGCGAATTTGGTGGTAAGATCCTGTTTACCATGAATTCAGACTTCTAGGTAAATATTGGCAGTTCGTAAGAACAATGGAACTTTCTGTCAATACTTAAAAGTTTTCAAAACCTAAAACATGGGCATACATAGTCAGACAGGTACATGTCCATACCATTAGATCGATCGCCTCTAAAATTTGTTTTCCTGCACGTACTTCCCTGGGAATGTCACAGCTGATAAAGATCGGAAAAACTCACCGAACGCGAATCATCGGAACTTCGACATAGACGATTTGATCACTGCAAAGAGAACCTCATCTACCGTCTAAGCTCACCCGGATCTGGCTATTGCTAGTGCTTCAAAGATCTCTCTCTCTCTCACACACACGCACAGCTAAACACCATGCAAAAACCTTGCAGCAGACAATACCTTGGTGTTCCTGTATTGTAACTGCTGTCTTCAATATTGTAGTAGTCAGGTCAATGCAATTCTTTCTTTTTCATCGGAAGATAGACGAAACACCGGTAGACCATCTCTTTTTTTACTGCACCTATTATGATCATCACCGGACCCTCTGGCGCTTGAAAGTTCCGCCCCTTCTTTCAGCATGTACCGTGCTTATCTGATGATGTCTCGAAATCCTTGATTTCCGTGAACCTCTCCTCGACGCAAAAGAAACACACCTAGACTTCAGCTTCACATGCCTGCGGCGGTGATGGCGATGGTGCCGGTGGCTACGGTTGCTATATGAAGCAAGAGGGCCTTCTGTCCTCTCTCTGAGTAGTTTCCTTTTCCTACTTGCGCTCAGATGACGACTCGAATAATCATAACTTATGTCACCCAGGCTATGTCCTGCTTCAAAGTCTCGGAAGCGGCGTCGCCCACGGTATACCCGCTTAGTGCTGGATATCTTGTACCACACGAAACAGCAAATGTGGCCCAGCGCGTGCCAGTACGTCTCGCACGTGACCCAGCACATGTTACAGAGGCTTCTCCCTATGCACTGGCAAATCCCCAGCTTGAACAACAGATACAGGAATAGTAGACCTGAAAACCATCGCGCCCACACGAAAACACGTCAGCTGATCATGAAATTGTAGGAATACCGGATCCCGGTTTTCTAATCGAATGCACAAGATTACAATGCAGGAATTACTCGCGAAAGCTTCAAATGAGAAGGCAGATAGTTCTCTAAACATTGCATTTTGCCAATAAGTATATCTTAGAAGCAGAGAGTTCCTCAAACTTGTCTGGAATCTGAGAGAATATCAAATGATAGTGGTCGCTGGAAAAATCCTCGACATTATTTCTCTGGTAGAATGCTAAAATGAGATTATCGATATGGAAAAGACATGATATATCCTTTACCATAGTCTCAACCAAAAGGTACAACATCATAAGAACTGAAGGACTGATTTTTGGCTAGCAAATCAAATCTATTTTAGCCTAGTGAAGCGAAGCTCGGTGACTAGCAGAGAGAAATGACAGTCTGGACGGAGAGATAATGAGGGAAATGAGTACATTACCTATGTAACAGAGGACACATATCAGCAAGAGTTTGATCAGATTCGTGACGCATAGATGCTCGATAAAACAAACTACATCCCACGGTCCCGAGCATAGTTCCCTGCATCATTGGAAACAATGGGAAACTAGGTAAACATATGGAGACTGGAACAATGAGGTGAAACAGAAAGGTAACTCAAGAATTTAATACGGATGACAGATAAATCATCCGTAAAAGATATCGAGCAATGCCAGAAACAATTATTTTTTTGTTACAAGCTCTGCGCCGCAGATTGTTTTCGAGTTTTTTGCCAAACCAGACCAGGAATGGACTTACATGGTTTCAGACATAACAATATGAACAAGAACCGGAAATAACAACATAAGAGTTGTAATTGGCGGACGCCAAAACTATCTGAATGAAGCAAAGTTCATATTAAGAAAGCGCTTACTCGCACGATCCGCCGAAAATGGTCTTGAATGGAGCGGCGAGAGCATTTCCAACGACAGAGCCGACGCTATTAGCAGCTTTACTGAGAACATCTCCCATTGCTTTATCTGCCTTTCTCCATCTAAATCAGTGCCTGAGAAATCAATAATTGCAACACTAATGTCATTCCCTGAGGGTAAAATGATAACAAAAAAGGGACAAAACAATCCTCCAACTTCTGTTCTTTTGTTTCACGACGTATCCATTGTCCCTTTTCTGGTTTACATTATGAGAAGAATTGAACAGCCTCCCGCGATTCACAATGCAAAAGCATGAGGCTTTTCGCCAACCCAAATTCATCAAAAGCCCCAGAAAAAGAAAATGGCCGCTTACACTACACGATCTCATCATTTCCTAAACTCAGTTTCATGGCTTTTACGCAAACGAGATCACGGAGAAGACAAGGAAACTGCATATTATGGATGTTACAATGTGAAGCAAAGATGGAGGACCGCTTTGTATTGTAAAAAACTCTTCGCCGCCGATGTCGAGTTCTGGTCGATCTTTACCAGATGCTTCGGGCCGCGACCAGGGATGCTTGCGTTGCCCAGAGCAACCTCCGCTCCAGAAGGAACAATGGGAGGGGATGTCAGGAACCCCGTCTAAGAATACGTTTTGACAAGACAGAATGCACGAGCGAGATGGAAGCACCGAGAACATCTACGGGATACCCATCTGAACTGACGACAAGACCATCGATATACTACAGATCCCAACAGACTTCTCCTTCCACAGACTATCAGAGACGACAAATCCGTGGAGGGGAATACCAGTGGGAACCACTTTTTGAAGTGTTAGTTAAACTGAAGAAGGAGAGAGGATGAACGAACGGTTATCATCCCTCGTCATCAGTTTTCTTCTGTGTTCGTGAAGGGATGCCATGCCATTACCTTTCGGCGTCTAATTGTATAAAAAATTGAGAATGTGAAAGTCTCCGCTACCCTATTGTGTAGGTAACTGCCTTCCATACTCCCTTTTAAGCTTATATACTGCGACGGGATTCGCACCGCGTCGTTCGACAGGACCCTTATTTGGAAATTATGAATCATAAAATCGGGCCGTCTGTCTCAATTACCTGCCATTTTGAACATCACAATTTCAAAAAAGGGTTTCTCGACTTTAAGTCTATACGTAGTGACCATCGGTGTACCATGAGCGGCGGGTTTGCATCCATCTCACGTGCAAACCAGATGAGGAACGGCGATGCATATAATCGACAGATTGGAATAAGTTGACGACAAACCACAGAAGGAATGATACATTATAATGAGCATGAACAATTTGAAATTTGGTTTTTATACCATGAAAAAGAATTATGGGTCGGCCTGAATGATGATGAGAAGCAGTGCAGGTCTCAGTGAGAGAAAGTAAGAGTCACAATAAAGGATCAACAGCAAAACAATGACATAACATGACGAAGCATCATTAGTTGGTCTCATTCGAAACATTCGAATTAATTACTCTAAAATGAATCGCAACGACCAACCGAGACATACTCAGCTTCCCCCGACACACGTGTAAGCCCATTTCTTTCTTTCTTTCTTTTGTCAAAGTTCAAGCCCCATTTCACATTTACATTATGTTCCCTCTTCCTGTCCCAATGACTTTATGTTTTTCAGATTGGTTCTTCGTGAAATCCCTTTGTTTCGTGAAAATTAAATGATTCGGCAAATATTTTCCTAAAAATGATCGCTTATATCGCTTAAAAAAATAAGTGAATGAAAAAATATTTTCATCGTCAACGAAAATGTTTATATATAAATTGATGTTGATAACGAAAATATTTTTCAATTGTTAATTATTTCAAGTAATACAAGCGATCGTTTTTAGGAAAATAATTTACAACTCGTTTATTTTCCACTAAACAAACGGAGATAAGAAAAGACAGTTTTTGAAAGGAGAATAACAAATGGATACATATTGTGTGTCCATGGGAAAACGTATCTCGTGTTACCGTGTGATAAGCATTCCAACGACCATTTGCGTTTGAATTTTGAAACTCTCAATCTTTATCGGTCGATTTTTCTGCACATGTCACATTCACAGGGAAAATTGTTTAAAAAGTCATAAACATATTGTACTTTTACCAATATAGTCTTAAACCTTTTAATTTTGCCAATTGAGTCCTAAACTTTTTCATGTTTTGCTAATTGAGTCCATTCGATCAATTTTAGCCAAAAATCGCTGATTTGGCAGTCCAGTCAACGTTAGCCGTCCTACGTGGCACAATTGACATTTGAGTGGACAAACTTTAATAATTTTTTATTCTTTTTTATTTTTTGATTATTTTTTATTTTTCCTTTTTCTTTTATTATTTTTTGGTTCAAAGGGGGAGGGCCTCGAAGCCCTCGCCGAATCTGGCAAGCCCTCGAGAACCCTCACTATGGCTAGGCATGGTGGCACTCCCCAGCCATGGTGAGGGCGGAGGAGGGCTTTGCGGCCCTCACCTAGGAGCCAGCGGGAGTCGCCGGCCTTTGGTTAATGGTCAGTGGAGGTCGCCGACCCTTTGAACCCAAAAAGAAAAAGAAAAGATAAAAACTATTATTAAAAATTGTCCACATTAGCTCCGGCCATGCCACATAGGACAGCTGACGCCCACGTTAGCGATTTCTGGCCAAAATTGACCGAATGGACTCAATTGACAAAACTTGAAGAGGTTTAAGATTTAATTGGCAAAATTAAAAAAGGTTGAGGATTGAATTGGCAAAACGTAATAGGCTTAGAACTATTTACCGCCATAAGAGAATGCCTTCTCCGGCCTATAAGGGTTCGTTTGGTAACCATTTTGTTCCCGAAAATAATTTCTGCTCAGAAATGATTTTTTTATTCCGTTCCCGGAATAAATTTCTAAGCATTTGAAGGCGTTTGGTAACTGCCCAAAATTTCTATTCCTGGAATAAAAAAAGAACAGAAATGCATTTGGTAACTACACAAAATTTCTTTTTATTAATAATATTTTGAATTTTTTAATATTTCTTTCTTTTTTTTCCATTTTTTTTCGTTTTTTCTTCTTCTCCTTCCTTGGCCCATGGCTAGGTTGCCGGCCACAGGCGAGGGCAGCCCTTGTCCAGGCTGTGAGGGTCCAGCCCTCGCCCTCGCCGGTGAGGGCCGCGACGTCCTGGTTGGCCTTGGCTTGTGGCTAGTCGCCAGATCGGCCACAGGGCAGGAAAAATGAAGACCGGCCACGAAAAAGAAGAAGAAAAAAAAATTTCTTTTCTATTTCTGATTTTTGTTCCCAGAATCAAGAATCAACCTTTTTTTTATTCTTGATTCTGTTTCAAAACTGATTCTGGGAACAAATTTGTGTCAGGGAACAAAAAATTTATCAAACGAATTTATGTTCTTTTTTTGTTTTCGGGAACAAAAGAATAGAGTATTGTTTGGTCGGTTACCAAACAGCCCCTAAGATGACAAATTGTTAGTGGTGTAAATCACAACAAAACACCGCATAAAAGTAATGATCCTCCATGAAGCATCCCAAAGTTTGCAAACATATATAAAAGTAGTAACTAAGACGAATTGCGCACTATCAATCTCGAATAATAAAATTATCGTTATATGTTTCACAATAATTATGAGGTAGATTAATTTAATTCATGAAGAAAAGGGGATAGAGAGAGACTCTAAAGGCCAAGAAGAATCTCATAAAGATATGTTATGCGAGATACTTTATTATCAATATGTCTCAACCTAAATCTAAAAGATTCCAAGAAGTAACTGGGCAACACAACACCCATTATTGCAAGTCGCCACACCGTGAGTCACCAAGCCTAGACTCTAACGGCACGCCATCTAGTAACTTGTTGCTACATCATGACACCCGCCTTCGTCCATTGTGTCTCATCAGTGCATACTATATTAGTTACCCGATGTGAGATTACGCTCCACCAATGCATTCGCCCTCGCACCTTAACATGATTAATGAAAATAAACGACTTCCTAGATTGAATAATCCACTTTTCTCAAAATGAATTATTGCTATCAATAAATTATTTTTGGAGCGAATTGTCAAGATTCGATATCAAAACATGTACTCTAATATCATGTAAGACAAAACATTCTTTCAACAATATATAAACATAGTTCTCAACGATTTTTTTTTTTTATCTGTCATACTCTAACTCTCAGCTCATTCTCAGGCTTTTGGAGTCAAAACCCAGATTTGAAACTAAATATCTTCACCCTTAACCCCTCTCAGAAGGTAAGGGATCGAACTCCCCACCTTCTACTTTTCTAGTAGGAAGGGTGGTCACTTAAGCAAATACTGGTTCTCAATGATTACTAGCTTGAAAATATTATCCGTTGTACAATTATTACTGACCAGGAGATTCATTTGGCTAGGATAATTGCAAGTTATTGCATAAACTATTGAATTAGGTCACCCACTTCCAGAAAAAAAAAATATCGCATGGTCTATAGATTATATAGATCAAACCCATCTAGACCGTTAATCATGGGGAGTCCACGGTGAAGCTCACACAATTAATAATTGAAATGATCTACGTTCATATGACTTATTTATCATGTAATAGCTTACATGTCGGTCTTAGTCGGAGAAGTAAGAATCACAAGTAAGGCTCGACAGAAACCAAATGACTAAGCATGAAAGACAATTAATTACTCTCTTATCACTCGCAACGACCAACTAATACTCAACCTCCCTCAACACGTGTCCATTGTTCAACCCCTCCCCATTTTCTATATAAACTCACGAACCCAATCACGTTTAGACTCTCCCAATTACCTACTCCAATAGCTTTCATACCCTCCACAAAGTAACTCTCACCTGTATAGCTCGGAGTATTCACAATGGCTTACTCCACATTGTTGAAGCTGGCTTGTGTGCTGCTCGCATGCATGGTGGCGGCGGCTCCGGCAGCTCGAGCCACAGTGACGTGCGGCCAGGTGTCGAGCACTCTGGCCCCATGCATTCCCTACGTGAGGAGCGGCACAGGGCCGTGCCGGCATCTTGCTGCAATGGGATCAAGTCGCTCAACTCGGCGGCTCGGACCACGCCGGACCGCCAAGCCACTTGCAAGTGCTTGAAATCGGTCTCGGGAAGCATCTCTAGCCTTAATTATGGAGTCGTCGCTGGACTTCCCGGAAAGTGTGGGGTCAGTATCCCGTACAAGATCAGCCCCAGCACCAATTGTGACAGGTATGTGCTTTTAATCTCGTGTTCCAAAGGTGCGACGAAACCTTATCTTTCCTTGACCACAAATCATTAGTATGTTACGTGATACATGCATTGTGTAAAACATACTTTCTTCATATCTAGAGCCGCTGTTTTTCCTTCTTTTTGTATTTTGTTTTTGTGAAATTAATTTACAGTTGGGAAGCTGATTGTTAGATGTTTTGTTGCAGCGTGAAGTGAGAATGGATCGTACGAGTACGTTTCAGCATCTGAGATAGAAAGAGTAGTTAGCTTTGAATAAAATGAATTTACGAACCAATATTGGGTTCGTAACTTGATTGTGTATGACTAGTATCCTTTGCTTGTGCTATGTACTAATAATAAGAATATAAATGAAGCTGAAATGAAGGAAATTACGATATGTTTCCTTTTCTTTGTTCTCAGTATCATTTCGTGTTTTTCTTTTTCCATTATTCTTCTCATATTGGCAATTTTCAAAGGAAGAGAAGACGTGGCGTTGAAGGGTGAATAACGAATGGATATTGTTGGAGTGTGCTTCGTACTTTGCTCCGACGGGAAGGTTCAGTGATTCCGCTCCCCAGTGAGTAGGCGGGGGTTGTAGGGGGCAGCGCCCCCTAGAACCAAGAAGGCTTATATTTTTTGAGTTTGTATTTTATTGATAGTTTAAGCTTGTACTCATGAATAACTATTGTTACCTATATATATATTCTATTTATCTTGTAATTGAGTGATGTAACAAAAAGTATGATGTGTCAATTATAGTGGAATCATCTACTGGACGTAGCACTAGTTTAAGGGTGAATCAGAATAAAAACTTTGTGTCTCGATTTTGTTTTCTCGCTTTTACTCAATATTTCTTGGTGATTGTACGTCGAATCCTAATAGATATATAGTGCGAGATAATGGGACAGACGGAGCCAAGACAAAATGTTATCAAGGTTGAATTTAAACCGAATTAGTAGTTCACATATGCTCTAATCTCCTTGACAATCATGTTAATTGTTACGACTAATGCAAAAGCTTAAACAGACGAAACAATTTGTGCAAGAAATAAATTGCAGAATTTAAACCCAAACTAGAGCGATTTATGTGATTCGAAAGTGTACCTATGTCATGGAGAGAGTTGATGAGATGGTTTTACTAAAATCGGGAGATCGCAGATTACAACTGATCAAATGCTCACCATCTTAGTGTTTCCCCATCTTAGATACACCCTAATTAACAAGAAATCAATTACAGGAAGAAATTTTCTTACGCTCTCAACTCTCTTGAATGATGTTTCTCAAAGATTTTTGAGTTTTTTTCCCAAATTTTTATATTCAAATATGACCTACAAATTGAGTTTCAATGTAAAACTTGTCGGCCCCATGTGGATTCGGTCGACCAACTTAAGCGATCATAGCCTTGCAACTATGAATGGCTCTTGGGAAGTGAAAGGCATAATGGGTAAGCCGCCCAAGATGGGTCAAACTAGCACATGAACCAAAAGGCTTACAAGGTGGTTATTTTCCTTTTACTATAAATAATTGACTCCCAAAGGAAAACGTACATGATTTTTACATACACAACAAGACACCTTTTCGAAAGAATGTCTTCTCCAGTTTTTCTTCGAAACACTAATGGGTACTAAAGATAATCGAGGATTGCTCTAAAGTGTGCAAAGTGGCATTTAATCTGTGGAAATACCGGGTATGTTCGTTATGTGATATGCATGTACGATCGGTGATACAAGATGATGATTATTGGGCACGTTTTCCGAGTTATTCGAATGTGTTTCAAATATGTTGACTGAGGAATGTATTTTCCTAACAAGAAGATTTTCGGTTGACCTACTAGTTGGCTTGAACGACTAGTGTTGGGGTTGTCTAATACATGTCTTGTTCCTCCAACTTCCGTCCCTAAGCCACACCAATGTTGAGTGTTTTGGGCATCTCTCACCCCAAAAGCTAGCTCAAAAGGTGAGGCTTTCCTTTACACTAATAAACCGATCACTTGTCCCTTTCACAACCGATGTGAGATAATCCTAACAAAGTACATTGTTGGCTCATTTTCTAATGGTTCAAGTTTTGGGGGGAAAAAACAGTTTGTCTAAGAATGATGAGCAAAACTAAACAAGTGCAGTTGTACATGAACCAATTTCATAGTTTTGTATCAATTCTCTGCTTGTTTATTCCCTCAAACACTACGTATTTGGTCTTCGGCATTTATTCGCGTTCTCTATCTGCGTTTGGACAATATGAGATATGTCATGATCGAAATGTTGATTAGTGAATTTTTTCACAAAGTACTGATACTACAATTGAATGGAGGAGAAAATCTCCTCCGATCAGGGTTTAAGGAAAATATAATCCATCATTATGTATAAACCACTCCGGATCAAGGTCGTTTGCACAAGTCAAAGGCCCATATTAGACCAGTTTATGGGACTTCAAGATGTTTCGGAAATCCCCATGTAGTTAGCACAGATCTGTGCTCATGCTCCTAAGTTATAAAATAAAAATAATTCATGAATTATTCAGATATTAGTGTTTAGGATAGAGCTATACCTTCCTTTATCCCTAGTTAGAGGAAATTTACTCAACCCATACCTTTGGTCAATGGTTTACAAATTATAGACATTGCTTACATACAAATTTAACTATATATACATGTCGTCAATATCCATATTTATAAGTCAACAATCAAAAGAATGGTTGCGGGAGAAATTTTCTCTAACAAGATCGGAGAAAAACATGACTTTATATATACCCTTTTCATAATCTCTCGACACCAAAACAAGTGTATGTAAATAAAATTCAGAAGAAGCTATTAGATGCTCATGTGTCACGGGCTGCCAATTCCTTAACTGTGTAATAGTCCGTGTGGCGCTTGACGTGTCGTTTACACCAGGCTAGCCCTCATTCACTAGTTGTTCCAAAGAATAATACGGCGAATAACTTCCTCGTATTGGATCGTACCACGTCTAACATAGCTCGGGCGTCTAGTCCATCAAGCGAGATACACAAAATACTTTAGGTACGACAACTGATTTCGGCCTGCCATGGCTTCATCAAGAGAGCAGCATCAACTCCCGATCAGTTTATGCACGGGAGGCGAACTCCGCCTTTAGAGCTTCTAAGGTATATTCATTACATCCTATAACTCCTAGCACAAACCAAACTGACACTACTCTTACGACCCAGTTATATTTATCCCTGCTGCATCCTTACTCTTCACTTGATAACTCCGAGCACCACTCACAAGAGTAAAGAAGTACGAGAGAATCACGGTCCGTGGCACATGGCCATAACTTCAAACTTCAATAATAGAGCCCGATCAAATATAATTTTTTTTTCTATTTTTGGCCAAGGCGTGTGATCGTAGTTAAAATAACTACTTCACACTGGCTAGGACTCTCTCCATTCATGAGCGCATTTACTCCATGAAAAATCAACAAATTTTAATTATTCATATCACTTAAGAAAATGAGTTAACAAAAATGTGTCTATTATAATTTTTTTTTATATATAATAGGGTGTTTTTCTCAAAGAAAACACTTTTTAATGCATTTTTCTAATCGACATAAACAAACAATCAAAGTTAGAAAAAAAATCTTTTCCAAATTACCAATTTCGCGCGAAACAATAAGCTACCGATAAAGAAGCAACGCATTTACTAGATGAACTCTTATTACGATGCGTTTATTTCGAGGAAAATAAATATTTTCTTAAAAATGATTGCTTGTATTGTTTATAAAAATGAACGAACGAAAAATATTTTCATCGATCACGATAATATTTATATATATATTAATAACGGAACATAATATTCAAATTATTCGTTTTTTCTTGAAACAAGCAAAGGTTAAATGGACTTTTGAAAGTTTTAATGTAGGAGGTGGAGGAGATTTATCATAAAGATGCGGTAGCGTGATGGATCGAAAAATGTCACGTTGAAATGTGTTAGAAAGTCTGACCCACAAAATTATTACATTGATTGAGACTGAACATCTATGTAAAAGTCTTGCCAAACCAATGAATAAAGGTTAAAAACTCACCTTAGATTTCGTATGTTATATCCGCAGGAGTACGGATCCAACCGAGGCTGAAACAGCCAAAGAAAGCGTAAGCAAGGACGGCCCCTTAAATGAGAAGGCATTCAATCACACTTTGTCACTGCTCAACTACCAACACCAACCTATTTTTACTCTCACGCACACGTGTCACGCAACCATTCGCCTTCCTTTAACTATCCAATTGCGTTTAAACTCATCCAATTTACTAGGGCTGCCTTTCACATCCTCACGACATGCATGCTGGCCGGGGCGGCTCCGGCTCCGGCAGCTCGAGCCTTAGACCTGCGGCTTTTTGGCGAGGGCGCTCTAGCTCCGTGCATTCCCTGCGCGAGAAGCGGCACAAGGCCCATGCCGACAGCTTGTTCCAACAAATTCAGATCGCTCAACTCGGCAGCCAAGACCATGCCAGATCGCCAAGGTGCTCGCAGGTGCTTGGAAGCGGCTTCCGGCAGCATCTCTGGCCTTAATTACGGAGTCGTCGCCGCAAGCGCGGTAGGGTCAGCATCGCGTACGTTATCAGCCCCGGCACTAGCTATGATAGGCATGCGGTTTCACCAGTATAAAATCGATCTTCTTTCGTAACATATGGTGGAACAATGAGACCAAAAGCATGACTTGAAGTTATGCCACTTTTGGTCTTCAAAATTGTCGGGTTTTTTATTGTTACGTCCACATCAATCAATAAATTTTGAGAAACCGTGGAGACCAGATCAAGCGACGCACTTAAGTTGGGATGCGAGGCCTCTGTCTAGCTTTGGAAACTCTTGAATGCGGATGGTTTCGTACCAAATGATATAGAACAAGAAGGATGAGCCATTTGGGCGAAACCCAACACGATACAATACTACCTTCATGTACTGCCAATTGAAAAGTTGCTACATTTAAATGTTAGTGAGTAGTTCAAACGAGAATTGGTGTTCGAAAATCAGTTGGCACGTCTACATTAGTGTTGACTGTGACACGTAAGATAGTCGGTATTCATGTTAGCAATTTCCAATCAAAATTGACCGGAGAGACTAAATTGATAAATTGTCATAATGTTTATGACTCAATTGACACAATTGAAATATCGAGAACTGAATTAACACAAGTGTAATAAGTTTAGGACTTTGTTTTGTTATTTTCCCGGCAAACATCCATGTAAGTCTAGCTACTTGGGCTATTTAAGAGGCCATAACCCAGAACAAATGGGTGGAATGCCAATAAATGACCTCTGGTTTCTAAACTGGAAATTTGTAGACATCCCAACTAATTGCGCACACCATGGGGATTAACCAGGCCTAATAATGTGACACAAACGTAACATAAAGTTTTTTCTTGGAGACAAGGCGAGAAGTACCATAAAGGCAGGCATTCTAATTTTACCCCAAACGAAACTTACCAAAGGCCATCCCAAATTGGAAAAGTTCTTCTACGTACTCAAATTATATAAACTCACTTCATCTCAGTCATTAAAATGGTGTGGATCACATGTAAAATTTACATGATTTAATGGCTGGGATATAATAAGCTCATATACACTGTGTGCAAGCGAAATTCAATTCAAAATTGTGGATGGAAATTTCTAAGGTACGCACATGGGTATAAATGCTTTGAACTTGATTACGACGTAGTGTCGTAACGTCGGCGATATCTACAACGTTGTGGTACTTGATTACGATTCAACGTTGTATAGTTTGTATGATGCATAGGGTGTGCTGTAGTGGACCTAGGGTGCCCGATTGGTGGCAAATCTGCACGAGCCGTACTAAGCTATCTCTAGATACGCTCTCTCTCATATTTAAACCTCCCCCACCAAACTCCATCAGAACACTAAATGAGATTCACCTACCAACCAAAACCTCCTATTCAAATCTCCTCCTATATAAACAACACATTCTTCCATATATCCCCGAGAAGAAGAAGAAACAACAAGAAGAACACTAGCGGTGTGTCATCCAAAAGTCTTGCAAGTGCCCTCCAAGCAAAAGTAGTCACGAAAATGGCCAACCCTGGACTCCTCAAGGCCGCAGCTCTGGCGGTGGCCGTCGTCTGCATGGTGGTGGCCAATGCGCCCCCGGCCGCGTCGCAGGCGTCCTCGTGCAACCAGGTGATCAACACGCTGATGCCGTGCGTGTCTTACGTGCTCAACGGAGGGACCGTGCCGCCCGCCTGCTGCAGCGGGATCCGGTCGCTGTACTCGGCGGCGAAGACCACGGCCGACCGCCAGGGCGTCTGCAGCTGCCTGAAGTCCGCCATCAACGGGATCTCCTACAACGCCTACAACGCCGGCCTCGCGGCGGGCCTGCCGGGCAAGTGCGGGGTCAACATCCCTTACAAGATCAGCCCCTCCACCGACTGCAAGAGGCAAGTGCATCGTTTTATCGAGCGCCATTAGAGTAATGCAGTAAGAATACTTTCGAATGTTCTTGCTAAGCCTCATTTTTTGGTTTGTGCGACTGTGTATTGCAGCGTGAAGTGAGAGAAAGATGGAGCGCCGGACCAGATACTTCCGAGGGCAGGACGAAGATTAACGTTAGAATAAGAGGAACTACTACTATCGCCTCGAGCGACGGCTCCTCTAGTTACGACAGTAGTAGTTGCTGTGTCGTTCTGGATCTCTGTGTCGAGCAGTGATGCCATGCGTCGTGTAATATGGTCCGATGTGTTCTAAGCCATCTATGGAGAAACTACTTTGTTACTTTGAATGTTACGTGTTTCCAGTGCTTCAGTGACCAACTTTGCCTCTTGTTCTCAATTCGATACAAAAGCGTGAGTTGTGAACATATATGCTTGCTGAGAACAAGCATGGAGCGAAATATGACAGATCCGAGTTGAATGACCCATTTTGATATATCTAGTTATTCAGTAAGGTTTGTTTCTCGGGAAGAAGGATTTGGAAAATATTTTTCTAAAATTGATTGCTCGAAATAACTATTCGATTGGAAAATGTTTTTATTAGCGAGAATAATTTTTATTTTAAATTTTTTTTGTGGATGGTAGAAATATTTTTCGTTCATTTATTTTTGTAAGAGATACAAATGATTATTTTAAAGAATATATTTTTCAAATCATTTATTTTCTCCGAAATAACTGAAGCTTTAATATATCAAAAGATAACCCTCTCTAGTTACGAATTTTTTCAAGTGACTACGATAGAGTCGGTTTGTTTCGAGGAAAAATGAAAGTAGTGGTAAAATGATTTCCATTTTGGGGATTGTTGTAATTTTTCTAAGTTACACTGAAATTTTGAAATGAGTTAGAAATCATTTTCTAATTCTTTGTAACTTCTTTTTTTTTTTTTTTTGATAATTGGACATGGATTCGATGCACAACCGCTAAAACCCAAACCCCGGTCACCGGACACTGGATTGGGCACCCAACCCCGTGCTTGAGCAAGATCTATTACTTAAATATTTGCATAATGCTGATTAGATAGTGCGAGCAATAGTTGCAATTGGCATAATTGAGCGTGAATATATGTACTAATGGAGCCGAGAGCCGAGTTACCTGCGGTAACTCCTTAATTCTTCGTACTATAGAGTAAAATTAAAGAATGGGTAATAGTAAAAAGAATTGTTGCCTTAGGACCTAGATCTGAGGTCATCCACGACGGCCTAAAGACCCAAATCGAGGTCATGGGCAACCTCGACTATCTCGCGCTACACCTCTACGAGAGAGAAAGAAAGGGGGGAGGGAGGGAGGGGGAAGTGAGACGAGTAAGAGAGAGCATACCGGAGGAGAGAGAGCACGGAAACATGAGCTCGGGATGGGTCGGAGACTTCGCCGGGGAGGAGGATGACAGTCGGAGGCAGTTAAGAGGCGGACGACGGCGGTTGGTGGTGGTGGTGGTGGGGAGATTGGGGCTTGGGAGTGAGCGGGGGTCTGTCAAGGACATAGCCGAAGTGAGAGATGGACAAAAGAAGTCCATTCATCGATGGGGCCTGCCCTTTTCAACCCAACGACCTCACCACAAAGAAGCCCAAACAACAAATTCTACTCTTCTATAGCTCCTTTTGGAACCGTGGTCATAAATTTATTTCTTAACATATATATATAATTAGTTGAGTCATTATATGTATTAGTTGTATTTAGTAAATTTCTCATAAATAAATTTAAAATGGAAAAGCCCTAAATAATATGGGCGCTTTTTTTTGTTAGAAAAAAAACATAGATATTAAATGATTTCACAACTGATTTTGACCCAACCCACTTTTATGACTCTCTCTCGTCCTCACTCACTCCACACTCTCATCTTAATTTAGGTACGAATTTTCTTAAATCATGTTAAATATGAAAACGTTTCAGCAATATGTGTCGAGTCGGGTACGGATCATGTCGGGTACGCGTCACTAGATTTACATTATATTGAAAATAGGTCAAAACGAGTTAAAGGGTTCGATTTAGGTTAGATCCTTTCGACCCAATCCGACCCACCGGTGGGACGGGTTCACCCTTCTCTTGTGTGTCTCTCTCTCACTCTCATCCTTTTTTCGACTTTGGAAACTGGTGGAGCTCCGCTCGCAATGCGTGCCTCCCCCCGCACTACTTTATCCCCAACCCCTTTCCCCTTTCGACTCAACGTCTCCACCACAAAACAAGCCCCATCGTTGAGCTCGCTGTAACCTAACGGCCGCGCCATGCGACCAGAGCACAAGCATCCCCACCAGCCGCCGCCGCCGCCGCCGCCGCAGCAGCAGCAGCAATGGAGAGTCAACCTCCACGCGAGGTCCGGGAACTTCACCGTCGAGCTCACGGCCACCACGCCGGTTCCGACCTGGCGGCCCCGCGACCCCCATCGCCTCTCGCTCTTGCTCAGGCTCTGGAGCTTCGTCCTCCGCGTCCAGTCGGACTGCGAGACCGAACTTCCGAGGCGACGCTGGCGGTCTCTCGGATCCAGATTCCTCGGAGCTCTCGAGAGAATCCGAGGATTCCGAGCCCAGAAACGAGCCGTCGCGACGCTCGAAGCCGATAAGGTACGTTACAGACTACGGATTCTTGCAACGTAAAGAGTTTCGCAACTGAGGATGTCTACATAATTCCATCGGTCCTGTGCACGTGTAGGCTGAGATCGGGATTACTCGGCCGTACCTCGTCCTCGTCCTCATCTCCGCGTTTCTTCTCGGAGCGGTCTCGGCCCGCCGCCTGGACAAGATCGGTGCGGGCGCCGCGGCGGCGGCTTCTTCGATGATCCTCGCTCGCGCGTCGAAGAAATTGTTCGCGAGCTTCGCGGTGGTGCTGTTGGGTCTGTTGAGCGTAGCTCGATCGTCGTCGTCTCGAGCGCTTGATCTGGGGAAGCACGCGGACTTCGCCGGAGGCTGGGCGCCGCGAGGAATCTTGTGGAAGATCTGGAAGAGCGCGGCGGCGTCTTGGAACTCTTGATCGGCCCGAATTTGATGGGGTTGGATCAGGTGAAGCGAAATCTCAGGCACTGTGATTCATTTCGAGAAGCGTCCTCCGCCGCCTGCCGCCGCCGCAGCACAGGCCGGTACGAGTTAGAGTAGAGCCGGAGTAGTATCTAAACGAGCCGAATCTACGTCGCAGACGAACCGAAGTAGGCGCTAACCGGCTCGGCCGATCGCCTACATGTGGTTCTCGATGGAATACGGTCGCTCTCGGCGTCGATTTCGCGTTCTATTTAGAGTGTTCGGATGTTATTTTTTGTGTTACGCTATCGTACATTGTGCAAAGATATAATCGGCTTCTAATTTAAAAAAAAATTGCTTTTAAATCTGAAGGACTTATAAAAATTAGTGTAATCAAATTCGTCCGTTAACTTTGTCCAGTTTGGCAGACCAAAACTACCGCCTCTTCTTTAGTACGGTCTCTCTTCGAGGTGGCCATTCTATCAATGAAACCATATAGGATGACCGAATTGACATCCTTTTTCACCCGGAGGGGGGTTGAGCGCCGCTCGCCAGGAGACCCTTGCTCGGACAGAGGTGAGGGCTTGCGGCACTGACTTGCGCGTGGTGGCCGAGCCACCGCCACATTACAAGGGATGACAAAAGCGGCAACTTGAGGACTTCGACCGACAATGCCGTCTCGAAGATCGCTCCGGCGACGTCCTCTCGGACGAACCCACTTCTCGTTGGTTATCGGAGCCCCTGTCCATGATCAATCGGCGTCGCTACATAAATGGGCCGGATCCTATTTAGAATCCAATCGAACTTGACTATTTATTGACGGTAATTGCGCAACCAGTTTTAGAATTTCTAGCTCAGCTTATCTCGTGCCCTTGATGCCATGGTCAAATCAGCGTCGCCACGTAAATGGGCCGGATCCCACGTTGCGTGGGCTGGGCCCAATCCACAAATGACGACCGCATTCAAATCGACTGGGCCCCAGGTGGGGCCCATCGGCCAGTGATGATGGGGAAGCTTCGGCACGAGTGCACGGCGTACGCGCGCACCCACTCAAACATAAGCGCCATCGACAAGCTGTCCCATGTCGGGTGGGCCCGCCCCCCCCCCCCTCCCCCCCCAAAAACCCGAACTGGAATTCTCTGGTTGGAAGGCGCGCGAGCCGTCGATCGGACCCGGGTACGAGCATCCGACGGCCAGCGTCGAAAGTCAAAGCGGCATGCCGATAGGTCTCTTTGACCACACGGGAATTGTGTCGTTAGAAATTAATGGGGGTTTTCCTTTCCTTTTTTGTTTTTTAGTCCCTCTTTTGTTTTTCCTTTTCTCCGCCTTTGACTGGATTGTCACTTCAAACGAGGCTCTCTTTCTTTGAAAATCGAGGCCACTTGGACCCGCTTTTACGTAACTGCCCCTGCCCCCCCTGCCCCCCCCTGCTGCCCCCCTCTGCCCTCCTCGGTTATGCATTGAATTGAATGGATTTTGTAAGCACAGTTTCTTATCGAGTATTTCGGATGAGCCTGTCGATGGCTATGATCACTCTCTCTTGTTTCCGAGGATGGGAAAATGGGGGTCGAACTAATTCCGCGTCGGAAATAATAAGGTTTCCGCCCACGCAAATTCTCGCTGTTTTTGTACGCTCTCGTAAGTCCAGGCTGACTAGCTAAGCGCGGACGGAACGCGATTCGTGCCGAGAAAACAAAGGAAAATGCACACCGTGCGACTTACGCCGTGATATCGAACAAAACAAAAACCGGGTAAAAATTGCGAGAGCCATCCTTTAAAGTTTTCCTCAACCGTGCTTTGCGTTCCGTACTCCGCGCTTCCGTTTCCAACCTTTTTAAAAAATAAACGCGGCTTTACATCGTGGTATCTCGAAAACTCACGCGTCCTATAGATGCGGTAGATGCAGAGCCCGCAAAATGCAAGTCCCCCGAAACTGCAGGGAACGATGCCCATGTCCGAAACTGCGAACGTCGTCGCCGCCGTCGTAACAAAAACACGGCTTTCCAAAAGCCCGCACGCGCGCGGCTTGGCCCTTTGAAAATTTCCAAAATTTTTTACCCCGAAAAATTTCCAATTCTCCGGAAAATATGTAAGGGGGGGAGGGGCAAAACCGGGAGAGGGAATTCCCGCTGTCGCAGATGATGATTAATAATTTTACTAAATCCGGTTTTTTCCTTTCTTCTTTATGGTAGGTTTGACCACTGCTCACTGGGCCCCACTCCCTCCTCCCTCCTCCCTCCTCCCCTTTCTCTCTCTTCTCTCTCCAGTCAATTCCAATATTCCTCGGCATCTCTTCAATCACACACCCATCTTCTCTTTCTCTCTCTCTCTCTATCTCTCTGCGCTTGGGGGGCACCATTGCCTTTGCCTTTTCCGTTCCGGGGCTTTTCCTTTCTTTTCCGCTTTCCCCTGTTTTCCCATTCTTTGACCGCCCCTCCTCTCCCCTTCCTCTTCCTTCCGCGCCCCGAGAAAATCGTCGATTGGACCGCAAAGGAGACGAAGCTTCAAGCCCCCCCCCAACTCCGCCTCCGCCTTCTCCTTCTGCCCCTCCTCTCCCGCACCTCGCCTGCGGATTGCGCTCGAGCTTGTGGCTCCCCCACGCCCCCGCCCCCGCCTCCCTGCACGGTGGGATTCGAGTCTCGCGCGGGCGCGCGCTCTCTCAGGTAACGATTTGGGTTCTTTTGTTGCTTCCGGTTTCGGGGGGTTGTTTGGTCGCTTGGTGGGTGTGTGTTGTGGGAGACGCCCCGTGGACGGGTTGGTCCTCGAGGGTCCTCGTTAGCTAGCGCGCGGGTGGGTTTTTGGGGGTGGGTCTTCATCCGCGGCTCCCGGGGAGGGGAGGGGGGGAGGGGATCTTGCCGGCGCGGCCGGGGATTCTCCGGCTGTCAGGAAGTCGCCGGGGGGTTGGAAATGGGTGGTTCTTTCGGAGGAGAATTGTGGCTTGGGTGATGGGTTTTTGGGGGTTTCGCTAGATCTGTGGAGATGGGCGATCTTTGTTTTTTTTTTTTTTTTCGGGTTGTCGTGCTTCGATGAATGGGTGTGGTGATTGTTTCGCTGGACCAGGGAATAGGGCGATGTGTTTGTTTCGTACTGTTGGTGAGTTTAGGAAATTTTTCAAACATTATTGTCGTTTCGGGTGATGTGGTTCGGGTGGGCAGAGCAGCGGAAAATGGACTGGCTAGATGAAGTCCTTGATTTATTATATTTGCCATGCTCGATCGGAGAATGTGGGCGCGTGCCCGCCCGTGTTGAATGGCTTTGTCCACTTTTGGATTCCGATTTCCGATTGCCTCGAGATGGTGCGCCATGTTAGTCTAGGAAGTCACGGAATGAGTGCCTAGTGTCTCCTTTTGGGAACAGCCAATGAAAGCGAATGAAGACGAGATCTTTGGTAATTATTTTAGAGGCTCGGATGCAGGCTGAAGGTGGGGAGGATTATAAGACGAGCCTAATTACAAGGAGGGGAGAAACAATTTGTACAACCTGCTATTTATGGTGCCCGTTTGCTTGTGCAGTCTAATATGACCTTTTTGTCAATGTGTTATGGTCGATATGATTCATATAAATGATGCCTTGGGAGTTGAAGACGTACTCGTGAATTGCACAAATGAACCCAAATGAAGTTCTGTACAAGTTTGAGATGCTTATGTGTTTATTGTTTTTCTTTGGCAGGAACATAGACGACCAGATAGCAGCTGCAGATTTCTGAATCTAGAATGGGTTGTTTCACCGTTTTGAAGGGTAGGAAGAAGAAACCTGAAAGAACCAGTTACACCAAGCATAATAACGACTCTAAGGAGCACATGCCAATGATTCTGCCCGAACCGCAGATACGGACGCGGTCATTACAGTCTGCTCCACCGAGTTTCAAAGCTAGAGTTAAGCCTGTTCAGACAGTTTACATGGTAACAAATGGTAGGATGCGTGCATTATCTGCTCCATCTATTGCCTTTGATATGGCCGAACAAGATGCTCTCTCATCGGCTGAATTTGATGAACTAGAAGATTCAAGATCCCGTACTTCCATGAAAGAACCAAGGTCCTCGAGTCCACAGCCTCTTCCCCTTCCATCACCTCAGGGTGCTGCTGTCCTAAAAACTGCAGGAAGCTTTAAGTCCGCAGCAGGGAGTGGCCCACTATACCCTTCTGGACCCTTGCCTTTGCCACCCTCAGGGGCCCTTCGAAGCTTTTCAATTGACGAAATTGCTGCAGCTTGCCATAATTTCTCTGTAGATCGATGGACATCAGGTGGTCTATCTTCAATAATGTATAGAGCATCCTTTGGAGAAGATAATTCGAGTTCAAGGAAGTTTGAAGCTACTGTCACTTGCCTTCAGACGTCCACTCAGGTAACAAGTGCTTTAAGATGTTGTGTGTGCAACATCCGTAGTTTCTTGCGGAGCTTAAAGATATTCGATGCAAAAGAATGCTAGGAGTTTTTTACTTCGCTTTGAATATGAATTTGGCAGTTTATGAAACCTAGATCTCGTGACACTCACTAGAGGTTCGGTTATAATAAGATGATCCGTCCTACAATCTTCATTGGCTTACATGTATATGTTTGAGTTGATTGGCCTACTTGTATAGTAGCCTCACAAATTTCTTTCACCTGTTGCTTTTAGGGGATAAAAGAGTTCATAAGTGATGCAAACACTCTTGCATCTTTGCAACATCCTTACCTCTGTAAGCTGCTCGGGTACTGTGCACGTGAGGGTTCAGAACTAAGAGCTCTTGTGTATGAGAGGCTTTACCATGGAAGCTTAGACAGGCTGCTATATGGAAGATCTGATGGACCACCTATAGATTGGAACACCAGAATGAAAGTTGCCTTATGTGCTGCCCAAGGTCTTACTTTCCTGCATGAAGAGGGGCCCTTTCAGGTAAGCAAAAGGCTTTTGTTTCTCATTTCTCTATGCGTTATTGGTGACACATGGTGCAGTATGTGATGAGAAAACTTGAGAAGGCTTTACAAAATTCGGATACAGTTGAAGACAAAAGTCTGACATGATGAACTTATATTTCTAGGGTCCTGATTCCAGGACTTATGGCCTTACAGAATTGTAATTTGAATGTTCAATGTTTTTAGATACTGATTGGACTCTTACATTTACAGGCTATGTTCAATGAATTTTCAACGGCCAACATCCAAATCGACAAGGATTTCAGTGCCAAGCTTTCAGGATATGGTTGCATTGGGCACATTCAAGAGTCGGATATGTCCTACAGTTCGGTGGTGAGTTCTTACTTCGACTTGTGTTCTGACTTCCTTGGATTGTTCAGTCTGTTTCTTGGTCAACAGAATTTCTATTAACCACCATGTTTGCGTCAGTTCGATGGTAGATATAATTGTCATTTTTATGTGTGTTCAGGCATTGGCGAACCTTTCCGTGGAGACGGTGGAGAAGGGATTGCTCACTCCAAAGAGCAACGTATGGAGTTTCGGCATAGTTCTTCTTGAACTGCTCACAGGTAGGAAGAATCTGGATAACAAGTTTCCTAAAGAAGAGAGGAACCTGGTCAAGTGGAGTCGGCCTTTCCTGGCCGATGATTGCCGGCTATCACTAATAATGGACCCTCAGCTCAAAGGTCGTTTCCCGGCTAAAGCAGCAGGATCAGTAGCTGACATTGCTCAGCGATGCCTCCAAAAAGAACCTTCAGAAAGACCCACGATGAGAACCATTGTGGACCTTCTAAAAGTCATACAAGACGTGAAGTATTCCTGCCGGTTCCCTTTGCAAGAGCCAGCGGCAATTACTGGGAAGCAAATGTTGAAATCTCCGAGCCTAAACGGAATCATGGTCCCAACACCCAAGTTGAATTTTTCCCCGTCCCCACCCCCTAGAGTGGCCCCACCATCCGTCTCTCCCAGGAAATTTCGTGCTCTACCCACATCTCTTCCTCCTCGCGCATGTTCCTCGACCCTTGCCTTGGAGGAATTAAATTCTCAAGAAAGCCGAAAATCTTCATCATCATCAACCGTGCGAAGGGCTAGTGTGGAAGGATTTTGATTGTTGATAACGTGATTTTATTTATTTATTCTCGGGTTCTCGTGTTCATTCGTGATTTAGTATGAAGTACAGATTATAAAGGTGTGGTTTTTTCACCTTGCCATCCCTCTAGGTCGGGTCATAGAGGGGATGCTGTTTTGTAGATAGAGTGCAAGATCATGCTGTCTATTGTTATACAAGAATGCCATTTAAACCAGAGTGGCCATGTCCTTCATCTTGGCAATGTTGTCACCAGCGCTCGTCATTGTATATGCATGTTTCTGTCTGAATTATTGTTAATGGTTTTGCAATAAGCCTCTGTGGAGGAAAGTAACGTTGATATATTCCTTTTTTAAGTGGAACTGCAGATAAAGTGTAATTATTGAAAATATGACATACTTGTCTCCACAAATTGCGTTCCTGACCTGTTCGTTTAGCAGGAATGTCTATGCCAACAATCGGGATTAGTTATCTATTTCACGGGACTATTTCAGGGAGGTGTTTTGGGGATGATTCCCTCTCTGCTGGATGCTGCTAATAGAACTGTCTCTGAAGCGGAGGAATTCTGGAGCTGCCTCTGCAACAAAAAAAAAAAAAAAATTCTATGACCTGACCTAAAAGGCCAGACATTCTGTCGTGGTCGGTATCGATTTTCAAGCCGGGGCTGGAGGTTTGTTCGATGACTATAATCGGGCTTACCTCGTCCGCCGCGGCGGAGCTTTGGGCTCCAGATTGCTGGTTGATCAAAAGATGGAGAATCTGCTGATTGAAAATTTGAGTGTTCAACTGATCCTTCCTTTACCAATATAGTAAAAGATTGCAGGCACTTGCTGATCTCTATCCTGGAACTGAGGATCCAACACGGCTTTGATGCAGCAAACCAGTCTGCAGGAACGCTGGTGGCGAACGGGAATTTGGGCATTCGGTATTGGTTCCCAACTCGTTCCGCATTAAATCCTCGGAACTAAACAAAGACTATTCTCGCGCAACTTTTCTTTCTTACAAATAGATTTTTGGAAATTTGTAATGGTGATGTAATTTCTTTTTAATAATTCAGGACTGTAAGTGTAGAGATCCAGATCTATCTGAAGGGTCATTGAACGCTTTGTAAGTTCCATCAAAGCAACTCCCTCTCGCTTGCTATGCAGTTGTACACATAATTGCTCCGTAAATGCAGGCCCGAACAAAAGGGGGACTAATTTGACAACAATCACAATTCAAGGACAAAATTGAACATTAGCTTTAGGGGGTGTGCAAAGGAACTGGAACTGCCCAGACCACTCGGAATTGGACTGGACCGGCCTGGAACCAGCGGTTCCCGTGAGGACCGGTCCGGTTCCCGGTTCTAATTTACTAGAATCGATGAGTATCGATCTGGTTCTCAGTTTTAGGGGTGAAACTGCCTACCGGCCCACCCGGACCAGACCGGTAATACATATATATAATTTTTAAGAAAAATGTCAACCAAAAAAAAAAAGAAAACATTTTTAGAAAAATAAAAACCATAAAATCTCTAATTTGAAGCTCGACTTTTAACTCTCATCAACTCACGGCCGCACTCTAGCTGTTCATCGCCTCCCTCTCTCACTCTTAGTCACCTTCATTTGCGCGAAATTTGTTGAGACTGGTTCCATCGACCCACCCAAGAATCGGACCGGACCGGCGGTCCAGTTTTCGGGTGGATCCATAGAACTGTGGACGGTTTCCGGTTCCAATTTCTCAGAACCGATCCTTAGTGGGCGATTCTAGGTTCTATGTTGAGAACTGTCCGTCCGAACCATGCTCACCTCTAATTAACTTAGAGGTGAGATAGAGGTGACATATGAGCTGGATAACTCAGCCTGGGAAGAGGCCCATGATCATTTGCCGTGGCCACTAGAAAAGGGTCTCCGCGCTTGCCCATGCCGAGCATGCATGGCTACTACAATGTCAAGCACAAGAACAGCCAAGCTACCCTGTTTGGCGTGTGTAAGCTCGGGGATCAAAATTTTGACATTGTTCATTATTCTGAACAGAGCATGCCAAGCACATATGGAACGAAAAAAAGAAGATGAAAAATATGAAAAAACATACCTTAGCTTGCTCTCATTATTACTCATATACCTCTATATTTGAAAAGTCGACCGTAATGGTCCAATGGCGGTGGCTCTTGTCCTTCGATCCAGGTTGTTCATGGCCTCGTCGCGGTTGGCAACCTCAATTGGGCGTTTTGAGCTGCCACGAACAACCTTGACTAGTGGTCGTCCCTGGCTCGAGGGAGGCTTGCCGGCCTCATATTGAGCTCAACGCCATCGCGGTGTGATCGAGAGAGAGAAAGCCCAAAGGCAGAACACAGAGGACGGAGGTGGTGGCGCCAAGGTTGATGGCGAGCTATGGCAAGCCTAGCGATAAGAGCGTGGTGATGGAAGGCGTCGACGGTGATTGGCCGCAGCGGTTGTGCTCAGGATTTGAATTTATTAGGCAATTTCGAGCGAGCATGAGATTTTAAGATCTGGGCGATGATATTTTGATAAGGAAAACATATTTTCGTTAATAAAGTTATAAGAATAATTGACATGAACACATGAAATAGGGTTAATACTATTAAAAACTTCAAACTAGTGCACCGGTAACAAATTTATACTCTTTTAGTTTTCGTTAAATTTTACAGTCAAACTACCATGTTGGATATCATGTGATGGTTGACGGATGTACGAGTACCCTTCGTTAGTCACAAGGTTTTTCGTGGTATTAATCCAATTTAGCGGAAATTAATTGTGGGTAAATTTGTCACATGTTCACCAGTTTATGGTTTGTTTTGGGTAAATTTATCATAGATGTACCAGTTTGGGACTTTTGGTAGTCAAAAAATTATTTTTAGCTAAAACTTATAACAAGTACACTAATTTAGAGTTTTTTGTGATATTAACTTTTTATAAAAAAATTAGAGATTCGAAGGTCGCGATGGAAAAAAAAAATACTAGTCCTATAATCTTGGTATTTTCCGACCAAAAAAAAAATGAGAAAAGGAAACACCTTCCTTTATCCGCGCTGTAAGAAGGAACACCAAATTCATTCCGCCAGGACGCCGAGAAGCAAAGCCGCACTCGTCCACGGCAATGGCGTCTCTCAGCCTCTCCTGCGCCGTGGCATCATCTTCTCCGTCGTCATCTTCTTCTTCTTCCGCTTCTTCGTCGATGCTCCGTGCGCCTGCCCTCTCCCTCTCCTCCTCGAAGCCGTCCGTCTTCTCGTCCCGGTCCTTCCCCGGATTCCACCGACGCGCTTCGTATCCGAGTAATGGGTCAACAGCCTCTCGGTCCCATTCATCTCTCTCTCTCCCTGCGCAGAGCTTAAAGTCAACTCCTTTCTGATGTGGGTTTCGATTGACGCCCTCTGTTTCGCAGGAATTTATGCTCTGTCCAGTAACGACATAAAAGTCGGCACCAGCCTCGTCGTTGATGGGGCTCCCTGGCGAGTTATCGGTAGCTGCTTCCTCCGTTTCCTTATGAGATAGTCTCGGTTTCTCTCGCTCTCCCTGCTAGTGTTCGTTGGGGTGGAATGTGCATATGGGTTGGGCTAAATTCTTGTGTTTGAACGTTTATGACTGCGTTTGTGCTGTATCCTGCAACGTCATTGCAATGCGTTCTTGGTTAGTGGAATGCTGATAGTCTGGCGCGTTTGCGTTTATCTGGTTTCTGATTGTATGGATAGCTGTGTTGTGAGAACCCGACAGCGGATGCAGAGTTTTGACTTACAAGGGGACGAGGAGCTAAGGAATTTGGCAAAATCTAAGCTTGGGGGGCGAGATTATACAGATTTGACATGAAAATTTTGAATAACATAGCAAATGCTAGTGAAATTAGATGGAACACCTGACAGTCGAGGCTGGTTAGCACCAGTGGGTACCTGTGATGGGTCTTTCTCCTTTTCTCTCATTGCTCCGGTTACTGTATACGAATTCTTCATGGGTTTTAGGGCCAGTTGGCTCCATAAATCGCTGGCTTTCAGTTTACTTAACTACCTATGGAGACATTTTGCACAGAGATATGGAGATCAAGTTCCCTTGTGGAAAGTTTTTATCACATCGGGCATTTATTAGTATAACTTTCACGTAATTGGTTCTCTCTTAAAAATATTCTTCTTCTTCTTCAAAGCTGGCATTGGCTGAGTGTGGGACTTTGGTTCTGTGTTGCATGTTTTGCGAAGTTTTAAGCTGTTCACAAGGCTTATGTGTTGGCTACCTAATTCATTTGGTGGCATTTTTCTCCATTTAACAGTCCTAGGTATTCTGCTGTTTGAAATATGCAGAATTCTTACATGTGAAACCTGGAAAAGGAGCAGCTTTTGTTAGAACCAAGATGCGCAATTACATAACAGGAAACACTGTTGAGAAAACCTTTAGAGCTGGAAGTTCGGTTAGTTTCTCAGTCTTCTTGGTCTCTTATTACCCTTTGTCTTATTGAGGAGGCTAGCATAGTATGAACTGGTATTTCCAGTTAACTGATTGTCGATTTGAGGAGAAAGTGTAATTGTTATATACTGAAAGTTGTCATTTCATATATGGACTCAGCGACTTCCATTGTATAAACTCTATCACAGGATGTTCTTGCGTGTGCCATACCTGCCAAAATACAAATTCATTGTTCAATCGCAGTTTACTTTTACTTTTACTTAGAGTGATGGTTCAGTCCATTAAAGGTGAGGTATCTGAGTGTGGACAGAGGAATCATGTCAATCCATACAAACCTTGGTCAAACTAAAGACTGCCTTGATTATTCATAAGAATTATAATGGACGATACCTATGCAAGTTTATATATGCGACCTCTGATTTGCAAACAGAGTAACTCTGTCACTATTATCTTGCACATTGATGCCTATGGGTCCTTGATTCCTGGGCTAATTGCATAGAGTTTTATGGTCTAGCTTAAGTAACTCATCTCAAAAACGCCTCATGGAAAAGAACGTCGAAAATAGTATGTCGACTGCAATAAGTTGGGCAAAGCTTTTTGGAACTTATAGGTTCTGTTAGAATGATTTATGTGGGCTTCTACGTTGATTAACATTATTTAAGGATTTGCTTTTTGGATGATCGTGAACATGGCCGTATTCCTCTTTTAGAAGGATTGCCACAGTTATAGGATAATTTCACAGAAATAAGTACCTGCATTTTGATTCAACGCCTTAGGCAGAACCCTTCCCAAATATTTTTTCCTCCTTGAGATCATGCCAAGCATTTAGATTTTTTGGAGATTGCTGTCTAAGCCAAGACTATCTGATGTCTGGATCTTTTTCCAGATCGACGAGGCAAATGTATCCAAGGAAACCAAGCAATTCACTTATAAAGATGGTGCCCAGTTTGTCTTCATGGACTTGGTATGTTCCTTTGTTCATCTAGTTTCCATTTAGTGCACTTTTCTCAACCTGTTGTGCTCTGCTCAAGCATCACCTGCTTCATCACTCGAGGAATGTCTTTTCTTGCAGTTGTTTATGTGAGTGTATTAGTATCTAGGCCACTTTAAAAATGATTTGAAAAAGGAGCGGCTGCTATCAATATGTTCAGTCTTCTAAGATATGTACTTCTCATATGACAGACTACCTACGAGGAAATTCGTCTTAATGAATCAGAGGTTGGTGACAAGACAAAGTGGTTAAAAGAGGGTTTGGACTGCAATGTACTGTTTTGGAATGGGAAGGTGATTTTACTTTCAGACCTTAGTATGGTAATTTAAGGTGTTTTCACCATATGAATATGATATGCATTCAGTGTTCTTGTGTCACAAAGTACATATGGATTTAATTAATTTAGGAGCAGTTTGATGTAGGGCCAATATCAAACCGCACCTTGACAAAGCCCCTATGTGCTTCTGTGAATAAAGAGGCATATTGGATAACAATTCTCAGATGACAATCAAGCTGCTATATTCAATAATTAGCCATCTCATTGTGCAGCATTGTCTCTGTTGCAGGTTATTGACTTTGAACTCCCGATCACAGTTAAGCTGAAGGTAGTGGATGTTGACCCTGGTCTTAAAGGCGATACTGCTCAAGGTAACTTCCTTCTTTCTTTCTCAAACTAAAGAAAATATTTTCTCATTATTGAGGTATAAGGCCAGTAAGTCAGTTCTAGAAATATGACGCGAGGCAGGTGGATTATTTTAAGTTTCATGCACCTCTGTTCAATTTGGCAATATCTGAGCTGTGCATGATATAGTGAGAAAATGTTCAGGACTTTGTGCTTTTCCTTTGTTGCGATAGGGCTTGGGTGGTGAAGGAGAAGTTGGTTGTTCTTTCTGACGATCTGATCTGATGATTCATATTCTTATAATAGGTGGATCGAAACCAGCGACACTTGACACAGGTGCTGTGGTGAATGTCCCACTGTTCATGAACACAGGTGACGAGATTTTGGTAGATACAAGAACTGGGCAATACATGAGTCGTGCATGAGGTTTTTAGCATGTATGATTCGTACTTACTCCAAACGTCTAGCTAGACCTGTGAAATCACTCATGAGGCTTAGATAGCAGAGAGATAGTTGCCCAAATTTCATCGTTGAGCAATTCTTTTGTGTAGTCGATTGTAGTATTTATTGCTCATCACATATGTAAGAAAAGAGCAAGTTTTGTGCCCAAAGCTACGGCATTTGCAATTGCTTTATTTGTTTTAAAACTTTTCAAGCGCAGGAGACGTTCACAATCCAGGTTTAATTGAATGTTTACAAGCCAATAACTGTACAAAAGTCCTTGTTTACAAGTCACATCTTCAAGGACAGGTATACATTCAGTTTGATTGTGCAACAGTCTTAGGAACATACAGGGTTGATCAACGGATATCGAGCCTCTCTTGTTATGACGGTTGGGCTCTCGCTACCAGGGAATTAATGCCAAGAGAATGGAAGATAATTTGCTTGCTTTGACACTTGAGACTAAATGAAAAGTGTCGTGGGCCAAAGAAAGAAGCTGGCCAACCAAAAGGTTCAACCATCACACACAATTGGTGTTAACGGACGTAACATTAAGAAGCATTGCTCCGTTGATGACTTCAATTCCAGAGCTATTGTCACACCGAGGCCACTTGGAACTATGAGGCCATCTCCCTTATGTAGGTGGTTACTGTCAATGTCATGACACAAGAAGGTGGTTACAGTCATGAGCTAGCCAAGACTCTTCCATTGGCACCTTCGGGCTTCTTCTCGGGAACGACACCTTGCTTCAATGCCATACCATACACATTACGAGCGCATAACCACCTTCGTTGTTGATTAAACTCGTTTATAATGACGTTGTACACTTCTTTACTGGGATGCCCCAATCTCTCATCCATCAGGACCAACAAAGCCTTGTCCAGCTTTCCCTCCCTGCAAAGTGCTCTCACCACTCTAGCTAAACTAATCATTTTTGGTGAATGCCCTAGTGTCATCATGTGCTCCATATTGAACAAAGCTTCTTCATTTCTATTCCCCACGGAAAGCGTTTGTATGATAAATCCATAAGAGCTCTCATCGATAACACAACCCCTGCTTCTCATTTTCTCGAACATCTGGTAGGCGTCATCCAATAGGTCTCTCTCCTTCCAAGAAATCCTGCACAAAGCCCTCAGTAATGTGTTCAACATCCTCTCTTCAACTTCAAAACCATGTCCTACCATCTCTTTGTAAGCCCTCGATGCAGCCCTTATTTTCCCCCACTTCAACAAGCCGTGAATCAAGGTGCTATAACTGATGCGGTCTGGCACGCAATCTCTCTCCTTCATCAGCTTCAACACACCAAAGCCTTTTATTGGCGTCCCTTCTTTGCAATACCCATTGAACAAAGTATTGTAAGTGACAACATTCGGAGACAACCCTGCCTCTAGAGCTTCATCAAGCAATTCCATGGCCTCTGGTGACCTGCCCACTTTGCAAAACCCATCCATAACAGCTGTGTACGTGTATATGTCCGGCTTGATCGAAATCGAATCCTTCTTGATGCTCTCCAACATCTCATATGCTTCCTCCACCCTCCCAACGTAACACAACCCTTTGATCAAGCAATTGTACGTCTGGATTGTGGGCTCGCAACCAGCTTTGTTCATCAGGCCGATCACCTCCAAAGCCATCTGCATTTTGCCCTTTCTGCAAAACGAATTCACGAGGGTCGTGAAAGTCGCGACGCTTGGGCAGAGCTCATTCTCCACCATGAAGTCCAAGATTCGTGTAGCATCATCTAAATCGTTCTTCAAACAGTGGCAGACGATCGCGGTCGAAAACGTCCACGTGTCCGGGACCAACCCACGAGACGGCATTTCGTCGAACACTTGCAAGGCGGTGTCGGGCTCGTGCGCCATGGCCAAAGCCGCGAGCAGATCGTTGACCCCGGACAAGCTCCCCATCTGCCCATCTCGCCGCAGGAGACGGACGAACTCGACCCTGTCCCCAGCAGGCAACGCCCTGATTCTTTCGGCTAAGTACTGAACCCGAACCGTGCAGTTTCTCTGCCCGTGTTCCTGATTCTCTGGCTCCCGCACTTCACTCGGCTCTGTTACCATTGCGCTAGTTCCATCGACAGAGCCGTGCCAATCTCTGCTCTGCCCGAAACTTTTGACGAGCTTGCTTCCTCGGACTTTCCTGAGGTGTTGTCGGGAGATGACGATGCTTGGAAACGAGCAAGGCTTGCACTGCCAAGGAAGATGAAGAAGTGGGGATGGGGGAGGACATGGAGTGGATGATAGCGAGGAAGGATGAGGAGGCATTATGCCCGTGATGGATTCACGGTGCCGCCGGCCATCAAAGCCAGCATTTAGCGGGGGTCTCTTGGCATGATGGTATGGTAAGGTTGAAGCCGGTGGTTGTACTTCAATTTGGCATAAGATGATAGATGCTTAAGGTAATGCGTGGTATGATTGGTAATGCCATGCTGATTTGGGGGGATCGTCCTAGGGAAAACAGGTCGGTCCAACGTGCCGATCGAAACATCATTTTGAATATCCCTATATGTAAATCTCCCTTCCACACTTCTCGTACGTTACCTTGAACATTCGAATCGACACTGCGATAATAATAATCTTGCTCTCTCCATCAAACCAATCATGCTTTTCCACTAGGGCATCCATGCGATTCTTTTCGTCCATATCGTCGAGGAGGAGAAAGTACTCTTTTACTAGACAACCTATCTTTGATTATCTCAACCCCTTCATCGACGTTTCTTACATTCGGGTATATCCCTCCAACGATGCTAGAGATGAGCCGGTTTTGCACGAACTCAATGCCCTCGAGTTTCTAAGTTTCTCGGTTGTTGGAAACAGTTTTAGGAAATCGCGTGAAAGCTGATTGTAGATTGTTTTGGTGAGAGTCGTGTTTCCAACGGCACCCATCTCGCGGTTTTCCAAGGATCCGTGTTTCATGTGTACAAGAGACCATCATTTCCATGATTCTATAACACATGATTGTCGATAGGGACCACACGGTCTGATAACCCTGAAATCCTCCTTGTCAAATTCTCTAGTGAACTCACTTTCGGGCCTCATACTCCTTGACAAATTGTCTAGCACATTTTTTTTGTGTTAAAAGATTATTAGAATATCTCTATTGATTCTTTATATCTTTTAGGATTGCACATAAATCTCACTTTGATTGCACATATTAATTGAGGAATAATTACCAAAAAAGTCGTAAACCTATTGTACGAATGCCAATTCAGTCCTAAATTTTTCAATTTGGTCCATTTAGTCATAAACCTTTTGACAATTTGCCAATGTAGTCCTTTTGACCAATTTCGATCGGAAATTGCTCACGTAGACGCTGTCTGCCTTACGTGGACAATTTTTACAATTTTTAAAATTTTTACAATTTTTACAATTTGCCAATGTAATCCGGTGAGGGTGTGGAAATTGACATCAGACATGGTCCTAGTCTCATTCCCATTCTTCCTTTACTTGGTCCTCGTTTCAACACACGGCCGCTGAATCAGTCACGGCTCCCTTGTGCAGAAAAGACCAGAGGATGACTCGAAGCGGATGAAGCTTCTGTCAGCTGCTGTTAGTCATGGCCACGGGCCGGTTTCGGCCGGGAACCGGCCCGGTCAAACCTGGGCCCTACCCATTGACCAAGCCCGTAGTTCGGAACCGAAGCCGGCCCGTGGTCTACGGGCCCGGTTCCGGTTCCAGCAATTTTGGAACCGACCCGGGCCTGGTTCCAAAAAAAAAATTAAAAAATTTAAATAAATTAATTAAAAAAAAAAACCTGCAGCAGGGCCTGCACGTCTGCAGACCCTGCTGCGGCCCGTTGCCAGGGGCAGCCTTTGCAGGCTGCCTTGGAAACGGGCAAAAATAAGATAAAAATAAAAAAATAAATAAAAAAAAATAAAAAGATAAACCGGAACTGGAAGTCCCTCCCTCCCTCCCTCTCTCTCTCTCTCTCCAAACCACAACGAAACATTGAAACTCAGGAGCGCGCGAGCGCGAGAGAATCGAAATCGGACCATCATCGGAGAATCCACGGCAGCTCCGCCGGCGATGTGACGATCCGGCGAGCAGGAAAGAGAGCGTGCGAAGGAGGAGCGGCAGAAGAAGAAGAAGAAGAAGAAGATCCGACACGCCGTCCCGCCGCCGGATTCGATGCACCCGTACAATCGCCTCCCGAGTAGCGGACACTACAGGTCCGGAACCGGCAGGAACCGGAACTGGAACCGGCCCGAAACTGGAACCGGCCCGGAAATGGAACCGGAACCGGAACCGGCCGGTTCATACATGGCCATGAACAGGAACCGCCGGTTCCGAATCGGAACCGGCGGTTCCTGAACCGTGGCCATATCTAGCTGCTGTTGTCAAGTCAAAGCATTTACCATGATCAGGAACAAACCAGGGAGTGAGGAAACGTTGCAACTATCCAAGCATGAACTTCTCTCGTGACATGTGACATCGAAATTCCAGAGTCTGAACATTTTTGGTGTTCAGTACGTTTAACAAGTCTCATATGACTAGGTACGCTTTTGCTGTAACCTAGAGGCACAAAAGCCTAGCTACATGGAGGCCCTACGATCCGAGCCTTAGGCCCGTGCAGATTGTCCCGACTCAAAGTAATCTGTGCACAAATTGTAGGTTTTGACTAGAGGTGAGCAAGATGGACCGTTCAAATCGGGATCGGATCGGATCAGACCGACCGGTTTGGTCCGGTTCTCGGGAATATCGGTCCGGTTGCCGGTTCCTAAAAGTGGACCGGTTCCCGGTTCTAGGGTAGGAACCGGACCGATAAATATATATATATTTTTATTTTTTCACATATATATTTATTTACTTTTTAAATTTTTTGAAAAAAATAGAAAGCCTAATCTAATTTCCCCAATTTCCTCTTGCCTTTATCAATAAGTGATTGGTCCTATTGAAACCGGACCGATCATCGGTCTAGTCCGGTCCACGGTCCCAATACTAGCCGATCCGGTCCCCGATCCTAGAAACTGGGAACCAATCCTTCCAGTCTGATTCCCGGTTCTTGGGTTGGACTGGATTAGATTGAGAACCGCTCACCCCTAGTTTTGACCAGGTGACCTGTGTTTTCTAGGTTGGAAATGTCTTGACATCCCAATCGAACCATGCCACATTCCGGGCCATTAATATGATGTATTAGTTTTCTTCTAGAGAATGCGTAGGAAAGTAAAAGGTTCTATTAAATGTGAAGCAAGAATATTGCGAAATGAGATATTGACGGGTATTATATAAATTTTCCTACCGTAATTCAAAGTCAAATTTAGCTATCTAGTTTCCGTTACATAAATACATTGAAAAATCAAAATGACATCTTGGGCACGTTTGTTTCAATGAAAGAGCTTTTCGTAAATTAATTTTTCGGACTTTCACGTGTTTGGTTCGCTGAAAATGGTTAGTCAATAGAAAAACACATTTGTAGTTAAACATAACACCCGCACTTAAAATTAGAAAAATGAATTCCCGTTTCTCATTTCCCAAGCATAAACAAATTTTTCAACTCGGTCACACTTTTTGAACGTACTACCAAATAAATGAAAACTAACTTTTTTTCTTGAAAATAATTTTCACGGGAAGTAATTTCCTTTATCATGAAATTTGTAGTGAAACAAACACACCCCTATTTCGTGAACCTACCTTGAATATAAACGCTGGCATCGCATGAAAATTATTTTTTTGGCCCGAAAATAGCTTAGATAATCGTCTTATTCAAGGAATCTACTCAACTGAATTAGGTTTTAAAAATCACCTGATCTATCTATCAATTGCACTGTTTAACTTTTGCAAAAAAGTAGATTTGATTATTGGGTCAAAACCACAAAGTCGAACCTAATAAATTTTTGCTGCAACCATTTTGGTTACCTTTGGGCAGGAAAAAGTACAAAAAAATTCCTAAGCCTATTATATGGGTACAAATTCAGTCATAAACTTTTCAATTGAACTAATTTAGTCATAAACCTTTTCGCATTGGTACCAATTTAGACCATTCGATTAATTTAGGCCGGAAATCGATAAGGTGGATGCCGGCGGTCCTATGTGACACCACCGGCGCTGATGTGAATAATTTTTTCAGATTTTTTTAAATATATTTTTCTTTTTTTTTCTTTTTTTCTCTTTTCTTTTCTTTCTTTTTTCTTTTGTTAGAAACTGGAGGCCAGTGAGGGCCCCCGCGCCCTTGCCTGCCACGAACGAGGGCTGCGACACCCCCGCCTAGACCAGATGAGGGTCGCCAGCCACTGGTTTCTAAAAAAAGAGAAAATAAAAAAAATAAAAGAGAAAAAAGAATAAATATTTAAAAAATCTGAAAAAAAAATTATTAAAAATTATCAAAGTCAGCATTGGCAGTGCCACATAGGACCGCTGGCGTCAACGTCAACGATTTCCGGCCTAAATTGGCTGTGGACTAAATTGGTACCAATGCAAAAAGGTTTAGGACTAAATTGGTTCAATTGAAAAGTTTATAACTAAATTGGTATCAATGCAATAGATTTATGACTTTTTTGGTATTTTTTTCCTTTGGGCATGGCCAGACTTTCTCACTAAGTGCCATTGGTCAAACCTATTGAAAAAAGCCTTCGGGTCCTTGTGGATTGGGCTAGGCTTGTGGTCCAAAGGGAGAATCTTTTTGGCGAAAAGGATGCGAAGACTCGTTGAAAAGTTGATGGCCGAAAAAACAAAAGACTCATTCAAATGTGGACATCATTTAGGAAATTGCCGATAAAATCTGATCTTACGTATGGGGCGAGTTTTTTTTTTGCTTAAAAAAAGAACTCGGTAAAGTTTACATTGTAAAGTACATTCAGTCTCACCAGCTTAGTAAAGTTTTCGATACATTCGACTCGGTAAAGTCACGCTGCATTTGAATGACTAGGATTGGCAAACCAGAGCTTAGTAAAGTTTTGAGAAAATGACACAAACAGTCTCTGAACTTTGACCAAATATGCAATCTGATCCCTAAACTTTTAATTTATTCAATATAATCCCTAAACTTTATTCTAATATTCAATGTGATCTCTGAATTTTTAATTTGTTCAATATGGTCCTTGGACTTTTGGTACATGTTCAATTTAGTCCCTGAATTATATGAAAAATGTTCAATGTAGTCCCTGAACTTGAATTAGTTCAAGGACTACATTGAACATTTTTCATATATTTCAAAGACTAAATTGAACATGTACCAAAAGTCCATGGACCACATTAAATAAATTAAAAGGTCAGGGACTATATTGAACATTAGACTAAAGTTCATGGACTACATTGAATAAATTAAAAGTTCAAGGATCAGATTACACATTGAGCCAAAAGTCAGGGACTGTTTGTGTCATTATCCCTAAAGTTTTCAATACTACTTTTTCGTGTGAGCTCGGCATTTGAATGACCTGGATTGGCAAACTAGAGCAGCCTCCGCGTGCCCCATGTGTATATATCTAGTTGTCTCGGCCAACTTCTGAAAGCGGAATGACCCAATAGAGAGATTATAAACTCCTTTTTCTTGGGTACGTGAGATTATCAGTTTCTAATTACTGTTTTTCGCGGCGAATAATGCGTGAGTACTTGTGGTTCGCCTGCGGGGTGACGGTTTCCGCCATCCTTTTCACCGCTCTTCTGTTCAAGGATTTCTTGAAGAGAAGTGCAGGTCACTTGGCTACCAAAGCTGGATCCATAAAGATGCAGCTGTCCACAATGGAACAGCAGCAGGCAGGCCCGCTCTTGATATTGATACAGCACCAGTTAAGAGGACGGCAACTTCTTTGTCAGGATATGATTATGAGGTGTTCTTGAGCTTTAGAGGGCCGGATACCCGAGCGGGCATCACCGACTTCCTCTACACGAGCCTAGTCGGTGCAGGGATCCGTACGTACAAAGACGACAAAGATCTCCCACACGGGAAAGAGATCGGCCCGGAGCTCCTCCAAGCGATTCACCAATCGAAGATTTCCATACCCATCTTCTCGAAAGGCTATGCCTCTAGTAGATGGTGTCTCCAGGAGTTGGTCCACATGGTGAAGTGCAAGAAGACTCGGGGGCAGATCATCATACCTATTTTCTATGATGTGGCGCCTTCGGAGGTCCGACTGAAAACCGGGGTCTACGTGGAGGCCTTGTCTTTGCACGAAAGCAAGAAGCTGTACGGCGACGAGACCATTCGAGAGTGGAAGGCGGCTCTCAAAGAAGCCGGAAACATAAAGGGATACAACCTGCGTAGCTTGCCCAACAGGTGACTCCTTCCCCATCTTAGAAAATCTTGTCCAGTTTGCATATTTGCATTCATCATCTCTAGTTGAGTTCTTTGCTGGATTTGTGTTGCTCTGTATTTGTTTCTGTTGAAGTTAGACCTGATGCAAAAATTGGCAGTGTGCATAGAGTTTAAATAAATGGGAGATAGATCTCAACAAGTTCAACTCATATTTATTTTGTGCATTTCAATCAAAATTATCCGACTTCTGGCAGGTCAATTCACCGACACGGGACAGGTAAAGTCAATTATAATTGAATTGAGGACTTAGAAAGATATTGTTGCAAACGGATGGTTAAGGTTTTCTGATTTTGTCTGTCACAGCATTCGGTTCAATACATTTTTCTAATTCCTCGTGCTTTTGACAATGAGGAATATCAGGCAGGAAGGTGAGTTTGTGAAGCAGGTAGTCAAGGACCTTCTCGGCGCATTGAAGAAGGCTTTTTTGGTAGTATCTGACTGCCTGGTTGGAGTCGACGATCATGTGGGTGAAATTATGCGAATGATAGGCACTCAGATACAAGAAACACGGATCGTCGGAATCCACGGAATGGGTGGTGTTGGAAAGACAACTCTCGCCAAAATCATCTACAATCAACTCTCAGCCGATTTCGAGGATTGCTGTTTCCTCTCCAACATTCGAGAAACTTCGGAGCTTCACGGTATTGAGCGGGTGCAGAGTCAGCTCATCTCTGATGTTCTGAAACAGAAGGGGACCGACATAAAAAATAGCCCTGAAGGGAGTAAGATAATCAAAGAAAGGCTGTCAAGTAAGAGGGTTCTTCTTCTTCTCGACGATGTCGACCAAAAGATTCAACTGAATGCGCTTATGGGCAAGCGCGACTGGTTTGGTGAAGGAAGCAAGCTTATAATTACGACTAGAAACAAAGACATTCTCAACGGTTTCGAAGTGAATTATCGTTATGATCTTACTTGTATGAATGATGACCAATCTATTCAACTTTTTAGTAGACATGCCTTCAGAAGAGATTGTCCGTTGGACGAGCATGCCACCCTCTCCCAAAAGGCAGTGGACATTGCTGGAGGCCTGCCTCTTGCGCTTGAGATTATAGGTTCACTTTTATCATGCACCCGTAAAGATATGTGGGATGCTAAGCTGAAGGCGTTTGAAAGGACTCCACGTGAAGTTCAGAGCAAGCTGAAAGTAAGTTATGACGCATTGGATGATCGGCAGAAGTATATCTTCCTCGACATAGGTTGTCTATTTATTGGATGGGACATCGATACTGTGATTCATGCGTGGGATGAGTCGGAGTATTCCCCGGAAGAAACGATAGAAATTTTACACCACATGTCTCTGATAAAGATTCAAAAAGATAAAAAGCTGTGGATGCATGATCATCTAAGAGACCTCGCCAGAGAAATCACTCGGCAGGAATGTAAAAGGCGATATGCGAACCAGCGCAGGGTGTGGGATCACAAGAAAGCATTTGAATTGCTAAAGACACGCAAGGTAAGTGCCAGTACAACGTATTTCCGATTCGAGAAGACAATTTATATGCCTCGGCTACCGCACTAACGTATAACCTCTATATGATATGATAGCAGTAAACCGTTGAAATTCATAAACCAGAATTCATGTGCTTCCATCTCGTTTTCATTTTGGGCAGGAAAAAGGAAAAGTTGAAGCTATTTGTCTAAAGTTTGACCATCGGCAGGATTACCGTTTTACATGCGGAGACTTCTCTAGACTACCAAATCTGAGGTTCCTCCATGTTGATAGTCTAAACTTGCCCGAACACGTCCTGGAAAACTTTCGTGCGCAATGTAGGCTTTCGTGGCACAATTTGCCATCCAAGGCTGTTCAGAGGTCAGGTCTCCTGCCAAAGCTGCAATGGCTCTCTTGGCATAATTATCCTCCAAAATTTGATATAACCAAATTTTCCTTGGTAAATCTAGCCATTCTTGATCTGTCGTGGAGTAAACTGACGGACAGTTGGGATGGTTGGAGTCACATAGAGGTATGTTATATGCTTGGGACCATCTGTTAATCATTATCGTGCATTTATGTGTGCTCACGAAACTTATCTTGGCATGACCCTTTTATTACAGATGGCGAAGAATTTAAAAGTGCTGAATCTGACTGGTTGCACACGCTTGAAGAAAACTCCTGACTTATCTGCAAATGTGAATTTAGAGAGATTGATCCTAGAGAAATGCAAAATCTTGGAAGAAATTGATAGGTCTATCAGTCAGTTGCGGCACCTAGTATTATTAAACCTCAATTTCTGCAAGAAACTCCGCTACATCCCAAAGGAGCTTGGCGATATGGAGTCTTTGAAACTCTTGATTGCTGGGACGTCGATAGAGGATATGCTCGAAAGTCAAGTTGATACGGGAGCATCAAGTCCTATGGAACAAATTTCCCCCCCATATGATGTTTCGTCGAGCAGAAAAGCCCAAATCTTTTTCCGGCAAGCAAAGGCCCATTTCCACAACAAGTTGATTCGATGTGGGTTGAAGAGGTGATTTTATAGGGAAGTTGCCGGTTCAATAGGCTAGTCGTCGATGACTACCAAAATGTCGATTTACAAGTTTGTTGTCGACTTCGAGTCTACTAATCGACTATCTAGCGACTGGAGGCTGCTCTTGTCGATTTCTATTGTTGTTTGTCGATCTTCCAAGGTGGCTGTTCGGCTATGCAGACCGATGGATGAATTTGGATGGCTGTTCGGCTATGCAGACCGATGGATGAATTTGGAAAGTCAAGAATAAATTACTATGCATCAAGTCAAGTTACAATGCATTTAATCCTAGTTTTATAAGATTATGATGTCGGTTTCAAGAGCCTTAATTATGTGCATACTCCAAGAGTCAATGGCTTGTTTTGATCTTATTTGTTTTATATATTTTTTATGTTTCAATGGCTTTAAATTGCTAATTAACTTACCTAATGAGGTCAAGTCAAATTACATGACTTCTAAGTACATCATTTTGTCAATTTACAATGTGGTGAACCAGTGATTTATCTAATATATCCTTATAAATTGTTGCTTTGCATTACTGAATTTGAAGCTGGTCGATGCCGCTGCTTTACGACCCAAGATTTCCTAGCTTTCGAGGCATAGGAATTCGTTCCCTGCTAGCCTCTAAACGTTAACTTCTTTATACCGTATACGATAAAGTACCTGTTATAATGTGTTTGAAAATATATCAGCCTTATAGCATCACCTCTACAGCAATAAGCAACCCAAAATTGCAGTGTGGCAAAATTCTATCTAGTATTGAAAAATTTAACTGCAAATTATTTTCTTTGCGCCTTTTTTTTTTCTTTTATAGTAGATAATCTGCAAGCATTAACCGAGAGAGTGAAGAGCCGCATCTCCGGCAACATCATCTGAAATGGAGAACTTTCCTACTTGAGATCTGGGAGAGTCAATGTTTTCTCGATCATCATAGTCATTGGAGAGGCTTCCGAGTTCGATCGGGAACTTGGAATTGTTAATTTAGTTGGATATATCAAACAAGGGCATCAAAACTCAGTAGTGAGGATGAATCGGAGTCCCCTGAGAGAGATGTTATCTTTAAAGGTGGAAGTACTGATATGAATATGTGCGGAAGATGATCGTTCTACGAAGATCTATGAGTTACGAATTGCTGACCTCGACCCCCAATCGAACCTGTGATTAGTAATCTCGGTATGAACGCGACCTGTTGACGAACCTGTGTCAACCAATCCACGCTATAACGCCACGAACAAGAGAATTCGCGATCTTGCTCGATAAGTTGAATTCGATCGCCACAAGGGAACCTTGATAAGATCTAGTCCTCAAGAGAACTCAAGAAGAAAACTTCTCTATATAAAATTCTATCTCTGCCTCTTAGAAATCTATAAGCAACCTTATATAGGGTGCTAACCCTAATCCTAATCCTACTAGGATTAAAATTACAAAAATAACCTTAATTGCTAAAATTCGTCCAAAAATGGAAAAAAGGCCTAAAAGTTCATCTAAACGACTCCAAATCGCTAAAAAACATCATCAATCACTACTAAAGTAGTGAGTATTGATCAGCGGCCCGTTTCCAAGCGTCCATCCAAATTTGAGCCAATTCGGTGTTCGTCAATTCTAAGCTCATTCGGAATTCGTTGGACCAAGAGTAATCATGTTGCGCCAAGGAGCTTCAGAATCTTCAAGTCTCGAATCCAGATTGTCTCCATTCCAAATATCTTGAACCATGATACCGACAGCTTGTTTGAATTCCTTCGCTCTCGCTCGAGTAATCGGGCCTAGCGAATAGAATAACGGGTCCCTAGCACCTCCTCCTCGATAGGGTTCGATGTCCACATCATTCCCTCCCCCGTGCAAAGGATTTGCCCTCAAATCAGCATCTGCATCAAAAAGAGTCAAATCAGAAACATTGAAAAGTAGCACTAATACCATACTCACCTGGAAGGTCAAGCTTGTAAGCATTATCGTTGACTCTTTCCAACACCATAAATGGTCCATCCCCTCGCGGTAGCAATTTAGAGCGTCGCTATTTGGGAAAACGCTCTGTGCGCATATGAACCCAAACCCAATCACCGGGTTCAAACACTACTTTCTTGCGCCCTTTGTTGGCTTGCTTTGCATACTACTCTGTCTTAAGCTCAATATTCAGCCGCGTCTTCTCATGCAAAGTCTTCATAAATTCAGCTTTCTTAGCACCATCTAAATCCACACGCTCAGCAACAGGTAAAGGGGTTAAATCTAACGGAGTTAAGGGATTAAAACCATAGACAACCTCAAACGGTGTGAATTTAGTAGCAGAATGCACGCTCCTATTATAAGCAAACTCAACATGCGGTAAACAATCTTCCCAAGACTTAATATTCTTTTTGATGATAGCACGCAATAATGTCCCTAAAGTCCTATTAACTACTTCAGTTTGACCATCAGTTTGTGGATGATAAGTAGTAGAGAATAAAAGTTGTGTACCTAACTTCTTCAACAATGTCTTCGAAAAGTAGCTTAGAAATTTAGTATCTCGATCAGAAACAATGGACCTAGGCATGCCATGCAAACGCACAACCTCACGAAAGAACAATTCGGCAACATTCGATGCATCATCAGATTTATGACAAGGTATAAAATGAGCCATCTTTGAAAATCGATCAACAACCACAAAAATAGAATCCTTGCCATGCTTAGACCTAGGCAATCCTAATATAAAATCCATAGAGATATCAACCCAAGGATGCGTCGGGATAGGCAAAGGTGTATACAAACCATGTGGTTTAATCGTAGACTTAGCCTGCTTGCATGCGATACATCTCTCACAAACTCGTGTGACATCTCGTTTCATGTGTGGCCAAAAAAAATGTTCATGCAGCACTTCATAAGTTTTATTGACTCCAAAATGCCCCATTAAACCACCACTATGTGCCTCTCGCACTAACAACTCGCGCAAAGAGCATCTAGGCAAACACAACTTATTTTCACGAAAGAGATATCCACCATGCCTATAAAACTTTTCAAACGCAGCATGCTCACAAGCTTCAAATACTCTTCCAAAATCATCATCGTCAGCATATAAATCTTTGATATGCTCAAAACCTAGACACTTTGCTCCTAGAGTAGTTAGAATTGCGTACCTTCGAGAAAGTGCATCGGCTACCACATTTTCCTTACCTTTTTTGTACTTGATTAGATATGGAAAAGTCTCAATGAACTCCATCCATTTGGCATGTCTTTTGTTCAACTTTTGCTGCCCCCTCAAGTATTTTAAGGTCTCGTGGTCGGTGTAGATCACAAACTCTTTTGGCCACAAGTAATGTTGCCAGGTCTCCAAAGCTCGCACCAAAGCATACATTTCCTTATCGTAAGTCGGATAATTCAATGTCGCTCCGCTTAACTTCTCACTGAAATACGCTATGGACGTCCTCCTTGCATCAACACAGCTCCAATTCCTGTACCAGAAGCATCGCATTCTATCTCAAAAGTAGTACTGAAATTCGGTAAAGATAACAAATGAGCATTAGTCAACTTATCCTTTAACAGATTGAATGCTCTCTCTTGTTCTTCTCCCCATGTGAAACCCACGTGCTTCTTGATAACCTCGGTTAAAGGTGCGGCGATGGTGCTGAAATCTTTTACAAATCTACGATAGAAACTGGCTAAACCATGAAAGCTGCGCACCTCTCCTACTGTCTTAGGTGTCGGCCCTTCACGGATTGCTTTCACCTTTTCTTCATCAACCTGTATTCCATCAGCACCAACAACAAAACCTAGAAATACTAATTTGTCAGTTACAAAACAGCACTTCTTTATGTTAGCATATAATTGCTCAGCCCTTAAAACCTGCAAAACAGCTCACACATGCTCAATATGGTCATCAAGGCTTTGACTATATATCAAGATATCATCAAAATAGACAACTACAAATCGACCAATAAAAGCACGCAGAACATGATTCATAAGTCGCATGAAAGTACTAGGTGCATTAGTTAAACCGAATGGCATGACTAACCACTCATATAACCCGTACTTGGTCTTAAATGCAGTTTTCCATTCATCCCCCTCTTTCATCCTAATTTGATGATAACCACTTTTCAGATCAATTTTAGTAAATATGCAAGCTCCATGCAATTCATCCAACATGTCATCTAGCCTAGGAATAGGATGTCGATACTTTACCGTTATGTTATTAATTGCTCGGCAATCAACACACATTCACCAAGACCCATCCTTCTTTGGCACCAACAAAACAGGAACAGCACACGGGCTAAGAGACTCTCTCACATATCCTTGCTTTAGTAATTCGCTAACTTGCTGCTGAAGTTCCTTTGTCTCTTCAGGATTGCTTCGATATGCGGGTCGGTTAGGCAATGGTGCACCAGGAATCAAATCGATTTGATGCTCTATGCCTCGAATCGGTGGTAAACCTCCAGAAAGTTCATCAGGAAAGACATCTTCAAATTCCTGCAACAAAGACACGACAGAACTTGGCAAATTCGGGTCAAGTTCGTTAGTAGTAAACAGTGTCTCCTTATACAAAAGTACAAGTATCGGTCGGTCCAGAATCAAAGCTCTCCTCACTTCACTCGATTTTGCATAGAAATTCTTTTCTCTCTTTTCTTTTCTCTCTCTTTTTCTCTCGGTTTTTACCACTCTACTCTTATCTTCCTCTCCTTTTACTTGCGTATCAGAGTTTCCACGCAGGCCCTCAGTTTTATCACTTTTTCTCTCTCTCTCAGCCTCACGTTGTAGTTTCAATTGATCTTCATACACCTCAGTAGGTGTCATTGGCACCAATGTGTATGTCTTCTGATTCATCACCAATGAATATCGGTTAGTGTACCCATCATGATGTACCTTTCGATCATACTGCCATGGCCTACCAAGTAAAAGATGCCCTGCTTGCATAGGTATAACATCACACATCACCTCATCCTTATATCGCCCTATCTCAAATGGAACTCGGACTTGCTTCGATACTTTTACTTCACCACTATCATTCAACCACTGCAATCTATATGGTCTTGGATGCTTCGTAGTCTTCATTCCCAACTTCTCCACCATGGTACAACTTGCTACATTTGTACAACTACCTCCATCAACAATCAAGCTACAAATCTTACCATTCACCAAGCATCTTGTATGGAACAAGTTATCGCGTTGCTGGTGATGCTCCTCCTCTTTGACTTGAACACTAAGAGAACGCCTAACCACCATCAATTCACCCTTTGCTGGCATCTCAACATCACTACAATCCTCCAATGGTGGCATGTCATCATCCTCTTCCTCCCTCTCACTTTCTGATTCAACATCATTATGTCCAGTCATGATCATCACCCTCCTATTAGGGCACTGATTTGCCATATGACCCCTGCCCAAACACTTGAAATATTTAATATCACGAGTCTTAGTGTTAGGGTTTTCAGTTTTACCTGAAGCCGGATTCGAACCAGCTTTGCCATCCTTCTCCTTCTCCTTCAAAGTTTCAGTCTTGATATTGTTTCCCTTCCAATTCGGCTTCTCGTCTCTCTTCCAATTAGACTTCCAAATCGAGCTTGAACCTCCACCACTCTTGTAATTTCGATCCAACTTCAATTGCCGCTCAACTTTGATGGCTTTGTCCACTAATTCCTCCAATTCAACGTAGTGTTGTAGCTCTACCACCCTTGCTATATCTCGGCTCAAACCACACAAAAATCGTGACATTGTGGCCTCACGTTCTTCCACCACATTAGCACGGATCATAGCAATCTCCATCTCTTTATGGTATTCTTCCACACTCCTATTACCTTGTGTGAGATTTTGCAGCTTATGGAACAAGTCTCTATGGTAATGACTAGGTATAAAGCGTCTCCTCATCACTGCTTTCATCTCATCCCACGTTTCTATTAGTCTTTCACCATTGCGTCTCCTGCTAGTCACAAGTTGATCCCACCAAATTATAGCATAATTAGTGAATTCAACAGCTGCAATTTTTACCTTTTTGAGCTCCGAATATCGCTGGCAATCAAATACCATCTCCATCCGTTTCTCCCATTCTAGATACGCATCAGGATCATTCTTTCCTTGAAAAGATGGAATCTTCATCTTGATGTTGCCAAGCTCATCATCTTCTCGACGTCTAAATCCTCAGCGTCCGTTTCTCCTCTCAAACCTGGCATCTCGATCATCTTCTGTATCGGACACATATGCATCATCAAATTGCCGCTGCCATCTAGGTTGTGCCCTAGGCTCCTCTCGCTGATTTTGTGGCCTCCCTCGTGGTGGCTCTCGGTCATCTTCAAGTCTCGTCTCACATCTTGCAACTCGGTTGCTAAGTGCTTCAATTTGTAAACTCAATTGCTGGATGCCTGCTAGAATCGCATCATCCCTTGGATGAGTGCGATCCTCCCTTTGATTCACACTTCCCTGGCCTGAGCCTGACATTATTTTTTTAAACCTGCAAGAAAATGTTAGAGATAAAAAGAAATCTCACTAGTCACTCCCTCACGTTTTCTGCTCAAAGTGTTTGTCACTCCTCTCGTGTTTAACTCAATTTCGGCTTTTTCTTCCCTCAATTAAACTCACACACTCTTGCCTTTTACCTCTCGTTTCCTTCTAGCAAGCTCTTTTTTTCAGACTTGAATTCAGTCTCACAAGCTCCTCACAACAATCGATAAACCACCAAGCAAGATCAAATTCAGTAATATACCGCTCAACTCAGCGATTCAGGAAATTTTCGCTAGATTCGGATTTAGATTCAATTTCTGCTACTGAAATTTTTTTTTTTATTTGGTCCAACTATCAATGATAAAAACAAACGAGTCGTCCTCTTGAATTTTTTTTTTGGCCGAAACTTTTTTTTTTGGCTTTTTTTTTTGCCGATTTTTTTTTTGGCTTTTTTTTGCCGATTTTTTTTTGGCTTTTTTTTTTGCCGATTTTTTTTTTTGGTTTTTTTTTTTACGAACTCAAGTACAATATAAAAAAAAACAACTAGGACCGAAAACCCTAAATCAAAATTGAAATCACAGCAAAAACAAATTCAGAACCCTAATTCGATTAATAACGAAACCCTAATTCTATAAACCCTAGTTTCTATAAACCCTAGATTGATGAATGAAAAGCAATAAAAGTAGGATAACTAGACCTTGTAGAACTAGCTCTGATACCAGATGATATGAATCTGTGCGGAAGATGATCGTTCTACGAAGATCTATGAGTTACGAATTGCTGACCTCGGCCCCCAATCGAACCTGTGATTAGTAATCTCGGTATGAATGCGACCTGTTGACGAACCTGTGTCAACCAATCCACGCTATAACGCCACGAACAAGAGAATTCGCGATCTTGCTCGATAAGTTGAATTCGATCGCCACAAGGGAACCTTGATAAGATCTAGTCCTCAAGAGAACTCAAGAAGAAAACTTCTCTATATAAAATTCTATCTCTGCCTCTTAGAAATCTATAAGCAACCTTATATAGGGTGCTAACCCTAATCCTAATCCTACTAGGATTAAAATTACAAAAATAACCTTAATTGCTAAAATTCGTCCAAAAATGGAAAAAGGCCTAAAAGTTCATCTAAACGACTCCAAATCGCTAAAAAACATCATCAATCACTACTAAAGTAGTGGGTATTGATCAGCGGCCCGTTTCCAAGCGTCCATCCAAATTTGAGCCAATTCGGTGTTCGTCAATTCTAAGCTCCTTCGGAATTCATTTGGACCAAGAGTAATCGTATTGCGCGTAGGAGCTTGGAATCTTCAAGTCTCGAATCCAGATTGTCTCCATTCCAAATATCTTGAACCATGATACCGACAGCTTGTTTGAATTCCTTCGCTCTCGCTCGAGTGATCGGGCCTAGCGGATAGAATAACGGGTCCCTAGCACCTCCTCCTCGATAGGGTTCGATGTCCACATCAAGTACCAAATGGGATCTATAGAGATCCATGTCTGAGGATCTTGAGATTGGAAGGTGCTCGACTATAAGCAGGAGTTGAGGTCTCTTCCAGAAAGTCTTGTCCATCAACATCTGTCAAACTCGTACATGAGGACGTTTCTAGGGTCTTTGCAAGAATTGGAGATTTCGTGCCGTGGGTCTTTGGAAAAGTTGCCTCATCTGATATGAAAGATGTTTAGATAAATCACTGCGATGTGGAGGCGATTTGGAGTTAGATGCTCCGATTTCGATCCCACAGTGGAAGATCCAATCTGCCGTGCATTGGGAGGCTCATTGTATTGGAGTCTTTTCGTTTGAATCGTGTCCTTTATTGTTATGAACTATAAAAGGTTGCATAGGTAAATCCTATTCTTTGTACATTGTTTCTCTTACTGGTTGATCTGCACTATTAAGTTTAGGGAAAACTTCAAATAACTACCTGAAATGAAGCATTTTTTTTATATAAAAAACAAAGTTTTCAAAGTAAAATCCCGAGGGACAATTTAGTCTCAAAACATACTCCCAAGTCACCACTAGGGACGCATGCATTTCATGTACCACTTTCCAAACCATGACCAAAGGCATTTCGTCCAAGACATTTCTCTTTTTCTCCCTTTCTTCTGTTCATCTCCCTCTTCGTTCTTTTCTTTTTCCCGCTTTCCAAGCCTACCCCCTTCCAAGGCTGCGCCACCTCCATACTTCTTCAACATGTCACGGCCAGTCTTCAAGCTCATTGTACTGGTTGGAGGGCTTCTCCCATTTCGTGGAGACGATGGCGAGGAGGAGGAAGGCAAGGAGCAAGCAGAGAGCGGCCGCAACAGTGGCTACAAAGTGAGGACCGGATGGGAGGTAATCGGCAATGAAATGAGAACCATTCGAGTCGTCTGCTGCACATTCGTCTCTTTTTCTCTCCGCGCAGAGCTTGCGACCTTTGTCCATTGAAGTCGTGGCCTCTGTCGATTCATTCCGAGGTCGCTAGCCTCGCATGGCCCGAAATTTGTGGTTGCATGAGGCCGGACACCTCCATGGCCGTGATATCGGGGCTCGGACATTCGCTCGATTTTTGGCTGCGAGATGTTGAAGCTGTCGAGCGGCCATGGCCATGGATGAGAGCTCGGAGCATGAGTGACCATGGCTGAGAGCTTGGAGCGCGCAGACCTCGGAGGTCAAGCGACCATGGCTACAAGTGAGAAGAGAGGGAGCAGCCATACCTGTAAGTTCGAAGCTCGAGTGACCATCTCTTGGAGCTCAGAGATCTGGAAACTATGGGCGCGAGTGAGAAGAGAAAAGGCAACCATGCCCCATGCTCAAAGTTAGAGTGGCCATGGCCACCAACTCGGATATCTGGCCGCAGGGTCAAGAGCTCAAGCGGCCATGGCCATGGCCAAGAGCTCGGAGATATGGGGGCCATGGCTGCAAGTGAGAAAAGAGAGAACGGCCATCGGTGTCATCAACCAGTGCTCGAGGACCACTGCTCAACGGGCACTTCATCATGTCAAGCAAGATCGAGCACCGAAAATGGCTCGGCACGGGTGTGAAGGAAGAAGAGAGAGAGAAAAAGAAGAAAGAAAGTGAAAAGGAAAGAACAAAAAAAATTGCCCCGGACAAAATTGCCTTCGGCCATAGGCACGTGAGATGCGTTCGCGGGCCGGCCAAATTAGCTGGGGTGTGTCTTGAGACTAAATTGCCAATTTGAAGGCATTATCTGATGCAAGATTTACTTTAGCACTTTTTTGATAAAACGGTCCCACTTCAAGACCTTATTTGAAATTTTCCCTTTTAAGTAATGGAAATCGACTTCGACCTGGAGTGATCCTCGTCAAGAAAGTGGTATTGGCTCCTGGAGCAGTTTTTGCACGTGCAGCTTGCCTCGCCTTGAGAAATTCTTGAGCTAGATAAGCATCTTTGCATCTTGGACTCCTTACACAAATCAAGGAAGTCGTTTGAGAAGTCTTATTACATCTTCCTTCCGGGTCTCTCATACTTCGCCTTCGACATTTGAAGCCTAGCTTTAAGTGCCATGCCACTCTCGCATTAGACTTCTCAGCGCCCTCATTGCGAGCTGTTCACTATCGCTTCACAAAGTCGTGAATGAAATCTTTCGATGTCGAAGCGAAGCTTAAAGCGGTGCTTTGGGTGCCCCTAGTTAGGTTCAAGGGATGTGGCATTAGGAAAGATTTGTAATTATCCAAGATCAATGCTAATCTACTTTGGGTGCTTTAAGGCACACTCTGGTAGGCATGCACAAACTAGTTGTAAGTTGATGCTATTTCAAAACTAGTTGTACTTGAAATTTACCTAAGATAGTAGATGCTTGAGGTAAGTATAATGAACAACATTGACACTTTACGGTCACTTCTTTAGGGAAGAATTTTGTCCACGACATGTTAGGATAGCTGCACTATGGTTTTACTTTTTGAATTTAGTATTTTACATTTGGAACTGCTATTATGTCATAAGCACAAAACGGCGGCCATATCTTGTTTTCACTCCCCAATAACATAATAAGTTTGCAAAAAGAAAATGGATTTTATTAGGTTTTTGTTTAACGATTGCTGTCGAGAAACGAACGAAAAATACTTACCGAGGAAATATTCAATTTTCGAGGCATTGGTTGTGCAAAACACGAAAATACTCGGTGCATTTAGAATTGCAATATTTGCTCGTTTGGTTATTTATCAAGTGACTCCGAGGAGGCACTCTTTTAACTAAATCGTTTTGTCAACGAGTGAGTGCTTCGGGAGTACTGATCAATCGGCCAATTAAGGAAACTTTACAATTTCTTATGAAATGACTTTCTCATATTAGCAGATCCCAAAGAAGATAAAACGTATGATCAATCAATTTGATTACGCCTGCTGAAGTGCAGGGCCAGCCACAGGAGCTAACCAAAAAAGTTGAGGAATCAAGAACAATCCTTTGCTAAGTCAGAAAAGTAAAAGAGCAACACCTCTTTATTCCGCAGCACTATTTTTACAAGACATAGACTAGCTTTTAGAACAGGAAAAGAAACAAAGACAGGATCAAATTCAGGGCAAATACTTGCCTGGACTCTGATCCGCGACAGATCGTGTCAATCACATAGCATCGGTCCCACAAAATCCGACGACTGTGATTGCCGCGGCGGAGAATTTTCCTTAATTGTTAGATCCTCAGCGATCTGCTAAAAGCCTTGGAATACTGGTAGTTGGGAATCCTGGAATCCGCTTCTGCTGCTGCTGCTGCCGCTGCAGCACCTACTACATTGTTGCTTCCTGAGCTCTTCTTACCGAGAATGGGCCCGAACAACTTCTTGAGCACCCTTCGGAAGCTCGACGGTCCGCCATGGCCTCGCCGCTCGGCCGCCGCCGTGCCTCTGTGGGCTGAACTGCGGTCTGCCCTTGGGTGGGCGGGCTGAGCGAGGCTCGGGTCGGAGAGGCTCCTCCCCAGCATGGCCTGGTTCAGCTGGACCTCGACGGAGAGCCGCTCGAACCGGTCCAGCAGCGTGCTCTGCTCGTCCCCGAACCGCTTCAGGACCGCCGCGATCTCGTCTGCCGCCTTGGCTTGCTTGGCGTCCTGCGGCTGTTGCAACCATCTCTTCATCTTCATTGTGTGGTCAGAAGAGGGACTCGGGGGGGAAGCTTCAAGGAATGGAGGGGTTGTTGCTTTGGTTATGTTAAAGGGCTGAAAGCAACGATATAAAGAGACAACAGTGAGGGAGATCTCGGATTTAGTACTTTGTCCATGGAAGTGAGAAAGGTATCTTAAAGAAGAACATCGGCGACTGGAAAGACGGTCCTTGAAGACTGGTAGCCGCATGGTCGCCAGAAGTCATAATTGTAATAAATAAGCAAATAAAAGCTCCGTAGCACTTATGATCAATTGGGAAAAGTGGTATTTAGCTCATGAAATTGAGAAACTCATATTTACTAGAAGCTAATTGGTATAAAGATATTACGGAATTTGGAAATTTCAAATTTTGGAAGACAACGACGACGACGACGATCTATGCAAATCGAAAAAGGGAACGAGAAGAGGATAGAGATTGATCGTACATATGTACAAAAAATGAAATTTACCACTTTGGAAATTTAGCCACGAATTGATGCCATGGATTTAGCCACGAATTCCATTTTTACTAGACTTTAATGAAATTCGTGGCAAATTTGCCAAAGTGATTTAAATCACGAATTCCATTTTTAAAGTGATTTAACGAATTCCACTTTGGAAATTTACCACAAATTTCCATTTTTAAAGCGGAATTTGGAAATTTCAAATTTTAAAGTGATTACAAGGTCTTAATTGATGCCATCCAACAAAAGGATCTTTGCCCTTGGAGTATTTGCATATTTCTGCTTCCTACTTCAACACAATCCAAGTTGACGCTTGGTCTGGACCCGAAGATCCAACAATAAAGCTGCTCATGCACTTGCCATTTGGGCTTTTAATCAAATAGGCACTGCATCCTCTTTTCTTTTCCATAATCTCCCGTCTAAAGTAAAAACAGGAATAAATGCATTTAAAGTCCTAAAATTTGTCAAGAAAGTACAATTAAGTTATAAAACTTTCAAAAAGTACAATCAAGTCCTAAAACTTATCAAATTGATCTGATAAAGTCCTTCCATTGATTGCACTTTTTAAAAATTTTAGGACTCAATTGCACTCTCTTGACAAGTTTTATGACTTCTATTATTCTTATCCCTTAAAAATATTATATTGATAGTCTTTTTTTTATCGTTCTAATGCAGGTATTGTATTCAATTTGTAATGTTTTATTTGAAATGAATTGTTTATTTCTAGAAAAAAAAAACTCGACTATTTTGGCGGTGGTGGTTTGATGCGGAATTTATTAGTGGTGCGTTTTTGGACCGATTGAACAAACAGAAGTCCAAACGGAAAGCTAAACGGTGATGCGATTAGATGGTTTTTTTTCTATTATTTTAGTATTTTTTTTATGAGTTAATTTTAAGGGTCGTTTTTTGTAATTTTGCTATTTGATGCTTATTAACTTTCCTATTATGATTAGATTTTCTATTATGATTAGGTTTCCAATTCAGATTATGTAACTTTCCTATTATGATTAGGTTTCCTATTGTAATTAGGTTTAACCCCTATAAAAGGGTGTTTATGGTTTGTTTTGAAGAGAGAACATTATTATCATCAATATTGAATTTCGAGATTTTTCTCTCTAAGTAAGGTTTTGCTTGAATTATTCGCTGAATGCTGCGTCATGGTTTGATGTATCCCTGTATGTTATGATTTTATCTCCCGACATAAGTAAGACAGGACAAAAAGGTGTTGATTCGAAGTAGATAAAGCAATTGAAATCTAATTATCCCTATATAAAAAGGCAGAAGAAGGTGTTTCTGTATTAATCAAGGAAATTGGGGTCCCACAACCCCACATCAATCCTAGGTTTTGTCCTTACCATTTTTAGGGTTCTTCACCATATGAACGTAGCCTGAAAGAGCAGGAATTTTTTCACACTTCTACGATTAATTAGGAGTTTCAAACTTTAAATAAATGCAACATGCGAATTCCGTATGGTAACAAACTGCGTTATGATTAATGAGTGTCTTGGGATTGCTTGTTAAACATAATCGATGAGAAAATATTTGAATTTTGAAAATATTGATCGTGCATATCACAAGGAGAGTCAATCCACTGAAAATTACAACATTTCTTTATTCGGTTTGCTTAAAAGGGTCTTGTGGCACCTTCCCTGCCCTCTATAAAGGATCGGAATCACATTTGCGAAATCGTTAAACTTTTCTATCATGTTGATTATATCGTGTTAACTCGTTGGGGTCTTGAAGTTTTTGATCAATAAGCAAAATTTCAAAATCAAAACTCCTCTTCTTGTGAAGAACCGGGCCAAGCACCAACCTTCATGGACCGAACCGGATCGATTCGGTCGCGGCCCACGCTTGGGTCCGAGAACTCCCTTTCTGGTCTAACTTCGTGGGTGCAGGGCCCGCCTGGACCGACCCGTACTAAACCTAGTACCGTCACGCGGAGCCTCACTCTTTAATCGTTGTTTCTATTTATTGAAGAAAATTCTCTGTTCCTCAATTAATTACGCTTAATTAATGCTAATAGCATTAATCTCCACTCAACCAAGAACAAAAAATATGTTTTTGACCAAAAAAAAAAGAACAATAATATGTAATTAATTTTGGCTACTTGGCGACTTTTAGCAGCTGCCCGCGTCACTCCTGCAACTCTTTTCGTGCTCGAAGCGAAGAATCGAATGCCAAATTCGAAAACCCATCTTCCCCTACACGCCTCCTTTGTAATCCACCGATTTTTATTTTTTTTTATTTTCTTTTTCCTTCTTTCTCTACCGGGCCTCAGTGACGGCCGGCGACCGGCCACAGGCGTGGGCTGGCGAGCTTGCACTTGCCAGGATTGGGTGAGACTCGACCTCGCCAAATTCCGACGAGGTTGAGCTCGCCGGCCTTGGGCGAAGCTCCACCTCGCCAAATCCGGCGAGCTCAGGCTCGCCCAAGGTCGGCCATCGCTGAGGCTCAGCGACCATCGAAGAAAGAAGGAAAAAGAAAAAAGAAAGAAAAGAAAATTAACATAAAATTATTTAAAAAATCGATTTTTTTAAATTATAAAAATTGTCCACGTCATTGTGGCCATGGCACATAGGACGGTTGGCCTCCACGTCAGCAATTTCTAACTAAATGGGATTTTCCTTATCGAACTATGGAAAATATTTTCCAATTCATTTTCATATCTCAGCCAAACACCGCAAAATATTGTCATTTTCTAGGAAAATGACTTCTCGAAAAATATTTTCAAAAAATATCACATTTTTCGCGAAACAAACGAAGCCTTATAATGGAAAGGAAAGTGAAGCTAGGCTTTTAGCAACCACCGAAAAAAAAACCGATAATGATGAAAATTGATTTAGTTAATATCAATTAGAGGAGTTGTGTTTCACTGTTCTATCATCTTCCTCTTGATTTCTGTTATAATACCAATTATGATCATTTTTTGTATCTTGTTCGGACCCGACACCGTTGCTCTGCTTCATTTTGATATTTTGACCAATCTTTGTCCGTTCAGTTGCCCACCATCCATTGCATTCTCACAGGCCATAAATTATTTTCTGAGCACAGAGATTACATGTAAACATAGATCACAGATATAAAATTGCATGAAGTACTAAGATTCGTATTAATTATTCTATAGCCTACGGAAATTTAGCTTCCATCACAAAATACAACAAAATGTACATTATTTTATATGCGAACGTACTACGGTACTAGAAATATGAATTGATCGAATATCGTACCGAACCGTAAATTCGCTACCAAAAGGTTTGCGATTCAGAAGTCAAACGATTCGGACCATTTCCCCAGGATTCATCGTTCCTGACCCATTCAGATTTGTAGAAACAACCGAAATGAGCCATCAACAGCCAAACAAAGGCAAGAAGCTCTCCACCTTTGCTCAGCACTTGCATATGTACCTCTCCTTTGATATGAATTGCTGCATATGACAGCATCTCAACCCACACTCCGCTCATCACCCTCTACTTCATTTCCCTGAGCCTTTCCATCTGTTGGGCCAAGTTGATCCCCTCTCTGAGCGTGGACATCCAGCGAGGGGATCCCGAATCGAAAGGAACCTTGTACAGTGTCTCGCATAACCTTTCCACATCCTTGGTCTCTTCCCTTATGTACTTCCGGAGCTCGTGCACCGTCCCTGCTGATGTAATTTGGGCAATGCCCGCCACAGAGGTCACCACATTAGGTTGATTAAGTAAAAGATACAACATGTAGTCGGAGAGGATCTTGCTGAATTCTCTTTCGTCATTTCTGGTTGTGGGGCTCGTGAATTGTTTTTCTCTATTGTACCAGATTTCAGTAGCAAGATGCCAAATTATAATACTGGCGTCGTAATTAGCTTGGGTGACATACTCTAATAGATAGCTGCAATTGATCTCTTCCAGTCCATTCTTGAGAAACAAATCACCTCTAGCCTCAAATATCTTCCTCCCTATTGTTGATTCGTTCACATTCTTGGCTTTACGTCTCACCTCCTTAAAGATAAAGATCCAGAGATCCTTAATAAAGGGATTGTTGGACATGTACTTCGTATTCGCAATCATTGGTATTATCCCATAGATACCAAAGCACGAAAGACAGCCTCTAGCGATTGTCTCACCTACTCGATGGAAACAAGAGATGATCTTCTCAACCATACCACTTGGAAAACTGCAAATACTAGAAAAAGCGATGATGCCCCGGCGCCTATCTTGCTTATAAATTTTTCTCGGATTCTCCTTCAAGGACTCTGATAAAAGGTTGCAAGCGGAGATGGATTCTGACCACCTTCGAAATATTAATGGTGTATCTAAGATCATGTAAGTAGAAAGAAAAACCTTTGAAGCGGCGTTAGGCTCTGCTTCACATTTGGCAAATTGAGGCTTTCTCAAGTTATCCGTGGCAGATACCAACTTGCGGGCAAATGAATCTAGTCTAGATGATCCTATGTTATACCACTTGATTTCCGCAACAGTCCAATCGGAGAAAACGAGCATGAACATGGCTATCACATCAAGAGCAATTCCTCCAAAAAGAAGGGAATAAGTAATTTCCACATCGAGTTTGGGGAGCTGATGCTTCTTTAAGCGATTAAACAGTATGAAAGCCATCGTGATATCAATGAAGGCTATGAAGCGGAAAATGTAGCTCCTTTTGGAACGTATTACTGACACTTTTGTGTGAAGCAGCTCATAAATGAAATTTAGTTCGGCTGATATCAACCTCAAGGCATCCGTCGCAGAAACTTTGTGGAAATATTCACGGCTCATTTCGCATTCCGAACTCCTGAAGATGAGATCTGTGAGGAAGACCATGAAGATTTGAAAGACGCAATAAGCATGTTTCACCACAATGCTCTCGGCAAGCTTTACTTCTTCTTCATTAGAATATCCATCCTCTAAAACATTAAGTTCTTCAAGAAACCCTCTATATGATGTATCACGAGAAGACTTGTTTGGGCGCATCCTCTTTCTGAGTCTTCGGAGGCTCATGAGCATCCATTCCCTAAGCCTCGGTAGGCTTGAGAGATTAAGCGCTAGTAACCTCTCGGCATTTTTTATGACTCCAGCGATAAACATCAACATCGTTGGAATCACCATAGACATGTTGCTAGGAAAAATCTGCACAAAAACATAGATAGCGGCACCAACTTGGAAGAGAAGACTAAGTAGGTGTCGTCGCCAAAGTAAACTATCTTCTAGAGAGAAGGCGGTGATGGTGTCTGGATCCCCAAGATGTAACAAGAGAAATGAGGCCCAAAATGCTTGAAGTGCTCTGTCTACTTCAACTGTACGAGTGCACGAATTGCCTTGGTTGTGAGAGATGAGCCCGATGGTGAATGCAGATACCCAATCGGCCATCAAATAGGCCAACCACAAGAGGAACATGATGTAGCGGTTTGTTATTTTCTTTCTAAGGGGTGCAAATAGAACGAGCAAGACTTGAAGCGAAAGACTTAGTATGACAAAGCCTCGGATGTTCCATTTGCTCCACAAATTTGAAATGAAGCTAAATGCCATGTTTTTGCTTGGTTACAACAAAATGTGTATGCATACACAAAATGTCTTTTGACGAACAAGCATATGATTCAATTATGACGAACAAGCATATAATTATCATATGCTTATTAGTCATAATTGAGATGGTTCCTTGCTTGATTCTGACGAACAAGTGCTTGTTCGTCAGAATCAAGCAAGGAACCATCTCAATTATGACGAACAAGCATTGCCTGAATTGAATACATATGCTTGTTCGTCAGAATTAAGATGGTTCCTTGCTTGTTTGTCAAAAGACACTTTCTATTAAAAAAGCCAAGAAGGTAAAGAATGGCGAAGCGACCATTCCGCGAATGCAATGCAGCTGTGAGTTGGTTTAATCCCAAGAGGATTAAATTAAATGATTACAAGGGGTCAGGTATCCACGAAAGTGGGAGGCGCCATTAGGTTAGTCATTGTTAAACCCATCTATTATTACGCACTTTACAAGATAGCGACAGTGACAATGTCATATCACTTAATTATGCCTTTGATTCAACCAATGACAAAATTCCACTGAAAAGTTTGCTTTAGCGAGAAATGAAAAAACAAAAGAAAATCTTTCCCTTTCTTGTGGATGATACGAGCCAGAACCAGAGCCAGAGCCAGAGCCAAATTGGAGTTAATATAAGTGGGTGTGGGACTCCCCAAAGGGACATATCGATCTTCCACCAATGTAAGTGCCGACAGGATTTTCACATACCAGGAATCTCTCTTAAGTTTCTTTTTCATTCTCGATTATTGATTTCTACGACCTGTAGTTGATCCTGTTGTCATAAAATTAAAATTTATAGGAAAAATATAAACTTTATAAATTAAAATTGTTTATGAATAATTAGGAGATTCTCCATATTTCTCTAAATTGCACATATTATCGGCCACGAAAATGACACACCCAGGATCACTATAACCAGAAACTGAAACTTGTAAATGGAGAAGTTATCGATTTGCGTACCTGATTTGAAATCCATCGAACTTGATGCGGAATTGGTGACGGTTTCCGATCGCGAACTCAAATGCTTCTCCCCTATACCCCTTGGCGAAACATTGGCCTAATGAGATTTCTACTCACGAGAAGAAATTCCTCTTTAGATCCTTATGTGAGTCAATTTGTGTACCATCAGATTAGAGGAGGGACTTGAGCGCTATTTATATAGTTTTCAACCACGGGCCCTCTCATTACGGGCCGAGCCGTACTCGGCCCATACTCGCCAGCTCCATATTAGACTTATTAAGAACCCATATATCTCACCTTTATTAGACCAAACTAATTCAGTTAATTTCAATTAATGAAGCCCACATTAAGAAATTCTTACACATATATCTCCTTAATTGTCCATATCCTTGATTGATCTTAATTGATTGCAATTAATATTGTAATATATACATAATGTACTTTTCATCATGAAATACATAGAAATTATACAATTTTCTTCCACATATTCTTATCTCGGTGTCAAAGCTCTTGCGTCTAAGGAAGCGCCCATCAAGTCTTTATCCGATTTAGATTTGCCGTTCTCAGACGAGCTAGATCCTAAAATTTCGTCGCATTCCCGCCGCCGCATGCGCCAACATGCGCCTCTCCATTTGGGATCCATGCCCCTCTCATGCACTAGAAGCCTTTGCACGCGTATTGCTAACATCATGAACATGTCAGCGTTGGCCTGGGCAGTTTAGGCTGCGCATGACAATCATTCCGTGTGCTAGGGAACAGTTACAGTCGAAATGATTCTTTTTTATTACATGTGCTTGGAAGCGATTCGAGAATTTGAAGACGTTTGGTAACGGCCCAAAATTTCTATTCCTGAAATAGTAAAAGAACGTAAATGCTTTTGGTAATGGCATAAAATTTCTTTTTATTAATAATATTTTAATAACATTTTAAATATTTTAATATTTCTTTCTTTTCTTTTTTTCTTCTCCTCCTTCTTGGCCATGGTCGGTAAAATATTTTTTAATTAATAATACTTTTATTAAAAATAAATTTTTTTAATTTTTTTGGCCATGGCCGGTAAAAAATTTTCTTATAAATAATTTTTTTATTAATAATTTTTTAAAAAAATATTTTACTAAAAAATATTTTTATTGAAAATATTTTTTTCTTTTTTTTTCGCCATGGCCGGTAAAATATTTTTTTTTATTTTTTATAAATATTTTTTTATTGAAAATATTTTTTTTATTTTTTTTGCCATGGCCGGAAAAAAATTTGTTATAAATAATTTTTTTATTAATAATATTTTAATAAAAAAAAATTTTATTGAAAATATTTTTTTTATTTTTTTCGCCATGGCCTGATCGCTGGCCATGGCCGGTAAAATTTTTTTTATTAATAATATTTTTTATTTTTTTTCGCCATGGACTGGTCACTGGCCATGGCTGGTAAAATTTTTTTTTATTAATAATATTTTTTTTCTCCATGGCCTGGTCGCTGGCCATGGCCGGTAAATTTTTTTTATTAAAATATTTTAATCTCGCCAGATACGGCGAGGGTGGCCCTCGCACCGGACATTATTTTCTATTATAAAAAACAAGAAAAAGAAAAAGAAAAAAAAACCGATTCTCATTTTTGTTCCCAGAATCAAGAAGCTACTTTTTTTTTATTCTTGATTCTGCTCCAAAACTGATTCTGGGCACAAATTTGTAAGAATTTGTGCCCAAAATCAAAAAATTAAACAAACGGATTTCTATTCCCAAACTGATTCTGGAAACAAAAGAACAGAATCAAACACTATTTGGCAAGTTGCCATGCGCAGCCTTAGTGATCGCACGTCATCAGCCACATTAGACTCAATTGTGTATTTACCATGTCGGCAGACACGTCATCAACCATGTTAGATTCAACCCATATATGCCATGTCATCACACACATCAACACACACGGAAGCCTTTTATGCATAGTGTGCACATGTCGGCCGGTTTTCTCCTTAACTGATCGAATCAGTTCGTGTAGCCTGCCGGACCGATTCCTTTTTTGTTCGGTTCAGTTACTTTTTGATCGATTCTTGGAGATTTTGGAACAGTACTTAAGCTATTTCGAAATGCTGAGTCTGGTTTGGGCCTTCTTTTCTTCAAATTTGTCTTCGAAGGTGTTATTTGTGGATTGAAACAAGCTCCTCGTGCATAGAATTCCAAGTTTAGCTCAACCATGGAATGCCTTGGATTTACATTCAATCCCTGTGACATGCAATTTTTGTTCAACGAACATCTCATGGGTACATTCTACTGCATTACGAAGCTCCAAAGTATCTTAGTCAACAGTTTTTTTTTTTTTGGGTCAGAATCTTAGTCAACAGTTTGAAATTGAGGATCTTGCATAACTCAACTATTTGTCTAGGCTTGGATGTTGCTTCAAATTCCTCAGGTTATTAGTTTTTTCTCAAGAGAAATATGCCACTGTTCTTCTTTCTCGAGCAGGACTCATTGATAACAAGTAGTCAAAACTCCTCATTAGAATAATGCCAATTTTGATGACAAAGATTAGACTCTTCTTCTACATCCTACGCTCTATCTATACTCGGTTGATAGTCTTATATATCTCACTGTCACTCATTTTGACAATGCCTATGCTATTCATATTTGTTAATCAGTTCATAGCCGCACATGTACGGCGACTCACTTTGCTACGATTCTTCGGACTTTCCGCAACATCAAGGGTACCTTATATCATATCATTCACTTTCATGCTCACTCTACTTTAGAGTTGAGAGCTTATTCTTATATTAACTGAGCATGTGATACTTAGTATTTCAAAACTTATGTGAATCTTCTCTATCAAGGCTTGTTAGTACAATCCTGGGTGACGGAGTAAGTAATCGTGATAAACTAAGTTTGTTAACGTGGTAGACCAAAAATCTAACGTGGCATTTTTCACTATTTGTAAGCTTATGGCTGACGCGGCGTTAACGTGGCACTCGCATCAGAAAATAAGCCAAATATAAAATGAAATAAAATGAAGGTTAGGACTTAATTGCATATTGGGGATAAAACGTTGAGGACTTTCGGTGCAGCTCTCCCTTGTGAAAACTAGCCCCACATGTGCTGTGATGAATCACGGTCTTCTTTCCTTACTAGTTGATTAATGGAAGATGAAGCACATGCGTGTGGGAAAAAAAAGCCAAAGGATGTTGTCGCTTAAATTGTCGTCCGTAGGTCACCATTGCATTTTCGAAAAAATTAGGGATCGAATTCGCTAGTAACAGCCATATTCAACTCCTAAACAAAAACGGTGATTTTACATAATGACAGACCAAGAGGCTTGACTAGAAGGAATTGGCGGAGAAATTTTGTGTTATATATGGTAATCTTTTTGATATCCGATTAGACCATAATTTCTTATTTGTTAAAAGAAAAAGTTAGGTTAGTTAATATCATTCCTACTACGTTAGGGTATACTCCTAGGGCTTTCACCTAGAATGAAAAAACAAAAAAATGGATTCATGAAGGTTTAATTAATGAATCACTTCTCCTTCTCAATAGTATGTATTCTTGGAGTTTTTTTTGTTAACGAAGATCTAATTCTAGGTTATGTTTCATCAAGGATCCGACCGAATTCCTAAATTCTATTGAAATGTACAACGATTCGATAGATAAGATTTTCCTTTTCTTAAAATTGAAAAAGACGTCCCTTCTTAGCATTCCTAAAAAATATTCCTTTTTTTAGTTTTTTTTTACGGTGGGTTTCATATTCACGTGAATATAACCCTTCTATCATGATTATGTATGAGCCCCCCAAAAAACAAAGCAAGATAGGGATTCTCTAAAATGACACAGTAGAATTAAAATTAATGAGAAAATGTCCGATTTTTCGAAAAAGCTGATTATACACGTCACGAGAAAAGTTAGTGCACTGAAAATTGCAATATATTTTATCTTTGGTTGCTTAATAAAGGATTAGAAATACCCGATGCTTTGCAAAATTGTTAAAGAGTACTATCGTGTTGATAATCCCATGTTCACGCAGCTGGGTCTGGAAGTCTGATCAATAACCAAAAATTCCAAAAACCAAGACTTCTCTTCTTCTGAAGAACCGGGCCGGGCACCAACCCTCATGGACCGGACCGGACCGGATCGGTTCCGGTCTAACTTCGCGGGTGCTGGGCCCGACCGGACCGACCCGTACGAAACCCGGTACCTTCAGGGAGAAGTGTCTCTGTTCCTCGGTTAATTACGATGTTAAACCTTAATTAATGCTAAATAAACACTAATCCCACTGGCCCCTACTCGGCGACTTTTTTAGCGGTTGCACGCGTCGCTCCCGCGACTCTTTTTCGTGCTCGAAGCGAAGAATCGGATGGCAGATTCGCGAACCCCATCGTCGTCTTCCGCTTCACGCCTCCCTCCGTTGTGATCCTCCGGTTGCTTCCTCCTCCGCCGCCGCCGTCGCCGTCGCGTGAGATCTGAGCTCGTTCGTATTCAGTTCAGTTCTCTGCAATTTGGGTCGCTGTTGGTGTTGATTCTCGCGGGAAGATGAACTTGTCGTCGGCTCGGTTTCTGGGGTCGGTTGCCGAGGATTCGTCGTTCTTGAAGCTCGAGTCGTGAGATCGTGAGACGATTGATGTTGTGATGGCGAAAAATGGGTTTCTCGCTGCGGTCTTGGTGTGTTTGGTCGTGGGGGATGCTTTCGGCTTCGGTGCTTCTCTTTCCCTGCGTTTCAGAAAGGAAGTTGGTTCGGAGAACTCTGTCAACTCCTCTCCGCCACCACAGGTCTGTTCTCTCTTCTTTCTGGGCGTGCGAACTGTCGTTTTGTATTGTATTCGTTCAGCATCAGTTGTTGGTTCGTGGTAGCAAAAGGGGTGGCTTCAGTGATATGTTTTTGTTTAGGCGTCTCCGCTGCCAGGTCCTGTTTCAGGTTCCAAGAAGTCGGATAGCGGAACAGACGATACCGGTAAATCTAGTGAGGTGAGCACAACTTCGTCCAATTCGACCCCAAAAGGCCAGAATGGCAGTGGGTCCGTGAGTGCACCTTCGGTTGAACAAAAGGAGAAGAAAAAGAATGATGAGAAGAAGGAAGACAAGGAGCAGAAAAAGAATGATGATAAGAAGGAAGACAAGGAGCTGCACGAGCCAGCAGAAATCAGCGAGACTTGTGATGGGAAAGTCAAAGACAAAGTGTGTCATACTGGAACTCTGACTGCCTGCATTCTGAGCTTTGAAGGTGATGATCTCTACTTTCTTTCATTCCATTTCATTTCAATTGGAAATGGGCATCATCCCATTTCTAAATTTGATTTGTCATCAGATCTGTTCTGCATTTCATTTTGAAGATCTGTTTTGGAGGAAAACATGAGTTGGAAGTTTTGCGACAAGAGTTCTTCTTGTGATTCATAGAAGCATGTTGCACATATGTTGCCTATTATTTTGATATGCACTTTGGAGACGGTTTACAACACAGGACACAAGCGGTATCATCATAAAGTGTAGAAGTCAATTCTGATTGTTGCAACCCGTATCTTCTGTTGCCTGAATGAAGTTTTACCGTTGAAATGATATGCTTCATGTTGAAAATTTAGCTCTATCAATCTTTAATAACACTCTTGGCCTTTATCTTGAGAAAATCCTCATTGAGAAATTAGTATTTCAAATCTTATGGGAATCTTCTCTATCAAGAATTGTTGGCACAGTCCGGATGACAGAGTAGGTAATCATGATCGACTTATGATTGGATACTTCAACAATTCACAGAGGTTACATCTGAATTGGTAGAGAGGAAAACTTGCACCAAAAGTCCCTACGCGTTTTGCTGAAAGTACTAAACATTTTGCATCTAATGCTATCAATTTTTTCTGGCGAGGTATCAACTAAGTTTACCGACGTTGCACACCAGAAATTTGACGTGGCGCTTTTTTACTATCTTTGAGCTTATGGCTGATGCGGCGCTGATGTGGCACCACATCAGAAAATAGGCCAAATATAAAAAAAATAGAACGAAGTTTAGGACTTGATTGCACATTGGGCAGCCTATTTAGGAATTTTGGTGCAATTTTCCCTTGTGGAAACTAGCCCGGCATGGACTATGGTGGGTCACTGGCTTATTATCTTACTAGTAGACTAATAGAAGAGGAAAAATGTACACGTGTGGAAAGAAAGTGAAAGGTAGTTTCTAACAGGTAAGGAAGGAGATGTCTAGTGAAGAATTGAACTGTTTTGGGAAAATGAACTTAAACTGTCGTACGATGAGAGAGATTTTACTTTTAATTTTAAAATAGGCAAGAGGTTTAAGGGATTGCATAGCAGTAATGTTGATTACTTTAAATTTGCGATCTTTCAATTATTCTGTGATGTACAATGAAAAGTCATCTTTATTAGTGGTATGAATTTCAAGGAAATTCCAATATGAAAGTTGCAGGGGCTCAATCTCTTGAGGGCAAGAGAACCATGTGTTCCTTTGAGTTTACTCTCATATCTTTAGTCAATTTGAAGTCTAAACCCAGTGAATGGGAAACCTGGCTTCTGGATGATTATAGAGAGTACCATGAAGTGAATATCAGCTTGAGAATGATAATTCCATTCCAGGTTTCTTGATAGTATCTCGTATTGGTATGTTTATCAAAGATTAGTAGAATAAGTAATTCTGATTGATGTATTTTCTTTTATAGTACAGTCAAAATTGTGGTACTATAACACCAGACAATAAAAATTATGGGGAAGAATGACTTGCTTTGTCAAGTGATTAAATGGTTTGGGTGCAAAAGTCAGTCATTTGCATGAGTTAAAATTATGTATCCTCTCAATATATATATATATATATATATATATATATATATATATATATATATATATATATATATCGATCGAGAGGGAAAGAAAAAGGGAGAGAGGGAGAGGGAGAGGGAGAGAGAGAGAGAGAGAGAGGGCAGGGGGGGGGGGGGGGGGTGGAGGGCAGGGGAAGCGGGAAGGAGAGAGGAGTGAGAGCGAGAGAGAGAGAGAGGGAGAGATGGAATGACGATAGCCTAATAGGACAAGTATAGAAAGCAGAAAAAATTTTAAGGTTTGAGAATTTGGTACTTAGCATCTTTAAGCTGTCACGATTTTGAGTTCCTTGGTCAGCATAAGTTCAAAACTTTTAGATAGAAAGATAAAAGGTATTTTTAGATTTAATTTGTTAGAGTTAGCTGGAGTGACATTCTAAGAATACTAATTGCTTGTTGTGGTTCATGGATTGTCAATAATTATAGGGTTCCAAAGTGCCCTTCGCATAACAAACCCAAAAAAGGAAATTATATGTTCCTGAATATATGATTATTGTCCATCAGTTCTCAATTCCGTGCTACTTAATTGATTCTGTCAATCTTCTGAAATGATTGAAATCTCTTGACCATGTATATAAAATTGTGAATGGGGGGGCCAACCTCATTAAAACTATTGAATTAATAGATTCAGTAAACTGATATGCAGAAGGAATGTGCTTAGTCCAGTTAATTATATATTTTATATATTATACTTACTCATCTCAAGCCTTACAGAAATGCTTTCTTTCCAGATTAAGTTGATGTCAATCAATAAGAGTTGATGTAATGACGATATACTTGTCATAATGTTACAATATTATACATCATCTTCAATAGTTCATGTCAATGTAGATTGAGAAGTTAATGCATGGTTTAGAAATTTAATCTTTCCTAAGGTTTTCCCTTTGTGCATGTTCCATTCCGTGGTTAGATGAAAAAAAATTTCTTTTGACATGTTGGGAAGTTCTTAAAGTCTGCTGCGGGATATTTGGAGGACCTGAGTCATAACTGATGCTAAATTTGACATGTTAAATTAGTTTAAGCTGTGGGCATTCACACATGAAGGGCAGGTGACCAGTACAATGCACGAGCCCTGTCAAGTTATTCTTTTATTCAGTAAAGAAATATATTCTCTTGTTTCGATAACAGGTGGTGTCACTTACCTGAAACTAAGTATTAGAGTCATATTCACTGGCCAGAATAGGAAGTATCATAGTAACTGTTCATCTTTTCAGTTTAAAATCTTTTTGTAGCTTGTACTAAGTATGCCTGAATCCAGTTACATGCATATGCTATTCAAATATGCTTCTTATATCTTAGGTAGTTTAGAGGACTCTTCGGAGATGGTTGAATTCCTCTTAGGAACATTCTCTTTATTGTGTCATACACAGGTGAGATTCATAGGAATTAGCTCTCTAGTTCTCAGTTGGTTGTGCATTTCTTTTTACTGAGCTATTTGGTAAGGTTTACCTTCTTTTTCTTCAGATATTTTCTTGTGATATTCACCACTAAGCTTTGAAGGAGTTACAGCCATTCCAGATTTCTATAATACTGCAACAAAATGAGGGTTCTGTAATTCTTTGATATCTTTGTTGTTTTATAGTCATTATCTCTTTTTAGAAAAGAGGTAGATCGTGGAAATACTTTTATACTTTTACTGATCTATTTGTCTTCATTGAGAATTTCATGAAAACTCTGACAAATACTTAAATTCATTTTACCGTTCAGTTGCAGCAGGGTTGAGCAAATTGGTGATTTTAGTCCAAAATAAGGGGGATAGCGCTTTGATAGTAAGCCTGCCAAAGCCTGCCGCAGGTGCTCCAATGAAACTTGAAGTACCGAAACACTATAACAGAAAGGTATGCATCATCCATCCGGTACTTATATAAAATAACCTGTTACTAACTTTGGGTACAACCGAAGTATAAAATTAGTTGGTTAGTTTAGTAATAATTATCCAACAGTTGCTTGGAAAGGCCCTAGTATGGTAGATGATTTTTGTCTAATTGAGTCTACTGTGCTAATAACTAATTCAATCAATCAATCAATGAGGGAATAGAACTGGAGCCTCCAATTAAGAAATTACGCTTGAGCTCTTTCCACTCTATTGGACCGTGAATATTTTTCCTATTAAAAGTGGCCAGTTCTTTACATTTTTTCCACCTCCACTCTCTACCCTTCAGAACAAGTAGGATAACCACTGGGGGTTTACCCCAGTGGCCACCCTTCTCACTTGAGAAGGGGGAGGTGGGGAGTTCGAATCCCCACCTTCGCAGGGGGGTAGGGGTGGGGCCGCGTAGTTTAAGATGTGGGTTTCGACGCCCACGCCCTGCAAGAGGTGGGGCGCAAGTCTGAGTGTGTATCGTGAGTGAGAGATAGAGTAGGACCGACAAAAAAAAAAAAAAAAAAAAAAGAACAAGTAGGATAATCATTTTCTTCGTCCCCCCTTCTTCCCTTTGTTCAACTCCATGTCGTCAACTCCTAATTCTTCTCGCAAATTAAGTGTAAGGTTGACAAGCTGCAAAACTGTAAGAGATCTTCAGGCTTGTTTGCCAAATATAGCAAGCTGTGCAAATTATTGTACAATTGAATAAGATTTGCTTGTATTCACTCTCTTGCTTCTGGAGGCTCTTTTCTACAGTGTTTTGACCGAGACATCAATAGCCGCAGAAAGAACTTTATTACTGATAGTCACTTAGAGAGCATATCTTTCATCCGCTGCTTAATTCTCATTTTGTTTTCCTTTTTAAAAGGTTTTCCTATTAATTTCTTGTTTCTTACTCAGATTAATATTTCTCTTTCTACGGGGGAAGGCAGTGAAGTTGTATTAAATGCTGGGAAAGGAAATTGCGTGCTTGACATGGGGCCTCTTGTATCTGACACGAGTGTTTTCCTCTACCTTCCTTCGTTTGACAAGCTAATTACCCCGATCAATGGTGCGTATTTCTTGATTCTAACAGTGGTGGTCCTTGGCGGGGTGTTAGCTTGCTGTGCGTTTAGGAAGCGGCGAAGAAAGAGCGAGTTCAGGTATCAAGAGCTCGAAATGGGGTCAGGAGAAGGGACCAATATAGAAACTGCAGAAGGTTGGGATCAAGGATGGGACGATAATTGGGATGAGGAGAATGCTGTGAAATCTCCAGGTCAGCATCATGTAGGAAATATATCTGCAAATGGCCTCACTTCTAGGCCTGCAAATAGGGATGGTTGGGAACGTGACTGGGACGACTAGGAATCGACAACGAAAAGGGTTTTTGAAGAGTTGTATCTCTACATGGGAGGAGAAAAAGGGAACCAGGGGACATGACAATAACAAAAACAGGTACTTGATTCAATTTCATACCACCTGTACCCATACCTTATGAAAGGGAGCTTCAGTTTGGTTGCGCCAGTTAAAGGTACACAATTAGGTTCGTCGAAATTTTGAAGTTGAGGAGGTGGATTGTGTTGCCTTCTAATACTGTTCCACTCAGATCGCCTGTACAGTTTACCTTTACATCCAAGAGTGTTTTGATACATTGAGCAATTCCCTTCTAATTTCCACTGATGTCAATTTGGTTACTTTTATTAGAACGTGATTTTGAGTTTGGCACAGAAAAAGTCTCTGGTAGCAACTTTTCTTTTTCACATGAAATGTGAATGATTCGCATTTTTCCTCTTTCATGTTTCTCTTGCTAATTCGTTTTCTCGAGTATCCATTTTTTTACTGGGTGCTCTGTGAATCGAGTTTTCCGGTACAGTTATTGGAGTGGAGATTCCACATCGCAAGAATTTGGCATCCAATACAAGTGGTTATCTGCTTTTCAAGTTTAAAGCCCCTCATAGACATCTATGAATAGTGAGTCATTAAGGTTGAACCAAAGATCCTCTTCCATTCCAGTTTTCTTTTGCCTCGTGCTTTTCGGTTCCGAGTGTTTAGTCTTTATCGCAAGTTACGATGGTCCACCCAAACCTAACATTTGTGCTTTGCGCAGAGATTAGAATCAGAAAGCGAGAGTTCACTTCCCTTATTTGTTTGAGCTGTCAAACTGCTGTGGAGAAATAGGAGCGAACTTTTCTGTCAATATCGCCGTAAGGCAAGAGCTAGTATAAGTAGGGCTTCTGTTTAGATCCGGCAATTTGGTCAACTTTTTGTTTGGGTTCTGATCGTGAACTTTCCATCCGATTAGCCATTAAACGTCCATGGAGGGTCACCCAATCGTCTTACGTGGCATACCGTCAAGTTAACGATTTCTGGCGAACATTGGCCGGAAGGATTACATTGGAATTTCGCGTAAAGGTTTGGGACTCAGTCAGAAAAATTAAAAAGTTTAGGATGGAATCAACATTCGTATAATAGATTTAAAATTGATTGGACAGAAATATTACTATCCTTTATACGTACTATTTGAAAGCATGTGGGTGGGTTGGGCCTCAATAACATACTCCTACAAAAGCCATAATATATTAATACAATAAAAGTTGGAGAAAGCAATATTTGAGCCAATTGGTGATTGGCCCTAATCTTACCATGTCCAGATTCATTAACTTGCCATAGTTTCAAGGGCCCCCGGCGGTTCATCAAATATATTCCTCAGGTGACTGGTTATATCACATATTAGTAAAACAAAATTCATTAACGTTTTCAATAAAAAGCAATTATTTATCACAAGAGAAATTAATTACAGAAAAAAATATTCACCATCGATTAAGTCACTTCACCACATGTCAATGACACGAGGTGTTACAGCTTCCAAAGACACTCTCATCTTCATTAAAAATTGAAGAAACAAAAGGTAAATGGAGTATGATCTGATAGCTTTTTCAAGTTCGACAGGTCTATCGATGTATGCATTGACGAGCAATGCCCGATACATAGGGATGATAACCTTGAGGGAAGCCTTGGGAGGCACTGCAGATATTCACTAGAGAGTTCTAGTCTATTGAGAGGAGAAAGCTTATATCTGATAACGTGAACTTCATAAGGTGTCTTGCGGGCTTCCCTGAGACGTGCGCCCGCTTATCACTGAATGCACTCATCTATTGGTGCCCATTTACCCTTCGTTTCTTTTGCACGTTGTAATAGGGAGGCAAATCAAGCCATGGACTGGAAGTCCCAAAGATGTAAATCTTTGGCCTTAAATTGGGTCCCTAACCCTCCTCCAGCTCTTTGGAATTTTGTATGTGCTGAGGCCCTTTGAACAACCACTGCTGGGCTTTTCCCTGTTGAAAAGAACAGGACTTTTGAAACCAGAAAAGAAAGAAAGAAAAGGCCCCTCAGCTAGCAATTTCTTTACATGTAAAAGCTATTTTGGATGGAGGAAGCTTATTAGTACCTTTTTAATATCAAATCAGGTTTTCATTCATACATTAAAACTCATTAATTTAAGAACTATCGTCGGGTCGAGATGCTTCCATGTTCCAAAAAAACAGGACTCGCCGTCGACGAGGTTGCTGTTCCTCCTTTACACAAAAAAAAAAACAAGAAATTTTTTATAAAAAATCAATGGGAAAAAAAGTGGAAAAGGTGGAAAAAAAAACCATGTTCCCTTCTGTGCACTAAGCTTTATGGGCAGACAGAATGAGTGTCATAAATCCCCAACAGTCGCATGATTTGGGGTTGTCCGACCCATCATTTTGTCCTTGCAATGTTAAGAAAAGTGAAGGAAAAGCCAACAATCTGGTGCTTGCTTTATCAAATTCCCCTCATTCCAAGATGCCCTTTTTTAATTTGCATGCATCGCTTTAACCACACTTCTCCTATCATTATCCTTCCACTAAAGACCAGCACTCCACACATATCATGATTGACCACGACTTCAATGCCCCTTTTGCCCATGTTCCTTTTCCCTGTTCTTCTGATGAATTTTGTTTCTCTTTTTTATTTGACCAGAAGGGGAATTTTTAATTCAAAACTCTTGTTACAAGTAGTTTCGATGGTACTTCGTAGGTTGTGTGAACCTACCGAATGCACGCTTGAACCGACCGGGGACAAATTCCACGTGCTCGTTGTCTCATCGATCCCGGGTTCATTGCGTTTCGCCGGTCAGGGGCGTGATTTGTGTCGACGATTTCCTACTAATGACTCATGGGGTCAGCATTTTATCCAGGATAAGTTATGTTTATTGTACTTCTTTTGGTGCTTTAGTTACTTGCTTAGCGTGGCCACAAAGGCACAAAATCAACTATAAACTACAACTGGCTCATTCACTAGAGCTGAGTAGAAAATGGGATTGATCATTGAGAAGAAAGATAAAGACATGAAAAGTTCCCACTGCAAGGCATGATGTGATTGTTAGGCACCAATTACTACCACTCACTGCTTTTGAGCACCTCATGTGATTCTCTCGCATGGTGTCCAAAGCACTTCAATTTGTTCCTACAAAAGTGTAAATTTAAAAAAAGGGGCAAAAAGCAAAGGAAAGCACTTGATTCTGAGGTCCCCCTTGTGTCCAATACCATGATCTCCCCACAAAAAGTTTTAAAAAAAAATAGTCTTCAAATTCGAGAATTCATTATTAAACTCTATCAAGGAAAAAACAGAGTGAGGATGTTTGCTTGCATTGCAGTTAATGCTTCCTGTGATGTAAGTGTTGGAGTGCTTCAGTTATGCATAATTGCACTCACTGGCCAAACATGAATGTTCATGATTCTTTTCCTGAGAAAGTTGACCATAGATATAACTTCACTGATGGGAGTTTGACATTGGCATCAATGGAGTCCTGGTGGGAGAGCTGACACAGTTCCCCTCATGATGACACCATCAAAAGCATATATCCGAGCAAAGAGGGGGAAAGAAGAAATTCCATGAAGAGATTGCGCAAAAGTTTCGAACTTTCATGATGGTAGTATGACTTTCTAATCACGATAAAATGGAGTGTGTTGCTATCTTCTTTAGAAAGCTTACATCGTTAGAGAAATGCATCAACTACATATATTGTGTTAAAAATGTCATGTTTTTTTCAAACCAAGCAAAATTCGTAACCTATTAAATTTCAAATGTATACGTGACATTCATTTAAGATTTGGTGAATGAAATATCACGCAACATGTGTATACAGTAGAACTACAGAGCTAATTATGGTGACACCATCTTCATCAGAGTGGCATCAAAACTAACAAGGAAGCTCCTCCATTTCAAAATCTGCACTCAATTCACTTGTTGTCTGGACGATTTGAGATCGTGCACTGTGCAGAGACACTGGTTGAGCCGTTTAACCAATCTGAATACTCCTCTCCCATTGCAACTCTTTCGTTTTTGTTCAAAATCGGGGTTGTTCAGACTTGCATTTCTCTAGTCCCGACCAAAACAGAAAAAAAGATTTACATTTCTTTAGATCTTGGAAAAAAGCACATCGAAATCAATCTTGAGTTTTAATGGCAAATGTATTGGACGATAGCAAGCAGAGTATCGTAAAGAAACCTGAAAATTACTCTAAATAGACTTGTCTGCACTCTGCAGATATTAATCAACATGGACCATCAGTATTCTGTACCATGTAACTTGATGCTCATATGTGGACAACAATATAATCCAAAACAAAGAACAAAAACCAAATCGAAGAGATTCGGGCTGTCTTTATGTTGAAAGCGAAGTATGATATAGAGGACATAACATTTGGACTCTTGTAATATCACACCAGTGAAGAAAGAATCCAAAAATAGAGCCGTAATGAGAGGAAGATGCATGAAGTATATGAATCACAGTATCAAGATCTTTTCAGATCACGCAAACTGGATTCCTCTGCAATGGCAAACTCTATAGAACCGTATTGCTCTTTAATTTAAACAAAACTATAAGGTCATTGTATTTCCTCTTGACCTTCCGAGGGGCACTGGATCAACTCCAAAATGTTGATGACTTCACTCATATCCGGCCGGTTCGAGGGCACCTGAGATGCGCATATTAGACCGAGCTTTATGACCGGGATCGCCTCCTCAGGTGGAAAACTACCTCCGAGCCTCCCGTCGATGCATTTCTCCACCTTGCTTTCCTCTAAAGCGCCCCTCACCATGTCACAGAGCACCACCACATCATCCTCCATGTACTCCACTGGCCTTCTCCCTGTTATTACCTCCAGAACCAAAATCCCGAACCCGTAGACATCACATTTCTCCGTTATTTTTACCGTTCGGCATGCAAATTCCGGAGCCATGTAGCCGAGCGCACTCTGGATTTTGCTGCTTAAGATACAACGGTCTAGCATTGGCAACAATCTTGCAAGGCCAAAATCGCCTACCTTTGCGTCTCCTGAGCCGTCCAATAGAACATTTGTTGACTTCAGATTGTAATGAACCACACCCATTTGATGCAAATACGACAATCCTTTGGCCATCCCGAGTACTATGTTAAATCTCTGCCTCCAAGTTAGGCTGTTGCTCTCATCTGCATCATGAAGATGCTTGTACAAGCTCCCGCTAGGAACGAATTGATAAATTAGAAGCTGCAATGATGGTGTCCAATAGTATCCTTCTAGCTTTACGAGATTAGGGTGCTGGATCTTTCCAACTGTCTTGACCTCCCTCTCAAAGTCATCTTGGGACTTCATCAAACCCGAGGCGGTTAGCTTCTTGATTGCCACTGATCGACCATCACGGAGTACCGCGCGATAAACAACTCCGAAGCCACCACGGCCCAGCTCGGAGTCTTTGTTGAGCAATGCATGGGCCCCCATAACAAAATTAGCATCTCCAGAAAACATGACTAGTTTCCCATAATTTGGGTCAGCAGTCGGCGAACAGCTGAAATCTTCACCTCCAGATAGTGTGAGTGCCGGAGCAGAATGAGCCATGGAAGACCGAACATGGATATTCAGGAGAGTTATGGTTATCACTCCAATGGCAATGAAAGCTGCGGCACCGATGGCAATAAGGGAAGATATGCTGAGTATAATACGCTTGTGGCGGTGATTTGAAGAGGATGCAGCACCCGCAGGGTTGGAAGAATTAGGGTTTAGGACAATGGGTTTTGGATGGACTGAGGGGCATGAATCATTGACAACAGAGCCGCAAAGAGACGGGTTGTCAGAGACAGATGCGAGAGGAATGGTGTTGAAGAACCCGCCGACGGGGAGCTCGCCTTCCAGATGGTTGTGCGAGATATTGAAATAGAGCAGGTGCGAAAGATTTGCCAGCTCCTTGGGTAAGCTTCCGGAGAGATTGTTTAAGGAAAAGTCCACGTACTCTAAATTAGTGAGGTTCGCCATGGAAGGAGGGACCGGGCCGGTCAGGTTATTCTGTGACAGGATCCTGCACAATATGAAAATATGACATAATGAGAGAATTTCCAAGATCATACTATCTTCGCATTCTTGGTTGAGAGAATGTGCAACACAAAACTAAGAAATAAGAACTATTGATAATAGACGTCATGTCATGAACTTATTTATGGGAAACACGATATGATTGTCTTCAATCATCTGGAAAGAACAAACGAGCCACATATTCCAAATTTAGGCCATCAATGTGCTTCTCACTCTATTCATGCTGCCATGACATATAACTAATGTTTCCATTGACACAGCAATTTGGCCAGTCTCTAGGCAGAAAAACTGCCTTTAAAGTTTGAAGATGTGACATGAAAGTGAATAGGATTTCCATTTGTAGTTTGTACCATCATATAATACTCAATAATAGATCTAGAGACACAAATTTACTTAGATCATTGGAGCTGAATTTTAGCCCACACTACTATTGCATTGTATGTGAAGCAATCAACAGAGATTAAAGCAGCAAATAAAGGACTCACAGTGATGTCAAATTCGAGCATGTCCCAATCTGAGGTGGAATGTTTCCACTTAGGAAGTTTTTGTCCAGCTTTAAGTTCTTGAGCGAAATTGCTTCTCCAATTCCAGGAGGAATGCTTCCATTTAGCCGATTGTTGCTCAAATCAAGAAACTGAGTGTACTTTAATACACCTATGCTGGCTGGGATGGAACCGAAGAACAAGTTCCTCGACATATTCAGTGACTCCACACTACTAAGAATGCCAAGGTCGGCCGGAATTTCACCGGAGAGAGCATTTGAAGATATGTCCATGACCCGCAGATTATTATACAAACTTGTAGCTGGAAGTGAAGTATATTCCGCGCGTTTATCTACTCCATTTCCCAAAAGTGAGACACCTCCAGTGTCCAGCTTAAAAGGAAAACCACCCGTTAACAAATTCTGGCTAACATCTAGAATTGAAAGGTTCTTGCAGTTAGATATCGAGTCCGGTAAGCTTCCGGTGAGAAGGTTCGTCGACAGATTTAGTTTCTTTAGTAACTGGATATTTCCAATTGACGGTGGGATTGAACCAGACAGTTTGTTTCCCGAGAGATCTAAATTCTCGAGGCTTCTTAATTCCCCAATCCAATCTGGAATCTCCCCTGTAAGTAAATTTCCATGTACATCAAGAGAACTGCATAGACCCAGTCCTTGCATTGATTCTGGAAGGTTCCCAGAGAACAAATTCTCGCTCAGATCAAGAAAGCGTAAAAGCAAATTTCCTCCAATATCCCCCGGAATATTCCCGGTGAACCGGTTTCTCCGTAGGTTCACAACCCTAACATCATATAAGTTCTGAATTCCTTCAGGGATCTCTGCCTCCAGTAAATTTTCAGAAAGATCAAGCGATTGAAGCCCCCTCGAAAACCACATTCCTAGAGGTAACTTCCCAGATAGCTGATTGGAGGAGAAGTTAACAGCGACCAATGTCGAGCAATAGCTTAAAGAATCAGGGATCCGCCCCATGAGACTATTTTTAGCAAATGAAACTACTCTTAGCGAGCCACATTGCTGAAACATTTCATCTGGGATTGATCCCGTGAAGTTGTTCTCGCTCAATTCTAGGACTTGCAAGGTCCCAATGTTCGTGAGACTGGGGTTGATAGGTCCACTGAAGTTGTTCTTGGAAAGTGATAGAACCTGGAGGAATTGCAATCTTAAAAGGCCACGGCCTATGTGTCCGGAAAGAGAAAATCCATCAAGAGCAACCTCAGTGACTCGGTTAGACCTCGGGTCGCATTTGATCCCGACCCAGTCACAAGGATATTCAGCATCTTCATTCCACGAAGAAAGCTTGTCTTTGGGATCGTGAAGCCCGGCTTTGAACACAATCAACCCCAAAACGTCATCGTTGAAAACTGCGTCTAAAGATTGGGCGAAAATCGGAGCAAAGAGAAGTAGAAGAAACACTCTGAATACCATTCTTAGCTCAGTGCATAGAGGTTAAATATGATACGTAGGTCTTGAAGAAAGGATTTTGAACAGTTTCTTCAAGGAAGGGAAGCACTAGGATTATGGTTCATGAGGGTAGCTAAAAGATCAATGAAATGAAAGGAAGCTCAAAATGCACTCGAGCAACAGTCAAAGAAACAGATGACTGAAGTGGTAAATATTGTATACTTTCTAAAGGTGACAGGGCAGGAGCAACAGAGCCCCTCCAAACAGAGCAATTGGGGATTAACGACCAACTCACCACCAATCAAAGCGAAGTGCGATATTTTTACAATCTCAAAGCATGAATGGCGAGCCAAGAAGATACCAACATGATGCGCTGGAGATTTAGCACGAAATATTCGCACATTCTTTCCCTCAAGGAAAGCAACTTTCCTTGACGCACTGTTGTCTAATATGAGAAAAAAGTTGACAGCAGTACTCACAGGCGACCCCAAAAAAAAGCACCGGCAGCTACCTCAACAGAACGAAGACCCCACCAACCACAACAAGAAGTTGATCACCAGCAAAAATAACCCCTCGGCAAGCAGGAAGAAACCCCAAGTCCAAGAAGAGCTTGCTCAAGCTTCACAGTCCCAAGAACACTTCCAACATTGTCAAGGAAACATCATCATAGATTTTGAAGAAGCTTAGAAGCAGAGCAAGAGAGAGTAAGAGAGAGAGAGAGAGAGAGAGAGAGAGAGAGGGAGGGACAAAGAAGCAAGTGGTATTTTGGGCTTCTCTGTGATCTTAGCTTCTGAGCAGGAGCAAAGTTTAGAAAGAAGGAAAGCTCCTTTTTTTTCCCTGTTTTAAATTGCTGGGTGGGAAGGAAATGGGCAAAAACCGGCGAGTTGAGAGCGAAGATCGCCGAGAAGGGCGGGCGCAAGGTCTCCCGCGGGCGGGGATGAATTTCCCTCGAAGGGGGACCTCTCAAATTCTGAGAACCATTAAATGAAGACAGAGAGAGAGAGAGAGAGAGAGAGAGAGAGAGAGAGTCTGGAGAGTGGTGATAGCAAGAAACCACACAGAGGAGAGAGAGACTGAGAGAGAGAGAGAGAGAGAGAGAGAAGAGAGAGAGATAGGGTCAGCTCAATAAAGAAATGGAAGTAAAAGCAGTGCATTTAAAGCGCTCAACGGCGAGACAGAGATTGAGAGAGAGTAATAGACCGAGTAGAGTGCTCTCACTCTACTCTGTCTATTTCTCTCTCTCTCTCTCTCTCTCTCTCTCTCTCTCTCTCTCTCTCTCTCTTTATTACATATACTTTTGTTTGTGTTTTTTTGTTTGACCAGTTACCTGGACAAAGTCTCATCCGACGTGGCTTTTCCACATCCGACTTGGCTATCATCAGCCAATCCATTTCTTGAACTTATGTAACGTATATTTTACACTAGTGATGTACCTTTATACAAATCGTGTTATAAATCACTTGAATGTCTGATCGTGTAGATACATCCTAATCCAAAAAGGGAAAAAAATTACGTATTCATCCCCTCTTTAAGATACCACAAGAGAAAAAGAACTATTATGAGAATTAAGGGTGAGAATCGGTCTTGGGTTGGACCTTGGAATCGAATCGAATCGACTAGTTTGGGTGGTTCTCGCAGGAACCGGTAATAAACGGCCCGATTCTTAGTTCGTTGTGCGGGATCGAACCGACAGAGCCAATTCAGAGGCAACCCTGAATTAAAATTAGGGCTCTTTAAAGAAGCCTCACTCTCAATAGCTTCAGGCCAGTTCACTTCCCTTCCATGCTTCTCCATTTAGTTCTCGATCCTCTCTATGCTTAACAAGCAATCGTGCAATTTTGCTTTGATTATCGTGATTCCAATCTCAATTGCCTAAATTAGATTCGATTTTTCTCGCTATATCGTGACTTGTAGATGCAGGAAGGGATGCGAAGGGAGTGTACGACGTGTTGTTGCTTGACATACGAGCCACTTTACTTCAGCTGGCAAAGTCGGCGGAGGAGACTTATGCATCTATCGAAACCAAATACGATTGATTTCTTGACTTCATCGTTCTTGTCGACTCGTATTCTCCTCGTCCCTTGTTGATTATATGGGTGACTTGTCGTGTGAGTGTGCTGAATTTCGTTAATGTCCGCGAAATGTTTCTCTAAGGTTTTTAAGAATGTGGACGGTTATGCTTAACTGTAGTTTCATGCAATGCTTGAATGCCGTTAATAAACATCCTGCAGTTTAGTATAATATATAAATTAAAAGAACACCCCGCCGATTTTAGTGCCAACAAAATCGATTCCCGGTTCCTCAAACTGAAAACCCATCTAAACTGGCTAGGTTCCAAGATAGGTTCCCATCCATAAACCGATGACCCAATATCTCCCGAGTCCCTTAAGGTCAAATGTCTTTCTACTCTTTTTTTTCAATGGTCATGTCATAGAAATAAGAAATTCAACGGGATAATGACACAAACAGTCCCAGAACTTTGGCTCAATGTGCAATTTGATCCTTGAACTTTTAATTTCTTCAATGTAGTCCCTGAACTTTAACCCAATGGTCAATGTGGTCCCTGAACTTTCAATTTGTTCGACTTGATCCCTAAAATTTTAGTAAATGTTCAATTTAGTCCCTGAAATATATGAAAATATACAATATAGTCCCTAAACTTGAATTAATAGAAGGACTACATTGAACATTTTTATGAAGTTCAGGGACTATATTGAACATGTACCAATAGTTCAGGGATCAAATTGAACAAATTGAAAGTTCAGGGACCATATTGAACATTGGGTTAAAGTTCATGAACTATATTGAACAAATTAAAAGTTCAGGGATCAAATTACACATTGAGTCAAAGTTCAAGTACTGATTGTGTCATTTTCCCAATTTCAATCTAAGGCCCTTGCAATAGCCACGAAAGTAAAAGTTGCCTAGGACTCAATCATTGACGACAGAGAGAATCATTCTGTCCCAACGCATTCATTCAGCTTATAACTTCAACCTCCATAACTTCACCCTCACGTTTGCTTTTGGCCAAACGCGACTTCGTTGACTTGAAGCAACGATGCCCCAGTGGCGACGGCACAGCGAAACGTGACACGAGCCCAAGGCCAAGTCGCGGCGGAGTTACCTCCCCAAGGTGGGAAAAAACAGACGACACTGCACTGCAGCATGAAGACACCCGACACTGCGTTTTTTGCGTTATTTTAATACCCAGCGAAGCGAAACGACAGTGCTCGCACGTCTTCTCTCGCGACAGTCAAAAGGACGAGAATCTGAGTTCTGCAATCCTTCGTTTTCGTCCCATTTTCTGGCCTTCTTTTCGAAAAAGCCCGTTTTGGCCCGTAGCTATGGAAAGGCTTGCCCTTTAACGTTTACTTGACTTCGATATCCCTGGCTCGTTATCTCCTCCAACTGACCTCTTTCTTGAGAATAATTTAATCAATGAAATGACTGGATACAACAAAATCAGCACACTTACCCACCATTGATATCCACGAACGGGGACCTTAACGAGGCCTTTTTAATGCAGTTTCTTGGGGGGATATCTTCTCCAATTAGTACTTCGAGGATCAAGGTTGACTATTGGGAGAGCTCATCGATCAGCCCGTCGGATGACTAAGGTCTAACCGGGTCTATTATGATTGAGTCATTTATGCTCCAATTAAAGATGAATAGAGACATTTTGCCCCACTTCCAAACGTGATTTGAAGAACTTAAGATCCAAGCCAACATCGGCAGATGCCGGAATGAGAGCGAACTGGGAAATCCGATTTCTGTCATATTTTGATCGTGGGAGATGCCGGAGCAACAATCTCCGCGACTGCTCCAACACTTTAGAGCCATCGAAAGAGCATGCGAAAATGGGCACCCAGTCATCCATTTCTCGTTGAGCGAAGAACATTACAGGTAATGTTCTTGTGCCTAATACACGAAACCTATCTAGAGAACAGAGACATAATTAAAGCCTACCACAACAAAGATGGACAGAAGTTGAAAAGAATCACGCTCCCGGGAAACCCAATGAGAGAAAGTACAGGATCGACATATCACAAGCGAGACCATTATTTTGCTAGTTAGACTAGGATGATTTGTCGTATCGCTTGAATCTGTGTAAAGCCAGATAACGGTTAGACATTTACATTAATAGGACCAAAACTGAAACTGTCTTCTAATTAAACCGTTATATGCTGACCGAAAAGCAGCCTCGTCGCCTGCGACACTGCTGATCTACAAGCACAGGGTCAATCGGACTGCAAGACCACTAGCAGTCAATTTGACATGGGGAGGGTATGGAATTAGGCGACGAGAGACTTCGTAGTTTCAGATGTTCCCGCGGGAGGCATAAGTATGACTAGGTATCTCGCCCTGATTATCCAGGGGCATGTACTGAGCCATGATCGCCCTTATCTCAGAATCCATGTATCTCTGCACGGAAGTTCGACGAATATCAGAACGTCACAATGTAGTTAATGGACAGTAACAAGTACATAGTAAAAAGGTAATCATCCACCGGTTTTTGAATAAAATCATACCCTGATTCTGTACTTGTAAACAGCATATCCCGCAACTCCGGCAGCAGCCAAACCCAAAACAATAGTCCAGAAGAAGCCCCAGCTATACTCGGTACGAGTGTTCTTACCTGCATTTGAATATCGCAAAATTAGAAGGCGAACACGGAAAATGCAGCACATAGCAACTCAACATTAGATTTTTCCTGCTCTGGAGAATACATGCTCCCACATTTTGACTCAACCTGAGAAGCACTGGCCTGTTTTATTTCCTTAATTGCAACGGGTAACTCGTAAATAAACAGAATAAACAGTCAGTAATAAAATATACTCTCAGTTGCAGGTATATCTACTAGCTGATGGTCTAAAATATTGTTCCCATCCATCACAAGGTTCAAGCTTGAACTGCAAAAGAACAGGGGTTCGAGGGTACTCACCGATACACGTGTCATGTTCTTGCATGTATAATAAACCACCACTGCAGCTGCACTCATAGCTACCCCAGACGTTCTTGCATTTACATTCCGGGCACTGGCATGCCACTTTATCTTTGCACTCGTCCACATCTAAAATGATTGCGACAAATAAGACAATGTACAGATGATCTCCGGAGAATGAGGTGCTGTGACCAAATAAATGACATTTGACAAAACAGGAGCTAAAAGGATGAGCAGAAAAGCCTAAACTTTGAAAAAATTGCAATGTTTCTTTTTTCTTTTCTTGGTAACAAAAGAATTCTGCACTTTTTACTTCCCACTAAAAGACCTCCGCAGTGAACCTTAGATCCTCTTCGCATATGCGAGACATGATAGGAGTTATCCACTTAATGATCAGAATCTCAATGGTCACGGCGAACACACCATTCCCAATTGACTATCATTAAAGCTTAAACTGAAAGTCCACGAAAATGTGAAAGAAATCATTAACAGGCAGGAAGATTAGGAAAATTCCATGCCATTCAAAACGCAGCGAGATCCTTCCTTCACTTAGAATAAATGAACTCCTATCGGTCAGATGAGTGCAAGGCAATTAGATTCAATACCCTCACAAGAGTGGACTCCATCTCCCCGAAATCCAGGAGGACATTTGCAGCCTTTTGTGTGATCGTCCTAGCAGATAAGTCGTGGAAAATCATAACCAACTCCAGCAACAGCACAACAAATCTTACAGCATTAGGAAAAACAAGACAACATTTGAACTCACAATGCAAGCAGAATACGTCCTGCCATATTGCGTATCCTTCCAGCATCCCCCGTTGTTGATTTCACAGCGCAACGCTCCAGAAGCTGAGAAGCAAAGTATCAGAAAGGAAATTATGCAAACAGAACAAAACAAAATTAGTAAATTGGCAAGGTCGAATTAAACTCCACAATCTTATATTTCCATAGAGAAGTGACGATGTTGAATAAATGTATATACAGTTACGAGCGCTTAAGACAGATCTACAACCAAAGCATGTTTACCTTCACAGTGAGTATAACCATCACCAACAAACTTCACACCTTGCACTATAGGGCATTCACATACTCTTCCCCGGAATGTATCCTGCATAAGTGGCATGTATCAGAGATGTTGGAACCACATGAATCAGAAACAATTTAAAACCAAATCAAGAGGATTCTTCATAGAATACACAAATACAAGGTAGAAAAGATACCTTGCATGCAGAAATATTAGTGGCCTTGTCCTGCCAGCAGCCACCGTTGTTCTCCAAACACTCGTTTGTCTCAATTTCTGTAAAAATCAATGCATGAAAATATATTTCATATTATCTTTGCAAGACTCAATTTTCTACAATCACTTGAATATAATTAACTATGAGCGGTTTATTGCTATGAAACATATTGCTTATATGAATTAAGAATAGACAATTATGAGGGCACAGATATGCGCTTAATTTGTTCAAAATTTATGACTACAAATTTTACACAAAGTGATATTAACTTCTACAAGCAAAATGGTAGTTCTTACTATGTCTTAGGAAAGCAAGGAAGAAAAGACAGCTGATATAACAACTTTTTTATTCCTAAAACTTCTTTTCGAATGGGATAAATTGTTAGTTGTTATTACAACGTGATTCAAGTTTTTGTTTCCTAAGCCACATCGCTAATTTATTATGCAGAAATGATTTTAAGACGTGTAAGAACATGCACTTAATAATGTTATTTTCCAAAAACAAGGAACCACGCTAAACATGTATGTCCTAAAAGAGTTCGAAACCTTCTTTCTATCATCCAAAGCTTGAAAAAACATCGCAATATGCCATATCGAAATCAGGAGGAAAAAAAGGAACTTTTCTAAAGAAGAAAGATCTAGCTTAAAGGATGGAGAAGAGAATGAAAGAAGACACAAAACTGAAAGAGAGAATGAGGGAAAAGACACTTCCTCGGCATAGTCAATGTCCTAGACAATTAAAAATGCTATAATGCTCTCTACTCATGAAATAAAGCTGCCAAAGAATAAAAATGGAGTCAGAGGTATATGAATTACAGAACCAGAAAGGCAGATCAGTCGGACATTCCTATAGGACAAGGGCACAGCGTTTGGCATGTTTTAAACAGTAAAGCATATTCAGAAGCCTTATTTAAGAAGGCAGTCGACGAGCACCTTGACTAAGACAAATAGCCGGTTCAGTGGTCTCCTGGAAACCAGAGCAGATGGCCTTCAGGACTGCTGTTCTGTCTAACTTACCTGAAACATGAAAACAGACCATTAAAAAACTGAAGATCCAGAAGTCCTACTGCATTGTCAATTAGTGGCTGGTTACCTCTATACTGTCCATTATTTATGACAAGAGTCGGCAAAATAGTTACATCTCCACGAGCACCCTTGCCGATCTGGCATAATTGGAAATAATACAAAAATTAAATACAACAATATGAAGAGACTACTCAGCAAGAAGTTGTCTATTGCTCATGACAAAAGTTGGCAAAATAGTTACATCTCCACACGCACGTGGCCTATTTGGCATAATCACAAATGAATACAATAAATAATCAAAATAACACAGAATCAACTCAGAAAAAAGGTATTAATTACCTGTGCTTCTTGTTCAGCTTTAAGAACTGGATTGTCCACGTCAGCATCAGGGTCGCCTATGCATTCATCTATCTTCTTGAGATCAACACCTTAACATAATAGAAGATAAAACTATCACAACTGGAAATTTCTTTTCAATAGAGAAGGGAACATACAACCAACTTGAGTACAGAACTTCTTTATAAGGTAGAAGTCGGAACCTCGGGTGCTGAGTAACCTTTTTTCCGAATTTTAAAGCATATTTGGCCCCAATACGTTACATGGTCCCAAAGAGAGTACATAAAGAAAAGCAAATACTATGGCTTAACAAAAAGGAAACTAATAAAAAAATCCTCCAAGAAAAAGGAGATTGAAAAAGGGTAATGAAAATTGGATGAGAAAAGGACAATAAAACGAGACTCGCCAGTATGGTAGCCAAAAAGCACCCTCTAGAGAATGCAAGAACATGAACCAGACAGATAAAGAGGACGATTCTGATGGATGAGAAGTGAGTCAGACCTCCATTAGCAGGAAAATGAAGTTTAATGGTATTACAGTCATGAAACTTTAATTTAGACACAAAAACGTAGAAAATAATGAAACAGATGTTGGATATACACAACAATGTCTTAGCTGCATTCTCCACGAGTGCGACCACAATCATCACTCTTTTCCTATTTTCTCATTCTTAGATCAATTGATAATTCACTTAATATACTAAACAGAATAAAGCACCTTTTAAGCCACTAGGCTCACAGTCTATTGGTTACACACGTCTTTGGACATGTGGGAGGTAGGAAGCTCAATTGAGCTATTTATGTTCTATTTTCCATATTCAACAAAATCGAGATTAAAAAGGCAATCTATATTTTTTGAGAAGATACAGTAGCTAGTCAGATTGGCCCTGTCTATCATGAAAGAGATTCAATGGGTAGTACATGGTTCATCCCTAAGCTACCAATTTACTATTTCTACAACGAAAGACATGCAACAATATCACATTTAATTCTGTATTAACTCAGAAATCAAGAAAATCTTTTCAATGCTTTATGTAAATGTAAAGTCAAAGGAGATCCTAACAAGTGCATGCATCAGTACCAGATGACATCTAATAATAACTAAATCTTACCAAGAGACTTTATTACTTGATCTGCACATTCCTTTGTGTACTTTTTCTCTTTCATTGGGCAGCGGATTGCAAAGTCAGCCACGTAGTCCCACCAAAGCCATGGCTTTCCACTTTCGTTTGCCACTTTGAAGAAACAAGCTTGACGCAAATTCTGAACTACAACATCCTTTCCATCATATCCAACGCTAAAATCTTGCTCCGGATCGGGAGCACAGTATCTCCCACGATTGATGCACTGTGACTTGCACTGTTTGCTCAAAATAAAGGCTTCTGGGCAGTACCAAGTTATATAATGAGGGGCGAACTGAGTATACCCTTTCTGCTCAAGAATTTGCGCTGCTCCTTTAAAGTTCTTAACAAAGTCAATCTGACTGTCGCATTTTGGCCCGCACTCATCGTTGCTATTTGTCCAGAATTCATACTCGACCCGCTCATCAGGATGAGGAAGAGCCTCAGTCCAATCCAGATTGATGTTAACCATATTATTATCAGACAAAGCTTTCTTTATGCTATCACCCAAGTTTTTGCTAATAAGGGCCGATGGAATAGTGATTTTCTCAACATAATCAGCATCAGCTTTCTCTTCTTCGGGAACGTCCATGGTGATCAACGGTTCTACTCTATCATCTGAAACAAGAATGGCAGCGGCTCCACCATTCTGGGCATTCCACGCCTTCAGCGTGAAGTAGCAATCTGCCAAATTAGCAAATTCACACATCAATTGGTATTTCGGAGGCAAGGGAAGTCGGAAACATTCTTCAAATTCCTAGCAAAAAATTAAATGGCAAAAAATTCCAAGATTAAATGGACATTAGAGGAAAAGGACATTAGAAAACCTCGATAAGGACATTAGAGGAAAAGGACTACCGGAAGACTTCGGAGTAATTAAATGGCAAAAAATTCCAAGATTATGTTTTGGTCTCTGAATGACTTGGCTTCAAAAGTAGAAAATTTCATACTAAAGCGATTAAATTCCTTAATGATCCAAACATGTATGTCTTAATTACTGGGATGTCCGGCAACGAGACAGAACAATCGATCATTTCAAGCAGGCCCGACGAAAAGACGTAATCGAATTATCGACCGCACGAAAAAGAACCAACCTACCAATCGAGCGCAAATTATGAATTTCAAGCGACAAGAGGGTATCGCGTCGCCATACGAAACTCAAATTGCGCACCGAAGGAGCTGAATACCCACAAATAGAAGCCAAAAAGGGTCCTAAATCGATGCCAAGCGAATACGACAAACGCAACGCAAAGCTCCAGAGGCCAGCGACAAAAAAACAGGGATTACTCAAAGCAGCCCCCCGCCGAAAACCCACCTCCGCGATCGGCGAGGACGAAGACCGGCAACCCGCCGGGCTTCTGCCTGAAGCTGACGTCGAACCCCTCGAAGCCCTTGCACGCCTTCTGGTTGGCCCGCGGGTAGACCACGGTGCCGACGAGCGTGCCCCCGTACTGCGGGACGCCGAAGTTCCCGATGGCGCACTCGTACGCGCCCTTCATCGAGCTGGGGCTGGTCACCTTCAGGCTGTTCTTCTGCACCACGAACCTCCCCGCGCAGGCGCCCCACAGCAGCAGCCACACGGCCAGCACCAGCCCTAGCTTCCCCTCCCCCATCCTGCCCCGCAGCCCCGCCGCCGCCGCCGCCGTCTCCTCCGATCGATCGAATCCGGAAGCGGCCGAGGAGAGCGCGACAGCAAAGAATCGCTTTAGCTTCGAATCAAGAGCTTTTCGCCGCGTGAAGTCTTCTCCTGTGTCGAGCGCAGAAGGAAGGAGACGTAGAAGAGCGTGAGATGTAGAAGAAGGAGACGTGCTCTAACGAATCGCCGCAGTAGTGGTAGAGACTATACGGCGAGCCGTTGTTCAACGAGAAGTTTGGGGGGCGGGGGGGGGGGGGTTGGGGGAGTCGGCGTACGATATTTTGAGGAGCGGTTTTTCTCGCGAGATGAGAGATGTTTCTCGTGTAGTGGGAGAAGGGTGACCGCGGGCAGTCGGCACGGCTCCCGAAGTGCGCTTTGTGGTGCATGAGATCCACGTGTGGTTTCGCCACCACACGCGCCGCCGGAGGCGTCTGCAGGTCGCGTCTCCGAAGGATATATTTGAATTATTATTGTTTTTTTTTTGCTTTTTTTTTGTTTGGCAGGTCTTGCGGAATTTGATGGATCTCTACTTTTAATCCGTTTAGCTTAGCAATTAAGTATACTTCTCTCCGAAGGATTCGATCAAAAAGTCTTTCCTTCTCGATTTGAGTAGACCTTATTTCAAAGTGGATGGATGGATGGATGGAGAGATCATTTATCCGTGGGAAAATTCAAAATGGGCCTTATTTCAAATAATAACTTGAAATTACCACGTCGGTCTCAAAGAAGGTCCAATCCCGTCGGCCAGCCCTAGCTTCCGACTGTTCATCTACTACTTCGTCGCCAAAGTAGTATAGTCTTTTCATCTCGAAAGCAATGTACTCCCTCCAATGGTGGATCCCTCCCCTCGAACCACACCGGACAAAGGTCGCGGCGATGGCGACGGCTTAGGGGTGAGTGCTTCTAGGTTTTACCTAGAACTTGAAACCTACATTCGGGTATAGGTTTTTCATTTTTTAGAATCTGGAACCTACCCGTTGGAACTTGGAACCTAGAACCTACCCTATCACATGTTCTAGGGTAGGTTCCAGGATCTAACAGATTCTTTTTTTTTTATTTCATTTTTGGTTAAGCAAAACAAAAATGAACGCAACAATACTGAACATGCTTATCATTCACTAAAAAGAATACAAAAAACTAATTTTCATGGCATTACGGTTCAAATAAATACAATTAAACTGAGAAGTCATTGCGTGAATCGATACTAGGAGTGAGCGGTATCATGTTCCGTACAAGTTCCACTTGGTGGAATCTGCCCATGAGAATAAGTTCCTCATTTCTTGGAACTTGGAACCTACCCTATCACAGGTTCCAATGTCAGTTTCAAGTTTTACCTAGGTTCCACCTGTATTGTTAATTAAATAATTGCAATGAATCATCACCTTTAATGACCGTCACTTACTGCTATGATCCACTTATCATAATTTATATTTAGACACACGAAAAATATGAAACATTAACAATCATAAAATGAAAAGCTCAAATTAGTAGTTCCGGATTATACACCCATCATCTAACGCTATGAAAAACACCGCAGGATAATGTGAAGACATATATTAAGAAAAAACACAAAAAACTTGTTTAAGCTTCATGTTCCAGATTTCAGGTTCCAGGTTTTGCCTACCTAGAACCTGGAACCTACCCGTCGAAACAGGTTTCTCAAAATTTGGAATTTGAAATCTACCCTGCATATCTTGGAACCTCCAAGTTCTCACCAATTTGGTTCTCAGGATCCAGGGTAGAACTTAGAACCATGCTCACTCCTACAACGGTTGCCTCAAACACGCCAGTCTCTTCTCCGGCGTGCACACTTCGAGCGAGGACCCCGGCGACTCGGTCAACTTTGACGCAGCCGGCAACATCGCATCAGTGGACCGGCGTGGCGACAAGCTTCTGGCTACTCGCAAAGTCGATGCTGAGGATCAAGCTTGTCGAGGTGGAGATGGCTAAGGCCAGGGAGGCCTTGAGGCTTGAGGCGAAGTGGAGGCAAGCTGAGCCGGAGGGCGAGATGAGTCGGATGATGTTGCAAACTCAGTTGCAAATTTTTCTAGCCCAATCACTCAAAGTTCAATCTGCCCAAGTACCTTCAAAAAATGGCTGACATCATCGAGCACTGAAGTGTCCACGAGGCTTCAGCTCATCAACCAACACCTCCTCGGCGAATTCCCCCCTATTGGAGCCGCCTAACCGGCTCATCTCACCACCACCACCACCACCACCCCATCCTCCTACTCCATCACTTTCGAACATATCGACGTCAACTCGATCGCCTTCGAGGAAAACCAGAGCGAGAGCTTCAGTTTCGAAGTAAACCTAAAAAGCTCGACCTAATACCTCCGATGGCAGCGAATTCGAGCTCATTGATGAGCTCCAAAACAGAATCGTTCTTCGAGTTCAAAGAGAAACTAGTAATGTTCAGCGAAATGGCCTCGAGAACCTTGCAATCGAACAAGAAGCCATCGCTGAAGATCGTTCGAATCAAGCATGCGACAAACAAGAAGACGAGGGAAGAAGAAAAAGAAATAAAAATATATATATCTTTGGACGAAAACGTCATTAACCGGCCGAAATATTTGGCCATTCGGCGAAAAGTTCCATGGCCATCCAAAGTTTTTCTGGTCTCTTTGTGAGTTTCGACCCACACGTCATTCCTTAGATCATTCACAACGATTGGTTTCTCCCACCCGAGTAATCTCTAGAAACGCTGTCGCACTCTATCAAGATATTAGATTAGTTCGATGCTACAAAAATCCTGGATTTTATTTCAAATTTGACACTTGTTATATTCAAATTCGGTCACGCTGCAAAGGCAACAATCCCTTTGAGCACATCAATCAAATGCCCCGACCCAAACGACATGGAGGGGGGCCACCAAAGCTTGTCATCGCGACTACGTCCATAGATTGCCCAGGCTCTCTTCAGTTGATCGAATTCGTCAATGCGAAAAGCTCAAGATGGTCGAATCAAGCGATTCCCGCATTTTAAGGGTATGTTGGGCATTTAATGATTTCTATGGCTTGAAATACAACATCTCAGTAAAGTATGGTAGGATATCTTTGATAAGAATGTACTTATATATATGGAGGTGGCCGACTCTGAAAATCTTTAAAGGCTAGATTCTCTAAAGCACGCGTGAATCTCGAGAAGTTCAGGATCGAAAGAATGAACACAACCGAGAACCAATCTTGAATTAGAGAGACTCTGTGTGAGGTCTATTCTCTGGGCTTATTCAAGGCTTAGTCCATCGACTAGTTAAGTAAGTCCGATAGACTTTTATTAAAGAAGGTTCAAAATGAAAGCTACCCATCTTGATGCAATATATTTCTACGGGCACAATTAAATTCTTCGAGTCAAAAAATATTTTGCTGATCCATTAAAGTGGGGGATTTGTTGTAATTATGAGTTAATGGCTCAACAAAAATGTCTTTAAAGTTGTCTTTTTTATCATGTCCTTTCGGTTTTTTGCAGCAGTTATGTCTCTTTGATCATGTTTTTTCAGTTTTCTGCAATAGCTATATCTCTTTAGATCACGTCCTTTCAAACTTTATAAATTGAAACCAACCATTCTTCATTTGAGAGGAGAATACACGAAGTCTCAAAACATGCCAGTTGGAGGAAAAGTTTAATAGAGTCATGTTTGCATAGTGCTAATCCAAACGGGTTCAATGTATTATATCTTGGGAAGTATAGTTCGTAAATCTATAAAACACTGCTAGCATAAACTAATTGCCTCAAGGATATTCGGCAATCTGTACCTTACCTCCTATTTAATTATGTTATAATTTTGTAGAAATAAAGGAAGTTTATATTTCAATTGTGTTATCGCTTTGTCAAAATTATTATTTCTATTTAATTTTATTGGTTACAACAAACAGTATTGTTTTGAAAACTGACAACATCAACACGAAGCAAACCAATGACCACAAATCCGATGGTGTTTCCTCGTTTTACGACTCGTCACCTATGAATATGTCTGCTTGGTGAGTTCATCTATCGTCAAGTTATTAATTATTATTAAAAAAATAGGAACATGATTTTCAATGAAGAACTGGTGGTAAACTATTATTGAAAATTGAATTTATTATGGGCACGTTCGAGTGCTTTGGAATTTTGACATCATTTTAGGGACATATGTCATTGCTTGCTCCTCTCTTTGACGATATTAGGGGGTTAAAATCACAGACGAAATATGATGTGAAAGAAAAAAATTTCCACTAGAATTTTGCATAAGGCCACTAGCTATAAAGGGAATATTGCTCTTTATAATTTAAAAAAAAAAATACAAAGTTCAGTTCGGAATTTTGTAAATATTGTTCTTGAATTTTTCATACGAACCTAATTAAGTATTTGGACAAGAGAAATACATTTTCTTGACGGCTCTTGATTACGATCCTAAAACTTTGAACGTTAAGCAAAAAATTTTCCACAAAAATTCTCAATTGATGTTGGCTTCATCTATATTTAGATGGTATTTTTTGAAATAAAAAATGGAAACTTTACCCAAACAACATAGATCTCCATGCCAGATGAGATCACTTTCATTATAAGAGATCAATATATTCTTTTGTGGTGGGGGGGGGGGGCGGCGCGCAATTCACTTTCAATTGATTTTATCCCCACATATACACATAGCACACAATATGACATGATCCATGATTTTATATGCTTATCTTAATTTAACTTCTTATTCTAGAGTTATTTTTCTATTGGGAGTCTGCGTCAAGCCTATAAAGTAAGGGCTTTTATACAGTATACTGACTTAACACAAGCAAGTTTTTTGACAACGACGCCTGTACAATTTTTAATTTTTAGCACTTAGGTCCATTCCATGAACAGCGGATTGACATTTCCATTCCAAGATCGCTTGTGCAAAACGAATTTTTACGCCGGCTGGGTACGCCGTATAAATCCATGAAGTAGTAGGGTATATAGGTCGAGTTTGGTTGATGAATAAATTGATTGTTGCGTCGGGTTTGAATTGGTATTTCTTTCTCTCTCGTCTGGATCTTGGGTCTATTAATGCATGAGAAACAAAAGATGAAAATAAACAATAGTTAAAGAGAGAAGAACTCAAGGGATGAAAAACATACACATTTTTGCATTGCGATGGCTGAACATGTTATTCGGACGGTACTAAGTGTCGACATGGGATTTCACCAAGACAAAATACAAGAAAAGGACAAAAGAAACAGCATCGATTCGGAGAGACTCGCGCGAGTGGAGCTCCTCGCGGGGTTCAGAACCCGTCTTTATTTCCTCATCCTCAGCCACGCAATCCCTCCTCGCATTCATCTCACCCTGCAACGGAAGAAAAGTCATTCATGTGCTTTCACCATGCAAGAGAAAGTAATTCGTGCGTGGCTCAATGCTTGTAGTGAGCAAGTAGATATCGAATGCTTTCCAATACACCTGTTAAGGAGACCCTCGTTGCGAAACCGATCATTTTTTCGCCGTTAAAAAGATGGTGGTAAAGGAGTTACCTGTTGCAGTCGGTGGCAGGGCTGATCTTGTAAGGGATGTTGACGCCGCATTTGCCCGGGAGCGCGGACGCAAGGCCGAAGTTGATGCCCTGGATGCTGCTGGAGGCGGCCTTCATGCACCGGCAGGCGGCCTGGCGGTCGGGGGTGGTCCTGGCGGCGCTGTTGAGCGACCTGATGCCGTTGCAGCAAGCCGGGGGGATTGCCCCGCCTTTCCTCAGGTACCCGAGGCACGGGGCCACGCTGTTTGTCACCTGGCCACAGCTGATGGCCGACTCGGCGAGCGGTGCGGCCACCACGAGGCCGACCGCCAGGGCCAAGCACACCAACTTGAGGCTCGCCATGTTGGGGGTGGGGGATTGAGTGAAGTGGTGATGTAGTGCAATGTGCTTGAGAAGTGTTGAGAGCGGGCGAGATGAGTGCATGAGGCTTGTGCTGGAGGGTTGGTTCTTATAGGAGGACGTGTGAAGGGTGCGAAAAGAAGACACAAGGGTTGCACCGCATGGGGGGTAGGCGTGGGGGGAGGTCGGTGGTTGGGCCCGAATTGAATGCTGTTGCCATTTTCTGGTAAGGTGTAAATAATAAAGACAATGCTTTCACACGCACCGTATACATATATCTTGCTTCACCTAGGGTTTTTGAAGGAGTTTGGTGTTATTATTACAGAAGTGACTAATAAGAGCTTGTCATATTATTTCGATGACAAATCTATACAGTATATCTTAGCAAGAATATATGTAGAATACTATATATTACATATATATATATAAAACAGTTAATTTAGTATTTTAATGCAGGTCCCCATGCGTTTGTGTAGACCCACAAGGTATTGCGAGCCTTAAATGCTGTCTGATCGAGACCATCAGATTCAGGAAGTAAACTTACCCCCCACCACTGCAAATCAAAGTAAAAGCTTCAAGATAAGGCCCGTTTTGCGAGGCAGAAAGTGACAAAGAAGAATGCATCGAACCATTAAAGACAAAAAAACTCTAGGGTTAAACAATTCTCACATGTGTAGACAAACGTATTTCTGTACCGTGTAAAGATCTAACATCGCGTGCCGACAATTATATCGTCACCAAAAGGATCAGGTGCATCTATTAGCATTCGCCGAGCGATAAGTAGATTGTCGACGGCCTCGATCTAGGGCTAATTCAAGACTAAAGAGGCATCTCTCGAGTCTCTCTCGCTATTGAACTGGACTGCCAAGTGCCAAAGTGAGCGATGACACTGGATGTAGCCACGGAACGTCAAGCCTCACATGGACCACTTGCCCATCTAGTCATTAATGGTAGATAGAGCCAAGTTGACTGTGCAGATGATATGCTTGGATTTAAGTAAATAGGGTCCATTTTCACTCCCTTTTTATAAATGCTTGGACGAGTAGTAACCTTAGCCAAAACGTTTGCTCAGAAAGTGTGCAAGTGGAAACCCTAAATTTGAGTTAACTTGGAGATGAAAATTATCAAAGGGAAGTTCTAAATCAGATATGACTGTGAGAGCCATTTGTGTTGAACATTATCTTGCTAATAACCTTTGCATCACATGTTCGAGTTTTTTTTTTTTTCCCCGAAAGACCGAATCCATGTCTGTTCTCAACCCTCAAAGGTCTGCTCGTAAACAGGCCATATGCCATACATGCTAAAAATACAAATCCTAGATTCCGTTTGTTTCATGTAAAATTAACTATGCGAATAATATTTTCTTCGTTCTTTGACGTTCACACGTTTAGGAAAATGAGTTGCTGAGAAAATCTTTTCGTAATGCACGAAAAATCCATGCTTTAATTCATGAAATTTCATTCCTGTTTTGAATATCAGCAATCATTTTCCAGATTACAACATGACCTGATACAAGACCTGTTTCAAAGAAATATGATAAACCATGCATACTTTTTCTCAGCTGCAAGACTTGTTCCAGTGAAAGTTATTAAAACAGGATTTAAGACCTGTTGCAGAGAAGTTTATACAAACCAAAGGTAAAATAGGACCGTCTTAACAATGCATGAAACTATAAACCCACCACCTATTGCACAAATTATCATGCTCAGCTGTGTCCACAAGATTGCATGGCTAGCAGCTCCAAACTTCCCAACAGAAACAATGCCAACCAAGATCATTTCTAATGATATTGAAATCTGTCACAAGTCATAACTTAAGCAAATTAGCCCAGCCCAACCTAGCTCCTAGCTCCAAGTCCTGCAGATCTATCCTATCTGTTAAGCCACACTGCAGAATGATACTACAAACCAGAAAATGGCACTGGAGTTCAAGAAACATAATCTCTACATTCTAAACATCTTCTGCAGAAGATCAGATCACTTTTATGAGCTTCATCCCACCATTTTTCTTGCTCATCTCTTTTGATTCTGTCACCAATAAGCACAAAATTCGGAGCAAAATTGTCGATAGTGTCCGAATTACCTAGCTCTAAAGTATAAAAAAACATAATCCTTAGAATTCCACTTGTGAATAATTGCCTTCATCAAGTACATATGCAAATTCCAAATTAATCATAACTGGAGTAACAAAAATCTGAGACTAACTTTAGAGCCTCCATCAAGCTTATCTTCAAAGTGCATCGGGGAGGGTTATTACCTCCCGTCTGGGTATCTTACCAGCTCAAAGCGAAGCAAGATGGTGTCCCTCCTTTTCTATCACCTTAAGTCTCTATGCTCATTTTGACAAGGCGTTAACCAAGATCTGGTAATCTATCTTGTCATATCAATCACCTTAAAACACTGTTCTATACCAAAAGTTATTGCAATAGCAATGCCGGAAATGTTTGAAATAACCACTTCAGGGTTTCTTTCTGTAACATTTATGCTGCTTTAAAAGACCTTTGTAATATTTCTAACTAGAACTCATGCCTTTCGCCAACTAAACAGACTATAACCTCTGTCAACTCTTCTGTGACTGGATGAAATGAGAGAAACCATTACAAACTGACTCATGCTTTCTAGGAAATCAAGCATTGACTATAGCAGTGGCAGCAAGAGAAAGTCCTCAGACAAATTTTCATACTCTTGCCGACACGTACCTTGGTTAGCAAGACAACTATCAAACTTATGGTTCTCTTTGAATAGAAGCAGACTATATAGGACAAGTTAGGCCAGAATAATTCGCATATAAGAATAATCAGACATATAATTAACCAGCAGCAACAATCCAAATACCCCACTCATAAAAAATAGTCTTAGCCATCAATTTGAAATGCCCATTACCATGATACAATCCACTTCTGCATAAGCATCTTCTTTGAAGTAACTAGAAAAAACAGGACACAACAAAAATCCAAAAACCCCACTCACCAAAAAATAGGCTTAGCCTTTAAGTGCTATACCATATGAATCTCTTCATCTAAATCACCATTTAGAAAACCGGTTTTAACATCCACTTGATGTATAAAAAGTTTGTGGATAGAAGCTAGTGCAAACAAAGATTGGAAGAGAAGAAATTCTGGTTACAAGAGCAGAACTATCAACATGTTTAGCATTTTGTTTTCAAGCATAATCTTTTGCAACCAATTTAACTTTGTACTTATCAGTTGAACCAAACCAGGAACTGAAGAAGAAGGCAATTTACAGAGCATGGGCAAACTGAACGTCAGGTTCGAGCAACGTGAGCGAGTCCTTGAATGATTTCCTCATTTCTCTTCTGCTTCTTCTCCACAAATTCCCATTCAACAAGTAATTCCAAGAGAGAACCCTAGCACCAGCAGTAAGAGTCCTTGTCCTACATCATCTCCACTCGCACGAGAGTTTTCAAAGGATTGAGAGAGAGAGAGAGAGAGAGAGAGAGAGAGAGAGAGAGAGAGAGAGAGAGTAATAACTGCAGGAGGATATTATTAAAATAGAAGCTTCCATGAAATGTTAGAGAAATTCAAGCAAATTTTCATACAAACTTTTCCTAGTCTACATTTATAATAAACAAAAGCACGCTCAATTTCAGTTCAAAGGGCAAAATGAAGTTGGATCATTCCTTAGGATAACCATTTCCACGCTGATTCTTTCACAATTTACATGGCATTGGATGCAAAATGAATTTGTGAATTGCATAACTTCAGTACAATCCTAGAGTTAGTGCTATTAACATCTGCTTAATTCAAGCAACTCCCGACTTTGCTTTATCATTTGTGTACAATATCAATTGTTTGATAAATATTAGGCACCTGATGCACTAATCTACGAGTAGACCTACCACTTAAATACAGGGACTTTTTGCAGAACCAAGGTGTAACAAGGAAAAAATTTCACTTTCCTTCCACGCCTCAAAAAGCCACATGATGAAGAAAGACTCCTAGTATTGCAGACATAAAACAACCTGATTGATGGACATGAGACTCAATGAGATGTGTGGAAGAAAATGTGTCGTTAACCAGGCTCATACCATCATTTCATCACATTTGAGATGAAAAAGCGGCTAGATTTTGGAGATGAATGGAGAGTCTAATCAGAAAAGGAAGAAATTCTATTCATGGTGAGATACCGAACCCATAAGTCCATTGTCGATAAATCTGCAGAAAACCCCATTCCAACCATTTCACTGATAGGTTGTGTAGCCCTCGCATTTTCATTATTCTTTAAAAGTCCTTGGATCATTGTATTGTAAGTGACACCATTTGGAGAGCATCCACTTCCCTCCATCTCCTTTAGCAGCTGATATGCTTCCTCAGTGCGTTTTCTTTGCACAATCCACTCATAATAATCGAACATGTCCACTTGTTAGGTTGCAAGCCTCGAGCATGCAAAGAATTAAACAGTTCCATTGCCTCTTTGAGCTTTCCAGCATTGCACAGGCCATTTATTAGAATATTACAAGTCACAACGTCTGGGACTAATTTCAAATCTTCCATACGTCGAAGCAATGTCACGGCCTTGTCAATCTGTTGTGTTTTACACAAGCCATCCAAGAAAGCATTGAAGGTATAATAATCTAAACATAGATCACGAGATTGCATCTCGTTAAGTAGCTCTTCTGCGGCTTGAAGGTTCCCAACTTGACAATATCCTTTAATGAGAGTGTTATATGTGATGACATTACGAATCAAGCCCCTTTGAAGCATTTCTTGGAAAAGTGTTATTGACTCATCAACTCTTTTTGCTTTGCAGAATCCATTAATCAATGTGTTATAATTAGCAATATCGGGAGAGCAGCCCATTTCAACCATCAAACTAAGTACTCTCCTAGCATCACTCATCCTATTTTGCATACAATAACCATCCATCAATGTATTATAAGCGAAATTATTTGGCATTTTACCTAATTGAATCATATGATTGACCATGGACTCTGCCTCAGTAAGCAATCCCTCCTTACAATGTGCATCCACCAAAATAGTGAATGTTCGAACATCCGGCGTTACTCCGCTTCGCACCATATGATTAAGCAACCTTTGAGCCTCCATCAATTGGCCGGAAGTGCACACTCCCTGCATGATGGAGGTATAAGTAACAATGTTAGGCTCAATGCCCGCCTTAATCATGACCTCCAATAATACCGTCACATCTTTCCATTGGCCTAGGTTGCTTAGATAATGAACCAACGAGCTATAAGTGCATATATTGGGTCGGATGCCTGCGCTCGTCATATCCTTTAACAATATGAGTGCATCTTCCATCCGACCTACATTGCAAAGACCGTGGATCAAGGAGGTATAAGTAACAACATCTGGTCTGACGCCTTTCCTACTCATACTTTCGTGGAGTCTCAAGGCCTCTCTGATCACTCCCGCCTTGCAAAGACTATTTTTTATTATGCCGTACGTGAAGGAATCAAGCCCGCGGCTTTTCTCTTCCCAGTCCCTTAGCAATTCCATCGCCAATCTGGTGTCACCAGCCCGACATAAACCCTTCACGGTGATCGCATATGTGGTCTCATCAGGTTCGGGGCCTTTTCGCTGCATATCATCGAGGAACCTCAATGCTTGATCAATCCTGCCATTAATCAAGAGACCATCGATTAGGGTGTTCCACGTCACCGCATTGATTTCGAAACCAAGCTTCAAGATTCTACCCAGGAAGGACAAACCCAAATCGACCCGCTTCGACCGACAAAAGCAATTCGAGGAAATAGTCAGCAAGACGATATCGTCTTCAATCCCCAACGAACGCAGCTGCCCAATCAATCCGATCGCAATCGAATGCCGCTTCATCCTCACTAAAGCACCCAGCAGTAACTTGAAATCCAACAGCAGGAGGCAAAGGGTCCATCTTCATCATCCTACCGAAGCAACACAGGGCGTCACCGGCGCTCCTCAACCCGCCGCCGCCGCCGCCGCCGCCAGCTCTGCAGCTCCGCCTCACGTAATTCAAGAACCGGTTCGGGTCGTCCAAATTCGGCCCGGGGATCGAACGGAACCTCCGAGCGCGAGACCAGAAGCCGAGACAAGAACGCTCGCCGGAGGTTCCAACGCGAGCACGAAGGAGGAGGAGGAAGACGGGACCGCAAAGGCCCGTTCGCGTCATCGTCGGCTGAAAGCGACTGGTGGTGTGGCGTTCATCATCAGCTGAACCTGAAATGCGCGAATCGGAAACAGCGCGGTTGCCTTTTGCTCCAGCGCGAGAGGATGACGACGACGACGACGACGACGACGACGACGACGCCGGCGTACGAGGCGCGGCAATTGTACTCCGGCCATCATCTCTCCCATTTTGGCTGCTCCATGGAAACACGCTCCAAAAACACCCTAATTGCACTCGATTTGCCCCCAATTTACCCTGAAACGACGTCGTTTTTTCTTTTGAGTAAAAGAAAGTTAAAATTTTAGAGAAGCAAAACAACAATCTAGGGGGTCAACGATCCTCATATATATATATATATATATATATATATATATATATATCCCACATCGTGTATCATGTGATGCGCTGATAATCATATCGATGATTAAACTGCATTCATGACCATCGATCGATAATCACATTCGCCCACAGCCTTCTCGATCTTGTGCTAATTCAACACTAAGGGGAATTGAACCGCACCGCCAATTGAGCGAATCATAAAAAGTAGATAGTGCCAAAGTGGAGTGTGCAATGGTTGGGCTAAGCCATTTGATATTTGCATTTTAGGTTACATACGGTCCATCTTCAGTCCTTTGAGCAATGTTTGGACCGGTAGTTCAGAAGATGAGCAGGTGGGAGAAAAAGGCCAAATTTGAATCTGATTGGAAATGAAAATTCTCAAAAGTTGACTTCTAAATCAGCTATGCCCATCTCACCCAAAAAATAAAAAAATCAGCTCTGACCATGAGAGCCATTTATGTTGAACATCATCTTGCTAATAATTTTGCAATCGCAACTTTGTCTTTCGTCTCTTCTCAACCCGTAACCCTGCGGTCGTGACCGCCGGCGAATATGAGCCATTTGTGTTAGACATCATCTTGATAATGTTTTTACGCTCACTAGTTTGATTTTTTTTTTTTTATACTTGAAGGCCGAATCTGGGTCTCTTATAACCCTCGACCCTATGCACATAACCAGGCCATACGCCATAGAGAGCGGAAAATACAAACCCTAGGCTCCCTTTGTTTCGCATTTTCTTCATTTTCCGATGTTCAAGTCGTTTAGGAAAAGAAAATGAGTCGAAGAGAAAATCTTTTCGTAATCGATGAAAAACCTATGCTTTGACTCGTGAAATTTCATTCTTTTTTCAAAAATCAGAAATCATTTTTCAAAACATAACTTGACCTGTTACAGGGAAATTCATTAGAACAGGATCTAAGACCTGTTACAGAGAAGTTAATACAAACCAAAATGTAATATAGATGAACTTGTAAACCCACCCATTACACAAATTATCATGCTCAGCGGTGTCCACAGGATTGCTTGGCTAGCAGTTCCAAACTTCCCAACAGAAACTATGCCAACCAAGATCATTTCTAATGATACCGAAATCTGCGACAAGTTATAACATCAAGCAAATTATCGCAGCCTTGCTCCTAGTTCCAAGTCCCACAGTTCGATCCTATCTGTTAAGCAACAATGCAGACTGATATTTTAAACCAGGAAATGGCACCGCAATTAAAGGAATATGATCTTTACATTCTAAAAATCTTCTGCAGAAGATCAGATCACTTTTATGACCTTTGATCCCACATTTTTCTTTGCTCATCTTTCGTGACCAATAACCAAAGCAAAATTTGCAATAGAGCGTCTAAAGTACCTAGCTACAAAGTATTAATAAACATATTGCATTTGTGAATAATTGCCTCCATCAAGTATATAAGCAAAATCCAAATGAATCGCAACTGGCGTAATGAAAATCTGAGACTCCTTTTAGAGCATCGAATCAAGAATACACACATAAAATAATCAGATGCCTCCATCAAGTTTACCTTTAAAGTGCATCTGGTAGGTTATTACCTTCCTTTTGGTATCTTACCAGCTCAAAGCATTGACTATAGCAGTGGCAGCAAGAGAAAGTCCTCAGAGAAATTTTAGTACTCTGGCCGACTTGTACCGTAGTCAGCAAGACGTCCATCAAACTTATGGTTCTCTTTGAATAGAAGCAGACTGTGTGACGAGCCAGGCCAGAATAATTCACATAAAAGAATAATATAGATATATAATTGACCAGCGACAACAATCCAAGTACCCCCGTCACAAAAAATAGCCTAAGCCATCAATTGGAAGTCCATCACCATGATCAAATTGCCATTCACTTCTGCACATGCATCTTCTTTGAAGTAACTAGAAAACACAGGACTCTGAAGGGAGATTGTGTTAAGGGAAGAGTTGGAAAAAATAATTGCTTTATGATTTATCATAGTGCCAAATTTCCTGGTAAAACTAGTAAACTTCTCTCTCTCTCTCACCATATGCCAGTAACAGAAGAACTTCAAGCAACAAAAGAGGGGAAAATTTACCTGTAGGCAAATGACATGGGCAACTAAGAAAAAAATCCTTGAGAAACATAAGTTCCATTTCGCAAGCTACCCAGCCATTACAGCTGTACCTAATTAAAACTTACAGAATTTAAGGGTTTAACAGTATATCTACATAGGCTTTTACCCATAATTGCTGATAAAAACTCAACCACAAGAACGCACGTAATATTTTGCAGACAACACATGCTGGCACTCATATGCAATGACTTTTTAATATGCAAAAGGAAAATCTATATACTGATCCCAAGAAAGATTCAGCAAAATAACAACGAAAAGAAAATGAGAGAAATTGCACATCGTCTCCTCCATCTGCGTGTTTATCCAAATAGCAGCTTTCATCACTGAATCATCAACTTCGACACAAATATCATCCAGAATAGACTTTTTGCTTGACAAAGACATAAAGCAAAAAGTAATAGTTAGGTGATTACTACTGATGGAATTTCTCAGCCACTTCAAATTAGCAAGATATACTAAACAAGGGAGCATAGATATTACTGAATTGGGATTCTAAGCTATCTTGTTTCATAATGGGATCGTAGCTAAATTTAGAACATTAGAGGCTGGTCCCACAATTTGTGGCACGAGCAAGGGATTTCAATTTATGACGCACTTCCAGTTTTTTAAATGGACAGCAAAGATAAAAGGGCTAAGTGACATTCTTGATCATTTGTCTACTATAGTAATAAGAGCCAGTACTGATATCTTATCTGAAGTTGGACTTCTTAGAATTAACTTTTGGTCTTTCACCCGTAAAAACTGCAGGAGGATATTACTAAAAGAGAAGCTTCCATGAAATGTTAGAGACCAATTCAAGCAGATTTTTATACAAATTTTTTCAAGTCTACATTGATATCTAGCAAAAGCACGCTCAATTTTAGTCCAAAGGGCAAATTCACTCGGAACATTTCTTAAAATAATCATTTCGGGAAAGATAGTAGTTTGCCTTATCTGTAGCCGCTATTCTGACTTGATAGTACCCAGAGCGTAAGTCTCAGCTTAGTGAAATAAGTTGCCTTACCCAAACGATTGAACAAGTCAACCACCGGCGAGATGGGGTATTTATTCTTCACCGTGACCTTATTAAGAGCACGAAAGTCAACACAAAGTCAAGTTGGTAATTTTTCTTACACCTCCCCCTCCGCAGCCCAGGAAGACGCCTTTAAAATAAAGAGCTCTGAATACTAGAAGAAAAGCATTTGCACCTAACAAATTAATCGATATCCCGAAATGTCAGTAATTTTATTTCTTTCTTTTCATACATAACCAAAGAATGGAAAAGATTCTTCAAGAGTATTAGGGCCCACAAGTACATGATAAATACCGCCAAAGCCTAATACTGCAGAGGAAATAAAGTGAAGTACTCCAGATACAAAATATGGCAACCTCACCCTACTTTGTCATTTGTGTACAAACTTTTACTGTTTGATAAATATTAGGCACAGGATACACTATTTACAAGTACACCTACCACTTGAATACAGAGATTTTTTACAGAACCTAGATGTAATGAGGAAAAAATTTCACCTTTCTTCCATGCCTCCAAAAGCCACATGATGAAGAAAGAGTCCAAGTAGACTGAAAACAACCTAATTGATGGACATGAGACGCAACGAGATGATGTATCAAAGCAAATGTGTCATTAACCTGGCTCGCACCATCATTTCATTACATTTTCGATGGAAAAATGGCTAGATTTCGGAGATGAATCAAGAGTTTAACCAGAAGAGGAAAGATACTCTATTCATGGTGAGATACTGAACCCATAACTCCATCGGCGATAAATCTGCAGAGAACCCCATTCCAACTATTTCACTGATAAGTGTTCAGCTCTCGCATTTTCACTGTTTTTAAGAAGTCCTTGGATTATTGTATTATAAGTAACACCATTTGGAGAGCAGCAATTTTCCTCCATCTCTTTTAGCAGCTGATATGCTTCCTCAGTGCATCCTTCTTTGCACAATCCACTCATAATAATCGAATATGTCCAGACATCAGGTTGCAAGCCTCGAGCATGCAAAGAATTAAATGCATTGCATCTTTGAGCTTTCCAGCATTGCACAGGCCATATATTAGAATGCTGTAAGTCACAATGTTTGGGACTAATTTCAAATCTTCCATACGTCGAAGCGACATCATGGCCTTGTATATCTGTTGTATTTTACACATGCCATCCAAGAGAGCATTAAAGGTATAGCAATTTAAACATAGATGACGAGATTGTATCTCTTTAATTAGCTCTTCCGAGGATTGAAGGTTCCCAACTTGACAATGTCCTTTTATGAGAGTGTTATATGTGATTACATCAGGAATCAAGCCCTTTGAAACATTTCTTGGAAAAGTAATATCGACTCATCTACTCTTTTTGCTCTGCAGTATCCATTAATCAATGTGTTATAATTAACAATATCGGGGAAAATCCCATTTCAACCATCAAAGTAAGTACTCTCCTAGCATCGTTCATCCTATTTTCCAAGCAATAACCATTCATCAATGTATTATAAGTGAAATTATTAGGCATTTTACCTAATTGAATCATCTGGGCGACTATGACCTCTGCATCTACAAGCATTCCCTCTTTACAATGTGCATCCATTAGAATAGTGAAGGTTTGAACATCTGGCATTACTCTCTTTACACCATATGAATCAGCAGTCCTCAAGCTTCTTTCAATTGCCTGGAATTGCACACTCCTTGAATGACGGAGTTATAAGTGAAAACAAAAAACAGTTTTCATTAGAACATTTTTGTGAACAAAATGCACCCTAAAAGCCTTGGGGAAAATTGTCCCATTAGTTCTAGACCTATTGTATGGATGTCAATTCGGTCCTCAACTTTTCAATTTTACCAATATAGTTAATGAATCATTTAGCTGTACTTGGTGGCCACACATTGCTTTTGAAATTTTAGTTCGGGGAAATTAATTTTATTTTTCGGTCCCTAGGTTGGGAAATCTCACTTTAATTTCTATATTTTGTTTTGTTAGAATTCCTATCATTATATGGTTCTGTGGTGACAATTAAGTCACTTTATCAAAATTACAGGGACAAAACTTGTTATTTGCCCGAATAATTTTAAGTAAGTCTTTTTCGAAAAGAATAGTTTTAATTTCTGATGATTTAGTTGAACTTTCCAAATTATTTAGAAATCTCTCTCCGTTGATGTAGTTTTTCAAAGCAATCCTTATAAGAAATAATGTCAATTTTGGTCTTTTTCAGTTCTAAGGTTCAAATTTTGAAAACACGGAAATCAAAATTTCTACCAAACGAATTCTCATTGAGAATTTTTGGAAATGAAAACAAGAAATTGCAAAATTTCCTCGTACCAAATATTCCCTTAGAGTCCCGCAAATTATTCTTCTTTCACACTCTCTCGTTCTTTCACAAGGATTTTATAAAAAAAATGTCCAGAAACTTATTAAGTAATAAAAGAAAGAAATATTTCATTTTCAATACATTCACTGTCCATGATGTTGCTTATACTACTTTGAAATTAACACACAAAAAGCGAAAATCACCTTCTGGGTTCAAATCACAACAACAAAGGACAGGATGAAAAATACGCCGCGGTGGTGCCAATGGTGGTAATGTCAACCCATGGGAAATTACCAAAAAAGTCTTAAACCTATTGTATTTTTGAAAATTCAGTCATAAACCTTTTAATTGTACCGCGTAGGACGGTCGGCGTCCACGTCGGCGATTTTCGGCCAAATTTGGCCTAATGGTCTTAATTGATAAAATGTGAAAATGTTTAGAACTCAATTGGCACAATTAAAAGATTTATGATTGAATTGGTAAAAATGTAATAGGTTTAGGACTTTTTTAGTAATTTTCCCATCAATCCACTACTTTGGGTATCCATGGAGGATTCTTTGCCGTGATGCCTCGTGAGCACTGTAAATTTATGAAGTAAAGAAGTTAAGAGAGAGAGGGTGGTTCATATTTGAGCTTTGCATGGACTGACAATTGAGTAAAAACATATCGGCTCCCTCGCAATGGCACCCTGGTAAAATTTATGAACTTCGAGGGTGGTTTTTTTGGTGAGAAAGAGTCGTATCATTTTCGGTCCACCGAATTCGGACCAAGTAAGTCCTTTTCCTTTTATGTCTAGTGGGGCTCGGTAGTGGTATGCGGCTCTGCGGGCGAGGTGGGGAACCAGCAAACCCCGGCCAAAAAAAAAGTGTTCTGTGGTTAATAGTAACAAGGAAACGGCGCAAAACTAGGAAAAAAGAATAAATTAACGAAGGAAGAAGAAGACTGATAGAGCTTAGTATAGAACTTAATTTAAATTATCATAGGATGGAAAAGCTTCAATTCGAATTTATAATCAATGGTAGAGATTTTTGTAAAAACATAATTTTGTGGATCTTTGTAAATTGCCATTTTAACCACTGTTTAAAATACATGGCTATTGTTACCTAATTTTCAGTTATGGATATTTTTTGAAATTTCAGGCCGCAATCGAGAACGGTATTGGATTTACTTTTATAATGTAGAGATGGTGCACTGTCAAAACAGTGAGGTGCTGGTGGTTTCAAACGAGGGAAAATTTCGAAGTGAAAGAAGGCTTGGCCCATCTTTGGTAATTATGGTTGAATATCTAAAAAAGCAACTTAGATTAACCTGTGCAACCTAGAAATCCAACTTAACTAGTTTTCGTTCCTACATTTGGCAATTTAATTTTTACTGGGGACGTGTTTTCCTTTATCGTTGGTCAGAAAAAATTTCCTCCTATCAGTTCATGTGGGTTACATGCTTGAATGTTACCCATACATAACTCTAAAATATAAACAAAAAACAAAGAAAAGAAACAGAGAAAACCAAAATCAGCCCACCCCCTTTCTTCCTTTCTTTCTACTTGTTCAACTAGTGTCGCGACCCGCCTTACTTCTACGAACCAGAGATTAAATGAGTTCGGAGACATGATTACACTAATTGAATGACTAGTGCCCTTTTGGTACATTTTATCCTGTTCATTTTAGAAAATATCTATTAGGCAGTTTGGATTGATTTTAGGACCTATCTTCTAACATATGAGGTGATCAAGCGAGTATACAATCATTAAATTAACGATCAGCAGTCAAGATAGATATACAGCCTAGAGTTCTAATCCTAACTAAGGAGACGACATTTAACATATCGAAATCATGCAATTAGATAATGATCAGAATAAATTGCACAAATAATGACATGGCATCCATTTTTAGGATATTCAGAATCCTATGGTATAGCCCTAAAGGCTTGTTCAATTTAAGCACAATTTTTTTGGAAATATTTTCACATATTTTTAAGGAAAATTACTCAAAATCTAGCTATTTAAGCTATTTCCTAATTTTGAAAAAAAATTAAAAAAACTTTTTAAAAAATAATAGTAAAATATTCGGATTCGGGTCGGGTCATAGGATCCGGGTCTGCGAACCTGACCCAAATTGGTTGACCCGGGTTGGGGGTCGGCCTGGGTCGCAACCCAGGTCCTGAATTGAATTGGGCTCGATTTGGTGGATAAAAACAAAAAAGTTCCGGTTCAACCGAGTCGAACTGGCCCCGAGGGGCCTGTATATCAGTCTGACCGGGTCTGTAGGCCCGGCTTGAACCTGCTCTCGCTTGCATAGGCATGCGAAAATGCTGGCCAGGCGAGATCCGGCGATTGGCCGGCCATCTCGTCCGGCCATTGGCCTCGCCTACCTCGACACCTGGGGCCAAGGCGGCCCCCGTTTGGCAGGCCACAGTGGCCACTAGCTGAGCCCCAACCGGGGCTCTTTGAGCCCAAACGACGATTGAGGCTTGGCCAGCTGGCCCAGGTGGAACCTTGGCCTTGCCTGGCCGTCGGTGGCCACCGCGAGGCCAGGCAAGGTCAGCCATCCCGTCGGCTGGCTCTTACTTCGCTAGCCGTGAGCCAACAAAAAATCTTCTGCTAGGCATTTCATCAAACACCTTGTGTGCATAGACAAAAACAGGGGATTCCGGCCTACTTTGAGGCTCTGGCCTGCTTCGATGGCCAAGACTCGCCTCTAACGACAACATCTGGACTGGGAGCAAGATTGGTATGGGTCGGGATTTGCGCGAAATGGCCGGCGTGAGTCCCGGTCAACCTGCAAACAGAAACAAGGGAAGACAGAGCCTTTGAAGAACTTACCGATCAGGGTTGCTTCAGGGAGGTCGCCGATCAGTCTGTGGGCAATGGCAAGGTTGGCTGCTTCCTTTTAAAGACCTGCAAGCTCTCAACTCTCCCTTTCCTCTCTGATTCTCACTCAAAATCTCTCTCTCTCTCTCTCTCAGCTCTATTTTTGGCCAACCTTTTCTCTCTCGTCTTCGCCGGTTCATATAGCGGCTATTGGCCACTTGCCCTCTGCCTCCCTATCTCTCCATTAAGTGCTCTTAATTGCTTTCTGCTCCATTGACTTTTGTGGTCAGATTTGCGCGGTGGAGTGGCTTCTCCGCTTTGTCCCAGGCGGCGGCCAATTGCAACAACAGGGGAGGAAGGAGGAAAGAGGGAGAGAGGCCGGGCCGTGGGGGGAAAAAGGGAGGGAGTGGGCTGGGCTGGGCTAGGCCCAGCTCGTGTGTGAGGAAGGGAAAGAGGAAGCGGGCTGGGCCCGCGGGGGGGAAGGAAGGGAGGGTCGGGTCAGGCCTAGTCCGACCCCTCGCGATCCGATTTTTTTTATAAATTAATTAAAGAACAAAAATACATTCTAATAATACAAAATGCACCTAATGTCTATATGCAATGTAATTGAAATTAATTTTTTTTTTGTTTTAGGAAGTAAAGAAAATCCACTCCTAAATTTTGTTCAATTTAATTGGATAATTAAAAATAGATGTCAACAACCAGGCATCACCACACTCCACCTCGCCGTCTCCGGCGCTCTACCTCACTGCATCCACTGGCGTCTCTACTATGGCCCCGTCCACCATGAGCGAATCGTTGCTGACTAGGCACCGGTGGAAACAGAGGTGGCAGAGAAAAGCGGGCTCGAAAGAACAACTTTAATGAACTCAGGCAATTTCTCTAATTTCGAAAGAAGGAACTATTAATTAACTCATATATAGCATCATCATTTAAATGGAGATATAAGATATTGTAATCGGGTTAATGAAACCAAAGTTGCTGAATGTTTACCAATTATCCATCGTACGTAATCATTTCTTTAGTCAATTGGGTTCCTATATTATAAACTTTTTTTTATCAATTAGTTAATGAAAATCAAAGGCTCTGAGTTTTTACCAATCATTTGATATCATTCTTAAACTCTTTTTATTGATTGGATGTCTGAATTATATGTTTTTCCTGTTCATGTTAGTTTTATATTAAAAGAATAAGTGAAAATGCCGAAGCGGTAATCAAGTTATCACTATATGTGGCTACTAAAAAGGAAAAATTACAAAAAATGTCCTAAACATATTGCATTTGTGTCAATTTAATCCTAAACCTTTTAACAATTTGCCAATATAGTCCATCCCGTCAATTTTGGCCATAAATTGATGATGTGGATGCCGGTCATTCTACGTGGCATGACTGATGCTTGCCTGGAAAATTTTTAAATTTTTTTCTTTTCTTTTTTCTTTTCTATTCTATCTGTTTCTGTCTAAGTATTCTTTGCCTCCACTTTGTCGCTTGATACATAGACAGTTGTATCCCGCAATTCATGTGTGAGGCCCACCTACACGTGAGAAATGTTAAAAACATATATAGTTAAATTATGCACAAATGATTGTCTGGTATGTTAATCTTTTTCAAAGACGAAGAAGCTGATCTTGGCTAGTTAGGTTACTCTTCAGCCCTTGAAATTTTTCATTGGTTAATTTCGTGGATCAAGTAGAAAGTGAGTGTAAACCTAAGCGAGTGATCCAAATATTAAATTATCTAATACTTGCTAGCGTGGAGATTCCAACATGCGCCGATCACACATCATTCTCAACACATTAAAAGACTGATTCATTAGCACTAAATTTCTATCATACCCAAGGACCTTCCTCCTCTTTTCACTGAAACAACCGAAGGAGTTTCTTGAACATTGAAAATAATTTTTACGGGTCAAATTTCACAGCGGTCCTCCACTCCCCACTGCTGACCCAACCTCCACTTTACTCTCTCCCCGTTCCCCCGGTCCTCTAGTCACTATTGCTGACCCAGCCTCAGTGCACCCCCCCATCGCGCCCACCGGCCATCTTCAATGCTTGGTTCCTACCATCATATCTCTACACTAGAAAGAGAGAAAGATGTTGCTACCCTGCCTAAGGTGTTCTCTAGAGGAACGGGACTAACGAATTGTCGCACAGGAATGGGGGTCCCTCTAATCGAGGTGATAGCTCTCATTCGAAGTGGGCCTCCCAAACCATCGACGTTTGAGGAATTCTATTGATTGATAAAAATTTCTATCTGATTGGAGTTGTCATTGACATATTTGAGGCCAGTTAGGAGCCAAGTCAAGTATGGGAAGAAGCTTCACTTACTACGAATTGAGATTTTAAGGTTGCAGACTTGGCTATGGTAATTGTCTAATTAACGTCCTTTCTGTACCGATTCTCTATCTTTCAAAGATGTTTTTCATGCGATCTTCACCCATTTTATTATCCTAAGCCACTAAACAATGTCCATGCATGTGTGTGTAATCAATTAAGTAAACAATCAAGATCAATGCGATGTAGATAAGGTGCGAGAAAATAAACCCAATACGATGTTGGGTAAAGAATATACATGGTCTCGCTATTGAGTCTTGAGACACGAAGCCCGTGAGCTCAATCCAAAATCTATTCTATGTCTAATTCTAAACTAAATGATTGTTATAATGCTTTTTAGAGAACTCAAGTAATATCCACAAAACACTAAGCGTGATAGAAAAGCATCGTAACATGGCTTGGATCTAATCTCTAAAATGCAACGCATGGAAATCAAACACTACTCAGCTATACAATCATAAACCAAGAAAATAACATGAACACACGAAAGAGACGTTCCAGGAACGTCTAGGCAAGTCAATGCTCTCATGGGATACTACCTTTCATCACATAGTGACATATATAGGACGTACATGATGTGACTGCATTTATCTTGAGATGCAATCTGCAATAAGACTACAATCGAACGTGCTTATACTAATGCAAACAATTTCCATTCATGAAAAAATTATTGACGCACCCGAAATGGCTTAGATGTGTATGAAAACATTTATTCATGAAAATTCCACTCTTTTTTTGATGTAGCAATTATCCTGATGCATACTTAATCAACGGAAAAGTAACACGAGGGATAACTAAGTGAATGAAATGGCCCATCGTGGAAAAGGAGGTAGGGACAGAGCAAGTATTTACTTATTTCATAGATAAAAGTTCTTTATCTTGTTTTATTTTATTATTTTGTATCCACCACACTCTCAATGTCCATACTAACCCCTCAAGAATATAATCCGATCTCTGAACCTGTTTTGTATGGATCTTTCTTTACTAAGAGGGCAATTGTTTTGCATAAGATGAATGATTTGAAAATCATTTTCTTAAAAATAATCACTTGTATCACTTATGAAAATGAATAAACGAAGAATATATTCATTATTCACGAAAATGTTTAGACATAAATTATTGTCAATATTGAAAATATCTTTTATTGACTAATTATTTCACGCAATATAAGCTATTATTTTTAGAAAAATATTTTTTAAATAATTCATTTTTTAAAAAACAAACGGAGCCTAAAAGCATTTGAACAATAGTCTCCATAGCTAGAATCTAGAACACATATAATCAAGTAAAAGGAATTTGTGTACCTGATTTGGAATCCATCGTTCTTGATACGGAATAGCGACGATTCTCAGCGTAAGTTGTTCTCCTATATTACCCTCTGTATCACTGGTTCAATGAGACTGCCTCTTACAATTAGTGCTTGCTCCTTATGTGAGATAATTGTGCGTTAGGGTTAGAGGTGGGACTTAAGCATTAGTTTTAGAGTTTTAAGTTAGGCTCTCTCCTTACGGGCCGGGCCTTACTCGGCCCACACTAGCCAATCCCATATTAGACTAATAAGAATCTTTATATCTTACTTTATTAGACCAATCCCGTAAAACAGTAAATTACAATCTCAATTAATGTAGCCCACATCAGAAAAACTCTTACATTCTCCTACTTGGGCTATATTAATTGAAATTGTACTGTATGTGCACACCTTTATGTTGGTCTAGAGATAATTCTTAATAGTCAATCCAATCCCATAAAGTCTCAAATATCGAATCATGGCAGTAACTGCATGTATACACATAGAACCTTCCATGGTCATAAATGCTTTTAACTTTATTGATATGGATTCAATATGATAGTGTGTCAATTGGATAATACCTCAAAAAGAGTAATACCTTATATGTCATCTCCTTTGTCAGTCCACATTCTCTTTCCTCAAGTGTCACTAGAGAATATCCTTATGGTTCTAATGAATCTCCATATGTCTTATCCTTATAGTTAACTTTACTTTATGTGTAATCATACATATCCTTAAGGCTAATATTTGGATGCCCCTAGCTTTTACTCAAGGTTTACACAATACCTTGAGATTTTCACCAGATATATGTATTCGACAGGATAACAATGTATTCATAAACACCTTATTGAATGCAAATGAGTTTATACATATCCAAAAAAAATGTTACTAAATGTAACAAAACACAGATGTAAACTTTATTAGAGTAAAGACAAAAGCATCTTCCACTAAATAATATCATTTCATAATGCTCCTAAGCCCATGTCAATAACATGTCGTTCAAATACACAAGGGAGAACACATTTAGTTAGTGGATCTGCAATCATATTATTTGTGGAAATATGCTCTATTATAATGTCACCATCTAAACTGTTTCTTTTATGGTCAAAAACTTGGTCGCCATATTCTTAGACCCCTTGAGACCTTTGTTATTGTTGATAACAACACTGCAGAGTTATTGTCGATAACAACACTGCAGAGTTATTGTCATGATACAATTGTATGGGCCTGTCTTCAAAATCAAATATGGTCAACTCCCTAAATGAGGTTCCAGAGTCAAATTGCTTGAATAGCTGCTGAAGAGCATGCTATAAACTCCGCTTGCATGGTAAAAGATAATATAGATTTCTATTTCTTACTTTTCCATGATAGTGCACCTCTTGCTAACTTGAAAATGTACCATGTTGTTGACTTCATGTCATCCTGACAGCTAGCAAAGTCTGCATCCGAATACCTTACTAGCTGCAGGTCTCAAACATATATTTAATTAGCATATAGTCTATTGTCCTCTTTAAGTACCTCAAAACCTTCTTAGCAGCAACCCAGTGATCGTATCCTGGATTAGACTGATATCTGCCTAGAAGTCCTATTGCAAAAACAATGTCTGGTTTAGTGTAAACTTGAGCATACATGATACTTTTAAGTGCAATAGCATAAGGTACATCCTTCATTTGGGCTTTTTCAATATCTGAATGAGGACAATGTAATGGATTCAATTCATCACTCTTAATGACAGGAACAATATGGTCCTGTAATGCTGCATACTGAATCTTTCTAACATATGATCAACATATGTATTCTGAAACAAACCCAATACTCGGTGAGAACGATCCTTATGGATCTCAATGCCAAGGACAAAAGACGCCTCACCAAGGTCCTTCATATAAGAAGAATAAATTTCCACCCACTGACCTTGCAGTACATACATTGATCCACTTTGTTCTCAACAAAACCGAATGAAGTGACAACACTATGAAACTTTAAGTATCATTGTCTAGAAGCTTGCTTGAAGCCATAAATTGACTTTTTCGGTCTACACACGAGCTTACCCGAATTATTTGTTGCAAAGCCTTCGGGTTGTACCATATAGACCTCTTTATGAAGGTCTTTATTCAGAAAAGCAGTTTTAACATTCATATGGTGTAACTCCATATCAAAGTGAGCTACTAATGCCATAATCACTCTGAAAGAATCTTTAGAAGAAATTGGAGAAAAAGTTCTTTATAGTGTACTCCATCTCTTTGAGTGAAACCCTTGGCTACCAATCCGACTTTAAACTTCTTGATCTTTCTTCTGGAGTCTCTTTTGGTCTTATACACCCATTTGCAGCCGATGGGCTTGTGACCTTAAGGCAATTCAACAAACTTTCAAAAACCATTATGTTTCATAGATTGCATCTCATCTTTCATCACATCCAACCACATATCTAATTGAGGACGAGAAACAACATATGTATAAGTCACTAGATCAATTACTTAGCCGATATCGTAGTCATGCTCTCCCAGATAGAGTATATAGTCCGGTGGTATAGCTCATTGTCTCTACTTGATTGATCTCTTGAGTGGAGCTTATTCAACCTCATCCTGCAGCTGAGGGGTTTGAGGAACTTCATCAGTAACTGCATCAACAACATGATCCTATACCAAAGCAGGTTCAGTCTGTGATGTAGGATGCTCCACATTCGTTTGTATAGGTAGAGGAAAAAAAAACACAGTATTCCCCACCATATTGTTATCCTCAATAGTCTGTAAGCAGCTATCCTCTTCGGTTACATCAAACTCCAGAAACTTCACTATCAGTGATTCCACAATTCTTGTACTTCCATTAGGATTATAAAATCGATAACTCTTCGAATGATTTGGGTAAGATACGAAGAAACACCGAGTGGTTCTGGAGTCCAACTAACCTAACGTTGGATTATATAACTCCACTTCTGCAGGCATCCCCAGATATTAAGATGATTCAAGCTCGGTTTTAGTCTATAACTCAAAAGGAGTTAATGAAACAGCTTTGGTAGGAACACGATTTAGTATGTAGAGAGCTGTTTTCAAAGCTTCACCACACAAAAAATCAGGTAGGTTGGTCCTACTAATCATACTCCTCATTATGTCCACAAGGGTGCGATTGTGCATTTCGACCACACCATTTTGTTTAGGACTCCCAGGTATAGTAATTTGAGCTTCTGTCCTAGAATCCTCTAAGTTTTTGGCAAATGGCCCTTTAAACTATCCAGCTTCGCTATGCTTGCCTAAATACTCTCCACCATAGTCAGATTTGACAACCTTCATGACTTTTCCCCACTGATTCTCGACTTCAGTCCAAAAAAATCTTGAACTTGTCAAAAGACTCAAACTTTTTCTTAATCGAGTACAGACAACCATATTGGGAATAGTCATTAATAAATGTGATGAAATAAAAAATTTCTACACATGGTTGCTGTATAGGGTCTATTACTATCAATGTGGATGACCTCCAACAGATCAAAACTATAGACTGCAGTTTTCTTCTTTATCTTAGTTATCTTACCTCTATAACAGTCTACGCAAATCTCTAGGTCACTTTTAAGAGTAGGCAGAATGTCGGCTTTTATCGGCCTTTTCACTTTTTCCCTAGAGATGTGACCAAGTTGTCTATGCCACAATGCATAAGATTGTTCCTTAGGTAGAGGTCTTTTAAAAACAATCTTTTTAGCTGTATAAGTAATGTATATATCATTGGGAGTTTAAGCACAATCTGTACAATCCATTGGACATATTGTAGTACCCAACCTTATTTGAATTAAATAACATAGAAATAATATTGTTCTTTATTTCAAAAGAGTAGCCACACATGTCCTAACATGATACGGAAACTAAGTTCCGTCTAAAGGAAAGTACAAAAAGTGCATTTCTTAACATCATATTAAAACCAATATCTAGAATTAAAATGACATCTCCCACGAACTCGACATCAACTTTATTGTTGTTTTCCATGATGAGCTTTGATTCATCCTGATTTGGCTTTATCAGGTTTATGAATTTCCGCATGGTAAACGCAACATGATTTGTTGCACCGCTATCTAGCCACCATAAACTGGATAGGGCTTCTGACAAGTTGAATTCATAAACAAATGCCAAAGAATCATTAATTACATGCTCACGCTTGGAAAACCAAGAATTATATTTATTGCAGTCTTTCTTTACGTGACATCTCTTCTTATAAGAGAAGGGCGGCCACCATCCTTCTTGAAGGATGCATTCTTATGACCCAAACAATCATAATGACATGTGATTTCATGAGTCCCTTTATGAGTATGATTTTTGGACCTCTTACTCTTCTTGTCCCTAACCCCACCAGAACCATAATACTTCATATTGAAGTGTCCTTGTAGATGTGTCTCAATCTCAGTATTAGACAAGACATGGTTTCTAGCTTCCAAGGCTTCCATCATTTGTCTAACAGTGCAGTCACGTGGCGAAACACTCTTCAAATATTCCTGAAAGGATTGCTTCATTGATAACAAGCAAATCCAATTGCTTTTTTCCCAAGAAGCAAAGTGTGCTTTCTCGAGATCCGTACTGGTGGCAGTGAGATCTGCTAGCTTTTCCTTAGTAAGAGTAATATAATCGTCCACCAGTTCCATCACAAATAGAAAATCCTCTTACAATTTCTTAAAGTTTGAATTAGAAAGAACATCAATCCTAATAGAGTTGCCGTTTTCAAAGAAGGTAACTAATTTGACAAGCAATGTATATAATTAGCATCATGTGAGTACCGCGTAACTTAAAACCATGCAAGTATACATCCTGAGAGTTCCATATGTCATTATATAAACACCTTTGGGCCGAATATGTGTATACTCTCCACATGATAGTAGTTATGAGAATATATTCCAACCTTTGTGAATTCACCACCTTTGGGTGTATGAGCCACTAGGATCAGTTACTCCTCAAGCATATGCTGTACATGTGTCCCTCCATAAACTTATACACAATCACCTCCTTTGGGAGTATGACCACACATTAGATTATGAGACATCCCACCATAATATGAGACCGATATTTCTCAAACCCAATCAAGTGTGTCACTTTGGCTATCACAACCCAATTAAATCCTTGAAAATCTCTCATACCAGGAATATAAATTTTATGTCTCATATTTACCATATAAATGTAATTTTAGACTTGAAGACAGAGGCAATTTGTCACTAAAATCACATGCCATGCCAATTACATTGCTCCATTCATAATACATGTCAAACCTTATACATGCAATCAATGAATTACACTCTACACATTCTGTATGTGATGATATACATGTGAGCTTGCATTTATATTTCCGAAATCATAGAGAAATACGGAAAAATACCCTAAAAATACATGCATATAGGGTTCCGTATATATTTTTACATCCTAAAATGCCTTAAACATGTAAAATAAATACACTACATTGTAGAGAATTTCGATACGAGTACGTCGGTATCAAGAACACCCTAATTGGACGTCGGACGCACCTTTATGTGTCGTCGGAGTGCCCGGCATGTGAGGCGTACGTTCAGTCGGTCCAAATCGGCTTGGACCACCGGTCCTACCAGTTCACCAGTTCGGTCAGTCGGGTCAGGTCAAAAATCAGGTCGGGTCACCTAGTCAACGTGTCGGATCCAAAATCGGGTTGGGTATCTAGGTCGGCCCGCAATGCGGGTCGCTGACGTTAGCGATGACGTCATCCCTGGCGCATGCTGTGACATCTACGATTTGGACCTTGAATCAACCAAGAGAAATGGCTAGGGAATTAGTATGTGGACCGATTCGAGGGTTGGTTATGGACCAATCGGTTTGGTTAGAACAGGTATTTAAAGGATCGGTCATGGTTTGGTCGAAGGATCGTTCATGGATCGGCCAAGCGATCGATAGTGAAACAACCCCCCAATCATGCAAATTTATAAGAGTGATTCGACCATAGATCGACCGCTCGACCATAAGGGTCGGCAGTGGGATAGTTAGGCATCGAATTGATTGACGGGTGGTCATGGATCGATGCCGCGCGGGCATGTGTCGGTTGCGGGTGATTCCGCTTGGTCATGCACCGGTCGCGGTGACCATGGATTAATTCCGTTGTGATCGATTCCATGCAACTACATGACAACCGAGGGTCGACCATGGATCGTTGATGCTCGAACGTGGACCGGTCACGAATCAGCCACGTATCATTGTGATGAGTTGGGTAGGCCATGGACGGGCCATGGACCAAGCGAAGAGCCCTGTCACTTGGTCGCGAGCCAGACCATGTGCTGGCTGTGCTCGATTATGGACCGACTTTATGCCCGTTAGTTAGGCCACGAGCTAGCCCCATGCCCGGCCTTGTGCCAGTCACCATGCCTGACACTTGTACAAGGCCTTGTGTCCGTCAGTTCCGGCTAACACTAGCTCCAGTGTCGATCAGGCTTGGCCACGGGCCGGGCATTGTGCCTGGCCGTGTGCCAATACCTGTGTTGGGGGCATGTACCGGTCCCTCGCTCATGCAGTCGGCCCTGCGCCCATGTACTCGACCCTACGCCAATGCTGCCTGGTCAGGCCTGGCCGAACAGGCCTTGAGCCTGGTCAGTCCGATTGGTTCAGTCTTGTGCTGTTCAGTCTAGATATTGGCACGACTACATTCGGTCATGCTTGGACATATTTCTACGCCGAACCTCGGTCCAAATAAGATGGTCGATCGTGTATGGCTCATAAAACTCCCAATTACTTTAGTTGCTTATTAAGTTAAGCCTCAGTGAAGTTTAGTGTTCAAAGGAATATGAGCCATTGGAATTAGTGAGAGGCACCAATTATTGAGTGTTATTGAGATGGACACAAGTTCACATGCCTAAAGACTTCATGAACAAGATGACAAGTTGACTTGGCAAGTCAATAGCATTATTGGCAACTTCTTTTGCAAGTTGACCAATAATAGAGCTTATTCCACAAGACACTAATAATGGAGACCAAGGCCAATAATTGAGTGTCTTGAAGATCAAGATAGAGACTCACGCCCAATTGAGAGAAACCAAGGCCAAAGACATATCTAGAAAAGCCATCATTAGGATCTTAGACTTAAATGGCCTAGTAAGGCATGATTACCTACTTAACAACTTGGAAGCCAAGTTAGGGAAGGAATAGCTCAAGTTAAAGGCTTGAAGATGAAGATTAATGATGGCAATGATTTTCAAGACAACTATCATCATTAGCTTAGACTTTGGCCCCCTCTTCATAATGAACTTTGTAGGCCATATTATAAATAGGAAGTGTCCCCACTTGGCCCTTCTTCCCCACGCCAACCCCACCATTCGGCCAACCATCACTCTCACGCCTCCATACACTTCTTCATTCGGCCAAGCATAAGTCCCACGCCACTTTCCCTTTCGACCCCACTAGATCTTGCCTTTTATTCGATTGTAGTAAGTAGATTCCCTAATCTCGGGATAGGATGTCGTGATACGTTGATGACTTGTGTCTTTACCCGATCCGTGCTTGAGTTTTGCTTGTTACTTGTTTGAGAGTTTTGTCGTTTGCAAAGCATAGTCACGAGTCAAGCACGACTCGACCGCAAAAGAGGGAACATGTATCTTGTACGCACGCTATGGCGTATGGACCAAACCATGCTTGGCAAATGTTCGATATTGAGGCGTATCGAATCCAAGCTAAGTGCGGTTTTGTTCAACATTTGGCGCATCGGATCAAGTCACGAGCCTTGGATCGTGGTCGATATATTAGATGATTACGGTTAATTGTCCATGAATTTCACTTGCACTCACGCTTTCGGGCCCTTTTGTTTGCATGGACTAAGAAAGAATGATAAGAAATTGAATTGTTTGGTGAATGTGATGCATGGACACACGAGGGACTAAAGCCGTCTACGATGGATTTTGAGACGTTGCCTGATGGATTTCGGATGCCTGGTGAATTTCATATGCCCGGTGAATTCCGGATGCCCGATGGATTTCGGATGCCTGATGGATTTCGGAAAAACCGATGGATTTTGATTAATAATAAATGAATCCCGTGTGTTTGTTCTCGTGTGATCGAGATACCATGTGTCGATGCATGTGCCATTTATGTACCATGTTTGATGTTCTCTTGGTTGATGCGTGAACCATGAATAATACATAGCCAAGGTAAGGCACGTCTTTATTATTGATTTGCCATCAACACCCAGGTTGGTAAAGGTTTGGGCGTATGCTTGCGAACGATTACTTCCTCCTAACTTGATATTAGTGGATTTACTTATTGAGTCTTTGACTCACTCCCCGTGATTTTTCCTCAGACTTGTAGGATGGCGACACCACCTGTTTGTTTTGGTACCCCGGTGGAACTAGTCGTGGACGTGCTGGACGTCACAGATGCGGGTGGGGGTAGAGCCTATTGCAAGGTCATCTCCCAAGTCATGGTAGAGGAGGGCCTGGACAACCCCGTTCCTCACACGTACGAGGCTTGGTATATGTGGACCGAGGGCGGCCTGTTCGGTCCCCTCTGCGGGTTCAATGGGCAATTCGGGGGAGTGAATGGTCCCGCACCCGGGGGTGCCGCGAACGGTGTGTAGGTGGGATGGACGAGAAGGGGGAGGAGGCCAGCTTTTGGGAAGTTAGTTTTGGGATCGTTTTGTGGAAGTCATGGTAGCGGAGTAGGATAACCCGACCGTGTTTTGACGGATGTACAAATAGCTAGTGGCCCGAAGACAAGGGCTTGTAATGAAAGTCTCTATCATGTAAATATAAGTGTGCTTGTAGCGTGTTTCCTAACCTCGTTGTTGCTTGATGTTATTGTGATTGTCCCAAGTATACGCTTCCGCTTGCTCGTAACAAAAGATAAAAACAAATGGGACGTCATAAAGATAACCCCCGCGGATCACGATTCCGAGTCGGGGCGTGACACATGCAACACACGCACTAGCCACGCCCGTGCGTGGAGACGTGTGGTGGCTTGTGGGGGTGCGTATGGCGTCCCCTGGTGGTGTGCCACCACTCAAAATGCTCGTCTCGACTAGCATAGTCAGTTTATGTGATCAAAAATATTTTTTTATGAACAAAAAATCACAAAAACAAGCCAAATCCGTACGTTCTACATCCAGTCTATGGTTGCTCTGATGCCACATGTTGGCTGCGAAAACGATACCTAAGATCTCCATAGCTAGAATCTAGAACACATATAATCAAGTAAAAGGAATTTGCGCACCTAATTTGAAATCCATCGTTCATGATGCGGAATAGAGACGATCCTCAGTGCAAGTTCTTCTTCTCTATTACCCTATGTATCACTGGCTCAATGAGACTGCCTCTCACAGTTAACGTTTGCTCCTTATGTGAGATAATTGTGTGTCAGGGTTAGAGAAGGGACTTGACCACTATTTATAGAGTTTTAAGCCAGACCCTCTCATTACGGGCCGGGCCTTACTTGGCCCATACTAGCCAGTCTCATATTAGACTAATTAAGAATCTTTATATCTTACTTTATTGGACCAATCCCGTAAAACAGTAAATTACAATTTCAATTAATGTAGCTCACTTCAGAAAAACTTACACCATTCTCATAATAAGTTTGCAATTCGGCACGACAAAATAGATCGACATATAGAGAAGCACAAGAAGTATATGTGCCCGGATCAAATTCATTTTCGTTCAAGAGGCCCTTGGTCAAGTTCCGGAATACTTGGTATCAGATTCATCTTGCGTACACACTGGCTATGCATCTAATTCGAGAATTACAAGAACAAATTCTAAAACGAATAGCTACTAAATTCTGAAATGAAAGGAAACGAAACACAAGTAAAGTCTATATGACGAAAATAATATATCGACTAAGAAAAGGGAAGCTCTTAGTCTGAATCTGAATCGAAACACACACTGATCTAGTTTAGGAATTTTATCAAACATGTGGTAGACATTTCGGCCAAATGATCTAGATGCGATAATAAGAGAGATATCGTATCCAGAATTATAACAAAGTCTCGAACGCGACCAGATTTCACGTTGGCGAAATCGAGCACTCGATCCCTACCTTCAGCAGAAACAGAGTATGCAGATTTACCTAGACAAAGAGTAATAGCTGACCGCAATTGGTAATCAAATCAGAGGAGTGAAGTTTCAGGAGTTATTGTATTTGAAATTTGGAACTGGCTAAAGGAGGGAGAAGGAGAATCCAACACTTCAATGACGTTGGCCGGAAAATGGGGGCAAACAGAGCACTTCTTCCTGTGGCTGCGAAGCTAGTGGTGTTGGGGAAGTAGCCTACGATGGCAAATTGGTGACAGGGAGAGAGGTAAGGATTCATAGAGGAAATCGAGAGAGAATCACAACTAAACGTGAGAATTCCTTCCCTATACTCTCTGCTCTATTTTCTGAGGTTCAAATGCGAAGAGTCTATGGTGGTTGGCGATCGAAGACGAGCGGCGGTTACTGGTGGATTGGAGGTGGCCGAGTATGAAGAGGGAATCACGACCTAGAAGCTCCTGGAAATGGATGGCGTGAGAGACAATTTCCTGAGCTCCGTGTGTGTGTGTGTTCTCTCTCTACTGTATTCTACCCTGCCGAATGCGTATTTGTTAAAATATATGTATACATGGACGCGACCCTGTAGTGAGATGGGCCAAAATTTTATTAAGTATTTTTTATTTGTTATTTGTTTGTTATTATTTTCATATATTTTTTTATTTTTACAAAAATGCATTGTTAAAAAATTTTGGTGTCAATAAGAGAGAGATAAGTTTTATTTGTGTTTTAATCAAATGGATGAAAAATGTCACAATATGGTTTGACATAAAGCTAGATGGAGGAGGATTAGTGTAGAGAAATGTATTACTTTCTCATGTCATAAAATGTATGCGTACAAGCTTATTTATAGTACATAGAGCATACAGAAAAAGAAAAAAGAAAAAGATGATTCCCTAATATACAATATCAATCAAGGGAATCACGAATCAATCATGTGCCAAGATATCTTGTCAAATCAATTAGGAGCAACAGTATATCCAATACTCCCCCTCAAGATAGCGGTTTATACACATCAAGGACGACTAGCTTGCTTAGTAGATATGCATGTTGCTTCTAACACAAGGGTTTGGTGAAGATGCCTGCAGGTTGCTCTGTTGTCCTTATTCCCTTTGTCTTAATTACTCCATCCTGGATTTTGTCTCTGAAGAAATGACAATTGACTTCTATATGCTTTGCTCTTTCATGAAAAACTCGATTTATTGAGAGCTTAAGCGCAGTATCGTTGTCATAAAACAGAGTCGTTGGTTCTTTTATCCATATGTCGAGATCTTGAAGCAATCCTCTTATCCAAACAATTTCACCGCTGGTTTTCGCCATTGCTCGATATTCTGCTTCAGTGGATGATAATGAAACAATATAGTGTTTCTTCATTTTCCATGAGAGCGGTGAGTTTCCCAACTTGACACAAAATCCTATAATAGATTTTCTACTCATAGGGCAAATGGCATAATCTGTGTCACAATATGCCATCATTTCCATGTTATTATCTCGAGATAGTAGTATTCCCAATCCAGATATCCTTTTAGGTACTTTACTACCTTCAACCCTGCATTCATGTGAGAATGTTTTAGGCCATGCATGAATTGACTGAGAATTTGTATCGCATAGCATATGTCAAGTCTAGTCATGGTGAGATAGATAAATTTCCCAACAAGTCTCTGATATACGTAGGGGTCCTTGAGTAAAGGATCCTCATTCTATGGTGATAGTCCTTTGTCATATTCAGATGTCATCAACTTGGCATTCTGCTCAATTGGAATGATTGTTGGTTTGGAACCTGATAGTCATGCCTCCGATATGATTTGTAGGACAAATTTGTGTTGACTGAGACAAATTCTTTTATCTGATCGTGCAATTTCTATCCCAAGAAAATATTTGGGGGTCTCAAATCTTTAATGTGAAAAGTGGAGTGCAAATATTTCTTGAACTCCGTGATGGTAGGTTCATCATTCCCCATGATAAGTATATCATTAAAATATATCGGTAAACAAATGGATGATGTACCTCGATTCCATGTGAATAGAGCATAGTCGTGTCTTGACTGCTTGAATTCTACCACTGTGAGTGCAGTGGTAAATTTAGCATACCATTAATGGAAAACCTATTTAAGTCAATATGGGGATTTGCATAGATGACATACTCGATCCTTCCCCTGGCTGCATAATCCCGGTGGAAGATCCATATAAATTTTTCCTCTAAATCTTCATGGAGAAATGCATTGTGAACATCCATATGATTCAAATGCCAATCACAGATAGAAGTAACAAAAAGAAAAGAACGAACAGTAACTTCTTTTGCTACTGGAGAAAAAGTTTCTTGATAATCAAAACCTTCCCACTATGTGAAACCCTTGAATACGAGTCTTGCCTTGTATCACTTAATGGAATCGTCTGCCTTATATTTGATTTTATATACCCTCTTGCACATAATGGGCCATCGGTGCGGCGGCAGAGGGACAAGATCCCAGGTTTTATTCTCCACTAGTGCTTGTAATTCATCTGCCATAGCTTGTTTCCATTGGGGATCCTTGACGGCATCATTGTATGAGAATGGCTCATACTCTTCAGATATTTTACTAACGCAACACATATGCTATGGTGACAGACGAGCAAAGCTAACACAAAAAGAGATAAAGTAGTGTGTACCAGATGAGTTTAGGGTCTTCGGGGTTATGTGACTTGCCGAACAGTATCTCCAGCAAAAAATTGTATAAAATTTGTGAAAAAACCCACTATTTACATATTGGCAGGAGGAGGCATTCCTTCAATTAGGGCTAGAGAAGCATCGTGAGTGACAAGTAACGAATCCTATGTACTTATTAGTGATGCGGTGCTCAATTGTAGTTAAGTAAACTTCTAAAGTAGAACTTATAAACATTCTAGTTTTTTTTTTTAGGCAAATAAACATTCTAGTTTAGATTGAACATTCTTTACCACTTTTAAGATAAGTTGTGAATATGCTCAGCAACTATATAGTCCGTATCTTATACATATTGGTTGCAACCATTAATTTCAATATGGCCCCTGGCGGGGACATCCTGATGCACACGCACCCAGGCACCTCAGAGGTCCTCATCGTCCTCCAAGGGCCGATTTGTGATAGGTTCATCTCGTCGTCGGCGAACACCGTCTACTTGAAGAACCTCAAAAAAGGGGATAGCATGATTTTCCCTCAGGGGCTATTGCACTTCCAATTGAATGCTGGTAAAGGTCCAGCACTTGCCATAGTCAGCTTTGTTGGGACATGGTTCATACTCCCTAGCGATAGGACATCACGGGGGTCGCCGAGCCGCTAGAGGGCTTTTATAGTTTGAGCCCGAAAAAGGAAGGGTTTCTTAATTGGAATATGTTTCCTAGATAGAGGTTTCCTACTTTGAATCAAATTATTGTCTTTATATATCATCTTTCTTTTGTAATTGAGAGATGTAATAGAGAGGTGCAATGTGCTAATTATAGTGGAATCATCTGCTATACGTAGCCCTAGTTTAAGGGTGAATCAGGATAAAAATATTGTGTCTCAATTTCTTCTTCTCGTTTGTTACTCTCTATCTCTTTGTGATCTTGCGCTCATTCCGAACAAGCTTCAGCAGTCCGAGCCCTGGGCTTCAAATCTTGGACTTTGCTCTGTTCGCTAATAATTTCCCTTCTGAGTTGGTAGAAGCCACGACTTTCCTTGATGATGCTCAGTTTAAGAAGCTTAAGGGTGTTCTCGGTGGCACTGGCTAAGTGGCTTAATTTCATTTTAGTAGAGAACCGACCCATCAACAAACACCACCTTTTCAAGCCTCTTCAAAAAAGAAGGAAAATAATAATTCGGCTTATATGCTCGCCGTTAATGGCTTTCTCTGGATTTTTCTTGTAAGGTTGTACTTCGGTTTGTTTGTGTGTTGCAGTGAGTCGCTCGAGTGGATATTGATCATTCGTGCCTTTGCTTTCTAACTTGTTATTCTGTTTGGACTTTGGAGCAAAATGCGTCCCTCTCTTCGCCGAATTTTGACTAGATGAATAAAAGCATGTTGCTTCGTCGTTTCCTTGAGATCTATAATGCTTGTCTGGGAATAAATGTACTCGATAAGTCAAGTGATGTAGTAACGTCATCCACCCATTATAGATGTGATTACTTTAGAATCGAGATCCTATCTACATGGGGATAAACTAACATTCGCTGCAGCTTCCAGATCACGATGGCTCATGTCTTGTCGTGTGTTTGACCCAACCAAAGCATTAACTAAGTCTTCGCACGTCATGCCAACACGTTCAATACGTATGTTGGGCATTGTAAGAGGCCAAGTGGACCAATTCACTGACGCGAACTTTTCTATGCATGACTTTATTACGGAGGATTGTCCTGATGGGTGTCATGCGCAAATTCTCCGTTAGAGCTTGGCTTTGGACTTGTTTCCTTTCCCTAAACACACTAGAATCTTGTCAGTGATTGCTTCAACAATGAGCAGGAATTGGATGAGCCCAAATCGTGTGAGCCTAGCGCACATTCACCATTAGATCATGTGAGTCCCACATGGGGCCCACGTTATCCAAAAGTATATGTGAGATGGGCTCACACGCACCAAGTGCATGATAAGATTTTTCTACAAAACTTGATGTGCCTTAAAAGTGTTGAGGTGTTGCGTTTGAATAGCTGTTTGACCAGAAGTTCATATAAATTTCGAATTAAAATTCCTGTTAAATCCATTTTTGGATACTTGCAACTCCCATGTCACCGGAAAGCTCAACTCGTTGTTAGGTATAAGTATTGTTTAGTTTAGATCCTTGGGTTTTGATTTCACCATGTGTTTTCCCCGAAAAGGTGGCTATTTCGTTTGAGACGAACATGGGTGTTGGGCGAATGATGTCTCATTGGAAAGCTTACAATAAACTTAGGTGCTCACGAAGTTTCGGGGTGATATGAGGTAATTCAAAGAAATGATACTAACGTGAGTTCAATATCAATCTGTCAATAAATCTAAAAGTGGGTAAAACTCAATAAATATAAAAGTGGGTAAAACTCGCATGATGTTGACTCATGCGGCACACTCTTGTGCAAGCTTCATGCACCGATTTGCTTTGATGTCAGTTTGGCAAACTTGTAATTAGTCATGGCCACGGTTCGGAACCGGCCGGTTTCGGTTCGTGGCCATGTATGAATCGGAACCGGCTAGTTCCGGGCCGGTTCCGGTTCGTGGCCATGTATGAATCGGAACCGGCTAGTTCCGGGCCGGTTCCGGTTCCAGTTTCTTCCGGTTCCGGCCGGTTCCGGACCTGGAGTGTCCGCTGCTCGGGAGCCGATTGTACGGGTGCATCGAATCCGGCGGCGGGACGGCGCGTCGGATCTTCTTCTTCTTCTTCTGCTGCTCCTCCCTCGCGCGCTCTCTTTCCCGCTCGCCGGATCGTCACATCGCTGGTGGAGCTGCCGTGGATTCTTCGATGATGGCCCGATTTCGATTCTCTCGCGCTCGCGCGCTCCTGAGTTTCGATGCTTCGTTGTGGTTTGGAGAGAGAGAGAGGGTGGGAGGGAGGGACTTCCGGTTATCTTTTTATTTTTTATTTTATTTTTGCTCATTTCCAAGGTAGCCTGCAAAGGCTGCCTTGGCAACAGGCCGCAGTAGGGCCTGCAGACGTGCAGGCGCTGCTGCAGGTTTTTTTTTTTTTAAATTTTTTTTTGGAACCGGGCTTGGAACCGCCGGTTCCAAAATTGCTGGAACCGAAATCGGGCCCGTAGGCCACGGGCCGGTTCCAGTTCCGAACCGTAGGCCCGGTCAACGGGCCGGGCCCGGGTTTGACCGGGCCGAAATCGGCCCGTGGCCATGACTACTTGTAATGCTAGCAGATGTCTAATCTTAGCAAATATCTAAATTTTGCACATCTAATTCTTATGAGAATTTTGATAATAAATTACTATCGATTTATGAGAAATAAATGTTTAAATAAATTATTTAGGGGTAATTATCAAGTCATCCCTAAACTAATCGTGAGGAGACCAATTTAGTCCTAAACTTTCTAATTTTACCAATTGAGTTATAAACCTTTACGTGAAATTTTCATGTCGTCCTTTAGGCCAATTTTCACCAGAAGTCGTTGACGTGGTAGTGTATCACGTAGGACGACCGACGATGATTGGATAGCCATGCCAGCTATTTATGACGAAAATTGATCGGAAGGACTATATTAAAATATCGTGCAAAGGTTAAGGACTTAACTGTTAAAATTGAAAAGTTTAGGGCTAAATTGACATCCGTACAATAGATTTAAGACTGATAGGGTAATCTTCCCAAATTATTTATGTATATATAAATTCTATATAGTTGTTCATGTATATTTGGATTTTATTTTGATATATCTATATAATTTACTAGATGGATGATTAAAGATCTATGACAGGTATAATTCTATGTGCTTCAAAATTTATGTGGACAGAATCTTATATCTGATGTAATTCCAATTTTATAGTTCTTAAGAATAATGTCATACATCTGGCATCATGTCTATCATTGATAATCTTTACATAGAAATTATTTCAATTATCAAACCATTCATTTCGAGAGCACCTATGAAGAAAATTAAATGTTTAAAAAGTCATTTTAATGATTGCCCATATTTTGGTAATTAATATTTTAAAATAATTGTTTATGTATACATAGATTCAATTTTGACTTATCTATATTATAATAAAGTTGTATTTTTAAGCTGGTGGACAAATTCCTACATCTAGGTTATAAAAAGAAAAATTATATGTAGGACTAACGATCAAAGATTTATAGCAGGTAGAATTCCATCTACGTCACTGTTAATGGGAACAAAGTCTTATATCTGGTATAATTCCAATTGCTTTATAGCTCATAAGAATAAAGGCCTATCACCGGTATTATTTGTATGTAAATCGTTTCGTATATCAAATTGTTCATCTCGAGAGCATCTATTAGAAAAATTAAACTTTAAAAAAATTATTACATGAGGAAAGTTGTAATCCATGATTGCACGTACTACGGTAGTGAATTGTTTTTACATATGTTTGGGAAATATCTATAATATATAAGGGTGATTTTTTTTTGAAGGTTGAACTGTTAAGTTGATGGAACAAATTCATGCCTTTAAGCTATAAAAGGAAAAATTAAATGTTTAAAAAGTTATATTCCCTGATTGTGCATATTTTGTTAATAATGTTGAATATAATTGTTTCTGTGCCATAGAGATTCTATTTAGAAATCCCTGGAGGGTCAATATTTAAGTTGATGGAAAAAGATTGCTGCATCTAAATTACAAAAAGAAAAAATAGAAAAAAAATAATGTTTTAAAAAGTTATATTCCATGATTAAGCATACTTTAAAATAATTTTTAATGTATCCATAGATTTTACTTTGATATATCTATAGGATGACACTTTAAACTGATCAAATTATTCTATAATAGGATCTCCCGTAACAAGGCATGAAATTATAAATTTGCATAGTTATTGTTCATATGCTTTGAGGAAATACATTAAGTATCGCATTAGACCGGCTACACCCAACTATGACGAAGACTTATACCCTCAAATCAAATTCGTCAATCACATGATCTCGCCCAATAATTATGCCTCACTCCCAAATGCTCTTGGGACAAACGATACTAGGTCCATGAGTGGATTTAACCATTTGGTACAGCAACGGAAGCCGCAGTACTACGAATAAAGCCACGGGAGATAGGCCAGCAAAGTAATGGGCATGAGAACTCACTCAAGCCTCTTATCCAGCACAATTGTGAGAGTTGCAGTGAAGGCAACAGCATGAAAGCCAATGACAGAGAGAAAATAAAGGCCCTTTATGATCTTCTTAGGCAACGATTTAAGAAAATCCAGCAGCTCAAACCGCAAAGTTAAGATGGCTAGGAATAGCGAATGAGCAAGGATTTGGTTGATGCAAAGATGTAGCAGGACAAAAGGCATGAGTGCCATTTCTTCAAGACAATTTACAATTGTTGAAGAATCAGAGATAAGAGGTAAATCGGTTGCTGAAGCTCGATTTATTCAAAGTCATCCCATTACAGTTTTGTCTTGGAGGTATCGCATTTCCACTGGCAGGCTTCTCGATGAATCAACTACCATTTTCATGTCCACTAACATGCGCATGTTTTTCGCTTACCTTTGATCAGGAGCCTTCGTTAGTTGAAGTAGATCAATTCCTGTAAGCTACCTATGTTATTATGATCAGCAGGATAAGCTATGCTCTGCATGTTTTCATCAATGGTCAACTAGGAAGTAGATCAATTCCTGTCAGCTACCTATGTTATGATCGTAAAATGCTACTCATTCTCTCTTCCCAAACATTTATAATAGCCTAAGTTGTGCTCAGAACTTGAACAATTTGTACAAAGTATCAAGTTCAGTTGTTCTAGAAAGCAAGATACTCACACTCTGCTCTTCAACTTCATCTTATTGATAGAGTTCCTTGTGCTTCCTAGTGCCTGAGCTTGTGTGTTTTATCTTGTAACAGGATTGCTCCCCTGCTTATGTGTTTTTCACTGAATAAAATCCTACATATTGGAAAAAAATAAAATAAAAAAGACAACATCTGATTACGAGTTGTAACGATGAGGGACTCACTTATTTGAATCTGACGTTGTCCAGCTCGATTCTTTCTTTGATTATGTCTCGCTTTATCCCAAACCCAATCTTTCTTCATCTTCTGGTCTCTGGGTGTTTATGCACGCCGTAGTTGCTCTTGACGATAACATTGTATTATAAAATCTCTTTTACTTTGTAGTGATCTTTCAAAATTACTTGCAGATATTACCAGGGCGTCCCTGAGGCTATTTTAGACTGAGAGCAAAGAGGCGGATGCGTATCGTGATCTAGAATGATTTGACAAGAATAATATGAACTCTCCGTGGTTGCAGAATTCCTTCATTTTTCGGGAATAGGATTCTCAGTCGCCATATCTTTTGCGTCCAAAGTGGAAGAATCTCGGCTGCTCTTCTGTTTGGTTGTAATCCAAAAAAGAGTGTTTCTACTTGGTGCACAGGTTCAACCCTTCTGGCAATCGAGATGCCTTTTGATTCGATGATGAATTATTATTCAATTGTGACCATGATTATTGGTCATGCACATTCATTATATCAATGAATTATTTGAATTTGTTGTTGCAAATCTTGCAAATCCAAATCGCCTTCATCCCATAAACGAGCTTGAACAAATCGAGCTTCCTTGAGAGAGAGAATCGAGCAGCATAAACCCTAACAGCCCCAAATCTATTCAGCAACGGAGAGAGACACAGGCTAACGGCATTGTTCTTGTAACTTCAGCCAAGGCAGATGATTTCACGATCAAAACAGCGTTTTACCTTCACTTAAGCCACATAGGCGCACATCATCACAGTTTGCCTTCCGTTATCCACGTAATTAGCCACGTATGATTTGTTAACAGTGCTCATTGTTCATCTCGAGAGCACCTATAAATGATTGGGGCTTTTGATGTAAACAAAAATTTGGGATAAACGTGTCATATTGGGCACAGTTTCAATTTTTTGTGACTCTTTTTTCTTTTTTTCTATTATCAAATTGTTCATCACGAGAGCACCTATATAGAAAAAATTAAATGTTTAAAATTCCACGATTGCACGTATTTGGATGATAAATCGTTTAAGATAATTATTTATGCATGAAGGCTTTATTTTGAAGTATCTATAAAAAAAAATAAGACTGATTTTCAGGTTACACTATTAAGTTGACGGAAAATATTCGTGCATCTAAGCTATTAAAAGAAAAATTCAATGTTTAAAAAGTTATATTCCATTATTGCCCACATTTTGGTAATAGCTGTTTAAGATAATTGTTATATAACAGTTAGATTCTATTTTGACGTACCTGGAGGCTGAATGTTTAAGCTGATGGAAAAAAAATTCTGCATCTAATTTGTAAAAGAAAAAGCTAAAAATTCTGCATCTAATTTTGGTACTGAATGTTAAAAAAAATTGTTTATGTATGTGTACATTCAATTTTGAAGTATCTATAGGCTGAAATTTTAAATTGATCAAATCATTCTATAAATAGATCTTTGGTAACAAGGTAGGGCAATATAATGCAAAGTAATTATTCAAATTCTTTGAGGAAATACATTCAGTATTGCATCGGCCCTGCTACAAACAGCCAACTATAAGTGGATTTCACCAATTGCTCTCGGCACGAAAGATGCTGGGTCCATAAGTGGATTTAACCATTTGGTATAGCAGGGGAATCTGTAGTACTACGAATAAAGCGACCGGAAGAGAGGCCAGCAAAGTAATGGGGATAAGAACCCAGTCCAGTCTCTTATCCAGCACAATTGTGAGAGTTGCAGAGAAGGCCACCAGCATGAAAGCCAAGGAGAGGAAGAGAAAACAAAGGCCCATTATGATCTTCTTAGGCAACGCCTCAAGAAAATCTTGCGCCTCGTACCGCGAAGTTAAGATGGCTAGGAATAGCAAGATGGCCGTCACAGAGGAGAACAAACCTAACGCATCCGAAATTGTGAAAATTAGGAGAGAGTCCTTTCCTAACAACAATGGGACTCCAATTTTGTCGTCATTGCCTCCAGGCATAGTGAAAGTAGCAGCGAACAATACTGTGGCAATTAGAGTTGAGACGAGCATACATGAATTTGCTATGACCTTCGCCCATTTCTCTCCATTCTTAAGCAACTCTGTGTGATTCTCCACGAATCTATTCCAATATGTCTTATGCTCGTAGTAGCGAGTTCTCACATTAGGGACAATCCATCTTTCCACAGCCTATGCATAAAACTCACAAATAGGAGTCTCGATAAGTAAACTAAGTATTGAAAAATTTCAGAAAATTGATGAGGGAACATCTCAAGGAGATTATGAAGTATCCAACACTTGATGCGAAATTGCTTAGAGGTTAAGTCCATCATTTCTGGCAGAATTTTAAGGATCACTTTCTTCTGAGCTTCGATGATAATTTTGTGCTTCATTTTTAGTCATAAAATATATACATGATAAGCAATATGTTTCTACTTTCTAACGATTCAAGTTTCATGAAAATCTCTGACGTGGTGGTTCAGTCGTCACCAACGTTCTACATGAAAAAACATCAGCGATTTCAAACGAAAATTGCCTGTAAAAACTTTATTGAAATTTCTCGTAAAAATTTATGACTAAATTAACAAAATTAAAAATTTTAAATTTATATCCGTAGGTTAGATTTAAAAATGATTGGATAATCATATTTCTCCTGTATCATTTCTTTGGTAGGATCATATGGATTTTGCATTATTCTAAATTCTGCAAATTTGTTCTTTCTTCTTATTTCTTTGATTGATTGATGTGATTGACTTGGGAGTTGTGATGGTCATTGTCATCTTGATTCATGCGCCAGAACCAACCCTATCAATCTTTTTATTCATCCCTTATCATTTTCTCATTAATTTTCAGAACCCAAACTTGTTTTGTTTCTAGGGAAAAAATCATCAAAAACCCCAAACTTTTTCACTTGTGACACATTTACCCCGAACTTTTTTTTGTGACACCAAAAACCCCAAACTTTGTTATTTGTGACACATTTACCCCAATATACATTGTCCATGGGCATTTTCGTCTTTTTAGCCTTTTCTTTTCCTTTTTACTTTTTTTTTCTTTCCGGCGAGGGCCGCCCTCGCCGGCGTCGGGCGAGGCTCGCCCTCGCCTGGGCGAGGCTCGCCGGCGTCGGGCGAGGCTCGCCCTCGCTGGGCGAGGAGGGCGAGCCTCGCCGATGCGGCGAGGCTCGCCCTCGCTGGGTGAGCGAGGGCGAGCCTCACCCGACGCCGGCGAGCCTCGCCCTCGCCCGGCCCTCCCTCGCCCGGGCGAGGGCGAGGCTCGCCCCGTCTTGGCGAGCCTCGCCTCGCTCGCCCGGGCGAGGACGAGCCTCGCCGGCGTCGGGCGAGCCTCGCCCGAGCGAGGGCGAGCCTCGCCCGACGCCGGCGAGGGCGGCCCTCGCCGGATCCGGCGAGGGGCCCTCGCCGGAAAGAAAAAAAAAGTAAAAAGTAAAAGAAAAAGCTAAAAAGACGAAAATGCCCATGAACAATGTATATTGGGGTAAATGTGTCACAAATAACAAAGTTTGGGGTATTTGGTGTCACAAAAAAAAGTTCGGGGTAAATGTGTCACAAATGGAAAAGTTTGGGGTTTTTGGTGGTTTTTTCCCTTGTTTCTATAAAGAAAATAATATCCAAGTTGATTTGTCTTTTCTAGAAAAACTTCATGAAGAAAATTCATTTTCAAGCGTCCAACGGAAGGTAATCAAGTGCATTGCAAAGTGGGAGTTATGTCTTCATATTACATAATTGATTGTTCAAAAGTAAATCAAATAACATGCTCTATAAATGGATAGTTACGTAATAGGAAAAGACGCAACTCAGCCTTCCAAGGTTGATGCAGTTAGTTAGGAAACAAAGGATTTTCAACTTAGAAATTGAAATTTAGCATTTCAAATCTTATCAATTGCATACAAATTGTTCTAAATTAGAGTCAGCTACACATGCCAAAGGTTTGGATTTACTCAGTTTGTGGGGTTATAAGTAGGGGTGATTGGTATCCGATTCGGTCCGGTTCCGCTTGGAACCGAGAATCGGACCGGTAAGACCGGTTCTTATTTTTAGAACCGGGAATCGGACCGGTAAATCAGGGAACCGGGAATCGGACCGGACCATTAGTCCGGTTTCGGGCAGTCCAATGGAACCGTTTGCTCTTCACTAGCAAAAGATCAAAAAATTTCACTTGACATCCCTTTATCATAGCCAAGTAGCCACGAAAGGCATACAACTAGCCATGCTCATGGCTTGGCATGGGTTTTATCCATAACCCATTTGATGGTCTATTCATTCCCATTCGATGTGGGACTCTTGGCATTTGCATGAAGACAAGCCAAGAGGCTCACATTGAAGGCGTTCAAGGCAAATCGAGAGTCCCACATCGAATGGGAACGAAGAGGCATTAGAAGCATTGTGCATCAAATCCAAGCCAAGTCTTGTAATTTGAGTTCATTGTACCCCAGTCAAGCATTGTAATTAGAGTTCAATGCGTGACAATTAGAGTTCAAATTATAAAGAGTTAAAATTAAAATTTTAAATAGTGTCGGTCCGGTTCGGCTCCCTTTGGAAACGGGAATTGGACCGAAAATTTACCGGTTCCAAAATTGGGAATCGGGAACCCGACCGCCGCCCCTTAAAACCGCCCAAAACCGACCGGTTCGGGCGGTTCCCTTTGCACACCCCTAGTTATAAGGGTGTTCCATGGGTCAGCTGTGCAACGATGCCCATGCAACGGCCAGTCGAGCCTCCTCGAGGGGTGGCGAGCTATGCTGTTGCCCCCATGAAGCAACCAAACCTCTTCGAACCACGGACAAGTGTCGAGCACATGAAGCAACCCGCAGGGTTCCCCAAACCTTAGTGACAAAGGGGGTGACCCCTTCTTGTTCCTCTTCGATGATCACTTACTCCCTATTTTTGTCCTTTTTATTTTTAGTTTTTGTGATGTGGCGCCGATTTGCACCATATCAAGGCCACTTTTGCAAAAAATAAAAGAAATTAATAAAAAAATGCCAATAAATGTCTATAAAAAATTGATGAAGCTAACGAAAAAACTAACGTGAAGGAGAAAGACAAGCTTTAGGACTTATTAAGCATGAAATTCAAAGTTTCAGGACTCGAGTGCAGGATTGACATAAATTTTAGGACTCTTGTTGTATGTAATTGTCCCAAGTTTTTTTTTTCATGACAGAGAACAGAGAGTTGAAATGAAATAAAGGTAAATATATCGTAAAAGCTTCTTGATGTCATTTTTTTTTAGACAATGGTTTGCATGAGTAGAACTTTAGTTAATAGCTCAATTAACTAATGAGAAGTGTTAGTGAATTAATAGCTAATCAAACGAAAATAGTGGCCATAAATGAACTTAGCTAATCTTTTGATTGAAAAAGAGACGATTCATGTCATACTGCTTTAAAATCATTATCCATCTACATACATTCAATTATATTGGAACTACACTATAATCTTAAATGCAAAATATGATACAATATGGAACTAGCAAAGCTATCATGCAAATATACGATCTAAATGTTTTTTTGGGCTCCAAATTAATATACATGAGTTATACATGAAATGATTTGCATTATAATCCCTTAATTGTATGGTGGCAGACACCTATACAAAGAGTCGGTCGACTTTAAGAAAGAGTCACTTGGATTAGATTATTTGGTGCACAAAAGTTGGGCCGGATATTTCTGTCTGCTACAAAAAAATATTCTATGTATATTCTCAATCTCCAAATAAAGTTCTAGCCATCATATTTTAAGGAACTTGTCAAGAAGATATGATAAGGGTAGCACTATTTCCATCCACATTTTGGCTAAGACACTCCTTTTTATTAGTTAACCAGTCGAAATATGCTTCTCTCTTTCTTCAATTTATTGTTTCTTTCTTTATCAATCTAACCAACAAAACTGACTATATTTTTATCATCTCTCTCATCGGTTTCACAATATAAATGACCTATTACACCAAACAAGATATTATCTTATTATGCATCCTGTTATCACTTTGCCTAGATAAGTTGTTAATGTTGATTCGCGGTCTCATATTTTTAACCATGAAAGCTATATAAAAGATTAGAAATTTCTATTTATGATGACTTATGTATACACAATTAATTGTCTATTTTTTATCAAATAGTTTGAGCAAAACTTTATTTCAAAGTTGAAAATTATTTCAATCTAATTATTTAGTCGATCTTGATAAAAAAATGGAAACAAATTGATCAACATATGGAAAAGGTTAATTTTTTGAAAGCATGATCAAAACATGTTTACATTTAGATCATGTTGAAACAAAAGATGAGCACAAAAAGGAAAAAAAAAGGAACTTCTTATGGTACTACTTCTAACACGAAGAAAGTAATTAATATTGTTAATAGATTCAATCTCATAGCAAGGGGATCAAAATTTTAAAATGCACTTAAAACTTTCCTTTGAAATATTGTAATGTGAGTCCGAAAGTAAAGAAGGTGTAACTAGATTGAAGAGAGAGAAACATTACATTAAAGAGAGGGATATTTTGGTAAGTTAACTAAAATAGGAGTAATTTACCAAAATGAGAGTGGAAATAGTGTGGTCCTATGATAATTATCATTAAGCGTGGTTGTTAAATATATGAAAAGAAATATACTTTACCTTATACCATTGGAGTTCTCTTTGCATTTGAAAAGCTGCTCCCGCCACGTTAGTTATCGCATCGAAATTAGGGTAGTACTCTGTTGCTGCGTACTCTGCTACTCTGCTCATCATTTCGCTTGATTCTTCCTCTGTAGGCCCGGGAACTAACGACAATTGATTAGTTGAGCTTACCTTCAAAAAGAGCCTGAGAGTCCTTTCTTGGCGACACTTCACAGCACGTGCCGTCAACCTCACACCATAAGGCTTAATCCAAATAAGCTCCGGGAAAAACTGAATACATAGCTTCACAATTTCACTGATTCCCCTGACCATAGCTTCATCCAATAGATTATTCTCTTGGATAAAATCGGTGATCTCGGTAGTTTTCCTATGAGAGATTGCGATGCAAACTTGTTTTGCCAACTCTACGGCCGCCATGTGTCGTCGCTTCACCTCGTGAATCCTCTTATTTATAGGAACTACAAAATGTCAAAGAAAAATGAAAACGGAAAATGAAGAAGAGGCGGCGTTTGGATTTTACTTGAAAAAAAAAATACAGGAGTCCAGCTTTGCATCCCAATTTTTGTTATTAGACACAACAGTTTACCAATTATCGTATTTTCCCACAAAAGCCACTACCACATTTAGAGCTTGGGTTGGTGGGCGATGGGGAAAACGATCTCATTCTTTTTAAATTTTTCTACTCTTTTAGAAAAGCTATTTTGATCTTTTTTTCTCCATTGGGATAAAGTCCTCAAATGCGAAGCGTGAGTTTTAGTAATTGCTGATGCAAAGTACAAAAAAAGGTATAAAATCATTTTTGGCATTTTCCAACTATCATGTCTGGATGAAAAAAATAATTGGATGTAAAGAAAGTAGAAGTGATTAGAGGGTAACTAAAGAAAGTGATCTTCCTTGAAGTTCAAACGAGGTTTTATAATGTTAATCATTATTAAAGGAATATAATTATAAGACTTAACTTGAGAGTCACATGCCTTAATGTCAATGTTTCAATAATCAAATTGTGTAGATAGGGTTAATTAGTAATGGCATTCCATGCATTATTCATAATGCATATCATAAAAAGAAAAACCAAAAAGAATCAATTGATATTGCATTTAGAAATCATGTTTAGACCATACATACATCGTTTGGTCTTGAGTTAACATTTTGCAAAACGCTTGATGTGTTGGATATAATGGAGCTTTACTATTGCTTAGCGCATCAAGGTTTTCCTGTTTCCTTAAGTAATTTATTTATCTCTTTGATTATTGAGTGTTGAATTTTTGTTTGCATACCCGCATGATCACCTATCACATAACAGTGGTTTAGAATTAAAATTAAACAAGCATTCTTGCAAAATATTTTTAAATAAAGAAAAAAAGTACTCAAATGGTGTTAGATCTATCTAGCGTAATTAAGTCCCCATATTCATGAAATCTCCACTTCTCAAAGCAAGACATTCTTCCGCATTTTACTTAGATTTCTAATCGACCAATAATAGATTAGTGGTGACTCCAAAATGAATCGATTTGAATGTTTAATTTTTGCGCTAAGTCTTTGTTTAGCAATTCATTAGCTTTTCTTTGGTGGTTCACTTTTGGAAAGGTCCCGCTAGGTGATTGTTTCATGGGAAATAGAGAGGGGGAGGGGGGATTACGAGAAGGGAAAAAGGAAAATAAAAAAATGGAAGGAACGGATCAAAAGGAAAAAATAGAAAAGGGACAACAAATTTGAACAGCCAATAGCCAATGTAGTAAAGTATTAACCTCTTTAGAAGATAAATATAGCTTCTGAATTTATATCATAATTTTGAAGGATTGATTGATTAAATAACAATTCATAAACGTTTTTCGAACATATCAAAAGAATTGCTTCCACTTTTGAGAATGTGCTCTCTCCAAATTGGGTGTGGACTATTGGTCTTCTTTCTTTTCTTTTGTGTGGTAAGGCAGACCATAGGTTGAACCTTTAATATATGAATGGAAGAAGGTCAAACTAGTGATTAATTTAGTCTCTGCTGAACACATGCATGACTTGAGCAGATTTGGATTACTTGCCCTATGCCAACGTCATCATAAGAAACAAAGAAACACTTTTAATGAGGCCGGAGCCGAGCACATTAAAGACGTGATCATACAAGCATTACATTATACGATATCTTTGCCTAAGGCCTTTACGTTGTCTTTTGTTAGCTATCGGCAATGAAGCCTTCATGTCGTCTCCAAGAATTCTTCTTTTTCTCCTTTTTTTCCGACAAAGAACGGAATAAAGACATGATAGTACAAACGTTTTACATGTGATAGCAAAGTGAAACAACAAAAAGGAGCTGACATATATCAAGACAAACACCAAAAATGAAAAAGAAAAAGGAAGAGGCTGTCGTGCAAATGACATAGAGCCTTTCCATTTGTAAGTATATGTACTCCATATATAGTACATAGAAAGATATGTATGTAAAAAGATCATCACATAAACTACTTTTTATTTGCTATAAATGCTTATAATATGTTGTCACAAGGATTGGGAACTGAAATTCATGTGTTTTGATCGGATTTCATAATCGTGTCAAGTCGTGTAATTAGAAAACACTATACTTTTATTAACTACACTATAAAACTCGCATATATTAAATTTGCGTGAATTTGTCTCGCTCTCATGTTAGCCATATAATTGGGCATAGACGTGTTAATTCGTGTCAGAAAATTGCAAACTCTCTAGCGCCAATGATCAAAAACATTTTTAAGGGTAAGGGTGATACGTTCAAACATGGGTAACACATGTCTCAAGGGTAATTTTAATCCTTATTTTGAACCACTCAACAGTGACAAGGTTCAGATAATTTTAATCCTTAGAGTAGTCATCAGAATTTCGACTTTACTTTTTTTCATCGACTACCAGCACTTTGCTTTTTGGTCTTCCAAGTAGTTATCAAAATTTCGACTTTTAGATGACAAAGAGAGACATTATTCTTCTTTTCACAAATCGTTCATATGTATACGTATTTACCCAGTAACATATTATTAAGTTACTGGCATTTTTTTGAAAGTACCAATACTTATTGCACGTGAGAGGGGTCACTACAAAAAAACAAGGGATTAGCGATGAATTTTGCGACGAAAAATTTGGCAAAATCCGTCGCTAATCGAATTTGCGACGAAATTAGCGATGGAAAAAATTCCGTCGCTAATACGGCGTCGCAAAATTTTGCGACGGAAAATTTCAATTTCCGTTGCTAAATTGCGACGGAAAAAAATTAGTCGCAAATTAGCCACGAACACTATCCGTCGCAAAATTCGTCGCAAATTAGTCACGAACTTTATTCGTCGCAAAATTCGTCGGAAATTTCGTCGCAAAATTCATCGCAAATTTCGTCGTAAATTTAGTCACACATTTCGTCGCAATTTTCGTCGCAAATTAGCCACGAACTTTATCCGTCGCAAAATTCGTCGCAAATAATTCGTCACAAAATTCATTGCAAATAATTCATCGCAAAATTCGTCGCAAATTAGCCACCAACTTTATTCGTCACAAAGAATTCGTCACAAATTAGCCACGAACTTTATTCGTCGCAAAATTTATCGCAAATTAGCCACGAACTTGATTCGTCGCTACTTATTCGTCGCAAATTAGCCACGAACTGTAATAGTCGCAAAATTCGTCTCTAAATATTTGTCGCAAAATTCGTCGCAAATTTTACACCATTTGGGCCATCAAATCTTGTCCATAGCAATAGCTACGCATTAATGAACATCATGTAATACATTCAAAACAATCAAAGGACACGAGACAATCATAGATTCCGCTTCAGAAACAGAAAACGAACAAACCAGACATAATGCCATATAATTGAAAAATATAACTGAAGGAAATATGCTAGTTCGCAAAAAATAATGATATATGCAAAGTTGCAAAGTCTGACATGATGCTATTTGATATCCAATCTTATAATACATTCAAAACATTCATAGGAGGCGGGACAACCATAGATTCTGCTTCAAAAACGAAAAATCGACAAACCAGACACAAGATTGGGCAACTTTGGTACTTGGCAGGACACCAAAAGCAGTCAATTTTGTCGACACCTGATGAAATGTGGATACATAAATAAAGATATTCAATCAGTCCAGAATATAAAAGAAGCATTTATGCATGGATGTGGAACTAGGTATAAAAAAACAAGTAAGAGGGTTAACAAAAAAACGTTTCAGGACGAACATCAATGTTCTTACATATGAATATGAGTCAACTTTGACATCCACTGTAGTTTTTTCACCCTTGTAAATCGTATTTCTGTCACCTAGGAAAAATTAGATCCTTGTCCAAACAGTATTCAACAGTTTAATGACTTAGAGAGGTGAATTACCAATACCAATTCCTAAGAAGAGAGGACTCAAAGTCAATTAAGGCATGTATTTCTACAATGTTCAAATATCATGATTTTTTGTAACAAGCATGTCATCCTGGGATCTCTAAATTTTCAGTTTTTCGCAAACAAAGAACCTAGTTGTAAGAAAGTTGTGCACAAAAAGTAATTGTAGGGCAGGAACATATTGGGTGAAACTGCACTTATGTCACAAAAGATTGTGAAGCAAGCTTACCCCCGATTTTGAGAATTTTAACTAGAAAGGACCGAGAAAATCATCATCATCATCGGCAATCTCAGCATCATTGTGTCGCTCATCATTGTGCCCATCACCTATTGGATTAGCGGGAGGTACAGGAGGAACCTCATCGTGATTGAGGTTGAGGTGTTGCATAACGATTTGCATTTGTTGTTTCAAGTCATTTATTTCTTCGTCCTTCTCTACAAGTATATTTTTCAGTTGGTTCAATTCTTGGGTCAATTGCTCGTCATGTCGTGTCCTCCTTCGAACAGCCACATTGGATGATGAAGTTGCAGCATGATTCGTCATGTATACCCTTAACAAGGATCCCATCCCAAATATTTTTTCTTTTTTCATCCCACCCGTTGCCTCCACCCATAATGCTGTACTATCAACTGATGGCTCAGACGCAGCAACACCATCACCACCACTAGCATTGCTCATTAAAAGTTCATCATATTTTTCCTACATTAACAATATAGATGAAAATAAAATAACTTCATATATATATAACTACCATAAATATTAAAAGCATTCACGGTTTTCATTCTAATTTTCATAAAGTCTAAAGTATAACCTTACATACCTTAATAGCTTTTGCTTAATCGCCAATCCATGACTTATCTTTTTTTTGAAATGTGCGCTCCAATGTAGCTGCAAATGTCGGTTCCGTCCCCAATTCATGTGCCTACAAAATGTAAACATGAGTAATTGAATTAAATTAACTTATAACTTATTTAACAGACTTACCATTCGTTTTTTATGCTCCCCAATGTTGATAGAGCCCCCAGCATATGTGGCAGACCCTTCACTAGAACTAGAAGATCGATTTTTTTTATTCTGTGATTCTTTTCAGTTTCCCAAATTCTGTTAATTTTCATCCAATTGTCAGCTGTAATGAAAGCCGGCTTCACTTGCTTGATGTTCGCTCTATTCATCACATTTCGTATGTGATCACTGACTTTCTTCTGAAAAATTCTTTTCACTTCATTCTCTTCCTCTTCATCCCACCTGAACTTCTGCTGCAATCAATACAAAAACAACTGAAAGTTATTATGATGGTCACATATCCATTATCATGCACCAGACAATTCGGCGATAGATTTTGTAAAGTTCATCTCGGGGAAAATATATGGTCCCTTTAGTACCTAAAACTAAAGAGTTGTTTTGGTCCCTTTACATCATTCTTGACCATTAATATACTACACCGAACTTAGTTGGTGAGAAAATAGAATATCTAAAATTTACCTTGAACTCATTCCACCACAAATCTTTCACTTCTTATGGAGCACTTCTGTAATTAATATACTGCCCCATCTAATAATTTTTTACTATTTTATTCAGTTCCCTCACAACAAACGTAGCATCCATAAATCTGCAAACATACGGATATTGTGCAACATCGACAATTCAGTTGACATCCATATCTAAAACCATAAATATTACATACACTTAAAAAAAATGAAGTACTTACGAATCTCCAAATGGGCATATCATGAATCGGTTATCTTATTCACCTGTGTTTCCCTCATTATTCGATTGTTGCGCTGAATAATAAGGTGGAACGGAAGGAGATGGATCTAAAGGAGATGGAACTGAAGGAGATTCAGTTCGCATGTGTCCAAGTCCCCTAACATGTTCTTGAGTGCTGGAGGAAGGGCCAACGTGTCCATATTGTCTATCAGCATATAGTGGTTGAGGGTTAGATGAAAGGGCAGGGGAAGAGGAAAGGGACGGGGACGGGGACGAGGACGAGGAAGGGGATGGTCTTCTATGCATGTGACCTTCACGTTTATACTGACAAGTAGGAAGGTTAGACAAATATGTAAAAATATATGAACACGTATTACGGACATATAATGAAGTACATGACGAAGCTTACTATTTTGTTTCAGAAGCAGAAAATGTTTCCTCTTAATTAGCCAATGCCGAGTGTTTATGACGTGCAATTTTCTACGAACAAATATACTATGAATCGTACTCACTTTAATATCAAACATTAATATATGAGCACGATATGCCATGCTAAGCCGACAATAGCCATAATTAACCACACGATCCACTTTCAAACAACACGATCATTCATCAAGTACAAGATCAACCATGAAACATCAATTTCAGCCACATGATCTTCGTTCTCGGCCACACGATCATCAATCAACCCACACGATCGGGCCATAGTCAACCAATCAGCGACAATTAAGCAAATCAACCACACGATTAAACTAATTAAGCATACGATTGGCATTAAACAACTAAGGGTGCGAATAGTAATCACTCTGCTCCAGAAATCAAATTGTTGCCAGAAATTGATTTTTCGCATTGTTGCCAGAAATATACTGCTGAAGGAGAAATCTGTTTGGTAAAACATGACTAATTCTACTTCCGAAATTGATTTCTGGAACTGAACTCTATTTTGATTTGTTGATTTTTTTTGCACTTAAAAAAATTTAAATTTTACTCAAAGTGGGTGGCCATAGGTATTATAAGTCATTCTGTAAAGTTTTGAAATTGTTAAAATTTTTAATTTTTTTTGGGCACCTAAAAAAAATTTTCTGCCTAAAAATGAGTGGTCACAACTATTCTAAGCCATTCTGCGAAGTTTTGAAATTTTTTATTTTTTAAATTTTTTTTGGGCACCTAAAAAAATTTAAATTTCACTCAAAGTGGGTGGCCACAGGTATTCTAAGCCATTTTGTGAAGTTTTAAAATTTTTTTATTTTTTTTAAACATTTTTGGGCACCTAAAAAAATTTAAATTTCACTCAAAGTGGGTGGCCACAAGTATTATAAGCCATTCTGTGAAGTTTTGAAATATTTAATTTTTTTAATATTTTTTGGGCACCTAAAAAAATTTAAATTAAAGTGGGTGGCCACAGGTATTCTAAGCCATTCTGTGAAGTTTTGAAACTTTTTTATTTTTTTTATTTTTTAATTTTTTTGGGCACCTAGAAAAATTTAAATTTCACTCAAAGTGGATGGCTAGAGGTATTCTAAACCATTCTGTGAAGTTTTGAAATTTTTTATTTTTTTATTTTTTTTGGGCGCCTAAAAAAATTTAAATTTCACTCAAAGTGGGTGGCTACAGGTATTCTAAGCCATTCTGTGAAGTTTTGAAATTTTTTATTATGTTTATTTTTTAATTTTTTTGGGCACCTAAAAAAATTAAAATTTCACTCAAAGTGGATGGCCACAGGTATTCTAAGACATTCTATGAAATTTTTTATTTTTTATTTTTTATTATTTTTTTTGACACCTAAAAAAATTTAAATTTCACTCAAAGTGGGTGGCCACAAGTATTCTAAGCCATTTTGTGAAGTTTTGAAATTTTTTATTTTTTTTATTTTTTAACTTTTTTGGGCACTTAAAAAAATTTAAATTTCACTCAAAGTGGGTGGCCACATGTATTATACGCCATTCTGTGAATTTTGAAATTTTTGATTTTTATAATTTTTTTTGCGCACCTAAAAAAATTTAAATTTCACTCAAAGTGGGTGGCCACAGGTATTATAAGCCATTCTGTGAAGTTTTGAAATATTTAATTTTTTAAATTTTTTTTGGGCACCTAAAAAAATTTAAATTAAAGTGGGTGGCTACAGGTATTCTAAGCCATTCTGTGAAGTTTTGAAACTTTTTTATTTTTTTTATTTTTTTATTTTTTTGGGCACCTAGAAAAATTTAAATTTCACTCAAAGTGGATGGCTAGAGGTATTCTAAACCATTCTGTGAAGTTTTGAAATTTTTTATTTTTTTATTTTTTAACTTTTTTGGGCACTTAAAAAAATTTAAATTTCACTCAAAGTGGGTGGCCACATGTATTATACGCCATTCTGTGAATTTTGAAATTTTTGATTTTTATAATTTTTTTTGCGCACCTAAAAAAATTTAAATTTCACTCAAAGTGAGTGGCCACAGGTATTCTAAGCCATTCTGTGAAGTTTTGAAATTTTTTTTATTTTTTTATTTTTTAATTTTTTTTGGGCACCTAAAAAAATTTAAATTTCACTCAAAGTGGGTGGCCACAGGTATTATAAACCATTATGTGAAGTTTTGAAATTTTTGATTTTTTAAATTTTTTTTGGGCACCTAAAAAAATTTAAATTTCACTCAAAGTGGGTGACCACAGGTATTATAAGCCATTCCGTGAAGTTTTGAAATTTTTTATTTTTTAAATTTTTTTTTGGGCACCTAAAAATATTTAAATTTCACTCAAAGTGGGTGGCCACAGGTATTCTAAGCCATTCTGTGAAGTTTTGAAATTTTTTATTTTTTTAATTTTTTTGGGTACCTAAAAAAATTAAAATTTCACTCAAAGTGGGTGGCCACAGGTATTTTAAGCCATTTTGTAAAGTTTTGAAAATTTTGATTTTTTTATTATTTTTTTATTTTTTGGGCACCTAAAAAAATTTAAATTTCACTCAAAGTGGGTGGCCACAATTATTTTAAGCCATTTTATGAAGTTTTGAAGTTTTTATTTTTTTTATTTTTAAAAAAAATTCACCAAATTTCATTTTTTCCCAAAATCTGACTTTTTTTTATTTTCTGGAAATTTTTATGAATTTTTCTAGAATTTTTCAATTTTTATGCATTTTCTGAAAAAACGCTTAATCAACCACACGATCGTCATTCTGTTCCGGAATGCATTCCATGCGCACCCTAATCAACCACACAATCGTCATTGAACGCTTAATCGACGACATAATCGACAAATTAACCAGGCGAACATCAATCAAAGCCACATGAAATCCTGAAATCGGCCCCTAACTTAGCCAACCAATCCGACACTAAACAATCCCTAAACAAGTCCGATTAATACTCATTATACTAGGCAGGGTTTAGGGAGTCGCTTACTTAGTTCAAGGACAAGAAAAACCAAATAATAATAATATTTTGGCCGGTCGGCCAGTGGCAAGCTCGGTGCGGGCGCGGGCCCAAGTGGTGGCTAGTCGGCCAGGCGCTCGGCCACGGCCGGGTGAACGACGATGGATTTGGGCGGCGACGGCGTCGGGTGGCGGCTGGGCGGCGACGGCATCGGGCGGATGCTAGGCGGCGACGACGTCAGTCGGCTGCTGGGCGGCTGCGAGGCGGCGACGGCTACGAGCTCGGGCGGCTGCTAGGCGGCGACGGCGTTGGGCGGCGGCTAGGCGGCGACGGCTACTAGCTCGGGCGAGGTGCGCGAGCGAGCTGGGCGGCGGCGAGCTTGGCCAGGCGAGCGGCGAGCACACTGGTGGAGCGGCGACAGTTGCGGCTGTGAGCTGCCGGGCGCGCAGGCGACGACGGCGACGGCGACGACGGGCTGGCGGTCTGGTCCAGGCGGAGAAGGCGACAACAACGGCAAGAAGAAGAAGAAGAAGAAGAAGAAGAAGAAAAGAAAAAGAAGAAGGGAAAGGTCTGAAAAAGAAGAGTGAACGTGACCGGGGGGGAACGTGCGCAGGCAGGGGGGAGAGAGAGAGAGAGAGAGAGAGAGAGAGAGAGAGAGAGAGCCGGGTGCAAAAATTTGAAACGTGCGCGAATGTGGTTGCGACGAAAAAAAAATCCGTCGCAAATTTGCGACGTAAAAATAAATCCGTCGCAAATTTGCGACGGATTGCAAAAATAAAGGATCCGTTGTAAATTTGCGACAGATTCCAAAAATAAAGGGCATTTGCTTTCCGTCGCAAGGACTTTTTTTCCGTCTCAAATTTACGACGGATTTTTTTTTTCCGTCGCAAATTTGCAACAGAATTATTTTTGCGACAGATTTTTTTTTCCGTCGCAAATTTTTGACGGAATTATTTTTTCGTCGCAAATTTCCGATGGATTTATTTCGGATTCCAAAAGTAAAGGACATTTTCAAATCCGGCGCAAATTTGCGATGGATTCGAAAATTTGCCGTGAATTTCACTTCGGTCGCTAATTCTTCGATGAACAGTAGCCACGAATAAGTTGTTGTCGTAAAATGAGCGACAAAATTAGCAACGATCCAAATCCAATGGAAAATAGAATATCGCAAATGTCATCGTACGAATAATATTTGACTTGTCGTCCTTTACTCTCCAAATTTTCCGACGATCAATTACATTAATAAGAATAATCGACAACAACAATAATGATAATAACAATAACAATAATAACAAGAACAATAATAATAATTATAACAACCAAAATAACACATGTCGCAATAATAATTACACATCATTAGTGTTTTGTTACAAAAATTTTTATCTTCATGTTCGTCTTCGTCTTGATCTGCATTTTCGTCATCGTCTTGATCTTGATCTTGATCTTCATCTTCTTCATGAGCATCATCTTCATCATCTGTCTCAAAATCAGATTCTGAACCATCTTATACATTTAATTCGCAAATTTCAGTTGGATCCACATCTATCATTGCTCCACATGGATCTCGTAAAGTTGAAATGTTATATTCCTCAGTTTTAACCGTATTACAAACTTCCTTTTGTTGATAGGCTCTATCCTTCCGGTGTTCCTCGATTTTTCTCCATGTTTTGATTTTACATACAACCCACCAATCAGCTTTGTCACGTTTCAAACTAGGATACGATGCATAACATACTTGAATTGCTTGTTGTGCCAAGACAAATGGTTCATATTTCATATACCTTTTCTTGTGATTTATTTCAACCAAATTAAACTTCGTATGCACCTTCATTCTTTTGACGGGGTCGAACCACTTGCACTTAAATAACACAACCCGCATCATTAATGGTCCAGGGTACTCTATCTCTATGATTTCATCCAACAAGCCATAAAAATCACCTTTTGAACTGCCACCATTGGATGACCGAACAGACACACCACTATTCATTGTGGCTTTTCCCATTCCATATTCTTGAGTGTGAAAATTACATCCATTTATAAAATATGCTGGCCAACTTCGTACTCTTAACTGTGAACCCCATGACTGATGATATAGCAATCCTTGCTCTCCAAGTCCATCATGATTACTGTGAACCTAAGGTTACACATGCAAAGTCAATAATATATATTTTTAATAAATGAAGTATAAAATTTTAATAACTTGGTTTTGGTCCATAGGCAACTTACATATGTTTTGAACCATGCTGCAAATTGTTCATCGCATAAACGGTCAAATTCATTTGATGGTAGTCCATACATTGAAGTTTGGAAAGTCCTAGTAATAAATACTATTTATATATTAGCAAATATTTGACACACAATACATATATTTGCAAATTTACACTTACTCGAAGTATGGCTCGACTTCTGGGCAGTTCAGTAAAATATATGTATGGGCTGCATGCCATTCTTCGCTTGTTAAGTAACGAAACGTACATGCGCCGCTTGGTCGACCCAGATAATTGAAAATAGAGAATGCTTTACAATTGGGATCAATGGGGCCCTCATCATTTCTGCCTGCTCTCCGCCTCTTGCACTGCACGTGCTGCTTAAAATAGTATGATGCAAATATTGTCACTTCTTCCACAATATATGCATTACAAATTGAAGCTTCAACACATGCCTTATTCTTTACTTTTTTCTTCAAATGATATAAGAATCTAGTTGCAATAGAAAGAAGCTTATCGGAACATAATATATAATAAAGTAATTTGAACTTTATTTTAAAAAAAAATTACCTCTCAAATGGATACATTCATCGAAATTGGACGGGACCTGCAACTTTGGCCTCATAAGGCAAGTGAACTAAGAGATGCTCCATCGAATCAAAAAACGATAGAGGAAATATCCTTTCTAAGTTGCAAAGAATAATTGGAATATCTCTCTCTAGTTTCTCCATGTTTGATGCTTTTAACACTGTCGAGCAAATATTATGCAGGAAATTGCTTAACTCTGTAATGGCGCCCCATACAAAATTCGGTAGAACTTCCTTGAAAGCTATTGGAAGTAGTGTTTCCATCAATATGTGACAATCATGACTCTTCAAACCTGTAAACTTGCATTCATTCAAATCAACACATCTCCCGAGGTTCGAAGCATATCCATTAGGAAACCGCACAGATTTCAACCATTGACAAACAACTCGCCTCTGCTCTTTATCCAATGTATAAACTGCTTTTGGTTTTGGTCCCCTGCTGCTTGCATCCACATCTAGTATTGGCCGATCACAAATATCTCTCATATCTTTTCTTGCGTTCAAGTTATCTTTTGTTTTTCCGGTGACATCCATCAGAGTATTTATGACATTGTCGAAAATATTCTTTTCTATGTGCATGACGTCAAGATTACGATGAATAAGATGTGCCTTCCAATATGGTAGATCCCAAAATATACTGTGTTTTGTCCACTTATATGTACTTCCGTACGCAATAGTCGTGCCGTGAGGGTTCTGAACAACAGTTGGAAAGTCCTGCACCCGCTCCCAAATTTGATTGCCGGTCAACCTCAATGGTGGAGGTGTTCTTTCAGTCCTATTCTTGATGAGCTCTTTTTTATTCCTTCTGAATGTATGATTTATTGGTAAAAATTGTCTGTGATAGTCAAAATAGCTGGGCTTCTTTCCATGTTTTAATCTAAATGACTTTGATCTCTCCAAATATATCGGACATCCTAAGATCCCTGCTGTACTCCATCCAGATAATATTCCGTAAGCTGAAAAGTCATTTATCGTCCAAAGAAGAGCAGCCTTCATTACAAATGTTTGATCGGTAGAAACATCATATTTAAGGATACCTTCCTCCCATAGCCGTTGTAACTCTTTAATCAATGGTTGCATATAAACATCTATTAACTTTTTCGAATTTTGCCGGCCAGTCACGATCAATGTCAAAAACATATAAGGTGTCTTCATGCACATACCAGGTGGAAGATTGTACGGCGTTAAGATAACTGGCCAACATGAATAACTTTTTCCTGATTTCCCAAATGGGGCAAATCCATCAGCACAGAGACCTAACCTGATGTTTCGAGACTCTATCGCAAACTCAGGGTATATTCTATCAAAATGTTTTCATGCCTCTGCAGCTGAAGGATGACACATTAGACTCTCTTCTGTTTCATGATTTGCATGCCAAGTCATGTGTTCAACAGTGGCTTGAGACGCATAAAGCCTTTGCAATCTGGGGATTAAGGGCCGATAAAATATTTGCTTGCATGGTCTACGCTTCTAATTATGACTCTACCTCTTATTAATCTTGTACCTAGATTGGCTACAGAATTTGCAAGATTCAGCATTTTCATAATCTCTCCAATATAACATACAACCCCTACTACATACATCAATCCTTATAACCAGAAGACCTAAGTTATCCACTAGCTTTTTCATATCGTAAAAATCACTTGGCATAATGTTATCACGAGGCATTATTTCCCGCATTACTTCCACAAAAGAGTTGAAGCAATCCGCAGACACATTATGCTCTGCCTTAATATTTAACAGTCTTGCTGTCACTGATAACTTAGTGTGGTTGTCAAAACCTGCCCATAAAGGTTCATCTGCTGCTTTCAACACTTCCCAGAACTGATTAGATGAAAAAGTTCCATTACACACATTCTCATCAAAACCCATTATTCCTATCTCTTCCAATTGTGATGCATGAAGTGTACCTACTTATTCAAGTGTAGGAGTAAAACTAGTACTTGCATGGTTCGATTCTGAAATAAAATTCTGACTAACTGCATCAATCACCATCCTCTCGTCTGGGTTCAATTGGTCATAATAGCTACATTCTTCCCTAACTAAAAATTGATCACTTCTTCGATATCCTTCATTAGATATAAATGGTTCACCATGGTAAGTCCAATTATAATAATTCGGAGTAAACCCAAATCTACAAAGATGTTCTCTAACTTTATTACACACATTAAATTTACCATTACTGCACTTTTTATACGGACACCTTAACTTATTTCCATCCATGAACTCATATTTATTACTAGCAAAGTCTAAAAATAGTTCCAACCCAGTACGAAACTCATCGGTCAATCCTCGACGTCCAAGTAAGTTCTTATTATACATCCAAGCCCTGTTTCTTTGCATTGTGTCTGTATTAAAATAAAAAAATCTCGTAAATTATTAAAAATATCATATCTACTGTTCTTAATTAAAATTTTGTTTTTCATGCAATAATTACTTTGAAATTGAAAAAATTGAAAAAATTACCATGTAAAGAAGACTTACCCAAATATTTGACTGAAATCTTGATAGTAGAAAGTGGTCAATTTGATGATAATTGCAACGTTCACTTGGATTGCAAGACCTTCAATTGGACACGTACCTAAAAAAAAGAAAAATCACTTAACATTCATTTTTTAATAATTTTTATTTTTTTCATTTTTTTAATTTTTTTTCCCCTTATATTTTTCTTCGGTCGCCGGTCACTGGTTAACGCCGACGAGTTCGACCTCGCCGGCCATGGGCGAGGTCGAGCAATCTCGCCCCGATCTGAGGGAGGCCGAGCGGCCCCGCCATGGCCGCCGGTCGACCTCGCCGTCACTCAGATCTGGGCGATGGCGAGGTCGACGGCCATGGGGGGAGGCCGAGCGGCCTCGCCGGCCATGGAGCGAGGCCGAGCGGCCTTGCCATGGCCGCCGGTCGACCTCGCCGTCGCCTAGCTCGGCCTCCCCCAGATCTGGGCGAGGCCGAGCGGCCTCGTCGTGGCCGCCGGTTGACCTCGCCCAGATCTGGGAGACGGCGAGGTCGACCGCCACACCTGGGCGAGGCCGCCTGTCGACCTCGCGGCCTTGGGGCGAGGCTGCTCGGCCTCGCCCAGATCTGGGGGAGGCCGAGCGGCCTCGCCATGGCCGCCGGTCGACCTCGCCATCGCCCAGATCTGGGCGACGGCGAGGTCGACGACTATAGGGGGAGGCCAAGCGGCCTCGCTGGCCATGGAGGGAGGCCGACCGGCCTCGGCCCATGGCCGGCGAGGTCTCGTCGGTCGCCGGTCACCGGACCGGCGAACGGCCAAGAAGTTACAAAAAAAAACAAAAAAATAGTCAATAAAAAAAAATTTGAATCTAGCGACGAATAGTTTTGCGACGAACCGTATTCGTCGCCAATTAGTCACGAAATTAGCTACGATACTTACCGGTAGAAAAGCTTTACCGAGATTGATTTCTGCGCGCACGAATTATTGAGAGAAACGAAAGAGGGAGAAGGCCGGAGAAAAGCGGGGGGATGTGAGGAATCAGTACAGAGAGAGAGAAATTGACGGGTGGGGTGGATATGACGAAAGTTATTTTCCGTCATAAATTACAAATTAGCGACGAATCCGTTTTCGTCGCAAAATCCATCGCAAATTAGCGATGAATTTTTTATCCGTCGCAAATTAGCAACAGTAAAAAAATCCGTTGCTACTTTCGTCGCAAAATGGTAAATTTCGTTGCATAAATTAGCGACGGAAAATAAATCCGTCGCAAAGTTCGTCTCAAATTAGCGACGAAAAATTCCCCTTTGCAAATTTCCGTTGCAAAATTCATGTTTTTTTGTAGTGGGTGTTAAAATATTATCCGACATCGCTTGACAATAGGTTCTATATCCTCTCTATATTCTTGTGGTCTTCCTCCACCTATTAATTTAAACTTTTAGAACAATTAGTAATAGTTTCACAAAATCTCATATGATGCTAGTGCAGGAGGTCCTGGCTTACGTGTGAGGGGAGTATTAGAATACTTAAATATTAAACCATGCTTTCCTTTTTGCATATGTGCATTCAATCCCATCAGTCAAATTCTAGCTTGCACGCAGCTTAAACTTTTGGATCGGACTTTCTAACATATACTTCCTGTTACGCCCCGAACCCTAACGGGCTCGAAACACCCCTTCCTTCGGTCGTATTGAACGCGACGTTCCAGGACGCGTAGTCGACTAAAAGAAACACCCACATGTGTACGCAAGCGGAAGCGAAATAAAACAACCCAGACAATAAATAATGACAGAGGGATAATCGAAGCACAAAACAGTAATTGCATAACATTAGAAAACCGTCACTTACAACATCCGGTCATACATTTCAGGCGTTAAGCTCCTAAGGTTAATATCCACCATCATCATCATCAAAAAGGGACAGGTGGCAAGGTAGACTAACGAAATACACAAAAAGGCTCTACCAAAAGCTCCTACACCCAGTACCCAAATACCCCTACGATGCCCAATCCGAATTAGATCCTGAAGACTCGAACTCCGTGTCATAATCGATCTCAATCGGCTTTTCCTCAATACCCGGCTCCTCCTCGGGCTCGGACTCCATAGGCTCCTCCTCGGGCTCGGGCTCCATAGGCTCCTCCTCGGGCTCAGACACGGGCTTGGGTTCTTCTTCAGGTTCGGACTCCTTAAATTCTTCTTCGAGATCAGGATCCCCAGGTACTATAGGTTCTGGTACGGGCTCGGGACTAGGGTTGGGAACTTCAACATCCGGGTTCGTGACCTCACCATCGGGAGCGAGAGCAGCTGAGGGGTCCCACTCACCCACCCCGTTAAATGAAACATCACAAAACCGAAGCGGTCTGTAGATACCGTGTAAATCCTGATAATAGTACGCCCGGTACGTATTAGGCTGTAACTCCGGTCTACCCACATCTACCCACACCACTGTGGTATGCTTAACATAAGCCTCCCCGTCTCCTACAGGGTACTCTACCTCCGAGTGCTCAGTATGCCTTGGGATCTCAAAACGTTTAGGCGGATCGCTCATGGTCGAGGTCGAGGGTCTGAAATGGTTTGCATTACAGCAATGAGAATAAATCTCAATAAGCTAACAACCTAAACCCCATCTAGGCCAATGCGTACCCAGACAAGTCCCAACATGCAATTTAACCAATAATATCAAGGATTCACATAAACGTACTTAACTTGCCTCGATCCACACGTCACCTCTGCACATTAGTAAAAAACTATAATTCAATGGCTCAAGAGCACATCACTATTACTCGAGCACCATACACATGTACATTCACCAAATTCAATCAAACACATTTCGCACACGTGTCCAACCAACTATCCATGACCTGCGTCAACACGCCTCAGGTCCAGCCCTCCGATCAATCCGGGCTCAGTCCCACGTAACCACACCTCAGGACATTTCACTCGACCCGCGTAACCACGCTTCAGGTCATTTCTTGCCTTTCTAGCCACACCCGCGTAACCACGCCTCAGGTGGGTAGCCCTCCGATCAATCCGGGTTCAGTCCTGCGTAACCATGCCTCAGGACATTTCTCTCGACCCGCGTAACCACGCCTCAGGTCATTTCTTACTTTCCTCGCCACATCCGCGTAACCACGCCTCAGGTGGGCAGCCCTCCGGTCGATCCGGGCTTAGTCCCGCGTAACCACGCCTCAGGACATTCCTCATGCACATACACCACAACACAATTTGCCATACTAACACGTCATCACATCCCAATTCAAACCACAAGCTCACCACATTAGCCTACCGACCCGACATTCAAATTGGCCACATTCAAACATCAATTCCACCCACAAACGCCACGACAATTCAGTCATTTAACCCACCATAAATTAGCCACACAATAGCCACACAATCACCACCATTTAATCTATAAACCAATCACATTCCAACCAACTAATCTACTCCCTAACTTAGTCACTAAACCAATCCTAATTAACCCCTAAACAAGTCTAAAAATACCCAATGTACTAAGTAGGGATTAGGAAGTCACTTACTAGGTTTTGGCCCAAGGAAAATCGGCTTGGGACCGAAATGGCTCGGTCGGGGTAGCGGCGGCTCGGCGCGGGCAAGGGTGCAGCGGGCAAAATGGCCGGCCAGGCCACGGCGCCGCACTCGGCCACGACTTGAGACACTCGGCCACGGCTGGGCACCCGGCCAGGCGAGCGGGCGACGGCGGGGCACGCTCGGGCACGGCCTGGGCAACGGCCAGGTGAGCTCAGCTACGGCCCAGGACGGCGGCCAGGCGAGCCGGGCGACTCGGCCATAGTAGGGGTAGCAGCTGGGCTGCTCGGCCATGGCCGGGATAGGCGAGCTAGGTGGCCGGCGATGGCCAGGTGAGCGGCGACGACGGCGGGCGACGGCGGCGACAGCTGGGCGCTCGGCACGGGCACGCAAGCAGGCGACGGCGGCGGGCGAGCTGGCGACGACGGTGACGGCGTCAGGTGAGCAGCGAGCTGGGCTCGCGATGGCGAGCTGCTGGGCGATTTTCACGAAAATGTTTAATAATTAATGTATACTCCACATTCAAATAAATCACCTATTATGTCGTCGCCGTCGCCGTCGACGGCGACGGCGAGCTGGGCGGCGAGGCTCGCGGCGGCGTCGTGGGTGGTTGGGCAGCGTCGGGCGAGCGGCTGGGGGCGACGCGAGCAAGGCGCTGCGCGCGCGGAGGAGAGAGGGACGACAGTCGGGTCAGGGGGCTCGGACGGCGCCGTTGGGGCGGACGGCAAGGAGGTTGGGCGAGTGTCGGCACGAGGCGAATGGCGAGGGGCGGTCGGCGGTGACTGGTCGGGCGAGTAGAAGCAGAAGCAGAAGCAGTCGCGGGCGAAGAAGAAAGAAGAAGAAAGAAAGAAGAAGAAAAGAGAAAGGAGGAGAGAGAGAGGGGTTTTGCATGGGGCAGACGGGGAGAGGACGTGCGGGCAGGGGGGATGGGACGTTCGCGCGTATGGGAGGGGCACGGCAGAGAAGAGAGAGAGAGAAAGTCAACGCACTCGATCGCGATCCAACGGCCCACAAAAAACCCTAATTATAAATTAGGAAAAGGTCGGTAAACACTAAACAAAATACACTAAGAGAGAGGTCTACTAGTCAAAATCCGCACCAAATTTCACTTTTCGATTATGCCAAGCAATATCGACGCTGGCCACAATAATATCGACACTGTCCAATTAAATTCGTCCTGGAACTCCAAGAAATTCAACACCAAAGTTCAGGCTCTAAATAACGGCCAAATTCGATCGAATGTGATTTTAGCGAAATCTCAAATTTAAAATAACCCGAGAGTGATCAGTTCTAGGTGAGATTCAACTATAAGCGCACTGACAAAATACATGTTTTATAAATCTCAAAATGGGTCGAAATTCGGAATATCACACTTCCAAGATTAGTAAAGGTACTAACTTTTATTCAAAATTACCAACCTTAATTTAAGTGACTTGCCTCATTTTTCTACCATTAACTCACCGATTAATTTTAGCTTAATGTTTGAGTCCTAATTTTATCGGTTACTAACTATTATATGAAATTATCAACTTTTATTTGAGTCCACTTACTCACGTTTATTGATAGCCACAAAATTACCAACTGTTCCAATAGTTCACAACATGCATTTCCGAACTTATCATTGGGTTAAATTTACCAATTCTTATACGAAATTACCAATGTATTTCAAAATTACTAATTCTCTTAATAACTTGCTAACATTTATTTGTGGAGTTTAAATTATAAACTTTTATAGGAAATTACCAACTTTATCAATCAGTTGTCAATGTTTATTTGATTTTTTTTGTGAAAAATTACCATTTGTTCCAATAATCTAAGGACATCTTTTTTGCGGATCTTAAAAATAATTTAAAACCACTCATTCTGATACAAAATTAGCAGCTCTTATTTGAGCTCACTTACCAAAGTTTATTTAATTGTATTAAATGTACAATCTATTCCTATAATTTACCGACATCTTTTTTGAGGAGCTTATCAACTAGTTGTAGTTACCAACCACTTTTCAAAACTATTAACTCTTCAAATAATTTATCAATATTTATTGGTGAAGCTTGAGTAACAAACTCTAGAACAAAGTTACGATTCTTATTTGAGTTAGTTATCATTATTTATATGGTTGTTTCGAAATTCCAATCAAAGGTTGACTTTTCATAGTCATGAGATACGGGATATTTAAGTTTAAATATCTAAACCTTCCCCAAAATAAACTAGTAGCTATGTAAAGTAATATTGCATTACAGTTTTGCGATACGTGGTTGTAATTCACGAGAGCATTCCTGAAACTCCCCAAAATGAACTAGTAGCTATGTAAAGTAATTTTGCATTACGGTTTTGAAATGCGTAGTTATAATTCCCGAGAGCATTCCTGAAACTTTGGGTTAAATGCTTTGAGATTAAAAGCAAGTGAACTATTATAGCAGCCATATAATATTTGATTATGGAAAGCTCAACTGCCAATTACATTAAAGAGGAGCAGGTGATGAAGAACCCTCCAATGATTCACCGGTTTATAAATAAATTGTCAAATTTGTCATGCACCCATGATTTAAAGAGCTTTATTTTCCAAGCTTATTTGATGTTTAATTCAAAACTCGAGATCTTCATTCTATAAACTGTTATAGTAACGAGTAGAGAACTTGCCTCCATTTATTGAATTGAATCAAGAACCAATGCGAGGTCTTGAGCTCAAGGAGATAATCGTGTACTTTGGCTTATAAGTGGACTCGTTTTAAATAAAGGAGGAAGCAGGTCTGGTGCTATTAACTCCTCAAAAGTAAGATTAAATTCTGCAAATAATTTTCTTTAGTTTGGGATTAGTAATATCAAGTAAGGTGTGACTGATTTTCTATTACCTTGGAAAGATTCGATGGGCTGACGGGAAGGAAGTGGCACTATTTATTTCGCTCGCAGCTTTATTCGCTCTTTATACACATGAAAAAAAAAAAGGAACACAAAATCACCGTTCCTATGGAATCAAGCAAAGAATAATGCAGCTTTAGAAATGAGCATGCATCGTGTTCACTCAATTTAAAGCATTGCATATATTCCAGCAAATCATAAGATTGCACCGTATCATAAACATTGTAATATCGTATAGACGGCATATGTCAAAGTCATCCTATGTTCATGTCAAGAAGACCTTACGGTCACACTTTGCAAGGCGATGAGGCACGAAAACCATATTTACTATTGTTAAGCCCTAAAAATCACTTCACTCTAATTAAGTCTCGAAAAACACTTTACAACTAAGCCCCAAAACGGAATCGGTCTGTACACCTGTACATCATGTTATGTCTTAATATATAGGTTGACTACGAGCATCGAATCGAAACCACAATATAACATGCCCCCATATATATCACCAATATAAATAACATTCCATCCAAAATATTTCCAAACAAGATTCATCTGAGGCTCTAGAATATTAAATGGTTGATCCAGTTTTTAGAAAGAGCATATCATACAGTACTTTAATTTACGATTCGACTTCAACATAACAAGAAGCGAAAGGGCAAAAGTGGGAAAGCGAGAGAGAGAGGCGCGTAAAATTACAAGTCTGACAAGTACGCACCGGTCTAAGATATGTTGGGCCCCACTCACCCCAACCTGCCATTCGGCCCACCTGTACACTTGTTGACTCCCCTAATTGAACTATCGTTGACCGTGGCTCTATATATGACTTTGCAAGTTCGCTGCTTCCGTCGGTCATCACCGAGCAAAAGCCCCTCTGCTCTCCGAACAAAAAAGAAAAAGAAAAAGAAAAAGAGAAAGCCCCTCTCCTCCTACATTTCCCTCGTCAAAGCAGCGGCCAAGGGTCCGGCCGTAGAAGAAGAAAAAGAGGATATGGACCCCCAGCTTCAGCTAGCGATAGAAAACGATGATGTTGATGAGCTCCGTAGGTTAATTGTGGAGGACCGAAACCTCTTAGATCGTGCATCTGAGGACCCCTTCCCAAATACTCCTCTACATCTTGCCGCGGCCGCCGGAAAAACCCTAGTGGCCATGGAGATGGCCATCTTGAGGCCGTTGCTCGCTCGGGAGCTGGATCCGGAGGGTTACAGCCCCATGCACTTGGCTTTGCAACACGAGCATTATCACACCGTGAGGGCACTGATGACCCTCGAACCTGAGTTGATCCGAGTCCGAGGATGACGTGGGATCACCCCTTTGCATTAAGTCACCTGGAAAGTAGGAGAAAATGAGCTAGAGCTCCTGGCTGAATTCTTATGCGCCTGCAAATCATCCATCAAAGACTTGACGAGCCAATGCGAGACTGCTGTTCACGTTGCCGTCAAGACCGACAACCTCAAAGCGTACAAGGTTTTGCTCGGATGGCTTAAACGAGTCCGTCTGACAGAAATTTTGTACCGGAAAGACCAAGATGGTAGCACCGTCTTCCATATTATTAATTCCAGTAAGCAGCCTGAGGTATGGTCTATTGATTTTGAGGTTGTTCTTGCTTTTATTGTTTGACCCTTGAATTTAAAATTATCTAATCCAAGAACACAAATGTTATGATTGTGAAATACCAGGAGTTGAAAATACATGATGTTAGAAACATTCAAAGAGAGGAGATTTGAATGGGATCACCTTGTTTGTTTGGTTGTTTTTTATTATGGAGAGAAGAAAAGGGATTACGAGGGATGGACATCACGAGAGGGTAATCTCCAATCTTATATTGTATACAGTTTTCACAGGTTGATCCATTCTTTCACCTTCGTTTGTTTACTTAGTGATTACTTCAATCATTTTATTTCTCTCCAAATCACTCCATCCAAATGTATAATAATTTTTTTCGGCCATTCAGATGGATTTGAAAATTAGGTCAACAAGTAGTTTTTATTTTATTTTATAAGAAAGTCAAATGCTCATAATAAGAAAGTGATAATTAGGTCAATAGGTAGTTTTTTTATATAAAAAAAGTAAAATATCCATATTAAGATAGCTATCGCGCAAATAATTTCGAGTGAAATGACTGAATCGCACTTTTTCCAAACATTTGGGACTTCGTAACATGGGTTGAGACGATTGCATTAGATAATTAAGGTTTAGTAAACTTGTTCCCGTAGTACATCGGTCGTTGCATCACTAATATCACTCAAACTTAAGGAAAAGGACATCATAAGCGTCATAATTTTTGTACGGTGCTTACCAAAGGTCTATAATTTTTTTTTCGATCACTTGAGTGCCGTATAACTTTCAATCGATCAATTGAATACCATAGCTTTTTAAAAAAGGTTTACCATAAGTGCCATGCCACGTCGAATTTCCAACACTTCTATAAATATTTTTTAAAAGTTATAATATTCAAGCGATTGGTTGAAAATTATGGCATTTAAATGAATGTTCTTTTACAAGTCATGACACTCAAGTGATCAATTTTTTTTTATGACATTCAAGTGACCGCCGTACGAAAATTATTACTTGTGGTGTCCTTACCCCCCAAACTTATATGGCATGAGCTGAATTTGTGCACAATAGTAAAGCTAGCGACAAAGGAGTAATTGAAATTCAAGGGATATACTTCATTTTGTGCCATTTGTATTTCTTCCAGATCAGGATGCTATGGATTGGGAAGGGTCCAACGGCTCTGGATTTCTTCCTTTATATTGGAGACAGTTTTCGCCGTAAGGGAAGTGTAACAAAACCTCCTACTTCCAACCTCTCTCTATCATAGTTTTTAAGCACGGAACTAACTTCCCGAGAGAAGATTACATTTTGGTTCGGCTTCCGAGATAAATCCGCTCGTGAAATGATCCTTTTAGTGGCTACCTTGGTTACGACCGCCACTTACCAAGCTGCGCTCACTCCTCCAGGAGGATACTAGGGGGATAGCTCTTCAAATAGCCCAGCTAATTCCACTGTCGTTACTGCCAATTCCAGCGGCATTGCTGTTGAAAAACCGCACAATGCCGGAGAAGTTATCCTGACCGGCTGGAAACTATACCAGTTCGCGGCCCTCAACAGTTTGGTTTTCTTGTACTCCTTCCTCGTAATCTGGATCACCGCCATGCCCCTATTGCCCGACACCATCCCAGTTTACATATTAACGGTGATTCTCGGTTTTTCCTACTTTTTAACCGCTATATTTGGATGTCCGAAATCCGATGAGGTCGCAGCAGCTATCATAGTGGGATTTTATATGATCTTGCTGGGTGCCATGTTCGGGGTCCCCATAATCTTATGGTATTGCTACAAACTATTCCGTCGAAGCAGAATGGATGCCACAGAGAAAGACCCGCCGGCAACTTCCTAGAATTGAAGGACCAGAAATTTGCAAGTATTATTTACTTTTTAAGTATTCTTCTCGCGTACGCAATATCATCTATGTTTCTAGTCTTGAGGTTTGCAAGAACTAGACTCTCCTTATTAGTTGCATGTAATGGACACTTACTTAATCCCTACCAACCTTTTATCTTGCTTAAGATTAGAGATTTTGAACAGCTTTTTTTCGTAATTCAACTTCATAAATGACGCCGTGGAAGCAAAAAGTACCGAGTCACAACTAGCATGTACTAACGCTCGAAGTGTACATGCACAAAACACACTGAGCAAGATTTCTCAATTTTCCTTTTTTAAAATTCTGAAAAGAGGTAAACTGCGTGATCTGATAAAAGAAGGCAACAAAAAAACACGGTTGCAAGACTTTTGTGGAAATTATAATTCAAGGTAGTGTACTACGTAGGACGACCGGCGATAATTGGATAGCCATGTCAGCTATTTATGACGAAAATTCATCGGAAGGGCTATATTAAAATTTCGCGCAAAGGCTGAGGACTTAACTATTAAAATTAAAAAGTTTAGGGCTAAATTGACATCCGTACAATAGGTTTAAGACTGATAGGGTAATCTTCCCAAATTATTTATGTATATATAAATTCTATATAGTTGTTCATGTATATTTGGATTTTATTTTGATATATCTATATAATTTACAAGATGGATGATTAAAGATCTTTGACAGGTATAATTCTATGTGCTTCACAATTTATGTGGACAGAATCTTATATCTGATGTAATTCCAATTTTATAGTTCTTAAGAATAATGTCATACATCTGGTATCATGTCTATCATTGATAATCTTTACATAGAGATTATGTCAATTATCAGACCATTGATCTCGAGAGCACCTATGAAGAAAATTAAATGTTTAAAAAGTCATTTTAATGATTGCCCATATTTTGGTAATTAATATTTTAAAATAATTGTTTATGTATACATAGATTCAATTTTGGCTTATCTATATTATAATAAAGTTGTATTTTTAAGCTGGTGGACAAATTCCTGCATCTAGGTTATAAAAAGATAAATTATATGTAGGACTAACGATCAAAGATTTATAGCAAGTAGAATTCCATCTACGTCACCGTTAATGGGAACAAAGTCTTATATCTGGTATAATTCCAATTGCTTTATAGCTCATAAGAATAAAGGCCTATCACCGGTATTATTTGTATGTAGATCGTTTCGTGTATCAAATTGTTCATCTCGAGAGCATCTATTAGAAAAATTAAACTTTACAAAAATTATTACATGAGGAAAGTTGTAATCCATGATTGCACGTATTACGGTAGTGAATTGTTTTTATATACATATGTTTGGGAAATATCTATAATATATAAGGGTGATTTTTTTTGAAGGTTGAACTGTTAAGTTGATGGAACAAATTTGTTGCGGAAGCCAAGCAATCGAACAATAAAATTGACAGAACAAGAAAATAAATCGGACACCAGATTTACGTGGTTCGGTTGTAGTGACCTACGTCCACGGGGAGAGCAGCACGAAATTCCACTATAGATCAAGCAATACAACGGAGATTACAACCACACTCGAGTCACTCAAACACTCTAAGTGTTTCCCAAGCCCCAATTACATCCAATAACTCACGCAGTGTTTAGCCCCATAATTCCTCACGAAATAATCTCTCAATCTCGCAAAAAAATTGTACATAAATCTTAACACAAGATTTAATCGCTATGAGCACTTGAACTCTTGGTGTAATTCTACGAACAAAATCACGAACCCACAAACAAGCACTCGCTTGCGGAGCGGTGCTTCAAGAAGTCTTTTCTAAAAAAGCATGCCCTGACCATAAACATATATATACATGTATATCCAACGCCTGAAAAGTAGTCCCATGTTGGTCAACAAAAGAAGCCCACGCAGATTAGGATCGGGAAACAAAATCCAGCCATGCTTTTCTTTTCTTTTCTTTTTATTTCTTCTTTCCACTTGGGCACAATATCCTTTCCTTTCTTTCTTTGTTGACCAACTTCGACGTGGAAGCTCCATGTTCGACTTTCCTGTTTCAATGGGCAAAGACTCCGATGCACATTCCAACTTTAATTTGTAATTTGATTTCATAATTTTTTCCTTTGCCTACTTTCGGACATCCGTAAAATATCCAATTCGAAATATTCAAACTTCTGCAAATAATATTTAATTTCGGATCGGATTTCGTCTATTGGGCTTAAACTCGAGACATATTTTAATAATCTCCACCTTGGCTCGATGTTTGAGTCAAGTCACAATCGCTTTGAGATAATCCGAATTTCGCTACTACTCTCCCACAGCCCCAATGGGCTCAACCGTCACAGACGTATTTCAAGTCCAAGCCTCGCTTGAACTTCGCCATAGCCGTGGACCTCATCAGAATACCAACTCTACATGCACCTTTAACCGCTCCACAAGGATTTTCCGACACAACCTCCTCAATCGCAGATAAAGCAAAACCATCATTGCATCCATATCTGTTCGAAGATCGAATACGCACCCTATCAATTTCAGCAGTTACAGCAACTGTTGGCTCAATAGGCTCCACCTCGCTATAAGCACCATCCGTGTCTATTACTTTGCTAGTACCCGCTACCTTAGGAGTTTCTGGTTGCAACTCCACCTCAAGCTGAACACCGTCCAAATCTGTATAAACACTACTATTAACACCCCTAGCCAGAAGTACTAGAGACTCGTCAAATGTAACTTCTCTGCTGATAATATGTGAATTTAATTTCGGGAACCACAACTTATAGCCCCACTCACCTTGTCCATAACCTAGGAACATGCACTTTCTTGTCCTTCCATCGAGCTTACCATTACTAACTCGAACATAACATGGATAACTAAATATTCTAATAACAGAATAATCAGCAACGTTACCTGACCACACTTCTTCGGGAGTCCGACATTCAATCGCAGTCGATGGGGATCTATTCTTCAGGTAGCTCACCGTACTAAGCGCATCCGCCAGGAATCTCCTAGCCATACCAGCACTAGAGAGCATTTTATGGGCCGTCTCTAGTAATGTTTTGCTCATCAACTCTGCAAACATGTTGTGGTTTATTGGCACTAGTGCGGTGTCTCACTATGCCTTCCTTCATGCAGAATTCGTTTAACAGCTCCAAGCAAAACTCCATACTACTGTCAGTCCGCACCTGCTTGATCGTTTTACCAATCTCCATTTCGATCAAAGCTTTTAACTGCCTGATCCTGACAATAGCATCAAACTTGTGCCTTAGCACAAACACCCAAGTCTTTCTCGAGTAGTCATCAATAACTTTTAGCATAAATCTGGCACTCTTCCTCGAGGGAAATCGCGACAACCTGCAAACATCTAAGTGAATTAATTTTGCAATATCCGTGGTTTCCTTAACAACCGTACTAAACTGCACTTTCCGCCGTTGATCTAAAGCATAGCACCTCCATACATTCAGTTCGTTAGCCACATAACCACATAGCAAATTTCTTTCACTTAGAACCTTCAGGCTTCTCTCGCTAATGTGCCCCAAACGCATATACCACAATTCAGACTCTCGAACCGATGCATCCGACGTCTCTGCAGCGAATTCCGTCGCTATCTCGACTTGAAGCTCATACAGGCCATTATGCTTGATTCCTTTCATTATCACCAAGGCACCTCGAATAACTTTCAGAACTCCATATTCTGAAGAATACCGACACCCAATTGAATCCAGGGCACTCAAGGAAATCAGATTTTTCTTCAACTCTGGAACATGCCTCACTCCAGTCAATGTCCACACAATACCATCATACATTCTGATTCTGACATTGCCAACACCAATAACATCGCATTCAGAATTGTTCCCCAACTGCACTTTACTACTATCCGTGCACTGATAAGTAGTAAACCAGTTCCTGTTTGGTGTAGTATGAAAAGAACAACCAGAATCCATAATCCATCTGCCAAACGACGAATTATCAGTGACAGACAAGACATAATCGACATTATCCGAATTACCATCAGCTATAGCTGCAACATCATCCGCAGGATCAACTCTAATTCCCTTACCCTTGTCGTTTTTCAGCTTAAGGCAATCCCTTCTAATATGCCCCATCTTGCCACAACTCCAACAGACAATACCACCAGTCCGAGACTGACTTCGTTTATTCGAGTTCATACTACTCCTGCTAACACGTGTACCAGTTCTTTCTCTATTTTCACTTATTAAAGCAGCATATACATGTTCGCCAGATTCTCTTCTACGGATGTCCTCACTCAGAATTAAATCTCGAACACCATCAAACGTCAAACTTGTCGACCTAGAGGAATTACTAACAGCAGTAACAGTAGTATTCCAACTATCAAGTAATGAGGATAATAGAATTAAAGCACGTACCTCATCTTCAAAGTCAATCTCAACTGAACTCAATTGACTAATGATCACATTGAATTCATTAACATGATCAGCAATTGATGCACCTTCGCTCATCTTCAAATTAAATGGACGTCGCATCAAGTAGACTTTGTTGATCGTAGAGGACTTCTCGTATATATCCGATAGGGCTTTCATCAAACCCGCGGTGGTCTTCTCATTCACGATGTTAAACGCGACGTTACGTGCCAACGTCAGCCGAATAACACCCAAAGCTCGTCTATCCAGCAATTCCCAATCAGCTTGCTTCATCGTCTCTGGCTTCTCCCCAGATAAGGGCAAGTGCAGTTTCATCTGATATAGATTATCCTCAATCTGCATCTTCCAGAAACCAAAATCTTTCCCATCAAATATGTCAATTCTCACTTTTTCTTCTTCTATCGCTATCGATTCGCTTCAACTTAAGCAAGCCTAGCTTTGATACCAATTGTTGCGGAAGCCAAGCGATCGAACAATAAAATTCACAGAACAAGAAAATAAATCGGACACCAGATTTACGTGGTCCGGTCGTAGTGACCTACGTCCACGGGGAAAGTAGCACGAAATTCCACTATAGATCAAGCGATACAACGGAGATTACAACCACACTCGAGTCACTCAAACACTCTAAGTATTTCCCAAGCCCCAATTACATCTAATAACTCACGCAGTGTTTAGCTCCACAATTCCTCACGAAATAATCTCTCAATCTCGCAAAAGAATTGTACACAAATCTTAACACAAGATTTAATCGCTACGAATACTTGAACTCTTGATGTAATTCTACGAACAAAATCACGAACCCACAAACAAGCACTCGCTTGCGGAGCGGCGCTTCAAGAAGTCTTTTCTAAAAAAGCATCCCCTGACCATAAACATATATATACATCTATATCCAACGCCTGAAAAGTAGTCCCATGTTGGTCAACAAAAGAAGCCCACGCAGATTAGGATCAAGAAACAAAATCCAGCCATGCTTTTCTTTTCTTTTTATTTTATTTCTTCTTTCCACTTGGGCACAATATCCTTTCCTTTCTTTCATTGTTGACCAACTTCAACGTGGAAGCTCCATGTTCGACTTTCCTGTTTCAATGGGCAAAGACTCCGATGCACATTCCAACTTTAATTCGTAATTTGATTTCATAATTTTTTCCTTTGCCTACCTTCGGACATCCGTAAAATATCCAATTCGAAATATTCAAACTTCTACAAATAATATTTAATTTCGGAGCGGATTTCGTCTATTAGGCTTAAACTCGAGACATATTTTAATAAAATTCATGCCTTTAAGCTATAAAAGGAAAAATTAAATGTTTAAAAAGTGATATTCCCTGATTGTGCATATTTTGTTAATAATGTTGAATATAATTGTTTTTGTGCCATAGAGATTCTATTTAGAAATCCCTGGAGGCTCAATATTTAAGTTGATGGAAAAAGATTGCTGCATCTAAATTACAAAAGAAAAAATAGAAAAAAAATAATGTTTTAAAAAGTTGTATTCCATGATTAAGCATACTTTAAAATAATTTTTAATGTATCCATAGATTTTACTTTGATATATCTATAGGATGACACTTTAAACTGATCAAATTATTCTATAATAGGATCTCCCGTAACAAGGCATGAAATTATAAATTTTCATTGTTATTGTTCATATGCTTTGAGGAAATACATTAAGTATCGCATTAGACCGGCTACACCCAACTATGATGAAGACTTATACCCTCAAATCAAATTTGTCAATCACATGATCTCGCCCAATAATTATGCCTCACTCCCAAATGCTCTTGGGACAAAAGATACTAGGTCCATGAGTGGATTTAACCATTTGGTACAGCAACGGAAGCCGCAGTACTACGAATAAAGCCACGGGAGATAGGCCAGCAAAGTAATGGGAATGAGAACTCACTCAAGCCTCTTATCCAGCACAATTGTGAGAGTTGCAGTGAAGGCAACAGCATGAAAGCCAACGAGAGAAAGAGAAAATAAAGGCCCATTATGATCTTCTTAGGCAACGATTTAAGAAAATCCAGCAGCTCAAACCGCAAAGTTAAGATGGCTAGGAATAGCGAATGAGCAAGGATTTGGTTGATGTAAAGATGTAGCAGGACAAAAGGCATGAGTGGCATTTCTTCAAGACTAGTTTACAATTGTTGAAGATCAGAGATAAGAGGTAAATCGGTTGCTGAAGCTCGATTTATTCAAAGTCATCACATTACAGTTTTGTCTTGGAGGTATCACATTTCCACTGGCAGGCTTCTCGATGAATCAACTACCATTTTCATGTCCACAACATGCGTATGTTTTTCGCTTACCTTTGATCAGGAGCCTTCGTTAGTTGAACTAGATCAATTCCTGTAAGCTACCTATGTTATTATGATCAGCAGGATAAGCTATGCTCTGCATGTTTTCATCAATGGTCAACTTGGAAGTAGATCAATTCCTGTCAGCTACCTATGTTATGATCGTAAAATGCTACTCATTCTGTGACATTCCGAATTTTGGCTCATTTTTGGGATTTATAAAACGTGTATTTCGTCAGTGCGCTTATAATAAAATTCTCCCGGAACTGATCACTCTTGGGTTATTATTTTTAAATTAGAGATTTCGCTAGAATCGCACTCGATCGAATTCGACCGTTATTTAGAGCCCAAACTTTAGTGTCGAATTTCTTGGACTTCCGGGACGAATTTAATTGGACGGTGTTGATATTATTGTGGCCAGTCTCGAGATTGCCAGGAATAGTGGAAAAGTGAAATTTCGACCGGGTGCGGATTTGGACTAGTAAACCTCCCTCGAAGTGTGTTTTAGGTTAATTTCTTTTGACCATTTTTCCTATTTATTATTTAGGATTTTCGTGGGCCGTTGGATCGTTTTTAGGTTTGAACCGTGACCGTCGGATCGCGATCGAGTATGTTGACTTTTGGCCCCTCTCTCTCTCTCTCTCTCTCTCTCTCTCTCTCTCTCTCTCTCTCTCTCTCTCCTCCCTCTGCCGCGTCCCCTCCCCCTGCCCGCACGTCCTCTCCGCCTCTGCCCCATGCACGTCCACTCCTCTCTCTCTCTCTTCTTTTTCTTCCTTTCTTCTTTCTTTTCCTTTTCTTCTTCTCTTCTTCTCCCTCCGTTCCCCTTCGCCCGCGACTGCTCCAGCTTATGCATCTGCTTCATTTCGCTCGCCGACGCCGCCGCTAGCCTCGCCATCCACCTTGTGCCGCCGCACACTCAACCAGCCACCGCCTCCGCAGTCACCGCTGCTCAGCCACCAGGCGCCGTCACCGTTGCCGCTCGCTTGTCCGCACACCTAATAGCTCGCCGGACCGAGCCCGTCCGTCCCGCGCCGCTCGCCGCGCCCGACCGCCGCCGCGCCGTCCGCCCTACTCGCCGCCCGACCGTCGCCCCAGCCCAACCACCGCCACCTTGCTCCACTCAGCCGAGCCGCACCGTCGCCCGTCACCCTTGTCAACCAATTCGCGACCGCGCGGCATTGACTCGTCCGGTCTTTGCTCAAGTAACTCAGCCGGCCCCTTACTGAGTCACTTGACCGCGCGTGATGCCGCCCTGTCGCCCCCTCGACCCCCCATCTCCCTCTCTCTTGCCATCACCACCCCCGGCTGACCTCCCCCCTCCCCTTCAGCTCGTCGCCGCCACGTTGCCGTCACAGCTGCTCGTTGCCGCCGCTGCCGCCATCGCCGTTGTCATCGCCGCCTCCGCTTCTGCCCGGCGGCCCGGCCGGGCCACCGGTACGGCCCGGCCCGGCCAAAAGCACTTGGCCACCAACCCTAGCCCGCGGCCACTCGCTTGTTCAGCCCAGACCGTAGCCCGTCGCCCAGCCATCGCCCGCCCGTGCCCGCTCTCCCGTTCGCTCGCCCGGCCATTTGCCCGTGCCTGGCCGAGTGCCTTACTCGTGGCCGAGTGTCGCGCCCGTGGCTGAGGGCCGTGCCGAGCGCCTTGCCCATGGCCGACCGCCGTGCCAGTGCGTGTGCTGAGCCAGCACTGTTCACCCGGGCCATTTTAAGCCCGAGCTGATTTTTCCCGGGCCAAAACCTAGTAAGTGACTTCCCAAACCCTACTTAGTATAATGGGTATGTTTAGACTTTTTTAGGGTGTAATTTAGTACCGGATTAGGGATTAAATTAGGCGTGGATTAGTTAAATTGAATATGCTCAATTGATGGATTATTGTGGTGGTGATTGTGTGGCTAAATTAGTGATTGAATGAGATGGGTGACGTGACTGAGTTGTCGTGGCATTTGTGGGTGAAATAGAATATTTGAATGTACCGACTTGAATGTCGGATCAGTAGGCTGATGTGGAGAGCATGACTTGAATTGGGTGTTATGGCGTGTCAGATTGACATTGGTGAAAGTGTGGTGATTTGAATTTGAATTATACGACTGAGGAAATTGTGAATTTTGTGTGGTGGTGCATGTGCATGAGAAAAGCCCGGATCGATCGGAGGGGTGAGCCTGAGGCGCAGTAGCACGGGCAGTGAGATTGGGCCTGAGGCGCAGTGGCGTGGGCAGTGAGATTGGGCCTGAGGCGCAGTGGCGTGGGCAGTGAGAATGGACCTGAGGCGCAGTGGCACGGGTCGTGAGAAAGTTGCTCGACCATGAATGTGAATTGAGTGTGATTGAATTGATTGAATGTATGTGGTTATGGCGTTTGAGTGGCGATATTATATTCTTAAATTACTACTGCTTTATGGTGGATATTCTATTATGCAGAGTTGGCACGTAGTTCGAGGCGAGGTAAGTATGTTGTGTGGAATTGATTGTGTTGGCTGGTGAATTGCATGTTAGACTTGTCTGGGTACGCATTGGCCTAGGTGGGGTATAAGTTGTCTGCTTATTGAGATTTATTCTCATTGCTGTAGTGCAAACATTTTCAGATCCCCGACCTTGAGCATGTCGCCACCTAGGCGTTTTGGGGTTCCCATGCATACGGTGCATGAGGAGACCGAGTATCCGGGACTGAACCCGGATGAGATGTACATTAGGCATCGTACCACTGTTTGGGTAGACGTGGGACTGGAAGAGCTGGAACGCCATACATATTTGGCTTGGTCCCATCGGGTCGGGTTGGTGAATACTGGGCCAATCTGGGGTTTTGAGGGGTTGCAGCATGCTAACGAGGGTGCGGTAAATTGGGAGCCCTGGGACAAGTTTACTCCCGATGGCGAGGTGACGGATCCCGACAGTTTACCAGAGAACCCTTGTCCAGAACCAGCGCCCGTTCCAAAGCCTGAACTCGAGCCTGTACCGGACCCCGAACCCAAACCCGAACCTATGGCCCCTGCAGACCTCGAGCTTAAAGAGGAATCCGAGCCCGAGCCCGAGCCCGAGCCCGAAGAGGAACCTATGGTGTCCAAGCATGAGGAGGAGCCAATCGAGATCGACTCGGACACGAAGTCAGAACCTTCAGGGTCCGATTCGAATTGGGCGCCGTAGGGATGTTTAAGAGTTGGGCCTGGAAACCTTTTTGGTAGAATCCCTTTTTATGCAGTTAGTAGTCTACCCGGCCACCTGTTCCTTTTTTATGACGAAGGTGGATATTAACCCTAGAGGCCTAATGTATGAATATTTGTGATTTCAAGCTAATGTTATGAGTTTATTAATTTGTGCTTGTTCTACCCCGTTGTCATTATTTATTATCTGGGACGTGTAAATTTCGCTTCCGCCTGCGTACGACTTTGGGTGTTTCGTTTGGGGTCAGCGATGCATCCTGGGACGTTGCGATCAATACGACCTTCGGAGGGGTGTCGCGAGCCTGTCGGGGTTCGGGACGTGACACCCCGGTTGATTTGGTTTCAGAGCAAGGTCAACTCGATCCAAGTTGGTCGAAACTTGGAGTGATAAGGAGCGATGATTTTGGGGTAGCTAGTTAGGGAGACTCGTGTGCCATGCGTACCCCAGACTGTGTGATTGTGGTTGCTGAGTGATTTTATGCAATATTATGTGAGGTGCAGGTGCGTCAGGACTTGAGGTAAGTGCACGAACCCTGTTAGTTGTGATTGGGTGTTGTTTGTGATTGGCTGCCTGCTTAGTGAATTGTTGTTGTGATTCACTGCCTAGGGCTTAGACTGGTATAGTTGGCCTAGGTTTCTAATTCCTGCATGGAACTTAGCAGGTGAGCATTTGTGAGAATCGATAAGATGAGCAGTCGAGGTCGAGGTCGCGTAGCCCCGCTAGCTGGAGTTATGGAGGATCCTAGAGTGGGTGAAATCTAGAGGGCGCTCGAGGAAACGGGGATATTATCGGGTAGACAGACAGGGGAAAGAAGTGCTACTGTCGCCGCTGCGGCTGCCAGCGAGATTGTTAGGAATAATGGAGATCAGGGGAATAATGTGATCGGTGGAAATCCTGGTCCAATGCGAGTAAATGCGATCAGGCCAATGTCCAAGCTGGTCGAACAGTTTCTTAGGTTGAAACCCCCAAAGTTTGATGGGAGAGGCGATGCCGAGACTGCCCCAAGATGGGTGGAAAAGCTAGAAAAGGCCTTCGAGGTGCTGGGGTGTACTGAGGAAGAGAAGGTAACGCTAGCAGTCTACCAGCTTCAGAGCAATGCAAGTGATTGGTGGAGGGTCACCAGAGGTCAAGTATTCCCCACTGGTACTACTCCGAATTAGACCATCTTCACTAAGACCTTCAATGGCAAGTACTTCTTGGAAAGCGCCCGAGAGTAGAAACTGGCGAAATTTATGAGACTTCGTCAGGGTCAGATGTCAGTGGATCAGTATGAAGCCGAGTTTACGAGGTTGTCCAAATTTGCCCCCAGAATGGTGGAGGACCCAACGGACAAAGCTAGGAGGTTCCGGGATGGGCTGAAGCTGGACCTTCGCAATCAGATGATCTCATTAAACTTGAAAGGCTATCATGAGATCTATGAGAGGGCCCAGGCAATTGAGCGAGATCAAACGGATCGGGCTACCGCTTCTGGATCGCGGTATGCCCCGGCTAGGGACAACCGTCAATTTGGGAAAAGACCCATGGCAGGAAATAGTCATTTTGTCCCTCCCGTTCGGAGAAATATCGAGAAGCCAAACCGTTACCAGAACGCCCCGTGTAGTTTGTGTGGAGGAAGACACGGGAATGGACCTTGCCCAAATAGGGGCGGAGCATATTTTACATGTGGTGGAAGGGGCCACCAGATGAAGGACTATCCTAACAATAGGCAGGCCAGGTCACCTACACTACTGCCACCGCCGCCCCGGAATGGAAATCAAATTGGAGCCATCCAGCCAGCCAACCAGAATAGGCCGCCGGCCCAAGGACGGGTGTGCAATGGCAAGGAGGGAAGCCGAGGACGCGCCTGGCGTAGTTGCAGGTACGGTCTCTCTCTGTGATCATGCTGCATATGCCTTGTTTGATCCGGGGGCGTCGCATTCATTTATATTTGAGCAGTTCGTTAAATTATCTAGGATTGAGCCAAAACCGCTTGACGTTATGCTATGTGTGACTACTCCGCTGAATGATAAAGTACTGATTGCGTTTGGATGTCCCGATTGTAAGATAGTGATTGGCTATAGAGAAGAAAGAATAGATTTGGCAATTTTATCTATGCATGACTTTGATGTGATTGTCGGTATGAACTGGCTAGTCAAACAGAGAGCTGTTATAGACTGTAGTAGCAGGGTGATCAAATTTAATCCGGTTGGATATCCTAGATTCGAGTTCGTGGGAAATCGAGGAGGAACCTCAATCCCTTGGATTTCGTCGCTCGAGGTAACCAAGCTACTAGATGAAGGGTGCCAAGGATTTTCTGGCAAATGTAGTTGATTCGACGGCTGGAGAGCCGAGGCTAGAAGACATAGCCGTGGTGTGCAATTTTACCGATTTCTTTCCTCAGGAATTGCCGGGACTGCCACCTGATAGAGAAGTGGAGTTCGTGATTGAGGTAGCCCCAGGGACGGAATCGATCTCGAAAGCACCTTATAGGATGTCACTGTCGGAATTGAAGGAATTGAAAGTACAAATGCAAGAGTTATTGGATAAAGGTTTCATTTGCCCGAGTGCGTCTCCATGGGGAGCGCCAGTGTTATTCGAGAGGAAAAAGGATAGATCATTGAGGTTGGGCATTGACTACAGACAACTGAACCAGGTAACCATTAAGAATAAGTACCCGTTGCCAAGGATTGATGACCTGTTTAATCAGTTACAAGAAGCGTCAGTGTTTTCTAAGATCGATTTGCGGACTGGCTATCACCAATTGAGGATCAAGAAGGAGGACGTGCCGAAGTCGACATTTAGGACAAGGTATGGATACTATGAGTTTACGGTGATGCCGTTTGGACTGACGAACGCCCCTGCAGCCTTTATGGATTTAATGAATTGGGTATTCAAGGAGTTTCTGGATCAGTTTGTGATCGTGTTCATAGACGATATTCTGGTGTATTCGAAGAGTTCCGCCGAGCATGAGGTACATTTGGAAAAGGTTCTACGGACCTTGAGGGAACATGCACTCTACGCTAAGTTCAGTAAGTAAGAATTCTGGCTTCATCAAGTGGCGTTCTTAGGACATGTGATATTCGGAGAAGGAATTGCGGTGGACCCGACGAAAATTGAAGCCGTCACGAATTGGCCGAGACCGAGAACCGTAACCGAGGTTCGAAGCTTCTTGGGTCTAGCAGGTTATTATAGACACTTCGTGGAAAGGTTTCCGGCATTAGCGACGCCGTTGACGCGGTTATTAAAGAAGGAGACGAGGTTTGAATGGACAGATAAGTGCGAAAGGAGCTTCCAAGAATTAAAACAGAGGTTGACGACCGCGCCAATGTTAACGATCCCGTCAGGTCCGGGAGGATATAAGATTTACAGTGACGTGTCGTTAAGAGGATTGGGATGCGTCCTAATGCAACACGGAAGAGTAGTGGCATACGCATCGCGACAATTGAGGCCACATGAGCAGAATTATCTGACGCATGACTTAGAGTTAGCCGCGATTATTTTCGCTCTTAAAATTTGGAGACACTACCTGCGTGGAAAGAAATTTCAGATTTATTCGGACAATTAAAGTCTAAGATACTTGTTCTCCCAAAAGGAATTGAACATGAGACAGCGCCGTTGGATGGAACTCCTTAGGGACTATGACTGCGAGATTATGTATCATCCCGGAAAAGCTAATAAAGTAGCGGATGCACTGAGCCGGAAATCGAGCATCGCGCATATGATGATCAAGGAATGGACTCTGTTGGAGGGAGTTCGAGATTTGGAATTTAAGTTTGAAGTGGGTCATGTATCGAGCCTGCTTGCAACATTGAGGATTGAGCCGAAAATCCAGACTAAGATTAAGACTTTACAATCGACGGACCCGGAGATTCAGAAGATTTTGGGTATGGAGGTCACAAAAAGGAAATCGGATTTTCAGGTATCCGAGGATGGGATTCTGAAGTTCCATAGGCGGTTATGTGTACCCAGTGATACAGAACTGAGGGAAGAGATTTTGTCTGAAGCACACCGTAGCAATTACAATATTCACCCGGGTAGTACGAAAATGTATCAGAACTTACGACAACATTATTGGTGGAATGGCATGAAAGTGGATGTAGTCAAGCACGTGGCCAAGTGTTTAATATGTCAGCAAGTGAAGGCGCAGCATTGCAAGTCGGGTGGAATGTTGCAGCCATTGGAAATTCCCGAGTGGAAATAGGAACACATCACGATGGACTTTGTAATGGGATTACCGAGAAGTCAAAGGGGTCATGATTCGATTTGGGTGGTAGTCGACCGATTGACAAAATCAGCACATTTTCTGCCAGTGCGAAAGGACTTCACCTTGGAAAGGTATGCCGAGATTTACATGCGACAAATAGTCCGTTTGCACGGAGTGCCAATGACAATCACTTCAGACCGTGATCCTAGATTTATTGCCGCCTTTTGGAAAAGTCTTTATACAGCATTAGGAACGAAGTTACAGTTTATCACGGCCTATCATCCCCAAACGGATGGCCAGTCTGAAAGGACGATTCGGACTTTGGAAGACATGCTGCGAGCGTGTGTATTGGATTTTAAAGGTAGTTGGGAGGAACAGTTGCATTTGGTTGAATTTGTCTACAACAATAGCTACCAGCAGAGTATCAGAATGGCACCATTTGAAGCACTATATGGCAGAGCTTGCAGAACACCGGTTTGTTGGGATGAAGTTGGTGAGAGGAGCATCACGGGTCCCGAGTTAGTTTAGCGGTCAGTCGAAACAGTCAAGATGATTCGGGACAGGCTTAAGACCGCTCAGAGCCATCAAAAGAATTATGCGGACCGGAGACGTAGGCCTTTGGAATTTCAAGTGGGGGACCACGTTTTCCTGAAAGTGTCACCTATGAGAGGATTGTCACAATTTGGTAAGAAAGGGAAGTTGAGCCCAAGGTACGTGGGCCCATTCGAGGTCTTAGAGAGAATTGGCACCTTGGCCTATCGTCTCGCGCTACCGCCAAATTTGTCTCAAGTGCATAATATATTCCACATGTCAATGTTAAGAAAATATGAACCGGACTCGACCCACGTGCTGAATTACGAGGAAATAGACGTGGATGACAGAGTGTCGTACGTGGAAAAGCCAGTTCAGATCGAGGACAGAATGGAGAGAGTGTTGCGGAACAAGACAATTCCGATGGTCAAGGTGATTTGGGAGCACCATGGAACAGAATGTGCGACATGGGAAAGCGAAGAGTTGATGCGACACCAATACCCCCATTTGTTCGAATAGCTAGGTTGGATCGTAAATTTCGATGACGAAATTTTTGTAAGGGCGGAAAAGTTGTGACATTCCAAATTTCAGCCCATTTTTGGGATTTATAAAACATGTATTTCGTCAGTGCGCTTATAATAAAATCTCGCCCGGAACTGATCACTCTTGGGTTATTATTTTTAAATTAGAGATTTCGCTAGAATCGCACTCGATCGAATTCGACCGTTATTTAGAGCCCAAACTTTGGTGTCGAATTTCTCGGAGTTCCGGGACGAATTTAATTAGACGGTGTTGATATTATTGTGGCCAGCCTCGAGATTGCCAGGAATAGTGGAAAAGTGAAATTTCGACCGGGTGCGAATTTGGACTAGTAGACCTCCCTCGAAGTGTGTTTTGGGTTAATTTCTTTTGACCCTTTTTCCTATTTATTATTTAGGATTTTCGTGGGCCGTTGGATCGTTTTTGGGTTTGAACCGTGACCGTCGGATCGCGATAGAGTACGTTGACTTTTGGCCCCTCTCTCTCTTTCTCTCTCTCTCTGCCGCGTCCCCTCCCCCTGCCCGCACGTCCTCTCCGCCTCTGCCCCATGCACGTCCACTCCTCTCTCTCTCTCTCTCTCTCTCTCTCTCTCTCTCTCTCTCTCTCTCTCTCTCTTCTTTTTCTTCCTTTCTTATTTCTTTTCCTTTTCTACTTCTCTTCTTCTCCTTCCCTTCCCCTTCGCCCGCAACTGCTCCAGCTTCTGCATCTGCTTCATTTCGCTCGCTAACGCCGCCGCTAGCCTCGCCGTCCACCTTACGCCGCCGCACACTCGACCAGCCACCGCCTCCGCAGTCGCCGCCGCTCAGCCACCGAGCACCATCGCCGTCGCCGCTCGCTTGTCCGCGCACCTGGTAGCTCGCCGGACCGAGCTCGTCCGCCTCGCGCCGCTCGCCACGCCCGACCGCCACCTCGCCGTCCGCCCTACTCGCTGTTCGACCGTCACCCCAGCCCAACCACCGCCACCTTGCTCCACTCTGTCACGCCCCGTACCCCACGAAGCGCGAGCATCCCATCTCCGGTCATTTGTGATGCAACGCTCCCAGGATGCGTCGCCGACCCAACGCCCAATCAGAGATAAGTCACATGCGGAAACAACGTATATAAATATATATATATATATACCCGTACAAAACAACACACGTGAGACCAAGGTAGAACAGCCATCAAACAAGAATATACACTTGTACTATTATAGTAAAAACCCTTTTTACACTATCCTTTTAAACAACTCCGAAAACCTACGGCAGTCAACTGCCACTATATCAAAAAGGGTAAGTGGCACTGGTGGTTAGACTAGCTAGGGTATGAACGCTATTCAAAAGAGACAGTCTTCGCTTCCCAGGGTACCGGCCTGCTCTAGAGCTCCCAGTCAGGGTCTGAGGACTCCGATGAATCGCCCGATGATTCCTCTGAAGACTCCTTCGAATCCATGGCCTATGCTCGCTCATCCTCGACTGCGATCCTCTCATCCTCCGAATCTAGCTCTAACTCTAGGTCCAGATAAAGACCTAACTCGTCATCTTCCTTAGCTCCTATCTCCACATCGGACCTTACCTCGGCGACCTCTCCAATTACTTCCTCATCATCTATGTCCATGTCTTCGAGTTCCTCTTCCTCGTCATCGAGCTGATCAGGATCTTCGGCGATTACTTGAGGCTCCCCAGGCATGGGCTCATCCACGCCGTCTACGTCATACACATCCTGAGGATTGACTATCTCACCATCAGCCATTCGTGGAATCATCAATCCATCTTGGTCGACCGGCACATCAAAAGTCCTAAGGGATTGCCCTAGGTTTCCGTCTGCATCTCGTAAGCACCATGCCACGTACTCCTGGGTCTGATGAAAGTACTCTCCCACATTTATAAACACCACGGACCGGTATCTTACGTATGATTCCCCATTTCCTGCGGGGTAGGTACTGGTATACTGGTGTATCTGTACAGGTATTCCAAAAAGCGGCGGTTTCGGCATCTTTACGGCTGGGGGTCTGAAAAGTTTCGGTTTACACAACCGTGAGACGAATCTCAATGAGTTCAACCCCTAAACCTAGGCTAGGCTAGCATGCAATCTCCTAACCGGAAATAAATATTTGAAACCATAATGCAACAACAATCAAATAATTCTCTGACCCTGCAGGTTAGGCAGTTCAATAAATAATAATCACGGCACGTACGTGGCACACATTATCACACGTACGCCAATCACATGCTCATGCACCGAGTCTCACACACTCGCATGCCAGTCCATGCATGCTCATGCATGCAAATGTCGTCGACAGGTCACGTGCATTTCTCGGCCCACTGGCCCACACTGGCAATCGCCCAATTTATTATTTATTATGACGACTCGAGTCAACAACATTCACGGCCCGGTGCGTCTAGCCTGCTTCAAAGTGCATGAGGCGCAGCAACCGATCTGGCCCAGTGTCTCTAGCCTACTTCAAAGTGCATGAGGCGCAACACCGATCTCCTTACGAACCGCAGCCCGCTTCAAAGTGCATGAGGATGGTCGTCTTCCGGACGTACCGGGCATCGTCCTGCTTCAAAGTGCATGAGGACGGTATCGACCCGAAGGTCACGACCCGAAGGCCCTTAGGTGATTACACAATCCATTATTATCTGAACCCCGCGTAACACGCATTAGGGTATTTTAGGTGATCACATGCTCATGACAGGCACGCAGTCTCACACAATTTCATCACAAGCCTCATTCTCGGCATTCATAATGCGTGCCATGAAATGCAACATGAGCATCCACATAACATAGGCACATGCACACAGTTCAATCAGAGTCATTCCACAGTGCCTAATTCACAAGCCACGTGCTTACTTGGCCTATTAATACCGTGCGGCCCAATTCCAAATACACAATTCAAGCCATCAATTGACCAATCACACTCCGCACGATTCAGCCACACAAGCACGCAATATGACATTTCACAATTAAACACAATTGATCACCAATCAATCAACAGCCAATCATTCTGGGTAATCCCGGCCATTCAGCTAATAATTCTTGCTGTCCATTATAATCCGGTACATTCCTCAAAAATATGGACAGCCGCTATTTCCTCAATCCGGGCCCAACAATTATCCGTAATAATCTCACTAATTTTCTCGGATTTTATTTCCACCAAACCATCCTCAATCCAGTCCGAATTACACACAGATACTACCCAAGCCTGTCCAAAATACACCGATAATACCTAAGCCAGTCCAGAAAATCGTACTATCAGTCCTAATCCGGGTTTAGGAATTTTACTCACTTAATCCAAGGTCACGACGACGGGGAACGGCGGCCGATCACTGGTGAACAGTGAAACCGGCGGCGGAATTCCCGGCGACGGCGTACGGACGGCGTGAACAGTGACCGTACGGACGGCGGTGAACAGTACCGACCGTACGGACACTGTACGGATAGGTACGGTCTGCGTCGTACAGCGTGGCTGGACGGCTGGGTGGCGACGGAACGGCGATCCGAGTTCCGGCGAAGCTCCAGGCGGCCCTATTTGCCGGACGGGAAAGAGAGAAAAAGAGGAAGAAAGAGAGAGAAATAGAGAGAGAAAGGGGCCGGACAAGGGTGAGGTTGAGGCTGGGGGTTGAGGTGGTCGGCGGTGAGGCACGGTGGCCGGCGGCGGTGCTCCGGTGGCTGGCGGCGAGCTCCGGCCAAGCTTGGCAGAGAGAGAACAAGAGGGAAAATGGGGGAGAAGCTGCTGGTGGGGGCTGTTCTGCCGAAGGGGGGGATAGAGGAGAGAGAAAGCAGTCGAAGCTGGTCAAATACAGCAGCCTAGGGGCGCCACGTGTCGCCGATCCGCGTGATTTGACCAAAACGCCCCTAATTTAACGGTTCTAAATAATCCTATTCAAATAATTGAGGGGTAAAAGGGTAAATAAGGCCAATAATGCAGCTGATAACCTCTGGTAATTATCCCAAAAATAGTCTTTTAAACCTTCGAAAATCGATATCGTAATCCGGGTCCAATTCCGTGAACCAAAACTTGCTAAACTTTCAATTTTAGGGTCTCTCACTAACGGGCGGCTGTTTAGAGGTTACGCGTATCGACCTAGGGTTATTCGAATTACGACGGTCTCGATCATTGAGAGAATGACAAATCATCACTAGTTCCAGAGGTCGCGATCGTTTGGTTCAGGTTCAGGACTGGTTGGTCACGTGCACTTTCAGTCTTGTAGAATCACCTGCGATCCGATTGTACATCGTTGGCCTTGGCCAAACCAAATCCATCACCTTTCTTAAGATCGGCCCACGTTGGCCCAAAATATTCCCTCATCATATCTCGAGATCGGTGTCCCGTTCACTATCGAGTCCCTGGTCCACGTACCATTTCCTAGTTAGCCATACCCCATTGGTTAGTATCCCGAGAGTGATCAGCTCTGGGCGAGACTTACTAAAATGAAATGCGAAATATTGTCAATTTTATTGATCCCGGAATTACATCGAAATTCGGGTTGTTACACACCCAGCCGAGCCACACCGTCGCCCGTCACCCCTATCCACCAGTTCGCAACCGCGACGGCAGCTCGCCCGGTGCTGCTTAGCCGCTCGCCGGCCGGCCCTGCATCGCCACCCGCCAGCCGGCCCTGCATCGCCACCCGCCGCGCTGTGCCGCTCCGTCGCCCCCCTTAGCCTCCATCTCCCTCTCTCTTGCCATCACCACCCCCGGCTGACCTCCCCCTCCCCTTCAGCTCATCGCCACCACGTCGCCGTCACAGCTACTCGCTGCCGCCGCCGCCACTGTCGCCGCCGTCGTCACCGCCTCCGTTCGCCCGCCCCGGTCGGCCAGCCAGTCAGCCAACCGGCCGGCTAACCTAGCCCACGGCCACTCGCCCGTTCAGCCCAAGCCGTGGCCCGTCGCCCAGCCATCGCCCGCCCGTGCTCGCTCGCCCGCCCGGCCATTTGCCCGTGCCTGGCCGAGTGCCTTGCTCCTGGCCGAGTGCCGCGCCCGTGGTCGAGGGCCGTGCCGAGCACCGTGCCGAGCGCCTTGCCCATGGCCGACCGCCGTGCCATTGCGTGTGCCGAGCCAGCACTGTTCACCCGAGCCATTTTAGGCCCGAGCCGATTTTTCCCGGGCCAAAACGTAGTAAGTGACTTCCTAAACCCTACTTAGTATAATGGGTATGTTTAAACTTGTTTAGGGTGTAATTTAGTACCGGATTAGGGATTAAATTAGGCGTGGATTAGTTAAATCGAATATGCTCAATTGATGGATTATTGTGGTGGTGATTGTGTGGCTAAATTAGTGGTTGAATGAGATGGGTGACGTGACTGAGTTGTCGTGGCGTTTGTGGGTGAAATAGAATATTTGAATGTGCCGACTTGAATGTCGGATTGGTAGGCTGATGTGGAGAGCATGACTTGAATTGGGTGTTATGGCATGTCAGATTGACATTGGTGAAAGTGTGGTGATTTGAATTTAAATTATACGACTCAGGAAATGGTGAATTTTTTGTGGTGGTGCATGTGCATGAGAAAAGCCCGGATCGATCGGAGGGCTGAGCCTGAGGCGCAGTGGCGCGGGCAGTGAGATTGGGCCTGAGGAGCAGTGGCGCGGGCAGTGAGATTGGGCCTGAGGCACGGTGGCGCGGGCAGTGAGAATAGACCTGAGGCGCAGTGGCACGGGTCGTGAGAAAGTTGCTCGACCACGAATGCGAATTGAGTGTGATTGAATTGATTGAATGTACGTGGTTATGGCGTTTGAGTGGGGATGTTATATTCTTGAATTACTACTGTTTTATGGTGGATATTCTAATATGTAGAGTAGGCACGTAGTTCGAGGCGAGGTAAGTATGTTGTGTGGAATTGATTGTGTTGGCTGGTGAATTGCATGTTAGATTTGTCTAGGTACACATTGGCCTAGGTGGGGTATAGGTTGTCTGCTTATTGAGATTTATTCTCATTGCTGTAGTGCAAACATTTTCAGATCCCCGACCTTGAGCATGTTGTCACCTAGGCGTTTTGGGATTCCCATGCATACGGTGCATGAGGAGACCGAGTATCCGGGACTGAACCCGGATGAGATGTACATTAGGCATCGTACCACTGTTTGGGTAGACGTGGGACTGGAGGAGCTAGAACGCCATACATATTTGGCTTGGTCCCATCGGGTCGGGTTGGTGAATACTGGGCAAATCCGGGGTTTTGAGGGGTTGCAGCATGCTAACGAGGGTGCGGTAAATTGGGAGCCCTGGGACAAGTTTACTCTCGATGGCGAGGTGTCGGATCCCGACAGTCCACCGGAGAACCCTGGTCAAGAACCAGCGCCCGTTCCGGAGCCCGAACCCGAACCTATGGCCCCTGCAGACCCCGAGCTTGAAGAGGAATCCGAGCCCGAGCCCGAACCCGAGAAGGAGCCGTTAGTGTCCGAGCATGAGGAGGAGCCAATTGAGATCGACTCGGATACGGAGTCAGAACCTTCAGGGTCCGATTCGGATTGGGCGCCATAGGGATGTTTAGGAGTTGGGCATGCAAGCCTTTTTGGTAGAGTCCCTTTTTGTGCAGTTAGTAGTCTACCCGGCCACCTGTTCCTTTTTGATGACGAAGGTGGACTTTAACCCTAGAGGCCTTATGCATGAATATTTGTGATTTCAAGCTAATGTTATGAGTTTATTAATTTGTACTTGTTTTACCCCGTTGTCATTATTTATTATCTGGGATGTGTAAATTTCGCTTCTGCCTGCGTACGACTTTGGGTGTTTCGTTTGGGGTCGGCGACGCGTCCTGGAACGTCGCGATTAATACGACCTTCAGAGGGGTGTCGCGAGCCCGTCGGGGCTCGGGACGTGACACATTCTCTCTTCCCAAACATTTATAATAGCCTAAGTTGTGCTCAGAACTTGAACAATTTGTACAAGTATCAAGTTCAGTTGTTCTAGAAAGCAAGATACTCACACTCTGCTCTTCAACTTCATCTTATTGATAGAGTTCCTTGTGCTTCCTAGTGCCTGAGCTTGTGTGTTTTATCTTGTAACAGGATTGCTCCCCTGCTTATGTGTTTTTCACTGAATAAAATCCTACATATTGGAAAAAAATAAAATAAAAAGACAACATCTGATTACGAGTTGTAACGATGAGGGACTCACTTATCTGAATCTGATGTTGTCCAGCTCGATTCTTTCTTTGATTATGTCTCGCTTTATCCCAAACCCAATCTTTCTTCATCTTCTGGTCTCTGGGTGTTTATGCACGCCGTAGTTGCTCTTGACGATAACATTGTATTATAAAATCTCTTTTACTTTGTAGTGATCTTTCAAAATTACTTGCAAATATTACCAGGGCGTCCCTGAGGCTATTTCAGACTGAGAGCAAAGAGACGGATGCGTATCGTGATCTAGAATGATTTGACAAGAATAATATGAACTCTCCGTGGTTACAAAATTCCTTCATTTTTCGGGGATAGGATTCTTAGTCGCCATATCTTTTGCTTCCAAAATGGAAGAATCTCGGCTGCTCTTCTGTTTGGTTGTAATCCAAAAAAGAGTGTTTCTACTTGGTGCACAGGTTCAACCCTTCTGGCAATCGAGATGCCTTTTGATTCGATGATGAATTATTATTCAATTGTGACCATGATTATTGGTCATGCACATTCATTATATCAATGAATTATTTGAATTTGTTGTTGCAAATCTTGCAAATCCAAATCGCCTTCATCCCACAAATGAGCTTGAACAAATCGAGCTTCCTTGAGAGAGAGAATCGAGCAGCATAAACCCTAAAAGCCCCACATCTATTCAGCAACGGAGAGAGACACAGGCTAATGGCATTGTTCTTGTAACTTCAGCCAAGGCAGATGATTTCATGATCAAAACAGCGTTTTACCTTCACTTAAGCCACATAGGCGCACATCATCACAGTTTGTTTTCCGTTATCCACGTAATTAGCCATGTATGATTTGTTAACAGTGCTCATTGTTCATCTCGAGAGCACCTATAAATGATTGGGGCTTTTGGTGTAAAACAAAAATTTGGGATAAACGTGTCATATTGGGCACAGTTTGAATTTTTTGTGACTCTTTTTCTTTTTTTTCTATTATCAAATTGTTCATCACGAGAGCACCTATATAGAAAAAATTAAATGTTTAAAAATTCCACGATTGCACGTATTTGGATGATAAATCGTTTAAGATAATTATTTATGCATGAAGGCTTTATTTTGAAGTATCTATAAAAAAAAATAAGACTGATTTTCAGGTTACACTATTAAGTTGACGGAAAATATTCGTGCATCTAAGCTATTAAAAGAAAAATTAAATGTTTAAAAAGTTATATTCCATGATTGCCCACATTTTGGTAATAGCTGTTTAAGATAATTGTTATATAACAGTTAGATTCTATTTTGACGTACCTGGAGGCTGAATGTTTAAGCTGATGGAAAAAAAATTCTGCATCTAATTTTGGTACCGAATGTTAAAAAAAAATTGTTTATGCATGTGTACATTCAATTTTGAAGTATCTATATAAGCTGAAATTTTAAATTGATCAAATCATTCTATAAATAGATCTTCGGTAACAAAGTAGGGAAATATAATGCAAAGTAATTATTCAAATTCTTTGAGGAAATACATTCAGTATTGCATCGGCCCTACTACAAACAGCCAACTATAAGGCTGCGTTTGGTCGTCCGGATTTCTAAACAGGATAGGACTGGATAGAATAGGATAAGAAATCCTGGGATTTCTTCATATCCTGTCCACTGTTTGGTGGACTACTGATTTAAAGTCGGATAGGATAATTTTTATTTTATTTTTTTGCTATTCACGGGTCTGGAGGAGTCAGTGAAGGAAAAAAAATCGAGAAATTTTTTTGGTGAAGGCGCACAAGGTGTGGGGATGAAGATGACGGCGAGTGGAGTGTAGGGTTTCCGAAAAAATAGACATTAGAAATCCTATCCGGGTCTATCCCACCCTCTACCCCGGATTTTTTTATCCGGGCTATATCCAGTCTATATCCGATTTTATCCTATCTTGGACCACCACCAAACACAGGATAGGATAAAACATATCCTATCCTGGCTTTTATCCGGTCAACCAAACGCAGCCTAAGTGGATTTCATCAATTGCTCTCGGCACGAAAGATGCTGGGTCCATAAGTGGATTTAACCATTTGGTAGAGCAGGGGAATCTGTAGTACTACGAATAAAGCGACCGGAAGAGAGGCCAGCAAAGTAATGGGGATAAGAACCCACTCCAGTCTCGTATCCAGCACAATTGTGAGAGTTGCAGTGAAGGCCACCAGCATGAAAGCCAAGGAGAGGAAGAGAAAACAAAGGCCCATTATGATCTTCTTAGGCAACGCTTCAAGAAAATCTTGCGCCTCATACCGCGAAGTTAAGATGGCTAGGAATAGCAAGATGGCCGTCACGGAGGAGAACAAACCTAACGCATCCGAAATTGCGAAAATCAGGAGAGAGTCCTTTCCTAACAACAATGGGACTCCAGTTTTGTCGTTGTTGCCTCCGGGCACAGTGAAAGCAGCAGCGAACAATACTGTGGCAATTAGAGTTGAGACGAGCATACATGAATTTGCTGTGTCCTTCGCCCATTTCTCTCCATTCTTAAGCAACTCTGTGTGGTTCTCCACGAATCTATTCCAATATGTCTTATGCTCGTAGTAGCCAGTTCTCACGTTAGGGACAATCCAGCTTTCCACAGCCTATGCATAAAACTCACAAATAGGAGTCTCGATAAATGAACAAAGTATTGAAAAATTTCGGAAAATTGACAAGGGAACATCTCAAGGAGATTATGAATTATCCAACACTTGATGCGAAATTGCTTAGAGGTTAAGTCCATCTTTTCTGGCAGAATTTTAAGGATCACTTTCTTCTGAGCTTCAATGATAATTTTGTGCTTCATTTTAGTCATAAAATATATACATGATAAGCAATATGTTTCTACTTTCTAACGATTCAAGTTTCATGAAAATCTCTGACGTGGTAGTTCAGCCGTCGCTAGCGTTCTACATGACAATAAGTCAGCGATTTCAAATGAAAATTGCCTGTAAAAACTTTATTGAAATTTCTCTTAAAAATTTAGGACTAAATTAATAAAATTAAAAGTTTTAAAATTATATCCGTACGTTAGATTTCAAAATGATTGGACAATTTCCCCTATTCATATTTCTCCTTTATCATTTCTTTGGTAGGATTACATGTATTTTGCATTATTCTAAATCTTGCAAATTTGTTCTTCTTCTTATTTCTTTGATTGATTGATGCGATTGATTTGGGAGTTGTGATGGTCATTGTCATCTTGATTCATGTGCCAGAACCAACCCTATCAATCTTTTTATTTATCCCTTATCATTTTCTCATTAATTTTCAGCGCACATACTTGTTTTGTTTCTATAAAGAAAATAATATCCAAGTTGATTTGTCTTATGTAGAAAAACTTCAAGAAGAAAATTCATTTGCAAGCGTCCAACGGAAGGTAATCAAGTGCATTGCAAAGTGGGAGTTATGTCTTCATATTACATAATTGATTGTTCAAAAGTAAATCAAATAACATGCTATATAAATGGACAGTTACGTAATAGGAAAAGACGCAACTCAACCTTCTAAGGTTGGTGCAGTTAGTTAGGGCGTGAATAACAACCATTTTGTTTTAGAAACAATTCCTAGATTTTTCTATTTCTGTTTCCATGATGAGTTTCTGAGAAAAGAAACCCATTTGATAACGACAACAAATTTCTATTTCTGAAATAGAAACTCGTTTGATAATAGCATAAAATTTTTATTTCCTGAAACAGAAACCCGTTTGATAATAGCACAAATTTCTATTTCCCGAAACATAAATCCATTTTTTTAGAAATGGAATAAAAAAATTAGAAAATCCGAAAAATTCCTAAAAATCTCAAAAAACTTTTCAGAAAATCCATAAAAATTGAAATTTTCCAGAAAAATTCATAAAAATTTCCAAAAAATAAAAAAAAATCAGATTTTTGGGAAATAGGAAATTTGTTGAATTTTTAAAAAATGAAAAAAATAAAAATATCAACACTTCACAAAATGGCGTAGAATACCTATGGCCACCCACTTTGAGTGAAATTTAAATTTTTGGACAATCCAAAAATTTAAATTTCACTCAAAGTGGGTGGCCACAATTCTAAAACATTCTATGAAGTTTTGAAATTTTTGATTTTTTTGGCACCTCAAAAAATTTAAATTTCACCCAAAGTTGGTGGCTACATGTATTCTAAGCCATTCTGTGAAGTTTTGAAGTTTTTGATTTTTTTTTTGGGCGCCTCAAAAATTTGAATTTCACTCAAAGTGGGTGGCCACAGGTATTATAAGCCATTCTGTGAAGTTTTAAAATTTTAAATTTTTTGATTTTTTTTGGACACCTCAAAAAATTTAAATTTCACTCAAAGTGGGTGGCCACAAATACTTTAAGTTATTCTGTGAAGTTTTGAAAATTCACTTTTTGATTTTTTTTAAAAAATTCACCAAATTCCCTATTTTCCCGAAATCCGACTTTTTTATTTTTCTGGAAATTTTTATGAATTTTTTTGGAATTTTTCAATTTTTATGGATTTTCTAGAAAAAAAAATTTGAGATTCTTATGACTTTTCCGAATTTTCTAATTTTTTTCTGATTTTTTTTATTTTTCTGAATTTTCCAATTTTATTTATTTTCCCATCGGGAATGAACCGAATCGAACCAGTTCGGACCGGCCTGACCAAGTCAAATCGGGGCCAAATTTAGGAAGATATGTGTTTTGAAGAGAGAAATAGGTTCTTTTAGAAATGGTTCTGATTTTTTGTTCAGAAACAGAAAACCTACTTTTTTTAGGTTCTGATTTCTGGTCCAAAACCAGTTCTAGAATAAAAAGTTGATCTAGAAATAGAAAAATAGAATTACGTTACCAAACGGATTTCTGTTCCAAACCTATTTCTAGGAACAGAAAACTAGTTCTTGACAGAAACAAAATGGTTATCATTCGCGCCCTTAGGAAACAAAGGATTTTCAACTTGGAAATTGAAATTTAGCATTTCAAATCTTATCAACCGTATACAAATTGTTCTAAATTAGAGTTAGCTACACATGCCAAAGGTTTGGATTTACTCAGTTCGTGGGGTTATAAGGGTGTTCCTTGGGTCTACCATGCAACGATGCCCATGCAAGGGCCAATCGAGCCTCCTCGAGGGGTCGCGAGCTATGTTGTTGCCACCATTAAGCAACCAAACCTCTTCGAACCCCCGACGAGTGTCGTGCACGTGAAGCGACCCGCAAGGTTCCCCAAACCTTGCCAGCGACAAAGGGGGTGTCCCCTTCTTGTTCCTCTTCAATGATCACTTACTCCCTATTTTTGTCCTTTTTATTGTTAGTTTTTGTGATGCGGCGCCGATTTGCACCATATCAAGGCCACTTTTGCAAAAAATAAAAGAAATTAATAAAAAAAATGCCAATAAATGTCTATCAAAAATTGATGAAGCTAATGAAAGAACTAACGCGAAGGAGAAAGACAAGCTTTAGGACTTATTAAGCATGAATTCAGAGTTTCAGGACTCAAGTGCAGGATTGACATAAATTTTAGGACTCTTGTTGTATGTAATTGTCCCAAGTTTTTTTTTCATGACAGAGAACAGAGAGTTGAAATGAAATAAAGGTAAATATATATTAAAAGCTTCTTGATGTCATTTTTTTGTAGACAATGGTTTGCATGAGTAGAACTTTAGTTAATAGCTCAATCAACTAATGAGAAGTGTTATTGAATTAATAGCTAATCAAATGAAAATAGTGGCCATAAATGAACTTAGCTAATCTTTTGATTGAAAAAGAGACGATTCATGTCATACTGCTTTAAAATCATTATCCATCTACATACATTCAATTATATTGGAACTACACTATAATCTTAAATACAAAATATGATACAATGGAACTAGCAAAGCTATCATGAAAATATATGATCTAAATGTTTTTTTGGGCTCCAAATTAATATACGTGAGTTATACATGAAATGATTTGCATTATAATCCCTTAATTGTATGGTGGCAGACACCTATACAAAGAGTCAGTCGACTTTAAGAAAGAGTCACTTGGATTAGATTATTTGGTGCGCAATAGCTGGGCCAGATATGTCTGTCCGCTACAAAAAAAATATTCTATGTATATTCTCAATCTCCAAATAAAGTTCTAGCCATCATATTTTAAGAAACTTGTCAAGGAGATATGATAAGGGTAGCACTATTTCCATCCGCATTTTGGCTAAGACACTCCTTTTTATTAGTTAACCAATCGAAATATGCTTCTCTCTTTCTTCAATTTATTGTTTCTTTCTTTATCAATCTAACAAACAAAACTGCCTATATTTTTATCATCTCTCTCATCGGTTTCATAATATAAATGACCAAACAAAACTGCCTATATTTTACACCAAACAAGATATTATCTTATTATGCATCCTGTTATCACTTTGCCTAGAGAAGCTGTTAATGTTGATTTGTGGTCTCATATTTTTAACCATGAAAGCTATATAGAAGATTAGAAATTTCTTTTTATGATGACTTATGAATACACAATTAATTGTCTATTTTTATCAAATAGTTTGAGCAAAACTTTATTTCAAAGTTGAAAATTATTTCAATCTAATTATTTAGTCAATCTTGATAAAAAAAAATGGAAACAAATTGATCAAAATATGGAAAAGGTTAATATTTTGAAAGCACGATCAAGACATGTTTACATTTGGATCATGTTGAAACAAAAGATGAGCACAGAAAGGAAAAAAGAAAAGGAACTTCTTATGGTACTACTTCTAACACGAAGAAAGTAATTAATATCGATAATAGATTCAATCTCATAGCAAGGGGATCAAAATTTTAAAATGTACTTAAAACTTTCCTTTGAAATATTGTAATGTGAGTCCGAAAGTAAAGGTGTAACTAGATTGAAGAGAGAGAAACATTACATTAAAGAGAGGGATATTTTGGTAAGTTAACTAAAATAGGAGTAATTTACCAAAATGAGAGTGGAAATAGCGTGGTCCTATGATAATTATCATTAAGCGTGGTTGTTAAATATATGAAAAGAAATATACTTTACCTTATACCATTGGAGTTCTCTTTGCATTTGAAAAGCTGCTCCCGCCACGTTAGTTGTCGCATCGAAATTAGGGTAGTACTCTATTGCCGCGTACTCTGCTACTACGCTCAGCATTTCGGATGATTCTTCCTCTGTAGGCCCGGGAACTAACGACAATTGATTGGTTGAGCTTACCTTCAAAAAGAGCCTGAGAGTCCTTTCTTGGCGATACGTCACAGCACGTGTCGTCAACCTCACACCATAAGGCTTAATCCAAATAAGCTCCGGGAAAAACTGAATACATAGCTTCACAATTTCACTGATTCCCCTGACCATAGCTTCATCCAATAGATTATTCTCTTGGATAAAATCGGTGATCTCGGTAGTTTTCCTATGAGAGATTGCGATGCAAACTTGTTTTGCCAACTCTACGGCCGCCATGTGTCGTCGCTTCACCTCGTGAATCCTCTTATTTATAGGAACTACAAAATGTCAAAGAAAAAATGAAAACGGAAAATGAAGAAGAGGCGGCGTTTGGATTTTACTTGAAAAAAAAAATACAGGAGTCCAGCTTTGCATCCCAATTTTTGTTATTAGACGCAACAGTTTACCAATTGTCGTATTTTCCCACAAAAGCCCCTACCACATTTAGAGCTTGGGTTGGCGGGCAATGGGGAAAACGATCTCATTCTTTTTAATTTTTTCTACTCTTTTAGAAAAGCTATTTCGATCTTTTTTTCTCCATTGGGATAAAGTCCTCACATGCGAAGTGTGAGTTTTAGTAATTGCTGATGCAAAGTACAAAAAAAGGTATAAAATCATTTTTGGCATTTTCCAACTATCATGTCTGGATGAAAAAAAATAATTGGATGTAAAGAAAGTAGAAGTGATTAGAGGGAAACTAAAGAAAGTGATCTTCCTTGAAGTTCAAACGAGGTTTTATAATGTTAATCATTATTAAAAGAATATAATTATAAGACTTAACCTGACAGAACAGCTCTGAAAATAACCACACTAATGACATCTCTCTAGCTAGAGTAAATCACAGTAGTCTTTACATATATAAGATTGTTTTAGATAATATTATTCAAATATGCATAGTAGCTAGTGATAAAAAATCATATTAATCGTGCAATCCATTGTATTGTTATTTATGCTTAGCACAAGAGCAAAAACTTTTCCTTTCTCCATTCTATTGTCTCTAACGAAATCAAAACTTCCACATGAGGTCACAAAATGGTAAGTGACGTTCGAGTTTACTTGTTACCCCTAAATGACATAGTGAGTAGAGTTAAATTGACACTATTCTAAATAACATTTAATATGATAAAAATACGCAACACACTATACTTTTGTTTTCTTTTTGGTCTTTGACAAAAATAGAAGAATTAGGGACGAGGCTAAAGGGTATTTCAGGTGCATACAAAAGTTGGGTGAAGATGACAATGCAACTACGGGCAAAAGTTGTGAATAAGTTTCGGGAACTATAGGACCTTTTTTAGCTGTCAGGTAGTGTTTGGGCTAATTTTCGTGCGCTTCGAGTGGTCCACCTTCTCGAGTAACTTTAAGAGTGCATTCTCCCATCTTGGCCTAATGTATTTATGATCTTATTTTCTGGAGTGCTTCCCACAAATCTGAAATACAGGATTATAAGAAGAGGAGAAAAATCCTTTATTATCTAACCAACAGCTTGTTATGATTTTGTTGGGACCCACAAAATTCGCTCCCATTGAAATATTGTTCTATTCCAAGCCCTCCCATTGTAAATTTACTATGTTAATGTGATTAAATGATAAACCCATGCCATCATCTATTGCAACCCTATTTCAGAGTCAATGACGCTAGGGGCTTGCCCCCGGTCCCATGCCCAATTCCTGCACCCTCTCAATGTATTCTTTCATGTTGTATTGAGATGAAGTAGCAGTCAAAGAAAATAATATTTGGGCTTTAAGCACTTCAACCGTAATGGAGGAAACAAATACATAATGGGTTAATTGTTCTTATTTTTCCAGAAAGATTTACATGCTTGATAGAGATGAGGAATCGAACATGATTTCACCAATCAAGATTGAAGGAGAAGTCCTAGGTTTACGTAACTCCTATTCCATATCTTCTGCTTAGATCATTTAGCCATAAGCAAGAAATTCCTAGGTTAACATCAAATGTCCCCTCAATTTGCAGTTTCAAGTATTTTTTTTTCACTTTTTTTTATATATATTTACAATTTTGCGACTCTTGCAATTAGCATTAGGTGAATATCCGAAATCTTTCAAAATATAAAAGTATTAACTCAGAAAATCATATATATAACTTTGTTTGAGTTTAAATAAGTTTTTGAAGGATTTTTATTAGATTTATTGACCGTGTAAAGAATAAGTTACACATTCACAGTTGAACGATTGATACGTGAAAAAATTTACTTACAAAACTATTTCAAACACGCATATCACTCATTCAACGGTGAATGTGTAACGGTTTTTTCACATAGGCAGTGGGCCTAACACAAATTCTTTTCCAAATTATGGAAAAGAATTAAGTAGGAGCCTTTCTCTACTCATAAAAGAAGTCAAAACAAACAAGCCATTGACTTTTAGATAGAGAGAGAGGGACATAGATAGAGACGGTATGTTTGATAAAATGGAAGCGTACCTACAATTTTGGCTGCATTCCAAAGTGACCTTGCAGGACGTTGAAGCGCTACAATCATGTTGCAAAAAAAACCCGATCACTGGATACGAAATCATTGTAAGACCGTGTAATTCGTTCGCTGCTTTGTCTAATCAATTAAGTTATACGATACTTATGCATTTGGTTGAATCATATGTGGTTTCCAACAGATAGCTGATCCATAAAGTAGTTCGATTTAGGCCATTATTCAAGTAAAATAGGTCAATGAACCAGAATATATCATACAAAGAATCAATCATTTCCAGTTTCTTTTGCTAGTACGGAGGGAATCAATCTAAGAATATTGACTTAAAGTTCGAAATCATGAAAGGTCCTAAGATAATGCCCAACTGTAAAAATGCATACCCACCCGGATCCGAATTTTTATCTGTTGGTTTGTAGTTCAAGTCCACCGAAATACCTTCAGTTTAGAACAAAAGATCAGGTGATGAGCCAGACATGATGATCTTGAAGGGAATCAGTAATGAAGGGATGCGAGTGCAGAAAGTACGGACATTTGTATATCAATTTTTCCAAAACACCGAGCCTGGTTCCGCTGGGAAAGTGAGACTCCATCCTTGCCAACTTGTGCAGTATAGAGAAGCCTCCGCTTTTTATGTTAATTAAGTGAGGGTACCGCCCAACTAGATAAAGGGTGATATCTGTCCGAATTCACCAGCGAAGTTGATCAGGAAAATAAGCTAAGTCTAGAATGAAGGTAAAAACAGATGGAATTGGGATGAAGAGTGATGGTGATCTTACCGTGATGACCGTTGTAGGTGAGATCCATAATGGTTTTATTCACAGAGGAACTGCTGAAGGGTTGACTTGGCCCATCATCTGTCGTATTTTTTGCCAGGAACCAGGCAATCTCGTTATGCATAGAAGCTTCCACAGCAGATATTCCCAAAGGAACACGTCCTTCATTATCTGCAAGTTGCGTCAACTTAGGATTACTTCTAACTAATAACTTGACCATCCTTAGCCTTCCACACAGGACAGCATTGTGGAGGGCTGTGCGGCCATCACAATCAACCATTTCAAGTTCTTCCGGACATGGAGACAAGAGCTCAACCAGGTTCTCCAAAAATTGGTCTTGTGCACTCAAAGCGGCTATGTGAAGCACTGTCTCTGATCTGCTTGTTATTTTGGCCATCTTTGAAGCTGAATCTCGTTCAAAAAATCTTTTAGCAGATTCCCAATCACCCTTGAATGCAGCTTGCAACAATGGTCGGTAGTACTGTCCATCCACTTCCTCTTTCGATATTTCTGCAATAGATGCAAACTTTTCAGGCCATTTTGTTGATGCGTTTTCCTTGCAGATATTGAGAAGTGTCCCAGAAAAGAACAATTTCATGAAGATCCGCCCCTCATACTAATTTCACACTAAAATTACTCTTTTGAGGGATAACGCACCTGGAGCACCTCCGGATTCAGAAGAAGCTGATCCAATGCTTACACAGACATCTTCAATATCTGTAGGAGAACGAGTGAGCACAAAGTCCTTCCCATACTGATTATTTTTTTCTTTTCTCTTTTTCCTAGCCAAGCTCAAGCTCAGGGTTATGTTTGTTGGATGATAAAACAAAGAAAAAGAAGCATGAGAAAATACAAGTTTCAGCATATTTGGGACTCCATCAATTATACCATATTTTTTCTGGGTTGGAACTTGAACAAGTACCTGCTGCTGGTTCTGCATGATTCGATTTTCCTTGTTCTTCACTTGGTTGCGTCGCCATTGGGTTGCTCTCCTGGTTACAGTCTTTCAACAACAAAGTAAACGGACAATACAAACGAGACTCTCCACTTTCCTAGAAAGTTGAAGCAGTGATGTCAATCGGCTTAAGTTGCAGCGCCTGTTATATCATGCGGTTCCCGTTGATGAAAAGTCTGTCAGCGCTTGGAAAAATATAATTCTTGGAACACAAAAATTAATTTGAGTTAAATATAGCACAGATTTATTAGATTTAAATTTTTTGTAGTATTAAAACTAAAAAAACAGAGAAATTATCTGAGTTCTTTCGAGCCCACCTCCCTCTCCTCTGTTTCCACTGCCGACCGAAGTCGACTGTGGTCGGCAACGATTCTCTCATGTTGGATGGGACTCACATAAAAATGAATAGTAACCGTGTATTTTAAACGATGGTTGAAATGGTAATTCAAAAGAACCACATAAAAATGATGTTATTACAAAAATCTCTAAGTGAAAAAGCCACCAAAAATTCCAAACTATGCCAACCGTGATATATTTACCCTAAACTTTGTTTTTGTGACATCAAAAACCCAAAACTACGCTTACTGTGACACATTTACTCTCCATAAAGATTCCATCGAATGATTTTTCAGCTAAAACAACGTCATTTTTATTTCACTTAAACCACGTTTGCCTTCCGGTGTCCATATAGGCAGATTTTTAACTATCACAACCTCCCCGAACCGGCCTCGTCGCCTAAGGGGTTTGGCTAATGGATTACTAAGTTAAACCTAACTCGAGCTCTCCCAAGCTCATACCAACTCGCGACTTAAGATTTAAGTGATTAACGTTCAAATCAATTTCATCTAGGAGTCGCCACTAATCAGTTTTTGGTGGGTCGATTAGACACCTAAGTAAAGCATGGGAGAAATGCTTCACTTCCACGAACCAGAGATTCAATAGGTACGGGGACTTGTTACACTAATCGACCAACTAGTGCCCTTTCGGTATCTAACCATGTTCAATTACCGCCTAACGTGTTCACACTAATTGGGAGTTTCAAAATTCTATTCCTAACCAAGCTAGGGGAAGCAACAATCAATACATGAGCCTAACATGCATAATCATTCACATGTAAAGTTAAATTAAACGCGCAATTCAAAGTGTGTGAATCAAGCAAGGTGTAATCAAACATGATGCTAATCACACAAAGAATACAAAAAGGGCCAATTCCAAAGCCCAATTTTCAATTTTTAATTTTCAAAATTTCTTTAATTTTTTAATATTAAAATAATAATATAATATTTAAATAATATTAAAAAAAAAAAAAGGGACCCGGGTCGGATCTCCACATCCTACCTGGGTCGGGGTCGACCCGGGCGCGCCGGCCCGGGTCCACCGCTAGATGGGCTCGGCGAAAGCCCAATTCGGAAAAAACCCACAACTCAAATAAAACAATTATAAAAAACAATACACCCCAGCCCAGCCCACTAAGAATAAAAACCTAAATAACACTTCAGCAAATTAACCAATCCGGCCCACCCACGAAATGACCCACTGCCTAAGAAAAGGCATTCTAGTCCTAAACTAAAGCCCAAAGCCAACAAATTCTTATAAACTTAAGGCCGACCTGAATACCAAAACCCTACTCGGTTACGACCTGCGTGCCCGACCCGGCCACCGGCCACCAGCCACCAACCCAACTCGCCCACGCCACGCTCGACGCCGCGACGCTTCGCCTGACCCGAGCCTCCCGCCGCGCGTACCGCGGCGCGTCGCCTGCCGCCGGCTGAAAGCTCGGCCACCACTCGGCTGGGCACGAAGCTGCCGGCCGGTCCCTGGCCCCCACGTCGCCGGCCAATCTCCGACCACCGCATCACTGGCCAATCTTACGTCGTCGTCCGAGCACCGCCAAAAAGGGCGAAATGACGAAGCCCCGGAACGAAACCACGGACCACATCAAAGAAGGCAAACACAGGGATCGATACCATAGGAAACGCAAAACACGCCGTGAAGATCGCGGGTCGACGCACAACCGAAAAACACGAAAAATCAGGAACAAACGCAAAATAATTCCATGCAAACATTTCATCAAACAAGTTGAGTGCATTGCAAAAAGAGGAGGTTTTCGGCGCGACTGAGACTTGAATTCGTCCGGGGTTCTTGACATAAGACATACAAGGGTAGAGGAACCAAACACAGGACCGACGTGGCCGGGATTTCGCGCGGGCCGGTCGGTTGCGAACTCTGGCCACGGTGTGCCCAAAACAGAGACACTCACGGTGGCAGAAACAGGACAGCCGCGATGGCATCCCTATCCGGCTCGACGGCGACGAACGGCGGCGAGCTCGATGGATCGGACTACGTCCGGTCGCCTCGCATGCCTCCGAGCCGGAATCCTCTGGTAATCGACTCAAAACTTTTGAAGAAAATCCAAAGAACCGAGACCTACCTTGGGCGCGAAAGGGAGGCCTCGGGCCCGAGTGGCGCGGTCGGGAGTCGTCAAATGACACTCGGATGCGGCCGGTAAAACTCTCCGCTCTCTCCGTCGGATATCGTTCTATCTCCCCTTTTCCCCTCTCGATTTTCTCCCTCTCTGCCTCCCCCTTTTCGGCCTCTCTCTCTTTTTTTCTTCTTTTTCTTTTGCTCCCTGTTCCTTCCTCTCCTTCAGCTCTCTCGAGCTCCCTCCTTTTAGACTACCGCCGGTCCTCTCTCTTCGGCATCCCTCCAAAACGGTCAGTCAACTAAGCCAGCTACTTTTCTTTCTATTTTCAGGTCGAACCTGCCATTCATCAGTCTGTCCCCGCTGCTCTGCTCTGCTTCTTTGTCTTGGTCAGAACCCACGTGGGGAGGAGAGAGGAAGAGAGGAAGAGAGGCTGGGCTTGGGGGAAAAGAAGAAAAGAGAAAGACCAAGCTGCGCCCAGACGCGAAGAAATAAAAAAAAAAAAAAAGGAAAGCTGGGCTGACACGGCCCCGATTCGCCTTCTTTTTTATTTTTATTTTTCTTTGTTTTTTTAAATTTTTATAATGATTTTTTAAATTAAAATAAAAAGGAAAATATATTCTACTAAATTTTATTAATGTAAATGCACCTACTATCTATGTGTCATGTAATTTAATGAAAATATTTTTATTTAGGGGTTAAAAATTAATCACTAATTTTCGTGCAATTAAACCTTAAACGGATAGGCAAAAATTAGGTATCAACATTAATGTTGTTTATTGACGGAACCTTAACGGAGGGTAAATGGATCACACAGGTACAAGTTTGGGATCTTTGGTGTTACATGTGTCATGATGGGTTTAGTTTAAGATTTTTGGTGACTTTTTTTCTTAATTGAAATTGAATCTTTTCCATCCTCCGACAATTTAAATTAATTTCTATTCCAAAGTTCTATCACTCTTCTTCCTTCGTTAACTTTTTCCTTTTCCTATTTTCGTGCGCACGTGTGCGTGCGACTTTTTTTGGATAGTGTTCTTACAATGCATGTATCACTTGTACTTAGTTTGCATATAATTCTAACCAACAATATTGAGTTACATTGTGCAGTTTTGATATTTCAAATTTACTGACACAATTCTTCTGTGTCACCAAAAAAGGGTCCTCGAAGCTCACGGAAATTACAAGGGTGCCATTGTGAGCGACTCGAGATGCTTTGATACTCTCTCTCTCTCTCTCTCTCTCTCTCTATGCCGATGCCTCCTCTCTTTCTCTTCCGTACTTTTGCATGTGGAGACACCTACCAAGTGTCATACCGGTGTCTCAACAGCACGAGGGCCGTGACCTAACTTTCCTATTGAGGATGGGGATAGTACACTAAAAAAAACCTTCAACTTTAATTTTTGTTCCATAGAAAATCCTCAATTTTTTATTTTATTAGAATTATACCCTAAATGTTTTTTTGTCCTATGAAAAATCCCATCTTGTCTCAATTTCACTATCTAGTTCCAATTTTACCCAAAATTTTTTATAGTTTTATAAAAAATCACAAACTTTTACTTAAATTACTCTGCCCCCATTAATCCTTCGTCCAAAATTTATCGTTGATAATCGAGAGATGAAAAACTCTCAAGCACAAGTTGTTCGAGCATCCCAAGCGCAAGCTCTCCGGCCACGAGAGATGAAAGCACGAAAGATAGAAGACCGAGTGCAAAATCACTAAGAGCGATTTTGACGGAGAGTTAATAGAGAGCAAATTTGGGACTCAAGTAAAAGGTTATGATCTTTTATAAGATCAAAAAAATTAAAATGAAACTGAACTAGACCTAAAGTTGGGATTTTTTTAAGAGACAAAAAAAAATTAAAGTAGAATTGATATTGGACCTAAAGTTGAAGGTTTTTTGTTAGACAAAAAAAGTTTATGGTAGAATTGGGATTAGGTCTAAGGAGATAGAATTGGAATAAGATATAAAGTTGGAGGTTTTTTATAAGATAAAAGGCAGAATTGGAACATTAGTTAAAGTTAATGATTTTGTAAGGTATTAGGCCATTGATGATGTGTGCAATGACGTCATACAAACTCACGAGAAGGCGTAATAATGTGACGTCTTTGTGGGGAGGAACTTTGGCAGCATTATTGACTTTTTTTTTTTTTTGGTCTGAAGCATTATTGACTTCAATGACATCTGTTGTCGGCCATTTGGGTTGTATTATTGTCCACTTCACTTTTGTCGGCCATTACTTACTTTTAGGTAGTCACATTGTCCCTATCCGCCAAGCACTCTATAGATGCTCCCTATTATTTGGTCATATAAAAGTCTGCAATGTGCCCCATCCTGCATTATTGCAGGCTAACTTTTGCTTCCCATTCCATGTAGGTGTTGAAAAGTGAGGTTTTCTGGCATCAAGATGAAGTGTGAAATGCGATTGATTTATGGGAGTGACATCAAGTTATTTGTAATAGGAATCCAAAACTGTGATGATATTCAGTAGAATAAGAGTTGACTAAGAATCAATTACCATATCCACACTCTCCAATGATATCTGAAATCTCTTTTCTATCTTTCCTCCGGCGGGACATGTGTACAACTTGAGAAGAGTCCTCAATAATTTCGTACATGATTTCACACTTTTATACATGCCCACGTCCCACGGTGCCCACGAAAAAGGTTCCATCTTTATTTTTTTCTTCAAATGTGAGCTAATTTCAGTGAGTAACTTTTTATCTAAATCTTTATCATCCCCATTTTCCTTACCTTCTTGAAGAGTATATAAATTCCCTATTCAGTTAATTATTGTTTTTTTAAGAAAAGAATTCTAATATCCAGCTTTTGAGAATACTCACATTAAGCTAAATGCATATAAAATTTTTAACAACTGAGGATGACGACATTCTCAATTCATGAGATAAAGTTACAGATGTCAATGTATCTCTTTTACGGGAAGGATCCATTGGAAAATCATAACTGATATGCTCAATAGACAATTCATTAATGGGCCATGCCTTCATGATAGACGAGTTTAATCAGGCATTCCATTGTCGAGGCATTATGGGTTAAACGTATTGTCATGGCCTAATTTTAGTCATTGGTTTCTTAAAGTTTGGGTTCAAATTTTTAGTCTGATGTCAATTAATTCAGTTAAATTCATATTTATATGATCCAAAAGTTATTTTATATTTTTTCTTGTCGAGACAACTATGGCGCGAATGATAACCATTATGTTTTTGGAGTAAATTTATGGCCAAAAATAGTTCTATTTCTTGGATAAGTTTCTAAACATAAATATGTGTTTGATAATAATACAAAATTTTTCTTCCTGGAACAGAAATATAGGTGGCTGGCGGGGGGTGGTGGGCGGCAGTGGCCGACGAGCAGCTAACGGGGGTGGCTGCCAGCCGGCCGACTGGAGAGCGAGCGATGAAAAGAGTTTTTATATCTTTTTTTGTTCCAAAAACAGAAAAATAAAAAATTTTATTTCTTATTTATGCTCTAAACCTATTTATGGACTAAAAATTTGTTCTAAAAATAAAAAATGAAATTACATTACAAAACAAATTTTTATTGTAAATTTATTTTTAGAAATAAAAAATAAAAGAACGATTATCATGCGCATATCTAGTAATCGTGATAATATTATGTCGGGACGTGATCGAACTTTACTCAAGAGGATGTGGGCAATGATATCATACGAACTTTTGATAAGAGGCAGCATTCTTGACTGCAATGACATTTGTTAGTCGCTCATTGCTAGCCAAAAAAGTGCTGTACAAAAAAATGGCATCCGTACAATTTGAGAAGAGAGTCCTCAATTATTTCTTACTTAATTGCACATATTCAGACATGCCAGCGTACCACGCCATGCACATGAAAAACGTTCCATCATCATTTATTAAATATGACCTAATTTCAATGATTAACCTTTCGGTTAAATATTTTATCTTTGACAGACACAGGGGGGATGAATCATCAACTGCTGGAACTTTGACTCCATCCACAAGTCGATGGATAAAAGGAGAAGATCCAAGAGAAGAGAAAATAACTACGACTTCAAGCCCGTAAAAATAGTTCTCCGCTTCAGATTTTTACCTGCTGCGGGACGGCAAGGCAAAGAAATTCTGGTTGTCATGTTTTCAAATTTTGAACCTTAAAGCTGAAAACTACCAAAATTGACATTGTTTTGTTCAAGGATTGCTTTAAGGTTCTGTTTAGTAACGTTTCCGTTTCTTTGTTTTTCTGTTCTTTTATTCCCCGGAACAGAAAAAAAAAGAACAGAAAAAAAATAGAAATCCGTTTAGTAAAAAAAATCTATTTATTTATTTCTGGAACAAAAAAGTGTTCCTGAAATAGATTTGAAACAGAAACAAGAAACAAAAAAAAATCTGCTTCTTGTTTCTGGAACAAGAAAAAAGAAACGATTTTTTTTCTAGAATCCTCAAAAAAAAAAAGAAACAATCCATTGATCGCAACCTGCCCACCACTGCCTCTCGCCGTCCTTTGCCGCCACCTACCGCCCGCCTTTCGCCGCCGCCGCTGTTGCCCGCCTTCCGTTGCCGCTCGCCGCCGCCGCCGCCGCCGCGGCCTAACGCCCTCCGGTGCCTCCGCCCGCAACGCCCTTCGACCACCTCTCGCCGCCGGCCGCCTCCCGGTGCCTCTTGTCGTCGACCACTGTTCTCCGCCGTTCGACGCTTGTCGCCACCTGCCACCAGCTGCCATCCTCCACCGCTGGCCGCCGTGCTCCATCGCCCGACGCCGGCCACCACCCGGCGCTGGCCGCCTTCCTCCGCCAACCACCCGATGCCGGCGATCACCCACCACTGGTTACCGTCCTTCGCTGCCGCTGGCCACCCACCACCGGCCGCCATCCTCCGCCGCCGGCCATTGTGCTCCACCGCCGGACGCCGGCCATCACCCTGCGCTGGCTGCCCTCGGCCGCCAGCCACCTCCCGCCCCTGGCCACCCGACGCCGGCGGTCACACACCATCGGCCGCCATCCTTCGCCACCGGCCGCCGTGCTCCATCGACCAATGATGGCCACCCTCCGCCGCCAGCCACCTCCCGCCGCCGCCCCCCGCTGCCGTCACCGCCGCCCGACGCCACTATGCTCCGCCGCTGACCACCGTACTCCACTGCCTCCCGCCGCCGGCCGCCATCCTCTGCTGCCGCCGACCACCGTCCTCTGCCCCCCATCGCCACCCGCCGTCCTCCGCCGGTAGCCCAGAAGGGAGAAATTCGTCTATAGAATAGAAATGGATCATTCGCGCCCTAGACGCGTTTCTATTCTTTTTCTATTCCAGGAATAGAAATTTTGTACAGTTACTAAACGCTATTTTTTACTCAGGAACTGTTCCAAGAAATAGAAATAGAAAAAACTATTTCTGATCAGAAATTGTTTCTGGGAATAGAAACGTTGCTATGCAGACCCTAAAAGGCTCCACCAGACATGTTTTTAAAATTTTCATTCCTGTTGATAATGTTTATTTTTTTCTTAATACCCATCTTAAAGAGATTATTAAGCGCATAGAAGTAATATCATTCTACAAGAAAATTTCCCCGCGAAGTGGTTGATACAAGAACATCCACTCAACGAGTAGGGTGTTCAATTTGGTTCCATTTGGATTATCTATAAGGCAAGCCAAACTTTATTTATTAGAAGAAATATCGACCAAACAAAATTAAGGTAAAATAATGGCAACCCATTTTTTGGGAAAAGTGTTAAAAAAGTCCTAAACCTTTTGCATTTGTGCCGATTGAATTCTAAACCTTTTTTTGGTGCCAATTGAATCTCAAACCTTTTGTTTTTGTGCCAATTCAGTCCTTCTGCCTAATTTTGGCCAAATTTTGCTGACGTGGACGACGGCTGGCGACCAGCCGCCGGCACTAACGTGTATAACTTTTAATAATATTTTAATAAGTTTTTGAATTTTTAATAATTTTTTCTTTTTTTTTCCCTCCCCTCCCTCTTCCTCCAGTCGGTCGCCAGATTGACGACTAGCCAGAGACCTTGCCGGCCTCTGGCGAGCCACGACAGCCATTGGCAAGGCTCACCCCCCCTCGCCAGAGGCCACGAGGACGCGGCCTCTAGGGAGGGCTGGAGTCTTGTCGACGACTGGGCGAGGCACGACCTCGCCGGATCTAGCGAGGTCGGGCCTTGTGCGAGCCTTGCTAGCGGCTGGGCAAGGCACGACCTCGCCAAATTTGGCAAGGTCGAGCCCTCGCCCAGCTACTGGCAAAGGCCGCGAGGGCGGCCTTGCGTTAGGCTGGCGAAGGTCGAGCCCCGCTTGCCATCGGCGAGGCCTGACCTCGCCAGCGGCTTGTAGAGGTCGTGAGGTCACTGCCACCCTCGCCAGCGGCTAAAGGAAGAAGAAATGAAAAGAAAAGAAAAGAAAAGAAAAAAAATTAAAATATTAAAAAAATTCGAAAAATATTAAAATATTATTAAAAAATTTCCACGTTATCGCCGGCAGTGCCACGTAAGTTGACCGGTGTCCACGTCAGCAAAATCTGGCCAAAATTAGCCTTAAGGACTAAATTGGCACAAAGACAAAAGGTTTATGACTCAATTGACACCAAAAAAAGGTTTAGAACTAAATTGACACCAATGCAAAAAGTTTAGGACTTTTCTGGCACTTTTTCTCCCATTTTTTACATAGTTTGGATTTGTTCTCAATTTAGCTCAATCCGAAACCACTAGCGTCAAACTCAGAGTAAGTAAAGGTGGCCTTAAGCTCATACTGAACAATAAACTCATAGTAAACCATTGACTGATATATTTTGAAAAGCATTATCATATCACAGTAATAATGCATCTTTGCTGAGAAAGAGTCAAATAAAAGAGAGGTGGTGACGTAGATAGTGTCTTCCAACTTTTCTTTATAGTTCAATATCGTTTTTAAACTTTTTCCTTATTTAATTTAATCCCTAAACTTTCAAAATTCTATTCGTCCCTGAAACCAAAAAGCTAAGGGATTAGCTAACATGGATGCTAACGCTGTGAACTTGCTGTCAAATTTGCATAGTGGCCCATCCACATCTGCACTCTCTCTTTGATTAGAGGCAAACAACCTGAGATCTAGGGCTGTCCCGACCTTTTAGAGGTCACGATAGCCTAAGGTTTGAGGCAGCGCGCCCTAGAGAGAGATGGAAATATTGTGATGTTGGTTAGTATTAAGGATAACAACGCATGACTCGTTCAAATTTAAAATATTTTGAATTAGTCCATTCTTATTTCATGTAGTTATTACTGTAATTGACTAATTCAAAATTCAAAATGTTTTGAATTAGTCAATTTATATCTCATGTAGTTCTATGACTGCCAGTAGATAAACTCTATAAATACAAATGCTACCCTAGAGTTAAAAGACAAGCAAAAAAAAAAAAAACTCAGGGTCTTATTCTTACATGGTATCACTCAACTAGTAGGATCCTTGGAAACACCTCCGCTATTCCTTATTTTTCTTCCATTTTTGGACCTCTCATATTCACGATGTCATCTCCCACCTCCACTTCGGCTATGCAATACCACTTTAGCCTCAAACTTTCCGGTGATAACTTTCTATTGTGGCAAACCCAATTGTTTCCGTTGCTTCGCAGCCAGTCCCTAATGGGATACTTTGACGGCATCATTATCTATCCCACTCCAACCATCACCTCCATGGGCACCACTACGGTTGCACCGCACCCTTCATATGATGAATGGATTCAGAAAGACCAACTTACTCTTAGTTGGATGATATCTTATTTTTCACATGATGTCCTGCTCTATGTGGTTGGATTAGCTACTGCTGCCGATGTCTGGAAGGCTCTACAAACTGCCTATGAATCTCTACTGTATACAACCATTCTTTAGCTTCATATGCAACTCCAGAATACATCCAAAGGTGACAAGTTTGTCTCAACTTATCTCTGCGAAGTAAAGTACATTTCAGATCAATTAGCTGCTGCCAATTGCCCTCTAGGGAATGAAGAATTAAATGTCATTGTCTTCCGTAATCTTGGTTCTGATTTTTCTAACATTATTGCTGTCTTGGCTACAAAACCTGATCCGATAACCTTACCTGAACTCCATCGATTGCTCCTCAATCACGAGCTTCGAACAAAGTCTGCCACGGTGCCTATAGAGGCAAATCTTACCACTTACACCCCTCTATCATTCACCCTTACCATTCAACCATAACCGATTTCCAATTTCCAACTATCTACCACCCAAAATCCTCAATATCGTTGGCAAGGCAACCGACGCAATCATGGAAACCCAGACAATAGACCCATGCCAAATTTGTCAGAAATATAACCATACGACTGCAAGATGTTATTTCAGGTATTCGCAGCCTAACAACAGTGCACCTCAGCCTACTGCTAATATGGCTAGGATTCTTCCTACCCCATTGCAGCAAGACTAGTTTTCGGATATTACAGTTACTCACCATGTGATGCTTGACATCGCCAATCTGCAAATCTCTGCACCACATAACGGTAACGAATCTCTTCGTGTATGTAATGTAGCAGGTTTAGACATTGTTACATTGTTAATGTCAGTTCTTCCACTCTTAAAATCCCTGTTAACAAATCTTTTAATTTCTGAAATATCCTTCATGTCCCTACCATTACACGTAATTTGCTTTCTGTACACAATTTTAAAGGTGATAACAACTGCTTCTTTGAGTTTTATCAATTTCACTTTGTTGTGAAGGATTTGCAGACCAAAATACCACTACTCCAAGGTTTGCTTAAGGATGGACTATACCAGCTGCCGCGTCTTTATACCACATCTCCATCCGCCAATACCATCTCACTTGATACTTCCGCCACTGCCACTACTTGGCACGCCCGAATGGGTCATCCCCAACAAAGCAAAGTTTGCTCTTTGATTCATTCAAACAATTTGCCATGTTCTACATTTAATTTCAATAAATATGCTTCCTGTTTGTTAGGCAAATCTCATAAAACACCTCTACCGCCACTCATAGCATTAGTAAAGCACCTCTTGATTTAATTTTTACTGATGTATGCGGACCTACTCCAATTAATTTTGTTTCCGGTTATAAGTATTTGTTTGTTGATGATTTTTCCAAATATACTTGGTACTATCCCATTCAAAATCGGTTTATGTTCCCTTCCATTTTCAAAAGATTCAGGACCATGGCTGAGAAACAATTTGAAAAATCAATCTAGTCGTACAGTCTGATTGGGGTGGGGAATACAGAACCTTGAATAAAAATTTACAAATAATGGAATTCTCCATCGTGTAGCATGTCCACACACTCACGAGCAGAACAGAGCAGCTGAGCGAAAAATTTGCCATATTGTTGATACCGGCCTTACGTTATTGGCCCATGCATCTCTTCCTCTTGAGTATTGGCCGTACGCTTTTGAAACCACAATTTACCTTATTAACATATTACCCACACCACTCTTAAACAATATCTCACCTTTTCAAACACTTTTCCATCAAGAACCGGATTACAAGATTTTGAAAATATTTGGTTGTACTGTTTTCCCTTTATTAAGGCCATACGATTCGCATAAGTTTTCGCTCCATTTTACTTGGGATATAGTCCATTGCATGTTGGTTACCGTTGTTTAGATTACAAAACTGGACACATTTATATTGCAAGACACGCTCATTTTATTGAAAATATTTTTCAGTTTGCTACACTTGGTTTACATCCTTCTGAAATACTCTCACCATCACATCCTTGCCTGATGATCTCCACGGCTTGTATGTCCTCCCACGCGAACCTTGGTGTTAATAGTAATATTCTACCTTCTACCCCACCCTTTAGCACCTCCCCACCCACCTTTGAAGAACCATCACCGACATTATCAAATACTAATACTGCTTCGATGTCTAACACGTTGGTTTCTAGTCCGTCTAATACTGGTACAAGTTCTAATGAGGCTCTTTCAAACGCCTCCCCATAGCAGGCTATTGTGATACCTCCACAACCGATTTATCAAAAGTTATGAACCCATTTAATCCGGCTATATCAAAACCCAAAGCCCAACACTATATATCCATTGCCAAATGTGAACATGAATGGAATAAGCTCTAAAGAAGAGCCACAGTGCTTCACTAAAGCTAATAAAGATGAAAAATGGAGGGACGTGATGCTCCAAGAATTCAATGCTTTGTTGCGTAATGGAACATGCGTTAAGGTTCCACCGAATCCCAAAGCAAATGTCGTGGGCTCCAAATGGGTTTATCGAGTCAAGACACATGCATATGGTTTGATAGGCCGGTAAAAAACCCGCCTAGTGGCTAAGGGCTACAATCAGCAAGAGGGTATTGACTATACAGAAATGTTTAGTCCTGTTGTTAAAGCAACCACCGTCCATATAGTTATTTCGTTGGCTATGACAAAGAACTGGAAACTTCAGCAATTGGATGTTAGCAACACATTTTCAAAAGGTAACTTAACTGAAAAAGTTTACATGGCCCAGCCCCAGGGCTTCATTGATAAAGAAAGGCCAAATCATATATGCAAGCTACAAAAATCCTTATACGGATTGAAACAAGCACCGCGAGCTTGGTTCCACCAGTTGAGCATCTTTTTAGAATCACTAGGATTTATTGGATAAAAAACTAATACTTCTCTCTTTATAAAACATCGGCCCAATTTCTCCATTTACATGCTCATCTATGTTGTCGGTTCAACTCCTGCCTTCATCATCTTCTCCAACAAGACTGTAGCATCTTTCCATTGGCCTAGGTTGCATAAGCAATGAACCAACGAGCTACAAATGAATATGTTGGGTTGGATGCCTCTGCTCATCATCTCTTTCAACAATACGAAAGCATCTTCCAGCTGGCCTACATTGCACAGACCGTGGATCAAGTTGTTATAAGTAACAACATCTAGTTGGACGCCTTTCCTGCTCATACTTTCGTGGAGTCTCAAGGCTTCTGTTAGCAATCCCTTTTTGTAAAGACTATCAATTACTATGTTGTATGTGAAGGAATTGATCCTGCAGCTTCTCTCTTCCCAGTCCCTTAGCAATTCAATCGCCAATATGGTGTTACCTGCGCTACATAAACCCTTCACGGTGATTGCATATGTGGTCTCATTAGGTTGGGGGCCTTTGCATTGCATATAATCAAGCAACCTCAGTGCTTGATCAATTCTGCCATTAATTAAAAGACCGTCGATTAGGGTGCTCAATGTCACCACATTGATTTCAAAATTAAGCTTTAAGATTCTACCTAGGCAGGACAAACCCAAATCAACCCACTTTGACCGAAAAAAGCAATTCAAGGAAATAGTCAGCAAAACAAGATCATTTTCAATCCCTAATGAATGCGGCCGCCCAATAACCCGAAACCAGAAATTGAGATAAGAAGGATGAGCAAGACAGAGAAAGGGATGCGAGGACTCACTGGAGATTCCAATTCGAGCATGAAGAATGAAGACGGAACCGCAGAGACCCATTCGCACGATGAACAAAAACTCCAAGTATGGCAGACTTAAAAAAGCCAGATTGATGGGCATGAGACTCAATGAGATGATGTATGAAAGAGTGTGTCGTTAACCTGGCTCAGACGATCATTTAAACACATTTTCAATGGGAAAATGGCTAGATTTCGGAGACCAATCGAGAGTTTAACCAGAAAAGGAAGAAACTCTGTTCATGGTGAGATACTGAACCCACAACTCCATCGTTGATAAATCTGCAGAAAAACCCATTCCAACCATTTCACTGATAAGTTGTTCAGCCCTCACATTTTCATTGTTTTTTAGAAGTCCCTGGATTATTGTATTATAAGTGACACCATTTGGAGAGCATCCATTTCCCTCCATCTCCTTCAGCAGTTGATATGCTTCCTTAGTGCGTCCTTCTTTGCACAATCCACTCATAATAATCGAGTATGTCCAGACGTCAGGTTGCAAGCCTCGAGCATGCAAAGAATTAAATAGTTCCATTGCATCTTTGAGCTTTCCAGCATTGCACAGGCCATTTATTAGAATACTGTAAGTCACAATGTTTGGAACTAATTTCAAATCTTCCATACGTCGAAGCGACGTCATGGCCTTGTCAATCTGTTGTATTTTACACATGCCATCCAAAAGAGTATTAAAGGTATAACAATCTAAACATAGATGACGAGATGGCATCTCGTTAAGCAGCTCTTCCGCGGCTTGAAGGTTCCCAACTTGACAATATCCTTTTATGAGAGTGTTATATGTGATTACATCAGGAATCAAGCCCCTTTGAAGCATCTCCTGGAAAAGTAGTATAGACTCGTCTACTCTTTTTGCTCTGCAGTATCCGTTGAGCAGTGTGTTATAACAAACAATATCGGGGGAGCTGCCCATTTCAACCATCAAAGTAAGTACTCTCCTAGCATCGTTCATCCTATTTTGCAAGCAATAGCCATTCATCAATGTACTATAAGTGAAATTATTAGGCATTTTACCTAATCGAATCATCTGATTGATCATGGACTCTGCCTCGGTAAGCATTCCCTCTTTACAATGTGCATCCACCAAAACAGTGAAGGTTCGAACATTCGGCATTACTCCGCCTCGCAGCATATGATCGAGCAATCTCCAAGCCTCTATCGAATGGCCAGAAGTGCACACACCTTGAATGACGGAGTTATGAGTAACAATGTCCGGCACAATGCCCGCCTTCGTCATCACCTCCAACAATACCGTCGCATCTTTCCATTGGCCTAGGTTGCTTAAACAATGAACCAACGAGTTATAAGTGAATATGTCGGGTTGGATGCCTCTACTCGTCATCTGTTTCAACAATACGAGAGCATCTTCCATCCGGCCTACATTGCACAGACCGTGGATCAAGGAGGTATAAGTAACGACATCTGGTTCGATGCCTTTCCTACTCATACTCTCGTGGAGTCTCAAGGCCTCTGTGATCAATCCCTCCTTGCAAAGACTATCAATTACTATGTTGTACGCGAAGGAATTGACCCTGCAGCTTCTCTCTTCCCATTCTCTTAGCAATTCCATCGCCAACCTGGTGCCACCTGCCCTACATAAACCCTTCACAGTGATTGCATACGTGGTCTCATTAGGCTGGGGGCCTTCTCGTCGCATATAATCGAGCAACCTCAGTGCTTGATCAATTCTGCCATTAATTAAAAGACCGTCCATTAGGGTGCTCAATGTCACCACATTGATTTCAAAATTGAGCTTCAAGATTCTACCCAAGCAGGACAAACCCAAATCAACCCGCTTCGACCGACAAAAGCAATTCAAGGAAATGGTCAGCAAAACAAGATCATCTTCAATCCCCAGCGAATGCAGCCGCCCGATCAACCCGATCGCGGTCGAGTACTGCTTCATCCTCACCACAGCACCCAACAGCAGATTGAAATCCATAGCGGGGGGCAAAGGGTTCATCTTTACCATCCTATCGAAGCAGGCCACGGCGTCATCGGCGGTCCTCAACCCTCCGCCGCCAGCCCTGCAGCTCCTCCTCACGTAATTCAAGAGCCGGGTCGGGTCGTCCAAACCGGGCTCGGGGGTCGAAGAACAGGACCTCGGAACCCGAAACCAGGAATCGGGACAAGGAGGAGGGTGAGCAAGGCGGAGGAAGGGATGGGAGGGCTCGCTGGAGATTCCGATGCGAGCACGAAGGAGGAAGACGGAACCGCAGAGACGCGTTCGCGTCATCGTCGGCCGACAGCAACTGGCGCCCGTGGCTTGCTTAGTGAAGTGCGGTAGTGGTGGCCACGGGCCGGTTTCGGCCCGGAACCGGACCGGTCAAACCCGGGCCCGGCCCGTTGACCGGGCCCGCGGTTTGGAACCGGAACCGGGCCCGTGCCCTACGGGCCCGGTTCCGGTTCCAGAAATTATTGAACCGGCCCGGAACCGGCGGTTCCGGGCCCGGTTCCGAAAAAAAAAAAAAAAAAACTGCTGCACTCTGCACTGCAGAGTCGGCAGTGCAATGCAGTCACTGCAGCTAGTATATAAAGGTTTTGGTCTGAACATCAACATTAGTGATTGTGAGCATCCTTGGGGGAGCCGGCAGGCATGCGCCCGTGTTAGTAAAGGGATTCAGGGATAGGGCCGGAGAATATCGGGTTTGGGATTCGATCCCTATCGCATACACAATTACATAGAAGAGAAAAATAAAGCAAAAGAAACACCCTGAGGCTGGCCGAGGGTGGCCGTTGCCCGTCTTCGGGCGTCGCCGGTCACCGGCAAAGAAAAAAACAAAATGTCAAAAAATAAAAATAAAAGATAAAAGAAGAAAATATCCTTAACCATCTGGAAAGTCGGACCCTTCTTTGAAACGTACGTAGACATCTCAAGTACTTATTTAGAATAAGATTCACTTCGTATCTTTATTTGAGGCCCTAATTTGAGCACATGATGGTACTCGAGGCATTTATTTGGAAATTTTCCTTTCAATCATGGTTACTTTTCCAAGCATAATCGGTCGATGCAACTCCACGTTTCAATCGCTGTTTTTAAGGTATTATGTTTCAATCGAACGTGTCTTCCCTAAAAAAGGAAAAAGAAAAAAACAAGACCTCTCGACCATTTAAGACATCGCAGCTATGGTCAACATACCGCATGGCGTCCTCGCCCGACCGTGCTCTGTTTCTCATTTCCCCTTTCCCTTGCTGCGCTAAACCTGCCGAAGTCGTTCTTTCTCCCCAGATGAAGTTGCAGTAGTGTTGTTTGGAATCGACCATGATGACGCCGGGCCAGATGTAACTCAAGCAAGTCGGCGACCATTCCAACCCTCATTCAACCAAGAGCAAGCCAAGCCAAGCCAATGCCATTTAGCATCCTCGTCGTCCCCTGTAAACACCCTCTTCGCCGGTTCACCAGAAGCTTCAACGCATGGGCTCGATCCATAAGGAAAGCCGCCGTCTCTCACCCGCACAGACCCCACAAGGCCTTTGACCTCTACTCGCGGATGCATCGCTGCGGCATCCCTTTCGATAGCTTCTCGGTTCTTTACACGGTGAGGTCCTGCGCTAACTTGCGCGACCCGACGGTCATCCGTCACCTCCATTGCCATGCCGTTAAGCTCGGGTTCGGTTCCCACGTCTACGTCGCCTCGTCTCTGCTGCACGCGTATGTCGTCGCGTCTTTTCGGGATGCTCGCGTACTGTTCGACGAAATGCCCCAGAGAACCACGGTGAGTTGGAATACTATGATCACCGGGTTTGCAAAGTCGGGCGACGTGGAGAAGGCGCGTTCAGTTTTCGCGGAAATGCCTAGGAGGGATGTCTCTTCGTGGTCTGCCATGATTGCGGCGTATGTGAATTACGGCAGTGTAGTTTCTGGATTAGTGCTGTTTCGGGAAATGATGGTAAAGGAGAGATTGTTTCCCGACCAAGTGACGGTCTGTTCCGCCTTGACCGGGTGTGCTCGGATTGGTTCCTGCGGTTTGTTGGCCGGGAAATCAATTCATGGTTTTGTGGTGAAGAATTCGTGGGAGATGAATGTTGCGATCGGGACTGTTTTGGTCGATATGTACACCAAGTGTGGATTCTTCAAGCAGGCTGTCCGCATATTTGACATGATGAAGGAAAAGAACGTCATGACGTGGACGGCGTTGATTTGTGGGTCGGCGCAACATGGTTTCAGCGAGGAAGCACTATCTTTGTTCGAGATAATGCAAAAGAGGGGGGTGAAGCCAAACGAATTGACTTTCACTGGGGTTTTGAGCGCTTGTACCAATACAGGCTTAGTAGAGGAGGGACGCAGATACTTCAATTTGATTGAGGAATATGGATTGGAGTTGAGAATTCAACATTATGGATGCATGGTTGATTTACTTGGTAAGGCGGTACTGCTAGATGAGGCTTACGAGACGATTCAGACCATGAAATATGAACCCAACGTGATTGTTTGGACTGCCTACTTGTCAGCTTGCAAGACGCATAATCAATTCGGGATGGCTGAACGAGTAATTGACCGGGTCTTGAGGATGGTGAAGCCGGAGAATGATGGAGGCATTTACACACTCATATGCGATATCTATGTCTTGAGCGGGAAGTGGGATGAGGCACAAAGGATAAGAGAATTAATGACCAAAGAAAGTGTGAGAAAGGTCACTGGATCTAGTTCTGTCAAAAGCTGAATACGATGGCCAGTTTTTCCATGGCTTGTGTCTCCCATGATCGAACAGTGCACAATGAAACCCCAGGATGGCAGTAGGATGGGTTGCATTTTCTGCTAAAACATTGTGTAGGTGGTTCTCAGGTATCAACCTTGGATCTAATTCATTTCATTCTTTGTGGAAGCATGCTCTTCTCCTATACATACAAGATTTTGGAAGAGATTGCCATATCGTGTACAATGATACCCCAGGACCAAGAGTTGAAGAGCAGCTGACAATTTACCGATCCCTGAACTGAGTGCATTATTGTTGCCTTTTGGATAAATTATAGAGACTTGCCGTCTGACTCTCACCGTTGGTTTTCAAGAATCAACATTGAAATCTGCACTAAGGGCTGAAAAGCTGATTGCTGGATCTGTGTGCCCTTATATTGATAGTTGAATCTTAAGTTTAGCTGGCCGCTAGTGCGATTGTGCTCTCAAATGAAGATAGCATGATTTGCTTTTGTATTTTGTACTTTCTTCTTCTCTTTCTCTTGGGCTGAGAATTTTTACTGACATGTTCAAATTGTACTTTGTATAGGGATAGTCAGAGGTCACCTTAATTCTTTGAATGAGGAATAGGATATAGTTCTACTCTTGCTTGACGAGTAACGCCCAAATGATTCTTTATCATGAAACCGACATATTTCTGTTGTGCAATGTACATTTGCAACATTATCTTTCAGCAATTTTCCCGGAGTCGATTGCAAGTTGTACTATGCTTCCACTTTTCCTCCTCTTTTCCTTGGTTAGAAATTTGGTTTTCTTATTACATTTTCTTTGATTTTACTGCTTCCTCTGTACGTCTTATTAGTCAAGGTGGGAAGGATTATGGAATTTCGATAAGGAGTCACCGTTCGATTCTTTGGACAGACCTTTGCTCAAGGAATGACTGGTGGACAGCTTCCTTCTACTCTGGAAGAGTAAGCTTGACTGATTTTTTCACTGCAGCTCGCCTTGTCACATAGCATGCGACTACTGCGCATAAAGTAAACAGTGCAGAAGCCTAAGATCAAATGATAGTCGAATCAGGTTCAATAAGGACCCAAGATCACTTAAAGTGTTGGTTGGCGTGCTTCAGAGAGGACGACTTGGGCTGCGTTTGGGAGCACTTGGGGGAAAGTCTTTGGCAAAATCCAAAGGACTTTAAGTTGAAGGAGTTTTCTGAAATGCAAATTGTGTTTGGTAAGTTATAACTTAAAAGTCCATTGCAAAGCAACTTTTGGTAAAATAGCGTTTGGAAAAATTATACTTGCAAGGCACTATTTTTATTTTTTATTAAAGAAAAGTTGAAACCCTTCGCCGGAGCCAGCGACCCAGATTTGGCGCTGGCGGCTGTCGTCTGAGGCCGAACGATGAGGGCAGCCCCTGATGACCACCGACGAGGGCTGCCTGGGATCAAGCGACTCCTAACGAGGGTCGCGAAACCCAGGTGAGGGCCGCCGACGACCCAGATCTGGTGTTGGCGGCTGTCGTCTGAGGCCAACTGACGAGGGCAGCCCTCGGAGACCACCGACGACGGTCGCCTGGAGTCGAGCAACCCCCGACAAGGGTCATGAAACCCAGGCGAGGGCTGCTGACGACCCATATCTGACGCTACGCGGTCATTGTCTGAGGCCGGACGACGAGGGCAGCCCCGGCGACCACCGACGAGGGCCGCTCGCCTAGGTTTCGCGACCCTTGTCGGGGGTCGCTCGACCCCAGGCGGCCCTCGTCGGTGGTCGTCGGGGGCTGCCTTCGTCGATTGGCCTCAGACGACAACTGCCGACGCCAGATCTGGGTCGCCGGCGGCCCTTGAGGGTCATCTGGGTAGCATGCCGAAATCATGCGTTGCCTCTCCGAGGTCGTGCGAGTTCTCGGCGAGGGCCGTCTAGGTTGTGCGACCTCAGGCGGCCCTCGCCTGGGTCGCGTGGCCCGTCACGGTGGTCATGCGACTCCAGGCGACGGTCGCTGAGTTGAGCGACCATGCCAGCCCCTCTCCGGCCTGTCGCCATCCACTCATAGCCACGCCGCCGAGCTAAGTGGAGAAGACGATGAACAGTGATAAACGAGGGCAAAACCGGAAAATCAAAAAATAGATGATGATAGTTTTAGAAGAAATATTTATTACTTAATCGGTAATGTTGCTTACTGAAAATGCTGAAATGCCAAGGCACCTAGGAGGCTGCCTTGGGCTTTTACTCTTCAAAAGGCCAACTTTGACTCAACGGGGTTTCTAAAAAAAATTCTCAAACACCATATTTTAGCGCAAAGGGCTTTAGATGCCCAAAGTGGCTTCCCAAAGCCATTCCCAAACGCACCGTCCAAGGGTTGCTGCACCAAATTGTCTCCGTGAGCATGAAGTCTTTATCTATTACGATGCATCGTCTTCTGCAGGGTTGTGGCGTGGACAGAGAGTAGGATCATGTTTGAGTAACGGTTTAAAGTAATGTAGAGATCTAGCCGGTATGAGCAGATATGCCAGCGCAATGTTTGAGCTTTCGGTTGCAGCGAAGTTCACGTTGATAGCGCTTGAATTCTTACCACGAATATCTACTGCAAGTCGAGAATCAGGCTATTGAGCTCTCCTTCCATGAAAACCAACAGCGAAGGAAGCTCCTGTGCGCCATCTCCCGACATCCGAAGCATCGGACTTATCTAAGACACAGACAGCATTTTGGAAAGTGTAAACTCCTCTGTGAGTTGCAAGATTCATTTTGGAAGTCGCAACAGTTACCCGAGAATATTCAATACAGATTCATTGGTTCATCAAAGACACTGGTTTTCTGCTTAACTAGCAACAAAATGCTTTCGGATCGAGAATCATGAACAGCGACGCGATGGTGCTAACCGAATGCAAGTTCAAGTTCTATGAGAACGTTAGATGAAGGAACGGATTTTAGCGTCATTTAGCGTCATTCTTCCGATTGAATAGGCTCCGAATCCATGAAACTTGACATTTTATGATATACATAGTAAAGTGCACAATCGTTATAACCTTTTTCGGTTCACTAGGGTCGTGCCAGGCATCGAGAGATGAATCCTTAAGATGATAACTTAGCTTCGAAACCCAGCTGCTTTACACGACCCTCGGTATTGATTGGTTTTGGGTCAATTAACTGATGCCAAGTCAGACGACTACCGTCCATCATGGTTCTGCCATTGATCGACATTTAGGAAAAATTACACAAATCATCACCAAAAGTTTTAATTTGTTTAATATTTTCTCTGAACTTTTGATAAATGGACAATTTAGGGCATGTTTGGTAACGCTATAGATTCTCTGATTTTCTGTTCTTTCGTTTTCCGGAACAAAAAAAGAACAGAAATCCGTTTGATAAAGTCAGTCAATTTTTTTATTCCACTGAACAGAAAAGTGGCCAGGAAATAGATATCAAACATAATCAAGAAGTAAAAAAAAAAACTGCTTCTTGATTCTGTTCCACAAACTCCGATATCAAGATCGAGTGGACCGGTTTCCAATTCCACAAACTGGAAATCGATCCTCCTGATCCCGGATCCAAGGTGGAAATCGACTCACCCTGGAATCGATCGTTCCTACAATTGATGTTGTCAGCGACGAGTCCCAAACGAACATCCGACTAGTAATCAAGCACACCAAGCTGATGCTCGAGCACATTGAGCTGGTGCTCTAACTTACTAAACATATGTTTTAGGCTAAGATTGAAGTGTTAATTTTGCGAGATACTCCATTGTAGGTACTGTTAAATCCACAATTAAAAGGTAAAAAAAATGAAAATTGGGAAAAGAGAAGGCTACGTGGAACCCGAAATGGGCCCTGATTGCGTGGATCTAGGCCTCTCGGGGGTGGGTGGGTGCACTTTTTGTGGGGGGATACGTGTTGAGCTGCTCAACCAGAACGGAGGCGATTTTGGGGGTGGGCTGACGTGTCAATGGCCACCCAATAAATTGCCACCAGCAAAACTGGTCAACGACACGTCAGCATTCAAACCCTCTCTAGGTTATGTTAGTTCCTCGGATCATGTGAATGTTCTAATTCCTCCAGCGTAAAGAGTCAACGACCCAATCTCACTGCCTCAGCTACTCGATAAGATTTCGCATGTGAAAGCTCCAAATGTTGCAGCACCCTTCCAACTAAATCAAGATATCGTATAGATTCAAAGATCGATGATTTCGGACATGATGCTAAAAGCGGCACGCGAAGCGAGCAAAACAAGAATAAAAAAAAGAAAAAGAAAAAGAAGTTTCGTTTCATATGACCACGAACGACTCGTAATCAATACTGCTCGGTGATATATTTTTCTTTCCTCAGGTAATAACTGAGTGATCATCATGTTGATCAAAATCCAGCCTCATTTACCAGTGAAATCAGACTATAAAGAATCGCCCCACATGAACACGACGATAAAGCTATCGGTTCGTAATCCCTAGCTAGTGCATTAGGAACTTATGCTGTCAAGATTATGATAATTCAATCGACCCAGAAGAGATCAATGAAATATGCATAGTATAGAAGACTTATTCCACAAAATGTGATCCTCAACTAATAGATTTTCCAACTGGGGTTTGTCCATTTTTTTCTTAGACACAACTGAGGTTGTCTTAAATGTCCTTTATTTACAAATAATTTGGCCAATCAAGCTTTTCACTCCAACTCTATTTTTTCGAAGTTAATTCGGCATTCGATACATCTCATTGCGGCTGGTGAAAGTCGATGAGTTCATGTGATTTTAGCCAGTTATAGATGAACTAACAATCGCTGCTTAGCCACTTAGCCAGTGTTCACGAATGCAAGTCAAGGAAGTTCTGCACCGCAAGTATTGCTGCTGATCAATAATGACAATCACCATGGCAATATCTACAATGCTTGTAATTTGCACATGCAGAAAGTTTTAAATCAATTCCGACATTGATCTGCAGTCCAAATTAGGTGAAACCTCGAGCACAAAGTGTGGTAATAATTACCGAATTAGTCCTAAACTTATTGTACATATGCTATTTAAGTCCTAAACTTTTCAATATCTTGACGTCACTTTAGCAGTTTTCGGTGGCAATTGGTCGGAAAGATTATATTGGAATTTTACGGAAAAGTTTAGAACTATATTCTCAATATTGAAAAGTTTATTACTGAATAAATATCTGTAACAATAGGCTTAGGAATGAATTGGTAATCTTTCCCGAAGGGTGTTAAGCAGCAATTTATTAGAGTTATGATTTTCTCTCTTAATAAGCTTTTTTTTTAATATTTGGGTCGGACTCTTAATGAGCTTTTAATTTAGTTGATTTCTAACTCTCATGTCTATAAACAAGAAGACACAACCCAAAACCCAAGCACTTGGCAAGAGGAAAAAAAAAACACAACGAAATGAAAAATGTTGGGGCCCATATCTCCAACCATACCATATCTACCAATTTTTTTGCTTTTACATTTGCTTATTTATTTATTTATTAGCCATTAAACTATCTCTACCTTAGTGACTTCTACCTCTCTCACTTGTATAAATAGCCCCTCCTCCCACAGCAATTTCTCAAACCTTAAATCCTCATACCAGCCTCACTAGTAGCTACTTCTACCTCCTCCTCCTCTCTTTCTGTGTATAGTAGAAAATGAGGACTAGTGGCACCGTTCCAAGCTTGCCATTATTCTCTCTCTTGTTCATTATGCATAGTGTATTCTTTTGGAGTGCAACCGGCATCTACGGCAACTGGCAGAGCGCCCACGCGACGTTTTATGGCGGCAGCGATGCAGCGGGCACAATGGGTAAGTTAAAAATGTAGGAAAAACTTTCACATATAGTCATATTAGCTAAACATGCTCCTCCATTCTAGCTTCCTACCTTCCCTTCTTGTATAGAAAGGGCATGCTTATATGTCACACATCATCTGTTGCATCAAATATGACATAAGAAAATCCATAAAAGACGTGTACTTTTCTCTGTTGCAGGAGGAGCATGTGGGTACGGCAACTTGTACAGCCAGGGCTACGGGACCCAAACGGCCGCTCTGAGCACCGCTTTGTTCAACAGTGGCTTGAGCTGCGGATCGTGCTACGAGCTTCAATGCAGCAACGACCCGAAATGGTGCATTCCCCGCACGATTATAGTTACTGCCACCAACTTCTGCCCCCCTAACTACGCATTGGCTAGTGACAACGGAGGGTGGTGCAACCCTCCTCGCATGCACTTCGACTTGGCTGAGCCCGCGTTCTTGAAGATTGCCCAGTACCGAGCTGGGATTGTCCCCGTGAGCTTCAGAAGGTAAATTAAATAACTCAAACTAACGATTGAGCTTGAGCTGCCGTTTCCGATGCAGTAACCGTAATTGGTTGCATTGTGCCGTGCCATGACAGGGTGCCATGCGTGAAGAAAGGAGGTATAAGGTTCACAATCAATGGCCATTCATACTTCAACTTGGTGCTGGTCACAAATGTAGCTGGTGCAGGGGATGTCCATGCAGTGTCCATCAAGGGTCCAACGACTGGGTGGATGTCAATGTCGAGGAACTGGGGGCAGAATTGGCAGAGCAATTCATACCTTAATGGCCAAAGCCTCTCCTTCAAGGTCACCGCCAGCGACGGTCGGACCCTCACGACCTATAATGTCGTCCCAGCAGGTTGGCAATTCGGACAGACTTTCGAAGGCGGCCAATTTTAGGTGAATGAAAACGATCTATCTGAGGAGGGGGGGTAAAAGGAAAATCAATAGAAAAAAGAGATCGATATATAACATATAAACATGTATCCCTGGTTAATATAGGAGATAAGTAGCTCATAGATTTGGACTCCTGGAATCTACCTCAAAAAGGAAAAGGAAAAAGAAAAGAATATGAAGTCACTAAAGGCTTAGAATAAGGGCAACTTGGTTAAGTTGCCTTGATTAGGTATATGCAAAAATACGAAATACATAATTTCGGTTGAAGTTTGTTTCGCTGAAGATGGATTCTTGAAAAAGCTACAGAACAAGAGGGAACGAAATTCTCTCCAAGAGTGCAGGTGTTTGATTTGGTGTCGTGTGTCAATACATGTGTGCCATTCAAGATGAACCGGCACTGTAATCTTCCCCTTTAGTGTCATATAATATATCAGAATTGAACCATGGATGTGAACCTGTCCTACACTAACATTCTCTTCTGTCTACAAGAAAGCAACTCAAAATGAGGATCAAACCGAACACAACAGGCACTGAAAGCTGAACAATAACAGTTCTCTGCAACATCTATTGCCTTTGGTTTCAAGTGACATGGATGACAACTTGATGGCTCCATCAGTCCACTGAAAATTTCGCTGCTGCACGATTGTCTGCGTTTTAACTTGCTAAACGAGTTACAGGTCACCTTCTCTCAAACCCTGCAAAGCAAACAAGACACCATGGTCGGGGGGAGACTTCGAGGAAACCCACCAGTAGCTAGTTGAGAGGGTGACAGAGATAACAGAGAGGTCCAAGATAAGCTCTTCCTGTAGCGTCAGCTGTGTAATATCTAACCTCGCGAATCATCCGGTATCACCTTCCAAGTTTGATCCCTTTCTTTTAGCATCTTTTCAAAACCATTCCAGACTTGTTTCTTTTGCCTTTTACCCTTCCATGATACTTCTTATGACCAGTTAACTCAGCCATCACTGAAAGCTGATAGCACCTAAACAAAACTGATCATCTAAAAGGATATATAACAAAAGAAGAGTCTTTAAGTGCAATAGGATCGACGGACGAAATAGCATGAGTGGTTGAAGTGGTAAAAAAACTGCATGGTGACAATAAATGAGACTTCAGATACGTGTATCTACAACTTGGGAAACTCCACTCGTCAAGGGTACATTAGCCCCGTTCCAAAACAGGAAAACACAATTCCCCATCAAAATTGGATAAACAATACATGCTCAAGACCACCCATTAAACAACTTTGAACTGCAATGTTTCCCCACACATGAACACTATTGCATTTCTACTACAATCGCCGATCCCACCTAACTAAATTCGGCACTGGAAACGAAAGAGGCACATTCACAAGTTTCAATAATTTAACAAGGAGTACTTCACCCTCAAAACAATCTTTCCCTTCTCCACTCCCAGCTTTCCACCAGTAACTATCCAATGACCTGGGGGGTCTTGTGGTCCCTTGCTCATTTCTGACATATCGACAAACTTTGCCAACTTGTTGTCACCGGAAGGGTGTTCGCTTGAACCTGAATGGGAGTCACCAGAGTTGGTGCTGCTTCCATTGTTACAAGCTTTCCTTGACATGTCATGTGGTGAATGGTCCCACAGTGATCTTCGAATTGTGCAACCAGGTAGCCGAGAATACAAAAGCTTCATGTATAGAACATTTCTTGACCCAAAATCCCACACTCCAAGTTGAGCTCCGGTGACAATGTAGATACCAGAAAGATCACCTGTGAAGTTCTCTGGATTTTCAATTGGTGCTGTACTAACATGTGAAAAGTTCTTCCATTTGACTGGCTCGAACCATCGACTATCTTGTTCCTCTGGCCCCTGCCACTTGGGAGCACCAATTGCGACATGTGCATCCCAGTATGGCTGAATAATCTTTGGAAGAGATGCAAAGTGTCGAAGCTGTATACATAGCCTATTCTGCTTGCTTCCTTCCAGACGTAACCGCAGGCCTGTGACAGGTTTCCTTCCGACTGATACCTGCACGTTTGTTGAGTGAATCTCAGCAGTACTTCATTTACAAGCTTACTGTTAGTCCAAAAAATGAAAGGGCCACTCAACATCGGTATGATTAGTCACCAAAAATATCCTAGGTTTCACCATTAAATCAATATAAAGCTTGATTGGCCCACCAAAACAAGAAATTACATTATTTAAAGCAAGCCAAGGCAAGTGATGCACTGCATTACTTCATCAATATATATCAGGGGACAACTGAATTTCACCATGATGCCATTTGATTTAATTTTTTAAATTAGCTATGGCTCTCAATATCATACAACAACAGCCCACACTAACTCTTTCTATCATGAAAAGGACCTCCTAACTCTATATTCTGAGCATAGAGAGTTGTTCATACACTTGCTTGATAGCATGCGACAAAATTAGTCATTATCAGAAATCACGCCATGCCTGGTACCCATGTAATTGCATGAGTTTGACCGTTAAGAAACCCAAGAGGTTTACTGATTGATAGTTACACAATTTACTCGTAGTCGCAGACTCAATCAACCCTTAATGGTATAGGCTGTTGAAGGTATATTAAATACATACAAGAGAGAAGGTTCAAGAGAAGGTTCAACAGCTTGATCATTTTGTTCGTGACTACAAAGCGCAAAATACTGCAACCAACAGTATCAAGGCTCAAGTGCACGCGTCCATGCATGACTCTCTCTGAATGGTGACGTGTTTTGCTCCTTATAGCACTACGGATTTTTCATTCTATGCAGATATAGGAAAAATAGCATAGCTGCCAATACCTGCTCTTGGCTGACGTAAAGTTTCTGCCCCATTATACTAAATTGCAAAGATGGACAAACAGGTTCTTTTCTTTGGGGACCCAGAATTTTGTCCTGGACAGGAGCCCATATCTGTGGAATCTGGAACTCTAGAAAGTACCTCAGCTCTTCAATCTGTGGCTTGTCTGCAGAAGTGAAAAGAGAGAGTTCATGTGTGCTCAAAGAAGAAACTAGTGTACTAGAAAGAAGAATTTCGTGTCATCTCCAAAGCCATCAATAGAAGAATTTTGAGTCATCTCCAAAGCAATCAATCTCCTCACATTCAAGATAGAGATCAATAGCTCGAGTCAAATGCTCCTTTCCAGTTATTCCATCAACAAGAGCTGTAATTGTAGAAAAGGTCATCTCGATGATATCAGGAGAAGACTGCACCGTTTTTGCCCACCGAATATGATTTTGCTCTAAATCATCTCCACCCCTTCTCCGGAATATCACTGTAACATCCTTCAATAGTAATATAAAAAAAAAAAAACTTTCAGTTCACGGCATGACAAATAACAAAATAGCATCCGTGCAGTCACCCACATGGAATTAATATTACAATTTCCAACAATTATGACGAGAAAAAGGTCACCATTCTCCAAGTGGTTGTCACATTTATAAACAAAGACTCTGTAATTTTAATTTGCAGTTATCTGTTCTATAAAACACCATCACCAATACAAATTGGAGAGTTTAACATCAGTGCAAGTTGGATGGTACAAATTGGAGGATTCAACATCAGTATAAGTTGGATGGTTCAGCATTGAGTGGCCCATAAATATTAACTAATTCAACTGACAAAAGGGAGGGCCAAGGGCTCTAATTTTCAAACATGCTAAATGCCTTCTCTTCCTGGAACCAAGAACTATTAGTTGGTTGTCTTATATTATAATATTGGTCAACACAGTATGTGAATCAATGACAAAAAGTGGAAAGCATCAATTAATTAATTCTTTTATGATAAATAAGATTTCATTAAGAAGGTACCAAGGGAGTACCGTCCCCGTACAAAACAGCTTCAGACAGAAGCCACCGATATACAAAATTATGCACAAAAGACTGTTTCAATCATTTCCAAATAACTAGATGTATGAAATTGAACTTTCCTGCTATACTGAAATTGAAAAGTGTACAATCAATTATCCCCAAAAGTCCTCTTGTGCCTTATGTAGAAAGCTAATCTCTAACACCGTTTCTCCGTTGTTTTTCTTCCAACAATTGGCCCCCCAGCTCTTGTTTCTTACTAGTGCGCACACACCGTAACTATGATTTATATATTTATTCCTCAAGATGTAATTATCACCCACATCACTTTCAGTCTATCACTCCGAAAAAAGCATCTGCCATCGCATTCACAACAAAATGAAAATGAGATTTTAAGACGCAAACGCAAATTTTTTCATATGATTAACAGGACAGAAAATAAAACAATTCTAAGTTGTGCCCCAGTGCAACAAGGATGCTGGCTAAGGTCATCATGTAATAAGAGTAAAGCTTGAGAACTCATTAATCTGAAATATACCGTCACACAGTTATCAGCTCGTGTATTACAACTAAGGCGCCAAACAGAAAGAACTTCCCCTCACCGCAACATATCTCAAGTATCCACATCTCAAGTCCTCTTATGTAGATATAACGGATTCATTCTTTGTTTTATCGAACTTTAAGTTGTAGCACAAAGAATTGGAATCTAGATTCCACATCCTTCACAGAAGTGATCTGAAGTTTTATCGGCATGCTTAAATTCTGTTCCACCTACAAGCTTATAGACTGACAAACTAGAGTCCGTCTCGATACAGGTTTATTGGGATTACTGCACTGCACTGAATATAATAGGATCCTTGTTTTCTAGAATTATTGAGATCTTTAGTGAAGACCCTTCAAAAAGAAGGTTAATAAAATAAGAGTAACTGTCATAAAGCTGTAGCCCTGTTGGGCTCTAGCGCAAGCTTTGGTATCTGTGTGGACTGCTTCCAGTTCTTTCTGGTTTATGGCAAATATCACAAAAATAAGACAACTAAGACAAACAAGATCAAGATCTCGCAGAGTTTAGATTATTTCCTAAGAAAGTACATGATATCGGAACAAAAATCACCAAAGAGTCCTCCAAGAAGATCAATTTCAAAAGTCAAGCAAACCGGCACTCTATCTGAGAAAGAGCATAATTATGGGAGGCAGAAATTGGCTGCAAGCAAATTAGATTCAAAACTAGTCATCATGTCAACAGCAACTAAAAATCCTCGAGGTAACTTTATGCCCATTACATAATAGGCATTCTTAATCTAGAAGCTAGAAACTGAAGAACAGAGAAAACATATCAATTACTTCCACAACTGTTTCAATTCAAACTCTTGCTACCGTCTTTCCTAGGAAGGCATCATAGAAAATTTCTGCCGAAATGGGCAAAAATAGAGAGACTTTATTTCACAAATAAATCTCGGTACCAACTAAGCAGAATAAGACAAAAAGGAGGCACTTAGGTTCCGTGTCACATAAGCATTCCATCGGAAGAAATAATTAGAAGGTTACTTACTTCTTTACCAGATAGAAATGGTGCCCCCGTAGGCTGAGGGTATACTCCCTGGCTATAGAATAAGTGAGGATCTGCACCCTGTTGAGTTTAAGACAGGTCAACAAGAAATAGTACTGTGAATGATCAAATACACAGAACTATGATATAAGAAAATGAGGAAATAGTTGGCACTAGCCTTGTCCTTAATTTTATTTTGACCTGAACTTGCATGACTCTCTGTGTCAGAGAATCGCTGGTTTCCAATTTCCTGGACATAATTCTTAATTTCCGTAGTTGTCAGAGGCGATGACTGATGTTGTTTGACATAAATCACATCTTTCCCACCGATTGTCACAGAAGTAATCACATGTGTCCCAAAGTTCTCAATGAAGCTGCCAAAATATTAAAAACGATCAACACTAATGACATCAGAATAATAGTTAGAAAATCCAAACGTTACCTTGCTAAGGAGGGTGGGTCCCATGAAGAGGGAACTGCGTGCTTCACGTTTTCTTGCAACACTAAAGGATATTTGCTAATTTCGACCTTAGCAAGCGGGATATAGAACCCATCTGTGGAGAGGGTCTTTGTCGCCGCTGCATCAATATGCTTTGAGCCAGTAAAGCTAAATGCAGCATTGAAGCTCCCTAAAGGAGGGCTTCCTGATAGATTCACCTTTCTATTGAAGAATTCCACCATCTGCACCCACTCATCCAAACACATGGTACAACAATTGAATGAGCACAAATTGGAAGTAAAAATCACTATATATCTTAACAGATAATTGAACAAATTCCGATCATATAGTCCGCACCTCGTAAGCAAAGTAAATTTGAAGATTCTCTCCCTCGCTGTTCTTTCATTAAGGTTTTGAGCAATCCATTAATCTAGTAAGAAATCCAATTTGTGGATGATTGGATGGGGCTCTAGCTACAGATGATTTGCTTCTCCAAAGTCTTCCTTTATCAATTTTTTTTTTCAAATTCTTTATGTTCTCCCAAATGAAATATGATAATAAATTCTATCTTTCTAAAGGTTTGGATTTCATTGACTCGTTATTTGATCTTATCAGTTTCTGACCAATCTAAGGAGATTTTAACCACCTCATACTGCTAGCTCAACACATGGACAAGTGACATATCACAAAGTTGCCAGATTGCCAAAACTGAAAGAAGCAAACACAAATAATAACATAAACGCAGACTTTGTTTCAGTAAATGAATTTTTGCATATCCAACACTCTATTTCAAGAAAATTCTGTAGCCTGAGGAATACTCTTCCTTATTTTCTAATATTTGTCAATCATATGCCTAATAAGGTTGTTGTTAAAGATGTGCTGAAGCCACTCTAATCAATTAACAAAAATGAGCCAGCATTGTATAGCAGTAGCTCATTATCTAACAAAGAGCATCGTCGTACGAAAAATGGAAGATGGAAATGAAATGGCATGAATGTCAGTACAGGCACCGAATACTTAGTATAGGTTCACTCCCAATCGATTTTCTTAGCAAATTAGAAGAATTTGGAAATATCAACTAACCCAGTAGTACTAGTGGCAGAAACATCTGTTGGTCCACCATCACAAGCACATTGCCGCAACAGTTTCTTCCCTTAAACTTTCTAGTTCTCAATTCACAATCCCTAAGTGGGGCACACCTTATGAAACTTACTCCAACATGACAAGCAATAAAAGGCCCCTTTCGATTTGATAGCTAGAGGAAAGAAATTAAGCACCAACGGCAAGACAACACAAGCCAAGCCCTTTACTAGCAAGAGAAAAATGGCTCAAAATCTGACCACGCACAACCCGAGAAACTAAACAATCATCACTCCCATACCTCATCGTAGGTGTGAATCCCAGATTGCTGGCGCCCCCAAGACTCCTGAGAGACACTGACGTCCCTGGAAACACTGGGCACCACCAGATCATCGTACAGCCGGAGATCCCGGGCGTGCTCCTCGTCGACCTGCACCACCCTAGACCCCGCGACCCCCTTGCAATACAGCAGCCTCGTGTCGAAATTCACGTCGAACCCCCGGCCCAGCGCCTGCACCGCGTTCGCCGCGGTGTGCGAGGCTGCCGGATTATCTCCCATCGCTCATCCCCCAGTAAAAACCCACCCCGACCCCTCTCCGATTCCGGCCCCAATCGAGACGCGCGCGCGCACCCCACCCACCCCCCTCCCCAACCCCGGGGAGCTCAGCTCAATCCCGGAACCCTAGGAGACCCTCCTCGACCCACCCTCCACAGCGTCGAGGGTCTCGCGAGCGGCGCGACGAGCTCCTCCGGATCTCGAACGGCAGCCCATTGATGGGAAGAAGATGAGCTGCGAACCTGCCTGCGATCTCTCTCTCTCCGTCCCTCCCTCTCTCTCTCTAGAATGCGGGAGCTTTCTCTCTCATCCCTTTCCTGCTGTTTATATCGTCCGCAGCACGGGGGGGGGGGCATTGACTTCAATGACTCGTCAGTCTCCCCCGAAAATTTTCTCGCGTTTTCTCGCCCCCTTTTCTCGCTCCCTCTTTTTCCCGGAAAATCGCCGGGGTCAGCGCTCCCCTCCCCCCTCCCCCGCGCGCGCGGGGGCGGATCTGAGCCGTTGGATCTCTCGAGCGGCCCGGATGGAATTCTGCTCGAGGTGTGGGGGCGCGGTCATCGCGTCGTTGCGCTCGTGAAAGTGAGAGGGAGTTTTGCTTTTGGAAATTCCGACCTTAGTCAATGTTTTTCCTCGGATTGCTTCTGCGTTGGGGCAGACCGATTGGGATGTTGGACGTGTCGATGTTATCGATCCCCATTTGACTCTTTCTTTTTTTTTCTTGTGGGGGGTCTCCCGCTTCCGAATTTCCTAAACTGCCCCTAGCACGGCGGGGATGCGATGAATTTCTCGTGACCGGTCGGTCGCTTGTGAGTTGTAAATTAGCTGCTCGATTCCCGCGATGCATAGCCACCCCGATTATATTGTGGACATACGTATCGGGTCTTCAATGCTCGTGTGTATCGAGAGGAGCGGAGTTGAATGGTGAAAGACGTCGTATTGGCTCTTTTAGTGGATTTTTTTACTTGGGATTGAGATCTTCTGAGCTTAATTAGGGGTAATTTTGCGTGGCGGATATACCTCCTCGAAAGATTTGCTAGTTAGGAATCAGAGTTATAAGGGCCTCAGTTCGCCGACATCGCCCTGAGAATACCCTAAATTTATCTGATCGGTCTCGCATTTTGGAGGAAATCGCACCCACACCAAAACCCCCAAAAACTCATTCACTCCCTCCTCCCTTCCCTTTTCGCCTACGGCCCAGCGCCGACCACGTCCCTATCGTCGCTTGCCATCGCAACACCGACTTTTTCCACCACCAGCCTCAGTGAGGACCGCTCGATGCGAGACTCGCTCTCGCCGCCCAAGGTTCGAACCCCTTTAGCAGTGGCTAAAAGGCCGGAGTGGCATTTCCGAGAGATTGGGACTCCTTCAATTACCACCAATTTTCTCCGGCGAATGTCAAAGTTCCTTTTATGTTTTCTTTCTCTCATTTTTTTTTTTGGTAACCGAGGATCCGCCACCATTCCCCGGGGACGAGCTCGCACAGGTAATCTGGGCGCCTATACCTCGGGGGAGACTAGCTCAGCAACCCACCGCCAAGGCCCTCCATTTAAATTACGGAACCGAGCAGGAATTCGAATCCAGAACCTCTCTGATAGAATGAAAGCGCTCACCAACTCGGCCATGCGCAGGTGGGTTCTTTCTCTCATTGTTCATGTCTCCCTTTTCCAAATATAGTGACATTGTCAGTAACTTTGCAAGATAAGAATGAGAAATTATATGTTCATGAAAAAAAAAGGGTATAAGAAATTAACCTTTTATAGTAGAATACAAGTTTGTACCTATTAGTAATTATTAGTTTTTTTTAATGCATTTAGTAGCTTTAAAATGTTGAAACGTAAGTTCAAATCTATACGTATTGAGTTTATGTGCATTAATGATGCATTGATTAAGCTAATTTGAACTAATGACGACCGAAATCATGATTCTTTGAACTTTGGTGACATTCGACCCACGTAGGCTTACATCTACAGAGGTAAAGTTGAATCATTGACCAGTTTTTGCTTCCGTTTGGCGTTTTCTTTCCCTCATGTGACGTTTTGAGACCTTCTTTCCGTTCTCTCCACACCGTAAATAAACCGATAAAAGAGCAAACGTTCATAACGAAGTTAAAAAATTTCACCTTTTCTTCCTCTTCCACGTGCTACTTTGTTGCTTCAATTATCTTTGTGGCACTAATAGTTGTCCCTGGCATTTCCTTCCTGATTTATAAGGTTTCACGGTAGAACATGTCTCGAGTTTGAATCGATAAAGAAAACTCGATCTAAGCAGGTTTTCCAGTTTGAGGTATTCCTTAATTTGAGTGGATTTTCTAAAATGGGCCCCTTATTTTGGATACAAATATACATAGGACATGGAATTTTACTCCGTTATTACACACTAGAGTTAACAAGAGTAGTGTTAGGGTTTTCTTTCTAAGTGATTTTCGAGAGAATTGTGAGATAAGACTTATATAGTGACACTTTGGACTGAACCACTTGAATCTCTGGTGTCCTCATCTTTCATTGGTTTTTGTCGTAATTTCGTTTGTTCGCCTAAGATTTAAATTGCGGATTCGTTAACTTCCGCATCATTTCTGAACATTTCATTTTACAGATTCTATGATCTATTCATTCAATGATACGGCTCGCAACCTTGTCAAAAAGAAGCACAAGGTTGGAAAACTTTCATAAAAAAACTAATTTGATGAAAATAGTATGGGAGCTTTTCTCTCTTGATTTAGTTCTAGATCTAGGAGTTGTAATGAATAAGTACTCCGTTTCCAATTTCAATGGTGTTCACAGCAGCTCCAGTGTTAGATATGTGCTCGTTCAATATGTTTTTGTTACAAGCTTTGGCGTCGTGCACTTGCTAAAGGGCTTGCTCTCGCTGAATTTGTTGAACATGTTTTTGTTGTCTTTGTACGGTTATGGTGTTGGGGACACCGAACCTAGTTGCACACCGTCGAAAGATTAAGCTGGAGCTACAGATGGAGACATGGCTTGTGCTTATCGTTGATGATGCGATCCGATAATCAACCGCTGATCCTTTTGCTTAGAGTCACATATCTAATCTCGAAGGACAAGCATGTATTTACCTTTGCCATGCTCTGATGATATACCTTGATTTCTAGATTTTGGTTTGTTTTATAACTCTATGGGCTTGCTTTGTTGTGGTGATTTCTGGAATTTCCTATAGATCATTTCATGTATTATTTTGGTCTTGAATGAAAATTTCCTTTGACCAAAAAGAAAAACTTAATCCATTCTCTTTCTCAACTATTCATATATGCTTATAACATGTTTTTTACGTTGTTCGACTCTTGTCTCGTGTTTCACTCTCACCCAAGATAACCAAATCCATGCCACAAGACTTGGCTAAGGACTCAATGGCCTTACACACCCACCCAAGAGATTAGCTTTCAAAGATCACCCTTGGACACGAGTTTTGGGAGGAATGGATGCTTCACTAATAAAAAAAACTTGAGGATTCAAAGGATGATTACAAATGACTGTAGTACACTTATTTATAGTGTCTTTACTACTACTAATACATGAATGCAAGACCCAGTTACTCACCCTCTAGATACATCCTAATTCAATATATTACATTTATAAAGGTTCATCTCCTCCCTTGAATATATTTTGACTAATCCTAATACATGAACTAATCATATACTTCAAGAGAATGTACTTGGAATTTACTTACTCTTTACTCTTTCTTGTCTAGCACATACATTGTACTTGTTCGCACATTCACATCCCGTTTACATTGTGCATCCTACACGTGCACAACTCTTGATCAGCCCGTGCCAAGTTCATAGCACCTAGTTGATGCGGGTCGTAGCATTCTCCCCCGCCAATATTTAAAATGCCCTCATTTTGGAAACTTGATACTTGTAAAAAGCCTTTTTGAATTACCATATCCACTCCAAGGGCTTCCATGAAATGTCACCTTCCGTTCCTCCCTACCACTTGACATGTTACTCAAGCCTAGTCGGCTTATCCTTCTCCCACAACCACCAATTTGGTTAGGATTTGCTCCATATGGTTGTCATACTTGTCGTGTTGTGTATCGATGGATAGTTGATGGTCCTCCTTGCAACTCGGATCGGTATCATCGAAATGGTGAATTCCGAGGTTAAATCACAAAATCTCCCACTTAAATAACTTTGAAGGTCATGTTTGTCACTTACGGGTATTGCCTTATGATGAACATGAAATGGATTGTTGCGTGAAGATTACTAAAACAAAAGAAATCTTCATATTGGTTCTATCAGTGGAAAGAAGTAACTTTTTCACATTTTTTTCTTACTAAAATAACTACTAGTTCTTCATGTGATAAAGTAGCTTCAAATTAGAAAAAAACAATTTTCGACCTATCAATGTTCAGTAAGTTTGCAATGATAGTAGGACCTTTTCACATAACATAATAAGTCTAACCCCATGTTTTGGAAAAAGTTTAACCATTGTTGCATACGAAAGGATTTTCAAATTCCAATCTTAGTCAATATTTTCTAGGAAGGAAATCACAACAACCTGCGAACATCCAAGTGAATTAGCTCTGCAATTTCCATATTTTCTCTAACAACTACTGAATTGCACTTTTCGCTGTTGATCTATGTCACATCACCTGCATACATTAGTTTGTTAGCAACATAACCATACAACATATTCTTTTCACTTGGAACCTTCAAGCTTATCTTATTAATGTCCCCAAACGTATATGCCACAACTTAGGCTCTCGAACATATGCATTTGACGTCTCGCAACGGAATTTGTCACTATTTCACCTTGAAGCTCATACAGGCCACTGTGCTTGATTCCTCTTACTATCACCAAACACCTCGAATGACATTTAAAACTCCACTTGTTGAAATATATCGACACCCAACCGAAAACATGACACTCAAAAAAATTAGATTCTTCTTCAATTTTGGAATGCGCCTTACTCCAGTTAATATCCTCACGATATCATCATGTTTTCTAATTCTAACATCGCAAACACCTACAACATCGCACTCAGTGTTGTTCCCTAACTACACTTTACTACTATCCATGCATTAATAAGTAGTAAATCAGTTCATATTTGGTGTAGCATGAAACGAATAATTATAATCCATTATCCATCTGTCAATTAATGAATTCTTAGTGATAGACAAGACATAATCAGCACTATCTGAATTACTGTCAACTACAGTTACAACATCTTCTACACACTCAAATTTAATTCCCTTACCTTTCTCGTTTTTTAGCTTAAGACAATCCTTTCTAAGATGTCCCTCCTTGTCGTAACTACAACAAACAGCACAACTAGTCCTAGACTGACTGTGTCTGTTGAGGTTTATATTACTCTTGTTAACACGTGTACTAGTTCTTCTTCTACTTTCACCTACTAAAGCAGTAGACACAAGTTCACCAAATTCTCTTTTACGGATATTGTTGGGGCTAATAATACAACCTAGAGGGGAGGTGAATATGTTGTTTTAGTAAAATCTAACGATTTTGCGGAAATCGGGAGCAACTATAAAAATCCAGTCGAGCGAATATTTCAAGTATAGCAAAGTGCTTGTGTGCTAGAATATATAAAAGTGAGATAAACAAGAGCACACAACAATTTATAGTGGTTCGGCTTTTATCAAATAACCTTTATCCACTGTCCACACTAATAGCTACAAGTCGGGTTGTATATCACTAGTAATATACAAGACAAGTTATAATCAGTAGGCATTAATACTATCAGATGATAGATTACATTATCAGGACTCAAGTGCTATTATCACTCTTGTACACTTAATCTTTCTCACGATTATAAGATAGCAAGAACATAGCAGTAAACATCTCAAGAGAACGAAAAAAAAATCAGCTTAAAGTATAGTGTTGAACTTTTTTAATTTTCTTTATATTGCTCGTCTAACCTCTTGTTTTCAATGATTTTCTCTTATATAGATATCTTCAATCTTCCTGTTAGAGATGGTCCAGAGAAGCAGGTAGCAGTTAGGTTTGTGACGTTCAACTATTCACAAGCTGAACTCCCCATAGTCATTTTTCTTGAACATTAGCTAGCTTTCCCAAAATAGGTTATGTTGCTGCTGTCCCGTCGTTGATAGCTTTGACATAACTGCAAAGGATGTTTCCCTCTTCTGATGTGCGTATCCAGTTGGCAACGGCTATATTTGGTTTCTCTAATGAACATCCTTAGATGGTCGTTGTACCAACAAAACCAATTACATGATATCTTTAGCATTGACATAAACATCATCGTCATCATCGTCATCATTATTATGGAAGTAAGCGATTAAACAATAAAATAGACAAAATAAGAAAATAAATTGGACACTAGATTTACATGGTTCGGTCAATGCAACCAACGTCCAAGGGGAGAGCAGTAAAGAATTCCACTATAGATTAAGCGATACAATAGAAATTACAACCCACTCGAGTCACTTAAACACCTTTAATGTGTTCTCAGTCCCCAATTACAATTAATAACTCACGGAGTATTTAGTCATACAATTTATCGCGAAATAATCTCTCAATCTCACAAAGGAATTCATAAATTTTATCACAAGATTTTATCGGGTTCAACATTCTCGAATTTCTTCAGGGTGTAATTCACAATAAGTCACCCCTTGGATGCTTTTTATAGCGAAGAAACTTCTTATATGTATAGGCAAGAGCATAATCCAAAATAGGAAACTTACTCTAACTAGGAAACAATTCAAATAGGCAACATACTTAAATTAAAAAACTTTCCTTTTCAGGCTCAATATAATAAATCTCTCGTAACTAGCTACTTACATATAACTACCCAATTCCTATAAAGCATAATTACCCAACTAGATTGTGGACATGTGTAGCTTGTGCTTTTAACGTTAGTAATATGAAGAGGAACATTATTGAATAGTAAATACGTGATGTGGCCTCTTTCAATAAATTTTGAGATAGGGATTTTCTAAGTTTAATTAGGGGTGACTATATATGTTGAATGTATCTCTTTATATTATTGGCAAATTTGCAACCAAATTTGCAACCAGGTGTAGGGGTGATCGACTCCCGCGTAGATTGGTTTTTGGCCTTGAACCGGAAATTGACCCTATGACTCTCGGTTCCAAAAGATTGATTGAGAGCCAAACCAATCGATTCTGGAACCGCCAAATCCTAAACTGACCTTTTTTTGTGTAAAGAAAATTCAAATTCTCATATTAAAATATATAAGTTACATTATTTCACTATATATATTTAAGTGGTTATGTTGTTGATGCTAAAGACCATTGTTTGATTCTCGATGGATGAAGAATTATTCTTCTTTCTAAAAGAGACTTCAAAGTTGGTGTAGAATCGATTCAACCTAGGAGCCTACCGGTTCGATCCATATCCCAAATTGAACCGAACTCGGTGCTCAACTTTAACCGACTTATGAGGATCCAAATTCATCGATATTATCAATGGATACCCATGAGCTTATCAAATTGACCTCGCATTTTGGAACAATCACACCCACACCAACCAAAATCCCAAAACCTCATTGACTTCCTCCCCCGCTTCTTGCCTAGTCCCCGCACTCACTCAGGTCTCTAATATCGCCTGCCATCACCACACCCATTTATTCCACCACCGGCTTTCTCGAGGACCACCCATTGCGAGGCTTGCACTCACAACCCAAGCTCTGAACCCCTTTTAACAGAGACGACAATGGCTAGAGTGACATTACTAAGAGATCGCGGTGGCTTCATTTACTACCAAATTTCTCTAATAAGCCTGTCAAACGAATAGGTCGGGTCGGATTTGAGTTTGGTCGAAAATGTATAATCCAAATTGACTCATTTTCATGCAAAGCAAATTTAGCAATCTATACCCGACTTGACTTGGACCTGACCCATACTTGACCCAATATGAACTTCAATTATTGACAATTTTCTCGATAAATTGTTGCCCCTAAAGTATGGGCAACTCAATGGACCCACTCATTGAGTGGGTAAGGGAGCTAGGCTGCTTGGGTTGAATCGTGGGTTAAAAGTTCTCGTGGCACCAGTGTAACGTGGGGATGTGAGTAAGCACCGCGCTGATGGATAAGAAAACCTACATGGACAAGTTCAATGGTTGACTTATGGACAGAGGTGTGAAGGTGGTTGTGAGGTGAAAAGGGGGTGGATCTTGTGCAATGCCCTCGCTCTCATGAGCCGGTTCATTTCCTGGCATTGAAAATTCAAAGATCCTCGATTATTGAAAGTTGTCTAAACAACACATACTCAAAATTGCAGTTTCCCAAACTCAAAAGATGACTTTGTTTGCTTACAGCCCTTGCTTCCTATCTTACAACAGAGGGCGAAGAAAGTACGAGTGATTAAAGAAAAAGTTCCTCATCAAACAATCTGTAACAATTTACCAACCAAATTATTAGCTACTTTTTAGACCTTGCACAATGTTGCAGCATGAAGCCCTTAGACTGAAGCCTCAATCTCAGCTTATAAATGTCATTGATTAAAGGCTTCTTTACTCCATAATCACATTGTCCTGAAATCATTAATAGCCACATCAACTCCGGCCATTATAGCTTTCGTGTCTTAATCCATTCATCGCTCACCAAACCCTTAACATAAACCCTGAAACATTCACTAGTCGCGAATGATGATAATGAAGATGATGGAGTAGAGGAAGAGCAACCAACCTGGAACTGCTTGTGATAAAAGCTGTCGTAGTTTGGCCATTCTTCTTCGGTGGCGGAAAACCTCCGTTCGTGAATCCGACGGTCCAAATCCTCCATCTCCCTCCTTTGAAACTTCGCCTTGCACTACTCACAATCTTGTGATCTTGGATGTACCTCTCCATCCTCTAGCATTGGAGTAGTCGCCAACTATCGACCATCCTCGTAGTCAAATCTGACCAAGATGGTGTCATCCGCAAGTACTAGAGGAGAACTCGATGCTGAGGGATGGGAAGAGGAGAGAGAAATGTTTGGGAAGAGGAGAGAGAAATGTTTATCGCTTCCTGCATTTGGAGTTGGAAGGCATAGTTGGTATTAGAGTCTTGAGAGAGAAGAGAGGAGCGAATATAGGGACTTGAGACATGTTTTCTATGCTATTTTGATTAAGTGGACTGAAAGTAGGTTTATAACAAACCCACAACAACCTATTTTTATTGGGTTTTTTCCTTTGAAACCTATCATGACCTATATTTAAAATTTGAGATGACTCATATATGACCCACTTCAATAAATTTGAGTTAAAATATGGATTTATGATCCATTATGACTAGGAGTGATCCGTTCTAAGGTGAATCAATTCACATCCTAAACTTGGAACCTACCCAGCCAAGTTGATTCCCAATTTGTGGAACCAAGAACCGACATTGTAAATCTTAAAACTATACCGACCGATCAGTCACTATTCCGGTCCAGTTCCAAAGTCTACTTGAAATTGGCCGAGTGTTGTAAGTTCGCAAATATCCAATACTAAATAATATTTTGGGTGTCATCAATACATCTATTTCAATCATTTGCAAATTGGCTACTTGTAGAGGCTAACCACCATCCCAAAATGGAAATCAAAGCTCTTGAAAGACAATGTGAAGGAATTCCACTGAAATTTTGCTCTGTGGAGCATGGGCATGTCAGTTTCTTTTCCATCAGCGAAGTGGAGCTTCCTATCCTACCCTCATAAATGGTTGCGTGTGGCCACATGAAGAATCCCCATAGAAACATTATGTGAACTGTACACAACGGAAACTTAAGCAAGATGCAATTTGCATTGGTTACATACTCAAAGAAAATCTACTTCAAATCCTAGCCACCTACTCCTAGTTCCCATGGTTGTGATAATAGTAATATAGGTTACATGATTATATTATTTACCCATACGATGGCACCATGTGCATGAGCTATCTCTACTATTTTCCGGAAGGCACCAAGGTTAAGAGCATTTTTCCATCAAAGCTCCACAACAGAGAATATTCTCATAAGAAAAAATGATATCAAGTCAGGAGCAAGTCCCACATAAATGAACCAGTAGTTCTTGGACCGAACAAATCCTGCATAAAAAAAAGAAGTAAACTGGCCAGTTATGTCAGTCCACTCGGTCCGATTCCTTACAAGGAATCGAGAATCGGACTAGTTATTGCCGATTCCAAATTTGTGGAACTGAAAGGAACCAGTTCCTATGGAAACCACCTAGAACCAGCCGGTTCAGTTCTATTCCCGGATAGAACCAGGACTAGTGCTCACCCCTAATTTTGACAGCCCTACTTTGCAAGATAAGAATGAGATATTACATTTGTATAAAAAAATTATAAGAAATTAGGCGAAGTAAGTTTTTCGTACTATAACCATTTATAGTAGCAAAATAAGTGTGTACCTACTAGTAATAAGTTTTTCATGTATTTAGTAGCTTTGGAAGATTAAAAGTAAGCTCAAATCTTATATATTTGTATATATAATTGGGTTTTGTGCATTTAAACGGTTTTTTTTTCCCAACTCTTTTATCAACTTTGGCAATTAAATATACTCATTGAGTTTATGAGTTAATGATGTATGGATTCAGCTAATTTATGCAATGGAATTAGGAAATGCCCTTGATTTCGCGCACTCTCGTCAACGCATTAGAAGTACAAATTTGGTCTATTTAGAGAGAATAATAAGTTTAAATTACTCCAAGATAAGAAACATTTCTATTTAATTTTGAAAAGCATTAAAGATTTAAGGAGTCATTTAATGTTATCTTAACAACAATTGTAATATTATTTTATCTATTAATTATTGTGCATGTTGTCATGAACGCGACTCAGTTCATGCAACAAGACAATCTTTCACAGCGTGTCGCTCGCTCCTTGATATGTGTTTCCCATCCCCTTTTCTCTCGTGTTTCATTCTCACACAAGACAACCAAGTCATGCCACTAGGTGATGCGGTTGCGGGGGCGTGCGAGTGTTTTTTGAGTAATATCAAAGAAAGTACGGATAGATCAGAGTGTATGGGGATGGAAGTCGATAGATAAACATAAATACAAGATAGAATAAGATCACCACCAAGGCTTAAAGAACGCACGACCAATCGAGGTAGAAGATCGGGATTGACAAAGTTCACCACCAAAGCTTAAAGGCTAAGCCACCTGTCACGGATAAAGGACTTCGAGATAAGATAAGCTCACCATCAAAGCCTAAAGGAGAACCATCAGTCGATGATAAAATGCTTCTTGGCTCACCACCAAAGAATAATCCACTCTTAAAGGATAAAGAAACCGGGATGGGAGTTATGAACTCTTTAAAGATATTCACTCACACAGAGAAAAATCTCATATAATCTCAAAATTCAAGTCCATTGTAAGACCATAAATTATAGAGATATTGATAAATAAAAGAGAAGACTCTTCGAATTCTCAGAAACCGAACAAACTCTTGAAGGAATCACCTAATTATGACTCTTAACAGCAACACTACAATAAAGACTCATAAAAAGCTATGAATTAAGAGACCTAAATGCATTTGACTAATTATTAGATGCATTAAAACTTGATACGACTCTAAATTCGTGCACTAGTCTTGGATGTTGAACAGTCATTGTAAACGGTCATCAAATAGTAATAGAAATTGACCAGAACAACCTTTGTTAGGTAATTGATTCGAAGCCTTGGAATCGACAACAAGCTTGTATATCGGCAACGAGGTGACCAATTGGTGTCCACGAAATCAATAACTGATCCATCGAATCGATAATCTCTTTGCATAATTGACAACTTCAATCTTGAATACAACTTATTAAGTTGTAGCTGAAATTGGTCTTTGCTTGCATAAATAACAAGCATGTTGGTTTGATCGACGAGACAAGAATTGAACTTGAGAGTTGATCAATGGAGCCCAATGCTCCCGCATCACTTGAGGTGAGTAATGGAATTGGACCAAACCGGCTGATTCTAGGCAATTCTTGCGGGAATCAGTCGAGTTCCCAGTTCCTAAAATTAGAAACCGGTGATTATCGGTCTGGTTCTCGGTTCCAGGTGTAGACTGAACCACTCAAACTAATACTTTTTTTTATTAGCAAGTTAATGGTACTTGATCATATATTATCACAGCTTTAGCATCTTTTCACAGACAATTTCATTGATTAAAGATCTAAAACACTAAATAACACTTGCAATCTTGTAGGGTTAAGAAAAAAAGATATCATCGCCGGTTCCTAGACTCGTTAGGGAATAAACCGAACTGGTTCCAGGATCAAGTGGGCCAATTCCCAGTTCTACAAACTGGAAACTGTCCCTTCTAGTCCGGTTCCAGAGTGAGAACTAACTTGCCTTAAAACTGATCACCCCGACACATCACTAGGCTCGGCTAAGGACTCAATGACATCATACATCACCCAAGAGAGTAGCTGTCCAAGATCACTCTTGCACACAAGTTTGGAATAAAAGGAATGGTTCATTAATCGAAGGAATCAATGATTCAAATGATAATTAGAAATGACTCTAGCATACCTATTTACACTGTCAGTGCTACTAATAAATGAATGCTAGAACTAGATATTCACATTCTAGATGCTTCTTAATCGAATGTATTACATTTAACAAGATTCATACCCTTCCGTTGAACACATTTTGGCTAATAGTAATACATGAACCAACCACAAACTTCGAGAGAATATACTTAGACTTTACGTGCTCTTTACTCATTCATGTCTAACTTGTATATTTCACTTGTCCACGCATGCACATCCTGCCTGCATCTTACGTCTAGCTCGCGTGCACTATATTCGCTCAGCTCTCAATTAGCCCATGCCAAGCTCATGGCACCTAGTTGGTTCGGGTGGTGATATTCTCCTCGCCTATTTATGAAAATCCCTCGTTTCGAGAAGCTCGATACTTGTCAATAGCCTTCTTGAATTGCCACATCCGCTCTGCAGATTTCCATGAACTGTTACCTTCGTATTTACTTATTGATGAGGTACTCAATCCTAGTTGGCTCAACCTTCTCCGGCAACCAACTTTTGGTAAGGATTTCCTCTGCATCCTTGTCAAACTCATCGTGTTGTGTACTGTGTAGAGTGCTAGATGGTCCTTCTTGCGACTCACATCACTTGCCATTGAAATGGCAGATTTCGTGCTTGAATCACAAAATCTTCCGCTTAAGGTAACTGTGAAGGCCACGTCCGTCACTTATGGATATCGTCTTTTGGCGAACGTGCTATTACGTGTATTTTCGAAGATTAATAAGACATTTGACGTTAAAACCATAGTTGTGCTTCATTAGGTCGAGTATGTTTTAGTATTGGATATTCTGAAAACCTGATCAACATGCCACCTTTGGAAGATGGTCATTCCTTCCCAATAGAACATAACCTATAAATGAATGAGGTAGATTAAAACGATCTAGGTATCTTCCAACTTCTAAAGACAATGATCCAATGGGCTCAGAGGCCATGTTACTATGTACCAAGATAATTCTTGAAAATCTTGTCAACAATCTTGTTTTTATGTTTTTTTTTTCTTTTGTTGCAATTTAATCGCTGATTAGAGAGCATGCCAGACTCTAAATCATTCTGGTCTCCAGCATCCTGGACCATGGTTAGCTCCTCGGGCCTCTTGACTTGATGCTTCCAATCCGTCTGAATCAATGTGTAAGTCATCAAGCACACACAAGAGATCTGGGACGCCAGTAGGCCGAACCACAGCCCGCAGAACCCAAGCTTGAATTAGAACGTCGTGAGCACCGTGATGGGCAATCCGACCAAGTAGAATGAGAACAGGTTTATGCGGGCCCCGATGTTGGGCCGAGCCGTCCCCGTTAGGACCTCGCAAGATGCGGTTTGAGGGGAGTTCCTGAGATCACAAAGGCTAAGGATCGGTAGTGCCGTGGAGACTAATTTGAGGACCTGTGGATCGTCTGTGTAGATCCGTCCCCACACTGACCGGATGGCAATCATGAAGATGAGGGCGGTGAGCCCGAAGGCGACCGCTGCGGCAATCCCGATGATAGATATGAGTTGGCCTTGGGACAGGTGGCTAGCACCTAGGGTCTGCCCACTGCACGCGGACAGGCCCGAGCTGAGTGCGAATAGGAACGTGTACAATAACCCGGTCATTTGAATCAATATTCCCATCGCTACGACCGAGGCCTTGGGGTTGCTGACCAGGCCGCAGAGGAAGAGCATGATCTCGTACCACCACCACTCGAGGCACACCAAGGGGGTGTTTCGGCCTCGAAAGCCCCTTGGGGAAATGCTGAACCGTTTGCCAAGCATTAGCAATGAGCTATCGGCCGAAAGCCAGCATTGAGAATGCTCAAAGCCCAAAGTTGGTCCGAACCAGTTTTGGGCTTCAAATGCTGAAACAAACTTTTTTGCCCCCAAACTATCCAAACTTATTCTGGTTTATTCCGGTTTTACCCCTCTTATTACTCTTCATCTTTTGCGCGAGGGCAGCCGGCGAGGGCGAGCGACATCGAATCGGGCTGGTGAGGTCGCACTACCCAGGCGAGGCCGCCTAAGGTCGTGCGACCGCTCAGGCGCCGCTGGCTTGGGTCGTGCAACTCCAGGCGGGTCGTGCGACCCTTGCTGAAGGTGGTCGCACGGTCTCGGGCGACGGCCGCCGGTGCTAGATCTAGCTTGCCGGCGGCCATAGGCCTTCGCTGGCTTTGGCGAAGGGTAGGGTAAGTTTTTTTTTTAATAAAAAAGAAAATTCCCAAAGCCCTTTGAAAAAAAATTTGCCAAACACTACTTGGGCCAAAGTAGCTTCGCAAAGGATTTTTTACTAAACGCCATTTGTATTTCTCTAAGGGGCTTTAACCTGAAGGTATTTGCATTCCCCCAAGTCTCATTTGCAAAGTTGAACCAAACGGGCCCTAAGACACAGCTCGACAAGGCCAGGGCCAGGAGCGGCCGCCGCCCTTGGAGGATCGACGGGAGTCCGGCCCTGTGCCACGACTTCGGGGTTGTGTTTGATATAGCCAGGCAAATGAGCAAGCCGAGGTTGAGGTTAATGGTATTCCAACCAAGGGCGAGAGACACACCTTTCACACCGAGGCCCAAGTAGACCACCAGGAAGTAGTTGATGGGCAAGTGCAGGATCACTGACCGGACATAGCCTATTGTGAGGGGTGTGGTCACACCCTGAGTCCTTAGAAAAATTCTCAAGAAAAATTCTCAATGGATGGAGGCAAGCCTAGGCAAAGAGCTCAAGGATTGAGAATACCATATATACTTGGGCAATGTGGGTGATCTCTGGGTCCTGGCCGAGCCAGGCAAAGATTGACTCCATGTGCAGCCAGAGGGCCAAGATAGGGACGTACACAAGGAGCATCAGGCCCAGGGTCTTCTGGTACGTCTAGCTCATGACCGACCACCGCTTGGCCCCAAAGGCCTAGGCGCAAATTGGGTCCATGCCTATTGCAAGGCCCTTCAGGATTGAGTTGCCGGTGATGTTGCTGAAGCCGAGGGCTAGGGACCCGCCGGCTAGCTCCTCCTTGCCGAGGTGGCTCAGGAAGAGCATGGAAATCACTAACCTCGAGAAAATGAGCAGTGTGGTCATCACAATCGAGCACGCAATCTTCATGAGCGACTGTAATCCCTCTAGCAGCGTGGTCATCACAATCGGGAACTTTGACGAAGTTCCATCACTACCATAGGGGCAAAAAAAAGGAGAACTTTTTCGGGGAAAGATTAAGGAAGAACTGAAGAAGTCTTTAGAGTAAGAAAAGAATAGAGCTGTCTCCTATAGCTCCATCTCTTTGAAATCTGCAGATGTTAGGGACAGAAAACATAAGCAGTACTTTATTTTATTTTTTTTTGGTCGTAAGAAGCAGTACTTCTTCTTGTTCTTTTTTGGCACAAAAAACAATATCATTAATAAGCGAAAAAAGACTAAAAAATAGAAGTAGAAAAAGATTTTTAACTGCACCGTTCCCCCTAGGGCATAGGTTGGTGGGATGCACGTGGATTCCAATTGGCTCCAAACCCACATGAAAATGACAGCTTCAAGAAATCAATCAAATCGAAACACTAGGAAGATACTTATGCCTACCCAATCTTAACTTTTACTCCTCCCAAAATGCCAAATAATTTCAATTTTTTCTTCCACTTTTTTCGTTTTTCAATTTCCCCATTTTCTCGCATGAATTTGGTCGAACCCAAGAATGTCATTGTCATTTGTCACACATCAAACAAAATTGGCAAAATCCAGGAGAGAGAGTTTTCTCTTTTGAAAGGAAAAAAGAAAAAAAGAAGAAGAAGATCATTCTTGATGCCCTATGAACGGCAGAAACCTCAAGAAAACAAATGAACCTCTTCATCGTACATGCAAGAACCAATGCAGAACTTCAAACACTTCCTCATCATTCCCCAAAAAAAAGAGAAGAAGAACAAGGAGAGATGGTAATATTACGTAAATAATTAGATGATCACCTGGTTCAAGGGAAGCTTTTGGAGAGCGGCAATGACCGGGAATCTACGCGAAAGCCCGTGCAAGAATCTGCCCTCTCTTGATTCTCTCATTGTTCCTTCTTCACTATCACTCTTACCGTCATTGCCGTCCTCTTCCTCTTCTTCCTCTTCTTCTTCTTCCCCTTCCTCCTTTACGCCATCAGAATGGTCACTGCTTATAGTTCCAGCAGATTCGCTAGTGGAGCACATGTTGTTTTCCCCCTCTAGGGCTAGCGCAAATGGACAGAGAGAGACGCTCACATAAAAAGAACCAAAACGGACTGGAAGGCAGAGGGGAATATAAATAATTCTGAATGCAGGTCAATATGACCGCTCAACAAAACCTGCAGAATTAACGCTTTAGATATGCTACTAGGAATAAAAATATAAGACACTGTACGTATAGCAACAATGAAACCGAAGTAATTTTTGTTTCTTCAAGCCACAGACAACATAAAAAACAGATAGCAAAAGACAAGGAGATGGAAAGAGAGCTTAGGAGTGCCACATGCAATGTGACCTTAGAGAGAGCCTCGGCAATGGAAAAATGGAAGAATCATGAAGGAGGAGGAGGAGGAGGCGGAGGGGGACGAAGAAGAAGAAGAAGAAGCGAGAAAAAAGAGGTGTGTTGCATTGGGAAGTGGAGACAACTGCAACAAAATTGCTTGGAACTTCGCATCCGTAAGGCCTCGATTTATAGACATCAATCAATGGAATAGTTACTTTTGGGCAAGTGCGAAGAAATTAGAATTCTTTTATGTCACATTTAATTTATACATGGTACGCGTCATGCTGATATATTATTGTGGACCGAATGTTTTCATCCAAATGTATGTACTAAGATTGGTGTTGTTTGGTTGGATGCGTGATACTACGATGCTAACGCAATGTGATATGGTTGTTACACAAAATTTGTCCAGACTGCTTTAACTTCTGGTGTGATTGGAAAGGCTTAAAGTGGGGTTGGGGATATGTCACAGAAAAATGAGTGAAGACAGAGAGCAAAACTGTGTTGCTTAACCCAAAAAGAAAGATAAACCCACTTCTAGTACTGCAATGGAGTTTTTAATATATGGGGAAAGCTCTCTGATGCACTCATAGTCTGGATTTTAACTCTGAACCAAGTATGGAGACTTTTGGTTGGGGTTGCTTTCAAGTCACAGTAAAACAAGCATATAGAAATCTGTTTGATGGAATTGGTCTGATACGACCACATTGTGTCACAAGGAGGAGGAAGCTTCAGTGTGAACCCATTTTGTTTTTGGCATGAATTCTTTCTTACTCTTTGAGGTTCAACACCTTCAGGGATTTTAGATATGTATATGTATATGTAATACATTTAGTTTCGTTCTTAAATGTACTTCAATACTCCGTTAATATCATGCAAGCCACAGGCACAATATCCTTGCACAACATGGGATTATGCGTCCTCTAGGAGGATGGAATGATGAACTTCAATGAATGATTAGGGCAACAAAAGGCAAAGACTGGGTGGCAAAACTCCTCAATGTATCCTTTCTAGCAACCATATATGGCATTTGGATAGAGCGCAGTCGTAAATGATTTCAAAACAAGTCATCTGACATCCTTATTATTCTGGCACACGTGCGTAAAAATGTAAGAGATAGAGCATTGCTCTTCCAAAAAATTTGACCTTCCCAAACAAATGTTGCTTTGGCTACTATATGGAGGCTTCCTACCTCCATCTTTTTGAACTATTAGCTCTATTGTAATGCTGGGGAATACCCCTATGTTTTTCATCTGCTTTATAATACTTACATTTTACACCAAATATATATATATATATATCATGCAAGCCACTTCAACTACATACTAATCTTTTTTTTTCCTACAATAATTACATACTATTCTAGTATGTAGGCTGTGAGAACTGCTTTTTCCTTGGTTTGTGCTTATGATGGGAATTTCCAAGAGCAGCTTCCGTGCGCTTTTGTGGTGCTTTTGTTTGATTCGGCAATTACAAGCTCTGGATTTTTTGGAAAAATTAGATTGTTTGAGCTTGAATGGCAATTTTCGGAAGGATTTTGTTCATGGTTAAACCCCTACTTAAAGCAAAATTATAATTTTGAATGATGATTTCTCTCATGTTATGTGTACTACACTGCATTGAAAATCAAAACCTTTCCTTATTGTATAAATTCATGAGTGCCTTGGGGACATTCGTTAACAAAAACCATTAACATTTAGATAAATAAACAAGCCTCCTCAGGGCTTCATCCATGTTGCTTGTATCCATATAATTGCTATCTTACTTTATTTTCAAGTCTAAGGTCGGGTATAATTGGGTGTCCAACCCACCCAAACTATAATGCACGTAAATGATTTAGGGTTTCAAGTAGTAGCACGGTTTTGGATCGACCACAAAAAACCCTATGGCTTTAGAATTTTATAGTAAGGAAACCAGTACCTAATCGTGATGTATTAATTACTAAAGTTCCTTTATTTCCTTTAGAATCCTTAGGTAAATAGACATGATCCCAAAACAAAGTTAATTATAGCCTAATATTTTCAGTAACTGACTTCTTATATTAGGATTGCTAGATTCTAGATTGCTACGATCATTTATCTTGATCATTTTCTCAAATTTTTTCAATATGGAGATCCACATTGCGTGAGTTCCAAATAAATGGTTATGCTTGGAAATTTGAGATGATTTATTATGTATTTAACGTGAGACATTTGTTTATTAAAAATCACTCCGGCAGGATGGGTTTAGTAGTCGGGTTTGGGATTCTATGTCAAAACTCTGTATCGGTTTTGGAAAATAACACAAAGTTAACTGGACAGATTTGGGATGAGGTATGCTGTCCCAAACTTGTCCCGCTTCCATCTCAGCTTACATGTGTCAAAGCTTTCATTTTGTTTTTCGGTTTATTTCTGGAATTGCATTGAAAAAGTTGCTCTAGAACAGTCAAAAGTTTCGTAATAATGCTCAATTTGGTGCCCAAAGATTTTTTCGGGATCACTTAAGTGCCAATTGTTAAAAACTAGATCACTTAAGTGTCAACTCCGATTTGGGTCATTGGAAATTTGACATGGCCATATTTTATTAATATCTCCGACTGACGTAGCTCGCCGGCGTGCCCAGTCGACATATTATTCCCTAAATGATGTCATTTACAAAATTTGCCCCAAATATAAATCATAAATCGCCAATTCAACAAAATTCCCAAATACCAAACCCTAAATCGCCAATTCAATGAAACTTCCAAATTCCAAACCCTAAATCGAAACCTAATTCAGATTGCCCACAAAATTAACAACTCAACTTTACAAATGGAGAGCAAGAGAGGGACCGAGAGGGAGGCAGATTCGGAGGGATTACGACCAAAGCGAGAGAGCATGGAGGAGAAGTGAGATCTATAGGAGGAGGGGGCGAAGGTCGCGGAGAGGTTGGTGAGCTACGGAGAGGAGGAGCGAGTGGATGGGTTGAGGACAAAAATGAAGGTGCGAGCAACGAAGGTGAGGATGAAGCTGCACGCAAAAGGAGTTGGTTCCCCTTGCGACGGAGAAGGAGAGTGGCAACGGCTTCGCATCGGACTTGGTCAGGGAGATCAGGTGATAAAATATCCTTTGCATCGAGGAGGACACATTGGTGACTGCCATGGACAAAGATCTAGGAAAAACGAAGAAGGTTCTCTCTCAGTGTGACTGAGTGAGTGAGCGAGAAAGAAGAGAAAGATTGATGAATTCTTAACTGGTTCTGGTGACTTGAACCGGTTCATCCACGAAATGACATCATTTATGATGTCCACATGGACTAATTTTTAATTAAAAAATTGCCAACTCATATAAAAGTGTTTATTCTAAAAGCCACGCAACATTTTTATCTAAGACTTCTTGCCAAAGCCACTTAAGTGATCATTTTTTTTTTGGAAAATTGTCCAAAATGTCCTAAACCTACTGCACTTTGGCCAATTCAATCTTAAACCTTTTAATTTTGTCAATTGAGTCCCAAACATTTTTATGTTTTGCCAATTGAGTCCATCCGGCCAATTTTAACTAGAAATCACTCATGTGGACACTGGTAGTGCCATGTGGGATGGTCGGTGCTTACGTAGATAATTTTTTTTTAAAATTGAATTTATTTGATTTTTTATTTTTCTTTCTTTCTTTTCCCTTTTTTTCTACCAAATCCGGTGGACCGCGAAACCCTCGCCGACCATGAGCAAGGATTGTGGCCCTTACCTAGAGGACGGCAACCCTCGCCAAGCTTGGAAGGAAAAAAAAAGAAAGAAAGAAAAAAAGAAAATAATAAAGAATAAAGAATAAAAAATTATAAAGATTGTATATGTTAGAGCCGATTGTGACACGTAAGACAGTGCCGACATCCACATTAGCGATTTTTTTGTTAAAATTGGCCGGATGGACTCAATGGGAAAAACGTGAAAATGTTTGGGACTCAATTTGTAAAATTGAAGGTTTATGATTAAATTGCCAAAAGTGAAATAGGTTTAGGACTTTTCGACAATTTTCCCTTTTTTCTCCGATTTAGCACTCAAGCAAGCCGTCGAAAACTTTTGACACTTGTCGCGACCGACCTCTAGTTTTATTTTCGAAAACGATGGTCTCGCCTGGTACGCGCTAAGTCTAAGTTCGGGACTTAACTCAGGCTCTCGCAAGCCCATACCATATCGCGACTTAGTGTTTAGGTTTTTAATCTACAAGTGATTTTTATCTAGGAGTCGCCACTAATCGGTTTATGGTGGGTCGATTAGACACCCAAGCAAGATAATGAGAGAATTGCTTACTTCTGCGAACTAGAGATTAAATGAGTTCGGGGGCTTGGTTACATTAATTAAATAACTAATGCCATTTCGGTACCTTTTTACTCTGTTCATTTTAGAAAATATTTGTTAGGCAATTTGGATTGATTTTATGACCTTTCTCCTAACATGTGAGGTGATCAAGTGAGTGCACAATCATTAGTAATTAGCAGTCAAGATAGATATGCAATCTAGAGTTCTAACCCTAACTAAGGCGACAACATTCAAAACATGATAATTGATGCGATTATATTCTATTTAAAAATACAACATGCATAATAATACAACAACGGTAAATATAACATGCAAAGTCCTACTGCATAGTTTTATAGGTCTATTTGATTTAAAACATGACAATTTATGCAATTATATTTATAAAAAAATAACATGTATGATAATAATACAACAACAATTTTAAAACATTCAGATATGCCACATAATTTAGAAAAATATTGGACAATACTTATATATAAATTATATCCTAATTTTAAAAGAAAAAAATTTCGAAATTTTTTTTAAATAAAATAATAATATAATATTAAAATCGGGTTGGGTAAGAGGATCCGGGTCGGTTAGAACCGACTCGAGTCAACAGACCCGACCCATCACGTTGACCCGGGTTGGATTTTCAGATCCGACCCGAGTTAGGGGGTCAACCCGGGTATGGACCAGATCGGGGCCCGGTCCTGTGGATAAAGATGAAATAGGCCGGTTCGACCGGGTCGAACCGATCTTATTTGGCTTGCAGACCGGTCTAGGGACGGCTCCTGCGTGTCTGGACACGCAAGAGCCTCGGCTGGCGAGATCCGGCGGTCTCGCCGGACGACCCAGGCCATCTATGGCCTGGGTTTCCTCCTAATGAACTTTACCTACCTTCTTTGACGACCGGGTCCGCCGTCCGACCACCCACTCGTTGGCCGGCGAGCAAAAACAACCCGGCCTCATTGAGGCATTTCATCAAGCACTTGGAGCGCATGATTAAAATCGAAGGATCTTGACCTCCTCCGGAGACCTAATTGACTCCGGCGGTTGTGGTTCGCCTCCGACGGTGAGTGGAGGCCGAAACCAGAGACGGTATGGGTCGGGATTCGCGCGAAACGGCTGGCGAGAGTCCTGGCCAAACCGTGCCAAAAAACAAGGGATGAAACAGGGGTCTCGAGGCCGAGAAGGTTCACCGGTATGTGCTGACTTTTGGGGGGTCTCTGGCCTTCCTGCTGGCCACGGCGAAGCTGCTGGTTCCCTTTCTCGCTCCGACGTCGCCTCGGTAAGCTTTTCTTCTCTCTATTTCTCTCTCGGTTTGTCTCTCTCTCTCTCTGTTTTTTTCTTCCTGCCTGAACCCTGAGAAAGACCCCCTCTCTCTACCCTTTATAGGGGTCGGAAGCCACCTGCTCCGCCCCGAAATTCCTGGCCTTAATGGCCCCTGCGCCGGCCTGCTCTGCGCCACGACTTTGATGGCCATTCTAGGCCGGTGCAGGGGAGAAAAACTGGCACCTTTGCTCCTTGACTTCCGCGGCCACCAGAGGGTAAGAGGAGAGAGGGAGAGGCCGAAAAAGGGCGAGGGATGGGACTGGCTATCAATTAGGGGTGAGAGGTTCCCGGTCCAGTCCGGTCCCACTCAAGAACCGAGAACCGGATCGGGAAAACCGGTTCCAATGAAACCAACTTTATTCAACCAACAATGGCTATAGTGTCCAAAAATTCTTAACAAAATACTTAACAATCACGAAACAATTACTAAATGAAAAAACTAGACCTACCTCCGTGTTCTCTCTAGTGCTACTGATCAAATATAGAAGTTTTTCAGGGTGCTTCTACTGAATTAGGTAGGTCAAAGATCAAGCTTTCAACAAACAACATTGACCAAACAGAATAACCAACAATGTAATGTACTAATGTGATTCCACAATGTCCAGATATCCAATGTAGAAATTCACCAACAAGATCAATTTGTCTAAACGAACAGAATGTCTCTCTATAACAATCTACGGATGGACGCGTTTCGCTTAGCAGCAAGACATCAAAGCCCAGAATGTCTCTCTCACCTTCAAGGGCAGCTTGATCTGATACAAAGCACAGAACCAGTCAAAAACCCAAAAAAAGGGAAAGCAAACACACGCCAAGATACAACAACAGAGGCCGCGCCCTCACCTAGTTTTCGCGTCTTGTCGGCGAGAACACCCAGGTACCGCGTGTCTCGATCGAGCTTCGCATTGGAATACTCCTGTAGCTCGCTCGCCTCCTACCTCAGCTCCAAGTAATCCTGCCTCGCAAGCTGTCGCGGAAAAGTGAAGGAATCGACTCACACGAGAACGGAAATTCCACATCTAGACCGGACTTAAAACAGGCAAATCTCCCCCACACTCAATCAGACCAGAAAACGGATGCGAGACATGGGAGCATTTCGAAAAACCTGGACATCGTCCTTGAGCCGCTGCACCTTGGTAGCCAGCACGTGCTGCGAGGAGGGCAGGGAGATGGCGAAGATCGAGTACCGCCGGGCGAGAGGAGCGTTCGGCCTCGGCTGGTCGTCGGCGTCGAGCGAGGCGTGAGGCCACTGGCAAGGCCACGAGAGGGAAAGGCGTTGAGCGAGGTTGCGTAAACTGAGTGAGGAATTGGCGAGAGTGAATTGGGGAGAGCCTCGGTGATTAGGGTTTGCTGCAGAGGACTCTGTTTTCTATTTTATGGGAAAGAGGGGCTTTTGCCGCAGAGGCCCATAGTGGTCATAGGTAAACAGATAAAAATTATTTCTATTTTTTTCATAAATTTTAAAAAAGTAAATAAATAAATATATTTTCTGAGCAAAAAAACAATTATCTGTCCGGTCCGGTCCGGTCCGGTCCGGTTCCCACCCTAGAACCGGGAATCGGACCGCCCGGAAACCGGTTCCACTTTTAGGAATCGAGAATCGGACCGATACTCCCGAGAACCGGACCAAACCGGCCGGTCCGGTTTGGTCCGGTCCCGATTTGAGCGGTCCATCATGCTCACCCCTACTATCAATGCCCTCCCCCTATTGCTCCCTACCTGCTCGGACAGGGACGGCGAGGGCCACTCCACTGTTCGGCTGGCGAACGGCCAGATGCAGGGGAAGGTAGAGTAAGGAGACCGGCGTCGGGGAGAAGAAGGAAAAGGAAGAGCTGGGTTGGGCCGGGCCCAGCTTGCGCGTGAGGAGAGAGAGGAGAAAAAAAAAGAAAAGCGAGCTGGGCCCTTGCGGGGGAAAAAAAGAAAGGGCCGGGTTGACCCGGCCCCGACTTGGCCGATTCGAAAATTTTTTTTAATTAATTTCTTTTATATATATTAAAGTTAATTAAGAAAATATGCTCTAATAGGCCATAATGATGCAAATGTGCTTAATGTTTATATGCAATGCAATTAGATAATTTTTTGTTTTGTTTTAGGAATTAATTAAGAAATTAACTCCTAAATTTTGCATAATTAATTTTGGGCAAAAATTATAAAATAGTTGTCAACAACACTAAAGCGAGAGCCGTACGAAACTTTTGGCACTTTTAGTGTTGTTAACCCTCGAACTAGACGTAAGAGTTCAAATTTTATAAAAAAAAAATTGCCTTTTTGGACCCAATTCGGAAAACCTTAATTTCTGCTATGCCCCGAAGTACACTAACAATTCGAAAGTGGGAAAAAAAATCGGATTTCATTTATTGCGCATCGGATGATGCAATCTCTCTAAATGAAACTTTTCATTAAAAACAAAGTAGTGGCCACACATGATAAAACTCATAAATGGTCCCGACGAATTGATTATATTGACTTTGGTTGCGCTAAGCAATAATCATTCATTCGTCTCGGATTCCAGCAAAGAGGGGAGGAAAAAGGAACTGTTGGGTGCTTCAAGACACACGACCAAAACTTATTTTTCGTGACCAATCAGATTTCATGGTGACGTTAGGTGAAAGATTAAATTTTGTGACCAATGATCATGGGATATATTAAACTTTGAACGAAAGTTGAAAAGGTGATTTGATTATGTTGATCACACGGGAATTTTGTCAATTGTTTTGCGATATATAATTTTTGGTGTCTCGACATAGATGTAGAGTAATTCGATCGGATTTTTGTATAGATTTTCGTCGTTAAGGATTGCCAATGAATAAAAGATTATGACGGAAAAGTCTTAATCACGATGGATTTTTCGATTTCGAATGACTAACCATCGTTTATACGATTAGCAATCGGTTACTTGTGGAGAATTTTTCTTTTTTTGTTTCGACGGTGATGATGTCGATTATCTTATATTTTTTAATGAGTGGCTCTAGGATATCAACTGATGAGTGCCTCTTCAATAAACCATGGTAACGTCCCTCGTAATACAAATTTTGCATTTATCATCTCGTTTTCAAAATAAGGCTTCGCTTGTTTCACGGAATATGAATGATTTCGAAAATATATTCTTAAAAACGATCGTTTATTCGCTTGAAATAATTAGTCAATGAAAAACGTTCTTGTTATCGATAACAATTTACGTCTAAATATTTCATAGACGACAAAAATATTTTTTGTTTATTCATTTCTATAAGCGACCAAAGCAATCAATTTCAAGAAAAAAAAATATTTTTCAAATCATTTATTTTTCGAAAAAATAAACACACCCTAAATTAAAAATATATATATGCTTTTGATGATTAAATTAACAAAATTTCCAACTAACACATGCACCAAGGAAATCACATGCCAGTGTGGAAAGGGACATCGCTCCCCCCAACTTTAGATGTGTTTGTTTCCTCAGACTTTGCTTCTGCTTAATTTGTCTGCTTGTGACGAGTACGAGGTTTTTGTCGTGGAATTTCAAGATGAAGGTGTAGAAATTGACTGCTGGATTCATTGCCGATGACTCCTAACTCACACTTTGCCTATATTATCCGAGAACACGACGTCGAAGCGACCACATAACCCTTAAATCATTGAGGCTCCGTTCATTTCACGACAAATGAATTATTTGAAATACGTTTTTTTAAAAATAATTGCTTGTATTGTTTGAAATAATCAGTTAATAAAAAATATTTTCATTATTGATAATAATTTATATCCAAATATTTTTATCGACGATAAAAAAGATATTTTTCGATTATTCATTTTTACAAGTAATACGAGCGATCTCTTTTAGGAAAATGTTCTCCAAATCATTCATTTTTCACGAAACAAACGCACCCTTAGATGAATGACAAAGTTTTGGAGCAGGGGGTGGGTTAGCATGACAGGGACAAATCGTTTTTTCTCAAAATTATTAGAATAATAATATTAAATTAAATAATTTATAAATAGTTACTGCCAATAGATATTTACAATTATTAACATCCTCTATCATGTATTACATAAGATGTAGCCTTATCAAGGAAAGTCGACACAATAAAAAAAATTAATAAACAAATGATGCATGTGCCTATCTTCATTCAAAAGTTTAAGGAGTTAACGATTGAATTCGTATATATTAACTAATTCGCATCACATGCTACTATGCATTGTAACAACCATAAATAGCTTAAATAGGACAACGTTGCTACCGCGTAAATCCATGGTCTCTCTTCGGCAAATTGAGTCATGATGACAATCCTTTACCTAACATACATTTTGATCACGAGATTCTTCCTTAATATACACTGAAACACAAATCCATATTGGGGCCCACTGATCAGTCATCGACTGATACAACTTGTTGGAGTGTGCAACAGAAACTTGATACAAGAGGGAAGCCCAAATTTAACCTTAATGCATATCTAGTTAAACCCATATTTTCTCAACATGCTTAACTCAATGAGTGGCCAAAATTTGGGGCCACCAAGACTCGGCCTCTTGTGGTGAAGAAAAGAGGGCCACAAGAGGGTTGCCACAGCCGCAATGGGTAGCGTACGACCCTGATCTGGCCATGTGCCCCACAAAAAAATTTAAAGAAAAAGGAAGAAATGGACTCACCAGGGCAAGGGTTGACAGTAACTAGGACTGACAGCAATAGAAGAGGGGCAACCGACGGCGATGGCTGCTAGGGTTGACGAAGACGACGAATTGCTTGGTCCCTAGTCGTGAAATTAGGGCGAGAGAGAGAAAGCTAGAGAGAGTGAAATTAGGGCTTTGGATTGGGAATTTTAAACCGATCTCTAGCAAGAACTTAATTTGATAGCTAGAGGCCCCAAATTTGGTCGCCCAATGCCAGTTCTAGAGACCAAATGTATTTTGGTCCCTAGAACTTCCTCTAGGTTTTGGTCGCTACAAATCATGATTTTGACAGCAACTCTACACTATATCAGATCTCAAATAGGTAAAACTCAATAATAAGTATATTAAGTGATGTGATGTGATGTGACTCTTAATAACAATTGAATATAACTCACTTTTTTGCCACGTCACTTACTATACTGGTATTAACAAGTGGCTCTACTTTATTTGAACAACTTATTATAGTTTTTATTGCATCATTTCGTAAATAAATTTGGTTGGACGGTGTCTTTGTACCCCTGATATCATAGGGAAAAAAGGGTCAATTCTAGTCAAATGTGCATATGATTCCACCTACGAAGAGACAAAGTTCTATGTAAACGGGAACACATGTCGGTCATTTCGAGGCAGACATGTGAAACTTTAAAAAATTTAAGATTAAATCTTGCCTCACTGCGAAATGACTACTCTAAGCTATAGACCACTCAAATTCTTCTGTTCTTTACTAGATTATATTTGTTGAGTAGTGTGTTGACTTAGTTCTTTTGGTTTGTCGAACTTGGGAAACTATCTGAACGGAACTTAAATATTCTAGCATTGGGTTGTCTCGTGTATTGTACTCATAACTTGGTCTCATCTCATGTTGGAAAGTGCATTAGCAAGCTCTTCCTAAGACAGCGAAGCACACTCTTACTTTGTGAAGACAAAGGAATAAATCGAGAAGATAAAATTTGAAAAAATCTACATTCTAAAATAAGGATGTTTATACTTAAAATACTATGAAAGGTGAAAAGTTTTTGAAACTTTACCAGATCTAACTTCGATATATATAGCTTTTATAAGTCCAGAAGACCCTTCCAATTAAACAAAAACTCCACTAGGTGATGTTTCTAGAATCACATTCATATTATTTAAAATATCACTTAAATTTTAGGGTTAATACTACCAAAAACTTCAAACCGGTACATCTAAGACACATTTATCCCAAACTAACTTTTGTGTCACAAAAAAATTTCAAACTAATACTCCTCTGACAAATCTACTCCCCGTTAGCTTCCGTCCAATATCCCGTTAAATTACTGATGTGGAAATACATGCAAAAAAACAAATTAGATTATTGCAGTGTGATGCGAATTCGACGCGAAAATTCAACTTAAGTGAGTCTCTTAAAAGATGTCATTTTGGGAAAGCTAGATTTGAAGAAAATGAACCGAGATTGGGAAATTTGCCAAAATCTGCTAGTTTTGCCCTAAGAGTTCTCTCACGTTGTGCTTAAATATCTAATTTTGCCCCAGTTTTGCCATAAAATTTTGATAAATTTGCCATGGATGTACCGGAGTGAAATTGTACCACGTGAGAAATAAATTAAATATATGTTCTGTTCCAAAGAGGAAAGCTCATGATTAAGGTAGTGGAGCTCGTGTTGACACCTGTGAGTCTGTACTGTGACCACTTGCTAAAGGTAGTCATCCCATCTTTGGTTAAGAATGATTGAACACAGCAATTGCAGATATTCAACAATTATATACTGCCATGATTTATAACAATTTGAGAAGGTTTATTAAGGTTGTTTTTATTTGAGATTTCTCGCGAATTAGTATTGTGGACTTTTACGCTTTTGGTTTGGGTTTGCTGAAATTGAACAGTCAACAGAAAATCGTTTACGGTAAACAAAAAACATACATGCTTAAAATTAGGAAAATGAATTTCCTAATTTGAAAAGGGGAAAATATTTTTCTGAAAAATTATTTACTGAGAAACGTTTTCTTTGATTATAAAATTATTCTCGAAACAAAAACACCCTAAATTAAATATTAATTTTGAAGACTTTGCTTGGAAGGATTCTAATGAACAAGTGCGTGAATTTAGGGGGCATTTGGCAACTTGCCAAATAGTAAAAATTTCTATTCATTTGTTCCCAGAATCAGTTTGGGAGCAGAAATCAGTTTGTTAAAATTTTTGTGCCCGGGTACAAATTTGCAAAAAATTGTTTCCAGAATAAGTTTTGGAACAGAATCAAGAAGCAAAAAAAGGTAACTTCTTGATTCTGAAACAATTTTTCCATTTCTGATTCTTCTTGATTTTCTTCTTTCTTTTTTATTTGTTCTTCATCTTCTTCCCGGCCCACCGCCGGCGACCGTCCACCGGCCAAGGCCAGCGAGGGCGGCCCTCACCACCCCCGGCGACGGCGAGGTTGGCCTCGCTAGATCTGGGCGAGGTCAGCCTCGCTAGATCTGGGCGAGGTCGAGCCTCGCCCGGCCATGGCGAGGCCAACCTCGCCGTCGCGGGGGGTTGCGAGCAACGGCCAGGTTGGCCTTGCTAGATCTGGGCGAGGTTGAGCCTTGCCCGGCCAAGGCGAGGTCGACCTGGCCGTCGCCACCCCCCGCGACGGCGAGGTCGACTTTGCCATGGCCGGGCGAGGCTCGACCTCGCCGTCGCAACCGACGAGGCCGGCGGGCGAGGGCCGCGACGCCCTCGCCGACCCTGGCCTGTTGCCGGTCGCCGACGCCGGCGCCAGCCATGGCCAAGGAAAAAAAAGAAAAAAAAAGGAAAAAAAAGAAAGAAATATTAAAAAATTCAAAATATTATTAAAATGTTATTAATAAAAAGAAATTTTGTCTAGTTACCAAACGCATTTCTGTTCTTTTTCTATTCTAATAATAGAAATTTTGGGCAGTTACCAAATGCCTTCAAATGTTTAGAAATTGTTCCCGAGCACGGAATAAAAAAAAATCATTTCTGAGCAGAATTTGTTCTCGGGCACAGAATGGTTGCTATACACAGCCTTAGTAGGCGAAGATATTTCTATACATCAATTCCCAGTCTCCCTTTATAAGCAAGTTGTAATTATTATATTTATTTATCGATAAAAGTACACCACAAGTGCCATAACTTGTGTACGGCGATCACTTTGGTGCCATAACTTTTTTTCGGATCACTTTGGTGCCAAGTTGGAGGAAAAGAGATCACTTTAGTGCCAATTTGGCCGGAAATCCGACGTGGCATTTTTTATTAATTTTTTACGGCGACGTGGCTCGCCGGAGGCTGAGTCAGCGTGTACAGTCAGCATTTTTTATTTTAAATAATTTTTTTCAGCATGTACAGTCAGCATTTTTAATTTTAAAAATTTTTTTTCCTTTTTTTTTCTTCTTTCCTTTTTCTTTTCTTTTCTTTTTTTTCTTTTCTCCCATCGCCGGCCGGTCGCCGGGCGAAGCCCGGGAAGGGCTGGGCGAGGACGGCCTTGCCCATGGCCGGCGAGGGGCGGCCGACCTCACCGGCGACAGGCGAGGCCGGCCCAGGCGAGGCTACCCTCGCCCGACGCCGGCGAGGGTCGCCCACGCCGGCTCGGGCGAGGGCGACCCTCGCCCGCCCGGAGGAGGCTGCCCTCGCCGGAGTTGGGCGAGGCGGCCCTTTGGAGTGGGCGGGCGAAGGTCGCCCTCGCCGAGTCGGGCGTGGGCGACCCTCGCCCAACGCCGGCGAGGTCGCCCTCGCCGATTCGATCCTCGCTGAGTCGGGCGTGGGCGACCCTCGCCGGCGTCGGGCGAGGGAAGCCCTCGCCTGAGTCAGGCGCGGGCGACCCTCGCCTGAGTCGGGCGCGGGCGACCCTCGCCCGACGCCGACGAGGGTCGCCCTCGCCCGCCCGGGCGAGGGCTTCCTTCGCCCGACGCCCGCGACGAGGTCGCCCTCGCCGGCGTCGGGCGATGGCAGCCTCGCCGGGCGGCCTCGCCTGTCGCCGGCGAGGGTCGGCCGCCCCTCGCCAGCCATGGGCAAGGCCGCCCTCGCCCAGCCCTTCCGGGGCTTCGCCGGTGGCCGGCCGGCCACCGGCAACCAGCCGGTGAGGGGAGAAAAGAAAAAGGAAAGAAGAAAAAAAAAGGAAAAAAATATTTAAAATTAAAAATGCTGACTGTATACGCTAAAAAAATTATTTAAAATTAAAAATGCTGACTGTACATGCTGACTCAGCCTCCGGCGAGCCACGTCGGCGTAAAAAATTAATAAAAAATGTCACGTCGGATTTCTGGCCAAATTGGCACTAAAGTGATCTCTTTTTCTCCGACTTGGCACCAAAGTGATCCGAAAAAAAGTTATGGCACCAAAGTGATCGCCGTACACAAGTTATGGCACTTGTGGTGTACTTTTGCCTTTATTTATCTAACTTTAGGACTTTTATTTCGTACACAAGATTTTAACAAGCATTTATTCCATCCACAAGTAAATGCTTCCTTTCTAAATCCTGTTTTCATTGAAGATTCGTTGCAATAATGATGGTACTTTTAATATGAATTATAAACTTATTTCGGTGAGCATTTGTAGTAGGACCTACTATCCGATCAAGGTGTGTTTGGTTATTTCACATTATTTTCCACAAAGCTATACTAATTTTCTATAAAGTAAAAAAAAATACGAAGCGGCTTTAATTGTTAATATTTACCATTTATCAGAGAATCAGAATGTTTGATCTCAAAAGCTCAAATTACAAGCAAATTGTTACAAGTAAAAACTGTCCCAAACACTCGCACCGAGCAAAACTACTGTATCACTTTTTTTGGCCCAATGGTTGGACATATTGCGACACCAAAAGTCTCCTAATGGTTGGGTGAGATCCTGTGATGTGAACGAGATTCATAAGTAAAACTTCATCTCAAAAGAGTCCAACCTAGTGTGGTTATTCAGAATACTTTTTTTGAGTGCTTGGCTCACGTGAGATACGTCGGGTAGGATTTCCTCCTGTAGCAGCGTGGTTTAAGGAAGGATTTGGCTCAACCCAATCCGGCGAGGGTGGGGAGTAATTGCCGGAGCGAAAGGGCTCGGACAAAGTTCAACGCTGACAAGCTTATAGGATGGCAAAAGGGCAAGAATGGATCGGATCTCACGTTAAATAGGAGGAGTATTGCTAGGCCATATTGGCCAACACTAGCAAGTATGACGTAATTGGTTTTAAGGGGAGAGGGGGAGGGGAGTTTATGACACCCAAAGTCCTACATTAGTTGGGTAAGGCTTTGTGATGTGATTCATATATAAAAATCTACCCTTAAATGATCACCACCATATGTGATTATTTACGTATGACTTTTGGGAGTTTGACACGTGTGGAATGGGCTGAGTCATTCACATATTGTACTCAACTAATTTCACGGGATAGGAATTTATCATAGATAGCTTCACAAATAACCAAATATTAGACAGTGAGACGAAAAACAATGAGATGAACCGAATACATGAACACCTTGTGAATCCCAACATCGAATGAGGTGGACATCACAGATACTTTCGCTTGGTTTTTATAATTTAGGGGCACAAGCACAAGGACATGAAGAAATACTCTACAAGTGTCATGCACCGGTTAAGTCCAAATCTTTAGCTTGGGTACGTAGGTGTCTTGACCCAAAGCAATTTGGATGTAATTAATGAGATTTGAACAAGTGACCTTCAACATTTTAGTAAAAAATCCTTTGATGCTCCAACCAATTACACCAAACCCTGAGAGATTCCCATTTGGTACTTGGCTCGAGTTGCAGTTGAGAATCACGGTTGCATGCGTACCTGGTGGAGGCAATGACTCTCATAGTTGGACACCATGAGGTGACAGTGGTACCCATCTCATTACTTATCAAGTTTACAGAACAGAAGTTTGAGCTAAAAAGAATAAAGAAAGAAGCTTACAGAACAGAAACGAACCGAAAGGAGGCATAAACAAATGAAATCGATGTGCAACCGACTCCTTTTGCTGTCCAGGACATAAATTAGCCTAATCTTTTCAGTCCCAAAGGTAACATGAAATTCAACCGTGCATGTACTTTTTAACCTAAAAGGTGTGCATAGGACCATTGTTCTTTCTAATGTGTCCCGTGATTGAGTCATTAGGGTCACGAACTCTCTTAAAAGTGGCTCTTCCAATACTTCTTCGGCCTACTTAACTCCCTTGGCTATTGCACATCCAAGCTGTATTTTGTACGGCAATCTCTTTTCATTGCTACCATTTCTTGACTGTCCTTGACTGGGACTAACTATATCTAGCAGTCAGGGTCAACTTCCAACATCCATTGATTCGTCCTTGCATGAGAGAGAAAATGGGTGGAGCTGCTTTTCGAACATTATCATTTGTACATGCAGATTTTAATATTTGACAGAGAATTTTGTTTGCTTTTCTTTTCAGAAAAGTTTAAAGCAGCTAGCACCTCGTGCCCATTGGCCCTGAAGCCTATTAATCTATCACAAATCCTCAATTAGTATTATTATTATTAGCAATTTTTTATATTGCCTTTTGTTTTTTCAAGCAGGAATCTGACTAGGAGAGCATTATCATAATTGCACGCCTTTTATATGCATTGGCCAAAATGATGATGCTTGGAATATCATCAAATGTTTTCAGTCATGTCTCCATATCTTCCTTCAAGTCATCCTTTGAAAGTAGAATATAGATAAATACATCTTAGTGAGAAAATAATATAAGCATTGTTATGCTTTTTCGATGTTCATTGGTTGTTGAAGTTCAATCATACAGGTTTGCTTAGGCAGGAATGATGAATGTTCATGTTGGTGTCTCCCTTTCCTTACACAGACTCACCTGTTAGGTCTCAATGTCCACCTGAGAATTCGGAAACATATGTGCAGTGTTCTTATGAGAGATATCAGTGGTCCTGTAATGATGTAGTTAACTCAATCGTCTCAAACGAAAAGGAAAATAAAAAATTAGACTGGTTTGTTCTGTAGATACCCGACAATTCACTTTATGATTATCAATTTTGAAAGGTGATATAGGGGCATTTGATCAAAATCAAGAAAGTGAGCTTCAATTCCGGGACGGCATTGGAGTGGGACCCGAGATCAAATCCCTCGAGAGACACTCCGGACTTGTGGAGCGCAAATTAACTTATCAAGAAATGGAAAAAAGCTTGAAGTTTGAAAGTCTTATTTGGAGAAGGTATTAGTAAATCTGATGCATAATTTGATCCCTTGCTGCGAGAGGGTGGTAATTGTTGCATGCACAGCAAACTATTGAGCATGATGAAGTACAGAGGGAGTGTGCAATTCTAGCAGATACCCTAATACCAGTTGACAGATAAAGTGTCTTAGGTTGCTTGAAGTCCTTACAGGGCGAAGAATATGCGTAGATTGAATGCAGACTTTTAGAACTCTTAACAGCAAGATCTTCCTGAAAAATCCTCAAATGGATTAATCTAAGGGGTATGTACCGTGAGGGGGTCACTATGCTTAGCAAACAGAATCATGCAGTGTGATAATCTAAGTTTAGTCAAATAAATGGTTGATAGATCGTCGCACGTCGTAAGTATGGTAGCCTATAATAAGTCGTGAGGACATGGGCACAAGAGCGTTGTACATGGATTATCATCAAGCCCACTAGAAAAAAAAAGGAAATGGATCAAGACTTCTTTAATGAATACCATTCCGAGACCACCAAATTAATGCTCTCTACAAGTTAGCATCTCAATAAGACAAGGATAAACCTTGGCTACTGCGAGTAATCCTGAGCTATTCCTGCATGAAGCAACCCTCCGTGAGGTGCACCTGCAAACAAATTCCTATATACTTACATTTTAGTAATAAATTTGCAAAATCTAAACAAGAAAAAAAAACATATAGTTTTTCTACCAGATTAGTCTCTCATTCATAGTTTTGCTACCAGATTAGTCCCTACACTTTAAGCATTTCCCTTTTTTTCCCTATAAACTAAGGGTAGGCCGTGAAGACTCAGCTACCAAAATGCCCATGGAATGCCCTGCATACCCTATGAACTAGCTAAGTCGAGCCCTTTGGCCTGTGCAGGTGGCCTTTACCCAAAATAATTTGCAAGCAGTTTGTGAGATTTGAATGGGTAACCTTTAATTCAACTGCCAAACCCTAGAGCTAAGCATTATTTCTTTCTTCATAGCAAGATAGACCACTAAAAAGTAACATCAAAGCTGCGTACAACAAGAACGAAAATCGAAATTTGCCGAGGATACAATTTCCAGAAATATAGTTTCCATATATGTTAATTGCTCGAATAGACGTGTTAGTTGCATATAATTGCATGAGTTAAAGCACTCGTCTCAAAAAGAAAGAAAGAAAGGAAAAGTGGAGAGACGAACTTGGAAAAAAGAAAATTACACCAAAATGCCTAAACATCTCGTCAAAGTGTAATCAAAACTTGATTCCATTTTGGCCAAAACGTTGAAGAATGTCGGCCTCCCAACATACTCATTCTTGATTGGTCCCAGCGACATATGAAACAGTATCGGGTCTCCAACGTCAAAGTCGAGCAAAGTGGAGAAGTTGGTCGCTTTGGCTTTCACCTTTTGGATATTATACCGCTCTTGGAAACTGATGCATCATTATCCGAAACCCTGAATTCCTGCTCGTCGTATGCTTTGTGTTTTCTACTGTTCCATGGAGAGAGAGAGAGAGAGAGAGCGTGCTGTCTTGAATCTGTGGTCACGGGCAAAGCAAAACTCTTTGTCCGTACGAAGTTCGCCCAATTAAAGCGCAGGCATATGCTTATTCAGTTCCGAATGTGTTGGCCCTGAACGTGTCCGTAAGCTTTTGTGAACATGCAGAGTATGGAACCGAGGAGGAACAGCTCTCGGGTAGGTCAGAAAGAACATATTCTACGCGTCGATCACAGAACTAATGCATCGAGATATTGAGCTTGAACTTTTTCAGATAAAGTCACCGTGGATCCCCGTGTTTTTTTTTATTTCCATCTGTGCAATTAAGTTCTCGAATTATATATTTGTTTTGTTCAAGTTGGTCCTTCCGTTGTATGTTTAAACAAAACTGTTCGCGTGATCATCCGAATCAGTGCCTCATTTCTGACGTGGAAAGGAAATAGAAAAGATTGCGAATTCGAGAGAGAGAAGAAAGAAGATCAAGCTCTGCATCTTGATTCTTCTTGCCCATTGCAATGATAAAACCCCAAGGCAATCTAAACCCACAAGTAAATGACGACTTGGCGGGGCTCTCATATTCAACGAATCAAGCTATTCCCCTTGCTGCTAATCACAGCTAGACCTGTTAAATTGGGTCATACACCCATGTCTTAATTCATATTTGATGGGCTGGGTTATTTGTATAGGTTATATTCAACAAATGAGTCATAAATGGGTTTAATATAGGTGTTAAATGATTTCACAACTTACTTAGACCCAACGTACCTCCGTGACTCTCTCTTCACTCTCACTCGCCCTCACTCGATCTTACGCTCACTTGCTCTTGTTTTAGCAATATGGGTCGGGTATCGTATGAGTTGGATTGGGTATAGGTCACTAGATTTGTATTATATGAAAATGGATTAAAACGGGTTTGGACTATTTTCGATATAGCTTGACCTACCTATTTGACAAGTCTAATCACCACCGATAATATGCAAAATTCATATGCAATACCAAAACACAAGTTTTGAAGAGGGTCGAAAGGAAAAGGAGATGCACGAGGGAATGTGATTGTGCGTGCATATCTGGTCAGTGAGTTTTGTTGGCGAGGGCCGCTACCTCACCACTAACTTGAGGAGGTTTCTGTGGTCCTCACCGATGTGTGTCGTGGGGCTGCTGAGGGTCTGCAATCAGGATTGTAGAGCCTTGTAGTAGAACCAATACTCATTTTGTAGCAAGAACACATTTTGGAGTCATATATATCCAAAACTTGTTTTCCTTCTACACTAAAGGTACCCCGAACATATTGACTGTTCATCATTTACTTGGTCCATTTAAACTCTTCGACCATTACATGTCCTCCAATTTGTTGTTTGTCCGCAAGGGCCATCCAAACTAATTGACGTCTGGAGGTCCTCAGTTCGTTTACCTTCTATTGCTCCATCCAAACTTTTTGACAATCATACGTCCTCTAACTTGTTCACTAACCACAAGTTTTTCCAAATATTGGCCTCTCTCACGTGGAGTAACTTGTTTGTCCTTTGCAAGGTCTGTCCATTCATCAACATATTTCACATTCAATATACCGTTCACCCTTTGTAGAACAAAGGTCCTTCCACACTTGGATGTTTTTTTGCTAACATCATCTGTATATGCCTATGTAGAGACAGTATACTCTACAAGCATAATTTCATATATTAGTATACTTAATGTTTTGTTATCCTCAAAATACCATAGGACTTTTACAAACACATGGAGTTTATCTTCGTAAAAAGATAATCAAGGATGAATATCCTCTATCACGTTACGATAGTGTCTCATTCTATGTCCATTAAGATGAGCTGCGAATCAGCCTGCGATCTCTCTCTCTAGAATGCGGGAGCTTTCTCTCTCATCCCTTTCCTGCTGTTTATATCGTCCACCACACGGCGGCATTGACTTGTCAGTCTCCCCGAAAATTTTCTCGCGTTTTCTCTCCCCTTTTCTCGCTGCCTCTTTTTCCCGGAAAATCGCTGGGGTCAGCGCTCCCCTCCCTATCGCGCGCGCTCGGGGATATGAGCCGTTGGATTTCTCGAGCGGCCCGGATGGAATTCTGCTCGTGATGTGGGGGTAATCGTTGCATTCGTGAAAGTGAGAGGGGAGTTTTGCTTTTGGAAATTCCGACCTTAGTCAATGTTTTTCCTCGGATTGCTTCTGCGTTGGGGCAGAGCGATTGGGATGTTGGACGTGTCGATGTTATCGATCCCCATTTGATTTTTCTTTTTTTTGGGTCTCTCGCTTCCGAATTTCCTAAACTGCCCCTTCGGGGCACGGCGAGGATGCGATGGATTTCTCGTGATCAGTTGCTTGTAAATTAGCTGCTCGATTATATTGAGGACATACGTATTGGGTCTTCAATGCTCGTGTATATTGAGAGGAGCGGGGTTGAATGGTAAAGACGTCGTATTGCCTCTTTTAGCGAATTTTTTATTTGGGATTGAGATCTTCGGAGTTTAATTAGGGGTAGTTTTGCATGGTGGATATACCTCCTCGAAAGATTTGCTAGTTAGGAATCAGAGTTACGAGGGCTTAAGTTCGCCGACATTGCTCGAGAATACCCTAAATTTATCAGATTGGCCTCACTTTTTGGAGGAAATCGCACCCACACCAAAACCCCCAAAAACTCATTCACTCCCTCCTCCCTCCCCTTTTTGTCTAGTGCCCCGCCCCAGCCACGTCCCTGTCGTCACTTGCCATCGCAATACCGACTTTTCCCCCCCACCAGACTAGGTGAGGACCGCTTGATGCGAGACTCACTCTCGCCGCCCAAGGTCCAGGCCCCTTCAGCAGCGGTGAAACGGCTGGAGTGGCATTACTAAGAGATCGAGACTCCTTCAATTACCCCCAATTTTCTCCAGCGAATGTCAAATTTCCAATGTTTTCTTTCTCTCATTGTTCATGTCCCCCTTTTTCAAATATAGTGACATTGTCAGTAACTTTGCAAGATAAGAATGAGAGTTATATGTTCATGAAAAACGGTATAAGAAATTAACCTTTTATAGTAGAATATAAGTTTGTACCTGTTAGTAATTATTAGTTTTTGGGAAAATTTCAAATAGGGGCCTAAAGTGCTATCGTATTCTCAAAAGAGGACTCGAAGTGAACTTTGTCTCAAATAAGGATCCGAAGTAGTCATTTAGTCTCAAATAAGGGCCTGACTCGCCGGCCGGTGAACCGATGCATCTCCCGTGCGTATTCCGGCAGCCGGTAGGGGTATTTTCGTCCAAAGGCATTTTATTTATTTATTTTTCACTCTTATTCCTGTTCATCTTCTTCTTCGTTTGACCAAAAAAAGAAAAAAGATCTTCGTTAGGCATTAGATTAATGTCGTCCAAATCGAGGCCCTAGAGGGAGGCGAGCTCGAGGGTGGAGGGGCAGCTGGAGAAGCCGTCAATCGGGGAGCGATGGTGGGAGGAGGGGACGGGAAAGGCGACGTGGGCGTCCCAGTCGCAATCCTGGCAGAGGATGAGGTTGTCGGTGAAGCAGCGAGCGGAGGCAGGGGCGGAGGCGCAGTTGTCGCATATCTGGGAGCGGAGGTGCTTGCGAGAGAGGAGGTTGGCGGAGTGGACTTGGTGGTCGCAAAGAAGGAAAAGCTTTGGCCGCGTCACTCCCATACTTTTTCTTACTTTTTTCCCTTCTACTCATCTTCTTCTTCTTCTAGTTCTAGGCCATGGATCTTCTTCCTCCCCAATTTTGCTTCACCGTGGTACAGTAGGGGGCATTCTCTCCTGTGCGACCTCAGATTCAACCCCTTCACAGACACCATGGCCGTCTCTTACATTTGCGCTCGCGCTGAAAGCTCTGCTTAATTCAGAATCTTTCGCGTTAAGGATGAGTGTCGATGGATACGTAAAACACTACGAAAAACGAGGGAGATGTCATATTTTGCGTTTCTCATGTGCCTATTTGAAACAATCCTTACCCAAAAATTGGTGAGCCTTAATTTTGCCTTTCATCTCACAGAAACTTCTAATTTGCTGCTCATACTTACACCACAGTCGTAGGTAGATGTCTCTCTCTGTCTGCCCGAGAGAACACAGAAAATGGTGCCCCCCAATTACCGCGTTCTTGATCTGGGCAATGCCTATCTTCAATATTGACGAAGAAGATGATGAACAGGGACACCAAGGCTCGGATCAAGAAGAAGATGAACGGAGTAGAAGAGAAAGAAATATATATCTTTAATACCCTTGACCGTCTACCGGAGTATGCACGGGAGATGCATCTGTTCGCCGGCCGGCGAGTAAGGCCCTTATTTGAGACTAAATGATTATTTCGGGTCATTATTTGAGATAAAATCTATTTTTGGTCATTTTTTGATAAAACGATGGCACTTCGGAATCTTATTTGGAATTTCCTTTAGTGTTTTTTTATCCATTTAGTTGCTTTAGAAGGTTGAAAAGTAAGTTCAAATCTATACGTATTGAGTTTATGTGCATTAATGATGTATTGATTAAGCTAATTTGAACTGATGACGACCGAAATCTTGATTCTTTGAACGTCGGTGACATTCGACCCACGTAGGCTTACATCTACAGAGGTAAAGTTGAATCATTGACCAGTTTTTGCTTCCGTTTGGCGTTTTCTTTCCCTCATGTGACGTTTTGAGACCTTCTTTCCGTTCTCTCCACACCGTAAATAAACCGATAAAAGAACAAACGTTCGGAACGAAGTTAAAAATATTTCACCTTTTCTTCCTCTTCCACATGCTACTTTGTTGCTTCAACTATCTTCGTGGCACTAATAGTTGTCTCTGGCATTTCCTTCCTGATTTATAAGGTTTCACGGTAGAACATGTCTCAAGTCTGAATCGATAAAAAAAACTCGATCTAAGTAGGTTTTCCAGTTTGAGGTATTCCTTAATTTGAGTGGATTTTCTAAAATGGACCTCTTATTTTGGATATAGATATACATAGGACATGGAATTTTACTCGGTTATTACACACTAGAGTTAACAAGAGTAGTGTCAGGGTTTTTTTTCTAAATGAATGAGGTTGATTAAAACGATCTAGGTATCTTCCAACTTCTAAAGATAACGATCCAATGGGCTTAGAGGTCATATTACTATGTACCAAGATATTTCTCGAAAATCTTGTCAACAATCTTGTCTTTCTGTTTTTTTTTTCTTTTGTTGCAATTTAATCACTGATCAGAGAGCAGGCCAGACTCTAAATCATTCTGGTCTCCAGCGTCAGGGACCATGGTCAGCTCGTCAGCCCTCTTGACCTGATGCTTCCAATCCGTCTGAATCAATGTGTAAGTCATTAAGCACACACAAGAGATCTGGGACGCCAGTAGGCCGAACCACAGCCCGCGGAACCCGAGCTTGAATTGAAACGTCGTGAGCACTGCGACGGACAATCCGACCAAGTAGAACGAGAACAAGTTTATACGGGCCCCGACGTTGGGCCGGGCCGTCCCTGTCAGGACCCCGCATGATGCGGTTTGAGGGGAGTTCCCAAGCTCACAAAGGCCGAGGATCGGTAGGGCTGTGGAGACCAATTTGAGGACCTGCGGATCGTCTGTGTAGATCCGTCCCCACACCGGCTGGATGGCAATCATGAAGATGAGGGCGGTGAGCCCGAAGGCAACTGCTGCAGCAATCCCGATGATAGATATGAGCTGGGCTCGGGACGAGTGGCCGGCACCTAGGGCCTGCCCTATGCGTGCGGACAGGCCCGAGCTAAGTGCGAATGGGAACGTGTACAACAACCCGGTCGTTTGAATCAATATTCCCATCGCCGCGACCGAGGCCTTAGGGTTGTTGACCAGGCCGCAGAGGAAGAGCATGATCTCGTACCACCACCACTCGAGGCACACTGAGACACAGCTCGGCAAGGCCAGGGCCAGGAGCGGCCGCCACCCCTGGAGGATTGAGGGGAGTCCGGCCCCGTGCCACGGCTTCAGGGTCGTGTTTGATACAGCAAGGTAGATGAGTAGGCCGAGGTTGAGGTTAATGGTGTTCCAACCAAGGGCAAGAGACACACCCTTCACACCGAGGCCCAAGTAGACCACCAGGAAGTAGTTTATGGGCAAGTGCAAGATCACTGACCAGACACAGGCTATTGTGAGGGGTGTGGTCACGCCCTGAGTCCTCAGAAAAATTCTCAATGGATGGAGACAAGCCTGGGCAAAGAGCTCAGGGATTGAGAACACCATATAGACCTGGGCAATGTGGGTGATCTCTGGGTCTTGGCCGAGCCAGGCAAAGATCGACTCCATGTGGAGCCAGAGGGCCGAGATAGGGACGCACACAAGGAGCATCAGGCATAGGGTCTTCTGGTACGTCTGGCTCATGATCGACCATCGCTTGGCCCCAAAGGCCTGGGCGCAAATTGGGTCCATGCCTATTGCAAGGCCCTTCAGGATTGAGTTGCCCGTGATGTTGCTGAAGCCGAGGGCTAGGGACCCGCCGGCCAGCTCCTCCTTGCCGAGGTGGCTCAGGAAGAGCATGGAAATCACCGACCTCGAGAAAATGAGCAGCGTGGTCATCACAATCGGGCACGCAATCTTCATGAGCGACTGTAATTCCTCTCCGGCCTGTAAAGACTTTCCAGGGAAAATTGCCAATGTTAATGACAATATTAGAAGTCCCGGTAGTACTGCTACTTTAACCAACTCAATCACAATACATAAACATATGTAATACTGGAATGGCTATGCAAAGAAACAGTACATAACAATGAAGTTTTAGACAAGGCCATAGTACTAAGCTGAGCTGTGTTGAACCAAATCGAACCAAGAATGTGAAAAATAGAGGACATACAAGTGCACCATCTAGTTTCAATAGCAATTTAGCACATTCTCTCATCCCAGGGACATCGCTAAGAGATTATTCTTGTACAAATAACTATATATGAAACTGTAGATAAATCTTGGCCTTTATTTTTATTCTTGAGCAATAAAGGTTGACCATCTCAATTTCCAAGGTAAAGCTAGCATTCTCAAAACCGAAGAGTCGAATAAGAAAGAAGGAGAAGGTCTCTTCTAGTTCTGGTAGATTCACCAGAACTATCATATTTAGTTAGAATATGACTTAATGCTTTGATAAATGATCAACCTAAGGGTTAATCTCTATATATATTAGACACTTCAAATACAAGCTCTCTGAAACATAGGAGTTGATCCCTTTGGCATGAAGGGTCGAGCCTTTGACATGAATGCTGATCACCCAACAAATCAATTTAATGTTCTTGTCACAAAAAAAAAAATTGAAAATTGGCTCTCTCTAGCAAAAGAGGAGAACTTGAGATCACACCAAGGTACAAAGGACACTAAGTAAATCGTATCCGCCGAATATTATTAAATTTTATCCGACTCGTTTGGGAAACATATATATAACATTTAAGACTATGTGTTAAATTTCATCGATGTTTGGAATTTGTCACAGAAACTAGCTAGCATATACCAACTATAGAGTGGAGATTAGGTTAACAATGACGAAAACTAAAACCTGCACGAGATCCTATAGGGTTCTTGCAACTCAGTCCTAAATACTCGGACCCTGACACTAGAGTTAGGACTTGTAAGAGTAATATTGAGTTGGGGAATCCGCGAGCCTAACATTGATTTTAGGCAGTCTATGTGTGCCCACAGAATCGTTGGGATTTTAGGCAGGCTATCTATGCCCACAGAATTGCTAGACTCAAAAGAAAAGGAATGATGTTTGGCCCATCATTACTAGCATAAATTTAAAGATTTTAAAGCGTGATAGATGAATGTCGATTCTACATGTGAGCGTGTTGCGTGGTCAATTCAACGCTGCTTAGTTCTCTTTCACTCTGATGATAGATCTAACAAACATCAATGAATAAATATGCTGAACAATCAATCATAATAAGTACTTTCTCCTGTGATATGATGACTTGCAATTACGTTTGAGTGGAATGAGATGTGAAACTGAATGGAGCTAGAAAATTAAGAGGTATGGAGTTTGGCACTCCAGACTTTTAGAATTGACAATGTGACATACTGATATTATAGTAAAACAATGATCAATATGAGTTTAATGTTGAAATGTTGATTTGACCAAGGATGTTGAAATGTTGAAACATGTCCTAATGTCGAGAGCTAACTTAATTTGAGTCATCGTTCCACACTTTCGAGTCGGAACACTTTTGAGGGTTGTAGAAACAAGAAAGCCCCCACATTTCATGCCTTTTCTCATCGAAGCATTCTTCTCAGTGATCGAACTAATTACATGCTAAGTACACATTTAAATTATAAAAAAGAAGGTTGATTGTAACTGGAAAAGTAGCCTTTAAAGAACACAAAACGAACATTTGAACGATTTCTATAACTCAAATTTCATGTCTTTTGAAATTAAAAATCTGTTTCGTTTTGACAAAACCTTTTGTTTCTACGGTACGACGAAATTCCATCACTACCATAGGGGCAAAAAAAAGGAGAACTTTTTCGGGGAAAGATTAAGGAAGAACTGAAGAAGTCTTTAGAGTAAGAAAAGAATCGAGCTGTCTCCTATAGCTCTATCTCTTTGAAATCTGCAGATGTTAGAGACAGAAAACAGATGCAGTACTCTTTTTTTTTTTTTTTGGTCGTAAGAAGCAGTACTTCTTCTTCTTCTTTTTTGGCACAAAAAATAATATCATTAATAAGCAAAAAAAAGAATAAAAAATAGAAGTAGAAAAAGATTTTTAACTGCATCGTTCCCCCTTGGGCATAGGCTGGTGGGATGCACGTGGATTCCAATTGGCTCCAAACCCACATGAAAATGATAGCTTCAAGAAATCAATCAAATCAAAACACTAGGAAGATACTTATACCTACCCAGTCTTAACTTTTACTCTTTCCAAATGCCAAATAATTTCAATTTTTTCTTCTACTTTTTTCGTTTTTCAATTTCCCCATTTTCTCGCACGAATTTGGTCGAACCCAAGAATGTCATTGTCATTTGTCACACATCAAACAAAATTGGCAAAATCCAGGGAGAGAGTTTTCTCTTTTGAAAGGAAAAAAGAAAAAAAGAAGAAGAAGATCATTCTTGATGCCCTATGAACGGCAGAAACCTCAAGAAAACAAATGACCCTCTTCATCGTACATGCAAGAACCAATGCAGAACTTCAAACACTTCCTCATCATTCCCAAAAAAAAAAGAGAAGAAGAACAAGGAGAGATGGTAATATTACGTAAATAATTAGATGATCACCTGGTTCAAGGGAAGCTTTTGGAGAGCGGCAATGATCGGGAATCTACGCGAAAGCCCGTGCAAGAATCTGCCCTCTCTTGATTCTCTCATTGTTCCTTCTTCACTATCACTCTCACCGTCATTGCCGTCCTCTTCCTCTTCTTCCTCTTCTTCTTCTTCTTCTTCTTCCTCCTTTACGCCATCAAAATGGTCACTGCTTATAGTTCCAGCAGATTTGCTGGTGGAGCACATGTTTTTCCCCCTCTAGGGCTAGCGCAAATGGACAGAGAGAGACGCTCACATAAAAAGAACCAAAACGGACTGGAAGGCAGAGGGGAATATAAATAATTCTGAATGCAGGTCAATATGACCGCTCAACAAAACCTGCAGAATTAACGCTTTAGATATGCTACTAGGAATAAAAATATAAGACACTGTACGTATAGCAGCAACGAAACCGAAGTAATTTTTGTTTCTTCAAGCCACAGACAACATAAAAAACAGATAGCAAATGACAAGGAGATGGAGAGAGAGCTTAAGAGTGCCACATGCAATGTGACCATCGAGAGAGCCTCGGCAATGGAAAAATGGAAGAATCATGAAGGAGGAGGAGGAGGAGGAGGAGGCGGAGGAGGAGGAAGAAGAAGACGAAGAGAGAAAAAATAGGTGTGTTGCATTGGGAAGTGGAGACAACTGCAACAAAATTACTTGGAACTTCGCATCCGTAAGGCCTCGATTTATAGACATCAATCAATGGAATAGTTACTTTTGGGCAAGTGGGAAGAAATTAGAATTCTTTTATGTTACATTTAATTTATATACGGTACGCATCATGCTGATGTATTATTATGGACCAAATGTTTTCATCCAAATGTATCTACTAAGATTGCTATTGTTTGATTGGATGCGTGATACTACGATGCTAACGCAATGTGATACAGTTGTTACACGAAATTTGTCCAAACTGCCTTAACTTCTGGCGTGATTGGAAAGGCTTAAAGTGGGATTGGGGATATGTCACAGAAGAATGAGTGAAGACAGAGAGCAAAACTGTTTTGCTTAACCCAAAAAGAAAGATAACCCCACTTCTAGTACTGCAATGGAGTTTTTAATATATGGGGAAAGCTCTCTGATGCACTCTTAGTCTGGATTTTAACTCTTAACCAAGTATGGAGACTTTTGGTTGGGGTTGCTTTCAAGTCACAGTAAAACAAACACATAGAAATCTGTTTGATGGAATTGGTCTGATACGACCACATTGTGTCACACGGAGTAGGAAGCTTCAGTGTGAACCCATTTTGTTTTTGGCTTGAATTCTTTCTTACTCTTTTAGGTTCAACACCTTCAGGGATTTTAGATATGTATATTTAAATGAATATGTATATGTATAGTGATTGATACATTTACTTTCATTCTTAAATGTACTTCAATACTCCATCAATAACATGCAAACCACTTCAACTACATACTATTCTTTTTTTTTTCCCGCAATAATTACATACTATTCTAGTATGTAGGCTGTGAGAACTGCTTTTCCTTGGTTTGTGCTTATGATGGGAATTTCCAAGAGCAGCTTGCGTGCGCTTTTGTGGTGCTTTTGTTTGATTCGGCATTAAAAGCTCTGGATTTTTTGGAAAAAATAGATTGTTTGAGCTTGAATGGCAATTTTAGGAAGGATTTTGTTAATGGTTAAACCCCTACTTAAAACAAAATTATAATTTTGAACGACGGTTTTTCTCATGTTATGTGTACTACACTGCATTGAAAATCAAAACCTTTCCTTATTGTATAAATTCATGAGTGCCCTGGGGACATTCGTTAACAAGACCCATTAACATTTAGATAAATAAACAAGCCTCTTTAGGGCTTCATCCATGTTGCCTGTATCCATATAATTGCTATGTTACCTTATTTTCACGTCTAAGGTCGGGTATAATTGGGTATCCGACCCACCCAAACTATAATGCACGTAAATGATTTAGGGTTTCAAGTAGTAGCACGGTTTTGGATCAACTAAAAAAAAACCCTATGGCTTTAGAATTTAATAGTAAGGAAACCAGTACCTAATCGTGATGTATTAATTACTAAAATTCCTTTATTTCCTTTAGAGTCCTTAGGTTATTTAGTAAATATACATGATCCCAAAACAAAGTTAATTATAGCCTAATATTTTCAGTAACTGACTTCTTATATTAGGATTGCTGGATTCTAGATTGCTACGATAATTTATCTTGATCATTTTCTCAAATCTTTTCAATTTGGAGATCCACGATGCGTGAATTCCAAATAAATGATTACGCTTGGAAATTTGAGATGATTTATTATGTATTTAACGTGAGACATTTGTTTATTAAAAATCACTCCAGCAGGATGGGTTTAGTAGTCGGGTTTGGGATTCTATGTCAAAACTTAGTAGTCGGGTTTGGAAAATAACACAAAGTTAACTGGACAGATTTGGGACGAGGTATGCCATCCCAAACTTGTCCCGCTTCCATCTCAGCTTACATGTGTCAAAGTTTCATTTTGTTTTTCGGTTTATTTCAGGAATTGCATTGAAAAAGTTGGTCTAGAACTGTCAAAAGTTTTGTAATGATGCTCAATTTGGTGCCCACCATGGGTTTAGTAGTCGGGTTTGGGATTCTATGTCAAAACTCCGTATCGGGTTTGGAAAATAGCACAAAGTTAACTGGACAGATTTGGGACGAGGTATGCCATCCCAAACTTGTCCCGCTTCCATCTCAGCTTACATGTGTCAAAGTTTCATTTTGTTTTTCGGTTTATTTCAGGAATTGCATTGAAAAAGTTGGTCTAGAACTGTCAAAAGTTTTGTAATGATGCTCAATTTGTTGCCCAAAGGTTTTTTTCGAGATCACTTAAGTGCCACTTGTTAAAAAATAGATCACTTAAGTGTCAACTCCAATTTGGGTCGCCAGAAATTTGACAAGGCCATATTTTTTTAATATCTCCAACCGACGTAGCTCGCCGGTGTGCCCAGTCGACATATTATTCCCTAAACAACGTCATTTACAAAATTTGCCCCAAATATAAATCCTCAATCACCAATTCAACATAATTCCCAAATACCAAACCCTAAATCGAAACCTAATTCAAATTGCCCCCAAAATTAACAACTCAATTTTACAAATGGAGAGCAAGAGAGGGAGGCAGATTCGGAGGGATTACGGCCAAAGCGAGAGAGCATGGAGGAGAAGTGAGATCTATAGGAGGAGGGGGCGAAGGTGGCGGAGAGGTTGGTGAGCTAGGGAGAGGAGGAGCGAGTGGCCGGTTTGAGGACAAAGACGAAGGTGCAAGCGACGAAGGTGAGGATGAAGCTGCACACAGAGGACCTGGTTCCCCTTGCGATGGAGAAGGAGAGTGGCAACGGCTTCGCGTCGAACTTGGTCGGGGAGATCGAGTGACAGAATATCCTCTGCGTCGAGGAGGACATGTTGGCGACTACCATGGGCAAAGATCTAGGAAAAACGAAGAAGGTTCTCGCTCAGTGTGACTGAGTGAGTGAGCGAGAGAGAAGAGAAAGGTTAATGAATTCTTAACTGGTTCTAGTGACTTGAACTGGTTCATCCACGAAACGACGTCATTTATGATGTCCACGTGGACTAATTTTTAATTAAAAAAATTGCCAACTCATATAAAAGTTTTTATTCTAAAAGCCACGTAACATTTTTTGCCAGGATTTCTCGCTGAAGGTACTTAAGTGATCATTTTTTCTTTGGAAAATTATCAAAAAAGTCCTGAACCTATTACACTTTGACCAATTCAGTCTTAAACCTTTTAATTTTGTCAATTGAATCTCAAATATTTTCATGTTTTACCAATTGAGTCCATCTGGCTAATTTTAACTGGAAATCACTAATGTGGATACCAGTAGTGTTATGCAGGATGATCGGTGCTTACGTACACAATTTTTTTGTAAATTTGAATTTATTTGATGTTTTTCTTTTTCTTTCTTTCTTTTCCTTTTTTTTTCTACCAAATCCGGTGAGGACCGCGAAGCCCTCGCCGACCATGAGCAAGGATTGTAGCCCTTGCCCAAAGGCCGGTGACCCTTTCTAGGCTTGGAAGGAAAAAAAAAAAGAAAGAAAACAAGAAAATAAAAAAGAATAAAGAATAAAAAATTCAAATTTTTTTAAAAAAAATTATAAAGATTGTATATGTCAGAGCCGACTGTGACACGTAAGACAGCCGACATCCACATCAGTGATTTTCTGATTAAAATTGGCTGGATAGACTCAACTGACAAAACGTGAAAATATTTGGGACTCAATTTGTAAAATTAAAGGTTTATGATTAAATTGGCCAAAGTAAAATAAGTTTAGAACTTTTCGACAATTTTCCCTTTTTTCTCCGATTTAGCACTCAAGTGAGCCGTCGAAAATTTTTGATATTAAAGATAGAGTCGTACAAAATTTTTGGCACTCCTAATATCGTTAACCCTCGAAGTAGACATAAGAGTTCAAATTATAAAAAAAAATTGCCTTTTTGGACTCAATGCAGAAAACCTTAATTTCTGCTATGCCCCGAAGGACTAACAATTCGAAAGTGGGAAAAAAAATCGGATATCATTTATTGCGCATCGGATGATGCAATCTCTCTAAATGAAACTTTTCATTAAAAACAAAGTAGTGGCCACACATGATAAAACTCATTAATGGTCCCGACGAATTGATTATATTGACTTTTGCTGCGCTAAGCAATGATGATTCATTCGTCCCGGATTCGAGCAAAGAGGGGAGGAAAAAGGCACTGTTGGGTGCTTCAAGACACACGACCAAAATTAAATTTTCGTGACCAATCAGATTTCATGGTGACGTTAGGTGATAGATTAAATTTTGTGACCAATGATCCTGGGATATATTAAATTTTGAACGAAAGTTGAAAGGTGATGTGATTATGTTGATCACATGGGAATTTTGTCTATTGTTTTTCGATATATAAATTTCAATGTCTTTACATAGATGTAGAGTAATTCGATTGGATTTTTGTAAAGAAAAAGGAACTGTTGGGTGCTTCAGGGAAAAGTGTCAGAAAAGTCATAAACTTTTTTGTATTGGTACCAATTTAGTCATAAACCTTTTTTTTGTGCCAATTCAATCCTAAACCTTTTGTCTTTGTGTGTCAATTCGATCCTTCCGGCTAATTTTGGTCGGATATTGCTGACGTGGATGCCGGCCGGCCTCCGTAGCACCGCCGGCGATAACATTGACAACTTTTAATAATATTTTAATATTTTTCGAATTTTTTTCTTTTCGTTTTCCTTTTTTTTTTCTTACCCTTTCTTCTTCCTCCAGCTAGTCGCCGGACCGGCTGGAGGCTAGGGCCGGTGAGCCCCGTTGGCCAATGGCGAGGCTTGCCTCACCGGCCACAGCGAAGGCGAGCCTCACCTATGGCCGGCGAGGCTCGACCCTTGCTAGATCCGGTGAGGGCAAGGCTTGCCCAGCCTAGCCCAGCCCAGCGCGAGGTTCGAGCCCTCGTCGGATGGCCACGAGGGCGGCCTCGAGCTGGTGGGGGAGGCGCGACCTCGCTGGATCTGGCGAGGTTGAGCCTCCCCGATGGCCGGCGAGGCTCGACCCTCGCCAGATCCAATGAGGGCGAGGCTTGCCCAGCCCAACGCAAGGCCGCCCTCGCGGCCATCTAGCGAGGGTTGAGCCTCGTTGCCCTCGCTAGTGGTCGGCGGGGCGAGGCTCGCCAGAGGCCGGTGAAGGACCGCGATCGGCTAAAGGAAGAAGAAAGGGTAAGAAAAAAAAATAAAAAGAAAAGAAAAGAATAAATTTTTTTGAAAAATATTAAAATTTGTCCACATTATCGCCTGCGGTGCCACATAGGTCGGCCGGTGTTCTCGTCAGCAATATTTGGCCAAAATTAGCCGGAATGACTGAATTGGTACAAAGACAAAAGGTTTATGACTAAAGTGGTACCAAAAAAAGTTTATGACTAAATTGACACCAATGCAAAAGGTTTAAGACTTTTCTGACACTTTTCCCGTGCTTCAAGACACAAGACCAAAATTAAATTTTCATGACCAATCAGATTTCATGGTGACGTTAGGTGATAGATTAAATTTTATGACCAATGATCATGGGATATATTAAACTTTGAACGAAAGTTGAAAAGGTGATTTGATTATGTTGATCACATGGGAATTTTGTCAATTGTTTTGCGATATATAATTTTCGGTGTCTCGATATAGATGTAGAGTAATTCGATCGGATTTTTGTATAGATTTTCATCATTAAGGATTGCCGATGAATAAAAGATTATAATGGAAAAGTCTTAATCACGATGGATTTTTCGATTTCGAATGACTAATCATCATTTATACGATTAGCAATCGGTTGCTTGTGGAGAATTTTTCTTTTTTTGTTTCGACGGTGATGATGTTGATTATCTTATTTTTTTTAACGAGTGGCTCTACGATATCAACTGATGAGTGCCTCTTCAATAAACCGTGGTAATGTCCCTCGTAATACAAATTTTGCATTTATCATCTCGTTTTCAAAATAAGGATTCGTTTGTTTAACGAAACATGAATGATTTTGAAAACATATTCTTAAAAACGATCGCTTGTTTCACTTAAAATAATTAGTTAATGAAAAACGTTTTCGCTATCGATAACAATTTATATCTAAACATTTTATGGACGACGAAAATATTTTTCGTTCATTCATTTCTATAAGCGACAAAAGCAATCAATTTCAAGAAAAAAAATGTTTTTCAAATTATTTATTTTTCGAAAAAATAAACACGCACTAAATTAAAAATACATATATGCTTTTGATGATTAAATTAACAAATTTTCCAACTAACACATGCACCAAGGAAATCACATGCCAGTGTGGAAAGGGACATCGCTCCCCCCAACTTTAGATGTGTTTGTTTCCTCAGACTTTGCTTCTGCTTAATTTGTCTGCTTGTGACGAGTGCGAGGTTTTTGTCGCGGAATTTCAAGATGAAGGTGTAGAGATTGACTGCTGGATTCATTGCCGATGACTCCTAACTCACATTTTGCCTATATTATCCGAGAACACGACCACATAACCCTTAAATCATCAAGGCTCCGTTCATTTCGCGATAAATAAATAATTTGAAATACATTTTTTTTTAAAAATAATCGATTGTATTGTTTGAAATAATCAGTTAATAAAAAATATTTTTGTTATTGATAATAATTTATATCCAAATATTTTTATCGACGATAAAAAAAGATATTTTTCTATTATTCATTTTTACAAGTAATACAAGCGATCTCTTTCAGGAAAATATTCTCCAAATTATTCATTTTTCACGAAACAAACGCACCCTTAAACGAATGACAAAGTTTTGGAGCGGGGGGTGGATTAGCATGACTTGGACAAATTGTTTTTCTCAAAATTATCAGAATAATATTGTTAAATTAAATAATTTATGAATAGTTCCTGCCAATATATATTTACAATTATTAACATCCTGTATCATGTATTACAAACCCGGCCTTGCGTATGAAACATAAGATGTAGCTTTATCAAGAAAAGTCGACACAATAAAAAAAAATTTAATAAACAAATGGTGCTCGTGCTCATTTTCATTCAAAAGTTTAAGGAGCTAACTGTTGAATTTGTATATATTAACTAATTCGCATCACATGCTGCTATGCATCGTAACAACCATAAATAGCTGAAATAGGATAGCGGTTCTACCGCATAAATCCGTGGCCTCTCTTCAGCAAATTGAGTCGTGATGACAATCCTTTACCTAATATACATTTTGATCACGAGATTCTTCCTTAATATACATTGAAACACAAATCCATATTGGGGCCCACTGATTAGTCATTGACTGATAAAACTTGTTAGAGTCTGCAACAGAAACTTGATACAAGAAGGAAGCCCAAATTTAACCCCAATGCATATCTAGTTAAACCTATCATTTCTCAAAATGCTTAACTCAATGAGTGGCCAAAATTTGGGGCCACCAATACTCGGCCCTTGTGGCGAAGAAGAGGGCCACAAGAGGGTCGCCACAGCCGCAATGAGTGGCGCACGACCCTGATCTGGCCATGTGTTGCCCCACAAACAAATTTAAAGAAAAAGGAAGAAATGGACTCACCGGGGCAAGTGTTGATGGTAACTGGAACTAACGACGACAGAAGAGGGGCAACCGATGGCAATGGCTACTAGGGCTGACGAAGACAACGAATTGCTTGGTCCCTGGTCGTGAAATTAGGGCGAGAGAGAGAAAGCTAGAGAGAGTGAAATTAGGGCTTTGGATTGGGAATTTTAAACCAATCTCTAGCAAGCACTTAATTTGATAGCTAGAGGCCTCAAATTTGGTCGCCCAATGCTCGTTCTAGCGACCAAATGTATTTTGGTCACCAGAACTTCCTCTAGGTTTTGGTTGCTACAAATCATAGTTTTGGCAGCGACTCTACACCATAACAGATCTCATATAGGTAAACCTCAACAATAGGTATATCAAGTGATGTAATGTGATGTGATGTGATGTGACTCTTAATAACAATTGAATATAACTCACTTTCTTGTCACATTACTTACTATATCGGTATTAACAAGTGGCTCTACTATATTTGAGCAACTCATTATAGTTTTTATTGCATCATTTCGTAAATAAATTACGTTGGACGGTGTCTTTCTACCCCTGATATCATAGGGAAAAAAGGGTCAATTCTAGTCAAACGTGCATATGATTCCACCAACGAAGAGACAAAAGTTCTATGTAAACGGGGACACGTGTCGGTCATTTGGAGGCAGACATGTGCAACTTTCAAAAATTTAAGATTAAACCTTGCCTCATTGCGAAATGATTACTCTAAGCTATAGACCACTGAAATCCTTCTGTTCTTTTCTAGATTATATTTGTGGAGTAGTGTGTTGATTTAGTTCTTTTGGTTTGTCGAACTTGCGAAACTATTCAAATGGACTTGAAATATTCTAGCATCCAGTTGTCCCGTGTATTGTACTTATTACTTGGTCTCATCTGATGTTGGGAAGTGCATTGGCAAGCTCTTCCTAACACAGCGAAGAACACTCATACTTTGTGAAGAAAAAGGAATAAATCGAGAAAATAAAATTTGAAAAAAATCTACATTCTAAAATAAGGATGTTTATATTAAAAATACTATGAAAGGTAAAAAGTTTTTGAACAAATTATTTACCAGATTTAACTATATATATAGCTTTCATAAGTCTAGAAGAGCCTTCCAATTAAACAAAAACTCCACTAGGTGATGTTTTTGGAATTACATTTATATTATTTAAAGTATTACTTAAATTTTAAGATTAATACTATAAAAAATCTCAAACTGGTATATTTAAGCCACATTTACCCCAAACTATGTCACAAAAAATTCCAAATTAGTACTCTCCTGACAAATCTACTCTCTGTTAGCTTCCATCTAATATCCTGTTAAATTACTGACATGGAAATACATGCGGCAAACAAATTAGATGATCGTCGTGTATGAGTCTCTTAAAAGATGTCATTTTGGGAAAGCTAGATTTGAAGAAAATGAACCAAGATTGGGAAATTTGCTAAAATCTGCTAGTTTTGCCCTAAGAGTTCTCTCACGTTATGCTAAAATATATAATTTTGCCCCATTTCTGCCATAAAATTTTGATAGATTTGTTACAGATGTACCGAAGTGAGATTTTTTGTGAAATAAAAATTAGTTTGGGGTAAATATGACACAAACGTACCAATTTGGGGTTTTCTGTGACACGAAGATTAGTTTGAGTAGAGGTGACATGGATGTACGCGTTCGAAATTTTTTATGGTATAATTTCTAAATGCCCTAATTTTCAAAACAAGTTATTTAAAACAACCAGTAAAATGAGACCATATGTATCATGCTGTCCTGGTTAAAACACTGTAAATGAACCGAAACTCCATAGTACCACTAGAGAAATAAATTAAATATATGATCTGATCCAAAGAGGAAAGCCCATGATTAGGGTAGTGGAGCTCGTGTTGACACCTGTGGGTCTGTACTGTGACCACTTGCTAAAGATAGTCACCCCATCTTTGGTTTAGAATGATTGAACTAGACAATTGCAGATATCAAACAATTATATATTACCATAATTTATAATAATTTGAGAAAGTTTATCAAGGGTGTGTTTATTTGAGTGAAAGAATTTTTCATGAATTAGTATTCTAGACTTTCACGTGTTTGATTTGCTGAAATTGAATAGTCAACAGAAAAACATTTACGGTCAAAGAAAATTTGCATTATTAAAGTTAGGAAAATAAATTTCCTAATCTGAAAAGGAAAAAACATATTTTTGGAAAATTGTTTACCGGAAAGCATTTTTTTTATTGTAATTTTTTTCTCAGAACAAACAAACCCTAAATTGAATCTTAATTCTGAAGACTTGGCATGAAAGGATTCTAATGAACAAGTGCGTGAATATAGTGGACGAAGATACTTGTGTACATCAATTCCCAGTCTCCCTTTATAAGCAAGTTGCACTTATTATATTTATTTATCTAACTTTCGTACACAAGATTTTAAGAAGCATTTATTCCATCCAGAAGTAAATGCTTCCTTTATAAATCCTGTTTTCCTTGAAGATTCCTTGCGATAATGGTGGTACCTTTAATACGAATTTTAAACTTATTTCGGGGAGCATTTGTAGTAGGACCTAGTACTATCCTGTTAAGGTGTGTTTTGATTATTTCACATTATTTTCCACAAAAATATACTAATTTTCTAGAGAGTAAAAAAAAAAATGAAGCGGCCTTAATTGTTAATATTTACCATTTATCAGGTAATCAGAATGTTTGATCTCAAAAGCTCAAATTATAAGCAAATTGTTACGAGTAACTCCCAACTAGCAAAAATACTGTATCGCTTTTTTGGCCCAACGTTTGGACATATTGCGACACCAAAAGTCTCCTAATGGTTGGGTGAGATGCTGTGATGTGAATGTGATTCACAAGTAAATATTCATCTCAAAATAGTCACAACCTTGTGTGGTTATTCGGAGTACTTTTTTTGGGCTTTTGGCTCATGTGAGATACGTCTGGTCATTATAAGTAATATCAGAACAGGATTTCCTCCGACAGATGTGTGGTTTAAGGAAGGATTTGGCCCAATCCAATCCAACGAGAGTGGGGAGTGATTGCCGGAGTGAGAGGGCTCGAACAAGGTGCAACTTCTGACAATCTTATAAAATGACGAAAGGGCAAGAATGGATCGGATCTCATGTTGAATAGGGGGAGTATTGCTGGGCTATATTCTGGACAACACTAGCGAGGATGACGTAATTGGTTTTAAGGGGAGAGGGGAAGGGGAGTTTGTGATACCACAGTCCCGCATTGGTTGGGTAAGCCTTTGTAATGTGATTCACATATAAAGATCTACCCTTAAATGATCACCACCTTATGTGGTTATTTAAGTACGACTTTTGGGAGTTTGACACATGTGAAATGAACTGAGTCATTCACATATTGTACTCAACTAATTTCACCGGATAGGAATTTATCATAGATAGCTTCATGGATAAATGAAGATTAGACAGCGAGACAAAAAACTATGAGATGAACCAAATACATGAATACCTAGTGAATCCCAACATCAAATGAGGTGGACGTCACAGATACTTTCTCTTGTTTTTATAATTCAGGGTCACAAGCGCAAGGACATGGACACTTGTAGGCTTGGGAAACCCCCAACAAATCTCATGAACCGCTTAAGTCCAAACATGTGACTTGAGTATGTAGATGTCTTGACCCAAAGTAATTTGCATGTAATTAGTGGGATTTGAACAAATGACCTTTATTCGACCAAAAAACAAGTGACCTTCAATTTTTTAGTAAAAAATCCTTTGATGCTCCAACCACACCAAACCCTGAGGGGTTCCCATTTGGTACTTGGCTCAAATAGCAGTTGAGAATCGCGGTTGCGGGGGTATCTGGTGGAGGCAATGACTTTCATAGTTGGACACCATGAGGTGACAGTGGTACCATCTTATTACTTATCAAATTTTCAGAACGGAAGTTCTAGCAAAAAAGAAAAAAAGAAAGAAGTTTACAGAACAGAAACAAACCGAAAGGAGGCATAAACAAATGAAATCGATGTGCAACTTACTCCTTTAGCTGTCCAAGACATAAATTAGTCTAGTCTTTTCAGTCCCAAAGGTAACATAAAATTCAACCGGGCATTCCAATGTACTTTTTAACCTAAAAAGTGTACATAGGACCATTGTTCTTCCTAATCCGTCCCTTGATTGAGTCATTAGGGTCACGAACTCTCTTAAAAGTGGCTCTTCCACTACTCCATCAGCCTAATTGGCTCCCTTGGTTACTGCACATCCAAGCTGTGTTTTGTACGGCAATCGCTTTTCATTGCTACCATTTCTTGACTGTCCTTGACTGGACTAACTATATCTAGCAATCAGGGTCAACTTCCAACCTCCATTGATTTGTCCTTGCATGAGAGAGAAAATGGGTGGAGCTTCTTTTCGAACATTATCATTTGTACATGCAGATTTTAATATTTGACAGAGAAATTTGTTTGCTTTTCTTTTCAAAAAAGTTTAAAGGAGCTAGCACCTCATGCCCATTGGCCCTGAAGCCTATTAATCTATCACTAATCCTCAATTATTATTATTATTATTAGCAATTTTTTATATCGCCTTTTGTTCTTTCAAGCGGGAATCTGACAAGGAGGGCGCGCATTATCATAATTGCACGCTTTTTATATGCATTGGCCAAAATGATGATGCTTGGAAGGTCATCAAATGTTTTCATTCATGTCTCCATATCTTCCTTCAAGCCATCCTTTGAAAGTAGAATATAGATAAATAAATCTTGGTGAGAAAATAATAAAAGCATTGTTATGCTTTTTCGATGTTCATTGGTTGCTGAAGTTCAATCATACACGTTTGCTTAGGCAGGAATGATGAATGTTCATGTTGGTGTCTCCCTTTCGTTACACAGACTCTCCTGTTAGGTCTCAATGTCGACATGAGAATTCGGAAACATATGTGCAGTGCTCTTATGAGAGATATCAGTGGTCCTGTAATAAAGTAATTAACTCAATCGTCTCAAACGAAAAGGAAAAAAAACTTAGACTTGTTTGTTCTGTAGATACCCAACAGTTCACTTTATGATTATCAATTTTGAAAGGTGATATAGGGGCATTTGATCAAAATCAAGAAAGTGAGCTTCAATTCCGGGACAGCATTGGAATGGGACCCGCGATCGAATCCCTCGAGAGACACTCCGGACTTGTGGAGCGCAAATTAACTTATCAAGAAATGGAAAAAAAATTCGAAGTTTGAAAGTTTTATTTGGAGAAGGTATTAGTAAATCTGATCCCTTGCTGTGAGAGGGAGGTAATTGTTGCATGCACAGCAAACAATTGAGCATGATGAAGTACAGAGGGAGTGTGCAATTCTAGCTTATAACCCAATACCAGTTGACAGATAAAGTGTCTTAGGTTGCTTGAAGTCCTTACAGAGCGAAGAATATGAGTAGATCGAATGCAGACTTTTAGAACTCTTAACAGCAAGATCTTCCTGAAAAATCCTCAAATGGATGAATCTAAGGGGTATGTATTGTGAGGGGATCACTATGCTTAGCAAACAGAATCATGCGATGTGATAATCTAAGTTTAGTCAAATAAATGGTTGATAGATCGGCGCATGTCGTAAGTATGGTAGCCTATAATAAGTCCTGAGGACATGGGCACAAGAGCGTTGTACATGGATTATCATCAAGCCCACTAGAAAAAAAAAAAAGGAAATGGATCAAGTCTTCTTTAATGAATACCATTCGGAGACCACCAAATTAATGCTCTCTACAAGTTAGCATCTCAATAAGACAAGGATAAACCTTGGTTACTGCGAGTAATCCTGAGCTATTCCTGCATGAAGCAACCCTCCGTGAGGTGCACCTGCAAACAAATTCCTATATACTTACATTTTAGTAACAAATTTGCAAAATCTAAACAAGAAAAAAAACATATAGTTTTTCTACCAGATTAGTCTCTCTCATCCATAGTTTTGCTACCAGATTAGTCCCTAGACTTTAAGCATTCCCTTTTTTTTTTCCTATAAACTAAGGGTACGGCCGTGAACACTCAGCTACCAAAAGGCCCATGGAATACCCTATAGACCCTATGAACCGGTTAAGTCGAGCCTTTTGGCCTATGCAGGTGGCCCTTACCCAAAACAATTTGCAAGCAGTTTGTGATATTTGAACGGGTAACCTCTAATTCAATTGTCAAACCCTAGAGCTAAGCATTATTTCTTTCTTCATAGCAAGATAGACCCCTAAAAACTAACATCAAAGCTGCGTACAACAAGAACGAAAATCTAAATTTGCCGAGAATACAATTTCCAGAAATATAGTTTCCATATATGTTAATTGCTCGAATAGACGTGCTAGTCGTGTATAATTGCATGAGTTAAGGCACTTGTCTCAAAAAGAAAGAAAGAAAGGAAAAGTGGAAGGACGAACTTGGAAAAAAGAAAATTACACCAAAATGCCTAAACATCTCGTCAAAGTGTAATCAAGACTTGATTCAATTTTAGCCAAAACGTTAAGAATGTCGGCCTCCCAACATACTCATTCTCGATTGGTCCCAGCGACATATGAAACAGTATCGGGTCTCCAACGTCAAAGTCGAGCAAAGTGGAGAAGTTGGTAGCTTTGGCTTTCACCTTTTGTATTTTATACCGCTCTTCGAAACTGATGCATCATTATCCGAAACCCTAAATTCCTGCTCGTCGTATGCTTTGTGTTTTCCACTGCTCCATGGAGAGAGAGAGAGAGAGAGAGAGAGCGCGCGCGCGTGCTGTCTTGAATCTGTGGTCACGGGGCAAAGCAAAACTCTTTGTCCGTACGAAGTTCGCCCAATTAAAGCGCAGGCATATGCCTCTTCAGCTCCGAATGTGTTGGCCCTTAACGTGTCCGTAAGCTTTTGTGAACATGCAGAGTATGGAACCGAGGAGGAACAGCTCTCGGGTAGGTCAGAAAGAACATATTCTACGCGTCGATCACAGAACTAATGCATCGAGATATTGAGCTTGAACTTTTTCAGATAAAGTCACCGTGGATCCCTGTGTTTTTTTATCTCCATCTATGCAATTAAGTTCTCGAATTATATATTTGTTTTGTTCAAGTTGGTCCTTCCGTTGTATGTTTAAACAAAACTGTTCGCGTGATCATCCGAATCAGTGCCTTATTTCTGACGTGGAAAGGAAATAGCAAAGATTGCGAATTCGAGAGAGAAGAAAAAAAGATCAAGCTCTGCATCTTGATTCTTCTTGCCCATTGCAATGATAAAACCCGAAGGCACAAGTAAATAACGACTTGGCGGGACCCTCATCTTCAACCAATCAAGCTATTCCCCTTGTTGCTAATCATAGCTAGACATGTTAAATTGGTCATACACCTATTTTTTAATCCATATTTGATGGATTGGGTTATTTATATAGATTATATTCAATAAATGAGTCATAAATGGGTTTAATACGGGTGTTAAATGGTTTCACAACTTACTTAGACCCAATATACCTCTATGACTCTTTTTTCACTCTTACTCACCCTCACTCGATCTTGCGCTCACTTGCTCTTGTTTTAGCAATATGGGTCAGGTATCGTATGAGTTGGGTTGAGTATAGATCCCTAGTTTGTATTATATGAAAATGGATTAAAACGGGTTTTGACTATTTTTTACCCGACTTGACCTACCTATTTGATAAGTCTAATCACCACCAATCATATGCAGAATTCATGTGCAATACCAAAACACAAGTGTTGAGGGGTGGGACGAAAGGAAAAAAAGATGCACAAGGGAATGTGATTGTGCGCACAAATCCGATCAGTGAGTTTTGTTGGCGAGATCTTCGCCATGGTGAGGGCCGCGACCTTGCCACTGACTTGAGGAAGTTTTTGCTGTCCTCACCGATGTGTGTCGAGGGGCTGCTGAGGGTCTGCAGTCAGGATTGCAGAGGCTCATAGTAGAACCAATACTCATTTTGTAGCAAGAGCACATTTTGGAGTCGGATATATCCAAAACTTGTTTTCCTTCTACCCCCGAACATATTGACTGTCTTTATGTAGAGTAGTTTGTTCATCATTTACTTGGTCCATTTAAACTCGTCAAAGATCACATGTCCTCCAATTTGTTGTTTGTCCGCAAGGTCCATCCAAACTAATTGACGTCTTGAGGTCCTTTAGTTCATTTACCTTCTATTGCTCCATCCAAACTTTTTGACAATCATACGTCCTCTAGTTTGTTCACCAACCACAAGTTTTTCCAAACATTGACCTCTCTCACGTGGAGTAACTTGTTTGTCCTTTGCAAGGTCTGTCCATTCATCAACATATTTCACATTCAATATACCGTTCACCCTTTGTAGAACAAAGGTCCTTCCACACTTAGACGTTGTTTTGCTAACATCATCTGTATATGCCTATGTAGAGACAATATATTCTATAAGCTTAATTCCATATATTAGTATACTTATTTTTTTGTTATCCTCAAAATACCATAGGGTTTTTACAAACACATGGAGTTTAACTTCGTAAAAACATAATCGAGGATGAATATTCTTTATCATGTTACGATAGTGTCTCATTCTATGTCATTCAATAACCCCCGGAATTGGGACAATTGGTTGGGGTTAGGTGATTTCCAATTCAAGAACAAAATGCCACCCATTCATATCACACCAAATTGCATGTAGACTGTTTTGTGTAACGGCTGCACAGAGCGAAAGACCTGAGCTTAACTAATTCATGAGATTTGCACGGCTTTTCATGGAGCTCCATGTAATTGGATTTCCACGTCTATGCCCCTGAAAAATCAAAAGATCATACTGTGTCAAGAACTTCATGAACATTACAAATCGTGCTCATATACACTTGGGACATAAAAAAAGTAAAAGAAGATCCCTTATTCTGAACTGTCATTCGCTAGAGCAGTGGTTCTTTGCTTTTGTTGACCATTGTTTAGTGCCCGGTTCTATAGAATGATTTGTCCTTTTATTCTATATTATCCAAGTTGCTGTCTTTCATGGTCTTCGATTGGTTCCAACCCATCATTTTTTTCGAGGACATGGACAAAAGATGTAACAATTCACTTTCTCCTGACAAAGGCCAAACACACGTTTTGAGGTCGGATTTCTTTAATCAAATCCACGACCTATAATCAAGTTCTTTCCACACAAAAAAAAAAGAAATTTCTTTTCTTGATATCATATAAAACCTAGAAATTAAAAGCTTTTGGTCCCAATGGATCGCTTTTGCAAATTAGGTTTCTTTCAAAAAGAACTATTTTGTAATTATACTTTTAGTGAAAGCGACTGTTGAATATAGAAAATAATATCAATTACTTCAACTTTCTATGGATTGTGCTACCTTTTTCTTTTTCCTTTTTTTCTTTTACATCTCCCAAATTATTTGCTTACCTTACAATTAATTAGCGTAATGCTCAAGCCTTTGGAAAAGATAGGTAGAAGGTACCATGTATAACCTAAATAGTTTTTTCCAATTATACCAGGAATCTTGATAGTGGAGACCGACCTGTTGTCCCTACCACTAATCCTCCAACATAATTATGGTTTTAGCCTCCCACTTTTATGCTAATAATTTACTTAATTAAATCTTATCACTAAGTAAGGTAATCATCTGCTCATGCCATTGAATTTTAATTTGATTTGTTCCTGATGGATGGGGCACTTCCGTTCCCTGCTCATGCCGTGACAAACGGTGCTTTTCAAGCTGCTTCTTGGTCTCACGACATCTGTCAATGTCAATGAAATGGTGGGAAATCAATCTTTTTTTTTAGCTTTGCGGAGCTCCTTAACTCCTTAAATTTTTATTAAAATGAGAACCAGGAACAAATTAAAGAATTTAATTGGTCATTAGCCAAAAGGAAAAGAAAGGAGAAGGTAGCTGAGTTAGTTCTTTGATAGGATAATGGGGTCTTGTCGCACGTACGAATCTTATTTTTGGGGCAAATAAATAGTTTTCGATCAATTATAGTCAGCACTTTGGTAGTGAAAAGCATTACTGCAACAAGCATATATATTAGCATTTTTTTTCTTTTGGCTTTGACTAGATTAACGGCACGTAATGTCAAATTATGATCCCATACTTCTGTCAATCCTGACTAAGTATTGGCAAATATTTTGCTTTACAGCCTGTCTTTCTATATATAAAAGAGAAATGCTTCACTTGTGCTCATCAGGTTTGAATATGACGAAAGACCATTTCAAGAGGATTAAGATTTCTTTCACATGTATCCTAGTTGCATGGACGCCAAGTTCATATCTGCTGGAAGAATGTTAAAAAGTCACTTTCTTCTAATATTAGAGAAGGTTTTCATGGTTCAGTATGATGAAATAGTATATCGTCGGAACCCTCTATGTGTAATAATTTCAAATGGATCAAGTTTCATGTAATTTGGAGACTTCTAGATAAAGTTATGTCGCACATACTAAATGTTGCTCAGTTTACACCGAGATGTGTCCTTTATTATTTCTACGTTTTTGTTGAGTACCATATATTGTACTTTGTTTCTTGTATTAGGGATTGTTGATCTTTGTCTTTAAAAATAAGGGAAAAAACCACCAAAAACCCCAAACTTTGCCATCTGTGACACATTTACTCTGAACTTTTTTTTGTGACACCAAAAATCCCGAACTTTGCTTTTTGTGGCACATTTACCCCAATGTATTTAGTCCATGGGCATTTTCGTCTTTTTTGCTTTTTCTTTTTTTTTTTCTTTTTTTTTCCTTTCCGGCGAGGGGGGGCCTCGCCGGATCCGGCGAGGGGGGCCCTTGCCGGCGTCGAGCGAGGGCGGCCCTCGCCGGCGTCGGGCGAGGTTCGCCCTCGCCGGGCGAGCGAGGCGGCCCTCGCCCGGACTCAGCGAGGTCGACCCTCGCCGCGTCGGCGAGGGTCGACCTCGCTCGAGTCGGGCGAGGGCCGCCCTCGCTCGCCTGGCGAGGCGACCCTCGCCGGCGTTGGGCGAGGTCCGCCCTCGCCTAGGCGAGCGAGGGCGGCCCTCGCCCGATCCGGCGAGGTCGACCCTCGGCGGCGTCGAGCGAGGGCCGCCGGGCGAGGGTCGACCTCGCCCGAGTCGGGCGAGGCAACCCTCGCTCGCCCGGGCGAGGGCGACCCTCGCCCGACGCCGGCGAGGGCCGCCCTCGCCAGATCCAGCGAAGGCAGCCCTCGCTCGACGCCGGCGTGGGCAGCCCTCGGCCGACGCCGGCGAGGTTGACCCTTGCCCGACACCGGCGAGGGTCGACCGGCTTCGAGCCGGGCGAGGGCGGCCCTCGCTCGCCCAGCGAGGGCGGCCCTCGCCCGATCTCGGCGAGGTCGACCCTTGCCGGCGTCGGGCGACCGTCGCCCAATCTGGCAAGGGCCGCCCTAGCTCGCCCAGGCGAGGGCGACCCTCGCCCGACGCCGGCGAGGGCCGCCCTCGCCCGACGCCGGCGAGGCCCCTCCCTCTCCGGAAAGGAAAAAAAAAGAAAAAAAAAAAAGAAAAAGCAAAAAAGACGAAAATGGCCATGGACTAAATACATTGGGGTAAATGTGTCACAAAAAGCAAAGTTCGGGGTTTTTGGTGTCACAAAAAAAAGTTCGGGGTAAATATGTCACGGATGGCAAAGTTTGGGGTTTTTGGTGGTTTTTTCCCTAAAAATAACACAGTAGGTGCCTTGGTGGAATGTAGCTGCGCGCCTCCACCCGCCCCGTCACACTGCGGGATCGTTCCGAGCTTTCCTAGAAAACGAAGTCTTAACTTTCGAAGTCAAAGACCAAAGAAGTCGAAAGTGAAAAGAGAATCTGCAATTTCTGAGAAATCTATCCCATGATCTACAGTCTAGAGTCTTCCTTTCCCTAGGTTTTTGTTTTGTGCGCTATTTGGTTCAAATCTTAAAACCGTTCTAGGAGTCGCCACCGATCATTTTATGTCGATTGGAAACTTAAAATCATAGGTATCAGGAGGAAGTCAGCTAATTACCTAGTGGTCAACTTATCCGCAAAAACTAAATAGTTAGATCCAGAGGTTTGGTTACGTGTGAGTGAAGGGTTAACAGCCTCCATATCGCCCTTTTACATTAGGGGGTTAAGTTAGCAATATCATACGGTTTCCTAATTTTATTTATAACATAAAGCTGAAATTACCAACACACTAATCGAGTTCCAGTTATAAGGACCATCTGGTGGGTACTGTGGTCCTCTAAACTCATCTAATCCAACTCAATGGGCATCACTAGCTAGCTCCGTTAATCATCATGAAATAAGATGGGAAAGCAATGATATTCAAGTCCCTTTTGCAGATATGTTAATCTTAATTAACCTTTTCCCCTCATAATAGCAATGATTGACTTTTTCTTTCCAACAATGGGGTGTCCAAGACTTTGAACACATGACTGATCTTCACCAGGCGTAACAGTCCCCTCGTCCTATACACATTAATTAATTCTTGGAGACAGGCAGATCTGCGCTCCTCGGGATAGTTTTAAGAGAATACACGTATATGATGAGCCGAACTTAGGCCTTGAACCACAAAGGTTGAACATACTTACCACTTAAGCAACTCGTAAGGACTACAACCACGATTGATTGACCCCGTGTGTTTCATTGACATTTACCAAGTTTTTAACCCCTTGAGGCAGTTGGTTGAGACGTTGAGGAAATTTTTATTCAAGATCTGAAGGTTACCGATTTTGAATTCCACCAATTGTATACAAACTACTCTTGGGGGCACCTGCGCAGGTCAAAAGCTTGGACTTAACCAATTCATTAAGCATAGGTTTCCAGATAGCTGCATCTCCATGTCCCATGCCATTGGATTTTCCAAAAAGATAAAAAAGTGTTACTTCCGCCAATAAAATTTTACAAGGCCTAAGTTTTTCTCCAAGTGGGTACTTGCCCAACTTGGATATTTGGGCCTTGGCAAGTGGTTCTAAAGAAATTTAGCAATTTTCAACAAAGATTTACAAGGCCTTAGTTTTTCTTCAAGTGGGTACTTGCCCCTACCTAGATATTTGGGCCTTTGCATGTCGGTCTTGATCTTAGGATCTGTGAAATCTGACAATCCTTTCCCACGTTTCTTTTATGGGGCTTGAAGAAATATGTAAACTATATAGATCAAAAGGTGAAAAATAATGCAAACTATATAGATCAAAAGGTGAAAAACGTCCTATGTTTGGAGTTTTTCTATTCTTTTCTTTTTTGAATATTATTAGAAGCCAAAAAAAATGAGAGATCTCGAAATTGTAATTCAAAATTGATTATGATACATATCACGTGGGTTATGTAATAGGCAGGTTATACCACTTCAGCAATTTCACCAACGGATAAAATACTCTCGACATGTGATCCCAAAAAAATATAGAATAACAAGACTCACGTTAGGAATCTCTATGATAAATGCTTTTAGATGGATTTGACATAGAATGAACATCTCATGGCAAAAAATTGTGAAAATGGCTGATAACAAGGTCTTCCCATGTACATTAGAACCTCATCCAACGGAGAAACTAGGATCAAATCCTATACCACAACAATGAAATTACTAAGGGTGTGTATGGTAACATTTTTGTTATCTATCGGGAACAAATTTTGTTCACAAATATTTTTTTTCTATTTCTATTCCTTGAACAAGTTTTTGAGTAAAAGAGCGCATTTGGTAACTGCACAAAATTTATAATCCTGGAATAGAAAAAAAAACATGAATGCGTTTAATACGACCCTAAAAATTTCTATTTTCAATTTTTTTTATTTAATTATAAAAATATCAATGGAGACTTAACAATTCATATTTAGATAAAACTAAACTTTTGTAAGGACTTAACTAATCAAGATATTCTCAGATGGCCTCAGAAAATCCAACGTAATAGTTTGTCAAAGATGGATGGCTAGACATGGCAGCAGAGAGTTTCATTGGTTTATAACTCACAATATGAGGAGGTTGACAGTAAATATTTTGGCATTACAATAAACAGGTGCATAGACCTTTTCAGCTTTAGAGTGTAGGGTATAGGATGTAAGGTGTAGGGTTTAGAATTTAGAGTATAGAATTTAGGGTTTAGTGTGTAGGGAGTAGAATTTAGGACGTAGGGTTTAAGGTTTAGTTTACGCTGCATTTATTTTTCTAAAATGACATTGTTTCTCTTTTTGTTCCTATAGTAGATTTATTTTACTTCTCGTTTCTGTTTCAAATCTATTTCCTAGCTACTCATTTATTTCGGAGAATAAAAAAACTAAATGACGTACACAAATAAATTTCTGTTCCGAGGAACAAAAGAACAAAAATCAAAGAAACATAAATGTTGCCAAAGAGGCCCTAAATAACCGCATCTGACACATATTAGCATGTATTATCCCATCAATCTCGATTGCGGCATTGTGTTCAGTCTCTTCTACTTCGGCCTTGGCCAGTTCAAGAACCCAATTGAGCCACATAGGTGAGCAACGCAACCAGAGCCCCATCGCTCGTCCGATTGGTCTCGGCATTGATTAAGTAATGCTTGCAACATTATAGAAGGCAAGTAGTACTTGTCTGGGATCTCGCAACGTTCTCTCTCTTCATCGGCATACAATACGAAGCATCCTCTTCTTGCTAGCTTCGTGCCGGTTCCTAACTTTTTTACGAGCCGATGCATTTTTCTTCCAAGAACGGGCATCAAAACTCTCCGATGAAGAATGGTGACTCCTTGGTGAATTTAATCTCTAACCGATAGGAGAGATATTGAGACCGTTAATGTATAAATTGTTGGAGGCATATCGAATGGATACTTTATAGAGGGATAACCATTAATTTATAAGGAATTAGAGTAGGATTAGGTTTACTTTTCTTAAGAAATTGGGAAGAAGAAGCTTAATTTAATATTACGGGTTTAAAAGAGGTTTTAATTATGGAACTCTAGTGGAATTTTAAACCGGATAGAGATGTCCAAAACTAACCCACGTGCTGAGTTGTTTGCTTAACCATGTCCACAAATTGGAGATTTAGATTATAAATATGACGGACTTTAGTGAATAAAAATAGGAAAATTTGAATACAAAACGATTGATCTTTGCCCTGCAAATAAGACTAGTTTGACCTTTCATCCCACGTATAATTCTTATTTTATCTTATTTCCCGTTTATCAAATACACATGTTGTTTTGCACGTAAGATGGGTTGTCGAACTGTGCTCTCATTACTTATATGTAGGTTTGTCTGAGTCTCATATTCAAATGTTCTCTCTATATCCGATTGTCGAAACTTTTGGAGTCGAATATTCTAACATGCTTCCAAAACACAAGTTTTAAGTTTGAATGTTGACGGTATTTGTAATACAAGCAATATTTTCTATTATATTAAATCAGATAGTCTTTATTGCTTGAAAAGATTTTCACAATAGATTCTTGTACGGGCTCTTATAATTATAACGGTTTATGTGAAAATTGAGGTATGTTATCCACGCTTGACATAGTTAAGAATAGTTGCGTTTCCAGATGAAACTTTGTAGCATATTTACCATGGAATCTTGGGTCATTGGAAAAGCACCACATTTTCTTTTTCTTTTTTTTTTGAAAAAAAAAACTTTTTGTTCTGAGATCAAACATGTCGAGACGAAACCTTTTTGGTAATACTTTCGTCAATCGATACTTTAGAAAAAATATCGAATGACATGGGCCACGTTAGGAATCTCTTTGTATAAGTGCAATTAGATGGATTTAACCTAGGATATCCTGGGGCATAAATATTCTAGCACGAATCGCCAAAATCTTGATATTTCTCCATTTTCCGATTAAAGAGTCAAACTTCTAGATATTTAGAACAAAGTAAGCAAATCTCAACAGTCCTTTTACTTTGTTTGCTTCTGCTGGGGAAAAATTCAGTGAGTTATATCAGCAAAACAAAATGAAAGATTTCGAGTTTTTTCTTGATCAGGCAATACCCGAATTTGAACTGGGAACTCGACGTGACATGAGCGTGAAAGGGATTCAAGAATCAATTTTCTTTCTATAAGGGTTAAAACCATTTATTTTGGCTTTTTGACGTCATATTGTAGGGTGGATCTCAAAAATATGAAAGAAAAATCTCCCTCCAAGCCGTACATACGACTTTCATCAACTTTCCACAAAATTCGATATTGCCAAAATTTGTGAAACTGCAGGCTTATATCAGTTTTTACTAGGAATTCATCATAAAAACATACCCATCAATAACAATACCCGCGGAGAAAAGAAATATATACTTCTTCCATTCATTTCTTGGTTAAACATTAAATTACAAAACAAAGTCTTCACATGAACATTAGAACCTAATCCAACGGCAAAACTAGGACCGAGTCCTATACTACAACGATGTAATTACTAAATGACCGCATCGGACGCGTATCGGCATGTATGATCCCATGATTCGTGATCGCAAGATTATGGTCGGTCTCTTCTACTTCGGCCTTGGCCAGTTCAAGAACCCAATTGAGCAATTCAGGCGAGCAACACAAGTAGAGCCCCTTGTGCTCGTCCGATTGGTCTCGGCACCGATTAAACAATGCTTGCATTATTCTAGAATTCAAGTACTTCACTGGGATCTCGTGACGTTCTCTCTCTTCACCGACATACACGGCAAAGCATCCTCTTCTCGCTAGCTTCTTAACAATTCCGAACTTCTCGACGGGCCAACGCGGTTTTCTCTCAAGAACGGTCATCGGAACTTTTCCGACGAAGAATGGCGACTCCTCAGGGAATTTGAATCGATAGCCAGTTGGAGAGATCTCGAGACCGGAATTACTGTGCAGTTGTTAGAGGCTCATCGAATGGATTATTTATAGATGGATCGGAAGAGAGAGTGTAAACATTGTGGAATTATATTAGGATTCGGTTTACTTTTCTTTATTAGAATGGGAAAGAACAAGCTTTAAAAGAAATTGAAGGTTTGCAGCTCTAGTGGGAATTGTAGGTTTGCAGCTCTAGTGGGACTGTAAAAACCGGATAGAGATGTCCAAAACTAACCACGGGCAGAATATAACTAAGTCCTCTAATGCCAGCTGATTTTCGCAATCTAAGTCATTCTGACATTAACATATTCCAAATTGTTGTTGTTGACATCTTTTATTGAATTACAAAGAAGAGAAAATCATGTACAATTATCTTGAATTTTTTTTTGGTCGAACAATTATCTTGAATTGATGTACGGCCTTTTTGGTCTCTCCTTTGACGAAAAAAAAAAATTAAAGTATCTTAAAGTAAAAAAGAACCATTGTAATAGTAGAAGAAGGAAAAATAAAAATAAAAATATGGAAAATAAAAATAATTTTCAAACGATATTTCTTTGTTGCTAACGATTGAATAGTATATTTTCGAGGTAAAGTTTTTGATGGAAAGAACTCCTAGCGATAGGGCGAAGACTCCTTTCCTCTACCGTCCAAAAAGTAAAGAAAAGGTCGTGCGGATAGAGGATCCACTTCCTTAATTATTTCGATTTCAAACTTGTAAAGTTCAAATTCTTGCAAGTGGTGGAATCCTTATCCACCCAGTCCCGCCATAGGCAAGGGGAGGGTCCCCTTACAAGAGAGAGATCGACGGTCATTCTGTGACGGCAATAAGCGGTTGATCTTTCTTGTATTGACAGAACTATTTAGATTGCGAAAAGCGATTGATATCTGTATCGACAGAACGATTTAGATTGCGATAGGCGATTGATATATGTATCGACAGAACGATTTAGATTGCGATAGGTGGTTGATCTCTCTTGTATTGATGGCAATGGCTCTATTTGTTTCACGAAAAATGTGACATTTCTAGAAAATGTTTTCTAGAAAGTAACAATATTATTCTGTATTTGACTAAAATCTGAAAATGAATTGAAAAATATTTTCCGTCGTTTGGTTAGGATAATCCAATTTGACTTTTCTAAATAGGGCGCAGCCAGGAATTTGAGTACTCTCACCAAGGGCCCATGTTCGGCCTCGATGGACCTTGACCCAGGCACGAGCACAGGCATCGATTCTAGGTCCAGTCTCGATGGACTGGGGCATGTGGGCCCGGGCCTAGCCTTGATGGATCCGAGCGTGGGTGTTGAGGACCTGAGTAAGGACACCGGAGTCTCGAGCTTGACCTTGATGGACCCAGGCTTGGCTTTGATAGACAGGGGCACGGGCACCGGGGTCCCTAGCCTGGCCTCAATGGACTCGGGTGCGAGCGCCAAAGTCTTAGACCAGACCTTGATGGACCCGAGGACTCGGGCATAGGTGCCGAGGTTTTGGGCCTAGCCTCAATAGGCCCGGGCCTGGCCTTAATAGACACATGCCCAGCCTCAATGGACCCCAACACTGGCACTAGGGTCTCGTAGTCAGCCTCGATGCACTCAATCTTTGTGGCAACACAAGCACGGAGCACGGACACCAAGGACCCAAGCTCGGCCTCGATGGACCTAGGCACGACCTCGATGGACACGGGCCTGGGCACCAAGGTCGTGGGCTCGACGTTGATGGACCCTACCCTTGGCGCGGGGTCTCAGGCCTAGGCATTGTGGACTTGAGCCCGGCCTCAATGGAACTATGCCCAGGCACTAGGGATCCAAGCACGAGCACTAGGGTCTTGGGCCCCGGCATTATGGGCTTAGGCCAAGGCATCGAGGAGCCAAACAATGATACCGAAGTCTAGGCCAAGCCATCGGTGCTAGTGTCCCAAGCCCAACCTCTGTGGACTCGAGCTCGAGCACCAGGGTTCCAACCTCTTTGGATTCGGGCTTGGCCTCGATGGACCCAAGTAGACCCGACCCCGCCCTCTAGACCCGCTACCAAGGGCCCGGGAATAAGCGTTGGGTTCATATGTCCAAACGCAGAGTTTCTAATACAAACGCCGATATCTAATTATATTTTGGAAAATGATTTTCAATTTTTTAAAGAGGTAATCGTTTTCTTGAATTTAAACATAGATTTTTCATTGACTCATTTTTCTAAGTGATCCAAATGAAGGAAACTGTTTTCTTAAAAAATATTTTCTGCGAAATAAACGGAGCCTACATTACACCAAAAAAGTTGGAGCATCCAATGCAAAAACTAAGCAATCTCAGTTTTTCTTGGTAGCATCTTGTATTTTGCATCTTTTTCTCCTCTCTTTACGAAGTGGACAAGATAATTAGCAAGATTGCTACATTTTATCCCAATTCCTTATCTTTTAGAAATAATTCTAAATATTTAGGTGATTTTGTTGGATTTAGTCATGATTACAGGCAAGGCAGTCGCTACGCACGTGACTATAGTTGGGTGAGTTGTGCACGAAAAGAAAATGAGTAGTTATTATGAGGAAGTTGAAGGGTACAAGAGGTTCAACGAAAATAACTACCCATTAACCAATAAGCTACCCTATGCATAAAATTAACGTTTTTTGTATTTTTTGTTGTTGTGAAAATCATATAAACTTCAGAATATTTTAATAAATTTGGTTTGACAACAGAACTTTCGCTTTATAATATTACAGATTATCTTGTTATATTTTACTTAAAGCTTTATTTAGGGTTTTTCTAGAGTTGTCCAGGGTTTTAAGTTATCAAGAAATCTTATCTCTTTAAAAGTAAAGATGAAAAATTGAGTTTTGTCTTCTTCTTTTTTGGCGCTTTCGCTTTTTTGTGAAACATGAGTTAAATAGACTTCCACAAATTTGCTTTAAAATTTCGAGTTATATAGCATATACCATATAATTACATAAGACCCATAATTCACAATATTTCTAACGATACCATTAGTTGTCAACAAATGTTAGATGTGATTAATTAAGTAAAATCTTTTGCACATATAGTCGAAATTAACAGAGGGTAAATTTGTCACATGTATATCGATTTGAGGTTTTTTGTGGTAAAAAAATTAGTTCAGGGTAAATTTATCACATGTGTACCAATTTGGGGTTTCTCGTGATATTAACCCATAACTTTATTTGCATAAGGTACCATATACAATCTGTATTGACGAATCGGTGTGTCTGTATTTGTCCAATTCAATCCTCGCATCAAAACCTCCCCTAATTGATGTATCTAATGTCGACTCCTTCATTGATCACGAAGATGATATGGACTGCCTCTCTCTATTGTCACATTTTAGAAAGTTCGTAGCTTCACAATTGATCGTTCTTTAGCGATAAGCTACATATACAACAGTATCCGAATCTTAACAAATTAAACTTTTGAGGACAATAACGTGCCCAACATTGTATTACAGCCAAACATCAATGCTTCATGTCCAGTTTGACCTTTCCCACATATAATTTTTAAGGTTAATACCATGAAAAACCTCAAACGGGTACACATATGATAAATTTATCCTAAACTAATTTTTTTACCACCAAAAATCCCAAACGGGTACACCTGTGATAAATTTACCCCAAACTAATTTTTTGACCAAAAAAAACTTCAAACTGGTACATCTGTAACAAATCTACCATCCATTAAATTGAATTAATACAAAAAAATCACAAACTAGTACACCTAGGACAAACAGAAGGTAAAACCCAAAATTGGTACATTCGTTAGTTGCCATGTGTCATTTAATTAAATAATTTGACAGTAAAATTTAACGGAAATTAACGGAGGGTAAATTTATTATAGATATACCAGTTTGGGGTTTTTGGTGGTCAAAAAATTAGTTTGAATTAAATTTATCACAGGTATACCAATTTAGAGTTTTTCGTGATAATAACCCTAGTTTTTATCTTTCTTATTCCCCGTTCGTCAAATACATGTACTGTTGTACATGCGAGATGGAGTGTCAAACTGATCTCTTACTGCCAATTTGTATGGTTTGTTCGAGTCTCATGTTAATGTAATCTCTCTTACTGCCAATTTGTGTGGTTTGATCGAGTCTCATGTTAATGTAGTCTCTCTCTATTTGATAGCGAAACTTTTCGAGTTGAATATTCTATTGTGCTACCAGAACACAGGTCAAAAGTGTGAATTTTGACACTATTTATAGTACCAACAGTATCTTCTATTACATTAAATCAGACAATGTTATTGTTATTGCTCGAAAAGATTTTCACAATAAAATCTTGCACCAAATTCTACAGTAACAACGGTTTATGTGTAAATTGAGGTATACGTTTGTTTTAGTTGGGTTATGGACATTTGCTATAAAAAAATATGCACGTTGTCTATCGGAGGAAGACGATAACGTTTTGTTCAAAGATCACTCGTGTCAAGATGAAACCCTTTTTGGTAACACACTCGGCATTCGATCCATTAGAAAAGAAAAATCGAATAACATGAGGCACGTTAGGAATCTCTTTGTACAAGTGCTCTTAGATGGATTTTGACCTAGGATGAACATCTCCATGGCAAGAAATTGTCATACAATGCTGGCTTATGCTAGTTTTGACTAGCAATTCATCACAAAAGAAACCCATCAATAACAATACCTGCAGAGAAAAATTAGATACTTCATCCATTCATTCCTTGGTGAAACATTAAATTATAAAACAAGGTCTTCACGTGTACGTTAGAAACGAAGAAACAAAGATCAAGTCTTATACCACTACAATGAAATTACTAAATGACCGAATTGGGTGGATATCGGCATGTACGATCCCTTCATTCTTGATCGCAAGATTACGATCGGTCTCTTCTACTTCGGCCTTGGCCAGTTCAAGAACCCAATTGAGCAATTCAGACGAGCAACACAAGTAGAGGCATGTGCGCTCGTCGAATTCATCTTGGCACTGATTAAGCAAGGCTCGCAACATTATAGAATTCAAGTACTTCACTGAGATCTCACGACGCTCCGTCTCTTCACCGACATACACCGCGAAGCATCCTCTCCTCACTAGCTTCTTGCTGGTTCCCAACTTCTCGACGAGCCAACGCAATTTTCTTCCAACGACGGCCATCAGAGCTTCCCAACGGAGAATGGTGACTCCTTAGCGAATTCAATCTCTGACCAACAGGAGAGATGTTGAGATCGGAATCAAAGGTACAAAGTGTTGGTGACTCGGGGAATGGATTATTTATAAAGGGATGAGGAAGAGAGAGGATAAATATTGTGGAATTAGAGTAGGATTAGAATTTCCTTTTCTGTTTAGATTTGGGATGAAGAAGCTTTTAGTTTAATTGTATTGGAATTGTTAAAACCGGATAGAGATTATAAGTTCTCTAATTCATCTGATTTTCGCAATCTAAGTCATTCTGACATTAACGTTATTCAAACTGTTGATGTTGCAATCTATCACTACAAAAAAAGCCGGGTTTTGCCACGAATTTTGCCACGAAAAATTTCGACAAAATTCGTGGCAAAATGAATTTGCGACGAAATTAGCGACGGAAAAAAATTCATCGCTAATAGGCCGTCGCAAAATTTTACCACGGAAAATTCCAATTTTCGTGGCTAATTTGCGACGAATTTTTTTCATCGCAAAATTCGTCGCTAATTATTCGTGGCAAAATTCGTGGCTAATTTTGCAACGAAAAATAATTCGTCGCAAAATTCGTCGCTAATTATTCGTGGCAAAATTCGTGGCTAATTTACCACGAATAATATTCGTGGCAAATATCCGTCGCTAATTTGCCACGAATATAATTCGTGGCCTATCCGTTGCTAATTTGCCACGAATATTTTTTGTGGCAAATATCCGTGGCTAATTTGCCACAAATATTATTCGTGACAAAAATCCATCGGTAATTTGCCACGAATATTTTTCGTGACAAATATCCGCGGCTAATTTGCCACGAATATTATTCGTGACAAGAATCCGTCGGTAATTTGCCACGAGATCTATTCGTGGCAAAAGTTGTCGCTATTTTTTTGATTTATTTTTTGGTCGCGAAATTGCGACGAAATATTTTCATGGCAAAAAGTCGTTGCTAATTATCACGTGGCTAATTTGCCAAAAAAAATTTTTTTTTGCGACGAGTTTATTCGTGGCTAATTTGCCATAAAAAAATTCGTGGCTAAATTCGTGGCTAATTTGCCACTGGAATTATTCGTGGCAAAATTCGTGGCTAATTTGCCCGCAAATTTTTTTTTTTTATCAGTATTTTGCCACGAAAAATTTTGACTATTACGGCCGACATTATTCGAAAACAAATTTGGCGACGAATTTTAATGAATACTTTAGCGACGAATGTTGTTTAGGAACGATTTCGATTTGAAATCGTATTAACATTGATAGAAAATCATAGTCAAGACAAGAACAAACCCCAAAAAGAAAGAAATGAAACAATGTTCTAAATTAGCAAGTTCGCAAACTGTTGTGGCAAACTATTGATCTTGCCAAGAAGTTCTTTCACGTTGTGGCAAACTGTTGCGGCAAACTATTGATTTCCAAGAATCGAAGTCCTGTCCATCTGCAGCGCAAACATCACAATATCAAACTCCTAACCCCTGTTAATTTTTTCACATCTATTCAACAGCAGAAGCACAAAGATATAAGTACCTCTTGAAAATTTAAACTAGCCAGGATCATCATCATCATCAGCATCATCATCATCATCATCAGGAATCTCATTATCATCATCATTGTGGCCATCACCTACTGGATTAGTAGGAGGTACAGGAGGACCGTCATCAGCTTCGAGGTTGAGGTGTTGCATGATCAATTGCAAACGTTGGTTCACTCCTTTCATTTCTTCGTCCTTCTGTACAAGTAATTGTTTCATTTCTTCATCTTTCTGTACAAGTAACTGTTTCATTTCTTCATCCTTCTGTACCAGTAATTGTTTCAAGCGGTTCAATTCTTGGTCCGTTCGCTCCTCGTGTTGTGCCCTTAAAAAAGCCGCACTGGACGATGAAGTTGCAGCAGCCGGCGTTCTGTACATCCTTGACAAGGATCCCATCCCAAATATTTGACCTCTTCTCATTCCACCCGATGCCTCCATCCATAATGCCATATGTCAACCGATGGCTCGGACGCAGCAACACCATCACCATCACCATCACCATCACCATCACCATCACCACTAGCAGCAGCCGTGCTCATTACAAGTTCATCATATTTGTCCTACATTAACAATATTAATAAAAATAAAAAAAAACTTCATATATATAAATACAAAATATAACCTTACATACCTTAATAACTTTTGCTCGATTGCCGGTCCATGTCTTATCTTTTTTCTGAAAGGTGCGTTCAAATGTAGCCATAAATGTTGGTTCCGTCCCCAATTCATCTGCCTACAAAATATAAACATAAATGAAACGAGTAATTATTGATTTAACTTTACAACATGTTTAAAAGACTTACCATTCTTTTTCTATGCTCCCCGATATTAATAGAGCCCCCAGCATATGTGGCAGACCCTTCACTAGAACTAGAAGCTCGATTCTTCTTATTAATTTCACTGATTTGCTTATGCTTTTCAGTGTCCCAAGTTCTTTTGATTTCCGCCCAATTGTCAGCTGTAATAAAATCCGGCTTTTCTTGTCTTCTCTTTGCTCTATTCATCACATTTCGCATGTGATCACCGGCTTTCTTCTTAAAAATTCATTTAACTTATTTCTCTTCCGCTTCATCCCACCTGAACTTCCGCTGCAAGCAATCAATAGAAAAATAATTGTACGCTCAGTATGCTAAATCGAACTTAGTTTGTGAGGAAATAAAAGGACAAAACTTACCTTGAACTCATTCCACCACAATTCCTTTACTTCTTTTGGAGCAGTGGTCCAACTACTAAACTGCCCCATCCAATAGTTATCGATTATTTTATTAAGTCTCCTCACAACATGCGTAGAATCCGTGAATCTGCAAACGGGTTATAACTTATTTCAACATACGTAGCATCCGTAAAGCATACAGACAATTCAGTTGACATCCATAATAATTCACATATATTTAAAAAAATGAAATACTTACGAATCTCCAAATGGGGCTATCATGAATCGGGTATCTTCTTCATAATTCGAGTGTTGTGTTGAAGAAGAAGGTGGAACCGAAGGCGATGGAACTGAAGTAAATTCAGTTCGCATTTGAGGGTCGGAGGAAGGGCCAATGTGTCCATGTACTAGTTGAGGGTTAGATAAAAGGGCAGGGGCAGGGGAAGCGGAAAGGGATGGGGATGAGGACGAGGAAGAGGAAAGGCCCGGTCTTCTTTGTGAAGCATCATCACGACGCATGTAACCTCCACGTTTATACTAAAAGGTGCAAGGTTAGACAAAAATAAAGAAAATTATGAACATATATTAAGGACACATAATGACGTACGTCGTGAAGCTTACCATTTTATTATTGAGAGCAAGAGAGATGGCCCCTGAAAAAAAGGAAGCTGTCCGGAAATGTGTACGAGCTAAATTTCTGGTCCTACAACGGTAAAAAAGGAAGAACTCATCTAACTGGTCAGGGTCATCAAATTTTCAGTTAATTTCTGTAATTCGACTTGTTTTAAAATTTAATTGCATGTTTTGAAAGCCTTAGAACTTAATAAGTTACACTTTCACAACAAATTTTATGATGCAAGTAAATCACTAAGTTCTGTTCAAAATGAATATATCAACTTCAACAAGAAAATCAATAAGTTTTTACCTCGAAGAGAGCCACTCCAGAAAACCCAAATGTCACGGAAATAGTTTTACCCCGATGGCCAAAGCTTCAACCTAGGCCAAAAAAGGTTTGGAAATAGTTTTCAAACCTAGATAATGATAAAATGACTCCGAAACGAAAAAAAAAAAAAAGCGGAAATGTCACGGAAAACACTATTCACCAAAATCATTTTTTGCCAAAAAACCCATCTAAACGACTCCAAAAAGCCAAAAAAATGGCTTGCATCACAGCCATAGGCAGTGTATTTCGATCAGCGGGCCGTTTCCACTTGACCGACCAAATTTCAGCTCATTCCGACCACATTTCACCTTATTTCGACCAAATTTCAAACGAATTTCAACTAAATTTCAACCTAAATCCGACCAAATTTCAACCTAAATATGAGAAATTGATTATGTTTCGTTCTGTTTCGTGGGCGAACGAAACAGATTAGGTCGTTTCGCCCACGAACGTAATCAAATTCGTGAGCAAAACAAAGAACCATTGCTTTCGCCCACGAACGTAATCAAATTCGTGGGCGAAACATAATGGTTCTGTTTCTGTTTCGCCCATGAATTTGATTCTGTTCGTGGGCGAAACAGACCCAATCTGTTTCACACAGAAGCGCCCACGAAAGCCAACACAGAAGCAGAAGCCGAAGCACAGAAGCGCCCACGAAACTGGTTTGTTTCGCACACGAATAGAACCAAATTCGTGGGCGAAACAGACCTAACTGTTTCGTCACGAACAGAAACGAAGCGGACCCAACACGGAAGCGAAGCGTAAGCGAAGCGGCACGCGGACCCAACACGAAGCCAGCCAACACGAGCGAGACGCATACCCGAACACGGAAGCCGGCCAACACGGAGCCGGAAGCACGAAGCTTAGCGAGCGAAGCACGAAGCTTAGCGAGCGAAGCGCGAAGTAGAAGCACGAAGCGAAGCATAGAAGCAGAAGCATAGAGCAGAAGCAGACCCAAACATAGACCCAACACATACATTGAACAGAAGCATAAGCAGACGCAAACACCTAGAAATAACGGCGAAAAGCAGACCCAACAGAAGCATACCGAACAGAAGCAGACCGAACACTCTCGGACGCCGCCGAAGAACCCAACAGAAGCAGACCGCGTGCTGGGTGTCCTCGCTTCCCAGCGTCCGCCGCCGAAGAACGCCAAGAATCGCGCCGAAGAATGCCGAAGAACGCCGAAGAACTGCAACAGAGACAGAGAAAGAGGGAGAAGACAGAGACAGACAAGAGACAGAGGTAAGGTGAGAAGATTGGTTCGATCGCGAGAGCAGAAAAGAAGAACCCTAATTTGTACCCGCTCATGAAGACGACGCCGTTTGTTGAAATTTCGCTAAAATTAACCACGGATTTAAAATCGTGGTTAAAATCGTGGCAAATTTGCCACGGTTTTAGGATTCGTGGCTAAAATCGTGGCAAATTAGCCACGAATCTTATTTCGTGGCAAATTTGCCACGGATTTCGCCACGATTTCCAATCCGTGGCTAATTTGCCACGATTTTAGCCACGAATTGTTATTTTCTCGCGGCAAATTCGAATCGAAATATAAAATTGTCGCGGTAATTTTGGGGTCTTTTTCAAATTCGTGGCTAAAATCCGTGGCAAATTTCCCACGGATTTTTGCCACGAATTTCAAGAAAAAGCCTAAAGAAGATTTTTCATTTTTAAAAAAAATCCGTGGCTAAAATTTTAGCCACGAATATCCTAAAAAAGAATACAATAGATTTTTTGTTTAATAAAAAAATCCGTGGCTAAAATCCGTGGCAAATTTGCCACGGATTTTAGCCACGAATTTTCTAAGAAAGAATACAATAGATTTTTTGTTTAATAAAAAAATCCGTGGCTAAAATCCGTGGCAAATTTGCCACGAATTTTAGCCACGAATTTTCTAAGAAAGATACAATAGAATTTTTTTTTAATAAAAAAATCCGTGGCAAATTTGCCACGGATTTTAGCCACGGATTTCATAAAAATCCACAATCATGCGTACGGCCTTTGTTTACGAAATCCGTGGTAAATTGCCACGGATTTTTGCCACGAATTTCGTAAAATTAATTTTTGGCTTTTCATGAAAAATTACTTAGCCTTGTGAGTGGGATTTTTTCATGAAATTCATGGCTAAATTTCGTGGCAAATTTTCCACAGATTTTAGCCACGAATTTCATTTCTACTATCCCACACTCTCGTAATTCATTTTTATTTTCCGGACAATAACGTTTCATTAACAATAATAGCAATAATAATATTCAACAACAATTACAATAATAATAATAATAATAACTACCACAACAACAACAACAACAACAACAATACTAATAATTACGGCAACAACAATAATAATAAATATGACAACAACTATAAACTTTGTCATAATAATAATAATAATAATAATAATAATAATAATAATTACGACATAATTAGTAAAAAGTCTCAAAAATCTAAATCTTCGTCTTCACCTTCGTCTTCATCGTGATCTTAATCTTCTTGTTCAGCATCATCGTCATCATCGTCATCATCATCATCATCGTCATCGTCATCGTCATCATCATCATCATCATCATCATCCTCTGTCTGAAAATCAGATTCTGCAACACCTTCTAAATTTGATTCGCGAATTTCAGTTAGATCTACATCTATCATTGCTCTACATGGATCTCGTAGAGTAGGAATGTTATATTCCTCAGTTTGAACCGCATTATAAACTTCCTCTTGTTGATATGCTGTATCCTTCCAGTGTTCCTCGATTTTTCTTCGTGCTTTGGTTTTACATACAGCCCACCAATCAGCTTTGTCACGTTTCAAACTAGGATATGATGCATAATATACTTGAATTGCTTGTTGTGCCAACACAAATGGTTCATATTTCTTATACCTTTTCTTGTGATTTATTTCAACCAAATTAAACTTCGTATGTACCTTCATTCCTTTGACAGGGTCGAACCACATGCACTTAAATAACACAACCCGCATTAATGGTCCGGGGTACTCTATCTCGATGATTTCATCCAACAAGCCATAAAAATCATCTTTTGAACTACCACAATTGGATGACCGAACACACACACCACTATTCATTGTGGCTTTTTCCATTCCATATTCTCGAGTGTGAAAATTGTACCCGTTTATGAAATATGCTGGCCAACTTCGTATACTTGACTGTGGACCCCATGACAGATAATATAGTAATCATTGCTCTTCAACTTGATCATGATTAATGTGAACATAAGATTACACACGCAAAGTCAATAATATATATTTAAATGATGTATAAAATATTAATAACTTGGTTTTGGTCTATAGGCAACTTACATATGTTTTGAACCATGCTGCAAATTGTTCATTGCACAAACGGTCGAACTCATTTGGTGGTAGTCCATACATTGAATTTTGAAAAATCCTATTAACAATTTACATTTAAATATTAGTAAATATTTGACACGCAATACATATATTTGCAAAAATATACACTTACTGGAAGTATGGCTCCACTTCTGAACAGTTCAGTAAAATATAGGTATGGGCTGCCTGCCGTTCTTCGCCTGTTAAGCAACGAAACTGACATGCGCCGCTTGGTCGACCGAGATAATTGAAAATAGAGAATGATTTGCAATTGGGATCGATGGGACCCTCATCATTTCTTCCTGCTCTCCGCCTCTTGCACTGCACGTGCGGCTCAAAATAGTATGATGCAAATGTTGTCACTTCTTCCACAATATATGCATTACAAATTGAAGCTTCAACACATGCCTTATTCTTCACTTTTTTCTTCAAATGATATAAGAACCTAGTTGCAATAGAAAGAAGTTTATCAGAACATAATATATAATAAAGTATTTTGAAATTTATTTTAAAAAAAATTTTACCTCTCAAATGGATACATCCATCGAAATTTGACGGGACCTGCAACTTTGGCCTCATAAGGCAAGTGAACTAAGAGATGCTCCATTGAATCAAAAAACGATGGAGGAAATATCCTTTCTAAGTTGCAAAGAATAATTGGAATGTCTCTCTCTAGTTTCTCCATGTGTGATGCTTTTAACACTGTTGAGCAAATATCATGAAGGAAATTACTTAACTCTGTAATGGCGCCCCATACAAAGTTTGGTAGAAGTTTCTTGAAAGCTATTGGAATTAGTCTTTCCATAAATATGTGACAATCATGACTCTTTAATCCTGTCAACTTGCATTCGTTCAAATCAACACATCTCCCGATGTTCGAAGCATATCCATCAGGAAACCGCACAGATTTCAACCATTGACAAACGACTCGTCTCTGCTCCTTATCCAATGTATAAACTGCTTTTGGTTTTGGTCCCCTGCTACTTGCATCCACATCTAATGTTGGCCGATCACAAATATCTCTCATATCTTTTCTTGCATTCAAGTTGTCTTTTGTTTTTCCCGTGACATCCATCACAGTATTTATGACATTATCGAAAACATTCTTTTCAATGTGCATAACGTCAAGATTATGATGAATAAGATGAGCTTTCCAATATGGTAGATCCCAAAATATAATGCGTTTAGTCCACTTATGTGCACTTCCGTACGCAATAGTTGTGCCATGAGGGTTTTCAACAACAGTTGGAAACTCCTGCACTCGCTCCCATATTTGATCACCAGTTAACCTCAATGGTGGAGGAGTTCTTTCAATCCTATTCTTGATGAACTCTTTTTTATTCCTTCTGAATGTATGATTCATCGGCAAAAATTGTCTGTGACAGTCAAAATAGCAAGGCTTCTTACCATGTCTTAATCTGAATGACTTCGATATCTCCAAACATATCGGACATCCTAAGATCCTGTACTCCATCCGATAACATTCCATAAGTTGGAAAGTCATTTATCGTCCAAAGAAGAGCAGCCTTCATTACAAATGTTTGATTAGTAGAAACATCATACGTAACGACACCTTCATTCCATAGCCGTTGTAACTCTTCAATCAATGGTTGCATATAAACATCTATCAACTTTTTCGGATTTTGCGGCCCGGTCACGATCAATGTCAAAAACATATAAGGTGTCTTCATGCACATACCGGGTGGAAGATTGTACGGAGTTAAGATAACTGGCCAATATGAATAACTTTTCCCTGATTTTCCAAATGGGGCAAATCCATCAGCACAGAGACCTAACCTAATATTTCGAGGCTCTATCGCAAATTCAGGGTATGTTCTATCAAAATGTTTCCATGCCTCTGCAACTGAAGGATGACACATTAGACCCTCTTCTGTTTCATGATTTGCATGCCAAGTCATGTGTTCAGCAGTGGCTTGAGATGCATAAAGCCTTTGTAATCTGGGGATTAAGGGCAGATAAAACATTTGCTTGCATGGTCTACGCTTCTGATTACGACATTGCCTCCTGTTCCTGTTAATCTTGTACCTAGGTTGGCTACAGAATTTGCAAGATTCTGCATTTTCATCATCTCTCCAATATAACATACAACCCCTACTACATACATCAATCCTTTCAACTGGGAGACCTAAGTTATCCACTAACTTCTTCATATCGTAAAAATCACTTGGCATTATGTTATCAGGAGGCATTGCTTCTCGCATTACTTCAACAAAAGAGTTAAAGCAATTCTCAGACACATTATGCTCGCCTTGATATTTAACAATCTTGTTGCATCGATAACGAAGTATGATTGTCACAACTCGCCCATAAAGGTTCATCTGCTGCTTTCAACGCTTCCCAGAACTGATTAGATGGAAACGTTTCATTACACACATTCTCATCAAAACCTGTTACTCCTATCTCTTCAAATTGTTCAAGTCTTGGAGTAAAACTAGTACTTGCATGGTTTGGATCTGAATTATGACCAGCTGCATCAATCACCATCCTCTGGTATGGGTTCATTTGGTCATAATAGCTACATTCTTCCCTAACTGAAAATTGGTCACTTATTCGATATCCTTCATCAGATATAAATGATTCACCATGACAAGTCCAATTATAGTAGTTCGGAGTAAACCCAAATCTACAAAGATGTTCTCTAACTGTATCACATACATGAAATTTACCATTACTGCACTTTCTACACGGACACCTTAACTTATTTCCATCCATCAACTCATATTTACTACTAGCAAAGTCCAAAAATAGTTCCAACCCAGTACGAAACTCATCGGTCAATCCTCGACGTCCAGGTAAGTTCTTATTATACATCCAAGCCCTGTCTCTTTGCATTGTCTATATAAAAATAACAAAATCTCGTAAAATATTAATGCCAAAAAATTTTCGATATTAAAACCATAAAATTCTAAAAATTAAAATTTTGTTTTTGCCTAAACAATTATTTTGAAATTGAAAAAATTAAAACAATTGACTTACCCAAGTATTTGACTGAAATCTTTGTAGTACAAAGTGCTCAATTTGATGAGAATTGCAACGTTCACTTCATCCGCGAGACTTTCAAACGAATACGTACCTACAAAAAAAATTGACTTCAGATTTTATTTTTTTATAATAATTTTTTTTCCCTAATTTTTTTTTAATAATTTTTTTTTTCGAATTTTTTTCCCAAATTTTTTTCCTTCATTTTTTTCTTCGGTCGCCGGTCCGGCGACCGGCGACTGGCCGGCGAGTTGGACCTCGCCGGCCATGGCCAGATCTGGACCTCGCCGGCCAGATCTGGACCTCGTGGCGAGGTCCGGCGGCCGCCGCTTGACCTCGCCGCGAGGTCCGGCAGCGGCCATGGCGAGGTCGAGCGGCCATGACCGCCGCTCGACCTCGCCGCGAGGTCCAGATCCGGCCGGCGAGGTCCAGATCCGGCCATGGCCGCCGTTGGACCTCGCGGCGAGGTCCAGCCGCCAGCCCCATGGCGAGGCCGCTCGGCCTCGCCCAGATCTGGGCGAGGTCCAGCGGCCCCGCCCATGGCTGGCGAGTCTCGCCGGTCGCCGGTTGCCGGACTGGCGACTGGCGACGAAGTCAGAAAAAAAAAAGAGAAAAAAAAAAACTCAATAAAATAACAAAAATTTGAAAATAGTTTTGCCCAAATTAATCACACCACTTACCGGTAGAAAAGGTTCACCGAGATAGATTTTTGCACGTGCGGAGAGATTTATCGAGAGGACGGGATAACAGCGAATAGGGAGAGGAAGAGAGAACAGCTAACAGGGATAAGAGAAATTAGCAGAGAGGGAGAAATTGGGTCTACAAGTAGAGGAGAATTAGCGACGAATAACAATTCGTCGCTAATTCCGTCGCAAAATAACCACGAATTTTTTTTCATCGGCAATTTCGTCGCAAATTAGCCACGAATTTTTTTTCGTGGCAAATTCCGTCGCAAATTAGCGACGAATATTTTTTCGTGGCAAATTCCGTCGCAAATTAGCCACGAATTTTTTCCGTGGCAAAATCCGTCGCAAATTTTCCACGAATGTTTTTTCGTGGCAAAATTCCGTCGCAAATTAGCCACGAATGTTTTTTCGTGGCAAATTCCGTCGCAAATTAGCCATGAATTTTTTCCGTGGCAGATTCCGTCGCAAATTAGCCACGAATTTTTTTTCGTCGCAAAATTCGTCGGAAATTTGCGACGAATTATTTTTCGTGGCTAATTTGCGACGGAAAAAATATTCGTCGCAAATTGCGTCGCAATTAGCCACGAAAAATAATTCGTCGCAAATTTCCGTGGCTAAATCCTTATTTTTTTGTAGTGTATTATTAAGTTAGAAAAAAGAGACAATCGCGTAAAATTATCTTGCACTAATATACGGCCTTTTGGCCTCTCCTCTGACCAAAAGAATAGAGGGACAAAGGTATCTTTAAATTAAAAAAAAACCAGTTTGATTGCAGAAAAAGGAAAAGAAATTAAATAAATTTAAATAATGTGTTGAATCTTTTATTTTCCACCTATTTTTTTTCTCTCTTTGCTACATGGACGAGATAATTAGTACGATTGATTCATTATCCTATTTCCTTATCTTTAGGATTTTAAAAATAGTTTTCCATGTTTTGGGTGATTTTGTTTGATTTAGCCATAATTAAAGGCAACGATAATGCAAGAGCGGTTTTATGAAAATAGCTAACATTTAACAGAAAAACTACCCAGTCGAATGAATAAAATTACCATCTTCGATTTTTGTTGTTGTGAGAATGATCCTAAACCTTAGGTGTATTTTAGTAAATTTGGGGCTGGACACCAAATTTAAAAGTTCATTTTAATAAGAGCATAAATTAGCTTGTTAGATTTTATTTAGATCTTTATTTTTTATTATTCAGAGTTGTCCTGAGTATTGAGACCATATATTTCTTATATTCTAATATCTAATAAGAAAGATTACCTCTTTAAACATTGATATGAAAGATTACCCACCTGCGCATGGCCGAGTTAGTGGGCGTTTTCCTTCCCTCCTCAGAGGTTCTGGGTTCGAATCCCCGCTCGGTTTCGTAATTTAAGTGGGGGGCCCTGGCGGTAGATTGCTGGGCTAGTCTCCCCCGAGGTATAGGCGCCCCGATTATCTGTGCGGGCTCGTCCCCGGGGAATGGTGGCGGATCCTTGGTTATCGAAAAAAAAAAAAGAGCATGCAGCGTGAATCTATATTTATTACTTGGTTTCGCTTTTCTCCATTTCCACTGCATCGCTTTGGCATTTCTTTTGTTTTCTAAATTAACTTTGTAGTTCGAATTTCGCCTTTTAAATTTTTGCCGAACATTAGTTAAATAGACTTCCACAAATTTGCTTTAAACTTTTGAGTTATATAGCATACACCTTATGATTACATGAGACCATAATTCGCGATATTTCTAATGATGCAATTAGTTTTTCCTTAGTGAGACGACTTAAATGTGATTGGTTACATAAGATCTTTTGAACATATACTAACTTCATTTTCAAAAAATACCGTGTATAATCCGTATTATCAAATTAGTGTGTTTGTATTTGTTTAATTCAGTCCTCGCATCAATCTTTTGGTATGAAAAAGAGTTAAAGCCAAATACAAAAATTTAATGTCGTAAATCTACTATCCATATTTTCTTACTTAATAAAACATGAAGTAACTCTTTAGGGAGTAATAAAAAGAAATTTTTTAGAAATTCACTAATATATATCTTCGTGATCCCAATCTTAACAAATTAAACTCCGGAGAAAAACAGTGCATCTAACATTGTACTACAACCAAACATCAATTCTTCATGTACCGTTTGACCTTTCGTCTAACATATGATTTTTATCTATCTTATTCCCCAGTTTGTCAAATTCACATGTTGTTTCGCATGCGAGATCGGGCGTCAAACTAATCTCCCTTCGTTGGAGTCTCTTATTCATGTAATCTCTCTCTACCTGATAGCTAAATTTTGAAGCCGAGTACTCTAACCTGCTTACTGAAACAAAGGTCATGAGTTTGAATTTTGACACTATTTGTGATACAAACAGTACTACTATTATATTAAATCAGGCAACGATTACTGCTCGAAAAGATTTTCACAGTAAAATCTTATACCGAGTCTGTAGCGACATGTGAAAGTTGAGGTATCGTATGTACGCTTGAAATAATTGGGCTAAGAATACTTGCTTGTCACATATATGCAGACATTCTATTTGAACAAGATAGTATCTTTTTGTTCAGAGACCACGCGTGTCAAGATGAAACCCTTTTGTTCAGAGATCACCCTCGGCATGCGATCCTCTAAACAACTAGAATAACATGAGCCGCATTATGAATTTCTTTGATAAGTGCTTTGAGATGGATTTGACCTAGGATGAACATGTCCATGGCAAAAGACTGAAAAGTGCTGGCTTATACTAGATTTTACGAGCAATTCATCACAAAAATAAACCCATCATGAACAATACCTGCAGAGAAACTTCATTCATTCATTCGTTCAAATTAGAAAACAAGGTCTTCGCATGTAGATTAGAACCTAATGCAACGGAAAAACTAATATCAAGTCCTATACCATTACAATGAAATTACTGAACGTCCGAATTGGGTGCATATCGTCATGTATTATCCCATCATTCTTGATCGCAAGATTATGGTTGGTCTCTTCTACTTCGGCCTTAGCCAGTTCAAGAACCCAATTGAGCAATTCGGGCGAGCAACACAAGTGGAGCTCCGTGCGGTCGTCCGATCGGTCTCGGCATTGATTAAACAGCGCTTGCAACATTATAGAACGCAAGTACTTCACCGGGATCCCGCGACGTTCTCTCTCTTCACCAATGTACACTGCGAAGCATCCTCTTCTCGCTAGCTTCTTGCTGATTCCTAACTTCTCGACGAGGCGACGCAGCTTCCTTCTAAGAACCGCCATCAGAACTTTCCGACTAGTATGGCAACTCTCCTTAGTGAATTTGATCTCTAACCGAGGGCAGAGATATTGAGACAAATTGTTGGAGGCTTAGCCAATGGTATTTATTGTAACGACATGGTCCGACGAGGATGGAGAGTGGTCACCGGGGCCTGAGGGTCTGGACAAGGAGCAGCTCCTGGTAGGCTTTTAGGATGGCGAAGGAGGCAGGAATGAATCGAATTGTGCATCGAACAGAGAGAGAGAGCGATTCTGGAATGTATATGTGAAAACTAGAATTAACTCACAGAGGCTCTTTTTGATGTAACGGCAAGCTTTGCTTTGGAACTCTAAAGTTAAGCGAGCCCAGGTCAGAGCACTACTAGAATGGGTGATCTCCTGGGAAAGTGTCTGCCTGTACGCTAATGGACTAAATCGCGAGGCTCAGTATGGGACGAGCCAAAGCGGACAATACATCGAGTGAGTTAATCTAGGGATGTCACATTATAGTATCGGAACGGGACCCCCTCCAGTAAGTGTGTAGTTCGGGGACGAACCACACGGAAGCCGATGGGCCTGTAACGACCCGATCCGACGAGGGCAAGGAGTGGTCGCCGTGGCTAGAGGGTTTGGACAATAAGCAGCTCCTAGCAAGCTTCTAGGATGGCAAAAGGGGCGGGAATGAATCGAATTGTGCACCAAATAAGGGGAGAGTGATTTTAGAATATATATGTGAAAACTGGAATTAAATCACGGAGGTATCTTTTGACGTAACGGCAAGCTTTGCTTTGAAACTCCAAAGTTAAGTGAGCCTAGGCCAGAGTACTACTAAGATGGGTGACCTCTTAGAAAAATGCCTACCTATACTCCAATGGACAAAATCGTGACCCTCGGTATGGGACGCGTCAAAGCGGACAATACCTCGAGTGAGTTAATCCAGGGATGTCACATTTATAAAGGGATAAATATTGTGGAATTAGAGCAGGATTAGGTTTACTTTTTTTAATAGAATTGGGCGAAGAAGCTTAATTTAAAATTAAGGGTCTAACAAAAATTTTAAGTTTGGAATTCCGGGGGAACTTTAAAACCAGATAGAGACGTCCAAAGCTACGTCCAGAATTGTTTGCTTAACTATATCCACTAATTGCAGATTTGAAAATTAAAAATATGACGGACTTTAGTGATTAAAAAAAAGAGAAATTTTAATACAAATTGATGGATCTTTGCCCTGCAAACACTATTAGTTTGACTTTCTTTTTTTCGTTTAATTGATTTTTTTCGTCAGAAAATCCAACTCAAAAGTTTAAACTGACAAATGAAGAGAGATCTCATATATATATATATATATATATATATATATATATATATATATAATATAAACATCATAGTCATGCTATGCATGTAATTTTTATATAAAAATCATATAAATCCTATAGTTAGGATATTTTAACACATTTATTTTCGAGGTGAAGATTTTAATGGGGAGGACCCTAGCCGAAGGGCAAAGACTCTTTCCTCCGGCGTCCAAAAACAATCTATAGAACATGCTGGTAGAGGATCCATGTCCTTGACTATTTTGACTTTACAACTGAAGTAGTTGGCCAATGAAAAATATCTTTGGTATCGTCAACAATGTATGTCTAGATATTTTCGTAATTGATAAAAGTACTCTTTGTCTATTCATTTTTGTAAATGATACAAACGATCATTTTTAGGACGGTATTTTCCTAATCATTTATTTTCAGCGAAACAAACGGAGTCTTATAGTGTGTTCGTTTCACAAAAAATGAGTGATTTAGAAAATATTTTCCGAAAAATAATCACTTGTATCGCTTACAAAAATAAATAAATGGAAAAAAATTTCATTGCCCATGAAAATAATTAGGCATAGATTGTTAATCGACGATGAAAATATTTTCCGTTGACTAATTTTTCTATACGATATAAACAACCATTTTTCGAAAAATACTTTTCAAATCACTCATTTTCCACGAAACGAACACACCCTTAATGTTTTTCGGTCTTATTTTTGACCTTTCGGTTGCCTCTCTTTGCAACATGGAATCACTATTCTCGATTTTTTGTTGTCGTTGTTGTAAGAATCATACAGACCATAGGAGTATTTTAGTTAATTTGGGGTTGGACACCAAATTTAAGAGTTTTCGTTAAAATAATAGAGATTATCTCGTTAGATTTTATTTAGATGCATTAGAACATCCGATCTAAAAACTTATTAGAAATGTTTGAATTGAGGAATTTCTGTTTTGATGTTCTGTTAAAAATGTTCAATCCAAAAAATTAAGCCAACATGTGAAAAGATGTCACATGTATATAAAGAATATGTAAATCTCATAGACACGCTCGAAATCTTTATTTAGGCTTTGGCATTTCTTTGTTATTGTCTTTTTTAATTTTTATTTCAAAATTTGCGTGTTTGAATTTTTGAGTTATATAATATACAATACTATGACGTGTGACCCGTAACTCCCGATATTGCTAACGATGCAAATAGTTTTCCTTAGTGGGACGAATATTTAAATGACTTGAATGCATATTAATTTCATTAACATAAAGTACCGTATACAAATCGTATCAACGAATTAATATATTTGTATCTGTCCAGTCCAATCGTCTCATCACAATTCTATGAAATGCCACATTTTTCCATATTAATCTATCTAAATTTTTGCCTTAGGAATTACCGATTGAAATGGAAAGGGAACTTGACTCCTACATTGATCATGAAGATGGTATAGAACTCTCTCCAGCATCACTTTTAGAAAAACAACGTGCCCGACATTGTATTATAGTCGAACATCAATTTTTTTATGTTCCGTTTCACCTTTTGTATGGCATATGATTTTTCTCTATGTTATTTTTCATTTATCAAATACATGTGTCGTTTCGCACGCAAAATGGGATGTCAAACTGTTCTCCCATTGCTTATTTATGTGCTCGATATCCGAAACTTTGGACTCGAATATTCTAATATGTTACCAAAATACAGGGTATAAGTTCGAATTTTGACACCATTTGTAATCCCAATAGTATTTTTCTATTATATTACATCATACAATGATCATTGCTTGAAAAGCTTTCACAATAAAACCATGTACCGGGTCCTATAACAATAGCAGCTTATGTGAAAATTGAGATATCGACCAAAAAAAAAAAAATCGAGATAGCACATCTAATGTTGAAATAATCAAGATAAGAATAGTTGAGTGTTAAGATGAAACCCTTTTTAATAATTTTGCAGCATCATTTTTTATGGAATCTTGGGTAATTGGGAAAGCACCACATTTTCTTTTCTTTTTTTCAATAAAAAAATTGAAAATATATAACGCTTCATTTTTTTGTGGAAAGTAATTGATCTGGAAAATATTTTCCTAAAAATGATTGCTTATATTGGTTACAAAAATGAATGAACGAAAAATATTTTTATTGTTCACAAATTATTTATTTTCTATGAAATAAACATATCTTAAGTATTCCATCTTGTTAGGTCATGCCAATTTTTCTTTCTTTCGAGCCGGAAGACGGTAATAGTAGCAAATTAAACACACCTCTTTAATTTAAAGAGGGAATGACACCACTTTTTTTTTGTACATAATATGAGCGGTATCCTCATAATTTCCTTCATTAATTACAAAAAATCGAGCTATTTACGAGGTTTAATACGTGATACTTGTCAGAAATTTTGTTGACGAAGCTTTGAATCCCTTATTAAGTTACTAATTTAGAAATTTTCATACTTTTCAATGCGCTAACTCTTCTCCTAAAGTGTGTAATCGGTGTCTTGATAATCGATATTTTTTTATAGGTTATGATTAGCCAGCGCCTTGAGGACACTCATTAGTAAGATCCATTTTACTAGAGGATGTCTTTAATGCACTTGTTAATTAGATAAGTTTTGATTTCCAATTAATGCTTATCATGATATATATAATAATAACAATAATAATAATAATAATGATTTCACACCTTTCGTTTTTTCGGTACCGTTGGGTATTAGATCCTTTTAGCTCGGTTGTTGTCTATTGTTGCAACCAATCGCGTTGTTCACGTGCATGGGGTGAAATTTTATCTAAAGTATTAATCACTATTTTTCTTATTAGGTCATATTAACAGGTCGCCCCTAGGCATTTATTAAAGATATTATTCCTTTTTCACAGTAATGATCACGCACCGCACAAACCAGTCCGATACCCGAAAACCGCAAAGTTTGCTTAATTAGTTATTTAACAAGTGTCCTCGAAGCATATAAAATAAGCTAAAATTATAAGTTTTCGCGATCCCTTGCATCTGCAGCAGCACGAGCCTATGCCGTTGAACTCGCCCTCGATCCCTTTTTCACATATTAATACTAATAGACGAAATAGTTTTTTTTTATTTTTCCCCGCATGAAATAATTGAAAAGCCATAAATGGGGGACAGAGAGAAGAGGAATATATCGACAGTTTAGTCACCAATATTTATAAACTTGCCCGATAAATAAAAATCATACGCAACATTTTATTTATGGCCGTATCATTTATTACCAACACATTCCTATTTAGAAAAAAAAAAAAAAAGGAGGGGTGGGGGGAACAAAACATTTAAAAGAGAAGAAGAAAAAAAGAAAAAAAAAAGAGAAAGAAAAACTTTTCGATCCATAAAAATGAAAACCTCCCCCGGTGAATAAATTAAAAAAAGAAAAAAAGAAAAACGAGAAAACCACTCGCAGTTCACATTCGGCGTTTCTCTGCACTTCGTGTACCAGTTTTCGATCGAATCCCCCGTCTGCCCTCGATCGATCCGTGCTGATCGGCCTCTCCCGATCCCGGAATCCAATCTCCGCCGCCCCCTCCGCCGCGATCCCGCCGCCATCCCGCCGCCGCCGCCGCCCTCGTCCTCCTCCGGCGAGCGCCTTTGAAACGGTCCTCCTCTCTCTCTCTTTCTGGCGGAGGCTCTCCGTCCGTTTGCGAGGGATTTTTTTTTTTTTGTTCTCTTTCTCTCCTCTTTTGGCGCTTGCGGTTTTCTCGCTTCGTCGACGAAAACGGAGCTCTCTCGGCACTCCCATGGGCGATCTCCGAGCTTGGTCGCCTGAGGCCAACGGCGCCGCCGCCTCGGAAGACAGGTCGCCGTCGACGAGCCAGGCGGCGATTAGGGACGAGCTCCTGCGGAAGGCCGAGGAGTTCACCTGGGAGATCATCGCCCAGATTCAATCGAATCTCGCGTCGGAGAAGAGGCGAGCAGATGTGATTCATTACGTGCAGAGTCTCATCAGGGATCGTCTCGGATTGGAGGTACGGTTATGGCGGTGCCCCGTACTCGTGAACACGCCTTGCAGGTGTTCGTCTGTGTGCAGTTTTGTTCTGGTTGTCGCATTGGCTCCGTTCGGCGGGTGGAACGATGTTGTGGTGAATGATCACTCGTGATGATTCTACTTTCTTAGAGTTCATGCATTTTAAGGTTCTTGAGATGAAATCAGCAAGATGAATTGCGTGCTAAATGTTGCTTATTGAGCTCGTCAAAGTTAAAATCGCTCAATTTTTTTTTTCGTGCGAAGAATTCTGATTTCTCTTGTCCGAAGAATTTGTCTTTTAAGCTCCTGCAGTGGCTATGTTAGTGAGGTGCGGTGGATGTTCGGATTGACCAAAATCCCTCATTTTAGAGTATATTGAATGCCTGCTGTGTTCAATAGATTAAAGTTCGCCGTTTCTTTTGACGGTTATGCAAAATTGGTTTTGTTAGTAAGGAATTATAGGTTGCATACTGACCTTGCAATTTTCACCATCAATTGTAGATTTTAGTCGGACGGCTTTTCAATCTTTCAGGTTCAAAGGTGGGTGATGAAATGAACGGAGTGTAGTTAGTCTACTTTCCCATGGTTGATGGGTGTGCATGTTCTTTTCTGTTAGTCTTACTACCGTTTGGTTTCGATCAGACAATCTTGTGCATGTTAAACGCACTTAACCAAAGTGTGGCAAGCTTGATGATAATTTTCACATTTAAAAGTACATGACCATCTTCGGTTCTTTCTTTTGTTTTTGTTGAGATAAAACTGGCTCTTCTTACAGGTATTTCCATTTGGTTCGGTTCCTTTAAAGACGTATCTTCCTGACGGAGATATTGATTTGACTGCCTTCGGGGGTCCTCATGCGGAAGATTCCTTAGCTGGTCAAGTCTGTTCAGTTCTTCAAGGAGAAGAACAGAATGGAAAGGATAAGTTTGTGGTGAAGGACGTCCAATTAATTTGGGCCGAGGTTCTTATACTTAATCCAATCTCTTGAAAGGATGCTGCACTTCTAGGTTTTTAATGTCTGGTTGACATGATGAAATGTGCTGTTTCTCTATTTAATGCTTAGTGATCTCTCTGATTCAATATTCTTGCATTCGAGAGGACCGCAACTGTGAGTAGAGGAGGCGTAGAAAGAGAGTATGAGAGTCAAAATAAGTCTAAATTGTTTGAAATGATTTTAGGAAAAGGGTAGACTTGGAATGAGCTTGAGATGGCAATTCATTAGCTAGCTGAGCACCTCACTCCTTGACTCTTTTTGTCAACATAAAGAACACGTAGCGCCTGGCCGAGTGAAGTTGTGGCTTTCTTATATAATTTTTTCTTTTTAATAAACTAAATAGGTAAATCATTGAATGTAGCTAGAGTAAATCTAATGTAAAACTATTAAATGTTATCTTTCATGTTAAAAATTGTCAGCAACTTCTTATCATGTTTAGCTTATGAAAGCTAGCATGAGTCATATTTGTCTTACATCTGGAAAGTTATGATGTGTTTAACCTGAACTGCACGATCACCTCACTTGTGATGATGGAACAAATTAACGTCTACTAATGTTGGCCATGTGCCTGAAATCTTCCCAGTTGGTACGAGCTTATGCACGTGCTTGATATTATTCCTTGCCAATTTTGGCCTTTCTATTAATCCTCCCTCAAGAATGTGCATAAGCTCAAACCAACTGGGAAGATTTCAGGCACATGGCCAACATTTGTTTCTTAAGAAGTGGTTTTAATCGTAGAAGGCTGGTGTTTACCCCAGAGCGATGAGCATATTTATCCTTTTTTATTTGGTATAGTTCCAGAGCACGTGAAGTGTACCGCTTCGTTTTCTTGCTTACATCATTAATAGTTTATTATCAAAAAAGAAAGTTTTCTTTTTTTACAAGGAAAAAGTGTTATTGTAATTACATCAGCCAAAACTTGATGCTTATCATCACTCTGCCTGTGTCGGAACTTGGAAGCTGTAATTTCCTCGAATGCACCTTATTCTTTCCCTTGACCGCACTAGGTTAGCTGTCCATTTTCTGCTTCAGTTTAGTGTTTTAACTTTTGAGCCCCGCTCTTTCTTTTTGAATATTTAAAGCAACACAGAACTGGTAGAGAAAATCTTTATTACCTCTGATGCACTTTCAAATTGCCGCTTGGAGTTTCTCACAATTAGCCGAATCCTGATCTTTTCACCCACATCATTCAGTGGTCGTTCATTTTGCTTTTTATTCCTTTCCTTCAGCTCCTTCTAGGTCATCATTTTTCCCTTCTTACTTGATATCTTTGTATCTCTGCATTGAGTTTGTTATTGAATTACGTTGCATTATCATAGTTTGATTTCCTTTTATTTGGGGAAGGTAGGTTAAAGTTTGGTGTCGCCAAAGAATATGTGTATCTTTGCACCTTTGGTTTTCTTGCAACTTTTGTCCGCTATTAATGGACTGACTAGTGACCTCCTTAAGTTGTTGGGGTGACACTACAACTGACTTTTTTAAGTTATGAGCCTACATGATAATTGGGAAATATGCAGTGGTTGTAATGATTGATGTCAAACAGATATTGTAGTTGGTGGCTTGTGTTTTGCTTCAATGATTGATCATACTGGTTCTCTCTCAATTAGAATTATGGGGTTATCTCAAGTATCAAAATTATTTGATTGGTGATGCAATATTTCCAACATGACAGTGTCTTTCTTAGTTTTTTTTTTTTTTTTGTTTCTTTTTTGCTGTCTTGTGTTTTTAGTAATTCTGTTCTGTGGTTACACATTACTAATAATGATTAAGCTTTTTTCACTAGTGAGGCCACTTTTGCAATTGTGGCTTTTTTGGCTATATGCCTTCTATTAAACTAACTTTTTCTCCTTCCTTCGTCAAATATTTTGTAGCTTTCACTAAAAATGGAAAGCAGAAGAACGAAGTCATAGTAATGTGAATACTCATATGTAGTTGACCTTATCAAAGAGGGTGTTTGAGCTTTCTCATAGCAGCTACAACTATGAAATTGGGTGCTTAAGCTTTTCAAAAAGTTTCTGGGGTACACGCAACAATTGCAGCATCTCTGGTGGACCCAGCTTCTAGGAAGTTGCTGCACTATCTGTAAAATATGAATTGCCAAAGACGCTACAACACAGTACAACATGTTTACAGTCCAACTCAATTACAGCACAGCTAAGCCATACCAAAAGGACTCCAACGTTATTATCCCAAGTTTGTGGTTTTTAGTCAAGTAAAGGTTTTACTTAGGATTTCGCTGCTGTCGTTAGTTATTGCAAGAAATCTAGGTAGAAGGGAAAACCAAAGGTTGAACAAGGAGTATAATTGTTTATTGATTCATTTAGCTTAGAGTACTATTGTTGATGTGCTTTGTGTGTGTGGTTGGCTGAAATTTCATGCATGAATAAATTGGTAAAGGGAACCTTTCACCAGTGAGGCACTATTTAAACCAAAAATATGCACGAAAGACCATTTCTCGCATTTCGACGAACTAGAAGTATGAAATTGAACTTGCCTGCTATACTAAAAGTGAATGATGTATAACCCTAAAAACACTCCTAAGAGGATTCAACTCTTAGAAATTCCCCCTTCGAATTTTCTTATCCAAATGAGCCTCGAGGAGATGAATCATATGAGTCATTCTCTTCTTTCCAGCGCTAGTCCCTCCTGAAGCCAAAGATCATGTTGCATCGTTTTTGAAGTCACTAAATTTACTCTTGAAAGTGCAGAATCCGTTGTCCAATGTCTGGTCCAACTACAATGTAACAATAAGTGAGTCACGCTCTCTCCTTCATTCTTGCACATAAAACATCTACTCACCAGCTCTGTCTTTTGAAGACTCTTCAAAGTGAGGGTATGTCCCCAGGGTGCTTCCCAAGAGAGAAAAAGACACCTTCAAAGGTAGGCTGACTTTCCAAATAGAATTTCATGGGAAGAATGTGAAAAAATTTGAGTTAAATTGAGTAGAGATGAGATTAGAATGGTAGGATTTGACAAAAGAAATTAGAGAACTGCAGCAATTCTTCTGTAGCCTATTGTCCTCTCCCAGATCTTGTGTCGCTTGATGCAACTACTCAAAAGAGTTTGAGAAAGCTACAAGCTCCTAATCTGGGGCCCTACTTGAAAAGTGAACTCTGACACCACTTCTCCATTGTCAACCTTCAATTGATCAGCCACATAAACTCTCTTGTTCCTTGCTTATGCAAACACATCTGAAGAAGATCTTTCTAGGCTGTGTTGCGGCTGTCACCACACCATCTATAATCCCACAACATAGTATTCGTACCATTTCCCGCTCTAATAGAATTTGTGGCCGAAGTCATCCCATCCTTGCCTTATGTGCTTCCAAATGCCAAACCCATGTGCTCCTTGACCGACACAATTATCCTCCTCGTATCTTCCAAATCAAATTTGTCAAACAGTATCCTCTATATGAACTATCTTTCTCCGCGTTAAACCTCCACTGCCATTTTCCAAGCAAAGATTTATTGAAAGAGACCAGTGATTTCACCCCAAACCCTTCGTTTGAAACTAGTTGTATTACGATTGTCCAAGTAACTAGATGAAATCTCGGCTTATCATTCAAGTCTCCATAAACAACCTTTTCTTCATGATTTCATGTTCTTCCCCCATCGAGACAAGAGTTGGAAACAAAGAGAGTAAAATTGGAGAATAGAAAGCAGGCACTTCAACAGGGTAAGTCTACCTCCCTTAGATAAATAAACCATCTTTTTCACACTTAAAACTCTTCTCAAATCTCTGGATCATGGGGTACCAAACAGTCTTTGCTTTGTATTAGATCCCAACGGCAATCCTAGATACAATATAGGTAATTGCTACTTCTACTGTGTAACAGTTGCTCTCATTGCTGCTCAATGAGCTGAAGTTACAGGAGTATATGTTACACATGGGAACAAGACTCGGAGGGTGTCATTTCACCTCTCTTCATTTTACTTTATTCTTTTTTATGTCATGCATGAATGCTGATTTGTTATTTTATGTGCTCTTTGCAAATGTGCCATTGGCTCTCCATGATGATATCAATTGTGTGCTAACCTAGTCCAGTTGCTATCAATTATTTTGATGAAAGTGATGTTTTTTGGATTAACAATTAATCTTCCGATTGCAGGTCAAGCTTGTAAAATGCATCATACAGAATATTGTGGTAGATATATCGTTTAATCAGCTAGGAGGGCTCTGTACTTTGTGCTTTCTCGAGAAGGTAGCTTGTTTAATTCATATCTTGCTACTTTTAAGTGACTCTCAATGTCTTCCTTCAACTAGTTCTTCTTATTTCTTTGCGGGTGGTGGCAATGACGGCCTGATTGATACTGAAAATCTTGCTTAGCTAGAAGATGTGCCATTTATTATTACTGTGGATGTTCCGTACCTTGTTGTTAATTTCCTATTTTTAAGGATGACCATTGGAGTCTTATAGTGGTTGGTCAATTGCAATAGTCTTTTTCGCGGTGCTAGGAATTGGATTGCATATTTTTTTAGGCTTCTTTGCACTTTTATCATTTTTGAGTCAGTAGCTGTCTCAGATTGTTTCTCTTTTACTACATGGCTTCCAGTTTTCCCTTTAAATAAATTCTGACTTTATCAAGAAAAAAAAAATGTAGCTATATATGTGTCAATGTCTAGGCATTGCAGGAAATCTCTGTTTCTTTCTGTTTGCATCTATTTGCACATGAACATGACTACATGCGGACATTAGTAAGCATGTGTAGGCAACTGCGGACTCACACGTATAAACTTATTGCATGTATGTGGTGGCATGCACAGATGTTTGTCTCTCCAGCTGGATTTGTTTCGCTGACCAATAGCATTACTCATATCGGTGTGACCAGTTTATTGAGGTTGTAAGACTACTAAATATTCCTATGTAGGTGCTATCATATTTTTATAAATGTTAGTGTGATTTACTGCAGTGTGTCTTGTTTGTATGCTGTGCCCTGGAGGAACTTGTATTGTTAGCAATCTTCTTGTTTTTTGTTTTCTTTCGTCTTGAATACAATGGAGGAATCAACATTCAACATTTGTGCTGCTTCATATTCTACAGGTGGATCGTCTCATTGGCAAGGATCACCTCTTTAAACGGAGCATTATACTGGTTAAGGCTTGGTGCTATTATGAGAGCCGTATACTTGGTGCTCATCATGGTTTGATTTCCACATATGCCTTGGAGACATTGGTTTTGTATATCTTCCATCTGTTCCATTCATCTCTAGATGGTCCCCTAGCGGTAAGGTCGATGATTTGGATTGTTTGCAGAATGCCGTATATATTTTGATGTTATTTCTATACTTATTTGTGGTGATGTTAGGTTTTATACAAATTTTTGGATTACTATAGCAAGTTCGACTGGGATAAGTACGGTGTCAGTCTGAATGGTCCTGTCCTTATCTCATCATTACCAGAAATTGTTGGTAAGCTATACTGTACACCAATTTTGTGCAAGATAGGTGTCTCTCACGTGCTCTTGAGATAACTTTTTGGTTCCTTTTACAGTTGAGACACTGGAACATAGTGGAGAGCTATTGCTCGGTAAGGATTTCCTTAAGGACTGTGTGGAACAGTTCTCTATCCCTTCAAATGGATTTGGAGCCAATGCCCGGACGTTTGTTTCAAAGCATCTTAATATAGTTGATCCGCTGAGAGAGAACAACAACCTTGGGCGCAGTGTAAGCAAAGGTATTGGTCTTATAGGCTCTTGTCAGGGCTGATCAATTGTCCCTTCTTTATGTTCTTTTTTTTTAAGGTGAAAGTTATGTCCTGGCGTCATTTTTCTCCTGGTCATATGTTCAAGAGATTTTGGCTAAGCTGCTTGAGGGGGATAAACTGTCTGAAGCTGGGAAGAATGGTTGATAATTAGATATATGCTTCAAAATTGTTGATAAGCGGTAGCATATTGCAAATTGCAAATTGCAAATTGGTACAGGTTTATATTTCTGAGTTAGTTAAATGTAGTTATGGTATTGACGTTGTCAAAGGTTAGCTCTCCTTTAAAGGAAATAAATTGAAGCTCATACAGAGGATGATGGGGAGTCATGACCAGTATATGTAATTTTCCATTGAGTCATGAAGGAAAAGCTCGTCAAAATTAGTTGCCAGGTAGAATGTATTCTTAAGGAAATACATAGGTAATATTTATTACGATGCAGAGTTTGGTGTAGCTATTTATTTTGGCTATACTTCTTTAAATTTTGGCATCATTGTTAACTCTTGCACATGATGACAAATTTTAATCTTTCTTGAACTACGTAGGGAGCTTTTTCCGAATTAGGAGTGCCTTTTCTTTTGGTGTTCGTAAGCTTGAAAAAGTTCTGTCTGACCCAGAGATGGACATAGCTGATGAGCTTAGTGAAATTTTCTCGAACACACTGGATCGGCATGGAAATGGTCAGCGGCCAGATGTTCAGGACTCAATACCAGTATCAAGACATAATAATGTTGACATATCTCGGGAAGAAGATTCATCAGGTAGAATTTTGAATGAAGTGCAGCAAGGCTCTGCAAGATATTCAGGAATCATAGAAGTGGAGAATCCTACAAATTCCCCTATGTCAGATGTTCTTTCGTCTTCTTCTGGTCAAGCAAATGAGCTTGCTACATCCCAAAGTTCCGTCAAATCAAATGGCTTGCTTAAGGCTTCGTCTTTGAGCAGCTCAGTACACTCATCCCTGTCGGGTAAAGCATATCATGCTCCTCATCTTTATTTTCCACAATCATCAATAGAGACAGGGGAGACAAGAAATGGGGATGCTGGCCAGGAGTACACTGAACAATCTGGAAATGCCGTGGTGACTTCTGTTGCTCTGCAATCAGATGCTGCAGAACCATGTGTTTTTGCTGATCGCAACTGGGATGAGAATCAGGTCAGTAGAAGTCCTGCTGATCCGTCCCCTGCTGGATCAAAAAAGCTCTCTTCAGGTTTAAGTCCATCCTGGACATCTGACGATACTTATTCTGGCTATCTTGGTGTTCAAGCCTCATCTCATATTTCTAGAAGCACTGGACAACTGAATTCTCTATCGGACCTAAGTGGAGACCATGAGAGCAACATGAGGAGTTTGCACTATGGCCGGTGGTGCCATAATTACGCCTTGAGTGGACAACTTTCTCACGTTTCTCCATCATACTTTTCACAGTTTCCAGTAAAAAATCCATGGGAAGTGGTACGAAGGTCAGTGCACCACAGGCATGATGTTTTTTCTCAGATAAGTGCCAATGGTTCTGTCACAGGGCAACCATTATATAACGTAAAGTCGCCAATTGTAGCTAACGGCATGGAAGAAATGTCAAAACCGCGCGGAACAGGAACGTACTTCCCAAACACGGTAATGTTTCCTTTGGCCTCCCAATAATTATGATATTGGAGTTTTCTGTGGTACCCTCGTTCTGATGCATGTAAGCATTTAGACTTGATGCCCCTGGGGTTTGCTCATATATATTCAAAGTTTGCACCTTGTACATAGCATCCTCAATGTTGAGATGCCATTGCCACAACTGACTATTATTCATGTCATACCGCATGCGGACTGATTGTGTTGGCCCCAATCAAGAGTTGGTTCGGACAGTTTAAGTGTCGGGTAGATTTATTGACTTGACATCTGACTGCAGCCTCTGGTACTTTGAGTTCGTGAAACAGCTGTCTATTGTCTTCTCAGTTTTATGTGATGTATTCTGGCAGAACCACTACAAGGATAGAAATTCAATGGGAAGGGGAAGAAATTATGCACCGGTGAGGTCTCCTCGCAGCAATGGCCGCACTTTGACTCCCTTGGAGACAAATTTCTCTGAACGAAGTAATGAGTTTTCACAAATGCACGGGAAGTCTTGGCCCCCTGATTCAAATAATGGTTCCCCTATAAGAAAACCTTGTTCTACTAGCAATGGATCTTTGCAACCTTGTGAAGGCTCAGTTGAGTTCGGTTCTTTTGGACATCAACCATTAGCAACACCTCCGTCCCTGTCCCAGGAGAGAGGTAGGCAACCAATCTCTGTATCAGCACCACTTCCGAGAACTAGCGCAAGCCATTCAACACCAGGTGCTGCAACTGAATGGCCATCGGTTAATGGATTGAAACCAGATAGGTAACCAATAGCTTAATGCATTTGAGTCGTTTATCAGGTCGTTGATGCACTCTACAATCTTTTTAATTACCTTGGTTGTTACGTGCAGGATCTCTCTACAGTCTTACCATTTAAAAGATGAAGATGATTTCCCACCTTTGTCAGAGTCCGCGGGGAAAGGATGAGCTGTATGTATGGTTCAAACCCAGTTCCAGTTGGTTGGATTGTAAATGCTAAACCGATTAGTCTGAGTTTGTGCTTTCGGTCTCGTGGTTTCCTCAGAACCATCTGATGTTGGCCCTATGAGTTTTGTATCGGCCGTGTGATCTAGAGGCTTTTGTAACATTCGCCAAATTTTTTTTTTGGTTTGGGCTAGGTTCTATGTTAGCCTCACGTCACGTGCTACACTTAATTTTATAGGGTGCTTGAGCTCTGTGGTTGGATTCAGGTACTGTCGTTGTATGTTTAGGTGAATGCCATATCGGTGCACTTGTTGTTCCTGATGTCTGATGCAATTATGACGAAAACCGGTTCCTTTGTCGGACCAACCGGGCATATCTTGTATATGTTGTCATAATTGACTTCTGGACAGTTGCTTTTGAGTAGGGAAATTGAAGTATACATAGGGGGTGTTTGGTTCAGCTTTGGGAAGGGGCTTTGAGCCTCGAAAGCCCCTTCCCAAAATGCTGATGTGTTTGGTTCAGCATTTGGCCTAGCATTGGCCAAATGCTAGCATTCCAAATGCTGAAAGCCCAAGGCTGGTCCGGACCAGCCTTGGGCTTTCAGCATTCCACAAATGCTACTGTTCACTTTTTTTTTTTTTTTTTGGGTTGAATCTGTTCTTCACCAGGCAGCCGGCGAGGTCGCCTGGGGTCGGGCGACCGCCAGTGCGACCGCCCGGCGACGCCAGTCCCCAGCGGCGGCCGCTGGGTCGCGCGACCCGGGCGACGGACGCGCCTGGGTCGCGCGACCTCGTGCGGCGGCCGCTGAGGTCGCCCGAGCCAAAGCGGCCGCTCGAGTCGCCCGACCCAGCGGCCGTCGCCTGGGTCGTGTGACTCCTCGCCGAGGGTCGCTGGGCCTCGGGCGACACGGCGGCGGCAGATCTGGGCTCGCCGGCGGTAGCCCGAGGTCGGGCGACCGCCGGCGAGCTAGATCTGCCGCCGCCGCCGGCCGTAGGCCCTCGCCGGCCGCCGGCTCCGGCGACGGTAGGTTTTGTTTTTTTTTTAATAAATAAAATAATTCTCAAAGTCCATTTGCAAAAAAAAATTCACCAAACACTATATTTTGGCCAAAGTAGCTTTACAAAATATTTTTACCAAATACCATTTACATTTGCCCAATGGGCTTTTACTCAAAGGTATTTGCATTCCCCCAAGTAGCATTTTCAAAGTTGAACCAAACAGGCTCATAGTCCCTTTACATCTCTTCAGGCGAATGTAGTTCGGATGTCCTGCTTTATTTCGGCAATGCAAAATGCGTCAAGCACCAAGCCCCCCTTCGAAGAAGTATTTCAAATCTTTCATTCTTACGAGGGCGATGCGTGAGAGCCAATTCAGGACACCGTGTTTATCGCGAAATATGAATGGAACAGAACAAACAATTATGTAAGGGTGTATTAGCAAAGGGGTTGGAAGAGGTTAGTTACGAGGTTGGAAGCAATCTGCTGATTAGAAGGGTTTAGTTTCAGATTGCCTAAGAATTCAACTTAACTTCGCTTTCAGATGACAGAGCTTCATTCTGATCTAGATCTAGTACAACATATCACATGTGTTTCATGTGAGATGGAGGAGCTATCGATAGAGTTCAAGACTTTGCTGGAGATGAAATTGAACACGCAAGGCGTGCCGTATCGCTTTTCCCATCTACAAAGAAGCGTAAATGTCGCTTTCTCCACTCTCCTTTGCCCCATGGCTGGGCCGAACTTGTGATTTAACCAACAAAGGAGGGCACTTCTATTGGATTTGCACTGGAGCTTCTGTTTACATGTGTGAGTTGACCACCGCTTGCCATCTTCACCGCTTCTTTGGGCCCACGGACCCCTCACTATCGCTATTTGTGTGATATGAAGGATACTCGATCGCTGGGGTCCCCATCGCAGGAGTTAGGATTTCTCGAGTCCACCCGCTAGGAAGCCGAGCACGGGCATCATAGACTCGGGCACAAGTATTGGTGACTTGGGCGAAGGAGCCAGGTCCCTGGCAGGCATGGCTGTTAGGGACTTTGGCATGAGCACGAGGGTCCCGGGTTTGACCTCTGTGGACCCTACCTTGGGCGACAGTGACTTAAGCACAAGAGAGCCGAGTTTTAGGGCACACCGTTGAAAACCCGGGCATGGACATCGAGGCCTTGAGGGACTTGGGCCTGGTTGCCGATGAATCGCGCCTGGGCGCCGGTGACTTGGGCATGAGAGCCGGGTACCCAAGCATGTCGTTGGGGATCTGGGCATTGTCACCGGGGTCTCGAGCCAAGCCTCTATTGACCCAGGCTTGAGAACCGAACTAGGGTCTCGGACCAGACCTTTGTGGACCTAGCCTCAATTGATAGTGACTTGAGTGTGAAAGCCAAGTACTTGGGCCTGGCCACTCGAAACTAGAAACCTGGTAATGGGCATCGGGGTCTCGAGCCTGACCTCAGTGGACTTGGGCCCAGCTTTGATGGACCTAAGCCCGGCCATTGGTGACTTGGGCGCAGAAGTCGGTACCTGACATGGCCGTCGAGGACTCAGTCACGAGCACTCGAGTCTCGAGTTTAGCCTTTATGGACCCAAGCCTAGCCTTGAGTACCTTTAGTTGGTAGTTATTCAAATTAAGATTGTTAATTCGATATAAGAGTTCCTAAGTTTAAAATGTTAATAAGTTACACTAATTAGTTAGGAAACAACCAAATACAGCTCAATCACGATTCGACGAAGATGAAAGTGACAGGGAGTTCCTCCCGTGTCTATACGAAAGAGGAGTAGAGCAAGACGATGGTGAAGCTTAGGCACAACTCGGTGAAGATAAAAGTTACGGGGAGTTCCTCCTGCGTTTATACAAAGAAAGAGGAGAAGAAAAAGAGGATGGCAAAAATGCCTCTCCTCTAGCGTAAGCGTGATTTGGCGAAATGGAGGAGGATCAAGGGATATAGAGGCGTGTTCTTTTGGTGGATTTGGGGCTGCCGGCGGTGACGATTCTTTGCGCATTGCCCTGCACGCCCCGTGCAGACGCCATGCATGCACCGTGCACGCGCTGTGCATATTCCATAATTCTAGCAAAGGACTAAGCGAAGAAGAGTATAACGACAACCGCGAAACCAAAATGACTATCTGTTTTGCAAAACTGAAAGTTGTAGGGAGGTTTTGCTGCGTCTATACGAATAAGGAGTAGAAGAACACCAAGCAGAGCACCGGGAGGGTGTGTGGTGGTATCTCCTCCTCCACCTGACCCCGTCCGTCCGCCCTGTGCTCATCTACGCCGTTAGGATCCACTTCGTCCAACAGGCCTCTAGCATCGACATCATACTACCCTACAGCCCTCGCATTTTTGAGAAAGCCGACATTATCTCCTCCAACGAAAAGCTCCTCGAGATCATCGCAATCAACTTCGTAAAGATAGTGTTCATCCTCCTCACCACCTTCCTCCTTGATCGGGTTGGACAGTGGCCATTTGTTGTTGAGTAGAATCGGTGGGATGGTCTTGTCGCTCACCTTCCTCGGATTGTGCCTCAACATCATTGACCTCAGCCATACAAAACTCATGTGTGCGATGACCATGTGCATTGCCTCTGTGTTTTCCTACGCGGTCTTCTTCTCCATCGTGATGGGGCCGATCACATCGATGTATAGCTTGGAGATCTTCCCTCTGAGGCTGCGTGCATAGGGGTACGCAATTGGCGTCGTAGTGAAGCAGGGTAGTAAGTATAGTATTATTGATGACATACTTAATGATGTACAAGGCGATCACCCTCGATGGGGCCGCCTTCTTGTTCTCAGCTATCGTGCGAGTGCTCTTTTATACGATGATGCCCGAGACGAAGTGACGGTCGCTGGAGGAGACAGAACAGTTGTTCGGTAAGTACACCAAGTGGAGGTCCGCGGCGAAGGAGGTGGAGATGCAAAGAACCAGTGATGCGACCGAGGCCCAGGCAAAGAGCAAATAGTGAGGCTTCACCTGTAATACATGTACAGTTAATATTGTGTCCAGGAATTTGGCAACTCACTCTGGTTCATCTTCTGATTTTATACGCTAGTTACTCAATTAGATGGAGTGAAGATGTAGTTATGTATAGAACCAGACCCTGAGCTTATGTGAAGATATTTTCTGGTTATTCAATATATTTTCTTCAGATGTTGATATTTTCAGTTGCCCACAGACTAATTCAATCGATGATAAGAAGATTGCAATGTTTAGATTTTCGCGCAATGTCATACTAATTGGAAACTTTATCAGAGAAAATTAGTTAGTCATTCAAATAAAAGTTGGCTTTTTGAAATAAGAGTCGGTGAATTTAACAATAACACAAGTGAAAGCAAATTATCAATATAGTTGATAATTTATAAACAATTAAATAAATTTTAGTAACTCAAATATATGTTGGTAACATAGAACTAATGGACAGTTTATTAGTAAGTCACTCAAAGGGTTGGTAAATTTAAAACGTTGGAAAGTTCTGCAAATAAAAGTTAAGTTATTAGGAAAGCTGCTAATTTACAAACAACCACTTGAACGTCATTAAGTAACTCAAATAAAAATGAGTGGCTTTAAATTCATTGATAATTTAATCGGAGAGAAGTTTATAAATTGCTCAAATTATGATTGGTTATTTGATATAAGAGTTGACAACTAAAATTTTTTGATAATTTATGAAAGTGAAACTTTACACATAATTAAAAAGTTGGTAGTATACAAGTGACCAGGTTAGTGTCGGCAACTAATTCAAAGAAGAGTCAGTAACCCGATATTAATTGGTAACTTAATTATCGTCGAGTTGGCGAGCCACTCAAATAAATATTGGCGATTTCATGTGAGATCTTGAAAAATCGATAATTTACAAACAGATTCTATTAAATTCATGTAATTTGTGGTAAACTAATAATGTTATAATAGGATAAACAATTTGCTGGATCAAATTTTTTTTTTATAAATAATATTTGAAACTCATCACTTCATTACAATTTCAATTTTTTTGGTGGAAACAATAAAATTTTTGCTATTACCTTGAGTTATGAATTTTAAGGAATAAAAACAAGAACCATCACATTGCCCTATTCATATCTTTTTCCATTGCAGCGTGGCCTCCCCTCCCCTGCTCTCTCTCTCTCTCTCTCTCTCTCTCTCTCTCTCTCCGCCGCGGCCATGGGAGTCCACCGATGTCTTCCTCCGCCGACTGGCCGCCTCCACCGCCTTGGCAGCCACCGAAGAGGAGCCTCCTCCTCCTCCTCCTCCGCCGCCGTAAGTCCTTCTCTTCGGACGATTATTCAGTGATGCTACGTATTCGACATACCCTTTTGTTGATCGTCCATGGATTCGTTTTCTTAATTGCATCCAGCGGCTTCTCAATCTTGCCCATACGTGTTTCTACTAAAAAGTCGATAAATTTGCATGACATTGGTGTGGGGGTTTGAGTTTTGATCATGAATTGGTGAGTGTAGCGGCTTCTGGGTGCTAAAATGTAAGATCTTTTGTTCCCTTGTCGAAGGAAATGAAGCCTAAGAATGGCGTGCCTCCTAATGCTGTCAAGTTATCTTCCTCTGTTGGGCCTACTTTATCTGCATTTCTGTGATTTACCTTGCACGTTATTTCTTGTTTTTAGCATTAAGGATTTCTTGGGTTTGCAACAGAGTGAGTTTAGTGTGCTTTGAATGAGTAATTGGTGTCTGTTAAGCTCTTTCATTTTGGTTGAATGCTAGAGGTAAACTGGTGCTCTTTTGTTTGTTGTAGAATCCTCCTAATGCTGATGTTCTTGCTGGAGTAATCCACCTTGCTTTTCGCCAATGGTATTCATGAAACTCCTCTGCTTTATGGATACAGATTTGCTTCATCCCTTGATTCTCTGATACTTAAATGGTCCTTAGAGACCCCATTCTTTTCCATGTAGCGCAGCATTGGGTTTGTCCTTACTTGGGTAAAGCCTAGCAAGCCACGCAAATTGAAGTATCTGGTTATTCGACTATGGTAGTGCATAAATCATGGACAGTGCACCAAATCTTTATGAATTGCAACAAACTTCCTTTCTCTTACCATCGCAGCATCTTCTTTTCTTCTGCGACATCCTCATCTTCTTTCCCATGGATATCTCCTCTTCAAGTTCCAGGATTCACCTCCTCATCCGAGCCATGCCCTCCCCCTACTTCTTCAAACATCCTCGTGGAATCCCAAAGAAAATCCAGATCAATATCTCACCAAGATGCCATAAACTTGATCGACCGTGAGAGAGATCCACAACGGGCACTGGACATATTCAACATGGTAGCAAACCAAAAGGGTTTCAACCACAACAATGCCACTTTTGCAACCGTACTTCACAAGCTTGCTCGTTCGAACAAATTTCAGGCTGTTGATGCTATTCTTCAACAGATGACCTACGAGACATGCAAATTCCATGAGGGCATCTTCCTCATTCTCATGAAGCATTTTTCGAGAGCACACATGCATGAAAAAGTGCTCGACATGTTCCATTTGATTTATCTAATTGTTCGTGAAAAGCCCTCTTTGAAAGCCATTAGTACTTGTCTTAATTGTCTGGTGGAGTCAAATCAGATTGGCCTTGCCAAGAAGCTTCTCTTGCATTCAAAGAAAGTTCTAAAATTGAGGCCCAATACATGCATCTTTAATATCCTCGTTAAGCATCATTGCAAAAATGGAGACATCGAATCTGCTTTTGAAGTTGTGAGAGAGATGAAGATGTCAAAGTGTTCTTACCCAAATTTGATTACTTACTCCACCCTGATGGATTGTCTATGCAAAAGCGGGAGGGTCAAAGATGCTCTCCAATTGTTTGAGGAAATGATAGCCAAGGACCAGATTGTTCCTGATGCCTTGACTTATAATGTTTTGATAAACGGGTTTTGTCAAAGTCGAAAAGTTGATGGGGCAAGAAAGATAATAGAGTTTATGAGAAATAATGGGTGTAATCCCAATGTTTACAATTTTTCAACCTTAATGAATGGGATGTGTAAAGAAGGGAGGTTGCAGGAGGCCAAAGATGTTATCGCGGAAATGAAGGACCTGGGTATGAAACTTGATGCAGTTGGGTACACTACTCTGATTAATAGCTTCTGCAGATCAGGAAGAACTGACGAGGCCTTGGAGTTGATTAAAGAGATGAAAAACATTGGGTGCAAAGCTGATGTTGTTACTTTTAACGTGCTACTTGGAGGATTGTGCAGAGAAGGTAGGTTTCCAGAGGCGCTGCAGATGCTTGAAAGATTGCCTTATGAAGGTGTTCATCTTAACAAAGGAAGCTATAGAATTGTGTTAAATAGCTTGTATCAGAAAGATGAACTTGAGAAGGCAACAGAGTTGTTGCTCTTGATGCTCGATAGAGGGTTTCTTCCACATTATGAAACATCAAATGAATTACTCAGTTCCCTTTGTAAGAAGGGAATGGCCTTTGACACGGTCAAGGCATTATTTGGATTGGTTGAGCTGGGGTTTACACCAAAGCCTGATCTTTGGTCCCTTTTAGTTGAAGTGATATGCAGGGAAAGGAAGCTATTAGTCACATTTGAGTTGCTGGATGAGTTGACTGGATGGAAAGGTAGGATGCTCTCTTTAACAGCTGAAATTGATCAATGAGATCTCTATGAGAATTAGGAATGCTGTCACGACTTCGTAGACAAAAAAGAGGACGCGTTGCTTGTTTATCCAATTAGAAGTCCACAAATTCTTTAAGTGCCTCAGTTGAGTCTCTTCTCCGAGCAGCATGCTATGCTATTCCCAAGTGGGTAAAGAATATCATGCACCTCAAGTTTATTCCTTATACTAATGGACTGAAACAGCGAGACAAGGGATGCGTGCCAGGAGCGCCATAGGCAATCTAAAAATCGTGTCGTGATTTCTTTGGCTCTGCAAGCAGATGGCACAGAACAATGTGTTCCTACTGATTGTGACGGACTGGTGATCAGCCCACGAGTTTCTGTCTCCTGCTGGATCATTAAACCATCCTTTTCTTTGAGCCTGTTGGCCTTGACTTTGGAGGATACTTATCCTGATCCCTTACTTCTAGAAGCCATGAGCAAGTCAACACTATCGAATCAAGTGGAGACTGTAAGAGACACAGAAAGAGTTCGCAGTAGGTTTGGTTGTGCTATGAAAAAGCCTACTTTTCACCGCTGCTCCTTCCACAATACCTTATTGGTAGTCCGAAGTTCGGTGCACTACAGGCAGAAGTTTTCTCTACAGATAAATGCCAATGTATCTGTCCCAGTGTGACCAGCCCATGCCATCAGGTTGCCAATCTTCTGCATGTACGAATTGTGGAGAGTGCAAGGAATAGGTAGACAATTCCCCAAGATTGTAATGTCACCTTGTCATATTTCCACCCTTTTTTTCTCCACCCCAACTCCGAAACACAGCATTAAGTAATTACTATGTTGATTTTTTTGTTGTTGTGTTGTCTAGATTTTGACAGAGAAGCTAACTACTGTGTGTCCTAGTTTCTGATGCATGTTTGTCTTAAGACATCGGATACAAGGCTGAACATGAAACCTTTAGCAAGTGCTTATCTTCATGAAGCATTACAAGACGGTAGATATCCTTTTGCATCATTTTCCAGCACATTCCATAGTTGCACTTCAACAAGACCTTTTGATTATTCTTCAGCCAGATTTTCATTCTGATGGCCGTGGCTTGATTTTGTACGTGGGTGCTCTCGAGTGTACCCACACCGACACCCTTAGTTATGGCGTATCTAAGGGTGGAAGCAGGACAATATGCTGGAGAGACGAAGGTCCCCAGCAGCATGATGGACTTGACATCGCATTGCAGCCTCAGGTTCTGTTGAATTTGTGCAAACACCCTTTTTGGAAATGCTACTTTTCGTCTCTATACTTTCACGTTTTTTTATGCAAGATCTGTTTAATCAAGTTCTTTTTATTTTCACAAATGTTTCAATCAAGTCCCTCCGACATCAAATCCAGCCAAATTTAATAGACATGTTTGAAACTTGGCCAAATTTAACTGACATGTTTGAAACTTTGATGAGTTTTTTCGAATATAGATGTTTACAGGGATGTAGTTGTTTGGAAAAGTTCCAAAAAAGTTCTAAATATATTTCAATTATGCCAATTCAATGCTAAAGTTTTATTTTTGAGCCAATTTAGTCGTAAACTTTTTGCAATTATGTTAATTCAGTCCATCCGATCAATTTTGGCCGGCCGGTGTTGACAAGAATGCCGGTTGGCAGCGGCCGTCCAACCGATGTTGACGTGATAATTTTCAATTATTTTTGAATTATTTTTTTCTTTTTCCTTTTTTTTCTTTGCTTTCTGTTCCTGTCTTTTTTTCCTTCCTTCTTCCTCTGGCTGGCGAACCTCGCTAGATCTGGCAAGGTTGGCCTCACTAGTGGCCGGCGACGTAAGAAAAAAAAATGAAAAAAGATTAAAAATTTTGAAAACAATATTTACAAATTGCCCTGTTACTGTTGCTGGATGGCTAGCGCCAATTGGCATCCACATTTAGCGTTGACTAGCCAAAATTGGCCAAATGGACTGAATTGACACAATTGCAAAAAGATTTAAGACTAAATTGACTAAAAAGAAGGCTTATGACTAAATTGATGCAATTGCAATAGGTTTAAAACTTTTTTGGTAATTTTTTCAATAATTGATGATAAAGACAAAAATGACCAATAATTTTTTTTTTGTTACATCCTAGTTTTTGTGAATCATAATGTTGGGTTTACGTATTGTAAATCTAAATGTAAGATTCAGTAACATATAACTAAAATTAGTATTCTGTCTCAGAAATTTATAATTTTTGTAATCAATAGTCTAAAATATGAATTGTTGAGTAAGACTTAAAAGATCTTAATTTTGAGTAGATGTGATGATTTCCATGCATGAGAATATTAATTTTTCCATTCTTTAATTGAAATAATGATTACGTGCAAATGTAAACCATAAATTTTTGTATGTCATTCCATCTATTATCGGATTGTAAAGTGCAAAATTTACTTTCAATCATTTTGTAACTATCAAAGTATAACATATATATATATATATCCAAAGTTTGGCAAAATTACATCATTTGATAGATAGACATAACATTTTAATCACTTGAACTGTAGATTTGCTAATGATATATTCGCTTGCAATTTGGGCGATTAGCGACTTGCCTAATAAATATATATTGCTTAGAATTCGAATTGATTTGTATGATATGAATCAAGAATCGATCGATTTTAATTACTATCATCCTGCATTTCAATTTTTTTCTTTAGGAAGGAGTTTCTCCATCAACCAAATCCACCAATTATTAAAAGAACTATTAGGAAAAAAAGTGCACTGTACTATGTGAAAAAATTGTATTTCACATGCTTCCCTAACGTTTATTTAGTTTTATCTTTGCCAATTTAATCTTTATATGTGTTGCTTGTTTATTTCTTCCGTCATGAAACACGTAACTAGTAAACCGTCATTCATCCTCATGAGCTACGATGTTCGCCATATTATCATACTTTCATTTTTCCATTTGTAATTTGAGGCAATGATTAAACATATTAACATCAGTTCTACTTTAGGAGGGAAAAAATTGGTTATGATGCAATATTACATAACAATATAATTTGCCAAAGTGATGATATTTTAATATAGTTGGTTCATAATATCTGAGTACTTCATGACAAGCAACTTCAACCGATTAAGTGATAGTCCTGACCAAAAAGGTAAGGGAAAAAAGAAGGAGAAGAATGTCAAGATGAAATAAAAAGTTCAACAAAAAAAAAATGAAATAAAGAGGGAAAACTATAATTGAATGAAATATTCGACAGTGGAGATCCTCGTGGTCAGGAATTTCTAAACATGACACTAAGGTTCCGTTTGTTTCATGGAAAATGAATGATTTGAAAAACATTTTCCTAAAAACAATTGCTTGTATCGTTTACAAAAATTAATAAACGAAAAAATATTTTCACGTGTTTAGACATAAATTATTGCTGATAATGAAAACATTTTTTATTATCTAATTATTTCAAGTAATACAAGTAATCATTTTTAGGAAAATATTTTCTAAATAATTTATTTTCTGTGAAACAAACGCACCCTAAAAGAATTAAAGTTGCTGAAAATATTATTTCTTTAATAACTAGGCAATTTATAGGCAATCTGGGGTATGGAGAAGTCTTAGTTTGAGTGAGAGACCTATTTCGGGAATTATTTTTATAAAGAAAAAGAAAGGTATTTCCAATTACGTCTTTCGAAAATTATTTTTAGCTACTGCTTCGAAGCGACACGTCTTAACTTATTGCCTTGCATGTCGTTACCTTCGACGTCACGCACATCGATAGGTGTCTATCTCACTTGCATCATTATCTTCGTCAATGATTTGATTATCTTAGAATTCCCGATTCCAAACTGAACCAGTTTCAATTCAAGATACGTACATTATTGAAAAAAAAAGGGGAAAAATATGACAATATATAAATAAATAAAAGTATGTGTTAATCACTGTATAACAGTTGACATGAGCTAAAACCTGTATCTGGTGACACCTTCTATTTTTCCCACTTAAAAAATGAGCCATCATTTGATAACGTGGGCCAGGAAATTCGAGATTTTTTTTTTTATATTGTCATTATCAAGGTAGATAAAGTTCTCAATTTGAATTATGGAGGTGTATTCTGTGCAAAAGGAAAAATTTGTGAAGATGTAACAAGCAATGGAAGCTAGTGACAAAGTAAGAAACGACCATTAAATGAAACTTAGAGTGATTCGAACCCTTTGCTCGACTAACTTTGACCACTCACGCAGTCACTCTGCTCATATACGTTAGGTATATCGAGATCGATATGAGTAAAACATGTTGCCATTTTTATGTCATATTTATGGCATTCAAATCAGTCGTTTAACCATTTGATAAAAGTTATAAAAGTTGGATCATGGTATTCTTAATGACTACAAAATTGATCCTCCGTTAACTTTAGCATGAAACTTAGAATCGATGTGGAGACCATCTAGAAAACACATAAGAGCTAGATCAATTGCGGCTAAGCCAGGCTCCGGGCTGAGCGAGAAGTTAGAGGCAATAATGGAATCCGATCTAACCCTACTTCCCCAACTTTAAAGGAGCATTGGAAGTCCTTAACCTTACGTATATAATGTAATCAAGTCCAAGATCTTTCAATCGGTTCAATCGAATCTTAATTGATCTTTTGGAAAATGCAATCAAGTTCTTTTAGAAACCAATACCCAAAACGGCCTACGGCCAAGTTGAACATATGAGTGTGCATACCAAATATTAAGCGATAGCTAGCATATGGTCCCAATAATCCTTTTTTATGATCATTACATAATCTTGAGCTATTGTTGTATGTTACATCATCATTAAATTACAATTGATTTGTTTCATTATTAAGAGGTACATGTGTGAGAGTGTTGAGAGAAAGAATCCCATAGAGAAAAATTGATGCGATGTGAAGCAGTCGAGTATATCTAATTGGTCTATACTCATTGATTTGAACTTTTGAATGAAAACTTACGTTCAATTGAACACGTTAGCAAGATCATGCTTAAGCTTTTTTGTGAAAATGTCATCCATTAAAGGTATCGAAATTCCACTGCCCCTCGTCATCTTTGATAATGTTAAGGTGATATTCATCTTTGTTGAGTGGATATCTCATTCGATCAATAGGTAAGAGTTTAGTAGCAACTTACATTTACTCATTGGTACACAATCATCTCGGGAAAATTGTCTAAAAAGTTATAAACTTATTGCACTTTTACCAATTCAGTCCTAAACATGTTAATTGTGCTAATCGAATAATAAACATTTTCATATTTTGCCAATTGAGTTAATCTGGCTAATTTTAACCAGAAATCGCTAACGTGGACGTTAGCCATTCTACGTGAGATGGCTAATATTGACGTGGACAATTTAATAATATTTTTTAAATTTTTTATTAATTTTTTCCTTTTTTATTTTCTTATCTTTTCCTTCTTTAATTTTTTTCCTTTTTTTCCCTTTTCTGTACTTTTTTTTTCTCCTCTTCCCTCCATCAGCCATTGCTGGGCCTCACTCGAGGCCGACGAGGGCTGTCCACTGAAGGAATTTGATTGCACTTTCTCAAAGATTAATTAGGATTCGATAGAATCGATGGAAAGGTCTTGGACTTGGTTACATTCTGTAAATAAGGTTCATCACTTCCAATGCTCCTTTTCAGTTGGGCAAGTAGAACTTGATCGGATTCCATAATCAACTCTAACTTCTCACTCAACCCGAAGCTTGGCTCAGCCGCATCGGGTTAGGCCAGGCTTTATGACTAAAACACTTTCCAAACTCGCCCAAAATCGCTCTTCAGGGCCATTTGACCCGTGAGTGACTAAATTGCTTGTCCTAGGATTAGGTCTAGAAATTTGGCATATTTGATCTTTTGAGTACACATTCACCGAACACTTCAACAATGTCATTGACTAAAAGTATCGAAATTCCACTGCCCCTTGACTTTCATAATCTTTGATAATGTTAAGGTGATATTCTTCATTATTGGGGGGATCAATAGGCAAGAGTTTAGTAGCAATTTACTCATCGGTACACAATCATCTCTACACGCGGCGAGACTTCGATCGACAGAGTCGTGGAGAGCGACGGATTCTTGTGGTCCGGTGATCGCGAAGTGTCTCTTGATCCATACCCCCATGTCACGTCAACGTCCATCGGGGTAATCTAATCAGTGAGATTGGAGAGGACTTCATCTGATGCAGCAATCCACGTCATGCGTGGGCCCCCCATAGAACCAATAATTCAGAAAAAATATTCTCTCCCCCCTGGCAAACATCGCAAAAGCCTTTCTAATAATACCACCACCAACTCCAACTCTCTCCCCCACCAGTGCCACCACCACCATCTCTCTCGCTGTCTTTTGTCTTCAGCTGCAGTTCCCTCCACCATATCTCTCTCCCTTTACACCCTCCTCCTGGTGATTCTCTCTCTCTCTCTTGGCGATTCCTCTCACGTCCACAGATGGTGCTACCAAAGCGTGGCCACAGGTTCTTCAAGTTCAGAATCCCCAGCACCCATCTCCTCCTCAACGATCACTCCCTCTTCTGATCTCGATAAGCAAAGATCTCTCTCTCTCTCTCTCTCTCTCTCTCTCTCTCTCTCTCTCTCTCTCTCTCTCTCGCGAAACTTTGTCCTTGTCCACAGATCAGACCGCAGCTCCTTTCTTTTCTTTCTTGTCGGTCCCGGGTTTTCCCTTCCTGGTCCCTACTTATCTAGTTGCCCGCACTGTGCTCGGCGCTCCGTGCACAGTCGTCGTCACTGCTATATATCGCGAAGGAGAAACATCTGTCCGCTCGAGAAGACAAATGATCAACAAGGACTACGAGTTCTCCCGGGGCGTGGTGGAAATGGGGTGGATCATGCTCAGCGTCGACTACTCGAGGCTCTTCTGGTTGCTGTTCGGCGTCTTCTCCTATGAGAATCACGAGGGAAAACCTCGGATCTTCTTCTAGCGACCGCTTCCCTCTCTTTCCTTTCCGTCATTAAAAGTTTGTCTGTCCGGAGTAGTAAAGTAGTCGTAATTCTCGATCTCCAGCTTTAGTGAATAAGGTTAAGTATTTAAGTGTGGAAAACTAGAGGCCTCTCGAAGGGAAATCTCGAAAGGCTTCGTTTTGGAATCGCCGTCAGCCATGCAGAGGATCACGAGGACCGCCGGAGAGTTTTTGGATGGCGCGAACGCAAGGGTCGAATACGCCGAGACCGACCCGGCGGGCCGATACGGACGCGTAAGTAGCTCTCCATCAATTTTCTGATTAAAACCTATTATACTTTTGATTTTCCATTTTTGATCTAGACCCTATATTTAGTTCTTATCTCATGCGTGAAGAATGGCTAATCCTTGATAAACACCCCTGAATTTAGAGTCTGTGGCAACTATTTAGGGTTAATCATATCCCGACACGTGGATATACCCTCTCGAGTCCAAACTTTTCTGACTATAATTTTTTTATAAAAATTGAACCTATTAGTGGTTTCGATGTATATGAAACTCTATATGAGATTATCCAAATAGTCAAGTTAAAAAGGTTACAATGCTCCGTATTATAAAAGGAAGTCGAGGATCGTTCGTGTCCGTCCATCCAGAGATCCATATGTGACTTTGACTAATGATAATTAAAGTTAGTTAATCAATTAATTAATACATATGCACTGTACACAACTTGTACTAGATTCGAGCGTGCGCTGAATTGTCTGATTAGGAGAGGTGGACCCAATAAACAATGTTATTCATGTGTTTTATTGGTGGTGCTAATATTATATTTGGAAGAGCACGCCATTGTTGGTGTTGGTCAACTGCAAGAGGAAGTGGAATTCGATTTAAAAACAACCACTTCCCCTTTTCTATAAAATAAAAAAGATGGGTTTTGATTGCCCAATTTTGATGACGCACCTTTCCAAGCTTATTCAACCCCATTATGGCTAATCAATGTGGTTAGAATTTCAGTCGGACCCTCTCAATATATTGTCCATGTGCATGCACATATGCATATGTTCATTCTTTAGTACAAGACGTCCAAGTCTCAATGATTCTATGTGATAAATATGGAGAACTGGTGGAAACATGTGCATATTCCTGATCGACATGGAGAGCCAATAGAGATGTGGAGAATCTCCTTAATATGTTGCTAGCGTTATGCATGATACCTAGGCCCATATCCGCAAGCCGAATAGGATCAGATTAATGGTAGGAGCATGGGAACTATTTCCATTGCAATATCACAAGTCGAACTTTAAAAGCGTCTCTATTCAGGCACGGGCCGTCCAAGCTCTTGGCAAGTTTTTGTCGTATCACGTTATGAAAGAATTTTGTAATTGCACGCATGCTATTCAAAGGGAAAATATAAGGAGAATTAGATGCAATTGAAGATTTCGAATGACGTGCATAATTGAAATCTGGTTTGTTTTATGGATAATTTTCATTTGCATGTATGGTCAGAATCTATTATCGCATGTTGAGTCAGTTCTTTTGACCAATATCTAGATAGATTTGATTGTGTATCTAGCGTTTAGTGCATGTGATCAAGAAGGAAGGAACCGAGAAAACCCCGAAGCCGCCATGCTGCGGAAAAGAAAAGTTCTCAAGCAAATACAAAGGCTGCTTTTCACTGCTTTTTGACTTGTAGCGATTGAGTTCTGAGACCAAGTGAAGAGTTTAATCTGTGGACGAGGACGAATTGAATTCTGACTTTCACTCGACTGCATTTAAGTTGGACTTCGACTGATTACGTCCAAAATGCTTTAGGGTCAATGTAAAGAGCCCTTTTTGGAGCGTTTGAATACGAGGAAACACAAATATGAATAATGTTAAAGTGTCCCGCATTGCTTGTATACGGGGTTCGTATGTTCTTTGCATACGGTTGGCCTTTTTAATATGGTATTGGGGTTGACTTCCGCCTTGCGCATGAGAATGCTGTTAAAGTATCCCACCTCGCCCTCATGTTTACGAGAGAATTAAGGTTTCTAACGTTGTAGTTGCGGTCCCTTTTGATGCTTTTTATTGCAGTTTAAGGAGGTCTTGGGCAAAGGAGCGGTGAAGACGGTGTACAGAGCATTCGACGAAGTGCTTGGGATGGAGGTGGCTTGGAGCCAAGTGAAGCTCCACGATGTTTTCCGCTCGCCGGATGAGCTGCAGAGACTCTACTCGGAGGTTCACCTCCTGAAGAATCTCGATCACGAGTCCATCATCAAGTTCTACACTTCGTGGGTCGATCCCAACCGGAGAACCTTCAACTTCATCACTGAGCTCTTCACCTCCGGCACCCTCCGAGAGTAATAACACCTCTATGGCTTGAACTACCTTCTTTTGTCTTCTTTCAAATGTCCAAACTCAATTTTGGGATATTCCAATAGATTTATGCACTTCTTGTGAGCTTTTTGCATGATGTTCACCTGAACTCGAAAAATCTGAGTGACTTTGGCCATTAGTACAGCCATGAGACAGTTCGGTCAATATCTACGTTGTATGTAACTTGACCTCGTTATCTTTCTTCATAAACGAAATCTCTGTTTGTGAAATATATATGTAGGTATAGGAGAAAGTATCAAAGAGTGCACATGGGAGCAATTAAGAACTGGGCTCGCCAAATACTGAAGGGCCTCGCTTACCTCCATAGCCATGATCCTCCAGTCATACATAGAGACCTCAAGTGCGACAACCTCTTCGTCAATGGCCATCTCGGCCAGGTCAAGATCGGTGATCTCGGTCTGGCCGCTATTCTTCGTGGATCGCAACTTGCCCACAGCGTCATAGGCACTGTCTCTTTCTCTCTCTCTCTCTCTCTCTTGCGATATTGATAAATATTTTCTCAATGATACTAGAGATATGGAGAGCTTCCTTTAAGAATGTAGCATGCATACATGCACGCGATATGGATGAATTTTCGCGTGATCTAGGTTTAATGGACTTTGATAACATACGGTCTAGTGAAAAATATTTATTGCACTATGTCCCCCGAGGTTTAGAATCTCTGTATTAAATTTGCTCAGAAGTTCATTTGGCGTCACTTGCCACGGCGCACATTGACATTTATGTGAAACTTTGTTTAGCTTGGTTCATCCATATCGAAATGTTTGTTAATTTCAGTTCTATTTTGCGAAACTACCAAGGTCGCCTCGGCTGAGTTCATATGTTTTCCTCATGTAATTACCAGGCACACCGGAATTCATGGCACCAGAACTGTACGAGGAAGAGTACGATGAGCTAGTTGACATATATTCCTTTGGCATGTGCTTGCTTGAGATGCTCACTTCCGAGTACCCATACGGCGAGTGTTCGAACCCAGCTCAAATATACAAGAAAGTCACTTCGGTAAAAGTTTGAAATACCCATGTTAAGCTCAAATATTACACGTCACGCATTACATATCAAAAACTAAAGTTATTCCGTTTGTCAATTATTAAATTAGGGAAAGTTACCGGAGGCCTTTTATCGGATTCAAGATGACGAAGCACGAGAATTTGTGGGGAAATGTCTGAAGAAGGCGTGCGATAGATTGCCCGCTCAAGAGCTCTTATTGGATCCCTTTCTTGCCTCCGATGATGGAGGACCGCTCCTGCTCACGCCGAAAGCTTCAAGTGGAAGTTCAACTCCTAAAAAGACGACGACGGCGATGAATTTAATGGTGCCGTCGATTATTGTGCCCGATCTTTTGAGGAATACCAACATGACTATCACGGGGTCTATGAATTCAGAAGATGACACCATCTATCTCAAAGTGCAAATTACTGAAAAAGATGGTACGTGCATCAATTCTTGTTCTGTTTACGTTCAATGTACTCAAATTATTTGTAAGAGGGGCGACCTAGAGGCATCGGTTTCAGCGTGTTGACTCTTTTTTGGAGATCATTATGCTAAAGACACTGCTAGGAAAGAGAGTTCTCCATGAGCGGCCTGATCTCCAGATTGTTGATTTTGAACAGAAGATTACACCCGCTTATGAAATTGTGAGAGATGATTTAAAACGTTATGTTTCAATTGAAGCCACCATCAAAGTATTGACATGCTTTATTGTTTAGTCTATCCTACAGGTAGGGCAATATGTTCAATTTTATTTCCTAATTCTTTTCATTCAGTACTAGCTTCTTTTTTGGCTGACTTCGTCGTAAACATTGTCCTTCTTGTGTTAATAACAGGAAATGCGAGAAACATATACTTTCCCTTCGATATCGTGAATGACACCGCGCTAGATGTCGCTTTGGAGATGGTGAGGGAACTAGAAATTTCCAATCGGGAGCCAATGGAGATCGCCAAGATGATCGAGGAGGAGATATCTTCTCTCGTTCCGACGTGGAAAAAATCCTGCCTCCCATTAAAGAATCACCACGATAGCTTTAGTTACCAAGATGATGACGATGACGAGGAAACACGCCCTCCGTTTCACACCTTCTCCTCTTGTTCTTCCTCCCATGCATCTCTCCCAAATTTCAACTCACCGTTCTCTGATGCAAATCTCAAGGACGTCTGCAACAACATGATGAATATTAGCCTGGATTGGCTGCAAGGTATAAAGTTACATATAAGAAAATCTGAAAACTTTTTTTGCTTCCAAAAAGGCAGGAAGAATCTTTGTTGGAAATTTCTCCAGATTGTGGATTTAGAACATATTTGAGATATATGCACGTTGTTCTTTTCTATCATTGCGACATAGAACTTAATTGTGCAAATCCATGCAGATCATGATGTCTTTGCGCATGATGAGGCAACTTCTCCAAGCTCAGTGACCTCTCTGAAGTACTCGAATTTCAGCTACTGCTCAAGCAACGAAGACGATTATGATACAAGTCCCCGTGGGGACCCTCTTTGCTTCGCGAAAACCCACCAATCCACAAGATTCTGTCCCGAAGAGTGCAAGAGAGTGAATGATAACTACCAACGGAACAATGCGCAGTTTGACGCTCAGAGAGGTCAACATTTCGCGAATCACAAGCAGAAGATAGCACGGATCCAGTCGCTCGTGGACTTCCGGAGCCAGCTGTTGCACCGTTCTCTCGTGGAGGAGATCAACAAGAGGCGCATGTTCAAGACCGTCGGAGCAGTTGAAAACATCGGATTTCAAGAACCTTGTGACTTCGCTGGGACTTCTTGCAGAGATAGCGAGAAGCAACGATTTGGATGGTGAAGTTACTACTTCAATTACGCCCTCAAACGCCATATATTGTATTGGTGGCGGTTTTCCTACACATAATGGTGTAACGTGTGTGATTAGTAATGCATTGTACGAACATATAAGTACTGAGTTTATAATGGTGCTTATTCTGTGTGTTTGAAGTGTTTTGCAGTTCTGTGATTGTATGAACCTTGTAATAAATGCATGAACCATGATTTGCATGCAATTGTCATGGAAAATGATATGCCTACATAGTGAAAAAAACGTAACACTTCCTCTCCAAAGGTCTTAAGTCATTGCTAAGCATGTGGAGGTGGTAATTTCTGACTTGACTCAAGAATCTGCACAACTCACCGAAAACTCACCCAAACCCGAGTTGATTGAAATATTTATCGACCCGAATCCGTTGGGTTCAAGTCTGAGACAACCTGCACCCACGATAAACCTTGAAGGAATTCGAAATCGATCCAATCCGAATTGGAAACTAACCAAAGCAGACATTTGCCCATGGTATTGATTTTAACACGATTGAACATGAAACCGGAGATAAAACGGCGTAATTTGTCATGGAGCACTATCCAAATCAGGCTCATCCGAAGAAAATGAAACTCATCAAGATGTTACAAAAGTTGATTGACCTGAACCGAACTTGATCCATTTTAATTTCAAAAGAACCTGTTAGAGATAATTTAGATAATTCTCTAGGATATTTTCCTACATTAGAGATAATTATAATATTTCTGTTGGTTTTTTGTATCTCTCAAGATTGTGCGATATCACCTTTGATTGTGCATATCTTGATTGAAATATAATGCCTTTGATAGTCTCTATCATAAATCATTTAAATAGGCTGATGTACTATTCATTATGATATATTGAAATATATACAATTTCCCACATTTCTCTCTTCCGCAATTCTTATATTTAACTTGGTATCAGAGCTAGTCGATCCTGAAGTGCACCCGGTGCACACCCAAGTGCGTATTTGGAGCTAATATTAGAGCTGGTGGTTTGTTCCAATGTTTGATGGATGAAGTTGGTGTAATTTCCAGGCAATGGACATTGTGGTGTAACAATGCAGGCCCGGTGGTCATATCTTGATGCAAAAGGCTACCTGAATTAAAGGGGAGCTCACACATGAGGTGAGATTATTTGGATGCACGTGTTAGTTGTGCTAGAGAAATCTCACATCGGAGAATTGATATGGTGTAGAGCAGTTAATATATCATAATTGGCTCATAACTCATTGGTTTAAGCTTTTGAGTAAAGATGAGTCAACTGGATATGTTAACAGGCTTGGACTTAAGCTCTCTCTCTATGATATCCCCAGGTGAAGGGTATTGGACTTTTGCTATGCGCTCCCTAACAACTTGGTATTAGAGCTAGTCGATCCTAAAGTGCACCCAGTGCACACCCAAGTGCGTATCTGGAGCTAATATTGTTTCTTGTCATTGTTTTTCCAATACGTCCTAATATCCTCAAATCAAGTTGATTTCAACATTGTTCATCTCGTCCGATAGCCAATCATCTACAGAGCCCTGTTATCTGAGGAAGCACTTATCGAGTCCTTTGCATAATAGTCATGTTAACACTCGCACTCACCTCGTCGCCTGTCGAGCCTTTTTCATGGAGGTGGCTTTCTTTCGATGCCAGTCACACAAGCCCCATTCTAGTAACTATTTTCCAAGCTAACCGTATAGGCCGCTTGATGTTACGATGCCAACCGTATAGGCCGTGTCACTCAGTTACTGTTTTGCAAGCCAGCCACATCAATCACTTGTTGTTTCCCCTCCGATTATCGATGTTTTGCGTGTCGTCTTGAGAAACTCGCCGCTCTCAGACTAGCAAGATTTGAAGTTTCGCCATGAGGACGTTGCCTAATCCGCCAGCCACTGGACACTGTTCAGACTAGTATTCAAACTCAAGTTGACATCATTTATGCATCTTGAGTTTGAGGAAGGATGTTAGAGATAATTAAGATAATTTTCTAGGATATTTTCCTATATTAGAGACAATTAGAATATTTCTGTTGGTTTTTTGTATCTTTCAAGATTGTGCGATTTCACCTTTGATTGTGCATATCTTGATTGATATATATTGCCTTTGATAGTCTCTCTCATAAAGCCTATAAATAGGTTGATGTACTATTCATTTTGATATATCGAAATATATGCAATTTTCCACATTTATCTCTTCTGCATTCTTATATTTAACTGAACCAATATGTAAAAACTATTTGTACTCAAAACAACCTTATTCAAAATCGATTCGATCCCCCCATTTGTCATCTCTACTCTACATAGACATGGACCACAATTTAATTCATTTGCAACCTAATGATAGAAAAGACCTTTATGTGTCAAAGGATCTCCATATCAAAAACAATAAATGATTAGGTATGAGAAATCACAGGGGTAGGCTCCTATGTTTTACCCTATTCATTAGAGATGTGACTTTAATTAGTGGCGACTGCTTTCAATCATAAAAGATGAGATCATGAGTAGAGTACTAATTACTACTATTAAACCCTAACTAATTAAAGCATTTCGGAATTTGGATTTCTTCCTAAGCAAGGAGTGTTACCCGAATGGTCCTTGGGCGGGACTGTTGGTGTATATTCATGAAGAATTTGTCGAATCGAATCGTCAAGCAGAAGATGCGCTTTGTTGTATTAAAGAACAAGTCCTTATAAAGTACCAGAAGAGTAAAGTAAGCTCGGCCTACCTATCGACTCTAGAGTAACTAAAAACCCATCCAAGATTGCAGGCCTCAAATGGAACTAGAAGAAACATGGACCAAGCCAGCACCTATCAGTGCTTAATTGAACGAGCAAAGGGTAGTTCATGATAATGAACCTGCCAGCTAATGACCAATAATTCACATTGACGACCACACCATGAATCACATGATTCGACATATGATTGGACTGATGATCAGAGCCATTTACGCTTTCATAAAAACAAGAAACGCCAATTGCCCGTCTGATGAATTTGTCGCCCCACATAAGCAATCAATCGATGTCTTCGGCTATGTGACAGTTCCGATTGACGAGACTCATCGGTTTTGGTTGGATAAAACCCCTACGATTAAGGTTCAATCAGCATTGCCTCGTACAAATACGATTGCTCTTTTCGGTGAATTAATCATTCAGGCTGATTGATAAAATAATTAAAATATTAAATTACGTCTTCATCTAACAGTTTAGACTTTTAGAATAATTAATAGTAATCCCATAAAATCTCACATGGTATCAGAAGTAGAGGTCCTGAGTTCAAATCTTTCCAGACCCCATTTGCCTTCTCAATTAATTATGTCCACGCTTAGTACTAGGTAAAAAGACCAGATTAAGCGTGAGGGGGAGTGATAGAATAATTAAAATATTAAATCACGCCTTCATCTAACAGTTTAAGCTTTTAAAATAGTTAGTAGTGCTTGACCAAAAAAAAAAAATAGTTAGTAGTGGCCTCACAAAATCTCACACTGATAAATCAAGATCAGACGGGGACCCATGTGAATCTGCTCTAATACAACTCGGCTTTTGCCGCTTGCACACTATAACGAGAGTTTACTGTTAATATAAAGAATGAAAATTGTTTATGCGACTGTCGTAAATCTATTATGATAATAACAATCTGTTTTGGGTCAAAAAAATAATAATAAGTTTGGTTGAAAGGCACTTGAATATCAAGTTTGGTTGATTTTGTTTAGGGAAAGGATATATTCTCAACAATAATAGTTTGCTCAACAACTTAATGCCTAAATGGTTTTCTTCTGCTGCAATAATTAACTTCTCCCAGAAATGTTTTCACAACTTTACATAGAATATTTTGCATAGAAATAGTGGAAGGAAACCACAAATACTAAAGTTGTGGAAATATCATTAGCGTGTGACTAAGTGCCGGCCACTCTACTTTTTAGTCATTATTGATGGGTCCTTCAAAATATGACAAAAAGAGAAGAGGACATTTGACGTTAGGAGGAGGTAACTCTGGCTAGTGTTTCCAAAGCCATTGCTATGATTGTCTTTTGCAACGATTATATTTTTCTGGATTCCCCAGATGAAGAAATCTCCAACTACTTCTCTAATTGGACGTGGATTACATATATGGCATCATTTACATGCTTACTTAACTAAAACAAATGTGAATATTGTCTATGTTACTATTTTTTTTTTACTTTTCCCCGCGTGGGAATCGGGTTTGAACCCACCGGTTTTTTCCTAAACTAACCAGTTGGTTCTAGGATCATAGGTTAATTGAAGTTCTACATTAGGAACTAACCCATCTTGGAACCAATCATCCCCATGAGAGAGAGAAGTGACATGGGTAGAGAAGTTGAGGCAGAGGTGATTGGTCATCGGAGAATGACAAGAGGCAAAGGAAGAGAAAAGAGAGATTGGTGTTGAGGTTTCATTGAAGACTTCTTCTTCATAAGGATAATTTCGGTAAAGTGGGAGAAAATTAGTAATGTAGGAGATCGTCGGTGTGTAAATTATTAAAATTATGCAAACTAAAATGTCAGCTAATCCCTAAGTGGAGAGATAAGGATCTGGCTCTTTCCACGTGATTCAAGCTTCCAAGAGGAGTACTCGAAGTAATCACCGAATGTGGTAACTCTTTTCGAGATGGGTGTTAGTTTATATATTACTCAACAAGACCTCTTTCATTCCATTTGGGACTTGGGATGTCACAAACTCTTACTTAAATTACTGACGTCCTATCTCCCTATTCGAAATTTGGTTTGGTTTATTCCTATCCCATATGCTTGAGACCCATCGGGAGTTGCCCTTTGTCCAAGCTCCTTCTCTCCAATGTGATCACTCCCTACCCTCGTTGAATTGGGTATTTGCCCAATCTGACCACAACTCATACATTTATCAGGAGTCTTGCTCTAAATCATCTGTAATGTCATAACCCATTTAAAGTGGATCAAACCTCCAAAAGGATTGGTCAAAGTAATCACTTAAATTGGTGACCATTTATGGTGAATATTAGCTTATATATTACTTAACAAGGCTTCTTTTATCGAATATAGGATTTGGGATGTCACACCAATACTTTATTTGGTGCCACGAACTTTTCGATAAATAACTAACTCCGGAACAAATCAATGATACCAATTTTATAAATCGCAATTTTAAAGATTAAGTCATTGGAATAGATATATTGAGCTCTCTCTATATATGCAAAATTGAAAACTTAACTGGTGACCGCCGCAAAGGGAGTTATTCTTCTCTCCGGATGCAACACGACCTACATTTCTCGCAAAGTACTTGAAAAAGATGCCCAAGCAAATGATGCCAACCCCTTTCCCGATAAGGATGTGTTAACCAATTCTTTTCATGAAAATTTTTTATGGTGACTATTGGTGATGAGTTTGCAATATCCTATACGACACCAAGGCGAAGGACGAGTTGACAGCAGAGGAAAACAAAGATAAACAGCAAGTGCTTGTCAATCAGAATCAAATCGAAGTCACCCCGATGCTGTATCTCCCCGTCATGTCTATTGTCTACTCAGGAAAGTATGAAAATTAGGGTTTTGCCGTGTGCATTATAATGGAACCCTAATGAGAATTTTGTCTTTTTGTTTCGTAAAAGTGCGTGTGCAGAAAGAACAGCTCATGTAGACACATAGGAGTCAGCAAAGCTTTACTGAATTAGTGCCAGCCGTATGCAATGAATATGTAATGTAAATGTAGTTACACCATGTACGTCCCATGTTCCTTGATTTGAATTTTTTTTTTTATCGGGAGAGAGCTTACTTCTATAGATATGTAAATCCCGAACTCACGAAGGACTACATTAATCTCGAGAGTTAGGTAAGATGCAAGATATTACGAGATTGTTTGCGCCCCGTGATATGGGGAATTGAAAATAACATTTGTATACTCAAACTGTGATTTATCAACCGGGCCTTAAAAAGCATTCTTTGTTGTTCATATTGCCATCTACGACCCAGAACATGTAAAGGATAAATCTATAGTCTGAAGTTGCTACTCATCCTGTGTGCGTATATTTGGAAAAGACACAAGCAAGTGGTAATAAAATAGAATTCATATACGATTGACCGATAGAATAAGCCCTTTTAAAAAAAGAGATTATCTCATTGAGTAGCCATGACACGGCGAAGAGAAAATAATAAAGATTGCTCCCCTACCATTGAGCACGTTGTAGCCATGTAAACCCTAGCTAAGGTAAAATACGATCTTGACATTGCCCAAGCGGAGTGAGATCTTAAGCAAACCCGTGAGGGTTAGACGAGCAATTTTAAAGAACCAAGATATACTGATGACAGGCACACGATTCGTCGATGAAAACAAGGAACAAGCGACACATTTCTTACTCATCGAAACAAAACAAGAAAACCCTCGTTTAGAGTTCGAGGGTACGCCTTACTTAATTTGCAAAATGAGTGCAAAATTTCACAAGTATACCAACTTCATCAAAATAAACGATTTTCCTGAAACAATGTTGGATATATTTATGTAGGAAAAGGCCACAAAAAGCTTCAAATTATGCCTATTGCGACACATTTACCATGTACTTTTTTTGTGACATCAAAAATATCAAATTATGCCGACTGTGATATATTTATCCTCAACGTTTTCTTGTGACATAAAAAACCCCACACTTGTATCTATGTGACATATTTACCCTTTATCAAGGTTTCATTAAATGATTTTTCAGCCAAAATAATGTTATTTTTATTTCACTTAAGCGCCATGTCAACACTGTTTGTTTTGTAATGTTTATATAAATAGATTTTTAACGATTCTCATTGATAGAAATTTGATAAAATATGTACAAGTTTGGGAGCCGCAGAAAAAAATTAAAGTGGGTATAGTTTATGATTTTTTATGGCTTTTACCAATATATGCTGTAAAAGTGTGCTTGAGATGAAAACAAAATATACCAAAAAACAATCGTATGTTTGACCCGCACGTGGCCACAGACGGTCAAATCTCGAGATGATTGAATGATTGTTTGGACTTTTCTTACAGAGAAAAAAAGAAGAAAAAGACCATGAGTACACAAGTACGTGCGGTCCGAACAAGAATTGTAGTGGGAGGAGGACATTGTAGGGGCACTGTCTAGCGGCAAAGTCTACAGCGGCATTGCTAAAGCAATGCCCCAGAATCTCCGGACTCGTGTTGGCCATGAGCTGTGAGCTATTCATTGTTGTTGAAGATATACGTGTGTTTCAATCGTGAAATATAATAAACAAAAACAAGAAGGTAAAAAGATGCAGAAGAGGAGACTTTTCTTTCACAACCGACAGGATCTCCAAAGATTGCCATCGACATTGATCTAACATAAAACCGTGCAATCACTGTCCGAGGTCATTGAATAAAGGGTAGAGCTTGTACTGACATGGAAATTGAGGAGAATTGATTAGAGCTAAGTCGTTTGGACTATTTCCATCTGTTGATCCCGTATCCATGATGCTATTGACCATAAGTTAACATTTATTCGGCATATAAAATGAATTATCGAATTGAGAAACGTCGTCTCAGGTCCGGTGCTCGGAGAAGTCCGCATTTGCTACGCACGAAATTTAACTCGGGATTGCAGATTTGATCGCAAGTTATTCTTGTCCTCCCTTGAACAATTTGGTTTTCCTAAGCTTGGCAGGTTCAAAGTGAGGCTGTTTAAGCAAGTCTAGCTATCTATCTATTGTTAGAAAGTCCAACTCAAAATGTTAAGACGTTCACGAAAAGGATAACTCTTGTTTTGATACTATATTAGAATGTCCAAACCAAAAGTTTAAACCGACGGATGAAGGGAAGTTGATGCGGAATCTATTAGTGGTGCGTTTCTGGACCGATTGGACAGGCAGAAGTCCAAATGGAAGGCGAAACGGTGATGCGACTAGAACCGGCGGACCCGGTCGACGACATCGGATTTTTTTTATGAGTTAATTTAAAAAGGCAGTTTCCTAATTTTGATGTTTTACGCTTTCCAATTTTAGTAGGGTTATGTTATAGGTATATAAGCTTGTTTAAGGGTTTGTTTTGACATTCAGAACATTATCATCAATATTGAATTTCGAGATTTCTTTCTCTAAGCAAGGTTTTGCTTGAATTACTCGCTGAATGCTACGTCAGGTGATATCAAAGCCTATGGCGACTGGCGGTGGTCTTCGTGACGATGCTCAGGAGACTGGAGCCCCAACCCTTGGGGACGACGCGCTGCAACATTTGGAGCAGCGTTTAATGGAACGCTTGGATCAACGATTCGATCAAAGTCTTCGTCGTTTCGAAGAACGATTTGACGAGTTAACAGAACGATTCGAAGGTCTCGGCGTTGATGTGAACCAGAATCGGCGGAACGACAGAAGGCCGGGTGCAGATCTTGCTCGTGGTGATCCTGTTGATAGGCCTGTTCTTGTCCGCAAGCAGAATAACCCTCTATTTTCAGAGAGTTCGGAAGAAGAAGAAACTGAAATTTTTTATGAGGAACGTGCTGATTATGGCGGCAGACATTGTCATGGAGGATTTCAAAGAGGATATGATAGGAGAGATGGAAGAAGACGCTACGACGATCGTGAAGGTAACGACTTTAAATTGAAAGTCGATATTCCTTATTTTAATGGAAGTCTGTGCATAGAAGAATTTCTGGATTGGCTTGCTGATATAGATAGATTTTTCGACTATATGGAGACCCCTGGTGAGAAAATGGTGCGATTAGTAGCCTGTAGATTAAAGGGGGTGCGTCTGCATGGTGGGAGAGATTGCAGAATAAGAGGGAGCGAGAAGGGAAAGATAGAGTTCGAACTTGGACTAGAATGAGGAGGCTGTTGAAGCAGGAATTCCTTCCACCCGATTATGAATAGATTATGTTCCAGCAGTACCAACATTGCCAGCAGGGCAATCGGACTGTGCATGAGTATACGGCCGAATTTATGAGATTGGCGGAGCGGAATAATTTATCAGAGACGGAGGGATAGCAGGTGGCCAGATATCTCGATGGTTTGAAGCCCTTCATTCGAGATAAAATTGGAGTGCAGTTTCTGCGAAATTTAACTGAAGCCAAGAATATGGCAATGAAGGCAGAATTGATGCAGCAAGATAGAGGAAGAAGAGGCTACGAAAATTATCGAGGTAGGAGTTCGAGCAATTCGATAGAGGAGCAGTTTCAATAATCGCTTTAACGCAAGGCGAAATCAGGAAGATAAGGCGGTAAAAAAGCGCCCTATGAACGATGCGAGGGATAAGGGAACGCAAGCACAGAAAACTGCGAACCCTAACCCTTATGCTAAACCAACCGCGATAAAGTGTTACAGGTGTAATCAGCCTGGGCACCGATCTAATGAATGCCTTCAGAGAAAGACCGTAAACGTAGCAGCGAGAGAAGAGGAGGAGGATGGATATTGCTGTGCGCCGGATGGTGAGGATGATGATTTTGAAGATGAAGAAGAGGAGCAAGTAAACTGTGTGGTGCACAGGATGATGTTGACCCCAAAACAGGAAGATGATTCGCAGCGCCATCAGTTATTCCGAACCAGGTACACCATTCTGGGAAAGATCTTTGCTGTGGTTATTGATAGTGGAAGCATGGAGAATATCATTGGGAAGGAGGCAGTGAAGAAGTTGGGAATACTCTTGGAGAAGCATCCTAATCCCTATACGTTAGAATGGATTAAATCTGGAATGGAAAGCATTCAGGTGATTGAACGATGCAAAATTCCATTCTCCATCGATAAATATCATGATGAGCTGTATTGTGATGTAGTAGATATGGATGTATGTCATATGTTATTTGGGAGACCGTGGCAATTTGATGTAGATGCTTAGCATTCGGGAAGGAGCAATCGGTATAACCTCGTGAAGGATGGAGTGAAGTATACGTTACTGCCACTGAAGAACAAAGGAAAACAATCTGCTGAAAATAATTTCCTTACCCTTACGAGGAAATTTGAAGTTGAGGTTAAGGAGACTCGACAGATTCACGTGCTGGTCGTGAAACAAGCAATTGAGACTGATGCTGAATTATAAGTGGAGGAGCAGCCTAAAGCAGTCAGGCCTTTATTGAAGGAATTTAGCGAACTGATGCCTGAAGAGATTCCAGATAGGTTGCCGCCTATGCGCGATATTCAGCACCATATATACTTAATTCCTGGTGCTAGTCTGCCGAATTTACCGCACTACAGGACGAGTCCTAAAGAGAGCGAGATTCTAAAAGAGAAGGTGGAGGAGTTGTTGCGAAAGGGACACATTCAGAATAGTATGAGCCCATGTGCTGTTCCGGCCTTGTTGACTCCTAAGAAAGATGGGAGTTGGCGGATGTGTGTAGATAGCAGGGCCATTAATAAGATAACCGTGGGTTACAAGTTTTCAATTCCGAGATTGGATGACATGCTGGATAGGTTGCACGGTGCTAAGTGGTTTTCGAAGCTGGATTTGAAGAATGGATACCATCATATTCGGATTCGGGTCGGAAATGAGTGGAAAACAGCTTTCAAAACAAAGGAGGGGTTGTACGAATGGTTAGTGATGCCTTTCGAACTTTCCAATGCTGCAAGCACTTTCATGAGACTTATGAATCAGGTTCTGAAATCTTTTATTGGCAAATTTGTTGTAGTTTATTTTGATGATATCCTGATTTATAGTAAGACCGAGGAGGATCATCTATTGCACTTAAGGGAGGTGTTGACAGCTTTGCAGATTAATAAGCTGTATATTAATCTTAAGAAGTGCAGTTTTTTAACTAATAAACTGTTATTCTTGGGATTTATTATTATTGCTGAAGGAATAGAGGTAGATGAGAGGAAGGTAAGAGCAATCAGAGAGTGGCCGACTCCTAAAACAGTTTCTGATGTTAGGAGTTTTCATGGGTTGGCTACTTTTTATCGGCGATTTATTAAGAATTTTAGTACTATCGCAGCCCCAATTACTGAATGTATGAAGAAAGGCAAATTTCTATGGGGAGAGGAAGCTGAGAATAGTTTCGCTATTATAAAGGAGAAGTTATGTACTGCACATGTTCTTGCTTTACCTGATTTTGATAAACTGTTTGAAGTGGACTGTGGTGCTAGTGGAGTGGGTATAGGAGTTGTTTTATCTCAAGAGCGCAGACCAATTTGCTATTTCAGTGAGAAGCTTAGCGAGGCAAGACAGAAGTGGAGCACTTATGACAAAGAATTCTATTCTGTCGTAAGGGCTTTGAAGACCTGGGAGCATTATTTAATTGGGAAAGAATTCGTCCTTTATTCTGATCATGAAACTTTGAAGTATCTAAATAGTCAGAAGAGGATTAGCAAAGATATGCATGCGCGATGGTGTCAATTTTTGCAAAAATTTCCTTTCAGATTACAGCATAAGTCAAGTGTGCATAATGTCGTAGCAGATGCATTGAGTAGGAGAGCTGGCTTGTTGATTACATTAAGTCAAGACATCTTGGGGTTTGAGCAGTTGAAAGATTGTTATGCAGATGATGATGACTTTGGGCAAATTTGGAAGTCATGTGCTTCTGGTCAACCTGTGCAAGAATTTTATGTGCAGGATGGCTATTTGATGCGTAGCAACCAGCTTTGCCTTCCTCGAACATCATTACGAGAGAAGGTAATTCGTGATTTACATGATGGAGGATTAGCTGCACACCTGGGTCGTGATAAAACTATTGCTGCAGTCCGGGAGCGATTTTACTGGCCCCAGTTGCATAGAGATGTCAGCAGGTACGTACAAAAGTGTTATGTTTGCCAGACTGCTAAGGGGAAATCTAATAATACAGGTTTATATATGCCATTACCTATTCCTGACAATATATGGGAAGATCTGTCCATGGATTTTGTACTTGGTTTACCACGGACACAAAGAGGCGTGGATTCTGTTTTCGTTATGGTTGACAGATTTTCCAAGATGGCGCTCTTCCTTCCTTGTAGGAAAACTTCTGATGTAGTAAGTGTGGCCAGATTATTCTTTAAGGAAGTGGTTCGTTTGCATGGTGTGCCCAAGTCTATTACCTCAGATAGGGATACTAAATTTCTAGGGCATTTTTGGCGGACTTTATGGAAACTGTTTGATTCATCTTTGAATTTCAGTAGCACTGCTCACCCGCAGACTGATAGGCAAACAGAGGTGGTTAATAGAACTCTGGAAAACTTGATTCGAAGCATTTGTAGAGATAAGCCGAAGTAATGGGATGTTGCTTTATCACAAGCAGAGTTTGCTTATAATAATGTAGTTCATAGTTCTATTGGCAAGCCGCCTTTTTCTATTGTTTATACAAAGGCGGCTTAGCATACTCTGGATTTGGTACAGTTGCCTAAGCAAGCGGATAAAAGTGTAACAGCGGATCATATGGCTAAACAGATTGTGAAGGTGCATCATGAAGTCAAACAGAAGCTGGAGGAAGCTAATCAGAAGTATAAAGTTGCAGCAGACAAACACAGGCAGAAGCAGATGTTTGCGATAGGTGATCAAGTCATGATTTTTCTTCGTAAAGAGCGATTACCAGTTGGATCTTATAGTAAATTGTAGCAAAGGAAGTATGGACCTTACACTATCAGCAAGAAGATCAACGATAATGCTTATGTTATAGACCTTCCACATAGTATGGGCATATCTAACACTTTCAATGTTGCTGATTTATCACCGTTTCATGAGTCCACAGAGCCGTTATATCCAGATCCTGATTTTAACTCGAGGACGAGTTATTTTCAAGTGGAGGAGAATGATGCGGAATCTATTAGTGGTGCGTTTCTGGACCGATTGGATAGGCAGAAGTCCAAACGGAAGGCGAAACGTTGATGCGACTAGAACCGGCGGACCCGGTCGACGGCATCGGATATTTTTTTATGAGTTAATTTAAAAAGGCAGTTTCCTAATTTTGATGTTTTACGCTTTCCAATTTTAGGAGGGTTATGTTATAGGTATATAAGCTTGTTTAAGGGTTTGTTTTGACATTCAGAACATTACCATCAATATTGAATTTCGAGATTTCTTTCTCTAAGCAAGGTTTTGCTTGAATTACTCACTAAACGCTACGTCAGAAGTTACATGAATATAAAAAGTATTTAGGACTCGTTCTCAAGCGATGTGGGATAATACTTCAACAGTACCATTTACATAGGATTTGATGTTAGCTTGTGTTTCTTAATGATACACGGCGAAAGGCCATTTAATTGATCAATCGATTCAACCAAACCAAAGGGATTGCCTCGTGGAACACTATCGATTCGCCAATTCTACATGTGTGTATCCCTTCAGATCCAATTTAGCTACTCATGTTTTTATTCTTGGATTGCTCTATTAATATGAAATGCAATTGCATACACAAGAGACACCCTAGCGATGAGCCCCATGGTCAATGGTCTTTGTTCTTGCTCTATTAGAATTCTTCTTGTTCTACAGATCAACTTGTGGCAATCGTCAAGTGCATTGAACTTCCTTCTCTACAATTGCCTATCTTTTCGCCTAAATTCGAGAGAGAGAGAGAACGTCGCAAGATTTCCTTCCACAATTATAATAACGTTGCTTCATGAACCAAAGTCAAAGTTTTGGATTCATGTGGTCAGAGGGTGGCCCAATAGAAACATATAGATGGTTGCGGAGTTTCGATGGTGAATCTGCTGCCCCCCTCAATTATTCGATTTTAATAAGGTGAACATTTTCCTAGTTGCTGCTCAACTGTCTCTTCGCACCTCAACAAGGACAAAATTCAATAAGTTCTATAATGCCTCGCGATAGTGTCTGGTGTTGACTTAAGACAAACGTGAATTGGGGAAAAGGAGAAACGAAATCGAAAAATTGTGGGATGAGAATAATTTATAGTCTAAATTGTAGAATTTGGTAGGCAGCTTTAGTTTCTAGACTAAGTGATGAGCATCCAAGCTAAGTTCTATGGCTTTACCTATTAGGTGGAGCAACCAACGCATTGGTTTACATATAAAAGGCCCCGTGGAATTTCGTCTCAAAAGACGCCAAACTTTTAAAGCTCTTTAACCCATGTACAAGTGGAATAAAAGACCACAAAACGAGGCTATCAAAGGATCTTCACCACTTCGACCAAAAAAAAAAAATTATCTTCACCACAAGAACTTTTTGTTGCATCCAAAGTATGACAGTCGGAAAAAGTATTAAAAAAGTCTTAAACCTTTCAATTTGACTAATTTAATCATGAACATTTTCACATTGGTACTAATTTAGTCCATCCGGCCAATTTAGGCCAAAATTGCTAACGTGGATATTTTTTTAATAATTTTTTGAATTTTTTTTCTTTTTTACTTTCTTTTTCTCCTCATATGAGGGAGGGTTGCCCTCGCCACCACAAGCAAGGGTCGACCTCGCCTGGCCAAGCACAAGCGCCAGCGAGGCCAACCCTTGCCCAACTGATGCTCGACGAGGCCGACCCTCCCTCAGGTGAGCCTAGCCTTCGTTGCCATCAGCATAGGCCATGGAAGAAAAAGAAAGAGTTTAGAAAGAAAAGAAAGAACAAAATTTTAGAAAAGATTATTAAAAAAATGTCCACGTCAGCGCCAGCCATGCCACGTAGGCGGCCGGCGTGCACGTCAGCAGTTTCCTGCCTAAATTGACCAGATGGACTCAATTGGTATTAATGTGAAAAGGTTTAAGACTAAATTGGTCCAATTGAAAGGTTTAAGACTAAATTGATATCGATGAAATAGGTTTATGATTTTTTGGTAATTTTTCCTATGATAGTCCCGTTCTCCTAATTTGATTACCATATTATATATGTTGTAGACTTCCTCGAATGATAACCCTTACAACTGTTATAGTCTTTATGGATGCTGTGTTTCAAAAATACCTAAAAATTTATGGTGGAATAGAAGCATGAGAGGAGTAGTGATTAGTTAATATTGGCACAAATTGAGGCTCTCATGACATGTTATAGTCAGGAATGAAGATCGATTGGGTTTAATCAGGGTTGTACTCTGGCAAAAAATCAGTAGTTCCCAACTGGGTTTTTGGAAATACATAGGTAGTATTTACCAAATTCTACAATATTCTATACACAATTTCGAAAAGAGTCTAGCCAGTCCGTCTCTATAATGACTTATATGTGTATCACATCAACTGGACAGGAGAAGCAACTAGAGTTGAGTTCTTTGTTGGACCGATAAATCATAAATCCATAAGGACCGATTGCGGGCAATAGCATCTTCTACTTTTTCCAATTACTTGGTAATTTCTACTCTTAATGGATAGCAACCACAAGTATTATATAAATTTAGGAATTATTAAAGTGAGAACTAATATATTAAAAGTACATTTACCAATATATGCTTCCGGAAAGAGTCCTGCAAGCATGACCGCTCCGTCAGTTTTATAAATGACGAAGGAATAGTGGCCAGAAGTTTTTCAAATGAAAACTAGAAACCAAGCAAATCAGCTATCCTTTATTTTCATACTTTTTTTTCCCTTAAATAATTTTCTTCTCTCCCTTCTCTGTCATTTCATCTACTCAAAGATAACTATGACCTTTAAACCCGCCTTTTGTAAAAAGAAAAATAGACTCTATTCCCCTTGTACACTATACGTTCTTCCATTTATTCACGTGATGCCGACTAGTCAATTTATTTGTGGGTTTTACGTTAAAATTACGACCATGAAGAGATTACAATATGTATATGAAACTATTTATTTAGATTTCAATTCATGAGTGCAAGTATGGCTTTGACATGGACCATGCAAGTTTGAGATGGTACTAAAGTTTCCTATCAACACAATATTGCGATGTCCCCAACATTAGTATCCTTATTTAACAAAGTAGGCAGCCTTGCCCAACCTTCTGCCAACACGATATTTGTACCTACATGACTTTAAAACATGTCATGCTGATCGGTGGAAAATCAATGAGATATCTGACGCCAAATCATTTAAATTTATTCTTTTTATGTGACATCAATTTACATATCCTAACTCCTCCATATATAATAATTAAATCAATTAAACTAGTTGACACATTTCCGGTATCAACGTTTCAAAATATATATTAGTATATTTCATTTGTTCAAAAGTAATTCAATACACTGTGCTTATGTTTATCACTATCACATAACTCACTTCCTGTATGAGTAAGACCATCAAATGGTGAATGCCCAATACATTTATCTGAGGAGGAAATTATATGAAACAAACCAGCAAAGAAGGTTATCACGTAACACGCTACCAAAGCATCTTTCTAGGAAATAAGTTATAAACCTTATGTACATAATGCAATCAAGTCATAAGCTTTTCAATTAATTTAATCAAGTCCTAAATCATTACCAAAAAGTATAATGGAGTCCTAAACTCTTCAAGTGGGTCCTAAAATTACTGAAAGTGCATTGAAAGTCCTAAAACTTGTCACGAAAGTACAATTGAGTTTTAAAACTTGCAAAAAGTGCAATCAAGTCCTTAAACTTGCTAAATTTGTGCAATTGAGTTCTTCCGTTAAGTTCGTTTAACTTAGCTAATAGAAAATGCTGACGTGGCTTTTTTTAATATTTTCTCTCTCCTATGTGGTGATAACATGGCTAAATCATGAAACGTAAAGCTAAAACGAGTTGTTTTGGCCCAAATCTAATTTTTAATATAAAATTTATTTAAATTCAATTTAAAAAATAAGCTAAATTAAAAAAAAAAAAAAAAAAAAAAAAAAAAAAAAAAAAAGGAAGGAGACAATCCTTGCTGCAGCTGCCACACCCGCTGCCACACCCTCGCTAGGAATGGCTGGCGACCCTCGACTAGATCTGGGCGAGGGCCCACGGTCGGCGAGGGTCACCAACCCCTGGCTAGGTCCCGACGACCCCTCGGCCAATAAGGGTGGGCTTGGGTGGCGAGGGTTGCAACCTTCACCGCCTATCTCGCTCGCTTTTTTATTTTAAATTTAGCTTATTTTTTAAATTGAATTTAAGTAAAATTTATATTAAAAATCAGATTTTGGATAAAACGACATCGTTTTAGCCAAGTGATCGCCGCGTATAATAGAGAAAATAATATTAAAAAAAGTCATATTAGCATTTTCCGTTAGTCAAGTTGGACGGAGTTAACAAAATGATTCGATTGAACCAATTTGACAAATTTTCGAATTTGATTACACTTTTAGTAAGTTTTATAAATCAAGTGCACTTTCTTGGGAAGTTTTTCAAATATATTGTTTTCTAGCTCCATCTTTCTGTGCTTGCGAAATAGTTCAACGATCATTTTTTCACCCCTTCAATATTATTCCCACTTTTTAGAAATTGGCTTGTTAAAAGAAATAATAATAAATAAAACAAAGTACAAATACAGTATTTAAAGAATAGTCCCCAGATGTAGCTATATCAATGTCCACAGTCGATTTGCGAGGCCCCTACCCACACATGTCATGTCCCTATTACTCTATCCTTCGTTTTCTCGCTCCATAATAATCTTTCTTTCTTTTTTTGGTCCAAATAATTATCTTTCTTCACCAGCATAATAATGCCCGTTCAGATCATGAGAAGAAATTTTTGTATGCATAATAAATCAATAAATGATGGAAAATTTATGAATGTACAGAGCCATTGAAAAATCCCGGATCACTTTACTATGAAATTTCCATGTTCTTTATATATACTGTACTTATCAGTTTAAGTTTTTGAATTAGAACTTTCTAATATAATATCATAGCTAAAGGTATGCGTCCACTCCGTTTGTTGAATTCCACGTATCGTGTAAGAGGGGATGTTGAAATATCTCCCATCGCTTGGCTATGAGTTCATATTGTCTTTGCGTACATGCTTCATTTATTGATAAAGCTTTCAATTGGACTTTCTAACACCTAATGGCAAAAGGTACTTCTCCTTCCTGCATCCGGCATAATCGTATTTGAAGTTATTAGTCACTTCATAAAGTGAACTTACAGAGATTATTAGATATTTAGGCAAGTATGTCACGTATACCATCCAACAGATATACACCGAATTGAGCTCGTCATGGTAGAAATCGATTTCCAGAATCAGTCTTCAGAATGCAAATTTGCAAGATTTCGTACTTAAGGAACCTTGTAATAAGCCTTATATCAAAAGTCAAAGTTAAATCTAACCAACCTAATAATTTATCAGTTCCTTCAAACCGGACATATCACTCAGATCGAACCAAATTTGCTTGAACACATCGACAATGACGTGATGATACTCATCTGAATTCAGCGAGAGATAGCAAGTGAGAAGCTCTTCCAAGTCCTTGGAAGCCTTGATGTTGTTCTCCACGATCATCTCCACCATCGACTCTCTGAAATCTCTCGCCGGGTCCGATGACGACTTCACTACCGCGAAGCTGTTTCCGAACCGTGTCGGATTGAGCGCTGCTGCCGGCGAGCTCCTCCGAGTGTGGCTCTCGAGCTTTATCTTCGCTAGTAGTCTCGGCGACTTGGTCTTCAGCTTTACTCCCGGAGAATGAGAATAATTCGCCGAAGATCGTCTTCTTGGACCGGTCTTGTGCTGTTCTTTCGCTGAGATATTGCTCTCTTCTTGCTTCGCTGAGCTGTTTCTGTGCATGAACTTGGGCTTCGTCACGATGGGAGGAAGCTGAAGCTGCGAAAACGAGTCCTGCTTTGAGTGCGGCTTTTTGGGTTCCTTGTCGAAAGAATGGTGATCCACGCGGATGATGGTGTCACTGCCGAAGATAGAGTTGACTCCATTGCTGCAGGTGGAGGAAGAAGAGGAGGAGGAACACGAAGTCGTCTTGCCGAGCGGCGGCGACTCGGCGACGAGAAGGCGGTCCAGACGGAACTCTTGGGTAGTAGGGAGAGGCTGAGGCAGAACCGCCGCCGGGAAGACATCGGAGGTGACGTCATCATGAGCTGGGTTGGCATGAGCAAAGGAACAATGGACTGGTTTTGGGTCTTGTTTGGATGGTATATCCCTTGGTGGGTCATGAGGAAAGTGAGAATGGGGCTGTGAGTGGTCTTGGAAGTTTTGATCTGGATGGAGATCTCTGGTGAAGTAGTAAGACTTTCTTGGAAGAGAGTGGCGGTCGTCGTGGTTGATGGTGGCGGCGGCGGCGGCGGTGGTGGTGGGTGGTTGCTTTTTCTTGGGTTTGGAGGGAGGGTTCTTGTGGTGGTGGTGGCGGCTTCTTGCTCTCTCCATGTCTCTCAGCTTGTGAAACCAGGCATTGGGTATCATCTCTGATAGCCTGAATTTGTAGATGCCCATCTCTCTCTCTCTCTCTCTCTCTCTCTATAGACAAAGGGAAGCAAATCTCTAGGGAGAGTTTGGGGACTAGAGGGGGGTGGCCTAGCAGATATATTGACCGTTGAGAGAGAAAGTTGTGTGTCTATGTAGAGTGGGGAGGAAGAATCTTTGCAAAGACTTTATGGTACCAAATTGCCCATCATATTTACTAAAATTGGTGTACTTTAGTGGATAAAGAAATGGGTGTGAATTGGACGCACCATATGGGATTGTTTCCACACACAATGAAAGTTCAAGTCACCCACCAAAATTGTGCTCTTATTCGATTTATAAAATCAGGGAGAATTGCATGCGTGTTGTGGATTAATTTATCTATGATGAACTTCCTCTCTTAAAAGAAAAGAAAGACGTAAACGATGGGTGAAGACTCAAGATCTTAATGGATAGTAAATTAAGTGAGGTCATATATGCCTAATGGTTGTTTGATGCTCAAGTTTCACATCCCATGGGAGAGACCTTGCAAAATGAGTCCTGAGTGATGTACACCTTCAAATGATCATCGTGTGAATGATCATCTAATTACTCTTTTTGAAGGTTTGATCCACGTGAATGTATTGAGCTCATATATAACGATCTAGCACATTATGATTGGAGCATGACCTTCTCTGGGAAATGCAGGGTTTGGAGGTGGACTACGCTCAAGTCAATTTGATAAGAGCATGGAGTGATTGCTGAGCAAGAGGGTTTGAATAAGGTATGGCTTGGAAAGCTCATATGAATGAGAAGGGGCACGAATTGTTGAGTCACGCATCAAATTGGGAAGTATCGATGGGCGGTATGGGCCTATTATGATGAGGATATCAGCGGTTTAAGTGGGAGATTATGATGCTCCAAGTTCCGTATCAATTGAGAGGGATCTTACAAAGTGATTCATAAGTAAACCTTTCCCAAATGGTCACTACTCTAAGTAGTCACCAGAGTATTCCTTTTGGAGGCTTGGCATTTGTAATGGGCCGGATTGTTATAATTTTCCTTTAAACGACCGACATAATTTGATCATTAAAATAAATGACTAGTTTAGGAGCAAGACTTAAAGGTTCTTGCCTTTGGTCAATTGATGCAACAGAAACGGCTCATAAAACCAATTTATAAAACTACTAAGTTGGCAAACACTAGTCGCAATTGGCAAACATGCAAACTTCGCAATAACAGATTAAATTCTCTAAATTCATTAAACTATTCAACAAAAAGAAGGTAAGCTAAGTTACTATGAAAACATAGCCAGTATATAGACTGCAAATCCTAACTAATCTAAGGAACATTAGGATTCAACAAGGAAACTGAATTTAGAAAAAATAACCTCCACTCTACTAAATTCACTTGCTACTTGAATTAAGTAGAAGCACCTAAGATATCAAGATAAAATTTTGAACCCTAAAAAACAATCCTAAAGATGAGGGAAATAATCGAATTAGAATCTTGAAAATTATCACGTCCCGCGTCATTCTCTCCCAGCAGGAAAAACTCAACTCCGGCAAGTTGTCTCTGCTTCATCGCCGTCCTTCTGCTCGACAAGAATCGACCAACGCGGAGGGGGAGAGAGAAAGAGGAGCTACATTTGCGTCCAGTTCATTATTTTTTTAGGGCAAATTTCTCAAAATCTAGGGGCATTTTGGTCTTTTCCTATAACTGCAATGGTGTAGTTACCTCTAAATCAAGCATGAAAATTTGCAAGAACACCACTATATTAGGCACGGAGGGTATGGTTATGGATCCAGGGTGTAATTGGGCTTTCCTGGTCAATCACCTAACCTAAGCAAAAACCTTCCTTGCTTTATACACTTCCCTTAGATTTTCTTTTTGGAAGTTGGTATTGTACCCACCATTATTACTTCATCAACAAGCCCAACTTCCATCAGTCGGTCACTGTTACCATTAGATGAACCCCAAATCGAATAATGGACATTGCAAAGATTCATCTTTCCAACAAACCAAACCAAACCAATCACATTTGAATAGATATCTACTGCTACAGTTCTACAGTAACTCTCTACCAAACACCATACGTGATGAAGATCACAGCTACTACCTTGGATACGGTAATTTCGCATCGATGGCATCCCGTGTCTCATCATCACCGAAGCAACCATCTTCCTCGATTTTGCCGACGTAAAAGTTTCCCGATTTCGGATTCGAAATCTAAAAAGACATGATTGATGCTCTGATGATTTGCGTTATGACACATGATATCACCGACAAGAGTTTCATATCGAAAACGGGTTTTGGATTCCTACATGGACAAGACAAAGGTCATCAAGGGGGACCAAGAGAGCAAAACGACATGAACCTGAAGGAGAATTTTACGAGTAAAAGCTATAGCTCTTTCAGGCACAGAATCATATGCAGCAAGCAGCTGATATCGGCTCTCCATCTACTCTGCCAAATTGATCATATAAGTATATGTATATATGTTTTCATATAGTTTAAACATTTTAGAATATGCAAGATGAGGGCGCACCCGTTCACATGAACGAAACAGAAACTAGTTGGCTTCATCATGTGTGCTAAGGTACATGTTGATTTGGTCACGTAAGGACAATAGCTGAATTTCTGAGCTCCGTTATGGGCATGGCAGCGCGACGACGATGACGTTGTGGGCGGGTGTTGAATAAATTCTCTAGGTATTTCATACGCGACGGTTATGGCCCTCATGTTCATTAAGTCTTGTGACAGTGGCATTATTCAGAATGTCATCTACCCGCGATGAGTTGCTGGATTTACTCGTAACTTCCCAACAAGTTCAATGCGAGAAATTCGAGTGCGTTTCCTCTCTCTAAATTCGAGTTTCATCATCAGACACACTTAGAGAGAGTGAAAGATTGCTCAAAGCGCATCAGTAACATTGATGCACACTCGAATCAATCATCACCCGCAATCAAAACACGTGTCAATACCAAATCAGCAACTTGTTCAGTATATTTCTCCCGCCGAATTTCTCCACATTGAATCTGAATGTAGCACGTACCACGAGTGATACCAATTTGCAAAGAAATTCACTTAAGAACTCACATGGAACTTATGGCGGTTAACAACATTATTATAGACAAAACGTAACTCAGATATGTGTACGAAGCAAGTTGGAATCCCTGATCCTTCAGATAAAACGAAGACTCCATGAAATCTCAACAGGGGTAGAGATCTAGACATCCTCCAACAGGCTATTTCTCATGCCTGTTCACCTGATTGTGTGTGTGTGTGTGTGTGTATATATATATCTGATTCTTGTTTCACCTTCCGATGCAAGTCCCGCTACATTTCTAACAAACTATTTTCATTCTTGTTTCGTTTCAAAGCAAGAAGAATGCCAATCGATACGACTGTAGACGCTTTGCGCAAGCGTGGATTCGATGGGTGTTCCCTTGAATAATTTGGACGGAACAGAGAAATGGAAAGATACTTCAGAAACATTACATTCATCAGTCAGGTAATTCAAGAGCAGGTACAAGTCGAAGAACTATCACTTGCGCTCGTCGCGCATCCACCCCTATTCCGATAGTGAAGTAGCTTTCATGCCAATGAAACCACCCCCAAAAACACAAAAAAAACACTCGATTTTCGGGGCATTCGGAAGCCGAAATCAAAATCGAATGCGGTCCGTCAAAAGAGAATCATTGAGTCCTGACAATCTTTTGTGTGTGTACCCACGTAAACGAAAGGCCCAGCAAGTATGAACGTGGTGAATCTCTGAGGAACCTGCAGAGGACTGGGGACCAAATGAATTTTCTGTCCTGCCCTGAGAAGTTTTTGTACTCTATCCTATGATGATGTATCGATTGGATAGATTTCTTCTCGTTCTTGGCATTTTGGGACAATGTCCTTTGAAACTGTGGCATCGGACTTGTGTCCGGTTTTCCCCAGATTGAAATGGGCATATGAATCCAAGATTTTACGAACCCAACACGTGCAACCATATGATTTTTGGATTTCACTAAGAGAAATGTACCCAATTGGAGTGAGAGGAGAACTTTTACCAGCACATGTGCAACTATATTATTTTTGTACATGTGCAGCTTAACGAACTGCCATCGATGTCTTTAACCAAAAAAAAAAAAAAACTGCCATCAATGTTATGCGTACGTAGTTGATTCTTGATTCGACATATTTCAGTTTTCAAAACGTGACCCGAAGAACATGTCTATATTGCTTGCACGTTAGAAATTCAAGGCCCTGTACCACTACCTACAAAAACGCTAACGCAAGCGAAATTTCAGTTATGAGTTTTGACTCGCGTCTATCCAGTCCGTAAGGTTACAGTAGGGATATCTCACAGGCGGGCATGTATGTGTTTTGAGCAAGTAGCTAACGGTGCGCACTCGATGGACTGACCAAGAAAATTTCATGAGTTTAACGGAGCATATCACTGTCTTGAAATGCACATACTGAAAAACTAGGTTTTAACATCATAACGAATGAATACAAGAACTTATACAGAATGAATTCGGATGAGGCAGATGATGACATTGGCCCAGCCTGCGGATGGGTTACGAGAAACATGACGTCCAGATGAGACTGGAATAGCTACAATGGAGCTGGCCTTAACCAAATCGAGAAGTTGACATGTCGTGATAAAATGGGTGAGGAGGACACGACATTCCTAATGTCTGTACTGAAGATGGTCTACGATCGATGACTTTTCAGCCCGGCCAACGAAATGAAGCTGCTGTAATTAGATGAGCACCAAAAAAACATTAGGTTCACTTCGCGTTCACTTCCGAAAATGAGCACTATACTGTTCTATACGCTCTCTCTTCTTCTTTTTCCAAATTATTCTTAGAAAAAGAAAGATACATTTTCACCCTCCTCAAGGGTGTCTCGTCACTTTTCAAGTTGCCATCTGCAATTTTTTTTTTTGGGGGTCGAATCTGCAATTATTTGAAGACATATTGATTTTGATAGAAACAGGAACATGGTCATGTGCAGCATTATCCGCAAAAGCATGTGACATCACAATCGAATATGAAGTAAACATTTCTACCTATAATTTTTCGTTTCTTGTGTTCACTTAGTGTTAAAGCATACATATATAAAGATAGAGAAACCCCGATCCTCATCAGAGAAAAAGGAACCCTCCGCCGACACCCACAAGGGGTTTGAAAACTGTAATAGCCTGAGCATCAGGGCTCGAAATCCTTATGCCGGCTGACAATTAGAGAAGAAAAGAGAGGCAAGGAGGCAGAGTCACCTCCGCTAAGCCACCAGTAGACCTCTTCAACCCTCATTGGAGGTAGAGAGAGAGATGCCGACCTCCCTTTAACATCGATAAAGGTTCAGATACCCTAATATAGAGAAAGATTCCATGTTGTGACTTCCTTGATAATGCTCGCCTCGGACTTATTTGGATCAAATGAAAAGTATATGGACCATATAACCTTTGAACCCGACTAATGTCTGTACTAAGATGGTTCACGATGGATGATGTCTTTTCAGTTCGGCCAAAAAAGGAAATTTCTATTCTATACCGTTTCTCTTTTTCTTTTTTTCCAAACCATTTTCTAGAAGGAAAGTACATTTGTGACCTCTCGAGGGGTCTCATCACTTTTTCAAGTTGCCATCTGCAATCAATACATTTACCCAAATAAACATCAATATAATAAAGAATCAGATTGAATAGAACATACATTTGCAAGCTTGTTGCGTCATTCATGAATTGATTTGTAATTGAATCTTTAAAAAAATCTGATGTCGTGACTTCACTGACATTGACAATGCTAGCCTTGACCTTATTTGAATTAAATGGAAAGTATTTTGGATCCTATAAATTCTGAACCCACTAACAACATAGTAATGACGTCCTATCCGGATTGGCAAAATCTGACATCGAGAACAATCCAAGGAAGGAAAAGTGATTTTTTCTTACGAAATACAGAAATTGTTTTTGAAAGGAACGAAATTACGTGGATAAGATTTCGATTTTCAATTAAAAGCATAGAATGCCATTTTTCACGTTGAATAGAAAAAGCAAATGGAATAGGGAGATCCCTCCTCTTAAATGACCAGAACTCTTCTTCTCTTACCCTAAAGAGAGTTATAGAAATATATTCACAAACATGAACTCCTAACAATGCTAGGCTTTATGGAAAATTTAGGCCTTTCAAAGGCTTCTAAATGGCCCAAGAACAATTTAAAGTCAAGGCCCATTTGTTATACGAAGCATTGATGGCCCATTATCTGACATTTCACTCGAGTCCAATTAGGTCATTAGATGGTTTGTGTCCCTACTAAGAAGTTGAGAATTCGAAAGGAGAGCGGAAGAAGAAAACTAAGGCTCAGTTTGTTTCGGGAAAAATGAATAATTTGAATAACATTTTACTAAAAATGATTACTTGTATCGTTTTTAAAAACAAATGAATGAAAAATATTTTCTTCGTCTTGATAATGAAAACATTTTCCATTAATTTATTATTTCATGTGATACAAGCAATTATTTTAAGGAAATTTTTTTTTCAAATTATTCATTTTTCGTGAAACAAATCGAAGGTAATGGCAAGTTTAATAGAAGTGAAAAATAAGTACTAAAAATTTAAATAATTGAATATTAAGTGTTGAAGTCTAGTATTGAAAGTGATTATAAGAGATTGTCTGATAAAAGACGAAAAAATTTTTTAAAAAAAATCTATTAATTTCCTACGAAATGTAGAATAATGAGCATTATCGAAAGATTTCGACATTGTAATTGGTAAGATTTTGATTTCAATTGAGCATTTTGTCACTTAATCATTGAATTAACCCTTCTTTACTTACCCTATTAAGTGATTTTTTGATTTGAGACGATCAATCAAGTCGTGTGCAATTTGAGGCTATCGAGCATACTTAACGTGGTTATCAATGGCACCTTAGGTTTTGATCGTAGACGTGAAAGCCACGATACCTTTTTAAATGTCAACTTCACATGTCATAATTTCTTCTTTAAATAGTGGAAGAATGTTGGAGGACGGTCTCAAATTGGATCGGATGGAATTATGAGAGCGGATGTTTGATTGGGCCACAAAAGTCAGAGGTAAAGTGATCATAACGCGGAATCTCCGCCATTGATTCGATTTACAAGTGATCCAACGGTTATCGATCAGTCAATTACATCCCTAGGCCTTTATAGATGCTTTCCATTTTCCCTCCTCTGGTGTACAAACCGTTGTGTAGAACTAGAACTTGGAATTCTTGTCCAAATTGGATATCGGATTGCTGGGTTTAGCACCAAAGTTGGAATTGTGATCAACAATAGAGACATTACTATTTTGTATAAGGAAATTATTATAGGGAAATTCAAAGTCGAGTCAGATAAATCACATGCTATAAACATGGTCAAACACGTAGGTACATACTCGCACTCGTATATTGAGCTTATCGATGAATGTAGGTCATTGCGAAGGGTTTATGGGACACGAGAGGTATGCATATCTTTGGCGACAAAAGCCATTGAGTCGATTCCTTGGCTAAAATTGAAAGTAACTAACGATGATGAAAAATCTTCTCTCTACCTTCATTTCCGTACCATCGTTTTGGGTAATTAAGCGTTATTTATGGAACAAAGAGGAACTAAGTTTCTACGCTCTATCCCTCAATCTCTCTTTCCATCCTTGGTTCTAGAACTCGAATCAACTATACATCCACGCATCGACGTCGACACAACCTCTTATTAACGGTCGACGACATTTCATTTGCAACTATGGTCTTACATAGGGGTGTGCAACCGTACCAATTCTGCCCTAGAACTGGATCGGACCGCTCGAAAAACGAGTCTAAGAATCGGTTCTCAATTCTAGATTGGCCCAGTTCCAGATTCCGAGGGAAGACCCACCCGGGAGCCGAACGGGTTTTGGAACCGGTTAAGGAAAAAAAACCCTAATTTCTCTGTTTCTCACCTCAGCCTCTTCTCTGTTTCTCATACTCCTTCCCTCTTCGCTCACATTGGCACCGTCATCCTCTCTTCAAGATATAGGATGCGTTTGGTTTAGCATTCCCAAGGGGTTTTTGGGGAATGCAAATACCTTTAATTTAAAGCCCCTTGGGGAAATGCAAATTGCGTTTGGTAAAAAATCCTTTGTGAAGCTACTTTAGCCCAAGTAGTGTTTGGCAAATCTTAGTTTGCAAAAGGCTTTGGGATTTTTTTTTATTAAAAAGAAAAAGGTTTACCCTTCATTGGAGCTAGCGATAGGCTATGGCCACCGACGAGCTAGATCTGGCGCCGGCGGCCGTCGCCCAAGGTCGGGCTACCGAAGGTAGGGCAACCCCCCTAGAGGCCGCCTAGGGTCGCGCGACCTCAAGCCTCCGTCGATGTATTTAATAGTTTTCTTAGATGTTTTTCCTTCCGTAGGCAGATTTTTTCCTTAAATATATATATGTATGCGTGTCGTGATTTCTTTTGTTTGTAGTTTTGTTCTGGAGAAATAAAACATAAATTCGTTAATAAAACCTATAAATCCGGAAAAATTGGAAAAATGATTAGCCAAATTGGAATCCCTTTTCCATTGCAGCAAGCAAGGTCCAATTTAAAATTCTGACCAAAAAAAAGAGGTCCAATTTAAAAGACCAGAAATTCATTGGTTCTTCGATCGTGTGCTTCATGACATACAAAGCTATGATCTTCTTTGTTTAATGTAGAGAATAGTGCGCTTAAATTGTGGTCTGTACTCAAGTCTAACCTCGAGTTATGCTCCCACTTGATAAAAAAACATACAGTGAAATTATGACCATGTTTATAATTGAAAAAAAAAATTCAAATAGGTTCGTGAGTTATTCGATTCAAATGTTTTAACTCAAGCTCGGCTCTTACGTAATGGAGTTATTCGAGTTCGAGAAAAACCAACCAAGTTCTAATAATCTACCGATGGCTCACTCACGATAATCATGAAACTCACCTCAGTAATGAGAAATCAAACTGTTGTCGTGTGTGTAATCCATATATCCTTTGACTATGGAGTTACTTGTCCGAAATAAATTGTTGTGATTTCGGCCCGTAAATGCAGTTAATCATGGTCTAAAAGTGAAAAAAAAAAAAAAAACCTTTTAGTCTCAACGTTTACAAAATTCAAGCTAATCCAATGCATGGACCAACCCGGACTGATAAATCTCTCTCTTTCTGAGTAATTGCGGCAATTAGGCAAAATCGACTCTGAACCCCAGAATTAAAACGAGTCGCTTAGATATTGGTTGGGATTTAAGACGATTGCACATCGTCACCGGTGAGGACCACTGTTATTCATATCCTCACCGGAAAGGGAGAGGCAGGGTGGTCCATGCAATGGCGAAGCGTTCCGGATTTGAGACCAACCACCTAACCAAAACAAACAAATCATGCTCTCATGTGATGACATTGTCACTGTCAAAAGTCCTTAACGTGACAATTAGAGCTCGTTATGTTGTCGCTTGGCCTCTTGTCCCCCTTGCAATGTGAAAGCCGCCCGGCCATTTCCCTAGGAATTGACAAAGGAAATGATGTCTAATGTGAAAGATATAATTGCCACAAAACTTTGAGGAGAGTACCATCTTGAAGATGGCAAAGCCAAAGTAAGTTTAGTAGTCACTAGACAAGTCAAACGAGTAGGTTAGGTTGGATGTGGGTCAAGTAAAATATGATCCGACACAAATTGACACATTCAACCCGTCTTGACCCATTTCTAAAAAGTACAAATTTGATGACCCATACCTGACCCGATCCAAATATATTTTTAGCAAAATTTTTCCTTAAATTGTTGCCTTTGAAAAATTGACAACTTTATGAACCGGCTCATTGAGTTAGTGAGGAAGCTTGGGGATTCGTTATGGATGGAGGCGTGAAGATAGTGGCGAAAGCCCAACCTAGGCCATCCATAAATTATGACAAGTGTTCCGGCCTTGGTTTGATGCTAATATGGCCTTTTCTTAGTTTTATGGTTCACTTGAGTATCAAACTATCATTTTCCATTTATCATGTCAACAATTTTGTTTAGTAATTTCTAATTATACTTTTCAACTATTAGCTCTTTAAGATTTTATTCACGAGATCCAAAAGTATTTGCGGTGTAGATATAATTGCCACTCAAGTATGTTAGTCAGTCACGTGTTTGAATTCAATGTCACCAGCACTAGGCAATCTTTTTAAAAGAACAAACACCTCCATAATCTTTATCTAAATTAATTAATGTTACGATAATTAAATTTTAAATCGCATATTCATTTTATCTTTTAAAACTGTTAGTAATTGACTTATAAACTTTTACAAGATACTATTCAAAAACGCATATATATATATATATATATATATATATATATATATATATATATTGTTTGTAAAAGAGAAGAATAGTATGAGTAAAGCAATAGAGCGATAAAGATGAAATCAGTTGCATGGTACTTCAAATTACTCATATGTATAGAATCAATCTGCATGATATAACACTCATGAAAAATGAATGATTTAGAAAATATATCTATAAAAATGATTGCTTATATCATTTACAAAAAAATGAATAAACGAAAAATATTTTTATCATCCACGAAAATGTTTATACATAAATTGTTATCGGTAATAAAAACATTTTATATTGACTAATTATTTCAAGCGATAGTTTTTAGGAAAACATTTTTCAAATTATTCATTTTCACGAAACAAACACAACCTTAATGTACATTTTCTTTTTTGCGAGATACATAGATGTTGAATCAATCCTCAATCATTTCTTCAATTTTTATCTTTCCCAATGTGCCATTGGAGTCTTTTGCCTTGTCTGACCTCAGTATTGAAGACGCAACACTTTTTTCTTACGTTATGAGATCTGCTAAATCAAATCCCTTGGTTGTTCTGATCCAAACAATGAAAAAGTTATTAAATTCGTTAACATTTTTACGCTATCTCAAACAATGTCGCATGCACTTGTCCAGTTCCATCATAAACCACCCATATCTATTTATCAATAATATTCAAGATACTATTTATTATAATTTTTCAATAAAATAAAAGATATTAAAAGAATGGTGCATATCCTGGACGTATGGTATGACAATATTTATTGTTCACAGAAGCAATTAATTGCTGTCAATGTTGGACTAAATAAATTGAATATCGCAAGACGTCTTTAATGTGCACATGCTCATTAGTGGCAAGAGACTTCGATTTCATGTAAACTAAAGTAGACTTTTTTTTGGTTTATGCCAGGCAATGTCCTCTAGTAAAAATTGAAGTCAATATAATGTAAGTCATCAAACAACTTAATTAATTTCCAATCAAACTAGACTGAAAATTAATACTTTGAGAAAATTACAAACTAAATCAAATTGAATAAAGCTTTCGAACTGAACTGATTAGGTGGTTTGGTTCAATTCGTAAATAAATTGCATATTTTACTATGTTTTATTGAAACTATTTTTATAAAATTGTGAATGAGAATTGAAGGTGACAATGCTAAAAACTAGTCTAGACTTATCATGGAAAATAAGATATATAAAGGTTCTGTTTGATTCGCGAAAAATGAATGATTTGAAAAATATTTTTATAATAGCGATTGCTTTAATAAATTAGTTAATGAAAAATATTTTTATTATCAACAATAATTTCTGTCCAAATATTTTCATGGACATTTATCATTTTTTTTCATTTTTATAAACGATATAAGTAATTATTTTTAAGAAAATATTTTATAAATTATTTATTTTTTACAAAATAAATAGAGCCTAAATATTTAATCAATTATAATGGGCTAAAAATTAGATGATAATCGCGTTGACTTCTCTTAGTTCTTTAAACCATCATTATAGAAAATTAAATGCCACTGGTGATTCCAATGATGGGCAACTATCATTTCCTGCCACCTATTTCCATCGTACGGGCGATGTGCGCATTATTAAGATATCGTACAGCTATTAGTTCTTATAGTTTTGTACAACAAGCAACGCTATTTCGGGAGTCGCATTATAAATATTTATCTAACAACTTAATCTTTAAAAATAATTAGAAATCACCTCGAACTTTTACAGGATTGTATTTAAAAGAATACCCACGCTGCATGTGATGCCACATCCATTTATTTTCTTTTTACACTTGTGTATTATATTAAATGTTATTTGAAAGAAAACGAGAATAGTATGAATAAAACAATAGTGATAAAGATGATGTTGGATCAAATCTTGGATCACTTCTTCTGTTGTTATCCTTCCCAATGTGCTCTTGGAGTCTTTCGCTTAGTTAACCTTAGTATTTAAGATATAGCAATTTTTTCTTGCATTGTGGGATTTCTGCTAATTGAATCCTAATAAAATATTCAAATATTAAACTAAACTTTCATCTAATAGCTTAAACTTTTAAAACAGTTGGCAGCGAACCCACAAAATCTCACAAATCCCTTTTTGTTATGATCCAAATAATTAAAAAAAATTATTGATTCAAATTCTTAAGCAAAACAAACCTTGGTCGTAATTAAATTTGGAGAAGGAAGACATCTAATAACAAACTTTGTAATTAGATTAATTCTTTGTACAGGCATCCAATAACTTTTTAGGCTATCTCAAAAAATGTCGCGTGCACTTATCCAGTTTCATCATCAACCACGAGTTTGAACATGTACCTATTTATCTATTTTTCAAGAGCATCAAATATACTGTTTGTCATTTTTTTCAGGAAAATAAAGGATATCATAATTAGAATTGCAAAATGCGAAAAGTTACAAAGAGTTGTGAACATCTCATCTTACTTTTACCAAATAATACACATTTTGTGCCACGTTTGAAATGTCCCGCCATTCCCCGTTTTGTGAAGATCCTTTTCTTGCATTTAGTTTCACACTTTCAATGGTGAAAAATTATTATGTTAAGGCTATATTTGGTTGTCGAGATTTTCAATTTGGATAAGAATAAATAGTACATGATATGAAATTCATGGATTTTGTTATATCATATTCATTGTTTGATGAATTGCAGTAAAAAAACCATATATTTTCACATCCTCTGTCCTTTTTCTTATTTGGTAGAAGCCGTATATCAGTGTAAATGACAAATATGCCCTAACGTACAGTCCATGAAAAAGTGCCATTTCTATTATCATTAACTCCCAAATTCAATAAAGAGAAACTCCCAAATCCGGCATAAAATATTTGCATATTAATTTTAAAGAGAATAGTACATATCCTAGACTTATAGTAAGACAATTATTGTTCATAGAAGCAACTAATTTCTATAAATAATGCACCAAAAGAGTTAAGGACATACCTTAAACTCGTAGATTGAATATTTTAAGACGTTTTTAATGTGCACATGGTCATTATTGGCAAGAGATCTCGGTTTCGTGGAAACAGAAGTAGACTTCGTTTTTTATTTCTTGCCAGGCAATGTCCTCTAGCAAAAGTTGAAGTCAATGTAATGTAAGTCCTATCAATACATAAATCTAGGAGAAGATGATTTTATCATTCTGTAGAACACGTGCTTTTTACTTCTAAAACCCTAATTTGTATTTTTGTGAAAGGTGTAGTCAAAGTCGAACTAGAAGAGTAAACGTTCCAATGTATATTCATTGTACAGCATACACACCAGAATTGCTGTCATATCTGTTTAGGAGCTGATCCTAAGGTTCCTTACTTTGTGGATGAGCAAATATCACACGTAAGTACAATTTCGGGCAAAACAGAGAGGCGTCTCACGGGCAGTTCTAGCAGGCGACTTTAAGGAACTCTAATGCTGGATGACGGGAAAATTGTCCTAAAAGTCCTAAATTTATTGCATTTTTGCCAATTCAGTCATAAACCTTTCAATTTTGCCAATTGAGTTCTAAACAATTTCACTTCTTGCCAATTGAGTTCATCTAGCCAATTTTGGCCGTGCCACATGGCACCGCCGGCGCTAACGTGGACAATTTTTTAATAATATTATTAAAAAAATTGTCCGCGTGAGCAATTTCTATAAATATTAAAATATTATTAAAAAATTTATCCACGTGAGCAATTTCTAGCCAAAATTGGCCGGATGGATTCAATTGGCTAGAAATGAAAAGGTTTAGGACTCAGTTAGCAAAATTAAAAGGTTAATGACTAAATTGGTAAAAGTGCAATATGTTTAGGACTTTTTTGATAATTTTCCAACCGGATGACAGGCGAGGAGTGCTATATCGATTAGAGTTTGGCATAGAGATAAAGATGATTGGGCAGGCAATTAGCAAATTGCTTGGAGCATCCTAATGGCCAAATTAAAGGTCGTTTGAAAGGTTTAAGCCGTTTGAGATCTTAGGGGGAGAGACGTAAAAGAGGTCGATAGGTGGGGCACAACTAATGTTGGGTTGCTACTTGCTACGCAACATAGGAGGGCAAGAGTCGATATCAAACCCCACAATAATAGACTACAATAGGTCTGGACCTACAACAAGCCAATTACAAGTGGATGACTTAGGATTTTAGGCTCCGTTTGTTTCGCAGTCAATGAACGATTTAGAAAACGTCCCAATGATGATCGCTAAAATGAATGAACGAAAAATACTTTTATCGTTCACGAAAACATTTAGACACAAATTATTATTGATAACAAAAATATTTTCCATCGATTAATTATTTGGAGCAGTACGAGCGATCGTCTCTGGGAAAATGTTTTCAAAGTCATTCATTTTGAGCAAGACAAACGGAGCCTAATCGGAACTTATTCCATTTCAATCGATGCACCGCGGTGTAACCTAGCAAAAGTCCACACGAGCCCTTCTTAGTATATATTGCAAGGTCTGTGACAAAGAATAATTTTCCTAGTTTCAAAGAGATGAAAAGGATGAATTAAGCGCCTAAATGGCATCCGACATTGTGATTGGCAAAACCACTTTGGTCATGACCCCCATAGGAATGCCATCGCTTTCATTTAGCTCAACTTGGAGAGAATCCATCTCGTAGTTCATATCGACAACTCATATATGGATCACCAAATTTCAAGGACAAGGCGGAAACCCCGAAAGACCGGAAAATCGAATCTAGCCGTCCCTCCCACCAACGAAAGACGGACGAGCTCTAATCTGAACGACGACTCGAGCACACAAAACATCATCCGTAAGGCTGCGTTTGGTCGACCGGATAAAAGCTAGGATAGGATATGTTTTATCCTATCCTGTGTTTGGTGGTGGTCCAGGATAGGATAAGGTCGGATATAGACCGGATATAACCCGGATAAAAAATCCGGGGGAGGGGGGTGGGATAGACCCGGATAGGATTTCTAATGCCTATTTTTCCAAAAACCCTACGCTCCACTTGCCGTCATCTTCATCCCCACACCTTGTGCGCTTTCACCAAAAAAAGTTCTTGGCTTTTTTTTCCTTCACTGACTCCTCCGGACCCGTGAATAGCAATAAAATAAAATAAAAAATATCCTATCCAACTTTAAATCCGTAGTCCACCAAACAGTGGACAGGATATGAAGAAATCTCAGGATTTCTTATCCTATCATATCCAGTCCTATCCTGTTTAGAAATCCGGACGACCAAACGCAGCCTAACTGTTTCCGAATGCGACGAGCTAAACATCCTTCCGTCAAAGATGTCAATCTTCTATGTGTTCTCCCAGAGACTGAAACGTATGGAACAAGGGACTTTGTCATTGACTACTATTTCCTCGTCCCTTTCCCACGCCCCGCACGTTTCCCACGCCCCCGCACGTCTAAGAGACGTGCTGGCGCGTGGGAATGCGACGAGCTTAACATCCTCCCATCAAAGATGTCAATCTTCTATGCGTTATCCAAGAGACTAAAAATGTATGGAACAAGGAAGGACTCCGGCATTGATTACAATTCCCTCATCCCTTTCCCACGCCCCGCACGCCGCCCGGAGTCGTCAAATCACAAAAAAAAGAAGGGAAAGAAAGGAAAGAAAGAAGCAAAAGGAGTTACGGACCCCGTGGGTCACGAGGCGACGTCGCACGATCTGACCGAACCCCTTCCATGATCGATCGCAGTCACCTCCCTCCCTCCCTCCCTCCACTGTACCTGTTTACCATTTCTGGTCCCCCCCGTTCTCTCCGTGTCTATCTTCGGGACGCGTTGGGTTTCGCTGCTTCCACTGTTTCCGTCTCAACCACCACCACCTCCTTCCCCTTCTATTTCTCCCAATTTGCGCCTTTCCGCTTGGGAAGAAAAGTTTCTATCTTTGTAGATAAGCATCGTAAACCCCCCCCGCCCGCACCCGAAGATTTTCCCATTCTTCCGAAGCATCAAACTTCCCAGAGCCCCGCACGGCTCTTCCGGGAAGGGAGCTCCGGAGCTTCCCCCGTCCCCTTTACATGGAGCGGGGGCGACAGGGACAGGAACAGGGACAGGGACGTTCTCGCTACCCCGCGATTGTCCTCTGATACTTCGCCGGGCGACGAGGAGGGGCGGGACGGTTCCGATGCCGTCGGAGATCGAGGAGGGCCACGGGGATGACGCCGCGGCGTCGTCGTCGTCGTCGTCGGCGGCGGCCGCGGAGGAGGGCGGACTGCCGGAGGTGAACCTGATGGGCAGGTACGAGATCGGGCGGCTGCTGGGCCGGGGTGCGTTCGCGAAGGTGTACTACGCGCGGAACGTGAGGACGGGGCAGGGGGTGGCGATCAAGGCGGTGAGCAAGCAGAAGGTGGTGAAGGGTGGGTTCGAGGCGCACGTCAAGCGGGAGATCGCCATCATGCGCCGGCTGCGCCACCCCAACATCGTGCGGCTCTTCGAGGTGCTGGCCACGCGGACGAAGATCTACTTCGTCATGGAGTTCGCGAAAGGCGGGGAGCTCTTCGCCAAGGTCGCCAAGGGGCGGTTCAGCGAGGACCTCTGCCGCCGCTACTTCCAGCAGCTCGTCTCCGCCGTCGGGTACTGCCACTCCCGCGGCGTCTTCCACCGCGACCTCAAGCCGGAGAACCTCCTGCTCGACGAGAACTGGGCCCTGCGCGTGTCCGATTTCGGGCTCAGCGCCGTCCGCGACCAGGTCCGCGCCGACGGCCTCCTCCACACCCTCTGCGGCACGCCGACCTACGTCGCGCCGGAGATCCTCACCAAGCGGGGTTACGACGGCGCCAAGGTCGACGTCTGGTCCTGCGGCGTCATCCTCTTCGTCCTCAACGCCGGCTACCTCCCCTTCAACGACCACAACCTCATGGTCATGTACCGGAAGATCTACAAGGGCGAGTTCCGGTGCCCCAAGTGGACGTCCCCGGAGCTCCGGCGGTTCCTCTCGCGCCTCCTGGACACGAACCCGGAGACCCGGATCACCGTCGACGAGATCCTGAGCGACCCGTGGTTTCGCAAGGGGTACAAGGAGATCAAGTTCGCCGAGGAAGACGATTTCGACGCCGAGGAAGACAATTTCGACGCCGAGGAAGACGATTTCGACGCCAAGGACATTTCCGAAGACGGAGACAGCGCGAGCAAGAGCTTGAACGCGTTCGACATCATCTCCTTCTCCTCCGGCTTCGACCTCTCCGGCCTGATCCGCGACTCCGGCGAGCCGGTCCGGTCGGAGCGGTTCGTGTCCGCGGAGGCGCCGGAGAGGGTCCTCGAGAGGGTGGGGGAGGTCGCCGCCGGCGAGGAGGGCGTGACCGCGGCGCGGAGGAAGGGGGACGTGGTGCGGGTCGAGGGGCAGAGCGGCGAGCTCGTAGCGGCGGTGAGGGTCCGCCGGCTGACGGCGGACCTGCTGGTGGTGGAGGTCAGGTGGCGGGATGAACCTGGCCGGGGCATTTGGAAAGACAAGCTGAGGCCTCAGCTGGATGACCTGGTCTACCGACCGGACGAGCCGATCTCCGGTGGCTCGTGACGCAACGTGACGGACGTGTGACGAACCAGCGACAGGACCACCGTCACTGTGTTCTTTTGAATTCACGAAAGCGATAAATTATTCTTTTTTTTTTTTGGTCGTAAGCGATAAATTTTTCTGTAACGGGTTTTTTGGTATATTTGTATTTTTACCGGAAATGTCTATATTGGCTAGAAAATTTCCTTGAAATAAATGGTGCATTATCACTGTCTACGCAATTAAATTAGAAAATTTAAATATAAAAAAAAGATATTAGGGAACTAAATTATCATAATTAGAGTGGTTTTGGTGTTAGAGACATTTTCAGGTCTCGTTCTTACTCCAATATTTGTAATTTACATCTTTTTATTGAAATTGCATACAATTAGATTGCGTTAGAATAGCTGCTTCATGTTCATGATCTTGACAATTTACGAATAAAATAAATAGGATTTTACAAATGGAAGCCCGTGTAGACTCTGATTTATTTGGTTTAACCAAGTATCCTTCTTTAGGTAAATTACACTATCATTCGACTTTGCAAGTACGTTTATTTCAATTGGGTCGTATTTCAATTGGGTCATTGAGTTTGCTAACGTCGTGTTTGCAACAACATTTTTCTGGTGTTTATCTTAGACCTCAAAATGAATTAGAAAATATTTTCTAAATAGGTATATACTATTCAGTCACTAGTGGCTTACGCATGGGTTGCCAAGGAACCTGACGCCCGGGACCCAGTCCCCTACACCTAGAGCCTAGTCCATCGAGGCCAGGCCTAGGTCCTCGATGCCCCGAAGCATCAATGAATTGAGGCACGAGCGTAGGGGATCTAGGCAAGGGCACAGGCACAGGAGTCTCGAGCCCGGCCTTGATGGACCTGGGCTCGGAAGACAGGGACCCGAGCATGGGTGCAAGGCTCTAAGGCCTAGTCTCGATGGACTCGGGCACGAGTGCCAAGCGTTTGGGGTCTCGGGTGTGGTCTAGATGGACTTGGGCCAAGGTGCTGGGGTCCTAAGCTCGGGGTCCCGGGTCCGGGTGTCGGGGACTCAACCTCGTTGCCAAGGGCACAAGAATCCAAACAAGCATTTGGGTTTAAGTGCCCAATCGTAGAGTTTTTAGTCCAAGTACCAATACTTAATTATATTTTGGAAAACGATTTTCGATTTTTTAAAAAAGAAATCAGTTTCCTCAATTTAAATTTTGTGAGGAGAACTTTTTCCGTTGACTCATTTTCTTAAATGATCCAAATACCGGAAAATCTGGAAAATATTTTTCGCGAAATAAATTGAACCTTAATATAAAAAGGAAAGCAACAAAAGGATAAGAGCTTGCCAACCTTGTTTCCGAATTCTTCGAATGATCAAGAAAATATTTTATCTCTTGCAAATATGAAAAAAAAAAAAAGAAAAGAAAACCTTTGTTCGGTATAGTCCGCGGCGAAACGTGTTTCGAACCTTCTTTGCAGTCCGGCCAAGAAAACGAGTTGCCTTTTTTCAGTAATTTACACAAAAGTGAAAAAGTATTCTCTCCACCAAAATCGTACGGACCAAATTCAAGTTGAAGAGACGTTTTGCCCTCGTTCTTGAAAGTTTCAACATCATTATCATCATCTTGACCAAAAAAATGTACATATCTTATCACCATTGGCCCGACCCAAGAATTGCATAAACTTTCCTGTTTCGTGAAAGCACGCGGTGCGTTATCAGATCGCGTCGCTCGCGTTGAAAATGGGGGGCTGGGTGCATGATGACCTAAGTTATTCAGCTCGCAGGCTACATATATTATTCATTTGAAGCATTCCACTACTAAGGCTAGATCCTATGAAAGAAAGTAACTTTAAAAAAAAAGGGCGGGGGGGGAATTACACAAAGCCCCTCGTGAGGTTTGGCGGGTCGTACTCGTCAGTTCGAGAACTTTTTAGGTGCTACATGTTACGGCCGTTGACTCCCTGTTATTGTTTACGTCGGGGGTTGTAATGCGCGCGGCTTTTAAGAGGATAAAGGTGTATTTTCATATCATTTTTTTATAAAATTATGAAAGAAAGCGATGTCCTTAAGCCACGAAAAGAAACGATTAAAGCAATGGATCCATAGGAAAACAAGCAATTGTCTTTTCTTTTCAGGAAAGCTTAAACAATCACGCCCTTAAACACGTGACACACGTTGTATCCTTTTAAATTTCAAATGTCATGTCCTATGCTGCAAATAATTAATTTTTTTTTCCCAAAGAGATCTGTCCTTTGAGTGCGATCCTAACGTAAAGCGGTATCATGATTGATAGTGCCTCCTCTTCATTTGTAGACAACCTTTTGCAAAAATTTCACATTAAATTAATCCTATGGTCCAATCCCCAAACGTTTCCAATTTCCCTTCTCGAGTTATTTCCTTTTGGTGGGCCCTTTCCCACTTTACTGATTTTGTAAATCAGAAGTACCAATTGGCCAACACGAAAAAAAAAAAAGGAAAATAATTAAAGGCCCGCTTGATTCAACTTTGCAAACTAGCCTTGGGGAAATGCAAAAATATCTTTAGGTTAAGGTCTCTTAGAAAAATGCAAATGACGTTTGGTAAAAAATTCTTTATAAAGCTACTTTTGGCCAAAGTAGTATTTGGCTTCTTTTTTTTTTTTTTTTGCAAAGGGATTTGGGATCCTTTTTTTATTAAAAAAAACAGTTATCCTTCGTAGGAGCCGGCGAAGGGTTACGGTCGCCTATAAGCCAAATCTGATGCCGACGGCCGTCGCCCGAGGTAGGGTGACCCCTGGCGAGGGTCGTGTGACCTAAGTGGCCCTCGCCGGGGGTCGCGCGACCCTAGGTGGCTGTCGCCGGCCGCCCTTTTGCGAAGAAGATAAGCAATTTCAACAAGGGGCAAAATCGAAATATTAAAGAATAAGTTAGGGTAGTTTGGGAAGAAAAAAATTAGGTTCAGTATTAGCAAATGCTGAAAGCTCAAAATTGATCTGGATCAGTTTTGAGCTTTCAGCATTTTCAATGCTGGCTTTCGATCGAAAGCCCTTTGAAAATGTTGAATCGCATGGGGCCTAAGTAGATAAACGCGGAAATAATGCATAAACTTCCTATTCATATTAAAGATGGGTGGTCCATGTGGCCCGCCTTTCTCAGCGAAGAGGACAGGCATTCATTGGAGCGGGGCCCGTGCAAATTTTTATTTTTGATGATGGTCCTGCTTAAATTTTTGCTTGGTCAGGCACCACCAGAACTTATCCGACTTTCAAACGATGACAATTTGAGCTATATGGTCATTTTCATACTTCATAAACCTGAATTTTTGTTCCATTTTTAATTTTTTTTTCGAGGGGAAGCAAAACCCGGAAAAGGGTACTTAAGGCATGTGTAAATGAACGGAACGAGTTAACTACAGAAGGTCGACGAAAATGATTACGGAACGTCGTCATACGGAATCCTCCGGGAATCACTCTTGCGTTGTCTTACGTTACCTTAGAATATGTCTCTTCAAACTTCGGATGATTCACTGTCTGATCACCACTTTTTCGTCTAAGAATTGCTGCCGAAATGGACTGAGAATGTTGTCGGCCCTTGTACATGAGCTGTATACTTTGACTAGGTACGAGCATAAGCTCAGCCCCAGAAATCATGTGGTGGTGTAGCTCCCTCGGGAGCTTCTTTGTGCCCACCAAAGAGTACAAAGTTTTGTCCCGATTACACCAAAAGTCATTTGGAGGGAGGAGCTGTTGCATTATTGATAATATTTAATTTTAAAAACTCAACAATTATGTCAGTGCACTGTGCAGTTCATTATTAATTTGATATTTTACTCTACATATCAAGATCTAAACCCAAAGTAAATGAAATATTATTCTGATTACAAGTCACATTGGAGGAGTAGCTGCTGCATAATTTTTTTTTTTTGGTAATCGAGGATCCGCCATCATTTCCCGGGGATGAGCCTGCACAGGTAATCGGGGCGCCTATACCTCGAGAGCTACTAGCCCAGCAACCCACCGCCAGGACCCCCCACTTAAATTACGGAACCGAGTAGGGATTCGAACCCAGAACCTCTCTGAGGGAAGGAGCTGCTGCATAATTGATGTGTCTAAGATTTTAAAAAAACTCGATTATGGTATAATCGATTGATACTTAACTGTACCTATCAAGCTCTAAACGCCAAATTGATTCCTCATGAATTAAAAAAAAATGATCCATGTTCACTAAAAACATTTCTTTATGATCGGTGAATCTCGTGGGTTGTCGCATTCTCGCCTATCTATAATTGATCTTTACTCGACATAATTAGATTATTTAATTGATTAAGAGATTATAAGCAAATACATGATTCCCTCCTCCTCTTTCTAAGGAAACGACGTCGGACTTGTCATATGTCGACTTGTATTTCGTCGATGACAGTGTATACAGAATCTATCCACGTGTAGGTGAAATGAACAATGTTTTTTTCTAGTATTTTACACAGCAAATCGTAGGTTTAATACAAACTCGTGCGAAATTATTACAATAATACCATTTTGTTTTAAGCATATAATTCTCTCAAGAAGAATCAATTTAATGTTCCAAAACTTTCATTTTCGTGGCCCGCCACAAGAATTATGATGAGACAAAGTAGCCTGCGATTACACGGCTGTTGGTTCGAAAGAATGATTTTGATTTTGATTAATATTATTGCAAAAGTACTTGAATTCTTAATTTTTTCACCTTTGAAAAAAGGTATTGGTACGTCATTTTGCTAACACGACAAACGGAAAATGCTAGCTCCATCCAACTTGATAGACGGAAAATGCTAACAAATTTTAAGACTTAATTGCACTAACTTGACAAGTTTTAGGACTTGATTGTAAGTTTTGAAAGTTTTAGGAACCAATTACACTTTCGTAACAAGATTTACGACTTGATTGTACTTTTTGAAAGTTTTAGGATTCAATTGCATTTTCGCGACAAGTTTTAGGATTTTCAGTATACTTATTCCAACTTTTAATGTAGAACAGAGACGGACAATGCCGTTTTAGTCGGATTGTGCACATGGTGTTGCGAATTTTGGATATTTGTACGACTAGTTGAAAACTATCAACTCATTGATTGTTTCCTATGTAAACATGAAAAGGTAGAGAGAGGGTTAAAAGCGAAAAATCACGTGACTAGATTGAGTAAAAATTAGCTATTTAGTAATAAACATATTGTACGGATGTCAATTCAGTCCTAAATTTTTCAATTTTGTCAAATTTTGTCTTAAATCTTTGTGCGAGATTTTAATTTGGTTATTTCGATTAATTTTCGCATGAAATTGCTAACGCGACAGTCCATTCATTGCCAGCCGGCCATCATTAGCAACGACGAAATTGGTCGGAAGAACTAAATTGAAATTCCATACAAAGGTTTAGAATCATATTGGTAAAGCTAAAAAATTTATGATTGAATTGGCCGTACAAAAGGTTTAGGACTGATTGGACAATTTCCCCCTGGATTGATGACCGAATAAATTGGTTGTTAGTTTTAATATGATTCACTATTTGATCATGATTTTTTCATCTAAGGATTTGTGGAAAGTCAATTGTGATTAGGGCTCCTTTTGTTTCACAGAAAATGAATGATTTGAAAAATATTTTCCAAAAAATAATTATTTGTGGCAAGATCTTGAACTACAACAAAAAAGAAAGAAAGATCTGAACCCAAAAGGATTCCTCATGAATAAGAAAATTACTGCAATTATCACTAAATAACATTTGTTTATGACCCGTGAATCACGGGGTAGCGATCTCTCCTATATATAAACTGATTATTATTCCAAATTATCAGAAAACAACGTTGGACTTGTTACATGTGGACTTATAAAAGTAGCTTGCGATGACACCGTCGTTGGTCCACAAGAATGCTTTTTAAGTAATGATTTTTATTAACATTATCGTGAAAGTACCTTTGATTTTCGATTTTATGCTTTTTGAAAAAAAAATGTGTTGGTACATTATTTTGCTAACTAGGGAAGATCAGTTCTCACCAAAAAAAAAATTGAATGACAAATTATTTTGTTTAATTGACTCCATCAGAAAAAAAAAAAACAAAGACCCAAATGACAAAGTATTCTTTTTTTTTTTAATTAAGTTTTCGGATTATGAGTCGATGCCATGCCTTAAGCCTTATCTCTCGAGGCTTAAACTATCTGGTTAGCTTCGCTTTTCAATCCAAAATAGGTGAAAATATTTACTTTTGTAAACTATATAGGGAGAAAAACTACCAAAAATCTTTAACTATACTAAATTTTTTTTGTAACATCAAAAATCTCAAAGTATGCCCACCCCGACACACTCACTTTAATTTTTTTTTGTGACATTAAAAACCTCAAACTTATACCTGTGTGACACATTTACCCTCCGTCAATGTTATATTAAATGATTTTTCAACTAAAATAATATCGTTTTTATTTCACTTAAGTCATATAGATACCATGTCAACACCTAGGCAGATTTTAATGATGATTCTGTAAATATATCACACAATTATAAATTCATGATTTTTTGTGTTGCAGGTAAAAATATTTAAGGTAAATATTTCACATCATATTTTAATTTTTGGTCAATATATCACGTGCTAATAATGGTGCCAATGATTGTGCAATGAAAGACAAAACGTGGGTCAGTAAAACTTTTAATGTAGAGCAGAGACGGAGGACGCCATTTTTAACAGCAACTCTTGTAAACCGGGGGTACGATGATGGCAATCTGGTTTACAAGACTTGCCATTAGGCACGCCAGTCCGCAGAGAGTTTAACCTCCCCCTTGTCACTCCAGGCGCGGAAAGTTATTATATCAGCGCTAGCCGGCAATAGCTGAACTAAAGTTCGACGTAAAGTCTATCTTTTCCATCCAAAGTTTCCCATGTTCCCTCCTCAATATTTTTCTTCTCGAAGAGAAGGGAGCACAGGGGATGCTACGGAAGTCTCTCACCTCAGGCAAGATCCCCCTGCGGTGGAGCATGTTTGAACCTTTTAAGGACATCCGTGGTCAGTAAAACTTTTTAATGTTGAACAGAGATGGAGGACGCCATTTTTGACGGACTGTACACATGGTGGCTGTGAACTTTATGGAGCGAGACAGAGTCATCATGTCATCATTGAATCACTGCGTGTGAAAGCTTTGCTCGGTTTGACCTTTACTGTAGTACAATCGGGACCTCCTGTTGTAAAATTTGCAGACGAAATACACGACAAGTCGAAACGGAACAGGAGATTGTCCAGTCTTAAAATGTCACTGTTCGAGCAATCAATCGGCATTTTGTCAGTGTGTGTTCTTCGGATACTCCCCAGACAGGGAGTGTATGGGAAGGTGTGCTTGGCTCCGCTGTTGCAAATTCTCATCTACTTTGTTTTTTGTGCTACAAGCAAATTCTCATCTGCTGTCTGGCCAAATATGTGTACCCGTTGGACGACTTTAGGCGGTTGACAGGTGGACTAAAATGTCGGGTGTTCAGATATTTCTTTGATTCCGGTTTGCCTATTTATGACTTGTGCTGAGTGATAAGTCTTGTGCGGCCCCGAACTAGTAGTGTAGCCTGTCACGTTTCAAAGCCATGCCAGGGCATGAGAGGTGTGTTCAAATTAGAAGATATAGTGTTGACAGCTAACCAGGATGGGACTCCCTACTCTCTGATCAAAGCTAGCCAAGTTGGGCATGTTGGCTGCTAATTCAACGTTAGTCGAGGTCGCTTGAGTTGCCACAGTGCCTATTGGGTTGTCCCACTAGTAATGGCTTTGGTGCGGGTAGGGGAGGTTGCAGGCGGTGGGTGGCAGTGGCGGCCAGTCTTAGGTGAAATGGTAAGTTTTTGTGGGGAGTGGTGAGCCATTAGAGCTAGTACGGTCTTCTTGGCTCTTTTTGTGAATAATGCTTTTTTCCTCTAATTATTCACGATTTTCGATGTAACGCACTAATTGTAAGTTTTAGAAATTAAGTATGCAAATTTATATGAGAGTTGAACTTGAAGATGGTTTTTGCAACTATCCTACAACTGGACCAGATCGGTCCGGCGAATTCTTCTCCTCTCGAATGCCAGGCCTAATTATTTTCTATGGACCTATTTACATGCTGGGAAGACCATCTTCTTACATGCTATTTGGAACACTTGACTTTGGTTGGAATAAATGTCTTTCAACAGGAGTATTATATTGTTCCGTATCTCAAAAGAAGTGTCAACAAGATATCGATAATGAAATTACCGATTACCTGATGTTCCTGTAACTTATTGGTAACTCAACATCATTTTTATAAATCATGAAATCTTTATGGTGGTTTACAAATTTGCAACTTTTATTCCTTCCTTTTCTTTTACCAAGGATTTACATTTACAAACACCTTTTTGAATCTATTGATATAAAATTTGAATTTTTACAAAATTTTTTCGATTATGTTACTGGATCGTTTTGAGTTACCAACTATAATTTCAGTTACCTGCCAATATTTATTTGGTTTCTTTTTATTCATCAACTTTTGTTATTGCTTATTGACTTTTGTTCTTTCTTACGAAAACCTTTTATTTATCAATCTTATTTGAACTTACAACCTTCATATGTGTGACTTACCAACATTTCTCCCATTAGTATACCAACTATTTTTGTTTTACCAGCTCTTATTTGAGTTTCTTCCCGACCTGTTTTCTAAAACATTTACCACATTTTCTCCTATCAATTCGCAAATTCATATTTGCGTTACGTATCAATGTTTATTTGTGTTTTTTTTTAATTACCAACTTCTCTTATCTCGGAGAGAAAGACTTCTCTTATCATTTACACCTTTTATTTCATTTCTTCCCAACAGATTTTATTTATCAAGTACAACTTATATACCTTGCTTTTTAAGTTACCAACTATTTTTGTATTAGTAATTCTTTAGTTAGTCACCAACGTTTATTTTGTAATTTTACTAATGAAATTCTCTTATCTTTTACAAAGAAAGTTCTTATGTATTACCAATTTTTGTTTACATTTCTTACTAATGCCTGAAACTTACCAACTATCATATCAGATTACTAACCTTTATTTGAGTGAATTATCAATGCTATTCCCACTTAAATAACCGAATTGAAAGTTGGTAAATAAAAAAAACCAAAGAAATATTGGTAACTAACTCAAATGATTGGTACCCTAAAGCTATTTAATAACTTAATTAGAGAAAAGTTGGCATAACACTTATAATTTAAGTTAGTGATTTGACACAAAATGAGAAAGTTTCAAAGTAGAAGTGGTCACGCAGCGTGACAATTCATCTAATTTTTAAGCAATGGGAATTACAATTGGTCATTCTTTATTAACATTTCATAATGGTTTACTTTCTTGCTGCTACTCTTTAATAAATATCCGTAAAATTCTGAATACTGACATGCACACAACGATAATTATAATGAACTAACAATATCTTGGTCCTTGTTTATGAGCTATATACTTGCGGAAAGTCAACTGTGATTAAGAAAGTTGAAAATCGAAAAAAACAAACCAAAATGATCATTTTTCTTCAATTTCCATCCGCAAAATTTTGAATGTTCACATATACACAACAAAAATAAAAATGGACTAAGAATGTCTTGGTCATTGCATATGAGCTATAATATTACAGAAAATCATTTGGGATTAATAAAATTGAAAATTAAAAATAATAAACCAGAATGATCAGTTCTCTTCAATTTTCATTCGTAAAATTCTGAATGTCCACATATACCAATAATAATAAAAATGAACTAAGTTTAGCAAAAATAAAAAATAAATACGGACTAAGAATGTCTTGTTCCTTGCTAATTGTTGACACCTAAATTTTGGCGACCCAGTTAGTCATTTATTGCATAGAAAATTAGGGATCGATCCGGGTCCCTAGAAAAAATTAGTTAAACTGCATATAAATTAGGAGCATTTGCATATAGTAATAGGCTCATATAATTGCATTTTCCTTGGACTAACGATAGATGGACTTAAGCGCTAGATTAAGGAGGATTGATCTCGTGATTAAATTTGCGATTTCGTCACCGAATTCTTGGCAAATAAAAGCAATCGACCTGATATTCATATGTGAAAGATGTGATTGTTTTCGTGCTGGCAAATCTATAAAAGGACAAAAAAAAAAGGAAAGAAAAGAAAATGCTCTTGGTTCAAGCAAGGAGAAAAAATGGACAGCATATATTCGGCTCGGCAGAAAGAGATACATGACCTCAATCAAATAAGATATTCGCATGGAATCAGTCAACCAGGGAAAGAAATAATTGATTGGGAAAAAGAATATATGAGAAGGTCGGTTCCTATACAGTATAAATAGACCATCGCTTAGCCAAAAGGGGGCTTTTCTTTTGGGTCTGACCACATACAATAAAAAGCACAAAAAGAGAGAGTAGTTTTTTAGGCTTTTCCCTGCGTGTGAGACACAAGGCGCGTTCAACACATTGAAGAAGATGCCAAGAGGGGTCTCCACCAAACAGACAAAGAGCTTAAGGAGGAAGAAAAGCAAGAATTCTCTCTATTTGCTTGCATAGCAACGGTTCTGACAGTGCTCCATCGTTGCCACGATCGTATTAGCTCCTGCACTGCTGCCACTTTGTCGTGCTTTGCCACATTCTGTCGCTCTTTCCTCGCTCCGCTCGTAGCTCTACCGAGACACCACGTTTTCCAGCGAGTCTTAGTCACGCTTGACAAGCTCCAATCACGAACTCGGTAACTTGGTTCCAGGAGAACTTCCAGCGAGCGACGATCCTTTTGCGGCACCGCGTTCAGCCACATCAAGCCGTGACTCCCCTGGCGTGACCTGCATCGGGAGTCTTGCACCGCCTCAATTCCTGCCGAGTATTCACCGGATACTCACCAAGCCGAGGTGTTAGGTTTTCTGTTTTACAGGCTATTCAGAATATTCGAGTCGCTATTTGCGAGTCTCTTTGAGCCAGGCCATCAACGAGCATACACCGTCGGCTATCCTCCGAGCCTCGTCTGCAAGTCGTGAACCGGTCCGATTCCGATAAGATTATGCGTGTCCAAATTAGGTAACGATCTTATCCGATTTGATATAAATTGTTTAATTGCTTAATTCGGATAGATTTTGTTATCTAATTGATTTGATTGAGATTTTAGGAATTATCCAATTAGGGCTATTGATTGAGTCGATATAATTACTAATTTGTTCCGTAAAGATTTTGGATCATTATTTTAATTAATTCGACTTAATATTTGGGTAATTGTTGTGCCTAAAGATTGCGGTAATCTCTAATTTAATCTGCAAGATGATGGGTTATTTTTCAGATTATCGTAATCTTTGATTTGAGATTTTTGCGGATTACGTGTGCGGATTTGGTGAATATTATCTTGTGATGAGTGCTTATCCTTTGCTTGATTGTTTCCATAAAAGAAAATACCTAAAATATCTTAGAATAGATTATATTCTTCTCTTAGATTTAATCACTTGTTTAGATTAAGACATTCATTTATTTCGAATTTTAATAAAAATACCAAAAATATCATATGCATGTCATAGAGGTTGCATGTTAGGAAATCGCATGTCATGCAGATTAGACTTCATTTCAAGATAAAATAAAATCCAAAAAATATTTGATTGTTTTGGTGTGACCAATTTATTTATTTTCTTACAATTTGCTTGTTTTGTTATTTTAGTGTTAATTTCATTGACTGCGCACTCAATGATCACCTCTTGATGTTAGTGGATAAGTTAAAATTAATTCAAGCTGCCTGCAAAATATTTTTTTGAAAATAAAAGAGAAAAGGTACCGAAAGGGATTTAGAGTAATCTAGCGTAACTAAGTCCCTGAACTTTGGTTCGTAGGAGTAAAGTAAATCTCCCAATACTTTACTTGGGTTTCTAATCTACTCACCAAAAAATAGATTAGTAGACTCCTAAATGAAAATGATTTACATATTAAGAACTTGAACCAAGTTACAAATTGATATGGGCTTGGGAGAGCCCGAGCTAGGTTTAGGCTTAGTAATCCATTAGCTAACCCCTAGGTGATGCCACCCGCGGTGGTAAGGTCGCGACACTAATGTTGCTGTATACTTGCGGAAAGTCAACCGTGAAGTTAAAGATTGAAAATTACAAACTAAAATAATCAATTCTTTTCAAATTTCATCCACAGAATTCCGAATATTCACCTGTGCGCAACCATAATAAGAATGTCTTGGTCCTTAAATACGAGTTATATACTTGCAGAAAGTCAACTGTGATTAAGAAAGTTATAAATTCAAAATAACAAACCAAAATAAAATAAAATAAAATAAAATAAAATATTATTCTTGTCCGCAAAATTTTGAAAAATCCCACGTACGCATCAATAATAAAAATGGACTAAGAATGCTCTCGGTCCTTGTATACGAGCCATATACTTGACTAGATACAAGCATAAGCTCAGCTCCCCAAGGCATGTGGTGAAGTTCCTTTCCCAGTTTCTTTGTACCTACCAAAAAATTAAATAAAATTTCATTCTGATCGCAAGTCATTTCGAGGGAGTAGCTGTTGCATTATTGATAATATTTAATTTTAAAAACTCAATGATTATATAAGTGCAATTCATTATTAATTTGATACTTTAGTCTACGTATCACAAGATCTACTCCCAAAACGATAACCCCGTGATTAAGAAATTTGCTCCATTTTCACCAAAAACATTTCTTTATGATGGGTGGTTCCCGGGGTTTGCTGTTCTTGTGACGGTCTCTCCTATATTTAACTGATTTATTATTCGACATTATTAGAATTATTAATTTGATTAAGAGATTATATTTATTGTGTTTTTGGCCATGTGAGAATAGATCTGATGAATCATCACAAAAATAAATAGAGAGAAAAATCCAAAAGTCACACCCTGAATATAAGCAGATGCATGATTCATCAATTTTCACTAGAAATAACAAATTGAATGACAAATTGTTTGAAAAGGAAAAAAAAGCAACTTGGTCTTTCCATTCCATCAACTCCATTACCGAGAATTTTAGACTAATTTGGAAAAGAGAATATTCAAGGCTGGCAAGCTTGTCATCTCAACCCCCACCGACATGTTAGCGGCCAAGAAATTTGTTCCCACGATGTATGCACAACTAGGCAATGTGGCACTAACTGTGCAGAGGTTTGCTCACGAACTGAATTGAACTCACAAAAAAAAAAATGGGGACCGATTAACCATTAGGCCAGTTGCCTTGGTGGCCACTTTGTGTCCACCAAAGAATATATAAAACATCATCATGATTACAAGTCACATTAGAGGGAGTAGCTGTTGCAATATTAAAGCATTTAATTATTAAAAACTCAATAATGATATAAGCGTAAGTGGGTATTAATTGATACCTTACAGTACATATCAAGTCCACCAAAAGGACTTCTCATGAATAAGAAATTGCTCCATTTTTTTTACGAAAAACATTTCTTTATGATCGCTGAATGCGGCGGGCTGTACTTGTCACGATCTCTCCTATACTTAACTGATCATTATTCGACATTATTAGAATTATTAATTTGATTAGGAGATTATATTTATAGTGTTTTGGCCATGTGAGAATAGATATGATAAATCATTGCAAAAAAAATAGAAAGAAAAATCCAAAAGTCACACCCCGAATGTAAGCAGATGCATGATTCCCACCTCCTCTTTGTAAGAAAACAACGTTGGATTTGTCTTATGTGGGATTTTTAATCTGTCGATTACACTGCATGCAGAATCTATCCATCTGAAGGTGAAGTGTTTTCCTAGTATATTACACTGCTAATCCTAGGTTTTAATACAATCTCATGCGAAGTTAAAACATTCACTTTCATGGCCCTCCACAGCAATCACGACAAGATATAGAAGATAGAAATTAAATGGCAAAAACAGAATAGGTGTAGCTTGTGATAACACTGCCTTTGGTTGAAAAGAATGCTTTCGATTTCGATTTTTATTGACATCAATGCGAAGACACCTTGGTTTTTAGTTTTTTGCTTTAGACAGAATGTATCGGTACCTTATTTTGCTAGCAGTTTTCAGTAAAAATAGCAAATGGTATGCCAAATTATTTTAAAAGAGGAAAAAAAGCAACTTGGTCTTTCCATTTCATCAAGTCCATTACTGAGCATTTCATAATATTTTGGAAAACAAGGAATAGCCGACGTTGGCGAGCCTGTCACCAACACTTCACCAACATGTTGGCAGCCAAGAAATTTGTCCACACAACGTATGCGCAGCTAGGCAACATAGTACTAACCGTGCAAAGTTTGCTCACAACCCGTATCAAACTCGCAAAAAGAGAAAAAAAGGTGATCAATTAACCATTAGGCCAACCGCCTTGGTGACCACTAGGGCTGCGAATGATAACTATTTTGTTTTTATTTTTCTGTTCCAGAAACATGTTTGGAACAGAAATCCATTTGGTAACGCAATTTTATTTTTCTATTTCGGGAATAAATTTTGATTTCAAAAATAGGTTTGGAATAGAAATGAAAAGTTAAAATTTTCTACTTTTCTATTTCTGGAACAGAAATAAGAAGTTAAAATTTTTCTCATTGCTCGCCCTCACTACTAGCCGGCTGCTCATCCACTGCCTATCGCCGCGCCGGCCGCCGCCTCCCGCCATTCGCTGTCTCTCGCCACCGGTCGCTGTTCACCGTCCACCGGCCACTGTCTTCCATCGCCGGCGGCACTCCTCCCGCCTCCCGCCTCCCGCCGCCTGCCTCCCACCGTCGGCCACCATCTTCCGCCGCCGGCCGCCCTCCTCCAGCTATCATCTGCCTCCAGTCGCCATCTGCCTCCCACTGTCTGCCCCCGCTGCCCGCTGTCCACTAGCTACCATCTCCTGCCGCTGGCTACCCTCCTCCCGCCGCCAGCCGCCATGGGCCCCCACTCGCCGTCCAACGACCATTGTCTCTCGCCGCCGACTACCCTCCTCCTGTTGCCGACTCCCACCATTTGCCGTCTCTTGCCGCCGATTGCTATCTCTCGCTGTTGGCCGCTGTCTCTCACCGCCGACTGCCCTCCTCCCGCCGCTGGCCGTAGTGGGCCACCAGCAGCAGTGGGCCACCACTCGCCGACCACCAGCCATCGTCTCCCGTCGCCGACCACTCTCCTCTCGTTGCCGCTCGCCTCTCGCCATTCGCTATCTCTCACCGTCGGCCGCTCGCCTCTCGCCATTAGCGGTCTCTCACCGTCGGCCGCCCGTCTCCCGCCATTCGCCGTCTCCCGCCGTCGGTCGCCGTCCGTCGTCCACTGGCCACCATCTCCCGCCGCACTCCTCCCACCGCCTCCCTCTTCCCACTGCCGGCCGATGCTCGCCGTCCACCAGCCACTGTCTTTTGCTGTCGGCTGCCCTCCTTCCGTCGCCGTTCGCCTCCCGCCATTTGTCGTCTCCCGTCACCAGTCGCCGGCCGCTGTCCACCGGCCATCGTCTCTCGCCGCCGGCTCGCCTCCTGCTGTTGCTCGCCTCCCACAGCTAGCCGTCGTGGGCCGCTGCCCGCCTCCACTGGCCACCGTCTCCCGCTGCCAGTCGCCCTCCTCCCGTCGCCACCCGCCTCCTGCCATTTGCCATCTCTCGCCGCCGACTGCCGGCCACTGTTCACCGGCCACCTCCTCACACCGACCTCCTCACGCCACCGACCTCCTCCCACGGCCGACCATCTTCTCTCACCGCCGATCGCCCTCCTCTCACCGCCATCTACCTCCATCGCCGGCCGCCGTGGGCCACAGCCCGCCTCCCCCTGCCGACCACCGTAGGTCGCCGCCCGTCATCCACTGGCAGCCCTCCTCTCGTTGCTGCCCTCCTCCCATCGCCAGTCGCCTCCAACCGCCGTCCTTTGCACTGGCCGCGATGTCGTTCGCCACCGCCTCCCCCCGCCTTCCACCGCCCGTCGTTTGCTGCCACCGGTCGCCGCCTGCCGTCCACTCGCCAGCCACTTGAGAGGGAGAAATTTTATGCCGTTATCAAACAAATTTTTGTTTTGGAAACATAAATTTTGTGTTGTTATCAAACGTGATTTTTTGCTCAGAAACTTGTCTAGGAACATAAATAGAAAAATCAATTTCTGGCCAAAAATTGATTTCTGAAACAGAATGATTATCATTCGCAACCTAGGTCACCCTATTATTGATGCACAAATCCGGGAAAAACAAACTTCTAGAGTGCGTATCTCATCGCTTCGACAATTTTTTTGAACAACATTTCTTTTGATTCTGCATAATTTTTCAAGAGGAATCTCATGAAATATACAAAGTGTCTAGAAAATTGGAGGAATCAAGCTTTTAAAACGTGTCTCATGTTATTTGTCCTGTTGCAAGAAGTTTGAGAGTGCAAAACTTCTACAGCGCGTATCTCATCGATCCAACAACTTTTTTGGACGATATTCTTTTTTATTTTGCATAACTTTTGCAACAATTTTGAGAGGACAAAATTTCCAATGTGCATATCTCATCACCTCGACTACTTTTTTGTGCGAAATATCTTTGATTCCGCATAACTTTTTGAGAGGAATCTCATGAAAAATATGAAATTTCTAAAAAATAATAGGAGGAATCAAGCATTGTACTGGACTATATGTCTAAAATGTGCACGCCGCGAATAGAAAAGTCTCGTGACCTTATTTTGTGAAGACTCTTAAATGCTCAAGTTAGTATTCACTAATGTCGAGACACGTGCAACACGCATGCAAAGAACATGGATCATTTTATGCATGAGGAAGGGGATGAAATGGGGTTATAAGAGGTATACTAGTCATACCTTCTAACGTCCTTTTAGCATTTAATCTAGGGGTTATTTGGAACCAATCCATTTTCTTTTAGGGTTAATATCACGAAAAACCTCAAACTAGTATATATGTGATAAATTTGCCCCAAATTAATTTTTTGACCACAAAAAACTCTAAACTAGTGCTCTTGTGATAAATTTACCAAAAACTAATTTTTTGACCACTAAAAACCTCAAATTAGTACATTTATGACAAATTTACCCTCTGTCAAATCGAATTAATACCACGAAAAATCACAAATCGATACACCTAAACTGGTATATCCGTCAACTGTCACATGTCATTCAACTCAGAAATTTGACGGTAAAATTTTATGGAAACTAACAAAGGGTAAATTCGTCACAGGTGTACCAGTTTGAGATTTTTTGTGGTCAAACAATTAGTTTGGGATAAATTTATCACATGTGTACCAGTTTGAGGTTTTTCGTGGTATTAACCTTTCTTTTATGAAGAAATGAAAGAGTGAGATAAAGAGCGGTTTTAAATTAATAGATAGAAGACATATTTCATGAGGAAAATATCCCATGTCTTTGTCCATTCATATCTGCTAAAGTATTCGGATTACAGGTGAAAAGATTTAATTTTGTAAATCATGTATTATTTCTTGGTGAAAAGATCATGTATATATTTTGTATTAATCATGTATTAATTATGGTGCCCCTATGTATTAATCAACGGATTGGCAATGTTGCAATTTTTTCTAGTTGCAATGAAAGACAGAACGTGGGCCAGTGAAACTTATAACATAGAACACAGATGGAGGACGCCATTTTTGGCTGATTGTATAGATGGTGTGGTTTCGGACCTGAGCATATCCTTAAAAGGCTCAAGGGAAGATATGGGAAGAAACTTCTCGATATGGTGGAGGAATCTTTCCATAAGCTCTTTCCGTATTCCTTTTCTCTTGAAAAGAAAAATACAGGGAGGGAACTTATGGTCTTTTAGGTGGGGAATGTAAACTCTACGTCAGGTTCGATTGGCTATCGCCGGGTAGCGTAATATATTATTAATTCTTGATGAAAAGATCATGTATATATTTTGTATTCATCATGTATTAATTATGGTGCCCCTATGTATTAATCAATAGATAGGCAATGTTGCAATTTTTTCTAGTTGCAATGATAGAGAGACCGTGGGTCTGTGAAACTTTTAACATGGATCACGGACGGAGGGCGCCATTTCTGGCGGATTGCACATATGTTGTGGTTAACTTTATGGAGCGAGACAGAACATCATTAAATCACCTCGTGAAAGCTGGCTCAGATTTAACCTTTTACGTACAATCGGGATCTCTTGTTGTCAGTTGCAGACAAAATACACGACTCGTCGAAAAGGAACCAGAGATTGTTGTTTCTTGAAATGTCACTGTTCGAGAAAGCAATCAGTATTTTGTCAGTGTGTGTTCTTCGGATAATCCCCAAGTGGGGATTATGGGAAGGTATGGCTTGGCTCCAATGTTGAAAATTGTCATCTACGTCCGGCCATATACGTGTACTACGTTGGAAAAAGAATCTAGGTGGTTGTACCAAAGTGTCGGGTGTCGGAAATATCACAAATTTGATTCGTTAGATTATCACATTGTGCTGATAGATAACTTTTGCAAGACCCCGAACTATTGTGACGCGTTTCTAAGCAGTGCCAAAGCGGATGGGGCATGATCAAATCGAATAATAGTGTGTCAATGGCCAACCAAGATTGGACTACCTGTTCGCTCGTTTTACGACGATGAATATCCTTTACCGAAATTTCGATCTTCGGTTTTTATTAAGGTAGGTTCTGTGGTTTGACTACTAGGAGAGTTGCAGTGAAACGTAAAGTGTAATACAGGATTGTATGGAATGGATAGAAATCTGATGGATTGAAAATGGATCTGGACTAAACAAAGTTTCAAGCTACGTTACAATACTCCTACGAAAGCTGTAAATGACTCGAAAGTTAACTAGAGCTACAAGAAGCTGTAAATACAAGAAGTAAAGATGCATAGGAAACTAAAGTGCAGATAAGCTTGAGTGTTTTTGCATTATTGTTAGTCGTGTCCTTCTTCTTTGTTTCCTCTGAGTATTTGTATCTCCCCCTGTCCTGCAACTGCTCGTCGGTTACTTCCATGTTTTCAAACTTTGAATATTTTGGCGCTTCCAATAACTGCCTTTCTAACCACGTTTTTTTTTTAGTTTTGTTGTCCGCCAAAACTTGATCTCAACCGCTAAGAAGATTTCAAATCTGGACAAGTAACTTCCCATAATATGCTCGTGCTCACTATCCCCACTTCTGCTCGTAACTTCTTGCTGTCGTGATTTACGTGATTGGACTGTGATTCTTCAGTGCATTCTCGAAGCGCGAACCTCCCGAATTTCTGGAAAGTGTCGTTATCCTGAGGTATAAATATTCCAATGTCCCGAACTATAACTCTCCATATTTCGGTAAGTATACATATTTTCATCAACTACCGAATTCGGGACACGATACCATTCACACTTGCTTCTCAACATGTTTTTGAATTTGGTCTAGACGTGTTTCGGCAAATGGTTGATTTCCATTATACACCATATTCGGCATTAAAGCCGATTCGGCACTTATGCCGATTCTTATTTTGGTGTCAACATATGCCCCCTTTTAAAAGAATTAAAAGAACTTTTAATTCTTTTAAATGCCGAAAGAAAAGACACTTACGTTTTATTATTGCTGTCGCTTCGTCACCTCACTTCGCGCGCTTTGCCCTTTCGTCTTCAAAACCTTCTTCTAAAAATCGTTCCTTTCCTCGTGCCCTTGCATTCTCACTTTTTCGACTCTCTGCAACTTCTCGATTCTCTGCATTCTCTCTCGATATTCATCTGAACTCAATGGCTTCCAAGGCTTCCAAGGAGCAAACTTTTTCTTTTTCTGCATCAGATGCTCTTGATCGCTACCATATATTCCGAGATTCTGAAGATTTCAACGAAGAATTTCATCTGTTCTCCGTGGAGAACGATTTCGAAGATTCTTTCATCCTTGGTCTAGCAGTGCACAATCAGTTCTCTGTTCTAAGGTGCCTATCAAGCCACTTCCCACGTCATCAATTTGAAGTGCTTCCAGTCCACGAGTCATCTATTTTGGCATATCAGTGGCATTCTCGTCCACCTCGCCTTAGGGCTTTTTCCGTCTTTGAGCCAGACTTCTACCAGTGGTATCTTCGACTCCTCCCTTTTAAGGGTCCCCTTTGGGATACCCTTTCAATTCATAATGCTCTGTGTCTTAGCTGTTTTGATTACCATTTGAATCGTGAGCTAATCGGAGCATTATCTTGCTTTTGGTCGCCTTCCACTAATTGCTTCTTTTTCCTCTTCTCTCCTATGTCGGTAACTTTGCTTGATGTATACTGCCTCACTGGGCTCTCTCCTTTGGGTATAGACTCATCTACCCTGTCTCCCGATTCTCGCTCAATATTTGGTAAATTATCTGATTCTGAAATGGCCTATGGGGCATTCATAAAAAGTACTTCAAAAAGGAGAGTGTAGTTACCGACGAGGAGCATACTGCTTTTCTTTTATACTGGCTCTGTAAATTCCTTTTCTGCCATCCCATAGTTAGGATTTCAAATGATTTCGTTGTTGTTGCTTCCACTCTAGCATCAGGGACCTCACTGGCTCTAGGCAAAACCATGTTAGCCTTGTTATATCGGGGTTTAGCCCATGCTTCCTCCTCCATTGCTTCAGAAGAAGTTAATGGAGTTTTTGGTGGTCCTCTGTGGCTTCTTCAAGCATGGGCGGCTTTCTATTTCCCTGCCTGGTTTTCTAAGGACCAAGTTATTCAGCCCCTTTCGATCTCCATTCCTGACCATCCAGTTTGTCAGGCCTTGAGTAGGAAATTAATCTCTGTTGCCGAAGAGCCATCTTCTTATCTTCGGTATTTTATTTCTCAAATCTATTCTGCTGAGGAGAACCCATATTCCTTCACTCCTTTCTTCGTTTCCCAATTCAAGTCCTACCTCCCTGCTTTCCAGAAGAATAGGAGTGACTTTTGGCGAACCGTTCGACTTCCGTTGATCTTCCCTGTAAGATTTTCAACAAAAGGCGATTTGTTCTGGTTTTGAAATTTACTCTCCCCAATACTGTGCCAGACAGCTTGGGCTAATTCAAGGGGTTCCTGTTCCAGCCCTGTATACCTTTTCTTATGCTTCCTTTGACAAAATATCCTGCAAGCTAAAAGATAACCAACCTTTTATTGAATTGACCACACTGGTTCGGGGTGTTTATTGATTGTTTCATGTTGTCGAGTTCATTGGATATCCCAACCGTTTTTCAGCCGATTTTGACCTCTGGTGGGATGGTTATCGAAAGACCGTATTTTCAGATTCTCTGGATCAAATTCTCCTGAAGATAAAGGATGCTATTCCTCTCACATTGTCAAAAACAATCGAAGCTGCCAATGTACCTTCAACCAAACCAGCAGAGACTTCTAAAGGTAACTTGATTCTGCTTTTCCATATCCATGTATTTTGTTTGATACTCAACTTCCAATCTAACTTTTTATTCTTATAGTGAGTAAGAAAAGGAAAGCTTCAGACTCACCTGCTCCTGCTCCAAAGAAAGTACCAGCAAAACACAAGGTGAGGAAAGTACTTATTCGATCCTCAGAGTCACCTCTAGAGAGCTCTCCCTCAATGAGTCAATCTCCAGAACCCACACTACGAGCCATGATAAAGCCACGCACACCAAAAGGTAATCCTCAGGCTTCACTTTTGGAGATTATTACAGCCTTAACTTGTTTATCTTCTGATTAATCCAGGAACTCTTAAGACCTATCAGCCCCGTGCTGCTTCTCCAGTTTCTCTTCCTGGCAAGGCTCCTACTCCACCAGCTTCCAATCCTTTACCACTGATTCTTGCTCCTTTGTCAAAGGCTGAATCAATTCAAGAACCACCTTCTGTTCCACATCTGAAAGAGAGTATACCGCCAAAGGATACTCTTACCCCTGCTATAGGATCTGAAAAATATTTTTCTTCGTCTTTCATCGGTAAATATTATTATCTTTTGTCTGATTCAAGATTTTATGCTGTTGTCTAACATACATAGGCCAACATTTGCAGTTACTGATGAGAACATTCCTGTTCTTCAAGAAACTTCAATTTCTAAAGAAGCATCAAATGTACCACTACTTGTAATTACCGATGAGCCTATCCCCGTGCTTCAAGAGACTCCAATTCCTGAAAGAGCATCAAGTGTGCCACTACTAATAATTACCGATGAGCCCATCCTTGTGCTTCAAGAGACTCCAACTTCTGAAAGAGCACCAAGTGTACCACTACCTGCAGTCACTGATGAGCCTCAAGAGACCTCAATTCCTGAAAGAGCATCAAGTGTACCACCTGCTACTTATACAATTACTGTTTTGCCTCCCTCCACATCTCAGGCTGTGCCTAGTCCACCTGCCGATATAGAATCTTTTCTCAAGCTGAACAGGTAGAACTGGAAAGGATATTAGCAGGTACTCATCCTAGCTCTTCTACAGCTCCTGATTCTCCAGAGTCCTCAACTTTATCAATATCAGCCGAAATTCCTAGAGAAATAGCCAAAGCTAAATGGGAAAAGCTCCTTAACTTTTTGGAACCTGGCTATGGAAAGTTGATCAATAACTCTGATAAGGAACGCCAAGCAAGGATTCTCCTCTAGGAAGTGTGTTCTGGTAATCCATCCTTTATTTTATCTAAGCCTTTCCAGGATAAGATGGATCTCTTTGCTGTTGGCTTTGTGGATGCTGTGAGCACAATAAGAGTCAACCTTGATCAGCTTCCTCACCTTCTTTTTGGGGAAAACCGAGGACTGGCAATCCAAGATGAGCTAGCCCATAAGCGTAAAGATGCTCGTCTTTTCTACAACAATTTCAAAGTTGAAGAGAGCAAACTTTAGCGCTTGGAGACCAGGAAAGAAGAGCTTGAGGCAGAGCTGAGGATGGTGAATGCTCAATTGGAAGAACAGAAGCTCACAGTTTCAACTTTCTGTCCTACACTCAGACGCAAAATGAAGCAATGTCGGGAGTTGGAGAAAGAATTTGATGCTACCATTGGAGTGGTCAGAGTCCATGAAAAGAAGAGAGTTGAGATCATGGATGAAAACTATAGGCTTGAGACTGAATTGAGAGACTTTGTAATCGAGGCCAAAACTCTGTTGGCCAAATGGCAATGAATTGAAAGTCTTGCTTGCTGGATTTTGATCTCCTTTACATTCACTCAATATCCCGATGACACAAACTCCCGATGCTGTACTCTGTTCACATCAATAATTTAATCCTCTTGCTCAAAGTTTAAACTTAATCTCGATTCGGCTTCTTTGACATTTAAACCAACTCAAAGAAAATTACTCCATTGCAACTTTCATAACTTAAAGGTCAAATAATAACCTTCCATTTTGCTTATCCTCTCTGGAATTACTAACTTCAAAGATAACTGTTTGTCCATATGCATAAACCACGTTCTGCCTCTATCTTAGTTCCCAAAAAGAACTCTGGCGCACTACTACCCACGATCTGCTCCATATCCTTTACCTTTATAACTGCCCAGGCTACCAAATCTTTCCTGGAAACTCACAGTCCTGTTCATGATGTCTTCACATGGCTCTTCATCCCAATTGCTTTTTTGGTCTCGATCAAGACATCACATTTCCTATGAAGGTAAATTTTCCATTGAACATTACCAGATTTGGGCTTTGACAACTATCTAACATGGACAACTTGTTTATTCCACTATCTAGGTGATCGGTCCTTATGGAAGCGACTGCACGAATTACTATCTAAAGGACATCATGCTTTATTATTGAATTACAAGCATAAGATAGAAGTTACCGATTTGACCAACTTTTTTAGATCCAAAGTGTTTCTGTCTGCGGATTCTGGCTTCTTGGATCTGGTTTGGGAGCTATGCTCTTTATTCCCTGCTAGTTTTGATGAATTCGAACATAATGTGAGGGAAATTTGGAATTTAGAGCATATTATTGTGGAAGCTGACGCCCTTCATCTTCAAGTTGAGGAAGAATCTTCCCGATTACGATATTCCAAAGAGAAATATGCTCAAGCTCAGGACTCCTGTACTCAAGCTCAGGACTCCTGTTGAGATGACACGTCAACTTCTCAATTTCCTTTCTAATCATCATCATGTGGAGCGGAGGATACTCAGAGATGAAATTTCCCGTGTCAAGTCTATGGTTGAAGTTGCTTCAAACAAGTATAGGCAATTGCTTCAAGAAGCTTGGGAGAAGTTTGAAATTGTCCGCTTTCATTCTCGTTGCCTGGAATAGCTCGAGGGACAACAATCCAAACTCCATCAGGATCTTGCTTTGCATTCTCATCATGTAGCTCAAAACCTCAAACTTGTTAATGACTTGCAGACCTTTGTGACCAAGATTAGAATGTACTTTCATTTCGAATGAATAGATTAATTTCCTTGTGTTTTCCAGATTGATGGATGATATTTCTTAAAAAATTTCCCATTTATAGAACGTGATAATTCTTTTCCATTGACATCCATCAATCGGTATGCATTCCCACTAAGCACTTCGGTAACCAAATACGGACCTTCCCAATTTGATGACCATTTATCGAATTCCTTGTTTTGGAGGTTGAATGGTAAGATTGCTTTCCACACTAAATCTCCCACAATAAATTGTTTGACTTTAACCCTTTTATTAAAAGCTCTGGCCACTCTTTTCTTTTGTGCAATCAACTGATCCAAAGAAGCCGCACGAACCTCATCTAGCTCATCCAAATTTATGTGCATCCAATCTCTATAATCCTCGGACAACATTTCACTCTGCAATTGGACTCTTAAAGATTGTACTGTTATCTCCATCGGTAAAACTACTTCTTGTCCATATGTAAGCATATAAGGACTGACACCTGTGCTTGATCTTCGTGATGTTCGGTATGCCCACAACGCCGTCGACAGTAAAACATCTCATTTTCTTGGATTTTCTTCCAAATGTTTCTTGATCAGTCCAATAACAACCTTATTAGTTGCTTCAGCTTGTTCATTCGCCTGGGGATAATATGGTGTGGAATAGACCATTTTGATTCCTCTTGATCGTGCAAATTCTATTACTTCACTTCCAGTGAATATTGTTCCTTGATCCGCAGTAATTGACTCAGGCAAGCCAAACCAATGAATTATATTTTCTTCAATAAACTTGACCACAGTCTTTTGTGTAATACTCTTATACGGAATGGCTTCCACCCACTTTGTAAAGTAATCTGTAGCCAATAAAATGTAACTATGCTTATGAGAAGAGGGTGGATAGATCTTACCTATTATGTCCATTGCCCATCCCCTAAATGGCCATGACTTTATGATAGAATGGAGCTCCATAGCAGGTACATGTTGTAACGGTCCATGCTTTTGACACAAAAGGCATGCTTTGGCATAGTTGATACAATCCTGCATCATTGCTGGCAAAAAATATCCATACCTTTTTAATAGCCATCTCATCTTGATTCCTGCTTATTGGGCTCCACATATACCTTCATGTGCCTCTGCCATAACTAATTTCGCATTATCTTTATCAAGACAGCGTAAGAGCAATCCATCTGAGGATTTTCGGTATAATTCTTCTCATAATATAACATATTTCTGGACCTGCATCCTCAGCTTTCGATCTCTTGAATCTGGATTCTTCAAATATTCGATGATAGTTTGTCTCCAATCCTCTTGAACTACTTTACTAACTGCTATCGGTATCTTTCTTTGTTCAATAGAAGGTACCGACAGCGTTATAGTAGTTGTGATGTCTGCCAACTCTTTTGATATTCGGTATCCAGAAGCTACTTGAGCCAACTCATTAGCCTCGAAATTTATGTCTCTTTTAACATGGATTATGTCATACTCTCTGAATTGCTCTAATTGCTTCTTAGCCAAATAGTAATAACCAATCAAATTTTCATTTGAACATTGGTACTCCCCCTTTAACTGTTTCACTACCAATTGTGAATCACCAAATACCTTGATGAACTGTGCTTTCAACTCAATCAATATTCCCAAGCCAATAATTAATGCTTCATATTCAGCTTGATTATTTGAACATTCAAAGTTTAACTTACAGACACACCTTGTAAGTTCCCCATCAGGAGAAATTATTATCAATCCTGCTCCAGCCATACTCTTAGCACGCGATCCATCAAAGTACATAGTCCATGGTAGCACTTGACTGAAGCTCTGCTCATTTTCTTCCATTTGTAAACATGGATATTCGGTAAGAAAATCAACAATGGCTTGGCCTTTTACTGCTTTGATCGGCACATATATCAAATCAAACTCAGACAAGATAAATGCCCACTTGGCTATACGCCCTTTTATAACAGGTCGGGATAGCATGTATTTTATTATATCGATTTTGTCGATCACATGCACTTTAGTTGGCAATAAGTAATGTCTTAACTTCATACAAGCAAAGTATAAAGATAGACATAATTTTTCAATTGCGGTATATCTTTTTTCAACATCAGTTAGTGTTCTGCTCAAATAATATACCGCTTGTTCTTTTCCACTTTCATTTTCTTGTGCCAACATACTCCCGATAGTTATATCGGTAGCCGATAAGTACAATTTCAGTGATTTGCCTGCTTTTGGCGGCACTAATACAGGAGGATTCATTAGATAGGCTTTGATCAAATCAAACGCCTTTTGTTGTTTCTCTCCCCATACAAATTCGTCCTGATTTTTAAGACGCAAAAGCTGTGTCATCGGCTCCATTTTAACAGACAAATTGGCAATGAATCTTCTAAGAAAGTTTATTTTTCCAATCACCATTTGCAATTATTTCTTTGACGTAGGATGGGAAAGCTCTATGATAGCCCTTGCTTTGTTCTTGTCAATTTCGATTCCTCTCTGATTGACTAAAAATCCAAAGAAATTTCCTGCTCGTACTCCAAAGGCGCACTTGGTTGGATTCATCTTCAATTTGTACTTCCTCATCCTAATGAATGCCTGTTCGAGATAATCCAGATGATATTCTTGGGCTGACTTAACCATCACGTCATCAATATAAACTTCTAAGAATTTACCGATCATATCATATAAAATAAAGTTCATTGCCCGCTAGTATGTAGCTCCTGCATTCTTTAATCCGAAAGGTATAACTACCCACTGAAAAGTCCCGATTGCACCAGGACATCTAAATGCTGTCTTCGGGACATCTTCCTTAGCAATAAAAATCTGGTTATAACCCGAATGACCATCCATCAATGATAACATCTCATTTCCCGACGCTGAGTCTACTAACATATCTGCCATGGGCATTTGGTATTCATCCTTTGGAGTGGCATTATTTAGATCCCAAAAATCAATACAAACTCTCAGCTTTCCATTCTTCTTTTTCACAGGGACAATATTTGAAAGCCACTCAACATACCTGGCTGTTTCAATAAATTTAGCATTCGGCAGCTTTTCTATTTCTTCTTTGACTCTATCGACCACATCTGGAGCAAATCTTCTTGCTAATTGTTTATGCGGACGAAACCCTTTCTTGATTGGAAGGCGATGTTCTACAATATCTCTTGATAAACCAGGCATTTCATGATAATCCCATGCAAAGCAATCTTTGTACTCTTTGATCAGATTAACCAATTTGTCTTTCATGTCCCCTTGCAAAAACGTACTTATATACACTGGGCGGAAACAACCAGGCTCTCCTATATCAACCTCTAATAATGGATCTTGAGCCTCCATTGTTCTGTCTTCTTTGACTAGCAACTCTTCCCATTCATCAATACAATCTGAGGCTTCAACATTTTGCTTTGTCATTTCCGCCAAATGTATGAAGTACCTTTCACAAACTTTTTGCAATACGAACTCGTTTTCCATAAAGAATGTGTAATTCTTCTAATGCCAAGCTTGACTTGGGGATCCATTCAGCTTTCATATCCCCGAAGCGGCAATAAGCAAAGGACTGTAGATCTGTCTTTGGTGATTCGACAGCATAACCATCACGTAAACAATCCCGAATGTCAGTCCATCCGATTGAAGCATATCCCGAATCTGCTTCAACATATTCCACTTTCTCGCCATTCCAAAATGCCAATATTTGATGCAAAGTTGATGGTACACACTGATTAGAGTGTATCCAATCTCTTCCAAGCAACAGATTATATGAACCATCAGCCTCTACTACAAAGAAAGTCGTTTTGGACGACCTGGACCCTATAGTTAAATCCAGCACTATTGCCCCCTTGACTTCGGTAACTTCCCCAAGAAAATCAGATAACTGAACATTGGATGGGATGATGTTATTATCATCTTTCCCTAATTTCTTGAAGTATTTGTAAGATATAAGATTCAAAGTAGCTCCAACATCTACAAAGATTTTACCGACAGACCTACCTCTGACCCTTCTTGAAATAATCAAGGATCTTAAATGCTTTGCTTTTTCAGAGGGTACCTTCTCAAACTTGATAGCTTCTTTGCCGAGAAACTGAAATTCTGCCATGGCTGTCTCTTTTTCTGAAATATGTTTGATGTCTTCTTCCACTATCAAATTAGTTCCATACTTCGCTGGAAGTCTAACATGGACCATGTTTATCCGTATTGGAGAACCATATCTCTTTGATATCTTGGAATAGCCAGTTCGGTAACTTCTGCCATCTTTTTGTGACAACTTAGGATCCAAGTCCTTTTGTTCCACCTTCCCTTGTTGCTTTGGGTTGAGAGCTACAGTAACCTGCCCAAAATTAATTATTTGTTGAACCTGAGCAGCTTCTTTCTCCCTTTTCATTTGGATGTGAAAGCCACTTCTCGAATCACCTGGTTCTGATTTACTCTGATCTTTTTCATCGGGATTTCTTCTCCAAACCCAATTACCTTTCCTACTGACAGATGTGAAAGGTAAACCTTGCCTTGCTATACCTCTAGCTTGGCCACTCTCAAAATTCTTTTGTCTATTTCTCATTCGCTGGAAACGCCTCTTGATGGTTCTATAAGACGCCTGTCCTGGCGCTTTAACTGTTGACCATTTTCCCTCGGGAGGGTCATACGGTACCTTAACCGTTTTTCTTCTGTGAATTTCGTGAGATATTAATGGTGGTGGATCATCGAACTCATCTCCCCAACCAGTTGGCTCAACTGGCAATGATAGAGGTGGATAATCGTCTGTATTTCCATAATAGACCACATAGTCAAACTTCCCACTAGGTTCTCCAAGCAATCCAATCTTGGGATCACCTTCTTTATATCGCTGCCATAAACTCTTTTTCTTTGCAGACTTTGGTAATGTTTCATTTTCTTCATGAACTTGCGTATCCAACTCCCGAATTGGTGGGGCTAATCGAGATGAATCAGTGTCATATTCCTTCCTCTCATGCTTATGACCAACATCTTTTCTTTCTAACACCTGTGCTATCTGCCTTGGGTAAATTGCCTCCTCTCTTGTTTGTACTGAAGAATTTTCGGTAGATACAATCTCAGATCTTACCTGTGGTCCGCTTACCTTACGAACAAATGATCCCGATCGGTATCTCCCTCTCGTTCCCCTCATGAATTGGAACCTGGGAAACTCCTGATCTTGCCGAGTCAACTCCTGGTGACAACGAGTGCAAAGTTGTTTGTTGTTATCGTCTGTTGTCTCTCGTATATTAACCATGTTGATCATGTTCGGGAAAGGGTCTGTGTCTACTTTCATTAGGGCCTTGCCTTTGTCTTCGGCAAATTTAATCTTGCCTTGGCGAATTGCCTCCTGGATTATTTTTCTAAACACAATGCAATTTACCGTATCATGAGTTGTAGAATGATGCCATTTGTAATATCTCTTATCTGCTATCTCCTCCTTTGATGGGATTACCTGTCCTTCAGATAATTTGATCATTCCATCTTTCAACAGCAGGTCAAATATTTCATCTAACTTGTAAATATCAAAGGAATAATTATTAGTCTCCTTAGCCTTGAACTTGGACACATCTCTCACCCTAGCCGGTTTAAGTGTTGGACACACATACGGCTTTTCAAGCACCATGGTTGCTACGGCTATCTCATTTTCCTCTTCGGCTGTAGCACCATGTTCGGTACTTTCAGAGAATGCCACTGTCTGTCGATTGTCCTTATTTGGCTTCTTATCTTTCTCCTTCAACAAGTGTTCGTACTTAGAAACCCGAGCGTTTAACTGAAAGAGATCATCAAAGGCTTGTCCTTCAAATCTTTCCTTAAGGTTAAACTTCAAACCGTTAAAAGCCAAATCAGTGAACTCCTTCTCAGTGAGTGATGTTAAACATCGATTTCTGGATTTATTGAAACGTGCAATAAACCGATCTACTGTCTCGGTACCGTATTGATACATTCTGGCCAGATCGGCTACCGTTACCTCTGGTACCGTTCGGTAAAATTGAGAATGAAACTGCCTTTCCATTTCGGACCATGTTTGAATCGAATTCGCAGGCAAATTTGTATACCAAGTGAATGCTGTTTTGGACAAAGACAATGGGAACAACCTTAACCTTAGATACTCATTAGTTCCAGCTTCCCCACATTGTGCCAGGAATCGACCCACATGCTCCACAGTTGACTGATCCTCATCTCCGGTAAATACAGCAAAATCTGGCATCTTGAAACCCCTTGGATATGGTATATTATCAACCCAATCGGGATGTGGCTTCCTATATACTGGCCTTGGCAATCCTCTCTCTGCTCCCAATTGTTGCATTACCAATTCCGCAACTCTATCTGGGTTCCATGGTCTTAAATTCTGCTGGCCTAACCAAGGATCTTGACCCCTAGGATCAAACTGTTGAGGTCGATTTACCCCTTGCTGCTCCATGTTAAAATTAACAGGTGGTGGTGGCCTATAAAGGGGATTTTCTATCACATGAGGATATGGTTGAGGCCGAAGTGGTTTGATATGGTCAACATTAGGCATATTTACTGGTGGAGGTACATTCATCGCTGGTGGTGCATTTGTGACCATGGGATTAACCAAATTAACATCATTTGGGGCATTTTGAGGGAAATTATAAGCACTCACACTATTCACAAGGTTTATCGGGGTAGGATTCTCTGGCCTTGGTATAATCCTAACAGGAGGTTGAGAATTTGATCCCCTATTACCGTTATACCCCACATGAGGAGGTCCCGATGTTGGTGGGAACAATGTTATCCTAAGAGGATTTGCATAAAAGGGTGGAACTTGAGAAGATGAACTGGGACGCGATATTACCTCATTTATAGCATTGATCACCATGGGCTTTATCACATCACTCACATGTCGCACTATATGATTGGTAAGATCATTCTGCTGTTCCTCAAACATCCTTTTCATTGTGGCTACCAAGGTGTTATCTGGTGCCAACGCACGGGCTTGTTCTTCAGTTAGTTGCCGAGGAATGTCGGCATTCTCCTCTACTTGATTAGCCGCAGAGTGTTCAGAACGTGTTTCATCAACTGGATTGTTGACATTACCGACCGGTATTCCTTCAAATTGCCTGGTTCTCACCATTTCTCCAAACCTTACCACGCAAGTCCCACTAGGCGTGCCAAAAAGATATTCGCTCGTTTTACGACGAGGAATATCCTTCACCGAAATTTCGATCTTCGATTTTTATTAAGGTAGGTTCTGTGGTTTGACTACTAGGAGAGTTGTGGTGAAACGTAAAGTGTAACACATGATTGTATGGAATGGATAGAAATTTGATGGATTGAAAATGGATCTGGATTAAACAGAATTTCAAGCTACGTTACAATACTCTTACGAAAGTTGTAAATGACTCGAAAGTTAACTAGAGCTACAGGAAGCTGTAAATACAGGAAGTAAAGATGCATAGGAAACTAAAGTGCAGATAAGCTTGAGTGTTTTTGCATTGTTGTTAGTCGTGTCCTTCTTCTTTGTTTCCTCTGAGTATTTGTATCTCCCCCTGTCCTGCAACTGCTCGTCGGTTACTTCCATATTTTCAAACTTTGAATATTTTGGCGCTTCCAATAACTGCCTTTCTAACCACGTTTTTTTTTAGTTTTGTTGTCCGCCAAAACTTGATCTCAACCGCTAAGATAATTTCAAATTTGGACAAGTAACTTCCCATAATATGCTCGTGCTCACTATCCCCACTTCTGCTCGTAACTTCTTGCTGTCGTGATTTACGTGATTGGATTGTGATTCTTCAGTGCATTCTCGAAGCGTGAACCTCCCGAATTTCTGGAAAGTGTCATTGTCCTGAGGTATAAATATTCCAATGTCCCGAACTATAACTCTCCATATTTCGGTAAGTATACATATTTTCATCAACTACCGAATTCGGGACACGATACCATTCACACTTGATTCTCAACATGTTTCCGAATTTGGTCTAGACGTGTTTCGGCAAATGGTTGATTTCCATTATACACCATATTCGGCATTAAAGCCGATTCGGCACTTATGCCGATTCTTTTTTTGGTGTCAACACTACCTATCCTCGTATCAAAGCCAGCCAGGTTAGGCATGTTGGTTGCTAATTCACTGTTAATCGAGGCCGCTTGAGTTGCCATAGCGCCCACTAGATTGTCCCAATAGTAATGGTTCTGGTGCGGGTGGGAGCGGTTGCAAGCGCCAATCGGTGCGTGGGCAGCAGCGGCCGGTGTTAGGTGAAGGGGTCGGTTCTATGGAGGGTGATGTACTATTAGAGCTAGTTGGGTTTTCATGGCTCTTTTGTGAACGAAGGCATTTTACTCTTTTTATTCAGGATTCGAGATTTTAGGTATGAGATACTAATTATAGGTTTTAAAATCCGAGCATGCAAATTGATATGAGAGTTAAACTTGAAGATGGTTATTGTGATTATCCCAAGTTAAAAATACCAATCACCCAAGGCATGTGCTCACAAATTACAACCGGACTAGATCAGTCCGGTTGCTAGGCCCAATTTTTTTCTATGGGCCTATTTTCACGCTTAAAAGACCATCTTCCTACATGCACTTTGGAACACTTAAAAACTTGGTCGAAATGAATGCTTTTGATAGGACACTACTAAAGGTGAGCATGATTCGGGTGGGCGGTTCCCATCTTGAAATCAGGAGCGGTTCCCATCTTGGAATCAGGAACCGCCCACTAACCGATTTTGAAAAATTGAAACCGAGAACTATCCGTTGGTTTTATGGATCCATTCGGGATCCAACCGTTGGTCGGGACCGGTTCCATGGGTTTGGTTCGGTTCTTGGTGAGTCCATGGAACTAGTCTCCAGTCCCTATAGATTCACAACCAGACTACAAATATGGTGACCAAATTTATTCCTTGAAATTATCTGATAAGAAAGGCTCAAGTAAGCACAGAATCACCTGGAGTCATAGCTAGAGCTAGAGCAAAAGGCAAGCCAAAAACTGACAAATTCCGAACTAAACTTCAACATAATTTGAAGCTCCCTAGGTCAGAAATCGAATTCGCCAACAGCAGCAAAAAGAATGAATACCCTTAAGCATAAAATTTCACTCTATTGCGAGTCTACAACTTAGCAACAGAGTTGAAGGCGAGGTGAGAGCAAGATGTAAGGGGAGGCTGGAGATGAGGAGCGAGGCGATTGTGAGTCTATGACGTAGCGACAGAGTTGAAGGAGTGGCCGCGTGAAATCTCACGGTGAGAGTGATATGATGCTAGGGTTTCTTCCTTTTGTTTTTGTTTTGAGGACCACGAGACACGAGTAGGACTGTAGGGTAAATGGCAAATGGCATAAGAGAAAGACTTATTTTCACCGAAAGTGAGTTGGAATTTTTTTTCAATATATATTATATATACAGGTTTGATCTGGGTGGGCGTAACAAGCTTGGAACTAAGAACCAAACCGGTACTCACCGGTTCCAGTAAATTGGAACTGGGAATTGGACCAGTCCCCATGGGAACCGCCGATTCTGAGTCGGTTCGATCTAGTTCCGAGCAATCGAGGTGGTTTCTGGGTCCTTTGGACACATCTAGGCAAAAAGAACACAACTTTTTTTTCCCATTCATTATAGATTTTTGAAGAAGTTGTTTAGTGTCAACAAATATTGACGAAGAAATTACTAGTTACCTGATTTCCTAGAGTTTATTGGTAACTTATAGATACTTTTAGAAAATCATAACTCTTTTAAACAGTTTACAAATTTAAAACTTTTCTTTCTTTATTTTACCAAATTTTTATTTGAATAATTGCCAAAAATATTCCATATCATTTTGGGTTACCTACTCTTGATTTGAGTTACTTGTCAATATTTATTTAGTTTCTTTTTATTTATCAACTTTTCTTTATCCCTTAACAATTTTTATTTGTCTTTCTTAATACATGACAGTTTGGTTGCATTTGTCAATCATCAACTCTTTTTGATAGTTTACATTATTATTTGCCTTTTTTTTAGTCCCCCATCATTTTTCTATCAACAGTTTTTTTTGGCTCCTACTTACCAGTTATTAAAATTTACTAGCAGGGATAAAAATTAAAATCCATACTTTTAGCACGGTTTGCACATTGTAGAAAACATTCAAACAAAGGCATCAGAAACGGATTAGTTTCTTGTTGTTCAAGAGGCACATGTTTTAAGCAATTGACATGAAATTTGACTGTTAAAGTAAAGAAGTATTCCAAGACAATCAAGGAGACAACCTTAATCAGCTTATGTTCTCTTTTTTGGCCCTTCTGTCTTGTAGTAGGGCTAATTAACCTCTCGTTCCCCTTCGTGTACATGTTACGAGCACTAAGAGGGGTCGATTTGTACATTATCCTATGTTTGAATATTTAAATAATAAATCATGTATTTATCTGTCGGCTTAAACTTTTAAAACAATTGATACTGATCTCACGTGATGGGCTTGGTATGCTCACTAATGGACGTTTGCATCAACATGTGACCAAAACTAGAGGATCTCACCACAGGCCTAGGAGTAATCGATGATAACTAGTTATTCCAATGTTCATGCTTTAGCCAAAGTGGCCATCCCCATCACTACATAGACCAATCCCCACGATCCAAACATTGTATCGATTCTCCGTCTCTGTCTAAGAGATTGAAAACTAGTTTAGGTACCTCAAGACGGAAGGAATACAAAGAGATCGAGGAACGTTTTCGGATCAGGAGATGGAAACGCTGGGGGAGATGGAGAATAGGCGCTCGCTCTTGAGCCGGCTCGACTTGTACGTTGCTGATTCCCGGGTCGGGAAGCAGTTCAAGCTCGCAGAGCGGAACACCACCTTCAGCACCGAGGTACGGGCCGGCACGGCCACCTTCCTCACCATGGCCTACATACTGGCGGTGAACGCGAGCATCCTAACCGACTCAGGTGGCACTTGCACCGTCAAGGACTGTGTCGAACTCTGCTCCGACCTCACGGTTCCTCTGTCGAGCTGCACCGGCCCCACCCTCCAAATCATCCAACCCGACGAGACGTGCAAATTTCCCCCGATCAATAAGGGCTACAAGCAATGCCTACAGAATACACACAAGGACCTAATTGTGGCCACCATAGTTTCGTCTTTAATAGGGTGCCTCCTGATGGGGACACTGGCCAATCTTCCCTTAGGCTTGGCTCCCGGCATGGGTACAAATGCTTATTTTGCTTATACCGTGGTCGGGTTCCACGGCTCCGGTCAACTGCCTTATAGAAGCGCCCTCGCGGCCATATTCATCGAAGGATTGATCTTTCTCTTGTTGTCGGCGGTCGGATTACGAGCAAAACTCGTGCAGCTGGTGCCGAAAACCGTCCAGGTTTCCTCAATGGCGGGTATTGGCTTGTTTCTCGCGTTCATCGGGTTACAAAATAATGAAGGAATCGGACTCATTGGTTACAGTCCCTCAACTCTAGTCACGCTTGGAGGCTGCCCTAGATCTTCTCGAGTGGCTTTAGAACCCATCGCGATGTTGGCCAATGGCACGGATGGCTTGGCACCTCAGGGCACCATTTCAGGTGAGACATCCATTTAGCCGATCGACTCAGTAAATCACATATGCATAACTTCATGAAAAATACAAGATGATGTCCGCGCACAGAGATGAATTTTGCATACCTTATATATAAGATTTCGTTATTGCATCCCACATGTAATTCGAGAGATCGTGACATGACAAATCATCATGTCCAAAGTACATACTCAATTGCCTATCACTTTCTTAGGATGACATGTCATGATCTTTAGGACAAATTAAGATAATATGCCTTTCCTAAACTGCTTAACATCGTATTAAGTGGGCTCGCCTAAGTAATTTTTCTATTCCAGGTGACGTAATGTGCGTGGGTAATCGCATGGAGAGCCCAACCTTATGGCTTGGCATAGTAGGGTTCATAATAATCGCGTACTGTCTAGTGAATAACGTCAAAGGGGCGATGATATACGGCATCGTCTTCGTCACGGTCGTCTCGTGGCTCCGAAACACCGCCGTCACGGTGTTCCCGGACACGGACCAAGGGAAATTACAATATCACTACTTCAGGAAAATCATGGAAGTCCGCTCGATCAACACCACGGCCGGAGCTTTGAGCTTCAAGGACATAGACAAGGCCAGCTTCTGGAAGGCTCTAGCAACATTCCTATATGTGGACATACTCGACACCACGGGGACATTATACTCGATGGCCAAATTCGCGGGCTTTGCAGATGCGAACGGCGGCTTTGAAGGGCAATATTTTGCTTTCATGTCCGACGCGTCGTCGATCATAGTAGGGTCGCTACTCGGGACGTCGCCCTTGACGACGTTCATCGAGTCGTCAACAGGGATCAAGGAAGGCGGTCGGACGGGGCTAACGGCGATAACCGTGGCAGGTTATTTCTTCCTGGCCTTCTTCTTCACGCCACTGCTCGCCTCGATCCCGGCATGGGCGGTGGGGCCGCCGTTGATCTTGGTGGGGGTGCTGATGATGAGATCGGTGGTGGAGATCGAGTGGGAGGACATGAGGCAAGCGATTCCGGCGTTCGTGACGATAATTCTCATGCCATTGACGTACTCCATAGCTTATGGCATGATAGGTGGCATTGGAACGTACGTCGTTTTGCACGTCGGAGATTGGGGGCGGAAAATCCTGGGGAGGTACGAGATTTGGAGAGACATGGGGCAATGTAATCCACGCAATGAGGCCTCAAATGGTAATGACAACAGCATTCGGGGGAGTGACAAGGTTCTTGAAGCTTGATTCAGACGTAAATATGAAGTATATAAAACCAAATTGAAGGGGACAAATAACTTTACATTGAAGAAAACCGTTTGCGTCTTCTTTTCATGGACGATGCCACCACATCACAGTAATAGCAATAGTGAGTGATTCTACATCTTTTGGGATGACTAATGAGAGTATCTAACCATGTAAGTGTAAACCTAGCTAATACCTCATGTTATTTGTCTTCATTTTTGTGGTTTATGATCAGTGAATACACGTAGTTTTGGAGTCAATACCTTTTCACAAGGACAATTGTCCCAAAAGTTACAAACCTATCGTACTTTGACCAATTTAGTTCCAAACCTTTTTATGTTTTGCAAATTGAGTTCGTCCGGTCAATTTCGGCCTGAAATTGATGACGTGGTCGCCGGCGGTTTTATGTGACCTAGGTGGTGCTGACACGAACATTTTTAAATAATTTAAAAAAAAATTCTTTTCTTTTTGGCTAGAGAGCTGGCAGGGGTCACCAGTCACAGGTGAGGGCTGGGATGCCATTGCCGGCTCTAGGTGAGGCGAGGGCATCGTGGCCCTCGCCAAGAGACAGCAAGGGCATCCTGGCCCTAGCCTGTGGGCGGCAACCCTTGCTGGCCCTTTTGCCAAAAAGAAAAGAAAAGAAAAAACCAAAAAAATTGTTAATTTTTTAAAAAAATGTCCACTTTAGCATTAGCCGTCGCCGGCCGTGCCACATAGGATTGCCGGTGATCACATCATCAATTTCTGGTTAAAATTGATCAGATGAACTCAATTGGCAAAACATAAAAAGGTTTAAGATTTAATTGGCAAAATTGAAATGTTTATGAATTGGCCAAAGTGCAATAGGTTTAGGACTTTAGGATAATTTTCCCCCTTTCCATAACCAAGAATTCTCCGTAATCTTGGTCATTGGAATTCTCGTGTTTGGTTTTGGATCAAAGATCTTCTAAAGGAGTCGACGCACATCCGGGGCAAACCAGTTTGGAAATTTGAATTCTCCCTTTTCCAATCTTTCGATACATCTCCATGTGATTAGAGTCACGCAAGGGAAGGTAACCAGATGATACAACAAACAAGATCACGCCCCATGACCGAACATCAGCTTTGGATCCATCACAACCCTTTCGATTGATCACTTCCGGAGCAACATAAATGGACCGCAAGTCGTGGAGCAACCCATCTCGCCGCTTCGATATGGCAAACGTGCTCAATTGAAGGTCTGAAACCTTCGAATTCCCGTTCTCTTCTAAGAGCAGATTCCCTGGTTTCAAGGCACGGCGACAGATGCCTCCGCTGTGACAACCGACAGCAGCAACCAGCTGTCGAAAGTGTGTCCCGGCGACGTTCTCCTTCGGTTTCCCTTTGGTTACCTTGTTGAATAGCTAGCGGCCTTCAGCATTTTCCATGACAAAGTAAATCCAGGTCTTGGTGGCCATGACCTCGTAAAGCTCCACCACATGCGGGCGCCTAATTAGTCTCGTGACCGAAATCTCTCGCTTAATCTGATCAATTATTCCAACTTTCAAAACCTTCTCTTTGTCGATCGTCTCGGTGACGATGCTATTCCCCAAGTCGCAATACATGTTCAAAACACAAAATTTAAAACAGTCACAAAGTTTGCTGAGTGCTCATTTCGGCAACTCTGATACATAGCACCAAAAGCAATCACACAAATCAAGTGCGTGACTGCAAAACTCACATACAGATCATATTTAGTACAGAACGCATTCACCCATCGCTCGCAGTATAGCAAGAACAGACGCTAGAATTTATTTCCGCAAAATTTCCTCGCGATATTGGAGCGGGAGGAGGAGGGCAAGTGCAGCATCAATGTCTGAAGTGCCTCACATTAGTGAAAACAAGCGAGACGCCATACTTGTTACAACATTCTATGGCATCCTGGTCTCTAATGCTTCCGCCAGGTTCTGCAATGACAGCGATCCCACTCTGACAAGCTTCTTCTACTGCGTCGTTCCAAGCTGCGCATGAACAGGAGAATAAAGACCCATTATGGACATATAACACACAGATTCAGCTTAGTACATAATCCACCTTGATGTTAGATGATAGAGTTCAGATACAAGCATGTGAATTGCAGGTTTTAGGTATTGACTTCCATACATATCATTTTTCTAACCTGTATCGTTGACCACCTAACGATTTATGGATATTAAGAGAATGTACATAACATTCATATATGTCCCATAATGTCACAAGCAGCATTATCTGCCACACCATAATTTGCCTAAACAATCACAAAATTAGCTAAATGTCGCCATTAGAGTCGTTGAGCAGTTTTCCCTACTGATAATTGTGAACCATTCCATCTTTGCACAATCACAAGTGATAAAAGAGATATAAGCTGGATAGTTACCAAATGGGAAGAATGCATCACTCGCCAAAGCTGCCCCCTTGACCTCCTCTCCAGATTTCCTCATAGCTATCCTCAAACTCTCCAAACGGTTTGGTTGTCCACTTCCCATGCCCAGCATGCACTTGTTCTGGCCACGGTCAACAAAATAGTATTCAGCCTCTCCCATCAACTTGCGATGAAAGAGAGATAAAACAAAGATGCATGAGAAAAATACCTTCGCTATGACGATGGCATTGCTCTTGACATGCTTAACGCAGAGCCATGCAAACTTTGCATCTTCAAGCTCGCTCTCTTGTGGAGTTGTCCCTGAGACCGCATTGAATTGAATGTCTGCGGGAGTTAAATCATCAGAATCCTGAGCCAGCCATCCTCCACCGACCTGTCTCAGTGAAAGCTTCCCTTTTTCATTCTCCTTCGCTTCCAGGATCCTCAACGTTTTCGATTTCCCACGGAGAACCTCTAGCCCCTTCTTTGAGTACTTGGGTGCCACCACAATCTCATAGAACATCCGAGTTTCACCATCTGTTGGGCTTCTGAACTCCCGGATCTCCCTAGCCAATTTCTATATGCACAGTTGGACATTGCAAGGTTAGTGTAGATGTTCAGCTCAATCAATTTTATCAAGACTCAGCAATCCTGACTCAGCAATAGGAGACCCGCAACTACACCACTATTGTTGTTTCAATTTGAGGGATGCCCGTATTGAATGAGGTTTTAAGTTTCAAAAACTCACGCTCCTTTTTATTTATCAGAGAACTATAATATAGGGATATGTGCACCGGAAGTCCTAAAACTTGTCACGAAAGTGTAATTGAGTCTTAAAACTTACAAAAAGTGCAATCAAGTCCTAAGACTTGTCAAGTTGATTCAATGAAGTCCTTCCATTAACTCCATCCAACTAAGCTAACGGAAAATGCTGATGTGTCTTATTTTGTTACTTTCTCGAGACACGTGGCGATGATATGGCTCTTGGTGGGTACCACATCAGAAAAAATATTCAAAAATATAAACTAAATTAGATAAAATAGCTAAACATTACCAAAAAGAAAAACCAAACTCACAACCAATGGCTGTGGAGCCCTCGCCAGTGGCCGCTGCCACAGCCGTTGGGAAGGGTCGGCCTCGGTAAGGGTCGCTGGGCTTCAAGAAGGCCCAGGTGACCTCTATCGGCCCTTCCCAGCGGCTGTGGCGGCGGCCACCGGCGAGGGCTTAGCCACAACCGATTGTTGTGAGTTAGTTTTTTTTTTATGATTTAGTTTATATTTTTTCCGACGTGGCACTTGGTGGGTGCCACATCATCACCACGTGTCTCACGAAAAATAATAAAACAAGACACGTCAGCATTTTCTGTTAGTCTAGTTGGACAGAGTTCGGAAAGGACTTGATTGAACCAACTTGACAAATTTTCGGACTTAATTGCACTTTTTGTAAGTTTTAGGATTCAATTATACTTTTGTGACAAGTTTTAGGACTTCTACTGCACATATCCCTATAATATATTATGGAATGTCACTATAGGCCGAACGTTTAGCCTAATTCTTAGCTCAAACTAGTTGACTCCAGAATGAGCTTCAATCTGGAACTCTATGGATAAAAAATGAGAAGTATCTTTCAGTTTATTATAGTTGGATTCAGTGGGTCTACTATATAAGGAAATTAGAATTTTCCCTTTGTAACTTCCACGCATAATGAGATAAGTATATACCTCATCAATTTCTACATTGAAGGCCACTATACCACCAAATGCACTGACTGGATCTGCTTTGACTGCTAATCTGTATGCTTCAAGAATATCGCCGCGGGAAGCCACCCCACAAGGATTTGTATGCTTTACAACGACACATGTAGGGTCACTAAACTCGGATACACAATTCCAGGCAGCATCAGCATCGAGATAGTTATTATATGACATTTCCTGCAGCATCAATGCATAATTCACAACAAATGAGATAGATCTGCTATTGTTACCATGATCTGTTGATGAAGTAAAAGAACTTTATGGAACAAACTACTCTTGTACTTGCTCAGAGACTTCTAAAGAGCATCTAATCTCATCTCAAAAACAGATGCTTATGATACTAAAAAGGAAGCCAATCACTCCCCTGTATCGCTAATCTCCTTTCCAAAACATTATTAGTGTTTCATTATAACTAAACACTCTGCACACTAAAATATACTGATAGTTGGCCTAGAAAAGAAAAGAAACTAGATGCTCCTTAAGAATGATTTGTAGAATTTTGTCAAACTGCCGACAAAACCAAACGTTCAAGCTATCCTGTTAGATGGAGTAATCTAATATTTAAATGCTCTATATTTGCCATCACACATAGGCTAGCATTTTACCAAAAATTGAAGGGTGGAAGATCATTATGTTGAATAAGCAAAAAGTGCCTGAGAGATTGAAATGAGGACCTCCTACTCTAATGCCATATTGATTTCTTGAGGCCTTTGTCAATTTATCAAAAGCTTCAGCTATTGGATGAGAGTACTTCCTATTATTTAGATTCTCTAACAAGATTCAATTTTAGAAACTGCCTCCTCTATCTAATGAAGTTTTCAAAGCTAGATAATTACTAGATCCGCTGCAATTTCAACTTCCACAAAAGATTGCCCTTGAAGTATACATATGACATTCAAGGACTCACCTTTCCATGATGTTGGATTGCAGTCGCAATACCACCTCCATTAAACTCAGCAAGACTCTTGTCCACATAAAATGCAGCCTTCTGGTGGGGATTCTCACCATAACGAAGAGAACTTTTAATAGACAGAGGCACTGTTAAGCTGGGAGGAAATTTCTCTATCAAAAAGAAGAGTCGTCAACCTCTACATAAATCAGTTCAAAAACTAACAGGAAACACAACCTACTGAAATTACTGATTTCCAAAGGAAACAAACTAAAGAATACATCTCAACCAAGTCTCCATAGAAGCCCCTCATTTGCATGTTTAATGTGTTTAGACCTACATGCACTTTTAATTGCCTTGTGGCTATGACATCTATTGAGAACATGAACCAGATGAATACCTCCAGTTGTTTGTCTCCAAAGCCACTCTGACACCGCAGAATCATAGGAAGCAACATGCTGAAAGGCCTTCCAAGCAAGTTTTCTACGGAATTGTTGATCATCTCCGTTACTCTTCAGGAACTCCAGCAGTGCAGGGTAGTCATGTGAATCAACCACAACGAGGACATCCTTATGATTCTGTTAGGAGACAAATGTCAGCATCAATTCAGATTACAAGCATATAATCATACTCCGTGTAAAAACTACAGAAAAATCTACCACATGCATATTAATATTTTGAGGGGCAAAGCAGCAACAGCTCTTCAAAAAAAGTGCAACACATTAGACATACCTATCATAGTTTATAATTTAACAAGCATCATACAACAAATTGCTGTTTTAGCAAAAAAGCACAAGAGAAACCATTCCCCAAATAGTAAGAAGGGAATCTGGAGCCACAATCTCAATGTAAAAGTTAACATGCTCTCAATTAATTACATGCCTCGGTTACTAGTGCCTTTGTAATGTGAGCTCAGTGAAACTGAAGACACCAAATACAATCATATTCTCGCATACTTCCAAATTAAGATGCAATGAAGCAAAAAGAGACATAAACAAGTCTATGCCCTGATAATAATGAACATGCACATATAATAGCAAAGAACCTTTGCAGCAGCTCTGATCATGGCAGGACCACCAATGTCAACATTCTCAATTCCATCTTCAAATTCAACATCAGCCGCAGAGGTAACTTTGTTGTAGAATGGATACAAATTAACCACCACTACATCAAAAGTACCTGCACAAGTTCCATCTTGCATTTATTATAGTAGCATTATGCAGGACCACAGGAATGCCAAGAACATTATATATTTGTCCTCAGAATTTTTAAGCTGACAAACTGTCAGAATGATTCTACAAACAGTAGGATGTCCAAGTATATGAATTTGTTCATGGACACCTTAAATGCAGATTGCATAAACATACGAGACAACTCACCAATTCCATGCTTATCGAGAGCCTCCATGTGATGCTGTTGATCTCTCCGAGCGAGGATTCCTCCATGAATATGAGGATGCAAGGTCTTTACGCGACCATCCAGCTATTAAATAGAGTAATGTAAAATTCCTAGTTAAAATCTAAGTCAAGTTGCCACAAGTAGATTCTTCTATTGTGGTGTGCACCCACACGCATAGAAAAGAGATGAAAATATAAAATGCGAACGATAAAGAGGTAAATCCTCTGTCAAATGTCCCAAACGAAAGAGATATCACAACCAGTCAAAAAGAGAGGCACCATGAAAAATATATAGAATGTACTATTTGAAAAATGTGATATTGAATTTAGTACGGATGCATTCTCCCTGGTGAAGTATACTAGCAGTCTAGCACGCATCATGCAAATCTGTATCTGATTTCTCTTGAGAATCAAGATTGAAGTGCACACACTTCAACTTTTAGTAACACAAGGAGCATTTACAGAGAATAAGAAAAGAGATGCAGTAGGTTTTAATGGTTCAACAAGTTTGTAGATGAATGGATCTCAAAGAGGGGTAGAAGAAAGGTTTGGGGCATCAGGTGCTCTATGCCGGAGTCCAGGCAAGTTAGATCTGTAGCAATGAACTAAGGACAAATGGCACTCAAATTCATGACAGTCCTGAAAATATGGTCTCAGTCAGGGAACTCTTTGAAAATCTTTGATGAGCATTAGTGACTAGAAATTGATTCATTTGTTATGAGCAGGAAAGTCCTGAGTGGCCTGAAGGGATTAAGGTATCCGATCATTGCCATCAAGGAATGGATGTAGCATGATAATGTTAGTAAAAGCTGTGAAGATCCTAGATAAACCACTTGAAGCCAAGAGGGATTTCAAGTCGTACGGTATTAGCGCAGTGCCAATCTTGACTGTCATCATCATTCATTGCCATCAGCCTCTCAAGACAAGGCAACCAAAGAAAGTAAAGAATAAACAATACAAGTAAGGAACGAATAAACAAACCATCTCAGGGAAGCAAGTAAGCTGTTCCACTTTGGTGACCGATAACCCAGCATTTTCCAGAGCAGATGCGGTTCCTCCAGTTGAGACAACAGTATACCTAAATGTTTTAATCGGTTATGACATCATGAAACACTTGTATGTGCTGACACAACAAGTACTAATATCATGTGCACCCCTGTGGAAAAGATACTATCCACAAGCAATGAGACGTGCCTAAAATCCAACAAAAACAGTGAGGCTTCAGCACCTAAGCTACACACACACAAACGCGCACGTGCACGCAAGAGAAGTGTGCAAGATAAATTCCTCACCCCAATTCCTGGAGGCCCTTTCCAAGAAAAGCCAAATCAGTTTTATCAGACAAAGATATCAATGCCTGCTTGCTCCCTGGAACATTTGAAGAGAGGGAAAAGATTAATTTTTTTTTCATTATACAGTTAGACACACGCCCAAGAAAAAAGAACAACGACGCCGAAGTAGCCCTCCTCATCATTCAAGGACCACATAAAGGTTCAAGATTTTTGTTACATTGTTGACAGGGTTGAAAGAAACACGACACCCACAATCTGAAATGATAAAAGATTTACGAAAAAGTTAAAGACGCGAGAGAAAACAGCAGTACGAGGAGCAGAAGGGCGAGACTCCTTGTTGGGCGCGGACAGAATTTCAGCCTCGGCAGCCATGGCTTTAATCGGAGAAGCAGCGCGCGACGAACAAGATTGAAGTCGAACACACACCGCGAGTGCCTGCGAGCCCCACGAGGCAAGACGGAGAGAAAGCAGATACGGTCGTGAGGTTAGACCGAAAGCCACAACAACAAAGAAAAGAGGACGAAACGAAAAGAAAACACGAGTTATGAGATGAACGAATTGCGCGCCGTAATTCCTACCAGGTGAGAGGTGGAAGGGCAAGTTCTGGTCCGGTGAGCGGTGGAGGAGGAGTGAAGCAGAGAGCTCCGGACGGCGGCAGCGGCGGAGGAGGTGGAGGTGGAGGCGGCGGCGGGAGAACCCAACATGCTTACTCTGCTCTGCTGTGTATTGCTTTGCCGAGTGTCAAAGTAAACCCCTTTACTTTTTCGCGCGGCGCCCGAAAGACTGTCGTGCACGTGCCAAAGGCACGAAGGAAAAAATGTTAGATGCTTTTGAGGCTCCATTCGTTTGGCGGAAAATATTCTCCTTTTGAAAAATATTTTTCTGGAAGTCATTTCCCTGAAAAATATTTTTCTGGAACATAATTTTCTGGTGTTTGGCTAAAATCTGAAAAAGTTTCGGAAAATATTTTCTAGTGTTCGGCGACCGTCGATCCGGCGGCGTCCGACGATCGGCGGCAAATGGTCAGCCAAGGATCGGCCATGGCCGGCACGCGGCCGATCGGCTAGCTGCAGCGGCGATTAGCGGTGACCGACGGCCGGCGGGCCGACAACCAACGGTGACCAGAGCGACCGACGACTGCCAGCCGGCAATCGGCGACCGGCAGTGGCGGTGGACCGGCGACAACGGCCCGGCGGCGGCAGGTAAGCGGCGATTGTGACCCGGCGACCAACGGGCGGTGACCGGCGGGCGCGCCCGGCGAGCCGGCGGCGGCCGACAACCCGACTATAGCCGGTGACCGACAGCCGCGGCGGCGACTTTCAGCCCAGCAGCCCAGCGGCAGGCAGCGGTCCAGTGGCGGCAACGGGCGGCGGCCCGGCGACCGACGCCACCGACGGCAGCGCATCAAGGCGGCGGCCGACGATTAGCAGTGACCGCGACCGACGACCGATGGCGGCGATCGGCGACAGCGACCGGCGGCGGCGACCGGCGGCGGCGACCGGCGGTCGACGGCAGCGACCGGCGATCAACTTCCCCTCCCACGGAAAACATTTTCCCTCCCATGGGCAATTTTGCTTTCACTTTGGGGGAAAATGATTTCCAACACCGGTGAGGGCCGCCCTCGCCGGCTTCCCTCCGCCGGCCACGACAGAGGGAAGAGAGAAGAAGAAAGGAAAAAAAAGAAAAATAAAGGCTCCGTTAGTTTGGCGAAAAATGTTTTCCAGGAAAATATTTTCTGGATTTTTCAGTGTTCGGGGGGCGGAAAATAACTTCCCACGGAAAACATTTTCCCTCTCATGGGCAATTTTGCCTTCACTTTGGGGGAAAATGATTTCCTCTTAAGGCTCCGTTCGTTTGGCTGAAAATATTCTCCTTTTGGAAAATATTTTCCCGGAAGTCATTTTCCTGAAAAATGTTTTCCTGGAACACAATTTTCTAGTGATCGGGTAAAATCTGAAAAAGTCTCAGAAAATATTTTCCGTTGTTCGGTATAGAAATGATTTTCCTTCTTGCAATACTTTTAATATTTTCTTTTTTTTTTTCTTTTTCTTTTGCTTCTTCTCCTGTAGGTCGCCCGGCAACGGCTGCGGCCGGCGGCCGGCGACCGGCCGGAGGCGAGTTCGAGCATCGCCCCAGGCCGGTGAGGCTCGAGCTTGCTAGATTCCGGCGAGGCCGGCGAGCCCGACCTCGCCAGATGCGGCGACCTGGGCGAGGCTCGAGCCTCACCCGAGGTCGCCGGAGCCTCGCCGATGTCTGGCGACCTCGGGCAAGGCTCGAGGTCGCCGGATCTAGCGACGCCCAAGTCGCCGCTGGCAATCAAGCAGCCTGAGGAGCCTCGCCCACGAACAAGAAGAAGAAGAACCCATAAACATCAACACCAGAAAACAAAACAATCAAAGCATCGGCAGATCCGGCGACCTCGAGCCTCGCCGATGTCTGGCGACCTCGGGCGAGGCTCGAGCCTCGCTCGAGGTCGCCGGATCTCGTGCGGTTGGAGCTCGCCGACCTCGGGCGAGCTCGGCCTCGCCGGATTTGCCGACCTGGGCGAGGCTTGAGACTCGCCCGACATCGCCAGACGGCGGCGAGGCCGAGGTCGCCTGAGGCCGGCGAGCTCGGGCCTCGCCACTGGCCGGTCGTCGACCACAGCGCTGAGGAAAGAGAAGAACGAAAAAAATGAAAAAAAAATAGTGAAGAAGAAGAAGAAGAAGAAGAAGCAGCAGCTACGGAAAATGATTTCCGCTTTTGAAGAAGCGGAAATCATTTTCCATAGACTTAGGCTATTTTGTGAAGGGGGAAGGAAAATGTTTTCCCAAGGAAAACGTTTTTCGCCCCCCGAACACCGGAAAATCCGGAAAATATTGAGGACAGAATATTTTTCCGGAAACGAACACAGCCTAAGAGGAAATCATTTTCCTCTAAAGTGAAGGCAAAATTGCCCATGGGAGGGAAAATGTTTTCCGTGGGATAGGAAGTTGATCGCCGGTCATCGCCGCCCGCCACCGTCGGTCACCACGGCCGGTCGCCGCCGCCGGCTGCGGTCGCCGCCGCCGATTCTTGCGGTCGCGCCGCCGCGGCGCCGTCCGCCGCCCGGTCGCCGCCACCGGTCGCCGGCCGTCGGTCGTCGGTCCTCGCTTAATCGCCGCCTTGATTACCCGATCGCCACCCGCCGCCGCCGACCGCCGCCGGTTGCCAATCGCCGCCGCCGGTCACCACCGCCGGTCGCCAGACGCCGCCGGATCGGCGGTCGCCGAACACCAAAAAATATTTCCGAAACTTTTTCAGATTTTAGCCGAACACCAGAAAAATTGTGTTCCAGGAAAACATTTTTCAGGAAAATGACTTCCAGGAAAATGTTTTCCAAAAGGAGAATATTTTCCGCCAAACGAACGGAGCCAAAAAGAAAAAGGAAAAAGACGAAAATGCCCTAGGAGAAAGTACTATGGAGTAAATGAGTCACAAATGTCATAGTTTGGGGTTTTTCGTATAAAAATTAAGTTCAGGATAAATTTGTCATAAGTGACATAGTTTAGGGTTTTTGGTGGTCTTTTCCCTTTTTTTGTATCTCATGTGAATAAAGTTTACTAATTAATGATGGAGATATAGTTACCTCACTTTGGTTATGTGACTATTTCCTTGTTCATCTCCTCATTATTCCCTCGGTTAGGAGCGAAATTCTTGCCACGCGAAACAACTATTATGAACAAGAATCAAGCTATTTTGGGAATTAAGTTAGGTCGACACTATTTCCACCCCTAAGTGATTAAATTCACCCAATTCACAGTAAAAACACAAAAATGCTCTCGTGGAAAAGAATTTTTTTGCCTATCTTATCTCAAAAGCTCACTTTCTTGGTGAACTTTTTATTTTTTAATTTCATTAGTCTAAAATATATATATATATATATATATATATATATATATATCAAGTATCTTTATTTACTATATTAACAATTTTGTTTTCTTTTTTCTATACTATATTGGTGAGATACTTTTACATAGAGCATGAAAGACGTTAGAGGAATATCTAGGAATACACAAAATATATTATGTACAACGAGGCATCTTAATATTTTTTCATAAGCAGTTCATGGATGATATTAATTTTTATCAATTTAAATAATGATATTTTGTTGGCATTTTAAAGAAAAATTCTTATTTTATGCAATGTTTTGATTTAATTAAATTTTGTCTTCTAAAGTTTCACATATGAGAATGTCTTGTGATTTTATTTTGGAAAATATTCAAAGAGGGTTTTTTTGTTTTTTGCTTCACGTGATCAGCCCATTATATGTATATATATATATAAAATAAAATTGATAAGAAGGGGTTTGATGGTGGTATACACAACAAAGTGAAAATATACAAACAAGTCAAGATGTTAAAAAGTTGTCTTTTTTAAAGTTGTTCAATACTTGACAATTTATCCATAAATTTGCTCGACGACATAGAAAAGAACTAGGTTTCTTGGAATTTTAATTTCCAAAAAACGAACTTTTATGGAAATAAAATCTAACAATAAATAAATTTAGGACGGTCACTTTAAATTGCAATTGAATGGTTGAAGACAATTTTGTCTTTTTGGTGATAAGTGAATGGATTTACTCATATAGGGAATGGAAATAACGTTACCCTTGAACATGATAAGATGTGAAAATCTCCGGCTTTATTATTATGATTCACTAAACAATAGATAGAATATAGCAAATTCCTTGGATTTCATATCATATTCTATCCAGTTCTATCATGGTTAGAAATCTAGACCACCAAACGCAGCCTTAGTTTATTGTATAAATAGAAAAATATTTTATTTATTCATTTTGTATATTTTTCCTTTTATTGTCCATACAATTATATTATAAATAGAGCATATGTACATACAAGGTTTCTATGAAAACGTAATATATAGATACAATTTCCCAATCTTCTAGCTTTCCATCCTTTGCATCTTCCTCCAACAAACGATGGAAAGGTTAAGGCTCCGTTCGTTTTGCGGAAAATGTTTTTTCGGGAAAATATTTTCCATAATTTTCGGTGTTGGGGGGATAGAAATTGAGGGATTAAAGAAAATATTTTTGTCGATCAATGGAAAATATTTTCCCTCTTCTCACGCCCTCTCCTCTCTTCTCACTCTCATGCTCACGCCCTCCTCCGCTGCTACCTCGTGCTTCATCTGGTCCTCCTCTGCTACTGCCTTGCGCGTCCTCTCGTCCCTCATCTCGTCCCACGGCTGGCGAGCTCGAGCGAGGCAGAGCCTAGCCTCGCCTCGCCAGATCCAGCGATGCTCGGCGGAGCTCGAGATCGGCAAGGCGAGGCCGAGCCTTGCCAGATCTAGCGAGGCCGGCGAGCTTGAGCGAGGCCGAGCCTAGCCTCGCCTCGCCAGATTCAGTGATGCTCGGCCGAGCTCGAAATCGGCGAGGCAAGGCCGAGCCTTGCCAGATCTGGCGAGGCTAGGCTTGGCCTCGCTCGAGCTCACCGGCCTTGGGTGAGCGACGCCTAGCCTAGCCTCGCCTCGCCAGATCTGGCGATGCTCGGTCGAGCTCGAGACCGGTGAGGTGAGGCCAAGCCTTGCCAGATCTGGTGAGGCGAGGCGAGGCCTCGCTCGCCCGAGGTTGGTCGCCGGCCACGGCAAGCCTCGCCTATGGCCAGTCACTGGCCGTCGCCATGGCCGGCGACCGGTAGAGGAATAAAGAAAGGGAAATAAAAAAGAGATAAAAAAGAAAAGAAAACAAATATTAAAATACAAAATACAAAATTATTAAAAATAGTGCATGAAGGAAAATATTTACAATACCGAACGGCGGAAAATATGTTTCAAGACTTTTTCACATTTCAGTTGAACACCGGAAAATTATGTTATTTTCCAGGAAAATGGCTTTCTGGAAAATATTTTCCAAAAACGAAATATTTTCTGTGAAACAAACGGAGCTTAAGGGTGCATTTGTTTCGGGGAAAGTGTTTTCCGAGAATTCGTTTTTCAGACTTTCGCCAGTTTGGTTAGCCGAAAATGATTAGTCAACCGAAAATACTTTTCGGTCATGGAAAATATTCATGTATAAAATTATGAAAGTGAATTCCCTAATCTAAGAAGGTGAAAACACTTTCCAAAATTGCTTCCCTTGACTTTTTTTATATTTTATTCTTTTCTTTTCTTTCTTTTTCTTTTTTCTTTTTAAAAATAAAAATATTAAAAAATTCGAAATTATTTTTTGCCAGAGATAAAATCATGAAATTGAAATCATTTTTCAAATGAGATCCAAACACTAGAAAATATTTTCGATCACATATCACCAAATAAAGGAAAACTAACTATTTTCCTAGAAAATGATTTCCGGAAAATATTTTCCAAAAATGTTACGTTTTCCGTGAAACAAATGCACCCTAAGTGGGAAAATATCAAAGAGATATACGGGAAATTTGATCGGGTTAATATATAAGTGTCTAAATCTACCTTACGGCAGTATCGCGCCATCAAGGAGAGGAGAAGGTGACCCATTTTTTTCTTATTCTAAACGAGAGTTATTTACCATTTCGATCTCCGAATCTGGCCACGGACCCAAATCTATGGCATTTTTCATGAGAGCTCATGCACCTATACACCCAACAAAATGGGGTTATCAAGCATAATCACTGTCATCTTTTAGAATTAGCTCATGCTCTTAAATATCAGGTCTCTATTCCATAAATGTTTTGGGATGATTGTGTGGTCACAACAGTCTACCTGATCAATTAGATGCCAACTCGGATTCTTGACGAACGAGCCCCCTTAGAATTACTTTTTAGGAAGCATTCGGACATTCATCATCTACGAGTTTTTGGCTGCTCATGCTATGTTACTGCTGTGAGCCCTCGAGACAAATTGGGTCTAGCGTCCTTAGACGTGTCTCCTGGGATATCTCACTCTTCGGATATCGTGTCTTTGATTCCTCCATTGGACGATTTTTTGTGAGCAAATTTGTTTTCCATGAAGATTATTTTCCTTTTCAGACTCTAAGGCTGCGCATGACAACGATTCTGTGCCTGGGAACAGATTTTGCTCAGAAATGATTCTTTTTTATTCTGTGCCCGGAATTGATTCTGAGCATTTTAAGGCCTTTGTTAATGGCCCAAAATTCCATCCCTGGAATAGAAAAAGAACAGAAATGCGTTTGGTAACGCTACAAAATTTCTTTTTATTAATAATATTTTTAAATATTTTAATATTTCTTTCTTTTTTTCTTTTCTTTTTTTCTTTTCCTCCTTCTTGGCCATAGCCTGCTCGCCGGCCATGACCGGTAAAATATTTTTTTATTAATAATATTTTTATTAAAAATATTTTTTCTTTTTTTTGGCCATGGCCTGGTCGTCGGCCATGACCGGTAAAATATTTTTTTTATTAAAAATATATATTTTTATTTTTTTTGGCCATGGCCTGGTTGCCGGCCATGGCCAGTAAAATATTTTTTTTAGTAATAATATTTTTTATTAAAATATTTTTATCAAAAATATACATTTTTATTTTTTTGGGCCATGGCCTAGTCGCTGGCAATGGCAGGTAAAATATTTTTTTTATTAATAACATTTTTTATTAAAATATTTTTATTAAAAATATATATTTTTATTTTTTTTTGCCATGGCCTGATCGCCGGCCATGGATGGTAAAATATATTTTTTATTAAAATATTTTTATTAAAAATATATATTTTTTCTTTTTTTTGGCCATGGCCTGATCGCCAGCCATGGCCTGAAAAATATTTTTTTTATTAAAATATTTTTATTAAAAATATACATTTTTATTTTTTTTTGCCATGGCCTGGTCGCTGGCCATGGCCGGTAAAATATTTTTTTTATTAATAATATTTTTTATTAAAATATTTTTATTAAAAATATATATTTTTTTCTTTTTTTGCCATGGCCTGGTCACCGACCATGGCAGGTAAAATATTTTTTTTATTAATAATATTTTTTATTAAAATATTTTTATTAAAAATATATTTTTTTCTTTTTTATGGCCATGGCCTGGTCGCTGGCCATGGCCGGTAAAATATTTTTTATTAATAATATTTTTTATTAAAATATTTTATTCTCGTCAGATCCGGCGAGGGCGGTCCTCGGGCCGAACATTAGAAGCTAAATTAAAAACCAAGAAAAGGAAGAAGAAAAAAAAATTGATTCTCAAAATTGTTCCTTAATCAAGAAGCTACTTTTTTTTATTATTAATTTCGTTTCCAAAATCGATTCGGGAACAATTTTTGACAAAATTGTGCCCAGAATCAAAAAATTAAACAAACACATTTCTGTTCCCAAACTGATTCTGGAAACAAAAGAACAGAATCAAACACTGTTTGGCAAGTTGTCATGCGCAGCCTAACTGTCTTCACCTCAATAAGCCAGGTCAACACCTAATTCCCGACCTTCTTTGATTGAGGAGGAATCGTCATCACCTCCATCGTTCGTCACAATTGCGCCTCTAGAGCCCATAGCTACTTCTTCATTGATTGAGAATGCTCCAGATTCTCCATTACATTCGAGTCCTCTGATTTAGCCTTTCACTGACTCTTCGCTCATGCCAGCTATAGTGAGGCTCTTGTCGCTTCTCCGTTGGCAGCTCCTCCAGTCATTGCGTCTAACGTGGCACTTGCTCTTATTCCTGTGCAACCCACACCCGTTCCTCTCATCCCCTCACATGGACTAAGGATTATATTTATCCTACCTTGGATTCCTCAAGTACCCCTTATCCCTATATCCTCTTATGGAGTTTCGTCCGACTTTCACCAAAACACATTTGCTAGTCGCATTTATGAAGAATAGAAACCTTCTTCTTACCATGAGGCAGCTAAGGATCCATGTTGGCAACACGTATAAAAGCTTAATTACGTGCTTTGTTGGAAAATCAGACTTGGGAGATCGTACCTTTACCTTCCCATCATAAGCCCATTGATTGCAAATGAGTATATAACATTAAAAACAAGGTAGATGGTTCCATTGAGCATTACAAAGCTTGATTGGTGGCCAAAGGTTTCAAACAGCGGGAAGAAACTTTTTCCCTAATAGCCAAGGAAGTCACTATTCGTTGTTTTCTTTCCATCGCTCTTTTCATGATTAGCCCCTACACCATATGGGTGACCACAATGTCTTTCTCTACGGTGATTTGGAGGAGGAAATTTATATGGATCTTCCAAAAGGTTTACACAAACAGAGGGAGTCTTGGGTTATCATCTCTGTAAATATATGTATGGACTTAAACATGCTTCTCGATAGTGGTATGTTAAATTCACCACTACACTCATAGCTGCACGATTCAGGCAATCCAAACATGAATATGCCTTGTTCACTTGAACACAAGGTACATCTTCAATCTACTTGCTGATATATGGAGATGATACACTTAGTATAGGCAATGATGAATCTGTTATTAAAGAATTCAAAAAGTATTGGAATTCTACCTTTCACATTTAGGATTTGGGGCCTCCAAAAGATTTTATTGGCATTGAGATTGCACGATTAGATAAAGGAAGCTGCCTCAGTCAATATAATGTCTTGGAGATTATATCAAAAGTAGGGTTGTTAGGATGCAAACTAGTTGTTATTTTAATCGAGCATAATGTTAAGTTAACGACGATGGAGTATGATGCGAGATTATCACCTTTAGACGAGGATCCATTGATCAAGGATCTATTGAGCTATCATACACTCGTTGGAAAACTCATTTATCTCACAATGACTAAACATGACATATGTTACACAGTGCAGATTCTCCGTCAATTCATGCATGATCCAAAACATTCCCATATGAATGCATCATTAAAAGCTGTGAAGTATTTGAAAGGATGCCCAAGACTGACAATGCTTCTAACTCGGGATTGTAATATGAAGATGACGATTTATTGTAACATGGACTATGCCACTTGTCCTATGAGCAGGAGATCTATTATTGGATTTTGTGTTGAGCTTGCTTTCATGGAAAACGAATAAACAATCAATTGTTTCATTGTCATAGGCTAAATCTAAATAACAAGCTATGGCTAAGATTGTGAAATAGTTTGGATGGAGGGTCTATTTCGCGAACTTGGCATATGGGTAAGAGGACTGACTACCTTGTGTTGCGACAATAATGCTGCTCTTAAACTTGCAGCAAACCCGATAGTCCACGAAAGAACACAGCATATAGAAGATTTTTTTTTTGTCAGATCAATGTATAAAAGTTGAATGCCATTTCACTAGAGACAAAATTTAGGAAGGAATAATCAAGACAAGAGAAATAGGAACTACAAAATAGCCTACGGATGTCTTTACCAAGTCTCTATGTCAAAGGCAACACAAGTATCTATTGAGCAAGCATGGCATATTTGACATATATAAGTTGCCATCTTTAGGGGGAGTGTTCGAGATATAGTTGCCTTGCTTGGATTAATTGATGATTTCCTTATTCATCTCTTGATTGTTTCCATAATGAGGAGCGGAATTCTTACCATGCAAAGTGTCTATTAATAATTAGAATAATTAGAGACTATATATATACAAGGTTTCTATGAGAAAGTACTATACAGGTATAATTTCCCAATCTTGTAGCCTGTCATCCCTTTCTATATCGTGTCAATTAAAGTATCTTCACAATAGAAATGATGAGTTAAATGCACCATAAGTCTTAAGATTTGTGTATGTAACGCAATCAAGTTATAAACCCTTCAATTAATTAAATTAGGTTCGAAACCTTTTTTTTAAGGCGTTAATACCACGGAAAATCCCAAATTGATACCCCTGTAATAATTTTACCCCAAATTAATTTTTTGACCACAAAAAATCCCAAACTGGTACACTTGTGACAAATTTACCCTTAGTATATTTTCGTTAAATTTTACTATCAAATTGCTTTGTTAAATGATATGCGACAGTTAACTGATGTACCAGTTTTATGTTTTACCCTCCATTTATCACAAGTGTACCAGTTTATGATTTTTTGTGGTATTAATTTAATTTAACGGAAACTAACGTATGATAAATTTGTCACAAATGTACTGGTTTGGGGTTTTTAGTGGTCAAAATATTAGTTTGGGGTAAATTTATCACAGGTGTACCGGTTTCGGATTTTTTGTGATAAAAAAAATAGTTTGGGGTAAAATAATTATGGGTGTACTAGTTCAGGGTTTTTCGTTATATTAACCATTTTTTTAAAGAGCAATCAAGTCCTTTCAATGAACAATATCCAAAATTGCCTCCATATCACGTGTAAATTGCCTAGTTGCATCCTTAAAAACCATATTTCCAGATAATCTTAAAAACTTAAATGCATTTTTTAGTAAAGATTTAGGATTTAACTGGACCAAATTGAAAAGCTTGACTACACTTTTTTTTATAAAGGTTTACAAGTTGATGAAATCAACGGAAAGGATTAAGACTCGTATTGCATTTTATAGATAAGGTTTAGAACTTATCGTGCAATTTTCCCATATATTATAGAACAATAGTAGGAAAAAACGTTTTGTATGGAAATTGTATACAATCCAACTAATTAATAAGGAATTTATGTTGCTGTGTATTGTTAGCTTCTCCCAAAAATCCTCAAGAACAAGGATTAGTAGAATCTCGCAAGATAAAGATTTTATACTCAAACCTCGCGAATACACATGGCAAATCAATAAGAAAGAAAAGTCGAAAGGGGTAAACGTTTTGAAAGGATAGTAATACATTTTATCATATTTAACATTAATGAGAGAAAAAAAATTGAATGAGATCATAGTTGGAGGACTCATATTTGAGATAGATTCTCTTTATCCATTTGTTCTTTGCAATTAAACTTATTAACGGTAAAAATTTGGAAATTTAGACATGTTTAACTAAATAGTTTACTTATTACATGGGTCACCCATAGATTCATTTAGACACATTAACATGCGATGGCATTTAAGAGATTATATGTTAAACGCGTTGTGCCGCTCAAACTACTTAATAAATGTGTTGTGCTTGGAATTCAAGAATACGACATGATTAATAAAAGCATCTTGCGCAAATCTGACTTAAATTTGCCTCAATACTTATTATATGTAGAACTAATTGTCAGCCCCACCCAAACCTGTATGAACTTGTGCGACTATGATATAAAAAAATGCCTTAAAAAACTAGGAAATTTCCCGGGCATGGAGAAAAGGCAATACAAACATCAACAACACGCACCAAACGGTGCGAGTGCAACTATAGTTTTCCGCAACATGCAATGTCATTCTCATCACATATGCAACTATATCCTTATGATAAATGCAAGATCATTCTTCTATCCTTGCTTCATATTAACCACTGGAATCATCGATAATAAGCCATGTGTCTCGACGATGTAAAAGGAGAAGCACCAGATAGAGATGTTTTCTGGGGCTGGGAAAAAGTAGTCACCGGTTTCTTCTTCTCACGCTTCGTCTCTGACCGCAACCAAGCCTCGACTACTGAGTGAAGATTAGCCGAGCTCTTCAAATCATCGACCTCTGCCAATCTCTCCACCCTTCTCAATTCACCATCTTGGATGTAAACAAGATGAGTCGCCCAAGTCTCCAGCCCGTCGAATATGTGTGTAGCATATACTATTGCAGCTCCTCTCTGTAAATGACATTGTTAAGGTGAGATAAGAGCACAAAAAACAGCAGTACAAGTCAGGAAACACCCCAAATGTTTGACTCACAACACACTCAGATGCAAATGCAATAAAAAGTATATAGTTAGCAAGCTTATCTATTTTGGTGACTTCAAACCATACTTTTATAAGCAAGCAAATGCTCAGTCTGTTACTATCTCTGTGTTAGTATCATTGGAAGTTTAGATGTTATAAATGTAGTAAATTTGGTCAACAGTTTGAATCTTGTAATCGTAAGAAGTCAGTGGTGAAGCATTGGGTGCCTGAGAAAAAGGACAGTGCTTGAAGCAAATCACTCTTCTAAAGCAGTCGATGTTATATCTAAGAAGGTTGAGGACATCATTGGCTCTATTTTGAAAATGGCGACTTTGGAAGTGGAGACAGCAAGTTTCAGGTTTTGTCTGATGAGGCAAATTTCAGACGATGAACTGGCTGACATGCCTGATCTGACAGATGATCCCATTGTTGACACCATGGATGCTATTGCAGCTAACAGATCTTCCACAAAAGTTGATAAGCCTTAGTGACGTATTTCTCCTATAAGAACCAAACCTTCGAAAAAAATTCATCAGCAATTTTGATGAATATAATACAGCTACAAAGAGGTAGAAAGGGATCTCGGAATCTCTCTCCTGACTAGAAGAAGTTTGCTATTGCTTCCAGCACTTCTTTAATTCAATGAGTTTCTTTTCATGGAATATTCGAGGCTTTAATAAGCCTTGTAGAAAAAAGGAGGTTAAGTCTCTAGTTATGTAGCATAACGTACTTTTGTTTTGACTCTTCCGAACTGAAGTTCAGGAATTGAATGTTGATCGTATTGTGGCATCAGTTTTCCCCAATTGGGAAAATTACAAACTATTCTTTCCATCGCCTTGGCAGAATTTCAATTCTTCAAATGCTTATCCAGGTTCCACTTATTTTTGCTTGTTCCCAGTTTATGCACAGCTCCATTCTTCTTCAGGAAGATGTTTTTTCAGCCAGTTTTGTGTATGCTTTAAATGAAGTATTTGAAAGGAAGTCATTATGGGAGAATGTCTGCTTTACCCCATGGTGCTCCCTTACCCTGGGTGTTCTTGGGGATGTTAATACAACAAAGATTTTTCTGAAGCAAGCAACTCTGATTCTACTCATGTCTCGGATATGGATGATTTCAATGCTGCTCTGCTAACATCTGAGTTATTTGATCTCAAGTATATTGGTTCCTTTTTTACTTCGACCAATAGGAGAATTTGATTTTGTGGAAAGAAAACTTGATAGAGTTCTGGCAAATGATGCTTGGTTAACCACTTTTCCTCACTCTTATGCTGAATTTGTTCCAGCGGCTTGCTCCGATCACTGCTATAGTTTGGTCGGAATGAAAGGTGCTGATATGGCTCATCCTAAGCCTTTAAAATATTTTAGCTTTTGGAGCAAGCATCCTCTATTTTTAAAGGTTGTCCAGAAGGCCTGGTGTTATGATAAAGAGGGAGTTCCTACGTTCAGTTTCTATCAGAAGCATTCAGATGAAAAAAAATTAAAAGGGTAATACAAGGACCATATCAACTCAATTCCTCAGCAGGTTCCGCAGTGTAAAGCAGAATTGTCTCTTCAGCAGGATATTTTTTGCATGAGGAATTTTCTCTTCGAGCAAAGCTCTGGAAATATAGGATTATGAGGAGTCTTATCTTCGACAAAAGTCAAGGATAACATTGCTAAAGTTAGGAAATCAAAATTCTAGCTATTTTCATAGATCTGTTAAAGTCAGAACCTCTAAGTACACTCTTAGTGTTCTGTATTCTGCAGATGGCACAAGGATTGAAGGGCAATATCGAATACCAAATGAAGTAGTATCCTTTAATAAAGGTTTATTAGGCACTATTGACTCTGTTGTTCCAGTTCTCACTTGCTAATTCGTATTTTATGTTGCAGTATAAGCTGCCAACTGCTTCACAGGAAAATCTTATTCTGCCTATCACCTCTTAGGAGATTACAGAATTTGGACAAGGCACCTGGTCCAAATGGATTTTGTGCACATTTCTTCACTAGTGCGTGACCTGTTATTGGTGATGAGTTCGGTGCAGCTGTCTAATTTCTTTCATTCGTTTAAATTGTCAAAGAGGGTTAAGGCTACTGTTATAAACCTTGTGCCAAAAACATCAAATGCAGCCAGGATGTCTGAGTTTAGGCCTAATCATGTGAATAAATGCATCACAAAGATATTAGCCAATAGACTCAAGAAGATACTGCCTCATTTCATCAGATTGAATCAGTCAGCTTTTGCGGAAGGGAGAAAAATCAGGGATAATGTGCTATTAGCTCATGAATTGGTGAAGAATTACCATAGGGTTCGCAATTCCCTAGATGTGTGGTAAAGCTGATACGAAGGTATTTGACTCCATAGACTGGGATTCTGTGTTGACTACTCTAATCTCTATTGGTGTTCCTACTATGTTTTTGGAATGGATTAAAGTTTGCTTACAATTCCATCCTTTTCTATCAATATTCTTGAAGGTTAATTTCCATGAGAAGGGGTTTAAGGCAACGAGATCCCCTATCTCCATCTCTTTGTGCATGTGATGGAGGTGCTTTCTAGCCTACAATTGCTGCAACCAGAGCTGGGTTTGTCAAGTACCACCCTTCGTGTTCAAGAGTCCAACTAACTCATTTATGTTTTGCTGCTGATTTTATGGCGTTTTTCAAGGGTGATGCTGATTCTCTAAAAGATATTATCAACATCAAACATTATAAACTGCTTCAGGGCAATTTGTGGTCTCAAAGTTAGTCCAGCCAAGACTGAGGTGTCTGTAGCAAGTTATGCAGAGAAGCAGGTGGCTGAGATATTTACATATTTGTGGTTTCGAGAGAGGAAAACTTCCTGTTAAGTATCTTGGGGTGCCTCTTATCTCTGGAAGACTCTGATAGAGATTGCAAACCTCTTATCAACGAGGTTACGGCTAGATTAAATATCTGGACATCTAACAAACTCTCTTATGTGGGCAGGCATCAGTTGATCAAAGCTGTTATATGTAGCCTCATCAACTATTGGTGCTTTTGACCAAAAAAAAAAAAACTATTGGTACCAATTTTTTATTTTTTTTTTGCTATTAAAGTTATACATGCAGTTGAAACAACATGTAGAGCATTTTTTGGAAAGGGGATTCTGAAGCTCGAGGAGGGGCAAAAGTTAGCTGGGACCAGATTTGTTTGTCAAAACATGAGGGTGGTCATGGACTTCGAGGAAAAGTGGAGCTAGTGGAGACAAAAGATAATTGGTTATCAGTCGACAAAAGATAATTGGTTATCAGTCTCCTCAAGGGTGCACATAGTAGATCTCAGCCTCCCAAGTCCTAATTAATGAAGTTACTAGCTAAACCCATGGCAGGAAAAAAAGCATGCAATTACCTGATCACACTCTTCCCTCAAGAAATCAAGGAAATCCATCCGAGTGACAACATCCAGATCAACTGTAATCTCATCAAGTAGAAGAACCTGCACATATGTCAAGCGTCAGATCAGATGAAGAAATGAATACATTTGTCAGATTGACACTCTTAGCAGAGATAATGGATAGCCACTTATGTGGCCAATTCCCATCTTGCAAGTTAGCATTGTGAAGATAATGAAGATCCGAGGTAAAGCTTTCGAGTCAATGATCAAAGAATGCTCAAATATCAAGAAACTGGACCTGGACAGGCCATCGAGCCATTCAACAAAACAGGTCTAAACCAGCCAACTCTCCATGAACGATCATCTTAACAAATGGAATTACCACTCCCCAAAAAATGGATGCCCAACACAGATGCGAATCACATTTGACATCTGAAGTTTTAACTAGAATCTTGAATCTGCAAACCCACTTAAATGCAATTGCACTACTTTCAAACATTCATCAGCCAAATATGGTCATCACCGGAACAGAGTCGTGACACAACCAATACCATTAAAAGACAGTGCTTAGGAGATTTTAGGTCCCAAAGACTTCCAATAAATATCCATTAAATGGATGAAGAGTCTTTTCAATCTTAAATTGCTCATTTATTTTCGTTTTGATGACACCCACATCCTAATCAACTATATGCCCTTAGCATGAATTCAGTACCTGAAATGGATGAAGAAGACCCATGCAAATCTGGACACGCCGACGCTGCCCATCTGAAACCTTGTGCATTCTCCATTGCAGATCGATATCAAGCAGCTCAATCAACTTTTCTCTCCTCACCGGATCAGCCCCTTCAACTGCCATTATCATACACTTGAAAAATTCAGATTTGTAACTTAAGCAGGAAAGGCATTTCCAGTAGGTTGTGAAATGCTGTGCAGATCGAAATGCCAATAACATGACAGAAAAGAAGAACAGTTGTCATAACGAGTGGAGTAATCAAAGAGACAAGTAATAATAGTAAAACAAAAGTAGACCTTCCTTTCTCTGCCCCCCTCCTATCCGCGCCCGCCGCCCCCCCATCCCTCAAACAAATGCCCAACCTCTTCTCTCTTTCCATCTCTCAGAGGACAAATGCTGCTCAGAGTTGTCCATTTACCAATTGGGATTCCTTACAATTCCAGAATTGCATAGAGGGAAATCGAAACATACAAGCAGACTATTTTTCCAAACTGACCTCCAAATATCATATGTTCTGCGGAGAAGTCTCCCTGTAGTGGAATTTCTCCCTGAAAATTTTAGAAGAAACTTTCTTTATACAAGCTACAAAACTGACGTACAGCATGTTATCAACGAAACCTAAACAACCAAGACAATCGCTGCCCCACACTTAGAAACTATGGCAAAATATTCAAGTGTTTCTTAACATTTGCAAACAAACTATACGAAGCTCTTGGCAGTGAAACTTAACAGAGAAAGTCAGAAACAAAGGAAGCAAAGTTAAAAAGAGTCGAGCAAGCAAAAGGAAGTTCTTTCCAGACTCAGTCAATTGTAGAGCTAACGATGGCATAATCCCAGAAATATCGAGATTTTCCTCAAGATTTAATTTTCACAAGTTGGAACTCTCACAACCTGAGATATTAGATGAGTCAAAAGGTCGTGCATAAGCGTACAACCTACCATTACTGGAGCAAAACACAATAAGGTTTCTTTGATCAGATTAAGGTAGCAAGTGGCATGGAGCATTACAATAAGACAACAAATAACAAACTAAGCCATATTCCACTAAATGGGTTGGCTTTATGAATTCTTTTTGCCAAGATAGCGCTTTAAGCATGGAGCCTCACTTCATCATTCATATAAGAAGTAGAAGCGTCACAAAGAGGCAAGATAGCGCTGCCATTAAACGACAGAATCTCTCCCCCAAAAAAAAAATCGAAGTTTATCTGAAGCTTTCTGAGGTATAGTTCTCAATTTTTCATTTGTACTTGAGGATTTCCTAAAATCTATCATTAAATTACAATATGACAGAAAGATTGACGTAAATATATTGTGAAATCGAGAAGACAGTGAAATTATTTCAAATGCCGGTCTCCAAACATATCTACAACAGCCAACAAGACAAAGCCGAGAACCTAATTCTTGTCCCTTGGGATCACATAACAACGTCATCTATCCTATAGATCTCATGAATTATACACACGCCAATGCTAATAAATTCTTTCCCAATTACTAAAAGTTAAAAGCACCACATTACGTAAAAGGGCCAGGGAACTCACAGCAGAGCCAACGGTTTTACTCCAAGATCCTCCCAAATAGGCCAAGTCACCACTGCAGACCAATTGAGTATCGTGAAAAGCAGAGCGATTCAGCACACGGACTACGTTCTGACCTCCGACCATGTGCTTACCCGCGAGAATTTTCAGTAAAGTGGTCTTGCCTGCAAAAAATTATGTAAAATGAATGGTGAATTCACAGACCCAAGAAAGACAACACGACTTCTAAAGAAAACGCGGTCAATCTAATTGTAAAGTAAGCCTAGCACTGATGAGGCAAGCAACTTCTTAGAACAAGATCCTTCGATTCAGCATCAAAGAGTCACCGATCTTCCACCATAAATACTACCAAATAGAAGTTAGGATCCAACCCAACGTAATTCCACAACCCTCGAATGATCATGGAGGAAGGAAGCTAAAACCGTTTTAATTCTGCAAAACCATCTCTATATAAGCAAAATTGGCATATACCCAGATAACAGAATTCCACAGAACCAATGAAACAGAGTCACCAAGACCAAACCTAACTATCAGATCACAAATGGAATGCAGCAACAACGGTATGTATCAAACTAAAAGCTGCCCAAGAACTAGGGACTAAAAAGGGGTGTCAGTCACGACAAGGAACGAACCTGATCCATTGGCGCCGAGGAGGAGGCAACGAGATCCAGGAGACACAGAGAGGTTGAAGTCGAGGAAGAGCGGGGGTTGCCCCTCGTACGCGAATTGCATCCCGCACACCCTCACGCTGTCTCCATCTCCTCCACCTCCATCTCCATCTCCTACTTCCGCTTCTCTTCTTGGCATGGCAACGTCGTCGACACCGACCATTCTCACTCCAAGCCGCCTCCCCACCCCTGTTTCTGCAACTCGCTTTCTGCTAATTCCGTGAGCTTGTTGGCATTCACGTACCCATATATATATATACTACACGCGACCGACTGAATGTGCTCACGTTTCACCACGTCCACGTCTGGGTTTGGTGGGGGCTAGACCTCCCTAAATGCTAATTTGCTATGCTCCGCTCCATTTTCGTCGTCCCCCCTTTTTCGGGGGAGATGCAGTCGTGCTCGCTCTCCTGCCATAAGAAGAAACAGAAGAAAAAAAAGGCTACTTTGTGGTTACCGAAATAAAAAAAAAAGATAATGATACAAATGATTTTTGTACTTTAGTCGAATGTACAACATGATCCTGAACTTTAAATTTGTTCAATGTGGTTCCTGAACTTTAGCCTAATGTGTAATATATTCATGAACTTTTAATTCGTTCAATGTGATCTCTAGACTTTTGGTACATGTTCAATTTAGTTCAATGTTGTTCATCCATTAATTCAAATTTAGGGACAACATTGAATATTTTCATACAGTGTAGGGACTAAATTGAACATGTACTAAAAGTATAGGGATCACATTGAACAAATTAAAAGTTTATGAATGATATTGCACATCATTGTATATTCAGCCAAAGTTGATGGATCATTTGTGTCATTTATCCAAATAAAAAGGGTAAGGTGTTGCTCCTTGAATTTTCCTCGAATTGCAGGGTTTACCTACCAATGTTCTTGCTAAACTCATTTTCTTTCTTACAAGAGTAAAACAGGTGGGAGAGACATTAGCCGTCGATGTCGCGAGATGTTCAATTCGTTCGGGATCTGAATTGAACTCGTGGCCTTACAAAAAAAAGTTTATCATTTCACCACTAGGCCAAGCACCTCAATGGTGTCTATGTTTATTAGGGGTGATCGGTTCCTGGGCGGTTTGATTATCGCCCAAGAACCGAAACCGAACTGGGTTCCCGGGCGAGCCAAGAATTTTGTTTGTTTGTTTTTTTTTCAATAATAAAATAAGGCAAAGGAAGGGAAGAAAACGAAAACAGATGGGCAGATCTCTCAGGAAATGGCCAAGTGACTCATGATGGACCCCTTAATCTTTCACAAAAAGAACTGAGTAACAAGGCATCAATGAGACAAACGAAGACTGTTGAGGTAGGCATCCGACAAAGCCGCAAAATAACAGAGTGAGAGTCGATGGGATGCGAGACAAAGAACAGCAAAAGATTTCGAAAACGTGATAAAAAAATTCGAAATGGTGCATAAAGAACAGAAAAAAAAAAAACAGAGCATTTACCTCAGCCAAAAGCAGAGCAAGAGAGGGAGTTGAGTCGTGACAGTCGAGCTAGAGGGAGGCGAGGCGAGCGACACAATGAGAGGGCTACACAGATTATGATTTTGTTTAGATTTGAGAAAGGGAGCAACTCAGGCTGCATGCAAGAGAGTACTTGAGGCTTGACGGGTTTTTATTTTTTATTTAGTTTTTACAGATTTTCAAGAATATAAATAAAAAAAATAGTTGGTCCGGTCCGGGTGGACGGGTCCACACATGGAACCGGGAACTGGATTGGTGCCCCTTGGAACCGCCCGGAATTGGCCAGTTTGGTCCAGTCCAAGCGATTTCCGATTTGATCAGTCCATTTCTCACCCGTAGTATTTATCGGGCGTGCTCCAGGAACCAGGAGCTTGGAGTGCATGTTCTCATAATTCCCGATCTTTGTGGGATGATGCGGCCAAGAATCGCCATCATCATAAGTTCGGCAAGTTAATCTTCGGATTTACATGCGATCAAGAAGTCGAATTATTCCAAGTTCATGATCCCAGCACAACAAATTTTCACCCGAAGCACCTTAGTGTATCTGGGATAACGAATTATTGCATGCCATTGGCTCTGGCATGGTGGATCATGGAACTGATTGACATTACCTTACTCCAAAGGTTACACCAAGGTGAGCAATACAGTAGTTCAATTCGACAAGTGATCTGTAATGGGTGATCTGAAAACTAGCTCATGCATGAGGATTCATAGGAGTATCTGCTGAATTCGACCCAAGCCCATCCATCTATTCTCACAAAACACAAGGCAATATTTCCTTCGACAAGGTTAACGATTAACCCACAAAAATCTAAGTCCAGTGAACACAATGCCTTTTTTATTAATTTCTCCGTCCGGCATGGCTTGCGGGCAAGCCTAGTAAGCATAGATAGCCCAAAACGGCATCGACTATGTGTTTTGCCTCAAAATATAAACCATAAATCGCAATTTGCAAGGAAATTTCCAAATTGAAAACCCTAAATCGACGAGAAAAGTGTCAAAAAAGTCATAAACCTTTTGCATTGGTGTCAATTTAGTCTTAAACCTTTTTTTGGTGCCAATTCAGTCCTAAACCTTTTGCATTGGTGCCAATTTATTCATAAACCCTTTTTTGGTGCCAATTCAGTTATAAACTTTTTGCATTGGTGCCAATTCAGTCCTAAACCTTTTGCATTGGTGCCAGTTCAGTCATTCCGGCTAATAGCTATTCATGTGTCGAAGAACTGAATTGGTACCAATGCAAAAGGTTTAGGACTGAATTGGCACCAAAAAATGGTTTTGGACTAAATTGACACAAATGCAAAAAGTTTAGGACTGAATTGGCACAAATGCAAAATGTTTAAGACTAAATTAGCATTAATGTAAAAGGTTTAGGACTGAATTGGCACCAAAAAAAGGTTTAGGACTAAATTGGCATAAATACAAAAGGTTTAGGACTGAATTGGCATAAAAAAAAAAGTTGAGGACTAAATTTGCACCGATGCAAAAGGTTCAAGACTTTTTTGACACTTTTCTCGAACATTTCCGGAATGACTCAGAGCAGTTGGTGTCTCATTTGGACGTGGAGATTTTCGAACGAGAAAAATCGTGTGACTGCAATAAGGACACGCAGACACTGCTCATTTTACCAGTTGTTAAGGAATATCATACTTATAATTTGGCTTTGCGAAGTCGATAGACTGCTAGCTGCATGGCACGGGCTCATCTAAAACGATGCTCTTAAAAGCTTCATAACTTAAAGTGAGCGGGTCAAAAACTTTTGAGAACAAAGCTGTATGGTGTAAGAAAGTTGTGACATTCCTAATATTTTTTCCCGACGAGTCACATGTTGTTGGCTCTAGGTGAATATTTGTCTACCTGTATCGAGATTCGTCTAGCGCACAAACTTACATTCATAACTCGAGAAACTGCAATTTTCTTCTGGACTGCAAGTGATTATGTTTATCACGTGAGCTATGGTGGAAATAGCCGATGTCTATTTTGATTTGACATATATAACTCTATTTTTGTAACAACAAATCTCATTGTCCTCATGGTTTTCCCATAAAAATCTAGTTAGATTTTGCCGTGTGCACAAATTTCACTTGACATTGGACTAAAAAACTATCTCCGTTGCAGTGGTCGACCACTACGACAAAGAACAGATTCTCAGAGAGAGAGAGCACGGGCGCTCAGGTGACCATCACAACGATGGTCGTATGAGCTGCAACCAACAGGCGACCACCGGGATGGTTGCCGACATTATAATGGTAGCAACTAGCAAGAGGCATGAAGTGGTCCCAAGCAATGCACATGGAGGTCACTCGTTTCTCTCTTTGGCATTTTAGCTTTTGTAATTTACCTTCTTTCTAATTTTGTTATCCAATTCGGGTACATCCCATCCTTGAAGCGTGGATATTAGTAAAGCGTAGGTCTAGCCAGCAGACCAGTGAGACATTATCGAACACCTAAAGATCTTTATAAGTACATAGCTAGTAACACTTAAAAGTCTTTCGCACGAATTCAGAGAGTGGAGCTATTGCCGAAGTCGTGCATGGAAGAAAGATTATGGCCCTGAGTGAAGAGATGAAACCAGCATGTCCCATTCTAAAGCAAGCAAAAAGGTCACCACTTAGTGACACTCTCTAAGCATCTACTGCTGTCTAGGATGTACTTAGTGACACTCTCTAAGCATCTACTGCTGTCTAGGATGTATGCAGTTGCAGTAAGATGAGGCAAGATTTCATGAACCGACCGGTCATCTCAGGTATGGCCAAAGAATTCTATGAATTTCCAGTAATGTGCTCATGATTTCACAATAAATTGCTCTGACAGGCAAGGCACAATAGCACTTTAATCACATGTTAGATAAGCATCTGCAATTCAAGAACAACTGCAAAATGCTCATTTTTTTGCATAGAGAATAGATATAGCTTATGTTATATGAGCTGGACCGAGCTTATTACCGAGCAATAGGATTGAGACACATTTGGCAACATCAGTGGACTTCAAAGTGGATTTGTTACGACAAAGTTCAAGAGGTGAAACTACCCTAACAGCTCCATTACTTGCAATAGGAGACTCAATTGAAAGGCAGAACTCTGGAACAAAATCAAATCATCAGATGATAAATAATATCCACACCAAAGATCATGTTAAGTTGATGAGCTAATGTCAAGCCTCATTGTCAAGAATAACAGAAGCTACATATGCTGTTGCAATGGGGGACTTTAGAACGGCAAAGATGCAATTTCGCCCGAAGAGAACGAAAGGTGCATGCCACTCCCAGTATTAATGACAAGCAAATTAGCTAATAAAAAGGTGATTTCCACTTCAGAGGCACAAACAGGGAAAAATACAAAGATTGGGATTCCAATGGGGAACTCCACAAATCAGGAGACAAACATGTACCGTATTATCAAGCAGTTGAATGAATCGGAAGATCATACTAATACTTCAGAGAGACTGAATCGGACTCTGGTCCTAGTGGATTTGAAATGCGATGAATAGCATATTGAAACTAGCAGAAAAATATAAATCAAGTGAAATTAGAACTTTTGATAATTGGTGGTACATTGAGGAACCATGTTCCTAATATTTATAACTTGACCTTATGTTAGCTCAGCGAGTAGGTGATAGAACTTGCAATATAAGACAGAGGGGAATGTATGACATACAGAGAGGACAAAGTTCGTTGTTGATACACTCATCATATGGACTTGGTATTACAGAGCCAATCATGCTTATCCAGAATTCAAAGATTGAAAAACTCCTTGTTATCATATTATCAAAGTGAAGAAGCATGATTAGAATAGTGATTTATGTTAGCATGAGACATGGTATCACATACACGAGATACTTTTCACTAGAGACTGTCTAGAGTGCTGTTTTTTCTGGAGAAGTATATGACCCGCTATTCAAAAGTCCTAACTAGAGGTGCCGCTGACCCAAAAAGGGGGGAAAGGGAATTATGAGTACCCATTGCCCATGACCAACACAATCTAAGGACGCAAAACACCAGACAGATTGTTGAAAATCAAAGTACAAAAAGATGCAACACAATTAAGTAAAGTCAACTTCTTTAAGTCTCACTAAGTACACCATTATATGTACTTCCAGACCACTTGAACAATAGCAACAATATTTGATAACAAAGGTAAAAGACCACGAAGCTAGAGACTACTCATTGTTAATTTGATGACGAAGGCAAAGTTGAATCATGAGAAGGATGTGATTCTTCTTTTTCCAAAAGCTGCTGGTGCGGCAGTGGAGGGGGTGGGGGCGGCAGCGGCGGCGGCGGCGGCGGCGGCGGCGGTTGCTCTCCTTGCCAGGTCCAGACAATGTCCTTGAGGGCCGGTCTTATTTCCTCCTTCAGTACCTTCTGATACTCCATTGTGTCCCCACTTGACTTCTTCATCTCCACCAAATAGAAAGCCGGAGTAATCTCAAAGATTTCAGCATCGAAACCGAGGACACCCTTTCTTCCAGCCTTAGCACCTTCAAATTTCATCAGTCCGGCATCCTTCTTCTTAACCTTCAGCCTCAGGCGCTTGGCTATATCCTCGAGCTTCGAGATTATAGCAGAAGCAGGTTTATTCACCGTGAACCGAACTTCCTTTCTTTGATCCACTCCCTCGAACAATCCAGACAAGTCAAATCCTGCAGAATATGATATAATATCAAAAGCATTCAAGTTGCTAAGGCTCGAAGGTTCGTGCTTTGACTCTGCAGTGGTATTTTCACCCTCATCAGGACCGAATAATGCATCAGCATCAAGAGGCGGCGGTTCTTTCACTTCTCTTATGATACATATGGTTCTGGAGTCTAGACCTTTCCGAAACCAAGAACTCTCCATAATCTTGTTCATTGAAATTCTCATGTTTGGGTTCGGATCTAAGATCTTTGAAAGGAGTCGACGCACATCCGGTGCAAACCAGTTTGGAAATTTGAATTCTCCCTTTCCAATCTTTCGATACATCTCCATGAGATTAGAGTCATGAAAGGGAAGGTAGCCAGCTAATAGAACAAACAAGATCACGCCACATGACCAAATATCAGCTTTGGATCCATCATAACCCCTTCGATTGATCACTTCTGGAGCAACATAAGCAGGGGTCCCACAAGTTGTGTGGAGCAACCCATCTTGACGCTTTGATTCTGCAAGGGCGCTCAACCCAAAGTCGGAAACCTTCAGATTCTCATTCTCATCTAAGAGCAGATTCTCCGGTTTCAAGTCACGGTGACAAACACCTCGGCTGTGACAATAATCAACAGCAGCAATCAGCTGTTGAAAGTATCTCCGTGCAATGTCCTCCTTCAGTTTCCCTTTGGCTACCTTGTTGAATAGCTCGCCGCCTTTAGCATATTCCATGACAAAGTAAATCTTGGTCTTGGTGGCCATGACTTCATAAAGCTCCACCACATGCGGGTGCCTAATTAGTCTCATGACCGAAATCTCTCGCTTAATCTGATCAATCATTCCAACTTTCAAAACCTTCTCTTTGTCGATCATCTTGATGGCAACGCTCATGCCCGTGCTGATATTCCTCGCATAATAAACCTTGGCAAATGTCCCTTGCCCAAGTAATCTTCCCACTTCATATCGGTGCATCAGAACACCCCCTCTGTTGTCCATTTCAACTGAGTACTACACTTGCTTTTATGAAAACTTTGTACAATATAACCAGCTACTGATATGTACAGAAATTAGAAGCAAATCATAAATGCTCAACCATCTTCACAGACATCATACTTCAACATAGCATGTTCTCCCAAGTTACACTTTACCCAGGGCATATGAGAAACTATGATGGCTGATTTATCAACTAACTCCCCAACCTCATCCAAGATAATCAAGGGCTCTCCACATAGAGTTAAAGCCCCATCAACCTTCAGAAAAGGATTCTCAACTTTCAAGCACATCTTTCAGCATTCCCAGGTTGTGGTGATTTCCTAGAGAATACTGAAGAAGGGAAGCACACTGCAGAATTGAGTTTCTTGAGGGGACAGTGGAGAGCTAAGCTTAATCTCCTGCAATATGCTAGAAATATATCCTGCAACAAAAAAAAGGTAGACGAGGATGCAGCCATTGTCGCCAAAAAAGAACATAAGATATAAAGACGCAAAACATGACGCTGAAAAGAGCATGACTCTGACTGTAAATAGCTTGAACGCCATTAAAGTAACCCAATACCCATGAGATATGCAACATCCAAGAGCTGCAACCACTACTGAACCAAGAATCAAGTGAAGCAGTTTGCAAATATTCAGATAAGAACTCCACAAAAGGTGAGCAGGTATAAATTGGGAGAGAATGTGCCATATTGCCTGAAGAACGCGGGACATTACAACATGAGAGCAATACAAAATATTAGACATGACATTGATCATAATTTCCTAGAGAACCTCTGGGAAACAGTTCAAAGTTACGGTAATGCAAAGTATCCATTGCGGCACATAGTTGGTCTCTTGAACATCCACAAGTTACAAAAGACGGCTCAATATAAGAGAATGAAACAATCGGACCAAATTCGATGTCGGACTGAACGATGCCCAAAAAGAACTTTAATTCAAAAGAAGAGAAAAATATTCAAGCTTTCCCCAGCCAAGAAAGAATCTTCGAATTTTGAAAAACCATAACACACAGAACATAAACCAGTAACGTGCCAGCAAAATTACGCAACAAGAAGAGCAAACCCACATAAAAAAAGCGAAAAAAATTCGAACAAAAACGCCATACCCAGAAACCAAAACCTATAAAAAAATGAAACTTTTGGAACTCCCCAAGAAATTTTCCAGGACAAAGGTAGCAAAATAAAAAGAGAAAAAGGCATACCTTTATGATAAGATAGAAGAGATCTGACCCGTGTATGAACAAGAACCGGAGGAAGAGGAGGATATTGAAGAAGAAGAAGAAGAAGAAGAAGACGAAGAGGAGGAAGCGAGGCGAGACCAGAAGGGTCGCACTGTAATGGAAAATGAAAAGGAAAATGAATGGTGAGAGAGCTAAAAACCAAAAAATCTCTTATAAACGGCAACCGGAGACAGACCCACCAAGAAATTCATTATTCAATCCATAACATCGAATATTCGCTGATGGTTCTTGGGTCACTCAGCTTTGAGGCGCCTCTCCAGGGTTGACAAAACGTGCAGAGTCCACTGTACTTGGCATTTCATGATTCAAAATGTCGACACCAGTTAAAACTTTCCATGTTATGGCGGTTCTGATACGGAAAGTCCCATCTCTTCTTTCCCTGTTTTGGTGAAAGAGGGTCTCTGGGTCAAGATTGCCGTTGGGTTTAAGGTTTCGGTGTTGACGTCAAACTAGGCGTGCAATTCTCGTACTCCTCTTGTCTTGAATTCGTGCCCGTCAAGCCTCAAGGTTTCCATGGCTTCTGTTTAGTTTCTGTTCAAGCGGGTGCAAGAAAAGAGGAATAGCCCTGTTGTCCATCATAGCCATTTGACGATGGGGATTGCTTGATCTATTTGATAAAGCGAATCGAGTTCGAATTCTCCTTCTACTAGTTATTGGGATTATTAATCACCAACTTAGGTTCCGTTTGATCGCGAAAAATGAATAATTCGAAAAATATTTTCTTCAAAATGACCGCTCGCGTCGCTTGAAATTATTAGTCAGTAAAAAGTATTTTCGTTATCGATAACAACTTATGTATAAACGATACAAGTAATCGTTTTTAAGAAAATACTTTTTCACATCATTTATCCTCCACGAAACTAACCGCACTCTCAATTTGCATTTAATTTTCTGAACTAATTAGGCACTTGCAATGGCCAAATATAGTTGGTAATCTAATAAAGAATGGTTTTTCCAAATTTTCGCGATATGTATTGGTAAATATTTTGAGAATTTAATTATCTTTTTTATTACACGCGCTCAAACAAATCCTTCGAATGCTTCTTATCAAAACCGCGCACGTATGTTATTGACATAATTACCATGCGTGTTACGCGTGTTCGTAAGTTCGACTCGTGACGGCAGCGGCACGCCGACAAGGAAGGCATATACCCTAGCATCGAAGAGCCGTAATTGTATTGTAATCATCAATTTAATCTTTGATTTGAAATCAACGCGAGATAAAAACTTACTTTACACGTGCAATTGATGATGGCAAAACTCGGAATTTGGTTGTACCCTCTTGTGCGATTGGTGCTTGCGAAGCTTCCTCCGTCTCCCATCACTCGTTTCCAACCGCCGGTCAAAACTGCCGGTGTCGGCAGTTGAAAGAGCACCTCCCCCCCCACCCGGCCAATGAGGAGATGACACGTGGGGTCGTTGGGAAGTTTCTCATGCTCGGACATTGGACGTTGTGGGCCCACGTGGCTTTGTTCGTGTTCGCCTCGCGTGCGTCCAATGCATTCCCAGTTCCGACCATACGCGTGTCGTCCAATCATTGGTGTCGGCCACGCCGCGTAAGCAGACATTCCCGACATGTCGTGCCAAGATCATGTTGCGCCGTAAGATTCATGCCGTTTTTGCATCCCTATACTCGTTGACGGAGAAACGGGTTTCAAATGTGCGTAATTGAATCGATGTCACGTTCGTGTGCGTATCGAGATCGATTCAATTTTCTTGACCTCCATCTGGCTCATCTCGTGCCATATAAGAGCATGTTCTCGTGTTAGGTGAAGCAGGTCATGTAAGATGGTATCAACTTTTTGTACCCATCGTCAAAACTCGACATCAAGGTTTTTCTGGTGACCGATGAGTCAAGCTACACTTCAAACGATATGATTTTGAATTTCACACGTGCCGTATATCGCAAGAGGGTAGATCGAAATACGGCAATTAGATATTATAAGGTCCTTTTCAAATAGTAAGCATTGAATCATTTAATGAGATGGTTAAGATTTCTTTGGGGCGTTGAACTTTGGAAGAACAATGGGTATAAGGTATAAGCGTTAGTTAAACAAGAGAATGTTCAAATTCAGCCTTTCCTATATACCATTAATTAAAATTAATCATCATTAAAATTCAAATTTGCATATCTTATATTCAGCCCGAGACTAATTATTATATACCTTGTGGTCGGTTACATTAAACAATGGCAAACGTCACGACGAATTTAGTATTTTCCTCTCTCATGCATGTTCTCTTCTAACTGTTATTACGAAGACAATACATTAAATATTACAAAATTTTATAAAACAGGAAGGATTAATTAAACATTAACGGCTTAAAATAATTTATATATATGGAATTATAAAACCAATGTGGAGGGAAATATCTTGGAGAGGTAGTAACCGGTGACGACCCTTTTATTGAGTCCTACCTTATCTTTTCATTCATCGTTCTAATTGCAACATTTTAGGAGTGAGCAAGATGGACCGCCCAAGTTGGGACCGGACTGGACCGACCAGTTTGGTCTGGTACTCAGGAATATTGGTCCGATTCTCGGTTCCTAAAAGTGGAACCGGTTTCCGAGCAGTCTGGTTCCCAGTTCTAGGGTGGGAACCGGACCGGACCGGACCGATAAATATATATTTTCTAATTTTTTCATATATATAATATTTAATATATATATGAAAAATATTTAATATTGATCCCATTAGAACTGATTGTTCAATTTTTTCATATATTATATATATTTTTCTCATTTTTTCCATGGCGTTATGGGATCAAATCAGAACTACAAAGGAAAGAACTGAGCAATCGGTTCCTGGTTCACAAATAATATTTAATAATAGTCCCATTGGAACCGGATCGGACCGGACTGGATGGTCCGGTCCACGGTCCCAAGACTAGCCGGTCCGATCCCCGGTCCTAGAAACTGGAAACCGGTCCTCCCGCTTCGGTTCCCGGTTCTTGGGTTGGACCGGACCGGACCGGAAACGGCTCATCCCTTACAAAATTTGTCTCTTTCGATGTTGTACCATATGTGTATTTCATCTAATTTAATTTTTTTTTGGAAGTTTTAATACTAAACTAATCCGCTTTGGTGTTGTATTAATCGGATCTAGAATTCTTGTAATAAACGAACCGGTCCTTCGGCTGTCGATAAGTTTGTCTGATACATGGCACGATTGTTGCGCGATGTGACCTGGTCACCTAATCCCAACACACTTTTGTTCTGTATCTCAATGGCTTTTGTAGGGCAGGGTGTTCGTTGGCATTGCGCGGGAAGGAGATAGGAAAATTCGAGTGCGGATCAGTATTACATCGGGAGGGTAACCGATAGATGGGATCCAATGAGACGTGGCGAGGGCTTCTGTGACTCTCGAGGAACCAAGCCACTGTCAGTAATGCGTCGTACCTAAATTCGTTTCGTCATGATTCTCTTTTTTTATAAGTTGTTGCGATGCGCAAATGTTTCGAAGGGTAAAAATACACTATAAGTGTCAAAACTTGTGTACGGCGATTACTTTGGTGCCATAACTTTTTTTCGGATCACTTTGGTGCCAAGTCGGAGGAAAATAGATCACTTTAGTGACTCCGGCCAAAAAGCTGACCTGATATTTATATTAAAAAAAAATGGTCTGACTTGTACACGTGAAAATTATGTGGCTTTTTTTCGAATTTTTTAATTTTTAGAAAAAAATAATAATAATAATAAAAAGGTTGTAGCAGCGGCGAGGGAGCCCTCGCCGCTACTGCCGCCAACCCACCATCGCCGGGAAGGGCCGGCGGTGGTGGGTGCAGTGGTCGGCGAGGGTCGGATCCGGCGAGGTGAGACTTCGCCGTCGCGACCCAGGCGACGGCGAGGTCTGGCCTCGCCTAGCGAAGGCGAGGCCGACCTCGTCGGATCCGGCCCTCGCTGGGCTCGGCGAGGGTCGCCGGGCCCCAACTAGGGGCCGGCGACCCTCTCCGACCACTGCGCCCACCACCACCGCCGGGCCCGGCCCTTCCCGGCGGTGGTGGGTTGGCGGCAGCAGCGGCGAGGGCTCTCTCGTCGCTACTGTAGCCTTTTTTTTTTTTTTAAAGTACACGTCAGCGGGCTAAACGGCGTCGTTTTTGGTTTTTAATGATGACTAGACCTCTCCGGCGAGCCGTGGACCTCTCCGGCGAGCCGTGTCAGCGCCACATCGGATTTCCGGCGAGCCATGTCAGCATTGGCACTAAAATGATTGTTTTTCAAAAAAGTTGACACCAAAGTGATCCGAAAAAAAGTTATGGCACCAAAGTGATCGCCGTACACAAGTTATGGCACTTATAGTGTACTTTTGCCTGTTTCGAAGGGTCCAACGAAATGCTGAAAGCTATCTTTCCGTGATTTAACGACTATTGATCCCACAAGAGATGATTCCTTGAAGGATCACATCAGCAGAGGTGGTGGTGAAAGATTTGAGAGGGAACAAACAGAACTCCCAACTCCCATGTGGATGGCAGACCCAATTGCCTGTGGATCGGCGGCGATCAGGATTGGTCGGACCTTTCACCTCGAGAAGCGAGAGATCCGGAGTTCGACATCGGCCCCAATGTTGCCAATTCTTTGGGGATTAAGTCGTGAGAGTCACGGACCTGGGCGACTCTACCAATTTACCTGATGAGGGGACACAGCCACCGCGAAGAATTCGGTTGCTCGCCGACCCTGGACACCCCAATGATATTGACAAGAAGAACTCAGCAGACTGCAGATATACTTCAATCTTCTATGTGAAAAGTGATTGAGAATCTCCACAAAAAAGTACATTTGAGACAAGCTGCGGAAAAGAATTTGACTTGCACGTATTCAGAGTCTGCAGTAGAAAAAGCAGAATCCACGTACAGAAAGACCACACTTCCAAACTCAGATTGATAATTCATGACGAGAGATATTTTACAAACGCGTGTAAGTCATGTAACTTCCAAATTCAGTATGCTATTCACTTCATTCTTGGGTAAAGCACTCCAATCAAACTTGTACGTATAGTATACAACAGAAAGCAAAGAATGCAGATGCTGTCCACAGATGAATTCGACGCTACCCCATTTCTAGCGCTGCGTCTAAGAGGAAGCAACTCCAGATGAAGTTCCCAGCGCCTCTCCTGCGCTGATGGTAGAAGCTTTACAGGCATGCAAAGTGGTGCATATGTCATTTGATTCCAGGAACTGCTCCGCGTTGGCAAGAATCAGTGGCCCGTACTCGAAAACCATCTTCTTGCACTGGCGAAAAACATAACATGAGAAACCATTATAAAGTGAAGCAATGGTGCGGACAAGAAAATTTTGACAAACTACGGCCTAGGAAAAGACCCAATGCTTTGCTCGGATTATCTCCAGTATTCAATTCGAGTAAGCACAACTGGGAGCTTTCGTCTGCTCTGATACAAAACATAACGAATACAGTGCCTCCCAAATTCCAGTTGCTTTCTACTTTCTAGATAGCTCATTTGGATACCCTACGGATTTGGTTTTATCTCTTTGCCTCCACGTAAAGCAATTTTGATCAACACCAGAAAGTTTGCTTGTAAAAGTTGACCATTAGTTAGACTCACACAAAGGAGGTCAAAAGAGAACCAATTTCGAAATGCGAAAAATAAAGAGAGAGGACACTGTCTGTTCCAAACAGACATCACAAGTAATCATATATCCTCTCTCATCAGCTTTTCGCAGACGTGACATTCAAGAGATGTCCGGCAGAATTGACTGATCTCCTCCAGTCAACATCAACTAGAGAATTTCACTTTTGGCTAACCATAAGGAGCTATGAATCATAGATTTGATTCTAAATAAAATGGTAAACAGCCAATGGCGAGTAGCTACTAATAGGATAAAATCTTATGAATATAAAGTATGAACAAATCTCACCTTCTTCGCATAGTTTTCCATGGAATTACAAGCCTTCAGGAGAATCTGAATTATGTCCATCTGAAGAAGAATTTTTTTCATCAGAAAAAAATGAATCACTAAAGGATTGTGGATTTCTTATAAAAGAACTAAAATTGAACTAGACACTTCTTATAATTCAACCTCGTGCATATAAATTGCAAGAAAAAGCACTAAACACTACCTAGAGTTTTGGCCAAAAAAGACATTGCAATATAGCAATGTCTCATTGAGTCCAACCACAGAGGCAACAAATTGTTCGGTCTTTGCTTTGATAGTAAATATCAAAGAGTTTTGCAGGTTTTAGAAAAAAAGTCCTTAGGAATTGCAGAAATTTGTCTTGCTTCAAGAAAATCTCTAACAATGACTCATAATGGTAACCACAGGTGGGCACAGCTTTAACTTTTGCAACTAACTGATTTGCAAATAGAACTTGACACACACCTCATGTGGTGTTGTGAAGAAATGAATCATTGTGTCATGGGGTCTTTTGATTTATCCAATAAACTTTGCAATCGCTATGACAATTGCATATGCAGGCAAACAAGGCATGAACAAATTATCAAAGCAACAGTGATTAGGCTAGATGCAGATAAAAAGTAGCAACCTGTGTGTCGGGGTCTTTTAATTTATCCAAGACTTCTGAAACAGCATGATGGCACAGTTCACAGCTATCATCCTGAAGTTGTGAAGAAAGGAATGCCACTTTTTCACACAGGTTGACCTTCCTACAGAACTCTTCTGGTTCTACTGAGGATACCTCTGTGAAGAAGAGAGTAGCATAGGAGTCGACCAAAGTGATGCACTGCAGATATATGACAGACAGGCTTAGTGTCCATGAACTAGAGAAATGAAAGGAAAAGAATGCTGAGGAAACAACTATTCTGTCACCAAATGTATATATTCTATTGAGGCAACATTACAGCTTGTGAAAATTTTCAAATTTTCGCTACAGGACATTTAACCAGCCATCAATTTCACAGAACACTGTGTTCTGCCAACACGATAGAAGCAGTTTGCTAGCTCTACATTCGTACGATATCTAAATTATCTGCATGTGATGAATTGGAACACTTGATCAAGACTAGCAGTTTCGCTTAGCTGCCAATCACCAAGCACACACTTTGTCTGTGAATAAGAGGAAAATATCCCAAAGGGCAAGAACTAAATCAAAGTTTGAGCAACTAAGATAAAGCAGAGCTCAATCTCCATTGAGTAATGTCACAAAAAGCTGTAAAAATTGAACACTATGGGTAATAATCCGTCAGAAATGAATGGGAAAAGTGGGTGTTAAAGATATTCCATGGACATAGCTACCACTATCGCTGCGGTGACTGAGCATTAGGTCCTTTAGGATAATCTCAGACTTCCCATCATCTAGTTTGAGGTCAAGTCAATTGCAAACATAGTAATTGACATGATCAGTGGAGACAAAATGCCAGGCTGGAACTCCTTCACTGCGAGACTGCATGATCTTAACCCAGAAAATCTGACAAATTTGAGGCCAAGCACAACTATGATAAAATAAAGTCTTGTGCAGAGGACTTGGCCAGAAAAGGGTACCAGTCAAAAGGAAAACTTTATGATTTTTGGTTGCCTACCACTTGAATCAATGCTAGTTTCACGTTTTAATGTCACAATGCAACTTTATGTAGAAGACTAGCCTGTCAGCGTTGTAAGCCCTCTGTAAGGACTCCATTTATTTTGATTGAAGACTTCTTCTACCATTCCAAAAAAGAAAAAAAGGAGAGAAAGAAAGAAAGAAAGACGATGAGGATGAAGATGGAGTGGAGAAAATAAAGAGGAATTTTGAAGATCGACAGTGAAAACATGAGGATAATAGGGCAAAGTAAATCTTCATTGTCGTCGTACAAAATACATAGCTAGAATAAGAGAAGAAAAGTACCTCTTGTTTAAAAGATGGCAGATGGGAACAACTCTTATGAAGAAGTTCAAGAATCTCAGTCTGGGTTTTATTGTCACTAATGTAATCAAGTGCCTGAGCAGTGTACTCCTCACAAAGCATGCAGACATTATCATTCCTCAAACCTTCTCCTGAAAAATGAACTCCCTTAACATGTCATTCCACAGCATTGTCTTATAAGTTTCAGCAACTAAAATGAGATGACTTGCCAAAAAACACTCAAAAAATGAAAGTTACTTTCGAAGTTTGATAGGAGGGACTTAATCATGCTAACTGCAATAAACTTTGAATGATTAACCAACAGCCTATACCTCTAGCCCTTGCAATATACTAAAGACACGAATAACAGGAAAACTGACAGCATTCAGATTTTTTTCAAAGAGAACTGCATCAGTAACACTAAGGTTAATACCTACAAAAGAAAAAATCGATGCGCATATCATCATAAATTAGCAAATTGATCCACTTAAGTATTTCTTGCTCAAGGCATCATTATTGAGACTGAGGTCTATTGAGCTGTCACCTCAAGCAACCTTCATGTAGTAATTGCTCAAAGGAAACTCTACACAGTGAACTATAATATCAAAGAACTTCTGGACAAAATTAACCATATTAGTGCACAAAGCAACCACCTGGAGCATGTACACATTCTAATTACATAAATGGAATCCTAGCAATACCACTGAAATACTCTTTAAGTCATGGAAAACAAGCGTTAGCAGCCTGTATTTATATCAAATGAGTGAAAGATTGAGGCCTGCGGTGCTACCTCAATCAAAGCGAAAACCGGATAAGACAGCATAGTATACAAAAAGATTAAGCACATAAGTCCCAACACTAAGAATCAGATACCTATGAGTTGACTACACTCATAACAGAAAAAAAAAAATTATATTAAAGCAACATAATGAATAATGAGTACCTCCCACAATTGAGTTTAGTTGTCTAGCATCACAGATGAAGGTTGTGCTCAACACAAGAACAAACAAAACACCTATTTTCCCATCCATGGCACCTGGAGGGCCAAATAAATTCGAAACACCGTTAGCATCCACGACGAAACAATAACATAATATAACAACTTTATATGATGATGACTCTAGCTAAGTTTCAAAGAATTGCACCATCAAAATGTAACTGCACATAACAAGATGCACGACAGCTTAGTTAACTGCAAAGCCAGGATTCACATGCAATGACTAAGTTTACTGCAAAAGGCAAGATACACATGCAACGAAAAAGTTAACTGCAAACAGCAACATTCAAACACGACGACCTAAGAATTTCAATTGTCTGCAGGTCTATTTAAGGAAAGCCTTTCTTTTATACTTTTCTTCTGTCCATTTAAACTACAAGTATTCTTTTCGGGCATTTTATAATACCTCAATTACTCCCCAAAAAAAGAACGATCCACGTTGTATTTGCAGCAAGGAAGTTGAAATAAAGTGGACCCACTATGGTCTATTAATAAAAGCATGTTCTAAAAAAGGGGCACCATCTAGGGAATGATATCATTATAACATCATTCTTAACAATCGTCATTGTAATGTCCATCCAACCCAAGTCCCACGTAAAATCGAGTCACTCCTGAGGCAAAGTCTACTCAACCACAAACAGGGAAGAAAATATTATTTTGGAAAAGTCACACACGATTACTCCAACTCTTCACATGGTCTAAGCAATAACAAAGCACATGCTACAACCCGGCATGTCTTGCGACTTGATACTGCCAATTCAGTTAATATTCACACAAACGACGAGAAACTCAATGTCAATCTGACCGAATTTCAATTATTAAACTGACTGGAAGCACTAGAACAAGATTAAACCAACATAAGCAAATCAACGGAGCGCAAGAGCATCGCAGCATAATCATCTTCTAACGAAGATTAATCGACACAGGACTCCAATTGCTTAACACCTCAACCATCTCATGAAAGGCAAGCTTTAACCCCAGCGGCAAAACAAGAACTAGGACACCAAAACGCAAGACTCAACCATCCGAATCAACAAGAACAGAGATTTAACAACTTCAAGAAAAAAAGGAGGAGTCTTTTTACTCAAATCTTTGATTTCAAACAAGACTTCAGAGTTCTAGTCCACGCTTGTCCACGAAGGAACCTCGACGATCAGCGAACGATCAAGAAACCACGACTCGACCCAGAAATCCCCCCACAATCACCCACATGACGCCAGGCCGGAGACACCCATAAAGTCGCAAAACGCGACAAGAAACTGATTCGACCGAGCAAGAATTGCGAACCCGAAAGCCCCAACGAATCGATGGAGCGCACAAGAAGTCTCCGACCATCGCTTTCGATCCACCAAAGGCAGCGGAAACCAACCGCGCAAAACGGACCCAGACAAGAGATTACCTCTGTCCCACGAACTGGGGTTGCGTCGAGCAGAGCTACGATGGTGCTTGAGCAAGCGAGAGAGAGAGAGGAACGACGGATGCTTTGGAGTGCTGGAATGGTAAAGCCGTGGAAGCGTGGCTTTGTCGTTCTGTCGATCGCCGTCTCTTTTAGAAAACGTCGCCTCCCCTCCAATCAGAAGGCTAGAAAAAATCGTTTTTTTTAATTTCATTTATTTTTTGTTATTATTATTATCTTTTTGATGGGGCAAGAATTTCATTTTGGATTTTGGGATAAAATCTTTTATTTGGATGTAATTATTGAAAAAAACAGAAAAAGAAAACAGACAAGCTCGGTTTCTACGCTGAGTGTTTGACTTCCGACACAGCTACCATCGATCCGTCAAAAGTCAAATTGGGCAATTCTTAGGAGAAGAGTCATCGCTTCATCTAGAAATCGGACGAACGAATGAATATTTGTTACATCTATGGGGACTATTTAACTTTGTTGCAAATTTACGGCTATCATCGTTTCATTAGTATCATCTCGAGATTTACCATATTGATTCGTGATCGAGTACGGGAACTATTTTTGGGTTTTAAAGTCACCCAACATTTGAAATCCGTTGGTTCTATAGATTCTAGAAAATATTCACTACACTATATTTTAATAAATCTTCTATTGGCACAATTCTAATTATTAACACATTAACATTGAATATTCGACGTTATGACGATATGCATATCCATATTGATATAATAAGATACGGAGACATAATAATACCAAAAATAAATTGGCAAGGTAGATCTACTTCTTCCCATCAATTCACACATCTAAAGGTAAAAAATTTATAAAGAACAGACAATACTGTAAATAGTTCGAATACATATATGTTTACTTCAATATTATGCAGGGTACTCTGTATTTTCTTACATCGTACCCTGCACAAGGTACAGGCCCTATGATATACGGTAACTGGTATGTTACCAAATCCCGAAACCTACTTTGTGCTCATTGGTCTAGAAATTTTGAAACTTGGAGCATATCCGTTTCTTGGCCTTTTTTGGAGAGTGAGATTGGCTGTGTACCAAGAGATCGTGCCATTTCCTAAGACTGAGTGAACGTAAGATGTTCAGTGGATTTGCGTGAAACTTGGTCACCAGGAATACGATTGGTTCCGAAGCGACCAAGGGAAAGTGAGCCTGCTTGTATCTTGAAGTTTTTCGGGTAAGCAGGGACGCAACAGTGTAGGCAACATTGTCTGCTCGGGGATTTTGACAGTTCGGTGGATGTATTTTTCTTACCTGACTAGATTCAATGATCTCACCAGAAAGACAGTATAATCTGGAATAAACAATGGCTGGCAATTGACAGTTTGCTGAGTCGTCTTGGCCCGAACGGTTCAATGCATAACCGAACAGTTCAGTAATGTGCACAACAACATTCGGTACTTGATTAGGCACAAATGCAAACTAGATCATGTACAAATCTGGAGTCATCACCAATCCCCACCGTGGAATCTGGGGACCCAATTGCGTAAACAAGGCCTAGCCAAACAACAAACTAAGAAATTATATTGAACTCCCACAGAATAATAAAATAAAAAAACATAAGCCCGAATAGCGAGAACGCTAGCCAAAACGTGAGTTAGAACAGAAACTGCAGTTAGCGATCGACTAATTGAATTTCCCGACATCCGTTGATCTAATTGGGCAATGGCTTCTGCTTTTTCTTATTCTGCTTCGCCAACAGCAGCGAGAACCGTGCGAAGCCAAATTTCTTCCTCTTGGCCGACAACTGCTGCTTATGACCACATTCCTCCCTAGGCCTTCGAGAAATAGGCACGTCATTTTGCTTACTAAGCATTTGAGCCAGTGAAACCTTCCGTTTCACATCGTCCTTTCCAGACAATTTCCCTGATTCAAACTCTTCAGCTAGAAGCAACTTCCTGCTCAGGATTTGTCCAATGGAGAGAGTTGGCTTTAGAACAGGTTTTGACACCTCAATGTCATCCATATTCAGTTCACCCGCTTCAATAAGGCGGGAATCTCTCCTCTGGTGAGAGGGGCCAGAATTTTTAAACTTGGTTGATTTATGTAGTGAACGTCTTCTGCGACCATGGTCAGACCTCCATTTCCGAAGAGCCTCCTCTACAGCGAGCTTTCCACGATTAGCGGCATCCACTCTACAAAGAGCTTCTTCTAAAGCCTTCTTGCTTATTTTTACTTCCTCTGTCGCCTCCTCTACCCTCTTTAATATCTCCTTTTTAGAAATATTTGCCGCATCGACTTGGAGCATCGCGCCCAATACTCTCTTCTTAGATTTTTCTTCTGCTTCACGAGCTTGGGAGGTTAGAAAAGAGTAATCTTCAGATGTTAGGGTCACTTCACCCATTGAGCTCTCAGTCTTTGATAAAGCCTTAAGTTCGGCAAGAGCAACAGCTTCTGTCGCTCTAGCAGCTTCCTTCATTTTTCTAGCTGCAACCAACCCGATCTCGGCTGTTCTAATTTTAGTTTTCGTCTGCTCAATCTCAGATATGGCTCTCTGAACCTCAAGTTTCGCAGCTTCTGCCACTATCTTGAACTGCTCTGCCTCAGAGCTCAAGCGATGGAACTCCCTTGTAAGAGCAGAAGGGCCATCAGGTGGTGAATTAGTTTCTGCTTCTTTTGCCATTTGCAACTTTAGTCTCGTCCGGTTTAGCTCTTCCTCAAGTGAAGACATCTTCGACGAGTTCTGAGTCAACCTCTCCCGAGTCTTCTCAAGGGAAACCCTTTCCTTCTCTAGTTTCTTATTAAGCAAATCTACAGAACCGCGGATATCGCTGAGATCATTAGTGGTCCTGGTAAGGTTCAACTTAGCTTGTTTCAGTTCCATTAGAATTAACCCCGGGGATGAAGAAGGGCAGGAACCTGAGCCACCCTGTCTATTCAGTGAACCGCCTTCATAGTGGTTTTCCTTTTCAGCTTCATGTTCCATAGGATCACCATTTCCATCTCTCACACTCATCTCAAGTGCGGCATTCATTTCGGATGTTTCCTTCTGAAGCTTTGCTTTAAGTTCTTCAACAATTATTTTTGTCGATTCCAACTCCTTCAAGACATCCAAAGTCTCACGCTCCTTGACAATCAGATCCTTCTCCAGCTGTGCCGCCTGCTCTTCCAGTTTCACTAAGTCAACCTCTTCCCCGTTCTGTTAAAAATAAGAAATGACTCAGAAGACTAGCCAATTTATCAACCGCTCTGGTCTTTTCTGTCTCAAAAGTACTAATTGGACAAATGCCCGTAACAGTTTATTAACCCAACAAGCATACACGCAGTGCTACTACAATCCTAAACAAAGAGGAAGGCATACTGTAGAAATGAATAACAGGGCATTCGGAGCAAAGACCCAGACACGAAGAACACCATTCTCACAACACCATTAAAAAAAAGCAACCCGATTACTCAATAGAAACTCGCAGGCAAACTGGGAACTAAGTCCAGCCATGCAATGCATGCTCTGAACAGGCAGTTTCTAAAACTGATCAATGTGAATCTATGACTTAACGAAACCAGTTGCACCCAAGCCACTTTACATATAAATACGCTCATCAACTCCAAATCAGGAGCTAGTCTAGTGTTCAAGTCCAGTCCAGTCCATCTATGATCTCGTTGGCTCGTAAAACAGAAACTTTCTACATTACTCAAAAATCAATCGCCCACCCCATCAACGAACTCCAACAAAACAGAAACGTATCAACTACATTCCCAAATCAATCACAGAGAGAGCGAGAGCGAGAGATAGAGAGAGAGAGAGGGGACCTGAGCTTCAGGGGACTTGAGAAGATGAGAGGGCTTCCAGAAACCCATCCCGCCGAACCGGCTCGCCGCCTCCTTGACGGACTCGAACGGAGCCGACGTGTCGATCTCCGCCCTCCCCGCTCCTCCTCCACCACCCCCACCGCCACCGCCGCCATTGTTACCGGCATTGCCGGCATCGGCCTCCCGGGCCGGCTCGGGACGCAGGGCTAGGGTTTCAGCCATTGGGGAACAGGAAGGAAGGAAGGAAGGGAACCGCAACGAGACAAGCAAGAGGGACAAAACTCAAGAAGAAGGGTTCACACGTTCACCAACGATCCAGCGCTCATCGATGTCCGCGAGCAGAGCACGGAGAGAAGAGGGAAGAGAGAAGCGAGTGGAGCCACGACAAGCAAAGCGGACAAAGCCCCCCACCTCCTATTAAAAGACAAAAAAGTCCTCTCTGCATCCGCTTCTGCTTCGCATTGAATGCCGCGAGAGAGAGAGAGAGAGAGAGAGAGAGAGAGAGAGAGAGTACTGCCGTGGTCCCCACTAGTGTCCGTTGGGATTCCTCCCCCCCCTCCCTTTTCCATGTCCTGCCGAAAGTGCCCCCGACAGGAGCGCGGAATTACGGGGCTTTTGGCTGCGCAGCGGGCGTAAATTAGAGGGAACTTCGAGACCGAGTGGGAGGGCAGAAGTTGGGCGTGGGAGGGGGGCCCGGGGTGGGCCCCCCCCCCCCCGGGCCCTTCCCGAGTTCTCGCCTTGTCCGAAACGGGGAGGGGACAGCATCGAATCCCCACTTGAATCCGAGGGAAAGAGGGGATCGCAACGGCTAGCTCCAACCCCCGGGGGCCGCGTCAACGGCTAGCTTGCCGAGATCTCTTTTCCGAGTTTCGGACCGAGAGTGTGTCCCCGCGCGCTTTCATCGCGGGGGGGCGACACTGCCCCCCACTGCTCAAGTGAGCCGAAGCATCGACCCAAAAAAGAAGTGAGGCGAAGCTCTTTGACACGACACGACACGACACGACACGAGAACATGAGACGGGCCATCCATGCCGGTGCCGCGCTGCGTCGGAGCCGTCGATTCGAGGGCAGGCCGGATCCGAGGATAAGCGCGTGCTGGGTTTGATCGGGGCCGTGGCATGGAGGGCGCTGCGTCTTCCGGCCGCGGCTTGCTTTCGGTCGCCGTTCGCTGCTTAAAAGTTAGTCAAATCGAGGAAGAACACAGGATTGCCCATTGCATAACTAGACGAGCAAAATTTTTGGATCGGGTTTGCCCGTAAGGCATATTCCCAGGTTCAACACGATGGTTGCCATGGCAGATTTACGACGCGGCCATAATTGCAATGGATCGCGTTTGCCCGTTCAACTTAGGCTGCGTTTGGTAGTCAGTATTTAAATCCAGATAGGATAACAAAATAGCATGTCCGGTGTTTGGCAGTGTCCTCTAAACTGGATAAACTCGAATACACCTTGATAGAATGCCGAATAAGAAATCCGGATTAGGGGTTGGAATAAATCCGGATTGGATAAATTTTTCTTTTAAATATAACTTAACAATTTTTTTCTAATGATGAAATGATGGAGTCCGACTTTGCCGGCCACCGCGCAAGGACCACGCCACGACAGCCCATCATCGTCACTTCCAAACACCGTGCAATCGTCATCGTCTCTGACCACTTTGATTGTCATCAATGTCCAGCCAATCGTGCTCCGACAACTAAGGGTGACAATGAGAAGTTATATGTCACATGGCCATCACCATCGAAGAATTCGAATCCTCTCAAGAGCACGCTCGATCCTTTGAGGCCGTCGTCCACAATAGAGGCTTATCCGCCCTCGTTATTTGTTGCCCTAGTGCCGTCCACCTCCTCTCCGCCCCTTACTACCTCAAATCGTCGGCTTCGATGTCGAGTGGCACCTAAGCTTCACATGCGGCATCCACCATCCCATCACTATCCTTCACAACTACATCGGCCATTGCTACCTCGTCTACCAGATCGCCACGGTCACTACCTCCCCCAATCACTCCACGATGCCCTCGGCTACCCGAGACTTGTCCTTGTCGATGTTCAAATCACCTCTAATACGGTGAAGCTGAGCTAGAGCAACGATATGAAGGTGGAGATGTTGGTGGATCTGGCGAAATTATGGTGAAGAAGATGAACCGGAGGGAGCAGAAGAGAGCGGGTTTGAGACGCTATCGAGGGAGCTCAAGCAATGAGATCTAAATATCCTAGGAGATTGCGCTAAGCAAGTGAGATTTTCAAAGATTTTTAATCCTATCTCGGATTGCACCAAGCACGGGATGAAATTTTCTACAATCCAGAGGATATTTAAACGATTTCTAATCCCACCATATCCCATCCTATCACAATCTAAATCCAGATGACCAAACATAGCATAAGGGTTGAGAGTGAAAAAAACGTTGCACCCCCTCTCTTCTCCAAGAATTTTAGATTTTTCTAGGCTAGCTCCTTAAATATCAAGATACTTTCTTGTAAAATATTTTTCTCCAGAAATGTGCGGCTAATAAATTGGCCACATATAGAATTTTCTAGAAATATATAGGAATCAGTTACACCTCCTTATTAGGCCTATAAATATAGTCAAGAAGTGCACCCATTGATTGTGCAGTTGGATCCTAAATGTGTGTTGTCGCGACCTACCCTCGGGTTGCACCACCTAGGGGTTTGGCTAATAGATTACTAAGTCTGAACCTAGCTTAGGTTTTCCTAAGTCCATACCAATTCGCAACTTGGTTCAAGTTTTTAACATGCAAATCATTTTCATTTAGAAGTCGCCAATCTATTTTTGATAGGTAGATTAGAAACCCAAGTAAAGTATTGGAAGATTTACTTTACTCCTACGAATCGGAGATTATGAGTTCGGGGACTTGGTTACGCTAGATTACTTTAATGCCTTTTCGGTACCTTTTCTCTTTTATTCAAAGATGTTTAGTAGGCAGCTGGATTGATTTTAAATATATCCACTAACACATGAGGTGATCATGCGGGTGCGCAACCATTAATGAAACACTAAACAATCAAAACGATGAATAAATTGGAAAGGGTAAGGAAGGAATCTACTTACCTCATAGCAACGTAAACATCTGCAAGGTTGATTAGAAAATCACATTCTCAACCTAAACATAATTTCTAATTAACACACAATTCCACTCAAATCTTTTTTACGGTTTTATCTTATTTAATGAAAACTAAACTATATGCAACGCACGATTTTAATCTAACATGACATGTGACAAATAAATATCCTAATTCTAACAACAATTAAATATATTATTCTAGTACAGCACGCAATTTCCTAAGTACATGAACCTAGACATGCAACTTTTAATATGACATGCAAATAATATTTTTTTGGATTTTTTTTTATTAAAGTTCGAAATAAATAAGTATCTTAATTTAAAAAAGTGATTAAGGCTAAGAGAAGAATACAATCTATTATAAGATATTTTTGGTATTTTTTTTATGGAAACAATCAAGCAAAGGATAAGCACTCATCGCAAGATAATATTCACCAAATCTACACTCGTAATCCACAAAAATCTCAAATCAAAGATCACAATAATCTAAAAAATAACCCATCGTCTCATGGATTAAATTATAGATTACCGCAATCTTTAGGCATAACAATTACCCAAATATTAAGTCAAATTAATTAAAAAAATGATCCGAAATCTTTACGGATCAAATTAGTAATTATATCAATTCAATCAATAGCCCCCTAATTGGATAATGCCTAATATCTCAATCCAATCAATTAGATAACAAAATCTATCCGAATTAAGCAATTAAACAATTTATATCAAATCTGATAAGATCGTTACTTAATTTGGGCTCGCGTAATATTATCAGAATCGGACCGGATCACGGCTTGCGGATGAGGCTCGGAGGATGGGCGGCGGTGTACGGTGCTCATCGATGGCCTGGCTCATAGAGACTCGCAAATAGTGACTCATATATTCTGAACAGCCTGCAAAACAGAAAACCCAACGCCTCGGCTTGGTGAGTATACGATGAATACTCGGCAGGAATTGAGGCAGTGCAAGACTCCCGATGCAGGTCACGCCAGGGGAGTCATGGCTTTGATGTGGTTGAACGCGGTGCTGCAAAAGGATCGTCGCTCGCTGGAAGTTCTCCTGGAACCAAGTTATCGAGTTCGTGATTGGAGCTTGTCGAGCGTGACTAAGACTCGCTGGAAAACGCGGTGTCTCGGTAGGCTACGAGCGGAACGAGGAAGGAGCGGCAGAATGTGGCAAAGCACGACAAAGTGGCAGCAGTGCAGGAGCTAATACGATCGTGGCAACGATGGAGCACTGTCAGAACCGTTGCTATGCAAGCAAATAGAGAGAATTTTTGCTTTTTCTTCCTCCTTTGCTCTTTCTCCGTTGGTGGAGACCCCTCTCGGCATCTTCTTCAATGTGTTGAACGCGCCTTGTGTCCCACCTGCAGGGAAAAGCCAAAAAAAAACACTCCTCTCTCTTGGGTCTGTTGTGATGAAGAGGTCCTCGTGAGTAATGGATATTGCAGAAAGAGAGCTCCCTCGCGAACGTGCTCTCCTTTTTCTCTCATTGGTGCCGTGTATTCAATATCTGTGGCCTCTTTGATTGTGAGCCAGGGTTATCTTGCAAGAGTCAAGATATACTATTCCCTAATTTTGATATTCAGCTTAGGCAATTTTCTAATTATTTCCTCTAGCTGAATATTCATAGAATAATTTGAATTATCTTCCAAGTATATTATTTAATAATTCGATAATTCAATTATTCCAACTTGCTCTATAATGCAAATTTCCGCCATATATGTTTTCAATGGGCTTGGACAAACATTTAATCTTTTGGGCTGAGTCCAATCAATTAAGCTTAAAACCATTCACTTAAGTCCATCTGCCGCCAGTCCAATGCAAATGCAACTATATGAGCCTAAATACTAATTCAAATGCTCATAATCTATATGCAATTTAACTAATTTTTTTTTTGTCTAGGGACCGGGATCGATCCCTAAGTTTTTATGCAACGAATGATTAACTGGGTCACCAAAATTTAGGTGTCAACATGTGTGTAAGAAGTTCTCCCAATCAATATTTTAGCAGCCTTAGGCTGCGCATGACAACGATTTTGTACTCGGGAACAGATTCTGCTCAGAAATTATTCTTTTTGATTCTGTGCTCGGAATTGATTCTGAGCATTTTAAGGCGCTTGTTAACGGCCCAAAATTCCATCCCTGGAATAGAAAAAGAACAGAAATGCGTTTGGTAACGCCACAAAATTTCTTTTTATTAATAATATTTTTAAATATTTTAATATTTCTTTCTTTTTTTTCTTTTCTTTTTTTCGTTTCCTCCTTCTTGGCCATAGCCTGCTCGCCGGCCATGACCGGTAAAATATTTTTTTATTAATAATATTTTTATTAAAATTATTTTTTCTTTTTTTTGGCCATGGCCTGGTCGTTGGCCATGATCGGTAAAATATTTTTTTTATTAATAATATTTTTTATTAAAATATTTTTATTAAAAATATATATTTTTATTTTTTTTGGCCATGGCCTGGTTGCCGGCCATGGCAGGTAAAATATTTTTTTTTATTAAAAATATACATTTTTTATTTTTTGGGCCATGGCCTGGTCGCCGGCAATGGCCGGTAAATTATTTTTTTTATTAATAATATTTTTTATTAAAATATTTTTATTAAAAATATATATTTTTATTTTTTTTGGCCATGGCCTGGTCGCCGGCCATGGATGGTAAAATATATTTTTTATTAAAATATTTTTATTAAAAATATATTTTTTTCTTTTTTTTGGCCATGGCCTGTAAAATATTTTTTTTATTAAAATATTTTTATTAAAAATATACATTTTTATTTTTTTTGGCCATGGCCTGGTCGCTGGCCATGGCCAGTAAAATATTTTTTTTTATTAATAATATTTTTTATTAAAATATTTTTATTAAAAATATATATTTTTTCTTTTTTTGCCATGGCCTGGTCACCGGCCATGGCAGGTAAAATAATATTTTTTATTAAAATATTTTTATTAAAAATATATTTTTTTCTTTTTTATGGCCATGGCCGGTAAAATATTTTTTATTAAAATATTTTATTCTCGTCAGATCCGGCGAGGGCGGTCCTCGGGTCGGACATTAGAAGCTAAATTAAAAATCAAGAAAAGGAAGAAGAAAAAAAAATTGATTCTCAAAATTGTTCCCAGAATCAAGAAGCTACTTTTTTTTTATTCTTGATTCTGCTCCAAAACTGATTCTGGGAACAATTTTTGACAAAATTGTGCCTAGAATCAAAAAATTAAACAAACGCATTTCTGTTCCCAAACTGATTCTGGGAATAAAAGAACAGAATCAAACACTGTTTGGCAAGTTGTCATGCGCAGCCTAAGTGAGTTTTGTGTTTTTCTTAATAAGTGGTATTTGAGCAGGCAGTCAAGTACTGTGAACCTATTGATGGGGAGTTGTGGTACGCGAAGACAGTGGTCCAGGACCATTATATGTGAGCAGGTAGGTAGGGATCGAGATACATTGGACTTCTGCCAATGAACAATTAGGGGTTGTGATTAGTTGATTTGGGATCAAGATTACTTGGTATAGTGCGAGGCATTATAACCAAGTCATGATGGTGGATATTTCGAGTTTGGTTAGTAGCATCGAGAAACTTAATGACTCAAGTTACAATACTTGGAATACTCGCGTGCAGTTTTACCTGCTAGGTCAAGATTTGTGGGATAATGTTGGCGGTAGCATCACCACACCACCCACGGATGATGAGGAACTGAGGAAGTGGAAGATAAAGGCCATAAGGCTCTCGATCTTCTTGCTGTTATAGTAGAAGATGAGTTGTTACAGCACATCATGAGCGTAAAGACGCCAATGGAGGTATGGGACGCTTTGACAGCTTGTGCACGGGGACAAATGACGCCAAGTCACATTGGTTAGAGAACAAGTTACTGTCGATGTCGCAACAAGATATGACAAGTGAGTCAATATTTCTTTAAAGTTAATTCACTTTGTGAAGAAATTTCAAAATTAAATCCTTAGAATGTCATCTCTGATACTAGGATGACAAGAATTATCATTTATGGGTTATGGTCAGAATATAACGATATTGTTACTGTCACTTGTGGATGGGCAAAAGACTCAACTCTGACCGAGTTGGAGAATAAATTGGCCAACCAAGAGGCTTTAAATAGGCAAATGTCTAAGGTCTCAATGAAGGATGATGAAAGTGCCATCTTCAGTAATAAAAGAAATAAGAGCCACACGAGAAATGGTGCTGATACTAGAAATAGCAACTTGAGTGAAAGGGATGAGCGCTTAGCTAAGGGGAGCTCGCCAAGATCGTGACAAGGACAGCAATGAAGATAAAAGCAATGGAAGAAAGAGCAAATCGTGCTACATCTGTGGCAAAGTAGGTCATTTGCTAGAGTTTCTCGGTTCAAGTGGGTAGAAGAAATTGTCACAACTTCAATGAGAAAGGAGAATGATAGTGAAAAAGAATGGGATTTCCGAGTGTCCGTTATAATAGAGGCGCATGAAAAGCTCGTAGCCACCAGTATCATCGTCAGATGATGCAATGGCCCTTGTCACGGTAATTTATAAATTAATCAATTATGATGATGATTGTATTGTTGACTCGGGTTGGTCAAACCGTGTGACTGGAGATCAAGACAAGCTATTAAGCATGTTTTAGTAGACCGGTGGACAAATAGTTGTCACTACGGACAGCTCAAGGTTGCACGTTGGCCAAATAGCGATCACCCTAGTTTAGTTTACATTAGGTTAAAGTGCAAAATGTGTATCGCGTGTCAAAAAAGAAGAAAAACCTATTGTCTGCATCACAACTCACCAATTCGAGCAATTACGTGGTGTTCGGCCCAAGAGACGTTAAAGTGAACTGCAGTTCGAAACCCAGCAGTATATCACATTATGTAGGGGTGTTGACTAGAGTTTGTCTACATGATGTAAGCACAGACGTTATGCGTAAATAAATTTCGAAAGAGTGATACGCCTAATTTGTGGCATCCACGGCTTGGGCACATAAGCTACTGCAAGTTAAAGGTGATAATTAAAAAGGGTCTGATGAAAGGTCTCCCCTACTTAGATGCTTGAGAAGACGCGGTTTGTGCTTGGTGTCAGTACAAGTAACGGAAAGTCACATCAGCTTCCATAGGAGGAGTCTACATTCAGAGCCAAGATGCCTCTTAAGCTCATCCACTTAAATGGGGGATAAGGACAATTAATGTGCTCACTTGAGTGTTATAATTTTTTTCGATCTCTTTAGTGTCATAACATATGTACGGTGCTCATTTTAGTGTCATAATTTTTTTTTTCTAATTACTTGAGTGCCATATAACTTTTCAATCGATCACTTGAGTATCGTATTTTTGCAAAAATGTTTATCACAAGTGCTATGTCATGTTGGATTTCTTGCACTTGGGTGCACAATTTAAAAAAATTTTGACACTTAAGTGATCGATTGAAAGTTATGACACTTAAGTAAACGATTTTTAGAAGTTATGACACTAAAGCGGTCGAAAAAAAAATTATGACACTCAAGTGAACGTCATACAAAAGTTATTACACTTGTAGTGTCTTTATCCCACTTAAATGTATTTGGACCGGCAAAGAAGCTATTTGTTAGAGGATCAAAGAACATCATAACATTTATTGATGACTTCTCCATGTAAGTCTGGGTCCACTTTATGAAAGAAAAATCTGAGGCATTAACAAAATTTAAGGAGTGTAAAGATAAAACAGAGAAAGAAATAAATAGGTAAAGAGATACAATGCTTTTATGCTGTAACGAAGGAGAGTACACATCATACGAATTTATGAAATAATTGCAAATGTGTAAGATACGTTGACAATTTACTTGTCCAAGTACGCCACAACAAAACAGAGTTGCTAATATGAAGAATATGTATTTTGGTGGAGACTTGCAAGAGCATGCAACATGTAAAGAATGTTCCACCCAGGTTTTGGGTCAAATGTATGAAGACAATGGCGCATGTGATCAACAAGCTACCCCAAGCAGGGCTTGGTTTTATGACACCATGCAAGAAGCTATGGAATTGCAAGCCCACGGTATGCCATTTCAGAGTATTGGGGTGTGTATGTTATGTATTCGTGCCCGATTACCTATGAAGCAAGTTCGATAAGAAGGCAGATTGCTATACAGTTGTGGCTATGATGATCAAAGAAAAGTGTGAAAGTGTTGTGTTCCTACAATAGAGCAATGTTACACTTCTAGAAATGTGGTGTTCGACGAATTATTATCGTGGTGGCCATCACAAGTCATTGAACTACCAAATTCAAGGCAAATTGAAGAAGAGGTTCATGAAAGAACGGAAGAAAATAATGAGCCTGATAATGCCCTAACAATTGATGAAGTAAGCACAGAAGGCGAAACCATTGTTGGAAGAGAAGACGTCCGAGCACGGTTATTGAGTAAATCAAAGAGTCCGTGGCGAATCAATGTATGTCCAAGAATGACATAAGAACTTTAACCAATTTAGGTAAAAGAACCTAAAGAGCCAGTGCCTCAACTAAGGAGATCAACAAGGCAGAGAATACCAAATCCTGAATATGCAAATCTAGCGTTAAAGGAAGATGTTACAGTAATTGAGCCATCTATGTATAAGGAAGCCTTATAAGGTGCAAGCACTAAGACAGAATGAGACATGATAGTTGGTGCCAAGACTTAAAAGAGGTATTTCCTGCATCCTGCAAATGGATTTACAAACTTAAAAGTCGACTTCCTGTAGACGGTTTCAAGAGTAAGACTCATGTAGGCCGTGTCTACGAGTTTATTGATGGTGCTTTATGGCTTAAAATAAACCCCAAGAGTGTGGTACTGGAAGATTGTAGAATTCTTGGTGCAAAGTGGCTACTTGGTAGCCCCATCATGCTCAAGCTTGTTTGTGAAGGTAGAAGACAAAAAAGCTTGCAATAACACTGATCTATGTGAATGTTCTGATCATCACCGGAGATGATATAAATGAGAGATGTCAAATTAGAGCTAATCTCTCGATGCAGTTTTAGATGAATAAGCTTGGAGAACTAAAACACTTTCAAGGACTTGAGGTTGAGCAAACTAAAGAAGGTGTTATTCCTATGTCAACAAAAGTATGCACGGGATCTCTTAGAAAAGTTTGGAATGCTTGATTACATCGATATCAATGCCTATGGATAGAAATATGAAGCTGTGTGCAGTCAAAAGATGATAATTAAAAGATTCTAATTATATGCAAGCAAATTGGTGGGTAGTCTTATCTACCAAACGATAACATAGCTAGACATTGTTTTCACTATGGGAGTAGAAAGTCGGTTCATGGAGGGATCATGAAAGCCTCACTTGAATGCAATCAAAAGAATACTAAGGTATGTGAAGGGTACGTTTGATCTTGAACTCTTGTGTAAGAAAGAAGCGTCGTGTGAGGTAGTAAGGCATTACGATGCTAAACTTTGCTAGAGATCGTGACACAAAGTGATAAACTACCGGGTACATTTTTAGTCTCAGAGTAACAATGGTGTCATGATGCAATAAAAGACAACCAATTATATCATTGTCTACAACAAAAGCTGAGTATAAAACGGTAGCTCAAGAGAGTATGTGGCCAGTACAATTCTAGAGGATCTTCATCAACCGCTAGACTACTCTAACACGATTGTATTGTGATAATCTATTGGCCATAAACTTGGCAGAGAATCTAGTTTTTCATGCAAGGATCAAGCATGTAGAAGTAATTACGTCAAAACAAGTGATCAAGTTGTAGATATGTTCATTAAAGGAGTTGGAGTTGCAAAGTTCGAAGAGCTTCAAAAGCAACTTGGCACGGTTGCTAGATCCACACCGGGAGAAGAGTAGTCGTTGCGGGAGAGTTTTGAAGAAAATGTTGCACCTCATCTCTTTTCTAAGAATTTTAGATTTTTCTAGGCTACTCCTTAATTATCGAGATATTTTCTTGTAAAATATTTTAAATAAAAATATGTGGCTAATAGATTGTCCACATCTTGTATTCACTATAACATCTAGGATCTAGGAAGATAGTTTTTTCTAGAAATATGTGGCTGATAGATTAGCCACATCTAGTATTCACTGGAAACATATAGGAAGATATTTTCCCTAGAAATATCTAGGAGGTAGTTTCACCTCTTTGTTAGGCATATAAATAGTAAAAAAGCGATCCCATTGGGTGTGCACTTGGCTCCTTAGTGCTCGCACGCGCGTATGTGAGTGCATGAGTAAGAAGTTCTCCCAATCAATATCGTGGAAAACGTCTCTAATATAAAAAAAAAAGGTGTTTTTCTTTGAGTGAACTTTATGTCTTTCTCAACAAGGGGGCGCTCTACACCCAAAAAAAGTAAAATAATTTGCAAGGGGCTGAGGGGGCCGGTGGCCTGCTTGCCCCTCCTTCGCTCCATTACCGCCACTGAGAAAGCAGAGTTCTTTCTTCAACATTTAGATTTTGTATTACTCGGATAGATAGAAATTAGGAATTGTCTGGCTATCGTCCTTAGAAACATCTCACATTTAAACCTTCAAGCTTAACGAGCCTAGCTAGTCATCAGACCTATGATTAAGCCTAGTATATTGAGCACCACCTTTTCGGATTTAAGTTATACTCGATCCGAGATCCTCTAACGTTTAAATATGAGTCGAAAAATGTAAGGGGTTGTTTGGTTACGTTCACACAAATAAATTTCTTTGTTTTTGTAAAGAGATTTGATTTTCATGTGAAGACATTGTTTGGTTGGTTGCAGACAAATCAGCTATTTTAATACAAAAATGAACATAGTTTAGTATTTTGAAAACAAAGAAAAAAGTGATTTTGTTTATCTCACGATTGTACTATTTCTTTGAATTTAATTCTCCTTTTTTTATCTTGTCCTTTGAATAAATACGTAATGAATAATATACGGTCTATTCATTGCACTATTTTGTATTGGAAGATTAATATCCTCATTTAAGTGGTTAATGACTTTTTCTTTTCAATTTATAATCCATGTTGAGGACAATAATTAACTCGAAGTCGCTACATAGCATTAAAATAAGAAAAAAGTATAATTAGTGGTTAGACATGACAAATATTGTTTAACGATAATGATATTAGATAAATTCTTTTTATTAGACTTAACCAAACATCCTTTTTAATTGAAAAGCATCTAGATAAGCTAAAGCCAAGTTAAATGATTTCATTATATATGAATGAAAACAAAAATAAATGAAACTAAACTGCCTCAAATTCTTTCATAGACCAGAAAGTGGTGCTTGATATGCTGTGGTTCTCTCTCGTTTTTCTCATTTCAAAGGGAAAAATCAACATAAATAAAGGAAAATGTGTCAAGAAAGGAGAAGGCAAGGGGCCAAAAATATCGATATATGCATTCATGGCTTCATGGACCACTTCTAGGTGATACTCAATTTCTGTAGTAATAGTGCATCTGGTCGCAGTCGTACCCCTCTTTATGTAAGCATTCTCTTATGGTCCATAGTCTAAATTTCCATTGCAAAATCAATTTTATTTGGGTTCACCGTGGCTGCATGTGAGGCATAAATAGGAATTTCACTAAAAGGGGAAAATGTAAAGAACTGTCAACAATGATTTTGTAAGACCCGCGTTAGAAATTAGGAATTCCGACTTAAAACTTACAGTATTTAAGTGATGGAAAATTACATGTATGTATGAGTCATTGAACGAAGAACTACGCAATCTAGGAGCCTAGATTCGAATACCATGTTTGAAATTTCGAACCCGAAAATTTAAAGGCAAGAGTCCACTTTTTGTCCCTGAACTTGCCTTTTCATCATTTCATGAACTTGAAAACGCTTGTGACAGACTGAAAGAGTTTTGCACGTATTTTACTCTCCTCATTTTCGATTGGATGTCGTTATGGCCCTAGTCTCGATAACTCTTCACGCCAACAGGATGGTCACATGGTATCATGACAAAGCATATGATGATTAATTACTTGTACTTGAATTAATTATCAACTTTAAGTGTCCCTAAAGTTAAATTGTCCGCCTTAATGTACAATCCAACACAAAAATATCATATGTCAACGTTATATATGATATGGTCCATGTTTGATATTTATAAGAAAAAAACCCCTACGGAGTTGGTTGAGCAGCCAAGCACTCGGCTCGAATATGGCAAACTCCATAGTCAAATCACGTATCGTATTCAAATTAACCATGGTGGCCACTCTTTCCATTCTATTTGATTGAGCCTTATCTGATGCAAATGGATAGGACGGTTTACATGCATCCACGGGAATTTATCGAGCCAAAATAATTGAGTATCCTCTGTTATAAAAAGAAAGACATCCATAATGAAAAGCACAGTGATGATAAGGATTCGTCGGAGTATGGTTGAGTTGGTGTCAAGCATCATAAATATTCTCTAGCAGGAGGATCACGTGTAAATATTTTTATACATTGTACACGTCAAATCTTGTCAAAATAAATTATATGAATGCTTAAAAGAGGTTTGATTAATTTCTTGAAATCTTGTCTTGTGATCTCATCATGCCATCTTAGACCGGATTTACCTAGAAGCAAACAGTGCTGAAGAATCCTCTCACTATGTTATTTGGCCATGGCTACAAATATATCCCATGGTCAAGAAAATGGCTAGACATGTTAAAAGCTAGGCACACCCTACGTCATCAAAGCCCTTATATGGGTTACCATATTGACACAGATCTTTAGACCAATCAAATCCTTACATTGTTATCGTCCACATCTTATGTCTCATCTATCTTTCTCCATGGTCACGTGTGACTTCACCAACAGGTTTGTCCCTGCCTTAAAGAGACACCAAAATCTCTAACTCCCTCTCTTGCCTCTCATTATCATCTCCCTCTCCCTCTTCTTCTCCTTCACACAGCCTCCTAAAACTCACTTTGGTACAACCACAATCCATCACCAAACATGCTCAATGGAGGCTCAGATCTTCCTCAAAAGCCTTACCAGTTGATCAAACAAGATGACAAGTTCTTTTCCAGGCTGCTTTCCAAGGAGAGTTCTGCTTCGAATCCGTCGTTCAGGGTCTACTATGGAGGCGCGCCCAGCTCGGTTCCGTTCGTGTGGGAGACCCGGCCTGGCACGCCCAAAATCCCCTCTTTCGACGACTCTCTACCGCCTCTAACGCCTCCTCCATCTTATTATTTGGGTTCCAACAAATATGATACCTTCCCCGAGAAGAAGTGCTCAAGATCTAATCTCTTACGGGTTTTGTTCTTTAAGACCAGCCTCAAGAAGCCGAAGAATGTGGCCGATTCAGTTTGCTCTCTCCGTTGCTCGTCGTCCTCTTCCTCAAATTCGTCAGTGTTTGCCCCTACGACTCCAACAGGGAGGTGGTTCTCGAGCCAAAGGTTGGTGTCCTACGATTCTAGCATTGATGATGAGCATGCTGGATCTCCGCCTATTTACACGTGGTGCTTCAGCGGCGGCATGAAGTCGAGCAGCTTCGGCGCCCGTGGTCATTACCGCTGGTGAAACATGGCCGTAGTCGGTCTTTGTACGTCACTGCGTGGACTTTGTTCATACTGCTTGTGTGTTTATGCATGAAATTGTCAACTGTAGAACATGGATTGTGTTGGAGGGTTTCTAATTATCATTAGGTCTTTTTTGGATGAAAGAATGGCTCGATCTGCCATCATAAAAAAAAGGTGGTGTGGTGAGAGAGTGGGTATTATGGCATTGGTTCAAGCTATATATCATTGAATTTTTCATCAAATCTTCCACAAAGATAAAAGATTCTCAACTATATTTCAACAAGATAATTCTCTTGATTTCTTCAGTAGACACTTCTCTACTAAAGAAACAAGTAAGGTCTTAATTTAGTGATAAAGCCCTGAGCAACGAGAAAATCTTTCATGTAACGATTATAAGAGGCACTCAATCAAACTGCCTTCTTTTAGATACATGTCCAAGCATTATACCAAGCATGATAGCAGTCTTATGCCAATTGGTCCTGGATTAAGTAGCACAATATAACGAGTTTTTTTTTTTCTTTTGCGATTGTTGGTTAATAATCTATTTTTCCATCCATGGGAGCAACTACAGTTTGGAAGTCATGTCATGGTTTTGCCTTTAAGCCAAAGAAGTCACGTCACATTGAAGCTTACAGTTTGTTATGATCAATTGAATTTGAATGGTTCAGTGAAGTGTAAGATTTGGGTGGCTGTTTTTCCTTCTTTCATGGGTCTCTTTTATGCTTCTTGTCCTCCATGAGTAGGACAACAGCTTGTTGGGTACGAGATAGAAGTTACACCTAACGTCTTTTCAGCCAAATTCGACCCACCGTGCTTAAAATCTAATATTTTGCCATTACCCTCTTCAACTTTTTCAAACCCTTCATAATAAAACGAATTCAATTTTCTAAATACATAATTTCTCACTTGCATTTCTTTAGCTTCGTTTATTTCGAAAAAAATGAATGTTTTTCAAATAATGATCGCTTTATCGCTTACAAAAATGAATTCACGAAAATGTTTATACATAAATTATTGTCGATAGTGAAATATTTTTATTTGACTAATTATTTTAATCAATACAAACTATTATTTTTAGAAAAATATTTATTCATTTTCTACAAAACAAACGAAGCCTCTACCCTTTTCTCCACATTTGGATCTTGGAAAAATGATCATACAAGCTTGAGGCATTGTATTGACAGAAGATAATTATCGACTACCCCACTCCCATGTGCACTATCATTGAATGAATTGATTTGCCATCTTTTCTAATGGAATACAATGTCTATCTGGATTTTGTCTGGCCCTCAGTTTAGTACGATAACATTGCTAACGAGTACCCTTAAGATATTTCTTAAACAATCAAATAAAAAAACAATTTGCAGCTTCCAATTCACTACTTTTCCTCAGGTCACGTGTGCTTGATATTTTGATTTTCCACAATATTTTTTCCTTACAGAATATGCTTAGCAAGTCTCTCGAGCCATTTATTAACCACAACCTGTTATTTTCATTTTTCGAAGTGAAAAATGAGAAGAAAACAGAAACAGCGTTTGGTGTCTCTCAATGTCTTCTGTTTCTTCTTCTTCTTCTTTTTTGGGTGCAATTTATTCTTATTTAATGTCGATGGGGGTATGCATAGGGTTGGTTGGTGCTGCCCTATGTTAATAATCAATGAGAATGGAGGAGACAAGACAGGTGGAGATTCCTCTCTGGACATTTAAGTCTTTGCATTCGAGTCTCTCTGGTTTTGGATCTTTCGGGCATCCCTGTCCTCGTCACAAACCTGAAAGTGTTTTGCTTTGGTCTTGTCTCTGCTTCCAGAAAAGGCCAAGAAAAAGGAGTTGACGTTTAAGTCCAACCACGACAGTCCATGCCTATAAGTAGTCATGGAGTCCCGCACAAGGTGTAGTCCTTGTCTGATCTCTCTCTTTGCTAGCAGCTTGCCCTTAATCGGGAAAGGATGAGCTGTTCATTGTGCACTTGTCTGATCTCGTTATGGCTGGGAACTTATTGCAAAATACTCGCGGAAATGGTCATCTACCAAAGCTAATTTTCTTCTTTTCGATGATAAGAAATATAAGAATCCGGATGTGGGTCTCATGTGAGTGGGTGACTTAAATTCGAGCTGATAGTACTATTGGAAGATGCGTGTTTGGATTAGACGGACACGGTACAAATCCGATTGTTCATGTTTGGCTCGCGGCTTATATGATCAATGTGGTTATATTTCATAGACCCAAGATTGACTTGCCTAAGTTGGGCTTTCCCGACATAAAAAGGTACTTCCTAACGGTATTCAGTGGCCCTTTTGTTCCACACGATCCCGATAGTGCACTTTATTCCATTCACTAAAGGTTCAAATTTCAAAAGGATGCGTTCCAATTTTTAAGCTCATGGCAGTATAGAATCCACCATATCAATCTGTCTTACATCTTTGTATTAATGATCTTCATAGCAAGCAACTTGGGTTGGAAAGTAAAATTAAAACATGTGAGTTGTATTAAAAAAATCCTGCGTCAGAAATTTGGTGCAGTGTAGAGTAATTAATATTTTTAATTCACGCATAACTCATTGTCTTAAACTTTTAAGTAAAAATGGGTGGAAATTTACATATAACACATTATGTAAAACTGAGTTTTGAACAATAATTGCAATTTTATTAACACAAGCAAAACTATGTTCAAAATAATTTAGACTAATCAACCCGATCAAATTTTATCTACGATGACTATATATATATATATATATATATATATATATATATATATATATATATATATATATATATATATATTACCAAATCTTAAAACCTATATAATTTATCAAATATAGCGAAACTTAAGGGACAAGTGATGCTTCTACGCAACTAAATGGACTTGCAATTCAATCCTCAAGTGGTAAGAGATTGCCCAACTGAAGATGCAGAAATCTATTTCTCCGTGCCAAAATATACAGATCTTTCTTGTGCCGGTAAGTTTCAATAAGTGCCGGTAAGTATTAAAAAAACGATTGATAAAAAAATTATTCGTAACTTTTCTTTAGATAACCTGTTGGTAATGTTCCAATACTTTTATGAAATTATTGACTGTTTTTTTGGTAGTTTGCAAATTAGAATTTCTGTACTAACGATATCATGATTCATATAGATAACGCACTAGTTCGGTTACACACAACACAATAGAATATTTTTAGTGTGAAATGTTTGATGATGTCTAACTCTAGACATTATGAAATGAATTTGATTAGGCGCAACACCATAGAATCCACAATCATATTGAGAGAATTAGAATGTTTAAAAGTAGAAGGTTCATTTTTAATAATCAATTACTACTTAATGCACACTACAAAAAAACATGTTTTTTGCGACGGATTTTGCGACGAAAAAATTGCAAAAATCCGTCGCAAATCGTTTTTGCAACGGAAAAAATTCCGTCGCTACTAGGTCGTCGCAAATTTGCGACGGAAAAAAAATTCGTCGCAAAAATCGTCGCAAACTAGCCACGAACACTATCCGTCGCAAAGTTCGTCGCAAATATTTCGTCGCAAAATTCGTCGCAAAATTCGTCGCAAATTTCGTCGCAAAATCCGTCGCAAAATTTGTCGCAAAATCCGTCACAAAATCCGTCACAAAATTCGTCGCAAATTAGCCACGAACTTTATTCGTCGCAAAATCCGTTGCAAAATGTATTGGACGGAAATTAGGCACGAACTTAATTCATCGCTACTTATTCGTCGCAAATTAGCCACGAACTGTAATGGTCGCAAAATTCGTATATAAATATTCGTCGCAAATTTTACAGCATTTCGGCCATCAAATCTTGTCCATATCAATTGCTACGCATTAATGAACATCATGTAATACATTGAAAACAATCAAAGGACACGAGAAAACCATAGATTCCGCTTTAGAAACAGAAAACGAACAAACCAGACACAATGCCATATAATTGAAAAATGTAACTGAAGGAAAGATGCTAGTCCGCAAAAAATAATGATATATGCAAAGTTGCAAAGCCTGACACGATGATATTTGATATCAAATCTTATAATACATTCAAAACATTTATAGGAGGCGGGACAACCATAGATTCTGCTTAGAAAACGAAAAATCGACAAACCAGACACAAGATTAGGCAGCTGTGGTACTTGGCAGGACACCAAAAGCAGTCACTTTTGTCGATACCTGATGAAATGTAGATACATAAATAAAGATATTCAATCAGTCAATAATATAAAAGAAGTGCTTATGCATGGATGTGGAACTAGGTATAAAAAAACAAGTAAGATGGTTAACAAAAAAACGTTTCAGGACGAACATCAATGTTCTTACATATGAGTATGAGTCAACTTTGACATCCACTGTAGTTTTTTCACCATTGTAAACCGTATTTCTGTCACATAGGAAAAATTAGATCGTTGAACCTGTCAGTAAGAAAGTTGTGCACAAAAAGTAATTGTAGGGCAGAAACAAATTGGGTGAAACTGCACTTATGTCATATAAGATTGTGAAGCAAGCTTACCCCTGATTTTGGCAATTTTAACTAGAAATGACCGAAAAAATCATCAGCATCATCATCAATGTCAGCATCATTGTGTCACTCATCATTGTGCCCATCACCTATTGGATTAGCAGGGGGTACAGGAGGAACCTCACCGCGATTGATGTTGAGGTGTCGCATAACGATTTGCATTTGCTGTTTCAAGTCATTTATTTCTTCGTCCCTCTCTACAATTATATTTTTCAGTTGGTTCACTTCTTGGGTCAATTGCTCGTCATGTCGTGTCCTCCTTCGACTAGTCGCATTGGATGATGAAGTTCCAGCTTGATTCGGCATGAACATCCTTGACAAGGATCCCATCCCAAATATTTTTCCTTTTTTCACCCCACCCGTTGCCTCCACCCATAATGGCAAACTGTCAACTGCTAGCTCAGACGCACTTGCAGGACCATCACTACCACTAGCATTGCCCATTAAAAGTTCATCATATTTTTCCTACATTAACAATATAGATGAAAATAAAATAACTTCATATATATATATCTACCATAAATATTAAAAGCATTCATGGTTTTCATTCTAGTTTCCATAAAGCCCAAAGTATAACCTTACATACCTTAATAGCTTTTGCTCAATCGCCAATTCACGTCTTATCTTTCTTTTGAAATGTGCATTCAAATGTAGCTGCAAATGTCGGTTCCGTCCCCAATTCTTGTGCCTACAAAATGTAAACATGAGTAATTGAATTAAATTAACTTATAACTTATTTAACAGAGTTAACAGTTGTTTGCGATGCTCCCCAATGTTGATACAACCCCCAGCATATGTGGCAGACCCTTCACTAGAACTGGAAGATTGATTCTTTTTATTCTGCTGACTGATTTGCTGACACTTCTCAGTTTCCCAAATTCTGTTAATTTCCGCCCAATTGTCAGCTGTAATGAAAGCCAGCTTCACTTTCCTGCTCTTCGCTCTATTCATCACATTTCGTATGTGATCACTGACTTTCTTCTGAAAAATTCTTCTCACTTCATTCTCTTGCTGGTCATCCCATCTGAACTTCCGCTGCAATCATTACAAGCAAAACTGAAAGTTATTATGATGGTCACATATCCATTACCATACACTAGACAATTCGGCGATAGACTTTGTTAAGTTCATATCGGGGAAAATATCTGGTCCCTTTAGTACCGAAAAGTAAAGAGCTGTTCTAGTCCCTTTACATCATTCTTGACCATCAATATACTACATCGAACTTAGTTGGTAAGAAAATAGAATATCTAAAACTTACCTTAAACTCATTCCAACCACAAATCTTTCACCTCTTGTGGAACACTTCTGTAATTAACATACTCCCCCATCCAATAGTTTTTGACTATTTTATTCAGTTCCCTCACAACAAACGTAGCATCCGTGAATCTGCAAACATACGGATATTGTGCAACATCGACAATTCAGTTGACATCCATATCGAAAGCCATAAATATTACATATACTAAAAAAAAATGAAGTACTTACGAATCTCCAAATGGGCATATCAGGAATCGGTTATCTTCTTCACCTTCGTTTCCGTCATTATGCGAATGTTGCGCTGAATAATAAGGTGGAACGGAAGGAGAGGGAGCCAAAGGAGATGGAATTGGAGGAGATTGAGTTGGCATGTGGCCAAGTCCCATAACATATTCGTGAGCATTGGAGGAAGGACCAATGTGTCCATATTGTCCATCAGCATATTGTGGTTGCGGGTTAGATGAAGGGACAAGAGACGAGGAAAGGGCCGGGGATGACCCCGTTGAAGAGGCTGGTCTTCTATGCATGTGACCTCCACGTTTATACTGACAAGTAGGAAGGTTAGACAAATATGTAAAAAAATATGAACATGTATTACGGACACATAATGACGTACATGACGAAGCTTACCATTTTGGTTGACAAGCAGAAAATGTTCCCTCTTAATTAGCCAATGCCGAGTGTTTATGACGTGCAATTACCTACGAACAAATATATTATGAATCGCACTCAATTTGATATCAAACATCAATATATGAGCACGATATGCCATGGTAAGCCGACATTAGCCATAATTAACCACACGATCCACTTTCAAACCACACGATAATTCATCAAGTACAAGAACAACTATGAAACATCAATTTCAGCCACATGATCTTCGTTCTCGGCCACACGATCATCAATTAAAGTGGCTGGCCACAGGCATTATAAGCCATTAATTTTTTTGGGCATCTAAAAAAATTTAAATTTCACTCAAAGTGGGTGGCCACAGGTATTATAAGCCATTCTGTGAAGTTTTCAAATTTTTGATTTTTTAAAATTTTTTTTGGGCACCTAAAAAAATTGAAATTTCACTCAAACTGGCTGTCCACAAGTATTCTAAGCCATTCCGTGAAGTTTTATAATAAAATTAATTTTATTATTTTTGCAATTTTTTGGGCACCTAAAAAAATTTAAATGTCACTTATGTGTGTGGCTACGGGTATTCTAAGCCATTCTGTAAATTTTTGAAATATTTTTTTGTATTTTTTAATTTTTTTGGCGACGTAAAAAAATTTAAATTTCACTCAAAGTGGGTGGCCACAGGTATTATAAGCAATTCTGTGAAGTTTTCATTTGTTTTAAATATTTAATTTTTTTTGGCCACCTAAAAAAATTATTTTTCACTCAAAGTTGATGGCCACATGTATTCTAAGCCATTATGTGAAGTTTTGCAATTGTTTATTTTATTATTATTTTTACATTTTTTGTGCACCAAAAAAATTTACAATTTCTCTCAAAATGGGTGGCCACAGGTATTTTAAGCCATTTTATAATATTTTGAAAATTTTGAATTTTTTTATTATTATTCCTTTTTCTGGCACCCAAAAAAAATTTAATTTCACTCAAATTGGGTTGCCACAGTTATTTTTTGCCATTTTGTGATATTTTGAAATTTTGGTTTTTTTAATTTTAAAAAAAAAATTCACCAAATTTAATATTTTCCCAAAATATGACTTTATTAAATTTTCACGAAATTTTTCGGAATTTTTCTAGAATTGTTCAATTTTAATGCATTTTCTGAATAAACGCTTAATCAATCACCCGATGATCATTAAACGCTTAATCGGCGATATAATGGACAAATTAACCGGTCGAACATCGATCAAAGCCACATGCAATCCTGAAATCGACCCCTAACTTAGCCAACTAATCAGACACTAAACAATCCGTAAACAAGTTCGATTAATACTCATTATAGTAGGTAGGATTTAGAGAGTTGCTTACTTGGTTCAAGGCCAAGAAAAACCCAACAATAATTAGATTTTGGCCTGGTTAATAGTGGCGGGTTCGGCACGGGCGTCGTCCGGCGGTTGGGCGGCGGCTGGGTGGCGCCGACGGCGGCGACAGTGGCGGCGGCGGCCGGGCGGCGGCTGGGCGGCGAAGGCGAGCTGCGAGGCCGGGCGGCCGCTGGGCGGCGATGGATCGGGCGGCGGCGGCTAGTCGGGCGGCGACGGCCTCGGCGGCGGCCGGGCGGCGACGGCGAGCTTGGCGAGGCTTAGCGGCTGGGCCGGGCGGCGACGGGATCGGGCGGCGATTGGACGGCGGCGAGCCGGGCAGCGACGGCCTTTGGGCGGCGGCGAACTCGCCGAGGTTGGGCGGCGACGCATCGGGCGGCGGGGCTAGGGGGGGACGGCGAGCCCTGCTGAAGGCAAGGCCTGGCGGTCAGCCGGGTGGCGACTGACCGGGCGGGGATCGGGCGAGCCTGGGCGAGGCCGGGCGATCGCCGGGCGGCGACGTTGGGCGGGGCGACGGGGAGTTCGGGCGAGGCCGGGTCGGCTGCGGGCGGCGGCGGTTGGGCGGCGGTTGGGCGGCGACGGGGAGCTCGGCGAGGCGGGCGGCGCTTCAGGTGGCGACGGTTGGGCGGCGGTTGGGCGGCGACGACGAGCTCGGCGAGGCCGGGCAACGACGCTTCAGGGCGAGGCGAGGCGGGCGCGAGCGAGCGAGCGAGCGAGGAGGCGGCGAGCGCGACCCACACGCGGCGAGATGATGACGGGACGGCGTCGATGGCGACAGGGCGACGGCGGCTGCGGCGACGGTGACGGCGGCGGCGCGGCGGCGGCGGCGGCGGATCGGTTCACTCGGCGAAGACAACCCGCAGGAAGACGAAGAAGAAGAAGAAGAAGAGGAGAAAGACTACAAAAATTGTCAGAGAAGAAAAGCTGACGGGGGCACGTGGGCGTGCAGGCGGGAAAGCAAATTTGCGACGGACGCACATTTCCGGTGAGTCCGTCGCAAATTTCCGACGGACTTTTTTTCCGGTCGCAAATTTGGGAGGGAATTTGTTTTCCCGTCCCAAATTTGCGACGGACCTTTTTTTCCGTCCCAAATTTGCGACGGACGTTAATTAGTCCGTCGCAAATTTGGGAGGGAATTTTTTCCCATCCCAAATTTGCGACGGACTTTTTTTGTTTGTCGCAAATTTGCGACGAACTTTTATTGTCCGTCGCAATTTTGCGAGGAAATTTATTTTTCCCGTCCCAAATTTGCGACGGACTTTTTTTGGTCCGTCGCAAATTTGCGACGGACATTATTTTGGTCCGTCGCAAATTTGCGACGGACTTTGTTGTGTCCGTCGCAAATTTTCGACGGACATTATGTTGCTCCGTCGCAAATTTGCGACGGACTTTTTTGGTCCGTCGCAAGTCGCACTTTTTTTGGTCCGTCGCAAATTTGCGACGGACATTATGTTGGTCGCAAATTTGCGACGGACTTTTTTTTCCTTCGCAAATTTCCGTCGGGAATTTTTTCCCGTCCCAAATTTGCGACGGACTTTGTTGTTTCGCAAATTTGCGACGGACATTATGTTGGTCCGTCGCAAATTTGAGACGTATTTTTTTCCGATCCACAATTTTGCGACAGACAATATTTTTCCATCGCAAATTTCCTACGGATTTATTTCGGATTCCAAAAAAAAAGGACATTTTCGAATCCATCGCAAATTTTGCGACGGATTCGAACAATTGCCATGAATTTTTTGGTCCGTCAATAATTCTTCGATGTACAGTAACCACGAATAAGTTGTTGTCGTAAAATGAGCGACGAAATTAGCGACGATCCAAATCCAATGGAAAATATAATATCGCAAATGTCATCGCACGAATAATATTTGACTTGTCGTCATTTAGCGACAAATTTTCCGACGATCAATTAAATTAAGAAGAATAAGCGACAACAACAGTAATAACAACAACAATAATGTTAATAACAATAACAATAATAACAAGAACAATAATAATAATTATGACAATCAAAATAACACTTGTCGCAATAATAATTATACATCATTAGTGTTTTGTCACAAAAATTTTAATCTTCATCTTCGTCTTCGTCTTCGTCTGCGTCTTCGTCTGCGTCTTCGTCTTCGTCTTCGTCTTCATCTTCCAATTCGTCTTCCAATTCGTCTTCGTCTTGCTCTTCGTCTTTATCATCTGTCTCAAAATCAGATTCTGAATAGTCTTGTACATTTAATTCGCAAATTTCTGTTGGATCCACATCTATCATGGATCCACATGGATTTCGTAAAGTTGGAATGTTATATTCCTCAGTTTCAACCGTGTTACAAACTTCCTCTTGTTGATAGGCTCTATCCTTCCAGTGTTCCTCGATTTTTCTCCGTGCTTTGATTTTACATACAGCCCACCAATCAGGTTTATCACGTTTCAAACTAGGATATGATGCATAACATACTTGAATTGCTTGTTGTGCCAAGACAAATTTTTCATATTTCATATACATTTTTTTGTGATTTATTTCAACCAAATCAAACTTCGTATGCACCTTCATTCCTTTGACGGGGTCGAACCACTTGCACTTAAATAACACAACCCGCATCATTAATGATCCAAGGTACTCTATCTCTATTATTTCATCCAACAATCCATAAAAATCATCTTTTGAACTGCCACCATTAGATGACCGAACAGACACACCACTATTCATTGTGGCTTTTCCCATTCCATATTCTTGAGTGTGAAAATTATATCCATTTATGAAATATGCTGGCCAACTCCGCACTCTTAACTGTAAACCCCATGACAGATAATATAGCAATCCTTGCTCTCTAAGTTCATTATGATTATTGTGAACCTAAAGTTACACACGCAAAGTCAATAATATATATTTCAATAAATGATGTATAAAATTTTAATAAGGCAAGTGAACGGTCCATAGGCAACGTACATATGTTTTGAACCATGCTGCAAATTGTTCGTCGCACATACGGTCAAACTCATTTTGTGGTAGTCCATACATTGAAGTTTGGAAAATCCTAGTAATAAATACCATTTATATATTAGCAAATATTTGGCACACAATACATATATTTGCAAATTTACACTTACTCGAAGTATGGCTCGACTTCTGGGCAGTTCAGTAAAATATATGTATGGGCTGTATGCAATTCTTTGCCTGTTAGGTAACGAGACTGACATGCGCCGCTTGATCGACCCAGATAATTGAAAATAGAGAATGCTTTGCAATTGGGATCAATGGGGCCCTCATCATTTCTGCCTGCTCTCCGCCTCTTGCACTGCACGTGCGGCTCAAAATAGTATGATGCAAATGTTGTCACTTCTTCCACGATATATGCATTACAAATTGAAGCTTCAACACGTGCCTTATTCTTCACTTTTTTCTTCAAATGATATAAGAATCTAGTTGCAATAGAAAGAAGTTTATCGGAACATAATATATAATAAAGTAATTTGAACTTTATTTAAAAAAAAAAATTTACCTCTCAAATGGATACATCCATCGAAATTGTACAGGACCTGCAACTTTAGCCTCATAAGGCAAGTGAACTAAGAGATGCTCCATCGAATCAAAAAATGACGGAGGAAATATCTTTTCTAAGTTGCAAAGAATAATTGGAATATCTCTCTCTAGTTTGTCCATGTGCTATGCTTTTAACACTGTCGAGCAAATATCATGCAGGAAATTGCTTAACTCTGTAATGGAGCCCCAAACAAAATTCGGTAGAACTTCCTTGAAAGCTATTGGAATTAGTCTTTCCATCAATATGTGACAATCATGACTCTTCAAACCTGTCAACTTGCATTCATTCAAATCAACACATCTTCCGAGGTTCGAAGCATATCCATCAGGAAACCGTACAGATTTCAACCATTGACAAACAACTCGCCTCTGCTCCTTATCCAATGTATAAACTGCTTTTGGTTTTGGTCCCCTGCTGCTTGCATCCACATCTAGTGTTGGTCGATCACAAATATCTCTCATATCTTTTCTTGCGTTCAAGTTGTCTTTTGTTTTTCCGGTGACATCCATCACAGTATTTATGACATTATCGAAAACATTCTTTTCTATGTGCATGACGTCAAGATTATGATGAATAAGATGGGCCTTCCAATATGGTAGATCCCAAAATATACTGCGTTTTGTCCACTTATGTGTACTTCCGTACGCAAAAGTCGTGTCGTGAGGGTTCTGAACAACAGTTGGAAAGTCCTGCACCCGCTCCCAAATTTGATCGCCGGTCAACCTCAATGGTGGACGTGTTCTTTCAGTCCTATTCTTCATGAACTCTTTTTTATTCCTTCTGAATGTATGATTTATCGGTAAAAATTGTCTGTGACAGTCAAAATAGCTGGGTTTTTTTCCATGTTTTAATCTAAATGACTTTGATCTCTCCAAATATATCGGACATCCTAAGATCCCAGCTGTACTCCATCTAGATAACATTCCGTAAGCTGGAAAGTCATTTATCGTCCAAAGAAGAGCAGCCTTCATTACAAATGTTTGATCGGTAGAAACATCATATGAAAGGACACATTCCTTCCATAGCCGTTGTAACTTTTCAATCAATGGTTGCATATAAATATCTATTAACTTTTTCGGATTTTGCGGGTCAGGCACGATCAATGTCAAAAACATATAAGGTGTCTTCATGCACATACCAGGTGGAAGATTGTACGGCGTTAAGATAACTGACCAACATGAATAACTTTTTCCTGATTTCCCAAATAGGGCAAATCCATCAACACAGAGACCTAACATGATGTTTCGAGGCTCTATCGCAAACTCAGGGTACGTTCTATCAAAATATTTCCATGCCTCTGCATCTGAAGGATGACACATTAGATCCTCTTCTGTTTCATGATTTGCGTGCCAAGTCATGTGTTCAGCTGTGGCTTGAGACGCATAAAGCCTTTACAATCTGGGGATTAAGGGCAGATAAAACATTTGCTTGCATGGTCTACGTTTCTGATTACGACATTGCCTCTTGTTAATCTTGTACCTAGGTTGGCTACAGAATTTGCAAGATTCTGCATTTTCATCATCTCTCCAATATAACATACAACTCCTACTACATACATCCATCTTTACAACCGGAAGACCTAAGTTATCCACTAGCTTTTTCATATCGTAACAATCACTTGGCATGCTGTTATCACGAGGCATTGTTTCCCGCATTACTTCAACAAAAGAGTTGAAGCAATCTTGCGACACATTATGCTCTGCCTTGATATTTAACAGTCTTGCTGTCACCGATAACTTAGTATGGTTGTCACAACTTGGCCATAAAGGTTTATCTGCTGCTTTCAACACTTCCCAAAATTGATTAGATGAAAAAGCTCCATTACACACATTCTCATCAAAACCCGTTACTCCTATATCTTCCATTTGTGATGCATGACTAGTACCCACTTGTTCATGTGTAGGAGTAAAACTAGTACTTGCATGGTTCGAATCTGAAATAAAATTCTGACCAGCTGCATCAATCACCATCCTCTCGTATGGGTTCAATTGGTCATAATAGCTACATTCTTCCCTAACTAAAAATTGGTCACTTCTTCGATATCCTTAATCAGATATAAATGGTTCACCATGGCAAGTCCAATTATAATAATTCGGAGTAAACCCAAATCTACAAAGATGTTCTCCAACTGTATCACGCACATGAAATTTACCATTACTGCACTTTCTACACGGACACCTTAACTTATTTCCATCCATGAACTCATATTTACTACTAGCAAAGTCTAAAAATAGTTCCAACCCAGTACAAAACTCATCAGTCAATCCTTGACGTCTAGGTAAGTTCTTATTATACATCCAAGCCCTGTTTCTTTGCATTGTGTCTGTATTAAAATAAAAAAATCTCATAAAATATTTAAAATATCATATCTACTGTTGTTAATTAAAAAAAATTATGAAAATCAAAATTTTGTTTTTCACGCAACAATTACTTTGCAATTTTAAAAAATGAAAAAATTACCAAGTAAAGAAGGCTTACCCAGATATTTGACTGAAATCTTGGTAGCAGAAAGTGGTCAATTTGAAGAGAATTGCAAAGTTCACTTGGATTGCGAGACCTTCAATTGGACACGTACCTAAATAAAAGCAAAATCACTTAACATTCATTTTTAAATAATTTTTTATTTTTTCCGAATTTTTTTTTTAAAAAAAATTTCTTTCAATTTTCTCCGATCGCCGATCCGGCGATCGGCGACCGGCTGACGCCGGCGAGGCCGCTCGGCCTCGCCATGGCCGCCGGTCCGGCTGATCTGGGCGAGGCTGAGCGGCCTGGCCATGGCCGCCGGTCGACCTCGCCGTCGCCCAGTGGGCGACGGCGAGGTCAACCGGCGGCCCGGCGGCGAGGTCGACCAGCGGCCATGGCCACCCCGCGCGGCCTTGCCGGCCATGGGGCGAGGCCGCCATGGCGGCGAGGTCGACCGGCACCTCGCCCAGGTGTGTCCGTCACAAATTTGCGACGGACGGTTTGCGACGGACAAAGACCGTCCGTCGCAAATTTGCGACGGACGAAGACCGTTCGTCGCAAATTGGTGGCCGGTCGCCGGTACAACAAAAACAGAAAAAAATGTCAATAAAAAAAAATTCGCATCCAACGATGAATCAGAAGGACAGGACCATATTAGTTGCATGTTTAGTCACGAAATTAGCTACGATACTTACCGGTGGAAAAGCTTCACCGAGATTGATTTCTGGACGCACGGATTGTTGAGAGAAATGATAGAAGGAGAAGGTGAGAGAAAAGCGGGCGACCTGACGAATCACTACTGAGAGAGAGAGAGAGAGAGAAATTGACGGGTGGGGTGGGGTGCATATCAAAAAATTAATTTTCCGTCACAAATTAGCGACGAACCCTTTTTCGTCGCAAAATCCGTCGCAAATATTCGTCGCGACGGAAAGTAAATCCGTCGCAAATTTACGATGGAAAATTAGTCGTCGCAAATTTGCGACGGAACTAGCGACGAGTAACTTTCCGTCGCAAATTTGCGACGAAAATAATCCGTCGCAAATTTCCGTCCCAATAATCATGTTTTTTTGTAGTGGCACTTTAAAGATAAAATCCATCTCGAACTTGGGTAAGAGCAGCAGTTGTTCTAAAATTTCAAATTTCGATAGTAAATTTCCTCGAAAAATCATAGGAATTACTATTTAATATACTTTGAATTTCGATAGATAAAGGAAGTACCGAAGAAGGTGTTTGTGCCTCACCCTTGAAAACGAGGCTTGAGACTGACAATCATATCAAACAACCTAATGCTTTTTTCTTAATGCTTGGTGCATTCACTTTTATCCAAAGTGCCACCAATTCCCAACTCTTATTATCATTATTGTTTTTTTATTGGCAATTCCGAACTCTCAAATACTCATAAAAAAGTTCCAAACGATTGGTCGATCTGTCAGCAAATCCCGCGAGTGGTGTCAGTTTTAGAAATTGGATTTTCCTTCATATTATTTAGACATGCAAACAAAAAGATAATTGAAATATCAATCACGCCGTTGCAATGGTTAGCTAGCGTAGAGCTTAAGGCTTACTCTTAAGTGGTTTTGAGAAGTCTTAATCTTGAATCGGTCCTAGTGGTTCCTTAGTTTCATACAACATCAATTATTTACGTGTGAAGGAAGGGTAAAGACGTCTACCTAAAATAGGTAGAAGCTTGGAATGGTGAGACAGATTATAAATTCGGCTAGCAGTATTCACGGAAAAAATTTGGGATTTTTGGTTGGATTTTCCCTTAAAAAATGAGTTTGGATTGCGATAAACTCTTGGAAGTACCCAATGTATGTGAGTTTACTCCATCTTAATCATTAGATTATATAGGTCTCATGAGTGGCTTAATGATGTCAAGCTGGTTCAAATCAGAAGAGGTTCATATAAGACCGGTTTGGTATTGGAGGTGGTGGACTCGTGCAACGAGAGCACGGACCTGAGTGGTGAGTGGCAGGACTTGGCAGAACTTGGAGGGCCCAATAGGATTGGATGAGGAAGAGGAAGTCGCCGTGGCGGCTGAGGCCGATTTCCTGCAAAGCAGTACAGTGATTGATTCAGGCGGGAAGAAATCGTGGCCGTTGCATCATGTGGTGAAGACGGCACAGCCTTGCAAGCGGCAGTTTTGCCTCGGATAATCTCGTCAAAAGGTGTCCAAATTTCTTAAGCATACACTAGGGTATATACTTGAGCGTGAGACTATTTCCAGTCAGGCCTAATATAAATGGATGAAAGTCATATTTCACATATTGAAGTGCCTTGGCGCGTGAATTTTAGTATTCGAGGTCTGACTTCTTGTTCCATAGTTGAGTGAATGTTATATTCGAGTAATTGTAAAGTGAATGCCCTCAGAATTGAGTCTTGCTTAAGAGATGCAGACCGAACTTGAAAATGTTTGTCCTCTGTGGGAGCAGATTGCTCAGGATGGCGACACCATGACGGGACAAGGACAGAACGGGCGAACACCTCCGGTAGCCCGAGTGGTCGGCACAATCCACAGCGCGAGGAGGAGATGGCAATGATTGAGTAGTAACTAGCAGCTGCGTGGCAGAGAATGGCAGTTAACAACGAACACTTTTGAGGCCCTCAAGGTCCAAAACGAGTGGGTGGCACAGAACCTAGGAGTGCCCATACCGCCACTCGGACCTGCTTTGGATAAATTGCAGGGTGCGGAACATGGATTGGGTTGGGCATGTGGCTCCAGCAGATCAGTAAATCAGTGTACTTCACAGAGCTTGAGTGGCGAGCTTAATGTGCAGTGCAAGGACGAGTTGGCAGCGGAGAAGGAGCTTCAAGCCGATATGCAGGAGCAAGTGGCGACCCACGAAATATCTTCGGACCATCAAGGCGCAGGTAATGTGGTTCAGGACTTGCATGGTACAGCATCTAGGAGTGACGACGCGGCCACTGGGACCGGGTTTGGTGCCACCAACACCATGAGGAGGTCAGAAAATCTTCTACCGTGCAAGTCATCAGTGACAAAAGGTTCTTTCTTACATTACGCGGAACAACTCATTGCATTAGCTATGTGTGCCATTCGAATGAGCATAATTTTGTTGTGCAGAGTCACTTACTGAGTTGATGCTAGAATGCTGATGTCCAAGTTATTGCTGGAATGACTAGAACTGCTCGATGTAGTTGATGCTAAGAGGAGATGGGTAGAATGACATGTCGGTTTTTGTATTGCGAACCAATTGAGTCGCAGTGTTTGGAAGGAGGAGACGCGTGCAGAGCAGAGTGCTAAGTCTTTGAGAGTTCTCAAGTGATGAGTTTCTCTAGGGATGAGCGAATGGAAGGGCATATTCACAGTGAAGAGGTTGGAAATGGAACTGAACAAGTTTTTGCTATGCCTCGATATTCTTGTTCGGATGGAAACTGGTTTATCACGTCTCATGAGCACAAGATCAATCTTCAGATTGCTGCTTGCCACAGAGGCACGTTAGGGACGGTCCGGTCTGACCCTTGATCTTTTCTTGCGGACTTATCATCAGCCATTCGTACGACGTAGCATGAACCATGTACTAGTCTCTGTCAAGGCTATGATTGTATCCTGATAAACGGTACTCGTTAGCGATTAAGAGAAACATAGTTGCTTCATGGCTGAGATTGGCCTATCACTTGCTAGCAGACTCGCATATGTTCTTACGCTGTATCATTCCGCGTATGTTTGGTACGTACATCAGTTTGTTCTACGCATTAGAGCATGTTAAGATGCGTTAGATTAGCAAATAAAGAGTACCTATTTAGAAGACTAAGTAACTTGGTTCTATGGAGACACGTCAATTTACACTTAAAAAAGAGTTTATTACCGAGGCACAAATGTACATTCTCCGGAAAATGTTTTGTGAAGAAAGAACTAATCACAGCAAATAATACAATGTTACACTTACGACAAACACGTAAAAAGAAAGAAAATCATGACAACTAGGCTTAATTTAATGGAATCAATGGCTTCAAGCTGTTCTGAATTTAATTCACCCTCCGGCAGTTTGAGCGGATTTGACCTTGGCTTCCGATCAATGGCTTGATGTTTCCCATTCTGACCATTGATTTTGCGAAATCCTTCCAAAAAGCTTCATAATTGTGGCTATAACTCTTCACTAGCTCAAGCGCCGATTCACCAGTTGAAAGTGCCTGATCAGAGTGAAGAAGGCCCTTCTGGGTCAACAGGTTATTGTAGTACAATGTGTCGAAACGCGCTGGTGTTGGATCTAAACTTGCGAGGTTACTGTTGCTTCCTGTGCGCGGGCAGTAGGACTGGAGATTCTTCGCGAATGCCTTGTCGATGTTGCTGTCATTGAATATCCTGTCCCTGAAAGTAAAGCACTGCGCGAAACCGATCGTGTGAGCACCGCTCAGCGCGACCAAGTCCTTGACCTTAAGACCTTGTCTCTTGAAATTGTTGATTAAGGTGGGTAAGTCCATGTTCGGCGCAGGGATGTCGTTGTTTGCTGTCGTCCTGCTCGCCGTCGTCGAGTCTCTTCGTCCGAGTCGTACTTTCCACGAAGGCCCTCCTAACTGAAATATTGAAGAAGTTAACACCTAATTCGGGTTGGCAATGTCTTACAGCACATGAAGATCAACTAAACTTATGGTGGTCAACATCGAGATTTGCTAATTAACGGTCATCACGGGACGTACCGCAACGACGGAGTCACGAGCGGTGACAGCCAAGATGTCCGCACAAGATACCACCGGACGTCCGCATACTCTGTCGACCTCCGCCTTAATTTGGTCGATTACTTCAAACCCTCTAGCTGAATTGTTATTAGGAAGTGCGAACTTTTCGCTGTCGATGGTCGGGGTTGGATCCAAGAGTATCGACCCATCACAACCCTGCATCATTCAACACCCAAACATACATCAATGTTAGCAAATGTTGTGCAAAATCACTACTTTTGAGAACAACAAATTAATGTCAAATATAGCTGGCGCATATATACGTCGTACATTGACAAAACAGTCATGGAAGTGCAAGCGCAGCAAGGAAGCGCCCATGCGTCGCTCTTGCTGCACCGCCACCTCGACGACGCGCTTGATGGTGGGTAACGCTTGAGGGCAAACGTAGTCATAGAAGTTTGGCGAGAGGCCTTTATTGTAGGGACGCGTCGAGAGAGCCGAGGCTGTGAGGGACAAGAGGAGAAGTGCTCGGAAGAGGCTGAGGGAGGCCATGTTTGGCTGTGAATCTTTGAAATTGCAGTAAGATTGGAGTAACTTTGCAGCAAGTAATGGTGATTTCTGGGCTGCTTTCGTTGTGATCTTCTGGACTGCTCATTTGTGTACTTATAGGCTTAGCTTATGGTTGGACTTGGCCAAAGAGAGATCTTGTCATACAAGAAGACGTGTGCAAACCTTACCTATTATACCCATTAATGCAAGAAACGAGAACATCTTTCATACTTAGCTTCGAATGAATTGAACTGGTCGTCTAAGATTAATTCTACCGCCTATGCCTCGTGGTTTATTGCTTATACGTGGTCAATGGACTACCTAATCCATATCCTGGCTTTGGTTCTCTGGGTCCTACCAAAAGGGCAGATTTTGTTAAGATGGAAAAGTTAGGGAAAATTACCAAAAAAGTCCTAAACGTTTTGCAATTGTGCCAATTCAGTCCTAAATCTTTTTTTTTTGCCAATTCAGTCCTAAACCTTTTGCAATTGTGTCAATTCAGTCCATCCGGCCACTTTTGGCCGGCCGACGCTGACGTGGACGCCGACCGGCTAACGTGGCAATTTTTTTTTATTATTATTTATTATTTTTCTCTTTTTTATTTTTTTTTTCTGGCCTATCTTCTTCCCCGGTCGCCAGTCCGGCGACCGGCGAGAGGCTGAGGCCGGCGAGGTCCACCTCGCCGGCCATGGCCGAGGCTGGCCCTCGTCGGCAGAGGGCCAGCCTCGCCGGCCATGGCCGAGGCGGCCCTCGTCGGCGAGAGGGCCGGCCTCGCCGTCGCCGGGCGAGGTCGACCTCGCCATGGCCGGGCGAGGTCGACCTCGCCCGGCGACGGCGAGGCCTCGCCGGCCGGCGATGGCGAGGTCGACCTCGCCCGACGACGGCGAGGTCGACCTCACCAGATCCGGGCGAGGCCTCGCCGTCGCCGGGCGAGCTCGACCTCGCCCGGCCATGGCGAGGCCTCGCCCGGACGACGGCGAGGCCTCGCCCGATCATGGCGAGGTCGGCCTCACCCGGCGACGGCGAGGCCGCCCAGATCGGCGAGACCTCGCCGTCGCCATGGCCGGGCGAGGTTGAGCTCGCCGGGCCATGGCGACGGCGAGGTCTCGCTAGATCGGGCGGCCTCGCCGTCGCCGGCGAGGCCTTGCCCGGCGACGGCGAGGCCTCGCTTGGTCATGGCGAGGTCGGCCTCGCCCGGCGACGGCGAGGCTGCCCAGATTTGGTGAGACCTCGCCGTCGCCATGGCCGGGGGAGGTCGAGCTCGCCAGGCCATGGCGACGGCGAGGTCTGCCCAGATCTGGCGAGGCCTCGCCGTCGCTGGGCGAGGTCGACCTCGCCCTGGCCATGGCGAGGTCGATCTCGCCCGGCGACGGCGAGGCTGGCCCTCGCAGGCACTGGCGAGGTGAACCTCGCCGGCCTCAGCCTCTCGCCGGTCGTCGGTCTGGCGACCGGCGACCGGGGAAGAAGATAGGCCAGAAAAAAAAAAGAAAGAGAAAAAAAATTTCGAAAAATAATAAAAAATTATTAAAAAATTGCCACGTCAGCCGGCCGGTGCCGGCCGGCGTCCATGTCAGCGCCGGCCGGCTAAAAGTGGCCGGATGGACTGAATTGGCACAATTACAAAAGGTTGAGGACTGAATTGGCAAAAAAAAAAGGTTTAAGACTGAATTGGCACAATTGCAAAAGGTTTAGGACTTTTTTGGTAATTTTCCCGGAAAAGTTCTTGATTCTACTTTGTCAACCCTCAACTTCGAGAAGAGATTTTAGATCTTCTTCGTGAATAAGTCCACTTATCCTAAAAGGTTACTAAACTTTATCTGAAAAATTACCAAAAAAGTCCTAAACCTATTTTGCTTGTGTCAATTCAGTCATAAATATTTAAATTGTGTAATTTAGTCATAAAACTTTGGACAATTTATCAATATAGTCCTTACGGCCAATTTTGATTGGAAAACGTTGACATGGAGGTCCAGTCAGCGCCAGCCGTCCTATGTGCGTGGTAAACGTTGACATGGATAATTTTTTAAAATTTTTATGAAATTTTTTCCTTTTTTGTGTATTTTTCCTTTTCATCAGTGGTCAGTCTCAAGCGATGGCAGAAACTAGTCATGGGCGATGGCTGGCGAGGGCAAGGCGAGGGTCGCCTCGCTCGCGGCTGGCGAGGGCCACGACTCTCGCTAGTGGTCGGTGAGGGTCCCCCAGCCCTTGTCAACCATAATAAAGAAAAAAAAGAAAAGAAAAATTAAATTAAAGTTCAAAAAAACATTCACAATTTTTTTAAAAAATTATAAAAATTGTTCACGTTAGCTCCGGCGGTACCACTTAGGACGGCCAACATCCATGTCAGCGATTTTTGGCAAAAATTGGCCAAATAGACTACATTGGAAAATTTTCAAAATGTTTAAGACTCAATTGGCAAAATTAAAATATTTATGAGCGAATTGGCACAAATGCAATAGGTTTATGATTTTTGGGTAATTTTTCCAAACTTTATCTGTTAAAATGATGCGGATTGTTAATTATATAAATTTTTCTTGGAATGGTGATCATCTATTCTTTTGATGAGTCTTAATTTATGTTACATGCATAGGTGAATGACACATTATGCTAAAGATTAAATAAGATGCGATTATCTTTCGAGATCTTGTGACAAAGATTATGAATTATGACAGGGAATAAATCCTTCACATCCATTTTCTTGAAGCCCATGTACATAGATTTTTTTTTTGCCATTGCATGCATCTACGCTAAAATCTTCTTTTAACAATATTTCTTTTCACAAATTTTTATAGGTTTATCAGCCACTTACATGTAATAATAATTTATAAAGTTTATCTATATATGTAGTAGTTTATAGGTTCATCAGCCAATTGAATGTTTCAGGCATGCACTGATGAAACTCGTGACTAAATAAATCTTAATTTGCATGATTGCTAAACCGTGATTGGTCCAATTTGCAGCAACGAGTCCAAAGATTAACGCATGCATGCGAAAGTCCTGACCAATGGGAAGCTAGTAGCTCACCTAATATATTTTACCATATTGTCAATAAGGGTTAAGTCATCGACCAAAAATAAAATAAAATAAAATAAGGGTCAAGTCTTCACGCTTTCTGTGACAATAAAGTCATGGATGTGACTGTTCTCCTCGATATGTAGTAGTCAACCAGAGCCGAGCCTCAGATTCTTTAGGAGAAAATATTCAGTGGTTAGCGCACGCCAGGTCATCCGCCTACGTGGCGCGCATGAGCTTAGTTGGCTCCACTCAACAGAAGACACGTGGCGCTGAGTTGGACTTGCTGAAAAATAAAAAAAAGGCTTTCTTTTCTCTATGTGGGGACAGAGCTGAAAAATTAAGTTCCCGCCTAAAACATCCCCTCTCTCTCTCTCCTCTTTTCAATTTCCAAGGCCCTTCTTTACCTGCACTCCTGGGAAAGAACAGCCAAAACACTCTCTCTCTCTCTCTCTCTCTCTCTCTCTCTCTCTTTCTCCACCGCCTCCGCCTTCGCCTCCCCCTCCGCCTCCGCCTCTCCCAAGAGCCCCGCCGGTCGCTCCGAGCTCAGATCTGCGCCCAAGAGGGAGAGCCTCGCGTCGCTGCGAGCTCGGATCTGCATCTGGCACGTCGCCTCCCCCAAGAGCCCCTCCCTCTCGGCTACTGGATCCCGAGCCCCTCCGCCTCCGCCGAGCTCATATCTGCGCTCAAGAGGGAGAGCCTGCGTCGCTTTCTTGTTCTTTATCTTGTGTCCCCCATATGCTGAGTTTTCTTTACTGTGTGCCTGAGCAGCACCGTAAAATGGTTTCTTGACGCAAAGCGTGAAGGAGAAGCAGCGAAATCACTCACGAGCACACACACACACACTTCACACGAATCGATCGAATCCGACCAGGTTCGTGTCTTTTAGCTCCTTCGATGTCCGACGAATTCGTTCTCGGACGGTGGTTTTGATGCGCGGTTTTGTGCGCTTCGTTCGTTTCCTGTTTGTGGGTGTTCTTCATTACTGACTACGGTTTGGTTTCTGCAGAGGGGGGAGTAGTAGAAATGGCGTTGTGCGGCGATATGGTGTTGGACTTGAAGCAATGCGTAGTTGGGGGGGCAGAGCGAGGTGAGGGATGGGGAGGAGGCATTGGGGTTCGGGCTCGTGAGGTGCACGCGGGGTCTCGGGAGGAAGAGGGTCGGGATCTCGGAGGGCCCCGATGCGGCGGCGTGGCAGGCCGAGTCGACAGAGTTCAGAGCTCCGCTGAAGAGGCAGTGCAGCGCGAGGCTGTTGCTCGACGGCTCCAAGAAGTCCGGTCTCGAAGCCCTGCCTCAGGACATTCTGGTGAGTTGGCTTGCGCTTTCGATTTGCTCGATTTGCTCGAATGCTGCTTAAATCAATGCCCGGTTTGGATTATGATATGATACTTTATAATGGGTTTTAATGATTGAGCATTTTGGGTTTAACGGATTAGGATACTCGGTCACGTCGTGCACGGCGATTTGAAGCAGCTGGTTCACGTGTCCAAGACAATCAAAGAAGCTGTAAGTTCATCTGTAGTAATAGTATTGGAATTTTTCTATGCTCAATTTGTTTCTTGCGGGGCGGCGGTTGATTCGTTTCTTCTGCTGCAGACTGTCGTGGTGAAGCAGTGGCATTTTGCGTACACAATGCCCACGAAGATCCGCGCGTTCAGGAACTCGATCGATCCGCAGAACTCGAGTGACTGCAAGGAGATTGAAGCCCCGAACGCCCTGTTGAGGACTTTCAGGTCGTGTATCAGCCAGAGGAAGCTCGTGGATGTCACGACAGTGCTGTTCGCCTCGCCCGATGATGGCAGTGGACCCGGAGAGGTCTGTTCATGGAAGCTGAGATATGAATTAATCAGCTTAGTGCTCCAGATCCGGGTTCTGTAGAGTGTAGATAAATTTCTTGTTGTAGATTGGTTGACACGGATTTGGCGGGGAGAGAGACGGAGACGATGAATAGGGTTATGATGAACATGGAGAAAGAATCATTGAGCCGCGGTTTCTTCAAATGTTTCATTGAAGATGGATTGGCTTCAGAAGCTTATTTTTTTTGTGTGTACATTGTAAAGAGACAGATTTTTAGGTGATTTCCGAGTTGTTTGAAGGGCCATGGGCTATCCTGTGGCCCTTCCCATGCTGATAAAAACACGAGAGAGGAGTGCAGAGTTAATCCTGCACTCTCCTTGTTCTGTGTAATAAACCTGAGAAATGATATATTTGCTTCTGTTGTTCTATTCTTATCTTGGTTGCATCTGTTCTTGTGTGTGATCACTTTGAAATTTGTGGCCTGACTTGCACCACCACCATCACTTTTGTATGCTTTTGACAATTTTAATTTTGAATCTTTGATGATTTGCATTGATATCTCCAAGGGTCTTGGAAAGGTATAGGGTTTTAGGGCTGCTACCTTAGAGATGATTCCTGAATCGCTCACTTTTTGGGTGCTTTTTTAGATCATGATATGATCAAACAAATGATGGATCAATAAACGTTGTCAAAAGTTCTTTTCCAAAAGCAAACGATTCCGTTTCAACATTCGATAACTTTATCGTCAGCTTGGAAAACAGTCATGTGCTGTTTTGAGATTACCTAAATTCGCCAATCTCATCCCTATAAAATGGAGAGCATTACACCTCTTGGGTATGAATTTAAGAAGATTGATGTTATTCTTGACAATTAAATACAGGAACAACCTGATAAAAAAAACGCATCTTGTAATTGCAGATTGTAAAAGACTATGCAACAAAATTTGAAATTATTAAGCGGGTTGGCAAAGTCCAATTTATTGCAACAAGAAAATGAGAAAAAAAAGGGTGGGTGATTCAGATGTTGCTGCTTCCATTTTCCTGCTTGATTGCCAGACTCTTCTTGAAGACGAATAAATGCTTAAATCACAGACTCAGACGCTCTCTAAAACTTGTAACTAGTAAGTCTGCCTCCCTTAACACAACCTGCATCAGCTAAGATATATCTTCAAAGAGGAAGAGAGGTACTTGACCATAGAAATAAAACAAGCGAAGGCTCGGAGCATCGATTTCAATTAGCGAAAGATCCGAGCAATCTCCCAACTTTAACACCTTAAACCTCTTAAGATTTTGCGCATTCAACTTCAACTGACGAATGGCATCAAAAAATTAAATCTCATGAAAAAAAAAGTGATATTATGTGAATATGTTGACTTGATTTCATGAATCCGTTGACCGAAATATCAAAAGACACAGTCCCCGTCATCCTGGTCACTTTCTTGCTCGTACGTGATGCGAATTTCGAAATTCATATCGCCTCACTTCGCCCTTCTTACTTGCAGGTGGTCGCCGTCGGCGGCTCTCCGGCGAAACCAGAGCTTTCTCCGACAAGTCCAATCGCCTCCACCATGCCGAAGCGGACCTCCCGAACGCCACCTTCCTCTCCCCTTCGCAGTCACCATTATATCCATCTCCGCCGCCGGACACCCCCGCCATTCCCCACCGCCACCACCACCACCCTCTTCTCCTCAAAATCCTGAAGCTCATCGAACGCTACCTCCGCGGCCGGCGTCACCGCCTCCGCGGCCAGCGTCGCCTCCACGACCCCTATCTCCTCCGCGACTGCGATCGCGATCCTCTTCGGCTGTGCGCGGCGGAAGCACTGGAGGTGGCGGCAATGGCGGCGATGATGCCATTGACGACGACGAAGGGGTACGGAGGCCTGAACCACGAGAGGAGCGAGCCCAGCGCGGGAGGCAGCCGAGGACCCAGAGGGCCGGGGATAGATGGAACAGCAGCCCCGAGAGCGGCAACGGCGATGGACATCGCGCAGGCCGACACGAGCGGGGCTTTCAGGGACGCTATCAAAGCGCTCGACGACACCATCTCGCGGATTCTTTCGCGGCGAAGTCCGAGAGTGTGAGCTCGCCAAGTGAAGTTTTCAGTGATGGAGAGCATCGGCTGGGAGCAAAGAAAACTCAGTATATGGGGGACTCAAGATAAAGAACAAGAAAGTGACGCGGGCTCTCCCTCTTGAGCGCAGATCTGAGCTCGGCGGAGGCGGAGCGGCTCGGGATCCAGCAGCCGAGAGGGAGGGGCTCTTGGGGGAGGCGACGTGCCAGATGCAGATCCGAGCTCGCAGCGACGCGGGGCTCTCCCTCTTGGGCGCAGATCTGAGCTCGGAGCGACCGGCGGGGCTCTTGGGAGAGGCGGAGGCGGAGGCGAAGGCGGAGGCGGTGGAGAAAGAGAGAGAGAGAGAGAGTGTTTTGGCTGTTTTTCCCCAGGAGTGTAGGTAAAGAAGGGCCTTGGAAATTGAAAAGAGGAGAGAGAGAGAGAGAGAGGGGGATGTTTTAGGCGGGAACTTAATTTTTCAGCTCTGTCCCCACGTAGAGAAAAAAAAGCCTTTTTTTAATTTTTCAGCAAGTCCAACTCAGCGCCACGTGTCTCCCGTTGAGTGGAGCCAACTAAGCTCATGCACGCCACATAGGCGGATGACCTGACATGCGCTAACCACTGAATATTTTCTCTTTAGAGGATGCTCTCAATTGCCTTCCCTCTCCTCAAAATGAAGAGAATGGCTTTTCCCCTCCTCTGCGTGATGCGATTGAAGTGGAGACTGATTGCCTGGTCTTGATCAATGCTCTCACGTGCCCTCACCAACTCACTTGGGAAGCCCATGTGCCAATTGGAAAATGCAAGAAAATTCTGCTCACTCTCTCTAAAGTCCATATCGGTCACCGACTGGATCGCTAAAACCCATCGGAAAAATACCTTACCTCCAAATTGGGTTTCCTCCCCTCCTCTAGCTCTTTGGGAGTTATTATGTAATGATGCCCATCTCTCGAGCCTTTCCAACTTTGAACAAAGATAATGAGAAGTTCCTTTTCTGACCAAAAAAAAAAAAAACCTGAGTCGAGCCTAGATCCTTGAGCTTTTCAAATGATTTAGTTAATAATATTTATAGGGTTAATACCACAAAAAACCTCAAATTGGTATACTTGTGACCATTTACCCCAAACTAACTTCAAACTGGTACACATGTGATAAATTTGCTCTCCGTTAGTCAAATTGCTGAGTTTGATGACACGCGAGGTATACTAGTCTGTGGTTTTACCCATTCGTTTGTCACATATTTACTAATTTGTGGTTTTTCGTTCTATTAACCTAATTCAACGAAGAGTAAATTTGTCACAAGTGTAACAGTTTGGGGTTTTTGGTGATTAAAAAATTAGTCCGGGATAAATTTGTCACAGATATACCAGTTTGAGATTTTTCGTGGTATTAAGGCTGCGCATGACAACGATTCTGTGCCCGGGAACAGATTCTGCTCAGAAATGATTTTTTTTTATTCTGTGCCCGGAATTGATTCTGAGCATTTTAAGGCGTTTGTTAACGACCCAAAATTCCATCATTGGAATAGAAAAAGAAAGTAAATGCGTTTGGTAACGCCACAAAATTTCTTTTTATTAATAATATTTTTAAATATTTTAATATTTCTTTCTTTTTTTTTCTTTTCTTTTTTTCTTTTCCTCCTTCTTGGCCATAGCCTACTCGCCGGCCATGACCCGTAAAATATTTTTTTATTAATAATATTTTTATTAAAAGTATTTTTTCTTTTTTTTGCCATGGCCTGGTCGCCTGCCATGACCGGTAAAATATTTTTTTTATAATTATATTTTTATTAAAAATATATATTTTTATTTTTTTTGGCCATGGCCTGGTTGCCGGCCATGGCCGGTAAAATATTTTTTTTATTAATAATATTTTTTATTAAAATATTTTTATTAAAAATATACATTTTTATTTTTTTGGGCCATGGCCTGGTCGCCGGCCATGGCCGGTAAAATATTTTTTTTATTAATAATATTTTTTATTAAAATATTTTTATTAAAAATATATATTTTTATTTTTTTTGGCCATGGCCTGGTCGCCGGCCATGGCTGGTAAAATATTTTTTTTATTAAAATATTTTTATTAAAAATATATATTTTTTCTTTTTTTTGGCCATGGCCTGATCGCCGGCCATGGCCTATAAATATTTTTTTATTAATAATTTTTTTATTAAAAATATACATTTTTATTTTTTTTTGCCATGGCCTGGTTGCTGGCCATGGCCGGTAAAATAATTTTTTTATTAATAATATTTTTTATTAAAAATATATATTTTTTCTTTTTTTGCCATGGCCTGGTCACCGGCCATGGCATGTAAAATATTTTTTTTATTAATAATATTTTTTATTAAAATATTTTTATTAAAAATATATTTTTTCTTTTTTATGGCCATGGCCTGGTCGCCGGCCATGGCCGGTAAAATATTTTTTATTAATAATATTTTTTATTAAAATATTTTATTCTCGTCAGATCCGGCGAGGGCGGTCCTTGGGCCGGACATTAGAAGCTAAATTAAAAACCAAGAAAAGGAAGAAGAAAAAAAAATTGATTCTCAAAATTGTTCCCAGAATCAAGAAGCTACTTTTTTTTTATTCTTAATTCTGCTCCAAAACTGATTCTGGAAACAATTTTTGACAAAATTGTGCCCAGAATCAAAAAATTAAACAAACGCATTTCTGTTCCCAAACTGATTCTGGGAACAAAAGAACAGAATCAAACACTGTTTGGCGAGTTATCATGCGCAGCCTAACCCATATCTATAATCCATTTGTTATGTCTTAATATGCTTTTATCGATAAAAATATTTTCATTATAATATAGTGTTGAAATACACGTCCAAGATTGCAAACTGAAAAAAAAATATCGTATTGGAAATGTTATGTGATGGGAAGCTTTTAATATATTCTAATTAGCCTATAACTAAGCAGTTAAGCTTTTAAATCAACGTGGCTCCAAAGATGATTGAATGAGATGAAGTCCTTTATCCATATTAATTTGCTTGTACGCTCGATAGCAACAATTGGGCCGGAAAAAGAGAAGATCCTGAAAAGATAGTTTGACTAATATTTTAAGGCATACTTACATCTATTGAGCTAAAAGCTTCAATGATTGGTCAGAGAACATTTCCAAGAATGTTTCTTAACACGATTATTAAACAATACATCGGAAAGAATCAAAGAACCAGAGCAAACCAACAACATTAATAGACAATTAAGAATGTACGATTTGAACAAACTGCCACTTCAGTTCACCCTCCGGCAATTCAAGCGAATCTGGCCCTGGTTTCCTATCAACGGCTTTATATTTCCCATCTTGACCATCGACTTCGCAAAATCATCCCAAAAGGCCTCGACATCATCACTGTAAGTTTTCACCAGCTCATTCGTTGACCCACCACTGTAGAGTGCCTGATCCGAGTGAAGAAGCCCCTTTTGCGTCAACAGATTATGGAAGTACAATGCGTCGAATTGAGCTGGCGAAGGATCCAAATGGGCGAGGTTACTGTCCTGTCCAGTACGCGGGCACGAAGACCGGAGGCTCCTGGCGAAATGGGTGGCGATGTTGGTGTCGTTGTATGTGCGATTCCTGAAAGTGAAACATTGCGCGAACCCGATCGTGTGCGCACCGCTCAGCGCAACCAAGTCCTTAGTGTCGAGCCCTTGCTTTTGGAACGTGTTGATCAGTGCAGGCAAGTCCATGTTCGGCGCAGGAAGGTCGTTGTTGGCTGTTGTCCTACTCGCCGTGGTCGAGTCCCTCCTTCCAAGCTGTACTTCCCATGAAGGCCCTCCAAGCTGAAATATGAAAGTCAACATTTTAAATTCAAATTGAGCTGTTCTTAGATATTTGCAATGTGAGCCTACACATAGTGCGTTCAATTAGCTGGAGACAATCTCTTTTACTTGTCTGCACTGTAATTTAGCTTAAATGAAGACATCTTACGTGGCATTAAGATTGGACTTACCGCAACAACGGAGTCACGAGCTGCGATGGCCAAGATGTCGGCACACGATACAAGTGAGTATCCACAAGCTTTGTCAACCTCCGCTTTAATTTGATCGATCACTTCGAACCCTCTAGCCGAATTGTTATTTGGGCCGGCGAGCTTTTCGCTGTGAATGTTAGTGGTCTCATCCAAAAGTATCGAAGCATCGCAACCCTACATCATTACGTGACCAAAAAAGAATGAAGTCAGCAAATGTGTGCCACGCTAAATAACTTGTGCGAATTTAAGAGCATAGTGAACGTGTCGTACGTTAACGAAGCAGTCATGGAAGTGCAAACGGAGTAAGGAAGCGCCCATGCGTCGCTCCTGTTGCACCGCCGCCTCGACGACGCGTTTGATGGCGGGCAAGGCTTGAGGGCAAACGTAGTCGTAGAAGTATGGCGTGAGGCCTTCCTTGTAGGGCCGCGTCGAGAAAGCCGAGGTCGCGAGAGATAAGAAGAGAAGTGCACGGAAGAGGCTGAGGCTGCTTGAAGCCATATTTAGCTGTCGCAGTTAGCGAGGATTGGAGCGAGACTATGAGTAATTCTGCTTCAATTGATGGTGCTTTCGAGCTTGGTTTGTTGAGTTTTTGGATTTCTCGTTTCTGTATAATTTATAGGGAGGGGGAGAGACATAGACTTTATGTTTCCTTGGACTTGGCCAAAAGAGATCTTGTCATACAAGACTGCGTGTGGAAGCTCATGAGCTGGTTATACCCACAGACGCAAGAAACTGAGATCATCTACTTAACTTTTCAACTTAAAAAATTGAATCAGTCATGTAAGGTCTACTTAGTCTTAGGCATTGTAGTTTTTTATTGCATCAATTTGGTCAATGTAGTTATATTCATTTGTTGGCTTGGTGTCCTACCAAATGGAAGAAAGAGTGCACAATTATGTTGAGTTTTCAGTGTGAATAAGAGTTTCTAGATTTTACATTGCAGACTTTTCATGGGAGAGTGGTTGTGAAGTCAAACCATGAGCAAATGGCTCGAGTTGAAATTAAGAACACTGTAAATTCAGATCTGTTCCGTGTACACGCGTGTGGTAGATTGGGTCGAAAGGAAGCAATCGTGTATATGACACCTCCTCCATTTGTTTTAATAATTCGAATAAGCCAAACTATTGCATTATTTTTACTTTGTAAAACTCTAGACACGAGCGCAGAGTCCTGGCTAATGACTTTCAATTAGAGCAATCCGCACATAGTTTGATGAGATTCGAGCAAGTGACCTCCTAGATCTCAAGTTGAAAAATCACCTTGGACTCCATCCAGTTACGCCAACTTTGTCAGTTTGTGGAGTTGATATTAGCAAGCTCAATTTTACGTAAGATGGCTTTGTTCTTATTAAATTGACGCCGTCTTCCGTGAAAATCTTAGTCTCATAATCACTGAGATAAATAAGGTAACCTCCTTAATTTAATTTCAAATTTTAAAAAATACATGTACATTGGACTATCCAAAAAATAACAAGACTTAACTAAATAGATGAATTGTCCTTAATACGTTAAGCAAGCGAAATGGCTTTTCACCCAAAAAAACATAAAATGAAAAGGGATGCACTCTAAGTGGCGTGGAATTGTATGAAGGCAATGGGATTCCTATTTTCGGGAAATAACTATCGCTTCCGCCTATATTTTTTTGGATGAATATCCTAAAACAATCTTGATTGTTCGCACTTTTTTCTTGGAAAAAAAAAAGCCAAATAATACTTATTTAGAAGACTCCAAAATTAAATTTTCCGTGCCAAATAATTCTCTATTAACACAGTATTAGGTGTAGACCTGATCAATGGACGACCTTATATCGACCTAAAAATAATTGTCCAAGCCGACTTATGATTTAAAAGATATTAAATTTTCTTTATGAAACGATAGCACGAACGGGACCAAGAGAGCCTATGTGAGAGGGCTTAGATACAAGAAGGATAATGGTTGCCAGACCCGCCAAAAATGTGCTTCAGGCCTCATTGGTAGGGGTGTCTAAGTTGTGACGAAGTGCCCGATGAGATCTAGTTAGGAGTGTCGTTAAAGTTTTGAAGCGGAAAAAATCTTGCATGCTCTGTCTAATGGTGGATGTGCACTTGAGCTCACGACATCGAGCATGCAAGTTTGGCTCTTGGAGGTGGGGACTGATACGACATAAATCTAAGAAGTTGAAAAATCATCAAAATTGAAAAACAAAAAATTTCGAGAGCTCTATAAACTTAAATTAGTTAAGCACAGAATTCAAGGTTTTCTCAAAATATTTGTTCTTTTACCTTTAAACTTCACTTACTTATCGATTTGGTGAGCATAGATATATTGCAAACACTACGCTTCTAGATAGTGATTCGACAAGCAAAAGCTTTTAATCAACTCTAAAAACCCTAACCTTAGTAGTGATATTAATAGTTGTGAAATACCCGCGGAAACTAATGATCTTGCAAATCAAGTCTAATGCAGAAAGAAAAAATTACGAGAAATCAACAATAGAAACATAGTTGTTTCACGGTTGAGCGTGGCCAATCATTTGGTTGTAGACTTGCACGTATTCTTCTTCCGCTGTATCAGTTTGCATATGTGCGGTATGCACATCAGCTAGCATATCACTTGCTCTACGCATTAGACATTATTAAGATACGTTAGATTAGCAAATAAAGATCAGATAAGATGAGGACATATCACAAGATTTTATACACGTGGCAAAGATTATGAACTATGATGGGAATAAATCCTCGCACATCCATTTTCTTGAAGTCCATATACATAGATTCGTTTTGCCATTTCATGCATCTACTCTATAATTTCTTTTAACAATATTTCCTTTTGCAAATTTTTATAGATTCATCAGCCACTTGCATGCAATCTTAATTTGTAAAGTTTATATATAAAGTTTATCCATAATATATGCATGCAATCTTAAATTCGCTGATGAAATTTGTGTACTCACTAAAATCTTATTTAGTGTGGAGTTGCATGAAATCTACAACGTGATTGGTTCGATTTGCAGAGACGAGTCCAAAAATTTAGCGCATGCTTTCAGAAGTCTTGACCATTGGGAAGCTACTGGCTCACCTGATATACTCTACTAAATTGTGCCTGGTCAATGAGGGTTAAGTCAATTGTTCGAAAAAAAAAAGGGTTAAGTCTTCACGCTTCTGTGGTAATAAATTTATGGATGTCACTTGTCTAATTTATGCATTTACCTTTCACGTTGTATAAGGGTAAAAAATATTGTTATTTTATATACATCATGTTGTTTTCCTCGTCACGTATTTCTGATGACCTATGAACATTAAAAATCTAGAATTTTATGAGCAAGAGTCCTTCAAACACTTACGGAGTAGTCAAAACCAAAAAAATATAAAATAAAAAATGGAACGGATCGAAGATTGGATCAGAGTGTCCTCCAAAGATGATTGAATGAGATGAAGTCCTTTATCCATATTAATTTGCTTGTACGCTCGATAGATACAATTGGGCCGGAAAAAGAGAAGATCTTGAAAAGATAGTTTGACTAATATTTTAAGGCATACTTACGTCCATTGGGCTTAAAGCTTCAGTGATTGGTCAGAGAACATTTCGAAGAATGTTTCTTAACACGATTATTAAACAATAAATCGGAAAGAATCAAAGAACCAGAGCAAACCAATAACATTGATAGACAATTAAGAATGTACGATTTGAACAAACTGCCACTTCAGTTCACCCTCCGGCAATTCAAGCGAATCTGGCCCTGGTTTCCGATCAACGGCTTTATATTTCCCATCTTGACCATCGACTTCGCAAAATCATCCCAAAAGGCCTCGACATCATCACTGTAAGTTTTCACCAGCTCATTCGTTGACCCACCACTGTAGAGTGCCTGATCAGAGTGAAGAAGCCCCTTTTGCGTCAACAGATTGTGGAAGTACAATGCGTCGAATTGAGCTGGCGAAGGATCCAAATGGGCGAGGTTACTGTCCTGTCCAGTACGCGGGCACGAAGACCGGAGACTCCTGGTGAAATGGGTGGCGATGTTGGTGTCGTTGTATGTGCGATTCCTGAAAGTGAAACATTGCGCGAACCCGATCGTGTGCGCACCGCTCAGCGCAACCAAGTCCTTAGTGTCGAGCCCTTGCTTTTGGAACGTGTTGATCAGTGCAGGCAAGTCCATGTTCGGCGCAGGAAGGTCGTTGTTGGCTGTTGTCCTACTCGCCGTGGTCGAGTCCCTCCTTCCAAGCTGTACTTCCCATGAAGGCCCTCCAAGCTGAACTATGAAAGTCAACATTTTAAATTCAAATTGAGCTGTTCTTAGATATTTGCAATGTGAGCCTACACATAGGCCGTTCAATTAGCTGGAGACAATCTCTTTTACTTGTCTGCACTGTAATTTAGCTTAAATGAAGACATCATATGTGGCATTAAGATTGGACTTACCGCAACAACGGAGTCACGAGCTGCGATGGCCAAGATGTCGGCACACGATACAAGTGAGTATCCACAAGCTTTGTCAACCTCCGCTTTAATTTGATCGATCACTTCGAACCCCCTAGCCGAATTGTTATTTGGGCCGGCGAGCTTTTCGCTGTGAATGGTAGGGGTCTCATCCAAAAGTATCGAAGCATCGCAACCCTACATCATTACGAGAGCAAAAAAGAATCAAGTCAGCAAATGTGTGCGCCGCTAAATAACTTGAGTGAATTTAAGAGCATAGTGAACGTGTCGTACGTTAACGAAGCAGTCATGGAAGTGCAAACGGAGTAAGGAAGCGCCCATGCGTCGCTCCTGTTGCACCGCCGCCTCGACGACGCGTTTGATGGCGGGCAAGGCTTGAGGGCAAACGTAGTTGTAGAAGTATGGCGTGAGGCCTTCCTTGTAGGGCCGCGTCGAGAAAGCCGAGGTCGCGAGAGATAAGAAGAGAAGTGCACGGAAGAGGCTGAGGCTGCTTGAAGCCATATTTAGCTGTCGCAGTTAGTAAGGATTGGAGCGAGACTATGAGTAATTCTGCTTCAGTTGATGGTGCTTTCGAGCTTGGTTTGTTGAGTTTTTGGATTTCTCGTTTCTGTATTTATAGGGAGGGGGAGAGAGATAGACTTTATGTTTCCTTGGACTTGGCCAAAAGAGATCTTGTCATACAAGACTGCGTGTGGAAGCTCATGAGCTGATTATACCCACAGACGCAAGAAACTGAGATCATCTACTTAACTTTTCAACTTAAAAAAATTGAATCAGTCATGTAAGGTCTACTTAGTCTTAGGCATTGTAGTTTTTTATTGCATCAATTTGGTCAATGTAGTTATATTCATTTGTTGGCTTGGTGTCCTACCAAATGGAAGAAAGAGTGCACAATTATGTTGGGTTTATAGTGTGAATAATAGTTTCTAGATTTTCCATTGCAGACTTTTCATGGGAGAGTGGTTGTGAAGCCAAATCACAAACAAATGGCACGAGTTGAAATTAAGAACACTGTAAATTCAGATCTGTTCCATGTACATACGTGTGGTAGATTGGGTCGACAGGAAGCAATCGTGTATATGACACCCCCTCCATTTGTTTTAATAATTCAAATAAGCCAAACTATTGCATTATTTTTACTTTTTAAACTCTAGACACGAGCTCAGACTCCTGGCTAGTGACTTTCAATTAGAGCAATCCGCACGTAGTTTGATGAGATATGAGCAAGTAACCTCCTACATCTCAAGTTGAAAAATCACCTTGGACTCCATCCAATTACGCCAACCTTGTCAGTTTGTGTAGTTGATATTAGCAATCTCAATTTTCCGTAAGTTGGTTTTGTTCTTATTAAATTGACGCTGTCTTCCATGAAAATCTTAGTCTCATAATCACTGTGATAAATAAGGTAATCTCCTTAATTTAATTCCACATTTAAAAAATACATGTACATTGGACTATCCAAAAAAAAAAAAAACCAAGACTTAACTAAAGATGAATTGTTCTTAATACATTAAGCAAGCGAAATGGCTTTTCACCCCAAAAAAACATAAAATAAATAAGGGATGTACTCTAAATGGCGTGGAATTGTATGAAGGCCATGGGATTCCTATTTATGGGAAATAACTATCGCTTCCAACCAATATTTTTAGGCTGAATATCCTAAAAAATCCTGACCATTTGTACTTTTTTCTTGGAAAAAAAGCCAGATAATACTTATTTAGCAGACTCCAAAATTAAATTTTCCTTGCTAAATAATTCTCTATTGACATGGTATTAGGTGTAGACCTGATCAATGGACGACCATATATCAACTTAAACGTAATTGTCCAAGCCGACTTATGATTTAAAAGATATTAAATTTTCTTCTGAATCGACGACCCGAATGGGACCAAGCGAGCCTATGTGAGAGGGCTTAGGATCAAGAAGGATAATTTGCTAGATCTGCCCAAAATTTGCTTCAGGCCGGGAGAAGGATACTATAAGTGCCAAAAGTTAAATATGGCGTTCACTTTGATGCCAAAAGTTTCTTTTGGATCACTAAAGTGTCAAATTTTTTTAAAAACGATCATTTAAGTGCCAACCCCGATATGATTGGTCGGATATCCAATGAGCATTTTTTTTATTATTTTCTGAAGCCGACGTGGGTCGCTGGAGGTCCAATCAGCATGTCAACAATAAAGACGATGTCGTTTGGTCGATTTCTCCCAAATAACAATCCTAAATCCCCAATTTGAAAGAGAACCCAATTTACAGATCCAAAAAAAAACAAAAAACAGAAAGAGAACTCAATTTGGAAACCCTAATCAGCCGATTTGAGCATCTGTTTCGGTTCGCCCCCAAATTACCCGAGAAGCTCCCGATGTACAGATCTCCATTAGGGAGTGGCTTCTCGACGGTCCTCCCGGTGGTGGCGGTGACCGCCTAGGTGACTCGACGTGTCTTGGCTTGCGATCGGCTCCGGTTGACGACGATTGGAGGCGCGACGACGAGCGCGAGGGGCTTGTGGCTGTCCTTGTCAGAGACCATCGTGACCCTAATTCTGTCCTCCCCCTCCGACGATTTCTTCTTCTTGGTCAGCGAACTCGTGTCATCCAGCAACACCGCCTCGTGCATATTTTTTTGGTTGTCCCCACTCCACTGGAGCTTTACAGCAAATCAAACACCTCTCCTCCTTTGAAAATTTGAGGCTCTCTCTTTCTCGGATAATCCATTGGAAGCACCGCATTAGCGGCGGCGAGCCCACCATCGGAGCGACATTCAGCGGTGGTTTCTCGGTACAGAAGTCCCCTCTCTGTCACTCCAGAGATTGGCGACTCAACACTCGGGGAGAAGAACTACGTCGTTTTTCATGTCCACATGGATTGTGTTTTAAAAAATATGCCATGTCATATTTTTTTTAATTATAAAAGCCATGTATTAATTTTGATCGGAATTTCTCGCCGTTGCCGCTTAAGTGATCGTTTTTTCTTCAATTTGGTACTAAATTGATCGAGCGAAAACTTTTGACACCAAAGTAAACATTGTATATAACTTTTGACACTTGTAATATCGTTTTCTCGCTTCAGGCTTCATTGGTATGGGGGTCTAAGTTGCGACGAAGTCCCTGACGAGATCTAGTTAGGAGGGTGGTTAAAGTTTTCAAGTGGAAAAAATCCTGCATGCTTTGCCTAAAGGTGGATGTGCAGTTGAACTGACGACACCGAGCATGCAAGTACGGCTCTTCGAGGTGGGGACTGATATGGCATAAATCTAAGAAATTGGAAATTCATCAAAATTTAAAAACAAAAAAAATTTGAGAGTTCTGATAAACTTAAATTAGTTAAGCACAAAATTCAAGATTTTCTCCAGATATTTGTTCTTTTATCTTTGAACTTCACTTACTTGTCGATTTGGTGAGCATAGATAGATTGCAAACTCTACACTTCTAGACAGTGGTTAGACAAGCAAAAGCTTTTAATAAACTCTAAAAATCCTAACCTTAATAGTGATATTAATAGTTGTGAAATACAGCAGAAACTATTGATCTTGCAAATCAAGTCTAATGCAGGAAGAAAAAATTACATGAGAAATAAACAATAGAAAAATAGTTGCTTCATGGTTGAGAGTAGTGTTTGGAACGTAGAGACGTGTGCGGCAACTAGCATAGCGCTAAGTCTTCGTGAGTTCTCGATTGCGAGTCTTGCAGGGATGAATGAATGGAAGGCGATATCACAGTGAAGGGTTTGGAACTGTCGCTGAACCAGGTTTTGCTATGCCGCGATATTCTAGTAGGGATGAAATCGACATATGCTGGTTTATCACATCTCATGAGCACATGATCACTGCTCGTCACAAAGTCGTGGGCCAATGATAGTTCGCATTACGTCGTATGGGATGGCTGATGATAAGCCTACAAGAAAAGATTAAGGAACGGTTCTGACCGTCTTTAATGAGCCTTACTTCGATTGAAAATTCTCTCAAAACTTCCAATACAATATGAATGGTTCGAGATCCTGTCACAGTTCTCGAGTTAATACTACGGTTTCATTGCTGTGAGTGTATCCTGATAAATGGTCCTCATTATTAGCAATTAAGGGAAACAAAATTGCTCCATGGTTGAGAGTGGCCTATCATTTGCTTGTAGACTTGCATATATTCTTCTAACGCTGTATCAGTTTGCATATGTTCTGTGTGTACATCAGCAAGCATATCACTTGCTCTACGTATTAGACATTATTAAGATACGTTAGATTAGCACATAAAGAGTACTTTGTTCGGAAGAGAAGTAAACTTGGCTCTAAGGAGAAACTCCATTTTATACTCAACAATTTTATTACCGAGGCACAAAGGTACATTCTGACGAAAATTTTGTTCTTAAGAATGAACTAATCACAGCAAAGAATACAATGGTACACTTTCAACAGACAAGTAAAATTAAAAAAATCATGACAACTCAGCGTATTTTTAATGGAATCAGTGGCTTCTTACTACCCTGAATTCAATTCACTATCCGGCAGTTCGAGCGGATTTGACCTTGGTTTCCGATCAATGGCTTGATGTTTCCCATTCTGACCATCGATTTAGCGAAGTCCTTCCAGAATGCATCATAATCGTAGCTATAACTCTTCACTAGCTCAAGCGTGGATCCATCTGTTGAAAGTGCCTGATCGGAGTGAAGAAGGCCCTTCTGGGTCAACAGGTTATTGTAGTACAATGTGTCGAAACTTGCAGGCGTTGGATCTAAACTTGCAAGGTTACTGTCGCTTCCCGTGCGTGGGCAGGAGGACTGAAGGTTCTTCGCGAAAGCATGGTTGATGTTGCTGTCATTGTATATCCTGTCCCTGAAAATACGGCACTGTGCGAAGCCGATCGTGTGAGCGCCGCTCAGCGCGACCAAGTCCTTGACCTTAAGACCTTGTCTCTTGAAATTGTTAATTAAGGCGGGCAAGTCCATGTTCGGCGCAGGAATGTCGCTGTTTGCTGTTGTCCTGCTTGCCGTCGTCGAGTCTCTTCTTCCAAGTCGTACTTTCCATGAAGGCCCTCCTAACTGAAATTGAAAGAAGTATAAAGCCTAATTCAGATTGGCAATGTCTTATGGCACAAAAAGATCAACTAAGCTTATGATGAGTCTAAATTCAGGTTTGCTAATTAAGGGTCATCACGGGATGTAGTAAAACTAGACGTACCGCAACGACGGAGTCACGGGCAGTGACGGCCAAGATGTCTGCACAAGATACCACCGGACGTCCGCATACTCTGTCGACCTCCGCCTTAATTTGGTCGATCACTTCAAACCCTCTAGCTGAATTGTTATTCGGAAGAGCGAGCTTTTCGCTGTCAATGGTCGGGGTCGGATCCAAGAGTATCGATCCATCACAACCCTGCATCATTCAACACCCAAACATACATCAATGTTAGCAAATATTGTGCAATCGAAATTAATAATTGCTAAATTTAGAACAACAAATTAATGTGAAATTTAGTCATATATGTCTTACATTGACGAAACAGTCGTGGAAGTGCAAGCGCAGCAAGGAAGCGCCCATGCGTCGCTCTTGCTGCACCGCCGCCTCGACGACACGCTTGATGGTGGGTAACGCTTGAGGACAGACATGGTCATAGAAGTTTGGCGAGAGGCCGTTGTTGTAGGGACGCGTCGAGAGAGCCGAGGCCGTGAGGGACAAGAGGAGAAGTGCTCGGAAGAGGCTGAGGAAGGCCATGTTTGGCTGTCGAATCCTTGAAATTGCACTAAGATTATGAGTAAGTTTGCAGCAATTGATGGTGATATCCAGGATGCTTTTGCTGTGAGCTTTGGGGCTGCTGATTTGTGTACTTATAGGAACTGGGAAAAGAGAGAGGGAGAGAGAAACTTAATCCTTGGGTTATGGTTGGACCTGGCCGAAGAGAGATCTTGTCATACAAGAACTCGAGTGCAAAGCTTACGTATTATACCCATTAATGCACGAAACAAGAACATTATTCGTACTTAGCTTCGAATGTGTTGAATTGGTCATGTAAGATTGATTCTACCGCCTATGCCTTGCGGTTTATTGCTTGTACGTGGTCAAAGGACTACCTATTCCATATCCTGGCTTGGGTTCTCTGGGTCTCACCGAAAGGGCAAATATTTATTAAAATGGAAAAGTTCTTGATCCTGCCTTTTGTCGAACCTTGTCTTGAAGAATTGATTTTAGATTTTCTTAGAGAATAATTCCAGCTATCCTAAAGAGCTACTAAACTTTTTATCTTCCAAAATGATGTGGATTGTTATTTTTGGGATGGTGATCGTCTATTATTTTGATGAGTCTTATCTTATGTTACCTGCATTGGTGAATGATAAAGATCAAATAAGACGAGGACATCTTTTGAGATCTTATACATGTGGCACAGATTATGGATTATTGCAGGAATTAAATCCTTCGCACCATTTTCTTGAACTCCATGTACATAGATTATTTTTTCCATTTCATGCATCTACACTAAAATTTTCTTTTTAACAATATTTCCTTTTACAAAATTTTTAATAAGTTCACCAGCCACTTACATGTAATATTTATTTATAGGGTTTATCTATATATGTAGTATTTTTTAGGTTCATCAGCCAATTTAATGTTAATTTTATTTTTAAAAATATTTCCTTTTACAAATTTTTAATAGGTTCACCAGCCACTTACATGTAATATTAATTTATACGGTTTATATTTTGTAGGTTCATAGCCAATTTAATGTTTCAGTTATGCGCTGATGAAATTCGTGTACTAAATAAAATCTTAGTTTGTGTGGAGTTGCATGATTGCTAAACCGTGATTGGTTCAATTTGCAGTAACGAGTCCAAAGTCTTGACCAATGGGAAGCTAGTAGCTCACCTAATTTATTCGACGAATTGTGCCTGATCAATAAAGGTCAAGTCTTCACGATTTTGTGGTAATAAATTCGTGGATGTGAGTGTTATCCTCCATATGTAGTCAACCAGAGCCGAGCCCAAATCATTGAACTTTTCAAATGGTTTAGGTAGCAATATCTATAATCTATTTATCAAGTCTTAATTTTATTTTCTCGGTAAAAAAAAATGATGTTCCTTATTATATATGGTCGAGGTACACATCTGAGACTATTCGGCAAAAAAAAAAATTATCATATGAGAAATGTGATGTGATGTGATGTGAAGCGATTAAAGGAAGATTGTCCAAAAAATCCTAAACTTGTTACACTATAACCAATTGAATTCTAAATCTTTCAATTTTACCAATTGAATTTTAAACCTTTTTACGTTTTGGTAATTGAGTCAATTTGGTTAATTTTGGCAAGAAATCACTGATGTGAATGTCAGCCGTCCTAAGTGCATAGCCGACGCTGACGTTGACCAATTTTAATATTTTTCGATTTATTTATTTATTTTCTTTTTTTTTCCTTTTCTTTTCTTTGTTTTTTTTTTACATCTTTGGCCTGCGAGGTCCTCCGTGCCCTCACCAAGATCGAGGCAAGGGTCTCGCGGTCCACGCCCAAACCAGGCTAGGGCTACGACGCCATTGCCTAGACCAGGCGAAGGTCATCGATCCTCACTTGTGGCCTGTGATGGTCGACCACCTACCTCGTTGGCCAGAGTCGTAAAAAAGAACAAAGAAATAATAAGACGAAAAAGAGAATAAAAAATAAAAAATATTTTGAAAAAGTATTATTAAAATTTGTCCAAATCAGCGTTGACTGTGCTATGTAAGACAATTGACATCCACTCCAGCGATTTCCGGCTAAAATTGACTGGATGGACTCAATTGGCAAAATGTCAAAAAGTTAATGATTCAATTGGCAAAATTAAAAGTTTTAGGACTGAATTGGCAAAAATGCAATATGTTTAAGAGTTTTTGGACGATTTTCCCAGCGATTAACATATCTTAATTGGCATATAACTCATCTCTTAAGCTTTCAAATGAAGATGGGTTTAATTGAATATATTAACGGGGTCGGACTTGAAGTCTCTCTTTATAGTGTCCTTGACCCGACCAATGGTATTAGAGTTGTTGGGTTGGATGGGCTGGGTCCAACGTATGTGGATTGGTAACTGGCTAATATCTTAAGGAAAGAATCTCATATTAAACTTCCCAATAGGGGTGGCGGGTGGTGTCTCCTGACTTCTCACGAAACTTGGCCGGGCTAAGACGATTGAGGTAAACTATGAAGAGCAGATGTTGTTCCTCCGGCCAAGGTGGATATTCAAGTTGAGATATTGCTTGTGCGAAAGAATATTTGGATTAAGAGGGAGCAGGCCTAAAGTAGGAGGCTCACACATGAGCGAAGAGTTTGTTGAGTTGCACTTGTGGAGGTGTTAGGTAAAAAGAAGTCCCACATTGGAGATGTGTAACGTGAAACAATTAACATATCTAATTGACTATAACTCATCGGTTTAAATTTTTGAAGGAATATGAGTCTAATTGGATATATTGACATGTGTAGATTTAAGTTCCCTCTTAAGAATGTTTCTAAGCGAAGGTATTGAAGAACATGGGGGCTGAGTGTGTATATAGATTGGATTCAATAGAATTGAATATAACATAACACAAAATAACTTCAGTCAGGATACATATAAAAACATAATTACAGAAAGACCATATACATACAAATTACACATTAATATTATGTATCCGGAAAATTAGATGCTCTTCACATCAGTTATGATAATCTTCTAAACATTTGCCTTCTAGGAAGCCAAAGCAAGAGTCGCTTGGATAGTCATTAGGAGACAAGATTTGCCCGCATATTTTATTCAATAAACCATCGTTTACTTTGGTTACAACAAATCATAAACAACTGAGAACATGACAGAGATTGAACGACAATTCGCTTATGAAAAGAAAGAGTAACCTACCAAAAAGACGAAAAGAATATCATCTACAGATTCAATTCGAACCTCCTTAATTAGTTCGCTCGTTTACAGTCGCATCGAACTTGGCCTCGTTCACCAGTCAAAAGCTTTATATTTCCCATCTTAACCATGGATTTTGCAAAATCTCTCCGAAACCTCTCGCCGTCTTCGCTGTAAGACTTCACAAGCTTGGCAGCACGGGGATTGCTGAGAAGCGCCTGATCAGAATGGAGATGCCCTTTCTGCAGTAACAAGTTCTTGTAGTACAAAGTATCGAAGACAGCAGGAGTTTGATCCAAAGCAGCGAGCCTAGGGTAGGATTCGTTGCTTGGAAGGGGCGGGCAAAACGACCGAAGGCTGTGCGAAGGTCGGGTCAATATTTGTGTCGCTATAGATGCTACTCCTGAATATTGCACACTGCGCATAGCCTAGTGTGTGTGCGCCGGACAGGACTACCAAATCATTAATGTCGAGTCTTTGGTTTATGAAGGACTCGGTTATGTTAGAGATGTCGGTGAAAGGCGAAGGAAGATACGCTTGAGCATCACATTTGCTCGCTCTGGTTGAGTCTCTTCTTCCAAGTCGAACTTGCCACCACGGTCCTCCTAGCTGCATTGGAATATTAATAAATTATTCCAACATATTTGATGTCTCTTATTCATCTGTAGTAATTAGTCCTTTCTTTAGAAGTTGGACAATAATGCAACTAATTAATACGTACCATTGCGACAGAGTCTCGGTCAGCGACGGCCAAGATGTCTGTGCAAGAGACCACAGGGCCTCCACAAGCTTCATCAACCGCTGCCTTGATCTGGTCGATTACTTCGAATCTAACTGAATTTATATTAGGAATGGCAAGCTTTTCGCTAGCAAAGGAAGGCGTAGAGTCCAAAAGAATTGACGCGTCGCATCCCTGTATTATCATTTATCCAGGAACTCATTAAGCATGCACATAACAAAAGCAAATAAAATGCAGTGCAAGAAATATGCATAGACATCTCAGTACATTGACAAAGCAGTCGTGGAAGTGCAGACGGAGTAAAGAAGCACCCATGCGGGGATCTTTCTGGATAGCGGCCTCCACCACCCATTCGATCGCTGGCAAAGCTTGAGGACAAACCGCGTCATAGAAACCAGGCGTGAGCTCGGCTTGGGGAATAATGGCGAAAGCTGTGGTCGCGAGAGTTAACAAGAAAAATGCGTGGACACAGTTGAATCTAACTGGAGCCATATTTCGCTATATGTTTTGATTGACGGCAGTGACTATGAAGTGGCAAAGAGAGTTGCTGATTGCAAGAGTTCGTTTCGCAGGTTTTGTGGAGATTCAGGTCCGCAGAGAATCTGTATATATAGCAAGTGGAAGAAGCTTCGACTGTGTTGTCTGGCCATGGTCTTGTTTGGACTTGGCCACCAAGACCGTGTTGTTGAAGATTTCACTCCTATAGGAGCTTCATATAGTATTAACATTCTGACTTTCTGGTGTGACGTTACTTAAGTTTGAAACAATTAAGAAGAGAACTAGTCATGAGAGCTTTGAAGGCATCACTTTATAATCCGTAAAATAACTGTTAATCTAGTTCTTTTCATTCTTTTTTTATTTGGGCGGGAGTTTCTATCTGTTGAGGAAGGCACATCGTCGACATTATTAATTGCTCCAAACATAATTGCAAGAACAAAATTCCCAAATAGTCATCAGACAAAAAAAATCCCCAAATCAAATTCAAAAAGCCACGACCTTATCTCTTATATCAATTGTTATGAAATAATGTGGAAGATGATGGATCTTGCAACTCAAGTTTACAATGAGGAGATGAAATTACCATAGAAATCAATGAAGAAGGATAAAGAACAACAGAAGTTTCGAGTGTGGATACCTACTCCACGGAGAAAGCCAGAAGTCAAGAAATCCTTTTTAAATTTGGAGAATACGAAGTGTACCCTAGCCCAATTGCTCAAGTGTTTTCCAACCCTAGATTACACGTAAGGCTGACTCACTTTGAAAACTCACGGGAAAAAAATCCCAACAATCCTCTCATTTGCCATAATGTGTAATAATAATTGAGTAGAATGTCATCTTTTATATGATCTTCCTATCGAAAATAAGAAACTCTTTTTAGAAAACCTACTAAAATTAGGAAACTGTTCAAATTAGGAATCACTCAAAACTAGGAAACTTACTTAGTTTTTTTTTTTTTTTATGGGCTCAAATTGGAGACATATTCTAACAATCTCGGATCTCAAAATTCATCTTTTTCAGGGTTTCGGACCACTTTTCGATTCTCAGTTCTGTTTTCTGCATTTACTTAGTTTTGCGCCTATGCCTGTGCTTATTTGCAGATAAGAGTGTTCGCGCTTTATCATTTCTGCTGGGTCAAACATTTCTACACGAACATCACCAACCTCTAAGTCTGCTGAGTAATATGATTCCTTGATTCGGCCGTGTTACGAGGACCTAGTCTTACGTGAGTTGACCTAGCACCTGATCATCTCTGTGCAAGAGATCCCCCTCAAGTCGAACAAGGTCCGGTTGGTTCTCAAAGCATGAGGTATGATGGAAGCAATAGTTTCTCCCACGTATCGAACTTGTTTTCGTTTAAATTTATTTTCACATAATGAATAAGTGGAATCAGAAAGTTTAAAGAAGCTCGTCGACCCCTTGAGTTTTTTTTTTTGGTTTGCCAAGTGTATACCTAGACTTTTGGAACTCCTTTACGAGTAGCTTGGCGGCACCTGAGGAAACTTCATAAACTCATAAACCCCTCTCTATCCGGAAGAGGGGAGTTCCACTCTCCACCTCCCTATTCCCATGTGGGAACGGTGGCTAATCGGGCCAGCCCCCATGGGTTAACCCTTTGCCAGCGTCTTAATTCTGCCAACTAATATATGAAATTGACTCACTTGAGTTTATACTTTGGTAGCGCTTACGTGGCATCGTTCTTTGTGGAGGATACAGGAAAACCGTTATTAAGATAATTAAGTCCCAAGTTATACTCTAGTATAGCTTATGAGACTAGCTACTTCGAAATTATTTGCATCACAACCGCATGAAACATTGAGGAATAATGTACCCGGAAAATTTAGATGCTCTTTATATCAGTTATGATAATCATCCAAACACGATTGCCTTCTGGGATGCCAAAGTAAGAGTCGCCTGAATAATCATTAATGGACCAATTTTGCTCACATAGTTTATTCAATAAACCGTATTTACATTGATTACAGAGTGTAACAAAGTATAAACAACTGAGAAAATGACAGATTGAACAAAAATTCGCTCATAAATAGAAAGCACACCATCTACGTTCCCAGCAAAAAGAAAAGGAATGTCATCAGCAGATTCAACCAGAAGCTCCTTAATTAATTCACACGTTTTTAGTCTAATCGAACTTGGCCTCGCTCCCCAGTCTAAGGCTTTATATTTCCCATCTTAACCACGGATTTCGGGAAATCTCTCCAAAATCTCTCCCTGTCGTCGCTGTAAGACTTGACCAGCTCGGCAAGACGGGGATCACTGAGAAATGCCTTATCAGAATGGAGACACCCTTTCTGCTGTAACAAGTTTTGGTTGTACGATGTATCGAGGACAGCAGCAGTTGGATCCAAAGCAGCAAGCCTAGGGTCGGATTCATTGCTAAGAAGGGGCGGCCAAAATAACTGAAGGCTGCATGTGAAGGTCGGGGCGATGTTGGTATCATTGTAGATCCTTCCCCTGAATATTGCGCACCGTGCGTACCCGGGTGCGCGCGCGCTGGACTGGATGACTAAGTCATTAATTGCGAGCCTTTGATTTGTGAAGGACTTGGTTGTACTAGAGATATAGAGGAAAGGCGATGGAAGAGACAGTTGAGCATCGTCCCTGCTCTCCGTAAAGTCTCTTCTTCCGAGCCAAACTTTCCACCTCGGTCCTCCTAGCTCCGTAGTTGAGTCTCTTCTCCGTATGTGATGTCTCTTGGTCATCTGTATTAATTAGTCCATTCTTTAGAAGTTGGACGGTAATGCGACTAATTTGTACCTGCTGCTGCAACAGATTCTCGGGCAGTGACGGCTAAGATGTCCACACAAGAGACCACAGTGCCTCCACAAGATGCATCAACCGCTGGGTGTAATCTCTCTATCGGAGTGTTGATGTGTCATTCATTGTTACTGTTCGAAATAAACGTAGAAAAACAAATATAGAACACAAAGATTTACGTGGTTCGATCACAAGGTGATCTACGTACACGGGCGAGGCAAAACAAGATTCAACTATAATCAAAGAGAGTACAGTTTTCAGAAGTCGAAAAAACGACTTAACAAAACCTCATGGCTCACAAATATTTCCAAAACGAAAATCTCTATACTTCAATGAAAAAACCTAGCCGCGGTATAAATAGGGCTCCTCAAAAAATTTCCTTGGGGGCTATGCCCCTGAACCCCCCGAAACATTTGTTCACTTGCTTCAGCTTGGGCGGACCGCCATAGAGATTTGTTGATTTGCTCCGGGTTGGGCCAATCGGCCCAACCCTCCGCGTCACGAACTAAATCTCAATTTTTTCTCCACTTTTGGGTCGCACAAAAAATATGTCGGGTCGGGTGATAAACCGGACCGAGTACATAAAATTCAAGACATATTTAACAGTTACAGTTGTTCTTCTTCCTTTTGTTTTGGTCAAGCTAAGGGATATATAAGTTGAGATTGGCAAGATGATCAAAAAGATAAATTGACTACATTCCTTAAAACGTGTCCCTACTATTTATCACACAAAATTGCACGCCCAACTTGGACAGTGTTTCCCGAACAAAAGAAAACTTAAACTGTGTTTAGTCTTCTGCGACTTCAACATTGCTGATGCGGAACTTGAAAATCTTCTTGGAATTGCAGAGCTTCCTCAAGAAGAACCCCCCATTGCCTCCAAGTGTCATTAGTCCACACACCGAGTACACAACCTTGGTCACGATTGCCATAATGACCACCAAGAACGCGGGTGGTATTAAGAACATGACCAACAGACCTGGCATGCCCAGTGGGACTTGGCACGACCACTTCAGCGTTGGCAGCTTCCTCCGTAGTCACCGTGAACACGAGTAGCATCCCAAAGCTGTACAAGAAGTTCGCCGGCTAGACATGTCTGTGAAGTCCATGTAGGAGACGCCAGTACTGATGAGGGTGTACAGCAAGATCCCCACCCAGGGAGTGCCAAACAATTTAGACCATGCGGCGAAAAACTCAGGCGGGATCCCGATATCTGCCATGCCAAAGACCTGGTAAGCGTTGTTGAGCTGGGCCTCGAAGAGCCCGATTGTTGACAGAACTGTGCCAACCTCGATCTAGATCTTAAGCCACTTACTGGTGATCAGGTCGACCCAAACGACGTAGAACCACTTGCTCTGGTCCACGGTGGACAGAGTAATCAAATAAGAGACTAGTAAAATCACCGCCACAAGCAGGGCTAATGGAAAATTCCTCTGTGGCTGCCCCGTTGGTATTTTGATGAATGGAATTTGCTTATGAGGAGAGTGGACAGGCTGAAACTATTGGTTTCCAAAAGACAGTACTTGAAGGTGAGACTGTAAAGTTTCCTCAGGGATCTAAGATGAATGAAAGAGATTAGGCAAAAATCAATCAACTTATGCATATGGACTTCCTTGAAATGGTTCAATTGTGCTGTAAAACGAGTCTCACATTCTGGCTCTCATTAGTTAAAACTCTACTTAGACAAAACTAGCCTATATTTTTTTCATCAAACCTAAAAAAAAAGAATTGATGAACTGGGGAGAAGCTAGAGAACAGATGAAGAAGATGAATAGTAGGTATTTTTGTTGTTTTTTTTTTTTAATTAGGGTGTGGATGAAGTCAATATACATAAGTTGACATGGCACCTGATCATTTATGTGCAGGAGATCCCCCTTAAGTCGCGCAAGGTCCCGTTGGTTCTCAAAACATGAGGCAAGATCGGAGCAATACTTTCAGTTTCTTCCCCGAATCAAACTTGTTTGTTTTAATTTATTTTCACAGGAGTCGCACCAATTTGGTCATCCTCACACCAAATCGATCAGAAAGTTTAGAGAAGCTCGTCAACCCCTCGCGTTTCTTGAATTGGACAGAACCAGCTTTGTTCGGGGGCAGCTTGATTCGCTGATATAATCAAATGCCAAGTCAATAGGCGGGTCGACTACAAGTCAGATTGGTCGATGCATGAATTATCTGCTATTAATAAGGCATGTACGGCCAGTTAATTGAAGTACAATTAATCATGATTTGTTCTTATCTTTGGCGTACGTAATTCCATGTTTCTTTCTTCTTCTATGTTCATGCGAACATCAATGCGGGTTTCCCTCCTTTTGTCTTCTCTACAGTGGTTTTGTTAATTCGGGCAACTACTTCCAATGATATTAATTCCTTGCATGTCCAAAATAAGTAAAAAAAACAATGAAAACACTAATTTATATGCCTAAGACGTCCTCTTATATATCAATTCCAAATTTAGGATTTTTAGCCCTCTTAATTTCAATCTTGTTTTACTGATGATGAATCTTTTGACTTTCAGCAATCCACTAATTTCTTCTGTTCCACTTACATACATCTTGCACTTCACTTAACTTATTGAATAGGTTACACCACTTTCGGAATTACAGAGGAATATGCATATTTTGCTATTGAAACAAGTTGCTTCTATTGAGGTCAATAGCTTCTTCATATTGCTAGAAGCTAAAGCCACGACACACGCTTTTTAGAACAAATAAATAATTTCATAGCACTCAACACAAAATTATCTCACTCTTTAAAGAGCATGAACACTAGGATCATATATGTGGATGCTCACACTTTAATTCGCCCTTCTACAATTATGGCGAACCTGACCAATATTTCCGGTTAACGGCTTTATATTCCCCATCTTGACCATTGATTTCGCGAAATCTTTCCAAAATGTGTTGGCATCTTCGCTGTACGTCCTCACTAGCTCGTCGGTGTTGCCACCACCGAAGAGTGCTTGATCTGATCCAAGAAGACCCTTCTGCTTCAACAAGTTCTTGTAGTACAACGTGTCGAAGCGCGTCGAAGTCGGGTCCAACTTAGCGAGGTTTGAGTCGCTTTCGGATTTGGTGCGGGGGCAGAGGGATTGGAGCTTCTTTGCGAATTTGGGGTGGATGTTCGAGTCGTTATGGGCCCGGTCCTTGAAGGTAAAGCATTGCGCAAACCCTAGAGTGTGTCCACCAGAGAGAACGACTAAGTCTTTGGCGTCTAGGCCTTGTTTTTGGAATGTGCTAGTTAGTGCGTTTAGGTCCATGAATGGAGCCGGAAGGTCCGTGTTGGCGGTCGTCCTGCTCGCTGTGGTTGAGTCTCTTCTTCCAAGCCTTACGTTCCACCATGGCCCTCCAAGCTACATTAAAAAATACCAAGAATCGAAATCATCAACAGTTCATATGTAAATATGAGCTATTACATTGATTAGTTACGTGTATATTCACTAAAAAAAATTCGATGTATGCGCAACCGCTTACCGCAACAACAGAGTCTCGAGCAGCAACTGCCAAAATATCTGCGCAAGAGACCACCGCACGGCCACAAACTTTGTCAACCTCCTCCTTGATTTGATCTATCACTTCGAAACCTCTAGCAGAGTTGTTGTTTGCGCCAGCGAACTTTTCGCTATCGATGGTCGGCGTCGGATCTAGGAGTACCGAAGCATCACAGCCCTGGATGATCAGCCAGAACAATGTTTAATTCAATAGACATACCACACGCAGAAAAACCTATCATCACAATCGGTAATAACAACGTTAGTAATTACAGAAATAGGCAATATGATGTACGTTAACGAAACAGTCATGGAAGTGCAGACGCAGCAAGGAAGCACCCATGCGTCTCTCTTTCTTTACTGCCGCCTCGACAACGCCTCTGATGGTCGGCAAAGCTTGAGGACAAGCGTACTCGTAGTAGTAAGGCGTGAGGCCAGTGTGGTGATAAGGAGTAGAGAAAGCTGTGGCCGCGATGCTCAACAAGAGGACTGCAAGACAACGATTCCTGCCTTTCGATTCCATCCTAGGCTCCAACCGAGGAAATTGATGGGAATTGATAGGACAAATCGCACACGTGAGATTGATTTCAAGTGGGTCTTGTGAAGTCCTGGGGTGGGTACTATGTTCATTTATAGGAGAACAGAAAAGAGCGTGTCGACGATACTCTTCCTGCGTCGGCAATGGAGGACTTGGCCAAAGAGTTCATGGATTAAAGATTACTTGCGGGTGTTCATCAGTCATAGCCATGCATGCAAGAAACAGGCACGTGCTGCTCATTTTTCTCACAATGTAATAGCTAGGGTTACGCGCTTGGCTATGCAAATTTGGCTCAACCATAACTGGAAACTAGTCTATCTCTTAGCTGTAATTCCAAGCAAAAATGAGTGGGAATAGAAAAATGGGAATGCACTCATGGTTGAACAAATCCAAGTCGTGTGCCGGCGGATTACTTTTCAATCTATATATTTCATGCCTTTGGTGGAGAAGTGGTTGCCCTTGGAACTTAATTCTTGTCCAAAACCCGACCGTTCGCATGAAATCAATGGCAAAAAGAAAATTGTGTATGTTACATCGGACTAATTGCGACAGAAAATGACTTTGAAGTTTAATAAGGATGGAGAAATTCATTTACCTGAATGTTGGTTGAAAGATTTTGTCGAACCACTGTCAACTATTTTAGAAGCTTAAAGTTATAAATAGAAGAAGACCACATGTATGTAAATATCATATAAACCTAATTTGCTATGGGATTAGCAACGGAATGTAGAATTTAAGATACGGGGTGCTACGCAAAATAAATTGGGGTAAAAGTCCAACCCGAAATGTTAAGTTAATAGATAGAGAGAGATCACTTGTATAAAAATAGCATACATATCTCATAGTCAGGCGACGTGGAATATTTCATCACCCCTACTTACGTGCAAGTCGAATTAAGAACGACATGTGGAATTTGACGAGCGGGGTGGACGCACACGCAAAATAAACTGGGGCAGAACCCGATTTTGCTACCATGTAAGAAAGTCCACCCAAAATCCTAAGCTAAATTATGTAATAGGAGAAACCACTTGCATAAAAAGAGCATATAAACTTTATAGTCAAGCAATTTGAGATATTTCAATACCTCCTCTCACGTGCAAGTCAGATTAAAAATGACACATAGAATTTGACGAACAAGGTGAACGCACACCCGAAATAAACTGGGGCAAAACCTGATTCTAATATTATAAAATACTTTATAAGATTACTGCCAACTGTTTTAAAAGTTGAAATTTATAAGTAGAAGGATATCACATTTATATAAAGAATACATAAACATAGACAAGCAGTGCTCGTGATATTATAACATGTGTAAAGATTTAATTATCATGACTAATTAACTTTACACGTTTGTTATGTAATCAAGGTGCTTGTGAAAAATTAGTACAATAACCGGAAAAAAGCTGTAAAATGGAAGGACCGTGTCAAAGCAGGCACAGCTAAAAGTGTCCTAATCATATGTCGGATTATCGTGTCCCTGCTGTCTAGCATAAACCTTGTACGTAACAAGAAACCGATTGTCCACCAATTTGTTAAGTTTTAATTGTAGGTTTAGGTAGAATTGAGGGGCCGTCGCAATATCTTAAGTCACGAGTACGACCCATTGACTTGTCGACTGTTGTATCACTAAAGATATCGTTTGGAAGCATCCACGAATTGTCTAGGACAACTAGCGCAAAACCCCTCGATTTTGCCTAGACTCGGTTTATCTATGAGCTAACGTAGTGCTCTTGACTTGATTAGACTCTGTCCAATTTCGGCAAAATCCTGCAGAGGTAATAATTACAGAGTTATTTATGACCTAATGTCTTCGCATGTTCTAGGGTTTTTCGCCCTTATTAGGACTCTTGTTTGGGTTTGCCTATGAATCTAGTTAAAGGTGCAGTCGCTCCAAAAAAAGCTTTTGATTATAATGAAATGAGATTATTCAGTTTTTTAATTGAGATATAACATCTTCTAATTTTGGATAAATTTGTCATAAGTGTACCGATTTTAGATTTTTGATGGTCAGTTTTGGATAAATTTTTCACAAGTGCACCAATTTAGGGTTTTTTGTAATATTAACCCTTTATTATAATGAACTAATATTATGCAGTTTTTTAATTGAGATATGACATCTTCTAGTCTATCATAATTTCTAATTACTTGATTTCTCCTTCCTTTTTGCAACTCGAAGGAATTTTGTTGTCTTGTCTTATCAAGGGAGCATCTTCCATATTCTATAAACATTAGATATCAAAGGCAATATTAAGCTTCCCTAATTGGTATATAAGAGCCTGATTCACATGCATACTAAAAGGTTCACCATCCTATACCCATATTCAGACACTTTTACGTATTAAAATTACCCTGTCGGAGCTCAGAACCTCTTCATCATACCTGTTGGATAGCCAAAATTTGTCTCCATATTTCTCTTCTTTTCCATTTTCTTTTCTGCTTCTTTTTTCATTTTTAAAATTTGCCCCTGCATCTTCTCTCTTCCCTTCTCTCTTTTCTAGGGCTGACCAGTTTCAGAGTGGATCATTTCTCGACCTCAAATCGGGGGATCCGAAGTTGGTCTTGTGACCCCTAGTTCCAAAAAATTAGAACCGAAAACCGAATGAGTCAATTTTGGAATCGCCGATTCCCATCCTGTTCTCTGGTAGGCCAATGTTATGTTTTAAGAAAAAACACAACTCTTAAAATAAAATATAAAAGTTGCACCATTTTGTTACAAAAACATTTGTTCATCAAGTGATTATTTTATTATTTCTTCATGTTAAAGATGGTTCATTCCTTGATGGGTGTAAATTGCATTTTTTTAATTTTCTTTTTCTAACAAAGGATTCAAAACCAATTCAACCCGGGTAGAACCAACCTATCCAGCCTTAGAACAAGGAACCTAACTAATACATGGGCCAATCGAGACAGAAATTTGTGCTAGAAACTGACAACTCTACCTTGATAAGCTTTCTGCAAGATTGCTCTCTCTGCTCCTGAGACATTGAGCCACTTATCACAGAATGTTTAGGCTTCTTGGCCCTTTTTTAGGGTCTTGAGCTGACCTTAGGCTCTCGAGATTCAAATAGACTAACAAATTGGGTTGTAAAAGCTTCCAAATTAAAGGCCCTTCCACATTATTGAGTTTCTTACTTACCACCCCCCTTTATAGGGAATCCTGTGTTTTGATGCCCTTACTCTAGAGAGCTTGTTTTTTAAATGAAACAATAAGCCTATATACGTGTGTATGTGTGTGTACGCAAATCTTCGTAGTCCGCGAGAAAACTAGTCGAAGATCACCTCAAGCGACCTCAGGTGAAAGAAAGTAAATCAATGTTTAAAGGATTTCGCAAAGGAAATTGAACTCAATGGGTTCGATCAGTGGCTTTCCAAACTTTCGGCAAGCACATGAAAATTAACCTTGTTAATATGCAAATCCAACGAGTCCTTGACTTGAAGTTAATGGGTATAGAGCGCATATTTAGAGGGTTAATTTTCAAGTGTGAGTCTCCCCTTCCTTATCAACTATAGCTTGGCATTCAAGGAGGTGGATCATGGGCTTTCCAATAATCTGGGCCTTAAGCCCTCAAGTGAATACGTGGATGGTTAGTGGTCTATGGGTTTATAAGCAATCTGAATCTCAGGCCCACTCATCATCAACCCATCTCAACCCTGTAAAACGGGATGATGCCACTATGGTACTTCTATAGTCATGCAGCTTTAAGAATTATTCTTAACTACAAAGACTGTGTAGCTTTTATGTTACATAATTTACATCGACCTCCACAGATAATATGATTAATTGATTACTTGTTAGAAGTAAAACCACGCATTTCAGCAGGTGAAATAAGTAGGTTCTTGGTTATACAGCCTGTGTCACCAAATATTTATCCGTATTTCATTGGAAAGTCTACTTCCTAAGTTTGCCTTGCTAGTTGCTAGAATTGTTGTAGCTAAGATTTGTTGAAAATTACGCTGGAAATAATTGTATCAATTGCAAAGAAATCAAATTTTGGCATATTGAGTAATTAAGATTAAATTAATTGCCTGGTTGCAAAATCCACTGATTTTCAATTTTCAATGACTTTGTATGAGATTTTAACACAAAATCTCCATATGTTCCTTCTTTGCTGTTGTTTGGAGAAACACTATTGGAGTGGAATAATGTTGAAAGTTAGGTAGGTTATTTGCCTAACGAGGCCAACCACAAAAAAACGTGGAAGGGAAAGGAGTTGTCAAATTTTACTTCCAAAGCTCTCTTGTCGTGCAATGTGTATACAATACTTGTGGAATTCGGAAAGAAAAATGCTAGATGTCTTAAGAATTCTTACTATTATAATTTGCTTTGCGTGAATCCCCGGTCATAGAAAATTTGATTGGGTTTAATTCTAACGCAATTTAAATTTATTAAAACGCTAAATAATGAATTTGTGATCACGCCACGTGTCACAACCACATGAAGACCACTTTTATGTGCTTGTAGATAGATATTAAAAGTGGGATTAACCATCCAAAATAGACAGAACCTTTTATTATTAAAATAAGCTTGAGAGCATAAGAGATGAAGCACAAAATTCAAAACTTTGAAGACAGCAAAGGTAAAACCCTGAAGGAACATTAATTGACTTTCCCACAGCTCTTCCTAATCTGACCGCTTGAGCCGGTGAGCGGGCTGAGGTTACCCATCTTCACCATGGCGTTCGCAAAATCTGTCATGAAAGTAGCCGAATTGCTGCTGTAAGTGTTCACTTGAGCGTCCGTGGAACCACCACTGAACAATTGCTGGTCTGAGTGAAGAAGCCCCTTTTGAATCTGCAAGTTCTTGAAGTAGGCGTTGTCGAAGGACGTCGGGCTCGTGGTGTCGAGAGGAGAGAGATTGTTGTCGCCTCCGGAGCTCGGACAGTTCGCTTTCAGCGAGGTTGCGAACGTGGCATTGATATTGTTCTCGTTGTAAAGCCGGGTTCGGAAAGTTGTGCATCGAGCTTGACCAATCGTGTGCGACCCTGTTAAATAATCGAACAATTTGTAAATTGATCTTAGTTTATCGATCGAACCTTACTATAAATTCTTTATTAAAAGGTGCCAAAAAAAAAATAATGACCTGAGAGTGCCACCATTTCTTTGGCGGTGAAGCCTTTGTTAGAGAAGGCAGTGATGAGGCCGCTAAGGCTCAAAGTTGGGGCAGGGATGTTGCTATTAGCAGCACTTTGGCTTGCGGTGGTTGAATCTCTTCTTCCCAGCAAGACTGTCCAACTTGGGCCACCTAACTAAAATTTTAAATAAATAAAATAAATCCATACGTGTTAGTATCAATATAGCACGGGGAACATAACATGTGATTTTTTTTCTTCACAATTGATCGCTAGAATTGAGAAGAAAACGTGCACTTACGGCAACGACGGAATCTCGTGCAGCGACTGCCAAGATGTCAGCGCAGGACACGACCCCAGGGCACTTGCTCTCCACTTGGGACTTGATATTGTCGATCACATCCAATCCCCGAATGGAATTGGCATTCGGGCCGGCGTTCTGCTCCCCAGTGAAGTTCGCGGTGTCGTCCAACAAAATTGACGCGTCGCATCCCTGTTTCATATTTTGCACCACGCATTGTTAATCAATCAAATCGATCCGATTGGAGTTCATTAGATTCAACGGTGGAAGTGCAAACAAGTTAAGTGCTATAACTTTTCCTGAACGTAGAGTATGAACATTGATTAATTTCCCTTATCCCTTTCCCCCCTTTTTGTCCCCCATTATGAACGCCTAGAGACACCAGTTTTGACGGGGCGACACTAAATAGGAAGCTCTCCAACAACTTTCTCGTGCCTTTTGACTTTGCTTCGTGCTGTCTAATGCATCCAATAATTGTTGTGTTAGGAGCAAACCCAAGCCTGGCAGGACAAAATGATTGTGCTCTTGTGTATGAGAGAGGGAGAGATCCTCAAGTGTTCTTTAAATCAAGGTTTGACGTCGACATGGAGCGTTCTTCATTATTTAACAGAGGGAGACACCGACTTCTTGTTTTTTTCTAGAATTAGCCTGAGTTTGGTCTTCTGGAATGACCAATTATATATTGATTAAATCGAAAATCTAGACTATTTCCAACCTTCACAGGGAAAAAAAAAAGCAACCCATTAATTTAATCGAGAGTTTGTAAACATATCATATTTATTATTAAAAAAAACGACCGGGTTTTGAATATCAAGATCCAAATGGAGACACGTTGAATGGAGAAAGGTCCATTAGAATACGGGTAACTCTTAAATTTTGTACAAAGAACATGACGAGGATAAAAAAGGAAGGTACACTAAAATGATTAGTAATTTAGATTGACACTCTAAATTCGCGTGGAAGTAAACTAATGAGGCCATGCACAAGGCGCGATTTGCTTGTTCAAGCTCTAATATGATTTTAGAATGCCATTGGATTAACAAATTTCATTAAAAATGATATCTTACCATAAAATAACATTTTTAAATGTAGAAAAGTATGGCAACCACAGTGACGGTGATCAAAATATGATTAAAACCTAATGAAAAAGACTGATTGGTTTGCCAAATGTGATAACTGAGTAAAGTCAACCATCAACATGTAAAGCCATGGCCGTCTCTCTCTCTCTCTCTTTTTGCCAGCTCCAACGTTTAGGACTTTTGCATGATGTGATTCATCGAGTTCATTGGATTTAAACCAGGAAGTTAATCGCACACTCATCTGATAAACAACATAGTTTTTGTAATAAAAGAAAATTAGAACATACACTGTCGGCCCAAAGAAAACTTTACATAACCATTCTTGTCCACCCTTGATTTGATGATCCTAATTACCAAATCTCTCGCTAACCGCCAAATTAAGGGTGGATAAGGCCATTTGTGGAAAAATAACTTTACGGTGGTAGTGTATGCTAAAAATACTCAAGAAAAGTTTTCTTTTTGAACTACCAAAAAAAAATTTCTTGTTCTAATAAACAGAATGGATTATTAATAAAATAAACTCACAAAAAATGCATGGCACAACAAGATATCATAAAGGGTCGGGCTCAACTAATTTAATATGTGAACCTTCTACCTACTGTTTGGTTAGTGAAAAAGAGAGTACGTAAGTTGCGTAGAAGCGAATCTAATCATTCTTTTGACTATGGGGTTGATTGGAACGTTTCACATGCACAAGCACAAAGATGCATCATGCATGCACACTTGCATGCTGCTTGAATGAAAAAGAAAAACAAAGACAAGTATCAATCGGAAAGAGAGGAAAGACTCAGATCAAAGGGACTTGCATTGACGAAGCAATCGTGGAAATGAAGGCGGAGCAGCGAGGCCCCCATGCGAGCCTCGCTCGAGATGGCAGAGCTCACGCCGGATTTAATGGTGGAGAGGGCGCTGGGGCAGGATGTGGAGTAGAAAGTACTGGACAGCTGAGCAGAAGCTGTTCCAAGAAGGAAACACAGTAACAAAAAGAACGCGGGTTTGACAGAAGAGCTCTCGCAACCCATCGCTCAGTGAAGAAGAAGATGGAGAAAAACGAAGGAGGAGGAGAAGCACAAGCTTGATATGGCTGTGCGTGTAGTGTGTTTGTGGGTGTGTTGCAATTGAATGAACTCGGGTGTATTTATACAAGAATTTCACTTTGCTTTGTTATGCTTTCTCTTTCTTCTCAAGTCAACGGCATCGGATGTGAACATCTATAATATAAGAATTTATTAGTTTGAAAAAACAAGTTCAACAAAAAAGTGCATGAACATATACATGTAGCCCGATCATGCGTAGTCTGGACTAATAAGCTTTCTATTTGCAGACAAATCCGAAGCTTGCCGTATAGGAGTTTTTCGCCCGACAGATAACCATAGGACTGTATCATCCTGTCAATTCTAAGCAAATATAACACAACCTATCGTCATATCGGATTCTAGTAGTAGTTTCCTTATGAGATATGAAGCCAAAAATCTCCTCACTTTCAGCTAGAGTTACTTTCCTTCTATCCTAAAACTGCTTTTGGACTTTCAAGAAGATTCATGCGAATTGAAGAAGATGGCTAATTTTGAAAAGTATGAATATATAGGTCCAATTGCATGTGTTTTTTATTTTATTTTAATGGATCAATATCGAGAAGTTGGGACATGTGTTGGTTTTTTGACTCGCTCTCTATGTTTATTTTCTAGTGTCCAAATTTTCATTTTTGGTCTTGAACTCGCGTATATTTTTTCAAGAAATCCTCAAATCGTCAATTTGTTTAGTGAAGTTCAATAACTTGCATAACTTTTCTAATAAACCCCATCCGCCTCGAAAGCCGGCAAGAGTCAGATGTAGAAAGCTCGAGGGCTGTGTTCATGTTTAGAAATTTCACTACTCAAGTCCCAATTGTGTGGAACTTATTTTTGAAGTTTCTAGTCTCGGGCGGCGCAAATTGTCCAATCAGTCCTCAACCTACTGTACAGATGCAAATTCAGTCATAAACTTTTAAATTTTGCCAATTTAGTCCTAAACCTTTGCACGAAATTCCAATGTATTCTTTCCGGCCATTTTCACTGGAAATCACTTAAAGAAATGTACAAATTCAAGGCCTAAAGTGAAATTTTAACTCAACGGTACACACTCCTTTTTCCCAATTAACATTTATAGTATACTTCTTTTCAAAACAAAGCCCACCTATGTCACCAGAAACAGCAAAAAATGAAGAAATTAGTTCAGAAGTTGTCAAAGTTGGATTTCGTCTGGAGAGATATTGACTATTAGGGAAATTTGCCACATCCTTGCGAAGGTTCGCCATCTCCATTTGATGAAACATTGACTTTCACCAACAAAGACAAGCGGATTACGCCATCTAGCATGCAATTATGGTCTGTCCCGTCCTTAAAGACTTTGTAAGGCTCAATTGATTGCATGCATGGTATACTTTGGAACTTGCTGCATGACGACCATTCCTCTTTGTTGAACTCGTAAATATAAGATATGGTTTCCATATATATATAAATGAAATTCTGTACATATTGGACTGCAATGTCCTAACGATCGCATCTTGTTCTAGCCGAGATTTGAAAAAAAAAATTGCAGAAAATTGAATTAGAAATAGTGTGGTAAACTCTTCTAGCATACAAAAGTATGACCCGGTTGTTTAGATACATATATCATCCTACAGTCCACATCCCGGTGTAGGTTAGTCGTAATATTTTATTTATTGTAGCTAAGTCATGCCGAAACATTCCGTAGTCCTATAATATTCATTTAGAATAAAGATGCGCAAAGCCCATCTTAGATAGAATAAACTCCAGACCCATGGAACATCCCACTAACCTCATGGACTACAAATGACGAGAGCCAAAACTCAGACGGATTGGTCAAAACACGGAGCTAATAACACTTGGCGGTGTGGAGATTCGAAATCATCTAGTGCATCTAATTCGGATAAGCATCAATTATACTTCTGAATTAATAAGTCAATCCCTTGGGTTAGTCGGTGATATTTCTTTGCGTGCATCATTTTTCAAACATTCGCTGTGTGAATGAAATTCACATCAGGAATCTAATACGGTCAACATTTCGAGTGATTACTAATCATACATATTCTCCTTTATAGTCCTTTTGATTAGCTTACAAGCAAATTAACTAATTCGTCAGACAAAATGAATTTCGTGGCAATATCGAATGAGTGCGTGCCAGTTTTTCTCTGCTCATTCAATTTTTAGGATAAAATATACTCGATCACACTTCATTATTCACTGAATGTAGCTGTCTTGCACGATGTTGACTCACTCGGTTGGATAAGGATAATCACACCAAAAAATGTAAAAAAATTTCTCGTTGAATACCGATATCCCTAGCTATTTTTCGTCATACAAATACCTCAAACTCGTGCCAATTTCTAGAAAATAACTTCCGTTTGTACGGCCGTTAAAAACCCCACATGGCAGCGTGTGTGCCCGTTAGAAATCTGAAATGGCAGTATGCATCCATTATTACGTCAGTTCCGTTTGTCTGGCGTTTTCCACAAATACTACCATTTTGCATTTTTTAATGACCGTCATGGACAGAGGCCTCGCGGAAGGTAACTTTAGGTCATTGATACAAGTTTGGAGGTATTAATGAGACGAAAAATAAAAGTTTAGGGTATCAACGTGTCCCGAGGACCTCTTCCAAGATCGTGTCAGAGAAAATTCAGGTCGTTTACTAATTAAAAGATTGGCCTTTTGGACTGAGTAAATTAGTTGGAAACCTTCAAATGGAAAAAAATTAGCTGTGATTAAATGTCGATCACTCGTTCATATCTGAAAAAAAGACAAGAAAGCTTTCAATAGCTAATGATCATATGTGGTCGCGGCCGATCGGAATATGATCTGAAAGTGGTGGAGGATGAAATGTCTTTTCCACGGGACCCTCTTTCTGCTCAATTTCTTAAAGTGCCTTCATTGGGATTTTGTCGTGAAGGAGCAATACTTTTCATGCATCCTATTCAAACATGAGATCTATGCATGCGAATCATGATTTCTCCGCTTGATGTTTCCTAATTATTGAGATTACAACATCTCGTTCGATGTGATTGTAAAAACTTAAAGTTGACTAGTTACGAACCCAACCATATATATTTACTTCACGAGCCTCCATTGCGTTATTTTCACATAATCTACGGACCAAAATGAATATATGTGCTAGTTTATGGATTACATTGAGCAAATTAAACGTCTAGAGCTCGACATTGAACATTGGGCTAAAATTTATTGACCACATTAAACAAATTAAAAGTTCGAGGATGACATTATATATTAGACCAAAGTTTATGGATCATTTGCGTCGTTTTCTCAAAATTTTATATTGAGAAACAAAGTGTTGAGTGATAGACTTGCCAAATGAAGTTCCAACTTACATTTCAAGAAGTAAGTTGAATTGAGGTTATCCAAGATGGTCAACCTCATATCAAAGGTTAACCCAAGGTCACCGAAGGCCCCCCGAAAAAAAAAACCCACAAATGCCTATGCTTTGGAGTCAAAGGGAATCAGTAGAATTTTCTCTTCAAGTGAAATAAAAAACATTCCTGCTAGTTTTTATATTAGAGCTGCCCCATTTAGTATTTATGCTTTCATCGTTAATATAAATGCATATGTGTCTGTCACTGCCACTTAATTAAAATGGAACTACCAATTTCGGTTCCCGCAATGGTTTTATTCGATATTTTATAACTTTCTTTTTTTGGTCGATGATATTTTATAACTAGAATGCCTATTTTTTTCGATCCAGTTTTTCCACTAATGTGAGCCCCGGTTAGGTTCAGGAATGACACACTTTTTTGTCTTGAGGGGACACGAGAAGGGACTAATGAGGGAGGAGAGAGACAAGCGGGCAATGAAGGCCCTTGTGCGTAAATGCCGATTGTGACTTCGTTGGATGATCGACAGCAGCAGCCACAAGCGATTGGACAAGGGGAGAGAGAGAAAAAGAAAAACGAAATTAAAATTTTCCTAAAATGAATATATTTGAGGGTAACGTGAAGCGAATCAGACATTTTTTTTAATGGAGATCGTAGATAAGACCTGTACATGAATATATCCCTCTCCCAGTATTAGATTTCACGGTATAATGCCAAAATTGAACGTCATGAACTTCTAGCAAAAATTAGATCGATCTATTTGAACGAAGGCCATTGAGCGCAAATGCCGACTGTGACTTCATTAGATGATTGACGGCGGCGGCCACAAGCGATTGGACAAGGGGAGAGCGAGAAAGAGTAAATTAAAATTTTCCGAAAATGAGTATTTTGGGGTAACGTGAAGTGAATCAAACAGTTTTTTTAATGGAGATTGTAGATTAGAACTGTACATGAATATACCCCCTCACCCACTATTAGATTTCACGGGACAATGCCGAAATTGAATGTCATGAACTTCCAGCAATAATTAGATCAGATCAATCTATTTGAATGTGAGGTCGAACAATCTCACTAGGGATAACCTTTAAGCCCAACTGGTGGAAGTGTTTTTCAATCGCAATCCGGTATTTTCGCATCACAATTTCAACGGTCAGTTCCATGCTTGGATGTCAACTTCTGGGACAAACGCTAGGGACGAAACTTGGACAAGTGCAACGGAATGATCTTACTATCAAAATGATCCATCTCGAAACAAACCAAAGTTTTAGGTGAAGAGACTCGTTTTTCTTATGCATTCCGAAAGTTGACTTTGACCCAGCACATGCAATATAAGACAATTTGATCATGCAAATGTCAAGCGGGGTTTGGCAAGGTTGGTTCACAAAACACAGCCACCGAAAGTTAAAAGCTAGAAGAGCCAAAATAGTAGTCTCGCACCACGTGTTGACCAAACTGGGGTGGGATTTTGCCTTTGCCAAAAGGGTTTCGAGCATAGCAGAATAGCACTTCCAGAAGGAGTCCTAAACCTAAACTCGAAGCATAATCGAGTCTTAAAATGTTTCTTTCATAAAATTGTGTCTTAAAACTTTGGATAAATGTATGCTCGGACAAGCCCCCTTATTAACAGCATCGGCTAGATAAGCCGAATTAGAAGTTTTAAGGACTCAATTGCATAGGACCATGTTATGATTATCCCTATGTTTGTTGGGGAAATTATCCTATCAGTCCTAAACTTATTGAACGAATGGCAATTCAGTTATGAACTTTCTGCTAAATTCCAATGTAGTCATTATTATAGCTAGCAGGTATCACCTAGAGGGGGGTGAATAGGTGATTCGAGCGATTTTTATGAATTTAAAGCGGAAACGATTTATAATCAGTAAAATCTAAACAATGTTCAAATTCTAAATGTGATAGTGTGTAGTGTAAACAATACAAAAGGATATTAGGGATAAAGAGAACTACACACAAGAAGTTATAGTGGTTCGGCTTAGATCAAGCCTACGTCCACTCTCCCACGCTGACAGCCTACTGGCTGGATTCCACTATGTGATCAAAAGAATTACAAGATCCGAGTGATATCACTCGATGAATGATATAACTCTCTATCTCACACAATCACTTTTACAGAGTATTCCTTAAAATCTTAGTATTTAGCTTAGGAAGGACAAGTAATAGAATCGAAATAAGCTCAGATTTTGGACTTGTTGATTCTCGATTTCGTTCTATACCTTCTGCTTCTCATTAGTCTCCTTTTATACTTCTCCATTTCTAAACTAGCCGTTGGACAGTCTTCAGAGGATCATCTTCTAATCTTCACCTTGGACAGATTTGTATAAGTGGATTAAGTAGCCGTTAGTTAACAAAATCCGAATCCCACTGAATCTGATCGTCCATACAACCAGAATCTTGGTTTCCATAAGTAGAGTTTTATCCGTTGTGATATATATTTTCATAATGTTTGATTGTCAATCAATTAGGCTTAGATTGAGTCAATCAAAACTTTCCTTTTGTGAAATTCATGCCAGATCACTAGCTGTTATGTTTCATTCTGAATAACTTCTGAGTTTGAAGAATTTCTAGTTCTTGCTTTACATTTAGAACCTGAGTCAGTGTAGGTCTTCAGTAAAGTCTGAGTCCTTCAAAATTAGAGTCTGAAGTTCTCTGACATATTAAGATAATGTCTAAGTGTCTATTTCAGTAGAGTCTGAACTTTTCATTCTGAAACTTGTAGAGTCTGAAGATCTCCTTCTGAACCTCGTAAAGTTTGAGCGTCTAGAAAGTTAATTTCTCTTGAAGTATTAAAGTTGTCACTTCCAAAATATATTTACCTAGATCAAAATACTTCAGAGTACATATCAGATTTACAAGATTAACATGGATAGTTTTGTCAACTACAAAATTTATTAGGAAATTTCCTCAACAATCTCTCCCCTTTTTTTTGGTGACAAAACTTCCATGCAGATTAAAAAATTTGATAAGATTTGAGAATAAAATGAACATAAATATCTATTAAGTGCATAAGACACAGATAAATGTAAGTGCAAATTGTAAGATCTATGTCCTTTTCTTTTCTTCAAGTCTGTCCAATAACCTGCATGTTAAAACGTATTATGTCTGCTTATCAAGTGATAATATCCTGCACCCTGCAATATATATTCTACAATATATTCTCCCCCTTTTTGTCAGCAGCAAAAAATAGATAATTAATGATCAAACTGAGTAATCATAGTATTAGTTCAAATTAAACATCTGAAAACAAAGTTTGAATTAAAAGGGAGATGAGGCAGGCTATTGTTTGGAAGGAGTGCGAACAAGTTGAAAATTTTCCAGGATTTGAACAGTTTCATCAATTCTGAGAGAACATTGACCAACAGCATGCTCCAGATGGGTTGAACACTGAGCAATGGCTTTTTCAAGATCTGCTTTGTCTTGTTCTGCCTGAAGACAAAGATTTTTACTGTGTTCCTCAACAATGATTTTAAGGTTCTTCATATCCTCTTCGAGAACTGACTGCTTGTCTTTAATTTCTAGCAGAAGTTGAAGTATGGTCCTGTCCTCTGAGGATTGTCCTTGGACATGTTCAGATGCAGATTGTTCAAACTCACCTTCCCTTGTGGTTGGAATCTCCCCTTGAGCATCTGCATATTCTGCAGCAACATTCTCTGCCATCATTTGTTCAGGGTGTTGTTGTGGAGATGGACCTTCTTCTGTAATGATAGGAACAATGTATTGTTCCTATTGTCTCAGGCTCGAATCCTCTGGGGCTGGTTCTGAAACTTTGTAAACAGGTTCTGTGGACTCTTGTTCTGTCTCAAAATGTCCTTGACCAACATCCTGTCCTATATCAAGACTTTGTGTTTCATCCTCTTCATCTCTGAGGAGGAGTCTTCTTCTCTTTCTATACACTTGATAAGGACTTTTTGAGGTAGTCTGTTCCTTGGCTTTCTCATTTCCTTTGCTTTTGTCTTCTTTCTCCCTTTCTGCTCTTTCTTTTCTCCTTCTATCAAATGGTGCTTCTGACTGATCACTAATATTTCCTTTGGCTTTGCTTCCCAAAATCTCTCTATCCTTTCTGACGTTAAACTGCTTAAAGTTCATTTTAGCCAGTAACTTCTCCCTAGCAAACATTAAAGGAACAAAAGTCTTGCACAAATCATCAGGAACAGTAATGTTAAGAAAGACAAAAATCCTGCTGATCAATGCACCATAAGGGAGTTGACCCTTGTCCTTTAGTAGAGTTTTGTACATGTGAAGGATGATAAGATGAGGAAGGGAAAATGGAACTTCATTCAAAATTGCCCAAATAAGCTTGACTTCAAATTTAGATACATTTGTCTTAGATGATGCTTTGGGCCGCAAGCAGTTTATAATGATCTTATGGAAGATCACTGTCTTCTGCATCAGATCATAATAAGTAATGAACCGTTTTGATCTTCTTGAAAATTTGGATTTTCTAAGGCTGCTTTAGAGGCTTCTTCTTCACTAACATCAAAGGGAACAAACTGACTATATTTAACTCCAATAATAGTAGCCAATTGATCTGCTTTCAAATTATACTCCTTATCTCCAACAATAAACTGAATCCAATCAGGTGACAAAATGGACAGATTGTAGTAGAAGTATGCAGTCAATTTAGCATACATATGTGCAGATTGAAGGCAAAATTCAGATATTCTCAGTTTGTCAAAATGATATTTCACGAAAATGCCAGCCTTTTCCAGAAAGTTGAAATCAACACTCATATAGTTCATAATCCCTCTTGACAGCAAGAGTTTATAATACTCACTATGTAGGCGATTTCTAAACAGGCTTCCTTTTCCTTTTACTCCAGAAGCAATTCCCATTTTCTTCTCGAAATTATGAACCAGCTTGGCATCATCATCTTCCCTTGTTTTTGTAATATTAGAATCTGGGCTGATTCGTGACTTAGGACTTGTCACAACAGATTTCTTTAGAGAAGATTCTCCTACCTTTTTTTTTTTCCTTTTCATGATAGATTCTCCATTTGCTCAGAACTAGATATATTCTATCTAGAATGACCAGAGGCAGACTGTAACTAAGAATATGTTTCCACAAGCTGTACTTCTGATCTAAAACCATTGTCTTTTAAACATGCTTGTAAGACTGACTCAGAGGCATTACTCTTCTTCAATTTTTCGTAAGTTTTCCGGACAAAGTTCAGATCTTTAAAGTAAAAATCTATTTTATCAGAAGTTTTTGGAGCAGAAGACGGTTGAGATGCTTGAGGAGTGGCTTTCCGAAGAAGTCTGCTTGTCTGATTCTATTTCAGATGAGTCGGTAATCTCCATATGCTCTGCTGGTCCTGTATACTTTGAATCGCTATTAAGAATCCGCAATGATCGTCTTTTGAAAGGCATTGTGGTTGAGCGAAGATCCTTGGAAGAGAAAGGTTGGGTCTTTGAGAAAGAGAAGGAGTAGGGTCCGAGAAGGTGTGAGTTGGGAGCAAACAATGAAGAAGATTCTAAACAGTCAGGGTTCTATTAGGGTTTCTTACAGGGAGATAAACTTTAGTAAGAGAAACCGCTTTTAGGAGGTTATAAAAAGTGATTCAAATATTTAGGAATAAAAATATTGCTAGCACATTCAATCAAATAAATTCGAATACATACCTGATTTTCTTCCAAAAATAAAATATATGACCGATATTGCCATAATTTCCTGCCAGAAATAAAATATACCTTGCATTTGAGTCTGAACATGGCTTTCAGACTTAAATTGCTTGAGTCTGAAATATTCCTGTCTTAGAAATTCTTCAAGTAAAAGGGTAAGTAATGCATAATTTATTTCGGATAGATTCAAATGAAGATTTATCTAAAGATTTTGTGAATATATCAATTAATTGATTTTTAGAATCAACAAATTGAATACTCACATCATGGTTCTGAACATGATCTCTGATGAAGATATGCTTGATTTCAATATGCTTGGCTCGTGAATGTCGAATTGGATTCTTGGTCAGATTGATAGCACTTATATTGTCACAATTGATTGGAACATTTGATTCGTTAACTCCAAAATCTCTCAGTTGTTGCTTCATTTATAGAATTTGAGCACAACAACTTCCCAAAGTCACATATTATGCTTCTACTGTAGAAGGCGCAACTGTGTCCTGTTTCTTTAAGTACCAGGAAACTAACATATTTCCAAGTAATTGGCAAGTCCCTGTGGTGCTCTTCCTGTCAACTTTACAGCCAGCAAGGTCAGCATCAGAATAACCAATGAGTCTAAAATCTGATGTCTTTGAATACCAAAGACCTAACATTGGATAAGTTTCAATGTATTTGATTATTCTTTTGACTGCTGTAGGATGTGATTCCTTTGGGTCAGATTGAAATCTGGCACACATACATTAAATAATATGTCAGGTCGAGATGCAGTAAGATTTAGCAATGAACCAATCATGCTTCTGAATACCTTCTGATCAACTTGTTTACCATTTTCATCCTTGTCCAATTTGGACGACTGAGACATTGGAGTGTTTGTTTTCTTGTTGTTTTACATTCCAAACTTCTTCACAATCTCTCTTGCATATTTTTCTTGGCAAATGAAAGTACCATCCTTGGTCTGTTTCACTTGTAGTCCAAGAAAAAAATGTCAATTCTCCCATCATGCTCATTTCGAACTCATTCTGCATATTCTTTGAAAATTCCTTGCAAAGCACTTCATTAGAGGATCCAAATATAATATCATCCACGTAAATTTGAACAATTAAAAATTGTTTATCTTTTCTCTTAATGAACAGAGTTGTATCAACTTTACCTTTTGTGAAGTCATTCTGCAGAAGGAAATTACTTAACCTCTCATACCAAGCACGAGGTGCTTGTTTCATATCGTAAAGGGCTTTTTTAAGCTTGTATACATGATCAGATTTTCTTGGTTCTTCAAATCCAGGAGGTTGTTCTACATAAAATTCTTCATTGATGTAACCATTCAGGAATGCACTTTTCACATCCATCTTAAACAATTTAAAGTTATGGAAATAAGCATAAGCTAAAAGTAGCCTTATGGCTTCTAACCTGGCAACCGGTGTATATATTTCATCATAGTCTATGCCCTCTTCGAGTTTCTCAAAGTGAGGTTTTTATATTATCCCATTCCTTTGATAACCCCTCAGAAGCTTGTTCACTTTCATTGCATATGAGATTGGTTGTCCTTGATATGCGAGACCATTCACTATGTTAGTAAATCTGTCATGCATATCAGCAACTGATTCTTCTGACTTCATTTTGAAGGATTCATATTGTCCTAGCAATAAATTGATCTGAGTTTTCTTGGCTCGATCTGTTCCTTCATATGTTGTATAAAGGGTGTCCCAGATGTCCTTAGCTGATTCACAAGAAGAAATTTTCTTATATTCAATAGGTGCCAAGGCACAATAAAATGAATAAATTGCTTTTGAATCTAAAGCTTCTCTTTTTTATATCTCAGTTTGAGATAATGGAGCTTCTTCTGGTTTGCTTCCATCTAGCTTTTCTTTTGAAGCAGATGTAGGTGTAGAGGACTTAGGATTGACTCCTCTGATGACAACATCCCACTGCATGTGATCAATTGATCCGATGAACGCCTTCATCTTGTTTTTCCAGACGCTGTATTCCTTGCCATCGAAATATGGTGGTTTGGAATTGCTTTGTCCTTCAATGAGACTTGGAACACTCATGCTAGCCATAAGATCGTTAGCTCAGAAGTAAAAAGCACTTCAATAAACGAGCAACCTTACTCTGATACCAATTGTTATAGCTAGCAGGTATCACCTAGAGGGGAGGGTAAATAGGTGATTCGAGCGATTTTTATGAATTTAAAGCGGAAACGATTTAAAATCAGTAAAGTCTGAACAACGTTCATATTTTGAATGTGATAGTATGCATTGTAAATAATATAAAAGGAGATTAGGGATAAAGAGAACCGCACACAAGAAGTTATAGTGGTTCGGCTTAGATCAAGCCTACGTCCACTATCCCACGCTGACAGCCTACTGGCTGAATTTCACTATGTGATCAAAAGAATTACAAGATCTGAGTAATATCACTCAGTGAATGATATAACTCTCTATCTCACACAATCACTTTTACAAAGTATCCCTCAAAATCTCAGTATTTAGCTCAGGAAGGACAAGTAATAGAATCGAAATAAGCTCAGACTTTGGACTTGTTGATTCTCGATTTCATTCTATACCTTCTGCTTCTCATTGGTCTCCTTTTATACTTCTCCACTTCCAAAATAGCCGTTGGACAGTCTTCAGAAGATCATCTTGCAATCTTCACCTTGGACAGATTTGTATAAAATGGATTGAGTAGCCGTTGGTTGACAAAATCCGAATCCCACTGAATCTGATCGCCCATACAACCAGAATCTTGGTTTCCATAAGTAGAATTTTATCCGTTGTGATATATACTTGTCAAAGTGTTTGATTGTCAATCAATTAGGCTTAGATTGAGTCAATCAAAACTTTCCTTTTGTGAAATCCACGCCAGATCACTAGCTGTTATGTTTCGTTCTGAATAACTTCTGAGTTTGAAGAATTTCTGGTTCTTACTTTACATTCAGAACCTGAGTCAACGTAGGTCTTCAGTAAAGTATGAGTCCTTCAAAATTAGAGTCTGAAGTTCTCTGACATATTAAGATAACGTCTAAGTGTCTATTTCAGTAGAGTCTGAACTTTTCGTTCTGAAACTTGTAGAGTCTAAAGATCTCTTTCTGAACCTCGTAAAGTCTGAGCGTCCAGAAAGTTAATTTCTCTTGAAGTATTAAAGTTATCACTTCCAAAATATATTTACCTGGATCAAAATACTTCAGAGTACATATAAGATTAACAAGATTAACATGGATAGTTTTGTCAACTACAAAATTTATTAGGAAATTTCCTCAACAGTCATTTCAGTCAATTTTTATTGGAAATCGCCAATTAGCGTTCGTACAACATTTTCGGTGAAAATTTACCAGAAGGACTACAATGGAATTCCGTGAAAAGATTTATGAATAAATTGGCAAATTGAAAAGTTCAAGACTGAATTGTCATCTGTATAATAGGTTTATGATCGACTAGTTTGTTAGTGCTTGACACGCCAGTCGAATTTAATTTCACTCATGCGAACCACAATACTCGCACACAAGAAGCGTACCATTATGGTTACCTAATGTAAACTTTTGCCAAATGGTCAATAAGACTTTATACATATTTAGTGTCCCACATACACCAAGCATCTGACAATTAAAAGATAAAACATATAATTAAAGATGAATCCGTCACAATCTGGATTATCATCATCATTATCATCATGCATGTGGGGTTTCGCTTTCATGGTCGCAAGTAGTAGGTGAAGACTTACTATTCATGCGCATCACGATCAACCCTTTGAAGTCAAATAACGAAACGAGTGATCAAGTCGGCGATGGCAACATCAAACCTGTCCAATCATATGTTTGGTGTGATGCTTACTTGGGGACTCCAATTTCTCCCTTCGCACCTCTAGAAAAGTAGCGAATCTACATGATTCTCGTAATTTCTCAGCGTCGTAATTTGACGATCCTCGTGGGAAAGTGAAGTGGCGGCAGATAGAAACACAAAACAGGAAAGCGCCATGCATGGAAAGAGATGGGGAAATTTTATTTTCACGACCCCACACGCTTGCTTGATCCCACCGTTCTTTAGGGTTTGGTCACCTTGTCTGTCAGCTTCATCTTGGAGATTACACTCCAAGGTAGACTCTCTCTCTCTCTCTCTCTCTCTCTCTCTCTCTCTCTCTCTCTTTCTCTCTCTCTCTCTGGGTTCCAATCATTGACGTAGAGGACGTCGGTCAAGGCTCGAGCTCATTCATGACGTGGGTTCTTGGCACTTTGCCAAGTGAAAAGCAATCGACGCGTTAATTGTTAATGGATTGAAGCTGGTTCGTTCAAAGTTCTTTATCCTTTTGGACGATCCAGCATGGTGCCCACCATCCGCAATGGAAAGAATGACAGTTCTAGAAAACATGTGCTGGCTCTCTTTTGATTGATCGCTGCGCACGATGAAGGACTTTGGTGATACGTTTTGGGAGCGTGTGGTGATTGTAATAAGTCAATTCATTCGCAAGAAAGCCGAAAGCATTCTTCGAGCCCGACTGGATCACCGTAAAATAGAAAGTAGGTGTCTCCAACCACCGCAGTGCCAAGGCATAGATCCCCTCGGAGATCTGGAATGACTTAGCCAGTATTCAGGAAAAGATTCAGTCAGATTTATGCTCAGTTTGTGCCGATTAGTGTCTTGAATGTTACAACCATGTCTGTTTAGCAATTCACACATATCGAATGCTCTAAAAAGATTAGCAGTCATTTAAGATCAGAATGTAAATATAATTAGTTTATGAAAGAGAAACACTAAAAAACTCTGACATAGCTTCATATTGAACGAATCGGACAAGAAAATCTTGCATCTAACACTAAACTTGGAAGCTAGTTGTAGTTGATTTGAGCGAGGTTGTGGTTGGAGGACGATGCTTGCTATCGAGGTATCATCAAAATCATAGAGGACGAGGAGATTCGAGAAAAAGAGGGCGCGGGTCGTGAACCCTGGAAAACCCAAAGAGAACTTTTCTCTTGGTGATTGAGACAAGAGAGCTCGTCACTAAAGTTTATTTTATCTCTAAGAATATTAATTAGGTATATGGCATTCTTGCCAATGAATGGAGAAATTGTATGATACCACTAACCATATCGATACGCCGTTGTTTCTACCGTTTGATGAGACGTGAAAAGAAAAGGTATGGTAGGACATTCTTGCTCAAATGGTTGATAAAGCGACTGAATGGTTAGTTAAATTAAGGAACTATAGAAGCTCCCCCAATGATTAATGAGTTTTGGGCTCCCTTGTTTGGCTTTGAGCTCAGAGCCGAAAGAACTAGCTAGGTAGCTAAAACATTGAGCAAAACTTGCCATTTGGACTTGCATTGAAAGCACAAGGTACTAGTATAACGGAAAATTTGAATTTTCTGTAAAGAAAAATTCCAAAAATAGAGTTGGAAATACGATGTTCAATGAAAATTGCAAGAAATGGAAATATAATAGTAGTAAGTATATATTGCATTCAAAGCACAACGTACTCGTATACTAATAATATTAAAATTTTGATTTGTTAGAATTATTAAAAATAATTCAAAAAGAAATTAAGAAAAATTAATGGAACACATTTATTCAATGAAATGCGAATAAAGTACAAGTACATCTTCACATTTGAAAAAAAAATTGCACATATAAGTGCCGTAATAATGATCACACACAAATTACACTTTAGAGAATGTCTAACTAATTTGGTGTCTTCAGCGTTGCATCTCTCTTCATAATTCAAATGATCAAGTGTGATCATTGTCCTCTTCTTCTCATTGGGCACGTTCGGCGGGAGCCAATTTTTGTAATAACCAATCATGCCAAGTGTGGTTTGACAGCCAGTTTTGGGGGCAAAGATCTATTTCTTTGGCCTTTAGCGGTCCAGTCCGCAACCTTGTTTGCCTCTCTAAAGCAGTGGGCCAGTTTCAAATGGAGGAAGCCCAATAACAAGAACTTAGATTCAGTGATAAGCGGCTCCGCTTCTCATCCAAAGTGATCTGTGCCCTAAAGAGAGTTAATCAACGATAGATTGTCAAACTCCACTTGAAGCCTCTCTCCCGTTCGTGTAGCTAAAAAATTTAGGGTTTACACCATAGCCATAGCTTATGTCTGGGCTGCAGATCTCGATTTCACTGTCTTTGTGAAGCCGTCCACCAAGTGGCCGGATGTGACATCCTCAATCCGACACCGACTAATTACGCATCATTGGATTTATTCGGACTCGTTTAGGCATCAATCAAGAAGGTAAGGCCATCTTACCATCTTGGACCTGGATTAATTATTGGAATGTTGCACCTTAAAGTACAATGTGCACGATTGGTGTCTTATGATTGATTAACTTATAGTTTTCATTTATGTACAACTTCTAGAAGCCTTGATTGAGATGAGACAAATTTTAATCTTATCCTAGCAAGCTTGGGCGCCACTTTTGGGGGGAGAAAAGAGAAGAGGGCTCACTTGGTTAGCTTCTAAAATTGTCTTCCCTTTGAACTTCTTGCATTTGCCTAATTCTTGTAAGTATGATTACCTTAGGGGTGAGACTTGATGGAGATATTTTTAAAGGCAAGGCTAGCCTAAGCCTGAAACCTTTGAGTGCAAGAGAATTATTGGTCTCTCTCTCCCTTGCAAGAACACTTAATGATAACACTCTCATTTCTCTCATTTCTTATTCTCACTCACTCTCATCTCTCTCTTCCTCTCCCTCTCTTCTCTCCCTCACTCATGCCACCACCATCACTGGCCATCACCACCACCGCTCGCCACCACTAGCACCGCCGGCCACCACCGCCGCTGCTCGCCACTCACCGCCGTGTGCCGCGCCTTGTCACCGTCACCGCCGTGCCAACCGCTTGCCATGCCGTCCGTGCCGTGTTGACGCTCATAGCTCGAATGGTTTAGTAAGTGGTTCCTCTAAACCTTGGCTAGGGCGCTATTCTACAAATATCAGTCCTAGGTTAGTTTTGTTTGAGCTTATTCCCTCATGTGTGTTTGTGGATGTTCAAGTGGTTGTTGCACGTTGGTTTGGACCTTTTGAAATGAGTTTTGTGGGTTGAAGGTTGGTGGGTATCAACTAGAGTTTGAATTTTTGAAGATTGGTTTGAAGCCCGGATTTGTTATTACTGTACCTCTTCAGTTTACTATTTTTGTAGAGACTTTAGTGGGTCAAATATGAAGTTATATTCTTCACAAAAGTTGTTCTTCACATCTTGACGTTTAACATATTTTAAATATGGAATTTTTGGAGGTCATTTGGGTCACATGAAAGCCCATCTTCAAACCGTGTTTAAACTGCCCAGAAACGCTGTTTCTCTGACCTTTTTGCCTTTTTGAATTTTTATAAATTTTTGCCGATCTATTTTCAACAAATTTCTTTCACAAAAGTTGTTAAGGACTTTTCTTTGTATGACACATAAAAATTTGGAGGCTTTTAAAGGTGATTTGGGTACTGAAAGAGATGTATTTTGGGGACCGAGTAGCCTGTTCGAACAAACTAATATCTGTCTGGCTTTGAGTGATAAAAAGACATAATCAAAGACTGAACTGGGTTTTGTGATCTCATAAGAAATGTTTATCAAGGTGTTTTCTATGACATATCCAAAATTTAAAATTTTTGGAGTTTATTTACTATTTATTTTGAATGGATTTCAGTTATAGTGCAAGCTGTCCAGATTTACCCCAATTTCATAGATGTACTATTTTCTTTCACGTGTGATTACTCTAGTACATTTTATGTGTGCGAAATTTAGATGTTATAAGTGCATGAACATGAAACACTCTTGCATTGGCCTAAGTAGAAGATAATAATTGGCTTGAGTGGTTGATATACTTGTTTGATCACATAAAAGGTTCCGTACTCGTATGATTGCGAGGGACGATGTTTGATGGATTTCAGATGCCCGATAGATTTCGGTTGCTATTTGTGATATAGTTCAGAACGATGCTCTTAATTGAATGCCATCTACTAGTGAGGTCGAGATGATGCCGTGTCCGATGGGGTGGGACGATGCCTGGTTATGCCGGATGACCACAGACGCAAGTGTCGGTAGTGGCCATGAGCGGTCGTAATAATCGGAACACGTGTGGATATATTGTGCATAAATTATATGGCATGAGGTGTTCTTGATTAATATGTATGATTTTCGCATGCCGATTGAAAGCAAGACTTCACATGTGAATAGTTATGTGAATTTGATGCGCCGACGAGAGGTAAGAAGTATGCATGATTAATTGATGGTTTTGTGACATGCGAAGTTGATGAGTTACCCTTTGTGTTTCTGATGCGAGGTTTTATCCTACTCGAGGTTTAGCGGTTCTGCTTATTGAGATTTTCTCATCTGTTGTTGTTCACATCTTTTCAGGCCCTTAGTATAGATACCCGAATAGTATGTTTTGGGGTCCCGGTGGACCAAGATGTTGAGATATTTGAGTACGTTGCACCAAGGATGGACACGACATACGAGGAGTACAAAACCACTGTTTGGGTTGACGAGGGGCTTCCTAACTGGGTCCCTTATTTGTTTAAACCATGGTATTTGTGGTTCGGGGAGGAGCATTTTGGACTTCTTCGGGGCTTTGACAGACCACCAATTGCGTCGGTGCAATTTCGTGGGACGCTTCGGGGTCGAATGTCCCCGACGGTCTCGTTAGTGATCCGGAGTCGTACCCGTACTACGACCCCGTAGAGGAGCCATAGCATACCCAAATATGAGGGAGCCGTGTTCTTTTTGAGGAGGCCCTCATAGATAGAGGAGATAAGTCGAACCCCGACCCTTTTGTTTGAATCGGAAAGAGGCCCGTAGTTACGGGTTTATATTTTGCTAACATTTGATCGTTATGATGCATATATATATATATTTATATATATATATATATATATATATATATATATATATATATATATATCAAGTGTGCTTCTGGTGATTGTGTTTTTCCTGGCTATCCCTGTTGTTGTTGTTGGTTGGGTGATTTGGTTTTCACTTCTGCATGTGCTTATTCGTTAGATACTTGATGGGTCGACGACGCCTCCTGGGACGTTGCAATTAAATGACCTAGATAAGAAGGGTGTCGCGCACCTAGGGCTCGGTGGATGGGGCGCGGGGCGTGACACCGGAGTTATCACGACAAACGCAGCTGACGGCTCCCTCCGTGGAACCTTCGAGGTAGGATCCATCTATATTAATTTTGAGAACACTCGGCTTTGGTCCCCTCCAGATTTGAGGTGAGTCTATCTGACGTTGCTTTTTTCTATGACCTGGAAATGCGACTAAAGTTCTGGAACTTTGCCAAGGCCGAGTTTACTAGGTGTTGTGGGTCAAGCTTCTGCCTTTTGAAAATGAAGTTATTTCTTGCTTTCCAAATGTTCTAAAGAATTGTTGCATTAAAGATAACAGACGGATTATGAAAATTTGCAAACCATTCTTCCATTCGGGTGAGACCATGACTTAAAATTTGGACCTTTAGTGCAGGATTTGACCAAATTTTTTGTGTCCACGAACAGAGCAAGAAAAGAAGTTCAAGGGTCTCGGGGTGATTATTACACAGGCTGTAGGTATCCTCTTTAGTAAATCCTCTTCTGAACAGATTATCTTTTGTTGGTAGCGTGTTTTGGCAAATTCCCCCATAAGAAAAAACGAATCTTTGGGGAAATATGTGCTTTCCAGATTTTGTTCCAGAGGGTGTATGGGGTTTGATATGATGATGACGTTGAAGAGTGGCTCTGTCTGTCCAGCTCTTCCCTGTTTCCGTTTTATCCACTCTTTACCATGTATAGCCCGGATTTGGAATTAGTCCAAACCAATCTATCTTCCGTCGTGCGAGTATCTAGTGGGATTGATAGAATTTTGCTGGTGGTTTTTTTATCAAACATTCTCGCGAGTGTTTGTTCATTCCATTTCGCTTCTCCTCTTACAAAGAGGCCCGAGACTTTCTGAGGTTCATCTTTATTTGTTGGACCCCCAATCACTTCTCTAGGAAGCCATTTATCTTCTCTTATTCGAATTTTCTTTCCATTCCCAATAGCCCACATAACAGAGGGTTGAATAGCTTCTCTTCCCACAAGGAGGTTCTGCCCCATGATGGTCTGTGTCCCTTTTCTGCAATCCAGAACTCACCATTTGGAAAATATAGACCTTTGAGGACTCGACCCCATAGAGAGATTGGTGATTGTACCAATCGCCATGCTTGTTTTCCAGGCATTGCTCTGTTAAAAGTAATTAAGTCTCTAAATCCCAAGCCACCATTGTCCTGTCTAAGTTTCAGAGTCTCCCACTTGCGCCAATGTATCCCTGATTTTTTCTCATTAATCCTCTACCAAAAATTTGCTATTTTCAGCTTAATGCTTCGACATATAGAGATTGGAATTTTAAATATGGACATAACATGTTGGGGGAGAGCTTCAATTACAGCTTTAATAAGAACCACTTTCCCTGCCTTTGACATTAGTTTCTCCTTCCAACCCTCCAATTTCATGTTGACCCTGGCCAAAATCCAAGCAAACATTTGTGTCTTTGACTCACCCCAATCCGAGGGAATTCCTAGGTACTTGCCAGTTTTTTCAATTTTTGGGACCCTCAATTCGCCTAACATATACTTCTTCAGACTGAGAGGACAGTTCTTACTAAAAAAACAACCCAGATTTGTTTAGGTTTATGGCCTGGCCAGTTGCATAGCAATATTGATTCAGCACCTCAGCCACATTTTGACACTCTTTTATATTGGCATCAAGGAAAAAGATAGAATCATCCACAAACAGAAGGTGGGTCAATTTAGATCGTTGTGGTACTCTCTCGCCCTTGCAGAGTTCTCCCCCAACCCTCATGGGGTTGTCTCCCTTAAAACCCTAACTTTCCTTAAACCCTAACAACCTTTAACACTTTCTCCTGTAAATTCTTGAGCGTCTTCTTTTGCTCTTTTCTTGCCATTTTTATCTATTGTTTCTCTTCGTTAGCTGGTTTCTCCCGTCCTGAACCTCATTTCTCCATAATCTTGGCCATGGAGGAAGATGACTCGGAAGCTCTTAGAATGGCAGCCCTGTGCAGGAGGTTGGGAAATCTTTGGTCAGTATCTCGAATCACCAAATTAGATGTAGTCTCTACTGATAAGCTGAAGGAAAGTAAACTTACTCTTTTTGGGAAACTATTCAATAGCCCATCTGTAAATCTCCAGGCATTTCAAAGCACTATGAAAAGGGCTTGGAGAATTGATGATGTTTCTATTGAACCTTTAGAAGCAGGCATTTATGTGATTAACTTAAAATCTGAAGCAGAATTAACTAGAATCTTGGAAACAGGCCGTTGGTCCTTCTCTAATCACCTTTTCATTCTTAAGCCTTGGATCCCAAACACCCCACTAAACTGTTATGATTTTAGTTGCTGTGATTTCTGGGTTCAACTGTATGGGTTACCCTATGAATGGAGGTCGGAGGAAGCTATTTACTGTGTGGCAAAAACGATTGGCCCTGTTACTGATGTGAGAATGGACCCAAATGAATCATCCTCTTAGAAAATTGGGAGAGCTCGTGTTACTTTAGATCTCTCAAATCCTCTTTGTCTGGGGACTATAGCAAACAAAGAAGGGAAGAAATTTTGGGTGGATTTCAAGTATAAGAAATTGCCTCACTATTGCTATACGTGTGGTAAAATAGGATATTATGCAAAATTTTGTCAAGAAGTATCTTTTGATGAGAACAAAATGGGGGAATGTGCAGTTGGGCATTAGCTGAGGGCTGCAGCTAGAGAATATAGCCCATACTGGACTCCATTTCATGGTAAATTGGAAGAGATGAACTTGGAGGAAGAGTTTGTAGCTGAGACTCCAGCTGAGACTCCATAAGAGGCAACCCAGGTTCTACCTATTGAAGATGAATCAAATCATGCGGTGCTACAGCAAAACAATCAGTCAACTCAGAAAAGGAAAGAAATCTTCACTGGGGAGGGTTGCTCTTATTATCAGCTTGCTCTGGTTCCTTCAAATAACCCGACATCACCTTTGGTGATAAATCGGATTGAGCAACTTGCAAGAGAGGCGAAGAAGAAAAGGAGCAAGGAAATCAAATCTCCCTTAAACAAAAAACAACGCCGATTCATGCCTTATGAAATCCCAGAATCTAGCCAAGAATTGCTAGATGAATCGATGTTGCTCGAGGCACCTATCCAAATGGTGATTGAAGTAAGTGGATAGGCCTTGGTAGCTAGCCTGAATAAGCCACCAGGGTACATATGAGGATCATTGGCTAGAACTGTCAGGGGTTGGGCACACCCCTGACAGTTGAGGCACTTAGAGCTCTCGTGGCTCAAGAAAGGCCCGCCGTCCTTTCTCTTAAGGAAACCAAAAACCAAGAGCAAGTGATCCGGAGAATAAAAAGGACTTTGAATTTTCAATACTGTTTCTTAGTTATCCCAGTGGGGCTTGCCTGTATGGCAGTCTTTTCGAATGAACAAGTTTCGCTATTTGTGATGTCTCACACTGAGTCTTTCATTGATGTCGAGTGTTTTCTGAAGGAGAGTCAGCAGTCTATGCGTATTACATCCATTCATGCCCCCATCGACGTTTCAAGAAAGGGTGGCTTTATGGGATAAATTGCATATTCTCAGCCTATCAAATACTTTACCATGGTTTTGCATGAGGGACTTTAATGAGATACTTTATCATTGGGAGAAAGTAGGAAGGAGAAAGGTTGAACAGTATCGACTCAACACTTTCCAGAATTTCCTAAACTCCTGCGCTTTAATGGATATGGAATGTAAGGGGTATTCGTTCACGTGGGCCAATAATATGGTTGGGGAAGCATGTGTTAAGGAGATATTAGACATATTTTGTGTACTATGGACTGGAGAATTAGTTTTCTTGATGCTGAAACTTTTGCACTTCCAGCAATCAGCTCGGATCATTGTCCTATTATGCTAACTCTATTCCCAAAAAGTTAAAAGGAGCAAGCAGTTTAAATTTGAGGCGTTTTGGCTCGAAGATGAAAAATGTGAATAACTCATTAGGCACACACGGAATTCCTTCAATCAAGGGAGTGTCAACTTGCCAAAGAGACTGAATGCTATGAAAAGAGAGTTACCGGCCTGGAGTAAATAAAGTTTCATAATGCACAAAAGGAAATTGTCTTCTTGAAAAGAGAATTGTTGCCTTTAACTAACTTCCCAACTGTGTTTTATGATAAAGAAAGGGTAGAGTATTTGAAAGGGGAGATTGAGAAGAAATGGAGACAAGAGGAGATGTATTGAGGGTTGAGATCTTGAATTAATTGGTTGCGTTAGGGGGATAAAAACACAAAATTTTTCCAATCGTCCACTATTCAAAGACGACAGCGTAATAAGATATCCATGCTGAGAAATTCGAATGGGGAGTGGGAACGGAATTTAAAGACCCTAAGGGAGCAAATGGTACACTATTTTAAGGACTTATACAATTCAGCGGGCCTGAGGAATTTTGATCCTATTATAAATCACTGCCCCGTTGTGGTTGGAGATGAGATTAATCAAGTGCTCATATCTGAGTTAACTCTAAAACTGTCCACCAACTGGGTTAAACCAAAGCCCTTTGTCCTGACGAATTGAATGGACAGTTTTTTCAGCATAATTGGAAGGATCTCCAGCAAGCTATTTTCCTGGATGTGCAGAATTTCTTTAATACAGGGGTGCTCAACCCTAAGCTAAATAGAACCCACATTACCCTGATTCCAAAAACTCCCAACCCAAAAAAGTTGGAGCAATACCATCCAATTAGCTTGTGCAATTTTGTTCATACGATTATTTCGAAAGTTCTTGCAAACAAATTAAAGCCTTGGTTGCCAGACTTAATCTCTTAAGGACAGAGCGCCTTTGTGAGTGGGAGACAGATCCATGACAACATCTTAATAGTCCAGGAAGTTCTTCACCAACTCAGGATCAAGAAAAGGACAAGAAATTTTCAAGCGGTGCTTAAACTAGATATGAAGAAAGCCTATGATAGAGTTGAGTGAGACTTTTTGGAGGCATGCTTGTTGAAGATGGGCTTTAACGTGAAGTAGGTAAATTGGGTGATGCAATGTGTTACTATGGTCTCTTTTAGTGTCAAATTCAACGGGGAACCTACGCCCTTTTTCCATCCCTCGAGGGGACTTCGACCCTCTCTCCCCATACTTATTCATAATTGTGGTTAATGTGCTCTCAACTTTGATGAAAAAGGCTCTTGAGATGGGGAATATAAAGGGCATTCAGCTAAATAAATCGATTGAAGAATAAATTGAATTGTGAAAAAGAAGAGTAGATTGTGAAAAAAAAAAACACATTTGATCGAATCCGATAAGGATCCCTCTGCGAACTAGCTGGTCGTTGGCTATGGATGTTGATAATGAGTCAACATAACCAGTATTCACTTTTGATTTATTCGTGGACAACATGGAATTTGCCCACAATCGTGCTGTCTTTTCAAAGAGGTTAGGTACTCAATTGTATTATTTAGATTTTTTTATCTGATTATATTAAGGTCCGTTATTTTATTACCAAATTAATGACTTGCGAAAGTATTAAGCATTTTTAGATAGATTCGTCACTTTTTCTAGTAGTTATATCTGATAGAAGGCACGTGTAGTTGTGTTAGAAAAATCTCATATTGAAGAATCGATGTGATGTGGAGCAGTTAATATATCATAATTGGCCCGTAATTCATTGACTTAAGGTTTTGAATGTATATGAGTTTAACTAGATATATTGATGGGCTCAAACTCGAACTCCCTCTTGACAATCTCCCTAGGCTAAGCTATCGGACTTCTGCTGCACGCTCCTAACAAATGATATCAGAGCCAATGGTAGATTGGTTAGCCTCCCAATCTATTTCGGTATTTGATGAATATCTTAAGAAATGAATTTGGTGATCAACGTGGTTCCCAGGCAAGTGGGCATTGTGGTGTAGGAATGCGGTCCCTATGGCAACCTTCATGGTTCGATCCAAAAAAAGAGACTAGGTATGAAGGTGGGTATTGGAGATTCAAATTGAGATAAGTTGATATAGAACGATACTTCAATTAAAGGAAGAGCATGCCTAACATTGAGTTTACACATGAGGGAGAGATTGATAAGATGCATATGTGAGTTGTATTACAAAAGTTCCATGTCGGAGAATTGATGTAGTGTGGAGCGGTTGATATATCTTAGTTGGCTCATAACTCCTTGATTGTGAGCTTTTAATTCTCACGCGATTCTCCATTGCTAGTGCCGCTAAAGACGCAAGTGCCAAAAAACTATCTCCACTCGAGACTTTCCATTGCAACTCGCAAAGAGACATATTTGCTTATTAGGCCAGTGGAGATTTAGGTAAAGTGGTTGTGCGAAATGGACATGTGTCCGGTTGTTGAAAAAAAATCCGTGATTATGAACATCTCAAGTGGAGGATGTCTAGTTTTGCGTGAAACTAGGCATATTCCAGAGTTAAAGAAAAATCTGATCGTTGTGTTTATTTCCGCAAGTATAGGGATTGTGATATCATATATCTCTCTTTATATGTAAATGACATATTGGTGGCTAACTCCAATATAAAGAAAATTGCATAAGTGAAGAAGATGTTGGCATCGCAGTTGCTATGAAAGACTTGAGAGAGACCCAAGATCATCCAACATTGGTATTGGAGTCCAGGTTACCAACAAGTCTAGACCCATCAGTTACACATGAGAGATACGGGTTGTTGCGGCTCCGACCTCGGGCTCGATGTGTGAAGGAGAGATTTTTTAAATACATGCGTGGATTGGGTTAGAAAAGTCACACATTGGAAGATTGATGTGGTGTTGAGCATTTAATATTATCCTAGTTGTCTCATAACTCATTGGGTTAAATTTTTTAGTTAATGTGGGTTCAACTGGATATGTTGACGGGCTTAGATTTGGGCTCTCTCTTGGTGATATCCCCGGATGGAGGTAATTGGGGCTTCTGCTGTGCACTCCCAACAAATGATATCAGAGTTGACGGTAGATTGGTTGGCCTCCCAATCTGTTTTGGTGTTTGGTGAATATCTCAAGGAAGGAATCTAGTGACCAACGTGCTTTCCGGGCAGGTAGGCATTGTGATGTAGGAACCTGTCTCGATGGTAGCCTTCAAGGTTTGGTCCAGAGAAAGAGACTAGGGATTAAAGTGGATGTTGGAGATTCAAGTTAAGATAAGTTGGTGTTAAGGGGGAGCATGCCAAAATCTGAGCTCATACATGAGAGAGAGAGATTGATAAGATGCATGTGTAAGTTATTTTAGAAAAGTCCGATATCGGAGAATTGATGTGGCCTAGTTGGCCTATAACTCTCTAACTTAAGCTTTTGAGTAAATATTGGTCTAACTGGATATGTTGATGAACTCGGATTTGGACTCTCTCTTGGTCATTTACCCAGACTAAGGTATCAGATTTTTCTTGCGCGCTCCTAACAATATGTAGCGACCGTCGAAGCGGTAGAGGGGTGGCTAAAGGAGAGGCAGTTGCCCTCACAGCCATCCTGGAGCAACTCCTATGGTTAATAATCGTTTCATTTCTCTTTGATTGGCAAATCTATTTTGTCAACAAAGTATAAGTTGAGTCTTACTTCGTCCATGAGATTTTTATGACCACAAATTTACTGTTTAAGCAAATTAACTAATTTAAGACGAGTTATATTTATTTATATCTATAAGAAGATTTTGGTGGCCAATAGGTGCGCTACAAGTTATAGTGGTATTTTTCCAGGGAAATTTGTATGTCATATGAGTAATCATACTTAAATGTTCCTTTGAATTAGCTAGTTACTGCATTAGTAGATTACTTAGATAATCCTTTGAACTGCTTGTTAGGCCCATTTGTAAAATAGTGAAGCACTTGATGATCTATGGGTGAGCAAGGTCCAGGTTGGGCCAGTCCACCCCCTAACCCTAGGACCAACCCGCACAGTTTTGGTCCTCAATTTTTGGGATTGAGGACCAACCCTATTGAGCCTAGGACCAAGGACCGGACTGACCCAATGAGTTCGGTCCGGTTCCAAGGTCAACCTGGGACCAACCAATAATTTTTTTGTTTTATTTTTTGTACTCCTTGAAAAGGCGAACCTACTATTTCAAATTACATATCCATCGATAATGCGGCATTGTGCAACCAAACTATAAATACCAGTACATATTCAACAAATTTAGATAAGGCAACAATAGAAATTTCACACCTGCTAAACGCAAGAAACCATAAAAATGATTAAGACCGCTCATAGAGATATGGGACAAGATGGGAAGTTCCTGTAATCATCTGTCAATAATACTCGCAACACCATATGCAAAAACATTTTCCTGCATTCAATCAAGCAAAGTCCAATCAACCAAAAAATGAGCTTCACACCACTTGACTAGCAAATCATCGTAGCGACTGCAATACTACTCTTCAAAAACTTCTACCATTTGACACAAACTGAAAAGCAAAGTGCTGTTGAAACTTACTAGTAAAATATAATTAAACCATAAGAAGTTCAAAATACTTAATATAAACCATGAATATACAACTTCACATCTTGTTAATTCACTTCAACTTCTAAACACCTGGAAACAAAACAAACGACACACATAATTAATACTTAACAAAAGTTTTAAATTGAAATTACTATTAGTGATATTGATAGAATATCTCACCATTTATATCCATTCAACTTCAATGTGCAAGCTCTATTTATTGATGGTAATCTCCTCAGTAAGACAATCCATATCTTAAAAATGAATTCGTTCATTAGATATACAAAAGAATTAACAAGTAAAAAGAAATATGCATAATTTAAGCTTACCCAATTCAAACTTTTCAGCATTTTCAATGCACTCTTCAACATTAATAGGCACGCGAGCAGCTCTCAACCAATCTTGTGTACAAATTAAAGTTTCCACCACTCTGGGAGTCAAAAAACTTCGAAAACCATCAAGCACACGGCCCGAAGTACTAAAAGCCGACTCTGAAGTAACGGTAGTAACAGGAATAGACAAAACATCCGAGCTATTAAAGATAAGATTTTATATTTCGAACCAATACTCTTCCACCACATCAAAATGTCAAGATCAAGAATATCTTCATATTCCTCTTCAAGATACCGTTCAAGCTCTGATTTGTTGTCATCGTGCCCCCTTTTCTTTTGATGGAAAAAGTTTTTCCGCTAAACTTTGATAGTAACCTCGTCGCTCCCATCATTTCCATTGGTATTGGAAGCATTGCTACTACCAACGGTCATACTTTGAACACCCAAATATCGATGACCATGACCAAGAAAAGATTGCTCATAAAATGCATACAAACGCTCCAACACATACTTCACCTTATCATACATCTCATCAATTTTTGCTTCATCGTCATAAATTTGCTCATAACAATACTTCACATATTGCAACTTTTTTATAGGATCTAATGCCACCGCAATTAAAACCATCATATTTACTTTATCCAAACTCCCATAGTATTTATCAAACTTCTCCTTCATCTTCATACCATAGCTCTAAGCTTAGGATCCAAAGCATTACTCGCATCTTTCAAATATTTATACAAACAAGCTATCCCCTCAAAATAATCATTCGAAGTAGTATATAAACTCTATGACGTTTGATTGGTAGCATCATAAAACTGTTTCAGAAATTTGGAAAGAGCAATGGCATTTTCCCAATCTTCATTTTTAGGAGAATCATTGTTAAGCTCAGTTTCAGAAGACAAATCATCTTCTGCCATCCTTTCAAAAGCTTTTCTGAACTTTATGGTCGTGTCTAGTGGAGTTCCATCTAGTGGCAACATCTAGACAAACCGAACCCTTGTAAGTGATTCTTTCAGCCTCAATGCAAGATTGGAATGCTTTAGCTCTCATGGGAGAACTCTTCACATATCTAACAATGTTTCGGATATGTACAATAGAATCACGTACCTCAGACAAGCCATCTTTTACATTCAAGTTTAATATATAAGCAGTGCACCTCATGTGTAAAGCCTCAACAGCTAAGACTAATGACCTATCTTTTGAAAATTTATCTTTCAAATAATCAATGGCAACATCATTCACACTAGCATTCTCCACTATGATTGTAGACACGTTTTTTTCTATTCCCCATTCATAGATGCATTTTTCAACTATTTTCCCAATCTCCCCACCCTTGTGACTATGTATCACCATAAAATTGATGATCCTTTTATGCAATTTCCAGTCTTCATCAATAAAATGTGCAAGAAGACAAATAGTTCAGATTTTGAATGGAAGTTCATGTATTGGTGGTGAGTGCAATCCTTGACCAAAGCTTACCAAAGAAAGTCTTCAAACAACTTCTTTTACTCATATACAACTTAATGCAATCCCTAGCCACTGTAAATCGTGACAAATGTGTGAAGAGAGTTATAACTCAGTAACAAAATCACAAAACCCAACATGCTCAACCATAGAAAATGGTTATTCATCGACGATGATCATCCGAGCAAGCATGTACCTAGATCGGTCTTGATCAAATTTCCATGTCGTTAAGACATTACCACTATCAATACCAACACCGGTATCTCCTCCTGCCTTGCCAAGCACATTTGCATCACGTAATGCAAACAATTTTGCTTCTTATCTATATTGGGAGGATACTTGTTGCACTTTTTCAAGTGCTTCAACATTGTTGAAGTACCATTATTAACGGTGTATGAGTACTCCTTCCCACAACGAATGCACTTTACCAAACATGTTTTTTTGGTCTTCTCATCTTTTTTTTTTTTGGTCATAGTCTTCTCATCTATGACTCTCGAAAAATTATCCCACGCAATGGATTTATCTTTTTTTCGCTTCTTACAAAGAGGTGGATGATTAGTGGATACCTTGGTTGACTCTTTTAAGTCTTCTTCACATCCATGGCCAGGCGATTCCATCATGGGACTGGTCTCGTAACATTCCTCCACTTCAGTTGACATGTTATCTAAATTCATCAAGTTCATCTGAATATTTAAGTACTGGTGTGTAAGCTTCAGTACTACACTCACTGACAAAACAATAAATATCAGCTACGGTTTCGTTTTTGAGGTGGCAACATCAAATAGTTATTCATCAAACTATATGTAGCAAACAATAGGATAATGACAAAATGATAAAAATTCACAAGTGCATCCTATGCAATTCTATCGCGATGACAAATGCATCATAAAATAGTTAAGTCATGTCAATTTGGAGCCAATCGCATTCGCCTCTTGTCAAATTTGGGTGTATCTCTTTTGTAGAATTTATGTCCTGTTATAAAGAACGTCACCCTCATATTGCCAATTTGCTCATATTTGAGACTCTTAAATATCGTGATTTTTTTCTGTCCCAGCATGGCGCTGCAAAATACAAATCAAGGTTCCAAACCATAGCTTAATTATCCATTTAAGTGTCTTTGAAAACAATCATGGAACCCAGACCAAAGAAAAATTCGAATATCATCATTATTGCAAAATCAAATTCAAGACATCTCCTACTGTCACATACATGTTCTGCTATTTCTTTTGTCTCCACTAGCGGCAATGAGGAGGATGTATATCAGGAATCAGATACGGAATCGGCCAGCTCATTTCTCGCACTTACTAGTTTCCCATCACTCTCATACCGAAAAACGTAAGGACAACTACATACAGATGGCTAACAAGTTAAAGAATTGATTGCACAAACTCAGAGTCTCACCTAAAATTCCAATGTCATAGCCAAAGATCGAACCACCAACTGCAGCAATGAGGCATGTTACGACCACATAAGCGGGTACGTGAAGAAAAAGTGAAAAAATAAAAGTCCAACACAAATCAAGAAGATACATGAGGTTGAAACTCTAAAATCAAGCACGAAGTAGGACTCACCAGCCAAGTTGTGTTCGGAAAGCAAGGGCGAGCCAAGCATTAGGGTTTCTAATTAGGGTTTTTTTTCCTTCTGATTTACTCGGCGACAAGCAAGGTCAGTGAAGAGAGGCGAGCGACGAGCTTCGAGTGGGGCGAGCAGCGAGCGGCGAGCATTGAGCGGGGTGAGCGTCGAGCGCGGTGAGTGTCGAGAGCGGCAAGCGATGCGAGCGGGGCGAGCGTCGAGCAGTGAGCGACCAGAGGCGAGAGGGACGAGTGTCGAGCAGCGAATGGGGAAGTTTTTTCTTTCGATTTTGGCAAACTGAAGACTAAAGAGAGAGGACAAAGAAGCCTAAAGGGAACGAGTAAAGGAGGAGGACGCCATGAGGAACCTATTGAATGCTGTTTGACATTGTTTTGGACGCCGTGAGGAGCTGTTTCACGCTATTTCACTTAGAGTTCTCTTTAGAATATATTAAAAAAATTATAAATAATATATTAGATATATATAAAAAATATATAATATTTTAGATATATTATATAAAATATATACCGTCAGGGTTAGGCCGGGTTGGACCAACCCTAAACTCCTAGGACCGAGGACTAACCTGCACAGTGCTGGTCTAAGGATCCTAGGACCAAGGATCGACCCAGTCCCCCTGGGAACTGGACCAGGACCGGCAGGGTTGGGCTGGTCTAGGGTCGGTCCCCTAACAACTAAATACTAGATATGATGATGGTAAAACAATTTTTTTCATCGATATGTTATTAACTAATTGACGGTACCCACTTGTAAAATCTAAATCTCATATCAGACACGGGGTGATAATGTCATTATTAGATTGGTAAGATGCTGCCAATTGGAAAAAAAATTTAGCACTTGATAGGCAACCACTAGATACCACATTCAAGAATGGTAAAATTATTATCATGTAGGTAAGTTAATGATTAATTGATGGGGCCCGCTTTCAAATACTTTGTAATCGACTATGTAAAATGAGCGTGGTAAAACCATTTTCTTGTTGTAAAGGTACTAACTAATTGAGACGATCCCATGTCCAATCTAAAAGCACTTGGTAATCTTCCAAGGCGCACTACATTTGAGAATGGTAAAATTGTTGTTACGTTGGTAAGTTTCGAATGGTTGATCAGATAGCATAATTAAGAGTAATAATTCGACAAAGAGCACTCTGTTAACTAGAGAATTGAATGTTAGTGCCGTTGATCCAAATTAACAGAAAGATATCCCGGACGATTGATCATTCTCGACTCAAAAGCAGCTATAATCGTTAATCGAACCATTGATGGAGTGAACGAGTTGCCTAGGTTAGAGAGAGAGACTTGTAATACCAAAAAAAAAAACCACACGCTTAACCGTTGGCCCATGCCACCATTGGGACGATCAGTTGAAGCTGATTGAACAGCACAAGCCACAACTGTTCTTCGCGATCCTGGGTGGTTACTTCGAGGCTATTGTCTCGCTGGAGACCAGCATACGGGACAGCTACTCGGAGGCCCTGGTTTTGATTGAGATATGGTTCTCGATTAGCATCCGATTCTCAAGTAGGCCAATGTTATGTTTTAGGTAAAAAACACCACTCTTGAAATAAAATATAAAAGTCAAATAATTATGTTATTATTTCTTCATCTTGATGGGTGCAAATTTCTTTTGTGGAATCAGGAACCTAACCGATTCTCCCCAGAATGGAGATCGGTTTGGTTTGGTTCCCTATCTGAATCAAACCGATGCTCATCCCTACGCTCTTCTATGAAAAAAGTTAGTCTCACAAAGGATATTGAGGTTCCGTTCCTTTTACGGAAAACAGCTTCTAGAAAAATGTTTTGCTGATTTTCTGGCGTTTGATTCATGGAAAATAAACTAATCAAGGCAAACATTTTCCCTCAATGGAAAAAGCATCTTCAAAAGTAGGAAAATGATTTCCTCTCCATTCTCTTTCCTCTCTACACTCTATCAAATTCCTTTTCTTTTTAATAAAATTTTATTTTTGTTTTCTTTTTGCTTTTTTATTTTTTTTATTTTTTGTAATTTTTTCTTTTCTTTTCTTTTTTTCTCTGCCTATGCCAGTCGGCAACTAGCCATAGGCAAGGGACGAGCTCGCCAGCCTCAGGCAAGGCTCCACCTCGCTAGATCGCTCGAGCCTCGTCGTATATGGCGAGATGAGTCTCGCCGGCCCCGAGTGAGGCCAAGCCTTGCCAAATCTAGCAAGGCAAGGCTAGGCTCAGACTCACTAGATCTGGCGAGGCCTCACTCGAGGCTAGCGAAATGAGGGTTGAGCTCGTCGGCCTTGGGCAAGCGAGGCTAAGCCTCACCTGGGATGGCTGGCGACCTATAGAGGAAGAAAGAAAAAAGAAAAGAAAAAGAAATATTAAAAAAGTATTCAAAAATAAAAAATAATTAAAAATTCGAATTTTTTAAGAAATAAAATAATATTTATTAAAAGGAGTGCAAGGGAAAATTAAATCATATTCTCCATACCGAACTACGGAAAATATTTTTTAGTTTATTTTCAGGTCTCAACCGAATACCGGAAAATATTGTCATTTTTCTAGAAAATGACTTTCCAAAAAATATTTTTTTTAAAAAAAATCATATTTTCCGTGAAATGAACATAGTAAAAAATAATGAAGACATTGCTCTCGCTGCCGGCACCATAGGAGCTTGTCTTCTCATTACCGGTGCCCCATTGTTGTTGACCCGCATCCTGCGAGTCTTTGATCTGTCCAGCCCTCGATCCATGACCCCGAGACCCTACCCTCTCTTCGCTCTACTGCAAATCAAACATGGCTCTACATGAGCAACGAGCGATGGGCGACCATTCGTGAATGCGGTGTCGAGGTGGGATGGCTATGGGACATGAGGCGCCTTGACGGCAACGAATGGTGGCTCTGTGTGTGTGTGTGTGTGAGAGAGAGAGAGAGAGAGAGAGAGAGAGAGAGAGAGAGAGAGAGAGAGAGAGAGAGACTTACCTTATGACTATAGCTTGGGATTTGAGGAGGTCGATCATGGGCCTACCAAGTGACCCATTTCTCTGGGCCTTAACCCCTCAAGTGAATGTATTCATGTGTTAGTGGGTCGTTCTATAGGTTTATTTGAATCTCAGGCCCGATCATCATTATCCATATCCACCTGGGAAATGGGATGATTCCACAATGGTACTTCTATAGTCTTGCAGCTTTAAGGATTATTCTTAACTACAAAGACTATGTAGCTTTTATGTTACATATTTTACATCGGCCTCCATGAATAATTTGATTAATTGATTACTTGCTAAAAGTAAAACTACAAACATCAGCAAGAGAAATAAGTAAGATTTTGGTTATACAGCTTGTGTTGCCAAGTATTTATCCATATTTCATTGGGATATGATCTACTTTCTAAGTTAGTCTTGCTAGTTTCTAGAATTGTTGTAGCTAAGATTTGTTGAGAATTACGCTGGAAATAATTGTATCAATTGCAAATAAATCAAATTATAGTATATTGAGTAATTAAGATTAAATATAATTGCTTGGTTGCAAAATCCACTGAATTTCAATTTTCAATGAATTTGTATGAGATTTTACCCCAATATCTCCATATGTTCCTTCTTTACTTTTGTTTGGAGAACAGTAAATTGGAGTGGAATAATGTTGAATGTTTGGGAAAATTATTCAAAAAGTTCTAGACCCATTGTAGAGCGGCCAATTCGGTCATAAACTTTTCAATTATGCCACCTAAACCTTTTGACAATTTGTCAATTCAGTCATAAACTTTTTAATTATGCCAATTTAGTCCTAAATCAATAGTAGATTTTCCAATTTAGTCCTAAATCTTTTTATGAATTACCAATGTAGTCCTTTTGACTAAATTTGGCCGGAAATCGCTAACGCAGTGGTCCCAGTCAACATTGGCTGTCCTATGTGGTGTGGCTGACGCTGATATAGATAATTTTTTTTCATTTACTAAAATTTTTATTATTTTCCTTTCTTTTCTTTTGTTTCTTTACTTGTTCGAAGGGCCAGCGGGGTTGGCGGTGACTCGCCGACGCCCGCACGAGGGCCATGAAGCCCTCATCGGCCATGGACAAGGCCCGTGAAGCCCTTGCCGGTCGTGGGAGCAATGGCGAGGCAACGGCATCACAAACCTCACCCAGGCCCTCACTGGCCACAACAAGGGTAGGCAAGGGCCACGAAGCCCTTGCTAGCCCCAGCGAGTTTGCCGCCCTCATCCAAGGGGCAGCGGAGGTTGCTCGCCATTTGAACCATAAAAGAAAAAAATTAAAAGAAAAAAAAGGAAAGACAAAAGACAAAATCAATAAAATTTGATAATTTTTTTTAAAAACTAATAAAAAATTGTTCATGCAAGCGGCTGGTCGTATCACATAGGATGACTGGCACGGACTAGACCGCTACGTTAATGATTTCTAGTCCAAATTAGCCGGAAGGACTACACTGAAACTTCTTTAAAAAGTTTAAGAATAAATTGGCTCAATTAAAAAGTTTAGGACTAAATTGGCCCCTGTACAATATGTCAAGATTTTTTGGATAATTTTCCCTTAAAAGTTAGGTAGGACATTGGCCTAACGAGGCCCATAGAAAAAAACACTGGAAGGGAAAGGAATTGTCAAATTTTACTTCGAAAGCTCTCTTATCGTGCAATTTGTGCACCATATTTGTGGATTTCAAAAAAGAAAAATGCTAACGTGTTGAGAATTCTTACTGCTATAATTTGCTTCACCTGAATCCCTAGTTGTAAAACGCTTGGTGGGTCTAATTCTAACACAATTTAAATAAATTGTAATAGCAAATAATGAATTTGCAATCACGCCACATCCCACAACCACATGAACACCGCTTTATGCACGTTTAGAAAGATATTAGAAGTGGGATCAACCATCCAAGATAGACAATAAGGTGAACCTTTTATGATTGAAGTAAACATGAGAACATAAGAGATGCAACACAATATTCAAAACTTTAAAGATAGTATATATAAAACTTAGAAGGAACATCAGTTGACTTTCCTGCAGTTTTTCCTAATCTGACCACTTGAGCCGCTGAGCGGGCTAAGGTTACCCATTTTCACCATGGCGTTAGCAAAATCTGTCATGAAAGTAGCCAAATTACTACTGTAAGCATTCACTGGAGCGTTCGTGGAACCATCACTGAACAATTGCTGGTCGGAGTGAAGAAAAACCTTTTGGGTCTGCAAGTTCTTGAAAAAGGCATTGTCGAAGGACGCCAAGCTCGTGGTGTCGAGAGGAGAGAGATTGTTGTCGCCTCCAGAGCTTGGGCAGTTTGCTTTCAATGACATTGCGAGTGTGTGGCATTGATGTTGTTCTCGTTGTAAAGCTGGGTCCAAAAAGTCATGCATCGGGCTTGACCTATCGTGTGCGACCCTGTTAACAACAATCGAACAATTTTTGAAAATTGATCTTAGTATATCCATATAGCATTATTGTAATTCTTTATTAAAAATTGCAACCAAAAATAAAAATAATGACCTAAAAGTGCCACCATTTCTTTGGCAGTGAAGCCTTTGCCAGAGAAGACACAGATTAGGCCGCTAAGGCTCAAAGTTGGAGCAGGAATGCTGCTATTAGCGGCACTTTGACTTGCAGTGGTTGAGTCTCTTCTTCCTAGCGAGACTGTCCAACTTGGGCCACCTAACTAAAATTTATATAAATAAACAAATCCATACGTGTTAGTATTAATATAACATGGGTAACATAACATGTGCTTTTTTTCCCTCAAAGTTGATCACTAGAATTGAGAAGAAAATGTGCACTTATGGCAATGACGAAATCTTGTGCAACGACGGCCAAGCTGTCGACGCAGGACACGATACCGGGCCACTTGCTCTCCAATTGGGACTTGATCATGTCGATCACCTTGTATCCCCGTATGGAATCGACATTCAGGCCGGCGTTCTTCTCCCTGATGAAGTTCGCGGTGTCATCGATGCGTCGCATCCCTATTTCATGTTTGTGCCACATGTTGCTAATCAGTCCTTCTGAATTGAAAATTGATCTGATTGGAGTTCATTAGATTCAATGGTAGCAAACAGGTTAAGTGCCATAATTTTTCCTGAAAATAGAGAATAAACACTGATTGTTTCCCTTTATCATTTTGCCCTTTTTGTCCCACACTACGAACTCCTAGAGACACCATTTTTTACGGAGTCACATTACATAGAAAGCTCTCCAACTTTCTCGTGCCTTTTGACTTTACTTCGTGTTGTGTCTGAAGGAACGATGCATCCAATAATTGTCGTGATAGGAGCAAACCACAGCCTGTCAGGACAAAATGATCGGGGTCTTGCGTACGAGAGAGAGATCCTTTGAAGTGTTCTTTAAATCAAGGTTTGGAAGCAACATGGCGTGTTCGTTAATATTTACCAGAGGGAGTCACCGACTTTTTGATTTAATAGAATTAGCCTGAATTTGGTCTTCTCGAATGACCAATTATATATCGTTTAAATTGACAATCTAGACAATTTCCAACCTATACAGGTAAAAAAAAAAAAAGCAATCCGTTAATTTAATCAAAAAGTTGTAAACATATCATATTTGTTATTAAAAAATTGATCAGCTTTGAATATCAAGATCGAAATAGAAACGATATGTTTGAGAAAGGTCCATTATGATACAAGCAACTCTTAAATTATGTACAAAAAACATTAAGAGGATGACAAAGAAGGTACGCTAAATTGATTAGTTAATTAAGATTGACACTCTGAATTTGTGTGGAAGCAAACTAGTGAGGTCATGCACCAGGCACAATTCGCTTATTCAAAGATCTAATACGATTTTAGAATAGTATTGAACTATCAAATTTCATTAAAAATGATATATTTTACCAGCCATAGCATTTTTTTAGGTAGAAATGTATGGCAAAAAAATGCTATGGCAACCATTGTGAAGGTGATCAAAATATGATCAAAACCTAAGAAAAAGACTGATTCTGTAACTTCTCCGAGCTGAGCTTCAAATGCGACTCCGCCTCTTTGAAACCTCATCACCCAGAAATTCACGGAATAATTCCAATTCAGAGTGCACAAAAGTAGGAAAAATGCCTAAGTTAACTCATGACTGAGTGCCATGATAGGCATGCATAAAATCTCCATGCGTTCATAGAGGCATCAATCATATATCAAAAGAACATTTAACTGACCCCGGATTATGGATATGAACAGTTAGGTATTCATTTTCGAACATACGGATAAGTGATTTGGCTTCAATTTCCTTTCTTTCTTTTTTTTTATCAGACACACTGGTTTAGCTCATTTACCTTTTATAATAACTGCAATTAGGATAGAATCTCTTCATCATTTGCTCCAGATCTTGAGTGTGAATTCCATAAGATGAACATATATATCTTCCCTCTGCCTTAGGCTTCTCATATGCCAGCAAGATGGCTTCAGCCAAATCGCGCACGTCAACAAAAGCACTAACTCCATTATCTGCTGGTTCAGAACTCTCTATTTTGGCAACACGGAAATATGAGGTGAGGCTCGTGGTTACAAATGAGACACAAGAACGAGACATTTTGGACTAAATTAACTGCTAAGATTGGAAAAAAAAAATCACTTTCAGGATACATCAAATGCGTATTTGCGGATTCAGAGATGCAGCACTGATGGAAACCTTCCAAGAAATTAAGGAGATAAAAGCTGCTGGTATTCCAGGTGGACTGCAGCATAGGTCCAACAACGAGCGAGGGGCAAACAGTTATTATATTGAGCTTGGTCCTCTTTGCAAAATCCAAAGCTTCAGATTCCGCCATAGTCTTGGCAATGCAATACCATAGCTGGAATTCATAGGACATATCAGGTCATCGAGTAAACTGAAGAGCCAGATAATCCGCTAATCCTTGTAAGAGTAATGCTACAGGTATAAAACAATGCAAAGACTAGTATACAAATTGAAAGAATATTAATCGAGGGTAGACCCTTTACCTCAATACTCTTGGAGCATTCCGTGCCGGTCCAGCATCTTTCATCCATGACCTGATCCATTGGCCAATTCAGATTCACCACGACAGCTCCGATTGACGACACAACCACAACTTTCTTCACATTCACCTTCAAACAAGCATTCAGCACATTTCTCGTGCCCATTATAGCTGGCTCCATCAGTGCTACATAAACTCCTGCACCTGTCACACAAATTCTTTCCCTCTCACCCTTCTCTTCCATATCCCTGTCTTACTTTTTAATCCATGCCGTTTGACCGTCTATATATTCTTCATGCCGCTTGCTATGCTCATGCAGGACATGTAGAACAAGACAAATCTCCCAAGCTTTGTCGGCAAGGACACCCTTTCTCACTTTTTTTTTTTAAAGTTACGCTTTTTTCAACCTTTTTGTTTTGTATCGCAATGGAGTGATATTCTACCATGGACCAAGCTCACTCCTAATGTGATCAAAGGTAGGTCATCCGCGTTGAGAACATGACTTTAGACAAACGATTGAACGAGAAATCTCGAGTATCTTTGCAGGCAAAGCTGTAATCGTCTAACTAGCTCGATCAAACCCTTAGTTACAAAAACTTTATAGTTTTAAGATCGAATTCCCAAGAAATATTACAAAATAGATGAAGAAAGATTTTCTTCTACTGAGTATTAGGGAATCATTGGCAGCGTCGTTGGATTTTTCGATGCATTGCTATAAACTACGGCATAGTTTAGTAAAAAATTCGACTTTTTTGTTTTGGCAATTGACAGATAATTCCCATTGGTTTTATCCAACTTTCACTCGTTCGGTGGTCCCTGAGCTTAGTTTCACTTTAAATAGTGCTTGTCAACATGCTGTTACCCTGTTATGCAATGGCCGCTCTCACGAGTTCCCTCATAAGATCACCGCACGATGAGAGAAAATTAAAATTTGACATGAGAAAAAAAAAATCTATGCATTTCTCAACGGTCCAGATCATCCCGTCTTTATTTCAGTTCCAACTTTATAACAAGCCCGAATGACAACAGCGACCTCTATGCTATGACAAAACGATGTCTGTGTGTTATTGAGAGACTGTTCTCATCGACAACAATCAAGCAATGATCAATGCCGGGGCAGAAACTAACCCAACGACAGAACTACTTTATCTCCAATAGTCCAGACGCATGGTAGCTTTCAACCGAATCAACTAGAGTTTCCTCCAATGGCCTATAAGTCCAACCGAGCCTTTGTAACTTCTCCGAGCTCATAGTAATCCCTTCTTCAGTCTCAGTAAAGCTGCCAATTAACATGCACGCATTCATGATTCGTCACATATATAGATTATAAACCGAGAAGAACAAAGCCTAATTTAGTTCTTGAGGTTGTACTTCTTTTCTTCATTCCTTGGTGGGATATGAAAAGAACGGGAAACAGAGAACAGGTAGAACCAAGATCATTTCGACCACAAAATTAAGAGGGATGTCGAAGCTTACCTATGAGGATAATTGTAGTTAGGATACAGACTCTTCAGCTTTTCCACCAAGTCCCGTGTCTTAATGTAGTGATATGTGCATATATATCGTCCTTCGGCCTCAGGTTTCTCATATGCCAAAATTACAGCTGCAGCAACATCACGTACGTCCACTATATTCCTAACCCCGTTTGGCACCGACTCCTGCCCTCCTGTTATTACATCACATAACAGATTGCTAGCAGAATTAGGTCCATCAATGTTAGAACGCCACTAAGACAAAAGTACAACCTGGGTCATTTTCTCCTGATTTTGACCGGTGAGAAAAATGTATCCAAATGCGAGATAATTCAGAAAAGCACTCCGGACATAGTGAAATTGTGTCGGATCAAAAGAAAAATCCTACAACATAGCATGCTCTAGAGAGGACACATGCTTATGTCTCTTTCCAAATAGGAGATCTTAAAAGGGTTTTGTCAACGATTGCCCCTGGAGCACTTGTTTTTTTTTACTGACCCTGGAGCACTTCTTAAATGTACTTCATTTGCAGTAGTTCAATTTTCAAAGTTTTGATGTGAATAACACGATGACAGTAATATCATTTGAAACCGTATAGTTTCCTATATTGGCTATTTAACAGGTGCTCCCAAAGTGCTCGTTAACAAAATCCATTTTAAAATAAAACGTCAACTTTATTTCTAAACTATCCATGAGATACAGCAGATCTGAAGGTAGTGGCAATGAATAACTACATTTTACAAGCTTCACACCTTTCATAACCTTTAAGAGGTTTGTTGTGCTTGCATTGAGTGTTGACTGCAGAATTGGACCATATATGAGACTGGGACACACCGATACAACGTCGAGCCCATTTCTTTTTGCATATTCTAAAGCTTCACTTTCTGCTTCAGTTTTTGAAAGGCAATACCAGTTCTGTGGCAAGAAGAGGGTATGTTCAGTAGGGAATGAAGGAACTTACAACAAAGAATCAGCGCATGCTTTTCTTAGATACGGAAGTATAATTGATCTATAGAGATAAGCTGATGGGTAACCAACTATGGCAAGGCAACACAAACTAAATTGCAGCTTCGTAATATGTTTATTCATTTGTAAAAGAAGCTGTATGAAACTTGACGGAAACTTTACACAATGTCGGAGCATTTTTTCAAGTCTGAAGTAAGTATTGTCCATTAAAAACAGGTGTTCTAACTATCTTGCTAAGATCTAATAATTATTTTTATATCGTCAATTCTATTATTTAGAGAAAGAATTGGACTCATGGAAAAATCTCAATGATTAAGAATGTCGACACTGCCCCAGAAGGCTACAGTATATATATTTCACCAGATTAAATTCATAAGCAGATCACCTCAGTCCTGCGACAGTACTCCTTGTCAGACCAAGACAACTCATCCATCACCTGACCATTTGGCCAGCTTGGGTTCATCATCAATGCAGCAGCCGAGGATACATATACAACTCGCTCAACTTTCGCTTCAGAACATGCCTTCAGTACATTAAGTGTTCCCTTAACTGCAGGTGCAAGCAGCTCTACCTGCAATAAGTTTATTCAAAAATAGAGGAGACGGAGACTATAAGTATTGAAAAATTCGCCGAACATATCAAGTATCTCCTCCCCAATCATGAGAGGCAGATCTGCAAGAGAACTAATGACTTTCCCCAAAACCTTGTATTTCAGCCTGTCAGTTTCATTTTGATGACTGGTCTGGATTATATCTCGAACCTTCTGCTTCTTAATAGGTCAATCAAGTTTGACATGATCCAATCTTTAAATATTCTCTCACATTGATATAATTCCACAGGGCTAAGAAGCGGCATTTTATTTGCATGTATAGAACCATCATACTTAATTAGACAATGGGTCCAAGTAAGGGAGACAGCGAATGGTAATTTCAGTTTTCACAAGCAGTGTTAATAAGCTACCACGTACACATCTGAATAGTATATGTTCATTCTTTTAGATTCAAATGCATGCCAGTCAACATCTAAACACTGCTTGTGGAAATAAATCTTTTGGATTTGACATAGTCACAAAGCAATATGCCGGGGAAACTCTTGCCTCAGGATTTGACACAGAGGACGGAGGGACTGGACAAGCAACATGGAGAACCCCACAGCATCCATCAATTGCCGAGAGGAGAGAATCGTAGTCGAGTAAATCCGCCTTGAAGAGTCTCAATTTCTCAGATGCTTTATCTAGTTTCTTCAAGTGAGCATACTTTGCATCACCTGCACAGAGAAAGTTACCAATTTAGTCCCCAGATTATGGGACCACAGGTTTTATTGTTCTATGGTGGGCCTAGATAGAGGTACAACTATTAGTTGCTTTGCCCAACCCCATCCAAAAAATCAAACCCCCCCAACAGACAAACTATTGTAGTGGATTTATTGAAACCATTGAAATCAAAATACGGCAAAGTAGCTCCTGGATGGGGAACTACTCCTTTGATGGGTGTCGCTATGGCTCCATTTGCAGATGTCGGCAATTGGAGCTCGAGCACAGAACAATACAGAAAGCAAAAACAGGCCGAGCGAGAAAATCATGAGCAAAGTAATCAAGCTGATAAACTGAGGAGAGAAACAGTAGGAAGTGAAGGACTTACTGGGGTCCCTGACGGTGCCATGGACGATGTAGCCCTTGGAGAGAAGGATCTTGACGACCCACGAAGCAAGAAAGCCTCCAGCTCCCGTCACGCACAATTTCCTCTCCGCCATCGCCGTCCTCTCTCTCTCCACACACACACACGGACTCGAGCTCGAAGACTCTAATGGCTCTGCAGTGCGGTCTTCTTCGTGCGCCAGCGAGAATTGACACCAAGTTTTTTGCAAACTCTTTGCATTGGCTTCTGCTTGGACACCAAATCTACGCCGTTACATATCGGGCGTTGACCGAAGAAAAGTCGGACAGCGGAGTCGTGTGATGCTATTTGTTGTCACTTCTCCCGGGCTTGGGCTTTCAGTTTCTTCTCCCCTTGTCGGGACTCGGTACGCTTCGCTTTACTTAGTCTTCGCCTAAAATCAAGACCCCTCATAAATGCACCCCCCAACTTTTTATCTCGTGCCGTATGCGTCTCCCATCGAAGTGTTGAATTCTTCAAACAGAGTGACATTGATCAAAGCGTCGTAACAGCACAACAAATGAACAGCTTAGGTAATACAAAATCTGAAGTCAAGGACTGTGCAAGGAGCGATCCGGCGTAAGACGATGAAGGAGTCCGGCTTGCTTACCAGCTCGTTTGAGTCTAACTCGGCTCCTTTCGATTCAAGGCCATGCTATTCGAATGTGCGCTAATTGTCGATTGTGGGCGTTTGAAAATGAGACGAAATGCCGGAATAAAACCCCGTTCACGGAGAAAGAGGACCGCCTTCCGGTTTCGCCAAAATGGTCGTTGACGAAATACCTTTCACCAAAGGTTTTGTCTTTGGTTTTTTTTTAGTAAACTGAGTTTTGTGGCAATTCGGACAGGAAACAATATATACTGAAACAAGGAATTGCGAGTAAAAATAATGAATCGGTAAATTGAATTGAATTGCTGAAAATATTGATAAGCGTTGCTGATTGCGGATCATTTACAATTGATTCCAACTATCGAGAAGTGGTTACTGTTAAGACCTATTTAAGATAGACTCTTCAAAGTTATAGTAACCCATATATGACCTATTTATTTTTTAAATGAGCGATATATGGGTTTAAGACCCATTTTAACAGTTATACAAACTGATATACTTGTGATAAATTTATCCTCGTTAGTTTATGTCAAATTGCTAAGTTTGATGACATGTGACAATTGACGTGGCAAGTCCATGTGCAAATCTAAAATGTTACTACCAAAAAAATCCTGGCCCCACGAAATAAATTGGATGCAAAAATCGGATTGATCGGATGTCAGATAAAAACGATATGCTTGATCCATTTTTAGAAAATATATAATATTTTAGAAAAAGGGTCATCAGTCAGTGGCACCAGGTAGCATTTGCCAGTGCTAGGCTAGCGTTGGCAAGGCCCATGCAGTCACTTACAGCAAACATCTTTTAAAAGTGATGACATTTAAATAATTACTTAAAAAATTATGATAAATAAATATTTTTTTAAAATCACAGCATTTAAGTAATCAATTGAAAAATTATGATACTCTGACATTGTTCTTATCCCAAAAATTCGACTTTAAATAGCATTCAAATTTCTCATTTCTAAAGAAGATAAATGCATTCCTCTCCCTCCTAACCTATGATTTCTCTCCCTAAATTAACCCTGACAAGTTTATCTATGTTCGAAGGAGATGGCCCACGACACGGGTTGCCCATACACACACAAGTACCGTGCAATTATTGTTATTATGAAAGTCTACCTTAGCGTCAATAAGACTTGACGTATTCAGTGACCCACAAACACTGAGCATCTGACTATTCCCGGATAAAACATGTAATTAAATATCAATCCGTCGCGATCTGTTATTTATCATCCTTATCATCATGCATTTAGGTTCTCTATCATGGTCAAAAGTAGTAGGTGAAGACTCACTCTTCATACGTGTCACCATCGACCCCACGAAACGAATTGTCAAATCGTCGATGGCAACATCGAACCATCCAATGAAATGATTGATCTGCTTGCTATTATCTAAGATTATTAGAGTGTCGTTATACTACTCAACTAGAATATTAAATCATGGAGATCGCGAAGAATAAATATATTGAAGTGTTTGTGTATGTTAAAGCCTTGATTATTAAGCCGAATTTAGATTTGTCAAACGGGTGAGTCGAATCGGATCATAAAATGATCCGATTCAAATTGATCTATTTAATCCGTTTATGATCTATTTAACCCGTTTATGACCCATTTAGTGCAATACAAATTTCTCGACCTGTACTCGACCTAATCCATGCCCGTTCCGTATGGCTAAACACTTTCATTTAACCAATTATAGAAAAACTTGTTTTGTATGATTTTACAAAAAATTGTATTACTAAAACACATTCATGCTAGTCGACAATTTCTATAATTTTTTTTTGAGTTTTTGGATATTTTGCTTTTTATTTTTCTTTCTTTCTTTTTCTTTTTTAATCTTCTAAATTCGGAGAGGGTTGTGAAGATCGGCGATCGGCAACGGCAATGACCAGCAGCGGCAGAGACTGGCAACGGCAATGACTGGCGATAGTGAATATCGGCGACCGGAGATGGCGGTGATCAGTGACAGGAACGACAGGCGGTGGAGACCGGCGGTGACCAAGAATCGAAGATAGCATTGATCGGCGACCACCGGAGACTAGTGACGGCGGCGACCAGCGATGGCAAAGACCGGCAATGGCGACAACTGACAATGGCAGAGACCAGCGGTTCAAGTTAATAAATTATATATGTCCCAAAACAATAAGTTAATTAGGTCCATATGAGTTTGTTAAATGGGTTGAATATGGGTTTGTTGCAAACCCATATAGACCCATATAAACTTACTCATTTTAAAATTTTAAGTGACCCGTATTCAACCGGAGCCTACTAAATCTCAGTTAATAAATGGATTTGTGACCCATATTGCCCATTGTATATAAATTGAGACCAACGACCAACCTAAGTTGTCATGGACCAACAAAATGAAATAAATGAATTGCATAGCAAGAGGGATAATAGGCTTACTCTACCGAGAACCATGGCATGCAAGTGAAAAGTGAGGCTCAATTTCTATCTAAACGGCTTAGCAAAGTGAAGCTAACAGAATGATTTGACCGTCGCAGTCTCGCATTGGTGTCTGGTCCCTTTAACTTTGACTCAGTTGAAAGGAATATCCTACAGTCACACTGTCTCGCGGACAAAGATGAACACTTATAATACGGGAAAAGTGTCATAAACGTCCTAAATATTTTGCATTTGTGCCAATTTAATTCTAAACCCTTTTTTTGTGTCAATTCAGTCATAAACATTTTATTTTTGTGCCAATTCAGTCCTTCCGGCTAATTTTGGCCGGATTTTGCAGACGTGGACACCGGTCGACCTATGTGGCACTGTCAACACTGATGTTGATAATTTTTAATAATATTTTTTTGATTTTTAATTATTTTTCTTTCTTTTCTTTTCTTCCTCCCTTCCTCCTTTTGCCGATGACCGGCCACCGGCCATGGCAAGGCAGGCTGCCTTCGCCTAGGCGAGGGTCACTGTCGCCATTGCCTGGCCAGGCCAGGCGAGGCCTGGCGAGGGCTCATCTCGCTAGATCTGGAGAGGCGGCCCAGGCCTGCGCGAGGGTCGGCATTAGCCTGGACGAAGTCAAACTGACTCATTTTTTTTTTTATAGAAAATCCTAATATTATTTTCTATTATATATTTCTTGTATTTTTATAAGGAAATGATAACCTACTAGATCGGCAAAATTAGATGCCAACAGTTTGATACTGACATTAGCCCAGACTTGAGAAGTCAATATCGTCTATTACATTTTGAAGGCTGAATTATATTCTTAATGAAGTATAATACAAATTAGTAATGTGTTTATTAGTAATGGAAACACATGTAGATACTTCACCTATATAAGTTTAGAAGTGATGTTGCTTCTTACGAAAGTTAAGATTGCTTGGAACCGGAACAAACACAAAAGGTTATAATAGTGCCGAGTAAATTATAGAACTTCTCGTTGAAACAAAAGGTTAGTATATGTGTAATATGTCTGATTCTATTATTAAAGTAGCAAGTTTAAAGCTACAGCTTGTTGTAACTTTTATTGAATTTTGAGGTACCTGCACTAAGTAAAGGTTTAACTCGAAATAGACCTTTATGTCTGTATATTAATCTTATGAAAATTTTGGTTGTATATTTTTTAAATTTTGTTTTATATATTTTACATTTTGTTTTATTATTGGTAGTTACCAAAAGGTGCCTTGTCTCGTATCGAAAAGATATGTGTGGCGGTTACAAACTAAGAGGTGCATTGTCTCATATAAAAAAGATATGAGTGGTGGTTACAAACAAAAAAGGTGTATTGTCCCATTATGAAAAGATATGAGGGCGGTTACAAACTAAGAGGTGCATTGTCTCATATAAAAAATATACGAGTGGTGGTTACAAACTAAGAGGTGTATTGTCCCATGATGAAAAGATATGAGCACTCGTGGACGAGATTTGGCATTGAACAACGATTATTCATTTATTTATATATTAAAATTTGACTTTATAATTATAAAATAACCATTATGATTTATTGAAACAACGTGACTATTCATATTAGATTTACGTTTATTGTTTTATTATTTAATTTCGAATTTTATTATTTTTACCTAATAGTTATTAGGCGCTATTTGTAACCACTAGGCACTAGCCGCCCAAGCAACCATCATTTCAATGAGGTTCATGTACATTACTATTTTTTATCCGAAAGTAATGTAGAGATTAAGGCTGCGCATGGCAATCATTCTGTGCCCATAATCAAATTCTGGACAGAAATGATTCTTTTTTATTTCGTGCCCAGAAATAATTTCTAAGCATTTGAAGGCGTTTGATAACTGCCCAAAATTTCGATTCTTAGAATAGAAAAAGAACAGAAATGCGTATAGTAACTACATAAAATTTCTTTTATTAATAATATTTTGAAAATTTTAATATTTATTTCTTTTATTTCTTTTATTCTCTTTTTTTTCTTTTTTTTTTCTTTCTTTCCCCTTCCTTTCTTGGCCATGGCCGGCCGCCGGCACCAGCGATCGGCCACAGGCCAGGGCCGGCGAGGGCGTCACGGCCCTCACCGCCGCCCTCGCTGGTGGTAATGGCGAGGTCGGCCTTGGCTTGGCTGGGCGAGGCCGCAAGCCGCCCTCGCCGGCGGCCAGCGGCCGGCGGGTGGCGGGGCCGAAGAATAACAACAACCAAAAAAAAGAAAAAAATCAAGAAGAATCAGTTCTGAAAAAGTTGTTCCAGAATCAATAAGTTACTTTTTTTTTATTCTTGATTCTGTTCCAAAACTGATTCTGGGCACAATTTTACAAATTTTTTTTACAAAATTGTGCTCGGGCACAAAAAATTTAACAAATGAATTTCTGTTCCTAAATTGATTCTGGAAATAAAATAACAGAATCAGTTATTATTTGGCAATTTGCCAAACAGGCCCGGAGTCTCCATAATTGAATTGGAGTTTGCCCACACGCGTCTTGTGTCTTATTTGCCTTGTTTTTATTACAGACTTTTATTTTCACACGCTTTGTAACCACTAGGCACTAGCAGCCTAAGATATCATCTTTTCAATGAGGTTAGTGTACCTCATACTGGATTTTATATTCGAACGCGCTCTGTAGCCACTAGGCAATTGCAAACTCGACCCTCCACCTTTTCAACAAGGTTGGTGTACCTAATGTATTGTCAAGATTTTTTTATCTAAAGATATTGCATAGATTAATTCTCTCCAATTAAATCGGAACTTACCCACAAGCGTGCTGTCTTATTTGCCTTGTCTTTTTCTTACGAGGATTTTATTTTCCATCGCACTTTGTAGCCATGAGAGGATAGCAGCCTAAGATATCATCTTGTCAATGAGGTTCATGTACCTATTGTGTCATCTAGATATCTTTTTATCCGAAAAGTATTTTCTAGATTGATTCTCCGGATCATAATCTCAACCATCGTCAGATAACACAAATTTTCACACGATTTTTGGCCATACGTTAAATGCAAGCAACATATGTGGGCGAGGAGGCAATCCATTATGTTATTACCAAATTAATGACATGCCAAACTATTTTAAACATTTTTAAATAGATTGGTGCCCTTTTTTTTAGTAGTCATATGTGATGGCAGTCGGAGGGGTGGCGGACGGAGAGGCAGCTGCCGTCTAAGCCATCTTCAAGCAACTCCTGTGTTTATTTTTTAATTTACTTCTCTTCAGTTAGCAAATAATATACTTCAATTACCACCTATTATGTTTTGTCAAGAAAGTATAAGTTAAGTCTTACTTGGCCGATGAGATTTTCACGACCACAAATTTGCTATCTAAGCAAATTATCTAAATTTTGATGAGTTTTCTTAATATATAATACCCTCGTCTTTATCGTTAAGAAGATTTTGGGGGCCAATAATTCTAGTGCAAGTTATAGTAGTATTGTTCCAGTGAAATTTGTCTATCATCTGAGTACTCAGACTTGACAATCCTTCGAATTTAGTGAATTTGGTGAAATTTGATCGTCCCATTCCTTTCTCTCTTCTTTCTCTCTCTCTCTCCACTTACTTATGCAAAAACTGCTGCTACACTGCGAATGCTCCATCGTCATCCACAGTCTGTCCCTAAAGCTCGCCTCTCCACCGCTAGTCCCTTCGTCCCTAAACTGTTGCTCACCTCCACTTGGCTTGCCGCCCTAGATCTTTGTCCCCCTCTATCGCACACTGTCGTCTTCATCTAGGGTGCTGTAACCTCAAATGTGAGTTAAGCTGGGGTTTCAGATCTCAGTCGACCTCGAACTGCAGTTTCTCTACAGTTGCTGACCTTGGACGACTTTAAGTTGGCTGCATCTAGGTGTCGCGAGCTCGCGCAGAGAGAGAGATTGAGCGAGTTTGTGCACTACAAAAAAACATGATTTTTGCGACGAATTTTGTGACGAAAAATTTGGAAAAATCCGTCGCAAATCGAATTTGCGACGAATTTAGCGACGGAAAAAATTCCGTCGCTAATAGGTCGTCGCAAAATTTTGCGACGGAAAATTTCAATTTCCGTCGCAAATTCGACGGAATAAAATTCGTCGCAAATTAGTCACGAACTTTATTCGTAGCAAAATTCGTCGTAAATTTCGTCGCAAATTTCGTCGCAAAATTTATCGCAAATAATTCGTCGCAAAATTCGTCGCAAATTAGCCACGAACTTTATTCGTCGCAAATTTCGTCACAAATTTCGTCACAAATTTAGTCGCACATTTCGTCGCAAAATTCGTCGCACATTATTCGTCGCAAAATTCGTCGCTAATTTGCCAAAAAAAAAATTTTGGTCAGTAATTTGCAGCGAACTTATTCGTGACAAAATTCGTCGCTAATTTGCCACCAAATTTTTTTACATTTGCCATCAACATTATTTATGATCGAATTTAGCGACGATTTTTTATTAATTCTTTAGCGACGAACTCTGCGACGATTATCGTTTAGGGACGAAATTAGCGACGAAATTTTATTTTTGCAACGAACTTTTGTAATTTGTGATCGTACGATAAAATCATTTATTTTATTTTTTTTATTTTAAACCTAATTAAAAGAAAATTTAATTTTTGGAATTTATATTTAACATTGATTAAGCACTTAATAACATCAAAATATTATAATAATATGAAAATGAAATACATTCATCTACATTTTCCACAAGAATGACATAAATATTTTTCTTTATAGTACACATAATAAGAGAATAAATAATCTTGAGCACTTTAAAGCACCTGCTTAAGCAACCTCATGAACATATTGGGCCAACTGCACTTATGACACAAAAGATGCTAAAGCAAAGCTTATCCCCGATATATATGAAAAGATACTTTCAATCTTGCGCCTGCTTTGCTTTCTCCTGTAAGGTTTGCATGGAGTGCTTCGTCACCTCCTCCGAAGAGGTGACATTCACTTGTTGACATACAATGCGATACTCAATCAGACCATCCTTGGCAAATCTCCCCCTCCGCATATCAACGCATAGCTCAATGTACTTGAACATAATCCTCTCAAGGGTATTTTGCCATGCTCGGGATCTCTTCAAGGTAATAAGATCGTGAAGTTCTTGCAGAGCATCTTGCTTCTGCCCAACATTTATCAGCTCTGCATCCACACATAAACAAACTTTGTCAGCAAAACTCCATGTTGCATAAAAGGACTGCAGAGAATCATCAACTATTCTCTCAAATGAGCTTCAAATGACACATATAATAGCAAATACCAGGTTTAGCTGAAACAATCCACTAACTTGCCTACCTACCCAGGATACATTCACAATCTCAAAAAATAACATAAGAACAGGTGCCTTCTGCGGATTATCTTGTCTATATTTAGCACCTACCTTATTATATTACTTTTAACTATATTCTTCATCCTCATTCATGTTGCACGATAACCATTTAATTTTGTTTCTATTGAATCAGCAAGTAATATGTTCACCTTGCATATGTCTGTCACACTCATGACCTAATTCTCATTCACTTATGTTCAAGAATGCAAACACAAGAACAACCTTCATATTGTTAAGCATCAAAAAAAGAGAAAGCAGTGTCAGACAATCTCCTCAAAGACCATGTATTAAGCTAGGGAGTTGGGGAATGGTCAAGTGATTCTCATTTTGCTTCACCATATAGGTTGGGACAGAAAAATAAACAGGATGTCAGGTCAATAGTGGTAGTGAAACAAATTACCTTAATACCATATCAACGGCACAGCCAGATAATTCACCAAATAAATAGAGATGCCAACCAAGTTAGTATACGTGTACACATGCAGACACATCCACCCTCCTGCCCTCCATACATACATCAATGTGAGTGCCCAAGAAAATGGCTTACCACGTATCTTGAGGCATTAGAGGATCGCAAGACAAACAAAAGCGGCTTAACTATCCTTTTGACATCCTCCATTGGCGCCATAATCCAGTGTACAGTAGCAGCAGCAACTACCACTGCACTATTATAACTCCATAGCAGTGGTGATGTACATTGAAGTAAGATATTAATATCATCATTAATTTTCCCGGATGTATATCTTGCAGAAGTTAACTTCGGTGAATCCATATTAATGTAAGTTGCACGTGATAAATATTCATCCGGTCCTTCAATGTACGACCTGCATATTGTATTGGCCAATTCTCATTGTTCTTTGTTTAATGAGAGTAGTTCTATGATTTCTTTAATGATACAAAATGTGGATCACATGTTAGAAAGACAAGGCAGTGGAACTAAATCACAGTGCATAACATAGACAACAACCAGAAATAAGCTTCCTACATGGCAACTGAAAGCATAGAAGGCTATCTTTCACCATGTGACTGGAAACAGTCTTGGTAAACCAGATACCAAGTACATGCTTGCATTTAATCTAGCAATGAGCCGATTAAAAGGAAGAGAAACACCCCCTCCCCCCAACCCAAAAAAAAAAGCAGTAAATAAAATGAATGAGAAAAATGGGAAATCAATTTTGATGAACCACATCCTCAATCTTATTTAATAATTTTCAGAATTTATGGCACGGACAAGAAGAGTCGAGGTGCACAAACCTGTCGAGTTCTTTCTCCTACCCTAACAAAAAATCATATACACCTCACCAAGCATTTTGCCGAGACAAAAAGCAATGGAAAACAGTAATTGCAGAAAACTGAAAAGCGAAAACAACCACCTCTTCGATTGCAGAAGTATTTTCCTCAATGCGCAAGTCGAACAACTTGGGAACAGCGTTAGCAACATACTTTCTGACATAAACAGATGGATCTCTCGCGCACTTGTTTACGGCTACAAGAACGAGGGGCGCGACTATATGAAGACGAATTCCAGCCATTGTACGGAGTGCCCAGACCCTCACCAAAGGATTAGTGCCCCCCAAGTCCCTTTGGAAACAATTGATCGAAAGCAATGCTTCATTTGGACGCCTACAAGCATCAAAGAAAGAGTAAACGCGAACGATCAGCTGAGCACCAACATCTAAATCCAATCATCCACATCAAGGTGATTAAAATTTCAAGTACGGGTGACATTATCCCACTTCTTTAACACGATTAGCACAAACATAGCGAGAAACGAGCAATGCCTTACAGAATTCTACCCAAAAGCAATCACGCACGCCCCTTCAAACCTCGAAAACAATCGGAATCGAGGATCATTTTCAATTCGAGCACATCAGTCGATCCGATTCACATACTTTTCAGCGTAATGCAGCAAGTACAAGTAGACGAGCGTCTTCACTTCGAGCGACTGGGACGCGACGTTCTTGACGACCTGGGGGAAGAAGTTGGAGACGTTCTTGCCGTTCCCTTCGGGCTCCGCGGCCTCTAGGGCTCCGGAGGCCATGGGCGAGGAGGAGTCGCGGGAGGAAGCGCGGGTGGGGGGAAGGGGGTACCGAAAACCCTTAGCGAGCGTGAGATGTTTGGGGGTGTGGGGGAGCGGGAAGAAGGAGAAGCGAGAAGCGGAAGCAGATTTTGGGGCGAGAGAGAGGGAGAACAGTGAGCGAGAGAGAGAGAGAGAGAGAAATTGGGGGTGAGGGCGGCGCTTTGGGGCGCTCTTTTTTTAATTAAATTTGCGACGGAAGTGATCTTCGCGGCACATTATGCCCATTTTTTCAAATTCGTTGCTAATTTGCAATGGAATTAGCGACGGAAATATTTATACCGACCAATTTTTCAAATCCGTCGCTAATTCTGTCGAAACCTTGAGTAGATATGCTTCTACACTTTTACATATAATAACACATTACTCATATTTGACGAATTAGTAAATGCCATGATCTAATTCGTCTAAGGGCGGCAAGTCTGGTGATGTTTTTTTTTTTTCATTAGAGCAGCAGAGGAATGTCAAACAACTACGAGAGGTTGTTGCAAAATGAGCCGATGTGACTAGCATTACGAATACTGTGGAGAAACATGACTAATGTGGATGTCGTTGTTACAAACAGATTCGATTGACGCTTTCTCAAATAAGAATAGGGCTCTGATACCAAGTCAAGAATGTGATAAAAAAAATTAAGAGCAATATATATCATTGTCAAATGAAGAGTACACGAACCTATTTATCGGTTTTATAGGATGACTATCTAAAAGGGAAAATATCAATTACAATCAATTAAAGGAAATATAGGGAATCTTCTAAATATTTCTCTAATAGAATGCATGCCCTCTATTCACTCATCATTCGGATGTAACCCTTTAGGAGTAATTCATCTAATTGATTAGATCAAATTGGTTAGGTCTAAATAAGAATATTTCTTTTATATGATCTCCTATAGATATCCCCATATAGATACATTGACTTTACATTTCATACATCCACCCGATTTCGATCTATTTGAAAATTACTATAATTTATTTACCCATATATTTACGCATACATAAGAGCTACGTGCGGAGGAAACCGACATATTCAACTAAATAGATATCTGTGTTATCTATATCTAAGTCTTGAAAAAAAATAAGATAAGATTTGCACCTATCGAATCTAAAAAAGCTTATTTGGGACGAGAACATTTTAAGAGATTATCTAATATCTTGAGTTTATAATAGATCTTCTTATCTAATTTGAATTTGTAATATCTAATCTCTCTTAGAATTGGACGTGTAGCAAATTGTCCAATCTCTTTTGAATTTGAACTTGTGACAATCATCCAATTTAGTTTGAATTTCAATTAATAATTGTTAGTTTGCATTAGATTGATTTCATTAGGCAATATTTAGCTTGTCTTGTGATGGAGTATATTCCTTATGTAGTCCTCATCCTTATCACGAGAGATTGAGACATGGTAATCATCGTGATTAGACTTAGAAGAACTTAGGTTTAGTTTTAGAACACTACAAAAAAACAAGGTTTTAGCGACAAATTTTGTGACGAAAGATTTGGCAAAATTCGTCGCTAAACGAATTTGCGACGGATTGGAAAATGCAATACAATTTTTGGAATCCGTCGCAAATTTGCGACGGAAAATCAATCCGTCGCAAATTTGCGACGGATTGGAAAATGCAATACAATTTTTGGAATCCGTCGCAAATTTGCGACGGAAAATAAATCCGTCACAAATTTGCGACGGATTTTGCGACAGATTGGAAAATGCAATACAATTTTTGGAATTGCGACGGATTTATTTTCCGTCGCAAATTTGCGACGAATTTTTATTTCGTGGCAAATTCCGTCGCAAATTAGCGACAAATAATTTTCGTCGCTAATTTGCGATGGAAAAAAAATTCCGTCGCAAATTTTGTCGCAAATTAGCGATGAAAAATTCCCCGTCGCAAATTTCCGTGGCAAAATCTATGTTTTTTTTGTAGTGGTGTATTTTATCTAGGTGTGTCAATTTCTAAAAAACTAGTCAATCAGGAATTCTTCGAATCAAAAATAGAGGAAAACATGTCAGTAAACAGTTAAGGTTTTTTGCCTATGATTGTTGAAAAATTTGAGCAACTTTGACCGAAAACAAAACTTTATTAAAAATACGGTTCAATGATATAATTGTGTCGTAATATTCAAGAGCTTTCCGTTAATACCCTTACCCAAATAGGACCGTCGGTTCTACATATATCGCAAGTCTTAACTAAGGTCATCCAATCCGGAGGTATTGGTAAATTTAGATTAACTCGATCAATCACTTCCATCGTAAAGATCAAATCATAGACTTTATGAAGCTACAAGTACCACAATACGTGCACAATAGAATAGATCAATTGTACTTTCGTAATAAGTTTCAGAGCTTTATTGTACTTTTTGAAAGTATTTATTGGGAACAAGTCCACGTGAATTAGAATGGGAAGAAAATGGAATCAGACTTTGAGGCTTAATAACTCTCTCTTTAAGGATTGCCCCGCAACGTTATTAATGGCTATTGGCAAAAATCCTCTAGGATACAACAAAGTCTCGAATGAGAATACCAGATGGCAATTTTGTTACTTCTCCAAGATCTCTTGAGGGAAACCATTGGAAAAGATGATTGTATGATTTTTTAAGAAAAAAGGATCAAAAGTAAAGTGAAAAGAGACTGAAAAATATGAATATATAAAGATATTCTCCATTTATAATTCCCCAGATCCTCGGATATTATGATATTAGAGCTAGGGGGTAGATAAAGATATTCTTTATAATTTCATTCGCAGTAAAGATGATTTCTTTCGTGGAAGTCTTTTCGTGTGATTTCTGGATGTGTTCCAAGCAGTAAAGCCTAGTGGGGTAGTAAGTCTGTTGGTAAGCATCGTCGAAATCTATTGAAAAGAAGAAGTAGTCTTTTGCAATGAACTTATTAAGAAGATCTGAGTTTTCTTCTAGTTCTTTATCACAAATGTCCTCAGATCAAGGACCAATAAATAGAGAAGAAATTAATATAGAAGATTTCAATAAATCAATTGAAAATTGGTTCATTCCAAAAGTTAAACTTGATAAAATTTATGAGTATTCAAAGTTTAAACTCTTTGGGAATAATGACTATGTCATTGTTACCGAAGAAAGAGATGTACCACTTTCTAATTTTTTTGCTTCAATAAAACTTTTGAATAAAGATTCTATAAAGAAACATTCCCAGAAATGGAATTACATGCATATAGGTTTAGTACAGGTTGGTGCAAAACCCCTTACCAAAGAAGGATTAGATACTTCCTTACTTCTTGTTTTGAGAGATGCGAGACTTTTAAAATATGATGAATCCATTCTTGGAGCCGTAGAAACAAGTCTTTGTAGTGGACCAGTTCATTTTGATAGTCATCCTGGTCTTACCGTTTCTCTCAAATACAAAAATATTTTAAAATCTCTCACTCTTCAAATAAAAACCCATAATTATTCTATAGCTGAAGGTTCTATTCCCATAGCCCTCATCTACAGAGTTTATTACAAAGTAATGAATTCTGCTTTCGGTAGCAAAGCTTTTAAATTGAATTCCAATAGGGAAACCCTTCTTCTACAAACAGACATTTCTAAAGCAAATGTTACCATTCCTAGGATCATTCCTTGGAATCAAATAACCCTTCCTGATCAATGGGAATTAGAAAACCGAATTCCCCAACAAATCGTTCAAAATTCTGATCCTACCAACATTATTCAACACCCTGAAGGAAGAGTAACTATCCAATTTTCCAGAAGATCTGTTGATATTCCTAGGAGGTCTTGTGACATTAGATTAATTCCTTCTTAGCATTCTACTTCTTCTCGAAGGTCAGTAGATATTATTCCTAATATCCCTTTGAATAATCCCGAGGAAGCATCTGCAAGTGCTCCTCCTCTTCCAAACATCAGCGGTATTGATAGTCGGTTAGGAATTTCCAGGCCAGTATATCAACATACCCCTGATTTCCCTGATCCTACTCCTTCCGAAATGGAAGACCCCGAAATCAATATTTTGGAATCAGTTTTTGAACCTAATAAAGTATTTTTAAATCAAGAATTCAATTCTTCTAAAAACAAACAAATCAGAGAATGGTTCTTTGCTAAATTTCAAAAACAAGCACCCAAAATCAAGAAAGAATATTATGATTACATGTATCAACATGAAATCCAAGTATTCTTCTTTGATTGGTTTGAAAATGAATTTTTACAAGAAAAACAGATTTTTGTTCTAGATCAATTTTATAAGTGGAAATTAGACGATGGCCATGTCATCGAGTCTAATCATCCTCCTCTTAGAAAAATCAAAATTGAACATAGGGAAACTGAAATTATAGCTTCTCCTTTCAAAACAGCCTCCGAAATAGATGGCATAGGAATCAAGAAAATTGTTGAACAAAATAACTTTTCAAATCAACATCTTCACACCATAGGCAAACAACTTGATCGAATTGAAAATCTTACTCGGAATAGTTTTTCATCCTCTTCTATAACAATTCCAAAAAAGGATTTAAAACCACCGCTCTTTACGAATTTTGAAATTCCAAAAAATTCTAGTCTTGAATTTGCTAAAGCCTTAGAGGGTAGGAGAAAACTCCTCAAAGGAAAAACAGTTTTGATTCCTAAGAATCCTATAATTTTAGATACTCCTTTAATACAAAATCTGAGTGTCAAAGACACTCCAGATCACATTGAGCCTTCCAATCAGATCAACCTTTTGGACAAATCTGATATTGATTCCATTCCAGAAATAAATCGCATCACATGGAAAGATCCTCAGAAGTTATATTATTCCCGTGCTACTCCCCCTGATATCCTTACAGAAGAAACCTTTTAAAAAATACAAAACAAATATTTTTCTGATGCTATCTATGAGTGGAATATAGATGGTGTTTCTGAGCAAAATCTTATAAACCCAGATGGTTATGCTTGCTAACACCTATAAGACCATTCCCGATACTTCTGATCACTCTGTTGCATATCTTTTAATAGCTGGATTTACAGGCCAGCTCAAAGGATGGTGGGATAACTACCTGAATAAAGAACAAAGGTCTCAAATTTTAAATGCCTATAAACTCGACCCTTTTGGTCAAAGTATTCTTAACGAAGATGACCAGCCCATCCAAGATGTTGTTAATACTTTAATATTTTCTATATCCCAACATTTTCTAGGAGATTCTTCTCATATCCTTGATAAAAACCAAGATCTTTTATCCAACATGAAATGTAGGTCTTTAGGAGAATTCCGAGAATATAAAGAAATATTTTTGCAAAGAGTTTTCCAAAGAACAGACTGCAACCAGTTTTTTTGGAAAGAAAAATTTCTTGCTGGTTTACCAAAACTCATAGGAGAACAAGTTCGTGGTAAGATAAGAGAAGAATATGGAAATCAAATTCCATATGACCATCTTTCTTACGGTGAATTAACCTCCTATGTTTATAAAATAGGAACACAATTGTGCATCAATATTCGTCTCCAAAAACAAATTAAGAAAGGACAGAAACTTTCTAACAAAGGTTTACGAGATTTTTGTGCCCAATATGATCCGTCTTTTGAGTCCTTGGATAAAACCAAATGTTCAGGAAAATGCTCCTCTAAAAAGAAAGAGCAAAAGAAATTTCATAAGAAACCTTATAAAAAGAAATTTGATAAAAAGTTTTCTAAAAAGAAAGAAGATGATAGTTTTGATAAAACCAAAAAACCTAAAAGAAATTTTAAAAACATCACTTGCTATAATTGTGGTAAGAAAGGCCACACTTCTCGGTTTTGTAAAATTAGTAAAAAGGTTAATGAGTTAGATCTAGATGAAGAAACTATCAACCAGCTCAACCAATTAATGGCCAAAGCTGACAGTAGTTCTTCTGATGAGTCTAGCTTTGAAAAAGGATTGCAGATTTGTGATTTAGAAACCTCTTCATCATCAACTTCAGATAGTGAAGATGAAGACATTACCAGTTTTGAAATAAATGTTTTGACAAAAGAAGAAGAAATTCTTTTGCAAACGATCGATCAGATCACTGATCCAGAAACAAAAATAAATATTTGAATAGTTTCCAAAACCCCAAGCCAATTTCCAAATCTACTCTCCAGAATGACAATCCTTATAATATTCTACTATTCTTGGCAAGGCTAAGAATACTAATTTCAAACCCATTTCTATAAGTGATCTTACTCACGAAATTAATAAACAAAAGGAAGAGATACAAAATCTCAAAGCTGCCCAGATAATTATGCAAAAAGACATTTTAGATATAAAAATGAAAAATTTAAAAGAAAAACAAAAAGAAGAAGATTTTGAAGAAAATAATGTTCCTCAACTCCCTTCTTCTTCTGATACCAACTTCCTTTTGATGCTTTCTGAAATTACCACCAGAAAATGGATTATCAATATTTCTATAAAAATCCAAAATGAAATTGTTTTAGAAACAACAGCCCTTTTTGATACTGGTGCAGACCTTAATTGTATAAAAGAAGGTCTTATACTAACCAAATATTTTGAGAAAACTTCCTAGTCTCTCAAATCAGCATCTGGAGATAAGCTGATTATAAATTACAAAATTCCTGAAGTTGAAATTGTGAAAGACCAAATCTCTTTTAAAACTCCTTTTCTTCTTGTTAAAAATATCAAGCAAAATGTTATTTTGGGATCACCTTTTATCAATTTACTCCAACCTTTTAAAGTTTCTGAAAAAGGAATCGAAACAGAAACCTTAGGCAAAAGAATATGTTTTAATTTCATTTCAAAACCCCAAACCAGAAATTTGAATACTCTTCAAGAACATTCCATTTCTGAAATTAATTGTATAATCCGAGACAAAGAGTCTCATCTTCAGTTTCTTAAAGAAGACCTTGAATACAAAAAGATTGACAAAAATCTTTTTGAAATAAGTCTTCAAAAGAAGATTTCCAATCTTGAAAATCAAATCAAAGATTCCATATGTTCCAATATTCCCAATGCTTTCTGGTCTCGTAAGCGTCACATAGTTGATCTACCTTATGAACCAGAATTTTCAGAAAAAGACATTCCTACTAAAGCCATACCTTCTCAAATGAATCACGAAGTTCTAAATTTCTGTCAAAAAGAAATACAGGAACTTCTTGAGAAGAAGCTTATTAAGAAAAACCAATCACCTTGGAGTTGCTCTGCTTTCTAGTCAACAAAAATGCTGAACTAGAAAGAGGAGTTCTAAGACTGGTAATTAATTATAAACCTTTGAATACAGCTTTAAAATGGATAAGATATCCAATTCCTAATAAAAAGGATTTATTGAATAGACTTTGTAATGCAAAAATCTTTTCAAAATTTGACATGAAATCAGATTTCTGGCAAATCCAGATTAGCGAAAAGGATAAGTATAAAACGGCTTTTACTGTTCCTTTTGGCCAATATGAATGGAATGTCATGCCTTTTGGATTAAAAAACGCCCCTTCTGAATTCCAAAGGATTATGAATGATATTTTTAATCATTGTTCTGATTACATTATAGTTTACATAGATGATGTTTTAATATTCTCTACATCCATAGAAAAACATTTTAAACACATCAATCATTTTATCAATGTTGTGAAGAAAAATGGTTTAGTAGTTTCACCTACTAAAATATCTCTTTTCAAAACAAAAATTCGTTTTCTAGGACATTACATCCATCAAGGAACCATCATACCTATTGAAAGATCAATAATATTTTCTGAAAAATTTCCCGATGAAATCAGAGACAAAAACCAATTGCAAAGATTTCTTGGAAGTTTGAATTATATTATTGAATTCTTTCCTCGTATCAACATAATTTGCAAACCACTCCATCAGAGGCTCAAAAAAAGACCCTCCACCATGGACTCAGACTCACACTGATATTGTAAAACAGATCAAGCGAACTGTCAAGAAAATTCCTTGTTTACATCTTGCTGATCCTTTTGCCTTCAAAATTGTTGAAACTGATGCTTCTGATATTGGTTACGGAGGAATTCTTAAATAATCCAAAGACAATAAGGAACAAATTGTTCAATTTGTCTCCAAGCATTGGAATGATTGTCAGAAGAATTACTCCACCATTAAAAAGGAGATTCTTGCTATTGTACTTTCTATTTCTAAGTTTCAAGGAGACCTTTTGAATCAAAAATTTTTGCTAAGGATTGATTGCAAATCTGCAAAAGATGTTTTGCAGAAAGATGTTCAAAATATTGCTTCTAAACAAATTTTTGCTAGATGGCAAGCAATTTTATCGGTTTTTGATTTTGATATAGAATTTATAAACGGTTCTTCAAATTCTCTCCCAGATTTTCTCACAAGAGAATTTTTACAGGGAAAATGCCTCCCAAACCACCCAACAAGCCCACAAAGAGAGACAAAGGAAAACAGATTGCATAACCATCTTCTGAAAAGAAACCCCCCGGCTTAACCAATATCAGGACCTGGCTTCAGGCTGCTCACCAGCCAGTGAATATTACTACCATTTCCAACTAGGTCAAAAAGGAACCCATTCCTCTTACAGGAAATCCTTCTGACTTCAATAAACTTTCTCAATATGACATAACCCAATTGTCACAAGAAGAGGCTTTACAGCTTCTCCAACAAGCTTTCAATACACAGCCCCAACCTTCCATGGCAATGGTCAGTCCAGACCCATCTCCCATAGCCACTCAGAAGGCAAAGGGAAAAACAATTTCTAGTGAGGTGGTCATACAGTCTACCTAGGCAACCCCACCAAAATCAAAATTTTTTCATAAGACAATATTTCAAAACATTTGTAATGTTGAAAATGGCTTTTATAATGAGGATCGATATCTTTTTGCCAAAAATATGTTTTCTGAAAAATTCTTTTATACCCCTCATGATATTTACAAAACAACCGAATTTTATGAGAAAATTTTAGAAGAAACAAAGTCTGTTACCTTCAGACATTTTTCTGATAAAGGTCATGTGAATTACTCCACGGCCAAAATTCACAGGGTCATCCACCCTTCTCAATGGAAACTTGATCCATTGGCCTTGAAAAAATTCAATACGACCGATGCCCTTCCATACATATCATCCTTCTCATATTTTGACTATCAACAAGCCTGATGGAACACTTTTTGGAGAAAGAATGCCAATAATTCTCATACTTGGCTATTCTTTTTTGAAAACTTTGATATCAAGCTCGTTTTATACTGGTTCATTAGATGGTGGGAACATTTGGGACCAACTGATGAAATTATCCACCCGAAGATTCAACCTGCTTATGAACTTTTCCTTGAAAAATTTACTCCACTTCCATATGAGAAAAACTTTCCCAAACTAATGCTCTTCTTTTATTATTTTGGAGTGTCTTGGGTTTTGGGATGGTATTTTGATTACAGAAAAGCCATTGAAACTGGCATTACCATCCTCATAAAGCGATTCAAAGTCAAATGGTGGAATGGTTTCAAATTCTTTGATAGGGTCACCAAACAAGCCATTTCAAATTGGCTAGTTTCTAGGGGCTCCATCCCCATCAGATCTGAGGATACCACCCCCTTTCTACATGATAAAGGGTTTGTACTTTCTAAATTAGCATCTGCTAAATCCCATCAACAGCTAGCAGGAATGCTAAAACAAGCCCTTTCGCAAATTGAAGAAACTGGATCTTCTCAATATATATATATATATATATATATATATATATTTCAGTCTTTTGAACCGAATGCAACCTTTCAGGAAAAGTTGCATTATGAAAAGATGCCTTCTCAAAAGACATACCAAAGTCACACTGCTACAAAAGGATAAAACGGTTATTTTATAGGAATAAATTCGAAATTTAATAAATAAATTAATAAATGAGGATTAGTGCCAATTATAATCCGCGAGCGCACCCGCACGCAAGTATTGTAGGATCAAGCTCACTTAGCCCATCGTCTTCATTTGAACAGGTTATAATACATCCACACATATACAGTGACCCACACAATCCTAACTTTCTTATGTGGGATAAGGAAAAGTACTATTTTGTTTATTTTACAAACAAATAACCAATATTATTATGATTCAATTGTACTTTCGTGATAAATTTTAGAACTTTCAATGTATTTATATCTTATATTTTGGAGCTTTCCTCGAGCAGCCGAACAGTACTCTTTTTTCGTTGACGCAAAATGTTTATGATGTGAAAGGGTTTTTCATTAGATAAAGGAACTTATGTGCCCACCGGGGCCTGGCACGATGTTCCGACCTTCCAATAGAGTAATGTATATTGACGCAAGTCACATCTCAATGCCTTGCATCAGCATAACATTCCACTCAGCAAAATGATTCAGGGACGCGAAATGAAAGCTTGACTCGGCGGAATCAACCACCAAAACCAGAATGAACGGAGACAACAACCACTGCGCAATCACGGTGGCTGCGGAGCCGCCGGCTCTTCTGAAGTCCTCGGCCGGCACCTGTTCTTGCTACATCTTCAGAGTTCCCAAGAGCCTGTCGGAGAGCAACGCCAATGCTTACAAGCCCCGGGTTGTGTCCGTTGGCCCGTACCACCATGGGCAAGAGCAGTTGAAGCTGATCGAGCAGCACAAACCTCGAGTGTTCGACACACTGCTCATTCGGACCGGAGGCTGCATGGACAATTACTTCAATGCTGTCGCCTCGCGGGAGACCCACATACGGGATAGCTACTCAGAGGCCCTCGATTGTAATACCTCGGATTTGATCAAGATGATGATTCTCGATGCTTGTTTCGTCGTCGAGTTCTTCTGCGTCAGTGCCGGGGTAATTCCATTAGATGACGACCCCTTGTTCTCCATGCCATGGATTGTATCGTTCCTCATGCTCGACGTCCTCATGATTGAAAACCAGATCCCAATTTTCGTTCTTCGTGAGATCTACGAATTATCCAAGTCTCCTTCTGATGCCGACCGCTCCCTTGATGTCATCGCCTTAGGGTTCTTCAACAGCGTACTCCAATGGCCGAAGGAAGATCTCCAGAGGTACTCCGGAGTCTGCAATATCACGCACTTACTCGACTTGTTCCGACTGTGCTTAGTCGGCGAATTGGCGCCCGAAAATCCCCCAATGGTCGATAAAGAGTTGCTGCAACTGATGCCCTCCGCAAATCAGCTGCTTCAAGTGGGAATAAAGTTTAAACGGAGGAAGAGCAAGAACCTAATAAGCGTCGAGTTCGATCACGGAGTGCTCCAGATCCCTCCTTTGACTCTCGACCGTTTCACCAGCTCCTTCTTCCTCAACTGCGTGGCCTATGAGCAGTCCTACCATTACTGCTCCAAGCACATCTCCAGTTACGCGGTCCTCATGAGATGTCTCATGAGCACGGCGGCGGATGCAGCGGTCCTGTCTCAGTGCGGCATAATCACGAACTTTCTAGGGACCGACGAGGAGGTCGCGAGGTTCTTTAATGATCTCGTTAAGGATGTCCTATTCGATATCAAGTCAAGCTACTTGGCCGAGTTATTCGGGCAAGTCACCCAGTACCGTCCGAACAAGTGGCGCGTGTGGTGGCCGGGAATCAAGCGCAAGTACTTCGGCAGCCCCTGGTCCTTCATTTCGGCTGCCGCTGCTTTCACTCTCCTAGTTCTTACTATTTTCCAGGCCGCCTTCGCCGTTTACGCTCATTATCATCCCAAGAAGTGACCAAGCTCTGCGACACAGCTTCAGAGAGAGACATGAGGTTGATGTACCATCAATGTAATTTGGAGAAATCAGACCAGTGAAATTTGTGCTTCATTTCTGGGTTTTGCTTTGGCTACTGTATTCTTAATTCGTTTTAGATTGCTTAAACTTAATTACATCTTCATCACCGCAGTTAGATTAGCAAATGGAACTAGTCCATACCGCACGACCTAAAAGTAACGATTTGACGAAGAGCACTGTATTAACAAGAGAATCTAAGGTTAGTGCAGCTGATCAAAGTCGAAAGACAAAGATTTCTTGGACGCAGGATCATTGTCGGCTCAAAAGCCAGAAATAATCGCTAATGGACCATTGAAACAGCGAGGTGTTAGGGATCGAATTGGGAAAATGGACTCAAACGAGGTGATAGGGATCGACCTACTCGACAGGAATAAAAAAAATATATATATTTTCACTAGAAGTCCTAAAACTTGTCACAAAGATGCAAATTAGTCCTAAAACTTGTAAAAAGTGCAATCAAATCCTAAAATTTGTTAAAGTGGTTCAAATGAATCCTAAAGTTAATACCATCAAATTTACTAACGAAAAATGCTGACGTGGTGCTGACGTGACTTATTTTAATATTTTCTCTCTCCTACGTGGCCAAAACGACGTCGTTTTGGCTCAAATTTGATTTTTAATACTAATTTTATTTAAACTAAATACAAAAATAAGCAAAATTTAAAATTTAAAAATTAGGGAGGAGGATAGGCGGGGAGGGAGGGCTTGCCCTCCCCACTGCCATCCCGCCATTGCCGGGCCATGGCCATCTAGGCGAGGGGTCGCGACCCTCCCCCAGATCTGGGCGAGGGGTCGCCGGCCCTCCCCCCGATCGGGCGAGGGTCGGCGGCCCCTCCAGGCCATGGTGAGGCGGCGGCGGTGGTGGGGAGGGCAAGCCCTTCCTCCCCGCTTGTCCTCCTAATCCTCAAATTTTTTTTTTAATTTAGCTTGTTTTTTAAATAAAATTAGAAAAATTTAATATTAAAATAATAATAATAAGTCACGTCATTGCCACGTAGGATAAAAAAATAATAAAAAAGCCACATCAGCATTTTTCGTTAGTGAAATTGGACGGTGTTAACTTTAGGACTCGATTGAATCAATTTGACGAGTTTTAGGACTTGATTGCACTTTTTATAAGTTTTAGGACTCAATTGCACATTCGTAAAGAGTTTTAAGACTTCTAGTGAACATATGGCTGACACCCCAATTTATACATCCTAGAGGGAAGTCAATAGGTTGTTTTATAGGTTTTTCAAAAATTTGCGGAAAACAGCAAGTGCTAAGAAAATATTAAGTTCAACTAGATGTGTGTGAAACGGTGACCTGATCGTGTGCTAAAGAAGATAAACAGGAAGATAAATATCATAACACAAAGATATATAGTGGTTCGGCTTTATCCCCAAGCCTACTTCTACTCTCACCACTAACAGCCACAAGTCGGGCTGGAATACACTATAAATCGGCTGAACAAGTTACACTCAGCAAACACCAATCCTATCAGATGATAGATCGCACTATCTGGAATTGGGTGTTGCTATCACTTGGTACACTTGATCTTTCATAACAACAACAATGCAACAAGTGTTATAGACAAATAACATCTTTTTGCTAAGAGTACAGCAAGTAGCAAATTTCTGGATTTTGTGTAAGCGTGCATTTTTCTCTCTCCGTCTTACTTGTTGGCTTCAAAGACCTTCTAGAAAAGACATCTTTGATGTGACCATTGAGGATGTCATGGAGAAGCAGAATAGCCGTTAGAGTTCGTTGGTGCTGCTATCCGAGGAACTAGCTGCCCATACAGTCTTTTCCCGAACATTTGCAGACTTCCTGAAAATAGCTTATGTTGCTGTTCTGTAGCTACGATTTTGACATATTGTCAGACGACCTATTCTCTTATTTTTCGAATCTTTTGCTGTGTATGTTCAGTCGCCAATGGTTATAATAGTGAGAGATCGGTCATACTCAATGATCCATTATCCTAATATCACCAATGATTTGATCTTTTGCATCATTAATAAAACATCGTCATTAAACTGAATCTGTGTATGTCCAGTCACCAACAGCTATAGTAATGAGACAACGGTCATACTCAATGATCCGTTATCCTAACATCACCAATGACTTGATCTTTTACAGCATTAATAAAACATCGTCATTAATAAAACATCCTCATTGAATCTGCCTCTGGTGGGGTGCATGCATCCAACCAGTTCATAAATATTCTCTTTTTAGATCGATCAAAGAAATTTGAGGTGCAAAAATGAATTTACCGAATTGATCTATGAAGCAAGACAAGAAGTTTTAAGTGGATACTTGGGACAACAAAACTCTAATCAATGCTACCCATCTATTCCGTGCAGGAGAAGACCAAGCGACTGGGAATAAACGGTAGAGAGAAACATGGAATTAAAAAAACACACGCTTAATTCTTTAGCCTAAAATAAATAAATAAAACACAAACAAACAAGAATAAGTATTGTACAAAACCCATCATCTGATCAAATGCGGCAAGGATCCATCTGCGAAACAGCTGGTCGTTGACTATGAGTCAATAAGACCAGTATCGACTTCAATTTATCCGGGGTCGACGGGGAAGTTGCCTCGCGCGTGCTCTTTCTTAGTTGCCTTTTTCTTTTTCCTAACGTAGGGTGTCATTTTCCAAAGCGCTTTTTAGCCGCCCCGTGCTAGCCAGCTTAAGATAACATTATATAATGTAGTTTTGTCATTATCGACGGAAGACGTGATAATATTCAGGACCATCATTTGATTTATTTTCCTTATTATCTTAATATTCATAAAACGGCCACTTCCGTTACCTAAAATTGAATCTGCCTCTGGTAGGGCGTGTGCGCCCAACCAGTTCACAAATTCTCTCTCCTTAGATCGATTAAAGAAGTCCGACAAAGTGAAAGAAGCAAGGGCCCAAGGAAGCTTGACCCTTACGATGGGATTTTTTTTATTTGGTCGAATAAAGACGGGGGCATTCGATAATGACAAAACTACATTATATAATGTTATCTTAAGCTGGCTAGCACGGGGCGGCTAAAAAGCGCTTTGGAAAATGACACCCTACGTTAGGAAAAAGAAAAAGGCAACTAAGAAAGAGCACGCGCGAGGCAACTTCCACGTCGACCCCGGATAAATTGAAGTCGATACTGGTCTTATTGACTCATAGTCAACGACCAGCTGTTTCGCAGATGGATCCTTGCCGCATTTGATCAGATGATGGGTTTTGTACAATACTTATTCTTGTTTGTTTGTGTTTTATTTATTTATTTTAGGCTAAAGAATTAAGCGTGTGTTTTTTTAATTCCATGTTTCTCTCTACCGTTTATTCCCAGTCGCTTGGTCTTCTCCTGCACGGAATAGATGGGTAGCATTGATTAGAGTTTTGTTGTCCCAAGTATCCACTTAAAACTTCTTGTCTTGCTTCATAGATCAATTCGGTAAATTCATTTTTGCACCTCAAATTTCTTTGATCGATCTAAAAAGAGAATATTTATGAACTGGTTGGATGCATGCACCCCACCAGAGGCAGATTCAATGAGGATGTTTTATTAATGACGATGTTTTATTAATGCTGTAAAAGATCAAGTCATTGGTGATGTTAGGATAACGGATCATTGAGTATGACCGTTGTCTCATTACTATAGCTGTTGGTGACTGGACATACACAGATTCAGTTTAATGACGATGTTTTATTAATGATGCAAAAGATCAAATCATTGGTGATATTAGAATAACGGATCATTGAGTATGACTGATCTCTCACTATTATAACCATTGGCGACTGAACATACACAGCAAAAGATTCGAAAAATAAGAGAATAGGTCGTCTGACAATATGTCAAAATCGTAGCTACAGAACAGCAACATAAGCTATTTTCAGGAAGTCTGCAAATGTTCGGGAAAAGACTGTATGGGCAGCTAGTTCCTCGAATAGCAGCACCAACGAACTCTAACGGCTATTCTGCTTCTCCATGACATCCTCAACGGTCACATCGAAGATGTCTTTTCTAGAAGGTCTTTGAAGCCAACAAGTAAGACGGAGAGAGAAAAATGCACGCTTATACAAAATCCAGAAATCTGCTACTTGTTTAAGTTAAATTAAAAAATAGTCATATGTAATGGCAGTCGGAGGGGTGGCGAAAGGAGAGGCAGCTGTCCTCTAAGCCATAGAAGATTTTTATGTAGAAAATGTTGTTAACTTTTTATTATGATTGTCCGTTTGGGCATATGCTAAAAAATCTGTGACCACAAAAATATTTTCAAAATCAGACCACATTTTCGAAAGTTTCGGATCACGAGATTCAGTGGGCACAAAGAATCTGGTCAATTGCATCGGACAGTTAAGATATGCTTGGTCAAAGTTTGGTAAATATTTCAAAACATGAATAAATTCAATGATCATTTTAAGAAAAAAAAGAAAAAAGAAGAAGAAGACCGCCAGCAGCAGCAGCACCAAGTGGCATTAGCCAGCACCGTGCTAGCGCTGGGCAAGGCCTGCCGGGGTTTGCACATTGCACTATTTTGGGCTTGTGTAAGGCTTTATATAAGGCCTAAATGGCTTGTGTATGGCTTCCCTTCAGCATGAAGAATTCTGACTGTAAAGAGGGCTCAAATAGCTCATTCCCAAAGAAGATAAGTGCATTTCTCTCACTCCTAACTTGTGGTTTCTCTCTCTAATTCCAACGCTAATGCCTTTTTATTAGGGGTGTGCAAAACGAACCGCTCAGACCGGACCGAACCGGCCGATTGGATTCGATTCCCGGGAGTTTCGATCCGGTTCCCGGTTCCTAAAAGTGGAACCGGTGTCCGGGTGGTCTAGTTCTTGATTCCAAGGAGGAACCGGACCAAACCGGATGAACCTGACTGAACCAACTACATAAACTTTTTTTGTGATTATTTGTAGTCGGCATGAAGAATACAATTCCATGTTTAGAACACATGTGTAGTCGGCATGGGGAACACAATTCATCATCGCATTGGCTCGAATTGCGTGCTTATTTGTATAATTATATGTAGTTGGTATGGGGAATACGATTTTAATTTCAAAACATATGGTATAAAGTAGTGGAAAAAAAAAAAGTGACCGATTCCATTGGACCGGTCCAATTCCTGGTCCTAGGACCAATCGGTCCGGTCCCCAGTTCCCAATTGAGAATCGGACCAGACCGGGAATCGATCACCTCTACTTTTTATTCTTTCTTTGAAGGAGATGATGGCCTGTGACATATGGGTGCCCATGCCATTCTAACCTTGCACAAGGCCCATATAGCCTCCGCTTAGGCTTCAAAATTTACCTTTAATATACGGGGTTTCATTTCAATCAATCCAACGTAAGTTTTCAGCTCTCTCTCTCTCTACTTTAGTTCTCTTAATGAAAATTATCTCTCAATTGAAGTTCTACTCTCCCGATCTAGGTACATCCTCGTCCCTCTCTGAAATTGGCAAATTTATATGCATAGGTCCTAACAATGTCTAAAATAATTATTGGAATCATAAAACCCGTCATAATTCTGCTAAAGTAGATAGCAAAATTTTCATTAAAATTAGGTCGTTATTCTATCGAATCATATTAACACAAATAGCCATATTTTGTTAGAAAAATAATTCATCGTGCTGCTGAAATTGGCATTGCCATTGTTTGGATTATCGAAGTGGTTATACTACTGAACTAGAATATGAAGTTATGAGGTTGAGGAGAATATATTGAAGTCTCTGCGTAAGTAAAAAGACATACTCATCTTTAGAAACTCGCCTGTCCGACCAAAAATCACTGGCAATTGCGAGAATTTTGATGGCGATGGAACCCAATTGAGCACATTGTCGCCATCCACCTTGATGCTAACATCAGGCGCAAGTGGCTGCATAAATGCGTTGTTCTTGCCGCTAGTAATGAAAAGCCTGTTCCTTCCACGCCTTCGTCCTTATGCTTCTCATGCCATTCCGGGCCGGAAGCAGGCCGTTCTCGTCTCCCCTACCCCTGTAGAGAAGTCCAAGGATGAGAAGAGTGAGAGCAACGGTGGGAGTCACCAGCAGTGGGGCCGATGGTGAGGATCCCACCACCGCGCTGCCATGGAGGAGGGCGGCGGCACCGTCGGTGGAGCATGAGGTGGTGGCGCGGAGAGAGATGGCAAAGAAGCGGGTGGTGCAAGATGGCCATGAAACTATCGTTAGTGAGTTTTCAATTTTTGCCACTACGAGGGGTGATGTATTGTTCTCGCAATCTTGGACACTTGTTATTGTCGAGATTAAGTGAACTGGAAGCACAAATTATTTTGGGTTTGCTGTCTGTTTTGTTAAAGATTTTCATTTCGAAATTTGCCTGCTGCGTTCGAGTCGTCGCCTAGGTTGAGCCCTTCCCCATGACCATGAGCTTCACTAGCGAAGAGGAAGAAGAATAATGAAAGTGAGAGGCGAGAGAGACTAAGGGCAGCGGTGAAAGAAGAAACGGAATAGAGTGGGATCCACTTTTAATTCTGACTTGTTTTTTTTTTTTTTCCTTTTTCAGTCTAGGTGTCACAATTTAAATGGAACAGGACCACATTAACGTGGTAATCCGGGACTACCTAATATTTTCTTGCGATTTGGGGAAAAGTTAGCCAAACTATCCGGAGGGTTGGAGCCATTTCAATTTTTCAATCAAACTCCTTGCACTGATGATTCAATTTCCTCAAGTTCACATGATGCAATTTGTATTTGTTTGGTATCTGCTTTGTTTATGTGATATAGGATGCGTTTGGTTCGGCTTTCTCAAGGACAAAGGCCCTTGGGAAGATGCTGGGGTGTTTGGCAAGCCTTCCCAAGGGACTTTCAGCATTTGGCCGAATGCTGAAACTAGTTTTTTCTTTCAAAACTATCCTCACCAATTCTTTAATCTTCTAATTTTGCCCCTCGTTATTACTATTTATCTTCTTTGCGCGAGGGCGGCTGGCAAGGGCCAATGAGGCTAGATCGGGCCGGCGAGAGACTGGCAAGGGGCTAGTGCCATGTCGGATGGCCGGCGTCCATGTCAGCGATTTTCGGCCTAAATTGGCTGGATGGATTGAATTTGTATCAATGTGAAAAGGTTTAGGACTAAATTGATTCAATTTAAAGGTTTAGGACTGAATTGGTACAAATGCAATAGGTTTATGACTTTTTTGGTACTTTTCCCAAACGCAGCTATAAGTTGTCAGAAATGCATATTTAAATCACGCGCATTACACTACATTAACGCATAAATCATGGACGGACTCGATCCACCTAGGCTCTCAGGCAAGAGAACGGTCATGTACCTTCACGGCTTGGTCCACCAATGCCTCATGTGTCCCGACTGGCTCGAGCACAGTATAACTTCACCCTTTACAAGTCAAATATAGGAGTGACAGATTTTCCTCAAAAACTATAAACCCTGAATTATAACCAAAAGAAAGTTGTCTTTAACATCTAGCCAATGTCGGTTCTTATCAACTCGAATTAGAGAATTCATCCACCATCATGACAGAGAAGCTTGTCCTAAACTACCGAGACAAGAAGACAAGAGCAAACAGCCATTTGCTCCCACATCACCTACCAACCACAATCTATCTATAAAAAAATATGTTTAAGGGCGGGTTCGAGGCCCCCATCAATTCCATGACGGATAAGCACATCACTGTTCCGTACAGTACAGCTTCATGTGCCGTTACTTCATTTAATTAGTAAACCTAGAAACACCATTTTGTGCTCACTTCGGACCACAATAATTGCTCGTACTCCGTTGCATTATTTTAGAGTGAGGGACGGATATTTCGTATAAAAATTGGTGTTACCGATCGCTCAATCATTGTTATCCACCAGTTTTAATAAAGGACAAATTCCTAAGACTGACGACAGCTACAAAAGCCTCTCGAACGACGGCAGCCACGATTTATACAAAGATTTTTTATTTATCATATAATGTTTTTCTTCTAAAACAAAATGCTATAAGGTGAACCAAACAATTTAGGATGCGCCATGCGGGGGCATTCTATTGTTCCTTATAATAAAAATCGGAATTTTTTTCGTGCTTAAGTAAATTTCTGTAAGTGTCGGTAAGTGTCCATAGGTGTTGGAAAAAAAAAAAAGACCAATGACCTTTTTTGTATTAACTTATTGGTAACTTATGAATACTTTTGTAAAATCACAAACTTTTTTATAGTTTGCAAATTAGCAATTTGTTGCACAAACTTACAAACTTTTATTTGCGTAACTTAATACCTTTCGAATAAAGTAAATCTTATAAAAAGTTACCAACCTAAATTAGAGTGATTTACTGGTTTTTATCAGATTAATTTATTAATTAGTTTTAAGTTACTAACTCTCATTTGAGTTACTTACTGACGTTTAATATTTTTATTTACTAACTTTTCTATTAAGTTACCAATTTTTATTAGCCTTGAATAACAGATGTTTATATTTACTAACACTTTCTAGAGATCACATTAACCAAAATTAGCGAGTCACCAACTTTCCTCTTTTTAGGCTAGCACCTAGTATTGAGTTGTCAACTCTCATTTGAGTTACTTAGCGATATTTATTTTGGTTTTTGTTTATTTTATCAACTTTTCTTATCGTATACAGATATTTAATTGCATTTTTTTAGCAATGCCTTAAACAAACTTTAGTCACCAACTCATTTCAACTAGAGTGAATAACGAACTTTAGTCTGATTAAGTCACCAACTCATTTCAACTCACCAACTCTCATTTGAGTTACTTATCAAGTTTATTATTTTTAATTATCAACTTTTCTTATCTTTTTTCAACTTTTATATATCTTTTTCTAATTACTCCTGAAATTTACCAACTCTTATATGAAAGTATTAACTTTAATTTAAGTGATTTATCAACTATTCTCTGATTAGCTTATTGACAAGTTCTTGATTATCAACCTTTATTTGAAGTTGGTTACCAACATTTATTTTTTCTAATTTATCAACTTTCTTAATGAGATACCTAATCGGAAATAAAGTTTGTAAGTCCCCAACTAAAGGTAGGTAATTTAATGTAACAGTTCGTAACTTTAATGTATTGGCAAGAAACTTAATTAAAAGTTGGTAACTAATAAGAGAAGGTTCTTTTTTCAGAGATAAAAGAAGTTGGTAATTTAAATAAAATCAAATAAACAATTCAACTAACTCAAATAAAAGTTAGTACGCAAAATTAATTGGTAATTTTAAAAGTAGAAAAGGGCTAGTAAGTAAGACCACCAAAAATGGTAAATCAAATGAAAATTTGGTAAATTAAAAAAACCAAATAAAATTGGTAAGCAACTCAAATGAGAGTTAATAACCAAAAACTAACTGATAACTTAATAAGAGAGTCCCACAAAAAAGTTGGTAATTTCAATTTAGTGGGTAAATTTAAGGCATTGCTATAAAAGTTAAATACAAGTTGATAAAAAGAGAACTCTTTTGTTGTTAGGATAAGAGAAGTTGGTAATTTAAAGTTAAAAACCAAATAGGCTTTGATAACTAACTAAAATAAAGTTTGGTAACTTGATTGGTGAAAAGTTACACTCTATTGAGATTGGTAATTTCTAAAGAGAGTTGGTAAATCTAAAAAAGTGATAAGTAAGGCCAATAAAAGTGGCAACATAATAGTAAACACAGTAAATTCTACAAAAAATATTAGTAAACAACTTAAATGAGAGTTCGTAAGTCAAAATTGGTTGGTGATTTAATCAGAGAAACATTTGTAAGTCACACAGATAAAGATTGATAATTTATTTAATAGTTGCAAATTTATGCCGTTGTAAGCAATGTAAACAAAATTTGGCAAACAATAAGTTAAGTTTTTTTTTTTTGTCAGAGACATATAAGAGAGATAGTATCTTTAAAAAAAACCAAATAAACAGTCATAAGTAACTCAAATAGCAGTTGGTCACTCAAAATTAATTGATAACTTAATTTGGGAATGGCTAGTAATCACTCTAATTGAGGTTGATAATTTTTCAAAAAGAGCTCATAACTTTAAAAGGTTGGCAAGTAAGGTAGATAAAAATGGTAAAAATGGTAACTCAGACAAAAAAGTTACTAAATTAGAAAATCAATTAAATATTAGTAATAAGCAACTCAAAAGAGTAACTCGTAACTTAATAAAAGAAAAGTGATAAGTAACTCATAAGCAACCCAAAATGATTCGGCTTCATCTCATATTGCGATTAAACTGGATGGAACCAACTATGGCTTATGGTCTCAGGTTGTCGAGATGTACATCACAGGCAAAGACAAGCTGGGGTATATCAATGGAGACCTCTCTCAGCCTTTGCCTACAGATCTTGGTTTTCGGAAGTGGAAAACCGAGGACTCGACTGTGAAAAGATGGGCTCATCAATTCCATGGATCCGGCGTTGATTGGCAATTTTATTAGATTCCCTACCGCTAAAGTTGTGTGGGATTCCGTAGCTACCACTTTCTTTGATGGCACCGATACTTCCCAGGTGTATGATTTAAAGCGCCAGGTATCATGACTCAAGCAAGCTGGAGGACCAATCAAAAAATACTACAATGATCTTCAAGGACTCTAGCGTGAAATTGATTTCCGCAGACCTAATCCTATGGTGTGTCCTGCAGATATTGAGCACTACAATAATGTTGTTCAAGAGGATAGGGTTTACCTTTTTCTGGATGGACTTAATGATCATCTCGACAAGGTTCGTGCAGATGTCTTGCAGATGCAGCCTTTCCCCACAGTTGAGGAAGCCTATGCACGCGTCCGCAGGGAAGACGTGCGCCAAACCGTGATGCTGACCAATGCCGATGGCTTTCCTACGGGTACAGCAATGGTCTCACAGGGCAGTTGAGGAGACCCGTCTCTGTAGTTGATGGCAGGCAGTTCGTTGGGTAGAGGTGGGCGCTCTCGGTCTGCTATCAAGGCCAAGTCTCAGGTGCCCGGCAGCTGTTCTCACTGTGGCAATTCCAAACACACTAGGGACACTTGTTTTAAGCTGCATGGATTCCCGAATTGGTGGGACGATTTTCAAGCGATGAAGAAGAAATCTGAAGCAGAATTGGGCAAGAGTGCAGGGCAGGCATCCTTGGTTACTGGGAGTTCGTCTCTTTCCTTGGTCCCAATGGTACCTTCAGCTAATTCTTCCACCCTTCCTTCTGAAGGTAATTGTGGTTCTGTTTTTGTCACTACTCGTCATGGTGGAAACAATGGCTGGATTATCGACTCAGGCGCTACCGATCACATGACGCCTGACCCCAATGACCTAGTCAACCGTACCTCACCGCGGCGAGACAGTGTGTATAATGCTAATGGACATTACCATCCGGTCACCGGGGCTGGGAGTGTGACTCTCACGCCATCTCTTTCTCTATATAATACATTACTTGTGCCCTCTTTGTCCAACCGTTTATTGTCTATTGGACAGATTACTGATGAGTTGAATTGCCATGTTCTTTTGTACCCAGACTTCTGCTTGTTTCAGGACATTCTCACGAAGGAGATTATTGGGCGTGGTACTAAGAAGGAGGGGCTATACATTGTGGATGTTCTCAGCTCTGGTTGGGCTTATTACACTCCTGGTCGGTCTGTTAGTAAGGAGAAGGATGTTTGGTTGTGGCATCGTTGGTTGGGGCACCCATCATTTAGATATTTGAAGTATTTGTTTCCTAAGTTGTTTCGTGGTTTATCGGATTCTGCTTTTCAATGTGAAACATGCAGTATAGCAAAGAGTCATTGTGTTTCTTTTCCTTTGAGCTCTAATAAAAGTAGCAAGCCTTTTTGTTTGGTTCATTATGATGTGTGGGGTGCATCTCCAATTACTACAATGTCTGGAACGAGATGGTTTATAACCTTTGTTGATGACTGCACTCGTATGACATGGTTGTATCTGATGAAGCATAAAGATAAGGCTCCTAACATATTCCGTATGTTTCATAAAATGGTTGCCATCCAATTTGAAGCTCGTATTCAGATTCTCCAAACGGACAATGGTGGGGAATATATCAATCAACACCTTACCTCTTATTTTAAGGAACATGGTCTCATCCATGAGACCTCTTGCACTCAAACCCCTCAACAGAACGGTGTGGCCGAGTGAAAGAACCACCGCATTCTAGAGATGGCGAGAGCTCTTCTGGTTGGCGACAATGTTCCAAAAAGGTTCTGGGATGCAGCAGTGGTCACAGCCGTTCACTTGATAAATCGTATGCCTTCTCGTGTGTTGTAATTTCAAACTCCATTACAAGCCCTATCCCAGTTTGTGCTTCTTCCTTCAGTCTTGACAATACCCCATAAAGTGTTTGGGTGTGTGGCTTTTGTGCATCTTCACAAGAACCAACGCACCAAACTTGACCCGTGTATGGTACGGTGTGTATTTATTGGTTACGGGACTCACCAAAAGGGGTATCGCTGCTATGATCCAACGACCAAGAAGACACATGTTACCATGGACGTGACTTTTCTAGAGTCTGAGTCCTATTTTTCTCCACCCCATTGTTCCTTTCGGGGGGAGAATTATAGTAAAAAGAAAAATTGGTGGGACATTGGCATGGAGGGTGCAGAGTCAGGAGGACATGTGGAGTTCGGGGTGCGACTGGGTGGGGCTGGACCATTAACCAGCTCACGAAAAGTTTCAATGGTGTAGTTTGATGAGGATCTAGGCCATGGTTCGATGGCAGGCAATGAGGGAGAGGGTGCGATGGCAGATGATGAGGGGGAAGGTGATCGTTTTTCAGCTGAAAGTGGGGATGACCAGCAGCCTATATCTACACCTAATGAGCAAGATCAGCCTGCTCCTTCGCAAATTGCCCCTTCTTTAATACACGACCACTCTCCTGAGAATGATCCTGAGGTAAGCTCTCTTCCTGATCTTGAGGTTTCTGATGATTCTGATTTGGTTGTTAGATATAAACTCCCTGACAGGCATAACCGGGGCAAGCCTCCTAGTCGGTACTCACCGGATGTCGAGGAACGAAGGTCTAAATATCCCATTGCCGATTTTGTGTCAACAAGAAGGCTGTCGGAATTTTGTAAGGCTTTTGTGTCAAATGTATCAGTTGTTCGAATTCCGAATGGGGTGGGAGAGGCCTTGAAGGATCCAAAATGGGTCCAAGCTATGAAGGAGGAGATGGAAGCATTTGAAAAAAATCAGACTTGGAGACTTGTAGAGTTACCAGAACAGAAGAAAGCCGTGGGGTGTAGGTGGGTGTTCACCATTAAACACAAGGCAGATGGTACCATTGAGAGGTACAAGGCTCGATTGGTCGCAAAAGGATACACACAGACTTATGGTGTGGACTATCAGGAGACTTTCTCCAGTTGCAAAATTGAATACTGTGCGGGTTTTGTTGTCACTTACCGTAAATCTGGATTGGCCATTGCATCAGTTTGATGTGAAGAATGCATTTCTTCATGGAGATTTGGAGGAAGAGATTTACATGGAGGTTCCACCTGGATATGGGTGTGTTGGTAAGCCAAATGTTGTTTGTAGACTGAAGAGGTTGTTATATGGTTTGAAGCAGTCACCTCGTGCTTGGTTTGGTCAATTCAGTTCAGCCATGAGAAAGTATGGTTATTCCCAAAGCAATTCAGATCACACTTTATTTTTTAAGCAAAGCCAAGGTAAGGTGACTACCCTGATCATATATGTTGATGATATGATCATCATAGGAGATGATACTGAAGAAATTTCGAGGCTTCAAGAGAAGTTGGCAGAAGAGTTTGAGATGAAGAACTTGGGAGGACTGAAATATTTCGACATTGCTTATGCAGTAAGTGTTGTGAGTCAATTTATGCATGCTCCTAGTGAAGAACATATGAATGCAGTATATCGTATCCTTCAATATTTAAAATCGGCTCCAGGGAGAGGGATAATGTTTGCAAAGAATGATCACCTTGTAGTGGAAGGATATACGGATGCGGACTGGGCAAGGAACACATCAGATAGAAGGTCGACGTCAGGTTATCTCACATTTGTAGGAGGTAACTTGGTCACGTGGAGGAGCAAGAAGCAAAAAGTTGTAGCCTTGTCCAGTGTCGAGGCAGAATTCAGAGGAGTAGCGAAGGGGTTATGTGAGTTATTATGGCTTACAAAGCTGTTGTCCGAACTTGGGTATCCACCAGAGTCTGGGATGAAGTTGTTTTGTGATAATAAAGCCGCTATAGCTATCTCTCATAACCCGGTTCAGCATGATCGAACCAAACATGTTGAAGTTGATAGACACTTTGTCAAGGATAATTTGGATGCTAAAGTAATTCAGTTGCCTTTTGTCAAATCTGAAGATCAATTAGCCGACATTTTGACCAAAGCTGTGTCAAGTAGAGCGTTTCAGAGCTCACTCGTCAAGATGGGTATCGAAGACATCTTCTCACCCACTTGAGGGGGAGTGTTGGCGTGAGCTGTATTTCTTACAAAATAGGGATTTTTTTTTATTTTTTCCTAATTTATTGAGATGCTAGGGTTATCCCCTGTATTGTATATAAGAAAGATTGTAATGCTATACAGTACAATTCAATATAGAGAAAACTATTCTTCTACAAAAAGAAATTGATAAATTAAAAAATAAGTAATTGTCGATAACTAAGTCAGATAATAAGAGTTGGTAATGCAAAATTTGAGGGTAACTTAATCGGATTAAAGTTGATAATCACTTCAATTAAGGTTGTAATTTCTAAAAAGAGTTGGTAATTTTAGCAGGTTAGTAAGTAATACAAATAAAAGTGGGCAACTCAACATAAAAGTTGGTAAACTTTAAAGAAAATACTAATAGACGTTAATAAGTAATTCAATCAAAATTGGTACACCAAAATTAGTTGGTAATCTAATGGGGAAAGATGGTAATTCACACAAATATATTGGTAAATTCAAATAAGAGTTGACGGGTTTAAAGCTTTTGTAAGAGAGACGAATGAAAGTTTAACAAACGTTGGTAAGGAAAAAAAAAACCAAATTAAGTAACTCAAATAGAGTCGATAACACAACTAGTTACTAATTTAACCAGTAAAAGGTTGGTAAGTCATTCGAATAAAAATTGGTAAATTCATAAGAGTTGTTGAGTTTAAAACGTTAGTAAGAAGCACAAACAAAAGTCAATATTAGATAAGAAAAGTTAGGAATTTGTAAACTGTCTGATGACTGACAACTTTTTCAACCGTCAATCTTTTGACCGTTTTCACCTCTCTAAAAAATCCACTAGTATAGAAAAACTCCATTTATTTAATGAAATACTAGCACTGTCCCGCCAATATCTGATTTTTGTGCTTGGTTACTCACTAAACAATGTACACAATACAAGGAATACATTGACTCCCCACCAAATAGGCTTGACGAAATGAAAACTATTTGTTTGAAGGTTTTGGCCTAAGCTTATTAGCCATCAACCGAAGAGGTCCTGCAGAACACTACATCTGCTTATGAATTGGAATGGTTAAATGTGATCTTAGCGCTAGATATGATAATAAAAATAACCTTATTCCTAAAAAATCCCATAAATCAACCCGAAGCACACTAGAAGTAATTGAACTACCATTAAATAATATTCATCCAGGTTTAAATCGACAACTATGTCTAGATTGTGATACGGTTTTATGTGGTTTTTCAATCATTGCTAGTTTGAAAGGTTAAGATAAAACGGTGAGTATAGCTAGGAACTGACCTGACATTAAAGATTTGAGGGTTATGAAAGACTTGTGTAAAAAAGAAAAAGATAATACATGATAACTTTTTCTTGCACAAATTACCTCCATTGCTATTAATATGGATAATTACGGTTCTGGAAATCATCTAACTATCCAAAATCAATGGTGATAATGGTGACTTGTGTACAAACGGATTAAATAATTGTGTATCATGTATACTAGCCAATTTGAGATTGGCCACCGTTAGATATTAGTCTCATTCAAAAGCTTAAATAGTCATTGGAAAAAGGGAGACCATATGTTTATAAAGCCTGGACAAACCCCATAAGCTAGCAATATGAGATACTTTAACATCAATCATTGATTAATTACTGATTGTAGAGTTAATTCATGAAACAGCAGTGCTAAGTAAAATTATTTCCTGATGCACTTAGATTATCATTCTAAAATAATTAAGATCACATTTACATTTTTGTCCCAATTAGTTGATGTGGGGGCAGCTCTGCTTGCCCAATTTTTTAATGGCCTTCAACAGAAAAGCTTCTCAACCAAAATATTGTCTATTTTCTTCAAAATGTTTCCTGCCATTATGTCTTTCATTTTGGCATATAATGATATGACCTGGACAATTCCAATCTTGAACAGCTGTTAAGCACTCATTACACGAACTATCATGACAAGCATGACTTAGCTTGCATCTTTATTTGTTTCATTCTGGCAGCGGTAAAGATTTCCTAGTTGTCTTCTCATATCAACAAGAATCATCACTGAACAAATTTTGTCCTGATTATGCGCTAAACCCTTTCTTGGCTACTACAACTCATTCTATCATCGGATATTTTAATTACAATTGTAGCATCTTAAACTCTTTTTTTCCTCCTCTCCCTGTCTCTTCTTTTCTGCAGGTGCTGGCTTCATATTAGAGCAAAGAGGAAGCAAAAGAGAAAGAGAGAGAAGATTCACAGATTGTTCAGTTGTAATTAATCTTCTTGTTCGTCACTCCATTTCTTAATAGCTTGCAACACTGCCTGCTTCACCACTTGAGCGTCTATGTTGTCGTGCCCACCTTCCTGCAAAAGTACCCAGTAATTTGCACTTAACATTCACAAAGAAAGATGCAAATATACTCTTGCAAGTAATCATAATATACTTCAATGTATGCATCATAAGCAACTAATTCAGTACTAATATTTTTGGTCGACATTGGGATGCACTATGGCGTAAAATAATCACACCGCGCCATCAGAAATCGTGTTGCATGTTTACTAGAAAAGGAGTATGGTTGCAAGGGGGAAATAAGACTTGAAGTCAATTTGATTAAGATACGTGTCAATATATTTCAATGATTATAATAAAGAAAACCTCCAGGGTAATGCATTTTTCACACGAGTCAACTCCTGGTGTGCATGAATAAGTTTATATAAGTAACTATCCACCTTATAGCAAATGTATTTTTCATGAGATCAAGCACTTCTGCAGACAAGTTTTTCCACCAACATTGTGTGGTATAGAGAAGTTAATTTCAGTGCAAGTTTTCGTATATGGAGTGACTAAACATTAAGTCAAGAATAAATTAAGACACTAAGATTTGGAAGTATTCTATTTCTTACTTCTCCGCCAACTGCTTGTAAATGGAAATTGTCGGCACAAGAAACACTAGCATCCAGAACGTTGAGCCCCAGCTCCTCAAAGGCTTCAAGTATGGAAACAAGCAAACCTGGACAGTTCTTTTCCGAATACACGTTTATTCGGAACCCCTTCTCTAGGCTTTCCACATTAACCTCCTGAAAAACTCACAAGCCAATCCACATATATACAATTTCAACCTTAAGTATGTGAAATTCTTAAGAAACCTATAGTAATTTAGATCCACTTATAGCAGAGGAAAGAACTTTCTAATTAGCACCGTGGAAATGTATGACATGGATTTAGTAATTAAGGTCGTTACAGTAATCCAGTCTTTGATCGTGTCACAAGACCATTAAGTGCTTGCGTAAAAAGTTCTCTTGGTGTAAGTAAACACGATAGAGGTCCACTACTTTTACAATATGCGCTTTGCATTATGTCGGGCATGCCATCGACTATATATACAAACACATACCATGGGTAAATCTTGATCTGTCGAAGTTCCGAGCTCTTCGTTTAGCTTGTCTATCTTTTCCTTCAACTCCTCTATGTACTTGGCTGCATCCACAATGATTGAAGTTCTATTCACCTGCCAAACGGATCGCTGTTATTTAGTCAACGAATAAACATGCAAATAATGAGTATCATCTACGCGATCAAGAACTCGATTTCCCTGGAGAAAACATTGAACAAACGGGCAGATTTCCATAGAAAGGCGCTTTTCATACTGAAAGCAAAGAACTTAAAGAACTCAAAGAACTTTTTGCATCTGATTTTTCTTTTCTTTCTGGAGGATTCTTTCACTTGTGCAATGCTTTACAGGCAAGACAGATGATGAATTCGACTACTTACCGCACTGGAGTTGGTGACAGCGCGAAGTTGCTGCAACTTCTCGTAGAGAGCCGCTCTTCTTTGCTCGCGAGAAGACATGGCTCTGAAGCTCCAAAACTGGTCTCGGCTTCTAGGGTTTTTTCTCTTCTGGTGCTCTTTCCAATCGAATGGAGCATCGAGAGATGAGCCATTTTAAATAGCGTGTGTGAGCTCACAAATAACCTAACCTATCTCATCATCTGTTTGTTTTTTGCACGAGGGCCTCCGTTTCTTTATAATCCAATACGCCACAATGGTACCCAGTGAGTGTTTTGCATATTTATCAGAGTGAAATTACTTGTTGCCCCACATTCCATCCAGATATGTTTTGTGGGGTATTTTTATTCGTTTCTTATGTTTCCTGAATAATGAATGGAAGATGAGAGAGAGAGAGAGAGAGAGTTTGTTAACTTGTCCTGAGTTGGTCTAGAGCTCCTACATTAATTACCAAGAACCTAAAAAGTTGAAATCCCTTCTTAATTTGGTGCAACAAGAACATAATTTTTCGAGCAAATTATGTACTAACCATAAATAGAGTATAGATTCAGAAATCGAGTCACCTTACTAAATCACAATACTCTCTCTCTCTCATTGCCATTTATCTCAAGTGCGATAAGATCTACCCCGTTGCCATCTTCACTCTCTCGCATTGCCATTTACCTCAAGTGCAACAAGATCTAACACGTAGCCATCTGCAGAACCCGACTAATTTGCATCAGTTGCAGCAATCCCCTCAATCCACACACATCGGGTAATTACCATAGACGCATAGGTTTGTCTTCTTTGGGGTGACCCTGAGATTATACACGAGTGTAGTGATTTGGAAATAGAATAGCTCTGACCCTCGAGAATAGCCGGATGTATGTAACAAATGGCATGTGGAATCAACGAAGGACCTAACCAACTTCAATACGTACCTTGCTAAAATTTCACAGTCAATTACGTAGGGCACTTAAGCATGTAGAGCATCGGGCCAACTGGGATGAGTACACAAATTAAAATTCCACTGGCAATGCTATGGCTCAGCTTGCATTGATCCCAATAGAACCCAATTTCTCTTTTTGGTAATTACACAACATGGTTTATTATTCACATGTGGAAACAACCCCCGACAGTCGGACTACAAATCACATGTAGTAATCCCGGCTGTCGATTGTGGTCCATCATGCATCGTTTCCATCAAATTTTGTTTTAAGTAATTGTGATTAGTTGAACGTAGTAGGATTGTTTAGGTGACAAGATTCGATGGTCAAGGACCACCAAGAAGGTGATCCGACCATTCTTTTCTCCACTAGGTGCTCACGTGAGCTACTTGGTTAACCAACTTCGGAATAGACCCTGCCATATTCCTCATCCCTATATCAAACTGTGGTTTAAATAAATATTAAGCCATAGGTTCGGCCGTTCGGCTTTCGGAGAAAGCAACTCTCGTAGTAAATATCGTAGACTTAGCCCGGTTGGTACGGCCTGCAACAACAGCTACTGCAACAACAGCTACAGCCGGAAAAATAGGATGCCGAAGCTTTATATCCATTTTTTAGGAAACCGTCTCACCCAACTTTGAGATACTTCAATACGCGGTCACAGTGCAACGGCATTGCAATACCGCCACGGGCGTGATTCTTGCTCGTCCTATTTCGTTGCCCCTAGCGGTAAGGATAAGCCTATCATTTGCAAAAGGACCACAAATCCACTACCGACTTTGATAACGTTAGTATGTTGCTGGTTGGGCTATACATCCATCCAGAGGAGTTGCGTGCCTGTCGAAAAGAATTTAAAAAAACCCTAAAGTTGTTATCTAGTGTGAGGTGTGTCAACTAAGATTAGGGAAAAATTTGACGCAGGTAAGGTGGACCGACTCTGCCTTCCTTAACACGGAATGAAATATAAAATTGCCGATTGTGAGTGTTTGGAAGGTGTATCTAGCTATCCTACGTCGTCAATGGAGGATAGAAGTCATTTTACTTAGGCTATTCGATGTCGAGAGATTGTCTACTGATCTCACACTTCCTCCTCTACCGGTCCACCTAAAAGGCTGACAATTCATGTAATTGGAAGTTTGTTTTTTTCGTAATCTAGAGAGTTCGGCCGCAGACACTTGGTAACTTTGAGGCTCGTAAAATACCTTGCAAGTCTCAAAACTTGTTAAGTTCGGACCTTTGGCTTATGCAAGTAGCCTTGCTCGGTGTAGTCGGGATGCAATTAATTGAATTTTAATTGTGTGACCTCCAGTTGCTTAAGTTGGATATCCCTGAGAGAAAATTGTCCAAAAAGTCCTAAACTTATTGCACTTAACTCAATTAAATCCTAAACCTTTTAATTTTGCCAATTAAGTCATAAACCTTTTCGCGTTTTGTCAATCGAGTACATCTAGCCAATTTGGCCAAAAAGCACTGACATAGACGACAGCCGTCCTACGTGACACAACTGACACTGATGTGTACAATTTTTATAATTTTTAAAAACTTCTTAATTTTATTCTTTTTTTCTTCTTTTTTCTTTTATTTTTTTATTTTTTTTTTCTTCTAAGCCCGACGAGGGTCGCCAGCCGACCCTTGCCAGTCACAGGCGAGCCACTAAGTGAGGGCCGCAAGGCCCTTACCAGCCGAAGCAAGCCGGGGCGGCTGGTAAGGGCCGAGACCCTCGTCCGCAATCGGCAAGGGCTTTGCGACCCTCGCCTAGTGGCCGATGAGGGTCATCGGTCCTCACCTATGACTGATAAGGGTTGGCCGGCCCTTGCTAACTTTGATAGAAAAGAAAAAAGGAAAAGAAAAAAAGAAAAAAAGAGAAAAAATTCAAAATTATAAAAAAAAATTCAAAATTTTGTTAATAAATTGTTCGTGTCAGCGCCGACCATCCTACGTAGCACCATCACCATCCATATCAGCGAAATCCAGTTAAAATTGGCCAGATAGACTTAATTGACAAAACGCGAAAAGATTTAAGACTCAATAAGCAAAATTAACATATTTATGACTAAATTAGCCAAAGTACAATAGGTTTAAAATTTCTTGGACAAATTTGCCCAAATCCCTTTTCGTCCTATAGCCTTGCGCCAATCCTCTTGGGGGCAAACGTAAGGAATGGTCCGTCGCTATATTAATGGTTAAAAATTTCCTCTGGAAACCATTATAACAATAGAGAAACAATATAGGGAGGGATGAGAAACTCCAAATTTTAGACGTGTGGGGAATGTTAAGTATGTGAAGTGACATTTTGCATTTGGCCAAGACGATAGAGAAAAAGAAAAAACAAGTGACATTTTGCATGCCTAACATGAGAGAGAGAGAGAGAGAGAGAGAGAGAGAGAGAGAGAGAGAGAGAGAGAGAGAGAGAGAGAGAGAGAGAGAGAGAGAGATAAGCCCGTGAGAGGTTTTTGGAGTGATTGACAGCTAAACAACATTTGACGCTTCCTTAGAAACAGCTCTCTCCCGTGTCCTATCTCACGACCGATTCCTCCCCCCACAATACGCGTTCTCTCGGGAAAAGAATGTCTTCGGCCATTTCAGATTCCCACTTGTATTTTGCCACCTTCGCCATCCACGTCCAGCAACACTTCCATCTTGGAACATCACATCCGAAGAACGCGATGCAACACTACTGGAAGGAACCAATATTGATGTTTGGATGCTCATGAGATCGTGCTAACCATGAGGAATTTTAAAGATTGATGGCCAACATCCCCTACACATCACATGGATAGAGATGGATAAGTAAGATGGCGACGGTGTTGAGGAGGCTGAGGGGCAATTATCTAGAGGACGACTAGAGAGAGGATGCAATAACTTAGGGGCAATTACCAAAAAAACCTAAACCTATTTCAATTGTACCAATTCAATGTTAAACCTTTCAATTGTGCTAATCTAATCTTAAAAATTCTCATGATTTGCTAATTGAGTCCATATGATCAATTTTGCTCAGAATTCACTGACGTAGACACTAGGCATTTTACGTGGCACGACCAGTGTTGATATTGACATTTTTTAATAGTATTTTAATAATTTTATGGATTTTTTTAATAATTTTTTTCTTTTTTTCTTTTTTCTTTTCTTTACTTTTTTCGAACTGAGGGCCGGCAAGGGTCGTCAACCAACCCTTGGCGGCCACAAGCGAGGGTCCGGACGCTCCCTCTCAAGGTCGGCAAGGGCTACGACGCCCTCGCCAAGCCTAGATCTGGCAAAGTTGTAACGGCCCTCACCAGATTTGGGCACGAGGCCGCACGCCCTAACTTTGGCCGAGAAGGCAACACGACTCTTGCCCAAGCCCTTACCGGCCACAATGAGGGCGTCATGGCCCTCGCCAGATCACCACACCCTCGTCTAGTGCCAACGAGAGGGTCGACTGGCGACCCTTATCGGCCCTCGATCCAAAAAAAAAGAAAAGAACAAACCAAAAAAGTTATAAAAATTTCTAAAAATTATTAAAATATTATCAAAAAATGTCAACATTAGCATCGATTGTGCCACATAGAAGGGCCGACATCCACGTCAGCGATTATGGTCCAAAATTAGCCGGATGACTCAATTGGCAAAACGTGAAAATGTTTCAGACTAAATTGGAACAATTGAAAGGTTTAAGACTAAATTAGCATAAGTATAATAGGTTTATGACTTTTTTTTAATAATTTCCCTAACTTAGGGTTTCCCATTGGATCTTCGTACTTGGTATCGGAGCCAACGGATTCTCACCCAACTTATTCGGCAACTTTTCTCTCGCCAATGCCAATGAACATCTAGTGCCAAAATCCCTACTTGTCTTCACATGGGCAAATCAACTAGTTGATTAATCATAACAATGCCTAATCAAATGCATGCGCTGCATCACTTGTTGACATTTACTTCCTCCTTTTCTGTCGTGTCCCAAAGATGGACAAATCGCCGATAACAATATAACACGAGAAAACAAGAATGTAATTCATAGTAGAATCCCGACGATTTTGATACTTGAAGCATGCGAGTGCAATGTCTGGAACTTGATCTCGTGACAACCTAATCCGCGTCTGCTATTCTTTCTTCTTCTGGACGCGCCAATCCATCCATCATTAAATAATTTAGTATAGTAGACTGGTGCACGTGTGATGCGCTAATCTTGGAATTTCGCAAGATTGCAGTGTCCGGGGCCGAATGGTAATCGAGACCAAAGCGTCGTTTTCAATAAGTCAAGTGCCTAACAGTTCACATGTATTTCGAGGGGCGGCATGAATACACATAATGCAAGCATCTTTTTCTCTATGTATTGTAACTGGAGTACTCCAAGCTTTCAAATCGCCCGATTCTCGTTCACATCTATCGTGTAAGGTTTCGTTTATAAGACGATCGACGTGTGTCCAACATGAGAAACGCTGCTTTAATTGGAGTATTCCGTATGCTGTCGTTGGTCTAAGCCCAACAGTGCAAGCATGGTACGTCCCATGCCGAAGCACTATCTCTAGCAAGGGTCAAGCGACCTTGAAGCGACACCTCGGCAAGGGTCGCATCACTCGCTGTTTGTTGTGGTAGGGATGTTGGAACCCACACGATTTGCTATGCAAGGATCTCTTGATCCTCATCAATGGACTCGGGAGCGGAAAACCGCCGCCGCCGCCGCCGCCGCCCCCCTCCCCCCAATCCCAAAATACTTCTCTCACTCTGATTTTTGCTGACATGGTGGCCATGTTGTTAATTTAATGGTGCTCGAAATTGTAGATGAGGGGAAGGCGAACTTGATATAAGAAATCGAGAAACATAAAGGACTCAATTGAGCAATAGAAAAATTTTAGAGAACTAAATTGCACAAATAACAAAATCATGAAATGAGAACTGCAGTTTTACCCTATTTACATCAAAACAAGCCTAACCAAAGTACTCAAACTCTTGGAATCATTAAGCCAGAACGTTTCGGACAGTGAACCGGTGGATTTGAGCGATGTGTCTCGTTACCTACCAATCGCCAAACCCAAAAGCTACGTGTACTAGAAGACCAAACTTTCATGCTAGGGTTGTAATCTTGTTCCTTTCGGCACATTGAAGGGACCAGAAAATGGTTAGGAGTTTTGCTGTCACGGTGGGGTCATATTTTGCAAGCTCATATCCCTAAGAACTGATGAGAACTGACGTTGATAACCAAGAGAGACCCTCGCCACACAAAGTTGTCTCGTGCGACGTCATGGATCACGGGCCAAGTTCCAACAGCGAGACCAGCAACGTGTCATCCGAAGTTCGTGGACATCATGTTAGCAAAAAAAAAAAAACAAGATAGTCACGAAAAAAGGAGACCTCACCGAGTAGAACGCACAGTCCCGGTGTCCTTGTCCCGTTTCCTCAAGTGTTGTGCTAGGATATAGGTGTGAACTGTATTAAAAAAAATCTCACAATTACATCCAAGAATTGATATGATATAGAGCCGTTAATATATCATAATTAATCAATAATTTATTAATTTAAGCTTTTAAGTGAATGAGAGTCTAACTTGATATGTTAACAGATATAGACTTGAGCTCTCTCTTGATGATCTCCCCAACCGAAAGATATCAGGCTTCTACTGCGGGCTCCCAACAAATTATATCAAAGCCAATGGTAAATTGATGAGCCCCCTATCTATTCAAGGTGAGATATCTTGATGCGGAACAAACCTAACACTGAAATCACACGTGAGGGGGAGATTGTTAGAATGCAATTCTACATCGGAGAATGAGTAATTAATAAATCCTAATTGGCTTATAACTCATTAACTTAAGCTTTTTGAGTAAATGTAGATATGTGAACAGGCTTGGACTTGGGCTCTCCCTCTTGGCGATTTCCCTAATCGAAAAGTATCGAGTTTTTATTGCGCGCTCCCAACACGTTGGATAGCAGTAAAAGTCCAACGATGGATACAACAATAAAGATATCCAAGGGATGACACTATTTAACGAAATCTGGTTTTGGGACCCGCTAGAGAGATATAGTCCATTGCCTTGAGTTCCTCGCAAGTTCGATTTCTCCCCCCCACATGATTGGAATAAGAGGGTCCTTCGATTGTATGCATGTGACAGTGAACGGATAGGCCTCGTAGAATTCAAGGCAGTATCATTTCGGCATCTGAGGTTATGTTCATCATTACACATGCGCATGTCCATTGAAAAATGACACCTTTCTTTCTTAATGTGATGTTGCAAGAGGGACTAGACCTCGCTAGGGATGAATTGACTCAATTCGAGATTGGTAGGTGATGTTCGAACGAGAACGACGTTTCCTTGCATTATTTTGGACAAGGGACACTGTGAAATTAGATTTACATTTTAGCTTGTCGGAGGCTATTTGAGTTTGGAACACATTTTTTATGGTTTGGCATCACATAGCGCTTTTGTTTTTGCTTTTTCCCTATATGAAATTTTAGTGTTGTTTGACCCAGCAGGTTGATCTACATGATCTTTTAAGCTTTGCAATGAACAGGAATTTAAAATGCTTCTTTTACCTTTATAATATTGATAAACCTAAATAAAATTTCTATCCATATATCGGAATATCTTTTCTTAACGGTGGTCATGTATTTTCGTTGACATGTTTATGTCTACTTAAATTAATAATTGGGATAGACTTCTAGCGCACGCATGTTTTAAGTTTTCTGCGTGCATTTTTTATTATGAAGGAATGGCAATCATTTGCGGATTGTTCTAATTAAAGAGGCATACCATTTGAATTGAATGAACCACCCCATTGCTATGAATTTACCTATTGCCCTTTTTGTGTTCAAGTCATCATGGCCTTCCATGTGATGGTTTTTCTTGGGGGCGAAGCTATTTGCCGTGCCGTGAGAAAACTGGGGAAACTCCAATGGGCCAGATAGGACCAGCAGAATGGCTAATTGGTTTGCTAAGGCCCATAGACAAAAAGCCCAACCCCAAAATTGGGTCGTCTATCCCCACAAGCCTTCTGGGTCTTCTTGTGTCTTGAAACTTTTTTGATGTATTCTTATGTTTTCCTAAAAGAAATGAAATAGACTTCTTACCGACCACAGAAAAAAAAAAAGAAGAAGAGAAAATGACACAAATAATCTATGAACTTTGGTTCAATGTGCAATGTCGTCCCCGAGCTTTTAATTTACGCAATGTGATCCCGAACTGTGATCCAATGTGCAATGTCATTCATGAATTTTCAATTTGTTCAAGATGGTTCGCAAATTCTACTTTCTGCTCAAAAGACAACAGAAAGCATTGATCAATTAAAGGGCTGTGTGATGAAGTGAGAAAGATCGTATTGGACCAGCTGGTTCAATCGGGAACACCGTAACGAGGACACACCCTTCTTGGTTTCTCCACGAATAGGTGCAACTTAACTTCAACAGTTCAAAGAAAAACCCCCCACGAGAGCAACATCATCAACAAATGCCTTCGATCCGAACAAAAAAACAAACAACAAATGCCTTCGAAATTTTGCACCAAGAAATCACATTTCCTCTGTCTATTGAGCTTCACACCATCAAGGACATCTTGCCCATCTAAAGAATTTTGTTAACACAAAATGAACACCCAAGAACCACCCACAAAAAAAAGGAAAAATTTTTTTTTGCCCTCTATCAATGAACAAACATTTTCTATTTGCCTTCTGATTTTTCAATAAAAAAAGCACGAAAAATCACAAGGCAAGTCAATCAAGAGTCATTCCTAGCTCCTCCCGACGACCTCTTCCTTCTCTTCCGAATCAAATAATACACGAGCCCGCCGATGACCGCCGCCAGGATCAATCCATCCACCACGCCCACCAAAACCAAAACCCATCTCTTCAAACCCGACCGGCCGCGCCGCCCGCGACTCCCTTTCGGTACCTTCACCAGGTAACTCAGCCCGCTCCCCTGGTTCACCTGCTTGATCCCGATCACGATCCCGTACACATAGCATTCCCGTAGGTACGACGAGTACAGCGCGGCCGCGCAGTCGCAGTCCTCCGTGCACAGGCTCGTGCATTCCTCTTTGCTAACGTTGACCCGTTTCGGGCCGTCCCTGATCACGCTGTCCACCCCGTCCAACTCGATCATCTCCATCGCCGGACGGCCCGCCCCGCAGAACCCGCCCGAGATTCCATCGCCGCAGTCCAGGCCGGTCTCGTCCCGCTTCCTGGTCAGGCGGATGCACGAGCAGGCGCTCGAGAGGGTGCAAATGCCGTAGGGCGGGCATGACATCGGGAGGTCACACGTCGCGTTGAGCGCCAGGAAGGACGCCGCGAACTTCCCCTCGCCGGGGGAGTAATAGTAGAGCCCCATGTTGCCAGTCTGGTTATCGAGCGCCAGGAACCGGGGCGGCTCGGATCGCGGGGCCGTGATGCGCGCGATCTTTTTGTACTTGTAATTGAACAGCTCCAGGCCCCTGGTGCCCAACTTGACGAAGGTGATGTTTCGGCTCAGGGAAGGGGCGAACTCCCAGTAAGAGTACTTGGACCCGCCATGGTTCAAGTACAGGGCGACCTTGGCCTGTTCGATCTCGAAGGAGTAGAACGACGTGGAGTTCGCCGGGTACGACGTCAGCCGGGTCGCGCCGCTGAGCCGCTGGCCCCAGAGCATCACGTCGGTCGGGAAATTGAAGCTCTGCCACTTGATGCGGTCCGACGCGTCCACCAGAACCAGATTGCCCGTGCCCTGTATCTGCAATCTCTGCATCGCATTTCAGATGGCAATGTGAATCCGCCTCGAAATTACCACGTTTCGCGCTAAATTACGATGAGCATGATCAGATCTATGGCATCCGACCGTGACACACGAAAGACATGGTGCCACGGGGTGTCATAGACATATATATATTTATCGTATGATTTGAAGCGAACCGATGGTTGTCAACAAAATTTAGTAAAATCTCTCAATATACTTAGCATTTTTCTGATCTGAAATTTTATATTTCTTGGAATGTGAGCTCATAAAGACTCTTTAGTAATGACTGTGTTCGGAAGGATTGACTACATTAATTGAGAAATTAATGCTATGGTGAAAATCGCATCACTTCTGATTACCTCGACCGCCTGGCCGGAGGTCCCCGTCCGCCACCCGATCCGCTCGTCGGGACCCTTCAGCCGCAGGTCGCCGTCCGCGGCGAGCTCGAGCGCGCACCGTCCCTCCACGTAGAAGCGCGAGGAGTGACCCGAGCTCCACACCCTGACGTCCCCGAGGAAGACCTCCAGCGCGCACGTGTAGCTTCCCCCGCCGCCGCCGCCGCCCGCCTCCACGCTCAGCGCGACCCTGAATGCAGGAGGCCCGCCGCCGTCGGCCCCCATCAGGTAGGCCCGGCCGACGTAGCCGGGGCTGTATGCCGGAGGGATCGCGACGGTGACGCGGTAGCCGGTCCGGATGTCGGGCTCGGATGGCCCGAGGGAGAGCAAGATGACGGCGAGGAAGATGAGGCGGCCGTGGCCGTGGCCGTGGCGGCGGCGGCGGCGGGGGTGATTAATCATGGGTTGGTTTTTGGGAGGTTGTGGTGGGTTTCATGTCGAAGGTTTTAGTGCTGCTTCTTGGAGGATTTTCCGGCGAGGAGAGAGAGAGAGAGAGAGAGAGAGAGAAGGGGGGGCATGAGTGCAAGAACCATGCATTGTCCCCCTCCTAACTCTCTCTCTCTCTTCCCAAAAGGGCTTGGACTTTTCATCTTTGATCTTAATTTATGCTGGTATGTTCTCTCCCTTTTCTTCTTCTTTTTTTCTTTTCTTGCTCTTAAAGTGGAGACTCGAGAAATAATTACGTGTTTCCATAGTTGGTTTAGGTTTTGACTAGCGTCCTTTCGGATCTTTAAGATTCGTGGGGTATTTCACAAATCTGGAATTTACCTGACTATTCGAGGCGACTCCTCTCGTCGTAAAAAAAAAAAAAAAGTGATGCTCGAGAGATCATTTGTGTTCGGCCACTTTTTGAAATAGTGATTTTCGAGACGAGTGCTTTCCTTGTGTGATTCCTTACTAGAGTAGAGATGTAGTTAAGCTTGCTTGGATTAAGTTTAATCGCATGTGTTATAATTGGACAAACTTGTCTATATATAGGTGTACCTATTGACCCTCCTAATCAACTCGTTGTTTAACATGCTTACATACATTTAATCAAACATGTTATTATATTATCGGGGGGCAATGATAACTTGTTTGCAATTAAATACATTTATAATTTTATACATGTTCATATAGTCCAAAAGACACATTTGAATTAAATCATAAATTTCAATGGATCTGGATTTATTGTGCCAACCATTCGAAAAGATGTTTCAATCAACACTATGTTTGGTGGGACAGATTAACAAGAAAAATATAATGTTCGTATAATTACAGGCAAAAAAGAAAACGAAAAAGTTGAAGGGAATGAGTAGTAATGCTGATTAGCTGCTGTTCATGAGAGAATGGATCCAAAAAGAATGCATTACAACCCAAATATCCTTTTATGTGCTTAACATTACAAGTTAAAAAATTAGGGAATAAACGGGAGAGTTCATTAGGCTTCGTTTGTTTCGCATAAAATGAATAATTGGAATATTGATAGAAATTATTAGGTTAATGAAAAATGTTTTAAAACTACCAATAATTTATGTCTCAGTATTTTAGTGGACGACGAAAATATTTTTCGTTCATTTATATTTGGAAGAGATACAAGAATCACTTCTAAAAAATTATTTTCCAAATCATTTATTTTCCGTGAAATAGACGCACCCTAATACACTAATCCCTCCTAATCCCTCTGTTTCTGATCGGACTTGTAGGAATTTAAAAGCTACCCAAAACTTGCTCGTAGTCTCTTCTAATCCTCTTTTTTTTTGTCTCCCCTCGTCCTTTTATCAACAATCAAAATAAAGGTCTTATTTTTCAAATGCTTTCCTATCATCCCAAACTAAGTGCATGTCAGTAGCCAAACATATGGAATGATAAACTATCAATGTGGTCCGGCACAAGCACAAAACAATTACTCTTTTCCTATTAAGAGTGGGGTAACCACGGCATAATGGCCAAGAAGCATTAACATTATGTGTTAATGCTAAACCTATTACAATTGTGCCCATCGCAAGGCGGGGGCGAGTCTCGCTATAACTGAATTGATACAAATGTAAAATGTTTATGATTCAATTGAAAAAAAAAAGTGTTTATAACTAAATTAGCATAATTATAATAAATTTATAATTTTTTGGTAATTTTTCCGAATGATAAACTATCAATGCGGTCCGGTACCAGTACACAGCAATTGTTCTTTTCATAACAAGAGTGGGGTAATCATGTCATTATGGCCAAGAAGCATTAACTACACTCAATTCATACATGGAAAGGTGGCGATAACTCCCATGCGTACCCTAAGAGTAGTTGAGTCCAGGCTGTCCCATGTGACCCTGTTTAAGAGAATTCCATTTGCAAAGCTCGGAAATTTTCACTTAGCTAGCAAATCGTGATGCCAATGTACACCCGACCGCCTTTTATGGGCGAAAGTGGCAAGAAACCTCCGAGGGTTTTGGTAGGCCCGCGGTCCATACGACCGTGGTTGAGTGAAATGAGTGCGTTGCGCGGGTGTTCTTTGGAGCATATGATTGTGAAAGCGAAGTTGTGCTTGCCACTCTTGTGACCCCATTTGAAAAAGGACATGTTATTATATTTGGCCACGCCTTGCTACTAAAGCTGGAATTGCGTAGTGCATGACGCTGCTCGAACGTCGGGGTGACGTGTTTTGGTCGGATAAAGATCCTGTTCCATCTCTTAAAATATGTCCCGATTCGAGGATTGGTGCTTTCTAAAAGTCTAGGTGATATCTCGAAGGGCTGTACTCAGAGTGGATGCCGCCGCTTAAATCTGGGGTTTTTGTCCCACCGAGTGCACTCGATGAATTGATGTATTCTCTTTCTCAATCACTTACTAGCATTTCTTGGGGGCACATGAAACTTAGCGCGTTAGCCCGCTTTTGATGTGGGTACGATAGGCTAGCTAATCGTGTGCGGGCATGGACCGGCTCGGGCCTCGAGGTCGATCCCGATCTATCGTCCTGCTAAGAAAGCAAGTCTTAAGCAGAGCCAGATTTAGATGACCGGATGACCTTTTCCAATATGGGCTATCGAGTGATTGCCTTTGCCGACCAGAAGATGCACAATCTTCTCAATTTCAATACATAGCACACTTTGACCAAAAAAAAAAAAAAACATAGCACACAGGTATTCTACACATACCATTATTGCATCATAAGATCGTTGAAGCAGTACATAGAAGCTAACGAAAGGAAGAAGAGGTGATTATTTGCATCGTCGTCCCGATTTATGCACTCGCTTGACCGGCTGCACGGACAGAGGACCAGAACATACGCAGACCAGAAGGACATTTTTCAGTCGAGACCTTGCATCTTCCTGAACATGACCAGGAACTCGTAGACCTTTTCAGGGTCGGGAAGGACCTTGCTCACGCTCTCCCTCTGCTTGCACCTCTTGAGCCATCCCGACAACTTGGGGCAGTGATCCTCGACCTTGAAGCCCCCGAACTTCTCGTACGCATCGAACCACGAGGCTACTCCAACGGCGATGATGTCCACGAACCCGAATGCATCTCCCTCTCCCCCGAAGTAGGTTTTATCCCCAAGGGCTTCCTCTAGTTGCTTCAATATCTCTATGAAGTCCCTCGTTGCCACCTCCCTCTCCTCTCCGCTGGTCCTCCATATCTGGTTCCCCCCATCGTGCAGCTGCTCCAAAGCAATCATAATTACTATTTACGTTGCGAAAGTTAAGCAAAACGGGTTACCAAAAAAGAAGATTACATGGACTCTATATAGATGATATAATGGACAGAGATGAAAGATGTTCAAAAGCGTGTTTATTTAGGAGGTCTATCATGGATCCTGCCGATTAGTTTGATATGGTAGAGCGACTTTAGGAATGTGAAAGAAGGGTAACTTGGCTTTCTCTACCTTCTTGAGTTTCAATTATTTTGTGATACGGATCACTTGATTTTGACAGTCGTTATTTTTATGTGAATCACCGCGAGGTGGATTTGGGACGATAAACCCATTCCACACCATCATGGACTACATGAAGCTTTGCTGCATCTTGAGCCCGTCTCATCTTCTTAGATGGAAATCACAAATGCAATTCATTATGAGTCAAACCCACCCGACTAGATGTGATCTAAAGTTTGGGTCTCTCTCTCTCTCTCTCGTAAAGAAAGGAGGCTACGAGGGAATCAAACCTAACCTTTTTATCGATGAAATCCGCCCAAAACCTGGCCTTGGCGCGCCCATACGCACAGCTCGGGAGCAAAGGTGGCTTCGCCCATGTCTCGTCGATGTACCCGACTATGATGGTGGACTCGGCCAAGGGCTTCCCGTCATGCAAGAGCACCGGTACTTTCTTGTAGACCGGATTCGAATTGAGCAACAACTCACTCTTGCCTCCGAACAAATCCTCCTCCCTGTGCTCATACTCAATGCCCTTCTCGTTCAACGCGGTCTTCACCCTCATGCAAAACGGGCTCACCCAGCAATCCAAAAGCACCACCTCCCCTTTAGACATCTTGTTGGCTTTGATCTTTGTAAAGATACTATATTGCTCCACGCTCTTGTGCTCAACAAGAGAGGTCGCGAGTGACTTATATATAAGAGATCATGGCCTTGTTACGAAGCATCGTGATCATAGTGTTGTTGTTGCACTTCTTTTCTTGGTATTTCCCACTATGAGACAATGTGGCCTTGTGATCATCTGTATATTGTCGCTTTATCGCCCTAACTTTCAGCTTCTTGTCTTTGATTGTGGATGCCGAATTTGGATTACGCCTTTCGACCGGTGCGTGACTTGTCTCTTCCCGCTTCGATTTCATCGACAAGGAGGCGGACCCAAGAATCCACGTTTTACCGTTGACGTAGTATATAGTTCTTTCACCCTCGGTCTGTCGTCCCCAACTTAAGAAGAGCCGAAGATGCATGCGATGCACTTGGTTTAAATTCGATACCGGTGATATATAATACTGTAAAGTAAAGCCGACTCAAACACAATAAGATGAGAAAAATAGCCTCATTCTATGTTTTTTTTTTGGTAAAGTCCTCATTCTATGTTTCATCGCCCCTTTTTTCGATAAATTTATACAAATAATTAAATACTTCGAAATTTTATTGTTTTTTGTCTTACTCGAAATAGGTTTATGAATGATAACAAGTGCAAAATAAGGGAGAATTGCCAAAAATGTCATAAACCTATTGTTCGGATGCCAATTCAGTCATAAATCTTTCAATTTTACCAATTGAGATCTAAACCTTCGACGATTTAACAATATAGTCTTTCGGGCCAATTTTGGCCGAAAATTGTTGGCGCGGACGTCGGCCATCCTACATAGCATAGTCAGTGCTAGCGCGGACAACTTTTACAAATTTTTTTTCCATTTAAAAAAAAATTCATAAATATTTATTTTCTCTTTTTCTTTCTTCTTATTCTTTTTTTTCTACTAAGGCAAGGGCTTCGTGACCCTTGGCCGGTAGCCTATGAGGGTCACCGCGACCCTCACCGATCTTAGTAGATAAAAAAAAAGGAAAAGAAAAAAATCAAAAAAATTATAAAAGAATTTAGAAAATTTTAAAAAAATGAAAAAAGATTGTCCATGTCAGCGCCGGCTATGGCACGTAAGATGACCGACATACACGTCAGAGATTGCCAGCCTAAATTTATTGGAAGGACTACATCGGCAAATCGTAAAAAAGTTTAGGACTTAATTGATCAAACTAAAAAATTTAAAACTGAATTGACATCCGTATGATAGGTTTTGAACTTTCCCGGTAATTCAACCCCACAAAAAAACACAACTAAAACCATACTTTTCGAGAGGCTTCGTTGTAAGAAAATTTCTAGGATGGAAGAAAAGATGGACAGTTGCACCTAAAACCAAACTATGACGCTCATTGTGATCTAGACATGCTCATGGGGCGGCCATGGACTTGCTCGAACCGGCTAGAGTCTCATGAAATTTCTATGCTCGATTATCCGAGGTTGCCGGATATAAGCTTAAGCTTTAGAACATGATAGATAAGCCTATTGATAATGAATTTTTTTTTTTGAGAAGTCACTTAATCCTTTATCGGTGGCTTAGCGGTTGAGCCTAGGGCTTTGCCCCCCCATTGAAGAATTGAGAGATGATTGATAATATGATTAAATGATATTGGTTTGTATGGTTTAGGACTAAGTTGGCACAAATACAATAAATTTATGACTTTTTTGACACTTTTCCCAAAGGAATTCCGTCAAAGTGCAATTTTCCAATGCGACCAACCAATAGCGATCTAGCGGCCACTCTCCTGAACAATGAATAGATCTGCTTGAGCGTTAAACTTAAAGAAAACACTAAACTTCTAGATTTATGAAATTTGTTTGCTATGAGACATCGGAGACTCTATAACCAACCCTTAAAATATGAAGCATTGTTCTTGTTAGAATTATGTCTCGATAGAATTATGTCTCGAGTTTAATCCCGCAAACGAAACACAATCTAAATTGAAATGCGAGGAAGCTCTGATCGCTTGAAAGTGAATATTTCAGGTGTCCGATCTTGGAGTCTTTTGTCCGGTGTTGGAATGTAAAAGCAAATATTTCCTGATTGGAGTAGGAGTCGATTTTGGCCGGCCACAAGACTTTCCTATTTTCATGATGAGTACCAGAACCGTGTCTTGGGCTGATGAATTTTTTGGTGTGCTGCAAGTGGACTGATTCTGATGTGCAATGCTCGTGGTTTCGGGCGAAGTGGAGAATGTCCAGAATTTCCATGAATTACATCCCAATGAAGTTTGTGTACGATCGAGCCAAGAAATTTTGGGGGTTTGGATTTGTGTATACTTTTGTAGAATTGAGAGATTGTTTCATAAGAAATTATGTGTAGCTATATACTAATACTGTGAGATTATTGGGTATAACTAAGGGATGGGAAATATTGAGATTATGTAAGTTATTTGAGTATAATTGTAATCTCTGTTATATCGATTAACCAATAGTAGAATCGTGTACTGCTTTCCTCATGGAGTAAGCCACATTGACCGAACTATGTAAATGAGTTGTCCGATTTACTTTCTGGTTCCGTTTGTTATCGTGCTCTATCGCTTACTGTTATAGTTAGCAGGTATCACCTAGAGAGGGGGTGAATAGGTGATACAAGTGATTTTATGAATTTAAAGCGAAAACGATTTATAAACAGTAAAGTCTGAATAATGTTCAGATTCTGAATGTGCTAGTGTGCAGTGTAAATAATATAATGAGAGATTAGGGACAAAGAGAACTGCACACAAGAAGTTATGGTGGTTCGACTTAGATCAAACCTACGTCCACTCTCCCACGCTGACAGCCTACTGGCTGGATTCCACTATGTAATCAAAAGAATTATAGGATCCGAGTGATATCACTCGGTGAATGATAGAACTCTCTATCTCACACAATCACTTTTACAGAGTATCCCTCAAAATCTCAGTATTTAGCTCAGGAAAGACAAGTAATAGAATCGGAATAAGCTCAGACTTTGGACTTGTTGATTCTCGATTTCGTTCTATCCCTTCTGCTTCTCATTGGTCCCCTTTTATATTCCTCCACTTCCAAACTAGCCGTTGGACAGTCTTCAGAGGATCATCTCCCAATCTTTACTTTGGACAGATTTGTATAAAATGGATTGAGTAGCCGTTGGTTGACAAAATCCGAATCCCACTGAATCTGATCGCCCATACAATCAGAATCTTGGTTTCCATAAGTAGAGTTTTATCCGTTGTAATATATACTTGTCATAATGTTTGATTGTCAATCAATTAGGCTTAGATTGAATCAATCAAAACTTTCCTTTTGTGAAATCCACGCCAAATCACTAACTGTTATGTTTCGTTCTGAATAAATTCTGAATCTGAAGAATTTCAAGTTCTTACTTTACATTCAGAACCTGAGTCAGTGTAGGTCTTCAGTAAAGTCTAAGTTCTTCAAAATAAGAGTCTGAAGATCTCTGACATATTAAGAAAAAGACTGAGTGTCTATTTCAGTAGAGTCTGAACTTCTCGTTCTGAACCTTGTAGAGTCTGAAGTTTTCCTTCTGAACCTCGTAAAGTCTGAGCGTCCAGAAAGTTAAATTCTCTTGAAGTATTAAAGTTGCTACTTCCAGAGTATATATACTTGGATCAAAATACTTCAAAGTACATATCAGATTTACAAGATTAACATGGATAATTTTGTCAACTTCAAAATCTGTTTAGGAATTTACTCAACACTTACTTGTCGCAACAATTAATATCATAGTCAAGCTCGTTGACTTGAAGTATATAGATGTCTTTTTTTTTGGTCAACAGTACGCTTAGCTTTCATTAAACACTTGAAACTGACCCACATGAGTTTCCACAATCATAACATAAGAAAGACCACAGGATATGGAGAGGTTTAGAAATCCAGTTTGGAGTTAAGGAATTTGTACGATGGGCCTTCGCCACCCAATCCGCAGCCTTGTTGGCATTAGATGTCGACAGAAGAAAGAAAATGAAAATCGACAAATTGGATGGGAAGGATGTTAGCTTCTGCAAAATGCAGATTGGGGATTATCTATACTAGAAAAATCTACACATATCCTTGTCTGAAAGAAGTCAGAGTTAATCAAGCAAGCTGTTTTTGCTGGACAAACAAGCATGGCATGTTATTCAACTGGAATTGTCTAGTAGTCTTGCGTTTAACATCATAAAAGAGAACACTGCGGACTGATCAATGTCTATTGAATTTGTAAGAGAAGCTATCTGCGAAGAATAAGATCTACTTAATATGATGTCTATTTCACTTAAAATGGGCAAAGGGACAGAAGTCGTTGAGCTATCAATGAATTCAATGTAGTCGTCAATTGAGTTCGATTGAGATTCACTTTAATAATGAGGTATGTGCATTGATTCTATTATTCTTATTACCCAATAATTGAAATACTATTGTTGCTTAGAAGTAACTTCTCTCGGTCAAGAAGCTTAACTTATATGAGGTTCGCGATTTGATTCTAAGTGAGGGCATCATAGGATATTTTGTTACGAAAGCAATCGAACACAATAAAATAAACAAAACAATAAAATAAATTGTATACCGAAATCACGTGATTTGGTCAGTGGGATCAATTTGGAAAGAACAGCAAGATTCCACCATAGATTAAGCTGTACAATATGAATTGCAAATACACCCGAATCACTCAAACTTCTCATTGTTTTTGTCCCCCAATCACACTCTATAACTCACACGGTATTTAGTACTTACAATTTTATCGCAAAATGACTACTTATTCCAAAGGGTATGGGGAGTTTTGAGTTTCGTTGCAAAAAAAAACCTAGGTAAAATTTGCTGTGGTGGGTGTAGTCCAATGTTTTCATTGGTTTTTCTCCCCTTTTGAAAACACAAGACCGACTTCTTTAGTCTATACAGAAGCACGCCTGAAGGGCCAAGCGACTGCGATGAAACTCTCTCGCTCTCCAGTTCCATGAACTCCGTCGCTCTCAGCTCGCTCGCCGGACTCATGCGCTTCGCTCCGGGAAAAGTCGTCGGCGCCGGCGTCGGCTCATTCCTCTCCCTCCCCTCGACGGCGCAGCTTTCCCACCCAGTTTTCCCGGGAAACGGGCACGCCCTTCGTTCGCTCTGCTCGTCGCACTCCCTCGACCTGCCGACCCTGACGGAGCTGGTGTCCAATCAGCACTATTCGGAGCTCAAGGCGCGCCTCAGGGGCTCCGGCTCAAACCCCGCCGCGGTCCTCCGGCAAATGCTCGATTCCGGGTCCGACCCGGAGCTCGCTCTCAGGTACTTCAGATGGTCCCGGGACGAGCTCAGGCTCTCCCACGCGCTTGAGCTCGCTTTCAGGCTCTCGCACTCGCTGGCGAATGGCAAATTGTACTCAAAGATGAGATCTTTCTTGGACGAGTTCGTGAGGGTGAGTGATGGGTACACGGTTTCTTCGGTATTTCACTCCATATCAAGCTGCGATGGCGGGTTTTGCAACGGCTCGATCATCGTTGACATGTTGGTGTGGGCATATGCGAAGAACGGGAAGACCCAGTTGGGTTTTGAGGCATTTAAGCGAGCTGGTGATTATGGGTATAAGCTGTCGATTACTTCTTGTAACCCACTGATGAGTAATTTGGCGAAAGAGGGGGCAGTTGGGGATTTGGAGTGTGTTTATAAAGAGATGATCAGGAGGAGAATTAAGCTCAATGCAGTGAGTTTTAATACGATGATTTCGGGCTTGTGTAAAGCTCGGAAATTGAACAAGGCTCGGGACGTGGTCGAAGACATGAAAGCTTGCGGGGTATCCCCGAACGTGGTCACTTACAATGCCATCATTGATGGACACTGTAAAAGCGGGGGATTGAGCAGAATGTACAAGGCAGATGCGATTCTAAAGGAGATGGTCGAGAGCAAGATCTGCCCGAATGAGATTACATACAATATCCTCATTGATGGATATTGCAAGGACGACAATGTGGCGGCTGCGGTCAAGGTATTCGAGGAAATGCAGAGGCAAGGTTTGAAACCTAATCTTGTCACGTATAATTCTTTGATCAATGGGCATTGTAATAGTGGGGAGATTAGTAAGGCTGTTAGCTTGCAAGATCAAATGTGGAGTTCTGGTTTGAAACCGAACATTATCACCTATAATGTGCTCATACATGGGTTTGGGAAGAATGATATGTTTAAGGAAGCAAGAGAGATGCTTGATGTCGTCGAGAAAGAAGGGTTGGTTCCCAATGTCATCACATTCAACATTCTAATTGATGCTTGCTGTAACAGTGGAAAAATTGAAGAAGCATTCTTGATCCATGCTTCAATGGCAAGCAAGGGAGTTCTCCCTGATGGTTCAACATACAATAGTTTGATTACTGGCCTATGCAGAGAAGGGAAAATGGACGAGGCTGAGAAACTGTTTGGGGAGATGAAGGATAACAGCTTAAAGCCCAATGTGGTTACATTTAACATATTAATTGGTTCGTTGTGCAAGAAGAGAGAGTCTAGAAAGGCGCATAGGCTCTTGGATCGTATGGTTAAAATCGGTTTGAGTCCCAATCATGTGACTTATGATACTCTAATGGATGGATATTGCACAGAAGGGAATCTCAGAGCAGCAGTGAAGGTTCGGGAACTGATGCAGAAAGAAGGTTTGCGAGCGAATATTGCTACATTTAACGTGTTGATTAAGGGTTTCTGTAAGCAGGGTAAACTGGAAGATGCAAATAGCCTGCTTAATGAAATGTTGGAGAGAGGCGTGGTACCAAATCGAACTACCTATGATATAATTAGAGAGGAGATGGTAGATAAGGGCTTTGTACCAGATATAGATGGGCACATGTATAATGTATCAGGCTGACCAATCACAATACTTCAAAGAGTCAGCCATTTTTGTTTCAGATTGCCTGTGTTTGGTGGGATTTCACAAGCTATTTTGCCAAGGATATCGAATTTGCGCTTGGATATTTTGCCAGTAAACAGAGACTTGGAGGTATGTCTATCTTATGTCAATGCATTTTGTATTATTGTCATTGAAATTATTAATGGGGTTGTCATACTTGCTTATTACACTCAATTTGAAATAGAGAAAAGGTCATTCAAGAGACCCCTTTACAAATACTTTGTGGCTAGCTTAGAATATGCTTCTCATAAAGAGTTCCATAAGCCTTAGATATCACAAATGTATATGAATCAAACTGCTCATGACTCATAAGTCCTCTCCAGTAACTTGAAGAAAGTTAACATGGAAATAAATGAGAGGAATACTGTCGTTTTCTCCTTTGTTTTGATGAGATATGTATATTATCAGCAGTTTCTTTTCACTTGCCGCAGCAAAATTTCCTGAGAGAAGTAAACCCAACAAGACAGCTCAGGTTACCAGGCTACTTGGAGTGATTTTGATGTGACGCGGAAATATGTGGATTGTTTGATTGCACCTGCCATGGGGAAAGTCCAGGTCTGTGAGTTCGTCCCCAGTTTTAACTTTTAAGATTGATTGGAGATGATTTTTAATAATGTTCTTTTTTAATTTGACCATGGAATCTGGTGAACCCATTGTTTGTGACCTATATTGTCGAAAACAACCTATCTGTCCACCTGCTTGAAGCTCTCACCCTATAATTTGCGAAGGCATGAATTGTTGCTCTGATTGGGATACGTTGAAGTTAAATGCTCTGTGGAGATAAAAAATGTGTGACATTACATCCTGAAGAACTGCGAAAAAGAAAGTTATATTTCAAATTCGTTGTCTCTATCTAGACAATAGATAATAATTAGTTAACGGTTGTCTGGATGAAGTATAGGTTCCTTTTAACGTGAAGTTTTTCTTGGGGTCGAGAGACTTTGCTTTGGCAAGATTGCATATAATCAATCTCTAACTGATCTCATAGGGATGGTGACTAGTAAAGTCAATTAGCATCGGCAATCTTTTGGCATGTGGTTCATTTCTGTTCTGTGTTGGGTTCTGTTATTGCATTCTGTAGCTCTTCAGGAATTTTGTTTCAGAGCATGTTGAGTTATCCATCAGTGTTTGTGTTTTCCACACTGTGACACAGACGACAATATGTTCTTTAATCATCTTTCTTGGTTTCCAATTATTCTTCTCTTTTCCTGATTGAGTTCTCTAGGTAATCTCTTTTTTCGTTACTTTGTTGAACGAGTTCATCTACAATTATACGCAGGAGGACTACCAGGCTACTTGAATGTGAGTATGCAAAAGAGGTTTAAACTTTTTGGCCCCTCCTCTGCTGGTGCGGACAAAAAGGGTGGATAAAACAAATTTCAAGGAATAATTCTTCCCGAATATCACTATCGTTGATTCCATTATGGACAAGCTCCCTCCCAAAGCCACCAAACTCTAATTAATCAATAAAATTCGCATGCTTCAGGTCAGTACGAGCACAACCTGTACCTGATTTAATGCACCTGACCTGATGTGATAATCAATCAAATGCAAGCATCCTCAAATATTGTAGGGACTTGATATGATCATGTAAGATTTCGATCCATAGTCTGAATGGCTTCTTCATTGAATCTCATCCCCCAGTTCTTCAAATCAGACGCACCGCAAGGAATCCATTCAACAACTGAGGACCCTCTGTTGTTTCCTGCTGATTGCGAAAAGGACATCCAACCATGAGTGAGCATGGTTCTAGGGTAGAACCTGGAACCTGAGATTCTGATCAATAGGAACATGTAGGTTCCAAGTTTCAAGATATGCAGGGTAGGTTCTAGGTTCCAAAAATTGGAGAACCTGTTTCCACGGGTAAGTTCCGGGTTCTGGATAGGTGGAACCTCGAACCTGGAACCTAAAACCTAAAACCTAAATAAGTTTTTTGTGTTTTTTCTTAGTCTATGTTTTCGCGTGATCTTGCGGTGTTTCATGGCATTAGATAATGAGTGTATAATTTGGAACCACTAGTATGAGCTTTCATTTTATGACTTGTTATATGAAACATGTTTCATATTCTTCGTGTGTCTAAATATAAGTTGTGGTTAATGGATCATAGCAGAAAGTGGTGGCCGTTAAAAGTGATTCATTGCAATTATTCAATTAATAATACAGGTGAAACCTGGGTAGATTTTGAAATCATCCCTCGAACCTGTGATAGAGTAGGTTCCAAGTTGCAAAAAATGAGGAACCTATTGTCATGGGTTGAACTTTTACGGAACATAGAACCGCTCATCCCTAGTATTGATTAACGCAATGATTTCTCATTTTAATTATATTTATTTGAACCGTAATGACATGAAAACTAATCTTTTGTATTCTCTTTAGTGAATGACATGTTTGTTCGGTATTGTTACGTTCATTTTTGTTTTGTTTAATTAAAAAAAAAAGAACTTGTTAGACCCTGGAACCTACTTGGAACCTGTGACATGGTGGGTACTAGGTTTCAGGTTTCGACGAATAGGTTGCAGGTTCCAAAAAATGAGGAACTTATATCCGAGGGTAGGTTCTAAGTTCCAAATGAAACCTGGAACCGCTCACTCCTACATCCAACCTCCAAGGCAATTTTTGGCTCCACCCCTCGGGTGCATTCGGCTGCGTGATCTGAGCAAGAGCAAGACCATGTGGTTGGACCCAGAAATCCATTCTAGTTATTTTTCCATCTCCAATCCCAATTTGGATCGTCATATTTTTACCCAGCACCGTCGGTGGCTCGTTCGATCGGCATAAGCAAACAGGAATCGGTTCCCTCCCTCTTCCGAGATGGAGGATCTTCATGTCACCCCAAGCACGAGATGGTTATCAAATGATCCAGTCTACTCCTGATGAAATAGTTGTTCAAGAATTCCCGTGGAATAGCTATTTTTTCCAGAACAGAGAATCAACGGTTTGTTCCTCAACCTCAATAGGACTCCAAGTACTCCATGTGATTTAAGAACAATCCCACTTTCCCCTTTCCGAAAACGGTTTTGCAAATTTTAGTAGTCTACTCTTACCGTTGTTACTAACAGTACATAATTTACTGGAATTGCGATTATATCATCAAAAAAAAATTGATAATTACCACCTGTCACTAGGCAACTTGGGCCCCAATTAACAACCACCCTCAACGGAACGAAAATTCAAATTGTTTTTCGGTTGTTGATTGAAATATATTGAGATATCTCTGCCGTTGCTCTACAAATATAATAATGCGAATATTTCCTAATTTAACTCAACTTAGGCTATCACCGAAGCCTCTATATATATATATATATGCTCCTCCTGCTTTTACTCAATATATATATGCTCCTCCATATATATATATATGCTCCTCCTGCTTTTACTCAATCTTTAGGGCAATATGTTTTCTATTCACACGGTTCTCTTCTACAACGATAAAATGTTGGGTCACCGACGAGCCCGCCGTCGTTAGCCGCCGTTGGATTCGCAAGATCGAGCACGTTCACCGTCGCCGGCTCAGTAGGCTGATTGTCGGCCTCCATACCGAGTGGTGCCCGAGTTCCAAGCCCAATGCTCACCGAGTTGCGACCCTCCAGCTCTGCGTCGGCCATAAGTGCCTCATCTTCCAGCCCCTTCATGCAGGGTACATTCCCAAGTCGCTGTTCGTGTTCCTCGCCAACGTGAAGTACACTTTTGTTGGAGTCGGCGTGGATGAAAATGCGAGGAAGCTCACCAAAGACTATGGAATTCACGTGTCGTGCACCATCGATATCCGTGGACTGGCAGCGGAGAGGTTGAATAACCCCTGTGGAGATGCATGGGTCTCAAAATCCTGTCCAAGGGAATCCTCCGTAAAGGGCTCGAAAAGCCGAAGGAGATTACATTGAGCGGGTGGGACAACAAGATGCTCACGGATCATCAAATCGAGTACGGGTGCCTGGACGCATTCGCTTCTTTCGAGCTCGGGAGAGTTTGGAGGGCATCGTCGGTGAGCAGAGTCTTTGATGGTTGGAATGTTAGGATTGATGAGAAGTTCGTGTTTGTGGACGACATTTACCTTTGATCTTCACAAATTTCGCTTGAAAAAGTTCGAAGAATGTTCTTACGGAAATTTTGCAACTCGTCTGATTGTTTACGACTTCTTTTTTTCCATCCAAATATTGTTTGACCATGTTTCGTGAAATAATCATCGTTTTTGTTTCCAAACATATCTATGGTACTGATCATCCTTCCTTTTACGAAAAGAGGTTGATTTCATTATCCGTAAAGGCAGGGATACGTTACAATTCCCATTCTACATGTTGCAAAAACTTAAGAAATACTTCATACCGTATTATAGTCAAGTCCTCCAAAAAAAAGAAAAAGCGACGAAAACTAATTATTGATATCATATTTTTTTTTTTCACTTTTCAACCAGTATTTTGTTAATCAAATTTATTTACATTACTCTATTGTATGGTGCTTTATTTTTAATGACCCGACTGTATAGCATATTCTAAAGTGAAATTACATACGAATTCAAAATTAGAAGAATACACTGTTGGAGTTGGTGAATACTTCGGGGACCCTTGTTTCTCATACTAAGCATGCACACGTGAGCTTAGGGAAACCGAAGTATAAACCGACGACATGTGACCCCTACGCACGGAATGTCGGGGGTCCCACTGCCTAGACAGTGGGCGGGGGTTCCGCTCCCCGGTGAGCGGACGGAGGCTCAGGGGCAGCGCCCTCGAAACAACATCGGGTTTGCTGACCCATTTGTTGTGAGATCAAAGCGATTCGGATAAGCTTGGGTTTTAAACCCATTTTAAGTCCTATATATTGTACTCGTATGAGAGATCATTGTGATGAGTGGTTGTAAAATCTAAATATCATAGTGGAATCCCTTTGCAGGACGTAGCCCTATTCTGGAATGAACCTGGGTAAACTCATGTGTCAATTTTTCTATTATTTGTAGGATTGTTCTGATTATATTTAGGATATAACCCATCATACACGTAAACAGAATCCGAAATAATTGAATATGGAATGATGCCCCGTTCTAAAACTTTACGAAGCCAATATACGTATGAGTTTGGTAATTCGACATGGTTAAATAAATAATTTAAGTAGTAGGTTTCTCCGTATAATGTAGCCTTGTAGAATACGAATAAAGCCAGGCACATGTAATTGCACGGGTAGCATCCCGAGATGATTCCAGTTTTCGTATTGCACGCTCTTGATTCGCAGACCAACCTATCTGGACTATATCCCGTTTCCCTAATTAAAGATTTGTTATGCATGGATTTGAAAAATAGGTGCAATTTTATACCAACATAGGTATTTAATAATAATTTTTTTAAAAAAAATTGTACCAATGGGTGAGATTTGAGTATTTTGTGTTAAACTATATAGTTTACGTCATTATGATTATCAATATAAAATAGTTATGATTTTTAATTTAAAAATAGAAACCACAATGATAAAATAGTACAATCTTGATTTCGCGCGCACAATATTATGTATGTATTTGAGGATTTTTCATTCTTTGAATACTTTAAATTTTCCATGTGCTAATTCATCATTGACTAATGGGAATAAAGAAACTAGGGGTGAGTGGTTCCCGGTCCGGTCCGGTCCCAAGGTGGAACCAGGAACCGGACCGAGAGAACCGGTTCCCAATTTTGGGAACCGCGGATCGGACTGGTTGGTTCTAGGACAGGGAACCGGACCGGACCGTCGGTCCGGTCCGGTTCAATGGAACCGGTTACTTAGAGTTTAGGGTTTTTTTTTGTCAAACACTTAAGGTTTGGTTCACATTTTACTAATTTTTGTCAATAAATTTATGTCAATGAAGTTTACTTAGGGTTTAATTCACATTTTACTATTTTTTATCAATGAATTTATGATAACGAAGTTCACTTAGAGTTTAGTTCACATTTTATTAATTTTTTTAAAGAAAAAAATAACAAAAATATATATTAACTAGTCGGTCCGGTCCGGTCGGTCCGGTCTGGTCCGGTTCCCCCTTGGAACCGGGAACCGGACCGCCCGGAAACCGGTTCCGCTTTTAGGAACCGGGAACCGGACCGATAATCCCGAGAACCGGACCAAACTCGTCGGTCCGGTCCGGTCCGGTCCGGTCCCGGTTTGGGCGGTCCAAGTTGCTCACCCCTAGAAGAAACAGCTAGATAGGCTCTATTTTCTCCGAATAGGCCCTATGAGTGGACAGGAGAAAAATCGTAAAAGCTTACTAAGGAAATATCCGTCTTTTTTAAATGGTAGGATCTTGTGATCGAGTGGACTTTCACTTAACAAGATGATTGTTTGTAAGAACACTTCATAAATTATCGTTCTATTCCTAATCAAAAAATCGTTCTTTTTTATTTGGTTCAAGAATTTATTGGAAATTACTGTTCATACGGGGCCAATGTTGATCAATGATGGTAACAATCGACAGAAAAAGAAGACAGGAACCTGGGATTATAAGATCCATTCCTGAAGTCGGTCCTTGATACCGTATTGTCAGGCTGGAGGACTTTCAAGTCTGAAATGGTTTGTGAATGGAATCAGGGAGGGATATATGGAGATGGAAATGGTTATTGGGAATGGAAATGTTCTTGATGAAAACAAAGACTGGTAAGAGGAGGTGTGTCTGATGTCTCCTAAATATAATATTCTCATCATTAGAGACCTGATCATTGTATCCATCAATGGTGATGAGGTTGGTTGTCTTAGTTCTCTGGGAAATGAGAAAAGGTACAGAGATGAGTCCATTGAACTGGAAGGTTCTCGCAGAGACCTATATTGAGTAACAACAATAGGTCGATAAACAGAAAAACCCCAGATACTCCATCGCATAGGAAGGCAGAGTTCCAGTCTCAAATTATCTCTTAAATTAGTGAGAGTATTCAGAAGTTGTCATGTACAAAATAGTAGAATGTGATGACAAACCTGTAACAGTTGGTAATTGACAAAAGAGCAGATGACTGATGAATATATTGAGGACTGCCAGGAAGTTTAAGCGAGTAAGCTTTTCAGGATTGGGACCAATCGTCTGAGTGATGCTGTCTTTGTTAGGCTTGACTGGTTCCGTACAAGCATGTCCCGTAAAGTTCCAATCTCAGGCGGGATCTTGCCACTGAACTGGTTGCAAGACAAACCTTCTAGGAAGTGCATCGCTTTGTAAGAAATCAAACCTTCTTCTTGTTGGGACTCGACATCATGTGGAACTTTTAACCTGTCTTCGTCTGTCGTTGTGTTGTAGAACAAGGACATCACGATCTTCAACTTCAATTCCAGAGATCAATGTCCATTTTCCCTTACCAGCGAATTTTCAGGAGAAATTCAGCGAACCCTTGCAGCTAGATGATGACCAAAAAGATTGTTTTGAAAAAGGTCGATCACAATGAGGAGTTTCAAGCGGTGCATATTCTTGGTACTTCGATATTTAATAAGTGATGGGGACTCGAGAGAATGTGGCGGGTGTTGGTATAACAAACCTTAAAGCCAAGAGCCGACCACAGAAACCCCATACCGAAGTCTCACACCATTGATGGTGTAATGACCCGGTCCGACGAGGGCGGGGAGTGGTCGCGCGGGGCCAGTGGGCCTGGACAAGGAGAGGCTCCTGGCAGGCTTTTAGAATGGCAAGGGGGGCATGTCTCTTGTCCCACATCGCTTAGGGGGGGAGTCCTGGGCTAGTTTATAAGGCTTGGGTTCTCTACTATGGGTAACGCGTTTTAAAGCCATGAGGATCAGTGGGCCCAAAGCGGACAATATTACACGTAGACTCCGGGTCCTTACAGATGGGATCCAAACCCCCACCTTTGCAATTATGATCGTAACACTGGGGTGTCAAAAATACCCGAACCGAACCGAAAGTTTCGGGTCTTTTCGGTTAGGTTAGGTTCCTTCTGGTTCGGGTAATAGGTAAGAAAAAAAAGCAGTACATTTTCAGTTCAGTTCGGGTAGCCGAACCCAAAATGAACCGAATCGAAATGCTTTAAACCCTACATTGTCTTCCTCTCAGAGAACACCTTCCAGGTCGCCGAGCTTCTACTTCGAGAGAGTGCTCAAGTAAACACAGCTGATTCGTATGGGTACCAGGTTTGAAATTGTTGCTTCGTTAGTCTTTGTTCATTTGGCAGAAGTAGTGCTTGGTGGTCGATTACTTCCCCAACATGTTAGCTTCTTAATTTTGGCCTCTAACAAGTATGCATAGAAATATATGCTTTTGAAGTGTCTTAGCAATGTAGAACGACGAGTCCCACAACAAAGAATAAATCTTTAGGCTTCACACCAAAAGCATCCTGAGTGTCGCACTTAGGGTTTCTTAAACATCACACTTAATAGAAGAAGAATTGCATCACACGATCCCAAAGCAAAGAATTGTCAAATTTAAACTATCATCAACTCTATTCAAAAGAAAGAATTATAACCATATACACATACTCCCTAAAGAACTACATCAATTCGCAATAGGAGACATAATATATCCTAATAAAACTAGGAACCGTGGAATCCAATTTCAGATAGGAAAAGGAAACTTATTAAAATCCTAATAGAGTCCAATCACTTACGAAGCCGGAGAGAATAAACAGCAAATCTTAATTTGGCTGGCCTTATGTAAGTCTTGAATGGTTGTTGCCATTTTTCTTTCTCCATCACGTAAGTGGGTACTCATAAATTGCCACAAGTTGCTAGGCAAGTGGTAAGAATTTAACTTCCTTACTTCCTCCGGAGGGGAGTATCCGGATTTATAGTTAAGATATTGACCGTTCTCATTCCTGTGCTTCAACGACCTAGAATTTGACAAGGTGTGATTCCAATTTGTTTACGAGACATCTGGAACCAATGATTGTGATCATTTTAAGGCCTTGTTTTTGGTGATGTCCCATCTTTCCGGGATTGACTAACTCGCTTTTAGGAAACATCTTAGGAGTGGTCATGTCTTCATAAAACACTCGATGACTATCTCAGACAGTGTATTCCAATGTGGACAATGTCCGTTTCTCCGGCCATTCCTATGTTGCACACATAAGTTTGAACCTCGCTAAGCCTCCATTCTCCTGTTAACCTGATGGCCAAAGATATCTCAGTCAATGAGCAGAAGTCATACGTTGTCATCACTATTTGAAATAGAATCTGACCATCAAGTGAAATTGCATATGTGTGAGCTTTCAATGCAACCTAACAAGATGCATTCCCTTACCTCCCTCTGCAATGATGCATTATAAGCCAGTAAATGAATGTTCGGCTAGAAAAAGACAAAAAGTATCAGAAATGACATAATTTGTTCTGATTCTACGGAATGGTAATATAGTCTAATCCTCGGCTTTCTGCCATTTTACAGTGCTACTTCTGTAAACTCTGCTAGGCATCTTTCTGCTGAGCTGAAAAGACAGTTGAAAGAATTGATCCTTCATGTTATGTTTGGGAAATTAGGGTAAATGGAGGTGAAGAAAATTTGGGTGGAAAATTTTGAACAATTTTAAGTTTTTGTGAGAAGGGAGAGGAGGGAAAATTTGAATTAGTGCACATTTTTCTCTCATTTTCCTCCCCAAATCTAAACATAAATCTAAATCGGAAGAAGAGAGCAGCAAGTTCTCAAAAAGGTTGAGGAGCCACATCATAAATATCTTCCTTGGTGGCTGTCGATCGAACGAACGACCAAACTAATCTCCGCGTTGACCCATGATCAACCGCAGAAATTTATTCACACATATAGAATACCAAAACAGATCAAGAGAGAAAAGAAAAGACAATCAAAGCAAAGAACAAGGAAACCAAAGAATAAATTATCTTCGTTCAAAATAAGGCAATTTGCAGCCATTTTTTGGGAATGAATGGATAAGTGACTCTTAATCGCACCAGGGTATGGCACAGAAAAAGAGCGACTATTTCTTTTCCCTTGCAAAACATTAATTCCCTCCACTGATTCCATAATCTACACCACAGTAATACTTCGCAGATCAATGTTGCTTGAACAGTCTAAATTAAACTGATTGTTTCCTGAACTAGGAGGCAGTAAACAAAATACAATTTGATCTGAACTGAACTACAAAGAAGCTGTCCATGGAAATAAAAGTTGACCCATATCATTTCTAACGGGAGAGCTCTTCGGCAGTTGCCAACTACAGCAATTTCTGGGCAGAACCACTCTTAAGCTTTAATGGGTGCAGCTCTAGGTCTCCATAGTCCGACCCTATATTTGTGGGCATACTTCAATATCAACTTCCTCTGCAAAACCAAAAAAGAACTTAGGACCTCTTCACAAAGAAAGTAAAATGTCCTCATAAGGAGTCAAACTAATGCCATTTGAGATCAACCCAATGATAGACCTCTGTGGATGGAGCAACTATTCCCCTTATTAATCTTGGTTAAAAAGTTTATGCCAATAAGGTTACTACTGCATGCTCACTTGACAATGAGCTCAGACAATTTCCGATCAACTACGAAGGTATCAAGATCAGTTTTAGATGCACGAAGTTTCAATGGTGTTGAAAAATTCAATTTCATCTATCAATACATGTTCAAAGCACGCCTCACAAATACAATAGATGTTTTGCTCCTCGCCATTATTCAAATAACATGAACATATTTAGCCTATTCGATAGACCATAGTCACTGCAGAAAAAACTTATCCTTGGGTATCCCTAGCTCAAAAAGACTAGCCATCAAAGCAAAATCTACAAAACAAATGAGTTCCAATCTTGCAGATGAAGAAACTATATAAGGTGGGACTTTAGAGCAAGACTATGAACCTAGTCAATACTTCATCTATATAATGACTTGTTTCCAGATCATTAATATAAAACATGCCAGAAGATCATCTTCTACCGGCAAAACGCCTCAAAGTCATATGAAGGGCAAAAATTGAGTAGTGCCAGTCTTGCAGATGAAGGAACTATATACGGTGGGACTTTAGAGCAAGACTATGAACCTAGTCAATACTTCATCAATATAAGGATTTGCTTCCAGATCATCAATGCATAAAACATGCCGGAAGATCATCTTCTACCAGCAAAACGCCTCAAATTCATATGAAGGGCAAAAATTGAGTAGTGCCATGTCCACACTTTTACATGTACAAGAGAAAGAGCAGTGTTAGAAAGATGAATGAGTAATGATACAGGGAAGACAATTTACATGTTTGCAAGGGATGCCGAGTTTCTTGAGCTTAAGTGTGCGGGAAACAAGTAACCTGTTGAAGTCACCAATCTCAGACTCGAGCTTGGCGACATGGGCTTCGACCCCTCCGCCAATACCCTGCAAAAACTCTGGTATACCAACCTTCACTGCACAAACAATGCAGAAAAAGATATGTCGTAAGGCCTGCAACTCACAGTTAAATCGGCACGATTACAAACTTTTGCTTCAACTAAATGAAGGTTTTCTAGAGCATTGCTTGTCATACACTCCAGCATAAAGTGAAAACAATACGAAACCCCCTTCGAACCTACAGCTACACAGACATGGCAGGACATTGCACCAAAGCCATAGAACCGCTCATCGCGAAGACAAAAAACTAAGTGCATCAGAATCAACTAGTCGTATTACTCGCAGCCTCTTTAGCTAACATACACTATAGATGGCTCGGCAACAATTACACAGCACAACCACGCTGTCCATCGCCCGAAACACGTTTCTCTTGTCACTGATTAAGCTCATTTATCCTTCAACCAAAAAAACAAAAAGCTCATTTATCCATTATCACAAACAGACCCACAGACATGGCAGGGCATCATGCCAAAGCAATAGAACCGCTCATCGCGAAGACAAAAAACTAAGTGCATCAGAATCAACTCGTCGTATTACTCGCAGCCTCTTTAGCTAACATACACTATAGACGGCTCGGCAACAATTACACGGCACAACCACGCTGTCCATCGGCTGAAACACATTTCTCTTGTCACTGATTAAGCTCATTTATCCTTCGACCCAAAAAAAGAAAAAAGCTCATTTATGCATTATCACAAACAGACGACCCACAGACATGGCAGGGCATCACGCCAAAGCTATAGAACCGCTCATCGCGAAGACCAAAAACTAAGTGCATCAGAATCAACTTGTTGTACTACTCACAGCCTCCTTAGCTAGCATGCGCTATAGACGGCTCGGCGACAATTACACAGCACAACCAGTCCACACTGTCCATCGTCCAAAACACATTTCTCTTGTCACTGATCAAGCTCATTTACCCATTATCACAAACAGACCCATCACAAGTTACTTAGCTCCAAACACGCCACAATTCAAAAACCATACTCAAAGCACGTATTTCTCCCTCATTCAGCTAATTGGCCCGAAGAAAAAAATAACCCTTTTGCACTCCAATGCTTCTCTCAGCAGCGCTGTGTACCACTAGAACTACGCAGCCCAGTAAAAATCGAAACTTAACCTACCCGCGTACGGAGCGGATTTGGAGAAGAATCTGGAAAATGCAGGAACGAACGAATCCGACTGCGCCATCGGCGAGGCGCTAGGCAACGCAATCGCCTTCCCGTTGAGAAGAACTCGCCGCAGGAGGACCATCGCCATCGTCGACCGCGCAGGGAAAACGCCTCCCGCCGCCGCGCAACAGTGAAGAAAGCCTCTCGCTTCGCTTCTCGCACCGCCGCGAATGCGAAACCAAATCAGTAACCGAGACCGACGGCGTAGAGCGAGAAAAGCAGGCAAGAGAGAGAGAGATTTACCGGAGTTAGCGGCACTGCGGCGGCGGAACTTGCCCCGGCGGCGGTGGTGCACGGCCGTCGGAGAGAGAGTGGGGTGGTTACGCTACAAGGCAGAAATGCTGGGTTTTGCTTTTGATTTACGGGGGTGCCCTAATATAATTTCGAATCCAATTTCTTTTCTAATTTTGCGAATTTCTTTAAAAAAAAAATAAATGATCTATAAACATTAATCTAACGTGCAATGTGATCCTTAAACTTTTAATCTATTCAATTTGATCCCTAAACCTTAGCCCAATGTATAATATCGTCCTGAGCTTTCAATTTGTTCAATACAATTCATAAATTTTTTATGCATATTCAATTTAATTTTGAACATATATCAAAAACTTAGGGATGACATTGAACAGATTAAAATTTAAAACACTGCATTGCGCATTCGGTTAAAATTTATGGAATATTTGTGTTATTATCCAAAAATAAAAAAACATAAAGAAAAGTAAAGAGCAAATATGAGCAATGGTTCATGTCTACCTTACTACTTGGAAGTGCCACTGTGTGACTCCAGCTTGATGATCTCGGCAGCCATCGCGTAGCGGTCACAACTCTCAAGCCACCACCGTCCGGTGGCCGCCTGAAAGTTTTGCTCTCTATCAAAGGCGGTGCGGCCATATTTAGGTGGATCTCGGCAACACGGTGAATCTAGCCACCGCTTACACCCGTGAAGGTCTTGCTTCGACAACCACTAAGCAATGGTCGCACCCATGACGATGGCAAGAGCCACAATTGCCATTGCCAGTGCGATCCATGGATCACAGCTAACCCACAAGACGATCTTGTTGTGTGTCGCAGCGGTCGAAAGAGGTGCCACCGCTACGGTGGTCATGATGGTCAGGTAACCTCGGCATGGAGGTCGTCGTCGACAAGCGATGGTCGATCTATGACCGCAATAGAGAGAAAGGGTTTCGTTTTTTTAAGGGCAAAGGCCATAAAAAACCCTAAACTATGCCTAATGTAACATAATTACCCTAAACTTTTTTCTATATTTTCAAAAATCCCAAATTTATACCTGTGTGTTATCCACTGTTAATGAGAACCGTTAAAAGTCTGCATACATGGATACTTAAGTGAAATAAAACAACATTATTTTGGCTGAAAAATCATCTAACGGAACATTGATGGAGGGTAAATGTGTCATATAAGTACAAGTTTGAAATTTTTTATATCACAAGAAAACGTTTTAGGGTAAATGTGTCACATAAATTCAAGTTTGGGGCTCTTTGTGTCACAAGAAAAAAGTTTAGGGTGAGCATAATTTGGAGTTTTTTTGTGGCTTATCCTCTTTTTTGAAGCTACTTATCTAATTTTTTTACTATTTTTATCCAAGTCTAGGTTATATAAAATTACCTACCAAACAAGATAAAGGATATGACAAATCCCTCCACATTTTTTATTGGGAACAGACCACCAAAAACCCCAAACTATGTCACATGTGACACATTTACCCTGAACTTTTTTTTGTGACACCAAAAACCCCAAACTATGCTATTTGTGACACATTTACCCCATTGTACTTTAGTCCGTGGGCATTTTCGTCTTTTTTGCTTTTTCTTTTTTTTTTTACCTTTTTTTTTCCTTTCTGGCGAGGGCGACCCTCGCCGATGTCGGGCAAGGCGAGGCGACCCTCGCCGGTGTCGGGCGAGGGTCGCCCTCGCCGACGTCGGGCGAGGGTCGCCCTCGCCTAAGTCGGGCGAGGGCCGCCCTCGCCGAATCTAGCGAGGGCGACCCTCGCCGGCGTCAGGCGAGGGCCACCCTCACTCGCCTAGGCGAGGCGACCCTCGCCCGACTCGAGCAAGGGCGGCCCTCGCGAGCCTAGGCGAGGCGACCCTCGCCCGACTCGAGCAAGGGCGGCCCTCGCTCGCCTAGGCGAGGCGACCCTCGCCCGACTCGGGCGAGGGCCGCCCTCGCTCGACGCCGGCGAGGGCCGCCCTCGCCAGAAAGGAAAAAAAAAAGAAAAAGCAAAAAAAAACGAAAATGCCAATGGACTAAAGTACATTTGGGTAAATGTGTCACAAATAGTATAGTTTGGGATTTTTGGTGTCACAAAAAAAAGTTCAGGGTAAATGTGTCACAAGTGGCATAGTTTGGGGTTTTTGATGGTTTTTTCCCTTTTTTATTTTATCATATCACGTCCCAATCTCAATCTTTGTCTTGACGATCATATACGGCCAATATGATAAAAACAAAAGCCCCTACTAAGTATCCACTTATAAAGCCCCACCGAAATTAATATTAGGGGTGTGTTTGCGAAAAATAAATGATCTGAAAAATATTTTCCTAAAAATAATTGATTATATCGCTCACAAAAATAAACATACGAAAAATATTTTCATCATTTACGAAAATATTTAGACAATAATTACTGTCAATAATTAAAAATAAATTATTAACTAACTATTTCAAGCAATATAAATAATTTATTTTATGAAGATAATTTTTAAATTATTTATTTTTTGCAAAATAAATGGAGCCTAGGTGCTTGACATATGATTTCGGTTACAAGTGCCTACAAGCTTAAAAGAATCAATCTAAGACAGGAAACAAAACCACTTTGTCATGAAAAGTAGACCATGTAGATTCTTTCCCCTTTTCTACTGATAGACATCTCGCGGAACCCATGTGAAAGGATGATGTCGGATATAAAGAGCAATGTACAAAAGTTGAACAAAATAACACCGCAAAACAAACTCCCCTCTTGTCTCGCTTATTCAAGCATCTTTTAAGAATTTTTACCACGTTAATTTATAGTGCAAACTACTCTAGAAAACTTAGGAAAAAATCGAAATGCTGTTGTGATTTCTTCTAAATAAAAAAGCGCGTGTGTCAATGTAAATTTTGCGTATTCTTTAGAAGGGATAGGACAACTATACTAAAGAAATGTGACATAAGAAGTGATAGGATAACTATACGAAAAATAGTTTCATTTTTTCACCTCGAATCACACTCATTGTTCACAATGTGTACACTCAGTTTGATGTTAGCAATTTCTAAAGTTTTAAGGGCCTAGGATGATTGAGGGTTATGAAAGACATTCCATGGTCAATGCAGAAGATTGGTTGCTAGGGATGCGAAGCGGAATAACGGAAGCGAATGTGTCCTGATTAAATATCCCTGCAATGATGGCACTACTAGTCCATATGTACTTTCAATTTGTTCAATTTCATCCTTGTTTCTTTCTTTGGGCCAATGTAGTTTCTCCGGTGTATGCTTCTTCTTTTTATGCAAGTTGCTCCCTTTGTTAAAATGCAAATGGAAGTGCCGACGTAGATCGTCATGCCATCGCCGACTGGATGGAAATATTACAAGTTAAAAAAAAACACCTCAAACCCTAAGAGAGAGAAAGAGAGAAAGAGAGAAATAGAGAAGAATGAGGAGAAGCGGTGGCGGCAATGGCTTTGTCCTGGCACCGGCAAGGGCTACCGAAAGCCTCCCGGTTTGATCGAAGCACATGCGCACATAGAGACAGAGGGGGAGAGCATGAGAGAGAAGTGGAGGTGGCACCACCTAGGTCACCTGAAAGCAGGGTCATGGGACCTTGCCGCCGCCACACTGCAGCTCGGACCTCAATAAGTGGCGCTAATGCTTGAGTTAGTGATCTCTCTCTATATATTTATTAGGTTTCAAGTTTTTTTCATTATCTTTTTTAAGTATTTCAAAATCATATTGATTTTATCTTATATTACTTTTAGATTTTCTTAAAAGTCACGTAAGACGCCACATTAGCACCACGTCATCACTTGATGGCAATATAACCGCCATGTCAAACTTTTTGGCAAAAGTACACTATAAGTGTCATAACTTGTGTACGGTGATCACTTTGGTGCCATAACTTTTTTTCGGATCACTTTGGTACCAACTTTTTTGAAAAACGATCATTTTAGTGCCAATGCTGACGTGGCTCGCCGGAAATCCGATGTGGTGCTGACACGGCTCGCCGGAGAGGTCCAGTTAGCATTAAAAACCAAAAACAATGCTGTTTAGCCCGCTGACGTGTACTTTTAAAAAATATTTATATTATATTAAAAAATAATTATAAAAAAAAAGGCTGCAGCAGCGGCGAGGGAGCCCTTGCCGCTGCTGCCGCCAACCCACCACCGCCGGGAAGGGCCGGCGGTGGTGGGCGCAGTGGTCGACGAGGGTCGCCGACCCCTCGGTCGGGGCTCGGCGACCCTCGCCTCGCCCAGCGAGGGCCGGATCTGGCGAAGCGAGACCTCAGCTGTCGCGACCCAGGCGACGGCGAGGTCTCGCCTCGCCCAGCGAAGGCGAGGCCGACCTCGCCCAGCGAAGGCGAGGTCTCGCCTCGCCGAATCCGGCCCTCGCCGGGTGAGGCGAGGGTCGTCGGCCCGGCCGGGGCCGGCGACCCTCGCCGACCATCGCGCCCACCACCGCCGGCCCTTCCCTGGCTGGTGTCTGGGTTGGCGGCGCAGCCGGCGAGGGCTCCTCGCCGCCGCTCGCAACTTTTTTTTTTAATTATTATTATTTTTCTAAAAATTAAAAAATTCAAAAAAAAGCCACATAATTTCCACGTGTACAAGTCAGACCATTTTTTTAATATAAATGCCAGGTCAGCTTTTTGGCCGGAATTTTGGCCGGAGTCACTAAAGTGATCTATTTTCCTCCGACTTGGCACCAAAGTGATCCGAAAAAAAGTTATGGCATCAAAGTGATCGCCGTACACAAGTTATGGCACTTGTAGTGTACTTTTGCCCAAACTTTTTTAACAGAATGATTAACTTGGACAACAATATATATAATTTAGAGACCATAATGGTAAAAAGAAGATCCAAGTACAATTAAACAATAGGGCAAATGAAAGAGAGCTGGAAATGCGTCCTCGAATATAGAAAGTGGAGAATATGGATGATTTGGACATTATGGAGGATGAGTTGGGTGAGGATTTGTCATATGTCCGAGGGGCAGATGAAGGTCCTAGGCCTCAAAGAAGTCGAGGAATAGCATATGCTCTATTTAACGGCCTCATCTTGAAATCAATAGTCGTAGGCCAGCCAGCGCTTATCGGGAATTCACGTAAGTATTTTTCGGGATAAATTGGCCAGATGAACTCTATTGATAAATTATTAAAAGATTTATGACTCAATTGGCAAAACTGAAAGGTTTAGACCTAAAGTGATAAAATTACAATAGGTTTAGGCCTTTTGGACAATTTTTCCAAGACATGAAGGTGAGCTCTACAGGATCAACCTCCAAAACACGAATTTATAGGTCTGAGAATGATTGACAAGGTGAATCTTGTCTTGGGTGAATTTGTACAGAAATTCTCTAGGAAATTGGGAATGAAGGAAATGTACTTACTGGATCTTGTTTCTGATGATGGTAATGTTAGATCTCGTTTTCATTCTGGCGACCAAAAATTAGTTTTTGATTGCAAGAACCTCTCACGACAACATTCTTCCTACCAATTTATGCCGACCGCAATAGGGCCAATGGTCGCCAAAGACTGAGTTTCATGTAGTGAAAGGCGCACGGGCTCTAACGGATGGATATTGCAAAGAAGGGCCAGCTTACGCGAGCTTTGTTTTGAAGAGAAAAATGGAAGGGAAAGCCTTTTTCATATATTAATTCTGTACAATTACATTGATGTATTTATAGTCTAAGAATGTAAGTAAATAGAGAAATAATATACAGAGAATTATGAATTTCCTATTCACTGTATCAATCACGGATTTATCTAATCAATCAGTCCTTAATTAGAATCGGCACCACAATCAGGATCTTCAAATATATCTTCCAATAATAACTCTAATATTCCCCCTCAAGTTGGTGAGTGCATGAACGTCAACAACTTGCGCTTGAAAGAAAGAAAAAGAGCACGAGAAACGGCTTTTGTGAATAGATCCGCGAGCTGTGAATGGCTAGGAATATGAAGAGGTCGAAGTGTGCCATCCTGAAGTTTTTCACAAATGAGATGGCAATCAATTTCAATGTGTTTGGTACGCTCGTGGAAAACTGGATTAGTAGCAATATGGATAGCCGCTTGGTTGTCACAAAAAAGGTCGACAGTGGACAACGGGAAGGCAAGATCGGTGAGAAGCATGCGAAGCCATGTAATCTCATAAGCTGCAGATGCCATGGCTCTGTATTCAGCCTCGGCTGAAGACTGAGCAACAGTGTGCTGTTTCTTAGAATGCCAAGAAACAGGGCAAGAGCCAAGGAGCATACAGTAACCAGAAACTGAACGACGTGTGGATGAACATGCAGCCCAATCAGAATCTGTATATCCTTGTAATGCAAGGGATGAGTCAGTCGGAAAAAATATTCAAGAACCCGAATCAGATTTCAAATACCGAACTATTCGAGGTGCAGCTTACTAATGATCATCATGTGGAGCATGCATAAACTGGCTGAGACGCTGAACAGAAAACAGAATATCCGGGCAAGTAGCAGTGATGTACAAAAGACGTGCAATCAAGCGACGATAAGAAGCAGGATCGGCTAGCTCAGGGGACTCACCAAACTGAAGGTTCGATTCCATGGGTGTGTCAACGGGACGCCCGCCAAGAAGACCAGCATCAGAAATAATGTCAAGGGCGTATTTCCTTTGAGAGAGATAAATGTCCTTGTTTGATCAAAAAACTTCTATGCCGAGGAAATATTTAAGAGGACCTAAGTCCTTGATGCGAAAATGAGCATGTAAAAAATGCTTGAGCAAATGTATGCATACCTGATCATCCCCTGCGATCACCAAATCATCAACATAAACTAGATCCATGGTAATAAGGGAACCGCGTGTAGCCGTGAATAAAGAGTAATCGGCCTTAGGCTGAGCGAAACCAACATCAAGTAAAGCGGATGAAAACTTGGCAAACCATTGGCAGGAGGCTTTGTTTAAGTCCATGAAGAGAATTTTTTAAATGACAAACCAAGTTCTTCCCCTTAGTGTGAAGTCCTGGAGGTAGAGTCATGTAGACCTCTCCATCAAGGTCACCATGGAGAAACGTATTGTTAACATCAAGCTGATGTAAAGGCCAGCGGCGAATAGTGGCTACAGTAATGAGAGTTCTTACTGTGACCATTTTAGCAATGGGGGCAAATGTGTCATGATAGTCGATCCCTTCGGTTTGAGTATAACCCTTTGCAACCAAACGAGCTTTATGTCGCTCAATGGTCCCATCAGATTTATACTTGATCTTGTAAACCCATTTGCAACCAATCGCCTTTTTACCGCATGGAAGAGGTGCAATATCCCACGTGTGGTTTTGTTCAAGAGTATGTAATTCCAAAGACATTGTCTCCCTCCATTTGGGAGATTGACATGCAGAGTCATAGGTGATGGGTTCCTGCTCAGTACTGATAGAAGCTAAAAAAGCACGAGAAGATGGAGAGAATTTGGAGTATGATAAATAGTTGGAAAGGGGATAGGGCGTACCTGTAGCAGGACTCTCAAGTGCTGAAGACAATTGGTCGGAAGCGACAATGGTGCAGTGGTAATCTTGGAGATAGGTGGGTTTGCGGCGAGTGCGGGACGGGCGTTGGGGCGGCGTTGCCGGGCTGCTCAAAGAGTTGGGAATTTCGTCGTTTGGTTCGGCCATGGGTGTATGAGGGGATGTAACGGGCAAAGGGTCGTCAGGAACGGCAAGTGGGATAACAATGTTGGGTTGAGGTGATGTAGTTTCATGTGTGGCACGAAATGGAAAAATATTTTCATAAAAAATGATGTCACGGCTGGTGAAAACTATATGGTCGCGGAGGTCAAAGAGGCGATAGCCTTTATGGTTAGCCGAGTATCCAATGAAGACACAACGACGAGAGAGAGGACCGAATTTGTCGGAATGAAGGTGTCCAAAAGAAGCGTAACAAAGAGAACCAAAGACTCGAATGTGGTCATAAGTAGGCGATGTTTTGTGAAGAATTTCATATGGACTTTTATTTTGAAGTAAAGGTGTGGGTAGACAATTGATTAGTTGTGTTGCGGTGAGAACGCAATCACCCCAAAAAGAAAGTGGAATTCCCGAATGAAATCGGAGAGCACGAGCCACATTGAGCAAGTGGCGATGTTTACGCTCAACAACTCCATTTTGTTGTGGAGTATGAGGGCAACTACGCTGGTGGCGAATGCCTTGTGAGTGAAAAAAAGATTGCAATTTAGAAGATAGAAATTCGGATCCGTTATCAGATTGAATGGTTTTGATTGCTATTTGATGATGTGTTTTAACAAAGGTACGAAATTTAATAAGTGCATCAATAGCATCAGACTTAAAAGTGAGAAGAAATACCCATGTATAACGAGAAAAATCATCCACAATAGTCAAAAAATAGCGACATGTCTTATGAGTAAACTGAGAGTAAGGTCCCCAAATGTCAACATGAATAATATCAAAGGTTGCATACTAGAAATAGAACTAGAATGAAAACTTAAACGAGTTTGTTTGGACAAGTGACAAGTATCACATGGACCAGACTCTTTATTTGAACCAAAACCAAGAGAATCTTGGAAGGTACGGAGGATTGACTCAGACAGGTGGCCAAGATGGGCATGCCATAAACTGTGAATAGACGAATGGGCGGATAAAGCGGCGCGTTCGGGAGGGAGCTCCAAGTAGTAGAGACCACCACATTCAAGGCCCCGACCAATGATCTTCTTCGTTGAGAGGTCCTGAAACAAGCAATAAGAGGGAAAAAAATAACTGAGCAATTTAAGTGTTGAGTAATTTTGGAAATGGATAGGAGATTGAATTTAAAAGTCGGAGCACAAAGAACATCAGTAAGGGTTAGGGTCAGCGTAAGAGATACCAAGCCGTATGAAGTGACGAGAACTCCAACCCCATTAGGTATGCCAACAGTGGGAAAAGGTTTTAGGTATGCTTGTGTATATTGAATTGATTCAGGATTATGTGTAATGTGATTCGTGGCTCCGGTGTCAATAACCCAAGTGGAAGAATTTAATGAATTAGAATTCAAGTCAAGAACAGTACCTGTGAGATTTGCCTTGGGAATGTTTACCTCTTGGAGTAATCGCATGATTTGTTTATATTGCTCACTGGTGAATGGTGGTGGAGGCGCATGATTTGTTTATATTGCTCACTGGTGAATGGTGGTGGAGGCGCGGAAGAGGAGCTCTCGGGATTGGTGACAGGCTTGTTGTCCGAGAGCTTGGTAAGGGGCCGGTCATGACGCCGTTCCTTATAATTAGCGGGAAATCCATGGAGGCGGAAGCAAACATCACGGGAATGGCCTGGTATACCGCAATGGGAACAACGTTCACGGGCACGTGATGGAGGGCCGCGTTTTGCAAGGTGAGCAGAAGCTATCTCGGTGTGCTTATGGGACGAAGCCGAAGTGACAAATCCGTTTGAGGTGGGATATTTCGCGTTGAACCGTATGTTAATAGTGTGTTCTTGGTAGAGGAACGAGTCGAGTGAACATGGCGTTGAGATTCGTCTTGAAGAGTAAGTGAGTAAGCCCGCGCAACAGTGGGTAATGGATTCATGAGCAGAACTTGACTGACCACATTGGAATACTTTGGGTTTAAACCCATTAAGAATTGATAAAGACGTCGATTCTCAAGTTGCGTCACAAACAATGTCCTTGCCTCACAAGAACAATTTGGCAAGGGTTCCAAATTGTTCAACTCATCCCAATAATGCCGCAAATTATTGTAATACCTAATGATGTCGTCTTCACTTTGTTCAAGAGTGCATATTTTCTGCTCGAGGTGAAATATGCGGGGACCATTAGATGGTGAAAAACGTTCACGAAGATCAGTCCATACTTCCGCAACAGATTCCGTTTACAACACGGTTGGGACAAGATCTTGGTGGATGGAATTCAGGATCCATGATAGTATCATGTTGTTGACGCGAACCCATGGGGCATATGTGGCATCGGTTGATTGGGGTTTCGAGATATCTCCCGTGACGAAACCCATTTTGTTCTTTGTGGATAAAGCAATGGTCATGGCTCATGACCAGCTGTTATAATTATCACCTGTCAAAACCATGCTGACTAAATTCGAACCTGGACTATCCGAGGCATGGAGGAAGAACGGACTGCTGGTCCGTTCATGATTTGATGTGTGGCTGGAGAGTTCCTCAGTTTGGGAGTTTTGTTCGGTTTGGGAGTTTTGTTCGGACATCATAATCAATCCAAAAAAGACGGTGCCCAGAAAAATCAATTGAAGCAAACTGAATGAAAGACGATTGATCTGGAGGAGAAATGGACGGATGGCTGGTGGTAGCCGACAAAAAAGAGAAGGGCTCAATGATTACCTTGCTCTGATACCATGAAGAGAAAAATGGAAGGGAAAGCCTTTGTCATATATTAATTTTGTACAATTACATTGATGTATTTATAGTCTAAGAATGTAAGTAAATAGAGAAATAATATACAAAGAATTATGAATTTCCTATTCACTGTATCAATCACAGATTTATCTAATCAATCAGTCCTTAATTAGAATCGGCACCACAATCAGGATCTTCAAATATATCTTTCAATAATAACTCTAATATGTATGATGCTCTCATGGCACAAAGGGGAATCTCAAAGCAACATTAGAGGTTCTTCTGTAACTAGAGTGAACTTGAGGATGGAAACAGCTTGCATACTGAAGTGCCGGAGAGAGGCACGGTGTCAAATCCAACTACCCATCAAATCGATGGAAGTCAGAGATTGTAGATGAGGGTTTTTCTATCATATATATATACAGTTGGGCACGTACATAATGTTTGACTTTTCATAGGAAGCAGCCATTTTCGTTTCAGATCGCATCTGTTTAGGGCCCGTTTGGTAACGTGCCAAATAGTGAAAATTTCTGTTCTTTTGTTCCCAGAAATAGTTTGGGAACAGAAATGCGTTTGGTAAACTTTTTGTTCCTCGGCACATTTTTGCAAAAATTTGTGCCGAGAAACAGTTTTGGAAGAGAAACAAGAAGTAAAAAAAAGTTGCTTCTTGTTTCTCGGCACAATTTTGAGAATCAGTTTTTTTTCTTCTTTTTCTTTTTTTTCATTTCTTATTTTGTGTGTTGTTCCCTGGCTGAGCCGGCCGCCGGTCGCCGGCGGCCGGCGACCGGCCACAGCCCAGGGCCAGCGAGGGCGTCACGGCCCTCGCCGGCCGCCGGCGGAGGCGAGGGTCGCCTCGCCGGCGAGGGCGAGGGCGGACCCTCGCCGCACGGGCGAGGCCGCCTCGCCCGAGATCGAGCGAGGCCGAGCCTCGCCGTGGGTCGCGACGGCGGGGTCGGCCTCGCCCGGATCTAGCGAGGCCAAGCCTCGCCGTCGCGACCCACGGTGAGGTCGGCCGCCGTGGGTCGCGACGGCGAGGCTCGGCCTCGCCGGATCCGGGCGAGGCCGAGCCTCGCCGTCTCGGGCGAGGCCGCCCCGCCCGGGCGGCGAGGGTCCAGCCCTCGCCCTCGCCGGCGAGGGCGACCCTAGCCTCCGGCGGCGGCCGGCGAGGTCCGTGACGCCCTTGCCGGCCACAGGGGCGTGGCCGGTCGCCGCGCGGCGGCGACCGGCCATGGCCAAAGAAGAAAGTAGAAAGAAAAAAAAAATTTAAACAATTCAAAATATTATTTGGGAACAGAAATTTTGTATAGTTACCAAACGCATTTCTGTTCTTTTCTACTCTAGGAATAGAAATTTTGGACATTTATCAAACGCCTTCAAATACTCAGAAATTGTTTCCGGGCACAGAATAAAAAAAAAATCATTTCTGTTCAGAAATAGCGTCCGGGCACAGAATGGTATTCATGCGTACCCTTAGTGGTCCTTTTCATGTACTATCTTTGACAACGAAGTCATTATATAGTCTTTACTTTAAGAAACCAAATTATACGGTGGAGAGCTTCTATCATCGCTCGAGTAGCACTTTCAAGCTTTTGTGTCTCATGACACGTTACCTAGGAATTACGACAAGCGCAGCTCACAAAGACGAGTTGTAATCGGAGTATCAAATCCTCCCAGCAAGCAAAGGCTTGGATGTATGGTATCTCAAATGGAATGCATTTAATTGTAGGGAATAGGTGAGAATTAAGTTTTTTTTTTTGGGTCGAAGAATTTTGGGCGATGAAGATTGATTCCATCTTTCTGCACTGGTTCATCATTTGCTTTCCTAACAAGTCCTAGAAGCCTAAGCATGTAAATTTGACCTCGAGATAGTATATTAGCACAAAAGGGACGTCTTATCGGAACCAAATGAGGAGTCTAAGCATGCGATTGCTCACACATGGCCAAAAATTTGCCGGGAATCGTATTTCGCAATTCGGAGCACCGACAAGTAGGTTTTGGTTGTTGGTCAATTGAATCTTGTCATTTAAAGATACATGTTTCTAATGCTAAGTGGACACACAGGCAAAATGGATAACACCATGTTAAAAATTCCAGCCCAAAAACTTAAACTATTAGATGGAGGGAGATCACATATAATAAAGAGCATATAAGATCCATTGTTCCCAACCAAAAAAATAAAAAGATCCATTATCAAGTAATGTTGGATATTTTAACACTAGGATTTCTACGTGTCTCCGACTTGCCTTTTATTAATATGAGTAGAAAGTCTCATCCAAAAATTTAAATTATTAGGTGGAGAAAAATTACATGTACAAAAAGAGCATATATGACCTGTTGTCAAGCTTGATTAGGAGCGATGAGGACCGGTTATGGACAAATATTACATGGCCCAAATGTACTTGAGAGCCATGTCGGATTTTTGGTGTCACAAATCTACCGGCGACAAGTTTATTACTCGATTGCACATATATGCTCTTTATATACATGTGATCTCTCTTCATCCATCAACCTTATGTTGAGTACCTTGAAGCTGACTTAGAGCACACCTATTATCAAGAGCTCCATATGCTGCACACGTAACAAAGTAACGAGCTGAAATTTTTCTATCTGGATTGTGGACTGTTGAGTATAATTTAAAAGTTCGTTTTTAAGGTTTTTGCTGTACAACTGTGGACTATATTTACTGATTAGTTTTGATTTTTTGTTCGTGTTTTAAACGTGCATTCAGGTTTGTTTCCTATTTTCAGTCTATATGTGCACATCGGCTATCCAACATAGTCTTGAAGTTGGTGTTAGACTTCGTTTAGTTCTATGTTTACTTGTCAATGTGTATGCACTCACAATAAATAAACAAAAACCTTAGGATTCCCGTTTGATGATACTGTACCTGAGATTCGATTATCGAGCACTGTTCTTGAGTTGTCCTTGTGGACAGTTTGGGAAGGCGATTGAAATTTACATTGCGATGCACGAGCTTCTACTTCTTGTAGACATTCAATGGCATGCTTCTTCATGTTCTCCAGGGCCGGCGTTATTCTTAAAGTCTTGGTCATCGTTGGATGAGGTCGAATCGCATGTTTGTCTCAAAGGTATAGACATAAGTATGCCTAAGAAGGTTATATTACCGATAGTAACATACTCAGCAAGCTCCCCAATTGATTATACGTCTTGTACAACCTCGAGAAGACATGGACATGTTGCACGATCTCCAACGTAGCTTGTGTATACGGGTTTCTTCTCTTGGGTCCATAGCTAGTGTACACGGTCAATATGTATGAGATAACGATAACGGAAGAGTTCTAAGTAGCCGATGGAGGTCAAACGGGCGCCTTATGTCTCGAACCAATGCATCGCTCACGCATCTTGAGTATGCCAAAAGAAGAGCGGCTGAAATGGTGTCCATGACTCGATAGACAGATTTAGCTAATGCTGAATGTACATATTCATCTACTTCACCAGAAAAGTGAAAAATCTTTCAAGTATGATGGGTCTGAATGAATTGATAAAGGCTGTGAAGGGGTTTTTTTTAATAGATTTTAAATTGGAAAGTAAATGGCTGGAAACTTAAATGTAAGAATACCGAGAACAATCGTTGCCAACAATGTAAATAATACTGAAAATTAAAGGATTGCTAGAAAGTAAAGGACATTGGATGTTCTGTGATTGATTGGGGGAACCTTTACAACATATACAGCAGGGGTGGTTATAATCCACCATTGCCATTTACATATATACGGTTACCGAACAGTTATATACTTCATATGTGGTTTCCTGTCATTCAAAAACACTTCTCTAAAAGAAGTTACAAATATCCAGATCATCGGCTCCACTATCTGACAGTTACAGATTCGCGTCAATCTTCCACCCCTACTTTTTAATCGACAAGCTGACATCTCTTCACTTAGTTCATTGATTGTTCTGCTTCAATACTTGGTCGAAATCTAATAGAGTTTGTTGTCGATAACTTTATCGGTCAATTATTAAATTCTTGAAGAGGACTCTCGTCGATCGTGCTTGTCATTGCGTTGCCAATCTTCTCAACTGACCAAATCTTGTTCTTGTTGACCAAACTCTGCTCGTCGACTATCTCACAACACTTTGCCACTTTTGGGTGTCAACAACTTGATCTCATAAAGTTACCCTAATTTCTTAAATTCTAACAATCATGAAAAGTGGTAAACAGTTGTAGATATCGTCAAAAAGAAAAAGTAGATTAGTAATTATTAATTATTATGTATTCCGATACATGAAATGACTTATCACAAGCAAGTAAAATGACACGTTGACTATCTGTAAGATAGATCGCAGATCGATCGCAACCTCACAAGTATAATGAAATCACAAATTCGTCTTGCAGCTCGAAATCGCGATCCGTTTTAGGAGCTATTACGGTTCGGGACTCATCGAGTCCCTCCGTTAGATCCGTTAATCATACACACAAACCGGCGTACCAAATAACAACTCCCCAAGAGACCCACCATCATCAAGAACAACAAACATTTTGCAACTGGAAAACCAGAGACATGTATAGATACCGCTCATCACCAGACGAGCAAATCATGAGCAAGTTCCAAACACCCCATGTCTACGACCCTAAAGACAAGAGGGCAAGAAAAAGAAAGATCCAACAGCACAGTATCAATCACATCGATCGTTCTCAGTACACACGATGCCTGATGGCCATCGACATCAGAATCGGAGAAGAGTACCTCCTGGCAGTAGCAGAAGCAGAAGCAGAAGCAGAAGAAGTAGAAGGAGAAGTAGAAGGAGGAGGAGGCGGAGGAGGAGGAGGTTGCCTGGCCATGATGGTGGAGAACCGGAGAGCCGACCAGACAAGGGAGGCGAGGTCTGTGAACAGGCAGGAGAACTCGTCGAACATGCTGATGCTCTTCCTCATCAGCACCTTCATCAGCAGCGACGCCGCGTCTCCCAAGAACGTCGACATTTCCCTTCTCCTCCCTTCAAGTCGTCGTGGCTGGCATTGGCAAGGACTTCGCAGAGAGAGAGAGAGACGCGCACACGCACAGGTACACTTAGGTTTTGGGTTGGATTTGGACAGCGTTTGGGTGGCTACGTAAGAGGAAAGAAAGGGTTGAATACTGTTGGAGGGCGGACTTACGGAAACGCCCTTTTGCCAATTATGTCCATATGTATCGATAGCAACTCAGGTGAGGTGAGTTGTTGACGGCTCCTCCTAGCGACACATGAAGGATAGTGAAATATGCTCTTCCAAAACGACATTCGCTTAAACTTTTTTTGTGCTTTAATGTTGATAGGTTATCCAGGGAATAGGACCCTTATGGAGGGAGAGATGACAACTTTGAAATCGAAAGCCTAGTCGTACTTTTTTCTTCGACTCAATGCCACATGATTCGAAAAGTTCATTTGTGCCTAACTTTACTCGAGATTCAATTTTATGCTAAAGCTACGATGCCGGGATTATTTATAAGATGAAACCCTATCTTAATTTCTTTGAGCCAATCAATCGAGTTCGGCATAAACAAAAAGTTATGTACGTATTCCAAATATGTTCATCTACCTCTCTTGTTCCGTAAAATGTCGTATGTTAGAATCAAGCTGATTAAAGGCTCCTTCGTTTTGGCACGAGAGATTGTCAAGCGTCCTCGAAACTCTCTATCATTTTCGATTTAGATCGAACTTTGCCCAATTACACGTCTCCTTGAAAAAAAGAAGCTATGAATAACTCACGACAACCGATACTTGATTAATCATCAAACTTAACCTAATCGCACTCCCACCTCGAGCTCCTCCGAGTGGCAGCTCGTGGGAGATACGGAGCGAGCGCGAGGGCAAAACCGTAAAGAAAAAGGGGGACCCGGCAGGGACAAGATCAAGTGCTGGCGAATGAAGACATCATGAACTCATTTGTAGCTGACCCCACCCTCGATCTCTTGAAAACCGTTCGATACGAACAAAGTCCAAAGTTTTCCCCTCAAATATGTCGACACTCCCATGACAGAATTGGACGGTCCAATTTCTTTTTATTGAGTAAAAAAAAAAGAAAGAAAGAAGAAAATAAAAAGAACACTCGCTGGCGGTGCGGCGTGCTCTAGCTAGCTTATGCCATCCTCAAGATTTAATTTAACTGAATAATTTATTATCAGTAAACTTAATTCCTTATTATTATTTTATTATATATATTTTATGAGATTGATGACATGGCGCGCTTTATTTGACGGAAGGGCCGTGTTGAGCCCATATATTGGAAGGATACTTTGATTGAACAAATTACGTGAGTACCCAATTCGGAGCAAATCAAGGGCAGTTTTGTCAAAACACGCGAAAATTCGGGAAAAGATTAAGCTGAAAACAAATCCCGGAGAGAACGGATGGAAGGCAAAAGGGGGAGGCGGAGGCGAAGTCGAGGACCAATTCAGCCTTGACAAGGGCCCGACGTCCTTCACCGGGTTTAGGCGAATGCGACACGGTCACATTATTGCCACTCCACCCTAGCTTTTGTGCCTCTCTCACTCTCCTTCATTTTAGGGGTGAGCAAAATAGAGCCGGAGCCCGAAAGCCTGGACTAGCTCGATTTTTGGAGGTTGAATATGCTTGGGTTGGAATTTCGAGTTTGTCATTTTTTTTTTATCTGAGTAGGTCTGGGCCTTCCGAGCTTGAGATTCTCAAGCTTGAAATAGCTTGGACCTACTTGATGTAATTTTTAAAAGGGCGAATAACACAAAAAAAAACCCCGAACTATACTCCCTGTGAAATAAATACCCTAACTTTTTTTGTGTCACGAAGAAATCCAAATATATACATGTATGACATATATACCCTCTATTTCAGTTCCATTTAAGGTATATTTGACACACTGGTATAAGTTTGAAGTTTTTTATAACACAAAAAAAAGTTTGGTGTATTTTTGTCATAACGGGCATAGTTTTAGTTTTTTTGTGGTGTTAACCCTTTTCAAAAATAATGACATATATTAGAATATACAATATGAAATATGAGTGATAGAAAATATATGATTTATACTCGAAACACTTTAATAAAGTACAAATAAGTTAAAAATACATAGTTAAAATCAAATGAACCAGAATTGATGTGCCGACATGTGTTAAATTTTAAAAAGAAATGGTTGAACACATATAAAAAAAAGTTAATTTTTTTGAGGCCGAAAATATAATAATGAATCCATCTTTAATTTAAAAAGGAAAAAGCTGTTGGGCTAGGTCGATCTCGAGCCTTTTCCGGTATAATGGGGCCGGTCTTGGAGACCGGGACTAGAAATTTCATGCCCATTGGTGCACATTTGTCAAGTGTATACAGTATCATTTGAGATAAACTCAAGGAGAAAGATACCATGCGAAGATGAGCTTGCTTGAAGGGACTGATTGAAAATATGGGTTGAAAATATGGGATAGAGGTATAGGAGGTCCTTGAATCTTTAGTGAGATGTTCAATGAAGCCTCTAAACTTCTTTTTGTTCAATCGGATCCTTGAACTACGTGTTATTTTCATTTGAATTGGTCCCTTTTGTTAAAAAAAAAAACAGATAAAAGGGAACGAAAATGATGGTGTGGCGATGAAATTGTCGTCAAGTGCCACGTCGGGATGGCAATACTAAACCTTGAACGATATAGCTTAGCTTCTACAAAGTTTCGAAAAAGAAGAGAAATCTGAAAAAGAACAAGAAAATATGCCAAGTAAAACGTAGAGAGGAGTGTCGATGGAAGCAACTTGGCACCTGGTGCCGACGCCGCCACCTCCGTCTTTGAACTCACACACAGAGACCCTCAAACACAAACGCCATTCAAATCAAAGTTGTTGCTCAATGCATTATTAAATTACAATTTACTAAACACACTAATTGCATTTCGAAAATACCATTTAACCAAAAAAGCCTTCGCATTTTCCCCAAAACTTTTTCCAAAAGCCGAACCAAACGCACATTTTGTTTAGGATTTTCTTTTTCGGTAAAAATTTATTCCCCTTTCATTTTCGGGTCACCAAACCAAAGTGGTCCGCCGGATTAGCATCTCCGTCCATACATTTGAAGAAACGGTAACTAGAACAAAAAGACTCCATGATCTTAGGACATGATTGCATAAAGAAATGTCTAAGCACTCGATTGAACAATTCGCGAGAAAGCTAGAGCAATGGCATGCATCCTCGAAAGCTTTGCCCTTTTGCATAAAATGAGTCAGTAGTGACGGGCAAGCTGCAACTATGGCCATTGATAAAGAAGTGATTTTTACGCGAGTTTCCCTGCCCTTCCCCGCCACTAACCTCGGACACACGGGTCTGGGTGCGGGGAAAGCTACCGTGTGAAAGCTCCGTTTGCGCCAAGATCTGGGCAGACGTCGGGAGTCAGGAGCAAGTCTTGCTTCGATTGCAGTGCGCTCCGAAAGGTTGTCCTGTCACTCGAGCTCGACCCATTGTTGCTGCCAGCGTTCATCTTGCGCAGAACCATCGCCTCTGTGCAACTTCGGATCAGCGGGCTCAAAATCTCCGACACCCATTTGCTGTCGCTGTCTCTCCTTCACGTCTTTTTGAACGCCGACAGACCCAGAAGGCCATAAGCCCGAAGATCGCCGGAACAATGCGGAGGTACGAAGCGCAGAGGAAAAAGATTTGGTTTTTCGCCTCGCGACCGGGCGCGTCGCGTCGAGGTTCGGTATGTGTTTGATTTGTGTTTGTTGGGTTGTTTGCAGGTCGGGGTTCCACCACAGGCAGCACGCTCGGCAGGGCGGGCTCAGGGGAATTCTGGGGAAGCTGTCGCTCGCTGCCGTCGTGGTCTTGATCTGCACCGTGTCTTTCTTGTTCTCCTCTTCGATGAGCGGCAATGGCGGATCCGGCTACTCCTCGGAGGTCTGTTAATTTAACTGTTTAGTTAGCTTGTTTGGTTGCGGAGATAATGTGGGGGAAGTAATCTGGAGTCTTTGTTCAGGTTTAGGGAAGACAGGATCTGTGCCAGATGACTTGTTAATTAGGGAATGCTAGATTATCTGATTAATCGTTTCCTTGTTCTTAGACCAACTAGATTGTCTTCGGTTGTCAGTTGGTTTGTGGGTTTACACCATCGGAAGTACTTGGTGGACTGAAGATCCTTTAGGCAGTCTTTGGCTGTTATGAACTTTAACAATTTCAAACTGAGATCATGGGTGCTAGTTACTGTTGGAAGTTATATGAAGTGCTGCGCATGTTTTGTCCGTTTCGGTTGGTGGCACTGGGCCTCCCACAATATGTTGATGGGGTACGGAATTCATTTTGCATCAGATCTATGTGCATCAATCAGTTGTTATCAGGGATGCTGGAGTAGACCGAAGGGTAACTATGTTTGGCGATTTCATTGTACTAGCAAATGCTAATTGCTAGGTGTCAAAACTTCTTTTTGATAGGTAGAGTTAAACTCATATATGGGAGTGACCAGAATTGAGTGATCGATGCCATCTATCCCTAAGAAGAAAGGCTCCTAGTTGGAGATTTATATTGTATGGTTGTTCGCTTGTCTTTCTTTAGCAACTAGCAAGTAATGTTTTAAAAGTTCATCTGTGGTGATAATTTTTGAGATCTCAGCTGCCCTTTTTGTACGCTGCATTTTTAGTGGTTTTGGTTTTGACCTCTCCAACCATTTGAATATCACCTCACATATTCTTTTGCTAATCAGGCTAATGTAGAGAACCTTTGGAAACCTGCTTATTCTGGTGGTTGGAGACCATCGTCTGCTCCAAGAACTGATTGGCCTCGTAAGTAACCTTTCCAGAATATGAGCTGTCGCAATGCATATCTGGCTCGTACAATCCAACATTCAATATTTTTCTTTGTGTTATGTTGCTGCAGCTCCTCCAAGCGAGAGCAATGGCTATCTACGAGTTCGTTGTAATGGTGGTTTAAATCAGCAACGCAGTGCGGTTCGTCTCTTATTCTGGCCATGAAGTGGTTCTTTTTTCTTTGTTTGGTCAATGCTTTCTTTTGGTAATCTTTTGTGATTACGTTGTATGGTCTGATCGCAATGAAGTAATAATTACTTGGTGGCTCATTAATTGGTTGGAAAGAGAATTGATATTAGAATGTAATCTGCAACAAGTTCAGTATTCCTCTTAATTAAATTAAACTCGAAGCATTCTTAAAAGTAACTTTTGTGAAAATGATGTGCATCTTGAAATTGCATATTAGATGCTAGTAAAATCCTTTGAAAAAGATGCTAGTGGGGCTTTCTGATATGGCAATCAACTAATATTTCTTGGTAGTTAATCTAATCCAGTTTTTTGCTGAGATAGCTATTACTTGCCCTTTGCTAGTCCACAATCTTGTGTATCCTGTTCTTAAGATACTTGATGTGGCAAAGCAAACAACTTGTTGGGGTAAGTTGTGCCTGAGTTATGAACATCCTCTGGCATCCTTTATGCAACAAATTTTGGCAAAGTTGAGTGGAGTATGATTAAGGCTGCACATGAATGATGGTTAGAACCCCCAATTTCAGATGTTTATTGGAAGGAATCTTCCGACTAAGGTAACATCTTGCCTTTTGCTCGTGGCTTGAGCATCCCAAATTGGAAAATTGCAAAGGATCTTGACTTTGTGGAAGATGCTCCCCTTCGTAATTCTTTTTGGAGTGTGGGAGTTATTGACTTTTGTGGGTCAAGTAGCTGTTGGGCCTTCAACTTTATCAAATAGGATTATGCCTTGGATTGTTTGGTGGAAGGCATTAATGGAGATAACAAAGAGATTGGCTTTAAAAGAGGAGAGAGTCAAGCAATCGCTGACAATGGCCAGTCTCCAGCTGTCCCTATAAAGTGAGGGGTTTGCACTTTGCTCCACTGTTTTGTAATAATGAAGCATTTGTTACATAATTGCCGACATAATTTAGTCTTTATAAGGACTAATAGTGACATAAAAGAAAGCTGAATGTTGTTGCTGCAAAATTAGTCATCAGAAATATAGGTTTTATAGTACAATATTACTTGCTGGGTAAATATAATGCTTGGAGAACTGGTTGGGTCACAAGTATGAAGTCGCAGCCTCGATGCTTAAATCTGAAAGGTTCTGCTCAAGAGCAGATGTTTCTGGCTAATTGGTGGTGTTGGTTTGGTTGTTAGTCAATCAAATAGGATGTACGAGATGATACAAGTACTCATGGCCGGGTTTAAAAAAAGGTTACTGATACTAACCAATTTGGAGTTGGATTAGTTCCCGACTCATTCGTTCTTCCCCATCCTACTCTTCTTCATTTGGTGGATAAGTTGCATCCTTAGTGGCATGGGTAATATACTTCACTGGCATTGGGAGCTTGCTGCTGTATTGGTGCTTATTTTCCTGCTGGCACTTGAGGATGCGATTGATACAGTATCTAGACTAGTTCCTTATGGAAGACAGTGGTAGAGAAAAGCGGGCAGTATATTTTATCTGATTAATGTTTCTAAGTGCAGAGAGCCTTTACCTCTACTTTGGACTGCACAAGCACACACAGGCACAGGACGCTAATTTGGATGTAGTTTGAATTCGAGTGATGAACTGAAATGCCATATTCAACTTGGACTCAATTGCTTATGAGTGGATTGTAGAACTTCATTGCTGCATGTGATGTTAAATTTTAAGAACTTCTAGATACTGTTATCAGCATTCATCTGCATGCAGGTCTTATGGCCAATAGAAATTGATTTTTGTTTCCCCCTTTCTTCTGTCCTAATGTCAGTGATGGCTCTTGGTGGATATTGTGTTATTAGATCAGACAAAAAGTTCTTTTCTCTGAATCTGGACACTAAACTGATCATTCCTCTAGCACCATACAGATCACACAAACTAATGTCTAGTTCCTTTTGGCTGCTTAAGATTTGTAATGCTGTGCTTGCTGCCCGGATTATGAATGCTACTCTTGTGCTACCTGAGCTGGATGCAAACTCATTCTGGCATGATGAGAGGTACAGTTCTTGTTGCTATACTCTAGACAAAATGGTCAAGATTCTGTAGATACTGTAATCTGGTTTTGCTGGTTTTTATGAGATTAGCAGGAATTTCATTAACTTTGCTAAATGCAGTGGTTTCCACGGTATATATGATGTCGAACATTTCATCAAGACACTGAGATATGATGTGCGGATAGTGGAAAAGATACCGGAAGTTCGCAAGAATGGAAAAACGAAGAAGATAAAATCTCATCAGGTAATCCATAAGAAGTTATTTAGCTGGTAGATTAGAATTTGTCTAAACTAGTGAATGAAGGGTAAGGGAATCAAACATCTGTATATATGATTTCTTAAATATTGATGGTTTTGTCTTTTGTCAAATTTTGATTCAGCTACGTCCACCTAGAGATGCTCCAGTCAGTTGGTATTTGACATCTGCTCTAGAGAAGATGAAAGAACATGGTGCTATCTATCTTACCCCCTTTTCACACCGTCTGGCTGAAGAAATTGACAACCCCGAGTACCAGAGATTGAGATGCAGAGTAAATTATCATGCTTTGAGGTTTAAGCCAAATATTATGAAGTTAAGCAAAGGCATAGTGGAAAAACTCCGTTCGCAAGGTCACTTCATGTCAATACATCTTCGCTTTGAGAAGGATATGCTGGCATTTGCTGGGTACGTCTTGTGCTTCCTGAGACTTTTCTATGATGGGTTTTAGAGTCAAACCTGATGATAGAATGCGTTTCTGTGTTGAGGTTAGTGATATAGTAAGAGTGCTTGTCGGACTAAGGAGTTGGGTATTAAAGATACTATGTTTCTCAGGCAATTGAGGTTAAGAACTGCATTAGTTGATGCTTAAGAAATTTGTTGCTTTATCTACTAGTAGGTAATGGATCTTTCAGGACATGGTTAATAGATTACTTGCCTCGGTGTCATTCAACTCTGGAAGATAGTTGCAAACCAGCTATTGGAGTGGCTGAGATTGTTCTGGGCTGTAGTCTATTGATGTTGCTATATATAGTCTTTCATCTACGATAGTTGTTGGACAATGTGTAGTTTTGGAGAAGTATGACAAAATCTTTTAACTTATTGCCAAAAACAAGAAGAAAGAAAACAGAATCTTGTAACTGGTTTTATGGTATGCTGATTAACAGAATCTTGTAACTGGTTTTATGGTATGCTGATTAACAAGAAAACCTTATTTTACACTGAAAATGAAAGACCGGCTAATTATCGGGACCTGTTTACTTGAAGGGCTAGATATTATTGTTAAGATGAGATTGCAAGAATCTTTAAGATTCTCATGCTCCCCATACTGGACAGTTATCGAGATTGAGTGCAATTGCTTTTTAATTGACTGCTGCTGCTTTCTTTGATGGTATGCATCTCTACAGGTGCTTCGATATATTTACCCCTGCGGAGCAGAAAATATTGCAGAAGTATCGAGAAGAAAATTTTGCTGAGAAAAGACTTGTCCCCAGTGAAAGGAGGGCAATTGGAAAATGTCCTTTAACTCCTGAAGAGGTAAACCTTGATTAAGCATCTTACAGAAAAGAACTGTTAGTAAATTGCTAGCAGCAGGGCTCCCTAGTAACCAATTCATATTAATTTGGTACCTTTTCTTGAGTAGTCGTAGTCTTGTAGCTAGTAATGAATGCCCTGTTTTCTTGTGCCACATTGCAGGTAGGTTTGGTCCTACGAGCTATGGGATTTGACAACTCCACGAGAATATATTTAGCAGCTGGTGAACTATTTGGGGGTGAAAGATTCATGAGACCCTTCAGGGCTTTATTTCCTCGCCTTGAGAACCACAGTTCAGTGGATCCCTCTGAAGAGTTAGTGGCAAATGCCAGAGGATTGGCAGGCTCTGCTGTCGATTACATGGTTTGTCTACTTTCAGATATTTTTATGCCAACCTACGACGGCCCAAGCAACTTTGCAAACAATCTTCTGGGTCACCGCCTATATTATGGCTTTAGGACTACAATCAGACCTGACAGAAAAGCTCTTGCACCGATCTTCCTCAATCGAGAGAAGGGACATGTAGCTGGTTTTGAAGAAGCTGTCAGGCGAGTCATGCTTAAAACGAATTTTGGCGGGCCCCACAAGCGTGTCTCTCCCGAGTCCTTTTACACAAATTCTTGGCCTGAATGTTTCTGCCAGATGTCAACAAATAATCCTGCTGATAAATGTCCACCTGAGAATGTCATGGAAATTCTGGACGGTCAACTAGAGAGTGAAGTGGCCAATGACTTGGAATCATCAACAGCATCTAATTCTACAGTGTCTGTGGCAGAAAGATGAGAAAGCTAAAGAAGATAATAGCTTTCTTGATCTCAACATACCCCAAATACCCAAGCAGAGAAATTGGTACTGACCGTTCAGGTAATCCTCACATCTTGATTGGCGCTTGGCTTGATTGCGCATCTTTCGAGTTGATTGTAACCCTATCCTCCCACCCTCCCTCTAGTCCCATTTGCTTTTGGTCATTCTGGGTTTTTGAAGCCTAGAACACCAGTCCCCACTGCGTGCAGAATTCCTCCTACCACTAGGGTGCATTTTGATATACTGCTCTCAGGATACAGAGACAAGGCTAATACTGAATAAGTCATGATAATCACATGAAATCATCACGATATTTTGACTGTTGGGGTTGGAGAATAGTGGAAAGCTAATTCATAGTGGCTAGATTGGGAATGGGGCTGAGTGCAATTCATGTCAAACTAGGGTCTTTGTGCTTTATGGAACCTTTGGAAATACTTCCAGGAGATAGACATGAACAATTGTTTTTCTGTTGAGTGGCAGAGATTGTTGTACTTTTTTGAGGTGGATTCACTCAAAATGCCATTTTCCCTTCCTATTTCGCCCATTGAGATATTTGTACTTTGGGTCCTCTCCTTCTATATCACTTCTTGTTGGTCTATTTTCTGATCTATTAAAATGGTTCACAGTGAACTTTTGTAACCACTCTTTTTATGAATGCATCGGGTCATGATGTCCTGAGTTTTAATATGGTGCTTCCTCTAGTTTCCTTTCCTTTGAGTCTCATCTAATGATTGACTATACTTTGTATAAGCTGGAGTTTTTTTTTTTTTTTTTAAAGCTGGAGTTAGAAAGTGCCTTTTCTGTCTATAGTCTGATACCTAGGACTGTCCTGGGTTTAAATATGGCAAATGATGATATGTTTTTAAGTGGCTCCTAGTCGATATTGCATGTTTTTCAGACTAGAGAGGTATTAATTGATGGGAACGCTTAATGTTGCAGCCTACGATACTCTGACCTCAAATATTTGAACTCAGTTAATAAAGGTGGTATCAGACTCAACCGTTGGCATTAGGGTCAGAATAGTTCTTGAGACACAAGCATGCACTTTATTCTGGGGATATTGAATATTGTAATCTTTTCCAAATGGAAGCTCATTGAGATGATGTGTTTCATCTGTTTTTTTCTAGTAACTCTCAAATGTGCTAAACGTGATTTTCCGATGGCAATCTTTAGTTTAAGCTACAACTGAGGTCTGTTTATATATTTTTCCATCAAGTTTCGTATTGATTGTTTGTCTGATGTCTTCTCTTTAATTTCCATGGCACCAGCTAATGAAACAATGTTGGGCGCTAGTAGCAGTAACATGGAATTGGTTTGTGGACTGCGAGGTATATCATGCGAAAGTAGGAGTGTTGTGCTATTGAATTAGTTGAAGCAGCCCAGAATGATGGTAATTTCTTGCACCGATTATTTAACTCGAACGTGTGTTGTACTAATGCCTCGTTAATACAAAAGGTTGAGGCTGTAAAATACCGGTGATATCACTATAGGAAAGGCATTCAGCAATGTTCCGCTGACAGGATTTTGACCCTCTTATTCAGATTTTATGATTTTGAGCTCTACCTTTCATTGTATATCTTCATCTCAAGTGATGGTTTTCCAATTCATCTTGAAAAATTTGATGAGATGTGCACGGTTGCGAGAATTTTGAACATAGATGTGCGACGGCAGTATTAAAGAATCGCCATAGCCTTACATTTTGAAATCAAACCATGTAAACGTGGACTGCTTTCTTGCATGTTGCAACTGCGGTGCTTTAAGCACATTGATACGTGCATGTCATTGAAGTTGTACAAATCCTGGTATTGTAATTCAACTATGAGGTTTTTTTTTCAAGAAACTATGAGGTTCATGATGTGTACTTTAGTTACTTTTTTCCCTACCGACACAATAACCTTTTCCCTTGCAAAAGCAATTTGGTGCAGCCGATGAAACCTCTCCGGGATTCTGTGGACACTTGAATTTTCGGGAAGCTCAAGTAAATCCAGTAAACCCCTCGTATCTTTAGTCTCTTCTGCACAGATTCCAAAAGGACACTGGCAATGCCAAAATTTTCATCACAACACAAGCCTCACAAACTTGAATAATCAGGCAATAGCTGGTCAACCCAGCTTCAAAAACAACAAAGCAGCCTTTGGTAAGACTCTGAAGAAAGAAAGGGCTAGTGGTAAAAAGCTACAATGCAGTAATCAATCGGCCCACGCCATCAACCATTACAATCAACTTACAAGTCGAAGTTTCATTTTGCAAAACAAATCTTAAAATAGCACATTCGCCATCAAGCGCCTGTCCGCGCAGCACCCAGAAGCCTTATTAAGAAGAATTTGACGAAGAAAGCGTTTCTGTATGAGAAATCGATAAAATGTGACTCGTGTCAAATCAGAGTCTAGATACACTCAAAACCTAAAGACAAATTGCCCCATATTTACAACCTATAAGAAGCAAAGCAAGCTTTGTTATGTGCACTTCACTTCCTCCCACCAACCATGCTTGGACCAGGACTCCCGGAGAGCGTAGGAGACCCGCCACTCGTCGTCTTCAGCCTTCCGTTAGCATTGCCAAGGACGTTTAGATCTTCAAACAACCTGTAAGAAGGAACAAAAGGCTTCTGTCCAGGTGGAGGCGCGGAGATATTACTAGGAACCGTAGATGGAGCAGGTCCATTGCTTCCTCTAGCAGGGAACGAGTTAAAAGACTGCAATGGTCTGATTCCTTGTGGAGGTGTGTAAGACGCAGGGGTCTCGGCTCGAGGAGTCCAAAATGCGCCAGCATTTGATGGGGGAGCTTGGTGTTGGTGATTGGAATAACTAGTGCCGGATGCCCATGGTGGTGGAGGGTAGGGCGACGAATATTGAGGTTGCATTTGGGAAGAAAATGGACGGTATGATTGTAGATGAGGCTGAGGCTGAGGCTGAGGCTGCAGCTGTGGCTGCGGCTGGGCCCATGGAACCACATAACTACTATATGCTAACTGACCTTGAGATCCAGAATTATTTTGGGTAGCATAAGGATTGGCCTCCGTACTAGGAGAAACAGGTACTTGATTCATATTTTGATTTGAGGATGGAGTGTGAGGGGTTTGGGGTGAGGGAGACTTGGTCGTCAGGGCAAGGCTAAGGAAGTCGATCATGTCTTGGTCTTTTGTAGTCTTAACAGGAGCAGGCGGGTCAGGCAAAGCTAAAGCCAAAGCATCAGCTGGAACGGCAGCTGATGTAGATGGAGCAGATGAACTTGTGCTGCTCGGGCTGTTCATCGATGCAAGACCGGCGTTCCCAACTGCACTTGTGTTTCCAGGAACATTTTGCGGTTTAGAATGCCTGCATTTGGGGGATAAACATTAGTTTGACGGCCCAGACGAGCCTCCACATGACTCACTCATGCTTCAGAGAATAGAGTGACCAGAGAACTATCCATGACTAGCAAATGGAAATTACTGACTTCAAGATGCACATTTAGCTCCATGTAGGTTGTACGAAACTCCTTGAAACATTGGTGAAATTTTAACATTCATTTTATTTTGCAATCAGATACATAAAATCTTCTTTTATTTGTGGCATGATTGCAAAAATCTGCTGATGCACTGATTTAAATACTAGTTCAACTATAAAACAGAACGATATCTTTTAAGGAAACAATTTAGTGCCATCTATTGTTCAAGGTTCTAGAATCCGCTGACCTTCGTGCGAGCTGAGCAAAGTCGTCTTCTTCTTCGTCCTCTTCATCCATAAAGCGGCTTGCAAGAGTAGCAGGAGGTGTAGAGGGTGCTGCATTTGCTCTTGGGCTGGCATCTCTTTTCTTTTCGCTCTGTTTAACTTCACCCTGTTTAACGCCAGAAGCTCCAGCTTTGTCCAATTGTGAGTTGAAGTTTGCTGTTTGATTTGGCAATGGGGACCCAGAAGCTATAGAATCATGCTTTGCCAATACAATTTGCAGGCCATCGTTCAATTCAAGACCTCGAGCAAGAAGTTCTTCATCACTGCGACAAAGCAACGTATATCATACATCCACTGAAGAATTACAAGCAAATCCTGAATAGCAGGCAAAATAATGCCCAATGGAGAGGAAAAAATAGCAGTAAACAGGCAAAAAAAATAAGCACAGGTGAACTGAAAGTTCCTCAAGACTAAAGTAGATAGATAAATTCATGAGGTGCATCGAATAAGACAAAAAGGAGACACGACACACTGGTGTAGGTTACCTAGTTGTAGTGAGCATCTGCATAAGCTTCTTTTGGTTGGAACGACACTGATTCACAAGATCGACTATAATTTCATCTTTCACCGACTGCAGCAACAAAGATAAGAGTCAGCGACTCAGAAGTCAGTTAACTCTCCATCATTTCAGAATATTGTGCCACTTACCTCACGACTACTCGGGTTCACAGCTTGCAGCATCTCACTTAAGAGCTCCATGATGTTCCACATCGAATCCATGGTAGACAGACTGGATGATCAAAGGGAATTGGCAGGGAATAGAATTCAGAGAAGGCAACATGACAGGGACGAGCACTAAAGAAAGCAAGAAAATGACGGAAACCATGCATGGCTTTTTAAAAAGGCAAAACCCCGACCTCAGATGTTCTATCTCAGTTGCCATTGCTTCGTCAAGTCTTCTTGTTGAATTGATTGGCATACCATATCCAGCTTGAGGATGCCTCTCAGTTGGATGGGTCACTGGTGGTGTAAATATTGGTGCTGCATCGGATGAGCGCTGGGGAAATTGAACGCCAGAACGCTGGAATTGTGAAAATGAAAACACAAACATTATCTTTCACATGAAAATAGTATTTCCACACAATGCCTCTACACAGTTGAACAACCAGCATTTCTTCTTCAACTGTCCGGCTTTATGCTTTCGTGATACCCAACTATAATTCCACGCACATACAAAATAACTGAAGATGCCATTATAATTCAATTCTGCAGAAGATGGAATCCTCAGCAGAGCACTTGAATAGCACAAATGTAAAATGATCATTAACAGTCAGATTCACAATATTTCTCGATGAAAAATAGATGTGTTTTGAAGGGACCTAGTCATACCACCGACTATAAGCCGAAAAAATAGATAATAATAGCATGTTCATAACTTTTCTGTAACAAACAGCGTATCATCAGCCTTTCAGGCAAGAAAAGTACTAAAAAAAAGCAATTCGATCTGATCCAGAAACACTTGCAACTCATCAGATGGATACTTACTCTAAGTTCGTCATATGCATAGTAGTACTGCGGATGTTTTCCTCCTGGTCCACCAAAAGCCTCTTGCCAAGCATCCAACAACACTAAAATTTTGTTGCGGACGTTCATATCTGTCTGCATAAGACATCCACATGCTCTAAGTGCTCCAAAGAAATGCAGAATTATTAACGTAAGAAGTAAACAACAATCATTTAATAAAAAGGAAAGCAGCTGAAGTACTAGATAATCTTGACGTTAAGTATAAAGGTAATTACCACGCCCCATCAACTACAAAAAGTGATAAATCAAATAGTGTCAACTTAATCTGCTAGAGCATGAAGTAAGGTGATAAACAAATAAAAGTGAATCTAAACTATTGGCAACAAGCCCCGTCAAGATCTCACTCTCAGAATCATAAACCCCAAGTAAACCAATCCTTTCACTATTATCAAGGCCAACAGCTTTAAATTCTTTCTAACTAAACACGACTCTACCCAAAAGAAACTCAATACAGACACAAGATAAATAATGTGGTGTAGGAAAAACCTTAATGAGGACTCGGATACCAATTTGATGCAGTCGGAGAAGTAAAAGATATCAAAAAGAACAAAACAGGGCTAAAATAGAGTTGAATTAAAGCCGGAACAAAGAAAGGTAATTCTAGGGTTCATTAAAGAAAAATAATGGAATGAGGAAAAATTTAATGACAAAGAGACTTGAAGACCTATTCATACTAGGATTACTGATGAAAGACGATCTCAAACCCTTAAATTAGAATAAATTCTTCTAATCTGGACCACTGGAGTTCATAAAAAGTCACATGACTGGCACCTGACTATTAAACATAATACGAGACTAAATAAAAGAGGAAAGACTCGAAATAAAAAAAGCTGAATTATGCAACCGCATCATTCTCCCCGAATTGGCAGGAAATCAAGCTCAGCATCAAAAACTATGATGAACTCAGCATGTCTTTTGATCAATCTTCTCTATCTTATCTAAACAAGTCCATGTACTTTCGAAAGCTGAATTATCCAATCATTTCATCAGGAACTTCCTAGCATGTTATCTTTCCTAGTCAGCATCCATCTCCATCGATTGGAGAAAACTCTACCTCGAGTTTTGAAATGCCAAATAATGAGAAATAGTGAATTCCTTCCGATCATCATCAATATATACATCACATCATCCAAACAATCGAAAATTTCTTGCTTCAAGAAAGCTTGCCAATTGAACCATTCAACCGAACCCTCAAATTGTTCTGAAAAAACAAAATCAATCTCGAAATGAATAATCTTTCTTCAACTTTAATTGGCTAGCACCTCCTCCACGTGCTTACTCATCTTCTTCTTAATACCTAATGCATTTTGCCGGATCAAAATTTCAGAAATACTTTTCCTTCCTCGCTTGAATCATCATTACTTTCAACTGTTTCATCTTCTGCCAGTAAATTTGCCGTAGACACTTTGTCTTCATCACTATAGTCATCCCATAAAACTATTCATATGACTTCACGATCATCCCACTTAATTGTTGTTGCTTCATCTTCAAAATATTCACAAAAAGGATAGAGCTCTTCATCAAGATCAAAGGCATAACGCAATCGCTCTTCCAATCCACCTCCTACCGCATTGTTCACCGGTCCGGCATCATGAAAGGGATTTTCATCAAATTCATCATCATTATCATCCTCAAGACCACCTTCCGGCATGTCCAAGGGATCGCAATGCATTCCAATTCCCCATACAGGCTTCCACAAGTTCCTATCACTGTACAGCCCGCGACAAGTCTTCAATTATACGTCTCATCTACACCATCTCTGTTTGTTGGGCTCAATTTCCACTTCCATGTACAACCATTGTGTCGAAACGAAAATCCTAATCGCAAGTTAGGACCTTTTCCGCTTTAATACCAAATTAATGTAGAAAAAACACTGACAAAGGACTCTGTTACCAATTTGACGTAGTCGGAGAAATAAAAGGTAGCAAAAAGAACCAAAGTAGGGCTAAAATAGAGTAGAATTGAAGCTCGACCAGAGAAAGGTCATTTTAGGGCTTATAAAACCGATGAAATTTAAGGATTGAGGAAAAACTAATGACATAGACTTAAAAGACCGAATTAGACTACGATTACAGATGCCAGATGATCTCAACCCTTAATGTAAAATACTGATATAGAGTTCCTTAAAAGTCAAATGACTGGCACGTAACTATTTATTAACCTAAAACATAATAAAAGACTTATCAAAAGAGAAAAACTTAAAATACTAAAAACTGAATTATGCTCCAGCATTAGAAAGCATGGCAGTAGGTAGGAAGCCTTCAGTACAAGCCCAGAATCTCACTCTTGTGCTATGGTTTTACAACCACACTTTTATAAATCTCCGACCACACGGGCTCAAAGAGCAGAATACAGATCAAAACTGGCGTGGATTAAGAACCTTAGCACAACTACTACCCATAAACTCATCTGAAAATGAACTAAATGCTTATCAAAACGAGGAAAAGTTTTACATATCCAAAGGACGCAAAAAATGTTATCAAAATCTTGATGAAAGCAAACAGCCCCAAGACATCAAACTAGTGACAATTCAGAATGAAGCTGTGTGAAAGCACTTTATAACTTAAACAATAGTTCATCAAGCATTTACCTTCTTCTTAACAATTTTGACCATCTCCCCAAGTATATTCTTCTCCGCAATTTGAAAGTGCACATACTCACCACAGTTCTTCACCATTGTCTCCAGAAGCTACAGTAGTTTAAAACAGAGATCAGATTTCTAACAAAATTCTTACGGCAGACAGAAAGCGGCATGTTTTGTGCATGTTAAAATTCAATTTTCATGTTAAGAAGCACATCTTTAGGTAGTTACAGCATGCATACTGTAACATATCTGAAGAGCCAAAAATACCGTCAAAGCAAGGAATTGGACTTGCGGGCTCTTGTGCTGCAATCTTTTCTTCACTGCTTTTATAACTTCTCTAGCCTGTCTGAGAAATCCAAAATAACAAAAATAAAAATCAGCATGCAATCAGAAAACCATCTCCCTCTCTCTCTCTCTCTCTCTCTCTCTCTCTCTCTCTAGCGTGCTCTCATGCATAACCAAAATGATCAAGGTTTAATAAATGGATTTGTCAGCTACTGCTCTCTTATAACTAGTTAAGCTTCGACTAACGCGCTTTGGAAAGGTAAAAAGGCAATTTTTACAACTTTCGTTTCCTTGTATTGTCAAATTCTATTCTACTTCAATTCTAATATCACGTAACTGTAAATTCATATCATCAATGTGACCAGCAAATAATTATCAAGTGTTCCATAGGCATCACTCCTCAACCCAATCCCTTGAATAAAAACTAACAGTTGCTATCAGCCTTTCTGCTCAATCAGAAACGAAAATTCCCATTGAATACCGCGAAAAGAACAATCTAATTTCCCCTTTGTCCTCAAAGACTAAAATTTTCCTTTCTCCCCTGAGAAATTATTCCCCCCAATACATATCTCTTCCGTCTCATGCAACACGGAAAGAGCCAACGAACGAAAAATTTTCAAAAGGGACACATGCAAGCGACGATCACAACCATCAGCTGCCAAAAAGCTCACCGGCAACGCACCGAAACTCAAATTTCAAACTACGGGCACGGAACGAAACGCAAGCCGAGACCAAAGTCAACCGACCCAGAAACGAAAAAAGCAAAATTTCCACGAGAGAATTCAAGGCAAGGCTAAAAAGAAAAGAAGAAAAAAGACAAAAAGAAACGGGGTACCCAGGATACGAGTTGACAAAATCGCAGATGTCGATGTTCATGGTCCAATCGGGGTTCATCAGAAGATCGCTCGTCGCCTTCTCCACCCGAACCGCAGCCGAAGAAGATGACGCAGACATCATCCTGCCTCCCTCTCTCTCCCTCAAGCTCTTGACTTTGGCCGGTCTTCTTTGGGGGGGGTGGTGGTGGTAGGCGAAGGCAAACAAAGAGGAGGTGGTGGTGGTGGTGGTGGTCGAGGGGGGGGCTGCACTCTTCGTTCCCAAGGGAACGATGGGGAAAATTCCGCGGCTTAATTTCCTAGAAGAAGCGCTCCAGCGCAGCGCAACGCCAGAGATGATGAGGAGCACAACTGGGGAAAAGGCGACTAAAAAAGACATTTCTTTTACGAATCAGAAAAGAAGGGGAAAGCGGAAAAAAGCATCGATTTTTTTTTCTGTCGTCTGTTCTTGTCTCTCTTATTTTTTTATTATTATTATTATTTTTAATGTTTTTTTCTAGTGGGGGGTGTGCTTGTCTTTCGATTTTTGTTTGGGTTAGAGATCGCCACCACCGCTCGGTCGGTCTTAAAAATCCACAGTCGCGATTCCCTCGCTCCTTTTTGGCTTTCGTTTGCTGCCACCGGAGTCAAAATGCGTGAACAGGAAAGGGGGAGAAATTGAGGAGCAAAGAAAGGGATCGGCTCGCAAGGAATCACGTCAGAGGATGGACCCACCCTCTTTGCAAAAGAGAATCGATACATGTTCTGGGTAGCACAGATCGCCCGTTTTTACGTGTTTAGGTCCCCGTTTTTGTTTCGTTTCGAGAGGAACGGGTGATTTGGAAAGCATTTTTTTCTTTTTTTTTTGGTGAGAAACGGTCGCTCGTGTCGCTTGTAAAGACGAATGGAACGAAAAATGTTTTCATCGTTCTGTTTAAAGATGGGACTCGCCCTCAGCGAAGACAATCTTCATTCCATCGGCTTGTAAAATCGATACATTTTTTGGGTCGTAGGCATCGCCCGATTTTATATTCATGTTCCGATTGTTTTAAGGTGATTGAATGTTTTGGGAAATACGTTTTTAAAAAATGATTACTTGTATAACTTACGAAAATGAATGAACGAAAAATATTTCTATTGTATGCACAATTATGTCGATGATGAAAATATTTTTCATTAACTAATTATTTCGAGCGATACGAACGATAATTTTTTATCTGAATCGTTTTTTTTTTATATCTGAATCGTTCATTTCCTTTAAAACAAACGAAGCCTTAGACTGGTATGGACAAGTCGATAGCTTTCAACCCACCGATCATATAGATGAGTCAATTTGTAAAACTAGCTTGTCGTACTCGAATTCGTTTTATCATAGTTTTTACGTTAATCATCGTTACCACCCCCCAACAAAAAGCTTTAGAAATTTTCGATGAATAACTGTTTTCGGAGACGCAACATCTTTGTATAGAAATATGGCCCAAATGGGCATCTTCGATTTCCTCGAGGAAAGTGTCGAGGGAAAGGAGTTAGAAATTTCCTCATTCCATTTCGGTTAAGTAAAGTCAAAAAAGGATGACTATTTCCAGGTACGATAAGGGTTCGTCCACTATAATTGTAACATACGTGTCAATATTGAATTGTGAGCGTTGACAGGTTTTAAAGGTTGAAAACCTCAATTGGAACATCGGTTGTTGATGATCGAAAAGTGATGGCTAGATATTGTTGGTTTCCTACCTAAAATGGAACGGTGATCTTTATCGATATAAGTTTTGGCAATACATTTAGCGAGTATCTAAATGTCATCCAATTATTTTTCTTATTTTGTTGAGTGAATTGCGTAATCCTATTTTTAACCTATCATATTTTTGAGATATTTTAACTTGATCGAGTTCTTTATTTCAATATTAAGTAAGGTTATCAAACAAGTCTAACCTCATTAAGAATAAGATTTTCAAGTTTGAGCAGTTAATTGGGCTATCAAATGGCCTTAATGACTCGCTAGACTCTAAATGCCTAAGTGAGCCTTTGAATAAGTTAATCATCTTTAGAATTTACTAGCTTTTATCATTTCACTTAGGACATGTTTTTATACCTAATTAAGTGTTGAATTTTTTTTTTTTAAAATATGCTCTTAATTAATGAGATTAACCTAATTCGACAACTTAACTAACATTGATTTGAAACCTACTAATAACAATTCATATTATCATGTATGGGAAGAAATTACTAATGCAATGATCAATATTCAATCATTATCAAGTAGCTTTTTATAATTCGACAAAAAAAAGTAGCTTTTTATTTCTATTTTAAATGGTCAAAACTCAACGTCAAATGCTTAGATTTTCAGCACTTATTTTTCAGTTTTATCAAACAAGCCTTAGCGTACCAATTTAACGTACCAATTCCAATATATCAAGCATTATTGAATTGGTTTCCTCTGAGGTAAAATTTACATCTTCTACGAGGATCAATCGGGTCGAATTAAAAACCACGAAGTTTGATAGCGTTTCTCCAAACTTTAAAGAACTTACGGAAGCCTTCTCCATTAGTGCAAAATGAAAGTTCACAATCAAGTTTCAAACTGAAAAACCCAATTCAAACTTGACGATTAGTCCCTTCTTCATTCAAGGAAATAACATTAAGTCCTGTCTAGAAACCCATTAGGTGACTAGCTGCTTCCTTAATCACAGGTCAATTCTTTGGCACGTGAATCCCTACAACTTCTAGGCATATTCGACTTCTTATCTCATTAGGGCACGATAGACAAAACAATTCATCCTAAGTTTGTTCATAGGTGATGACAATTCTTTTCTTGTTGTCATCATTCACCATGTTGCCAGTTGTTTACCAGGACAAATTACCCAATTAGAATTTGTTTGTTCTACCAAATTTGATAATGTTTCGATGATATGACTTCCGCACGCATCTTCGGAATCCAAATAAAATGAAATATTGACTTCAAGGTATCAATACCTATGATGCTTTATGTAACGGATGAAGGGAGACTATCTGTAAACAAAGAGCATATAATACAAGCTGGATTAGGAACGATATATTACATTTGATCAACAGGGACTGTAAATGCAAAATATACCTGGACACAACCTGTGATACTATGTAAGAATGTTATATAAATAGCGAGTACATAAATTTCATAGACAAGCGACGTGAGATTCATTGACATATACTACGGCTGATTTTGTAGTTAGCTATGTACATGCAATTAGAAAATAAAACAACAAAAGGTTTTTGAGAAAACAAAAAGAAGCCCAAACCTTCAGATTGAAATTCAAGAATAATCTTGTTTTGTTTTCAAGTCAAACCGGTTTATACCCGCACAATCTCCGAATATTAATGGAAATAAACACGAACATGGTGACGACATATTTATGAGAGAGTTAGGGGTTAGGAAAACATTTTTCATAATCATTTTCCACGAATCGAGCAAAGAGATGTGGATATCCCCTTCGGCCCAATTAGAAAGTGTTGCAATCTGTTGTCACTTTTGACTTGGGCACAGACAGCGTTGATTATCGTGCTAGTCCCACTTAGATAAGGCATTATGACGTCAGTCCACTTAACAGCTACATTCGATGAATGCGACCCACATTCATCTTCGGGTCACATAGGCACGTTGTGGAGACCACATAGGCGATTCGCGAAAATTCTATGGCCAACGTTTGTAAAAAATGTACTTAAAATTTTGGATGCATGGATTGCCATCCCGGGGCACATCAGATTGTCTTGTGTCGTTCGCGTTATTGTTCCTTTTGTACATTTCCTGGGGTATCCTAGAATGGAGATCTGTTGGCGAATTAGATCTGCTTGAAGAGTCGACTATCGAGTCGGTGATTAATCCTTCGTTCGCACATCGATTCAGCAGTCAGACGCTTGTTTGAATGCGATTGATCCTGTACTAGAATCAAAGCGTCTTCCGCTGCGCATAACTTGGAGGAGCCATACTTATCATCACGTGAGTGGAACCTTATTCGACACATGTGAATGGACGATTATCATGCATTCATCAGATAAATTTTGTTCGTAAATTTGGATACAGAAGTTATTTGGGAAAAAGGTCAAAATAAAGGGGGACATTGCTTATGTCAAAGAGAGTTTATGGTAAATTGGAGTGGTGAAAAATACTAAAAAAGTTAAAAAAAACAGGTGTGGCACTTTCTATGATCACGTGAGAGAGAATCTTGATCGATGGTTAGCTAGGATAGTAGGATTTACCTAATCATAAAGGCGTGGATATATATATACTTGCGCCTGATATATTTAAAGGTAGAATTACTGTACAGTTATATAAGATGTACAGTGTTCCCGATACAATATTATTTTACGAGTAAAAACGAAGAGAGTAGCAACGTATGATATCTTATAAGTGTTATCATAAGGGCCCCACACCCGTAAGGTATAACTGCTCCGCACCATTTGCACCCTGAAGATCTAAGGTTGATGGGCCCATTACCATAACTTCACCACTATGCTAGCAGTCAGGAAGTCTCTCCACAAATATGCTGTCACTAGGCAACATAGCACGGGTTATTTAAGGGTTCATTTGCAATGTAAATAAAACGCTTGATCTTATGAAAGATGGATAGCCCCTTCATCATTAGACCAACTATCTTGGTAAAGAGTGTTCGGGATGTGCGCATGGCACTAGGAATTCGTGCCCCTTGGGGCACCGTCTTGGACAGGGCAAATTTTCCTCAAAACAAACGCCCCGCGGACATTAGGCAAGGCTAGTTAGTGTTAGCCTTGTCGCGCCACATGGGCCGGCCTCGTTTGAGAAAAAAATGTCATATTATAATCACTTCTTCATACAAGACTTAATTTTTATAAGAGATACAAGTTCAAAAGTGCTCTAGTTAAGTAAGGCGGGACAACTATTTTCTATTTTTGCATTATCCGAAATGAGCTCGTTCGGCTCTATAAAACCAACCCACGAGGTCATTGTTAATTTTTTTTTTATAATATACTAACAATGATAACAAAAACCGAATATTTTTCATACGATAGAAAGTGGTGCCCGCCACCTCGTAAAGGAAAAACAGCCTAGGCTCGGTCCCTCCGGGGGCACGGGCGGGGCAGTGGCGGGGCAAGTTTCTTTGTTCATAGGAGGGGGAAAAGAAATAGAAATGCGATCCACGTCCCGCCCCGCCCCGTGCCCTTCCATTTTAGAATACATAACCCGGTTAGATTTCACAGGTTACAGAATGATAATCCCATAACATTGTGCACATTATTATGGCATAAACAGTAACACATCTCGATGGGCATGAATGGTTTTGGCACGGATGAGTAGGAAGGCTCTTGCAGGCCCAAAAACCATGCTATTCTAATTCACAGCAGCCAAAATGGGCCATTGGCCCACTCGTATATCGAAGCAATCTTCCTCAATGGGCCATGGGCCATTGGCCCGCTTGTGTGGGGAAAACGTCTTTCATCGATAGTCATATATCTATGCGCTATAGGGATGAGCATGGTCTTGGTGGGCGGTTTCCACCATGGAATCGGGAACCGCCCATTAAGGACTGGTTCCGAAAAATTGGAATCGGGAACTGTCCGTTGGTTTCATACATCCACCCGATTCCTGAGTGGGTCCATGGAACTGGTCTTCCACCAAGTTTCACGCAAATGGAGCTGACCGAGAGTAAGAGAGGGAGGCGATGAACGGCTGGAAACGCAACCGTGAGTTAATGGGAATTGAGAGTCCAGGCCGTGAGTCGATGGGCTTTAAGCTTGAGAGTCAAGATCGTGAGTGAGAGATATAGAGATGACTCAGACAAGGTGGGAGTGGGATGAGATGAGCATTCAGTTGATGGGCATTGAGCTTAGATTAGAGATTTTAAGGTTTTCATTTTTCTTAAAATTTTTTTTTTTTTTTTGGTTTGATATGTATGCAGGTTCAGTTCGGATGGACGGGTGGTTCCACGTCTAAAATTGGGAATCGGACAGGTACTCACCGGTTCTAGTAAATTGAAACCGGGAACCAGGCCGGTCTCCACGAGAACCGCTGGTTCAGGGCCGGTCCGGTCCGGTTTCGGGTCCCGGTTACTTTTGTACACTCCTAATGTGCAACATACACAATAATACCAAGTACTTTACTGCACCGGTTGTTTCGCATCCGATTGTTAATTATAATTTGGATAGGCCCTGACTTCAAAGTTTGTGAAACTAGCCATACGATTTTGTCGATAGCAATAGAAAATTTGCCTGCATGTATCTTTGGTTCACAATATCAAGATGTCTAAGAAGTTTTGCTAATAATAGAACGTGGGACACCTCTTACAAGTTTTGTATCACCAACGTATTAATTCTTCTTCAATATTTGAAGAACCCACCCGCTCATAGCCACCGGTAGCACAACACAATCACAACCACCACTATTCTCAACTATGAAAACAAATATTGCATAGTCTTTCATTGCGTCATCGTTCTAAAAATGTCGGACCGTGGTACCTTTGCTAGAGAAGGTGGTGGAAGAGAGAGGGAGAAGGGTCCTTTTATTTTTTGTTTTTTGCGTGAAGAGTATTTGTTCCTTGTCTTATTTCAAAATAAAAAAAAATATGGGTTAAAAAATAGATGGCGCAAAGTGACGTGGAGATAAAATAAGACATTGCTATTTTATTTATTCCGAAAATATGTGACGGAGTACACTTTGAATGTATGATATTTCGTGTTGAACATACTAGGGGTGAGCATGGTCCGGGTGGGTGGGAACCATCTTAGAATCGAGAACCACATACTAAAGACCGATTCTGAAAAATTGGAACTGGGAATCGCCTGTTGGTTTTATGGATCCATCCACTCGGGAACCGGATAGCCGGTCCGGGCCAGTTCCCCGGGTCCATAAAAACCGATCCCCAATCACTATAAAATTGCATTCATAATTTAATATAATGGTGAACCTAATTTTTATGTGGGTACTTCTTTTCAAGGGAAAAAAACGTAACAATAAAAAAGAAATCTGCGTCTTGCTTATCAAATATGAAATGATACTGTAATTTTAGGATGAATGCTCCTTTTTAAAAAAAATATATATGTGTGTATATATATATATATATATATACCCACCGGATGTGTGTGTATATACACACCAATTCGATTCGAGTGGGTTGTTCCATGCTTGATATCGGGAACTGGATCGGTACTCACCGATTCCGGTAAATTGGAATTGGGGAATCGGATCGGTCCCCATGGAAACCATTAGTTTTGGGCCAATCCGGTCCATATCCGGGTGGTTCAGGCGGTTTTCGATTCTTTTGTTCACCCTTAGAAAATACATACGAAAAATGCACGAAGAAGTATAAATGAGCAGTTAACCACTAGGGTTTGCCTGAATAGCCATCCTTTCTACTTGGGAAGGCGGAGGTAGGGAGTTCGATTCCCCACTTTCTCAGAGGGAGCTAGAGGGTGGGGATGATTAATTTAAGATCTGGATTTCGACTTCCATGCTCTACAAAGAGATATGATAAAAAATTGAGAGTAAATTTGAAGTTAGAACAGGACTGATAAAAAAAAATTACAAATGAGCAGTTACGCCAATAATTACACAAGCACGCAAACTTTCCCACTTGTGTCGACAACGTAGTACTGGGTCATCAATCCCCACCATTTAGTTCATCGAGGAGCACGATGAGCGCGACGATGAATGCACAGTCAATGTTCGGGTAGACTGTGACCATAAACTCGTCCTTCGCCATCAGCGTACCTTGAGTTTTGAATGCTAGTGTTCTTTTGCATATGTACCATCATGACTTAGTCAGAATTAATGATTCTATTCCCTTTTTTTTTGTTGTGTATATAAATATAGCTAGTTATAGAATGATTCTTATCATATAAATCGAAAATAATATGATTAATATCACGAAAAATCTCAAACTGATACACATACGATAAATTTACTTAAAACTAATTTTTTGACCATCAATAACTCCAAATCGGTACACCTGTGACAAATTTACTATAAACTAATTTTTTAACCATAAGACATCCCAAATTGAATCATTTTTGACAAATTTACCCTCAATTAAATTGGATTGATACAACGGAAAACCACAAATTGGCAAATCTGTAACAAACAGAGGGGTCAAACTGGTGTACTCGTTAATTATTACGTGTCATTCAACTTAACAATTTGACGATAAAATTTAACGGAAACTAATAAAGGGTAAATTTGTCACAGGTATACTAGTTTGTGATTTTTTGTGGTCAAAAAAATTAGTTTGGAGTAAATTCGTCACAGATGTACCAATTTGGGTTTTTTTTTGGTGGTATTAACCCACAATAGTAACAATTAACTTAATTGAATCGCTTCGAAAAAAGATGTGTGTTCGAGATATATTTTGTAGGTCATATATGATGTGATCTCAGTAGGGCAACAAATTATGTTATTTGAATATGGAATAGTGACACAAATGGTCTATGAACTTTGACTCAATATACAATATGGTCCACGAATTTTTAAATTGTTCAATGTAATCTCTACACTTTTAATGCATGTTTGATTCGGTCCTTCTACTGTATGAAAATATTTAATGTTGCCCTTCCATTAATTCAAGTTCGTGGACAATATTAAATATTTTGATACAGTTAAGGGACTAAATTGAACATGTATCAAAAGTTCAGGGACTACATTGAACATCAGGGACGATATTGCACGTTAGACTAAAGTTCAGAGATCACATTGAACAAATATAAAATACAGGGACAACATTACATATTGGATTAAAGTTCATGCATTATTTGTGTCATTTACTTTTTGAACATCGAATCACATAAATTTATATTATCATCATCTGCTTTCTTGTTCTTTATACTAAATTGTCATATTGCAAATTTGGATTTGAAGATCCAAGCCCCTCCTATTCACTTTATACACAAACATCATACTTCTTAATCTTCAAAAAAATGTTAACCTGGACACTAATATGCTTATGGGTGAGTATTTCAATGTTCCTCAAATATCAAATGCGCCTCTCATTACTACTTTAAACTTTTAGGTTGACTCACAAACACGCACACATGTTTTTTTTTTTTTTTTTCAGAAAAATTATAAATTCAGTCATAAATCCATTATATCATTACAAATTCAGTTATAAACTTTCCAATTTTTCCAATGAAGTCCTAAACCTTTACATGAAATTCTAATGTAATTCTTTCAACCAGTTGCTGCCAGATATTGCTGACATCGCACCCAATTGTCCTACATGACAAGCTAACGCAAACAACCTGTGGATTGCCACTTTAGCGATTTCTAGCGGCAATTGGTTGGAATGATTACATTGGAATTTCACGCAAAGGTTTAGGATTATATTGAAAAAATTGAAATGTTTAAGACTGAATTGACATCTATACAACATATTTAGAACCGATTGGATAATTATCCCCATTCTTTTTCCTTTTCTGTGAACTTACATGAGTAATTTTGAAGAACAAGAAGCTGCATTTGGAAAAGAGATGTTCCGTGGGCAACAGTATGGGAAGGTTCTCTGCCATAGATAACACACGAAGACCACTCGAACGAGCTACCTTTGACCTTGAAGTTGCTGACATACTCATTGCTATTATTTGCTAAAAAACACGTCTAACTCGGTCCCGAGTTGGATCCCTGAACTCGTCGGGGCAGTGAAGACAAGGTCCCTCATGTCCGAGCTCTTACCTCTGAATGCTTGCCATCGCCCATGAGGAGTCGTTATCTGCACCAATCATCCTTAACCTAAGCCTCTTGATAACAAAACCTTATTTTCGTGCGGATTCTGCTTGTAATATAGTTTGCAAATGGATCGATGTTCAACCTCGATTTCACTTAACGAGTTCGTCGAACTTCAGTTTCTTTGGTTGCCTGGTTTATACAGGAAAAAGAATAACTGGGTTTCTAGCTCTGGAACCTGTGAAAAGCTAGGGTAGATATCTAATTCTAGAACTGATGGTTATGATTGTTCCCGAGCATAAAAGAATTCAGGATGAATGCCAAATACTTGCGTCGAGTGCCATTAGAGAGCAAACCTTTTGCCTGAGTGTGAGGATCGGCTGCCCGGAGGCATCAAACAGCACCTACGGCCATGAAGAGTGAATAAAGCTCCCTTCACTTTGAAGATGGGGTTGGCATTGTTGTCGGCGACCACGAAGTTGCCGTCGCTTAGGGTCATCCCCTTCCTCGAAATGGCAATATCCACCGAGTAAGTGTAACAATATTGGAGCCCCACAACGGGCGGAGGAGCAAATTGCATCGTACCAGTTGCTTATCTCTCTCTCTATCTCTTTCTCTTGTGGGAAATCTTATGGCTTTCTGTGTTAGGGCTTCATGTACATGCAAGGACACCCAGTTGAAAAAATCGTCAATCTGGAAAGCAGCTTGGTTTGATGTGTAGGGTCAGATTCATTAGAATGAACTCGTGTGACAGGTTATCTCGGTCATCGTCACATTCTGCCCTTACGCCGGTCAATCTCGGTCATCTGTTTACTTGTCGCAAAAAACAATTGGGACAAAACATCAATGGTCATTTAAGCTCTATTTCACGAAAAATGAGTGATTTGAAAAACATTTTCCATGGTGATCATTTTCAACACTTTCGGGGAAAGTTGTTTTCCCCCGATATAAGTTTATTGTTTTCAATTCATGAATCAATTAGTTTTCGGTTATCCAAATACCAAAAAGTCAAAAAACAATTTCCCGAAAGCAGTTTTCCTCCAAATAAACGGATCCTTAGGTAAGTGTGTTTCATTGAAAATTTCATGATAAATGAAAATATATTCCATGAAAAGTTTTCATTTGTTTGGTAGTTTAGGGAAAGTGATATCCTTCTTACTAGAATAAGAAGTCGTTTTCCTTCGATTTAAGCAAATTGTGTTCGGTTCATGAAAAAAGATTTCCATAAATTGATTAATTTTCTATCATCTAAACACTGAAAAATCGAAAAACAATTCCCCGAAAACAGTTTTCCTTTCAAATAAACGTACCCTTATTCACATACGAATTTCACAAGCCTTGTGTTTTCCAGGGAAATTCCCCGAAGCAGTGCGTGTATTGAACCGCCAGTTTCCCAGTTCTGTCGTGCAAGTCCTAGAAGTGGACTCGTCAAGACATGGACGTACCGAATTCTCTCCATTGATTAGTCAGAGAAGAAACTTCTCTCGCTCGCAGGGCCTAGGACACTCCCAACTCCATCGCAACGCGGGAGACGATGGACTTGGAAAAGCAACTGAAAAAGACATTTTCACGAATTGAGCCCACCAAATTGGGGTACCACGAGGAGCTTGTCTCCTTTCGTAACTTGTCGTGCTCCAGTTCATTTTGTCATGATTCCTATACCGATTATCGTCACCCCACAAACGCTTAGAAATTTCCGATTAATCATTGTTTTCGGATAGGCAACACTTTGTATGGAAATACTTTGCGAGGGGAGATTGGTCCCTTGAGGAACGTGTGGAGGGGAAGGAGCTAGAAAAAGTTCTCCTGATTTTAGTTGACTTTTTTTTTAAAAATTCTTTATTCATTAAGGATTTCAAACAAGTTCAAAATCTAATTTAGTACAAATTTTTCAAGTTTCCACACTTAATTGGGTCATTAAACGGGCCTTAGTATTTTGCTAGACTCTGAATGCTTCAATGAGCCTTTGAATAGGTGGATCTCTTTAACATTTGCTAGATTTTGTGGCATCACACAAGTACGGCTTAATAACTCAATTAAGTGCTGAAAATTTAAAAAAAAAAATTCAGCACTTGATGAGATGAACCTTATTTGACAACTTAACTTACATTGGTTTGAAAGTCCATTAGATAATGAGCTCTTTCTTTCACTGCTAACCCTAAGAAGTTTCTTAATGCCGATACTTTATCCGTTATCGAACCGTGAGCTTGTAGTCTTTTTTTTTCGGGGTCAGAACTGTGGTCCTCTTTGAGTGTGGGTTCAATTGGATGAATTTCTCAAGTCAAGGTCAACGTACATAGCGGCAAGGATGGTGCATTGCCTATTTCTTGTTCCCTTTTTTTTGAGAGGATATTTCTTGTTCCCCTCACAAGATAAGTAAAGTGTGGGTTACTTAATTCATTGAGTAGAAAAGGTAAATGATGACAATTAGAATATTGTCAAATGTTGTTAAATCCTACCAATATTGATCATAATTTCATGTATAGTAAGAAATCAATAATGTTCACCCATTAATCTTGAGTTATTATCAGATAGATTTCTATTTATATTTTCAGCATTTGAAATGGTCAAAACTGAAAGTTCGTTGCTCAAATTTTCACCCCTTATTTTTTCAGTCTTATCAAATGAGTCTTAGTGTCCCAATTTAACATATCAATTTCAATACATCTAGCATTATCAAATTATTTCCCCCCTAAGTAGAATCTACATCTTCTACATCTTCTATGTGGGGACCACATAGATGAGTCATTACGAAAATGTTATAGTGAACATTTATTAAAAACGTATGCATGAAGCACTATTTTAGGGCACATCCGATCATCTTGTGTCATTCGCATTACTATTCTTTTGTGCATTTAAATGATCTCCTAGAATGAAGATCATTTTGTGAACTGGATCTGCATAAGAATAATCTATTATGTTATGATTAATTATTTGTTCATATATTGATTCAGTTGGTCAGAGACTTGGTTTGAATGTGATCGATCTCGTATTAGAATCAAAGCGTTTTCCACTCAAGTTAACCTCAAATAGCCGTACTTGCCGACCACGTGAGTGGAACTGCATTCGAGACACGTAAAATGGACAATTTCATGTATTTATCGGGACAAATCGAATTGAAAATTTGAGTGTAATGTTATTTGGAGGAAAAAAAGTTCAAAATAAAGGAGGAAGATCGCTTATGTCAAAGAGAGTTCATGTTAAATTGTTTTTGTAAAAATACTCAAAAGCAAAGAAAAGAAAAGAAAAGTGGTGTGGCACTTTCAATGATCAAGAGAGAGAGAGTTTTGATCGATGGTTAACTTTTTCATAAGTAAAAGCATGGAAAGGGGAAATCAATGCTAAAGTCTCCCTGTGAGTATTACCATAATGGTCTCACACCCGTTATGAAATGTTTGATTTAAAGCATAACTACTCCTCACCACTCGCAACATGAAAATCCAAGCTTGACGAGCTCATTATCACAACTTTATCAAGATGCTAGCAGTCAATAAGTTTTTCCGCACTGCATGTGCTTCAACTAGGCAACGAAACGTGAATCGTTTACAGATTTGTTCATGATGTGAATCGAACTCGTGATCTAGTAAAAAACATTTGATCCCTTTATCATTAGGTCAACAACCTTGATGATGAGTAATGTCCGAACATGACAAATTTTCCTCTCAAAAAATGCCCCACGGGGCATTAAGCGAGGCAAAGGTTCGGGCGAAGTTGGTATTAGCCCCTGTCTCGCCCTGCTAACCCGTCTCGATTGTATAACTTAGACCATAATTTTATTTATTTCCGTATTTGAGAAAAAATAATAAAAATATGAAAACATTCCGTTAAGAACAACCTCTTCTTCTTACATGTCTTGCTTTTATAGGAGATACAAGCTACAAAGTGCTCTTGGTAAGTAATATGGGACAATTGTTTTCCATGTTTTGCATTTTCACAATGTCCGCTTCAACTATTTTGAGAAGTTTAGAGCTTGTTTGGCTCATTAAAACCAACCCCATGAAATCATTTTGTCAATATATCTACTAATAATAACTACAATGAAAATAAATGCCAAAATTTTTCATTTGATAGATGTGGCGCCCACTACCCATTAAAGTAAAATCCGCCCAGGCCACGGCCTTGGCCCACCTAGGCGGGCGGGCAAGGGACCTTGATCTCTGTGCCGCCCCGCCCCATGTCCATCTCTAGCGTGTCTTCTTACACTACTTAACTTTTTTTTTTTTTTTCGGTCAGGACTCACACTACTTACTTAATACACTTAGAATATTTAACCTGGTAATATTTCGCTGATTATTAAATGCTAATCCCACAAAAGTAGAACCTGTTTAGTCATGGAGGAGTTGGAAGGCTCTTACGGGCCCAATAACCATGCTATTCTAATTCACAGCAGCCAAAACGGGCCATTGGCCCATTTGTATATTGAAGCAATCTTCCTTATAATGCAAAAATAGCAAAAATGGGTTAGTAAAATGACCGTGCTTTTTCCACTCCTACTTTAACTAAAATACTCCTAAAAAAAATATTATGATCATTTTATTCATAGTAGGTCCCACCTTTCAGCATCGTCTCCATTCTCTTAGTGTCATTTTTCTTGGAATCTTCTTTTGCGGGTCCTATTTTCCTTTATCTTCACCCTTCTCTTTATCTCCCTCCTTTTACTTTCTTTTCTTTGATGTTTGAGATGATTTTTGCATCGTTTTTCATGGTGGGTGTTGGATAAATTGATTAAATTTGAAGTGTTGGTTAATGTTGAGTAATGTGGTAATTTTCCTTGTGATGGGTTTAGGTCAATGAAGTCTGAAGGTGTTTTTTCTTCTTTTTCTTCTTTCATCTCTTTTTTTATGTATGGGAAAAGTATGTATTGATTCATTCCTTGTTTACCGTTGAATCTGATTAAAGTTTATACTTTTGAGGATAATCTTTAGTGAGGCCTTTTGGCATTGCTGAGTTTCTCTCATTCTGATGATTATATTAGTTGAAGTTTTTGAAATTTAATGGGGGAGAGTGTTAAGAGTAAAGAGGGTCTTTTTCGATCCTAAAGAGTTTTGTTTTCACCAAGTGAAAAAAGGTTTATCATCCCATTAACTTATAATGATTGAACTTAGTGATTTCTTTGACCCTGTTCAGATAGAGCATGCATTTGATTTTTTGAGTGAATTTTGAGTATTCTTTTCATTGAAAATTTCCCTAGATTGGTTTCCATTGACCTCTTTCTTTTTAGCAATCTGTTTGGCATAATGATTTCAAGATGCATATATTGGTTTAGTTATGGTTCGGACTCAGTAAAGGATGAAGGGTTTTTATCAAATAAATTTCAGTTTTCTTCTCATTTCAGTAGGTTTATTAAAACTTTTTATCATTTTGTTTGCGATTCTTGATAAAGTGGAAAATAAGTGGGCACGCCAAACACATTTTAGCTAGTAAAGTCTATTGGTGGGGGTGCAAGTCTGATTAAATCTCTCCTCTGTATTATATTGGGTTGGTTTTGGATAGAGAATGGCTTCCATATGTTGCACAACCACCAATTAGACCAAGAAAATATCATTCGCTGAGTTTTGTGCTTTTATGGAGGTGATTATGGTGGAATTTTCTTTACAAGAGAGAGAAAGAGAGAAAGATGCTGACAGATGGGATGAAGAGAACGGAAAGTAGGATCCGCAAAAAAAATAAATAAAAGAAAAGACATCAAGGAAAGGTTTAAGATGTTGAAAGCTAGGACTCACAATGGGTGAAATAGTCCAAACACTTTGTTGGGGAGTGTTTTAGTAAAATATTTGTACTTTTACGTGAAATACATTTATGTATGTATGTATGTATGTATGTATGTATGTATGTATGTATGTATGTATGTGAGTTTTAATAAAACTTTCATCACCCATTAAGTTATTAGATATACAGAAAAATATCCATTCTTTTGGAGTAATTGGAATTACAAGTAAAAAACATACGCGTCATTACACTCTGGTAAAAGTACTTAAAAGTTGAGGAAAATTTACCAAAACAGTCCCAAACCTATTGCAATTGTGCCAATTCAATCCTAAACTTTTTTTTTTGGCTAATTGAATTCTAAACCTTTTTCATTTGTGCCAATTTTGTTTATCCGACTCCAATCAATTTTAGTTGGAAATCACTGACATGGACACCGGGGCGTCCTACGTGGTATGGCCGGCGCCGACGTGGATATTTTTATAAAATTGAATGCTAAAAGATTTATGCAATTATTTCAAATTTCATTCAAATTTGCCTTAGGTGAAGGATTAACAACTTTTTTTTATTTCTTTTTCCTGCTCATCTCCTACCATACCACTACTATTTTTGAGTTTGTCCCCTACATCTCAGCCCTTACAGAAAATGATGTTATTGCAGCTGGAAGGGATCAGTGGGAGATGCTGTCTGCGAGGGAGAGATTGGTTTTGACTAATGTTGCCTTCTTGAGTGTGTGTGTTTAAGGGCATTTCAATCTAAAAGGGACTTCCAGCTATTTTAGTATAAGGTAAAAAAATGATGAATTCTTAGGGTCCGTTTGTTTCGCGAAGAATGAATGATTTGGAAAATATTTTTCTAAAAATAATCATCAACGTTGTTTACAAAAGTGATCGCATGGAAAAAAATTTCATCATCCACAAAAACATTTAAACAAAAATTGTTGTCGGTAATGAAACATTTTTTATTGAGTAATTGCTTTAAATGGTACGAGTGGTCGTTCTTAGAAATATATTTTTTAAATTATTTATTTTCCGCAAAATAAACAGAACGTTTAGTTTTAAATAATCACTTATATAATAACTAAATAAAACTTCAATAGCCAAAGAAAATCAGCATTTATTTCAAGCTTTAGTGTTCAACTCTTTTTTTTTCTTATAAGAAAAGCGTAACCCAATAATTACTCAGATCTCTGACTTTAACAAGTGGAAACAAAGAATACAAAAATTATTCAATTCTTGTGTTGACATGGAACAATTTTTCTATCTCATTCGTCAAAGATTACAACTCCTAATGAGCAAAGAAGATAATAGAGTTACTGTCGTATTACCTCTTTTTAATCTTGTAGAATCACGATTTTCTCCATATTGATTTATATCTATAAAAGTTTCTCATTCATTTTACTGGTGAGCATGACGGATTTATTTATTCTTCAGGGACCAAAATCACATTACAAAGCCGGAGACCGCATTTATTAAGGGCCTTTATACGTACATAATTCGAAATATTCGGAAGAAAAACGTGAATATGACAAAAAGAAAGAGTTCTTGTAAATTGTTAATAAAGCAGATCCACATCATCTGCAATCCAGGCTTTCAGATTCTTGAGGCTCGATGGATCAGGTAACTTTTTCAAGTAAAAACAGTTCACTAGGTGAAGAGTCTCCAACGATTCTGGATTACCTTGAATCTCAAACAACTTATCACAAGACCTTATATAAATTTCCTTGAGCTTCTTCAAGTTAGTCAGGTCAGGCAACTTTCGCAGATTTAAGCACTCGTCAATGTGAAGTATCTCCAACGATTCTGGACAACCATGAATCGCCAACACATTCTTACATTCCTGTAAATGAATTTTCTTGAGCTTCTTCAAGTTAGTTAGATCAGGTAGCTCCGCCAATGATGGAAGTTCCCCGAGGTGTAATATTCTCAAGTTCTCCAAACCTTCAAGGCTTTGAATCTCTAGTAGCTTGTCACAATCAGTAACGTGCAAATATGATAACACTTTCAAATTCGAAAGATCATTCATTGTTTTTATCCTGCTGCAAAACCCGATTTGTAAGTATGACAAACTTGTCGGAAGCATAGGCAGGCATTGCCAATTATAGCAGGTGAGCTCGAGTCGCTTCAGCTGAGAAAGGAAAACGACATCGGACGATAGCGTGGTGATATGAGGAGAACGCAAGTGCAAGACCTCGAGCATACTTAGTCTTCCAATCCACCAAGGACTCGAAGCATCTTCAAGTTTAGAAGGATCCTTGAGATCACTCGTCAAATACAACTGCAAAGTTCTCAAATTTAATAGGTTCGAGAGGTCGGGCAATGTCTCCATTGAGCATGAATCAATATGTAGAGTGATCAGACTTTCTGGAAGCCGAGGAACTGCCGAAATTCTAGTGTTATTCAATATCAAGATTCTCAAAAATGGTAGCTTCCCAATATTATCAGGAATTTCTCCTCCCAAAACTGTAGATCCCCCTGCCTCTAGCTGTTCGAGCTTCTCCAACATTCCAATGGCGCTAGGTAGTTTTTTTAACAGGGCTCTTGTCCATCTTGAGTACTTTCAAGTTCTTCATGTTCCCGATTGAATCGGGTAACTCCTGAATGCTCGAACCTGATAGATTCACCTCAATTAACGAATTGAAATCTTCGATCGACTCAGGCAGTTGAGTCAAATGGTTTTCCACTAATGAAGCGCATCCAACGAAATTGAATTTATTCAGCGATCTACATTTGACCAAGTTGAGAATTTCCAGTTTCTTCATCCTTCTCCATTCAGGGACCTCTTCTATAGATGTAGACTCAAGAAGAAGCTCCATTAAAGATTCCAGTGCTTCCATCTCGTTTGGTAGCTTTCGGAGACTACTACAATTCTTCAAGTTTAAGAAGACCAACTTCTTAAGGTGACTGATGGACGGATCAATTAGAACCAAACTATTACATTGTTCGAGAATCAACCGCTCTAAATTCACATGAAAAGACAAGTCTGGAGTTTTACGCAATTCTTTGCACCCAGTTAGATTTAGGACCTTCAAACCCACGGCCAACTATAAAGAAAACAACATATTGCTCTTCAGGTTAAATTAAGATAACCTATAACAAAATAAATCACATCAATTTTATTTGAAAAATCGTACCTTGATGTGGCTCCATCCATCCCATTTTTCCGTGATTTTGCTCCTTGAGAAATCAAGGATTACTAGCTTCCTCAGGGAAAAATGAGTCATTTTAAAAACCATAGGGAAGCAATTCCATGAAAGCCATCTCAACTCTGGAAGGATAAGTGGGCCAAATGTGGTTTGAAGAAAATTTGACCATCGGTAATATAGGAAACGACCTGCTTGAGTAGCGATAGAGGTTGTGTTTCCGTTGAAGTCTTGGCTATCCACTTGAAGGAACCTTAGATTTGAAAGACTTGCTAGGCATTCTTTTATCGAGGAGTATTGAGATGGTTTCTCAAACTTGAGACATATTGCTTCAATACTTCCAATTCCATGAACATCACCTCCTATCTGCCAAAATAAAAAAAACTAAAATGAAATTTACAAAAAAACCATGACTTAGAGCATTGTATCCTTCAAGGGGAAAGCAATTATATCTTTTCTCTTAACGTTGAAAAAGATTGATAAACCACACAGGTAAGTGCAGAGGACATAAATCAACTCTCATAGAAACAAAAACCAAAATGAATATGCCAGTGACCAGTCTCCTTAAAAAGAAATGAAGCTATACGATTTACCTGCATTTTCTCCATAACCTTCGATGCTTCTGCATGAGTCCACACCCATTGTTGCTTCTCTGGTTTCCTACCACTTCCTTGTCGTATAAAATTTCTTCCAACATCTCTTAACCAATCATGCATCCACAGTCGGTTATCTTCTCTAATCTTTATCAAAGATCTTTGTTGGAGGATCCCCAGAGATTGATGAGGAAGAAATTTACAGCTTTCCCACATGTGAGTCACAATTCTTTTATCAAACCCAATGAAAAAACAAGCAACATCAAGAAATATTCTTCTTTGGTCTTCATTTAATGCCTCGATGCTGATCATCAACTTCCTTTGGACATCCTCTTGAGGAAATTCTCCTAACTCCTTTAATATGGTATTCCACTCCTCAACACTTTTTCCCGATAAAAGAGAACCTATAACTTCAAGAGCTAAAGGAAGACCGCCACATACATTTACTGCTCTTTTAGAGTGAGAGATGTATTGCTCTAAGGGATAATCTCTTCTAAATGCATGTTTGCTAAAAAGTTGAAGAGAATGATCAAAATCCATGCCAGTAAGTTCGTAAGTCCCATCAACAAGTGTAGGCACATTGAGAATTCCCCGATCTCTACTAGTGATGATAATCTTACTACCTTTTCCAAACCACTCACGCTTCTGCACGAGTGCATCAAGTTGACTTGCTTTGTCAACATCATCAAGTAGAAGAAGCACTGTTTTAGAGCTTATCCTTTCCTTGATCAACTTTGTCCCTTCCGTGGTATTATTGACATTGGTCCATTTATTTTTAAGGATGGTCGATATGAGCTGATTTTGTAAGCACGTAATCTTTGTTTCTCGGATGTTGGAAAGGAAGCAGCAATGAACAAAATCATTAGAAAGTTTATTGTACACTATCTTAGCAAGAGTCGTCTTTCCCATGCCACCCATGCCATGGATTCCAACAATCTTCGTTTCATGGTTGTGTGAACCTATCATACTCATGATTTCATCCACATGATTGTCTACTTCAACTAAGCAATCAGATACTTCCAAGTAGGCGCTTTTCAACTCAGTCAAAACATTATTGACAACTTCTTTCACAAATTCACCTTTGCCTCTGATAGTATTGGAGGAAAAAACATCAACACATTAGGTTTAACTAAACAAAATAATGCATATTGGAACAACTAGACCGTGCAAGATATAATTAAATACCTGTTTGGCATGCTTTGGAGCTTCCATCCCTTTAGTGCTCCAACCTCATTTAGAGCAGCCTTCCACTTGTAGATAGTCTCATCATCAAACCGCTTCTTGTTCGCATGAGAAACAATGGTACTGCCGTAGTGCTCTGTCTGGTATTTTACCTCGGATGGTGCAACATCGTAGAAAATGGGCATGATCTTATGTCTTCTTGTATTCTTGCTCTCCACCATCTTGATTAACTCCCTAAGGCACCATGGACTATTAGCATATCCTTTAGAAAAGATTGGTATTGAAATCTTTGATTGTTCAATTGCTTGGAGAAGCTGGCCGCAGATCTCTTCCCCAATGCGAAGCTCTTCATCGTCTTTATATGCCCGAATTCCAGCGTCAATCATGCTGGTGTAAAGGTAATCTGTAATGTCCCTACGAGTATCTGGTCCTCTGAAGCTCAAAAACACTTCGAAATCGTACCCTGATGACTTCTCCATTTCCTGATTATCAGAACAGGTGTTCAACATTACTTATTGGTTCTTTGTATACGCTCTCCTTGTAAGGCTCCATTTAGTACAAAAGACAAAAAATAGCAGCAACTACTATCAATGCGAAGTTCAACCACGAAGGCTCGTGCAAATTCTCTGGGCAGCAAGGATTTGAAATGCTACCCAAATATGATAACCAGGTGCAGGATAGGGAGGCTAATTTTTTTTAGAAGCATACGTAGAGATAAGTTTTAAGTCATTGTAACAAGGTATGGTGAGACCTACCAGAAGCAAATATAGAGATCTGCTCTAAGTAATTATAGCGAAACCCTATCCACAATGCACATGCTCTTTCATGGAAAGATTTTTAGACCCTGTAGCAGTGAAAAGAATGCTGAATTACAAGTTGCGGTTTACAAATCACTTTTTTCGTGTCGTTGCTTAGCAGTTCTATGTGGAAATTGATCTTATCCATGTCTTAAGTTCCAGTTCCATCGTCTTTTGCATTTGCATAGAGATGCTTCTAATTCTTTACTTGTTGCTTAACCCGTTAGTTTGTTATGCCATGAGAGATTGTCTTTTGCAAAAATACTCTTTAGCAGGTATCCTAGCCTCTTCTGTAGTTTCATCCATGTAGATTTGACAAATTTCAGAAATTTACCACAGAATATAATGTAAAAGCTTCAAAATCAAGGGCGCTATATTTGATGAATTTGTTAGCCATTATTTGTGTAGTGAAATCTCCTGATGGCCGTTGAAACGCGGCGCCATGTTAGTACTCTGGAGGGAAATTGGTTGGATTTTGGTTAAAGCATATCAATTGCCAAAATATTTAGACAAAATACAAATAAAACAAAAGCTCATAGTGCATTGATGAATGAAATCAAATCTCACTTTCAGCGAGCTAATTGCAAGGTATTTTCAACGATCATTAATGAAAGTTTACCCATATTTATTGCTAGAGTTTCCTGCTTTTGGCTAACTGAGATTGGCCCTGTGGGTCCTCTACAAAGACACTTGTTCTTCCAACAGCACCTAAACTTCAAGATTTGAATCATTGACCTGTATTTTCCCTTCTAAAGAAGAGATGTCACCGCGCCAATTGCCTCTCTAGCAGTACTAGATTTTGATGGACTCGTGACAGAAAAGCATACAGATTCAGCAGCTTGGACGTCTCTCAAATTAGCTCATGTGTTGGAAATATAACGCGGAAACGATAGGATCTTGCAAATTAAGTCAATGCGAAAATACTAGATAAATAAACGAGGAACGATAAATGACACTAGAGATTTACGTGGTTCGGTCCAAATATTGGTACCTACATCCACGGGGAGAGCCAGCAATAAATAATCCACTATAATCGGAGAATCAGAGTTACAAATCGCTCAAACGCTCAAGTGTTTCCCACACATAGATTTAAGCCCAAAGCGAAAGTGTTTACGAATAAACAAATCAATTGGACAAAATAAACTCATTGCACAAATCTCCCGCATGTTGAAGCCCAAAGTGAAACGCTCTCGTATGATCAAAATCAAGAACGTCGTACGTACTTTCTATTTGTTCTCGCGCGGCGTCTTTTTCCTTGAGAGCTTCGTGGGCGTTCGCGGCTAGTGCAGCTCTGTGCGTGTGCGGCTTCAAACCCTCCCAGAAGATACCATGCCTTTTATACGTGTGCCCCTTCTTTCTCTTTTATTTTATTATTTAATTTCAAGAGTCAACAAAGAATAACCTTGACCAAGGCCCACCAGTTTTCCTTCTCTGTTGAAGACGTCCTTCACTTTACGTGCCATCAGAAGGATTTCTTTTATAGGCAATTTTGAATATTTTCTCCAAAAGAAAATATATATATCTTCACGATAAATATGAAATTTATCCAAGCGAGTCACATTCCGTAAACGATTCAAACTCGAGACATAAATTCAACATCATGAAATATCAGAGAAGAATTGAAAGCGTGGTTGAAGCTGCAAAAAAATTGAAGGCGTTGAAGCATGTTTCTCTCGTATATACTTAGTTCTAAGACCCTTTTTCTCGTCTCTTTACTTTTGCTCTTAGAATTCCTTCTTTTTGAATTACCTTTGTACCACCAACTAAAACGAAGAACCGAGAAAAACGAAATCAATTAATCCCACTCGAAGTAAATCAATATTTAACGTGTTAAGCTACATTGCAAATTGCGTGAATCAATCGCCGATTTAAATAAATCTCTGGTCCTACAGTTTATAAAACAATAAAAGGATGCGTGCATGGTGAAAATAACTGAGAGCGAGATTACCAGAAGTACTGGTGATATTAAAGGACCGAAATTGACAGTGGCGAGCCTGGAGGCAACAAGATACGAAACAATGAAGAAATGGTTCTTGAGTGAAGAAATGGTTCTCGAATGCTGCCTGCATTAGTCCTCGTTGCACATTAAATGGAGAAAGAAAAGAACATTCCTTTTCTTATGTCGACACAAGAAAGAAACGTGGGAAATGATACCTTTCTTGCTTTCCGGTCTTCACAGGAGATCGGGAAAGGTGTTATTTGCCTTCTCAGTTATCGTCGATACAAGAAAGGAATTTCTTTGCATTCTTTCTTGCTTCTCGTGGAGCAAAAGGGGTCGCTCCCAGATATTCGTCCTCATCATCCAAAGTATGTCATAGAGAGAGAATGACTTGATAAGAATGCTTTCCTCCACTTCGAGGACAAGATGAACCGTCTCATTCACATCATTATGGTGTCCAATAATCAGAATATTGTAATAATAATTGTGGCCCACATGATATTATTAATTATGGTTTAATAACTATTTAAGTGCTAAAACGTATTGGCTATGAAGAGATACAACTCTTACGAAAATGTGCAGTTCTTATGAGAAGTTACCGTTCATACGAAGAGATGCAACTATTATGAAGAAGTGCAATTCTTATGAGAAGTTACCGTTCATCCGAAGAGATGCAACTATTATGAAGAAGTGCAATTCTTATGAGAAGTAATAGCTATTATGAAAATATACTATTCTTATAAAGATAGAACGTGCTTTGATGAAAGGTACCTATTTAATGGATTAATGAAGGCACCTATTGATAGCCTGTATAAATAGAGCCCGCTCCTTTCTCCACCCAAGACAATGAAATGTTGTATTTTATCCTCCATTAAATAAGATACGTTAAGACAGAAAATGAGTTCAGAGGGAGAGAAATCGGATATCTTCATTTCTCCTATTTTTGCAACAATCATTTTCAAAGTTATTGCTATGCATAAAACGTATGTTTTTTTTTTGGTAAAGTATAAAACGTATATTTTCATACCTCTTAGTGTAAAAAGTCATGAAGATCTAAGATTCTTCAATTCAAAGTTTTCCACATAAAGAATTATGTTATCGCCTACAAATATGCTTTTCAAAAAAAAGCAAAATGGCATTAACAAGATAATTCCTTCCGTAGTACGTAAAACTATAATTGCTGTCAAATATTAAAGACTATCTACTTGCTTTCCATTATTAATAAAGAAGGACAAAGGTGACAGGCAAAATCGTCCCTAAAAGTCCATGATCCGCCCTTTGCCGTCCCGTCGTTGCCTAACGTGCTCTGCTAAAGAGAAGTGGCAACTGCTATGTCAAGCCCATTATTGAGCCTCTTAAGGACGGCTACAGTGTCTGACCCTAAAGATGTGTATTAGCGGCGACTTTTCGTCAGTAAGGCTCTATTTATTTTATGAAAAACATTTTTCTGAAAAATATTTTCTGATGTTTGGTTTGGTTCGCTTAATAAAATAAGCCAATGAGAAATGTAGTCAACGTAAAACTTATATTTAAATTCAAGAAAATGATTTTCTCTGTGAAAAACCAGAAATCATTTTTCAAAATATGACTAGGTATTGATAGTTGGACCCGAAATTCTATATTTGGGCACGAAAACCCCCAACCTTGGTTCTCAAGTCTCCAGTAGCCGGGCCTGGGACCCCAGTGCCCGGCCCCAAGCCCCCGACGCCCACGCACGAGTCCATCGAGGTTGGGCCCGAACCCCTGGTGCCCGTGCTCGATGCCCTGACACTCGAGCCTAGGTCCATAAAGAATTGAGTTTTCAAACTCAAACAAGCGAACCCGCATGTAACAAAAGAACATTGTCCAAGTTAAACAGAGTCAGATAAAGAATTTATAAAGATATCAATAGAACTATCCGCCTATTTTAGGAGGCAGATCGCCCCCGGCGGCAGCTGCATTCCAGCAGCACTAGCGGTCCACGAGAAATCTACATGAATAAAAGCACTGTCTTCTTTAGTGGTTAGTCTGTTGTTGTCAACATTAAGTGATTAAATTAGTTACATTGTTTCAACAAAAGAAGAAAAGAAAACTCAAAGAACCTAATGCAAAGGGCTGTGGCTCGGACGCCATCACATCTAAGGAAATTGCAGTTATCAAACAAAGTACAGACACACCTTAAGGACATGAAAGGATGCAAAGCATTGCCGAGGCTTACAAGTAAGAGGAATAGCGTACCACCTTATGAGATTGCAGCGACACAAACACATTCCATATAATTAAAATGGTAATCCCCAACTTGACGTTTTGAGAAGTACAACTAACCTGAAGAAAACATTTGAATCTTTTACGCGTCTACTCTTTAATGAGAAAGGCAGTGCAATCCAAAAAGCAAATACTTGTAGAATCCATTATTAAAATCATGCTTTCTTGTTCAGCTAGTTCATTGGATGTTTCTTAGCTAGTTCTTACACAGCATTCTAATGCTTATCGAGCAAGAGAAAAAAGAAACAAACACAAAATCAAAAATCAGTTCGAGAAAATGCGCAAGTCTTAAGACATTAGAATCACCTACATTAATCTACCGCGCAATATCCTCGAGCACGACATAACTATTCAGCTAGGAAAATTGTCCTAAAAGTCATAGCCTAGTGTATTTTTGTCAATTCAGTCCTAAACTTTTTAATTGTACTAATTGAGTTATAAACATTTTTATGTTTTGCCAGTTGAGTTCATCCAGCCAATTTTGTCCTGAAGTTGCTGACATGGAAGCCATAAACTTTTAATTGTACTAATTGAGTTATAAACATTTTTATGTTTTGCCAGTTGAGTTCATCCAGCCAATTTATTTGTCCAGAAGTTGCTGACATGGAAGCCGATCATCCTGCGTCGGCCATTCTACGTGGCACAACCTAGGACGGCAGCATGGTCAATTCTGTCGTGGATATTTATAATAATATTTTAATATTTTTTCGATTTTTTATCGTCTTTTTCCTTTTTTCCTTTTCTTCTCTTCTCCATCTTTTCTTTTCTTTTTTTTTTTTTTAACTATGTTGACGAGGGCCATCGGGCCCTTGCCGGCCGTGGGCGAAGGTTGCAGCCCTCACGTAGGTCTGGGTAAGGCAGCCTTGCCTGCGGCCGCAATGGTCTGGGCGAGGCCAACCTCGCCGGCTACGAGTGAGGGCACCGTGGCCCTTTTTAAGTTTTCGTATTTCTCTTTTACCCCTTGGAACTATTCATCGTTTCCTCCTTGCCAAGTCTATGGTAGTTCTCATTGCTTCGCCAATGCTCGCGTTGGGCGGCTTATGTAGCAATCGCCTGGGTCGGCCGACGCTCAATTTGCATATTTGGGATTGGAGGAGGAAGTGGCCGGAATTGTCGGAGCAGCTGGAGGGACACCAGTATAATGTTCGCTTGGGGTCACGACCCTAGGTGAGCCAGATCTGGACTAGAGTCGAGGTTGCGCTCTTTTGAACTCTCCTCTCTCTCTCAATCGACGTCGTAATCCTCTGTTTAGAAGTAAACTGAGTGGAGCGAGCGCAGTCATAATGATGGTGGTGAAGCTAAAACCCATCGAAGAAACTCTTGAGACCTTTAAGGAGTTTAGCCAAGTCATCGAGGCTTCCCCTGAGGACGAGGAGTTTAGTACTAAGTACGCTCAGCTCAACCCTAGTCATGGAATTCGTTTGATGTCCATCCTATGGCCAACAAGGGCATTGTGGCCCTCGCCCCAACCATCGCGATCGCAAGCGAGGCTGGCTTGCCTAGATTTGGGCGAGGCTGCCCTTGCTTGCGGTCGGCAAGGGCTCAACAACCCTCGCTAAGTGGCCGGTGAGGGCCTGGCGACCCTTGATTGGCATAATAAAAAAAACAAGAATTTTTTTTTAAAATAATTAAAATATTATTAAAAATGTCAACGTCAGTGCCGACTGCGCCATGAAGGAAAATTGGCATCTACGTCAGTGATTTCCGGTCAAAATTGGTCGAATGGACTCAATTGGTAATAAGTGAAAAGGTTTATGACTCAATCGACATAATTAAAAGGTTTAAGACTAAATTGGCAATAGTGCAATAAATTGAGGACTTTTTGAACAAATTTTCCAGCTTATTTCATGTACTTTCTTTAGTCAAATAAAAATGCAGCATATAAAGAATCATTTATATGACCAAAATATGGTTATTTTGACTTATCTTAACAGAAAAAATATAGTAGTATATGAGCAACAAAATTCATTATCGTATACAATATTTATATAAAGTCTTGTAATACAAAAACTTCTATTATAATATGTAAGTTTTTCTTGTTTGTAATATAATTTAGGCAAAATCACGGAAATGTCACTTTACTACATGCGACTGGTCTATACGTTGTCACTTCTTACAGAAATATAAGTAGGGAAAATCAACGCAGTTGTGACAGGACCGAAAAAAGACTTATATCATAAGTTATTAAGTTTACTTGAAGTATGTTTCATCAGAGATTGTCTATCAATGACCATATTAGTTAAAAGAAATGCAAAAAATGACACTAACCTAGTAGTTGAGTTTTGTTATTACTTCCTACTAAATGATCAGAATTAAGGAAAAAATTATGCTTATTTGTATAAATTTAATGTGGTACCATCCAATTTTTGTATTGACATGTCACATGATTATTATGTGACCGAGAAGTATACACGAGATAAAAAACTCAAGTACTTTACTATCCCATATCGGTACTATATAGGTTTCATAATCATTGGAATTTTTACCATGTTTGTAATTCGTTTTACTGAAAAAGAATGAATACTTTTCTATTAGTTTAGAAGTTTTGTCAATAATAAAACGTAGGATGCATGATACAAATTTCATATCACCGAGTATAAATTATTACTCATAATCGAACCATCCACCCGCTTATAGCCACTTTTATCACCGGTAGCGCAACCACGACCGCCACCAACAATTACTATGGAAAGAATATTGCATAGACCATACAATAACTTCTCTTTTATCCCGGCCACAATCATCTGTTGAGTCACTCTCTTTCATGTGGTCACTGTTCTAAATACGTCGGAATGTTGTACCTTTGTTAGAGAAGGTGGTGGTAAAGAAGGAGAAGGATTGATATTTTTTTTTGGTGAAGAGTATTTGTTCATCGTCTTATTTCAAGAATTCAATTATGTGTTCAAAAATAGATGATGCAGAGTAAAATGGAGATAAAATATGAGGGTGCCATTTGACATTTTCCGAAAATGCTTGACGAAGTACACTTAAGATGCAGGATTGTTCTTTAACGAAAATACATAGAAATGTAAACTAGGAATATGTACGAACATGCAAACGGAAGTAAGAACGAGCAATTACACTGAAAATTACATAAGCGCATAAACTCTTCCAATTCAGTTGACAACGTAGGACTAGTTAGCAATTACACTGAAAATTACATAAGCGCATAAACTCTTCCAATCAAGGGCTTTATTTCTTCGAGGATCACGATGAGCGCGACGATGAATGCATAGTCAATGTTTGGGTAGATCGTGACCATAAACTTGTCCTTTCCCAGCAACAAACTTTGAATGCTCGTCTTCTTATGCATCTGCACCATCTTGATCAATCAGACTTTATGATATGTTCATGATTTTCAAGTCAGATTTCAAGTCTATTCCTTACCTGGGCGACAATATTAGAAGATCCTCCAGCGTAGATGACACAAGACCGATCAAACCAGCTACACTTGACCTTGAAGTCGCTGACATCCTCATTCCTGTTATTTGCTAGAAAAACGTCTAACTGGGTCTTGAGTCGGATCACTGAACTCGTTTTGGCCGTGAAAACGAGGTCTCTCATGTCCGAGCTCTCCCCTCTGAATGCTTGCCATCGACTATGAGCAGTTATTATCTGCATCAATCATCTTAACCTAAGCCTCTTGATAACAAAACATCTTTTTCATGCGGATTCTGCATGTTATATAGTCTGCAAATGGATCGCTGTTGAACCTTCATTTCACTTAATCAATTCGTCGAACTTCAGTTTCTTTGGTTCATGTACTTGCCTAGTTAATAGGTCCTCACTCGTCTTTAAGGCGTAAACAGTTACCGCCTTCTTCACTGTTTCTCACACTCTCAATAACTATTCACTCACTCCAATTTCTCGTTTTCTGTACTGTGTTTTGTACATATCTGTGTCCTATTCATGCTATATTTCTGTTTGTGTGTGTGTGTGTGTGTAACGACCATGCGACGGTGTTAGGTATACAAATACAGAAAAAAGAATAACTGGGTGTCTAGCTCTAGAACCAATGCAAAGCAACTGTAGATATCTAATTCTAGAACTGATGGTTACATTTGTTCCCGAGTATTAAAGAATTCACTATGAACACCCATTACTTGTGTAGAGTTACATTAAAGAGCAAACCTTTTTCCTGAAAGTGAGGATCGGCTGCCCGGAGGCATCGCTCAAGACCTTACGGTCATGTAGGGTGAGTAAAGCTCCCTTCACTTTGAAAATGAGGTTGCCATTGTTGTCGGTGACCACGGGGTTGCCATCGCTTAGGGTCATCACCTTCCTCACAATGGCCACATCCACCGGGTTAGGGCAACAATAGGGAAGCCCCACAACGGGTTGTGGAGCAGATTGCATTGTACCTGCTGGTTCTGCCATTTGAGCTGTGTGTATGTGTGTGTGTGTGTGTGTGTGTGTGTGTGTAGGGGGGGTGGGAGGACCTACGGGTTTCCATATTAGGGCGTCTTCTATATATAATGACACCTAATGGCAGAAAGTGTCAGTCTGGAAAGCAACTTAGTTTAACGTTTTGGGATAGATATATTGGAAAAAGGTTATCTACGCAAGTCTCGGTCAATTGTTACGTTATGTCAATAAGCTAGTTGCGGAATGAACGTGGGTTACAGGTGTGGTTCTGTCTGGCTCTGTTCTGGCTCTGCCTAAGTCTTGGTCAATTGTCACAATACGAATTTCATATTGAAGCACTATGGAGTATCTTTATCGGTAATGATACACAACTACATTTTAGGGTCCGTGTGAGATTTTATGGGACTACTGTCAATTGTTCTAAAAATTTAAGTTATTAGATGAAAGCGCGGTTTATTATTTAAATATTCTAACGCTTTCCCTCATGCTTAGTCTGATTTTTTTGCCCAAAACTAAGCGTGAATATATTTAATTAGAGAGACAAATGGGGCCTTGAAAGATTTGAACTGATAGCCTTATGCTCTGATACTATGTGAAATTATGTCGAACCACTGCCAGCTGTTATAAAAGTTTAGACTTTTGAGTGAATGTGGATCTAATTACATATGTTGATGGCTCGGACTTGGGCTCCTTATTAACAATCTCCCCTGGCAAAGGCATCGAGCTTTTGACGCGGGCTCCCAACAAACGGTATCAGATAAAAGCGTGATTTATTGTCAAAATATATATTCTTACAGTCTGGGAAGCAAATTGCATCATACCACTTGATTGTACCATTGAGAGCAATCACACTACTCTCTCTCCGTGGAAACTTGTAGAAATCGACTATCTAGAGAACTAATTTAATCTAACGTTGTTGGGAATATCAAATTCACTGGGAAAAGGTTATGTTAAGCCTTGTTGTGCCTAAGTCTTGGTAAATTGTAACAAACTCAATTGTTTAAGAGCGGCATCGACTATCAACATAACTAACTTAATCTAACGTTGTTGGGAATATCAAATTCACTGGGAAAAAGGTTATGTTAAGACTTGCCGTGCCTAAGTCTTGGTCAATTGTAACAAACTCAACTGTTTAAGAGCGACAGGGAAGTTGACTTTTTTTTTTTTTGGGTCGAATCAGGGAAGTTGACTTTGCATGCTGGTTTTTTGCCACCGAGTCTTTTAGGCTATTGGTAATGCGTTGGTGCGTGCAGATGAAAGATGAAACTTGTCAGGTGAATTTAAATGCATAAACGATAGGTAGATCTTTAACTTTAATTAGAAATTGAATGGATATGTGCACTGAAAGTTCTAAAATTTATCATGAAAGTGTAATTGAGTCTTAAAACTTGCAAAAAGTGTAATTAAGTTCTAAAACTTATCAGATTTGTTCAATCGAGTCCTTTCATTAACTACGTCCAATTTAGCTAACTGAAAATGACGACGTATCTTTTTTTTTTCTCTATCCTGCATGGCGATCAGATGGCAAAAACGACGTCGTTTTTGTTTAAATATGATTTTTAATATAAATTTTATTTAAATTAAATTTTAAAAAGGGGAGAAACCAAGCAGTGAGAGCTGTAGCCCTCGCCGGGAAGGCTGCTAAGGGTGGGAGATGGCTGGCGGGAGTCATCGGGGACCCTCATCGACCGCAGGCAAAGGCTTGCATGCCAACGGCGGCCTTTGCTTGCGGTCCGTGAGGGCAGGGCAGCAGCGACGAGGGCACCGCCAAGTTTCTCCTTTAAAAAAAATAATTTAGCTTATTTTTTAAATTTAATTTAAATAAAATTTGTATAAAAATCAGGTTTGAACCAAAACGACATTATTGTAGTCTTATGTTTCATTATTTAGCCACGTCATCGCTTAGTGGGGGAGAGAAAATATTAAAATAAGCCATGTCAGCATTTTTCATTAGCTAATTTGGACGGAGTTAACGAAAGAGCTCGATTGCACCAATTTGAGAAGTTTTAAGATTTGATTGCACTTTTTGTAAATTTTAGGATTCAACTGCACTTTCGCGACAAGTTTTAGAACTTTTAGTGCACATCCCGAAATTGAATGTTATAAATAAGAATTAATAGTGTGTGGGAAAACATTGTGCGGTTTAGGATTATCGAGCAACATTTTACTATTTGTAGAATTTCCTTGAACAATTAAAGCTACGAAGTTATATAATTATCTTGTTTACTGTTTGCCAAAAAGGGCGTCCTTTAGTACAAATATTGTAATTGACCAAAAAACTAATAAAAATAAAAATATTTTTGAAAAAGTACTTTTTTGTAATTGGCAAAGTAGACAAAAATAGAACTACATAATTTTGTATATTCCGTAGCATGTGCATAGGTATCATTAGGGCAACTGGTTCTAGGGTGGGCCGGTTCCTACCTTAAAATCGAGAACTGAACCGGAAGCGCCAGTTCCCAATTTGTGAAATCGAGAATTGGCCAACATGGGAACCGGACCAACCGGTCCGGTCCAGTTCCCGAGTGGGTTCAGAAATTAGTCGTTGATGCTTTAGCCGCAAATTTGAGCGCAGGGACCTCATATAATTATCAATTTTGTCCCATCACAGCACTAATAGATAAAATCAAAGCAAAATATTCGTAATCGGCTCTCCAAACCAAGAAACATAATGGACCTTCTCACAGTGCAATTCCTCATGTAGACCACTCTAACTAGGTATTTTTGTGTCGGACCGGAGAGGGACTGAGGACTTACAGGAGAGGGAGTGATGGACAAAGGGTGGCGTCGAGCCGTGAGCGAGAGGGAGACGTCGAGCGAGAGAGACAAAGGGTGGTGTTGAGTCGCGAGCAAGAGGGGCTGAGGACAATGAGGAGGGAGGCGTGACTCGTCAGACTAAGAGTGAGCATCACCGTCGTGAGCGAGAGGCATGATTGAGAGTCTAAGAGTGAGCATCGTGAGCGAGAGAGAGGCGTGAGTGAAGAAAGGGACAATTAGGATTTTCACTTTTCAGCGAGATTGATAGTGAACCGTGAAGAATGGGCAATTAGTAATTAGTGTTTTTAGTATTGTAATAATAAGAATTAAAATTTATATATCGGTCTGGTCCGAGTGGTCTGGGTGAGTGGATCCACACCTGAAACTAGACCGATATTCACCGGTTCCAATTTTTAGGAATCCAGAATTGCCCAAAATTGACCGGTTCGGTGTGGTCTCGGTTCGGTTCTTTTGCTTACTCTTAGTGTTTATAGACTGTAGCAAGGGACTATCTAAGGTAACGCAATATCCATACTGTCCTATCCTAATCTGTAGGATTAATTTTAATCAATTGCGATTATAAATAATCAAAGGAAATATACATTATTAAGAAGAGATATATTTGTAATGTATTAAATATACTCTTTGAAACCCGGCCCGAAATAAAACTTTATTGTAGGCCTGGTGGCCCAGCCCGGACCTATAAGGCTAGAAAAACTCTGGCCTATATGGGTTTTTGGGTCACCGGTTATTTTGCTCATCCTAGTATTTAGTAATGCCTTTATCAAAGTTACAGCATCTCAAAGATGGAGGGAGAATTATTAAAAAGCTGTGGCATTTATTTTGAAGGAAAAGCGCAGAGCTTTTTTTCCCCCTAAATCACGTATTGTAAAGTGCAGGATTTTAAAGGAACATGGCACGAACTAGGTAAGTGACCAAACGTCGCCTCTTCCTTTCCTCGCAGCGAGTACTCTTCCGTCCTTTCTTGTCACGGTTACTCGTCTTTCTTGTCACGATTGATCTCATTAAGAATCACTACGAGTACGGTTATAAAAGCATGGTCGATGTTGGGATAGACAGTCACTGTGTAGATGTCCCTTCCGATTGCCATGCTTTGAATCGTCTGCTTCTTGTGCATCTGCATAGCCATATGACACCGTAACACCGCCGATAGTTAGGTTCAGTTCGATGATCAACCGTGCTTTTCTCTTCTTTGTGCTGACTAGCTGCTTCGTCAAAGATCGCCAAAGCAGTTAAGCTAATTCGCTTTGTGGTCCTGTTTGGTCCGTCGGAATCGAAGATACAGAAATGGAACGATGAACAATCTGTATCTAAAGCTGCTTATTCGTGTCTAAATGACAGATGATAATGCTTATGAGCTATCATTGAATCCGCCATCTGAGTATTCCCCGAAATTAGGGCAAAAGAATAACACACCTGGGCAATTATGTTGTTACTGTCTCCGATGTAGATCGAGCAAGACCAGTCTGTCCAGCTTCCTTTGACCCGATAGTCGCAGGCGCTTTCGGATTTGTTGCCGGCTAGGAACACGTGTAACTTGGTCTTGAGTTGGAACATTGAGGACGTTTCGAGCAGTAAACAACAGATCGTCTGGCTCTGTGCTTTCCCCTCTGAAGACTTGCCATCTCGAATGTGCAGTGATTTTCTGCATACGAAATGTTTGGCGCCTAAGTAAGAGGGTTTAATCAAGATATAAATTATAGCAAATACACTCGAAAAAAAACTTATCAAAGATACTAGTGACACTGGTAGCATGATCGAAATGCGGAAAACACGTCGAATCATAATATTGTAACTAAAGCTCAGTCTCGGCATCTGACTATCTAGAGCATCACTGTTGTCATCGTTATCATCTTATTATTGTTTAAATGCGATAGACCTCATTGAAGGATCATACCAGAGACAACATAAACCCCTTCCCCTTTGACCTCATAAGGAGAAAGAGGTAGAGCAAGAAGAAGATTGTTCATTTTGAGAATCCTTTAAGAACCACCAATCTGGAATAGCGTTAGAGGGGGAAATTCGTAACTCTTTTTTTAGACATGAGAGGGTGATGAGTAGGTTTTGTTGGTGATCAATACCATATCATGACAGAAAAAGAAATGCGTTTCAATTCTCTTATCGGTTGCTTCGTGAAGATAAGTGACAAATTCCAATTTAAGATAAGAACCTTTTGTTTGAAGGTCAGGATCGTGTTCCCCACCGCGTCTACGAGGGCGCGCTTCGTGTGGATCAAGTTGAATACGTGCTTGACCTTGAAGATCTCGTTGCCGGCGGAGTCAGAGATGGCAAAGTTCCCCTCGGTGATTGTGACGAGCTTCTTCACCATCCCGAGATCAATCGGGTAAGGGATGCTGTATTGGGGCCCGACCACCGTGGCAAGGGGCGGCAGCGGGGTTTGGAGCGGTGTTCCAGCCATGGCGAGTCGATGAGGAGGGCGGGAGAGGGAGGAGGTGGGGGTTGCAAATGAGAAGGGTTGATCATTGTGGTGCAAATGCTAGCTATGAAGATGGTCAAGGCAGGCTCGTTCGTTAATTTTACGAATAAGCACCATTGTTTTGAAACAACGAGCGGATGATTAACAACAAGACATGGACAGTTAAACGAATTTGTCTGTTTCACCTTTTTTCTTTTTTCTTGAGTCGCGTTTTTTCCACTTCTCCTTTAGTTTAAATACTCATTTTCTTTATGTTTTGACCATACATCCCTTGTGGAGCCCATCACTATACAACTCTAGAAGAGTGATTTTTTTTAATTATTCGTCCTTCTTCTTTTTTCTTGTGGTCCCACTTTCCTTTTTCTTCTTTATTTCCACCTCTCTGACGTCTCAATTCTTTACTTTTGCAAATCGTCTCTATATTTTCTCTTTGACAAGCCACTCTCTTAGGCCTGCCACTCCTTCTCTTTCTTCTTCAGTAAATCTATCCTGCATCTACAATCCCCCAAAAACTGCTTACTTTAACAATCCGCACACTCATTCGCTATCGGAGGTACGGTTCTGGCGAAAGCTTGTTTTTTTTTTCTTTCTAGTTTTCTTGTTCTCGAATCATGCTCATCCCAGTTTCTATTGACTATTTCTTGATATCTTTTCTTAAAAGTGAATTTGACTTTTGGGTCGTGGAAATTCTTGATTTTGTGATTCAATTCTGCGTTTAGAGCATAGTGTGCATCAAAACAGTGCTTGTGAATCAATTACACAGTTGCTTTGTAGTTTGTAGCATACTTACGTCTTATAAACTTTTTCTTCCTTTGGGTTCAATTTCTTATTATCATTTCCATAAGTTCTTCATCATCAGTTTTGTGACGCTATTATTGCTTCTCATTAATTGACTTGTTGGAAATAATGATACATGATATGTTTAATCTGGTTGTTTGATCTTAGGAGAATTAAGGTAATCTATTTTCTTTGATGACAATGGAGGCCAAATGCAATTTGCAAGAGTGAAGAATTAAGACGTTAAAGGCCTGAAAAAAAGAAGAAGGAAAGTGAAACCCGCAAGGAAAAAAAAAGAAACGATATCCAAATAATAAAAAAAGATTACTTTTGTAGACTTGTACTAGAAATGGTGGGCTCCATAAAGGATAATATGATCAAAACACAAAAAGTAAGAGTCTCTAAGCCAAAGGAGGAGTGGAAAAAGCGTGGTCTTTTTTTTTTATTTTCTCTTTTGGTTGAAACGTTGATTTTCTAAATTATATGGATCAATGATGCTGCCTCATCAGTTAAAACACCTGGTTTTGAGCCCTCTGTTTCCTCCTCAATGTAACTGATTTGAAAGATGCTGTGAAAAATATCGTTGCACAAGCCGATCGAATCTTTGCAATTAAATTAGGAGCGAGAAGAAATCGACAGAGAAATGAAACGAGGAATAATAATAGATGTGAAAGATTTATGTAATTTTGTACGAATGTCGAAACTTACGAGCACGAAGAGAGTCAACTGCCAATAATCTACTTATAACTTGGAAAGTTATACGATTATAATCGTTCACACATTCGAGTATTTCCCAACCTCGACATTACACCCAAACCCATAGTGTTCACACTCACATAGATTGGATGTAAATATTCTGCACAAATCAATCGGTGTCTTTGCTCTTCTTCTCATCTTCTCATTTAGGCTTGAAGTGCTTTCATTTTTTCAAATAAGAAGTCTGAAATTGATCTTGTTTTAAATAAGGGCATGAATTGGTTATGTTAGTCTCAAATAAGGGCTTAATCTCACCTTCTGGTTAATGGCATTTTCGTCCTTTACTTTTTTTGATTTTTTTTTATTTTCTTTCTTTTTTCCTTTTTCTGTTTTTTCTTTCCTTTTCGCCAGTGGCCAGTCTCAGACGATGGTCGACCACCGGCGATACCCAGAGAGGGCTGGGCGAGGCCGCCCTCGAAAGCCATTGGCAAGGGCTTGTGGCCGGTGCTGGGTAGCCCTCGCCAGATCTGGGCGAGGATTGCCTTGCTTGCTGCTAGCGAGGACTTGGCCCGGTTAGAGCTTACAGACCCTCATTGAAAATCGAATCATTCTGCTAACTTCGTCCAATTTAACTAATGGAAAATGCTGATGCGGTTTTTTCTATATTTATTTCTCTCACATGGCGTCCTACGTGGCGTTAATGTTAATTAAAGCACTAAAAAGAGTCGTTTTGATCTAAATCCTAATTTTTACACAAAATCTTAATTACATTAGGTTAAAAAATCCAAAATATTTTCAGTAAAAAATACAAACTCAAAAAAGAAAAAAAGGCAAAACTTTAAAAACAAGAAGACACATATAAAAGAAAAAGAAAAAATCCAGGCTCTCCGCCTATGACTGCTGCCCTATTGTCGATGGGCCGACGCCCCACTGACGATTGGGCGGCGACTATAGGCAAGAGGGTTGGCTCGATCCCTGGTCTTTCAAATAATGATGAAAAATATATTTACTCAATTCCTTAATCATTTCATGCCTGTTTTTTTTTAAAGATTTATTTAGACTTTTATTTGAAAAAATGAGAAATGTCAAGAGGATGGCTTACGAATCAAAGATCTCTAGACTAGAAACCCAATCCTATGGACACACTTTTCGTCCGAAGAACGAATCCAGGATAAGAACAACGCGGGGTGGTATTGCTTCTGACGGAACCCATGTTGATGAAAGCAGTCGTCGTCCATTCTTGAAGCTTTCCATTCACAGGTTGATAACAACGTTCGTTTTTATGAGCAATTTTTTTCCTGAACAGTTGTCATGGTCTAAGTGACGCTTGAAATGAACGTGCTTCGGTTGATCTCTATACAATCTTGAATTGTTGCAGATAGATTGACTGTTTTTGGTTTATGAGCAAGATTGTTTGACCCATTAAGCAGTAAATAAAGTACACAGTTCTTTGCTGGTGGTTAGCTAATAGTTGCCTTCTTGTTGTTCGACGGAATGCCTGAATGAAATAACAGGGGAGTTCCTGCCTTCATGTTGGTAGAGCAGCTACAGTTTGGGAATATCTAAAGTCCTTGTTCCGTGGCCGTTCGCTTCTGATTTCAATATGAGGAGGCTGTCCTCTCTGAAGGGTGCGAACCAATTTTTGAGGAGGAACAGGAAGCGGCCATTGTCTCCGTACAAAACCAAGTGGCACCAAACTTTCCGTGCAGAACAAGCCATGCGAACTCTAAAAGACGCAGTCAAGACCACCATAGAGCCATTGCGCCACGGCGGTAATCAACATATACTGCAAAATCCTGCTGAACCCAATCTTGTTACCACTCTGGTAGACTCCTTTATTGCTTACAACTGTGAACCAACCCCAAATGCTTACCACTTCGTCATCCAGAGTCTATGCGAAACCTTGCAGTTCCACCTGATTCCACCAGTCCTCGATCACATTCGAAGCGTCGAGAAATTTGAAACTCCCGAGTACATTTTGAGCGATCTTATAGAGTTTTATGGTGATTGTAACAAAATTGAAGATGCTGTTGGTTTGTTTCTCGATATACCCAAGTTCAGGTGTGTCCCTTCTGTCTGCTCACTGAATGCTCTACTGTCAGTACTTTGTTGTAGCAGAGATCACTTGAAGATGGTGCCTCAGATTTTGCTGAAGAGTCAGCAGATGAATATCAGGATAGATGAATCGACTTTTAGAATATTGATTGGTGCACTTTGTCAGTTGAGGAAGGTGAATTATGCTATCGACATATTGAATAGAATGATGAGTGATGGATTCACAGTTGATGGGAGAATCTGCTCGCTGATACTATCGTCATTCTGTGGACAGAGGAACTTTTCTAGTGTTGAGGTTTTGGGCCTTTTGGAAGAATTGAGGAAAATGGGTTTTTCCCCTGGGCTAGTAGATTATGCAAATGTGATGAAGTATTTGGTGAAGAATAGAAGAGGTAATGATGCTTTGGATGTCTTGAATCAGATGAAGGTTGGTGGGATTAAACCTGATACTGTTTGCTACACAATGGTTTTAAGTGGGGTCATTGCTGAGGAGGATTATGAGAAGGCAGAGGAGTTATTTGATGAAATGCTTGTTCTGGGTTTGGTCCCTGATGTGTATACCTACAACGTGTATATAGATGGTTTGTGTAAGCAGAATAAACTTGAAGCAGCTGTTGAAATGGTAGCTTGTATGAAAGAACTTGGCTGCAGGCCTAATGATGCTACTTACATCATGATAGTTGAGAGATCTTGTAAAGTTGGGGAGCTGAATAGGGCAAGGCAGCTTGTGAGAGAAATAGGAGTGAAGAGTTTCGGGCTAATGTTGCAAATATATATGCTTCTGCTCGAGGGATTCAGTGGCAATGGTAAAATTACTGAAGCTTGTGATTTAGTGGATGAATTGTTGGTTAAGAGTTCACAATTTGAATGTATAACAGTTGATGAGATATTATGTAGTTTGTGCAAGAGAAGGTTGTTCTCAAAAGTGCCAGATTTACTCGAGGTGATTGTCAGGAAGGGTATTATTCCTGGAGCTATGACTTGGGAAGCACTTATTGATGACTGCGGATCTGAAATCAATTCGCTGGAGAGTAGTCTACTTGAGTTGGTAAATTCTACACGAGATAAATGAAGTGCACTTGCTTTTGCTGAATGGCGACCTTGTTGGAAACCTGGTACGTAGAAAATTTGGAATCCATGAAGAAGCCAAGCTGTAGATGATATGGCACCCTTTAGATGAACGCCTATTTGGCGGACAACGTGGCAGTGTGAAACTCTCTTTCCACCTACTGAGGAGGTAATTGACTTCCGCTGATCTGCTATTTTAATTGATGGTTAAAATGTGTTTGCTCGTGGAAATTGCATCGATACCTTTCGCATTTTTCACTTGCATGTGTCTTTCCTTATTAAGATTCATATCTGCTTCTGCATGGCATGATGTAGTATTTGGATTGAATTGATGAAGTGCACCCTTCACTGCTTTTGGGTTGGTATTTGGAGCTTAACAACCAATCATTGAAAAGTTTGACAAATAGTTTTATGGTTTCTTTATAAGATCACCTATATTATGAACTAAAAACATGTTATGCATTGACATGCCTGAAATTTTCTAGTTTGAAAAGATTGTGAAATTTCTCATAATCTTATCGGTTTGAATTTGATGCCGAAGTGCGAAAGAAATTAGGCTAAACAGAAGAATCGAAACGATAACGAGGAATAAACTGTTCTCTTAATCGATTAACAATCAAAATATCCAAAGTTTGCTCAAACGAAACCCTAAAACAAGCTTATATATCCCCAAACCTAACCCTATTAGGATTAATAAACATCAAAACGCAAAAATACGAAACTGCCCTTTACTAAATTAACACATAAAAAATACTAAAATAATAGAAAAACCCATCTAAACGACCTCGAATCTCGAAAATCCATCGTTAGTCACAGCCAATGGCTGTGAGTATTGATCAGCACGCCATTTCGCTTCAGCTGACCAAATTTGAGCTCAATCCGAGATCGTTGACTTCGAGCCCGTCGGTTCGTCTAGTCGCATAACTGGTCCGCCGGTCCCCTAGGTGCATCATCCTCCCCTGCTAGAGAAAGATTCGTCCTCGAATCTGCTTCGTCCTCGAATCTGCTTCGTCTTCATTGTCGTCAATCTCTTCAGGATCTTCTTCCTCTTCAGTGTAGTAAGGTGATAAATCTGCTACATTAAAAGTTCCGGATACATTATACTTACCCGGCAAATCGATCTTGTAAGCATTGTCACTAATTCGCTCCAAAGCTCTGAAGGGTCCATCAGCTCTAGGTTGAAGCTTGCCAAACCTACCTACTGGAAATCGTTCTTTCCTAAGGTGAATCCAAACTAGATCACCTTCCTTGAAGACGACTCTTTTCCTACGTATATCCACGTGCTGCTTATACTTCATGTTCTGCCTGTTGATCTGATTATGGACCTGGGAATGCAGCTCTTTGATATGCTTTGCATGTTCTTCAGCTTCCGAACTAAATTGCTTGAGAACTGGTATCGGTGTGAGATCCAATAGAGTAATTGGATTACGCCCATAAACCACCTCAAAAGGAGGCTTGCCTGTAGTTCGGTTCTCAGATCTGTTATATGTAAATTCTGTCTGAGGCAATGCCAAGTCCCACTGTCGCGGATTATCTCCAATCAAATTCCGCAGCAAATTCCCTAAGCTTCGATTGACAACTTCTATCTGACCATCAGTCTGAGGATGATGAGAGGAACTAAACTTCAAACTTGTGCCCATGCACCTCCAAAGAGTGCGCCAGAAGTGACTCACAAACTTCACATCATGATGTGAGGTTATGGATTTACGAATTCCATGCAGCTTAACAATCTCCTGCAGAAACAATCGAGCAACTTGTGAAGCATCATAGGACTTGTTACACAGGACAAAGTGGGCCATCTTCGAGAACCTATCGACAACCACCATTATTGAATCCTTACTCCGCTGCGTTCTTGGCAAACCCTAGACAAAGTCAAGACTGACATCCTCCCACGGTGCAACTAGAACAAGTAGAGGTATATACAGTCCAGCATTAGTACTCTTGGTCTTTACCACATGACATACCCTGCACTTCTCTATAAAACGCGTCACGTCACGCTCCATCCGAGGCCAATAAAAATGTTCACTCAACAAGGCCTTCATCTTATCCACGCCAAAGTGCCTAGCTAAACCGCCTGCATGTCCTTTAATAATAATAGATTCCCTCAAAGAACATTGAGGAACGCACAATCTGTTACCTTTAAATAGGTAACCCTCGATCTGAAATTGCTGAAAAGGCTCCGTTTTGCTCTTCCTCCAGATATCTCCAAAATGAGGATCATCAACATATAAATCTTTAAAAATATCAAAGCCTAGAACTTTTACCTGTATTGTAGACAGCAAAGAGTGTTTTCTGCTCAATGCATCTGCCACACTATTTAGCACTCCCGCTTTATGATTGATGGAAAAACTGAAAACTTGATGGAACTCCACCCACTTCGCATGCCTTGCATTCAATTTGTGCTGCCCATTGATGTATTTCAAGGCTTCATGATCAGAAAATAAGATAAACTCTTTCGAAATAAGATAGTGCCTCCAATGCTCCAAACTCCTCACAATAGCATAAAATTCTTTATCATAAGTTGAATACTTCCTTTTCGCCTCATTCAACTTCTCACTAAAGAATGCTACAGGTTTACATTTTTGACTCAAGACACCCCCAATACGAACACCTAAAGCATCACAATGCACCTCAAAAATCTCATTAAAGTCAGGAAGCACGAGAACAGGTGCTTCAGTCACCTTCTTTAATAATCGAAAGGCAGCTTCTGCCTCCTTAGTCCACACAAATTTACTTCCTTTCAGACAATCCGTCAGAGGTGCAATTATAGTACTGAAATCCCGAACAAATCTCCGATAAAAAGACGCAAACCCGTGAAAGCTACGTACCTCATGAATATTTTTCGGAATCTCCCAATTTGTAATAGCCTCAACTTTAGCTAGGTCCATCTGAATGCCCTCCTTGGTTACTATATATCCCAAAAAAGTCACACGATCAGTCAGGAAGTGACACTTCTTGGTATTAGCATATAATTTTTGCTCCCTCAATGTCTCGAATACCCTTCTTAAATGCTGCAAGTGTTCATCAGTCGATGCACTATAAACCAAAATATCATCGAAATATACGACGATAAACTGGCCTATAAAAGGACGAAACACCTAATTCATTGGTCTCATAAAGGTGCTCGGCGCGTTAGATAACCCAAAAGGCATCACCATCGACTCATACGGACCATCTCGAGTTTTAAAAGCGGTCTTCCACTCATCTCCAGGACACACCCTAATCTGATGATATCCACTCCTCAAGTTTATCTTTGAAAAGATAGTCGCTCCATACAGCTGATCAATTAAATCATCAAATCTCGGGATAGGAAAGCGATACCTGATCGTGATCTTGTTGACAGCTCTACTATCCACGCACATTCTCCACGACCCGTCTTTCTTAGGAACCAACAAAGCTGGCACTGCACAAGGGCTCATGCTCTCTCGAATTGCACCCTTTTCTAATAGTTCCTGCACTTGCCTCTGCATCTCCTCATGCTCCTTAGGATTCATTCTGTAAGCTGCCTTATTAGGAATAGCAGCTCCTGGAACGAGATCTATACAATACTCTCTGGTACAACATCAGCAAACTCCTCAAGTATAGGCAGAACTTGAGTTGAAATTTCTGGACTATCAAGATTCTGCTCCATGACTACAACAGCAAAAATCTCTGGGGCATTCACCGCCTCCTCTTGGAACTCTGATTTGGAAAGCAGATTACTTTTCCCTTCTTTTCTCAAATCTGAAGGACCCAGAGTAATGGTCCGACTATCCTTCTTGAAGGTATATGTATTTTTGAATCCGTCATTTTGTGTTTTTCTGTCAAACTGCCAACGTCTTCCTAACAGAATATGACAAGTATCCATTGGAACTACGTCACCCCACACTTCATCAGTATATTTCTTCCCAATCGAGAACTGCACTAAACACCTCTTGCTCACTTTTACCTCATTCCCCTTCCTAAGCCATGATAGCTTATATGGTTGAGGATGTTCAACAGTTTTCAACCCTAACTTTTCTACCATAGTGGTAGATATCACATTCTCGCAACTTCCCCCGTCAATTATCATACTACACACCTTTCCCCCACTAGTGCACTTAGTATGAAAGATATTATGCCTGAGCCACGATTCATCATCTACCTTAGTAATATTTAAAACCCGACGCACAACTAAAAACTCACTAGAATCGGCATAGACAATGTCCTCCTGATCTGGATCCACATCTTCTTGCTCTCCATCAGATTCATCATAAGTTGGGTCTTCATCGAAAGTTGAATTATCTACAAGTGTCACAAACTGTCGGTTCGGACAATCAGCAGCAAAATATCCGAGTCCTTGACACTTGAAACATCACTTGCCTGCAGCTCCTCCCCTACTAGATCTAGCACTACCCTGCTCTCCTTTTGTTGCAGATTTTGAACCAGCGCCCTTAACTGCCGCTGGGGCTAAAGAACTCCCTGCCTTCTCTCGGGACTCTTTATCTGACCACTTGGAACTGCTGCCTAACCACTTAGAACCGCTGCTAGACCACTTGGACTTACTGCTCTTTCTTTTAAACTGCCCCTCCACCTTTAGGGCTAATCTGCACACATCCTCATATGTCCAATACTGCTGTAATTGGACAACATCAGAGATCTCATATCGCAGCCCTGCCAGATATCGAGCAATCGTCTGCTCGTCTTCCTCCGCCACATCACAACGCATTCGCAAGTGATCAAATTTCTCTGTAAATTCCTCAACTGTTTTATCACCTTGCTTGACGTTATGATACTCGATAAACGCCTCTTACCTATAATGGGTAGGCAAAAAAAATTTTTGCAACAAGTTTTTCATCTTCTCCTAGCGATCCACCTTCGGCTTCCCCTCTCTAGCGCGTTGCTTTTTCACGTGTTCCCACCAAATCGAAGCATGTTTTCGCAGCCTAATAGCTACTAAATTCACTTTTTGCCCCTCAGTTAGGTCTTTAAGATCAAAAATCCGTTTTACCGTATGTAACCAATCAATAAACTCATCAGGATGAGCCTTACCATTAAACTCGGGAATCTCGATCTTCATCCCGAAATTTTGAGAAGAGCACTAATTTCCAGGTCGTACTCCTCGATTCCGCCCCTGGTTCAGAACCCCGAAAGGGTTTACGTCCTCCTATTCATCATCGGATGGATCCTCAGATTCTATTTCTTCTTCGGATTGAGCGTCAAGCCCTGCCTCCGCAAGACGTCGCTCCAAATCCTGGATTTGCCTTCTCTGTTCTTGAATTTCTATATCTCGCAGGTCTCTCAGACGCGGCTATTCATCTGCATCAGGAACGACTCCACGCCCCCGGCCTCCACGAGTACGCTGTCTTCGACCACCTCGATTCTGTTCAGCCATTGATTTAGGTAACCTATGCTCTGATACCAATTGATACCGAAGCGCGAAAGAAATTAGGCTAAACAGAAGAATCGAAACGATAACGAGGAACAAACTGTTCTCTCAATCGATTAACAATCAAAATATCCAAAGTCTGCTCAAACGAAACCCTAAAACAAGCTTATATATCCCCAAATCTAACCCTATTAGGATTAATAAACATCAAAACGCAAAAATACGAAACTGCCATTTACTAAATTAACCTATAAAAAATACTAAAATAATAGAAAAACCCATCTAAACGATCCCGAATCGCGAAAATCCATCGTTAATCACAGCCAACGGCTGTGAGTATTGATCAGCACGCCGTTTCGCTTCAACCGGCTAAATTTGAGCTCAATTTGAGATCGTTGACTTCGAGCCCGTCAGTTCGTCTAGTCGCATAACGGGTCCGCCGGTCCCCTAGGTGCATCGTTGAATTAGTCTGAGGCGAATTACTTGGCCAAACTTGCATCGAAATGATTATCTCCTGCTATATTCCAAGTTCATTCAGGAATTATCAGGGCCATTAACTATCAGAGTCCTAAGGTTGATCCACTTGCTTTAAGACCTAGGCTCTCGGTTCAAGCTTCATTGTCCACTTCTAGTGTTGCTCAGTCCACGAATAATCATAGTCAAATAATCCGTAAATTTGACATTTGCTGGCTTATATATCAAGTTATTGACTCTGCAGATTTGAATTGTTATTCCTTTCAATTCATGGATGAACTAAGATATTCTCAGAGGTTTCACACATCTATGCAAGAGTTTCTAAATGCAGTTAAGCCATCTAATACAGTATATAGTGGAAAAAAAGCAACCACCACTCACTTCCTGAACTCCGAATATCATGAATGCATTAAGCCTACATGTCAGATTTATTTTAGCATCATTTTCTAGTGATTAGACTAGCAATTCTGTTACCTGCATTGACTTATCGTCCTTTCCTTTCTTAAACCTCGGTTTGCCATCTTTTTACATCATCATTTCTTCCACCCAGCAAGTAGTACCTATAGCAACCTCCTATCTATAGAAGTATTTTTCCTTGAGGATTTAGAATCTTCGGTTGCTTCTGCGTTGTACTCTTTTATTCGGCTTTGGACATCTTGGTCTAACTTCACATAGTCTTGTGTTGTTTTCCTGTGTATATTGCTTTTCTTTCTTTCTTTCTTTCCTTGTACATTTCTGATGTTCTTGAATTTTTATTTCGACAAAATCCTTTATTTCCTATCCAAAAATATTAAAGTACTTATTCCAATTGTTCTGTAATTGTACTTTCTGGGTCTTCATTTTGCAGAATATGTATGTGGTTGCAGGAAACGGTAACAAGTTGTCATCGATCCTCGTTAGTAATGAAATTTATAAGATGAGTGATCAGACTACTTCTGAACGGTCTCTACACTCTTCATAAAGTCACTCCTCAGGTCACAGCGGTGATGAATACAAGGTTCAGAATGTCAGGAAGGAAAATTTACACCAGATATGTTCTCTATATGCCCGGAGTACTCTGCAATGTGGTTTATCTACAATATCAAGGTGATGATTTAATCTTCATAAGTTATCTGAGGATCAAATCAAGGATATCTACTGCATTTTGCGCTTTTACTATTGAAAGGGCCTTTCTAATTCATACTTGAAAGTTGAAAGATCATTCACCTGAACTCTGTCATTCCATTGGGGTTTTGCTGGGTGCTTTCTTGGATCGATCTTTCTAAATGTTGGGCACATAATTAAATAAGTTATGCTAGTTATGAAACATTGTGGCTTGTATCAATAAGTTTATTCTTGATGACTCTGAGTCTGACTACGACGGTCAGGCATAACAGTGTATCATGTCTTGGAATGTGAATGCAATGTTAGAGATATCGTTGACGTTTGTATTAATGTAGGTGGTAAGTGGATGTAATCAGGTTGTTGGAGCATACATTTAATTAGATTTTAGAGGTTATTTTCCACGTCTTACATGCAGGTCCCTTCTTGTACTCTTGTAGACGAAGTCAGTGCGATATACATATATTGTACACTTGAGACTGCTAATTTGTCATCACCTGACACCTTCCTTGTTCTCAAAGCTTCCTAAACTTGTTATCGTTTGACCGATTTAGTCATACGTATTTCACTCGATATTGTTCGTGATATGTACGTATGCGGATGTTTTTTATCTTAATACTTCCTCCAACGTGAAGCTAATGGGAGGACGAAAGCGTGAAGGACACGAATGCTGACATGCGCCGTGTGGGTAAAGGAACCATTGGAATTCGATGGCATCAAGCGATCTATTCCAGTGTGTCGTCTCCTGCAAGGCTATTGCCTAGGGCGACAACTGCCTAAAGCATGCGAAGGCAGTACGAATGAGTGAATTGAAATTGAATATGCAAAGGGAAGAGTGCAGAATTGAACTTGAATCTCTTAGGCAAAATGTCAATGTCCTTATACATCGGATCTGTTGCCGCATATCACTGACATATTATTAAGAATCACGAGTGAAGGATCGATTTAACGCCCTTCTCAAGTTTTCTATATTTGTGCAAGTGAGATGGTAGTTTTCTTGATATACAAACGTTGGTCGGTTGGTACCAATTCTGCAAGAAGACCCCATTAGTTTTTATATGAATTCTCTAGCTGTAAAGAAAAGTCAATCGGTCCCCCTTCTATCATCCACCGTGATGACTTCACATATGTAGCCACCGACATTCTCAAAACAATCATACATTATTGGCATCTCAATGAGATGTTCGCACTTACGCTTTTTCTATGTGACAATCCCGATTTCTCAAAAGCGGGATATCCGAACTTTCGGCTCAACTAATCCTTCCGGGTGTTACAAAACGGTCTCGTCTATGTATACCAAGAAAGATTGTTCAATAGAATGCCAGAGAGATAGCCTAAATAGAAATGATAATGCTCTCTCTTAAGCACTCCACTTTGAAAAGCATCCATTTTGATATTCAATCTTTGGATCCACTTTGATAAGAAACTTGGACGATCTTGGTTACAACCTATCTAGAGTGCCCACTATAAGGCATCTGATACGTAGCAAGCACAGTGTGGTTGTTTCTTGATTTTAATCTATTCCAATGTTCATGGGGTACGTTGCCAACCATGTTTAGAGGCAAATTATAATAATGGATGCCCCTAAAGGAAGAAACAAAGTTAGGTCAGCCTAGACATTGGAGGGGCTTTCAATTTCTAAATTTTGGGATGATAATGACTCTAATTTTCCCCATTAATTCCTCAAGGGCATTAGCATTTATTGAAGTAAAGAACAAAGTCTTAAAGAAAGGAAAGAAATGAATCGTGTATTTCAAGTATACATGCTTGGCAACATTTGTTCCAGTACCTAAGACGGGATTTACACGGGAAGTGTAGATCGTGGTATATAGCCATATGAACAAAGTAGCCGGAGACAGAAACATTGTAAAGGAATTCGTGCTCTGATATCACGATAAGAAACCATTTCTTGGCGAAGCAAGCCCATAACAAACAACACATGTATCAGCAACTTCTTGAAGCTTGAACACGCATGTTATGGCCGCTTCAAGCGCTGAATTGCCCTGCCCCCCACATCTTTTCGCTGTATATGGCACGAAAGTGCTGCATATACTACTCTTTATTTGCCACGGTCCAATCTATCCAAAACCATGGATTCATACTAAAATAAAATAAAATAAACTAAGACTCATATAAATTAAAAATAAGACCTGAGAAGAAAAGGTGTACTAAGTGGACACTACAGGAAAAATCTCATGCAATCATTCTTTTGGTCCAGTGCAGAATGTAATAAGTGTTTTGCTCAGTTAAATATTCCGTGAGCAAGGAGAGCATTACAAGTGCTGAAAATGGCTACTTTCTGGTTCTATATATGAGAAAGGATGTATAAAATACACCAATCCATTGAAGAATGGAGTACAAGAGACAGAAAGGGCAGCAACATTTTGAGATTTCCTACTGATAAATCCTAATTCCAAACCCCCCCAAGAAAAAAAGAATTGAAGACCTTCTCCAGTCTAAGAACCTTCGCTGCTTTTGATAGCTTAATCCTTTGAACATCTCATAGTTAATCAACAATTCGTTCAATATAATACCTACTTGAAGAAACATACATAATACACAAGTTGATCATTTACTTGCACTATTGCATAGTATGCTTTTGTCAAACATGAAATCTACAGTAGATTGATGGCTACAAATTAGTCTAAGACTTCATTTTTTATGCTTCATTTTTTATCCATAGATGCCATATGCCCAGCTTTCACACATCAGAATGAATTAGATATCCATCTCTCTAATCAAGTCAAAAGCGGGTCATTCATACCTTGCTATACTGATTGTGTAGATGAATATCCCAATTCCTCGTACATACATTATACGTATACATCTCTTTGTGTATATGTGATGCGAAGGAGGGGGGGGCGGAGGGGGGAAGAGAGAGAGAGAGGAAGGATACACAACTCACCAGGCATGCCGGAGGTAATGCTAAGAGAAGCTTTCATGGATGAATTTAGAGGTGGCCTGGTCACGATGGGGAAGAAGGGCACATGAAGAACCCACCCATGGTTCACTACACATGGAGCCGCCAAAGATATAAACAGCCTTCAGGGTTCATGACTCATGGTTCACCCAATTTCTTGGTTCTCTCCATATACGTACGGTATGAGTCGGTAATGCACGTGCCCTGCTTCTCCATCGTGCTCTTCGCACACCTTCTCATGTCCGAGAGAGAGAGAGAGAAAGAGAGAGAGAGAGAGCTTCTCTGTCGTGCTCTTTGCACATCTTCTCAAGTCGCAGAGAGAGAGAGAGAGAGAGAGAGAGAGAGAGAGAGAGAGAGAGAGTTACAAATGAGTGAATAACCATGTTAGTACTTGCTTTGGCCTCACTAATATATAACAAAGAGGAGGATGGAGCAGCTATTATGTGAGATTTAGTCTAATAAACTATAATATTAACATACAATAAAACAATTATATTCGATTGGGTTTAAGTTAAAAAACAATGCAAACCCTCATTTAGTTGAAAATAAGAATTGATTCCATCTCGTAATATTCATGAAATGAAATCATTCATTGTATATTTTTTTTCTTTTTTGTACAAGCATACAAGTTCAGGAATGAATCCATCAAACCTTCTGTTGGATCGTGGGACCGTTGATGTTTGTCGCAGAATTAGAGCGGACCACACGCATCCCCATTCCCATTGATTTCCCCCATTATGTACACTCTGTCGTTCCAAAAAAGGGCTCCGGAAATCATTCCAAGAACCTTCGTCTTTTTCATTATTTTTTATTTTTATTAATTCGACGGTGAAGTAGAAGGAAAACTTGGACTAGAAGTCCCTAAAGTTTCATTTTGCTTTGTTAAATTTTCGCCGATGATATCCTGGAAAGGTTTTTCACTCTCTAAATTTTCATGTTTTTTGCGATTAAAATTACCCGACCCTCATTGATATTATTGCAGTTCCATTTTGGAGTTGCCCATCCGCGTTTACACAATTCGGCTTTGATTTGGCTTGGTCACGTCTCGAGAGGGTGCATGGGTACTATGCCCGGGTTTTTTGAGGGCGTGGCTGCATTTTTCGAGGTTGATGACCGATGTCGACTTCGAACAGATGCATTGTCGCCGTGTTATAGAGAGATAGAGATATCTAAGGGAGGTGGAGGAGGCACCATAGCATCATCGCGGTTGGAGGTCGACTGCAAGGTTCGTGGAGATGCTGGGGGCAAGCTACAACGGTGAAGAGCTGGCGGTCGACTAGGCAAAGGAGAGGGAGGGAGGGAGCAGAAAGAGAGGATGGGGCAGTGAGACATGGAGGATAAATTTTAAAGTCAAAACAGATATTGATTATAAAACTTAGAGAATGAATCAAAATCATTATGCCTTTCAGCGTCTTTGATTAGGTAATTGCCAGAGGAATATGTACGATGGCGAACTCAAGGGAATATGTTTATCATATACAAATATGATCATTTTCCTCACTCGATACCTAAGTTTGAATCATCGCGCTCGCGTATTTTCTTTATGACACCTCAACCCTCGCAATCTTGGGAGGGCTTTCAACTTGTGCATCTTTACTCTTTATTAAATTATAAGAGCTGAGCTAGACTCTTCTGGCCAAATGGGTTTTCAACTTCCCCACGTAAATATCATAGAGCCAAGAAAAGCCACATACATTAGTGAATATAAAATCAATCTGACTTCTATTGTCAGATTCGTTTCAGCTAGAGAATGACTGGTGTGCCTTGCTTATGATGCCATTCGTGACCAAAACACATGTAAAAGCTATTTTTAGGTCAAAGCTGGCTACAAAAGAATCGGTTGATTAAACATAGTGGAGTTGGAACCTTTGTCTTCACATGAAAAATTTATATTTGGGCTGCTTTTCTTTGGCATCAAGTTCTCTCTCTCTCTCTCTCTCTCTCTCTCTCTCTAAACACGATCCAAGAACAAGACTAGACGCAACATTCTAGGGCAGGATATCTTTGGGAATAAGAAAGCAATGATGAAGAGATTGACCATAATTTAAACATGAACAACTTAGGGAGGAAGGGAGTTTTCAGATGGGTCAACATAAACAACTTGCATGGCCAAGATATCAGAACCAGAGAAGAGAAGAGGAAACATAACATGCGTGACGTCCAAATCCCAGGCTGCGTCGACTGCCGATCGCCACAGAACATGCGTGATATTTACTGTCCTGTTTCGAGAGGTTGCTGTCTTCGCTCTTGCGAAGAAATCAATGACTACCCCAGTCTAAAAAAAAAAGAAAGGAAAAGAAGAAGAAAAAGAGAATGCTCGTGAAACGTACGAGAGATTGGACAGATTTGTTCGTGTTCAGTGTTATATTTGCGAGGACTTTAAGGATATTGCCGAGTCCTTGATTTATATCTTGCAAGATCATGTACGTTTTCTATTTTACTATGCTAATAAAGTTCGATTTCTGGGAAAAGCAAATGGAGCTGGACTGAAGAAAATATATAGGGAGAATATCAAATATAAATTTAACTTTTCAACCATGGAGAAATAAACAAATTGAGGTAAATCCGACATGTATCGTCCTGGCGATAAGCGAAAAGAAGATTTTGTGTTCAAAATTTCCTTTAGAAAACTTAAGACGATTTCGAATTAGACATGGTTGTCATGACGATGGAGACAAGATTTTTGGAAGATAGATATGGAGATCAACTGTTGAAATCTTAGACGATTTTGAAGTAGATGATGCTTTTCATGATGATGGGGAAAGATTTTGGAAGATACTGCAAAAGCTGATGTCAAAGACTTTTAATCGTGATGGAAGCCGTTCGAACATTTAGATAAGGAGATAATGCAAGTTGTTGGAAAAAGGCAGGTAGAATTTGGACTGAAAATTGACTTTGTGACATTGGAGGTATCGGGTTAAAGAATTCACTTTGAGATTTTATGAGAAAATTATTTGAAAAGCCCTAAATTTATTGTACGGTGTAGGATTGAGTAATAGGAACTGCTCGGACCGGATCAAACCAGCCGGTTCTTGGCGATTTTTTGGGGGCATCAGTCTAGTTCCCGGTTCCATAGAATTGGAACTGGTGATTTTCGGTTCGTTTCCCGATTCCTGGGGTGGAACTGCCCACCAAGACCGCCCAGACCAGACCAATTATTTTATTTTTATTTCTTAAAAATCTTTAAACCCCAATCGCTCTTCCCCCTCTCACGCCTCTCACACTCACTCTTTCCCTCTCGGATCTCACCCTAATCACTCGAACTCAGCTCACAAGAGCGGTCCCTCTTCATTTGCTCTCAGTCACTCTATCTCTCCATCCTTCTCCTTCTTGAGCCTCATCGTTCGTAGTTTAGGTAAAGCTTCCATTTCTCTGAGCTCCTTTTTTGTTTTGCTTGTCATGAGCGATATATGTTTATTTTTCATGAGTCTCGATTCATCTATCTGGTTATTTGATGTGAGATTGGATCATTTTGTGTGTTGGATCTCGTTGTGGTTTTCACCATCTGTGGTATTATTCGTTGTTTTTGCTACTTGGGAGCTTGTGAAATTGAGATGTGCTGACTATAATTGTATATATCGTCCCTCTTTCCTATTTTGTTTACTCAAATCCTTGGTTGAATCGTAGTCGGTTGATCTATTGATGGTTCTACGAATGGATCTAGCAATTTAGATCTGAAAAGCTTCACATGCATTGGCTTTGAGGAATTTTCACAAGCACCTCGAGGGTTCCAAAATATGCAACCATTTTCATTGGACCACCCAGGAACTAGATCATATCTGGTTCCAGGACTAGGTGGTCTGATTCTCGATTCTAGAAATTGGGAACTGGTCCTTCTGGTCCGGTTCCCGGTTCTTGAGTGGGATTGGATTTGATTGGGAAACGATTACCCCAAGTACGACGGTCAATTCAATCATAAACCTTTCAATTGTGTTAATTTAATCATAAATTTTTTAATGATTTGTCAATGTAGTCATTCTAGCCAGTTTTGGCCTGAATTCGTTGACGTAGGTGCTAGCACTTAGGACAGCTGGTGCCAACGTAGATAGCTTTGTCATTTTTTTGAATTATCTATTTATTTTTTTCTTTTCTTTTCTAATCTTTCTCTTCTTCTTTTTTCTTTTCCTTTTTTTCCTTTTTTTTTTCATTTTCGCCTATGCCCAATTTCGGGTGCCAGCAACCTAGAGGGGGGTGAATTTTTGCAATCATTATTAGCATACAGAGAATATCATCATTATTTACACATGTCATGAACATTTATCTTACTTCATGATCATTAATATTATCAAGGATATAATCAATATCAACATAATGACCAAAAGTAAGAGATATTGAAGATGGACTAATCGTACTATGTAAAACATAGTAGGTTCTACACATGCATTCACCTTTTCTTCTATCCTTAAAATGATAATCAAGATCTGGGCTGCATTCGGCTCAAGTTCATCAAGATTTGCCCATATTTGATCTTTGCTCTTCCTCGTGTATTACTTTTTTGATATGATCATGATTTTCCCTTTTCTTTTGCATTTTTCCTCTTATTGCTCTTCATCCTTTTGTTTTCCTCCCCCTATCAACATGATACTTCTTTGCGAATAGCTTTCATCAGGGTTCGGAAATTTTCACAATTTCAAAACATCTTCTGCGTCAGCTACTGTCCCATCTTTCATTGTTGCTGTTACGATTTCTATGCTGATGTCTCCACTTTTAGTGCCGATATCATTTCTTTGAGGTGCTCAATAGAAAGTTTTGCTTCTACTTGTAACAGCATCATCCTCATGATCTTTGCCTTTGAAATTCGAAAACAAGATTCGAGTTCTTCAATCAAGCTTGTCTCAATTTCAATTTGCATGAACTCAATAAATTCTTGCACAAAAGACATTAAATATATAACATCCCAAATCATATATCATGTGCCCTTATTTTCGAATAAGTAAGAATATTAATAAGCATATCAAACATTTCAACCAAGAAATTACTCAATCTTTTATAAGGAGCTTTTAAGGACTTGCTCATATCATTCAAAATATTTTGATATGACTCTAACAGCTTGTGATTTGAATGCATAGAGCAAAATTTTCAAACCTTTGAAAGTGATGCAGTCTGAAGGCTAAACATGAGCATAAGCTGCTGTTTGTGAAATTTGCTATTATCAGAGACAGTTGCTGATATCAGCGAAATTTGCTGCTGCTGATTCTGTTCTTGAAACATCGTCAAACTTTTGCATGGATGGATTTTTTTACTACCTGCATTTTCTTATAGAAAACATGATAATTTATGTAAGATAGTGAGAATATATCAAGAAAATACCTTTCTCATCATTGTCTAGTTTAGTTGATGGTGTCATTGGTCTATCACTTTCTTGCAACTTTCCATCCCAAACTTCTTTACCAATTCTCTGGCATATTTTTCTTGGAATATGAAGCGCCGGCTTTGGTTTGCTACCAAGGAGAAAGTTCAATTCCCTCATCATGCTCATTTCAAGTTTGCTCTTCGTGATATTTGCAAATTCCTTACACAGTAGATCATTAGTAGGTCCAGAGATTATATATATATGATCATCATTTCTCTTTATGAATAGCAATGTGTCTACTTTACCTTTCTCAAACTAATTTTCAACAAGAAAAGTACCTAACCTTTCATATCACGCTTTTGGTACTTGTTTGAGTTTGTAAAGTGCTTTCTTGAGCTAACCTATATCGTTGATCCTGTTTGGATCTTTGCATCATGTGGTTGCTCTACAAACATTTGCTCTTTGAATCATTATCTAAACTTAACCCCTTTGTCAATATCTCTATGGATTTGATCTTTAGGATGACTTGAGTTGTATCTCTAATCCTTTGGTAATGTGCAGATATCAAACTTGGTGCTTTAGGTTGCTGATCTTCATAGATATCATCAATTGGTACAGCCAGTGGCACTCGTTCTTCAACATCATTAGTTTGTGCATCTTTAAGCTGATCTTCGAACCAGATATTTATTGATTCTTTCACTTCCTGCAAAACTTTGTTAAACACACGATATGCTTTGCTAGAAGTAGAATAATCAAGAAATATACCTTCATGAGCTCTTGGTTCGAATTAACCAAACCGTCATTAATATTTTCGACAATGTAGCACTTGCAACCGAATACACAAAAGCATGCAATAGTTGCTTTCAACATTAGGCGATTTTCCTCAAGCAAAACGAATCTCAAATGCATCGAGAATATAACATGCAGTATTAGCATCATTTGCAAAATGAGATGTTGATACTTCTATCTTATATAAGCATTACACATGTCATGTTTTGCAATAACTGCATGTAATATCTTACACTTGTGATAGGAAACATTATACATATGAATCATATATAATCAAAAGCAATTTAGCATGTATCATTAAGAAAAGATAATCATAAAATTTTGATACTCTTACCCAAAGTAGATATTTAGCAAATAACATACCTTTTTTTTCTGATTTATATCAATCCTTGAAATCTTTCGTTGATAGCATCATGAGTTGGACAGGATCAGATTCGTGATCTCTTGTAGAAAAATAACAGGTGCCGATATTTGCTTCTGGTGATCTTTGAGTTGATTGCTAATATCAGTTGATTTCCAATCCGATTTGCTCAATGCATTTTCTTTCCAGATTTTCTTCCTCTTTCTAAACTTTGGATATAAGATATGATTGCCTTTGGATTTCTCTTTCTCTTCAAGAATCTTAGGAGCTCTTGAATCAATGTGGCAATATCATCATCATCATCATCATCATTGTTGTCGTTGGAGCCGATCCTTCAAAGTCTACATGAAAAATGTTAGCTTTATAAGTAATAGACTTTTTACCTTTAGATTTCCGCGACTCAATGTTGCATTCGATTTCGTAAGCCATGATAATTCCAATATGCTCATCCAATGTCAAGTGTCGAGATCTTTGAGCTTCATGAAACGACGATTTTCGCATGAACTCATTCTTGTGGTAGTGCTTGAAGAATCTTGATTGCATGTTCCTCATTTGTGTAAATCTTGCCATGATCAGCAAGTCCATTCATGATGTCGTTGTAGCACATGAACATTTCTTTGATATCTCCATATGGCTTCATCTTAAAAGTCTCAAAATCTCCAAGTAAAATGTTCTGCTTCATTTCCCTTTCTCCATTGATTCCTTCAAATGTGACTTTGGAGTTGATTCCCAATCTCTATCACACAAGAAGAAATGCTCTTAAATAACATATAGAAATGCACAACGTATGAAGTAAATAACTTTAAGCAATTAGTGCAAGTCTTCTCTCAATATCGTCAAGAGCAGGAGCTAGAGGAGTTGGTTGTTGTTTTTCTGTAGCTGCTTGAACAGGAGGTCTTGCTGATGTTTGAATTGTTGTTCCATATTCAATCACATCAGCCATTTGCTTATTCATCACGACCATTATTTTTGCTGCACCTTTCAATCCATGTTGATTGTTGTGGATGAACACATTGATGAGCTAGAAATAGGTTGTCTTTCCTCTCGCTTATAACGATCATGTCGATTGAGAAACGAATAAGATGATCTTTAGACTCCGAGATTGAATGAATTCATTTGCTCAAAAGAATCCCTATAAGTAGCATTACTAGAAAGTAAGACTGCTCATGTGGATTGGGATAATCTTCTGTCCAAAGAATTTAATCAAAGTAATCACAAAAAAAAATTTCAAAGCTAAGAATGAGAGTTCGTGAAATTTTGAAGATATTGAAAATCCTTTGATAAAATGCAAACCTGGAAAACTTCAATTCAAATAAAGAAATCCTTAAAAGTAATGAAGTAATTTCAGAAATCTTGAGTTAAAAGAATAGATCATCAACAAATAGAAATTTGAAAACCGCCTCTTGTAGAGTTAGCCAAAACAAGATCTTTATGCTCTTAAACATAATGCTTCAAATAACAAGCAACAAGGCTCTGATACCAATTATTGGGGCTAACAATACAACCTAGAGGGGGGTGAATAGGTTGTTGAAGAACTATGAAAAATATTTGCGGAATATAACAAATTCAACTTAAAACATTGATAGAAGCAGTTTATAGAAATTAGGTAAATGCTGTTGTTTGACAAATCACGATGCTAAAGATCAGGTAATGCTAATACTGAAGATAAAGATGATTTGCAAGCAGATATATAGTGGTTCGGCTTTATCCCCAAGCCTACATCCACTCTCCAGACTAACAGCCGCAATATGGACTGGATTGCACTAGTAATCTGTTCAGCAAGTTACAATTGGTAAGTGCTGATCATTTACAAATGATAGATCGCACTATCAGGATTCAGCCACTGCACTTACTCTTGTACACTTGATCTTTCACACGGTTACTATACGGCAAGATCATTATAGTGAAGATCTTTCGAGAGAACGGAACAATATCAACAAGGAAAGCAACTCAGTGCAAATATTCGGATTCTACATTGTGCTCTCTCTCTCTCTCTCTCTCTCTCTCTAACATTTTGGCTTAGAAGCTCTTATCTTAAATAGACATCTTCAATCTTCCCGTTGGAGAAGTTTCGGAAGATTAACTAGCCATTAAAGATCCGTTGGTGCTGCTGTCCAGAGATGGAGCTGTCCATACAGTTCTTTATCCTGAACATTTACAGGCTACCCAGAAATAGGTTATGTAGCTACCGTTCCCTACGTTGATTGCTCTGACATTTCTGACAGACGCTTACTCATGTTCCCCGATAGACTTTCTGATCTTCCCATTGTGCATTTCCACCCTTCAACGGCTATAATCTCGAACATCCTCACATGTTCATTAACCCGATATCACCAATAACCTGATGTCTCAGCATTGACACAAACATCGTCAATCAGCTGATCTTTAGGTCCGTTGGTGCTATTTACAGAATAACGTACCAGGACATCTTGCGATCTTCTCCCAATGGATCACACCATGGATATCACGTAGTCCTTAAAGATCATTACAATCTTCACCTCATCTGTATAAGGCAGCTACTCTCACCCGATATCGATGCTGATCTTTTTTGTCCATCCAAGCATATTGTCAATTTCGACTCTACCAAACTGTTCATCTTCATGGTCCTTCCAAGCTTTACCAAACATCCTCGTTTTAAGCTTGTTCACCATCATCAGGTCCATCTAACTGTTCACCCGATCTTTGTACCTCCAAGCCATCACGAACATCCCCGTTCTTCTCGGCTTGTTCACCCTTGATCAAGGTCCTTCCAGATGTTCACCTTATCTGAAGATCCTTCCAGCTTGTAGACATATTCAATTACCCAATATCTTGTTCACGTTAGATATGAGTAGAGCACTCCTCATATTAGAATGTTATGGTGCTGTTTATGACAAACATCTGCATTTCGGCTTGTGCATATCTCACCTGGTAATACTCAATCAATACACACATTAGTAGCCTTTGATTGTCTTTGTCATCTTCAAAACAATATAGGGGATTTTCCCAATAATCACCACATTGTTGATTCTCCCAACAAAGGTAAGCAGAAGGAACGGTCCTAAAAATTCCAAGGGACATGATTTATTTGTAATAAACCTGGCCATCAGGCTAAGGATTACAAGAAGAGCCCAAACAAAGGCAAGGGTGGTGGTGTAGCCAAGCAGCTGAATCTGACAAATCAGGAAAATAATGAGAGACTGACTGCTGTGGTGGTGTTCGAGGTATCTTTGGTGTCAAATAATACCGATTGGTGGTTGGACACATGTGCCACAAATCACATTTGTGTTGAAAAACACATGTTCTCGTTTTATGAGAAAGCTTAGGAAGGAGGGAAGCTATACATGGTTAACTCTACATCAGCCAAGATTGTCGGGAGAGGAAATGTGATCTTGAAGTTCCTCTCTGGCAAAGAAATTACCTTGCTAAATGTGCTGCATGTACCAGAAATCTAGACAAATCTCATTTCTAGCCCCATACTTGTTTAGAAGGGTTTCAGAATTGTTTTTTAATCTAATAAGTTTGTACTTTCTAAAGGGGGTATGTATGTGGGGGAAATGGTACTTGTATAATGACCTATTCAAAGCCAATGTGGCTGTCATTGATGTAAACTCAGAATTCTTATACCCAAAGACTATTAATAAAGAGAAGTCTTCAGTTTATACTGTTGTGTCTCTTTATCTATGGCATGGTAGATTAGGACACGTAAATTACGGTACAATGAAAAAGGTAGCAAACTTAGGGCTAATTCCAAGATTTGAGTTGGATGCCCGTTACAAGTGTAAGATTTGTGTTGAGGCTAAGTTTGCTAAGAAACCTTTCAAATCAATTGAAAGAACAAGTGAACCTCTACAACTAATCCATAGTGATTTACATGATTTGAAATTTGTAGAAAGTAGAGGTGGAAAGTATTGGAGAAACATCTCCAAATGAATTTTTATGATACCCAAACTATCCTTAGTATAATATCTACATTGTTTAGGTGCATATATATTCAAAGGACTAAGTGATACTCATGGTGTAATTCATTGAAGAAACGATCACAAGATTGTCCTTGAAGGATCATATAAACAGCACCATCGACTACAAAGATCAGCTAAATGACGATGTCTCATTAATGCTAAAGAGATCAAGTAAATGGTAATGTTTAGATAACGGATCATTTAATATGACCGTTGTCTCACTATTATAGCCGTTGGTGATTGGACATGCATAACAGAAGATCCGGCAGAAAGGTTAATAGGTTGTCGGACAATCTGTCAGAACTGCAGCTACTGAACAGCAGCGGAAGCTATTTCAGGAAAGTTTGCAAAAGTTCCAGAAAAGGCTATATGGCAATCAGTTCCGTGGACAGTAGCACCAACGACTCTAACGGCTATCTTTCCTCTCTAAGACATCATCAACGATTATATTGAAGATGCCTATAAAAGATAAGGTTTTTGAAATCAATAAGTTAGAGAGAAAAAATAAGTGCTCACGATATTCCAGAAATCTCTTACTCGCCGTGTACTGAGCAAAAAGCTCATGTCTGTTGATAGCACTTGCTGCATTGTAATTGTGTTGAAAGTTCAAGTGTACCAAGTAATAGCTGCATCCAACTCCTGATAGTGTGATCTATCAATTGATAGGAGTGGTGTACGCTGAGTGTAACTTGTTCAGCAATTTACTAGTGCAATCCAGTCCAACTTGTGGCTATTAGTGGTGAGAGTGGACGTAGACTTGGAATCAAAGCCAAACCATTATATTTCCTTATGTGCAGCTGCTTATTTTTCTATTTATCATTTCTAACACACAAGTGATTCCTTGCCTCTCATATATCTGGTGAAACCCGATATCTACTTATTACACGGTGTTTTCTGTGAAAGTTTTTAAAACCTCTAAAGTAACCTATTCACCCCCTTTAGATTGCAAAGTTAGTCCCAACATAAAGAAATATTTCATCACTTTTGTGGATAATTGTACTCGATTTTGCTATGTTTATCTATTAATTAGCAAAGATGAAGCTATGAGCATGTTTGTCAAGTATAAATATGAGGTCGAGAACCAACTTGATAAACGAATCAAAGTGCTTAGGTCTGACAGAGGAGGAGAATACAATTCTTCCAATTTAAAGGAGTTGTGTGCTAGTTTGGGGATAATTCTCCAAACAACTGCACCTTATACTCCGCATCAAAATGTAGTTGCTCAATGGAAAGACAAAACTCTAAAGAAAATGGCAAACGCTATGCTCTTAAGTTCGGGTTTACCTCAGAACTTATGGGGGGAGGCAGTACTAACTGTGAACTATATTCTAAATAAAGTGCCCCACAGGAAGACGGGTAAGACTCCATATGAGTTAAAGAATGGAAGGTTGCCATCCTACAATTTTTTGAAAGTGTGGGGGTACCTAGCCATGGTGGCAATTCCTCCTCCTAAACAAACCCAGTTGGGACCTAAAATGGTGGATTGCATATTCATCAGTTATGCCCAAAATAGTAGCGCATATAGATTTTTGGTTCACAAATATGAAAATGCGGAAATCCATGTCAATACTATCCTATAATCAAGGGATGTTGAATTCTTTGAGGATATATATCTTGCGAAAGAAATCAGGGTGAACCGTCTCATAAGAGATTTAGAAAATCAGAATCTGAGAATAATAAAGTTGAGACCGAAGGAGCTGAACTTCGAAGGAGTAAGAGGTCACGGATAGAAAAATCTTTCGGACCTAATTTTATGACATATATGTTGGAAGGTGAGCCTCAAACGTTTAAAGAGGCAATTACATATCCAGATGCTCCTTTCTGGAAAGAAGCTATTAATAATGAGATTGATTCTATCCTAAGTAACCATACTTCGGAATTGGTTGATCTTCCATCTGGAAATAAACCAATTTGATGCAAATGGATATTCAAAAGGAAGCGTAACGATGATGGTTACATTGATAAGTATAAAGCACGCCTTGTTGCCAAAGGGTTTAGACAAAGAGAGGATCTAGACTACTTTGATACTTATTCACCTGTAACAAGAATAACATCAGCTAGGACGTTGATTGCTATAGCTTCGCTATACAATTTGCAAGTACATCAGATGAACGTAAAAACCGCATTCTTGAATGGTGATCTCGATGAGGAGATTTATATGGAACAACCTGAAGGATTCAAGGTAAAATGACAAGAACACAAAGTGTGTAGACTTGTCAAATCATTGTATGGACTTAAACAAGCTCCTAACCAATGGCATGAGAAATTTGACGGTGTGATTATCTAAAATGGGTATAGAATCAATGAGTGTGACAAATGTGTGTACACTAAATCCATGACAGTTGGATGTGTACTTATTTGTCTATATGTCGATGACTTGCTGATTATTGGAGATAACACTGAGATTATAAAAAAAAAAACAAGAATGTTCTCAAGAAGAACTTCGAGATGAAAGACTTTGGTGTTGCGGATGTTATACTCGGCATCAAAATTCTAAAGAATTCTAATGGTTTAGGTTTAACATAATTTCATTACATTGAAAAAGTAATCGAGAGGTTTAAAGGATTTGGCATTAAAGATGCGAATAATCCTTTTCTTCCACACCTAACTTTTAAAAAAAATAACGGAAACAGTATCAAGCAGCTGGAGTACTCTCAAGTAATTGGGAGTATCATGTACATCATGAACTGCACTAGACTAGATATTGCGTACTCAGTAAGAAAACTGAGCAGATATACAAGTAATCCTGGTCACGAGCACTGGAATGCTCTATTGAGAGTCTTAGATTATTTGAAAAGAACCAAAAACTATGCTTTTCAATATGGTAAATATCTAGCTATTTTGGAGGGCTATTTGTTGGAGAAACATCTCCAAATGAATTTTGATGATACCAAAACTATCCTTAGTATAATATCTACATTGTCTAAGTGCATATATATTTAAGGGACTAAGTGATACTCATGATGTAATTCATTGAAAAGAAGATCACAAGACTGTCCTTGAAGGATCATATAACAGCACCATCGATCACAAAAATCAGCTAAATAACGATGTCTCGTTGAAGCTGAAGAGATCAAGTAAATGGTAATGTTTAGGTAACGAATCATTTAATATGACCGTTATCTCACTGTTATAGCCGTTGGTGAATAGATTTGCATAGTAGAGGATCCGGCAGAGAGGAGAACATGTAGTCTGACAGGTTGTCATAGCCGCAACTACAAAACAGTAGCAGAAGCCATTTCAGAAAAGTCTGCAAAAAGTTCAAGAAAAGGTTGTATGGGTAGTTAGTTCCAAAAACAGCAGCACCAACGACTCTAACGGCTATCTTGCCTCTCCAGGGCATCATTAACGACCATATTGAAGATGCCTATAAACGAGAAGGTCTTTGAAGTCAACAAGTTAGAAGAGAGAAGAGAAAAAGTGCTCACAATATTCCCGAAATTTCTTACTCGCTGTGTACTAAGCAAAAAGCTCATCTCTGTCAATAGCACTTGCCGCATTGTAATTGTGTTAAAAGATCAAGTGTACCAAGTGATAGCTGCATTCAAGTCTTGTTGATAGGATTGGTGCATGCTGAATGTAACTTGTTCAACAATTTACTAGTGGAATCTAGCCCAACTTGTGGCTATTAGTAGTAAGAGTGGATGTAAGCTTGGAATTAAAGCCGAACCACTTTATATCCTTGTGTACAGCTGCTTATTCTTTTGTTTATCATTTCTAGCAAACAAGTGATACATTGTCTCTCATACATCTGGTGAAACCCGATATCTATTTGTTACGCGTTATTTTCCGCAAAAGTTTTCAAAACCTCTAAAGCAACCTATTTACCCCACCTTTAGGTTGCATAGTTAGTCCCAATACTATTATGATGCCAACTGGATTTCATATTCAAATGAATCGAAATCCACTAGCGGATATGTCTTCACGCTAGGAGGTACCACGGTATCATGGAAATCCTTAAAGCAAACTCTAATAGCGCACTCCTCAATGGAATCGAAGTTTGTTGCTTTCTATAAAGCTGCTGAAGAAGCAGAATGCTTCGACAATTTTTAGAGGATGTTCCGTCGTGGCCAAAACCTGTCCCTGCAGTATGCATTCACTGTGACAATCAAGCAGCGATTGCAAGGGCACATAATATACTACATAACGGTAAATCTAGACACATTCGTCGTAGACATAATACCGTGAGGCAGTTGCTCTTGAATGGAATTATTTCTTTAGACTTTGTAAAGTCAAAGGAAAACAGTGTGGATCCACTGACAGCAGGTAAACTACGCATAGAGGGGAATGGGGTTAAAAGCCTTAACTCAATAAAGAGGTTTCAAGGTAGAAACCTAACCTAGTGATGGGAGATCCCATGGACTAGGTTCAATAGGACAACGCAAATTTTGGAAACTCTAGTATGTGCACTGTCTCCCACTCCTATGATGCAACAGTGCTTCTTACAATGTTTTAAGGATACGCTATACGTTTAATGATGCCTATAGCTTGGATTTTCAAAATCCTAGTAAGGTATGGTAGGATACCTTTAATAGGAATGCACCTATATGCGTGGAGTTGGCTGACTCTATAAAAATCTTTAAGGCTAGATTTTCTAAAGCATGCATGAATCTCAAGAGGTTCAGGGCCGAAAAAATGAACACAACCGATAACCAATCTTGAAATCGGCGATACTTTGTGTGAGGTCTATTGTTTGGGCTTATATCGACAACTAGTGATTCAAGGCTTAGTCCATCGACTAGTTAGGTAAGTCTGATAGGCTTTCACTAAAGAATGTTCAAAGCGAAAGCTACATATCTTGACGCAATTTATCTCCACAGGCACACTTGGAATTTTTCGAGTAAAAAAATGTTCTGTTAATCCATTAATGTGGGGGATTGTAGCAATTATGCGTTATTAATGGCTCAACAACAGTTCACGTTCTTCAGCTCTTGTGCGGTAGTTTTAATGGATGCTTTAATTGACGAATTAATGGACGCGTTAAATTGTTGCATATCTTCAGCTCCGGTACAACAGTTTTATGACATGGATGAATTAATGGAGGCGTTAATGGACGCCTCATTTCAGTTCTCGTGCAACAGTATTGTGGACACATTAATGCAGACGGACAAATTGATGAACGAGTTACTGGACGCTACTCTCCAGCCCTCCTGCAACGGTTCTGTGGATGCGTTAATGGACGAATTAATGGATGCGTCAAAAGATACATCTCTTCAGCTTTCATGAAGAAGTTTTTTAGAGGATTTCTTCAATTCACGATAATAGTTCAAATTCTTCCTTAAATACCGAATGATTTAGAATTATTCTTTAGAAAATTCACTCCTCTAAGTGTGCCGGTTTTAAGAAGTGTTCAATAGAGTCATGTTCGTATAGTGGTAATACAAACGGGTTTGAGGTGTTGTATCTTGGGAGGTATAGTTCGTGAAGCTGCTTAGTACTATTGACAGGAATTAATCGCCTTACGAAGATTCGGCTAGCCGTACCTCACCTCCTATTGAATTTCCTATAAGTTGTGATTGAGCATCTTTATATATTAAAGATTATATGAACATCGGCTTGGTCATTATTATATTAAAAAAAATTGGTGTCCCTATTATCTCTTTTTATATTTTTTGATTATAACAAACGGTATTGCGTTACACATATTACGTGTATAACATGGACATTACGAAATCAACCCACGATTGAAGATCTCGATACCTCGTCTCAATTATTCCTAAGCCAGCTTTTTCTTAAAGATAGGTGGACGAGGTGATTGAAAGTTGTCCAAGAACAAGTGGTAGGGTTTTTGTGGCTGACCAATGCAATATTTTTTGATATCTTTTCTTGTTTTGCTTTGAATAATAAGGTTACAAAAATATTTTTTTTCTTGAATTTAATGAAGTGGCCAGAAAATCTTCACGATCGTACTCAATGTCGATTTTACTAGACCCACCTCCTCTTTCAATGGAATTTCCCTGGGTCCTTTTCCAACGTTCAATTCCCCAGCCACAGTGATGGGGTCCCCTAGATGCTTGTCATGTCTTAAAAACAGGGAGCGAATAGGATTTGGTCTTTTGTAATCTCTAAGAAATTAACTTTTTAAAGTTAGGTTGAGGATGAGAGTTTCAAGAATTATTCAAAAAATGAATGTTTGGCCGAGAATTTTTCTTCAAATCAATCCCTCACGGATGCACCCAGCCCCCACATAATTCTTATGTGTCCATTATAAAATTTATAATAGTCTTACATACCGTAAAAAACATTAATTAGTCATTTGATTTTAATGCTAAGTAAAATGCTATCTCTTATCATAATTTCTCAAATACGATGACAATTATTCATGACTAGGGATCTTATGCAAGTAGTATGCCTCCGGAGTGCTGCTCGTGCAACGTTAACTCATAATTGTTGACAAGATCTCTATGTGTTGCTATTAGGGGTGAGAGGTTCCCGGTCCGGTCCGGTCCGGTCCCACCCAAGAACCGGGAACCGGACCGGGGGGACCGGTTCCCATTTTCTAGGACCGAGGACAAAACCGGCTAGACCTAGGACCGTGGACCGGACCGGACCATCGGTCCGGTCCGGTTCCAATGGAATCAATCACGTACTTTTAAATTAGGCTTTCTATTTTAAATAAATAAATGTATTTATTTTTCTATTTTCAAATGGAACCAATCACGTTCCAATGGAACCAATTCCATTTTCCAATGGAACCAATCCTTAAAAAAATTGATAAAGGCAAGAGGGAATAGATTAGGCTTTCTTTTTTTCTTCAAAAAATTTAAAAAGTAAATATATATTTATCGGTTCGGTCCGGTCCGGTCCGGTCCGGTTCCCACCCTAGAACCGGGAACCAGACCGCCCGGAAACCGGTTCCACTTTTAGGAACCGGGAACCGGACCGATACTCTCGAGAATCGGACCAAACTAGCCGGTCCGGTCCGGTCCCGGTTCGGGCGGTCCATCATGCTCACCCCTAGTTGCTATCTCTGCCTTACCGGAATGTTGTAGAGGATTCGGCCAGTGAGCTCGGGATTAGAGTCGGGGAAGACCTAGCCTACTTTTTGGGTGTGCTTGTTGTCCCCTTGTTCTTATGATGCGTGGTGACCCATCGGTAGGCCGTGTCTTCTAGGTTGACATCTAACTGCTAGCCATTTGTTTCGGATCGTATTTCAAAATCACCATTATTGAGAACTCTGAACAAGATAGTACTGGCCACGCACGTCAGTCGTTCTCGAAGAACTTGAGCCACATTTTGCAATTTCCATTGCCTCATCTCATGTTGTCTTTACTTTATTTTCTAGTTTTGGAAAAATTACAATTATCGTCCTCACTTCTATGTCTATACATTAATTTGGATCCTCGCTTTTGAAAATTTATATTTTGCATTTTATTTTTCTCGTTACTTACTGGATGTCAACCCACATCTCTCGTCAAAATGACCTTCGTCCACTTATTCACCAAACTATCATTTTCATTTCCAAGAAATATTTATGTGAGTATCCTTAAGCTACTGTGATATTAACAGCTTGTTTTGAACCACCAAAAAATAAAAAATAAATAATCAGAAATTATTTTAGGATTTACTTCTTCAAGAATTTGTGGTTCATAATTTGTCATGACTTTCACGGTGGCCCAAAGATTATTATGCTAGCAAAATCCTTCATTTCCAAATTGCCTGCATCACTCTCTACACTCCTTCTCCCAAGAGTACCCTAAAACTCCAATATCCCTCCCTCTTTCCTCCCCCTCCTCCCCCTTCCCCCACCCTTTTAGTTGCGGTCGCCGGTAGTTTCTCAACCCAAGCCGTCATTTCCGGTGGCTCATCCCGCGCAACACCCTCTAGCCTCGTCTGGATAGTGTGGACCTTGAATCGGTTAGCTGGTGGTGGGTAAGTTTTATTTTGTGGCTTCCTATGAGAAAGGGGGGCAGATGAGTCTTGTAAGATATGGATTTTGTCTGAAAGTGCAAATGTCAGGTTTTGATAAATGACCATGTAAATTACTTTATATAACCATCAAAACTAATGATGATTTTTAAATTCTCCCTCTTTAACTTTTATGTTACTTCTAAGGCCCCTCGATGAGCTCCTCTAACTTATGCCCGTTCTTTCCTAGGACTAATTGCTTCTAGGGTGTGTAGATTCCAGACTTGAAACCTGAAACCTATCCTATTAGAATGGATTCCCAGTTATTGGAACTTGGAACTTACTTTGTTTACGGGCAAGCCACGAGCGAGCGAGGAGGAGGGCGAGCCACAAGAGAGAAAGAAAAAGAGAGAGAGAATCGTGAAGTATCTAAATGAGGTTGGAGAAAAAGAGAAAGAAAAAAAATTGCCAATAGAAAAACTAGGATTTTAGGTCTTATGAAACCGGTTTCAAATTATGTCCGATCGGTTTGATTCTTAGATGGTTCTTCACTGGGAACCGAGAACCAAACTGGTTCCAATGAGAACCCGGAACCGGACTAGTTTTCAGGGTGGTCCTATCCGATTTCCGAGTAAAATCGGTCTAGTTACACAGCTATTCTTTCCCCAATCGATAGCTTTTTAAGCTGCTTTTCTAACACAAATTGATATCCATATGATCTGTACGAGTGGTGGATTCCAACAGTCCTGGATTCTCTGCATGTGTATTAAATAAAGATGGCGCGCATGCACGATATTTATTTGAAGATCTTCCGCGTTTGCACGCACGAGAGATGGGGAAGAGATGAAAACAACTTATGAGTAGACATCCACATTCTCTCTCTCTCCTAGAGATTGAGGAAATCTTCCCTGGCCTATGAGAAGACAACAGTGCAATTATCAGATATCTCTGAGCAATTGCATGGTCCAGGTTGCAGAAAAGCACAAGGCATAGGGAAAGACATATAAACATGCAAACGCCCCTTTTTTGCAGAATTTCATTTGATTCCTTTGGCCCGCCATATATTTGTCCCAATCTCACGATTCTTTCGCAAGGAGATGACTCTAGAGAAGCCCTTTGTACGGTAGAAATGGTGGAAACTAGGGTTTTGGTGAACGTGAAAGAAACCGTTCCGTGCTTAAGTCACACAACACCGAAAACCCTAAGTAGTATTCGAATGCGACGTGTATTTGGCATGATTTAATATAATAAAAGGGATTTTATTAACTGAGTGTAGACATGTTAACCAAGAATTAAGAAAAGAATTACAGTTTTTCATGGATTGCTTTTAACGTTTTATGTGTAATCACTTTTTTGAAAATTAACATACTCCTAACTAAACATGCTTAACTAGTGCCTCAAAGGCACTCGTTAATAAGACCTCATAAAAGATAGTCTCGTTAATGCTCCCAAATGAAAAGGAGAATTGCCAATGCGTATGACCTTCAAGTAAGCTTGATTTTCATTTAGTAGCGGAATTTTACATGTTTTGGGGTTAGATAAGCACATTGGCCAAACCCTTGCCTACAGGAGAAGCATAAAAAGAATAGGAGTTGTTACTTGCATAAAGGAGAAATATTGTATGACAGATTCATTTGGTTGATAATGTGATAACCAGAACACCACTATGAACTAATATATTTATATATAATTTTTTTAATCAAGTGTGTACCGCACTGCTTATTCAAATGTGATTAACTTGATTTGATGTTACTAAGTTAAAAAATAATTTCTTCTCGGGGGTAGGGCTTCTACTCTTTTCGACAACAGAGAAAGCGAAAAGTGGCAAGCTATTATGCATAGCAACCAAAGTGAATGATGGGTATGGGCTCTCGATGATCATCTAACATTTAATCTATAGTTTTCTTTGTACTGTTAGATTAGTGCAGATTGGATTTAAGTAACAAAGTGAATGAAGGGTATGGGCTCTCGATCATCTAACATTTAATCTATACTTTTCTTTGTACTATTAGATTAGTGCAGATTGGATTTAAGTAAAAATATGGCATGGTGGTGGCCTTTATCTTTGGATGGTGAGATTGTGCTTTTGTATGCATTCAAATTCGATCGATACGGCTCATTCAACCCGGAATTCCACTGACAGACAACGATTATGACACGAGTAGGAGGCAATCTCTATTGTCCGCACTTTCAATTAAACAAAACCCTAACCCATGAAAAAAAAAACAAGACAACATTTCAGAATGCCTTTATGGTACAAACATTATAATATTGAGAGATGTCAATTCATAAGCCATGCTTGACATCAGCCTCGAGAAAGGAGAGGGGAAAAAAGGGTAATGAGAAAAAAGTTCAAATTAGTGGTTGGTGAGGTGGTAATTAATTAAAATTATGTGATGATTAATTTAGTGGAGAGCACAAGCATGAAGTTTAGGTAAAGGTTGTCCATTAGGCACGCTAACACATGCAATGGACATATCACCCAAAAGCATAGTCTATGCATAACACAGTGGAGGAAGATAATAATGGGTCTCACGATTAATTAAATTGGCATCGAATTTGATTGGATGCCTTTCAGATCAATGGGTGTACGAATTGCTTTGTCCATTAGGGTTTTGATAAGTCAAAAATTCAGCAAGTGTGACCACACTTGAGTCCCACATTGGAATAATTAAGGTTTTCCTCCTTCATTTCATGTGTCATTTCCTGTCTCTAGTCTATTATAAAAAAACAAAAGAAAAGTCAATGATCGATGAAGACTTGATCACATTTGGTTTTTGGGTTTTTTCCTGGTCTTTTCCCCCTCTTTTTGTCCTTTTTTCTCCGTAATTTGAGGAATTCCACCTACAATAAACTAATACAGGGTACACAAGTCCTCCTACAAGCTCCCTAATCTCTGCAAAAGGAATGTTTTTGATTCGAAGTTTATAGCTCTACCTGACATATTAATCAAGAACAAATTGCACTTTGTCTTTCTTCGGGAACAATGGCAAGTTAGGTCTCACTTCAACAACAATTGGTTTAATTATAACAACAAATAGTAATATATCTAGCTCTCTATATTTGATAAATTTGAGTATTTTCTTCAGTGCAATCTCTTTGGGTCACGTCAATGAATAGATATCGTACTAACATTATTTTCTGGATCATTATTAACTAGTCTAAAATTCTAAGCTATTAGAAGTCATCAGATCTGCAATGCATGTACAGAAGATTTCTTAATATGATGCCACCCAGGATGTGGGCTTGATTGCATTGAACGTATAACTGGAGATTAGAATAGGTAGACTCGTATGAGCAATAGATATCACAAAGATGAGAGGAAGTGTTGGGATTTGAAGCTCGATTTCCGGTACCAGTTCAAAACGAGCTTTGCTCGTCTAACCCTAGAGGATTTCTGTTCTTCAAGCATGTCGACTCGAGCTGTAATAAAAACTAAACTAACCCAAATACCTCTTGTATTTGTGTTAATGACTTTAGTTACAATGTCAAATTTTTTTTTGAATTTTCGAAGCCAATGTGGTGGTTTCTTATCATCTGTAGACGTGTTAATAGCTTTAGTTATAATGTCCACTATGTAGTGGTCCCTTATCTTATGTGTAGGAATCTTTCTATGAGGGCGATTCTTTGAGTTAGTGTCCATCACGCAAGAGTCATGCTAACGCAAGCTTATTGGGACGGATCTTGGCTTGGAAGTCTTCATTAGTTCAAAAGGGCTTTTCATTCTCGGGCGTCTAAGCTCTGGTTAATTAGGTAAAGTTTCGTTAAACCCTATTATCTTTTAAGCTTTAGGAAGCTGTGACAGAGCACTATTCGTTGGGAATGACGAGACAAGCGTGGAATATTATTTTGTCTGATTGGCGGAAGAACCGGAGGAGAGAGAATTTATGGTGTCGGCTTCTCGATTAAAGGAAAGAAAGAAGTTACTGGAAAGTCACAAATTGGATGAGGGATAAGAGGGAGTATTTCACGTATCAATTACGTAATTGACATTCTATAATCAATCAATCAATCATGTTTTTACATAAGTTTGACGCTTGATTTGTTGAATTTTTTTATCATATATTTATCATTAACACGTGATATTACCGTTACGTAAAATACTTTTTAAAGGGAATACAATTATTATTTTGTCAACTTGAAATGAAATTTACACCTAATGGTCGAGATGTTACTACTTATATGCAACTTTATGATTTGATATACGATTGTATTATCAGCAGATTTCAACAATATAAATGAATAAACTTCTCAATATATCGCACGGGAACACTTTTTAAGATGATGGTAATAAGTGAAATAAATTCAGGTGGTACTTTTTCTCTATAGAAATTCATATGGTTAACTTGTTAACTTATTTCCACCAAGCGGTTGGCCTAGTGATAAATGAATCATTTTTCTTTCACGAGATCACGATTTTAATTCACGTTGTGAGCGACCCTATGAACTAACAGATATGTTGCACCGTTGTCTAGTTGTGGCAGATCTTGCATGAAGAGGACTTCCCGGCTCATCTTGATGAGAATGCGGTGACGGGTGTGCCAACCTCATACCTTCGGGTTGTGGATGATACAGAGTAGCTATGGCTCAGTCCAACATTTTTGTAGCAGCCTTGGAGCACTTATGACAATGCCTAAAGGGGGTTGCTAGCGCTAGTCGCTCATCTCTGTCCTTTTTACTCATAAAAGAACTTAGTAACTCAAAATTAGTTGCTTAAGGAATAATAAGACCGACAAGAGGGAAGGGCTCAACTGGCCAAAACTATGACAAATGCATTTGCTCAATTGTGATGAAGCCCACCCAACCCAAACCCAACCTAAATGGACCATTTTCTGGATCCACTGGCATTTGTGGGATAAAAAGGGTTATGCAGACTTGCAAGTAGCAAGTTCTCAAGTGAGTGTGCTATACGTACAGAACAATGCTAATTGGGACGAAGTTTAATGGTCATAAGATCGGGTCGATCCTATATGGGTTCCACCAAATCTAATATGAACTTCAGTACCTGTAATATACTCACTAAATAGTTTCCCGCCTTACAAGACATGCATGCCGCCAGGTGGATCGGTCCACATGTCCTTGGCAATTCTGGCCGAGCCCTTATCGATCTCCGCCGCGGTTGTTGTGGCCTTGTGTGCCGTGATGGAACAGGAGATCCTGAAAATGGACTCTGAAGATTGATGCTAGGATAGCAAGCTACTTGGTGGTTGTTGCTGTTACTCGGTCATACGAGACTGTGAGTGTCTTGAACTGGCTTTGCGCAGGGAATGGCTAAAGTACGGCGGAGTTACTTCAACAAGAAATGTGTAACCACAAAATATGTGGTTACTGCAAGGCTAGATACTAGACATTGTGTTGCTTCCCTCGGATTGTGGTCGATAACTCGGGATGGCATTGTTGGACTTTTATAATCTTAACTTGAATACATTATCGAGACGTGAGACAATATTGAGTATACTAAGAATGATTTTGAAAAATTGATATACTGAGTGATGTGATAATTCTTATTGAATATTGCGTATAACAAGCATGTTATATATGGCTGACTATGTCTTGCGATGTGAGGTGAAGTTATCGTGGACACGATAACTATTTGGTATGCGTGTTTTTAATGTGTCATACTTCTATAGGATTAATAATGTATTAATTCTTAGAAAACGAGAATGAACTTTTCAAATAAGTCAATAATACAGGCAATTAATTAAAAGGGATAGTTAACTGTTGCTCATTTTGTCTCAGGTTAAGTAAAAAGATTGGATATATAAATCTTCTTTGTTCAGAAGTGCTTGTTGATTTTCTGGCTATGAAAATGTCATATAGATTTTGAAAATTTTGCAATAATTGAATGTCAAAATTTATCTGTTTTAAAAATGTTTTTACGTATTCTTTGTTAAATAAAAATTGAATTGCGCGAACAGCAATATTTGAGAAAAAAAAAGTAAAAGTTTAAAGTAAACAATAATCCAAGTAGACCTTAGCCAAGTTGAAAATCTTGGTTGAGTGACTTGTGCCGACGAGAAGGGAGGTGTTGCAAGGGGATGATGGAGGAAGGCGCTAAAATAAGTTTCGAGTTTGAGCTCGTATAACGAAATCGAACCCCAATTGAAGTGTGGCGGGACCCGCTTATGAATGTTCAAACAAAAAGGGGTTTGGAAGTTCTATATTGACCGGAAGGAAAGGTTCCCTTTCAATTGTCAATCTCAAAGGCTAGTTGGTAAGAAGGAAGCAAACTAAAACCCACAAAAAAAAAAAACATCGTGTTTAAGATTAGGTTTAATTATCTAAAAAGTCATGAACCTATTATACGACGGCGAATTTAGTCTTAAATTTTTTAAAATTGTCAATTTAGTTCTAAACCTTTTGACAATTTATCAATATAATCCTTCTGGCCAATATTTTCTTTTCTCTTTCATCAAGCCCATATTTTTCTATAATCAAGCCTTGGCCAGAACTTTTTTTCGTCTCAATAAAAAATACAAATTTTTACTCGAGTTCCAAATTTGGCCCCTGTGATGTGAAATTTTCAAATCGTTCGAGCCAAATTTGAGATTTAAGTGAAAGTTGGTGATTTTTTATGAGACAAAAACAAGTTCGGGCCAGAATTATCACTTAAGGTAAAATTGGTGCTTTTTTTTGGGAACTAGGCCTTTAATAGAGCACAGCAAGTCGAAAAACATCAACCAATAATCGTCAAATTTATAAATTCAAGAACAATCGCTAATTTAAAGTATCAATAAGCTAACAAAATAGTGATTATCTTACCTGTTGACCATATGCGCATCACATCTTTTCCCTCATTTTCCTTCCTTAGTTGAAAAAGTTTTATAAGCTTAAGGGCCCCATAGAAAAAATGTTGGAACGTCATAAGACCAAATGAGCACTTCTTTCTCGTTTTCTCCTTCTCTTCCTTTGCTCAGTTTTCTTCTTTCGCTTTCTTCTTCTTGTTTGTTTTTTGTCAACTATTGTTCTCTTTTCTCCTGTAATACTTCATTTGCATCAGCTGCTGAAAGAGAAAAGAAAGTGAGCTAAGGCTTAACTATAGAAACATATGGGCTTGGATTTGGGCTTTCTTCTTTTCCTTTTTTTGTTTATCTTTTAAAAGCTCACCTCTTAAACTTTCCGAATGTCATAATATGTTTATTTAATTTAAATTGTTATTCCAAATATACTTCTACAACAATAAATTCAGACATAATCGATAACGCATGTAAGTCACATCTCCTTGGAACTTTATTGTAATATATAAATAATAACCTTATATTTTAAATGACACCAAATTTTTTTTTTTTTGGTAAGGTAAGAATATTAAATGACACCAAATTTAGTACTAACATCAACCAATAATCATGAAATTTAAACATTCAAGAACAATTACTAATTTAAAGTATCAATAAGCTGAAAAAAAATAATGACTATGTCTCACTTGTTCACCATATGCGCATCATATCTTTTCCCTCCTTTTCCTTCCTTTTTTGAAAAGGTTTTAGGAAAAATACCATAAAAAACCCCAAACTATACCAATTGTGATAAATTTACCCTGAACTTTTTTTTGTGACACAAAAAATTCCAAACTATGCCATCTATGACAAATTTACCCTGAATTTTTTTTGTGACACGAAAAATCCCAAACTATGCCACTTGTGACACATTTACCCCATAATATTTTGGCCCATGGGAATTTTTGTCTTTTTCTATTTTTTTTCTTTTTTTTTCTTTTCTTCTCCGGCAAGGGCTGCCCTCACCCGCCCAGGCGAGGGCAACCCTCGCCGGCAAGATCTATCCTCGTCGGAGAAGAAAAGAAAAAAAAACAGAAAAAGGTAAAGGACAAAAAATGCCCATGGGCCAAAGTATTGTAGGGTAAATGTGTCATAATTGGCATAATTTGGGGTTTTTCGTGTTATAAAAAAAAAGTTCAGGGTAAATTTGTCACAAGTGGCATAATTTAAAATTTTTTGTGGTATTTTTCCAAGGTTTTATAAGCTTAAGGGCCCGCAAAGAAAAAAGTTGGAACTTCAAAGGCCAAATGAGCACTTCTTCCTTTAGAAAACTAAAGTTCGCCTTATTGGTTAAGTTCACTTCCTGCGTGCGGGCGTAAAGGGTACGTAGGCGGTGAATTAGGCTTGGCCCTTGTTCCTCGAGTGATCAGCTTCGTCCGGCGATGGCCTTGGGACCTTAATGGTGGGCAAGATGAACTATTGTTAATGGATATCTCCACGTGCGTGGGTAGGAGATATCTTTCTTTCCATTACGACCGACACGCTTTGCCTGCTCCCTTCCCTTGTCCACTGGCGCTCCTGTCCCGTGCGAAAGAGAAGGCGGAAGATTATATTAGAAAGAGCCCATCTAAAAGAGCTCCATTGAAACTTTTAGGCAAAGATTAGGAAAAGAAAATGGTTTGGATTTGAAAAGACTAGGCGTTGACATCTACAAGAACGTGACTCGTGAAGGAAGACAGGTGGATTCATTGGAAGCAAAATCATTTTGCAAAGATACCCTCGAAGCACCCATAAGGACAAACTCTCACCTAAAATCGATTCACGATGAACTAATTGAGTAGACATATGATTCTCATGTAGAACTCGTTGTTCTAACGGCTATAACTCATCAACCGATAGAGGTCTGGTCCATGCAAGTACTTATAGTAAATATCACCACCATCCCCAAAACAGAAAAGCAGTACAATGTTGCTCCAAACCCTCTTTCAATTTTCCCAAAAAAATTAATCTAATTAGTGTCATTTCTCTTTGTCCTTTGGCACTTGTCTTCCCACTAAGCAGATTCCAACCAACCGAATCCCAATCGAAGAGCCCGGCTCGATTGTCGTTTCCTTTGCTTCATCCTCCATCCTCGATTAACAATAATTGCCAAGATAATTAAATTATCAATCCATTTGATTAATAACTTTTGTCGTTTGGTCCCAAACGACACTCCACCAACAACCTCAGGTGGCGTTGCTCTGCCGTCCGAAACTATTTTTTAAAAATGGAGAGAGACAGAGAGAGACAGAGAAGTGCGCTTGATCGCTCGCCTGGTGGCGCTCGGTTCACTATAACACACCAACACGAGCTCTTGAAGCTCTTCGAAGTCCACCGTTCTTCCTGTTCATCTTCTCGCCCTCAGCAATGGCATCACTGGGTTTCAGCTCCAACTTCTCCCTGGTTGAGAACAGGGGTCATGACGCTGTTGACCTGAGAACGCTGGTTGCTGCTTGGAAGCCGTTGGCTCACTCGCTGGGCTTGCTGAAATCCAACTCGAAGTCGAAGGGCTGGAGCTTAAGGGCGTGCTGCTCCCGCCAAGTTGGAGTCGCGGGTGCCGCCTCGGAAGCGGCCACGGCGGTCGCCGTGGATGATGGAGTTGCGAGGGAGAAGGAGAGAGATGGGGTCTTGAGGGTTGGAGTCATTTGCGGAGGTCCCTCCGCGGAGCGAGGGATTTCTCTGAATTCCGCGCGATCGGTGCTTGATCACATTCAGGTGATCGCCGGGATTCTATTAGCTCATGGGTTTCTATGTTGGTATAACAGTAGACTTCACAATTGGTGCTGATGGTTCAAGGATTGAGCAGAAATAAGATGCTATTTTTCTTATTTTTAAGTTAAGTAAAGTTGCTCCGAGTCCGACTTAAACTTTGGAAAGAAGCGGGAATTTGATTGTTTATGTTACTTTCATTTACTTTTTGCAATGAGTAGTGATACCGAAACAATGCCATTGTTAACTTCAAACTTACTGATATAAAAGCTACGTTAACCCGTCAACTTGTGGAAAAACATGGTCTTTCAGCGACCTACAATCGATGTTTTCCCTGTGAGGAAATAGTGCACTCGAACTACTCTGATAGAGCAGAAAAAAGTTTCTGGAATGCGTAGGCTCTTGGGAGAATCTTTTCAGAGCTACGCGTTCGGTAGAGAGAATAAAAATTCCTTGCCGATGATAGTAACTGAAGACTTACTTGCTATGAAACAGTTTCTCATCAACAATGTTAGGTTTTGAAACATCCAAGTTGTACAGCATTATGTAGGTCAATGAGTTTCCATCTCTCGTTTTACTACAATTGGTTGTTATGGATTTGTTTATGCGAATCTTCTTGTACCAATTAGTCCTTTGAGCATCACTAGCAAGTGATGTTTAGGCATGAATTTACTAATTATGAGCTTCCTTGTGATATTGCTATTCTTTGATTTATGAGTGAAAGCAGTGACTGAGGTGATGATTCTTTTTCTCCTGACAGGGGGAAGATTTGCATGTCAGCTGCTACTACATTGACTGCAACCTAAATGCATATGCTATATCATCTGCTCAGGTTTGTACGTGCACTTATATGTAATCTCATGCTCCTCTCTTATCAGCTAATAGATTGGGCTCACACTTGTGTGTGGCAATTAGAGTAGAAGATCAGGTTAAAAACCAGGTTTGCTAAACCTTTGTCTAATATAATTTGTCTTTATTTGCTAATTAGAAGCATAAGATTGTGCGAGTATGTTTCAAAATCAGATGCAGTCAGATGAAAAGATCAAGATAATTCATTACAATAGGTAGGGGAAACACTTCAGTTGCTGTTATTTGAGACTTGAGAATTGTCAGGTTAGTACAGGGCCATCAAAACTAAGATACATCACCTGGTGATGGACATCTTGGAGGCCAGGATGTGTGACTATGAGCTTTACCCAGAATTGCTTCAGCAGTTGCATATTGTCACAAGGATGACAAGCTAAATGCTGTGTTCTTTTACTGGGTTAAGGATTAGTTATTTTGAAGGGCATGGCTTAGGATATGAATTTCAAGCGAGACTCTTGCCACTAGAGAGGCTATTAAGGTGATACTTGGCTGAAAATATGTGACATGTTTGCTTGACCAAAGGTGTTAGATGTTCTGTCTCTGAAAATGAGCCTCCAACTAAAGTCTGCTCCTCGTCTGATTTATGTTGATGTCCGTTAATCATACATATAGTGTCTGGTCTTTGCTTGCAATTGTTTCTGGCTTCAGATACATATTTTGGTAACATAACGGCTAGTTAGCCCGCATACTTATATTGCTCTTTCCACAAAATTATAGTCAAGCTTTGATTTCCATAGCCGAAGTTGTGTTCTGATTTCCTCATACATACCCTGTACAGGCATACTCAAACACTCCCGCAGATTTTGATTTTAAACTTGCAAGGTAAGCTGGCAAATCACAATGGGCTGCTCAGCTACAGGAGTGAAGATTTTGACACATCTCATTTACTGTCTATGCAGCCTGGCCCAGGGTTTCCGCTCTCTGTCTGACTTTGCAGCGCATTTAGCAGCTTCTGTAGACATAGTGTTCCCTGTAATCCATGGTCAGTTTGGTGAAGATGGTGGCATCCAGGTGTTGTGCTTCTTCTTATATAAGGGACTGATATTGGTGTATCTAACACAATATCTGAGATCAATCCTGAGCCTGAGCGATGAGATTGAGCATACCATTAGCTCTGACCATGCATAGGCGCATGCATTCTCTTTTAGAGTTGGACTTATCTAAACATAGGTTTGGATTAATGATAATGTCACTTAGACATCTTTTTTCCCAACAAAAAGTTTGTTTCTGAATGAATCAATCTGTGCACCACATTTGCACCTTGTCATCTGACTTTTTTACCTCTAAAACTGTGTTTGTTGAAATTTCAGGAACTTCTGGAAAGATACAATATTCCATTTGTCGGAACTGGATCAAGTGAGTGTTGCCAAGCATTTGACAAGGTTAGCCAACGAACTTTATTCTCTGCCAAAGTTCTAATGCTTTCCGGTGACAAGTCTGAGGCATTGACAGCCGATTGACCATAATTGCATCTATCAAACTTCAGTACTTAAGGCCCAAACAAGATAGCCTATTGGATTTCCATATTAACAGTTATAATTCGGGAACTTTTGAGCAGAACCTTCCAATTGAAATTGTATATTTTAATACATTTCAAAGTCACAACCACTCATGCTATGGTGTACACATTGTATTAAGATTCTGAAAGAATACTGTTGCTAAAGTTTTGCTTACTTTGCAGTTAGCACCACAAATTAAAAAATAAGCTACTTTCATTGTCTTTTGGTTTGTGTACTGCCAATTGTAAAATGCCTTGATATAAAATGTATCATGACGAAATTACATTGACCTTGTGGAGTAATGATTCTCCTGGATAGTAGTTCCAAGTACAATTAGGAACTCTATGATTCTGAGTGACGCTATTTATGTTAAAGATCTTCACACTTGGCCAGTGTGAGACCAATACCATTTGCTATGTCTCCTCAGCTCGTCATGCTAAAGATTCTTTGTCATAATTCTTGGCAGTATCATGCATCATTGGAGCTGAACAAACATGGTTTTGTGACAGTACCCAGTTTTCTTGTGCAGGTATGTCTTTTTAGAATTTTATTACTTGGTTGTCAAATACCAATAGTGAAAGACAGTATCTCCACTTGTCATTCTCTTTTTTCAGTTTATGATACACTAGTCACCTCTACGTTCATTATTAAATGCTATTACATACTGAGTATGCTGTGAGAAGGTCATAACAAATTAAAATCGTATGTCCAAGTAATTGCTTCTTCCAAATCAGGTATCTATTTCTTTGTAAATCAGCTTTGGCTGACTGATATGCCTCAGAGACAATCGCCATCCTATTCATGAGTTTATTTCTTTGAGGTCCATCAGTTTCTCATTTAATGTAGTTCAGTGTCAATTTTTTTGCATTGATATGCTTCGAAGTTTCTTTGTAAATCAGCTTAGCTGACTGATATGACTCAAAGACATTCGCCATCCTATTCATGAGTTTATTACTTTGAGGTCCATCAGTTTCTCATGCAATGTAGCTCAGTGTCATTTTTGCACATTGATATGCTTCGAAGTGTTTGTATTGTGCAAATGCTTGCTCATTTTATACGATATTTCTTGTCCTATGCTGATTTTTATCCCTGATCATCCATATACTGGCTTGAGATAGAACCTCTGTAGCCTGTGGTAGTGGGATGAGAATGTTTTCTGCTGTTTTGGTCCTTTGTTCTTTGTAGTGTTATCTAAAAGTGATTTTGGAAATTGACTCGACTCTTCCTGGGCTAATAGTCAAATGATTTGGCTTTTTATGTATCTATTTGCTTATTCACTATGAACAAGAGTATAAGGTAAATCTTTTTTTTTTTTCAGTGATAGCCTCTGCATTGCTGAATTTTTGTTTTTGGAAAAGAAAAAACGTTGCTTTATTTTTCAACTGCAAGTTCTTTCGGGGGAGCATGGATAGTCTATAATCATTTCCTAGATTTACATCTCGGTTGGGGTTAAATCGGTATCTGTAATTTTCTATTATAGATGTACATTGTCATTTAGTTACTAATTATGGAACTTCTGATTTATATTATCAGTTCCTTAAGTACTTTGTTGTACCTTTATTTTATATCATTATATTTTTCTGTTGAGGATTATGTTGAAAAACATTTTGCTTTATTATATTCAGAGTCATTATGTGGTCTTTTTCTAGAATTTATATCTTTCATTTTCTAGCTTGATGAAACATGAAAAGATAAAACTGGTACCTCGGCCCAGAATATTTTATTATGGCATGGCATCTGTCCTGCACATCTATTCTACATATGAATCATGTTACGACAACTTTGGAATTGTTCGCTTCATTTCATTTTTTTTTGGGTTGGTCTTCGCTCCCTTTCCATGTATTAGGTATGGAGTAGCTATGCTAGGTCCTTTTGCTTAGAGTCAACTGCTCAGAATATTAAAGTATATTCAAGCTGCATTTTTGCATGGAAAACCCGTGAAAGTTCAGCAAGTAAAGATCAATATTAGTCCCACATATATGTGGATTGGCCTTGTGACCGGCGATGGGGATTTTTGGCTTAGGTTTACTTCAGAATGTATGCATGTCCTTGTGACCGAACATTCAATCTAAGTTTCACAGTGGCACATTTATTTCAAGCACAAAGAATTTCTCATCTTCTATTTGCATAAGTTTCTATGTTGTATTAAATTGTCTACGAGCTTTCACAAAGGTTTAACCTAGTTTCCTTGTTGTCATTTCTCAAGTTGCATATGCAATCAGATTCTTGTTTAGACCTTGCTTTCTTGGAAGATTCGAGGAAATTAGAAAAAAATGCAAGATATCTGGTTAAATTAGTGTCGCTCAGTGCTGTTCTGTTGTATAATTAACTTTTCTCCATATCATTCTCATTGGCTCTCTCTTGCATTAGGGATTGGAGGCGAACGAAGCTGAACTTGTAAAGTGGTTTGAGAGAAACCAACTGGATCCTGTCTCTGGGAAAGTTGTGGTTAGGAAAACTACCTTTGTTTGCCTAAAAAGCCTCAAAAAGGAGGAAACAATTTTCAAGTTTTGAATTTCCCTGTTTGATTCTCATATAGGTAAAACCAGCTAGAGCTGGATCAAGCATTGGTGTAACAGTCGCTTACGGCACCGCTGATTCTCTCAAAAAAGCCAGTGAAATTATTTCAGAGGTACTCGAGCTTGGTCCAAAACCTGCAGTATTTCATTCTGAACTTTAAAAGCCACTAGCAGAGCCTAGAAAGATTAATAAGTGGGTGCAGATTATTTTCAATTAGACTTCGAGGCAAGAAATACATTTTTTATTAATGTGACCGCATTCTTTTTGTTTGGTGAAATACATCTCCTGTAGAGAGCCATGAGAGCAGAGAAACCAATAAAGAACACTCTTTTATGTACCTTTGTAAGCAGGAATTGCACTTTGATTTAATCCACTTGATATTCTGGTCTTTGGATCCATTTCTTCCCTTAGTACAGTAGCCTGAATGATTGGAAGTGAATGTCAGCCTTTGAAATTATCAATACACCATTGGTTTCTTGTTACTTTCTAAACATGCAATCTTTCTTTTCTTCCAATTATCTGCAGGGAATTGATAATAAGGTTGTAGTTGAGATATTTCTTGAAGGAGGAAATGAATTCACTGCCATTGTACTTGATGTTGGCTCTGGGTTCGATAGCCATCCTGTTGCATTATTGCCAACTGAGGTACTTTAAGATTTTAAAATTACGTCTTTCACCCTATCAGTTGGCTTCATGCTGGACTGCCTGAACTTGTAAAGCCTTTCATCTACTCCTTGAAAGGATGCCTGTCATTGATTTGGTGAATTAATTGTGCAGCAAGAAGAGAAAAGAACTGTAGCGCTATTTTGGTTAATTGATGCTCTGTAGGGTTAGTTAAGTTAACCTCTATGAAAGTGAAGAACAAGTGAGAAATGAAATACTGGATGGCTGGGATTTATGTGCACCCCTTGTCTATTTATAATTGATAAAATTTTAGGATTGCAAGAGACAGGGAGAGAGAAATCACAAAGGTGAAAGGACTACATCTTTACTCAATTGACTACTATATTCATAGAGCATAAGGACAAACTCACATTTATTACATAAAGCCATAGCTAGCTTATTTAATACCCACGTACCAACTAATAGCTAACACTACTCAATATACTTAAATAGTAATACATATAACTATTTGCAATATACCATTGCAAACACCTAATCTAATAAATATATTTAACATTGAATGTTCAGGGTTCACTGTGCTCCTTTAACGAAGTATAATTTACAATGTAAAACTTGTTGTGTGTATACGCCTTAAAACATCTGTAATAGATGGAATTGTTCCTCAACATCCTAGGCATTGGTGTGGCCATAGACATGATCTGCCATTGGACTAACCTTTGGCACACGAGACAGTATCATGGGGAGGCACATTCTATTGACCAGGTTATCCGCTTGATATAGTGTTGTTACGTATGCATATAAATTGGGATGGAGATAGCATTTGCTTTTAAAAATGATTTTGATGGGAATTCAAAGGTCAAAATCATGAAAGCGTTTTACGATGTTGTAGCATGTGTGTTCAGGTGGAGCTCCAGTTTCGTGGCAATGTTGATGTGAGGGAGAAAGATGCAATTTTCAATTACCGTAGGAAGTATCTTCCAACTCAACAGGTAGGAATATCCATATGATATTGCTATGAGGTTTATTCATGACTTTATTAGATAGCATACGAACCATATCTGTGAATATCTGCTTTGGGACATCTTGGGATGCCCTATACAATTTCAAAGTTCTTTAGTTTGAGATGTCATAACTAAATTTACACATGCCCATTAGTTCTTTTACTCAGTAGAAGGTGTCTCCAATCATTGACAGGTTGCATACCACACTCCGCCTCGTTTTCCAGTAGATGTAATAGAAGACATACGCAAAGGAGCATCACTGTTGTTTAAACGGTTGGGTCTACGTGACTTTGCCAGGATTGATGGCTGGTTTTTGCCTTCCAACCATTTATCATCTTCTAAGGAAGTATTTGGCGTGACCGATTATGGTACGATAGTTTTCACTGACATAAATCTGGTAAGAAGAGTCAAATTCTGTCCTCCCAATATTAGCAATGTCTGTATTTTACACTTGACACAACTTTCCAATATGAGCTAGATAAGTGGGATGGAGCAAACTAGCTTCCTATTTCAGCAAGCTTCGAAGGTACTTCTGCTTTATGTATTGCTGGCTCTTAGCGAATATAAGGTTGGCTAGTCAATGGCACAGACGTTATAGGATCTTATGTTATGCAGTTTTCTGCAAATGTACATGAATATTATACGGCACAATTTCTTTATAGTTCCAATGAATCTTGAAGTTCTTGAGACATGGATGTCAGAGCATTTAAAAATTCAACTGTACATTCAATCTAACAGCTTTAGCTGAATAAGTTGGCAATAATTTTTCGACTAATATGTCATATCAGGACAAGAGGTTTTATGTAATCCAAGCCTACAGGTGAGGGTAGTTTTAGAGAATTTAAATATAAAGTCACACCATCATCTAACAACGTAAGATTTCAGATAAATTGCAGTGCTCTCACGAATTCTAAGGTGTCATGGCAAAGCTAAAAATTGAGAACCAAATAAGAAAATAGGTCATGCGCATGAGAGTGAAGTTTATGGACATTTTTCTAGCTTATTACAAATGGTAAGAAGAATTGCATCTCTAGACTTTAAACGACTGTTCTGCATTAATGGGCACTTTAATATGTCCAGGTGGGATTTTCTCATTCAAACATCCTTCGGAGCATTATTAATCATGCTTGTTTGAGGTTTCCGGGTCTTGCATCTCATAAAGATCTATCTGGCCATTTGCCCAGAGTCGACAACTCCTCACAACTTGCTGAAACTTCCAGAAAACTTGAAAAACGTCGCAAGATCTTTGTTATATTTGGAGGAAGCACTTCTGAGAGACAAGTATCCCTCATGAGCGGCACTAACGTTTGGCTCAACTTGCAAGCATTTGATGATGTAAGGCTACTACATCTTAGCCATCTCTTACAATCATATAAATCCATACCAATTCTTTTACCACTGAATGTCTACTCAGCATATTGGATGTATAAATCCCTCCTCTGAGTTTTCTGGTTGGCAAGCCTCTAATGGAAGATGTTAAAATTCTGGAGCATTATTCCTGGGATAGCTATCTGTATATGGCAATGAGAGCAATAGTATATTTTGTGAAAGGACAAAAGAAAAAGCCATAGCAGCAAAAAATTCCAAGCAGACTTAGGTTTAATATCTAAAATAGCTTTTGTCATCCTACTTCTCCTGGAATTCTGACATCAGCTGTTTAATTGCATCATAACTAAGTAGCTTGTTAAGTCCACAAGGTACTTCTTTTCTGATTTTCTTTTGAGAAGCCTTTGGATCTTTTTCCTTCTTCGACCTGTCTGTACTTCCACTTGCTAACCGCTAAATAAAGAGGAGGCTGCAATAAGAATTTTCTGTGATGAATCAGTTGCTGCCTTGACTTGGATGAGTTTGATTACTGTCCTTATGAATGGATTATGGCTGTTACCTGTTGGTCTAAACGAGTCATGAGTCATCTCGTTGACCAAATTTCCGGAATGCAAGGGCTAGTAACCATATTCCTACTTTATGTGCTTTCACTTTTTATCCGTGCGTTATCTTCGTGTTTTGACTGATCTTTCCTGAAGGATTTAGTGTTTGTCATGGGGATCCTTGTTACAGGAAAAAGGCACTATGCCATATTTTCATGTTTTTGATGTTTTTTTCTACTACTGTAGTGCATGTTATTTGTGCTAAGTAGAACTTTGGTGGTTACAGCTTGAAGTGACCCCGTGTTTGCTTGCTCCTTCAATTCAACATCCCTTGGGCACAGCTTTGAGTGGGGAGGATTTTCAGTTGAGTTCATGGGCAGTTTGGTCTCTACCGTGAGTGTAATTCTTCGTCTATTTGTAAATATTAGTCAAGCTTGTTGAGACATACTTTGATACTGGGGATAGGGTTCCATGTTTTGGCAAATTGTGGAGTTTTCAAGGAAAATTATGCAACGGTTTGAGGGTTCTTGCTGCATTCGTTCTAGACTCGGGGCCAATGATCATTTGTTGAACCTCTTGCCTCAACCCTTTTATCTCTCTGTTACTACATCACTCTTTTCATTTAATTTTTCCTCAAGCAGTATATGTCTATAAAGCTCGTTCGAGGTTAAGCCACATGGCATGCTCACGTGCAAGCTTTACCCAATAATTTGTTTTCGATCATCACTTTAGCAAATCTCTAATTCTTACGCATATTTTGGTAATTCATATTTTGGTAATAAATGTTTAAATATAATTGTTTATCAATTTGATTAGAACTGTTGCTGGACAGTTCAAGTGTTTAAGGAACGGACCAGCCTTCACATGATTTGACCTGAGACCTGTATAAATGACTGCATGAAGAATGTACAATGAAATTCTTCCATATATATACTGTAATATCAACAGCATAATTTTAGTCTTTTTCACCTCTGATGTTGTTCTTTGTTTTATAATCTCACTCTTCTTTTGATGGCTGCAGTTACTCCCTGGTGCTTAGACACACAACTGAAGAAGTTCTTGCCGCATGTGTTGAGGCGATTGAACCATCCCGGGCTGCATTGACATCTCTTTTACGGAAACAGGTTATGAGTGATTTAATGGAAGGTCTGAGGAAACAAAAGTGGTTTTCAGGATTCGATATAGCTGATGAACTGCCGGCCAAATATTCACTGGAGCAGTGGATCCTGCAAGCCAAGGAAGTTCAAGCCACTGTTTTCATTGCAGGTTTTTTCCAGAAGTCATTTTATTTCTGAATATGATAGATGTACTTTCGCTAAGTTGCACCAACTTTGGCCATTTATTTAGCAGATGAGCGCAGAAAGGTCAACGTACTGGAACATGAAGCTTCAATGTAAAAACTTTAGCTAGTGATACTTATGTAGTAATCTCACATTCTGTGTTCCTCCATATCATCTGCAGTACATGGTGGCATTGGCGAGGATGGTACATTACAGTCTTTGCTAGAGAATGAAGGAGTTACTTATACAGGTTTTCAGTTACTAACACATAATTCAAGGAGATTGTAAATGTCTGCTATTTAGTTGCTTAATTCTTTTACTTGTTTGGTCTTGTTACACAGGCCCGGGTGTGATGGCTTCAAGGACGTGTATGGACAAAGTTTCAACATCTCTTTCTCTAAGCAATGTATGTTGCTGGTGCTCTTAAGCATTTTGGAATACAAAAAGAAAGAAAGAAAGATTGAAGAAAAACGAGAAGAAAATGCAATGGGCTTCTTAAGTTTTTAATTTCCCATTTTGTCTCAAGGTTCAACAATTGATACGAAATGACTGAAATCTGTAATTTGTTATAGTTAGCAAACTTGGGAGTTCTTACCATAAAGAAAGAAGTATGGAGTAAAAAGGATCTGCTGAATACACCAACACTTGATGTATGGCAAGATGTAATCTCAAAGCTCCAGTGTGAAAGTATATGCATAAAGCCGGCTAGGGATGGATGCTCTACTGGGGTTGCAAGACTTCGGTAGGTTTTTGACACTCTTCAAACTTGCCGCTACACTCTATTGGTATTCTTGATATTTCTTCTTCTTCTTCTTCTTTTTGGATAAACAGATGAAGTTTGACCTTGTTGTCATTTCAGTTGTATAGAAGACCTGAAAGTGTACGTAAAAGCCTTGGAAGAGGGCCTTCTACGTATTCCTCCAAACAGTTTTTCAAAGGTATGCACTCATTCTTTGCCACATGTATTGCTCATTTCAGAAGTATCTTTTGCCAAACATACTTCTGTGCATGATCATCAGTGATCAATTGCCCTAAAGCTGTTGTCATGTTTGGGAATGCCTTTTGAAAAGAAAAATAACTAATCTCGTTGAATTGAGGAAGAACTTAATGCCCCTGGTGCTATAAGAAGAAACAATACAAGAAACAACAATTCAAGATACATACATGCCACGAAAAAGGAAATGTTATTGGTGCTCCTGAATGATGGATTAAACCTGTTAGCTATAGATTGCACGTGCATCTGCTTGTCTGTGGTCCCATAGATGGTTCTAGAATTCTCTGAATTTCTTGAGCCCAAGTCAAAGATGAATCAAAAAATTTCTTCAAATAGAGAAGTGAAAATCTTTCACGATATGCAATATGTGACCAACCACCAACACTTATATAGAGGCTTTTTGTCCATTTTCAACAATTATTTGCTTCGAACGATGGGAAAATATATGGTCGGCTTCGATTAACTTCTTCTTCATAATCTAATGAAAGATTTTCCTATGCTGATGGCATTCCGACCTTTTTATGGACATGATGACAGCCTTCAATTCTCATAGCTAAGTAGTTAATACAATGCTTGCATCCTTGAAGCTGATAAATGTTATCTATTTGCTTTACATTTTTTAATCTGTTGGAGCACCTGGCTTAATATTATGAACTCTTCTTGCCGCTTGTGTAGAGCACAATAAACTCACTAGTAACTGTCTTTTGCCTAATAAATAATTTTGCTGAAATTTCCTTGACTCGTCTATTCACCATGCAATGACATTGTCTCTTCATAAGCATCAACTCAAAGGAAGTGTATTTGCAATTAGCCATACTTGAGTTAACCTTTTCCCTTTAATTACTTTTTAGGCTCATGGAATGATTGAGATGCCAAACCCTCCTCCAGAGTTACTAATTTTTGAACCATTTATTGAGACTGATGAGATCATTATGTCGTCTAAATCTACGAATGAAAATGCTTCTCACCTCATGTGGGAAGGACGCAGTCGATGGGTAGAAATTACAGTCGGAGTAATAGGAAAGCGAGGATCCATGCACTCGCTGAGTCCTAGCGTAACTGTCAAGGAAACTGGAGACATTCTATCACTTGAAGAGAAGTTCCAAGGTGTGCTTTCAATATTTGCTTCATTCATGCCTCATAACTTTACCTAAATCTCTACCTGATTATTTTGTCTCCAATAGCCAGACGAACTTCAGTGAGGATAGTAATGGATCTTGAAATGAAACTTTGTTCAATTCAAGCTTTGCATGTGTTGTTAATGATTATTTTTAGTGGTATAATGCTTTGAAATCTGCGCTTTTGCTCTTTAACACTCAAAAGGTAATGTCAAACAACAAAGTGAGAAGAATAATCCCTTTTTACTCTTTTTCCCGATTTTTTGTGCTGGTTGCATTTTCGTTTTCTCATGTGGTGGAACTGTTCAAACTTTACTTGAAGGTTATGCCATATATCTGATCTTTATAGTCTAACATAGCTGGAACTTGTTTGACAGGTGGAACTGGCATAAATTTGACCCCGCCACCATTGTCGATTATGAGGTTTGTTAAGAATATCTATTCATTTTGGATACGCATCACTCTCACTATGGACAATAAGGTCCTTCACGAGACGATTTCTGCTTTGATGGTGAATCAGTATATTTATCACTAAGCATCAAGTGGGTAAATGAACTACTTAGTACTTAAGTGCCCATCTCATGTATGATCCTCGTATTATACTGAACTTGAGTTTTATTAAGGAAATCCTTGATATTTTACTAAATTGTCTGTGTGGATATAATATGAGTGAAAAGACTGCAGCAAATTCAGTAATGCCATTTTAGTTTTACGTTGTTTTGTTATTTTCAGCTAAGCAAACTGGTGGATTTCACAAATTCTGGCATTGCAGACATTCTTAGCTGCATATTCATATGATTTGTCTCTGTACTTAATGTCTTCCACGGTTATTGCTATTCTAAAATGGGAAATTGTATCTGCTTCCATCGAGACATTCGATTTTTGAGGACTATCTTCTTTTGTGCAATACTGCCAGGTGGTTGTTATCCTCTAATTCTTCCACTAACTTTTTCTGGAACTCATCTGAGTGAATTGTGATTGATGCAGTGGTGAAGCCTTAGAGAGATGTAAACAAAGGATTGAGCTGATCGCAAACACTCTGCAGTTAGAAGGATTTTCACGCATTGATGCATTTGTCAATGTTGATACGGGAGAGGTACTTCTTATTTAAAGAGTGCATGGTGTCCTAAATATTAGTTGGAGTGAAAACATAGCTTTCTCCTTATTTTTGCTGTGTTTATGCTTGTTAATTCCAAGGCCAATTGCTGATGATAGTCAGCATGATAATCGTTCGAGGGAACCAAGAATTAAGTCCCTCCTTGTTAGGGTTTATCCCACATCGGTTGTGGAAGGGGCTAGTGGTCGGTCTATAAGTACGAGGGAAAGCCTCACCCTTTGAGTTAGCTTTTGGGGGTGAGAGAGGCCCAAGATCACCCAACACTGGTATTAGAGCCCAGCTTACCAACAAGTTTAGACCTAACAGTCACTCGGAGAGGGTTGTTGATGCTCCGATAGCCTGATGTGTGAGAGGGAAATTGTTGGGGTCTATCTCACATCGATTGTGGAAAGGGATGGTGGTCACTTTATAAATGTGAGAGAAAGCCTTATCCTTTGAGCTAGCTTTTGGGGTGAGGGAGGCTAGAGAAAGCCTTATCCTTTTGGGGTGAGGGAGGCCCAAGACCACCCCACACTGCTCCTTTAGGAAAAGTACTCTATATGGTGTGGCCATCTTAAATGAATTTCTTAATATTATAGGTGAAATCTTCTTAACTGCATACCTAGGGGTACCTCCATATATGAAACTAAATGGAAGAGGTTATTCTATTATCGTTTTTGAATTCTCATAGTATGGGTCTAACGTGCATTTAAGCATCTCAAGATACATTGAGAAGTTTGAGACTATTTTTGTTTCCTGTAAAAGATTTTTGGTTTATGACATATAAAATGGATGAGAACATCATCTGGCTCGATTCAGTCTCTGATATCATAATGCTTATTCTTCACGTGAGATTGATTTTGGTAGAACCTAATGTCATTTAAAGTAGGTCACCCCGACAACTGCTTTGTGATGATTTATACTATCTTCTTGCTTTCTCTATGTAAAGCATGTGGTATCATTTATTTGCAGGTTTTAATTATTGAGGTCAATACTGTACCCGGAATGACTCCTTCCACCGTGTTGATTCATCAGGTAATTCTCAAGTTCTCAATTCATAAACAAAATGCATGAGTGACTGCAGACATGCATAAAATAGAACGCAATAACCAAAAAGACGATACATGAGTCCGTCCAGTGAGGAGGAACAATGAGCAGTAGATTAGCCAAACGTGCGTTGTAGTCCAAGTTTAATCTTATCCTTCACCGGTTATAAGCACAGGATTCCAAACTGATGAATTTGCTTGTTGTAAACTGGTGCATTGTTTGTCTGTGATCACTCTCAAGAAAGAAATGCGTGCAAGTACTCAAAAGCAACTTATGAGAAAATCATGATTGATCTCTAGACCGGCGATTGAATGCACTCACAATGTTGTGCCAATGTGGTCTAATTCGAAGTCAAATTTTGTTAGCATTCATACTGCATTGTCATACATCCCTTGTGTTGATTTCCCTGAGAAGCATGCTTTGTGTTTTTATCTCAGGCGCTTGCTGAGAAGCCTCCCATGTACCCCCATGAATTCTTCCGTACCCTCCTTGATTTGGGTTCGGAGAGGTTTGCATAAATTCTTAAGTTAGCGAAGTTTCCATGTATCAAGTACAAAATCTTGAGGGCGAATAACCAAAATTACTGAGCATTTGTGATGCTGAATCGTATCTATTCCCTCTGGAAAATCAGCTCTCGCAATTGTATTTCTCCGGTACATTAGAATCGGTTTATCACTATCATTTCCATCCTTTCTGCTAGAATAACTAGCTGCTTTGAATGAGTGCCTCGTGATCTTTATGATCTTATGCACCTGTCGCATGATTTCGCGGCTAATTTCGTCAGGGGCGGTGTTATTTTAACCTAGACATGAGCGGAACCATGAAATTAGGAGGAAGTCGGATCACTTTCTTCTTGGCCATTGCGAGTTCTTTGTATTGTTAAACTCTCTGTGACTTAGTTTGCCCCCTACTACGAAAATTCTTAGGCATTCCAAGTGAATGGTCTATTTGTCATCTAAGTCAATCATCACATGTCAAATATTATGAATTTCCTCTTTTTTTTTTCTTTAAAAAATGATAACACTTTCAAGAATTGATTCAAAACTTGAGTACGTGAGAATATATTCATGCTCTTGGAGTATGTAAAGCTTTTATATTCTCAAATTGGGTTATAATTATGTTCTCACTTAAGCTTGAAGTTAAAGATTGACTAGCGAACTCCCACTACTCGCGTGATTGTTGTAATGATTCGATTCATTCCCGCGAGTAGTTATTAGAGGTCATGTTGAGTGATTCACAAGTCAACATTTACTTTACATGTCCCATGTTTTGTGTAATTGTTGAAAGTAAATCCTTTGAAGGGCTTGGTTAATGTGGAACGGGGCGGGTCAATATTATATGTATAATTGACGTGCTTTGTTTGTGTTTTTTTTTTTGGTTCGAGATGTAATGTTTATCATTTTTTCACTAAACTATAATGAGAATAAATGTCATAAAAGTTCCGGTACTCTCACTTGAAATTCAAAATTCTCCCTCTCAATTCTATACCATTACTTTGTATGTTCGGTTTTGTTTGATTATGACTTTTACATTCCCCTCAGTCCCTCCCACTCTTTTCATTATTTATCATCTTATTCGTAACTACCAATAACTTGAGAAATATAATCTTTTCATACAAAAAAAAATTATACAATATAGAAACACAAAAAGTGCATTATAAAGTTAACATATAGTAAAATATATTTATAAACTTCTACAAAGAATAATATTTACAGTGTCCTACATCATCCATATTTGATACTTATTAATAATTTTTTTTGGTGTTAATATAATAAATTAAAAGAAATAAGAGATTATTGGTGACAACTAGTCAAAACTCAAAAAGTCAAAACCCCTCTTGTCTCTTCTCCTCTCCTCTCCACTTTCCCCATTCCGCAGTCCACGCCTCCTGCCTCGTTCCCTCCCTCCGCCTCGTCTCGCCGACCGCCGTCGCCGCCCACGACGGCGCTGAACTGCGGCGGCGACCGAGGAGGTGGCCACCGCGAACGGAAGCCGAACTCGACGGTACGCGCCCGCATATTTCCCCGCCTGTCTTTTCGCTGCCACAAGAACCGCTCACAAGAACTGGGGATCAACTCTGGAGCGTGTAATCATCACTTCTCGCTCCTTTTGGAGGTCGAATTTGTGTTGGGCTGGATTAGTTGTTTGAACCACCTTTACCTTTGCATATTGCTGAAATGGAAAGTTGAGTGCTTGACTTAGACTCTAGTTTCTTGTAATTCAATCCCCGGACCAGAGTTGGTGAAGATGGAGTCGTTGGGTCCTGGGTTTCGCACAAGTTTGAAGCTTCCGGTAATCCGAAACACGCAAGACTCGTTGTTTTTGCGGCCGCCTTCGTTTTGGTCTCGCCCGCTTGCTCGAACTAGCCATGGGTTGTCACTGAGAACCCAGAACCGGTTGGCTTTTCGAGGTTCTTGTCCGAACAATGGGTTAGAATCTGGTGGTGGCGTGGGAATAATGGCGAGTTTGAGTTCTGAGGGTGAGGATGCGAAACATGGAGCGAAGAAGAAGTTGGCAGTTTTTGTGTCGGGAGCGGGATCGAACTTTCGGTCCATCCACGAGGCTTGTGTTGCAGGATCGGTTCATGGTGAAGTCGTCATTTTAGTGACTAACAAAGGAGGTATGGCTTCACCATATCTCATCAGCCTTTACAGTTTAGCATTTTTCATCCTCAATCAGATGTATGTTTTGTACTTGGATACCTATTGTTAATTATAAAAGCAAGGATTTTTTGGAGGAATATTATGTTCTGTGTTTTCGAAAGTACTAAGAGTGACTTTGGAATGTATAATCATCTGTTTTATAACCCATCTGTCACTTCGTCTGCTGCTTATGAGTCAACTTCTTTTGTTTGATTATGGCATTCTTCTTTCAAAATTTGTCTTCTGCTCTCTGTATGTTTCGGTGCTGTTTGATACAAAAGCACAATTTTGTGGAATTGTCTTGAAAGCTCTACCTTTGCATACTGAGTAACAAGTACAGGGTTCATCATGCTTATCTATTTGTACATGTTTCCAGTATGATATTCTTTTATAAGCTGATTATTTACAAGGTCTTGTATTTGAAAACAATTCTATGAGTTGCTAAATGAAATTTGATGGCATTCACCATTTGGTGTAGCTTATATTTATCACTCACTCTACAGCATTGGTATCTGGAGCATTTTGAATTAATATTCGAATCTTCCCGCTTAACTGATTTTTAATGCCATTCCTTGATTAGAGTGCCATGGATTTTCTCATATTTGTTTGCTGCATGCAGTCCTGTTTACCATATGTGTTGCAAGGACATATTCAACTACTTAAGAAGGTCCTTAGTCACTATTGATTTCGGTAATTACGTAATGACTAATGTTCCTGAATGTCGTGCATGACAGGCTGTGGAGGTGCAGTTTATGCTAGAGACAATGACATCCGAGTTGTTTTATTCCCTAGAACTAAAGAAGAACCCAATGGACTATTCGCAAGTGATCTGGTAGCTGCTCTTAGGTGAGCCGTTATAGCATTAACGTATTGATTGAGTTTTCTAATCTTTGCATGCTGTGCTTGTTTCATGTGAAAGGATGATCCACTCAATTGTTTAATCATGTCTAGAATTTTTAATGAAGAATCTACCATTGATATTGGAGTTTGTTTTTTTGCTTTTACTAAGAACACTAGCCTGTTTGTTTCAGCTCAAGTAAAAGTAAAAAGTAATTTTTTGCCTTTCTGCCAAATGTTAAAATATATTATTCAAATTTGAAATGATTATGAAAAAATTGAATGTGAATCTACTTTGATGAAATTTTACTTCCTGCCCACACGACATGTAAGCACAAATCATCTCCCTGCATTGATGTTGCAGTAGAGCTGGTCAACATTCAACTACTCACAACATCAATGGGACAATTTGTCCTTTTCCAGAAGCGCCGGACGCATCCATTAAATACATATGGACATCCTGCTGTACTGATGTCTAAAACATGGTGGACTGGCAAGCGTCTAGCTCCACAGATGGTTTGGAAATGCTGGTGTCTTGTCAATCAAACGTAGGTCTCATGTTGATTGACAATTTGTCGTGGCATACTCACCTCTTTGCCTTTATGTGCCATATACAAGCATGAGAGAAAAGTGGACACACATCAAAGTGAAGAAAATCATAAATCAAAATTTTTAATGCAAAACAATATGGAACTTGAAAAATAGAATGGAACTTACAATTTTTGTGTAACAGTATACCAAAATTGATAATTCTTGCCAATTTCTTCGTTCCGAATGTCCATGAAACTATTAGTTTCGTATAAATCATTAATTGTGCATCATTTACGAACTTAGAAGGTGGCTAATGTGCTCACAAACCAATGCAATTAAGCTATATATCGATGAGAGAGCAGTGAAGAATCCGAGAATCAGAATTGGAGAAACTCAACAACAGTACTGTCATCGCACAACACCCAAATCCTTCTGAAAGGAACATTTCCACACTTATTCTATACCAAGACCTTAATTTTTGGTTTTTGTTTAACCTTAATCTCTGATTAAACAAGATTTGCTATGTAGGGAGGAGGTTCTCACAAAGGTACTAGATTTGAAAGAGTTATTGTCAAGACAAGTAAACTTTTCAAGCAAATATATTACATGCATAATGCATTTCATCTCTCGTGAGGTCTTGGGATACAATAAGTATGGGAAATGAGCCTTTGGCGAGGATTTGGGTGTTGTGCAATGATAGTGTCGATGTCAAGCTTCTCTAATCTGATTCTTGGTTTTTTCATTGATTTCCCTATTTATAGCTCTGTCACAATTGTTTGTAAAAATTTTAGCCCACCTTCTCAGTTCGTTAGTGATACACGTTATATGGTTTATAGGAATGTGATAGTTTCATGGACATTTTGTGTGAAGAAATTGGTGAAGAAATTGGCAAAACTGTCAATTTTGGTTCGTTGATTACACGAAAGTTGTAAGTTCGATTATGTCCATATTATTTTTCATGAAATATATTGATTTATAATTTTCTTTACTTTGATGTGTGTCCAATTTCTCTCATGCTTAACTATGGCACAAAAACTAGAAGGCAATGAGGTGAGCATGCCACGACAAATTGTCAATTGACATGAGACCTATGTGTGATTGACAAGACCCCTACATTTCCAAATTGTGTATTGAGCTACACGCTTGCCAGTCCATCGTGCTTCAAACATCACCGCAGGAGGATGTCCATTTGTGTTTAATGGGTGAGTTTGGTGCTTGTGAGAAAGGGTGATCTGGATTGACCTGTTGATTTTGTGAGTAGGTGGATGTTGACCAGCACCTACCACAACAATGGTGTGGGGAGATCATTGTTGTGAACATGTAGCAGGGTCTGTTGGGTATAATTTCGTCACTGAGTGCTCCTTTTATGCAACACATGGCATAGCCACAATGCTCCATACAGAAAACAAGAGTTTAGGGCAAGAATATCCATTAATGTAAACATGTAGACATGCCTGAGCATGTCATTCTCGTAGTAGCTTTGTGTTGACCACTTGATCTGCTGTGTGGGCTGTGTGTTATTTTATATGGGGTTTGCACATTGTTGGTTACAATTGTCTAATTGTTCAAATTAGAGAGGAGGAAAAAGCAATAAAAGTGCAGAGTTTTCTATTTGGGGGTCAAAGTAGAAAGGGGAAAAAACAATGGAAGTGCAGGGAGTCGGACTTCGAATTTCCTTCAATAACATTCGCTTCTGGACAAGGAGTCTCATAGATGGTGTCATGTATTCAGTTTCTTAGATTTAGCCTCACTATCCTGGAAGAAATCCTGTCTCTCGCTCCACAAGATAGCTGTCATGTTGATCTTTTAAGTGCTTAGCAAAGTAGATTAAACTTTAACAGCAATAATAACATTCACTTATTATCTGATGTTGATCAGGAGATATGAGGTTGATTTCATTCTCCTTGCTGGGTACCTGAAACTTATACCTATGGAATTGATTCGGGCGTATCCCAAGTCCATTCTTAATATTCATCCATCACTTCTTCCTGCTTTTGGAGGAAAGGGTTACTTTGGAATGAAGGTGCACAAAGCAGTCATTGCTTCTGGGGCTAGGTAGATTCCCAACTTTGACGCTACATGTCCTTGTTTGTCTTGTCCTTCTTCAGACTTTTTTGGTTCCTTATCATTCCTTTGCAATTTATTCTCTTGCATACTCTTGGTAGATATTCAGGGCCTACGATTCACTTTGTTGATGAGCATTATGACACGGGACGCATTCTTGCTCAAAGAGTCGTCCCAGTGTTGGCTACTGACACTGCGGAGGAACTGGCTGCAAGGGTTCTCAAAGAGGTAATGATACCTTTATAACGATTTTGCTGAAGTTCTACCCAAGAATTTCATTATTGTGCTATTTATGCTTCTGTTCTGTTCAATTTTATCAAACTAGCAGGTGCTAGATAAATATTGTTAATGCACTTTTATTTTGAGGTAAAAAAGAAAACATAGAACGCATTCAGCTAGTGATTAGGTGACATCTTGTTTGTCTATAGGAGCATCGTTTATATGTGGAGGCAGTCGCCGCAATATGTCAAGAGCGAATAGTTTGGAGGAAAGACGGCGTTCCCCTCATACAGAGCAAAGACAATCCCAATTTATGCAGCTAGTGGAACTATTTGTCAGCAATTGGTATGGCCTAATCTTTTCAATTATGATATATACATCTGCCTCATCAGAATATTCCTTCTCACAGCAAAATGGAAGTTTGAGTTACTGAAGCGAGAATTTTCTTGTTTTTGGAAGGCTGCCTGATCTGCACTCTCTGTTCATCTTGGAGGCTAGTTAGATGCATGAATGGTGAAGAGCTCAACTGTGCGCTGCCATTTGGAATATTGAGGTTTTCGATTTTCTTCAAAATTCTTTCAATCTAAAGATAATTTAATTTTCTCGGTGCGCCTCTGAGTTCATATCTCCCTGGAATGCTAAGTGGATTGGTTCGGCATTCATTGCTCTTTGCAGGAGGGGCAACCACTGTTTTTGGCCCTCATAGAGTAGTTTTTCAGTTCTTTTTCTGGGGTTGGGAATGTAATTTGATACATAGATGTTGTAACTCTAAGTTATAGGTTGTGCATTAGGTATTGAGTAAGAGGCATTCGATCTTGATTACACATCTAAATCGCTGAACTCAGGTTCTTTGGAGGCACTTATACAGGTGAGCATGCTTTCTAACTGCAGAGCAAAGCTCGGTTTCTCTACTTTTAAGTGGAGGAAATCAATGGCTTCCCCTTTTCCTCTCCTTCACATGCATGCATTCAGACTAGGAAAGTCTCTTGTTATATCATGCAGCTCGACAATGTCGAGGCCATGACAAAGTTTTAATACCATCGTGGCCTGTAATCTGCATTCTATATGTTAGTGTAATGGTGAGTTGATGATCCTTTAGCTAATTAGAAGTTGCAGAACCAAGGTCTTAGCTCCACATTGTATACTACATTGGACAGAAAACCTTGAGGCCTTTGTGGCAGGCTCTTCGTTTCTTTTGCCTTTTCTTTTTTGTGGCAATAGTTGTGCACAATTCTTCCTATGGCTTATGTAGAAAAGCTGGAGATTTCAGGAAGTGTGGTCTCACTCCATCATCTGATAATTTTAAGTCCTTTAATGTGTTGTTGCATCTTTGGCGATTTGACTGATGGAACCTAGGATAGAGGACACTGAGTCGAGATTGGAGTGAAATGAACAGGTTAATTATCGTGAATAAGTAAGAGATCATACTAAAGTTGAAACCAAAAAGTTTCCCATACTCATCAACAATGACAAATGGAGCTTTGAAGTGTATCATTTCATAAGTCAATTCATTTAAGGCGCAATTGTTGTGATCCAAACTTGGAGCGGGATGAAAGTACTGGATTATCGAATTGAAGTATGAAAGATCATACTAATAAAACTAGAACCCATCTGGGGCCTTTCTTTGGGGTTATTTGCCTGTCATTAAACATAGAAAGTGTAATATAATCCAAGTGTTATGCACACTACTGTAGCCAAGATGGGTAAAACTTCACGCTTACGTCTATGATGGCGTTAGACTTTTCTCAGCATCTCTTATGATCCATCTCTTTTGTATTCTTGAGCATACCTGGCTTGTCTCGCTCTGCATTTTTTTCAAGCTATACCCATCCAATAGTGGACCCAAACCAGTTAAACAAACTCTTAATTAACAAAAGCCTCTTTCTATCTGTTAATAGTCAGGACTTCAACTGCAAACAGCGATGAAAATTTTTGTTAAAATTTCGGTTTCTCGCAAAGAGAATTAAAAGAAAATTCAAATTTAGGGACAAAAGAATTTGAAGGGAAGAAACGTATGTAACTGTAATATGTAACTGTAATAGATTCTAGGTCGGATATATAATTTCTAATACCTCCTGATCAATGAAATTAATCGTAGAAGTTCATGTACTCATGGGGCGTTGATTGGCAAAAACATCATGTCTAGGGGGCCTAATTGAACAAATTTAAACGGGGAAGAGTAAACACTCGAGCCAAGGAAATCTCGTCGGTTGAGTCTTGTCGAGGAGTAAGCACCACCCAACGAAGCAGATCACAGTGAACCATCTTCTGATTCGGAAGGGAACACGTCGACACTAGCATGAATTGATCTGCAAGCTGCTGTGGCTTCACCACCAGACGATCGCCATTCATCACCTAACATGCAATTCATTCATGTCTCTCTCTCTCACTCTCCGACCCATGTTTCGAGTCCAAGAGTTTCTGCACGGAAAGAGATTGAACCAGCCTCAGCTTTTGTGGTCTCTGCGTGTTCCATGGCTTGTCATGTTTTTGGGTACTATACATTAAATTATTATCAGTCAACAGATCGAACCTCGATTTTGTCGGGTTCTCAACCACCGGATGGCAATGCGGCTTTTGCTATCGAACACCCTTTTGGAACCGACGTGCTTGGCTTTGTTGCGTCTTTCTTTCACACTGTCCATTGACAGCTAAAGAGCTACTGTCTTCGTGTGAGCACCGAGTAAGTTTGGACCTTGTATTGTGGCAATGAAAGATTGAGCAGCAGCTCTCACTCATATATTCTAATTGGACACCTTTCATAGGGTGGTGGATCGAATGCACCCGATTTATATAGAAGGATGGTTTTCAACCGTGGCTAAAATATTGGCCCTGTGAATAGCATTGAGAATTGTGCATCGCTTGTTCTCCTTATAATTTTAGGGGCTTGGACCAGAGCTCCCTCTTGGCGATCTCCTCAAGTGAAGGTATCAGGCTTTTGCTGCGCATTCCCAACAAATGTTAACAGAGTCGATAATTGATTGGTGAATCTCCAATCTATTTAAGTGTTTAGTGAATATTTTAACAAAGAAATCTCATGATCAACGCTTGTTTCGGATGGAAATTACCATCACAGTTGGTCTGGCGAGAAGTGACGTGAGATAGAAATCATGGATGATGCAATTCTAAATTAGCAGTTTATAATGGTTGCTGTGTATAGTTGCGAGTGCATTACAATGACTTGAAGATTCAAGTTAAGATAAATTGATGCAGAAAAATACCTAAATTAAGGGGAGTAAATCTAACACGAAGCTCACACGTGAGGGGAAAATTGTTAAGATACACATGTGAGTTATGTTAGAAAAGTTTCATATCAGATAATTAATGTGGTGCTAAGCAATTAATATACCCTAGTTGGTCCATAACTAATTGGCTTAAGCTTTTGAGTGAAGATGGATCCAATTGGATATGTTGACGAGCTCGGATTTGAGCTCCCTCTTTGGCAATCTCCCCAAGTGAAGGTAGCAGGTTTTTGCTGCGCATTCCCAACAGCTGTGTGCTACATCTAATTGCAACTAACTCTATATGGTACTCAAGTTTCTTTTAACATAAGTCACATTTATCACTAGTCATCTAAATAATTTGTAAATTTCTAAAAATATGACGAACCATATCAACTTTGATGAAGACTTTATACAGATTTATTATAATAAATAGAGAAAACTTTTACCTGACAAGACGAAGAGATCAAGTTATGAAATATCACAGTTCCCCATTAGATTTTCAAGGGTTTATTTTGATTTTATATATACATGAGTTCATATCCATTGAATAACTTGAGATTTTTTGTTTGGAAAATTCCAAATAAGGGCCTGAAATGCTCTTATTTTCTCAAATAAGGACTTAAAGTGGACTTTGTGTTAGACTCTTATTTTAAATAAGCGTCTGAAGTGGATATATTAGTTTCGAAGAAGGACTTTACTTTCTAGATTGCCAAAGGCATTTCCGTCCTTTACCCTATTTTTTTTTTTTAAATTTCACTTTTTTCCTTTTTCTTTCTTTTTTTTCCTTTTTCTAGTTTTTTTCTTTCTTCTTAGCCGATGGCCAGTCGCTGGGCACCGACAGTGCTTGGAGAGGGCTAGGCAAGGGTGGCCCTCGTCTGCCATAGGCAAGATCGGCCCTTGCCAGATCTGGGCGAGGATTACCTTGCCAGTAGCCGGCGAGGGACGACCTTGCTTGGGCAAGTTCGGCCCTTGCCAAATCTGGGCAAGGCAACCCTCGCCTAAATTGGCTCTCGCCCCAGTAGCTAGTGAGGGTCGCCGATCCCTTGTCGAAAAGAAGAAAAAAAGAAAAGAAAAAATAATTTAAATTTAAAATTATCTTTGGGCGAAAATGCTATTGATTGGTCGAAATATTTTACTGGCCGGCAACTGACAAGGTCAGACCCTTATTTGAAACTGCCATGACCACTTCAAATCCTTATTTGACATAAAATCTACTTCATAATCTTATTTGAGAAAATGAAAGTATTTCAAATTGTTATTTGGAATTTTCCCTTTTCGTTGATCATTCCCCGATTGAAGAAAAACAGAAAAGAAGAAAACTCCAAGTACATGGTCTATAAGAACATCTAACCCTAATGCATTTATATCATGAAGATAAGCATGACAGTGATATTCCTCCTACCGAGAAAAGAGATCTCTCTCATTGAAAATGTTAGGCATCGTTTATTCTCTCATGGTCGATGTGCAATGGATCGATGTTTTTCATGTTCGAATCGGAAAGTGGGGACGCAAGAGTCGATTGGAGCACAATAATGAGGGGCCCCATGCCCTCGGCTTCGCCGATGATCGTACAGAGTCGATAATCCTCTCTCGTTCGTGGGAATTCATATCTTTTGAGAATGAATGTCCCAAGCACACGAACAACTCCTGACTGGATCCAACTAGTCATGACCACGGTTCGAAACCAGCGGTTTCGATTCGTGGCCATGTGTGAATCGGAACCGGCCGGTTCCGGTTCCGATTTTGAACCGGCCGGTTCCGATTCCGGTTCCGGTTTGTAATTTAAAAATTTAAAAATAAATTATGAAATAAAAAATAATGAATTATTCAATATAAATTGTAATCAAAATGTAAATTGTAGGGGTGATTAGTTCTCGGCTCGGTCCGGTTCCGCTCGGAACCGGGAACCGGACCATTGGCCCGGTCCAGTTCTAGGCGGTCCAATAAAACTCTTTGCTCTTAACTAGCAAAGGATCGTAGCCACAAAAGGCATACAACTTCACATGCTCATGGCTTGGCTTGGGTTTTATACACAACCCCTTTGATGGTTTCTTCATTCCCATTCGATGTGGGACTCTTGGCATTTGCATGAAGACAAGTCAAGAGTCTCACATTGAAGGTGTTCAGGGCAAGCCGAGAGTCCCACATCGAATGGGAACGAAGAGGCATTAGAATCATTGTGTATAAAACCCAAGCCAAGCCTTGTAATTAGAGTTCAATACACCCAAGCCAAGCATTATAATTAGAGATCAATGCACTTACAATGCATGGTAATTAGAGTTCAAATTGTTTTATAAAAAAAATTAAATAATGAATTTTTTTTTAAAATTTCATTATTATTTTTTTTAAAAATAATTTGGAACTAGAACCAGAACCGACGGTTCTGGGCCGGTTCCAAAATTGTTGGAACCGGAACCGGGCCAGTAGGCCACGGGCCGGTTCCGGTTCCGAACCGCGGGCCCGGTCAACGGGCCGGGCCCGAATTTGACCGGGCCGGTTCCGGGCCAAAACCGGCCCGTGGCCATGACTAGATCCAACTGTTGGTATTCTTAAATGCTTGCTTTATTGGGTTGTCCCCGGATGTGACTAATCATACATGGGCAGAAATTAGGCATGTTCCTTATTTTTGAATTTTTGGTAAGTTAAGATACACTTGCCGGAATGTACTAAGGATAAAATCCCACACATTGAGGGAGAAGAATGAATTATTTAGAATTTTTAGGATCGTGTTATTTCGCGAATAATAAATAATTTAAAAAATATTTTTTCTAAAGATAATCGCTTATAAAGAATGAATGAACGAAAAATATTCCTATCGTTTATGAAAATATTTAAACATAGATTACTATCAATAATATTTTCATTAATTACTTATTTCAAGGGATGTAAGCGATTATTTTTACAAAAAATATTTTTTAAATCATTCATTTTTACAAAACAAACAGATATCGATTCAAATCATGATGTCTCTAGTTCATATCCACCTGGAAGGTCATTCTTCAATATTTTGTGTAGAGTCTTATGCAATGTTCGTAAATGGGGTCGTTAATGTCCATTTTTTTGGAGAACTTGAAGCAAAAGGTTGACTCATGTTTTCAAGAAGAGAGAGAGAGAGAGAGAGAGACATTTTGATGACGAAGTTGAGTTGGCAATTTTCAAGACCAACCCATTCACATCTGGCAATTTTAGTTCAATGTGCAATGCGATCCTTCAATTTTTAATTTATTATTGTGATCTCTAAACTTTTGATACATGTTCAGTGTAGTCCCTGAACTATATCAAAATGTTAAGTATTGTCTTTTTATTAATTTAAGATCATGGACAACATTGAACACTATCATATATTCCAAAGACCTAATTCAGTATGTACCAAAAGTCTGGGGATCACATCGAACAAATTAAAAATTCAGGAATCATATTGCACATTGAGCTTAAGTTCATAGATCACATTAAATAAATTAAAAGTTCACAGACGACATTACGCATTGGACTAAAGTTTAGAGACCATTTATGTCATTTTTCTCTAAAACAATGATAATTAGGCGACGACTCTTTAAGGAAAGGCAATAAGATCCATCCTTGAAAGTGCCTTTCGGCGACGGCTTAAACGGCCATCCCAAGTGATTATCCATTTTCCAAGCCCAGTCCAAATACATGAATTTGTTTTCTTAGTTGGCCCATCCCTACTGATTATTGTTATTACTTATACATATTTCCAATCCCCAAAAACACTTTAGAAACATTTCTAGTTGTGCTTATCTATCAATATCCTGTCACCTTGTATTGAAATAATTGTTTTCTTCATATGTTTCTTCCCCTCACCAGTAGAGAGTTGGGGGAAACCTAGAATATAAAACCTTCTTTTGGCAAAAGATATATATTTTATATGGCAACAAGAGGAACTAGCGCCGCTCTTATTCATGTCAATTGCGCAAGTGAACTCCTCATGAGATATCAGGAGGGCTCACACCCCTAGCGTCGGATAACCACGATCTAAAAACGCAAGGGAGGATTCGAACTCGGTTTGCGAAAGTGGGATCGAAGCAGCACCTCCGTACACATCTCAATTCGTGGTGTAAGGAGGGAAGGTGAGGGATTGAAGGGCAAAAGACTGTTTTGAAACGCTGGAAGAGTCAAAGATCTCCAAGCTATTGGAGGGTTCAACTTATATACAACTCATGAGATACATATTCAATTTCCGGGGAGCATTGCATATATAAGTTTGAGAGTTTGAACAGGAATAGTGCCTTATTATAAACGTCGATCTCAATCATAGTACAATGCATCCATCATAAAAAGAAAAAAAATTCAATACACCGTCGGTACCAATTAATGAGGATTACTTCGTGGTTATCACCAAACTTTATTTTGAGGCCTTTTTTTTATTGTTCTTCAACCAAAACATTGTGGACCACCAAATAGTTGCAAAAAAACCATACTACGCATTAGTACAGCTTGAAGACTCTGAGTGAGCCCCTTCATGATCTTTGCATAGCTAGAGAAAGTTGTCTTCATAAAAGCATCTTCATGTGGGCTTTTTGCGGTCCTCCACAACTTCCAAATGTGTGCATCCAACTTGCGCCAAAGATGGTTTATAATAAATGAAAAATTTCTTGGACTTTCTTCCAAATTGAAGATAGCTAGGGAACTATGATTAACGGGTCTATCTGTTGTTGGAGGATTTAATTTGATATCTATTGGGTAATGTGAGAAAAGGATTAGCGAAAAATGTCCATGCTTGATTGTGAAGATAATTAAAAATTACAATTGGCATACGAATGATTATCACGTGGCACTTAGGCCCCTAACTTGTTCACCTCTTATTTAGTCGCCTAAGCTCAGTTTTCCCCCAATCACTCGATCACTCACTCACTTGGTCTATCCGGATTGCAGAGAGAATCTCTCTCTCTCTCTCTCTCTCTCTCAAAATTACAACCGTAGAACTCTACTTGATGTGACGGTGGATATCTAATCTCCTCATCTACCGACTGCCCTAATTTAATATAAAATGCTCTAAAATGTAAGTGAACAATTACCATAATTCCCCTAAGAACATTCTAGGGTACTTAAGAAAACCGAAACCACTAAATGTTTGAAGATATGCCCAGTTATCTCGCTTGCCATCGGACCTATATGCCTTGAGAAACTGCGGTCTGTCACACGTGATTACTCTAGTTCCTCACCAATCTCACCTATGATTAGGAAATTAAATGTTTATAGAACACCTTTACGACATGATATGATGGACGATTTGTTATGGATGGTGAGCGTCATCATTCGACCAATTAACGGTTGCCAAAGGTTATATAGCTATAGGAGGATCGATGCCTACAGAAGGAGCTATACTCCAAGTTAGACGTGAATCCACCGTGACACAACTATCCCTAACTTTTTTTGTATCTCGAAAAAACCTAAATTTATACATATGTGACATATATATCTTTTATTTTAATTCCATCCAAAACATATTTGTCACGTTGGTATAAGTTCGGGATTTTTTACAATACAAGAAAAAATTTGGAATATTTGTGTCACGACGGATAAATTTAAGATTTTTAGTGATACAAACAAAAGTTCTGAATATTTGTGCCGTAGTGAATATAATTTGAATTTTTTGTGGCATTAATTAAGCCTGTTTCTTTAACATTTCTTATACCTTGGAAGAGTGCCTCAAAAAAACTAATTTTGACATTGCATGGGACGTAGACAGGGATGTTGGGATTATTTAATTAATAATTGATATTTTACCTAATGGGAGGGATCACAAATCACGCGCCACCCTTTTCGAAGTTCAATTGTCATGTCAGTGGCAGCTGTGAGCCTGTGACACCTGCCAATGCTAATCTGTCTGGAACTTGGGGGTACTTTAGGAAATTCATGTGTTACGCGCACGCTGAAAGCGACCTTAGACAGCCTCCACACGTTGTTATCCAGAAAAAAAATAAACTAATGAAAACACGAGTCAAAGCAGTCAAAGATACTGCCAGGCTGGCATCATACGGCTCGCCATTAACCCGAATGCTCCACAAATTACAAAATTCTCCTTCCTATTTTTTTTTTCTTTTTTGGGCTCTAGAGTTCAGGAATAACTGTTAGGTGAACTCGGAGCATGTAAGTAGACATGGCCACGGTTCAGGAACCGGCGGTTCCGGTTCGTGGCCATGTATGAACCGAAACCGGCGGTTTCGGACCGATTCCGGTTCGTAATTTAAAAATTAATAAAATAAGTTATAAAATAAAAATTGCAGGCCTGGTCCTCCGTTGGTCGTCGCTCGGGCTTCGCGGCCTTGGCCACGGTGGCGGGGTTCAAGGCGGCGAGGAGATGAAGCGGGAGACGGGGGCGGCGGCGAAGGGGGAGAAGGAGGGGGCCAGGAGGGAGAGGGGGACGGGGACGAGGAGGAGGAGCGGGGGGTCCTCCTCCTCCGGGGGCTGGGCGGGGTCGGGAGGAGGGGAGGAGGAGGGGGCGTCGGCGTTGGCAGCTGCGGCCATGGGCGGCGGCGGCGGCGGGGGTCAGATCTGGGGAGACGGGGGGCTGGCGGAGGAGAAAAGGGGAGGAGGCGCAGGGTAGCGAGAGGGGAGGAGGAGGGGGCGTCGGCATCGGCGGCTGCGGCCATGGGCGGGGGCGACAGCGGCGGGAGTCAGATCTGGGAAGATGGGGGGCGGGCGGAGGAGAAAAGGGGAGGACCGGAGGAGGCGCAAGGGAGAGGGGGGAAGGAGGAATTTGGAGGAGGAGGACTGGAGTCTGGAGGAGGTGGGCGTTGGTGGGGGCCCCAACGTGGGGCTGCAGCTGTGCAGCAGCAGTTTTTTTTTTTTTTGAACCGGGCCCGTAGGCCACGGGTCGGTTCCGGTTCCGAACAGCGAGCCCGGTCAACGGGCCGGTTCCGGGTTTGACCCGGGCCGGTTCCGGGCCAAAACCGACCCCGTGGCCATGTCTACATGTAAGTCCAGTAGATCACATGTGTTGGATCGTTTAGGTCCCACATAAAGTCCATATGATCTGATGGATTATGAATACCGAGTCGGCTATTCCAAGCGCAAATGGACAACCACGTCTAGGAGTTTTAAATGCATAACCGTCTCCTTCACATTTTTCTCAATGGGTTCCTAACCGTCGTCATATTATGAAAATAGAGCAGCGATTTTCAGTTGAACGGAATTGCACATGAAATGTCTATAGATGCCTAAAAAGTAATAAGATCACTTTCCTCAATATTGGTAATGCGTTCACACAATTCAATTTGATCACCCATTCTTGCTCTTGACCTCGTTCGAATAGGTGAGTGGGATTGCTCCGTAATCACCTAATTCGCAAACAATTGGGCATACATAAGCATCGAAGAAAAATCACATGCCAGTCCATGACACAGGTCTAACTGCATCGATTTATTCATTAATGAAATAATCCTTTTATTCTGATGAAATTCTTGAACAATAACTATGAAAGCAACAACTTGACATCCCCTAAACAAATATGCTAGAAAATAAATGACTCAACTTCCTAAACAACGAATCTAAAAAATGAAACCAAAAGATAGATTCAAGCCTTTTTATTCGGCATGATCTAATATACATCATAGGCGACTTCCTTTTGCAACTACATATATGCTTGAGCTAGCTTGGAGGCATGTTCTTGGGCTTCTTTGGCCTTCCTCTTAAGAAGGTTGTTCCTTGCATGATTAGTAGACTTGACAGGCAGTTTGGATATCTTCGGGAGTAACCTCTTTGGAGTCTTGTGCAATCAGATGTATTCAATTGATGCATGATAGATCTTCTGTTTCCCCTTCAACTCTTTTTTGGGCCGTACAAGTTTCAGCGATCGGCACATGCCCCACATTAGCTTGATCAAGCTAATGGTCCATTCATGGTAGTCATCCTCATCATTGAAATCGGCCCAGATTAGCTCTGGCTGTAATGCTTGTAGGAGTTCTTGCACAACTTGATATTGACGAGTTACTCAGGAGGGGTAGTACTCGATTGCGCCAGTAAAGCTTAGCAGGGAGACCGGTCTGATACCATCACATGCGAATTGTGTCTCCTAGACTTGGAACCAGTTAGCATGCCACTAGAAACCTTTGGGACTCGGATTTTCCATAAAAGGTAGCCATTCAGAATAGTGATAGTCCGGAGCATATTTTTGCTTATCTTTAAATCTCAAAATGGGGTGATTGGAATTATTGACCTCAGGTATTGTCAATAGGTTTCCACACCCTTTTATGTGAGAAAGAAACTAAATTTGCAAAAGCTTGGGAGAAGCATGAAATGTTTTCTTATCATTTTGCTTGTATTTAGTAAGGGAAATAAAAATTTCAACTAAAATGGTATTGCTAAAACACAAACTTGTTGAACCAACCACACAATCGACGGGCTACAAGCATTCTTGCAATGAGGAAAAACTACAAATCCAAAGAAAGCTAGCAAGAAGATCTTACTCTTTTGAAATGGTGTAGCATTATTAAAGCATTGACCCAAAAATGAGGAAGTACATGTCCCACAATTCCCTTCAAAATTCTTCTTACTTCATCTTCCTTGATACTAAAAAATTCAAATAAAATCAATATGGGAATTAATTCTGAGTCCAAATTTTTTCCAATGACGATGCTATATTCTTCCAAAGTAGGAGTAAGTTCATGCTCACCGAATATGAAGGTAGGCGTTTCCGGACACCAGAAATGCACCAATGCTCGAATGAGGCCACAACGGACCTTTATTTCCAACAAAGGGAGTAATTGTCCTATCTTGGACTTAGCAAAAATATGGCTAGTCGGCTTGAGTCTACTCCATCATTTTGTGGGCTCGTCTTTAAGAGCAGTAATAATTCGGATGTTGACTCATCCCATAGTATATAGACCAAGACTTATGATTAACCTAATGTCATAGACCAACAAAAAAGATACGGAAAAATAAGTAAAATGCAAAGCAAAGGTTTATAAGACTTACTTCACCTAGTAGAACCATGTCAATCACATAGATATGTGCATGAGACTGTGATGTGTAATTTCAACTCTAGACGGGAGCCACAAGGATTATTGGATTGAGGAGCAGCAAGTCGCGGCAGGCGCAGATTGAACAGCACAAGACAATAGGGATCAACATCTTTGGCTCAACATCAGGTCAGGAGGCAGCAGCAGACGTCACGGAGGAGCAGCAAGTCGCAGCAGGTGTTGTCATCGAGAGGGAAGCAGCAGCGGGCTCGACGTCATCTTGGTTGGGGTGTCAATAGGTTGGCGAGCAGCATGGCGGCAGCAGCTAGTGATCTTCAGTGTCGAGCGGGGAAAAAGTAGCGTCAGGCCAACTCGTCGCAGTGAGGCTTGTCGCGGTGGAAGCAGTTGGTCGTTTGGACTAAGGTGTTGCCAGCAAGGGGAAACAGCAGCGTCGAGTCGGCTGGTGGGGTCTCGGCCTAGGGTGGCACCGATGGAGGAGTCTTGGCCAGAAGGTGTTTGACCGAGAGACCCATTCCTCTCTCTTTCTGACCTCACATGTTTCACTTTCCGTATTCTGAAATTAGCATTACCGACCTCTCAATTAAGAGGCATACCTATCTATATATAGCATCAACTTAGGTTTATGTCACTGTCGTGGGTTAATTTAAGCCCTTCTAATGTGATGGGCTCTAATAACCTAAGGCTAAATTGTGTTTAAACTTCAATGGGTTGATATATAATCAAATTAAGCTCAATTATGCCCATCTTGCCTTGAAATTTTTGGCCACAATGCCCCTAGCCTGACTGAGTTTTGCTTGATGTTTGGGCCAAATCTGCGCAACTTATTAGAGTTTATTTGCCACCGCCGGTCCGATGCACAATGCAATTAAACTATGTGCTCCTAAACTATATGCTATGTAATTTAACTTTAGTATTTTTGTTTAGTGGTTAAAGATTAATCCCTAATTTTTATGCAATAAATTCTTAAATGGTTAGCTAAAATTTAGATTTCAACATATACGAATTAGGGATTACCTATCTAAAGTGAATTTTCTGCCATGAGGAAGAGAAATAAAGGTGTGACTGGATAGAGAAACCCTACAAGGGGTAGAATGGTCATTACGCCCAGAAAGTTTTATTATGGTTTTCGGATCCACTTGCCATTGTTTGTCCCCAGAAGAGCATTGAATTTAGAGTTGTATTATTGTGGCCTGCATGAGTTCTTGCTTGGCATCAAGCGTGGCACAAAGGACATCCCCATCTTAGGAGCATGAAATGTCCGTCTGATCTCCTACGTTATCACCAACACGAATCACCACCGTTGATCTCTGACTAATTAGCAGAGTGGGTCCCAATCTCCTCTTCCTCTCCCGAGTCCCAGTTTCATGCTATAAATAGGTTCACCGCTAGGCCTATAGTGCAATACCAAGGCCAACGCTCCCAAGCAAGAAAGCAAGCCACGTTCCATACAAAATCCATCCCACTTTTCTTTTAGCTTTTAGACCCATTCTCTATCGCATTACATTCCTTCATTTATAAACCAAAATGGCAACCATTGACATTGAACCTACCACGCCAGAATCCGGCAAAAACAAAGCCACCGTCGAGGCCCTTTACGCCGCATTGGCTCTCGGCGACTCCGACAAGGTGGCCAAGCTCCTGGCCAGCGATCTCGAATGGTGGTTCCACGGGCCGCCCGGTTGCCAGCACTTGATGCGGGTGCTCACCGGGGAATCGGACTGCTCCGCGTTTACATTCCATCCACGTCGCATAACGGCTATAGGCGACGACTGTGTGATCGCCGAGGGGTGGGAAGGGGCGCAGGCATATTGGGTCCATGCGTGGACGCTGAAGAACGGGCTGATCACGCAGCTCAGGGAGTATTTCAACACGTGGCTCACCGTGAGAGAAGTGTCGTTGCCGCGGTGGGAGGTGGCGCGGGCAAACCATACACTTTGGCAGAGCCAGGTGAGGGACCGCTTCGACGGGTCGTTGCCGGGGCTCTTGCTTGCCATATGAGGAGGGTGGTGCGTGCATTCAGGTGGTTGGGAATGAAAATTCGGGGGCCGGTGTGTGGGTGCGCATGCGTAAATATGTTTGATGAGAAAAATCAGGACTACTCTTGTCTGTCATATCAAGTTGGAGGAAAGTGGAAAGAATTGTAGTCAATGTAGTGTCACTCATGTTAATATTAAAATCATGCATCTGTCGGACTATGAATCTTTGTCTGATGGAAGCTTCCTACGGGGCTCACAAGTGAACAAAATGACGGAAATTAATTGAAGGACCACCATTTCAATCATATGGATAAGCTTTCAAATCGTACAAGGGAGAGTGAAACAAGGGTTTAGATTTAATTTCCATGATGAGGCTACAATTAGTGTAGGTCTTTACGCAGCGCGACTAGCAAGAATCTGCACGCGCAAAAACATAATTCAATTGCCATCCACTGATTGAAGACATGCCTGTCTCCATTCATTGGGGAAAAGAATTCATTTATCTGAGTGTCTTACTTGGGATATTAAAACATGCCTTTTGAAATCAAAACCCCATTAGTCCCAATGACGAAATAGTGGTGGCAATAGTGAATGGTGACGCAACAAGCAGCAAAGCAACAATGACGGCCACACACAGAGAAGGAAGAAGGGGAAAAAAACAAAATTAAATAATAAAAGAAAAGAAAACATTTTACACCCAGTTTGGATAGAGTGATTTGAAAGGAAAAGAACAAATTTAAATAATTATAAGCAATTGAAAATAGAGGGTTTGAAGGGATTGTGTTATGATGATGTCTAGATGTCAGAAAGGGAAAAGAGAGGAAAAGTATGCATTATGACATAAATGTCATTTTTTGTATTTATAAATAGATTTAATATGGTATATGAGAGAAAGAAGAATAAAATTCTTTAGTAATACCCAATTTCCTCCTATACTTAGAAAGTTTCGGAGGGATTCAAAATGTATGACCATATCAATCCGTCCTAATCCTTTCCCTTGGTCTCTTTTTCTTCATCCAAACACGATTATGTCTTTACAAGGGTTAATTTCAAAAAAAAAAGTATCAACTTTAGGTCAAGAAATAATTCTGGCCCGAATTTTTTTTGTTCCGTAAAAAAGCACCAACTTTAAGTCGAATGACAATTCTGGCCCCAACTTTTTTTGTCTCATAAAAAATCACCAACTTTTACCCTGATCCCAAATCTGACCCCTTGTTAACTTTCTGTCTGAAGTCACCCTTGTTTGAGAAAAAAGGTTATGATGGTGAGCCTGGCGAATCTCATCCATAGCATCTGTCGACGGGCGGCGGTCTACAGCTTTAGATCACGAAAAAATGACGAAGTCTGGCCAGAGAGATTCAATCTGGAGATATTTTTGACTTGCCGGTGAAGTGAATGAGACGAACAGTTTCACCGTTATTCTTCAAGTTGTGGCTCAGAGAATAAGATAATGAATAGTGTTTTAAATCCAATCAGCAAGCCACATGGATTTATTGCTAAGATGGAACAGTCAAGTTGAATAATTAATGGTTCTAACTTCTAAGTCAATAGGGGTCATATTTGGGATTTAAGTGAAAGTTGGCGCTTTTTTACGAGACAAAAGAAAAGTTGGGGCCAGAATTGTCACTCGACCAAAAGTTGGTGTTTTTTTACGGGACAAAAAAAAGTTGAGTCCAGAATTGTCCCTCAACTTAAAGTTAGTGTTTTTTTTTGGAATTAGGCCGTCTTTACAACCATTTTATCTTCCCTTCTAACTAACATAGTGTTAATCATTGAAATTAATTCAACGCATTAATGTATCCTTCTCTTAAAGAGTTAAATTTGGAATGTAAATCCATAATATAGAAGGTCCCAATCTGAAGCCATGCTTCTAAACTGCTTACATAAAAGCCAAATCTGGGCTTTTAGGGGTAGGTTAATCTCGATCTTATAGTATTAAACATGAACCAGATTTTGTACATTTATATAGGTTCAAGATATTGATATACAAACTCTTCGAGATTGCCTAGGTTGTTGGGATGTCATAAGATTTTCAACTCATTAACAGGAGGTCACCTTTCCGAATCTTATCAACTATGTGCATACTACTCAGATTCGAAGATATATGCATAGGTTGAAGGTTCGGACTTAGCAGGTTCATGGGACTTATAGGATGCTTTATGGACTTTCAAATAGTTAAGCTTTTGTGCTCATGCCCTGGTTTACAAAAAAAAGGAAAAAAAGAAAAAAAGAAGAAGATTGTGATATATATAGTAGCACGCACACACACATGTCTACTCTGTAATGCGTACATGTTGATATACAATTTTACCACACGTCATTTTAAGATATGCTTTTATGTAAAGGTTGACACAACCATGGTGAACCCCAAGGGAGTTATAATGGATTACTGAACGAGCACAAATGATCCTTTTTGTGAAGGGGCACTTATGTGTAGCACGAGTCCTCTCAAATCTTGCCGATCACAACTTGATTTTCTCATTCAATGATTCGTTTGATATTGAACTCAAGAGTCACCACTGAATTATTATAGGCCAGTAGGGGACTCGAGTAAGACAAAGAGCCCACCTTGCTCTTGTGAACTAGAGATTCATGAGTATGGAGATATGGTTACACTAAATAAATTTAGGGATAAGTGCATTTGAAGTCCTAAAACTTGTCACGAAAGTGCAATTGAGTTCTAAAACTTTCAAAAAGTGTAATCAAGTCCTAAAATTTGTTACAAAAGTGCAATTGAGTTCTAAATCTATAAAAAAAAAGTGCAATTAAGTCCTAAAACTTGTTAGCATTTTTCATTTATTAAGTTGGACGGACTTGATTGCACCAACTAGACAAGTTTTAGGACTCAATCGCACTTTTTGAAAATTTTAGAACTTAATTGCACTTTCGTGCTAAGCTTTTGGCCTTTAACGGGTTAAAATTAAACATTAGAGAAAGATTCGAAGATCAAGACTTTGTTGATTTGTTTCAATTGGCGACGAGAGTGTCTAAATATGAGCAGTTATTACAAGGAAGAGATAAGAAGCCACATAGAGAGTTCAAATAAACTACGGCCTTGGTCGACAACTATGAATCGCAAGATGACTCTGACTCCGGTGAAAACACGGAAGTGACCGTAGCAAAAATATCGCTCGACAAGTCTTACGTCTGTCCAATATTGAGGCCTGTTAGGGCAAAAGAAACAACAATGGCTAAGTTTATGTCATCATGGTGAGTTGATTGGCAAAAACATCAAATGTAGGGGGCTTAATTGAACACATTTAAATGGGAAAAGAAAAATACTCGAGCCTAGGAGAACTCGTCGGTTGAGTCTTGCACCACCCAACAAAGCAGATCTGGGTGACCCATCTACTGATTTTCGAAATGAACACGTTGACACAAAAGAATGAGCATAAATTGATTTGCAAGCTGTTGCCACTTCATCATCAGACGATTGCCACTCATCACCTAACGTGCAATTCATTCATCTCTCTCTCTCTCTCTCTCTCTCTCTCTCTCTCTCTCTCTCTCTCTCTCTCTCTCTCTCTCTATCCATGTTTTGAGTCCAAGAGTTTCTGTTCGGAAAGAGACTGAACCAGCCTTAGTTTTTGTGGTCTGTGTGTGTTCCATGGCTTGTCATGTTTTTGGCTACTAAACATTTGAATTATTTTCAGTCCACAGATCAAACCTCTATTCCGTCGGGTTCTCAACTACCGGATGGCAGTGCGGTTTTTGAAATCAAACTCCTTGAAGTTGCATAATGCCATTTATTGGCCGTTTGAATATTACTCTTATACAACCGAAGAGATAATCTGTGTGCCTTTTTTTTTTTTTTCCTTCAGATGATCTAAACGAGGGCAAATAGAGAAATGGAAAAGATATCTACAATTTTGGAGAAACATAAACTAAAAGTCTTGATGAGACAGAAATGTTATCGGCCCATTTCGATGGATCAATCAAACACAGACCAGAACATATTAATTGGGTTAATTAAATGCAGGACCGCCTTAACGTTGCTTAATAATTCGAGGTCAAACTACAGTTTCACTTGTCTTCCTACTTCTTGGTGGAAAGTGGCCTCGCCTACCTTTTAACTCAAGAGAGAAGTCCAAAAAGTCTTAAATCTATTGTATTGGTACCAATTCAGTCTTAAAACTTTCAATTGGACCAATTTAGTTCTAAACCTTTTGCAATCGGTACTAATTTAGTCCATCCGACCAATTTAGGTAAAAAATCGCTGACGTGGATGCCGGCTATCCTACGTAGCATGATTGGCTCTATCGTGAATATTTCTAATAAAATTATAATATATTTTTATTATATATTTTAAATTTTTATTTCCTTTTTATTTCTCCGGTCGCCAATCGCCGGCCACAGTCGAGGGTTGGCCTCGCCACGCCATGCCTGGGCGAGTACTCACCCTCGCCTAGGCTAGGGCGGCCTCCCCGTAGCACGCTTGGTCGAGGCGAGGCCGGGCCTTGCTATCACCTAGGCAAGGCTCGCCTAGCCTCGGCCCCTGGCTTCGCCCTCACCCAGGCGAGGCCTAGCAAGGCCAACCCGCACCTAGGCAAGCCATGGCGAAGCCGCCCTAGCCTAAACGGAGGTCGACCTCGCCAAATCTAGCAAGGGGGCCTTGCTGGTGCTCGCCCTCGCCTAGGCGAGGCCAGCACTTGTCAGCTATGGCCTGTGGCTGGTGATTGGCCACTGGCGAAAAGAAAAGGGCAAAAAAAGAAAAATAATTTAAAAAAATATTAAAATATTATTAAAAATATCCACGTCAACGTCAGCCGTCCTACGTAGCTTGGTTGGCATTCACGTTAGAGATTTCCGACCTAAATTGGTCGAGTGAACTGAATTTGTACCAATGTAAAAAAGTTTAGGACTAAATCGATCCAATTGAAAAGTTTAGGACTTTTCGACTAAAAAAAAAGTTTAAAATTGAATTGGTATCAATACAATAGGTTTAGGATTTTTTGGTACTTTTCCTTTTAACTCAATGAAGAAACGTTGGTTAAGAAAAGCCGCCTTTTTCTAAGAAAGATTGTAGTAATTACTTCTACATGGCGGCATTCTACCGTAGAATCCATTGACAACTATCAAACAAAGATCATCTTCAGCTCTCCATTGTATACTCTAATTGGACGCCTATCATAGGGCGGTGGATCAAATGCACTCGATTTATGCCAAAGGACGCTTTTCAACTGTAGGCGGAAAAGTTAGATAATCCCGAAATAGCATTAAGGATGGCGCAATGTCTCTTTCTTGTCCTCGCTGTGCGCTACTTTTAATTGCAGCTTGCGCTATATGATACGCAATTTTCTTTTAACAAGTCACATGCATCACTATTCACTTGGATAATTTATTAAATTTCTAAAAGTATGACTAACCACATCGACTTTGATGGAGATATTATCTTGATCTATTATTTTGTACAGTGTTGAATTTTAGTAAAGCAATCACAAAAAAGAACACAAGAATTACGTGGTTCGGCAATATGCTTATGTCCTCAGACAAAACTCTCAACTCTCTTATTTGTTTTTTTGTTTGTCGTGAGAGTTAAGCTGCCATTATTCTGCAATTTGTACACAAGGGTTGCCACAACAAAGGAAACAAGCAAACCCGAAAAACAAGAAACTACAAAACATAGGAAAGCTATCAATATACATATTTGCCTACAATCTCTCCTTTCCTTTAATAAGAACGCAAATGCCGCCAATACCGCCAATACTCCCCCTCAAGTTGGAGCGAAGACATCGTCAGAGGTCAACTTGTTCACCATATCCTGAAATATTCCCCTGGATAAAGTTTTGGTGAAGACATCAGCAAGTTGATTCTTACTACGAATATATGATGTCTCTATCGTCTTGTCTTGAACCTTTTCCCTTACAAAGTGACAATAGACCTCTATGTGTTTAGTCCTCTCATGAAAGACTAGATTTGAAGCAATGTGTGTTGCCGCCTGATTATCACAGAATAGCTTCGTAGGTTTAGACATGGCATCACAGCTCAATTCTTGAAGTAATAGACGAAGCCATATGATCTCACTAGTGGTGGTAGCCATGGCTCGATACTCAGCCTCTGCGCTAGATCTAGTCACAACTGTTTGCTTCTTACTCTTCCAAGTAACAATATTTCCACCAACAAAGGTACAAAAACTTGTGGTAGATTTTCTATCTATGGGGTTCCCAGCCCAATCAGCATCAGTAAACCCCACTATCTCTGTATTACCATTATTCTTCAACAGTATTCCTCTTCCCGGAGAAGCTTTCAGATATCGAAGGAGCTGGTTTAGCAACTCCATATGCCCTTGTGTAGGTTTCTGCATAAATTGGCTCACACAGCTGACAGAATAAGCAATATCAGGTCTAGTAATGGTTAAGTAAATCAATCTCCCTACTAAACGTTGAAATTGCCCAATATCCTGTAATGGTGTTTCCTTAGACACAGTCTTACTTTTGTAATCCATAGGTGTGCTAGCAGGTTTAACGCCCAACTTACCAGTCTCCTTCAGTAGATTTAGGACATATTTCCTTTGAGCCAAGAACAAACCTTTGTTAGAACTCGCTACCTCTATGCCTAAAATATACCTTAATTTTTGTGACATTCCGAATTTCGACCCATTTTTGGGATTTATAAAAACGTGTATTTCGTCAGTGTGCTTATAATAAAATCTCGCCCGGAACTGATCACTCTTGGGTTATTTTTTTTTTAAATTAGAGATTTCGCTAGAATCGCACTCGATCAAATTTGGCCGTTATTTAGAGCCCGAACTTTGGTGTCGAATTTCTCGAAGTTTCGTGACAAATTTAATTGGACGGTATCGATATTATTATGGCCAGCGTCGACATTGCCCGGGATAAGTGAAAAGTGAAATTTGGACCGAGTGCGGATTTGGACTAGTAAACCTCTCTCGTAGTGTGTTTTATTTAGTGTCTGTGGACCAAATTCTAATTTATTAATTAGGGTTTTTATGGACCATTGGATCAATTTCGGGTTTGAATGTGGGCCGTCGGATTGCACTCGATTTCTTTGACCTCTCTCTCTCTCTCTCTCTCTCTCTCTCTCTCTCTCTCTCTCTCTCTCTCTCTCTCCTCCTTTTTCTTCTTCTTTCTTCTTCTTCTTCTTCTTCGTCCCCGTGCTGCTGCCGCCCCTGCTCTCTTCTTGCTGCTCACCGACTAACCGCCGCTCGCTGGGACCAACCCAGCCACCGCCCGCCGTCCGCCTGGCGCCGCCGCTCGCCCAGCTGCCACGCCATCCGTCTAGGCATCTCCCCGCCCCGATTGCCGTCCCCCTTCGCATGGGGGCAACAAGCGCGCCGCCGCCGGGCAGCGGCCCGGCTCCGCCGAGCCGCCCGGCCAACCCGTCCGGCCTCGCCCGGCCGCTGCGGCGCCGCCGTGCCGCCCCGGATCGCCGCCGACTCGCCACCCCGCCCTAGCTCCCCCTCTCGCCCATCGCCGCCCCAGCTGCCCCCCCTCCCAAGCCGCCTTCGCCCCTGCTGCTCCGGTGACAATGCAGCTGCCTCTGCTTTGCCCCCTGTTCTGGCCGAGCTAGTCTCCGCCCAGCACCAGCTCGCCACCGTCGCCGTCCGATCGTCGCCCTAGCTCGCCGACCGAGCTCGCCTGGCCGCTACCCAGGCCATGGCCGAGCTCGCCTGGCCGCTGCCCAGGCCGTGGTCGAGCTCACCTGGTCGCCGTTCCGGCTGTGGCCGAGCTGCCCAACCACTCGCCCGTGGCCCAGCCTCTCGCCTAGCTGCCCGGCCGCTCGCCCAGCCGCTTGCCCTCTCACCCGGTCGTGGCCGAGGGATATGCCGAGCGCCCCGGCCGTGGCCGAGCGCTGTGCCGAGCCTTGCCGGCCAGCTTGCCCACTGTGCCCGTGCCCGGGCCGAGCCGCCGCTGCCCCGACCGGGCCATTTTGGCCCCTAGCCGATTTTTCCCGGGCCAAACCTAGGTAAGTGACTCCCTAAACCTTATCTAGTATAATGGGTATTATTAGACTTGTTTAAGGGTTGTTTAGTATCGGTTTGATGGCTAAGTTAGGGCATGATTGGAGGATCCAATGTGGCTAGTTTTTAGACTAAATTGTGGTGAATTTTGGGGTTAATTGGTGGCTGTTCATGGCTGGTTTGTTGTGGCATTTGTGCGTGAAATTCTATGCTTGAGAGTAGTCGATTCGTGTTGGTTTGTGGTTTGAATGTGGCCGACTTGAAGGTCGGATTGGTGGGGCTATTGCGGTGAGCTTGACTTGAATTTGATTAGTATGACGTGTTAGATTGATAGTTGTACAATGTGGCGAACCTGTGATGCCTTAAGGAACGAATTTGATACTCGTATGGATTGACTGGAATGAGTGGCGATTGAATATATTATGGCGTAGTTTGATTATGTGAATGACGTGGGAATTGATTGAATTAAGTGGCGTGTGTGTTTGCTTGAACAAGCCCGGATTGATCAGAGGGTTGCTAACCTGTAGGGTGTTGACCTGGGTTGTGGGAAAGGACCTATGGGGTGTTGACCCGGATTGTGAGAAAGGTCCTGAGGCGTGTTGACGCTGGACAAAACCCGGATGAATCGGAGGGCTGCCAGCCTGGAGCATGTTGATGCGGGTGGTGAGAAAGGACCTGTGGGGTGTTGACCTGGGTCGTGAGAAAGTTGAATGGATGTGCATGTGTAATGTATTTGGTTGAATTAGATGAATGTACGTATGTATGGCGCTCGGGTAATTGTGTTACGTTCTTAGGCTATTATTACATTGTAATGATGTGACTAATATGCAGAGTTTGCGTGTGATTTGAGGCGAGGTAAGTATGTCTTTGTGGATTCTAGTTCGTCGGTTATTATATTGCATGTGGAGACTCGTCTAGGTACGTATTGGCCTATGTGGGGTTTAGGTTGTTTACTTATTGAGATTTATCTCATTCCCCCGTTGTTAAACATTTTCAGGTTGGGAGTAACGGATAGTCGTCACGTGCGGTTCAGAGACCGGGAGTGACCTTGGGCATTTGATGCTTCGTTTCATCTTTGGATGCCCCCATTTTGTATAATGAAGTAGGCTACCCAACCACTGTTTCCTTTTGATGTTGTGTATTTGTGAATGCTGTAGGTAATTGCCAAGCTTACGTTATATGTTTATTGATTTGTACAAGTACTACCCTTCTGTCATTATTTATTGTCTGGGTTGTTTGATTTCTGCTTCCGCTTGCGTTTGTCTTCGAGTGTTTCATTTGGGTCGGCGACGCATCCTGGGACGTCGCGTTCAATACAACTATCGAAGGGGTGTCACGAGCCCGTGGGGTTCGGGGCGTGACAATTTTCCAAGATCTTTAATGTCGAACTCCTTGCTCAACAACTACTTAAGTTCTGCAATACCCGTTAAGTTACTGCCAGTAATAATAAGATCATCAACATAAATGAGAATAACAACAATATTTTCACCAACTACTTGAGTAAACATTGAAGAATCAGTTGCGCTCCTTTTGAAACCAAATCTAATGAGCGCGGAACTTAGTTTGCCATACCATGCTCTATGAGACTGTTTGAGACCATATATTGCCTTCTTTAATTTGCAAACCATTCCCTTATTATTCTCTAAGGGATGTCCTGGAGGAAGATCCATATAGACCTCTTCCTCCAAGTCTCCTTGGAGGAAGGCATTCTTCACATCCATTTGAAACAACGGCCAGCTATAGTTAACTGCCACGGATAAAAGGACACGAACGGTGTTCATTTTCACTACAGGAGCAAATGTTTCTTTGTAGTCTATCCCATAGGTTTGAGGATACCCTTTTGCAACAAGCCGAGCTTTGTACCTCTCAACTGAACCATTATTATTGTTTTTGATCTTGTAAATCCACCGACATCCAACTGTCTTCTTCCCATTTGGTAAATTTAACAAATTCCCAAGTATGGTTACGATCTAATGCCTGAAGCTCATCTTTCATGGCATTCACCCACACGCTGCTTTTACATGCTTCCAAGAAGGTATTGGGTCCCTGTTGATTTTCAATGGCAAATAAGAAACTTAAATAATTATGGGAAGTTCTATCATACCCAATAAAATCCTGAATAGGATGCTGAGCAGTATGATATGTTGAAAAATCATGGAGCCGCGTTGAAGGCCTTGGAATACGTGATGACCTGCGAATTGGGGTTGAGATAATCAGTGCCACATCTGCTGGAGCTACCTCTGTTGCATTTTCAGCCCCAACTTCCAAATCAGCTGCATCTGTTGTAATGGCAATTGTATTAGGAATGGCAATGACATTGGGGGTAGTATTGGCATTTTCCATATTGGCATTTTCTATATTCATAGGTTGACTCCCTTGAACAGCCGCTATTGGAATTTCCTCTTGATCCAACATTGAATTCCCGACAAGTAGGACGGGAAACAAAAATTCAGAATAGTCATCTTGCTCCCCCTGAATTTGATTCTTGGCAAAAAACATGTGAGCCTCATCAAAGACAACATCACGAGAAAGATAAACACGACCAGTACTTGGTTCATAGCATTTGTATCCCTTCTTGACATTCGAGTATCCCACAAACACACACTTTCGAGACCGTGGATCTAGTTTGTCACCAGATTGAGAATGCACATAACACACACATCCGAAAATTCTTAGGTGAGAGATACCCAATTTTCAGCCATACTGACTTTCAATTGGAACTTTATACCCCAAAACCTTACTAAGCAAACGGTTGATTAAGTAGCAGCTCGTAAGGACTGCATCTGCCCAATATGTCTTGGGTAAATTTCCCGAGAATAACAATGCTCAGGTAACCTCAAGCAGATGCCTGTTTTTTCTTTCTGCAACTCCATTCTGCTGTGAAGTTCCCACGCAGGAGGTCCGATGAATGACTCCTCGACCACATAGAAACGCTTGAAAAGCCTGATTGGTATATTCAGTTCCATTGTCTGTACGAAGAATTTTCACCGTAGTGTTAAATTGATTTTTCACCATATTGCAAAAATCTTGAAATACAGTCATAACTTCACTTTTGGATTTAAGCAAATAAAGCCATGTAGCTCGGGATTTATCATTAATAAATGTAACAAAATACTTGAACCCCTCCGTAGAGTCAATAGGAGAAGCCCCCAAAACATCGGAGTGAACTAAATCAAAAAACTGTTCTGATTTATGTGTGCTATGTGGAAATTGTAATCTATTCTGCTTAGCATAATGACAAGGATCACAGCAATTGGAATCATAACTTAAAGTCATGTCAAGAGCATGTAACACCCGATCAGAGGGATGACCCAGATGCCAATGCCACAACCGGGAAGTGTCAACAATCTTCCTTTGCGACATTAACACTTCGTTGTTGAGGTCCACCATATACAGCCCATTCTGCAATTACCCTTCACCAATCATCCTCCTGGTGGTTTGATCTTGAAAAAACACCTTTCGAGGAGTAAAAATAACATTACAATTCCACTTATTAGTACATTTGCTAACTGACATTAAATTTGAGGATAATTCAGGTACCAATAATGCTTTAGAATTATTTGAGAAAAATTTAATTTGTCCAACACCACTAGTTGGAACCTGCCCACCATTAGCTATAGTAATAGGTAGATATGACAAACCTGAAGTAATATTGGATAGCAAGTTTGGAGAACACCACATGTGATCTGTAGCCTCAGAGTCAACAATAAACTGAGTTTTGGATAAAACTGAGTAAGCATGAACATTACCAGATGTCATAGCCAAATTTTCAGTTTCAGTGCCAGAAGCGTTCGTTCCATTGCCACTTATCTTAAGTAATTGATGAACTTGTTGAGACAAAGCCTCCAACTTGGATTGAAAATCATTCGGATTGTCTTGGACTGCCACCTTAGCTTCCGAACCCCTGTCTTTGGAAAGACACAGATGCGGATGAAGGACCCAACACCTCTCTTTGGAATGGCCATCGCGATTGCAATGGTCACAATGGAACCGTGTTGGTTTCTTAAATTTTCCTTTGGCAAACTGAGCAATGGAGTCTCCTTGCTTCGTGTTGATAGCACTGTGGGTCGTGTGTTCACCAAGCTCTCCTGATGTAATTGGAGCTAAAAGCATGACACGTCTCCTTGTTTCCTATTTTGGATTATGGCACAAACTTCGTTGAAAGTAGGCAGTTGAGAACAAACCTTTGTCAAAACTCGATATATGCATTAATATTGTGATGATAAGCATGAAAGTGATCTTCCTCCTACCAAGAAGAGAGATCTCTCTCTCGTTGAAAAGGTTAGGTATCATTTATTATCTCATGCTCGATGTGCAGTGGATCGATGCTTTTTATGTTGGAATCGGGAACTGGGGATGCAAGAGTCGATCGAAACACAATAATGAAGAGCCCCATGCCCTCGGGTTCGCAAATGATTGTACACTACAAAGTCAATGATTCAATCTCATTCGTGTGGATGCATGTCTTTTGAGAATATATGTCCCAAGCACACGAGTGCCTCCTAGTTGGATCCAACTGTTGGTATCTTAAATGCTGGCTTTGTTGGCTTGTCGTAGGATGTGACTGGTCTTGCAATACTATGTATATGCAGCAATTATGCATGTACTTTGTTTTTGAGTTATTAGTACGTTAAGATAAATGTGAGCATGAATTAGGGACCAAACCCACGCATTGGGAAATTGAGGAGCGATGAAGAATTTAACTTACTTAGCCAATTCATAACTTGACAACTTCCGTGTTCAAATCACGATGTCTCCCAATAATAATCATCTTGGGGTCATTCCACGATATTTTGTGTAGAATCTTATGTGATGCACATGAATGGGGTGATTAATGTGCATTCTTTAGAGTAATTGAAGCAAAAGGTTCAGCAAACCCGTGTTATCAAGAAGAGAGAGAGAGAGTTGACAAGGAAGTAGTGTTGGCAATTTTCAATACCAATCAATTCACAAGGCCATATATGTTAAAGTTTACCTTACTCATATTTGTGTCATAAACTAGGATAGACATTTTATACAGGAGTAATAAACGTGTCAGTACAGATTGACCCCTCTCTCTATCTCTCTCTCCTATTTAATCAATGGCAACGGGATTTTGGACTTGGAACGATTTTGCCCGTTCGCCTGTTGTCATTCTCTTTGGCAGCGTCTGTAAATGGACTTGACCGTGGTGCATATAAACATTTGACCATGGTGCATATAAACATTCTTGTTGTGAACATCTCAATATTCTAAGACCTTGTATTGAGATAATTGTTTTATGCATATGATAGCGGGGGTTGAGGATGCCTAGAATACAAGATCTTTTTTTGGCATATGATATTTTTTTTATGACCGTGGGAGGGACTCGTGCCATCCCTATTTGATTGGTGAGTAAACCCTTCACAAAATATAAGGTGGGTAAATACGAACTGAAAACATGAGAGAAATTCGAACTCGACATTCGAAGATGGGTCCAAAGCAGCATCTCCATACACATCTCAATTCGTGGTGTAAAGAGAGGAGGTGAAGGATTTAATGGCAAAAGATTGTTTGGTTACGCTTGAAGAATCAAAAGATCTCCAATATAACGGAGGGCTCCGCATAGGCAAAAGGACACTATAAGTGCCATAACTTGTGTACGGAGATCACTTTGGTGCCATAACTTTTTTTCGGATCACTTTGGTGCCAAGTCGGAGGAAAAACGATCACTTAAGTGTCATAAGTTTTTTTTGGATCACTTCAGTGCTAAAATTTTTGAAAAACGATCACTTAAGTGCTAAAATTTTTTAAAAACGATCATTTAAGTGCTAACATTTTTGAAAAACGATCACTTAAGTGCCAATCTCCGGCGAGCCACGTCAGCTTCAGAAATTAATAAAAAAAATGCCACGTCGGATTTCCGGCGAAAAATTGTGTACGGCACCGGAGTTGGCACTTAAGTGATCGTTTTTCAAAAATTTTAGCACTTAAGTGATCTTTTTTCAAAAATTTTAGCACTAAAGTGATCCAAAAAAAACTTATGGCACCAAAGTGAGCGTCGTACACAAGTTATGGCACTTGTAGTGTTCTTTTGCCGCTCCGCATATGTTCAACTCATGAGCTATATATTCAATTTCGGAGGGAACATTTCATGTTCGAGCTGAGACTTTGAATAGAAATAGTGCATTATTATTAAAGTCGATTCCAATCATAGTACAATGCATCCATCAGAAATATATATATATCGTCTGTACCCACTAATGGGTATTAGTTCGTGGTCATTACCAAACTTTATCTAAAAACGTTGTTATGTTTTATTTTGTTCTTACAGCAAAACATTGTGGACCACCAAATAGTGGCGAAAAACCAGACTATGCATTAATAGATTGAAGACTTTGAGTAAGCCCCTCCATGGTTTTTATATGGCAAGAGAGAGTTGTCTTCATAAAAGCATCTTAATGTGGGGGTTTTTTGCGGTCCCCCGCAACTTCCAGATATGTGCGCCCAACTTGTGCAAAATTATTGGACTGTTTCCCAAATTGGAGATAGCTTGGGAACTATGATTAGCAGGTCTATCTGTTGTTGGAGGATCTAATTTGATTTCTACTTGGTAAACGTGAAAAAGTATAGTGAAAATGGTCCATGCTTGATCCTGTATATGATTAAACATTACACTGTGCAGATGAATGACTACCATGAACTGATTCGATACTTGAGATCATGATCGTGCAGCACTTAGGCCCCTTTACTCGTTCACCTCTTATTTGAGTCTCCTAAGCTCAATCTTCCCCTAATCACTCACTCACTTGGCCATCTGAATAGAGAGAGAGAGAGAGAGAGAGAGAGAGGCGTTTGGAAGAGAATGTTTCATTGCTCTTCATGTGTTGGACGTTAGATATTACAAACAAGGGGAAGATACCTCAATATATATAAACTCCTGAAATTTCAATGGTATATCTCTACTCAATGTAACGCTGGAAATATAATCTTCTTATCTACCAACCACCCTCATTTAATACAAGAATGCTCTAGTATATAAGTACACAGTTACGAGAAAATTATCCAAAAAGTCCTAAACCTATTGTACGGCGGCTAATTCAGTCATAAACCTTTCAATTTTGCCAAATTCAGTCCTAAATCTTTTGAAAAGTTGCCAATTTAGTCATAAACCTTTCAATTGTGTCAATTTCATCTAAGCTTTTTCACGATTTGCTAATTTAGTCCTAAACTTTTTAACAAATTGCCAATTTAGTCCTTCCGGCTAATTTTGGCTGGAAATCATTGACGTGGCGGTTCAATTAGCACCAGTTGTCCTAGGTGGCGCTGACGTAAATAATTTTTTTTTTAAATTATGAATTTTTCATTTTATTCTTTTCTTTTCTTTTTTTCTTCTTTCTTCTCTGTTAAGCCGGCGACCCCCGCCGGCCCCTAGTTGAGGGCCGTGAAGCCCTTGTTGCGGCCGGCAAGGGCATCGCGAGCCCTTGCCTAGGCCCTCGCCGGCCACGGCGAGGGTCGCGACGCCATCGCTGTGGACGGCGAGGGTCACGACGCCATCGCTGTGGCCGGCGAGGGCTTGCGAACCTTCGCCAAATCCGGTGAGGGTCACGACGTCCTTGCCAGATCTGGCGAGGCGAGGACATTGTGACCCTCACCCAGGCCTTCGCCAGCAACAATGAGGGCAGGCAAGGGCCGCGACGGCCTTGCTGTGGCCGGCGAGGGCTTTACAGCCCTCGGCCAGCCGCTAGCTCAATGAAGAAGATAGGAAAAAAATGAAAAGAATAAAAAATAAAAGAAATCAATAAAAAATTGGAATTTTTTTAAATAAAAAATTTATCTACGTTATCGCCACGAGGACGGCCGATATTGACTGGACCATAACATCAGCGATTTCCGACCAAAATTGGTTGGAAGGACTAAATTGGTAATTTGTTAAAAGGTTTAGGATTATATTGACAAATAATGTTTATGACTAAATTGGCACATTTTAAAAGTTCATGATTGAATTGGCAAGTTGTCAAAAGGTTTAGGACTGAATTGACAAAATTGAAAGGTTTAAAACTGAATTGGCCACCGTACAATAGGTTTAAGACTTTTTGGACAATTTTTTCACACAGTTACCATAGTTCCCCTAAGAACATTCTTGGTTACACAAGAAAATCCAAACCACTAAAAGTTTGAAGACATGCCCGGTTATCTCAACCATTGTCAGTTCTTTTGTGCCTTGAGAACCTCCGGTCCGGTCCGGTCCATGACACGTGATTACTCTTTTTCCTCACCAACCTCACTAACGACTGCAAAATTACATGTTAATAGGACACATTTACGACCAATCAAACCCTTTGAATGCAGTCCAAAAAAAAAAACCCTTTGAATTAACGATTAGACCATTGACGGCTGCCGAAGGTTTTATAGCTAGAGGAGGATCGGTGCCTACAGAAGGAGCTATGCTCCAAGGAGTTTGTCGTAATTGAGTAAATAATAATTTCGCTTAACAAAATTGATGCTGCGTTTGGCGATAAACGAGGCAAATTAATTGTCAAGACTTCAATCACTCATGATGACTTTCACATTGGTAAAAACCCTTCAGCCCTTTTTTTGTTGTTCTTTTGTTCCTTTTCTATTTATGCCAGTTCAATCTTCATAATAATATAAAATAGTTGCACTGTTTCGATTTTTACATTCGTGTAAATTGACATATATATTTTATTATAAATGATTCGTTGATTTGTATCCTAGTTTACATGAATCTTTCTCTTTTGAATAAGACGAAGGTGAATTCTTAATTTATATTGTGTATTAACATAAAATAAATGAATTTGATAATAGTTTGAGAAATCTAATTATCGTTGGTGTATGACATCAGAAATGTTTTATAGCTGAGCAACAATATTATTATAATCTGCCTTACAGAAAGAGGTACAAAAAATGATAGAATTTTCTGTAATTGTTCATTTGCAATAGTAAAAGTCATTAAAAATGGGGTTAATATCATGAAAAACCCTAAACTAGTACACTTATGATAAATTTACAACAAACTAATTTTTTGATCACAAAAAGTCCCAAACTGGTACACTTGTGACAACTTTATAACAAACTAATATTTTGACCACCAAAAACCTCAAACTAGTACACTTATGATAGATTTACCATAAACCGGTACATTATTTTAAGTTGAACAGAATTAATGGTACTGAATGACACAAGCATAAAATCCTGGTCAGAAGCAAAATGAGTAGAGAGTTTACAAAAATTGCTCCTTGCAAAGAGAAAGATCAATCCCTTGCTAACTGAAGTTCTATGGTATCACTTCTAGAGATAATGCTTACGGAAAAGATTTGTTGTTTTGTAAATCCGCGTGCATGTGCGTGTCGAATGTGTTTACCAAATTTTTAAACACAAGATTAGCACGAGGCGGCAAATATATACATACTTGCGTGGCGATGGGTCATAAAGAAATTAACACTCGTCCCAAAATTATGTAAGCCAGTAATTGTATGAGTATTTTCATCTCGGTGGGTTCAACCTGTATTTTGGATAAAATTGCTCGACAATGCTATTGAAAGAATGTCTTTAAATTGGGAAAAAATGTTATGGATTCACATACTACACACACAAAAATTGTCAAAATCTTTTCCCTTTTTCCAAAATTTTTCGGTATATAATAAAATGACACAAATGGTCTTTGAACCTTGGCCCAATGTGTAATGTGGTCCTTGAAGTTTTAATGTGTTCAATATAGTCTCTGGAGTTTTGGTATATATTCAATTTAGTCCCTGAACTATATAAAATATTTAATGTTGTTCTTGAACGTGAATTAATGGAAGGATAATATTAAACATTTTCATATAATTCATGCACTAAATTGAACATATATCAAAAGTTCAAAGACTAAATTGAACAAATTAAAAGTTCAGGAACCACATTGAAAGGTAGGGTAAAGTTCAGGAGCAACATTGAACAAATTAAAAATTCAAGAATCATATTATATATTGAGCCAAAGTTCAAAGACCATCTGTCTCATTATCGATTTTACTTTTACGGTTCTTATACCTTGGAAGAGTGTCTTAAGGAAATTAATGGGATGTCGGGACTATGTAATCATTAGTTGACATTTCTAAGTAATGGAAGGGGATCACAAATCACGTGCCAACCCCTTGAAAAGTTCAATTGTCATGTCAATTGCAGCTGTGACACTTGCTAATGCTTATTATCTGTCTGGAACTGTGGGGGGGTCACTTTAGGAAATTCATGTGCTACGCGCATTGCGCACGCTGAAATCGACCTTGGACAGCCTCCATACGTTGCTAGCCAGAAACAAATAAACTAATAAAAAAAAAAGAGTCAGGGCAGTCAAAGATACTGCCAGGCTGGCATCATACAAATGACTATAATCTCCTTCACCAATTTTTATTTTAGCTCTAGAGTTCTGGTATAATTATTGGGTGAACCCGAAGAATATAAGTTCTAGGTCCCGCACGGAATCCTTGTGATCATGGATAACATGCAATGAGTCTGACCGTTCCGGGCGTAGGCAATCATGTGTAGCAGTCCTGAATGTATAACCGCCTTTTTCACGTTGTAGGTTCCTTGACGTCATCTTATTATGAAAATAGAGCGGCAACCTACAGTTAATCGAGATTGCTCGTGATATTTATGTTGACATCTAAAGATTAATATAAGATCGCTTTCTCCGCTAACCCATCTCCATATGAACTGAGCAAAATGTCCCCATAAAGTGGCCCAAGCATGAGATGATTAGCACGTGATTGTGTGGAACGTTAAATACTAGATTTGCCCCTAATTCAAATACTAGATCGTTGCTTTAGCACTAAGCTAAATGGTACATTCACAACCAATTTCTAATTTTGAAGTTGCTCATTTTAGTAGAATCATTCGAAAACCCAAGATGATGCTGAAACAAACGATCGGCTTATCAGCAATCGATAATAGATCTAGGGTGAGGAAGCATTTGTCAATGTACCTTTGTTCATATTAGCAGAGAAGAGTAGCAAGTGTTGACCAGCTTGAAGACCTTCTTAGCCGTTACCATAGGAGTTCTACACTCGCCGTCATTGTTGCCATTCTTATTATACTCGATCAAGGAGATTCCATGATGAGTTGATATGAGGAGGACTTGGTGCCGGCACTATACCAAAGTTTAGAGCATGTACTACCTTGGATTCTTGCCCATCTTATGTTAGAAGCGAGTGAAAATGGGTGATTAGCATCGGCCACTCCTTGACCTTTGCTACCACAATTGCTCATCTGAGCGGGCCCAACTTCAACCGTCATCAAGTCAAGTACCTCAATATCAAGATCTTTAATATTAAAAAGAATCTTCCAGTTCAGTTTATTCCATTTAGGAAACTGATTATTTGAGTTGACCTATCTACACGGCCGAGTTATTCGATTGAGTCGAGGTTGGCAATTGCCCTTGTCTAGTTTCGTTGTCCAGCTCTCTTCTTGGCATGCCTAGCTTCGTACTTAGTAGTTCCCTGCTTATCTCTCTGGAAGCAGGTGGAAAGGCCGAGCATGATGAAACCTAGAACTCAATCACTGATCCAATTTAAGTCCCTCTACATAGGATAAACCTCAACAGAAAACTAAAGAGTGACAACAACAAGTGATTGAGTAGCATATCATCGGATCTTGTACAATACTATATTGCTACAACCGCTCATTTAAGACATAAGATGAAAATCCTTTCGATTTCTTTTGTTTCTTCAATCATCGACTAAGAAGAAATTCGAACTATCCCTTTAAACTAGTCAAGCGGTCTGAAGCTCAAAAGAAAACAAAAAGACAATGTAATTAAGACTTGTAGGATAGCTGATTCATATTCATCATCTAATACTGTAATATATATTCCAAGTGGCATCCCTAATTTAAGATAAGTTTCTAATGATGGTTATCATGACTAATGACCAAAAAGGACAGGTCAAGCAATTTTTTTTAATGCCGCTGAGAAACAATTCTTCTAATAAAGCCAAGACTTACCAGAAAATATTTGGTTAGTCCTTCCAGGCGATTCGTCTAGCCAGTACTCTTGTGGTGGAGGTAAACGAACACTTAAAACCTGGTCATGAATGTCATCATCATAAAGGTCAATTGTTGTCAATTTCTTGGATGAAAATCCCAAGAACAACAAATCTAAAGAAATCCACTACCAACTTTTTGTCGATGTAAACTTTCCATGAATACCCACATGATAATCGCCTTCATTGTATCGGTTCTACATTCAGTAAAACTTTTGAAGAAATGGACAGACTTAATTGTCAATATGATGTGGAGTGGAATGTTCTCTTTTCACGCTCATCGAGTTTGGGAGCATGCAAAATCATCAAGTTCACTTCGGACAAAAATAGGAACACCCCATTTCGATTTCTCTCTTGCGAAGCGGCCTTACATGGTGTGAGTAGATACCTGAGGAATAAAGGTATATAGAAACTATAATATTACCCGTGTCTATGCATGGCCACTTCGGAAAGAAAAGAACAAGAAAATTGACAAGTGACCAAACCTTTTTGACTAATTCCTCCATGCTGAGAATGCATGCGAGTCTAACGCATGATAAGCCTTTGATTTTGGTGGATTCCATGTGATCCAAGAGCTAAGATATGTTAGAATACCGAGCAAGAGATCTTGAATTCAAATATTTCAAAACCCCTTATTTGACTTCCTTGTTATATATTTCCACACTCAGTTTCAGTCCAAAATCCAACTTACGCGTGAGGGTGAATATTAAAATATCAAATCGCAACTTCATTTAACAGCTTATATTTTTAAAATAGTTAGCAGTGATATCATAAAAATTTACAAGATGTACCGGAATTATATGCACCCTTGTGCACTCAATAATAATATTCCCTTGAATTGCCCGGGATTAAGCACGAAACCTTGTGTGGGTGGATTATGCGCATCGCAAGAGCCATGACATTTCGACTTCTCACACTACACCAACCATAAACAATTCTATCTTAGAGTTACCCACTTGATTTTTGGCTCACTCCTGGTTTATTTAATGAATTACTTTATGAATTCGGAGTAACCAATCGAAACTGAATTTTCTGTCCACAAGGGAGAGAACTGAGGTGTGACCGGAACCATCAACCCTTCAAGGGGTAGAATGGTCATTTTCTGGGAGAAATGTTTGGTTATGGTTTTTAGATCCATCTGGTTCCGGTACTTATCCCCATCGATTGTCCCCAGAAGAGCATTGAATTTAAAGTTGTATTATTGTGGGCGCCATGAGTTCTTCCTTGGCATTTAGTGTGGCACAAATGACTTCCCCATCTTAGGAGCAAGAAGTGACCGTCTGATCTTCCACGTCATCACCACCACGAATCACCACCGTTGATCTCTGACTAATCAGCAGAGTGGGTCCTGATCTCCTCTTCCTCTCCCAAATTTATGCTATAAATAGGTTCGCCCCTAGGCCTATAGTGCAATACCAAGACCAACACCCACAAGAAAGAAAGCAAGCCACATTCCATACAAAATCCCGCTGATCTTTTAGCTTATAGACCATTCCCTATTGCATTACATTCCTCCATTTATACCCAGAAATGGCAACCAATGACTTTGAATCTACCGTGCCGGAATCCCACAAAAACAAAGCAACCGTCGAGGCCCTTTACGCCGCATTGGCTCTCGGTGACTCCACCGTGGTAGCCAAGCTCCTGGCCAGCGATCTCGAATGGTGGTTCCATGGGCCGCCCCGTTGCCAGCACATGATGCGGGTGCTCACGGGGGAATCGGACTACTCCGAGTTTACATTCCGTCCACGTAGCATAACGGCTATAGGGGACGAATGTTTGATCGCGGAGGGGTGGGAAGGGGCGCAGGCATATTGGGTCCATGTTTGGACGCTGAAGAACGGGCTGATCACGCAGTTCAAGGAGTATTTCAACACGTGGCTCACCGTGAGAGAAGTGTCGTCGCCGCGGTGGGAGGTGGCTCGGGCAAGCCATATGCTGTGGCAGAGCCACCCGAGGGACCTCTTGGACCGGTCGTTGCCGGGGCTTTTGCTCGCCATATGAGGAAGGCTGTGCATATTCAGGTGGTTGGGAATGACAATTTGGGGGGGCTGCTGGGCTGGTGTGTGCGCGTGTGTCCGTGTGTTCAATATGTTTAATAAGAAAATCAGGACCACTGTCAAGTTGTTGGAAAATGGAAAGAATCGTCGTCAATGAGGTGTCAACTACGTGATTGTTTAAGACCATGCATACGTCGGACTATGCATCTTTGTCTGATGGAAACTTCCTACAGGGCTCACAAGTAAACAAAACGATGGGAAATTACGTCAAGGGCCGCGATTATCTTCAGTCTTATGGATAATCTTTCAAATCTTGCAAAGGAGAGTTCGACTAGGGTTTCGATTTAATATCCATGGTCGGGCTCCAATTAGTGCAGGTCTTTACGCAGCACGACCAGCAAGAATCTGCACATGCAAAACACCATCCGCTGTTGCAAGACATGTCTGTCTCCCTTTTACAGGGAACAAGAATCATTTTATACTCTTGTTGTCTATTGTATCTCATGATTCACTCCATGTACCAATGTCTCTTGAAATCCAAACCACTTGAAGTCCCTATGACGAAATCCCATATACGTAGCAGAGAAAACGATATACGAAATTCAGAGACCGGGGTCTGAAAACTGAAAAGGGCAAAGCTAGCGTATTCACGGGATGCATGATTATATTGGAAGTCCACGCCTCCAGGAGGTCACCAACCTCTGACCTGGGTAGCTTCAGGCTAGTGGACCTTCGATCTGATGTCACGACCCTCAACTTTACAGAGAGAGAGAGAGAGAGAGAGAGAGAGAGAGAGAGAGAGAGAGAGAGAGAGAGAAACAGGCGGTAAGTGAGGGCGGTGCAGATAGCGGTGGCAATAGTGAAAGGTGACAGCAACCACAGGCGGCAACGGAGGGCAAGCAACGTTGACGGCCGCACACAGAGAAGGAAGGAGGGGAAAAGGGGAAAGAAAAACGAAAAGAAAAGGAAACAATAAAGAAAGGAAACTATCTTACACCCAGTTTGGATGGAGTGATTAGAAAGGAAAAGAAAGAATTTAAAAAAGAGAAATGATTAAGGTTTGTATGATTCGCGAAAAATGAATAGTTTGAAAAATATTTTTCTTAAAATTGACGCTTATATCGCTTAAATTGGTTAGTAAAAGGAAAAACAATTTCATTATTGACCACAATTTATGTTTAACCATTTTCGTTGACGCCGAAAATATTTTTCGTTGATTCATTTTTGTAAGCGATAAATGCGATCATTTTTAGAAAAATAATTTCCAAATAATTTATTTTCCGCGAACAATGTACCCTAAGTGACCGTCCTTAATACACTATAAGATTAATGGCCTCTTCGGGGCCAAAAAAAAAAATAGTAACAAATAATCATAAATTGTTGTGGTTCCATTCCTTCAAGAATTTTTTACTCACAATATGATGTTACTTTCACAGTGGCCAGAAAACTATTATGCTAGCAAAACCCTTTAAAATAATTATGAGGAATTGGATTTGAAGGAATTGAGTTATAATGTTGTTTGGATGTTAGGAAAGGAAAAGAATGCATTGTGACATAGATATATTTTTATGTGCTTATAAATAAATGTGAGATGGTATAAGAGAAAAAGAAGAATAAATTATTTATTAATACACAAATTCCTCCAAATTCCTCCGTATTAGAAAGTTTCTGAGCGATTCAAAATAAATTGGCGATATCAATCCCTCCTAATCTTTTTCCTCAATTAGTTTTTTTTCATCCAAACACGCTTGTATCTTTAGAACCATTTCTCTTCCCTTCCAATCTCTCCTAACAAACATAGAATTAATCATTGAAATTCTATTTTTATACTCATGTATCCTTCTCTTAGATAGTTAAATTTTGAACGTATATTCATGATATAGAACGTCCCGATCCAGAGCCATGCGTCCAAACCACTAAATAGGAAAGCCACATCCGGGCTTTTAGGGGTAGATTGATCTCCATCATATAGGATGGAACTCGAACCAGATGTTGTACATTTCATATAGGTTCAGGATCTTAATATACAAACTATCCAGGATTAGCCTTGGTGGTTGGGACGTCAAGGGATTTTCAATTCATTGATAGGGGGTCACTTTTTCCAATCTTATTAACTACGTGCAAAGCTCTATTTCAGGGCTACCTGCATGGGCCAAAAGTCTAGACTTAGCAGATTTGTAAGGCTTACAGAGTATTTTATGAACTTTCAGGTAGTTAAGCTTTTGCACTCATGCCGTTGGATTATTAAAAAAACATCATGATATATAGGTGCACACACATGTGTGATCTATAATGTGTGCCTATTGGTATCCATTTTCACCACATGTCATTCTAAGACATGTTTTATGTAAATATTGTCGTAACCTCCCAAGATGAACCTAGGGGACTTTAACATATTACTGAGGAAGCATGAATGATCTTCTTACGAACTGGCATTTATACTTAACACGAGCCCTCCTAAGCCATGTCAGTCCCAATTTGGTTTTCTAACTCAATTATTCGTTTGATAGTAAACTTAAGGGTTGTCACTAAACTGTTATAGGCCAGTTAGACACCTGAGAGAAATTAGGAACTCATTTTACTTCTGGAACTAGAGATTTGTGAGTTTGGGGACCTAATCACGCTAGAAAGTCAAATGCCTGTTATTGGTAAATTTTCTCTTTTATAAATAAGCTTTGCATGTGATCTTTTCAATTTTACACCCTCACTGCATCTAAGTATCCAGGCTTAAGTGCTCAAGTAACAAAAATTAAATCCATCAATAAATAAATAAAATAAAGTACAAGGACTGGCAGACATATAGCTTCATAAATGGCTTGTAAATGTTGAGGGGAGAACGGTAAAGAAACGTAGAAATAGAGAAATAGAGAAGCTCAAGCGGTACTGTCATCGCACAACACCCAAATCCTCACTAAAGAAACTTTTCCACACTTTTTCTATATCAATACCCTAATTGTTTTGATTTTTTTAAACCTTAATCTTTGAGTTAAAAATATTTCCTATCCAGGGAGGAGGTTTGTCTTACAAAAATACTTGATCCGAAAGCACTATTGTTAACACAAGTAAAGTAATTAAGCAAATACATCACACGCATATTGCATTTCGTCCTCTCATGAGGTCTTGTTATAAATAAGTAGGGAAATGTTTCTTTAGGGAGGATTTGGGTGTTGTTCGATGATAATGCTAGTGTTGAGCTTCTCTAATCCAATCTTGGTTCTTTAATTTTTCTCCATACTTATAACATTGCTATATTGGCTCGTAAGAAGATTAGCGATCATCTCAGTTTGTTAGTGTTACACGTTAATTGCTTAAATATGAAGCTGATAGATTTATGGACATTTTGTATGAAGATATCAGCAGAACTGTCAATTTTGGTTTGTGGATTGCACGAACATTGTAAGTTGGGTTATGTTTTTAAGTTCCATATTAATTTGCATGAAATGCAGTGATATGTGACTTTTTTATTTTGATGTGTGTCCAGCATGGCGAAAAAACTAATTGGCGAAGCAGGGAGCATGATGCCACGACAAAATTATCAGTCGAAATGAGACTGTATGTGTGATTGACAAGACTTCCAACCATGTATGGAGATACACACTTGCCAGTCCTTTGTGCCTCAGACATCACTGGAGGAGGATGTCCATTTGTAATTAATGGATGCGTCTGGCGCAGTATCATTGCAGGGAGATCATTGGCATTGTTGGGTACAATTTTGTCATCGACTTCTGCACCTTTCATGCGTCACGTGGCAGAGGCACAACGCTCCATGCTGAAGACAAGAGTTTTAGGGCGAGAGTACCCATTTCTGTGAACATGTAGAGAATACCTGAGCATGCCATTCTCATAGTTGCTTTTGTGTTGACCACTTGTCCTGCTGTGGGCTGTGTATGTTATTTTATGTGGAATTTGCACTTTGGTGGTTAGAATCGTATAAAGTGTTGGTAACACTTAAATTTCATCTATCATATTTAATCATTTATTGCATAACAAAATTATGAGTTCACCCCTACTTCTAAATAAAAATATCATTATCGTGATTGGCATTTGCATTATAGGCACTAGGAGTATTTTAATATAATTATAATATACCCATATAAATTGCATTTATGTTGGTCCGGTCATAAATTGCCTTGGAATTAGCTTAAAGTCTTGCATGTTTTTAAGGAGGAGGGCCCTAATTTTATTGAACAAATTTAAATGGTGAAAAAAAAAAAACACGCAAGACGGGGAAATCTCGTTGGTTGAGTCTTGTCAAGGAGTCCGCACAACCTAACAAAGCAGATCTCAGTGAACCACCTACTGAATTTCCAAGCGAACACGTTGCCACAAAAGAATGAGCATGAATTGATCTGCAAGCTCTTGTGACTTCACCATCAGACGAATGCCATTCATCACCTAACATGCAATTCACTCAGATCTCTCTCTCTCCGACCCACGTTTTGAGTCCAGGAGCTTCTATACGGAAAGAGACTGAACCAGCCTTGGTTTTTGTGGTCTCTGTGAGTTCCATGGCTTATCGTGCTTTTGGGTACTACACAATAAATTATTTCCGGTCAACAGATGGAACCTCGATTCCGTCGAGTTCTGAACCACCGGATGACAATGCGGTTTTTAAAATCGAACACCCTCGTGGAAGAGACGTGCTTGGCTTTGCTGCATCTTTTTTTCACGTTGTCCAACTAATGAGGCGTAATGTGTTAGCTGTCCGTATGAATTTCCTTTCGCCTTCCTTCTGTGTCCATTCGAAATGTTTTCCGAAGGCTAAGCCGATTTTCTTGAAGTTGCATTGCCATTTGTTGGCTTTTCTTCTGGATGATTTAAATGAGGGAAAATAGGGAATGGAAAAGATATCGATAGGTTGGAGAAACATATAGTAAAATTCTTGAACAGACAAGATGTTATCAGGCTATTTCGACACATTAATCAAGCATGGACAAAAAATTAAGGGGAAAAGTGTCAGAGAAGTCTTAAATCTATTGCATTGATGCCAATTTAGTTATAAACTTTTTTTTGTACAGATTAATCCTAAAGCTTTTGATATAGTGTCAATTCAGTCCTTCCAGCACGTGGATATCGGTTGGCCTATGTGGCACCACCGGTGCAAATGTGGACAATTTTTATAATATTTTTTCGATTTTTATTCTTTTTTCTGATTTTTTTCATTTTTTCTTTCTCTTCTTTTTTTTCTTTCTTCTTCTTTTCGCCGGTGACTGGACACTGGCTATGGTTGGGCAAAAGCAACGCCTGGTGAGGCTGCTGTGGCCTCGACGAGGGTTAGCCTTGCCAGATCTGGCGAGGGGAGCCCTCACTTAGGTTGGCTTCGCTTGGCCGATGGCAACCCTCTCGCAGGCAAGGCCAGCCTGTCCAGCCATGGCCGATGGCCAGTCACCGGCAAAAGGAAGAACAAAGAAAAAAAGAAACGAAAGAAAGGAGAAAAAAATCAGAAAAAATAATAATAAAGCAAAAAAATATTAAAAAATATCAAAAATTGTCCACATTAGCACCGGCGGTGCCACGTAGGCTAGCTGACATCCACGTTAGTAAAATCCGGCCAAAATTAGCTAGAAGGATTGAATTGTCACAATGTCAAAAGGTTTAAGATTAAATTGGTACGAAAAAAAAGGTCTAAAACTAAATCGGCATCAACAAAATATGTTCAGAACTTTTCTGACACTTTTCCCAAAAATTATGAATAGGGCTAATTAAAAGATTTGAATTTTTTATAATTTTTTGTTTTTTTCTCTTCTTTTCTTATTATTTTTTCCTTCATACCCTCGCGGTGGCCGGCGAGGGCGTGAAGGACCTCACTAGATCTGGGTAAGGACCATCTCGCACGCGGCCATTGAGGGCTTGTTGGCCCTTGCCAGCCAAAATGAAGGAGAAAAAAAGAAAGAAAAAAGAAAAAATAATAAAAGAAAAGAAAAGAAAAACGAAAAAAATTATAAAAATTCAAAATATTATTAAAAATGTCAATGTCAGTGCCAATCGTGCTACATATGATGGTTGTTGCCCACTTTAGCTATTTTCGGCCTTAATTGGCCAGATGGACTGAATTGTATAAATGTGAAAATATTTATGACTAAATTAGTCCAATTAAAATGTTTATAACTGAATTAGTACAAATGTAATAGATTTAGGACATGTTTGGTACTTTTCCCAATCAAATTTTGGGCGCCTTTCATAGGACGGTAGATCGAATGCACTCAATCTATGCCTAAGGAAGCTTTTCAACTGTAGCTGAAAAGTTGGGTAATCCTCGGAGTAGCATTGAGGATGGTGCATCGCCTATTTCTCGTTCTCACTGTGTGCTGCACTTAATTGCAGCTAGCGCTATATATATGGCACACAAGATGAATGTATTTGCTTTGATGGAGATATTATCCAGATTTACTATGATGAATAGGGAGACCTTTTACCTGATAAGATGTAGAGATTAAGATTTTCGGGGAATCATTCTGATTTTATACATACGTGTGTTCATATCCGTTGAACAACTCGAGAATTTAGTTGGATCATTCCCAAAGTGAAGAAAAAAAGAGAAGGAAACTCCAAGTACAGGGTCTGTAATGTTGGAGTTGGCGAATACTTCGGGGACCCTTGTTTCTCACACCGGGTACGCCCACGTGAGCTTAGGGAAACTGAAGTGTTGTCCGACGACATGTGACCCACATGCGTGCGGAATGCGGGGGTTCGGGGCGGCGCCCGACACGGATGCCCATTGCCGGTCGGGTGGCGTGGGTTCGGGGGCGCGCCCCGATGGCCGCCCGCTCGCCGGTGAGCGGGCGGGGCTCGGGGCGGCGCCTCCGAAACCTCAACGGGTTTGGGCTGGCCCGTATGGTGCAAGATTAAGAGATTTCATATAGGTTTAGGTTTTGGGCCCCGTTTGGGGCATATATATATTTTACTCGTTTTTTCTGATCATTGTAACGAGTTGAGTAGCTGTAAACCGAAAACATAGTGAAATTTCTTTGCAGGACGTAGCCCTAATTGAGGGTGAACCTGGGTAAATTCGTGCATCGTCTATTTTCTCTGTTTTTCTGCGTGATCGTTCTGTTTTGGTTCTCGATACGTCTCTTCATGTAAAACCCAAATGCATTTATATCATGATGATAACCAAGAAAGTGATCTTCCACCTACCAAGAAGAGAGGTCTCTCTCTCATTGAAAATAGTATTATACATACAAAAAATAAGTGTACAGTAGAGGGGAAAAAGTTAGGCATCATCATTGATCTCATGCTCCATGTGCAATGTATTAATGATTTAGGTTCGAATCCGAAATTGGGGACGCAAGAGTCAATCGAAAGACAATAATTAGGAGCCCCATCCGCTCTGGGTTCGTAGATGATTGTTCAGATTCAATAATTCTCTCTCGTTCGCGGGCATTTATGTCTTTTGAGAATGACTGTCCAAGGCACACGAGCGCTTCCTTCCTGGCTGGATCCAACTATCTTGGACTCTTAAATGCAGCCTTTATTGGCTTGTTGCAGGATGTGACTGGCCTTGCTATAGTATGTCGATCTAGCAATTCTGCATGTATTTCGTTTTTGAATTTTAGCACTTGTGCTTATGTATTAAGGATTGAATCGAACGCATCGGGTAATTTGATGAGGGATGAAGTATACGACATACTTAGCCGATTCATAACTTTGCAGATTTCATGTTCAAACGATGATGTCTCCAACTCTTATTAATATTGAGAGTGATTCCCTAATATCTTGTGTAGAGTCTCACGCAATGCGTATGAATGGGGTGATTAATGTGCAATATTTTATAGTAATTAAAGCAAAGGTTTGGCAGACCCGTGTTATCTAGAAGAGAGAGAAAGAGAGAGGTTTGACAAGGAAGTAGTGTTGGCAAATTCCGATATCAATTGTGTGAACTTTTGATGGTACTATTGTGAACTGTTCTAAAAGTTTAAGTTATTATATGAATGTGTAGTTTAATACGTTTAGTCTAGTCTTTCTACCAAGTACTAATGTGGAATATTTCATATTGGGAGGCAAATAGGAGTCTAAAAGATTTGAATTTAGAACCTTCTGTTCTAATATCATGTGAGATTTTGATGAAACAACTATCAACTGTTCTAAAAGTTTAAGCTATTAGATGAAAACATGATTTAATATTTAATTCGCATAAAACATATATGTTAAAGTTGATGTCTTACTCGTATTTGTGTCATAAACAAGAATGACCCTTTAATACATGATTAATAAACGTATCACTACTAAAGAGATGACAACAAGCGACCATCTTTGAGGTCGGGCAATGAAATCCGCCATTGGAAGTGCCTTTTGGCGATAGCTTAAATGAGCGTCCCTAGTGATTTTGGACTTGGGACTGTGTTTGCCCGATTGCCTGTTGTCATGTTTTTTAAGTAATGGACTTGACCGTAGTGCATAAAAACATTCTAGTCGGGCATGTGCCCCTCTAACTCCTTGTATTGAGATCACTGTTTTATCATATGTTCTCTTCCCCTACGCCGATGGCCGGGGTTAAGGAAGCCTAGAATAAACCTTTTTTTGGCAAATTATATTCGTTTTATGACTGTGAGAGGAACTCGCGTCGTCCTTATCTAAGCTAGTTTCGGTGAATAAACCCCTCACGAGATATCAAAAGGGTCCCCACCTCTGGCACTGGGTAAATACGAATCGAAAACTTGAGAGAGGATTCAAACTCACTACCTGAAGGGGAGATTAAATTAGCATCTCCATACACACCTCAATTCTTGGTGTATAGAAAGGAGGTGAAGGATTTAATAGCAAAAGATTGTAGTTACGCTTGAAGAATCAAAGATCTCCAAGTTAATGGAGGGCTCCACTAATATGCACTCATGAGCTATATATTCAATTTCGGAGGAAGTATTGCATATTTTAAGCTGAGTTTGAACAGAAATAGTGCATTGGTGTAACATATTGCTCTCGAGTGTTTCATGTAGGATATTAGAAACCAGGGGAAAGGGTAGGGGTGTGGTTCCAGGATAGAATCTGAAATCGGAGAACTAGAATGGTGGAAACTAGGTTCCGGTGCAGGATAGATCTCAGGCTCAAAAAATTGAGAAACTTATTTCGACGGGTAAGTTCCACGTTCTAAATAGATGGAATTTGAAACCAAGAATCTAGAAGAAGTTTTTGTGTTTTTCTGGGTATATGTCTTCGTGTGATCGTGCGGTATTTCATGGCGTCCAATGATCAGTGTATAATATGAAATCATTAGTCTAAGCTTCCTTTTTATGATTGAAACTTTTACTTTGTTAATATTTCATATTTTTCGTGTGTCTAATAAAAGTTGTGGTTAGTGAATTGTAACAGCAAGTGGTAGTTATGAAATGCGATGATTCATTGCAATTAATCAATTAATAATACCAGGTAAAATCTAGATAGATTTTAAAACCGACTCTGAAACTTGTGACATGATATGTTCTAGGTTTTAGGGTATGCAAAATAGGTTTCAAGTTTCAAATAATGAAGAACCTTTTCTAACGAGTAGGTTTCGAGTAGAATCCGTACAGAACCTGATACTGCTTACCCTTAGAAAAGGGACCCTACATATACCGAAGCCCTTCAAATTACAATTTTAGCTCGGTTGAACATATTATATAAAAAAAAATTGCCAAATTCTTTGTGTCTTTTTTTTAACCAATTTCTGCCGTATACTTTTCCTTTGACATGTCCTATACCTTGGGGAAAGTGCCTTAGAAAAATCAATTTTGATATCTGATGGGATACAGACAGGGATGTCGGAATTATTTAATTAGCAATTGATATTTTACCTAATGGATCGGAAATCACGTGCCATCCTTTCCAAAGTTTCCAATGTCATGTCGATGGCAGCTGTGATTAGTCATGGCCACGGGCCGATTTCGGCCCGTAACAGGTCCGGTCAAACTCGGGCTCGGCCCGTTGACTGGGCCCACGGTTCGGAACCAGCCCTTGGCCTACGGGCCCGGTTCCGATTCCGGTTCCGGTTCCAAATTATTTAAAAAAAATAATAATAATAATGAAATTTTTTTTTAAAAAAAATTCATTATTTAATTTTTTTTTATAAAACAAATTGAACTCTAATTACCATGCATTGTAAGTACATTGATCTCCAATTACAATGCTTGGCTTGGGTGTATTGAACTCTAATTACAAGGCTTGGCTTGGGTTTTATAAACAACCCCTTTAATGGTCTCTTCATTCCCATTCGATGTGGGACTCTCGGCTTGCCTTGAACACCTTCAATGTGAGACTCTTGGCTTGTCTTCATGCAAATGCCAAGAGTCCCACATCGAATGGGAATGAAGAGACCATCAAATGGGTTGTTTATAAAACCCAAGCCAAGCCATGAGTATGTGAAGTTGTATGTCTTTTGTGGTTACGATCTTTTGCTAGTTAAGAGCAAAGGGTTCCATTGGACAACCTAGAACCGGACTGGACCAATGGTCCGGTTCCCGGTTCTATGGTTTGTCGGTCCGGTTCCTAGTTCTAAAATTAAAGGACCGGTCTTACCGGTTCGGTTCCCAGTTCCGACCGGGAACCGATCATCCCTACAATTTTCATTTTGATTATAATTTATATTGAATAATTCATTATTTCATATTTTTATAATTCATTATTTTTTTATTTCATAATTTATTTTTTTATTTTTAAATTTCGAACCGGAACCAGAACCGCTAGGGGCGATTCCGGTTCCGGTTCACACATGGCCACGAACCGGAACCGGCCGGTTCCAAACCGTGGCGATGTCTAGCTGTGATACTCACTAATCTTAATCTGTCTGGAACTGGGGGGGTACTTTAGGAAATTCCGTGTTGCGTATATAATGTAAATTTAGTGATTTATACTCAACTCGATCCATATTACTAAAATACTTTAATATTTAATTCAATATAGGAAAACTTATACACAACTTGATATGAGAGTGCGGAGTGAGTACACACGAGATCGAGTGAGGACGAGAGAGAATAAAGAAAAAGTCATAGAGATCGGTTGTGCTAAGTAAGTTTTTAACTCATTTATGATTTATTTACGATTCATTTATGACTCATTTAATCAAAATTATGTTTAAATCCATTTATAATCCATTTATTAAGTATAACTAACCCTTTTAACGACTCAGCCCATCATATATGGGTTAAAAAATATGTTTATGACCAATTTTAATAGGTCTACCTTTAGGCTATAAACATACAAGTATAATTGTCAATTTACTAAATAGGAAAGTGACACAAATGACCTCTAAAATTTGGTCCACTGTACGATGTATTCCCTACATTTTAGCATAATATGCAATGTCATTGTTAAACTTTTAATCTGTTCAATGCAGTCATTGAACTATTGATTAATACTCAATTTATAGGCACTGTCGTTGCTACTCAATGCAACAATGGCAACAAGGTCGCGGCCTTGAAGGTGCTTGGCTGGGCAGTGCGGCCGTGAAACTTGGCTGCGACTCATCTCTCTCCCTCTCTCTTTGTCACGTGATTTCTCTCTAATGTTCTGAGAATAAAATTGCCGACCCTTAATTCTGAAGCATAACGTAATATTTATAACATTAAAATAGGTTTCAATATTAATTTACGGGCTTAAGCTTCGGCCTTTCTAACATAATAGGTTGAATTATCCTAAGATCATTATCTAATTGAACTTTAATGGGTTGAATCAAGTTAACTAAAGCTCAATTAGGGTCCGTTTTCCTTGTAAATTTCGGCTAGCTCCCTTGTCCTCAATGTAGCCGAATTTTGGCTTCTTGCAAGCTCAATGAATGACACCCTTTGACCAATATAGGGCTTGTTTTAATTAAACTCAAGCCGTATATCATTAGGGGCTAAACCAAGTCAATTAAAGCTCAAGACCTTGTCTAATGGGCTAGAAATTTCGGCTACTATGCTCATGCATTGACCGAATTCTCCACGTGGGCCAAGCCCGGTTCACGCGCTTAATTCAGGTCTGTTTACCACCGCTAGTCCAATTAAAATACAATGAATAAATTAAATTATATGATATGCAATTTAATGTATTATTTTGTTCATGGGATAAAGTTTAACCTCTAATTTTATATACAATTTACCACTAAATGAGTAGTTAAATTTATGTGTTAGCATATAAGTAAAGATGAAGTAGGACTGAGAATCGATTTTGCGGTACCAATAAAAGCGAGAATATCTACTTTCATAATCTCATTGTTTTCTTATTTGGAAATAACTCTGGATTTAATCCTACAAAGATGATAAATTCTTTGCCTATAAATTCAATGGGATGAATTGTACCTTGATGATACCGAATTGATTTATATCATGAAAAATAATATCAGAAAGGTAGAGTTATAATACATCTGGCATAAGATGAACCAACGCCTCATAAGAACTATGATTTTGCGAGATTTGGGGTGCAACCGAAAGATTTGAACTCATGATCAGGTCAGTCCAAACTATATACAAGTAAGTCTTAACCATCTAATTAAACACCTAGATTATAAGTGACTTTTCTTTTACTTTTTATTATCTTTTAAGATTGTCTACTCCTCAATTTGACCTTTACTTAATGTGAAACACCTGAAACCTTTCAAATTATACAAACATTGACAAGTGAATTTGTGTACGATATTTTTCACGGTTCTTATTTTGGAATTCCATAATATTGTAAGTTTTGGTGGAAAAGTCAATTAGTAACCTTTTACTTAAAATGGGGCCAAATAAACTAGTCCCAAATACGATTCCATTTATGAGCAAAATAAAGCTTGGTATACAATATGATTACAAAATCAATTTGCTTGAACAGAGATAAAGAAACTCATAAAATGAATCCCGGTCGATTTAGCGGTTAAGGTGCGGATTTCTATGTGCGGATCAAATGCCCGAGTTGGTTCGATTCTTTATGCTTCAAGTGCCGACAAGTCTATACTTGGTTGCTCGCTTGGACTTTAGCTCACATCCTAAAAGCTAGTTAATCGGTTAGGGGAAAATTTCATCCCCCCGAAGGTTCATTTGTCTAAATAGGCTTTCTGGTCATGAAGTAAAGAAAGAAATTCTGAATAGATTATCCTTTTGACTGGTGAAACGGTCTGAAGCAAAATGATGACAATGTGGTTAGGATAGCTAATTTCCTATTAATCATCTATAACTACGATGGTTTTCCAAGTGGCATCCATGATTTAATTATGTTCGGGAAAATTATCCAAAAAGTCCTAAACTTATTGTACTTTGGCCAATTCAGTCTTAAACCTTTCAATTTTGTCAATTGAGCCATAAACATTTTCACGTTTTGCCAATTGAGTCTATCCGTCCAATTTTAGCTGAAAATAGCTGACTTGGACATTGACCGTCCTATATGGCACGACCGGCGCTGACGTGTATAATTTTTTATAATTTTTTTAAAATTATGAAATTTTTATTATTAGTTTCTTCTTTTTTATTGTTTTTTTATCTTTCTTTCTTTCTTTCTTTTTTTCCAAGCCTAGGGCCAACCCTCGTCGGTCACAAGCCAGTGGCCAACAATGGTTGACGAGAGTCCCCGTCCTTGCCTGTGATTGCCGAGGATTTGGTACAAAACAAGGAAAAGAAGAATGGAAAAGAAAAAAGAAAAAATAAAAATTATAAAGATTTTTTTTAAATTATCCATGTTAGCGTTTGCCATCTTATGTGACATTACCGGCGTCTACATTAGGGGTGATCGGCTCCTGGTTCCCAAAATTGAGAACCGAGGACCGCACCATTGGTCTAATCCGGTCTAATGGAACCGATTACTTTTTTTTTTTCCGAATGGCAGTGTTTTAGTTCTTATAAAAACTAGATACTTTTGTTTTAGAAAAGAAGCTGGCCTGACATTTCCATGGTTTCCATGAGGTGGTGTCCCATCCGGATGTTTAGAGTGTTCACATTATTTATTAGGAGGTGGTTCACATTACTAGTTTAATTTTGAAGGGGGAAAAACTTCAGCAGGAGCTGGGACACTTCCAAGAAGATTTTGAGTAGGAGTTTAGTTCACAATTTACTAATTTTTTTTAAAAAATAAAAAAATTATATACATGTAATCGGTTTAGTTCGGTTAGGTTCTCCCTTGGAATCGGGAATCGGACCGTCCGAACATCGGTTCCACTTTTAGGAATCAGGAACTGGATCGACACTCTCGAGAACTGAACCTAATCGGCCGGTTCAGTCCGAGCAGTTCTCGATACGAATGGTCCAATTTGCACACCCCTAATCCACAAAAGCGATTTTTAGTTAAAATTGACCGGATAGACTCAATTGGCAAAACATAAAAATGTTTATAACTCAATTGGTAAAATAGAAAAGTTTATGATTGAATTAGCCCAAGTGCAATAAGTTTAGGATTTTTTAGATAATTTTTTTCTAGTCACAGTGATAATCTCTAATGAACAAAAGGAGAGGTCAAGCGACCTTTGTCATTGCCGCTCAGAAACAATTCTCCTAATAAAGCCAACACTCACAGGACCACACTTGTAAACCTTCCAGGCCATTCTTCTAGCCAGCACGCATATTCTTGTGGTGGGGGAAAGCCAACGCTTGATACTTGTCATGAATGTTATCATCATAAAGGTCAATTTGTTGTCTATTTCGTGGATGAAAATCTCAAGAAAAACAGATCTTAGAAATCCACCCGCTAACTTTTTGTTGATGCCACTGAAGACACACACGATCATCATCGTCATTGTCTTAGTTCTACATTTAGTAATTTACAGAAAGAGTGAACAAACTTTAATAGGCTACAAGATATGGAGTGGAATGTTCTCTTTGTAAACTCATCAAATTTGGGAGCATTCAAAATCATCAAGTTCATTGCGGACAAAAATAGGGACACTCCATTTCGCTTTCTCTCTTGCTAAGCAGCCCTACATGGTGAGCAGATACGTGAGGAATAAAGGGACATAGAAGCTATTACATTACCTCTGTCTATGCATGGCCACTTCGGAAAGCAAAGAGCAAGAGAATTGACTAGTGACCAATCATTTTGGAGTGGAAGAAATCTTACATGCTCACAATAATCCTAACTTTTAATTTTGATGGATCTCATGTGAACTAAGGATTAAGAAGCACTTGCCTTGTACGTAATCGTGTGCTCGATATTACGTTAAGTTGATAAGAGATTAAGTACCAAACATATTAGATGGATTACGCGCATCTCAAGAAGCATAACAATTTGACTTCTCATATTGGAGTCATCCTCTTGAGTTTCGGCTCACTTCTTATCTAGTTTGCGAAATTAATGAGTTGCGTTATGAATTCGGGATTGCCTATCTAAAAGTGAACTTTTTGTCCACAAGGTGGAGAACTAACATATGACCGAATGGATCAACCCTACAAGAAGTAGAATGGTCATTTTTCCGAGAAATGTTTGATTATGGTTTTTGGATCCATCTGGTTCCGGTACGATCCCCATCGATTGTCCCCAGAAGAGCATTGAATTTAGAGTTGTATTATTGTGGGCGCCATGTGTCCTTGCTTGGCATCAAGTGTGGCACAAAGGACATCCCCATCTTAGGAGAAAGAAGTGACCGTCCGATCTTCCACGTCATCACCACCACGAATCACCACCGTTGATATCTGATTAATCAGCATAATAGGTCCCAATCTCCTCTTCCTCTCCCAATTTCATGCTATAAATAGGTTCACCGCTAGGCCTATAGTGCAATACCAAGACCGACGCTCACCAGCAAAGAAAACAAGCCACAATCCATACAAAATCCACCCACTGTTCTTTTAGCTCATAGACCATTCTCTATCGCATTACATTCCTGCGTTTATACCTAAAATGACAGCCGAAGACAATGAACCTGCCGTGCCGGAATCCATCAAAAACAAAGTGACCGTCAAGGCCCTTTACGCCGCATTGGCTCTTGGCAACTCCGATGTGGTGCCCAAGCTCCTGGCCAGCGACCTGGAATGGTGGTTCCATGGGCCGCCCCGTTGCCAGCACATGATGCGGGTGCTCACAGGGGAATCGGACTTCTCTGAGTTTACATTCCATCCACGTAGCATAACGGCTATAGGCAACGACTATGTGATTGCCGACGGGTGGGAAGGGGCACAGGCATATTGGGTCCATGTTTGGACACTGAAGAATGGGCTGATCACGCAGTTCAGGGAGTATTTCAACACGTGGCTCACCGTGAGGGAAGTGTCGTTGCCGCGGCGGGACGTGGCTCGGGCGAGCCATACGCTATGGCAGAGCCAGACAAGAGAGCTCTTCGGCCAGTCGTTGCCGGGGCTGTTGCTCGCCATATGAGGAGGGTTAAGCACGCATTCAAGTGGTTGGGAATGAGAATCTGGGGGGTGGTGCGTGTGTCCGTGTGTTCACTATGTTTGATAAGAAAATCAGGACCACTAATGTCAAGTTGGAGCAACATGGAAAGAATTGTAAGTCGATGAAGTGTCAATTACGTGAATGTTAAAATCATACATGTGTCGGACTATGAATCTCTGTCTGATGGAAACTTCCTACAGGGCTCACAAGTGAGCAAAATGGTGGAAATCATTGGTCGATCGATTAATTTCAATCTTGTAGATAAGCTTTCACATCTTACAAAGGAGAGTTTAAATGATCAGGCTACGATTAGCAAGAACCTGCACATGCAAAAAACATAATTTAATTGCCATCCACTGTTAGAAGACATGTCTGTCTCCTTTCACAGGGATAAAAATCATTTATCCTCTTGTTGTATCCCAAGACTCAATCCATGTCTCCAAGTCTCTTACATGGGATGACAACATATACCTTTTGAAATCAAAACCACATTGGTCAATGTTGAAATCCCATATACGTAACAGAGAATATGGTATGAGAAATTCATAAGCCAAGGTGCGAAAATGGCATAGCTAGGGAATTCACGGGATGGTGACCATAGGAGAATTCCACGCATCCAGGAGGTCACCAACCTCTGATCCGGGGGAAAATAATAAAAAGGAAAGGAAACATCTTACACCAAGTTCGGATGGAGTGATTAGAAAGGAAAAGAAAGAATTTAAGTAATTATGAGGAATTGAGGAAAAAAAATATTTGAATGGATTGAGTAATGATGTTGTTTAGATGCTAGGAAGGGAAAAAGAAAGGAAAAGAATGCATTATGACGTCAATATCGTTTTATGTATTTATAAATAAATTTCAAATGGTATAAGAGAAAGAAGAATAAAATTCTTTATTAATGCACAAATTCCTCCAAATTCCTCCTAATGTTTTCCTTGTATCTGTTTTTCTTCATCCAAACATGATTGTGTCTTTAGAACCATTTCTCTCCCTTCTAATCACTCAAAACAGATATAGTGTTAGTTATTGATATCAATTCAATGTATTGATGTATCTTTCTCTTAAAGAGTTAAATTTGGTAGATGAATACATAATATAGAAGGTCCCAATCCGGAACCATGCTTCTAAAACACTTATATAAAAGCCAAATCCAGGCTTTTATATATGATGGTACTCAAGCCAGATTTGTACTTCTATAAAGGTTCAGGATCTTGATATACAAACCCTCCAGGACTGGCCTATTTGGTTGGGGCGTCATGGGATTTCAACTTAATAATAGGAGGTCACTTTTTCAACTTCTATCCACTGATCAGGGACATCTGCATTAACCAAAGGTCTTGACTTGGCAAGTTCATGGGGCTTACAGGACGTTTTATGGATTTTTAAGAAGTTTAGCCTTCGCACTCATGCCCCTAGGCTATGAAAAAAGACTGATAAATATAGGTGCACGCACATGTGTACTCTATAATGCATACCCGTTGGTATCCATTTTTACCGCATGTCATTTTAAGATGTGTCTAATGTAAACATGTTGTGACCTTCTTGAGGTGAACTCGAGGGAATTTAACGGATTACTAAGCAAGCACAAATAATTCTTCTTATGAAGTGGCACTTATACTTAGCATGGGCTCTCCCAAGCCCTACGATCACGACTTGATTTTCTCATTCAATTATTCGTTCGATATTAAATTTAAGAGTCGCCAACAAACTATTGTGGGCCGTTTAAGGGCTCAAGTAAGACGTAGGGGCCCGTCTGGCTCTTGAAATGTGAACAAGAGATTCGTGAGCCTGGAAATTTGGTTATGCTAGATAAGTCTATTGCATGTTATTAGTGCCTCTCTTTTATAAAATCATTTTGCATGCAATGTTTTCAATTTTACTCCTAACATGCTTCCAAGTCCCCATGCATAAGTAATCAAGCAATACAAATTAAATCCATCAATAAAAAAGACAAATAAAGTACGATGACTGGTGGACGTCTAGCTCAATAGAAGGTTTGGAAATGCTAGAGTCTAATCAATAAAACAGTTCTCATGTTGATAGACAATTTTTTGTGGCATGCCCACCTCTTTGCCCTTTTGTGCCATATATGAGCATGAGAGAAAAATGGACACAACTTAAAGTGAAGAAAATCCTAACTTGAAATACTCGATGCAAAACAATAGGGAACTTAAAAAATGTTGACATACACTTGTGAGTTTTGATAGAAAAAGTCTCACATCGAAAAATTGATGTGGTTTAGAATAGTTAATATATCCTTGTTGACCTATAATTCATTAGCTTAAGCTTTTTAATGAAGGTGGATCTAACTGGATATGTTGACGAGTTGGGCTCCCTCTTGGCGATCTCCCTAGTTGAAGGTATCAATATGCTCCTGCGTGCTCCCAACAAGTGGTATTAGCACCTATGGTAAATTGTTATGCCCTAATCTATTACGGTGTTTGGTTATAATCTTAAGGAAGAAATCTCGTTATTCGGGCTATGGGCGTTGTCGTTAGCAACGTGGTCTCGATGGCAGCCTCCATGGTTGATGTAGGTGCGGGTTGGGCGAAAGTGTTTTGAGTGATAATGGGATGATCTATAATAGATGAAGGATAGATTACAACCATCACCACGGCCTAAAGAATGCGCCACCAACCAAGGATAAAGATTGGAATTGACAAAGTTCACCACAAAAGCTTAAAGGACGAACCGCCAACTAATGATGAAAGATTTCGAGATAAGAGAAGCTCACCAGGCCTAAAGAATGAACCACCAGCCAAGGATAAAGTGCCTCTTGGATCACCATCAAGGAAGAATCCTCTTTTCAAGGATAAAGAATCAGGATAGGAGAAGCTCACACAGAAGAAAATCTCACATATTCTCAATATACAAGTTTTGTCTATCAAAAACAACTTTGAAGCGTATCATCTCATAAGTAGTTGCATCTTTGGCAATATAACTGACACAACAAAAAAACAAGGGATTAGCGACGAATTTTGCGATGAAAAATTTGGCAAAATCCGTTGCTAATCGAACTCGCTAATTCGGCGTCGCAAATATTTGCGACGGAAAAAAATTCATCGCAAATAATTCGTCGCAAATTAGTCACGAATTTTATTCGTCGCAAAATTCGTCGGAAATTTCGTCGCAAAATTTGTCGCAAATTTCGTCGCAAATTTCGTCGCAAATTAGCCACGAACTTTATCCGTCGCAAAATTCGTCGCAAATTAGCCACGAACTTTATCCGTCGCAAATTAGCCACAAACTTTATTCGTCGCAAAATTCGTCGCAAATTAGCCACGAACTTTATCCGTCGCAAAATTCGTCGCGAAGAATTCGTCACAAAATTCGTCGCAAATTAGCCACGAACTTTATTCGTCGCAAAATTTATTCGTCGCAAATTAGCCACAAACTTTATTCGTTGGAAAATTCGTCGCAAAATTCATCGCTACTTATTCATCGCAAATTAGCCACAAACTGTATTGGTCGCAAAATTCGTCGCTAAATATTCATCGCAAAATTCGTCACAAATTATACACCATTTGGGCCATCAAATCTTGTCCATAGCAATAGCTACGCATTAATAAACATCATGTAATACATTCAAAACAATCAAAGGACACGAGACAACCATAGATTCCGCTTCAGAAACAGAAAACGAACAAACCAGACACAATGCCATATAATTGAAAATATAACTAAAGGAAAGATGCTAGTCCGCAAAAAATAATGATATATGCAAAGTTGCAAAGTCTGATATGATGCTATTTGATATCCAATCTTATAATACATTCAAAACATTCAAAGGAGGCGGGACAACCATAGATTCTGCTTCAAAAACGAAAAATCGACAAACTAGACACAAGATTGGGCAGCTTTGGTACTCGGCAGGATACCAGAAGCAGTCACTTTTGTCGACACCTGATGAAATGTGAATACATAAAAAAAGATATTTAATCAGTCCAGAATATAAAAGAAGCGTTTATGCATGGATGTGGAACTAGGTATAAAAAAACAAGTAAGAGGGTTAACAAAAAAACGTTTCAGGACGAACATCAATATTCTTACATATGAATATGAGTCAACTTTGACATCCACTGTAGTTTTTTCACCCTTGTAAACCGTATTTTTGTCACCTACGAAAAGTTAGATCCTTCTCCAAACAGCATTCAACAGTTTAATGACTTAGAGAGGTGAATTACCAACACCAATTCCCAGGAAGAGAGGACTCAAAGTCAATTAAGGCATGTATTTCTACAATGTTCAAATATCATGATTTTTTGTAACAAGCATGTCATCTTGGGATCTCTAAATTTTCAGTTTTTCGCAAGCAAAGATCCTAGTTGTAAGAAAGTTGTGCACATAAAGTAATTGTAGGGCAGGAACATATTAGGCAAACTGCACTTATGGCACAAAAGATTGTGATGCAAGCTTACCCCCGATTTTGGGAATTTTAACTAGAAAGGACCGAGAAAATCATCATCATCATCAGCAATCTCAGCATCATTGTGTCGCTCATCATTGTGCCCATCACCTATTGGATTGACGGGAGGTATAGGAGGAACTTCATCGTGATCGAGGTTGAGGTGTCACATAACGATTTGCATTTGTTGTTTCAAGTCATTTATTTCTTCGTCCTTCTCTACAAGTATATTTTTCAGTTGGTTCAATTCTTGGGTCATTTGCTCCTCATGTCGTATCCTCCTTCAAACAGCCGCATTGGATGATGAAGTTGTAGCATGATTCGTCATGTATACCTTTGACAAGGATCCCATCCCAAATATTTTTCCTTTTTTCATCCCACCCGTTGCCTCCACCCATAATGCCATACTGTCAATTGATGGCTCAGACGCAGCAACACCATCACCACCACTAGCATTGCTCATTAAAAGTTCATCATATTTTTCCTACATTAACAATATAGATGAAAATAAAATAACTTCATATATATAACTACCATAAATATTAAAAGCATTCACGATTTTCATTCTAGTTTCCATAAAATCCAAAGTATAACCTTACATACCTTAATAGCTTTTGCTCGATCGTCAGTCCATGTCTTATCTTTTTTTTGAAATGTGCGTTCAAATGTAGCTGCAAATGTTGGTTTCGTCCCCAATTCATGTGCCTACAAAATGTAAACATGAGTAATTGAATTAAATTAACTTATAACTTATTTAACAGACTTACCATTCATTTTCGATGCTCCCCAATGTTGATAAAGCCCCCAGCATATGTGTCAGACCCTTCACTAGAACTAGAAGATCGATTCTTTTTATTCTGCTCACTGATTTACTGATTCTTTTCAGTTTCCCAAATTCTGTTAATTTCCTTCCAATTGTCAGCTGTAATGAAAGCCGGCTTCACTTGCTTGATCTTCGCTCTATTCATCACATTTCGTATGTGATCACTGATTTTCTTTTTAAAAATTCTTCGCACTTCATTCTCTTCCTCTTCATCTCACCTGAACTTCCGCTGCAATCAATACAAAAACAACTGAAAGTTATTATGATGGTCACATATCCATTACCATGCACTAGACAATTCGGCGATAGATTTTGTAAAGTTCATCTCGGGGAAAATATCCGGTCCCTTTAGTACCGAAAACTAAAGAGTTGTTCTGGTCCCTTTACATCATTCTTGACCATCAATATACTACACCGAACTTAGTTAGTGAGAAAATAGAATATTTAAAACTTACCTTGAACTCATTCCACCACAAATTTTTCACTTCTTGTGGAGCACTGCTGTAATTAATATACTGCCCCATCCAATAGATTTTTACTATTTTATTCAGTTCCCTCACAACAAACGTAGCATCCGTGAATCTGCAAACATACGGATATTGTGCAACATCGACAATTCAATTGACATTCATATCTAAAACCATAAATATTACATATACTTAAAAAAAAATGAAGTACTTACGAATCTCCAAATGGGCATATCATGAATCGGTTATCTTCTTCACCTGTGTTTCCCTCATTATTTGATTGTTGCGCTGAATAATAAGGTGGAACGGAAGGAGATGGAACTGAAGGAGATTCAGTTCGCATGTGTCCAAGTCCCCTAACATGTTCTTGAGTGTTGGAGGAAGGGCCAACGTGTCCATATTGTCCATCAGCATATAGTGGTTGAGGGTTAGATGAAAGGGCAGGGGAAGAGGAAAGGGATGGGAACGAGGACGAGGAAGGGGCTGGTCTTCTATGCATGTGACCTCCACGTTTATACTGACAAGTAGGAAGGTTAGACAAATATGTAAAAAAATATGAACACGTATTACAGACACATAATGACGTACATGACGAAGCTTACCATTTTATTTCAGAAGCAGAAAATGTATCATCTTAATTAGCCAATGCCGAGTGTTTATGACGTGCAATTTCCTACGAACAAATATACTATGAATCACACTCATTTTGATATCAAACATCAATATATGATCACGATATGCCATGCTAAGCCAACAATAGCCATAATTAACCACATGATCCACTTTCAAACCACACGATCATTCATCAAGTACAAGATCAACCATGAAACATCAATTTCAGCCACATGATCTTCGTTCTCGGCCACACTATCATCAATCAACCACACGATCGGGCCATAGTTAACCAATCAGCCACAATTAAGCAAATCAACCACACAATTAAACTAATTAACCATACGATTGGCATTAAACAACTAAGGGTGCGAATAGTAACCATTCTGCTCCAGAAATCAAATTCTTGCCAGAAATTGATTTCTGGAATTCTTGCCAGAAATTGATTTCTGAAGGAGAAATCTGTTTGGTAAAACATGACTAATTCTGCTCCAGAAATTGATTTATGGAACAGAAATCTGTTTTGATTTGTTGATTTTTTTTTCACCTAAAAAAATTAAAATTTTACTCAAAGTGGGTGGCCACAGGTATTATAAGCCATTCTGTGAAGTTTTGAAATTTTGGATTTTTTTAATTTTTTTTTGGGCACCTAAAAAAATTTAAATTTTACTCAAAGTGAGTGGCCACAGGTATTCTAAGCCATTCTGTGAAGTTTTGAAAATTTTGATTTTTTTAATTTTTTTATTGGCACCTAAAAAGATTTAAATTTCACTCAAAGTGGGTGGCCACAGGTATTCTAAGCCATTTTGTGAAGTTTTGAAACTTTTTATTTTTTTTATTTTTTTATTTTTTTGGACACCTCAAAAAATTTAAATTTTACTCAAAGTGGGTGGCCACAGGTATTATAAGCCATTCTGTGAAGTTTTGAAATTTTTGATTTTTTTAATTTTTTTTGGGCACCTAAAAAAATTTAAATTTCACTCAAAGTGGGTGGCCACAGGTATTCTAAGCCATTCTATGAAGTTATGAAATTTTTGATTTTTTTAATTTTTTTTGGGCACTTAAAAAAATTTAAATTTCACTCAAAGTGGGTGGCCACAGGTATTCTAAGCCATTTTGTGAAGTTTTGAATTTTTTTATTTTTTTATTTTTTTATTTTTTTGGGCACCTCAAAAAATTTAAATTTTACTCAAAAGTGGGTGGCTACAGGTATTCTAAGCCATCATGTGAAGTTTTGAAATTTATTTTTATTTTTATTTTTATTTTTTTGGGCACCTCAAAAAAATTAAATTTCACTCAAAGTGGGTGGCCACAGGTATTTTAAGCCATTTTGTAAAGTTTTGAAATTTTGATTTTTGACTTTATTTTTCTTTTTTTTGGGCACCTCAAAAATTTAAATTTCACTCAAAGTGGGTGGCCACAGGTATTTTAAGCCATTTTGTGAAGTTTTGAAATTTTTTATTTTTTTTATTTTTAAAAAAAATTCATGAAATTTCATATTTTTCCGAAATCTGACTTTTTTTATTTTCTGGAAATTTTTATGAATTTTTCTAGAATTTTTCAATTTTTATGCATTTGTTGAAAAAACGCTTCATCAACCTTACGATCGTCGTTCTGTTCCGGAATGTATTCCATGCGCACCCTAATTAACCACACGATCGTCATTGAACGCTTAATCGGCTACATAATCGACAAATTAACCAGGTGATCATCGATCAAAGCCACATGCAATCCTGAAATCGGCCCCTAACTTAGCCAACCAATCCGACACTAAACAATCCCTAAACAAGTCCGATTAATACCCATTATACTAGGTAGGGTTTAGGTAGTCGCTTACTTGATTCAAGGCAAAAAAAAACCAAACAATAGGGCAAAATGGCCGGTCGACCATTGGCGGGCTCGGCGCGGGCGCAAGTGGCGGCTAGTCGGCCAGGCGCTCGGCACGGCACTCGTCCACGGCCGGGCGAGTGGTCGGGCGACGGACGAGCGAGCGGCCGGGCGAGCAGCTGGGCAAGAGGCTAGGCCACGGGTAACGGTGGCGACGGGCGACGGCTCGGCGGGGACGGCGGCTCGGCGGTGACGCGCGACGGACGAGCGAGCGGCCGGGCGAGCAGCTGGGCAAGAGGCTAGGCCACGGGTAACGGTGGCGACGGGCGACGGCTCGGCGGGGACGGCTGCTCGGCGGTGACGCGCGACGGCTCGGCGGCGACGGGCAACGGCTCGTCGGCGACGAGCGAGCAGCCGACGGATTTATGGCCAGAACAGGGGAACTCAGTGGCGATGGCGAACGAGCGGCTGCTGGGCAGCGACGGCGTAGGGCGGCTGCTGGGCGGCGACGGCGACAGCTACGAACTCGAGCGAGGGTGGGCGGCGATGGCGTCGGGCGGCTGCTGGGCCGCAACGGCGTAGGGTGGTTGTTGGGCGGCGACGGAGACGGCTACGAGCTCGGGCGAGGGTGGGCGGTGACGGCGTCGTGCAGCTGCTGGGAGGCGACGACGTTGGGCGGCAGCTGGGCGGCAACTGCGACGGCTACGAGCTCGGGCGAGGCTGGGCGGCGATGGCGTCGTGCGGGGCTGGGCTGCGACTGACGGCGTCGGGCGGTTGCTTGGCGGTGACGGCGTCGGCCGTGGCTGGCGGCACGGCAGCGTCGGCCATTTTGGGCGGCGACGGCGATGGCTATGAGCTCAAGCGGGCCGCTGAGGCTGCGGCAACGACGGCTATGAGCTCGGGCGAGGCGGGCGGGCGAGCTAGGCGGCGGCGAGCTCGGCCGAGCGAGCGGCGAGCACACGAGCGGAGCGGCGACACTCGCGGCCGCGAGCTGCCGGGCGCTCAGGCGACGACGGCGACGGCTACGAGCTCGGGCGGCGACGGCGACGGGCGGTCGCGCGGCTCGGTTGGGGTGGAGCCGAGATGGTGGCGGCTCGTCAGCGAGAAGGCGGCGTGCGGCAGCGGGTCGAATGGCCTGCGGTGGCTGGGCAGTGAGAGGGAGCCGCGGCCGACGACGAGAAAGGGATGAAGAAGAAGAAGAAGAAGAGGAGAAAAAGGAAGAGAGAGAGAGAGGGGGGGGAAAGGTCTGCCATGCAGGGGGTGAGTGGACGTGATCGGGCAGGAGGGAGAGAGAGAGAGAGACAGGCGCAAAAATTCAAACGTGCGTGAATATGGAATCCGTCGCAAATTTGCGACGAAAATATAAATCCGTCGCAAATTGGCGACGGATTCCAAAAATAAAGGGCAGTTTCGAATCCGTCGCAAATTTGCGACGGATTCCAAAAATAAAGGGCATTTTCCAATCCGTCGCAAATTTGCGACGGATTTATTTTTCCGTCGTAGATTTGCGACGAATTTATTTTCCTTGTCGCATTTATTTTCCGTCGCAAATTTGCGATGGATTTATTTTTCCGTCGCAGATTTTGTGACGGATTCCAAAAATAAAGGGCATTTTCCAATCCGTCGCAAATTTGCGACGGAATTATTTTTCCATCGCAAATTAAATAAATCCGTCGCAAAATTTTGCGACAGATTCCAAAAATAAAGGGCATTTTCCAATCCGTCGCAAATTTGCGACAGATTTATTTTCCGTCGCAAAATTCGTCGTATATTCACGACGGATTTTGCGACGGATTACAAAAATAAAGGGCATTTTCGAATCCGTCGATAATTCTTCGATGAACAGTAGCCACGAATAAGTTTTTGTCGCAAAATGAGCGACGAAATTAGCGACGATCCAAATCCAATGGAAAATAGAATATCGCAAATGTTATCGCACGAATAATATTTGACTTGTCGTCATTTAGCGACAAATTTTCCGACGATCAATAACATTAATAAGAATAATCAACAACAACAATAATAACAATAAAAATAATGATAATAACAAGAACAATAATAATAATAATTATGACAACCAAAATAACACATGTCGCAATAATAATTACACATCATCAGTGTTTTGTCGCAAAAATTTTAATCTTCATGTTCGTCTTCGTTTTCGTCTTGATCTGCATCTTCGTCTTCGTCTTGATCTTGATCTTGATCTTCATCTTCTTCATGAGCATCATCTTCATCATCTGTCTCAAAATCAGATTCTGTACCATCTTCTACATTTAATTTGAAAATTTCAGTTTGATCCACATCTATCATTGCTCCACATGGATCTCGTAAAGTTGAAATGTTATATTCCTCAGTTTCAACTGTGTTACAAACTTTCTCTTGTTGATAGGCTCTATCTTTCCAGTATTCTTCGATTTTTCTCCGTGCTTTGATTTTACATACAGCCCACCAATCAGCTTTGTCACGTTTCAAACTAGGATATGATGCATAACATACTTGAATTGCTTGTTGTGCGAAGACAAATGATTCGTATTTCATATATCTTTTCTTGTGATTTATTTCAACCAAATTAAACTTCGTATGTACCTTCATTCCTTTGACGGGGTCGAACCACTTGCACTTAAATAACACAACCCGCATCATTAATGGTCCAGGGTACTCTATCTCTATGATTTCATCCAACAAGCCATAAAAATCATCTTTCGAACTGCCACCATTGGATGACCGAACAGACACACCACTATTCATTCTGGCTTTTCTCATTCCATATTCTTGAGTGTGAAAATTATATCCATTTATGAAATATGCTGGCCAACTTCGTGTTCTTAACTGTGGACCCCATGACAGATGATATAGCAATCCTTGCTCTCCAAGTTCATCATGATTACTATGAACCTAAGGTTACACACGCAAAGTCAATAATATATATTTTAATAAATGATGTATAAAATATTAATAACTTGATTTTGGTCCATAGGCAACTTACATATGTTTTGAACCATGCTGCAAATTATTCATTGCACAAACAGTCAAACTCATTTGGTGATAGTCCATACATTGAAGTTTGGAAAATCCTAATAATAAATATCATTTATATATTAGCAAATATTTGACACACAATACATATATTTGCAAATTTACACTTACTCGAAGTATGGCTCGACTTCTGGGCAGTTTAGTAAAATATATGTATGGGCTGCATGCCATTCTTCGCCTGTTAAGTAACGAAACTTACATGCGCCGCTTGGTCGACCCAGATAATTGAAAATAGTGAATGATTTGAAATTGGGATCAATGGGGCCCTCATCATTTTTGCCTGCTCTCCGCCTCTTGCACTACACGTGCGGCTCAAAATAGTATGATGCAAATGTTGTCACTTCTTCCACAATATATGCATTACAAATTGAAACTTCAACACATGCCTTATTCTTCATTTTTTTCTTTAAATGATATAAGAATCTAGTTGCAATAGAAAGAAGCTTATCGGAACATAATATATAACAAAGTAATTTGAACTTTATTTTAAAAAAATTTTTACCTCTCAAATGGATACATCCATCGAAATTGGACGGGACCTGCAACTTTGGCTTCATAAGGCAAGTGAACTAAGAGATGCTCCATCAAATCAAAAAACGATGGAGGAAATATCCTTTCTAAGTTGCAAAGAATAATTGGAATATCTCTCTCTAGTTTCTCCATGTGTAATGCTTTTAACACTGTCGAGCAAATATCATGCAGGAAATTACTTAAGTCTGTAATGGCGCCCCATACAAAGTTCGGTAGAAGTTCCTTGAAAGCTATTGGAATTAGTCTTTCCATAAATATGTGACAATCATGACTCTTCAAACCTGTCAACTTGCATTCATTCAAATCAACACATCTCCCGAGGTTCGAAGCATATCCATCAGGAAACCGCACAGATTTCAACCATTGACAAACAACTCGTCTCTGCTCCTTATCCAATGTATAAACTGCTTTTGGTTTTGGTCCCTTGCTTCTTACATCTACATCTAGTGTTGGCCGATCACAAATATCTCTCATATCTTTTTTTGCGTTCAAGTTGTCTTTTGTTTTTCTGGTGACATCCATCATAGTATTTATGACATTGTCGAAAACATTCTTTTCTATGTGCATGACATCAAGATTATGATGAATAAGATGGGCCTTCCAATATAGTAGATCCCAAAATATACTGCATTTAGTCCACTTATGTGTACTTCCATACGCAATAGTCGTGCCGTGAGGATTCTGAACAACAGTTGGAAAGTCCTGCACCCGCTCCCAAATTTGATCGCCGGTCAACCTCAATGGTGGAGGTGTTCTTTCAGTCATATTCTTGATGAACTCTTTTTTATTTCTTCTAAATGTATGATTTATCGATAAAAATTGTCTGTAACAGTCAAAATAGCTGGGCTTCTTTCCATGTTTTAATCTAAATGACTTTGATCTCTCCAAACATATCGGACATCCTAAGATCCCAGTTATACTCCATCCAGATAACATTCCGTAAGCTGGAAAGTCATTTATCGTCCAAAGAAGAGCAGCCTTCATTACAAATGTTTGATCGGTAGAAACATCATATGTAAGGACACCTTCATCTCATAGCCGTTGTAACTCTTCAATCAATGATTGCATATAAATATCTATTAACTTTTTCGGATTTTGCGGGCCAGTCACGATCAATGTCAAAAACATATAAGGTGTCTTCATGCACATACCAGGTGGAAGATTGTACGGCGTTAAGATAACTGGCCAACATGAATAACTTTTTCCTGATTTCCTAAATGGGGCAAATCCATCAGCACAGAGACCTAACCTGATGTTTCGAGGCTCTATCGCAAACTCAGGGTATGTTCTATCAAAATGTTTCCATATCTCTGCATCTGAAGGATGACACATTAGACCCTCTTCTGTTTCATGATTTGCATGCCAAGTCATGTGTTCAGCAGTGGCTTGAGACGCATAAAGCTTTTGCAATCTGAGGATTAAGGGCAGATAAAACATTTACTTGCATGGTCTACGCTTCTGATTACGACCCTGCCTCCTGTTAATCTTGTACCTAGGTTGGCTATAGAATTTGCAAGATTCTGCATTTTCCTCATCTCTCCAATATAACATACAACCCCTACTACATACATCAATCCTTACAACCGGAAGACCTAAGTTATCCACTAGCTTTTTCATATCGTAAAAATCACTTGGCATGATGTTATCACGAGGCATTGTTTCCCGTATTACTTCAACAAAAGAGTTGAAGCAATCCGTAGACACATTATGCTCTGCCTTGATATTTAACAGTCTTGCTGTCACTGATAACTTAGTGTGGTTGTCACAACTTGCCCATAAAGGTTCATCTGCTGCTTTCAACACTTCCTAGAACTGATTAGATGGAAAAGTTCCATTACACACATTCTCATCAAAACCTGTTACTCCTATCTCTTCCAATTGTGATGCATGACTAGTACCCACTTGTTCAAGTGTTGAAGTAAAATTAGTACTTGCATGGTTTGATTCTGAAGCAAAATTCTGACTAGCTGCATCAATCACCATCCTCTCGTATGGGTTCAATTGGTCATAATAGCTATATTCTTTCCTAACTAAAAATTGGTCACTTCTTCGATATCCTTTATCAGATATAAATGGTTCACCATGGCAAGTCCAATTATAATAGTTCGGAGTAAATCCAAATCTACAAAGATGTTCTTTACCTTTATCACACACATGAAATTTACCATTACTGCACTTTTTACACGGACACCTTAACTTATTTCCATCCATGAACTCATATTTACTACTAGCAAAGTCTAAAAATAGTTCCAACCCAGTATGAAACTCATCGGTCAATCCTCGACGTCTAGGTAAGTTCTTATTATACATCCAAGCCTTGTCTCTTTACATTGTGTCTGTATAAAAATAAAAAACATCTCTTAAAATATTAAAAATATCATATCTATTGTTCTTAATTAAAACCATAAAATTATGAAAATTAAAATTTTGTTTTTGACGCAACAATTGCTTTGAAATTGAAAAAATTACCATGTAAAGAAGACTTACCCAAATATTTGACTGAAATCTTTATAGTAGAAAGTGGTCAATTTAATGAGAATTGCAACGTTCACTTGGATTGCGAGACCTTCAAATGGACACATACCTAAAAAAAAGAAAAATCACTTAAGATTCATTTTTTAATAATTTTTTTATCTTTTTCGAATTTTTTTTAAAAAAAATTTTCTGTTTTTTTCCCCATTATTTTTCTCCGGTCGCCAATCCGGCGACCGGCTGAAGCCGGCGAGTTCGACCTCGCCCAGGTGTGGCGGTCGACCTCGCCATGGCCGCCGGTCGACCTCGCCGTCGCCCAGATCTGGGCGACGGCGAGTTCGACGGCCATGGGGGGAGGCCGAGCGGCCTCGCCGGCCATGGGACGAGGTCGACGGCCATGGGGGGAGGCCGAGTGGCCTCGCCGGTCGCCGGACCGGCGAAGAAGTTAGGAAAAAAAAACAAAAAAATAGTCAATAAAATAAAAAAATTCGAATCCAGCGATGAATAGTTTTGCGACGAACCGTATTCGTCGCTAATTAGTCATGAAGTTAGCTATGATACTTACCGGTAGAAAAGCTTTATCGAGATTGATTTGTGCCCGCACGGATAGGTTTATTGAGAGAAACGAAAGAGGGAGACGGAGGGATATGAGGAATCAGTACAGAGAGAGAGAAATTGACGAGTGGGGTGGATATCACGAAAGTTATTTTTCATCATAAATTACAAATTAGCGACGAATTCGTTTTCGTCGCAAAATCCGTCGCTAATTTCGTCGCAAAATAGGAAATTTCATTGCATAAATTTGCGACGGAATTAGCGACGACCAATTTTCCGTCGCTAATTTGCGAAGGAATTAGCGACGGATTTATTTTTCGTCGCTAATTTGCGACGAATTTTTATTTCGTGGCAAATTCCGTCGCAAATTTGCGACAAAAATTTCCCGTCGCAAATTTCTGTGGCAAAATTCATGTTTTTTTTTTAGTGTGATGGAACCTACGATGGAGGACATTAAGGCGAGATTGGCGTGAAATGACAAGGTATATTATCGTGACAAGAGAGATCATACTAAGTTGAAACCAAAAAGTTTCTCTTACTCATCAACACTGACACGCAGCCTTGATTTTGATCATTTCATGAGTGAATCAATGTAAGGCACAGTTTCTGTGATTGGAACTCGAAGCGAAATGGAAAGATTGGGTTATAGTAATAATAAGGGGAAAATTACCAAAAAAGTCCTAAACCTTTGGCAATTGTGCCAATTCAGCCGTAAACCTTTTGTAATTATGTCAATTCAGTCCATCTGGCCACTTTTGGCAGGCTGACGCTGACTTGGACGCCGGTCGGCACCGGCGAGCTTAGGTGGCAATATTTTAATAATTTTTTTATTTTTTTCAAAATTTTTTTATTTGTTTCCCCTATCTTTTTCTCCGGTCGCCGGTCCGGCGACCGGCGAGAGGCTGAGGCTAGCGATTTCCATCTCGTTGGCCATGGGCGAGGTCGAACTCGCCATGGCCAGGGTGAGGTCGAGCTCGCCCAGCGACGACGAGGTCTCGCCAGATCTGGGCAAGGCCTCGCTGTCGCTAGGCGAGCTTGACCTCGCCCGGCCATGGCCAGGCTCGACCTCGCCGTCGCCGGGCGAGGTCGAGCCAGATCTGGGCGGCCTCGCCGTCGCTGGGCGAGGTCAACCTCGCCATGACCGGGCGAGGCCTCACCATCGCCGAGCAAGGTCGACCTCGCCATGGCCGGGCGAGGTCGACCTCGCCCAGCGACGACGAGGTCTTGCCAGATTTGGGGAAAAAGATAGGGGAAAAAAATAAAAAAATTCAAAAAATTTGAAAAATAACAAATATTGCCACGTAAGCTCGCCGGCGCCGGCCGGCGTCCAAGTTAGCGCCGGCCAGTCAAAAGTGGCCGGATGGACTGAATTGGCACAATTGCAAAAGGTTTAGGATTTTTTTTGGTAATTTTCCCTAATAATAAGTGGGAAAGATCATACTAATGAAACTCGAAGATATTTGGTGCTTTTCTTTCAGGTCATTTCTGACCAATGAAATTATTCGAAGAAGTTCTTGTCATTATGGGGAGTTGATTGGCAACAACTTCAAATGTTGGGGCCCCAATTGAACAAATTAAAATGGGAAAAAGGGGAAAAAAACAATCAAGCCAAGGAAATCTCGTCGGTGGAGTCTAGTCAAGGAGTCAGCACCACCCAACAAAGCAGATCTTAGTGAACCATCTTCTGATTTTACAAATGAGCACGTCGACACAAAAAACAGAATGACCATGAATTGATTTGCAAGCTGCTGTGATTTCACCGTCAGATGATTGCTATTCACCACCTGACAAACAGTTCATCTCTCTCTCTCTCTCTCTCTCTCTCTCTCTCTCTCTCTCTCTCTCTCTCTCTCTCTCTCTCTCTCGACCCACGTTTTGAGTCCAAGAGTTTCTGCACGGAAAGAGACTGAACCAGCCTTAGTTCTTGTGATCTCTGTGAATTCCATGGCTTGTCAAGTTTTTGGTCAACAGATCGAACCGCGATTCTGTCGGGTTCTCAATTACCGGATGGCAATGCGGCTTTTGCAATTGGACACCCTTTTGGAGCCGGACGCGCTTGGCTTTGCTGTATCTGTTTTTCACGTTGCTGAAATAATATGGCGAAACGTGTCAGCTGTCCGTATGATTCTCCTTTCGCCTTCCCTCCGTGTCCAAACCCTTCAAATTCGAAAAGTTTTCCCAAGGCCAGATCGATTTTCTAGAAGTTGCATTGCCATCTGTTGGCCTCTGGAATACTGCTATTATATCATTGAAAAGGGAAAAAAGCACACCTTTGGTCTCAATATCCGCACGAAATGTTATGGGAGAAACATATGAATTGGGCTAATTAAATGTAGCACCTCCTTAGCCTTGCTTAGTGATTCAAGGTCAAACTACATTATCACTTGTCCCCCAACTTCTTGGTAAAAAGTGGCATCGCATACCTTTGAACTCAATGAAGAATTGTTCGCTAGAAGAGCCGCATTTTCCTAACAAAGATTGCAGTAATCACTTCTGTCTAGCGGTGTTCTGTGCAGAATCCATTGACAAGTATCAATGAGAGATTCAACCGCAGCTCTCCATTATATCCTCTAACTGGACGCCTTCATAGAGGGGTGGATCAAATTCACTCGATCTATGCCAAAGGACGCTTTTCAACTGTACCCGAAAATTGGATAATCCCAGGAGTAGCAATGAGGATGGTGCATGGTCGATTTCTTGTTCTCGATGTGCGCTACGCTTAATTGCAGCTAGCTCTACATAGTACCCAAGTTTCTTTTAGCACAAGTTGCATTTATCACTACTCATTAGGAAAATTTGTTGAATTCCTAAAAATACGACTAACCATATTGACTTTGATGGAGATATTATCCAAATTTATTATGATGGAGAGATCGAGTTGTGATATATAACTTTCCCCCATCAGATTTTCGGGGGCTGATTCTGATTTTACGTATATGTGTGTGCATTTCCATTGAATATTAGTTGGATCATTCCCAAAATGAAGAAAAAGAAGAATAAGAAAACCCCAAGTACAGGGGCCGTAAGAACATTTAACCCTAATGCATTTCTACCATGATGATAAGCATGAAAGCGATCTTCCTCCTACCAAGAAGAGAGATCTCTCTCTCATTGAAAATGTTAGGTATTATTTATTATCTCATGGTCATGTGCAATGGATCTATGCTTTCATGTTGGAATCGGAACTGGGGACACAAGACAAGAGTCGATCGAAACACAATAATGAGGAGCCCCATGCATTCGGGTTCGCAGATGATTGCAAAGAGCCAATAATTCTCTCTCATTCGTGTGGATTCATGTCTTTTGAGAATGTATATCCTAAGTACACAAGCGCCTCCTGGTTGGATCCAACTGTTGGCATTCTTAAATGCTGGCTTTATTGACCTGCAATATGATGTGATTGATATATATACACGTAGCAACTACGCACATTCTTTGTTTTTGAATTATTAGTATATTAATATGCACTTGTGAGTATGTATTAAGGATAAATCCCGCACACAGGAAATTTGACAAGGAGTTTTTGTATTAAAATCACGATGTCTTGGTTCATATTAACCTTGGGAGGCACTCCCTAATACTTTGTGTTGAGTTATATACTATGCTCGTGAATAGGGTGGTTAATGTGTATTTTTGGGAGTGGTTGAAAGCAGAAGGTTCGACAGACCTGTGTTTCCCTCTCTGGACTTGGGACGGTTTGGCCCGTCGCCTATTGTCATTTTTTTTAGCAGCATATGTTAATGCACTTGACCATGGTGCATAAAAGCATTCTAGTCGTGCGTATTTCGATATTCTAACACCTTGTACTGTGAGAGGAACTTGCACCATCCTTACGTAAATTGATTGCGGCGGGTAAACCTCTCTTATGAGATATCAGGAGCGCCCCGACCCTCGCACTGAATATGTACTAACGAAAAATGCGAGGGAGGATTTGAACTTATTAGCCAAAGGTGGAATCGAAGCAGCACTCCCATGCACCCATCTCAATTCGTGGTGTAAAGAGAGGAGGTTGAGGATTGAATGGCAAACATTGTTTGGTTTCGCTTGAAGAATCAAAGTTCTCCAAGTTAAGGAAGGGCTCCACTAACATCCAACTCATTAGCTGTATATTTTAAAGATGTCCAAGTTAAGGGAAGGCTCCACCAATATACAACTCATGAGCTACTATATTCAATTTTTCGGAGGGACCATTGCATATTTAAGCTGAGAATTTGAACAGAAATAGTGCATAATTATAAAAGTCGAACTCAACCGGAAAAAATAATTTAATTATATCATTGGTACTGATTAACGGGGAAATTGTCCAATCAGTCTTAAACCTATCTTACGGATGTCAATTCAGTATAAAACTTTTTAATGTTGCAAACTTAATCATAAACCTTTGTACGAAATTTCAATGTAGTCATTTCGATCAATTTTCATTGAAAATCGCTGACTTGACAATGTGCCATATAGGATGGCCAGCGATGACTGGACTACCAGATCAGCAATTTCCGATGAAAATTGATCAAATGGACTACATTGAAATTTCGCGGAAAAGTTTAGGACTAAATTGGCAACATAAAAATATGTAGAGCTGAACCGATATCCATACAATAGATGTGAGACTGATTGAGTAAATTTCCCACTAAGTAACATGTATTAGTTTGGGGTCATCACTAAACTTTATCTAAAAGCAAAACACCGCAAAAGAACAAACTATGCGTTAATCTTTAAGAGGATGAGTGAGCCGCTTCATGATTTTTATATAGCAAGAAAAAGATGTGGTCATCGTCTTCATGTGCGCGTTTTGTGGTCCTCCACAAGTTCCAAATATGTGCATCCAACTTGTGCAAAAGATTGTTTGTAATTAGTGAAGAATTTCTTGGAATAACATTACAATGAGCAGATGCGTGATTACTATAAGCTGACACTTAAGATCACGACCATGTGGTGCTTAAACCCCTTTGATTAGTTCACTACTCACCTAAGCTTAGCCTTTCCCTAATCACTCGATCACTCGCTCACTTGTACCCTCGAATTGTGGAGAGAGAGAGAAAGAGAGAGAGAGAGAGAGAGAGGTAGGTGTTTGAGAGAGAATGCTCTATTGCTCTTCAAATGGTGCATGTTAAAAACGAGGCAATGGCATTTTTATATAAGCATGCGCTCCTCAAATTACAACCGTAGATTTTCGCTCGATTTGATGGTAGAGATACAATCTTTGCACCTATCAATTACTCTCATTTAATGTAAGAATGCTCTAGAATATGTATATCGTTACCATAATTTTTTTAAGAACACTTTACAATACTCAAGAAAAACCCTAAAATCCAGGAGTTTCAAGACCATCCCAGTTATCTCAGCTACCTTCGGCCTTTTGTGCCTTGAGAACCTCCGGTGAATAACACGTGTTACTCTTGTTCTTCACCAATCTCACTAACGATTGCAAAATTACATGTTAATGGAACATCTTTACCAAATGATATAACGGACGATTATTCTGGACGATAAGTATTATGATTCGGCTTGGCCATTAAAAGCTGCCAAAGGTTTTATGGAATATGTATATTTTAAATGTAATTCGTTAAATTTTATCCTATTTTACATGAATCTTCTTCTTTTGAACAAAATGAAGGCGGGATTCTTAGTTCATAATATAATATTAACATAAAATAAAGGGACTCGATAACAGTTTGAAAATTCATAATTATCGTTGGTATATGATATAGGGCAATGTTGTATCTAATCATCAATATTCTTATAATATACCTTACAGGAAGAGCTATGGTAAATGTTATAATTGCTAATTTGTGCTGATCTTCTTTTTAGGCAAACATAATTGATGGTATGAATAAGGCAAACTCAAATATTAATTGGAAGAAAAATGTAAATGTAAGGAAGTAGGAAAATGATCAATCCCCTACATATTAGAGTCATATATATCCCTTTTAGAGATAATTCTTATGGAAGAACTTGTTATATTGGATTAATATTTGATAGGGTAATAATATGTATTGAATTTTGTAAACTCGAGACTAGCACAAGGCAAAAACTATATGCGTACTTGCGTGGTGATGGTAGAGAAAATAACACTTGTCCTGAAATGCGGTAATTGTATGAATAATTTTGTCTTATTTAGTTATAAAATTGCTCGGCATTGTTATAAATAGAATGTATTGTTTTTTGGTCTGGTTCTATCATATTTATATTTCTATTTTGTAAGCTACTTTGTGTGTAATGTGTTGTGCGTAAGTTTCGAAACCCTGCTCTATCACTCACGCGTCCCTACCACCAGTCCCCCAAAAAGGTGGGGAATTGAATTCGCCACCTCTCTAGGGCAACCTGCTGTAGGGATAAGCGGTTCCAGGTTCCTTACAGGTTCCACCCGAAACTTACAAGTTGGACATAGGTTCATCAATTTTTAGAACCAGGAACCTACCCTACATACCCTGGAACCTAAAATCTATCCTGTCACAAGTTCTAAGGTTGATTTCATGGTCTACCCAGGTTCTACCTTGTAGTGAAGTATCATCTCTAATGACCACAATTTGCTGTTACAATCTACTGATCACAATTTATATCTAAACACACGAAGAATATAAAGCACTAACAATATAAAAGTCTCAATCATTGATATTGTCGGAGATGGAAGCTCAGACTAGTGATTCCAAATTACACATTCATTATCAAACGTCATGGAATACTACAGGATTACATGAAGACATAAAATAAGAAAAATACAAAGGCTTGTTCCGGGTTTTAGATTCCAGGTTGCTGAACATAAAACCTGAAATTTATCCTGCATACCTTGGAATTTGGAATCAGATCGGTTCTCATAACTTGGAACTTAAAAGCTACCTCACATACCCTTGGACTTGGAACTAGACCGGTTCCCACCATTCTAATTCTCGATTTTACCCTGAAATCATACTCAATCCTAATCCTCAGTGATTTATAAATAGAAGGTCCTTAAATTGGGAAAAATGTTATGATTTCACATATCATATAAAGAATTTCATAAATCTTTTTCTTTTTCCCATTTTTTTCCGTGTACACATTTCTTATACATTTCTCATAGCTTGGACGAGTGTCTTAAAGAGGTCAAATCGACATCGGATGGGATGGAGACACAGATGTCGGAATTAATTTAATTTGACAATTGATGTATCACCTATTGGAAATGGGAGGGGGAAGGGATCGCGAATCGCGTGCCGACCTTTTCGAAGTTCAATGTCGTGTCAATGGCTGGCAGCTAGCTGTGATTCGTGCTAATCCTAATGCGTCCGGAACTGGAGGGGGCACTTCGGGAAATTCACGTGCTGCCCCCCCCGCACGCTGAAAGCGGCCCCGTTGGTTTGGACAGCCTTCCGTCCGACGCTGCTGTCCAGAAAAACAAGACAAAAAAGAAAGAATAAAACGAGTCAAAGCAGTCAAAGATGCTGCCAGGCTGGCGGCACGCAAGCCGCCAGCACCACGAATTTTCCGCAAATGACGATACCCTCCTTCATCCATTTCTTTGTGGCTCAAAGAGTTCAAGTGCAACTTTTAGGCGCACCCGAAGCATGTGGCGCATCAGGTCGATTGGGTTTATTTGGAGCCCCATACGGATTTCACATGATCTAATGATTTGCATAGAGTGAGTCGACTGTTCTAAGTGTAAGACAATAATGTCTCGGAGTTCTGAATGTACAATATCGATTGTCGATCTTCTTCACATTCTTTTCGATGGATTCCTTCCGGTAGAATTAGTCGCACAAATATTACGAAACAGAGAGTAGAAGCAAAAAAGAAAAATTGAGACACAAGATTTTATCCTGATTCATCATTAAATTAGAGCTACATCCTGTAGAGAATTCGATTATAATTAGCACATTCTACCTTTCTATTATAATTTCCAATTGCAAGAGAAATGGATTGTATATATACTCAATAGCTATCCATAGAACCAAGTCCAAATTACCAATAAAATACTAGCCTAAACTATAAAAGCACTTCGGCATCGTGGGAGCGCTGCCCTCAATGAACCCTGCCAAGACAGCCCTTCTTAGTCTCTAGCATGCTCGCCGAGAAGTAGGATCTTTGTACCTTCCTGTCAATGAGGAGTATGAATCACATCCTAATATCTTCACGTCATCATGTTATGAAAATAGAGCACAATTTACAATTGAATGAAATTGCCTATGGCATTGCTATAGACGCCCGAAAAGTAATATATTCTCACTTTCTTCACTAATTCACCTCTATAGGTACCGATCGAAGAGTCCCCATAGGGTGGCCCGAGCATGATATCATTGGCACTTGGTGACGTGGAACTTTGAACCTGCCCCTTAACAGATTCATCACCAATCTTTACTTTTGAGGTTTATCAACAAGCAATCAAATGATAACTAAAGAACTAGGCCATGATGCATTTGTCAATGTTCCTTTGCTCATATTAGTAGAGAAGAGTAGGAAGTGTCGGCTAGCATGAAGACCTCCTTAGCCATTTTCATAGGAGTTCTATACTCGCCATCATTGTTGCTATTCGTTATGGGTTGTTTTGAGGAGGACTCAATGCCGTCTCAATACCAAAGTTGTGCGATAGCGCATTCTTGCCAATTTTATACATTTTTTTTTTATGTTAGAAGAGGGTGGGAAAGGGTGACCAGAATTGGCCATTCCTTGAACGTTGCGCCAGTCATTGCTAGTTTGAGCGCACCCAACTTCAACAATTGTCGAGTTAAATACCTCACTATCAAGGTCTTCAATATTTCGGAAAATCTTCCAATTCAGCTTATTCCATTTAGGAAACCAAGTATTCTAGTTGACTTGCCTACCTGGTCGTTGTTTGATTAAGTTGAGGTTGGCGATTGCATTTGTCTAATTTCATTGTCTAGCTCTCTCTCCTTGGTATTGCTAGTTTTGTACTTAGCAATTCTCTGCCTAACCCTTCGAAAGTGGGTTGGAAAATCTGAGCGTGATTAAACCTACAAATCAATCAACTGATCCAATTTGAGTCTTTCCACGTGATAAACCTCAACAGAAAACTAAATAATATCTACGACAAGTAATTTAGTAACATAACTACTTAACTGCTCATTTCATTTAAGACATGAGATGAAAATCGTTTCAATTTCTTCAGTTTCTTCAATCATTGACTAAGATAAGAACTCAAGTTTTATTCAAATTAATCACTTTGACTAACTGTCTTTACGTACCTTGTAAGTCAAAAAGCAGTCGATCCAAGATTGAATTGTGCAGTACCAATTAATGGGAGAGTATTTACTTGCATAAATATCATTATTTTTTTTTGTTTGGCAATAACTCAGGATTTAATCTTATAAATATGATAAATATTTCGCCCGTAAATTACACATTGATAATATTGAATCAGTTTATATCATGAATAACAATATTATAATACACTTAACACACCTCAGAAGAATTAGAATTTTTTAAGCTTGAGAGATGACCGAAAGATTTGAAACTGTGACCGAGATAACTCCAAAACACACGGGAGTAAGTTTAACCATCTAAGCAAACACCTAGATTATAAGTGACCTTTTTTTTAACCTTTTATTATCGTTTAATACATTTTGACTCACGCGATTTGACTTTTAGTTAAACGGGAAGTACTTGAAACCTTTCAAATCATACAGATATTGACAAGTGAATTAGTATATAACGTTTTTCATAGTTTTATTAAATTTCAATAATATTGTAAGTTTTGGTGAAAAAGTCAGTAACTTTTCACTTAAAATAGGCAAAATAAGCTAGGCCTTATTGCCTTTCCATTTATGAGCAAAATAAAGTATGGGTTATTGTTGCGACCTAAATTTCTCAGGCTAATGAATTATTAAGACTAAACCTAACTCGGGCCCTCCCAAATCCTACCGATTCGTGACTTAGGGTTTAAGTTTTTTTTAACATGCAAAAGTTTTCATGCTTAGAGTCGCCATTAATCTATTTGTGGTAGGTCGATTAGAAACCTAAATAAAACATAGGGAGATATGTTTTATTCCTACGAACCAGAGATTCTAAGCTCGGGGACTTGATTATGCTAGATTTAGTCTAACGCCCTTTCGGTACCTTTTTTTTTCAAAAAATGTTTATGCAGGCTGTCTGGATCTATTTTATTACTTAATTATTAACATGTGAGGTGTTCATGTGGGTGCGCAAACCACCAATTTAACACCCAAGAAAGCAATAAATAGATTGCAAGATTAGGAGAATGACGTACCTTAATGCAACGCAAGCATCTACATTGTTAGTAGAAAATCATACAGATAATCCTAATATGATTTCTAATTAACAAAGCAAGGCACTCAAGGTGGTCTTTAGGGTTTGCGCTTTATTAAAATGCAAACTAACCTATATGCAATGACATGCAAAAATGACATGCGATTAATGCAACCTAGCATGCGAACTATATGTCATGCGTTGACGTGATCTAATTCTAGTGACGGACAAATGATTTATTTTTGGTATTTTTCCAATGAAATTCGAAATTAAAAGTTACTCAAATTAAGAATGCAATCTATCCCAATCTATCCTCTTAAAGTAACTCATTCTTTTGGGATTTTCATGAAAATTCGAAATCTTAAAATAACCTAAATAATCTATTAGGATTAGAATAACACCTAATTTAAACTAGAAAATAAATTATTCAAGTCCTAATTTAAATTAAATAATTATCCTATCGTCTAGATACATTTAGGGTTCCCTAAACATGCAAAACTTCTAATTTAAATCCTAACTAACATATTTTTGGATTTTCTTTATTTAAAAAAAAACAATCAAACAAAGATAACAACCGCACTCAAACAATCCACGCAATCTGCAAGATTCTTCTTATCAAATTTGGATTAGGAAAAAAAATCAAACTAACGGTCATATCTATAGGGTTATAGATATCGACGGAAAGTTGATTGTTCGAATTTGGAAAGCGAATAAAATCTATTATCGTATCCAAGAGATTATGGATAAGATGACGATTTTCCGTATCACCGCGTATCGTACCTTAGGAATAAGGTCGGATAGTCGTCCAGATACGTTGCCAAAATTCCTAATTTTGAGTATTTTAGAAATTTGCGGATATTGCGTGCATTATCCCTAAGATCTAGCAATCCACCAAATATTCACTGAATATTTAAAACACCTAAACTAGGAATTTAAAATATTCTAAAAAAACATTGGATATCGATCGTACCTAATTTGACGGATATTTCCAAATTTGAACTCGGATCGAACTCGGGCTTGCGGATCACGGGACGGATCAACTGACGGTGGGTGCGACAGTGGTGATGTGGTGGCGCTCCAGTCAATCTGCAAAACAGAAATACGGGCCGCGACGGTGTAGGGACTCCACGACCAGGAAAGCGACAGGGAACACCGGGATTGATCGAGGATGGTGTCGGGTGGTAAAGGGAGGACCGTTCGCGGGAGTTGCTAGTCTCAGCGTTGTCACGGTGGCTTGGACTTGCGAATGGAACTTGATGATGGAGAGCGACAGATGCGTTCTTGATTTGCAGTTGTCACGTTGCTCACTCAAACTGAAATCTCCAATTGCCACCTTTTTCGTTGCCTTTTCTTCTTTGGAATTCCCTGCTTCAGATTACGTGGCCATGAATTTCTTTGACTTCATGCTCCTGACCTTGGCCAACAGATGGTGATAATGGAACAAAATCCACCCCTTGGACTCACGGCCTTCAACCTTCAGCTTGGATAAATCAGTTTCCCGATGATGCTTGCTGGTTGGAGACACGAGCGATCGGACTGGACGTAGCGGCGAGAGGTGGGCGTCGGACTCAGGAACGGCAGCAAATCAGAGAGGTCACAGGCAGCGGCGTTGGGCGCAGAGGTGGTGATCGTCGCGGTGGTGGCTCGCGGGATTGGCGACGATGAGGAGTGGTGAAGATGGTGCGGTCGCGAGGAGGCGCAACAATGGGGCGGGCACGTGCACGAGCGACTCTCTCTCTTACTCTTGTTCTTGCTCACGTGTCTCTCGTGCTCTCAAGAATTGTGTTCTGGAAATAGTTATGAGAGCCCCCTTGATTGAGGGGTATAATCACATGTTTATATCGCAACCCTAAGTTAATTGGCCGGGCTTCCTAGTCCTAATGGGCTTAGGCTTAAGCTTTTATCCTTTAATTTTTATTTAATTCCAAATGGGCCGAATTAATTTGGGCTTTTCTCTAATTAAGCTTGATGGGCTGATTTAAGCTCAAATTAAGACAACCAAGGCCTTTTAGACTTGTGATTTTCGGCCCCCGTCTTCCGAGCGAGACGAGCTTTGTTCGGTACTCGAGCTTGATTTATGCGATGGATTTTCAACTTACTCACTACCGCCGGTCCGATGTTGAATGCAATTAAACTATATGATCCTAAATTATATGCTATGCGATTTTGATATTTTTGTTTAGGGGTTAAAATTTAATCCCTAATTTTCTATGCAATTAATCGCTAAATGATTAGTCAAAATTTAGGTGTCAACAGTTATGATATGCTTACAAATCAACTTGCTTGAATAGAGATATAGAAACAGAAAAAATAAATCCATATCGGTCTAATGGTTAAGGTACAGACTTTTATGTGTACATTAAATGCATGATATAAGTTTGATTATGTATGCACCAAGTGCAAACAAGTTTATATTTGAGCTACCTGTCTGGACTTTCTCGCATGTTGCAAGCTAGCTCATCCATTATATGGCAATGAAGTTAACTTCTATTAGAGCTAGCTTCCTATTCATCATCTATACTATGGTGATTTTCCAAGTGGCATCCCCGACTTTGATGAAGTTTCTAGTCATGGCGAAAATGACTAATGACCAAACGGAGAGGTCAAGCGACCTTTTGTCATTGCCGCTCGGAAACAATTCTCCTAATAAAGCCAAGACTTACTGACAACATTTGAAAACCTTCCAAGCCATTCATCTAGCTAGCACGCATCTTCTTGGATTGGAGGAAAGCGAAACACTTGACACTTGTCATGAATGTTATCATCATAAAGGTCAATTTGTTGTCAATTTCTTGGATGAGAATCCAAAGAATAACAAATCTAAGAAATCCATCCACTAACTTTTTGTTAATGTCAACTTTCCATAAATACCCACATGATTATCACCATCATTGTCTTAGCTCTACATTCAGTAAAATTTTTGAATAAAGAGTGAACAAACTTAATTGTCAACGAAGGAGGGTTGGGCATTCGTTGGCTCCTTGACTGCAATCGTGCAGCCTTACTCAAACACATTTGGAACATTTTCCCAGACAAGGAATCGCTTTGGTGTAAATGGATTCATTCCATTTTTCTGAAGAACAAGAATTTCTGGGTCATACCTAAGCCAACTATTTGCTCTTGGGCTTGGAAAAAACTTCTTGACCTCCGCCAAGATTTCCAGCTTCACTTCTTTTGGCGCCTTGGCAATGGAGCTGACACGTCCTTTTGGTTTGATCATTGGCACATTAGGGGCCCTCTTTATAAACTTTTCTCTGACAGGGACATTTACCGATCAGGAATCCCAAGAAAATCCTCTGTGAGAGATTTCTACTCCTCGGTATGGCATCAATCCCCGGTTTTGGATGCGCTCCACTCCTGGCCACTTGGTTTATCCCTAGATGAGGATGGAAATGACCATCTATCTTGGCAGGGACATCCCTCAGGTATTTTTTCCTCATCCAGGGCTTGGGAATTAATTAGAAACAAGGGTCAGGTAGTCACCTGGAGCTCATTCATCTGGGATTCTTCCATTCCAGCCAGATATAGTTTTCTATTGTGGCTTACCGCGCTCAATAGGCTTCCCACGCAGGTACTTTTATTGAGCTATCAAAGGATTGCGGAAGGGGTTTGTGCCTTTTTGTCATTGTAGGCCATACTCCATTGACCACTTATTTTTTGGCTGTAACCTCACGGGCTCCCTTGCCCTCTTTTGGGCATCCAAGTGCGGCCTCTCCTGGCGCAATAGACCGTGGCAAGCCAATCTCCGATGGGCCATCCGTTTTATTGGGGGCAACACCTTTCACCATAGCATCGCTCGATTTTCCTTCAGTGCACTTTGTCACATCATTTGGTCGGAAAGGAACCACATCCTCTTCAGGAACAAGAATTTCTTCTTGCCGGCCATTCGTAATCACCTTGTAAAGGTCACAAGAGATAGAGGGCTATCCTTTAAGCCCGTGGAAGACACTCCTTGCAACCGGAGAACCCAAAACAACTGGGGCATCTCAGCAACAATCTTTGAGTGATCTTCCTTTTTAGATTGTGTATTGCTCTTGTTTTCCCTTAGCCATTGTTTAGGCTATCCTTTGCTCCACTTCGATCGCGTTTAGCTTTGAATAGTCGCACACCTTTTACCCGTTGGAACACCATTGGTGTCCCATTGGGTACGAGGTTTTTGTGTACGGCTAACCCCCCTTTGTAAGTGGTGCGTTAAAAAGTTAATATACATCTTACCTTACCAAAAAAAAAAAAAACTTAATTGTCAACGAGATATGGATTGGAATGTTCTCTTTGCACTCTCCTCGAGTTTGGGAGCATGCAAAATCGTCGAGTTTAATCCGGACAAAAAGAGGAACATCCCATTTCGCTTTCTCTCTCACTAAGCAGCCTAAAGTGGTGAGTAGATACCTGAAGAATAAAGGAATATACAAACTATTATATTACCTCTATCTATACGTGGCCACTTAGGAAAGAACAGAACGAGAAATTGACTGGTGACCAACCTTTTTGAGTGGAATAATTCTTATATGTCGAGAATGCATGTGAATCTGATGTATTACAGTCTTTGATTTTGATGGATCCTACGTGATATAAGAGCTAAGGAGTGTTAGAATATTGAACAACGTTTTCATCAAACAACTTGAACTTGTAAAATAGTTAAAAGTGATCCCACGAAATTTTATATGGTAACAAAACATGAGGTCTTGAGTTGAAATATTCCAAACCCATCATCTGATCTTCTTATTGAGTATTTCCACGCTTAATCCGAGCCAAAGTCCAACTTACACGTGAGGGAAAATTGAACCATGCATTCATTTTTAAAACGGTTGACAGCAGTTTCACAAATATTTACAAGGTGCACTGGACTCATATGCACCCCATGCACTCAATAATGTTCCTTTGAATTGTCCGAAGATTATGCATCAAACATGTTTGGATGGATTACCCACATCACAAAACAGCATAATGTTTTGACTTCTCACGCCTCACCAAAGTGTAAACGATTTTATTTTATAGTTACCCACGTAAATTTTGGCTCACTCCTAGTTTGTTGAAATTAATGAGTTACTTTATGAATTCGGGGCACCAATCGAAGGTGAATTTTCTGTCCACAAGGAAGACAACTAAGGTGCGACCGGATAGATCAATCCTGCAAGGGGTAGAATTGTCATTTTCCGGAGAAACGTTTGATTATGGTTTTTAGGATTCATCTGGTTCCGGTACAATCCCCATCGATTGTCCCCAGAAGAGCATTGAATTTAGAGTTGTATTATCGGGGCCGCCCTGAGCTCTTGCTTGGCATCAAGTGTAGCACAAAGGACATCCCCATCTTGGGAGCAAGAAATGACCGTCTGATCTTCCACGTCATCACCACCACGAATCACCACCGTTGATCTCTGACTGATCAGCAGAATGGGTCCCAATCTCCTCTTCCTATCCCAATTGCATACTATATATAGGTTCACACCGCTAGGCCTATAGTGCAATACCAAGACAAACGCTCCCAAGCAAGAAAACAAGCCACATTCCATACAAAATCCATCCCACTGTCCTTGTAGCTTGTAGGCCATTCCCTATCGCATTACATTCCTTCATTCATAACCCAAAATGGCGACCAATGACATTGAACCTACCTCGCCGGAATCCGGCAAAAACAAAGCTACCGTAGAGGCCCTTTACGCTGCATTGGCTCTCGGCGACTCCGACAAGGTGGCCAAGCTCCTGGCCAGCGATCTCGAATGGTGGTTCCACGGGCCGCCTGGCTGCCAGCACATGATGCGGGTGCTCACAGGGGAATCGGACTACTCGGCGTTTACATTCCATCCACGTAGCATAACAGCTATAGGCGACGACTGTGTGATCGCGGAGGGGTGGGAAGGGGCGCAGGCATATTGGGTCCATGCTTGGACGCTGAAGAACGGGCTGATCATGCAGTTCAGGGAGTATTTCAACACATGGCTGACCGTGAGAGAGGTGTCGTCGCCGAGGTGGGAGGTGGCGCGGACGAGTCATACGCTGTGGCAGAGCCAGCCGAGGGACCGCTTCAACCGGTCGTTGCCAGCACTTTTGCTCGCAATATGAGGAGGGTTGTGCATGCATCCAGGTGGTTGGGAATGAAAATTTGGGGCTGGTGCGTGTGTCCGTACGTTCAATATATGTTTGATAAGAAAATCAAGACCGCCCATGTCAAAGTTGAAGGAAAGTGGAAAGAGTTGTAGTCAATGAAGTGTCAATTATGTGAATGTTAAAATCATACATGTGTCGGACTATGAATCTTCGTCTGAAGGAAACATCCTACAGGGCTCACAAGTAAACAAAATGATGGAAATTACTCGAAGGACCACCATTGGCCGATCGATTAATTTCAATCTTATGGATAAGCTTTCAAATCGTACGAAGGAGAGTTTGTCTAGGGTTTCGTTTTGATTTCCATGATCAGGCTACAATTAGCGTAGGTCTTTACGCAGCACGACTAGCAAGAACCTGCACATGCAAAAACGTTGTTTAATTGCCATCCGCTGCTAGAAAGACATGTCTGTTTCCTCTTATGTGGGATAAAGAATCATTCGTCCTCTTATTTTATCTCAAGACTCGATCCATGTCTCCTAGTCTCTTACATGCGATGATTAAATATACCTGTTGAAATCAAAACGACATTGGTCCCAATGACGAAATCCCATGTACGTAACGGAGAAAATGTCTCAAGAAATTCATAGACCAGGGTGCAAAAAGAGCATAGCTAGCGAGTTCACGGGTTTCTTGCGGGTAGCGACCTTCGATCTGATGTCATGACCTCAACCGTAATTGCAATAGTGAGTGGCAATGCAACGGCAAGCCGCAATGAAGGACACTATCAACGCATACTCTCGATAACAGCATTATACATGAGAATATGAATAGAATTGTAGTTCAATGCCAAATGATTTGGCGTCGTCCTATACAAAATGGACCTTTTCCTCGTGGAGAAAGTAATTTGTAAACAAATTTACTATAAAGTTGGTCCTCTCAATCAGTGAGACTGGTCACGGGGGACAGACATCGAGTGACCTCCGAAAATGTTGCAGAAGCAAAATTCTAAAGAACAGGGGTTGCCTGACTGAGTGAACTCTCTTTACAAGAAGGAAACAAAGGTATTATTTTTTCATAATAATTTTGAATCCCTCAGATAAAAAATATTTTCCTGTTGTAAACGAGAGCGGTCCTATGAGATCCACGGTTTTAACAAGATGGCTACTCCAGATCTCAGGCACGAGACAAGCTGATGTGACTGCCTTAGCCAACAAAGAGACAGTAACCAGTCTAGAATATAAAGCCAAAATGAGGAATATTACAAGAAAATCTTGAGCAAATTTCTATTACATAAAAAGTATCGGATGAAATCCAGATTATTTATTACAATAGGATATGAATGGCGTTTTTGAAACCCTAGATGAAGAAGCTAGAAGCCCATGCTGGGTTGCTGGATGGGGGTGCAAGAAGAGAGCATAGTAATGTGGGCACTTTGGATTTTGCTGCGCGAGAATCCACGCATTGCCGTTTTGCCCCGATTCCCTTGGAGACAATGGATCGACAGTCTCATAGGGATCTTCTGTGTGCTTCTCTCTGAGTTCTGACACACGAGCATATCCATGTCTTGGAACAACGCACCGGACGCTCTCTAAGGTATGATTCACCAAGAAGGTGGCCAAGGTGATCCAAGCCTAGCGTCGTGACACTTTCAAGAATTTTGGGTTCTTATGTGCACCCTTGAACACTATGTCGAGTCTTCTGTGATTTATGGGGTAGTTCGGGCCATTGGGGAGACGGAATCTCCGGCGTTAGATTGAACGGAAAGGTACGGTTGTTATTCGAGGAGCTCGTGCATATGTAGGAGTTCCCTCCTCTTTCATTGGCATCATCCAACTCAAGTTGTTGCGAGAGACTATCGCATAAGTACAACGTGACATGAGAGCATGGCTTTATCATGCAATTAGCAAAATTGAGCGCGATGTGCATCCGATGCTTAGGAGAACAATTTTCTCCCGTGCACGAGAAAGTGGTAGTTGATGTTTCGTATATTATTATTCTCTTGACAAAAACAAAAATAGGAATATTTGCACTGAAAGTTTTAAAATTTGTCACGAAAGTGCAATGGAATCCTAAAACTTACAAAAAGCGTAATGAAGTCATAAAACTTGTCAAATTGGTACAATCAAGTCTTTCTATTAACTCCGTCCAATTTGGCTAACAAAAAATGCTGACATAGTTTTTTTATTGTTTTCTCTCTCTCACGTGGCGCTGCCGTGGCTAAAACAAAAAGGATAAGGCTAAAATTACGTCGTTTTGATCTAAATATGATTTTTTAATATAAATATTATTTAATTACGTTTAAAAATAATTTAAATTTGAAAAAAAAAGGAGGAAGGAACTCAAAATGGCGATAGGCCCTCACCGCCACCATGGTGGGGGATGGCTAGCCATGGGTCGACAAGGGTCGTTAGGCCCCAGCCACTGGCCAGCAACCCTCGCCGACCGTAGGCCTAGATCAGGCAAGGTCGCCGACCACAGGCCCAGATCAGGCAAGGGTCAGCAAGGGTCGCCGGCTATCACCCATCCTCGTCAGCCGTCCCGGCAATGGCTGTAGCCCTCCCCACCTGTTTTCACCCTTCTCTCTTTTTTATTTATTTATTTAAATTTAGCTTATGTTTAAAATTTAATTTGAATAAATTATATTAAAAATCATATTTGTACGAAAACAACATCGTTTTAGCTTTATGTTTTATGATATAGTCACGTCATCGCGACGTAGGAGAGAGAAAACTTAAAAAAAAGCCACATCAACATTTTTCGTTAGCCAAATTTGACAGAATTAACCATAAGGACTTAATTGTACTAATTTGATAAGTTTTATAACTTGATTGCACTTTTTGTAAGTTGTAGGACTAAATTGCACTTTCATTACAATTTTCAGGACTTCTAGTGTACATATCCAAAAAAAAAACAAGTAGAAGGCTACGTGATCATAAAGACACAAGCAAAAATGAACCCATATGATAGAGAGGGTACATTGTAATAACCTTTATAATTCATGTAATCGCACGAGGTGCTATGCATATTATAAAAATAACATTTCATTTGAAAAATGTTCCAAATGGAAAAGTCCCGTAAGGCTGGAGATACTTCCCTGGCTGGAGTGGTCTCCCATGCCCAAAAACTGAAAAATCTGTACTCCTTTTAGAATGGTGGGCTTAGCCCAAATTGGTAAGTCCGCCCCGGTCCCTGCATCCACTTTTTCCTCTTTTCAGCAAAGGAAATATTGTGCATGGCGCGCACTCATGATAAGTCGTACATCTGTGTAATTTAAGATTTAAGACATGATTAAGTTTCTCATCTTCTTCTATAACTTTTCCGAAAAAGGATTTAAAACCGCCTCTCTTTAGGAATTTTGAAATTCCAAAAAATCCTAGTCTTGATTTTGCCAAAGCCTTAGAGGATAGGAGAAGGCTCCTCAAAGGAAAAACAGTTTTGATTCCTAAAAATCTCATAATTTTGGATACTCCTTTAATACAAAATCTGAGTGTCAAAGACACTCCTGACCGCATTGAATCCTCCAACCAAGTCAATCTTTTAGATAAATCCGATACTGAATCCCTTCCTGAGGTAAATCGTATCACATGGAGGGATTCTCAAAAGTTATATTATTCCCGTGCTACTCCACCTGATATTCTCACAGAAGAAACCTTTTCTAAAGTTCAGAACAAATATTCTTCTGATGCTATCTATGAATGGAATATAGATGGTGTTTCTGAACAAAACCTTATAAATATTCTGACTCAAATGGTCATGCTTGCTAATACTTATAAGACCATCCCTGATACTTCCGATCATTCTGTTGCATATCTTTTAATAGCCGGATTTACAGGCCAGCTCAAAGGATGGTGGGATAACTACCTGAATGATGAGCAAAGGTCTCAAATTTTAAATGCCTTTAAACTCGACCCTTTTGGTCAAAATATTCTTGATGAAGATGATCAACCTATCCAAGCTGCTGTTAATACTTTGATATTCTCTATATCCCAACATTTTCTAGGAGATTCTTCTCATATTCTAGATAAAAATCAAGATCTTTTATCCAATATGAAATGTAGATCTTTAGGAGAATTCCGAGAATATAAAGAAATATTTTTGCAAAGAGTTTTCCAAAGAACAGACTGCAATCAGTCTTTTTGGAAAGAAAAATTTCTTGCTGGTTTACCAAAGCTCATAGGAGAACAAGTTCGTGGTAAGATAAGAGAAGAATATGGAAATCAAATTCCATATGACCTTCTTTCTTATGGTGAACTAACCTCTTATATTTATAAAATAGGAACACAATTGTGCACCAATATCCGTCTCCAAAAACAAATCAAGAAAGAACAAAAACTTTCCAAAAAAGGTTTAGGAGATTTTTGTGCCCAATATGATCCTTCTTTTGAATCTTTTGAAAGATCCAAATGTTCAGGAAAATGCCCTTCTAAACAAAAAGATAAAAAGAAGTTTTATAAGAAGCCTTATAAACCTTATAAAAAGAAGTTTGATAAAAAGTTTTCTAAGAAAAAAGAAAATGATGATTTTAATAAAACCAAAAAACCCAAAAGGGATTTTAAAAATATCACTTGCTATAACTGTGGCAAGAAAGGCCACACCTCTCGATTTTGCAAAATCAGCAAAAAGGTTAATGAGTTAGATTTAGATGAAGAAACTATTAATCAACTCAATCAATTAATGATTGAAACCGATAGTAGTTCTTCTGATGAATCTAGTTTTGAAAAAGGTTTGCAAATTTGCGATTTAGAAACCTCTTCATCGTCAAGTTCAGATAGTGAAGATGAAGAAGCCACCAGTTTTGAAATAAATGTTTTGACAAAAGAAGAAGAAATTCTTCTACAAACTTTTGATGAAATTTCTGACCCTGAAACAAAGATTAAATATTTGAATAAATTTCAAAATCCCAAATCAGTTTCTAAACCCACTTTTCAAACTGATAGTCCTTACAATATTTCAACCATTCTTGGTAAAACCAAAAAAGCAAATTTTAAACCCATTTCCATAAGTGACCTAACTCAAGAGATCAATAAACAAAAACAAGAAATTCAGGATCTCAAGGCCACTCTGTTAATTATGCAAAAAAACATATTGGATATTAAAATGAAAAATTTAAGAGGAAAACAGAAAGAAGAAGATTTTGAAGAAAATGCCCCTCAACCTCCTTCTTCTTCTGATACAAACTTCCTTTTGATGCTTTCTGAAATTACCACCAGAAAGTGGATTATCAATATTTCTATCAGAATCCAAAATGAAATTATTTTGGAAACTTCAGCCCTTTTTGATACTGGTGCAGACCTTAATTGTATAAAGGAAGGTCTCATACCAACCAAATATTTTGAGAAAACTTCCCAGTCTCTCAAATCAGCATCCGGGGATAGACTAATGATTAATTACAAAATTCCTGAAGCCGAGATTGTGAAAGACCAAATTTCTTTCAAAACTCCCTTTTTACTTGTTAAAAATATCAAACAAAATGTTATTTTGGGGTCACCTTTCATCAATTTACTTCAGCCTTTTAAAGTTTCTGAAAAAGGAATTGAAACTGAAACTTTGGGCAAGAGAATTTGCTTTGATTTCATTTCAAAACCCCAAACCAGAAATTTGAATACTCTTCAAGAACATTCCATTTCTGAGATAAATTGCATAATTCAAGATTGTTGACACCTATTTTTAATTTGCCCAAAATTAATTGCACAAAATTTAGGAGTTAATTTTATTTAATTCCTAAAACAAAAATATTTCTATTTAAATGCATTGCATATAGAAATTATGTACATTTGCACTAATAGAGTCTATTATAGAGTTTAATTTAAAAAAAAAAAAAATCGAGTCGGGCCGGGTCGGAGCTGGGCCGACCCGGCCCATTTCTTTTTCCATTTTTCCTTTTTTCCCCCGGGCCCAGGCCCTTTTTCCTTTTCTTTTTTTCCCTTCACGCGGGCCCGGCCCGCTTTCCTTTTCTTCTTCTTTCCCCCCACGCCGCTGCTGGGCCTGGCCCGGCCCAGCCTTCTTCCTTCCTTCCTTCCCCCTGCGCCGGTCGCTCTCTCCTCCCCTGTTCTCCCCTGTGCGCGACCGAAGCGTGACGCACGGCGGCGCCGCTCCTCATCGTCGTCATCCGGTCAGAGGAGGCCCAGGCGGGCACGCCATAGGGACTGGCCATTAAGGCTAGTCCCGTCTTCCCCATCTCCCAGGCTCTCTCTCCCTCTCTGCACCCTCTCTGCACCGGCCCCCCCATCTGCTCTGCTCTGCACCGGCCTGCCATGGCCGCGAAAGTCGCGGGGCAGGTAGGCCGGTGCAGGCCATCGTCACGCCGACGTGGCCGGGCCCAGATTTGTCGTCGTTGGCTATGAAAGACAGAAAGAGAGAGAGAGAGGGGGTCGGCCATTTTTAGAAAAAATTCAGAGAGAGCGTGAGAGCGTGAGCCGGGAGAGACAGGAAGCCTCCGGCAGCCACCGCGCCTCAGCCATCCATCCCCGTCGCCGAGCCGACGGCGGCGACACAGAGAGAGAGAGAGTGGGTCGGCGATTTTCAGAGAAAAACAGAGTGAGAGAGAGAAATCGAGAGAGACCGAGAGAGAATAGAGAGTGAAACAGAGAAGAAAGAGGGAGCCGAGAGTCCGCCGGAGCTAAAGAAGAACCCAGCGGCGGTCGTCGACGCCGCCGGACTCCGCGGAAGCCGCCCGGACGCGCCGTCGACCGGTGAGCCCCCCTCGGCCGCGAAGCTCCCCTGTTTTCCCCTGATTTTTGGCTCGGTTTGGCCGGGACTCACGCCGGCCGTTTCGCGCGAATCCCGGCCCATACCGTCGTCGGTCCCGACTCCTAGTCACCGTCGGAGGTGAACCCAAGCCGCTGGAGTCGACCGAATCGCCGGAGGAGGTCGGAATCCCCCGTTTTTCCGCGCGCCCGCCAGGCGTTCGACGAAATGCCTCAACCACGCCGGTTTTTGTTTCATCACCGACCGGCGAACGGTGGTCCGACGGCGGCTCAGGTGAGTGGCACAGCCCACAGGCGGTCCTAGTCGGGCGACTTGGGGGCGGCGCTGGCCTGGGTCAGCCGGCGGACGGCCAATTTTGGCCTCGCCGGCGCCCCCCTCCCCGCGGGTCTGTTTGTTCGGGTCGGATTCGACCCGAATCAACAGATCCGACTCGGGTCAACGCCCGGGTCGGATCCGTTGACTCGGGTCGGTTCCGACCGATCCGGGTCAACGCCCGGGTCGGATCCGTTGACCCGGGTCGGATCCGACCCGGTTAATATTATATTTTTATTTTATTTTATTTAAAAAAATTTTAAAAAAAAATTTTAAAAATTTTTTTAAAAAAAAAATTACTTTTTTTGTATTATTATTTTTTTCTTTTTCTTTTCGAAAAAAAAAAGATTAAAATTTTTTTTTTTTAAAATTGTATGTTATATCTAAGTTTTTAATTTATTGCTGTATTATTATGCATATTATTGTCTTATTTAAATTAGACAAGCCTGAATATTGCGCGGTAATATTTTGCATGTTATTTTTATTATCGCTGTATTATTATGCATGTTTTTAATACAATTGCATGAGTGTTGTGTTTTTGAATGTCATCTGACTTAGTTAAGGTTAGAACCTTAGGCTGCATGAATTGTTGTGTTCCTGACTGCTGATCATTCCTGATTATGCACTCGCTTGATCACCTCACATGTTAGGAGAAAGGTCCTAAAATCAATCCAAATTGCCTGACAAATGTTTTCAGAAACGAACAGGGTAAAATGGTACCGAAAGGGCATTAGCTATCCAACTAGTGTAACCAAGTCCCCGAACTCATTTAATCTCTGGTTCGTAGGAATAGGGTGATTCTCCCATCACCCTATTTGGGTTTCTAATCGACCCACCCCAAATCGATTAGTGACGACTCCTTGATATAAACCACTTGCATGTTAAACACTTAAACCCTAAGTCGTGATATGGTATGGGCTTGGGAGAGCCCGAGTTAAGTCTCGAACCTAGACTTAGCACGTACCAGGCGAGCCTCCCTTTTTTTGCATGTTGTTTCAAAAGGGCTCGGGAGTTCGGTCGCGACAAAGATAAAGAAACTCATCTTCAATTTCTTAAAGAAGACCTTGAATACAAAAGGATTGACAAAAATCTCTCTGAAGCAAACCTTCAGAAAAAGATTTCCAATCTTGATAATCAAATCAAAAATTCCATATGTTCTAATATTCCCAATGCTTTCTGATCTCGTAAATGTCACATAGTTGATTTACCTTATGAACCAGGATTTTCGGAAAAGGATATTCCTACTAAAGCTAGACCTTCTCAAATGAATCACGAAGTTCTAAATTTCTGCCAAAAAGAAATACAGGAACTTCTTGAGAAGAAGCTTATTAGGAAAAGCCAGTCTCCTTGGAGTTGCTCTGCTTTCTATGTCAACAAAAATGCTGAATTAGAAAGAGGAGTTCCACGATTGGTTATTAATTACAAACCTTTGAATACAGCTTTAAAATGGATAAGATATCCGATTCCTAACAAAAAGGATCTTTTGAATAGACTTCATGATGCAAAAATCTTTTCAAAATTTGATATGAAATCAGGCTTCTGGCAAATCCAGATTAGCGAAAAGGATAGGTATAAAACAGCTTTTACTGTTCCTTTTGACCAATATGAATGGAATGTCATGCCTTTTGGATTGAAAAATGCCCCTTCTGAGTTTCAAAGAATAATGAATGATATTTTTAATCATTGTTCTGATTATATTATTGTTTATATTGATGATGTTTTAATATTTTCTGCATCCATAGAAAAACACTTTAAACACATCAATCATTTTATCAATATTGTTAAGAAAAATGGTTTAGTAGTTTCACCTACTAAAATATCCCTTTTTAAAACAAAGATTCGTTTTCTAGGACATTATATCCATCAAGGAACCATCATTCCCATTGAAAGATCAATAATATTTTCTGAAAAGTTTCCTGATGAAATCAGAGATAAAAATCAATTTCAAAGATTTCTAGGAAGTTTGAATTATATTATTGATTTCTTCCCTCGCATCAATATAATTTGTAAACCACTTCATCAGAGGCTCTAAAAAGATCCTCCACCATGGACTCAAGTTCATACTGATATTGTAAAGCAGATCAAGCGGACTGTCAAGGAAATTCCTTGTTTACATCTTGCTGATCCTTTTGCTTTCAAAATTGTTGAAATTGATGCTTCTGATATTGAATATGGAGGAATCCTTAAGCAATCCAAGGACAACAAAGAACAAATTGTTCAGTTTGTCTCCAAACACTGGAATGATTGCCAAAAGAATTACTCTACCATTAAGAAAGAAATTCTTGCTATTGTACTTTCTATTTCTAAATTTCAAGGAGATCTTTTAAATCAAAAATTCCTTTTACGCATTGATTGCAAATCTGCAAAAGATGTTTTGCAAAAGGATGTTCAAAATATTGCTTCCAAACAGATTTTTTCCAGATGGCAAGCCATTTTATCTTTTTTTGATTTTGATATAGAATTCATAAACGGTTCTTCAAATTCTCTCTCAGACTTTCTCACAAGAGAATTTTTACAGGGAAAATGCCTCCCAAACCACCAAACAAACCCACAAGGAGAGACAAAGGAAAACAAGTTGCAGATCGTCTTCCGAAAAGAAAACCCCAGGCATGACTAATCTCAAAACCTGGCTCCAGGCTGCTCAGCAACCATTAAATATTACTACCATTTCTAGCCAGGTCAAAAAGGAACCTGTTCCTCTTACAGGAAATCCTTCTGATAAGTTCTCCCAATTTGATATAACATACATCTTTGTTGCTCTTTTCTTTTTGTTGCAATTTCCAGGATTTTTTCCTATATTCTTTTCTAATAAACGTAAAAGGACAGATTAAATTGTTTTCTTCCATTTATTGATTTCCTTCTATAATATTTTACTCTCTAATTATAATCCCCAGATCCTTGGATACTTATGGTATCATAAACATCAGATTAAATGTTGGGATTTAAAATAGTTTCTCATCTTCTTCTATAACTTTTCCGAAAAAGGATTTAAAACCGCCTCTCTTTAGGAATTTTGGAATTTCAAAATTCCTAAAGAGAGGCGGTTTTAAATCCTTTTTCGGAAAAGTTATAGAAGAAGATGAGAAACTATTTTGAGTAAGATTCTCAATTCGATCAAGCTGCTTTCCTATGGTATGCAGATGTTGATTAGAAAAGTTATTTTGTTCAACAATCTTTTTGATTCCTATACCATCTATTTCTGAGGCAGTTTTGAAAGGGGAAGCAATAATTTCTATTTCGCGATGATCAATTTTGATTTTTCTAAGGGGAGGATGATTAGACTCGATGATATGGCCATCGTCTAATTTCCATTTATAAAATTGATCCAAAACAAAAATTTGTTTTTCTTTTAGAAATACCTTTTCAAACCAATCAAAGAAGAATACTTCGACTTCATGTTGATACATGTAATCATAATATTCCTTTTTGATTTCAAGTGCTTGTTTTTTAAAATTAGCAAAGAACCATTCTCTGATATGTTTATTTTCAAAGGAATTGAATTCTTTATTCAAAATGATTCTGTCAGGTTCAAAGGCTATTTCCAAAACATTGATTTCAGGATCCTCCATTTCGGAAGGAGTTGGGTCAGGGAAATCGGGAGTATTTTGATAAACTGGCCTGGAAATTCCTGACCTGTTATCTATACCACTGATGTTTGGAAGAGGAGCACTAGCAGATGCTTCCTCAGCATTATTCAAAGGTATATTCAAAGGAATATTAGGAATAGTATCTACTGACCTTCGAGAAGAAGTAGAATGCCAAGAAGGAATTGATCTAATGTCGCAAGACCTTCTAGGAATATCTATAGATCTTCTTGGAAAATTGAATAGTTACTCTTCCTTCAGGGTGTATAATGATATTGGTAGGATCAGAATTTTGAATGATTGGCTGGGCAATTCGATTTTCTAATTCCCATTTATCAGGAAGGGTTATTTGAATCCAAGGAATGGTCCTAGGAATAGTAACATTCGCTTTAGAAATATCAGTTTGTAAAAGAAGGGTTTCTCTATTGGAATTCAATTTAAAAGCTTTGCTTCCAAAAGCAGAATTCATTACCTTGTAATAAACTCTGTAAATAAGAGCTATGGGAATAGAACCTTCAGCTATGGAATAATTATGGTTTTTTATTTGAAGAGTGAGAGATTTTAAAATATTTTTGTCTTTGAGAGAGACTGTAAGACCAAGATGACTATCAAAATGAATTGGACCGCTGCAAAGACTGGTCTCGACAGCACCAAGAATAGATTCTTCATATTTTAAAAGTCTAGCATCTCTTAAAACAAGGAGTAAGGAAGTATCTAATCCTTCTTTGGTAAGGGGGCTTTGCACCGACCTGTACCAATCCTATGTGCATGTAATTCCATTTCTGGGAATGCTTTTTTATAGAATCCTTATTCAAAAGTTGTATTGAAGCAAAGGAGTTAGAAAGTGGAATATCTCTTTCTTCAGTAACAATGACATAATCATTGTTTCCAAAGAGTCTAAATTTAGAATGTTCATAAATTTTATCCAACTTGACTTTTGGAATAAACCAATTTTCAATAGATTTATTGAAATCTTCTATATTAATTTCTTCTCTATTTATTGGTCCTTGATCTGAGGACATTTGTGATAAAGAACTAGAAGAAGACTCAGATCTCCTTAATAAGTTCATTTCAAAAGACTACTTTCTTCTTTTCAATAGATTTCGGCGATGCTTACCAACGAACTTACTACCCGACTGGGCTTTACTGCCTAGAACACATCCAGAAATCACTTGAAAAGATCTCCACGAAGGAAATCGTCTTTACTGAGAATGAAATTATAAAGAATATCTTTATCAACCCCTTGGCTCTGATACCATATATATATCAACTCTCAATTGCACACCACCGAAACCTTTGACTGCCAAATAAAATAAAATAAAAAGGAGTAAATGTGTTGAAAGTTGTAAAATTTATCACGAAAGTACAATTGAGTCCTAAAACTTCCAAAAAGTATAATCAAGTCCTTAAACTTATCACGAAAGTGTTATTGAGGGCAATCAAATCCTAAAACTTGTCATTGAGTCCTAAAACTTTCAAAAAGTGCAATTAACGGAAGAACTTGATTCGACAATTAATCAAGTTTTAAGACATGATTGCAGTTTTTGAAAGTTTTAGGACTAAAATGTACTTTCAATGCAAGTTTTAGAACTTTCAATGCACTTATCCCAAATAAAAAAGAACACATCTTCTTGAAGAGTGAGGCAGCCTAAATCAATATGAAACATTGACTAAACATTGAATCTTTCAGTGTGGAAGTTCATCGAAGTATCCGAAGCAAAGACTTGATATAAATACCGTGAGAGTCGTGTTAAAGGGTAATTTCAGAATTTTTTCAAACCCTATTATATGCTTTAAAAATAGGGCTAATACCAACAACAATTTCAAACTGGTATACTCATGCCACATTTATCTCAAATCTAATTTTCATGTCATTAAAAATTCCAAACTAGTATGCTATTGACAAATCTACCAAAATCTCAGGGCAAAATTGGGGGTAAATATGACACGAGTGCACTAATTTGAAATTTTTCATGACCCTAAAATTAATTTTTGATAAATGTGGTACAGGTGTATCAATTTGAAATTTTCATGTGATACGAAAATTAGTTTGAAATTAATATTGCACGGATGCATAGGTTTAGGATTTTTGGGGATATTTAACCCTTAAAAATATAAAGTTGTCCACTCAAAGTAAGTAACTTCACTAGAATACGTATCTTCAAATAATCCCGGTAAATGTTATTTATCATCAAATTGATTTACCTAGTGCCATGGTGACACCAATTAATAAGACCCATAAAAGAATTTAAAGAAATTGGGAAAAGAAAGCCACTTGGAAATGTTTGAAACTTGCCAAAGTCAGTGGTGACTCTTGGTTCTTAAAATTCGGTCTCCTTTTGGCTTCTTTCCACGCCTGTCTGGGGCGAATTTTTCTTGAACTAAATTAACTTATAAATGTGTTGTTCTGGTTCCAACCATCTATACATACACACCCAGCTCATAATCACAGGTCAATTCAAGAATTTCAGGAGGGTAACATCTGAGGACAGCGCGGACACACGTCTCCCATTTTCACCTTTTTCTCTTTTCTTTCTTTGAATATTCATTTCTCAAAGCATAAAGCTGGACCAAGGAATGGCCTCCCTCATTGTTTATCCTGTAAAGTTTGGATAGTGGGACTTTCCAAAGTTTGGAAAAAAGCAAAAAGATTGCAGGACTAGATTTAGATACATGTAAGGCTGACAAATGTATGGGCTGTCTTTCTTAGACGAGTGACTCTTGAGATTAGTCTTAACATCAATAAAAATCAATTATTCCGGTGGTTTCTTGCCAAGTTCTATACTCATTTTGAAAGTAACTTATTGAGAAAATCATTAACGTATTGAGAAAATTGACGGTATCTCTTTTATCGAGAAACCGGAGATATATGAGATTTAAAATCTGGTTGCCACCTGTCTTGTATGCTAGCTTCTGATCTTAATATGAGACTTGATTGTAGCCAATTATCCATATTTATGAGTCTGATATTAGAATCACCATAGTCTCAAGGGTCCTTAAAGAAATTCATTGGGACTGGTAAATTCCTTAGGTATTCTTTCAGAGCTCACTAAATGGCTTTTCAGGTAGATTCATATGCTTAGAGATAATGCCATGAAACTTTTTCTTGGTAAGCACATTGCCATATGCGAAAGAACGAGTAATCGATAATCCCACTAAGTACTTGTACTTAAGTTTATGTGTCAATAGATAAAAATTCTTGCTTCATGAACTTTGTCCATGAGCTAGGGTTTCATTTACTCAACTAGAAATGTCGCGCTACTCTCAATTTCTTAGGCTCACCTAATAACTTTGAATTTGATGTGCTTGCATTACTTCATTTTATTAGGTGATGGAGAGAGAGAGAGAGAGAGAGAGAGAGAGAGAGAGAGAGAGAGAGAATATTGGTAACAAAACGATACACCGACTTTCACTTTCTTGTCCTTACATTATTTGAATGGAACTATTTTGTTGAGTACAACTAGCGTGCCGGTCCAAATTTGACTTACTACTTTTCCCCTTTTTAATGGGATTCAAATACAAACCCTTTGACCTTATGACATGAATTGACTGGAGTCAGCATTTCCACAAGAGACTACATAGATTTGGAAGTTTGTGTTCACCCGTCAAAATACATGAGAGGTGGACCTTGAAGTGGATCATCAACTTAGGCAGCGAATCAACAACAAAATTCTATATGTGACTGTAGTAAGATCGCTGTTCATAGCCATAAATAAATTGAGAGAATGGTAATTCTTTTCATATCATATATGACAGTAATCGTTACAGGTTACGTCTGCTAATGAAACGACTTGCTACGACATTGCAAAATAAAATGTTCAATCTAAATGATGTTGATTTTTCCAAATCATAATTCATTAATATACATATAAGAAAGACATACAAGAGATATAATTGTAAATAGATCTCCCTTTGTGAGCCAATTAAAAGAATGCTACTAGCTATTTATAAAAAAAAAACAAGTGAACACTGAGAAAGCTCCATAGCAAGCAGAGAACCCTGAAGAGGAAGAGATACTTTCTACAGGCCAACACAATTTCTTGAGGTTGTTATCCCACCATCCACAACAAGGTTGTGCCCACTAACATACTTGGACTCATCACTTGCAAGATACAGACCAGCCTCAGCAATGTCCTTAGCCCTCAGTGTTCCTCCTTTCAAGTTGGCCAGTCCTCTCACAAACTCCTCCATCTTCTCCACCTCTCTCTCACTAGGCACCCCAAAACTCATGCCCTCATCTTCCTCCTCATCACCGCTCCTCCACGCGTCAACGAGCATCGACGTTGCCACGCCGAACGGCGATATGCAGTTGACCCTGATCCCATACCTGCCGAGCTCGCAAGCCGCGTTCTTGGTGAGCCCCACGATGGCATGCTTTGAAGCCGTGTAAGCGTGAGGGCCGAGCCCTCCCATGACCCCGGCCACACTCGCCGTGGAGATTATGCACCCGCTCCTCCTTGGCACCATGACACGGGCCGCGTGCTTTATCCCGAGCGCCGAGCCTTTCACGTTAACGCTCATCACGCGTTCAAACTCCCCCACGTCAAAATCCATGATGCTCTTGTGCTTCGACTGGTTCCCAAGCAACCCGGCATTGTTGAACATGACGTCGAGGCGTCCATAGCGGGAGACCGTGGAGCTCACCAAGTTCTCGACATCCTCTTCCGAGCTAACGTCGCAGTGGACGTAGGTAACAGAAGGAGATAGCGAGTTGGCAAGTGCGGTCCCAAGAAGATCCTCGATATCTGCGATGACGACCTTCGCCCCGTGCCTTGCAAATAGTCGAACCGTGGCCTCTCCAATTCCTTTTGCTCCGCCGGTTACAATTGCTATTTTCCCTTCCAACCTACATGAGAAAAGTACTGCATTCAATACAACCGGTTGGGACTATAGCAATGGAAGGTTGCTCTTATGCACTCTGCATTCAAAAGATGATATGTGCAGTATATTACTATGCACGGTAAGCACATAGTTTGTGAAAATCAATCCGAGCTCGTGCATTCTTGCCAGAATATTGTATGAAATGATGCACTGATGACCTCTTTCTTACCTTCTAGGGCAAGGAGTAGTATTTTCATTTCCCAGCTTCAGACTGATATCCTGGACAACCTTTTCGGGCAAAACTTGAGCAGTCATGGTGGAGAGAGAGAGAGAGAGAGAGAGAGAGAGAGAGAGAGAGAGAGAGATATTTCAATGTTTGATGGGAGAAACGGGAGGATTTATAGGAGGTGCAGGCGTGAGCTGACTGTGCTTCTTCTCTTTTTTCGCGGCGTCTTCCACGAAGCTGACCTTGACTTTTTAGCCCTCTGCTTGCGCGTCAAGGACCCTTTTTGAAGATTGAAAAGGGGACCATCTGAAAGAACTGTTCTTTCACATGACCCGCGTCTGCCAAACGCATCATCTAAAATCCCATTTGAGCACATAAACCAGTTTCGATTGTATAAAGATCTGCCTTCTCACTCGAACCTCATAAATCCAATGGATTATTGGAGCGTGACTGTCCACTTTTTGACTGACTGTCGAATGAGCCCATCTCGGATGAATGGAACGCACGTGATGATCAGATCATCATCTAAGGATTAATACTTGCGATTGACTTGTCAGTTTGAACATGGTTTGAAACTTCGAAATTATTTCATAGTTTTCCTTCATATTCGTATATGTGTGTGTGTGTGTCTGAGAGAGAGAACAAACAATGTCCATGGAATTGAGGAACTATGTATGAACCGTAGTCAAAGTCTTAATGGCAAAGTCTGAGTCTTTGTGGGTTGTTGCTGCATAGAAATTGCAAGTGTTACTGGATCTTTTTATATATCTTTATTATCCAAAAGCTGTCATTACCAAACTAAACTTAGCTGGCATGCTACAGGTACCAGCAGTGACCTATATATATATATAAGTACACAACATCGATACACCCACAGTCGTGTGCTTGTGTTTCAAAAATATATTTATAGTTGTTTTAACCGGAAAGAGAAACAAATGCGGTCGGATTGTCCGTACCCATTTCTATGATATGATGCTCCATAAGGCAGATAATTAAGATTATTGCGAAGTGTACTTTAACTGATAAATTAGCGTCTAAACCAAGGGAATTTCTTTTTTACACCGGTCACTGGATTAGGTAGCTCGCAACTGTTGATTTTGTGGGTTTTATGCGTGTCCACAAGATCTACAATTGTCATGCACCAGATCCAGTGGCCCCAGCTCCTGACAATTATTCCCCATGGACCACATCGTGCATGGACATCTATGTTAACACCACACCGATATAGAATAAGAAAAGATATTGATACAGCTAAGTGGTGGAGGGCTGATGATCGGGGACACCACGGGAAAGGGACGAGGCCCAAGCAGCCGTGGCGAAGCCACCTAGCCATATCTAGCCATCTAGCCACCAATAAGTTTCCAGCGATCCTCGCTAGTAAAGGCGAGGTCAATCGTGGCCCTTGCCTCTTTGATGGCGATGACCGCCCTCGCCAGGTCTTTGGTGGGGCTGCAGCCCTCTCCTTGAAGTGGTGATGACAACACGACGGCACTCAAGCAACCTTGATTTGTAATTTTAGTGCGATCTGAATATGAGCTCAAACAACGCCTCTAAAATGAAGAATGACAATCTCTGGTTCTCCAGCAGCATCGTGTCGCGTTCTGTTCGAGCATCCGCCGCTCAATTGACATCGCTTGGGTGTCCACGCCATGTCTGTGTTGTGACAATAGCTTCTCTCGTCGCTTCTCTGTTCTTATTTCCAAATTTCTATTATATAAATTTTGAAAATTATCTTGGTTTATTTCATGAAATTCCATTTTTATACCATGTGAATGCTAATGACAGTGGCGGTTAACAATAATTTAACGGTCATGTCAGCTTTTTCATTTACTATTTTAATGGAAGGAGCAATACAAACAAAAGAATATATAGTTCGAAGGCCCGATTGGCCAAAAAATATTCATGATTGAATTACATAAATTGATGGTGTTTCTAGAGTGACTTTTACTTTTTATTTCTTCTCTTTTGTTAAAACACTAAACCTAATATCAGTTTGCAGCGCACATACTTTAATTATATTTTAAAATGCTTGAAAATTTCACAATATATAAATACTGACATTGCATATTGATGTTTAGTTTTTTTCGTAATTCTTGAGAATTTGAAAGACATCTTATAGTTTGGGGGAAAGGTAAAAAGGTTGTTTTCACTTTTTATAAGTCTAAATCAACGGTACTCAAAAAATACGACAACAACTGGTGCTTCTATTTCTTACTTTTTTAAAGTTTAGCTATAAATCAGCAGTAATATAAATGTTTCTTTTTAGGGTCATATTAGCGTGAGAAGTATTTGATTCTTGAAGTAGTGATTGTGCATACCGTGAGGATTACTTTATATTGATAATTGTAACAATTCTTATTTTATTACTTAACAAGTGCCCTAGGGATACTTTTTAACATAGAGTTATATTTTCCTCCATTTCCAACTGCTTCTCTGGTTGGTGAGCCACAAGTTATGGATAACACGTACAAGCTTGATTAAATATAAACATGGATGACGTCCTTATTGGTAACTCAACAATCAAGAGATCGGTTAAAGTTTTCTTCCGTCAGATAGATGAAAACATGACTCTTTTATCAAAATCCTTCAAATTGACATTTTGTTCTCCTAATGGACATTGCATTCGATTGAATTTTTCAAGAGAACCTATCATGTGATGACAGGAGTAACTTTCTTTTCTAATGTGAGGTAGTCGAGGTTGGTAAATCTCGTGTCCATAAACACACCACTAACGTTGTCAAATACTTTGCTCAATCTATTCTTAAAAACATAACAATAGGTTTAATTACCAAGAAAATAAATTCCCCTTTTTTCCCCTATCAGCGACCTTGCTTAGACTTTGAGATATGGTCCGTGGTGGTGAATGACAAATTAGAAGCCGATGCCTGTGTTTCGAAAATAGGAAATGCAAAGTGTAAGTAAAGATAAACACAAGGCGGTAATAGTTGTTGTCCCGATAGGAGCAATCTCCATGATAGGCTTCCCGATCATGATCAAAGAGGCAATCAATATCGATATACTTCGGTCTACTAAATGGGTGGTTAAGGGCGGATAAGAATGAGTCGAATAAGTTGACACTGGAACGACACATTCAATTCATATCTACCAATATTGATGATTCAATAGAACATATACTATGCGTTATAAAATATGTATTCACACCTGTAGAAGATGACCGAAGTTCCAAGTCGAAACTTGTTCACCCAATGTACCTAATTTTTAAGTACAAAATAATAATTTTACAATTTCAAATCCAGTCAATTAATTGGTCAATTCCTTCCTTTCGGGTTTTCACACTGTATGTTCAAGTCCACGTAATTTATTGATTGGGACACCATCAAGAAGTCTTTGTCTTATTGTCTTATTATAGTCTATGAGATATTCAATAAACTATATTATAATATGCTTATATATTATAAAATAGAAAAATTTATATCGCATGAATATCCGGATCGGCCTTAATAATGACCGAGTGGGAGACCCAAAAGAGCAGTGAGGTGCGGGTCAATATCCAGAACCATTAAACCTCGGATTTACACGATTGATCCTTCGTGGATCGTTCCACGTTCATACTATCAGTCTATCACAAACGCAATTGAATTTTCTACTTGTGTTATGATCAAGTGCTTTCACAACTTTTGATCAAGTCACTTTTCATCGATCCACTACCCATTTTTTTGAAAATCAAAAGGTAGAAGAACATTGTAATTGAACGGAGGTTGACGTGAGATACGTGGTTTTGATAGTATTGTAACGAAATATTGGGTGCAAGTGACTCATACTTTTGGTAGTTCGATGATTGATTATAAAATTCTGATATTTTCATGATCGAACATGTTCGAATATTTGGTTCAACTAATTAATTGTAGATGGGTGCAAAATATCCGGTTCACTTGCATGGATAAGGCTCCGTATTAGGGTGTGAGATTTTGTAGACTATTGTCAACTGTTTTAAAAGTTCAAACTGTTAGATAAATGCGTGATTTAATATTTAACTGCTCTATCACTCTCCTCACGCTTAGTCTGGTCTTTTTGTTAAGCACTAAATGTGGAAATATCTCATTGGGGAGATAAATAAGAGCCTAGATAGATTCGAACTCAGGATCTCATGCTCTGATACTATGTCAGATTTAAAAGTTTAAGCCATTATTATGAATGCGTGATTTAATATTTAAATACTCTTTCTTTTCCTTTTCCATTAAGCGATACCTTGTATAAATATTTGTACAGTACGATGAACAATACGAGCAAGCAATTACAATTTTCTCAATGGCCAACATTGATCTAAAGGGGTTATTTTAAGTATGAGACTTGCGTTTCAATATGGGATTTGGCACTTTTGAACCTAATATTTGACACTCAATTAACCGCTTCCAAGCTAAATAAATTGAAAACAACCTCCAAGTTTGACAACAACCAGAAGACAGGAACAGTTGAGGATTACAATGTATGTGAATGTTAGGATTTTGTTATAATATTTTAAGCCTTAAACATTGCATGAAATTCAATTGGTATGAAAATAAGTCACTTAAGCATCCTAGCATATATAAATGCAGTAGAAAAAGTCCAACATCAGAGAATTGGTGTAATATGGAACAGTTAATATATTATAATTGGTTTATGACTCATTGGTTTAAGCCTTTGAGTGAATGTAAATTCAACTGAATATACTAATGGGCTCAGACTTAGGCTCTCTATTGATGATATCTTCATATGAAGATGTTAAATTTATATTGCGTGTCCGAAAACCAATTCTACCCCATTTTAGTTTGGAGAAGTTTAATAGAAGTCCAATGCCTTCATTATGGGTAGATCCAAGAGGAAGCCCAAAACTTGACCTACAATAGACCTAATTGGGCAACCTTCGCTTAAAAAACCTAATTTATCGAGTAATGGACCAACTAGGTATATCAAATAATCAACCAAACATCCGACGTCCAGATTTTCACACCACACATGTGCATCCGCCATTCTTCTCCCCTATCAGCCAACTACACTCAATATTTCCTTCTTAATCCAAGTTAAGTATTTTGCCGCACCAACAAATCTCAACGCAAATCTCCAACAAATGTCGACTCATGCTGTTGACACCAAAAAATGTTTTAAGTGTTGTAGTCGACAATTTGGTCAACATGGGCTTACTAGCATGACGACGGAAGCAGAAAATGGCCAAGTGTTGGGAATAATTAGTGAGGAAAATGTAGTCAGTCGACAAGAAGACCCAATTCTTATCGACGGAAACGTCAACATGCAGCGGCTAAGTGTTGGAACAAAGGAGTCGATGTAACAATCAATAACCATCAAGGTAGTGAAGTCGATATAACCGTCAATGTAACTGTTGAGTAGTGGAGTTGATATAATCATTGAGTAGTGAAGTTGATGTAACCGTCAAGTAGTGAAGTTGTAGTAAGTGCTTGCAACCATTGATTATGGGTTATAAATATCCTAAGTGTACTCTTTGTAAAGCCCCTTCAATCGTTCACAAAATTCATTCAACATTTTTATCTTTATCTTTACTTCGTGCAATTTATCTTTCTTGTAATTTGGCCGTGTTTGCCTCCAATCTTCATACCTTTAATTTTCTTGTCATTTACTTTCCTGTTCAAAAGTAACAAAGGACCTTTCAAAGCCTTTGGCAATTCACTTATCGATCCATTCTAGGCGTGAGCAAAAGAAACTGCCCGGGTTGGACCTAACCGTCCAGTTCTGAGTGGTTTCCAAAGGTACTGATTTGGTTCCCAGTTCTAGGTGTGGAATCGCCCACCCGGACCACTCATACTGGACCGATTTTTTTAATTTTTTATTTCTTAAAAATATAATAAAAAACCCTAATCTATCTCCTATTTCACAAATGAATGCCCTTCAAAATTGAAGCGGCTACGTTTACTTATGCACGTGAGCAAAATGACAATAACAAATCAAAACACAATAGTAGTTGCTCATTCCAACTAAATTTTGCCACAAATTAGAAAAATCATTGTGAAACCTATAATGTTACACGTAACTCACTGATTATAGAAACGCATTGATTATCGAGAACAATGACAAATAAAAAAATTAATATGCCACTGATTCCAATGGGCACCAGTCCAATTCTCGATTCCATAAACTGACAATTGGTCTGTCCAATTCTCGATTCCTAGAGAATCGAATTGCCCGAGAATTGATCACTGCTAATCCATTCATATTCTAGAAGGTACACTATCGACTTTTCGGTGAAATATGTTCACATATGCCTTCTCCCATGGTCTCCTCCCTGCCGAAACCATGATAGCAAATTTAGTAATTGTAATGATTAATGAGATTTCCTACCGAGTCCAAATACCAATACACACTTGGCGTTTTTCAAATTGGAAAATTGACAAAAATAGTCCATGAAGCCCAATATGCAATTTGATCCCTGAATTTTTAATTTGTTCAATATGATCCATGAACTTTAACCCAATATGCAATGTGGCCCCTGAACTTTTAATTTGTGCAATCTGATCCCTAAACTTTCGATATATGTTTAATTTAGTCCTTGAAGTATATAAAAATGTTCAATATAGTCTTTCCATTAATTCAAGTTCAGGGACTACATTCAATATTTTCATATAGTTCAGAGACTAAATTAAACATGTACCGAAAGTCTAGGGACCACATTGAACAAATTAAAAATTCATAGACCATATTGATCATTAGGCTAAAGTTCAAGGACTACACTGAACAAATTAAAGTTTAGAGACCACATTGCACATTTGGCCAAAGTACATAGACTGTTTGTATCATTATCCCTTTCAAATTCGAGTCCATGAATATATTTTATTGAACTCACCTTGACTCAAAAGTTGAAAGTCGAAGCTATATTGAATTATAGACCAATTAGTTGATCAACTACTCCTTTGAGCTCTAAACATGCACGCTTGAACATTCTCCTTCCTATTCGTAGAAGAACAATTAGTGAAATTAAACATTAGTCTCAACTTTGCAACTAACTTTTCTTTAGTCCCAACGAATTAAGGCCACTTTGGAGGGGTGATAAAGTCGCACAAGAGCCCACAGGGACATGTTCAAAAACAGAACTGTCTGTAGCTTATCCATCTACTTTGTACTCGAACTCTTATCATGAGGTTAATGTTTGACATTATGTGAAGTGTGAACCCACCTAATAAACTTCCATATATATATATATATATATGGATCAATGTAATAGGAACTAGACACCCTTTCAAAAATAAATCCAGAGCTATCATCTAGTGGAAAAACATAATATTGATTTTGGTGCGGCTAAAGTTTGAGTGACATATTTTACTGGACATCCATATGATAATTTATTGAGGTTGTTGTTTTGCTTCTTTAATTATTTGCTTCAGAAAACACATTGCAGGAAAGCCAACTCATGGGTTGAAATGCTCTACAGAATCGGTTCGGGGAAACCCGAAGGCTAGAGAGCCAAGGCCCCACGCATGTAATGATTTTTTAGAATAACTTTCGAAATTACGTTATTTTAAAACTAAAGCAAGCACTGTCTAAGTACGCGTCTTTAGTCAATTGTATAAGCATACACGTAATGAATGGGGACTCAACGCGTATTTTTATAACTCCTTGCATACTTACATGACACTAATACACATATGGTATGGGAAGTCATGCCGGGATGTAAAACGATGAAGGAATTTTCATGATTACGTCTTCGGATAAGTTAGAATTGCATTAATAAGTTTACGAAATTATTTGATAATGGCATCCGAAGGATTTAATTAAAAAGTGTGATACCGAAAGGGCATTGTGAGGATGCTGACCTGACCTGTCCCCACACGTAACCTAATCTTCGGACCGCAAGCTTGGTTTTCATAAATGAGCAATCCTTTTACATGTACATTTAGGTTTCCAATCAACCTATCTTCTTTAAATTGATTGGTTACGACTCCATCCCTGTTTTGAAAAAACAAACCCGAGTTTCTTCAAAACTTCCAAAACTCTTTAGCAACCACGTAACTGCGCTTCCTGCCTAACGGGACCCGAATGACATTGCCATTAGATTCTCAAACTCAATCATGGGAACTATCGAGTTAAATTCCTTCTGGGCAATTTAGGGTATGGTCTCTCATTTCCTCTGAAGATGGTAAGTCCGTGTGAGCCTTGATGACAGGGTTCATTGAACGAAGATTAACTAAGGATATATGTAGAACTACTTTTGGCACTTGAGACCTAACAGTCAACTCTCTACATGCAATCAATATCTAATACATTTCTCTTATCTCTAATCTATATTTTAATAACCTAATCTTGCAATTTTCATAATAATTGCAACTTTCATAAGGGGACGCAAAGGTCGCTTTGCAAATAATTGCCCTCGAGCCAAGAAGAAAGGTATACACATGCTACAGACCCTTGAAATGAAGATAGGAGTTCCTCTATGGGAAGATGATGTTAAATCAATTGGAGGACGAACCTTCTAAAAAGAATCATCTGTGCTATCCAAACCATTCCGGAGACCAGCGACATCGACTACTCTAGTAACCCAGATGATGACTAATATGTTTTTTCCAAGAACAGGAATTCCAGACGTCCAATAATACCAATAATTCCAAATTAGTATACATGTGTCCTATTTATGCCAAACTAATACAAAAATTCTCAAGCCGATGCACCCTTAACACATTTATCCCAAATTAATTTCTGTGTAAAAAAAAACCAAAACTGGTATATCCATCTCACTTTTAGGCCAAACTAATTTTCTTGTTACAAAAAATTAGAGATTTTAGCAGATTTTCGAAACTTAAGGAAGCTCTTAGAGCAATCTTAGAAGATTTCCCAATCTATGATTTTGGTGGTTTGAGATTTTTTTGTGACATAAATATAAGTTTGGATAAAATGTGGTATAGGTGCACTAGTTTGAGATTTTATGTGACACATAAATTAGTTTTTTTTTATGTCGAAACACATAAATTATTTTGGATAAATGTGATACGGATATACCGGTTTGAGATTTTTTGCAATACGAAAATTAATTCGGGATAAATGTGATACATATATATCAATTTTGGAATTTTGATGGTATTAACTCTAAAAATAGTGATTCTTCAAAGTTATCCATTAATCTCTGGCTAAAATATCTGGAATATGATTTCGACATTACAGCCGAAATAAGCAAAGTCTAAAAGGAAATGCATAAACACACTAAGCAAAGCTCATTTTTTAATTATTTAATTAAGACATGTCAAAGATGTATTGGACCACGCATGAAATCAAATCGATTAGACAACTGAAGTAACTTAATTTGTTAATAAGTCAAATTATCATCTCTAAAACATTGACAGTCCTAATTTAAGAAGGGGTACGCAAAATGGACCGCTCAAACTGGAAATTACTCAGACCAGACCAAACCAGACCAAATCGACAGTCCGACTCTCGGAAGTATCGGTCCGATTCTCGGTTCCAAAAGGAACCAGATCGAACCGGATTGACTACATATATATATATATATATATATATATATATATATATTGAGTTGTTTAGAGCAAAAGTAGAATTCATTTGGGGAAATTAGTATGAGGTTATGTTCCCTTGTGAAGATTAATCCTCCACTTTAAAACTTTGAGGTTACTTTCTCCTAAAAATTATGTAATGAGTGTAAGTAGTGAAAAAAAAGTGACCGGTTCCGTTAGACCAGACCCGGTCCGGTCCGATTTCCAGTTCTAGGACTAACTGGTCCGGTCAGGTTCATAATTTTAGAAACTGGACTAGGTTCCCAGTTTCAGATTGGACCAAGAACCGATCACCCCTAAATTTAAGTAAAGTAAATGATTGCAATTCATGGCTTTCCTCAATTTGATGTCTCTCCTGGAAATTAGAAGGTCAAAATTTATAGTTGACTCACTCAGGAGTGTTTTTCACGAATTTAAAACATGGAAATTTCAAACGGTTGTAAAATCCTCTATCCTTTTAAGATCCACATAGCCCTTGTACCAGTGTTAGAAAATATTACTAGTAAATGCATCACCTTAAACTATATTTTACAATTTATATAGTTATGATCCAAATTAATTGCTTCTAGGATTTTATTTTTTACCATGAAAATACATAAATTTATGGTGCGACAATCTTTTTAAGTTAAGATTAATACCATTAAATATCCAAAACCGGTACCCAACAACATATTTATCCTAAACTATTTTTCATTGTGAAAAAAAAACACAAACCGGTACCCTGTGACAAGCTTATCGCAAATTAAAAAAAAATGTCAAATTACTAATCTACCATAAACTAATTTTTGTCTCATAAAAAAACCCAAATTGGTATCCTGACCTAAATTTACCATCCGTTAGCATTCCATTCAATATTTTCGCTAAAGTGCATACATGTTAATGCATGTGGCAAATGAATGTAAGACGGATCCAACGTGGAGAGCGACACATCCGACGTGAAAAATCCACTTGCGTTGACACATAAACATCTTAAGGAAGATAGATATGGGTCGGGAGTACCAAATTTGTGGATTTTTTTTGCGAAACGGGAATCAGTTTGGAGGTTAAATTCGATGATGAGGTACCGGTTTTAAGATTTTTCGCAAGACGAAAATTAGATTAGGGTAAATTTATCGTGACGTATCGGTTTGAGATATCTTACGGGATCAAAATAATTATCGGGTAAATTTTTGGCGGTGATCAATTTTGGATTTTAAATAACACGACTCCATTTAATGTCATTTTTTTAATAAGATAAGAATCTCCTGCTTCGCTAATTCCGCTCCACCCGTAAACCCTTCTTAATTCTTACATTTTTCGGCTCTCGTCGCTCCCCTCCTCCGACCTTCGACGGCGTCCTTAAAAAGCTCGAAACGTGCGCGCTGTCCGCATAGCATCGCCGCAGGAAGAAGACGGCGGCGGCGACGGCGACGGCGACGGCGGCGACGACGAAGGTCAAGCTCGTCGACCCTCGATAGCGCCGCTGAAACAGGTGAGATTGATGCGATACAGATACACCATAGAGGAGTCAAATCTTCTCTTTGTAGTTTGTGGTTTTTCTTTCTTTTAAGAAATTGCGTGATGGGTTCCCTCTCCTAAGAGTTTTTATGGGGAAATCCCTCCCCTCAGCAACGAGGTTGCGCCAGCTAGCGGGAGTCGTCCAGCCGCAGTCCGCCGCCAGAACCCTAAAGTCGGCCAGGGCCGCGCCGGGCGGCGATCGGAGATCGGGGAGCCGGAGGGCGGCGGCGATGGAGGTGGAGACCAGCGGCGAGAAGGAGGGCAGCGGGCGCGTGCCCCTGTCGGAGGTGGTGTCCGACTGCGTAAAGCGGTGGTTCAAGGACTCGCTCAAGGAGGCGAAGGCCGGGGATGTGAATATGCAGGTCTTGGTGGGTCAGATGTATTACAGCGGCTATGGAATTCCCCGGGATGCTCAGAAGGTATCGAATTTCGTTGTTTAGTTCTTGTTCTGCTTGAGGGAATTATGCCGGTGGTGTTGTAGGGTTTGCTTATTGGTTTTTGCTCTTACATTAGGCTGCTTGTAGGGGGTATTTAGTTGCGTTTTGCTTCGTGAGCTTTGCACAAGGGTATTAAAGGAGAGAATTTGAAGTTTGCCCTTGATTTTTCCTGTTTGTGATTGGCTCGGCAGATTTCTGATGTGTTTATTTCGATAGGGACATGTGGAATTTGTTGTTTTTGTCTCCTATTGCTCGAATTTCAAATCCTCATTCTCATTGATCACTGGTCTTGGTTACTGAAAAACAAAACTCATATTAGAATGAAGGTAATCATAATTTCAACGAAACAACTTCAAACACATGTTATAGGGAGTCAGGGGACAACAAAAGGAGAGGAAGAGAAAAGCAAGAACTAGAAATTTACCATTTATATGCAAAAGGAGTCTTTTTTAAACCTGAAGTTGCAAGAAAGCCGAACAGTGATGGCTGACATGGCCCTCTCTCTTGGACTGAACGATGTCTTAAGTTCTGAACATCTGTGGTTGCTCAGTCTTAAGGGAACCTTGCAAAATTAAGTTAATTGTTCATTTCATGTAATTACGCATTCGTCCATGGTTTTTAAAATTACACTTTTGATCCGTGTTTTTAAAAAGTTACACTTTGCAGCATGTTGTTTGTGTAGTAGAGACTGACGTTTTAAATCCCGTGTTCAGCCCTGGAACTGCAAAAGGCCTTATGGTGCTGTTACAATTGTAGAACTAAATCTGTCTTCTGGACAACGACAATTTCTTATGTTTGGAAACCAACTGATGCACATGCTCACTTCCTCTATTTTTCTACTCTCATACTGTCACCACACACTATTTCTGTGATTCGCTATATTTATCTGATTCTTCAGGATGTTTTCAAGTATCAATAATATTATATGAGGGCGAAAGAAGAAAAGTGTTCTTGGAAATGCAGATGCTAAGTGTAATTATGTCTGCTCTATGAGATGCACAATGTAGCTTTCCACTTTTCTTATTGTTTTTCCAGGTCCAGATTTGCATGTTTATTTCTATGTTTATTTTGTTTTTCTATCTATGTATTTGTAATGAAGAGTGATTCTAACTTTTGATTTTTTTTTTGTGAGTTTAGGGAAGAATTTGGATAACCAGGGCATCAAGGGTTCGTTCTTCTGTATGGAAAGTTGGCGATAAGCGTCCAGGTTGATTATGCACATTTGTATTATTCAGACCTATTTTTGTTTGCAGTCACTGATTATACATGATACTTTCCTGGTTTTCAATGCAATCGATGGTTACTTATGGTGCTGTTGTTTGGTACTTTGGTCATATTATTAGGTTATAATGCCAGTGACTCAGATTCAGATGAGATAAAAGACAATTCCGAGGGGCCGAAGCGCTCATGACGTTTGTTGGTAATTTCATTTCTTAACCTCTCACTCTTTCAGTTAACATATATCATGGTCCTTGCCAAGGAATTTGTGAAATCCATCTTTGATTGTGTCCTGAGACTTCTTTCTTTCACAGAATTCTTCAACTTCTTTTAGCATCTCATGCTAGTAGTGGTGACCAGCTTGGTGCGTTTATATTTTCAGCTGAAAGCTGAATACTTTTTCTTCCACCATTTGCCCTTTTTATTTGTCTAGTCATGGTGTAGTTGCTCTTTGTTGGTAGATTCTCTATTTCTTGTGTAATGACATTGTTGATCTGCTGCTGCCAATGTTTATACTTCACGTAGTTGATCATTTGTCGAGAAGTTAAGCATGTGTCTTTATGGTACTAGTGACAAGGTTTTGGCTTTCATTGGAATTGAAGGGGAGTGTAAAAATTACCATTTTGTGCTAGAGTCTTTAGCATTTTGCTGTGCTTGATTTCTAGATTAAGGAGTTATATTGGGGCATATGTAAGTATAGGGTTGATCTCTCCTCTTAAGAAGTTTTGTTAATTAGCCATAATACCTAAGATATTTTGCAACCTGTCTCTATTTCCTTCACCATAGCATTTTTTCCTTCATATAAATCTAATTTATGATGGTTTGAATTAGAATTGATGTGCGTGATTATCAGTCCATAAGACGTTTTCCTCGTGAAACTTTATAAGCATAAAGAGGAGAATTTATTGCCAGAATAACTAGCTTTTGTAACTAGATGTTGAGAATAGCTACCTTTACTTGACAATGCATGAAAGGCTAGCTTTGTAGCCAAGAATTTGATTTTAAACAGGGCATGATGGATTGGAACTCAAATTCACCAAATCATCCTACCAGAATTTGATTTTGTTTCACCTGTAGCCTTTGATAAACACATCTGAACTTGATTAAATGGCTTTCCTATTGCAGGAGACTCTTATGAACTGATTGAATTTGTCGATAGATTTCTGGGTGCATAGATATCTGGGTAGTCAAATGTCTCGCGTGATATAAGAGATAGCCTTTGATAAACCCTAGAAAATGTTAGAAGCTTAGATTTCTGGGTCCATAGATTTTCGCTATGATGGACGATGCACTGATTGAATTTGTCTTTGCGGTGCTTGCATCTTGCATTGGAATTGTTCAGGCTTGGACCTTTTTCCTTTAGGGTTTGGTAGCCAATTGTTACAAAGACGAGTTTTATTGTGCTTTCGAAGCCAAGTTTTACTTTTGGGTTAAATGAAAGTTTATCCCTTATTTCACGAGAGACATTTGTAGTATGAGAGTATTCTCAACTTCTGTCAAATCACCTGTTGTCTGAGATCAGGCAGAAGGAAACAAGGACCCATGGTCTTCTTTGTTTAATGCTATCATTTGCAGCTGAAGCTAATGGGTAGCAGAGCCCTATTTGTGTACCTTTGTATTGAGTAGAGACACTTGTGCAACTATTAAGTAATGACCGAATTACTTTGAGTTGATATTCTTATGTGGTGAGGAAAGTTGGCTGTAATTTTATGTGAGAAGTTTTGATAACAAGATCAGAGCAAGGTTCTTAACCCTAGCCGACGGAGCAGCCACTCGCCGCCGTCGACCACTCGCTGGAACATCTCGCCGGCGCTGTGGCTTGCCTCTGAACCGATCTCTCGCACGTGACTCCTCTCTCTCTCTCTCGCGCGAGGTTGCGCGACTCACCTCCGCGCGACCCACCTCGCGCGCGACTCCTCTCTCTCTCGCACGACCTCGCGCAACTCACTTCAGCGAGACCCACCTCAGCGCGACCCACCTCGCACGAGTCAGGCGACTCTCTCGCGTGAGTCATGCGACCCTCTCGTGCAAGGTAGCACGATGATCTGAGGTCTCGCGGCTTCTCACTCTTTGTTCTGCTCCAGCTTGAGGGGGAGTATTAGAAGTATAAAGTGTAAAGTTGTCTTTAGAATCTTTAGGGTTTATTTTGATGTATATATTGAACTTTATTGAATAATACTTTTACTTTTCCCTCTCACAGACCTGGTCGAGAGACTACTTTTGTGCCTGTTTACTTACATGATTTTCGGGCTGATTGTCTGCTTTACGTTTCTGTTGTTGATTTAAATCATGTTCAATAGGCTGTGAATTGCTTTGTTTGGGGATGTAGCATTCTTTTTTGTGATTTTGATAAACTGGCATTTAGCACTCTTTTTGTCTAATCTTGTAATGTTGCCTGCTGTAGGTACTAGGGACTACTTGGGGCCGTGCATGTATCTGTGGCAAGTTTTACCTTTTCTTCACTTTTTCCCCTTCATCTACCATGTAATCAGTCTTACTCCAATTGTTTTAGTCAAGGAAGGTACATTTATTTCACTTTATCTGATTTCACATTTGCACGAGGTTGGTTGGAATACCTTTTTTGGCCTTTTGGCTAATGATCAAGTGAGAGGTTGGTTTGGGGGCTTCGTTTTTCTCTTCTTTTTGTTTTTTGCTTACTATGTGGGGGTATATACTCGATGGAGTAAGAATCTCAGAGTTACAATTGATGATTAAGCTGCACTGACAAACCGTTGTCAATACAGAGAAGTGCTTGTGTATAGTGTATACCTTTCATCCAGTGTTACGATATTTTTTCGTCTTTAGAGGTCAGCAACTTGGACCCCTGACCATCTTTGCCCACCCTTCCTGGCCACTGTGGCAGCTTGTGCAGTGACTTCTCCGCTTTTTGATTAATTTGAGCAGCTCGTGGGAAAGAAAATTTTATTTTTAGCGAAGTTATTTGGTGTTAGACTCAAGGTGGGTGAATGATGTCAACAACTTTACTAGATTTCTCATCATTTGACATATTTCGTGGGAGTGCTATCTGAATGATGTTTCGGGTACCTCGCAGTCATGAAAATGAATACCTGGTTTGCTGTGAAATGTTTGAATCTCTGAGGCTTAAATGAGAAGGGATAGAAGGGAGAAGCTGCTTTTTTTTTTACCTTGAAAGTCTTTAACAAGGCTCGGTAGGGACAGGATGACAAGCTTCATTTTGTTGTCAGTGTAAGAAAGCTCGCTTTGGTCTGTACGTGAGTTTTGGCCTTGCATTGACTGCACCAAATGCAGAAATGCTCGTTGGTTCTGCCAGTTCGGATGCTCTTGAGAAATACACAGTCGACTCTGCTCGCGGAAAGGAAACTCTTACAAGAAATTTGGTCCACCACAGACTGATCAACTCTTGACCGTTGATCTGGTGGGTTCTATTCAATTCGGGGCTTAGACCATTCAACCGTGGTCATCCGGTCCATGGCGAACCGGATCAAGATGAGAAATACAGGTCGTTGTCGAAATGATCTTTGACATTGCATCTGAGCCATTTCATTTGCTCACCTCAAATTGTGTGGACTGTGGTGACTTGGTATCTCGGATTACGCTCGAATCCAGCGGACAGGCTGCTTTCGACGGCGAATGGAAAGAGATTCGGCACTAGTGCGAATGTTTAGTCTCGGTCAGTGGAATGGACCATGGTAATCTTTTTAGCACTCGGGTTCTGGTGGGGGCCTCCTGTTTGAAGTCTTGCAATGCTCGAATCAATGTCCGAGTAATCTTGGAATTGAACTCACTGAGAACTCTAATTTTTCTGCGGAAGTCACGTGAACTGTTAAGGCTAGACTAGTTGGTAACTTAATCGGAGAAAAATGGTATGTCACTTAAATTAAGGTGATAATTTATTTTAAGAGTTGCAGTACGTTTGAAACGTTAGTAGGTTATGTATATAAGAGTTAGTAAGTTATTGGGGAGAAGGCTAAGGTACTTTTAATATACTGTACTCAACACTTTAAAAAAAATATATGAACTTTAAAATGTACCTAATAAATATTGACACCTAAATTTTGGCATCCCATTTAGCAATTCATTGCATAAAAAATTAGGGATCAACCCCGACCCCTAGCAAAAATAATTATTAAATGGCAGATAAATATAATGAGCATTTGTATTAGTAGTTAATTAAGCCCATATAGTTTGCATAATAATTGGACCAGCGGTAGACGGGTTTATGTGAATAGTCAAGAGCATACTTGGAGAGAGTTTCATGGAGATCTTGAGAATTCGGCCACACGAGGAATTCGGATCTCATTCGGCCAATCCTTGAAAAGTTTGAAGTCTGTGTGAGTCGAGATCATCCGACAGTATTCCATTCCCTCCCAGACCGCCGTGACTGCCCTTTGCTCCGCCACGCTTTGCAAACTCTCACGTCGCGTCTCGCTTCCACTCCTGCATCGTCACGTAACAGCCCTGTCCAGCGTCCGCGGCACTCCTCGGCAGCGAGCCCCGGCGACACTAGGCGTAACCCAGTCGGTTTCAGATGCGCTTCCGGCACGTAGCTAGTAACGGCAGTCCCTGCAGGTTTCGGTGCCGTGCCCGGTCCCGGTGTCCAATCGAAGGCGATCACGGGAGGCTCGGTCATTGGAAAAACTCAGAAGGAGGGTATGAATTGGTCGTATAAATTCGTGTACTTTGAGTTTCTTGCAGGTAGACCCACGCAGGAAATGAGAAAAGGAAGCACTTGCTGGAATTTTGATGAAAATCATTAGGAGATAAGTGGAGAATTGGGGACAGAGGCCATGATTCGGTCAACTAGAAGGTAGAAACCCACTCGGTCAAACCATCTACCTGTGATCGCATTCGACACGAGGACTCAAGTGGTTTGCTTACTATCTTCCACGTCTCGTCTATCTCATGACACCGCACATCCAATCGCACAGGTCCGGCCATCGAAAATCCACGGCCAAACCGCGGCTGTCACCACCGCAGCACCCCCTGGCCCCGTGAGCTGCCACCGCCGAGATGAGCACCGCCGATCTAGCACCACCGCGCTGGCCAATCCATGGGCCACCCACCGCCAGCCGCTGGTCATCGTTCGAGGCCGTCTGTCGAGTTCAAATTTGGAAAGTGAATCTTTGAATTACGTAACGATCTCGTGCGATATCGATTTGATTGATTTTCGTTACCAAATTTGATTGATTTTCATTATTTTCAAGTGATATTGTCTATCTCCAAGATTTTTAGGATAAATTAAATTAGGAAATTAACAACGTGCATAAGTTGGAAATCCGATCTCTAATCCTGAGATACGATTCTTGATCACACGGAAAATCAGCTAATCCTATCTATAATTCTTTGTTACGATTTTTGTTACCAAATATGGATTGATTGGATGTGCTCTAGTAATTCGGTGTTATCTTTAGTTGATTTGCTTGGTTTGATTTGATTGATTCTTATCTAGAAAATATCAACCAAAAAAAAGATTAGATATAATTAGAATAGATAGTCAATAAGATTTGAGTAGATTTTTTAGATAACGAAGTATTTTTAAACTAGATTGCATGTTTAGATAATATTTCATAATAAATTAGAATAAACTTTAGGGCGTGCGTGATAATCATTCTATTTCTAGCAAGATCTATTTTTCTACTCTTAAGAACATGTTTGAAACCAAAATCCGATTGGTAACACAATTTCATTTTTCTATTTTTGGAACAAATTTTAAGTTCAGAAATATCTTTGGAACATAAATGAGAAGTAAAAATTTTCTACTTTTCTATTTCTAGAACAAAAAGAGAAATGAAAACTCTTCTTATCACTCGCCCTTGTCTCCTGCTGCCCGCCGCCTCCCGTTGGCTGCCACCAACCCCTGCCGATCGTCGCCTCCCACCACTGACCGTCGGCCACTGATGAATGGAAAAGAGCATAAGAGAGAGATATTTAAGAAGGCCTATCAAATGAATTTCTGTTCTTGGAAGAAAAATTTTGTGTCGTTATCAAACGCATATCTCTGTTCGGAAACTCATCCAGGAACAGAAATAGAAAATCTATTTCTGGCCATAAATCTATTCTAGAAATAGAATGCTTATCATTTGCACCCTTAGCATCTTTTTGTCGACAGATTGCAAGCTAAGATAGGATTACTTAGTTAGGATTCTATTCCAATTTAAATTAGTTTTTGGCCTAGTTTAATTCCTAATATGAATTAGATGATATCTTAATATAGGTAATTTATTTTCATTATTTTCTGATTACGAATTTTAATGAAAATACCAAAAATATCATGCGCATGTCATGTTGTTTAGATGGCATCATCCATGCCATGTCATTATGATATGTCATTGTATGCCATGTTATCATGCTACGTCATGTATGCCATGTCAGAACGTGTGCCACGTCATCTTCTATGTCATCACATATGCTATGTGACTGCTCGCATGTCATTTAGCAAGTATATGTTAGGATTATCTAATGTATGTCATATTAGAATAGGAAGCACTTGCCTCGTGGATTTTCCTTTAGACCTTGAAAAGTGGATTATTCTTGATGGTGGACCAAGAGGCCCTTCATACTCGGCTGGTTCATCCTTTAGGCCTTAGTGGTGAGCTTCCCTTATCCGAAATCGTTTATCTTTGACTGGTAATTCGTCCTTTAAGTCTTAGTGAACTTCGTTAATACCGATCTTTATCCTTGATTGGTGATTCGTCCTTTAGGCCTTGGTGGTGATCGTATTCTATTCTGCATTTTCATTTATCCATCGACATCCATTCCATACGTTTTGATCTATCTGTACTTCTTTCGACATCACTCAAGACATCAATCGCCCATCCCGCACGCGCATCAAAAGGCTTACAACATTTCATCACAATGTAGTTCACAGTTTTGTAAATGAGGCAGACGATACATGAACACAGTAGTTGGCTTCTTGGAAGATACAAGGGAGGTCTGTGGTAATAGGTGTGGATTTTCTTTCATGTGGTTATTCGGGCATTCTCAATCTGCTTTCTAGCTTCCTTCTCGGTACTTTTTACATTACCATTATATGTAAATACAAAGCTCTCATTTCCCATCAAACAATTACTGAGGAATGTAGTAACTGAAGGCTGAAGCTATTTAGGTCGCAAATGATAATAATTGTGTTCTTGAGAACAATTTCTAGCGAATAGATTTTTCTATTTATATTCCATAGACGAGTTTATAAGTAGTGAAACGCATTTGATAACGACACGAAATTTCTGTTCCCGGAACAGAAATTCATTTGATAACAGCATAAATTTTTATTTCGTAGGATAGAAATCCATGGAATCTCCAGCATATTATAATCCCTTGTCATTTTATTGGAAATACTTTTCCTAAGCATGTTCATCTTGGTTCCCTCCTCGGTCGATGTATCATCCGTAACCTCATTTTGTGTAGGTCCAAACGGGTACTTCGTATCTCTATATAGGGAAAAGTCCCTCCTGTCTTAATCAAGGATGCAATTATGGATAGCACAATATGCAATTACAATAAGTGCTTACTTTTGAATTGTTAATGAAGGCATGTATCGCAAAATGAAGAAGCGATTCTTGCCACAAATGATATCAATAACATTCCTTAGTAAAGAATGCCTATAGTTGAACTATTCTATTGTAGTCTTGTTTGAACACCCTTTTGGGTTGTGGCTTTGAGGAGGCATTCTTGTCCTTCAACCCCTTCAATAACCCGCCCTTCTTAATTGCTGAATCATCTTGTTCTTGTGCCTCTTCTTCTTCCGCTGCTTCTTCATCTTCCATGTCAGCGAAAACAGGGTGAGTGAGGATGCCGTTGAACAACTAAGTTCCTCTTAGGGCATCGGTGAGTGGCAAGTGACCCTCATGAGTGTCCTCCTTTAGCTCCCACATGAACTCAATTGGGAATGAACTGTAATTGTATTGCTCAACCACTGTATCTAGCTTATTCAACCACTCAACCTTGATGAAGAACCTCATGAAATCCTTCTTGGCTTTGTCCCAAGGCCTTTTCTGGTTGTTGTATCCAAAGCGATCATTGTTGTGGCGACGCCATAGGTCGTTGATCGCCTTGAGGTCGGCTACAAAGATGAATTGGACCTCGAAGAAGAAGATGTAACCGCGCTTAATGGTAGTGTCGCTGGCCAGGGCAATGAGAAGATGGCGGGTCTCCTCGTCGGCTTGCCGGAAGTTCTTGGCAGGTGAGGTGGCGCTCAAGGAGGTTGAGGGAGGTGGAAGAAGGGGAGGGGTTGGTGGAGGTGGCGGCATTAGTGATGGTGGAAGATGAGAAGGAGGTGGTGGGGGAGAGAGAAAAGGTGGTGGTGGTGGTGGAAGGATAGTTTTTATTTCTGTTTCTATTCTAGAAATAAAGAAGTAGAAACATTTCTGTTCCAAACTTATTTCTTTGTTAAATCCCATAAATTGAAAAATGAAATTGCGTTGCCAAACGGATTGCTATTTCAAACCTCTTCCTGAGAACAGAAAAATAGACAAACAGAGAAACATAATAGTTATCATACACGCCTTTACTTGTTGCTTCCTATCATTCTACGATAACTCAAATGCGTCTTGCTTTAGTACATTAATCTCTCGAATACCTATGTGTTCTAGGAAAATTTGATGCCAATTTCTTTTTAGATTATGATTTTTCGGTGCCTTAAAGCTATCAAGTTGAAAGTATGTTATGTTCCATGCAGATGACCCTTCTACTGGCCGAGCTCGGCCTTTTCAACTTGCTCCATCAATTGACAAAGTTACAAATTGGCTAAAGCCTACTCCTTTGCCATGAATTTTGTTGAGTTACACAAGGTTTGACTTTTTCTGAACAATTCTCAACAACATATATGGATTTAGTAAGACCTTCAGCACCATATCCAAGCATGGCATTAGGTCTTTCATATAGTACATTTACATATGAAGAGCTAAAAATAGCAATAGATGGTTTCTCTAATTTCAACCTACTTGGCCAAGGTGGTTTTGGCTATGTTCTTCAGGGAGTGCTTTCAAGCGGGAAAGTAATTGCAATCAATCAAATAGAAGATGGAAATAGACGAGGGGAGAGGGAATATCAAGAAGAGGTTGAGATCATTAGCCGCTTCCATCACAGACACATCGTTTCCCTTGTTGGTTACTACATTTCTACTACTCATTGAGGGAATTTCATTCACCGTGACATCAAGGATTCTATATTCTTCTAGACTTCAATTTTGAGGAAAATGTATAATGTGCAATTGTTTAATCATTATATAATAATATCGGTCATCTAGGCTATTTACTGAATTCAATACCACATTATCTAGTTAGTTCCTTAAGTTATTCATTTACTTCATATCTTGAAAAGCAATTTGCATCCCTCCAAAGTCCTCAGTACAAGACGAAGATAAGAGAAACGACAAAAGATCTTTGGGCTACAAAAGTTGGTTTCTTGATGGAATCATTAGGAGAACGAAATAATAGACTTTTCGTACACAATCATTTTTGGCATTAGGATTAAATTTTCCATGCAGGATTTAATTTTATCGTTTGAAGCTATTTGGATGTGGATTATACAAGCTGGCATACTAATTCTATGTTGCAGATTTTGGACTTGCAAAGTTTGCTTTTGATAGAGATACTCATGTATCCAATCGAGTACATGGAACTTTTCGGTAAGGCCATTTCTCGTAAATATGATTTGTCTAATTTCGTACCACTAGTGGTTCAGTTTATTTATTTCCTCTTTGAGCATATATTAGTTTTGCCATCTTTTGCTCATGTAAGTCTGCCGAATGCAGCTACCTAGCTCCAGAGTATGTGTTTAGTGGAGAGCTCACAGAGAAATCGGATGTCTTTTCTTTTGGTTTGGTGCTTCTAGAGTTGATAATTGAACGTTGTCCGGCTGACAAAAATTGACCTTTTGTAAAGGATAGTGTCAGAGGCCAACAGTTTCCTAGCCAAGATGGTTTTGGCTATATTCATAATGGAGTGATTTCGAGTGGGAAAGTAGTTGCAATCAAGCAGTTAAAAGCAAGGTGGTTTTTGGGATGTTCATAAGGGACTACTTTCGAGCGAGAAAGTAGTTGCAATCAAGGAGTCAAAAGGTGGAAGTGGACAAGGGGAGTGAGAATTTCAAGCAGAGATTGACATCATTTACTGCATCCATCATAGACACCTTGTAAACCTTGTTGGTTACTGCATTTCTAGTGCTTTGAGAATTCTTGTATACGAGTTTGTTCCAAATAGCACGTTAGAATTTCATTTGCATGGTGCGTATGACTTTGGAGAAATAGATGTATGTCTTTCATGTGATCATGTTGTTTCTAATATCAATCACCTCTCTCTCTCTCTCTCTCTCTCTCTCTCTCTCTCTCTCTCTCTCTCCTCTCTCTCTCTCTCTCTCTCTCTCTCTCTCTCTCTCTTACCTTCTTTTCAAGTTCACACTTGTAACTTTCTTGATATGTAAGGATTCTAGATACCATGCAACTTTGATATTGTATGGTTAATGCCTTTTCGAAATGTTGTTGGAATAGTGGGACCTGTTTATAGGCTCCTTTCATTTTGGAATAAGGAATTCATATATCAAAGTTATTTATCTAACAAATTGGCAATATACTGGGATTCTATTTAATTTCATTCTCCATTAAATTAAATTGTGATTGTTATTTCCAATTGTTGTTGTCCATGACGACAACAACAGCCAAGCCTTCACCCTATAAGGGGCAAAAATTCCCTACCATGAGAAAAAAAAAGGGAAAATTCTTAAGTGATTTTGGTGAAATGGATAACAAACCCCGACACTACAGCCAACTAACACTTTTATAGCAATTCCATAATAATCAACTAACTTGATCTCCACTAAGACACGCATGCATAGGCAACATAGGATGCTTAGTTATTTTGGAGCTCAAAATCTAATTGAAAACATTATATTTATTATAATTGGAAGTATAGGAAAGGATCGCCCAACTATGGGTTGGCCTATGAGAATAAAGATTGCTTTAGGTTCCGCAAGGAGATTGACATATCTACATGAGAACTGTAAGCATGCTTTTTAAACATTATCTAATAAATTTCACGGTTCATCTTTATTGGATTCACTTTTCAAGTAATCCCAAAATCATTCACATGACATCAAGGCTTCTAATATTCTTCTAGATTTCAAATTTGAGGCAAAGGTATGATGCGCAATTGTTTAATCATTACATAATAATATCGGTCGTCTAGGCTATTTATTGAATTCACTACCACATTCTCAAGTTAGTTCATTAAGTTATTGATTTACTTCATATCTTGAAAAGCAATTTACATCCCTCCAAGGTCCTCAATATAAGTCGAAGATAAAAGATACGCCAAAAGATGTTTGGGCTACAAAAGTTGGTTTCTTGATGAAATCATTAGGATAACGAAATAATAGACTTTTCGTCTACAATCATTTTTGGAGTTGGGATTAAATTTTTCATGCAAGATTTAATCTTGTAGTTTGAAGCAATTTGGATGTGGATTGTACAAGATGACATATTGATTCTATGTTGCGGATTTTGGACTTGCAAAGTTTGCTTTTGATACAGATACTTTACGTATCCTGTTAAGTAATGGGAACTTTTGAGTACGGTCATTTCTCGTACATACGATTTGTCTAATTTCATACCATTGATGGTTGAGTTCATTTATTTCCTCTTTGAGCATATATTGGTTTTGTCATCTTTTGCTTAGGTAAGTCTATCGAATGCAGCTACCTAGCTCCAGAGTATGCATTTTGCGGGGAGCTCACTGAGAAATCGGATGTCTTTTCTTTTGGTGTTGTACTTCTAGAGTTGATAATTGAACGTTGTTCGGTTGACAAAAATTGACCCTTAGTAGAGTATAGTGTCATAGGCCAGCATTTCCTTGGCCATGGTGGTTTTGGGTATGTTCATTAGGGACTGCTTTTAAGTAGGAAAGTAGTTGCAATCAAGTAGTTAAAAGGTGAAAGTGCACAAGGGTAGAGGAAAAGCAGAGATTGACATCATTCACTGCATCTATCATAGACACCATATAAACCCACTTGGTTATTGCATTTCTGGTGCTCTGAGAATTCTTGTATATGAGTTTGATTCAAATAGCACGTTATAATTTCATTTGCATAGTGAGTATGACTTTAGAAAAATAGATGTATGAATAGATGTATGCCTTTCATGTGATGATGTTGTTTCTAATATCAATCATCTCTCTCTCTCTCTCTCTCTCTCTCTCTCTCTCTCTCTCTCTCTCTCTCTCTCTCTCTCTCTCTCTCTCTCTCTCTCTCTTCAAGTTCACATTGGTAATTTTCTTGCTTTGTATGGATTATAGCTACTATATAAATTTGATATTCTATGGTTAATGCTTTTTCGGAGTGTTGTTGGAATAATGAGACCTATTTATAGGCTCCTTTCATTTTGGAATAAGGAATTCATATATCAAAGCTTTTTATCTAACAAACTAGCAATACACTGAGATTCTGTTTATTTTCATTCTCCATTAAATTAAATTGTGATTGTTATTTCCAAATATTGTTGTCGGTACAACTGGCAAGCCTTTACCCCGTAAGTAGTAAAAATGCCCTTCAATAAAAAAAAAAGGAAAATTCTCAAGTGAATTTTGGTGAAATGGACAATAAACCCCGAGATTACACCAGCTCACACTATCATAGCAATTCCATAATAATCAGCTAATTTGATCTCCACTAAGATGTGCATGCATCGGCAACATAGGATGCTTAGTTATTTTGGATCTCAAAATCTAATTGAAAACATTCTATTTATTATAACTGTAATTGCAAGAAAGGATCGCTCAACTATGGATTGGCTGCGAGGATAAAGATTGCTTTAGGTTCTGCAAGAGGATTGGCATATCTTAATGAGGCCTATAAGTATGCTTTTTTAAACATTATCTAATAAGTTTCGCGGTTCATCTTTATTGGATTCACTTATCAAGTAATCCCAAAATCATTCACCGTGACAACAAGGCTACTAATATTCTTCTAGACTTCAATTTTGAGGCAAATGTATGATGTGCAATTGTTTAAACATTACATGATAATATTGATCATCTAGGCTATTTATTGAATCATTATCACATTATTAAATTAGTTCCTTAAGTTATTGATTTACTTCAAATCTTGAAAAGCAATTTGCATCCCTCCAAAGTCCTCAGTATAAGCCGAAGATTAGAGAAAAGGAAAAGGATCTTTGGGCTACAAAAGTTGATTTCTTGATGAAATCATTAGGAGAGTGAAATAATAGACTTTTTGTACGCAATCGTTTTTGGCGTTGGGATTAAATTTTTCATGTAGTATTTAATCTTGTTGTTTGAAGCTATTTGGATGTGGATTATACAAGTTGACATACTGATTCTATGTTGCAAATTTCGGACTTGGAAAGTCTGCTTTTGATACAAATATTCATGTATCCAGTTAAGTAATGGGAACTTTGGGGTAAGCCATTTCTCGTGCATGCGATTTGTCTAATTTCATATCACTGATAGTTAGGTTCATTTATATTCTCTTTGAGCGTATAATGGTTTTGTCATCTTTTGCTTATGTAAGTCTACCGAATGCAGCTACCTGGGTCCAGAGTATGCGTTTAGTGGAGAGCTCACTGAGAAATTGGATGTCTTTTCTTTTGGTGTCGTGCTTCTACAATGGATAATTGAACGTCGTTCGGTTGACAAAAATCAACACCTAGTAGAATATAGTGTCACGGGCTAGCAATTCCTTGGCCATGGTGGTTTTGGGTATGTTCATAAGTGACTACTTTCGATCGGGAAAGTAGTTGCAATCAAGCAATTAAAAGGTGAAAGTGGATAAGGGGAGAGGGAGTTTCCAGTAGAGATAGACATCATTCACTGCATCCATCATAGACACCTTATAAACCTTGTTGGTTACTGCATTTCTGGTGCTCTGAGAATTCTTGTGTACGAGTTTGTTCCAAATAGTACGTTAGAATTTCATTTGCATGGCGAGTATGACTTTAGAGAAATAGATATATGTCTTTCATCTTATAATGTCGTTTCAAATATCAATCACCCCTCTCTCTATATATGTTACCTTCTTTCCAAGTTCACATTTGTAATTTTCTTGATATCTATGGATTCTAGCTACCATACAACTTTGATATTCTATGATTAATGCCTTTTTGAATTTGTTTTTTGGAATATTGAGACCTGTTTATAGGCTCCTTTCATTTTGGAATCAAGAATTCATATATCAAGGATGATTATCTAACAAACTGGCAATAGGCTGTGATTCTGTTTATTTTTATTTTCTATTAAATTAAATTGTGATTGTTATTTCCAAATGTTGTTGTCAGTGATGACAACATCCGCCAAGCCTTTACCTTGTGAGCGGCAAAAATTCCCTACAATGAAAAAAAATGGAAAATATCTCAAGTAATTTTGGTGAAATGGATAGCAAACCCTGACATTGCAGCCAGCTAACACTTTCATAACAATTTCATAATAATAAGCTAACTTGATCTCCACTAAGATACGTATGCAAAGGCAACATAGGATGCTTAGTAATTTTGAAGCTCAAAATTTGATTGAGAAAATTATAGTTATTATAATTGGAATTGCAAGAATGTATCGCCCAACTATGGCTTGGCCTACGAGGATAAAGATTGCTTTAGGTTCTACAAGAGGATTGGCATATCTTCATGAGGACAATAAGTATGCTTTTTTAAACCTTATTTAATAAGTTTCACGGTTCATCTTTATTGGATTCACTTATCAGGTAATCCCAAAATCATTCACCATGACAACATGGCTACTAATATTCTTCTAGATTTCAATTTTGAGGCAAAGGTATGATGTGCAATTGTTTAAACATTACATGATAATATCGGTCATCTAGGCTATTTATTGAATCACTACCACATTATCAAATTAGTTCATTAAGTTATTGACTTACTTCATATGTGGAAAAGCAATTTGCATCCCTTCAAGGTCCTTAATATAAGCCGAAGATAAGAGAAACAAAAAAAGATTTTTGGGCAACAAAAGTTGGTTTCTTGATGAAATCATTTGGAGAACAAAATAACAGACTTTCATCTGCAACTATTTTTGGAGTTGGGACTAAATTTTTCATGTAGAATTTAATCTTGTCGTGTAAAGCCATTTGGATGTGGATTATAAAAGCTGACATACTGATTCTATGTTGCAAATTTTGGACTTGCAAAGTTTGCTTTCGATACAAATACTCACGTATCCAGTCGAGTAATGTGCTTTTGGGTAAGGCAATTTCTCGTGCATACGGTTTGTCTAATTTTGTACTACTGATGATTAAGTTCATTCATTTCCTCTTTGAGCATATATTGGTTTTGCAATATTTTGCTGATGTAAGTCTACCGAATGCAGCTACCTAGCTCAAGAGTATGCATCCAATAGGGAGCTCACTAGAAATTAAATGTCTTTTCTTTTGGTGTCGTACTTCAAGAGTTGATAATTGAGCATCGTCAAATTGACAAAAATCGACCATTTGTTGAGGATAGTGTCACGGGCTGGCAATTCCTTGGCGAAGGTGATTTTGGGTATGTTCATAAGAGACTGCTTTCGAGCGGGAAAATAGTTGCAATCAACCAGTTAAAAGGTGGAAGTGGACATGGGGAGAGGAGGAAAGGTTGACATCGTTAACCGCATTCATCATAGACACCTTGTAACCTTTGTTGGTTAATGCATTTTTTGTCCTTAGAGAATTCTTTTTTACGAGTTTGTTCCAAGTAGCATGTTAGAATTTCATTTGCATGGTGAGTATGACTTTAGAGAAATAATTGTATGTCTTTCATATGATATTGTCGTTTCAAATATCAATCACCCCTCTCTCTCTCTCTCTCTCTCTCTCTCTCTCTTACCTTCTTTTCAAGTTCACACTTGTAATTTTCTTGATATGTATGGATTCTAGCTACCATACAACTTTGATATTCTATTTTTTTTTTTTTTTGGTAAAGGTAAGTGTATATATAACTTTCTCAAACACCAAATACAAGCTAAAGCTCAAACCAAGTCCTGACCCTATTAGGACATAACCTGTCCATATAGGGTCAAGAGAGGTCCAGCAAGACTATACAAGACAGAAGGGACACCCCAGGGCCCCGAATGAACAAGAGGGGGAAGAAGGTCACCCAACAAGGCTAACCAAAAGACCTACAAACAACAAAGCAGGTACAAGCCAAAGGAACACGGAAAGCTCAACCACAAAAACACAAAGGAAACAAGGGAAAGCTATACAAAGGAATGCCAACCCAGCCCATTTAAGAAAAAATGGATGGTGAGAGCCCCCAACTCCTTTGTAATCTCCTATTCAATGGTGTGTCTGCAACTCTTCCAAGGGTTGAGGCTTTATCCTTCACCACTTTGATCATATGATTGCGTATACCAGGGATGAAAGTACTCTTGTTTCGGAAAATAGAGTTGTTTCTTTCAGTCCATATTATATGACAAAGGGCTCCAAATGAGAACCTGGAGAGACGATGAGCAAATGATGATCCTCCACAAACCTTCATTGCCCATGTTATATGCTCATGCCATGGCCGGTTACGCCATGGAAGATAGCATTTAGTTGCCCAAAAAAACGCCAAGCTTCTTGTAATGGAGGACTGAAAGAAGAGGTGGTTGATTGAGTCCGGAGTAGTACCACAAAACGCACATAGAGCGGAATCAATCCTGCTATTATGAATAAGCGCAGTCTGTGTAGGCAATCTACCAAGGGAAACTATCCATAGAAGAAAGGAGTGGCGTGGAGCAAAATGATGATCCCATATGAAGGAATGCCACTGAGCGGGGAGTCCCTTTCTTCTTATATGGTTCCAAGCTATCGCCACCGAGAAGGTAGAGGATGGTTGAGGAGCCCAGATCAGCTCATCTTCAATGTCATCCTCAAAAATAGGTGGAGGTTCCGTCCAATTCAATATAGTATCCAAAGTATATGACTGCTGCCATACTGAGTCATAAAAGGCCCGAACAGACGTGTCCCGGGGAATACGAGACTGATAAATGTCCGCATCACTGAACAGAAGGCATAGGGGGCCTTTGTCGTGCCACCAATCAAACCACCATGAGACCGACCGACCATGACCAATTTTCCATCGAAAAATAGTCCGAGCAGAGCCTCGTAGGTCAAGGATTTTCTTCCACGTCCAGGAACAAAAAGTGGGCTTAGAAACAATCCAGAAGTTAGAGCTTTTTATGAAGTTCGAGTGTATCCACTTGCACCACATGGACTCCTTATCGGTGAAAAGAAGCCATATGTGTTTGAGCATCATAGCTCTATTATATTCAGTAAGTCTGCGGATCCCAAGACCTCCTTCTTCTTTAGGAAGGCATACCGTATCCCATGCGACTTTAGCGCCACCCGAACCTAATTCAGGGCCCTTCCAAAGAAATTGTCTCAAAATGGCCTCAATACCATATAGCACCGATTTAGGAAGAGAGAAGATGGTGGCCCAATACACCTGGATAGAATGCAAGACTGATCGAATAAGTTGTAGACGGCCCGCAAAAGACAAGAGCCGATGGGTCCAAGATCGGACACGCGACGTTATGGAATCAATCAAGCATTTACAATCCTCTTTACGAAGCCTCGAGGATATGACAGGCACGCCTAGGTATCGAAAGGGAAGAGATCCTTGTTGAAAACCAAGGCAAAGTAGGAGGCCACTATGTAACTCCGGGTTCCCTCCCGAGAGGTAAATATTGCTTTTCCTGGCATTTGGTCTTAGACCAGACCAATTCGAGAACAAATCAATTGCTTCCTTGATTAGTTGTATAGAACTCAAGTGCGCCTGTGCGAATATAAGGACGTCATCCGCGAAGAAAAGATGGGAGGTTCGCACTTTCTTGCAACGCCAGAACCATTTGAAGTCCGGATTATGAGTTTTATCTCTGAGCATACCGGAGAAGATTTCCATAGCTAAGACAAATAAGTACGGCGAGAGTGGATCTCCCTGTCGTATACCCCGGGTACTAGCAAAAAATCCATGAAACTCCCCATTTATAGCAACTGAGAATTTGGCGGTGGAAATGCAGGCCGAAACTAGCTTGGTAAAGTTTTCCGGAAACTTGTAAGCTGCGAGCACCTTTTGAATGAAGCTCCACTCAATCGTGTCATATGCTTTTTGGAAGTCCACCTTGATGGCGCACTTAGGAAGGTAAGCCTCATGGTGGAAGTCCGCAAACAGCTCCTGGGCGATCATAATGTTGTCACTTATTCTACGATCTCGGACGAATGCCGTTTGGGGCGGTCCAATTATCGAAGGTAAGACCTGCGCGATACGCTTTGCAAGAATTTTGGATATGCATTTATAAAGGGTGTTACAACACGCAATTGGTCGGAAATCATTCATACTCGACGCATTGGGGGTTTTCGGTACCAATGTTAATATGGTATTGTTAATCTCTTTGAGCATGCGGCCAGTTTCAAAGAAGTTCTTGATCGCCCTCAAGATTGAAGGGCCAGTAATCTCCCATGTGAGTTTGAAAAATTCAACATTGAATCCATCTGGCCCAGGAGCCTTGCCTTTGGCAAGTGAAAAAAGTGTGGCTTTAATTTCCTCATCGGTTACTGGTTGTGATAAGAATAGCGCTGATTTTCATCTAAGGTCTTGTCAATAAAACCACTCACCTCCCTGACCGAGGTCCGAACAATGGAAGAGCGCCGGTGAGTAGTTGATGAAAGTGAGATACTATATGATTTCTAACCGCCAATGGTTCTGTAATAAACTCCTCATCGTCTGATGAAACGGATAAAATTCTATTATGAAGACGTCTATGATTGACATGGTGGTGAAAGAACTTGGTATTCATATCCCCTTCCTTAATCCAACGGATTCTGGATTTTTGCCTATAAAAGGATTCTTCTTGAAGTCTTAGGTCGGAAAATATTCTTTGAAGCTCCATTTCTCTTGCAAGAAGGCTCTGGTCGAAGGGGTTCGAGTCCAAGGCCGTCTGAACAATGAATAGGTCCGATCTAGCCTGTTCTGTTCTTGTGGAAATATCCGAGAAGGAACAACGGTTCAAATGTTTCAGCTTAGACTTAAGAGCTTTAAGTTTGCAGCAAACATTGAACATAGGTGTACCCTCAATATGCATATCCCAAACTTGAGTGACTAGATCCAGAAACGTTGGATGAGAAGCCCAAAAGTTGAAAAACTTGAAAGGCTTGTTCGAAGTAGACGGTGGAACAATCTTGATCACCATAGGAGAATGGTCCGAAATACCGGGTGGAGGGAAGTTAGCTTCCGAGTAGGAGAAGATTTGAGACCAACTAGCATTGGTAAGTACTCGGTCAATTTTACGCATTTTCCGGTTGGCACCTGAGGAGTGCGACCATGTGTATCTACAACCAACATAACGGAGATCCTCCAGTCCCGCATGGTCGAGACATTCCTTAAATTCATCAAAAGCTGGAATCCACGGGGTGGAACTGCCCACTCTATCGTCTGGATCTCTAATCGCATTAAAATCCCCAGCAACAAGCCATGGGAGATCACATGAGGAGAGCTGAATAAGGTCAGCCCACAATTGTCTTCGATTCATGAAGGTGTGTTCTCCATATACTACTGTGAGCATACAAGTTTCATTAATGTGCAGCAACCTTGTTTGAGCATGAATTAGTTGAGAAGAGGAGAAATAAAGGTCCATCTCAATCTCATTTGGGTCCCAACCAAGCCATATTCTTCCAAGGGGAGAGAATTCATAATTGGACATCCAATTCCAGTTAGCAAAAAGGGCTTTAGATATCTCAATAAACCGAGAAGCCTTGACTTTAGTTTCTATTATACCAATACAACAAAGATGATTCTTCCTAATAAAGGAGCGAATTTCTGCTTGCCTAAGGGGTCCAACTAGCCCCATAATATTCCATATTCCAAAAAACATATAGGAAGAAAGGGAAAAAACTATCTCTGAGCTTTCCTTGGCCTCCTCCTTTTAGATTCCTTTTTTGAGGAGGACGGGCTAGGAACACTCATAGGGCATTTCGAGCTATGTGTAGAACCGGGAGAGGGTTTGGGCACATCCTCGAGACACCGGATGCAAACGTGCAAGATCTAGTGTTGGGGGGGGACACAAGCGGCGGCTTCCATTTCCAATTACTGTCTTCGAAGCACTAGATGCCTCTAGTTCTACTCGGGAACCAGAGGAGTCTTCAGTGGAATCCTGTGGCGTGGGTAGAGGATCCAGAATCTGCTGATCAGTACATGCAGATGGTTTCTGAGCATTGGTTTGACTCTGGCCCGCCTCAACTTCTTGGGATGGCCCCATCTCATTGGCTTCTCTCTCGGGTTCCATAGAGCAATACGGATCAATAGCCCTGCAATCTGTCCGAACAGAATTCTGTGCTGGCCGGAGAGACAGAGGTACATGGTCGGATACAGTAGCCTTCAAGGGGGGGAGCTGAACAGGATCAGGAGCGAAAACTGATTCTGTGTTTACCGAGTTCTGTGGCACCAGTAAATCTGGAGGGGGCTGATCGTGATCTTCGCAGTCGCCGGAGGGCAAAGGTCGGGAGCGAGGGCATGCTCGATAGCCGGAGTTTTACCTTTCCCGGAATGGACTTGAACCCACCCTTCAGCCCTTTGGAGGTGCACATCCTGACCAGACTTACGAACAGAGTGTGAAGGGCCTGGCGTAGCAGTCTTATTAGTGGACTGAACATGACCACAATCAAACCCATTGGCTCCCTCTTTATGCCCAAAAATACCGCAAGAGGCGCAAGCCATAGGTTTCCACTCATATTCAATATTGATAGTATTCACCTCACCATCCCAGCAGAATTTAACATGTTCAGCTCTTGGTTTGGTGGCTTTGATTACAACACATACTCGCGCAAATGAGATCCTGGTCATCTGTTCAGTTTGAATATCCACATACAATGGTTTGACAATAGCACTGGCTATGCTACCAATGCCAACAGGAGATCATAAGGCCAAAGGAATGTCTCTAAGTCTTACCCAAACCGGGATAGTATCCAGAGCTCCCTTCTTGAGCTTAAGCTTGGAGTGCCATTGTTGTAATAACATAGTACAGCTGAAGATGGACACCGGCCCCGAGTCAATGATCTTTCTGCGGAATTCATTATCAGGAACACGGAAAAAATAAAACCCATTCTCATGTAGTTTGATCTCAGCAACTTTATCCCCCCATGCCTTCCTTATAGCCTCTTCAGTCAGCTTGAAGGGGACTTTCTTCCCTATAAACTGACCTACAACACATTCCAGCCATATGGGATTCTCAGCAGCTGCTATATCTGGAGTGATATCCACGATCTCTTCACCATCCACCACCGTTGGAGGTATATAGGTTAGGCTATACCCTTTGGTTAAAACTCTAGCAACATTTGCCCAAGTTCTGGTTTTAGGTGCAGGAGGTTGCTGCCCTTGGGATTTGTTGGGCAACTGTCCAACCGCATTGGACATTCCAGCATTGTCAGGTTGAGGCCGATCAGAGGACTCTCGAAAATGGGCACGCCTGAGGGACCTGCTCCTAATCTTAGAACGGCCTCTACTACGGCTTCGACTCTGTCCAGAAGGGGGAATAGAAAGGGAAGGCATTTTCCCCCTCTGTTCTGTTCCAGCATTACCATCTGTGCCTTGAGCAGGTTCGGCAGCAGGGGAAGCGGTCATACAAATCCTAGCCTCCTCCATCAATGACCCACAATCAAACCTCTAACTAGTCAACCATATAGAGCAGCACACCACAGCATTGCAACACTCCAGCTACGCAGCTCAGACAAAATCGCTCCAGAACTACCAAATTCAGAACACCAGCCCAACGCTCGGCTAGCCAAGAGAGAAACCAGAATCACAGAGACGGCACCACCTCAGAACAAGGGCATTACCTTAGTAGGTGAGGGCACCATCTGCTTTGGTCCCAAACGCTCAGACGACCAGCAAAGGCGAGAGTAGCAACCCACGAACAGAGAAATCCAGATCTGAATTCGCTGCTGTTATACTGCACAAGAGACGGAATCCTTTAATGAAGTCACAGAGGAGAGTCACGAGGCCTTCGTCGCTGGAGAACAGCTTCAAAAGCCACCGGAATCCATCGGAATCAGAAGAAATCCACCGGGTGAACAGTAACGCCGAGAACCCTAGCAGAGCACATGTTCTGCTCGCATGAACAGTAACCCGAGAAGGTGAAAAAGAGAAAGTCACTTTCAGTCAACTTTGATATTCTATTGTTAATGCCTTTTTGAATTTTTTTTTTTTTGGAACGGTGAGACCTGTTTATAGGCTCCTTTCATTTTGAAATAATGAATTCATATATCAAAGATGGTTTATCTAACAAACTGGCAATAGGCTGGGATTTTGTTTATTTTCATTTTCCATTAAATTAAATTGTGATTGTTATTTCCAAACGTTCTTTTCAGTGATGACAACTGCCAAGCCATATTACCTTGTAAGTGGCAAAAATTCCCTACAATGAAAAAAATGGAAATATCTCAAGTGATTTTGCTGAAATGGACAGCAAACCCTGATATTGTAGCCAGCTAACACTTTCATAGCAATTTCATAATAATCAGCTAACTTGATCTCCACTAAGATATGTATGCATAGGCCACATATGATGCTTAGTAATTTTGGAGCTCAAAATTTGATTGAGAGCATTATGATTATTATAACTGGAATTGCAGGAATGGATCACTCAACTATGGCTTGGCCTACAAAGATAGAGATTGCTTTAGGTTCCGCAAGAGGATTGACATATCTACATGAGGACTGTAAGTACGCTTTTTTAAATCTTATCTAATAAGTTTCGCGGTTCATTTTTATTGGATTCACTTCTTAAGTAATCTCAAAATCATTCACCATCACATCAAGGCTTCTATTATTCTTCTATATTTCAATTTTGAGGCAAAGGTATGATATGTAATTGTTTAGTTATTACATGATAATATCGGTCATCTAGGCCATTTATTGAATTCACCAAATAATAGACTTTTCGTCTACAATCATTTTTGGAGTTTGGATTAAATTTTTCATGCAGGATTTAATCTTGTCATTTGAAGCTATTTGGATGTGGATTATAAAAGATGACATATTGATTATATGTTGCAGATTTTGGACTTGCAAAGGCTGCTTTTGATACAAATACTCATGTATCTAGTTAAGTAATGGGAACTTTTGCGTAAGGCCATTTCTCGTGCCCACAATTTCTCTAATTTCGTACCACTGATGGTTGAGTTCATTTATTTCCTCTTTGAGCATATAGTGGTTTTGTCATCTTTTGCTTTTGTAAGTCTACCGAATGCAGCTACTTAGCTCTAGAGTATGCGTTTAGTGGGGTGCTCGTTGAGAAATCAGATGTCTTTTCTTTTGGTGTCTTCCTTTTAGAGTTAATAATTGAACGTCGTTCGATTGACAAAAATCGACCTTTTGTATAGCATAGTGTCACGGGCCAGTAGTTCCTTGGCCAAGGTGGTTTTGGGTATGTTTATAAGGGACTGCTTTCAAGCGGGAAAGTAGTTGCAATCAAGCAGTTAAAAGGTGGAAGTGGACAAGGGGAGAGGGAATTTCAAGCAGAGATTGACATCATTCACTACATCCATCATATACACCTTGTAAACCTTATTGATTACTGCATTTCTGGTGCTCTGAGAATTCTTGTATACGAGTTTGTTCCAAATAGCACGTTGGAATTTCATTTGCATGGTGAGTATGACTTTAGAGAAATTGATATATGTCTTTCATGTGATGATGTCGTTTCTAATATCAATCACCTCTCTCTCTCTTTTTGTTACCTTATTTCCAAGTTCACACTTTAATTTGCTTGAGATGTATGGATTCTAGCTACCATACAACTTTGATACAATTGTTAATGCCTTTTTGAAGTGTTGTTGGAATAGTCGGACCTATTTATAGGCACCCTTCATTTTGCAATAATCAAAGTTGTTTATCTAACAAAATGGCAATACGCTGGAATTCTGTTTGTTTTCATCTTCCATTAAGTTAAATTGTGATTGTTATTTCCAAATGTTGTTGTCAGTGACGACAACAACCGCCAAGCCTTAACATTGGAAGCGGCAAAAATTCCCTATAATGGAAAAAAAAAATGGGAAAAATCTCAGGACCCTGACATTGCAGTCAGCTAACACTTTCATAACAATTCCATAATAATCATCTAACTTGATTTCCACTGAGATACGCATGCATTGGGAACATAGGATGCTTAGTTATTTTGGAGCTCAAATCTGATTGAGAACTTGACAGTTATTATCACTGGCAATTGTAGGGAAGGATTACCTAAATATAGCTTGGCCTACGAGGATAAAGATTGCTTTAGATTCTGCAAGAGAGTTGGCATATATGCATAAGGACTGTAAGTATGCTTTTTAAACCTTATTTAATAAGTTTCACGGTTCATCTTTATTGGATTCACATCTCGGGTAATCTGAAAATCATTCATCGTGACATCAAGGCTTCTACTATTTTTTAAGACTTCAATTTTGAGACAAATGTATGATGTGCAATTGTTAAATCGTTTCATGATAATATCGGTCATCTAGGCTATTTATTCAATTAACTACCACATTATCTAGTTATTTCTTAAGTCATCGATTTACTTCATATCTTAAAAGCAATTTGCATCCCTCCAAGGTCCTCAGTGTAAGACAAAGATAAGAGAAACGGCAAAAGATTTTTGGGCAACAAAAGTTGGTTTCATGATGAAATCATTAGGAGAATGAAATAATATATTTTTCGTCTACAACTATTTTTGGAGTTAGGACAAAATTTTTAATGCACGATTTAATCTTGTCATGTGAAGCTATTTGGATGTGGATTATAAAATCTAACATAGTGATTCTATGTTGCAGATTTTGGACTTACAAAGTCTGCTATTGATACAAATACTCAAGTATCAAGTCAAGTAATGGGAACTTTTAGGTAATGTCATTTCTTGTGCATATAGTTTGTCTAATTTGGAACCACAAATGATTGAGTTCATTTATTTCCTCTTTGAGCATATATTGATTTTTCATCCTTTGCTAATATAAGTCTACCGAATGCAGCTACCTAGCTGTAGAGTATGCGTCTACTGGGAAGCTCATCGAGAAATCAGATGTCTTTTCCTTCTGTGTCGTGCTTCTAGAGTCAATAATTGAACATCATTTGGCTGACAAAAATTGACCCTTTGTTAAGGATAGCATCATGGGCCAGCAGTTCCTTGGCCAAGATGATTTTGGTTATGTTCATAAGGGAGTGCTTTCGAGCTAGAAAATAGTTTCAACCTAGCAGTTAAAAGTTGGAAGTGAAAAGGGGATAGAGAATTTGAAGCAGATGTTAACATCATCAATCGCATCCATCGCAGGCACCTTGTTTCCTTTGTTGGTTAATGCATTTGTAGTGCTCATAGAGGAAATTTTATTTGCAATGTGAGTGTGACTCTCTCTCTCTCTCTCTCTCTGATAAATGAGAACATTACAGTTATCATAACTGGCAATTGCTGGCAAGGATTGCCCAACTATGGCTTGGCCTATGAGGATAAAGATTGATTTAGGTTCCACAAGAGGGTTGGCGTATTTGCATGAGGACTCTAAGTATGCTTTTTAAACCTTATCTAATAAGTTTTGCGGTACATCTTTATTGATTCACTTCTTAGGTAATCCTAAAATCATTCACATGACATCAAGGCTTCTAATATTCTTTTAGACTTCAATTTTGAGGCAAAGGTATGATGTGCAATTATTTAATCATTACATGTTAATATCAGTCATCAATGATATTTATTGAATTCTCTACCACATGATCTAGTTAATTCCTTAAGTTATTGATTTACTTCATATCTTGAAAAGCAATTTGCATCCCTCGAAAATCCTCAGTATAAGCCAAAGATAAGGGAAACGGCAAAAGATATTTAGCTACAAAAGTTGGTTTCATGATGACATCATTAGGAGAACAAAATAATGGACTTTTTTGGAGTTGGAATAAAATTTTCAATGCAGGATTTAATATTGTTGTGTGAAATTATTTGGATGTGGATTATAAAATCTGACAAACTGATTCTATGTTGTTGATTTTTGATTTGCAAAGTCTGCTTTTGATACAGATACTCATGTATCTAGTCGAGTAATGGGAACGTTTGGGTAAGGCCATTTCTCGTGCATACGGTTTGTCTAATTTGGTATCACAGATGGTTGAGTTCATTTATTTCCTCTTTGAGCATGTATTGATTTTGTCATCTTTTACTAATGTAAGTCTACCGGATACGGCTACGTAGCCCCAGAGTATGTGTCTAGTGGAGAGCTCACTGAGAAATTATATGTTTTTTCTTTTGTTGTCGTGCTTCTACAGTTGATAATTGAGCGTCATCCAATTGACAAAAAATCGACCCATTGTTGAGTGTAGTGTCACGGGCCGACAGTTCCTTGGCCAAGCTGATTTTGGCTATGTTCATAAGGGAGTACTTTCGAGCGAGAAAGTAGTTGCAATGGAGCAGTTAAAGCTGGAAGTGAAAAGGGAAGAGGGAATTTTAAGCAGAAGTTGACATCATCAATCGCATCCACGCAAGCACCTTGTTTCCCTGGCCGGTTACTGCATTTATGGTGCTCATATAAGGAATTTCATTTACATGGTGAGTGTGACTCTCTCTCTCTCTCTCTCTCTCTCTCTCTCTCTCTCTCTCTCTCTCTCTCTCTCTCTCTCTCTCTCTCCCTCTGATAAATGAGAACGTTATAGTTATTATAACTAGCAATTGCATGGAAGGATCGTCCAACTATGGCTTGGTCAATGAGGATAACGATTGCTTGAGGTTCTACAAGAGGGTTGGTGTATTTGCATGATGACTCTAAGTATGCTTTTCTAAACCTCATCTAATAAGTTTTGCGGTGCATCTTTATTGGATTCACTTCTTAGGTAATCCTAAAATCATTCACCGTGATATCAAGGATTCTAATATTCTTCTAGACTTCAATTTTGAGTCAAAGGTATGATATGCAATTGTTTAATCATTACATGATAATGTCGGTCATCTAAGCTATTTATTCAATTCACTATCACATTATCCAGTTAGTTCTTAAGTTATTTATTTACTTCATAGCTTGAAAAACAATTTACATCCCTCCAAGGTCCTCAATATAAGCCAAAGATAAGAGAAACGGCAAAAGATCTTTGGGCTCCAAAAGTTTGGTTTCATGATGAAATCATTAAAAGAACAAAATAATAGACTTTTCGTCTTCAACAATTTTTGGAGTCGGGATGAATTTTTTAATGCAAGATTTAATCTTGTCGTGTGACACAATTTGGATATGATAAAAGCTGACATATTCATTCTATGCTGTAGATTTTGGATTTTTAAAGTCTGCTTTTGATACAGATACTCATGTATCCAGTCAAGTAATGGGATCTTTTGGGTAAGGTCATTTCTCATGCATACGGTTTGTCTAATTTGATACCATCGATGATTGAGTTCATTTATTTCCTATTTGATCATATACTGACATTGTCATCTTCTGCTAATGTAAGTCTACAAAATGGAGATACGTAGCTCGAGCGTACGTGTCCAGTGAGGAGCTCACTAAGAAATCATAAATAATTTCTTTTGGTGTTGTGCTTCTAGAGTTGATAATTGAGCGTCACAGGCCGGTAGTTCCTTGGCCAAGGTGATTTTGGCTATGTTCATAAGGGAGTGCTTTCGAGCGAGAAAGTAGTTGCAATCAAGTAGTTATACTTGGAAGTGAAAAGGGAAGAGAAAATTTCAAGCAGAAGTTGACATCATCAATTGCATCCATCGCAGACACCATGTTTCCCTGGTTGGTTACTGCATTTCTAATGCTCATAGAAGGAATTTCATTTACATGGTGAGTGTGACTTTCTCTCTCTCTCCCCCTCCCTCCGATAAATGAAAACATTATAGTTATTATAACTGGCAATTGCATGGAAGGATTGCCCAACTATGGCTTGGCCTATGAGGATAAAGATTACTTTAGGTTCCGCGAGAGGATGGGTGTATTTGCATGAGGACTCCAAGTATGCTTTTTCAAATATTATCTAATAAGTTTTGCAGTGCATCTTTATTGGATTCACTTATCAAGAAATCCTAAAATCTTTCACCATGACATCGAGGCTTCTACTATTCTTCTAGACTTCAATTTTGAGGCAAAGGTATGATGTGAAATTGTTTAATCATTACATGATAATATTGACCATCTAGAATATTTATTAAATTCTCTGCCACATGATCTAGTTACTTCCTTAAGTTATTGCTTTACTTCATATCTTGAAAAGCAATTTGTATCCCTTGAAGGTCCTCAATATAAGCCGAAGATAAGATAAACGGAAAAAGATATTTGGCTTCAAAAGTTGGTTTCTTGATGAAATCATTAGGAGAATCAAATAATAGATTTTTCATCTGCAACTATTTTTGGAGTTGGGATAAAATTTTTAATGCAGGATTTAATCTTGTGGCGTGAAGCTATTTGGATATGGATTATAAAAGCTGATGTATTGATTTTGTGTTTTAGATTTTGAACTTACAAAGTTTGATTTTGATGGATATACTTATGTATCCAGTCAAGTAATGGGAACTTTTGGGTAAGGCAATTTGTGGTGCATATAGTTTGTCTAATTTGGTACCATTGATGGTTGACTTCATTTATTTCCTTTTTGAGCATATGTTGGTTTTGTCATCTTTTGCTAATGTAAGTCTATTTTCGCAACCTACCCCTCCAAGGCTGCCTCGAGGAAGTAGATTTAGAGGTATTTTATGTGACCCTCCGTAAGTTCATACCTCGCGTGACATTGGTTGTTTAAATCTATGTATTCGATAAGAGTCACCACTAGTCACGATTAAGGGTCGGCTAAAAACCCTAATCGAAATGCAGGAGTGTCATCTTGAAAACATACACAACTAGAGGTTTTTAGGAATCGGGGACTTGATTACAATAATTTTTCAACTATTGCCCTTTCGGTATCTAAACTTGACTATTTGCTAACTAAAATGTCAAGGCAGTCTTTCACTAATAGAAAATTTTAAATTTCGTCCTAATCATTTTAAAAGGGAAAAACAACAAACAATGTATTTAAAGTGCGCAATCAAATGAAATCAAAATGCAAATGCACAAATAGCGATCCGGCATCGTCTCTAAAAGAAAAAAACAATAAAAAATTCCTAAAGTAAAGCCCTAAAGGCACATTCAATTTTGGGTACAAATTTTGTTCAAACCTAAAGTGTTTATTAAAAGCCCTAAACTATGTGAATTCTAATTTATTTTTTTTATAACCTTTTCCACATTTTTTATTTTTCTGAATTTTTTATTTTTATTATTTTTATTTCGAAAAAGAAAAGGACTTCGGACCGGGTTAGGGGAACCCAGTCCAATTCACCGGTCTAACCCGGACCCTAGCGATCCGGGTTGGGTCTCAAATCGGGTCAACCCTATGGCCCAATCCAAATACGGTTACTGCTTATTGGGCTTGGGTTATCACAACGTTCAAGCCCAAATTCCAGTTTTCTTTTTAATTCATGGGATAAGTGCACTACAAGTCCTAAAACTTGTCACAAAAGTGCGTTTGAGTCCTAAAACTTGCAAAAAGTTCATTTGAGTCCTAAAATTTGTCAAAATGGTTCATTTGAGTCCTAAAGTTAACACCGTTAGATTTACTAACGGAAAATGCTGATGTGGCGCTGACGTGTCATTTTTAATTATTTTTCTTGAGACACGTGGCGCCACGTCAGCAAAAATAAAAATAAAAATTGAAAACAAAAAACAAAAAAAAACCAAAAAAAGGAAAAAAAAAAAAAAAGAACCGGCGGTGGCCAAGCCCGGCGGCCACCGCCACAGCCACCGGGAAGGATCGGCGAGGGTCGCCTGGGCCTTCCCGAAGCCCGGCGACCCTCACCGGCCCCGGGTGAGGGCCGGCGACCCTCGCTCGGATCCGGGGCGAGGGTCGCGCCCTCCCCAGATCGAGGGTCGCCGGCCTCGCGGGACTCGCCGGGGCCGGCGAGGGTCGCCCGGGCCTTCGGGAAGGCCCGGGCGACCTCGCCGGCCCCGGCGAGTCCCCGACGAGGGCCGGCGACCCTCGATCAGATCTGGGCGAGGGTCGCGCCTCCCCAGATCGAGGGTCGCCGGCCTCGCCGGACTCGCCCGGGCCGGCGGAGGTCGCCGGGCTTCGGGAAGGCCCAGCGACCCTCGCCGGCCCCGGCGAGTCCCGGCGAGGCCGGCGACCCTTGATCTGGGGGAGGGCGCAACCCTCGCCCCAGATCTGAGCGAGGGTCGCCGGGCTTCGGGAAGGCCCAGGCAACCCTCGCCGGTCCTTCCCGGCCGCCGGGCTTGGCCACCGCCGGTTCTTTTTTTTTTGTTTTTTTTCAGTTTTTTCTATTTTTATTTTTATTTTTGCTGACGTGGCGCCACGTGTCTCAAGAAAAATAATTAAAAATGACACATCAGCGCCACGTCAGCATTTTCCGTTAGTAAATCTAATGGTGTTAACTTTAGGACTCAAATGAATCATTTTGACAAGTTTTAGGACTCAAATGAACTTTTTACAAGTTTTAGGACTCAAACGCACTTTTGTGACAAGTTTTAGGACTTGTAGTGCACTTATCCCTTAATTCATTGAAGCCCAACTTTATATTCAGCCCAATCACCCACATTGAGTTCATCAGCCCATAACCAGTCTCCAGCCCATCGGCTCCTCCTCTCCAACCCAGGCTATAACCCGGTCCGGTTTCGGCATCTGGATCCGACCCAACTCCGTTAACAGGATCCGACCCGATCTCTATTGATCCTATTTTTATTTCTTTTTCTAATTTTTTGTTTTGTTTTTTCATTCTTTTCTTTTTTATTCTTTTATTTTCTCTTACTGTTCATCTTCTTCCCCGAGCATCCTTCCCAAGAGCTTCATCACCGCCGAGCTCAACACCGGAACTCCATTACGCAAACTTATGCAAGAACTTCAATTGATCCGACGCTGACATCCGACGACACCGCCGCCGACCATTACCGAATCATTTCCGTCGGCTACTCCTCCGGCCAACGCCGGATCAATTCCGGCAACGTTAAAATCGCCAAAGAAAACATGTATCCCAAACAAAAGCAATTCCAGCGAAATCAAACAAGCAAGCATATGCAAAATGAGACAGGGAAGGAACTAACTGCGGCGGCCTTTAACCGCGAGCGTCACCGTAAAAACGAAGAATGAGATTGATGACTCCGACTCAATGTTCATCGGCCTGTGATCGCGTGCGTCAATTCTAGATTTAAAACACCGATTCCACAAAACTAGTTTCAGCACTTCTCTCGACCAAAACATCGAGCAGATGATGATGGGCATAGGCGTGCTTAGAATGCAGGTTTCAGATTCAAGCTCAGGGTAACTCTCGGCCTAAACATGACGTGTAGGGTTTTCATAAACCATCTCTATGAATTTCGGTTCCAAGTGATTTTACTCGACAGTTCATCAATGGAGCTCAGCCACCCAAAGCTCCAACAGAATAGAGAAAGCTGAAGAGAAAATTTTACCTGCTACAGCTATATGAGCGTCGTCCACGAATCAGCCCAGGCTACGAAAGAGGAACGGCTTTATATTATCGCCTTCGGAAACGAGCTACAAATGGATGTGGAGATGCCGAGAGAAAGAGGAACGACGGCGTCAATTGGTGGTGGAGAACTTTCCGGTCAGTTCAAAGGCCGGCGGCAGTTTCCAGCGGAGAGAAATCCCGAGAGAATTTCTTTCTTTTTTTTTCCTTTTTTTGGTTGTTTCCCCCCCCCACGTTGGTTATCCTCTAAGGAATCTAAAAACCAATTCCGTTAGCTTCATCCAGCTCAGCTTTTCTTTTTCTCCAGAAGAAATCGTGTATGAGCTGGCGCTCGAAACGTTAGAGCTCATCTCCCTCCCTCTGTACGCGCGTGTGACGTTCGTGGACGATAAAACTCTCGTCCCTCTCCCCTTCTGGACACCGGAAATGTGCAGAGGAGGGGGAAGAAGAAACATGGAGCTGGGCTGAAGAAATTTGAAAGAAAAGAGATGAAATCTAAATGGGCTTGGGCTGGAACCGGACGGGCCAGAGGCAAACGGGCTGGTTCAACCCGGCCCGATTTTTAATTGTTTCTTGCGTCTTTTTTTGCAATTAATTTTTTATTTTGATAATTTTTTTTGAAAAATAAGGTGTCAACATCTGTCGAATACAGCTACCTAGCTCCAGAGTATGAGTCTAGTGGGGAGCTCACTTAGAAGTTAGATGTCTTTTCTTTTGGTGTCGTGCTTCTAGAGTTGATAATTGAGCATCGACCCTTTGTTGAGGATAGTGTCACAGGGCGGCAGTTGCTTGGCCAAGGTGATTTTGGCTATATTCGTAAGGGAGTGCTTTCGAGCGATAAAAGTAGTTGCGATCAAGCAGTTAAAAGTTAGAAGTGAAAAGGGGAGAGGGAATTTCAAGCAGAGGTTGACATCATCAGTCGCATCCATCGCGGGCACCTTGTTTCCCTTGTTGGTTACTGCATTTCTCGTGCTCAGAGAGGGAATTTCATTTGCATGCTAAGTGTGACTCTCCCTCCTTCCCTCTGATAAATGAGAAGATCATAGTTATTATAACTGGCGATGGCCCAATTATGGATTGGCCTACGAGGATAAAGATTGCTTTAGCTTCCGCAAGAGGATTGGCATATCTGCATGAGGACTGTAAGTATGCTTTTTTAAACCTTATCTAATAAGTTTCGCGATTCATCTTTATTGGATTCACTTCTCAAGTAATTCCAAAATCATTCACCGTGACATCAAGGCTTCTAATTTTCTTCTAGATTTCAATTTTGAGGCAAAGGTATGATGTGTAATTGTTTAATCATTACATGATAATATTGGCCGTCTAGGCTATTTATTCAATTCACTACCACATTATCTAGTTAGTTCTTAAGTTATTTATTTACTTCATGTCTTGAAAAGCAATTTGCATCCTTCCAAGGTCCTCAATATAAGCCAAAGATAAGAGAAACGGCAAAAGATTTTTGGGCTACAAAAGTTGGTTTCTTGATGAAATCTTTAGGAGAACGAAATAATAGACTTTTTATCTACAACAATTTATTGAGTTGGGATAAAATTTTTAATGCAAGATTTAATCTACTCGTGTGAAGCAATTTGGATGTGGATGATAAAAGCTAACATATTGATTCTATGCTGCAGATTTTGGACTTTCAAAGTCTGCTTTTGATACAGATACTCATATATCCAGTCGAGTAATGGGAACTTTTGGGTAAGGCCATTTCTCATGCCCACAATTTGTCTAATTTCATACCACTGATGGTTGAGTTCATTTATTTCCTCTTTGAGCATATATTGGTATTGTCATCTTTTGTTAATGTAAGTCTACCAAATGCAGCTATGTAGCTCGAGAGTATGTGTCTAGTGGGGAGCTCACTGAGAAATCATATGTCATTTCTTTTGGTGTTGTGCTTCTAGAGTTGATAATTGAGCGTCACGGGCCGACAGTACCTTGGCCAAGGTATTTTTGGCTATGTTCATAAGGGAGTGCTTGCAAGCGAGAAAGTAGTTGCAGTCGAGCAGTTAAAGCTAGAAGTGAAAAGGGAAGAGGGAATTTCAAGCAGAAGTTGACATCATCAATCGCATCCATCGCAAGCACCTTATTTCCCTGATTTTGTTTTTTTTATCTCCCCTTTTTACCCTGGTTGGTTACTGCATTTCTGGTACTCATAGAAGGAATTTCGTTTATATGGTGAGTGTGACTCTCTCTCTCTCCCCCTCCCTCCAATAAATGAGAACGTTATAGTTATTATAACTGGCAATTGCGTGGAAGGATCGCCCAACTATGGCTTGGTCAATGAGGATAAAGATTGCTTTAGGTTCGGCAAGAGTGTTGGTGTATTTGCATGAGGACTCTAAGTATGCTTTTCTAAACCTTATCTAATAAGTTTTGCGGTGTATCTTTATTGGATTCACTTCTTAGGTAATCCCAAAATCATTTACCGTGATATCAAGGTATGATGTGCAAAAGATATTTGGCAAAAGGTAGACTTCAATTTTGAGGCAAATGTATGATGTGCAATTGTTTAATCATTACATGATAATATCGGTCATCTAAGCTATTTATTGAATTCTTTACCACATGATCTAGTTAATTCATTAAGTTATTGATTCGCTTCATATCTTGAAAAGCAATTTGCATCCCTCGAAGGTCCTCACTATAAGCCGAATATAAGAGAAACGGCAAAAGATATTTGGCTACAAAAGTTGGTTTCTTGATGAAATCATTAGGAGAACGAAATAATAGACTTTTCGTCTGCAAATATTTTTGGAGTTGGGATAAAAATTTTAATGCAGGATTTAATCTTGTCGTGTGAAGCTATTTGGATGTGGATTATAAAAGCTAACATTCCGATTCTATGTTGCAGATTTTGGATTTGCAAAGTCTGCTTTTGATACATATTCTCGTGTATCCAGTCGAGTAATGGGAACTTTTGGTTAAGGCCATTTCTCGTGCATACGATTTGTCTAATTTGGTACTACTGATGGTTGAGTTCATTTATTTCCTCTTTGAGCATATGTTGGTTTTGTCATCTTTTGCTAATATAAGTCTACCGAATGCAGCTATGTTGCTCCAAAGTATGCGTCCGGTGGGGAGCTCACTGAGAAATCATTTGTTTTTTCTTTTGGTGTCATGCTTCTAGAGTTGATAATTGAGCATGATCCAATTGACAAAAAATCGACCTTTTGTTGAGGATAGTGTCACGGGCTGGCAGTTCCTTGGCTAAGGTGATTTTGGTTATGTTCATAAGAGAGTACTTTCCAACGAGAAAGTAGTTGCAACCAAGCAGTTAAAAGCTGGAAATGAAAAAGGACATCGGTTTCTTCGGACAGGGGTTGCTGCCGGGGACACTAGTGGGTCTGCCAGTGGGCTTGGGATTAGGAGGCTCATTGTGCTGGTTGGGGGGTGCATTTTCTTGATTTTTTTATCTGAGGAGGAAAAAGAGTAGGCTTGAGTTGAGGAGTTACCCTACACAAGGGCCGAAAGGTGAGTTTTTATTCTTTAATGCGAGCTTTTGTAGTTCGTAATTTGTTCTTAATTTTTAGGTTCTTCCGCTAGTTAGAAATGAACTTTGTTCTAAAATGAGGACTAATCTTCGGGGTTTTGGACTGCTAGTGAAGGCTCTTAATATCAATATGCATCGAGAGGCTAGACCCTACTTCCACAGTTTAATGGTATGTCTCCAAGATCCGTGCTCTAATGAAAAAAGTCATCTGGAAGAAAAATTTATGCTGCGCTTTGGGGCCTTTGGCTGCATGTTTTGACTAGATACTTGTAGATAAAAATGGATTAGATTTGGGAAAGGCCAAAAGTACATCGAAGTCTGTATTTTTGTATGGCTGATTTGAGTAAGTATAGTTTGAGGTATTCTAAACACTGTCAGTGCTGCTAGAGGAATGTATAAGACAGGAACGACGAAACTTGAAGTAGGAGGGATCTTTTTCTCATGATCTTATAGGAGGAGTGGGTTGTTGCAATTTTTGGCTGGAAAGTTGGGAAGCAACGGTGGTTCTGATCCAATTCATTACACTCGTAAGAGCTTCTCTCATAATCTTTTCCATCCTGTACTCTTCCCATTACTTTCTTTAAGGATGAATCTGCAAATTTTGTTTAATCCAAATTACTAATAGTTGCTCAAATTCTTCACATACTGATCCAAATCAATGCTGTGATTTATGTGGAGTTGTGTTCCTAAACTGCTTATGAACTTGATTGAGGTCATGACGGTTTATACATGCAGAGTTTCTTACGTAAAACTACCTTAAAACTCCTGTATTTTGCGAAATTTTTGTGAAGGGCCTGCATAATCTTGTGAAAAGAGATTCATGCCCTCCTTTTCAAAAGAAAATCACTTCCCTTTGATTCTTTGGGAAAAGAAAAAAAAATCGAATGTCGTGTGTCGCAACCCTCCCGTAGATGACCATTTAGGGGTTGGCTAATGGATTACTAAATCTAGACTTAGCTCAAACTCTCCCAAACCCTTACCAATTCGCAACTTTGGTTCAAGTTCTTAAAATGCAAATCAATTTCATTTTGGAGTGACCACTAATCTATTTTTTCTGGGTCAACTAGAAACTCAAGTAAAATATGTGAGCATTACTTTACTTTTACAAACCAGAGATTATGGATTCAAGTACTTGATTACACTCGATTACCCTAACGCCATTTCGGTAACTTTTCTCCTTTTATTATCAAAAAGATATTTTGTAGGCAACTTGGATTGATTTTAACTTAGACACTAACATGTGACATGATTATGCGGGTGCGCAGCCAACAAAAATAACACTCAATAAGCATAAATCAATAAATAAATTACGATGAAGAAAGAACTTACTACTAAAGTTCTAAACTATTGATTTTTTTTTGCTTTTCATTTTATCAAAACTATCTAAACTTGGCTCTAAATTATGACTACGAAAATATCTAACTAATTCTAAGCTATGTTTCTACCTAGCCAAGAATTCTAATTAATTTTCTTTGGGTTTTTCTTTTAATGAAAACTACTAAAGAAAACATGTAGTGTGGCACGCAATTTTTTTTTTATTTTTCATTAAAATTCGTAATTAGAAATTAATAAAAATGAAAGTTATCTAAATTAAGATATTATCTAATTTAAACTAGCAAATGGACTAACATAAATCCTATCTTAACTTAGAAACCTATCTTAGCCTGCAATTCTATCTAAAAAACAATATATAACCTACATATTATCTAAACATGCAATTTTAATTGAATTAGGGAAATATCTAAATTATCCTATCACGCAATCTTTTTGGTATTTTCTCAAATCATGGAAGTTAGCTAAAGTAAAGATAAAAACTTACCTAATCGGCACGCGTATATAAAATAACCCAAACTCTAATAGGATAATGCCTAAAATCTTGAATACCACAATAAAACAACAAAATCAATCAGAAATAAGAAATCAAACGTTTAAATCAAATCGGATTAGATTGTTTCCTAATTTAAACGCGCGTAATCCAAATCGGAATCGGACGGATCACGGATGGGGGCTCACGGCTGGCCGGCATATGTGGTGTTCGGCGATGCTCATGGCAACCTGGTTCGGCCAAGGACACTCACAATGAGGCCGAGGTTGCCAGTGGGTAGTGACTCGGTGTGATGTTTGTCGGACAACCTGCGAAACTGAAAATCGTCACTGTTCGGCCAGCGGGACAGCAGGGAACGAAACGACGGCAGGTTCGGCTGGTGCCACGGTGTTGCGGATGCTGGCTGTGCACTCGGCTCAGCAAAGGTGCAGTGGCTCGTCGAGGCGGTGGATCTCGGCTGAGGGCAGCGTCGGGCTTGCTAGGATCGCCGCCGGTCGCGACAGAGCGCTGGGCTGATCTGGCCGTGTACTGTCAGTGGCCACGGTGGTCGCCGAAGCTGCTGACTTCGTCTGGAGTTGCAGGTCTGGGCAGCAACGTCGGGAAGGAAGTGGGAGCTTGTTGGTGTCGCGAGTCTGCTGGGGACGACGGAGGTAAGACAGCGATGTTCAGAGAAGAGGTCGTTGGTTGTTTTCTTCTTTCGGGAACGCCATTCTTCTCTCCGATGTTCCTCGAGTGTTTGGGGCCAATCACAGTGGCTGGCTGGCGCAAGAAATTTGTCTCGAAAGAGCAAAGAACAACCGGAGGACAGCAGAGGAACTCTCGGCACCGCAAGGCTTCCAGAAGGTCCATGTGGCGGCGTGTAAGAGCAACACCACCGGGAACAACCTCGGAGCAGAACCACCTCGCCACTTCTGGAGAAATTTCAGGACACTTCTGCTGCGAACGATAACCATTATGTTTCTTTATTTCTATACCAGAAATAGGTTTGGAACAGAAATCCGTTTAGTAATGCAATTCCATTTTCTATTTCTGGAACAAAATTTTGTTCCAGAAATATGTTTGAAACAGAAATCAAAAATTAAAATTTTTTGCTTCTCATTTCTGGAACAGAAATGAGAAGTTAAAATTCTTCTCATCGTTCGTCTTCGCTACTAGCCGGTCACCGGTCACCGCCCACCCGCCGCCCATCACCGCCTACTTGCCAGCCACGGCCACCCGCCGCCGCCGCTCGCCTCCGGTTGCCGCTCGCCTCCCGTCGCCCGCCACCATCTCCTGCTGCCGGCCTCCCTCCTCCCGCAACCACTTGCCTTTGATTGCCACCCACCTCCCATCGCCGACCGCCGTAGGTCACCGCTTGCCGTCCACCGGCCACTGCTCGCACCTCCCGCTGCCGCCCGCTTCCCGCCGTTGGCCACCGTCTCCCATTGCCGGCAGCACTCCTCCTGCCTCCCACCGCTGGCCACCGTCTCCCGCCACCGACCTCCCTCCATCCGTCGCCGCCCGCCTTCGACCGCCGGCCACCGTGGGCCGTCACCCAGCCGTCCACCGAGCACCGCTCGAACCTCCGACCGCCCTCCTCCCGCCGCTGCTCGCCTCCCGCTGCTGTGGGCCACCGCCCGCCGTCCACCGGCCACCGTCTCCCGCCACCAGTCGCCCATCGCCGGCCGCTACCCTCCTCCCATCACCGGCCGCCTCCAGCCGCCATCCTCCGCATTGGCCGCATCGTTGTCCCGCCACCGCCTCCGCTGTCCGCTCGGAATTTAAAACTCCCACTCTCTCAGCCGGCCAATCCAAGTATCGCCACTCGTAATCCTTTTCTGCAATTTGCTTGATCAAATTAATAATCCTAAATGCATTGCCAAGATGTAGCTTTAATATCTTTGTATAGGGATCGGGCTCGATCCCTAGTTTTCTATGCAAGCAATTACTAAAAGGGTAAACACCATAAAAAAAATTCCAAACTGGTACACTTGTGACAAATTTACCTCAAACTATATTTTTTTTTACTATAAAAAACCCCAAATTGATATATCTATCACAATTTTATCCCGAACTAATTTTTTGACCACCAAAAACTTCAAACTGATACATTTGTGACAATTTTACCCCAAACTAATTTTTTTACCGCCAAAAACCCCAAACTGGTATATCCGTGACAATTTCAAATTGTTAAGTTTGATGACATGTGGTAATTGACCGGTGTACCGATTTGGGGTTTCTCCCCTCTGTTTGTTACAAGTTTACCAATTTGTGATTTTTCGTTGTATTAATTCAATTTAACGGAGAGTAAATTTGTCACAAGTGTACTAGTTTGGGGTTTTTTGTGGTAAAAAAAATTAGTTCGAGGTAAAATTGTCACAGGTGTACCACTTTGAGGGTTTTGGTGGTCAAAAAATTAGTTTGGGGTAAAATTGTCACAGGTGTACTAGTTTAGGGTTTTTTGTGATAAAAAAAATAGTTCGGGGTAAAATTGTCACAGGTGTACCAGTTTGGGGTTTTTCATGACATTAACCCTTACTAAAAAGAGCGCGAAAATTTTGATGTCAACATGCATGATTTGGCATACTTTGTAATTTGCTTCGGTCAGACTATGCCCAGAAATCTGCTTCGTGCCGGAATATGCCATTTTAACAGGACAGGACCAGAAGAAACGGTCTTGACGATCTCCAAGTACGATTTGAGCAGCTTGTGGGAAAGAAAATTTTAAATTTTAATTAAGTTATTTGGTGTTAGACTCAAGGTGGGTGGACGATGGGAACAGTTTTACTAGATTTCTCATCATTTGACATATTTTGTGGGAGTTAGCTATCTGAATGATGTTTCGGGTACCTCGCAGTCACGAAAATGAATACCTGGTTTTTCTGTGAAATGTTTGAATCTCTGAGGCTTAAATGAGAAGGGATAGAAGGGAGAAGCTGCTATTTTTTCTTAATGTCTTAACAAGGCTCGGTAGTGACAGGATGACGAGCTTCATTTTGTTGTCAGTGTAAGAAAGCTAGCTTTGGTCTGTACGTGAGTTTTGTCCTCGCATTGACTGCACCAAATGCAGAAATGCTCGTTGGCTCTGCAAGTTCGGATGCTCTCGAGAAATACAGAGTCGACTCTGCCCGCGCAAAGGAAATTCTTACCTGAAATCCACCATGGACTGATCAACTCTCAACCGTTGATCTGGTGGGTTCTATTTGATTCGGGGCTTAGACCATTCAACCGTGGTCATCCGGTCCGGTCCACGTCGAACCCGAACAAGATGAGAAATACAGGTCGTCGTCGAAATGCTCCTTGACATTGCATCCGAGGCATTTCATTTGCTCCACTCGAAATGAATGGACAGTGGCAACTTGGCATCTCGGATTAAGCTCGAATCCAGCGAACAGGGCGCTTTCGACAGCGAATGGAAAAAGCTATTCTGCACTTGAGCAATCTCAGTCAGTGGAATGGATCGTGGTGGTCCTTTCCCACTCGGGTTCTGGTGGGGACCTCCTGTTTGGAGTCTTGAAAGTGGACTTGAACACGAAACAGATCTCTTCATGCTCCAATCATAGTCTGAGTGATACCCAGATTAAACTGTTCAAACCAAAGCCCCGTTAATATCATAAGCAACGGAAAAACTGCAGAACGAACGGGAGATTCATTCATCTCTAGTTCTATCATCTTTTAAAATATTCATTCACCACCACAAGTCAACCATAAAATATTGCCGCGGCCAACTTTTCTGCTATTCCCCTGTTTTCTTGGCTCTTTACAATATGCTTGAACTTGCTACACGTGAAGGCTCTCATGGTGCTACAACGTACAAGTGGAAAAAAAGGCGATGATTTTAGGTTCACCCGTTACGTGTATTGGTGACCCATTTCTGTATTCCGTGTGCAATTTCTCAGAATGGAGATGGAGAGATCAGGTTGCGATCAAGATCATGCAATTCGACAGAGCAACAGAATTGCTGGTGCAATTGCTCAGAGTTCAGCTTCAGGGCGCACTGAAAGTGGAGTCGGAACAGGTGGAGATGTGGCGATTAGAGAGTTTAATGTTGTTGATCATCAAAACCCAGAGCGAGAAATGATGGAAAGTCAAGAAACAGTCACTCCACCTTCTAGACTTCTCATTAGATACTTGTACATCGGCCATTTCTTGGCCAGATGGGGTGCCAGGTTTTTCTCTCTAACTGTATAAGGAAAACAGAAACTGGCATTTCGAGTATCAACTATGATTCTGTTTCTCTGGTTTTGCTTTGACTAGGCTCTGCTGTTGTTGTTGTTGTGGGAATAGAGGTGTGTATGACGCCTAATATGACTCTAATACCACCATAGGTAGCCAAAGCCCTAGTGTGTCGCTAACACCATATTGCTCGCTCTGGTCTGGACTCACCGGTGTCCTTATGGCCTTAAATAGCAATTTTTTAATTTGATGTTGGGCGAGGCTTGTCTACTGGTGCAACAGTCTAAACAAGGGTAATGTGGGATGAGAGATGTCTTTGACGCACCGCAGATGGAATAACGATGAGTTAGGAGATGCACCAGATTGCTATCTTTAGCTGAGAGGGTATCTACATCATGCACAAGTTTCTCAATCAGTCCTTCAGAGTTTTCTTTTGGTTGTGTCCTTTCCTTGCCATTCTCTGCCTGTGGTTTATGAGAAAATGTTTTGGGGTCAGTCATACACCATGTCATCAGCTTCTGGTTTAAGACAGCCAAGAAGAACAAGCGAAATGATCACGTTTTGCAAACAGAAGTTTTTCCATATTCATGTCCGGCATAATATTTTTGTCATTGTACACCCCTCATTTACCTGATGATGTGCCGTATAGCAAACATTGAAGTATCTTCTCATGGTTCATTATACTACGTAGCAAATATGTTGTAGGTAAAATTCAATTTAAGCAGCAAATAGCACGAAATGAAAATAAGGTAATCTATTATATAACAGCACAAAACTTTAAATTTCCACGAGCTGAATATCTGCGATTTGGTAATTTTTTATAGGTGATGGTAATTTTTTCTAATGTCTTAGCAGTTTCATGTTGGTGAATTCCATTATTTTGTCAATAACTTTCTAAAACTGTTAAGCAGATAACAGATGTGTCGAATCGTCTGGCCCTTTCCATGCAATGTCTACATTTATATAGAATAATAGTCAGATTACCAGGAGGTCGTGCAGCTTGGATTCCATGCTCATCGACACTAGTCATTTGCTTGCAGGATGTGGGAATTCTCTGTTGCTTTATACTTCGTTAGTCTTTGGCCAAGTTCTTTACTTTTAGCTGCTATTTACGGTACAGTGGAGTCGGCCTCTACTGCACTATTTGGGGCGGTTGTTGGAAAATGGGTGGATACGTCGACTTATACAAAGGTTTGCAAAGGTTGCTTGTTACAATTGCAGATATGTTTCATTAAAAAATACATGCCGTATTGAGACTGAATAACTTCTCGACTATTTAATATTTTCTGAATTTCCATATACAATTGTGACTCCTCATAGTTTAAGAATCTTATAATATTTTCATTCAAGATTAGCATTACTTACGTTGAGCCTTGGCCACATACTGACATCTCTTACAACTGACATCTCTCACATCTGAAAAATAACCTGGAGAAAATTAGCTTCGTTCAACATATCCATGTTTTCGCCTGCTCTTGGCAACTTTGGAGGAATTCTCTTGATTGATAAAATATGCACATAGTTGTCCAAAGTCTGATATTGTATTCTAATCTTATTCAAGCAGTTTTTATTTTTTTGTTTTTTGTGGTTTGGGTTATTGGTTTTGTCACAAATGCTGGCAACAATATAATGCCTTCAATTATTTGCAGGTTCTTCGAATATGGTTGTTGACCCAGAACTTCTCTTTTTTCATTGCTGGGGGAACAGTGATGGAGCTACTATTTCACTCGAATTTAAAGTCGACAAACTTTGTGGCCTTTATCTCTCTAGTCATATTAATATGCTTCTCTGGAGCCGTTGGTGTTCTGTCTGCTCTTGCCGGTTCCATCCTGATTGAAAGGGAATGGTGATTGTATCTAATTGTTACTGTCCAATATTTGAGTTCTAAACATTTTTTGTCATACCATCAAAAGTTCCGTTGAATGTGGTTTAGGGGTCATGACTCTGAAAATTAAGAATTTACAGCTTTCTTGTTCCCTCATGTAGCACGTAACAGGCAAGGTGGAACCATAAAATGCTTGTCACCATAAAACGCAAAAATTCTCACCTAGGAAACCTGATGAAAGACAGTTTGCAGGGTGGTTGTGATATCAGAAGGGCATCCACCAGAAACGTTGACGCATATGAACTCAGTCATCAGAAGGATCGACCTAATCTGCAAACTATTTGCTCCGGTAGTGTCGGGCTTCTTTGTCAGCTTTGCATCACTGAAGGCTTCAGCCGCGGCTTTTGCACTTTGGAATTTCTCGGCTGTTTGGTTACAGTATTGGCTTATGAGTTCCGTATACAGCGGCATCCCCGCACTGAGAGAGAGCAACCAGAGGAGAAGACAGCAGATTCCTTTGGGTGGCACCGAAGGCGGAGTATCTACATTAGAAGGTGGGACGCGTCATGATGAGGCAAGTATTCATGGGACGGAAAAGAAAAGCTTGATGAGGACGAAAATGAATCTAGTCATGAATAGCGCTTTCATGGTTTCGTGGAGGACATACTTAAGGCAAGAGGTGGTACTCCCTGGCGTAGCTCTTGCCTTGTTGTATTTTACAGTTCTCAGGTAACAACATTTTCAAAGTATGCGGTTTGGAAATTGTGCTGGTAATTGCGGCTTGTAGGTGCGACATGATTTTCAACTTGTTGATGTACGTTTAGCATTTAGAACAAATTGTGCAGTATGTAGTATCTACTTTGGAAGACCGAGTATGAATATATTACTAGGTAAACTGTATTGTGCTGAGCTTAATTAGCTTTACATGGTCCGTTTTCTCTTGCTTTGAGATCATAGTTGATTGTGATATTTTTAAGCAATCATTTCCTTGTGGTTGTGACTCAAGTTCCCGTTTTTAAGTGTTGTTATTTTATTAATTTTCTCAATGCAGTTATGGGACTTTGATGGTGGTGGACCTGAAATGGGAAGGAATACCTGCTTATGTTATTGGTATAGGCCGTGGAATAAGCGCCACAATCGGAATCGCAGCGACTCTTTTGTACCCCTTCTTGCATTCTCGCATTTCGACACTTCGTACTGGACTTTGGTCTATTTGGTGCCAGGTACTTGCACAACTTTCAGCTTGGCATTGCAACTTCTGATTTAGGTTCAGACACACAGTTAAATTGTCTGATACTGCATGATAATGACACAGTGGACCTTCCTAATCGTATGCGTTGCCTCAATCTGGGTTCAAGACAAGCATTTGTCAGTGTCCATGTTGATGGGGGGCGTGGCAACATCTCGATTAGGATTGTGGATGTTCGACTTGTCTGTGACACAGCTGATGCAGGTGAGGATACCATGCATCAATCTAGCTGAATCCCTCTAATGAAGTGGAAACTTTTTCTGCCACGAATAATACATAGAACCGGCATGCTCAGCATTTTCCTAAACTTTGTATAGGACAATGTTCCTGAATGTGACCGTGGCGCTGTCGGAGGAGTTCAGAACTCTCTTCAGTCTGCTCTGGACTTGATGTCCAGCGTCATGGGAATTATATTATCTGATCCACGGGTAAAATTACCTTTCTGCTGTTGTATTATCTAAACCAGGACACTCTTAAGTATTGTTGGGTCAACTGTTGCTCACTAAGGTACTATTGATGGGCACACTTTGGAACTTATGAAACAATTGCACATGCCCGCATGAGAGTGAGAGAGAGAGAGCGAGCTTTGTTTGGTGGTTAATATAGTTTTAAAATTGATGATATTTGTCGAATGAGATTAGTTCAATATATTACATGTAAATCATTTTCTCTTTTCTCAAATAAAGCCCATTTGGACCTACCTTCAGTTACGCTCATTTTTGTTTTTTTTTTTTTGCTACAGGATTTCTGGAAATTGACATTGGCATCATTTCTGGCGGTAACATTAGCTGCAATTCTCTACTGTTTGCATGTCTACCGTGTCCGGAAGCACCTTGTTCACATGGAGAAGCTATTGATTATGGTCAAATGGTCCAAAAAACCCTCGTGAGGAGCAATGGTCGAAAGGATTGTAATGAAAGATGTTGGTCATTCACAGTTGTTTGATGAAGGATTTCTTTGAATGTTGAGACCCAAACTTGACGATTTAGGGGATCATGCCCGTTAAAAATTGTACCTAACAGCAGTTCCAAAAAGACTACATATTTAAAACTTGGAAGGCCCATGTACATGCATTTACTCAGAGGATCTAGGAGTAGTTGTTGTATCATAATGTGCAAATTCAGGGATTTCCTTGCCATGATGTATAAGTTCTACCGACTCTGATTTGATTACTATTTAGCTGCAATCTTGTTTATGATATTAGCTTATTGAGACGCTAATTACAAGTCATTCAAGGCGCTTGACTCGAAGCATCTAAGGGAAGGTCTGCACTAGTCAATCCGTCATGCATGACGATTAAGGAGTCGATCAGCTCTAGTGGAGTGAGACAACGAAACTTTTATGCTATTTGTCCCGGAAGTTCAAACCTAAAGATGGTTCAAGTTCGGTTTACGTACAGTCCATAATTAAAAATGAGTCAATAAAACAGCTTTAATAGGAACCCTGTTTAGAATGTAAATGATTGTTTTCAAAGTTTCACTCCATAGAAAACTAGGTAAATTGGTCCTACTAATCATACTCGTTATCATTTTCACAAGGATGCGATTGCGCTTTTCAGCCACACTATTTTGTTCATGACTTCCAAGCATAGTAAATTGAGCTACTATCTCAGAATCCTCCAAGTATTTGGCAAATGAACCTTTAAGTTGTCCAGCATTGCCATGACTGCCAAAATACTTATCACTTCGGTCACATCTAACAACCTTTGTGATTTTTCTCAACTGTTTCTCGACTTCAGTCCGAAAAATCTTGAACTTGTCAAGAGATTCAAACTTTTCCTTAATCAAGTATAGATAACAATATCGGGAATAGTTATCAATAAATATGATGAAATAAAAATTTCTACACAAGGTTGTCGTGGACGGTCCATTAATATCAGTGTAAATGCCCTCCAACATATCAGAACTACGGACTGCAGTTTTCTTCTTTTTTATAATCATCTTACCCCTATAACAGTCTACGCAAGTATCTAGATCACTTTTAAGAGCATGCAGGATATTAGCCTTTATTAGCCTTTCCACTCTTTCCCTAGAGGTGTGACCAAGCTGTTTATGCCACAACGCATAAGAATGTTCCTTAGGTAGAGGTCTCTTGGAAATAACATTTTTAGCCGTATAAGCGACGTATATATCATTAGAAGAATCCATTGGACATATTGCAGCACCTAACATTATTAGAATTAAAAAAAATAATTATAGTACTATTCTTTATTTCAAAAGAGTAGCTACACATGTCCAAACACAATACGGAAACTAAGTTCTGTCTAAAGGAAGATACATAAAAATTGTTTCTTAACATCAAGTTAAAACTATAATCTAGAAATCAAAATGACAATCTCCCACGAACTCGACGTCGACTTTAATGTCGTTTCCCACTATGAGCTTTGATTCATTCTGATTTGGCTTCTTTCAGATTATGAATCCCTGTATGGTAAATGCAATATGATTTGTTGCATCGCTATCTAGCCACCATGAATTGGATGGGGCTTCTGATAAGTTGGATTAAAAAACAAATGCCAAAGAATCATTAAAAGCATACTCACTCTTGGACAACCAAATTTTATATTTGTCGTCGTCTTTCTTTATGGACATTTCTTCTTATAGAAGGAGCAACGATCATCATCCTTCTTGAAGGAAGCTTTCTTAGATCCCAGACTATCAGAATGATCGGTGGTTTCAAGAGTTCCTTTATGAGTACGATTTTTGGACCTATTAGTCTTCTTATTGCTAGAACTAGAGGCATACAGAGCAAGGTGCTCTCTTTCTTTCTTCAATTTCTCTTCCTCTGCCACCACCCTAATGATCAGGTCATTAATTGACCAAGTCTTGATAATTCCAAAATCAGGTGGAATGGTGTTTAGGGCCTGATGCACAATGCAAGTAACAGGAATAGTAACTTAAAGAGCCTGAAGTTTTGTCACTAGGTCTACCATTCTAAGGACGTAATCCCCAATCCCATTAGAACCATCACACATCATATTGAAGAGTCCTTTCAAATGTATCATAGTCTTAGCATTAGATGAGATACGATTTTTAGCCTCGAAGGCTGTCATCATCAGTTTAGCAATGCAGTTAGCTAACAAACCACTCTCCAAGTGCTCTCGAATGGATTGCTTCATAGATAACAAGCAAATCCAATTCCTCTTTTCCCAAGCAACAAAGTGTGCTTTCCTCTTATCATTAGTAAGAGCAATAAGAACATCCACCAGCTCCATCCCAAACAAAAAATCCTCTTTCCATTTTTCAAAGTTTGAACAAGTAAGAATCTCAATCGCAATGAAGTTGCCGTTTCTAAGAAAGTGATTGAACAACAAGCAATATATACAATTAACATCATGTGAGTACTGTGTAACTTGAAACCACATAAGTACACATCCTGAGAGTTACATACATCATCATATAATCATTTTTGGGCAAAATACATGACACACGGTAGTACACTCTCCACATGATAGAGGCCATGAGAATATACTTTAACCTTCATGAATTCATCACCTTTGGTTGTATGAACCACTAGGATCAGTCACTTCTCAACCATATGCTGTACATGTGTCCCTCCAGGAACCAATAGACAATCATCTCCTTTGGGAGTATGACTACGCATTAGAATAGGAGACATCTCATCACAATAAAATACTGATATTTCTTAAACTGAATCAAGTGTGCCACTTTAGCTGTCACAACACAATTGAATCCATGAAACTCTCTCTTACTAGGGATATAAACCTTATATCTCACATTTACCATATACATATAATTTTAGACTTGAAGACAATGGCAATTTGTTACTAAAATCACATGCCATGCCAATTACATTGTTCCATTCATTGCTACATGTGAAACCTTATACATGCTATCAATGAATCACGCTCTACACATTCTTTTTGTGATGATATACATGTGAGCTAGCAACTGTATTTCCAAAACCATAGAGAAATACAAGAAAATACACAAAAATATCCTAAATAATACCCATAAATAGGGTTCTGTATGTATTCTCGCATCATTAAAAGCATTAAACATGTAAAATAAATACACCACATTGTAGAGCATCTCAATACGAGAACACTGGTACTAAGAACGCTCCAAACGAAGGCCATACGCGGCCTCACTCGCCACTTGAGTGTGCGGTGCGTGTGGCACACGCTCGGCGTGCTTGAACCGGCTTGGATCGCCGATTCGACTGCTCCGGTCTGGATCACCAGTCTAACTGGTTTGACGATCCGATCAATGGTCAATTCGAGTGGGGTCACTGAGTCAAGTCCCGTGTCGGATCGAGTCACCCACAAACAATCGAGTCGACCCGCGTCGCGGGGCGTGGCCGCGTGTGCGGCGTCCCCCGGAGGCGCGCTACCCATTAAAATGCTCGCCTCGACAAGTACGTTCCGTTTATGTGATCAAAATCAATTTTCACCGAACAAAAAATTCCGGAAAACAGGTCAAATTCGTATGTTCTAAATCTAGTCTATGGTTGCTCTGATACCATAGGTATGCCGCGAAAACGACACCCCAAGATCTCTCTGGCTAGAATCTATAACACAGTAGTTGATAAAAAGATATTTGCGCACCTAATTTAGGATTCATCATTCTTGATGCGAAATAGCGACGATGTTGAGTACGAGTGCTTCTCCTCTATTACCCTTTGTATCACTGGCTTAACGAGATTGCCTCTCACGATTAACGTTCTTTAGTAGCCTCTTATGTGAGGTAATTTGTGCATCACGGATAAAAGAGAGACTTGGGCACTATTTATAGAGTTTTAAGCCAGAGACCCTCTCATCAAGTCCAGGCTTTATTTGGCCCACTCTAACCAGGCCCATATTAGACTAATTAATAATCTTTATATCTTACCTTATTAGATTTACCCAAAAAAACGGTTAATATCAATCTCGATTAATTTAGGTCATATTAAAAAAACTCTTACAATCCAAACAGTGGAAAGAGCCATTGTCCGGCGGACAAAAAAGGGCAAAGTCAAGGGGAGGAGTTTAGTTTATGCAAATACACATCCCTGGATATAACCTACACGACCCTTTCAAAAGCCAACTATTTAATTGACTTCTTTAGGGTTTCTCTTCTTAAAAGGGGAAGAACAGAGTGAGTTAACACGTCCAACAGTTGTAAGGGCTGGTAGAGACAACCTACACCAGTACTCATCATATTAATGCACCGGTAAAGTCAAGATCAACACGTTGGCTATTTGGTTCGGTCGATTCTGATTTCATTGCAACAAAGAAGCAGAAGGAAGAAGGAGAAGAAGAGGAGGAGGAGGACGAGTCGCTTGCTAAGATTCAAGAAGTCACTTAACCTACTACAGAAATGTCGAGGGAGCCGCTCCTCGACCATGAAACGTCTTCTCCACAGCCTTCTCTCCCATCGCACCTCACCAAATATTTGTACTCGGGACACTTCTTGGCCAGATGGGGTGCCAGGTTCTGCGATCCTCTTTGGTTCAACTCTCCTAAAACTCCTGTTGCTGTTCTGAATATGCTCTCCTCAGGATATGATGACTTGCTCTTAATTTTGGCTATGCAATATTTTGGAGTCTTTTATACTAGTGTATTGGCGTACTCTCTGTATCATTCCTATTTCGGATATATCAAAACCTTTCCATCATTTCAAATTGTCCCAATTGGTATCATCACCTATTCGTCCTTCTCTTCCATGCCTGACGTACTATCACTGGAACATCAAAGTTTTTGAATTTAATTGAAGGTTTTGCTGTTTGAACTATGAAACGTAATCACTTCAACCAAAGAAATGCTTTCTAGTCGCCAGATGGGAGGTTACTCACTGTTTAGTGGGAAATACACAAGTTGTTGTCCTAGTTGTGATAAGTGCGGATGGTAGTATAATTCTTGTTCCGACAAAAAATTACATGCTCTAGGTATAAATCCTGAAGTTATCTGGTAAACAGTGATGGGAAAAATGATGAAGAGAATATGCTACTTGCCTTTCAGTAGTACTCGCATTACAGGATAGCATCTTTGTGTTCCGCTATACCTCAATTCATAACTGGTACATGATTGATAGTGAAAACATAAATTTGCCCCAATTAATGAACAGACAATGAAAACTTCATCTTATGCTGTTCATTAGGAAAATCGATCCTATTACTGATTAAATTTCATTTCAGTCCTTTACTTTAATTGACCATATAAGTGCGGCAATTCTCAATAAACTAATGGCTCTATTCTCAGGTTATGTTTTCTATTGATACCTCTCCATTTGGAAATGAATTATCCTTCATGTCTGCTTGTCTTGCAGAATGTGGGATTTCTCTGTAGCCTTATACATGATCAACATTTGGCCAGACTCTTTACTGTTGGCCGCTATCTATGGAGTGGTGGAAAATGCCTCCACTGCCTTGTTCGGCCCAATAATCGGAAAGTGGGTGGATAAAATGAGTTATGTCAAGGTCCGATGAACTTACAATTCTCCATGTACTACGGCACCTAAGAAAACATTGAACGGGACTTTAGTTCTGAATTTCACAGTATACGAATTTATTTGAATATGATAATTGAGTGATTTTACATTCATGAAGGGACAAATATTTGTTGCAGGTTCTCCGGCTTTGGCTCGTGACACAGAACTTTTCGTTCATAGTTGCCGGAGGCACGGTTTTCGGTTTGCTAGCCTACCCAGATTTGAAGTCCACAAGTGTTGAAGCTTTTGTCTTGCTCGTCCACCAATGTTTCTGGAGCTGTTGGTGTGCTTTCCACTCTTGCTGGAACAATCTTGATTGAAAGAGAATGGTAATAGTATTGAGCTTAAATACTTGCATCCAAAGGCATACAGTTCTCTTTTTGTTTTTACTTTTCAAATTTTCTTTTAATGTGCCTCTGATTGCAGGGTGGTGGTGATGTCGGAAGGCCTAACTCCTACACTCCTTACTCGGATGAATTCGGTTATAAGACGGATCGATCTGATCTGCAAGTTGTTTGCCCCTGTTGTTTCAGGCTTCATAATCAGCTTTGGTTCATTAAAAGCATCCGCTATGACTTTGGCGGTTTTGAGCACCATAAGTGTTTGGCTGGAGTACTGGTTTTTCATGTCAGTATATCAGGGGATTCCTGCTCTAGCTGAGCGAAACCAACAAAGGACCCAGAAACCTTTTCCTGCTGAACTGGCAGAGAGCTCTTCTGTTCTAGATGCTTATCATCCAGCAAATGCAGAAAAAAGCCAAAAGAGAAGTCTTGGTGAGAAAATTGCAAATCTGCCCCTAGTCAGTGCTTGGAGAGTGTATTTTGATCAAGAAGTTGTGCTTCCTGGAATCGCACTAGCTTTGTTGTATTTTACAGTTCTCAGGTAACACCCTGGAAACTGATGCACCCTCAAAGTTCATATATTTCACACTTGTTTACGGGACTTACCTATAATCTTCTATGATTGACGTTTTGCTTTCCTGGTAAAGGGTAAAAAACAGGTTGGCCAATCGAAGTTCCTGATATATTATTAGGTGGAAACTTACATATGCATCAAAACCTAAGGTTGTCTTAATTGTAATGTCATTTCTGGTATCATCTGCTAGACAGTTACTATTGCACTGCTGCATCATTTGGGAACAAAAATGTTGGCGGTCTTGAGTCTTTCTTGCTCTGATTTGAATGCATTGACAATTCGAGGATTGTTGTGTGGATTTACAGCTTCGGAAGTTTGATGACAGCTACATTAGAGTAGGAAGGTATACCTACATTTGTCATCGGAATAGCGCGCGGAATAAGCGCAACCATCGGCGTTGCCGCCACTCTGGTTTATCCAGTCTTACATTCTCATATTTTCACGCTCCGAACTGGGCTCTGGTCCAGCTGGTCCCAGGTATAATTCTCGAGTATCAACTTGTATTAGGACTTTTTTGGGTTTATTGATTAGTGAAAACAACTGAACTCTGCATTATGAGAAACTATTGCAGTGGATTTTCCTGCTTCTATGTGTTGGGTCAATATGGGTCTGAAACAGCGTAATAGCTGCCTATATGTTGATGGGTGGAGTGGCGACATCTCGACTCGGATTGTGGATGTTCGATTTAGCCGTCATTCAACAGATGCAGGTTATCTACTTTCGTTTCAACTATTACTCTAAAGAATAGCGCCAGTCGCTCATTGCCTGGACATCTCACAAGCATTCTTGATGTAGTTTTGGTTGAGGTTTAGCTTGACCTCTTTCACCTACTTGTTTAAGCTTTTGGTTAGGATCCTTTTACATGGTATCAAACCCACAGATTCGTTATCTTCACTCACCATTTAGAATTTCATCTTGTGAGTCAATTCCTTATTCATCTTCTTCCCCATTCTCAACTCCCTGTGCGTTCTTCAAAGGGTTTCATAACATTTACTAGCTTAGACTTTTGGTGGGATACTTTGATGCCGTTCGATCCAAAAATAGTTTCTTGCAGTTGTTCTCAAAGTCTCATACCTGAAATTTCACTTTCTGTTCCGGCCCTTTTATCATCTTTGGCAGGATAAGGTTCCAGAATCCGATCGTTGCGTTGTTGGAGGTGCTCAAAGTTCACTTCAGTCCACCTTGTATATGATGGCTTATGGTATGGGAATAATCATCTCAAATCCACAGGTGATCACCATCGCTTCTACTTCCTATGTTAGTATTAATAATATGTTACTTATATCATGTGTTAATTACCTAAAGTTTGTCTAACTTTTGATTTACAATTTAACTGAACATTAATTTATGGCTACGGCATCAGGATTTCTGGAAGTTGATTTTGTTATCATTTCTGTCCGTTACCCTATCGGCATCTTTATATACTTTACACGTGTACCGTGTCCGCAAGCACCTGATCCATTTTGAGAAGCTCATTTTGCTGGGAAGTTGGTCGATCATACGGTCTACAGATACCTACCAGAGTCGGAACATGTGAACTTTATTTAGTGCTTTTCTAGGACATCTTAAGAATCTTGTTGTATTTGTCGATCGATATCATATTCCAGGACAAGCTGCTTATGTCGTGACGTCTGACAACCCTGTGTAAAATAGAAAAGGATGACAATTCAGACTGTCCTAATAGGATTTTGATATCGGATTGAAAAATACAGTCAGGGACTTGGTATGTTTATAAAAACACGGGCTGCTACTTTTCCATTTGCAAAATTTATCTGCTCATTTTACAAGCTTTCTTATACACTCTGCAGAGTGATTGTTTCACATGCTTAAGATGCAATCCGGAAAAAATTACACTTCCGGGTTACTGTACTTTGAGCAACTTTTATTTAGCCACTGAACTTCAATTTCCTGACACCTGAGATAACTTCTGATGAAGTCATTCAACTTCAATTCCTAATGCATGATGAGCTGGGGTTTGGCAAAATCCGTTCCATAAATTGTGTTGCAGATTTACTCTATTTCCATCGAAATCTCCTGCATAGGCCCATATTGTCGATTAAGAAAATTTTCTGTGATTTTGTTAGCAAGTAGTGGTTTTGCATGAGTACTTGGACCACTGGATGGATCTGATCAATGAAGGGGGCTTGGACTGAGCTCCTAGAAAGGACAAGCCATGCAATGTAGCCTCGAAACGCTTGCCCAACTCCGTCCATGAAGATCATCAATAAGTATATGGACAAAAATGATCGGGACAGGGTTGGTTGGGACAAGAAGGAAACTGCTTTCACTGTTCATATAACAGAGTTAATAGGACACGGTCTGAACCTAGCCATCCGGCCTATTGAGTTTGTGGCTCAAATTCTTGCTGAATTGGAGTTTACATCGGAGCCTAAAGACAAGTTTGGAGGTGTTCGGGGTGCGATAAAAGGAGGGACTCAGCACCTAGGCCAAAAGGCCGGGGATGCCGGTTGGATTAAGCCTAGTAGCTGAAGTTACAAGGCAGGGGCCAGGTGGTCGGCCAGCTTGTGACCGAGTTGCCTGCCTTACCGCACCTAGCCTCCTAATTTCGCTACTGGTCATCCAGCGATCGCCCAGGAGTCGTATGGATCCTGAACTCAGGCTTAAAATTCTGATTTTTACCTTTTCTTTTTCGAGAACACAAATGCAGCGGAGTTGTTTTCTTATCATCTAGCGAAACTTGGTGTGAAAATCACGAGGCTTGTGAGGATTTGTATATTGGGATATTGGAAACACACGAGATTGATTGATTGACTGTAACTCTATAGAGAAAGTTATCCAAAAAGTCCTAAATTTATTGTACGGTAAACAATTCAAATTTAAAATTTTCAATTTGGCCAATATAATTATAAACATTTTGATGATTTGTCACTTTAGTCCTTGTGGCCAATTCTAGCTTGAAATTGCTGACGTGGCGGTCCAATTATTGATAGTCATCCTACATGGCACGGCCGGTGTTGAAATGGACGTTTTTTGCAATTTTTTAAAATTTTTTGAATCTTTTTTTTTCTTTCTTTTTTCTTTATCCCCTCCACTAGTTGCCGCCCTTGCCAGATCTGGCGAAGGCCACCCTCACCAGCCACCCCTTGCCCAAATATGGTGAGGACCATGGCCAGCAAGGGCGTCCCAACCCTTGCCGGCCCTTGTCCCAACCCTCACTTGTGGCCGACATAGATCTTATGTATGCGTAAATATATGGGTAAATAAATTATAGCAATTTTCAAATAAATCGGAATCGAGGTGGATGTATGAAATGTAAAGTCAATGTATCTATATGTGGATATCTATAGGAGATCATAGAAAAGGGATATTCTTATTTTAGACCTAACCAATTGGATCTAACCAATTAGATGAATTACTCCTAAATGGTCACATCCGAATGATGCTCTACGCTGGCTATCGCTGACACTCGGCGAGCGACGGAGGGAAATAGGAAAAAAAATAAAAGATAATATAATATCGAAAAACTTCAAAAAAATTTGCAAAAATCATCTATATCAGCAATTTCTGACCAAAATTGATCGGAATGATTAAATAACAAATCATCAAAAGGTTTAAGACAAAAAGTTTATGATTGAATTGACTGTCCTATAATAAGTTTATGACTTTTTGGATAATTATTCCTAACTCTTTTAACTCTTGGACTGATATGGGATGTAGGTACTAACACTCAGATCGAACCACCTAAATCTCTGATTTTTTTTGTCATTTCTTGTTAATTTATTTGATAATTTTTTCATCTTGCGTTAGATTTGAATTGCAAGATCTACTAGCTTTGGCATTATTTCGTGTAAACTGGTTCTTAAGTCAGGTTATTGTCGTCCAAAGCACGCAGAAAAAGTTTCAAAAGCATTTGAAGAGCGGGCCAAAGAGAGGTAAACCACGCATCCAGGGCCCAAAACTCCGCAAATGAGAGGTCGATGCATTCATACGTGCATTAAAATAATAATAGCATGGTAAGAAACAGCATCCTGGAAAGGTCATAGCGCATGCATTAATACAGAAGATGCCAAAACACTCGATGACTAATTATAGGGAGAAGGACACCAGAAGTGCCAAAAATTGTGTATGGGCTCACTTTAGTGCTAAAAGTTTTCGTCGGCTCACTTAAGTGCCAAATCGGAGAAAAAATAATCACTTAAGTGCCAACGGCGAGAAATTCCGGCCAAATTAATTACGTGACCTTTATAATTATAAATTTACGCTGACGTGAAATATCATTTAAAAAAATTTCTCCAAGTGGACGTCCAAAATGACGTCGCACGCTCCTACATTGCATCAAAACGACGTTGTTTCCTCTTCCTCACCTAGACGACGTCGCACGGCTTTGAGATCTTTTTATCTCAAACTGATTGTCGTCGACATCCTCTCGGCATCAACATCGCTCGTCGTCGCTCATCGTCGTCGTCGCTTGCTTCGCTATCATCATCGCTTGCTCGGTTGCCATCGTCACTCACCATCACATCTCTGCAACCTAGGTTTGTGATCTTCTCTCCCTAGCTCAGTTGCTGGAAAAGTTAGGGCTATGAGGCGAAAATTAGGGATCCGATGGCAAAATTAGGGTTCAAAGGGAAAAATTAGGGCTTGGAGAGCAAATTCAGGGCTCGGGAAAAAGTAAGGTTGTGATTGTGGGTGAAGACCTCAATTTTTTTAATCATGGTATCATTTTCTTTCGTGGGGACAATGGTACTTGCAGTCGTGAGGACCTTAATTTGTTTAATCATAGTGATGTTGTTTAATCACATCGAATTGTTTGATCACGGTATCAACTCGCAACCGTGGGATCTTCAATTTGTTTAATCACGGTATCAATAGTGATGTTGCGATTGTGGGTGGGGACCTCAATTTGTTTAAACAATTCGATGTTGCTTTGTTTCCATTAAACAATGTATGTGCTTTCTTTTCCACTAAACAACAACAGTTGTTGACAATATGGTATGTATTTGTAGCCTGGAAGAACTTCGGAGTGTTTATCTCTCCAAGTGGCCTAAGTCAAGAGTCAAGGGCTGCACCTAAAAGAAGAACCTAACCAAGGTTAACTAAAACATAATCCAGTAAGAAAAGTGCTCCGAAACAAATGACACAAGCGGCATGTCCAAAGACAAGAACACCGGCAGGGCCAACAACAAGAGCACAGGCAAGTCCAAAGACAACAGCACAAGCAGGTCCAAAGACAAGAGCATAGGCTAAAAGGAAAATGCCAATTGTAGTTTCAGTACAACAACCTCCAAGTCTAGTGCAACAATCTTCAAGTCCGTACAACAACCTCCAAATCTAGTTTCAGTTAGAAAGAGTGCAAGGATTCAAGCCAAAGGTCCATCTAAAGGGATAGAGACTGGGGGGTTGTGCATATTGACTGTTGATGGGAGAGGGTTCTGGATATAGTAATTTTTATTTTTTTGTTGGGAGGTTATGCTAGATATGGTAGTTTTTGTGTTTTGTTGGGAGGTTGTACATATGGTAGTTTTTGTTTTTTATTGGGAGGTTCATATGTTTTAGTCAATTATTCAGATTGACCAAATATAAAGACTATGTTCAATGTCAATGGATCGATATTTATTTTGTCTATGTTTTTGCCATTTCCATATTTTGCTTTTGGTTGTGTTGATGTTCCTAGTTGTGCTAGTTGTGCTGGTGTGTCTAACTGGGTTGTACAGGTTGTGCTTGATTTTATGTGCCGGTGCAAGCACAAGATGCATCAGAACATGCTAGTGTAGAGTATTGTGCTTGCACCAGAAAGCATAAGATTGCACCGGCAGTTTGGTGGTGCTGGTGGCTGAGAATAGTGCTAGTGGCCAAGAGTGGCGCTGGTGGTTTTGGCTGGTGATGCGAATAATTATTATGTTGTATGTTAGTGCAAGGTTGTGACAAGGCTGATGTTGTTTTTGGAAGTGATGGGCTCATGTTTTGTTACTAGTGGAAATTATGGGTACTAGTGTGTTTGTGGGTGCTGGTCAGTGTTTGCACCAGCAGTTTTATGTGCTGGTACAAGTACAAGATGCGCTAACTGGGTTGGTGTAGTTTTGGGTATGCACCAGCAACTTTATTGGTGCATCTTGTGTACCAGCACCTTTTAAACCACGACTAACATTTAAATGATCATTTTCAACCACGATTAGTACTTAAGTTATCACTTTCGGAAAAACTTGGCACTCAAACGATCATTATTTACAACTTATGGCACTAAAATAGTCACTCGTGAATTTGTTACCACTCGTGAATTTGGCCATGGTTTTGCAGCAATAGTTGCAGCAAACCAGCAAACCATTACCAAGCAAAACATGTAGCAAACCATTACATGTGGAGCAAACCAAATATCTAAAGCAAAAACTAAGCAAATTAACATTGACAATACACAACTAAGCAAGAAAACTTTTAAGTGCTCACAACCAATAAATTCCGACCTTCAATTTCCACCATATATTGCAGCAAACCTTTTGTTCCATACAACAATTGCAGCAAATTAACAACACAATTATGCTTACAAATAACCCAATACAAGTACATATTCCACTAATCTTCAACTATGGTAGACTTACAAACTTCTTCTCATTACTCACTTGACATTTGATTGTAAAATAGGCTACACAAGAGAACAATAATACTATCAATGCTCGATAAAAGTTTTTTTTCAATTTTTAGCCTTGAAACTTCCTTCTCCAAATGGTTGGCCAGACATGTTAAAGCCTTCATTTGAGCTTGCATTGAGTCAACATCCTCCAACACGTCCATTAATGTAAGTGAAGGTTGATGTTATCCTTCAAGTAGCTCCAAGATCACCTCCTTCGCTCGACCAGAGAATGTATCGACCCATTCGAAATATTTGCACTTCGAGCCTCTCTATACCTGACGCATCCATGGAATCTTTTCTCGGGATTCAACCGAGTCCAAGATGTTCTTATTGGACTCGGTTACCCACAATAATAGTAACACTCATCGTGTAGTACGCTTTATTGGGACGAATGTGAGCTGTTGTAGAAGCTCATGCTCTCCATTTGCAAGAATGAGCTAGTAATTTTGGGGGCGAACTAAAATAGATGCTCAAATTGGCCAGTTAGGGTTTTCAAATTGGGGTTCGGGTTCTTCTTTGGGGGAAATCTGCCAAACGACGTCGTTTTATTGTTGATATGCTGACTGGACCTCCGGCGACCCACGTCGGCATAAAAAATTAATAAAAAAAGGCCACATCGGATTTCCGGCCAATCAGACCGGAGTTGGCACTTAAGTGATCGTTTTTCAAAAAATGTAGCACTTAAGTGATCCAAAAGGAACTTTTGGCAACAAAGTAAACGCCGTACATAACTTTTGGCACTTGTAGTATTCTTCTCCCCTAATTACGTGCAAAGAATCCATGGATGTCTTTGTCATGATATGTATGTTTTACTTGCTCTGATTTGATATTCATCTACAGTTAGTTTATGATGGCGGCTTTATCAGATGCTAGTTAACAGTTATCTTAAATGTTTTCCCCACAGAGTTCGCCCCGAGGAAAGATTCGTCCACGACAACGATCCGGGTGCCAATCGGCTCAGGTTGATTGAGATGATAAAACAGCTACTTCCCAAGAAAGGTCGATTGGCTGCGTCATGATCGAGCTACAATGATATGTATGTGCCTGTTTCTTTCAGGTTCTGATAAATGACATCCGACTTTGTAGCATTTCCTTTTCTTTTCGCGATCGAAATGATGATTATACCGGACGTATTATCATCTCCAGACGTCTCCATGTTCTTCGTGCTACAACTTTTTGTATATGAAAGTGATCTAACCGTGATTAAAAAGGGTCTCATCCAAATGATTTCTTGCTCCAGTCGAATTTGTACACGAGAAACTAGGAGATGAATGTCTAAAACTCATCATCTGATAGCTCATTTTCTTTCTTTCTTTTTTCCTTTTATTTTTGGTAATCATTTGTCAAAAATATATCTCGAGTTTAAAGTTGTAAAGAAATCTGATCCAAATAGGCTTTGTGCTGAGATTTTCTATTTTGCATCCCAAGTTTTTGAGTTAAAGGTTTCCTAGTTTAAAATTTGGTTTCCTTTTGGAGTCAAAGGTTTCCTATTAAAGTTAGTTCCCCAGTTTAATGTTTTATAATTTGATTTTTCCTAGTTTGAAATTTCCTAGTTAAGATTTCCTAAGTTTATGTTTCCAAGTTTAATATTTCCTAGTGTAAGGATTCTAGTTTGATGTTTTCTAGTTTGGTGTCTTAGCCTCTCTATAAATAAGAGGTTTTTTCTCAATTGTAAGAAGTGGGTCTTCTTCGTGGATTGCATTCAAGAGACAAGTGTGAGTTATTGAAAGTTAAAATAACTCGAGTGTGGTTGTAATCTATATTGCATCACTTTTATCTATATTGGAATTCTATTCTATGCTGCTCTCTCTATGTAATAGGTCACTCCAATCGAACCATTTCAATCCACTGTTCCTCGTTCTGTTTTTTATTTTATTATTCGGTCAACGTCATCTAATGGCCTATTCTTAGAAATGAGCAACTCTTACTTGATCTGTATCAACAATCAGCGAATTGATATTGCAACTTCTTCTCCAGTATTCCCCAGCAATTCTGTCCTCTCAAGCTGGGCTCCTTTCCTTACAACAATGGGGTGTCTTACCAGGTTAACTATCTGGGCATGGCAGGCTCAAGAAGTCCAAATTAAAAGATACCCACAAAGTGAATGTGCTTCGGGACAACGAAAGGAATCTGACAAACAAAATGGAGAAAGGAAAAACCATATGCTTGCTAATTCCGACATTGGATCCTTGTGGCTGCTGGTGTTACGGATGAGACACAAACATCTGTTTCGCTGTTCTTGGATCTACTAACCTTCTGACAAAAAATACAAAACCCATTTGGATCATCTTCCAGTGGAACACTCTGTGTAATCTCTTCAAACTTCAGGCATTTGGCATTTTGTAATCCAAAGGTTTGACCATTGCCCATAGCTCCTCTTTTTTTTTTTTGTCAAAGGATATCAAATCTGGAATCTGATATTCAGAAGATCTCTAACAACCATTCCCGATATTCAGCAATCGCTCCCGATATTCAGCGAATCTCTTGCAATCACTCCTTGATTTCTTTCTGATTTATTGTTGATTTGTTTATATCCTTAACTTCTTATAAATAGAAGTTGAAAAGAGAGATAAAGATGTACAAAACATTCATAAAAATTACAATATAGTTTTACGTTTTTACATTTTTTATTTGAAGCCATGTACTTGCTCTCTGGTCAAAGGTCCCGCCATTTTCGGATCCTACCGAATCCAAGGATTTGAACATTGTTTTTGAGGTTGTTGTTTTTTTCCTTCTTTTGTTCACATGCGAAAAAAAACAAAGATCAACAGTCAGACAGCTTGTAGACAATATCTTAGTAGCAACATACACCAAACCCCTACGGCTCTGATTTCTTGATCCGATTTCTTCTCAGTTTTCGGGATTTACCCTTGTTTTTTGGTGAAACCGACACTCGGTCTTCTAAGACGGATATTGGAGGTCAGCTTCCAAAGCTCCTTCCTTCAGCTGGGTAAGCCTTCGCTTTGTGGATCGTCTTCTGCCCAATGCGGTCCACTCCCGTTTTTAGGTTCCCAATGGAAAAAAAAAAAGTTTCGTAATAGAGCTAACAAGACCATGCCCCGGATAATGGTGGATCTCCCTGGCCCTTTGGTGCTCTCTTGGCACCTTCGGCTTCTTCCCCAGCTGCGGACCCGGGAATCACCGACTTCCTCAGACCTTCCCCCTTCTGCTTTCCTTCTTTCTGTTTGCTTTCACTTTCATCATTCACACCAATAAACAGGGCACTCATCACAACAGTACAGTACAACTTAAGGCCTATCACCATTTGCATGCAGTGAGTGGTCAGGATATAAAGTAAAGATCCACATCCCAATCGTCCATCCAATCGACAATTCATTGGAAGAAGAAGAGGAGGAGGAGCGACTTGCTATGATTCAGGAAGTCAGTACAGCCACATAAAATGGTGAGGGAGCCGCTCCTTGACCGCGAATCAGGTCCTCAACAGCCATCTTTTCCGTCGTTCCTCGCCAAATATTTGTACTCGGGCCACTTCTTGGCCAGATGGGGTGCCAGGTTACGCTTCTCATTTCGCTTCAACTTTGGCAATAATTCGGATTCCTCCATAATAAATACGACTTGCTAATAATGTGAAAGAGAACATGTTCCTCATGGGGCACAATTTAGCACAGTACTCTTCATACAATTCAAGTTTGAGATGTTTGGAACTTTCACAAGCTTTTCCTTTTTGTTCTTCCATTTTCCTCTCATTGTTTAGAAAGGCTGATTTGCTATTATCACTTCAACATCATAGTTTTTGAATTTAGAAGAGAGTTTCAACTACTTAATTCAATTATCTCAGCCAAAAAAAAGTAATTTGTTTCCCTTCCATGGCCAAAAATTGAAAAACAGTCGCAAACTGATGTTTACAAGTTCTATCTAGCGAAAAAAGGCAGTTGTTCTAGTAGCTGCTGTATGGTATGGATTTACTAGCCTAAATTTATCAGGTAAAAACGAAAATGGAAAAAATAAAAAGCAAAAGAAAAAGTTGTGCCTTTCAATAGTGTGCAAGATGCATATAGCAGGATCGTGTAGCAGAATTAGTAATCAAACAGCCCTTTTCTTCTTTTGTTTATGCATGCATACATATCCTTCACATGGTTCTTGGTGAAATAAAATCTTGACCCAACCGATTCAGTAGTTCCAGAAATTTTGGTATGTGCAATTCTTTAGAAAAATCAAACCTTGGCAAGGTCACAATTCATTTCAATCTGACTTGAATGAAACAGAAAAGAGGCAATTGGATGTGTTATCCGTCCATATGAGGAAATGAAGTAATTTAATGTCTTCTTGTCTTGCAGGATGTGGGAATTCTCGGTAGGTTTGTATATGATCAGTATTTGGCCAGACTCTTTGCTATTAGCTGCTGTCTATGGAGTGGTAGAATCTGGCTCCATTGCCTTGCTTGGTCCAACCATTGGAGAGTGGGTAGATAAGTTGAGTTATGTCAAGGTTCGATATACTTCAATTCTCAAAGTTCTCAATTCAGGACCAGAACAAAAGAAATTGGATGGCACTTTACGTCCAAATGCCGCAACCAAAAATTTGGAACTAAACAAGCATTTTTCAGAGAGAAAATAATTGCTCGGAATACTAGGATGAGTTCGAATTGTTTTTGTAAAGTCACATACTTGTTGCAGGTTCTACAACTCTGGCTCATGACACAAAACTTCTCGTTCGTGGTGGCCGGAGCCACAGTCTTTGGTATGCTGGCCTATCCAGATCTGAAATCCACAAATTCTGGATTGTTCATTGTGCTCGTCATCATGACCAATGTTTCGGGAGCTATGGGCATGCTTTCTACTCTGGCTGGAACAATTTTGATTGAAAGAGAATGGTAATACAGAGATTAGATCTACAGTTAGAGTCTCTTCCATGTATTGGCTAATTAATAGTATGCCTTTAGTCTTTTGGCGAATTGAGTTGAGAACAGTTTTCTGGTATCGTTTTGCCACAAACTTTTGTTTTAATTTATTTTGCCTCATAACTATGCCTCTAATTGCAGGGTGGTGGTGATGTCAGAAGGCCAACCTCTGGGGCTTCTGACCCAGATGAACTCGGTCATCAGAAGGATCGATCTGATCTGCAAATTATTTGCTCCGGTTGTTTCCGGCTTCATAATCAGCTTTGTTTCGCTAAGAGTATCTGCTATGACTTTAGCCGTCTTGAACACAACATGTGTTTGGCTGGAGTACTGGTTTTTCATGTCTGTATATAGCGGGATTCCGGCTCTTGTTGAGAGAAACCTGAGAAGAACCTCGAGACCTTCTCCGGTTGATCTGTTAGAGAGGTCACTGATTCAAAATGATGATCCAGGATCAGCAGAGAGCAGCCAAAAGCAGAATTTCAGGGAGAAAATTTCAAAGATTCCCTTCGTTGGTGCTTGGAAAGTGTATTTAGAGCAAGAAGTAGTGCTTCCTGGAGTATCACTAGCTTTGTTGTATTTTACAGTCCTCAGGTGATGTACTAGAAATTAGTTCACTCTGCAACTAGAACTAGTCATGGACCTTGCATTTTCCCTTCCAGTGAAAAGACCGATCTGCCTACAAATGTTCATTTTTCTTCGGCTGAGTTATAGGTAGAGCGGATAACAGGAATTTCACCCCAGTTAGACTATTTCGTCTAGAAAATTTGTCTTTTGTGGAGTATGTGTATGATAGATTTGTGCTTGCATCAAATTTGAGGCTGTCTCAATGTTATCGCCATTTTTTCGTACTATCTATGAAAAGGCATTTGTCAATGCTTCTCAATCATCAAGTCAGTGCGAAAGTTATCTTAGGGTCTTGTTGCTCTAATTCGATTGCATTTACAAGTTGAAGAATTTTATTGTTTTGGCTTCAAATTCTACAGCTTTGGAAGTTTGATGACCGCTACATTGGAGTGGGAAGGTATACCTGCATTTGTCATCGGAATAGCACGCGGCATAAGTGCAACAATTGGCATTGCAGCCACTGTGGTTTATCCATTCTTACAATCCCGCATTTCTACACTAAGAACAGGGCTCTGGTCTGTTTGGTCCCAAGTATGGTTCTCTGAGTTCCAACTTTGGAGGGATTTTTCGTCCATAAATTTTAAAAGTGTGACATGGATATATTGTTAAAATCTATTGCAGTGGATCTTCCTGCTTCTATGTGTTGGCTCAATTTGGATTCAAAACGGCTTGGTAGCTGCCTACATGCTGATGGCAGGAGTGGCGACATCTCGACTGGGACTGTGGATGTTCGATTTAGCTGTTATTCAACAGATGCAGGTTATTTACTGTGATTATTGAAAAAATTCTAGTCCCCTAAAGGACAGTACAAGTGGTTGATTCTTTGGAACATCTCACAAGCATGATTGTAGATCTGTTATTTCCGGAACATAGACAGATGGAGCAGTTGTTCGTTGCTTGGACCAAAGACTTCTTTTTTTTCTCTTTTCTCATTTCTTTAGTTGGCTTTGGCAGGATGAGGTACCAGAATCCGACCGGTGCGTCATTGGAGGCGTTCAGAACTCACTCCAGTCCATTCTGGATATGATGGCTTATGTTATGGGAATATTCATCTCGAACCCACAGGTGATTCCTAGTGCTGCTGCAATTAAATGGATGATATACCGTTTGTGAACTACTCCCTTTTTGGGTATCTTTTGCTTCAGAATCCAACTTCTCAAATTGTTGTTATTGTTGCATCAGGACTTCTGGAAGTTGATGCTGTTATCTTTTCTGGCGGTTACAATGTCGGCGATTCTGTATACTTCACATGTTTATCGCGTCCGTAAGCATCTCATTCATTTTGAAAAGATCATTCCGCTGGGCAGGTGGTTGATGAGACGACCTTCGGATGATTGTCGGAGTTGAAGCGCGTGTGAGCAATTTCTTATGTATTTTGTACTGTTTTAGGATAATCTGCAAGAACCTATAGAACTGGATCACGGGTGACAATCCTCTGCAGTCACATAAATATAGCAATTTCAACTCTCGTACATGAATTGCTGCTTCTACATTTGCAAAATCCTCGTGGTCATTTAACTTGTCTTATTTTCTTCTGCAAAGAGACAGTTTCACATGTTTAAGATAACAACTAACAACAAAAGGTGCAATTTATTATCTTTTAACTGTTAATGAACGCTAATGGAGACATTACATGGTCCTACTTCTCGTCCGTGGATGATTTGGTTCATGAGAAGTCAAATAGAATCTGGAACAGATAGATATTCATCATCATATGCGTCTCTACATCATAACCAGAGAATTGGAGAGAGAGAGAGAGAGTGACCAACTTTTATCCTTTCTTCATCGTACATTTTTACCTAGAGAAACACCCAAAACTAGAATAAAGAGGCAAGCCGAAATACAGCACTTTCTTTATGAAATCATCAATTTACAAGATATAATCAAACCCCATGCATACAAAGAATGAAGGTATAACAACACTGCAAACGATGGACATGTAAACTAAATGTAGGATTGGGTCGAGAGTTTGTATCCGGCAATAAGTGCGGAGAAAGCCAACGTGAGGAAGGCAAAGAAGGCCATGCTTATCGAAGCTGCTAAGCAGTCTGTAAACAGATTATCCACATTGTCTCTCATCCTGTTGGTCATGGGCACTGCCGTAGATGCTGCTGATATCAGGAGGTATGCCACAACCTAATGCAACCCAAGAAAATTAAAATCCAAGTCAATACATCAAAACAATATTATCGCATAGATTCATTTCACTTGTGAAATGACATAGCCAGTCTCCATAGGGAGGTGAACATGTGGGCATGTGAAATTGTGAGACCGTTGTCGAGGCTAAAGCGCAATAATCGAACTGTATACAAGGAGGCAAATGATCAAAAAGAAACAAAAGCATGATCATTCCAGTATCATGGAGAAATTGTCAGATTGCTGCTATGTTGAAGGCCAAGCTATCAGACGAGATCATGGTTTAAGATTGAAATGCTCTACTGGGAACATATGGGCTCTGGATCCTTTTCCGTCAACTCCATCCCAGCTCCTCTGGCAAGTGATTGCCATAACCCAGAACAATAAATCTAGATTTCATTTCTAAATTAGGACCATACAAAGAGTATGTTTTCTGCCAGCAAAATGATTGGGATCCCCAATGATTAAGAGAGAACTTGGAACCTCTGCGTGTTCTGTTCTTTGTCTAGCTGTCCAGCAAGAATGGGTCTTGCTTTTTACAGATGGAATTGGGTCCCCTGTTCTCGAGTACTGGCAATGATGTAACTCGGGTTGAATTGAAAACTTTTCTAAGAAAAGAAAGGGGACTTTGTCACCTTGGTGGAAAAGGATAGGAAGTTGGCCCCAAAAAGGCACACGAAGAGTCAACAGCATAAGGATGAGTTATCGATGAATTTCAGAGTAATCCTTCTCTCCATATCCAAAACTTCATTACCCAAATCTTTCTTCTAATTTTGGTAAGCTTTCGGGCACTTAAATGGCAAAAATGTTACGTTTCTCTTCACTCTCTATTGATTCAAACATTTCAGGAATCTGTCATTCCAAGCAAAGCAACGGCTTTTCATAGGACACTGTTTAGGAAAATGACATGGATGAAAGAAAGGGTCGTTTGTCCTTTGCCACGTTCCAGACAACAGAGCAAGCAAATGCCTAGAACACGAAACGAAAGCACAACAGAGACAGATTACCCACCTGATCGCCGGCGAAGTCGATCAGGGCCGACGTCTGGCGCTGAACCAGCAGCTGCCCGGTAGAAATCCGGTGGACGTGCCGCAACGCCTGCACTCCCGTATAAAGCGTCGCCAGGATCGATATCGCCAATAGATACCTGCACGGGAATCTCCCAGTTCAATCCCAAAATTTCCGAATCCGGCGAAAAAAAGGTGCAGTCCAATCCTAAAAATTTCTGTACGGACTACAGCCCTAAATCTTTTCAATCGATCATTCGAATGCTAAAAATTTCTTGAAGTGATGACAATACACCCGAAACGATTGATCGCCAAAGTTTAGGAACTCATTCGCACTTTCTAGGATTTTGGACTAGTCCCGCTTTCTCTCCAATCTAATCAAAAACCGGAAATCGACGAAACACCAAGGCGTCCACATCCCAAAATCAATCGACAGAGACAGAGACGTCGAAGTCCGAACCTGAATTCCTCGTAGTTGTCGAAGTCCTTCCACCCGCCGTGCTTGTTGCTCGCCATGATGATGAACGCGAGCAGCGAGAACAGCAAGGCCAGGCCCCGGAGGACCAGCGACCCCTTCCGGATCAGATCGTCCCTCCTCCACCGCCTCACGATCGCCGAGACCCCCATCCCCGACCCCCCGCCCGCCGCCGCCGGAGCCGCCGCAGCCGCCCCCCGGCTCTCGACGTCCGGGGCCGGCGGGGCGGACGGCGGCGGCGACTGGACGTGCTTCTTCTCCGGCTGCGGCGGCGGCGGCGCCTCCCCGTCCTCGGTGCCCGACATCGTGCCGACGATTTGCTTCTGGGGAATCGGAATCCTTCGGATGGCGTAAGGTATGCGCGACAAGGAAGGAGAAGGAGAAGTAGTCCGTCGTTTCTTCTTTCGCCAGCGTCGTCTTCCCTTTTCTGACAGCTCAGATCTTCCCTGTTCCTTCGCAGCACGCGGCTGTGATCACCTGCGGTCGGGAACACCGCGGTACGAAGCTTCCGGCCAATAGCCAGCCGACAGCTCGTCTCGGGGGGATTCTGGGGGAGAGGTACTGATTGGCCGGTCTTGCCGACACGTGGAGACGGTTCTGGAGGTTAGCGGGAACAGGCGATTGCCACCCGCAGGGCCCCCACCCCGCTGCGGACCGAGACCCAACCGACTTCGGTTTCGGATCGGAGTGACAGGCTTTGAAAAGAATTGTTCCCGGGTTTTTTTTAATTAAAATTTTAATCCAATTAATCAAATCGACTATATGGGACCCTTAAGAAATGACGACGTGTCAGCATGGTCAATTCGCCAATTGGTAAATCGGGGCATTGGTCGAGTCGAGCGGGCGACAACGATTTGGTTTTTCTTCTGTCCGATCGCGACGGGGAGTGACCCGACAAAACCTGTTCTCGCCACCCGGGACTCCGAGATCACTCATGTCGACGGCACTTCTCGAGGTGAATTACGGGACCGTCGACATGTCGATGAGGATGCAGCGACGTGCCGGCCGATGTCGGACCTTTATGTGGTCTAGGGTGATGCTGAGTATTCATGACTTCGAGTTATGTTTTTCGGTACGTGCGCGAGGCTCGATGGTGTGGGAAAGGTATTCTATACGAAGGTTACGTGTGATCGTATGGACTCCGTCACATGGTGTGACCTGTCACACGAAATACTGCTTAGGAGGGAAGTTGGGTGTCGTTTCTCACTATTTATTAATGGTAAAAAGAAAATCGAGGAAAAAAATTATGAAGAATAGACCATACACTATTGGCGTAAACGAAATCTTGGGCAAGCAAACCTTATTCGTCCTCTATTTGAATTACGGCTCTCTCAAATTAATGATATAGAAAGACGCTTCTGTAAATTTCTTTTTTTCACACCGTCAAAGTACGACTATACTTAATTAAAAAAATAATGATCCCATTTATTTCACGAAAAATAAATAATTCAGAACAAATTTTCTGAAAAATAATCGATTGTATCGCTTACAAAAATGATTGAACGAGAAATATTTTCAATCGTCCACAAAAGTATTTAGACATAAATTATTGCCAACAATGAAAGGATTTTACGTTGACTAATAATTCCAAGCGGTATGAGCGTTCACCTTCGGAAAAACATCCTGCAAATCATTCATTTTTTTTTTTACGAAACAAACGGACCAACATCGGGGCTGGCCTGTTTGTCATCGTCGCATACTTTTCTTTCGTCTTGATCCCAACGTTGCCCAATACGACTAGGTGCACTCCCATGATTGAATTTTCAATACAAAGATAAAGACAGTGAAAATGATACTTCCTTATAAGTATGAACAACCGATCTTCTAAAAACTCAGAGCTATATAAAAAAAAAGAAATAAATTAAAAAATTGGTATACTCAACATATTACTTGGACCTTAGCATGTTCCTAATATTGGACGCCTAGGCCACGAGGTGTAAAAATAAGTTTGGGTATTGTCGGGGTCAGGGAAAGAAATATATTCTGACCCAATAGGGGGGATTAGGCATGTACGAATACCGGCACCTTAAAATAAAGAACGCATGGGTGGAGCTCGCCTGGTTGCAGGACATGCCGCCAAGGCCCCTAGGGGCAATGAACTCCGGTTTGATCTTCAACCTAGGGCTAGAGGGCGCTTCCCCCAATTCGAAGTTCATCGATCACATACTTTTCTTTCGTCTTGATCCCGGCGTTGTTTACTTACTACCATGATTGAATTCTCAAATAACAAGATAAAGACAGTGAAAATGATACTTCCTTGTAAGTTTGAGCAACTGTTCTCGTGAAAACTTAGAGCAATATAAAAAAGAAATAAAATGTAAAAAATTGGTATACTCAATATATATTACTCAAGATTCCATCTGACGTGTACGTCAGTCCTTCCTTACGCATGAAATATAAAGAAATTGACGTACTTCCATCGAGCAAGTGATTGAAGATGTGGGGAAGGAGTAGCTATTAAAGTAATGATGGGAGAGTCGGAATGCGGACTAATGAATTGGTACAGATTAGGGGTGTCAACAAAATCCGGGCTGGCCCGGTCCGGACCGCGTCGGCCCGACTCGGCCCTAAAATTTGGGGTATTTTGGGGTTGGGCCTTAATCTTCTTCAAATATGGCCCTAAAATTTGGGGTGTTATTAAGGTTGGGTAAGATCGGGCCGACCCATTGACACTCTGGGCCGACCCATCTCCCTCTCTCAGTCTCTCTCCCATTCTCTCTCCCCTCTCTGCGCGCAGAGCATGATGAAAAAACTCTAGATCTAAGCTAGCCGATCGACGCCGAAATCGATTGCCTCCATCGCCGTTTGCTTCCCTTTGTCGTTTCGCGACAGCTTCAAGTTTCTTCTGCAAGCCTCAGCGGCCGAACAACCAAGTGAGTGATCTCTCTCCACCGTGAAGCCGTTGCATCTGCGCTTCTTGCTCCATGAAAAATTTCTTGAAATTTGCTAATTTCGCCATTCGTTTCTTGGAACCGTGGGAATTGGCTTCGTCTTGAATGAGGTTTTTCACGGTATTGTGGGAATCCGAGGAAACCAAGACCTCCTCGTCCACCCTCCGACATGCCCGTTGGGGGTGGTGAGTTCCGATTTTTCCCGGGCCATAAATTCTTCCGTCCCTTTCCTTATCCATTGATCTCCACTCGCTCTCCAGCAAAAAGTTAATTCACCGATGCTGCTCGTGTATATGGAACCGTCTGTGCACTGAGGATGGGATCCGAGGGCGGCAGAGTCCGGAGCCGAGAGGCGCTGGGCTCGGACAGCGTGCGGAGGCCGATTGTGTTGCCGGCGAAGGATTTGGTCGAGGATTCGACGGAGGACGAGGCATCTGGAGGAGTGGAGAAGACTGATTTGAGCGGCAGAGGAAGCGAAGACGGTGAAGAGGAAGTGGAGGAGGAGGAGGAGGAGGAGGAGTGGGTTGATTAGGAGGATAAGATATTGGAGGACACGGTGCCTCTGGTTGGCTTTGTGAGGATGATTCTGCACTCTGGAAGGTGAGGCCTCACATCTTTTGGTGAATATGTAACTTGAAGAAGTTAGGAATTGTATCCTGCTTATTTGGTTGGCATAAGTCGAAAGAGATGATGTCTGCTCACACTATAATTTATTGTTAAGTGGGTCTTTTGCTTGCTTAAGTTAGTCTTGCGAAAGACACTCAATAAATCTCAAACCTACAGACCTATGGGTCCAGATTAATAACAGTCCTAAATCTGTGCCCCTTTCCCACCAGAACAAAAACGGAGACCAGTATGGGCACTAAACATGGAATCCTAATGATATATTAAGCATCTGAGATTTATTGAGTGTCAGTTCTCTATTACAAATTACAGAAACACTCTATTATGTCTGCGATCAAGCCTTCCTCCTTGAGATTTTTTCTATCTAAAGTTAGGTAAGAGACGAGTGCTGTATTTATTTACCCTTCATCCTCGTTGCATAGTTGAATGCTTGCTTGTATCTGTATGTCAATTTGTAAAACCTTCGTGGACAAGACAGAATGTAATAGGATGCTTGCTTGTATCTGTACGTCAATTTGTAAAAGCATGATCGTACCTTGGGTGCTACTTCCTGAGTTATTTCATGTGATGATGCTTGTCTAAGCAGATTCTTGAGCCGTTATTCATGGGGTTGGAAAAGAGTAGAAAAGTGTGATCTCACTACTAAATATATAGAAGTGGATCCTCTTTTCATATTCTTCGACCTTATCCTTTGTGAAACCTTGACTTTCTTCTTTTGCCACGATTGCTGGTCACCCGAAAGAAGGCAATTACTGTTGTTTTGGATGGGTTTTCTAATTTTCTTGTTTATTGATTTCACGGTACAATTAATAGTCTGAAGATGAACTGAACTTTGGGTTTCTGTTTGTCCATCTACTTGCACAAGTGGTAATATAATTAAATACATTACTAGATTTCCTCCAATGCTCTTCCTATTTGCTTTGCCGTGTTCGTTCTATTTTTCTTTTCGAGGAAATTTTGGATTCCAGAATGTGTTGGGTATTGTTAGTAACCCAGCCTTATCTTCCAGTCAAAGAAATTAAATTTGCGATGCTGCTTTTGAAATTTTCTATATTATGTGTTACTCTCACGTGGTGCCTTCAATTCCTGGTGATAGCAAGTTAAATTTGCTGAACATAATGTTACCATTTAGAATGAAATTTCTCAGTAACATTACATGATATTGTTCTTTTCAAATTTAGTGCTCCCATTTTGTCTTATGATTAATGAGCAGTGTCTTTGACTTCTTATTAGTGGTAAGTGATTTTTCGACAATTTCTCTCTACATAATGAGAATTGTCTCTCATGCTTTGAATTGATCAAGCTTGTGTCATACTAATGTGCTGTGTCTATCCACTTTCAGGCGACACTGTGTCGACGGGGAAAAGCAATTCTAAGTCCAACCCTTTTGCACTAGCTTTATCTTTGGAATGTCGACCCATGATGATGTATTAGTAATTGGAAGCAAGCCAGTCTTGCATAGGAGTGAAAAAATTCCAGTCATTGCCGTCCGTTAATGTTGTTATAGTTTCTTTCTTCTTCTTTTTAAGTTACTTTGTACTACAGAACTTGTTCTGCGATGGTACTCATGCAACGAGAGTGGGAAGAAAAGAGATTCTGGCGTAATGTTGGAAATCGTCTCTATTATCATTTTTCTGTCTTATGCATATGAAAAGAAAAAAACAAGAGAACAGAGTCAACCTAACCTGGTCAATCATCTGATGATTCGGTTCTGTATTTGCAGCGGGTTCACAATTCCAATTTATCCATGCAAAAAAAAAAAAAGTGAAACCCCACCCGGCTCGGCCCGACCCGACCCGACCCGACCCGGGCCTTGGGGTGTACACTGAATAGGGTCTTAGGGTGGGTCTTGGCGGGTCAAGCATGACCCTGTAGGTTTCGGGTTGGGTATCATGAAAGGCCGACCCGACATGACCAATTGACACCCCTAGTACAGATGTTCATATTTTCTAATATGGAGAGAGTTTGACCACAAAAATAGCTCCTTCAATTTCAAGTTTTGATTATAAAAAAAAATCAGTGAACGACATGCTTGTAACATTAGGATAAGCAATCTGGCCAGTTCAACTCAGGAATCGAACCGAACTGACTTTACCTAATCGGTTCTAAACCGGTTCACACAAGGACTAGGAAGGTTCCTAACTAAGAATTGAGGGTAACTAGCCTTGACCGGTTCGGTTGAACTCAGAAAACCTAGGAAAGCCATCAATACTTTAACTACAATGCCACCAATTATGCATAATTGCATATGGTTTGTTTTCCCGAGGCTCCGGTTTTTTTTTGTAAAAAATAAATAATTTTAAAAACGATTGCTTATATCGCTTAAAATAATTAATTAATAAAAAATACTTTCATTATCGACAATAGTTTATATCTAAATATTTCTGTGAGCGAGAAAAATATTTTTCGGTCATTCATTTTTATAAGCGATACAAACAATCGTTTTTTGAAAAATATTTTTCAAATCATTCATTTTCCGTAAAATAAACAGAGCCTATATTAATAGTTATAATAGTTATAGTTATACTCGATTCCCAAGCAACCGGGGAACCAGTCGGCTTCGGTTCCAGGGCAGTTCCTTAGGGAACCAGAAACTGACTTTAACAAGATAGGTTCCAATTATTTGTTTGAAACCTATTCATCTTGAAACTAATGACTCTTGCGTAACGTGCATACGTATGTTTTAATTTATATATGCGCAAAATACAAGACAACGTATGGATTTTCACTTAATCTTTTTTGCGATAAGTAACTTTGTTGCTCAACGCCATAGAGACGCGAGAGAGCAGCACGCACTACAAGCCCCCAAAACTAAAGCAACCATCCAGGCCCATCTCAATGAGCCAAAAGAAAGTCAACAAAACCACAGTACTACCGTTCCTAGTCTCACATAACAGCTTCTTGGCATCAGATAACATCAGCTTCCTGTCATGAATCAATCGAGTCATCTTTACTCCGAAATCAAGCTCTATATAGTCTTCACAACATGCTGGGGTCGAGGAAGGAACCATTCCTAGGTTTCCTCACACGAAGTAGATTGTACCCTTGAAAGACGAAAGCTTTATCAGAGTTCTAGGCAAAGACTTCCCCTTTGAGTTCTGCATAATCCGGGCGAGCTCAACATCCCGACCACCGGTAGATCGAGAATAACCACGAGTACGGCAGCAAGGATTGCCATACAGAGTTAGAGAAGTGGCGATCGACGAACAAAGGCTGCCTGTAGTCGGGTGCAACTGAGTTTCCATCAACGGAACACCTTTTCATGAGCCTAATCAACATACACCAGTTCTTGAGCCTCTCCAATGTTTGCAATCTACTTAAAACAGCAAAGCCATGTAATGACTCCACACCAGTCTATGCCACTCAGACTCTCTGCCCTTTAGCTCCAACGAAACCCCTTCCTCCTGAAGAACAGCCTGTGAAGATCAACTCCAGCAGGAACACCAGAACAAGGCTTGAGGGTTCCACATCCAGTCACTATCACACGTGACAGCTGCGACTCTAAAAGAGTGAATTTGGAGCTGGGTCATAGACAAATTGACTTTTGAGCGCACAGCCATAGACAATTCGGACAACATAATTAGTTCATAAGATATTTTTTCACTTGTTAGGCCACCACATTGAATACGAATCATATAGTCCTACGATTTCATTGACCGGTAAGCTAATGAAAAAAATTGCAAACCGTCGTTCCAGGATTTGCAGTCGGATACATTTCCATTATGTTACCTAGCCAAACCCAGGCCGACCTAGAAGATAGCGTAAGGCCCGATGTTGCATTGTTTGCCACCTTTTGTCATAATGTTACCTAGTCCACGCCTAGCAAGTGTAATGTTAGGACTTGGAGTTCAAATAATTTCCATGTGAAGTACCCATCTATAGTCTGGCTCTCTTTTACCATCTCGAATTTACACCACGACCTACCAAGCAACATATAGATTAGACATCATAACGAAGGTTTGAAATTATACGAAGATTGCATCGATTCTAATCAGCTCTATTATACGTGCATGATATTATGTGATTCGTAGATTTATTTAGTTTGTCTAAGGCCTGAAGAAATTAATTTAGTTGACTGCCCCCATCTAATTCAATGTGCGAAATCCTATGCTTCATTTCAAATCTAGTGAGTCTAACTCACTGTTGACCACGCTTACTGGATAGTATTTTTGGGTCATATTTTCCCTTGTCCCTAGTTGAAGAAAACTTCCTCTAACTAATCTTTTGATGTATGAATTACAACCATGGAAGTGACCTGCATTAAATTTTAGTTAATTTATCGGATGAGTGCACTACAAATCTTAAAACTTATCAATAAAAGTGCAATCAAGACATGATCTTTTTACTGCTTTCTTTCTCATATGTGGCGTCCTACATGGCATTACAGTTAAATTAAAGCACTGAACCATGTCCTTTTAGTGCAAATCCTATTTTTTACACCAAATCTTAATTAAATTAGGTTAAGAAAACTTTAAATGTTTTCCGGTGATGGGGTGAAGGCCCTGCCTCTCCCACTTGCAAACTTTTTTCTATTTCTATTTTTTTAGTTTTTTTTATTAAAAAAAAACTTTCGGACTTTTATTAACCTAATTTAGACAAGATTTGGTGTAAAAAAATTAGGATTTAGACTGAAATGATGTCGTTTTAATGCTTTAGTTAACTCTAGCACCACGTAGAGGATTGAAAAAAAAAAAAAAAGACTACGTCAACATTTCCTCCAACCATGTTTCGAAAGAGTTAATAAAGGGAGTTGATTGCACAAATTTTACCGGTTTTAGGATTTGATTGTACCTCTTAGAATTTTTCGAATTCAACTGCACTTTTCCGACAAGTTTCGGAACTCGCAATGCACTTATCTCTCAATTTTACCCATAGGCGACGTCTTTCGAACTCGTGATTTATCCACTAATTAGAGGCATGCGTTCGGATAAAAATAGCACGGCCCTAGATTTTTCTCGGCCAACCGGGAGCAACTTCATCACTTCCCCTCCGAAGAAAGAAGCACATCTTCGGAAACCGGGGTCGGGGTCGATGGGATCACGAAGGAAAAGAGGGGGCAAAAGGCAGGGGCGGGGGCTGATCTAATCGAAGCAGCCGTCGAGTGCGGCTGTTCTCGCGGCGGCATGGTCGGATGTGTAAACTGCGCATCATTCTCTCGCGATTGCCGGGACGGGTGGGGTTCAGCCTCAACTTTCCACGATGGAACTGCCAGTAATTGCATGCACGAGTCAAGGTCGGGGATCCAAGAGAATTGTCCCTCGGCAATAAGTAATTTACATACTCCAGTAACAATAATAAATATATTATAATAGAGATTATAATACAATTATCAAGAAGTCTATCTAATGCGTAGATAGCAATGCGAGGAAGGTTGCTTGCATTCAAGATCTAAACTACTTAGTTAGGGTTTTCTTCTTCTTTTATTTTTTCTTTTTGAGTTAACATTATACTTTCATTGGATCCACAGTTGAGAAAGTTCAGATTCTACGGCATCTTACAGATTTAAATATAGTGCCTCGATCGTAATTTAATTAGTAATCGCCAATGCGATCTCGAGAGTTTTAGGTATGATGGTAATAAGATTTCGAAACAGGAATCATCTCGCTTGATTGAATCGAAGAGGTGCGCTAGAGCGCATTAAATTGACCTAGACGATGTATTTCACCAACATGCCAGAAGGATTGTGCATATATTTATAAACAATCATCTGTAATTTCTTCATGAATTTATATATATAAAAACATATATATAAACTAGATTGCACCTTTGTTACAGATTTTAAGTTTTCTTATTATACTTTTTGGGTATCCGATAGTTCAATTTGGTGCTGAAAATTAATGTTCAAAACGCAATGAGAATAAGGCTGCGCATGACAACGATTATGTGCCCGGGAACAAATTCTGCTCAGAAATGATTCTTTTTTATTCTGTGCCCGGAATTGATTCTGAGCATTTTAAGGCGTTTGTTAACGGCCCAAAATTCCATCCCTGGAATAGAAAAAGAACATAAATGTGTTTGGTAACGCTACAAAATTTCTTTTTATTAATAACATTTTTAAATATTTTAATATTTCTTTTTTTTTCTTTTCTTTTTTTCTTTTCCTCCTTCTTGGTCATGGCCTGCTCGCCGGCCATGACCGGTAAAATATTTTTTTTATTAATAATATTTTTATTAAAAATATACATTTTTATTTTTTTGGGCCATGACCTGGTCGCCAGCCATGGCCGGTAAAATATTTTTTTATTAATAATATTTTTTATTAAAAATATATATTTTTATTTTTTTTGGCCATGGCCTAGTCGCCGGCCATGGCTGGTAAAATATTTTTTTTATTAAAATATTTTTATTAAAAATATATTTTTTTCTTTTTTTTTGCCATGGCCTGATCGCCGACCATGGCCTGTAAAATATTTTTTTATTAATAATATTTTTATTTAAAATATGCATTTTTAATTTTTTTTTGCCATGGCCTGGTCGTTGGCCATGGCCAGTAAAATATTTTTTTATTAATAATATTTTTTATTAAAATATTTTTATTAAAAATATATATTTTTTCTTTTTTTGCCATCGCCTGTCACCGGCCATGGCAGGTAAAATATTTTTTTTATTAATAATATTTTTATCAAAAATATATTTTTTTCTTTTTTTTTTGCCATGGCCTGGTCGCCGGCCATGACCGGTAAAATATTTTTTATTTTAATAATATTTTTTATTAAAATATTTTATTCTTGTCAGATCCGGCGAGGGCGGTTCTCGGGCCGGACATTAGAAACTACATTAAAAACCAAGAAAAGGAAGAAGAAAAAAAAATTGATTCTCAAAATTGTTCCCAGAATCAAGAAGCTACTTTTTTTTTATTCTTGAAAATTGATTCTGGGAACAATTTTTGACAAAATTGTGCCAAGAATCAAAAAATTAAACAAACACATTTCTGTTCTCAAACTGATTCTGGGAACAAAAGAACAGAATCAAACACTGTTTGGCAAGTTGTCATGCGCAGCCTAAGTTTGTTTTATAACCCTAATTAGTATCGACTCAAAAGAATCGTTTTAGTCTAAATTTTGCTTATTTAGATCAATGGCGAATGGTTAGTAACGCTAAGCGGAAACCGATAGTAATAAGACTCTCTCCAATTATAGTATTTGGAAGAAATTAATCATCGTCATCGACCAATTTTCATTTAATAGCAAACCATTTTTTTTATTTCAATTCTCCGCATTTAAGATTATCAACATATAAACTTCATTACCTAAACTTTCAGCGCTAATTTTTTTTTAATTTTTTTTAAAGAGGCCAGTAACCTTTACCTTTCAATTTTAAGCGCATTAAATATTTCTTCGATTGTAAAAATTTTTAAAATTTTTTAATTCAACTAATCGAACTTTTCAAGCATGCCTTAAAACTAAATATAAATAAATTCCATAGGAGCATATAAGAGTCTCCCTAAAGAGGTAAGTTTTTAATGGCGAAGAGATAAGTCGGATCAGAAATTGGCTTAGCGATCGTATTTCGTAATATTTATTCATTATCTACAGTAAAGAATTTTATTATATCATCAATCGAATTTGAATCTTGATATACTTTAAAAGTGGATTAGATGATTTCTTTCCCCAAAAAAAAGAGAGAGATGAATTAGACGAAATCCATACTCATACTTGTGTGCAAGAAAAAATAATTATATTTATCTCGATTCTAACCCTAATTAAACTTTTCAATATGTCATGATGAAAAAACAAAATATAAAATATTACCAAGTGAGACCGCGGTTACTTTTAAGTCATGATTTCGCAAAATAAAATAAAATCAAAGATGAGTCGAGGCTATCAGTGTAATTTCATAATCAGTCGAAGCACGTGAATAATCAATTGAGTTTCGGTATCATTCTCGTAAAATCGAGAATGAGATTTTTGATATGTACATATGAGACAATGAATTAGTAACATCATATGATCTTTAAAAAGAAAATTCCATTTATTTTGAATTTTCATTTTTAGTGTGAAATGTATATAGAATCCTAATCAAATAACTCTCATCCTCACAATTTAAACGAAAAAAAATAGGGATAAATATATTTGAAGTCCTAAAATTTATCATGAAAATATAATTGAGTCATAAAACTTTCAAAAAGTGCAATCAAGTTTTTAAACTTTCAACGCAATTTCATAATCAATTAGATAACCCGAATAAACAACTGAATTTCGGTATTATTTATTCTCGTAAAATTGAGAGAGATGTAGGCCAAATTCCCTAAAAAACCCCAAACTTTAGCTTTTGTCCCAATTATATCCCAAACTTTTTTTTGTCTCATAAAAAACCCCAAACTTGTACTTTTGTCCCAAATCTACCCAGTTAACTTTTTAATAATATTTTTTATTTTTTCGAATTTTCTTTTCTTTTCTTTTCTTTTTCCTTTCCTTTTCTTTTTTTTTTTGTTTCACCTTCAACCTCTGGCCGCCGAGGTTGGCCCCGCCGGCCGCTGGCGAGGCCGACCTAGCCAATAGCCGGCGGGGCCGAGCCTCGCCAGCCACGGCGAGGACAGTCTGGCGAGGGCTCGGCCCCGTCGGCAACTGGCGAGGTCGGCCTCGCCCAACAACGGCGAGGCCGAGCCTCGCCAGCGGCCGGCGGGGCCGACCTCGCCGGCCCCCGCCTCTGGCCGGTCGCCGGACCGGCGACCGGCCAGAGGTTGAAGGTGAAACAAAAAAAAAAGAAAAGGAAAGGAAAAAGAAAAGAAAAGAAAAAATAAAAAAAATCGAAAAAATAAAAAATATTATTAAAAAATTGGACGAAAAGTTAACGGGGTAGATTTGGGATAAAAGTAAAAGTTTGGGATTTTTTATGAGATAAAAAAAAAGTTTGGGATATAATTGGAACAAAGGCTAAAGTTTGGGTTTTTTTTAGGGAATTGGGCGGAGAGATGTAGGATAGATTCACTCTGATCTGACAACATCTGATTCGAACTTTCTGCGTCGTACTTTGGATGGATTGTCTGATCATGGGGGATGGATGACGATGGACGATGACACCGGCCCCCGGTTGCTCCCCAGACATGATCAGGACCGCAGATTCCCATCCGCAATTCTTGCTTGCCCAAAGAAGGGTTATAGAATGCAACGGAAGAGAAGGAGAATCGCTTTTTTTAAGAAATTGCCCCCAAATAGAAAAAAGTGAGTGGACCCCATTTTTAATAATGGAGAAAAAAAAACAACAATAACCCATTATTAAAAAATAGAAATAATAATAATAATTATTATTATTATTATTAAAAAGGAGAAAATTCGTTGGCGGAGAGACAAATAGCATTAAAAATGAGGTGCGTTCGTTTGGCCGACGTAAACGGTCCTTCTCCTCATGTGTTTTTTCGGTTGGCCGTTTCCTTTTCCTTTTCCTTTTCCTTTTGGGCCCGATGCAATAAATCCGCCCCACAACGGAATCATCGGCTTTTCCTCGAGTCCCATGTCCGAGTCGCTTTGCCGTTCATAGCGTCCAATCCGCGCCTAAGTAGCGCTGGTTGAGTCCACGAATCTCATGAGCCGGACCACCCGGGCGTCGGGGGCACGACAGATTGGCCGCACGCCTATGTTATCGTATTTATTTTTTTCATACAACACGCGGGCACAATTGTATTATGACTTCGGTGCAAGGAAATTTGTGTACGATGAATTTAAGTTAAAGAAATTGAAATCCCCTTTTCAAAAAAAAGAAAAAAGAAGACAATTTCGAATCATTGCCTGGTATAGGGATCGTCAATCTTAGGCTCGCTTGTTTTAGATAAAGTGCCTACTAAGATTACGCTCGAGCATTCGACAAACCAGGTTCAGACTCTAGCGTATATAAGTTCCGGAGGCTCCCGGCGGGGTGTCATGTGATTCAGATCCATCGTAGATCTATCGAACTGAACCGGCAAGCCCCTGAACACTTGTCTTGGAAACTTTTTTGTTTTCAGTTGGCAATGTTAACGTGAAGCCACCGAACGGATCATGTTTTCAACTTTGAATTTTTAAGAGAATTTTTTTAAGTACATTATCGATATGGATACGCATTCATCTTGATAAAGATAATGGCACAAATGATCTATGAATTTTTATTCAGCATGTAATATGATCCCCGAACTTTCAATTTGTTCAATATGATCCTCGAACTGTAGCCCAATGCGCAATGTCGTCCTTGAACTTTTAATTTGTTTGACGTGATCCCTGAAATTTTGGTACATACTCAAACTAGTCTCAAAACTATATGAAAATGTTTAATATTGTCCCCGAACTTAAATTAATAGAAATATAACATTGATTATCCTCGTACAGTCTAGAGATTAGTTTGAATATTTACCAAACGTTCGTGGACCACATCAAATAAATTAAAAATTTAGAGATGATATCACACACTAGGGGTGAGCATGGTCCGGGTTGGGCCGGTCCACCCCCTAACCCTAGGACCAACCCGCACAGTGTTGGTCCTCAATTTTTGGGACCGAGGACCGACCCTATTGAGCCTAGGACCGAGGACCGAACCGACCCAATGGGTTCGGTCCGGTCCGGGTCAACCCGGACCAACCGATAATTTTTTATTTCATTTTTTGTACGAGTGTTTAACCCGAGACCAACCGACCCAATGGGTTCGGACCGGACCGAGCAGTGAGTGGTCATTGAGGAAAACTCCTATTGATTTTGAAGTTGACAAAACCTTCCATGTTATTGTAAATCGATACTTATTCGAATTAATTTATTCCGAGTACGTATATTCTGGAAGCTCAGAAGGAAGTTTTTCAGACTTTACAAGCTGGTAAATACATTATTGAAGACCCACATAATCTAAGTTATGTCTGAAATTATTCAGACGCTGAAATTATTCAGACGCAGACGGAGAAATTTTCAGAAGCAGATGCAGAAGCTGAAATTTTTCAGAAGCAGACACAGAAATTCTTCAGATGCAGAACTCAGAACGAAAAACTAAAAAATATTATATTATATATATTATATCGGTCCGGTCCGGGTGGGTGGGTGGGCGGTTCCACACCCGGAACCGGGAACCGGACCGGTACCCACCGGTTCCAAAAAATTGGAACCGGGAACCGGACCGAAACCCTTAGAACCCACCGGTCCTGGTCCGGTTCCGGGCGGTCCTGGGCGGGTTGGGCGGGTATCGGGTTTTTTGCACACCCCTATCACACACTATGTTAAAGTTTATGTACCACATTGTGTCGAATCAAAGTTCAAGGATCAGGACCGCAGATTCCATCTGCAATTCTTGCTTGCTCAAAGAAGGGAATGAAATGGAACGGAACGGAAGAGAAGGAGGATCGCTTTTTTTAGAAATTGCCCCCAAATAGAAAAAAGCGAGTGGACCCCATTTTTAATAATGGAGAAAAACAACAATAACCCATTATTAAAAAATGGAAATAATAATAATAATGGAGAAAATTCGTTTGCGCATGGGACGGTTGGCGGAGAGACAAATAGCATTAAAAATGAGGTGCGCTCGTTTAGCCGACGTAAACGGTCCTACTCCTCATGTGTTTTTTCGGTTGGCCTTCCCCTTTTCCCTTTGGCCCGATGCAATAAGTCCGTGTCGCTTTGCCGTTCAAAACGTCCGATCCGCGCCTAAATAGCGCTGGCCGAGTCTAGGAATCTCATGAGCCGGGCCACCCGGGCGTCGGGGCACGACAGATGCACCGCGTGCCTGTATTATCGTATGTTTTTTTTCATACGACACATAATTGTATCGTGACTTCGGTGCAAGGAAATTTGTATTGCGATGGATTTAAGTTAAAGAAACTGAAATCCCCTTTTCAAAAAGAAAAAAAAAACAACTTTCGAATCATTACCTAGTACAGGGATGGTTACTCTTACGCTCACTTGTTTTAGATAAAGTGCCTACTAAGATGACGCTCGAGCGTTCGACGAACCGGGTTCGGACTCTAGCTCATATAAGTTCCTGCGGCTCCCAGCAGGGTGTCGTGTGATTCAGATCCATTGCAGATCTATCGAACTAAATCAGCAAAGCTCCTGAACACTCGTCCTGGAAACTTTTTTGTTTTCGGCCGGCGATATTAACGTGAAGTCATCGAACGGATCGTGTTTCAACTTTTGAATTTTCAAGGGAATTTTTTATTAAGTACATTATCGATATGGGTACGCATTCATCTTGATAAAAGATAATGGCGCAAATTATTCATGAATATTTATCCAACGTGCAATATAATCCCCGAACTTTGAATTTATTCAATTTGATCTCCGAATTCTAGCCCATTGTGCAATGTCGTCCTTGAACTGTTAATTTGTTTGATATAGTCTCTGAACTTTTGGTACATGCTCAAACTAGTCCTAAGACTATGTGAAAATGTTTAATGTTATCCCCAAACTTAAATTAACGAAAGGATAACACTGGTTATCTTCATACAATCTACGGACTAGTTCGAACATTTACCAAACGTTAAGGAATCATATCAAACAAATTAAAAGTTTAAAGACGACATCACACACCAATCTAAAGTTCATGTACCACGTCGTGTCGGGTCAAAGTTCAAGGACCGGTGGCGTCGTTTTCCCTGCCTTGGATGATGCGAAACAGTTTATCAGACGGCGTAAATTTCCCAAAAAGATCCAAAAAAAAAAAACCATTATTAGCTCGCGCGAAATTACTTATTAGAACGACGCGCTTTGACATCATGTGGGTCGCTCGAGATTCTCTCTCTCCCTCTCCCTCTCTCTCCATCACCCTCCACTTGATTCGTCCCCACTCGGTTTTATCCCCCGCGTGGCGACCTGCTAGCCCCGGTCGTCCGGTCACCCCGCCGCGTCATCCTCTCTCTTCATCACCCCTCCGCGGCCGCAACGACCACTCTCTCTCTCCTCCCAAAAACTCTCTCTCCCTCTCTTTCTCTCTCTCTCTACAGGCGAGCGCGGCTCTTCAGCCTCCGCCGCCGGCAATGTCGCCGGCGCCGCCGTGAAAGCTCTCTCTCTCTCTTCCGGAAAAAAAAAGGAAGGAAGGAGGACAAGAAAACCAATGTCTTCCCGATTTGCCCCTCCCTCCCCACCTCCTCCGCCCTCCCCCGTCCGCCGCCTCCCCCTCGTCGGCGCCAACCACACCTCCGCCCGCTTCTGCTCCCGCTAACCTGCCCCCACCACCACCACCTCTCCCTCTCCGCCTCTGTGAATCTCGCTCGATTTTTTCTTGCTTTCTTTTTTTCCTTCATTCCTCTTTCCTCCCTCTTTGTACATTAACACGCACACACCCGCATACCAATACGTAGATACGTACGTGCCGTGCCGTACCCGCGGATGGAGCCGCTCGCCGGCAAGCCCAACTCCGTCAGGAACGTCCTCGTGCGGGCCCTCGTCCTCGGCGTCCTCCTCCTCCTCGTCCGCTTCGCCTACGTCGTCACCACCGCCGGCGAGTCCTGCAGGCTCGGCGACTTCTGCTTCCTCTCCCCGCCGGAGAATCTCAACCTCGTCGTCTCCGGCGCCGCCGCCGCCGCCGCCTCCGCGGCCAACGCCGTCCGGTCCACCGTCGCGAGCCCCCCGCGCCGCGGCGGCGGGGAGGATCACTGGGTCGAGGCCGTCCGGTTCCACGGCTCCGTGTTCCGGGATCTGGCGTCGGAGGGGTTCCTGTCGCGGGGCGCCAGGGCCCTGTGCTTCGAGTCGGGGAGCGGGCAGGACGTGCTCGCTCTGAAGGAGATGGGCGTGGCGGGCGCGGTCGGGGTCTCGAAGAAGGCCTCGCGGCCTCTGGTGATCTCGGGCCGGCCGCATCGCCTGCCGTTCGGCGACGAGACCTTCGATTTCGTGTTCTCCGGCGGGGGGCGCTTCGACAAGGTGCCGAGGCCGCTGGACGCCGCCGCCGAGATCTCCCGGACGCTGAAGCCCGAAGGGTTTGCGGTTTTCCATGTGAGGGCTAACGATACATACAGTTTCGATTCGTTCATTGATTTGTTCAATTGTTGCCGGCTAGTGAGATCGCGCGATTTGGCCGGTTTCAATGCTTCATTGCCTAAGATACGTGAGATTGTTCTGAAGAAAGTTAGTGATTTTAGCATTCTTATCCACTCGGTGAAGAATTCCGGTGGTGATTCGGTGAATAAGTGCTCGGTCTCGTTGAGTAAGCGGAAATTGGTCCAGGACGCCGAGCCATTGATTGTAGAGGAGCCATTGAAACCATGGATTACACTGAAAAGGAATATAAAGAACATAAAGTATCTGCCGTCGATGGTCGATATCAGTTTCAAGAATAGGTATGTTTATGTAGATGTCGGAGCTCGGAGTTACGGCTCTAGTATAGTTAGTTGGTTTAGAAAACAGTACCCGAAACAGAACAAGACCTTCGAAGTGTATGCTATCGAGGCGGATGAGCATTTTTATGAAGAATACAAGTTGAAGAAGCATGTCACTTTGCTGCCATATGCTGCGTGGGTGAAGAACGAGACTCTGTCCTTTGAAATAAACCGAGACCCGGGTCAGAAATCGGAGGACAAAGGTAGAGGGATGGGCAGGATTCAGCCGGTGCAGTCCTCGAGCGATGGGGAGGTGGCTACAATTCAGGGATTCGATTTTGCGGAATGGCTGAAAAACACAGTTACGGAGAAGGATTTCGTGGTGATGAAGATGGATGTGGAGGGGACCGAGTTCGATTTGATTCCGAGGCTGTTTGAGACTGGGGCTATCTGTTTGATCGATGAACTGTTTCTCGAGTGCCATTACAACAGATGGCAGAGATGTTGTCCCGGCGAGAGAAGCTCCAAGTACGGGAAAACATATGGGCAATGCTTGGACCTTTTCACATCCCTGAGACAGAGTGGAGTTCTTGTACATCAATGGTGGTAGTAACTCTTGGAAACAAGCAACATTATTGCCAATGCTGACCACATATGTTTTCTTTTGATGCTGTGATTCTCCTCTTACAGTGGCATTTATTGTACTGCTTCAGTTTAGGCTTTTGTCCTGGATTACTCATTGTATGAAGTGCTGTAGTGAAATAGCTCGAATGAAATCCAACGAATGCATGGTTTCTCTTGCAGTCGAATCGAATGTGTGCTCGTTCTTTTCATTTTGCAGCTTCTCTTTCCGCTTATGAACTGGTTAGGCATGAGGCTTCCGTGGCTTTAGCTGTTGCTACCTTGCCATTACAGTTTGCTTCTATAGATCATGTTGGTCCGTTGCCCACTTACTGCCATTCACACTTACTGCCATTCACTTTATGTCCTTTTCGCGATTTGAGGACCACAAGTGGGAGTGGTAGTAGTGCTCATTCTTTTCGATAAAACAATGTGAGATGTCCACCTTCCCCTTTCCCTCAACCTTGAGTTTGCCCATTAGCTTATTAAGTTTGCTGCTAATTGCAAGTAGCCGTTGAGGACCAAATTTCCTCTCTCTCTCTCTCTCTCTCTCTCTCTCTCTCTAAGCTTGAGGTTTTTAGGTTTGGTCGAATTTGGAGGACTTGAAGGGCATTAAGGGCTCTAGGCCAACTGGATAATACACAAGAGGAAGCTGGGCATTCGAAAAAGTATGGTTGTGCTGTTTTGTCAAAATGGAGGGCGCGAGAAATTATCGTGTGAATGTCGCACATATGCTAAATTTAATCTGTACCATCGAAGATGGCGAGTTTCACGCGGGTCTCACCAAATCCGATGGTCCGAATTCAATTCATTATATGTACTAGGTGCATGGAATGCTTGCTCGGAAAGCACGGACTCCAGGAAGGTCGAGTGCATATGCTACTGCTTTTGACTTGTTGCCTGAGAGCAAGGGCATGACTGGTGTGTCCTGCTGTCTGGAATGTCTTTTGTGTGTCCCCCTCCTTTCCATTGATTGCGATGCGATGCATTGTTTCGGTTGGCCTGCAGTTTCTTTGGCGTTGTTCTTTTTGAGGGCCCATTTTGCGGACTCTTACCATGGGTTCAATCTTTCTCATATGGATTTTGTTCAAAAAGTGCCTCGAGAAGCAACCAAATAAAGCGATATCGCAATCTTTAATGAATCGACTGTTTTAGTAATATGCATAGTCAATACTTAAAAACCGAATTTATCCTCGTTAGGCATGTTTAATATGTATCCTGAGACCGTTGTGAACAAGACATTTTTCGCTTTTCATGTACTTGCGAGTCGGATCGATCAAAGTGGCGGGCATCTTCAGGGCAACGATGAACCGTCTGATTTGGTTAGTTTCTCAAATTTTCCTGGATGAATTCTATGTGATGCATCCGTTATGAGAACTATACTCTGTTCACAACATCAGGAACAATTTTTAATTGGGTCTTTCGTGAACGGTTGGGTTAAAGCTGGGACATGTTTCTTTTGGTGCGCTCCTGGCAACGAACATCACCAAGGAGGCTCTGGAGTGAGTTTGCCCACCAGAATTCAGGATGCATTCCGCGAGTAAGCTTTCCCCGTTCAGCCACGAAGGATCTCCGATCACACGGGCCTCGACGGCCTGACTTTCCCTGTGGACAGGTTCGGACGATGATTTCAGACCCTTGAGGTCGACCCAAACCGAGCAACATTGAGTACTATTCGAGGTATAGCCGGGCTTGCGCAAGAGGTAACCCTTTCTAGGACCTGCCCAAACCTAGTAGATCCAACTGGGCTCTCCGAGCCGGACCCTGATTTTAGGAGGATTTAGGGATTTGTTCTTTGCCAATCATGAGTGAGTTTGCGCGACGATTTTCACTCTCCATAGCGGATAGGCAACGGCTCAGCCCGTTGCTTTGGTGGGCGCACCCCACTGAACGTGTTTTGCCTCGAAGCAACTAAGTCAATTATCGGTAGTTGGGAAGATCACGAAGCTAAAGTCCCGATATGTGACGTGGTTAGATTGGTAGAACATGTTTTGAATCTTGGGGGGAAGTTCAGCCTTGATTAGCAAACCAACGGGCAAGCTCCGAGCGATTGACTCAATCAACTTCCTTTTTGTCTCGTTAAGGTTGTACGATCTTAAAATGGATCTGGAAGATATCGGTATGGTAGAACAACAAAGGTTAGGTGAATATAATCACGAAATTAAGTCGATCTTAACGATAATGGTAAAGTGCAGAAGAATGCCAAAGGCTTGGTGATAATGATGACCTTTGAACTCACAATTGACTTAGCCAATGATTGAATTAGGCAGAGTCGACTTGACTTAGTACATTATAGATTGCGTGACGAAACAATGAATCATGTTTAATTTGTCTCGAGTCTTCAGGGAATTCATGCTCGTAAGCTCCCCCAAAAGACTTATAATCCCCTTGATTAAGCTTAATTGCTATAAATTAATCAAGGTCAATTACCCAACCCACATGCCTGTTCCTAATTCTCATTTTCCAATCCCTGCTTAACCACCTGTTGGGTGTTGTTTTGACAATCATTGGAGTTGCTTAGCCTACTTGGATAAAACATCTTAACATTTTACTGGAAAATCATACTTACATGCGATTCAAAATTTAAGGTCTAAAATCTCGATTTTTCGAATAATACATCGTCCCCATTGCATTTCTGGCGTTATAAACGGAAATAATCCATCTTGAAAATGAGACAAAGTAACATTTCTCAGCTCAGAACATGTCGATTAAGTCACGCGATATCTCTAAATTGAGACTAGAAAACGGATAAATGCGTACGATTCCTTATTCCGTCGATTCTTTAGTATCCCATACGTTATTCTCGCAAAATTCAGTAAATCTACAAAGAAGGAATTAGAATCTCGCTCGAAGCAACCAAAGTGGCAAGAGTAGCTTGAGGAATTAAAAGAAAAAAATATTTGATAGATTTTGCTTAACCAATGGCAAACAAGAGCAATCTAAATGTCCCAATTAAAAAAATTCATTGCACATGCCCCGTTGACCAATTGATAAGGATATGCAAAACTTAAATGCATGCCGTTTGATTAATATCACGTAAAAAATTCATTTTCTTAGGGATTATTTTGCTAGTAAGATAGAGTGCAATATACGCACGAATATTAATCGTAATTAGTTCTAAATAATTACCGTCTATGCCGATGTTTGGCAACATGATTTAGTTACCATTAGTACTACAAATAAGAAGGGCGCATGCTCAATAAATCGAATTTTGTGAATCTTCATGTAATGTCGTATTTCGCACACTTTCGTACGGAAAGAAACAACGATAAGCCTAAGTCGAGATTATAGTATATATTACAACAAGTATAGCACGTTTAATAATAGAGAAAAAAAATTAGTGAATTCTTTTCTAGAAGCTTTAGAATTAGTAAGCCTCCTAAATAGGAATTCGAGATTTAGACCCAAAAAAATAAAAATAGGAATTCAAGATACGAAGAGATCTGATGTTTAAAAACTGACCCCAATCGATAGGGATTGGGTTTGGTTCCAAACGAGGAATGACTCCTCTAAGTAAGCTAATTTTTTATGTTCTTTTTTTTTTCTTTTCCTAAAAGATTTCGATAAGGTGAGTTGTCATATTTAATTTTATTTTCACCAAAATTGGAAAAAAGAAAGAAGGAAAAAAATGGAGAGAAAGATTCAAATAAAAATAAGGGTCAATACCACCAAAAACTTCAATTAACAAATTTACCTTAAACTTATTTTTTTCACCAAAAACTCAAATCGGTATACTTGTGACAAATTTACCCTTCGTAAAATTGAATTAATATCACGAAAAATTACTAATTGATAAACCTGTGACTAACGGAGGAGGTAAAGCCCTAAATCGATGCACCCGTCAACTGTTATATGTCATTCAATTCAGCAATTTGATAGTAATATTTAACGGAAATTAACAGAGGGTAAATTTATCGCATATGTGCCGGTTTGGAGATTTTTGTGGTAAAAAAATTAATTTTTGGTAAATTTATCACAAACGTTTTAATTTGAGATTTTTCGTGATATTAACCCTAAAAATAATTACCATTTTCGTCGCCCAGCAAATCTCCCACAAATTCTCCCTCAAGAGCCGTGACATTTTGAGGCTTTGACTTGAAATAAATAAATGAACAAAACATTGAAAGGGAGGAAAAAGAGGGAGATTCGCAGGACATAAAGAACGAGGAGCACGCCGCTTCTTTGTTCTTTACGATGTTGCGAACGTTGTCGTCGTTTCTTGTTTCTTGCCCCCGATTCGTGTTTTGATGTCTTGTCCCGTTCTTGTTTCTTCAGGAAAGAAACGCATGCCATCGAAAGATACACTGGCCGCCTCCGCCACCGCCACCGCCACCTCGGATTCACCTCCCTTTCCCTTAGCCTGCCCCTCCTAGGAACGAACCCGATTTCGTTTTTACCCGTCGTTTCCTCGCGCCATTTTTCCGGGTAGAACCTGCTGGGGATGAGGGTGGAGAAATTTCTGCTGGGGGGTGTTCGGTTGCTGTGAATTTTCTTCTTTTTTCCTCCTGAAAGATTTGATTTTTTCCCTTTTTCTTTTGTGTGGATTGTGGAAGATGGGAGCGTGTTGCAGCACGGACCACGACGTGGGTCGGGACTGGGTCGGGATTGTGAACATTGACGGAGATGATGAGATTGAGGGTGATGATGAAGGAGGAGGAGGAGGAGGAGGAGGAGGAGGCGTGAGAGAAGGAGATCTTGGGGCCCGGGTGAGGCTGAGGGGATCTAACGATTCTTGCTGTATGTTCAGCAAGCGAGGAAAGAAAGGGATCAATCAAGACGCCATGACCATGTGGGAGGTAAATTTTTAAGGAAATTTTTCTCGTTGGTTTCTGTTTTATCCATGTTCTCTAGAGAATTTTTCTTGGCTGGCCTCTCTGTTCGATATTGCTTTTGGGGGAATGCTCTGCTTTTTTTCTATGAGCCATACTATTTTCTGGGTTCAATTTTCTATCTCTTTTTCTGGAGCAGATGGTCGTGTTCTTGATAATTGAATATCTTGTTCTGTCACGATCGTATATGATCTTGGTGTTTTTTTCCCTTTTTTTTTTGAGGTTTTAAATTACTTGCCAGACAAGTTTCAATGTTTTTGTGCATGTAACATATGGTGGGGGAGGTGCAAATGGATTCAAAAATCAAGTCATTAGTCAAATATGATCATAATCTGCACTGGAAAGTTGCACCTTTCAGGAAAAGATGTTCAGAAATCAAACGCACGAACCCATCAATTCTGTAGATTCGTGCTACCATACGGCTTAATTGGAACCTTGGGAAACTACACTGAAGGGTTTCGTTTCATGATGATAGCTGCGGCTAACGAAAACTTGAAAAAATTTTCAGGACTTTACTGGCGAAAAAGGTGCATTCTTTTGCGGGGTGTTTGATGGCCATGGTCCCGCGGGTCATAGAGTTGCACGACACGTGCGCGACAGTTTGCCTTCCAAGCTCTCTTCAGTGATCCAATCCTTGCAGAACAAGGGCAGCCATCGCAAGGACCCTGATCTCGTAGATAAAGATGATGACGGCCAAGAAAATGGGGAGAAAGAAAGAAGCGAAGATGCAGGAGATAGTTGGGAGGATGATTTTTGTCATGACATGCTTCTCTCTTCATGGGAGGCTAGTTTCGTCAAGTCTTTCAAAGAAATCGATGACGAGCTAAGCTTTGACTCCTCCATTGACAGCTTCTGCAGCGGCTCAACTGCAGTAACCATGGTTAAGCAGGTACGAAACAGAGACGCGATAGCTACGATGAAGAATACGAAGTAGTAGAAGAGTATTGACGAGCGTAATCGTCATATCCACTAATGTGCCATTCAAAATTTTCAGGGAGATCATCTTATTATTGCCAATTTGGGAGATTCCCGAGCTGTTCTGTGCACGAGAGGCCAGAAAAATCAGCTCGTTCCCATCCAACTCACTGTCGATCTGAAACCGAATATCAAAAGTGGGTTTTATTTCTTCGTTCATTCTCAAAGCAAGTAAATATCTCATCCTAACCTTGTGCAATTTTTCTCCCATTCAACAATCTGCTTAGGTGAAGCAGAGAGGATCAAGAAATGCAAAGGCAGAGTCTTTGCGATGGATGAAGAGCCGGAGGTGTTCAGAGTATGGTTACCTGAGGAGAATTGCCCCGGTCTTGCCATGGCTCGGGCTTTCGGAGATTTCTGCTTGAAAGATTATGGCCTGATATCCACCCCCGAAGTGTCCTATAGAAAGCTTACACAAGATGATGAATTCGTGGTTCTAGCCACTGATGGGGTAAGAGTAAAGAAATTCTATCTGTAGCAGTGTACAGATTATACTGCGCAATTGCATGATCACGTAGATTTCTAGATTACTGTTCTTGCTCTGATTGCAAATTACCTGTACATAGTGTCAAGACGATGTTATTGTTTATTATCATTGATACTAGACTCTTCTTTTCTTTTCCTTTCAGTGAGACACAGACCTCACTTTTTCCTTTCTTTTTCAAGGTGTGGGATGTGTTAAGCAATGCAGAGGTCGTGAGGATTGTTGCCTCCGCAAAGAAGAGATCCGTGGCTGCTAAACTATTGGTTGCTCACGCTGTTCTGGCATGGAGGACCAAGTACCCAGGATGTAAGATCGACGACTGTGCGGTCGTGTGCTTGTTCTTCAAGAATGATCGACCTCCGTGCCAATCCATAGCCGACACTTCGGGTGGCAACCCGGTCCGGCAAGAGAATGGAGTCGGTAAAAACTCCGGGTCCAATGAAAGCGAGGCAAACCCGGACACCGTGCTTGCTGCAATTGCAGAGGAGTCCTCTGTAGTCGACGAAGTGAGCAGGGTAGATTCTCTCATCAGAGTTGCTCGTAAAAGCGGTGATTTGAGTCAGCGGAGGGCGGTTAAGGAGCCCGAACACGTTGAAGTCCATTAGGTCTTGATGTTTGTTCTCATGGAAGCTTGAGAGGGTCGTCGAGTCCATAACCGAATGACGAAATTGCTAGGTTTGTAAACACGTGCAGAAGCGAAATCGTTTCGTCATGCAGAAGATCGATGCGTTCTTCATACAACAAGAGAACTCGAGGAGGTCAGGAAAATCAGCTGCTTCAGAAATGCACTAGTTTGGAAACTTTTAGGACAATTACAACACATCACAGGATTTTTTATTTGTTCTGTGCTTCTTCCATGTTCTGGTTACGCTGTGACTCCATGTTAATGTCTGGTCTGATGCTTCTGCTACTTTTGAAGACAGGAATAGTGGCTGATAATTCATGTTTCGCGTCGCGTCTGGATCTCGTTGAACATGTCCTATTAGACAGGTTACACACGAAGACGCGTTCATCGTGTATATTAAGTATCTATAGATAATCCAAGATTGAAAGGTGTATATACCATGTGCTTTATGCCAGTGAATCTAAATAGATTTCGATGATGAACTTGTAGCAATTTCAATGTTGCCAACATCTATTTCCATCATCAATCAAGAGAAATGATGGTCCATAAACTTTTTGACATGATATCCAAATGACATTACAATCGTGGATACTTGAGGATTCGAGACATGACATTGGAGAGGAACTTTCCCAAAAGAATGAAGAATTTCTCAACCTTGTGTTCAAATTGCAATCGAATTTCCTTTGAATCTTTTTAATTGGTGCAATTTTTTAAAGAAAATTAGGGAAGTGATGGCTGTAAGGGCTTGATTATATATGACATATAAGCTCTTCTGCTTCAACTACAATAAAGGTGTATTGCAGTTTCTCCTTCCCATAATTCAAACTACTAATAATGTATTTTATTATTTAGGGATAAGTGCATCAAAAGTCCTAAAAGGTGACTATTCAATAAATCTCTTTCTTTTTTTTTTCTCCTTTTTCGAAAAAGGAATGTTTTCCCAATTTATTTTTATGTTTGTTATTTATATCATTGAATCATCTCCCTTCAAGCCGGTCGTGTTCAAGGGAGTTCCCCTTTTAAGCCGAAGTTCAAGGGAACTAAATGTGGACCTTTACTAATCCAAGGGTCATTTACACGTTTTACCCATTACATCTAATTGCCCCTTCATAAAAAGATGGGAAAAAGCCATAAAAAAAATCTCTTATTATGTTTATTGTGATGAATTTATCTTGAATTTTTTTGTGACGTTTAAAATCCCAAACTATATCAATTTCGAACACGTTTACCCTAAACTTTTTATTGCGACATCAAAACTCCAAACTTGTACACGTGTGATACATTTACCCTCCATCAAGATTCTGCTGAATGATTTTTAAGCCACCTGGGCATCATATCAATTCCGTTTGCCTTCTGTCATCTAGGTAGGCAGAATTTTAATAGAGCTCATCGACGGAACCTTGGCAGATGATAAATGTGTTATCCATGTACAAGTTTAAGATTTTTTGGTATCACAAAAAAAGTTTGAGAGCAAATGTACTACATTGTGCACAATTTAGAATTTTTGGTGATTCTTTCCCTTTTTTTTTTTTAATTTATGTAGCAAGGGCAAAATGAGGGAGATAAAAGTGAGACAACATTAGGTTGGGTATAAACATATAAATACGTATAAATAGATAGATAGATAGGGAGGAAAATAGAAGAGAGCAAGAGAGACAAGAGAGTTAATTTTGTCTAAGAAGTTTCAAGCACATTAAGGGAAAAATGTTAAGAGATCCTCCGAATCACATGTTAAATTTCATTTATCATGTTTTGGGAACATAAAGTATTTATATTTCGAAACACCCGACTCTTTCGAAATATAAAAATCTTCCAATTTTCAAGGTGGGTCGAAGAAACCACCAACGTACGTGTTGGCCATGCAACGAGCCATGTCCCTCCCTCCCTTCCTTTCTCCTTCCTTCCTTCCCCTATTTCACCGCTTTGATTGTTACTTTCATTCTCGTTGTTAGACTCGCCCTAACTTTCATCAACAGAACTGAACAGAACAGAGAGAGAGAGAGGAATGGCTCAGGCAACACTCCCAGCCGCCGTCGACCTAAAGTCCCAGAGCTTCGAGCTGTCGAGCGGCCACGCCATCCTCGCCGTCGGGCTGGGCACTTGGAGATCGGGCTCCGGCACCTCCCCCGCCGTCCGCGCCGCCATCGTCGAGGTCGTAATTTCTGCAGATCGAGCTCGACCCATCCGATTGTTTCTCTCTTTTATTCTTGCTTTCCATTTGGTTTTGGATTTAACATGTGTTTTGGCCGGGATGAGATGAGTGCAGGCCGGTTACAGGCACGTAGACACCGCCTGGCAGTACAAAGTTCAAGAAGAGGTCTCTCTCTTTTGCTCCTCTATCTTGTGCATTCTCTCATTTTTCCACATTCCAAAACTGTGGTGGATATTCAAAGATATCTTTAGAATTTGGTTAAATTTATATTCCAAGTTCCGGATTTACCATCGTAATTTCTGGGAGACTACTAATTTTAGTGCTGAACTAGACTGATGCCCCTTCGATGCATAGATTTCATATAATTTTTCAATACCGAAACTTAGGCGATTGGTTTTTTATCTTTGTATTTTTTGGAAGGATTTGCACCTAGTTAAACATTTGAATGTATTGTCGTTCAAGTGTTAAGTGTAACCAATTCATTTAAATGAAAATAATACCTTATTAATTATAGTTAACATGTGTCCCGAAACACTCTTTAACAAGACCCTTTTTTGAAATATCAGTTTTTTCCTTTTGTGTTATATGTATTGGTTTGGTAGCGGTGACCTCCTAACTTTCATTTCCCGAATATCTTCGAGTCTTCAAGAAATGATTATCTTATTATGTGATGCTTACAACTTTCATGCAACAGTCATAGTTTTATTTATAAATGAAAATTAAATTAATTAGCTATATTACAATCAATTGATACCACTTGATCATTAATGCAATGTAATAAATAAACATATAGATCTGAAAGGGTTGGGGGGCTACAAAAGCCGGTGTTGATTAATGATTTTGGTAGCTTGCATGTTGCATTGACCTCTACAGCAATGTGTGTGTGTGTGTGTGTATATAAGATGGCCAAAAAGGAAAAGATAAGGAAGGAATCGAGATCCAAAACATGGATCAGAGCTCATATATAGCAAATTGTAACATTTTATTATTTAATTACTTCGCTTAACAATTTCTTAAACATTTTTAACAAATCTTTTCTCCAATTCATAATGAACGTTCTTGATGTCAAGGGAATTAAGAATGTCTCGCTGCTTTTTATCGTAGGTTGGGCATGGGCTCCAGTGCAATGCAAGCAGGAGTTGATAGGAAGGATCTCTTCATCACATCAAAACTTTGGCAAAGAGTAAAAATGATTTTCATATCATAAACTCCTAACTTTTCTTGTTTATTAGCACTAAATGTCCTATGCTTATCTACTGCAGTTGTGTTAAATGCATTTTGATATGCAGGTGCACCGAGTTGTCGCCGGACAGAGTTCGACCCTCATTGAACAACACCCTCCAAGAATTGCAGCTCGACTACCTCGACCTTTATCTGGTTATTGTCCATCTCCAACATGCTTTCAACACTTATTTCTTTGTTAGAGATCGAATTTGACCACCGGCGGGGGCGGCCTAGTTGGCCTCACGCTTATATTTCCCATCTACAAGTCACAGGTCGAACCTCGGTCTTATCAAGCAGCCTTGTGGCTTGGTTTGGTGAATGGGTGGTGGAGGGCTCTAGTGCTTCGGCTGTGTCACGTTGACAAGCTCGCCTACTTCGGTGGTGCTGAGTAGTGAAGGCTCATCATTGTTTAAAAATGAACATTTTGTAACGAGTATGAGACTTTTATGATAATGCTGAGCAGAGTAGTTAGATGGTCGTCCCTCACCATCATTTTCAGGGAGTTGACAAAATTTAGAGCTGAAGTTAAGCATGGGCTTGCTTATTTTGTAACTGACTTGTGGTATTGCAGATCCATTGGCCATTTCGCCTCAAGGACGGATCCAGCCGGCCTCCGGAGGCCAGCGAGGTTTTAGATTTCGACATGGAAGGTGTTTGGAGGAAAATGGAAAATCTTGTCAAGGACAATCTGGTTAGGGACATTAGGAGTCTGTAATTTCACCCTCAAGAAGCTCAATAAGGGTGCGCATGGAATGCATTCCGGAATAAAAATTCTATTCCGGAATGCATTCCGGAATAGAATGGCGTTTGTTAAAAAATTTCCGGAATGCATTCCGGAGGGATTTTTGTATTCTGGAATAAAAATGCGTTTGTTAAAAATACTTGATTCAAGAATGCATTCTTGATTCCGGAATGCATTTTTTATTCTAGAATGAGCTTTTGGCAAGAAAAAGAGAAGCTACTTTTTGTAGCTTCTTGATTCCGGAATGCATTCTCCCTATTTTCTCATAAATTTTTTTTTTCAGAAAATGCATAAAAATTGAAAAATTCTAGAAAAATTCATAAAAATTTCCAGAAAATAAAAAAAAGTCAGATTTCGGGAAAATATGAAATTTGGTGAATTTTTTTTAAAAAATAAAAAAAAAATCAAAAATTTCAAAACTTCACAGAATAGCTTAAAACACATGTGGCCACCCACTTTTAGTGAAATTTAAATTTTTTGAGGTGCCCAAAAAAAATCAAAAATTTCAAAACTTCACAAAATGGCTTAAAATACCTGTGGCCACCTACTTTGAGTGAAATTTAAATTTTTTGATGTGCCCAAAAAAAAGAAAAATAATAAAAAAATAAAAATTTTCAAAACTTCACAAAATAGCTTAAAATACCTGTGGCCACACACTTTGAGTGAAATTTAAATTTTTTGAGGTGCCCAAAAAAAATCAAAAATTTCAAAACTTCACAAAATGGCTTAAAATACCTGTGGCCACCTACTTTGAGTGAAATTTAAATTTTTTGATGTGCCCAAAAAAAATAAAAATAATAAAAAAATAAAAATTTTCAAAACTTCACAAAATAGCTTAAAATACCTGTGGCCACCCACTTTGAGTGAAATTTAAATTTTTTGAGGTGCCCAAAAAAATAAAAAAAATAAAAAATTTCAAAACTTCACAGAATGACTTAAAATATCTGTAGCCACCCACTTGGAGTAAAATTTAAATTTTTTGAGGTGCCCAAAAAAATAAAAAAATAAAATAATTCAAAACTTCACAAAATGGCTTAGAATACATGTGGCCACCCATTTTGAGTGAAATTTAAATTTTTTTAGGTGCCCAAAAAAAATTTAAAAAAATAAAAAATTTCAAAACTTTACAGAATGGCTTATAATACATGTGGCCACCCACTTTGAGTAAAATTTAAATTTTTTTAGGTGCAAAAAAAATCAATAAATCAAAACAGATTTCTGTTCCAGAAATCAATTTCTAGAGCAGAATTAGTCATGTTTTACCAAACAGATTTCTCCTTCAGAAATCAATTTCTGGCAAGAATTCCAGAAATCAATTTCTGGCAAGAATTTAATTTCTGGAGCAGAATGGTTACCATTCGCACCCTAAGTTGCTGGAATTTACTGAGACAATGCCCTCTGTTTGTCAGGTAAGAAGGGATCAATTAACCACCAATTCATTAATTAACTAATCAATCAATCACTTACTTGGATTGAGTTTGAAATTTGGATTAATGTCCATTTTAACGAATTTTTTTGGTTCAGATGGAGATGCATCCGGGATGGCGAAATGATAAGATGCTGGAGTTTTGCAAGAAAAACAGCATCCATGTTACTGTATGATTTCATAAATTTTTTCTCTCTTTTGGGATTCGCAGTTGTCATCTTTTACATGGTATTAGAAACGGAGATTTTGAATTCAATTACCTCTCTTAAATAATATTTTCACGCCTTGTCTTAAACTAAAGTCCGGCCTACGAGTAATTCAATCTAGAATTTTTAGCCGCTACATCACGACAAGCTAACAGCGAAAGAGAATCATCGTAGGCATACTCTCCGTTGGGCTCATCCGAAGGAGGCCGAGATCTGATCCACGACAAGACGGTGGAGAAAATAGCGAGGAAGCTGAACAAGAGCCCCGGGCAGGTGCTGGTGAAATGGGCCCTCCAGAGGGGCACGAGCGTCATCCCGAAGTCGACACACCCCGGCCGAATCAAAGAGAACGCGCACGTCTTCGGGTGGGAAATCCCGGAGCAAGATTTCCGAACGCTCTGCAGAATCCCCGATCAGGTAATGTCAATATCTTGCGCGAGCTTAATCTTATTGTCTAACGCGACAGACCGAGTCGATCATGACCCTAAAAAGTCATCTCGGGTTCGATCTGTTCATTGTGTGAGATGGCCCCACATCAATTTGGACATCATAATTTATTAATTTGTTGCTAAGTATGTCTCTTAATTTTTCTCCAAATCTATTTTCTCAAATGACTAATTAAGAATTGATGGCTTGGCATTGTGGGGGAGTACAGAGAAGAGTGCTTGATGGAGAAGAATTGTTTGTGAACAAGGAAGCAGGGCCATTCAGAAGCGTGGCTGATCTCTGGGATCATGAGGACTGATTCATCAGAAATGTGTGATTGCTGGCTTTGTTGGTCATCCTTCTTGTGTATTTAAGTCAGTCTCAGTGATTTTTGCTTTTGTTGATTAATAAATTAGTGATAAAATTGTTACTAATATCACGAGAATTTATTCTAATTCAAGACAATAATTATTGCTCATAATTATTGACAAATTTATCCTCCGTTAGTGTCCGTTTAATTGGATTAATATTACGAAAAACAACAAATTGGTAAACTTGTGAAAAACATAGGGGTAAAACCCCAAATTGATATGCCCATCAACTATCGCGTGTTATCAAACTTAGCATTTTGATAGTAAAATTTAACGGAAACTAATGAAAGGTAAATTTGTCACAAGCGTATTAATTTGGGATTTTTGGTGATAAAAAACAGGTGTACCAATGTGGGTTTTTTGGTGGTCAAAAAAATAGTTCGGTGTAAAATTATCACAAGTGTACTAGTTTGGGGTTTTTTTTGGTAAAAAAATAGTTTGGGGTAAATTTATCACAAATATACTAATTTGAGATTTTTTGTGGTATTAATCATTTATTCAAAACCCAAAACAAATTATTCAATTTTTTTTTTATCTCGGTGCCTTGTCCAATCAAACAACGTCAAAACAACCAAGTGCGGAGCTTGCGAATCTTGATGCACAACATTCCATTTCCACCTCATGACTTGCTTAATTTGAGCTCTCGTGCGATACTTTATAAATTCAATACCATCTCCATCATTAATTATATGAATTTCGTTACAAAATTCACATAATGGATAATCACTAATTAAAATGCGTCTTAATCTACATCATCTACTATAATTGTACTAGATGTATTTTTGAGAAAATAAAGCATATACTATAAGAGCATGAACGATAACCATTTTCTATTTTCCTGTTCCCAGGAACAGATTTGGAACAGCAATTCGTTTGGCAACGTAATTTCATTTTTTTTATTTTGGGACAAAATTTTAGCTCGGAAATAGATTTGGAATAGAAATAAAAAGTAGATTTTTTTTTACTTTTCTATTTTTGGAATAAAAATAGAAAATAAAAATTCTCTTTATTGCTTGCCGCCGCCCCCCCATCATGCCGATCACCGCCTGCCGCCGCCGCCGGCCGGGCATCTGCCGCTGGCCCGCCGAGAACAGGAATTTATGAATAATCTATCGAAAGAATTTTTTATTTTATTTCAGGAGCAGTCGTTATCAAACGCTGCCTCCGATCAGAAGCTACATCGAATGTGGGGACATGCTTTAATCGCTCTACTATTCTCTCACTTTCTCTCTCCGAACAGTGAACATGCATTCCTTAAACCCGCAACAGTCTCCGCCATTAGTACCCACCTTGATTCTCCGCTAAGTCTCCGTCGCCGCCTTCCAATCCGCCGCCCGAGCCGTCCGTGCATTGACCGGCTCCGCCGCGAAGGCCAAAAGGGCCGCCCGCCCGCCCGCCGCCGCCGCCGCCGCCGCCGCCATTCCCCGCTTCCCTCTCGCCGGGTACGCCCTCTCTCTCTCAATCTCTCTCTGTGTCGTTGAACTCGATAGGCGGCGTCGACGAGTTCGTCCTGCCCTTCATTTCTGTGTTGTTTCGGTTTTCGCGTTATCGGTCTCGGTGCCGGAGTTCGTTCCGCGAGCTCTACTGCTGTAAAGTTTCGATTTTTTTGTCGCTCTGTTTTTTGGGTCGAGGAGAATTCGCTGTGCTTTGGCTCTGCGGATTGGCCGTTCTCATGTGCCGTCATCGCGTGTGCGATTTCCGTTTGATTCGAGCTCTGAATTCTTCTCGTTTGCCGCGTTTCTGCCCGACATCAATCTCTGTTCACCGTGAATTCTTGATGGAACTGACATTGGAACATCGCTAGTCTGGTTGAATTTGAATGTGTCGGGAGTGTTCATTCAGTGTATTTACGGTGTACAGTGAAATTGTGTGTGTGTGTGTGTAGGAATAGGATTGAGGGCCATCATGTGCTTGAGTGTTGTGCTCGGTGGATGTGTTTTTTGCAATCATGAAGTTGATCATTTGACAGCAGTGCTGTGGTCTGTCGTGTGTGTGAGGCTTGTGCTTTGTGCACATGGGCGGTGAACACTGAAAATCGTTGAGTTATTAGAATTGAGCTTTATTCTCTGTCTTTCTATCGTTGCCCATCGGTGGGTGCTCAAGTGCAGATATGCGCGCATGGTGTCTCACGTCGTTTTACGCATGCACCTTCATTCAGGGTGTTTCCTTTCTTCTAATGCCTTGAATGGCATCTGTAGTTTTGCAATCCTGTGGTTGTCTCTGTCTCGAGATGACCGATTAGACGTTTGCCGTCAAGCTTGGTTCCTTTGCATACAATAGAATGTGCTTCTGAATGGGTTGGCTTGGCTTATTTAGATCTTCACCTTCTACTTCATCCAATGAAGAGGGGCAATCTCAAAGTGCAAATACTGGTTTTTTTTTTTTTTGGTTACATGATATATATTCAATAGAAATTTCTAACAGGATGGGGACAGTAAAGAATAGGGACACCTACCTTGGAAACACATCTTTTTCTCCAATTATCCCAACTGGTGTTTTAGCTCACAGAAACTTGGGGAAGAATAATCTTGGTGGTGTAATCTTTGGTTGCAAGGACAACACTATGAAGGAATGCCTATCCAAACAACTATTTGGTAAGTCATTGGTGGTTCATATTTGATTTATCGGCACTGCAGTTAACTTTCAACGGTTTATTTTTATATATCATTTGGTTAAGGTAGTAGAATTGTTGAACACGTACAGCGGAGTTTATTCTTCTTCTATTTCCTTCATTCATTGTCACTGCATGCTATCTTGTTTTAATTTGCACTAGTTTTGTTTAAAGTATGAAAACTTATGAGAGTCATTATTAACAGGCTTGCCATCTTCACACATTGCTTATGTCAACCATATTGAACCTGGCTTGCCACTATTTTTATTCAACTACTCAGACAGAAAACTTCATGGAATTTTTGAGGCTGCAAGCCGTGGTCAGATGAATATCGATCCTTATTGTTGGAGCACTGATGTTTTAGAGAAGACTCCATATCCAGCACAGGTATCTCTTATCTATTTTTCCAACACGTTATGTATTGTCTCTTAGTTTTCATTACCAAATGTATGATTATGAGTTGATTGGTTGTCCAATAAGGTTCAAATTCGTATCAGGATGCAATGCCAACCGCTGCCGGAAGATCAGTTCAAGCGAATAATTGCGGACAACTACCATACATGCAACCATTTTTGGTTTGAATTGGACCATGCTCAAACAAGTAAATTGATATCCCTATTTGCATCTTTAGCGATCGCTCCATCAGTTCCCCAGTATATAGTCCAGAAGAGAACAATTTCACAACCTCTTCTCTCTGAGGAAACAAGAGGAGAATGGGAAAAAATGAAGCCTTTTACTTCAATGGAAGAAAAACTCGAGCACTCAAGTGGGAGATCTGATTCTGCAGATCCTTCACTTGCTATTGAAGTAGATGATCAGCTATTTGAAGGTTGTGCAAGTATGAAGCTAGATGGAGGAGATGAGAGGGATTCAATAATTGCGCAACTGAAAGAATTGGCTCTTAGCCGGGAATATAATGATTTACATTCGAATCATTGTTCAGAAGGTAGTTCTAGCACTGAGGGCATAAAATCCGAAGAAAACAGCTTTGTCGAGGCACCTGTGGACCTAGAAGAGAAGAAATTACAGGATTTTCATTCCTCTGTGGACCTAGAAGAGAAGAAATTACAGGATATTCATTCCTCTTCTGATTATCATCTTATCATTCCCCAGGTAGTTTGGAGTGAGGCATCTCAAGCAAAAATAATTAGTAATCTTCCTTCTGCTCATGCTCCCTGAACATTCTGTATGATCCCTCTCTTTGTGTAGTTGATTCGAGAATTGGGAGAGCTCAAGGACTTTAAGATGGAACAAACTCAAAAGATGATTGATTTGGAGCAGAAGCTGGTACTATGAAGCTTCGTTCATACTTTGGTCCTTTGTGTTTCATTTGTTAGCTCTAAGCTTAGAATCGCTTATTGATTTGTGTTTTGGGGATTCTTCTGCCATCAGGTTTGAAAGGGTTGACTATTTTATTGGATTTTAAGTATCACATATACTCTTATATGGCCCAGTGCTACAATTGTTGCACGTAAAACCTTTCGGATTTAGGCAATGTTTTTTACTGACATATTAAGTCATTGGAGACACAGAGTTAAAAGGCAAACTACAAACATTGTCAGGGTATAATTTGTTGCATCTATGCCTTTCTTTGTGCTGCTTTTAAAGGTCATACTCAAAAGGAACTTTTGTCCCTTAAAGGGAAATATGAGGAAAACCCTCTCTAATTCCTTGGGGAAGGAAAATATAGGTTACGTTGAGTTTCACATGGTTAGCTGTAAACTCTATGTTGAGTAATGACATCTCCTGCTAGGTTACCATTATGGTTATACGAGAGAGTATTCTTGTCTTGCTCTAGCTCAGGGACAGAATTAGGATTTTTTCTGCCTTTTATACTGGTGTTCCTTTTGAAGACGGCCTTGGGTGATTTTTTTTGAGGCAGTCTTAGTTTTACTGAGTCTGTTGTGCACAAAACATATGCAGTTTTCCTATGTTTTCTTTGTTGGCTCACATTGTTGTGAAGTTTCTTTTTCTTATTTCTACATGTTTTGTTGCATCATTCACTGTATTTTTGGTTCAGGTTTGGGCAGAAAACGAAATTTGTTATCTGAGAGATCACTGTAATTTGTTGGATTCTTTGTTGAAATCTTCATCGCATGATGCTGTTCCTGAGGAAATCCAATCTTCTGAGGAACTGGATCTTGATCTTAAGGATTCCATCATTATTGTTGGAGGATACGATGGTTCATCATGGTTATCTGCAGTATATTCCTATTTCCCTTCTCACAATGTAGTAAAATCTCTTGCGCCGATGAACTTTGTCCGTGCATATGCATCTGTTGCAAAGTTTAAAGAAGAGCTCTTTGTGTTTGGCGGTGGAGATGGGGAATCCTGGCATGATGCAGGTATTAGAATTGCCATCTTTCGAATCTCCATTGCCATTGTAATCCTATTATCCTAATGTGATAACTATCCTTCTGCACAGTCGAATCATACAGTTTGGCTGAAAATAAGTGGACCGTTCAACCATCATTGAATGCTAAAAAAGGAAGTTTGGCTGGAGCAGTGGTAAGGGAAAAAATCTTTGCTCTTGGAGGTGGGAATGGACACGATTGCTTTTCAGATGTTGAGATGCTTGACTTTGACATCGGCAAGTGGATCTGCGCACGGTCAATGCTACAAAAGGTATAGTACATAGCTTGCGTGTGCTTTTAAAGTTGTCTGGTGAAGCTACAAACGACTGAGTTTTGAATGTGATTAATGAGTCAAAGAGTGTTATTGGCAGAGTGCTCTCAGTGGAGTACATATTTTTCCTTGTAGTAAAAAGTTATAATGCAAAATGTCCATATGTATAGGTACTTCAAATGAGAGAGAGAGAGAGGGAGGGAGGGACCTTCATTATAGTTAGGCAAAATGTGAAGAATTGAATTGCTTATTAGTCATTGTTTTATGGTTGCTTTGTAGTTCAGACGTTCCAGTCATATGAGGATCTTGGGAAAAAGTATGTACTGTCTACATCTGCCTCTGTCATACTTGGAGTTCTAAACCTGAGTGATATTGTTGACAAGAAAAAATTGGCACTTATAAAATTCATTTGTTTTTGTTGTGTTTCCTTTAAAGTCCGCTGGTCATTTTGGGAGGGAGGGAGGGAGAGACCTTCATTATAGTTGGGCAAAATGTGAAGAATCGAATTGCTTATTAGTCGTTGTTTTATGGTTGCTTTATGGTTCAGACGCTCCAGTCATATGAGGATCTTGTGAAAAATTATGTACTCTCTACATCTGCCTCTGTCATACTTGGAGTTCTAAACCCAAGTGACACTGTTGACAACAAAGAATTGCCATTTTATAAAACTCATTTGTTTTTGTTGTGTTTCCTTTTAAGTCCTCCGGTCATTTTGCTTCGGCATTGGGGTTACATTGACTTCTTGAAGTAGCAAATGCATGCTTAGCATAGTTTCTTGATTAACATTGTTCTCTATATAATACTTTACATGGATCGTGAAGCTTTTGAATTTATTCATGTTTTTACTATGATACAAAGGAAATAAGGTGACATATATATCGAGAAAATTACCAAATCAGTTATATACCTATTGGAAGCCAATTCAGTCCTCATCCTTTCAATTTGCAAATATAGTCCTAAATCTTTTTGTGATATGTCAATATAGTCATTCAGGCCAATTTTCACTCGAAAATGTTGTGTTGGCGGTCAATCATCGCTGGCTGTCCTACATGGTACGTCTGCAAGGACTATATTTGCAAAATTGAAAGGATTATGACTGAATTGACATCCATATAATAGGTATAGGACTGATTTGGTAATTTTTCTGATATATATGTCAACTTATTTTGAGGGTTCAGTACGGTAAGGTAGTGCAGTGTTTTGATTTTTAACATTGACCCTGGTATGAGTCTGTGTAATCTAAGTAAGTTGTTTGTAACGAATTCACTGCATGTGCTTACTGATTATTTGTTTCTAGTCGTGAAGGGACAACTGGTACTTTAATAGGATTCCCATCACTAATGAAAAGGCAGGAGTTTGAACACGAATTTACCCTAACAAATCTCTTCTCCGGCCATCTTCTTGTTTCTTATAGGAAAATGAACTTCCTTTTCCTCTCTTTACTATTAAGCATTAATTAACTTCTCACATGCCCTTTTTACTTCCGTGTTTTAATTTGCTTCACTTGATAATTGCGTTTTGGGCATGCTTCTCCTTTTCTCCCAGCGATTTGCTCTTGCTGCAGTGGAGCTTAATGGGGCAATATATGCTACTGGTGGCTATGATGGCAATAATTATCTTAAGTAAGAGATGGATTGTTTGTCATCCTTTTATCTTGTGATTTGAAGTGCTCGATCGTTCTTGTGACTCTCGTCTTTTGACTGACTGTTATCCTTTTTTCTGATAAATCCGAATACATAAGTTGATTTACTTTTATGGGGGGCATTCTTGTCAACTGCTGTGCAAACTGTGAAAGTATCTGGCATGTGATTGACCCATCATATTTTCTTGCAGCTGATGGAAAATGGCAGTGTCATTCCTCATATGAACACTGAAGTGCTTTTGCAATTTTACCCTAAGAAACCTTTACTGGTGAACTGCAAGTTATTGTTTTGTCCATATCTTTTATATATCCAGAAATTCAAAAATACCCTTGTAGACCTAATACTCCTCACAATAAATGAGAATAATCTATATAGTTCTTGAATGGCATATGAAATCTTTTACATCAGAGTTAGCTACAGCAGAGAGTTGGTAATTTTTTCTCTACTGAATTATCTCAGTTCGGCTGAAAGATTTGACCCAAGAGAACATTCTTGGTCCAAAATTGGAAGCTTGACCACAAAGAGGGGCTGCCATTCACTGGTCTCACTGAATGAAAAACTGTACGTATACCTATATGTTCTTTTTGATGCCAGCTGTTCAATTTTATTTTATGATATTTGCATATAGATCCTGGAAAAGCATGTCATATTTTTCCTTGAAGTGGACATGGTACTGTTTCACATCTGTGCTTCTTGTGTATTATGTAGTTTCTCACAACCTAAGTCTAATAAAACAAATTCCTTGCAGTCTCCCTTCTGCTTCTGCATTGTTTCAACTGTAAATTAAGTAGAGCTACCTGTACTCTGCTCAACTTTGAGTGTTAGTTTTCACGAGCATTGTAAGTGTCTTATCTATACACCTTCAATAGATATGCCTTGGGTGGTTTCGATGGAAATTCAATGGTTGCGAGTGTTGAAGTGTATGATCCGCGCCTGGATTGTTGGATGGCCGGGGAACTGATGAATTGCGCTAGAGGGTATTCTGCTGCTGCCGTCCTTTGTGAGTCGATATATGTGATTGGAGGTGTAAAAGCTGATGAAGGCATCGTAGACATAGTGAGTTTTTTGCCCCCCCCCTCCATTTTGTACGTCATGATTCATGTATAATTTTCAGCCAGACATTGGATTCACTCTGAGTCCTCAAAATCTGTCAACCAAACTGCTTATCCGGATTGCTTCCGGAGCGTCGTTTAACTTAAGTCTCAACTGGTATCGTCACAGGTTGAATGTTTCAAGGAGGGCCAGAGTTGGTGCAAAACGTCTGTTAGAGGCATTGGGCAAAGGTGTTTCTTGTCTGCCATTGTCCCGTGAGAGAAGCTGCTTTTATCAGAAATGTTTCTGTATTTTTTGACAGTTGTTGCAGATATCTTTTGACGCATGAAGTTGATCGGTGTTTGAGAGAAACGTTCTGTTTATAGTTCAAAACTAGCGGGGAACAGAGAAAGTTGCATCGGAATGTACAGATGAACTCGAGCTTGCTAATATCACGAGGGGCATTCTTTTGTTTTGTTGCACTTGCACTCTTAGTTAAAAACAATGCTTATAATTCTGTCAAATTACTCTTTCGTAAATTTTGACCGCCATTGATATGAATCTCCTGTCGCGAATAATCAAGAGTTGTATATTCCAACTTCATATACTCTCTCCAAGCCTCATTGATCATGGCTCAGGTTATCCCACTGCATGTGTGGAGAATTTTAATTTCATGGAAGTAGTTTCTCATGTCATGCCCACGTTAGACTTTGCATCATGCTATCTTACATATTCTTTACATGAAATTCCTATGCACACAATTCCCATCTTAGAATAATTGGAACTTCCCATGAATATATGTTTCCATGCACATCTAGGATGTTTAGGTTTTATTATCGATTGATTTCATTTTATTGCTTGCCCCCTTATGTGTGGCCATGTAGATTTGCATGTTTAGGGATGAAAATCAGAAACCATTGCATGAAAGAGGAAAGGTACGGATAACGGTTTCTATGTAAAACTTGCGTAACTAATAAGTGTGCGTACCCACGAATTTCTAGTTCACTGAAGTAATTGTGAACTCTTTTTATCCTCTTTGGGCTCTGATCGATCTATGATTGATTAGTGAGGACTCTTATAGAAAAAAATAAAAGAAACAATAAATTTCCATAATCAATCGAGTATAATTAACGTTACGATCGATGGGGCTTGGGAGAGCCCGTTTCAAGCGCAAGCGCCTATCTCGCGAGAGGAATTTGCTCAGTAATCTGTCCAAACACCTCGGTGATTTCATTCACATTACGATCCATGTTGCAACATGGAGTATTGGAATATTTAAATATTAACACGGTTCATATGGTGGTTTAATTTTTTATAGATCCTGCAAAATCTCACCGAGTGTACGGTCCTTGAATCTCCTACCGTCTAGTCATCCTCCAATGAAAAATTGATATCAAAAGAAAATTTAAGAGAGCATTCTTTTGACCCAAAAGAGAATTCTTGCTAGCTTTCATCATTCCTTCATAATAAACATCCCATAGACGCACTTAGTAGAAAGAAATCTCAAAAACCATGATGAGCATTTGAGTAGGGGCTAAATTAGGCATACTTTAGAATTTTGCATAGAATATGACTTGGTGCTTGCGGGTCTTGCACTGCAAAACTTGGTCCAGCCCCACTCAAGTGCGTACATCTTGGTACTACGACTTTCGTTAACATGTTATCTATTGCTTTGCTTATAGCAGGGGGCAAAGCCAAACACTTCTTGATTATCATTTCCGCTGTTTACTCGTTCTATTATTGATTGACTTCATCTTATTGCTTGCACCCTTATGTGTGGCCATGTAGATTTGCATGTTTAGGGATGAAAATCAGAAACGATTGCATGAAACACCCTTATCAAAGGAGGAAAGGTACCGATAACGGGCTATATGTAAAACTTACGTAACCAAGTGTCCGTATCCACGAATTTCTAGTTCACGAAAGTAACCGTGAACTCTTTTATCTTATTTGGGCTTTAATCAACCTGTAATTGATTAGTGGCAACTCTTCAAGCAAAAATAATGTCATAATCCATCAAGTATAATTAACGTTGCGACTGATAGGGCTTGGGAGAGCCCGTGTCAAGCGCAAGCACCCACGTCGCGAGAGGAATTTGCTCGGTGATCCGTCCAAACACCTCGGGGATTTCATTGGTCGCGACATGAAATATTATAATATTTAAATATTAAATCACGCATTCATATGACGGTTTAATCTTTTAGAGCAGTTGACGTTGATCCCGCAAAGTCTCACCGTATGTACGGTCCTTAATTCTTCTACCGTCTATTCATCCACCAATGAACAATTGGTATCAACAGAAAATTTAAGAGAGCGTTCTTCTGACCCAAAAGAGATATTCACTGAATCGATGGATATTGTTGCACGTCTTACTTTTCTTGCTTGCTAATGTTCATCATTCCTTCATAATAAAATATGCCATAGACGCACTTTGTAGAAAGAAATTTCAAAACCCATGATAAGCATTTGAGTAAGTGGCCGAATTAGACATACTTTAGAATCCTGCATTTATGCAAAGGAAAATGCAACCAGATAATTATAGGAAGACCCAAGTCGTCGCATAGAATATGACTTGGTGCTCGCGGGTCTTGCACTGCAAAGCTTGGTCCAGCCCAACCAAAGTGCGTACATCTTGGTGCTACGACTTTCTTTTACTTTTGTCTATTGCTTGGCTCATAGCAGGGGGCAAAGCCAAGCACTTGCTCTGTTTCATAAGTATAGACCCAAGTCGAAGTAAGCCTCATGAAACGGATTAATTCTAAAATCCAGAGTGCCACATAATATGAGAGAAAGTCGGTAATGTCATTTATACACCCTTGAATCGTCACCAAATGAGTACTCCATTTGAGGGCTTGATTCTTGTTGTCTTGGGCTAAAGGACCACATTAACTATTCGATGTACTCGTAAGCAAGACCGGAGAACTGCCGTATTCGCGAGGACTGAAAAACGGATTTCAACCAATATGAAACACAAGAACTCATCATTCTCGACGATGTCGTCGCCTTATTAAATAAGCGAGAAAAGCCATTTCTATCTAGTCAAGACGCACGACACAAATATAGAGCACAATGGGAACAAGAGACTTGAAATACCAGACTTTTGCGCGTCTTGATTGCAAAGTTTTCTGCAGTTGTCACTAGTGGTGTCGCTAGAGAACCACCATGGGCACACATGTTGGTCAGATCAACATTCGATGACGAATCCGACGAAAGACATTTCTCTTTCTTCCGACTAGGGAAGCTTCATCACACATAGAAACTTACATTTTCTGGTGAAATCCAACTTTAAATCAGAGCCAAGTTCCTCAATTTCTTCATATCGCTCTTTTTAAGTTTAACTTTAGTTTATTTGTGAGGTTCTTGCTAATTTTATCCCTTAGTTTTCAAGTTTATGCAGTGATGTATACCCAATCCAATTTGCACATATTCTATTTCTAACCTTATCCGATATTGCTCGATGATGGTATATAATCATAAACTCTTGGATTTTCATCTTGCTAATAAATTGAAAAGTGTGATTTTGAAATCGTCTTATTGCCTCATCAATTATTTAAAGGCATACGCATATTGCCAATGTAAGCCTCGACTCCATCATTCCCCTCAATGGTGATGAAAAGCAACCGTGCAGGACCATCTTTGAATTACTCCCATCAGTCCAAGCTAAAAAATTTTAAAGAGATGATATCGACTTTGACTTTTTGGTAGACGGTCCACTTGGAGTCAAGTCATCGGGATGCTGCTGGATTTCTTTACGCTACTAGTTATGGTTACGTTTATTGTGATGGTAAATGAAATTATTAACACGTGATATACAAGGTACACCCACGATATATTTGGTTACATTCATTATTATTCCTTTCCTTGCTCTCTATAAATGCCATTTGTCTACTCTGGACAACCCACTCCAACCAATTTCTCAAAGTTCAAGCAAATGCACCCAAGCCAAAAACCTTGAAGCCTAATCGAGTGGCTTTCTTGTGCAATATAGCTTTTGTTTTCATTTTCTTCATCATTCATGGCGAGACATGATAGTGTGAAAATGCTTGTATTAGTAAGTCTGTTGTTAATTTTAGACAATGCATGTGTATGTCTGTGCAAAAACAGAAGCTCATCCTCCATTTGCTTTGAAGAAGAAAGGGATGCTCTAATCCAGTTCAGACAAAATCTCTCTGATACATCTCACCTCCTTTCCCCTTGGAACGGCGAAGATTGTTGCCGATGGACCGGAGTAAAGTGCGACCAAGTAAATGGACATGTCGTCATGCTCCAGATCACATCAGGAACTGATTTCCCAGTGATTTCTTTCACAGCTAGTGATCTGAACTCTTCTTTGCTCAACTTGAGATACTTGAGCTACCTAGAGTTGAGCGGGATCTATTTCGAAAATGCACACACATTAAAATTCATTGGATCGATGAAACAGTTGAGGTACCTTAACTTTTCCAGCTCTTTTGGTTTTTCTATTCCACGTGAATGGGGGAATCTCACCAAATTGGAAGTCCTCGATCTCCATACTTATTATAACATGGGTGTTGTTGAAGACATTCTGTGGGTTTCGCATCTTCAGGCATTAAAGTACCTTGACATGAGCGGATTGAATATTACCGGATCTAGAGACCAGATGCAGGTGATTAGCAAACTCCCATCTTTATTACATTTGAGCCTATCAAATTGCGGGATTTATGAAGTTCACCTGCCTACTTCTCTTCATCTTCAATACCTCGATCTTTCAGACAATTTTTTCAGACGTCTCATCCTGAGCACTATATTTCAAAACATGACTTCTCTCCGGCACCTTGATTTTTCAGGGACTTCTTTCAAAGGTCCCATCCCAAGCACTATATTTCAAAACATGACTTCTCTCAGGCACCTTGATCTTTCATGGAGTTCTTTTGAAGGTCCCATCCCAATCACTATATTTCAAAACGTGACTTCTCTTCGGCACCTTGATCTTTCAGGGAACTCTTTCAAAGGTCCCATCCCAAGCACTATATTTCAAAATATGATTTCTCTCAAGCACCTTGATCTTTCTTGGAATTTTTTCAACTCTTCAGTACCAAGGTGCTTTGATAACTTGAGAAGTCTTGTCGATCTCGATCTTACACACAATCTTTTGCAAAGCATTGAAGGAGGGTTGTTCTCTTTGTTAAGGAACCAACCATTCCTCCGGTCACTATTGCTGGGCCATAACGAACTTCATGAGGAGATATTTTCAGTTGAGGGAAATTCTTCGGGGCGTATCGGGAAAAACTTGGAGCGATTGGAGATATATAATAATTTTCTTGGGGGAGCTTTGCCAAATTGGCTGGGGCACTTGAAAAACCTGACAGTACTTGACCTATCACATAATCAATTAACAGGGGATATTCCAGAGGCATTAGGAAGATTGCAAGTCTTGTTGTCTTTAGATCTCAGTAACAATCTTCTAAATGGCACCATTCCGCATAGTCTCGGACAACTTCAAGATCTTCACTATTTAGATCTTTCAGCAAATTCCTTGAGAGGAACACTTTCCGAAATCCACTTCTCCAACCTCTCGAAGCTGTCGTACTTAAATATCAGCAAAAACTATTTAGCTTTCGAGGTGGATTCCAACTGGATACCGCCCTTCAATCTCTGGTACATTGGGATGACGTCCTGCGAGTTCGGAACGGAATTTCCGCGATGGATAAGAACGCAAGTCAAGGCAACAAAGATAGATCTGTCCAATGCCTCCATCACAGGAACTCTCCCAGATTGGCTAGGTCTCATGTCATTCAACTTCCTGGATCTCTCTTACAACCAAATAAATGGAACTCTGCCGAAATTTCCTACCGAATTGTATTTGCTAGATCTCTCTCACAACTTCATCTCAGGAACTATTCCGCAAGATATTGGCCTAGCGATGCCTAATTTGGAATCCCTGTATCTGAATGATAATCTCTTGAGTGGTCCAATACCGACCTCATTATGCGAGATGGAACTGGAAGTGTTGCACCTTGGAAGGAATGAATTAGTTGGCAAAATTCCTGCATGTTGGAAGGAGAATTTTATGAGTCTCCTTGATTTATCATCCAACAAATTGTCTGGAGTCATACCGAGTTCTTTGGGAAATTTGTTTGGGCTTGGGTCATTACACTTGAACAACAACAGTCTCCATGGAGAAATTCCTGTGACTATGAAAAATTGTACAAGCTTGCTTATTTTGGATCTTGGCGAGAACAAAATCTCTGGAAGTGTTCCACATTGGTTAGGACGAAGCTTTCAGTTTCTACAGATTCTTAGACTGCGAGATAACATGTTCAATGGCAGTATTCCTCCACAGCTATGCTTCCTCTCCGCGCTGCAAATATTGGACCTAGCAATGAATAATCTAACAGGAATAATTCCAAATTGTCTTGGCTATATGAACGGTATGAAACTGAACAAAAGCATAGATGATGGCAACTTAGTCTCCCCTCCTGCACCTTCCGCGCTTGTGGTCTCCCCTGCAGCTGCCGTGCTTTCGCCGATGTCTCCAACGGATTGGACTCAAGAGCATGTGAAGCAGGTCACGAAGGGAATAGACCTTGACTACACAACACTTGTTCTACAGCTTATGGTCAATTTGGATCTCTCAAGCAACAAATTGACTGGGCCAATCCCCGAAGAGCTTACCTTGCTCTCCAAATTGCGAGGCCTGAACTTATCCGGCAACTTTCTTTCTGGAGGCATCCCGTCTAGGATTGGATACATGATATCACTCGAGTCACTTGATCTTTCGAATAATCACCTTTCAGGAACAATCCCACAAAGCTTTTCTGTATTTACATCACTGAGCAAACTAAACTTGTCGCACAACAACTTCACGGGTCCAATTCCCAAAGGAAATCAAATCCAGACCCTTGTTGATCCTTCCATTTATGCCGACAATCCTCTACTTTGTGGCGATCCTCTACTAAAGAAATGCCCCGTTACAGAAGCCCCTCAAGCGCCAGAAGAAGACACCGATGAGGAAAGTAAGATTCAAAAGGTGATGTTCTGCGTTGTCATAATGCTCGGGTTTGCGACTGGATTTTGGGGAGTTATTGGAGTTTTGGTGTACAAGAAGAATTGGAGACGCGTCTACTTCGACTATGTGGATCGTAAAACAGACATGGTCTACGTGATTGTTGTAGTGAAGGCAGCCGAGTTGAGGAGGAGATTGAGAAGAGCATAACAGGCCCGTTCTCAACATCAATCAGTCAAATCCTTCATTGATCTGGAGAAGTTCTTGCTTTCTTGTTTAGGCAGAATCATCTTTGTAGTTGGCTTGTTTTTCCTTATGAGTGGTAGCCAATATTTTGTTTTCTTCAGTTTCAAGCTTGTTCGAACAAGCCGTCAATAAAACGGCATGGTAAGTGCAAATCATGTCTTTTTGTGATTTAGTGTTGCTCAGCTCTTTAGCGGTACTTCGTGTTATTGTACTCATTATATCATTTTGCTTGTCAATGATGTAAAACTCTGTTAGCAATTCCATTCCATCCTGTTTATGCTTTTGCTGATAATTGCATGTTTAGGGTACATCCCAGGTTATGTTTCCTTTCTCAATCTTGAGACATCAAAAAAAAAAAAAAACGTGCATGTCAACAGAATCACAATGAAGGACTCGTGAAAAGCGTAGAAAAGATCCTACCCAAGGAGAGTACATAGATTGAATCAGTCAGCTGATAATACAGGGGCTATTAAACCAGTGAATTACTCGACTTATTAACATTGACAGATCAGGGTCCAATCATGGGAAAATCGAAATTCGATCATTGATAGATTTTTGGAGTTGCTGGTAATTACCAATTCCGATCCATTGGTGAAAAAATATGACCCGGTAACTTGCTTGTCATGTAAGTAAGTCCCCAACATTATCATGAGTTGCTGGTTGATTTTATTTATAAGGGAAAATCAAACTCGGGAAAATTTAGGCCCGCCTCGCTCTCAGACGAAACTCAATTGAGAATTTATGGAAGTGTTAGAATTTGGTCTACATTATGGGTGCCATGTTTAAATAGTGATATAACTAGTGTATAGATTATAGTATGGAGGTTGAGATATTTTTAGTGTATCTGTTGATTAGTTTTATCCTGTCAACTCGTTATATGATATAACTTTTGACCAAAAGTAACGATTTTTCCATGATTACAGACTAAATAATCCAATTTCATTATTATACTCAAATCAATGGTTTACTTCTTTCAAACTCATGAATAACGCATTATCACTAGAGCGCGAATGATAACTATTATGTTCCAGAAATTAATTTCTAGCCCAAAATATATTTTTCTATTTCTATTCCCCGGACTAGTTTCTGAGCTAAAATACGTGTTTGATAACAAAACAAAATTTCTGCTCATGAAATGGAAATTCGTTTGATAATGACACAAAATTTCTCCCTGCTGAACAGCCGGCCCCGAGAGGCGAGCGGTGGCAGGAGGTGAGCGGCGGCGGCGGACAGCAGATGGCGATGGGAGGCGGTCGGCAGGCAGCGGCCGACTGTAGGAGGCGGTCAGTAGGCAGGCGGCAAACGGCGGTGAGAGGAGGCTAGCAAACAAGCAGCGGACAGCGGTGGGAGGCGGCCGACGGTGGACGGTGGCAGGAGGCGGCCGGCATTTGGCGGTGGATGGCGGCGAGAAGCGGGTGGCAGGCAGTGGCAGAGGATGATAGACGACGGATAGCAGCGGGAGGTGGCCGGTGACAGGAGGCAAGAGGCAGCCGGCGGACGACGGGTGGGCGGCCGACTAGTAATGAGGGCGAGCGATGAGAAGAGTTTTATTTCTCATTTTTGTTCCAGAAATAGAAAAGTCGAAAATCTTTATTTCTCATTTCTGTTACAAACCTATTTCTGAAATCAAAATTTGTTTCGGAAATAAAAAAATGAAATTGCGTTACCAAATGGATTTCTGTTCTGGGAAATAGAAAAATAGAAAAACAGAATACTTATCATGTGCGCCCTAAGAAGCCCATGTTCTAAAATTGAATAGTAGTATCTTATGGTTTTTCTTTTTTCCCTAGAGGCCAATTTGCTCTTCCTGGATAGCACCGTTCCGGACTTATGACTTGCTCTAACTTCTTACGGTTTACACTGGTTTACTTTTTTTTTTTTTTTGTCTTCCCCTCTATAGTTTCTCTTGAAAAGCCCAACTTATTTCCTTTTCATTCGATCTTAGGCATGGACAATCACACATTCTTACATAAATGGCTCGAAATCTTTCCGAAATTTCAAATACAGATAATTTTATGTTGCCAGAGAGAGCTATGCAGGCGTGCATGCTGTGTGGCAATGCAACTGTATAATGTAATTTTAGGTCACTCAAGAGTTCATATAATAAGCACCTACTACAACACTCTAGACAGGTATTGTTCATGATACAAAAACTTCGCTCAAATCAGGGGCATGGGAAATTTCTGGAGAATAATAAATCATGCGGTTTGGCTTATGCAGTGCCCTGGTTCGAAAGAACTACTAGAAAAGCGACAGACCTTCGTCTGTGTCGCCAATTCTTAAAGAACTCAAAGAGGCCCATTCGCGGATTTGGAAATATGGGTGAGGTGTATTAGATTTAGAAACAATAAAAGAGAAAAGCAAGCCAATGCATTAAATCTCGAGCCTGCAACATTTGATTAATCTGAGATATGCTCGTGATTGTGTTGAATTGGTAGGATCAGTGCATAAACATTCATTGATGAAAATGAATATTATCTTCTAATTCATGATTGAGATGCCTTTTTCTATTTTAGACATCAGTACTACCGAGTATCTGTTTTTCACGGATCATTGTTTTTTTTTGCCTTTTGAGCAGTGGGACTACAGTCTACAGATATAGCCATTCCTTTGTTGATGACTTGGCGCAACATTGGAGCACTTAAGCTCAAAGTACGGGATAAATGTACCCCTGGAACAATAATAATCTGGCAAGCGAAATTACAAATGAAGTTAAAGAAAACTTTCATTCACTACTTCACAGTAGACATGGTGAGTTTTTTTGCCCTTCCTCTGTTTTGTACGTCATGATTCATCTGTAATTTTCAGCCAGACAATCGACTCACTGTGAGTCGTCATAATCTGTCAACCAGACTGCTCATCCGTGTTGTTTCTGGAGCATCGTTCGACATACTTCTCTACTGATATCGTCACAGGTTGAATGTTACAAGGAGGGCCAGAGTTGGCGCGAAACGACTATGATAGACATTGGGCAAAGGTGTTTCTTGTCTGCCATTGTCCCGTGAGAGAAGCTTCGTTTAGCAGAAATGTTCCTTTTCTTTTGACAGGTGTTGCAGATATCTTTTGACACATGAAGTTGATCGGTATTAGAGAGAAACGTTCTGTTTATTGTTCAAAACTAGGGGCAATGGAGAAAGATGCATAGGAATGTAAAGATGAATTCGAGCTTGCTCATATCACAAAGAGGCATTCTTTTGTTTTGTTGCACCTGCACTCTTAGTTCAAAACAAGGGATAAGTGCACTGGAAGTCTTAAAACTTGACACGAAAGTGCAATTGAAACCTAAAACTTTCAAAAAGTGCAATCGAGCCCTAAAACTTATCACAAAAGTGCAATCAAGTCCTAAAACTTTCAAAATAATATAGTCAACGGAAGGACTTGATTGAACCACTTTGACAAATTTTAGGACTTGATTGTATTTTTTGAAAGTTTTAGGACTTAATTGCACTTTCGTGATAAGTTTTAGGATTTATTTGCACTTTTTGAAAGTTTTAAGACTCAAGTGCACTTTCATAACAAGTTTTAGGACCACTATTGATATGAATCTCCTTTTGTGAATAATTAAGAGTTGTATATTCCAACTTCATATACTCTCTCCAAAGCTTCATTGATCATGGCTCAGCTTATCCCACCCCATGTGTGGAGGATTCAATTCCATGCAAGTAGTTGCTCATGTCATGCCCATGTTAGACTTTGCATCATGCTATCTTACATATTCTTAACACAACATTCCTATCACTACAAAAAAATCGGGTTTTTCCGACGAAAATTTCCGACGAAAAACTTTTCGTTGGAAATTTGCAACGAAAATTCCAACGAAAAATAAATTCGTCGGAAATTTCCGACGAAATTTTCCGACGAAAAAATTTTCGTCAGAAATTTCCGACGATTTTATTTTTCAGGAACTTTTCGTTGCAAATTTCCAACGAAAATTTTTTCGTCGCAAATTTCCAACGAATTTTTGCGACGAAATTTTTTTCGTCGCAAATTTCCAACGAATTTTTTCGACGAAAAAATTTTCGTCGGAAATTTCCGACGAATTTTATTCGTGGCAAATTTGCAATACGAAATATGATGTATTTGATATCTGTCCCGACCCCTAATTTCTCTCTGTCGACTGATTCCTCTTATCCTCTCGCTGTTCTCTCTCCGTCTCTCTCTTTAATTTCTCTCGAATTACTTATCGGTGCACGCGCAAATCAATCTTGGTAAAGCTTTTTCGCCAGTAAGTGTCGTGGCTAATTTCATGAATAATTGGCGACGAAAACGGTTCGTCGCAAAATTATTCTTCGCTAGATTTGTATTTGTTGGTGTTATTAAAAAAAAAATTTTCCTTTCCTCACTGGTTTGGCCGATCGCCGGCCATGGGGCGAGGTCCGGTGGCCTGGCCATGGCCGTCGGTCAACCTCGCCGACGCACACAGGCGGGCTAGCCTCGCCGGCCAAGCTCGCCGGCCATGGCGAGCTCGGCCCCGGCCGGCGGCGAGGCGCCTCGCCGGCACCGGCGAGCTCGAGCTCGCCCGGATGTGGGCGAGATCGGGCCTCGCCGGCCATGGCGAGCTCGAGCTCGCCGGCGGCTTGGGCGCCCTCGTCGGCAGCGAGGGCCGAGCTCGCCATGGCCGGCGAGCTCGAGGTCGCCGAGATCTCGGGCGAGCTCGCCGGCGGCGAGGCGGAGCTCGCCATGGCCGGCGAGCTCCCGGCTCGCCATGGCCGGCGAGCTCCGGCTCGCCCGGACCTCGGCGAGATGCGGGCGAGCTCGAGCTCGCCGGCGGCTTGGCGGCCATCGCCGACCGGCGAGGGCCGAGCTCGCCATGGCCGGCGAGCTCCGGCTCCGCCCGCACCTCGGCGAGATCCGGGCGACCTCGAGCTCGCCGGCGGCTTTGCCGGCCTCGCCGGGCGGCGAGGGCCGAGCTCGCCATGGCCGGCGAGCTCGAGCTCGCCCGGATCCGGGCGAGCTAATGCTCGCCCGCGGCTTGGGCGGCCCTCGCCAGCACCGGCGAGGCCGAGCTCGCCATGGCCGGCGAGCTTGAGCTCGCCCGGATCCGGGCGAGTCCCGGCGAGCTCGCCGGCCATGGCGAGCTCGGCCCTCGCCGGTTCCGGCCAGGGCTAGCCTCGCCGCCGGCGAGCTTGATGTCGCCCAGAACTTGCCCAGGCGAGCTCGCCGGTCGCCGGACCGGCGACCGGCCAAGAAGAAAGGACAAAAAAAAAAGAAAAAGAAAAAAAAAGAGAAAATATAAAAGATAATTAAAAAATTAATTTTAAGTCATTTGTTTTTATTTCAGGTACGTGTCTATTTGAAGGTCTCGCAATCCAAGTGAACGTTGCAATTCTCATCAAATAGACCACTTTCTACTACAAAAGTTTCAGTCAAATACTTGGTAAGTTTTCTTGACATGGTAATTTTTTCATTTTTTTCAAGTTGAAAGTAATTATTTCGTAAAAAAGAAAATTGTAATTGTTAGAATTTTATGGTTTTAATTAACAATATTAAACAATAGATATGATATTTTTAATATTGTACGAGAATTTTTTTATTTTTATACAGACACAATGCAAAGAGACAGGGGTTGGATGTATAATAAGAACCTACCTGGACGTCAAGGATTGACCGATGAGTTTCGAATCGGGGTGGAACTATTTTTGGACTTTGCTAGTAATAAATATGAGTTCATGGATGGAAATAAGTTAAGGTGTCCATGTAGAAAGTGCAGTAATGGAAAATTTCAAGACATTGACATAGTTAGAGAACATCTTTGTAGATTTGGGTTTACTCCGAACTATTATAATTGGACTTACCACGGTGAACCATTTATATCTGATGGCGGATATCGAAGAAGCGACCAAATGTTTGTTAGGGAAGAATGTAGCTATTATGACCAATTGAATCCATATCGGGGGATGGTGTTTGATGAAGCGAGGCCATAATTTTTTCCCAGAATCGAATCATGCAAGTACTAGTTTAACTCCTCCACTTGAACAAGTAGGAACTAGTCATGCATCACAATTGGAAGAGGCAGGAGTTACAGGTTTTGATGAGAATGTGTGTGATGGAACTTTTCAATCTAATCGGTTATGGGAAGAGTTGAAAACAGCAGATGAACCTTTATGGGCGAGGTTGTGACAACCACACGAAAGTATCGTGACAGCAAGATCTGTTAAATATCAAGGCGAGCATAATGTGTACGTGGATTGCTTCAACTCTTTTGTTGAAGTAATGCGGGAAACAATGCCTCGTGATAACATCATGCCAAGTGACTTTTACGATATGAAAAAGCTAGTGGAAAATTTAGGTCTTCCAGTTGTAAGGATTGATGTATGTAGTATGGGTTGTATGTTATATTGGAGAGATGATGAAAATGCAGAATCTTGCAAATTCTGCAGCCAACCTAGGTACAAGATTAACAGCGGCAAGGTCGTAATCGAAGCGTAGACCATGTAAACAAATGTTCTACTTGCCCTTAATCCCTAGGTTGCAAAGGCTTTATGCGTCTCAAGCTCTTCTTGAACACATGACTTGGCATGCAAATCATGAAACAGAAGAGGATCTAATGTGTCATCCTTCAGATGCAGAGGCATGGAAACAATTTGATAGAACATATCCCGAGTTTGCGATAGAGCCTCGAAACATCAGGTTAGGTCTGTGTGCTGATGGTTTTGCCCCATTTGGGAAATCAGGAAAAAGTTATTCATGTTGGCCAGTTATCTTAACTCCGTACAATCTTCCACCCGGTATGTGCATGAAGACACCTTATATGTTTTTGACATTGATCGTGACTGGCCCGCAAAATCCGAAAAAGTTGATAGATGTTTATATGCAACCATTGATTGAAGAGTTACAACGGCTATGGGACGAAGGTGTCCCTACGTATGACGTTTCTACCGATCAAACATTTGTAATGAAGGCTGCTCTTCTTTGGACGATAAATGACTTTCCAGCTTATTGAATGTTATCTGGATGGAGTACAGCTGGGATCATAGGATGTCCGATATGTATGGAGATATCGAAGTCATTCAGATTAAAGCACGGTAAGAAGGCCAGCTATTTTGACTGTCATAGGCAATTTTTGCCGCTAAAGCATACATTCAGAAGGAATAAAAAAGAGTTTATCAAGAATAGGATCGAAAGAACACATTCACCATTGAGGTTGACCGGTGATCAAATTTGGGAGCGAGTGCAGGAGTTTCCAACGGTTGTTGAAAACCCTCACGGCACAACTATTGGGTACGGAAGTACACATAAATGGACTAAGCGCAGTATATTTTGGGATCTACCATATTGGAAGGCCCATCTTATTCATCATAATCTTGACGTCATGCACATAGAGAAGAACGTTTTCGATAATGTCATAAATACGTGATGGATGTCTTGGAAAAACAAAAGACAACTTGAACGCAAGAAAAGATATGAGGGATATTTGCGATCGGCCAACACTAGATGTGGATGCAAGCGACGGGGACCAAAACCAAAAGCAGTTTATACATTGGACAAGGAGCAGAGACGGGTCGTTTGTCAATGGTTGAAATCGGTGCGATTTCCTGATGGATATGCTTCGAATCTAGGGAGATGCGTTGATTTGAATGAATGCAAGTTGATAGGTCTGAAGAGTCATGATTGTCACGTATTTATGGAAAGACTAATTCCAATAGCCTTCAAGGAACTTTTACCAAACTTTGTTTGGGGCGCCATTACAGAGTTAAGTAATTTCCTGCACGATATTTGCTCAACAGCGTTGAAAGCATCACATATGGAGAAACTAGAGAGAGATATTCCAATTATTCTTTGCAACTTAGAAAGGATATTTCCTCCATCGTTCTTTGATTCAATGGAGCATCTCTTAGTTCACTTGCCTTATGAGGCCAAAGTTGCCGGTCCCGTCCAATTTCGATGGATGTATCCATTTGAGAGGTAAGTTTTTTGTTAAATAAATTTTAAAGTACTTCATTATATATTATGTTCCGATAAATTTTTTTGTATTGCAACTAGGTTCTTATATCATTTGAAGAAAAAAGTGAAGAATAAGGCATGTGTCGAAGCTTCAATTTGTAATGCATATATTGTGGAAGAAGTGACAACATTTGCATCATACTATTTTGAGCCGCACGTGCAGTGCAAGAGGCGGAGAGCAGGAAGAAATGATGAGGGCCCCATTGATCCAAATTGCAAATCATTCTCTATTTTCAATTATTTGGGTCGACCAAGCGGCGCAAGTAAGTTTCGGCACTTAACAGGTGAAGAAAAGCAGGCAGCCCATACATATATTTTACTGAACTGTCCAGAAGTTGAGCCATACTTCAAGTAAGTGTACATTTGTAAGTATATGTATTGTGTGTCAAAGATTTGCTAATATATAAATGGTATTTGTTAATAGGATTTTCCAAAATTCAATGTTTGGACTACCACCGAATGAGTTCGACCGTTTGTGCCAGGAACAATTTGCAACATGGTTCACAACATATGTAAGTTGTATGTGGAAGAAATGCAAGTTATTCGAATTTTTTATACATCATATATTAAAATATATATTATTGACATTACGTATGTGACCTTAGATTCACAGTAATCATGATCATGCGACGGAGCAAGGATTGCTATATCATCTGGCGTGGGGTCCAAAGTCCAGAGTACGAACTTGGCCAGCATATTTCATAAACGGGTACAATTTTCACACTCGAACATATGGAATGGGAAAAGCCACAATGAATAGTGGTGTGTGTGTTCAGTCATCCAATGGTGGCAGTTCGAAAGATGATTTTTATGGGTTGTTGGATGAAATCGTAGAGATAGAGTACCATGGACCATTAATTTTGCGGGTTGTGTTATTTAAGTGCATATGGTTCGACCCCGTCAAAGGAATGAATGTGCATACGAAGTTTAATTTGGTTGAAGTAAATCACAAGAAAAGATATATGAAATATGAACCATTTGTCTTAGCACAACAAGCAATTCAAGTATATTATGCATCATATCCTAGTTTGAAACGTGACAAAGCCGATTGGTGGGCTGTATGTAAAACCAAAGCACGGAAAAAAATCGAGGAACACTGGAAGGACACAGCATATCAACAAGAGAAAGTTTGTCACACGATTGAAACTGATGAATATACCATTCCAACTTTACGAGATTCATGTGGAGCGATGATCGATGTGGATCCAACTGAAATTCGCGAATCAAATTTTGAAGTTGGTATAGAACTTGATTATGAGACAGATGATGAAGATGATGCGCATGAAGTAGATGAAGACGAAGATGAAGACGAAGACGAAGCTGCAGATGAAGATGAAGATGAAGATGAAGAATATGATTTTTGATACTTTTCACTATTTATGTGCAATTATTATTATTATTGCGACATGTTTTTTTTTTCTCATAAATTTTTGTTATTGTTGTTGTCGTCGTTGTTGTTATAATTAGAATCATGACTAATTCGCCACAGAATTAAAATAGTAGGGAAAAATATTAGAATTTTGCAACGAATTAGCATTTCGTTGGAAAAATTTCCAACGAATTATCATTTCGTTGGAAAAATTTCCAACGAAATCAAAATTCGTTGGAAACATTTCCAACGAAATCAAAATTCGTTGGAAAAATTTCCAACGAATTTACATTTCGTTGGAAACATTTCCAACGAATTTGCATTCGTTGGAAACCATTTCCAACGAATTTGCATTCGTTGGAAACCATTTCCAACGAAATCCAAATTTGTTGGAAATGTTTCCAACGACATTGCATTTCGTTGGAAAAAGTTTCCAACGAAATCCAAATTCGTTGGAAAAAATTTCCAACGAAATCCAAATTCGTTGGAAATGTTTCCAACGAATTTGGATTTCGTTGGAAATTTTTTCCAACGACATAGTATTTCGTTGGAAAAATTGCCAACGACTTTGTATTTCATTGGAAAAATTTCCAACGAATTTTCATTCGTTGGAACCGTTTCCAACGAAATCGAAATTGGTTGGAATAATTTCCAACGAATTATATTTTCGTTGGAAAAGTTTCCAACGACATCCCAATTCGTTGGAAACATTTCCAACGAATTTGCATTTTGTTGGAAAGATTTCCAACCAATTTCCATTTTGTTGGAAAAATTTCCAACGAACTATAAATTCGTTGGAAATCTCAAAATAATTTTCCCGCAAAAAAATATATAAGCAAATATTTTGCCACGAATATGAAATTTGTGGGAGAAACCGTAGGAAATTTCCAACGACATCCAAAGTCGTTGGAAATTTCCCACAAAATTGAAATTCGTGGGAAATTTTCCAGCAATTTTCTCACGAATTTCAAATTTTCGGAAATTTCCCACTAACTTCAATTTCGTTGGAAATTTCGTGGGACATTTCCAACGAATTAAAAATCGTTGGAAATTTGCCTTGAATTACATCGAAATATTTTAAATCGTACGAATTTCCAACGAATTACAAATTCGTTGGAAATTTTCCACCAATTTTAGGAAATTTCCCACTAATTTGAATTTCGTGGGAAATTTTGGTGGAAATTTCAACGAAATTTTAGTTGAAATTTCCACCAAAATTTCCCACGAAATTCAAATTAGTGGGAAATTTCCTAAAATTCGTGAAAATTTCCAACGAATTGAAAAAATTCGTGGGAAATTTCCCACGAATTTCACATTCGTTGGAAATTTCCCACGAATTTGAAATTCGTTGGAAATTTTGCACTTAGTCTATTTTCGCCGACACTTCATTTTGTTGCAAGAACAATATCGCCACGAATCTCCTAAGAGCCGTCCTCGTCGCCGTCCTCCTCGCCGTCGCCGCCTTCGTCGTCCACGTCGCCGTCGACTTCGCCCAGCCCGGTAGGTAACTCTAAACTATATATTGTGTGAATAAAATGGTGACGCGGCCGTGAGGGGGTGGCGGGTGTCGCGGCGGACTTGGCCGGGGGAGGGGCTCGCGGCGGAGTTGGCTGGTGGGGGGTGGCCGCCTAGATGGCCGGAGGCCGTGGGTCGTAGCCGAGGGGGCCGGAGGGGGTTGTCGCCGGCGAGCTGGCCGTGTGGGGGGGTTGCGGGTGAGTGGCCGTGGGTGGGGGGGTCGCGGGCGAGCTGGCCGTGTGGGGGGGGGTCGCGGGCGACCGGCCGTGGGTGGAGGGGTCGCCGCGAGCCGACCGTGGTGGGGGGTTCGCCGCCCACCGGTGGCCGTGGGGAGTAGCCGGCGAGCCGACCGTGAGGGGGCTCGCCGGCCACGGCCGCGTGGGGGGTGGGTTGCCGGCCCGGTGGCCGGGGGGGGGTGGCCGACCAGCTCGCCGGAGGGGGTCGGCCGGGCCGTGCGGGGGCCGGTCGCCGGTGAGCTCGCCGGAGGGGGGGGGGTCGCCGGCCAGCTCGCCGGAGGGGGGGTCGCCGGAGGGTGGTGTCGGGCGACCTCGCCGGAGGGGGGGACTCGCGGCTATGATTTCGACACGGTTGTCGTTTTTTTTAATGATTTTTGTGTTAACATATAAAATTTGGTAAAACGATGCTTATAGAGGGAACAAATTAATGTGTTGCATTTGTGGCAAATTTACTTATTGAACGTAATTTGTGATCTTTTTTTTAGGTCTGTACTAGAACTGTGCGAAATAACATATTTGGGGCATAAATTTGCATAAATGTGGCATCAGAGTTGATACTTGTTGTAATTCGTTCTGCACATTTAATATGCTTCATTTTATTTTTCGTGGAATCTGATGTGGTCCAAATTTTAATAGGTTGTTTCAACGTGGACCAAAGATTGCTATTTATCAGAGGCGATAGTCGGTTTGTTTCATTTTGTCGAGTTTATTTATTGCTCTATTAAACAAAATGGTAAGCAAAATGGCTAATGTCATTTTCAGTCCCTAATATATGTTCATATTTTTAAATATATTTGTCTAACCTTCCTACTTGTCAGTTTAAACGTGGAGGTCTCCTGCGTGGTTCGGGTTCGCAAAGAAGATTAGCCCCTTCCGCTGGCTCGTCCTCGTCCCCGACCCTGTCCTCTTCCCCTGCCCATTTATGTAACCCTCAACCACAACATGTTCATGGACAACACGAACACATTGGCCCATCCTTCGACCCTCAACAACATATTAGGGTAGAACCTCGGGACATGCGAACTGAATTTACTTCAGTTCCATCTCCGATTCAATCTCCTTCGGTTCCACTTTCTTCTTCAGCGCAACACTCGAATGATGAAGAAGATACCCGATTCATTATATGCCCATGTGGAGATTCGTAAGTACTTCATTTTTTTACGTATATATAAATTATCGATGTAAATAAAATTGTTCGTGTTGCGAATTATCCATATGCTTCATTGTCTCATTGTCCGTATTGTTATAACATGTTTTCAGATTCACGGATTCTACGCATGTTGTGAGGGAACTGAATAAAATAGTCAATAACTGTTGGATGGGCCAGTTTATTACTTTTAGCAGCGCTCCCGCAGAACTAAAGACTTTGTGGTGGAATGAGTTTAAGGTTAGTGTTGTCTTCCTTCACAAACTAAGTTCGGTGTAGCATATTGATGGTCAATAATGAATTTTGTCACGAATTGTCCGGTACATTGTAATGGATATGTGACATGTGACCCTAGTGGATAATTTTCAGTTGTTTTTCTATTAATTGTAGCGTAAGTTCACGTGGGATGAAATGGAAGAGGATGAGGTTAAAAGAATTTTCAAGAAGAAAATCGGTGATCACATGCGATATGTGATAAATAGAGCAAAGAGAAAAAATGAAAAGCCGACCTTTTTACAACCGACAATTGGACGGAAATTACAAGAACTTGGGGCGAGAAGTATAAGCTAAGGTGTGAACAGAACAAGAAGAATCGAGCTTCTAGTTCTAGTGACGGGTCTGCGTCTGCCACATATGCTGGGGGCTCTATCAGCATCGGGGAGCATAAAAGAAGAATGGTAAGTCTGTTTATACATGTCAGTGCATTTAATGTAATGATTAGTCATTTATGTTTATATTTTGTAGGCAGATGAATTGGGGACGGAACCCACTTTTACAGCTACATTTGAACGCACATTCCAAAAAAAAGATAAGACATGGACTGGCGCTCGAGCAAAAGCTACTAAGGTATGTAAGGTTATAGTTCGGACTTATAGGAAACTAGAATGAAAATCATGAATGTTTTAATATTTATGGTAATATATATGAATTTATTTTATTTCCATCTATAATGTTAATATAGGAAAAATATGATGAACTTTTAATGAGCATTGCTGGTGGTGATGGTGGTGATGGTGGTGGTGGTGGTGGTGGTGATGGTGGTGATGGTGGTGGTGATGGTGGTGATGGTCGTGCTGTGTCTGAGCCATCGGTTGACAGTATGGCATTATGGGTGGAGGCAGCTGGTGGGATGAAAGGAGGAAAAATATTTGGGATGGGATCCTTGTCAAGGATGTACAAATCGAAGGTTGGTGCAACTTCGTCCTCCAATGCAGCTGTTTCAAGGAGGACACAACGTGAGGAGCAGATAACCCAAGAATTGAGCCAACTGAAGCAGTTGCTTGTACAGAAGGACGAAGAAACGAAGTATTTACTTGGACAGAAGGACGAACAAATAAGGGTGATGCAACAACAACTGCAAATTGTCATGCGACATCTCGACATCGATCGCAATGAGGTTCCTCCTCTTCATCATATTAATCCAATTGATGATGGGCATAATGCTGAGCCACAAAATGATGCGGCGAATGGTGATGGTGATGATGATGATGCTGATGATTTTATTGTCAGTCCTTCCTAGTTCATTCTCGAGTACCAAAACTGCCAACGTTTTTATGGTTGTCCCGCGTTCTTTCAATGTTTTGAATGTATTACCTTATGTTCATTAGTGCTTAGCTGCCTCTTCGTATTATGAGATTGAAAATTGAATATCATCATATGAGACTTTGCAACTTATGCATTGTAGAAATTACTATTGCTTTCTTACCAAAAAAAAATTAATATTGATAATAATTAGATTTAAAATCGAAATTATCGCTAAATAAAATTCGTCGCAAACTTAGCGACGAATTTTGTCACGAATAGCTTTCGTTGCAAATTACCAACGAAAATTGAATTTTTTTGATGGAAAAAAATCGAATTTCCAACGATTTTTGCATCGAATAATTAGCGTCAAATTTTGCAACGTATTTTCCCACAAATGTTGTTTTCGTTGGAAATTACCAACGAAAATTTTAACTTTTTGGATGAAAATTTCGCGGATTTTCCACGATTTTTTTGCAACGAATAAGGATGAATTTATATATTATTTTTCGTTGGAAAAAAAAAATTTATATATTATTTTTCCAACGAATTAAATTTTCATCGGAAATTACCAACGAAACTTGCAATTTTTTGTCGGAAAAAATTGCGATTTCCAACGAATTTTTTTTTCGTTGGAAATTAACAAGGAAAAATTTTTGTCGGAAAAATCCCACATTTCCAACGAATTTTTTTTTCGTCGGAAATTAACAATGAAAATTGTAATTTATTGTGGGAAATATTCGGGATTTCCAACGAATTTTATTTTTGTCGGAAATTACCAACGAAAATTCGTTTGTCGGAAAAATTCGAGATTTCCAACGAATTTTTTTTTTTCGTTGGAAATTAACACGAAAATTGTTTGTGAGAAAAATTCCCGATTTCCAACGAATTTTTTTTTCGTCGGAAATTACCAACGAAAATTATTTGTCGGAAAAGTTCGCAATTTCCAACGAATTTTTTTTTCGTTGGAAATTAAAAACGAAAATTGTAATTTCGTGTGGGAAATATTCGAAATTTCCAACGAATTTTTTTTTTGTTGGAAATTAACAACGAAAAATTTTTGTCGGAAAAATCCCACATTTCCAACGAATTTTTTTTTCGTCGGAAATTAACAACGAAAATTGTAATTTATTGTGGGAAATATTCGGGATTTCCAACGAATTTTATTTTTGTCGGAAATTACCAACGAAAATTCGTTTGTCGGAAAAATTCGAGATTTCCAACGAATTTTTTTTTTCGTTGGAAATTAACACGAAAATTGTTTGTGAGAAAAATTCCCGATTTCCAACGAATTTTTTTTTCGTCGGAAATTACCAACGAAAATTGTTTGTCGGAAAAGTTCGCAATTTCCAACGAATTTTTTTTTCGTTGGAAATTCAAAACGAAAATTGTAATTTCGTGTGGGAAATATTAGCGATTTCCAACGAATTTTATTTTTGTCGGAAATTACCAACGAAAATTCGTTTGTCGGAAAAATTCGAGATTTCCAACGAATTTTTTTTTCGTTGGAAATTAACACGAAAATTGTTTTTGAGAAAAATTCCCGATTTCCAACGAATTTTTTTTTCGTCGGAAATTACCAACGAAAATTGTTTGTCGGAAAAGTTCGCAATTTCCAACGAATTTGTTTTTCGTTGGAAATTCAAAACGAAAATTGTAATTTTGTGTGGGAAATATTCGAAATTTCCAACGAAGTTTTTTTTTCGTTGGAAATTAAAAACGAAAATTGTAATTTCTTGATCGAAATATGAGGGATTTCCAACGAATTTTTTTTCGTCGGAAATTACCAACGAAATTTTTTTGTCGGAAAAATGCGGGATTTCCAACGAATTTTTTTTTTCGTTGGAAATTATCACCGAAAATTATTTTTCGCAAAAATTCGCGATTTCCAACGAATCTTTTTTTCGTTGGAAAGTAAAAAAAAAAAATTGTTTTCCGAAAAATTCGGGATTTCCAACGAAGTTGTTTTTTGTCGGAAATTACCAACGAGAATTGTATTTTTTTGTCGGAAAAATTAGCGGATTTCCGACGATTTTTGCAACGAATATTTTGCAACGAATTTTTCCAACGATATTTAGCGACGAAATTTGCCACGAATTAATTTTCGTCGGAAATTACCAACGAAAATTGAAATTTTTTTTCGTCACTATTTTCGTTGGAAATTACCAACGAATTTTCCAACGAATTTTTCCCACGAATATTTCCAACGAATTTTTCCAACGAATTTTTTCCAACGAAAGAATTTCGTTGGAAATTACCAACGAAAATTTAAATTTTTTGTCGGAAAATTTTGCGACGACTAATTACCAACGAATTTTTTTTCGTCGCAAAATTCGTTGGAAATTCGTTTTCCAACGAATTTTGACGAATTTTTCGTTGGAAATTTCGTTGGAAAACTCTTGTTTTTTTGTAGTGTATGCACACACAATTCCCATCTTAGAAAAATTGGAACTTCCCATGAATAGATTTTTCAGTGCACGTCTAGGATATTTAGGTTGTGCTATTATTTAATTGCTGTATTCGCACGTTTATTTTCAATAGGCCGTATGTCATAAATTGGAAAATATAAAAATCAATTCTTGCATGCTAGTAATTTTAGATTGGATGTCGTCAGAAAAAATTACAAAATTATGCCTAGTGTTGCATTTAAAAAGACTTAGAGTTATGCATTATTTATTGCACAATTTTAAATATTTCCATGTTAATTGGCTCATTTCAAGAAAATACATTGTTTAGTATATTTAACATAGCATATCACATTTGCATATTCACTCTCCTTTTATGAATAGCTGACGAGGTCGCGTCTCGGGGCTTTATTATAAGATGTTGGATAATGTTGCCCGATATGGCTCGGGATCTTATCATTTCCGCTGTTTACTCGTTTTATTATCGATTGATGTCATTTTATTGCTTGCGCCCTGTAGTCATGTAGATTTGCATGTTTAGGGATGAAAATCAGAAACGATTGCATGAAACACCCTTATCAAAGGAGGAAAGGTACGGATAACGAGCTATATGTAAAACTTACGTAACCGAGTGTCCGCACCCACGAATTTCTAGTTCATGGAAGTAACTGTGAACTCTTTTATCTTATTTGGGCTTTATTCAACCTATAATTGATTAGTAACGACTCTTAAAAAAAATGAATATCATAATCAATCAAATATAATTAACATTGCGACTGATAGAGTTTGGGAGAGCCCGTATCAAGCACAAGCATCTACCTCCCAAGATGAATTTGCTCAACAATCTATCCAGACACCTCGGGGATTTCATTGGTCTCGGGAGGGTCGCGACATGGAGTATTAGAATATTTAAATATTAAATCAGGCATTCATATGACGGTTTAATTTTTTAGAGGACTTGACAGTGATCTCGCAAAATTTTACCATGTGTAAGTTCCTTAAATCTCCTACCGTCTTCAATTCAAATCAAATAAGAAAATTTAAGAAAGCGTTCTTTCCACCCATAAGGGAGCGCTCTTTTCACCCAAAAGAAATATTCATGGGAATCGATTGATATTGTACCACGTCTTATTTTTCCCTCTTGCTAACTTTCATCATTCCTTCATAATAAATATCCCATAGACGCACTTTGAAGAAAGAAATCTCAAAATCCATGATGAGCATTTGAGTAGTGGCAGAATGAGGCACACCTTAGAATTTTGCATTAATGCAAAGGAGAATGCAACCAGATGAATATAGACAGAGACCCAAGTCGTTGCATAGGATAACGACGTGGACCTCAAAGACCTTTTGACTTGGTGCTTGAGGGTCTTGCACTGCAAAACTTGGACCAACCCCACCAAAGTGCGTACATCTTGGTGCTACGATTTGGTTAAGATGTTGTCTATTGCTTGGCTTATAGCAGGGGGCAAAGCCAAGCACTTGCTCTGTTTAAAAAATATAGACCCAAGTCGAAGTATGCCTCATGAAACGGATTAATTCTAAGATCCAGAGTCCCATATAATATGAGAGAAAGTCGGTAATGTCATTTATACACCCTTAAATGATCACTATATGAGTACTCCTTTTGAAGGTTTGATTCTTGTTGTCTTGGGCTAAAGGATCACATTAACTATTCGATATGCCCGGGTGTGAGTTTCAAAGAATAAATGGAATAAGTACTCGACATTCTCGATCACATTAACAATCATAGAGAGCTGCCGAATTCACGAGGGTTGAAAATGGATTTCAGCCAATATGAACAATAAGAACTCAACACCACCGCCCGCAGCGGCTGCATTGGTTTGCGCTCTTGTCCCCCCCACGAAGGGATCGGAGTTCGAACCCCAGCGTAGTCGTTAGGGATTCTTAAGTGTGGCGCCGTGGTGGTGGGTCCTGCGCTAGCATCACCCCAGGTTTATCCCTCCGGCTGTCGGCCGTGCGGAAAGTTCCTGGATTATCAAAAAAAAAAAAAAAACAATAAGAACTCAACATTCTTGACGTCGGCTCGTCACCTGCAAGATAAGGCCAACAACTTTTGCTTTAATAAACAAGCGAGAAAAGCCATTTCTATCTGGTCAAGACCTACAACACAATAAAAGAGCACAAAAGGAACAAGAGACTTGAAGGACAAGACATTCGCGCGTCTTGACTGCAAAGTTTATGTGTCCTCTCCCACATAACAAACATTTTCTTGTGAAATCCAACTTTAAATCAGAGCCCAGTTCCTCAATTTCTTCATATCACTCTTTTTAAGTTGAACTTCAACTTATTTGTGAGGTTCTTGCTAATTTTATTCCTTAATTTTCAAGTTTACTCACCTAATAATACAGGGGTTATTAAACAAGTGAAACACTCAACTTATTAACATAGACAGATCACTGAAAATGGGAGGTAATTTTGGTATATCTGTTGGTTAGTTTTATCTTGTAAACTTGTTATATGATATAACTTTATACCAAAGTAACGACTTTTTGATGATTGCAAACTAAATGATCCATATTCGTTATAATTCTCGAACCAATGGTTATCATTATGAATGTAACGTCTTTCAAACTCATGAACAACGGCATCATCACTAAGAAGTCCATATTCAAGACGATGAATGAATAGTACCTTCTTATATATTTACCCTGATTTAATTTTTGTGTCTTTGCGCTCTATACTTTCTTTTCAAAAGCCTAAGTTAGTTCCCTTTCATTCGATCTTAGCCATGCAGAGTCGCACCTTCTCACTTAAGTGACTCGAAATCTTTCTGAAATTCAAATACAGAGACTTCTATGTTGCCGAAGTGAGCTATGCAGGTATGCTCGAAATCTTTTCAAAAATTGGCTAGAATAATTATATTGAAATTTCACGTAAAAATTTATAACTGAATTGGTAAAATTGAAAGGTTTAGAACTCAATTGGCACACATGCAATACATCTAGGATTGATTGGACAATTTCCCCGTTCGTTCATTTGAAAATTTTCATCTATTTTTGTTTGCAAATATTATTTAATTCTCCACTTTGTCGTTCATCTTGCAGGTTATGACGGTAGCTTTAGAAGTCCCACTTTGGGCATGGTCGCCCCACCCCCACCCCCCCACGACGACGTGCGGTCTCGAAAATGAGTGCATTTTGGGTGGTGGCTCTCCTCCACTCTTGGTGACTTGGGGGGTCTTGATTGTCTGGTTGACTTTGTCCAATTTCTAGAAAGGAAAAATGACACAAATAATCCTTAAATTTTGACTCAATATGCAATGTGATTTCTGAACTTTTAATTTGTTCAATTTGGTTTCTGAACTTTAACCCAATGTGCAATGTGGTTCCTAAACTTTTAATTTGTTTAATGTCGTCCCTAAACTTTTGGTACATGTTCAATTCAGTCCATGAATTATACGAAAATATTCAATATAGTCCTTCCATTAATTCAAGTTCAGGGATTACATTAAATATTTTTCATATACTTCAATAACTATATTAAACATGTACCAAAAGTCCAATGACCACATTGAACAAATTAAAAGTTCAAGGACCACATTGAATATTAGGCTGTAGTTCAGGAACTACATTGAATAAATTAAAAGTTAAAGGATTACATTACTTATTAGATCAAAGTTTAAGGACTGTCCGTGTGATTATCCTTCTAGAAATAAGAGTGTTCTTCAATCCAACACACGTTTACACGGATTCTATTCAATACTCGTTTCCCATTTGGTCAGAGCTTGTCTTGGTTTGATTCAGTGTCGTTTCCTTCACTTTTGGAAGAAAATGTCAATACACCCTTTGAAGGGGTTAATTTAAAAAAAAAGCACAAACTTTAGGTTGAGTGACAATTCTGGCCCGACTTTTTTTTGTTTCGTAAAAAAATATCAACTTTAGGTCGAGTGACAATTCTGGCCCTGACTTTTTTTGTCTCATAAAAAATCACCAACTTTCACTCTGATCTCAAATCTGGCCCCCTGTTGATTTTCTGTCTGAAGTTACCATTGTTTGAGAAAAAAAGGTTATGGTGGTGAGCTTGGTGAATCTCGTCCATGGCATCTATCGACGAACGGTGGTTTACAGTTTCATATTACGATAAAATGACGAAGTCTGGCCAGAGAGATTCAATCTGTAGATATTTTTTATTTGCCGATGAAGTGCAGGAGACGAACAGTTTCACCATTATTTTTCAAGCTGTGGCTCAGAAAATAGGACAATGAATAGTGCTTTAAATCCAGTCAACAAGCCACGTGGATTTATTACTAAAGTGGAATAGTCAAGTTAGATAATCAATGGTTTTAACTCAATAAGGGTCAGATTTGGAATTTAAGTGAAAGTTGTTACTTTTTTACGAGATAAAAAAAATTGGGGCCAAAATTATCACTAAACCTAAAGCTGTTATTTTTTTACGAGACAAAAAAAAATTTGGACCAAAATTGTCCCTCAATCTAAAATTGGTGCTGTTTTTTGGAATTGTGCCCCTTTGAAGTGGGGCTTCTTTTTGGGCACGGTAAGCCCGAGTTTATGTCTGTCTTGAGTGCACGAAACACTTTTTATATATAAAAATAGATTGTAATCATCAGGAGTTTTTTTACACCGATATTTCCCGCTGAGATCTGATAGTCAATTTTGTACTCTTTGGAATCGGTCGCCTGTATTTGTTGTGTTGGGAAGTTTGTGATTTCCATATTTCCATATTTCAATTGCACATCATGAAACTAGAGATTGCAAGCATTAACATAATAGTAATCGGGTCAATAGGATGTTGGATGAGGAAGTTATCACCTATCGAATTTTTGTCATATTTTTTTATACTCGAAAAAGGTCTCAGAGCCCAAACCATACCAAGGTTTCGGACTTGAACGAAACTTTCCATATCTCTAACTTATTGGAAAATTTTATTTTTTGAAAGTGTTAAGTCACCAAGACACCGTCCGGTTCATAGACGCAAGCCTAGGGACACAAGATGTGCCGAAATCTCGGGTCCATGATTTTGCGATTCAACCCAGCAATACTCGTCTCATTAGAAAGCTCTTATCATGAGCTTTTTAATCGAGCTCCCTCACATAAAGATCACGTGAATTACTGATTGTTCAATCTCGATTTTATTACGTAATATCCGATGTCTCATTCCATATCATACATTATGTACAACGGACTTCAATGTGCATGGTCATACACAATGGGGTCAGCCAATATGTAAGATGATTCAATATTTGTGCCTCATCGCTCATCGGATAAAATTTGATTTTTTATATTGTTTTTGAATGAATCATGGACAATGCATGATAATGCAACTTAAGGCTTAATGGAAGAGTTGAGGTACAAAAATGGCATTTTGGCTTGCTAATCTGTCCGTCACGAAAGCGAACCTCCGAATTAAGCCTATGGTCAATGCACATAGACCAGTCACCTTGCGCATAGGCATCCTAGGTATAAATGGACCTAGGTTATATAAATCGATCTATGGCGACTTGTCTTTGCTTTTCAATTTATGTATTTGATTTCGTAACCAACTCAAACCTACGGTTTGGGAAGATCCTAGGAACCGAGGCACTACTAACTAGCGACCCCGATTTGACCCTTTCAACGTTTTACACATCCGTGTAGGATTCTTTCTTTGTTTCCGTAACTCACGCGTGCACCCAAAATTATTCTTGGCTACCCTTCACATGTGTCCTCGAATTCAATTGCTATATATCTAATTCATTTTCAGTGCAATTAAATTTTGTCTTGACTAAGACCAACCTAAAGATTAGGCCGTCCTCGCTTTCCCTGATTTCCTTTGCCTACGTTTAGTGATGCCAAGTGGTTTAAAAATGCCACGGCACTGCACAAGAAAACATCACATGAGAATGTTTGGTCAAGGTACGTTTTGCCTTTCATATTGTCATATGCATCTTAGGGCAAGGTACGTTTTTGTCGGGCTGTGGCTCGTGTGAATGTTTGGCTAGATTAGATTGAGTAGTTGTCGATGCCGAGCAATTCTTGAGAAACAGTTTTCTATCAAACAAATGGACTCTTATAGTCAAAATCCATGATGAACATTTGAATGGTGGCTGAATTAGGCGTACTTAAATAACCTTGTTAGAATTTGCATTTATGTAAAGGAAAATGCAACCGGATGAATATAGACAGACCCAAGTTGTTGCATAGCATAACGACATGGACCTCGAGACTTTGATGATTTGGGGCTTGCTGGTCTTGCACTGCGAAACTTGGCCAAACGTGAAGTTTTCCACAAGAAAGCTGTTCAGTCCAGCCCCACCAAAGTGCGTGCATCTTGGTGCTACGACTTCTATTGCTTGGCTTATAGCAGGGAGCAAAGGCAAGGCACTTGCTCTTGTTTCAACTTGAAGCTTTATGATGGTGAGGCATGACTACTTGCATGTAGGGGTGATCGGTTCTAGGGTGGATAGGTTTCAGACCTAAAATCTGGAGCCTACCCTGTTATAACCGGTTCTCAGTTTTTGAAACTTGGAACCTGGAACCTACCCTATTTGTCCTGGAACCTGTATTGGCATCTACCCTATTTTTCCGGTCCGATTTCAAGGTTTACCCAAGAACCTATTTTTCTTTTGTTCCTTTTCCTAGTTTCATTTTTTCCAGTAAAATAATATGAGTAATAATGAAACAATTCAAAGTAAAAGATGAATAATAAAAATCACTATTCGCCAAAAGCAATAAAAAAAAATATAGTAATAGTATGATCTATGGTTTTTTTTGTTTAACACAAGCTAAAAACCGGTTCCAAAATTGGTCCGGGTGGATCTTCACTTGGAATCGAGAACCGGACTAGTTCCAACTGATTCCCAAAAAATGGAATCGATTCCCAGACCGGTTCAAACAAGAACCAATTCCCGAACCTATTTTTCAAGTGGTCTGGTCCGATTCCTGGGTAAACCCGATCCAGTTGCACACCCCTACTTGCATGGCTGCAGAGAGAGAGAGAGACAGGGAAAGACTCCTGGACTAGCCCTGAGGATGAGACGAGACTGTGCGACAATCGAAAGTCGTTGAGTTGACTTGGAGTTATTTGTGGACTATCAGTTTACCAAACTTTGATTGAAAGAAACGTGTAACTTCTCGTTCTGGTTTTTCAATTGAAATGCAGAGCGATGGCTACATTTTCCCTGAATTATCAGATAGGCTAGATCACAAGGCACTCGTGAAAAGTGTAGAAAACAATTCTACACAGGGGCTAATACACAACTTTACTTGGTCTCTTGCTCTTCACACTTTTCTAAATCATCATTGCTAAAACTAGTCCACATCTAATCTAATGAATAATCTATCTCCCGGTGCGAAGTACGCCTCAGGAGATTGATTACTTCTAATATCTAGTGTCCCATAAAAGATGAGTGAAAGTTGGTAATGTTATTTATACACCCTTAAATCGTCACCAAATGAGTACTCCTTTTGAAGGTTTTGATTCTTGTTGTCTAGGTGAAAGGATCACACTAACTATTCGATGTACTAGTGCACAAAACCCAAAATACAATAATAGAGAGCTGCTGTATTTGTGAGGGTTGAAAAATGGATTTCGGCCAATATGAACAACAATAACTCGATATTCTCGACGTCAACTCGTCATCAGCAAGATGAGCCAAGACCACAACACAATAATAAGTGAGAAAAGCCATTTCTATCTAGGCAAGACCACAACACAATAATAGAGCGCAATTGGAACAAGCGAGTTGAAGGACTGCAAAGTATATGTGTCGTCTCGCACGTTACTACTCATACTTTCTGATGAAATCCCCCTCTAATCAGAGCCAAGTTCCTCAATTTCTTCATATCACTCTTTTGAAGTTTAACTTCAATTCATTTGTGAGGTTTTTGCTAATTTTATTCCTTAATTTTCAAATTTACGCAGTGATGAATGAATACCCAATCCAATTTGCACATAACCTAACCTTATTCCCCAATTATTTGGGGGCATATGCATGTCGCCAAGGTAGGCCTCGACTCCATCGATCTCCTCAAATGGTGATGGAAAGCAACCGTGCAGGACCCGCTTTGAAGTTCTCCATCAGTCCAACAACAAAAATTTCAAGAGGTGATGTCGACTTTGACTTTTTGGGAGACGGTTGACTTGGAGTCAAGTCATCGGGATGTTGGTGGATAATTTCTTAACGGAGAACACTTAAAAATGCGTGAGAAGACAAAGCTCATATAATATATTAAATATACGTTCCTTGACATGCTTCAAGTCATAGAATGTGTGTTTTTCCAGTTCCTTTTCAAATACTACTAAAATTAATTATTGATGGTTACATTTATCGTCATGGTAAATGAAATTATGAACACATTACATACACGGTACACGGCGATATAAAACAACGATTGGTTTCATTCACTATCGTTCCTTCACTTGCTCTCTATAAATGCCCTATGTCTACTCTTAAGAAGCCACGCAAAACCCAATTTCTCAAAGTTTGAACAAATGCGCCCAAGCCAAAAACTTGAAGCCTAATCGAGTGACTTGAGTGCGATATAGCTTTTGTTTTCAATTTCATCATCATTCATGGCTGGACATGATACTGTGAAAGTGCTGGTACTAGTAAGTGTTCGAAACAAACGCTGAAAAACAAATACAGAATACAAGAATTTACGTGGTTCGATCACAAGGCGATCTACGTTCACGGGCGAGGCAAAACAAGATTCTACTATAATAAAAAAGAGTACAGCTTTCAGAAGTCGAAAAATGACTTAACAAAACCTCAAGGCTCACAAAACTCTCTCAAAATGAAAATCTCTCTTAATCAATGGAAAAACCTAGCCGCAGTATAAATAGGGCTCCCTAAAAAAAAATTCCTTGGGCTACACCCCCAAACCCCCCAAGACATTTGTTCACTTTCTCCAGCTTAAGCGAACCGCCACAAAGATTTGTTCGCTTGCTCCAGGTTGGGCCTATTGGCCCAACCCTTCACGTCACGAACTAAATCTCAATTTTTTCTCCACTTTTGGATCGCACAAAAAATATGTCGAGTCGGGTGATGAACCGGACCAAGTACATAAAATTCAAGACATATTTAACAGTAAGTCTGTTGTTAATTTTAGACAATGCGTGTGTATGCTTGTGCAAAAACAAAAGCTCATCCTCCATTTGCTTTGAAGAAGAAGGGAATGCTCTGCTCCAGTTCAAACAAAGTCTCTCCGACACTTTTCACCTCCTCTCCTCGTGGAATGGCGAAGATCGTTGCCGACGGACGGGAGTAAAGTGCGACCGAGCAAATGGACATGTCATCATGCTCCAAATCACAACAGGAACTGAATTCCAGTTACGACAGACTTTTTCCACAGCTAGTGAACTAAACTCTTCTTTACTCAATTTGAAATACTTGAGCTACCTAGACTTGAGTGGAATCTTTTTTGAAAATGCAAACATGCTCAAATTCATCGGCTCAATGAAGCAGTTGAGGTACCTTAACTTGTCCAACTCTTACGATTTTGCAACTATTCCTCGTGAATGGGGAAATCTCACTAAGTTGGAAGTCCTTGATCTCCATTGTTATTTTAATATGAGTATAGTTGAAGACATTCAATGGGTTTCGCGTCTTCAAGCATTGAATTACCTTGACATGAGCAGCCTGAATATTACCGGATTTAAAGAGCCCATGCAGGTGATCAGTGTACTTCCATCTTTATCACATTTGAGCCTATCAGCTTGTGGGCTTCATAAATTTCACCAGTCTTCTGGTCGCTTGGCCAATTCTACTTCTCTTCATCTTCAATACCTCGATCTTTCATGAAATTGTTTTCAAAGTCCAATCCCAAGCACTATATTTCAAAACATAACTTCTCTCCGGCACCTTGATCTTTCAAGTAACTTTTTCAAAGGTCCTATCCCGAGCTCTGTATTTCAAAACATGATTTCTCTTTGGCACCTTGATCTTTAAGAGAATCTTTTTAAAGGTCTCATTCCGAGCACTATATTTCGAAACACGATTTCTCTCCAACACCTTGATCTTTCAGGGAATCTTTTTGAAGGTCCCATCCCGAGCATTATAATTCAAAGTATGACCTCTCTCCGGCTCCTCGATCTTTCATCAAACCTTTTCATCTCTTCAATACCAAGGTGCTTGGATAACTTGAGGAGTCTTGTCGATCTCAACCTTGCAGAAAATCATTTGCAAAGCATTGAAGGAGGGCTGCTCTCTTTCTTAAGGAACAAACCATTCCTCCGGTCATTATTGTTGGGATATAACGATTTTCATGAGGAGATACTTTCAGTGGAGGGAAATTTTTCGGGGCTTATCGGGAAAAACTTGAAGCGATTGGAGATAAATAACAATTTTCTTCGGGGAGATTTGCCAGATTGTCTGATGCACTTGAAAAACCTGACAAGGCTTGACCTATCACATAATCAATTTCATGGAACCATCCCTTCATCATATGGTTGGTTATGCTTGGAAGAACTTGTTCTTTCTTATAATCAATTAACAGGGAATATTCCAGAGGCATTCAAAAGATTACAAGTCTTATCCTTGTTAGATCTCAGTAACAATCTTCTAAATGGCACCATTCCACACAGTCTCGGACAACTTCAAGATCTTTACCATTTAGATCTTTCAGTAAATTCCTTGAGTGGAATAGTTTCCGAAATCCACTTGTCCAACCTCTCGAAGCTATGGTACTTAGATATCAGCAACAATTATTTAGCTTTCGCGGTGGATTCCGACTGGGTACCACCCTTCAATCTCTTGCACATTCGGATGATGTCTTGCGAGTTCAAAACGGAATTTCGGCGATGGATAAGAACGCAAGTCAATGTAACAGAGATAGTTTTGTCCAATGCCTCCATCATAGGAGCTCTTCCAGATTGGCTAGGTGTTATGTCATTCTCCTACCTGAATCTCTCTTACAACCAAATAAATGGATCTCTACCAAAATTTCCTTTCGAATTGATTTTGTTAGATCTCTCTCGTAACTTAATCTCAGGACCTATTCCAAAATATATTGACCTAGCGATGCCTCATTTGAATTTCTTGTATCCGAATGATAATCTCTTGAGTGGTCCAAAACCGACCTCATTATGCGAGATGGAATTTCTGGAGGTGTTGCACCTTGGAAGGAATGAATTAGTTGTCAATATACCTGCTTGTTGGAAGGAGGAGCAACCTATGAGTCTCCTTGATTTATCATCCAACAAGTTGTCTAGAGTCATATCGAGTTCTTTGGGAAATCTAAACCGGCTTAAGTCAATGCACTTGAACAACAACAGTCTCCATGGAAAAATTCCTGGGACTATGAACTATTGCATAAACTTGGCGATTTTGGATCTTGGCGAGAACAAAATCTTGGGAAGTGGTCCACATTGGTTTGGACCATGCTTTCAGTTTCTACAGATTCTTAGACTACAAGAGAACATGTTCAATGGTAGTATTCCTTCACAGCTATGCTTACTCCCCGCACTGCAAATATTGGACTTGGCAGTGAATAATCTAGCGGGAATGATTCCAAACTGTCTTGGCTATATGAAAGATATGAAATTGAACAAAAGCATAGATGAAGGCAACTCACTCTCCCCTACTTATGAGCCTACACCTTTCAAGAATGGGACGCTGCCTCTTGCCATCACTCCATCAGATTGGAATCAAATGCATGTGGAACAGGTCGTGAAGTGGATAGACCTAGACTGCACAGCTCTTGATCTACAGCTTATGGTCAATTTGGATCTCTCAAGCAACAAATTGATTGGGTTGATCCCTGAAGAGCTGACCTTGCTCTCTGTCGCGACCTAAAAAAAATCGGTTTTTCGATCTTAGGCTAATGGATTACTAGATCAATTAAATTAACTAACCTAGCTCGAGTTCTCCCAAACTCTACCAAATCACAACTTAGGTCCAATTGTGAGCATGCAAATATTTTCAATGGGAGTCGCCACTAATCATTTAAGGTAGGTTGATTAGAAACCTAAATAAAATAGCGGGAGTACTATTTTATTTCAGCGAACCAGAAATTATGGATTCGGGGACTTCGTTACGCTAGATTCCCTGACGCCCTTTCGGTACCAATTTCAAGAAAAATACTCAATTTGACAATTTTGATAAATCCTGACTTAGAGTTCAAAGGTGCAGAAATTTTCTTTTTTGATTTTTTTATTTATTTAAATGAAAGCTAACCTATATGTAATGGCGTGCAAAAAATTGACATGCGATTAATGCAACCTAACATGCAAACTATATGTCATGCGACGACGTGACCTATTTCTAATGACGGGCATATTATTTTTTGTATTTTTTCTTAATGAAATTCGGAATTAAAAATGCCAATTATCTAAACATGCAATTTTAAACTAAAGAAATTAACCTATTCTAGAGTAATATTTTTGGTATTTTTTTTAATCAAAATTCGAAATTAAAATCAAGTAAAAAAATAACCGCTAAATCTTTCTAATTAAGTTTCGATCTGAAGCTTGACAGATCGATCCTAAAATTCGAAATACCCGCTATGGAAATAACTCTATCTAAAGCCCGATAGATAGATTTATTTCCACGTGTGCGGTTGCGGATTAGGAAATTTTCCTAATCGATCACATCTTGAAAAAATTTAGTTATCTTAAATATTTTGGATATATTCAAAAGATTTTTGAAAATTCTAAATTCTATCCAAATTTGATAAGATCAGATATCCAAGATTTCAAAAAAAAAGAAATAAATCCTAATTGAAATATGCTTATTACTCGAATATGCAAAATTAGATATCAATAAGCACAAATTAGACAACAAAATATTCGAATCAAATCGGGATAAGATAATTACCTGATTTGCAGATTTCTTTCCTAATTTGAATTTGCAGCAAATCGGGATTGCAGATCGGGATGGTGACCGGGGGTGCGTCGGCAGCGACTTCGGAGGATATCGGTGGTGGACGGTGACGACGACGACGCTCGCGGTGGTGCTTTCGCTCAACGACGGTCGCAGTGGTGACTCACGAGGCTTCGTGGTTGGACTTGACTGAACACGGCTAAGCTGATCGTGGTGATGCCCTTATTGCGTGGACACCCAGCTCGGTGGGGGCTGCGTTGGTATTTTCGAACACGACCAGAAGTCTCCAAGTGACTCTTTTCTTCTTTGCTGAGCGTCCTCCACGTTGGATTGCCCTCTGATTACTATTTTTTTAATTCAACTTCATTAAAGCCCTCTTGACCTTTGCTTGGAATTTTTCTTTAATCTGCAAAGGCACAAGAACAACTTTATCGCGAAGAGCACAAAGGGGTGGTCAGTGTGACGCCAGCGCAGCAACGTTGTTGATCACGGGACGGAGTAGCTGCAAATTTCTCGGTGCAGAATCAAGGGCAACTTCGTCGTCGCAATGCGTAGTTGGACGTCACGGAGCGGGGCAGCAGCATATGTGGTGCAGCGGAGGGACAACGCCAGGGGCAGCGGCTAAGCACGGGCATAGGCACAGTGGGAGGAGCGCGAACGGCGGTGGCTTCGCCGGTCTCTCTCTCTTTCTCTCACTTTTTCTCTCCCTTTTGCTCTCTCTAAAAATTCTAATTTTCAGATTATGAGAGCCCCCTTTAATTATGACACATAACGATGTATTTATAATGTAAACCTAGGTCAATTAGCCGGGCTTTCTAGTCCTAATGGGCTTAGGCTTGGGCTTAGGCTTTAATTATCATTTAATCTCAAGTGGGCTGAATTAATGTGAACTTTTATTTAATTAAGCATAATGGGCTAATTCAAGCTCAAATTAAGACAACCAAGCCCTTCTGACTTGTAATTTTCGGCCCATGCTTTCCGAGTGAGCCGAGTCTCGTTCGGTGCCCGAGCTCAATTTACATGACGAATTCTAAGCTCGTTTGCCACCGCCAATCCGATGCGGAATGCAATTAATCTATATGAACATAAACTATATGCTGTGCAATTTTAATATTTTTGTTTAGGGGTTAAAATTTAATCCCTAATTTTCTATGCAATTAACCACTAAATGATGCGCCGAAATTTAGGTGTCAACACTCTCCAAGTTACGAGGCTTGAAATTATCCCACAACTTTCTTTCTGGAGGCATCCCGATTATGATTGGTGACATGAAATCACTCGAGTCACTTGATCTTTCGAATAATCAACTTTCAGGAGCAATCCCACAGAGCTTTTCTGCATTTACATCATTGAGCAAACTAAACTTGTCACACAACAACTTCACGGGGCCAATTCCGAAAGGAAATCAAATCCAGACCCTTGATGATCCTTCCATTTATGCCGACAATCCTCTCCTTTGCGGCAATCCTCTAAAAAAGAAATGCCCCAGTGCGGAAGCCCCTCAAGCGCTAGAAGAAGATACTGATGAAGAAGGTAAGCTTGAAAAGGTGATGTTCTACGTTGTCATAATGCTCGGATTTGCAGCTGGGTTTTGGGGAGCTATTGGAGTTCTGGTGTACAAGAAGAATTGGAGACGCGTCTACTTCGACTATATGGATCGTAAAACAGACATGTTCTACGTGATTGTTGTAGTGAAGGCAGCCAAGTTGAGAAGGAGAGATTGAGAAGAGCATAACCGGCCCGTTCTCCACGTCAATCAATCCAATCGTTCATTGATCTCCTGAAGTTCTTGCTTTCTTGTTTAAGCAGAATCATCTCTGTAGTTGGCTTGTTACTCCTTATGAGCGGTAGCCAATATTTTGTTTTCTTCAGTTTCAAGCTTGTCCGAGCAAGTCGTCAATAAAACAGCATGGCAAGTGCAAATCATGTCAATTTTGTAAATTTAGTGTTGCTCAGCTCTTTCGCATACTCGTGATGTTTTGCTTCTCAATGATGTAAACATATATTAGCAATTCCATTTCATCCTGTCTATGCTTGTGCTGCTGATTGCATGTTGAGGGTAATACAACATCAGGACAAGGAGGCGCAGTGCCCACTAATGTTCAATGGATTCCTTTCCTAGGTTATCTTTCCTTTCTCAATCTTGAGACATCAGGAAAAAAAAAAAAAACCATGCATGTAATCAAAATCTGAATGAAACAATATTACACAAGGAAGAGTACATAGAGTGAATCACTCAGCTGATAATACAGGGGCTATTAAACAAGTGAAATACTCAACTTATTAACATAGACAGATCACTGAAAATGGGAGGTAATTTTGGTATATCTATTGATTGGTTTTATCCTGTGAACTTGTTGTATGACATAACTTTAGACCAAAATAACGACTTTTTGATGATTGCAAACTAAATGATCCATATTCGTTATAATACTCGAACCAATGGTTAATCAAAATGAATGTAACGTCTTTCAAACTCACGAACAACGGCATCATCACTAGGAAGTCCATATTCAAGACGATGAATGAATAGTACCTTCTTATATTTTACCCTGGTTTAACTTTCATGTCTTTGCGCTCTATACTTTCTTTTCAAAAGCCTAAGTTAGTTCCCTTTAATTCGACCTTAGGCATGGACAGTCACACCTGCTCACGTAAGTGGCTCAAAATCTTTCCGAAATTCAAATAAAGAGATTTCTATGTTGCCGGAGCGAGCTATGCAGGTTTGCTCAAAATCTTTTCGAAAATTGCCGGAAGGATTACATTCAAATTTCAAGGAAAAATTTAAAACTGAATTGGGAAAATTGGAATGTTTAGAATTCAATTAGCACACGTGCAATACATTTAGAATTGATTGGATAATTTCCCGGTTCATTCATTAGAAATTTCTCGTCTATTTTTGTCTGCGAATATCATTCAATCCTCCACTAGTCGTTCATTGTGCGGGTTATCACAGTAGCTTTTGTAGTCCCACTTTTGGGATGGTGCTCTCTCCTCGGTACGCACGCTTCACCTCCACGATGTGCTGTCTCGAAAATAAGTGCACTTTGGGTGGTCGCTCTCCACTCTTGGGTGACGTGGGGGTCTTGATTGTCTGGTTGACTTATCCCATCTCTAGAAATCAGAGTGTTCTTCAATTCAACACACGTTTACACGGGTTCGATTCAATACTCGTTTCCCATTTGGTCAGAGCTTGTCTTGGCTTGATTCGGTGTCATTTCCTTCACTTTTGGAAATAATTTCAATACACCCCTTGAAGTGGGGCTTTTTTTGGCACGGTAAGCCCGAGGTTATGTCTGCCTTGAAGTAGCCTCCTAAGTTGGTGATTTCAGCTCCATCGACTTCGTCTTGACTCGTCTCGATTGGCTTGGTTTGATTTGGTTTCGTTTCCTTAGCTTTTTACGTGGGTTTTGGACGCAATAAGTTGACGCATGGGTGGTTGTACTTTCACGTTAGCATGACACTTTCTAATTTTGATATTGAGATTCGTCGGGGACGATGTCTCGTTATAACTTTGTTCACGTAGCTTGTGTCGACTCTATTTTGGCATAAGCTTTTGTTTCTTGACCTCAAGGTCCTCAAGGCACTCTTTTCACGTTGCTTCACCTTTTGAATCGAACTGAGGCGGTAAACTTCATTTCCCAATTAAGATTTGTTCATAAGACATTCCTTGCCAAGATAATTTTGGAAGGCCGAGGTTATGTCTGTCTTGAAGTTGAATCTGAAGTTGGAGATTTCGTCTCCATCGACTTCGTCTTGACTCATCTCAATTGGCTTGGTTTGATTCGGTTTTGTTTCCTTCGCTTTTTACATGGGTTTTGAACGCAATGTGGGTGACTGTACCTTCACGTTAGCATGACAGTTTTTACTCTTTGGGACCAGTCGCCCATGTTTGCTGTGTCGAGAAGTTTACGATTTCCAGATTTCAATTGCACATCATGAAGCTAGAGCTTGCGAGCTTTCTAGCGTAATAAAAATCGAGTCACTCGGATGTTGGATGAGGAAGTTATCACTGAATTTTGGTCAAATTTTCCAATACCCGAAAAAAGTTCTGAACCCCAAAATCCATACCTAGAGGTCTCGGATTTGAGCAAAATTCCAAATCTCTAAGTTGTTGGAAAATTTGATTTTTCAAAGTGTTAAGTTACCAAGATGCCATCCGGTTCATAGATGCGAGCCTAGGGACACGATATTTGCCAAAATCTCAAGGTCCGTAGTTTCGTGATTTATCCTAGCAATTTTTTACTGGTTGGCGCTTTCTAACTGAGCTCCCTCACATAAAGATCACGCGAATCGGACTTCAGGTGAGCAAGTTACGGTCGCGGGAAGTCACCGAGCACAAGCCCGGGGAGCCGGGAGCCTTAAGATGAGGCGCTAAGTGCGTTGCATTCAAGGCTCGGAGGATCGTGAGTCTCGCGCTGAAGGTTGTCCCCCTATTTTGAGCACAAGCATACTCGTCTAATACTCAAAAGCATTATGTTGCCCACTTCTAGGCTGTTGCAATGCTGAAATCGAATTTCGAATCTAAACATTACGTTGTTATTGTGACGGCCCAGGTGGCGGTGCATGGGGAGGAGGGATGGCGGTGCGTCCGCGCCTTGGTCCTTGGACGTGCGCAGGGAAGGCCTAAGAGGGAAGTCCTGGACTGGCTTATAAGGTTTGAGGTTCTCTATATGTAAATATGCGTTTTTTGGGCGAAGCCCAGAGGAACAAAACCGTGAGGACCCAGTGGGGCCCAAAGCAGACAATATGTGTACAGTGGCGGACCTAGGGCATTACAGTTATGCTGCCAAAATAGGAATAGAAATTATGCTTGTGGCTGGGGCTGTAGTAACGAAGAATGTGAATCTTAGATATGAATTTAAACCGTTATATTGCCGAATTTAGATCACGGTGCCGACTATTCCGTAAGTCCATAGATTGCATGTTACTTGTTATGGAAATATAAACTGCGCATTGTGAATGGCGATATAAGGTGGTTGAGTATTAGAAGTGCTAGGGGGGATTGAATTTGGATGAATGGGTAGGCTATGGTGATGCAGCCGGAGGTCAAGGACTAGTAAGCAATTCGATCTGAGTTCATGAACTGAGGCACCCCGTGCAATGTGTCATCATTAATCATTCGAAAATTCGATTTCGAAATGTGACCCCACGCGAATTTTGAAATTGCATTCATGCTCTCTCCTGGTCACAACACATATTATATAGACTAATTTGACAGATCACACGTGTTCGATTAACACATTCAAAATTCAATTCATACGTCATATTTGATTTCCACATCAGCATACATGCCATTCGCACATTCATGATTGATTATCACGTCATCATGCATGTCATTTGCAAATGTCTCACGTGTTGTATTTAATTGCCACATTATTGCGAATGTCATTCCCTCATGCCATATCCGATTCTTAGGGGGAAAATTACCAATTCAGTCCTCAACCTATTGCATTTGTGCCAATTCAGTCCTTAACTTTTCAATTTGATCAATTCAGTCCTAAACCTTTTGCAAACCAGCCAATTCAGTTCTTTTGGCCGGCTGGCGCTGACGTGGCCGCCGGCCGGCTGACGTGACGCCGGCCGGCTGATGTGACGCCGGGCGGCGCCACGTGGCAATATTTTAATATTTTTTTATTATTATTTTCGAAATTTTTTTTTTCTTTTCCTTCTCCCCCCTGGCCTGTCCGGCCAGGGGGGGAGGCTCACCGGCGAGGGCCCAGCTCCGGCGAGGCGAGCTGGGCCCTCGCCGCCACTGGGCCAGGGCGGAGCTCGCCTAGCCAAGGCGAGCTCCGCCTAGCCGAGCCGGGCGAGCTCGCCCGGTGGCGGCGAGGCGAAGCTCGCCTCGCCATGGCGAGCCCGCTCGCCGAGATCCGGGCGAGGCGGAGCTCGCCCGGCCAAGGCGAGCTCCGCCTCGCCCAGATCTGGCGAGGCGGAGCTCGCCCAACCATGGCGAGCTCCGCCTCGCCCAGCTCGGGCGAGGGCGCAGCTCGCCCAGCCATGGCGAGCTCCGCCTCGCCAGATCTGGGCGAGGGCGCAACTCGCCCATCTATGGCGAGCCGGGCCCTCGCCGCCGCCCGACTCGCCATGGCCGGGCGAGCCCGCCTTGCCCGGCTTCGGCAAGGCGGAGCTCGCCTTGGCCGGGCGAGCTCCGCCTCGCCCAACGGCGGCGAGGGCCCGGCTCGCCTCGCCGGAGCCGGGCCTCGTCGGCGAGCCTCCCCCCTGGCCGGATAGGCCAGGGGGGAGAAGGAAAAGAAAAAAAAAAGAAAAAAGAAAAAAATTCGAAAATAATAATAAAAAATATTAAAATATTGCCACGTCAGCCGGCCGGCGGTCACGTCAGCGCCGGCCGGCCAAAAGGACTGAATTGGCTGGTTTGCAAAAGGTTTAGGACTGAATTGGCCAAATTGAAAGGTTGATGACTGAATTGGCACAAATGCAATAGGTTAAGGACTGAATTGGTAATTTTCCCGATTCTTAGGTCATTACGCATCTCATTTATGCATGTCATATTCATTCGCATATATCGTATTCGATCACCATGTCACCTTGCATTAGACTTCTAGTCATGTTCAACTACTGGTCGTTTGATTTCGATTTTTATCACATAATATCCAATGTTTCATTCCACATCATACATTATGCACAACGTATTTCAGAGTGCACGGTCAAACACAATGGGGTTAGTCATTACGCAAGATGATTCCATATTTCCGCCTCATCACGCATCGGTTAAAATTAGATTTTTAAACTGTTTTTAAATGAATAATTGACAATGCATGATAACGCAAGTTAAGGCTTACTCGAAGAGTTGTGGTACAAAAAGGGCATTTTGGGATGCTAATCTGTCCGTCACATAATTGAACATCTAAACTAAGGCTATGGTTCACACATATAGGCCAGTCACCTTGCACATAGGCATCCTAGGTATAAATGGACCTAGGTTAAATAAATTGATCGGGGTGACTTCTCTTTACTTTTCAGTTTTACGTATTTGGTTTCATAAACAACTCAAACCTACGGTTTGGGAAGATCCTAGGAACCGAGGCACTACTATCTAGCGAGCCCGATATGACCCTTTCAACGTTTTACACATCCGCGGAGGATTGTTTCTCTGTTTCCGTAACTCATGCCTGCACCTAACATTATTCTTGGCTACACTTCACATGTGCCCTTGAATTCAATTGCCATTGTCTAATTTAATTCAGTGCAATTAAATTTTGTGTTGACCAAGACATACCTGAAGATTAGGCCCTCCTCGCTTTTTAATTGGTTTTTGTTCCTCCTTTTGGTGATACCACGTGGTTTAAAAATGTCATGACACTGCACAAGACAACATCACATGAGAATGTTTGGGCAAGGTACGTTTTTGCCTTTCATATTGTCATATGCATGTTAGGGCAAGGTACGTTTTTGTCAGGCTGTGGCTCATGTGAATGTTTGGGTTGATTAGATTAAGAGTTGTCAGTGTCTGGCACGGCCCATTATCAGAACACGAATGCGACACACGGTAAAATACAAATTACAAATTACAAAGAGAAAATTAGTAATCATAAATTGAATGTAAATGTTTTTTTTTTTGTGACGATTGTCAGATATACCATTGATAACAAATTGTGGCTATATCATCACTAGCATTGACATCATCGGCAATCAAAACTTCCAATCGCCAATGAAGTCGCCACCGACTTTTGGTGGCCTTCGATTTGACAGCCGCCAGAGTCTACTTCTTAGCATCCGACGGTAGTGCATCGTGACCTTGAATGGCCACTCCGTGCCCTCTTTTTTTATTTTTCAAACTTCCGAAAAATTCGTTCTCATTTCGAATGTGTCATGCTATTTTGTATGAATTCAATCTATGTTCACTTCTTCTTCCCGTTTTTTTTTGGTAACAATGGCCACTTTCTTTAACCAATTCCCATCTTCCACCAGTGTTAAAAACTTTGCATGTTCAAAATTCAGTGACATTGAACATCGAATGCATTCCCTAATACTCAAAACAGCATATCATTACAACATAGTACATAATCACCAAAGTCATGGGATTGCTTTTCCGGCCCTCAAGAATCTTCCCATCTGTCGGCAATGCCAACTTCAAGCAGAAGAGAATTATAAAGACCACATAAAATAATTTGAATACATAAAGATTCAGATACAGAGAATTAAGTAGGTTGGCGTAGCCTTGAATCCATCATTTATTATGCGACCAACATGGACACGCACGCATGGACTATCGTGCTTTGTTTCCTAGTATATCATACTCTTGCATGACAAACACATGGACACACACACGCATGCTAAAGCAAGAATTTTTTAACAAACTTACACGCATAACAAAAATATATTCTCCAAGATCGCGTCTCGTCGACGCAAACCCTCGACTTCTTGTCTTCCCTTTCCCATCATGGCGCGTCCATTTCTCCAATTACTTTTGTTGATTAAAGAATCAATTGATGGGAGAGAAGTTTGAGGAACATATGTTTGTTTTATTAACAACGTGCGATTAGAAAAATCTACTCGTGGAACCACCATTGCATTAGGGTTTTAGAAGATAAGGCAAGCTTGGATTGTCAGGGGACCGCCTTTGCTAGTTCAATGGAAAACTCAAGCTAAAAAATCATGCTCGTGAGTCGTGGTGTGTCCATTTCATGTGTTTGTCTAGCTCACCTCATTGATAGGGATTATATATGTATGATTGAGCACCCACAATTATATCCATGGGGTTATTAAACTCGGGGATTGTCGAGTTGATCGCAACGTATTAGGATAACTTGATGAGGACCTAACGCCAAATTATCTCTCAAGAAGCGTTATCAAGAGTTCAAGTCACGATGAAGATGATTCCTTGAAGTCATTCCCTTGCATCACAATAATCATTTTAAGTTAAATGCATTCAAATATACAATGACGGCAAAAGGGAAAAGGTGGATTAATAGTTAAGCTGAAGGATCTACTACTTGCGCCGGTCGCCTCTCCCCAACTTTGTTTTCTCCCGCGAAGGAAAGTAAAACAATAGTTTCTCCTAAAATTTGATATGGTATAAAGTATACGAAAGTTTTGGGTTAAACCTTGTTTGCCTACATATATCACCTACTTCTGATTTCTATTTATGAATTTTCCTCAAGAGTAAAAAATTAAGAAAAATTGTATGAGCTATGAAAAATTATTAAAAAAAAAATGTATAAAATTCTATTTGACGACTTCGGGTTAAATGAAAATCAAAGTGTAGGTTTTACAAAACTTATGAAGTAAAAAATAAGTAAAGTCACTACAAAAACCATATTACTCACTTGTCTTATAATATAAAACTAATTTTCATAATGTAGACTTCGAGTACCAATTCGAAGTATCAAGTGAGGGAAAGAGTATCTCATATTTATTTAAGGGAAAATACCATAAAAAAATCCCAAACTATGTCACTTGTGACAAATTTACCTTGAACTTTTTTTTGTGACACGAAAAACCCCAAACTATATTATTTGTGATAAATTTACCCTGAACTTTTTTTTGTGACACAAAAAAGCTCAAACTATACCACCCGTGACACATTTACCTCACAATACTTTGGCCCATGGGCATTTTCGTCTTTTTCCTTTTTCTTTTTTTCTCTCTTCCCTCCGCCGGCGCCGACAGAGGGAAGCCGGCGAGGGCTGCCTTCGCCGGATCCGGCGAGGGCTGCCTTCGCCGGATCCGGCGAGGGTGACCCTCACTGGCGTCGGGCGAAGGTCACCCTCGCCAGATCCAAGGAGGGCGACCCTCGCCTGGGCGGGCAAGGGTAGCCTCGCCTGGGCGGGCGAGGGCAGCCTCGCCCGATGCCGGCGAAGGTCGCCCTCGCCAGATCCAAGGAGGGCAACCCTCGCCGGCGTCGAGCGAACATCGCCCTCGCCTGGGCGGGCAAGGGCAGCCTCGCCCGACGCCGGCGAGGGCGACTCTCGCCTGACGCCAGCGAGGCCCTCGCCGGCCACGGCGGAGGGAAAAGAGACAAAAGGAAAAAAAAACAGAAAAAGGAAAAAGACGAAAATGCCCATGGGCCAAAGTATTGTGGGGTAAATGTGTCACAGGTGGCATAGTTTGGGGTTTTTTGTGTCACAAAAAAAAGTTCAGGGTAAATTTGTCACAAGCGGCATAGTTTAGGGTTTTTCTTGTAAAAAAAAAAAATTCAGGATAAATTTGTCACAAGTGGCATAGTCTGGGATTTTTAGTGGTATTTTCCCTTTATTTAAATATACAGATATCATAAGAGGCAGTAGTTGGAATATTTCCTCCTAATATGTTAAGACTTCATTTTGTTGCCATCATAGCAATTAAGCAACTGAGTTTGATGAACAAAATCACATGCTAATTAAGTCAATTTATTTACTATATGTGAGGATTATGCAGTTGACGATAGTTGACGAAACTGAGCTGTCTGGCACGTGGGCATGACGCTTTAAAATTTCCAGCCATAGTGAATGTGGCTGACCCCGCACTCCACGTCGACTCTCTCTCTCTCTCTCCAAGCCCACCAAGAAGAAGATAATGGAAGCGTGAAAGTGCGTTTCCCAGAAGCGCAGCACCACGACCACCATCATCATCACCACCACAGAGTGAGTGTGGTTCTTAGTTTTCAACTCCTGCGTGACATTTGATCAAATGGGGTTTGTGACAACTCATCCACACCCATATGTTCAGCATCTCTTGGAAGCAGGAGCCAATATATATACCACTCCTAGAGGAGGAGGAAGAGGAGCAGGAAGAAGAAGAGTTGAGACGATGCCGTGCGTGTACATCTCGACCAACGTGTGCCTCGACGGGCTCGACCTCGACCCCATCTTCGCCGATGCCACTAAAGCCACCGCCGCCATCATTGGCAGACCCGAGAATGTAATCTCTCTCTCTCTCTCTCTCTCTCTCTCTCTCTCTCTCTCTCTCTCTCTCTCTCTCTCTCTCTCTCTCTCTCTCATTATCAGTGAATGGTTGTGTGTGCAAGATGAAAAACTCCATGCCATGGTTTATCTGTTCAACAAGTGAAACACTCTTTTTTTCAGTGGCGGATCAGTTCGATTAGTATGGTTTATAAGATTGAAGGAAGTTCCAATCTGAATAGCCAAAACCTGGGCATATTGGATCTTATGTGTTTTCCCATTCTTGCATGGTCACTAGCTAAACACACGACACCACCCCAACGAAAAACAAGTTTCTTTTGCGAAGAAAGTGCAAAATTGTAACAGAGTACTAAAAAAGTAAAGGAAAATAAAGAGCAAGTTGAGGTAGGAAGAGGACGATAAGTGCCATCTAATGGATATAGTTACTTAATTTGAATTATTCTTGTTTCATTTATTTATTTCCTATTTTGCTATGGAATTTCTATTTTATTTCGAATTATTTAGGAAGGCTTTATTTCTTAAGAATAAGGGTTTAGGTGCCCACAACTTCCATAAATACTGGCTCTGCAGCTCTTTCTATTTAGTTTTTGCATGATTGCACTTGAGTTCTTCCCTGCTTCTCTCTGAATTCTTCTGTCTAAATTTCCTTCCTTTGCTTACTGTCTATATCCCTTCCCTTTATACAATTCTAAACTAATCTCTCAGTACTGCGTCCCGCATTAGCCATGTGACCTCCAACCCAACTAATTCGCGCATACAAAAGATTTGAGGAAAGGACAGAGAGTGCAAAACTTATAGGACACTTCCAGGGTTTCGCTGTGGGAAATATCGATGAATTAGATTCACAAGAAATGATAAAATTCTGCAAACTGGAACTTGCGAAATCGATCTCGTCTAGTTGAAGGTAATTAGCTCATAATTGTTCAAAACATATTGGAAACTTGCATCATGCGTAGGTCCCAAGAATGCAAAATCTTTATTTCCCTTTCAGCCACCTAACTGTAATCTACAAATGAAGTAAGCATGGTCCACATGCACTCACTTCTTTAGCTCCAAGGAACGTAAATTTCCCTTGAGTTCAAAGTAAAGTTAATTCTCAATAACAGATATATTGGAAAAAACCTCAAAAGGAGAGGTAAATTAAGTTTTGGATGCTTTTCTTGGACACAGTTTGTGATGGTGATCCTCAAGGGGTCCTTGGCAATATCATTTGAGGGCAACAAAGAGCCAGCTGCTTACACAGAGATAGTGGCGATGGGAGGCATCAACACACAAGTGAAGAGGAAGCTGATCGCCACATTGGGCGACATCCTCCACAAGAGGCTCTCAATTCCGCCCACCAGGTTCTTCCTCAAGGTCTACGACACCACCGCGCAAGCCACCCCCAAATTGTAACCTTAATATATAGTCTGTACCGATTGATGCTCAAGACATTATTTTCTTTCCTATTTCTTATGTTGTATGGTTCATGGGTTCCTAGAAAGGAAGCTAATTAATGGGTTTCTCGAGTGTTTTGGGAGGTGCAAAGCAGGTTAGCATGTGATTTTCTATGTGTCCGATGTAACTAGCTTCTGCACTGCCCAAAGTGGAAGCAGATGCCAAAAGTGGAAACTGATGAGGAGAAAACAATGAAGCAAGACTCGTTCTATGAAAGCAAAGGTTCCAATAGCTGGTGGAGAGAATCGTATATTAAACGCTAGAGATTGTTATTCGAGCAAGTGGCAATGATAATCGGTGGGGAAGATGAGATTTCTCGGTCTTGTGATTGAACCCCACAAAGAAATCTCACTGTTGTTCGCGATTTAAGAAATCTTGCTGTTGTTTGCGATTTAATGACAGTGGTTCTTCTGAAGGAAGATACCAAACATTGTCCCGGAATATCACTCATTTATCACTTGGCATTATCTCCATTTTACCATTGCATATGTGCATATTCCATGGTAGTATGCTTAATTGGAACGACTACAGTACCTTTCCTTGAGAAGAGAGTCAAAGGAAAATCCTAACCTCAAAACCACATACCCCCAACATCCTAACCCTAATCTAAATCTGTCCACCGCTCCCCATTTTCTCTCTAGGCAGCAACAACGACCTTCGGTCGAGGTTGCAGACAACATAGCTTCTTGACCTGAGGTGATCGTGGCCCGCTACGACCTCGCCAAGGCATCCATGGTCTTGCAAGCTCAGATATGAGGATGCAAAGGCCATGGTAACCTTGTTTGGAGATCATTCTGAGTAGAAAGAGAGATGCGGGCAGGGGCAATGGACAAGCGAGGTGACAAATAGCTTAGAGGCCATAGCGGCAGGTAGCGGCAACCGCAATGAGATGCAAGTACGACTGTTCTATGGTTAGAGTGTTGTGTATTAGGATTAATTGGCAGTAGCTGTGGTGAAAGAGATGAGAACTTTTCAGGGAAGGACAGTCTGGTTTGACCCATAGATATGGCTACTGGTCTGTTTTAAGTTCCCAGGTTGGTTTTTTTTAGGAGCTCCCCCTTTTCCTTTAGCTTTCTCATATGATTGTTTCTAGTTTTCCCTCCCTCACGTGAGATTTCTCTAAAAGTTACTTGAAATCAATTTAGTCACGCATTTAAGTGCACTAGAATATTCTCCAATCTTGAAATATCTAATTCTTGGGTAACCTTTTTAGAGTTTCGAGTGGCGTTAGAAATTGGAACTAGGGCAAGAATTCGACTCGGGTTTCGCTTATTTTTATGCATAGCAATTGAGCCCCGAGACCCACCCTGCACGATCCTATCCATTGATCACCTATTATATTTCTGTTCATTCCCTTTTGACACGTCTCACATGTGCCTCTTGTACTAGTAAACAATAAAGCACAAATTCGACCCAAAAAAAAAAAACAATGAAGCACAAGTAAGATCATAATTTAGACATTTCTCCATACAGTAACAATAGTGTTAAGAGATGTGCAAAGGATATGATGTTAGAAGTACGGGTGCTTGGTTCTCCAGCGGTCTGGTTTCCACCCAGGAACTAGGAAACGGACCGATTTTCGGGTTGGCCAATGGAATCGAAGGTATATTCGATTTTTTTATTTATTTGTCGTTAATGTTCAAGATGAAATTGAAGATATAACTGATAATCAAGACATTTCTATAATCAATGAATTACGTGTAATATTATATGTTTTACAGATATTTTTTCAATTTGTGGCAAAATTTGATTGAAATGAGCAATTACTGTTGTGTTTTGATTTGTTCTTGTCATCTTATTCACATGCACATAATCACTCCAGCCTTAAAGGGTTTGCCCTTGTAAACTGAGAGATAGATTAGAGTATTTTTTTTACAGATTAAAAAAAAAACAGTCTAGTCCGAGTGATCTGAGTGATCCGAGTGATCTGTTCTACACGTGAAATCGGGAACCGAACCGAAATTCATTGGTTCCACTTGAACAGGAAAAATGACCGGTGCTCTTCATTTTGCTTACTTCTAATCGGAAGCAAACATCTCTCTCCTTTCTTTCTTCTATTCTTGCTTTTTCCTCTTCCAATTTCGACTTTGTAGCATGAAATCGTGCACAAATAATATCACCGATTGAAAACCGGTCCGTATTTCATGAACTCAAAATTTATTTATTTAAATAATTTTTATCAACATAGATTTTAAAGTATCCATTTTTGGATGTCTTCTCTATTTTTTTTTTTTAAAATTATTTATACATTTCATTTATAATCGACTACATGTTAAATATCAATTTAGATTCAAATTTATGGACGAGAGCGGGTTGCTCTCATCAATGTCACTTTTTTTCGTTCGAAAGATTTTCCATCCTCAATCAGGATATACACATTCTGTTTCCGGACACAAAATGGTTGCCCTGCGCAGCCTTAGTAGCCGAGCAGGTCTCTTTGACGATCGACATTGGTCCGTCTACTCCCAACCACCGAGCCTATGTACCTCTGGCGGTCCAACATAACCTAGCCGAGCAAGGCAGATCCTAGTCAAGCTACTAGTCCGGATGCGAACAAGAAAACTCCAACAACAAAAAAAAAACACAACATGAATAAGAACGACGTTGTTATTGCATTCGGCTTTTGGCCCGACTCAAATCGACCCAAATTACAAGTACGATTTTCGCCGGCGACGAGCACATATATAAGTGATCTGACGGGCAGACGCCGACCGTTCGCAATCTCCCTCTCCGGTCTCTTCTCTGGATCGGATTCCGCCATGGACGACCTGCCTCTCCAGAAGATCGCGATCTCCGGCCCCACCCTCTCCTCCCTCCTCCAGCGCGTCTCCTCCTCCCCCGCCGACGCCGACGGCCTCCTCTTCGGCCACGTCTCCCCCGTCGCCCCCTCCGCCCTCTCCGACGACCCCTCCTCCGCCGCCTCCTCCGCCGCCGCCGCCTCCGACGACTCCTCCGCCGCCCTCGTCGCCACCGTCACCTCCTTCCTCTGCCCCGGCTGCCCGCTCTCCTTCTTCGACCCCCTCGGCCGCCTCCTCTCCCCCTCCCCGCCCCTCGTCCTCCTCCACCACCACCGCTCCCACCACCGCCTCATCGGGTGGTTCTCCTCCCGCCGCCGCTCCCGCCTCCAGCCCTCCATGCGCGAATTCAGCGTCGCCGCCTCCCTCTCCTCCGACCCCTCCCTCTCCTTCCCGATCGGCGCCTCCGATCGCTTCTCCCCGCGCGTCTTCCTCCTCTTCTCCACCCCGCCCCTCGACTCCGCGATCCACACCCACGAGTACCGCGCCTTCCAGTTCCGCACCGCGGCGGAGACCTTCGAGCCGAGGTCGGTCGACGTCGTCAACATCGGGCCGGGGTTCCGCGGCCATTACGGGAACTTCAGCCCGAGCTCGTCGTTCCCGTGGCTGGCCTGCGACGTGAGGGGGCCGTCGATGATGCAGGAGGACGGCAAGGAAGAGCGCTTGAGCGAGATGAGGCAGGTTGCGAAGAACCAGAACGAGATTGATTTGATAGAGCACTTGAGTGAGATGAGGCAGGCGGCGAAGCACCAGAACGAGATTGATTTGATCGCCGAGGGTTTTCCGGTCGCGAAATTGGGCAGGCTAATGGGGCCGGAAGCTAGTAACTACACTGCTGGGTTGGAGGAGTTGTATGAGAAGATGTTGACGAAGATTGACAGCTTGGCCAGGCTCGTTGAGGAGAGCTCTGCTCAGGTCCATGAGATGGTGAGCTCCCCATTTCTGTATTGGAGCTTTTAAGTTCTGCTCTTGTTTGGGGAGATTCGTGATGGGTGTTGAAGTAAATGTTCTAGTATGAAATCACGCTTATTTTTAGCATCATCAAAGGTAGAATTTTGGGTTCTGGGGTTATTGGAGTACTTCATGTTTCGTCAGGCTTCTCGTGTTGATCAATCTGCATCGGTTTCGTGTTCTGTGCTGACTTGTCATGAGTTTGTGTTGCGTTCGTGGTTAGGAGCAACATAATTCGAAGTTGAGGGCGGAAGTTGCTGGGATCAAGAGGGTGGTCGATGGCTAGTGGTAAGTGTCATTCTCTTGTATCTGAATAAGTTTTGATAATCTAGTCCGTTTGCCTTTCGAATATGCAGCACGTCGGTTCTTAATTGACCTTGCCCAAGTCTTCTGCTGGATTGAGATGCTATTGTCTCTCATGAAGTCATCACCCTTTTCAGGATTTAAATGAAACTTGGAAATGTGTTCATTTAGCTTTTGATTCAGTTTATACATCTGCGTACTTCCCAAGGCATCGAAAGAGGAGAAAAAGAAGAGGAGAATATGACTGGAGAGTAATGATCCTGTACTTTCCTTAAAGAAGTGATGAAATTACTTTTGACAGAATGCCATCTTGTAGCTCATTATAGTTAGCAAGATAAGGACGGCCATGCACTTTCTAAACACTGGAGATTGTCAATGGGATGCGCAACAGGATACTTGGCTTAAGTTTAACAGTGCATATACATAGAAATTTAGTTGCAACGTCATGAGGTATGAATGTGAAGTTCGATTAGTTCTGGGATTGAATCTTTGATTTTTTGGCTTCAATTGCTTTTTTCCTTGAAACGTCACTCGACTCCTAGAGTGGTGTGGATTCAGTTTTGGGGACCTCATCATCTTTGAGTATTTCAGTGTGTATGAAATCAGTACTCTAAGCATCTCATTTCCTGGGCATTGGGTATTTTGGTTGAAGGAAGTACTTCTCAACGTTGGTTTCCTTGTACTCTGCAATCACCCGTAAGGTGATGGGTCTCACTTGGACAAAGCACAAATAGATTATCAAGTTAATTGCTGGTTTAAGGAATGGAGCTAACCAGGAATATGAGGGGGAAAAGTAATGGTGTGTGCCGGGGATGGGGATCAACATTGACTTCTGTTTAGGCATCTGGCGAGTGACTGAGTTATGCCAATACTTCGACTTCTTTAACAAGCAGTTCCGGGTCTCATTTATTAGCTTGGCTAATTTAGTCCTGTTGAAAACAATTGGCGGTGCTGGCAAATATCTATTTCCTTTGTTGAAGTTGACAACCACTGGGATTTTGTAGGTTTAGCACTCCCTTCTAGTTTTTCTGAAGCACTGTCATATTTACATGTGACTATAATTTACGCTATGAACAACTGGCCAGATGCCTTCCTGAATCTGGAAGGCAATGTATGCTTCAAAGCCGCGGATCTTGACCTTTACCCGATTAAAAATTTTCCTTAAAGAAACAATTCGTCGTAGTCAGTTGATGAGTTGGTATCTTGTACTGCTTTTCACATAATTACCATGTCTAAAGGACATGAAAAAATCCACACGTCATCACTCAGAAGTGTACTCCAATTACATGTTTTCATGCTTTTGTATATTAAGTTTCATGGGGCTGCACGTTCTGAGATTATCATTCATGATTACATCTTTTCATGATTCGGCATATGTTAATCCAAATTTTTTTCTTCTTGGACATCACAGTAGAGAGAAGTGCATGATGTTGCTGATGTGTGGAAGGTGGCGGAAAAAGGTTTTGAAGGCCCTGCGACCGTTTAGTGGTAGAAGATGCCTGATGCATTAGTATATATACAGGGGACTTGAAGCTAGGTGGATGGTTGATGTGGAGGTGCTGCGGCCGATGCTCTATTTAATCGGTCGAAGAGAAGATTCAGCAACCTCCATATTAGAAATGCGATAACGACTTGGTATTTTTCTGCATTTTGCTTCAAGTCTATTGTATCTTCTGGGAATTAATTAATTATGACCCTCCACAATTATGGTAAAGTGGTTGAAGATGATTTAAAACCTAAAGCGTGTTTGCAGTACTCTTTCCTCTTGGGCACATACTATCCCTCTTGGTGCTTTTTTTTTTGCTAGAAATCCCTCTTGGTGCTTGTTCAGCACATTCTTGTGTCTGGTGCTCACAATGATTGGGTATAGATTCATGGTTTCAATCTTCTACCATTAATGGAGGAGAGGCATATCTGTTGAGTGAATATTACTGGTGCTTCATGGTCTGAAAGGATAAGATTACTTACAAATTGAAAAATTCTAACCTTTTAAATACCATTAACTTATCTACATGGAATGTAATATAGAAATCGTTAACAACGTCGAATATGAAAATAGTTCTTTAATCAAACACGCTTGAGACTGTATGTACATATAACACATTGTTCCATTGTCTAATTTGTTATATTTAAATGAACTTCGTATATATCAAGAGGAATTAGGTTGTGAACAAGAATGAATAATGTGATTTTTTTGAGGATTTTTCTAATGAACTATATCTTTTCCCCAATCTTACGGATTTTTTTAATGATTATACGATAGCCCTGCTTAAGAGAATCTTGAGTAACCCAGAACCAAATTACATGGATATCATCAGAAGTTCCTACTCACGTGGTTTCATTACTTCAGGATGATTACACAAGTACATTCATTGTGTATTGCTCGAGGACAGTAACTATATCAAGCAAAAGATTCAATAACCGGTCAGGGAACTACGGCAACGTTGAATGAACTAATAACCAACTACGGAGATACGAGCAGAAATCCAGATGCGCCGTCCAGAGAGCTCATGGTAAAAGAGGGGAAGATAAATAAAACCGTTTGCTTCGATAATTTGGAGGCCATCAATGTGATGTGCAGTTGGTGTGCTATGGGAGTTTCATATATATATCAACCAGTGAGAGCTGTATGGTCAAGGCGCAAAGACGCAGGCCAGCCATGGCCGTCAAAATTAACCTCTTTCCATCTCACCACTTATTTCTGGTAGCTTGATTTCTGTTTTGGTGCCGGCATTGCTCCAATTAGCTGTTAATGGGGATATAAGCCACTTGTAAAGTGAACTGCTATCGAGTGGGAAGAATCAGGCTTCTCGTGAACTTTATTTGGCCATGTATATGTCCCTTCGTGGCGCTTCCTATAAGCACGCCGGGAAAAGCAATCATGTGCAAACTCAATTTGATATCAGTCACTTCCCTGCTCTGCCTCGGACCAAATCCTTTCCCATGGTCCGCCTTTTGTTCCTAATCTGGAATCATATCACCAGTTGTCAGGGAGATGCACGACTATCAAATAAATTTTGGCATCCTAGTGGCCAGTGCTCAATGCGGCGCTAATAAATCCAATTGCCTATCGCTACATAATCTATCACAAGGACATCTCATGGAGTCACCTATCCTTTCAGTTTCACGTACAGTGACACTGAAATAGATGAAACCTCGTGTTATTAACTTCTTAATCAAAGTGCTTTAGATGTGCTCATGTGTGCGTGTCAAGGTTACCTCAGGGTCCAACTTCGCGTGCAGAACTGACAAGCCATAAAGCTTAGCTTAAGTCAAAACCTGTTTACCTCCAAACGCCAGCCACTACCCTCAATGTCATGAAGAGAAACAACCCTGTCCAAACTCCAGCAAGACCAAACGTGGGAGCTGTTGCCAGTAAGAAAGCGGAAGAAACTATCCCAACAAAGACCTATTTAGTGCAGCAATGGAGGAGGTCAGAAATGTTGTATCTTTTGTAGTTTTCAATAAATGTGGAGTGAGCTAAGAGTCACCATGGAATAGGCAGCATATCTGAAATCCGAAACCCCATAGTAGAGCCCATCAATAACGAAGGCCACAGCGTTCATTGGTTGAGATCCAGCAACGAACTGCAAATTATTTCAGTGTGAGACATCTAGCAGCATCATGACTACAATCTCGAAAAGTCGGCAAAAGGACAGTTTGCATTAAATGTTTCCGTTTTCCTCCTCTTTTCGAAAGTTTTGAGAAGATGACTGGAAGTATTAAGAAGTTTCACAACATCCTCTTAAAGTATAAGGAGCATTCTGGTGCAAGGCTCCTAGATTGCAGGATGTGAAAGGATGGTCTAAATGCAGACTTAACATGCATGGAAGAGAAGCTGTTTCTAACACTTGAATCCATGACTGCCAAGACAATGGAGCAAGCTAATGGTTTTATTAAGCATCACTGTTTCAAAATTTGTTTTTTTTTTTTGATAATCGAGGTGTCCGCGTGGCCGGCGAGCTAGGGCTCAAACTAGCGGTGACGCCCGACTAGTCCTCCAGGGGGGCTAGCGCAGCATCCTACCGCCACGACCTCCCACTTAAATCACCGATGGGCGAGTTTTGAACCCAGGACCTCTCGTGAAAGGAACTGAGCGCAAACCAACGCGGTCACCGATGGGTGGGTCTGTTTCAAAAAATTTGTTGTCCTGGTGAGAAAAGAAAAATCTAGAAGATGCCCAGGATCAGATCGGGATAGCCTAAACCAAACAAAAAAAATTGGAAATGTTCAGCTTGAGCTTTCCGCTTTGAGTTTGGTTTAGTTTAGGTATGAAAATAACCTCACGTGCATTTCAACATTTGCTCATACTGCCAAACCTTTCTCAGAAACATGACGAACATGTGCATTTTGGCATTTTCTTACCCAGAACCAGAAAGCAAAAAGTCCAATTAGAGACCATTAGGCATTAGCATAGACACTCTCTTACCAGAATACCCGACCAGGCAATCTCCAGAACTTCAGAATCCGTGCTGAATAATCTTGCAAAGGCTCCAAACCCAACGAAAAGAATGACAGCTAGAGCAACACCAGTGGCCACACCAATCTGTTCAAAAAGTTGACATTACAAAGTAAGGTGGGAACAAAGTGCTCTCTATTTCCTTGGAACAATAATCAAGAAATTGATCTTTTTTCACAATAGCATAACAACATGCTGAAGCAACAATATACCTGAAGAACCATGTATATCACTTCACGTGCTTGCTGATAGTCTCCTTGGGAGTAACCACGGGCAAGAAGAGCCTGTGAGAAAAGTTGAGCAATTTAAAGAAAAAGAACCTCAGTATGAGGTGCACTCATGTGCAGACGCTAGCTTAATGATGAAACTTCTGGAGGTGAATGACGCACCAATGTTATCCTTTGCAATGTCAGAAAGTTGCAAGAGACATTATAGTCATTTGCAAATTTTTCCCAAATATGAATTTTCATGTTGATATTTCACCTGAACTGCGAGAATATGGAGTATTTCTTGCTCTATAGAGTGATTCTTAAAAGGATAACTTGGTCAGGCTTTAAGGCTATTTGACAGTTTCTTCATAGAGTACTATGTAAATTGCTTAACCAAGACAGCAAACGAGTAGAAAGGCAATTTTATGACAAGGGAGAACTCAGAAATCGGTTTGTTCATCGATTTTGCTGTGCTAATCTATGACAAGATATAGAACAGAAAGAGCTGATTAGGTACCTGGCCAGCAATTGCTAGAGCATCAGTAAGCAAAGATACAGTCAACCATACTTGCGTGCAGATCTGATAACCAGCCATAGGTATAGGGCCCCTCCTAGCAGCCATTGATGTTGCCAAAGTCATAGTAATGAGAACTGCTAAGGTTCTGCCAATAAGAAGGCCACCTAAAAATACAAGAAGCCCCACTTTAGAAGAAACTGGCTTTTACAACAAGCCACAGTTACTCATCACTAGGGGTGAGCGGTTCCAGATTCCTTACAGGTTCCCCCTGAAACCTGTAACCTATTATCGGGTACAGGTTTCTCATTTTTTGGAACCTGGAACCTACCCGTCGAAACCTGAAACCTAGAACCTACAGGTTCCAGGGTCTAACAGGTTCTTTTTTTTAATTTCATTTTTAGTTAAAACAAAAGAAAATGAACGCAACAATAATGAACAAGCTTGTCATTCACAAAAAAAAATCCAAAAGACTAATTTCCTGGCATTATGGTTGAAATAAATACAATTAAAATGAGAAGTCATTGCGTGAAGTAATACTAGGGGTGAGCAATTCCATGTTCTATACAGGTTCCACCTGAAACCTACCCATAAGAATAGGTCCCTCATTTTTTGGAACCTGGAACCTACTCTATCAGGTTCCAAGTCGATTATTGGGTCTACCCAAGTTCCATTTGTATTATTAATTGAACAATTGCAGTCAATCATCACCTTTAATGATTACCACTTGCTTCTATGATTTACTGACCATAACTTACATTTTAATACACAAAGAATATGAAATATTAACGAGTCATAGAATGAAAGCTCAGACTATTAGTTCTAGATTATACACTCATCATCTAATGACATGAAAAACCGCAGGATCACGCGAAGACATAAACCAAGAAAAAACACAAAAAACCTATTTAGGTTTCAGGTTCTAGGTTCCAGGTTCCAGGTTCCACCTACCTAGACCCTAGAACCTACCCGTCGAAACAGGTTCCTCAATTCTTGAAACTTGGAACCTACCCCGCATACCTTGGAACTTGGAACCTACAGGTTCCAACCAGTCAGGTTCTCAGGTTCCAGGGTAGAACCTGGAACCATGCTCACCCTTACTCATCACAGCCTCAAATATTCAATCTCCATTTTGAACCTTAGTCTTGTCATTGACTACAAATGTAATAATAAGTGGACTTGTGATTTTGTGCCTCACTTAAGGTTCTTTCCAGAGTAACTTGCCAGAAGGAAATTAGGACTACATAAACTTCTGGCCATTCTTGAGAAATTAAATTCTACATTTGCCCTTAATTGGTTCAAATAATTTCTTCACCATATAGATGCAACAGATGAAGAAGTTGGAAAATAGAACTAAAATAAAATAGGTTTCCCTAATAAGAGCCATACCTGATTTCAGATATTGGATAATTTTTCTCCCATCAAAATTTGGAGAGATCAGTAATACTTCATCATTCAGCTTCCATAGCAGGATTAAAGCTATCAAGTATCTGTTATATAGAAGGCAAACAAATTTAAATCCATTTAGAGGACAAAGAAGTTACAGCAAATCACGATATCGATAAATCACAACATTCTGCAAATAGATATGATTATGTTAAATTTACCACAGTATTGACATACTCAGAAATCACTGTTGCTACTGCGGCACCACCAATGCCAAGATCAAAAAGAAATATCAAAATTGGATCCAGAAATGCGTTCAGTAAGTTGCCAGCAACTGCAGCTCAACAAAAAAAAAATTGTCAAAAACTATGCCAGCAAAAGAACTATGATATCATCATGTGGACAGAAAATTGTTTTCCTTTGTGACGGTTCTCAACATCATCTGACTATGAACTCAGGCATGTCTTTAACGACAAGCAACTCAGAGTGCTTCAAAAGCCAATCAGCCAATGACCAGCAATTAGCATAAGAAAATAGCAATTAGGCAAACCGAGTTAGCCAATTTCAGTTTAATTCAAGGTGTAAAGCTGCTGAATCCATTAAAATATAGATTAGAAATGAGCCTGTCTGTCTGCAACTGGATTTATTAGGTGGATATAAAATTTTATAGATTGAACCTAAAATTTAACATTTACACCACTAAGATAAATTACAATTATCAACATTCTTATTCTTATTTTACATATATGTAAGATGATTGCAAATCATAAAGATTTATGCAAAGCCATCAAGGCTGGTTAAGAGGTATCATTGCAACAGTATACTAGTTTTCCAGAGGCGTGTCCTGGCAGCCAGAACAGACAAAGAAAGAAGCAGCTGAAGTTGTCAAGTCTTAAATCAAAAGTATAGTAAGATAAAGAGAATTTTCTTCACATCAATTAGCCATAAAAAGAAAATTGCATGTTTTAATCATAACAAGAAATCTAGTCTTTCAAAGGGGAAAACTACTTTGAAAGTCCTTGATGATTCTCTGAAATTGTTACTTGTCTTTTTCTAAGTTCACTGGTTCTCACGTATCTTGCCAGTGTCTTGTTTCCTATAAGACATCGATTAAGTTACATACTTCCACAGAGAAGATTACCCTCTTTATGAGAAAGCTCTAGAATATTATATTATTTAATAGTCTTTGTTATAATTATTCACTAGGGCCAATCTTCATTCAATAATGAATCTGATTAATTATAGTTCTACACTATAATATCCTAGAAAGCGATCCTGTTTCTTCATAGTGTAAAGATTGAAGATCCTATTTCCAAGAATAAGATCCGGACATTCATTGGTGAAGGAAATTATAATAATCCATCACTAATATTCAATAGAACTCATTGTGGTACATACCTATGGCATATAGAGGTGTCTTTGTGTCCTTAAATCCACGAAATGCACCTTGTGCAGCAAGTGCTACTACAATTGCTGGAGCACCAAAAGCTCTCAAATATAAGAATTGTTCAGCTGGTATTCTAATTGGTGAATCCTGTAGATGAGTGAACCTCAATGAATACCAAGAAGATACTACACAAACGTCACAAAGAATGAAAAGAAAAATCTATATCAGATAGTGTACGTCCCTAGAGGGTATTATTATGCAGGTGTTTCAAATAAAATGCACTAAAACCAATCCTTTCCTGTTACAACAAAACTGAGGTGCCTAATTTTAAGGAGTGACATGTCCAAGCTATGCCTTATGAGTCCATGAAATTCCTTGGTGGAGAGGTAACAATCTGTAGAACGCCTCCCCCAGAAAACCCCAGTGCATAAAAAATGATAAAAATAAGTGACGTAAATGACAATCATTTTCTCATAAAGTGAAGGTGCCAAGTGTCTAAGCAGGCCCCTTGTGGCTTTCCACAAGTAAAAAGATAAACTTTTAATAAGCACAAACAAGGGCCATAGCAGAGCTCGTCATGATTTGTCTATGACAGACTAGACCAAACATGGAGAAATCAGGCTAATCAATTAACTTCATACTTGGAAAAGGAAGACATACAACAGATATACCCATCAAATTGATCCAGAAACCTGAGCCAGCTGAAAGTGCAATAGTTTCGGCGATCCCAATGCCAGTAGCCAGTGCTAATGAAGTTGATACTGATGGAAGGATCTTCTTTGTTTGTTGCTCCTCTGCAAAACCTAGATAAAATCAATAAAGCAGGACAAATTAGAGAAACATAGATGGAGCAATAAAAGTAACCATGTCTTAAAGCACGATAAAATAAGAAGAAAGAAATTACCATCACCGAGTCGATGATAATTATCACTGCTCTTATCCGCCACTGCTTGCTCTTCAGCTACAAATGACGTGGTAATGTTGAGCAAGGGAACATTAAACAATTTTGAAACCAGATTGAACACAGAAGCTGATACTCCAACTGCTGCCAGTTCTGATGATCCTGAATAGAGAAAAGTAACCAAGAATAAGAAATAATCCTCAAGTAGTCAATGAGTTCCACTCACAATACATGATGCCACATCAAATTAAAAATCCCTATCCTTACAAGCACCGAGGATGTCACATTCGACCATTTATTTAGCTCCGAGGAATTTAAAAATTTCATCACTGGCAGCCATTTTGCAGTTCTCATAAGCCGATATCTCTACAGGAAAGCGATGACGTTGTCATTGCAACACATTATTACAGCCTAACCATGAACATCTTTTCCAACATTTTGTGAGAACTTCAGCCAAATAGTTTTCAAACGAGCAAGTAACGAACCGAATAACTACAAATTTCATCAATTGATATAAGAAACACTTCTCAACCATCCAAGCTAGACTTGAAACAATTCATGAAGTTCAAGAGTTACCTATGTGACCAACAAAAGCACTGTCCACCAAGGACGTAATGGGGTCAGCGGCCAAAGCCAGAGCAGCTGGTAAAGCAATGGACAAAATCTCCAACCCGATTTCGCTGAACCTAAATCCATCCCTGCACACTCCCAAACAAGCACTCGAAAAATCACAAACGCAACCCACAATTCAACTCCAATCACTCGGGAGCAAACGCTTCACACCTCGAACTTTCGAAAACGCGATCAACCCAATTCAGCGACTTCGGAGTCGCGCCCCGCGCCTTCTCAACCTCCGCACGAGGCTCGGCCGGCCTCAGCTCGGGCGGCGACGAGCTCCGTACCGCGGCCGCACCTCGCTTTGCATCGGACGACTCCGGGACGGCCTTCGGACGGGCGGAGCAGCGGCTCCGAGGCGCGGAGGAGGAGGAAGGGTTGGTGTGGAAATGGCTCGCGGAGGAGAGGAAGCGGTGGTGGTGGTGGGGCGAGAGGGCGATCGCCATTGGAGAAGCAGCGGAGCGTGTCGCGTCAACGGAGACGCGGAACCACCATGAACGTGGCTTGCAGGTAATCGACAGTTGAGTTAACGAACGTCGGATCTTTCTGAGGAATCCATGGAAGAGGCAGAAGGGAAAATATCTTCGAAGCTTACGAACTTGTGGACTGTGGATCGAGCACGTTGGGTTCGATGGGAAGTTTCTGATTCTGTTTAAACCGTTGTACGACCGTTCTTGTACCACAATGTTTGTGTCTCTTTCTTGTACCACAATGTCTGCGTAGAAAATCTTGTCTTATTATTTAAAAGCAATTGATACCACCAAAATTTTCATACTATTGATTTTAAAAATTACGAACCAGTATATCCATCTCATATTTGTCGAAGTTAATTTTTGTGTCACAAAAAATCTCAAATCGATACACTTACGATAAATTTATTTTCTATTAGCTTCCGCTTAATATCCTGATGTGAAAACACACATGGCAAACAACTCGGATGACCGGCACGTGACGTGAAGCCAAAGTGGAAAACTCAACATTAATGGGCCTCCTAAACAATGTCGTTGTTTTGGAGGAATTAGATATGAAGAAATTGGATTGAGACTGGAAATTATAACAAAATTGAATCTCCTCCCTCTCTCTCCAAATCACCAAAATCTTAGGGCAAAACCGGTAAAAATTAGGGATTTTAGCATATTTTTGGAACATGAGAGAGTTCTTAGGGGAAAATTAATAGATTTTAGCAAATTTTCCAATCTTGATGCTTAATGAAGTCGTTTAGAGGCCCATTTATACCAAATTTCCATACGCAGTTTATCTAAGTCGTTTGTCATGTATGTTTCCACGTCTGTCCGGTAAGCAAACGCATATGTGCTTGCTAGTCCTAGTAGTATGATCTACACTTACCATGATATGGAACCTGTGCAATAGAATTCTACTATTATAAAACAGTTTTAAGGTGCGAATCAAAATCCGAAGGAAGGCTCGATAGCTAAAAGGCAGTCCCTTTCTATAGAGGCATGGACAATCATTTGTGTGTGGGATATCATACTTGCCACAAGTTTTGTCTTCGTTTTCCTTGATTTGTATCTTAGAACCCCTTTCAGAGGTCGGCAATACACAGTGAAGGATACATCGAAGTTAGGAGAAGATGAATCAGAATCCTCCGAATCTCGTGTTGCAGCAGACCAGCAATCATCGCAAGGAAAAACAGATGATTTAGTTACATATAAGCAAAAAGAAGACGTCGTTCGGTTCATGCCATATTCTGGGAAAATAGTGGGAAAATACCTATATTAACATACACAGCCTAAAGCAGCCAGCCCCATTGAATGATTGCCTCAACTTTGTATCAGTTTGATTCAAATTCAAATTAGTGCTTTGGAGCCAATACCAGACCTCGAAATCCACAGAGAAACGTTGTGAAGAAATCAGAAGGAATTTGCCATTTTTAGCTGGAGTAGAGAAGTATCAGCAAGTTTGCAACTCGATAACCCGTGGCTTGTTAAAGAAACCTTCTGTACAATCGCACAACAACCACCGTCAGCTGTTTTGTGGGGGTGCTAGAAAACCTGAGTGACCTGAAATCCCGAATCGGTCCGGTGGCTGCTATGTACGAGCTCGACAAGGTGTCGCGATCAGAACTTACTTGCTTTGGTCCAATAAGCCAAAAGTCGGATAATTGCGCTTTTCCGACCTTCTGTCCCTCTGAGTTTGTTCATGCGAGCCTAGCGACAATGTCTAGTCATTCGGGAATCTTGATTTCATCAGCAGTGAATGTTGATTAAGTCCTGCATAATATTATATGAATCTATATGTTATGTGAAAATCAAATGCATGATAGTAAAAAGATAACACTTTAGCTAATATAAATAACTTTAACCTGATAAAAATGTACTTACTGGTGTGTCTAGAAATGGCCGTTGCTTATTGTGGTGCCTGTCAATTTTTTGTTTGTCTTTGCATCGCTAGTGATTTAATGACTATTACTTTTAGTACTATGTCTAAAAACAAACACAAGGATCATGTTTTTTATTGCCGAAATCAGTTTTTTTTTTAATCGAATTGGTTTTTCTTATCAAATTATTTCATTTTATCAAACTAAAGTAAAAGAAGAATTAGCCCAATAAAGAAGTGCTAATAAAGTAATGAATTGATTTGTTCAAGAGAGAGTGGCAATGAACTTTAATTTCCTTCCTCCATTCTATAAGAAACACAGCAGTAAAGCTCAATGATGTACATCTCAGATTCACAAAAAATGAAACAATAGCTGATTCCACACATCCGGCAAACCCGGTAGACACCAGTGGATGCAGTCGGAGTAACTCGCGGGGTTCGACAGTTGCTCGGGCTTCAGCGTCTCCCAGAACTTCCGATAGATCGACGGATGCCCGTCCTTTCGGTACTCTGAGAGCTGAGTGATGTTGATCACGGAGACTCTCGGACCCAGCTTGCCGAGAACTCGGTCCACCATGCGCATCGTGGGCAGGTCAGAACCGGCTCCCCAGTGGCCCTCCACATCAATAGGAGCCTGCTCGCTGTAGCAGTTCCCTTCGCTCCCAGGCTTCCATTCTTGGCTCCTGAATTAAGAAAAGATAGAAACATCAGATAAAAGGTCATGGAACTGATAACAGGCCGACAAAGATCTGATGGGCATTCCTAATACTTGGCATCAGGCAAACTAAACATGCCTCTGTTATCATGTTAGGTGTAAACTGATGCAAACATTATTGTTGTTTTCCTTAGAAAGTATTCCTGCGCCCCAATCCATTCTCCAATATGTGACGTTTCGCTTTAAAGGAACATTCGTAGAGCTGGAAAATTAAGTAAAATGTTGAAAAAACTTGAACAGCTCTCTCCGTGCACAATATTTCACTTTTGAAAAATTCACTAATATCTTCAGCAAGACAACTGCAATCGTTACTATCTTTTGCTGATGTTATCCACACATCAGCGAGGAAAGGAAAAGCGAAGTGCTTGTGCAATTTCTGAAGTTTGTTTTTATATTCATGCTTGGATTAGCCGAAATAGCACATCAGGTAACGGGTAACATTAGAAAAGATCGCTACACACCAGAGGTGTGTTGGAGACATTGTAACGAAAAGGACTTTCTTGCGAGGATCAAGCTTAGTGGTCACCCAATCTGCCCATGTCTCCATGGCCAACTCCATCGCGCCCAAACCATCTAATTCTTCACAATTGCCATTTTCATCATCACTCCATCTGCAACAATTATCACACATCATATTATGCCAACATACAATCAGACTCCTATTCTAAATCTCCATAACTAGAAGCTCCACCAATGCCATACTTACTGAAGCTTAACAGGACCTTGTCTCCACCATAAATATGTGTTGAAGACCAAAATGTCAGCATGCTCCCACTGTGAAGCATGCTTCAGAATTGAATCCGGCCGTATTATTCGCTCATCCAACCTATGGTTCACTGGATCATCGGAGTTAGATTCAACAAGGAGAGGGGCCCAGAGAAATTCCACAGTCGCATTGTATTCCTGGAAACAAACCGGCACGAGAGAACTTACCTTAGGAACTTAAAAAAAATTGCCTGCTCCTATAGAGAATGTTGAAGATAAACTTTTGCCATGCACTTTCAAGAATCAAAAGTGAGCAATAAAATGCCTCTCGGGGACCATGGACCGTGATGCCAGAATACAAGCTTTACCTCTGATCTGAAGATTGTAAGAGGTGCATTAGGCGTTATAGATCTTTTGTCCTTGGAAGTTGCCGACTGCAGCAAACAGAGCATCGATATCCATTGCCCTCGATCCAATGAATCTCCAACAAACATTAGTCTTTTTCCTCTCAACTTCTCCCACATTTCAGTCACACTCCATCTATTAAAACAAAACAACCACAAACATAGTCAAACCAAAAGGCAACCTGTCCAGTTATCACTGCAACTATATACCAAACAACGCATCCATTAACTCATTTTGATGTTGTGGACACAAAATTAAGGTGATACCTAGAGTGTATCATTTCCTTGTAAACACTTGTCAAAATTGGATTTCCACAAAAGGACATTTGCTCATTTAGAATTCAGAGTCAACCAAGCTGTTTTCAAACTTATCCAGATACTCGTTCATGAGACTTCAGACTATCACATCAAAGTTGGAGCTTCTTCTTCTAGCCAAGCAAATATAAATTAAGTACACAATCAAAACTAGCACAATAGACTAAATCCTCAAAGGAATTACCTCTTTAAATTGCAATTATGAGGTTGCCATCTCCAATACTGGTAGTCCAAATCAGACCTCCCATGCTTGTGGCAAGCCAGCTGGTCCGACATGTATGGGCATTCCGACTCGCTGTACATCGGGAACGACCCGTTGTCGAGCACCCATTTCCCCGAAAACACATTGCACCTCTCCAAATCAACCCTTCGTCGACCGGACGCCAGTGCAGCCTCACCCCACCTGATCTTCCTCCCACTGTACTCTCTCGTGGAGTTGCATCTACTAAATCTATCCAAAACCCCTATGGCAATAAACAACCCACAAAAAGATCCAAACTTTAAATGCGAAACATCAATTCAACGAAATCCCCACATTGCCAATTACCAAAAACAGGGAAAAAGAACACCAGAACCACAAATCCTTTTGCCAGTTCAAGTGAAAAGATGAAGTGTGGTATACCTGGAGCTCTGCTCCTTCGAGCTGATTGATTCGGCCTTACGTAGGTGATCTGAGGTTGCTTCTGGAGGACTCGATCCGGGTCTTGGTGGATTTGTCGGATGCTGCTTTCGTTGTACAGAATCGTACAGACGATGCAGCCGAGGAAGAGGAGCACGAGAAAAGGGAACGAACTCTTCTTTCTATGCCATCGATGCATCGTGAGCGTGTGGCAGATTCCCAAGAATCAAGAAGAGCTCGCGTTTCCGGAGCTCTCAATGAATATAGGGTCAATAAGGACCACTAGAGGGAGCAACGACTAAACAAGACTGTGAGACAGTAACCACACGCATCAGATTCCTCTTTAAGTGCACGATTACGGCGAAGGACAGGCATTTTTTTGCTATTTTCAATGCTGTGTGGGTCCAGTCAACGGTGGGTGTGCGAATATGTTAGGGTGGTGCTATTAGAATAACGAGGCGGATGCAATCTGCTCTGCATTCATTACCATTTGGACCGCAAAAGATAACCTTTCCCTATACTGTAACAGGTGATCATGAACAACGCATATGATTTGTGGGTCCTCCCTCTCACCGTCGGTTGTTCTTCTTCATTGGCGCTTCATGAGGAAACGTGCAAGAGACAAGGTTTGATGTTTGGTTGGATGGTGATTAATGACAAGAAGAGAATGCATAGCACTAGCGATATTTGGTTAAGCTCCCAGTCAAGGCATTTCCATCAAGGAAAAGTTGCCATAAACGAAGAAGTTGCATTTTCTTGTTTTGAGTTCCATATTGAGGAAAACATATGAACGATCAGCATGTTCTCACGGGGGAAAAAAACACCCTTTTTTGCCCACACAGAATACGGTTTTATCGAACCACAAAACCGCATTTAAACGTTTCATTTCTGGGTAACGAATTTGAGTCGGAACGAGACGACACCAAATGTCGTACTATAAAGTGCGATACGCATTCAGGCATAGTAAAAGCAATTGCCGTAGGGCAACTCCCAGCTCTGGAGATTAGCGGCTGCAATATTGCAAAAAAGGCTATCATAACCATATGGTCTATCACACTTTTGCAACAAGTTATAAGATTTCTCGTGCACTTATCTATAAAAATTTTAAGACTCTTTGGTAGACCATAAGGGCAAATATGCTGCTATTCAGATAAATTTTTTTTCCTTTTTTTTGTATTGATAAGTGCAATCCCACAGGTCCAGGGTTGCCTTTCCTAGAAATGAACCTAGGTCGCACCTTTCCAAAATTATATGTAGCGATCTATAAACATCTCGATAGATAAATCACTTCACAGGCAGCAATTGTTTACTTTATCATATTGTATTATTTTAGTTAAGGGTCGCTCTTTTTCCATTTCCACCATGGCTAAAACATTCTATAGTATAATATCTTGACAATATTAACATTTGTGGGTTTCACTTTTTAATCATCCTTTTTTGTTTGGCAGTGGTGTCCAATTTATTTTCTTCTTTATATTTTCTTATGGGTCTCATTTTCCTCCTCCTTCTACTTCTCTTTGTTCCCTCTTAATTCTAGTCGTGGTTCAAGCTTGGTAGTATCTGTAAAAAAGAAAACACTCACTTTTGTGGTATGTCGCTGTCACTAGTTGTTTAGGCCATGTTGCACTCATCGGTTTTTGAACCGTTAACCGGAGTTTGATACCTAGGAACACAATAGACTTATAGGCTCTCGCATTGAACTTCTTAACGATTATCAGCACACGGTGATCCAAACACTTGATGGGCAACTTGAGGATCGAGTTCGCAATCACATCTTCAACCCCTCTCAATCATCGGCAGCAAGAACTCGGCAACTGAGATCAACGCAAAAGTAGGAGAGACTGCAAGGACGAGGATGGGCAAATCCTCGCCGATCTTGATGATGAAATTGTTATTCTTGAAGGTGGCATTTCGGTTTGTGTAAACAATTTAGTGAGAAAGGTGGGAGGAATTCGAGCCATGGATCTGGAGTCTGCTAGGTGATGGCGAATCGGCAATGACGTTAACAATTAGGACCAACAGGACAAAGATAGAGAAGCAAACATTGCTGATGAGCTTGATGAGGTTTTGGGTGAGGGCTTCAGCTCCTGAATCTGAATCTTCAATGGGGTTTTTCCTGTCTTTTTAATCGATCAATCAAAGAGTTTCATATGAAAAGGGACAACGAATAACAATGAAAGAAAGGGATGGAATCGGGAAGAAGAGTAAAGAGATAGGATATGAGTTTTTTTTATTAACAGTTGAGCTTTTGAGTTGAAGAAATCAAGATGCAAGAGGACTAGTTGGGTGAGAAGGAGGTTTCTGCATATGTGGGCTACAACACAGATTATTGACATGAGAGGGGTGTTTTAGAAAGAGAGAGAACAGTAAAATAAATGAGAAGAAGGAAAAGTGGCATAGCGAGAAAAGAGAAATAAAAAATGTAACTGAAGAATGCTTAAAAAAGTGAGACCCACAAAGGTTAATATTGTCAAAACATTATACTATAGAGTATTTTAGCTATGGCAAGAGTGGAAAAAGCGCTATCCATTTATCAACTAGAATACATAAAATCATATAAATTCAACGTTTTTCTGTGGTAGGTCCAACTTTTAAGATAACATGATATCATTTGAAGTTATTGTTTTATCGAATTAATATAAGTTGCTGATGATGACAAGATTAGTTGAGCTAGATAGACTGTGAGTTGCATTTAAGTTTCACACCAATAACAGGCTGAAATTCCTCTTGATACTACGGGCACCCTGTGATGGTCAAGCCAGTGCGAGAATCTCTCTCGGAAGAGAAATTTTCTTGGCTTTGGCTTTAGGGGGCCTCAATGAAATTTGAGGATAATGCTGAGAGTTAATCTTTGTAAGCTTCAAGCATGTTGTGCCTTCACGCGTGTTTGCAAGTTTTACTTGTATTGCGAATGGCAATTCACGTTATCCTTGTTTCCATTGCGTCACTCACCTCACTTCTTCTATTAATATCCAGTGTCATATTTCGGTACGACGTCTTGATTGGGCCGTTACCGATCCTTATATATGTGAATGCCTGATCTTAGGCCATAATTTGAGTTGTCTCACTTCTCCTTGACTGTTGGGCCCTATGAACCTGGAACTCCTAAATCGCAATTAATGGTATACGTACAAAAGAATTTGGTCGCGGTTTGGCACGTGTCGCAACCATAAGTAGCAAATGTACTAAATTTCATAATGTTGTTGGCATTGGACTGGATGCTACGCTGGTAAAAGATGCAACACCCTCTGTGAATGTATACAACAGTCATTGTAGCCATCTACCTCAAAGAAAGAACTAATCACTGTTTCTCTCAGTTTCTTTGGATTCCTATTGTGTTGATCTGAACAGGTCAATCATGAAAATTAATGACCATCCACCGGTTCAGCTGATAATATAACCAAGTCTTTGTTGACTCTTAACTTACTCAGATAACATGTGCCACGTTGATCATTACTTATTCTAGTCTTATGCATCCATCAAGTTGCTGCGGTAGCATATCGAAGAAGATCATCGACTCGCATCGAACAGCTTCTCACTGATCAGTTACGTGTCCGTACAATTTCTTTTTGGGCTGATGATCTGTTCAACAAATTTAAAGAATTCCTAATGTTAACTAAACGGTGGTTCCGTTAAGGGTGTTGATGTTTGATTCGGCAGGAGTTGACTTTCTTGGCCATCTTATATCAAATGCTACAAGCGAAACGCAATTATGAAGCCCGGATTCATTTCAAAGCTTTACGAGCGAAAATGGAGAGGAGGCTTTACAACGCAGCAGCCGAAGGAGATGTGGCTTCTTTGCTCAATTTGCTCATAGACGGTCCATTGATTCTTGATAGATGTATCGTGTGGTCTTACAATGAAACTCCAATACATATAGCAGCAATGCTTGGACATGAGAAATTCATTGACAAGATACTGGATCAAAAACCCGAGCTTGCAGGAGAGTTGAATTCCCGGAAATTATCGCCCCTGCACCTCGCGACAGCGAAAAGTTATCCTGGAGTAGTGAAGAAACTGTTGAGCGTAAATGTGGATAGGTGCTAAGCTCGTGACAAATATGGGGAACCCTCTTCACATTACAATAGTTAAAGACACAGTCAATGTTCTAAAGAAACTAGCTCAAGAGAATCCTGATGCAGCACATTATAAGATGGAGCATGGCGAGACTATATAGCATTTATGCATGAAGCATAGTAATTTGGAAGCTCTGAAGGTTTTGGTGGAGACTGTTGGAGATAATGTGTATGTTAATTCGAAGAGCGATGATGGCGACACTATATTGCACCTAGGTAACTACAGATAAGCAAACTGAGGTAAGTCGAAATGCACAAGCCCCATCTTATAGTATAAAGCACCTATAATTGTCTTCTCTTTTGTATCTCCACGAGCTCGTTGGTTTAATCTTGGGTTGACTTCTCATATAGTCCCATATGCATTCGATCGTTGATCTGGGCAGACAATAAATTTCATGATGTCTTGTACAGCAGTAGAAGCGAACTCTCTCAACCAGAATGGTCAGGCGGCATATGACCTTTTAGCTCATAGTGGAAAACCTGGAAGGCAGTGATAACATGAACAACTTTTGTGAAGCCAAAGCGAGGAATGCAAATGTTAATGCTCTCTCTAGAGTGAAATCGAACCCATGATGACGAGGGCCTTACATCCAAATGCAAATGGTCAGAGTATCGCATTCCCTGTGAAGCGAAAAGGTTGGAAGAAGAATATCAAGAAATAGTATATGATAATTGTAGCGTCTTTAACCGCGACAATGGCATTCCAAGTGTCAACCCTTTAGGTTGTTTCTGGCAAGACACGACCCAAGGTGACATTTCGACAAATCCACACACCTCAGGATTTTCCATCATGGCCGATAATTACCCAGTAGGACACTCGCAATTCTTGGCTGTCAACAGATTAGGCTTTCTTGCATTCCTCAGCATCATCCTGTTACTCGTAAGCAGCCTCCCTTTTAGGCGTAGGTTCTTCATGTGGATCCTAATAACAGTCTTCACGCCCTCTCACGAAAAGAACTCAATCTACAAGATAATAGGATTCAGAATCTTCGCGTGGGCTGGCTTGATGGTTATGCGCCTCGTCGATAGACCTGTTCAACGGGTGGGTCGGGTCGGGTTTGGGTCGGGTAATAAATGGTCCGACCCAAATTGATCCATTAACCCGTTTATGACTCATTTATTTGTAATGTAAATATCCCGACCCATACCCGACCAGTCCTATATTGCTAAAACACTTCTATATGTAACTCAATATAGGAAAACTTATTTCTTATGACTTTTTTTAAAAATTATATTACTAAAACATTTTCATACAATACAATTTTTAATTATTTTTTATTTTTTTAAATCCAATTTTTAATTTTTTAAAAATTATTTATTTATTTTTATTTTTTCCTTTATTTTGGCCGGTGGCCGGCCACGACGACGGCTGGCGTCCGGCCACCGGCCACGGGCAAGGATGAGCTCGCCGGAGGCCGGCGAAGCTCGAACTCACTGATCTGACAAGGCCGAGGCCTCGCCGACCTCAAGCGAGCCTCGAGCTCGCTCGATTTTGGCGAGCCGAGCTAAGCTAGCCTCAGGCGAGCTCAACCTCGTCGGATCTGGCAAGGTCGAGCTTGCCCGAGGCCGGCGAACTCGAGTCTCGCTAGATGGGCAAGGCCTCGGGCTCATCGGAATCGGGCGAGCTCGGCCTCATTGGCTTGTGGCTAGACTCAAGCTCGCCGACCTCAGGCGAGCTCGACCTCGCCAGATCGGCGACCTCGAGCTCGCCCGAGGCCGGTGACCTCGAATCTCGCCAAATTGGCAAGGCTGGAGCCTCGCCACAGGCCGACGAGGCTGAGCTCACTCGATTCCGGCGAGCCCGAGGCCTCGTCAACCTGTGGCAAGGTCGTTCCTCCCCTGTGGCCGGTGGCCGGCCGTTGCCGTGGCCGGTCACCGGCGGAAAAGAGAAAGAGAAAAAAATAAAATAAAATAATTCGATTTTTAAAAAATATATTTTTATAAAAAGGGGATGGGCTTAATGAGTGGGTTGGAAATGGGTTCCACACTCAACCCATTCAGACTCATTGATAATAGACTTAAAACTTTAAGATCCATTTAAGATTGGTTCTTCAAAGTTATATTGATCCATTTATTTTTTAAATGGGTCATATATGGGTTTTAAGACCATTTAATAGGTCTACTCGTTGAGCACACAATACGCCTAATACTGAAGACGGTTTGCAACGTTAAGAAAATAGTCATTCGGAGAAGATTTTCTGCCTCACTGGTCATGCACCAAGACAATGCCAGATGAGGATGCTAGACCATATCAATGTATGTGACTGCGCTTATGTTTTCAGAGAAGCATCTGTTCAATACCTATTCAAGACAAGTATGCTTGCTATGCTATTTGCATCAATTAAACAAGTTTCAAGACTTTATTGTACTTTTTTGAAAGTTTTAAAACTCAATTACACTTTTATTAGAAATTTTGGGACTTTTGGTGTACTTAACCCGTAAGAAAGAGTTATTTCTACTTTCCCTCTACTTCTAACTTCCGATTATAATTTTTCTAGAATTACCAAATACTGAAAAGTAATGAAAAATAATTCGTATAAGATTTTATCCATCAATTTAATTATCTTAAGAAGTTTCAAATTCTTGTACAATAAAAGTTAATGCAAGGGTATTGCAAAATTTAAAAAATTCTCAAAATTAAAACTGAAACTTATCCCAAATAGGCGCTATTACGTGTACATTAAGTTTGATCATCGGTTAAGCCAGTTGGGGTCAATTCATTCCCACGCCTTCTTTCTTTTCGTCGAGAAAGGACAAAACCGGCCAAAATAAAATACCAAAGAAAGGGGGCGATGCTACGATCCTCAAAAGGTATCGTGCCCTTACAGTCTTTCACCGTTGGATAGAAATGCAACGGATCTCATCGACCGCCGAACATATCTCAATCGGGACGATGGTGATTCGCTGCTTTTCGATATCCTAAGCAGAGTGTCTCCCGAGATCATGGACTCACTCTAGGAAAGGACAAGGAAAGGGACAAAAAAAAAAGAAGACGAGAGAAAAAGGTCAAAAGGGAAAAGAACACGGGCGAGGATAGGAGTTCCAAGCTAGCACGGCACAAAGAAGGCATCCGCCAAAGGATGGAGGTTCGAGCCGGCTCAATGAAGTGACCTATCGAATTCGAGGACGACGACCACGACGATACTGGAAAAAGGTCGTTGCCCGAATTATTGTCGCAGGACTTCATCGCTTGTTGGTTTCGATAATCTTTTGATAGTATTGAAACGATGTGAACATGACGATATTAGACCCAAAGAATTTCGGACTCATCGTAATTTCTCGGTTAGAGTTTAGGTCAGGTTTCTGACGGAATGATAAATCAACATAAAAGAATGTTGATAGATGCTGATCGATAATCTTTCACGATGCCAAACATCGGGAAGAAGGCCGTTAAAAGTGCAATAATTTTCGTACGGCACTCACTTTGGTGTCAAAATTTTTCGCCATATCATTTAAGTGCCAGATCAGAGAAAAAATGATCACTTAAGTGCTTCTGATGACAAATTCCGATAATTCGTCCCGTGTGATTTTTTTTTTATGAATTTTAATCTCTACGTGGCTTCCATATAAAAAAATGAAGTTTAACGTGGACGATGACCTGGCTTAAAACTCATTCACTTTCTCTCTCTAACTCCGAGAGCAAAGATTGCTTGGCTTGAAGCTCAAGCTCTCCGGAAGTAAGGGTTCATCTTCAATGGCATCAACGGCCGTAAAAGCGGTTTCTATAGCTCTAACTCCACTTTCTTCAGCAAGCGCAACCCATAATCCTCTCCTCAACCTGTCACTCGACATCACCACCTTCATCTCCTCCTACTAGCATTGTGGATCCGCGGCCTTCATTAACGCCTCCTCTGGCCTCCACGTCCCCTTCCGTGAGTTCTGGCGCTCCGTCGACTCCCTCGCCTCCTGCCTTTTCGCCATGGGAATCCGCAAGGGCAACGTCGACCTCCTTTTCTCCACCAACTCCATCTCCTTCCTCAAAATCCCACTGTAAAAATTGGAATTTCGGTCAAACACAATCACATAAATGAAGCAGTAAACCTCTATTGCAAGTTTCAGTTGCTAATTCTGTCCCAAATCCAAGATTGTGAGGTTAGGATTTGAGATGAGGCTGAATTTTTCCCCCAAATCATCTGTGTGAGGTTGGGGTTTGAACAAAGGTTGAATTTGAGGCAATCACACGTTAAACGGAGTCATTTAGGGCTATGAATGTTTACTGGGCATGCTGGCGAGCCACGTCAATCAGAAGAAAAGTTAGGATATTGCTACGTCGGATTTTCAGCATTTCAAATTGGAGTTGGCACTTAAGTGATCGTTTTTTATTAAAAGGTGGCACTTAAGTGATCCTACAAAAAGTTTCAGTACCAAAGTGAGGGCCGTATGAAAGTTATGCACTTCTAGCATCCTTTTCCCTCAAACATCTAATCTTAATCCCAATTTTTCACACACTATATTATTACCTAATCAGTTTTAAACCTATTGTACGAATGTCAATTCAGTCTTAAACCTTTTAATTTTGCCAATTTAATCATAAACATTTATGCAAAATTCTAACGTCATATTATTGTTTGGTTTTCACAAGAAACCTACTTTTCCGTTAATTAACGGAAAATTAATTCAGAAATCCAATGAAACCTACGTCAAGATCTCTACCAAAAATCTGGGCGTTAAGAAGCATTATATAAACTGGCTGAGCAAATCGACCAACGAGTGCTAAGCATCACCAAAATATCTTTCTTTGAAAAATTATTGAAATTCACACTAGTTAAGATTTGGAGCACCTAATTATTTTCATAATTTTCGACTCAATGATACTCGATATTCTTATTTTGAAAATATTCCCATGTTGTTCTTTGGTGCCTCTTCAATCTGTAATCAAATGCCAAAATGTTATTCACTTATAAGACTGTTTGGGTTTAGAGGGAATTGGAAAACACTAAGATATGAAGACTAGGGTGGCGCTATTTCCACACCCGAAACAGCTTAATACATACCTTTTTCATTGAGTAGACAAAAGGGTGTGTTTGTTTGATTAAAGAATTTTACGCGATTCAATTTTCTGAACTTTCACGCATACAAATTAGCCAAACCGTTCAAGTGAAAACATGGTGGATAAATGTTTAAATACGTATAAGTACGTTGCCAAGACTTGACCGCGGAGGTACATTTCTTTCTTTTCTCCCTTGATACAGACATTAAATTCTTTCTTATCACGTTAGTATGATATTGGATGATTCCTCGCGTCACCTTTTTCTAAAAGCCGCGATTGGATATATCTTAATCATAAATACTTATTTATTAAAATTCCAGAATTCAATACCTGTTTGAAGCAAACGACAGCTGCTTTCTATCGAACCATTCTCATGTTCGGCCGTTTAATGGATGGCGACCCGCAACATGCAAATGCAGGAAGGATGGCAGCTGGTTTCGAAATTATCTCGTGTCGAAAGATGGAGGAGATGGGGCTCAAGATTTGATTGATTAGAAAGAAAAAGGAAAAAGGAGAAGAATTTTTAGATAGACATTTCTGTTTAATAGATATTTGGTCAATTAAACTAAAAAAAGTTTAAATTGAGCCATTTTGTCAGGCTGAATACCCTAAAAAACGTCAAACTTTAACTTTTATCTCAATTTTACATTTTGTCTTATAAAAAACCTCAAACTTTAGGTCATATCTCAATTCTACCATAAACTTTTTTTTGTTCCATAAAAAACCCTCAACTTTAGATCATATCCCAATTCTATCTAGGGGTGAGCATGGTCCGGGTGGGCAGTTCCCAACATGGAACTAGGAACCGCCCACAAAGGAAAGGTTTCGAGAAATTGGAACCGGGAACTACACATTGTTTCCATAGACCCACCCAGAAATCGGGACTGGTCCGATTCCCGGGTGAGTCCATGGAATTGATCTCACCAAATTTCACGCAAATGGAGGTGACCGAGAGTGAGAGAGGGAGGCGATGAACCACTATAGGCGCGGTCATGAGTTGATGGGAGTTGAGAGTCGAGCTTCAAATTAGAGATTTTATGGTTTTTAATCTTATAAAAATGTTTTCTTTTTTTTTTGGTTGAAATTTTTTTTAAAATTATATATATGTATATATATATTATCGGTCCGGTCTGGGTAGGTGGTTTCACACCTAGAACCGGGAACCAGACCGGTACTCACCGATTCTAGTAAATTAGAACCGGGAACCGGACCAATCTCACTAGAATTGCCGGTTCCAGGCCTGTCCGGTCCGGTTCCAGGCGGTTCGGGCAGTTTCCAGTTCTATTGCACACCCCTAATTCTATCCTAAACATTTTTTTGTTCTATGAAAAACTTGTCCTAATTTTAATGCCCAATCCCAATTATACCCTAAAATTTTTATAGTCTTATAAAAAGCCACAAATTTTTACTTGAGTCATAAATCTACCCACATTAACCCCCATTCCAAAATTTCCAGTTGGAACCAAGAGATGGAAAACTCCTAAGCATAAACTGTTCAAGCGTCCCGAGCACAAGTTTTTCGACCATCCCGGGTGCGAGCTCTCCATCCGCCAAAGATGGAACATTCCCAAGCATGAGAAATCAACGAGCGCAAAATCATTAAGGGTAATTTTGACGAAGAGTTAATGGAGAGCAAATTTGGGACTCGTGTAAAAGTTAATAATCTTTTATAAGACAAAAAAATAATTAGAGTGAAGTTAAAACTTGACATAAAACTGTGAATTTTTTTTAGATAAATAAAAAGTTTAGAGTAGAATTAGTACTAAACCCAAAATTGAGGGTTTTTTTTATGATACAAAAAATGTTTATGATATAATTGGGACTGTATCTAAAGTTGTGGATTTTTTATGTGACAAAAAAAGGTTTAAGGCAAAATTAAGACAAGACCTAAAGTTGAGGGTTTTTTATGAGACAAAAGGTAAAACTGGGGCAAAAGCTAAAATTTGAGGTTTTTTAGGATATTATGCCCATTTTCGTCATAAAAATAAGCCATTTAAGGTGCGAAATTAGCGCCACCCTAAAACGGTCAGGATAATGGTTCTGACTATGTAATTTGCCTTGCTTGAATAAAATAGGAGGATTTGAAAAAAGAAGAAAACGGACCTGACACCTAGTAAAATATTTTAGTAATTTTGCCTATGTCACGACAAAAAGATTGTGATAAAAATGCCTTAAATGAGGTTGTTGCCCCTAGGCAACTTGATAAATCTAATTCGGGAATAATATTTTGAATATTCTCCAAAAAGCATTGTTAAGGGCGACATAAATAAGTTGCCCCCAAAATAAAATATTTTCTCATTTTAGACAAATTGAAGCTGAGTGCACAATCATTCACAATTAGGTTTTGATGCTGCCAGGATAAAGAGCCGGATGGGTAATGGTTAGGATAAGTTAAAGAAATTCCGGACTTTGCTGTATGCCCATCTTTTTACTGGGGACAACACCAGATATAAATAATGGGCATGGACAAATCTAATGCATTAGAATGTTTGGTAAACCTAAGTTAAGATTGAATAAGAATAGGTTAGTTAAATAAATCGCTTATAAGGAGAACAGAGAAACCCAGATCTTCTGTGAAGTTGTTGTCGTCGATAATAACTTTCGTTGCGTGACCACCCATCGAAATCATCATGGTCCCATCCATTGACAACCACACAAAATCTATATTCTACGTGTTCAAGGAGCGCACGCGTTACGCGTGAATGGAAAATAGTTGAAATTTTAGCTTAACAAAAACAAAATAGCGCGTATAGAATTTATTTGTTTTTTTTCAATATAATTTCAAATTGTCACAAAAAAAGAAGATGGGAGATTTGCGGAATGGTATGGCAATTATTTTGACAATAAGAATCCATTTGTTTCGCTAAAAATAGATGATTCGGATAATATTTTCCTAAAAATGATTGCTTGTATTGCTTACAGAAAGAATGAAGGAAATTTTTTTTATCGTTCACGAAAATGTTTAGATATAAATTATTATCGATGATGAAAATACTTTTCATTAACTAATTTTGTTAAGTAATATAAGCAATCATTTTTAGATAATAATCTTCTAAATCATCCATCTTCTAACCTTATTTTTCCGATCTCGGTCGTTCGCTCACACCCCACTTAAGAATACAGTTCGATCTTCCATAGAATTTTAAAAATTATCGTCGCAAGTCAACAAGAGCCGCATAAGTTCTATCCGAGCCACAGCTACTTCGCATGATCCGGGTTCAAGATTTTGAGACGCGCAAAACTCCTCGTCGCAGCCTCATGGGCATTGTTGATCGGTCTCCAGTAAGAGGTTCGCCGATGACAAGATCCGAACTCGCGACCTCGTGGAAAACGGAAACGGTAGTCCCCCCCCGTATCCGGTCAAAGGAAGTACACGTGACTGCTGTTTCTCTTTTTCTTCCCTCCCTCTTCTTATAGGAGGAGGAGGGAGGAGGGGAATAGGAGGGTGGCGTGAAGGCATTCAAGAGGGGGGGCCAGAAATAGTACACGAGGGTATCATTCAAAAGCCAAAGCTCCCCCTTCTTCTCCCTCGCCAACTTGTCTGCAACTTGCGCGATCTTTCCCCTTTTATTCAATATTCAATTCAAACCCACATACACTCGTTCCCACCTTCCTTCCTCGCACCACCTTCCTTCACCACATATAGAGGAGAGAGAGAGAGAGAGGGAAGCAGAAGAAAACAAGGTGCAACTTGCAAGGGGTATACCCTTTTTCTCCACTTTAAAACAGCCACTTGCAATTCTAGCAACAAAAAAAAAAAAAAAAAAAACAGCCACTTGCAAAGCTGGATTGATTAATCACACAAAAGAGACCCAAGCAAGTTGCGCCTCTGCTCTGAGCTAGCTGTTGGATTCCCATCACCTCTTATTTCTCAATGTTTTTCTTTTCAATTACACACCCCCAACTTGTCCTTCCTCGGAAAGACACTGCACCCGAAAATACATTCATCAATTTAAGCAAAAAAAAATGAAAGAAAATCATCCCATTTGCTGTTATCAAATTATTTCTGATGAACCCATCTGTTCATTTAACGAGAAGAAATTGCAAAAAAAAAAGCCATTTATATTGGGGTTGGTTTTGTAAAATAATATCTGCTTTCTTGCCCACAGGAAGGCAATCCGGCTTAAATTCTGGAAGTTCAGAGCACGGCATGTCCACCTTTTCGCGTGGTCGTTTCTTCTTTCTTCTTTTTTTAACCCCCAAAATTTTACAAAAAATAGCAATCCAGTCCTACATTCGCTCGCTTCCTCTCATGGGATCCCCACTTTAAACGACAATAAAAGTACCAACGAAAAAAATAAGAGAAAGCTCTCCTAAATGGCATTGCATGCAATTATAGAAAACAAAGAAAAAAGGAAAAAAAAATTCCAGAAATGCAGTATGTCATTGCTGTTATTGATAAAAATTCACAGAAAAGGGTGAAAAAAAAAAAATAATTCAGATCAAGACTAGACAAACCCTAAAAGACCAAGTGCAAGTAATTTTAGTAATAATAATATAGAACCAGACTTGGATTGGAGCGAAACGTTTCTTGATCGGCGACGGGCAACACACACACATCGGCTACTCACAAAAAACCACGGGCGTATCAACAGGGAGTCCGGAACACTCGAAGAACACGTTTATAATAACTAAATAATAAATCGAAAAGAGAGAGAAAAATATAAAGGAAAAGGTCAAAAAATCACAAGAATCAAGAACGGATGCGAAACAATCGATCGCTCACGAAGAGAAGGGTGTGTTGTTCTTGTTATTGTCGTCGTTGATGTTCTTGGCCAAGTTCTGTGAGATCTGAGAGAGGGACTGGAGGTTGCAGCGGACGATGGTGTCCGCGAAGACGCAGGTCTCTTCCTTGGTGTTGCCGGGAGGGACGTCGACGACGTACGACTGGACGACGACGGTGCCTTCGCCGTCGCCTTCGCCGTCGCCAGCGGTGTGGAGCGTGGTGACGGACCTGTAGTTGGCGAGGCGGTGCTCGCCGCCGACGACGCTGAAGCTGATGACGTGGCGCTCGTCGTCGAGGATCTCGAGGCGCTCGGTGCTGTTGTCGGCGGGGAGGCCGGAGACGACGCGGATCTCGCGGAGGGTGCCGACGCCGCCGTCGCCGGCGAGGACGTGGCAGCTCTTGACGAAGTGCTTGTAGGCCTGGGGGTTGTCGAAGCGGCGGACGAAGGACCAGACGGTGGGGAGCGGGGCGTCGATGCGCTGCACCACGGCGGAGCAGCACTGGTTGGGGCCGACGGCGTAGGTGTGGTGGAGGGCGGCCGCCTCGGGGACGGGGCACGCGAGGGGCGTGCGCTCCGGGTAGTCGTGGCACATGGTGGCCGTCGTGGCGGCGGCCACGGCCTGGGTAGGGTCCGGGTTGATTCGGTGGAGGAGGACGGAGGATGGAGGGGCGTTGGAGGGCATGATTTCAGGATAGGGGAAACCAAAATGGTTGCTTCTTCAACTTCTGTTAGAGAGGGGGTGGTGGTGATGGTGGTGGCGAGAGAGAGAGATTGGTTTTGGAACTTTCAGAGAGGTTGATGAATGAATTTGTAAGGTTGGTGGGTAAAATAGGCATACTTTTTGTAGGCTACTTGTGTGTATATATATACATGTGAATAGAAGTGTGTGCGCGTGTGAGAGAGAGGGTCACTTTCCAACTGCCTCAGAGGTGGCTGCGTTTGTTCTTTCTTCCCAAGTGGGTGATGTTGACACAGAGAGAGAGAGAGAGAGAGAGAGAGAGAGGAGGTGACCAAAGGGATTAATGAGAGGTAATGCAAGAGGGAGATAACAAATGCGAGAATGCTTTATATGACCGATATACGATTTGTGAAAAGCAGGAGATTCAAATTTAGACATGGAAGAAGTTGGTTTGAATGCATATCATGCGAGCAATGTGATGGTCGTCTATGCCACGTTCGCTGTTTGATAGTTATCAAAAATATTTTTTTCCGCGCGAATACGATGCAAGAGGGCGATTCTTTTTAATCCATATAGATTGTGACGCTAGTTTTTATTGTCACTTCTCTTTTTCTTGTAAGGCTTATCTGTTGATGGTCATATATGTTCACTAACCAACAGGCAATTTTCTCTGCCTCGGCTTAAAAATCCTCATCTAATCCGGAGTAAAAATGATGTCCTCTGAGTTATATTTTGTTCCTGAGTTTTGCGACTCCGTTTAGCTATGGTGTGTCGGTAATAGTGCAATGTTTCACTATTCATTTCTCTGCGCAAAATTAGCTAAGTTTATTATAACAGAGTTTCAACCCTTTGTCAATTATTAGGTACATGATCTTCCTTCCGGTATGTTCTTCGAATATTGCCTTCCATGACTTGAACTAACCAAGTAAATGAGCTCTTGTGCTAAATCTAGACATTTCTCGAAACATCATAAAAAAATATGACAGCACATATCAACCACCACCCTTGGATGAAAACTGAAAGGGTCACCATAAATCTAAATTAAAGCAGCCTACAATCTCCATGGTCCTTTGAACTATCGTATCAAACTTCAATCTCCCCCGACTATCATTGTCACCGTCTTCACAGAAATTCAGCTTCTCGATCCAGTGACCTTCTAATAGACCCCTCAGACTCAGAATCATTATCTCCCTCTCACTCATGTGTATAAGTCTCATGTGCAATCACTACGTTGTGTCTTGATCTGAAACCTTAGAGAATCTTGTAGACGAGCCAATTATTTTCGTTGCTTAGAAGAGATGTAACTCGCACTCTATCTCGCCTCGTGTCATAGTCTGTGCACCTTGAGAGTATCCAAAACTCCACCCTCAGGGGAGATCTTGTATCCAGCCCTATCAAGAGCACACGGCCAGATAAAGTTCTTTCTCAGCATTGGTACATGCCACAAAGCAGTCAATGTCCCACAACTCCATTATGTATCCTAATTTGAACTCTTCCTATTGATTACATCAAAAACACTCATATGTGTCATTTCACAATTTTTCACATGTCACTCACTTAGAAAACTCAAAGAGAGATAACCTTAACTCTTATCTTGGTTGCTCCATTATAACTTATGAAACTAGGTCAAAAATAAGCTTTTTATCCCAAGTTTCCCTTAATCAAATTGCCTTCAGGCGCCCGCTACATGGGCAGAATCAAGAGGTCTTTATGGGTGTCTAGTCGAGCGCCGACCCAATACCTAGAATGGGCTATTGGGCGGCGGCCGGCGGCCCAGGCTTTCCCAAGTTCCTAGCCCTATACTCCTGGTTCAAGCACGCCTCGAAAACGCCGTAGTCCGGCTCCAATCCGAAACGTTTCTTGATCGACATGAAATGGAAACACACTTTAACAAGAGCAACCCCTTCTTGTTAGAAAATCCAAAAGGAAATGCCATGAAAGAGTGATTCTAAAGTTCTTTTCTTGAAAGTTGACTGTAAGTTTACTAAAGGTGTTCCAAAAGCCACGGGATTGGGCAAGAGGCTGTTAGAGTTCAACGCGTTTGAAATAGATTCTTCTCCAAGAAAGAGAGGAACACCCAATGGTTTGTCTCAAGAAATTAATTATTCTCTTTATTATTTATCCAGGGCAAATTACCAAAGAAATTCTAAATCTATTGCACTTATGCCAATTCAGTTCTAAACCTTTTAATTTGTCCAATTTAATCTTAAATATTTTGACTATTTGCCAATTTACTTCTAAACTTTTCAACTGTGCCAAATGAGTCTAAAACCTTTTGACGATTTGACAATTTAGTTCTTCCGACTAATTTTGATTGAAAATCGCTGATGTGGTGGTCAACATCGGTCGTCATACATGGTACGGCCGACGCTCACGTTGATAATTTTTGTAATTTTAAAAAAAAATTCTTAATAATTTTCCTTTTTTGTTCTTTCCTTTTTTTTTCCTTTCTCTTGTTTCTTTTATCCTCATTTCCCTTTGCCAATCGCAAGCCTCAGCAATGACTGACATAGATCACCGACCACCAGCGAGGGCATCCTGGCCCTTGTCCTCACCGGTGACCAGGGGAGGGAAATAAGGAAAAAAAAAAGAAAATAAGGAAAATAACTCAAAATTTTCAAAAAAAGAAAAGAAGCAAAAATCGTCTACGTCGATGTCAGTCGTTCCACCTAGGACAACTGACTGACTGGACTGTCACATTAGCGATTTTTGACCAAAATTAGCCGGAAGAACTAACTTCGCAAATTGTCAAATAGCGAAATGTCAAAAGATTTAGGACTCAATTGGCAAAATTGAAAAGTTTAGAATTAAATTGGCTCAAGTACAATAGATTTATAACTAAATTGGTCAAATTAAAAAGTCTACGGCTGAATTGATGTAAGTGCAATAGATTTATGACTTTTTTAGTAATTTCCCATATTTATCTAGTGGGGCCATTACCTTATATGTCATACATGAACCGTTGCAATTCAACCTGCACGACTCAATATAAACATCTCAAAATGGTCCTGAGTTCTAGTCCTCGTCCATTCAAGAAGGGGTTTAGATCAGATTCCTTATTGTGAAATGAAAAATACTTCTCATATAAGCGATTTTTATTCACGACTCGTGGTGCAACTGAGCAAGATAAATGCGACAACCGTATTCCTATACATTTAAGAATAAAAGAAAGTACGGCAAGAATAATTCGATAATTTTCGAAAACTAGTCTATACGGTAATGGTAGCTGGTAATCTAGTACCAGCTTGCTCATTGAAGAAAGTATAAATAAATTGGTCATGGCCTGATCTCTTCTACTTCTGTGGCAGATTTTCACGATTATTTTTTTTTTCAAATTAAGCTTGAGCTGTGTGCATTTAGTCGTAGTCTTTAATGCTGTACAAAGGTAAAATAAAAAATAAAAATAAAGAAGAGAAGGGACCCTCAGACATAGGGGCATGGCACTTTGCTCATGAGGAGATGGTCCCGGTTTCATTTCAAAATTGAAAATAAAGGGCGGCCCTCTCAATTTCTATTGTTTAAGAGCATTAAATCTCAAGTTGGAAAATAGAATAATAATTGCTATTAAATAGGAAAAAAATAAAAAAAAAAAAAGCGACAAGTGGTCCATGGCTCGACCTTGATCATTGGGGAAAAAAAAATAATTGTCGATCGATCTTAATCATCCGCTCTGAACGATTGCACTACCTCCATTGCAACTTGATGTCGACCAAAAAAAAAATTTGTAACTTGATCTTTTTGTAAATTAATAATTGTTTTGTTGATACCTAAATTTCCAACCTTTGGCATCCCCCAAGTCAATGCCTCGCATTCTTACAAAGCATTGTTTCATACAATGTTTATTACATGTTGGATCACCTACTTTCATTATTTTTTGTCGTGCTCTCTCATATGTTTCGGGGACAGCAGAATAAAGGCTCTTCGATTCTCCCACGGAACACTGTACGTGGTCATAAAGAGTGTCGAGAGGTTTGGTAAGTAGCTTATTGGAAGTTTTCGTCTAAACAAAGTTTAGTAACTAATGACATTAATTATATCAAATCCTAATACTAAGTACTAACTGTGCTTAACTTCCATGACCATTGACTTTGGGACCAATATAAAACACCTACTTGTTCAATTGACTCGTATTAATATAATCAACGGATAAACCTCCCCCAAGTCCGATTGTTATTTGCAATCTTGTGCGAACATAGGGAGGCGCTTCTCAAATGAGAGAGCCCACAACTCCGTGCATTACAAGGCTCACTATCTTTGTGGAAAGTTAGCATAGCTTATTCATTAGTATCGAGTGCACTAAGAGGTGATATAAGGGAAAGGAAAGGGGAAAATTACCCAATCGATCCTAAATTTATTATACGGATATCAATTCAATTTTAAACTATTCAATTTTGTCAATTTAATCACAAAGCTTTGCGTGAAATTTCGATGAAGTCCTTCCAGTTGGTTTTTGCTGGAAATCGTTAACCATCTTAAGTAGCACATCACCACGTCAGAGTGATTTCCGGCGAAAATTGGTTAGAATGACTACATTGAAATTTATGCATAAATGGTTAAGACTAAATTGACAAAATAAGAAAATCTATGACGGAATTGGCATTTGCACAATAAGTTTAGGATTTATTGGATAACTCTCCGAAAAAAAAAGTGTATTTGTGTAGTGAAAAGGAGCACTTCAAATATTCAGTTGCCAAAGAATATTTGATGACTTAATTGTCTGAATAAAATTAGCTTTAGTTAAAATGTTATAGGATATTATTAACGAGTGCTCGAAAAAACCTGTTAAAAACTCAAATAAAGAAATTTGATCATTTCCTCTTTCCATAGCACTGGGTTCGCCGTGTTCGATGTATTGAAAATGAATATCTTTCTTTTAGGTATGACCTTGAACTCGAAATCGATTTTGTGATCTTCCGTCATGAGGTGCTACTCTAGTATCAAATGCAATTGTCTATTGCAACAAGGATGTGCCAATTATTGTCCATTCCATTTTGACTAGCGTCAATTTAGTCAACATGGAGCACTCCCAAAAATCAATCATCAAAATAATTGGGCTCTCAACTTGCTGAAGGAAAGAGGAAACAAGATGAAAGGATAATGAAAGTGCTTTTAAGCCTAATCTAGTTTAATTTGTTTCGCGAAAAATGAACGATTTATAAATATTTGCTAAAAAATGATCACTTATATTACTTGAAATAATTAGTCAATGAAAAATATTTTCATCGTCGATATCAATTTATATTTTAAAAATTCCGTGAACGATGAAAATATTTTTCGTTCATTCATTTCCGTAAACGATTATTTTTCAAAAAATATTTTCCAAACTATTCATTTTTTGCGAAATAAATTGAGTCTAAATACATCTTAGGGAAGCAAGAGGACCCAATTGAGAAATTTTTCTATTTGAGTGATTGAAAGCAGCGTTTACTCCCCCACGCCATGCCAAAGCAGGCCTCTCTTCGTTTCACCATGTTCCTCCAATTACATCCTCGTCTTTCTATCTGCCTCGACGTGATCCGCTTGTGCTGCTCCTGTCTTCTTGTTTGGCACATGAATCAACAGCCATATGGGGTTTGGGACTCGTGCGTGGTGAGCCCCAATTTTGTTTAGGAAGAAAGTAACACGCGACAGTGACATGTCGATGTGTTTCGGTAATTCGATTGATTGGTGGTTGCATGAATGCTTTTTCGCGATAATTTTGTCGCAAGGTTATCTCTCCAAAGAATCGATTGACCTCCTTTTCGGTGCAAGTTTCAAAATTATAGTATATGTGGACACACACCGTACATAACATTCTCTTGCTCTTTTTTTTCTCCGATAATATGGTTTTTTTTCCTCTCATGAAACTGTTAGAGATAAACACCGATAATTATCTAGCTGGTATTGTCGTGCTAATTTATCATGCGGGATGATCGTTACACACTGAAGTGTATGTATCTCGACATATATGATCCGAAAATATTTTGAACTATGCTTCCACCCTTCTCAAGTGACCCTTTCTTCAGTACATATACTCCCACTTGCATATATATTATCGTTCAAAAGACCATCTCTCATCTCCTATTGGATTCTTCATTTCTTCCTCATTTGCCGGCTGCTTCCTCCCACTTGGGTTTGAATACATCCACCACACTCATATTTATGGTCAAGTGCACAAAGCATTGACATCATCTCTTACGTAACAAAATAACAAAAAACATGTAGAAAGTTTGAGCAATTCTGCGTCAATACACATGAGCGTGCGGGTGCACTTATAAAATATATTTTAGTCAAATTAACAAAAAAATAGTTTATAAATGACATTGTCGATAAGGAAACAAGAATTTGCAACTAGGCTGGGCGTTCCGGGATGGTACCATATGTATTGGACGGCTAATGGAAAGCATAGGGTACCCTTGAGGGCCGATGCTAGTTATTGATATTAGTACCGATTGTTTGAAAATTTAAATTTGTATGGTGTAAAATTTAATTATTTTTATCACTTCAATAATTGAGGTGAAAAGCGAAATCTATTTCCTTCTTCCGAATGGCAGTTCTTCAACTCAAAAGGGTGGGAAGTCAAAAAGCTAGCACTTGAGCCGGATAAGAACGAAGATCAAAGAGAAAACAAATATTGACCAGGGAAGAAAAAAACATTAGGGGAAAAAGTCAAGTCTCATCATAGCCTGCGCAATCGGTTTTGGAGTCTTTTCTAAATATTTGTTATTATGTAATGATATGTGGACAATGAAAGCTTTGGTTTTTTGAAATTAATTTATTTTTTCAATGTGCTGCTAACTGTAGGCTCATAATATTATAAGGGAAAATTCCAAATCAGAAAGTGGGGTCAAATTCTAAAAAAAGATCCAAAGTAGACATAGTATCAAATAAGGACATGAAATACCCAATCGGTCTCAAATAAGGGCCCGAAGTGCGCAATTAGTCTCAAAATAGGGTCTGAGTTCGCCAGCCCGTCAAATGCTCACCAGCCTGCGTGCACGTTACTGTTCCGGCGACCGGAAGAAAGATAGTTTCGTTTTTTTTCCTTTTTTCCTTTTTCTGTTTTTTTTTTCTCTTTTTCCTCCCTCCGCCGGCCATAGCCGGGGCTGGCGGAGGTTGCCAGCCTCAGGCGGAGTCCCTTGCCCGACCCTGGCGAGGGCGGCCCTGGGTTTCCCTCGTCGGCGTCGGGCGAGGGCGGCCCTGGGTTTCCCTTGCCTGCCCTCGGCAAGGGTAGCCCTGGGTGTCCCTCGCCGGCGTCGGGTGATGGCCGCCCTCGCCGGGGGCGAGCGAGGGCGACCTTGCTCTCGCCGGATCTGGCGAGGGTCACCCTCGCCCGCCCCCGGTGAGGGCGGCCCTGGGTTTCCCTCGCCCACCCTCGGTGAAGGCAGCCTCCGCCTAAGGCTGGCAACCTCCACTGGCCTTGGCTATGGCCGGCCGAGGGAGGGAAAAGAGAAAAAAAAAAACAGAAAACGAAAAGGAAAATAAAAAAAAAAGGAAAAAAAGAAAAAGACGAAATTATCCTTCTTCCAGTCGCCGGAACAGTAACGTGCTCGCAGGCCGGTGAGCATTTGACTGGCCGGCTAACTCAGACCCTTATTTGAGATTAATTGGGCGCTTCGGGCCTCTATTTGAGACTGATTTGGTATTTCAGACCCTTATTTGACACTATGTCCACTTTGGACATTTTTTTGAGAATTTGGCCCCACTTTAGGTACTGATTTGGAATTTTCCCATATTATAATTCGTCCAATTTGAAACATTAAGATTTTCTGTGGGATAGTGTATTTAGTAATTGATTCAATACTTTTGTTCGGAAAGGTAACTAATGTAGATGGTTATTTAATTTTCAAAAATTGAATTTATATGTGACAATTGAATTGCATAACTACGCTTGTAGAATAAAAAGAAAGTTTAGATTTTAATTACGACTTGCATTATTATTATTATTTTTGGTCAGAAAAACTTGCATTATTTTGGTGATAGTTATCAACATAGCTAACAAGCTTCATAATATAATATGTTGCCGTTTCCTTATAATATATTAAGTTGAAGCGTACACGTTGGCTTGGGGTGAAATCATGTATGCACATAAATTCACCTATGGTATAATTTATAACCAAGAAAATTGTATATACGACCCCACACGATTTGTATTACTTATATGTTATCATCAAATGTTGCAGCTGTACATTTATTTACAAAATAATAAAATGAAATGGATTTGTTGTCTATACCATACACTCCATTGAAATTACCTTACATAATCAATGCTGAAAATTTGTGTCCAATGCGCATTTAATGGTTGAGTAAGTGAGATGACTATTTTTTTTTTCCTTCTAATCAATCCATAGAGTATTGAGAAGGGAGTGAAGATTGGGACGATGTGGCTCGATGACAAAACTCCGTTCTTAACCACAAAATCCAATTTGCACTATTTTCTATCTTTATAAGAGATTAGATTTGATAGAGGTGAATAGAAAAGAAAGGAAGAGATCTAAATAATTATTATTTAGAGAAAAAAAAGAGGGAGGGATTTGATTACAACATGTTAATTACAAGAGAAAAGAAGCGAAATGAATATACTATATTTGACTTAAGTGTCCTTTATGCAAATAGAACTAAATATAAGATTAAGTGTATAAATATAAAAGATTGAAAATTGTATTTACTAGTCACCTCACCTCTCCCAGTTGCTCAATACTAATGGATTTCTAGGGTTTTAAGAACAGTAAAAAGTTACTCCGAGAGTGTTTTTTTTGCAGAACATAGATGATTTGGAAAAAAATTTCATAAAAATAACACTTGTATCGCTTCTAAAAATGAACGAATGAACGAAAAATATTTTCATCGTTTATGAAAATGATTAGACACAAATTGTTGTCGATAATGAAATAATTTTTATTGACTAACTATTTCAAGCAATACGAGCAATTATTTTTAAGAAAATATTTTTAAAATCATTCATTTTTCGTGAAATAAATGGAGCCAAGAAAATGCAAATCGCTTCTAATTCTCCCCTTTGTTCTCCCTTAGTTTATCCAATTTAGTGACCACTTTTAGAATGATCGCTCTTCTTTCCTAGTCTCCGCTACCAAAACACCGTCATTTTGCATAGTCATGACATCCTTAAAAGTCGAATCTTCGAGAATTATATTGCATATAGGCAGTGTAAAAATGGCTTTCTATTACTGTCCTTGTTAGATGATCTACTGTTGTATGTATTTTGGATGTTATATCGCAACCAAAAATCAAACACCTTGTCGATCAAATTCACATTCATGCATATGGAACGAAAGATCAGAACTGCCTGTTCGTCAGCCAGTTTGCGGTCTGGCCATAGGCTATGTTGAAAACGTAGTGACCACAAGAGAAAAGGCAAAGGCCAAGCAGAGATTGAACACCGCCCTGTTAACAAATATACCACCGATTTGTGCTGTAAAATTTTCTCCGTTTCTGTCCATTGAAAAAAGGCTTTTGAGATCTCCCATGGATTATTATAGCTTTGGCATTTTTTATGGTGGCCATGTTAGTTGACTGCTCAATATTCTAGATGTTGAAGCTTGATATGGGAATCACGAACTCGGTCTGAAACTCCACTGAAGAATTGATCTACACCAGATCAAACGGGTGAGGGTGTCCGGGTTTTGTGCCCGGATTGGCCCTCCGATGCTTAAGTTAACATTGGAAATGAGGGTAATTTAGAAGGTTGATGGAAGGATGGGGAGAGACGCTTTCCTAGAAAGAAAGAGTAAATTGGAGAGAGCCAGTACCTGAGTGTTCACGCTATTGTTTGTGTTATTGTTGATAGGTTGTCAATAGTGTCGAACATGTGACGCTCTGTAGATGACAAGTGGTGAAAGGGCATCACAAGTTGCGTTCATATCGTTTTGGGGATCAATACATGTCTAACGTTACAAATAGTGGTAACAACGGTACATTCTCTAATGAAATAATATTAAAGTGGTGTCTTGTCAAGATCAGCCTATCCGATAATAAGATGTAACCGTCACATCGAATACTTGAGATGCATCTGTCGATGTTATATATACTTGGCGACGCTATCTTGACACTTGTCAAGGGCCGATTGGCTAGGAAGCCTTACACTGACCACTAAATCTAGTAGACTATAACCCGGCCGTTGGACAGTGATGTAATCGTTTCTTTGCTTCCAACTTTGTTTCCTTCTCGTTCTAAGTTGCTCTTCAAGGTCATCAAATGGCTGGTTCAAGCTCCCAACCCAGTGTCACTCTGCCCGCGGGTCAGTCTTCCTCCTCACCTTTGAAATCCTCAAATTAAGGATGGATAAAGCTGCTTGTATGTATTATCTTCTTCTTCTTTTTACGCTAGCGATGTATGATTTACTTTTCCATAATAAGTTATGAGAATTTAGCATAACACTTTACAACTAAATTTTATAGGGAAATGAGTAGAGAACGGTCCCGTTATTTTCACAAAATGAACGGTCAATTGCTAGCCCCCAGTTTTAAAGTTGGAATGTGGGATACCAGCTTGCCCCGCCTTTCACATTTTTTGTCTCTGACTTGGTGGAATTTCCACAAGTTTAAAAAGGCACATAATGAGAGTTTTTTTTTTCATTTTTTTCAAAGAAACAAATGATAATATTCAAACAAGATGAAATATATTTTCCTATTTTATTTAAAGAAACAAATTATAATATTCAAACAATAAGTAACATATGAAGGATTCATTGCAACTTTTAAAATAGTGGATATTTTCTCTGAACAAAGGTTTAAGAAGACGGTGACAAGAGAGGGAGAGAAAATGACTTTTCGGCTGCTTCATCATTATTCTAAGATTGATCTTGTAATGTTTCAAGTCCTTGCACATCTTCATCTATGAGATTCAAATACACAGGGTAATTTTTTCGTCTACTAATTTATTATTTGTATTTTGATATTGTCTTTAATTCACCTGTTTTATATAGAATTGATATCACTAGTCTTGATTTTAGGTCATCGGAGAATCCCTCTATATCAATTTGATTTGATTGAAAAGAATGAGGAGTCATTCAATGCACAATGAATTTGTTATTAGTTATAATGTCAACATTTCAAGTGTTTTTCCTTTTTGAATTTTAATAGATCTTTACAATGACATTAATGATTTCCTTTTAGTTAGTTTAATATTTTTCTACTTGTAATTAGCTATATTTAATTCAATTTGTTTTCTTTTTATATTCAAGAAATTTCACTTACTAGAATTGGTGAGGGTTTCCCTTTTAGATTGGTCCTTCTTGCGCCTTTTTAAATCATCTAATCTTAAATTAAGCCAAGAAAAAAAAGGCAACAATGGAAAGTCAAAAAAAGCTTAAACCAGACGAAGCAGTGTGCAAGTTTCCTCCATTAAAAATTGTGGCTAGTATTGTACCGTCAGAATTTTATTCTTACGGCACCGTTATGGTAGCCGGGTCCAATTTTATATTATGAAATTATTGAGTGATTAAGAGCTTGATCGGAATACAACAGGTAACATTTTAAATTACAGGGCTTCCAAATAGGGTGGCTTCGGATGCCATGCCCAAAACTATTTGAGCATAGTGAACCGTATGGTGCTTTTATTTCACTGAAAATTTCTTTGATATTGATTTCTTGAAAATCAATATCAAAGAAAATGGTTAGTTTTCATTATTTGATAGTCTAGGGTAAGTAATTTTCTTCTTGCTAGAAAATGAAGTTATTTTTCCCCAATCTAAGCTCGCTATTTTCAATCATTGGAAAACATTTTTCGTAAATTAATTAATTTTTCTTCGTCAAAACATCAAAAAGTTGGAAAACTAATATTGAAAAATAATTTTCCTTCAAATAAAGGGATCCTTAGACGAGACGGTTTGCGAGCGTCCTCGAATATCAGCAAATAGAAATACATTCAGATACCAATAGTCATCGAAGTTTTGCATCTTTGCCGGAAAAGATTCCTTCTTTCGTCTCTTTTTAAGTTTTGATAACGTAATCTTTTCTTCAGTCACTCTACAGGACTCTGAGGCATCTGATAAGATTGGAAGACTTGAAAGTACTCGAATCGAATATTCTCATGAATGGCGTCGTATCAATCGTTCCTATCCTACCCAAATAAACGACGAACTTGACGATGCATATGCACATGCGACATGTTTAAACGATGCATGCCAGAGGACCAAGGGAAAGAGAATGTTAGAGGCCAATCTGAACGCGAGCGCATGCAGTTCCATGATTCTTGCATGGCATGGTCGTATGACGAACTGGGCTGGTCGGAACTCAAGATTCTGCATTAAAACTCTTTTTGGTATTCAGCAGACTGAACGCGAGGACAGGGAGTTTCTAACACTGTTAAGAAATAATTCTTGCTCTAGGACTTCTGTTTTTCCTTTTCAGTGCGTCTGAATCATTGAATGAACGGATGTTTTATGCCCTACGTGCCTTATGCCTTGAATCTAACAATTGAGATGCTTAGAAGCGATGCTCCCTGGTCATGTGAGGAATACTCGAAAACTTACGGCATCTTGACGTGTGCCTGATTGGAAATCTAATCAGGTGAAATCAATTCCCATCATGTCTGTCAAATGCTGAGCTACTTTGGCAATGGCATGAATTCCCGCGCAATGTTTCTGCCGTATAAAACGAGATTTGGAGGATCAAACATGCATGTGAAGAAGGGTCGAAGGGTTGGTGGGTTTGATCGGAAGGTTTGGCTCGCTGCAATTGCGAGGGCTCTCGGCTCTGGTCGCGTTTCGCTGTCCAAGAAGAAGATGGCACCTTGACCTTTTGAGGATGGAAGAGGACACTGTCCGAGAAGAAGATGGCACTTGACCTTTTGAGGATGGAAGAGGGCACCTGATGTCGAGGAGTCGTCGTCACCATGTTCAAAGACTGATAAAATAAGACAGAGAAATGAAGACTGCTTGTGGGGATTCGAATTCCGCTCAACTCTACGGAGTGTTAGTCCCCAAGCCACGAAAGCATCTTCTCGTGGGGTTTGTATTTTCCATTCTAGCACCAAACCTGATGCGTCATAGAGATTGTGAGATTAGGAAATTCGTTTTCTGGGATGTGTATGGAAAAGTGTTTGCTGGAAGTGATTTTAAATGGAAAGTGTGATATGAGATTTGCTTGGATGAATGTAAGGATATGATAGATGAAGTTCACCATCGAAGTATAAAGGAATAATTCATCAACCAAGGATACAAAACTTGAGCTCACGAGAGTAAATTGGATAAACAACCAAAAGGGAATTCGCTCACTAGAGAGGAATTATTGTGTATTATCAATTTTAAATCTGAATTCATGCATTTGAGAATTCACCTCTATTTATAGAGAAAATGAGACGCAGAAACTAGTCCAAACATTAAAGACATGAGAACTACCCAAATATTAAAGACAAAGGAACTCGGAAACATGGGAACTACCCAAATATTAAAGACATAGGAATGATAAAACATTAGAACTCGTGGGAACTTGAATTTTGACTGTCACCGTGTAAATCATCCTCCAACCATGCCGATCATTTTGCATTCACACCTCAAGTGCTAGAACGCCCATCTTGGACATCTTGGACCCATTGGATTAATTTGTGGCCGAAATTCCCTATTGTTTGCATAGTTAATGGATGGGCTCGATCAATTGATGAAGTTTGATCAATGGGAATCCCAATATCTCCCGCATAAAAACCACGAGGCAGAAAATGCTAAATTGTCTTCCTCTAAAAAATTACCAAGCAAGCCCTAATTCTCGAATCACGAACCATAATCCTAACATCGAAAACCTCTTTGCGAGATCCTCGCACCCATTTTGCCACCTCTAGATAGGATTATGGTAGGTCATCATAGTTATTGACTAGACCTAATCAATGAACGTGCTTGGCTACTTATTATTGGCCCGCTGGCCAGCTTAAACAAAAATCGCGACTTTTATCAATGAGCAAATCGAGCCTTCGATGGTGCATGACCTTCCTTGACGAAGTATATTATGAGTGAAGTTAAGCAAGCCAAGAGTAGGGGAAGCAGCGTAATGGCTATAATCAAGTACTGACCCATTCAAACCCTAATGGAATGTAAACGAGTTTGGGATTTTTGGCGACGGGACGGGTTTTAGGTACGCCATTAAAAGCCCTACACAGGGTTTGGATCCGGTATTGAAACCGGTATGTATTAATGCTTATTTCTTACATAATCCTTAAATTGTGTAACGAATATAGATGATTATAGGCTTTCGGAACTTTCGAAGATTTACCTTTCGAGCATACTCGAAAACCTTTAAATTTGATAAATCATTTACCCCCATAATCCATAGTATGTTAAAGGAACTCAAGATTCTTACATAGTTTTGTGAACCCGAAACAAAATTTTAAGAATGGCTTTTCAATTTAGGATTGTTAGATCTTAAAGTCTTCTCAGTTCTATATTCTGCGATCGTGCAAGTTTCTTAAATGTAAATCTACGATGATAATGAGCTTTGAATGAAAGGACGACCGCATGCAACTCGTGCGGCTCCCACGTCTTCTTTGCGTTCGTTTTCAAAGGCGGTCCCTGTTCCAGTCCACACCTGACCCGATCTCGCCCTTTGAAAATTTCTTCTAGAACGGAACCCGGGACCGCAAAAGTCCGAAGCTTCGCCGTAGTCGCATGGAAGACCGCGACGGCTCCTCTGCGTTCCTGGTCTTCCGTCTGAAAGTTCTTCGGGCCCCCTTGCGAGCGAGCGAGCGAGCGAGAGAGAGAGGGAGACGTCTTTGATCATTTTGGGCTGAGGGAACTGGGAAGCTGATAGCTTGTGGCATAATCGTCAAAAGGGTCGGATTATCAGGAGGGGGAGACGTGTTTCATCATTTTGGGCTGAGGGAACTCGGAAGCTGATAGCTTGTGGCATAATCGTCAAAAGGGTCGGATTCTTGAGAGGAGGAGAAAGTCGGGATGGATCAGATAATGAGCAAGGTGGGTTCGTATTGGTTCAGCCAGAAAGCTAACAAGGAGATTGATTCCGTCGGCGATGATTTCACTGTAAGTACCCCTGTCTCTCTGTCCCTTTTCGATTTTGTAATTCGTAGCTTCTGTTCATGTTGATCCGGTGGTGAAGTTGCTTCTTTTTGGACGAAATCGACATGTTTGGAAAATAGCTTCTTTTGTGGGTTTTGTTATCCTTGTCTGTCGCGATTGTATTTTGGCAATATCATTATGTGTTTTGTCTGATCTTACTTGTGATTAATACAGACTTTGAGTGACGGATGGCACAAAGCAATAATCGTCGAATCTTTTCATTGTGTCTGCATGTCACCTACCTTGTGAATCAGTCTGACGTAAACCAATCTGTGTATGATTGGCATCTCTTGCCCTTTCTCTTACATCGCTTATCTGGTTCTTGTAATCGGAGAAGAGATGGATTAAAGTATTTTGCTCAATAAAATGATCCACTGGTGGTAGACTTTTTCTCTTTTTAGCTAAATATTCTCCATTTGCAGATAGTATGATATTGATTATTGAGAATGAACATGCAACTAACAATTCCTTAAGGAAATGGATGCTATAGTTTTGCTTTCATGCAGGTTCATCGAAGCTATACCTCTCTAACACCAATGTTTCCTCGATTGATTTTCTGTCCAACCATGCTAGTATTAGGAAGGAGAAAATTGTGTGGTTTGTTTGAGACGTGTTTCTGTAGTTAAAAGCACTGATAAAGTTTTGTCCAGATGCAGCTGAAAGCTCATTGGTTTTGAGTTGCTCATGTCTTTTATTTTGGTGAATTTTTATGGGTTTCTGAAGTGCAGTAATTAGTTTCTCTGCCCTTTAAGTGTCGTAATGGTGGACGCCAATGAACAGTGATGGCTTTGCCAATCAGGGCCTGAATAGGTGTAATTGTAAGTTAGGTCTTTATTCATGCATTTAGACAGAATCACATGTTAAAAACTAGAGGGTCTTTACTTAATATGTGTCCTGGCTTGCTTAATACATGATTTTGAGAAAAAGAAGTCCTATTTTCTCAGGTCAAGGTAGGTCTTGACAAGCATGTGTCAGACAGCATATGCATGTGATTTTGTAGATCAGTTATGACGTTTAAAATCCTTTGTTGGTTGGAGTTAAATTTACTGGCATAAAAATCTACAAAATGTACAAGACCTGTTTCTCTCTTACCCTGCACGCGTGCTCAAACACACGTGGGTATCTGCTCTCGCTTAGTGGTAGAAATCAGGGGAGAAAAGAAATTAAACTTGTTGTCATCATCATGTTCATAAGTTCATTAGCATACAATTATGCATGTTTTTTAAATATTTTTTTCTGATAACAGTTTTTCCTTTGAAAAACAGTCGATGTCAAGCAGCATCGAAAGTGGTACTAAATGGTTGGTCAACAAACTGAAAGGTTTGCTCTTAACACAGATCTTGTTTACCACTATTTGCTTGTGTGTTAATCATTAAGTTATGATGCTCTTACTCACCAGCTCTGCTCTCTGAAATTTGGAGAGCCTTCTTTGCATAACATAACCTGGCATATTGTTTGTACACTGAGAAATGTTGGCCTTATAGTACTAATTTATTGTCTTTTTCCTTTAACAAAAGTTCTCTTCACATTGCCAATGCGCAGCCTGACTTTGATTTTTCCCCCTAGTAAAGGTTCGTATGATCCTAATAAATTTTACAAAAATAAAATAATGATCCTCATAAATGTCCAAATATATGCTGATGCCCCAGCAGCAAAAAATTGAACGCTGATTAAAGGGTCGACGACCTTTGTTGAGTTCCTCAATGTGATATCACGGCTATCAGTTATCTCCTTGGGCATCTATTGCCACACCAAAAGATAACCATATGAAAGCCTCTTATTTCCATGGGTCACTTGCAATGAATCTGATGGCATGGTTGATTTGACCTGAACACAAATATAATGTGGTACTATAACTATAAAGACAACATGATTTTTTCTGTTTCATTAGAGATTTTGTGTATTGCATCCCTTGCTTTACTGGAGCGGTGCCTTTCAATATATAAAAAGAGTTGATGAGATAGACACGTCTTCTTAATTTCATTATCATAGGCTGTGCCAAGAGCATTCACTTCTCCAATATTTTACTGTTCTTAAATAGTTTTGAGATGCACTTCGCAAACAAAACTTGTAAAGAATGAGCATTTTACATCAGGTTGAGGGTTGTTCCTTTTGGTAGACTTATTTCTTTTGCATGAACCTCACTCATAGCTTCGGTTTGCAGGAAAGATGCAAAAGCCATTGCCAGATCTTCTGAAGGAATATGATTTACCAATAGGGCTCTTCCCTCGTGACGCTACCAATTATGAGTTCGATGAGGAGACTGGAAAGCTCACTGTCTTCATACCATCAGTTTGTGAAGTAGGCTACAGAGACTCCTCCGTTTTACGTCTTTCCACCACGGTGACTGGAATTTTGACTAAAGGGAAGCTAGCGGACATAGGAGGGATGAAGACAAAGGTGATGATTTGGGTGAAGGTGACGTCAATTTCATCTGAAGCGTCGAAGCTTCACTTCACCGCCGGTGTGAGGAAAACGAGAAGCAGAGAAGCTTATGAGGTTACTAGAACTGGGTTTACTGTTGATAAGTTTTGAGGTCTTTTCCATTTGGTTGAAGATCTTGGCGACTTGGTCTTGTATTATAGAGCTTCTGACATAACACGCGGTGCACTCACGCAGTGTACTTTATGATTGCTTGATGTAAGTAATAAGTATTCGAATTGTTCCTAAAAGTTAAAGTTAATAATATCTTTGTAATCTGGATGCAGCTATAGCTTCTGGAGTTCACTTGCTGTTCATATTAGTAATCATGTGTCAATGTCGAAGTGGTTCACTGGTTGTTCTTGGTAGCTTCTGATGTTATGCAACTTCAGCATGTTATGAAAAGTTGGCTTCTCTGTAGATCCGGTTGGCTTTGCTATTGAAGTTTGCTGCACCAGCAGTTGCAGGACTCGAGGCTCTTTGCAAATGGTGCACTATACTAAAATCAACAAGCAAGTTAATCTCTATGAAACTTTGTAAGAATTTAATTAATCTGATATTGTTATGGTATTTTGGTGCTCCATGGCGGGCCTTATGGGGAGTTGACATCTGGCCCATCCGATGATGGCCACGTCACTTCACTTTGCTTTAAATCTTTTGTTTTTTCTTCCTTTTCATGTCCAAGAAATAACTTCTTATCAATAAAGCTTAAAAAATACTCTATCTATTATGTGGTTACCACTCCACCTCACATAATTATTACTTTGATATGTTTTCTTCTTGAAATTTGTAAAAGAATTATTTATTCTCAATGAAAATAGATTGGTTAAAATAATAAATATCTAAAACCATTAAAATGATCACCATGCAAGAAAATTTTCAAAAGAACACATGAATATAGTATCTTTCTTTCCTTTTATCATCTTATATTGAAATATCAAATCAAAACCGATGACAAAGAAACTTAATCAATCTGACATATGTAGTATACTGTCGGAATAAGCTGAATATGCCGTCTGACAATGACCCGCCCTTTTTCGCACCCCTATGCGCCGCCGCCGACTAGCCTTCGTCGCCAACTTAAGAGGGCCAAAGTTGGGGCTGAGGCTGAGGAAGCTCCTGATGCTACGGCACAGGAATCAGGTTTTTCGGGTACTCCTCGTGGACCATCTTGAAGAGAATCGCTTATGGTTCCTGAGATCAAGAGAGAGGAAGTTGAAGATATGGAAGTCCCCGCGGGGGACTCAAATGCTAAAAGTGAAAGGATATGTCTGATGAACTAGTCTTTTGAATAGAGGAGAAGCAATTGAGACCAGTCATGTGAAGGTTATTGACCTCGACTACGTAAAACTGTAATGTACATAAAAGTTCTTCGTCAGAGACAAGGATCAGGCCATGCAGTTAAGGTAATCCACCTATTCTTATTTACTTTACTCATGCGTATGCTTGTTTGGAATTGCCAGGATGCCGGAAACAATTAAGTTTCGGGGAGTGGTTAAGGATCTAGATAAGCTTGCTGCCACTGATATCATAGTGGTTGTAGAGACTCGTATCAGTGGTTTGAAGGCTGAGGAAGCTATTTGGCGTCCGCCTTTTGCTCACCATGTACGTGTGGAAGCTCAAGGTTTCACAGGAGGTATTTGGAACTTACCGAAGCATTCTAGAGGCTGCATTCATCCTAGTTTCAAATACATGCAATTTATCCATGTTCGTGTTGTACAATCTGTTAACTACAACTGGTGGCTCTCATCCATTTATGCAAGACCAATAAAACAGTTTGGTTTACGATCTTAATATTCAAAAGAGAATGTAATGACTAGTCCTGTACCAAATCCTCCCCATTTCTGAATCAGTCATGTAGATCATTTCTTGGTTGGGATATGAATCTGTTTGCCCGTCGTGTGGTCACTGTCACAGAGAATGTTCAAGTCAAGCCCCTGAAATTTTGGAGGAAGTACCTCGGCATATGCGAGTTTTAGTATATGGGATAGTGGACCCAAAGCTCTTAGGCAATGGATTAGATACAGTAATTGTCTAGTATATTAAACACGAGTATTTCCATATTGCCTGAGATTTGGCTATTTCAGATCATCTTGTTAGGTTCAGGTCATGTGTTTATTTGAAGATCGACTTTGCTACCGACTGCCTCTTGTTGATTTCATTCAACCTCAGAAATCAGGTCAATTTTCCCCAATTCGAACCAACTACCATCATCTGCACAGATACTCAAGCGGTCAAAAACATTTTCATCGTAATCATGGTCTATATTGGCAAGAAATTTATACAAATGTGAGCCCCAGGAACAAAAATACAGGATCTAGCCGTCTTGCCTCCACAGGTAGTGGAATATAAGCTAGCTTCAAAAACGAATTCCTGGGCGTATAAAGTTGATCTAATCGACCAACATCATTTTATGACTTACAGTCTGTCTCCTTTGGCCTGAAGCAGAATCTCCAAGTCCAGCGTCTCCTGGTGTTGTGAATGCTAGTAGGAGGACGAGTAGACTGAATCATCTCCCACATCACTCTTATGTCTCCACATTCCTCACAAGACTCCATGTCCTTGTAAAGCATCATGAGGCCATTCATGTTCCCTTCAGTACATGTCACCCCAAATCAGAAGAGAAATTGTTTAAACCCAATGCTCAATCCAAACATAAAGCTAAAACTCTCCTGTTTCTTGTGTAGTGTGCGTGTGTGCGTGTGTAATAGGCTCTTAAGTTACCTTTGGCCTTGTATCTGTGGCATGAAGTGAAGTTGCGAAGCACAGACTTTGTTTGGAAGAGAAGTGAGTTTCCGAAGCATGACCAATTTCTCCACCTGTTCATCCTCATTTTGCTTTCCCTCACTCACTCACACTCTCACTTTCATTCACTTCCTTTTATAATCATTTTTCTCTTTCTCTGCCTCTCATCTCCTCACTTCACTCAACAAAACAATGCTAAACAAGCTATACAACAAACCTAAACAGACATGCCACTAAACAACACTGATCAGGACAGGACGCTCCATGCAATCAAATTCCTCTTTTATAAACTAAACATTATTAAAATGCAATGAGACACTAGTGCTTGTCCTCTTAATCCAATAATCATTTAGAAAAGTCACAAGGGTCCAATTTATTGCACCAAATGCTCTAGCTCATTGAAATAAACTTCATTTGAGATAAGTTGCTTATATATTCATACACAGCGAGTCACCTTTTATCATATGTTTATCGCAAGTAAAAAAGTACATGGTATGTCCAAACTTTAACTTCTTGTGTAGGTCCCGGCCATAACTAAACCAAACTACCCTTAAATAACTTTTTTTTAATGAAACTACTATTAGGTGAGGGGATTTCTTTGCACACTAGATCAGTCAAGGACTCATCAGTGTCAACTACTTTAGCTTATCATGACACTTTTCAGGGACTGTATTGATCTGGGTGAGGAAGTGTGGGGACCTTTAAGCAAACTCTTGCCAGAAGATAATGGCTTAGGACAATAACAGTACAAGATTTTTTAAGTGTGTGTGTGGTGGAGAATTAGAAAGAGCATACTAGGAACAATGACACATTTTTAAGCAGGCAAACATAAAAAAAGTTGCTTTGGAATTTTGCCGATTTCTCTTCTCTCTCAACCAAAGATTCTCAATTCTATATTTTTGAAATTTTGGAAAAACGAAAGGTGATGGGTCCCTGGTCAAACGGTTGGTTGGATTTTCTTTCAGTTCACTGGTGTTTGGGTGCATCCAGTTTTTCTCAGACTCTCTTGTGGGTTGTCCACTAGTGGCGTGATCAACTTGAAGTGTAAGCTCAAGAGATGATTAGACAAATGCAGAGGTACTGTCACTAAGCTTACGCTTGAGTTAGATTATCAAATTGAATGACCAATTAAAGATAGCAAGTCATGCATAATATCCCATGAATGACCACAAATGCCCCCTCGGGATGTTAGTGTATCCAGGCATGGGAATCGCTCTCACAAGCATCGGATGCACGGTTTGATTTCCTACCAGGGTGCTCTCGAGATCTCACTCGGCCTGCAGGGACGAGGAAACCCACACAGCTCGAGTGGTTTTTACCCGGCTGAAGGACTTGTGTGATTGCCCTGAATTTAATCTTCGGATAGCATAACAGCTGAGGATATCATAAACGAATTGTGTTTCTTTCACCATCTCATCGACCATGTTTCATTTCTTTTACTCAACCAAGTCTTTATGTCAGACGCAAGCCACTAATTAAAATTTGGAAGAAGAAAGATATCTGAACCAAAATGACGTCTAACCAACTTATTATTCTCCCACCGAAATTTGTTCTCTTTGTGACTTGGTTTATTTCTGTGTCAAAACCGTGATTATCTCCTGCCAAGTTCGAGACATTTCGTTGTCGGTTCCATGTTCTAGCCGATGATACGACACTGATGTTTTTTGACATGCGATGTCCCATTTGCATCGGAACGAAATGACGCGGAAACGAACATTAAGTATTGTTCTTGGAGTACCAGTTTAGTTCAGTAACCAAAGAAATATTTCTAATCTTTCAAAGCTTTTCCTAGTAAAGCTCCTATTTCATAACTCAACAAGTAAAAATGCCAAATCATTGAATAGACGGCCCAGAAATGAAAAACATGCCATGGCAGGAAAGGGTCACCGAAACTCTAAGATGAGCATCAACACGAACACTCCAAAATGGGTTGACGATATCCTGCAGAGCTTTGACATAATTACTAGTCACTAGAAAATCAATGAACTTACTAATTCTTGAGAATAATACCCCAACTTCTGTTACTCTTACCTGTTTTTGAAACACAAAATGCCTCCATGACACTTGAAGAAAATACTAAAGCTGAAGAAAATGGGTTGTCCATGCATCGGCACGTGCAGATTTTTGTGGCCAAATAATCGGAAGTGCCTCATCCATTCCTACAAAACAATTCTCGACAATGCATTGCATTACCTAGGTAACAGATTCTAAGCATAAAGCCTAAACAAACTTCTACACCAAATCATAAGAGAACAAAAAGGACTAGTCCAATTCCAAAGAAATAAGATTTGGGAGGATTGATTAATTTGTCTTGAGTACTATTAAATTTAATAGTTCAAAATATAAGAGGTGCAAGAATGAAAGTAGTCCAGACATGTCTAGAAGGAAAGCAAAACATTCTTCTCTACCATAACGTCCACTGCTTCCTTCGAATAGCCCCAAAATAATACTGATGATGAACAAATTATCATGAACATCTTTAAGCGGTGGCAGATGCTTGGGCTGCAAGCCTCTTCCTGGCCTCCTCAATGATAGACAGCTTAATACCTTTGCCCTTGGGAAGAGACACCCAGGGTTTTGTTCCTTTACCAATAATGAAGACATTGCCCAACCGAGTAGCAAACTCATGTCCTTGAGAATCTTGGACGTGGATGGTCTCAAAAGTACCCTTATGCTTCTCCCTGTTCTTGATGACACCAACTCGCCCTCTGTTCCTTCCACCTGTCACCATGACAACATTCCCAACATCGAATTTGATGAAGTCAGTGATCTTGTTGGCCTCAAGGTCAAGCTTGATGGTGTCATTGGCCTTGATCAGAGGGTCTGGATAGCGGATTGTACGACCATCGTAAGTGTTCAGATAAGGGATGCCCTTCTGCCCAAACTGGACAGATCGCACTTTGCATAGCTTAAACTGCAGATGACAACTTATTGTGAGCATAGAATAAAGCTTATTGCCATCTCCACTTCCACAAAGGAACAAAAGGATACTTCATATGAACAATTCAACAGAATGATAGATTAAGGCCCCGTTTGGTTCGGATTTGCAAATGAGCCTTGTGGAAATGCAAATACTTTTAACTTAAAGCCCCTTGGGGAAATGCAAATTGCGTTTGGTAAAAGATCCTTTGTAAAGCTACTTTGACCTAAGTAATATTTGGTAATTTTTATTTTGAAAAGGGCTTTTCGGTCTTTTGCTATTAAAAAAAAAAAAGCAAACCTTCGACAGCTCTGGCGAAGGGCTAGGGCTGATGGCGGCCGTCCCCTGAGGTCACGTGACCTAGGCGGCCGTCCGCTTGGGGTCACGCGATTCCGAGGACTGCCACCTGGGTCGCGCAACCCAAGCCACCGTTTCCTGGGTTGCGTGACACTCCGACGATGAGGCCTGAGGTCACGCAACCCAGGCAACCGTCACCTGGGCGGTCGTGCGACTCTAGGCAGCCCTCGCTATGGTGGCGCAACCTCGCCAGCCCCTCGCCGGCCCTTCACCATCCCAATCTAGCCTCGTTGGCTAGGGCTAGCCGCCCTCACACAAAGAAATGAACAGTAACAACGAGGGCAAAACCGACAAATTAAAGAATTAGTGAGGGTAGTTTGGGAAGAAAACAATTAGTTGCAGCATTTGCCCAAAGCTGGTAGGGCCTTCCCATTGGGAAGACTTGCCAAACACCCTAGCATTTCCCCAAGGGGCTTTGGAGGCTGAAAGCCCCTTGGGAAAGCGAAACCAAACAGGACCTAACACCCTTATAAAGTTAAGTCAGACAGAATACAGACCTTTGCCTCATCATCCCTAATGCTGTGAAGCCGGAATCTGCCCTTTGTGTCATAGAGGAGGCGGAAGTTCTCATTGGTCTTCGGAATAGACACAACATCTGACAAGACCATAAAATCCTCAATTATAATTGAGACTCGGGTGTCACACAAGAGATTATAACACAAAGCAAAATGACCAATGGTCCAGTTGCCCATCTATTTTGACCACCCAAATCAATCCTCATTTTACTCGCACCATTATATGATAAAAAATAGGATTTTCAGTTCCTTAACATTCTATCTTCCCATGCAGTTACATTAAACACACGTTATAAGCTTCAGAGACTGTCGCAAAAGAAAAAGGGAAACTATAAAAACCATCCTCAACTTTTGCCTCAATAACACTTTGCATCCTCTAATTTCAAAACCTATTTGCACCCTCTAGTTTCAAGATCTCTTACTTTGCATCGGACAGTTTCAAAAAGGACCCTTCGCACCCTGGCCTTTGTTCTCCATAGCTTCTTCCCAGGTGTGGTTTTTAAAACCGTAAGATGCAACGTGTATAATTTGACGTAGACGATGCAAAATGTAACATAAGACCATATTTGCGGATGATTTATGTTATTTTCCCCAAAAAAACAGTTTGATTATGCTCCATACAATTGTGGCACAAGCATAGTTTCTCCGAATGAAAGGGGCACTCTAGAGCACATGCATGAATATGAATATATGCATTATACATGATTCCTATACACATACAATGGGCACATGTGATAGCCAGCTATCTGTGGCAATGACTTAAATGCTTCAAGCTAGCTTTACAATTAACCAAGTATGTGGACACAGGCAACAGTAGGAATGATTTCACAGGAAAGATCAAGTGAATACTAATGTCATCTCGAGTCTTGGGTATTTATATATATAATTTCTGCCTGATTCCTAGGCAAGATGAGATGCACAGCTTCGGAACAGAAACGTATAGTGCACATACCCATGAAACCAGCAGGATATGTCTTATCTGTCCTCACTTTGTTATCAACAAGAACATGGCGCTGCATCAAGATGGCTATAACCTCACGATATGTAAGGGCATATTTCAGCCTGTTACGCAGGATAAGGATCAAAGGCAAGCATTCCCTTGATTTGTGGGGTCCAGACGAAGGTTTTGGTGCCTGCAGAATGGAAAAGAAAATTAAAAAGATATAATCAGAAGCACAAGAACCAAACTCCTACGAGAGAAGATCGGCTGAGGAGGATCACTTACAAAGGCACCTCCTAGCTTGTCAAGCATCCAATGCTTTGGGGCATTTAGCCTCTTCAAGTGTTTCTTCAACCCTCGAGCCTGCAATGCAGAGAGACACCAAGTGTCAGGAATCCAAGAATTTCATGTCAGAACATGCATGTCTATAAAGTGCCCTCATATAATTAGTAGTAGTACTTTGACTGTAGCCTCATTAATCATAAGAAAAGTAAAAATGCCGGCAACTTAAATTCTCTAAAATAAGTACCAACTTCTCTAGTCAGGATTCTTTTAGTAACCACCAATTCATAGTTGGATGTAAGATTTTCAAGGAGAGAGGGAGCAGGCTTGAGGAATCAAATTCTCAAGACCACAGATATGTAAGAAATCACCTAACCAAATCTTATCCAAATTTTTAGGCTACAGTCAAAAAATTTCTCTCCTTTTCATTTTGATCTTGCTTTGTGATATGGACCAATTCAATTATTCTTAAACTCTTTTACTTCAAATTCAGTCATGAAAATGCTCTTTATTCACTGACAGAAACTTGCAGCTTAAAGCGTTGGAGTGATACTTTCAGTTCTGAATTCACCAAATCAACAATTAAACTTAAAAGGGTAGTGTTAAGAAGAAGAGACATCCACGCTGAAATTGCATGCATGGAGAAAAAAGTTCTGCGCACCCCATTAACTGATACCATTCAGGATTACCCTCAGAATCGATCCCCATTTGCCCGAAATGGTACGACACATTAGAAAGCGCTCATGCCATCTGAGACGATGCAAAATTACAGAAGCAGCTATGCCCACCACTGCGAAGAGCCCGATAGGAGTTGCAAAAGTTAGAGATTCGCTAGACACCGATCTCCCCCCTCAAGTCACCATCAAAAGAAATACGCAAGCTTGCTCATAACGAGCTCGCGACTCGAACAATCAGTTCAAGTAACGAGACTCCGGCAGCAGCAGAGTTTGAAGTCCAAAACAAGATCGCCCATAACCGCCGCCGTATCGCTAACAGATCCCGAACACGTCGTCGAGCATCTAACTAGGGTTCGATAATGCCGGTGCCAAAATGAATCGTGGGCGCATCAAAATTTCTCGGAATTCAAACGAAGCGGGATCGAAACAAGCGAGAAAAAACCCAATCGAAGCACGAAAGGCAAGGCAGATTCGCAGCCGCAGAGAGAGAGAGAGATGCAGACGACCAGCGAAAGAAAATCAAGGGGGGGGGGAGAAGGCACTGACCATGGCGGAGGATCAGCTTGAGCTCGACGGCGGAGGAGCTGCAGAGGTCGCCGGCGGGTGAAGCTATCGAACGAGAGAGAGAGAGAGAGAGAACGACGCCGCGAGCTAAAACCCTACCTATTAAGAAGAACTGAAGAAGGGTGTTTGACCCTTTTGGGCCTGCTCTTGGGCCCAGGCCCATCGAATGGCCCAATGCTCCGGTTCAATAGGCTGCCGCTCCGGTTCAATGTTCATCACTTCTTCATTGTCCTTGAGTTTGGAAAAAAAAAATGAAACTTTCAAGCATGAATTGATGAGTACGTGAAAGAGGAATTGTAAAAATAGCTCGACGTGATTTAAACGTTTGTAGAGTTCATTGGGTGTAGTTTTGTTATTACGTGCTAACGACGCGTGCTTTTGATTATGCGTGCTATAAATTGCGACGGCTCGAAAAGATCGACTTTTGAAAAGTGGGATGTTTTTGTCAAGTATTATGTAAAAGAAAGAAGCGCCTCTCCCTCTCCGATGATTACAATTAGGGGTGTCAAAAAAGCCCGAGCTGACCCGGTCCAGCCTGACCCAGCCCAGCCCTACCCCGAAATTTTGGGGTCAGGCATTAGTTTTCTTTGGGTAAGGGTTTTTAAGTATAGGTATAGTTAGGGTCGGGCCGGACCGGATTGGGCCGGGCTGTTTTGATACCCCTGGTACTACACTAGTGCCAGAGAGCAAAAAGGAGGGGAGGAGGCGGTGCAGGGACGAATTGTTATGGAGAAAGCTCTCTAGATCTCGATCGAAAAAAACACAGATGCTCTTATCTCATGAGTTCCTCTCCCTTGGCCACCTTCGCCACTAGTCACCGCCGCCAGTCGCCGCCAGTCACCACCACTTCCCAATCGCCGCCTCGGCCATCGACAGGTGCTCTCATCTGTACGGCCGCCCCCCTCTCTCTCGCGTTCAACTAACCAACAATTATGTCTTCTTCGATGACAAAGACCAAGACGGGGTCGCAGGACCCGAGCGCCGAAGCCGCTCTCTCGACCCCCGTTTGAGGACGGCGGTGGGCTCGGCGGCGATGGCTGCTATGGCGACGTGCCTTGCAAGGAATGTGGGTCGAGAGATTCTGGCGACAAGTTGCTTCGACAAGTGCGATCTTCAGCTAGGCATCCCGGATTTGGACGGATCGCTAGTCCTGATGGCCTCGAGCCAGTCGAGGCAATCACAGAGCTTCGATATGCCGGGGAAGAAGTCGCGCTCGATGATCTTCTTGATCGCCGAGACGTAGGTGTCCTCATCGAGGACCGTGGGCCACTTCCGAGGATTCATCGGAGGAGGGGCGACGGTCGACGGAGGGGCAGCCTTCGGGGCTGTAGAGAGGATTCGCTGGGGGCCGGAGATGGGGATGGGGATGGGGACAGGAGATGGCGAGGAGAATGGCTGGGAGAGAGAAGCATCGTTGCGAGGAGAATGACGCTGTCCATCACCACCTTTAGCTCTGCAATTTGTCCTCACATAACTCAAGATGAGCTGGTTGGGGTCATCTAAATGAGGGTTTGGGATCGAACAAAACCACCTTGAGCTGATTTTTTTTCTCTAAAATACAAAAATTTCGAAAATATATTTAAAAAAAAAAGTTAAACCCAAAACCTGACCCGGACCGACCCGACCCTACCCTTGGGGTATATGCTGAATAGGGTCTTGGGTCGAGTCAGGTCGGGTCAAATGCGACCCTATTAGTTTCGGGCTGGGTCAGGTATAATAAAAACCCGATCCGACCCGACCCATTGACACCATTGATTACAATTGCGAGAAGCGGGACGAGACAACCTCTTAATCTTCGAATTCATCAAATGAGAAAAGACGATATCGACGTGTTGGCTATAATTCCGTTCGCAATTTCGATTAGATATACCTCTTCCCCCAACCTCTCACTCCGTCTCACTTTTCTTATGTATCGTTCCTTGAACGCAGAAGACACCCGATCAGCCCGACTTTCCCGAATGCCTACCACCAGCCACCGACGTGTCTTTTGTGTCCACGATAAGTTCCGATTTTTAAGGGGCTAGAACTATATTTTGGAAGGATATGTTTCGAAAGACATACTAGAACAAGTGTATGTACATCAATTTCGATTTATGGGATTATCATCAATAATATGATATTCTTCAACTTTTTTTGAAAAGTTGGATTTGCTCAAACTTGTTTGGTAAATCCCTCTACTTAGTACGGAAAATGTACACATCAATTAGCACGCACATTCTCAAAAGATCATCGCACGAACAAAGAGATCATCAACATACCGAAGTTGCACAATTTTTGTCCCTAAATCACCAGAATTTAAAAAAAAAAAACCAAAAAAAATAAAAGGTTCCTCCCGTGGACCAACCGAAAAAAAATGAAAATTTTGAAAAATTGGCTTCTCATCAGTCTCGAACGATGGAATGAATCAGAATAGAGGCCTCATCAGTAGTCGGACCTGCTGCATCCTCTGCTCACCAAATGGTAAAAACAAAAGAATTAAAAAAAAATTGACAGTGATTATCCATTCATTCCACAAAAAAATAAATGGTTTTGAAAATAAAAGAGCTGATCCTTAGATGTACCTGGAAGAGACGGAGGCAGGTGAGAAACGATGCTCTCGATGATGCCGCCACCGCCGCCGCCGCCTCTCTCGCCGCCCTCCTCCGTTTCCGACGTCGCCGCCGCCGTCTCGCCTCCTTCGGCCGCCCGATGCCTCTCTACCTCATCACCTCCGGCGGCGTCGGCAGCACTTCCTCCTCCCTCCTCGCTTGAGTGAAAGAAGCTGGAAATGAGACTGCTTATCACTCCACCGCCACCACCGACGGCTTCACTTTCGCCGCCGCCGCCGCTCTTCGCCCTCGAAACCCCGTCGACCTCGCCGCCTCTTCCGCCGTCCTCGACGCCCAAGACTTCGGCTTTCCTCTTGCCCGACGGCCGCCCCTCCCCGGGGCTCCCCGGAGAGACGAGGCTCGAGATCAAGTGACCGATGATCCCGCCGCCGCCGCCGCCCCCATTTTCTCCGCCCTCCTCGTGACCCACATGGCCGGCGCCGCCGTCGTGTCCACCGTCGGCTCCACCCGCCGCTGTCGCCGGCGGCTCCTTTTCCGGGATGATGGTGGAGAGGAGACTGTTCAAGAACGTCTTGCTCTCCGTTTTCTCCGCTCCATCCTCGGCTCCCTGCTGATGCTCGCCTCCATCGCTCTGGAATGAAGTTGGACTGAGATCTGGCGTCATGACTCCGTCTAGAAATCCAACCTTTGGAACTGGATAAGCATGTTCATGCAGAGCTTAAAAAACAGGAAAAAAAGGAAAGGGGACAAACGTCCTCGTCCAGAGCTTCGGTCGGAACTGCGAAGCCCCCCCCGGCTTTGTTACACGTTCTTCGTAGCGATTTGTCTCTTCCTGGCACCAATGGGGAGGCGACACGTCGTTTCTCGGCCGACGTGTCCCGCGTGGCTCGTATGGATTTCCGCTATAAGTCGGTGGCAACGCTAATAAAATTAGTAGTACCGAAGATATATCAGTTGATGGAAAATATATAATTCACAGATTTTATTTTGATCATCAAGTTGCGACAATAACCCTTTTTGAAGAAATCTGTGAAGATATCTATATCATAATGTTTGATTACCAGGGAAATCTAATTCCAGGAGATGGTTTTAAATATTACGTTCTTTATTTAGTTGCTCTGTAATTAATTATATGATACAACATAGTGTTCGAGATACTAATATCATACAACGATTTCATTGAGAATCGATATCTCAAATTAAAATCATCTCTTGTATCGTTTAAAAAAATATGAATAGAAAATTTTTTCATCGGTCACGAAAATAATGCTGAATAGATTATTATCGATGATGAAAATATGTTTCGTCGACTAATTTTTCTAAACAATATAAGCAATTATTTTTCAGAAAAATATTTTCTAAATCACTCATTTTCCGTGAATGAACGCATCCTAAAAGAGAATCACAAAAACTTAAGAACGCAAGGCGACACCCGAAGGTCTTTCAAGGAGTCTCAAACAGAACTTATGCCGGGAGAGAAGAAAGATAAAACAGATGGCAAACTTCACAAACTTTAAGTCTGCCCACTCCCCCATTCTCAATGTTATGCAGAATTTGCAGAGAGATACTGGAACAACAGGAAGCCCCATTCAATGCAAGATGCATGATGCCAATCCTCTCAATACAGAAACACAGGCAATTCATTCAACCTGACCAGCCCCAAATCTAAAGTAGATTTCACTTTGTTAGTCTTCTCTTCCCTCGAACGCAAGACTACAGACTACAAACTACAAACCTTGCATTTCAAGGGTTTGCCGGCATTATCGAACAACTAATTTCAAACTCAAAGTGAGCCATCACAAACATACGGGGAAAAAACAGAAGAACCTGCTTCCTAAACTGATGCTGCACAGGTTGAACCAATCAATAAAAGTATCTTAAGAGTATCGCTTGAACCGCAGGGCAACGATCATAGGCGATGCTATGGGTTTTTCCGAGCTCTACCATAAATGGCCTCCTCCTGCTCGGCTCTCTTTTGTGCCTCCCTCCTCTCCTGCCGTCTTGAATCCCTTGCAGCCGCGTCAGCATGGACTTTCTCCATTATTTTCGTAAAACCAGGTATGGTCCTGTCTAGTTTGCTGTACACTCTAGTGCTCAAGTTGAAGAAAATCCTAAACATTCTCTGAGAGAACAATAAACAAAGGTGAGGAGGGGCATCATGCATAAATAGCTTTTAGCCGTTCTCATGACAAGGAAAGAAAGAAAAATATCTCATCATCCCTTCACCAAAAATCCAATAAAGAGCTAATGTTCTGCAGTGACAGCTATATTGTGCCACAATTAAACTGACTAATAACTGGTGACACAAATAGGGTCATCCTTTCTAAGTGTCAAAGAACTTAATGAAACCAACACGAAAAGTGCACTAAAAGTATAGCGTGAGAGCTTTCGTCAAAGATGCATGGGCTTTTAGCTCAATAGCAGTAGAGGGGGGGATGAGAGCTAGATTACACAGAAGCAATACACCAGGAGCCAGGAAGAATTGATAGGATCCTTGGATTTCTCTAACAAGGGAAGGGCACTGACAGTTAAACAGAAGCCTTTTTTTTAATAACCTGGGGCACAAGCACAGACTTGGCTTCTGTAAAATCCAAACAAAGGTTTTTTTTTCCCTTCCGGATGGGCCAAGCGAGGGTTGAAATAGGAAAATATTCGGCAATCCACTCTCTTCGTTCCCCTTTCTATATGTCAGTTGCCAGTCAGGATTGTAAAAGGCAGAAATCTTTGAAATAAAATTCCCAATCATCAGAAGGGTAGCCATTGCCAACTGGGCCCAAGGTTAATCTTCCACTTACGGTTTTCAGTATAAGAATAGTCTAATTAGAATAGTGATCAGGGAAGAATGGGAGATGACTTTTGGAAAAAGGCTCTTCAATAGTCAACATTTTCAGTAACGCTTCTTTCTCTCAATATTATTATGATGGAACACAAGTTTAGTCCTTTCGATTTTTATTAACTTGAGTGGTAAAAGAGAAGCTGAATAACAAATAGAGAGGCAAAGGAAAAGGAGCGATAACAAGTCGCACCTTAACGTCCTTGTTCCAATGCTGAATGTATGGAGGACCTGTATGGTAAGTACCAAGGGGTAGACGGTACCATTGTCCACCATATGTTATCTGATCCATTGCTTGTTCAATGCTCAAAACTTCCCAAGGCCTTAAACCAGGTATTACTTTAGCCAATTGGATCCTACATCACCAAAAAGTACACCCACTTGGTCAGGCATTGGTTATTTGCTTCAAATGGTTGGTGGCTAAAAGGACTAGCCAGAAGACAGATACTTCTTTCTGCAGTACCTGAGATCTTTTGGGATGTACTTGTTCGGCATGTGGTCAGCCTCTAAAATGCTTGTAAGTTCTGAACCACCAGCCCAAAGAAATAGGGCATGACTTGGAATTCTCACTCCAGGCCAAATACCGTCATTGGCTTCGAGTACCGCTTGATCGCGTCTCCTGCTTTCTATAGCTTCTTGCTGGAGCTGCTTGTAAGTTTTCTTCTCTTGCCCCTTGAGAGGTACCCAAGGAGGTATTCCTTTCTGGAGTTTGTGAAGGAATGCAGTGGCTGCAGCACCCAGTCTTACTGAAAGCGCATATCAATAAGTAAATAGATATCTCATTCACAGTGGCATAAGAAGTAGACAGAAAGCAGCTTTAATTTTCTTTTCTAGAAAAGAGCAGCACTGGTGAACAGTAGTACCCTTCTACCAACCCGAGGATGCCCTTCTAATCAAGTTCAACGGCCAGAATTGACAACATCAAATAATCAAGTGGCAGAGATAAGATCTAAAATGAAACCAGTTCCCTAAACATGGCACTTTCATCCCTGACGAATAGTAGCATGCATATCTAGAATGCTTTACACAGTAGACTATGCTTGCTGTGACTTTCCTGTGCAACGTTTGAATTTGTAGCATAAAATTGACAAAACAATATGCCTACCTTCCCATGTGGCAATGGCACGTTCTAATCCATAGACCATATGAATTGGAGCCCATTCATCCAAGTCCTCACCCCAAACGAATGTGTCCTTGTCGATTATTCCAGCACCCCAAGCTGTTTTAAGTTGTATCAGCTCCATTGGTCCCCGAGTTCGACCCAATCGATCCTTATAGTAAAAGCCACCACTCCTCATGATAACTGTTATACCAACATTCAAGCTATGAGAACACAATCAGATAAAAAAATTGAAACATGTATAGAGCTGTACCAACATCACCAGCAAACAAGCTCATGTTCTCGTTTGAATGTATCAAATAGCATTAGCAGGAAAGAAAGAAACATACAAGTACAGAGATTACACATTTGTCAAGCTAATTCAGAATCAATTAACCAAAAAACAAATCTTCCTCTAGATCATAAGGACAGATATTTCCACACCGGAAATTCCACAAACAGATCTTGTACAATAACACAAGCAACCCAGAAACTCCAGCCTTAACGATGATCAACCAATCATTCTACCAAAAAAAGTTATCCACCCAACTCAACACAAGGTCAATCTCAACAGGACTTACAATCATAATACCGCTTCTCGAGCCGCTTATACCCGATCGCCTGCGCGACATCAATGGGCCGCCCGGGCGGGTACGGCCGCTGCCTGAACCCCCAGAGCCCGAAGAAGAACTGCCGCGCGAAATCCCAGAACTTGTCATCGCTCTCCTTCTTCGTCTTGATCGCCTTCCTGGGCATCGGGCGGCCGTCGAGCCCCGGCACGTGCGGGACCGCCTGCCACAACTTCTTGTCCTCGTCCCTGTACGGCTCGGCGTTCTCCTGGAGCTCCAGCTCGTTGACCATGTCCGCAATCTCCTCCGCTCGCTTCGCGAACTTCACGACGGGGCTCGACCAGAACTCCTCCCACCACCTCTCGTTCTCCCGCACCTCCTCCTCGGTGGGGTTCTCCTTGGTCTCGAACACCGGGTCCTCGTTCAGGATCTTCTCCACCTCGGGGGTGTGCCTGTAGTCGGGCAAGTTCTCACATTCCCAGAAGAACTGGTCCACCACTTGGCTGTAGATGTTGTCCTCGCCGCCGTCCTTCTTGCCGGGCCCCTCGCCGCTGCCGGCGCCGCCTCCGGCGGGGGGCTTCTTGGGGTCGAGGCTCGAGCTTAGGGAGGCGAAGTTGGGGGCGGCCCGGGATTTGGGAGGGAGCGACCGGGCGACGGCGCTGAGGTTCAGGAGAGGGATGGGGTTGGGGGGCTTGGTGAACCAGTTGTCGAAGAAGTTGAAGTTGATCGACGCCATTGGAGGAGAGGAAGAGAGAAAGGGAAGAATGGAACTGGAGAAGAGGAGTTTCCGAAGGAAGTGTGTAGATAAAACTCCGAGACAGAGAAGAGGCCGAAGGTCGAGAAGAGCGTCATGCTGCTGGCCCATTTCAACCAATGCATTGGGCTCTTGGACTATATAGGTTTTGGGCCTTGGGCCCATACCCAATAGGCCCATGAGAGTCTCTCTCTCTCTCTCTCTCTCTCAAAGTCTTATCCATTTGTAGACGTAGCTTCGAAACAACTGGGCCCAGAGGGCCCCGAAGAAACCCAATGACAATCCGTAGTTAGCTACCGACGTCGTGTTTCCACCTTGGTTGTGGATATGACGATATGTTTTAAAGGTGACAAAATCTCGTTTAATTTGAAGAGCTTTTTGTAGATTTCGCGACGCCTGCAACGACCGGGAAAGGATACACGAAAGCACGAAACTTAGGTGAAGCCGGTTTGTGAGGCAAACAGTCGAATTGAGACATTCGGCCAGTGACAGGTTGGACGTCCATCTTGGTTGAATGGTGAATCAATTGTCTGGCTAATAAAGCGTTGAACGTTCGACCTTTTTCTCGGCCATTCATGGGTCGGATGTCCAAATTGTCCCTCTCGTGAGCAGGACGTTCGGCTAGCGCACTAAGTGCACTAAAATTCAATGCCGGATTTCGGGTGTTCGAAAATCGGTGTCCGGACTGTATCTTGGATTGAAAATTCAGCGCTTTAGAGTGGGTATAATTGTTAGTTTGGCTTTAGTATGCATGAGACTCTCAAGGGTCTTGGGGAATAAGGACATACCGGGACCTCTTGTACTCAAATGTGCACTTGGAAGGTGTTTGGATACACTCGAAAGAAGGGTGAAGACGCCTAGAAGACTTGTGTTTGTAATGGAGGGTTGGTCTAGATCACCCAAAGGGCACACGACAGCCAGTTCGAGTAATGAATTCAGCCTCTAAGACTTTGAATGATAATCATTCCATTTCTTTATTTTTCTATTTTTTTTGTTGCGGGAAACAAGTTTGGAACAGAAATCCATTTGGTAACGCAATTTCATTTTTCTATTTCTAGAACAAATTTTAATTTTGGAAATAGGTTTGGAACAGAAATGAAGTAAATTTTTTTATTTTTCTATTTCTGGAACAAAAATGAGAAATAATATTTCTTTTTATCACTCGCTATTGCTACTAGGGGAGAGCAACTTGGACCGCCCAAACCGAGACCGGACCGGACCGACGAGTTTGGTCCGGTTCTCGGGACTATCGGTCCAGTTCCCGGTTCCTAAAAGCGAAACCGGTTTCCGGGCGGTCCGGTTCCCGGTTCCAAGGGGGAACCGGACCGGACCGGACCGGACCGACCGGACCGGACCGACTATTTAATATATATATTTGTTATTTTTTTCTTTAAAAAAATAATAAAATGTGAACTAAACTCTAAGTGAACTTCATTATCATAAATTCATTGATAAAAAATAGTAAAATGTGAATTAAACCTTAAGTGAACTTCATTGACATAAATTTATTGACAAAAATTAGTAAAATGTGAACTAAACTTTAAGTGTTTGACCAAAAAAAAAACCCTAAACTCTAAGTAACCGGTTCCATTGGACCGGACCGGAACCGGACCGGACCGACGGTCCGGTCCGGTTCCCGGTCCTAGAACCAACCGGTCCTGTCCGCGGTTCCCAAAATTGGGAACCGGTTCTCTCGGTCCGGTTCCCGGTTCCACCTTGGAACCGGACCGGACCGGGAACCGCTCACCCCTAATTGCTACTAACTGGTCGTCCATCCATCGCCCACCGCGGCCCACTTGCAGTCCGCTGCCATTCGCGTCCCGCCGCCGGCCACCGCCTTCCTCTCGCCGTCGGCCGTCGCCCGCCTCTTGCCACCTCCTACTGCTGTCCTCCGCACTAGCCACGCCGCCGTCAGCCGCCGCCTCCCGCCGCCACCCACTGTCTGCCACTCGTCGTTCGTCGCCGTCCACCGCCCAATCGCCGGCTGCTCGAGAGGGAGAAATTTTGTGTCGTTATCAAATAAAATTTTGTTTCGGGAATATAAATTTTGTGTCGTTATCAAATGCATATTTTTGCTCAGAAACTCATCTATGGAATATAAATAGAAAAATCTATTTCTGGTCATAAATTGATTCCCTAAACAGAAGTGTTGTCATTCGCGCCCTAAGGTGTTATTGTTTTCATATTTTCTGCTACTAGTTTCTACGATAAGGTGCTTATAACGGATAACATTGAGGTGTCACTGCCCATTCAAATCATTTTGAATGGATCCAATTACATTTTATGGTCTTAAGAAATGGCAAGGTTTTCATCATGACGATGTAGATTTTGGCATTACGTAGTTGGAGATATTGGCAAGCCTACTCAGGAAACCGATGAAGCTGGGGATCAATTTGTGGATAGTTTTAAGGAGCGGGATAGCAAGGATCATCGTATCTTGACATGAATTTGAAGCGCTTCAATCCCATCTATTAGACTTCAGTTCATACGAGGTATCGGGTTGCAACTTTACAAAGGACTCATAGTCCGAGAGGATAGAGCGTTGCTTTTCTAACTTTTTGATAGAGTAAAGCTTACAATAAATGCCTTACTTTGCTAAAAGAAAGTTATATTGAATTAAACCCCGAACACGAAATATTCCTGGGTGTAGTGTAGCACCTCTTGAATTGGAAAAACATGTTGCTTCCGTTACTCAGTGTTCTACATTTCAACAAAATCATTTGGTTATTAAGTTTTGTTTCCCATAATTAAGATGTTGCATATTTCTCGCAAGGGAGTGGAGAATGCTTGCAACATCCTTGGGAAGACAATGGGGTGAACACGAAAACTATATCATATAGAGTCAATCCCTGATTCTTCGGACGATGTAACAGATAAAAACAACCCCGATATATATAAATGAAATAAGTTGGAAACTCGGGTTTTATTCTATCCCACATAGGAGCAACACCATAATTATGCAGCAAATCATGCGGATGAGCAAAGTGTTGCTTACCATTTTCTCCTGATTCCTTCCTTATCTTTCTCTCTTGAATCGTTCACATAGAAAGTTCTCTAGCTCCATGACTAGTTATGCTGTTATAATCTATGATGCTACGACCTCGATGCTGGTCCCTCCTCGACGTCTAATAACGGGAACAATTGTTTGACTTTGAATCGATTAACAATGATCCCTAGTCTGTCCAATCATTTGCAATTCGACAGCCAAATGGGGTAATAATCCGAGTGGTTTCGGCAACAGGGGGAAGAAAAATTCTAAGTCAACGTGCTGAATTCAGACAGCGATCGTAATTTTACTTGCAATCGATTGTAAGGAATTGTTATACGAAATTATGTAGCTAGGTAATATGTAGATAATCAACAACCATTCCATAAACAGAACCTCGATGCTCATGTTCGGACATGTTTCGCAACATTGCATCTATAAAAAATAAATAACCACAATAATATAGCTTTCTTTAGTAAATATAAAGAAAAGTAATATTTTAACATCCAAAATCACCCATATTACAAGTAATCATCCCCAAGTTATTGAATATTTTTTTGACGTCACCTTCTTCTGCAACAAAAAACATTTAATTAAAGATTTTCGCCTGCATATATCCGCGAACTCTATTTTTTCCTAGCTAATTTCCCATGCTTTTTCAAGGATGTTATGAGATGAGTACTGTATTTCCTAAAATGATTTGAAAATCAATGATTTGTAAAATATTTTTCAAAAAATTATGTATTGTTCAAGAAGCTGAATGAATGAAAAATATATTTTAACCATCAATACAAATATTATTAAGGCTATTACCATAAAAAATCTCAAATTGGTACACATATGCCATATTTACTCTAAACTACTTTTTGTGTCACAAAAAATTCAAGCTAGTGTATTCGTATCATATTTACCCCAAACTAATTTTCATGTCACAGAAAGTCCCAAACTGGTACATATATGCGATATTTACCAAAAACTAATATTTATGTCACAAGAAATCTCAAATCACCAAAATCTTATATTAGGAAATCTGTTAATTTTAACCTAAGAGCTCTCTCAAGTTTCAAGAATCTGCTCAAATCCCTAATTTTTGTGACATGAAAATCAATTTGGATAAATGTGACAGGGATATACCAGTTTAAGATTTTTTTTTTGTGATACGAAAATTAGTTTAGGGTGGGATAATTGACCAAAAAGTCTTAAACCTATTGTATGGTGGCCAATTCAGTCCAAAATGTGCCAATGTCCTTCTAGCTAATTTTGACTGGAAATCACTGATGCGGACGCTAGTCGACCTGCGTGACATGACTGACATTGATGTGGACGGTTTTTGTTTTAATTTTCTAATTTTTTCTATCTTTTTTTTCTCTCTTTTTTCCATTTTCTTTTCACCAGTGACCAAAATTTTTTCAAAAATCACCCACGTTAGTATCAGCCATGCCGCATAGGTCAGCTAGCCGGCGTTCCACTACAACGATTGCCAATCAAAATTGTTTAAAAAGACTAAATTGACAAATTATCAAAAGATTTAGGACTAAATTGACATAATTAAAAGGTTTGGGATTGAATTGACTATCGTACAATAAGTTTAAGACTTTTTGGATAATTTTTATAGTTTGGGGTTAATGTGGCAGTTGAGTACTAGTTTGAGATTTTTATTGGTATTGATCTTCGTTGTCAATAATGAGGTGTTTTTCGTTTACTAATTTTTCTAAGTAAATACAAATGTTAAGTCTCAAGTAAATTGTTTTTAAATGGTTGCTTTTTCGTAAAACGAACAAATGGATCCTAACTATCACATTATCCTAAAACAGGGTTTAAAAGTACTTACAGCAGCCTTCGGAAGGAAATGGGTTGTTTCCAGTCGCGGTACCTAAAAACACAAACAATCAATTATATGACAAAAATAACTTAGTTTTATTTTTTTTTCCATTAGACCAGTTGTAGGTGCTACTATTTAATAAGCGTGACTATAAATATTTAAATGTAAATTAATTGATATAACTATATATAACCTAATTATTTTCCCATAACATTTATTTAGCTTTTTCGAATTTATTAGTTTTTGTTTTCGTTTAAGTACCCTTATTTGTTTTTTTTATAAATGTCTTAAATTTTTCAACTCTTATATAAACATAATAACATTCATTTGTGTGAGTTACTATTTCTTCTCTCCTTAGGTTACAAGCTTATTTTAATATATCAAATCTCATTAATTTGAGTTACTTACTAACAATTATTTTTTTTAAATTTACTAAACTAACAACTAATATTTGTCTTGCTAACCAACCCATTCCATTCACCAACTCTTTTTAAAAAGTATTAACGTTCATTGAAGTAGTTATTAACTTTTATTTGATCAAGTTACCAAGTTTTGCTTCACCAATTCTTCTTTGAGTTACTTACCGACGTTTGTATTCTTTTTTAACTTACCAACTATTATAAGAAATTATCAACCTTTATTTGAGTGATTCACTTTTCTCCAGTTAAGATACCAACTGGTTTTGGATTACCAAATCTCATTTGATTGCTTATGACCATCATTTATTATTATTTTGTTAATTTACAAACTTTAGCTAGTTCTTTTTAGAAATTATCAACCTCCATTATAGCGATTACTAACTTTTCTCCAACTAAATTATTAACTAATTTGTGTTATTAACTTCTATTTGAGTTAAGCTATCAATAATTATTTGTGTGTTTTTTTTTTTGCATTACCAACTTCTTTCATCTCACATCAAAAAAGTTTCTTTTATCTTTTACCCACTCTTATTTACCTCTTTTTACCGATGACTTAAATTCATCAACTATTATATAAGTTATCTATGTTTATTTGTGTGATTTACTAACTTTTCTCTAATTAAATTACCAACTAGTTTTGGGTTAGAATTGCTTACCAACACTTATTTGATTTCTCTTGAATTTACTATTTTTATATTGAGCTACCACCTTTATTTGTCTTGATTATCAAATTTGTAAATTTGCAATTTTTTAAGAAATTACCAACCTCAATTAGAGTGATTACCAACTTTTCTCCAATCAAGTTACCAACTCTTAGAGTTAGTAATATATTTTTTAATTATCAACTTGCCTTATTTCTGAAAAAAAATATTCATTACTTTTTACCAATTTTTTTCTTGTAAAGCCTACCGGCTATTATATGGAAATACCAATCTTTTTGTGTGATTTACCAACTTTTCTCCGATTAAGTTCCCAACTAGTTTTTGGTTACAAACTCTAGTTTGAGTTGCTTAATAACATTTATTTGGTTCTTTTTTTAATTTACTAATATATTATATTGAGTTAAAACTATTATTTGTCTTTTTTACTAATCCTTTTCTTCGTTCCCTATTAAGTAACCAAACAGAGAAATTGGTCCATAATAGAAGAAACCAAATAAACAAGTAACTAACTTAAATGAGAGTTGGTACGCTGAACTAATTGATAATTTAATGGGAGAAAAAATGATAAATCACTAAAACTAAATTTGACAAATTTAAAGTGTAAGTAAGAAAGGTAAACAAAAGCTGATAAAAGATAAGAAAAGTTGGTGATATAAAGAAAAATAAACTTGGTAAGCAACTCAAATGAGAGTTCGTAATCCAAAACTAATTGGTGTCTTCATGGAGCAAGGTTGGAAAGTCACTTACATTAAGGTTAGTAATTTCTCAAAAATTTGATAAATTTAATGTCTTTCTAAAAAATGCAAATAGTGGTTTGTAAATGATGAGAAAAGTTGAAAAATTTTAAAAAATAAATAAATAAATGTTGGTAAGTAACTCAAATGAGAGTTGATAACCAATATTTGGTGGTAATTTAATGGGATAAAAATTGGTGAATCATGCTAAAATAGATTGGTAATTTCTAAAAAGAAGTATCAAATATAAGAGGTTGCTAACCAAGTCAACTTAAAATTGGTAACTTAATATAAAATTTGATATTCTACAAAAGAAAACAATTAAATATTGATAAGAAATTCAAATGAGAATTTATGGAAAAAAAACTAGTTGGCAAGACAATTTAACAAAAGTTGGTGAATCACTCGAATTTAGGTTATAATTTCATATAAGAGTTAGTAATTTGAAAAGTTGGCAAGTTATATAAATAAAAGTTGGTAAGACAAAAACTGATAATTTGAAAACTACAAGAGAAAGTTGGTAACTTCATAAAGAATTTTGGTAAAGTTACCAACGGGTTACTCGAAGAAAAAAGGTCACAAGTCATTTTTCTACCAACGATTTTTTTAACACTTACCAACACTTAATAAAATTTACCGGCACTGGAAAAAAAATTACCAAACAATAGAATTCTGCTTTTCCAAGAAGTTTTCTCTTTTAAAGACTCAATATAGCATTTAAAATCCCTTCTTTCTTCTGCACCATTCATCAACCATTCGCAGAGAGAAGCATCAAAAGAAATTTGCAAATCTTGGTGGCCTTTCTGATCTACAGTGTTATTCCCTCAAAAAATGCCCTGAGATGAATCATAATACAGAATTCAAGACTTCAAAAACAAAGTCAATAACTTCAGTTCCACATGTTTTATCCTATGCCCTGTTTTCCTGAACAGAAATGTTTGACCGAGTTGCATTATTCTCAACATACAGTTACAGTCGATGTTGTAATGACAAAAGATAAAGACGGTGCAATTCGTTTCCATCTGTTTGTGGAAAATCAGTCAACCCCTATCCGACATTCGGATTTTTCTTTTAATGATGATTTTACACATCCCCGAATGTGAGCTTAAGTAGAAGAAAGAGGAAGCAGACTCACCGCGACACCAAGGATGTAATCTTCTCGCAACCAAGTGAAGGATTGCAATCGATAGAAACCAGCAGATACAGATGTAATAGGAGGAGGGAGGAGGAGGAGGTTTGTGAACCATTTTCTTCATTCTCTTTCGACTTTTACCGATCTCCTCCTCTTGAGGCGTGAAGGGTTTTATATGGGATGATCCATAGTTATACATATGGCGATGTTCTTTTCAAAAGTCAAACGTGCCTCGTTCAAATTTGTGGGCATTGATAAATGGATAAAAGTGGTTGGTTGACTTTTAGGAAAGAGTCGTGCTTAAGAAGTGAATCCCATAAAGTCTCGGCACCAATGCTAGTTTTCTTGAGTTCAAACTTCAAATGAGATGGCTGATGATGACTTGCAGCGTTAAAATAATATGGACGCAAGGCTTGACAGTTTCTGGGGAAAGAGGCTGATGTCACTTTCTCCGTCACTCCCTTCTCCATCCCGCTGTTTGTTTATCTTTTCTGTTTGAATTAACAGGATGCACTACCCCCGCAATAGCACCTGCAATGGATGCCTTTGCCGTGATAGCACCTATATCGGCCGCTATCTGTGAGGCTTTCATTCTCCCAGTGATTCTGGCTGGTAGCTGTACCGCTATACAATGGCTGCTATTTAAAACCATGCTTGACATATTAATCGTAGGTGATTTGAAGATGAAAATTTTAACAAGCAGGACTACATTTTTCCTTTAAACAAAACAAGCAGAATTATCAGGTTCCGCTGTTCCTATTCTGATCTCTTCATCTATCTCATACATCAAATTATAACAGACATGCACTTTATTTTAGTTTTTGCCACACTCAATCAAATCCAAGCTAAAGCCTGGCGATCAATCCCTTCTCTCTCCTCCCTCTTCAACCTAGCAATGTGCCAATCACCATCGCACCACCTCTCTTCCCTTTCCCTTTTGCCCCAGCCTTTCGTCGTTGTCGTACATTCAACCACCATCGTCTTGGAGATTTCCACCTTAATGCCCGCTGCAGCCACCAACCATGATGACTGTGGTGGCGTTCGCACCACCTCAAAGCTTGGTTTGTTGGGACAGAGAGTTTGGTTTGGTGCGATCGGATCAATGTCCTATTCACCCTACATGCTTAAGTTTTAAAGAGATTATATCTATTCTACTTACAGATATTCAAAAAAAGAACAATCAAATTGAGAATGATCATACATGAGATGATCCTTTGAAAAGATCATATATCCTCAAAGCAAAAGGAGTACAATATGCTTTATTTGTGTCCGCCGATGGAATGAAACACATAATCTCAAGAACAGTTTTTTTGGAGCAATGTACATGTAGAATCTAGAAAATCTGAAACGTGATATAGACAATCGTTACGAATAATGTGATGGATAAAATCAATCAAGATATATGAAGGAACGAAACTGAAACCGGTGCTTATTTTCTAGGATCCAAATCTAGTAATATGATATGATCTCATGGAAGGGATGATAAATGAAATACCTGCAGACAAGTCAACTTGCCTTTTCTTTTCGGACAATTTGACCTTGCTTAGGCGAAAGACTTTTATCTTCTTACTCTAATCACATATTAAATAGAGAAGATGAAATTTATTTGAGAAACTAGAGGAGACTGAAATTTCTTACGGACATTATTAAAGGGCGAAAGAACACGCAACATAACTTTATTTGAGAAACTGGAGGAGACTGAAATTTCATATGTTAAGATTAAATCTCTGTGAGAGATCTGTACCGTTTTTTACTACTATATCCGCAACCTTGAGGATTGATGGACGTTCCAGCTGAGGTCAAATGAAGATGGAGGAGCAGAATCATGAGAATGCAGCAAACCATGTTCCTGAGCAAAGTGTTTTCTCGCCATCTCTCTCTCTCTCTCTCTCTCTCTCTCTCTCTCTCTCTCTCTCTCTCTCTCTCTCTCTCTCTCTCCCCTTAATGAGGCAGTTTATCTCCATCTCAGTCTTTTCGGGCAACAAACATTTGTTTGACCATGAGCGAAGCCACCATTTTCAGCGTTTAATATCGATTTGATTAAGTGTATCTCACTCGTTGGCTCTCCTACGTCTGCACAAGCATCAAATAACCTACGGCGCGAAGTCGTACGCCGGTCTTTTCGGGTTACAAGAGAAGGACATGTTTGTTTGACCTCGAACGAAGTCGTCATTTTCAGTGGTTTACGATATCTTCTCAAATATGGTAAATAATCTGGGCGTTTTTTACTATAACAGAAGAAGAAGATAAGGGGGTTAAAGATGATACGTAGTTTGAATAGAACCATAGGATTAATTTATACTAAGCTAGATTTGTAATTCGTATACAATACGGGTGATCGGTCTCAGAGTGGGTAGGTTCCCTATGTGAAACTTAGAACCTACCTTGTTAGAACTGGTTCCCAGTTTTTGGAGCTTGGAACCTACCCTTTTTGTTTTGAAACCGATTTTGAACCAGTTTCTTTTGCTTAATTTATTTTAAAAAAAACCAAGACAAATAACAATTGTAGCAAAACAATATGAATAACAAAACGGTTGAAAGTAAAACATCGATACAAAACAAACAGAAATATTAAGGATGATCAGTTCCAGGGTGGGTAGGTTTTAAAACTAGAACTTGGAACTTACCTTGTTGTAACCGATTCCTAATTTTTGAAACCTGGAACCTACCCCGTTTGCTTTGGAACCTATCCTATTTTTCTGGTCTTGTTCCAGCATCTACTTGAGAACCTGTTTTTCTTTTGTTCATTTTTCTAGTTTCATTTTTTCAAGCAAAATAATATGAGTAGCAATGAAACGATTCAAAATAATAAAATAATAAAAATCACTATCTGCCACAAGCAACAATCCCTAAGATGAACAATTGAAATTACTATCCACAAAAGGTAACAATCCAAAATATAGTAATAGTATGATATAGGGGTTTTTTTTTTTAATACAAGCTAAAAACCGGTGTGGTTCCCAGGTGTGTCTTCACTTGGAACCAGAAACCCGATCGGTTCCCAAACCAGTTCAAATAAGAACTGGTTCCTGAACCTGTATTTCGGGTGGTCCGGTCTGATTCCTGGGTAAACTTAGTCCGGTTGCACACCCCTAAGAAATATAACATAATAGGGAAGTTAAGTTCATTTAAGAATAATAAATTGTCTTCTCCAATTTCAAAAAACAGGTCCTAACTGGTTCTCGAATGGGTGGATAGATTCAACACCCATAACCTGGAACTAACCCGCACAGTACCAATTCCAAAAACTTGGAATCAGAAACCGGACCTGTTTCCACTAGAACCGGGAACAGGACATGTTTTTATGGGTGGTCCGATATGATTCCATGGAAGAATCGGACGAGTTGCATAGCCCTAGTATACAAAACATGGAAAAATAAGTCTTTAGTCCACAGGCCGGATTAGATGATCGATAGCGGTCCATTAGTAATTCTATATCTTCTCATGACACATGATATGAGATGAACAAGTAAAACTTTACCGACGTTAATTTTGTATGCAAACTCATTTGAAGGTATCGATATGTCATCTCAAGGGAAAGGAAGCAAAGTATAATGAAAGTGATCGGAAAGGGGATACATCGGAGACTTCAACAAGCGAAGGCCATACTAATAGACGTTTATACCGAACGACTTATGTTTGGTGTACTCATTGTTTGTGAACAGTGAATAGAGAAAAAGACGTGTGAGAAATTTATAAGCTTAGCTCAAGAAAACATTTAGACATGCCTCCAATCTTATCAGTTGTTCAAGTAAGATAGGTTGGATTCCTTTTGTAAAGTACAATACCATGTCGACTGAATACTTGGTTATAATTTATCTTATATTCATGTAGTTCATTTCACCTGTTGGCTTAGCTTTTAGATCGTACATTTTGTTCCATACTACCTAATAGCTTAACTTTTAGGTTGGATACTTCTCAATGATATCGGAGCTCTGGTCAAGAGTTCGAATCTTGACACTTTTCTCTCGAAATCATTGCTCGTGGCTGGTTCACAAGAATTGGGTCACTCAAAAAAGGAGTCGCATCCATTTCATAATAATTAAGCGAAGTCATGCGTGAGTAAGGGGTTAGCTTATGTGCGATTGATCCTTTAGCCCACTTTTTGGGATAAGGGTATTCTATCTCCCAAGGTAGTCTCTCTGTCTCGCTTGCCTCTGCTTGCACCACCGCTCACAACGACCATCGTCAAGGACAATCATCAAACAACTACCACCGGTGATCACGACCCTAACCATGCCAGCATTGCGGTTCAATTGATTGAGCCTCCCCCCCATGGAAGACCAAAAAGGCAATCAACCGTCGCAATGACCAAAAGTCGATTTCTAGGACATTGCAGAATCTCCTCCACAAAGATAATGTGCCAAATCTGGTTGTTGTTCACGAGTCCGCAGAAAGAGAGATGCAAGGCGCAACGAAGGTGGAGCCAGAGTTCATGAAAACGCTAAAGGCGGGCAAGGCGTAAGATTTCTTCGACATCTACAGTGTCATGATGGAGAATAAGTGGTGGAGGCGTGCGCGGAGAATTTGCATCAACTGTTGGCGGAGGCGGTGGATGGTTTCGATGAGAAGGGAGGCAGATGGATAAGGTGCCAATCATCTCCGTTACTTGAGGCACGATAATTTGGATGCTGTGAAGCTTCTCGCAATAGATGCTGCTACATGTACTGTACCATGAATCGGATAATCGCTAAATGATCAAAGAATATGTGGCAAAAGCATTAAAGCTGTGGAAATGCTGATTGAACTTTTACTTTTGTCTCCTTTTCATCATCTGCAGTAGTTCCTCCCCAAGATGGGTTTTGCATTTCAGATAAAGATTGGGTCCCATTACAGATCCTTTTGCACATTGCCCAACCTTATCTGGCAACTCAACTTTAGGTCCACCATTTTCGCCTGCTTTTCTTACCTTTGGGGCTTTGTATCAGTATTTCGAGATTTGGACAATAATGCCACCTTTGGTTTCACAACAAGAAATCCTCATTCCACAAATTAGATTATTCTTTTCAATTGTTTGGATTGCAAAATATTTTGATCTTCCATGAGAAATGTGCTTCTTATCGGCGACGTTAAACAACAACCGGTGGCTGATAGAGAAGTTCGGTGACTAACGGCCAATGACCGTTGACAAACAACCAATGATGGAGTTTGACTGCTGGCAACAAGTTCGACAGCCAATTACTTACAGCAGAGTCTGTCAATGCTGGTGGCGAAGGCTGAAGGCTGGAGACTGATGGCGGTGCCAAGGGCAGTGGCGGCAGCTGGTGGTGCAATTGGGTTTTTGATAGTTTCGTGGTTAGAAAATGTGGAATGGAATCTCAATCCTAGCTATAGTTAGGTAATCCGATTTCACATTTTTTAAGAAATTCTATTATATGTGAAATCTTACACCGTTCTCGGATTTATCTCCATAAATCCTATTCCTAGAGGAACCCAACTCCGTGTCTAACCAAACTGAGGCCTAAAATGGTATGTAAGCAAAGAAAAGTCTCCAAAGAGTAACATCGTAATTTCTTAATCGATCTTGACGATAGAAGATGACCGTGATTGAAAAGATTGTTCGTGTTTTCTGTTGTCCCCGTTATATACTCACTGGAGCCAAGTTTATGCTCATGATATGTCTCCAACCATATCTAAAAAGTAGACCAATAACTTGGAAAGTAAGATTGTCCAATCATTTCACTATATAATTAACTCAATGATGTGATACGTAACTTGTAGTTTGGTTACTTTTATAGTAAAGTTTCATGTGTTTCTGTTTTTTTTTTAATGTAAGCAGCCGAGTATTTCGATAGTTATAATTAAGTGGATCGAGTGTAGTGATCCTTCAAAATATGAGAAAACTCATCAAGGTATGTGGCGAATATTCGTCGAGATACGATTTCACACATGGTTATACCAAATTTGACAATGAAAATCTGTTATTATATGAATTTCAGAAAATATTATATTTGAGAAGGAGCGTCGTTGATATTAAGAACTCTTACTAAAACTGGTGTATGAAGTGGCTTGATAAGAGTCGTGCACTATAAGATATACTCCTGAATATGATCTTGCAGAGTCACTTAATAAACAAACTGATGTATTGATTTCTGACTAGATGAGAAAATGGATACAAGATGCTGGAGCGAATCCAGTTCCAGAGTAAAGGATTATAAAGTAGATCGCACTGACACATGGATTTGTGATTTGACTTGAGGGCGATAGTTTCTTTTCACAGAGACCTCTTTTTCCTCCTCCTCCTCTTAAGTCCAGTTAGGCTTTACCAACAAGGTGACTGACTACTACTAGTCGAGAGTTTAAAGACTTAGTTTATAAATCGAGGATCACACGTCCGATTCTCTAATCTATTCTTTATCTCAGAAAATCTTGATTAGTCCGCCGAGGATGAACCCGTACTCAGGCGCGTTTCTGGTCTTGGGTTTTCCTGCTCGCACCGGGTGCGCCGACGGGCTCGCCTAAACGGGCAGCCGGCGCTTCATTGACCCTTTAAAACGAATCCCGAAGTGGTGGGTGACTCGGATGTCAGCCCCATCAAATCCTTTTTTATCTTGAAAAGATCAGAAGAATCTTTGAACCAGAAAATAAAAAAGAGACGAGTAAAAAACCCAGAAAAACCAACAGATTCGACCCTTATAATTAATACTTTATCAATGCACTCGAACTTGAAGAAGAGCACACCAGAGAGATAGAGAGAGAGAGAGAGATGGGTGATGGCAGTTTCTCTCGCCGCTCTCGCCTCGCCCCGACGAGCCTCGTGCTCGTGCTGCTGCTGCTGCTGCTCGTGTCTCCGTCGCAGTCGGATCAGAGGGTGGCGCTCAGCCTCTACTACGAGGCCCTCTGCCCCTACTGCGCCAACTTCATCGTCAACACGCTGTCGAAGGTGTTCGACGCGGGGCTCATCTCCATCGTCGACCTCAAGCTCGTCCCTTGGGGCAACGGCTGGATCTTGCCCGACGGCTCCCTGTCTTGCCAGGTTACTGCTACTTCCCCTCCCTCTTTTGCTTCATCCACTCCCGCCTCCCTTCAACATTTTCTCTCTTCTGTTGTTTTCTTGGTAATAATATTCTTTGATTTATCTTTAAAAAGCTGCATATACGTGTAATTACTAGATGCTATCCATCCATTAGTTACGTATTAAACACAAAAAAATTAAGACACAGTTTGGTTAAGTGGGTAATTTTTCTTAATATATTGACGAACGCGGATTTAAAAGTATACTCAAACACACAATGAATACTAATATTTATCTTTTAGTAAATAATCGGGTGTTTGTAGAACTCGAAAATGGGCCTGTTTTCATTTTCTATGCTCAAAGTACTCGGCACAATATGCTCTTTATATTGGTTTGCTTAACACTTGAGGTGGCTACCCAGCAACTTGTTACAAGTTAATAGATTCAGTTTCAAACATTTGACATTGAGTCACAAGCAATGGCTGGCCGAAAAACCAAGGCTGGTGTTGCGAATTTTTTTTATTTAAATACTTTTTTTTGAATAATTTGTACCTTTGAGGACATGAATACTTCAAAACTTAGCAACAACGGACGGTGGCTCCATAAATTTCACATTTCATTTCACAATATGAACTTGGGTCTGTCCCTAATTTTGCATAAAGTCAACTTTATTCTAATATATTTTTCTCTCTTTTTTTGGTGACCTTGCATAAAAAAAAATTGAATAAAGTTGGTATGGTGGGACGAGAGCAATAAATGGTGCGACAGGTCCTGCCCCCACGCTCTGGTGGCACAATGCACATGGAGGATTCCTTCCAATCTTGGGTGGTAATGAAAAAAAAGAGAAATTGTTTAGTGAAAATTAGTAATTATATGAACTACTCATTTTTAATGCTGCACATTTAATTTAATACACACTAGAAGGAGTGCACCACATGCCACACTTGTGCTAGAGAAAAAAAATTTAAATTAAAGTTGCCTCGTAAAAATATTTTGCCATGAAAATGTAGTGGAGACGAAAAAAATGACATTTTTATCCCGCTATAAATACTCTCTCGATTCGCTCGAACATTCACCGTAAAGGCAAATTGTGGAATGTGTTTATTAAGAACATGGCTATTTTGGTCAGCTGAAAGATGGACACTAGATTCGAATGTTGGCTTTATATATGATATAGAATGGACCCTACACATATAAATTTCTTTAAATGTTGTGCCTTTCCACGTCAGTCTTGTTAATCAAACTTGTTTTTGACTCATTTCTTTTTGGTACATTATACTTCACTTTATTGAATGAGCGACATTCATGAGATTCTTCATTAATTCTTACAAGAGCAATCTAAAAAGTCTATTATGGTATGATAAAATCTATGATTTAAAATGTATAAAATGGGCTATATGACACTTCAATTTTGAATCTAGCATGTTAAAATAAAATGAACATAACATCATTTTCTTTTTCTTATGTAATTTTTTCACTTCGTGTTTTTTTCTCCATCTGAATTTTGTGCAAATTTTGCAGCATGGACCAGATGAATGCCAACTAAATGCTATTGAAGCTTGTGCCATCACCATCTATCCGGACGTGGTAAAAACCCTTTTTTTCCTCCAAAGCAAGACTTATGCATATGTTCTGAGATATAAGACTTCATTAATACACTGGCATATGCACCATTATTTATTAATTAATATGTAGATATAAATAGAATATAACCAACCATGCTCATAAAAGTAATATCAGCTTCTTAGATACTTCTATCAAATTGAGATATGAATCTAGAACTGGAGTCTCCAAATTGTCAAGCAGTAAGATTTGGAAGTAGAGAAGTAAAAAAAAAAAAAAGAATTGTATTGCATGATTTATAATAGTTTCTCGACCAATGGATAGTTGAGTTGAAATACATGTTATGCTTAAGATACTGTTACCCAATATATATGTTAAAAAAATAATTATCATGTTAAGACACAAAACGTAAAGTTTACATATCTATTTATCTCTCATTGGACTATATTACATATAGTATTTCACACTAGATATTACGAAACTATAGTTAGATCATACACATCATTAAAAAGGTTAGGAATTGCTTTATTTAATGAGTAAGATTTAGTATATCCCGGCTCAATAGAATTGGTGGATTTAGTGACGAGTCAATGTTGCTGCTTGACTCAATGGCCCGTCGATTTGCATGCCAAATTTATGGATGTGACTTAGATTTCGAATCGAATAGAATCAAAATCTTCATTGCGATATGATTGTGTTGAAATCTTAAGAATAGTATGGCGCACACATCATATGACAAATTGACTTTCACATGCTTTGTAGAACCGGCATTTCAGATTCATCAATTGCGTGGAGCAATTGACCCTGCAGGGCAGGCACAGCGAGTGGTCCAACTGCTTGGGCGCGGCGGGCCTCAGCAATGCTCCGGTCGATTGTTACAATAGAGGCGATGGAATTAAGGTGATTTTGCTTGTTCTAATTATATAATTCATGCAACAATTATTACGTTTTTTTTTATTCCTCCTACATCTTTGACATTGCAATCTGAAATTAAAAAAAAGAAGATTTCGAAAAAAATTTCTTTCCAATGCAGCTCGAGCGGAGGAACGCCGACGAAACCGCTCGCCTCAATCCGCCACATAGATTTGTCCCGTGGGTGCTCATTAACAATCAACCGCTCCAGGAGGTTAGTTAACACATCTCCGTCTGATTACGCATGCAAACATATGCGCGCAAGACGCTCAATCAATGCAATGACTGATGAGTTAAATTGTAATTCCGTCGCCATTCATTATCGTCACCATGGTCACTTTCTCCATGGGACTAAGGTTATTTTTCTCTCTCTCTGTCTCAGGATTTCCCAAATTTCGTGAGCTATGTATGCAAAGCCTACAAAGGCAATCGCGTACCGGCGGCGTGCAGGTCGCTTCCGGCAACCATCGATTCCTCCAGGGAGGAGATTAGGTCCAGTCGGGTTTGCTATGCAAGCGCAGCACGAAACGTCACTCCTGGGCTCCAATAACAAAGATGGTATTAAATTACCAAAATCCAGAAAAAAAAAAGGAATTATAAAAAGATGGTATTAATGTTTATTTATCTCTCTATGGAGTGATTATAGCTCATTTCTCGTGCAATAGAATGGTGATGTAGATACAATTGATTTGCATCTTATAGCATATGATGCTTCTAAAGTCAGCTGGGTGAGTGAATTTTTTTTCTTTTTTTGCTGTTCTTTTAAATCCACCTCTAGAGCTTGAATAGTGAAAATCATCTTATAATACAAAAGCTATTTACTACTTGTCCAAATATAAAAAAATAGATTTACATCGACCGCTCATGTCCTGCCACCTAAGCAAAAAAGCAGAAATATAAATCTCTTTCTCTTCTTTGAAGCTGATATTGAATATTAGAGACTATTTTTGTCAGAACTCTGTAATAATGTATTTATACAGACATAGATAACATGATGTGACGATTTATAGCATGAACGAGGAAATGATATAACGTATTTCGCAAGCACGTATTGTTTTGAGATGAAGACTATACTTGGTTGATACTTACTGGCTTGTTCTTGGAATTGGTCATCTCGTTTCAGATGAACATGTCTCTTCAGCATCTTCTTTGCTCATTCTCATACCAGTTATTTGTCTATTTTAATCTCCAGTACATGCTCAGACTAATTAATCATTGAGATTACAATTCAAAGACAGACAAAGTACTGGTATAAAAAAATGTCGAAACCATTCGATTATCCGGCCGGGCGATCTTTACAACGAATTCCGTAACTACCGAATTAATTTAATTTTCTTTTGTCTATCAACATATTGCTGCAATTTGCTTCTATGAACATGTTTTAGAAAGAAAATTTGTCTGCCATCTTTTGGGTCTATATTCCCAGGCAGAAAATCTGACCAATTCTTGTCCTTTCCATCCCAGGACTATCTCATTCTCTTGTTCTCCAAGCTTCACCTCATAAGATGTCTTCCCTTTCAGCATTTCCTGGGCTTCCACAACAGTCTCTCTGCCTACTCGCAACCGGTCTAGGCCTTGCGTGACCGGCGTGTTTCTCCCGTTTCTTGTCTCGCCCCATTTGTGGAGCCACGAAAGAGACGAGATGAATGGCGCAACGAAGAGAGTCTCCATGGCAATTCGTGACTCCGAAAGCTGAGGAGGAAAATCGGACTGCATTGACTCTAAGATTGAATGATATTGCCTCAAGCAATGGTCTAAAAAATCCCCAAAGGTCGAGCAGTTCTCAAGCTTCTCGAATCCGTTTCCATCACCGAAAGTTATAATCCCTGCGGGACGACCTAACCGATCAGCACGATCGGCCAAAAGTTCCTTGGCCACTCTAAAGAAATCATTCACTCTTCTAGTTGCAGCAGTCCTTCCCATGTGAGGTAATCCGACCATACCATTGAAGACCATCCACTCTTTGTTAGAGTCTCCTTCATTCCTCTTCCTCAGCTCATTCACTAGATTTGCAATGTTCTTGCTATCAACCTCCAATTTCACGCCGAATGATCGAGCGTGATCGTGAAGTCGCCTCTTCGTATCGTCGAAATTCCAGTTCAATTGAGCATCTTGACCGCACTCTTCTTCGCAAGTCAATGATGTGAGCTTCAACGTTTTGTTCCTCCGCGCAACGGCCTCGATTACCGGTGGCCATTGAATACCTTCTCCCATATCGAAATCAACGACATGGATTGTCTCTGCCTCATCGGGCATCGCCTCGAGTAGGGCTGAGTTTGCCACGAAGTGAGCGAACCTCCCGTAGGGAAACGCCTGGTAAAATGCGAGGAAAGCTGCCTCTAAGTTCTTGCACGACTCGCGTCTCAAGTAACCGCTCGGGTCCTCTGGAGTTTGGCACAGATAGAAGGCGAGCCGCTCCAGCACCTCACCCAAAGGGCTCGATTTCTCGGCGATGCGCCTCGAGATGACCTCCATGAGCTCCTTATGCTCATCATCCCCAGCCTGGCCATAGGCCTTGAGCAGGTGATGGAGGCCGAGCAAGTTGTCAATCTCCATTTCTTCGGCAGGCAAGGTCCAGGGCAAGCACCCTGCCACAGACACGCCCGCAGAATTTGACACTTCCGACTTCGACATAGAGCTCGGGCTCCATGCCTCGGTTGTCGTTTGTTGCGAAGCGAAACTCCCGTCGCTCATCTCCGAGTAATCACAAGTCTTCTCAGGTTCATCACCGTTCAAGAAGGCCTCCAATCCTTCGAAATCCATGGCGAAATCCTCAAGTTCACACCCAACTCCCAATGATGTGTCGAAAGCAGTACTCACGCCGTATTGGACGATCGAATCGCCAGTCATATAGCTCATTGGCGAAGGGATCATACCATAATCACTGGCATGGAAATCAAGATTCGAGTTATAGTTTCCAGGTGGGATGATCGTTGAATTGTTGGGATCATGAAATGGCCATGAAACTGGAGGAAACTCCGATTGCATCATCATCTTTCAGGAAGGTCTTTCACCTTGTTTCAGGTGTAGAGATGGATATCTGGATGTGGTTTGATTAGTTGATAAAGATGAGGGACTATTTATATTAAGATCTATGGTTAAACAAATGCAGAGAAAAGGACATCATATAAAAATGAAACCAATCAAATCATCCTCAGTCTTTTTTATGCATTTCTCCATCAGGAGTTTGGTTCCAACAAAATTCCTCGTTCAAATCTTCCTGCTTCGCTTGGCAGATTCCGCGAGGTTGCGTGGGTGCGGACGATGTAGTTTTCACGAACGATCAAATTGGTTCCATATTAGTATTATAACTAGTCTGTTGTTTTCAGTGTCGCTAGCATTGAAGACCCGGAAGGAATACGAGTCCTATGAAACAGCTCTTTGTCCTGAAAATGAGTGAGAAAATGAGAGGAAAGACAGCTACGGTCAACACCGTTAGGGAATATTTATGGTCCGTGTTGTCGAAGTAAGTTATGTGTGGGGTAATTCAACAATGAATAGACTCTAGGTGCAACTTTTTTAAAAAAATTCGAAACCAATCTTGTCTTTGATTAGTCTAGCCGGGTTCGGTACCGTGACACCAATACCGCCAAGCACACGGGACGCCATTCGGGTCCGAAACGCGAAGTCGCAATTCGGTCGTGGACGCTTTTACCGTTTCGTTTAAAAAGATGAGTTTTCGTTTACCGTGCTAGTAGATTTCTAAAAGAGTTTATAGGTCTTGAAACACCGTTGATTAGAAGTATTACCGGTGACTTGATTTCCCGAAAACTTTGTTGTGATAACTTACTCATATTTTCATGAAGTTACCAACTTTGTCCGACAGTTGGCCAACTATCGGTATTTTCATATCTTTAACCATTATACTTACCAACTCTCATGTAAAAAAATTAATCTTTGTTTAGTGACATGCCAACTTTTTTTTTCCGATTAAATTGTCAATAAGTTTTGGATTACCGATTTTCATTTGAACTAATTACTAACTTTTATTTGATTTTTTTTTTAATTTATCAACCTTTGTTATCTATTACCGACTTTTATTTATTTTCTTACAAAACGCATTAAGGTCATAAACTCGTGTATGAATTTACCAACCTTTGCTTGTGTGACTTACCATCATTTCTCCGGATAAATTACCAGCTAGTTTTGATTTAAAAACTTACATTCGAGTTGTTTACCAACAATTATTTGGTTTATCATAAAATTACCAACTTCACTATTGAGTTACCAACTTTTATTTGACTTACTTAATACTCTGTTAATTTACTAACTTGTTTTATAATTGTTCAACCTTAATTGGAGTGGTTACCAACTTTTCTCCGATTAAATTACCAACTTGTTTTGCGTTACTAACTCTTATTTGAGTTAGTTATAGGCATTTAATTTTGACCACGAGTATGGTATACATATAAGAGTTGGGATATTTATCTAAAAAATCAAAAACCTATTGTACAGCGACCAATGTAGTCATAAACCTTATAATTTGGCAAATTTAATCCTAAACCTTTTGATAATTTGCCAATTTAGTCATTCCGACTAAAATTGGCCAGAAATTGATGATGTGGAAGCTGGCTGTCTTACATGGTACGATTAGCACTGGCGTGTACAATTTTTTTTTTCTTTCTTTTATGTTTATTTTTACCGTTCTTTTTCCCCAAACGACTCGCAAGGCTCGCTAGGGCCTAGACGATGCTCTCATTGGCCACTAGGTGAGCGCTACGACGGCCTTCGCCACTGGGCGAGGGTCGCCAGCCATTGACGAGGCCCCGCCAGCCCATCGAGAAAGAAGAACAATAAAAAAAAAAAGCAAAGAAAGAAAAAAGAAAACATAAAAAAGAAGATAATAAAAAGAATTATAAAAATTCAGAATTTTTTTTAAAAAAATGCAAAAGCTTTCTATGTTAGCGCCGGCCATACCACTTAAAGCGGTTAGCGTCCACGTTATCTATTTCTTACCAAAATTGGCTTGAAGAACTAAATTGATAAATTGTCAAAAGATTTAGGATTATATAGACTAAATTGAAATGTTTAGAATTGAATAGACTGCCGTATAATAGGTTTAGGACTTTTTGGATAATTAGGTTGGTATATTTATGTAAAACTTAGTAAATATTCGTAAGTTGATAGAAACAATTGTAATTTGCAAATTATTAAAAAAAACTTGGTAATTTCATAAAAATCTTAATAAGTTACTCGCAACTTACATTTTATTTGGGTCAAACTCGCATCTTACTTGGAAAAATAAGTTATACATCATTTTATCTATCAATAGTTTTTTATACTCGCCAACACTTAATGAAATTTTACCAGAACGGAAAAGAATTAGTTTTGGGGCTCAAGATAATGGAATTCTGCCGTCGTCTTTGACCGCAAGCTTGCCCATTCATTGTCCCTGGCAGTTAGGGTTAACCAAAAGAGAAGTTCTTCTTAGAATGTCTCATTTGCGAAAAAACTTAGTATAGAGAAAAGAATATCAAATATGTTCGGTCAAATGATTTTGGTTGATTTTTTGGTAGTTTTTCATGGACTAATTATTGGAGGATTTGTATTCAAATTTTTGGGATTAGAAGGTAAATGTTCTTCTTGTATACGTGATAGGTTCAGTTGAGGTCAAGCAGTTAGGAAGCTAACGAATTCCCTAGTCCAAATGATAAATTTTATACATACGCAATATGCAATACGAAAAATATGAATCACGTCAGAAATTCATATGATTAAAGAAAAATGGTATTACCCAATTCAATTATAGTCTTTGGTGTTTGGACAAGATTTCAATTCATAGGATTAATGTAAGGTAGTGATTATAATATAAATTTTGGAACTACAATTTGGAACTATGGTACATGTATACCTCAGTTGTCCTCAGTTGATAGAAGATTTTCCAAGAATGCAATCGAAGAAAACAGTCAACGCCTCATCACCACAAGTTACTAATGACTTGAGGACTCTTTTGACTTCTTGCTTCGTTTGTAAGCCATGCACAAGAATCTTGGTGTAGATGGTCCACATGTCTACTCCAATATAAAAATGATGAATTATGTTGGAAGATAAATATGGAATTTTTAGAGCAAAGTGTGGTAATTAATTGAGAAAGTTGAAAGTTGACTGGGCTTTTTTGATCTTTTCGATATGATCATCCTGCCATGTAAGAGAAACCATGACAAAGACCTATTCCCATAATTTTGAGGGTTGAGGACTCTTTTGGCTTCTTTCTTCGTTGGTAGGCGCCATGAAATGGGGAATTTGCATGCTTCTGCCTACACTACTTTGTGTTTCTTGGTGGACACTTGTTCTTAACTCATACACCATATTCGTTTATAATAAAAATATACATAATATATACATTCGCGGGATGTTAGACGAAGCCTCACATAAAAAATTAATACGATTTAGAGCAGTCAACCTATCAATTTAAAGTTTTGAGTGAACATGGCTCCAAGTAGATATTCTAAAGGTCTGAAACTCTGGGCTCTCTTGATGTTCTCCTTAGGTTTTTGTTTGTTTCGCGTAAAATGAATGATTTAAATAAATATTTTCCCTAAAATGATCGCTTGTATTCTCTGAAATAATTAGCCAATGAAAAATATTTTTATCATCAACAACAATTTATATTTAAACATCTTCGTAGACCTTGAAATAATTTGGGGTGAGAACAGTAAGAGTGTCATAACTTTCGTACGGTGCTCATTTAAGTGTCACAACTTTTTTTCGCTCACTTAAGTGCCACAATGAAGTAAAATCGATAATTTGAATGCCACTACCAGCAAATCATCCTACATGGATTTTTTTTGTAATTTTGTAATTTATTTTTAATTATTTTTTGAATTCTTTATTTTTTTTCTGTGCATTGGCCGCAAAGGCCTCACCCTCGGTTAGCGGAGCTACGAAGGCCCTAGGTGAGGCCATCGCCGTCTGCAAGTGAGGGCCTTCGCAGTGAGGCCGTGATGACCTCGCCTAGGGCCGTGGCGGCCTCGCCAACCAATGATGAGGGCTCAAAGGCCCTTGCCAGATATGTGCGAGGCTAGCAATGGATTTTCCAACAAGGCAAATTGTCAATGGCACTTAAGAGTTTGATTTTTCCAAATTTGTGGCACTTAAGTAATTGATATTTCATATTTGTGGCCCTTAAGTAAGCAAAAAAAATTATCAAAAGTTGTCCACGTCGGCACCAAGGCCATGTAGGACAGCTGGCATCCACATCAGATTTTTCAGCAAGGCAAATATCGATGGCACTTAAGTGATCGATTTTTTAAATTTGTGATATTTAAGTGAGCAAAAAAAAAGTTATAGCGTTCAAGTGAGCGCCGTATGAAAGTTATGACACTCATATTGTTCTTATCCCAAATAATTTTCGTTCATCTATTTCCGAAATCGATATAAATGATCATTTTTAAGAACATATTTGATAAATTATTTATTTTTCGTAAAACAACTTCTGTTGCACAAATGAATGTATCGCAGTTTTGCGTCACACGGTTGGTTCGAAAGTACAAAATGCATAATGCTATTTTTGACCCCGATAAACTCTTCGGCCCCTTTGTATCGACCCTACCATCTTGTGGTGTTTTGAGAGGCCCAAGTTCAGGTAAAGGCCCAATCTTCAAATAAATCATATTCATCTAGTTACAAACCATCTAAAAGAACTTCACATATATCACCCTCCATCTTAGTTTGTGCAATTCTAATAATTATTTTATAATTGGTCTTGCAGGAAGTTTTTTTTAACTCTATAGTAATAATTTTTCTAAAGCAAATCCTAAACAACTTTTAAACCTTAAAATTTGACAAAATGGTTTTCATGAAAATCCATGTCTATTTTAAGCTGACAGATACTATTAATAGTACTAATGAGAAATAAATAATCGTTATGATGTATTCAAGCAACAATGTGACGATTTTCAGTCACAAAGATATGACTAATGCACGATAAACGTTGTTTAAGTTTTTTTATTTCTTTTTTTTTTTTGGAAAAGTGACATTAATGAATGAAATCCACTACTTGTGATCGTTTTTATTGATCTTTTAGCAAAGAAAATTCTTATTTGAGACAGTTTTAAAATTACATGACTAGAAAAACATTAACTATTTTGGCCCATTTACATGAGGTCAAATCCCAAGTAGAAAATATAAAAATTACACAATTTTACTACAAAACATATGTTGGTCAAGTTGTTATGTTGTTAATTCTTCCACTTGAGATTCAAGATTCTATTTTTGATGAGAGTAAAAGCATTTTTTATCCTTCTAGAAGAGTCTTCAGAATCGGGAACTGGACTGGTTGAACCGGTTTGAATTGGTTCCTAGTAGATCGGTTTTTGGCTTTCTAATCAGGATCCGGACTAATTCTCCCTAAAACCAACATTAAACCGGTCAATCTAGTTCAATACAATTTGGTTTCTAGATAGAACTGGATCTAGTGCACACCCCTACGGCATCGCAAAGACTCTACTATAATTATAGGAATAGGGAATTCACCTGCAAAATGTTTAAGTCACGGTGCTAACGTGGTCATGTCATGCTATAGAAAAATCTAGTACTTTCAAGAGTACCCTTTACTTGAAGCTACGGAATGTGGGTTCGAATTTATTCAAAGAGACATCATGTCTAATAGTGTACTCCTATCCCTTTTCGAAGTCCCCATGAAAAGTAGTACGACTTGTGTGTAAAGCTTGCATGTTAATGAGGAGTAACTTTTGCATAGAGTCTTCCTTGATTGGTGTGCATAAGATACTTATTAAATATATTCAATTTAAATTTTTTTCTATTTCCATGTCATTGACTACATATGATATAGAAAAAATTGTATAACAACAAACTTGAAATTTTTTATTTATGTTACTTAACAAATGTTATCAGGGCACTCGCATGTGGTGGAGCTCTCACTGACCGGTTCACTTGGTGAAAGTTAGTGCTTTGTTGTCATCTTAAACGAGTATTCCAATAAAGAGTGAGGTAGGTCTCAATCATATGTAAATCATTTTCATTTTCTGCAAGCAAAATCACAAGGCTTATAAATTTATTATAAAAAAAATTTACAAAAACCATCTTCAACTTTACTACCTTCCTCAAATTTCAAACCTACAATTATCGTCCTCATTTTTTAAGATTAATTTTAAATTGCCTACCAAATTAATTCAGACTACCCTCAACCCAAAAAACCCAACACCCATCTACACTCTCTCCCCCATATGAGAAACTTGCTCAAAGTGTCAGAAAAGTTCTAAACATTTTACATTGGTGCCAATTTAGTCTTAAACAATTTTTTTGTGTCAATTCAGTCTTAAACCTTTTGTCTTTATGCCAATTCAGTCCTTCCGGCTAATTTTGGCCAGATATTGCTGACGTGGACGCCGACCGGCCTACGTGGCACCGCCGGCGATGATGTGAACAACTTTAAATAATATTTTAATACTTTCCGAATTTTTTTATTTTTTACTTTATTTTTCCTTTCTTCTTCCTCCAGCCAGTCACCGGACCGGCGATCGACTGGAGGCCAGGAGGCCTCTGGCAAGCCCTGCCGGCCACTGGCGAGGGCCTCGCCGACGACGGCAAAGGTGAGCCTCACCCACGACCGGCGAGGGCGAGCTTTGCCCAGCCCAGGCGAGGGCTCGAGCCTCACTCATGGCCGACGAGGCTGGACCCTCAACATATCCGGCGGGGGCAAGCATCGCCCAGCCCAGCGCAAGGCTCAAGCCCTCGCCACAGCTTGCCCTCGCCTAGGCCAGAGCAGCTTGGGCAAGCCCCCGCGTGGGCTCCCCTCGCCAAACTTGGCGAGGCCGGCCCTCTCCTGGCCTGGTCGGGCGACGGTGACCCTCGCCCAAGCGAGGGGCAACCCACCCAGCCATCGCTTATGGCCAGTGGCCGATCACCGGCAAAGGGAGGAAGAAAAAAAAATTAAAAAAAAATCGAAAAAATATGAAAATATTATTAAAAGTTGTCCACGTCAGCACCGGCGGTGCTATGTAGGCCGACCGGCGTCCACGTCAGCAAAATCCGGTCAAAATTAGCCAGAAGGACTGAATTGACACTAGTTCAAAAGGTTTATGATTAAATTAGTACCAATGTAAAAAGTTTATGACTTTTCCCGACACATTTATCACCACATCTCCCCCTCCCCACCTCGCACTCTTTTGCTCCTCCTTCAAAGGTCGTTGCAGACCTCAAATCTACGATCAGCTAAGGTTGTCACGCCAGCTCAAGGCCAGATCGAGGTAGGACGACCTCGATCTACTACAGAGCTTTTGCGCAACTCACGAGCACAAGGCCGAACTCACACAGCCTCGGTGAGTCGCGAGCTCAGGCTGAGCTTGCGTAACCTCGTCATCCCGAGTTGCAATCGCCACAAATAGAGATAGAAATGTGGGGAGAGGGGAGTGAGTCGTAGACAGGGGCAAGGGTGTCGTCGTCGTCGTCATCGCTGCCAATATCAAGCTATGTAGTCGAGTTGCTTTTCAATCGTTGCAATACCGTGCTGCTGTGTGTGAAAAGAGAGAAAGGACAGGGAAAAAAACAGAATTAGAGAGGGATTTGGGTGTACATTTCTTTAGTGTGAATGAGTGCAAGTGGGTTTTCTAAGTTGGGGAGATGCAAAATGGGAATTTCGAAATTCGACCCAGATCATTGATACAAAGAAAATGATTGACGATAATTTTTGCAATTGCGTAATTTTACATGGTTAGCGCTGCTTCAGCCGCAAGTGGGAAGGGAGTCAAGGGACGCGCTAATGATCTTCTTCACCGGTCGAAGTCAGTCTGCTGGTCAGTGGGACGCTGGCAACTCTCCTCTCATAAATCATTCCAAGTGGTCAAATGGCTCGTCTTGAAAAAAAAACAATTAAAAAAATAACAATATATATATACACACACAAAAATAAATGTGGGGGCCTCACCAATTATTTGGAGGTTAGTCAAAAGATATGTTATCTCCCCAACTGGCAATTCTCTGATTAAATGATTGATCAAGGTTTAGTCGCATTCAAGTTATTTAGTAATTAGTGATAAGAGTACTATAATAAGGTATGAACCATCCTTCTTCAAACATAGGATGTATATACCTACTCGATATCTTCTTATTCGTGTTCATACAATAGGGAAAAGACTTTCTTTCCCTAATAGGAAAATACTTTATTATGTAAGCCCCCATTTATTTCGAGTGCGAAAAACATAATTACATGGAAAATGAATTTTTGCGGGATTGGTTTTTATCATTGGCCTGTTCATTGTGTTGATTATGTTATAAGAACTAAGTGGCTTTTTTAAACTAAATACAGTATCGGTCGATTGGATTTTATTGTTTGTGCGATTGGATTCTCTTATTCGTTTTGGCAGTTCTATTGAATCCTGACTCGGCATTACTGGACGCTCGCTGTAGGTGGGGCATGGTAGCGGCAGCCTCTTGGCCCCCTTTCTCTTCCATGGTCACTTTTTCCTTTTATTATCTTGTCCTTGTGTTTGGTGCTATGGCATTTGTATGCGTCACATTACAACAATGTCCCTTTCGCGTCATGTTAGCAATGCCACCACCAACAGCTTCATTGGTAATGGTTAATGGAATGATTCGATTTCACAAATTACACAAAAGAAGAGTTAGGAGACCGAATCGCACTAGTGGTGAAACTTAGAAAAGCTAGAACTTCATTTTACCGGAAAGATATCGATGTGCATGATAGACTAATCAATTAGTAGCTAATTTAGCATTAGGATATAAATGTCCTATATTAGATTAATTTTACCTTATTGGAATTGATTTTCTTTTTTACAGGTCTTCAAATTATCAGTGAGTATTGCCTAGACTCGTTATATTAAATCAAGCCAATCATATATAAAAAAATCTGTATAGCTACGCCGGATTACCTAAAACACAGATTTTCATCCAATTCATTTCTCTATTTTCGTATCACCAACGAGTTATTTATTTATTTTTTCCCAAATTGCTTACCCTTTTCTCCTTTAGTATGAAAAGGGATAGGAAGAAATAACCTCATCTTTTACAAATTGACAACCAAGCAATATAATATGCATACAACAGCTATAAATATCCGTAACCAAGTTGTGGTCCATAACGAAGCAGATCCATTCAATAGGATGAGAAAGTTGCTCACGTGCTTGCACTTAAGTTCTTTAACATATCAAGGAAAAAACTCAACCACCCGATATTTGAATTCAAGACCTCCCTTGCCTTTTTATCCTACATAGTTCAATATCGCAATCGTTTCAAAAGATTAATGCCTTCATCTTCGAAAATTTCTAGATGCGCCTAATCTGTCATTCACACCGTCCCTAAGAGAAGGTCCTCTTCTTAAGAGCACGATGCCCGCAACAGCCCGCCACGGTCTTCGTCGTCGTCGATTGGCATACTCGGATGCAATCACAATCATTATCACGGTTTCGAGAAAAAAAAAAACATAATGTGATGAATCTCTAGAAGTAGAGGAAAATTCAAACAGTTCCCCTCGCACGGCAAGTCGCGAAGTAATCCCTAATTTTGGGTCGTCCTCCTCCTTTATTGATTGACTTCGCTCTTTGGCGATGGCCACCACACGAACCAATCTCCACAAGCACAGATTCAACGCGCTCTTTGCCTCGCCTTTGCCTTTGCCATCGCTAGAATTTGTTGACCTTGGACCTCTTCGTGGCCCTCGATCCTTCAAAGGGGTCTGCTTACAAAAACCTGCAGAACCTCTTCCTGATGCTCTTGTATTTTCCAGTTTCTTCTCCCAGATTATGAAGAAACTCTCTGCTTTGGGAATGGCAAATTGTGGTGCTCTCTCCTTTTGCCTCCATTTCTCTTGCTTTCTTGTCCTTGCTCTGTCTCAATCTCAGTCTGATCAGTTCATCTTCAATGGATTCAATGGCTCCACTGAGTCCAATATCACCCTCAATGGAGCCACCATCAAGCCCAGTGGAGCTCTCAAGCTCACCAACATTTCAAGTAATTACATAGGTCAAGCCTTCTATCCTCAACCTTTTCAAATGTTGGTCAAGAACTCCACTTCCGATAGCTCCGTTGCTCTCTCCTTCAGCACCCACTTCGTGTTCGCCATAAGGCCGCCGACCGAGGGCGAGGGCGGCTTCGGCCTCGCGTTTGTGGTCGCCCCCAAGACTTCCTTCCCTGAGGCCGAGGCCGAGCACTTCCTTGGCCTCTTCAATTCCTCGAACGATGAGGACTCGTCCAACCACATGCTCGTGGTGGAGTTCGACACCGTGAATGGGTACAAGGATACCTTGGACTCCAAGGGGAACCACGTTGGGGTCAACTTCAACGGCATGAACTCGACTGCCAGCGAGCCGGCCGCCTATTATACGGATGGTTCCAACAAAGAAGAGATTACCCTGGAGAGTGGCAAGGCTATTCAAGGCTGGATCGAGTATGACGGTCTGAAGCAATTGGTGAACGTCACTATATCTCCGATTGATAAGGTGAAACCCGAAAAACCTCTCTTGTCGGTGCCCTATGACCTCACTTCAATATTTCGGGACAGCATGTATGTCGGGTTCTCTGCTTCGACGGGGACCAAGAGAAGCTTTCACTACGTTCTAGGATGGAGCTTCCAATTGAACGGACCCGCGACTCCGCTCAATCTGACTCAGCTTCCTGTGCCTCCGGACGAGACAGATTCATCTTCTTACAAGCCACAGGTAATAGCCCTCATTGCCTCTCTTTGCGGCATAGCTACGTGTCTTCTAGGCATCCTGTTCTTCTATACCGTGATCAAGAAGAGGAGGCAGCACGAGAATCTTGAGGACTGGGAATTAGATTGCCCTCATAGGTTCAGGTACAAGGATCTTCACCGGGCAACAAAAGGGTTCAAACAGAGCGAGGTGATCGGGATTGGTGGCTTCGGCGCAGTGTACCGCGGCATCTTGCCAACTAATGGGAATGAAGTCGCGGTCAAGAAAGTATCTCGAAACTCAATACAGGGAATGAGGGAGTTTGTGGCCGAGATCGAGAGCTTAGGCCGTTTACGGCACAAGAACCTCGTGAATCTCCAAGGTTGGTGCAAGCAGAAGGATGAGCTCCTCCTCGTGTACGACTACGTGCCTTACGGGAGCCTCGATTCGCTGATTTTCAAGCGAAAGGACGGCTTCGTGTTGAATTGGGAACAGAGGTTCCACATCATCAAGGGCATTGCGGCTGGATTACTGTACCTCCACGAGGAGTGGGAGCAAGTCGTGATCCATCGGGACGTGAAGTCCAGCAACGTCCTGATCGACGCAGAAATGAACGCGCGGCTCGGGGATTTCGGCCTCGCTAGGCTATACGAACACGGCAAGATGTCGCATACCACCAACTTGGTCGGAACTATAGGGTACATTGCCCCGGAGTTGGCCCGCTCGGGGAAGGCCTCGACGAGCTCGGATGTGTATGCTTACGGCATTCTGCTGCTCGAAGTGGCCAGCGGCAGGCGTCCAACGGATTCATGCCAATTCTTTCTGACGGATTGGGTGATAGAATGTTACGAGACGGGTCGGATTCTCGACGCTGCGGATCCCAAGTTACGCTCGGCCTACGATGCTGAGGAGATGGAGATGGTATTGAATTTAGGCCTCGTTTGTTCCCAGCACCATGCCCAAGCCAGGCCTACCATGAGACAGGTGATTCGGTATCTGAACCGGGATGAGCCGGTACCTGTTTTTCTCAATGATTCGAGCTCTGCCGGCTCTCGAAGAACCGACGACGGGAGCTTGAGATTCTTGGAAGCAGTTTCTTCCGATACATTCGGGACGTCTCATGCATCGACATCGTCCTATGTGTCGCTGTCCATCCATGGCGTCTCCTCCACTTCTTTAGGTGGTGGTAGATGATCGGTTAAGAACTTATATGTACAGAAATGTTTTCGGACTGCCATTTTTGGTCAGTATAGGATAAACACACTGCACAGACACAAATGCAATTAACTTGCCAGAATTTTTCTGGTGTGTAGATTTTATACCAATTGCAGTTCTCTAATTTACATGCAAATTCGCCTTCTGGATTCTTCTTTTGAGATTTCAGGCTTACTGTGAGTCTCCGAATTCTTTCAAAATGTGATCGTGAGCGAATGAATCTTGAACGACAGATTAGATAAATGCTATGTTGGATTGTATTACAACTTGTATCAAACCATCCCCGTATCATTTGAATAAGTATACATATGCTCTTTATATATTGTCTCCCTCTATCTATTAATTTAAACTTCTCAGATTGATCATTCTAACACGATATCATCGTTATGTTTTATCATAAAATTTATATGCTCTCTATATGTATAATTTTGAATATTCCTTTTCTTTGTAAGTTTCCGAGAAGTTAGGGGGCCAGACTTCAGTCAATGAATTTGAAGCAGCCTCTTCTTTTGGGAAAAAAAAACAAAGATAATAGTCAAAAAAGAAGTTTTTATATTTCTTATACCAGAACTCCAATGATTAAGGTTAATGACATTTTATTAATTTTTGTGGAATGTTCAGTGGACTCGAAAGTCTTTTGGCAATGAACACTCCTAAAAGTGGTCTGAACGTAGAATTTTGGTTCCACTATTAAACAGGGAAAAGAAAGATTTTAAAGTTGGGAATCATTTTTATATTAAGTAAATTCAACCCTCCGTCGGATTTCCACGAGAGCCGTACACATTCATCATACAACCTCTTTTCGCGATGATAAAATGGCACGAATAATCCCTAAATTTTGGCACAATATATAAAATGATCATTGAATTTTTAATTTGTTCAATATAGTCTCAAAACTATTGATACATATTTATGTAGTCCTTGCATTTACTCAAACGACTAGATTAAACATTATTTGATGATGTTAATTATTATTGGGTTGAATCTTTAAAAATGATGAGTCGATATATCCATCTTTTAATTTATTTACTTTAGGAAAGGAAAAAGAAATTAGGGAGTTAACATATCCATCGTTATTTGATGATGTGGATTATTATATACTTATTTGAAATGAATATCTTACATGGATAATCCACTTGTGACTTTTTTTTGTCATCTACCATTCAAACTTAACGGATTGGGAGCCATATCGGCAGATTCTGTTAACTTGAATCAATGGAAGGATGACATTAAATATTTTCATATAGTCTAGGGACTAGATTGAATATTTACTAATAGTTCAGGAATCACATTAAACAAATTTAAAAGTCTAGATACAATATTGCACATTAGATTAAGTTCATGGACCATTTGTGCCATTTTCTCTTTCACAAGTGAACTTTTAGTCGCTTTATGGCCTGTGGTTTTATGACGGCGATCCATGACAAAATAATGAGTTAAACACGCAATAGCTTTATCATAGCATACAAATTTTGGCTATACTTTGATGACTGCTTGTTAAGAAAACATGTTTTGATCCTTATACACGCTATTTTGCCAATATTCATTAGGGCCATCAAATGGGCGGGTTAGGTCAGGTAAAAAATGGTCATATTCAAATTGACCCATTCATATGCAGTGCAAATTTAGTAATCCGTACCCAACCTGTACCCGACCATATCCATATTACTAAAATACTTCCATATTTAATTTAACATATGAAAATCAATATCCATCTAGTTAACTCACTTTAACCTTTTCATATGTATATGCTATTTTAATAAAATCGCTATTTCGACTATAAGATGCTAAAGAATTGTCTTTCAACATTGCATGGAATTTTAAATTTTTGTATTGATTCAAAATGAAGAATAAGAGAAAGTTAGTATTTCGTTGTGAATTTAAAAAATCACAACAACAAATAATGTGGAGGAATTGAAATTTTAATTAAATGGAAGTAAGATATGGAATATGCTGACCAAGGATTACAATGAAGAGAACTAAGATTATAATATTACGTACAAATAACAATGTCAAATGCAGCCATGGAAAGATATACTCCAATAACTATCCAATAACTAATAGACGAAACTAAAGATTAATGAAAAAAAAATAATGGCGGAAAAAAGAACCCGTCTTGCTATTTTAATAAGGGTGAAGTCATGCCTATCTTATGGGCCCACCAAGACTTCTCTGAACTTGAAACAGTCCAAGGAGTCGGTTATTTTCTCATAGAGGATAAAGAGAGTCACAAAAGTTGAGTTTGGTTAAACTGTGAACCTATTTAACACCTATATTTTTTGGGATTTTGTCATTCTAAACCCATTTGTAACCAATTTATTGAATATAACTAACTCATATAATGACTCAGTCCATCATAAATGGATTAAAAAATGGATTTATGAACCATTTTGACAGCTCTAGTATTCATTGTCAACATTTCCTAATTCATCAATAGGTGTGTCCATCTAATGACCACGTTTCAAGATATTTTCGTCTCAGATAAGCTTCGTATTTTTTATTTTCAAAACTTAGTGGACTAAACCCGCCTTTTGCACGCATTTAAGATATAAGGAAAATGAAGTGTGAAAATTTAATTAACTATAACATAATCTAATGTATTAGATGCTAAGAAGTTATGCATATAAATAATCAATTAAAATCTTTTAATTGTCACGAACTTATATTAATATTTTTAGGTCTTAATTGCATATTAATAAATTTAGTAGAAGGTTTGGTCTTTCATCTACGTTACCGTACTATTAGAGTGAAAAACCCTTTCTTATATGTGAACAATCATAATTAAACAGTGAAATAATTAGAGGCGAAAAAAGAGAAGTAATAAATAAGAAATTGCTTGGTGAGAAAGAAGACCTCTAATATTGCCAACTAAGCAAAATGACAAAAAAAAAAATTCAAACTTCTAAGAATACTCCCTTTGACAATTGCTTTCATTATATATGTACATATAGAAAACTTGCACAATTTAGTGTTAAAATCATGCAATTTGCATCATGATATAAATTACTATTTAAACCACTTCATATTACATGTACACCCTCTAATTTCTAGAGTTTCAAAAATTCAAAAAAGTCAAGAATAGGGTTTCTGTAAGCGTTAATATCACAAAAAGTATTAAATTGGTAATCTCGTGAAAAATCTACCCTCCATTAGGCTTTATCTAATATCCCATTAAATTGTTGACGTGGAAACATATGTAATAAAGAACTTAAATGATCAGCGTGTGATGTGGATCCAACGTGGAGTTTCAACATAAATGGATCTTCTACAAGCGTTGTCTTGGGGAAATTAGATTTGAAGAAGATGAACCGAGATTAGGAAATCTGATAAAATTCGCTAATTTTGCTTGGAGAGCTCTCTCACATTTTGAAAATATACTAAAATCTCGAAAAATGCCTCCACCGTGCCCTAAGATTGGTAGATTAGTAATAGACGTATCGATTAAGACGTTTTGTGATACAAAAATTAGTTCACGATTAATACGGCACAGATGTACTATGTTGGAATTCTTGTGATACAAAAATTAATTTAGGGTAAACGTAGCACGGGAGTATCAATTTGAGATTTTTTGTGACACGAAAATGAATTTGGAGGTAACCACGGTATGAGTGCACCAATTTCAAATTTTTTTGTGGGTATTGAAGGTGTATTTGTTTCGCGAAATATGAATGGTTCGGAAAATAATTTTTCTAAAAATGATATTTTGTATTGCTTTAAATAATTAGCTAACGAAAAGTGTTTTTGGATACCAAGTTTTGTCTAAGGTTGCTTTTCTTGATTTGCTTTGATGGGGCCGGGGACAACAAGGCACATCGCATGGGTCCAGACTACTACCACCACCAAGTACCAATCTGGACAATGGCTTTGTTACTTTATCAATTAATAGCTTGGGCCCTGGGGGCACCCCTTGGCGCCACTCGATGTTTTCCTTGGTACCTACGGCGTGGAAAAGCAGTCGCCCAGCGTCGATGTCGGACCAGATAAATTTTGCCCAATTGAATGGGGAAATTCATCAGCGCAGAACCCGGATTTCAATGCCAGGAAAGTGATGTGTGAGCCCATGACACTGAGGTTGCTGGAACATTTCCTCCGGACCCAGTGCCCTAGATATTATGCCACTCTTGAATCGTATGCTCTTGATCTTCTCAGCCTTTGAATGTCTAGAGACGGTGAATCTCAGTCAAGACCCACTCATCACAACGGCGGTCAGCCTGCTCTGTCACAAATGCCGCTGCGTTCCGCTCGGCTTAGATCAATCACACTCGCTAGTCGAGTTCTTTTGCGTGCAAACCGGAATGAAATCTTGCGCCGACTGCATATGATATGCTCAACAAATAAACAGGCCACATCCCCCAGTAAACTTGATCTGGATGAACTTTTATCCCATGAAAATAGCAGGCCTACGCATGCATACGACCAGGTTGAATCGCATAACCGAGTTTGTGAAGCTTTCCCAATATGCCTGCTATTTTATCTTTCAGTATCTCAAAGCTTACTACGTCTATTCTTTTTGTATTTTTGGAGAAGCACCAGCTAGTACCACCAATCTCATGACACGCAACATTATCACTTCTCAGTGAAACCCTGAAAATTTCTGCTCTTCAAGCAAAAATCAAAGGGTATTAACTCATGAAATGCCACTGAGAATTTTAGAGCAGCACACTGATGAATGTCGATATATATTCGTTCTTCCAGAGATTTATCTGCAAAATGCTTTTTTACGACAAGGTTTCAGGTTCATCCCACTGTCTCGCATGCATACTGCTAAGGCAGGAGCTTTTAGTAGGGATGCCCCTAACGACTGTATGAAAATATGCAAGAGGAATGCAGATAAGACAAGATGCATGAGTATGGAATGGAAAAGACCTGAGAATGACTCAACAAACCACTGATTTAGTGGCTGAATAACTGAAGAGATATCCAAATCCCCAAAGGGCCAATGAACATTACAAATGCACCCTAAAATCTTCCCACTCCCAGATGACTCACATCGCAAAAACAATCGGGAGCTCGGGACTAATATTCTAGACCATAAGACACTGGACACTATAATTTTTTGAGTTCACAGGAAGATTTTACCGACTAGACAACGCTGTCCACTTGTGAAGAATAGAAATCAAACATACATGGACAACGTGCTCCTCATCATGAGACCATAATGCGTCCAATCATCCCCTGGGTCCAAGTCGCCGTTTCCTTGAGCTGCTCGTCATCAGATTGCAGACACTCACCCAAGAGTTCATTCAAGAATGCACGGTCTTTGAATAGTAACTTTATGTTTGGCCCCAGGGCATCCGCGAGATCTCCTGTCACCGCTACTGCAGCCTTCGTGACAGACTCATCCCTGTAAAACCGATAACTAAATTGAATCTTCTGAACTGAATAACAGCTCATACACAGAGCGAAAAGAAGATAAACAAATAATTACCTTTGCCTGTCCTTGAAGACCAACTCGATGAATTGCATGAGATGTGACGCATATGGCAACATCACCTCAGACTTTGAATCCTTAAAGCCCTGGAGTATTCCAGAATAAGCTTCAAAAATGCTACGCTTGAGCTGATAACCGTATTCCATCAACTCTTCATCATCCATGTCCATCTGGGCACAAATTTCCGCAGCTCCTTGCATCATTGGCAGTGCATAGCAGACGTATTTTTCAAAGCGATCTCCAATTGCAAGAGCAATATCACCAAAGCAAGAGAAAATGGGAGGCTTAACAGACCGGTTCAGTACATCACTGCGGAGATCATTGAGAAGGAGCTCCATAATCCCATCACAAAATGGAAGCACCTTGTCATCCAAGGCACGGCAAATATCACCAACAACACCCACAGTAACCGCACAGACCTGATATTCCTCAAAGTTCTGCAATCCCATCTCCAAATACTTGTAGAACTCCTGCATATATTTCAGAAAGTCTGCACCTGTAGCATAAGCAAGTGCACCAATAGCAAGCATAGCTTCTTCATGCACCGTAGAGCTGTGGCAGGCAAAAACCCGAAGGAATAGTAACATAATCTGATCTGCATACTGTAGTATTATGGGTTTTGTTCCGTCGGTGTTACTTAGTTTCTGAATAATGACTTGAAGAACGCCGCAGAGAGAAGCCTGCAGATCACTTTGCTTTTCTCTATCGTCTAATGACACGATTTGGAGCTCAAATGTCTGTGCCAACTTATTCATGATGGCAGGAAGGAGCTGCGCTATAATTTGAGATGCTTCAGCAATATTGGCGCACCTAACTACCTCATTGATGGTTTCATATGCAGACGACCTGAGCTTGGAGTCACCACTATCCGTGCGATCAGCAGTTGCAACCAGACACGTCATGATGTCTGGTAGGTATGGTGAGAGAAGTGAAGCATTTGTTCCGGCATCTTCAAACCCCTGGGCAAGGTAATAAATTGCCCCACAAACCTTCTCTGCAACATTGGGCACATCCTGCATGCTATCCAATAATACTCTAACAACCCTTGGAAGGTTTCCAGGAGAGAGTACCGAAAACCCATTGGCTGGACTATGCAACAACTCAAAAACGCGTGTGAGTGTCCACGCAGTTGTATCGCGGACATGATTGTTCTCATCCTTCATCAGATTAAGAAGGAAATCTAAACCTGCATGAACCAAAGGAGATAGCTTCTCAAATGTTGGCCCGTCAAGGATTGAACCAAGAGCATATGTGGCAGCTTCACGACTATGCCAATCCGGCTTCCTTATTTTATCCTCCACAAAAGGCATCACAAGAGGAACAATAGGATCTCCTACAGTTCTAGAAACAAGACCAAGACAAGTGCCACCAGCCATAGATATATTCCAAATGCTATCATCCTGATCCTGATCCTCTTCCTGCTTTAGCAAAGTCTCCAGCAGCATGGGAACTAAAGCAGGCAGAGCTTTCTCAATGAACCGTGAATGAGGAGACCCAGAGTCTGCACTTTCAGAACTCTCAAACTCTTGAAGCTCTATTTCTTCGTCACAAATAGAACTCCAAAACTCGACAGCTTGAAGGGCAACTTCCTCAACATCGCCTTTCACTGCGTTTGATGTGAGTTCAAATAAAGTCTGCATATAAGGTTCAAGCACATCATAGTATGTTGAGGCGATAGAAACAAGACATTCAAAAGCTGCCTTCCTAATCTCCACCTCCTTGGACAGAGCAGTTTCACACACCACCTTCATTATGTAGTTCCGTTCCATCTCATTTTCAAAGTTAGACTGAGCAAAGCCTAAAGCATTACACAATGCCCTTGTTGCAGCAAGGCGAACTTCAGGACTGTGCTCAGCAAGGTTCATACCTTGAACAACAGCAGTGAGAACAGTGTTTACTTCATCTTGCACGAGATCTTGATCAGATATCTCTTCACATACAAATCCAAGAGTCTCTAACGTTGCCTGCTTAAGTGTCGAAGGCCGATCGCGCTGAGTCATATTGTTAAGCAATGTTGCTATTAACTCTGGCCACTGCTTTTGTGGTATCTCAATAGAAGCAATTTTAGCAATTACTTGAGCAGAAGTGTGCCATGCCTCTTGTGCAGATGAACCAAGGGTCCTTAAGAGCAATTCTTTTATCTGAGATTTAATTGCAATCTCAATCCCCATCCATTGCTGGACAAGAATGCTTTTCCTGGTAGCATCTTTGGCATCCAAAGAGTTCTTAAGAATGATACCAGCCAACCGACGGGATTCAGTAGGCTTCTCATTATTTGACAGCTCAAACGACAATGATAGAAGAAAAACAGGCAAGTTCTGCTCTTGGAACTGTCTAAGACTGGTCTCTGCCTCAGTTCTAACTCTCGCATCGGCTGATTGAGCAGATAACAAAATCTGAGTGATTTCCATGGCCATAACTTCCCAACCTAGAAATCCACAAATGTTTTATTAAAGGCACAAAGCTATGTGAGATCTCACCAGATACTAAATAGTAAAGTGACAATTCAGAAGGAGCGTATAAATTGAACTTGCTATAGGTTCAAATAGACACGCATATCTTTTCACCTATACTTAATAACGTTCACATTCTACAAAAATCACAGTCAAAAAGTAACTAACGTGGTAACAATGGTCTTCAACAGAGCACAGCAAATAATTTAAAATAAAGAGCAAAAGCAAGAATAGATTAACATTGGAACAACCCCCAATTACCGCAAATCCAATAGATACCGGAAATACAACAAAATCAACTGAGGACAAAGAAAGTCGAGACAAAACCTTCCTATCATGACAAAAAGTTACGCCGGAACACCCTATTAAGGAAAATTGTGTATGTGCTCACAGGTCTCCTTTTCTCTGTTTTTTCAGATGCAGATTCGATATCAGGCACATGTCCTTCAGAGAAACTTAAGTTGTCTATAATTAGCCGATTGAATTGAATCTCAAATGAAAAACAGAGAAATGAAGAGGCGAGAGCAAGAGAGAGAGAGACAGGTTATCTGTTCAACTGAGCCAAAGCAGGGGGAGGCATACATAGTTTTCCCAGACAGAACTAATACAAACGCCACGTGAAACACGACACTTCACCGGTTAAATACACACTAGTCCAAAGAACAGGTTGAAAACCAACACATTGTGGCGACAATCCGAACTTTGAGACCACGAAAGGTCCAAACATCAGACCTCAAGCAGTTCTGGTCACTACTTCCCACAGCATCATTACTCTCATCCGTCGATCAGACTCCCTTCCGCCTTTGCAGATGAAACATAACAAAACAGACCATTCAGCAACAAACTCAACCTCGAAATCCGGTCAAGACGCCCTCACCATTCGAAGCCTACACAACGCACCACCGAAACCCCAAGCTTAAAAAAAAAAAAAAACCGACAGGACAACGGACGCAGACGATCCAACGACTCCACGGAGCTCAACGGAGCTCCAGACGAAGCCCTAAACCAACAACCGATTCGTGCTCTCCTCCGACTCTGACTCCGACTCCCACTGCCGCCGGAAGAACGCTAAAACCCTAGCCCAAATCACGGCCCCGAGAAAACCCCCCCCCCCCCCAAAGCATCACCACGCACGCACGCACGCGCGCTCTAAGCAGCCGGGATTGCTCGAAGTAAAACCGCAGATCGCAGACGGAAATCCGTACCTCGTGCTCAAGAGAGAAAAGCCCCCCGCCGAAACCCAACGGAGCTCAAGAACCGCGAAGCCTAGGGTTCCCCCTCCTCGCCGCCGCCGCCGCCGCCGCCCTCCCGGAGAACTCGCCGGCCGGCCGCCGCGGTCGCTTCCCGAGCAAAGGTCTCGCCTAGAGAGAGAGAGAGAGAGGGAGGGAGGGGAGAGGGGACGATCGGCGAATGGCGAGTGGGGGATTTTGAAGGCGTACGGTTTGATTTTATACAGAACAAAAAGGTTTCCTCTTTTTTTTTTTTTTCCGGGGTGGGGGGCCGAAATTTTTTCGAATGGCTGCAAGGAGCGGGAGGGACCGTGGGGGAAGGGAAGGGACCCCTGCGCTGCGCGGGCAGGACGCTGCCCGTCCCTGCCCGTCCCTGCCCGGGGCCAAACCCTAGAGCCAATTTTGAAATCTCCCCCAACACACGCTTTCGTCCCCCACGTGCGGAAGGGTGGCCTTTCGGGAATTGGCCCGTTCCTGCGGGTGAGGGGGGTCCATTGCAGAATGGCCCGTAGAATCACGGGGGTTATTGCCTTTCAGCCCAGGGCCCCTTTTCTGAGGGTGATTTGACGAGCGACTGCTTGGGGGTGAGCATCGGTCCCGAGTCAAACCCCGGACCGGCCCAACCCGGCCGGTCCTAGTCCGGTTCCCGAGGGGATTGGGCCGGTCCCGGGTCTTGGGGCCACTGGAACCTGTACCGTGTGGAGTGATCCTTAATCCCAACGCTTTAGGAAAAAAAAAAATTTCCACACGCCAGGCATCTAACCTAAGGTGCCCAGCCCCTCCTCTTCTTTCGCCCTTTTTCCTCTCCCTCTCTCCGAGTCTCACTCCAACTCTCTCCCTTGATCTCATATTCTTCTCGACCTCTTAGCAGCTCTCTCTCTCTCTCTCTCTCTCTCTCTCTCTCTCTCTCTCTCTCTCTCTCTCTCTCTCTCTCTCTAGCAACGACTCTCTCCTTGCTCGTTTATCTTCATCGGTGCCGATCATTGGCAACAAAGACTCCATGATCTAAGCAATTTAGATTGATCATCATTCACAATCGACATGTGCGTCCCAAAGGTAAGTACCTCCATACTCGGTTCTAAGAAAAACATAGGCCGGGAATGTTAACTTGAATGGCCACATTCATTTGGCATCTTCGTTGACAATCACAACAACACTTTCTTTTCGTTAATGTTTGATGCTTCAACATGAATATCAACAACCATCTTAATATTTGAAAAAACAACAACAAAACGGGGCTTGTAACTAGAGTTCTTGTCAAAATTTGCAATATTAGAATCTCCCTTCTCATGCTCGAAACAAGAATCTGTAATATCATAATCTCTCTTTTCATGCTTGAAACAAAGGTGATAAACATGTGGATATAATCGTGGGGCATTATGAGACCTTAATTCAACTCACATAGATGAATTTGGCAATCTCAGCAGCTCTCACTCTAGCAGAGTTAAAAACTTAATTTAAGAATGAGAAATGCCACATTATTGATCATTAAGTAAACAATAAGCAGATTTGTGTTCTAATTTCAATAGTTCTGAAATTTCAAAGAGTATATTTGTCCTTTTAAGTAATACAAAAAACGAAATAAAAAAAGAATTGGTTGGCCTAGGGTTGACTTTAGAACCGGACCAAACCCGGGATTGGACCCACAAGGTCGGTCCAGTCCTTGGTTTCCGGCTCAGTAGGGTCAGTCTCTGGTCCTAAAAATTGAGAATTAACACTGTGCAGGTTAATCCCTGAGTTAGGTGCTGGACCAACCCACCCAGACCATGCTCACCCCTAGCGACTACATCCGATGGGGATTATGATTTCACATTGGAAAAGAGATGATATAATGATTTGGTGCCTTCTCTTGCCCGCGAAGTGAACGATCCGACCCACCCATTTGCATGCAAGGATCTCCGACAAGAGAGGTGGTGCGACGGTGGTGAACGATCCGACCCACCCATTTGCATGCAAGGATCTCCGACAAGAGAGGTGGTGCGACGGTGGTGGAGAGAGGGAGGGGGAGAAGAGGTGATGCGGTCGCAGCGGCTCTCTCTGAAGTTCAGCGGAGTTACACCAGCTCCGGCTTTGTTAGTGGTGGAGAAGTGAAGAAGAGGGGCACCGGAATGCAATGGAAGAGGTGGCAGTGGGAGAGTGGGGGCATAGAGAACGCCCAAATTAAAAGAGTGATGGAGACGGTGAGGCGTGAGAGTGCGGAGTGAGTGAGAGAGAGAGCAAAGAGAGTCACGAACTCGCAAGTGAACGGGGTCTAGGTAGAGTCTAAACCCATCAAAAAATCATATTCAATCGAGTTGTACTATTCTAAACCCATTAAAATCCGTTTTTTTTTTATATACTATTTGTCAATTTCACGGTCCAATTCATTAAATATGGGTTTAAAAGTAGATCTATAACCCATTTTAACAGCTTTAGGTGATAGTAGGGTTTGCTCATAAATTGACTTTAAGAGACAAATGCTATAAAACTGCATTGAATCAACTGACTGGAAGATAGATGACTCGACCAATCGAATAGCGAGCCTCGCATGCTGGGGTTGCTTTCGCGCGACGATCACCATTAGCTGAATTCGATCTTGTACTGCACCATCGACATTAGTGAAAATCCGAACCCTCCATGGCTATTGCAGTTCAAAAGACGGTATATATACATGCTATCATCTCTCAATATTTCTACCAAAAATCAATGATAGATGTGACTTGGGCGTGTATCAAGAAACAAGAACCAACAGTTACCCCCCCTCGCCCCCTGGCGACGGCCATTCTTGCGTGGTTACTACCTCGTAAGGCATAACAAACTTATCGGATCAAATCAGAGGCAATGCAGATACAAGACACACGATCGCGCTCTCATTTTTGCTGTTCCTTAGCTCGCTCCCGCGCCTTGGTGTATAACTCGAACGACTCGACGTGGTCGGGATCGAGACATAGGGCCGCTTCGCAATCCCTTATGGCGGCGCCGGTGTTGCCCATGGAGTCGTGGAATGCTGCTCGGAGATGAAGTAGCTGCAGATCGGGTATGAAGTTAATCGCCTTCGTGAGCTCTTGTACTGCTTCGCCTTCTTTATGGTCATCCATTAGAACTGCATCAATTTTAGCGTGTTTCCAAGTCAAGAAAAACTCAATCGACGGCTACAATCGTAGTTTATAGAGAGATAATTATTGTAAGAATGTTTGATGTTGTGACTTACTTGCTGCTCTGTATCTGTATGGATATGTCCGGACCGGGTCTAGCCGCGTCGCCATAGCGAGGTCGCTCCTTGCCATGTCGCGGTCACAGTACTCGGAGCGCTTCTCGTAGGCCGACGCATTGTTCTTGGCTTTCTCTATCAACCTCGTCATCTCATCGTACGCGGATTTGCGCTGATTCTTGAGGTGGTACACTCGCGCGAGGCCTTGGTGAGCTCGCGTGTGCTTAATGTTAAGAGCATTCATGTAACAATTAGCCGCGAGATCCAACTTATCACAGTCCACATAAATACTTCCAAGATTATTTAGTGCCTGCGAAGTAAATGAAAGAAAGTCGAGTATAGGATTAGCTAGGGTTTCCAAAGTATAGTTGAGTCGAAAGTTGAAATACGCGTTATACCAAGTCATGACGACAGTAATTATACCTACAAAAATATGATAGTTTTGATAAAGTCTTGAATTTTACCTGTCCTTTTCGGAGACCATCTGAAGGGCATTTGAGAGCATCCTCAAGGAGTTGAATGACGTACGTTGAGGACTCGGAGTCCATGCTTGAATCGGCCAAGATATATGCCTTGAGAAAAAACGCTTCGAATGATCTTTGAATCGAGATGGACTCCTCGGCCTTAGCGAGCGCTTCTTCGCGGTGGCCGGTGTCGTACAATATCCAACCCTCGTAGACGAGCCTCTCGTGGTCGAAGTTGGAGTAGTTCCGAGCCAGTCGCAGACTGTGCATCGCCGCCTTCTGACAGTTTAATCTGCATATTTTAGAGCATCAATTAATGAGTTTTCAGAAAATAGAAGAGCAGAAGGTATCAAATGACCTTCACTTGTGATGAATTAATTCACCAGCTGAAGTTTTGTACTATGTTAGGAATTGAAGAAAAGCGATGAGTTTTGAGTATTATACTCTAGGATTTAGGTATTGATTCAGGATAGATACATGATTAATACGCAAAATTTCATTTTGCAACTTCTACATGTATTGGCAGCTTCAAATCAAAGAAACTCGGAATCTATTGAATCTCTACACGCTCACCGTAAGAGGAGGAGGGATTGGCGAAATCGTAAAAGGCTCTTGCCAGGATCATTCTCCAGCATATGATGCACCACGGCCAAGGAGCCGATGTCATCGACCGATGACCACCGATCATACAATTGCATCCAACAATCAGCTTGACTCCACTTCTGGACATGAGGCTTAAGAAGCTCCACCAATTGGTTCCCATGCATATTCCCATTGAACACCATGTAGTTTGGATTCAGCGTCAAGAGCGCCCGTACATCCCGCAACGCAGCGTCGTAGTCCTCTAGGGCGAGCAAGAACCAGGCCCTTAGCTCTAGGCAGTCGGGTGAGATCGTGAAGCTGATTATCTTGTTGATCTCCGAGATCGCCGCTCCAATTTTGTTCTCCCCCAATAGCATGACGGCTCGGTACTTGTATGGAAACACAAGGGTTGGGTCTAGCTCGGTCGCGGCATTCAAGTCGATCATCTTCTCCTTCCCAGCGCAATACAAGGATCTCTCTTGGTACATCCACCCAATTGGTCCGTGATCAGAAATGAGAGAGCTCATCAATTTGTATGCCGAGTACTTGTGTCCCCGTTTGTACTTGGCCCTCGCTATGCCGACTAATGAATAGAGGTTACCCGCCTCCACGGCGGCCTCGAACCAATGTTGTGCGTCTTTGTATTCTTTCCTTTCTAACATTACGACTCCGAGCTGGTGTAGCGCGAGCTGCTTCTGCCAATAATCGGTGCAACACTCTACCAATCCTTCCAGAAGCATTACCGTCGTATTCGATTTCATGTCTTCCTCCATTGCAATTTGGCTTAGGAAGTAGTATAATGCAAATGACGCGTGCCCGACGGTAGCCATCTTTTCCCTTGCCTCCGAGCTACAAAACAACCTCATGACATTTGGATTGTGCATCGAGCTTGGTAGGTCTCTCAAGAACACTTGCAAGCACGCCGCGACTAAGAAATAAGCCGTCTCGTCCAATCCGTAATCGATGAATAGCACGGCGTCTTCAATGTTGTGCACCAACGAAGCTAAATGAGTGTCGCAAGCCGCCTTCATTTCCTCGCAGCAAAACCTGTTCGCAAATGAAAGGAGCTCCAGAACAATGTGCGGGTCGAAAGAATTCAATCTTTTGGTCCTACTATAAATCTCGGCGGCTCTCATTCCTTTTAGCGAGAATCCATTTTGGGTGAAGTTTATCTTCTCTCTCCACGACTCCCTGAAATCGCCGTATAACATTGTTCTGAATGGTGTCGAAAGGGATGCTATCTTAGATCGGAAACACCTCACCTCATCGTCCCCGACAAAAAATGACATATCGCCGTCTTCCTCCGAAGTCGAACATTCCTCGTCTTTCATGGATAGATCGTCGTCGTCATCGTTGTCCTCTCTAGGCCCTCGAGGACAGATGCAATGGTCATAAACCGATTCAGGATCATAGCCGGGTACCAAATTGGCCTTGGGGCACTCGATGTTCCTACCACAACAATCCATGGATGATGTACCGATGAGTTCGTCTTCCCTCCTCTCGAACCTCAGCCACGCAGCGAGAACGACTTTGGTATGCACATCGACAGCGTGTTGTCTGGCAGATTGAAGGCTTTGTCGGACTAGCTTCGGATCCAACAATCCTTGAAAGATCAAACCTTGTTCGATATACACATCGGATTTCTCAAACTGCGATGAGTTTTCTATCTTCCGGTACATATGAGCCAAGGTCTCGACGAAGTCGATGGATTTAAGGCACCGTTCGATCCGGGGCTCGAGAAGATCGGTCATGGGCAGGCCATAAGGGAGCAAAGTCTCGATCGATATGCTCGGGGTCTCGTTTGGGGCTTGGTAGTTGCGACTCGATCTCGACCGGATCGAGTTCACCCGGATATGATCATGGAGATGTTGGAAAAGTTTCTCTCCGTAACCACCGCCTCTGCCGCCGCTGCCGCCCCCCATGTCCGAGGCCGGACCGGACGGATTGACCGCGCACACTTGGGTGCTTTTGCATCCGTCCATGACTTTCAAGCTACGCATCGTGGTGAATATGTTGTTCTGCATCTTGGCATGCGGATAACGAGATCAAATTGGACCTAAACCACAAGATTAGTGCTGGTTCAGAACCAATTCTTGAAGGAATAAGGAGAGGAAGAATTCAGAAATTGGAGAAGCTAAGCACGATTACCCTCCATGGCCTGCAAGCACCCCCGATTCAACAGATGGAGATTACCTTCAAAGTGGGAAGAAAGGAATGAGATTAGGGAGGTACAAGATGATGGTGATGCAGGCCAAATGATTCTAAATTGGTGTGTTTTCTTTTCTTTTTGTATTTTCTTAACCTTCTCAAGATTAATTAGACGCGAAAAGAATTTAAAAAGACAAAAAGAAAAGAAGAGGAGAAAATTGGAGGAGCTGGAATGAGGTTAGAGAGAAGAATGTGGCGAGTGATTTTCGTTGTAAGCCAACCAAAAGTTGAGAACGAGGTGGCTGTTTCAACGGTCGCTCACTTTTCCTATTTTGTGCATGGATTAAATAGTTGTCTTTTCTAAGACAAATTATTGCCTAATAAATAGTATAAGTAGATAAACCTATTAAGAATATATATATATATATATATATATATATATATATATCTCATATTTCTCTGTCTAATTTTCATTTTTATGTTCGTTGTGAATTATAGGCGGTTTGACCCAGTTTGATCCCGACGGGTCGAGTATTTCTTTTACCCGGAACTCCATTTGAGTAGTCTGAATGATGAAAATTTTGAGTTCTTGTTGGCCAAGCTATAAGTCATTTTAGTGCTACATGGTGGAATCATATAATCGGAAATTACGGTATTTTTTTTTGTTTTTTTTATAAGTGGGAAGGAGCGCCTAGTATCAACGACTCCATGACCGTCACCATAGGAGTTCCATATCCCCAATGAAACGTTCGATTTGAACCGTAACTACTACTCACCTGTTACCGTCACCCCGCCACGGCACTAATGGGAGTAGAGGCGGAGTTATCTTATGTCGTGGCACGAACACCCTCATTTTGAGCGAGCCGGACTTGTCATTGTTTGCGCTTGTTCTTTTATGCATAGGCGGAACGGTCGTGTCAGGCTATGTGTTGTTTTATATCCCATATGGGACACTTGTACTGGGCTTAGCCCCTTTTTTCGTGGGGCAACAAAGATATTCAACTATGAAATAGACTTGTCATTGGTTGCTATTGCAAATCTATTTAATCATAGGAATTGCAAAAGTTTTCCAAGTTTTGATCAATCATTTTCGGGGAAAATTACTAAAACAGTCATAAACCTATTGTAATTGTGCCAATTCAGTTCTGAACTTTTTTTTTTCGCCAATTCAATCCTAAATATTTTGCATTTGTGCCAGTTCAATCCATCCGGTCACTTTTGGCCAGCTGGCGCTGACGTGGACGCCGACCAACGCTGATATGGTAATTTTTTAATATTTATTTCCTTTCTCTTTCTTTTTTTTTTTCTTTCCTTCTTCTCCCGGTCGTTCCAACGACTGGCTAGAGGCTCCTCGCCAGCCACTAGTGAGGCTCGCCCTCGTTGGCACTGGCTAGGGCGAACTTCGACCTGGCCATCACGGGCAAGGTTGAGCCTCACCATGGCTATGGGTGAGGTCGGCCATGGCGAGGCTCGACCTCGCCATATCTGGGTGAGGTCGAGCTTGCCCATCCATGGCAAGGCTAGCCCTCGCCCAGCAACGGCGACGGTCAGCCTTGACATGGCTGGGTGAGCTCGACCTCACCCAGATCTGGCGAGGTCAAGTTTCGCCATGGCCGTCCACGACCATGGTGTTGGGTGAGGTCAAGCTCGCCCAGCCCTAGCAAGGGTGAGCCTCACCAATGGCCGGTGAGGAAACCTCTCTGGACAGATTAGGGGAAGAAGGAAAGGAAAAAAAAAAAAAAAGGAAAGAGAAAGGAATCCACGTCAGCGTCGGTCGGCCAAAAGTGGCAGGATAAACTGAAATGGCACAAATGCAAAAAATTTAGGTCTGAATTGATACAATTACAATATATTTAAGACTGTTTTGGTAATTTTTCCATTATTTTCGTGGTGCGTCGTCCAAACTAACTTTGATCTTTGCTTGATTGATGGAAGACCCTTTTGCTCGGAAAAAAAAAGTGAGAAAGATTAAATGAGCATGGAATCAAACAAGTCTTGACCTCTCTAAGATAACCACTTACAATGATCCGCCGACGGCGAGGTGAGGCAAGGCTCTCAATGCCAACAAGTCCCAGCCTAGTCCTCCGCAACGAGAGTCGGGGGGACCTCTCGACACGGTGGAGGGCCGACGACCCTCTAATTGAGCTAAAGTGCACAGGGTCTCGATCCACCCTCTCTACTACTATTGGAAATTTTTTGCAATCCTTTGCACGTCGCACTCATGTTTTCTTTTTTTAACCTCTTAAATGGGGATTGATGCGACGTAACAATGATGTCAAATCACCAAATGTATACCTAAGTGGTAATAATTGGCGCCTCACAAATGTAGCCACGTTCGATATAGGGTGAAAAGTTTAGTGAAAATCACAATCCGATGCCACCACAGCAAAGCAATTCTCTTTCTTTTGCCCCTAAGGAGAAGGACAAGCGAATGCGGTGAGGCGATTTGTGCCGAAGTTGAACTTTCAACGATCGACTCATCCAAAATTTTAAAAAAAGATAATTCAGCAACTATGCATCCAAAGTACTGGACCAGAAGAGACTCGCCACGGATTCTTGGACAAAAAGAGGAGAAACTCTTGCGTCCATCGACTGACTTGATGCAATGACACTCGCGCGATCAATGATTATGATGAATCGGGTTTATATGAAGTCGGCATTCACAAGAGATTTTGCCCAAACAAAGAGACAAACCGAGAGAGATGCTATTATTGAATGGTAAATAACTATCTTGATATTACTAAACCATCCCCCTTTTGTATCTCCCATTGGGAAGAAGATTGATCCATAAAGATTCTTGAGCAAATATGAAATTGTATGGGCAAAATTCATAAAAAATTAACTCCCCAACCATATTTTTTTGCTATAGGGTACAAATAGTACGATTTAGACAAGCAAATCCAGTCTAAATCTCGACCCTATAATGCCCAACCGATTGGGCATCAAGAACAGGAAAAAAGAACTGGGAACTCCTGAAGCTGAACGTACAATCAAATAGGATTAAATTCAGATCATAAGAAATTCCACAAAAAAGGAGCAAAAAAACTGCATATTCTGTAGTTGTCCCTCGCCCAAGATTTTATGCGACAACAAAAACCTAAATCCAACACTTAAATCACATACCCAATCTATATATAGTGCCATAAAATCATATCACCATCAACTGAATATGAAATCTTTGTATACTGATTAATTAAACTGTTTGATGGGCGTTCATATAGAGGAAATTCTCCCCAGACCCAGCAGACTGACCCTTAACCTGGTTCGCCATCGGAAACTGGATTGGCGGGTGAAGTCCCGAATGTCCAGCAGGCTTCTTGTGGCCGTGGAGGCCGCGGGTGTGACTGTGGACGTGGCGGTGCTTCATACACGACAAAACCACGGGGAAAATGAAGAGAGACGCGACCAGCAGCACCAGAACCAGCATCATCACCTTACCGTTGGCCGCGAAGTCCCGGTCCTCCGACAGCGGGAGCTCTCCCTTCTGGGGACTGCGGTCAGGGGCCGTGAAGTTCGCCGCGAAGGAACCGAACGTGGCCATGTTATCGGTGGTGGTGGCGGCGGAGTTTCAAGGACGTCGTGGAGAGGCACATGGGCTACCGGAGACGCATAGGGATGTGTTTTTGGTCGTGTGCGGAGGTAGCAAACTGACAACGTTGGTGGGCGAGGGATGGAAATTGTGTGTTCACGTTCGCGTGGTGGGTCGTTGGGAGGTCTTTGTAGGTGATGGATTAGAGAGAGAGGATGTGAAGTAATGAGGAAGGAGACAGACAGAATGCGGGGAACGTGGGCCTTCCGTGTTTTTAGTATCTATCAAAGTAAGGTCAGATGACCATCGTTTCTGCATCAAGCTTTCAAATTGCAGAAGTAACGAAGATACAAGCAAACTAAAAACCGTCTCCTCAGTGAAGGGATTTGCTTATTTACTGGCATGTTATGCTTGGGTAAAAAGGGATGCAATCAGCAACGGACGGACACAGAAATCTAGCTCAGGATGCGAGATAAAGGAAAATCCGAACGACGCCTAATTAACTCGAGGGCTGAACTACAAAAGTATATGATCCGAGTGAAATCGATGAAAGGGATCTTCTTGCACATTCTCCAGCAGCAAACTGAGATGGTGTCTGGCATCATCAGGACCATCTCTAGCCTCAGAGGCTCTTGATGGGTTGCGGGACTCAACTATTGATTATTGGAGTCATTAGTTTCAAATTCTGAGTGTCGATATCTACTTTACGAGGAGAGCCAGCCGCAAATAATTTACTATAATCGGAGAATTTTACAGAGTTACCCAATAATTCAATCTCTCATGTATTTCCCAAAGATCCAATACACAAATCCTCGCAAGCTCTCGCGTTTCTCACACCGAGTTTTGCTAGAAAACCCTAGGAGAAGACCCCTCTCAACTACGCGTCTTATTGAGAAAATAGGTCAAAATCGAACTTTTAAACGCGAGTTCATGAGGTTCATACGACTGCCAGGCACCCGCTAGATAACCTGTAGTGAAACTGGTTATCCAGGCAAGAGGCGTGGCACGCGGACAAATTTGGCCCGGGCATTCGGGTGTAGGGACTAGGGACCGATAGCTTTAGTTACTAGCTTCATTCGACTGCTACTCTGGGCCTTTGGCGCAGGCACCTGGTCTACTCTTTTCTCGCACCTCGACCATTTTTAAACTTGTCTCGGACCTATCTCGCTATTTTGGGGTCCAATGTAAACTCTAGGTCAACAAGAACTTGAGCCGCAAAATCAACATGATTAACCTTTAAAGGTTCACCCAAATCACCATGGGTTGAGTCTCCATACAATAATTCGACCAAATTAAGGGACTCACTCCACTAAATCAAATCAATCACATATTAAGAAATAGCGAGAGACATTAGATTTTAAAATAAAAGATATACATTGTGCGTGATGTTTCTATTATTCGTATCACATCATTTGTAATATGAGATTTTTTTTCCCAAGGTGATAGAGGCATCTTATTTTGTTTCCCTCAGTGGTAGGAAAAAGCCTACCTCAGAATCGTCCAGCCAACCTGAATGGTTTGGAAGTCATATCCTTTTCAAGCCACTGACTTCGTTTACCTACATATTTGGACCTATGTGGAACGAATATTATTCCGTTTCTTTCAATTCGTAGCATGATAAGATTAGATGTGTTGTCAAATACGTTCATGTCCCAAACATTTTAATAGCTAATCTCGCAAGTTACATAACAAACGACAAATTATTTGATGAGTGTGTTCTATGTAGTCTCTTTTATGTGGTGATTGGGGTATTTTAAGTCAACTTTTATGTTCCAAATAATTTCACATGTTCGGGTGCACCTGTCTCGGATTTTTCTCTATGCTGCCCTAAGCAAAGACAAATTTACCTTTTGCTTCTTTTTCACTCAATGCATCAGATATTCCAGGGTTTCCTTCCCCGAATTCAGGTGTACCAACCTTATATGTGCAAAGATTCCACACTGGAAGTGCCTCGGGAAGAGTTCTCTATAGCAACCTCTTCCTTGATGACGATGCTCTTGTATTTGGTGGCCTTTCGGGACAATCCAAAGAGATCGCTAAAGATTTCTCCCTTGAACTTCTTCCTTGGCACGATGTAAAGCCCTCCTTGGGCTGGGGAGAGGAACTTTTCGTCTGGGAGATTGGTTTTACACCTAATTCTAGCTTTTTTAAACATCATTATAGTTCCGTTTGTTTCGAGAAAAAATATTGATTTAAAAAATATTTTTTCCAAAAATGACCGATTGTTTCGCTTGAAATAATTAATCGATTGAAACTCTTTTCTTTTTCGGCCGATTTATAATAGTTTAATGCCACATCGGATTTTCCGGCCATACAAATCGGCCATAACACTAAAGAAAATAATTTTTAACCAATTTGATACCTAAGTGGTTGAAAAATAAGTTATAACACTCGAACTGCCGTATAAAAGTTGGGATATTTATGATGTCCTTATCCCAGTAACTTTTGTTGATGTGATCTGAATGTGGCTTCCTATACACGGGCATATTGTTCCTTCAAAGTCAAGGTCCATAGGGATGCTCTACCATCCTAGCCAAATATTCTCCTATTGAGAGGATTAGCTATTTCTCGGTTCATTTTCACTGAGTCCTTCCTAATATTCTCTATTTCTAACCTCCTCGTGGGGGCAGGTGTAGTTCTCTAGATCTCTTACCATCATTATAGATTGGCCTCTCTAGGGGCCATTTGCGATGGTTCCCTTCTCCTAAAGAATGCCTCATAGTGCCTAGGTTTACCTAGGCTGAATCCAGATCAAGGGTAGTCGTCGTTGTCTTCCTCAAAGAGAGTGTGTCGCCTAATTCGATCCTCAGGACCATCTCTAGCCTTGGAGGCTCTTGATGGGTTAGGACTCAACTCCTGATTATTGGAGGCATTAGCTTCACAATGACTTCTATTCATATCGAGGATGTTCGATGGCCAATTAAAGTATCGATTATGACTTCTATTCAAAAGAGAATGGATTTGCCTTGAAGCCCCAATGACTTTGTAAAATTCATGTTACTAAAATAATTCGTGGACAATTCAAAATAAATGAGGAAACTATAAGAAACTTGATTGAATTAGAACGTATGGTTTACATTCTTGGATGCCACACGCCATATTTGCTTGATAACTAAAATTGGACATAAGCTTCTTAAAGGAAATCAAAAGTGCTAGGGAAAGAAAAAGGCATACAAGACATGGCTGGAAATTTTTTTTTAATCGAAGTACTGGAAATGGGAAACCCAATCTAATTTGAATTTAAATTCAAACTTAAGCAAAATCTTATTCAAGCGATCTTCTTCAAAATCTGGCAAGCTCCTTGCGATTTCGGATGCCATTGATGCTGTTTTATTTTTTGCTCATAGTGTATACTCTATGTAGAATGTGTGCTGCGAGCTATGTTCTTTTATTCCTCTTGTATCTTTATGAGTCATTCCATGATTCATCCCGATCTTCCTTTGCAAGAATCTCTAATTGCCTCATGACTTACGCCCTCCTCCAGGGATGTTATGTACTTGCTCCCAATCCTTTAGCTACAGTTATCCCTTGGTCAATGGATCCTTCATGGCTTAGTCTTCAACTTCCTGTCATGTTTCAAGTCAATCAATTGTCAGCACGTGTTATGAACTTCACTTAAACTCTGCTCATTTGATACTCATGATCGGTGAGCTCCTCAAACATTCCATCGATGAGTTTTGTGCGCCAACCGTATTCTTATAACCTTTATGATCGAAGGGCTCATTCGGCATTTTATCGAGTGGGCCTTATGGTTACCTAGTTTAAGTATGTTTCCTGTTGTCGATTTAAATCTCTTCAATACAAGCAATGGTGTTCTTTGTGAAGAGTATCTGAGAAGCTACTTCTTTGTAAATTACACCCTGAAGCAATCCGAGACGTTGAAGCCAACTAATCTTGTAGTAAGATTTGTGAATTCCTTTGCAAGATTAAAATATTATTCCGTGAGAACATGTGGGGCTAACCACTGTAAAGTTATTGAGTATAATTGGAGGTTGAAAAATACCAAGAGTGTTTGGGTGACTCGAATATTGCTTGATTTATAATGGAATTCTGTATTGCTCTCCCCATGGACATAAGTCACGCTAGCCGAACTATATAAATCTAGCATTCAATTTGCTTTATTATTCTATTTTATTTTTTCGTTTGATCGCTTGTTTCCACGATGGATAGTCCCGAGGAAAAAATTGGAGTGGACCCGACGAACAGTCCGAGTAAGAGGCTGTAACATCATAGGACTGCATAATTGAAGCCTAATATGGGACCCAGAGAATCTATTACCAAGAGCGGAAGCACCAGGTATTGGAACGAGGTTCACGAACACTACCAGAGGAAGCCACGGACAATCTTGGCATCTACCCTATTGTGAACTTTCTTCTGGGCTCGGGACCCGTGAAGATATTTCAGCATTGTACAAGGTATAGTTGTTCTTGGCAGCAAGAAGATAAGAATGAATGTATAAGATGAGGCAAACAGAAGTTGATTAGTAATTCAGTGATTCACTGTTTCCATGCTCGTGGGGGTCGGAGATGGAAAAGTCAGGTTTCTTTTGTCACTTGGTGTGTGGGAGAGCTTGGATGGGTCGAACCGTCCTGAGGAATCGCTCCTTACGTCCAACCAGAGTTCAATAGTGATGGTTGAAAAGAGAAAACAGAAAAGACATTCCAGGTTTTTATTGGAAGGAGCTCGGCGAAAGCCGACTTAAGCACCGTCGGAGGGTCCTTTGTAAGTAAAACCTGGATAACTTCTGTTTTGCATCTAGTGACGCGCAGATGCAATTGCTGACTAACATACGCGAAAGGATATCGCTAATTTTGATACTATATTGAAAAGTCCAATTCAAAAGCTTAAGAGTTAGACGATGGAAAATCACATAAATTTAAAAAGCATATAGGGCCCGTTGTCAAGCGATGCGGGACAATAATTCAACACACGAAATGAGACGTTAAAAGTCTGATTTCTTCTAACGAAAATGTTCGAAAGGGAGCGAGCTCATTCGACATATCTAGTAGTAAATCCGATTTCGCTCGGTACCAAAGAGTCACGAGTCAATCTGATATGAAAGCTGTTCCGTCCTTCATCGTTTGTCCATTCTGAGATGGTTTTTTCCTGTGTCACTAAGATGCCCGTGTTTGAAAGATGGTACATCATCGAAGGGAAATTCATGTGTAGGGCTTGGTCCATCGTAGCCCCAAACCCTGGGGGTCCCTTGTCCCATGCACGGGACAGGTTTCCCAAGGACCATTCGCGGCCCACTACGAAAGAGGATCAAGTAACAGCGGGACTTTCACGGCCAAGTTGTTCTCTCGAGCGTAGCATCAAACGACTATCAAAGCACCAGCCTACAGGTGCGTGTCGTACATGTCAGCTCGTACATCATATCATATGGATCCCACGTCAAATTTATAAAATCTGATTGGTAATATGAATCCGGTGCAAATGCTTCTTCATGTCAACACATTCTCTCTCTCCATTCACCGCCCGATTCAGATTTTCGTAATTTTACCCATAAATCAAGTAAAAAATAGTATTGAGACATGTGTGTCCCATAACAAAGAATTGACATAGTATGATATGATGCAGTTAATATATTCTAGTTGGCCCATAATTCATCGGAATAAGGGTCGGTACATGAAAACAACCCACTTGATTGGTTCGGTTCGATTCCTAAATGAGTCGGGAACCGGCGTGATTTCTTTCTTTTTTCTTTCTTATTTCCTGGTAGGGAATGGAACACTGGAACTGGACACTCGCAAAAATGTAATTGTGTCTATCAACGTTGTTTTTGTTCTCTTCTCCAGCCCTTTGGCAATAAAAAAGAAAGCTATTGGTCTGGTATGGGTGGTTCGGTCCCATCCAGAACTGGGAACTTGACCTATTATCACTGGTTCCAAATTTTAGGAACCGGGAACCGCCCCAAAACCGGTCGGTTCCTTTGCTCATCGCCATTTGAGTAAAAGTTGGTCCAATTATGTTGATTAGTTCAGACTTAGACTCTCTATTGTATTGTTGGTCCAATTGAATATGTTGATCAAGTTGTATTTAGGCTCTCTCTTGACGATATTTCCAAGTGATGGTATTGGATTTATGCTGCGCTCCCAATAGATAGCATTCCACAAATCGAGAACAAGTGAACGTCGATCAATTACCTCCTCACAATCCGACTCGAAATGTTGTTGCCGGCTTGAATTTTCCAACATGATATCGAATACGATTCAAAATGCGAGATCGAAATAACCTCCTCGAGAACTCGAGAACTCGACTGCACCTCCCACCTTTCATTTCTCTCTTTTTCCCCCCTTTGGGGGTCTCTTTATGCCTCGGTTCCATCACAATCGATTACCGCTTTGCGAATTCGCCATCATTCTCCTTCGTGACAACTTGCAAAAGGTATTCCAAATTCTCAGCCGAAAGGCAATGTAACTTGCGGTCCGTCAAGATGCCAGTGCTTTCATCCATACTGGCCAAACGTCGGGCATTACCGCATGATTGGGCAAATTAAGTTTCGTGTAGTCCGTTGATTGACCTTGTCACATGTCACCCAATAATTCATTGGAGTACAAATCTATTTCCCGGATTTCCAGTTGATGTAATAGCCACCCTCCAATAATTTTTGGCCGTGACTACTTGGCACAACATCAGCGTTTGTTTCGGTGCAAAAAAAACAAAGAAATAGTCACCTCCAAAATGGAGGGTCTTCAGGTACAAGACTAGACTATGAGAATTGAACGTGGAACAGAGTCCGATCCATGGCAGCCTAGCCCTTCTCTGCTTTATTTCCTGTTCAATCTCTGAAAGCAGCAGCTGGGAGTCCATTTCTACAAACTTTGATCCGCTGATACCGGGGCACCTCTCAAATGAACTCATAGCCTGCCCCCTAAGCAACCTTAACATATATATTGGGCGCCATTCCTTGATCGGTTTGATAAGTTTTCCTCGGAGAGGTTCTGTTTCCAGACGTACACCGTCTTTGGTTTCTCTACAATCTTTCTTGACTCACCCCCCTCCCTCCGCCCCCATTAATTGAAACCCGAGCCTCGCATTCCATTTGAGTTTGAGTTAGGAGGGACGAATGGTGATGCCTATTTGGTTAGCATTAATCTCCTGAACTCGAAATCCATTTACCCCCTTCACTTGGGACTAAATTAGGCGTGGTTATGCGGTTAGTCGTGATGCTTACCTTGCAACCTGCTGTGCGAGAACTTAATGCAACATGCCTATTTTACAGATGCTACTCAGAAGAAGATTTTCTTTTTCTCCTGCAAGATGATGAGTCATGCTGATTATGATTCTTGTTTTTCCATCTTAGAGACGCGAAAAAGAGGAAAGAGGGGCAAAGGGGAGACATTTATGATCATGGACATGGTTTACGGTGATGTTTATGGAACAAAGTGAATTATCGACTTCTGAACTGCCGATTGCTTCTTGATTGAGACTATACACCGATTAATGTTTAGCGAAACACTTTCGAAATCGTGCTAAGTAACAAACCAAAGTGAGATTCTATTCCTAGTTCCATGAGAATTTCTCCATTTAGATTCTAGCCATGGCTACCACAGATAACAGATATTCCCAGACAAGTTGCACAAAAAAAGTGGAATATCTACAATATAATCAAAGCCATTCGGGATGCTAGATGACCTCGGCATGCACGCATGGGGAACCTTTCAGGAGTGGCGAGTGAAACTCTGCGCGAACTCGCGAACCGGCTCCGACTGTGCGAATTGTCACTAGGATTAGAAGTTGATCATGAAGAGAAGAATAGCGATCTATTTACAAACTCCAAAGATGGGCCAAATGATCAATCCCAGTGTGCTCAAGATGACGATTGTTGTTGTCCCATCAAGCCGAGGAGGAAGAGAAGAGCCGCCGTCTTGGTGTGCCTCTTCGAAGGCCACGGAGGAGAGCTTCGAGTTATTCTCACGAAAAGATCGATGAAACTGTCCTCTTATCCTGGTATATATGAACTCTCTGCCTCATGTAGATTGTTCATAATCATTTGCTTATGCGTTAATACAACTCTGTTGCACAACGGTTATCCATTGAATTTGATGTAAACGAAGATATCTTCTGTTGAGGTCACATAACCTTCCAAGATATTAGCTAGTTTTGTTTCGGACTTGAATTATGAACATGGACAATGGACAAAGTATCCAGTTGACCTCTCAATGATAAGGCCATGCAAGATCTTCATGTTCCAATCAATGATCTCTAGATCTCTAAAGTTCAAAATCCTTAAAGAGGCATGTTAGTGACCATGAATCAATTCATTTATTAGGTGAATACAGATATTAACATTGTTGACTTACTTGTTGCTGAGAATTGTTTAACTTATGGAGACCTCAGTTTCATCCTCTGCAAGAACAAAAATGACAATCCATGATTCTGTCACTTGAGAAACAGGAGATGTCGCACTGCCGGGTGGAAAAATGGAAGAACATGATAAGGATGACACTGCAACTGCACTAAGAGAAGCCACGGAAGAGATCGGCTTGGACCCAGAATTGGTTCAAGTTGTTGCTAATTTGGAACCCTTCTTTTCTCAGGTTCCCCTATGATAAATTATTGCCTTACTGTTTTTGTATCTGTGCTCAATCATTCACTTGTGTCCTATCCATTGCGCTACACCAGCATCTCTTCGAGGTCGTTCCTGTCATTGGCCTACTCGCAAAGATAGAAGATTTCACACCTTCACTGAATGTGGATGAAGTGGATGTGGTTTTTGACGTCCCTTTGGAAATGTTTCTGAAGGTTTCTTCCTCTACCCATTACAATTCCCCTCTTCAAGATCCTATCTGCTTGTGCTTATATTGGGCAAGAGTCATCTGACATACCCATTTTATAGTATCAGTTTTGAAAGTGAATTGAACGACTGAATTTGCTTGTATCCTTGATTTGACTAAACATGGATTTCATCAATCTTGCAAGAGACATAGTAGTGAAAAGAAAAGGAGCGTATGCAATGGGACATGATACCGTTTCAGTATTTAGCAGCTAATCTGTTCCATTAATAAAAAAAATTTGGTCATAGTCTAACAGTTACGTTTGTGTTGGACCAATACAGGAGGAGAATCACAGATGTGAGGAGAGAGAATGGCTAGGATGGAAGTACATTCTTCATGTTTTCGATTACCAACCAGAGCGAGAGACTTTCTGCATATGCGGATTGACAGCGAGAATTCTGATTCGGGTGGCATCGGTCGTTTTCCAGCGGCCTCCCTCGTTCGACCTGCACACTCCCGACTTCCGACAATTGCAACTGGTACTAGAAGATATTAGACAGAACTTGAAAGTAGGTGCTGCGACAAGCTAAGTACTTGCGTCGTGGTCCATACATCTATTGAGGTAAACACCAAAGACAATGAAGACCAGGCGCAGATCAAGGCACCCTTATTCGCGCCACATATTGCCATTTTCTCAGATGCCGATTCGAGTACTGAAATTGCAGGATTATCTTAGCGTGTCTCAGTCAGAGAACACGAATAATTTTTGTAATCCGTTAACTCTCTCGGCTCATTTGATGTTCTCAATCATATTATTGCTGTGTCGAATAGAGGTATTAAGGGATGATTAATGCTCGAGTGAGGGGAAAATTACCAATTCAGTCCTCAACTTATTGCATTTGTGCCAATTCAGTCCTAAACCTTTCAATTTGGCCAATTCAGTCCTAAACCTTTTATAAACCAGCCAATTCAGTCCTTTTGGCCGGCCGGCGCTGACGTGGCCGCCAGCCGGCTGACGTGGCGCCGGCCGGCGTCTACGTGGCAATATTTTAATATTTTTATTATTATTATTTTCGAATTTTTTTCTTTTTTCTTTTTTTTTCTTTTCCTTCTCCCCCCTGGCCTGTCCGGCCAGGGGGGAGGCTCGCCGGCGAGGGCGGAGCTCGCCCAGCCAAGGCGAGCTCCGCCTCGCCGGAGCTGGGCTAGCTCGCCCAGCGGCGACGAGGCGGAGCTCGCCCGGCCATGGCGAGCTCCGCCTCGCCGGATCTGGGCGAGGGCGGAGCTCGCCTCGCCATGGCGAGCTCCGCCTCGCCGGATCTGGCGGGCGGCGGAGCTCGCCCGGCCAAGGCGAGCTCCGCCTCGCCCGGCCAAGGCGAGCTCCGCCTCGCCCAGATCTGGTGAGGTGGAGGTCGCCCAGCCATGGCGAACTCCGGCGAGGCGGAGCTCGCCCAGCCAAGGCGATCTCCGCCTCGCCCAGATCGGGCGAGGCGGAGCTCGCCCAGCCATGGCGAGCTCCGCCTCGCCCAACTCGGGCTAGGCGGAGCTCGCCCGGCCAAGGCGAGCTCCGCCTCGCCCGGCTCGGGCGAGGCGGAGCTCGCCCGGCCATGGTGAGCTCGCCTCGCCGGATCTAAGCGAGGCGGAGCTCGCCCATCCATGGTGAGCTGGGCCCTCGCCGCTCGCCCAGCTCGCCATGGCTGGGCGAGGCGGAGCTCGCCATGGCAGGGCGAGCTCCGCCCTCGCCCAACGGCGGCGAGGGCCCAACTCGCCTCGCCGGAGCTGGGCCCTCGCCGGCGAGCCTCCCCCCAGGCTTGTCCGGCTAGGGGGGAGAAGGAAAAAAAAATCAAAAATAATAAAAAAAAAAATATTAAAATATTGCCATCTGGACGCCGGCCGGTGCCACGTCAGCCGGCCTGTGGCCACGTCAGCGCCGGCCGGCCAAAAGGACTGAATTGGCTGGTTTGCAAAAGGTTTAGGACTAAATTGGCCAAATTGAAAGGTTTAGGACTGAATTGGCACAAATGCAATAGGTTGAGGAGTAAATTGGTAATTTTCCCCTCGAGTGAGACAGGCTGAGGGTGATAATTGGTTTGCTTTAGATTCTCTATTCACCAAAACATTGAAAAATTACCAAAAAAGTCATAAATATATTGTAATTGTGCCAATTCAATTCTAACTTTTTTTTTTGGCCAATTGAATTATAAACCTTTTTGTATTTATGCCAATTCAATTCATCAAGCTAATTTTGACCAGTTACTGACATAGCTCTGACGTGGATAATTTTTTAAAAATTTTATGATTTTTTTATTATGATTTATTTTTTCTCTTTTATCATTGGACCGGCGAGGTCGACCTTGCCAGGGCTGGGCTAGCGAGGCTCACCCTTGCTAGATTCGCCGGCCATGGGCGAGGCTTGACGCTCACCAAATTTGGCGAGGTTGAGCCTCTGTCGAGGGCCGCTCTCGTCGGTGGCTGGCCAAGGCACGACCTCCTCGGAGTTGACGAGGTCGGACCACGCCTATGGTCAGAGAGGCCCGACCCTCACCAGCCCAACTGTTGGCGACTAGTGAGGGTCAACCTCGCCTAGCGATTACGAGGTCGAGTCTCGCCCGACCGGCGACCTCGCCGGCCACAATGATAAAACAGAAATAAAATAAAATAATAAAGAAAATCATAATATTTTAAAATATATATATAAATTATCCACGTCAGTAATTTCCGGTCAAAATTAGCCAGATGGACTGAATTGCCATAAATGCAAAAGGTTTAGGACTCGATTGGCAAAACAAAAAATGCTTAAGACTGAATTGAAATAATTACAATAGATTTATAACCCTCTTTTTTTAATAACTTCTTCCCAAAACACACGCACACGTACAAGAACACTATGAGTGTCATTTAAGGTTTGACTACAACAAGACAACTTCCTTGATAAGCCTCGAATTCTCGCGCCGCCGAAACATTTATATACAGTCGATTCGTCCTCCAAGAGTACGTCCGCGCATTGCACGATCGAGCGAGAACAAGCAGCGAGCTCACAGATTAATGGTTACGCCTCTAGCGCCATTTATATACGGCGAAGGCGCCATGAGCTCCACCGCATGAGACGACGAGTTGTTCCAGCCGTGTCTCGTCGGGTCGTACTTCTCTCCGTCGCCCCAGAGCGCATAAGCCTCCTCCCCGTGGACCGCGTCGTCGCCTATCATGAGCTGCTCGTCGGGCATTCTCAACGGCACGACCAGCTGAATGCCGAGGCAAATGATGGTCGTAGAGAGTATGTTCCACCCGATCACGAACAAGGCCGCGACGATCTGCTTCAAGAACTGGACCCTGCCCGAGCCGCCATAGAACGCGCCCCTCGAGTCCGGGACCGGCAGTATGAGATCGCAGAGCTCCGGCTCGGCCAAGAGCCCGGTGAGAAGCCCCCCAAGCAATCCGGCGACAGCGTGCGTGTGGAACACGCCTAGCGTGTCGTCGACCTGATCACGAGCGACCGCGAAACATAAGTCAGATCATGGTTTTTTTTTTTCTATCATCTATGGTTTGTTAACATGGAAACTATGATCAGGCCTTGGTGTATCTGACTCCCGACAAAGGACAACAGTTATTTGGTCAAAATAGATTATGTATGTACCGTATTTGATTCAATCTTAATCACTCGACCAACTTGCAATAGATTACCATCGTTAAGAGTCGACTGTTCAAAAATTGGGAAAAGTAGTGGGAATGCATGCAGCCACTTGGGCATTGCTAAGCCTCAAATTATAAAAGAACAAATTACCCTTTCTTATATAAAAAATTACCGCCCGCCCTCTCGACTCCCCCAACCCAAATCCTAGCCTCCATTTCCGGCAATCTGACCCACCACCCAATGCCTTATGACCGGCCGTCGTCAAGCCGCCGCCGCTGCCGCCGCCCCCGTTGTAGGCAACCTCATTTGACTCTCGTCGCTGGTGCCCGTCTCTTTCTCTTTTCTATGCGCCGTCCCTTTCTTTTGTCCACGGGCTAGAGGAGGCCGGTGGCCTCAAATTAAGGACGGGGGACAGCGACGACACTAAAGATGGCGTGGGACGGAGGATGGCCACAACTTGGGACACGCGGATGGCGGTCGGAGGCGGCGGACAGAAGTGGCTGAAGTTGGTTAGGGTGGCCGGGAACTAGGGTTTGCATCGGAAGTCGAGGGAATTTAAAAGGAGAGCGGGAGTAATTTGAGAAGAAAAATATTTTCTAAATTATTTATCTTCTACGGAACAATTAACTCACGTGGGAATGCAACTTGGTAGCCAACATGAAAGCATAACATGCACAATGGTAATTTCTGAAAAGTAGAGGATGAATAGAACTTCACATACGTAATTGCTCTAAAATTATTATTTTTTTACCTTTTGAAGAAGACTAGATTTCTTGTGGAGTATCATCATAGTGACCCATGGAATGCTGCCAGAAAGCATCCCCATTACTATAGCCGCCCACGATTGCACGACGCCTGAAAATTATTGACATTCCTAGTCAACTCCAATCATAATCGTGCCTCCCATTGAATTAAGTTTCCACAACTTAACCTAATCCCGAAATTTGTGGTGATAAAATAAGTTGACAAAGTATCTATGCTACCTGCTCCGGGCGTGATGCAAACTAGACCCGTCATCATCCCTTGGACCGCCCCGATCACCGACGGCTTCCCGAAGAACACGACGTCGAGCGATGTCCAGATCAGGAGGCTCGTGGCCGCGCATATGTTGGTGTTGAGGACGGCGACGGAGGCGGTGATGTTCGCCGCGTACGGGGCCCCGCCGTTGAACCCGGACCAGCCCATCCACAGCAGGCCCGCCCCGGCCAGCATGAGCAGGACGTTGTTAGGAGAGAACCGCTCTCGGTCGCTCTTCAGCCTCGGCCCGACCTAAAAAACCGCCAGCAATTTAAATCATTAAAATCAAATTAGAGCATTGAATCGAGATTGGCGACATTTATTTAATTGTTCTAAGCTCGAGGTGCTATCGAGTTTCCACAAAATGGTCCCGGCCGGAAGGGATGCATGGACATGTTCAGAGACACGAGGTTTCATAACAGATCGTGGTTTTACGTTTTGAAAGTCATTGAGTATATAAAAATTTCATGAGTTTTGATGATAAGGTTGTAGTGGATAGTGCTGGAAGGACTATGTAAAATTTACTTGGCCCTTTTTTCATTCGGTACGTACCCAATAAGCCGCGGTGAACCCGGCGATGCCCGACGAGAGGTGGATGACGTAGCCGCCGGAGTAGTCGATGACGCCCCATCGGTAGAGAAAACCGCCGCCCCACAGGCTATATGCGCCGACGGTGTAGGAGAAGATCAGCCAGAGCGGCACGAAGGCCATCCAGGCCTTTATGTTCATCCGGCCGAGGACCGAGCCGGCGAGCAAGATCATGGTGATGGCTGCGAACTGGAACTGGAAGTAGACGAGCGTGGCCATGGGGTAGAAGGGCTCGTCAGCGGGCGTCTCCAGCGTGCCGGGCACCTTGGCCCGGCGTATGAGGTACTTCTGGCCGAGGGCGGGCGCGCCCTTGCCCCACATGGGGAGGAGGCGGTCCCCGAAGGCCATCCGGTACCCGACGAGGACCCAGACGATGAGGACCGCCGCGAAGGCGTAGAGGGCCATGAAGGCCGAGTTCACGGCCCACTTCTTCTTGACGATGCTCGCGTAGAGGATCACGAGGCCCGGCATGCTCTGGATCCCGACCAGGGTCGCCGCCGTCATCTGCCACGCGTTGTCGCCCTTGTTGAGCCACTCGGGCACCGCCGGGAGGTGGGCCCCGTAGGCCTGGGCCAGGGGGGGGACGGCGGCGGCGGCCGTCACCACCATGGCTACGCGGCGTGCGAAACCCTCAACCGAGCTCCAACTGACCCGAAGAAGGAAACCGAGAACCAGAGGGGGGAGAGAGTATCCTGAGAAAGCGGTCTACTAGTTGCTGGTTTCTGGTTCTTGTTTCGCGTGAATTGATTGGAAATGGTGGGTTCGCGAATATCGATGCACGCTGGATTAAAATAAAGGGCGCACGATGATGAGGGCCTGAGCTAGGGTGTTTTTGCAAAGTCCTCGGAAGGTTCGTTTCTTCGTACGAAGGAAGGACGGATTGGAGTGTGAAACGGTGCTAAGATTTGTCAATGGAACCGAGTTCTGGTTAGTGGCGACGACGACGAAGACCCCGAGCGAGCGAGTGAGAGGAGAGGAGGAACGTGATGCTGGTGGGACGCGGTGCGGAGGAAAAACATGATGATGACGAGCGCCCCCGATCAAGACCAAAAGAGACCCTTGACCCGCGTGAGAGGGGGATTTGAAATGGGATTTTGGGAGAGAGTGGCTGCAAATTGGTATGGTCAATTTCTAAGGTTGGGGGGGGGGGGGGATTCAAATGTGATGGTGACCATTTTGGGGAAAGACGGTACTGGGGACTTCGTATACGGATTTTAGACGAGGTCGGTGTTCTCGTCAAGGGATAATTGATGTTGCCTTGCGGTCCCTAAAAGCAACACCGAAGAAGTTTCTCCCTCGAGTCGAGTCCGGGAAAATTGTTTAGAAAGTCTTGAACCTACTGTACTTTAGTCAGTTCAGTCCTAAACTTTTTAATTTTGCCAATCGAGTCCGAAACCTTTTTCACGTTTTGCTAATTAAGTCAATCCGATCAATTTTTGGCTGGAAATCGCCGATATGGACGCCGACCGTCCTCCGTGGCACAGCCAGCCCTCGTCTCTAGCAGATTGCCGAGGCCCAGCGACTAGTTGGAGAAAGAAAGGATGAAAAAAAAAAGAGAAAGAAAAGAAAAAAAGGAAAATTAAAATTGAAAATTAAAAAAATTGTTCACATCAACGCCGGCTGTGCGACAACTAGCATTCACATCAGCGATTTCATGCCAAAATTGATCGAATTGACTTAATTGAAAAAATGTGAAAATATTTAGAACTCGATTGATAAAGTTAAGAAGTTTAGAATTGAATTAGCAAAAATGCAATAGGTTTAAGACTTTTTGGACAATTTTCTCCTCTCGAGTCTGTCAAGAAAGAAGCTTTTTTACTAAATCTCTCTCTCTCTCTCTCTCTCTCTCTCTCTCTCTCTCTCTCTCTCTCTCTCTCTCGCGCGGGTGCATCCATCGACCTATAATTTTTTGAAACCCTAGCTACGATTACCTGGTAACACACAGCACGAAGAAGAAGAAGAACAACAACAACGACGACGACGATCTCGTCAAGAACAGAATCAAACTGACTGTCATATGGAGCATCTAATTGCACAAAAACAGCATCATCCACGAAGAAACGACTCAAATTCGAAAAGACAATACATGGAAAGGCACCATTCTACATGCTTTTGATGATACCATTTTTCCCAGCATGTTATGTTGGACGATTTATATAAAATTAATGACAAGTCGAATTTTTTTCGGCGAGAGAGAGATCATCGACGTCACTCAAATAAATATTTAAAAAAAAAATTATGTTGCTTAAATGACCAACTAAAAAGTTACGACAGAAAAGCGAGCATTATTCAAAAATTATTGCTTTGCTGATCTCCTTTTCCCGAGTCTCTAGTCACCCATTCCTAAAATATTCTATTTGGTGGGGCATTAATTATGTAAGTCCAACGGAGAGTAGACCCAAAAAGGGAGACGTGCCCTACTTGGGGAGCAAAGCTTCACAATCCCCTTACGAAATACACAAGTCTCCCGGTGGAGGTATGATGCCCGAAGCCTACCACACTTTTGCCCCCCCTCTCTCTCTCTCTCTCTCTCTCTCTTTTCATCTTCATTCAAAGACTTCAGTAAGCAGGCATTTCTAAGGGTGCGTTTATCTCGTGAAAAATTTTAAAAAAAAATTTGGAAAACATTTTTTTTCTTAAAATTAATATTTCACCTTCTATAAAAATATTTTATCATTTATTTTTATCGATAATAAAAATATTCTTCAACGATTAATTATTCCGGTTACATTTTAATCAACGATTCGTTCATTTTCAACGATTAATTACTTCTGTTACATTTTAGCAGTTCACCCGTGAAGGGATGTCTTCGCCCATGATGGGGTGTGTTTGAGAGGTACCCGTGTGAGAGGTAGAAGCGATTATCTTTTGATAACTTCCACCGTCTCTATAAAAAAATAAAAATAAGAACAAAAACGTTTCCGCGAGACAAATGAAACCTTAAAAGTTGCCCTTCTCCGTGAAAGGCTAGAGTCTGAAGGCACCACCCAGTGAAGAGGAAGGGAAGAGAATTGAACAAAGGGAAGTGGGCTCTCTCACTTTTACCTTGGATTAGTGAACTTGCACTATGACCCTTTTACATAGCTTTTCTTAATGGATCAACTCTATTATTCAATTTGCTAGGAGTACATAACAAGAATTGTGACATCCAACCTCAGAATTTAGCAACCAGCAAGGCCTCTCCAAGAACATGCCCTTCGATCGCCTCCAGCAGCTTCTCTTTGGTCACCTGAAAATCACCATAACACGTAACTCTCACACCATTTTCCATATACGTAAAGATGGTGAGACTGAGCTCCGTTTGAAAGGGGGCTGTGCCATTCACACACCTTGTGGCCTAGGTTAAGCTTCTCGTCCAAGGCGTAGAGCTTGAACTCGAAGCGATGCCCGTGGGACGGGAGCTTCGGCCCTCGCCAGCCCGGCACCTTGTGGTCGTTGTTGCCTTCCTGGATCTCGGCGTGGTCGCCGCGGAGCTCCTCCCCCTTGCCCGAGAAGCCCTCGGGGAGGCCCTTCAGGTGCGGCGGGATGTTGGCCACCACCCAGCACGTCCACGGCACGATCGGGCTGCTCGGGTCGGGGGCGTCGATGTCCTGCACCACGAGGGCGAGGCTCCGTGTCCCCTCCGGCACGTTGTACCTAACCCATGCATTCGATCGAATAACATTAAGAATGATCTGCAAATCGACTCAACGAACGCAAGAGCAAAAAAACCGGGGTCTGCCCGGATTCCGTTCTCGTTGGTCTCGAAAGAAGACGTCGGAGACGATCGTAACGTTTTACCACTCGAGCGGCGGAGACACGCTCTTGAGAGCGCCTTGGCCGTTGTCGGTGTACTTCCTTGGCAGCTTCCCCTCCCGGTCGATCGGCGGAGACACCAGCCTGAACTCGTCGCTCGCCATAGGATGTCGAGAGTGATCTTTTGGGTTTGATGCAGATCGATTTGGAACTGGCGACGGGGATGACGATGATCATATGGTGATGCAGATTATATGGGGGGAAGCCTTGTTTCGCCGAAAAGACGGCGAAGAAGCTACGTGCAGCGATGAGAAGGTGCGAGCAGCCGGAGGGAAGGACGCGTGGAGTGCCATTCGGAGGTGTCTCTAGGTGGAGTAAGAATGTTTCCAAACCAAAAGTTTGTTCGGGTGAACCGAAAAGAAAACAGAAAAGTCATCCGATCTGACGCCTAAATCTTGGACATCACTCATCACAAGTTGTGGAAAACTGTTACTTGGTTTGGAGGCCCTTGATCACGAGTTCGAATAGCTTAGTCGCTCCTCGATCTCAAGAAATCCTAATTTGTTAAAGGCGTAAGTTCAGCTTGAGCACCATGCTTAGAATAATTCGAACTTTATCCCAATTTGCATCCGTTCACGCAAGGGTGACGGACTCACTCAAGATGAGTAGTGGTTATGACTTAAACCGAACATTACGATCCCAGGTGTGTAGCTTCTAAGGTATTGCCGAGGGTGTCGCTTACTTGGTCGCCCTTCCTACTCTTTTTGCTTCAAAAATAGAGGGCTCTTTCGGTATTTCTCTCTCATTATTTCAACGTTTATCAGCTTGAAATAACACATTGATTTTTTCTGGGTTAATGTTTTATCCTTCCATGGTCCAGAAGAGTTTTCTTCACTTACTTCTCTAATTGGTGGTTACATTTATAAATGTCACTCATTTTCATTCTTGATTGAATTGCATGTAGGGGTGTACATACTGTAATTCACCAACGAGAGGATTTCTTTAGATTTGTAGGAAAAAAATTGCTTTTTTTTTTTATTGGCAGCTATTGCAAGTTTAATGCTAGAGTCATGTTCTCATGTTAACTTCTTTTGTTGAGCAGAAGGGATCTTTTATATCTCGTGTTCATCCTGACTTCCATAACATAGATTGTCTCAAGATTTTGTCACACACAATTGGCGGACCAGCGGCCCAAATATAAGACAGGCTTTACAACGCTGTGGTATTGAAAAGTGCAAGTCCACCAAAAGATCACATGATCGACCAGAACAAAAGGTGCACGAATCCTAGTGCTGCTTTGTCCGACGAACGGAGTACAGCACTTGATGGTCACAAATGATAGCAGAAAGCTCGGCCGTCGACGCAAGAATCGAGATCAAGGGTCGAGGCAATGAAGACTTGTTGAGCTGATCGGCTGGTTGGCAGCCCGCTCGACACTACACCCAGGCTCGAGAGGCATGAAAGGCAAATGGGCAAGCTTGGGCAACGTGCTAATTGAGAAAGCCCGGCCTGTCCAACTTTGGCAAGACCGGAGCCTGGCCATTTGGATTATACGTTACCGGCAAGCTGCTACAATGAACAGGCCAGACTTTGGGCCTTAGCCAGGCTTTTTGTGTTGATAGACCAAACTAAAGTTGGATGAAATGCTAGAGGTTCGGGTTTTGGGCTGATTGAGCTGGTGGTGCTTCGTCCGGTAAATGTTGGATATCATTTGATGGTCACAATCAACCTTCCCTTTCTATTAATTCACTAAATTCCAAAACAAGTGAGGATGATTAAAACAGAAATCGTAGATGAAAAAGTTCAATTAATCAATTAACTATAATTATAGTGATTTTTTATATTTAGAATGTATCGCGAATAATCAAAGTAATGCATTTTATATTTAATAATTTTAAATATTCAGTTGTCGATTAGTTTAAGTAAATTGAATATAAGTTCTTGAAGTGTTGTCCATGACTAAAATTCTATTACAATGGAATAATACAAAAACATAAATAGAAACTATAATCAGTTATAATCAGGCTGTGAGTTTACGATAATCAGTTATTCAATTTATTATATATTTCTATTATCACTTAGGTCACATAAAAACCAAAACAATAGTAAATTGATTATCCACACATATCCCTTTCGTTCGGTTTAAATCAAATTATCGAATTCTCCATTCTGTTAAAGCCCTATTAAGCAGCACATTAGTGCATGAAAACTGAACGAAAAAAAGGGTAGTTCAGGAAAAAAGTTATTGCTCATCATGATTAATTTTCACCATCAATTCAGTAGACCTAACTATAAATTACCCCCTCAAATTACTCAATGGCACAGATGTATCTAATGTTGCTATAACTTTTCGAGAGCTGGCACATCCTCCTCCCTCGCCTAAAGGAGACATCATTTATGCACATGGTTAAACATGCTCAGTGCACACGTGCTCGTGAAGTTATGGCGGCCTCGTGTGGGGTTTAACATGATCAAATGGATCATGTGTGATGAATTTGTACTCTTCGAGTGCATTTTATAGTTTTCGCTGTTAAATGGTATTTTTCCAAGTTAGTACTGTCAACATACACAAGCTAAAGGTTGAGTGTTCGAATCCCGGGCGCCGCAGGGTGACTTAACCGGTGGCACGTGTGTGGTGGCTAGCACGTGTCGCCTCCAGGGTTTACTCCCCGGCTGTCGGCCGTGCGGGGGTTCCCTGGGTTACCAAAAAAAAAAAAAAAACATACACAAGCTAAAGACAAATCCATCAGGGTTGATTTAGATAGTTGGTTCATTTTTCAAATCATAACTACCCAAGGCGACAGCGTGAATAAAAAGCTAGTACCCCTATGCGAACTACTGATTGGCCTCGAGCTGATCTTCATCAACAGGCCGTGAAAGCTTGTGACAGTCCCTGTCATGACTAGTCTCCACTGAACAATCCGACTCAGAAGCAATCCTGACGGAAGTTTGTCAACTACCCTGTGGACTAGACAGACGTATTCACCGCCTCCTTCGCTCGACACTAGGCTGTGCTAAGTCACCAACCCCAAGGAGCAGATATAGAGTGGGACGAACGTCTGCAGGAGAAATCGGTTGAGACATGCAGACCTTTTCGTGACGCTTCCGTCCCCTCAAAGCCCTGCAATATCTCCACTGAAAAAAAGGGTCGGAGCAGGTAATCATCAATGCTGGTTTCACCTTTGAAAGATGGACTTGCGGAACAGCCGTCGATTCGACACTAATGGCAAAACTACGAAAGTGAGAAGAAACCGGATAGTTGCTGATGCATTTGTTATGAGCTCGTGGGGTGTGGATAGTAAGATTTTCGCACGTTTTTATGTCCCTCTTGCTTTTTTCCCTTAATAAAATGATGTGAATGGACAATTAGCACACATCGACATCATTTCGGGCGTTTTTACGAGACTTCCGGTACTCGCGACGGAACATTTCATTCACGTCAAAGTCGGTTCATGGATTCGTGTTTCGAGAGTTCAAGATTAACAAATCTTGTCACCGTAACTCAAGATGTCGGAAATCAGAAAGTATAACCTTTTTTTTAACCTTTTCAAAATGTAAAAAATAAATGTTGTTTTTTACCCGTCAAAATTCAAAAAACTATTTACATTTTTAAAAATTATGAAAAATTTATGTACGACTATACACGTTAAAATATATATATAAATGAATATTTCATATATTTTCAGGTTAGAAAAGAAAATCAAAGTGTGAATGCCACGAGATTTAAATGAATAAAAAGTAAACAAAAAACAAAAAAAAAAAATAAAATTTATCCGGGTGATGTGTGTTAAAATGATTAGATTGAGGAGGGAAGGGTGTAAAGTTCGAGAAGACAGGAAAGTCAGGTTATTTCATGACAGCAGCAACCAGCAAGTAGATATAATCAGGATTTTACCAACTCCTCTTCATCACACGTGAATTCTGAAGGTACAATCTGATATTCATTTTTTTATTATTTAGGAGAAATTTTGAGAACCTGTATGATGGTCCCTGCCCAAAAAGATGGAAAATTGATTTGATAGTGGGAATTTTAATTTAGTTTATTTCCAGAATGAAAAGTTTCTACTAAAAAATGTTTTCGTGATACTCCTTTAATCATATTTAATAGGAAAAAGTTAAGTATTAAATTCTATGTACGGAATGTAATCTAGGATTAGACCATTTAATTGGTTCAAATTAAATTCTAAACCTTTATTAAAAAAAAAATGCAATCAAGTCTTTCTTATGAACAATTGGTATAACTCAAAAATTGCTTATTTGACATCTTTAAACATAAATGGTGGGATTTAATTGCTTTTATCGATAAAAGTTTAGAATTTAATTACACCAATCGAATGGAATATGTCTTCATTATGCTTCTCGGTAATGGTTTAGAATTTGATTAAACCGATAGAAAGATTTAGGACCCTGATTTCGTGGGTACATAAAATTTCAGGACTTGTAGAGCGATTTTCCCCTTTAAAATATTCTATTCAATTGGGCCTAGTGTCTAGATCGAATCCTATTTGATTCTTGGGAATAGATCAAAAGATGTGAATCTCAGCGCCAGCCAACCACTCTCTTTTTTACTTTCCTTTTGTCAAAATGACTTGAAAAGAAGTGCTTGGATGTGACCTTGACTCCTTTTCCTTTTCTTCTCGGAGGAGACGAAACCAAAATCAAGTTTTAAGAAAATAGTGGGTTTGATTTCAGCCTATGCTTTCAAAAGAAAAATGATTGCTTAACACGGTATTAGGGAGAAGATCGAGAACTTTAATTCGGCCTCGATATTGCCTTGTATCGATATTCTTTGTTATTCTTTATTTTCAATTCGATCATCGATGATGCGGGTGTGAATGTGTATATATACAAATTAGGTAAAAGCCTACTTTGGATCCTCGAATATGTGTGTCATTTGCAATCAAATTCTTGAATTTTTAATCTGTTTAATCGACCTCTCTCCGCACCTAAACGAATTAATTGGAGCCGATGTACTCGTTAGAGCCATTGAGATCTGATGTGAAAAGCTCCTGGCCAATGTTCATGTTGAGAAATCTCATTTCTCAAAATTCGATTTGTCGTCATCCTTTTCGAAGTGTTCAGTCCCCGTACATTAACTAATTGGCTCGAGATGGCTACATAATTCCCACAAACAAACTCATACATAGACATTTCATTCGATTGATCGTATCAGAATTCGGAACTTCAAGGTAACTTCAAGAATTCGATAAGAGGAAAATAAGAAAAAAAAATCCAAAATCCGAATATAGAAATGCGTAAGCTCTAAAGATAGAAAGTAGAATTCCCGTCGAGACTAAATGAATTTGTGGGCTCCGTGAGCGAGGACCGGCATGTGCGCAAGACAAAAGTTACTAACAGAATATGAACCAGTTCGAATTTTTAAGAGGAAACATCGCCATTGGTAATCATGAAACCCTAAGGAAAGAGGGAAGTAAAAGAAAGAGAGAAAGGAAAAGAGGGCACAAATCGTCCGGAAAAGGCAGGCAAAGGATCTCCTTTCCTTTGGATTTAGGGAACCTCGGAATTTAGGGTTGAAATCCACTTCGATTTCCGGGGGGGATACGACCCACACAAATGATCCCACTTGACCCGGCCTCGCGCTCCCCTGTCGACTCCTTATGGTGAACCATGGAGTCATGGTAGGGGTCCCCTGCGTGGCCATTCGTTTCCCTCTTCTTTCTTTCTATTGCAAATAAAACCACCTCACATTTCTATACATTTTTTACCACACTCCGAGAAAGTTACCCAATCGGCTATAAATTTATTGTACGGATGCCAATTCAGTAATAGAATTTTCAATTTTTGTCAATTTGGTTATAAACTTTCAAACGATATTCAAATATAGTCTTTTCCGATCAATTTTTGCCTGAAAATCGATAACATGGCGATCCGTCGTTGCAGAGCCGTCCTACGTAAGTGATTTCAGGCGAAAGTTGGCCAGAATGACTACATTGAAAACGTCGCTCAAAGGTTTTAAGCTAAATTGGCAAATTTGAATAGTTTAAGATTGAATTGGCATACGTATATAGGCTTATGGTTGATTGGACAATTTCACCCCTACTCAAAATTTCTAGACTTACCCTATATGTCTGGTAAAAATTAGTCGGGTACTCAAAAAATCTTAATATCCTATAGATACAAGATAGGAGTACATGTGTGACACAAACGTTGTTGGTGAATTATTTCTGCACTAATTGAGCACGTTTGTTGTTAATTGTTAGTTAATACAGTTTTCTCTTCTGTTTAGGGTTGGATAGTTCCAAAACTTATAGGATTCTTGGAGCATTCGATCGTTATATTCAACATTAGAGGACTACTTTTGACATCTCCATTAGAAATTACCCTGACTTTTCTGTGAGTTTTCGCCCGCAAGTGTATTTATGCTTGCAGTGGCATCACTTCGCGAATCGTTGAATTTGCATTTATTTTTTTCAGTGAGTCAAAAAGGGCCATCCCCTCCCCCACATTTAATAAGGCGAGATCAAAGGGTCCAATGTAGGATGAAGTTATATCGAGAGATTTGCTCTTGACATTGATCGATGAACAGTAGGATTCGAGACCTCGCCATGGTATCAACGAGCTTCCCCTCGACCTAAGTGGAAGCTTGTTGATCCATGATATTTGGAACAACACACGACCCTAGTGGTTTTACTGACATGCGTCGAAACACAACCTTTCACCCCTTAATTTATCGTACCAATTTCTCATCATCGTGCATATATATCACTACATGCTACCACAACATGGGAGGTCAATGGTAAACGGGTCACGCTATTATAGATGAAGAGAGAATATTTCGTGTAACAGATACACCACGTGACAGTGATCTATAATCGACCACACCATGACTTGCGTGCTATGAATCCCATCTTATTTGGCACCTCGTGCATTCGCTTTTCACTTACAATTGATCGGTTACATCACGTGTCACCGTCACATGGTATTTGTTATTGACACGCGATGTATTCCTCACACAAAACATCGACTCATTTCATGAGGTTCCAAGTTTGAGACCCGCCGAGATCGAACCTAAAGTCATCTTGTGCCTTGGGCATTTGCTACCTCACGTAGAAAGACATCAAAAACTTTGGCATGCCTATAGGGCTGGGATCATCGGTTCTTAAACCTATGGATGGATTACGGGAAGGCGTCATCTCCAAATAAAGGATCTACTAATCTTCCAAAGCCTCGACGTCGTTTGATTGATGGAAAGAGTCATAGAATCATCCACCTTTTGTTTCAGTTTCAGCACAGTTTACGAGTTCGAAAAGTTCATATTTCGAGGTAACTCTGGTAAAACTATACTTTGGCAACTCGCCAGTCTTGTTATTTCGAAGTTGTTACTGGATGCTCATACTCGCACATAGAATTTCTGCATAATTCAAGTCGCCCACGCATTTTCTTCACCAAAGATTTTGCTACAATGTCTCTCGTGGCGACATCTCCCCTTTAAACCGTGCTAGTCTCCAAAATCTCTCTCTCTCTCTCTCTCATAATTATTGGAATACATAGTTCAAAGAAGGATAACATACTTATCACTTGAGCTATCCTACTAAAGTTATTAGAGATGTGTCGTATCGGGTGTAATTCCTACACATATACTATCTTTAAATAAATGGATGGAGCACTATCGCATAAGTATATAAGTTAAGTGTAAAAACCAATCACTATCCAAGATCCTTTCCATGTGTGAAGACAATAAAAAAAGAAACAATTCAGAAAGGGAATAGGCGCCTGAGAAGTTGTAAAATTTTTACGAAAGCCAATCAAGTTATGAAACTTATATGATTCATGCAAGCAAGTACTTTTGTTGACTCCATCTAATCTAATTGATAGAATGTCATTTGTAAGAAGATTTCAAGATATGTAGTGTTGATGTGGCGTTGTATAAGCCACATCAAGTAAAATGATAAAAAGTAAAAACAAAGACCAAAAAAAAAAAAATGGATCATCAGTTTTAGAGAGAGACAACGGCGCGGCACCGACTTCGCCGGTGGAACCGTGGCGGCATTGCCGGTGTCTCTATCCTTTGCAACCCCTGCGACGTCTTTTCATCTCTTTCCTTCTCTCCCCTCGATTTTATTTTCTTTTTTATTCTTGTTTTTTTTGTAATAATTCACCTTTTTCCGCTGTGGCGCCTACTTGGCACCACATCAGTACTCCTTGCTTAATGAAGAATATTTATAAATGTCACGTCGGTATTTTCCTCCTATGAGATCGAGCGCAGCTTATGGAAGCACTTAGTTGTATGAATTGGACAAATTTTAGGGTTCGGTTGCAACTTTCTCAATTAATTTAAACATTTTGAGAGCACACTTATCTATTTATAAAACTGATGTGACAAATGAATATCATGTTCAAATATCCTTAAAAACATCACTTTTGTAAACAGTGTTTTGTCGCTTCTCGCAGGAGTCTCTATCTATATTTACGCGTAAACCCCCCCTCAACAACACTCATCAAACCCACCCCCGAACTCTTCTTAAGGTCCGAGCCACCACCCTCAGCGCATGTTCATGGAACATCACTGCCTTCAGAACAACCCCAATTCATCAGCAAATGCACCTTCCTCCTCGTCATCTCCGAACAAGTCCGACGACAGGAAGAGATCGCCGCCGACCCGGAACGTCAAGACCAGAGGCAGAAGATCGGGGCCGCTCAGGCTCTCGACCGACCCGCAGAGCGTGGCCGCCCGGCGCCGGCGGCACCGCATCAGCGACCGGTTCAAGGTCCTGCAGAGCCTCGTCCCCGGGGGAGCCAAGATGGACACCGTGTCCATGCTCGAGGAGGCCATCCAATACGTCAAGTTCTTGAAGGCCCAGATTTGGCTCCACCACGCGGCGTACGAGGGCCGTGCCGGCTGGCCCGACTTCGTCCCTGCCGGCGCGGCCGCAGCACCTCCCCCGGCGGCTCATCAGTGGGCTCAGATGGCCCAGAGCCAGCCCGACAGCGTCTCTTCGAGCTTCGTGGACGTCGATCATACAACACCGCCATCGAATTTAGCAGATCTCTGGTGGTTTCAAGCTTGTGAAGAGACCATGTCGTGCGATGAACCGGGCGTGAGGCAATCTCTGGCTTAATATAATGTCGTCCGTCTTTATTGGCTCGTGTGAGTATCATATGTATATCGCATTGTGTGGGTAGTCTTCTTCTTCTTCTTCTTGCTTTTTTTTTTGAATTTCTTTTCTGATTTTAAGGGGATGGGTGTGGCCAAAAGAGGAAAAAAAAGAAGTTTTGAGGGGGCGCGTAGTAATTAATTGAAGCTTCGTGATGTCAATTTTGTACTAGTATGGGGATGAAATTGGAAAAAAGGAGGTGCAATTCACGGGCAATGGCAGAATTAGTGTAAAGATACTTATGAGAAGAGCCAATAAGCCTTCGACTTTCAATTCGCTTAACATCTTTAAATTATTTTCAAATGGTCCATCTAATCTCTATATTTTCATAATTATACTATTGACCACATTTTAAAATATTTTTCCATTTCAATTTATTTTCTAAAATTAAAAAAAATGTATCTTCCTAAAAAGACCAATTGGGCCCCAAAAAAAAAAAGAAAACGCGAGGAAGTTTACAAGGAAGAAAAATCGAAGTACGTGTTCAGTGTTCACACATGATATTGGTCAAATTTTATTGGTCTCTGGCCATTTTAATTATTTTTTTTGGCATTGGAAAAGGTTGACCTATAATCATGAGTGTTTCCCCCCGTACGCTTGTCCTATCGAATTTAAACGATTCTTTTTTGCAATTTATATATATATATATATATCTCACTAAATTAACTGGTAATGAAATTGAAAAGAAAAAGTGATGTTAAATGCCTCTAAAAACAAAGTATATCCTTTGTGGGGCACGCTATCATGCAAAAATTGCCAAACAAATAAAATTTACCTTTGGCAAAGTTTCTAATCTTCCACACACACACGACTAGAGCTGGCAAAGGTTTTGCAACTCATGGTGGCCCCATAAGAGTGGGTGACTCGTTTGGCAACAAAGTAAGACAAAATAGATTAATGAAAAAACTAATACATCATAAAATAAATCATGGTAGGTTTGCCTTTATTTTTTTGGTCAGAATGGTAGGTTGCTTAAACGGTCCATATTTCAACTCATTTAGCATTATAAGATTAAAACAAGTCTACAGACTTTTCTCAAAGATAACTCAAGCTCGAGATCGCGCTCTTCTCTATTCTCCGGTTATCGCCGACCTTCAGTCTATAGGCAGCTTGATTTCGCGATCGGACTCGCCGGAGTAATTTTTCGGTTTCTGGACCAAGTCGAACCGTTTCGTGCCCCCTTCTCTCTTCAATCGTCGTTGCTCTCGACGCTAGCGATCAAGTCGAAGCATTCGTGCTCTTCTATCTTCTTTATCCGGTGCTAGAACCCTAGGTCAATATCTCGTGTAACTAGAACAGAAGATAGAAGACTGGGAAGACTTCTTTTCCATATGTTCTGTTAGCCATCTGTGGTTTGTGGAGGATTTTTCTTCTGTTTATTTTTTTTTTCGAAACTATGGTATCATTTCATTAAACGCGAACTCATCTACAAGAGTAAGGGGCATCAAAACACAAGATTTCCGAAAGAAGAGAAGGGGGTTTAGAAATCTAGTTTAGGGGGAGGGTCTTATATACCGAGGCCTTTACAACTCAGTCTGTCAAATCTATTTGAGTCACGAGGGCAGATGACCAATTCTAAACTCTCAAAAAGGGTTAAGAGGCCAATACAATCGATGTCGATGTCGGAGATGCAATCTGAAGTATAAATTGTTAGGAGCCATGCATGCAATTTTTACGCCAAAACAATTGTGTCGGAAATATATTAGTTGCCTTTGGGTCGTGAATGGTAGCAAACATGAAAATTGCTAAGAATTGAACCCCGATCAAGTTTAGGTATGAATTTGGTCAAATGTGGATTGAGCTTGGATCGGTTATGAATCGTTAAAATTGTATTACATAAAAACGAGTCCTTTCGAAATAAATGAATCAATTTGGATCCAACACATTTCCAATCCATCTAGACTCTCACTTGATCCGTCCATTCGACAGGTCTACCCGTAACCAGTCTACTTGACAGAACTCCCTGTTGAGGAGTTCGAACAAAACTCCTCCCCAAGAGCGATTATGAACCGAGCAATTTAGCTAATTAATCGAGTCGAAAGTTCATATATGAGAAAAAATAAAAGTTGACGAATGTTACTCCAAAAGCTGCAGACACGGGAAAAGCAATGGAAGTAAAGAACAGTCGGGGGTTGCTTATCCTGGGTATGGCCTCACCTCACCATATTTTAGCTGCTTAAGTTCTGCGTGGAATTGTTATTGACAGCAAAAGCATGAATTGCCATGCAATGGGTAAAGATTTTTTGTACAGTTGTTTTGAGAAATGTAATGGGTCCTCTACCTGTTCGACAAAATGACCGAGAGAAGATTCCTATCGACTTACCCCGCATTGGATTGCCAGCAAATGCGGAGCGGCACACGGGAAGCTTCATCCCTGCTGTTCATTTATATACGTACCGAGGAAATCCCATGTTCTGTCCTCAACACCATTGACTATGGTATTTGTGTTATATACAGGATGCAAAGAAAATTAAGGCAAGCAAAGAAAGCTCAGAGTAGAGACCAAGAAAGTGCCTATGAAGAAGATGAGGATGAATAGGAGGAAGAAGAAGACATGGGTGGTGAGTCGTAGCATGTGCACTTTGGATCATGTATGACTTTCTTCACACTGAGGTCTAGCTTGGAACAGAACACACAATACCTTCCCCAAGATCCTTCCTCTTCCTCTTCCTCTTCTTCATCAAATTCATTGCCACCATAGCCGCTTAAGACAGCTGTGCTGCTGGTTTCGAAAGCTTCGTCTCCCTCAAAGTTGTCATCATGATGCCTTGTGTACGTAAATCCCATCATCGGAAGAACCACCTCGAGGAGCTTATCCACTTGATCGTCATACCATTGTTGGCCTGTCTTCCAAAAGGTGAGGGGTGCAACAACCACCGCAGCGCCTGCCCCAAACCCCAAACCGACAAGAATGAACTGAAAATTAATGCTTCCCCAACCATCAGAATCATTCTTCCGATGGTCAGAGCTGTTGGTATCTGAGCAATTTGTTCCCAGCTGTGGTCCACACAATCCGCTATTGCCTTCGAAGGAATTTGCGGAAAAGGTGAGAAATTGTTTGACCGCTGGGATGCTTCCCACAAGTTTATTGTATGAGAGGTCCAGGAAGGAAAGAAAAGTAAGGTCCGAAAGCTGTGTGGGAATTGTCCCACTGAGGTCGTTCTGTGAAAGGTCCAAGGACTCAAGCTGTCGCAAGTTTCCTAGGGACGGAGGAATTGGCCCTGAGAATGCATTTGTTGATAAGTTGAGGACGTAAAGCGCTTTGAGATCTCCCAGAGTATCAGGTATTGGACCTTCTAAATTGTTGCATGAGAAGTCGATTGAAGTGAAAAGAGTCAATATCTTCACCAGCTCCACTTGCAGACCTTTGATGGTAACGCTTACTGTGTCCTGATAATAGAGTCCCGTCAAGCGAAGGAATGGATATTGGATATGATTGATGTCTAGATTAGCCTTCATAGCCTCCCAAGTTGCAAGGCATTTAGCAGGCAGAGGGCCACTGAAATTGTTGGAAGATATGTCTACAATTTGAAGCATCTTCCAAGTGCCACTAGTCTCTGGACATCCAACCCCTCCATGGAACTTGTTGGATCGTAAAACAAGGACACGTAGACTTGAAATGTTCTTCAATTGACATGGAAAAACGTCATCAATCTGGTTGTTTCCAACGTCTAAAACCTCCAGAGTTCTGCAATTTGCCAATGACTCTGGAACCTTCCCTTGTAACATATTAAGGCTGAGATCCAAAGTCTTCAAACCACATGTTACTGGGAAATTGATAATGCTACCATCCAAGGTATTACTTCGCAGATTTAATACCTTGAGAGACTCCTTCACTAAGCAACCAGGTATATTTCCCGTCAATTTATTATGAGATAGGTCGAGCACCTCGAGATATCCAGCTTCGCAAATTGATATCGGGATAAACCCCTGGAAACTGTTATTGGACAGGGAGAAAAATATTGCCACTGAAAGGCTCGTATCGATAGCAGGTGGAATGACCAAAGTGAAGTTGTTTCCCGAGAAGTCCATGTATGTGGCAAATGGTGGCAGTGGCAACGTTTGTCCACGGAGCCTGTTCTTATGGAGGTCAAGAACTGACAGAGTAGAAGTAAGATTAGGTGGCAGTGTTTCAATATCGTCTAGTAAATTAGACGAAAGATTGAGATACGTAAGATTTTGAACCTCCCATATCCATTTCGGTATCTTGCCCTGAATTTGATTGTCAGAGAGGTCTAGATATACCAATCTGTGTTGCTCAGCCAGGAACTCAGGAAAAGTCCTCAACTGGCAAGAAGCCAACTTTAAAGTTCCTAGGTCAGGGAATGAAGACGCCTGGGAAGCAGTGGCATTAATGGAAAAACGATTGTAGGAAAGATCCAAATACGAAAGATTTCTCAGTTGCTGAACCAAATTAATGTGGAATGAGCCACTGAAATTATTGGAAGAAAGTGAGAGGTACTTGAGCTCTCGGAGTTTCCATATAAACTTCGGTAGTTCTCCTCCTATGTTGTTATTGCTCAAATCAAGTGTATCCAGTTTGTGCAATGTCGCGTTAAAAAATTCCTTCACTTGATCAGAAAATTGGTTGTTGGAAAGTTGAAGCTTCTGAATCGATGGAAGTGTGAACAGAGATGAAGGAATATTTCCTTTCAGTAAATTGAATCGCAGGTCGAGAATAAGAAGACTCAAAAGGGATTCCCATTGGGTTGAATCAATCCGACCAGTCAGATTATTGTGAGACAAAGTGATTTGTGTCAGATTCTTGGAGTTGCTGAGTGATGGAATAGAACCAGTAAAATTGTTGAATGAGAAGTCCAAATAAGACAGGCGCGAAAGATTGGTGAAAGAGGTTGGGATATTTCCATCAAAGCTGCAATTCACCAATTCTATTCTTGACAGATTTCTGAGATTAACAATTGAATCTGGGAGCCTCCCGGAAATATTTGTGAAACTAAGAACCAGTGTCTGAAGAGAACTATTCTCTGGAAATTCTGGCAAAGAACCCCGAAGAAGTTGGTTGAATGATAGGTCAAGGATCTGAAGTGTTTGTACCCGGAAGATTTTTTGAGGAAATTCTCCCTGCAGGCCACAAGAACTGAGATGCAGTGTAGTCAAATTGTAGAATTGGGCAAAGAACTCCGGGACCGTGTTGGACAGAATATTGCCGTCCAATTTAATCACCGACAGCAACTCAAGATTCACGAGGGAAGAGCAAGACTCGATGGGACCTGATAAATAACAATTCATCATGCTCAGCACTTGAAGTTTCGGCAGCGAAGAAGACAAGGCATTGCACCATTCGTTGCCTGTAGCAGACACGTTCACTCCGTCAAGGTACAACTCTCTCAGCTCGCTAAGATTCCCAACAAGCATCTTTAGATTCGGATTCTCGAGTTTCAGTGAAGTGAGCCCAGGAAAATAAATCAGGGATACATCAAGAGTAACCAACCTTGTCAAACGTGATATTCCAATTGGAACCTGTCCTGCGAATCCGGCATTTGAAAGATTCAGGAAGACCAAATTGGTGAGATTACTGAACCCAGATGGAATCTCCAAAGATGGGAAGCGGTTGTAAGCCAAATTCAGCCTCTGAAGATTATTGAGCCTGAAAAGACTCGATGAGTCGTTAAGTCCACCGGTGATGCTCTCGAAGCTCAGATCAAGACCCGTCACTTGGCCACCTTCGCAGGTCACGCCGTCCCAAGAATCATTGCTCTGATTCCATGTCACCAATTTCGCGGACAAAGAAGCGTTGAAGTTGAGGCTATTCTTCAATTCCAGCAACAGCGATTTCTGATGATCGCCAAGACACTGGCCCGAAACCAAAATCCTGCCTATGCTGAAGGGGTTGGTTTGCGCGAGTATTAAGACCAGCCATAAGAGGAGCCAAATCCTCATTTGTTTCCAGCAGATCAGGAGGCACTCGTGTAATCGAGAGAGCCAGCTACTCCGAGTTCAAGAGATCGAAAGCCCATAAACATGTCGACCTTTTAGAGAGAGGGATCTGGAAAACTTCGTGCGAATTGGGCAATTTCAAGAACAGAGAATTGCAGGTTGGAGGAGGAGGAGGAAAAACAGGGGACGGTTCAGATTGGGAGCAGGGAGCAGTCAAAGTGCACGCCTGCCGGAGGGGACGATTTTGTCAAATGTGTACGTTAGCTGTGGGACTGTCGATGCTACGTTTTTTCGCGGACTCATGTGTAGGGAATAGCAGCAAAAGCGCGTTTTGTGTTTGTCGGCATTTCTTTATTCGTTTGCCGATTTCTTGGTGCCAATTTCTTCTCAATTTCAGACGCTGGCCAAACCCGGAAAAAAATCAAACTTCGGTTGGGTGGGATATGACCAGCTTTGGGAATTGGAATGCGAGCTAGTCAATGACGAAAATAGAGATAGTTAACAAGTGCCCAAATCCGAAGTTTGGTTTAGGGTTTGGAAAGATTGGGACATTGCGCTTCAAGAAGCGTGAGGTTTTTTCGTGTTTGGTCCATGCTCGTCGTAACCCGCAGGAGCCAAGATTGAATTTGAGATGGATTCGGTTTTCATGTGAATGGACCCGGTTTTTTATTTGATTGGAGATGGATTCAGCGGATGGATGAAATGGTCGCTGAAATTATCGCCTGATTTCAACCAAAATAAAGTACCTTTCCATCACTCGTTGAAGCTTGATAGCCGATTGAAAACGAAAATTTTCTATCGATGATGATTGTTGTTTTCTTATTTGTGCTTCGGTCTACTTAAGGGTTCCCATTATTTTAGTAACCTTGACTAGTGTGACACCATCGTTGTTAAGAAATTCATGTGAATATTAATTTAATTGTATTGTGGGGGTCCGTAATGGGAATGTAACTGTCGGGCTGACTTCCGAGTTAGATGTAAGGTAATTAACCATTGTCCAAATTTTCTTTCTTTTGCCCCAGTGTCTTCTAGCAGAAAGTCTCGACCATGTGCTAGATTGAAATGTCCAGTTTTGACCAAGACTGATTTCCAAGTGGGGTTTGGAATTTTTGTCGGCGAGTATGAACCTAAAACTTGTAAAAAAGAAGTGCAATCAAATCATAAAAATGTAAAAAATTACAATCGAATTCCAAATTTATGAAAAAAAGTGTAAAGAGGTGCTTCCATTAATTTCTTCTATTTTGACGTGGTATTTTATTTTTATTTTTTTGGAAAGCATGGAGTGCTGATGGCACCGCATTAGAAAAAGATATATAAAGAAAAAAGTAGGGGAATAGAATGAGCAAATAGGTAAAGAGAGACTTTACTAATTTAAAACTGCAATACTGTAATAGAAATACAAACAGTGTCGCGGACTGGTTAGCGAAGACCCACAGAAACAAAACACTCACTGATCACTGGTTGATTTATCCTCCGCATGCCCTTAGAGACTTGCTCTGTTTTGAGATTCTGAAAAGGGGTTATGGTTTTACTAGATATCAATGAAAAGTATTTGATTTTGGCCAAAAAAAAAAAAGTAAAGAGAGGGGGGGAGAAAATATTCAGTAATCACTACGTCATTACTCTATGTGTCAATATTTAGTGATTAGTAATCACTACGTCATTACTCTATCGTGAGACTAGTCAGCTCCATTAAAGAGGTGACACATGTCATATGACATGGATTGGCTGAAAAATAAAAAATTAAAAAAGCTTTCTTTTCTATCTCCTCTAGCCAATAGAAAAGGACTGAACAACAATAAATGCTAAAAATAAAAATCCCGATTAGAACTCTGTCTCTCCTCTTTTCAATTTTAAAGGATTTCTTTACCTACTCTCCTAAAGAAGAACAACGAGGACACTCTCTCTCTTTCTTAAGTAGTCCCTTTCTGTCTCTGCCTCTACCAAGTGCCCTGTCAGTCGCTCCTAGCTCAGATTTGCCTCCGGCACGTCGCCTCCCGCAAGAGTCCGGCTGGTTGTAGCTGCTGGATCCCAAGGCCCCTCCGCCTCTGTCGTCGTCTCTTGAGCCCCATTGGCGGTTTACGATTTGTTAGCTAACTCCTCTCTTTGTCTTTCTTTCTCACACATGCACGATCACGCCAACGCGCAACGGACGGCACCAAATCCCCAGCCGTTTCCAACGCGGGGATTGAGCACAAGGTCTACTTGCGCCGGTTTCTTGGGGAACCCTAGTGATGTATACTACGATCGCACCATTCTCTCTTAGCCTCAACAACTTCTTTTGGGCCTCCTTCCGATTGCGTCCCTTCGCAATATAGCGTGTGCACATGTTATTGAAGGAGGAAGGCCTTGTCTATGTTATACTTGTGAAGAGAGAGAGAGAGAGAGAGAGAGAGAGAGAGAGAGAGAGGAGTTAGTTGATGAATCGTAGCCGCCGATGGGGCTCCGAAGGTGACGGCAAAGGTGGAGGGGCTCTTGGGGGAGGTGGCATGCCAGAGGCAAATTTGAGCTCCAAGCGACCAGTGAGGCACTTAGGAGAGGTCGAGGTGGTGGGGGAATCCTAGAGAAAGAGAGAGTCCTCGATGTTCTTCTCTAGAAAAGCAAGTAAAGAAGCCCTTGAAAATTTAAAAGACAAGAAAGAGAGTTTTAAGTGGGATTTTAATTTTTAGACTTTATTGTTACTTAGTCCTTTTCTGCTGGCCACAAGAGAAAAGAAAGCTTTTTTTTCTTTTTTTTCAGCCAGTCCATGTCAGATGACACAAGTTGCCCCTTGAGTAGTGTTAACTAGGCTCACATGCCACATAGACTGATAATGCGGTGGTTACTAATCACCGAATATTTTCGAGAGAGAGAGAGAGAGAGAGAGAGAGAGATTTTGCATTTTTCTAATATGTCGTTCACTTAAATCCACATCAACTCCAAATTTTATTGAGCATATAAAAAATTCCGAGTTAATTTTTTTCATGGAAGTAAATAATGAAAATACTTGATTGTAATGGACAAATTTACGATGTGATTGAACTATCTAAAAGTTCTTACACGTGGTCATACTTTTGTTATAAAATTTAGGACTTATGATATAATTGATCCTCAATATTCCTTAGTTTTCTTATTTGGCAGCTAAATAATGTTGCAAAGTAAAATTTTCAAATCCGACCTTAGGGGCCTTCAACTAGTTTCTAATAGCATTATGGCTTTAGGTTTAGACTTCACCAATTAAAAAGCATTCCATCTTAGTTAAAATAATCATCACTAAAGAATTTTCTCCATTGCAATTTTTCACTCCAAATCTTCGCGAAAATGGTTATGTAATTTTGTCATATTCTAATTTCTATGCTAGACGCAGACGTGCTTATTTTCTTGATTGGTAAGCAAGACTTCTATTGATCGATAAAGAGAATTGTCTTTTTTAATGGTGATGAATAAAAGTTTTAAACTAAGTTTTCATATATAGCTATTTAAATATCCTAACACTCCTAACGTTTAGGATGGACTTTCGTCTAAGATTAAGGGTCGATATATATAACAAGGAAGAAGGGATGCAATTAAGGCAACTGAAAATATTTGAATTCATAATCTCATGCTCTATACCAATTAAAATTTTATGAGCTTACTGTCAACTATTCTAAAAATTTAAATTGTTTGATAAAAATGCGATTTAATAAGTAAATACTTTAATAGACAAAAGAAATACTCTTTAAGTTTAACATCTAAAATCTTAGCGGAAATCTTCGTGGATGCGAGTGTCTGAATAATACTTTATCCCAAAATGATATAAGCAAACCTCCATAATCTTATAAGCACTAATTGACCACAAAATACCTAGAGGCCAACCACGAATCCAAGCAGTATGCTCATGTAAAACCAATTCTTCTCGCCTTCAATTTTGTCGCTGTCGTTATCTGTGTTGCTTTGAGTTGGAACACTACCTGCTTCTTCCGTCCCGTTCGCGGTAATTGAGCAACTTTTGTCGAGCGGAAGCCCGCACAATCCAAGGTTTCCTTTGAAGGAACTCTTGGAAAATGTGAGAAGCTGTCCGCTTGTCGGAATGCTTCCCACAAGTTGATTGTTTGAGTGGTTTAGGAATGAAAGGAAATGAAGATTTGCAAGCTGAGTCAGTATGGCTCCATTGAGGTAGTTCCATGACAGGTCCAATGACTCGAGCTGCCCCAAATTCCCTAAAAGAAGAGGAGTTGAACCCAAGATGGTATTATGCAATACTTTGAGGACATAAAGCGCTTTTGAGATCGCCAATGTGTTTGGCATTGGACTCTCCAAACTATTGCCCGAGAGCCCGAGAAGTCGATCAACCTTGTATGAGATTTCGATGCAGGTGTGTTTGGTCCATAATTCTTATCATATCGTACCATTAATTTTTTTTGGTCTCTATGCGGAACTATCTTAAGTTGGCTTGACTTGGGAATGCAAATTCATCAAATCACGTGGTTGAACCTGTGGTGGGTTTCAGCGGTTCTTGATTATTGATGCAACTTCTTGAATGATCTTGTGAGGGATGTCACGTTTGATATTGACTTGAGCTACTTGATCCAATAATTCGGGCGAGGGTCCAAATACCATTGGAGGAAATGGCGCACGAGATGGACGGGGATTGAGCGCGAGTACTTTGGTTGCCCTTGGTCCTTCATTATGGCTACTGTTGCTTTCAGTCACTATCCTTATAATTGTCGTGGTGGTGCCCTCGATTCTTTATTTGTTTTACGGAAGATGAATGATTTATAAAAAAATTTCAAAAAATGATCCCTTGTATCGCTTGAAAAAATTAATCAATAAAAAATATTTTCATTATAGACAAAAATTATATCTAACTTGTTTTGTGGATGATAAAATATTTTTTATTCATTTAATTTTGTTAGCGATATAAGTTATCATCTTTAGGAAATTGTTTTTCAAAACATTCATTTTCCGTAAAATAAACACACTCTAAAATTTGGTGCGAATTCGTTAAGTCAATTGTCGGTAGTAAAACTAAAATATCAGTGATAACTAAAAAGTGGCCAGTAATTTATGAATTCGATCAATTTTTTGTAAATTATTAATGAATTAATAATTTTACCATCGATAAATTGAATAGTAGATTACCACTTATTTTAAATGTTACAAGTGGGCGCGTAAGTGTTTGTAAGATACTAATGAAATAACAACTTTAACACTCACAAGACTCAGTAATAGATCACCACTTAATTTTTTTATTTATTTTACAAGTGGGCGCGTAATTGCTTGAAAGTTGTCAAGAAAATAACAACTTCATTACTCACAAAACCTAATCATTCGATTTTACAAGTGGCAGCATAAATGTTTGTAAGTTACCAATGAAGTAAAAATTTTACCATCTACAAACCCAATAATAGCTTACCGTTTATTTTAGTTTTTACAAGTAGGCGAGTGAGTATTTATAGGTTGTTAATGAATGAACAAATTTTCCATTAACTAAACACAATAGTAGATGACCACTTGTTTTTAGATTTTACAAGTGAGTGCATAAGCGCTTGTAAGTTACACATTAAATAGTAATTTTACCATCCACAAGCCCCGTAGTAAATTACCACTTATTTTAATTTTTATAAGTGTACGCATAAGTATCTGGAGGTTTGAAATAACAATTCTACCATCCGCACCCAATAGTAGATTATCATTTTTTTTTAGATTTTAAAGTAGGCACTTAATTGTTTGTAAGATACCTATGAACTAACAATTTCTACCATAATATCGACAAACCCAATAGTAGATCACGACTTGTTTTTAGATTTTACAAGTGGGCATGTAATTGTTTGTAAGTTATTAATGAACTAATTATTTTATCAACCAAAAAACCAATAGGAAGAGGACACCACATGTGTCATAACTTTGTTACAGTGCTTACTTGAGTACAATAACTTTTATTGCAATCACTTGAGTACTATAACTTATGTATGGCACGCACTTGTCGAGATCCTCCCGATAGGGGAAGAATGAGTTTAGAGGTAATGTCGAGGGTCCTCAATCGATGCGGTCTCCCAAACTTTTACCTTGCGTGACATTGGAAATTTCATTTTAGTCGAGTAATCCTATGAGAACTCGACGCTACTAGTCTATTAGGCTCGGCTAGAAGCCAAATGAGATACAAGAATATATCTCACTTCCTATGTAACTAGAGATATAAGAATGGGGACTCGATTACACTAGTCATCTCGCTAATACCTTTTCGGTACCTAAACTTGATTGTTTGTCAACTAAAATGTGCGCAAGGTCTTTCTACCAAATTATGAATCCTAAAATTCTCGTCCACTAAGTATCCATAAAATGTTTTTATTTTTATTATGATTCTAAGATGTAACCTACCATTTAACTAGAACAAACAAGTCCCCACACAAAAGCAATAAAAAGAATCGCAATAAATTCGGCAAGAACAACAATAAAAGAACGAGTAAAAGATTGAATGCAATAAATAAAGCAAACTAATACGAGTCGATCAAAAATATAACACGGCCTTATTATTAAGCCCCAAGATAGCAACCCTCGTGAGCTAAATTCAAATCGAATCCAATTTTTCTAAGAGACTAAAATATTTAAATCTAAACTAAGCTAAATCTAGCACTTAAATTTAACAGCTTAATCAAGGTCTCTGTTTCTAACCATTTTTCAATTTTTTTTTCGAAATTTTGATTTTTGAATTAATTTTATTCTTGTATTCTATTTTCATCATGCACCTTGTTAAAGTCTGCGCGATCAGTTTTTGAATTTTTCCGAATTTTTCTGTGTTTTTATATATTTTTAATTTTTAGAAAATGGGGACTCGGACCGAACCCCTTAGGCCGGGCAGGAATATGGGCAGCACGATGGTCTCACGGATCTGGGCTAATATGGGCACTATTGGGCTCTCCTATTGAGCCATCTTTTCAATTAGGAAAATAAGCCTATCTTTCTCAAAATCAGATTCAGCCCAAACCCATCTAACCTAAGTTAAGCCCAAACTAAAACTAAGCCCAAATTCAGTCAAGATTTGAGATTGTCACAGACCCAAATTCGAATATGGAAACCACCCAAGCCCGGTCATGAATATCGCCAGAAATGAAGGTCGAGAACCATAACTCCGGATCACATACTCATCGTGGACCGCCATGGAAAATCACCAGGACGTAGCACAAAGAACAAAGACGTATAATGATTCAGAAATGTTCTCGGCCATTCTGAAAACACGAGAACTCATGCTTAATTGACTTGAAAATTGATTAATATCACTTCATCTATGTCAACGTACTTTCGGATTCAGAAAATGACAGAAACTAATTCGCATTGAAACCTCATAGACATTTTGTCAAACAGGTTGCAGTCAATTGATCAAGGAGCAGATTTTTTACGATTTCAAACTCGTGTTTGTGACCATACGCGAACGAAATTAACATGTGAAGTTGATAATCGAATACACGACTCTAACATGACCAATCCTAACCGAAGCAAAACGAGCTTTACATTCACTTCGCCGCTGCCAGAACCATGGCACGAGATTACCTTGTCAATGAAACCAAGCTAAGTCGCAGTAGGCAGTCCAATCAACTATTGGGGGCTCTCTCATGATCGTCATCAGCTGAAAGGAAGACCGGTGGAAGAGCTTCAAGCGAGGTTTGGCCACTTCAATCTTCATGGCCGCGAAACAGAGTAGAACAGGACCTTCTCGGAGGCGGCAGTCCGGCGATGGCTACATCGCCTAGGGCGCGGCGATGAGCCAGAAACGAGATAGAAGTCTCTGGAAAAAAAATTTCCTGAGCGAAATCCAAAATGAGCTCCGATTGGAAATCAAGGACTGAAGTTTTACGGGTCAAAGTGAGCGGATTGAAGTATTATGGATCAAATTCATGCATATAGGATACAGCTTGCTAGTTAATGTACATTAGTGAGAAAAATCATAAAAATTGCATCTTTGATTGTCATGTGGCATATAGGCTATTCATGATCACCTAGGTAGTTGCAACTGGAAAGATTAAAAAATGAGGACATCTTAGAAGCATGCTAGGTGACCTTTTTTCCTTTGGTCTTGGCATGCTAGGCGACTTTGCATCTTAGATTACGTGAGTTTTGATTAATTCATGTTCGTTTAAATTAATAGGGCTATTTTGGCCATATAGCGCTATTCTCGATATGTAGGGAAATTTTAGGGTTTTAAATAGTGTTTACAAAGTTAGACAAAAGAAAAGACAAAAAAAGAGAGAGATTAATCGCATCTTAATCACATGTCGGCAACTTTTGCATCCCAGTGTTAGATAGTTCGCGATATTTGATTCACGCATGATGGCTCAGGCATGTTCGGCACTTAGACTGGGCATCTCATGTTTATTTTAATCTAGTGCACTTTTACTTTTTGATTTATAGCTCACAACAGTCCTGTCCTCGGGCTTAATAACGAGGCTTTGTTAAGTTTGCCCTATACTGTTCGGGTTCTTTATTTTCCTAGTACTTTATTTGCTTTATCTTTATTATCGCTTGATTTAATATATATTGCTTGAACCCCCATTCATGATCACCTTTTTCTTTTTTTTGTTACATGATTAGAGGATACTGGGAAAATAAAATTGAGAAGATTGCCAGCAAAAAAATTTCCGATTCTTCTTATTATTTATTATTTATGTTTTTTTAATCTGGCCAAATTTTAATTCAATGGCCGAAAGGGCTTCAAACATGATCTCTCTCTCTCTCTCTCTCTCTCTCTCTCTCTCTCTCTCTCTCTCTCTCTCTCTCTCTCTCTCTCTCTCTCTCTCATTCTTCTTATTATTTATTATTTATGTTTTTTTTATTTTTCCGATTTATTTATCCTACATATGCATATACGATTTTGCTGACAAAAATTCCAGCGTCAACACCACTTGAGGGCCATTATTTATTTTCTTATGACTTGAGTGCCAATCGATCGATTGACTGCCGTAATTTTTTGAAAAGCGTTCTCCATAGGTGTCATGCCACGCCAGATTTTCAGCACTTGGATGAACATTTTTGAAAAGTTGCACCACTCAAGTGATCAATTAAAAAATCACGACATTCAAGTGAACGTTGTTTAAAAGTGATGTTACTCAAGGTATCAAAATAAAAATATATATGGCACTCAAGTGGGCACCGTACAAAAATTATGATACTTATGCTATCCTTATCCAATAACAAATCACTAACATTGTTGTAAAATCAAGTTAGTTTACATGAGCAGTTGGTAGGACCTTGCTAAATATATTGTTGAATCATCGCAATATATTGTTGAAAAGTACACTCGAGGATGATTGTTTTGGTGCCTGAAACTTATTCTTTTGAGTTTGCGAGAGAAGTTACCAAACCTGCCATGTTGAATCGGAGAATTCACGTACTGTTTGTGCAGTGGAGTCCAATGCCGGCGTCCAACCCTCCAATCCTAGTGTCCACACTGAAGATTGTAGTGTTCTCGGTGTTGGTGTCCATTGAAAGTAAGATTTTTCGATCCCTTACACCTAGGAATTGAATTCCATCTAGTCTCGAGTGCATATTCATCTATTCGTGTCCATGATTCAATTGCATGTCTATGGCCAAGTATGATGATGACTTAGGTGCTGGGATTGTTGACTCCATGTTTATCTCTAAATTCCTCATCTTAACAGGATTGAGAGATTGCCATGTTTTGATTCCCCTTTGCATGAACTTAATCAGAGAAACGTCGCATCTTTATTACTTAGATTAATCTCTTTTTGCGTGGATTTGCCCTTGGTTGAATTATATGGATGATCTTTTTGCATGTTTGACATTGAATTGGACCGGATTGATGATTCCTTTGCATGTTGTTTATGGCCGGTCCCCTTGGTGCTCTTGGGCACGCCCCCTCTTTGTTTGATTGCATGTGTTTTAATGTTGTCTCGTATTGATTGCCCTTATTTTAATTTCCTTGTACCTGGGTTAGGGTTTGTCTTGCTTGGAAGAATTTTGATCATCTGTTTTGCTGAGATTCATGGAAAATAGGCTAAAGCTTCGACCTTTATCAATGACTTCGCTCATGTCAAAAAGATAGAATCTTTCAAGGAAAGATCAAGCCTTTACTGCTTTTTTATTCATGCATATAGGATACGGTTTGCTAGTTCATGAAGATTAGTGAGAAAATCCATAAAAATTGCATCTTTAATTGTCATGTGGCATTCAGGATATTCATGATCACCTAGGCAGTTGCATAAATAAAAAGGAAAGATTAAAAGTTAGGACATCTTAGAAGCATGCTAGGTGACTTTCTTTCTTTTTCTTTTTTTTTTTTGAGGGGGGGGGGGGGGGGAGGTCTTGGCATGCTAGGTGACTTTGCATCTTAGATTATGTAAGCTTTGATTAATTCGTGTTCATCTGAATTAATAGGGCAATTTCGGCCATATAGCGCTATTCTTGATATGTAGGGTAATTTCAGGGTTTTAACTAGTGCTTATAAAAGTTAGACAAAAGAAACGACAAAAAAGAGAGATTAGAATATCATCTTAATCGCACTTAGGCAAGTTCTGCGTCACGATGTTAGATAGTTCACAATATTTGATTCATGTTTGATGGCTCAGGCAAGTTCGGAACTTAGACTAGGCATCTCATATTCATTTTAATCTAGTGCACATTTACTTTTGGTTTATAGCTTACGACAGTCTTGTCCCTGGGCTTAATAACGAGGCTTTGTTAAGTTTGCCCTATATTGTTTGGGTCCTTTATTTTCCTAGTACTTTATTTGACTTGATTTAATATATAATGCTTGAACCCCCATTCATGATCACCTTTTTTTCTTTACATGATTAGAGGATATTGGGAAAATAAAATTGAGAAGATTGCCAGCAACAAATTTTCACAAAAAAAAAAATGTATTGGCAACGAATGTTAGATTTATCTAGTATAATCAAGTCTCCAAACTCACAAATCTCCAGTTTGCAAGAGTAAAGCGAGCTCCTATGTCTTACTCGGGCTCCTAATCGGCCCATAATTGATCAGTGCCAGCTCCAAAGCAAATTAAATTAAGCGATTGAATTGGAAAACCAAGTCGCAACTGGTAGGATACGGGAGTGTCCATGCTAGGCGTAAGCGCCACCTCGGAAGAGGAGTCATTAGCGCTCGCTTAGCAACCTATAAACATCCCTCAACTATGTCAAGCTCAGGAGGGTTGCAACATTACATATGATAGTTTGTCACTTAAGTTCCTTTCCTAAATGATGGTAATTGTTGGAATAGTCGGTAATTTAAAAAAGAGTTGATAAGTTCGCGTAAAAAAATGGTAAATTTAACCCATTGATGAGAAATAAATATAAATAAGCTATCAAAACCATATGAAATAATAAAATAAATGTTGGTGAGTGGACTCCAATAAGAATTGGTAGCTCAATCCACTTGTGATAAGTTCTTCACATTTTTCAACCATCACCATTCATCGCTGGTGGTGATTGCTGCCACCAAGTCCACCCCTTCTCTCGCTCTCTCTCGCTCTCTCTCCCTTGTGTTCTCCATTTTACTTTCCTTTTTCTATAGAATAAATCAGTTTCTTTTGATTTTAACATTACTGACATTAACCTTTTTTGATAATAAAGAAATATGAACTTAGCATACCACGTCTAACATACTAAGAGTTATTTTAAGGACTTGACTAAGAATAGGGTAGAGTTGGAGGAGTTGATTAAAAAAAAGAAAAGAAATGAAGGATCCAATTTTGCACAAGCAAATTTGAAGGATTCAATTGAAGGTCTAGGCCGCATACCTACATTTGAATGGTCATTTCTACGCAAGACACGGACCTGCATTTTTTCGCAATGGGTAAGCAAGAGTTCTATTGATCAGTAAACATAACCATCTTTTAGATAATGATGAAGAATTATGAAGATAAGAAAGAACGAAAATACTCTTTTTTCGAGTTTAGTAACTGAACCTCAGTGGAAATCTTCATGGACGTGAGTGTCTGAACAACACTTTATCCCATAATCGATAATAAGCAAACCTCCATGATCTTATAAACACTATGGGACCACAAAATACCCAGAAGCCAACCACGAATCCAAACGGTATGCCCATGTAAAACCACTCCTTGATATCATCACTGTTGCCGTCATCATCTATGTTGCTTTGAGTTGAAACACTACCCGCTTCTTCTGTCCCATTCGTTGTAGTTGAGCAACTTTTGTTGAGTTGAAGCCCGCACAATCCAAGGTTTCCTTCGAAGGAACTTTTGGAAAACGTGAGAAACTGTCCCCTTGTCGGGATGCTTCCCACAAGTTGATTGTTTGAGAGGTTCAGGAACGAAAGGAAATAAAGATTCGCAAGTTGAGCCGGTATGGTTCCATTGAGGTAGTTCCATGATAGGTCCAGCGACTCCAGCTGATCCATATTCCCTAAAACAGGAGGAATTGAACCCGAGATGGCATTATGCGATAGGTTGAGGAAATAAAGTGCTTTGAGATCTCCAAGTGTGTCTGGTATTGGACCCTCCAATCTATTGCCTGAGAAGTCAATCGATGTGAAAATAGTCAGAATCTTGACCAGTTCTAGCTTCTGACCTTTGAAGGTTACACTCACTGTATCTTCATAATAGGTCCCCATCATTCTGTTTAACTCATATTGCAGGTGATTGAAGTCTACGCTGGCCTTCATAGCCTCCCAAGATGTGAGGAGACTTGTAGGCAGCGTGCCTCTGAAATTGTTGGAAGATAGGTCAATGATTTGAAGCATCTGCCAAGTGCAGGGACTATGCGGACATCCAATTTCCCCGTGCAATTTGTTGGATCGTAAAACAAGGACACGGAGACTTGATATAGCATTGAAATGGCATGGAAATGTCCCGTCTATTTTATTGTCCCCGATGTTCACAATCTCCAACGTCGTGCAATTTGCCAACGACAACGGAATTTGGCCCTGCAGGAAATTCTCACTAATATCCAATGTCTTCAGACCGCATGTTGCTGGGATGTTTTGCGGAATATCGCCACTCAACTGGTTATTTCTCAAATTCAATACCGCGCGGGACGCCATCATTAAACAATCAGGAATAGTTCCGTTCAGATGGTTATGCGATAAGTCAAGCACTTCAAGACGACCAGCTTTGCAAATTGACTTCGGGATGGACCCATGGAAATTATTCTTCGAAAGGGAGAAGAATATTGTGTTTAATAGGTAGTCATCGATGTTATCCAGAATAACAGAAGTTATGTTGTTACTTGAGAAATCCAAGAAGTAAGCGAATGACGGCAGGGGTAGCATATTTCCTTGGAGCATGTTTGAATGGAGGTCGATGACATACAGAGCAAAAGTAAGATTGCCCAGAGGTGTTTCCAAATCTTCAAAGAAATTAGAGGAAAGATTGAGATGCTCAAGATGTTCTAGTGTCCATATCCATCTCGGTATATCCCCTTTTATATAATTGTTGGAGAGGTCGAGCAACTGCAATCTGGACTGGTTAGCCAGAAACTGAGGCAATGTCGTCAACTGGTTGGAAGCCAAATTTAAGAATTGAAGGTCAGGGAATGAAGAGGCCTGGGAAGCAGTATTTGTGGCATCAGTGGAAAAACGATTGTAGGAAAGATCCAAATCTGAAAGATTTCTCAGCTGCTGAAACAAATTAATGTGGAATGAGCCACTAAAATTATTGGAAGAAAGTAACAGGTACTTGAGCCCTCGGAGTTCCCATATAAACGTTGGTAGTTCTCCTATATTGTTGTTGCTCAAATCAAGTGTATTCAGCATGTGCGATGGAGCATCAAAAGATCCCTTCAATTGACCAGAAAATCGGTTGTTGGAAAGTCGAAGCTGCTGAATTGATGGATGTGTAAACAGAGATGAAGGAATACTTCCTTCAAGTAAATTGAAACCCAGGTCAAGAAAAAGAAGACTCAAGAGGGATTCCCATTGTGTTGAATCAATCGGACCAGTTAGACTGTTTCTGGACAAAATGATAGATGTCAAATCCTTGGACTCGCTGAGTGATGGAATTGAACCCGTAAAATTGTTGAATGACAAGACCAAAGAAGACAGCCGCGAGAGATTGGTGAGAGAGCTTGGGATATTTCCATCAAAGCTGCAATTCACCAATTCTATTCTTGACAGATTCCTGAGTTTACCAATTGAATTTGGGAGCCCCCCGGAAATATTCAAGCCTCTCAGAACCAGTGTCTCAAGAGAACTATTCTCCGGAAATATTGGCAAAGAACCCCAAAGAAGTTCGTTGGATGATACTTGAAGGTTCTGAAGTGTTTGTACCTGGAAGATTTCAGGAGGAAATTCCCCCTGCAGGTCACAATCATATAGGCTCAGTGTTTTCAAGCTAGAGAAATTCGCTAAGAAACTAGGAACTGTGGTGTACAAGTTGTTGTAATCGAGTTGAATGACCGACAGATTAGCCAGACTCGTAAGAGAAGCGCCGATAGGACCGGACAGAGAACAGGAAGACATGCTCAACACCTCAAGTTTCGGCACTGAAGAAGACAACGCGTCGCACCACTCACTTTCCTCAGCAGACACATTAACCCAATCAAGGTACAGCTCTCTCAACTCCCCCAAATCCCCAATCAGCGACCTCAAAGAGGGCATCTCAAGGAACAGCATTGAGAGATCAAGAGTACGTAGCTTCGTCAGGCGCGATAGCTCCGCCGGAATCTGCCCGGCAAATCCGGCATTGGATAAGTTGAGATGTACCAAGCGGCTGAGGTTCGCGAGGCCGAACGGAATCGCTGAGGAGTGGAAATCGTTGAACGCCAAGTTCAGGCTTTGAAGGAACTCGAGCCTGAAGAGGCTAGCTGAACGGCCGATTCCACCAGAGATCGACTCTTCGCTCAAATCGAGTCCCACGACGAGCCCATCCTCGCACGTCACGCCGCTCCATGAATCGGTGCTTCGGTCCCACCGTACTAGCTTGGACGACTTGGAGGCGTTGAAGATGAGGCTATTTCTCAGCTCGAGCAAGAGCGATCTCTGGTCGATGCCGAGACACTGGGCTGAAGCTGAAGTTGAAGCCGTAGCAACGCCGGAGAAGATGGAGATGGTGGATATCGCAAGAAGAAGCCATGAGATGATCGAACCGTTCATCGGAAGATGTTGAGGAAGAGAGCGGGAGGAGGGAACAGGGAAGAGAGACTCAACCGAAACAAAGTCGAACACTTTGGGAGTGGAGTAGTCTTCCAAGGAATTGCGTTGATATTCGGGATGTCATCGTTAGTCACGAAAGTTTGACTTATTTCACTTTCGACGATACTAGCACAAATATTCTTTATTTAACATACTTTCTCAATCGAAATAAAAGGCCATATTTTATTTTCAATGAGAAAAGGGAAAATAAAATAAATCTGCCTAAAATGTTGAGATTAGGACTTAGGATCCCTTGGAAATATTTTTGGCTTATCTTATTTGAACATCATAAAACAAATGATATTATGTGATCGGTTTTGTTTTTGTACATCACATTAACATGTAGCGATCCATTAAAAGTAAATAATGGATATATATCATAGCATTTGATCATAACACCAAAATACATATATTATATACTATTTCTTTTATTAAATAAGTAGATTCAAGAAAAGAAATAAAACGATGTACTTATATTTGGATTTAATTGTAAATATTCTAAAGGATTAATACCTTAAATTGGTACGCTTGTGACAAATTTACACCAAACTAATTTTTTGATCACGAAAAACTCCAAACTGGTACACCCGTGACAAATTTATTCAAAACTAATTTTTTAATCACAAAAAACCCTAAACCGGTACACCTGTGGTGAATTTATCCTCCGTTAAATTAGATTAATACCAAGAAAAATCATAAATTGATAAACATGTGACAAACAGAGGGGTAAATTCCCAAACCGGTACACCTGTCAACTGCCACGTGTCATCCAACTAAGCAATTTAACGGTAAATTTTAACAGAAATTAATTGAGGGTAAATTTGTCACAGATGTATCAGTTTGGGGCTTTTCGTTGTATTAACCTTATTCTATAGTACTATCAAAAAGCAAAAATGTATAAACTATAGAATCAGAAAATACAATGTATTAATCATGAAATATGAAATAGAAAAATACAGTAATATGTTAAAAAATAGAATGAATAACCAAATAAGCAAAAACTAAGAATAAATTTCTCTTATATTAAACTGAAAGGAAAAAAAAAGAAGAAAAAAAAAAGGAAAAGGCATATGTAAAACGAGGCAAAATGGGCACTGTCTTTACTTCGAGTGGTATAAAGGAAAATAAAAAGAGGGAAAAATCCGAAAAGATTTTAAAAAAATTAAACGAAAGAAGAGAAAAAGCGAACTGCAGGCACATGGAATTGATCCATCGTGCACGCTGAGAAAAGTACCATGGCCCCCCTCCACCGAGCTATTACCATTCGGCGCGTGGAATTGATCCATCGTGCACGCTGGGATTGTGCCATGGTCCACCTCCACTGGGCTATTTTATTGAATAGTAAGTGTGTGTGTTAGTTGGCTGAAGGAACAATCGACGTACGACGCATGGCAAACGCTGATAGTCGCCCCGGGTTTTCTCTTTTGGTATTGCACATTGAATATATTTAAAGGTTTTCTTCCTTCTTTTTTTCTTTGTTTCTTTGTGAGTTTTGCTATGCTAAGAGTGGTCTGAGAGAGATTCTTTGGGCTTTTGCTGTTTTTTTTTTCTTATTGTGCAGTCAAGTGCCGGGTTAGCTTACAATAAGACTCAAAACCAAGACCATAAGAAGAGGAACAAACTTCCTTACTATTTAAGACAACACATTATTATTAGATTTTTAGTGTAATTAAATTGTCGGATCTTTCAATAAGAGAAAGAGATCCTATTGAGTAATTCATAAATAAAAATCTACCCTCAAATGAGCGCCACATTAGCTATGCTCTATATCTTCTCCAAATGAAAGAAAAAAATGAGCACCACATTGTATGTTCACTTACACACTTCTCGAGGGCTTGTCCTACATGAAATGGGTCGGATAATTGCTAAGTCTTTCAAAATGGATCATAGACCCATTTCTTAAGCCATATTTGATGGGCTGAGTCATTATATGGATTAGCTATGTTTTTTTTTTTTCGGATTATCTATGTTCAGTAAATGTGTTATAAATGAATTTATAATGACAAAACCCAAAAAGATACGAGTGTTAAGTGGTTTCATAATTTACCGAAACCCAATCCACATTTGTAACTTTCTCTTTGCCCTTAATGAGAAAATAATAGACTCCTCAGACTATTCCAAGTTCAAAGAAGTCTTGGTGGGCTCGCAAGATGAGCCCGACTTCACCTTTATTAAAAATATTAAGACGGCTTCTTTTTTTCTCATTATTCTTTTATTTTTATTAATATTGTAAGTTTCGCCTGTTAGTTATTGGAGTATATCTTTCCTTGATTGCATTTGGCATTTTCATTTTTACATAATATTCTAATCTTAGTTCTTGTCATTACAATCCATTGTCGGTATAAATTATCTTATTAAACATCATACAGTTCATTTAATTAAAATTTCAATTCCTCCGCATTGTTTGTTGCTTTAATTTTATAAATTCACTACCAAGTACTAACTTTCTCTTACTCTTCACTGTGAATCGGTATAAAAATAAAAAATTCTATGCAATGCTTATAGTCTAAATAACGATTTTATCCAACTAACATATTTACATGAAGAGCTTAAAGTGGGTTAATTAGGTGGATACTGATTTACATAGGATGAATTAAATATAAAAGTATTTTAGTAAATGCGGTCGAGTACAGGTATGAGTTACTAACGGTGGAAATTCAACTTGAATTGTGGCAAGCTAAACTAAATCACCCCACGGTGCTCAACTTTGGCTACTTGATGAATAAGTGCTTGACTCGAGCGCTCACAGCTGCCTAGACACTTGACAATGATTTTGCTCATTTATGACGCTCGCAATTGCAAGAAAGTCCACCACATCTATGGTACGTAGGTGTTGCAGATTGGAGCACTAATGGCACCGGAGAAAACTTTATTTTGTGTTTTTCTTCATTTGGAATTGAAAAAGGACAAAAAAAACATAAAATAGAAAAACACAAAAATAGACTAAGACCAAAACCAACAAACAAACAGTAGTTTGATCTTGACAAAGAAGCAGAACCAATGACCACGATAAAGAAGGATTCACGAAGGAGTGAAGCTAGAGAACAAAGAGGCTCGACTTTTGGTAGACTTCACCAGCACAAGGATGTTTGCGACATGACTGATGAGGCCACAGAGAAAGGACAACTTCCTCTGACGACGAGGGAGAGTCCATCGACTCTCGAGATAGAGCTACCCTAAGAGACAACGTGAGCGACAAGCAGATGCCTGCCAATGAAGCACTGTTGATGACGAGGACTTGTTGCGGTTGCTCTCGACGATGAAAATACTCAAACGTTACATCTTTACTTTAATGAGTTACAATTAAGAGGTATTTATATCCGAACAATAAAAACAAGAAAGGAAGTAATCTAATCTAATAAGGATATTAGTTGTCCTAGGAGATAACGAAATGTCAAAAAAAATCCCTAACATCTAATAATATTTCTAACAATATCTTTTAATATTGAATTCTTTAATATTCATAAATATAAAGCCCATAAAAATGACGACATGGGGGAGAGGGATCCGGAAAATTTCGTGCGAAATGGGCAATTTCAAGAACCGAGAATTGCGGGGAGGAGGGGGAGGAAAACAAGGGATGGTACAGATTGGAAACAGGGAGCAGTCAAAGTAAACGATTATTGGTGGGGACGATTCTGTCTAGTGTTAACGTAAGCTACGGGACTGATGATGTTACTTACTCTGGGACACTTGTGTAGGGAATAGGAGCAGAAACGCGTCTGTCTGTCGGCTTTTCTTTATTTGTTTGCGGATTTTTCGGTGTCAATTTATGTTATGCTGGCCAGACCAAGAAAAATCAAACTTCAATGAATAGGATATGACTCGCTTAGGGGATTGGAATATGAGCTGTGGTTAGTGATGAAAATAGAGATTGTCAAGTAGTGCCCAAATCCAAAGGGTGGTTCAGTATTAGAACGATCCAACTATTGCGCTTCAAAAAACGAAGGATTTTATATTTGATCCATACTCGTCGCAGCCACTAAAGCCAAGATTGAATCAGAGATGGATTTGATTTTCATGGGAATGGGCCTGTTTTTGGGATTGGAGATTGTCGACGGACAAAAGGTTTTTGAGAATATCACAAATTCTCGATTAAAAGAAAATACCTTTCAGATCACTTGTTAAAGCTTGATAACTAATTGAAAACGAAAATTTTCTATCGACTGATAGTTGTTCTTTTGTTGATGTGTGCTTGTGTCTACTTGAGTGTTCCTCCTATATTAGTGATCTTGACTAGTGTGCAAATGATTCTTAATAGCAGACTCAATTTAATTTTATCGCAATTGTATTGTGGGTCTGCACTGGCATTGGGAACGTATTTGCAGGGGCTGACGTAGACGCAAGCTAATACCATGTCCAAATTTTCTTTGCTTTTCCACATTAAGTAATGTCATCTTGGACAAAGTCACAATCACATGCAAGATTCTCTTAGAATGAATGTCCAGTGATTACCGAGACTGATTTCCAAGTTTTGTTGGGAATATTTTTCAGCAGATACATAAAAGAGGTCTAATCGATCGAGTCGGTATTCATATTTGAATCGGACTAAACTTGAAAATTTAAGACTAGACACTTTATTCAGACTTGATCTCGTCAGACATCAACTTATTTGGATCGAGTTTGACTCGTGAATTATTTTTGTTAACTTGAAATGACTAAGTTTGATTCGACTCAGTTATCGTAAATGCGTATTTGTCATATCTTGATTCAAGCTTGAGCTCAAATTCGACTTTCATAAAATCTGAACAAATGAGGCTCAGACTTGACTCATTCCCGCACTTTGAACTCGTAAATAATCTAGGCGAGCTCGAGTAGCTTGATTGGTTTGCACATAAAGAAGCAATTAAAACCTGATTTCGAAGAAGCACGTGACAAAATGTTGGTAAAGCGCATAATCGTTTCAATCTTGAGTGTTGTGTATTTCATTCTAGTTGAGTTTTGTCTTCGAATGGGGTTAAATCTATTTTTAATCCTTCAATTCATAATATGTGCGATCAGGTCCTCGAGCCGGCAAGCCATTACCACTACGATGCAAAGTTGGAGTCCACCATGACCGCTTCTCCGAAGGTCAAGCCCATCGCTTCACATTTTCCAACCCTTACCAATGGTCGCTGGTGGGGGCTTCGGCCACCAAGTCGTCCGCCCCTTCTCGCATCTCTAGCTTTTCCACCTTTGTCTTCTACATTTGACTTTCTTATTTTTCTTAAACTAAAACTAGTTTCTTTTGATTTTAACATTATCGACTTTTACCTTTTTCAATAATTATAATAAAAAAATCATCCTAGAATACCACATCAAGGACTGAATTGAGAATAGGGTAGAGTTAGAGGAGTTGAATCCAAAAACAAAAAAAAAAAAAATTGGAGGATCCAATTCCACAAGCAACATAAGTTTGGGGACTAAAATTGAACTTAATCTTTTCTACTAGCAAGGGAACACCGGTTCGCTGGGGCCTACAAAAAATTATCAACTAATGGTAGAAGTCCTTAAATAATTGATAATGAGAACTGGAAAATATATTCGTAAAGTTCCAGCATTATAATGTAAAACTCTACCTACTGAAAACCAATAAGTGCCAATTTTTCTCATTAATCTCGACCAATATATTTTTTTAACATAACTATTTTTATAAATGAGGGTCATTTCAGTCTTTTTCTTGCTACATCAATACTTTACTCCTTTCTCAACTTTCTTTAAAGAAAGATTCCGTTTTTTTTTCCTAATTTTGGATATTATTATTAAGGCTAGGTTTAGTTAAGGGTGGGAAAATTACCAATTTAATACTGTACAGATTCCAGTGTAGTTCTAAAGTTTTCAATTGATTAAATGTAGCTCCAAAACCTCGCGCCAAATTCCAATGTACTCCTGCCCACCAATTTTCGCCTGAAAATGCTAACGTGGTATTCCAGTCATCGCCGGCCGTCCTATGAGCTCGGCCAGCGAGTGGACAAATTTATTCAAAATGACATCCTTTTGAGTAATTTTATTAATTTTTTGCTTTTTAAAATGTTTTTATTTCCTTTTTTTTCTTTTCCTTCCCTACTTTCCCTCTTCCCATTTCCTTTTTTCTTTTCTTTCCCATTAACACCAGATCTGAAACCCAATCCTCAAACTCTCCATCAATAACCCAGCATCACCACAATATTACATCCATATCAGCAGATATTGCGTAATAGTGGCATTTGCATAAACCATAAAGTTTTTATTTTTATTTTTCTTACGGATCATGAAAACTTCCAACCTAGCCTCGTTCATAAATTGCAAACATTATATTATTCTTGCTTACGGGGACATTATTCATCACCCACACAAGAAATGTGTTCAACGCCAAATCTGATGTCAGCATCGTTAGACTCTGTTCGCTTGCTTTGTTTGCCGTCGACCTCGACAACCTTGAGCTCCGCCGCGGCGACGAACTCGAGCCCCCAGATCTGGAGAGCTTGAGCTCCATCGCAGCACCGAGCTCGAGCCCCAGATCTGGCAGATCAAGCTACGCCATGGCATGGAGCTCCTAAAATTTATGCAAAAATTGTAACTGAGTATTTCCATTAGGTCCGACTGTTTTGACATGGTTTTTATTTTAATTTTTTTGCAGGACATGTAGAGCTCATATTGAGAGAGAGAGAGAGAGAGAGAGAGAGAGAGAGAGAGAGAGAGAGAGAGAGAGAGAGAGAGAGAGAGAGAGAGAGAGAGAGAGAGAGCTTTTTTATTTTTCACATTTTTTCTAATGTGTCGTCCACTTAAATCCCCATCAACGCCAAGTGTCACTAAGTATATTAAAGAATTCGAGTCAATTTTGTCATAGATATAATTAATTGAAATGCTTGATTGTAATGAACAATTAGCATGGGATTAATCTATATGAAAGTTCTAAGATTTATAGTTTCTATGAGTTTTAAGACTTTTTGATGCATTTATTTTCTAATATTATTTATTTTTCTAACAACATTATGGCATTAGGTTAAGACTTTTCCAATTTAAAAGCATTCCATCTTAGTTAAAACAATCCTCACTAAAAAAATTTCTTCATTTGCAATCTTTTAATTCCAAAACTCCGGGAAAATAGTTATATATTCTGTCGTATTCTTATTTCTACGCAATACACGGACCTACTTCTATTTCTCCTATTGGTAAGCAAGAGTTCTATTGATCAATAAACAAAACCATCTTTTCAATGGTGATGAAGAATTATGAAGAGAAGACAGAACGAAATAGTCTTTCTCAAGTTTAATAACTAAACCTTGGAGGAAATCTTCATGGACGCGAGTGTCTGAATAGCACTTTATCCCAGAATCGATAATAGGCAAACCTCCATGATCTGATAAACACTAACGAACCACAAAATACCCAAAAGCCAACGACAAACCCAAGCAGTATGCCCATGTAAAACCACTTCTTCTCGCTATCATCATTGTCGCCATCGTCACCAGCATCTTTCGTCCAGTTCGTGGTAATTGAGCAATTTCTGTTGAGCAGAAGCCCGCACAATCCAAGGTTTCCTTCGAAAGAACTTCTGGAAAACGTGAGAAACTGTCCGCTTGTCGGGATACTTCCTACAAGTTGATTGTTTGAGAGGTTCAGGGAGGAAAGGAAATTTAGATTTGCAAGCTGAGCCGGTATGGTTCCATTGAGGTAGTTGCCTGACAGGTCTAGCGACTCAAGCTGACCCAGATTCCCCAAAACAGGAGGAATTGTACCCGAGATGGCATTGTGCGATAGGTTGAGGACATGAAGTGCTTTGAGATCTCCAAGTGTGTCTGGTATTGCACCCTCCAATTTATTGCATGAGAAGTCAATCGATGTGAAAACAGTCATAATCTTGACGAGTTCTAGCTGAAAACCTTTCGAAGTTACACTTATTGTATCTTGATAATAGACCCCACTCAGTTGGGAAAACTGATACTGCAGACGATTGAAGTCTACATTGGCCTTCATAGCCGCCCAAGATGTGAGGAGACTTGTAGGCAGTGTTCCGCGGAAATCGTTTGAAGACAGGTCAATGATTTGAAGCATCTGCCAGGTGCTTGGACTATGCGGACATCTAATTTCCCCATGCAATTTGTTGGATCTTAAAACAAGGATACGGAGACTTGATATAGCCTCGAAATAGCATGGAAATGTCCCGTCTATTTGATTGTTCCCGATGTTCACAATCTCCAACATCGTGCATTTTGCCAACGACAACGGAATATGCCCTTGCAACAAATTCTCACTGATATCCAATGTCTTCAGATTGCATGTTCTCAGGATGTTTTGTGGAATATTACCATTCAACTGGTTATCCCTCAGATTCAATACCTTGAGGGACTCAATCATTAAACAATCAGGAATAGTTCCATTCAAATGATTATGCGATAAGTCGAGCACTTCGAGATTATTAAAATAACCAGCTGCGCAAATAGACTGCGGGATGGACCCATGGATATTATTCTTCGAAAGGGAGAAGAACATCATGTATGGTAGGTTGTTGCCAATGTCATCTGGAATAACAGAATTTATGCTGTTACTTGAGAAATCCAAGTAGTAAGCATATGCCGGCAAGGGTGGCATATTCCCTCGGAGCTTGTTTGAATGGAGGTCAACGAAAAGCATACTCATAGTAAGATTGCCCAGAGGTGTTTCCAAATCTTCAAAGAAATTAGAGGAAAGATTGAGATACGAAAGATTTGTTGGCGTCCATATCCATCGTGGTATTTTCCCTCGAATATAATTGTGGGAGAGGTCAAGGGATTCCAATTCGGACTGGTTAGCCAAAAACTGAGGCAATGTCCGCAACTGGCAGGAAACCATCTTTAAAGTTTTAATGACAGGAAATGAAGACGCCAGGGCAGTAGTGTTTGTGGCGTCAATCGAAAAATGATTGTAGGAAAGATCCAAATAGGAAAGGTTTCTCAGTTGCTGAACCAAATTAATGTGAAATGAGCCACTGAAATTATTGGAAGAAAGTGAGAGGTAGTTGAGCCCTCGGAGTTCCCATATAAACTTTGGCAGTCCTCCTCCTATATTGTTGTTGCTCAAATCAAGTGTATTCAGTTTGTGTGATTTGGTATTAATAGGTACCTTCACTTGACCAGAAAATCGATTGTCGGAAAGTTGAAGCTCCTGAATCAATGGAAGCTTAAATAGAGACGAAGGAATATTTCCTTCAAGTAAATTGAATTGTAGGTCGAGAATAAGAAGACTCAAGAGGGATTCCCATTGGGTTGAATCGATCCGACCAGTTAGATTATTGTAGGACAAAGTAATTTGTGTCAGATTCTTGGACTTGCTGAGTGATGGAATTGAACCACTAAAATTGTTGAATGACAAGTCCAAATAAGACAATCGCGAGAGATTGGTGAAAGAGCTTGGGATATTTCCATCAAAGTTGCATCGCTCCAATTCTATTCTTGATAGATTCCTAAGCTTACCAATTGAATCTGGGAGCCTCCCGGAAAAATTCGTGAAACTAAGATCCAGTGTCTGAAGAGAACTATTCTCCGGAAATATTGGCAAAGAACCCTGAAGCAGTTCGTTGAATGAGAGGTCAAGGGTCTGAAGTGTTTGTACCCGGAAGATTTTTTGAGGAAATTCCCCCTGTAGGCCACAATCACTTAGGCTCAGAGTTTTCAAGCTGGAAAATTTCGCTAAGATACTAGGATCTGTGGTAGACAAGTTGTTGTCATCGAGTCGAATGACCGACAGATTAGCCAGACTCATAAGAGAAGCGCTGATAGGACCATATAGAGAACAGGAAGACATGCTCAACACCTCAAGTTTCGGCACTGAAGAAGACAACGCGTCGCACCACTCACTTCCCTCAACAGACACATCGACCCCATCAAGGTACAGCTCTCTCAACTCCCCCATATCCCCAATCAGCGACCTCAAATGGGGCTTCTCAAGGACCAGCAAAGCCGATCCATAGTAATAAAGACTAGTGAGATCAAGAGTACGTAGCTTCGTCAGGCGCGATAGCTCCGCCGGAATCTGCCAGTCAAATCTAGCATTGGACAAGTTGAGATGTACCAAGCGGCTGAGATTCGCGAGGTCAGACGGAATCGCTGAGTAGTCGAAATCGTTGAACGCCAAGTTCAGGCTTTGAAGGAACTCGAGCTTGAAGAGGCTCGACGAACCGTTGATTCCGCCAGAGATCGACTCACTACTCAAATCGAGTCCCACGACGAGCCCGTCCTTGCACGTCACGCCACTCCATGAATCAGCGCTTCGGTTCCACCATACTAGCTTGGAGGACTGGGAGGCGTTGAAGACGAGGCTGTCTCTCAGCTCGAGCAAGAGCGATCTTTGGTCGATGCCGGGACACCGGGCTGAAGCTGAAGCCGTAGCAACATCGGAGAAGATGGAGATGGTGGATATAGAAAGAACAAGCCATGAGAAGATGGAAGTGTTCATCGGAAGAGGTTGAAGAAGAGCGCTGGAAGTGGGCAAGGGGAAGAGGGAGTGGAACGAAACAAAGTTGACACTTATTATGGAGTTGTCGTCGTTCGAAGTCAGTGCTAGCTGGTGTCGATTTTCGGGATGTTATTGGTCACTAAATTTGGACTCATCTCACTTTCGAAATTACTAGCAAAAATCGCGCATTCCTTTGCAACAAAATTACATCCTTTATTTAATATAATTTTTCAATAGAAAAAAAAACCATATCTTTATTTTCTAAGAAAAAACGAAAAAATAAACAAGTCCGCCTAAAATGTGGAGATTAGAACTTGACATCTCTTTTGAAAATGCTGTTTGCTCATCTTATTTTACATCATCAAACAAATGACAAATGACGAATCAATTTTTTCTTTGCGCATACATTAACGATGTAGAAATTTGTTAAACGTAAATAGATACCTAGCTTTTCGCGGTAACATCAAAATGCATCTATCATATCCTTTTTTTTATATTAAATAAGTAGATTCAAGAAAAGAAATAAAATGATTTATTAACGTTCGAATGCAACTTCATTACAGAATTTGTGAGTGAACACATAGGAGGAGGAGTTGCGTTCTTATTGGAAGGCAGACGAACATGAGCTTCCTTGGACAAGAGTTGTGCGTTTTGGTCCCTATGCGCGACTATCTTAAGTTGACTTGACTTGTGGTGGGTTTTAGTGGTTCTATGATTGTGGATGCAAATTCTTGAATGATCTCGCTAATAATGTCATGTTCGATATTGGCTTGAGTTACTTGACCGACCGAGTAATTCGGTCGAGTGGCGAGATACCACCAGAATAAATGGCGCGTGAGGTGGACAGAGATCAAGTGCGAGGACTTTGGCAGCCCTTGGTCCTTCCTTACGGCAACTGCTGCTTGCACTATCTGTCTTTTTCCTCGTTAACGTGTTTGTTCACCTTGACTAGAGAATGCGAAATTGTCGTTTCAATGGTGCTTTCCGATGGGCTGATTTCTAAAATTCTATCTCCGACAAAAACGGAATTTTTTCTGTGCACGTCAAACACGTAACGCCTGTACCGGCATTCAATTGAACCACGTAAACCTTTTGTTCTCGTTCTTTGTTGATTTCTCTGGTAAGCTTCAATTAAGGGCGATTCATGCTCGAGCAATATGTGCATGGAAGAAAGTGCTCTAATCTAACAAGACAATTAGTTATCTTAATCTAGCAAGGAAACTAGTTGTATTAGGAACTAACAAAATGTCAAATAATAACCCTAAAATCTAATAATATCTCCAATAATATTTTTTGATAATTCCTCAAATATCAATAAAGATACTTAGAACAAAGCCCATAAACATGATGATCCGTGAGCGAGGGATCTAGAAAAATTTCGTGCAAAATGGGCAATTCAAGAACAGAGAATTGCGGGTAGGAGGAGATAAACAGGGGATGGTTCAGATTGGATCAGAGAGTAGTCAAAGTAAACACCTGGTGGGGATAATTTTGTCCGATGTCTACGTTATTGTGGGACTGATGATGCTACTTTCTGGACTCATGTGTGGGGAACATAATCAAACTTCAATGCGATGGGATAGGACCAGCTTTGGGAATTGGAATCTTAGCTGGTCAATGATGAAAAGAGAGATGGTTAAATGGTGCCCAAATCCAAAGTTTGGTGTTTGAACAATTGAGATTTGCGCATCAACAAGCGTGAGTTATGCTTGGTCCACAACCGTCGCAGCCACTAGAGCCAAGATTGAATGGGAAATAGATTCGGTTTTCATGTGAATGGACCTATTTTTTTATTGGATCAAAGATGAGTTCAGTGGATGTATTAAAGGTTGCTGAAAATATCACCCGATCCCTATTAAAATAAATTACCTTTCGATCACTTATGTTGTACTTGTATCGGGGTGTATAAGGGGAATGTAACTGCTAGGCTGACTTCCGTGGTGGTAGATCTAAAGTAATTTACCATGTCCAAATTTTCTTTTGTTGTCCCCACCAAGCAATGTCATCTTGCACAAAGTCACGACTATGTGCTAGATTGCCCTCAATTGAATGAATGTCCATGGAAAAATTGTTCAAAAAATCCTAAACTTATTGCACTTTTGCCAATTTAGTCATAAACCTTTCAATTTTGCTAATTAAGTCCTAAACATTTTCACATTTTTTCAATTGAGTCTATCCGGTCAATTTTAGTTTGAAATCGCTGACATGGAAACTAGGCATTCTAAATGATGCGATCGGCGCTTACGTGAATAATGTTTATAATTTTTTAATTTTTTTTAATTTTTTTCCTACATTCTTCCTCTTCTAGCCAGTCGCCGGCCTCTGGCAAAGCTCGCCTGCCAGCCACTGGCGAGGGCAAGCCTCACCCGCCCCTAGCAAGGTTGAGGCTCGTCTGGCCGGGCTCGTCTGATCGGTTGTCGACCATTGCCAACGCCCATTGACTGGCTAGAGGAGGAAGAAGGAAGAAAAAGAAAGAAAGAAAGAAAGAAAATAATAATAAATAAATTCAAAAAATATTAAAATATTATTAAAAATTGTCCAAGTCAGAGTCGGCCGTTCTACGTGGCATGACCGACATCCACGTCAGCAATTTTTGGTCAAAATTGGTCGAATGGATTCAATTGACAAAAAGTGAAAATGTTTAAGACTCAATTGGCAAAATTGAAATGTTTATTATACAATTAACAAAAGTGAACACTATTGACTTTCACCTTTATGAATAATTAAAAAGTATTATCTTAGCATATCACATCAACATATTAAGAATTATTTAAGAAGGACTTGATTGAGAATAAGATAGAGTTACAGGAGTTGATACCCAAAAAAATTTGTTTTTGAAGAATCCGATTGCATAAGCAACATAAGCTAGGAACTAAAGTTCTGTTTATTTAGCAAAAAATGTGACATTTTTGTAAAATATTTTCTAGAAAGTCATTTTCTAGGAAAATGACAATATTTTTCATTTTTTTGGCTAACACGTTTGGTAAGGAAAATCTCATTTGATTGAAAATTACTGACTACATGGCACAGCCGTGCTGACATGGACAATTTTTGTAATTTTTCTAAAAAGATTTGAATTTTTTAATTGAATTTTTTCCTTTCTTTCTTTTTCTTTTTTTTTTCCTCCCTCGGTCGCCGGGCCTCGGCAACTGGCCACAGGCAAGGGCCGACCTCACCGGCCTCAGGCGAGCTCAACCTCGCCATATCCGGTGAGGTCGAGCCTCACCCAAGGCCAACCCACGCCTGTGGTCACTGTGGCTAGTAGCTAGCCATTGCTGAGGCCTGATGACCGGCGGAGGAAGAAGGAAAAAGAAAAACAAAGAAAAAATATATATAACATGAAAATATTTTAAAATTCGAAATTTTTTAACATATTTTGGCCTCGATGGACCCGGGCATGAGCATCAATGACCTAGAATCAACCTCGATACTACTGGGCCTGGCGTCTCGAGCCTAGCCATGATGGACCCAAGCGCGATAGCTAGGGTCTCGGGCGTGACCTAGATGGACCCGAGCTTGGGCGCTGGAGTCCCGGGCCCGACCTCAATGGACGCAGGCTCGGGCGTCAAGGACCTGACCTTGCTATTAAGGGCCCGAGAACGAGCGTTGGGGTTCCCATGCTCAAGCGCAGAGTTTTTTGTACAAGTACCGATACTTAGTCATATTTTGGAAAATGATTATTGATTTTTTAAAGAAGATATCATTTTCTTGAATTTATTAGTAAGAAAACATTTTCCTAAGCGATCCAAACGCCAAAAAATGAGAAAAATATTTTTTGCGAAAGAAACATAGCTTAAATCTTAAATTTAGGAAAATAATTTTCTCTTTAAATTCCGAGAAATGCATCTATCATATTGTTTTTTCTCATTAAACAAGTAAATTCAAGAAAAGAAATAAATTAAGTTGCTTACATTTGAATGCAACTTCAATAGAGTTTGGGAGGGAACACATCCAAGGAGTAGTGTTTTTATTGGAAGGCAGAGAACACGAACTTCCTTGTACGTGATTTCAATGGAGCGGTGTTTGGTCTCATTCATATCACGTCGCCTAATAAATTTTATGGTCCCCAAGAGCGATGACTTGACTTGGGAATGTAAATCCATCAAATCACACGGGGTTGAGCCAACGGTGGCCTTCAACGGTTCTTCACTATCGATGCAAATTCTTGAATGATCTTGCTAAGAATGTCGCGTACAGATATCGACTTGAGCTACTTGACCATGTAATTCGGGCGAGCGGCCAGATACCGCCGGAGCAATTGGTGCGTGAAATGGGCGGGGATCAAGCACGAGTTCTTTGGCTGCCCTTGGTCCTTCATGACGCGGCTATTGATACTTTTAGCCAGTGTCCTTTTACCCTCGTTAAGACCACCTTCGCTGCAAACTTGACTTGACTGGAGAACACAGAGTTGCCGTTTTCGTGGTGGCTCCCCGATGGGCTGACTTCTAAAGTTCCGTTTACGACGAAAATGGAATTTATTCTGTCCGTGGCAAATACATGACGTCGTTGTTAGTAAATTTAAAATATCAATGATAGCAATAGGTAATTTGTTAATCTGATTAACTATTTATAAACCGTTAACGAAATAACAATTTTACTATCAACAAATCGAATACTAGATTACCACTTTATATTTTACAAGCGGATGCATAAGTATTTGTAAGTTATCAATGAAATAACAACTTTACCACTCACAAAATCTAATAATAAATTACCACTTGGTTTTTTATTTTAAAAATGTACGCGTAAGTGCTTGTAAGCTACCATTGAAATAACAATTTTACCACTCTCAAAACCCAATAGTAAATTATCACATATACAAGTGGGCCCATAAGTGTTTGTAAGTTACCAGTGGACTAAAAATTTCCCCATCTGCAAACCCAGTTGTATATTACTCCTTAGGGACAAGTGTACCAGAAATTGTAAAACTTATCGCGAAAGTATAATTGAGTCCTAAAACTTTTAAAAAGTGCAATGAAATCTTAAAACTTGTCAAATCTGTGCAATTGAGTCCTCAAATTAACACCGTCAATTTGTCTAACAGAAAATGCTAATGTCACATTTTTAAATTAATTTCTCTCTCCTAGTTGGAATTTGTCGAAGCTTGATTCAAGAAGCAATTAAAACCTGATTTGGAAGAGGCATTTGAGAAAATGCTGGTAAAACGCTTAATTGTTTCCATCTTGAGCCTCGTGGGTCTCATTCTAGTTAGATCCATTTCTTCTCCTACCTTAAAATGTTCGTGCGATTGAGTCCTCGAGACGACAAGCAATTAGTGCTGGAAGGTTAGCTGTAGTTCACCACGATCGCTTCTTCAAAGGCCAACCTTGTGATAAGTTCTTCACATCTTCCAAACATCACCAATCATCGGTGGTGGTGGCTGCCGCCACCAAGTCCTCCACCATTCTGGCGTCTCTCTTGCTCTCCCACACTTGTCTTTCACATTTTACTTTCCTTTTTTTTTTCTAGAAGAAAATTAGTTTCTTTTGACGGTCGTCTGTCGGCCAACGTCCACATCAAAAAAATTCGGTCAAAATTAGCCGGAAGAACTGAATTGACACAAAGACAAAATGTTTAGAACTCAATTGGCATAAAGAAAAAGTTTATGACTTAATCGGCTCTAATGCAAAAAATTTAGGATTTTTTTTGACATTTTTCCCTATTTTCCAACCATCACCAATCATTGTTGGTGGGGGTTGCCGCCACCAAGTTCTCCACCCCTTTTGGTGTCTCTCGCGATTCCACCCTTGTCTTCTACATTTTACTTTCCTTTTTGTTTTTGTAGAACATAATTAATTTCCTTTGATGTTAACATCATTGACTTTTACTTTTTTTTTTATAACAAGAAAATTACCATCTTAGCATACCACATCTAACATACTAAGAATTATTTAAGAAGGACTTGATTGAGAATTGGGTAGAGTAAAAGGAGTTGATCCCAAAAAAAAAAAATATTGAAGGATCCAACTACACAAGCAACAGAAGTTTAAATACCGTTGACGCGGATCGGCAAACGCAAACGGAATGTCTTTTTAAAGGTGGTGGAGAATTGTGAAGTGAAGAACAAAGGAAAATACTATTTTTCAAGTTGAATAACTGAACCTCGGCAGAAATCTTCATGGACGTGAGTGTCTGAATAGCACTTTATCCCAGAATCGATAGTAAGCAAACCTCCATGATCTGATAAACGCTAACGGACCAAAAAATACCCAGAAGCCAACCACGAATCCATACGGTATGCCCATGTAAAACCACATCTTCTCGCTATCATCATTGTTGCCGTTATCATTTGTGTAGCTTTCCGTAGGAACACAACCCTCTTCTTCCGTCCCATTCGTGGCAATTGAGCAAGTTTTCTCGAGCGGAAAGCAACTTGTTTCCAGTTGTGGTCCACACAATCCTGCATTGCCTTCGAAAGAACTTGCTCCAAAGGTGCCAAATTGGTTGACTGCTGGGATGCTTCCCACTAGCTTATTGTATGAGAGGTTCAGGAAGGAAAGATTAGTAAGGTCTAAAAGCTGTTTGGGGAACGTCCCATTGAGGTCGTTCCGTGAAAGGTCCAAGGACTCAAGCGGTTGCAAGTTTCCTAGGGATGGAGGAATTGGCCCTGAGAATGCATTGTTTGATAAGTTGAGGAAATAAAGCGTTTTCAGATCCCCCAGAGTATCAGGGATTGGACCTTCGAAATTGTTGCATGAGAAGTCGATTGAAGTGAAAAGAGTCAAGATCTTCACCAGCTCAATCTCCACGTGCAGACCTTTGATGGTGACGCTTACCGTGTCCTGATAATAGAGTCCAGTGAAGCTAAGGAATGGATACTGGATATGATTGATGTCTACATTAGCCTTCATAGCCTCCCAAGTTGTTAGGCATTGAGCAGGCAGAATGCCGCTGAAATTGTTGGAAGAGATGTCCGCAATTTGAAGCATCTTCCAAGTGCCCTTATACTTCGGACATCCAACCCCTCCATGGAACTTGTTGGATCGTAACACAAGGACACGTAGACTTGCAATGCTCTCCAATCGACATGGAAACACGTCATCAATCTGGTTGTTTCCCACGTCTAAAACCTCCAGAGCTCTGCAATTTGCCAATGACTTTGGGAACTTCCCTTGTAATACATTATTACTGAGATCCAAAGTCTTCAAACCACATGTTTCGGGGAAATTGAAAATGCTACCATCCAAGGCATTATTTCGCAGATTTAATACCTTGAGAGACTCCATCACTAAGCAATCAGGAATATTTCGCCTCAAATTATTATGAGATAGGTCAAGCACCTCGAGATATTCAGCTTTGCAAATCGATTCTGGCATAGTCCCCTGGATATTGTTATTGGACATGGAGAAGAATATTGCCACAGAAAGGGTCGTGCCAATAGTAGGTGGAATGTCTAAAGTGAAGTTGTTGCTCGAGAAGTCCATATATGTGGCAAGCGGCGGCAGTGGTAACGTTTGTCCACGGAGCCTGTTCTTATGAAGGTCAAGAACTAACAGAGCAAATGTGAGACTAGGTAATGGTGTTTCAATATCGTCTAGTAAATTAGACGAAAGATTGAGATACAGAAGATTCTGAAGCTCCCATATCCATTTTGGTATCTTTCCCTGAATCTGATTGTCAGAGAGGTCTAGATATACCAATCTGTGTTGCTCAGCCAGGAACTCAGGTAAAGTCCTCAACTGGCAAGAAGCCAACTTCATAGTTGTAAGGTCAGAGAATGAAGACGCCTGGGAAGCAGTATTTGTGGTGTTAATGGAAAAACGATTGTAAGAAAGATCCAAATAAGAAAGGTTTCTCAACTGGTGAACCAAATTAATATGGAACGACCCACTGAAATTATTGGAAGAAAGTGAGAGGTACTTGAGACCTTGGAGTTTCCATATATACATTGGCAGTTCTCCTCCTATATTGTTGTTGCTCAAATCAAGTGTATTCAGCATGTGCGATGTAGCATTAAAAGATCCCTTCACTTGACTAGAAAATTGGTTGTTGGAAAGTTTAAGCTTCTGAATTGATGGAAGTGTGAAGAGAGATGAAGGAACATTTCCTTCAAGTAAATTGAATCGCAGATCGAGAATAAGAAGACTCAAGAGGGATTCCCACTGGGTTAAATTAATCTGACCAGTTAGCTTATTATGGGACAAAGTGATTTGTGTCAGATTCTTGGACTTGCTGAGTGATGGAATTGAATCAGTAAAATTGTTGAATGAGAAGTCCAAATAAGCCAGTTGAGAAAGATTCGCGAAAGAGCTTGGGATATTTCCATCAAAGCTGCAATTCACCAATTCTATTCTTGACAGATTTCCGAGATTAACAATTGAATCTGGCAGCCTCCCGGAAATATTTGTGAAACTAAGAACCAGCCTCTGAAGAGAACCATTCTCCGGAAATTCTGGCAAAGAACCCCGAAGAAGTTGGTTGAATGATAGGTCAAGGGTCTGAAGTGTTTGTACCTGGAAGATTTTTTGAGGAAATTCTCCCTGCAGGCCACAATGACTGAGATCCAGAGTAGTTAAATTCTGGAAGTGGGCAAAGAACTCTGGGACGGTAGTAGACAGATTATTGAAGCCCAGTTTAATCACTGACAGAAAATGAAGATTCAGGAGGGAAGAGCAAGCCCCAATGGAACCTGATAAATAACAATTCGTCATGCTCAGCACTTGAAGCTTAGGCATCGAAGAAGACAAGGCATTGCACAATTCATTGCCTGTAGCAGACACGTTCACTCCGTCAAGATACAACTCTCTCAGCTCGCTAAGATTCCCAACAAGCATCTTTAGATTCGGATTCTCGAGTTTCAGTGAAGTGAGCCCAGGAAAATAAAGCATGGATACATCAAGAGTAACCAACCTGGTCAAATGTGACATTCCAATTGGAACTTGTCCCGCAAACCCGGCATTTGAAAGATTCAGGTGGACCAAATTGGTGAGATTACCCAACCCAGATGGAATCTCCAAAGACTGGAAGTTGTTGAAAGCCAAATTCAGCATCCGAAGATAATTGAATCTGAAAAGACTCGACGAATTGCTTAGTCCACTAGTGATCCCCTCCTTGCTCAGATCAAGACCCGTGACTTGGCCACCTTCGCAGGTCACGCCATCCCAAGAATCATTGCTCTGATTCCATTTGATCAATTTCGTGGACAAAGAAGCATTGAAGTCGAGGCTATTCTTGAATTCCAACAGCAGCGATTTATGATCGCTGAGACACTGGCCCGAGACCAAAACCGTGCCTATGCTGAAAGGGTTGGTATGCGCGAGTATTAAGACCAGCCATAGGAGGAGCAAAATCCTCATTATTTTTCAAGCAGACTAGGAAATACTCGTGTAGTAGAGACAATCGGATGTTCTGAGTTCAAGAAATTGAAACCTATAAATATTCTTGAAATGGAGAGAGAAAATACTCAACAATATATTTTAGGGCCGGGCTTTTTCCACTCCTAATTTGGCTTAAACACTCCCAAACAAATTGGCTGTGTTCGTTTCCGGAAAAATATTTTTCCGAAAAACATTTTCTGCGTTTTCCGGTGTTCGGGGGCGGAAAATATTTTCCCCCACCCCCAATCCTTCGTTGTTTTGAGGAAAATGATTTCCTCTTTTCACAAAGAGGAAATAATTTTCCCCCAAAGTAAAGGCAAAATTGCCCATGGGAAGGAAAATGTTTTCTGTGGGAGAGGAAGTTGATTGCCGGTCACCACCGTCAGCCGCCAGCCGCTGCCGCCGCCGGTCGCCGCTGCTGCCACCGTCGGTCGCCGCCGGGCCCGCCACAGAGCCGCCGCCGCCGGTCGCCACCTCCGGCCGCCGGTCGCGCCGCCGGTCGTGCACCGCCGGCCGCCGGTCGCACGCCGCCGGCCGCCGGTCGCGCACCGCCGGTCATGCGCCGCCGCGGTCGCACGCCGCCGGCCGCGGTCGCGCGCCGCCGGTCGCGCGCCGCCGTCGCGCGCGCGGCCGGCGCGCGCCGCCGGTCGCGCGCCGCCGATCGTAGCGATCCGCGGCCGTTGGTCACCACCGCGGTCGCCGCCAATCGCCGTTTGCCGCCGCCGACCGCCACCTATCGCCGCTCGCTGCCGCCGACCGATCGCCACCACCGGTTGCTGCTGCCGGTCACCGCCGCCGGTCGCTGGACGCCGCCGGTCGCCGGACACCGCCGGATCGGCGGTCGCCGAACACCATAAAATATTTTCCGAGACTTTTTCAGATTTTAGACGAACGCTAGAAAATTGTGTTCAAGGAAAATATTTTTCAGGAAAATGACTTCCGGGAAAATATTTTCCAAAAAGAGAATATTTTCCGCCAAATAAACGGAGCCAAAGTGTTTGACCATTTTACCTATTGTGGATCTCACCTTTCAGCATCATTTTCTCTTAGTGTCTTTTTTACGTTTTCTTCTTTTGCGGATTCCACTTTCCTTATCTAAAAAAATCAATTGCTAGTATTTTTACGCAGTTTCATTTAGGTGTTTTTTTTTTATTTCCAATTATTTTTATACAAAAAGTGCGGAAGTGGGAGCCGCAAGAGAGAGAAAGATAATTGCCGAGAGAAAAAGAAAAGGACGAAGACGAAGGAACATGAGACCCGCAAAAGAAAACCAAAAAAGAGATACCAAGAGAACAATTAAGATGCTGAAAGGTGGGACCTACAATAAGTGAAATGGTCATAACACTTTATTAGGGAGTGTTTTAACCAAACTCGAAGTGGAAAAAGTGCCACTCATATTTTAGCTCAATATTTCAACTTTATAATGAGTCACAATCAAGGTGTATCGATACTGTAATAGGGAATTCTATAATATCCGTAAATATATTTAAACACTCCTCAAATTGGAGCATCCAACTTGCATATGAGTGGTGTAACTTTCTTCCAAAGTCTCTGTTTAACAAAGCACCGTGTAAAGCCAGGCCTTACACTACACAAGGGATATGGATAAGGCCATTGACAATTCGACTGGTGCGAGTTTGGAGTATTGTTAGCACACAAAAAAAAAAGAATTTGACAAAGCATTAGTGTCACACTAGACAAAGTTTAGGGTTTTTGATGGATATAGGGCAATGATAAATGGGTACTTTTGGGTCACTCACACAATAGTGGGGAGATTCATTATACAAAAACAAGTTTATGGTTTTGAGATCATAGTTGGTTATAATTATTATGTGAATCAGTTTTCTCTTTATACATCACATTAAGGATGTAGAGATCGATTAAAAGTAAATAGTATAGATACCCCAACTTTTGACCTTACCACCAAAATGCATCTATGATGTCCTATTTTGTCCATTAAATAAGTAGATTCAAGAAAAGAAATTAAATGATTTACTTATATTTGAATGCAACTTCGATACTATATTGCAGAGTTTTTTAGCAAATACATAAGGGAGGATTTGTGTTCTTATTAGAAGGCAGATGAACCAGAACTGCCTTGTGCAAGAATTTCAACGGAGCTGTGTTTGGTCTAAATCTTATCACAGGGTATCATAAATTTTTTGGTCCCCATGCGCGACAATCCAAAGTTGACTTGACTTGCGAATGCAAGTTCATCAATTCACTTGGTTGAACCAGTGTTGGCCTTCGGTGGCTCTCGACTGTTGATGAAGAAAAGCCAAGACAGAAAAAACAAAGAGCATCTCGTCCCCTTGTGTACCATTCCCTGCTTTCTACGGTACAAGTCCCCTTCTAGAGAAACAGATACACATTTCGCTCCCATTTATTGAATAACAGTTTCTCTGATTTCCTGTCTCATGATTCAGAGTTAAACTCCTGAGCCGCCTTTGAAATATATAAGCAATTTGTTGGGATTTCGAGCAGCAGCACACTGCTACTATTACTGTTCCAAGCTCGTGTCCACTAACGCGAACCTCATGGGGTTGCGAGATTCTTCAATGATCTCCCTAAGGATGTCAGGTTCGATATTGGCTCGAGCTACTTGACCGAGTAATTCGGGCAAGTGGCTAGATACCACCGGAACAAATGGCACGTGAAATGGACGGGGATCGAGCGCGAGTACTTTGGCAACCCTTGGTCCGGCTACTGATGCTTTCATTCTCTTTGTTTTTACCATCATTAAGGCCTTTTGCGGCTTACACATATTATCATCCCAAGAACTAACCAACCTTCAGAAACATAATTGGAGGAATCTTATCAAACCAATGAAATTTGTGATATGCCCCGTTTCATTTCTAGATATCACTTCGGCCGCTACTTGTAATTGGATTTGAATTGTTAAAACTTACATCTTCATTGCAGTTAGATCTTGTGCCACCACATGGAACTAGTCCATGACAGACGAAGAGCATCATATTAACGCCAGGATTTGACATTTCCAGATAACTTAAGAAGAATATTATTGCAGCCAACCGAAATTAGCAGACCGTATTTTTCATACAAAATGACCGTTGACTTGAAATCGGCACTACACGCTAGTCAGACCAATGATGAAGTGAACCAGGTCCAACTTCAAGCCCTTGAACTAAGCAGGAATTCGAAAACCTTTCGGGATTGAAATTTTCAAACCCTAAATTTCCATGCACCTTCTTAGAAAAGCTGGGAAGACCGTTGGTCCAGTTTGGTGGCGGGTTCACGGTTGAAGAATCTTCATTTTATTCAAGCTTGAAGAACTTTCCTACAATAGACAATTATGGAGAGGAAAAACATTGAACTCGGCAATTTACTGCAATCAGGCATAACGACAAAAGTACATGCTTTTCAGTTGACTTGACTAGAGAATGCAAAATTGTCATATATAAAAATTTCATGTACGAATAAAACGGAATTTCTTCTATGGACAGTAATTACGTAATGTCGATAATAAATTCAAAATACCAATAATAAGTTAATAGTGATCAATAGCTTGTTAATCCGATTAGCCGTTTGTAATTAGCGATAAAATAACATTTTTACTATTGACAAACCCAATCGGTATATTTCCCCATATTTTTAGATTTCACAAATGGACACGTAAGTAAATGTTGCTAAAGAAATAAAAACTTTATCAGCCACAAATCCGATAGTAGACTAACGCTTAATTTGTTATTTTACAAGTGGGTGCATAATTGTTTGTAAGTAATCAATGAAATAACAATCTTACTATCCACAAACCCAATAATAGAACACCATTTATCATGCCGTGATTTAGTTTTGAGTAGTAAATATATAACTAGAATATTTACGGTTATAAGTGATAAATATTGTTCCAAAATATTGTCAATATACATTACGAATAGGGAGCGCGAATTTACCTTCATTATTTAAAATTTTCGTGAGTGGTATTATGAATTTTCTATTGAAAGGAACATTGTTATGTATGAGCCAAACGGAAATACTTCTTCGTGACTATTAAACGATTCATCATGATCAAGAAACAAGAAAACGGCAGCCCTTCCCATGTCTCAACATGGCGAGTTTCCTCTTGAAGTGGTAGTCGCAAGCTCGGAGAGCAAAAAATGGTCCATTTGTTGCATGAAAAACTCAAAATTATGAATACATATTCCGAGAAATAATTTCTTATATCCCTTACAAAAATGAATGAATAAATGAAAACATTTCCATCACCCACTAAAATAGTTAGGCATAAATTTTTGTCAATCACGAAAATATTTTCCATTAATTAACTTTTCTAAAAGACATAACCAATCATTTTTCAAAAAATATTTTTCAAATCTTGAATTTTTTATAAAACAAATGCACCCTGAATTTCAAACAAGAGTACAGAGGCTTCAATGGCATTTTCCTTTTGTGCTACTTTACAGGGCATTGTTCGTGATAGCCACTTTGCAATTTTCTCTTGTTTTCTAGGCTTCAAAAAGGATTATGTTTCTGGACGAGCTTTGTGTTTTGTGAAACAAAATACGGAACACCATCGGCGACGCTCATGAATGCAATGAATCCTCGCCAATAATCTCGTGGTGGCTGCAAAGCCCTCTGGGACAAAGCTCACATCCATTCAAGCTCTGTACGAAGAGGTCGCAGGCATCCATGGCCGCAGCCATGGTACCCGATCTGGTCCAGTGGTTGGGGTCGTCCAACCTCGATCCGGACCAGATTCGAGGCGGCAACCATCGCTGGGCTCATTGCAGTAGTCACGATGGTCACGCTCATGAACAACTCTTCAAGGGACGATCTCAGGCGATGATCTGAGGAAGACGACTCTATTCTGTTATTCAACCTGTTTCAGTATTTACATTGGCATTTTTCAGTTTTTTCGTCCCTTGGAACTCCGTTTTACTTTCCAATATTTTTTTGGCCAACATCGTTTAGTTCTTAATTCGTTAATTTTTTAAAATTTTAGAATTAATTAAAACGCCATGTCAGTGCACCACTTAAGCACCGTTTGCCACATCATCCGCCACACAGAATAGTTTACATTAGGGGTGAACAAAGTTCCAATTAAAGGTTTAGGGGTGAGCAAGGTTCCAATTACAGGTTTCAAGGTATACAGGTTTCGACTAGTAAATTCCAAATAGGTAGAACCTGAAATCCTAAAGAAATTTTTTATGTTTTTTCCTGATCTATGTCTTCACGTGATCTCGCGTCGTTCATAGCATAGCTTTCATTTTATGACTTGTTAATGTTTCATATTTTTCGTGTATATAAATATAATTTATGATCAGTAAATCTTAACAAATGGTAATCATTAAAAGTAGTGATAATACATATGGAACCTGTGTAGACCCTGAAACCGACCCTAGATCCTGTGACAAGATTTGTTCAAGTTCCAAAATATATAAGATAGGTTCCAGGTTCCAAAAAAATGATGACCATGTTCCATGGGTGGGTTCCAGGTTGAAATTTGTACGGAACCTAGAACCACTGACTCCTAATTTACATAGAAAAGATAATGATGGTCACCTTCTTCCCACTCCGTGATTTTTTTTGGGACATTTAGTGACGTCATTTTTATCCCCTAGTAATGTGCACATGATTTTTCTTCGGATTTGGCCTGACATTTAAATAGACAGTAGGAAATTTTATGTACTTAAGAAAAATGATTTTTATAGACCATTATCAATTTTCTTTTAAGTATTACCAATTAAGATAGTAGAAATCCGACTTCCAAGCCTTCAAGAATCTCAAAAAGAGAAAAATACCGACCATAACTTTTGAACTGTTCAACGATATATATACCAGAGACAGATCAGTATGAGAACAGTGGATTCTCAGTTGAATTTTACTGTATATTGCATGATGTACAGCTGACAATGGCTCAACAAAAGAATCTTTTGCTAAGGATTAACTCGCTCTCTTATCTTTATAGACAAAACAATAGCAAACTCTATCAACTATTAACTACAAACAAGTGACAGGAGGATGATGGATGATGAGTGAATTTTTCACCTTTGCTCGGCCTATGCGGCAAAAAAACCACAGCTCCTATACATTATAATCCTCAGCTGCTGCCGAGCGCTGCCAAGAGACTTCAGCCACTAATCTGAAAGGAAATCTAGCTCGTTGGGTAGAGTAACTCTTTTTAGCAGTAGGGACTCGATCGTCGGACATTTCCTCTTTCTCCCGCCTCTGGGCCTGGATCGAAATTGCTCATCTGACTCCTCGAAATCACCCTGAACCCAAGGAGCCAAATTGCTAGGTATGAGGATCATCCAACTCTCATGTAGTAAAAAGCTGGATTTCAACAGCAGTAAAATTGAATTTCAATATTCAAGAGAATGAGAGAATAGGGCTCACTGGAGTGTAAACATGGCAACCAGTTTTCTCATGATGGTCTCTCACGTGCTTATATGCAAACTTCTTGCCACAATCCTTGTAGCTGCAAACAAATGGCCTCACCTCAAGATGAACAGCCTTCACATGCTGATGTAAATTTGATTTCTGTCAACAAGAAAAAACATCAGATGATGTACACTCAGCAGCCACAAGATAAAAGAACTCGAGCTTCAAAGTTCTAAACAATTATAATCCATGCACAGCCAGAATCTACTTTATAGGTGATTGCATCTTACTGTTGAAAAGATGCGGAGACAACCCTCGACATCACATCTGAATGCTTCTGAATCAGCCGAATTTTTCTTCTCATGCGTGCCGAGATGCCGTTGGAAATTCTTCCTCAACTGCTTAGTCCCGCATATGTCGCAATTGACAAATTGGTGAGCCGACTGCACGTGCTCCTTCAGATAGTCAACATTGCTGAAGTATTTCATGCACTCACAACAGAAAGCCTCCACGGTCTCCAGTTTGACTGCAGCAGTTGAAATGACGTTATTATCAATTAGCACACTAAACACCTCATAGATATCATTCGGCTTCACCAACACACTTTGAAATTAAGTGACTTACCATGAGAATCCTCATGCTTTCGCAACTTTGATGCAAACTTGAAAACCTTTCCACACCCAACCTCCGGACAAACACTCTGCTTCGGACTCTTAAATTCACCAAACGTCGATGGTAGCTCATCACTATGAATATCATTCATGTGCCTCTTCATGTTCCCTTGATATGCAAATGACTTATTGCAACCATCGACAGGACAGCTGAAGATCTTGCCTTTATGCTGAAGAAAGTGACGAGCCAAATGGTCTTTTCTCCTATAGCTGGCAGGGCAATCCTCCATAGAACACTTGAAAGGCCTCTGCAAATAAATTTAGCATGTTGACACATAGATACAGAGCATACCAAATCTCTAGATATCAATAGAACAAACCGAACGATGCTTCAAACCTCAAAATAGAACATGCGTGACCAAGGCTGACTTGATGGATCTTCTCAGGTGGTCCCCCAACCTGATACTAGTCCAATCAAGAAACAAGAATGCAGCCTCTTGCATTTTGGAGTTCTTTACTGTGGGATCCAATGCTTCACGCCATTACCATATCATAATCAGATGAGCCAACATACTTTATCCTGCAAGGTCTTGATTTCAGTATAGGTAAACTCGCAGTGGACAAATGGAAAAGAACAAAACAGCTTCATTTTTCAACCAAAAGTAAAACTTTTTCTATCCTAGAAATCTATCTGTGAAACCAGATCGCAATAAAAGATCGATGCTTTCTCGTAAGTGCTTCAATGTGATGATGCTCCACAAGTTCACGGCACTATATTTGTAGGTAATCATCATTCCACAGCCCAGAAAATCATGCACATCCCCAACGATAATATCCGAATTGCTGCTTCCGACACCTCATTATAAATTATAAATGTGAAGAGTTTGAAAGCAAAGACCATAACCGAGCATTGTACATCAAAACCATCTCCTCAACAAGACCGGTGCGACTGTGATCAGAACCTCTCCACTCCACAAACTGTACCTCACTGTCGACCACCTCAATGACAGGTGCAATCTAATGGAAACTCGACTGAAATTTTCAAGGTACTTGCTTTCACGTCGCACTCTCAAGAACAACAAACGAACTCCGGTGAGACAAACAGAGAGCGCTCGACATACCTCGAGCGAATGGCCCTGCATATGCTGCTTCAAGTAGGCGGGCTTCTTAAACGTGGCGCCGCATTCTTCGCAGGTATTAGCCTTGGCTCCCTCCTTCCCCTCGACCCCTCGAGCCATTGCCGCTTCCATCTCCTCCTGATGAGGACCCAAAGCAACACGAAAACCAGTTCAGATCAGTTCCGCAACGCAAAACCAGCAATTGTTGATCGAACTAATAATAATCGCATCGTAGCATCAGGACTCGCAGCCCAAAACGAACGGAGCTGCATAGGAAGCATCGGGAAGGCAACCGAAGCGAAGAGAACTGAGTAAGAAAGGGGAAGGAGAAGGGACCTTGTGGTGGGATTGGATGTGAGAAGCGATGAGGGGCTTCTTGGACCTCCAGATCCCGCAGTGCTCGCAGTAGTAACGCCTTATGTCTCCGAACACAGGGCCTCCTCCTGCCTTCTCGCTCCTCTCTTCTTCCCCCATCTCTCTCTCTCTCTCTCGCGCGTGCGCTCTCTGATGTTGCAAACTGGAATGAGACGCTCGGCTCGAACTCCCCCCGAACTCACGAGATCGCCACGGCTTGGGCCTCTTCCGGCTCAACTGCTATTGGGCCCCCACTTATTGGGCCCATTTTCGTGGCTTTGCATGAATGATGATGGGCCGAAGCATTGTTACGCACACAAACACGTACGGACATTTTTGCCGTTAGGTAGACCTATCAAAATGGGTCATAACATAACCCATATTTGATAAGCTAAGTTATTATATGTGTTAGTTGTAATTTAGTAAATGGGTTAGAATGATAAAACTCAAAATAATATAGGCGTTAAATAGATTCACGACTTACTTAAACTCAATTCACCTATATAACTCTCTATTCACTCTCACTCACGCCCTCACTCGATCTCGCGTTCGTTTGTTCTACGCTCTCACCTCAGTTTGGGTATGAATTTTCATAAATTGAGTTAAATGTGGAAATATTTTAGTAATATAGATCGGATCGGGAATGGCTCACTATATTTGTATTATATAGAAATGGCTCAAAATGGGTCAATTTAGGTGTGACCATTCTCGACCGACCCAAATCTGACACACCCGTTCCATTAAGTAGCCGTTTGTCAGCATGTTAACATCCATTGTGGCATCTGACGTGACATAACCGTTTAAATTCAGTAATATGCACTTTTCTCAAAGCAAAAGGGTGCCATCTTGTTTTGCTCAAGGAATCTCTAGCGTGCTCTCCTGAACCAGTCAGATTTTTTTTATGTTTAGAAGCTCATATTGAGATTTGTAATATACTTACGATGTGCTTTTGCATAGCATGTTACATCTGCATATTTATATTTCCTTTGATACATTAGTCTAGTTTAGAACTCGCATGGACTTTCCATTTACAGCTCACATGAATCCCGTCCTGGGGCATTATAACAAGCTCTTTTTATTTGTTGCCCGAGACGATTCAGTTATTATCTTCTGCCTTTTTAACTTTTTAATCTGCTCACCGTTTTTCATACTTTGTTTGTACTTGGTAACTTTTTAAATGTTTGAGTCATTACCATAAATGCATGAACATGTAGATGCATGTTAGGAAATAAAAGTCGCTCAAGATTGTATGTGGAATTTTCCTTAAAAGAGAAAAAAAAATACCAATCCATTGGTGTTAGTTTATTCTAGGCAACCAAGTCCCTTCGCAAAGCTAAAGCGATCTCTCGCACTTCTATCGAGTTCTTAACCGGCCTAGTAAATGGTTACTGTGGACTCTAAAATAATTTTGCAATAATTATGTAAGCATTGTAGCATCTGACATGACATAACTGAGTGGAAAGGTTATTTTATTTTAGATTAAAGGAAAACTAAGATTAAAAATCGTTGGGGACAAAATTTCAAAAATATGCGTTTTGCTCAAAGAATCCTTAGCGCACTCTCTCTGGCGCTCTCTCAAACCAATTAGGGTTCTTCAATTTTGACATGTCTCGAGTGAGATACATAGCAATTTCAGAAGTTGCAAGCGGAATCTATAGGGGAAAAGTGTTAAAAAAATCCTAAACCTATTATATTTGTGCCAATTTAGTTCTAAACATTTTTTTGTGCTAATTCAATTCTAAACATTTTTATCTTTGTGTTAATTCAGTCCTTCAGACTAATTTGCGGCTGGCCTACGTGGCACCGCTGGCACTGACGTGGATAATTTTAAATAATATTTTAATATTTTCCGAATTTTTATTTATTTTTAAAATTTTTTTCTTTTCATTTTTTTTCCTTTCCTTTTTTCTTCCTCCAGCCGATCGCCAAACCTCAGTGATGGGCTAGAGGCCAAGGTTGGCGAGGTCGACCTCGTCGGCCGCAGGCAAGGCACGCCCTCGCCATGGCTGGGCGAGGCTCGACCTCGCAAGAGGCGACGAGGGCGGCCTCGCGCTGGGCTAGCGAGGATCGAGCCTCGCTGGCCATGGGGGAGGTTCGATCTCGCCAGATCCAACGAGGTTGTGCCTCATCGGATGGCCACTAGGGCGACCTTGTACTGGGCTGGCGAGGCTCAAGCCCTCGCTGGATGGCCACAAGGGGGGCCTCGCACTGGGCTAGCGAGGGTTGGGCCATGCCGGCCATAGGGGAGGTCCAACCTTGCCAGATCTGGCGAGGTCGGACCTCGCTGGCTAGAGGAAGAAGAAATGGAAGGAAACAAAAGGAAAAAGAAAGAAAAGAAAAAATTTAAAATAATAAATAAATAATTCGAAAAATATTAAAATATTATTAAAAGTTGTCCACGTTAGCACTGGCGGCAATGTCACGTAAGCCGACCGACATCTACGTCAGTAATATCTTGCCAAAATTAGCCGGAATGACTGAATTTGCACTATATTAAAAAGATTTAGGATTGAATTGTCACAAAAAAAAGGTTTAGGACGGAATTAACACCAATGCAATAGGTTTATAACTTTTTTGTCACTTTTCCCGAATCTATAGATATACATTTTAAATTCATAGTTAGGGCATGATTAATAAATCACATCTTTAGATTAATCTGGAAGTCTGCAATAAAGGAAATTGCGTCTTGAATATCTGCATGGTTAGAAAAATTCATATTTGCATGTCTGATTGTGCTCACGTTTGCAACTTTAAGCATGTAGATTATTTTGCATATTAAAATATCTTTTTCATATTTCATTTGCAACTTAATAATTGCCATGTTAGGAAAATTAGGATTCTCATGGATGAATGTTTTTGTATATATTTATTTCGTTTTTTTATGCCATAAAGAGAAACAATAAAAGAGACCATATCTTGGATGTCAATACTCTTGGATTGCATATTCACAAAATATCACATAGATCTAGGATTGTATTTGCGTTTAGGGTAAAATTACACTTTCCATTATTTAGACTAGATTTAATTTCCTCTTATGCACAATTTGAGAGTCATTAAGGATTACATTACACATAGAAAAGTATTAGAAAAGTTATAAACTTATTGCGTTGGTGTCAATTTAGTTCTAAACCTTTTAATTGTGTCAATTATATCCTAAACTTTTTGACCTAGAGCCAATTCAGTACTTCCTACTAATTTTGCTGACATGGAGGCCAACCGTCTTACGTGGTACGGCTGACACTGACGTGGATATTTTCAATAATATTTTAATAATTGTCAATTTTCTTCCTTTTTTTTCTTTTTTGGTAGAAAGCCTTTCGATGGTGATGTTGCCAATGCTTATTTCAAAATGTCAATGCAAGTCAGATGAGTATTGTTGCCCCTGGCTTTCGTCACTGAGACGAAGGGTGCGTTTGGTACAGCATTTGGAATGCTACTTTGGGAATGCAAATGCCTTTGGGTGGAAGCCCTTTAGGAAAAATGCAAATGGCGTTTGGTAAAAACTCATTTGCAAAGCTATTTTGACCCAAGTGGTGTTTGGTTAATTTTTTTTACAAATGGGCTTTGGGGGGGTTTTTTTTTAAAAAAAGGCAAAAATACCCTTCGCCGGCTCCGGCGATGGGCTACGGCTCCGGCGAAGGGCTCACGCCGCCGGCGAGCCAGATCTGGCGCCGGCGGCCGTCGCCCGTCGCCGAGCGACCCCGGCGAGGGACGCCGACCTCGGGCAACGAGGCCCGAGGTCGCGCGACTCAGCCGACGGCCGCCCTGGGTCGCGCGACCCAGGCCGACGGCCGCTCGGGTCGCGCGACCCCGAGCCGACGGCGGCCGCTGGGTCGCGCGACCCCAGCGACGGCCGCCGAGGTCGCGCGACCCAGCGAGCGGCCGCCTGGGTCGCGCGACTCCCAGCCGACGGCCGCCTCGGGTCGCGCGACCCCAGCCGACGGCCGCCTGGGTCGCGACCCCAGGCCGACGGCCGCCTGGGTCGCGACCCCAGCGACGGCCGCCTCGAGGTCGCGGACCTGTGCGGCCGCACTGGGCGGTCGCCCGACCCCGAGCGGCCGTGCCTGGGCGATCGCCTGACCCCGGGCGGCCGTCGCTTGGGTCGGGCGACCTCGCCGGACCTTCGCCGTCGCCGGCCCTTTGCCCTCGCCGGAGTCCCTTTGGTGAAGAAGATGAACAGTAACAAGAGGGCAAAGCCGGAATATTGAAATTTGAGTGAGGGTAGTTTGGGTAGTATAAAAATGATTTTGGCATTTGGTTCAAGGCTGAAAGTCCAAAGCTAATCCTGATCAGCATTGGGCTTTCAGCATTGAAAATGCTAGTTTTGAGCATTTTCAATGCTCAATGCTAACCGTTTGGTTCAGCATTTTTGGGAAGGGGCTTTCGGGGCTGAAAGCCCCTTCCCAATGCTGTACCAAACGCAGCCGAAGTCTTCAGCCTTGCTGTAACTCTTTTCATAATGGAACATTGAGCAACTAAACTTGCCTCCATCCTCCAATGCGGTTAGCAATTGTGGATGTTGGAGAAAGACCTACTACTACCATAGACAAGTGACAATTGTCTCGATTCCACATCCACCGACCACCAGCAAGTACATTGTGTACTTCTTCAGATTGTCTTCAGTATCGAATTAAAGTTCTGCGATGAAACCTCAAAAGGGAAATTTACATGCTTCGTCTTGCAGGCAACCTCAATGAGACTGCTTCGTCTCCATGTTATCAGCCAAGATTTTAAGTCAGTTCATCTCATTTGAGACTGTCACAAACCCAAATTCGAATATGGAAACACCCAATCCCTGTCTCTATCGAAATCACCCTTAGCCCATACTAAGCTTATGATAACACTAAACCCAATTCCTATTATCCACTGATATCTGTCCCTCTCGCCCTTTTCCCCTTACAGGTCAAGAATCACCAGATTATACTCAAGAACTACATGAGTTTCAAAGCCACGATTTAAGATCATCAAGACACCCAGACTCCGAGCTGCACATAGACAAACTTAGCCATCAACCGCTTGTATTCTTAACCAAACGACTGCGATCGCTCACCATCTCCAGCCTCCGCCGTTAACCGTTATAATCCACCGGGACTCATACATGGACTCGCAAGGAAACTGAGCGTGGAAGACTAAAATGGTAGAAGCCTCGGTCATGAGTATCACCAGAAATGAAGGTCAAGAACAACAACTCCATATCACATACTCATCGTCGACTGCCATGGAAAATCACCGGAACGTAGCACAGGACAAAGAAGTACAATGATTTCAGAAATGTATTCGGCCATTGTGAAAACATTAGAACTCATGCTTAAATGACTTGAGAATCAATTAGTATCTCTTAATCTATGTCAACATACTTTCGGATTCACAAAATGACTGAAACTAATTCGCATTGAATCCTAATAGACAATTCGTCGAACAGATTGCAGTCAATCGATTAAGGATCAGACTTTTTGCGATTTCAAACTCGTATTTGTGACCATAGGCAAACGAAATTAACATGTGAAGTTCAGGATTAAAATACACGACTCTAACATGACCCCGATCCTGACCGAAGCAAAACGAGCTCTGCATTCACTTCAGCTTCGCCAGAATCATAGCATGATGGAGAATCGGAGACTGCCTTGTCAATGAAGAAGCCAAGCTAAGTCGCAGCAGTAGGCAGTCCAATCAACTATGGGGAGAATGAAGACCGGTGGAAGAGATTCAAGCGAGTTTTGGGCTACCTCGATCTTCACGGGAGGCGGCGGTCCGGCGATGGCGACGTCGCCATGGGGCGCGGTGATGAGCCAGCAGAAACTAGAAAGAAGTCTCTGTGGAAATCAATCGATTCCCTGAGAGAAATCCCAAAATGGGCTCCGATTGGAAATCGAGGACTGAAGATTTATGGGTCAAAGTGAGCCCACGCGGTGATTGAAGTCTTATTATGGCTCAAATTCATGAGCATACGGACTTGGGTTTAGGTTTGGGTTGATGGGTTTGGATCAAGCTATCGGTCCAAATTTGAATTCAATGGCCGAATGGGCTTTAAAAATGATCTCTCTCTCTCTCTCTTTTTCTCATTCTTCTTATTTTTATTTTTCCGATTTATGTATCCTATATAAGCATATACAATTTTGTCGATGAAAAATTTCGGTATCAACATCACTTGAGTGCCGTATAACTTTTTAATGGATTATTTAAGTGCCATAACTTTTAAATATGTTCTCAACAAGTGTCTTGCCATGTTAGGCTTCCGCTTTTTTGAAAAGTTATGGCACTCGAGTGGTTGAAAAGAAAAAAAGTTATGACACTCAAGTGAGCGCCGTATAAAAGTCATGTCACTTGTGATGTCCTTATCCTCAAATCTAATAGTATATTAGCTCTTGTTTTAATAATTTACAAGCGGGCACGTAACTTTAGTTACCAGTGAAATTTCAATTTTACCATACACAATAGTAGATTACCACTTATCATACTATGATTTAGTTTTAAGTAGTAATTATATAATATAATCAGTAAGTTATTAGACCATTGACAGTAGTAAGTTGGGAAAAATACACTACAATGCCACGACTTTCGTACGGCGTTCACTTAAATGCCATAACTTTTTTTTTCTAAGTATCATATACTTTTTGAATCGATCATTTAAGTGTCATAACTTTCCACAGGTGTCATGCCACATTGAATTTTCGGCACTTAGGTGAACGTTTTTTGAAAAAAATTTATGATATTCAAGTGATCAATTGAAAGTTACAGTACTCAAGTGAACTTTTTTCAAAACCTTATGACACTCAAGTGGTTGAACAAAAAGTTATGGCACTCAAACGAGCATAATACGAAAAATTATGACACATGTTGTTAACATCACTTGAGTACCACAACTTATTTTCTGATCACTTGAGTGTCATATAATTTTTCAATCGATTACTTGAGTGCTACAACTTTTTAAAAAAGGTTCTCCACAAATGTTATGCCACATCAGATTTCGAGCACTTGGCTGAACATTTTTGAAAAGTTATGGCACTCAAGTGATCAATTGAAAGTTATGGCATTGAAATGAACGTTTTTTTAAAAGTTATGACACTTAAGTGGTAAAAAAAAAAGTTATAGAGGTCAAATGAGCGTCATACGAAAGTTATAGCACTTGTGGTGTCCTTATCCCCAAAACTAATAGCAGATAACTCTTGTTTTAATAATTTACAAGTGGGCACATAACTATTTGAAAGTCAACAATGAAATATCAGTTTTACCGTACCCAATAGTAGATTACCATTTATTATACTATGATTTAGTTTTAACTTGTAATTATATAACATAATTGGTAAGTTATTAAACCATTGACAGTAGTAAGTTGGGAGAAAGATATTACAAGTACCATAATTTTCGTACGACGCTCACTTGAGTGTCACATACATTTTCAATCAATTACTTGAGTGTCACATACATTTTCAATCAATTACTTGAGTGTCATAACTTTTTGAAAACATTCATCACAAAGTGCCACGCCACGTTGGATTTTTGGCACTTAGGTGAACATTTTTAAAAAATTAATAACACTCAAGTGATCAATTGAAAGTTACGGTACTCAAGTAAACGTTTTTTTTTTTTTTAAGTTATAGCACTTAAGTGGTCGAACAAAAAGTTATAGTACTCCAATGAGTATCGTACAAAAGTTATTACACCTGTGCTGTCCTTATCCCATAATAAGTCACTAACATTGTTGCATAATCAAGTCAATATACATAAGCATGGGGAAGGAGGTTGTGCAATATATTGTTGAATCAATGCAATATATTTAGAATCAGCGTGAGCAATATATTGTTGGAAAGTACAATCGAGGATGATTGTTTTGGTGCCTGAAACCTAGTCTTTTAAGTTCGTATCTAACTCGAAACAAGCAAGAGAAGTTACAGAATCTGCCACGTTGAATCACAGCATTTGCGAACTGTTCGTGTAGAGGAGTCCAATCCCGGTGCCTAATCCTCCCAATCCCAGTGTCCATACTCACGGTTGCGTTGTTCTCGGTGTTTGTGTCCACTAAAAGTAAGCTTTTTGATCCGTTACACTAGGAATTGAATTCCACCTTGTTTCCAGCGCAAATTGATCGGATCGTGTCCATGATTCAATTGCATGTCTATGGCCAAGTATTGATCACGATTTACATGTAGGGATTGTCGATTCCATGTCTATCTCTAAATTCCTCATGTTCATAGGATTGATAGATTGCCATGTTTTGATTCCCCTTTGCATGAACTTAATCAGAGAGAGGTTGCATCTTTGTTACTTAGATTGATCTCTTTTTTGCGTGGATTTGCCCTTGGTTGAATTATATGGATGATCTTTTTGCATGTTAACATTGAATCGGGTTGGATTGATGATTTCTCTGCATGTTGTTCATGGCCGGTCCCCTTGGTGCTCTTGGTCACGCCCCCTCCTTTGTTTGTCTTGCTTGGAAGAATTTTGATCATCTGTTTTGCAGTGATTCATGGAAAATAGGCTAAAGCTTCGACCTTTATCGGTGACTTCGCTCATGTCAAAAAGATCGAATCTTTCAAGGAAAGATCAAACTTTACTGCTTTTTATTCATGCATATAGGGTAGAGTTTGCTAGTTCATGTAAATTAGTGAGAAAAATCATAAAAATTGCATCTTTTATTGTCATGTGGCATATAGGATATTCATGATCACCTAGGTAGTTGCATATCAATAATAAAAGGAAAGATATAAAAAAAGAAATTTAGAAGCATGCTAGGTGACTTTGCATCTTAAATTATGCAAGTTTTGATTAATTCATGTTCATCTAAATTAATAGTGTAATTTCGGCCATAAAGGGGTATTCTCGACATGTAGGGTTATTTTAGGGTTAAAAAGTAGACAAAAGAAAAGACAAAAAAAATTAGAATTGCATCTTAATCACATTTAGGCGAGTTCTGCATCATAGTGTTAGATAGTTCACGATATTTGATTCATGATGGTTCAGGCAAGTTCGGCACTTAGATTGGCCATCTCGTGTTTATTTTAATATAGTGCATGTTTACTTTTGGTTTATCGCTCACGAGGGTCCTATCCCAAGACTTAATAACAAGGCTTTGTTAATTTTGCCCAATACTGTTCGGGTTCTTTATTTTGCTAGTACTTTATTTGCTTCATCTTTATTATCACTTGATTTAATATATATTGCTTGAACACCCTTTCATGATCACCTTTTTTTTACATGATTAAAGGATATAAGGAAAAAAAATTGAGAAGATTGCTCGCAAAAAATTTTCATAAAAGAGAAAAGGTACTGGCAATGGACATTAGATTTATCTAGTATAACCAAGTTTCCGAATTCACATATCTCTGGTTCACAAGAGTAAGGCGAACTCCTGCCGGATTCACATATCTCTGGTTCACAAGAGTAAGGCGAACTCCTGCCTCGTACTCGGGCTCCTAAACGGCCCAAAATTGATCTATGTAAGCTCCAAAGCAAATTAAATTGAACTGGAAAATTAAGTTGCAACCGATAGGGCTTGGTAGTGTTCGTGTGAGGCGTAGGCGCCACCACAAAAGAGGAACCATTAGTGCTTGCTTAGCAACCTATCAACATCCCTCAAATATCTCAACCTCAGGAAGGTTGTGACATTACATATGAAAGTTTTGTCACTTAAGTTCCTTCACTAAATGATGGTAATTGTTGGAATAGTTGGGAATTTTAAAAAGAATTGATAAGTCCATATTAAAAATTGGTAAATTTAAATCACTGGGGAGAAATAAGTATTCATAAGCTTTCAAAACCTTATGAAGTAATAAAAAAAAATGTTAGTAAGTAGACTACTATAGAAATTGGTAGCTCAACCAACATAACTTCTTCACATTTTTCAACCATCACCAATTGTCACTAGTGGTGGTTGCTGCCACCAAGTACTTCACCCCTCCTCGCGTCTCTCTCGCTCCCCCTCCCTTGTGTTCTACAATTTACTTTCCTTTTTCTATAGAATAAAGTCAATTTCTTTCGATTTTAACATTATTGATTTTAACCTTTTTTGATAATAAAGAAATTATGAACTTAGCTTAACACGTCTTACATAATAAGAGTTATTTAAGGACTTGATTGAGAATAGGGTAGAGTTACAGGAGTTGATTCAAAAAAATACAAAAAATGAAGGATCCAATTTTGCACAAGCAAATTTGAAGGATCCAATTGAAGGTCTAGGCCGCATACCTACTTTTGAATGGTCAGTTCTACGCGAGACATGGACCTACATTTTTTCCCAATGGGTAAGCAAGAATTCTATTGATCAGTAAACAAGACCGTCTTTTAAATGGTGATGAAGAATTATGAAGAGAAGGAAGAACGACAACACTCTTTTTCAAGTTTAGTAACTGAACCTTAGTGGAAATCTTCATGGATGCAAGTGTTTGAATAGCACTTTATCCCAGAATCGATAATAAGTAAACCTCCATGATCTGATAAACACTATCGGACCACAAAATACCCAAAAGCCAATAGCGAATCCAAGCGGTATGCCCATGTAAAACCACTTCTTCTCGCTATCATCATTGTTGCCGTCATCATCGAGGTCACTTTGAGTTGGAACACTACCCGCTTCTTCAGTCCCATTCGTTGGAGTTAAGCAACTTTTGTTGAGCTGAAGCCCACACAATCCAAGATTTCCTTCGAAGGAACTTTTGGAAAATGTGAGAAATTGTCCCATTGTCGGGATGCTTCCCACAAGTTGATTATTTGAGAGGTTCAGGAACGAAAGGAAATCAAGATTCGCAAGCTGAGCTGGTATGGTTCCATTGAGGTGGTTCCATGACAGGTCCAATGACTCAAGCTGATCTAGATTCCCTAAAACAGGAGTAATTGAACCTGTGATGGCATTATGCGATAGGTTGAGGAAATAAAGTGCTTTGAGATCTCCAAGTGTGTCTGGTATTGGACCCTCCAATCTATTGCCCGAGAAGTCGATCGACGTGAAAATAGTCAGAATCTTGATGAGTTCTAGCTTCAAACCTTTGAAGGTTACACTCACAGTATCTTGATAATACTTACCTCTTAATCGGAATAACTCATACAGAAAACGATTGAAGTCTACGTTGGCCTTCATAGCCTCCCAAGATGCAAGGAGACTCGCAGGCAACGTGCCGCTGAAATTGTTGGAAGATAGGTCAATGATTTGAAGCATCTGCCAGGTGAAGGGACTATGTGGACATCCAATTTCCCCGTGCAATTTGTTGGATCGTAAAACAAGGACACGGAGACTTGACATAGCATTGAAATGGCATGGAAATGTCCCATCTATTTGATTGTCCCCGATGTTCACAATCTCCAACATCGTACAATTTGCCAACGACAACGGAATTTGGCCCTGCAGGAAATTCTCGCTAATATCCAATGTCTTCAGACTGCATGTTGCTGGGATGTTTTGTGGAATATCGCCACTCAATTGGTTATTCCTCAGATTCAATACCGTGAGGGACGCCATCATTAAACAATCAGGAATAGTTCCGTTCAGATGGTTATGCGATAAGTCAAGCACTTCAAGAATATCAGCTTTGCAAATTGACTTCGGGATGGACCCATGGAAATTATTCTTCGAAAGGGAGAAGAAGATTGTGTTTGATAGGTAGTCATCAATGTTATCCAGAATAACAGAAGTTATGTTGTTACTTGAGAAATCCAAGAAGAGAGCAGATGACGGCAGGGGTAGCGTATTTCCTCGAAGCATGTTTGAATGGAGGTCAACGAAATTCAGACTCAATGTAAGATTGCCCAGAGGTGTTTCCAAATCTTCAAAGAAATTAGAGCAAAGATTGAGATGCCCAAGATTTTCTAGTGTCCATATCCATCTCGGTATATCCCCTTTTATATAATTGTGGGAGAGGTCGAGGAAGAACAATTTGGACTGGTTAACCAAAAACTGAGGCAATGTCGTCAACTGGCAGGAAGCCAAATTTAAGTCTTGAAGGTCAGGGAATGAAGAGGCCTGGGAAGCAGTATTTGTGGCATCAATGGAAAAACGATTATAGGAAAGATCCAAAGCTGAAAGATTTCTCAGCTGCTGAACCAAATTAATGTGGAATGAGCCACTAAAATTATTGGAAGAAAGTGAGAGGTACTCGAGCCCTTGGAGTTCCCATATAGACGTCGGTAGTTCTCCTCCTATATTGTTGTTGCTCAAATCAAGTGTATTCAGCATGTGCGATGGAGCATCAAAAGATCCCTTCAATTGACCAGAAAATCGGTTGTTGGAAAGTAGAAGCGCCTGAATCGATGGATGTGTAAACAGAGATGAAGGAATATTTCCTTCAAGTAAATTGAATTCCAGGTCGAGAATAAGAAGACTCAAGAGGGATTCCCATTGTGTTGAATCAATCGGACCAGTTAGACTGGTGCTGGACAAAATGATAGATGTCAAATCCTTGGACTCGCTGAGTGATGGAATTGAACCCGTAAAATTGTTGAATGACAAGTCCAAATAAGACAGTCGCGAGAGATTGGTGAGAGAGCTTGGGATATTTCCATCAAAACTGCAATTCACCAATTCTATTCTTGACAGATTCCTGAGATTACCAATTGAATTTGGGAGCCCCCCGGAAATATTCAAGCCTCTCAGAACCAGTGTCTCAAGAGAACTGTTCTCCGAAAATATTGGCAAAGAACCCCAAAGAAGTTCGTTGGATGATACATGAAGGTTCTAAAGTGTTTGTACCTGGAAGATTGCAGGAGGAAATTCCCCCTACAGGCCACAAGCATATAGGCTCAGTGTTTTCAAGCTAGAGAAATTCGCTAAGAAACTAGGAACTGTGGTGTACAAGTTGTTGTAATCGAGTTGAATGACCGACAGATTAGCCAGACTCGTAAGAGAAGCGCCGATAGGACCGGACAGAGAACAGGAAGACATGCTCAACACCTCAAGTTTCGGCACTGAAGAAGACAACGCGTCGCACCACCCAGTTCCCTCAGCAGACGCATTGACCAAATCAAGGTACAGCTCTCTCAACTCCCCCAAATCCCCAATCAGTGACCTCAAAGAGGGCTTCTCAAGGAACAACAAAGCCGGTCCAGAGTAATAAAGACCAGAGAGATCAAGAATACGTAGCTCCGTCAGGCGCGATAGCTCCGCCGGAATCTGCTCGGCAAATCCGGCATTGGACAAGTTGAGATGTACCAAGCGGCTGAGATTCACGAGGTCGAACGGGATCGCTGAGGAGTTGAAATCATTGAACGCCAAGTTCAGGCTTTGAAGGAACTCGAGCCTGAAGAGGCTCGATGAACGGCCGATTCCACCAGAGATCGACTCTTCGCTCAAATCGAGTCCCACGACGAGCCCGTCCTCGCACATCACGCCGCTCCATGAATCAGCGCTTCGGTCCCACCGTACTAGCTTGGAGGACGCGGAGGTGTTGAAGACAAGGCTGTCTCTCAGCTCGAGCAAGAGTGATCTCTGGTCGATGCTGAGACACTGGGCTGAAGCTAAAGTTGAAGCCGTAGCAACGTCGGAGAAGATGGAGATGGTGGATATTGCAAGAAGAAGCCATGAGATGATCGAACCGTTCATCGTAAGAGGTTGAGGAAGAGAGCGGGAGGAGGGAACAGGGAAGAGAGACTCAACCGAAACAAAGTCGAACACTTTGGGAGTGGAGTAGTCTTCCAAGGAATTGCGTTGATATTCAGGATGTCATCATTAGTCACGAAAGTTTGACTTATTTCACTTTCGACGATACTAGCACAAATATTCTTTATTTAACATACTTTCTCAATCGTAACAAAAGGCCATATTTTATTTTCAATGAGAAAAGGGAAAATAAAATAAATCTGCCTAAAATGTTGAGATTAGGACTTGGGATCCCTTGGAAATATTTTTGGCTTATCTTATTTGAAGATCATAAAACAAATGATATTATGTGATCGATTTTATTTTTGTACATCACATTTACATGTAGCGATCCATTAAAAGTAAATAACGGATATATATCATAACATTTAATAATAGCACAAAGTACATATATTATATTCTATTTCTTTTATTAAATAAGTAGATTCAAGAAACGAAATAAAACGATTTGCTTATATTTGGATTTGATTGTAAATATTTTATAGTACTATCAAAAAGCAAAAAAAGTATAAACTATAGAATCTGAAAATACAATGAATCAATTATGAAATATGAAATAGAAAATTACAATAATATGGTCAAAAATAGAATGAGAAACCAAATAAAAAAAAACTAAGAATAAATTTCTCTTATACTAAACTGAAAACAAAAACAAAAAAGAAGAAAAAGGAAAAAGACATAAGTAAAACGATAAGAAAATGGGCGTTATCTTTACTTTCTTTCTTTTTTTTCTTTTGGTCAGTGGGCGTTATCTTTGCTTCGAGTGGTATAAAGAGCAGTATAAAGGAAACTAAAAAGAGTGAAAAATCCGAAAAGATTTAAAATTAAAAGAACGAAAAGAAAAAGCGAACTGTAGGCGTGTGAAATTGGTCCATCGTGAACCCCGGAAAAGTACCATGGCCCACCTCCACCCGTCGACCGGGCTATTGCCATACTTTCTATGCCTTTATGCAACTTTCACACTATATATTATAGAAATGCGTGTAAGTTGGCTGAAGGAGCATTCCACGTATATCACACGGCAAATGCCGATGGTCCACACGGTTTTTCTCTTTTCGTACTGCACAATGCACATTGATATATTTAAAGGTTTTCTTCCTTCTTTTTTCGTTCCGTTGTGTTTTTTTTTTTTGGTAAATAAAAGGTACAAAACTAAATAGATTAATGTCTAAAGTTTACTATTCCAACTTTATTACTAAACAAAGCATGAGATAATTCGCTAGGAGATTGTAAGTAGAACGTAGTATCCAATCGCTTCTCGCAAGAAGATCAGCAGGTTGATTGCCTTCCTAAAAATTATGCTATATTTTGAACTCAAAATGAGAGCCCAAGAATCTTCTGATATCTTTAAGTAGAGCCGGTCCAGTGTTATCTATTATACTGTCTAGATTGACAAGTTCGGTGATAATTTTAGAGTCCATCTCAATGATAATTTTATAGAAACCATGTTGCTTTGCGATGGGGATCCTAACCATAGTGCCCATAGTTCTGCTTGTGAAGACGAACATATTCCAAGAAATGAGGTAAAACCTCCAAGCTAGTCACCCCCTTCGTTTCTGAATAATCCTCCTACTCCTACAAGTCTAGGATTACCTTTAGATGCTCCATCTGTATTCAGTTTAATCCATCCTGGAGGTAGAGGATCCCAAGTGACTAAAATGGGAGAAGTATGCGATCCACGTGACGACAAGTTGATCATAGACGAAGCTATGATTTCCTTCGTGTGTGATTTGATAGAGGTTTTTTAGGCTTTTAATTATTTTGTTTATTCAGTAGTCAAGTTCCGGGTTAGCTTCCAATAAAGCTCATAACCAAGACCATAAGAAGATGAGCAAACTATCTTACCATCTAAGACAAGTTATTGTTAAGTTTTTTAATATAATTAAACTGTTAAAATCTTGGGTTAATATTATGAAAAATCCCAAACTGGTATACCTGTGACAATTCTACCCAAAATTAATATTTTGACCATAAAAAATCCCAAACTGGTACACTTGTGACAAATTTACTCTCAGCTTATTTCCGTTAAATTTTGCTATCAAATTGCTTTGTTAAATGACACGCGACAGTTAACTGATGTATCAGTTTTACGTTTTACCCTCCATTCGTAACATGTGTACCAGTTTGTGATTTTTTTTTGTATTAATTCAATTTAACGGAAATTAACGGAGGGTAAATTTGTCACAAATATATAAGTTTGGGGTTTTTAGTGGTCAAAATATTATTTTGGGATAAATCTGTCACAGGTGTACCAGTTTGGGGTATTTCGTGATCAAAAAAATAGTTTAGGGTAAAATTGTCACATGTATACCAGTTTAGGGTTTTTCGTGGTATTAACCCTAAAATCTTACATCATCCAAAAGAAATCTTATTGAGTAATTCATAAATACAAATCGACCCTCAAATGAGCACCGCATTGCTCAAGCTAATGAAAAGCTCTATCTTCTCCAAACAAAAGAAAAATGAGCACCACATTGCATGTTTACTTACACTTCACGCGGGCTTGTCCTGCATGAAATGGGTTGGATTATTGCATATGTTATCCACATAAACATAAGGTATAGGCTCAAATATTTTCCTGAATTATATTACACTTTTCTCTATCTAGACTTGTGAATTGTGTGACTTGTCGGATTCAAGTCAACTATATTCGCTCCTAAACCGAAGAAAAGTCAAAGTAAAACAACTAAGACATTTTTTTTAAGGGAATCAGCTAAAGTGTCTCTCTTGGTACCACACCAAGAGAGACCAACATTAGAGAAGATCCTGGATTTGCGCAAATTCTATTGAGAGATTCCAATCAATTACTCTGCATCCTCGAAGAACTTTCTGTATTGAAGGACCTTTTTAGTAGCAAGAGATAGAACCGGTCACGAAATTCTTTAGCCTAGTTATCTTCTCGTGGATGCAAATCACAAATCTACTTCACTGATCACTGAGACAGCAAAGGGCAATCAAGAAGAGGAGAAGATTTGAACTTATTCCAGATCAAGCATAACAACCGTAATATTTGGGTTTGTTGACTTGGTAGTGGCTAACTAAAAAAATTTACTAGTCAAAAAGAAAAAGGAAAGTGAACTCTCGTATTAAAGAGGAAAAGGCGAGCACGCCGAGAATAGAGGAAAGGAAAGAAAAAGAAGAAGAAAAGAAAGAAAGGGAAATTAAAAAGAAAAGGGAAAGGAGTACACGCCACGAGAGTCTCACCAAGCCAGATTAACTTCGTTTCGCAACGCCCGGTAAGGATTTAAGCCATTTCGTTCATCTAATCTGAGTAGTTTTTGGAATTAGGGCACACATTTAAAGTTATGTGAAATTTGAACTGCGATGTCCGATTTTTAAGTTGTTAAGTTGAGTAATTTCATAGAAATGATAGATTAGGGCGCTGTGAAACCATGGGGTTTGACGAACGATTTAGTCGAAGCGAAATTTTAAAATTCCGCACTCAAGTTCGACTTTACGGATAGATTTGAAAATCGTCTTCGGACGAGAGTTTTGTTAGCGAGTTAGAGTCATTTCATTAGCTAGTAAACTTGGTTTAGCCAATTCGTAGTTGAGGTAGCGTTTTTACTTGTTTTTTTACGTTATTTCTTGCTTATTTGATAGGATTGTGAGTTTGACGGTTCGAGTAATTTGCGTAGTTTGGTGTACATCACATTAACATGTGGAGATCCATTAAAAGTAAATAATGGATATATATCATGGAATTTGATCATAACACCAAAATACATATATGATATTCTATTTTTTTTATTAAATAATTAGATTCAAGAAAAGAAATAAAACAATATACTTAAATTTGTATTTGATTGTAAATGTTTTATAGTACCATAAAAAGGCAAAAAAGTATAAACTATAGAATCAGAAAATACAATGAATTAATTATGAAATATGAAATAGAAAAATACAATAATATGTTCAAAAATAGAATGAAAAACCAAATAAGAAAAAAACAAAAAATAATTTTCTCTTATATTAAAATGAAAAGGAAAATAAGAAGAAAAAGGAAAAAAGGCATAAGAAAAACCATGAAAAATGGGCATCATCTTTACTTCGAGTGGTATAAAGGAAAATAAAAAGAGGGAATAATCCGAAAAGATTTAAAATTAAAAGAAAGAAAAGAAAATACGATTGGTAGGTGCATGGAATTGATCCATCGTGCCCGACGGAAAAGCACCATGGCCCTCCTCCTCCCGTCCACCGGGTTATTACCATACTTTGTGCAACTTTTTAGTATATATAATAGAAATACGTGTTGGTTGGCTGAAGGAGCAGTCGACGTATGACATGTGGCAAATCCTGATAGTTGCCCCGGGTTTTCTCCTTTGGTACTGCACATTGACATATTTAAAGGTTTTCTTCTTCCTTCTTTTTTTTTTTCATTTCGTTGTTAGTTTTGCTATGCTAAGAATGGTTCGATAGAGATTTTTTGGGGTTTCTAATTTTTTTTATTCAGCAGTCAAGCGCCGGGTTAGCTTCCAATAAGGCTCGAAACCGAGACCATAAGGAGAGGGGCAAACTCACTTGCCATCATCTAAGACAACACCTTATTGTTAGCTTTTTAATGTAATTAATTTTTCAAAATTTTACAACAATTGAAAGAGATCCTATTGAGTAATTCATAAATACAAATCGACTCTCAAATGAGCACCACATTGCTCGAGCTAATGAAAAGCTCTAGTTTCTCCAAACAAAAGAAAATTGAGCAAGGCATTGTATGTTTACTTACACACTTTTCGAGGGCCTATCCTACTTGAAATGGGTCGGATTATTGCACATGTTATACATAGAAAACATAAGGTATAGGCTCAATTTCATCTCGCTGAATTAGCTTACACTTGTCTCTGTCTAGACTTGTGAATTGCATGACTTGTTGGATTCAAGTCAACTAAGTTATTCGCTCCTACACTGAAGAAAAGTCAGAGTAAACAATTAGGACATTTTTTTAAGGGAATCAGCTAAAGTGTCTCTCTTGGCACCACACCAAGAGAGACCAACATTAGAGAAGATCACGGATTTGCGCAAATTCTATTGGAAAGATTCCAATCCGTTACACTGCATCCTCGAAGAACTTTCTGTATTGAAGGACCTTTTTAGCAGCAAGAGATAGAATCGGTCTCGAAATTCTTTAGCCTAGTCATCTTCTCGTGGATGCAAACCACAATTCTACTTCACCGACCACTGAGACAGTAAAGGGCAATCAAGAAGAGGAGAAGATTGAAACTTATTCCAGATGAAGCAGAACAACTGTAATATTTGGGTTTGTTGACTTGGTCAAATGAAGTGGCTAATTAAAAAAAAATTTACTAGTCTGAAAGAAAAAGGAAAGTGAACTCTCATATTAAAGGGGAAAAGGAGAGCAGGCCGAGAATAGAGGAAAGGAAAGAAAAAGAAGAAGAAAAGAAAGAAAGGGAAATTTAAAAAGAAAAGGGAAATGAGTACACGTCATGAGAGCCTCGCCAAGCCAGATTAACTTCGTTTTACAATACCTGGGAAGGGTTTAAGCCCTTTTGTTCATCTAATCGGAGTAGTTTTTGGAATTAGGGTACAAATTCAAAGTTACGTGAAATTTGAACTGTGATGTCCGATTTTTGAATTGTTAAGCTGAGAAATTTCATGAAAATGATAGATGAGGGCGTTGTGGAACCATAGGGTTTGACGAAAATTGATTAGGAATAATGGTTTAGTCATAGTGAAATTATAAAATTCCACGCTCAAGTTTTGCATTACGGATAGATTTGAAAATCGGCTTCGGACAAGAGTTTTGTTAGCGCATAAGAGTCATTTTGTTAGCGAGTAAACTTGGTTTAGCCGATTCGTAATTGAGGTAGCGTTTTTACTTGTTTTTGACGTTTTTCTCGCTTATTTGATGTCGTTTCTTGCTTTTTGAAATGCTCAAATTTCAAAAAGCAATATGGATTAGATATAGTATCAATTATGAAATGGCATTTTTTGTTGCAAAAAAGTTTGGATTGAGCATTTACTACTCTTTGGTTATTTGTGAATGGTTTTAGAAACGTGTTATGAAAGATAGTGTGAAAGTTTATATATATGTATTGCTTTGCAAATATGACTTATGAAATGAATTCCGAAACGATTTGAGAAATACTTTACGAAAAGTGTTTCCATCGGTTGAGCTGAATTAATGATAGATAGTCGCCAATGTCTACCAAAATAAAAAGAAGTGATGTTGTTACTTGAGAAATCAAGTAGTAAGCGTATGATGGCAAGGGTGGCGTAGGAGTGGAGTGGTCCAATGTAAGTGCAATCTAGTGTCAATTTTCGGGATGTCATTAGTCACCAAATTTGAATTATTTCACTTTTGAAAATCCTAACTGTTAAAGTATTATCCCACATTGCTTAACAACGGGTCTTAAGACCCTCTTTATATTCATATGGTCTCTCTCCACGTATAAGCTTAAGATTTTGTGTTAGATTTTGTAACATGAAATTATTATAGGAGATCTTGAATTCAAATCTTTCGAGCCCCTAAAGCTTAAGCTTTTAGAACGTGCCGCTCGTCTTGACAACGAGATTTTCTAACATTAGCAAAATTTGGCAACATTACGCATCAAAATGATATTCTTTTTTTATCATAATTTTTCAATCGAAACAAAAGACCATATTTATGTTTTCTTGGAAAAAACGATAAATAAAAGATATATGCCTAAAATGTTGAGATTAGAACTTGACATCCCTTGAAAATGCTTGGCTCATCTTATTTTAAGATCATAAAACCACTGACATTATGTGATCAATGTTGTCTTTGTACATCAACATTAACCATGCAGAGATCGGTTAAAAGCAAACAATATAGATATCATATCCGATTATTTAATTAAATATGTAGATTCAAGAAGATAATATAAAATGATTTACTTATATTTGAATTTTATTTGCAAATTTTATAAGATTATAAAAAAAAAGCAAAAAAATATAAACTCTAGAATCATATCCAACCTTTCATATACAAAATGATAGTTGACTGTATTGGGTCAACCAAACACATGAACTGAACAGGAATTTGAAAACCTTTTTGGGATTGAAATCTTCGAACCGGAAATTACCACACGCCTTCTTATAGCTGGGAAGATTGCGCCTTTGGTGAAGTTTGGTGGGGTACACGCGTGAAAGAATCTTTATTTTATCCGAACGTGAAGAATGGTCCTGATTGAAGAACTTTCCGTCAATAGACAATTATGGAGAGGAAAAAGAATTGAACTTTACTCCAATCAAGCCTAAGACCAAAGTACACGCAACAGCTTTTAGTTGACTTGACTAGAGATTGCAAAATCATCCTTGTATGGGATTTCAATGGAGCTGTGTTTGGTCTAATTCTTATCACGTGGTATCATTAATTTTTTAGTCACCAGTTAGACTAAGTGATCCGTGTTTCTCGGTTTTTACTTTTGCATTCTTTCCCATATGCCAGATTTTACTCCTTTCAAACTAAGGTCAAGTCCTTACTATGCCTATTGAATTTACGATTGATGGACGAAGAGTTTCTCTGATTATCCTGTCTCAAGATTCAGAGGAAAGCTCCAGAGGTACATTATTTCTGCCTTTGAAATATATAAGCAATATATTGGGATTTCGAGCAGCAGTACACTGCTACTGTTACTGTTCCAAGCTCGTCTTCACTAACATGAACCTCATGAGGTTGCGAGATTCTTCAATGATCTGCCTAAGAATGTCTGGTTCGATATTGACTCGAGCTACTTGACTGAGTAACTCAGGCATGTGGCCAGATACCACCAGAACAAATCGCGCTTGAGATGGATAGGGATCAAGCGTGAGTACTTTGGCAACCCTTGGTCTGGCTATTGCGGCTTTCATTCTCTTTGTTTTTACCATCATTAAGGCCTTCTTCGCTGCTTACACATATCGTCATCCCAAGAATTAACCAATCTCAACAACTCAGTTTAGAGACACAACTAGAGAAATCTTTCTAGAGCAATGAAATTTGTGACATGCCCGGTTTCATTTCTTGATATCGCTTCGGATGCTACCCTTAATTTAATTTAAATTGCTTAAAACTTACATCTTCGTTGCAGTTAGATCATGTGCGACCACGTGGAACTAGTCTGTGACACAATTTAACATACAATGGGGAGCATCACATTACTGTAGGATTTAACATTTCTAGAGAACTTACTAAATCTTAACGGAGCCAATCGAAATTAGCATCCTGTATTTTATGTACAACATGATAGTTTACAGGAAAGCAGCAGTAATCACTAATAAGACCATGGATGAAGTAGTCAAACCCAAAAGCTACATGCACCACCTTTGGTCCGGTTTGGCGGGTACATGCTTGAAGAATTTTTAGGGAAAATTCCAAATGAGGCCTAAAGTGGACTTTATCTCAAATGATGGCATGATGTGCCATCGTTTTTTTAAATAAAGGCCTAAAGTAGCTTATTTCTCTCAAATAAGGGCCTGACCTTGCTGGCTAAAGAGCATTTTCATCATTTACCTTTTTTTTTGAATTTTTTTCATTTTTCCTTTTTTTCCTTTTTTTTTTCCCTCTTTCCTCCTCTAGTCGCTAGCGAAGGTCGCCGGACTCAGGCAAGAACCGCCCTTGCTGGTGTCGGGCAAGGGCCGCCCTCACCTGCCTTGCTCAGGTGAGGCAACCCTCGCCCAACGCCGGCGAGGGCAACCCTTGCGGCCTAGACGAGGGCGGCTCTCGCCCGCTTAGGCGAGCGTGACCCTCACTTGAGGCCGGTGGAGGTCACCGGCGATGGCCACAGGGGAAGAGAGAAAAAGAAAAAAGAAAACAAGAAAAAAAGAAAGAAAAAGAAAAGGAAAGTAAAAATATATATTTAAAATATTTTGACTAAAATACCTCTTCTCCGATGCTGGAATAGTCACCGGCCGGCCAAAAATCCTTATTTGAGATGATTTGGCCACTTCAGGTTTTTATTTGAGAAAATGAAGGCACTTTAAGCTCTTATTTGAAATTTTTCCAAATTTTTATATTGTCCAAACTTGACAAAAGTTCTTGATTGAAGGACTTTCCTTCTGTAGATAGACAGAACAAGTCTTAAAATTCTTTAATTTAGTCACCTTCTCCGTTCACCATTGACAATTATGGAGAGGAAACACATTAAACTACTCCAATCATGCGTAACGACCAAAGTACATGCAATAGCTTTCAATTGACTTGACTAGAGAGTGCAAAATTGTCGTTTCAGTGGTGCTCGATGGTCCGCTGATTTCTGAAATTCCGTTTACCACAAAAACGGAATTTGTTCATTCAACGGTGAATACATAACTTTGGCAGTAAATTCAAAACATTTTTCATAAGTAAAACATGACCACTTACTGATGGATTAACATTTTATTTCTACAAGGTTCATTCTCCTTAGAACCTGATTTTCTATTTAATGTTGCAAAAAGGAAAATGATACAAATGATCACTAAACTTTGGCCGGATATGCAATGTTGTACCTGTATTTTTAATTTATTCAATGTGGTCCCTGAAGTTTAGCTCAATATGTAATGTGGTCCAACTATATAAGGAATTTAATGGGTGTTGATTATATCCGCTTGCAATCCAAGTTAATCAAAAGGAAGAATTGAAAAAGTAAAAACAAGTCTGAAAACTGGAATAAAGAAAGAGGCAGTAAAACTAATAATAATCCGACGCCTACGACCTGCTTTGGCCCAAAATGCAATTCTCCAGATGGAAGTGGAGGATTTGGCCAATTGTTTAAGGTTGGGCGTAAAGAAGATTTAAAATTGAATAACCTCATATTTTAGATGGTTACTTGGATTTCTTATGTAGAAAGGTTGATAATTGACAGCCATCTCATGTTCCAAAGCTGCAAAATTTTAAATGGTGTCCATGGTCAATGAATTCGAGATCCTCTCAATTTAAACGTGCTGTCAATATATAGATTATGCAACGCACGATCGAAAACAAAACGTAATTGTTACCACAATTAGCTTTTTTTTAATAAATCAAGGGCACAAGTGCAGAGATCTAAACACACAATTCACTCTCTCTAGAACATAATATAGTATAAAACAAATGTTAATATGTTCACTGTGGGGAAGAAAATATTTTACAGGAAATGGTTGGATGAATTAAATGTGTGCCATTAGCCAGTTATGTAGGTGGTTCTTCTATATGTCAATTGTATTTTCTCTTTTGGTGGAAAAAACATTTTAGATATTTTCTTAATAAAATTTTCTATTTCAGATTTGATTTTTTTCCATTTACAAAAGTTTCCAACAACATTAATGTGACTATGCTAACGGTAGCGACGATGGTGGCTGAGCAATGGCATTGGACACTTTGTTAATGCATTCAAGATATGGGTGGACTAATGTCAATAATTTCTCATTAGCTAATATTATCATGTTTAATTTGTTTTATAGGTTAGGTTTTCTTTAGTAAGCTATTTTCTATATTTGAGGGGGAAAGTTGCTAAAAATTGAAGTTTGGATTGGATTGGATATGTGTTGGCATTGGATTGAATCGGGTATAGGTTGCCAAAATTGTATTATATAAAAATGCATCAATATAGATTAAAAGAGTCAATTTGAGTCGGACACATTTTCAATCTATCCAAGCCCAATCCGACCAATCCATTGGACATATCTAATTTCGGCTACTACTGCTTTTCATTCTCTTTGTTTTTACGGTCACCAAGGCCCTCTTTGCTACTGACACCTATTATCATCCCAAGAATTAATCGTCCTTAGCAACTCAATTTTAGAAACATATTTAGAGAAATCTTACCAAGCCAATGAAATATGTGACATGCCCAGTTTCATTTCTTGCTATCGCTTCGGCTGCTACTCTCAATTTGTCTTAGATTGCTTAAAACTTACATTCTTTGGTGTAGTTAGATCATGTGTCACGACATGGAACTAGTGCGTGACACAGACGTACAACGAAGAGCATCATATAACGTTAGGATTTCAACATTTCTAGAGAAGTTACTAAATGTCAACGCAGCCAATCGAAATTAGCGGGCCGTTTTTCATATGCAGCATGATTGTTGGCTTGAAAGCAGCGGCAATCACTAATCAGGCAATCGAGCGAGTCAATTGGATCCAATTTCTCGCACCAAGTACACGAACTGAGGAGGAATGTGAAAACTAAAATTTTCAAGCCCAAAAATTACGTGTACCACCTTTGGTCCAAGTTTGGCGGGTCCACGCTTGAAGAACGTTTATTTTATCCAAAATCGAAGAATGTTCGTGATTGAATCGCTTTCCCACAATAGACAGAACAAGCCTTGAAATTCTTAATTAATCATTGAACTTGCTCCGATCAAGCATGACAGACCAAAGTACACGCAATAGTTTCCGGTTGACTCGACTGTAGAATGCCAAATTGTCGAGATGCGTATTGGCGAGTAATCTTTCGCTCTATTCACTATTAGCACAGAAAAGAATTTCGTAGACTGTGCTAGTGCGTTAATCCACATCAATCAATATATGGAAAAATTGTCCAATTAATCTTGAACCGATTATAAGGATGCCAATTCATTCTTAATCATTTCAATTTTGCTAATTTATTCGTAAATCTCTTCTTGAAATTCTAAGGCAGCCCATCTGGCCAGTTTTCATCAGCAATCGCCAACGTGTGATGTGCCACGTAGGATGATCGGCGATGACTAGCCGCACATCAACGATTTCAAACAAAATTGGCCAGCAGGAATACATTAGAATTTCACGCAAAAGTTTAGGACTAAATTGGTAAAACTAAAAAGTTTAGAACTGGATTGACATCCATATAATAAGCTTGGAACTGATGTGTTGATTTTTGTACGATATTTTTCTTTCTTTGTCCCCAATGAGTAGTGTCATCTTGCACAAAGTCAGGACCGTGTGCAAGATTCTCTTTGAAGAATGTCCAGTGATGATCAAGACTAATTTCTAAGTAGTGTTAGGAATATTTTTCAGCAGGTAATTACAAGGAGAGGTGTAATCGAGTTTAGTTGAGTTGTTGTGGTCTAATGTTTGAACCAGACTGGAGTGAAAAATTCAAGACTGAATACTCGATTTAAATTCGTTCTTGACGAAGCTCAACTTTTCCAAATCGAGTTTGGCTAATGAAACAATTTTATAAGCTTGAAATGACTTGATCTGATTCAACTTGTTTATTATAAATGAGCAGTCGTCGGAGCTTAATTCAAGCCTCAGCTCACATTCGACTTTGGTAAAGACCGAACTGATGAGGACGATTTTCTCAATTTTTTACGTTAGTCGTAGGACTGATGATGCTACTTTCTTTGTGGACTCCATGTAGTGGGAATAGGAGCAAAAGCGCGTTTGTGTTTGTCGGCTTTTCTTTCTTCGTTTGCCGATTTCTTGGTGCCAAATTCTCTTGATTTCATACGCTGGCCAAACCAAGGAAAAATCAAACTTCGATTGGGTGGGATATGACCAGCTTTGGGAATTGGAATATGAGCTACTCAATGATGAAAATAGAGATAGTTAATAAGTGCCTAGGACGACTAAGATATTGCGCTTCAAGAAGAGTGGGTTTTATGTTTGGTCCACACTCGTCGCAATCGCCGTAGCCAAGATTGAATTGGAGATGGCTTTAATTTTCACGTGAGTGGACCCATTTTCAATTGGATTGGACATGGATTCAGTGATCGGATGAAAAGCTCGATGAAAATATCACATAATCTCTGCTTAAATGAAGTACCTTTCGCTCACTCGTTAAAACTCGATAACTAATTGAACACGAAAATTTTCAATCGATGATGATTGTTCTTTTCTTAATGTGTGCTTCGGTCTACTTAAGCGTTCTCATTAGTTTAGTAATCTTGACTAGTGTCACATGATTGTCGTTAAGAAATTCAAGTGAATAAGATTTGAATTGCATTGGTGGGTCTGTAATGGGAATGTAACTGCTGGGCTGACTTCCATGGGATATGTAAGGTAATTTACCATTGTCCCAGTTTTCTTTCTTTTTTGCCCACTAAGTAGTGTCATCTTGCACAAAGTCAAGACCATGTGCAAGATTGTCTCTTTGAATGAATGTTCAACAATGACCAAGACTGATTTTCAAGTGGTGTTCGGAATATTTGTCAGTCGTTACTTAAAAAGAGAGGTGTAATCTATTCTAGTTGAATCGATATAGTCTAATGTTTGAATTGGACCGAACTTGAAAATTTGGGACTGGATACTCAATTCAAGCCCAATCTTGATGATGCTCAATTTTTCCAAATCGGTTCAACTAGTTTAGTGTTTTTACAAGCTGAAAATGACTCGGTTGATTTGACTCGATTATCATAGATGAGTTTTTGTCGAAGCTTGATACAGTCTTGCGCTCAAAGTCGGCTTTCGTAAAATCCGAACCGATGAGGCTTGAACTTGACTCAGTCTTGCGCTTCAACTCGTAAATAATTTATTCATGCTCAAGTAGCTTGATTCGTTGTTACATGAAGAAGCAAATTAAACCCAATTTCGAAGAAGCATGTGAGAAAATGTTGGTAAAGCGCATAATTGTTTCAACCATGACTGCTTCTCCCAAAGGTCAAGCCTGTGATATAAGTTTCTTCATCACCCATCATCGCTGGTGGTGGCTATGGCTATCACCATGTCCTCCACCCCTTCTTTCCTCTCTCGCTCTCCTACCCTTCTCTTATACATTTTACTTTCCTTTCTTTTTATATTAAAATTAGTTTCTTTTAATTTTGACATTATTGGCTTTTACCTTTTCTTAATGACAATATATATATATATATATATATATATATATATATATATATATATATATATATATATATCATCTTAGCCTACCACATCAACATGAGAAGAGTTATTCAAGAAGGACCTGATTGAGAATGGGGTAGAGTCAGGGGAGTTGATTCCAAAAGATTCAATTGCACAAGAACAAAAATTAAGGGACCTAAAGTGAACTTACTCTTTCTAAATGATTTTTCTACTAGCAAGGGAGCACCAGTTTGCTGGGGCCCGCAAAAATTTATCAGCTATAATCTCTATGATTTGAAAACAAATAAGCGGACAATTTTCGTTTTAAATTTCCATCATCGTACTTTGTATCATTACTTTTTTGAAAAATTAGGGTGTCTCTAGTCTGTTTTTCCTATACATCAGTCCTCACTCCTTTCTCAACTTTCTTTATACAAAGATTTCGTTTTTTTCCTATTTTTGGCTGGTCATTTTAATCTTTTTAACATTTTGTAATCTCTTGGTGAACAACTCACACATACCATGGGCCTACTTTATAAGTTCAATATTTTCTTTTTTGAGGGTAAGGGCACTAGAAGTCCTAAAATTTGTGCAAAAAAGCTTTACCCATTAATTAGGATGAGATTGACCTATTTGAAAGTTCTAACACTCGGTTATACTTTTGCTATAAGATTTTGGACTGATGATACACTTAATCCTCAATATTACGTAGTTTTCTAATTTGGCAAATAAGTAATGTTGCAAAGTAAAATTTTCAAATCCAAACTTAGGAGCCTTCAATTAGTTTCGAATAGCATTATGGCTTTAGGTTTAGACTTTACCTATTCAATAGCATTCCATCTTAGTTGAAAACAATCTTCATTGAAGAATCTACTTCATTGCAAATTTTTCATGCCAAAACTCCGGGGAAAATGGTCATATAGTTCTGTCGTATTTTGATTTCTACGCTAGATGCATACCTACTTTTTTCTCCCAATTTGTAAGCAAGAGTTCTATTGAGCAATAAACATACCTGAATCTCAGTTGAAAGAACAACAATACACCTTTTCAAGTTTAATAACTATTCGACCAAAAAAAAAAGTTCAATAACTGAATCTTAGTGAAATCCTGATGGACGTGAATGTTTGAACAATACTTTATCCCAAAATCGATAGTAAGCAGACCTCCATGATTGGATAAACACTAACGGACCAAAAAATACCCAGAAGCCAACAACGAATCCAAGTGGTATGCCCAGGTAAAACCACTTCTTCTTGCTATCATCATTGTTGCCATCGTCACTAGCTTCTTTCGTTCTGTTTGTGTTAATTGAGCAACTTTTGTTGAGCGGAAGCCCACACAATCCAAGGTTTCCTTTGAAAGAACTTTCGGAAAATGTAAGAAATTGTCCACTAGCCGGGATGCTTCCCACAAGCTAATTGTTTGAGAGGTTCAGGAAAGAAAGGAAATGAAGATTTGCAATTTGAGCCGGTATGGTTCTATTGAAGTAGTTTCATGACAGGTCCAACAACTCGAGCTGATGCAGATTCTCCAAAACAGGAGGAATTGAACCCGAGATGGCATTATGCGATAGGTTTAGGAAATAAAGTGCTTCGAGATCCCCAAATGTGTCTGGTATTGGACCCTCCAATCTATTGCCTGAGAAGTCGATCGATGTGAAAATAGTCAGAATCTTGACAAGTTCTATCCGTAGACCTTTCAAGGTTACACTCATCGTATCTTGACAATTGAATCCACTCAGTGGGAGGAACTCATATTCCAGGTGATTGAAGTCTACATTGGCCTTCATAGCCTCCCAAGATGCGAGGAGACTTGCAGGCAGCATGCCGCCGAAATCATTTGAAGACAGGTCAATGATTTGAAGCATCTGCTAGGTGCCGAGACTATGCGGACATCCAATTTCCCCATGAAACTTGTTGGATCTTAAAACAAGGACACGGAGAGTTGATACAGCCTTGAAATGGCATGGAAATGTCCCATCTAGTTGATTGTCCCCGATGTTCACATACTCCAATGTTGTGCAATTTGCCAACGACATTGGAATCCGCCCCTATAAAAAATTCTCACTGAAATCCAATGTCTTCAGACCACATGTTCCAGGGATGTTTTGTGGAATATCACCATTCAACTGGTTATCTCTCAGATTCAATACCTTGAGGGACTTCATCACGAAACAATCAGGAATAGTTCCATTCAGTTGGTTACGAGATAAGTCGAGCACTTGAAGAAATTCAGCTTTGTAAATCGACTTCGGGATGGACCCATGGAAATTAGTTTTTGAAAGGGAGAAGAACATCGTACCTAATAGGTAGTCGCCAATGTCATCGGGAATAACAGAATCGATATAGTTACTTGAGAAATCCAAATAGACACCGTGTGATGGCAAAGGTAGCATATTCCCTTGGAGCATGTTTAAATGGAGGTCGACAACAGCCAGATCAGAAGGAATATTGGGCAGAGGTGTTTCCAAATCTACAAATAAATTAGAGGAAAGATTGAGATACAATAGATCTTCTCGTGTCCATATCCTGTTGGATGGTTGTTTGTAAAACAAACAAAATAATGCTCTTTCCTTTGTCCCACATAGGAAAGTTTTGAGAAAGTGGGTCGCTTTATAACTGTGAATATCTTCTTGCTCCTTAGAGTGAAGATAATGGGGTGTGTGCTAGTCCACACAATACCTGCGTGCGGGTGCGCGATTTTGACGCTTGCGCGGCCACGGTTTAATTAGCACTAATCCCTTTATATTTTTATTTTATTTCGTAAGGTTATCTTATTAATTTTTATTAGTTGAAAGGTTGTTTTTTGTTTATTAAGTAATTTTCGAAATTATGAAAATTCGGAATTATTTCTTTCTTTATTTATTTATTTTATTCCGAATTTTACATGTGTCTTTCTAAGATAACTTTTGGAGATTATAATTGTTCAGTTTTCAATCTTTTCCGAAGGGTTGCATCTATTCAGTTTGCAACTTCTTCCGAAGGAATATCTTTGTTAGCTTTGCAACCTTTCGTGAAGAGTTGCCAATGTTGTTTAAGACCAATTTCTATATATGTCAGTTTTTGGCAAGAAAGAAAACAGAGATCAATTTCTTCAAGTCTTCTTTCGAAAACTACATCCATCATTTCTTTTGTCTCCTAGAGAGACCCTGGAGAAATACTAGAATTGCTATCTAGTATTCTCATTTTGAGACTTTGTTGTATCCTGGAGGATTTTTGCCGGTGACCATTAGCAACAATTGTGGGGCAAATAAATCCTTAAGGAAAGTGATATCACGCCTCAAAGTCCGACTTGATTGCTCTTTTGATTCTAAGCCATTTATTTTCACAACATATCCATCTTGGTATCTCCCCTTGAATATAATTGTGGGAGAGGTCGAGGGAGACCAGTGTAGACTGGTTAGCCAAAAACTGAGGCAATGATCGCAATTGGCAGGAAGCCAACTTTAACGTATGAAAATCAGGGAAAGAAGATGCAGCAGCAGAAGCAGACGCCATAGTGTTAATGGACTTGCCATTGTATGAAAGATCATGATAAGCTAAATTTCCAAATCCCCGAAGTGCATCGATATTCATTGAGCCACTGAAATTATCGGAAGAAAGTGAAAGGTAACCAAGCCCTTGCAGTTTGAATATGGATGCTGGTATTGGCCCCTGTAACTGATTGCTACCCAAATCAAGCATGCCCAATTGCTATGAACAGACATTCGGATATATGATAAGCTGACCAGAAAATCTATTGTGTGAAAGCTGTATCATCTCAAGTCGGGTAAGCGTAAGCAGAGCTGAGGGGATGTTGCCTTCCAACAAATTGTTTCGCAGGTCTAGATACTCAAGATTCAGAAGATCTTCCCAGCCAATAGAGGTGATCTTACCCGTTAAATCATTATGGGATAATCTTATTTGGGTCAGATTTCTGGATGCAAATGGTGGAACCGGTCCAGAAAATTGGTTAAATGAGAAGTCCAGAAGAGCCAGTAGAGGAAGTTTCACAATCGAGCTTGGGATTGATCCCCTGAAACTGCAATTTACCAGTTCTATGCTAGACAATTTCTTGAGATTACCAATGGAAACAGGAAGTGTACCTGAAATGTTTGTGTTGCTAAGAAACAGGTTTTGAAGAGAACTATGAGCAGGAAATTCCGGCAAAGGACCCCGAAGAAGCATATTGAGCGACAGATCAAGGGTCTTTAATGTCGGTGCCCGAAAGATTTCACGGGAAATTCTCCATACAAACCACAAAAAGCTAGGCTCAGAGTTTTCAAGCTGGAAAAATTCGCTAAGAACTTAGGAACTGTGGTGTAAAAGTTATTGCCATAGAGTTGAATGACCGACAGATTAGCAAGACTCATAAGAGAAGCCTTCAGAGGACCGGACAGAGAACAGTTAGACATGCTCAACACCTCAAGTTTCGGAACTGAAGAAGACAACGCGTCGCACCACCCACTCCCCTCAGCAGACACATCGACCAAATCAAGGTAGAGCTCCCTCAACTCCACCAAATCCCCAATCAGTGCCCTCAAAGAGGGCTTCTCAAGTTTCAGAAAAGCCGGATAAGAGGAAAGACAAGTGAGATCAAGAGAACGTAGCTTCCTCAGGCGAGATAGCTCCGCCGGAATCTTCCCCACGAATCCAGCATTGGACAAGTTGAGATGTACCAAGCGGCTGAGATTTGCGATGCCTGATGGAATCGTCAAGTAGTTGAAGTAGTTGAAAGCCAAGTTCAGGCTCCGAAGGAACTCGAGCCTGAAGAGGCTTGACGAACCGTCGATTCCGCCAGAGATAGACTCGTTGCTCAAATCAAGACCAATGACGAGGCCGTCCTCGCACGTCACGCCGCTCCATGAATCGCCACTTCGGTCCCACTGTACTAGCATGGAAGACTTGGAGGCGTTGAAGACGAGGCTGTTTCTCAGCTTGAGCAAGAGCGATCTCTGGTCGACGCCGAGACACTGGGCTGAAGCTGAACCCCCAGCAACCTCGAAGGAGATGGAGATCATGGATATCGCAAGAAGAAGCCATGAGACGATCGAACCGTTCATCGGAAGAGGCTGAAGAAGAGGGCGGGAAGAGGGAGTCAACCGAAACAGTGTCCACACTTCATGGAGGAGCAGTCCGAAGTCAGTGCAAGCTGGATGTCATTAGTTATCAAATTTGACTTATTATACTTTGGAATTTACTGAGGAAAATCGCGATGCTGCCCAACACAATTACTTTCTTTATTTAACATAATTTTTCAATTAAAAGAAAATGCTATATCTTCTTTTCTAGAAAAAAAATATCATCCTTTTCTCTTCTAGAATGATGGATTGCTTTATCATGGATTGTCAGTGTGGGATGCTGACAAATTTTAAGGTTCTGTTTCTCTCAGACGGACGTTCTAATCCCAATGCCATCGGAATTCCATCGAGCTCTGGAAGACAACCCGCAAAACCACTAAGTTACAATCGACTCGACCAGGTCAACTCTGGACATTTCAAATCTCATATCTCCGTCCTACTCCTACCCATCAATTCGCTCGCTGAATGAGAACTCACAATTCTCCCAACTGACAGAGACTCGAGTCGCTTAAAATCTCAGCACTCGACGTCGCAATGCCGATCAAATCCAAAACCCACCCACCCACAAGAGAAAGCAGAGAGACCCGGAATTTCCCGAGCCCAACACCCGTCACATTGAGATCGATCGCGGCAAGTTCCAGCGCGACCACGACTCACCTCGGGTTGTGGAACAGGGGCCGACCTTGTTGGTGTAGAGAGGGACGGGGTCGAGCTCCTTGTAGCGATGGTCGGACGGGGTCGACATGGCAGCCTGAGCGAAGCAGAGCGCCAAGACGGCGAGGTCGAACATCGGGGGGATCATCGTCTTCTGCCTTGGCAGTGAAGGGGCACTTATCACAAACATCGTTGGAGATATTTTGTTTAAGCTGATGATAGAGCACAAATATGTGTTCGAAGCTCTATCCACTGGTGATAATTTCATGTTATCTTACAGGACCTCGGTATGTTTTATCGCTCCTATTCTCCTCTCTTCTCCAGTACTCTCTCCTAAAGATTGTAATTGTTAATGAAGTTAGTTTCAGCTTAAGTGTATTTTGCATCAAATAGATAAAAAATCTAATAACCCCGAAATATTTTTACATGATTATACAGTTGCTGTAAAGTTAGAATATAAAGAAAAAAGAAGGCAAACAAATGAGCTGAAACTACAAGAGAAAGCAAGTCGTCGTCCAAACTCGATCGGGCGGTGGAGGAAGTGTAAAGAGAGACGGCCGAATGGTTCCCTCCAATGAGTTGTGCCTCAAATCTAGTTTTACAAGGTTTAAGAAGTCCTTCCCATCGAGGGGACTTAATCTCTCCGGTTAGAGCATTGCGGGGATAGCATAATATATCTGAGATTCTTGGACATACTGGATGAAGGAACTGAACCCAATTAGATTATTCAAAGACCAGTCCAAAGCAAGTCAACTCCGAAAGGTTCCCCATTAAGGTCGGGATCAATCCACTCAAACTGCAAGTAAACGATTCTAATCACGATAAGTTTTTGGGATTACCGATTGAATCCGGAACCCTCCCTGAAATATACGTGTAACTCAGGACCAAAGCCTCAAGATAACTATCCTCTGGAAAATCAGCAATCACTCAGACCAAAAATCTCCATTTTTCCCAACTTTCTTATTATTTTTATATTTTGAATGATCTTGGAAATTTTTTGAATAAATAAAGACTTCAGTCGGAAGATATGACATGGAAACCTAATTGAACTGTGTTTGTTGGTCTTTATTTTTGCATTCTTTCATATATATCGCGTATTTTTCCCTTTCAAACTAAGGTGAAGTAATTATTGTGCCTATTGAATTTAAATGGTTATTGGTGGAACTCGGGGAAATTACCAAAAAAAGTCCTAAATTAATTGCTTTTGTACCAATTTAGTCATAAACTTATTGGCTAGCGAAGGCGACTGGCTCTCGCCGGCCTAGGGTTATAAAGAAAAAAGAAAAAAGAAAAGAAAATTTATTTAAAAAATTCAGAAAAAGTTTTAAAAAACTGTCCACATTAACATAGGTCATGCCACGTGGGAAGGCCAGCGCTAACTAAACTGCCGTGCCAGTAATTTCCGGCCAAAATTGGCTAGAATGACTTATTTGGCAAATCGTCAAAAAGTTTAGAACTAAATTGATCAAATTAAAAGATTTATGATTGAATTGGTATAAGTATAATATGTTTAGGACATGTTTGATAATTTTTCCAGTGGAACATATTTGTCACATCCTAACCTCGGGGTTGTTAATGTGACGTTCCAGGCGCATTGCCGTCCCGTTTATTTTATCTTCTCATTATGAGCATGCGGAAGCATACAACAAATACCTAGACAACAAGAAGCAGTCAAGAAAAACGACTTAGCAATACACTACTTCTTATATTACATGAGTGTATTTTACAAGCCTCTTTCTACGGGCATTTTTCTCTTTTCAACACACTACACGTATCCGCATAGGCTGGGGGAATTCCTATCTTCTCTAGCGTGACTACAACTCCCAAAACTGATGTGAGACTTCCATGCCTATAAATCTGAAAAATAACTGAGTGAGTCGAGGACTCAGAAAGTAAAACTCACTAAATTCCGGATAGGATGACGCCTCGCCATCGAATAAAGCACATGTCATAGCCACATCCATTGATAGCAAATCAATAGCAAAGATGTTTCAAACACACTTGTTTTTGTGAATGAGATGATCTCAACATGCCTTTTAACCAAGTAACAACATTACAACCAAAAGCATGCACACGAGAGATTCATTTTCTCAACCGTTGATACGGTTCTTCCGGAAATTCTTTGGGCAACATCCCCTAATCTAAGGGTGACGGCTTTTCATCCGAACTTAATTGAGCAACGTCTCCAATCAAGGGCGACGGCTATTCATCCGAACTTAATTGGACAACGTCCCCAATCAAGGGTGACGGTTATACTTTTCCCTTGTGCGACCATGCCAACAAGCATCATACCAACTTGAGTACTTCACACGAAGTGTGTATCATGTCATGTCACCTCTAAAGTCTTAAGTCATGCCGGACATGAAACCAAGTTCGTGGCCTGAACCAACCGGTTATGGCGCCGACCTACACCAAGCAAGGCTTGGATCGGTACGCCTCAATACTGACCTTCCAAGCAAGGCTCATTCCAACACGCCTCGACACCGATCCGAACCAAGTGAGACTTGTTCATGACCCGGGTGTTCTCTCAAACATGATGCTAAACACATTAGCAAACCTTATAAATGTAAATGCAAATACGGCAAGCTATATCAAGTGTTCACAAATCACGGAATTCATGCAAGCACCACAAGCACATGACTCGCCCAACAACGCAACATGACACCCTAGCCAAGGTTTAGCAAGTCTACTTACAATCCTCCAAGGTTGATGGCCGGCGGTGGCCTAGTGGCGAACCTACCGACACGGCGCGGCACGGGCACTGGCGCGGGCAAGAGCGCAACCGAGAGGAGATAGGGCAGCCTAGAGAGTGAGTGGCGTGAGGGAGAGAGGAAGAGGTGATAGTGCAGTTGTGAGCCAAAGGTGGAAATGCAAGAGGGGGCTCATCTATTTATAGGCAAACATTTCATCATTGCTTAGCCAATTGGACCAATAGAAAACCTTGAAGTGGCAAACCTATTGGGTTGATTTGGCTAGTCTAATAAGTAGGAGTGGCAAGTCTAATAAGAAGAGGTGGCAAGCCTAAGCCTTAAGTGCACACTTACCTTCTTCACATTGGACCACTTAGGGTGTGAATCATTCTAGTATTAATGAAATGCAATGATGTATAAGACACCTAAGCTAGGTGACTCACCATCCTTCATTTAATGTCTGGATTTGGTATAATCATGGGCTTTGGATTTGATCTTATCCAATACTTGCTCACCAAGACAAGCTTTCTTCTTTTAGAGTATTCTATTTTGTCATTTTCCAAGAATTAAAGCAATCATGAGGATGTCTTGAAAGTCTTTGGCCATCATTAGTCTTCCTTTTCAAGCTTTCAATTAAGGCCATTCATTCCAAACTTGGCATCCAAGTCTCCAGTCTAGCGTCATTATACCCTACTAAGTCATTTAAGATCATTTATTGCCTAACTTGGTTTCTAAGTTGTCAAGAAAGCCATTAAGTCTAAGATCCTCATGATGACTTCAAGATATGTCTTGGGTCCCTCTCTCTTTTTAGCTTGGGCGTGTACATCATTGTCTTGGTCTCCAAGACACAAATTATTGGTATCTTCCTCAAAATACCTCACTTATTGGCTTGGTGTCTATTATTAGTGTCTGAGTTAAATTATTAGCAACTTAGTCAAGTCAACTTGTCATCTTATTCCAAGAAGCATTCTTGGCGTGAACCATGTGGCCTTATCAAGAAACATTCAATAATCGGGGTCCTTGGTAGTTCTAATGGTACATCTTTCTTTGAACATCCAATTTTTACTAAAACTTGACTTAACAAGGAACTAAGGTAATTATTGGTTTCAAGTGCCATAAACGATCGACCACCCCATTTGGAATTGAGATTCAGTGTAAAAATATGTCCGAGCCAAAGACCGGGCTGAACGGCACAAGGCCAAACCCGCTGAAATGTCCTGGCACATGGCCTATTCGGTCGGCCTTGATCGGGCGCGGGGCCTAGCACATGGTCAAGCCATATGGGCGCAGGGCTGGGCACATTGCCGAGCCATAGGGGCGCCGAGCCGGCTGCACGGACGCAGGGCCGAATGCACGAGCGCGGTGCCGAGCCGCAGGGTCGGTGCACCGAGCGCATGGCTGGGCCACACAAGTGAGGAGCCGGTACTTGGGCCGAGGAAACGCATTGGCTCACGGTCGACACAATGCATGGCCTGTGGCCAAGTCTGATTGGCACAGAACTAGGTCTGGGTCGGAACTAATGGGCACAAAGCCTGGCACAAGAGTCAAGCACAATGATTGGTACACGGTCGGGCACAAGGCCGGTCCGTGACCTAGCTGACCGGCACAAGGGCCGGTCCATGACCGAGCACAAGACCTGGCTTGCATGGCCAACACAAAGCCTGGTCCACGACCAAGCCACGAGGCTCTTGGCCTGGCACATGGCTCGTCTATGGCCTACCCGACTCAATGCGACGATTCATGGCCAATTTGCGACCGGTCCACGTTCGAGTATTAACGACCCATGATCAACCCTCAGTTGTCATGTAGCCGCGTGGAATCAAGTACTACGAGATCGATCCATGGTCATCCGCGACCGATGCATGGCCAAGCGGCATTATCCGCGATCGACACATGCCCACACGACACCGATTCCATGATCGTCCCGGACCTTCCCACTAGTGACCCTTATGGTCGAAAGGTCAATCCATGGTAGAATCACTCTAATCAACTTACGTGACTGGAGAGTCATTTCATTATCGATTACTTGGCCAATACATGGACGATCCTTTGATCGAGCCATGACCAATCCTCAATACACTCGTTCCGACCATACCATCCGTTCCATTACCGACCCTCGGATCGGACCGCTCGTCAATTCCATGGCTATTTCTCTTAGCCGTCTCGGTCCAAATTGGGGATGTCACAATATTCTTTGATTATCATGTCACATGATTCAAATCTAAACTCCTCAAGTACATTTCTACTGTTGAAATATTTAATAGCGATGTTGGCATTTCGAGCAGAGCTTCTGTTATTGTTCCAACCTCAGCAACTTAGCTTCAGAAGCATATCTAGAGAAATCGTATTAGACCAATGAAATTTGTGACGTATTGGTATCATTTCTTGATAACGCTTTGGCTGCTACTCTTAATTTGTTTTTTAGACCATGTGCTACCACATGGAACTACTCTATGACATAAATTATGGTACGATGAAGAGCATTATATTAAATGCAGGATTTAACAATTCTAGAGAACTTACTAAATGCTAGCGCCGGTGATTGAAATTAGCAGACTTTATTTCTTATACAGCATGACTGTTGACTTGAAAGCATCAGTAATCACTAATCAGACAATTGATGAAGTCAACGAGTCACCTGGGTTCCAATTGCACACACCAAGCTTAAGAATTCCACGCACTTTGTTAGAGCTGGGAAGATGGCGCCCTTGGTAAAGTTTGGCGCAGTACATGTATGAAGAAATTTCGTGTTATTCAAGCTTGAAGAATTTTCTTTATTCAAGGACTTTCCTAGCAATAGACGTACAGGTCTTGAATTTCTCAAGCCCAATCATCTTCTACTAGATGCACATCCTCAGTTCTACTTCATAGACGATTGGCAGTTTATAATGGACAATCATGGAGAGGAAAAACTGTCAACTTACCCCAATCAAGCATAATGACCAAAGTTCAGCGAACATGATAACATTGCGAAAGTCTGAACAGCAAGTCGTCCCAAAACTGATAATACACACTCCTCCATGGCTGGATAAATATTAGCATACAGCAAAAACCCCAGAAGCCGACAACAAATCCGAGTGCCATGCTCATTTAAAACGACTTCATGTCAATCCAGCCATTGTCCTCGCCATGTTTGGACCTTTGAGTTGGAACAGCATCTGCTTCTTCAGGATTGGTTGTTATTGGGCAACTTTTGTCAAGTGGAAACCCGTGTAGTCCTTCATTACCTTCAAACGAACCTACTGAAAATGTGAGAAACTGTTTGCGTGCTGGGATCATTCCGACAAGTTGATTATAGGAGAGGTTCAGGAATGAAAGGAAGTTCAGATCTGAAAGCTGCACCGGAATTCTCCCATTGAGGTAGTTCTATGACAAGTCTAAGGACTAGAGCTGCTGTATTATTTTTCCTAATGAGGGGGGTGGATAGGACCTGAAAGCACATTGTGCGACAGGTTGAGAAAATAGAGTGCTCAGAGATCTCCCAATGCTTCTGGTATTGGAGCCTCAAATCTATTGCTCAAGAAGTCGATCGAGGTGAAAACAGTTAGGATCTTCATTAGTTCTAGATGCAGAACTTTAAAAGTAAGACTAACTGTGTCCTGATAATAGAGATTGCTCAACCGAAGAAACGGATATTGAAGATGCTTAAAGTGCAAATTGACCTTCATGGCCTCCCAAGACATCAGGAAATCTTCAGGAAGCATACCGCTGAAATTGTTGAAAGCTAGGTCAACAATTTGAAGCATCTTCCATGTGCCACTATTGACTGGACAACCAATTTGCCCGTGGAATTTTTTGGAATGCAGAACAAGGATTCTCAGGGTAGATATGTTCTTCAACTGGCATGGGAATATATCCTTAATCCGATTGTTTCCAATGTCTAACACCTCTAACATGGAACATTTAGTCAAAGAAATCGGGAGCTTTTCTGTCAAGAGATTACCATTAACATCCAAAGTCCTTAAAAGACACGCGGCTGGTAATGTATGCGGAATTCCTCCAGTCAGGTTGTTATTCCTCAAGTTTAACACCTTGAGAGTCTTTAACATTGAGCACTGAGGGATAATTCCCATCAAATGGTTGTTAGAAAGGTCAAGTACCATGAGAAACAGGGCTTCGCAAATTGATTCTGGGACGGGGCCATGGAAATGATTGTTTGAGAGAGAGAAGAAAATTGTGGATCCCAGGTGTTTACCAATATCATGTTGAAGAACAGAACTGAAATTGTTACTCGAGAAATCCAGGTATGCACCATTCGGGGGCAGAGGTAACGTTTTCCCCTGGAGCTTGTTTCTGTGGAGGTCAATAACAGAGAGACTGGAAGGGAGATTAGGTAAAGGTTCTCCCAATTTCTCGAAGAAATTGAAGGAAAGATTGACATAAGAAATATATGCAATCTCCCATATCCATTTTGGTATCTCTCCATGAATGTGATTGTCGGAGGGGTCTAGATGGGCTAATGTGGGTATATTTTCCCAGAATACAGGTAACGAACTCAGCTGACAGGAAGCCAGCTTTAAAGTGTATAGATTAGGGAAACCAAACATAGCAGAAGTGGAAGCAGTAGCATTAACTGACAAATGATTATGGGAAAGATCGAGATATGTGAGGTTCTTGAGCCGCTGAAACGCATCAATGTGCAATGAGCCACTGAAATTATTAGAAGAAAGTGAGAGGTGGTTAAGTCCTTGTAGTTCAAAGACATACGCTGGTATGGGCCCCTCTAAATTGTTGCTGCTCAAATCAAGCCCCGTTAATTGATAGCAAGAGACATTTAGAGACCCACTCAGCTCACCAGAAAACTGATTGTCGGACAATTTTATGATCTTGACCGAAGGAAGTACAAATAGAGACGGGGGAATGCTGCCCTCCGGTGAGTTGTACCGCAGAACTAGATATACAAGGCTTAGAAGTTCTTCCCATCGGGTGGACTTAATCTCTCCTGTTAGAGCATTGCGGAATAGCATAATCTGTCTCAGATTCATGGACATGCTGAACGAAGGAACTGAACCAGTAAGATTGTTTAAAGACAAGTCCAAATAAGTCAGCTCTGACAGGTTCTCCATCGTGATCGGGATCAACCCACTCAATCCGCAATTGAACAATTCTAATCTCGACAATTTTCTGAGATTACTGATTGAATCTGGAAGTCTCCCTGAAATACTTGTGTCACTCAGGATTAGAGTCTCAAGAGAACTATCCTCCGGAAAATCGGGCAAAGAAACCTGAAGAAGTTGGTTCAATGATAGGTCAAGGGTCTGAAGGGTCTGCACCTGAAAGATTTTACGAGGTAACTCTCCATACAACCCACAATAACTCATATGCAGAGCAGTTAGATTGGAGAATCTGTCGAGGAACTCAGGAACTGCGGTTGACAGGTTGTTGCCATTGAGTTGAATGAATGACAAATGATGAAGATTCACGAGGGAAGAGTCGACAGGACCAGAGAGAAAGCAATTAGACATGCTCAGCACCTGAAGTTTTTGCACTGAAGAGGACAATTCATTGCACCACTCATTTCCCTCGGAAGACAGGTCGATGCCATCAAGATGTAACTGTCGTAGCTCCGTGAGATTTCTGATCAAGGTCTTCAAATTGGGATTCTTGAGCTTTAGTGTATCAGTTCCACGGAAATAAAGAAGAGAAAGATCAAGAATGCTTAACTTCCTCAAGCGCGCTAACTCTATCGGAATCTGCCCAGAGAATCCAGCATTGGACAAATTCAGATAAACCAGGCCACTGAGATTTGCGAAGCCAGACGGAATTGCAGAGGATTTGAAATCGTTGAAAGCCAAGTTTAGCTTTTGAAGACGCTTTAGTCTAAAGAGACTTGCCGAACTGTTAATATTGCAAGAGATTGATTCGAAGCCCAAGTCTAGACCAATGACCTTTCCATCCTCATCGCACGACACACCATTCCAAGGGCGAGCAGTCCGATTCCATGTAACCAGCTTGGAAGATGTAACAGTATGAATTTTCGATCCTTTTCCCGGGATTTAGGAAATGAATTTGACCAATGCACTATAGTGAGATCTCACCCGGGACCCGCGCATTCTCGGGATGCTAACCTTAGGGGTAGGGCCGTTACGGGATTGAATTCGCACGACCAAAGAACTTGACCTGGGTTTGATCTTCGACCATATGGATTGGCGAGGGAATGTTTTGAGCCAACCGAGACCGGTCTATTTGATTGATCGTGTCCGAAGGGAACTAGTGACAGACCCTTGCAATTATATGACAACCGAGGTCGTCCCGGGTGGAGTAAACTTAAACGTGATTTGACTTAGTGTCGGTCACGGGTCGAGAGCGCATAATTCCAGAGAGCCACCCGTTAGCCAGAGATAAGCTAAAGTCACGATTGTTCAATTTTAGTCATTTCTTAGAATTCGGGCCCGGGAATCGAGAATTTTGAAAGTGACAATTTTGGACGGCCGATGACGTTTTTGGCTTGGCCAACCTTGGGGCCAACCATTTTTGCAAAAAATGGATTTCGGTTCGGGGCCAAGGAAAATTACGATTTTGCCCCCTGTGGACACCGATGTTGGATTTTGAGGCCGTTTGAGGTTATTTTTCGCGGCCAAGGTCATTTTGGGGTGGCCACGCACATTCAGAGTGGTTTTGGCCAAAAATTGGAATTTCGACAAAAATTGGAAAAATAATATTATTTTATTCCCAGGACTTTGCAGTCAGTTTTCGAGGACTTAAAAAGTGAATTTCGCGATTCCAACGCCATATTATGTTGGCCACGCACATATGGAACGCGTATGTGCGAAAATTGGAATTTTGACCCGGGACCGAAAAATTACCAAAATGCCCTTGGACCCATTTTTGGTAATTCCGAATTTTGGATTTAATTTTGGGATTAACCAAGGTGAGTTTGACTTAATCCAGGTCTGGTCAGCCTTGGGTTAGTGACAAATGACCATTTTACCCCTAAATTATTGGATGAGAAGGAAAGATAGCCATTGGATCAAGGGCAAAATTGTCCAATTGGCCTAGATTGAGACACATGGATTCCACTCACACCAAACTTTGACTCATTTGACCAGACTATTCTCTCTCTCGTGAAGACCATTCAGCCATTTCCCCCAAAATTTTCTCTCTTTTCCGTTTCCATTTCTAGATTACGTTTACGCTCAAGCCGTCTTGTTCACGCCAGAAGCAGTACCGGCGGGCTGCCGGCCGCCCACCAGCCGTCGCCACAGCACCCTTGGACCTCCCTCTCACCTGTTCAGCCACCACAGCCCCGGTTTAAACCCAGAACAGCCCTCTCTCTCTCTTTTTCTCTCTTCCCGTTCCGTAAACAGTACCGTCGGAGCTCCGATCGCCGTTCCGTCGACACCCAGCCGTCCAGCACGTCCATACGTCGCCGCCCAGCACTGTCCGTAGAGTGTCCGTACTGTTACTGTTCACCGTACGTACAAATCACTGTTCACGCCGGACTGTACGGACGCCGCGACTGTCACAGGCACCTCGTCGGCCACCGTCCCAGACCTGTCCATATGGTGTCCGTATGAAAAATTGCATTCACGCTTTGTTAAATGCGTCGCCGCGGCAGTTTGCTCCATTCTTGCCGCTTTCCGGCCCGTTCCGGATACGTACTGTCTCGCCTTTTTTGGGTAAGTGTTTTCCCCAAATGTCATTTAGGACCTCGGGTATTTCTAGACTCGTTTGAAGTTCGGTTTAAGTGATTTTAGGGACTGTTTGTGGCTGTTTTGTGGCTGTCTTCGGGACTAAGTTAGGGGTTGAATGTTTGGAGGTTGTGGGCTAATTGGGCGACGTAATTCGAGGTTTAGGAATGTTGAGTTAGGGCTGTGATGTCGAGGATCGATCGGGAATTAAATGGGTTTATCGGATTAATTGTGTAGTTTGCTGTCATTGGCTTGTTCTAGTTTGTGCTTGGGCCGAATGGGATGTGGTGCTATGCCGTGTGTGTGGCCGTGAGGCGTGGTGGCGTGGACATGTGAATGTGCATTGAGTTCGTGTGCCGAGTGTGGGTGATCATGTGGTGTTCGTGTGACGAGAATGCGTGTTTGTGAAGTGTACGTGAGATGTGAATTTGGTGCGTGGCTATGTATGTGTGAGGCGTGTATGTTTGGCCGTGCGTGTGCTGGTTGTGTGTAAGTGTGGTTTGAATGGAACGAGGATATGGAAATGTGAGATTGGTTGGAAAGGATCCGTCCTGAGGCGTGTACGTTTACGCGGGACGATGCCGTCCCCCGACGAGGTGACGATGCCGGCCCGACGAGGTGTCGATGCCTCGGCGTGGTCGAAGACCGTTGGCACGATGCGTTTTACGCGGGCGCGATAGAAGGAAAGTGTGTGTAGGATTCCGTCCTGAGGCGTGTACGTTTACGCGGGACGATGCCCGGCCCGACGGGGTGACGATGCCTGACGAGGTCAGAAGACCGTTGGCCTGATGCGTTTTACGCGGGCGCGGTAGTGGTGGAAAGGTTGAGAATGAGTGGAATTTGACAAGACAAGCGAGAGGATTGTGGAAAGTGACGCATGGTGTGAGTAGCATGCGAGTGTGTTTGTATCGTGTGATGTGATGCTTAATTATGGGGTAGAAACTGCTAGGCACGGTATGGGACGTGCCCAAGTGGCTTTTGTCTTATAATTAAGGCACGCGCGCATCTGTGATTCCTTGCTGTGATGTGTTGGCTGTGTTATTGTCTAACGTGCAGGAACGTGCGTGATGGATTCCAGGTAGGGTCGCATGTGATTGTTAGTTTGGCCGATCGTTGTGTGTTATGTGTGTTTTCGTCTGGCGGTACGTGAGTGCCTACGTGGGGTTTGGGGTTGTACACTTATTGAGATTCGTCTCACGGTTGTATAACCGCCACTTTCAGACCCCCGGCCCTAAACCCGGGAAGTGCACCTTTTCTTTTTGGAAGTCCGGGGAGCTGCTGTTGGTACCCAGTGGAGCTGCAGGTGAGTTCCAGAGATTCAAGCCAGAAATTCAGAAGCAGAATGGAAGAGGGCGACCCTTAGGTTTTTCCCTAGGGTGTTTTAGGGGTTGTATAACTTGGGTTATCCGATAGTGAAGTTAAGATAACCAAACCCCTGAACTTTTGTTTAAACGGTGATTGAGGATGTTAGTCTGTATTTATGTCTGTAATATGATGTTTGTATATTTGGTGTTGTATGAATATGTGGTTGCTGGATTGTTCTGTTGTTCTACCCCGTTGTCGTCATTATTTGTCCGGGGTTTTGTTATTCGCTTCCGCATGTGGCTCTGATGTTTGGGTTGGGTCGGCGACGTTCCTGGGACGTCGCATCATTTCGACCGGAGCAGGGGATGTCGCGAGCTCGTTGGGGTTCGGGGCGTGACAGAAGACACAGATGCATTGAAGACGAGGCTATTTTTCAGCTCGACCAGCAACAATTCTTGATCGCCGAGACATGGACTAGAAGCCAATGCTAAATAGATTCTGAAGAAATTGGTGCATATGAATGGCAAGAGAAGCCACAACAACTGCGAGGTTCTCATTGGATGCAAACTTCGATACTATTTTACAGAGTTAGTGAGTGAAAACATACAAGAAGTTTCGTTATTATTGGAAGGCAGATAAACATGAACCTCCTTGTATGGGATTTCAACGGAGCTGTGTTTGCTCTAATTCTTATCGCATCGTGTCATTAATTTTTCAGTCCCTATGCGCGACTATCTTATGTTGACTTGACTTGCGATTGCGAATTCATCAAACCACTTTATTGAGCCATTGGCGGCCTTCGGTGGTTCTTGACTGCTGGCGAAGAAATATTTCCCTAGGACATCGTTCCCCGCTTTCTACAGTACAAGTTCCCTTCTAGAGAGCAGATATTCATATCGCTCCCATTTTATATCTAAAAGGTTCATTGTAATCCGGACCTGATGTTCTGTTTAATGTTCACTATTGGGAAAATAAGGAAATTAAAGATGGAGCTCTCAGACTCGTTTACATGTTACATTTGGACCCATCTTCGCAAATTAAGTGATCCGTGTTTCTTGGTCTTTAGTCTTTACTTTTGCATTCTTTCCCATATGTCATATTTTTCTCCTTTCAAACTAAGGTCAAATCTTTATTGTGCCTCTTGAATCTACGATTAATGGTGGAATAGTTTCTCTTATTATCCTGTCTCATGATTCAGAGCTAAGCTCTTGAGGTACATCATTTATGCCTTTTGAATATATAAGCAATATGTTGGGATTTCGAGCAGCGGCGCACTGCCACTATTACGGTTCCAAGCTCGTCTGCACTAACGTGAAACTCGTGAGGTTGCGAGATGATGTCAGGCTCGATAATGGCTTGAGCTATTTGACCAAGTAATTTGGGCGAGTGGCTGGAGACCACCGGAACAAATGACGTGTGAAATTGACCGGGATTGAGTGCAAGTACTTTGGCAACCCTTGGTCCGGCTACTATTACTTTCATTCTCTTTGTTTTTACCGTCATTATGGCCCTCTTTGCTACTTACGGATATCATCATCCCAAGAATTAACCAACCTCAACAACTCAGTTTCGTAAACATAACTAGAGAAATCTTATTAGAGCAATGAAATTTGTGACCTACCTAGTTTCATTTCTAGATATGGCTTCGGCTGCTACCCTTAATTTAATTTAGATTGCTTAAAACTAACATTTTTGTTGCAGTTAAATCACGTGCGACCACATGGAACTAGTGCATGACACAATTTAACGTGCGATGAGGAGCATTACATTACTTTTAGGATTTAACATTTCCGGAGAACGTACTAGATCTCAACGCAGCCAATCGAAATTAGCGGACTGTATTTCATGTATATCATGATAGTTGACTGGAAAAGCAGCAGTCATCACTAATCAGACCATTGATGAAGTAGTCAAACCCAAAAGCTGCATGCACCACCTTTGGTCCGGTTTGGCGGGTACACGCTTGAAGAATTTTTATATTATCCAAACTTGACAAATGTTCTTGATTGAAGGACTTTCCTTTCGGTAGATAGACAGAACAGGTCTTAAAATTCTTTATTTAATCACCCTCTCCGTTAAGCATTGACAATTATGGATAAGAAACACATTAAACTACTCCAAGCATTCGTAACGATCAAAGTACGTACAATAGCTTTAAGTTGACTTGACTATGGAAAAATTACCAAAACAGTCATAAATCTATTACAATTATGTCAATTCAGTCATAAATCTTTTTTTTTATCAATTCAGTCCTAAACCTTTTGTATTTGTGCCAATTCAGCCCATCCGACCAATTTTGGCCGACCGGCGCTGACGTGGACGCCAACTGGCGTCGGCCAGATCCTTTTATTTTTTTTGAATTTTTTATATTTTTTTTTCCTTTTCTTCTTCTCTTGGCCGGTCCAGCGACTGGCCAGTGTCGTCAGCCACTGGGGAGGCTCGCCCTCTCCAGTGTGCCGGCGAGGGTGAGCCTCGACCTCGCCATCCTGGGCGAGGTCGACCGAGTAGCGGCCATGGCGAGGCCGCTCCACCTCCCCCAGATCTAGGCGAGGTCGAGCGGCCTCGCCATTGCCGCTGCTCGGCCGACCTTGCCCTCATCAGTGCCGGCGAGGGCGAGCCTCACCAATGGTCAGTGACCAGTGTTGGTCGCCGGCCTTAGCCCCTGGCCGGTTGCTGGTCACTTGACTGGCTAGGGAAAGAAGAAAAGGAAAAATAAAAAAATAAAAAAAATTCGAAAAAAAAAAGTTTAAAAATATCACGTCAGCGTCGGTCGACATCCACATCAGCGCCAGCCGGCCAAAATTGGCTAGATGGACTGAATTGGCACAAATACAAAAGATTTAGAACTGAATTGGCAAAAAAAAAGGTTTAGGACTGAATTGGCACAATTGCAATAGGTTTATGACTATTTTGGTAATTTTCCCACTTGACTACAAAATGCAAAATTGTTGTTCCAATGGTGCTCGACGATTTGCCGATTTCTAAAACTCCGTTTATGACAAAAATGGAATTTGTTCCGACAACGGTGTATACATAATAACGTCGGTAGTAAATTCAAAACATTTTTCATAAGTACAACATGACCAATAATTTGTTAGTTCAGTCAACTATATATAAATTACTAATGGATTAACAATTTTACGATCAGCAACTCCAAAGGTACCACTTATGTTTAGATTTTACAAGTGGGCGCATAATAATTTGGAAGTTATCAGTAAAATAACAAGCAAATCAACAGTTTTTAACAGCGTCTAATCCACGTGAGAATATGACTGCAAAAAAAATCCACATGAGAAAAAATTCGTCACTAGAACGGCTCAAAGTTGGACGGAGACCCTTAGTATGAGGACCATTTTGAACAGAAGAAAAGTGAAGGAACGCTGTTGAATTTCAAGTAAGAGTACAGGATTCTGATGGCATTTTCCTTCTGTCCTGCCAGATAGGACATTGTTTGCGATAGCTACTTCGAAATTTTTTCCTGTTTAATATCCTTCTAGTTACAAAGAGGATAAGTTTTTCGACGATTCTAGTGTTCTGTGAAACAAAATACGGAACACTGTTATGTGTTGTTGAATTCATGAAATGGTTGACAACTGTAAAGCCCCATTGTTAGCAAAAGTTGACGGGGCGATTTGCTTGTCTGTCACACGTCATTAACTTACAACCATTTTTAGAGAAGTACCATCATTATTTGATTCTTTCAAATTATTGACTATTCCAAAAAAAAATTTACCAGTATTTAATTTCTTAAGTTACCAATGTGTTAAAGTTAATAACTTTTATACGAGATTACCAACCTTAATTTCAGTTACTCACCAACGATTATTTTACTTTTTCAATTTACCAACCCTCTTAACGAGTCAAATACTAGCGTGATAAACTTACCACGTAAGAGTCTATAATTTTATATAAGAGTTAGCTTCATACTTTGGTAGATTTTCGGAATAACGGCTGATCAATAAATAATCAAATAAAGGTTGGTGACTGAGTTTAAATAAAGTTAATAATTACATATAAAAGCTTGTAACTTAAGTTCCACCAATAAATAACGTAATTGTTGGAATAGTTGGTAATTTTAAAAAGAAATTATCATTTCTTTCAAGAATTGATAAATTGAAACCATTGCTGAGCTCCCAAATAAATAATCATAAGTAATCAAAGCAGTATGAAATAATGAAAAAAAAAAAAGTTGGTAGGGAGGCTCCGATAAAAGTTGGTAGCTCAAACAACCTTGCGATAAGTTCATCACATTTTCCAACCATCACCGATCATCGCTGGTGGAGGCTACCGCCACTAGGGGTGTGCAAAAGAACCGGGACCCACCCGGAACCGCCCGGAACGGGATCGGAACCGGTGTGGAACCGCCCACCCGCCCACCCGGACCGGACCGGTAATATAACAATAATATAATATATTTTATTTTTTAAATTTTTAATTAAAAAAATCTGACCAAAAAATTTTTTTAAAAAAAGAAGAAAATTTGTTATCATGTTTGAAGCTCTTGTGTAGTTGGGATACCTTGGTCATTTTTCTCAATAATTAATAGGTACCCACTTGATTTATGGATGATATGGTTAATATAATCGATTATGGTGTAGGAATTGTATGAAAAGTTATATTGTTTTCCTTTTGTTCCGTTGATCCGATGTTAATCCATAGATCTTTTTTTTTATTTGTCCAGGAAAACTTATTGGGACCGGTTCCATGGACCCGCCCAAGAACCGGACCGGACCGGACCGGCGGTCTGGTTCTCGGGCGGGCCCATGGAACCGACGGGCGGTTCTCAGTTCCAATTTTTGGAACAGGTCCTATAGCGCGCGGTCCACAGTTCCGGGGTGAGAACCGCCCACCCGAACCATGCACACCCCTAACCGCCACCAAGTCCTCCACCCCTGCTCGTGTCTCTCACTATCCCATCTTTGTCTTCTACATTTCGCTTTCCTTTTTTCATAGAACATAATTAATTTCCTCTGATTTTAATATTATTGACTTTTACCTTTTTTTGTAACAAGAAAGATATCATCTTAGCATACCACATCTAACGTACTGAGAGTTGTTTAAGAAGGACTTGATAGAGAATGGGGTAGAGTTAAAGGAACCGATCCCAAAAAAAAATAAAAATTGACGGATCCAATTGCACAAGCAACAGAAGTGTAAATACCATAGACGCGGATCAATGAACAAAACGTCTTTTTAAAGGTAATGGAGAATTATGAAGAGAAGAACAAAGGAAAATACTGTTTTTCAAGTTTAATAACTGAACCTCAGTAGAAATCTTCATGGACGTTAGTGTCCGAATGACACTTTATCCCAAAATCGATAGTAAGCTAGCCTCCATGATCTGATAAATGCTAATGGACCACAAAATACCCAGAAACCAACCACAAATCCAAGCGGTATGCCCATGTAAAACCACTTACTCTCGCTATCATCGTTGTCACCCTTGTCATCAGTGTCACTTTCAGTTGGAACACAACCCGCTTCTTCCGTCCCGTTCGTGGCAATTGAGCAAGTTTTCTTGAGCGGAAAGCAAATTGTTTCCAGTGGCGGTCCGCACAATCCGGCATTGCCTTCGAAAGAACTTGCTGTAAAGGTGAGAAATTGTTTGACTGCTGGGATGCTTCCCACAAGTTTATTGTATGAGAGGTTCAGGGAGGAAAGAAAATTAAGGTCTGAAAGCTGTCTAGGAATCGTCCCATTGAGGTCGTTCCGTGAAAGGTCCAAGGACTCAAGCTGTTGCAAGTGTCCTAGGGATGGGGGAATTGGCCCTGAGAATCCATTGTTTGATAAGTTGAGGACATAAAGCGCTTTCAGATCCCCCAGAGTATCAGGGATTGGACCTTCTAAATTGTTGCATGAGAAGTCGATTATAGTGTAAAGAGTCAAGATCTTCATCAGCTCCACTTGCAGACCTTTGATGGTGACACTTACCGTGTCCTGATAATAGAGTCCAGTCAAGCGAAGGAATGGATACTGGATATCATTAATGTCTACATTAGCCTTCATAGCCTCCCAAGTTCTGAGGTATTGAGCAGGCAGAGTGCCACTGAAATTGTTGGAAGATACGTCCACAATTTGAAGCATCTTCCAAGTGCCATTAGTCTCTACACATCCAACCCCTCCATGGAACTTGTTGGATCGTAAAACAAGGACACGTAAACTTGCAATGCTCTTCAATTCACATGGATACACGTCATCAATCTGGTTGTTTCCGACATCTAAAACCTCCAAATTTGTGCAATTTGCCAATGACTTTGGGAACTTCCCTTGCAATCTATTACTGCTGAGATCCAAAGTCTTCAAACCACAATGTTCGGGGAAATTGATAATGCTACCATCCAAGGCATTATCTCTCAGATTTAATACCTTGAGAGACTCCATTACTAAGCAATCAGGTATACTTCCCGTCAAATTATTATGAGATAGGTCGAGCACCTCGAGATATCCAGCTTCGCAAATTGATTCTGGGATAAACCCCTGGAAATTGTTATTGGACAGGGAGAAGAATATTGCTGTAGAAAGACTCGTTCCAATAGCAAGTGGAATGACTAAAGTGAAGTTGTTACTCGAGAAGTCCATGTATGTGGCATGTGGCGGCAGTGGCAACGTTTGTCCACGGAGCCTGTTCTTATGGAGGTCAAGAACAAACAGAGTAGAAGTAAGATTAGGTGGCAGTGTTTCAATATCGTCTAGTAAATTAGACGAAAGATTGAGATACAGAAGATCTTGAAGCTTCCATATCCATTTTGGTATCTTGCCCTCAATTTGATTGTTAGAGAGGTCTAGAAATACCAATCTGTGTTGCCCAGCCAGGAACTCAGGTAAAGTCCTCAACTGGCAAGAAACCAAATTTAAAGTTCCTAGGTCAGGGAATGAAGACGCCTGGGAAGCAGTGGCATTAATGGAAAAACGATTGTAGGAAAGATCCAAATATAAAATATTTCTCATCTGCTGAACCAAATTAATGTGGAATGAACCACTGAAATTATTGGAAGAAAGTGAGAGGTACTTGAGCCCTTGGAGTTCCCATATAGACTTTGGTAGTTCTCCTCCTATATTGTTATTGCTCAAATCAAGTGTATCCAGTTTGTGCAATGTCGCGTTAAAAAATTCCTTCACTTGACCAGAAAATTGGTTGTTGGAAAGTTGTAGCTTCTGAATTGATGGAAGTGTGAACAAAGATGAAGGAACATTTCCTTCAAGTAAATTGAATCGCAGATCGAGAATAAGAAGAGTCAAGAGGGATTCCCATTGGGTTGAATTAATCTGACCAGTTAGCTTATTATGGGACAAAGTGATTTGTGTCAGATTCTTGGACTTGCTGAGTGATGGAATTGAACCGGTAAAATTGTTGAATGAGAAGTCCAAATAAGCCAGTTCGGAAAGATTCGCGAAAGAGCTTGGGATATTTCCACTAAAGCTGCTATTCACCAGTTCTATTCTTGACAGATTTCTGAGTTTACCAATTGAACCTGGGAGCCTCCCGGAAATACTCGTGAAACTAAGAACCAATGTCTGAAGAGAACCATTCTCTGGAAATTCTGGCAAAGAACCCTGAAGAAGTTGGTTGAATGACAGGTCAAGGGTCTGAAGTGTTTGCACGTGGAAGATTTTTCGAGGAAATTCTCCCTGCAGGCCACAATTACTGAGATGCAGAGCAGTTAAATTGGAGAAGCGGCCAAAGAACTCCGGGACGGTGGTAGACAGATTATTGCCGTCCAATTTAATCACTGACAGAGAACGAAGATTCACAAGGGAAGAGCAAGACTCAATGGGACCCGATAGATTACAATTCATCATGCTCAACACTTGAAGTTTCGGCAGTGAAGAAGACAAGGCATTGCACCATTCACTGCCTGGAGCAGACACGTTCACTCCATCAAGGTACAACTCTCTTAGCTCGCTAAGATTCGCAGCAAGCATCTTTAGATTCGGATTCTCCAGTTTCAGTGGAGTGAGTCCAGGAAAATAAATCAGGGATACATCAAGAGTAACCAACCTTGTCAAACGTGATATTCCAATTGGAACCTGCCCTGCGAAACCCGCATTTGAAAGATTCAGGTAGACCAAATTGATGAGATTACCGAACCCAGATGGAATCTCCAAAGACGGGAAGCGGTTGTAAGCCAAATTCAGCCTCTGAAGATTATTGAGCCTGAAAAGACTCGATGAGTCGTTAAGTCCACCAGTGATGCTCTCGAAGCTCAGATCAAGACCCGTGAATCGGCCACCTCCGCAGGTCACGCCGTCCCAAGAATCATTGCTCTGATTCCATGTGACCAATTTCGCGGACAAAGAAGCGTTGAAGTTGAGGCTATTCTTCAATTCCAGCAACAGCGATTTCTGTTGATCGCCAAGACACTGGCCCGAAACCAAAATCCTGCCTATGCTGAAGGGGTTGGTTTGTGCGAGTATTAAGACCAGCCATAAGAGGAGCCAAATCCTCATTTGTTTCGAGCAGATCAGAAGGCACTCGTGTAATCGAGAGAGCCAGCTACTCCGAGTTCAAGAAATCGAAAGCCCATAAACATGTCGACCTTTAGAGAGAGGGATCTGGAAAACTTCGTGCGAAATGAGCAATTTCAAGAACAGAGAATTGCAGGTTGGAGGAGGAGGAGGAGAACAGGGGACGGTTCAGATTGGGAGCAGGGAGCAGTCAAAGTACTCGCCTGCCGGAGGGGACGATTTTGTCAAATGTTTACGTTAGCCGTGGGACTGATGATGCTACTTTCTTCGCGGACTCATGTGTAGGGAATAGCAGCAAAAGCGCGTTTTGTGTTTGTCGGCATTTCTTTATTCGTTTGCCGATTTCTTGATGCCAAATTCTTCTCAATTTCAGACGCTGGCCAAACCCGGAAAAAATCAAACTTCGGTTGGGTGGGATATGACCAGCTTTGGGAACTGGAATGCGAGCTAGTCAATGACGAAAATAGAGATAGTTAACAAGTGCCCAAATCCGAAGTTTGGTTTAGGGTTTGGAAAGATTGGGACATTGCGCTTCAAGAAGCGTGAGGTTTTTTTGTGTTTGGTCCATGCCCGTCGTAACCCGCAGGAGCCAAGATTGAATTGGAGATGGATTCGGTTTTCATGTGAGTGGACCCGTTTTTTATTTGATTGGAGATGGATTCAGCGGATGGATGAAACGGTCGCTGAAAATATCGCCTGATTTCAACCAAAATAAAGTACCTTTCCATCACTCGTTGAAGCTTGATAGCCGATTGAAAACGCAAATTTTCTATCGATGATAATTGTTGTTTTCTTATTTGCGCTTCGGTCTACTTAAGGGTTCTCATTATTTTAGTAACATTGACTAGTGTGACACCATCGTTGTTAAGAAATTGAAGTGAATATTAATTTAATTGTATTGTGGCGGTCCGTAATGGGAATGTAACTGTCGGGCTGACTTCCGAGCTAGATGTAAGGTAATTAACCATTGTCCAAATTTTCTTTCTTTTGCCCCAGTGTCATCTAGCAGAAAAGTCTCGACCATGTGCTAGATTGAAATGTCCAGTTTTGACCAAGACTGATTTCCAAGTGGGGTTTGGAATATTTGTCAGCAAGTATGAACCTAAAACTTGTAAAAGAGAAGTACAATCAAATCATAAAAATGTAAAAGAACACAATTGAATTCCAAATTTATGAAAAAAAGTGTAACGAAGTGCTTCCATTAATTTCTTCTATTTTGACGTGGCATTTTATTTTTATTATTTTGGAGAGCATGGAGTGCTGATGCGGCAAAAGTGGGCACCGCATTAAAAAAAGATATATAAAGAAAAAAGTAGGAGAATAGAGTGAGTAAATAAGTAAAGAGAGAGGGGGGAGAAAATAAGAAAATATTCGGTGATTAGTAATTACCACGTCATTAGTCTATGCGACACACGTAAAATTAATCAGCTCCATTAAAGATGTGACACGTGTCATCTGATATGGACTGGCTAAAAATAAAAAATTAAAAAAACGTTCTTTTCTCTCTCCTCTGGCCAACAAAAAAGGGCTGAACAACAATAAATGCTAAATATAAAAATCCCGATTAGAACCCTGTCTCTCCTCTTTTCAATTTTCAAGGACTTCTTTACCTCCTACTCTCCTAAAGAAGAACAACGAAGACACACTCTCTCTTTCTCTAGTACTCCCCCTCTGTCTCTACCTTTGCCTCTACCAAGTGCCCTGCCGGTCACTCCTAGCTCAGATCTGCCTCCAATACGTCGCCTCCCCCAAGATTCCCGCTGGTTGTAGCTACTAGATCCCAAGGCCCCTCTGCCTCTGTTGTCGTCTCTAGAGCCCCATTGGCGGTTACGATTCATTAATTAACTCTTCTCTTCAGTCTTTCTTTCTCACACATGCACGATCACGTTGACGCGCAATGGACAGCACCAAATCCCCAGCCGTTTCCAACGCAGGGATTGAGCACAAGGTCTACACTTGCATCGGTTTCTTGGGGAACCCTAATGATGTATACTACGATCGCACCATCTCTCTCAACCTCAGCAACTTCTTCCGAGCCTCCTTCCGATTGTGTCCCTCCGCAATATAGCGTGTGTGCATGTTATTGAAGGAAGAAGGCTTTGTCTATGTTATACTTGTGAACTGAGAGAGAGAGAGAGAGAGAGAGAGAGAGAGAGAGAGAGAGAGAGAGAGAGAGAGAGAGAGAGAGAGAGAGAGAGAGAGAGAGAGAGAGAGAGAGGAGTTAGCTAATCAATCGTCGCCGCCAATGGGGCTCCGAAGGCGACGATAGAGGTGGAGGGGGCTTTGGATCCAACAACTGCGACCGGTAAGGCTCTTGGGGGAGGTAACATGCCAGAGGCAAATTTGAGAGGAGAAAGAGAGTTTTAAGTGGGATTTTAATTTTTAGCATTTATTGTTGCTCAGTCCTTTTTTGCTTGCCACAAGGAAAAGAAAGCTTTTTTTATTTTTTTTTATTTTTTAGCCAGTCCATGTCAGATGACACAAGTCGCCCCTTGAGTAGTGTTAACTAGGCTCACGCGCCACATAGGCTGATGATGTGGTGGTTACTAATTACTGAATAATTTCAAGAGAGAGAGAGAGATTTTGCATTTTTCTAATATGTCGTTCACTTAGATCCACATCAACTCCAAATTTTATTGAGCATATAAAAAATTCCGAGTTAATTTTTTTCATGGAAGTAATTAATGAAAATACTTTATTGTAATGGACAAATTTAGGATGAGATTGAACTATCTAAAAGTTCTTACACTTGGTCGTACTTTTGTTATAAGATTTAGGACTTATGATATACTTGATCCTCAATATTCCTTAGTTTTTTTTTTACCACCCGCCTGAGTGGCGCTGCTGGAGCGCGCACTCTTCCTCTCGCAAAAGGTTGAGTGTTCGAATCTCGAGTGCCGCAGGGTGACTTAACCGGTGCACGTGTGTGGTGGCTAGCACGTGTCGCCCCCAAGGTTTACCTCCCGGCTGTCGGCCGTGCGGGGGTTCTCTGGGTCACAAAAAAAAAAATTCCTTAGTTTTCTTATTTGGTAGATAAATAATGTTGCAAAGTACGATTTTCAAATCCGACCTTAAGGGCCTTCAACTAGTTTCTAATAGCATTATGGCATTAGGTTTAGACTTCACCAATTGAAAAGCATTCCATCTTAGTTAAAATAATCATCACTAAAGAATTTTCTCCATTGCAATTTTTCACTCCAAATAACAACTTCATTACTCACAAAACCTAATCATTCGATTTTACAAGTGGCCGCATAAATGTTTGTAAGTTACCAATGAAGTAAAAATTTTACCATCAACAAACCCAATAATAACTTACCGTTTATTTTAGTTTTTACAAGTAGGCGAGTGAGTATTTCTAGGTTGTTGATGAATGAACAATTTTTCCATTAACTAAACACAATAGTAGATGACCACTTGTTTTTAGATTTTACAGGTGAGTGCATAAGCGTTTGTAAGTTATACATTAAATACTGATTTTACCATCCACAAGCCCCGTAGTAAATTACCGCTTAGTTTAGTTTTTATAAGTGTGCGCGTAAGTATTTGGAGGTTTGAAATAACAATTTTACCATCCGCAAAACCCAATACTAGATTATCATTTGTTTTTAGATTTTAAAGTAGGCACTTAAGTGTTTGTAAGATACCTATGAACTAACAATATCTACTATAATATCGACAAACCCAATAGTAGATCACGACTTGTTTTTAGATTTTACAAGTGGGCATGTAATTGTTTGTAAGTTATTAATGAACTAATTATTTTATCAACCAAAAAGCCAATAGGAAGAGTGCAATAACTTTTATTGCAATAACTTTGTTACGGTGCTTACTTGAGTGCAATAACTTTTATTGCAGTCACTTGAATACTATAACTTATGTACGGCACGCACTTGTCAGGATCCTCCCGATAGGGGAAGAATGAGTTTAGAGGTAATGTCGAGGGTCCTCAATCCATGCGGTCTCCCAAACTTTTACCTTGCGTGACATTGGAAATTTCATTTTAGTCGAGTAATCCTATGAGAATTCGACACTACTACTCTATTAGGCTTGGCTAGAAGCCAAATGAGATACAATAATATATCTCACTTCCTATGTAATCAGAGATATAAAAACGGGGACTCGATTACACTAGTCATCTCGCTATTGCCTTTTCGTCACCTAAACTTGATTGTTTGTCAACTAAAATGTGTGCAAGGTCTTTCTACCAAATTATGAATCCAAAAAATTCTCGTCCACTAAGTATCCATAAAATGTTTTTATTTTTATTATGATTCTAAGATGTAACCTACCATTTAACTAGAACAAACAAGTCCCCACACAAAAGCAATAAAAAGAATCGCAATAAATTCAACAAGAACAACAATAAAAGAACGAGTAAAACTATTGAATGCAATAAATAAAGCAAACTAATACAAGTCGATCAAAAATATAACACGGCCTTATTATTAAGCCCCAAGATAGCAACCCTCGTGAGCTAAATTCAAATCGAATCCAATTTTTCTAAGAGACTAAAATATTTAAATCTAAACTAAGCTAAATCTAGCACTTAAATTTAACAGCTTAATCAAGGTCTCTGTTTCTAACCATTTTTCAATTTTTTTTCGAAATTTTGATTTTTGAATTAATTTTATTCTTGTATTCTATTTTCATCATGCACCTTGTTAAAGTCTGCGCGATCAGTTTTTGAATTTTTCCGAATTTTTTTGTGTTTTTATATATTTTAAATTTTTAGAAAATGGGGACTCGGACCGAACCCCTTAGGCCGGGCAGGAATATGGGCAGCACGATGGTCTCACGGATCTGGGCTAATATGGGCACAATTGGGCTCTCATATTGAGCCCTCTTTTCAATTAGGAAAATAAGCCTATCTTTCTGAAAATCAGATTCAGCCCAAACCCATCTAACCTAAGTTAAGCCCAAACTAATACTAAGCCCAAATTCAGTCAAGATTTGAGACTGTCACAGACCCAAATTCGAATATGGAAACCACCCAAGCCCGGTCATGAATATCGCCAGAAATGAAGGTCGAGAACCATAACTCCGGATCACGTACTCATCGCGGACCGCCGTGGAAAATCACCGGGACATAGCACAAAGAACAAAGACGTATAATGATTCAGAAATGTTCTCGGCCATTCTGAAAACACGAGAACTCATGCTTAATTGACTTGAAAATTGATTAATATCACTTAATCTATGTCAACGTACTTTCGGATTCAGAAAATGACAGAAACTAATTCGCCTTGAAACCTCATAGACATTTTGTCAAACAGGTTGCAGTCAATCGATTAAGGAGCAGGTTTTTTGCTATTTGAAACTCGTGTTTGTGGCCACACGCAAACGAAATTAACATGTGAAGTTGATAATCAAATACACAACTCTAATATGACCGATCCTAACCGAAGCAAAAGAAGCTTTACATTCACTTCACCGCTGCCAGAACCATAGCACGAGATTACCTTGTAAATGAATACAAGCTAAGTCGCAGTAGGCAGTCCAATCAACTATTGGGGGCTCTCTCATGATCGTCATCAGCTGAAAGGAAGACCGGTGGAAGAGCTTCAAGCGAGGTTTGGCCACTTCAATCTTCACGGCCGCGAAACAGAGTAGAACAGGACCTTCTCGGAGACGGCAGTCCGGCGATGGCTACATCACCTTGGGCGCTGCGATGAGCCAGAAACGAGATAGAAGTCTCTGGAAAAAAAATTTCCTGAGCGAAATCCAAAATGAGCTCCGATTGGAAATCAAGGACTGAAGTTTTATGGATCAAAGTGAGCCGATTGAAGTATTATGGGTCAAATTCATGCATATAGGATACAGCTTGCTAGTTCATGTACATTAGTGAGAAAAATCATAAAAATTGCATCTTTGATTGTCATGTGGCATATAGGCTATTCATGATCACCTAGGTAGTTGCAACTGGAAAGATTAAAAAATAAGGACATCTTAGAAGCATGCTAGGTGACCTTTTTTCCTTTGGTCTTGGCATGCTAGGCGACTTTGCATCTTAGATTACGTGAGTTTTGATTAATTCATGTTCGTCTAAATTAATAGGGTGATTTCGACCATATAGCGCTATTCTCGATATGTAGGGAAATTTTAGGGTTTTAAATAGTGTTTATAAAGTTAGACAAAAGAAAAGACAAAAAGAGAGAGATTAATTGCATCTTAATCACATGTCGGCAACTTCTGCATCCCAGTGTTAGATAGTTCGCGATATTTGATTCATGCATGATGGCTCAGGCATGTTCGGAACTTAGACTGGGCATCTCATATTCATTTTAATCTAGTGCATTTTTACTTTTGGTTTATAGTTCACGACACTCTTCTCCCTGGGCTCAATAACAAGGCTTTGTTAAGTTTGCCCTATATTGTTCGGGTCCTTTATTTTCCTAGTACTTTATTTGCTTTATCTTTATTATCATTTGATTTAATGTACAATGCTTGAACCCGCATTCATGATCACCTTTTTTCTTTTTTGTTACATGATTAGAGGATACTGGGAAAATAAAATTGAGAAGATTGCTAGCAAAAAAATTTCGCAAAAGAGAAAAGGTATTGGTAACAAATGTTAGATTTATCTGGTATAATCAAGTCCCCAAACTCACAAATCTTCGGTTTGCAAGAGTAAAGTGAGCTCCTACGTCTTACTCGGGCTCCTAACCGCCCATAATTGATCAGTGCCAGCTCCAAAGCAAATTAAACTAAGTGATTGAATTGGAAAACCAAGTCGCAACTGGTAGGACTTGGGAGTGTCGATGCTAGGCGTAAGCGCCACCTTGGAAGAGGAGCCATTAGCGCTCGCTTAGCAACCGGTAAACATCCCTAAGCTATGTCAACCTCAGGAGGGTTGCAACATTACGTATGATAATTTGTCACTTAAGTTCCTTCAGTAAATGATGGTAATTGTTGGAATAGTCAGTAATTTAAAAAAGAATTGATAAGTTTGCGTAAAAACATTGGCAAGTTTAACCCATTGGTGAGAAATAAATATAAATAAGCTATCAAAACCGTAAGAAATAATAAAATAGATGATGGTGAGTGGACTCCAATAAGAATTGGGAGCTCGATCCACTTGTGATAAGTTCTTCACATTTTTCAACCATCACCAATCATCGCCGGTGGTGATTGCTGCCACCAAGTCCACCTCTCCTCGCGTCTCTCTCGCTCTCTCCCCCTTGTGTTCCACATTTTACTTTGCTTTTTCTATAGAATAAATCAGTTGCTTTTGATTTTAACATTATTGACTTTAACCTTTTATGATAATAAATAAATGTGAACATAGCATACCACGTCTAACATACTAAGAGTTATTTTAAGGACTTGATTGAGAATAGGGTAGAGTTAGAGAAGTTGATTCAAAAAAAGAAACGAAATGAAGAATCCAATTTTGCACAAGCAAATTTGAAGGATCCAATTGAAGGTTTAGGCCACGTACCTACCTTTGAATGGTCATTTCTACGCGAGACACGGACCTACATTTTTTCCCAATGGGTAAGCAAGAGTTATATTGATCGGTAAATAGAACTGCCATTTAGATGGTGATGAAGAATTATGAAGATAAGAAAGAACGAAAATACTCTTTTTCAAGTTTAGTAATTGAACCTCAGTGGAAATCTTCATGGACGTGAGTGTCTGAACAACACTTTATCCCATAATCGATAATAAGCAAACCTCCATGATCTTATAAACACTATGGGACCACAAAATATCCAGAAGCCAACAACAAATCCAAACGGTATGCCCATGTAAAACCACTTCCTCTTGATATCATCATTGTCGCCATCATCATCTGTGTTGCTTTGAGTTGAAACATTACCCGCTTCTTCTGTCCCATTCGTTGTAGTTGAGCAACTTTTGTTGAGCTGAAGCCCGCACAATCCAAGGTTTCCTTCGAAGGAACTTTTGGAAAACGTGAGAAACTGTCCCCTTGTCAGGATGCTTCCCACAAGTTGATTGTTTGAGAGGTTCAAGAACGAAAGGAAATCAAGATTCTCAAGTTGAGCCGGTATGTTTGCATTGAGGTAGTTCCATGACAGGTCCAGCGACTCCAGCTGATCCATATTCCCTAAAACAGGAGGAATTGAACCCGAGATGGCATTATGCGATAGGTTGAAGAAATAAAGTGCTTTGAGATCTCCAAGCGTGTCTGGTATTGGACCCTCCAATCTATTGCCTGAGAAGTCGATCGATGTGAAAATAGTCAGAATCTTGACCAGTTCTACCTTCAAACCTTTGAAGGTTACACTCACTGTATCTTCATAATAGATCCCACCACTTTGGGGTAACACATATTGTAGGTGATTGAAGTCAACTTTGGCCTTCATAGCCTCCCAAGATGCGAGGAGACTTGCGGGCAGCGTGCCACTGAAATTGTTGGAAGATAGGTCAATGATTTGCAGCATTTGCCAGGTGCAGGGACTATGCGTACATCCAATTTCCCCGTGCAATTTGTTGGATCCTAAAACAAGGACACGGAGACTTGACATAGCATTGAAATGACATGGAAATGTCCCTTCTATTTGATTGTCCCCGATGTTCACAATCTCCAACGTCGTGCAATTTGCCAACGACAACGGAATTTGGCCCTGTAGGAAATTCTCACTAATATCCAATGTTTTCAGACCGCATGTTGTTGGGATGTTTAGCGGAATATTGCCACTCAACTGGTTATTTCTCAAATTCAATATCGTGCGGGACGCCATCATTAAACAATCAGGAATAGTTCCGTTTAGATGGTTATGCGATAAGTCAAGCACTTCAAGAAAAAGAGCTTTGCAAATTGACTTCGGTATGGACCCATGGAAATTATTCTTCGAAAGGGAGAAGAAGCGTGTGTTTGATAGGTAGTCATCAATGTTATCCATAATAACAGAAGTTATGTTGTTACTTGAGAAATCCAAGAAGAAAGCGAATGATGGCAAGGGTAGCATATTCCCTCGGAGCATGTTTGAATGGAGGTCAACGAAATCCAGACGTAATGTAAGATTGCCCAGAGGTGTTTCCAAATCTTCAAAGAAATTAGAGGAAAGATTGAGATACAAAAGTTCTTCTGGCGTCCATATCCATTGTGGTATTTTCCCTCGAATATAATTGTGGGACAGATCTAGGTATTCCAATTTGGACCTGTTAGCCAAGAACTGAGGCAATGTCGTCAACTGGCAGGAAGCCAAATTTAAGTTTACAAGGTCAGGGAATGAAGAGGGCTGGGAAGCCGTATTTGTGGCATCAATGGAAAAACGATTGTAGGAAAGATCCAAATAAGATAGATTTCTCAGCTGCTGAACCAAATTAATGTGGAATGAGCCACTAAAATTATTGGAAGAAAGTGAGAGGTCATTGAGCCCTCGGAGTTCCCATATAGACGCCGGTAGTTCTCCTCCTATATTGTTGTTGCTCAAATCAAGTGATTCCAGCATTTGCGATGGAGCATTAAAAAATCCCTTCAATTGACCAGAAAATCGGTTCTTGAAAAGTTGAAGCTCCTGAATAGATGGATGTGTAAACAGAGATGAAGGAATATTTCCTTCAAGTAAATTGAGTCTCAGGTCGAGACTAAGAAGACTCGAGAGGGATTCCCATTGTGTTGAATCAATTGGACCAGTTAGACTGTTGCCGGACAAAATGATATATGTCAGATTCTTGGACTTGCTGAGTGATGGAATTGAACCAGTAAAATTGTTGAATGACAAGTCCAAAAAAGACAGTCGCGAGAGATTGGTGAAAGAGCTTGGGATATTTCCATCAAAGCTACAACCCCTCAATTCTATTCTGGACAGATTCCTGAGATTACCAATTGAATCTGGGAGCCTCCCGGAAATATTCGAGTAACTTAGAGCCATTGTCTGAAGAGAACTATTCTCCGGAAATATTGGCAAAGAACCCCAAAGGAGTTCGTTGGCTGATACGTCAAGGGTTTGAAGTGTTTGTACCTGGAAGATTTCAGGAGGAAATTTCCCCTGTAGGCCACAATAACTCAAGCTTAGAGTTTTCAAGTTGGAGAAATTCGCTAAGAAACTGGGAACTGTGGTGTTCAAGTGGTTGCCAACGAGTTGAATGACCGACATATTAGCCAGACTCATAAGAGAAGCGCCGATAGGACCGGATAGAGAACAGCAAGACATGCTCAACACCTCAAGTTTTGGCACTGAAGAAGACAAAGTGTCGCACCACTCACTTCCCTCGGTAGACACATTGACCCCATCAAGGTACAGCTCTCTCAGCTCCCCCAAATCCCCAATCAGCGACCTCAAAGAGGGCTTCTCAAGGAACAGCATAGCCGGTCCAGAGTAATAAGGACCAGAGAGATCAAGAGTACGTAGCTTCGTCAGGCGCGATAGCTCCGCCGGAATCTGCCCGCCAAATCCGGCATTGGACAAGTTGAGATGTACCAAGCAGTTGAGATTCGCGAGGCCGAACGGGATCGCTAAGGAGTTGAAATCGTTGAACGCCAAGTTCAGGCTTCGAAGGAACTCGAGCCTAAAGAGGCTCGACGAACGGCCGATTCCACCAGAGATTGACTCTTCGCTCAAATCGAGTCCCACGACAAGCCCGTCCTTGCACGTCACGCCGCTCCATGAATCAGTGCTTCGGTCCCACCGTACTAGCTTGGACGATGCGGAGGTGTTGAAGACAAGGCTGTCTCTCAGCTCGAGCAAGAGTGATCTCTGGTCGATGCCGAGACACTGGGCTGAAGCTGAAGACGTAGCAACGTCGGAGAAGGTGGAGATGGTGGATATCGCAAGAAGAAGCCATGAGATGATCGAACCATTCATCGGAAGAGGTTGAGGAAGAGAGCGGGAAGAGGGAACAGGGAAGAGAGACTCAACCGAAACAAAGTCGAACACTTTGGGAATGGAGGAGTCTTCTAAGGAAAGTGCAAAGCCTGTGTTGTGTTGATATTCGGGATGTCATCATTAGTCACCAAAGTTTGACTTATTTCACTTTCGACAATACAAGCACAAATATTCTTTGTTTAACATACTTTCTCAATCGAAACAAAGGGCCATATTTTATTTTCAATGAGAAAAGGGAAAATAAAATAAATCTACCTAAAATGTTGAGATTAGGACTTGGGATCCCTTTGAAATATTTTTGGCTTATCTTATTTGAACATCATAAAACAAATGATATTATGTGATCGATTTTGTTTTTGTACATCACATTAACATGTAGCGATCCATTAAAAGTAAATAATGGATATATATGTCATAGCATTTGATCATAACACCAAAATACATATATTATATACTATTTCTTTTATTAAATAAGTAGATTCAAGAAAAGAAATAAAACGATTTACTTATATTTGGATTTAATTGTAAATATTCTAAAGGATTAATACCTTAAATTGGTACGCTTGTGACAAATTTACACCAAACTAATTTTTTGATCACGAAAAATCCTAAACTGATACACCCATGACAAATTTACTCAAAACTAATTTTTTAATCATAAAAAACCCTAAACTGGTATACCTGTGGTGAATTTATCCTCCGTTAAATTAGATTAATACCAAGAAAAATCACAAATTGATAAACATATGACAAATAGAGGGGTAAAATCCCAAATCGGTACATCTGTCAATTACCACGTGTCATCCAACTGAGCAATTTAACGGTAAAATTTAACAGAAACTAATGAAGGGTAAATTTATCACAGATGTATCAGTTTGGGGTTTTTCGCGATATTAACCTTATTCTATAGTACTATCAAAAAGCAAAAATGTATAAACTATAGAATCAGAAAATACAATGTATTAATCATGACAAATGAAATAGAAAAATACAGTAATATGTTCAAAAATAGAATGAATAACCAAATAAGCAAAAACTAATAATAAATTTCTCTTATATTAAACTGAAAGGAAAAAATAAGAAGAAAAAAAAAGGAAAAAGGCATATGTAAAACGAGGAAAAATGGGCGATGTCTTTACTTCGAGTGGTATAAAGGAAAATAAAAAGAGGGAAAAATCCGAAAAGATTTAAAAATATTAAACGAAAGAAGAGAAAAAGCGAACTGCAGGCACATGGAATTGATCCATCGTGCACGCTGAGAAAAGTACCATGGCCCCCCTCCACCGGGCTATTACCATTCGGCGCGTGGAATTGATCCATCGTGCACGCTGGGATTGTACCATGGTCCACCTCCACTGGGCTATTTAATTGAATAGTAAGTGTGTGTGTTAGTTGGCTGAAGGAACAATCGACGTACGACGCACGGCAAAGGCTGATAGTCGCCCCGGGTTTTCTCTTTTGGTATTGCACATTGATATATTTAAAGGTTTTCTTCCTTCCTTTTTTTCTTTGTTTCTTTGTGAGTTTTGCTATGCTAAGAGTGGTCTGAGAGAGATTCTTTGGGCTTTTGCTGTTTTTTTTTTCTTACTGTGCAGTCAAGTGCCGGGTTAGCTTACAATAAGACTCGAAACCAAGACCATAAGAAGAGGAACAAACTTCCTTACTATTTAAGACAACACATTATTGTTGGATTTTTAGTGTAATTAAATTGTCGATCTTTCAACAAGAGAAAGAGATCCTATTGAGTAATTCATAAATAAAAATCTACTCACAAATGAGCGCCACATTAGCTATGGTCTATATCTTCTCCAAATGAAAGAAAAAATGAGCACCACATTGTATGTTCACTTACACACTTCTCGAGGGCTTGTCCTGCATGAAATGGGTCGGATAATTGCTAAGCCTTTCAAAATGGATTATAGACACATTTCTTAACTCATATTTGATGGGTTGAGTTATTATATGGGTTAGCTATATTCAGTAAATATGTTATAAATGGATATAGAATGGCAAAACCCAAAAATTTATAAATATTAAATGGTTTCACAGTTTACCTAAATCTAACCACATTCGTGACTTTCTCTTTACTTTTTGTGAGAAAATAATAGACTCCTCATACTATTCCAAGTTCAAAGAAGTCTTGGTGGGCCCGCAAGATGAGCCCGACTTCACCTTTATTAAAAATATTAAGACGGCTTCTATTTTTCTCATTATTATTTTTTTATTTTTATTAATATTGTAAGTTTCGCCCGTTAGTTATTGGAGTATATCTTTCCTTGATTGCATTTGGCATTTTCATTTTTACGTAATATTCTAATCTTAGTTCTTGTCATTACAATCCATTGTCAGTATAAATTATCTTATTAAACATCTTACAGTTCATTTAATTAAAATTTCAATTCCTCCGCGTTGTTTGTTGCTTTAATTTTATAAATTCACTATCAAGTACTAACTTTCTCTTACTCTTCATTATGAATCAGTATAAAAATAAAAAATTCTATGCAATGCTTATAGTCTAAATAACGATTTTATCCTACTAACATATATATATATATATATATATATATGAAGAGCTTAAAGTGGGTTAATTAGGTGGATATTGATTTTCATAGGATGAATTAAATATGAAAGTATTTTAGTAAATGCAGTCGAGTACATGTATGAGTTACTAACGGTGGAAATTCAACTTGAATTGTGGCAAGCTAAACTAAATCACCCCACGGTGCTCAACTTTGGCTACCTGATGAATAAGTGCTCGACTCGGGCGCTCACAGCTGCCTAGACACTTGACAATGACTTTGCTCATTTATGACGCTCGCAATTGCAAGAAAGTCCAACACATCTATGGTACGTAGGTGTTGCAGATTGGAGCACTAATGGCACCGGAGAAAACTCTATTTTGTGTTTTTCTTCATTTGGAATTGAAAAGGGACAAAAAAACATAAAATAGAAAAGCACAAAAATAGACTAAGACCAAAACCAACAAACAAACAGTAGTTTGATCTTGACAAAGAAGCAGAACCAATGACCACGATCAAGAAGGATGCACGAAGGAGTGAAGCTACAGAACAAAGAGGCTCGACTTTTGGTAGACTTCACCAGCACAAGGATGTTTGCGACATGACTGATGAGGCCACAGAGAAAGGACAACTTCCTCTGACGACGAGGGAGAGTCCATCGACTCTCGAGATAGAGCTACCCTAAGAGACAACGTGAGCGACAAGCAGATGCCAGCCAATGAAGCACTGTTGATGACGAGGACTTGTTGCGGTTGCTCTCGATGATGAAAATACTCAAATGTTACATCTTTACTTTAATGAGTTACAATTAAGAGGTTTTTATATCCGAACAATATATACAAGAAAGGAAGTAATCTAATCTAATAAGGATATTAGTTGTCCTAGGAGATAACGAAATGTCAAACAAAATTCCTAACATCTAATAATATTTCTAACAATATCTTTTAATATTGAATTCTTTAATATTCATAAATATAAAAGCCCATAAAAATGACGACCTGGGGGAGAGGGATCCGGAAAATTTTGTGCAAAATGGGCAATTTCAAGAACCGAGAATTGCGGGGAGGAGAGGGAGGAAAACAGGGGATGGTACAAATTGGAAACAGGGAGCAGTCAAAGTAAACGCCTGCTGGTGGGGACGATTCTGTCTAGTGTTAACGTTCGCTACGGGATTGATGATGTTACTTACTCTGCGGACACTTGTGTAGGGAATAGGAGCAGAAACGCGTCTGTCTGTCGGCTTTTCTCTATTCGTTTGCGGATTTCTCGGTGTCAATTTATGTTATGCTGGCCAGACCAAGAAAAATCAAACTTCAATGAATAGGATATGACTCGCTTAGGGGATTGGAATATGAGCTGTGGTTCGTGATGAAAATAGAGATTGTCAAATAGTGCCCAAATCCAAAGGGTGGTTCAGTATTAGAACGATCCAACTATTGCGCTTCAAAAAGCGAAGGATTTTGTATTTGATCCATACTCGTCGTTGCCACTAAAGCCAAGATTGAATCAGAGACGGATTCGATTTTCATGGGAATGGGCCTGTTTTTTGGATTGGAGATTGTCGACGGACAAAAGGTTTTTGAGAATATCACAAATTCTCGATTAAAAGAAAATACCTTTCAGATCACTTGTTAAAGCTTGATAACTAATTGAAAACGAAAATTTTCTATTGACTGATAGTTGTTCTTTTGTTGATGTGTGCTTGTGTCTACTTAAGTGTTCCTCCTATATTAGTGATCTTGACTAGTGTGCAAATGATTCTTAATAGCAGACTCAATTTAATTATATCGCAATTGTATTGTGGGTCTGCACTGGCATTGGGAACGTATTTGCTGGGGCTGACGTAGACTCAAGCTAATGCCATGTCCAAATTTTCTTTGCTTTTCCACATTAAGTAATGTCATCTTGGACAAAGTCACAACCACATGCAAGATTCTCTTAGAATGAATGTCCAGTGATTACCGAGACTGATTTCCAAGTTTTGTTGGGAATATTTTTCAGCGGATACATAAAAGAGGTCTAATCGATCGAGTCGGTATTCACATTTGAATCGGACTAAACTTGAAAATTTAAGACTAGACACTTTATTCAGACTTGATCTCGTCAGACATCAACTTATTTGGATTGAGTTTGACTCGTGAAATTTTTTTTATTAACTTGAAATGACTAAGTTTGATTCGACTCAGTTATCATAAATGCGTATTTGTCGGATCTTGATTCAAGCTTGAGCTCAAATTCGACTTTCATAAAATCTGAACAAATGAGGCTCAGACTTGACTCATTCCTGCACTTTGAACTCGTAAATAATCAAGGCAAGCTCGAGTAGCTTGATTGGTTTGCACATAAAGAAGCAATTAAAACCTGATTTCGAAGAAGCATGTGACAAAATGTTGGTAAAGCGCATAATCGTTTCAATCTTGAGTGTTGCGTATTTCATTCTAGTTGAGTTTTGTCTTCGAACGGGGTTAAATCTATTTTTAATCCTTCAATTCATAATTTGTGTGATCAGGTCCTCGAGCCGACAACCCGTTACCACTACGATGCAAAGTTGGAGTCCACCATGACCGCTTCTCCGAAGGTCAAGCCCATCGCTTCACATTTTCCAACCCTTGCCAATGGTCGCTGGTGGTGGCTTCGGCCACCAAGTCGTCCGCCCCTTCTCGCATCTCTCGCTTTTCCACCTTTGTCTTCTACATTTGACTTTCTTATTTTTCTTAAACTAAAACTAGTTTCTTTTGATTTTAACATTATCGACTTTTACCTTTTTCAATAATTATAATAAAAAAATCATCCTAACATACCACATTGACATACTAAGAGTTATTTAAGGACTGAATTGAGAATGGGTTAGAGTTAGAGGAGTTGATTCCAAAAACAAAAACAAAAAAATTGGAGGATCCAATTGTACAAGCAACATAAGTTTGGGGATTAAAATTGAACTTAATCTTTTCTACTAGCAAGGGAACACCGGTTCGCTGGGGCCTACAAAAAAATTATCAACTAATGGTAGAAGTCGTTAAATAATTGATAATGAGAACTGGAAAATATATTCGTAAAGTTCCAGCATTATAATGTAAAACTCTACCTACTGAAAACCAATAAGTGCCAATTTTTCTCATTAATCTCGACCAATATATTTTTTTAACATAACTATTTTTATAAATGAGGGTCATTTCAGTCTTTTTCTTGCTACATCAATACTTTACTCCTTTCTCAACTTTCTTTAAAGAAAGATTCCGTTTTTTTTCCTAATTTTGGATATTATTATTAAGGCTAGGTTTAGTTAAGGGTGGGAAAATTACCAATTTAATACTGTACAGATTCCAGTGTAGTTCTAAAGTTTTCAATTGATTAAATGTAGCTCCAAAACCTCACGCCAAATTCCAATGTACTCCTGCCCACCAATTTTCGCCTGAAAATGCTAACGTGGTATTCCAGTCATCGCCGGCCGTCCTATGAGCTCGGCCAGCGAGTGGACAAATTTATTCAAAATGACATCCTTTTGAGTAATTTTATTAATTTTTTGCTTTTTAAAATGTTTTTATTTCCTTTTTTTTCTTTTCCTTCCCTACTTTCCCTCTTCCCATTTCCTTTTTTCTTTTCTTTCCCATTAACACCAGATCTGAAACCCAATCCTCAAACTCTCCATCAATAACCCAGCATCACCACAATATTACATCCATATCAGCAGATATTGCGTAATAGTGGCATTTGCATAAACCATAAAGTTTTTATTTTTATTTTTCTTACGGATCATGAAAACTTCCAACCTAGCCTCGTTCATAAATTGCAAACATTATATTATTATTGCTTACGGGGACATTATTCTTGCTTACGGGGACATTATTCATCACCCACACAAGAAATGTGTTCAACGCCAAATCTGATGTCAGCATCGTTAGACTCTGTTCGCTTGCTTTGTTTGCCGTCGACCTCGACAACCTTGAGCTCCGCCACGGCGACGAGCTCGAGCCCCCAGATCTGGAGAGCTCGAGCTCCATCGCAGCACCGAGCTCGAACCCCAGATCTGGCAGATCAAGCTCCGCCATGGCATGGAGCTCCTAAAATTTATGCAAAAATTGTAACTGAGTATTTCCATTAGGTCCGACTGTTTTGACATGGTTTTTATTTTAATTTTTTTGCAGGACATGTAGAGCTCATATTGAGAGAGAGAGAGAGAGAGAGAGAGAGAGAGAGAGAGAGAGAGAGAGCTTTTTTATTTTTCACATTTTTTCTAATGTGTCGTCCACTTAAATCCCCATCAACGCCAAGTATCACTAAGTATATTAAAGAATTCGAGTCAATTTTGTCATAGATATAATTAATTGAAATGCTTGATTGTAATGAACAATTAGCATGGGATTAATCTATATGAAAGTTCTAAGATTTATAGTTTCTATGAGTTTTAAGACTTTCGATGCATTTATTTTCTAATATTATTTATTTTTCTAACAACATTATGGCATTAGGTTAAGACTTTTCCAATTTAAAAGCATTCCATCTTAGTTAAAACAATCCTCACTAAAAAAATTTCTTCATTTGCAATCTTTTAATTCCAAAACTCCGGGAAAATAGTTATATATTCTGTCGTATTCTTATTTCTACGCAATACACAGACCTACTTCTATTTCTCCTATTGGTAAGCAAGAGTTCTATTGATCAATAAACAAAACCATCTTTTCAATGGTGATGAAGAATTATGAAGAGAAGAAAGAACGAAATAGTCTTTCTCAAGTTTAATAACTAAACCTTGGAGGAAATCTTCATGGACACGAGTGTCTGAATAGCACTTTATCCCAGAATCGATAATAGGCAAACCTCCATGATCTGATAAACACTAACGAACCACAAAATACCCAGAAGCCAACGACAAACCCAAGCGGTATGCCCATGTAAAACCACTTCTTCTCGCTATCATCATTGTCGCCATCGTCACCAGCATCTTTCGTCCAGGTCGTGGTAATTGAGCAATTTCTGTTGAGCAGAAGCCCGCACAATCCAAGGTTTCCTTCCAAAGAACTTCTGGAAAACGTGAGAAACTGTCCGCTTGTCGGGATACTTCCTACTAGTTGATTGTTTGAGAGGTTCAGGGAGGAGAGGAAATTTAGATTTGCAAGCTGAGCCGGTATGGTTCCATTGAGGTAGTTGCCTGACAGGTCTAGCGACTCAAGCTGACCCAGATTCCCCAAAACAGGAGGAATTGTACCCGAGATGGCATTGTGCGATAGGTTGAGGACATGAAGTGCTTTGAGATCTCCAAGTGTGTCTGGTATTGCACCCTCCAATTTATTGCATGAGAAGTCAATCGATGTGAAAACAGTCATAATCTTGACGAGTTCTAGCTGAAAACCTTTCGAAGTTACTCTTATTGTATCTTGATAATAGACCCCACTCAGTTGGGAAAACTGATACTGCAGACGATTGAAGTCTACATTGGCCTTCATAGCCGCCCAAGATGTGAGGAGACTTGTAGGCAGTGTTCCGCGGAAATCGTTTGAAGACAGGTCAATGATTTGAAGCATCTGCCAGGTGCTTGGACTATGCGGACATCTAATTTCCCCATGCAATTTGTTGGATCTTAAAACAAGGATACGAAGACTTGATATAGCCTTGAAATAGCATGGAAATGTCCCGTCTATTTGATTGTTCCCGATGTTCACAATCTCCAACATCGTGCATTTTGCCAACGACAACGGAATATGCCCTTGCAACAAATTCTCACTGATATCCAATGTCTTCAGATTGCATGTTCTCAGGATGTTTTGTGGAATATTACCATTCAACTGGTTATCCCTCAGATTCAATACCTTGAGGGACTCAATCATTAAACAATCAGGAATAGTTCCATTCAAATGGTTATGCGATAAGTCGAGCACTTCGAGATTATTAAAATAACCAGCTGCGCAAATAGACTGCGGGATGGACCCATGGATATTATTCTTCGAAAGGGAGAAGAACATCATGTATGGTAGGTTGTTGCCAATGTCATCTGGAATAACAGAATTTATGCTGTTACTTGAGAAATCCAAGTAGTAAGCATATGCCGGCAAGGGTGGCATATTCCCTCGGAGCTTGTTTGAATGGAGGTCAACGAAAAGCATACTCATAGTAAGATTGCCAAGAGGTGTTTCCAAATCTTCAAAGAAATTAGAGGAAAGATTGAGATACGAAAGATTTGTTGGCGTCCATATTTATCGTGGTATTTTCCCTCGAATATAATTGTGGGAGAGGTCAAGGGATTCCAATTCGGACTGGTTAGCCAAAAACTGAGGCAATGTCCGCAACTGGCAGGAAACCATCTTTAAAGTTTTAATGACAGAAATGAAGACGCCGAGGCAGTAGTGTTTGTGGCGTCAATCGAAAAATGATTGTAGGAAAGATCCAAATAGGAAAGGTTTCTCGATTCTTTGAACCAAATTAATGTGAAATGAGCCACTGAAATTATTGGAAGAAAGTGAGAGGTAGTTGAGCCCTCGGAGTTCCCATATAAACTTTGGCAGTCCTCCTCCTATATTGTTGTTGCTCAAATCAAGTGTATTCAGTTTGTGTGATTTGGTATTAATAGGCACCTTCACTTGACCAGAAAATCGATTGTCGGAAAGTTGAAGCTCCTGAATCAATGGAAGCGTAAATAGAGACGAAGGAATATTTCCTTCAAGTAAATTGAATTGCAGGTCGAGAATAAGAAGACTCAAGAGGGATTCCCATTGGGTTGAATCGATCCGACCAATTAGATTATTGTAGGACAAAGTAATTTGTGTCAGATTCTTGGACTTGCTGAGTGATGGAATTGAACCACTAAAATTGTTGAATGACAAGTCCAAATAAGACAATCGCGAGAGATTGGTGAAAGAGCTTGGGATATTTCCATCAAAGTTGCATCGCTCCAATTCTATTCTTGATAGATTCCTAAGCTTACCAATTGAATCTGGGAGCCTCCCGGAAAAATTTGTGAAACTAAGATCCAGTGTCTGAAAAGAACTATTCTCCGGAAATATTGGCAAAGAACCCTGAAGCAGTTCGTTGAATGAGAGGTCAAGGGTCTGAAGTGTTTGTACCCGGAAGATTTTTTGACGAAATTCCCCCTGTAGGCCACAATCACTTAGGCTCAGAGTTTTCAAGCTGGAAAATTTCGCTAAGATACTAGGATCTGTGGTAGACAAGTTGTTGTCATCGAGTCGAATGACCGACAGATTAGCCAGACTCATAAGAGAAGCGCCGATAGGACCATATAGAGAACATGAAGACATGCTCAACACCTCAAGTTTCGGCACTGAAGAAGACAACGCGTCGCACCACTCACTTCCCTCAACAGACACATCGACCCCATCAAGGTACAGCTCTCTCAACTCCCCCATATCCCCAATCAGCGACCTCAAAGGGGGCTTCTCAAGGACCAGCAAAGCCGATCCATAGTAATAAAGACTAGTGAGATCAAGAGTACGTAGCTTCGTCAGGCGCGATAGCTCCGCCGAAATCTGCCAGTCAAATCTAGCATTGGACAAGTTGAGATGTACCAAGCGGCTGAGATTCGCGAGGCCAGACGGAATCGCTGAGTAGTCGAAATCGTTGAACGCCAAGTTCAGGCTTTGAAGGAACTCGAGCCTGAAGAGGCTCGACGAACTGTTGATTCCGCCAGAGATCGACTCACTGCTCAAATCGAGTCCCACGACGAGCCCGTCCTTGCACGTCACGCCACTCCATGAATCAGCGCTTCGGTTCCACCATACTAGCTTGGAGGACTGGGAGGCGTTGAAGACGAGGCTGTCTCTCAGCTCGAGCAAGAGCGATCTTTGGTCGATGCCGGGACACCGGGCTGAAGCTGAAGCCGTAGCAACATCGGAGAAGATGGAGATGGTGGATATAGAAAGAACAAGCCATGAGAAGATGGAAGTGTTCATCGGAAGAGGTTGAAGAAGAGTGCTGGAAGTGGGCAAGGGGAAGAGGGAGTGGAACGAAACAGAGTTGACACTTATTATGGAGTTGTCGTCGTTCGAAGTCAGTGCTAGCTGGTGTCGATTTTCGGGATGTGATTGGTCACTAAATTTGGACTCATCTCACTTTCGAAATTACTAGCAAAAATCGCGCATTCCTTTGCAACAAAATTACATCCTTTATTTAATATAATTTTTCAATAGAAAAAAAAACCATATCTTTATTTTCTAAGAAAAAACGAAAAAATAAACAAGTCCGCCTAAAATGTGGAGATTAGAACTTGACATCTCTTTTGAAAATGCTGTTTGCTCATCTTATTTTACATCATCAAACAAATGACAAATGACGAATCAATTTTTTCTTTGCGCATACATTAACGATGTAGAAATTTGTTAAACGTAAAAGATACCTAGCTTTTCGCGATAACATCAAAATGCATCTATCATATCCTTTTTTTTATATTAAATAAGTAGATTCAAGAAAAGAAATAAAATGATTTATTAACGTTCGAATGCAGCTTCATTACAGAATTTGTGAGTGTACACATAGAAGGAGGAGTTGTGTTCTTATTGGAAGGCAAACGAACATGAGCTTCCTTGAACAAGGGTTGTGTGTTTTGGTCCCTATGCGCGACTATCTTAAGTTGACTTGACTTGTGGTGGGTTTCAGTGGTTCTATGACTGTGGATGCAAATTCTTGAATGATCTTGCTAAGGATGTCATGTTCGATATTGGTTCGAGTTACTTGACCGAGTAATTCGGGCGAGTGACAAGATACCACCATAATAAATGGCGCGTGAGGTGGACAGGGATCAAGTGCGAGGACTTTGGCAGCCCTTGATCCTTCCTTACTGCAACTGCTGCTTGCACTATCTGTCTTTTTCCTCGTTAACGCGTTTGTTCACCTTGACTAGAGAATGCAAAATTGTCGTTTCAATGGTGGTTTTATATGGGCTAATTTCTAAAATTCTATCTACGACAAAAACGGAATTTTTTCTATGCGCATCAAACACGTAACATCTGTACCGGCACTCAATTGAACCACATAAACCTTTTGTTCTCGTTCTTTGTTGATTTCTCTGGTAAGCTTCAATTAAGGGTAATTCATGCTCGAGCAATATGTGCATGGAAGAAAGTGCTCTAATCTAACGAGACAATTACTTATCTTAATCTAGCAAGGAAACTAGTTGTATTAGGAACTAACGAAATGTCAAATAATAACCCTAAAATCTAATAATATCTCTAATAATATTTTTTCATAATTCCTCAAATATCAATAAATATACTAAGAACAAAGCCCATAAACATGATGATCCGTGAGCGAGGGATCTGGAAAAATTACGTGCGAAATGGGCCATTCAAGAACAGAGAATTGCAGGTAGGCCTCTAACAAGTTAGTCGTGAGGGATCTGGAAAAATTTCCATTTTAGCCTCCATTGGCGAAGGTAAAAATGTTTCGTAGTCACACAAATCGGTTCGATAAATTGTGTAACTACGAAACATTTTTACCTTCGTCAACGGAGGCTAAAACGGAAATTTCGAGACGAACGGAGGCCATGGAATGATTCACTGACACCCCCTCTTCAAGTTGGTGGTGCTCGCCTCACCGAAAAGGTCACCGTTCGGCCGGAAAAGTCGCGATTTTGAGCCCTAACGACCAGCTCGTAAGTGGCATTTAAGTGATTTTTTTTGGAAAGTTATGGCACTTAAGTGAGCCAAAAAAAAGTTATAGCACTTAAGTGTCCTCCGTACAAAAGTTATGCACCTGCACTGTACTTACCCCTATATGTGTGTGTGGGCGTTGGCTGAAAGAACAATCGACGTACAACGTATGGCAAATGCTGATAGTCGCCCGGGTTTTCTCTTTTGGTATTGCACATTGATATATTTAAAGGTTTTCTTCCTTCTTTTTTTCTTTGTTTCTTTGTAAGTTTTGCTATAGTAAGAGTGGTCCGAGAGAGATTTTTTGGGCTTTTGCTTTTTTTTTTTGTTGTGCAGTCAAGTGCCGGTTTAGCTTACAATAAGATTCGAAACAAAGACCATAAGAAGATGAGCAAACTTCCTTACTATTTAAGACAACACCTTAGTGCTAGATTTTTAATGTAATTAAATTGTCAGATCTTACTACAAGAGAAAGAGATCCTATTGAGTAATTCATACATAAAAATCTACCCTCAAATGGGCGCCACGTTAGCTATGTTCTATATCTTCTCCAAATGAAAGAAAAAATGAGCACCACATTGTATGTTTACTTACACACTTCTTGAGGACTTTTCCCGCATGAAATGGGTCGGATAATTGCTAGGCCTTTCAAAATGGATCATAGACCCATTTCTTAACCTATATTTGATGGGTTGAGTCATTATATGGATTAACTATGTTCAGTAAATGTGTTATAAATGAATTTATAATGACAAAACCCAAAAAGATATGAGTGTTAAATGATTTCACAATTTACCTAAACCCAACCCACATTTGTCACTCTCTCTTTGCCCTTAATGAGAAAATAATGGACTTCTCATACTGTTCCAAGTTTAGAGAAGTTTTGGTGGCCCGCAAGATGAGTCCGACTTCACCTTTATTAAAAATATCAAGACGGCTACTTTTTCTCATTATTTTTTATTTTTATTAATATTGTAAGTTTCACTTGTTAGTTATTAGAGTATATCTTTCCTCAATTGCATTTGGCATTGTCATTTTTACATAATATTCTAATCTTAGTTCTTGTCATTCCAATCCATTGTCAATATAAATTATCTTATAAATTCACTACCAAGTACTAACTTTCTCTTATTCTTCATTGTGAATCAATATAAAAATAAAAATTCTATGCAATGCTTATAGTCTAAATAATGATTTTATCCAACTAACATATATACATGAAGAGCTTAGAATGGGTTAACTATGTTGATACGGATTTTCATAGGTTGAATTAAATATGAAAGTATTTTAGTAAATGCGATCGAGTACGGGGATGAATTAATAACAGTAGAAATCTAACTTGAATTGCGGCAAGCTAAACTAAATCACCCCACTGTGCTCAACTTTGGCTACTTGATGAATAAGTGCTTGACTCGGGCGCTCGCAGCTGCCTAGACACTTGACAATGACTTTGCTCATTTATGACACTCGCAATTGCAAGAAAGTCCAACGCATCTATAGTACGTAGGTGTTGCAGATTGGAGCACTAATGGCACCGTAGAAAACTCTATTTTGTGTTTTTCTTCATTTGGAATTGAAATAGGACAAAAAAAACATAAAATAGAAAAACACAAAAATAGACTAAGACGAAAACCAACAAACCAACAGTAGTTTGATCTTGACAAAGAAGCAGAACCAATGACCACGATCAAGAAGGATGCACGAAGGAGTGAAGCTAGAGAACAAACAGGCTCGACTTTTGGTAGACTTCACCAGCACAAGGATGTTTGCGACATGACTGATGAGGCCACAGAGAAAGGACAACTTCCTCTGACGACGAGGGAGAGTCCATCGACTGGCGAGATAGAGCTACCTTCGGAGACAACGTGAGCGACAAGTAGATGCCTGCCAATGAAGTACTCTTCATGACGAAGACTTGCTGCGGTTGCTCTCGAAGATGAAAATACTCAAATGTTACATCTTTACTTTAATGAGTTACAATCAAGGAGTATTTATATCCGAACAATACATACAAGAGAGGAAGTAATCTAATCTAATAAGGATAGTAGTTGTCCTAGGAGATAACGAAATGTCAAACAAAACCCCTAACATCTAATAATATTTCTAATAATATCTTTTAATATTGAATTCTCTAATATTCATAAATATAAAGCCCATAAAAATGACGACCTGGGGAGAGGGATCCGGAAAATTTCGTGCGAAATGGGCAATTTCAAGAACCGAGAATTGCGGGGAGGAGGGGGAGGAAAACAGGGGATGTACAAATTGGAAACAGGGAGCAGTCAAAGTAAACGCCTGCTGGCGGGGACGATTCTGTCTAGTGTTAACGTTCGTTGCGGGACTGATGATGTTACTTCCTCTGCGGACACTTGTGTAGGGAATAGGAGCAGCAACACATCTGTCTCTATCGGCTTTTCTTTATTTGTTTGCGGATTTCTTGGTGTCAATTTATGTTATGCTGGCCAGATCAAGAAAAATCAAACTTCAATGGATAGGATATGGCCAGCTTAGGGGATTGGAATATGAGCTGTGGTTAGTGATGAAAATAGGGATTGTCAAATAGTGCCCAAAACCAAATGGTGGTTCAGTATTAGAACGATTCAGATATTGTCCTTCAAAAAGCGATGGATTTTATATTTGATCCATACTCGTTGCAGCCACTAAAGCCAAGATTGAATCGGAGATGGATTCGATTTTCAATGAAAAGGGCCTGTTTTTTGGATTGGAGATTGTTGACGGACAAAAGGTTGTTGAGAATATCACAAATTCTAGATTAAAAGAAAATACCTTTTAGATCACTTGTTAAAGCTTGATAACTAATTGAAAACGAAAATTTTCCATCGATTGATGGTTGTTCTTTTGTTGATGTGTGCTTGTGTCTACTTAAGTGTTCCTCCTATTTTAGTGATATTGACTAGTGTGCAAATGATTCTTAATAGCAGACTCAATTTAATTATATCGCAATTGTGTCGTGGGTCTGCACTGGCATTGGCGACGTATCTTCTAGGGCTGACGTAGACGCAAGGCAACACCATGTCCAAACTTTTTTTTGCTTTTCCACATTAAGTAATGTCATCTTGCACAAAGTAACAACCAGATGCAAGATTCTCTTAGAACGAATGTCCAGTGATTACCAAGACTGATTTCCAAGTTTTGTTGGGAATATTTTTCAGCGGATACATAAAAGAGGTCTAATCGATCGAGCCGGTATTTATATTTGAATCAGATTAAACTTGAAAATTTAAGACTGGACACTTTATTCGGACTTGATCTCATCAAACATCAACTTATTTGGATCGAGTTTGACTCGTGAATTTTTTTTTATTAACTTGAAATGACTAAGTTTGATTCGACTCAGCTATCATAAATGCGTATTTGTCGGATCTTGATTCAAGCTTGAGCTCAAATTCGACTTTCATAAAATCTGAACAAATGAGGCTCAGACTTGACTCATTCCCGCACTTTGAACTCGTAAATAATCTAGGGGAGTAGCTTGATTGGTTTGCACATAAAGAAGCAATTAAAACCTGATTTCGAAGAAGCATGTGACAAAATGTTGGTAAAGCGCATAATCGTTTCAATCTTGAGTGTTGCGTATTTCATTCTAGTTGAGTTTTGTCTTCGAATGGGGTTAAATCTATTTTTAATCCTTCAATTCATAATATGTGTGATCAGGTCCTCGCGCCGGCGAGCCATTACCACTACGATGCAAAGTTGGAGTCCACCATGACCGCTTCTCCGAAGGTCAAGCCCATCGCTTCACATTTTCCAACCCTTACCAATGGTCGCTGGTGGTGGCTTCGGCCACCAAGTCGTCCGCCCCTTTTTTCGCATCTCTCGCTTTTCCACCTTTGTCTTCTACATTTGACTTTCTTATTTTTCTTAAACTAAAACTAGGTTCTTTTGATTTTAACATTATCGACTTTTACCTTTTTCAATAATAATAATAAAAAAAATCATCCTAACATACCACATTAACATACTAAGAGTTATTTAAGGACTGAATTGAGAATGGGTTAGAGTTAGAGGAGTTGATTCCAAAAACAAAAAAAAATTTGGAGGATCTAATTGCACAAGCAACATAAGTTTGGGGACTAAAATTGAACTTAATCTTTTCTACTAGCAAGGGAACACCGGTTCGCTGGGGCCTACAAAAAAATTATCAACTAATGGTAGAAGTCGTTAAATAATTGATAATGAGAACTGGAAAATATATTCGTAAAGTTCCAGCATTATAATGTAAAACTCGACCTACTGAAAACCAATAAGTGCCAATTTTTCTCATTAATCTCGACCGATATATTTTTTTAACATAACTATTTTTTTATAAATGAGGGCCATTTCAGTCTTTTTCTTTCTACATCAATCCTTTACTCCTATCTCAACTTTCTTGAAAGAAAAATAACTTTTTTATTATTTTGGATATTATTATCAAGGCTAGGTTTAGTTAAGGGTGGGAAAATTACTAATTTAATACTGTACAGATTCCAACGTAGTTCTAAAGTTTTCAATTGATTAATGTTGTCCTAAAACCTTGCGCCAAATTCCAATATAATCATGCTCACCAATTTTTGCCTGAAAATGCTAACGTGGTATTCCAGTCATCACCGGCCGTTCTATGAGCTCAATCGGCGATTTACGTATACAAATTTATTCAAAACGACGTCCTTTTGAGTAGTTTTGTTAATTTTTTACTTTTTAAAATGTGTTTATATCCTCTTTTTTTTCTTTTTCCTTCCTTGTTTTCCCTCTTCCCTCTTCCCATTTCCTTTTTTCTTTTCTTTCCCATTAACACTAGATCAAACCTATTTCGATAAGTAGGTCCTAGGTTCCAAAAATTGGGTAACCTGGAACCTGGAACAAGTTTTTGTGTTTCTCTTGGTTTATGTCTTTGCGCGAACCTGTGGCATTCCATGGCATCCAATGATGACTGTATAATCTTGAGCCACCAGTCTGACCTTCCATTTTATGACTGAGACTTTTACTATGTTAATATTTCATATTTGTCACGCCCCGGACCCCAACGGGCTCGCGACACCCCTTCAACGGTCGTATTGAACGCGACGTCCCAGGACGCGTCGCCGACCCAAACGAAACACCCAACGATAAAGGCAAGCGGAAGCGAATTTAAAACAACCCAGACAATAAAATATGACAAAGGGATAGCACAAAACAATAATTCCAAATACACAACATCAAAAGGGAATAGTGGTGGGGTATCCTACTTCGCTATACAAAAGAGGGGCACATAAAATATGGGGTAACTTGACCCGTCCTCCATCCCTGAGATACCCCGGTGTCGTCTCCAATCAATCACGGTCGCAGATATGAAAATGGTTATATAATAACCGTGAGAACGAGTCTCAATAAGCAACCCCCTATACCCCACATAGGCCAATGCGTACCCAGACAAGTCGTACATGCAATCTACCCGATTACATATATATAATTCACATAAATGGACTTACCTCGCCATCCAACCACATGCCCACACTGCACATTAGTCAAATCATAATAATGCAATAATAGTCAATGAACACATCAAAATCATTCGAGCGCCATACACACGTACGTTCATCCAATTCAACCCAAACACATTTCACATGCGCATCCATCCAACTTTCACACGACCCGGGTCAACACCCTGTGCCGCCCTCCGATCAATCCGGCTCGTCCCGGTCAACACCCACGACCTTTCACAAACAAACTTTCACACGACCCGGGTCAACACCCCACTGTCGGCCCTCCGATCAATCCGGGTCCCGGGTCAACACCCCACAGGACCTTTCACAAACAAACTTTCACACGACCCGGGTCAACACCCCACAGGTCAGCCCTCAGATCAAGCCGGGCTCTTCTCATGCACATGCACCACAATACAAAATTCACTATGCTCTTAGTCATATAAATCAATTTCAATCACCACCCTTTCACCAATGTCAATCTAGCACGCCACATTAGTCAACTCAATTCATGCTCCCCACATCGGCCCACCGACCCGACATTCAAGTCAACACATTCAATTGATTCCAATTCACCCACAAGCGCCACGACAATTCAGTCATGCTATTTACCTCAGTCAATCACTAAATTAGCCACACAATTATCACTACAATAATTCATAAATCGGGCACACTCAATCTAATTAGCCCACGCCTAAATTAATTCCTAACCCGATACTAATCACATCCTAAACAAGTCTAAAAATACCCAAAGTACTAGGTAGGGTTTAGGAAGTCACTTACCTAAGTTTGGCCCGGGAAAAGTCGGCTCGGGCCCAAAATGGCCCGGGTGAACAGTACCGGACTGGGCGCGGGCGTGGGCCAACAGGCGCGGTGGCCGGCCAACGCGGGCACAATGGCCGGACGGCGCGCGCAGCGCGCGGCGCGGTGGCCGAACAGCGTGCCCGGGCGCACGGCAAGTTGAACGGGCGAGGTGCACCGGGCGAACGGGCAAGGCGCGGCCACGGCCGGCGACGCGCCTGGTCGGACGGGCACGGCGCGGCGACGAGCCACGGATTAAGGCGACGGGCGCGCGGCTGGTGCGCGTGGGCAACGGCTCGGCCACGACCCGGACGCTCGGCCGGCGAGCTCGAGCACGGCTGGGCACGCTCGGCCGGCGAGTTGGCTGGCCGGAATGACGATCGGACGGCGACGGAGGCGAGCTACGGCGGCGGCCAGCTGGAATTGGCGGGCTACGGCCGGGCGAGCTCGGGCAGCCGACCGGCGAGCCGGGCTAAATCGGCCAGCCGCGACGCCGGCCGGGCCGGAGCGGAGTGTCCGGCGACGGCGAGCGGTGGCGGCGACGGCGACGCGGCGGCGGTGAGCTAAAAGGGGGATGAAGGTCGGCCGGGGCGGTGAGGGTGAAGGAGAGAGAGGCAGGGGCGAGGAGGCGACGGCGACGAACTTGCCGGGCGACGGCGGCACGGCGGCGAGTGGGACGACGGCGACGGCGGTGCGCAGCTGGACAACGCCGAGCGCGACGGGCAACGGCGGCGAGCGACACAGACGGCGGCCTCGAGCGGCAAGCCGGGTGCGGAGGAGAAGGAGAGACCCGGTCGGTCGGGGTGGTGGCGGCGGACGGTGAGCGGCGATCGGGCGGTGCTCGACGGCCGGACGGCGACGCGGCGGCCCGACAAGGCGGCAGCGCGCAGCGGCGAGGCGATCCGATCGGCGAGTTGCGAAGCGAGGCGGAGCGGGAACCGGTCGAGGGGGAAAAGAAGCCAACGAGGAAGAAGAAGCGGAGAAGAGAGAGAGAAAGGAAAAGAAAAGAAAAAGAAAGAGGAGAGAGAGAGAGTTGCATGGGGAAGGGGGAGGGAGACGTGCACGCAAGGGGGGAACGTGCGCGGAGGGGACGTGCTCAGCGCGGCAGAGGGAGGAGAGAGAGAGAGAGAGAGGGGAGAGAAAAATAAATAAACATTCAATCAAATATTAATTGCGATCCGATTGCCCAAATTCAAAATCGAAAGCGATCTACCGGTCCAAAATAAGCCTCGCATATAAAAAGGGACAAAGGCCGAATTAATTAAATCAAACTATAGCGAGGGAGGTCTACTAGTCCAAATTCGCACCCGGTCAAAAACTCTCATTCTTCCATTATTCCTGACAATCTCAACGCTGGCTACGATAATATTGACACCGTCCAATTTATTTCGTCCTGAAACTCCCGAAAATCGACTGCCAAGTTCGGGGTCTAAATAACGGCCAGATTCGATCAAGTGCGATTCTAGCGAAATCTCAATTTTAAAATAATAACCGGGAGTGATCAGTTCCCGGGCGAGATTTTTACTATAAGCACACTGACGAATTACACGTTTTATAAATCCCAACTATGGGCCGAAATTCGGGATGTCACAACTCTTTCCCCCTTACAAAAATTTCGTCCTCGAAATTTACAGTCCAAACCCGACTACTCCAACAATTAGGGGTACTGTTGTCGCATCGCCTCCTCCCTTTCCCATGTGGCACCTTCCGTCCCGTGATGTTCCCAGATAACTTTAACCAACGGAATCGTCTTCCTCCTCAAAACCTGTTCCTTCATGTCCTCGATCCGAACTGGCTTCTCCACGTACGACACCCTGTCGTCCACGTCTATCACCACATGATTCAGCACGTGGGTCGGATCCGGTTCGTACTTCCTCAACATCGACACGTGGAAGACGTTATGAACTTGCGACAAATTCGGCGGCAAGGCGAGACGGTAGGCCAACGTCCCAATCCTTTCCAAAATCTCGAACGGGCCTATATACCTTGGACTTAGTTTCCCTTTCTTGCCAAACCGAGATAGTCCCCTCATTAGCGAGATCTTAAGAAATACATGATCGCCAATCTGAAACTCTAACGGCCTACGCCCTCGGTCTACATAACTTTTCTGACAACTCTAGGCTGTTCTCAACCTTTCCCGGATAACCTTTACTGTTTTCACCGATTGCTGAACTAACTCTGGACCCGTTATACTTCTTTCCCCCACTTCATCCCCACACAATGGTGTTCTATACGCCCTGCCATATAGTGCCTCAAACGGTGCCATCTCGACACTCTGCTGAAAACTGTTGTTGTAGATAAATTCCACCAAATGTAACTATTCTCCCCACTTGCCCTGAAAATCTAACTCACACGCTCTCAGCATGTCCTCCAAAGTCTGAATAGTCCTCTCAGACTGGCCATCCGTTTGCGGATGATAAGCCGTGCTGAATTGTAACTTTGTTCCTAATGCCGTGTGAAGACTTTTCCAAAAAGCGGCAGTAAACTTGGGATCACGGTCCGAGGTGATCGTCACTGGCATTCCATGTAGACGAACTAATTGTCGCACGTATATATCGGCATACCTTTCTAAGGCGAAGTCCTTTCGCACTGGCAGAAAATGTACAGACTTTGTCAATCGGTCGACTACTACCCAAATCGAATCATGACCCCTCTGACTCCTTAGTAATCCCATTACAAAGTCCATCATGATGTGTTCCCACTTCCCTTCAGGGGTTTCTAATGGTTGCAACATTCCACCCGGCTTACAGTGTTGCGCTTTCACTTGCTGACATGTTAAACACTTTGCCACGTGTTGGCTACATCTACTTTCATGCCGTTCCACCAATAATGTTGTCATAAGTTTTGATACATTTTCGTACTACCCCCGTGAATACTGTAATTACTACGGTAAGCTTTTGACAAAATCTCCTCCTTAAGCTTTGCATCACAGGGTACACACAATCGTCCACGGAACTTCAGTATCCCATCCTCGGATACCTGAAAGTCTGATTTCCTTTTTGTGACATCCATACTCAGAATCTTTTGAATCTCTGGGTCCGTTGATTGTAAGGCCTTGATCCTAGTCTGAATTTCCGGCTCAATCCTTAACGCGGCAAGTAGACTTGAGACCCGACTCACCTCAAATTTAAATTTCGAATCCCGAATTCCGTCCAACGGAGTCCACTCCTTAACCATCATATGCGCAATGCTCGATTTCCGGCTCAGTGCATCCGCTACTTTAGTAGCTTTTCCGGGATGATACATAATCTCACAGTCATAATCCTTAAGGAGTTCCATCCAATTGTGCTATCTCATATTTAATTCCTTTTAGGAAAACAAGTACCTTAAACTCTGATGATCCGTATAATTTTGAAATTTCTCCCCCACACAGGTAATGCCTCCAAATCTTAAGAGCGAAGGTAATCGTGGCTAATTCCAAATCATGCGTCGGATGATTCTGCTCATGCGATCTTAATTGTCGCGATGCGTATGTCACCACTCTTCCACGTGGTGTCAACACGTATCCGGGTCCTCTTAGCGATGCATCACTCTATATTTCATATCCTTCCAGACCTGACGGGACCGTCAATACCGGCGCGGTCATCAACCTCTGCTTTGACTCATGAAAATTCCTTTCGCACTTATCCGTCCATTCAAACTACGCTTCCTTCTTTAGTAACCGCGTCAGCGGCATTGCCAATGTCGAAAACCTTTCCACGAAACGTCGGTAATAACCCGCTAGACCCAAGAAACTCCGAACCTCGGTTACGGTTGTCGGCCTCAGCCAAATTCGTGACGGCCTCAATCTTTGTCAGGTCCACTGCAATTCCTTCTCCGGATATCACATGTCCTAAGAACGCCACTCGATGGAGCCAAAATTCGCACTTGCTGAACTTAGCGTAGAGTGCGTGTTCCCTTAGGGTCCGTAGAACTCTTTTCCAAATGTAACTCATGCTCAGCGAGACTCTTCGAGTATACCCAGATATCATCTATAAACACAATTACCAATTGATCCAGAAATTCCTTGAACACCCGATTCATTAAATCCATAAAGGCAGTAGGGGCGTTAGTGAATCCAAACGGCATCACCGTACTCACAGCGCCCATTTCTCGTCCTGAATACCGTCTCTGGCACACCCTCTTCCTTAATTCTCAATTGGGGATAGCTGGTCCTCAAGTCGATCTTTGAAAATATCGACGCCTCCTGTAACTGATCAAATAGGTCATCTATCCTTGGCAACGGGTACTTATTCTTAATGGTCGCCTGATTCAGCTGTCTATAATCAATGCACAACCTCAACGACCCATCCTTCTTCCTCACGAATAATACTGGCGTTTCCCCATGGAGACGCATCCGGACGAATGAAACCTTTATCCAATAACTCTTGTATTTAAACATTTAATTCCTTCAATTCTGACAGCGACATCTTATAAGGCGCTTTCGAGATCGGTTCCGTCTCTAGGGCTAACTCAATCACAACCCCACTTCTCTATCAGGGGCCAATCCCGGCAATTCCTAAGGAAAGACATCGGGAAATTGCACACCATGGCTATGTCCTATAGTCTTGGCTCCTTAACCAACGAGTTAATCATAATATAGTTATCTTTCTACGCCTCAATGACAAAACTCAATCCATCCAATTTCAATCCAACGGTCTCCCAAAAACAATCGCTCCTGTTCTTTACAAAATCTGAAATTTCCAAGCGATAACTCATTCATCCAAATTTTTGTCGAAGGATATTATCAGTAATTCCAAAATACAAAAACTGATTGCGTCAATTTACCATGAGTAATTATACATCTTCCATGACCATTCGAATCTAAAATTTCCAAAAAGCACTTCTAATACACCCAATATCCTTACACATCGTACTTAAACCACTAAGGCAGGTCCTCCGCTTCCTTCCCAACCACAACTTACACTTTTCTTTACACCCGTAGTCAATTCTAATTATTCGGTGGAGCAGCTCCCGCTTGATGTCCTACTTGTGGTTGCCACGGTTGTATCGGCGGCCTAACCTGATTGATTGGCTGAACAGCTCCAAATTGATTTCCATTCCGGGGCGGCGGCGGCGGTAGTGCAGGCGACCCAGCCTGTCTGTTATTAGGGCATTTCCTAAACTGATGGCCCATTCCGCCACATCTGAAACACGATCCGCCCCTGTTTGGACAAGGTCCATTTCCGTGTCTTCCTCCACATAGCCTACACGGGGCGTTCTGGTAACGGTTTGGCTTTCCGATATTCCTCCGAACGGGAGGGACAAAGCGACTATTTTCTGCCATGGGTCTTTTCCCAAATTGACGGTCGTCCCTAGCTAGGGCATACCGTGATCCAGAAGCGGCAGCCCGATCCGTTTGATCTCGCTCAATTGCCTGAGCCCTTTCATATATCTCATTGTAGCCCCTCAAGTTCAACGAAATCATCTGACTGCGAAGGTCCGGCTTCAGCCCATCCCGGAACCTCCTCGCTTTGTCCATCGGGTCCTCCACCATCCTTAGGGCAAATTTGGACGGTCGCGAACTCGGCTCATCATCGATCTACCGATCTCGACCTTGGCGGAGCCCCATAAATTCTGCTAATTTCTGCTCTCGGGCACTTTCCGAGAAATACTTACCATTGAAGGTCTCGGTAAAAACAGTCCAATTCGGGGCAGCACCAGCGGGGAATACTTGACCTCTGGTGGCCCTCCACCAATCACTTGCATTATTCTGAAGCTGGTAGACTGCTAGCGTTACCTTCTCTTCCTCAGTACACCCCAGCACCTCAAAAGCTTTCTGTAGCTCTTCAACCCATCTTGGTGCAGCCTCGGGGTCGCCTCTCCCATCAAACTTTGGGGGTTTCAACCTCAGAAATTGTTCGACCAGTTTGGACATTGGCCTGATTGCATTTACTCGCACTGGATCAGGATTTCCACCAACCACATTATTCCCCTGACCTCCATTATTCCCAATAATCTCGCTGGCAGCTACAGCGGCGACAGTAGCACTTCTTTCCCTCGTCTGTCTATTCGATAGTATTCCTGCTTCCTCGAGCGCCCTCCAGATTTCATCCACCCTAGGATCCTCCATAACTCCAGCTAACGGGGCTACGCGACCTCGACCTCGACCTCGACCTCTACCTCGACCTCTACCTCGACCTCGACTGCTCATCTTACCGATTCTCACAAATGCTCACCTGCTAAATTCCATCCAGGAATTAGAGACCTAGGCCAACTATAATAGTCTAAGCCCTAGGCGTGAATCACAACAACAATTCACTTAGCAAGTGACCAATCATCCATGACACCAAATCACAACCACAATTCACAAAGCAAAGCAAGTCACCAACATCACTCAATCACAACCAACAGGTTTCACGCACTTACCTCAAGTCCTGACGCACCTGCATTTCACATATCATTGCATATAATCGCTCAGCAATCATAATCACACGGTCTGGGGTACGCATGGCACACGAGTCTCCCTAACTGGCTACCCCAAAGTCATCGCTCCTTATCACTCCAGGCTTCGACCACTTGGATCGAGCTGACCTTGCTCTGATACCAAATCAACAGGGATGTCACGCCCCGGACCCCAACGGGCTCGCGACACCCCTTCAACGGTCGTATTGAACGCGACGTCCCGGGACGCGTCGCCGACCCAAACGAAACACCCAACGATAAAGGCAAGCGGAAGCGAATTTAAAACAACCCGGATAATAAAATATGACAAAGGGATAGCACAAAACAATAATTCCAAATACACAACATCAAAAGGGAATAGTGGTGGGGTATCCTACTTCGCTATACAAAAGAGGGGCACATAAAATATGGGGTAACTTGACCCGTCCTCCATCCCTGAGATACCCAGGTGTCGTCTCCAATCAATCACGGTCGCAGATCTGAAAATGGTTATATAATAACCGTGAGAACGAGTCTCAATAAGCAACCCCCTATACCCCACATAGGCCAATGCGTACCCAGACAAGTCGTACATGCAATCTACCCGATTACATATATATAATTCACATAAATGGACTTACCTCGCCATCCAACCACATGCCCACACTGCACATTAGTCAAATCATAATAATGCAATAATAGTCAATGAACACATCAAAATCATTCGAGCGCCATACACACGTACGTTCATCCAATTCAACCCAAACACATTTCACATGCGCATCCATCCAACTTTCACACGACCCGGTCAACACTCCCATGGTCGCCCTCCGATCAATCCGGCTCGTCCCGGTCAACACCCCACGGACCTTTCACAAACAAACTTTCACACGACCCGGTCAACACCCCACGTGTCGCCCTCCGATCAATCCGGCTCTGTCCCGGTCAACACCCCACAGGACCTTTCACAAACAAACTTTCACACGACCCGGTCAACACCCCAAGTCGCCCTCGATCAAGCCGGGCTCTTCTCATGCACATGCACCACAATACAAAATTCACTATGCTCTTAGTCATATAAATCAATTTCAATCACCACCCTTTCACCAATGTCAATCTAGCACGCCACATTAGTCAACTCAATTCATGCTCCCCACATCGGCCCACCGACCCGACATTCAAGTCAACACATTCAATTGATTCCAATTCACCCACAAGCGCCACGACAATTCAGTCATGCTATTTACCTCAGTCAATCACTAAATTAGCCACACAATTATCACTACAATAATTCATAAATCGGGCACACTCAATCTAATTAGCCCACGCCTAAATTAATTCCTAACCCGATACTAATCACATCCTAAACAAGTCTAAAAATACCCAAAGTACTAGGTAGGGTTTAGGAAGTCACTTACCTAAGTTTGGCCCGGGAAAAGTCGGCTCGGGCCCAAAATGGCCCGGGTGAACAGTACCGGACTGGGCGCGGGCGCGGGCCAACAGGCGCGGTGGCCGGCCAACGCGGGCACAATGGCCGGACGAAGCTGCGCCTCAAGCGCGCGGGCGCGGTGGCCGAACGGCGTGCCCGGGCGCACGGCAAGCCGAGAACGGGCGAGGTGCCCGGGCTGAACGGGCAAGGCGCCGGGCCACGGCCGGCGACGCGCCTGGTCGGACGGGCATGGCGCCGGCGACAGGCCACGATTGGGCGAAGCGGGCGCGGGGCTGGTGCGCGTGGGCAACGGCTCGGCCACGACCGGGACGCCGACCGGGCGAGCTCGAGCACGGGCCGGGCACGCTCGGCCGGCGAAAGTGGGCATTGGCCGGAATAATGACGGCTCAGGATGGGCGACGGAGAGGCGTAGCTACGGCGGCGGGCAGCTAATCGGTCGGCGGGCCGGGCGAGCTCGGGCAAGCTGACCTCCAGCGAGCCGGGCTAGCTGGCCGTGGGCGAGCCGACCGGGCCGGGTTGGCCGACTATGCCCGGCGACTGGCGAGCGGTGGCGGCACTGCGACGCGGCGGCGGTGAGCTAAAAGGGGGATGAAGGTCGGCCGGGGCGGTGAGGGTGAAGGAGAGAGAGGCTGGGGCTGAGGGAGGCGACGGCGACGAACTTGCCGGGCGACGGGCGGCACGGCGGCGGCTGGGACGACGGCAGCGACGGCCAGGCGCAGCTGGACAACGCCGAGCGCGACGGGCAACGGCGGCGAGCGACACAGGACGGCGGCCTCGAGCGGCAAGCTGGGTGCGGAGGAGAAGGAGAGACCAGTCGGTCGGGGTGGTGGCTGGCGGACGGTGAGCGGCGATCGGGCGGTGCCTGACGGCCGGACGGCGACGCGGCGGCCCGACAAGCAGCGGCAGCGCGCGGCGAGGCAGTCCAGTCGGCGAGTTGCAGAAGGCAGAGGCGGAGCAGAACCAGTCGAGGGGGAAAAGAAGCCAACGAGGAAGAAGAAGCGGAGAAGAGAGAGAGAAAGGAAAAGAAAAGAAAAAGAAAGAGGAGAGAGAGAGAGTTGCATGGGGAAGGGGGAGGGAGACGTGCACGCAAGGGGGGAACGTGCGCGGAGGGGACGTGCTCAGCGCGGCAGAGGGAGGAGAGAGAGAGAGAGAGAGGGGAGAGAAAAATAAATAAACATTCAATCAAATATTAATTGCGATCCGATTGCCCAAATTCAAAATCGAAAGCGATCTACCGGTCCAAAATAAGCCTCGCATATAAAAAGGGACAAAGGCCGAATTAATTAAATCAAACTATAGCGAGGGAGGTCTACTAGTCCAAATTCGCACCCGGTCAAAAACTCTCATTCTTCCATTATTCCTGACAATCTCAACGCTGGCTACGATAATATTGACACCGTCCAATTTATTTCGTCCTGAAACTCCCGAAAATCGACTGCCAAGTTCGGGGTCTAAATAACGGCCAGATTCGATCAAGTGCGATTCTAGCGAAATCTCAATTTTAAAATAATAACCGGGAGTGATCAGTTCCCGGGCGAGATTTTTACTATAAGCACACTGACGAATTACACGTTTTATAAATCCCAACTATGGGCCGAAATTCGGGATGTCACAATATTCTTTGTGTGTATAAATATAAGTTGTGGTTAGTGGATTGTAGCAGCAAGTGGTTGTCATTGAAGGTTCCAAAAATTGGGGAACCTATTTTGACGGGCAGGTTCCAGATTCCAAAAATTGGGTAATCTAGAACTTGGAACAAGTTTTTGTATTTCTCTTTGTTTATGTCTTTATGCAATCCTATGGTATTCAATGGTGTCCGATCTAGTTTGACCTTTCATTTTATGACTGAGACTTTTACTAAGTTAATATTTTATATTCTTCGTGTGTATAAATATAAGTCGAGGTCAGTGGATTGTAGCAGTAAGTGATGGTCATTAAAGGTGATAATTCACTGCAATCGTTCAATTAATAATACAAATAGAACTTGGGTAGACCTTAGAACCTGTGATAGGGTAAGTTCCAGATTCCAAGATATGTAAGGTAGGTTCCAGATTTCAAAAAATGAGAAACGTGTTCCAATGAGTAGGTTCCAGGGAAAAGGTTCTAAGTGGAACTTGTACAGAACCTGGAGTCGCTTACCCTTATACATTACTTTACAAATCTGGCTTATGAAATGAATTATAAAATGATTTGAGAAATACTTTATATTGAGCTGAATTAATGATAGGTAGTCGCAAATGTCATCCAGAATAATAAAAAAAGTGATGTTGTTACTTGAGAATCAAGTAGTAAGCGTGTGATGGCAAGGGTGGCATAGGAGCAGAGGAATAGTCCAATGTAAGTGCAATCTAGTGTCAATTTTCGAGATGCCACTAGTCACTAAATTTAAATTATTTCACTTTTGAAAATCCTAACTATTAAAGTATTATCCCACATCGGTTGACAACGGATCCTAGATGCTCTTTATATTCATGTGGTTTCTCTCTACTTATCAGCTTAAGCTTTTGTGTTAGATTTTATAACATGATATCAGAGTAGGAGGTTCTGAGTTCAAATTTTTCGTGCCTCGTGCGTGCAGATCCTCTTGACAACATGCCTTTATATTCATGTGATTTCTCTTCACCGATCAGTTTAAGTTTTCGGGTTGAATTTTCTAATATTAGCAAAAATTGGCAACATTGGGCAACAAAATGATATTCTTTTTTTATCATAATTTTTCAATTGAAACAAAAGACCATATTTATGTTTTCTAAGAAAAAGGAAAAAAAATATGCCAAAGATGTTGAGATTAGAACTTGACATCCCTTGAAAATGCTTTTGGCTCATCTTATTTTAAGATCACAAAGCCAATGACATTATTTGATCAATGTTGTCTTTGTTCATCAACATTAACCATGCAGAGATCGGTTAAAAGCAAACAATATAGATATTATATCCGATCATTTAATTAAATAAGTAGATTCAAGAAGATAAATAAAATGATTTACTTATATTTGGACTTAATTATAGGACTGTCAAAAAGCAAAAAAGAATATAAGTTTTAAAATCATATCAACGTTAGGATTTCAACATTTTAAGACAACTTACTTAATATAAACCCAGCCAATGTAAAAATAGTAGACTATATATGATATACAACATGATAGTTAACTATATTTGGTCAACCAAGCACATGAACTGAGCAGGGATTTGAAAACCCTAATTTGGGATGGAAATCTTCAAACCCGAAATTTCCATGCACCTTCTTAGAGCTGAGACGATTGCGCCTTTGGTCCAGTTTGGTGGGCCACACACGTGAAGAATCTTAATTTTGTCCGAACGCGAAGAATGGTCCTGATTGAAGGACTTTCCGACAATAGACAATTATGGAAAGGAAAAACATTGAAATTCCGCCAATCAAGGAATAGCTTTAAGTTGACTTGACTAGAGAATGCAAAATTGCTGTTTCGGTGGTGCTCCGCCGTTCGCGGATTTCCAAAATCCCATTTCCGAATAAAATTGAATTTCGTATGTGGATGGAAATACGTGACGTCGGTAATAAATTTGAAATGTGGATGATAACGAACCCAATAGTAGATTATCACTTGCTATCTTTTATTTTACAAGTGAGTGCGTAAATGTTCGTAAGTTACCAACGAAATTAAGATTTTATCATTCAGAAATTCAGCAGTAAATTGCCATTTATTTTAGGTTCTACAAGTAGGCGCACGACTTTTTGCAATTTGTCGATTGAAATAACATTTCTACCGTCCACAAAATCCAATAGCAGTTACCACTTATTTTTAGATTTTAGATTTTATTAGTAGACGTGTAAGTAATTGTTTGTATAATACCAATTAGATAACAATCACATCGTCCACAAATCTAATAGTAAATTAGCACTTTTTATATATTTTATAAGAAGGTACGTAACTGTCTGTAAGTTATTAATGAAATAACAATTTTATCCACAAGCTCAATAGTAAATATATAACATAGGTGGTAAATTATTAGAACATTGACAATCATAAGTCCCTAACATTGTTGCACAATCAAGTCAATTTACTTAATCAATAGGAAGCAAGTCGGACGATTAACTACTGTTATTCTAAATTTATGAATGGTGTTGTAGATTTATTATTGAACGGAAACAATTCCATATGGGTCAATCAGAGTGATAGACACTTCCTCGTGATTCTTAGACGACTCATCGTGACCAAGAAACAAGGAAGAGTACGGGCTTGGATGGCATTTTTCTTCTGTCCTACTATACAGGGCATTGTTTGTCATAGCTACTTTTCAATTTTCCCCAGTTTAATATTTTTTGGGCTACAAAGAGGATGATGTTTTGGAGGATTTTGGTCCGTGAAACACAATACGGGACACTGTTCTATGCTGTTGAATTTGTGAAAGAGTTGGCAATTGTAAAAAGCCATTGGTAGCGAAAATTGGCCGATGACTTACTTGGTTTGTTATACGTTAGTAACGTATAACCACTTTTAGAAAAGTACCGGCATTATTTGATTCTTTAAAGTTATCGATTATTCTAAAATTTACCAACATTTATTTTCGGGAAAATTCCAAATAAAGGCCCGAAGTGACTTCACTTTCTCAAATAAGGGCCTGAAGTGGACTTAGTGTCAAATAAATGCATGAATGTTAGTCTCAAATAAAGGCCTGAAGTGGCCATAAGAGTCCAAATAAGGGCTTGACCTCATCGGTCGCCGGCCGATCAAGGGTATTTTCGTCCAAAAACCATTTTAATTTTAAATATTTTTTATTTTTATTTCTTTTTTCTTTTTCTTTCTTTTTTCCTTTCTTTTCCTTTTTCCTTCTTCTGGTTTTCTCTTTGTGCTTCACCAGTGGCTGGCCAACCACTGCCGAAGCTTGGGAAGGGCTACGCAAGGGCCACCCTTGCCGGCAACAGGCGAGGGACGGCCATGACGGCCATGGGCGAGGCAACCCTCTACTAGATCTAGCGAGGATTGGCCTCGCCCACCTGTTGCCAGCAAGGGTGGCCCTTGCCAGATCGGGCTGAGCGAGGGTCGCCCAGCCCTTCCCGGGCTTTGCCGGTGGTCGGCAGCAAAAAAGAAAACCAAAAAAAGAAAGAAAAAAGCAAAAGGAAAAAAAGAAAAGAAAGGAAAAAAAGTAAAAAAAATTAAAAGGACGAAAATTCCCTTATTATCCAATAAGTTTGAAACAAACATAGCCATTTCATGCCTCTATTTGAAACAAAATCCACTTCAAATCCGTATTTGAGAAAATAAAGGCACTTTATACCCTTATTTAATACAAAGTCCACTTCATGCTCTTATTTGAGAAAATGAGGGCATTTCAAACCTTATTTGGAATTTTCCCTTTATTTTCTTAAGTCACCAGAGTGTTAAAGTTACTAATTGTCATGCGAAACTACCAACCTTAATTTGAGTCACTTAGCAACATGTATTTTAATTTTTCAATTTACCAACCATTTCAATAGTTTATATGAAATTCAATTAAGTCAAATACGAACATGATAAACTTACAACACAAGAGTTTATGCTTTTGTATGAGTTTAGTAGCTTCGTAGGTTGGTAGATTATCAAAACCTTTGGTGATTAATAAATAATCAAACAAAGGTTGGTGACTGAGTTTAAATAAAGTTAATAATTTCATGTAAAAGCTTATAATATTAAGTTCCACCGATAAATGAGGGTAATTATGGGAATAGTTGGTAATTTAAAACGAGTTGATAATTTCTTTTGCAAATTTGATCCATTGGTGAGCTCCCAAATAAATGCTCGTAATTTATCTGAACAATATGGAATAATGAAGTAAATGTTGGTAAGTAGAGCCCATTAAGAGTTGGTAATTTCGTATGAGACTCAGTTTGTAAAGTTACACAAGTATGGTTTGGTAAACTATTTAAAGGGCGAGGCTATTTCCATCCCATTTTGGCTAAGACACTACTTTCTAAATGTCTTTACATTAATCACCTTTTGACCACCGGTGGCAATCACCTATCTTAACTACAAAATTTAATATATAGTATGAGCTTTATATATTAAAGATTGTAGATTATAGATGTGCATAGATAAATTTACAGGTAAATTCATGACTTTAAAAAAGAAATGGATATTACCCTAGATAATTTTCACAATTCTTATTTAATCATTAATAGAAACATCTTACGACAATAATATATAAGAGAAAAATAAATAAATTTCTTCATTGGTGAGATTTATTGATTTATATATCAAAAACTACATCCAAATTAATTTTATAAGGCAAATTGATGTGGATATATTATTTTACAAATATCATACTAAATTAAATGAGATGATGAGGTTTTTTCTAATTAATGTATAGTAATATGTCTAATTAATGTCACGGAAGCAGGAGGGCATTGAGCTTTGTGATGGTGTGGCTAAACTATACAAAGTTCCATTCTACCCAACTTTCTTATTATTTATAGATTTTGACTAATCATGGAAAATTTAAAGAAAATAAAAACATTACTCAGAGGATGTTAGAATAGTTAAATAATAAATCGAGTCTTCATCTAATAACTTAAGCTTTTAGAACAGTCGGTAGGGATTTCATAAAATTTGATATGGTGTCAAAGTTGGGGGTCTTAAGTTCGAATCTCTCCAAGCCCTATTTATTAATTGAACTGTGTTTCTTGGTCTTCTTTTTTTTTTTTTTCGTTCCTTCACATTTATGACATTTCTTTTCCTTTCAAACTAAGGTGAAGCAATTATCGTGCCTATTGAACTTATATGGTTACTAGTGAAACACATTCTTTGATTATACTGTCACACAATTCGAATCTAAGCTCCTCCGGTATATTTCTACTATTGAAATATTTAACAGAGATGTCAGCATCTCGAGTAGCACAACTGTTACTGTTCCAAGCACATAAGTTAAGTGATCCTCATGGGATGTCTAGTGAGCCTGCCCGAGAGGGTACAATCTCCTTGTCTTAGTGCTGTATGATTCTGGGAACCGACCAGGAGGTTGCGAGAGTCTTCAATTATCTCGCTAAGGATGTCGGTTTCCGTACTAGCGCGAGCTAATTGTCAGAGTTCTTCGGGCAAGTGACCAGATACCACCAGAACAAATGGCATGCGAGATGGATGGGGATCAAGTGCTCATACTTCGGCAGCCCTTGGTCCTCCATCTCGACTACCGCTGCTTTCATTTTCTTAGTTTTTACTGTCGTTTTGGCTTTTTTGGCCATTTACGTGCATTTTCGTCTCAACAAGTAACAAACCTCAGAAACTCAGTTTCAGAAACATATTTAAGGAAATCTTATCAGACCAATGAGATAACACTTCGCTGCTACTCTTAATTTGCTTTCTAGACCGTCCGCTACTACATGGAACTAGTCCATGACATAATTTAAGGTACGATGAAGAGCATTATATTAATTGCAGGATTTAACAATTCTAGAGAACTTACTAAATGCGTGCGCCGCTGATTGAAATTAGCAGACTATATTTTCTATATAACATTAATGTCGACTTGAAAGCAGCAGTAATCACTAATCAGACCATTGATGAAGTCAACGAGCCACCCGGGTTCCAATTGCACACGCCAAGCATGTGAATTTCATACACCTTGTTAGAGCTGGGAAGATGGCACCCTTGGTCCAGATTGGCACAGTACATATTTGAAGAAATCTTATGTTATTCAAACTTGAAGAATTTCTTTATTGAAGGCCTTTCCTAGCAATAGACATACAGGTCTTGAATTTCTCAAGTCCAATCATCTTCTACTAGATGCACCTCCTCAGTTCTACTTCATAGACCTTTGACAGTTTAAAATGGACAATCATGGAGAGGAAAAACTGTGAACTTACTCCAATCAAGCATAATGACCAAAGTTTAGCGAACATGATAACATTGCGAAAGTCTGAACAGCAAGCCATCCCAAAACTGATAATACACACGCCTCCATGGCTGGATAAATATTAGTGTCCCGCAAAAAACCCTGAAGCCGACAGCAAATCCTAGTGGCATGCTCATGTAAAACGACTTTATGTCAATCCAACCATTCTCCTCACGACATTCAGACCTTTGAGTTGGAACAGCATCAGCTTGTTCAGGATTGGTGGTGATTGAGCAATTGTCAAGTGGAAACCTGCATAATCCTTTGTTAACTACAAACGAACCTTCTGAAAATGTGAGAAACTGTTTGCTTGCTGGGATCATACCAACAAGTTGATTATAGGAGAGGTTCAGGCATGAAAGGAAGTTCAGATCTGAAAGCTGCACCGGTATTGTCCCATGCAGATATTTCTGTGACAAGTCTAGGGACTCGAGCTGCTGTACTTTTCCTAATGACGAGGGAATAGGCCCTGAAAGCCAATTGTGCGACAGGTTGAGAAAATAGAGTGCTCGAAAATCTCTCAATGCTTCTGGTATTGGACCCTCGAATCTATTGCTCGAGAAGTCGATCGAGGTGAAAAACTGTTACGATCTTCGTGAGTTCTATCTCCACACCTTTGAAAGTAACACTAACTGTGTCTTGATAATAGAGATTGGTCGATGAAAGAAACGGATATTGAAGATGGTCAAAGTGCGACTTAACCTTCATGGCCTCCCGAGACTTCAGGAAATCTTGAGGCAGCATACCACTGAAATCGTTGGAAAGCTAGGCCCTCCTGCTTTCTCGCTCCTCTCTTCTTTGCCCATCTCTCTCTCTCTCTGAGATGTTACCGTGAGGTTTCGTTGTAGAGATTGCCGAGGTAGATTTTCGCATAAATGTATTCGGCCATTGTGAAAACACCAGAACTCCAATCAATTAACATCAACTTAATCTATGTCAGCATGCTTTCGGATTCAGGAAAACAACGAAACTAATTCGCATTGAAACCTCATAGACATTCTGTCAAACAGATTGCAGTCAATCGGTTAAGGAGCAGATTTTTTGCTATTTTAAGCTCGTATTTGTGACCATGCCGCAAACGAAATCAACATGCGAAGTTCGGAATCAAACACGCGACTCTAACATGACCGATCCTAATCGAAGCAAAACGAGCTCCACATTCGATTCACCTTCGCCAGAATCATAGCATGATGGAGAATCGGAGATTACCTTGTTGATGAAGCCAAGCTAAGTCCAATCAACTATCGAGAGCTCTCATGATTGTCGTCGGCTAAACCGAAGACCCGTCGACGAGTTTCAAGCCAATTTGGGCCACTTCAATCTTCACGGCCGCGAAACAGAGTTGAACAAGGGGCCTTCTCGCGAGGTGGGGGTCCGGCGATGGCTACGTCGCCTTGGGCGCGGTGATGAGCCAGAAACGAGAAAGTAGTCTCTGGAAATCGATTCCCTGAGGGAAATTTTATGGTGGAATCTCTCTCAAAAGTGTACTCCGCAATTGTTTCGAACTCAATCCGTGCGGAGGCGCGTCTCTCCGTACCGCGCGAGCGACGATCGGCAACAAGGTTGTAGCGGTCGAAGTTGGGGACTAGCGGCAATGGAGAAGGAACCGATCTCTGTTTATATCTCGGAATCTCAACCCTTATGGGTCAGGTGAGCGCACACGTTGATTGAAGTCTTGCGGGTCAAATTCATGAGCAAACGGGTTTGGGTTTGAGTCAAGCTAATCGGGCCAAATTTGAATTCAATGGCCGAATGGGCTTTGAAAGTCATCGCTCATTTGAGTACAATAACTTTTTTCGATGATTTGAGTTCTATAACTTATATAAGGCACTCACGTAAATGCCATAACTTTTTTTTTTGGCGATCACCTGAGCATATACCTTTTGAATCGATCCCTTGAGTATCGAAACTTTTTGAAAACATTCACCACAAGTTCATGACACGTTGGATTTCCGGCACTTAGGTGAATGTTTTTAAAAAATTTATGACACTCAAATGATCAATTGAAAGTTATGGCACTTTAGCGTGAAATTTTTTTTTAAAGTTACGACACTCAAGTAGTAAAAAAAAAAGTTATGGCACTCAATTAAGCGCTGTACAAAAATTATGACGCTTGTGCTGTTCTTATCTTGTAGCAAATCACTAACATTGTTGCAAAATCAAGTCAACATACATGAGCAGAAGGTAGGTGGTTGCGCAATATATTTTACATCAGTGTGCTAGCAATATATTGTAGGAAAGTACACTCGAAGATGATTATTTTGGTGCTTGAAACATAGCCTTTTGAGTTCATATTAACCTCGAAACAAGCAAGAGAAGTTACTAAATCTGCCTCGTTGAATCAGAGAATTCACAAACTGTTCGTGCAGAGGCGTCCAATCCTCCAATCCCAATGTCCATACTCAAGGTTGTGGTGTTCTCGGTGTTGGTGTCCATTGAAAGTAAGACTTTCATCCCTTACACCTAGGAATTGAATTCTATCTAGTCTCGAGTGCATATCCATCGGCTCGTGTCCATGATTCGATTGCATGTCTATGGCCAAGTATTGATCATGATTTACATGCAGGGATTGTTGATTCCATGTTTATCTCTAAATTGCTCATGTTAATAGGGTTGATAGATTGCCATGTTTTGATTCCCCTTGGATGAACTTAATCAGAGAAGGGTCGCATCTTTATTACTTAGATATATCTCTTTTTGCGTGGATTTGTCCTTGGTTGAATTATAAGGATGATCTTTTTGCATGTTAACATTTAAGGGATCGGATTGAATTGATAATTCCTTTGCATGTTGTTCATGGCCGGTCCCCTTGGTGCTCTTGGTTCGCCCCCTCCTTGTTTGATTGCATATGTTTAATGTTGTCTCGTATTGATTGCCCTTATTTTAATTTCCTTGCATCTCGGTTAGGGTTTGTCTTGCTTGGAAGAATTTTGATCATCTGTTTTGCTGAGATTCATGGAAAATAGGCTAAAGCTTCGACCTTTATCGATTACTTCGCTCATGTCAAAAAGATAGAATCTTTCAAGGAAAGATCAAACCTTTACTGCGTTTTATTCAAGCATATAGGATACAGTTTGCTAGTTCATGTAGATTAGTGAGAAAAATCATAAAATTGCATCTTTAATTGTCATGTGGCATATAGGCTATTCATGATCACCTAGGTAGTTGCATATCAATAATAAAATGGAAAGATCAATAGATAAGGATATTTAGAAGCATGCTAGGTGATGAAGAATTATGAAGAGAAGAAAGAAGGAAAAGACTCTTTTCCAAGTTTAGCAACTGAACCTCAGTGGAAATCTTCATGGTCATGAGTGTCTGAACGACACTTTATCCCAGAATCGATAATAAGCAAACCTCCATGATCTGATAAACACTATCGGACCACAAAATAGCCAGAAGCCAACCACGAATCCAAGCGGTATGCCCATGTAAAATCACTTCTTGCTATCATCATTGTCTTCGTCATCATCTATGTTGCTTTGAGTTGGAACACTACTCGCTTCTTCTGTCCCATTCGTTGTAGTTGAGCAACTTTTGTTGAGCGGAAGCCCACGCAATCTGAGGTTTCCTTCCAAAGAACTTTCGAAAAACGTGAGAAACTGTTGACTAGTCGGGATGCTTCCCACAAGTCGATTTTTTGAGAGGTTCAGGAACGAAAGGAAATGAAGATTTGCAAGCTGAGCAAGTATGGTTCCATTGAGATAGTTCCATGACAGGCCCAACGACTCTGGCTGATCCAGATTCCCTAAAACAGGAGGAATTGAACCAGAGATGGCATTATGCAATAGGTTGAGGAAATAAAGTGCTTTGAGATCTCCAAGTGTGTTTGGTATCGGACCCTCCAATCTATTGGCCGAGAAGTCAATCAACGTGAAAATAGTCAAAATCTTGACGAGTTCTAGCTTCAGACCTTTGAAGGTTACACCCATTGTATCTTGATAATAGATATCCATTAATTGGAATAACTCATACATAAAAAGATTGAAGTCTACATTGGCCTTCACAGCCTCCAAAGATGCGAGGAGACTCACAGGCAATGTGCCGCTGAAATTGTTGGAAGATAGGTCGATATTTTGAAGCATTTGCCAAGTGCTGGGACTATGCGGACATCTAATTTCCCTATGCAATTTGTTGGATTGTAAAACAAGGACACGGAGACTCGATATTGCCTGGAAATGGGCATGGAAATGCCCCATCTATTTGATTGTCGCCGATGTTCACAATCTCCAACGTCATGCAATTTGCCGACGACAACGGAATCTAGCCCTGCAAGAAATTCTCACTAATATCCAATATCTTCAAATCACATGTTGACGAGATGTTTTGCGGAATATCACCACTCAACTGGTTATTTTGCAGATTCAATACCTTTGGGGATGCCATCATTAAACAATCAAGAATAGTTCCGTTCAGATGGTTATGCAATAAGTCAAGCACATCAAGATAACCAGCTTTGTAAATTGACTTCGGGATGGACCCAAGGAAATTATTCTTTGAAAGGGAGAAGAACATCGAGTTTAGTATGTTGATGTCATCCGGAATAATAGCATTTATTTTGTTACTTGAGAAATCAAAGTAGGAAGCATATGACGACAAGGGTGGCATATTCCCTCGGAGCATGTTTGAATGGAGGTCGATGAAATCCAAAGGAAAGGTAAGATTGCCCAGAGGTGTTTCCATATCTTCAAAGAAATTAGAGGAAAGATTGAGATGGTTAAGATTTTCTAGTGTCCATATCCATCTCGGTATATCCCCTTTTATATAATTGTGGGAGAGGTCGAGGAAGAACAATGTGGACTGGTTAGCCAAAAACCGAGGCAATGTCGTCAATTGGCAGGAAGCCAAATTTAAGTCTTGAAGGTCAGGGAATGAAGAGTCCTGGGGAGCCGTATTTGTGGCATCAATGGAAAAATGATTGTAGGAAAGATCCAAATCCCAAAGATTTCTCAGCTGCTGAACCAAATTAATATGAAATGAGCCACTAAAATTATTGGAAGAAAGTGAGAGGACATTGAGCCCTCGGAGTTCCCATATAGACGTCGGTAGTTCACCTCCTATATTGTTGTTGCTCAAATCAAGTGTTTTCAGCATTTGCAATGGAGCATTAAAAAATCCCTTCAATTGACCAGAAAATCGGTTGTTGGAAAGTCGAAGCTCTCGAATTGATGGACGTGTAAACAGAGATGAAGGAATATTTCCTTCAAATAAATTGAATTCTAGGTTGAGAATAAGAAGACTCAAGAGGGATTCCCATTCTGTTGAATCAATCGGACCAGTTAGATTATTGTAGTACAAAATGATATGTGTTAGATTCTTGGACTTGCTGAGTGATGGAATAGAACCAGTAAAATTGTTGAATGACAAGTCCAAATAAGACAATCGCGAGAGATTGGTAAGAGAGCTTGGGATATTTCCATAAAAGCTACAATCCACTAATTCTATTCTGGACAAATTCCTCATATTACCAATTGAATCTGGGAGCCTCCCGGAAATATTTGTGTCATTCAGAACCATTGTCTGAAGAGAACTATTCTCCGGAAATATTGGCAAAGAACCTCGAAGGAGTTCGTTGCCTGATATGTCAAGGGTCTCAAGTGTTTGTACCTGGTAGATTTTAGGAGGAAATTCCCCCTACAGGCCACAATAACTTAGGCTCAGAGTTTTCAAGTTGGAGAAATTCGCAAGATATTAGGATCTGTGGTGGACAAGTTGTTATGATTGAGTTGGATGATAGATAGATTAGCAAGACCCATAAGAGAAGCGCCGATAGGACCAGACAGAGAACAGTAAGTAGACATGGCCACGGGCCGGTTTCGACCCGGAACCGGCCAGGGTCAAACCCGGGATTGGCCCATTGACCGGGCCAGCGGTTCGGAACCGGAACCGGCCTGTGGCCTATGGGCCCGGTTCCAATAATTTTGGAATCAGCCCGGAGCCGCCAGTTCCGGGCCCGGTTCCAAAAAAAAAAAACTGGAGCAGGGCCTGCAGGCCCAGGGCAAGTGGTCGTTGGCCACTTGGCCTTGGCAATGGCTAATATATATATATATATATATTTTAAAGTAGCCGTTGCTAATATTTATTATTATTTTTCCCTAAATTTCCTTCTCATTTTTTTCTTATAAATTCTCTCAATTTTCTCAATCCGAATTCTATAAATTTTTTCAGTCCGCGCAATTCTCTTTTAATTCTCCCAATCAATTTGCTCAATTCTTTCAATCCACTCGAAAAATGGCAAGTGGAAGTCAAGCGGCAACTGGCAAAGGTAAGAATAGAATGACGGAATCCGAATATTCTTTTGATCCTCGTGATTATGCAGATTTTCAAGATGATGAAATCAACATTTTTCCCAATGTGGAGCTCGTCCAACACAAGAAAGTCTTCATGCCGAAATGTCAACAACAAAGGAGGCAGAGCGGGAACTTACATCTGATATTTGGGACCACTTTACGAAAACGGAAAGGTTTGATATTGGTCCAAAAAGGTATGATATAATTTGTAAACATTGTGGGGCAATATATAAATATACAGGTGGACAAGGATACAGAACATTCAAATGACATCTTAGGAGCAAACATCCAACCGAAGCGGGAATCGATACCAAGCAACAACAAATTTCCGAGTACGTCAATCCTAACACTTCTCATTTATTTCGTTTTAATGAAAAAACTTATAAGGAAGAATTAGGTAAATTTGTTTCCGTTGAGCATTTATCATTTAATTTTGGAGAAAGATTTGGTTTTAATCAATTTGTACAAAAAGCTTGTGCTCCACAAGCAAAACGTATTCCTAGAAATACACTTAAACGAGTAATTAAAGATCTTTACAAAAATGGAAAAAAAGATTTACAAAACTTTTTTATGCAATTTAATGGATGTGTGCATATAGGTAGTGATATTTGGAGTGATCATTGGCAAATTCATTCTTACATGGGCATAATATGTCATTGGATAGATGACAATTGGAATATTAAAAAAAGAGTCCTCGCATTTAGAGTTTTCGATGGTAAGCATGCGGCAAATAATATTTATAGAATAATTATGCAAATTTTAGAAGAATATTGTTTGCTTAACAAAATTTTTTCAATTGGTTTTGATAATGCCGTGGCAAATACTGCTTCAATTACTGATTTAGAAAATATTTGTAGATTCACTTTTGGCGGAAAATTTTTTTACATTAGATGTGCTTGTCATGTTTTAAATTTATGTGTACAAGATGGTTTGAAAACTCTTGATATTTTTCTTGAACCAATAAAAACAACGATTTAATTTTTATGAAAACATCCCCAAAAAATGAAAGAATGGAGTAAATTCTGTAAAGTAAATGGAAAAAGGCCAAGAAGATTTCTAAGAGATGTTCCAACTCGTTGGAATTCTACTTTCCACTTACTTAATGAATCTTTTGCATATAAAGATTTATTATGTGCATTCATTTTTAATAATATATCGCAGATTAATTTATACCCACAAGAGTGGGATATTTGTAAAAAAAAATTAGATATTTTAAAGGTTTTTAATTATGCAACTTATACTTTGTCCGTTATTTATTATCCTACTATGCATTTATTTTTTGTAGAGTGTATTAATATTGTCGGAGTTTTTGAGGAATATAAAAATAATGTTGAATTACCAAATACTATAGTAATAATAAGAATGAAGTAGCTACATTATTATAGCGAAATTCCCATTATTTATTTAGTTGCTTGTGTTTTTTATCCACGTTGCAAATTAAATGGTTTAGGTGATTATTTGCATATATATTATTAATGTTTACATTCTAATACGATAGATGTTGCAACCATACTAAGGGAGGTTAAAAACGTAGTAATAGAATTATATAATGAATTTTATACTAAGGGAGGTGATATTGGATCTTCTCAATCTACCGAGACACAAAGTGAGAGTACAGGTAAATTAGTAGAGGGTACCAACTTTTATTACATAGACAAAAAAAGCAAAAGGGAGTAATAGGAAACATTTCTGCATTAGAGATATATCTAACCGTTTCCTTTGAGTTTTCTGAATCCGAATGTAGTATAGGTTTTTTAATTTTAGATTGGTGGAAGAGGCACGCAAGCCAATACCCAATCATTTTTTCTTATTGCAAAATAAATTTTTGCAACCCCATGTTCGATAGACGCGGTCGAAAAAGCATTCAGTGCCAGAGGTAATATTTTGGATGAACAACATTCAAGATTAGTTCCGGAATCAGTGGAGGCTCAAGCTTGCGTCGATGATTGAATGAAGGCTCAATATCGACAACAAGAGATAGATTTGAATAATAAATCCGAATTCTTTGACGATAGAGATACCACCACTACCGGTACCGGTACCATAGAATGGGTAGCGACGATTGAGGGTAAAAAAACTACATGGATTTTGATTCTTCTATCTCCAAGAAGATATGTAAGGCGCTTAATGATAATTCATTAAGTTCAAGCCCCATCTCTTTCACTCTTTTTTTCCCCAAATTTGATTACAATGTACATTTTGATTACATTTTATATTGAATAATTTATTATTTCATAATTTGATAATTCATTATTTTTTTATTTCATAATTTATTTTTTTAATTTTTACCAGCCGGTTCTGAAGCGGGCCGGAACCGAAACTGGCCCAGAACTGCCGATTCCAGTTCTGGTTCATACATGGCCACGAATCGGAACCGGCTAGTTCCGAACCGTGGCCATGTCTAATAGTAAGACATGCTCAACACCTCAAGTTTCGGCACTGCCGATTCCGAAGCGTAGCCATGTCTAACAGTAAGACATGCTCAACACCTCAAGTTTCGACACTGAAGAAGTCAACGCGTCACACCACTCACTTCCCTCAGCAGACACATCTACCCCATCAAGGTATAGCTCTCTCAACTCCCTCAAATCCCCAATCAGCAAACTCAAAGAGGGCTGCCCAAGGAACAGCAAAGCCGGATAATAGTCCCTGCCACTAGTGAGATCAAGAGTGCGTAGCTTCGTCAAGCACGATAGTCCCGCTGGAATTTGCCCGGCGAATCCGGCATAGGACAAGTCGAGATGTGTCAAGCGGCTGAGATTTGCGAGGCCCGAAGGAATCGGCAAGTAGTTAAAGCCGTTGAACGCCAAATTCAGTCTTCGAAGGAGCTCGAGCCTCAAGAGACTCGACGAACCGTCGATTCCGTCAGAGATCGACTCATTGCTCAAATCGAAACCGACGACAAGGTCATCCTCGCACGTCACGTTGCTCCATGAATCAACGCTTTGGTCCCACTGTACTAGCTTGGAAGACACAGAGGCGTTGAAGACGAGGCTGTTTCTCAGCTTGAGCAAGAGCGATCTCTGGTCGACTCCGCGACACCGGACTGGAGCTGAAGCCCCAGCAACGTAGGAGAAAATGGAGATGGTGGATATCGCAAGAACAAGCCATGAGACGATGGAAATGTTCATCGGAAGAGGTTGAAGAAGAGCGCTGGAAGAGGGCACGGGGAAGAGAGTGGAACGAAACAAAGTCGACACTTACTATGGAGTCGTCCAATATAAGGGCAATCTTGTGTCAATTTTCCAGATGTCATTAGTCCCCAAATTTGACTTATAACACTTTCAAAAATCCTCGCAAAATTTGGCAATATTGCGCAACAAAATGAAATTCTTTTTCTATCATAATTTTCAATAAAAACTAAAGACCATATTTATGTTTTCTAGGAAAAAAGGAAAAATAAAAGAAATCTTCCTTTGGTGTTGAGATCAGAACTTGACATCCCTTGAAATTGCTTTTGGCTCATCTTATTTTAAGATCATAAAACCAATGACATTATGTGATCAATGTTGTCTTTGTACATCAACATTGACCCCGCAGAGATCGGCCAAAAGCAAACGCCATAGATACTCTATCCGATTATTTAATCAAATAAGTAGATTCAAGAGGAGAAATAAAATGATTTGATTATATTTGGAATTAATTGTAAAATTTTTCTAAGACTATAAAAAGAGCAAACAAATATAAACTTGAGAATTATATTAACGTTAGGATTTCGACATTTCCAGATAACTTACTAAATGTTAACGTAGCCAATCGAAAATTAGCAGACTATATTTGATAAACATGATAGTTGACTATTTGGTCAACCAAGCACATCAACTGAGCTGGAATTTGAACACGAAATTTCCATGCACCATCTTAGAGCTGCGAAGATTGCGCCTTTGGTCTAGTTCGGTGGGGTACACGCGTGAAGAATGGTCCTGATTGAAGGACTTTCCGACAATCGACAATTACGGAAAGGAAAGACAATTGAACTTTACTCCAATAAAGCATCACGACCAATATACACGCAATAGCTTTCGGTTGACTTGACTAGAGAATGCAAAATTGTCGTTTCGGTGGTGCTTCCCCCTTTCGTGGATTTCGAAAATTTCGTTTCCGGATAAAACGCAATTTCATCTGTGGGTGGTAAAAAGGTAACGACAGTATTAAATTTGGAATGTGATGATAACGAACCCAATAATAAATTATCATTTTTTTTATTTCACAAGTGAGTGCGTAAATATTTGTAATTTACTAGTGAAGTAAAAGTTTTATCATTCACGAATTCAGTAGTAAATTGCCGCTTATTTTAATTTTTTCGAGTAGGCACATGACTTTTTGCCAGTGAAATAACATTTCTACCATCCACAAAACACAATAGCAATTATCACATATTTTTAGATTTTACGAGTTGGCATATAACTGTTTGTAAGTTACCAATGAGATGAAAATCTTACTATAACATCAAGAAACTCAATAATAGATTACTACTTATTTTTAGAATTTACAAGTGACCGCGTAATTGTTTGTAAGTTATCAACGAAATAATAATTTTATCATCTACATACTCAATTGTAGATTACTGCTAGTTTTTAGGTTTTACTAGTAGACGCGTAAGTAACCGTTTGTATGTTACCAATGAAATAACAATTTCATCATCCATAAATCTAACGGTAAATTAGCATTTGTTTTTACATTTTTACAAGAAGGCACATGACTGTTTGTAAGTTATCAATAAAATAACAATTTTACCATCCACAAGCTCAATAGTAAATATGTAACATAAGTGGTAAGTTATTAGAACATTGATAATCGTAAGTCGCTAACATTGTTCCACAATCAAGTCAATTTACTTAATCAATAGGTAGCAAGTCGGACGATTTTACCACGGTTATTTAAAATTTATAAATGGTGTTACAAATTTACTATTGAACGGAAACTATTATGTATGGCCAAATGGAATGTTAGACACTTCCATGTGATTCTTAGGCGACTCATCATGACAAGAAACGAAAAAAGAGTACGGAGTTTCGATGGCATTTTCCTTCTGTCCTACTGTACAGGGCATTGTTTGTGATAGCTACTTGGCAATTTTCTCCTCTTTCATATATTGTGGGCTACAAAGAGGATCAAGTTTTGGACAATTTTGGTCCGTGAAACACGATACACTGTTGAATTTTTGAAAGAGTCGGCAATTGCAAAACCCTGTAGGTAGCAAAAATTGACTGGTGACTTGCTTCGTCTGTTAAACGTTAGGGTAACGTTCAACGACTTTTAGAAAAGTACTAGCATTATTTGATTCTTGAAGTCATCAATTATCTAAAATTCAGCAACATTTATTTTCTTAAGTCATGAGCATGTTAAAGTTACTAATTTTCATAGGAAACTACCAACCCTAATTTGAGTTGCTTAACAACATTTATTTTATTTTTCCAATTTACCAATCATTTCAATAGTTTATACGAAGTTTAATTAAATCAAATACCGACATGATAAACTTACCGTACAAGAGTTTATGATTTTGTATAAGAGTTTAGTAGCTTGTAGGTTAGTAGATTATCGAAACAGTTGGTGATTACTAACTAATCAAATAAAGGTTGGTAACTGAGTTTAAATAATGTCAATAATTTCAAATAGAAAGGTTTGTAAGTTTAAGTTCCACTGATAAATGATGGTAATTATGAGAATAGTTGGTAATTTTGAAAAGAGTTTATAACTTCTTAGGCAAATTCAATCCACTGGTGAGCTCCCAAATAAATGTTCGTAAGTTGTCAGAACAGTATGAAATAATGAAGTAAATGTTGGTAAGTAGAGCCCAATAAAAGTTGGTAATTTCATATGAGAATCAATAGCTTTATAAGTTGGTAAGCTGCACAAATATGTTTTGGTAAATTATTTGAAGGGTGAGGTTATTTCCATTCCATTTTGGCTAAGACACTAATTTCCAAATGTCTTTACATTAATCACCTTTTGACCACCTATAATAATCACCTATCTTAACTACAAATTCCATTTTGGCTAAGACACTAATTTCCAAATGTCTTTACATTAATCACCTTTTTTTTTTGACCACCTATACTAATCACCTATCTTAACTACAAAATTCAATTTATAGTATGACTTTATATATTACATATTGTAGATTATAGATGTGCATAGTTTAATTACAGGTAAATTCATAACTTGACAAAAGAAGTGGATATTACCGTACACAATTTTCACAATTGTTATTTAATTATTAATAGAAACATCATAGCACAATAATATATAAGAGAAAAATAATTAAAATTCTTCGTCGATGAGTTTAGATTTATTGATTTATCTATCAAACTACATCCTAATTAATAAGTTATGAGGCAAATTGATGTGGATATATTAATTTAGAAATATCGTACAAAATTAAATGAGATGATTAGATTTTTTTCTAACACTACAAAAAAAGTAGGTTTTAGCGACGAATTTTGTCACGAAAAAATTGGGAAAATTCGTCGCTAAACGAATTTGCGACGAAATTAGCAACGGAAAAAAATTCGTTGCTAATTCGGCGTCGCAAAATTTAGCGACGGAAAATTTCAATTTTCGTCGCTAAATTGCGACGGAAAAAAATTCGTCGCAAAATTCGTCGCTAATTTGCCACAAACTTTTTCCGTCGCAAAATTCGTCGCTAATTTGCCACGAACTTTATTCGTCGCAAAATTCGTCGCTAATTATTCGTCACTAATTTGCCACGAACTACATTCGTCGCAAAATTAATCGCTAATTATTCGTCGCAAAATTCGTCGCTAATTTGCCACGAACTATATTCGTCGCAAAATTCATCACTAATTATTCGTCGCAAAATTCATTGCTAATTTGCCACGAACTTATTCGTCGCAAAATTCATCGCTAATTTGCCATGAACTGTATTTGTGGCAAAATTCGTCGCTAATTTGCCACGAATTTTTTTTGTTAGTAATTTGCGACAAACTTATTCGTGGCAAAATTCGTTGCAAATTTGTCACGAAAAATTTTGACTTTTGCCATGAACATTATTCATGAACAAATTTAGCAACTATTTTTTATTAATTCTTTAGCGACGAACTCTGCGACGAATATCGTTTAGGGACGAAATTACCGACAAAATTTTATTTTTGTAACGAACTTTTATAATTTGTGATCGTACAATAAAATCATTTATTTTATTTTTCGATTTTAAACTTAATTAAAAGCAAAATTAATTTCTGAAATTTATATTTAACATTGATTAAGCACTTAATAACATCAAAATATTATAATAATTTGAAAATGAAATACATTCATCTACATTTTCCTCAAGAATGACATAAATATTTTTCTTTATAGTACACATAATGAGAGAATAAATAATCTTGCATAATAACTAATCTTGCACAATAAACAATGACGACAGAAATGAATCAAAAAAGAATATCCGGCTTTTAGCGACAATCTCCATCATATAAATATTGAACAAAACTAAAGACACGGTTCATGTGAGATACTCACTTCCTTTGCTTTGTGAAGTTCACGTACTGATCAAGTGCTTTCTTGTTTACATGACTTAACTGTCGAAGTTGCTCGTTGCATCTGTGAAGCATCTTCTGCAACTCTTTGATGCTCCTCCGTCTATACTTATAATCTCAAACATATAAAACTCTTTGACACGGTCCCTGGCCTTGGTGACGACCACGTCGGGGGCCCTGTCGCGGTGCTTCCGGTGATTTCTTTCAACTTGTAGGCAGAACAAGACTTCCTAGAAGATTACAAAAGCACTATTCTATGAAGAAGGAGACAAGGAAAAAGCCACAATAAGCGGAGTCCAAGTGCAAAGGCATTATGAAAGCTTATGTAACTCTCTTGACAAGGAGGATATAAAAAGGTCACGTGTGTATGAGAGCGTGCCCACAACCAAACATGCATGGTTGTGCGCCTTTGTGTGGGTGCATGTGCATTTGTGCCAAATATTCATCCCCATTCTATATGTGTACGAAAAAAGATAGATAGATAGCCAAGTAACTGGCTTTTTAGATGGACATGTTTGTGCGTGCATGTATTTGTAATTGTATATGTAATGACTTTTCTGTATGTACATGTTATCCATGGATTGAACCTTTTCCTAATCTAGCAACAAACAATTGTTTCTATTGCAGCACTTTTTAGAAGGATGTTGACGATGCACTATTTGTGACTTACCAATCCTCAGCAAAATGCCATCTCCTTTCCATGAATGGACTAAGAACAACCTACTCTTACATGGACTAGAGCTTTCACATGTCAATAACATATTTCACATACGCAAATTGAAAAGACATCAAAAATAAGTTCACATCAGCTAAGCACCTATTACAATTGTATCTAGATCAGAGTTCGGTAGATTGTCAATGGGATGATCAAATCGGCATTTTCATGACCGCAGAAGTTCAGCAGACATTGAAGGAGCCCCAAAGATAGTCGCCCAAGAAATGTTTACTTCTCGAATCCGGACATCTAAGGAACTTACGCTGTCCATCTAATTACTATTAATTGAAGAGTCATTGAATGGAAAGGGAATGACTGGACTATCTCAATTAGACATGAGGGCTTGCAATAGAATCAAGCTCAAGAGGCCAACCAGACTTCTAAGGCCAAGGAAGATGAGCAAGCTCGACCTACCAAGGCATCTGAAGTTCTAAGATCCACCCAATTGACCAAGATTACTCCATTAACAGCCACCCCCAAAAAAATTTCCCTTCTTTTGTAATTTAAATGAAGGTGGTAAAGATTATCATGTTGGATTCAAAGTTTCTTCCCTCATTCCCTGCAGATCGATCACTACACATCCACATTGAACCTATATTACACAATCCAACCATAATTTCTAAAGAAAGAAAATCCAAAGCATTGGAGAACATGGAGAGAATGCGGATAAATAGGTAAAACGGTGGCGACCCATTCCGCCAAATGAAACATTGCATTTAAGGGGAAAAAACACAAAACATCATCAACAAACAGGGAGAGGGGAAAAAAACCAAGAAGAGCAGATCTAACCTTTTGTTCAAATTCTCAGATTTCTCTGCAGTCACTTGACCTCCAAACACCACCTTGCTGATCCCATCCGAAGGCTAACAACTAGGAGTGTCAAAACCAAACACAATACCCGAACCGAAACACGAATCGACCCGACCCAAACACAAAATTTTCTTATTGGGTCGGGTTGGATCTCAACTTGTTTGGGTAACAATAAAAAGAATTGGGTATTGTTTGGATCTATTGGGCTCGGGTACCCAAGCCCAACCCAAACAATAACCCAAACTGTTCCTGATGGTTCTTGATGGCTTCGATAGATAGAAATGGCCAATTGGCCCAACTCTAGTCTGGGCAATTCTTCGATAGATTGAAACCCTAACATCTCTCTTCCACTTTTCTCTCTCACACTCTTGCCTCTTCTGCAGTCTCTCCTCCATCCAGTCCAAGTCCGACGGCAATCGCACCAAGGCCGTCGACATGACCGGCCCCGGCGACGCCGCGGTGCAGGGGAGCGGCCGCAGCGGCGAGGGGAACAGGGGCGGGGCTATGGTGGCAGGTCCTCGTCGGAGAAGGCGGGGTCCGCGGCGTCGGCGCTGGGCTCGTGGTCCCGCCGAGGGGAGACCTCGAGGGAATGCTAGGCGGACATGAGATCCCGGGATCACCGAATATCGAGGGAATGGATTAGGGACTCCTTGGATGGCGGGATCTGTAGAGCTACGGCGGCGGACAACGGCCGCCGCCGCCGCCGCCCCCACGCCGTACTCCTGATCGCACAACACGGCCTGAGCCGGGGGCGAGTTCACCATCCTCTCCAACAGATGCCGCATCGTCCACCTCCCCCAACATTTCGCCGCTGCCGACATCGTTGTCCGTCGGGCAACGAGGAGGGAAATACGGGGTCTGCTGCGGCTGCGGCGACTCGCGGGGCACGAGCTGAAGAGCGCTCTTCACCAGCTGTTGTAGGTACACCACCTGCTTGTAGGCCTCCTCCAGCGTGGCGAGTGTGTCCATCTTTCTTTCTCCCTACGGCATCACCAGCTGCTGCTGCTGGCGGCGGCGGGTGCGGGGGCTGCGGTTGGAGCGTTTCGAGGGAGCGGAGGAGGTCGGAGAGGCGGTGGAGGGGGAAGCAGAGGGTCGAGTCGTCGGCCAGCGAGAGGGAGTCAAACGGGGATGAAGCGGGAGCGAAGTCGGGGAAGCAGTGAGGGGGTTCTTGCTTGGGCATCTTGAGAGGGGACGGCGAGTAGCGAAACAAGAGAATTCATTGTTTGAAACACAGCCCGACCCAACCTGACCCGGCCTAATCATGCGGTGATATCTTGTTCGGGTCTTGTTTCAGGTCGGGTCGAACACACATGGTCAATATTTCGGGTCGGGTCGGGTATCATGAAAACCCAACCCGACCCGACCCATTGACACCCCTACTAACAGCGTCATCCCCCCAGAACAACCCTTTAAAAAAGGAAAGCCCAAGAAGATAAAAAAAAAAAGGCAGAAGGTGATAGCGAAAGCCGCACCTGGTGAAAGTGAGCATTGGAGCGAGAGGAAGCCGAACCGGGCGCGACCGAATCGTGGGGAGGCGGAGTCTCCGACCACGTGAGCAGATATGAAGTCGAAGTGTGAGGCTTCCTCACCGGCGTGCTCCTCTCCATTTTCTTCCTTTTCCCTGGAAAAAAAAAAGGAAGAACACCCAAGAAAGAACTCACGCCGATTCGAGCCTCGCCTCGCTCTCGCTCTCTGCGAACGCGGTCCCGAAGAACGAGCTTCGCGCTGCAATGCAGAGCCCGTCGATCCCGCCCCCAACCACCACGCAATCAACTAGTCCCCGGCGGCGGCCCTCGGCAACGAAGCACTAGATCCCAGCCTCGCCCATGGCCACTGCTCGCCCTCGCCCTCGCCCAGATCTGGGCGACAACGAGGTCGACCAGCCATGGGCGAGGTCGAGCGGCGGCCATGGGCAAGGCTGCTCGACCTCGCCCAGATCTGGGGCTAGGGAGGGCTGGTGGGCGCAGAACGGGCGTATGGTGATGGAGGAGGAGGCGACGGCGATAGCGGTGAGGGTGGCCATCATGGCTGGCGGAGGGGAGGAGGGAGCGACGGAGAGGTGTTTGGCGGGGGGGGGGGGGGTGGTTCTGAGGAATAGCACAGAGAGAGAGAGAGAAAAACTGGGGTGAGGGCGGGCAGATTTGAGAGATTGGCTGGGAGCTAAATTCAGAGTTCGTCGCTAAATTTAGCGACGGATTCAGCGACAAAGGTGCGAAAGTGATTTCGTGGCTTAGCGACAGATTTAGCGACGAAAAAATAAAATAGTCGCGAATGTGCCCGAAAGTGATTTTCGTCGCTAAATCCGTCGCTAATTAGGACGGATTTAGCGACGAAAAAATAAAATAGTCGCGAATGTGCCCGAATGTGATTTTCGTCGCTAAATCCGTCGCTAAATTAGTGACGGATTTAGCGACGAAAAAATAAAATAGTCGCGAATGTGCCCGAATGTGATTTTTGTGGCTAATTCCGTAGCTAATTAGCGACGGATTTAGCGACAAAAATATAAAATAGTCGCGAATGTGCCCGAATGCGATTTTTGTGGCTAATTCCGTAGCTAATTAGCGACAGATTTAGCCACAAAAATATAAAATAGTCGCGAACGTGCTCCGGAAGTGATTTTCATGGCTAAATCCGTCGCCAATATAAAAATAGTCACGAAAGTTATTTGCCTCGCTAATTTTCTTTCGTCGCTATTTCCATCACAAATTAGCGACGAATTGGCATTGGTTGCTAATGTTCCATGGCTAAATCCTTGTTTTTTTGCAAAATTGTAATTTTGCAACGAAATTAGCGACTACACAAATTAGCGACGACCTATTAATGTTAAAAATTCAGCAAATACAAAATGTCGCCAATGTCGTCGATAATTTTGCGATGAACACTGTTTGTCAACAATTAGCCACAAATAAGTTTTCGTCGCAAAAATAGCGACGGCTTTTTTGCGACGATTAGCGACGAAATTAACTACGACTTTCGTAACTAATTTTGTCAATTAGCAACAATCCAAATCCAATGGAAAATAAAATATCACAAATGTCATCGCATGAATAGTATTTGACTTGTCGCCATTTAGCGACGAATTTTCCGACAACCTATTACATTAATAATAATAACAATAATAATAATCAACAACAACAATAATAATAACAATAACAATAACAACAACAATAATAATAATTATGACAACAACAATAACACATGTTGCAATAATAATAATAATTACACACAATTAGTTAAAAGTCTCAAAAATCATAATCTTCATTTTCATCTTCACATTCATCTTCGTCTTGATCTTCATCTTCATCTTCTTCATGAGCATCATCTTCATGCATCCTTTGTCTCAAAATCCGATTCTTCAACACCTTTTAAATTTGATTCACGAATTTCTGTTGGCTTCACATCTATCATTGCTTCACATGGATCTCGTAAAGTTTGAATGTTACATTCCTCAGTTTCAACCTTGTTACAAACTTCCTCTTGTTGATATACTGTATCATTCAAGTATTCCTCAAATTTTCTTCGTGCTTTGATTTTACACACAGCCCATCAATCAGTTTTGTCACATTTCAAACTAGGATATGATGCATAATATACGAATTTTGATGCAGAATTTATTAGTGGTGCAGAAGTCCAAACGGAAGGCGAAACGGTGATGCGACTATAACAGGAGGACCCGATTGACCAAATTTGGTCGGTTGAAGCGAAACGGCTTTCTTAACGCAACTCACTGCCGTTGGCGATGATCGACGATGGATTTTAGCGATTCAGGATCATTTAGATGACTTTTTCAATTATTTTAATATTTTTTCTTGACTTAATTTTAATTTTAAGGGGCCGTTTTGTAATTTTTATATTTGACGCTTTGTAATTTTAATTTTAGGGTTATATAATCTTGTGTAAGGATTTTATTTTTGACGATATAACATTATCATCAATATCGAATTTCGAGATTTCTTTATCTAAGCAAGGTTTTGCTTGAAATACTCGTTGGACGCTTTGTCAAATTTTGTGATGAATGTGCCACGAAAATTATTTTTCGTCGCAAATTCCGTAGCTAATTAGCGATGGATTTAGCCATGAAAATCACTTTCGGAGCACGTTCGCGACTATTTTATATTTTCGTGGCTAAATCCATCGCTAATTAGGTACGGAATTAGCCACAAAAATCACATTTGGGCACATTCGCGACTATTTGATTTTTTCGTCGCTAAATCCGTTCGCGACTATTTTATATTTTCGTGGCTAAATCCGTCGCTAATTAGGTACGGAATTAGCCACAAAAATCACATTTGGGCACATTCGCGACTATTTTTTATTTTCGTCGCTAAATCCGTCGCTAATTAGCGACGGATTTAGCGACGAGAATCACATTCGGGCACATGCGCGACTATTTTATATTTTTGTGGCTAATTCCGTCGCTAATTAGCGACGGATTTAGCGACGAAAGTCACATTTGGGCACATTCGCGACTATTTTATATTTTCGTCACTAAATCCGTCGCTAAGCGACGAAAATCATATTCGGGATGAAAATCTCATTCGGGCACTTTCGCGACTATTTTATATTTTCGTCGCTAAATCCGTCGCTGATTTATTTTTCGTCGCAAAATCTGTCGCAAATTAGCGACGACTATTTTTTCATCGCAAAATTTGTGACGGAATTAGTTTTCGTCGCTAATTCCGTTGCAAATTAGCGACAAATTATTTTTCGTCGCAAAATTAGCGACGATTTTTTTTTCGTCGCAAATTAGCGACGGATGTAATGTTCATCGCTAATTCCGTCGTAAATTAGCGACGAATTTTGTTTTTCGTTGCTAATGCCGTCGCAAATTAGCGACGAATTTTTTTCGTCGCTAATTTTTCGTGGCTAAATCCTTATTTTTTTGTAGTGTAAATAATGTATAGTAATACGTCTAATTAATGTTACGGAAGCAGGAGGGAATGGAGCTTTGTGATGGTGTGGCTAAACTATACAAAGCTCCATTCTACCCAAATTTCTTATTATTTATAGATTTTTACTAATCTTGGAAAATTTACACAAAATAACAATAAAAAATAAAAGCAGTCAGACGAGGAGATCACATATAAACCCAAATGATCTGTGTTTCTTGGTTTTTATTCTTGCATTCTTTCACAAATATAACATTTCTTTTTTCTTTCAAACTAAGGTGAAGCTACGGTGCCTATTGAATTTATATGGTTACGGGTGGAACACATTCTTTGATTATCCGTCACATAATCCGAATCTAAGCTCCTCAGGTATATTTCCACTGTTGAAATATTTAACAGCGACGCCGGCATTTTGAGCAGCACAGTTGTTATTGTTCCAAGCACATCAGTTAAGTGATCCTCATGGGATGTCTAGTGAGACTGCCCTGGGATATAACCTTCTTGTCTCAGTGCTGTATGATTTTGGGAACCGACCAGGAGGTTGCGAGATTCTTCCATTATCTCTTTAAGGATGTCAGGTTCCTTAGTAGCGCGAGCTACTTGTCACAGTTCTTCGGGCAAGTGACCAGATACCACGAAAACAAATGACACGCGAGATGGACGGGGATCAAGTGCACGTACTTTGGCGGCCCTTGGTCCTTCATCTTGATTGCTTTTATTTTTTAAAACTCCATTTGTTTCATGAAAAATGTAATATTTTTAAAATATATTTTTCAAGAAGTCATTTTTCAGGAAAATGATAGTATTTTTCTGGTGTTTGGCAAAAACCTGAAAATGAACCGAAAAATATTTTATGTCATTTAGTAAGGAAAATCAGATGGACAAACATTATTGGGGTGTTAGTGATTTTCGCATAAGCATCCATAGAATCGGGTACTGATACCAGGGTCCGAGGTCCGGCCTTGATAGACCACGATCGGGGTGTCGGAGACTCGATCTGACCTCAATGGAACAGGGCGTGAGAGTCGAGGACCCTGGCTTGGGCACCGAGGTCCTAGACCTAACCTCAATGGACACGTGCTTGGCCTCAATGAACCTAAGCGAGAGCACCAGGGTCTCAAGCTTGGCCTTAATTAACCCAGGCGGGCGCTAGGGTCCTAGACTCAGCCTCAATGGACTCAGGCCCCTAGCCCAAGCATCGCGGACCCAAGTAGGGATGCCATCCGAGGTCCAGGCGCCAGGTTCCTGGGCATGAGAAATGAGGTCCTAGGCCCGGTCTCAATGGACACGACACTAGCGCCGGGGATCCGAGCCTAGCCTTGATAGACCCCAGCTCAAGCACCAAGGTCCTGAACCAGGCCTCGATGGACACAGGCCTAGGCACTAGGGAACCGGGCACTAGCACTAGGGTCACGATCTCAACCTTGATGGACCCAATCTCGGATGCGGGGTCTCGAGCCAGGGTGTTAGAGATCCGAGCACGAGCATCGAGGTCTCGAGCTCGGCCTTTGTGGACCCGGGCTGGGGCCCAAGGGAGTCTGGCAATGGTACTGAAGTCTTAAGCCAGGCCATGGGCGATGGTGTCTCGAGCCCAACCTCTATAGACCTGGACCCAAACACTAGGGTTTCGGGCTCGGCCTCTAGACCCAAGTCCGCTACCAAGGGCCCAAGAACAAGCAAGCGTTGGGGTTCCTGTGCCCAAACGTAAAGTTTTTTATCCAAGCGCCAATAATTAGTCAAATTTTGGAAAATGTTTTCTGATTTTTTAAAAAGGAAATCACTTTCCTGAATTTAAACATAGATTTTTCGTTGATTAGGAAAATGTTTTCCGTCGTTTCATTTTCTTTAAACGATCCAAATGTTGGAAAATGTTTAAACGGAGCCTAGTTTTTACTGTCATTCTGGCCTTTTGGCCATTTACGTGCATTATCATCTCAACAACTGACTTACCTCAGAAACTCAGTTTTAGAAACATATTTAAAGAAATCTTATCAGACCAATGTAATTTGCGAAGTACCGGTTTCATTTTTTGATAACACTTTGCTGCTACTCTTAATTTGCTTCCTAGACCGTGCGCTACCACATGGAACTAGTCCATGAGATAATTTAAGGTACAACGAAGACCATTTTACTAACTGCAGGATTTGACCACTCTAGAGGACTTACTAAATGCTAGCCTGCTGATTGAAATTAGCAAACTATAATTCTTTTACAACGGGATCGTTGACTTGCAAGCAGCGGCAATCACTATTTGATGAAGTGAACAAGTCACCCGGGTTCCAATTGCACGCACCAATAATGTGAATGCCATGCATCTTGTTACAGCTGGGAAGATGGCAACCTTGGCCCACTTTGGCATAGTACATATTTGAAGAAATTATGTCATTCAAACTAAAAAATTTTCTTTATTGAAGGATCTTCCTAGCAATTGACAGACAGGTTTTGAATATTTTTAGTCCAATCATCTCCTACTGGATGCACATCCTCAGTTCTACTTCATAGACCATTGAAAGTTAATAGAGGACAATGATGGAGAGGAAAAACTTTGAACTTACTCTAATCAAGCATAACGACCGAAGTTCAGTGAAAACTGTACCATTGCGAAAGTCTTGACAGCAAGTCATCCCAAAACTAATAATATGCACGCCTCCATGAACGGATAGATATTAGCATACTGCAAAAAACCCAGAAGCCGACAACAAATCCGAGTGGCATGCTCATGTAAAATGACTTCATGTCAATCCACTGTTGAAATATTTAATAGCGATGTTGGCATTTCGAGCTGTGCTTCTGTTATTGTTCCAACCTCACAGCAACTTAGTTTCAGAAGCATATCTAGAGAAATCTTATTAGACCAATGAAATTTGTGACGTACTGGTATCATTTCTTGATTACACTGAGGCTGCTACTCTTAATTTGTTTTTTAGACCATGTAATACCAGATGGAACTCCTCCACGACATAATTTATGGTACGACAAAGAGCATTATATTAAATGCAGGATTTAACAATTCCAGAGAGCTTACTAAATGCTAGCGCCGGTGATTGAAATTAGCAGAATTTATTTCTTATACAACATGACTGTGGACTTGAAAGCAGCAGTAATCACTAATCAGACCATTGATGAAGTCAACAAGTCACCTGGGTTCCAATTGCACACACCAAGCTTAAGAATTCCATGCACATTGTCAGAGCTGGGAAGATGGCACCCTTGGTCCAGTTTGGCGCAGTACACGTCTGAAGAAATTTCATGTTATTCAAGCTTGAAGAATTTTCTTTATTCAACAACTTTCCTAGCAATAGACATACAGGTCTTGAATTTCTCAAGCCCAATCATCTTCTGCTAGATGCACATCCTCAGTTCTACTTCATAGACCATTGACAGTTTATAATGGACAATCATGGAGAAGAAAAACTATGAACTTACTCCAATCAAGCATAATGACCAAAGTTCAGCGAACATGATAACTTTGCGAAAGTCTGAACAGCAAGTCATCCCAAAACTGATAATACACACTCCTCCATGGCTGGATAAATATTAGCGTACTGCAAAAACCCCAGAAGCCGACAACAAATCCGAGGGGCATGCTTATGTAAAACAACTTCATGTCAATCCAGCCATTGTCCTCGCGATGTTTGGACCTTTGAGTTGGAACAGCATCTGCTTCTTCAGGATTGGAGGTTATCGGGCAACTTTTGTCAAGTGGAAACCCGCGTAGTCCTTCATCACCTTCAAACGAACCTTCTGAAAATGTGAGAAACTGTTTGCGTGCTGGGATCATTCCGGCAAGTTGATTATAGGAGAGGTTCAGGAATGAAAGGAAGTTCAGATCAGAAAGCTGCACTGGAATTCTCCCATTGAGGTAGTTCTGTGACAAGTCTAGGGACTCGAGCTGCTGTATTTTTCCTAATGAGGGGGGGATAGGACCTGAAAGCACATTGTGCGACAGGTTGAGAAAATAGAGTGCTTGGAGATCTCCCAATGCTTCAGGTATTGGACCCTCAAATCTATTGCTCGAGAAGTCGATTGAGGTGAAAACAGTTAGGATCTTCATTAGTTCTAGATGCAGACCTTTAAAAGTAAGACTAACTGTGTCCTGATAATAGAGATTGCTCAACCGAAGAAACGGATATTGAAGATGCTCAAAGTGCAAATTGACCTTCATGGCCTCCCAAGACATCAGGAAATCTTCAGGAAGCATACCGCTGAAATTGCTGAAAGCTAGGTCCACAATTTGAAGCATTTTCCATGTGCCACTATTGACTGGACAACCAATTTGCCCGTGGAATATGTTGGAATGCAGAACAAGGACTCTCAGGGAAGATATGTTCTTCAACTGGCATGGGAATACATCCTTAATCCGATTGTTTCCAATGTCTAGCACCTCTAACATGGAGCATTTTGCCAAAGAAATTGGGAGCTTTCCTGTCAAGAGACTACCATTAACATCCAAAGTCCTCAAGAGGCATGTGCCTGGGAATGTATGCGGAATTCCTCCAGTCAGGTAGTTATTCCTCATGTTCAACACCTTTAGATTCTCCAACATTAAGCACTGAGGGATGGTTCCCATCAAATGGTTTTTTGAAAGGTCAAGTACCTCAAGATTCCAGGCTTCGTAAATTGATTCTGGGACAGGGCCATAGATATGATTGTTTGAAAGAGAGAAGAAACTTGTGGAACCCAGGTGTTTACCCATATCATTTTCAAGAACTGAACTGAAATTGTTACTTGAGAAATCCAGGTAGACACTTCTCCTTGGCAAAGGTAACGTTTTTCCCTGGACTTAGTTTCTATGGAGGTCAATAACAGACAAAGTATAAGTGAGATTAAGTATAGGTTCTCCCAATTTATCGAAGAAATTGAAAGAAAGATTGACATAAGAAAGAAGTTTACTCTCCCATATCCATTTTGGTATCTCTCCTTGAATTTGATTGTCGGAGAGGTCTAGATAGCGTAATGGTTGATTTTCCAAGAATTCAGGTAACGAACTCAGCTGACAGGAAGCCAGCTTTAAAGTGTATAGAGTGGGAAACTGAACATAGCAGAAGTGGAAGCAGTAGCATTAATTGACAAACCATTGTGGGAAAGATCGAGATATGTAAGGTTCTTGAGCCGCTGAAATGCATCAATGTGCAATGAGCCACTGAAATTATTAGAAGAAAGTAAGAGGTAGCTAAGCCCACGAAGTTCAAAAACATACGCTGGTATGGGCCCCTCTAAATTGTTGCTGCTCAAATCAAGCAGGGTTAGTTGATAGCAAGTGACATTTAGTGACCCACTCAGCTCACCAGAAAACTGATTGTTGGACAAATTTATGATCTTGACCGAAGGAAGTATAAAGAGAGACGGGGGAACGCTGCCCTCCGGTGAGTTGTACAGCAGATCTAGATATACAAGGCTTAGAAGTTCTGCCCATCGGGTGGACTTAATCTCTCCTGTTAGAGCATTGCGGAATAGCATAATCTGTCTCAGATTCTTGGACATACTGAACGAAGGAACTGAACCAGTAAGATTATTTAAAGACAAGTCCAAATAAGTCAGCTCTGACAGGTTCTCCATTGAGCTCAGGATCGATCCACTCAATCTGCAATTAGACAATTCCAATCTCGACAATTTTCTAAGATTACCGATTGAATCTGGAAGCCTACCTGAAATACTTGTGTACGTCAGGACTAGAGTCTCAAGAGAACTGTCCTCTGGAAAATTGGGCAAAGGACCCTGAAGAAGTTGGTTGCCTGATAAGTCAAGGATCCGAAGTGTCTGCACCTGAAAGATTTTACTGGGAATCTCTCTATACAACCCACAATAACTCATATGCAGAACGGTTAGATTGGGGAATCTGTCGAGGAACTCAGGAACTGTGGTTGACAGGTTGTTGCCATTGAGTTCAATGAATTACAAATGATGAAGATTCACGAGGGAAGAGTCGACAGGACCAGAGAGGAAGCAATTAGACATGCTCAGCACATGAAGTTTTCGCACTGAAGAGGACAATGCATTGCACCTCTCATTTCCCTCGGAAGACAGGTCAATGCCATCAAGATGTAACTGTCGTAGCTCCGTGAGATTTCTGATCAAGGTCTTCAAATTGGGATTCTTGAGCTTTAGTGTATCGGTTCCACGGAAATAAAGAAGAGAAAGATCATGAATGCTTAACTGTTAGAAAATTGACTTCGAAAATGAGTAGAACAATGAAGTGAGACTTTGAGGCGTGATATCACTTTCTTTAAGGAATTATTTGCCCCACTAAGTTGCTAATGGTCACCGGTAAATTTCCTTCAGGATACAACAAAGTCTCGATGAGAATACTAGATAGCAATTCTAGTATTTCTCCAGGATCTCTCTACGAAACAATTCGAGAAGATGACTGTGTTTTTTGAGGAATGAAAATCTCGAAAATAAAAGCATTATGTCGTGCCAAAAACCGACGAGTATATATAAACACATTTTAATGAACAATGGCAACCTTTCGGTAAACGGTTAAAATAAACAAATACAACTCTTCGATCGACAGTTTATAATTGAAAAGGTATGCTGCCGAAAGGGTATATGAAAAGACACGGAAATTCGGAATTCATAAAAAAAATATATATGTATATTTTTTTATGAATTCTGAATTTCATAATTTCCAAAAATTCCAAAATGATAAAATAAAAAAAAATAAGAACAAAGTAGAGGATTAGGCTAATTAATCCGCAAGCGCAAGCGTGCAAAGTGCGCCTGATAATCGCATCACCGCACGCGAGTATTATGGGTCTAGCCTAGGGTGAGCATGATGGACCGCCCGAACCGGGACCGGACCGGACCGGACCGGACCGGACCGGCCGGTTTGATCCGGTTCTCGAGAGTATCGGTCTGGTTCCCGGTTCCTAAAGTGGAACCGGTTTCCGAGCGATCCGGTTCCCGGTTCTAGGGTGGGAACCGGACCAGACTGGACCAGACCAATAAATATATATATTTACTTTTTAAATTTTTTGAAGAAAAAAAGAAAGCCTAATCTATTTCCTCTTGCCTTTACCAATTTTTTTAAGGATTGGTTCCATTGGTTCCATTGAAACGTGATTGATTCTATTTGAAAATAGAAAAATAAATACATTTATTTATTTAAAATAGAAAGCCTATTGGTTTCATTGAAACGTGATTGGTTCCATTTGAAAATAGAAAAATAAATATATTTATTTATTTAAAATGGAAAGCCTAATTTAAAAGTAGGTGATCGGTTCCATTGGAACCGGATCGGACCAACAGGTCCGGTTCACGGTCCTAGGATTAGTCGGTCCGATCCTCGGTCCTAGAAAATGAGAACTGGTCCTTCCGATCCGGTTCCCGATTCTTGGGTGGGACTGGACCGGATCGAAAATCGCTCACCCCTAATCTAGGGCCCAATTCCCTAAAAAAACCCCCAACTTTACCCTTTGTCCCAATTATATCCCAAACTTTTTTTTATCTTATAAAAAACCTCAAACTTTTACTTTTGTCCCAAATCTACCCAATTCACTTTTCGTCCAATTTTAATATTATTTTTTATTTTTTCGAATTTTTTTTATTTTTCTTTTCTTTTCTTTTTCCTTTCCTTTTCTTTTTTTTTGTTTCACCTTCTGGCCGATCGCCGGTCCGGCGACCGGCCAGAGGCGGGGGCCGGTGAGGTCGGCCCCCCGGCCCAGCTTGCCGAGCTTGGCTTAGCCGCCGCCCGTTAGCGAGGCGACCTCGCCAATAAGCCGGCGGGGCCGGCCTCGCCAATAGCCGTGGCAGGCCGACCTCGCCAATAGCCGCGAGGCTCGGCCGCCGCCGGCCGGGCGAGGCCGACCTCGCCCGATTCTTGCGGCAGGCCGACCTCGCCTGATAGCCGGCGAGGCTCGGCCTCGCCGGCCGCGTGGCGAGTTCTCGCCCGAGATACGCGAGGCTCGGCCCCGCCAGGCAGCTGGCGAGAGTCGGCCTCGCCCGGCATAGAACGGCGAGGTTCGGCCTCGGCCAGGACCTCGCCGTTCTTTCGGGCGAGGCCGACCTCGCCGGATTCTGCGGCGAGGCCGAGCCTCGCCAGTCAGCGAGAACTCGGCCACAGCCGGCCGGCGAGCCCGACCTCGCCAATAGCCGGCGGGGCCAAGCCTCGCCGTGGCCGGCGAGGTTGGCCCCGCCCAGACCGGCGAGGTCGGCGCTCGCCAAGATCTGGCGAGGCCGAGCCTCGCCACCACGGCGAGGCTCGGGCCTAGCCCAACGCCGGCGGGGCCGAGCCTCGCCCCCGCCGGCCCCCGCCTCTGGCCGGTCGCCGGTCCGGCGACCGGCCCAAAGGTGAAACAAAAAAAAAAAAGAAAAGGAAAGGAAAAAGAAAAGAAAAGAAAAAATAAAAAAAATTCGAAAAAATAAAAAATAATATTAAAAAATTGGACGAAAAGTGAATTGGGTAGATTTGGGACAAAAGTAAAAGTTTGAGGTTTTTTATAAGACAAAAAAAAGTTTGGGATATAATTGGGACAAAGGGTAAAGTTGAGGATTTTTTAGAGAATTGGGCCCCTAATCTAGCCCATAACTCATACACTTTTTTTGAGCACGCAAAAAGAAGCCCACACTTATTAACAAGCCTACTTCACTGCAACTTATCCATGTGGGACATAGAAAAGCCGCTTTTGTTTGTTTTACAAACTTCCAACATTAACTTCCTCAAGCGCGCTATCTCTATTGGAATCTGCCCATAGAATCCAGCATTGGACAAATTCAGATAAACCAGGCCACTGAGATTTGTGAAGCCAGACGGAATTGCAGAGGATTTGAAATCGTTGAAGGCCAAATTTAGCTTTTGAAGATGCTTTAGTCTAAAGAGACTTGACGAACTGTTAATATTGCAAGAGATTGATTCGAAGCTCAAGTCTAGACTGATGACCTTTCCATCCTTGTCACACGTCACACCATTCCAATGGCGAGCGTTCTGATTCCACGTAACCAGCTTAGAAGACACGGATGCATTGAAGATAAGGGTATTTTTCAACTTGACCAGCAACAATTCTTGATCGCCGAGACATGGACTAGAAGCTGATGCCAATGAATGGCAAGAGAAGCCACAACAACTGCAAGGTTCTCATTGAGTGCAAACTTCAATACTCTTTTGCAGAATTAGTGAGTGAACACATACAAGGAGGAGTTTTGTTCCTATTGGAAGGCAGATAAACAGGAACCTCCATGTATGGGATTTCAATGGAGCTGTGTTTGCTCTAATTCTTGTCGCATCCGTATCATTAATTTTTGGGATAAGTGCATTCAAAGTCCTAAAACTTATCACGAAAGTGCAATTGAGTCCTAAAACTTTCATAATGTGCAATTAAGTCCTAAAACTTGTTAGGAAAGTGCAATTGAGTCTTAAAACTTTCAAAAAGTGCAAAGAAGTCCTAAAACTTGTCACGAAAGTGCAAACAAGTCCTAAAACTTGTCAAATTGATTCAATCAAGTCCTTCCATTGATTGTACCTTTTGAAAGTTTTAGGGCTTGATTGTACCTTTGTAATAAATTTTAGGACTTGATTGTACCTTCGTGATAAGATTTAGGACTTGATTGCACTTTTTGAAAGTTTTAGGACTTGATTACACTTTCGTGACAAGTTTTAAGACTTGATAGCATATTTTGGAAGTCTTAGGACTCAATTACATTTTCCTGATAAATTTTAGGACTTCTAATACACTTATCCCTTAATTTTTTAGTCCCTATGTGTGACTATCTTATGTTGATTTGACTTATGAATGCAAATTCATCAAATCACTTGATTGAGCCAGTGGCGGCCTTGGGTGGTTCTTGACTGCTGACGAAGAAAAGCCAAAGAAATAAAAAACAAGAGCATCTCTTTCCCTAGGACATCATTCCCCGCTTTCTACAGTACAAGTTCCCCTCTTGAGAGCAGATATTCATGTTGCTCCCGTTTTATATCTAAAAGGTTCATTGTAATCAGGACCTGATTTTCTTTTTAATTAATGTTCACTATCGCGAAAATAAGGAAATCAAAGATGGAGCTCTCAGACTCGTTTTCCTGTTACCTTTGGATTGATCTTCACAAAATAAGGGCGCGCATGAAATCCATTTTGGAGTAGAAATTCTGCTCTAGAATGCATTCCGAAATAAAAATGTGTTTGTTAAAAAATTTCCGGAATGCATTCTGGAGCAATTTTTACATTCTGGAATAAAAATGCATTTGTTAAAAATACTTGATTCCAGAATGCATTTTTTATTCCAGAATGAGTTTTGGGCAAGAAAAAGAAAAGCTACTTTTTGTAGCTTCTCTCCTCCAGAATGCATTCTCCCTATTTTCTCTCTTTTTCGTGGCATTTACAACACATTTTGAGATCTCACTAATTGTTTTTCAGAAAATGCATAAAAATTGAAAAATTCCAGAAAATAAAAAAAATTCAGATTTCGGGAAAATAGGAAATTTTGTGAATTTTTTCAAAAATATAAAAAAATAAAAAATTTCAAAACTTCACAGAATGGCTTAGAATACCTTTGGGTACCCACTTTGAGTGAAATTTAATTTTTTTGAGGTGCCCAAAAAAATCAAAAAATAAAAAATTTCAAAACTTCACAAAATGGCTTTGAATACCTTTGGGCACCCATTTTAAGTGAAATTTAATTTTTTTGAGGTGCCCAAAAAAATCAAAAAATAAAAAATTTCAAAACTTCACAAAATGGCTTAGAATGACTTTGGGCACCCACTTTGAGTGAAATTTAATTTTTTTGAGGTGCCCAAAAAAATCAAAAAATCAAAAATTTCAAAACTTCACAGAATGGCTTAGAATACCTGTGGCCATCCACTTTGAGTGAAATTTATTTTTTTTAGGTGCAAGAAAAAATCAACAAATCAAAATAGATTTCTATTCCAAAAATCAATTTCTGGAGCAGAATTAGTCATGTTTTATCAAACAGATTTCTCCTCCAAAAATCAATTTCTGGCAAGAATTTGATTTCTGGAGCAGAATGGTTATCATTCGTGCCCTAAGTGATCCGTGTTTCTTGGTCTTTACTTTTGCATCCTTTCCCATATGTCAGATTTTACTTTTGCATTCTTTCGCATATGTCAGATTTTACTCCTTTCAAAGTAAGGTCAAGTCTTCGACCAAAAAAAAAAAAAACTAAGGTCTAGTCCTTATTGTACCTATAGAATTTATGATTAAAGGATGAGCAGTTTCTTTGATTATCCTGTCTCGTGATTTAGAGCTAAGCTCCTGAGGTACATCATTTCTGCCCTTGAAATATATAATCAATATATTGGAATTTCGAGCAGCGTTGCACTGCTACTGTTACTGTTCCAAGCTCGTCTGCACTAACGTGAATCTCGTGAGGTTGCGAGATTCTTCAATGATCTCCCTAAGGATGTTAGGGTCGATATTGGCTCAAGCTATTTGACCGAGTAATTTGGGCGAGTGGCCAGATACCACCGGAACAAATGGCACGTGAAATGGACCGAGATCGAGCGTGAGTGCTTTGGCATGGCTACTACTTTCATTCTCTTTGTTTTTACTGTCATTAAGACCTTCTTTGCTACTTACGAATATCATCATCCCAAGAATTAACCAACCTCAGCAACTCTATTTCGTAAACATAATTAGATAAATCTTATCAAAGCAATGAAATTTGTGACCTGCTCGATTTCATTTCTTGATATCGCTTCGGTTGCTACCCTTAATTTAATTTAGATTGCTTAAAACTTACATCTTCATTGCAGTTAGATCATGTGCGACCACGTGGAACTAGTCTGTGACACAATTTAACGTATGATGGGGAGCATCACATAACTGTTAGGATTTAACATTTCCAGAAAACTTACTAGATCTTAGTGAAGCCAATCGAAATTAGCATACTGTATTTCATGTACAACATGATTGTGACAACTATCAATTGTTCTAAAAGGTTAAGGTGTTAGATAAATATGTGGTTTAATATTTAATTACTCTAACACTCTCCTTCATGCTTAGTCTGATCTTTTTGCTTAGTACTAAACGTGGACATATTTAATTGAAGAGGTAAATGGGACTTAAAAAGATTCGAACTCAAGACCTCCAGCTCTGATATCATGTGACCACTATCAATTATTTTAAAAGCTTAAGCTGTTAAATGAAAGTGTGGTTAAGATAAAAAAAAAAAAAATGAAAGTGCGGTTTAATGTTTATACTCTGTCAATAATAGTTACAGGAAAGCAACAGTCATCACTAATCAGACCATGGATGAAGTAGTCAAACCCAAAAGCGGCATGGACCACCTTTGGTCCTGTTTGGCGGGTACAGGCTCGAAGAATTTTTATATTATCCAAACTTGACAAATGCTTTTGATTGACGGACTTTCGTTCAGTAGACAGACAGAACAGGTCTTAAAATTCTTAATTTGGTCATCTCCTCCGTTAACCATTGACTACTATGGAGAGGAAACACATTAAACTACTCCAATCACGTGTAACCCAAAGTAAAAAAACAAAGAAAAAAAAGTAAGTGCAATAGCTTTCGGTTGACATGACTACTTCAATCTGCTGATTTCTGAAATTATGTTTACGACAAAAACGGAATTTGTTCCGTCAACGGTGATTATATAACTTTGGTAGTAAATTCAAAACATTTTTCATGAGAAAAACATGACCAATAATTTGTTAGTTCAGTCAACTATATTTAAATTAGGATTAATACCATGAAAAATTCTAAATGGATATGCATGTGATAATTTTATCCCGAATTAATTTTTTTATCATAAAAAAATCCAAACTGGTACATCTGTGACAAATTTACTATAAACTAATTTTTTGATCACGAAAAACTCCAATTTGGTACACCTGTTATAATTTTACCCCGAATTAATTTTTTGACCATCAAAAACTCTAAACTGGTACACTTGTGACAAATTTACCCCGAACTAATTTTTTGACCACCAAAAACCTCAAACTGGTACATCTTTGACAAATTTACCCTTCGTTAAATTGGATTAATATCACAAAAAATCACAAATTCGTAAACTTGTGACAAACGGAGGGGTAAAACCCCAAACTGGTACACCCGTCAACTACCGCGTGTCATCAAACTCAGCAATTTAACAGTAAAATTTAACAGAAATTAACAGAGGATAAATTTGTCATATGTATACTAGTTCGGGGTTTTTGATGGTCAAAAAATTATTTCGGGTAAAATTATCACAGGTGTATCAGTTTGGCATTTTTCGTGGTTAAAAAATTAGTTCTGGGTAAAATTGTTACAAGTGTACCAGTTTGGGGTTTTTCTTGGTCAAAAATTTAGTTTTGAGTAAATTTGTCACAAGTGTACCAGTTTGGGATTTTTCGTGGTATTAACCCTTTGAATTACTAATGAATTAACAATTCTACGATCGGCAACTCCAATGGTACCACTTATGTTTAGATTTTACAAGTGAGCGCATAATTATTTGTAAGTTATCGATAAAATAACAAGCAAATCAACATTTTTTAACAGCATTTAATCCACATGAGAATATGACCCCTAAAAAATTCCATATGAGAAAAAATTCATCACTAGAATGGCTCAAAGTTGCACGGAGACCCTTGTGCATAAGTACTGCGAAATTTTGTGGGACCACTGCCAACTGTTCTAAAAGTTTAAGCTGTTAAATGAAGGCATGATTTAATATTTAATTACTATAACACTCCCTCTCACGCTTAGTCTGGTCTCTTTATCTAGCACTAAGCATGGGCATTTTTAATAGTGGAGGCAATTGGAGCCTGGAAAGATTTGAACTCCGGACCTCCAGTTCCAATACCTTGTGAGATTTTGTGGGACGATTGCCAACTGTTTTAAAAGCTTAAGCTGTTAAACTTTTATAACAGTTGGCAGTGCTCTCACAAAATCTCATAAGTACGAGGACTATTTTGAAGAAAAGAAAAGTAAAGGAACGATTTTGAATTTCAAGTAAGAGTATAGGACATTGTTTGTGATAGATACTTTGAAAATTTTTTTCCTGTTTAATATCCTTCTAGTTACAAAGAGGATAAGTTTTTGGACGATTCTTGTTGTGTTCCGTGAAAGAAAATACAGAACACTGTTCTGTATTGTTGAATTCGTGAAAGAGTTGACAACTGTAAAACCGCATTGGTAGCGAATGTTGACAGGGCGATTTGCTTGTCTATCACACGTTATTAACTTACAACTATTTTAAGAGAAGTGCCATCATTATTTGATTCTTTCAAATTATCGACTATTCCAAAAAAAATTACCAATATTTAATTTCTTAAGTTACCAATGTGTTAAAGTTAATAACTTTTACACGAGACTACAAACCTTGATTTCAGTTACTTACCAAAGTTAATTTTATTGTTTCAATTTACCGACCCTTTCAACGAGTCAAACACTAGCATGATAAACTTACCACGTAAGAGTCATTAGTTTCATATTTTGGTAGATTATCAGAATAACTGCTAATTAATAAAAAAAATCAAATAAAGGTTGGTAACTGAATTTAGATAAAGTTAATAATTACATATAAAAGTTTGTAACTTAAGTTCCACCAATAAATAATAGTAATTGTTGGAATAGTTGGTAATTTTAAAAAGAATTGATAATTTCTTATAAGAATTGATAAATTTAACCCATTGCTGAGCTCCCAAATCAATAATCACAAGTTATTAAAAAGTATGAAATAATAAAAAAAGAAGAAGAAGTTGGTGGGTAGGCTCCAATGAAAGTCGGTAGCTCAAACAACCTAGTGACAAGTTTTTGACATTTTCCAATCGTCGCTGGTGGGGGCTGCCACCACTGTGACATTCCGAATTTCGACCTATTTTTGTGATTTATAAAGCGTATAATTCGTCAGTGTGCTTATAGTAAAATCTCGCCCGAGAACTGATCACTCTCGGTTATTATTTTTAAAATTGAGATTTCGCTAGAATCGCACTCGATCGAATTTGACCATTATTTAGAGCTTAAACTTTGGTGTTGAATTTCTCGGAGTTCTAGGATGAATTTAATTGAACGGCATCGATATTATTGTGGCCAGCCTCGAGATTGCCAGGAATAGTGGAAAAGTGAAATTTTTGACCTGGCACGAATTTGGACTAGTAGACATTTCTCATAGTGTGTTTTATTTGATTTCTTTTGGCCTTTTTCCTAATAATTAATTATGAATTTTCGTGGACTGTTAGATCGTTTTCGGATTCGAATCGAGACCGTTGGATCGACTAAGTGCGTTGACTTTGTATCTCTCTCTCCTCTCTGCCGCGCACGTTTCCCCCCTGCGCTTGTCCCCTCTCTCTCTCTCTCTCTCTCTCTCTCTCTCTTCCTTTTTCCTTTCTTTTCTTCTCTTCTGTTCCTTCTTCTTCTTCGTTGGTTTCTCTTCTTCCGCCCGACTGCTCTGGCTTCCTGCTCCTGCTCGACCGCCCGAGCTCATCCCCAGCAGGCCGCTCGCCACGCCCGACCGTCGCAGGCAGTCCGCCTGGCATCGCCGCCTCGCCAGCCGCCGCACCGCCACCCGTCGGGCCGTTTCCCCTCCTCCGGCTTGGCTATTCTTCTCCTCCCTGTCGCGCGCAGCAGCAAGTCAACGTCGCGCCCGCCGCGGTTCGGCGCTGCCCAGCCGCTCGTCGGCTCGTCCTTCGTCGCCCGGCCGCCCGGGACGCCGCCGTGCCGCCTCCGGCCACCGCGCGATCATCCTTTCCCCTGTTTTTCTTCTTCCCCGGCCTTTCCCTTCTCCGGCCGAGCTCGCCCCTGCCCAGCTCCGCTCGCCGCCGTCCCGGACGCCGTCGCCCCTCCCCTCAGCTCGCCACCACCACCCCAACTTCCCCTCCCGAGCCGCCGTCGCCCCTGCCGCTCCGGTGACGACGCGGCTGCCCCTGCTTCGCCTTTCCTATTCTGGCCGAGCTCGTCGCCGCCTCCACGTCGCCATCGCAGCTGCTCGCCGCCGTCGCCGCCGCCGCCGCAGTGTGCCCAGCCGGCCAGCCAGCCCAAGCGTGCCTAGCCGTGCCCGAGCTCAACGGGCCGTGTGCCCAGCCCGCGGCCGAGTCGCCCAGGCCGTGGCTGGACTGCCCAGGTCATGGCCGAGCGTCCCGGGCCGTGGCCAAGCTCGCCTAGCCTGCTGCCCAGCCAGCCCGAGCGTGCCCTTGCCCGTGGCCGAGCGCCGCGCTGAGTCGCCGGGCCGTGTGCCGAGCCGTGGCCGAACCCCGTGCCCATCGCGCCCTCGCCCGTGCCGAGTCCAGCACTGTTCACCCGGGCCATTTTAGGCCCGTGCCGATTTTTCCCGGGCCAAAACCTAGTAAGTGACTTCCTAATCCCTATTTAGTACAATGGGTATTTTTAGACTTGTTTAGGGGTCAATTAGAATTGGTTTAGTGACTAAGTTAGGGAATGGATTAGTTGGTTAGAATACGATTAGTACATGGATTATGTCGTAGGTGGTAGATTAAATTGTGGTGATTGCGTGGCTAATTATGGTGGGCTAAATGATCGTATTGTCGTGGCGTGTGTGGGGGAAATTGACGTTTGATTGTGGCCGATTTGAATGTCGGATTGGTGAGCTCGTGGTTTAGAATTGGGATGGTTTTGAGTGCATATTAGTAGCTAATGTTGGTGGGTCAATGATTGGCTTGTTGTGGCATTTGTGGGCGGATTTGATGTTCGTATGTGACCGGCTTGAATGTCAGATTGGTGGGCCAGTGTGATGGGCTTGTGATGTGACTTAAATTTGTACGAAGTGTTGAATGGCGAATTGTGATGTGGTGAGCATGCCTTGAGTTTGAATGGTACGACTTGTGAGAATGGCAAATTGTGTTGTGGTGCATGTGCATGAGAAAAGCCCGGATTGATTGGAGGGCTGCCAACTTGAGGCGTGGTTACGCGAGTGTGGCGAGAAAGGCATGATCAGACCTGAAGCGTGGTTACGCGGGTCATTGAAAGGAGAAATATGTCCTGAGGCGCGGTTACACGGGACGAAGCTCGGATTGATCGGAGGGTTGAGCCTGAGGCGCAGTAGTGCGGGCTGTAAGATTGGGCCTGAGGCGCAGTGGCGCGAGCAGTGAGATTGGGCCTGAGGCGCAGTGGCGCGAGCAGTGAGAATGGACCTGAGGTGCAGTGGCGCAGGTCATGAGAAAGATGTTCGGCCACGCATGCGAATTGAGTGTGATTGAATTGGCTAGTTGAATGTGTGATTGAATTGGTTGGATTGATTGAGTGTAAGTGTGGTTGGTGTTTGATTGATTGTGATATGTTTTTGAGTTATTATTATTGCATTATCACGTTTTGACTAACGTGCAGAGTTGGCATACGTTCTGATGACAAAGATAAGTATAATGATGTGAGCTCGTTATGTTGTTAGCTAGATTGCATGTACGACTTGTCTGGGTACGCATTGGCCTATGTGGGGTTTAGGGTGTTGCTTATTGAGACTCGTTCTCATGATTATTATATAACCATTTCAGACCCTCAACCCCGACCATGAATGGTCCGTAACAGCGTTTTGGGATCCCGAGGAAGGGCCGATGGAGCAAGACTCAAAGAGAAGCCCATGGAGTTGGTGGACCTTTTTGTATAGCTAGGCTAATCTACCTGCCACCTGTTCCTTTTTGATGATTATGGTGGATCTAACCCTAGGAGCATAATGCCTGAATTGTACGATTGAATGTTGTAAGTGACGGTCTTCTATTTTTAGGATGTTATTGGTTTGTGTTATTGTTACCCCTCTGTCATATTTTATTGTCTGAGTTGTTTTAAATTCGCTTCCGCTTGCATACTCGTGTGAGTGTTTCTTTTGGGTCGGCGATGCGTTCTGGGACGTCGCGTTCAATATGACCAGCGAAGCGGTGTCGCGAGTCCGTTGGGGTTTGGGGCGTGACAGCCACCAAGTCCTCCACCCCTTCTGGTGTCTCTCCCGATCCCACTTTTGTCTTCTACATTTTTTCTTTCCTTTTTTTTTATAGAATATAATTAATTTTCTTTGATTTTAACATTATTGACTTTTACTTTTTTTTATAACAAGAAAAATATCATCTCAGCATACCACATCTAACATACTCACAGTTATTTAAGGACTTGATTGAGAATTGGGTAGAGTTAGAGGAGTTGATTCCAAAAAGAAAAAAAAAATTGAAGGATCCAATTGGACAAGCAACAAAAGTGTAAATACTCTAGATGCGGATCAATAAACAGTGCGTCTTTTGTAAAGGTGATGGACAATTATGTAGAGAAGAACAAAGGAAAATACTGTTTTTCAAGTTTAATAACTGAACCTCAGCACAAATCTTCATGGACATTAGTGTCTGAATAGCACTTTATCCCAGAATCGATAATAAGCAAACCTCCATGATTTGATAAATGCTAACGGACCACAAAATACCCAGAAACCAACCACGAATCCAAGTGGTATGCCCATGTAAAACCACTTCTTCTTGCTATCATCATTGTCACCATCGTCATTTGTGTCGCTTTGAGTTGGAACACAACCCGCTTCTTCCGTCCCGTTCGTGGCAATTGAGCAAGTTTTCTCGAGCGGAAAGCAACTTGTTTCCAGTGGTGGTCCACACAATCCGGCATTGCCCTCGAAAGAACTTGCTGAAAAGGTGAGAAATTGTTTGACTACTGGGATGCTTCCCTCAAGCTTATTGTATGAAAGGTTCAGGAAGGAAAGAAAATTAAGGTCCGAAAGCTGGGTGGGGATCGTCCCATTAAGGTCGTTGTATGAAAGGTCCAAGGACTCGAGCTGTTGCAAGTGTCCTAGGAATGAAGGAATCGACCCGGAAAATGCATTCTTTGATAAGTTGAGGACATGAAGCGCTTTGAGATCCCCCAGAGTATCAGGTATTGGACCTTCTAAATTGTTGCATGAGAAGTCGATTGAAGTGAAAAGAGTCAAGATCTTCACCAGCTCCACTTGCAGACCTTTGATGGTGACGCTTACCGTGTCCTGATAATAGAGTCCAGAAGCGCGAAGGAATGGATATTGGATATAGTTGAAGTCTGGATCAGCCTTCATAGCCTCCCAAGTTCTGAGGTATTGAGCAGGCAGAGTGCCACTGAAATTGTTGGAAGATACGTCCACAATTTGAAGCATCTTCCAAGTGCCATTAGTCTCTGGACATCCAACCCCTCCGTAGAACTTGTTGGATCGTAAAACAAGGACACGTAAACTTGAAATGCTCTTCAATTGACATGGAAATACGTCATCAATCTGGTTGTTTCCGACGTCTAAAACCTCCAGAGTTCTGCAATTTCCCATTGACTCTGGGAACTTCCCTAGTAATAGATTACTGCTGAGATCCAAAGTCTTCAAACCACATGTTTCGGGGAAATTGAAAATGCTACCATCCAAGGCATTATTTCGCAGATTTAATACCTTGAGAGATTCCATCACTAAGCAATCAGGAATATTCCCCGTCAAATTATTATGAGATAGGTCGAGCACCTCGAGATATTCAGCTTTGCAAATTGATTTTGGGATAAACCCCTGGAAATTGTTATTGGTCAGGGAGAAGAATATTGCCACTGAAAGACTTGTTCCAATAGCAGGCGGAATAACTAAAGTGAAGTTGTTACTCGAGAAGTCCATGTATACAGCAAATGGCGGCAGTGGCAACGTTTGTCCACGGAGCCTGTTCTTGTGGAGGTCAAGAACAAACAGAGTAGAAGTAACATTAGATGACGGTGTTTCAATATTGTCTAGTAGATTAGACGAAAGATTGAGATACACAAGATTTTGAAGCTCCCATATCCATTTTGGTATCTTGCCCTGAATTTGATTGTTAGAGAGGTCTAGAGACACCAATTTGGGTTGTTCAGCCAGGAAATCTGGTAAAGTCCTCAACTGGCAAGAAGCCAACTTTAATGTTGGAATGTTAGGGAATGAAGACACCTGGGAAGCAGTACTTATAGTATTAATGGAAAAACGATTGTAGGAAAGATCCAAATACGAAAGATTTCTCAGCTGTTGAACCAAATTAATATGGAATGAGCCACTGAAATTATTGGAAGAAAGTGAGAGGTACTTGAGCCCTTGGAGTTCCCATATAAACACTGGTAGCTCTCCTCCTATATTGTTGTTGCTCAAATCAAGTGTCTCCAGTTCGTGCAATGTAGCATTAAAAGATGCCTTCACTTGACCAGAAAATTGGTTGTTGGAAAGTTGAAGCTTCTGAATCGATGGAAGTGCGAACAGAGATGAAGGAATACTTCCTTTCAGTAAATTGAATCGCAGGTCGAGAATAAGAAGACTCGAGAGATATTCCCATTGGGTTGAATTAATCTGACCAGTTAGCATATTGTGGGACAAAGTGATTTGTGTCAGATTCTTGGACTTACTGAGTGATGGAATTGAACCAGTAAAATTGTTGAATGAGAAGTCCAAATAGTCTAGTTGCGAGAGATTGGTGAAAGAGCTTGGGATATTTCCATCAAAGCTGCAATTTATCAATTCTATTCTTGACAGATACTTGAGATTACCAATTGATTCTGGGAGCCTCCCATAAATATTCGTGAAACTAAGGACAAGTGTCTGAAGAGAACCATTCTCCGGAAATTCTGGCAAAGAACACCGAAGAAGTTGGTTGAATGATAGGTCAAGGATCTGAAGTGTTTGTACCTGGAAGATTTTTTGAGGAAATTCTCCCTGCAGGCCACAAGAACTGAGATGCAGAGTAGTCAAATTGTGGAAGCGGGCAAAGAACTCCGGGACAGTGGTAGACAGATGATTGCCGCCCAGTTTAATCACTGACAGAAAACGAAGATTCAAGAGGGAAGAGCAAGACTCGATGGGACCTGATAAATAACAATTCATCATGCTCAACACTTGAAGTTTAGGCATCGAAGAAGACAAGGCATTGCACAATTCATTGCCCGTAATAGAGACGTTCACTCCGTCAAGGTACAACTCTCTCAGCTCGATAAGATTCCCAACAAGCGTCTTTAAATTCGGATTCTCGAGTTTCAGTGAAGTGAACCCAGGAAAATAAATCAGGGATACATCAAGAGTAACCAACCTTGTCAAACGTGATATTCCAATTGGAACCTGTCCTGCGAATCCGGCATTTGAAAGATTTAGGTAGACCAAATTGGTGAGATTACTGAACCCAGACAGAATCTCCAAAGATGGGAAGCGGTTGTAAGCCAAATTCAGCCTCTGAAGATTATTGAGCTTGAAAAGACTCGATGAGTCGTTAAGTCCACCAGTGATGCCCTCGAAGCTCAGATCAAGACCCGTGACTTGGCCACCTTCGCAGGTCACGCCGTCCCAAGAATCATTGCTCTGATTCCATTCGATCAATTTCGTGGACAAAGAAGCATTGAAGTTGAGGCTATTCTTCAATTCCAGCAGCAGCAACTTCTGATCACCGAGACACTGGCCCGAGACCAAAACCGTGCCTATGCTGAAGGGGTGGGTATGTGCGAGTATTAAGACCAGCCATAGGAGTAGCAAAATCCTCATTATTTTTCAAGCAGATTAGGAAACACTCGTGCAGTTGAGAGAATAAGGTGTTCTGAGTTCAAGAACTTGAAAGCCTATAAATATTCTTGACGTGGAGAGAAAAAATACTTGGAAGGCAATATTTTTACTCAATCATTCGACTTTATAACGTGTCACAGTCAAGGTCTGTCCATATAATAACAAGGAATTCTATAATATCCATAAATATACTTTTACACTCTTCAAATTGGAGCTTCCAGCTTGTATATGACTAGTGGAACTACTGTGAACAAAGCACCACGTAAGCTAGACCTTACACTAAACAAGGGATATGGATACATCAAACCAGATTTAGGCCATTTTTTTGTTTGGTCGAAGATTGAGGCCATTGACAACTAAATATTTTTGGGTCATTGGTACAAATTTGGGGTATTTAAAAAAGAGTTTGACAAAGTATTGGTGTCACACTGAATAAAGTTTAGGGTTTTTGGTGGATGTAGTGCAATGACAATTGGGTCATTTTGGGTCCATCACACAATACTGAGGAGATTTGTTACACAAAAACAAGTTTATGATATCGGTATGGTAGTTGGTATAGTTATTATGTGAATCAGTTTTCTCTTTATACATCACATTAAGGATGTAGAGATCAATTAAAAGTAAATAGTATAACCGTACCACCAAAATGCACCTATGATGTCCTATTGTGCCCATTAAACAAGTAGATTCAAGAACAGAAATTAAATGATTTACTTATATTTGAATGCAACTTCGATACTGTATTACAGAGTTTGTGAGCAAACACATAAAGAAGGATTTGTGTTCTTATTGGAAGGAAGATGAACATGTACTTCCTTGTGCAAGAATTTCAACGGAGCTGTGTTTGGTCTAAATCTTATCACATGGTATCGTCAATTTGTTGGTCCCCATGGGCGACAATCCAAAGTTGACTTGACTTGCGCATGCAAGTTCATCAAATCACTGGGTTGAGCCAGTGGTCGTCTTCGGTGGCTCTCGACTGTTGATGGAGAAAAGCCAAGACAGAAAAAACAAAGAGCATCCCTTCCCTGTGTATCATTCCCTGCTTTCTACAGTATAAGTCCCCTCATAGAGAAACAGATATTCATTTCGCCCCCATTTGTTGAATAACAGTTTCTCTGATTTCCAGTCTCATGATTCAGAGCTAAACTACTGTTACTGTTCCAAGCTCATCTCCATTAACGCAAATGACAAGGATGTGAGGTTTGATATTGGCTCGAGCTACTTGACCAAGTAATTCAGGCGAGTGGCCAGATACCACCGGCACAAATGGCGCGTGAAAATGGACGGGGATCAAGCGCGAGTACTTTGGCAACCCTTGGTCCGGCTACTGCTTCTTTCATTCTCTTTGTTTTTACCATCATTAAGGCCTTCTTCGTCTCTTATGCATAGTATTTAACTGACCTCAACAACTCAGTTTCAGAAAACATATTTAGAGACATCTTATCAGAGCAATGAAATTTTTGACATGCTCGGTTTCATTTCTCAACATCACTTCAACCGCTACTCGTAATTGGTTTTAGATTGCTTAAAACTTACATCTTCATTGCAGTTAGATCATGTGCCACCACATGGAACTAGTCCATGACAGACACAGAGCATCATATTAACGCTAGGATTTGACATTTCCGGAGAACTTACAGAATATTATTGGAGCCAATCGAAATTAGCAGACCATATTTTTCATACAAAATGACTGTTGACTTGTCATCGGCAGTACTCTCTAGCCAGACCAATGATGAATTGAACCAGTCAACTAGGTCCAACTTCAAGCCCTTGAACTGAGCAGGAATTCGAAAACCTTTCGGGAATTTTCATACCCAAAATTTCCGTGCACCTTCTTAGAAAAGCTGGGAGGACCTTTGGTCCAGTATGGTCCAGTTTGGTGGCGGGTTCACGGTTGAAGAATCTTCATTTTATTCAAACTTGAAGAACTTTCCTACAATAGACAATTATGGAGAGGAAAAACATTGAACTCAGCAACCTACTGCAATCAGGCATAACGACCAAAGTACATGCAATGGTTTTCAGTTGACTTGACTAGAGAATGCAAAATTGTTGTATATAAAAATTCTGCTTACAAATAAAACCGAATTTCTTCTATGGACGGTAATTACGTAACGTCAATAATAAATTCGAAATACCAATGATAAGTAAAAAGTGATCAATAGCTTGTTAATCCGGTTAGCCGTTTGTAATTAGCGATGAAATAACATTTTTACCATTGACAGACTCAATCGGTATATTTCCACTTACTTTTAGATTTTACAAATGGACGTGTAAGTAAATGTTACCAAAGAAATAACAACTTTATCATCCATGAATATGATAGTAGACTAACACTTATTTTTATATTTTACAAGTGGGTGCATAATTGTTTGTAAGTTTCCAATGAAATAACAATCTTAGTATCCACAAACCCAATAATAGAAAACCATTTATCATGACGTGATTTAGTTTTGAGTAGTAAATATATAACTAGAACATTTACGATTATCAGTGATAAATATTGTTCCAAAATATCATCAATATACATTACCAATAAGGAGCGCAAATTTACCATCGCTATTTGAAATTTTCATGAATGGTATTACGCATTTACTGTTGAAAGGAATATTATTTTGTATGAGCCAAACGGAATGTTAAATCGTGACTATTAAACAACTCATCATGATCAAGAAACAAGAAAACAGAGGCCCTTCCCTTGTCTCAACATGGCGAGTTTTCTCTTGAAGTGGTAGTCGCAAGCTCGGAGAGCAAAGAAGGGTGCATTTTGTTACACGAGAAACTCGAAATTAGGAATACATATTCTGAGAAATAATCTCTTATATCCTTTACAAAAATAAATGAATAAATGAAAATATTTCCATCACCCACTAAAATAGTTAGGCATAAATTTTTGTCAATCACGAAAATATTTTCCGTTAATTAACTTTTCTAAAAGACATAACCAATCATTTTTCAAAAAATATTTTTCAAATCCTGAATTTTTTATAAAACAAATGCACCCTGTATTTCAAACAAGAGTACAGAAGCTTCGATGGCATTTTCCTTTTGTGCTACTTTACAGGGCATTGTTCGTGATAGCCACTTTGCAATTTTCTCTTGTTTTCTGGGCTTCAAAGAGGATTATGTTTCTGGACGAGTTTTGTGCTTCGTAAAACAAAATACGGAACACCATCGGCGACGCTCACGAATGCAGTGAATCCTCGCCGATAATCTCGTGGTGGCTGCAAAGCCCTCTGGGACAAAGCTCACATCCATTCAAGCTCTGTACGAAGAGCTCGCAGGTGTCCATGGCCGCAGCCATGGGACCCGATCTGGTCCAGTGGTTGGGGTCGTCCAACCGGACCAGATTCGAGGGAGTAACCATCACAGGGCTCATTGCAGTAGTGACGATGGTCAAACTCACGAACAACTCTTCAAGGGACGATCTCAGGCGATGATCTGAGGAAGACGACTCTATTCTGTTATTCAACCTGTTTCAGTATTTGCATTGGCATTTTTTAGTTTTTTCGTCCCTTAGAACTCCGTTTACTTTCCCATATTTTTTTGGCCAACTTCGTTCAGTTCTTAATTAGTTAATTTTTTAAAATTTCAGAATTAATTAAAACGCCACGTCAGTGCACCACTTAAGCACCGTTTGCCACATCATCCGCCACAGAAAATAGTTTACATTAGGGGTAAGCAAAGTTCCAATTACAGGTTTAGGGGTGAGCAAGGTTCCAATTACAGGTTCCAAGGTATACGGGTTTCGACCGGTAAATTCCAGATAAGTAGAACCTGAAACTTGAAACACTAATTAAGTTTCTTGTGTTTTTTATTGATCTATGTCTTCACGTGATCCTGCAGCATTCATGGCATAACTTTCATTTTATGACTTACTAATGTTTCATTTATTTCGTGTATATAAATATAATTTTTGGTCAATAGATCTTAACAAGTAGTGATCATTAAAAGTGGTGTTCCAAGATACGTAAGGTAGATTTCATGTTTCAAAAAATAATGAACCTATTTCATGGGTGGGTTCCAGGTTAAAATTTGTACGGAAACTAAAATCGTTGATCCCTAGTTTACATGGACAAGATAATGATGGTCACCTTCTTCCCACTCTGTGATTTTTTTTTTGGGAAATTTAGTGACAGTCATTTTTATCCCCTAGTAATGTGGACATGATCTTCCTTCGGATTTGTCCTGACATTTTAATAGAAAGTAGGAAATTTTATGTACTTAAGAAAAATGATTTTTATAGACCATTATTAATTTTCTTTTAAGTATTACCAAATAAAATAGTAGAAATCCGACTTCCAAGCCTTCAACAATCTCAAAGAGGAAAATACCGACCATAACTTTTCAACTGTTCAACGATATATATACCAGAGACAGATCAGTATGAGACCAGTGGATTCTCAATTGAATTTTACTATATATTGCATGATGTACAGCTGACAGTGGCTCAACACAAGAATCTTTTGCTAAGGATTAACTCGCTCTCTTATCTTTATAGACAAAACAATAGCAAACTCTATCAACTATTAACTCCAAATAAGTGACAGGAGGATGATGAGTGAATTTGTCACCTTTGCTTGGCCTCTACGGCAAAAAACCACAGCTCTTGTACATTATAATCGTCAGCTGCTGCGGAGCGCTGCCAAGAGACTTCAGCCACTAATCCGAAAGGAAATCTAGCTCATTGGGTAGAGTAACTCTCTTTCGCAGTAGTGACTCGATCGTCGGACATTTCCTCTTTCTCCCGCCTCTGGGCCTGGATCGAAATTGCTCATCTAACTCCTCAAAATCACCCTGAACCCAAGGAGCCAATTTGCTAGGCATTAGGATCATCCAACTCTCATGTTATAAAAAGCTGGATTTCAACAGCAGTAAATATTTGAATTTCAATAATTGAGAGAATGAGAGAATAGGGCTCACTGGAATGTAAACATGGCAACCAGTTTTCTCATGATGGTCTCTCACGTGCTTATACGCAAACTTCTTGCCACAATCCCTGTAGCTGCAAACAAATGGCCTCACCTCAAGATGAACAGCCTTCACATGCTGACGTAAATTTGATTTCTGTCAACAAGAAAAAACATCAGCTAATGTACACTCAGCAGCCACAAGATAAAAGAATTCGAGCTTCAAAGTTCCAAACAATTATAGTCCATGCACAGTCAGAAACTTTATAGGTGACTGCATCTTACTGTTGAAAAAATGCGGAGACAACCCTCAACATCGCATCTGAATGCTTCTGAATCAGCCGAATTTTTCTTCTCATGCGTGCGGAGATGCCGTAGGATATTATTCCTCAACTGCTTAGTCCCACATATGTCGCAATTGACTAATTGGTGAGCGGACTGCAGGTGCTCCTTCAGATAGTCTACAGTGCTGAAGTATTTCATGCACTCACAACAGAAAGCCTCCACAGTTTCCAGTTTGACTGCAGCAGTTGAAATGACATTATTATCAAATGAGCACATTAAACACCTCATAGATATCATTCGGCTTCGCCAACACACCTTCATAATTAATTGACTTACCATGAGAATCCTCATGCTTTTGCAACTTTGATGCAAACTTGAAAACCTTTCCACACCCAACCTCCGGACAAACATGCTGCTTCAGACTCTTAAATTCACCAGATGTCGATGGTAGCTCGTCATTATGAATTTCATTCACGTGCCTCTTCATGTTCCCTTGATATGCAAATGACTTATTGCAACCAACAACAGGACAGCTGAAAATCTTGCCTTTATGCTGAAGAAAGTGATGAGCCAAATGGTCATTTCTCCTATAGCTGGCAGGGCAATCCTCTATAGAACACTTGAAAGGCCTCTGCAAATGAATTTAGCATATTGACACATAGACACAGAGCATACCAAATCTCTAGATATCAACAGAACAAAACAAACGATGCTTCAAACCTCAAAATAGAACATGCGTGACCGAGGCTGACTTGAAGGATCTTCTCAGGTGGTCCCCCGACCTGATACTAGTCCAATCAAGATACAAGAATGCAGCCCCTTGCATTTTGGAGTTCTTTTCTGTGGGATCCTATGCTTCACGCCATTATATATCACAATCAGATGAGCCAACATGCTTTATCCTGCAAGGTCTTGATTTCGGCATAGGTAAACTCGCTGTAGACAAATGCAAAAGAACAAAACAGCTTCATTTTTCAACCAAAATTAAAACGTTTCTATCATAGAAATCTATTTGGGAAACCACACCACAATAAAAGATTGATGCTTTCTCATAGGTGCTTCCATGTGATGATGCTCCAGAAGTTCACGGCACTATGTTTATAGGTGATCACCATTCCACAGCCCAGAAAAGCATGTACATCCCAAACGCTAATATTCGAATTGCCGTTTCCGACACTCCTCATTAGAAGTTGTAATGCGAAAAGTTTAAAAGCAAAGACCACAACCGAGCATTGTACATCAAAACCATCTGTTCAACAAGACCAACACGGAGTGCCTAATCCTATGTGATCAGAACCTCTCCCCTTTACAAACTGTACCTCACCGTCCAAACTCGACTGAAATTTTCAAGGTACTTGCTTTCACGTTGCACTATCAAGAACAACAAAAGAACTCCGGTGAGGCAAACAGAGAGAGCTCGACATACCTCGAGCGAATGGCCCTGCATATGCTGCTTCAAGTAGGCGGGCTTCTTAAACGTGGCGCCGCATTCTTGGCAGGTATTAGCCTTCCCTCCGTCCTTCCCCTCGACCCCTCGAGCCATTGCCGCTTCCATCTCCTCCTGATAAAGACCCAAAGCAACACGAAAAAAAACCAGTTCAGATCAGTTCCGCAACGCAAAACCAGTAAATTGCCTCGACCGAACTAATTGATAATCGCATCGCGGCATCAGAACTCGCGAGCCCAAAACGAACCCAGCTGCTCAGGAAGCATCGGAAACAAATGATATTTATATATGGGATCGGTATTGTCCTGGGCCTAACTTGACTGGGCTCAAAGCTATGATCATTTTGGGCCCAAATTAGGCCCGGCCCAATAAGCTTTTAACAGAACGAAATCAGATCTGCGAACAGGAAGCTGCGAACAGGAAGCTGCTTACATTCGCGATTGTTGCGTACATTCAACACGAGCGTGAAGATGTATAGAGAGAGTTACCGTGAGGTTTCGTTGCAGAGATTGCCGAGGTAGATTTTCGCAGGAATGTATTCGGCCATTGTGAAAACATCAGAACTCAAATCAATTAATATCAACTTAATCTATGTCAGCATATTTTCGGATTGAGGAAAATGATGAAACTAATTCGCATTGAAATCTCATAGACATTCCGTGGAATAGATTGCAGTCAATCGATTAAGGAGCAGATTTTTTGCGATTTCAAGCTCGTGTTTGTGACCATACGCAAATGAAATCAACATGCGAAGTTCAGAATCAAACACGCAGCTCTAACATGACCGATCCTAATTGAAACAAAAGGAGCTCCACATTCGATTCACCTTCGCCAGAATCATAGCATGAGGGAGAATCGGAGATTACCTTGTTGATGAAGCCAAGCTAAGTCCAATCAACTATCGAGAGCTCTCATGATTGTTGTCAGATAAACCGAAGACCCGTCGAAGAGCTTCAAGCGAGTTTTGGCCACTTCGATCTTCATGGCCGCGAAACAGAGTTGAACAAGGGTCTTCTCGGGGGAGGCCGCGGTCCGGCGATGGCTACGTCGCCTTGGGCGCAGTGATGAGCTAGAAACGAGAAAGAAGTCTCTGGAAATCGATTCCCTGAGGGAAATTTTATCGTGGAATCTCTCTCAAAAGTGTACTCCGCAATTGTTTCGAACTCAATCCGTGCGGAGGCGCGTCTCTCTCTACTGCGCGAGCGACGATCGGCAACAAGGTTGTAGCGGTCGAAGTTGGGGACTAGCGGCAATGGAGAAGGAACCGATCTCTGTTTATATCTCGGAATCTCAACCCTTATGGGTCAAGTGAGCCCACACGTTGATTGAAGTCTTGTGGGTCAAATTCATGAGCAAATGGGTTTGGGTATGAGTCAAGCTAATCGGGCCAAATTTGAATTCAATGGCTGAATGGGCTTAAAAAATGATCTTTCGCTCACTTAAGTGCAATAACTTTTTTTTCAATAACTTGAGTCCTATAACTTCTATAAGACACTCACTTAAGTTCTATAACCCTTTTTTTTTTTGCGATCACCTAAATATCATATACCTTTTGAATCGATCACTTGAGTGTCAAAATTTTTTGAAAACATTCGACACAAGTGCATGGCACATTGGATTTCTGGCACTTAGGTGAACGTTTTTAAAAAAATGATGACACTCAAATGATCAATTAAAAGTTATGGCACTTTAGCGTGAACATTTTTTTTTGTTAAGTCATGACACTCAAGTAATCGAACAAAAAGTTATAGCACTCAATTGAGCGTTGTACAAAATTATGACACTTGCGCTGTTCTTATCTTGTAGTAAATCACTAACATTGTTGCAAAATCAAGTCAACATACATGAGCAGAAAGTAGGAGGTTGCGCAATATATTTTACATCAGTGTGCTAGCAATATATTGTTGGAAAGTAGGGGTGTCAATGGGTCGGGTCGGGTTGGATCGGGTTTTCATGATACCCGACCCAACCCAAAATAATGAACATATGTGTTTGGCCCGACCCGAAATAAGACCTAAACAAGATATAATTGCACGATTGAGACGGGTCAAGTCGGGTCGGGCCGGGTCAGGTTTCGTGTTTGAGATTTTTAATTGACTTCGTTAATTTCCACCACGCCTGCGCCGTTAAGCGCCATGGCTTCCACACCTGGGACTCCGTCTCCGTCTCCTTGGAAGTCCAATCTCGGAGCTCCCTCCCCCTCACCACCCCCGACAGCTGTCGTCTCCGGTACCTTGACCTCAAGCGCCGCTTCTCCCCCCATCCCTCCCCTGACGCCACCCTCCACGACGACGACGCCGCTGCCGCCCCTTCCTCCTCCGATGACAAAGTGGTCCATATTGCCTGGCTTGAAGAGCTCCGGAAGCTTCGCGTCGCCGAGCTCCAGCAGGAGGTCCAACGCTATGACGTATCCATCCCATAAATCTCTGCCTCTCGGTCTCTACAGTATTTCCTTTCCTTTTCTCAAAGACCAATTTTTTTTTTAAAAAATCATTGTCGAGATGAAATTGAATACCAGATCTGAGAAGAAAAGTTTTCTTCTTTTCGTTTTTTTTTTTTTTGTTTCGGCACAAAGGTCCTTGCAGTTGAAGGTGAAGAAATTGGGAGAAGCATCATAAACCAAATATGGCTGAGGATTCCAAAGGCAATAGATCAGTTAAAGACAAAAAGGACATCGGGGATGAGTCGGGCTGCCGAGAGGCTCTTGCAAGAGAAGGATCTTCTGGTCAAGGCAGAGAGGCTCTGGCTCTGGCTCGAGCTCGAGGGAGGAGACGTCGCAGCGAGCTTGGGCAGAAACAGGGTCGAGAGGTTGAAGGGCAAGAGCGTCCTTGAAGGCAAACTAATTGCAGATCCGGAGCTCTTGGCGAGCTTCACAAAGAAGTTGGAGGAAGAGATGGTTCCGCGAGTGGGTCTGGGTTACGCGACCGGAGGTCAGGCGCTTGAGAGTGCGACTGCGCCGTTGCGCGACCAAAGGTCAGAATGACAACCTCTTCCTCCTCCATTTGTTCAAACGGCAAATCAGCTCACATCCACATAAAATCCCAGATCAAATCCCAAAAGCCATCGAGTGAGAGATTCCGAAGCAGGTGATCGTGCTAAGGAAAAGAAACCCACATGAGAAGCTAAGAAGAAGAAGAAGCAGAAGCAGAAGCAAAGACGAGGTTGATGGTTAAGAAGGAGGAGGAGGAGGAGGAGGAGAACAAATGGTTTTGGAGGAAGACTCTTGTCGGAACGGAAGAAGAAGATAGGGTTTCAGGTGGCCTTGGGTGCAAGAAGAACAAACGGTTTTTGTTTGTTTCGGGTAGATCCAAAACAAGCTGAGGCTTTGTTTTTACCGTTACCCAAACAAGTTAAAGCCCAACCCGACCAAATACGAAAATTTCCTATTTGGTTTAGGTCGGGTCGGGTTAGATCGTGTTTGATCGGGTTCTTTTGACACCCCTATTGAAAAGTATACTCGAAGATGATTGTTTTGGTGCCTGAAACATAGCCTTTTGAGTTTATATTGACCTCGAAACAAGCAAGAGAAGTTACCAAATCTGCCACGTTCAATCAGAGAATTCACGAACTGTTCGTGCAGAGAAGTCCAATCCCAGCGCCCAATCCTCCAATCCTAGTGTCCATACTCACGATTGTGGTGTTATCGGGGTTGGTATCCATTGGAAAGTAATATTTTTCAATCCCTTACCCCTAGGAATTGAATTCTATCTTTTCTCGAGCGTATATCCATTGGTTCGTGTCCATAATTCGATTGCATGTCTATGGCAACGTATTGATCATGATTTACGTGCAGGGATTCTTGATTCCATGTTTATCTCTAAATTCGTCAAGTTAATAGGATTGAGAGATTGCCGTGTTTTGATTCCCCTTTGCATGAGCTTAATCAATTAAAGGTCGCATCTTTGTTACTTAGATTAATCTCTTTTTGCGTTGATTTGCCCTTGGTTGAATTATATGGATGATCTTTTTGCATGTTAACATTTAATAGGATTGGACTGATGATTCCTTTGCATGTTGTTCTTGCCCGGTCCCCTTGGTGCTCTTGGTCACGCCCCCTCCTTGTTTGATCATATCGTATCATTCATTTTTTTTTGTCTCTATGCGCAGCTATCTTAAGTTGGCTTGACTTGGAAATGCAAATTCATCAAATCACGTGGTTGAACCAGTGGTGGGTTTGAGCGGTTCTTGATTGTTGCTGCAAATTCTCGAATGATCTTGCGAGGGATGTCACGTTTGATATTGACCCGAGCTACTTGATCGAGTAATTCGGACGAGGAGCCAGATACCACCAGAGGAAATAGTGCACGAGATGGACGGGGATTGAGCATGAGTACTTTGGTTGCCCTTGGTCCTTCGTTATGGCTACTGTTGCTTTCAGTAACTATCCTTATAATTGTCGTGGTGGTGCCCTCAATTCATTGATTTCTAAGACTTCATTTGTTTCACAGAAAATGAATGATTTATAAAAAAAAATTTCAAAAAATGATCTCTTGTATCGCTTGAAAAAATTAATCAATGAAAAATGTTTTCATTATAGACAATAATTATATCTAATTGTTTGGTGGATGATAAAATATTTTTTATTCATTTAATTTTGTTAGTGATATAAGTTATCATCTTTAGGAAATTGTTTTTCAAAACATTCATTTTCCGCAAAACAAACACACCCTAAAATTTGGTGCGAATTCATTAAGTCAATTGTCAGTAGTAAAACTAAAATATCAGTTGTCGCGACCTAAAAAAAAATCGGGTTCTCCGATCTTAGGCTAATGGATTACTAGATCAATTAAATTAACTAACCTAGCTCGAGTTCTCCCAAACTCTACCAAATCGCAACTTAGGTCCAATTGTGAGCATGCAAATATTTTCAATGGGAGTCGCCACTAATCATTTAAGGTAGGTTGATTAGAAACCTAAATAAAATAGCGGGAGTACTATTTTATTTCTGCGAACCAGAAATTATAGATTCGGGGACTTGGTTACGCTAGATTCCTTAACGCCCTTTCGGTACCAATTTCAGGAAAAATACTCAATTTGACAATTTTGATAAATCTTGACTTAGAGTTCAAAGGTGCAGAAATTTTCTCTTTTTTTTGATTTTTTACTTATTTAAACGAAAGCTAACCTATATGTAATGACGTGCAAAAATTGACATGCGATTAGTGCAACCTAACATGCAAACTATATGTCATGCGACGACGTGACCTAATTCTAATGACGGACAAATGATTTATTTTTGGTATTTTCAAATGAAATTCGGAATTAAAAATGCCAATTATCTAAACATGCAATTTTAAACTAAAGAAATTAACCTATTCTAGAGTAATATTTTTGGTATTTTTTTTATCAAAATTCGAAATTAAAATCAAGTAAAAAATATAACTGCTAAATCTTTCGAATTAAGTTTTGATCCGAAGCCCGACGGATCGATCCTAAAATTCGAAATACGCATATGGAAATAACTCTATCTAAAGCCCGATAGATAGATTTATTTCCACGTGTCTGTGATTGCGGATTAGGAAATTTTCCTAATCGATCACATCTTGAAAAAATTTAGATATCTTAAATATCTTGGATATATTCAAAAGATTTTGAAAATTCTAAATTCTATCCAAATTTGAAAAGTAATAGATATCCAAAATTAAAAAAAAAAAGGAATAAAATCCTAATTGGAATAATGCTTATTATCCAAATATGCAAAATTAGATATCAATAAGCACGAATTAGGCAACAAAATATTCAAATGAAATCAGGATAAGATAATTACCTGATTTGCAAATTTCTTTCCTAATTTGAATCTGCAGCGGATCGGGATTGCGGATCGGCGGTGCGTCTGGAGCGGCGGCGCGACGTCGGGAACAGTGGCGGCTAGCGACGGTGACACGACGGGAACGGGGGCGCGGCGGGCGTCTCCGAGCAATAGCCAAAAGGCGGGGACGGGAGGCTCTCCGGCGGTCGACGGTGGCGCAGGGGCGGCTCGGCTAGGCTCCGAGCTCACGGACGAAGCGGCGACGGTGGGCTCACTCACGGTCGTGGTTGGCATGGTGGAACGATGGCCTGCGGTGATCCTCGCAACTTTCGGGAAAATTTGTGGAAACTCGCTAAGTTGCGGTGATGGTGGTGAACTCGCTTAATGCCGACGGGGATCTCTTGGATTTGTCGTGGGTGTGACACAGAGAAAAGGAACAGCAATGTGCGGGGCTCACCATATTGGCTCTGACATCTTGCATGTCAACGTGAACATTTATTCTTCATGCAGTGAGTGAAAGTGTCCCCCTCGGCCAATGGACTTCTGTATGAGTGCTCTCCTGATTGAGAACTCTCTGTCTTGGCCTTGAATTCTTCTCCTTCGTCTGTATGGTGCGGCTTCTCAATTCTCTCAAAAATTGCTGACCTCCAGAACCAGCAGGAAGAAACGAAAACTATTCTCTTCCCTCCTCTCTCTCACGTGTTTCACTCTTGCTATAAGGAATTGTCTTCTGAAAATTATGAGAGCCCCCCTTAATTATGACACATAACGATGTATTTATAATGTAAACCTAGGTCAATTAGCCGGGCTTTCTAGTCCTAATGGGCTTAGGCTTGGGTTTAGGCTTTAATTATCATTTAATCTCAAGTGGGCTGAATTAATGTGGGCTTTTATTTAATTAAGCATAATGGGCTAATTTAAGCTCAAATTAAGACAACCAAGCCCTTCTGACTTGTAATTTTCGGCCCATGCTTTCCGAGTGAGCCGAGTCTCGTTCGATGTCCGAGCTCAATTTACATGACGAATTCTAAGCTCGCTTGCCACCGCCAATCCGATGCGGAATGCAATTAATCTATATGAACCTAAACTATATGCTGTGCAATTTTAATATTTTTGTTTAGGGGTTAAAATTTAATCCCTAATTTTCTATGCAATTAACCACTAAATGATGCGCCGAAATTTAGGTGTCAACAGCTGCCCCTCTTTGAGTGGAAGCTCGCAGAGGTTTCGCTCAAAGACTGAGACCTAAATTTAAACTATGCAAAATGATGAATGATTTTTTTTTTAAATGTAATGATGCATGATATGCAAACAATAAGGAACGTATGCTAAGGCTTCTCACTTCGTGCGGAGCGGTGAGAGAGCCTTAGATACGGATCGCACAAAAAGCGTCCGAGTGACGGAATGCTTTATAATGCTTTCAATTCCCTTGATCTCTAAACTTCTAGTCAACTGGAAGTAAGGTTTTCGAGGTACTGGATTGCCTATATGTTACCTGTAGTTTCCTACAGATGCGAAATAACGCATGATATGAAGAAAGAATGGGATGTGTTACCCATACCACTGGGTAATCACGAAAAGGGTCATGAAATGAGGTGTGCTTCGTACTCCGCTTAGCAACACCAAATGAGAAACCGTGCCGCCGCGTACTCCACTTGGCAACATCAAATGAGAAATTATGCCGTCGCGTACTCCACTTGGCGAACATGAAATGGGGTGTGCCGCGTACTCCACTTGGCAACACCAAATGAGAAATTATGCTGCCGCGTACTCCACTTGGCAACATAAAATGAGAAATTATGCTGCCGCGTACTCCACTTGGCAACATCAAATGAGAAATTATGCTACCGTGTACTCCACTTGGCAACATAAAATGGGGTGTGCCGCGTACTCCACTTGGCAACACCAAATGAGAAATTATGCTGCCGCGTACTCCACTTGGCAACATCAAATGAGAAATTATGCTACCGCGTACTCCACTTGGCAACATAAAATGGGGTGTGCCGCGTACTCCACTTGGCAACACCAAGAGATGGGGTGTGCTTCGTACTCCACTTAGCAACACCAAGAGATGGGGTATGCTTCGTACTCCACTTAGCAACACCATGAGGTGGGGTGTGCTTCGTACTCCACTTAGCAACACCAAGAGATATGTCACCTGTTCCACTTGGTAAACATATGAGAGAGATAATTTCTCCTATTCCGGAGAGAGAAACAATGAAGAATAATTAGCAGACGTACCTGAATTTTTCTTATGACGGAGCCAATGGCATCGCTCCTATTTTTACCTGAGAAAAGGTTAAAATAACACATGCGCAGAGGCAGAGAAAACATAATTCATGAATCTGCTTGCATTACCAAGCTTCACCGGGGGATTTATCAATAAGAACAACCATCTCGTCCTTTTGACAATTTGATTACATTAGCATTACTAAGCTTCACTGGGGAGTTTATCAATAAGAACATCCATTTCGTCCTTTCGACAATTTGATCACATTAAATGAGAGATCTTTAATCAGAAAGGACTTTCCACTCACTCTCAATGAAAGGCTTTTGACCCGACCTTTGATGCGGGTATAAGAATCACTCAAACTCTCTTCGTCGTGCTTGACAAGGGTTTGGATATTCTCAAAATCAGTATAACTTAGCCAATCTGAAAGGTCTTTATAAGGACTGAAACGTGGGTTTGGTCAATGGCTTAGCAAAAGGGACTCTTCGAGTCGAGGCTATTGAAAGAATTGATATCACCAGCTGCTCCGGGTTTACAAGTCAGGAATGCTGCAAAAATGAGATAGAAAAATCTTGCTCGCACTTCTTCGAGCAACATTTATAAGCATTTGAAACTCTACGTTAACTCAAGTGCCCTATTCTGAAGAGACTTTGGTAAGGGTTGTAACGTAGGTTCGGGTAGGCTTGAAATGAATGGCCTATTTCCATCAAAGAGGGTATTATGAACATGGAGATTGGTGATCATCCAATTATGCTACTGGTACCATTGACCTATCTCTAGCAATTGCTCCATAAATGAACCTTCAAATAATCTTTTCCTTGAAGACTGATCTTGTATGTCGACTCAGTTCTTGCTGAAGCTTTTCTTTCTCTCCTTTTTCTCTCTTTTTTTTTTTTAGAGAGATTTTCTTTTCAAGAGATTTTTCCGAGAGAGAGAACTTCAATTTAATGGAGTCCTTTTGCGTCCTTTCTGATGAATTTTCTTTCTAACTTCCATTTGCCTCAAGTCACCTTGAACTTGCTTTGAGATGATTTCATTTGTTTATCACCAGAATGATCACCAATCGAGTTGAAATGAATTCATCGCTCAAATTGGGTATGCAAAGGGTATAATGTGTAGGGATATAGAAAGAAATGCTCTTCGTCATATCTAAGGCACTCGAGCTAACACAGAACTTGCATGCAATAAATATACTTGAAGATTGATGCAAGTGAAAGCAAGAAAATTCTAACCATTTTGAACTTTCTAAGAAATTGCCCCGGTATGGGGTTGTTCCCGACAGGGGTAAGAAATGAAACTCCGTTCAAAGGGTTAAGCAAATGATAACCTGTAGTGTTTAGATAGAGGAAATGAATGCCTCTCATCATTTTGGTCGTCATACTTTTCGTGAGATAATCCTTTACCTTGTCAGCACGGAATTTTCACTCAACTCGCACTAAGGATTATTATTCAGGATGTATATGGACATGACTTGCCTTTCGTCATCTTGAAGTCTCTCATGCAATATGATCGCTTCATTAGGACAGAAACAGATTGCCAAATCAAAAGCCTTCCTCAAACAAAGCTTAGTAACATCAATTGACTCATGAAATTCAATTTGAAACTTGATAGAAACAAAGTCAGAATGAGTACAAATCAAGTGTAATACTTCTTCACAGAATCAGAATTAACTGGACTGGAAAAAACACGACCATCCATCTTGGCCAAAATCAAAGCACCTCCTAGAAGGACTTTCTTCACAATGTACGGGCCGCCATAATTTGGGGCGAATTTTCTTCCTGCAAGAGGAACTGTTGGCAATAACTTCCGCAGGACAAGGTCGCCTACCTGAAAATGTCGAGGCTTGACTTTCTTGTTGAAAGATTTAGCAACTTGTTGTTGGTAGCACTGGCCATGACATAGAGCTCTAAGCCTTATCTCATCAATCATGTTCAACTGGTCCAATCTCTATTGGATCCAATCTGCTTCTGACAATTGTACCTATGAAAGAATACGTAATGAAGGAATTTCAACCTCAACAAGTAGAACTGCTTCCATACCGTACACAAGAGAATATGGAGTTGCCCCTGTAGATGTCCGGATAGAAGTTCGATATGCCATAAGTGCAAAAGGTAATCTCTCATGCCAATCACGATAGTTCTCAGCTGTTTTAGCCAAAATTTTCTTGATATTCTTGTTGGCTGCTTCGACCGCTCCGTTCATCTGCGGACGGTATGGAGAGGAATTCAGATGCTTGATCTTGAACTCCTTGAACATATCATCCACCAATTTATTATTTAGATTCGACCCATTGTCAGTAATTATAGTCTCAGGTGTACCATATCGAGCAATGATGTCTCGACGAATGAACTTCACCACAATCCGGGCCGTCACTGTCGTATAAGACATAGCTTCGATCCACTTCAAAAAATAATCGATAGCGACCAGGATAAACCGATGTCCATTTGACGCTTTAGGATTGATTGGGCCAATCACATCAATCCCCCACATAGAAAATGGCCATGGTTCAGACATCTGATGCAATTCATTTGGGGGAGTATTAATCTTGTCACCATGGATCTGACATTTGTGACAACTTCGGACATGCTGAATGCAATCACTCTCTAAAGTGAGCCAGTAATAACCCATCCTCATTATCTTCCTTGCTAGCATATGACCATTCATGTGTGGACCACATACTCCCTCATGTACTTCTAGCATCAAATGAACAGCCTCGGTTGAATCAACACACCTTAATAAAACCGAATCATAAGACCGCTTGTATAAGCATTCTCCGCTCAAGAAGAACTTCGATGCCATTTTCTTGATATACTTTTGGTCAGATGCGGTACTTCTCTCAGGAAATTCCTGTGTTTGAAGATATGCCTTGATATCATGATACCACGGCTTGCCGTCGGGCTCCTCTGTCAAGGCCATACAATAAGCCGGTTTCTGTAAGACCTCTATCTTTAAAGGTTCAACTTCTAGCCCACTTGTCACTCGTAGCATTGCCGATAACGTAGCCAGAGCATCGGCAAAACTGTTTTGAGTCCTTGGCAAGTATTCAAACGAAATGTCTTCAAACTCTTCCACCAACTCCTCCAGATAGACGTGATAGGGCTGCAACTTAGCATCTCTAGTTTGCCATTTACCAACGGTCTGAAGAATAATGAGGGTTGAATCCCCGAACACCTTAAGTCGAGCTATTCCCATTTCAATTGCAGCTTGTAACCCGAGGATGCATGCTTCATATTCGGCGATATTGTTCGTACAAGGAAATATCAATTTCGCTGCGACCGGATAATGTTGTCCGCCTGGAGATATTAAAACTGCCCCGATACCTGATCCTGACAAGTTTACGGCTCCATCAAAATACATGGTCCATACATACTCATCAATTAGCATGACTCTATCTTCTAACTGATCCAGATCCTCATTTTTCCCAGGATTTTCAACCAAGACATCAGCAATTACTCGTCCTTTGACTGATTTCTGAGACATGAATTGAACATTGAATTCTGAGATGAGAATCTGCCATTTTGCCAGTTTTCCAACCAAAGCGGGTTGATTGAGCAAGTATTTGACGGGATCACACTTTGTCACAAGCAATATCTGATAGTGCAAAGTGTATTGCCTCAATCTGTGTAGTACCCAAACCAATGATGCGCACGTTCTTTCTGCTTCGGAATAGTTCATCTCAGAGGCGGTGAATTTCTTGCTCAAATAATAAATCGCACGCTCCTTTCCATCCTCTTCACTTTTCTGAGCAAACATGGCACCTAAGGATTCACTGTGGATTGTAAGGTACAGGATTAGAGGTTGCCTCGGCGTTGGTGGAACAAGCACTGGCGGATTCATCAAGTAGTGCTTAATCTTGTCGAACGCCAGTTCACACTCTTCATCCCATCTAACCAGCGCATTCTTCTTGATGAATTTAAAGAAAGGCTTCGCTGTCTCAGATAGCTGAGAAATAAATCTGGCTATATAGTTCAGTCTACCCATTAAGCTGCGAACTTCCTTCACCGAAGAGGGAGATTTTATCTCACAAATGGCCTTCACTTTTGACGGGTCAATCTCAATCCCTTTCTTACTAACAATGAAGCCAAGTAGTTTGCCAGAGGCTGCCCCGAACACGCATTTTGCCGGATTGAGGCGCAATTTGAACTTACGAAGCCTGTTGAATAATTTCGTCAAGGTTTCTATGTGATCTTCTCCACGTCAAGTTTTTGCAATCATATCGTCAACATAGACCTCGATCTCATTATGCATCATGTCATGGAACAACGTGACCATTGCCCGCTGGTAAGTTGCCCCAGCATTTTTGAGACCGAAGGGCATCACCTTGTAATGAAATGTCCCCCAAGGAGTAGTAAATGCTGTTTTCAACTTATCATCCTCATTCATCAAGATCTGATTATAACCTGAGAAACCATCCATGAAGGAGAATAGTTCGAATCCAGCTGTACTGTCCACAAGCACATCAATGTGCGGGAGTGGAAAATCATCTTTAGGACTAGCTTTGTTCAGATCTCGGTAGTCAACACATACTCGAACCCGACCGTCTTTCTTCATCACTGGGACTATATTAGCAACCCATTCTGAGTATTGGGTAGTCTCAATAAATCCCACGTCAAGAAGCTTCATGACCTCTTCCTTGATTTTCTTCGCCAATTCTGGCTTTAGCTCTTCGCGGCCTTTGTTTCACAGGCTCAACTGAAGGATCAGTCGGTAGACAATGTTCGACGATCGATCGATCAAGACCCGGCATATCAGCATAAGACCAGGCAAAGATGTCTTGATAATCCTTCAACAACTGGGTCAAGCGTTTGGCCACATCTTCAGGAAGACATGCCCCAATCTTCACCTCTCTAGGATTCTCCGTGTCGCCAAGGTTGATCACCACGGTTTCTTCGGCGGTCAGAGGCTTAGATTTCTCATGGATTTCCAAGTTCCGTCGTATCTCTTCATCATTCGGATTAGAATCATCTGAGTCATTGGATTGGCTTGCATCACATATATGAGGGTCCACGATTCCTGTCCCTTCGCATGCCTCGGGATTAGTCCGTAAATGACAAATTTTTCCAATCGTTGGTTATCGTCATCGGGTATTATGAGGATGAAGAGGATCCGTGGCAAATTACCTGCAAAAAGCAACGGTGGAATAAATACGACAAGTAAGAATAACGAGTCGGTCCATGACATCCTCTAGACCCTCAAGACGAAATTTCTTTCGAAAGACCGATTCATCCAGTAAATCCCGAAATTCCGAATTGCTTTATTCAATAAAAACCTGGACTGATTCCAAAATTTAGCTTAATGTTTCTCATTGAATTGCCCAAAAAGGAAGATGTCTCAAAAGAATTCTTAGAAAGATCGTCCAGCAACATTTATTACCAAAAAACATCAATAGCATGAAGTACAAATGTAAGCTAACATTCCATCCTAAAAAGAAAGAAAAACTCCCTAAACCAAACTAGAAATCAGATAGTCTTCCTCTTTTTAGAGGCCACGTGATCTATAGATGAATGGGCCTTCAATGCACGCCGTAATCGTGCATTCTCTTGAGCCAGAGCATCTGCCTTATCCTGGGCCTTCATTACCTTTTCTTCGCTGATTTTGATTTGAGTCTGAAGGGTATGCCGTACTGTCACGACCGGGATCTTCGGGAGTATCTCAGCAGGGATGGTATGATGCTGAATATACCGGGCTGTGGCAAAGTGACTTCTCATCCTTCCGGTGGGCTCATCCGCGGGCCAAATCAGCTTCTGAGTGGAACAATTCTGCCAAGCCTCAGAATGACGCCTAAGCTCGACTCTGTAGGACTCGTCCTTCTCGAACTGGACTTGAAATTCATTGGGCCTGAGTGGAGGTGGGACATCCTGCAGAACTCGGAATTGACGTGTAACTCGAAGGGGCTGATAGCAGGTTGCCCCATAAATGCCCATCAAAGGTACGGGCTTCTGATCGCCATGGTATAATCGAGCCTCAACCTCCCGAAAACACACAGTTTACCAAAGGAAAATCTTAGAGCTTGGATCCTTGAACAGATGGACCCATTGTGTATAGTGCAAGCTCTTAGTTTGATCTTGTATTTGTTTGAACCTTAAAACAGGGTTATCAGTCATGTTCATTTCAAATACAGTCATATTTTCCCCAAATTGAGAGAGGTGTGAGAAAAGCCAGATTTGTAAAAGCTCAATCGGGGCTCGAAAAGTTTTATCTTTTCCTTTCTTAAATCGTGTCAGAGATATGAAGGTCTCTGCCAGAATTGTGTTTATAAAACTAACTCCACCACATATTAGTTTTACCGTCCAGGCTATCACCGGATCAATAGCGTTTTGACGGAATGGACAAATGATGAGTCCGAAAAAAGCTAAGATAAAAATTTTAGACCTTATGAGGACGGAGTTATTTTCAAAACATTCAATAAGAAAAGATAGCGGGCATGCTTGACAATTACCCTTTAACACTTTTTCAATTTCCTTTTTAGTCAAATTCAAAAATTCAACAAGCACTACCACAAGATCTACCTTAATGGGTGGTTTGATTATATCCAACTCAATCGATTTCCCAATGGCAAAACTGTATTCTTCCAGAGTCGGTGTGAGCTCAAACTTACCTCCCAACACAAATGTGGTTGTCTCGGGGCACCAAAAATGAGCGAGTGCCTGCATGATTCCGCTCTGGACGTCTATGTCTAGGATCGGCAGCATGAATCCAATGCGCTTGAGAACGTACTGTTGACCATCTGGCTTCAACTGGCTCCATAACTTCTTGAGCTCTAGCTTCGGAGTAGGCACGAAACGGATATCGAGGCGACCCATTCTTATATAGACCACGTGCCAAATGATTCAACCTAAATCATGGACCGACTCAAAATAAGATGAAGAAAATCAAAGATAAAGCTCGAGAAATTACCGTCTTTGGGGAGAAAATGTCAATCACAGAGACATGCACATGGATCGTGAGTTTAAACCTTAATCTATCTATCCTAAAGGCTTTGGCAAAATGAAATGATGAACGGAACGACATGTCGCAGCCTCGCGCACAATCATCATGACTAGTCGCAGCCTCGCATACAATAGTCATGACTAGTCGGGTCCAATCACTTCGGCTCGGTTCGGTCGACAAGGTTAACCTCCATGCATTGTAGCCTCACGTGCATGAGGGCGACCCTTGAGCCATTTTTTTGAAAAATTTTCGGCATCCAAATGGGATAACCTTTAGCGAAGTCTTACCGCCAAGGTTAAAGAACCATTTAAATACCATCTTAAAACTATGGGTGTGACCTAGGTCCGGTCACAGGTTGTGTGTGGTGTAGTGCAAATACTGTAAATCATGCACAACAATTATACGCAAACACCACTTCAATAGTACAAAAATTAAATCACAATTCCACTCCGCCAAGCCTGCAAAACAAAGGGTTAGCCAATCACTACTCCCCTTATAACTCCCATCCTGCAAAACCATATAACACCTAAGAATGAGAATTCAATCAAATTTTGTCAAATCGAATGATTTTTCCATAAAAATTTTTTGGCCTAAGTCCTCCTTAAATTTTTTTTAAAAAAAATTCAAGTTAATCCCCAGTGGAGTCGCCAAGCTGTCGCGACCTAAAAAAAAATCGGGTTCTCCGATCTTAGGCTAATGGATTACTAGATCAATTAAATTAACTAACCTAGCTCGAGTTCTCCCAAACTCTACCAAATCGCAACTTAGGTCCAATTGTGAGCATGCAAATATTTTCAATGGGAGTCGCCACTAATCATTTAAGGTAGGTTGATTAGAAACCTAAATAAAATAGCGGGAGTACTATTTTATTTCTGCGAACCAGAAATTATAGATTCGGGGACTTGGTTACGCTAGATTCCCTAACGCCCTTTCGGTACCAATTTCAGGAAAAATACTCAATTTGACAATTTTGATAAATCTTGACTTAGAGTTCAAAGGTGCAGAAATTTTCTCTTTTTTTTGATTTTTTACTTATTTAAACGAAAGCTAACCTATATGTAATGACGTGCAAAAATTGACATGCGATTAGTGCAACCTAACATGCAAACTATATGTCATGCGACGACGTGACCTAATTCTAATGACGGACAAATGATTTATTTTTGGTATTTTCAAATGAAATTCGGAATTAAAAATGCCAATTATCTAAACATGCAATTTTAAACTAAAGAAATTAACCTATTCTAGAGTAATATTTTTGGTATTTTTTTTATCAAAATTCGAAATTAAAATCAAGTAAAAAATATAACTGCTAAATCTTTCGAATTAAGTTTTGATCTGAAGCCTGACAGATCGATCCTAAAATTCGAAATACCCGCTATGGAAATAACTCTATCTAAAGCCTGATAAATAGATTTATTTCCACGTGTGCGGTTGCGGATTAGGAAATTTTCCTAATCGATCACATCTTGAAAAAATTTAGATATCGTAAATATCTTGGATATATTCAAAAGATTTTGAAAATTCTAAATTCTATCCAAATTTGAAAAGTAATAGATATCCAAGATTTAAAAAAAAAAGGAATAAAATCCTAATTGGAATAATGCTTATTATCCAAATATGCAAAATTAGATATCAATAAGCACGAATTAGGCAACAGAATATTCAAATCAAATCAGGATAAGATAATTACCTGATTTGCAAATTTCTTTCCTAATTTGAATCTGCAGCGGATCGGGATTGCGGATCGGCGGTGCGTCGGGAGCGGCGGCGCGACGTCGGGAACAGTGGCGGCTAGCGACGGTGACACGACGGGAACGGGGGCGCGGCGGGCGTCTCCGAGCAATAGCCAAAAGGCGGGGACGGGAGGCTCTCCGGCGGTCGACGGTGGCGCAGGGGCGGCTCGGCTAGGCTCCGAGCTCACGGACGAAGCGGCGACGGTGGGCTCACTCACGGTTGTGGTTGGCACGGTGGAACGATGGCCTGCGGTGATCCTCGCAACTTTCGGGAAAATTTGTGGAAACTCGCTAAGTTGCGGTGATGGTGGTGAACTCGCTTAATGCCGACAGGGATCTCTTGGATTTGTCGTGGGTGTGACACAGAGAAAAGGAACAGCAACGTGCGGGGCTCACCATATTGGCTCTGACATCTTGCATGTCAACGTGAACATTTATTCTTCATGCAGTGAGTGAAAGTGTCCCCCTCGGCCAATGGACTTCTGTATGAGTGCTCTCCCGATTGAGAACTCTCTGTCTTGGCCTTGAATTCTTCTCCTTCGTCTGTATGGTGCGGCTTCTCAATTCTCTCAAAAATTGCTGACCTCCAGAACCAGCAGGAAGAAACGAAAACTTTTCTCTTCCCTCCTCTCTCTCACGTGTTTCACTCTTGCTATAAGGAATTATCTTCTGAAAATTATGAGAGCCCCCCTTAATTATGACACATAACGATGTATTTATAATGTAAACCTAGGTCAATTAGCCGGGCTTTCTAGTCCTAATGGGCTTAGGCTTGGGCTTAGGCTTTAATTATCATTTAATCTCAAGTGGGCTGAATTAATGTGGGCTTTTATTTAATTAAGCATAATGGGCTAATTTAAGCTCAAATTAAGACAACCAAGCCCTTCTGACTTGTAATTTTCGGCCCATGCTTTCCGAGTGAGCCGAGTCTCGTTCGATGTCCGAGCTCAATTTACATGACGAATTCTAAGCTCGCTTGCCACCGCCAATCCGATGCGGAATGCAATTAATCTATATGAACCTAAACTATATGCTGTGCAATTTTAATATTTTTGTTTAGGGGTTAAAATTTAATCCCTAATTTTCTATGCAATTAACCACTAAATGATGCGCCGAAATTTAGGTGTCAACATCAGTGAAAACAAAAAAGTGACCAGTAATTTATGAATTCGATCAATTTTTTGTAAATTATCAATGAATTAATAATTTTACCATCGATAAATTGAATAATAGATTACCACTTATTTTAAATGTTACAAGTGGGCGCGTAAGTGTTTGTAAGATAGTAATGAAATAACAACTTTACCACCCACAAGACTAGTAATAGATCACCGCTTAATTTTTTTATTTATTTTACAAGTGGGCGCGTAATTGCTTGAAAGTTATCAAGAAAATAACAACTTCATTACTCACAAAACCTAATCATTCGATTTTCCAAGTGGCAGCATAAATGTTTGTAAGTTACCAATGAAGTAAAAATTTTACCATCTACGAACCCAATAATAACTTACTGTTTATTTTAGTTTTTACAAGTAGGCGAGTGAGTATTTCTAGGTTGTTAATGAATGAACAAATTTTCCATTAACTAAACACAATAGTAGATGACCACTTGTTTTTAGATTTTACAAGTGAGTGCATAAGCGTTTGTAAGTTACACATTAAATAGTAATTTTACCATCCACAAGCCCCGTAGTAAATTGCTGCTTAGTTTAGTTTTTATAAGTGTACGCGTAAGGATCTGGAGGTTTGAAATAACAATTTTACCATCCGCAAAACCCCATAGTAGATTATCATTTGTTTTTAGATTTTAAAGTAGGCACTTAAGTGTTTGTAAGATACCTATGAACTAACAGTTTCTACCATAATATCGACAAACCCAATAGTAGATCACAACTTATTTTTAGATTTTACAAGTGGGCATGTAATTGTTTGTAAGTTATTAATGAACTAATTATTTTATCTACCAAAAAGCCAATACGAAGAGGACATCACAAGTGTCATAATTTTGTTATGGTGCTTACTTGAGTGCAATAACTTTTATTGCGATCACTTGAATACCAAAACTTATGTATGGCATGCACTTATCGGGATCCTCCCGACGGGAGAAGAATGGGTTTAGAGGTAATGTCGAGGGTCCTCAATCGATGCGGTCTCCCAAACTTTTACCTTGCATGACATTGAAAATTTCATTTTAGTCGAGTAATCCTATGAGAATTCGACGCTACTAGTCTATTAGGCTTAGCTAGAAGCCAAATGAGATACAAGAATATATCTCACTTCCTATGCAACCAGATATATAAAAACGGGGACTTGATTACACTAGTCATCTCATTAATGCCCTTTTGGTACCTAAACTTGATTGTTTGTCAACTAAAATGTACCTAAAGTTCTCGTCCACTAAGTGTCCATAAAATGTTTTTTATTTTTATTATGATTCTAAGATGTAACCTACCATTTAACTAGAACAAACAAGTCCCCACACAAAAGCAACAAAAAGAATCGCAATAAATTCGACAAGAACAGCAATAAAAGAACGAGTAAAAGATTGAATGCAATAAATAAAGTAAACTAATATGAGTCGATCAAAAATATAACACGGCCTTGTTATTAAGCCCCAAGACAGCAACCCTTGTGAGCTAAATTCAAATCGAATCCAATTTTTCCATGAGACTAAAATATTTAAATCTAAATTAAGCTAAATCTAGCACTTAAATTTAACAGCTTAATCAAGGTCTCCGTTTCTAACCATTTTTCAATTCTTTTTCGAATTTTTGATTTTTGAATTAATTTATTTTTGTATTCTATTTTCAATTTTCATCATGCACCCTGTTAAAGTCTGCACGATCAGTTTTTGAATTTTTCCGAATTTTTTGTATTTTTATATATTTTTGATTTTCAGAAAATGGGGACTCGGACCGGACCCCTGAGGCCGGGCAGGAATATGGGCAGCACGATGGTCTCACGGATCTGGGCTAATATGGGCACAATTGGGCTCTCCTATTGAGCCATCTTTTCAATTAGAAAAATGAGCCTATCTTTCTAAAAATCAGATTCAGCCCAAACCCATCTAACCTAAGTTAAGCCCAAACTAAAACTAAGCCCAAATTCAATCAAGATTTGAGACTGTCACAGACCCAAATTCGATTATGGAAACCACCCAAGCCTGGTCATGAATATCGCCAGAAACGAAGGTCGAGAACCATAACTCCAGATCACATGCTCATCGCAGACCGCCATGGAAAATCACCGGGACATAGCACAAAGAACAAAGAAGTATAATGATTCAGAAATGTTCTCGGCCATTTTGAAAACACGAGAACTCATGCTTAAATGACTAGAAAATTGATTAATCACTTAATCAATGTCAACGTACTTTCGGATTCAGAAAATGACAGAAACTAATTCGCATTGAAACCTCATAGACATTTTGTCAAACAGGTTGCAGTCGATCGATTAAGGAGCAGGTTTTTTGCGATTTCAAACTCGTGTTTGTGACCATACGCGAACGAAATTAACATGTGAAGTTGATAATCAAATACACGACTCTAATATGACCGATCCTAACCGAAGCAAAAGGAGCTTTACATTCACTTCACCGCTGCCAGAACCATAGCACGAGATTACCTTGTAAATGAAACCAAGCTAAGTCGCAGTAGGCAGTCCAATCAACTATTGGGGGCTGTCTCATGATCGTCATCAGCTGAAAGGAAGACCGGTGGAAGAGCTTCAAGCGAGGTTTGGCCACTTCAATCTTCACGGCCGCGAAACAGAGTAGAACAGGACCTTCTCGGAGGTGGCAGTCCGGCGATGGCTACATCGCCTTGGGCGCGGCAATGAGCCAGAAACGAGATAGAAGTCTCTAGAAAAAAAATTTCCTGAGCGAAATCCAAAATGAGCTCCGATTGGAAATCAAGGACTGAAGTTTTATGGGTCAAAGTGAGCGGATTGAAGTATTATGGGTCAAATTCATGCATATAGGATACAGCTTGCTAGTTCATGTACATTAGTGAGAAAAATCATAAAAATTGCATCTTTGATTGTCATGTGGCATATAGGCTATTCATGATCACCTAGGTAGTTGCAACTGGAAAGATTAAAAAATAAGGACATCTTAGAAGCATGCTAGGTGACCTTTTTTCCTTTGGTCTTGGCATGCTAGGCGACTTTGCATCTTAGATTACGTGAGTTTTGATTAATTCATGTTCGTCTAAATTAATAGGGCGATTTTGACCATATAGCGCTATTCTCGATATGTAGGGAAATTTTAGGGTTTTAAATAGTGTTTATAAAGTTAGATAAACGAAACGACAAAAAAAGAGAGAGATTAATTGCATCTTAATCACATGTCGGCAACTTCTGCATCCCAGTGTTAGATAGTTCGCGATATTTGATTCACGCATGATGGCTCAGGCATGTTCGGCACTTAGACTGGGCATCTCATGTTTATTTTAATCTAGTGCACTTTTACTTTTGGTTTATAGCTCACGACAGTCCTGTCCTCGGGCTTAATAACGAGGCTTTGTTAAGTTTGCCCTATACTGCTCGGGTTCTTTATTTTCCTAGTACTTTATTTGGTTTATCTTTATTATCACTTGATTTAATATATATTGCTTGAACCCCAATTCATGATCACCTTTTTTTTTGTTACATGATTAGAGGATACTGGGAAAATAAAATTGAGAAGATTGCCAGCAAAAAAATTTCACAAAAGAGAGAAGGTATTGGCAACAAATGTTAGATTTATCTGGTATAATCAAGTCTCCAAACTTACAAATCTCCGGTTTACAAGAGTAAAGCGAGCTCCTACGTCTTACTCGGGCTTCTAACTGGCCCATAATTGATCAGTGCCAGCTCCAAAGCAAATTAAACTAAGTGATTGAATTGGAAAACCAAGTCGCAACTGGTAGGACTTGGGAGTGTCCATGCTAGGCGTAAGCGCCACCTTGGAAGAGGAGCCATTAGCGCTCGCTTAGCAACCGGTAAACATCCCTCAGCTATGTCAACCTCAGGAGGGTTGCAACATTACATATGATAGTTTGTCACTTAAGTTCCTTCACTAAATGATGGTAATTGTTGGAATAGTCGGTAATTTAAAAAAGAATTGATAAGTTGGTGTAAAAAAATTGGTAAATTTAACCCATTGGTGAGAAATAAATATAAATAAGCTATCAAAACCGTATGAAATAATAAAATAGATGTTGGTGAGTGGACTCCAATAAGAATTGGGAGCTCGATCCACTTGTGATAAGTTCTTCACATTTTTCAACCATTACCAATCATCGCTGGTAGTGATTGCTGCCACCAAGTCCACCCCTGCTCGCGTCTCTCTCGCTCTCTCCCCCTTGTGTTCTACATTTTACTTTGCTTTTTCTATAGAATAAATCAGTTGCTTTTGATTTTAACATTATCGACTTTAACCTTTTTTGATAATAAATAAATGTGAACATAGCATACCACGTCTAACATACTAAGAGTTATTTTAAGGACTTGATTGAGAATAGGGTAGAGTTAGAGGAGTTGATTCAAAAAAAGAAACGAAATGAAGAATCCAATTTTGCACAAGCAAATTTGAAGGATCCAATTGAAGGTCTAGGCCACGTACCTACTTTTGAATGGTCATTTCTACGCGAGACACAGACCTACATTTTTTCCCAATGGGTAAGCAAGAGTTCTATTGATCAGTAAATAGAACCATCTTTTAGATGATGATGAAGAATTATGAAGATAAGAGAGAACGAAAATACTCTTTTTCAAGTTTAGTAACTGAATCTCAGTGGAAATCTTCATGAACGTGAGTGTCCGAACAACACTTTATCCCATAATCGATAATAAGCAAACCTCCATGATCTTATAAACACTATGGGACCACAAAATACCCAGAAGCCAACCACGAATCCAAACGGTATGCCCATGTAAAACCACTTCCTCTTGATATCATCATTGTTGCCGTCATCATCTGTGTTGCATTGAGTTGAAACACTACCCACTTCTTCTGTCCCATTCGTTGTAGTTGAGCAACTTTTGTTGAGCTGAAGCCCGCACAATCCAAGGTTTCCTTCGAAGGAACTTTTGGAAAACGTGAGAAACTGTCCCCTTGTCGGGATGCTTCCCACAAGTTGATTGTTTGAGAGGTTCAAGAACGAAAGGAAATCAAGATTCTCAAGTTGAGCCGGTATGTTTCCATTGAGGTAGTTCCATGACAGGTCCAGCGACTCCAGCTGATCCAGATTCCCTAAAACAGGAGGAATTGAACCTGAGATGGCATTATGTGATAGGTTGAGGAAATAAAGTGCTTTGAGATCTCCAAGCATGTCTGGTATTGGACCCTCCAATCTATTGCCTGAGAAGTCGATCGATGTGAAAATAGTCAGAATCTTGACCAGTTCTAGCTTCAGACCTTTGAAGGTTACACTCATTGTATCTTCATAATAGATCCCACCCCTTACGTGTATCTCATATTGCAGGTGATTGAAGTCTACGTTGGCCTTCATAGCCTCCCAAGATGCGAGGAGACTCACAGGCAGCGTGCCGCTGAAATTGTTGAAAGATAGGTCAATGATTTGAAGCATCTGCCAGGTGCAGGGACTATGCGTACATCCAATTTCCCCGTGCAATTTATTGGATCGTAAAACAAGGACACGAAGACTTGACATAGCATTGAAATGACATGGAAATGTCCCATCTATTTGATTGTCCCCAATGTTCACAATCTCCAACGTCGCGCAATTTGCCATCGACAACGTAATTTGGCCTTGCAGGAAATTCTCACTAATATCCAATGTCTTCAGACTGCATGTTGCTGAGATGTTTTGCGGAATATCGCCACTCAACTGGTTATTTCTCAAATTCAATACCGTGAGGGACGCCATCATTAAACAATCAGGAATAGTTCCGTTCAGATGGTTATGCGATAAGTCAAGCACTTCAAGAATACCAGCTTTGCAAATTGACTTCGGGATGGGCCCATGGAAATTATTCTTCGAAAGGGAGAAGAAGATTGTGTTTGATAGGTAGTCATCAATGTTATCCAGAATAACATAAGTTATGTTGTTACTTGAGAAATCCAAGAAGTAAGCGGATGACGGCAGGGGTAGCATATTTCCTCGGAGCATGTTTGAATGGAGGTCAACGAAAGTCAGACTCAATGTAAGATTGCCCAGAGGTGTTTCCAAATCTTCAAAGAAATTAGAGGAAATATTGAGAAGCATAAGATTTTCTAATGTCCATATCCATCTCGGTATATTCCCTTTTATATAATTGTGGGAGAGGTCGAGGAAGAACAATTTGGACTGGTTAGCCAAAAACTGAGGCAATGTCGTCAACTGGCAGGAAGCCAAATTTAAGTCTTGAAGGTCAGGGAATGAAGAGGCCTGGGAAGCAGTATTTGTGGCATCAATGGAAAAACGATTGTAGGAAAGATCCAGATAAGAAAGATTTCTTATCTGCTGAACCAAATTAATGTGGAATGAGCCACTAAAATTATTGGAAGAAAGAAAGAGGTACTCGAGCCCTCGGAGTTCCCATATAGACGCCGGTAGTTCTCCTCCTATATTGTTGTCGCTCAAATCAAGTGATTTCAGCATGTGCGATGGAGCATTAAAAAATCCCTTCAATTGACTAGAAAATCGGTTGTCGGAAAGTCGAAGCTCCTGAATCGATGGATGTGTAAACAGAGATGAAGGAATATTTCCTTCAAGTAAATTGAATGTCAGGTCGAGACTAAGAAGACTCGAGAGGGATTCCCATTCTGTTGAATCAATCGGACCAGTTAGACTGTTGTCGGACAAAATGATAAGTGTCAGTTTCTTGGCCTTGCTGAGTGATGGAATAGAACCCGTGAAATTGTTGAATGACAAGACCAAATAAGACAGTCGCAAGAGATTGGTGAGAGAGCTTGGGATATTTCCATCAAAGCTGCAACCCACCAATTCTATTCTGGACAGATTTCGGAGATTACCAATTGAATCTGGGAGCCTCCCGGAAATATTCGTGTCACTCAGAACCATTGTCTGAAGAGAACTATTCTCCGGAAATATTGGCAAAGAACCCCGAAGAAGTTCGTTTAGTGATACATCAAGGTTCTGAAGTGTTCGTACCTGGAAGATTTCAGGAGGAAATTCCCCCTGCAGGCCACAATCACGTAGGCTCAGTGTTTTCAAGCTAGAGAAATTCGCTAAGAAACTAGGAACTGTGGCGGACAAGTTGTTGCTATCGAGTTGAATGACTGACAGATTAGCAAGACTCGTAAGAGAAGCGTCAATAGGACCAGACAGAGAACAACCCGACATGCTCAACACCTCAAGTTTTGGCACTGAAGAAGACAAATCGTCGCACCACCCACTTCCCTCGGTAGACACATTGACCCCATCAAGGTACAGCTCTCTCAGCTCCCCCAAATCCCCAATCAGCGACCTCAAAGAGGGCTTCTCAAGGAACAGCAAATCCAATCCAGAGCAATAAAGAACAGAGAGATCAAGAGTACGTAGCTTTGTCAGGCGCGATAGCTCCGCCGGAATCTGCCCGTCAAATCTGGCATTGGACAAGTTGAGATGTACCAAGCGGCCGAGATTCGCGAGGCCGGACGGAATCTGCGAGCGTTGAAATCGTTGAACGCCAAGTTCGGGCTTTGAAGGAACTCGAGCCCGAAGAGGCTCGACGAACCGTTGATTCCACCAGAGATCGACTCACTGCTCAAATTGAGTCCCACGACGAGCCCGTCCTTACACGTCACGCCGCTCCATGAATCAGCGCTTCGGTCCCACCGTACTAGCTTGGAGGACTCGGAGGCGTTGAAGACGAGGCTGTCTCTCAGCTCGAGCAAGAGCGATCTTTGGTCGATGCCAGGACACCGGGCTGGAGCTGAAGCCCCAGCAACGTCGGAGAAGATGGAGATGGTGGATATAGCAAGAACAAGCCATGAGACGATGGAAGTGTTCATCGGAAGAGGTTGAAGAAGAGCGCTGGAAGATGGCAAGGGGAAGAGGGACTGGAACGAAACAAAGTCGACACTTAGGCTGCGCATGACAACGATTCTGTGCCCGGAAACAGATTTTGCTCAGAAATAATTCTTTTTGATTCTGTGCCCGGAATTGATTCTGAGCATTTTAAGGTGTTTGTTAATGGCCAAAATTCTATCCCTGGAATAGAAAAAGAACAGAAATGCGTTTGGTAACGCCACAAAATTTCTTTTTATTAATAATATTTTTAAATATTTTAATATTTCTTTCTTTTTTTTCTTTTCTTTTTTTCTTTTCCTCCTTGGCCATAGCCTGCTCGCCGGCCATGACCGGTAAAATATTTTTTTATTAATAATATTTTTATTAAAATTATTTTTTCTTTTTTTTTGCCATAGCCTGGTCGTCAGCCATGACCAGTAAAATATTTTTTTATTAATAATATTTTTTATTAAAAATATATATTTTTATTTTTTTTGGCCATGGCCGGTAAAATATTTTTTTATTAATAATATTTTTTATTAAAATATTTTTTTATTAATAATATTTTTTATTAAAATATTTTTATTAAAAATATACATTTTTATTTTTTTGGGCCATGGCCAGGTGGTCGGTAAAATATTTTTTTTATTAAAAATATACATTTTTATTTTTTTGGGCCATGGCCTGGTCGCCGGCCATGGCCGGTAAAATATTTTTTTTATTAATAATATTTTTTATTAAAATATTTTTATTAAAAATATATATTTTTATTTTTTTTTGCCATGGCGTGTTCGCCGGCCATGGATGGAAAAATATATTTTTTATTAAAATATTTTTATTAAAAATATATTTTTTTATTTTTTTGGCCATGGCCTGATCGCCGGCCATGGCCTGTAAAATATTTTTTTTATTAATAATTTTTTTTATTAAAAATATACATTTTTATTTTTTTTTTGCCATGGTCTGGTCGCTGGCCATGGCCTAAAAATAATTTTTTTATAAATAATTTTTTATTAAAATATTTTTATTAAAAATATATATTTTTTCTTTTTTATGGCCATGGCCTGGTCGCTGGCCATGGCCGGTAAAATATTTTTTATTAATAATATTTTGTATTAAAATATTTTATTCTCGTCAGATCCGGCGAGGGCGGTCCTCGGGCCGGACATTAGAAGCTAAATTAAAAACCAAGAAAAGGAAGAAGAAAAAAAATTGATTCTCAAAATTGTTCCCAGAATCAAGAAGCTACTTTTTTTTTATTCTTGATTCTGCTCCAAAGCTGATTCTGGGAACAATTTTTGACAAAATTGTGCCCAGAATCAAAAAATTAAACAAACGCATTTCTGTTTCCAAACTGATTCTGGGAACAAAAGAACAGAATCAAACACTGTTTGGCAAGTTGTCATGCGCAGCCTTATTATGGAGTCGTCGTCCGAAGTCAGTGCCAGCTGGTGTCGATTTTCGGGATGTGATTGGTCACTAAATTTGGACTCATCTCACTTTCGAAATTACTAGCAAAAATCCCGCATTCCTTTGCAACAAAATTACATCCTTTATTTATATTGAAAAAAAAACCCATATCTTTATTTTCTAAGAAAAAACGAAAAAATAAACAAGTCCGCCTAAAATGTGAAGATTAGAACTTGACATCTCTTTTGAAAATGCTGTTTGCTCATCTTATTTTACATCATAAAATAAATGACATATGACGAATCAATTTTTTCTTTGCGCATACATTAACGATGTAAAAATTTGTTAAACGTAAATAGATACCTAGCTTTTCGCGATAACATCAAAATGCATCTATCATATCCTTTTTTTTAATATTAAATAAGTAGATTCAAGAAAAGAAATAAAATGATTTATTGACGTTCGAATGCAACTTCATTACAGAATTTGTGAGTGAACACATAGAAGGAGGAGTTGTGTTCTTATTTGAAGGCAGACGAACATGAGCTTCCTTGAACAGGAGTTGTGTGTTTTGGTCCCTCTGCGCGACTACCTTAAGTTGACTTGACTTGTGGTGGGTTTCAGTGGTTCTACGACTGTGGATGCAAATTCTTGAATGATCTTGCTAAGGATGTCATGTTTGATATTGGCTCGAGTTACTTGACCGAGTAATTCGGGCGAGTGGCAAGATACCACCAGAAAAATGGCGCGTGAGGTTGACAGGGATCAAGTGCAAGGACTTTGGTAGCTCTTGGTCCTTCCTTACAGCAACTGCTGCTTGCACTATCTGTCTTTTTCCTCGTTAACGCGTTTGTTCACCTTGACTAGAGAATGCAAAATTGTCGTTTCAGTGGTGCTTTCCGATGGGCTGATTTCTAAAATTCTATCTACGACAAAAACGGAATTTTTTCTGTGCGCGTCAAACACGTAACGTCTGTACCGGCATTCAATTGAACCATGTAAACCTTTTGTTCTCGTTCTTTGTTGATTTCTCTGGTAAGCTTCAATTAAGGGCGATTCATGCTCGAGCAATATGTGCATGGAAGAAAGTGCTCTAATCTAACAAGACAATTAGTTATCTTAATCTAGCAAGGAAACTAGTTGTATTAGGAACTAACGAAATGTCAAATAATAACCCTAAAATCTAATAATATCTCCAATAATATTTTTTGATAATTCCTCAAATATCAATAAATATACTTAGAACAAAGCCCATAAACATGATTATCCGTGAGCGAGGGATCTGGAAAAATTTCGTGCGAAATGGGCAATTCAAGAACAGAGAATTGCGGGTAGGAGGAGATAAACAGGGGATGGTTCATATTGGATCAGAGAGTAGTCAAAGTAAACACCTGGTGGGGACAATTTTGTCCGATGTCTACGTTATCGTGGGACTGATGATGCTACTTTCTTTGTGGGACTCTTGTGTGGGGAATATAATCAAACTTCAATGCGATGGGATAGGACCAGCTTTGGGAATTGAAAGCTTAGCTGGTCAATGATGGAAAGAGAGATGGTTAAATGGTGCCCAAATCCAAAGTTTGGTGTTTGAACAATTGAGATTTGCGCATCAACAAGCGTGAGTTATGCTTGGTCCACAACCGTCGCAGCCACTAGAGCCAAGATTGAATGGGAAATAGATTCGGTTTTCATGTGAATGGACCTATTTTTTTATTGGATCAAAGATGAGTTCAGTGGATGTATTAAAGGTAGCTGAAAATATCACCCGATCTCTATTAAAATAAATTACCTTTCGATCACTTATGTTGTACTTGTATTGGGGTGTATAAAGGGAATGTAACTGCTAGGCTGACTTCCGTGGTGGTAGATCTGAAGTAATTTACCATGTCATAGTTTTCTTTTGTTGTCCCCACCAAGTAGTGTCATTTTTGCACAAAGTCACGACTATGTGCTAGATTGCCCTCAATTGAATGAATGTCCATGAAAAAATTATCCAAAAAATCCTAAACCTATTGCACTTTTGCCAATTTAGTCCTAAACCTTTCAATTTTGCTAATTAAGTTCTAAACATTTTCACATTTTTCCAATTGAGTCTATCCGGCCAATTTTAGTCCTAAATCGCTAACGTGGAAGTTGGGCATCCTAAATGATGCGATCGTCACTGACATGAATATTGTTTAATAATATTTTAATGTTTTTTTCAATTTTTTTTCCTACATTCTTCCTCTTCTAGCCAATTGTCGGCCTCTGGCAAAGCTCGCTCGCTAGCCACTCACGAGGGCAAGCCTCACCCGCCCCTGGCGAGGTCGAGGCTCGTCTGGCCGGGCTCGTTTGATCGGTTGTCAACCATTGCCAACGCCCCGTCGACTGGTTAGAGGAGGAAGAAGGAAGAAAAAAAAAGAAAGAAAAGAAAAAGAAAAAAAAGAAAATACTAATAATAAATAAATTCAAAAAATATTAAAATATTATTAAAAATTATCTAAGTCAGAGCCGGTCATTCTACATGGCATGACCGGCATCCACGTTAGTAATTTATGGTCAAAATTGGCCGGATGAACTTAATTGGCAAAAAGTGAAAAGGTTTAGGACTCAATTGATAAAATTGAAATGTTTAGTACACAATTGGCAAAAGTGAACACTATTGACTTTCACCTTTATAAATAACAAAAAAAGTATTATCTTAGCATATCACATCAACATATTAAGAATTATTTAAGGAGGACTTTATTGAGAATAAGATAGAGTTACAGAAACTGATACCCAAAAAAATTTGTTTTTGAAGAATCCAATCGCACAAGCAACATAAGTTAGGAGCTAGGGCTCCGTTTGTTTCGCGAAAAATAGGACATTTTTGTAAAATATTTTTTAGGAAGTCATTTTCTAGGAAAATGACAATATTTTTCAGTTTTTGGCCGAGACATGAAAATCAACTTGGAAAATATTTTTCGTCGTTTGGTAAGGAAAATCTCATTTGATCAAAAATTGCTGACTACGTGGCACGGCCGCGCTGACATGGACAATTTTTGTAATTTTTCTAAAAGAATTTGAATTTTTTAATTTAATTTTTTCTTTTCTTTCTTTTCTTTTTCTTTTTCCTTTTTCCTCCCTCGGTTGCCGGGCCTCGGTGATAGGCCACAGGCAAGGGCCAACCTCACCAACCTCGGGCGAGCTCAACCTCGCCATATCCGGCAAGGTTGAGCCTCGCTCAAGGCCGACCCACGCCTATGGTCACTGTGGCCAGTAGTTGGCCATTGCTGAGGTCTGACGACCGGCGGAGGAAGAAGGAAAAAAAAAGAAAGAAAAAATATATATAACATGAAAATATTTTAAAATTCGAAATTTTTTAACATATTTTGGCCTTGATGGACCAAGGCACGAGCATCGATGACCTAGAATCAGCCTTGATATTACTGGCCTGGCGTCTTGAGCCTAGCCTTGATGGACCCAAGCGCGATAGCCAGGGTCTCGGACGCGACCTAGATGGATCCGAGCCTGGGCGTTGGAATCCCAGGCTCGGTCTCAATGGACGCAAGCTCAAGCATCAAGGACCTGACCTTGCTACCAAGGGCCTGAGAACGAGCGTTGGGGTTCCCATGCTCAGGCGCAGAGTTTTTTGTACAAGCACCAATATCTAGTTATATTTTGGAAAATGATTATTAATTTTTTAAAGAAGATATCATTTTCTTGAATTTATTAGTAAGAAAATATTTTCCTAAGCGATCCAAATGCCGAAAAATGAGAAAAATATTTTTCGCAAAAGAAACAGAGCCTAAAACTTAAATTCAGGAAAATAATTTCCTCTTTAAATTCCGAGAAATGGATCTATCATATCTTTTTTTCTCATTAAATAAGTAAATTCAAGAAAAGAAATAAATTAATTTGCTTACGTTTGAATGCAACTTCAATAGAGTTTGTGAGGGAACACATCCAAAGAGTTGTGTTTTTATTGGTAGGCATATGAACATGAACTTCCTTGTACGTGACTTCAATGAAGCGGTGTTTGGTCTCGTTCATATCACGTCGCCTAATAAATTTTATGGTCCCCAAGAGCGATGACTTGACTTGGGAATGCAAATCCATCAAATCACACGAGGTTGAGCCAACTAGGGGTGAGCGCGGTTCCAGGGTAGAACCGGGAACCGGAGAACCGGACCCGGTGGGTCCGGTTCGGTTCCAGGTTCCATGGAAAGAGGGTCCGGTTCTCGGTTCCCCATTTTTAGGACCCGGCTGTTCCGGTTCCGGTTCCTGGTTCCTATAGGAACCGGAATCAGAACCTGGAACCGGAACCGGATCGAAACCGGGAACCGGAACTAGAACCAAGAACCGGGATCAGGAACCGGATCCCTAAAAATTAAAACATAAACTACACATTTGGTATTTAGAAACCCTAATTCACCTTGTCCCTCCATCTTGTCCCTCCTGCTTCCACTTCCGCCTCGCTCCCGCTTTCGCTTCTTGCTTGCTCCTCGCTTGGTCGCTCCTGCTTCCACTTCCGCCTCCATCGGCCAGCTGGGTGTCCGAAGCTCTGCGCGCGCGCGTGCCCAAGATTCGGCTCCGCCATTGCTCCCGTCGGGCACCGCCGACCCTCTTGAAATCCCCCGCCGGCTTCGCGGGTCGGAGTTTCGAATCAATCTGCGGACACCCTTTTGCGCGTGCGCTCTTCCTCCCTCGCTCGCGTCCTCCATTGTGCTCGCTCTGTGCGATTGGGTGGGTTCTTTCGTTCGTTGGGGGCTTTCTGCTCTGTTTCTTGCTTGGAATTTTCCCGGGCTTTCCGATCTCTTGTGCTGGACTTTGATTAGAAGGTTTTGAAGTGAGTAGCTTTCTGAGTGGTGTGTGTGTGTGTGGCAATGGGTGCTTCTTGGCACGGGCGAGTAACTTTAATTTGATGTTTTCTGTAGCAGAGACGGAGCACCGCCATTGGATGATTCAAAATTTAGGGTTTCTGATTCTTGCGGCCGGGTGGCGTGGCTTGATTTGAAGTGGCCGAATGTGCCGGAACCTACATCGCTCGCGAGGTTTTTCTGTCTTTTGTTGAAGATATGAGACTTGGTTTTGCTCTGTGTTGTTCCTGGGTTGGTCGATTCTGTGTTCTTTGGAAACTTAAGTATCACTTGTGAGTTTGTTATTGGGAAAACTACTCGTCGTGGTTCATCGAAGTTTATGGACAAGGAAGTAGCTTTCACAGGAATATTGAGTAATAAAGCTGAAGAAATCCTTGGTATTTAAAATCTATTAACGATTCAATCTGTCTCGAAACGATTCTTTGCCATAGTTTATTCAAATTGGAACTGTCATACGAGCGATTATGCTTTGCTGGCAGATTTTTTCAATTGGAATAGAGTAAGGATACGGTACTGTGATGGGGCTTCTTTCAATGGAGCAGGCCAGGATGAGGTTGGTTGGAAGATTCTAAGCTTTTGTATTCTCTATTGTTACGTAGAAATGATTACTGTTGTGGTCTTAGTATACAATCATAAGAGTCTACATCATAGGCCAGCCAAATATTTAAATGATTCATGAAACACACCTGCTTCTGTGTGGCACACGGGCACATTCCCTGATAATGGTACTTTCAATCATCCTTATTGCTGTTTCCCCTTTGGCAGCAGCACCCTCAACGTGAAAAAGTTTCCCGGTTTTGGTGATTGTATTTATGGGGGTGTGAAAAATTTGCAGTCGAGATCGTCTTTATCTTGGTCACCTTTCTCTTATTTTCCAATTGGTAACTTTAACAAGCGCTTGAATTTTCTAATTTTCAATCAAACTTTTGGCTGTTGCATTTTCTTGGGGATGATTTTTCTGATACTCAGCTCATTTGGTTTATGTCTTTGCCTTATGCTAACTGCAGTGGAGAAGTGCGTGCCGGAAATGCTCTAATGTGCATGTCACAGATCCGTGATTTTGTTGATTGTATGTTTGATCACCGAACCATTGGAAAAATGTGACTTTTCTATAATTTGTCTTTTGTATTCTTTTTTATGAATGTTCATTTTCGTTTTGATTAACTAAAAATAAAATAAAATAAAAAGAACCTGTTGGAACCTGGAACCGACCCTGAAACCTGTGACAGGGTAGGTTCCAGGTTCCACGTTCCGACGGGTAGGTTTCGGGTTCCAGGCGGAACCTACCCGGAACCTGGAACCGCTCACCCCTAGAGCCAACGGTGGCCTTCAGTGGTTCTTCACTGTCGATGCAAATTCTTGAATGATCTTGGTAAGGATGTCGCGTTCGGATATCGACTTGAGCTACTTGATCGTGTAATTCGGACGAGTAGCCAGATACCGTCGGAGCAATTGGCGCGCGAGATGGACGGGGATCAAGCACGAGTTCTTTGGCTGCCCTTGGTCCTTCATGACACAGCTACTGCTGCTTTCAGCCAGTGTCCTTTTACTCTCATTAACACCACCTTCGCTGCAAACTTGACTTGACTGGAGAACACAAAGTTGTCGTTTCTGTGGTGGCTCCCCGATGGGCTGATTTCTAAAGTTCCGGTTACGACAAAAACGGAATTTATTCCGTCCGCGGTAAATACATTAGGGGTGTAAATGATTCGGTTTTCTTCAAAAATCGAACCAAATCGATCCGTTATGAGTGCACCATTGAACCGAACTGAATCTCACTCGAACCGAATATGAACCGAACCGAAAAAATCAATTTGATTCGATTTGGATCGATTTGGTTCAGTTCAATTTTCGATTTCAGATCATTCTTTGTCAGTGAACATGGAAAGGAACCCATCATCAAAACCAAAATTATCTTCTCTATCACCTGCTCTACCCAGAAAAGAACTCATACACAGAAAACAACTTTGCAAGACCAACTTTGTTAGCCCAATCTGCTTGAGCACGAAATGACAAGAACCCACCCAATCGCACAGAGCAAGCACAATGGAGGATGAGAGCGAAGGAAGAAGACCGTACACGTAGAAGGGTGTCCGGAAATTGATTTGAAACTTCAACCCACGAACCTTAACCAGCGCCACACATCATCAACCGGTACTCTCTCTCTCCTTTTTTGGCGTGGAAGTTGACTTTTTTCAGCGGCGCTCTCTGTTTGTCTTGTCGAACTAGGTGTTGTCGAGCGCGGATGGGGAGAGTTACGAGAGTTGCGGGATGGGTTCTGCTCGCCGTCTTGGCGTTGGCCGCGAGTGAGGTCGCACGGAGACCAGCCCTTGGCCAGGATTGCCATCCACGCGACGGTCTCTGCTCTTGATGGAAGGGCAAGCAGAGACCTTGAGCTTCCTCGAGCGAGCGACGGTCTCTGCTCTCGATGGAAGGACAAGCAAAGACCAGCCCCTGGCCAGGATCGTCAACTTCAATTCTTGGAGCGACGGCTTCAGTTCCGTCATCGCGGGTGGTGGGGGCACAAATTACGTCCCTCGATCAGAGGAGACAAAGCAGACGCAGGAGCCCTAAAAGCCTTTTAGTTATGATAAAAACTGAAGACAACGAAGGGTTTATTTTCAATTCGGTTCGATCCGAACCGAAATAGAACCGAACCGAAATAAACCGAATTGAAAAAAAAAAAGTTGGTTAATTTAGATAATTCGAACCGAAAACCAAACCGAACCGAAATGTACAAAATTTTCGGTTCAGTTCGGTTTGTATCTCGATTTGGTTTTTCGGTTTGGTTCCGACACTCCTAAAATACATGACGTCAGTAGCAAATTTAAAATATCAATGATACTGATAGGTAATTTGTTAATCTAATTAACTATTTATAAATCGTTAACAAAATAACAATTTTACCATCAACAAACCAAATAGTAGATTACCACTTTATATTTTACAAGCAGGCGCATAAGTATTTGTAAGTTATCAATGAAATAACAACTTTACCACTCACAAAATCTAATAATAAATTACCACTTGGTTTTTTATTTTACAAATGGACGCATAAGTGCTTGTAAGCTACCAATGAAATAGCAAGCAATGAAATAAAAATTTTACCACTCTCAAAACCCAATAGTAGATTATCACATATACAAGTGGGCCCAGTGGACTAAAAATTTCACCATCTACAAACCCAGTTGTATACTACTCCTCAAGGATGAGTGCACTCGAAATTGTAAAACTTATCGCGAAAGGACAATAAAACTTTTAAAAAGTGCAATCAAGTCCTAAAACTTATCAAATTTATGCAATCGAGTCCTAAAATTAACACCGTCAATTTATCTAACAGAAAATGCTGATGTGACATTTTTAAATTAATTTCTCTCTCCTAGTTGGAATTTGTCGAAGCTTGATTCAAGAAGCAATTAAAACCTGATTTGGAAGAGGCATTTGAGAAAATGCTGGTAAAGCGCTTAATTGTTTCCATCTTGAGCCTCGTGGGTCTCAGTCTAGTTAGATCCATCTCTTATCCTACCTTTAAAATGTTCGTGCGATTCAGTCCTCGAGACGACAAGCAATTACTGCTGGAAGGTTAGCTGTAGTTCACCACGATCGCTTCTTCAAGGGCCAACCTTGTGATAAAGTTCTTCACATTTTCCAAACATCACCAATCATCGGTGGTGGTGGCTGCCGCCACCAAGTCCTCCACCATTCTGGCGTCTCTCTTGCTCTCCCACACTTGTCTTTTACATTTTACTTTCCTTTTTTCTTATTGAAGAAAATTAGTTTCTTTTGACGGTCATTGGTCGGCCAATGTTCACATCAGAAAAATCTGACCAAAATTAGCCGGAAGGACTGAATTGGCACAAAGACAAAAGGTTTAGAACTCAATTGGCATAAAAAAAAAAGTTTATGACTCAATCGGCACCAATGCAAACAATTTAAGATTTTTTTGACACTTTTCCTTATTTTCCAACCATCACCAATCATCGTTGGTGGGGGCTGCCGCCACCAAGTCCTCCACCCCTTTTGTTGTCTCTCGCGATTCCACCCTCGTCTTCTACATTTTACTTTCCTTTTTTTTGTAGAACATAATTAATTTCCTTTGATGTTAACATCATTGACTTTTACTCTTTTTTTTTTATAACAAGAGAAATACCATCTTAGCATACCACATCTAACATACTAAGAATTATTTAAAAACTTGATTGAGAATTGGGTAGAGTTAAAGGAGTTGATCCCAAAAAAAAAAAAATTGAAGGATCCAACTGCACAAGCAACAGAAGTTTAAATACCGTTGACGCGGATCGACAAACGGAATGTCTTTTTAAAGGTGGTGGAGAATTGTGAAGTGAAGAACAAAGGAAAATACTATTTTTCAAGTTGAATAACTGAACCTCAGCAGAAATCTTCATCGACGCGAGTGTCTTAACAGCATTTTATCCCAGAATCGATAGTAAGCAAACCTCCATGATCTGATAAACGCTAACGGACCAAAAAATACCCAGAAGCCAACCACGAATCCATACGGTATGCCCATGTAAAACCACATCTTCTCGCTATCATCATTGTTGCCGTCGTCATTTGTGTAGCTTTCCGTAGGAACACAACCCTCTTCTTCCTTCCCGTTCGTGGCAATTGAGCAAGTTTTCTCGAGCGGAAAGCAACTTGTTTCCAGTGGTGGTCCACACAATCCGGCATTGCCTTCGAAAGAACTTGCTTCAAAGGTGGCAAATTGGTTGACTGCTGGGATGCTTCCCACTAGCTTATTGTATGAGAGGTTCAGGAAGGAAAGATTAGTAAGGTCTAAAAGCTGTTTGGGGAACGTCCCATTGAGGTCGTTCCGTGAAAGGTCCAAGGACTCAAGCGGTTGCAAGTTTCCTAGGGATGGAGGAATTGGCCCTGAGAATGCATTGTTTGATAAGTTGAGGAAATAAAGCGTTTTCAGATCCCCCAGAGTATCAGGGATTGGACCTTCGAAATTGTTGCATGAGAAGTCGATTGAAGTGAAAAGAGTCAAGATCTTCACCAGCTCAATCTCCACTTGCAGACCTTTGATGGTGACGCTTACCGTGTCCTGATAATAGAGTCCAGTCAAGCTAAGGAATGGATACTGGATATGATTGATGTCTACATTAGCCTTCATAGCCTCCCAAGTTGTTAGGCATTGAGCAAGCAGAATGCCGCTGAAATTGTTGGAAGAGATGTCCGCAATTTGAAGCATCTTCCAAGTGCCCTTACACTTCGGACATCCAACCCCTCCATGGAACTTGTTGGATCGTAACACAAGGACACGTAGACTTGCAATGCTCTCCAATCGACTTGGAAACACGTCATCAATCTGGTTGTTTCCCACGTCTAAAACCTCCAGAGCTCTGCAATTTGCCAATGACTTTGGGAACTTCCCTTGTAATACATTATTACTGAGATCCAAAGTCTTCAAAGCACATGTTTCGGGGAAATTGAAAATGCTACCATCCAAGGCATTATTTCGCAGATTTAATACCTTGAGAGACTCCATCACTAAGCAATCAGGAATATTTCGCCTCAAATTATTATGAGATAGGTCAAGCACCTCGAGATATTCAGCTTTGCAAATCGATTCTGGCATAGTCCCCTGGATATTGTTATTGGACATGGAGAAGAATATTGCCACAGAAAGGGTCGTGCCAATAGTAGGTGGAATGTCTAAAGTGAAGTTGTTGCTCGAGAAGTCCATATATGTGGCAAGCGGCGGCAGTGGTAACGTTTGTCCACGGAGCCTGTTCTTATGAAGGTCAAGAACTGACAGAGCAAATGTGAGACTAGGTAATGGTGTTTCAATATCGTCTAGTAAATTAGCCGAAAGATTGAGATACAGAAGATTCTGAAGCTCCCATATCCATTTTGGTATCTTTCCCTGAATCTGATTGTCAGAGAGGTCTAGATATACCAATCTGTGTTGCTCAGCCAGGAACTCAGGTAAAGTCCTCAACTGGCAAGAAGCCAACTTCATAGTGGTAAGGTCAGAGAATGAAGACGCCTGGGAAGCAGTATTTGTGGTGTTGATGGAAAAACGATTGTAAGAAAGATCCAAATAAGAAAGGTTTCTCAACTGGTGAACCAAATTAATATGGAACGACCCACTGAAATTATTGGAAGAAAGTGAGAGGTACTTGAGCCCTTGGAGTTTCCATATATACATTGGCAGTTCTCCTCCTATGTTGTTGTTGCTCAAATCAAGTGTATTCAGCATGTGCAATGTAGCATTAAAAGATCCCTTCACTTGACTAGAAAATTGGTTGTTGGAAAGTTGAAGCTTCTGAATTGATGGAAGTGTGAAGAGAGATGAAGGAACATTTCCTTCAAGTAAATTGAATCGCAGATCGAGAATAAGAAGACTCAAGAGGGATTCCCACTGGGTTAAATTAATCTGACCAGTTAGCTTATTATGGGACAAAGTGATTTGTGTCAGATTCTTGGACTTGCTGAGTGATGGAATTGAATCAGTAAAATTGTTGAATGAGAAGTCCAAATAAGCCAGTTGAGAAAGATTCGCGAAAGAGCTTGGGATATTTCCATCAAAGCTGCAATTCACCAATTCTATTCTTGACAGATTTCTGAGATTAACAATTGAATCTGGCAGCCTCTCGGAAATATTTGTGAAACTAAGAACCAGCCTCTGAAGAGAACCATTCTCCGGAAATTCTGGCAAAGAACCCCGAAGAAGTTGGTTGAATGATAGGTCAAGGGTCTGAAGTGTTTGTACCTGGAAGATTTTTTGAGGAAATTCTCCCTGCAGGCCACAATGACTGAGATCCAGAGTAGTTAAATTCTGGAAGTGGGCAAAGAACTCTGGGACGGTAGTAGACAGATTATTGAAGCCCAGTTTAATCACTGACAGAAAATGAAGATTCAGGAGGGAAGAGCAAGCCCCAATGGAACCTGATAAATAACAATTCGTCATGCTCAGCACTTGAAGCTTAGGCATCGAAGAAGACAAGGCACTGCACAATTCATTGCCTGTAGCAGACACGTTCACTCCGTCAAGGTACAACTCTCTCAGCTCGCTAAGATTCCCAACAAGCATCTTTAGATTCGGATTCTCGAGTTTCAGTGAAGTGAGCCCAGGAAAATAAAGCATGGATACATCAAGAGTAACCAACCTGGTCAAATGTGACATTCCAATTGGAACTTGTCCCGCAAACCCGGCATTTGAAAGATTCAGGTGGACCAAATTGGTGAGATTACCCAACCCAGATGGAATCTCCAAAGACTGTAAGTTGTTGAAAGCCAAATTCAGCATCCGAAGATAATTGAGTCTGAAAAGACTCGACGAATTGCTTAGTCCACTAGTGATCCCCCCCTTGCTCAGATCAAGACCCGTGACTTGGCCACCTTCGCAGGTCACGCCATCCCAAGAATCAGTGCTCTGATTCCATTTGATCAATTTCGTGGACAAAGAAGCATTGAAGTCGAGGCTATTCTTGAATTCCAACAGCAGCGATTTCTGATCGCTGAGACACTGGCCCGAGACCAAAACCGTGCCTATGCTGAAAGGGTTGGTATGCGCGAGTATTAAGACCAGCCATAGGAAGAGCAAAATCCTCATTATTTTTCAAGCAGACTAGGAAATACTCGTGTAGTAGAGACAATCGGATGTTCTGAGTTCAAGAAATTGAAACCTATAAATATTCTTGAAATGGAGAGAGAAAATACTCAAGGATATATTTTAGGACTGCGCTTTTTCCACTCTTAATTTGGCTAAAACACTCCCAAACAAAGTGTTTGACCATTTTACCTATTGCGGATCTCACCTTTCAGCATCATTTTCTCTTAGTGTCTTTTTTACGTTTTCTTCTTTTGCGGATTCCACTTTGCTTATCTAAAAAAATGAATTGCTAGTATATTTACGCAGTTTCATTTCCGTGTTTTTTTTTATTTCCAATTATTTTTATACAAAAAGTGCGGAAGTGGGAGCCGCAAGAGAGAGAAAGATAATTGCCGAGAGAAAAAGAAAAGGACGAAGACAAAGGAAAATGAGACCCGCAAAAGAAGAAAACCAAAAAAGAGATACCAAGAGAACAATTAAGATGCTGAAACGTGGGACCTACAATGGGTGAAATGGTCATAACACTTTATTAGGGAGTGTTTTAACCAAACTAGAAGTGGAAAAAGTACGACTTATATTTTAGCTCAATATTTCAACTTTATAATGAGTCACAATCAAGGTGTATCCATACTATAATAGGGAATTCTATAATATCCATAAATATATTTAAAAACTCCTCAAATTGGAGCATCCAACTTGCATATGAGTGGTGTAACTTTCTTGCAAAGTCTCTGTTTAACAAAGCACCGTGTAAGCCAGACCTTACACTAGACAAGGGATATGGATAAGGCCATTGACAATTGGACTGGTGCGAGTTTGGAGTATTGTTAACACAAAAAAAAAAAAAAGAGTTTGATAAAGCATTAGTGTCACACTAGACAAAGTTTAGGGTTTTTAGTGTATACAGGACGTTGATAATTGGGTACTTTTGGGTCACTCACACAATAGTGGGGAGATTCATTATACAAAAACAAGTTTATGGTTTTGAGATCATAGTTGGTTATAATTATTATGTGAATCAGTTTTCTCTTTATACATCACATTAAGGATGTAGAGATCGATTAAAAGTAAATAGTATAGATGGCCCAACTTTTGACCTTACCACCAAAATGCATCTATGATGTCCTATTTTGTCCATTAAATAAGTAGATTCAAGAACAGAAATTAAATGATTTACTTATATTTGAATGCAACTTCGATACTATATTGCAGAGTTTGTGAGCAAATACATAAGGGAGGATTTGTGTTCTTATTAGAAGGCAGATGAACCAGGACTGCCTTGTGCAAGAATTTCAACGGAGCTGTGTTTGGTCTAAATCTTATCACAGGGTATCATAAATTTTTTGGTCCCCATGCGCGACAATCCAAAGTTGACTTGACTTGCGAATGCAAGTTCATCAATTCACTTGGCTGAACCAGTGTTGGCCTTCGGTGGCTCTCGACTGTTGATGAAGAAAAGCCAAGACAGAAAAAACAAAGAGCATCTCGTCCCCTTGTGTACCATTCCCTGCTTTCTACTGTACAAGTTCCCTTCTAGAGAAACAGATACACATTTCGCTCCCATTTATTGAATAACAGTTTCTCTGATTTCCTGTCTCATAATTCAGAGTTAAACTCCTGAGCCGCCTTTGAAATATATAAGCAATTTGTTGGGATTTCGAGCAGCAGCACACTGCTACTATTACTGTTCCAAGCTCGTGTCCACTAACGCGAACCTCATGAGGTTGCGAGATTCTTCAATGATCTCCCTAAAGATGTCAGGTTCGATATTGGCTCGAGCTACTTGATAGAGTAATTCGGGCAAGTGGCCAGATACCACCGGAACAAATGGCACGTGAAATGGACGGGGATCGAGCGCGAGTACTTTGGCAACCCTTGGTCCGGCTACTGCTGCTTTCATTCTCTTTGTTTTTACCATCATTAAGGCCTTCTTTGCCGCTTACGCATATTATCATCCCAAGAACTAACCAACCTTCAGAAACATAATCAGAGGAATCTTATCAAACTAATGAAATTTGTGGCATGCCCTGTTTCATTTCTGGATATCGCTTCGGCCGCTGCTCGTAATTGGTTTTGAATTGTTAAAACTTACATCTTCATTGCAGTTAGATCATGTGCTACCACATGGAACTAGTCCATGACAAACGAAAAGCATCATATTAAAGCCAGGATTTGACATTTTCAGATAACTTAAGAATATTATTGCAGCCAATCGAAATTAGCAGACCTAATTTTTCATACAAAATGACTGTTGACTTGAAATCGGCAGTACACGCTAGTCAGACCAATGATGAAGTGAACCAGGTCCAACTTCAAGCCCTTGAACTGAGCAGGAATTCGAAAACCTTTTGGGATTGAAATTTTCATACCCAAAATTTCCATGCACCTTCTTAGAAAAGCTGGGAAGACCTTTGGTCCAGTATGGTCCAGTTTGGTGGTGGGTTCACGGTTGAAGAATCTTCATTTTATTCAAACTTGAAGAACTTTCCTACAATAGACAATTATGGAGAGGAAAAACATTGAACTCGGCAACTTACTGCAATCAGGCATAACGACCAAAGTACATGCAATAGTTTTCAGTTGACTTGACTAGAGAATGCAAAATTGTCATATATAAAAATTTCATTTACGAATAAAACAGAATTTCTTCTATGGACGGTTATTACGTAATGTCGATAATAAATTCGAAATACCAATAATAAGTTAATAGTGATCAATAGCTTGTTAATCCGATCAGCCGTTTGTAATTAGCAATAAAATAACATTTTTACTATTGACAAACTCAATCGGTATATTTCCCCTTATTTTTAGATTTCACAAATGGACACGTAAGTAAATGTTGCTAAAGAAATAAAAACTTTATCAGCCACAAATCTGATAGTAGACTAACGCTTAATTTGTTATTTTACAAGTGGGTGCATAATTGTTTGTAAGTTATCAATGAAATAACAATCTTACTATCCACAAACCCAATAATAGAACACCATTTATCATGCCGTGATTTAGTTTTGAGTAGTAAATATATAACTAGAATATTTACGGTTATAAGTGATAAATATTGTTCCAAAATATTGTCAATATACATTACCAGTAGGAAGCGCGAATTTACCTTCATTATTTAAAATTTTCATGAATGGTATTATGAATTTTCTATTGAAAGGAACATTGTTATGTATGAGCCAAACGGAAACACTTCTTCCTGACTATTAAACGATTCATCATGATGAAGAAACAAGAAAACGGCGGTCCTTCCCTTGTCTCAACATGGCGAGTTTCCTCTTGAAGTGGTAGTCGCAAGCTCGGAGAGCAAAGAAGGGTCCATTTGTTGCACGAAAAACTCAAAATTGTGAATACATATTCCAAGAAATAATCTCTTCTATCCCTTAAAAAAATGAACGAATAAATGAAAACATTTCCATCACCCACTAAAATAGTTAGGCATAAATTTTTGTCAATCACGAAAATATTTTCCATTAATTAACTTTTCTAAAAGACATAACCAATCATTTTTCAAAAAATATTTTTCAAATCTTGAATTTTTTATAAAACAAATGCACCCTGAATTTCAAACAAGAGTACAGAGGCTTCAATGGCATTTTCCTTTTGTGCTACTTTACAGGGCATTGTTCGTGATAGCCACTTTGCAATTTTCTCTTGTTTTCTAGGCTTCAAAAAGGATTATGTTTCTGGACGAGCTTTGTGTTTTGTGAAACAAAACACGGAACACCATCGGCGACGTTCATGAATGCAATGAATCCTCGCCAATAATCTCGTGGTGGCTGCAAAGCCCTCTGGGACAAAGCTCACATCCATTCAAGCTCTGTACGAAGAGGTCGCAGGCATCCATGGCCGCAGCCATGGGACCCGATCTGGTCCAGTGGTTGGGGTCGTCCAACCTCGATCCGGACCAGATTCGAGGCGGCAACCATCGCTGGGCTCATTGCAGTAGTCACGATGGTCACGCTCATGAACAACTCTTCAAGGGACGATCTCAGGCGATGATCTGAGGAAGACGACTCTATTCTGTTATTCAACCTGTTTCAGTATTTACATTGGCATTTTTCAGTTTTTTCATCCCTTGGAACTCCGTTTTACTTTCCAATATTTTTTTGGCCAACATCGTTTAGTTCTTAATTCGTTAATTTTTCAAAATTTTAGAATTAATTAAAACGCCATGTCAGTGCACCACTTAAGCACCGTTTGCCACATCATCCGCCACACAGAATAGTTTACATTAGGGGTGAACAAAGTTCCAATTAAAGGTTTAGGAGTGAGCAAGGTTCCAATTACAGGTTTCAAGGTATACAGGTTTCGACTAGGAAATTCCAAATAGGTAGAACCTGAAATCCTAAAGAAATTTTTTATGTTTTTTCTTGATCTATGTCTTCACGTGATCTTGCGTCGTTCATGGCATAACTTTCATTTTATGACTTGTTAATGTTTCATATTTTTTGTGTATATAAATATAATTTATGATCAGTAAATCTTAACAAATGGTGATCATTAAAAGTAGTGATAATACATATGGAACCTGTGTAGACCCTGAAACCGACCCTAGATCCTGTGACAGGATTTGTTCAAGTTCCAAAATATATAAGATAGGTTCCAGGTTCCAAAAAAATGATGACCATGTTCCATGGGTGGGTTCCAGGTTGAAATTTGTACGGAACCTAGAACCACTGACCCCTAATTTACATAGAAAAGATAATGATGGTCACCTTCTTCCCACTCCGTGATTTTTTTTGGGACATTTAGTGACGTCATTTTTATCCCCTAGTAATGTGCACATGATCTTTCTTCGGATTTGGCCTGACATTTAAATAGACAGTAGGAAATTTTATGTACTTAAGAAAAATGATTTTTATAGACCATTATCAATTTTCTTTTAAGTATTACCAAATAAGATAGTAGAAATCCGACTTCCAAGCCTTCAAGAATCTCAAAAAGAGAAAAATACCGACCATAACTTTTGAACTGTTCAACGATATATATACCAGAGACAGATCAGTATGAAAACAGTGGATTCTCAGTTGAATTTTACTGTATATTGCATGATGTACAGCTGACAATGGCTCAACAAAAGAATCTTTTGCTAAGGATTAACTCGCTCTCTTATCTTTATAGACAAAACAATAGCAAACTCTATCAACTATTAACTACAAACAAGTGACAGGAGGATGATGAGTGAATTTTTCACCTTTGCTCGGCCTATGCGGCAAAAAAACCACAGCTCCTATACGTTATAATCCTCAGCTGCTGCCGAGCGCTGCCAAGAGACTTCAGCCACTAATCTGAAAGGAAATCTAGCTCGTTGGGTAGAGTAACTCTTTTTCGCAGTAGGGACTCGATCGTCGGACATTTCCTCTTTCTCCCGCCTCTGGGCCTGGATCGAAATTGCTCATCTGACTCCTCGAAATCACCCTGAACCCAAGGAGCCAAATTGCTAGGTATGAGGATCATCCAACTCTCATGTAGTAAAAAGCTGGATTTCAACAGCAGTAAAATTGAATTTCAATATTCAAGAGAATGAGAGAATAGGGCTCACTGGAGTGTAAACATGGCAACCAGTTTTCTCATGATGGTCTCTCACGTGCTTATATGCAAACTTCTTGCCACAATCCTTGTAGCTGCAAACAAATGGCCTCACCTCAAGATGAACAGCCTTCACATGCTGATGTAAATTTGATTTCTGTCAACAAGCAAAAACATCAGCTAATGTACACTCATCAGCTACGCGAAAAAAGAACTCGAGCTTCAAAGTTCCGAACAATTATAATCCATGCACAGCCAGAATCTACTTTATAGGTGACTGCATCTTACTGTTGAAAAAACGCGGAGACAACCCTCAACATCACATCTGAATGCTTCTGAATCAGCCGAATTTTTCTTCTCATGCGTGCCGAGATGCCGCTGGAAATTCTTCCTCAACTGCTTAGTCCCACATATGTCGCAATTGACAAATTGGTGAGCCGACTGCACGTGCTCCTTCAGATAGTCAACATTGCTGAAGTATTTCATGCACTCACAACAGAAAGCCTCCACGGTCTCCAGTTTGACTGCAGCAGTTGAAATGACGTTATTATCATTTAGAACACTAAACACCTTGTAGTTATCATTCGGCTTCACCAACACACTTTGAAATTAAGTGACTTACCATGAGAATCCTCATGCTTTCGCAACTTTGATGCAAACTTGAAAACCTTTCCACACCCAACCTCCGGACAAACATGCTGCTTCGGACTCTTAAATTCACCAGACGTCGATGGTAGCTCATCACTATGAATATCATTCATGTGCCTCTTCATGATCCCTTGATATGCAAATGACTTATTGCAACCATCAACAGGACAGCTGAAGATCTTGCCTTTATGCTGAAGAAAGTGACGAGCCAAATGGTCTTTTCTCCTATAGCTGGCAGGGCAATCCTCCATAGAACACTTGAAAGGCCTCTGCAAATAAATTTAGCATATTGACACATAGATACAGAGCATACCAAATCTCTAGATATCAATAGAACAAAACAAACGATGCTTCAAACCTCAAAATAGAACATGCGTGACCGAGGCTGACTTGATGGATCTTCTCAGGTGGTCCCCCAACCTGATACTAGTCCAATCAAGATACAAGAATGCAGCCTCTTGCATTTTGGAGTTCTTTTCTGTGGGATCCAATGCTTCACGCCATTACCATATCATAATCAGATGAGCCAACATACTTTATCCTGCAAGGTCTTGATTTCAGTATAGGTAAACTCACAGTGGACAAATGGAAAAGAACAAAACAGCTTCATTTTTCAACCAAAAGTAAAACTTTTTTTATCCTAGAAATCTATCTGTGAAACCAGATCGCAATAAAAGATCGATGCTTTCTCATAAGTGCTTCCATGTGATGATGCTCCACAAGTTCACAGCACTATATTTGTAGGTAATCACCATTCCACAGCCCAGAAAATCATGCACATCCCCAACAATAACATCCGAATTGCTGCTTCCGACACCTCATTATAAATTATAAATGTGAACGTTTTAAAAGCAAAGACCACAACCGAGCATTGTACATCAAAACCATCAGTTCAACAAGACCGGTGCGACTGTGACCAGAACCTCTCCACTCTACAAACTGTACCTCACCGTCGACCACCTCAATGACAGGTGCAATCTAATGGAAACTCGACTGAAATTTTCAAGGTACTAGCTTTCACGTCGCACTCTCAAGAACAACAAACGAACTCCGGTGAGACAAACGGCGAGAGCTCGACATACCTCGAGCGAATGGCCCCGCATATGCTGCTTCAAGTACGCGGGCTTCTTAAACGTGGCGCCGCATTCTTCACAGGTATTAGCCTTGGCTCCCTCCTTCCCCTCGACCCCTCGAGCCATTGCCGCTTCCATCTCCTCCTGATGAAGACCCAAAGCAACACGACAAAAATAAACCAGTTCGCATCAGTTCCGCGACGCAAAACCGCAGCAAATTGCGGTTCGAACTAATAATAATCGCATCGCGGCATCAGAACTCGCGAGCCCAAGAACGAACCGAGCTGCTCGGGAAGAAGCATCGGGAAGGCGAACGAAGCGAAGAGAAGTGGGCAAAGAAGGGGGAAGGGGAAGGAGAAGTGACCTTGTGGTGGGATTGGACGTGAGAAGCGATGAGGGACTTCTTGGACCTGCAGATCCCGCAGTGCTCGCAGTAGTAACGCCTTACGTCTCTGAACACAGGGCCTTCTCCTGCCTTCTCGCTCCTCTCTCCTTCGCCCATCTCTCTCTTTCGTTCTCGCTCTCTGAGATGTTGCAAACTGGAAGAGACGCTCAGCTCGAACTAGAAGGAAGCAAAGGGCACAAGGGTTTAAGGCGGGGTTCCCGAACTCACGAGATAGCCACGGCTTGGGCCTCTTCCGGTGCAACTGCTATTGGGCCCCCACTTATCGGGCCCATTTTCGTGGCTTTTGCGTGAATGATGGGCCGAAGCATTGTTACCCACGCAAACACGTACGGACATTTTTGCTATTAAATAGACCTGTCAAAATAGATCATAAATCAAATTCATAGCCTATATTTGAAGAGCTGAGTTGTTATATAGATTAGTCATGTTCAGTAAATATGTCATAAACGGGTTAAAATGGTAAAACCAAAAATAATATGTGTGTCAAATGTGGAAGTGTTTTAGCAATACAGGTCAGATCGGGAATTGATGTCAATAATCTTAGATTGCATATTTACAAAATATCACATAGATCTAGGATTGTATTTGCGTTTAGGGTAAAATTACACTTTCCATTATTTAGGGTAGATGTAATTTCCTCTTATGCACAATTTGAGAGTCATTAAGGATTACATTACACATAGAAAAGTATTAGAAAAGTCATAAATTTATTGCGTTGGTGTCAATTTAATCCTAAACCTTTTAATCGTGTAATTTTAATCCTAAACTTTTTGACCTAGGGCCAATTCGATACTTCCGGCTAATTTTGCTAACATGGACACCGACCGTATTACGTGACATGGCCGACATTGACATGGATATTTTCAATAATATTTTACTAATTGTCGATTTTCTTCTTTTTTTTTCTTTTTTGGTAGAAAGCCTTTCGATAGTGATGTTGCCAATGCTTATTTCAAAATGTCAATGCAAGTCAGAAGAGTATTGTTGCCTCTGGCTTTCGTCACTGAGATCAAGTCTTCAGCCTTGCTGTAACTCTTTTCATAATGGAACATTGAGCTACCAAACTTGCCTCCATCCTCCAATGCGGCTAACAATTGTGAATATTGGAGAAACACCTACGACTACCATAGACAAACAATTGTCTCGATTCCGCATCCACCGGCATGTACATTGTGTACTTCTTCGGATTGTCTTTAGTACCGAATTAAAGTTCTGTGATGCAACCTCAAAAGGGAAATTTACATGCTTCATCTTGCAGGCACCCTCAATGAGACTGCTTCGCCTCTATGTTATCAGCCAAGATTTTAAGTCAGTTCGTCTCATTCGAGACCGTCACAAACCCAAATTCGAATATGGAAACACCCAATCCCTTTCTCTATCGAAATCACCCTAAGCCCATACTAAGCTTATAATAACACTAAACCCAAATTCCTATTATTCCCTATTTCTCTCTCTTTATTCTTGTTTTCTTTTTATTTACTGATATTTGTCCCTCTCGCCCTTTTCCTCTAACAGATCAATAACCACCAGATTAGACCAGATTATACTCAAGAAGTACATGAGTTTCAAAGCCACGATTTGAGATCATCAAGACACCCAGACTCCGAGCTGCACATAGACAAACTTAGCCATCAACCGCTTGTATTCTTAACCAAACGACTGCGATCGGTCACCATCTCCGGCCTCCGCCGTTAACCGTTATAATCCACCGGGACTCATACATGGACTCGCAAGGAAACTGAGCGTGGAAGACTAAAATGGTAGAAGCCTCGGTCATGAGTATCACCAGAAATGAAGGTCAAGAACAATAACTCCATATCACATACTCATCGTCGACTGCCATGGAAAATCACTGTAACGTAGCACAGGACAAAGAAGTACAATGATTTCAGAAATGTATTCGGCCATTGTGAAAACATTAGAACTCATGCTTAAATGACTTGAGAATCAATTAGTATCTCTTAATCTATGTCAACATACTTTCGGATTCACAAAATGACTGAAACTAATTCGCATTGAATCCTAATAGACATTTCGTCGAACAGATTGCAGTCAATCGATTAAGGATCAGACTTTTTGCGATTTCAAACTCGTATTTGTGACCATACGCAAACGAAGTTATCGTGTGAAGTTCAGAATCAAAATACACGACTCTAACAGGACCCCGATCCTGACCGGAGCAAAACGAGCTCTGCATTCACTTCAGCTTCGCCAGAATCATAGCATGATGGAGAATCGGAGACTACCTCGTCGATGAAGAAGCCAAGCTAAGTCGCAGCAGCAGGCGGTCCAATCAGCTATGGGGAGAACGAAGACCGGTGGAAGAGATTCAAGCGAGTTTTTGGCCACCTCGATCTTCACGGGAGGCGGCGGTCCGGCGATGGCGACGTCGCCTTGGGCGCGGTGATGAGCCAGAAATGAGGACTGAAGATTTGTGGGTCAAAGTGAGCCCACACGGTGATTGAAGTCTTATTATGGCTCAAATTCATGAGCATACGGACTTGGGTTTAGGTTTGGGTTGATGGGTTTGGATCAAGCTATCGGTCCAAATTTGAATTCAATGGCCGAATGGGCTTTAAAAATGATCTCTCTCTCTCTCTTTTTCTCATTCTTCTTATTTTTATTTTTTCGATTTATGTATCCTATATAAGCATATACGATTTTGTCGATGAAAAATTTCAGTGTCAACATCACTTGAGTGCCATATAACTTTTTAATGGATTATTTAAGTGCCATAACTTTTAAATATGTTCTCAACAAGTGTCTTGCCATGTTAGGCTCCCGCATTTTTGAAAAGTTATGGCACTCAAGTGGTTGAAAAGAAAAAAAGTTATGGCACTCAAATGAGCACCATATAAAAGTCACGTCACTTGTGATGTCCTTATCTTCAAATCTAATAGTATATTAGCTCTTGTTTTAATAATTTACAAGCGGGCACGTAACTATTAGAAAGTTACCAATGAAATTTCAATTTTACCGTACACAATAGTAGATTACCACTTATCATACTATGATTTAGTTTTAAGTAGTAATTATATAATATAATCGGTAAGTTATTAGACCATTGACAGTAGTAAGTTGGGAAAAATACACCACAATGCCACGACTTTCGTACGGCACTCACTTAAATGCCATAACTTTTTTTTTTCTGAGTATCATGTACCTTTTGAATTGATCATTTGAGTGTCATAACTTTCCACAGGTGTCATGCCACATTGGATTTTCAGCACTTACGTGAACGTTTTTTGAAAAAAATTTATAACATTCAAGTGATCAATTGAAAGTTATAGTACTCAAGTGAACTTTTTTCAAAACCTTATGACACTCAAGTGGTTGAACAAAAAGTTATGGCACTCAAACGAGCATAATACGAAAATTATGACACATGTTGTTAACATCACTTGAGTGCCACAACTTATTTTCTGATCACTTGAGTGTCATATAACTTTTCAATTGATTATTTGAGCGCTATAACTTTTTAAAAAAGGTTCTCCACAAGTGTTATGCCACATCAGATTTCGAGCACTTGGCTGAACATTTTTGAAAAGTTATGGCACTCAAGTGATCAATTGAAAGTTATGGCATTGAAATGAACGTTTTTTAAAAGTTATGGCACTTAAGTGGTCAAAAAAAAGTTATGGAGGTCAAATGAGCGTCATACGAAAGTTATAGCACTTGTGGTGTCATTATCTCCAAAACTAATAGCAGATAACTCTTGTTTTAATAATTTACAAGTGGGCACATAACTATTTGAAAGTCACCAATGAAATATCAGTTTTACCGTACCCAATAATAGATTACCACTTATTATACTATGATTTAGTTTTAACTTGTAATTATATAACATAATTGGTAAGTTATTAAACCATTGACAGTAGTAAGTTGGGAGAAAGATATTACAAGTACCATAATTTTCGTACGACGCTCACTTGAGTGTCACATACATTTTCAATCAATTACTTGAGTGTCACATACAATTTCAATCAATTACTTGAGTGTCCTAACTTTTTGAAAACATTCATCACAAAGTGCCACGCCACGTTGGATTTTTGGCACTTAGGTGAACGTTTTTAAAATATTAATAACACTCAAGTGATCAATTGAAAGTTACTGTACTCAAGTAAACGTTTTTTTTTTTTTAAGTTATAGCATTTAAGTGGTCGAACAAAAAGTTATAACACTCAAATGAGTACCGTACAAAAGTTATTACACTTGTGCTGTCCTTATCCCATAATAAGTCACTAACATTGTTGCATAATCAAGTCAATATACATAAGCATGAGGGAGGAGGTTGTGCAATATATTGTTGAATCAAAGCAATATATTTAGAATCGACGTGAGCAATATATTGTTGGAAAGTACACTTGAGGATGATTGTTTTGGTGCCTGAAACCTAGTCTTTTGAGTTCGTATCGACCTCGAAACAAGCAAGAGAAGTTACAGAATCTGCCACGTTGAATCATAGGATTTGCGAACTGTTCGTGCAGAGGAGTCCAATCCCGGTGCCTAATCCTCCCAATCCCAATTGCGGTGTTCTCGATGTCTGTGTCCACTGAAAGTAAGCTTTTTGATCCGTTACACTAGGAATTGAATTCCACCTTGTTTCAAGCGCAAATTGATCGGATCGTGTCCATGATTCAATTGCATGTCTATGGCCAAGTATTGATCACGATTTACATGTAGGGATTGTCGATTCCATGTCTATCTCTAAATTCCTCATGTTCATAGGATTGATAGATTGCCATGTTTTGATTCCCCTTTGCATGAACTTAATCAGAGAGAGGTCGCATCTTTGTTACTTAGATTGATCTCTTTTTTGCGTGGATTTGCCCTTGGTTGCATTATATGGATGATCTTTTTGCATGTTAACAGTGAATCGGGTTGGATTGATGATTCCTCTGCATGTTGTTCATGGCCGGTCCCCTTGGTGCTCTTGGTCACGCCACCTCCTTTGTTTGTCTTGCTTGGAAGAATTTTGATCATCTGTTTTGCAGTGATTCATGGAAAATAGGCTAAAGCTTCAACCTTTATCGGTGACTTCGCTCATGTCAAAAAGATCGAATCTTTCAAGGAAAGATCATAAAAATTGCATCTTTTATTGTCATGTGGCATATAGGATATTCATGATCACCTAGGTAGTTGCATATCAATAATAAAAGGAAAGATATAAAAAAATAAATTTAGAAGCATGCTAGGTGACTTTGCATCTTAAATTATGCAAGTTTTGATTAATTCATGTTCATCTAAATTAATAGTGTAATTTCGGCCAGAAAGGGGTATTCTCGACATGTAGGGTTATTTTAGGGTTAAAAAGTAGACAAAAGAAAAGACAAAAAAAATTAGAATTGCATCTTAATCACATTTAGGTGAGTTCTGCATCATAGTGTTAGATAGTTCACGATATTTGATTCATGATGGTTAAGGCAAGTTTGGCACTTAGATTGGGCATCTCGTGTTTATTTTAATATAGTGCATGTTTACTTTTGGTTTATCGTTCACGAGGGTCCTATGCCGAGACTTAATAACAAGGCTTTGTTAATTTTGCCCAATACTGTTCGGGTTCTTTATTTTGCTAGTACTTTATTTGCTTCATCTTTATTATCACTTAATTTAATATATATTGCTTGAACACCCTTTCATGATCACCTTTTTTTACATGATTAAAGGATATAGGGAAAACAAAATTGAGAAGATTGCTCGCAAAAAATTTTCATAAAAGAGAAAAGGTACTGGCGATGGACATTAGATTTATCTAGTATAACCAAGTTTCCGGATTCACATATCTCTGGTTCACAAGAGTACGGCGAACTCCTGCCGGATTCACATATCTCTGGTTCACAAGAGTAAGGCAAACTCCTGCCTTGTACTCGGGCTCCTAACCGGCCCAAAATTGATCAATGTAAGCTCCAAAGCAAATTAAATTGAACTGGAAAATTAAGTTGCAACCGATAGGGCTTGGTAGTGTTCGTGTTAGGCGTAGGCGCCACCACAGAAGAGGAACCATTAGCGCTTGCTTAGCAACCTATCAACATCCCTCAAATATCTCAACCTCGGGAGGGTTGTGACATTACATATGAAAGTTTTGTCACTTAAGTTCCTTCACTAAATGATGGTAATTGTTGGAATAGTTGGGAATTTTAAAAAGAATTGATAACTTCATATTAAAAATTGGTAAATTTAAATCACTGGGGAGAAATAAGTATTCATAAGCTTTCAAAACCTTATGAAGTAATAAAAAAAAATGTTAGTAAGTAGACTACTATAAAAATTGGTAGCTCAACCAACATAACTTCTTCACATTTTTCAACCATCACCAATTGTCACTAGTGGTGGTTGCTGCCACCAAGTCCTTCAGCCCTCCTCGCTTCTCTCTCGCTCCCCCTCCCTTGTGTTCTACAATTTACTTTCCTTTTTCTATAGAATAAAGTCAGTTTCTTTCGATTTTAACATTATTGATTTTAACCTTTTTTGATAATAAAGAAATTATGAACTTAGCTTAACACGTCTTACATATTAAGAGTTATTTGAGGACTTGATTGAGAATAGGGTAGAATTACAGGAGTTGATTCAAAAAAAAAATAAAAAATGAAGGATCCAATTTTGCACAAGCAAATTTGAAGGATCCAATTGAAGGTCTAGGCCACGTACCTACTTTTGAATGGTCAGTTCTACGTGAAACACGGACCTACATTTTTTCCCAATGGGTAAGCAAGAGTTCTATTGATCAGCAAACAAGACCGTCTTTTAAATGGTGATGACGAATTACGAAGAGAAGAAAGAACGAAAACACTCTTTTTCAAGTTTAGTAACTGAACCTTAGTGAAAATCTTCATGGATGCAAGTGTTTGAATAGCACTTTATCCCAGAATCGATAATAAGTAAACCTCCATGATCTGATAAACACTATCGGACCACAAAATACCCAAAAGCCAACAGCGAATCCAAGCGGTATGCCCACGTAAAACCACTTCTTCTCGCTATCATCACTATTGCCGTCATCATCTAGGTCACTTTGAGTTGGAACACTACCCGCTTCTTCAGTCCCATTCGTTGGAGTTAAGCAACTTTTGTTGAGCTGAAGCCCACACAATCCAAGATTTCCTTCGAAGGAACTTTTGGAAAACGTGAGAAATTGTCCCATTGTCGGGATGCTTCCCACAAGTTGATTATTTGAGAGGTTAAGGAATGAAAGGAAATCAAGATTCGCAAGCTGAGCTGGTATGGTTCCATTGAGGTGGTTCCATGACAGGTCCAATGACTCAAGCTGATCTAGATTCCCTAAAACAGGAGTAATTGAACCTGTGATGGCATTATGCGATAGGTTGAGGAAATAAAGTGCTTTGAGATCTCCAAATGTGTCTGGTATTGGACCCTCCAATCTATTGCCCGAGAAGTCGATTGACGTGAAAATAGTCAGAATCTTGGTGAGTTCTAACTCCAAACCTTTGAAGGTTACACTCACAGTATCTTGATAATACTTACCTCTTATTCGGAATAACTCATACAGAAAACGATTGAAGTCTACATTGGCCTTCATAGCCTCCCAAGATGCGAGGAGACTCGCAGGCAACGTGCCGCTGAAATTGTTGGAAGATAGGTCAATGATTTGAAGCATCTGCCAGGTGAAGGGACTATGTGGACATCCAATTTCCCCGTGCAATTTGTTGGATCGTAAAACAAGGACACGGAGACTTGACATAGCATTGAAATGGCATGGAAATGTCCCATCTATTTGATTGTCCCCGATGTTCACAATCTCCAACGTCGTACAATTTGCCAACGACAACGGAATTTGGCCCTGCAGGAAATTCTCACTAACATCCAATGTCTTCAGACCGCATGTTGCTGGGATGTTTTGCGGAATATCGCCACTCAACTGGTTATTCCTCAGATTCAATACCGTGAGGGACACCATCATTAAACAATCAGGAATAGTTCCGTTAAGATGGTTATGCGATAAGTCAAGCACTTCAAGAATACCAGCTTTGCAAATTGACTTCGGGATGGATCCATGGAAATTATTCTTCGAAAGGGAGAAGAAGATTGTGTTTGATAGGTAGTCATCAATGTTATCCAGAATAACAGAAGTTATGTTGTTACTTGAGAAATCCAAGACGAGAGCGGATGACGGCAGGGGTAGCGTATTTCCTCGAAGCATGTTTGAATGGAGGTCAACGAAATTCAGACTCAATGTAAGATTGCCCAGAGGAGTTTCCAAATCTTCAAAGAAATTAGAGGAAAGATTGAGATGCTCAAGATTTTCTAGTGTCCATATCCATCTCGGTATATCCCCTTTTATATAATTGTGGGAGAGGTCGAGGAAGAACAATTTGGACTGGTTAGCCAAAACCTGAGGCAATGTCGTCAACTGGCAGGAAGCCAAATTTAAGTCTTGAAGGTCAGGGAATGAACAGGCCTGGGAAGCAGTATTTGTGGCATCAATGGAAAAACGATTGTAGGAAAGATCCAAAGCTGAAAGATTTCTCAGCTGCTGAACCAAATTAATGTGGAACGAGCCATTAAAATTATTGAAAGAAAGTGAGAGGTACTTGAGCCCTTGGAGTTCCCATATAGACGTCGGTAGTTCTCCTCCTATATTGTTGTTGCTCAAATCAAGTGTATTTAGCATGTGCGATGGAGCATCAAAAGATCCCTTCAATTGACCAGAAAATCGGTTGTTGGAAAGTAGAAGCGCCTGAATCGATGGATGTGTAAACAGAGATGAAGGAATATTTCCTTCAAGTAAATTGAATTCCAGGTCGAGAATAAGAAGACTCAAGAGGGATTCCCATTGTGTTGAATCAATCGGACCAGTTAGACTGTTGCTGGACAAAATGATAGATGTCAAATCCTTGGACTCGCTGAGTGATGGAATTGAACCCGTAAAATTGTTGAATGACAAGTCCAAATAAGACAGTCGCGAGAGATTGGTGAGAGAGCTTGGGATATTTCCATCAAAGCTGCAATTCACCAATTCTATTCTTGACAGATTCCTGAGATTACTGATTGAATTTGGGAGCCCCCCGGAAATATTCAAGCCTCTCAGAACTAGTGTCTCAAGAGAACTATTCTCCGGAAATATTGGCAAAGAACCCCAAAGAAGTTCGTTGGATGATACATGAAGGTTCTGAAGTGTTTGTACCTGGAAGATTGCAGGAGGAAATTCCCCCTGCAGGCCACAAGCATATAGGCTCAGTGTTTTCAAGCTAGAGAAATTCGCTAAGAAACTAGGAACTGTGGTGTACAAGTTGTTGTAATCGAGTTGAATGACCGACAGATTAGCCAGACTCGTAAGAGAAGCGCCGATAGGACCGGACAGAGAACAGGAAGACATGCTCAACACCTCAAGTTTCAGCACTGAAGAAGACAACGCGTCGCACCACCCAGTTCCCTCAGCAGACGCATTGACCAAATCAAGGTACAACTCTCTCAACTCCCCCAAATCCCCAATCAGTGACCTCAAAGAGGGCTTCTCAAGGAACAGCAAAGCCGGTCCAGAGTAATAAAGACCAGAGAGATCAAGAATACGTAGCTCCGTCAGGCGCGATAGCTCCGCCGGAATCTGCCCGGCAAATCCGGCATTGGACAAGTTGAGATGTACCAAGCGGCTGAGATTCGCGAGGCCGAACGGGATCGCTGAGGAGTTGAAATCGTTGAACGCCAAGTTCAGGCTTTGAAGGAACTCGAGCCTGAAGAGGCTCGATGAACGGCCGATTCCACCAGAGATCGACTCTTCGCTCAAATCGAGTCCCACGACGAGCCCGTCCTCGCACATCACACCGCTCCATGAATCAGCGCTTCGGTCCCACCGTACTAGCTTGGACGACGCGGAGGTGTTGAAGACAAGGCTGTCTCTCAGCTCGAGCAAGAGTGATCTCTGGTCGATGCCGAGACACTGGGCTGAAGCTGAAGTTGAAGCCGTAGCAACGTCGGAGAAGATGGAGATGGTGGATATCGCAAGAACAAGCCATGAGATGATCGAACCGTTCATCGTAAGAGGTTGAGGAAGAGAGCGGGAAGAGGGAACAGAGGAGAGACTCAACCGAAACAAAGTCGAACACTTTGGGAGTGGAGAGGAGTCTTCCAAGGAAAGTGCAAAGCCTGTGTTGTGTTGGCGATATTCGGAATGTCATCATTAGTCACCGAAGTTTGACTTATTTCACTTTCGACGATACTAGCACAAATATTCTTTATTTAACATACTTTCTCAATCGAAACAAAAGGCCATATTTTATTTTCAATGAGAAAAGGGAAAATAAAATAAATCTGCCTAAAATGTTGAGATTAGGACTTAGGATCCCTTGGAAATATTTTTGGCTTATCTTATTTGAAGATCATAAAACAAATGATATTATGTGATCGATTTTGTTTTTGTGCATCACATTAACATGTAGCGATCCATTAAAAGTAAATAATGGATATATATCATAGCATTTGATCATAACACCGAAATACATATATTATATACTATTTCTTTTATTAAATAAGTAGATTCAAGAAAAGAAATAAAACGATGTACTTATATTTGGATTTAATTGTAAATATTCTAAAGGATTAATACCTTAAATTGGTACGCTTGTGACAAATTTACATCAAACTAATTTTTTGATCACGAAAAACCCCAAACTGGTACACCCGTGACAAATTTACTCAAAACTAATTTTTTAATCACAAAAAACCCTAAATTGGTATACATGTGGTGAATTTATCCTCCGTTTAAATTAGATTAATATCAAGAAAAATCACAAATTGATAAACATGTGACAAACAGAGGGGTAAAATCCCAAACTGGTACAACTATCAATTGCCACGTGTCATCCAACTGAGCAATTTAACGGTAAAATTTAACAGAAACTAATAGAGTATAAATTTATTACAGATGTATCAGTTTGGGGCTTTTCGCGGTATTAACCTTACTCTATAGTACTATCAAAAAGCAAAAATGTATAAACTATAGAATCAGAAAATACAATGTATTAATCATGAAATATGAAATAGAAAAATACAGTAATATGTTCAAAAATAGAATGAATAACCAAATAAGCAAAAACTAAGAATAAATTTCTCTTATATTAAACTGAAAGGAAAAAATAAGAAGAAAAAAAAAAGGAAAAGGCATATGTAAAACGAGGCAAAATGGGCACTGTCTTTACTTCGAGTGGTATAAAGGAAAATAAAAAGAGGGAAAAATCCGAAAAGATTTTAAAAAAATTAAACGAAAGAAGAGAAAAAGCGAACTGCAGGCACATGGAATTGATCCATCGTGCACGCTGAGAAAAGTACCATGGTCCACCTCCACTGGGCTATTTTATTGAATAGTAAGTGTGTGTGTTAGTTGGCTGAAGGAACAATCGAAGTACGACGCATGGCAAACGCTGATAGTCGCCCCGGGTTTTCACTTTTGGCATTGCACATTGATATATTTTTAAAGGTTTTCTTCCTTCTTTTTTTGGTTTCTTTGTGAGTTTTGCTATGCTAAGGGTGGCCTGAGAGAGATTCTTTGGGCTTTTGCTGTTTTTTTTTTTTTCTTATTGTGCAGTCAAGTGCCGGGTTAGCTTACAATAAGACTCAAAACCAAGACCATAAGAAGAGGAACAAACTTCCTTACTATTTAAGACAACACATTAATGTTGGATTTTTAGTGTAATTAAATTGTCGGATCTTTCAATAAGAGAAAGAGATCCTATTGAGTAATTCATAAATAAAAATCTACTCACAAATGAGCGCCACATTAGCTATGGTCTATATCTTCTCCAAATGAAAGAAAAAAATGAGCACCACATTGTATGTTCACTTACACACTTCTCAAGGGCTTGTCCTGCATGAAATGGGTCGGATAATTGCTAAGTCTTTCAAAATGGATTATAAACCCATTTCTTAACTCATATTTGATGGGTTGAGTCATTATATGGGTTAGTTATGTTCAGTAAATGTGTTATAAATGGATTTAGAATGGCAAAATCCAAAAATTTATGAATGTTAAATGGTTTCACAATTTACCTAAATCTAACTCACATTCTTGACTCTCTCTTTACTTTTTGTGAGAAAATAATAGACTCCTCAGACTATTCCAAGTTCAATGAAGTCTTGGTGGGCCCGCAAGATGAGCCCGACTTCACCTTTATTAAAAATATCAAGACGGCTTCTTTTTTTCTCATTATTCTTTTATTTTTATTAATCTTGTAAGTTTCGCCTGTTAGTTATTGGAGTATATCTTTCCTTGATTGCATTTGGCATTTTCATTTTTACGTAATATTCTAATCTTAGTTCTTGTCATTACAATCCATTGTCGGTATAAATTATCTTATTAAACATCTTACAGTTCATTTAATTAAAATTTCAATTCCTCGGTGTTGTTTGTTGCTTTAATTTTATAAATTCACTACCAAGTACTAACTTTCTCTTACTCTTCATTGTGAATCAGTATAAAAATAAAAAATTCTATGCAATGCTTATAGTCTAAATAACGATTTTATCCAACTAACGTATATATATGAAGAGCTTAAAGTGGGTTAATTAGGTGGATACTGATTTTCATAGGATGAATTAAATATGAAAGTATTTTAGTAAATGCGGTCGAGTACAGGTATGAGTTACTAATGGTGGAAATTCAACTTGAATTGTGGCAAGCTAAACTAAATCACCCCACGGTGCTCAACTTTGGCTACTTGATGAATAAGTGCTCGACTCGGGCACTCACAGCTGCCTAGACACTTGACAATGACTTTGCTCATTTATGACGCTCGCAATTGCAAGAAAGTCCAACACATCTATGGTACGTAGGTGTTGCAGATTGGAGCACTAATGGCACCGGAGAAAACTCTATTTTGTGTTTTTCTTCATTTGGAATTGAAAAGGGATAAAAAAACATAAAATAGAAAAGCACAAAAATAGACTAAGACCAAAACCAACAAACAAACAGTAGTTTGATCTTGACAAAGAAGCAGAACCAATGACCACGATTCGGGATGTGCAAAAAACCCAGAACCGTCCAGGACCGCCCAGGACCGCCTGGGACCGGACCGGAACCGGTGGTTCCCAAGGGGACCGGTCCGGTTCCCGGTTCCAATTTTTTGGAACCGGTGGGTATCGGTCCGGTTCCCGGTGTGGAACAGTCCACCCGGACCGGACCGGTAATATAATAATAATATATTTATTTTTTAAAATTTTAATTAAAAAAATCTGACAAAAAAAAATTTTAAAAAAAAGAAAAACGTAACTAGACACTCATAACTCTCTGCTCTGTGGACACTCATTTGATGGGTACCCACTTGATTTATGGATGATGTGGTTAATAGAACCGATCATAGTATAGGAATTGTATGGAAAATTATGTTCTTTTCTTTTTGTTCCGTTGATCCGATGTTGGTCCATATTTTTTTTTTATTTGTCCAGGAAAACTTGGTGGGACCGGTTCCATGGACCCGCTCGGGAACCGGACCGGACCGGCGGTCCGGTTCCCGGGTGAGTCCATGGAACCGACGGGCGGTCCTCGGTCTCAAAATTGAGGACCAACACTGTGCGGGTTGGTCCTAGGGTACCCGTCTTAGGATTAGGGGGTGGACCAGCCCAACCCGGATCATGCTCACCCCTAACCACGATCAAGAAGGATGCACGAAGGAGTGAAGCTAGAGAACAAAGAGGCTCGACTTTTGGTAGACTTCACCAGCACAAGGATGTTTGCGACATGACTGATGAGGCCACTGAGAAAGGACAACTTCCTCTGACGACGAGGGAGAGTCCCATCGACTCTCGAGATAGAGCTACCCTAAGAGACAACGTCAGCGACAAGCAGATGCCAGCCAATGAAGCACTGTTGATGACGAGGACTTGTTGCGGTTGCTCTCGATGATGAAAATACTCAAATGTTACATCTTTACTTTAATGAGTTACAATTAAGAGGTATTTATATCCGAACAATAAATACAAGAAAGGAAGTAATCTAATCTAATAAGGATATTAGTTGTCCTAGGAGATAACGAAATGTCAAACAAAATCCCTAACATCTAATAATATTTCTAACAATATCTTTTAATATTGAATTCTTTAATATTCATAAATATAAAGCCCATAAAAATGACGACCTGGGGGAGAGGGATCCGGAAAATTTCGTGCAAAATGGGCAATTTCAAGAACCGAGAATTGCGGGGAGGAGAGGGAGGAAAACAGGGGATGGTACAAATTGGAAACAGGGAGCAGTCAAAGTAAACACTTGCTGGTGGGGATGATTCTGTCTAGTGTTAACGTTCGCTACGGGATTGATGATGTTACTTACTCTGCGAACACTTGTGTTAGGAATAGGAGCAGAAACGCGTCTGTCTGTCGGCTTTTCTTTATTCGTTTGCGGATTTCTCGGTGTCAATTTATGTTATGCTGGCCAGACCAAGAAAAATCAAACTTCAATGGATAGGATATGACTCGCCTAGGGGATTGGAATATGAGCTGTGGTTCGTGATGAAAATAGAGATTGTCAAATAGTGCCCAAATCCAAAGGGTGGTTCAGTATTAGAACGATCCAACTATTGCGCTTCAAAAAGCGAAGGATTTTATATTTGATCCATACTCGTCGCTGCCACTAAAGCCAAGATTGAATCAGAGACGGATTCGATTTTCATGGGAATGGGCCTGTTTTTTGGATTGGAGATTGTCGACGGACAAAAGGTTTTTGAGAATATCACAAATTCTCGATTAAAAGAAAATACCTTTCAGATAACTTGTTAAAGCTTGATAACTAATTGAAAACGAAAATTTTCTATTGACTGATAGTTGTTCTTTTGTTGATGTGTGCTTGTGTCTACTTAAGTGATCCTCCTATATTAGTGATCTTGACTAGTGTGCAAATGATTCTTAATAGCAGACTCAATTTAATTATATCGCAATTGTATTGTGGGTCTGCACTGGCATTGGGAACGTATTTGCTGGGGCTGACGTAGACTCAAGCTAATGCCATGTCCAAATTTTCTTTGCTTTTCCACGTTAAGTAATGTCATCTTGGACAAAGTCACAACCACATGCAAGATTCTCTTAGAATGAATGTCCAGTGATTACCGAGACTGATTTCCAAGTTTTGTTGGGAATATTTTCCAGCGGATACATAAAAGAGGTCTAATCGATCGAGTCGGTATTCATATTTGAATCGGACTAAACTTGAAAATTTAAGACTCGACACTTTATTTAGACTCGATCTCGTCAGACATCAACTTATTTGGATCGAGTTTGACTCGTGAAATTTTTTTTATTAACTTGAAATGACTAAGTTGATTCGACTCAGTTATCATAAATGCGTATTTGTCGGATCTTGATTCAAGCTTGAGCTCAAATTCGACTTTCATAAAATCTGAACAAATGAGGCTCAGACTTGACTCATTCCCGCACTTTGAACTTGTAAATAATGTTGTATATTTGAATGGCTTCGAATCAAAGAGCAATCAAGTCGGACTTTGAGGCGTGATATCACTTTCCTTAATGATTTATTTGCCCCGCAATTGTTGCTAATGGTCACCGGCAAAAATCCTCCAGGATACAACAAAGTCTCAAAATGAGAATACTAGATAGCAATTCTAGTATTTCTCCAGGGTCTCTCTAGGAAACAAAAGAAAATGATGGCTGTAGTTTTCGAAAGAAGACTTGAAGAAATTGATCTCTCTTTTCTTTCTTGCCAAAAAACTGACATATATAGAAATCGGTCTTAAAGAACATTGGCAACTCTTCACGAAAGGTTGCAAAGCTAACAAAGATATTCCTTCGGAAGAAGTTGCAAACTGAATAGATGCAACCCTTCGGAAAAGATTGAAAACCGAACAAGTATAATCTTCAAAAGTTGTCTTGGAAAGACACATGTAAAATTCGGAATAAAATAAATAAATAAATAAATATATAATTCCGAATTTTCATAATTTCGAAAATTACTTAATAAACAAAAAACAACCTTTCAAATAATAAAAAATTAATAAGATAACCTTACGAAATAAGATAAAAAAATATAAAGGGATTAGTGCTAATTAAACCGCGGCCGCGCAAGCGTGCAAAGTGCTAAGTGCGCCTAATAATCGCGCCAAAATCGCGCACCCGCATGCGGGTATTGTGTGGACTAGCACACACCCCATTGTCTTCACTCTAAAGAATAAGAAGATATTCACAGTTATAAAGTGGCCCACTTTCTCAAAACTTTCCTATGTGGGACAAAGGAAAATGCACTATTTTGTTTGTTTTACAAACAAACAACCAACAATCCCCCACTTTGTTTGTAAAACAAAATACCAACTAAGATTAAAAAAAATACAGCCATAATTTCCATGAGATTAATATACATACATAAAGGTCTCTTTGGAGTTAAACCTTTACTTAGTACAAGTACCTCAAGACTCTATCAAAGTGACAAGTAGCTCGGCTTTAAACTTGTACTTTTAAATAATAGAATCGGACATACCGCACATATACTAACCTCTTGTTTCAGCGAGAAGTTCTATATTACTCAGCACTATTATGGCCTTGTGCTTGATCCTGTTTCATGAGCTCTCTAGAAAGCAACCCTAACTTTCGTAAGAAGCGGCACCACTCCTAAGCTCATATAGGTGAAGTATCTACCATGTGTTTCTGTTACTATTAACACATTACAAGTTTGTACTATACTTCATTAAGAATTCAATTCATCCTCTAAAACGTAACAGACGATACTAACTTCTCATATTAGGGCTAGCGTCAGTATCAAACAATCACATTCAGTAACTTGTTCTTACCCATTAAACCTTCTAACTAGTGATGTTCTAGAAAAAGGTTGGGTTACCATTACTGATGATTTTAATTAAAGGGTTTCAGCCCCATTTCTTGTGAGGTCATTTTTACCATATCTCTTGGTAATGCCTTTGTCAAAGGATCAGCCAAATTATTACTTGACCTCACGTAGACAATTGTTATGGTACCATCTTTAATCAATTGTCTCACAAAATAATGCCTTAGGCTAATATGTCTAGACTTCCCATTATAGGTACTACTATAAGCTCTTGCCAAAGTAGCCTGACTATCACAATGGATAGAAATAGGAGGCATAGGACTAGGCCATAATTTGATATCCAACAGCAAATTCCTAATCCACTCAGCCTCTTTCCCAATTGCCGCTCAAGCAACAAATTCTGACTCCATAGTTGAGTGAGTTATACATGTCTGTTTCTTGCTCGCCCAAGAAACAGCACCTCCACCTAGAGTGAAAACCCATCCTGAAGAGGAATATTTATCACCCACACTTGTAATCCAACTAGCATCGGTATATCCTTCTAATACAGCTGGATAATTATTATAGAACAAGCCTAAATTTTTAGTTCTCTTAAGATAACCAAAAATTCTAGTAATAGCTTTCCAATGTTCCATATTTGGATTACTAGTGTACCTACTCAACTTGCACACAGAATAAGCAACATCAGGTCTAGTACAATGCATCGCATACATTAAAGACCCTATAGCACTCGCATATTCAAGTTGTGCTACAGCCCTACCAGTATTATAATTTAATTTAATACTAGAATCAAATGGAGTACTTATGTCCTTGAAACCAAGATGTTGAAATTTATTTAACATTTTTTCAATGTAATCGCATTGGCTCAAAGAATAACCCCCACTATGTTTTTTAACTTTAATACCTAAGATAGTATCTACTTCACCCAAGTCTTTCATTTTAAACATGGAAGTTAGATACTTCTTAGTCTCAATAATTCCAGTCATATTTGTTCCAAAGATAAGCATATCATCAACATATAAGCACACTAAGACACCATAGTCTTTAGTGAATTTAGAGTATATACACTTATCAGCACTATTGTGAATGAAACCATTAGATAATATGACTGAATCAAATTTTTCATGCCACTGCTTAGGAGCTTGCTTAAGTCCGTAAAGAGACTTAGTCAATTTACATACTTTCCTTTCATTTCCAGGAAGAACGAAACCCTCTGGTTGTTCCATGTAAATTTCCTCATTTAAGTCTCCATTCAAGAAAGCAGTCTTGACATCCATTTGATGAACACAAAGATCATAAATGGAAGCTATAGCAAAAAGAATTCGAATAGAAGTTATACGTGCAACAGGAGCATACGTATCAAAATAATCTATTCCTTCCTTTTGTCTATACCCCTTAGCCACCAATCTAGCCTTAAAAGCTTGGATAGAGCCATCAGAATTGTATTTCCTCCTAAAGACCCATTTACATCCAATAGGCTTGGATCATTTCGGTAAATCAACTAACACCCAAGTATTGTTGGACATAATTGAGTCCATTTCATCATTTACAGCTTCTTTCCAAAAAGAAGCATCTCTAGAAGACATAGCATCACTAAAACATTTAGGATCGTCTTCTAAATTTAATACTATGGGGTATTTATTTACCACGTTATTTTCTCTATCTCCTTCAACAAGGAAAACGTGAGTAATATAATCTGGACCTAAATCCTTAGATTTTCTTGCTCTAGAGCTTCTCCTCAATTCAGTCATGTCTCTAGAATCATTTGTTCCTTTCTCTTGAGAATCTACATGAGTTTCTATAGGTCTTGAATTATTTTCAATAATTTCAGAACCTGTAGAACATTTGTTCTCAAAGAATTCAACATCTCTTGATTCTACAATGACATTGGATTCTAAGTCAAGAAGCCTATAAGCTTTACTGTTTTCAGCATATCCAATAAAGACGCTTTTGATAGCTCTAGGACCAAGTTTAGTTCTTTTAGGGTCCGGTACTCGGTAGTACGCCAAACACCCCCACACTTTAAGATATGACATGTTTGATTTTCTACCTTTCCATAATTCATAAGGGCTCACGTTATTTCTCTTAGATGGTATTCTATTATGAATATAACATGCAGTAAGCAATGCTTCTCCCCAAATATTAATTGGTAGCTTTGAATTCGAAAGCATACAATTAACCATTTCTCCGAGAGATCGATTTTTCCTTTCAGCCATACCATTTTGTTGTGGAGTGTATGGTGCGGAAACTTGATGAATAATACCATGTTCTTCACAAAATGAAGAAAATTCATTTAAGAAATATTCTCCACCTCTGTTTGAACGTAGAACTTTGATTTTCCTTTCCAATTGATTTTCTACTTCAGCTTTATATTTCTTGAACATGGTGAATGCTTCATCCTTCGACCTCATGAGATAAACATAAAGATATCTACTGCAATCATCCACAAAGGTAATGAAATACCTTTTACCACCACGAGTTAACATGCCATTGAATTCGCATATATCACTATGCACCAAATCCAACAAATTCGAATTTCTATTAACACCAGGGAATGGTTTCTTTATGAGTTTAGACTTAGCACATATTTCACATTTGTCTAATTCGCCATTAAAATTAATCAAGTCTAACTTTTTCATATTTGTTAAATAGCGAAAATTTATATGTGCTAATCTACTATGCCATAAAGAAGCAGACTCAATAGTATAAGCAGAAGATAGGAAAATATTATTGATACTTAGTTGATACATGCCGTCATTGGCATAGCCCTTCCCCACAAACATCCCATTCTTCGACAGGATAACCTTGTCGGATTCAAACAAAATTCGAAAACCCCTCTTACAAAGTAAATCAATTGAAACTAGGTTCTTCCTAATTTCGGGTACATAAAAAACATTAAGAAGAGTAATCTTCTTTCCAGAAGTAAGGTCAAGTTTCACGGTGCCTTTGCCAGCAACCTTTGCAAGAGCATTATTCGCCATCAGGACCTCTTGAGCATTTGTGTCGACAGTCTCTTCAAATTGCTTGAACAAATATTTGTCCTTGCACACATGAACTGTCGCTCCAGAATCTAACCACCAACCGGATTGGACAGTGGCAGAATTGATCTCAGAAATCATAGCCATCGAACCATTGATTTCAGCAATGTTCATATTTGAAAACTTGGTTGAAATCATGGCCACATAGTTTTCTTCAACCAAATTTGCATCTGCCTTCACCGTTGGAATGTTCTTGTCCTTTGATATGCTCTTGCGATGAATGCAGTCCTTGGCATAGTGTCCCTGTTTGCCACAAACAAAACAACAACCCTCCTTCTTCTTGTGTGTCTTCTTAAATGTATGCCCGTTCTTTACTTTAAAGTTCTGACCGAATTTTCTTTTTCTTTCCACAGCATTTACCTTGGAATTATACAAAACAGAATTATCACGTGTACGTGACTCTTCCTCAATACGAAGATGTTTCTGTATTTGCTCCAAGGTGAAGTCCTCCGACTTATGCATCAGCCTTTTTCCGTAGTCTTTCCAAGTTGAAGGCAATTTTGCAATAATTGCTCCAACTTGAAAGGTTTCTGGAATTTCAATTTTGAGGGCACGAATTTTGTTGACGAGCACTTGTAATTCGTGGACTTGTTCCAACAAGGGCTTAGTATCAATAAACTTGAAATCGAAATACTTTGCGATTAAATACTTGTTGGTACCTTGCTCCTCCGCTTTGTACTTGAATTCCAGTGCGTTCCAAATTTCTCTGGCCGACTTCATCTCAGTGAATAAGTCATACAATCTATCAGACAGTGTATTCAGAATGTGTCCACGACACAACAATTCGTCCTCCTCACATTTCCTCTTATCCTTGTTAACCCTTTCAATGGCTTCCGCACTTGGTTGTTCTCCCTCAACAGTAGGCTTCGGATCTTCAATAGGCGCCAATTTTGGATCCAGAATATAGGATATCTTCAGGGCAGTGAGTAGGAACATCATCTTGTCCCTCCAGCGAGCATAGTTGTTCCCATCGAACCGATCCAGTTTGACCATGTCTTGGTTCATGATTTTGATTGTCTCCGACTCCATTGTTGAACAGAAATAAATCCTTAAGATTGTTGTATATTTGAATGGCTTCGAATCAAAGAGCAATCAAGTCGGACTTTGAGGCGTGATATCACTTTCCTTAAGGATTTATTTGCCCCACAATTGTTGCTAATGGTCACCGGCAAAAATCCTCCAGGATACAATAAAGTCTCAAAATGAGAATACTAGATAGCAATTCTAGTATTTCTCCAGGGTCTCTCTAGGAAACAAAAGAAAATGATGGCTGTAGTTTTCGAAAGAAGACTTGAAGAAATTGATCTCTCTTTTCTTTCTTGCCAAAAAACTGACATATATAGAAATCGGTCTTAAAGAACATTGGCAACTCTTCACGAAAGGTTGCAAAGCTAACAAAGATATTCCTTCGGAAGAAGTTGCAAACTGAATAGATGCAACCCTTCGGAAAAGATTGAAAACCGAACAAGTATAATCTTCAAAAGTTGTCTTGGAAAGACACATGTAAAATTCGGAATAAAATAAATAAATAAATAAATATATAATTCCGAATTTTCATAATTTCGAAAATTACTTAATAAACAAAAAACAACCTTTCAAATAATAAAAAATTAATAAGATAACCTTACGAAATAAGATAAAAAAATATAAAGGGATTAGTGCTAATTAAACCGCGGCCGCGCAAGCGTGCAAAGTGCTAAGTGCGCCTAATAATCGCGCCAAAATCGCGCACCCGCATGCGGGTATTGTGTGGACTAGCACACACCCCATTGTCTTCACTCTAAAGAATAAGAAGATATTCACAGTTATAAAGTGGCCCACTTTCTCAAAACTTTCCTATGTGGGACAAAGGAAAATGCACTATTTTGTTTGTTTTACAAACAAACAACCAACAATCCCCCACTTTGTTTGTAAAACAAAATACCAACTAAGATTAAAAAAAATACAGCCATAATTTCCATGAGATTAATATACATACATAAAGGTCTCTTTGGAGTTAAACCTTTACTTAGTACAAGTCGTCCGCCCCTTCTCGCATCTCTCGCTTTTCCACCTTTGTCTTCTACATTTGACTTTCTTATTTTTATTAAACTAAAACTAGTTTCTTTTGATTTTAACATCATCGACTTTTACCTTTTTCAATAATAATAATAAAAAAAATCATCCTAACATACCACATTAACATACTGTTGACACCTAAATTTTGACTAACCATTTAGTGATTAATTGCATAGAAAATTAGGGATTAAATTTTAACCCCTAAACAAAAATATCAAAATCGCATAGCATATAGTTTAGGTTCATATAGATTAACTGCATTCCACATCGAACCGGCTGTGGCAAGTGAACTGAAAATCCATCGCGCAAACCGAGCTCGAGCACTGAACGAAACTCGGCTCACTCGGAAGACGGGGGCCGAAAATCACAAGTCTAAAAGACCTTGGTTGTCTTAATTTGAGCTTAAATCAGTCCATTAAGTTTAATTAAAGAAAAGCCCAAATTAATTCAGTCAATTTGGAATTAAATAAAAATTAAAGGATAAAGCCTAAGCCAAAGCCCATTAGGACTAGGAAGCCCGGCCAATTAACCTAGGGTTGCGATATAAATATGTGATTATACCCCCACTCAAGAGGAGGGCTCTCATAATTTTCAGAACACGATTTTTGAGAGCACGAGAAACACACGGCCATTATTCAAAAGACGAGAAAGAAGTGGCTGGGGAGGAGACAGTGCAACAATTATACATGAAAAGAGAGAGGGAGCTTCCTTCCATGTAGGTGCACCATCGAGCTGCTGTCTCACCACACACACGTTCTGCAAAGTCAAAGCAATTCTCCACGGTGAATCCGGCATCAACGAACTCTCTTCCACGCCGGTTCTTCATCTTAGAGACCCGCACAGCCTCGTTGCTTCATCCTGCGAAACAGCTACACCACAAGTCTCTATCCGACAACGACGACGAGGAGGCTGTGGAGACGAGAAGCTGCTGATTTGAGCCTTCCCTGCACCGACCAGCCGAGTCTCTGCAGACCAGCAACATCAAGTTTCTTGGCGGGTGATTAACAAGTAATTGGCGGTCCCCGCTGCTTTCAGACCACTTCTAACGTATCCAGTCCTCACACCAACATTGGCAACGCTCCCTGCGGCGAGTCCCGAGACCTCATCATCCAGACTTTTCTACATGTTTAACGCTCGCGCACGCGGAGAAGGTGTGATTCGTGAGTGAAGTGGTGAAAGAATTCTGGAGTGGTGCACTTGGATCATTTACAAGCAAGAGGAACACAAGTGGTAAAAAATTGTGTAGAGATTATGTGTAAGAGCGTTCAGTGAGTGCAGGTGCAGTCCTTGGGATTGAAAGTTTTTTCTGGCGTCCATCGTGGTCCAAGATCGACAATCATTGTCGTGAATCCTCTTCGAGCACGAGTGTCCAATAGTTGCTGCGAGTCCTCCATCGCTGCCCCCGATTGACAGGAGCACCACGGCGTGCACCGCCGCTACTGCTGCCGCGTCCGCCATCGATCACCCACCATCGGTCACCGTCTCGATCCGCAATCCCGGCGATTCAAATTTGGAAAGAAATCCGCAAACCCGATCCGGTATCAAGCTCGAATTTGGAAGTTATCCGTAAATTAGGTAAGAAACTTTATCCGATCTCGTTTCAAATATTTAAATTCCTAATTCGAGTGATTTTGTTGTCTTTGATTGGTTAGTAGATATATTTGAATGATGCATGACATATTCGCAAGATTCCAAAAAATACACTAAGTTAGGAAATTCCTAACTTAACAACGTGTCGGGACGACTATCCGATCTCAATCATGAGATACGATACTCGGTGGCATGGAAAATCTTTATCCTGTCCATAACTATTTGGATACGATAGTAGATTTTATTTTGTTCCCAAATTCAAACGAATTGCCTTCCATCAATATCCATAACCACATGGATATGATCGTCGGTTCATATCGTTTCCTTAATTCAAAGATAGTAAAACAAATCTTGTGGATTGCGTGGACTGATTTGGATCGTGGTGATTATCTATCTATTTGATTTATTTCTTTTAAAAAGAAAATTCCAAAAAAAGATTAGTTAGGATTTGAATTGATTTTATTAGAAGATAATGATGCATGTTTAGGATAGGTTTATAATAACTTTCTTTGAATAAGTCGATAGGATAACTTTTTTATTTAAATTAGGAATTAGAGTAATTTATTTCCTAGTTTAATTTACATATTATCCTGATCTCGACGGTTCATTTTAGGGTAATTCTTGATTTCGAATTTTCATAAAAATACCAAAAAGAAGCCACTTTAGGATAGATTAAATTATCTTTTTTTTAGAATAGATTGCATGTTAATTTAGGCATTTTTTAAATTCCGAATTTATTGAAAAAATACCAAAAATAAATCATTTGTCCGTCATTAATTAGGTCACGTCGTCGCATGACATATAGTTTGCATGTTAGGCTGCATTAATCGCGTGTTAATTTTTGCACGTCATTACTTATAGGTTAGCTTTCATTTAAATAAGTGAAAATCCAAAAAATATTGAGTGAACTGCTTGTTAATTAGAAATCATATTAGGATTGATGATGTGATTTTCTAGATAACAATGCAGATGCTTACGTTGCTTCGAGGTAAGTAATTCTCCCAATCTTGCAATTTATTTAATGTTTTGATTATTGGGTGTTACTTTGGTGGTTTGCGCACCCGCATGATCACCTCACATGCTAGTGACTAAGTTAAAATGGATCCAAACTGCCTACATAAACATTTTTGAAAAGAAAAGGTACCGAAAGGGCGTTAGACTAGATCTAGCATAACCAAGTCCCCGAGCTTAGAATCTCTGGTTCGTAGGAATAAAACTTATCTCCCTATGTTTTATTTAGGTTTCGAATCGATCTACCACAAATAGATTAGTGGCGACTCCAAGCATGAAAACTTTTGCATGTTAAAAACTTAAACCTTAAGTTGCGAATTGGTAGGGCTTGGGAGAGCCCGAGTTAGGCTTAGTCTTAATAATCCATTAGCCTGAGAAATTTCAGGTCGCGACAGCTTGGCGACTCCGCTAGGGACTTGAGTTAAAACTCTTAGTGGTCTTAGGCCAGTTTTTCTTTTCAAAAAATTATTTTTGTTTGGCGGCAAGGATCCCAGGTACGTCCCTAACATTTTAGGTGTTAAATGTTTTTTGCAGAATGGGAGGTATAAGGGGAAGCGTGATTGTTAACTCTTGTTTTGCAGGGAGGTGTTTGGATGTATGGTTTATTTTATGGACGAAGTGCTGTATGATATAACTTGCTATGCATGCCTTGCATTTACACTACACCGCACACACTACCCGCTGCCGGACCTGGGCGGCACAGGTTTAGGATGGTATTGAGACAGCGGACACCCCAACCACACCTGCGTGGTACAGGTCGCCCTCCTTAGTCCCGAAAGTTCTTTCACGGTGTCATTGAGTTCCACCACGGTTGCACCCTTTGCAACCCGGGTCGGCTCCTTGACTAAGCCGGAGTCAGGGGAATCCCAGCCTAACCACCACCATGACTGGTTTAGCTCGGTAATCCTCGCGTCTCCACTTTGCAAGCCAGAGTCTAGATAGAAATCGAACCTCACATTTCATGCGTATGTCTATGTGATTGCCATGGTCCTACCTGGTAAAGTAAGTCTTCTGAACCTTTATCTTGCAGTTTACTTATTGTCTCGTTTTTTTTTGGGTTGGTCCATGGGTCTAGATCGGTTTTCAATTCGAAAGTAATAATCATTGAGTCCTTTGAAAATAAAAAAATAAAAAAAAGAAGGCTTTTTGGAGAATTTATTTTCAATCTATGTCTTCATTTTCCTAGATGTGTCGTAGGTCATTATTTTCACAAGAGGTTGTTATCGTTTTTATAACAAAAAATGGCGAAAAAAAAGGGCTTTAGAGAATTTGTTTTCAGTTCATAGTTTCTAGGGAGTCTCACTTTTTGTTTTTCATAGTTTTATGATTAGGGATTTTTGGTGCTTCTATTTCCTAGGTTGTGTCTAGGGCGTTATTTATATTTCTTTGCCTATATCACTTTTCATAAAGTCTCGTCCATATACGAATATTTTCATGAATAAACAAAAAAAGACTAGAAGCGTGTCATGGACCAATCTTGTCTTTGACCATGTGCTTATTTGGTTCATTTCTTTTACATCAGGTAATTACGGACCGATCACGCTTGCCTATTCGTACGCGGTCAAGAACTAGAATGGCAGATCAAACTGACTTACGAGATCGTGTCGTTGGCATTGAGGACCAAATGAAGCAACTCCTCGTCGCAATGCAACAGATGTCCGCTGAGATCAAAACCCTTCGGCTGACTCTCGTTCCTGCATCCCCTGAGGCATCAGCCCTAAAGCATAAAGGTGGAAAAAATGTTGATAGTGAGGAAGATGACGACCTTCCCGATTTAGTAGATGACCCCGTCTAGATTATCGTCAACAAGGACAAACCTGATGAACGGGTTAACAAACTTGAAGAGAGAGTGAAGCAGCTGGAAGGCTCACATGATTCACTCTCAATTGACTTGTCTCTGTACTCACAGATCAAAATCCCGAAGAAATTCAAGATGCCAGACTTTGACAAGTACAATGGCACCTCCTGCCCAAAAGCCCACCTGCAGCTATATCACGTACAAATGACACCGTACGTTGATAATGAACTCCTGATGATTCATGCATTTCAGGCAAGTCTGACGGGTCCTGCCTTGAACTGGTATCTCATGAAGAAGATAAATGGCCTCAAAACATGGAAGGAAGTTAGCGAAGCATTCCTAAAGCAGTACAGGTTCATAACGGACATCATTCCCACCCGTGATGACCTCGAGCGTGCTCAGATGAAGAAGAATGAGTCATTCAAGGATTATGCTATCAGATGGAGAAACATAGCCGCACAGATTATCCCAGAACCCATAGATAGTGAATTGAAGAGGATGTTTATTAAAACTCTACCGTTCGAATACCGTAATCGGATGGTAGCCACTCCGGCTGACAACTTCAATCAACTCATCCCTATAGGCGAACAGATTGAGATAGGGCTAAAAGATAGGTGGTTTGTGGAGCCGTCTTCCTCGACCAAAAGATTTGGTGCAAGAAAGGAAAAAGAGCCGGCAGCTGAAGTGAATGTGACTTATACCCAACCGGGCCGGCGGAATGCTAACCATGTCCCAGCAATCCAAGTAGCAGAAGCTCGACAACAAAATATGGGTCGTCAACCCTTTCAGAAGAAGAACAACAAGAGGCAATTCACCCCCCTCCCCGGGTCGTTGTCTCAAGTATTGGCGGTCCTCCGAAAGAAAGGCTTGCTTACCACTGAGCCAAAGCGGTCCAATCCTGAGCAATTCTATAACTATGATCCGTTTAAGAAATGCGATTATCATATGGGCGAGGTGGGGCACTCAACCGACGATTGTTTTACCCTCAAGCACAGAATCCAGAACCTCCTGGACACGAAGGCTTTCTCGTTTCAACCCGTTAAGCCGAATGTTCAGAGCAACCCGCTCCCTGATCACGCGGGTAATGTGAATGCTATATTTAGTTTCGATGCTGGTTGAATAAAAAATGTCAAGCTGTGCACCGCCGACGTCTACGGTGGGTTAGTAAAAGCTGGCTATTACCCGAGTGATGAGGCGCCTCCTCTGACTGTCATGAAGAAAAGAATCTCTGAAATGGTGGAAGCCGGGATGATTGTTTATGCTGACCACACTGGCATCGTTTCCACTATTTCTGAAGTGGTTATTAATTGGGAAGAAGAGTTTGCTACATTGAACACCGGGAAGGACAAGTTCGACCCTTTGCTTGAAGACATGCCTCCGCTCGAAGACGCGTCCGATGATGAAGAGATCGTAGAGAGCACGCCTAAAGCTGATGAAGAAAAAGAGGTGATCGACACATTTGGGCAACTGAGCGGCAAGTTCGACTACTTTGTGAAATACTCGGCGCCCCCGAGCTTCTATGTTGACCCCTGTGACATTGTTCTGGATGGATGGGGAGGTATGGATGATTCAACACCTCTAGTGATAGAAGATCCTGATGATGCAATTGAGGGAATCACTGCCCTGTTCGATAATTTCTTTATTAGAGCCATCGAGGAAGGACCGTTGAAGGGAATGGGCACTGGCCCATAAGAGTAAAACCTTTACTTTTTCGCACACTCCCCTGCGTGGGAATTTTTTACTGCTTTTTAGGACTTGCCCCATCTCGGGAGCTGCTTTTTAGGATTTTTCATTTCTAGAACTCGATTGGTGCAATTTCTATTCAATAAATGTAATTCATTTGGTGATAATCAATGAAATTACAAATTATTTTCATTTTTGAGGGCATGTTGAGGTACATCAAACCAGCCCGGTGATGATATCCAACCAATAAGAGAAAAATATAGTCCAAGGAGAATTCTGAGGCCTGGGCTTCTTCATGTTCCCTCGCGTTAAAACTTTTTTGAAAAGAATTTCGAAAAAAAAAGTCACAAAAAAAATCAGAAGAAATAAAAATACACTGTTTAGCCCTGTTTGTCCTTCTGAACCCCCTACTTTATGTTTCAGGGGCAATCTTGTGACACGTGAGGGTATGAAAACGGTCCAATCTGATGAATCATGTGCAGCCGAGCTTGATCCCAATGACACCGACGAACTCGACGATTCCTCAGATATTCAGCGCGATCTAGAGCGGCATGAAAGGCCCAAAGTCCTCACATCAGACCAAACTATCACTATTAACCTGAGTGATTCTGGAGAACCCAGAAAAGTGCAGAGAGGGGCAAATCCCCCTGAGAGTGAGACGAAACGCCCCGATCCAGTTGCCGCATGAGTAGGTAAGTCTTTTAACCAAAAAGTGCGTCAAAGACACTTCGAGGTAAATGATCTAGTCCTAAGGAAGGTACTGCCAGTCTTTCCTGTTCCTGGGGGTAAATTTGTCCTAAACTACATTGGCCCATATGTGGTCAAAAAGGTGCTTCCTGGAGGTGCCCTGGTTCTCGCAGAAGTGGATGGTCGTGAGTTTTCCACGCCTGTTAATTCTGATGCTGTGAAGATGTATTATCCCTGATAAGATCTAATATTTTTACGGCAAAAGTTTTCAAGTGTTTGGTTTTATACTCTGAGTCACAAACATTTCACTTATGAATAAATGGTTTCAATCAATTTAAAGATGGAATGTGTGCATTGGCTTTAAATTCTGCTTGATCATTTTGTCAGTCTGCATCATCGATTTCAAAAGGGGAATCTATTTGGACAATCTGATAACTCATGTGGAATGAATTGAATGTGTTGAATGAGGTACATCGGGATGATGAAAGGCAAGTCCTATCCTATACACAGTCCCATGCACTAATCCCCAATGAGTTGAGTGGAAAAATTTCATGTCTACAAGGTAAAGGGTTATCTCGCAAAAGGTATGGCAACCGAAGTCACGAAAGGCAGTTCATTTCTCTATCCCAAACACCACAAGTTATCCATTGTTTCGCCACTTTGAGCCTAAACACTTGGAGAAATTCTTTCAAATTACCCCTTTCAAGAACCACCCCACATCGGGGCAAACTGGAGGTAAGTCAGCATTATAAGGTGAAAAATGAATAGAGATTGTCTTGCTCTCACTTGCATCAATCTTCGAGTGTTGCTTTTTCAGATGAATTCACACGAAGTTCAAGTGCCTTAGGATGATGAAGAGCATTTCTTTCTCTATCCTATACACACTTTATCCTTTGCTAAGCCCAATTGAGCCTGCAAATTCGTTTCTTAAACCCAGTTAGTGATTATCCCCCACACTGGGGCAAGGTAAAAGCCATCACTGTCCACGCAACATATCCGGAGCGCCGATAGAAGACGAAGACCCTGAAAGTCCAAATGTTAATCATTCGGTCAAAACAAGCCAAAGGATGGCTGGCCAATATATGCATCGTAGACAGTGTGTGTCAAAAGTCAAAAAAGAAAAAAGAAAAAAGAAAAACTAGGGGGCATGAAAAAGCAGTTTGCCTGGTAAAAGCAAGGCCAATGCCCGTGAAAAAAAAATGAAGAAAAAGGAGAGAACTTCGGAGTAGAAAATGTTAAGATGTGTCAAAGTTATCCACAGTCTTAAGAAGTCGAGTGATAAGCTCTCGAGGCCAATGGATCATCTACCGAGAAGACAATCCCTGGCGGAAAAGAGGACCGGTGATAATGCCGAGATGATCACCAACTTATTCATCCCAATTATACACATTTTGAGCCTAATGATCCATTCATTTCTCAACCCATGAGCTTAGCCTACATTACGTCCCTTGTAAAGTCTCTTCAGATTAGGGCACTTGAACTAACGTAGGATTCGGGTGTTTATAAGCTTAACTCGAAGAAGTACGAGCAAGTCCATTTCTATCTCATTTTGCAGGGTTCTTGACTTGTAAACCCAGAGACGATTGCGGAGTATTTTCTTTCAATAGCCTTGACTCAATGAGTCCCCTTTTGCTAAGCCATTGACCAAGCCCACGTTACGGTCCTAGCAAAGACCTCTCGGATTGGTAAGGTTGTACCGCTTGCGAGAATACTCGGACCCTTGTCGACATGATGATGGTGAGATAGAGTGATTTTCATAAATTAGCTACTTTTCGATGAGAGTGAGTGAAAGCCTTTTCGGACCGAAAGTCCCTCATTTGACATTTTTCAGGACACCTACTTGTGAGTTCGGATTGTCTTATCATGATTTTCCCCAGTGAAATTTAGTAATGCTGATTTGACAAAACCGTCATGCATGAAAACCAGTTGAATTTATAGTGCATGAGTATATGTGTTCTTGATTGTCCATGAATGCATATTACATGTTGCCTAAAACCGTGTCCGGCAGGAGACACGCCCTCAAGAGTCGGAGATTTCACCAGGTAAGTATATCTCTATCCCTTGGATGTCTGTGACTATCCAGGTATCCCTAACCTGTTCGAGTAATTGTCAGGTCCCATATTTGATCATTTTGTTGCGATCTCTAGACGCCTCTGACGATATCTAGGCATCTATTGATCAAGCCTTTTCAGGTACCTTTGATGATATCCAGGTACTTTGTCAAGGAACCCCTGAACATTCGGGTTAGCCCCTGGTTTAGCTAATCGTTAAGTACCTGCGACGATATCCAGGTATTTATTGATCAAGTCCTTTCAAATATCTTAGATGATAACTAGATATTTTGTTAGGCATACTTTTCACATAGTCTCAGAAGATATTCCCCCATGACGCGCCTATGAGGGAAGGTATAGGCACAGCGGCCAAATCTTTACAAATGCCTATGGCGATGTATAGGTATCTCGTAAAGGTCGGAATATTCTCCCAATCTCAGAAGATGTTCCCCCGTGACATGCCTATGAGGAAAGGTATAGGCGCAGCGGCCAAATCTTTACAAGTGCCTATGGCGATGTATAGGTATCTCGTAAAGGTCGGAATATTCTCCCAATCTTAGAAGATGTTCCCCCGTAACATGCCTATGAGGAAAGGTATAGGTGCAACGGCCAAATCTTTATAAGTGCCTATGGCGATGTATAGGTATCTCGTAAAGGTCGGAATGTTCTCTCAATCTCAGATGTTCCCCCGCGGCTCACCTATGAGGAAGGTATAGGTGAAGCGGTCAAATCTTTACGAATACCTATGGCGATGTATAGGTATCTCGTAAATGTCGGAATATCCTCCTGATCTCGGAAAGTTCCCCCATGTTGCACCTACGATGATAATTAAGTGCAGCGGCCAAATCTTTACGAATACCTATGGCGATGTATAGGTAGTTTGTAAAGGTCACCGGAGCCCCCCCAACAGTTTATCAGGCAACATCTTTGGGACAATGCCCAAGTGATTGTCAACCTACAAAGTCGGAGTCATGCCTCGAATTACGCTACCACTCTTGTCAGGTAAGTAACTCCAGCTATGTTTTATTCACGTCAGCATGCATCATTTCTTATTGCATTTCAAAATGGGACTCATACTCCCACCAAAAATAACATTCATTGCATTTTCATGGCCAAAATTTAGGCATCATTTAGTCTTTGAATGCAACCTCTGCGAGGTCACCTTCAAAGAGGGGCAGCTGTTGACACCTAAATTTTGACTAACCATTTAGTGATTAATTGCATAGAAAATTAGGGATTAAATTTTAACCCCTAAACAAAAATATCAAAATCGCATAGCATATAGTTTAGGTTCATATAGATTAACTGCATTCCACATCGAACCGACTGTGGCAAGTGAACTGAAAATCCATCGCGCAAACCGAGCTCGAGCACTGAACGAAACTCGGCTCACTCGGAAGACGGGGGCCGAAAATCACAAGTCTAAAAGACCTTGGTTGTCTTAATTTGAGCTTAAATCAGCCCATTAAGTTTAATTAAAGAAAAGCCCAAATTAATTCAGTCAATTTGGAATTAAATAAAAATTAAAGGATAAAGCCTAAGCCAAAGCCCATTAGGACTAGGAAGCCCGGCCAATTAACCTAGGGTTGCGATATAAATATGTGATTATACCCCCACTCAAGAGGAGGGCTCTCATAATTTTCAGAACACGATTTTTGAGAGCACGAGAAACACACGGCCATTATTCAAAAGACGAGAAAGAAGTGGCTGGGGAGGAGACAGTGCAACAATTATACATGAAAAGAGAGAGGGAGCTTCCTTCCACGTAGGTGCACCATCGAGCTGCTGTCTCACCACACACACGTTCTGCAAAGTCAAAGCAATTCTCCACGGTGAATCCGGCATCAACGAACTCTCTTCCACACCGGTTCTTCATCTTAGAGACCCGCACAGCCTCGTTGCTTCATCCAGCGAAACAGCTACACCACAAGTCTCTATCCGACAACGACGGCGACGAGGCTGTGGAGACGAGAAGCTGCTGATTTGAGCCTTCCCTGCACCGACCAGCCGAGTCTCTGCAGACCAGCAACATCAAGTTTCTTGGCGGGTGATTAACAAGTAATTGGCGGTCCCCGCTGCTTCCAGACCACTTCTGACGTATCCAGTCCTCACACCAACATTGGCAATGCTCCCTGCGACGAGTCCCAAGACCTCATCATCCAAACTTTTCTACGTGTTTAACGCTCGTGCACGCGGAGAAGGTGTGATTCGTGAGTGAAGTGGTGAAAGAATTCTGGAGTGGTGCACTTGGATCATTTACAAGCAAGAGGAACACAAGTGGTAAAAAATTGTGTAGAGATTATGTGTAAGAGCGTTCAGTGAGTGCAGGTGCAAACCTTGGGATTGAAAGTTTTTTCTGGCGTCCATCGTGGTCCAAGATCGACAATCATTATCGTGAATCCTCTTCGAGCACGAGTGTCCAATAGTTGCTGCGAGTCCTCCACCGCTGCCCCCGATTGACCGGAGCACCACGGCGTGCACCGCCGCTACTGCTGCCGCGTCCGCCATCGATCACCCACCATCGGTCACCGTCTCGATCCGCAATCCCGGCGATTCAAATTTGGAAAGAAATCCGCAAACCCGATCCGGTATCAAGCTCGAATTTGGAAGCTATCCGTAAATTAGGTAAGAAACTTTATCCGATCTCGTTTCAAATATTTAAATTCCTAATTCGAGTGATTTTGTTGTCTTTGATTGGTTAGTAGATATATTTGAATGATGCATGACATATTCGCAAGATTCCAAAAAATACACTAAGTTAGGAAATTCCTAACTTAACAACGTGTCGGGACGACTATCCGATCTCAACCATGAGATACGATACTCGGTGGCACGGAAAATCTTTATCCTGTCCATAACTATTTGGATACGATAGTAGATTTTATTTTGTTCCCAAATTCAAACGAATTGCCTTCCATCAATATCCATAACCACATGGATATGATCGTCGGTTCATATCGTTTCCTTAATTCAATGATAGTAAAACAAATCTTGTGGATTGCGTGGACTGGTTTGGATCGTGGTGATTATCTATCTATTTGATTTATTTCTTTTAAAAAGAAAATTCCAAAAAAAGATTAGTTAGGATTTGAATTGATTTTATTAGAAGATAATGATGCATGTTTAGGATAGGTTTATAATAACTTTCTTTGAATAAGTCGATAGGATAACTTTTTTATTTAAATTAGGAATTAGAGTAATTTATTTCCTAGTTTAATTTACATATTATCCTGATCTCGACGGTTCATTTTAGGGTAATTCTTGATTTCGAATTTTCATAAAAATACCAAAAAGAAGCCACTTTAGGATAGATTAAATTATCTTTTTTTTAGAATAGATTGCATGTTAATTTAGGCATTTTTTAAATTCCGAATTTCATTGAAAAAATACAAAAAATAAATCATTTGTCCGTCATTAATTAGGTCACGTCGTCGCATGACATATAGTTTGCATGTTAGGCTGCATTAATCGCGTGTTAATTTTTGCACGTCATTACTTATAGGTTAGCTTTCATTTAAATAAGTGAAAATCCAAAAAATATTGAGTGAACTGCTTGTTAATTAGAAATCATATTAGGATTGATGATGTGATTTTCTACCTAACAATGCAGATGCTTACGTTGCTTCGAGGTAAGTAATTCTCCCAATCTTGCAATTTATTTAATGTTTTGATTATTGGGTGTTACTTTGGTGGCTTGCGCACCCGCATGATCACCTCACATGCTAGTGACTAAGTTAAAATGGATTCAAACTGCCTACATAAACATTTTTGAAAAGAAAAGGTACCGAAAGGGCGTTAGACTAGATCTAGCGTAACCAAGTCCCCGAGCTTAGAATTTCTGGTTCGTAGGAATAAAACATATCTCCCTATGTTTTATTTAGGTTTCTAATCGACCTACCACAAATAGATTAGTGGCGACTCCAAGCATGAAAACTTTTGCATGTTAAAAACTTAAACCCTAAGTTGCGAATTTGTAGGGCTTGGGAGAGCCCGAGTTAGGCTTAGTCTTAATAATCCATTAGCCTGAGAAATTTCAGGTCGTGACACATACTAAGAGTTATTTAAGGACTGAATTGAGAATGGGTTAGAGTTAGAGGAGTTGATTCCAAAAACAAAAAAAAAAATTGGAGGATCCAATTGCACTAGCAACATAAGTTTGGGGACTAAAATTGAACTTAATCTTTTCTACTAGCAAGGGAACACCGGTTCGCTGGGGCCTACAAAAAAATTATCAACTAATGGTAGAAGTCCTTAAATAATTGATAATGAGAACTGGAAAATATATTCGTAAAGTTCCAGCATTATAATGTAAAACTCTACCTACTGAAAACCAATAAGTGCCAATTTTTCTCATTAATCTCGACCAATATATTTTTTTAACATAACTATTTTTATAAATGAGGGTCATTTCAGTCTTTTTCTTTCTACATCAATCCTTCATTCCTTTGTTGACACCTATTTTTGATTTGCCCAAAATTAATTGCACAAAATTTAGGGATTAATCTTTTTTAATTCCTAAAACAAAGAATATTTCTATTTAAATGCATTGCATATAGACATTAGGCACATTTTGCATTAATAGGGTCTATTAGAATAAAAATAAAAAAATTCTAAAAAAAATTAATTAAAAAAATAAAAAAGAAAAAAATCGGATTGGGCCGGGCCAAGGCCGGCCCAGCCCGACCTTCTTTCTCTTTCCCCCTCCCGCGCGGGCCCCCGGCTCGCTCCCTTTTCTTTTTCTTTTCTTCCTCCCCGGGCGGCCCAGCCCATTCTCTTCTTTCTTTTTTTTCTTCTTCCGCGCGAGCTGGGCCTGGCCCGGCCCAGCTGCCCTCTTCCTTCTTCCCCCCGTCGCTCTCACCGCCCCTGTTCGCCTCTGTGCTCGACGGCAGCGTGACGCACGGCGTCGCTGCTCCTCGCCGTCGCTATCCGGCCAGAGCAGGGCCGGATGAGCACGCCGACGGGACTGGCATTAATTGCCAGTCCCGTCCTCCCCGTCTTCCCGGCTCGCCCTTATCCCCTCCTCTCTCCCGGTTCTCTGTTCTCTCCTCTGCATCCCAGAACTGACACCCCCTCTGCACCGGTCTATGGCCGCGGAATTCGCGGAGCCTAGGCCGGTGCAGGCCATCGTCACGCGGACGCCACGGAGAGGGAAGCCATCGTCCGTCGTCCGGCTATAAATAGCCAGAGAGAGAGAGAGAGCCCCGGTCGGCCATTTTCAAGAAAAAACAGAGCAGAGGGAGAGAGAGCGTGAGCCGAGAGAAAGAGAGAGATCGGGTGAAAATTTTCCGATATTTTGGCTTACAGGTGGAAGAATACAGCCGCAGGAGTGCCCCCCGGCGAGCTAGAGTCGGTAACGATCCACCGAGCCGACGTCCCCGACCGATTGGTCATTCTCGGCCAAAATAGAGCACCGGAGGAGAGGGAGAGATTGAGCGAAAATAGAGAGATAGAGAGTGAACTGAGAGTCCTCAGGCCGTGAGAAGGAAGCCCGTCGCCTCGCCAACGCCCCCCGACCAGCGTGAAGCCTCCCAGATGCGCCGTCGACGGTGAGCTCTCCCCCCGGCCCGAACCGCTCTGTTTTCCCCTGTTTTTGATCCCGGTTTGGCCGGGACCCGCGCCGGCCGTTTCGCGCGAGTCTCGGCACATACCGCCGTCCCCCGCCGTCCGTGCATCGTCATCAAAGGTAAGAACGGGTGTCCCGAGGACGGCGAGGCCTCGAAACAGGTCAGGATTCCCCTTTTTTGCGCTGCTCACCGTCTGTTTGATAAAATGCCTCAAAGAGGCCGTTTTTTAATTGCCTCGCCGGCCGGTGAGCGGCGGTCGGACGGTGACCCCAGGCAGCCGGTGAGGCTCGGTGAAGTTCCCAGAAGCCGATTTGAGGGCGGTGTTGGCTTGGGTAGGCCAGCGAGCGGCCGATTTCTGGTTTCTCTAGCGCCCGCGACCGTCGGTCCGGTCTGACCCGGTTCAGTTGACCCGACCCGGTCAACACCCCAGGTCGGATCTGTTGACTCGGGTCGGTCCAACTGACCCAGTTCAGCCGATCCGACCCGGGTCAACGATTGGGTCGGATCCGTTGACCCGGGTCAGTCCAGCCGACCCGGTTTAGCCGATCCGACCCGGGTCAACGACCGGGTCGGATCCGTTGACCCGCGTCAGTCCAGCCGACCCAGTTCAGCCGATCCGACCCGGGTCAACACCCCGGGTCGGGTCCGTTGACCCGGGTCGGTTCCGACCCGATCCGGATCTGTTTTTATTTTTATTTTTATTTTTATTTTTTTAAAAAATTAAATTAAATTAAAAATTTAAAAAATTTAAAAAAATTAATTTTTTTTTCTTCTTTTCTTTTTTTTTATTTTTTCTTTTTCCTTCCTTTTTTTATTTTTTATTTTTATTTATTTTATTTATTAAAAAAAATTTCGTATTTTATTTTATTTTATTTTAAATTCAAATTGTTTTTTATATGATATATTTGTTGTTTTAATTGTGTGTAGTATTAATATACATATTTTTTGTCTTGTTTAAATTAGACAAGCCTGAGAATTGCGCGGTAATATTTTGCATGTTAGTTTTTATTATCGCTGTATTATTATGCATGATTTTAATACAATCGCATGAGTTGTTGTGTTTTGAATGTCATCTGACTTAGTTAAGGTTAGAACCTTAGGCTGCATGAATTGTTGTGTTCCTGACTGCTGATCATTCCTGATTATGCACTCGCTTGATCACCTCACATGTTAGGAGAAAGGTCCTAAAATCAATCCAAATTGCCTAACAAATGTTTTCAAAAATGAACAGAGTAAAATGGTACCGAAAGGGCATTAGTTATCCAACTAGTATAACCAAGTCCCCGAACTCATTTAATCTCTGGTTCGTAGGAATAGGGTGATTCTCCCATCACCCTATTTGGATTTCTAATCGACCCACCCCAAATCGATTAGTGGCGACTCCTTGATATAAACCACTTGCATGTTAAATACTTAAACCCTAAGTCGCGATATGGTATGGGCTTGGGAGGGCCCGAGTTAAGTCCTGAACCTAGACTTAGCACGTACCAGGCGAGCCCCCCCTTTTTTGCATGTTCGATAAAAAAAGGGAGCTCGGGAGTTCGGTCGCGACAGACTGGCGACTCCGCTGGGGAACTGCATTTTTTAAAGTGGACTTAGGCCAAAAATTTTATCCTATTCAAAAATGATTTTTGTTTGGCAGCAAGGACTCCAGGTACGACACTGACATTAAGGTGTTATTTGTTCTTGCAGGTTCGAATTGATTGTTTATAAATTGTTGTGCATGCTTTAATGATTTAGCACTACACTATTGCACACACAACCACGCTGCCGGACCTGGGCCGCAATAGGGCATTTTAGGATGGTGTTAAGAAAGATACGACCTCGAACGCGAGCCCGCGATGTAGAGGTTGCCTTTCTTTTCCCCGAAATTTATTTCTAAAAATCGTAAAGAAATATCTTTAGCCCCTATTCGCGTGACTATAAGATATTCCTTTCGATTTGGCTGAGGTTAAAAGGACTTGACACCAACGCGAGGCTGCGACGGTCAGACACCCTTTTAATTTCATTTTGCTGAGCCAGTCTAGATAGAAATCGAACCTCACTCCTCATGTGTATGTCGTTGTGATTGCCATGGTTCAAGGAAAGGTATATATTCTGTCCCTTTTCATTTTATTATCCAACGTACTTATTCATTTGATTTGTTTTTTTTAGGCCACCCGTTGATTGCATTCTATACACGATGGGAAGAGCTGATGTCCAATTTGTCCCCACTCCTAAAAAAGAGCTTCTGGCATGGTGGGACCGACTCGATCAAAATGGCCAACAGTATGTTAAAGCAAGAATTGGTCGCCTACTCCCCTTGCTCAAAATCAACATCCATTCTGGCATGATGCAAGCATTAGCACATTTCTGGTGCCCACAAACATCCACTTTCATATTCGGTAAGTTTGAGATGACCCCGACCCTGGAGGAGTATAGCGTTGTCATTGGAAAGCCTTTGGGATCTGAACTCATCAAACCACTTTTGGGAGTGTCGCCTCTATCCGAATTATCCCAGTTTTTGCGAACCGATAGAATACCGTGAAAAGAGTTGTCAAAGCCCATTGCAATGCCTGCCCCTGGTTTTTCCTAAATGAGCGTTTTGAAAGTCAACCCATGAGCCAAAAAGCTAAATTTTTTATCCTTGCTTTTGTTGGGTGTGTCATTTTCCCCCATCGCAGTAATTCAATAAACCCTTCGATTGCGTCTGTGGCCAAACAAATTTGCACCGGCTTGGGTTATGTTAATTCGGTTCTAGCAGAAACATTTTTGTCTCTAAACCGTTTTAAACAAAATGATGATAAAATTATGCGGGCTGCCCCAGAGATTTTGCAAATCTGGTTTTTATCTCATTTGAGAGGATTTGGGCATCTCATGCAGCTTTTTGAAGTCGATGACTTCATGCATCCGATTCAAAGGTTCGAGGTTTTAAAAAATAATTCCCCTCATAAGGATTACTCCACCTGGATAGATTTTTTGAAAGACCCCGATCCCGAGGCTTTCTTATGGCATGCTAAATGATTCCATGAGGGTCAGGTTCGGTATGCTCACCAGTTTCATAACCCTGTCCCTTTGCTCGGTTTATCTAGCATCACTTCATACTACCCCTACCGGGTAGCTCGCCAGTACATGGCTTTCCAGGAGATCCCGCCACCTCTCACGACAGATTTGCTTCGAACCCGATTCACTCGCTCAAATTACAATTACGTTGACGAAATTGGTGTCATCCAGAGAAGATGGACTGAATGTCAACCTGAGAACATTCTTGTGCCTAAACTATTGAAAGGGCAAGAAAAAGTCCACCATGCCTCTTTATTCTACATCTTACATCACAAAATCCCGGCAGAGCTGCAGCCAAAAGTCCCGGATGTACCCAACAAGCCCAGTCGCCAAACACAGATCGACCAGCTCGAAAGGACTGTAGGGACGAAGGATACGCTTATTGCGGAGCTTGTCCGTGAAAATAAACGGCTCCGAGAGGCTGTAGCTTCCCCATCGTTTATAGAATGAGCATCCGGGAAAGAGCATCTTTTTGTTAAAAGCCCTGTTTTTTATATTTTCCTGTATTTATGTTTAGGGGTTTTGGTCATCTCCTGTAAAAATGTTAATGGGTTGTACAAATGTTAATATAACTCGGGCCGTTTTTTATACTTTAAATAATTTTTTTTTGCCCCTTACTGACACCACCGCGGCCTTCGGCCCAGTGGTATCCGGGGATGTAGCCTCAGGGTCCGAGGCGACCGGGGTTCGAACCCCGGGGACGCCACCTGTAATGATATATAAATAAAAACCTTTTTTCTCTCTCTTTTTTCTTTGCAAATAAGTAAATTATGCAATAATAATATGACTAAGTCATAGAATGATTCTTTATTGGGCATTATACTCATTCATATACGTGTTTTCACAGGTAGTTAAAAAATGGCCGAAGAAAATGTCCGTCTCAATAACATGGAAGATGAGATGAAAATGGTCCTCAATGCGATCCAAAATCTCACAAAACAGGTGGAATCCATTCATGGCAAGCTCACACCTACGCCTGCAGCAGTTGAGGTGGTGTTATCACCACCGTCTACTGGAAAAGACAAAGCCTCTGCCAGTGACAGTAAAATGCCCCTGCCGGAGGACGATCCGCTTCCCCTTGCTGTCAGGAAGCCTGAGCTCGAAGCTGTACCAGTGACGGAACACGACAAACGCCTTGCAAAGGTCGAGGAGATGCTGAAACAGCTACAAGGCCCGCAACATGCCGTTCCACTTGACCTGTCCATATACAAACGGGTCAAAGTACCAGAAAAATTCAAGATGCCGGAATTCGAGAAGTATGATGGTACCTCATGCCCCAGACATCATTTGCACATGTATCATGTGCGGATGACTCAGTACGTTGACAATGAACCCCTCATGATTCAGACCTTTCAAGCGAGTTTGACGGGGCCAGCCTTGACATGGTATATGTCGAAAGATGTGGATGCTTTTAAGTCTTGGGATGATGCCGCTGATGCATTCCTCAAGCAATATCAATTCAACCTTGACGTCACCTTCACTCGTGACGATCTGGAACGCACGGAAAAGAAGAAGAGCGAGTCATTCAAGGAGTATGCCACCAGATGGAGGAACTTGGCCGCCTAGGTTACCCCACAACTCATTGATCATGAACAAGTGAAGTTGTTCATAAAGTCGCTTCCATACGAATACAGACACCGCCTGGTTGGCGCCACTGCTGAATCCCTTAATCGTCTCGTCCCTGTGGGTGAACGAATTGAAATGGGACTGCGTGATGGATGGTTCACAGACCCCGCTTCCACAAGTAAGAGACTCCACACACGAAAAGAGAAGGAGCCCCTGACGGATGGAAACATTGCATATACCCAGACTGTTCATCCTCCTCAGACAGTCCAGGTAAACAGTGAGCAGCAGCCTACCTCAAGTCGCCAGCCTCAGAGGCGATATAAGAAAAGACAATTCACTCCACTGCCTGGATCCCCTTCTCAAGTCCTGGCCATACTCCGGAAGAAAAACCTGCTTTCTACCGAACCAAAACGACCCAACTCAGAAAGCTTTTCGAATTATGATCCGTCAAAAAAATGTGACTATCACATGGGCGAGGTAGGGCATTGGACTGATGACTGCTATACCCTCAAACACCGAATCCAAAACTTGCTCTACACCAAAGCCTTTTCATTTCAGACATCCAAGCCAAACATATAGAACAACCCGCTACCCGAGCATGAAAACAGAATCAATGCCATATCCACTTTCAACGCCAGTCGAATCAAGAGTGAGAGGGTACGCACTGTTGATGTTTATAATGCTCTAGTGAGAGCAGGGTATTATCCTACTGGTGAAGTACTGCCCCTGTCCCTAATGAAAGAAAGGGTTGCCAGCATGGCGAAAGCAGGTTTGATTGTGTACGCCGACTGTACCGATATAGTGGCTACCATCTCTGAGGTTATCATCGACTGGGACAAAGAACTTTCAGCATTGAATGCCGAAACAAGTGAATTCATCCCCACGCTTGTGAACGAACCTTTGTCTGACAGCCCAGACGAGGAGGAGGAGCTGACGATTGAGGTACCTTTACCCGCAGAGCATATAGTGATCGAAATACCTCAGCCCTACCGGTACGAGAATGACAAAGCGTTCCCATGGTCCTACGAATTGGATGTGGACCTAATCACCAGGTCAGGACGAACGTATGCCCAAGCTGACGCTCAGCCTCAGAAGCCTGTTACCGACGAAGAAGCCAAAGAGTTCCTGGCCATCGTCAAAGCCAGTGAATATAATGTGGTGGATCAGCTACGTAAGTTGCCCGCTCAGATTTCCTTATTAGAACTCCTCCAAACGTCCGTAAAGCATCAGAAAGCTCTGATGAAGGTACTCAGCGACGTAAACGTACCAGAGACAATCGAGCATGACAAGCTAGAAGCATTTGTGGGGTCTATCCTTTTGAAGGATCAGATAACATTCTCGGAAGATGAATTTCCCGCTGAAGGAAGGGGACATACCAAAGGCCTCTACATTTCCGTCAAATGTAGAAACTCCCACGTTGCTCAAGTTCTGATAGACAATGGGTCTGCACTGAATATCTGCCCGCTGGCAACCTTGCGCCGTCTTAATGTGGACACATCTAAGCTCCGTGCCTCTAAAATATCCGTCCGAGCTTTCGACGGAATGAAGAAAGACACTGTGGGTGAGATCGACCTCGATGTCCAGATTGGCCCAACAGTATTCAGCATCCTGTTTCAAGTGATGGACATCCCCACTGCCTTTAGCTTTCTGTTGGGCCGTCCCTGGATTCACTCTGCCGGAGCTATACCTTCAAGCCTTCACCAAAGCGTAAAGTTTGTGGACCAAGGAAAGCTGATCACGGTCCTTGGAGAGGAAGACCATCGGATCTACCAAGAAACCGCCATCCCGTATGTCGAACCAAGCGGCAAAGTCGAATCTAGCTATCAGTCCATCGAGCTCGTTTCGACTGTGCATGGATATCGGGGACAAGAGGGAACTGCTCCTCTTGTCCCCGATATGTCAAAAGCCTTGGTCATGGTAGGGAAAGTTATGGTTGGGAATGGCTTCACCCCAGGTCAAGGACTCGGCAGAGGAGGTCGGGGGATTCGAGAGCCTATTCAGGCTGCCAAGAATCACCGTACTGCTGGTCTAGGGTATCGCGGAGGAAACCCATCAGCCAACAAGGGGCATATAGCGGGTCAAGTCGGTTTGCCACTTCCCCATATCCAGGAAACTTTCCCGCCGCCTGCTAAATTACTGCAGGATGAAAAAATTTATCTTAACCTCTCAGGACAATCAGGAGAGGGGTTCAAGCATCCTGCCGAATCTTCAAGTCAGCCGAGCTCCTCGATGCTTCCCGTAAATATTTCTGTTGACCGACATCGAAACTCAGACAAGCTACCGATTGAGGAAGATTGTGGACGAGAAGCAACGCTGGATAATGTGGTCACCCTATTTGACGACATCTTTATAGGAGCCATACAAGAAGACTCGGTCTCTCAGACAAGTACGAACCCGCCTGATTTGTTTGCACGTTTGCAGTGTCGGTTAGGCGAGCTACGAGATTTGCTTGCGTCGTTAATGGATACTATCGGCCAAATCTCGGATGTATTACTGCCGTTTCCCGATCAAGAGCAGGTGACCCAAGTAAATCGTCCCGAAGAAAACCCGCTATCGGGAGCCCTTCCCGACACGACTTGGTGAGATGTCCAACTCCTACAGTGGCAGGGCAATGTACGACGATACTCGCCGGTTCCCAAATCCATGGATGTGATATTCTCTATCCTTTTGCAAAAGGGGCTGATCACAAGGAAGCCAAAACACCCTACTCCTGAATACTTCATTAACATGATCCCTCCAGATCTTGTGACTTTCACTCAGGAGAGGTCGGGCACTCGCTGGATGATTGTGACGCTCTGAAGAATAGAATTCAAGACCTACTGGATGCTAGGGCATTCACTTTTCGTGCCCCATGGTTATGTCATGGTGAAGATGACCTCTTGGTGGTACCTAGCCTTCGTGACGCTGCCCCTGAGCTTTCTGATAAGGCACGCAAGGGAAAGAAAATTATGGATACCCTGAGCCAGCCCAGTGGTAAGTTCGATTATTACGTTGACTACCAGATGCCATCAAGTTTTTATGAAGACCAGCAGAATAGCATTCCTAGCGGATGGGACGACATGGAAAAGTTGACACCAGTGAAGAGAAGAGCCGATGAGCTAGATTCCTGGAACGATGATTTCGAAGACTTCTTCGTCGGCGCAATAGACGAAGGACAGGTGGAGGGGATGGGCGCAAGCCCGCTTGAGTAGAATTCCTCTTCTCCTTTCTGCATGAATCCCTGGAAAAGGGGCTATCCTTGTGTTCTGTTTTTTGTAGTCATTTCTGCTGGAAGAAATGTCTTTTTGAACTCACCCTCTTTTGAGGTTATAAATCCGTGTGTTGTAAATAAATAATGTTTTGAGGGCATGAGGTAGTATACCAAACCAGCCCGTTGATGATATCCAGCCACGAAAAGGAAAGTATTCTGAGGCCCGGGCTATCTCATGCTTCCTCGTTTAAAAAAAAAAACTTTTTTTGAAAATCAAAGACGTTCCACAATTTCTTCAAAAAATGTCTTAAGTGGAAGAAGACAATGAAAAAATCCATATCTCATTTTGTTTTTTTGATCAATTTACCCTATGTTTCAGGAATAATCTTGCGACTTGCGAGGGAGTTAGTACGGTCCAGCCTGATGATGTAGATATTGACGGCAGCGATTTTGATGATTCAAGCGATGACCCCGCTGAAATCCAAAGAAATTGGGAGCAATATGAACAAATCAAGTCCCTTACAACCGAAGATACTGTTACTATCAATTTGGGTGGTACTCAAGAGCCAAAAGAAGTGAAGATTGGGGCCAACCTTCCCGAAGAGAAAGCCACACGTTTGATCGCTCTCCTCAAAGAGTATCAAGACGTCTTCGCATGGTCTTATTCTGATATGCCAGGACTGGACCCTCGGATTGTTGAGCACAGTTTGCCTACCAATCCCGACATGCCTCCCAAAAAGCAAAGGTTACGAAGGACCAAACCCGAACTGTCGAAAAAGATCGAAGAAGAAGTGATGAAGCTGTTGAAAGTAGGGTTCATCGAAGTTTCGCAATACCCTGATTGGGTAGCGAACATCGTACCAGTGAAGAAGAAAGACGGTCGAATTCGAGTTTGTGTGGATTACCGCGACTTGAACAAGGCCAGTCCAAAGGACGACTTCCCGCTCCCCCATATAGATATCCTTGTGGATAGCACTGCTGGTTTCGAATTATTTTCTTTCATGGATGGATTCTCTGGGTACAACCAGATAATGATGAATGATGAAGACAAGGAGAAGATGGCGTTCATCACTCCATGGGGGACCTTTCACTACAGGGTTATGCCTTTCGGTTTGAAGAATGCTGGGGCAACATACCAACGTGCTATGGTCACTCTCTTTCATGACCTGATGCACAAAGAAATTGAAGTCTATGTCGACGACATGATTGCCAAAACCAGGTGCGGAGAGAACCACATTGAAGCTTTGAAGAAGCTATTCAGCCGATTGCGTGAGTTCAAATTACGACTGAACCCTGCAAAATGCATATTCGGGGCGACCTTTGGTAAGTTACTCGGATTCATCGTGAGTAGCAAGGGGATTGAGGTCGACCCCTCGAAAGTCAAAGCAATATGTGAGTTGCAACCCCCGTCCACAGTTAAGGAAGTCAGAAGCCTTTTGGAAAGGTTGAATTACATTGCTCGGTTCATCTCCCAACTATCTGAGACTGCGCGGCCTTTCTTCAAACTCCTTAGGAAAGGCGCTCAAATCAACTGGGATGAAGATTGTCGGGAAGCATTTGAAAAGCTTAAGCAGTATTTGATGAGTCCCCCGGTACTAATCCCACCAGTTCCAGGGCATCCTCTAACTCTCTATTTAACGATTCACAGTGAATCATTAGGAGCTCTATTGGCCCAGAGCCACCCCGACGATGGAAAAGAACGAGCCATCTATTATCTGAGTAAGAAGTTCACCGTTTCGGAACAGAATTATTCCGAATCAGAAAAAACATGCGTCGCATTGGTGTGGGTGTTGCATAGACTCCGACAATATACTTTACACCACTAGACGTTCCTTGTAACTGAAAACGACCCTATTCGGTATCTGCTTAACCAACCAGCATTAGTGGGAAAATTAGCTAAATGGCAGATTCTAATTTCAGAATTTGACATCCAAACGTAATCGCAGAGGTCAGTGAAAGGCCGGGTGATCGCTGATATGCTGGCTGAATGCCCTGGGGAAACGCATGAGGATGGTCTTCCAGATGATCGCATTTTATCAACAGAGGAACACACATGGACCATGTTTTTCGATGGAGCAGTAAACCTATCTGGCTCTGGCACTGGGGCAGTCTTGATATCCCCAGATGGGCAGCATTATCTTGTGGCCGCGAAATTGGTGTTTCCTTGCACCAATAATATAGCCGAGTATGAAGCATGTATTCTCGGTTTACAAGCAGCAATTAATATGAAAATATCCAAACTAAAAGTATTCGGCGATTCTGCCTTAATTATACTCCAGACTGTGGGTGAATGGAAGACTAGGGATACTAAACTAATACCCTATCGTGACTATCTGGAGGAATTAGTTTCAGAATTCAACGAGATCTCGTTTGACTACCTATCTAGATCTCATAACCAATTCGCCGATGCACTGGCTACATTATCATCCATGTTGCAGGTTACCAATGGTTTGGAAATAGAACCTCTGAAGATTGAAGTCCTAACCAGACCGGCCCATTGCATGACCTTGACTGAAGAACCTGATGGTAAACCATGGTACTACGATATCATGAATTACATCAAGGAGCAGCAGTTCCCTGAAGGGATTAGCTCTATAGACAGAAGGTACATAATGAAGATGGCGACGAAGTTCTTCGTCAGTGGTGAAAGTTTGTACAAGAGGTCCTATGATTCTATTTTGCTAAGATGCGTTGATGCAACCGAAGCAACACGAATTATGCAGGAATTGCATGAAGAAGTATGCGGTCCACACATGAATGGACACATGTTGGCTAGGAAAATAACAAGACTAGGTTATTACTGGCTTTCCTTATAAAGCGATTGCATCCGATACGTTCGAAATTGTTACCGTTGTCAGATCCATGGAAACAAGATAAATACCCCACCAACTGAATTACATCAGTTATCTGAGCCATGGCCATTTTCAATGTGGGGCATCGATGTGATCGGCCCAATTAATACGAAAGCATCAAATGGACATCGCTTTATCTTGGTCGCAATTGATTATTTTTCCAAGTGGATCGAGGCTACGTCATATGCCAATGTCGCTGCTCGGAATGTGATGAAATTCATCAAGCGAGATATAATCGCCCGTTATGGCGTCCCTGGAGCCATAGTTACAGATAATGGGACGAATCTGAACAACAAGATTGTTGATGATTTACTTAGTGAATTCAAAATCCGCCATTTGAATTCGTCTCCTTATCGTCCCCAAATGAACGGAGTTGTTGAGGCTGCCAACAAAAACATCAAAAAGATCTTAGCCAAAACTGCTGAGAACTACCGAAATTGGCATGAAAGATTGCCTTTCGCATTAATGGCTTACCGAACATCAATTCGGACATCTACCGGGGCAACCCCATTTTCCTTGGTGTATGGCATGGAAGCAGTCCTGCCTGTTAAGGTAGAAATCCCCTCACTGCGGGTATTGTCCCAAGTGAAACTGTCTGATGCAGAATGGAAGAAGCAAAGATTGGAGCAGCTGAATATGATTGATGAAAAGCGATTGAAGGCTCTTTGTCATGGTCAATGCTATCAACAGAGGGTAGCCAGATCGTTCAACCGGAAGGTACGCTCTAGACACTTTGAAGCAGGCGATCTTGTCCTAAGAAAGGTGCTACCACTACCCCCTGAGCTTGGAAGTAAGTTCGCTCCTAACTATAAGGGTCCCTATGTCGTGAAAAAGACACTCCCGGGAGGAGCTTTGATTCTGACTGAAATGGATGGACGCCAATTCTCCAACCCGGTCAACTCGGATGCTGTGAAGAAGTACTACCCTTGAAATAACTTCTATGTCTCAACTTATAACAAGGGAATTGGCAGAAAAGTTATTGACAAGGACATTCTTGGTGGCAAATCTAACCGGAAAGGATTTCGCACATGACAAAGTGACTTCAAGGCCGATCCTGACAATCATGGAAGTCTCAATGGTAGTCACGCCCATGTCCGTCAAAGACCTTTAAAGCAGAAATTAGCTTTGCTGCGAAGTTCCCCATGCAAGCAATTGGGCATGCCTGTGCAATCAGGAATCGGAGCATCCACGAGAAACTTCTCAACATGCCGGAACCGCATGGACACAGCATGCGTTGACAATAGAACCCTCCATTTGGAAGCACCTCTAACTATAGAGGATTTCATTCGAGTTTCGAGACCAAGAGTATGGAGGAGTAGACTGAAACAGAGAAGGCTGAACAAAGTAAAGAGGAGAAAAGACTTTGCTAGCTTTGAAGGCAAAATGGAAGAAGGGTAATTTGTATCGTTCTCAGTTTACCCTCAATCCTCTCATTTCTAATATAAACTCCTGCTTGTGTCAGAAGGGAATTATCAACATCCGAGAAAACTCAAGGAGTTGTCAATTTAATCACGAAGGGTAATGTTGTATCGTTCCCAATTTCTGTCCCTCAAAGAGCCGTTCATTAACACGGTCTTTCTTATTACCTTGCAGGTTTGCCCTACTGTTGCAGCATAGGTAAGTATCTCTTTCTCTAAAAAATTCTCTCATACGAGTACAAAGAAACAAAGGAGGAGGAAACATGTTGAAGCAAACAAATGTTTAACCTTCCCCCAAGTGCATTGCATGTCTTTTGGAAAGAATTTCGCATGGTAATTTTACCTGTTTAATTCACCAATTCCCTGTGAAAATCTTGACAATTCGACGAATGGTGTCGAACTGCTCCAATGTATTGAACGAGGTGTCTCAGGATGATGAGAGGCAATCCTTAGTCTATACACATTCTCACGTACCAAACCCATATAAGATGAGCGGAAAGGTTCCACTTCTACAAGGTAAAGGGGTTTCTCGCATAAGGTACGGTAGCCAAAATGACAAGAGGCAGTTCATTTCTCTACCCCATACACTATTGTTTATCCTTTGCTTAACCATTTGAGCCCATACACTCGGAGGTTCCTTTTAAATTACCCCTGTCAAGAACCACCCCACATTGGGGCAGCTTGAGGTAAATTAGCATCACAGGGAGAATTCAAATTCAGAAGGAGCAAGAAGAGCATCCCTCCCTTTCGATCACCGCTCCCGTGGCTTCGGCCTCGTCGTCTTCACGAGTCCGGCGGTCCTCGACAGAGTCTTCCAAGACAAGCACACCATCGACGGCCGGACAGTCGAGGCTAAGAGAGCTTTGTCAAGAGAGAAGCAGCAAACTAAAGCTTGTCCAAAATGCCAACATCTTATTGATAACAGTGATGAGCAAGACAAGAAGGATGAGGAGTTTGTAATATCTAAAATTTTCTATGATCATCAGCTGCAACAGCTCGCACAAGGTGAAAAGATGAATAGAAATTTTCTTGCTCTCATTTGCATTAATCTTTGAGTGTTTTTATTGCAGATGAACTCTCACAATAATTTAAGTGCCCTAGGATGACGAAGAGCGGTTCTTCTTCTATCCCATACACTCATATCCCTTGCTAGCCCAATTGAGCCGGCGATTTCATTTCGTACCAACCCAGTTGGTGATCATCCCCCACACCGGGGCAAAGCAAAAGTCACCACAACTTGAGCATCAGGGTTTAAAGTACCGAATCAAGATGAAGACTCTAACAGCCTAATAACATTGTTCTGCTCAAACTTGTTTAGGCTAGTCCTGACAATACCTAAAGAGCAGCAAAAAATGCTGAAAACTTGGGGCATGAAAAAGCAGTGTGTCTGATAAAAGCAAGGCCAATGCCCATGAATAAAAAAACGAAGAAAAAGAAAAAGGAGAAGAAGAAAAACGATGAAAAAGACGACCCCAAAGGGTTAAACTTGAGTTCTTCTTCGATACAAATTCCTACTTTAGGAACTCTGTCTTGACAAAGATCTGTCACATGATAGATGAAGACGAAACTATTCTTAAGAAAGCAATTGGAACAGAGATAGAATGGTATCCAGGAAAATGCTTGACGCAGAAGCTCCTCAAAAAAAAGTTGTCAAAGAAGCTAAAACACGGGATTACCCAGGGAGTTTTCCAAAAAAGTCCCGACGGTGGAGAAGAAGGCTGGTGACAACACTAAGATGATCACCAATTTTCACCCTTACATTTTTGAGCCTAACGATCCTTTCGTTTCTCAACCTGTGAACTGAGCCTACGTTACATCCCTCATGAAGTCTCTTCTGATTAGGGCACTTGATTTAACGTGGAATTTCAAATGTTTATAAACAACGCTCGAGAGAGTGCGAGCAAGACTGTTTCTATCTCGTTTTGCAGGGTTCTTGACTTGTAAACCCGGAGATGATTGCAGAATATTTTCATTCATGGCCTTGACTTGGACAGTCACCTTTGTTAAGCCATTGACCAAGCCTACATTACGACCTTGAAGAAGACCTCTCAGATTGGCAGCGTCGTACCGCTTGCGAGAAAACTCAGACCCTTGTGGATGTGATAACGATCAGATTGAGTATTTTCGATGTTCCCGCATTAATGGACGGGACAAATAGCCCTTTTCAATGAGAGCGAGTGGAAAGTCCTTTCTGACTGAGGATCCCTCGTTTAGCATCTCGAGAGGTCCACATTCCAAGCGAAAATTGTCTTGATTGACCCTCAGTGGATTTTTGGTGATGCAAACATGGTAAAATCATTATGCATGAACTTTCAAATACATATTCTGGAATAGCCCAGCTTGTCTATCCTTGATGAATGCATGCATGTTTGCGCTAACCCTCTTTGACAGGTAAAATATCCTCAAAGACTCAAAGAACATATGACCTTTGGAGCGTCTCCAAAGATGTCACAAAAATTTCTTCTGTTCCCCAAGTGGAATTGACACAGCATGCTTTTGCAGCTCAGAGTTCTAATCCCCAGTGATAGAACACGAAAATTCGGGTGCTGGAGAAGCCCTCATTATCATCACAAAAGAGATGCCCTGAAAAAGGTCGGGTATTCAGCAGATGATACATCAAACCTCCGGGTAAGAAATCCCAGGTATTTCATCAGATTTCTTTTCAAACTACCCAGAAGGTAAACATGGTGTTTCTTTGAAAAAGACAAGCATCTTGACTAGCTGGTCAAGATATTTTATACGATATTCAAGAATAGCATGAGTTGTCTATTTCTCCGATGAATACGTATGTGTGTGTACAAACAAAAACTTGTCTGACAGGAGACACGCCCTTAAGAGGCAGGAACGTGCCCAGGTAAGTACATTCTACCCGTGCCTGGTTCCAAAAATCATCATGTACCTACGATTGTTATGGTACCCTCTGAACATTGGATTGACCCCTTTTGTTCACCCTCTGAACATCGGATTGACCCCGTTGTTCACCTTCTGAATCTCGGATTGACCCCGTTGTTCACTTTCCTGAGCATGGAACTGACTCCCTCTGTTCACATCAAATCCTCGGGCGAGGATCCCCAGGTACTTAGACAGACAAAATCCAGTCAGTCAAGGCGACCGAAGAAAGGTTCGGGTCCTAGACAGACAAAATCCAGTCAGTCAAGGCGACCGAAGAAAGGTTCGGGTCTTAGACAGACCAAATGAAATCCAGTCAAGGCGACCGAAGATAGGTTCGGGTCCTAAGCAAGCGATTTCCCCAGTCGAGGCAACCGAAGGTAGATTCGGGTCCGAGACAAATGAAATCCAGTCAAGGCGACTGAAGATAGGTTCGGGTCCTAGGCAAGCGATTTCCCCCAGTCAAGGCGACCGAAGAAAGGTTCGGGTCCGAGACAAACGAAATCAAGTCAAGGCGACCGAAGAAAGGTTCGGGTCCTAAACAAGCGATTTCCCCAGTCAAGGCGACCGAAGAAAGGTTCGGGTCCTAGACAAAAGCAATTTCCGTCAAGGCGACCGAAGATAGGTTCGGGTCCTAGACAAACCATTTTTCCCGTCAAGGCGATCGAAGACAGGTTCGGGTCCTCGACACACAATATCAACTATCTGGAATTACTCTACCCTTCGGAAAGGTAAGTAGCCCCAGGTATATTTTTATTTGCTTTAGCATGCATCATCTTATATCGCATCATAAAAATGGGACTCCGGTCTCGCCAAAAATAACATTCGTTGAGCATGCATGGGCCAAATTTAGGTGCCATTTTATCTTTGAACGTAATCTCTACGAGCTCAATCTCTGCGAGCTCACCTTCAAAGAGGGGCAGCTGTTGACACCTATTTTTGATTTGCCCAAAATTAATTGCACAAAATTTAGGGATTAATCTTTTTTAATTCCTAAAACAAAGAATATTTCTATTTAAATGCATTGCATATAGACATTAGGCACATTTTGCATTAATAGGGTCTATTAGAATAAAATAAAAAAATTCTAAAAAAAATTAATTAAAAAAATTTTTAAAAAAAAAAATCGGATCGAGCCGGGCCAAGGCCAGCCCAGCCCGACCTTCTTTCTCTTTCCCCCTCCCGCGCGGGCCCCCGGCCCGCTCCCTTTTCTTTTTCTTTTCTTCCTCCCCGGGTGGCCCAGCCCATTCTCTTCTTTTTTTTTTTCTTCTTCCGCGCGAGCTGGGCCTGGCCCTGCCCAGCTGCCCTCTTCCTTCTTCCCCCCGTCGCTCTCACCGCCTCTGTTCACCTCTGTGCTCGACGGCAGCGTGACGCACGGCGGCGCTGCTCCTCGCCGTCGCTATCCGGTCAGAGAAGGGCCGGATGAGAACGCCGACGGGACTGGCAAGTCCCGTCCTCCCCGTCTTCCCGGCTCGCCCTTATCCCCTCCTCTCTCCCGGTTCTCTGTTCTCTCCTCTGCATCCCAGAACTGACACCCCCTCTGCACCGGCCTATGGCCACGGAATTCGCGGAGCCTAGGCCGGTGCAGGCCATCGTCACGCGGACGCCACGGAGAGGGAAGCCATCGTCCGTCGTCCGGCTATAAATAGCCAGAGAGAGAGAGAGAGCCCTGGTCGGCCATTTTCAAGAAAAAACAGAGCAGAGGGAGAGAGAGCGTGAGCCGAGAGAAAGAGAGAGATCGGGTGAAAATTTTCCGATATTTTGGCTTACAGGTGGAAGAATACTGCCGCAGGAGTGCCCCCCGGCGAGCCAAAGTCGGCAACGATCCACCGAGCCGACGTCCCCGACCGATTGGTCATTCTCGGCCAAAACAGAGCACCGGAGGAGAGGGAGAGATTGAGCGAAAATAGAGAGATAGAGAGTGAACTGAGAGTCCTCAGGCCGTGAGAAGGAAGCCCGTTGCCTCGCCAACGCCCCCCGACTAGCCGGAAGCCTCCCAGACGCGCCGTCGACGGTGAGCTCTCCCCCCGGCCCGAACCGCTCTGTTTTCCCCTGTTTTTGCTCCCGGTTTGGCTGGGACCCGCGCCGGCCGTTTCGCGTGAGTCCCGGCCCATACCGCCGTCCCCCGCCGTCCGTGCATCGTCGTCAAAGGTAAGAACAGGTGTCCCTTGGACGGCGAGGCCTCGAAACAGGTCAGGATTCCCCTTTTTTGCGCTGCTCATCGTCTGTTTGATAAAATGCCTCAAAGAGGCAGTTTTTTAATTGCCTTGCCGGCCGGCGAGCGGCGGTCGGACGGTGACCCCAGGCAGCCGGTGAGGCTCGGTGAAGTTCCCAGAAGCCGATTTGGGGGCGGTGTTGGCTTGGGTAGGCCAGCGAGCGGCCGATTTTTGGTTTCTCCGGCGCCCGCGACCGTCGGTTCGGTCTGACCCGGTTCAGTTGACCCAACCCGGTCAACGCCCCAGGTCGGATCTGTTGACTCGGGTCGGTCCGACCGACCCGGTTCAGTCGATCCAACCCGGGTCAACGACCGGGTCGGATCCGTTGACCCGGGTCAGTCCAGCCGACCCAGTTCAGCCGATCCGACCCGGGTCAACGCCCCGGGTCGGTTCCGACCCGGTCCGGATCCGTTTTTTTTTTTTTTAAATTAAATTAAATTAAAAATTTAAAAAAATTTAAAAAAATTAATTTTTTTTTCTTCTTTTCTTTTTTTTTTCTTTTTCCTTCCCTTTTTTTATTTTTATTTTTTATTTTTATTTATTAAAGAAAATTTCGTATTTTATTTTATTTTTTTTATTTATTTTTATTTTTTTTAAATTCAAATTTTTTTATATGATATATTTGTTGTTTTAATTGTGTGTAGTATTAATATACATATTTTTTGTCTTGTTTAAATTAGACAAGCCTGAGAATTGCGCGGTAATATTTTGCATGTTAGTTTTTATTATCGCTGTATTATTATGCATGATTTTAATACAATCGCATGAGTTGTTGTGTTTTGAATGTCATCTGACTTAGTTAAGGTTAGAACCTTAAGCTGCATGAATTGTTGTGTTCCTGACTGCTGATCGTTCCTGATTATGCACTCGCTTGATCACCTCACATATTAGGAGAAAGGTCCTAAAATCAATCCAAATTGCCTGACAAATGTTTTCAAAAATGAACAGGGTAAAATGGTACCGAAAGGGCATTAGTTATCCAACTAGTGTAACCAAGTCCCCGAACTCATTTAATCTCTGGTTCGTAGGAATAGGGTGATTCTCCCATCACCCTATTTGGGTTTCTAATCGACCCACCCCAAATCGATTAGTGGCGACTCCTTGGTATAAACCACTTGCATGTTAAATACTTAAACCCTAAGTCGCGATATGGTATGGGCTTGGGAGGGTCCGAGTTGAGTCCCGAACCTAGATTTAGCACGTACCAGGCGAGCCCCCCCTTTTTTGCATGTTCGATAAAAAAAGGGAGCTCGGGAGTTCGGTCGCGACATCCTTTCTCAACTTTCTTTAAAGAAACATACCTTTTTTACTATTTTGGATATTATTATCAAGGCTAGGTTTAGTTAAGGGTGGGGAAAATTACTAATTTAATACTGTACAGATTCCAACGTAGTTATAAAGTTTTCAATTGATTAATGTTGTCCTAAAACCTTGCTCCAAATTCCACTGTAATCATGCTCATCAATTTTTGCCTGAAAATGTTGATGTGGTATTCCAGTCATCACCGACCGTTCTATGAGCTCGACTGGCAATTTACGTATACAAATTTTATTCAAAACGAAATCCTTTTGAGTTATTTTATTAATTTTTTACTTTTTAAAATGTGTTTATATTCTTTTTTGTTTCTTTTCCTTCCCTGTTATCCCTCTTCCCATTTCCTTTTTTCTTTTCTTATCCATTAACACCAGATCAAACCTATTTCGATGAGCAGGTCCTAGGTTCCAAAAATTGGGTAACCTAGAACCTGTAACAAGTTTTTGTGTTTCTCTTAGTTTATGTCTTTGCGCAATCCTGTGGTATTTCATTGCGTCCAATGATAAGTATATAATCTTAAGCCAACAGTCTGACCTTCCATTTTATGACTGAGACTTTTACTATGTTAATGTTTCATATTCTTTATGTGTATAAATATAAGTTGTGGTTAGTCGATTGTAGCAGCAAGTGGTGGTCATTGAAGGTTTCAAAAATTGAGGAACTTGTTTCGACGGGCAAGTTCCAGGTTCCAAAAATTGGGTAATCTAGAACTTAGAACAAGTTTTTGTGTTTCTCTTGGTCTATGTCTTTGTGCGATCCTATGATATTTAATGGTGTCCGATCTAGTCTGACCTTCCATTTTATGACTTAGACTTTTACTAAGTTAATGTTTCATATTTTTCGTTTGTATAAATATAAGTCGAGATTAGTGGATTGTAGCAGCAAGTGGTAGTCATTAAAGGTGATAATTCACTGCAATTATTCAATTAATAATACAAGTAGAACTTGGGTAGACCCTATAACCAACCCTAGAACCTGTGATAGGGTAAGTTTCAGGTTCCAAGGTATACAAGGTAAGTTCCAAGTTTCAAAAAATGAGGAACCTGTTCTAATGAGAGGTTCCAGGTGGAACTTATACAGAACATGGAGCCGCTCACCTCTATACATTACTTTACAAATATGGCTTATGAAATGAATTATAAAATGATTTGAGAAATACTTTATGTTGAGCTGAATTAATGATAGGTAGTCGCAAATGTCATCCAGAATAAAAAAAAAAGTGATGTTGTTACTTGAGAATCAAGTAGTAAGCGTGTGATGGCAAGGGTGGCGTAGGAGCAGAGGAATAGTCCAACGTAAGTGCAATCTAGTGTCAATTTTCGAGATGCCACTAGTCACCAAATTTGAATTATTCCACTTTTGAAAATCCTAATTATTAAAGTATTATCCCATATAGGTTGACAACGGATCCTAGATACTCTTTATATTCATGTGGTTTCTCTCTATTTATCAATTTAAGCTTTTGCGTTAGATTTTATAACATGATATCAGAGTAGGAGGTTCTGAGTTCAAATTTTTTGAGCCTCTAAAGCTTAAGCTTTTAGAATGTGCGTGCGCGTGCAGATTTTCTTGACAACGGGCCTTTATATTCATGTGATCTCTCTTCACCGATCAGTTTAAGTTTTTGGGTTGGATTTTCTAATATTAGCAAAAATTGGCAACATTGGGCAACAAAATGATATTCTTTTTTTATCATAATTTTTCAATTGAAACAAATGGCCATATTTATGTTTTCTAAGAAAAAGGAAAAAAAAATATGCCGAAGATGTTGAGATTAGAACTTGACATCACTTGAAAATGCTTTTGGCTCATCTTATTTTAAGATCATAAAGCCAATGACATTATGTGATCAATGTTGTCTTTGTTCATCAACATTAACCATGCATAGATCGGTTAAAAGCAAACAATATAGATATTATATCCGATCATTTAATTAAATAAGTAGATTCAAGAAGATAAATAAAATGATTTACTTATATTTGGATTTAATTATAAGACTGTCGAAAAGCAAAAAATATATAAGTTTTAAAATCATATCAACGTTAGGATTTCAACATTTTCAGACAACTTACTTAATATAAACCCAGCCAATGTAAAAATAGTAGACTATATATGATATACAACATGATAGTTAACTATATTTGGTCAACCAAGCACATGAACTGAGCAGGGATTTGAAAACCCTAATTTGGGATGGAAATCTTCAAACCCGAAATTTCCATGCACCTTCTTAGAGCTGAGACGATTGCGCCTTTGGTCCAGTTTGGTGGGCCACACACGTGAAGAATCTTAATTTTGTCCGAACGCGAAGAATGGTCCTGATTGAAGGACTTTCTGACAATAGACAATTATGGAAAGGAAGAACGTTGAAATTCCGCCAATCAAGGAATAGCTTTCAGTTGACTTGACTAGAGAATGCAAAATTGCTGTTTCGGTGGTGCTCCGCCGTTCGCGGATTTCCAAAATCCCGTTTCCGAATAAAATTGAATTTCGTATGTGGATGGAAATACGCGACGTCGGTAATAAATTTGAAATGTGGATAACGAACCCAATAGTATATTATCACTTGCTATCTTTTATTTTACAAGTGAGTGCGTAAATGTTCGTAAGTTACCAACGAAATGAAGATTTTATCATTCAGGAATTCAGCAGTAAATTGCCGCTTATTTTAGGTTCTACAAGTAGGCGCATGACTTTTTGCAATTTGTTGATTGAAATAACATTTCTACCATCCACAAAATCCAATAGCAGTTACCACTTATTTTTAGATTTTAGATTTTAGATTTTGTTAGTAGACGCGTAGGTAATAGTAAATTAGCACTTTTTTTTTATATTTTATAAGAAGGCACACAACTGTCTGTAAGTTATTAATGAAATAACAATTTTATCCACAAGCTCAATAGTAAATATATAACATAGGTGGTAAATTATTAGAACATTGACAATCACAAGTCCCAAACATTGTTGCACAATCAAGTCAATTTACTTAATCAATAGGTAGCAAGGCGGACGATTAACCACTGTTATTCAAAATTTATGAATGGTGTTATAGATTTATTATTGAACGGAAACTATTCCATATGGGTCAATCAGAGTGTTAGACACTTCATCGTGATTCTTAGACGACTCATCGTGACGAGAACAAGAAAGAGTACGGGTTTCGATGGCATTTTCCTTCTGTCCTACTATACAGGGCATTGTTTGTAATAGCTACTTTTCAATTTTCCCCAGTTTAATATTTTTTGGGCTACAAAGAGGATAATGTTTTGGAGGATTTTGGTCCGTGAAACACAATACGGGACACTGTTCTATGCTGTTGAATTTGGGAAAGAGTTGGCAATTGTAAAAAGCCATTGGTAGCGAAAATTGACCGGTGACTTGCTTGGTTTGTCATACATTAGTAACGTAAAACCACTTTTACAAAAGTACCGGCGTTATTTGATTCTTTAAAGTTATCGATTATTCTAAAATTTACCAACATTTATTTTCTTAAGCCGCCAGCGTGTTAAAGTTACTAATTGTCATGCGAAACTGCCAACCTTAATTTGAGTCGCTTAGCAACATTTATTTTAATTTTCCAATTTGCCAACCATTTCAATAGTTTATATGAATTCGATTAAGTCAAATACCAACATGATAAACTTACCACACAAGAGTTTAGTAGCTTCGTGGGTTGGTAGATTATTGGAACCTTTGGTGATTAATAAATATTCAAATAGCCAAGTTGAAACAAATGAACAGGACTTCCTTCTCCTTTATTTCTACAAGAACTGAACAGGCAAGAGCAGATTTATATGATGTTCAAACAGCTTTGGAACTTCAGCCTTTCGACCAAAGCTTGTTTGATAGGGAAGCCGAGCTCTTACAAACCTTCTCTTCTTTAAGACAACAGGAGGAATCTTTCTTCAGACAAAAATCCAGAATACGTTGGCTTAAAGAAGGAGACCTCAACACCAAATACTTCCACCATTTTGTCAACAAAAGGCGGTTGCATAACCGTATTCTCTCTGTCTCCACCAGTGATGGGACCTTATTATCTGACCCTCCTGCAGTCATTAATCACATTGTCAGCCACTATCAAGAACTGCTCAATGGTACTCCCGCTCCTTCTCAGGCATCCATATGTGAGATAGGTGACTTCTTAGGCCGAGTCCTGGATGATAACCAGAGGATCTACCTATCACAGCCGGTCTCTGATGGGGAAATTCAAGCTACTCTCTTTTCTTTGGCCAAAGGCAAAGCGCCTGGGCCGGACGGCTACAATGTTGAATTCTTCAAAACCTCCTGGGAAATCATTGGTCCTTCCATTCTCAGGGCGGTTAGTGAATTCTTTGAGTCTGGCCAGTTGCTTAAAGAGATAAATACCACCATTTTAACCCTAGTGCCAAAGACTCCTAATGCATCCGCCATGACGGACTTTCGCCCCATTGCATGTTGTAACACACTTTATAAATGCATTTCAAAAATCTTGGCTAGACGGATTGCGCACGTCCTACCATCACTGATTAGTCCGTTCCAAACGGCTTTCGTTAAAGGACGCAGAATTAGTGATAATATCATGATTGCCCAGGAGCTCTTTGCGGACTTCCATCATGAGGCTTACACCCCCAAATGCGCCATTAAAGTAGATTTCCAAAAGGCCTTTGATACAGTTGATTGGAGATTCATTGAAGCGACACTCAAGGCCTTTAACTTTCCTGACCAGTTCATCAAGATGATAATGGCGTGTATCACTACTGCTAAATTCTCCATTTCAATCAATGGGGAATTACATGGTTTCTTTGCCAGCAGCCGAGGTATTCGACAAGGCGATCCACTTTCGCCATACCTCTTCATTCTGACTATGGAAGTCTTATCTGGAATTCTTGAGAGGAGAACGAATGTTCCGGACTTTCACTGGTTCTGGCGCTGCAAAAAGCCACTCATTTCTCACCTCTTCTTTGCAGATGACGTTCTCCTATTCTCTGAAGCTCATCTCAGGTCGGTCGAAATAATCAAGGAATCCCTTGTTTTGTTCGCCAGTTGGTCTGGCCTTAACCCGAACAGTAATAAAAGCAACTTATTCCTCTCGGGAGGATCTTCGGCACTGCAAGCCCAACTACTGCAATGCCTTGGCTTTCAGCAAGGCACACTCCCCTTTCGATATTTAGGGGTGCCCATCATCTCGTCTAGAATGCGGAAAGAAGACTGCAAGATATTAGTTGATTCCATAACAGCACGGGCACGTTCTTGGACACAACGTTTCCTATCCTTTGCGGGAAGGCTGCAGCTCATCAAATCTGTACTCGCACTCCATCCAAGTGTATTGGGCTAGTATTTTCTCCCTCCCAAAAGCTGTCTTGCACAAAATTGAGACCATCTTGAGACAATTCCTATGGAAAGGCCCTGACCTGGGCACTGGGGGAGCCAAGGTAGCATGGTCTACTGTCTGCTTACCCAAAGACGAAGGAGGCCTTGGGATTCGGCGATTGGTTGACTACAATCGAGCAATGACGTATAAACACATATGGCTCCTTTTCTCAGACAAGGAATCAATGTGGAGTAAATGGATACACACTGTTTTCTTAAAAAAGTCTAACTTTTGGTTAGTATCCAAGCCGACATTTTGTTCCTGGACATGGAAGAAAATTCTTGATTTGAGACATTCTGCTCGAACTCTATTTCGATGGGAGATAGGAAATGGCCACTCTGTCTCCTTCTGGTTTGACTGGTGGCACAACAAAGGCCCCCTCTACCTTATCTTCAGCAATGCAGACATCTATCAATCGCGAATCCCCCGTGAAACAACGGTTCGGGAATTCTACGATTGTACATGGCAGGACTCAAACACACTTGGCACTATATTGAGCTGGCCTGATCCACCGCCCGTCCTTGATGATGATGCCCCGGATAGGCTGGTATGGACTCCACATCCCTCGGGCTCCTTCTCAGTAATGTCTGCTTGGAACCATATCAGGAGAAAAGGCAATCCAGTTACTTGGCACTCATTTATCTGGGACCACCATATTGCTCCCAGACATGCCTTTCTCTTATGGATTATTACACTCAACCGGCTGCCTTCCCAGGTATTCCTCCTGCAAAATCGAAGGATTGACACTGCACTTTGTGTCTTCTGTGGTTCTAGGCCGGACTCGGTCAACCACCTCTTTTTTGAGTGCCCTTCTACACGTAGACTGGCATCCTTCTGGGCGACAAAATGCAACCTTCCATGGCGCAATCGACCTTGGCAAGACCTTATTTTATGGGCAATGAAGACTTGCGGTGGAGATTCCTTTGCGCACCGCCTCTCCCGATTTTCCCTTGGCGCGCTAGTCCATCTTATCTGGACAGAGAGAAACAATGCATTATTCAGAAACAAGAGCGTATACACTCCGGGTATGCGCAAGCATCTTCTCAAAGTAGTCAAAGACAAGGCCATATCCTTTGGGAAAGTTCAGGATACTCCTAGGAATCGTGCCCTACAGAGGAAATGGGAGCTTCCGCTCTCAATCTTTGAAGCGAACTGGATGCCTGGGCTTTAGTTATTACGATCTTCTAGATTTGTTTACTCTAGCCTCTGTCTTCTTGTATAGTCCTCGCGGAACCACCTTTGACCTCGTCTGGACATCTCCATGTCCTAATTGGGTCACAGGCTGGTTTTGGCTTTAGGTTGTATTGGTTTAATGAAAAGTAATATATACATTTACCTTTACCAAAAAAAAAATAAATATTCAAATAAAGGTTGGTGACTGAGTTTAAATAAAGTTAATAATTTCATGTAAAAGTTTATAATATTGAGTTCCACCGATAAATGAGGGTAATTATGGGAATAGTTGGTAATTTAAAATGAGTTGATAGTTTCTTAGGCAAATTCGATCCATTGGTGAGCTCCCAAATAATTGCTTGTAATATATCTCGACAATATGGAATAATGAAGTAAATGTTGATAAGTAGAGCCCAATAAGAGTTGGTAATTTCGTATGAGACTCGGTTTGTGAAGTTACACAAATATGTTTTGGTAAACTATTTAAAGGGTGAGGCTATTTCCATCCCATTTTGGCTAAGACACTACTTTCCAAATGTCTTTACATTAATCACCTTTTGACCACCTAAGGTAATCACCTATCTTAAGTACAAAATTTAATTTGTAGTATGAGATTTATATATTATAGACTGTAGATTATAGATGTGCACAGATAAATTTATAGGTAAATTCATAACTTGAAAAAACAAGTGGATATTACCCTACACAAATTTCACAATTCTTATTTAATTATTAATAGAAACATCATACAACAATAATATATAAGAGAAAAAAAAATAAAACTCTTCATCGGTGAGATTTATTGATTTCTATATCAAACTACATCCAAATTAATAAGATATAAGGAAAATTGATGTGGCTATATTATTTTAGAAATATCACACTAAATTAAATGAGATGATTAGGTTTTTTTCTATTTAATGTATAGTAACATGTCTAATTAATGTTACGGAAGTAGGAGGGAATGGAGCTTTGTGATGGTGTGACTAAACTATACAAAGCTCCATTCTACCCAACTTTCTTATTATTTATAGATGTTAACTAATCATGGAAAAATTAAAGAAAATAAAAAACAACATTAGTCGGAGGAGATCACATGTAAAGTTGTAAACCTAATTGATCTGTGTTTCTTGGTCTTTGTTTTTTTTTGGCATTCTTTCACATAATATAACATTTCTTTTCCTTTCAAACCAAGGTGAAGCAATTTTCGTGCCCATTGAATTTAAATAGTTACTGGTGGAACTTGTTCTTTGATTATCTTGTCACATGATTCGAATCTAAACCCCTCAAGTACATTTCTATTGTTGAAATATTTAAAAGCAATGCTGGCATTTCGAGCAGCGCTACTATTACTATTCCAAGCACATGGGTTAAAGTGATCGTCATGAGATGCCTAGTAAGCCTGCCCAGGGATACAGCCCTCTAGTCTCACTGAAGTATTATTATGGGAATTGACCAGGAGGTTGCAAGTGTTGCGGAAGCCAAACGATCGAACAATAAATTTGACAAAACAGGAAAATAAATTGAACACTAGATTTACGTGGTTCGGTCATAGTGACCTACGTCCACGGGGAGAGCAGCACGGAATTCCACTATAGATTAAGCGATACAACAAAGATTACAACTACACTCGAGTCACTCAAACACTCTAAGTGTTTTCCAAGCCCCAATTACACCAAATAACGCATGTAGTGTTTAGTCCCACAATTCCTTACGAAATAATCTTTTAATCTCACGAAGGAATTATACACAAATCTTACCACAAGATTTAATCACTTCTAACACTTGAATTCTTGGTGTAATTCCACGAACAAATCCATGAACCCACTGTCAAGCACTCAGTTCGGCACTTCAGTTCTTCTCGGACATGGACGACATGAAGACCAGCTCTGCACTCTTCAACAATGCCCACGGCACACAAGCACTCACGAAAAGGCGCTTCAAGACAAGAAGTCCAACTTCAACAGGAAACTTATATATAAACTCCATGTATGTCCGAATCAAGGTCAAATTCAAAGTCCATGCGGACTTTCCAATTTAAGACTTTTCAGTGGCCGAACTCCAACACATACTAGGATAGCTAATTTCGTATATTTCCTTTTTCCTTTTTTTTTCTTGGAATCTTTATCCAACTTGGACTCTGACACTAAATAGGAAATATATATATTCGAACGTCTGTAAAATACCCAATTCGAAATATTTAGATTTTCGCTTCGGGCTCAAACTCGAGACATATTTTCAATAATCTCCACCTTGGCTCGACGTTTGAGTCAAGTCACAATCGCTTTGATAGAATTCGAATTTCGTTACTACTCTCCCACAGCCCCAATGGACTCAACTGCCACAAACATCTTTCAAGTCCAAGCTTCGCTTGGACTTCACCATAGCCGTGGACCTCATCAGAATACCAACTCGACATGCACCTTTAACCGCTCCACAAGGATTTTCCGACACAATCTCCTCAATCGCAGATAAAGCAAAACCATTGTATCCATATCTGTTCGGAGATTGAATACGCACCTTGTCAATATCAGCAGTTACAGCAACCGTTGGCTCAATAGGCTCCACCTCGTTACAAGCACCATCTGTGTCGATTACTTCACTAGTACCCGCTACCTCAGGAGTTTTTGGTTGCAACTTCACCTCAAGCTGAACACCGTCCAGATCCGTATAAACAATGCTATTAACACTCCTAGCCAGAAGTACTGGAGACTCGTCAAATGTAACTTCTCTGCTGATAACAAGTGAATTTAATTCCGGGCACCACAACTTATAGCCCCGCTCACCTTGTGCATAACCTAGGAACATGCACTTTCTTGTCCTTCCTTCGAGCTTACCATCACTAACTCAAATATAACATAGACAACCAAATATTCTAAGAACAGAATAATCAGCAACGTTACCTGACCACACTTTTTCGGGAGTCCGACATCCAATCGCAGTCGATGGGGATCTATTCTTCAGGTAGCTCGCAGTACTAAGCGCATCCGGTAGAAACCTTCTAGCCATACCAGCACTAGAGAGCATTTTATGGGCCGTCTCTAGTAATGTTTTGCTCATCAACTCTACAACCTGCTGTGGTTCAATGGCACTAGTGCAGTGTTTCACTATGCCTTCCTTCATGCAGAATTCATTTAACAGCTCCGAGCAAAACTCCATGCTACTGTCAGTCCGCACATGCTTGATCTTCTTACCAGTCTCCTTTTTTATCAAAACTTTCAACTGCCTGATCCTATCAACAGCATCAAACTTGTGCCTAAGCACAAACACCCAAGTCTTCCTCGAGTAGTCATCAACAACTGTTAGCATAAATCTGGCACTCTTCCTCGAAGGAAACCACAACAACCTATGAACATTCAAGTGAATCAATTCTGCAATATCCGTGGTTTCTCTGACAATCGCACTGAACAGCACTTTCCACTGTTGATCTAAATCACAGCACTTGCATACATTCAATTCGTCAATCACATAACCACATAGCAAATTTCTTTTACTTAGAACCTTCAGGCTTCTCTCGCTAATATGCCCCAAACGCATATGCTATAATTCAGACTCTCGAACAGATGCATCCGACATCTCCGCAGCGAATTCCGTCACTGTTTCACCTTGAAGCTCATACAGGCCACTATGCTTGATTCCTTTCATTATCACCAAGGCACCTCGAACAACTTTCAAAAGTTCACATTATGAAGAATACTGACACCAAGCAAAATCCAGAGCACTCAAGGAAATCATATTTTTCTTCAACTCTGGAACATGCCTCACTCCAGTCAATGTCCACACGATACCATCATGCATTCTGATTCTAACATCACCAACACCTATAACATCGCATTCAGAATTGTTCCCCAACTGCACTTTACTACTATCCGTGCACTGATAAGTAGTAAACCAGTTCCTATTTGGTGTAGCGTGAAAAGAACAACCAGAATCCATAATCCATCCGCCAAACGACAAATCATCAGTGACAGACAAGATATAATCAGCATTATCCGAATCACCATCAGCTATAGCTGTAACATCATCCGCAGGATCAACTCTAATTCCCTTACCCTTGTCGTTTTTCAGCTTAAGGCAATCCCTTCTAATATGCCCCCTCTTGCCACAGCTCCAACAAACAATACCACTAGTCCTAGACTGACTTCGTCTATTCGAGTTCATACTCCTTTTACTAACACGTGTGCCAGTTCTTCCTTTATTTTCACCTACTAAAGTAGCAGATACATGTTCGCCAGATTCTCTTCTACGGATGTCCTCACTCAGAATTAAATCTCGAACACCATCAAACGTCAAACTTGTCGATCCAGAGGAATTACTAACAGCAGTAACAGTAGTATTCCAAGTATTAGGCAATGAGGATAATAGAATCAAAGCACGTACCTCATCTTCAAAGTCAATATCAATTGAACTTAATTGACTTACGATCACATTAAATTCATTAATATGATTAGCAACTGACGCACTTTCGCTCATCTTCAAATTAAACAGACGTCGCATCAAGTAGACTTTGTTGATCGCAGAGGGCTTCTCGTACATATCCGACATGGCTTTCATCAAACCCGCAGTGGTCTTCTCATTCACGATGCTAAAAGCGATGTTACGTGCCAACGTTAGCCGAATAACACCCAAAGCTCATCTATCTAGCAATTCCCAATCAGCTTGCTTCATCGTCTCTGGCTTCTCCCCAAATAAGGGCAAGTGTAGTTTCATCTGATATAGCTTATCCTCAATTTGCATCTTCCAAAAACCAAAATCTTTCCCATCAAATCTGTCGATTCTCACTTTTCCTTCTTCTGTCGCCATCGATTCGCTTCAACTTAAGCAAGCCTAGCTCTGATACCAATTGTTGCGGAAGCCAAGCGATCGAACAATAAATTTGACAGAACAAGAAAATAAATCGAACACCAGATTTACGTGGTTCGGTCGTAGTGACCTACGTCCACGAGGAGAGCAGCACGGAATTCCACTATAGATCAAGCGATACAACGGAGATTACAACCACACTCGAGTCACTCAAATACTCTAAGTGTTTCTCAAGCCCCAATTACACCCAATAACGCACGTAGTGTTTAGCCCCACAACTTCTCACGAAATAATCTTTCAATCTCACGAAGGAATTATACATAAATCTTATCACAAGATTTAATTGCTACTAACACTTGAATTCTTGGTGTAATTCCATGAACAAATCTACGAACCCACTGTCAAGCACTCAGTTCGGCACTTCAGTTCTTCTCTGGACATGGACGACACGAAGACCAGCTCTGCACTCTTCAACAATGCCCACGGCACACAAGCACTCACGAAAAGGCGCTTCAAGACAAGAAGTCCAACTTCAACAGGAAACTTTTATATAAACTCCATGTATGTCCGAATCAAGGTCAAATTCAAAGTCCATTTCCAATTTAAGACTTTTCAGTGGTCGAACTCCAACACATACTAGGATAGCTAATTTCATATATTTCCTTTTTCCTGTTTTTTTTTTCTTGGAATCTTTATCCAACTTGGACTCTGACACTAAATAGGAAATATATATTCGGATGTCTGTAAAATACCCAATTCGGAATATTTAGATTTTCGCTTCGGATTCAAATTCGAGACATATTTTCAACAGCAAGATTCTTCAATAATCTCGATAAGGATGTCAGGTTCCATAGTGGCACGAGCTACTTGTCGGAGTTCTTCGGGCAAGTGACCAGACACCACCAGAACAAATGGCACACGAGATGGATGGGGATCAAGTGTGCATGCATACTTTGGCAACCCTTGGTCCTCCATCTAGGCTACGGCTGCTTTCATTTTCTTAGTTTTTACCGTCATTCTAGCCTTTTTACCCATTTACGTGCATTATTGTCTCAACGACTAACCAACCTCATCAACTCAGTTTCAGAAACATATTTAGACCGTGTTCTACCCCAGGGAACTAGTCCATGACATAATTTAAAGTACGACGAAGAGCATTACATTTACTGCACGATTTAAAAATTCTAGAGAACTTACTAAATGCATGCGCCTCTGATTGTAATTAGCAGGCTATATTTCTTATACAACTTGATTGTCAACTTGAAAGCAGCAGCAATCACTAATCAGACCATTGATGAAGACTACGAGTCACCCGGGTTCCAATTGCACACGCCAAGCATGTGAATTCCATGCACCTTGTTAGAGGTGGGAAGATGGCACCCATGGTCCAGTTTGGCGCAGTACATATTTGAAGAAATTTTATGTTATTCAAACTTGAAGAATTTTCTTTATTCAGGGACTTTCCTAGCAATAGACATCCGGGTCTTGAATTTCTTAAGTCCAATCATCTTCTACTAGATGCACATCCTCAGTTCTGCTTCATAGACCATTGACAATTTATACTGAACAATCATGGAGAGGAAAAACTGTGAACTGACTCCAATCAAGCATAACGACCAAAGTTCAGTGAACATGATAACATTGCGAAAGTCTGAACAGCAAGTCATCCCAAAACTGATAATACACACGCCTCCATGGCTGGATAAATATTAGCGTACCACAAAAAACCCAGAAGCCGAAAACAAATCCGAGTGCCATGCTCATGTAAAACGACTTCATGCCAATCCAGCCATTGTCCTCACGACGTTCAGACCTTTGAGTTGGAACAGCATCAGCTTCTTCAGGATCGGTGGTGATTGAGCAATTGTCAAGTGGAAACCCGCATAGTCCGTTGTTACCTTCAAACGAACCTTCTGAAAATGTAAGAAACTGTTTGCTTGCTGGGATCATACCAACAAGTTGATTATAGGAGAGGTTCAGGAATGAAAGGAAGTTCAGATCTGAAAGGTGCACCGGTATTGTCCCATTGAGGTAGTTCTGTGACAAGTCTAGGGACTCGAGCTGCTGTACTTTTCCTAATGACGGGGGAATAGGCCCTGAAAGCACATTGTGTGACAGGTTGAGAAAATAGAGTGCTAGGAAATCTCCCAATGCTTCTGGTACTGGACCCTCGAATCTATTGCTCGAGAAGTCGATCAAGGTGAAAACAGTTAGGATCTTCATGAGTTCTATCTCCACACCTTTAAAAGTAACACTAACTGTGTCCTGATAATAGAGATTGCTCAATGAAAGAAACGGATATTGAAGATGGTCAAAGTGCGACTGAACCTTCATGGCCTCCCAAGACTTCAGGAAATCTTCAGGTAGCATACCACTGAAATCGTTGAAAGCTAGGTCAACAATTTGAAGCATCTTCCATGTGCCATTAGTGACTGGACAACCAATTTGCCCGTGGAATTTGTTGGAATGCAGCACGAGGACTCTCAGTGTAGATATGTTCTCCAATGGGCACGGGAATACATCCTTAATCCAATTGTTTCCAATGTCTAGCACCTCTAACATGGAGCATTTTGCCAACGAAATAGGGAGCTTTCCTGTCAAGAGATTACCATTAACATCCGAAGTCCTCAAGAGGCATGTACCTGGGAATGTATGCGGAATTCCTCCAGTCAGGTTGTTATTCCTTATGTTCAACACCTTTAGATTCTCCAACATTAAGCACTGAGGGATGGTTCCCATCAAATGGTTGTTGGAAACGTCAAGGACAGCGAGGTCCTGGGCTTGGCAGATTGATTCTGGGAAAGGGCCATGGAAATGATTGTTTGCGAGAGAGAAGAAAATTGTGGAACCTAGGTGTTTACCTATATCATTTTGAAGAACTGAACTGAAATTGTTACTCGAGAAATCCAGGTAGACACCATATGGTGGCAGAGGTAACGTTTTCCCCTGGACCTTGTTTCTGTGGAGGTCAATAACAGTCAGATTAGAAGAGAGATTAGGTAAAGGTTCTCCTAGTTTCTCGAAGAAATTGAAGGAAAGATTGAGATAAGAAATATATGCACTCTCCCACATCCATTTTGGTATCTCTCCTTGAATTTGATTGTCGGAGAGGTCTAGATAGGCTAATATGGCTAGATTTTCCAAGAATTCAGGTACTGAACTCAGCTGACAGGAAGCCAGCTTTAAAGTGGAGAGAGCAGGGAAACCGAACAAAGCTGAAGTGGAAGCAGTAGCATTAATAGACAAACGGTTGTGGGAAAGATCGAGATATGTGAGGTTCTTGAGCCGCTGAAACACATCAATGTGCAATGAGCCACTGAAATTATTAGAAGAAAGTGAGAGGTGGGTAAGCCCTCGAAGTTCAAAAACATACGCTGGTATTGGTCCCTCTAAATTGTTGCTGCTCAGATCATACACGTTTAGTTGACAGCAAGTGGCATTTAGAGACCCACTCAGCTCACCAGAAAACTGATTGTTGGAAATTTCTATTGCCTTAATTGAAGGAAGCGTAAAGAGAGACGGGGGAATGGTTCCGTCCAATGAGTTGTACCGCAAATCTAGTTTTACAAGGCTCATAAGTTCTTCCCATCGGGTGGACTTAATCTCTCCAGATAGAGCATTGTGGGATAGCATGATCTGTCTCAGATGCTTGGACATACTGAATGAAGGAACTGAACTAGTAAGATTATTTAAAGACATGTCCAAATAAGTCAGCTCTGACAGGTTCTCTATGGAGCTTGGGATTGATCCACTCAAACTGCAACTAAACAATTCTAAGCTCGACAATTTTCTAAGATTGCCGATTGAATCTGGAAGCCTCCCTGAAATATTCGTGTAACTCAGGATCAGAGTCTCAAGAGAACTATCCTCTGGAAAATGGGGCAAAGGAACTTGAAGAAGTTGGTTGTATGATAGGTCAAGCGTCTGAAGTGTCTGCAGCTGAAAGATTTTACGAGAAAACTCTCCATACAACCCACAATAACTCATATGCAGAGCAGTTAGATTGGGGAATCTGGCAAATAACTCGGGAACTGTGGTTGAGAGGTTGTTGCCATTGAGTTGAATGACTGACAAATGATGAAGATTCACGAGGGAAGAGTCAACAGGACCAGAGAGAAAGCAATTAGACATGCTGAGCACCTCAAGTTTTTGCACTGAAGAGGACAATGCATTGCACCACTCATTTCCCTCGGAAGACAGGTCTACACCATCGAGATGTAATTGTATTAGCTCCGTCAGGTTTCCTATCAAGGTCTTCAAATTGGGATTCTTGAGCTTTAGTGTATCAAGTCCAGGAAAATAAAGAAGAGAAAGATCAAGAATGCTTAACTTCCTCAAGCGCGCTAACTCTATCGGAATTTGCCCAGAGAATCCAGCATTGGACAAGTTCAGATAAACCAGGCCACTAAGATTTGCGAAGCCAGACGGAATTGCAGAGGATTTGACGTTGTTGAAAGCCAAGTTTAGCTTTTGAAGATGCTTTAGTCAAAATAGACTCGACGAACTGTTGATACTGCAAGAGATTGATTCGAAGCTCAAGTCTAGACCAATGACCTTACCATCCTCGTCGCACATCACACCATTCCAAGGGCGAGCGTTCTGATTCCACGTAACCAGCTTGGAAGACACGGATGCGTCAAAGACAAGGCTATTTTTCAACTCGACCAGCAACGATTCTTGATCGCCGAGACATGGACTAGAAGCCGATACCAAATAGATTCTGATGAAATTGGTGCATATGAGTGACAAGAGAAGCCACAACAACTGCGAGTTTCTCATTGAGTGCAAACTTCGATACTATTTTACAGAGTTTGTGAGTGAACACATACAAGGAGGAGTTTTGTTCTTGTTGGAAGCCAGATAAACATGAACCTCCTTGTATGGGATTTCAATGGAGCTGTGTTTGGTCTAATTCTATCACATCGTATCATTAATTTTTTAGTCCCTATGCGGACTATCTTAAGTTGAGTTGACTTATGAATGCAAATTCATCAAACCACTTGATTGAGCCAGTGGCGGCCTTCGGTGGTTCTTGACTGTTGATGAAGAAAAGCCAAAGAAAGAAAAAACAAGAGCATCTCTTTCCCTTGGACATCATTCCCTCCCTTTCTACGGCACAAGTTCCCTCCTAGAGAGCAGATATTCATATCGCTTCCAATTTACATCTACAAGGTTCATTGTAATCAGGACCTGATTTTCTGTTTATTGTTCACTATTGGGAAAATAAGGAAATTAAAGATGGAGCTCTCAGACTCGTTTACATGTTACATTTGGACCCATCTTCGCAAATTAAGGAAAATGAAGACATTGGTCCGAGGAGATCAACAGTAAAGCTAAGTGATCCGTGTTTCTTGGTCTTTACTTTTGCATTCTTTCCCATATGTCAGATTTTACTCCTTACAAACTAAGGTCAAGTCCTTATTGTGCCTATTGAATCTACGATTAATGGTTGAACAGTTTCTCTGATTATCCTGTATCATGATTCGGAGCTAAGCTCCTAAGGTGCATCATTTCTGCCTTTTAAATATATAAGCAATATGTTGGGATTTCAAGCAGCTGTGCACTGCTTCTGTTACTGTTCCAAGCTCGTCTTCACTAATGTGAACCTCGTGAGGTTGCAAGATTCTTCAATGATCTCCCTAAGGACGTTAGGTTCGATATTAGCTCGAGCTATTTGACCGAGTAATTTGGGCGAGTAGCCAAATATCACCGGAACAAATGGCGCCTGAAATGAACCGGGATCGAGCGCGAGTACTTTGGCAACCCTTGGTCTAGCTACTACTTTTATTCTCTTTGTTTTTAGCGTCATTAAGGCCTTCTTTGCTACTTACGGATATCATCATCCCAAGAATTAACCAACTTCAACAACTCAGTTTCGTAAACATAATTAGAGAAATCTTATCAAAGCAATGAAATTTGTGACATGCCCAATTTCATTTCTTGATATCGCTTCCGCTGCTACCCTTAATTTAATTTAGATTGCTTAAAACTTACATCTTTGTTGCAGTTAGATCATGTGCGACCACGTGGAATTAGTCCGTGACACAATTTAACGTACGACGGGGAGCATCACGTTACTGTTAGGATTTAACATTTCCAGAGAACTTACGAGATCTTAACACAGCCAATCGAATTAGCAGACTGTATATTTCATGGACAACATGATAGATGACGGGAAAGCAGCAGTCATCACTAATCAAACCATTGATGAAGTAGTCAAACCCAAAAGCTGCATGCACCACCTTTGGTCCGGTTTGGCGGTTAAACGCTTGAAGAATTTTTATATTATCCAAACTTGACAAATGTTCTTGATTGAAGGACTTTCCTGCAGTAGATGGACAGAACAGGTCTTAAAATTCTTAATTTAATCACCTTCTCCGTTAACCATTGACAATTACGGAGAGGAAACACATTAAACTACTCGAATCATGCGTAACAACCAAAGTACGTGCAATAGCTTTCAGTTGACTTGACTAGAGAATGCAAAATTGTCGTTTCAATGGTGCTCGATGATCCGCTGAGAAATTCCGTTTACGACAAAAACGGAATTTGTTCCGTCAACGGTGAATACATAATAACTTTGGTAGTATATTCAAAACATTTTTCATAAGTAAAACATGACCGATAATTTGTTAGTTCAGTCAACTATATATAAATTACTAATGGATTAACAATTTTACGATCGGCAACTCCAATGGTACCATGTATTTTTAGATTTTACAAGTGGGCGCATAATTATATGTAAGTTATCAGTAAAATAACAAGCAAATCAACATTTTTTAACAACGCTTAATCCACCTGAGAATATGACCAAAACAAAAATCCACATGAGAAAAAATTCATCACTAGAACGGCTCAAAGTTGGACGGAGACCCTTATGCATAAGTGTGAGGACCATTTTGAACAAAAGAGAAGTAAATGAATGCTTTTGAATTTCAAGTAAGAGTACAAGGTTCTGATGGCATTTTCCTTCTGTCCTGCCCTGTAGGACATTGTTTGCGATAGCTACTTTGAAATTTTTTCCTGTTTAGTATCCTTCTAGTTACAAAGAGGATAAATTTTTGGACGATTCTAGTGTTCCGTGAAACAAAGTACGGAACACTGTTCTGTGTTGTTGAATTCATGAAATGGTTGACAACTGTAAAACCCCATTGGTAGCAAATGTTGACGGGCGACTTGCTTGTCTGTCACATTACAACTATTTTAGGAGAAGTACCATCATTATTTGATTGTTTCAAATTATCGACTATTGCAAAAAAAAATTACCAATATTTAATTTCTTAAGTTACCCCTGTGTTAAAGTTAATAACTTTTACATGAGACTACCAACCTTAATTTCAGTTGCTCACCAACATTTACTTTATTTTGTTCAATTTACCAACCCTTTCAACAAGTCAGATACTAGTGTGATAAACTTATCACGTAAAAGTAAATAATTTTATATAAGAGTCAATAGCTTCATATTTTGGTAGATTATTGGAATAACTGCTAATTAATAAATAATCAAATAAAGGTTGATAACTGAATTTAGATAAAGTTAATAATTACATATAAAAGTTTGTAATCAAAGGTCCACCAATAAATAATGGTAATTGTTGGAATAGTTCGTAATTTTAAAAAGAAAAGATAATTTCTTATAAGAATTGATAAATTTAACCCATTGCTGAGCTCCCAAATCAATAATCATAAGTTATCAAAACAATATGAAATAATGAAAAAAAAGAAGTTGGTGGGTAGGCTCCAATAAAAGCCGGTAGCTCAATCAACCTTGTGACGACAAGTTTTTCACAATTTCAAATCGTCGCTGGTGACGGCTACCGCTACCAAGTCCTCCACCCCTTCTCGTGTCTCTTGCGATCCCACCCGTCTTTTACATTTTACTTTCCTTATTTTATAGAACATAATTAATTTCCTTTGATTTTAACATTATTGACTTTTACTTTTGTTTATAACAAGAAAAATATCATCTTAGCATACCACATCTAACATAGGGGTGTGCAAAACGGACCGCCCAAACCGGGAACCGCCCGGACCAGACCGGCAGGTTTTGTTCAATTCCCGGGAGTGTCGGTTCGGTTCCCGGTTCCTAAAAGTGGAAGTAGTGTCCGGGCGGTCCGGTTCCCGATTCCAAAGGGAATCAGACCGACTACACATTCCTTTTTTTATTTCTTCAAAAAAATTAGTAAAATGTGAATTAAACCCTAAGTGAAGCATGTTTTTTATTCGTCTTTTCAATTTGAGGATCATTGCATACATATCAATTAATTCAACATGAAAAGATAGCATCAAGTAGTGGGAAAAATAAGAGTGACCGGTTCCATTGAACCGGAACCGGACCACCAGTCGGGTACGGTTCCCGATTTTAGGACCAACCAGTCCGGTCCCCAATTCCTAATTTTGGGAACCGATCCTCCCAGTCCGATTCCCAGTTCTACTTTAGAACCAGACCGGACCAGTAACCAATCACCCCTAATCTAACATACTAAGAGTTTTTTAATAAGGACTTGATTGAGAATTGGGTAGAGTTAGAGGAGTTGATTCCAAAAAGAAAAAAGAAAAAAAATTGAAGGATCAAATTGCACAAGCAACAAAAGTGTAAATACTCTAGATGTGGATCAATACACAGAACGTCCTTTTAAAAGTGATGAAAAATTATGAAGAGAAAAACAAAGGAAAATACTGTTTTTCAAGTTTAATAACTAAGCCTCAGTAGAAATCTTCATGGACGTGAGTGTCTGAACAGTACTTTATCCCAGAATCGATAGTAAGCAAACCTCCATGATTTGATAAACAATAACGGACAACAAAATACCCAGAAGCCAACCACGAATCCAAGCGGTATGCCCATGTAAAACCACTTCTTCTCGCTATCATCATTCTCACCATCGTCATCTATGTCGCTTTGAGTTGGAACACATCCCGCATTTTCCGTCCCGTTTGTGGCAATTGAGCAAGTTTTCTCGTGCATAATCTTGCACGATCCAAGGTTTCCTCCGATAGAACTTGAGCAATATGTTCCCAGCTGTGGTCCACACAATCCGGCATTGCCTTCGAACGAACTTGCGGAAAAGGTGAGAAATTGTTTGATCGCTGGGATGCATCCCACAAGTTTATTGTATGAGAGGTTCAGGAAGGAAAGAAAATTAAGGTCTGTAAGCTGTGTGGGAATCGTGCCATTGAGGTGGTTCCATGAAAGATCCAAGGACTCAAGCTGTTGCAAGTGTCCTAGGAAAGAAGGAATCGGCCCTGAGAATGCATTTTTTGATATGTTGAGGACATAAAGTGCTTTTAGATCCCCCAGAGTCTCAGGTATTGGACCTTCTAAATTGTTGCATGAGACGTCGATTGAAGTGAAAACAGTCAAGATCTTCACCAGCTCCATTTGCAGACCTTTGATGGTGACGCTTATTGTGTCCTGATAATAGAGTCCAGAATTGAGAAGGATTGGATAGTGGATATAATTGAAGTCTACATTAGCCTTCATAGCCTCCCAACTTGTGAGCCACTCAGCACGCAGAGTGCCACTGAAATTGTTGGAAGAGATGTCTACAATTTGAAGCATCTTCCAAGTGCCATTAGTCTCTGGACATCCAACCCCTCCATAGAACTTGTTTGATCGTAAAACAAGGACACGTAGACTTGAGATGCTCTTCAATTGACATGGAAACACGTCATCAATCTGGTTGTTTCCTACGTTTTAAACCTCCAGATTTGTGCAATTTGCCAATGACTTTGGGAACTTCCCTTGTAATTGATTACTGCTGAGATCCAAAGTCTTCAAACCACATGTTGCTGGGAAATTGAAAATGCTACCATTCAAGGAATTGTTTCGCAGATTTAATACCTTGAGAGACTCCATTACTAAGCAATCTGGTATACTTCCCGTCAAATTATTATGAGATAGGTCGAGCACCTCGAGATATCCAGCTTCGCAAATTGATTCTGGGATAAACCCCTGGAAATTGTTATTGGACAGGGAGAAGACTATTGCTGTAGAAAGACTCGTTCCAATAGCAAGTGGAATGACTAAAGTGAAGTTGTTACTCGAGAAGTCCATGTGTGCGGCAAATGGCGGCAGTGGCAACGTTTGTCCACGGAGCCTGTTCTTATGGAGGTCAAGAACAAACAGAGTAGAAGTAAGATTACGTGGCAGTGTTTCAATATCGTCTAGTAAATTAGACGAAAGATTGAGATACAGAAGATCTTGAAGCTTCCATATCCATTTTGGTATCTTGCCCTCAATTTGATTGTCAGAGAGGTCTAGAAATACCAATCTGTGTTGCCCAGCCAAGAACTCAGGTAAAGTCCTCAACTGGCAAGAAACCAACTTTAAAGTTCCTAGGTCAGGGAATGAAGACGCCTGGGAAGCAGTGGCATTAATGGAAAAACGATTGTAGGAAAGATCCAAATACGAAAGATTTCTCAGTTGCTGAATCAAATTAAAGTCGAATGAGCCACTGAAATTATTGGAAGAAAGTGAGAGGTACTTGAGCCCTCGGAGTTCCCATATAGACTTTGGTAGTTCTCCTCCTATATTGTTGTGCTCAAATCAAGTATACCCAGTTCATGCGACGTAGCATTAAGAGATCCCTTCACTTGACCAGAAAATTGGTTGTTGGAAAGTTGAATCTTCTGAATCGATAGAAGTGTAAACAGAGATGAAGGAAGATTTCCTTTCAGTAAATTGAATCGCAGGTCGAGAACAAGAAGAGACAAGAGGGATTCCCATTGGGTTGAATCAATCGGACCAGTTAGACTATTGTGGGACAAAGTGATTAGTGTCAAATTCTTGGACTTGCTGAGTGATGGAATTGAGCCAGTAAAATTGTTGAATGACAAGTCCAAATAAGACAGTTGTGAGAGATTGGTGAAAGAGCTTGGGATATTTCCATCAAAGCTGCAATTCACCAATTCTATTCTTGACAGATTTCTGAGAGTACCAATTGAATATGGGAGCCCACCAGAAATATTCGTGAAACTAAGAACCAGTGTCTGAAGAGAACCATTCTCCGGAAATTCTGGCAAAGAACCCTGAAGAAGTTGGTTGAATGATAGGTCAAGGGTCTGAAGTGTTTGTACCCGGAAGATTTTTTGAGGAAATTGTCCCTGCAGGCCACAATTACTAAGATGCAGTGTAGTTAAATTGTGGAAGCGGGCAAAGAACTCCGGGACGGTGGTAGACAGATTATTGTTGCCCAGTTTAATCACTGACAGAAAAGGAAGATTCACGAGGGAAGAGCAAGACTCGATGGGACCTGATAAATTACAATTCATCATGCTCAACACTTGAAGTTTCGGCAGCGAAGAAGACAAGGCATTGCACCATTCATTGCCTGTAGCAGACACGTTCGCTCCGTCAAGGTACAACTCTCTCAGCTCGCTCAGATTCCCAACAAGCATCTTTAGATTCGGATTCTCGAGTTTCAGAGAAGTGAGCCCAGGAAAATAAAGCAGGGATACATCAAGAGTAACCAACCTGGTCAAATGTGACATTCCAATTGGAACTTGTCCCGCAAACCCGGCATTTGAAAGATTCAGGTGGACCAAATTGGTGAGATTACCCAACCCAGATGGAATCTCCAAAGACTGGAAGTTGTTGAAAGCCAAATTCAGCATCCGAAGATAATTGAATCTGAAAAGACTCGACGAATTGCTTAGTCCACTAGTGATCCCCTCCTTGCTCAGATCAAGACCCGTGACTTGGCCACCTTCGCAGGTCACGCCATCCCAAGAATCATTGCTCTGATTCCATTTGATCAATTTCGTGGACAAAGAAGCATTGAAGTCGAGGCTATTCTTGAATTCCAACAGCAGCGATTTCTGATCGCTGAGACACTGGCCCGAGACCAAAACCGTGCCTATGCTGAAAGGGTTGGTATGCGCGAGTATTAAGACCAGCCATAGGAGGAGCAAAATCCTCATTATTTTTCAAGCAGACTAGGAAATACTCGTGTAGTCGAGACAATCGGATGTTCTGAGTTCATTAAATTGAAACCTATAAATATTCTTGAAATGGAGAGAGAAAATACTCAAGGATATATTTTAGGACCATCGCTTTTTCCACTCCTAATTTGGCTAAAACACTCCCAAACAAAGTGTTTGACCATTTTACCTATTGTGGATCTCACCTTTCAGCATCATTTTCTCTTAGTGTCTTTTTTACGTTTTCTTCTTTTGTGGATTCCACTTTCCTTATCTAAAAAGATGAATTGCTAGTATATTTACGCAGTTTCATTTCCGTGTTTTTTTTAATTCCAATTATTTTTATACAAAAAGTGCGGAAGTGGGAGCCGCAAGAGAGAAAGATAATTGCCGAGAGAAAAAGAAAAGGACGAAGACGAAGGAAAATGAGACCCGCAAAAGAAGAAAACCAAAAAAGAGATACCAAGAGAACAATTAAGATGCTGAAAGGTGGGACCTACAATAGGTGAAATGGTTATAACACTTTATTAGGGAGTGTTTTAACCAAACTAGAAGCGGAAAAAGTGCGACCCATATTTTAGCTCAATATTTCAACTTTATAATGAGTCACAATCAAGGTGTATCCATACTATAATAGGGAATTCTATAATATCCATAAATATATTTAAACACTCCTCAAATTGGAGCATCCAACTTGCATATGAGTGGTGTAACTTTCTTCCAAAGTCTCTGTTTAACAAAGCACCGTGTAAGCCAGACCTTACACTACACAAGGGATATGGATAAGGCCATTGACAATTGGACTGGTGCGAGTTTGGAGTATTGTTAACACACAAAAAAAAAAGAGTTTGATAAAGCATTAGTGTCACACTAGACAAAGTTTAGGGTTTTTGGTGTATATAGGGCGATGATAATTGGGTACTTTTGGGTCACTCACACGATAGTGGGGAGATTCATTATACAAAAACAAGTTTATGGTTTTGAGATCATAGTTGGTTATAATTATTATGTGAATCAGTTTTCTCTTTATACATCACATTAAGGATGTAGAGATAGATTAAAAGTAAATAGTATAGATACCCCAACTTTTGACCTTACCACCAAAATGCATCTATGATGTCCTATTTTGTCCATTAAATAAGTAGATTCAAGAACAGAAATTAAATGATTTACTTATATTTGAATGCAACTTCGATACTATATTACAGAGTTTTTGAGCAAATACATAAGGGAGGATTTGTGTTCTTATTAGAAGGCAGATGAACATGAACTTCCTTGTGCAAGAATTTCAACGGAGCTGTGTCTGGTCTAAATCTTATCACAGGGTATCATAAATTTTTTGGTCCCCATGCGCGACAATCCAAAGTTGACTAGACTTGCGAATGCAAGTTCATCAATTCACTTGGTTGAACCAGTGTTGGCCTTCGGTGGCTCTCGACTGTTGATGAAGAAAAGCCAAGACAGAAAAAACAAAGAGCATCTCGTCCCCTTGTGTACCATTCCCTACTTTCTACGGTACATGTCACACCCCGAAACCTACCAAGATGGGGAATGACACGGCCGTCCCTTCGCCCAAAGGACGCAGCCTCAAACCACCCAAGAGTCCCAATGACATCGCTCTCGCTCTATTGGCTGCTAAACAAAGAACCTGAAAGGTTTAGGGAAAGAGAGGGGTGAGCAACGACAGCTCAGCAAGTAATGCGTATCTCTTCTAAGCAGATCGAACAATCACTATGCAATAGTATCAAAAACATCACAGCCCATAACTCAAACTCAATGTACAATATAGCCAAAAATATCTCAAAGGTATAATAACTTTTCAATAAAAGTCATCCGTATCAGATTATTCAATAAAAACTCACTTAACACAATAGCCAAATCATCAATGGTCTATCCATTGACTAATCTCATCACATAACACGAACCATCAACCAATCTCATGCTCGTCATCAAACTATGGTCAAGTTTAACGCCGTGACAAAGGCGACCAAGTTTACCCCTCTTGGCAAGGTCTACCACCTATTATAAGCCGGCGGTTCGGCCTAGAAGGATATCCTGACAGTATGCATACTCCCCCCTCAACGGGTTCTCAACATAGGAATGCGAGCAGCAGCAACTTATAACTCAATCCAGAAATCCATAATCAACACCAATAAATCCATTTCACAAAACATTTCGCAACAAGAACAGCCCTCGGCTAATCCTCTTCACAAAACCTTTAATATAAGCATTCACAAAATCTTCATTTCAATAACGTCATAAGACTTTTCAACTCATTTCACAATCGACAAAAGATAGTAAATGATCGATCCAATTTATGCAGAAAACATGCTCCACTATATTAAAAATTATATCTCATTATCAAAATATGAATTTGTAAATTCATAGAAGATGTAATGTCCCTCACAATTCACAAAGCCAATCCGGAATAAATATCACATTTTGGTTTCACAAACCAAAACATTTAATCTTCAAAATATATTTCACAAGGCATTTCACAAACTCTTTCAGAACTCTTTATAAACCAGTTCATAAAACAGCTAATACATATACACAACTTTCTCAACACGTTTCATAATTCCTTTCTCAAATCATTCTCAAATGCAAAAATGGCAGTAATTGCTCGATCCGGATTTTCATGCACTAAACATGCTTATTAATTCATACGATACTCAAATCTTTAACACTTTCAAGACATGAGTTTATATATTCATAAAAGAGATAGCACCACTCACCTGGAATGCCCCAAAACCAATAACGTGGCTAAACGCCCCGATAATCTCGTAATCCTATCAATTAAACGAGAATCGACATCAAAATTAAGTAAAATACTAAGATAATTACTAAACGGCTAAACGACGCTTAAACGCTGACAAGACAACTCAAAAACGCCCACAAATTGCTCATCCAAAGCTATTATCCAAATCGTCCGCAACGCGGAACTTGAGCGCAAAACTTGATCGCGTCATAACTTTCTCCATCGAACTCCGATCGTAGCAAACTTATAGTCAAAAGAAAGCCTGTTCCGAGTATTACAAAAGCCCCAACTTGGCCATCCCAAAATCGAGCCGAAAACCGACGAAAATTGGCCTAAAGCCCACTGATCGCGCACTGTTCACCTTGTGCGGCCAACTTAAAAAATTCATATTGGGCAAACCGTAGGTCCAAATCAAGATCCGTAAGATCCCACAGCTCCACAACACCACAAACTATCAATTCTATAAAAATACGCAGCTTTACGACTCAAAAATCGGACTTTGCCGCTCGAATTTCCCAAAATTCCGAATTTCAAGCCCTAAATCGGAAAACTTCTCCGATCGGATGAACAAGGGCGTGAATGCTTACCGGGCGTTGCGATACGAAGTCGAATCGGCTAGGCGAGGTTCGCGCGGCACCAAACCCTCCCTTTCTTCTTCTTCTTCTTCTCTTCCTCTCTTTCTTTCTTTTCCGTTTCTGTTTTCTCCTCCCCGAAAGCTGTCGGTCCTCTTTTATAATTGAAGTCCACTGTAGCAAATGTTGACTTGTTGACTTTTTTTTTTTTTTTAATACTCAAATATTACAGTACAAGTCCCCTTCTAGAGAAACAGATACACATTTCGCTCCCATTTATTGAATAACAGTTTCTCTGATTTCCTGTCTCATGATTCGGAGTTAAACTCCTGAGCCGCCTTTGAAATATATAAGCAATTTGTTGGGATTTCGAGCAACAGCACACTGCTACTATTACTGTTCCAAGCTCGTGTCCACTAACGCGAACCTCATGGGGTTGCGAGATTCTTCAATGATCTCCCTAAGGATATCAGGTTCGATATTGGCTCGAGCTACTTGAACGAGTAATTCGGGCAAGTGACTAGATACCACCGGAACAAATGGCACGTGAAATGGACGGGGATCGAGCGCGAGTACTTTGGCAACCCTTGGTCCGGCTACTGCTGCTTTCATTCTCTTTGTTTTTACCATCATTAAGGCCTTCTTTGCCGCTTACGCATATTATCATCCCAAGAACTAACCAACCTTCAGAAACATAATTAGAGGAATCTTATCAAACTAATGAAATTTGTGGCATGCCCTGTTTCATTTCTGGATATCACTTCGGCCGCTACTCGTAATTGGTTTTGAATTGTTAAAACTTACATCTTCATTGCAATTAGATCATGTGCTACCACATGGAACTAGTCCATGACAGACGAAAAGCATCATATTAAAGCCAGGATTTGACATTTTCAGATAACTTAAGAATATTATTGCAGCCAATCGAAATTAGCAGACCTAATTTTTCATACAAAATGACTGTTGACTTGAAATCGACAGTACACACTAGTCAGACCAATGATGAAGTGAACTAGGTCCAACTTCAAGCCCTTGAACTGAGCAGGAATTCGAAAACCTTTCGGGATTGAAATTTTCATACCCAAAATTTCCATGCACCTTCTTAGAAAAGCTGGGAAGACCTTTGGTCCAGTATGGTCCAGTTTGGTGGCGGGTTCACGGTTGAAGAATCTTCATTTTATTCAAACTTGAAGAACTTTCCTACAATAGACAATTATGGAGAGGAAAAACATTGAACTCGGCAACTTACTGCAATCAGGCATAACGACCAAAGTACATGCAATAGTTTTCAGTTGACTTGACTAGAGAATGCAAAATTGTCATATATAAAAATTTCATTTACAAATAAAACGGAATTTCTTCTATGGACGGTAATTACGTAATGTCGATAATAAATTCGAAATACCAATAATAAGTTAATAGTGATCAATAGCTTGTTAATCCGATCAGCCGTTTGTAATTAGCGATAAAATAACATTTTTACTATTGACAAACTCAATCGGTATATTTCCCCGTATTTTTAGATTTCACAAATGGACACGTAAGTAAATGTTGCTAAAGAAATAAAAACTTTATCAGCCACAAATCTGATAGTAGACTTAGGGGTGTGCAAAAGAACCGGGACCCGCCCGGACCGCCCGGAACCGCCCGGAACCGGACCGGAACTGGTGGTTCCCAAGGGAACCGGTCCGGTTCCCGGTTCCAATTTTTTGGAATCAGTACTGTTTGGGCCGGTTCCCGGTTCCCGGTGTGGAACCGCCCACCCGCCCACCCGGGCCGGACCGGTAATATAATAATAATATATTTTATTTTTTTAATTTTTAATTAAAAAAATCTGACCAAAAAAAATTAAAAAAAAGAAGAAAATTTGTTATCATGTCTGAAGCTCTTGTGTAGTTTGGATACCTTGATCATTTTTCCCAATAATTAATGGGTACCCACTTGATTTATGGATGATGTGGCTAATATAATCGATCATAGTGTAGGAATTATATGAAAAGTTATGTTCTTTTCCTTTTGTTCTGTTGATCTGATGTTGGTCCACAGATTTTTTTTTTATTTGTCTATGAAAACTTGTTGAGACCGGTTCCATGGAACCGACGGGCGGTTCTCGGTTCCAATTTTTGGAACCGGTCCTGTAGCGGGCGGTCCACGGTTCCGGAGTGGGAACCGCCCACCCGGACCATGCACACCCCTAAGTAGACTAACGCTTAATTTGTTATTTTACAAGTGGGTGCATAATTGTTTGTAAGTTATCAATGAAATAACAATCTTACTATCCACAAACCCGATAATAGAACACCATTTATCATGCCGTGATTTAGTTTTGAGTAGTAAATATATAACTAGAACATGTACGGTTATAAGTGATAAATATTGTTCCAAAATATTGTCAATATACATTACGAATAGGGAGCGCGAATTTACCTTCATTATTTAAATTTTTATGAATGGTATTATGAATTTTCTATTGAAAGGAACATTGTTATGTATGAGCCAAACGGAAACACTTCTTCGTGACTATTAAACGACTCATCATGATGAAGAAACAAGAAAACGGCAGTCCTTCCCTTGTCTCAACATGGCGAGTTTCCCCTTGAAGTGGTAGTCGCAAGCTCGGAGAGCAAAGAAGGGTCCATTTGTTACACGAAAAACTCAAAATTATGAATACATATTCCGAGAAATAATCTATTCTATCCCTTACAAAAATGAATGAATAAATGAAAATATTTTCATCACCCACTAAAATAGTTAGGCATAAATTTTTATCAATCACGAAAATATTTTCCATTAATTAACTTTTCTAAAAGACATAACCAATCATTTTTCAAAAAATATTTTTCAAATCTTGAATTTTTTATAAAACAAATTGACCCTGAATTTCAAACAAGAGTACAGAGGCTTCAATGGCACTTTCCTTTTGTGCTACTTTACAGGGCATTGTTCGTGATAGCCACTTTGCAATTTTCTCTTGTTTTCTGGGCTTCAATGAGGATTATGTTTCTGGACGAGTTTTGTGTTTCGTGAAACAAAATACGGAACACCATCGGCGACGCTCATGAATGCAATGAATCCTCGCCAATAATCTTGTGGTGGCTGCAAAGCCCTCTGGGACAAAGCTCACATCCATTCAAGCTCTGTACGAAGAGGTCGCAGGCATCCATGGCCGCAGCCATGGGACCCGATCTGGTCCAGTGGTTGGGGTCGTCCAACCTCGATCCGGACCAGATTCGAGGCAGTAACCATCGCTGGGCTCATTGCAGTAGTCACGATGGTCACGCTCACGAACAACTCTTCAAGGGACGATCTCAGGCAATGATCTGAGGAATACAACTGTATTCTGTTATTCAACCTGTTTCAGTATTTACATTGGCATTTTTCAGTTTTTTCGTCCCTTGGAACTCCGTTTACTTTCCAATATTTTTTTTGGCCAGCATCGTTTAGTTCTTAATTCGTTAATTTTTTTAAAATTTTAGAATTAATTAAAACGCCACGTCAGTGCACCACTTAAGCACCGTTTGCCACATCATCCGCCACAGAGAATAGTTTACATTAGGGCTGAACAAAGTTCCAATTAAAGGTTTAGGGGTGAGCAAGGTTCCAATTACAGGTTTCAGGGTATGCAGGTCTTGACTAGTAAATTCAAGATAGGTAGAACCTGAAACCCTAAGCAAATTTTTTGTGTTTTTTCTTGATCTATGTCTTCATATGATCCTGCGTCGTTCATGGCATAACTTTCATTTTATAACTTGTTAATGTTTCATATTTTTCGTGCGTATAAATATAAATTATGGTCAATAGATCTTAACAAGTGGTGATTATTAAAAGTGGTGATAATATATATGGAACCTGTGTAGACCCTGAAACCGACTCTAAATCCCGTGACAGGAAATGTTCAAGTTTCAAAATATGTAAGGTAGATTTTAGATTCCAAAAAATGATGACCTTGTTCCATGGGTGGGTTCCAGGTAGAAACTTGTTCAGAACCTAAAACCGCTTATCCCTAGTTTACATAGAAAAGATAATGATGGTCACCTTCTTCCCACTCCGTGACTTTTTTTTGGGACATTTAGTGATGTCATTTTTATCCCCTAGTAATGTGCACATGATCTTTCTTCGGATTTGGCCTGACATTTAAATAGACAGTAAGAAATTTTATGTACTTAAGAAAAATGATTTCTATAGACCATTATTCATTTTCTTTTAAGTATTACCAAATAAGATAGTAGAAATCCGACTTCCAAGCCTTCAACAATCTCAAAGAGAAAAATACTGACCATAACTTTTGAACTGTTCAACGATATATTTACCAGAGACAGATCAGTATGAAACCAGTGGATTCTCAGTTGAATTTTACTGTATATTGCATGATGTACAGCTGACAATGGCTCAACAAAAGAATCTTTTGCTAAGGATTAACTCGCTCTCTTATCTTTATAGACAAAACAATAGCAAACTCTATCAACTATTAACTACAAACAAGTGACAGGAGGATGATGAGTGAATTTTTCACCTTTGCTCGGCCTATGCGGCAAAAAAACCACAGCTCCTATACATTATAATCCTCAGCTGCTGCCGAGCACTGCCGAGAGACTTCAGCCACTAATCCGAAAGGAAATCTAGCTCGTTGGGTAGAGTAACTCTTTTTCGCAGTAGGGACTCGATCGTCGGACATTTCCTCTTTCTCCCGCCTCTGGGCCTGGATCGAAATTGCTCATCTGACTCCTCGAAATCACCCTGAACCCAAGGAGCCAAATTGCTAGGTATGAGGATCATCCAACTCTCATGTAGTAAAAAGCTGGATTTCAACAGCAGTAAAATTGAATTTCAATATTCAAGAGAATGAAAGAATAGGGCTCACTGGAGTGTAAACATGGCAACCAGTTTTCTCATGATGGTCTCTCACGTGCTTATATGCAAACTTCTTGCCACAATCCTTGTAGCTGCAAACAAATGGCCTCACTTCAAGATGAACAGCCTTCACATGCTGACGTAAATTTGATTTCTGTCAACAAGAAAAAACATCAGCTGATGTACACTCAGCAGCCACAAGATAAAAGAACTCGAGCTTCAAAGTTCCAAACAATTATAATCCATGCACAGCCAGAATCTACTTTATAGGTGACTGCATCTTACTGTTGAAAAGATGCGGAGACAACCCTCGACATCACATCCGCATGCTTCTGAATCAGCTGAATTTTTCTTCTCATGAGTGCCGAGATGCCGTTGGAAATTCTTCCTCAACTGCTTAGTCCCGCATATGTCGCAATTGACAAATTGGTGAGCCGACTGCATGTGCTCCTTCAGATAGTCAACATTGCTGAAGTATTTCATGCACTCACAACAGAAAGCCTCCACGGTCTCCAGTTTGACTGCAGCAGTTGAAATGACGTTATTATCAATTAGCACACTAAACACCTCATAGATATCATTCGGCTTCACCAACACACTTCATAATTGAGTGACTTACCATGAGAATCCTCATGCTTCCGCAACTTTGATGCAAACTTGAAAACCTTTCCACACCCAACCTCTGGACAAACGTGCTGCTTCGGACTCTTAAATTCACCAGACGTCGATGGTAGCTCATCACTATGAATATCATTCATGTGCCTCTTCATGTTCCCTTGATATGCAAATGACTTACTGCAACCATCGACAGGACAGCTGAAGATCTTGCCTTTATGCTGAAGAAAGTGACGAGCCAAATGGTTTTTTCTCCTATAGCTGGCAGGGCAATCCTCCATAGAACACTTGAAAGGCCTCTGCAAATAAATTTAGCATATTGACACAGCGATACAAAGCATACCAAATCTCTAGATATCAACAGAACAAAACCAACGAACATTGCTTCAAACCTCAAAATAGAACATGCGTGACCGAGGCTGACTTGATGGATCTTCTCAGGTGGTCCCCCACCCTGATACTAGTCCAATCAAGATACAAGAATGCAGCCTCTTGCATTTTGGAGTTCTTTTCTGTGGGATCCAATGCTTCACGCCATTACCATAGCATAATCAGATGAGCCAACATATTTTATCCTGCAAGGACTTGATTTCAGCATAGAGAAACTCGCAGTAGACAAACGGAAAAGAACAAAACAGCTTCATTTTTCAACCAAAATTTAAACTTTTTTTATCCTGGAAATCTATCTGTGAAACCAGATCGCAATAAAAGATTGATGCTTTCTCATAGGTGCTTCCATGTGATGATGCTCCAGAAGTTCACGGCACTATGTTTATAGGTGATCACCATTCCACAGCCCAGAAAAGCATGTATATCCCAAACGATAATATTCGAATTGCCGTTTCCGACACTCCTCATTAGAAGTTATAATGCGAAAAGTTTAAAAGCAAAGACCACAACCGAGCATTGTACATCAAAACCATCTGTTCAACAAGACCAACACGGAGTGCCTAATCCTATGTGATCAGAACCTCTCCCCTTTACAAACTGTACCTCACCGTCCAAACTCGACTGAAATTTTCAAGGTACTTGCTTTCACGTTGCACTATCAAGAACAACAAAAGAACTCCGGTGAGGCAAACAGAGAGAGCTCGACATACCTCGAGCGAATGGCCCTGCATATGCTGCTTCAAGTAGGCGGGCTTCTTAAACGTGGCGCCGCATTCTTGGCAGGTATTAGCCTTCCCTCCGTCCTTCCCCTCGACCCCTCGAACCATTGCCGCTTCCATCTCCTCCTGTTAAAGACCCAAAGCAACACGAAAAAAAAACCAGTCCACATCAGTTCCGCAACGCAAAACCAGTAAATTGTCTCGAGCGAACTAATTGATAATCGCATCGCAGCATCAGAACTCGCGAGCCCAAAACGAACCAAGCTGCTCAGGAAGCATCGGAAATAAATGATATTTATATATGGGATCGGATTTTTCCTGGGCCTAACTTGACTGGGTTCAAAGCTATGATAGTTTGGGCCCAAATTAGGCCCGGCCCAATAAGCTTTCAACAGAACGAAATCAGATCTGCGAACAGGAAGCTGCTTACATTCGCGATCGTTGCGTCCATTCAATACGAGCATGAAGATTTATAGAGAGAGTTACCGTGAGGTTTCGATGCAGAGATTGCCGAGGTAGATTTTCGCAGAAATGTATTCGGTCATTGTGAAAACATCAGAACTCAAATCAATTAATATCAACTTAATCTATGTCAACATACTTTCGGATTCAGGAAAGCGACGATACTAATTCGCATTGAAATCCTCTAGACATTCCGTCGAACAGATTGCAGTTAATCGATTAAGGAGCAGATTTTTTGCGATTTTAAGCTCGTATTTGTGACCATACGCAAACGAAATCAACATGCGAAGTTCAGAATCAAACACACGACTCTAACATGATCGATGTCAACATCACTTGAGTGCCATATCTTTACGGTGTTCACTTGATTTAAAAAATTTATGACACTCAAATGATCAATTGAAATCAACATTGCATATATGATTTTGCCAACAAAAAATTCCGATGTCAACATCACTTAAGTGGCATAACTTTCGTACGACGCTCACTTGATTCAAAAAAGTTATGACACTCAAGTGATCAATTGAAAGTAATGGTGCTCAAGTGAACTATTTTTTAAAAAGTTATTATACTCAAGTAGTCGAACAAAAAGTTGTGACACTCAAGTGACCATCGTATAAAGATTATGACACTTGTTATTTCATTATCCCATAATAAATCACTAACATTATTGCAAAATCAAGTCAATAGACATGAGCAGTAGATAGGAGGTTGCGCAATATATTTTAGAATCAACGTGCGAGCAATACATTATTGGAAAATACACTCGAAAATGATTGTTTTGGTGCCTGAAAATTAGTCTTTTCAGTTCCTATCAACCTCCAAACAAGCAAGAGAAGTTACCATATCTTCCTCGTTGAATTAGAGAATTCACGAACTGTTCGTGCAGAGGAGTTCTCGGTGTCCAATCCTCCAATCTCAGTGTCCATACACACGGTTGTGGTGTTGTCGGTGTCGGTGTCCATGATTCGATTGCATGTCTATGGCCACGTATTGGTCATGATTTACGTGCAGGGATTGTTGATTCCATGTTTATCTCTAAATTCCTCGTGTTAATAGGGTTGAGAGATTGCCATGTTTTGATTCGCCTTTGCATGAACTTAATCAGAGAAGAGTCGCATCTTTATTACTCAGATATATCTCTTTTTGCGTGGATTTTCCCTTGGTTGAATTATAAGGATGATCTTTTTGCATGTTAATATTGAATCGGATTGGATTGATGATTCCTTTGCATGTTGTTCATGGCCGGTCCCCTTAGCGCTCTTGGTCACGCCCCCTCCTTGCTTGATTGCATCCGTTTAATGTTGTCTCGTATTGATTGCCCTTATTTTAATTTCCTTGCATGTCAGTTAGGGTTTGTCTTGCTTGGAAGAATTTTGATCATCTATTTTGCTGAGATTCATGGAAAATAGGCTAAAGCTTCGACCTTTGATCAATGCTTTAGTTCATGTCAAAAAGATCGAATCTTTCGAGGAAAGATCAAACCTTTACTGCTTTTTTAGTCATGCATATAGGATACAGTTTGCTAGTTCATGTCCAATAGTGAGAAAAATCATAAAAATTGCATCTTTAATTGTCATGTGGCGTATAGGCTATTCATGATCACCTAGGTAGTTGCAAATGGAAAGATTAAACAATAAGGACATCTTAGAAGCATGCTAGGTGACCTTTTTTTCTTTGGTCTTGGCATGCTAGGCGACTTTGCATCTTAGATTACGTAAGTTTTGATTAATTCATGTTAATCTAAATTAATAGGGTAATTTCGGCCATATAGCAGAATGCTCGATATGTAGGGTAATTTTAGGGTTTTAACTAGTGTTTATAAAAGTTCGACAAAAGAAAAGACAAAAAAAAAGGAGAGAGATTAGAATTGCATCTTAATCGCACTTAGGCAAGTTCTAAATCACAGTGTTAGATAATTCACGATATTTGATTCATGCATGATGGCTCAGGCAAGTTCGGCACTTAGACTGGGCATCTCATGTTTATTTTAATCTAGTGCATGTTTACTTTTGGTTTATAGCTCACGAGAGTCTTGTCCCGGGGCTTAATAATGAGGTTTTGTTAAGTTTGCCCTATACTATTCGGGTTTTTTATTTTCCTAGTACTTTATTTGCTTTATCTTTATTATCACTTGATTTAATATATATTGCTTGAACACCCATTCATGATCACCTTTTTTTTTTTTACATGATTAGAGGATATAAGGAAAATAAAATTGAGAAGATTGCCTGCAAAAAATTTTCACAAAAGAGAAAAGGTGCTGGCAACAAATGTTAAATTTATCTGGTATAATCAATTCCAAGACTCACAAATCTCTGGTTTGCAATAGTAAAGCGAGCTTCTATGTCTTATTCGGGCTCCTAACCAGCCCATAATTGATCAGTGCCAGCTCCAAAGCAAATTAAATTAAGTGATTGAATTGGAAAACCAAGTTGCAACTGGTAGGGCTTGTAGTGTCCATGTTAGGTGTAAGCACCACCTTAGAAGAGAAGCCATTAGCGCTCGCATAGCAACCTGTGAACAACCCTTAGTTATGTCAATCTCAGGAGGGTTGCGACATTACAATGAAAATTTGTCGAACTTAAGTTTCTTCACTTAATGATGGTCATTGTTGGAATAGTTGGTAATTTAAAAAAGAATTGATAAGTTCGTATAAAAAATTAATAAATTTCACACATTGGCGAGAAATAAATATTCATAAGCTATCAAAGCCGTATGAAATAATAAGATAAATGTTAGTAAGTAGACTCCCATAAGCGTTGGCAGCTCAATCAACCTTCTGATAAGTTCTCCACATTTTTCAACCATCACCAATCATCGATGGTGGGGGTTGCCGTCAAGTCCTCCACCCCTCCTTTTATCTCTCTCGCTCTCCCTCCCTTGTGTTCTACAATTTGCTTTCCTTTTTCTATAGATTATAATTAGTTTCTTTTGATTCTAACATTATTGACTTTAACCTTTTTTGATACTGAAGAAATTATGAACTTAACATACTAAGTATTATTTAAGGACTTGATTTAGAATAGGATAGAGTTAGAGGAGTCGATTAGAAAAAAGATTGAAGGATCCAATTTTGTACAAGCAAATTTGAAGGATCCAATTGAAGGTCTAGGCCGCAGACCTACTTTTGAATGGTGATTTTTACGAGAGATGCAGACCTACTATTTTTTCCTAATGGGTAAGCAAGAGTTCTATTGATAAGTGAACAGATAATCTTTTAAATGGTGATGAAGAATTATGAAGAGAAGAAAGAACGAAAAGACTCTTTTCCAAGTTTAGCAACTGAACCTCAGTGGAAATCTTCATGGTCGTGAGTGTCTGAACAGCACTTTATCCCAGAATTGATAATAAGCAAACCTCCATGATCTGATAAACACTATCGGACCACAAAATACCCAGAAGCCAACCACGAATCCAAGTGGTATGCCCATGTAAAACCACTTCTTGCTATCATCATTGTCACCATCATCATCTATGTCGCTTTGAGTCGGAACACTACCCGCTTCTTCTGTCCCATTTGTTGTAGTTGAGCAACTTTTGTTGAGGGGAAGCCCACACAATCCGAGGTTTCCTTCGAAAGAACTTTTGGAAAATGTGAGAAACTGTCCACTAGTCGGGATGCTTCCCACGAGTTGATTGTTTGAGAGGTTCAGGAACGAAAGGAAATGAAGATTTGCAAGCTGAGCCGGTATGATTCCATTGAGGTAGTTCCATGATAGGTCCAACGACTCTAGCTGAAGCAAACTCCCTAAAACAGGAGGAATCAAACCAGAGATGGCATTATGCGATAGGTTAAGAAAATAAAGTGCTTTGAGATCTCTAAGTGTGTCTGGTATTGGACCCCCTAATCTATTGCCCGAGAAGTCAATCGACGTGAAAATAGTCAGGATCTTGACGAGTTCTAGCTGTTGACCTTTCAAGGTTACTCTCATTGTATCTTCATAATAGAGCTGATTCGATTGGGTAACATAAGACGGAAATTGCAAGCGATTGAAGTGTACATTGGCCTTCATAGCCTCCCAAGATGTGAGGAGACTCGCAGGCAGTGTGCCGCTGAAATCATTTGAAGACAAGTCAATGATTTGAAGCATTTGCCAGGTTCTGGGACTATGCGAACATCTGATTTCCCCATGCAATTGGTTGGATCGTAAAATAAGGACACGGAGACTTGATATAGCCTTCAAATGGCATGGAAATGTCCCGTCTATTTGATTGTCCCCGATGTTCACAATCTCCAACATTGTACAATTTGCCAACGACAACGGAATCTGCCCGTGCAACAAATTCTCACTGAGATCCAATCTATTCAAACCACATGTTGCCCGAATGTTTTGCGGAATATGGCCACTCAACTGGTTATTTCTCAAATTCAATACCTCGAGAGAGGCCATCATTAAACAATCAGGAATAGTTCTGTTCAGATCGTTATGTGATAAGTCAAGCACTTTAAGATGAATAAGAAAACCAGCTTTGCAAAATGACTTCGGGATGGACCCATGGAAATTATTCTTCGAAAGGGAGAAGAACAATGGGGATGATAGGTCGCCGATGTTCTCCGGAATAACAGCATTGATGTTGTTACTTGATAAATCAATGTATTCAGCCCATGGCAGCAGGGGTAGACTAATTCCTCGGAGCATGTTTGAATGGAGGTCGATGACATATGGAGAGGAAGTAAGATTACGCGAAGGTGTTTCGAAATCTTCAAAAAAATTAGAGGAAAGATTGAGATAACTAAGATGTTTTAGTGTCCATATCCACCGCGGTATCTTCCCTTGAATACAATTTTGGGAGAGGTCGAGGATGACCAGTAAGGACTGGTTAGCCAAAAACTGAGGCAATGTCCGCAACTGGCAGGAAGCCAACTTTAACACTTCAAATTTAGGAAAAGAGGATGCAGCAGCAGAAGCAGATGCCATCGTGTTAATGGACAAGCCACTGTACGACAGATCAAGATAAATTCCGTATCCCCGAAGCGCATCGATATTCATCGAGCCACTGAAATTATTGAAAGAAAGTGAGAGGGACCAAAGCCCCTGCAGTTCGAATATGGATGCTGGTATTGACCCATGTAACAGATTGCTACCCAAATCAAGCTCGTACAGTTGATATGCAGAGACATTGGGATATATGATAAGATGACCATTAAATCTATTGTGTGAAAGCAGTATCCCCTCAAGTCGAGGAAGTGTAAACAGAGCTGGGGGAATGTCGCCTTCCAATGAATTGTCTTGCATGTCCAGAATTTCAAGATTCAGAAGGTCCTCCCAGCCAACGGAGGTGATCTGACCCGTTAAAGCATTATTGTATAATCTTATATGGGTCAGATTTCTGGATGCACCATATGGCGGAACTGAACCAGTAAGATTATTAGAAGACAGGTCCAAATAAGTCAGCTCTGACAGTTTCTCCATCGAGCTCGGGATTGATCCACTCAAACCGCAATCAGCCAGTTCTAATCTCGACAATTTTCTGAGATTACCAATTGAACCTGGAAGCCTCCCTGAAATACTGGTGGAACTCAGGATCAAAGTCTCAAGAGAACTATTCTCCAGAAAATCGGGCAAAGAACTCTGAAGAAGAAGGTTGAGTGATAGGTCAAGAGTCTGAAGTGTTTGTACCTGAAAGACTTCTTGAGGAAATTCTCCCTGCAGGCCACAATCACTTAGGCTCAGTGTCTTCAAGCTGGAAAAATTCAAGAAGAAACGAGGAACTGTGGTGGACAAGTTGTTGCCATCAAGTTGAATGACCGACAGATTAGCAAGACTCATAAGAGAAGCGTCAATAGGACCAGACAGAGAACAGCCCGACATGCTCAACACCTCAAGTTTCGGCACTGAAGAAGACAACGCGTCGCACCACCCACTTCCCTCGGCAGACACATTGACCCCATCAAGGTACAGCTCTCTCAGCTCCCCCAAATCCCCTATTAGCGACCTCAAAGAGGGCTTCTCAAGGAACAGGAAGTCCAATCTAGAGTAATAAAGAACAGAGAGATCAAGAGTACGTAGCTCCGTCAGGCGCGATAGCTCCGCCGGAATCTGCCCGGAAAATCTGGCATTGGACAAGTTGAGATGTACCAAGCGGCTGAGATTCGCGAGGCCGAACGGAATCGCTGAGTTGAAATCGTTGAACGCCAAGTTCAGGCTTTGAAGGAACTCGAGCCTAAAGAGGCTCGATGAATGGCCGATTCCACCAGAGATCGACTCTTCGCTCAAATCGAGTCCCACGACGAGCCCGTCCTTGCACGTCACGCCGCTCCATGAATCAGCGCTTCGGTCCCACCGTACTAGCTTGGATGACGCAGAGGTGTTGAAGACAAGGCTGTCTCTCAGCTCGAGCAAGAGCGATCTCTGGTCGATGCCGAGACACTGGGCTGGAGCTGAAGACGTAGCAACGTCGGAAAAGATGGAGATGGTGTATATAGCAAGAACAAGCCATGAGAAGAATGAAGTGTTCATCGGAAGAGGTTGAAGAAGAGCGCAAGAGGTTGAAGAAGAGCGCAAGAAGATGGCAAGGGGAAGAGGGAGCGGAACGAAACAAAGTCGACACTTATTATGGAGTCGTCGTCCAAAGTCAGTGCCAGCTGGTGTCGATTTTCGGGATGTGATTGGTCACTAAATTTGGACTCATCTCACTTTCGAAATTACTAGCAAAAATCCCGCATTCCTTTGCAACAAAATTACATCCTTTATTTAATATAATTTTTCAATAGAAAAAAAAAACCATATCTTTATTTTCTAAGAAAAAATGAAAAAATAAACAAGTCCGCCTAAAATGTGGAGATTAGAACTTGACATCTCTTTTGAAAATGCTGTTTGCTCATCTTATTTTACATCATAAAACAATTGACATATGACAGAATCAATTTTTTCTTTGCGCATACATTAACGATGTAGAAATTTGTTAAACGTAAATAGATACCTAGCTTTTCGCGGTAACATCAAAATGCATCTATCATATCCTTTTTTTTTATATTAAATAAGTAGATTCAAGAAAAGAAATAAAATAATTTATTAACGTTCGAATGCAACTTCATTACAGAATTTGTGAGTGAACACATAGGAGGAGGAGTTGTGTTCTTATTGGAAGGCAGACGAACATGAGCTTCCTTGAACAAGAGTTGTGTGTTTTGGTCCCTATGCGCGACTATCTTAAGTTGACTTGACTTGTGGTGGGTTTTAGTGGTTCTATGATTGTGGATGCAAATTCTTGAATGATCTCGCTAATAATGTCATGTTTGATATTGGCTCGAGTTACTTGACCGACCGAGTAATTCGGTCGAGTGGCGAGATACCACCAGAATAAATGGCGCGTGAGGTGGACAGAGATCAAGTGCGAGGACTTTGGCAGCCCTTGGTCCTTCCTTACGGCAACTGCTGCTTGCACTATCTGTCTTTTTCCTCGTTAACGTGTTTGTTCACCTTGACTAGAGAATGCGAAATTGTCGTTTCAATGGTGCTTTCCGATGGGCTGATTTCTAAAATTCTATCTCCGACAAAAACGGAATTTTTTCTGTGCACGTCAAACACGTAACGTCTGTACCGGCATTCAATTGAACCACGTAAACCTTTTGTTCTCATTCTTTGTTGATTTCTCTAGTAAGCTTCAATTAAGGGTGATTCATACTCGAGCAATATGTGCATGGAAGAAAGTGCTCTAATCTAACAAGACAATTAGTTATCTTAATCTAGCAAGGAAACTAGTTGTATTAGGAACTAACAAAATGTCAAATAATAACCCTAAAATCTAATAATATCTCCAATAATATTTTTTGATAATTCCTCAAATATCAATAAAGATACTTAGAACAAAGCCCATAAACATGATGATCCGTGAGCGAGGGATCTGGAAAAATTTCGTGCGAAATGGGCAATTCAAGAACAGAGAATTGCGGGTAGGAGGAGATAAACAGGGGATGGTTCAGATTGGATCAGAGAGTAGTCAAAGTAAATACCTGGTGGGGACAATTTTGTCTGATGTCTACGTTATCGTGGGACTGATGATGCTACTTTCTTTGTGGACTCTTGTGTGGGGAATATAATCAAACTTCAATGCGATGGGATAGGACCAGCTTTGGGAATTGAAAGCTTAGCTGGTCAATGATGGAAAGAGAGATGGTTAAATGGTGCCCAAATCCAAAGTTTGGTGTTTGAACAATTGAGATTTGCGCATCAACAAGCGTGAGTTATGCTTGGTCCACAACCGTCGCAGCCACTAGAGCCAAGATTGAATGGGAAATAGATTCGGTTTTCATGTGGATGGACCTATTTTTTTATTGGATCAAAGATGAGTTCAGTGGATGTATTAAAGGTAGCTGAAAATATCACCCGATCTCTATTAAAATAAATTACCTTTCGATCACTTATGTTGTACTTGTATTGGGGTGTATAAGGGGAATGTAACTGCTAGGCTGACTTCCGTGGTGGTAGATCTGAAGTAATTTACCATGTCATAATTTTCTTTTGTTGTCCCCACCAAGTAGTGTCATCTTTTGCACAAAGTCACGACTATGTGCTAGATTGCCCTCAATTGAATGAATGTCCATGAAAAAATTATCCAAAAAATCCTAAACCTATTGCACTTTTGCCAATTTAGTCCTAAACCTTTCAATTTTGCTAATTAAGTTCTAAACATTTTCACATTTTTCCAATTGAGTCTATCCGGCCAATTTTAGTCCTAAATCGCTAACGTGGAAGCTGGGCATCCTAAATGATGCGATCGTCACTGACATGAATATTGTTTAATAATATTTTAATATTTTTTTCAATTTTTTTCCTACATTCTTCCTCTTCTAGCCAATTGTCGGCCTCTGGCAAAGCTCGCTCGCTAGCCACTCGCGAGGGCAAGCCTCACCCGCCCCTGGCGAGGTCGAGGCTCGTCTGGCCGGGCTCGTTTGATCGGTTGTCAACCATTGCCAACGCCCCGTCGACTGGTTAGAGGAGGAAGAAGGAAGAAAAAAAAAGAAAGAAAAGAAAAAGAAAAAAAAGAAAATACTAATAATAAATAAATTCAAAAAATATTAAAATATTATTAAAAATTATCTAAGTCAGAGCCGGTCATTCTACATGGCATGACCGGCATCCACGTTAGTAATTTATGGTCAAAATTGGCCGGATGAACTTAATTGACAAAAAGTGAAAAGGTTTAGGACTCAATTGATAAAATTGAAATGTTTAGTACACAATTGGCAAAAGTGAACACTATTGACTTTCACCTTTATAAATAACAAAAAAAGTATTATCTTAGCATATCACATCAACATATTAAGAATTATTTAAGGAGGACTTGATTGAGAATAAGATAGAGTTACAGAAACTGATACCCAAAAAAATTTGTTTTTGAAGAATCCGATCGCACAAGCAACATAAGTTAGGAGCTAGGGCTCCGTTTGTTTAGCGAAAAATGGGACATTTTTGTAAAATATTTTTTAGGAAATCATTTTCTAGGAAAATGACAATATTTTTCAGTTTTTGGCCGAGACGTGAAAATCAACTTGGAAAATATTTTTCGTCGTTTGGTAAGGAAAATCTCATTTGATCAAAAATTGCTGACTACGTGGCACGGCCGCGCTGACATGGACAATTTTTGTAATTTTTCTAAAAGAATTTGAATTTTTTAATTTAATTTTTTCTTTTCTTTCTTTTCTTTTTCTTTTTCCTTTTTCCTCCCTCGGTTGCCGGGCCTCGGTGATAGGCCACAGGCAAGGGCCAACCTCACCAACCTCGGGCGAGCTCAACCTCGCCATATCCGGCAAGGTTGAGCCTCGCTCAAGGTCGATCCACGCCTATGGTCACTGTGGCCAGTAGTTGGCCATTGCTGAGGTCTGACGACCGGCGGAGGAAGAAGGAAAAAAAAAAAAGAAAATTTATATAACATGAAAATATTTTAAAATTCGAAATTTTTTAACATATTTTGGCCTTGATGGACCAAGGCACGAGCATCGATGACCTAGAATCAGCCTTGATATTACTGGGCCTGGCATCTTGAGCCTAGCCTTGATGGACCCAAGCGCGATAGCCAGGGTCTCGGACGCGACCTAGATGGACCCGAGCCTGGGCGTTGGAATCCCAGGCTCGGTCTCAATGGACGCAAGCTCAAGCATCAAGGACCTGACCTTGCTACCAAGGGCCTGAGAACGAGCGTTGGGGTTCCCATGCTCAGGCGCAGAGTTTTTTGTACAAGCACCAATACCTAGTTATATTTTGGAAAATGATTATTAATTTTTTAAAGAAGATATCATTTTCTTGAATTTATTAGTAAGAAAATATTTTCCTAAGCGATCCAAATGCCGAAAAATGAGAAAAATATTTTTCGCAAAAGAAACAGAGCCTAAAACTTAAATTCAAGAAAATAATTTCCTCTTTAAATTCCGAGAAATGGATCTATCATATCTTTTTTTCTCATTAAATAAGTAAATTCAAGAAAAGAAATAAATTAATTTGCTTACGTTTGAATGCAACTTCAATAGAGTTTGTGAGGGAACACATCCAAAGAGTTGTGTTTTTATTGGTAGGCAGATGAACATGAACTTCCTTGTACGTGACTTCAATGAAGCGGTGTTTGGTCTCGTTCATATCACGTCGCCTAATAAATTTTATGGTCCCCAAGAGCGATGACTTGACTTGGGAATGCAAATCCATCAAATCACACGAGGTTGAGCCAACTAGGGGTGAGCGCGGTTCCAGGGTAGAACCGGGAACCGAAGAACCGGACCCGGTGGGTCTGGTTCGGTTCCAGGTTCCATGGAAAAAGGGTCCGGTTCTCGGTTCCCCATTTTTAGGACCCGGCTGTTCCGGTTCCGGTTCCTGGTTCCTATAGGAACCGGAATCGAAACTTGGAACCGGAACCGGATCGGAACCGGGAACTGGAACCGGAACCAAGAACCGGGATCAGGAACCGGATCCCTAAAAATTAAAACATAAACTACACATTTGGTATTTAGAAACCCTAATTCACCTTGTCCCTCCTGCTTCCACTTCGGCCTCGCTCCCGCTTTCGCTTCTTGCTTGCTCCTCGCTTGGTCGCTCCTGCTTCCACTTCCGCCTCCATCGGCCAGCTGGGTGTCCGAAGCTCTGCGCGCGCGCGTGCCCAAGATTCGGCTCCGCCATTGCTCCCGTCGGGCGCCGCCGACCCTCTTGAAATCCCCCGCCGGCTTCGCGGGTCGGAGTTTCGAATCAATCTGCGGACACCCTTTTGCGCGTGCGCTCTTCCTCCCTCGCTCGCGTCCTCCATTGTGCTCGCTCTGTGCGATTGGGTGGGTTCTTTCGTTCGTTGGGGGCTTTCTGCTCTGTTTCTTGCTTGGAATTTTCTCGGGCTTTCCGATCTCTTGTGCTGGACTTTGATTAGAAGGTTTCGAAGTGAGTAGCTTTCTGAGTGGTGTGTGTGTGTGTGGCAATGGGTGCTTCTTGGCACGGGCGAGTAACTTTAATTTGATGTTTTCTGTAGCAGAGACGGAGCACCGCCATTGGATGATTCAAAATTTAGGGTTTCTGATTCTTGCGGCCTGGTGGCGTGGCTTGATTTGAAGTGGCCGAATGTGCCGGAACCTGCTTCGCTCGCAAGGTTTTTCTGTCTTTTGTTGAAGATATGAGACTTGGTTTTGCTCTGTGTTGTTCCTGGGTTGGTCGATTCTATGTTCTTTGGAAACTTAAGTATCACTTGTGAGTTTGTTATTGGGAAAACTACTCGTCGTGGTTCATCAAAGTTTATGGACAAGGAAGTAGCTTTCACAGGAATATTGAGTAATAAAGCTGAAGAAATCCCTGGTATTTAAAATCTATTAACGATTCAATCTGTCTCGAAACGATTCTTTGCCATAGTTTATTCAAATTGGAACTGTCATACAAGCGATTATGCTTTGCTGGCAGATTTTTTCAATTGGAATAGAGTAAGGATACGGTACTATGATGGGGCTTCTTTCAATGGAGCAGGCCAGGATGAGGTTGGTTGGAAGATTCTAAGCTTTTGTATTCTCTATTGTTACGTAGAAATGATTACCGTTGCGGTCTTAGTATACAATCATAAGAGTCTACATCATAGGCCAGCCAAATATTTAAATGATTCATGAAAACACACCTGCTTCTGTGTGGCACACGGGCACATTCCCTGATAATGGTACTTTCAATCATCCTTATTGCTGTTTCCCCTTTGGCAGCAGCACCCTCAACGTGAAAAAGTTTCCCGGTTTTGGTGATTGTATTTATGGGGGTGTGAAAAATTTGCAGTCGAGATCGTCTTTATCTTGGTCACCTTTCTCTTATTTTCCAATTGGTAACTTTAACAAGCGCTTGAATTTTCTAATTTTCAATCAAACTTTTGGCTGTTGCATTTTCTTGGGGATGATTTTTCTGATACTCAGCTCATTTGGTTTGTGTCCTTGCCTTATGCTAACTGCAGTGGAGAAGTGCGTGCCGGAAATGCTCTAATGTGCATGTCACAGATCCGTGATTTTGTTGATTGTATGTTTGATCACCGAACCATTGGAAAAATGTGACTTTTCTATAATTTGTCTTTTGTATTCTTTTTTATGAATGTTCATTTTCGTTTTGATTAACTAAAAATAAAATAAAATAAAAAGAACCTGTTGGAACCTGGAACCGACCCTGAAACCTGTGACAGGGTAGGTTCCAGGTTCCACGTTCCGACGGGTAGGTTTCGGGTTCCAGGCGGAACCTACCCGGAACCTGGAACCGCTCACCCCTAGAGCCAACGGTGACCTTCAGTGGTTCTTCACTGTCGATGCAAATTCTTGAATGATCTTGCTAAGGATGTCGCGTTCGGATATCGACTTGAGCTACTTGATCGTGTAATTCGGACGAGTAGCCAGATACCGTCGGAGCAATTGGCGCGCGAGATGGACGAGGATCAAGCACGAGTTCTTTGGCTGCCCTTGGTCCTTCATGACACAGCTACTGCTGCTTTCAGCCAGTGTCCTTTTACTCTCATTAATACCACATTCGCTGCAAACTTGACTTGACTGGAGAACACAAAGTTGTCGTTTCTGTGGTGGCTCCCCGATGGGCTGATTTCTAAAGTTCCGGTTACGACAAAAACGGAATTTATTCCGTCCGCGGTAAATACATTAGGGGTGTAAATGATTCGGTTTTCTTCAAAAATCGAACCAAATCGATCCGTTATGAGTGCACCATTGAACCGAACTGAATCTCACTCGAATCGAATATGAACCGAACCGAAAAAATCAATTTGATTCGATTTGGATCGATTTGGTTCAGTTCAATTTTCGATTTCAGATCATTCTTTGTCAGTGAACATGGAAAGGAACCCATCATCAAAACCAAAATTATCTTCTCTATCACCTGCTCTACCCAGAAAAGAACTCATACACAGAAAACAACTTTGCAAGACCAACTTTGTTAGCCCAATCTGCTTGAGCATGAAATGACAAGAACCCACCCAATTGCACAGAGCAAGCACAATGGAGGATGAGAGCGAAGGAAGAAGACCGTACACGTAGAAGGGTGTCCGGAAATTGATTTGAAACTTCGACCCACGAACCTTAACCAGCGCCACACATCATCAACCGGTACTCTCTCTCTCCTTTTTTGGCGTGGAAGTTGACTTTTTTCAGCGGCGCTCTCTGTTTGTCTTGTCGAACTAGGTGTTGTCGAGCGCGGATGGGGAGAGTTACGAGAGTTGCGGGATGGGTTCTGCTCGCCGTCTTGGCGTTGGCCGCGAGTGAGGTCGCACGGAGACCAGCCCTTGGCCAGGATTGCCGTTCACGCGACGGTCTCTGCTCTTGATGGAAGGGCAAGCAGAGACCTTGAGCTTCCTCGAGCAAGCGATAGTCTCTGCTCTCGATGGAAGGACAAGCAAAGACCAGCCCCTGGCCAGGATCGTCAACTTCAATTCTTGGAGCGACGGCTTCAGTTCCGTCGTCGCGGGTGGTGGGGGCACAAATTACGTCCCTCGATCAGAGGAGACAAAGCAGACGCAGGAGCCCTAAAAGCCTTTTAGTTATGATAAAAACTGAAGACAACGAAGGGTTTATTTTCAATTCGGTTCGATCCGAACCGAAATAGAACCGAACCGAAATAAACCGAATTGAAAAAAAAAAGTTGGTTAATTTAGATAATTCGAACCGAAAACCAAACCGAACCGAAATGTACAAAATTTTCGGTTCGGTTCGGTTTGTATCTCGGTTTGGTTTTTCGGTTTGGTTCCGACACTCCTAAAATACATGACGTCAGTAGCAAATTTAAAATATCAATGATACTGATAGGTAATTTGTTAATCTAATTAACTATTTATAAATCGTTAACAAAATAACAATTTTACCATCAACAAACCAAATAGTAGATTACCACTTTATATTTTACAAGCAGGCGCATAAGTATTTGTAAGTTATCAATGAAATAACAACTTTACCACTCACAAAATCTAATAATAAATTACCACTTGGTTTTTTATTTTACAAATGGACGCATAAGTGCTTGTAAGCTACCAATGAAATAGCAAGCAATGAAATAAAAATTTTACCACTCTCAAAACCCAATAGTAGATTATCACATATACAAGTGGGCCCAGTGGACTAAAAATTTCACCATCTACAAACCCAGTTGTATACTACTCCTCAAGAAGGATGAGTGCACTCGAAGTTGTAAAACTTATCGCGAAAGGACAATAAAACTTTTAAAAAGTGTAATCAAGTCCTAAAACTTATTAAATTTGTGCAATCGAGTCCTAAAATTAATACCGTCAATTTATCTAACAGAAAATGCTGATGTGACATTTTTAAATTAATTTCTCTCTCCTAGTTGGAATTTGTCGAAGCTTGATTCAAGAAGCAATTAAAACCTGATTTGGAAGAGGCATTTGAGAAAATGCTGGTAAAGCGCTTAATTGTTTCCATCTTGAGCCTCGTGGGTCTCAGTCTAGTTAGATCCATCTCTTATCCTACCTTTAAAATGTTCGTGCGATTCAGTCCTCGAGACGACAAGCAATTACTGCTGGAAGGTTAGCTGTAGTTCACCACGATCGCTTCTTCAAGGGCCAACCTTGTGATAAAGTTCTTCACATTTTCCAAACATCACCAATCATCGGTGGTGGTGGCTGCCGCCACCAAGTCCTCCACCATTCTGGCGTCTCTCTTGCTCTCCCACACTTGTCTTTTACATTTTACTTTCCTTTTTTTTATTGAAGAAAATTAGTTTCTTTTGACGGTCGTCGGTCGGCCAATGTTCACATCAGAAAAATCCGACCAAAATTAGCCGGAAGGACTGAATTGGCACAAAGACAAAAGGTTTAGAACTCAATTGGCATAAAAAAAAAGTTTATGACTCAATCGGCACTAATACAAACAATTTAGGATTTTTTTTGACACTTTTCCTTATTTTCCAACCATCACCAATCATCGTTGGTGGGGGCTGCCGCCACCAAGTCCTCCACCCCTTTTGGTGTCTCTCGCGATTCCACCCTCGTCTTCTACATTTTACTTTCCTTTTTTTTTGTAGAACATAATTAATTTCCTTTGATGTTAACATCATTGACTTTTACTCCTTTTTTTTTATAACAAGAGAAATACCATCTTAGCATACCACATCTAACGTACTAAGAATTATTTAAAAACTTGATTGAGAATTGGGTAGAGTTAAAGGAGTTGATCCCAAAAAAAAAAAATTTGAAGGATCCAACTGCACAAGCAACAGAAGTTTAAATACCGTTGACGCGGATCGACAAACGGAATGTCTTTTTAAAGGTGGTGGAGAATTGTGAAGTGAAGAACAAAGGAAAATACTATTTTTCAAGTTGAATAACTGAACCTCAGCAGAAATCTTCATGGACGTGAGTGTCTTAACAGCATTTTATCCCAGAATCGATAGTAAGCAAACCTCCATGATCTGATAAACGCTAACGGACCAAAAAATACCCAGAAGCCAACCACGAATCCATACGGTATGCCCATGTAAAACCACATCTTCTCGCTATCATCATTGTTGCCGTCGTCATTTGTGTAGCTTTCCGTAGGAACACAACCCTCTTCTTCCTTCCCGTTCGTGGCAATTGAGCAAGTTTTCTCGAGCGGAAAGCAACTTGTTTCCAGTGGTGGTCCACACAATCCGGCATTGCCTTCGAAAGAACTTGCTTCAAAGGTGGCAAATTGGTTGACTGCTGGGATGCTTCCCACTAGCTTATTGTATGAGAGGTTCAGGAAGGAAAGATTAGTAAGGTCTAAAAGCTGTTTGGGGAACGTCCCATTGAGGTCGTTCCGTGAAAGGTCCAAGGACTCAAGCGGTTGCAAGTTTCCTAGGGATGGAGGAATTGGCCCTGAGAATGCATTGTTTGATAAGTTGAGGAAATAAAGCGTTTTCAGATCCCCCAGAGTATCAGGGATTGGACCTTCGAAATTGTTGCATGAGAAGTCGATTGAAGTGAAAAGAGTCAAGATCTTCACCAGCTCAATCTCCACTTGCAGACCTTTGATGGTGACGCTTACCGTGTCCTGATAATAGAGTCCAGTCAAGCTAAGGAATGGATACTGGATATGATTGATGTCTACATTAGCCTTCATAGCCTCCCAAGTTGTTAGGCATTGAGCAGGCAGAATGCCGCTGAAATTGTTGGAAGAGATGTCCGCAATTTGAAGCATCTTCCAAGTGCCCTTACACTTCGGACATCCAACCCCTCCATGGAACTTGTTGGATCGTAACACAAGGACACGTAGACTTGCAATGCTCTCCAATCGACATGGAAACACGTCATCAATCTGGTTGTTTCCCACGTCTAAAACCTCCAGAGCTCTGCAATTTGCCAATGACTTTGGGAACTTCCCTTGTAATACATTATTACTGAGATCCAAAGTCTTCAAACCACATGTTTCGGGGAAATTGAAAATGCTACCATCCAAGGCATTATTTCGCAGATTTAATACCTTGAGAGACTCCATCACTAAGCAATCAGGAATATTTCGCCTCAAATTATTATGAGATAGGTCAAGCACCTCGAGATATTCAGCTTTGCAAATCGATTCAGGCATAGTCCCCTGGATATTGTTATTGGACATGGAGAAGAATATTGCCACAGAAAGGGTCGTGCCAATAGTAGGTGGAATGTCTAAAGTGAAGTTGTTGCTCGAGAAGTCCATATATGTGGCAAGCGGCGGCAGTGGTAACGTTTGTCCACGGAGCCTGTTCTTATGAAGGTCAAGAACTGACAGAGCAAATGTGAGACTAGGTAATGGTGTTTCAATATCGTCTAGTAAATTAGCCGAAAGATTGAGATACAGAAGATTCTGAAGCTCCCATATCCATTTTGGTATCTTTCCCTGAATCTGATTGTCAGAGAGGTCTAGATATACCAATCTGTGTTGCTCAGCCAGGAACTCAGGTAAAGTCCTCAACTGGCAAGAAGCCAACTTCATAGTTGTAAGGTCAGAGAATGAAGACGCCTGGGAAGCAGTATTTGTGGTGTTGATGGAAAAACGATTGTAAGAAAGATCCAAATAAGAAAGGTTTCTCAACTGGTGAACCAAATTAATATGGAACGACCCACTGAAATTATTGGAAGAAAGTGAGAGGTACTTGAGCCCTTGGAGTTTCCATATATACATTGGCAGTTCTCCTCCTATATTGTTGTTGCTCAAATCAAGTGTATTCAGCATGTGCAATGTAGCATTAAAAGATCCCTTCACTTGACTAGAAAATTGGTTGTTGGAAAGTTGAAGCTTCTGAATTGATGGAAGTGTGAAGAGAGATGAAGGAACATTTCCTTCAAGTAAATTGAATCGCAGATCGAGAATAAGAAGACTCAAGAGGGATTCCCACTGGGTTAAATTAATCTGACCAGTTAGCTTATTATGGGACAAAGTGATTTGTGTCAGATTCTTGGACTTGCTGAGTGATGGAATTGAATCAGTAAAATTGTTGAATGAGAAGTCCAAATAAGCCAGTTGAGAAAGATTCGCGAAAGAGCTTGGGATATTTCCATCAAAGCTGCAATTCACCAATTCTATTCTTGACAGATTTCTGAGATTAACAATTGAATCTGGCAGCCTCCCGGAAATATTTGTGAAACTAAGAACCAGCCTCTGAAGAGAACCATTCTCCGGAAATTCTGGCAAAGAACCCCGAAGAAGTTGGTTGAATGATAGGTCAAGGGTCTGAAGTGTTTGTACCTGGAAGATTTTTTGAGGAAATTCTCCCTGCAGGCCACAATGACTGAGATCCAGAGTAGTTAAATTCTGGAAGTGGGCAAAGAACTCTGGGACGGTAGTAGACAGATTATTGAAGCCCAGTTTAATCACTGACAGAAAATGAAGATTCAGGAGGGAAGAGCAAGCCCCAATGGAACCTGATAAATAACAATTCGTCATGCTCAGCACTTGAAGCTTAGGCATCGAAGAAGACAAGGCATTGCACAATTCATTGCCTGTAGCAGACACGTTCACTCCGTCAAGGTACAACTCTCTCAGCTCGCTAAGATTCCCAACAAGCATCTTTAGATTCGGATTCTCGAGTTTCAGTGAAGTGAGCCCATGAAAATAAAGCATGGATACATCAAGAGTAACCAACCTGGTCAAATGTGACATTCCAATTGGAACTTGTCCCGCAAACCCGGCATTTGAAAGATTCAGGTGGACCAAATTGGTGAGATTACCCAACCCAGATGGAATCTCCAAAGACTGGAAGTTGTTGAAAGCCAAATTCAGCATCCGAAGATAATTGAGTCTGAAAAGACTCGACGAATTGCTTAGTCCACTAGTGATCCCCTCCTTGCTCAGATCAAGACCCGTGACTTGGCCACCTTCGCAGGTCACGCCATCCCAAGAATCAGTGCTCTGATTCCATTTGATCAATTTCGTGGACAAAGAAGCATTGAAGTCGAGGCTATTCTTGAATTCCAACAGCAGCGATTTCTGATCGCTGAGACACTGGCCCGAGACCAAAACCGTGCCTATGCTGAAAGGGTTGGTATGCGCGAGTATTAAGACCAGCCATAGGAAGAGCAAAATCCTCATTATTTTTCAAGCAGACTAGGAAATACTCGTGTAGTAGAGACAATCGGATGTTCTGAGTTCAAGAAATTGAAACCTATAAATATTCTTGAAATGGAGAGAGAAAATACTCAAGGATATATTTTAGGGCTGCGCTTTTTCCACTCTTAATTTGGCTAAAACACTCCCAAACAAAGTGTTTGACCATTTTACCTATTGCGGATCTCACCTTTCAGCATCATTTTCTCTTAGTGTCTTTTTTACGTTTTCTTCTTTTGCGGATTCCACTTTGCTTATCTAAAAAAATGAATTGCTAGTATATTTACGCAGTTTCATTTCCGTGTTTTTTTTTATTTCCAATTATTTTTATACAAAAAGTGCGGAAGTGGGAGCCGCAAGAGAGAGAAAGATAATTGCCGAGAGAAAAAGAAAAGGACGAAGACAAAGGAAAATGAGACCCGCAAAAGAAGAAAACCAAAAAAGAGATACCAAGAGAACAATTAAGATGCTGAAACGTGGGACCTACAATGGGTGAAATGGTCATAACACTTTATTAGGGAGTGTTTTAACCAAACTAGAAGTGGAAAAAGTGCGACTTATATTTTAGCTCAATATTTCAACTTTATAATGAGTCACAATCAAGGTGTATCCATACTATAATAGGGAATTCTATAATATCCATAAATATATTTAAAAACTCCTCAAATTGGAGCATCCAACTTGCATATGAGTGGTGTAACTTTCTTGCAAAGTCTCTGTTTAACAAAGCACCGTGTAAGCCAGACCTTACACTAGACAAGGGATATGGATAAGGCCATTGACAATTGGACTGGTGCGAGTTTGGAGTATTGTTAACACAAAAAAAAAAAAAAAGAGTTTGATAAAGCATTAGTGTCACACTAGACAAAGTTTAGGGTTTTTAGTGTATACAGGACGTTGATAATTGGGTACTTTTGGGTCACTCACACAATAGTGGGGAGATTCATTATACAAAAACAAGTTTATGGTTTTGAGATCATAGTTGGTTATAATTATTATGTGAATCAGTTTTCTCTTTATACATCACATTAAGGATGTAGAGATCGATTAAAAGTAAATAGTATAGATGCCCCAACTTTTGACCTTACCACCAAAATGCATCTATGATGTCCTATTTTGTCCATTAAATAAGTAGATTCAAGAACAGAAATTAAATGATTTACTTATATTTGAATGCAACTTCGATACTATATTGCAGAGTTTGTGAGCAAATACATAAGGGAGGATTTGTGTTCTTATTAGAAGGCAGATGAACCAGGACTGCCTTGTGCAAGAATTTCAACGGAGCTGTGTTTGGTCTAAATCTTATCACAGGGTATCATAAATTTTTTGGTCCCCATGCGCGACAATCCAAAGTTGACTTGACTTGCGAATGCAAGTTCATCAATTCACTTGGCTGAACCAGTGTTGGCCTTCGGTGGCTCTTGACTGTTGATGAAGAAAAGCCAAGCGGAAAAAACAAAGAGCATCTCGTCCCCTTGTGTACCATTCCCTGCTTTCTACTGTACAAGTTCCCTTCTAGAGAAACAGATACACATTTCGCTCCCATTTATTGAATAACAGTTTCTCTGATTTCCTGTCTCATGATTCAGAGTTAAACTCCTGAGCCGCCTTTGAAATATATAAGCAATTTGTTGGGATTTCGAGCAGCAGCACACTGCTACTATTACTGTTCCAAGCTCGTGTCCACTAACGCGAACCTCATGAGGTTGCGAGATTCTTCAATGATCTCCCTAAAGATGTCAGGTTCGATATTGGCTCGAGCTACTTGATAGAGTAATTCGGGCAAGTGGCCAGATACCACCGGAACAAATGGCACGTGAAATGGACGGGGATCGAGCGCGAGTACTTTGGCAACCCTTGGTCCGGCTACTGCTGCTTTCATTCTCTTTGTTTTTACCATCATTAAGGCCTTCTTTGCCGCTTACGCATATTATCATCCCAAGAACTAACCAACCTTCAGAAACATAATCAGAGGAATCTTATCAAACTAATGAAATTTGTGGCATGCCTTGTTTCATTTCTGGATATCGCTTCGGCCGCTGCTCGTAATTGGTTTTGAATTGTTAAAACTTACATCTTCATTGCAGTTAGATCATGTGCTACCACATGGAACTAGTCCATGACAAACGAAAAGCATCATATTAAAGCCAGGATTTGACATTTTCAGATAACTTAAGAATATTATTGCAGCCAATCGAAATTAGCAGACCTAATTTTTCATACAAAATGACTGTTGACTTGAAATCGGCAGTACACGCTAGTCAGACCAATGATGAAGTGAACCAGGTCCAACTTCAAGCCCTTGAACTGAGCAGGAATTCGAAAACCTTTTGGGATTGAAATTTTCATACCCAAAATTTCCATGCACCTTCTTAGAAAAGCTGGGAAGACCTTTGGTCCAGTATGGTCCAGTTTGGTGGTGGGTTCACGGTTGAAGAATCTTCATTTTATTCAAACTTGAAGAACTTTCCTACAATAGACAATTATGGAGAGGAAAAACATTGAACTCGGCAACTTACTGCAATCAGGCATAACGACCAAAGTACATGCAATAGTTTTCAGTTGACTTGACTAGAGAATGCAAAATTGTCATATATAAAAATTTCATTTACGAATAAAACAGAATTTCTTCTATGGACGGTTATTACGTAATGTCGATAATAAATTCGAAATACCAATAATAAGTTAATAGTGATCAATAGCTTGTTAATCCGATCAGCCGTTTGTAATTAGCGATAAAATAACATTTTTACTATTGACAAACTCAATCGGTATATTTCCCCTTATTTTTAGATTTCACAAATGGACACGTAAGTAAATGTTGCTAAAGAAATAAAAACTTTATCAGCCACAAATCTGATAGTAGACTAACGCTTAATTTGTTATTTTACAAGTGGGTGCATAATTGTTTGTAAGTTATCAATGAAATAACAATCTTACTATCCACAAACCCAATAATAGAACACCATTTATCATGCCGTGATTTAGTTTTGAGTAGTAAATATATAACTAGAATATTTACGGTTATAAGTGATAAATATTGTTCCAAAATATTGTCAATATACATTACCAATAGGAAGCGCGAATTTACCTTCATTATTTAAAATTTTCATGAATGGTATTATGAATTTTCTATTGAAAGGAACATTGTTATGTATGAGCCAAACGGAAACACTTCTTCCTGACTATTAAACGATTCATCATGATGAAGAAACAAGAAAACGGCGGTCCTTCCCTTGTCTCAACATGGCGAGTTTCCTCTTGAAGTGGTAGTCGCAAGCTCGGAGAGCAAAGAAGGGTCCATTTGTTGCACGAAAAACTCAAAATTGTGAATACATATTCCAAGAAATAATCTCTTCTATCCCTTAAAAAAATGAACGAATAAATGAAAACATTTCCATCACCCACTAAAATAGTTAGGCATAAATTTTTGTCAATCACGAAAATATTTTCCATTAATTAACTTTTCTAAAAGACATAACCAATCATTTTTCAAAAAATATTTTTCAAATCTTGAATTTTTTATAAAACAAATGCACCCTGAATTTCAAACAAGAGTACAGAGGCTTCAATGGCATTTTCCTTTTGTGCTACTTTACAGGGCATTGTTCGTGATAGCCACTTTGCAATTTTCTCTTGTTTTCTAGGCTTCAAAAAGGATTATGTTTCTGGACGAGCTTTGTGTTTTGTGAAACAAAACACGGAACACCATCGGCGACGTTCATGAATGCAATGAATCCTCGCCAATAATCTCGTGGTGGCTGCAAAGCCCTCTGGGACAAAGCTCACATCCATTCAAGCTCTGTACGAAGAGGTCGCAGGCATCCATGGCCGCAGCCATGGGACCCGATCTGGTCCAGTGGTTGGGGTCGTCCAACCTCGATCCGGACCAGATTCGAGGCGGCAACCATCGCTGGGCTCATTGCAGTAGTCACGATGGTCACGCTCATGAACAACTCTTCAAGGGACGATCTCAGGCGATGATCTGAGGAAGACGACTCTATTCTGTTATTCAACCTGTTTCAGTATTTACATTGGCATTTTTCAGTTTTTTCGTCCCTTGGAACTCCGTTTTACTTTCCAATATTTTTTTGGCCAACATCATTTAGTTCTTAATTCGTTAATTTTTTAAAATTTTAGAATTAATTAAAACGCCATGTCAGTGCACCACTTAAGCACCGTTTGCCACATCATCCGCCACACAGAATAGTTTACATTAGGGGTGAACAAAGTTCCAATTAAAGGTTTAGGAGTGAGCAAGGTTCCAATTACAGGTTTCAAGGTATACGGGTTTCGACTAGTAAATTCCAAATAGGTAGAACCTGAAATCCTAAAGAAATTTTTTATGTTTTTTCTTGATCTATGTCTTCACGTGATCTTGCGTCGTTCATGGCATAACTTTCATTTTATGACTTGTTAATGTTTCATATTTTTTGTGTATATAAATATAATTTATGATCAGTAAATCTTAACAAATGGTGATCATTAAAAGTAGTGATAATACATATGGAACCTGTGTAGACCCTGAAACCGACCCTAGATCCTGTGACAGGATTTGTTCAAGTTCCAAAATATATAAGATAGGTTCCAAGTTCCAAAAAAATGATGACCATGTTCCATGGGTGGGTTCCAGGTTGAAATTTGTACGGAACCTAGAACCACTGACCCCTAATTTACATAGAAAAGATAATGATGGTCACCTTCTTCCCACTCCGTGACTTTTTTTTGGGACATTTAGTGACGTCATTTTTATCCCCTAGTAATGTGCACATGATCTTTCTTCGGATTTGGCCTGACATTTAAATAGACAGTAGGAAATTTTATGTACTTAAGAAAAATGATTTTTATAGACCATTATCAATTTTCTTTTAAGTATTACCAAATAAGATAGTAGAAATCCGACTTCCAAGCCTTCAAGAATCTCAAAAAGAGAAAAATACCGACCATAACTTTTGAACTGTTCAACGATATATATACCAGAGACAGATCAGTATGAGAACAGTGGATTCTCAGTTGAATTTTACTGTATATTGCATGATGTACAGCTGACAATGGCTCAACAAAAGAATCTTTTGCTAAGGATTAACTCGCTCTCTTATCTTTATAGACAAAACAATAGCAAACTCTATCAACTATTAACTACAAACAAGTGACAGGAGGATGATGAGTGAATTTTTCACCTTTGCTCGGCCTATGCGGCAAAAAAACCACAGCTCCTATACGTTATAATCCTCAGCTGCTGCCGAGCGCTGCCAAGAGACTTCAGCCACTAATCTGAAAGGAAATCTAGCTCGTTGGGTAGAGTAACTCTTTTTCGCAGTAGGGACTCGATCGTCGGACATTTCCTCTTTCTCCCGCCTCTGGGCCTGGATCGAAATTGCTCATCTGACTCCTCGAAATCACCCTGAACCCAAGGAGCCAAATTGCTAGGTATGAGGATCATCCAACTCTCATGTAGTAAAAAGCTGGATTTCAACAGCAGTAAAATTGAATTTCAATATTCAAGAGAATGAGAGAATAGGGCTCACTGGAGTGTAAACATGGCAACCAGTTTTCTCATGATGGTCTCTCACGTGCTTATATGCAAACTTCTTGCCACAATCCTTGTAGCTGCAAACAAATGGCCTCACCTCAAGATGAACAGCCTTCACATGCTGATGTAAATTTGATTTCTGTCAACAAGCAAAAACATCAGCTAATGTACACTCATCAGCTACGCGAAAAAAGAACTCGAGCTTCAAAGTTCTAAACAATTATAATCCATGCACAGCCAGAATCTACTTTATAGGTGACTGCATCTTACTGTTGAAAAGATGCGGAGACAACCGTCGACATCACATCTGAATGCTTCTGAATCAGCCGAATTTTTCTTCTCATGCGTGCCGAGATGCCGTTGGAAATTCTTCCTCAACTGCTTAGTCCCGCATATGTCGCAATTGACAAATTGGTGAGCCGACTGCACGTGCTCCTTCAGATAGTCAACATTGCTGAAGTATTTCATGCACTCACAACAGAAAGCCTCCACGGTCTCCAGTTGGACTGCAGCAGTTGAAATGACGTTATTATCAATTAGCACACTAAGCACCTCATAGATATCATTCGGCTTCACCAACACACTTTGAAATTAAGTGACTTACCATGAGAATCCTCATGCTTTCGCAACTTTGATGCAAACTTGAAAACCTTTCCACACCCAACCTCCGGACAAACATGCTGCTTCGGACTCTTAAATTCACCAGACGTCGATGGTAGCTCATCACTATGAATATCATTCATGTGCCTCTTCATGATCCCTTGATATGCAAACGACTTATTGCAACCATCGACAGGACAGCTGAAGATCTTGCCTTTATGCTGAAGAAAGTGACGAGCCAAATGGTCTTTTCTCCTATAGCTGGCAGGGCAATCCTCCATAGAACACTTGAAAGGCCTCTGCAAATAAATTTAGCATATTGACACATAGATACAGAGCATACCAAATCTCTAGATATCAATAGAAAAAAACGAACGATGCTTCAAACCTCAAAATAGAACATGCATGACCGAGGCTGACTTGATGGATCTTCTCAGGTGGTCCCCCAACCTGATACTAGTCCAATCAAGATACAAGAATGCAGCCTCTTGCATTTTGGAGTTCTTTCGGTGGGATCCAATGCTTCACGCCATTACCATATCATAATCAGATGAGTCAACATACTTTATCCTGCAAGGTCTTGATTTCAGTATAGGTAAACCCGCAGTAGATAAATGGAAAGGAACAAGACAGCTTCATTTTTCAACCAAAATTCAAACTTTTTGATCATAGAAATCTATCTGTGAAACCAACCCACAATAAAAGATCGATGCTTTCTCATAAGTGCTTCCATGTGATGATGCTCCACAAGTTCACAGCACTATATTTGTAGGTAATCACCATTCCACAGCCCAGAAAATCATGCACATCCCCAACAATAACATCCGAATTGCTGCTTCCAACACCTCATTATAAATTATAAATGTGAACGTTTTAAAAGCAAAGACCACAACCGGGCATTGTACATCAAAACCATCCGTTCAACAAGACCGGTGCGACTGTGATCAGAACCTCTCCACTCTACAAACTGTACCTCACCGTCGACCACCTCAATGACAGGTGCAATCTAATGGAAACTCGACTGAAATTTTCAAGGTACTAGCTTTCACGTCGCACTCTCAAGAACAACAAACGAACTCCGGTGAGACAAACAGAGAGCGCTCGATATACCTCGAGCGAATGGCCCCGCATATGCTGCTTCAAGTAGGCGGGCTTCTTAAACGTGGCGCCGCATTCTTCGCAGGTATTAGCCTTGGCTCCCTCCTTCCCCTCGACCCCTCGAGCCATTGCCGCTTCCATCTCCTCCTGATGAAGACCCAAAGCAACACGACAAAAATAAACCAGTTCGCATCAGTTCCGCGACGCAAAACCGCAGCAAATTGCGGTTCGAACTAATAATAATCGCATCGCGGCATCAGAACTCGCGAGCCCAAGAACGAACCGAGCTGCTCGGGAAGAAGCATCGGGAAGGCGAACGAAGCGAAGAGAAGTGGGCAAAGAAGGGGGAAGGGGAAGGAGAAGTGACCTTGTGGTGGGATTGGACGTGAGAAGCGATGAGGGACTTCTTGGACCTGCAGATCCCGCAGTGCTCGCAGTAGTAACGCCTTACGTCTCTGAACACAGGGCCTTCTCCTGCCTTCTCGCTCCTCTCTCCTTCGCCCATCTCTCTCTTTCGTTCTCGCTCTCTGAGATGTTGCAAACTGGAAGAGACGCTCAGCTCGAACTAGAAGGAAGCAAAGGGCACAAGGGTTTAAGGCGGGGTTCCCGAACTCACGAGATAGCCACGGCTTGGGCCTCTTCCGGTGCAACTGCTATTGGGCCCCCACTTATCGGGCCCATTTTCGTGGCTTTTGCGTGAATGATGGGCCGAAGCATTGTTACCCACGCAAACACGTACGGACATTTTTGCTATTAAATAGACCTGTCAAAATAGATCATAAATCAAATTCATAACCTATATTTGAAGAGCTGAGTTGTTATATAGATTAGTCATGTTCAGTAAATATGTCATAAACGGGTTAAAATGGTAAAACCAAAAATAATATGTGTGTCAAATGTGGAAGTGTTTTAGCAATACAGGTCAGATCGGGAATTGATGTCAATAATCTTAGATTGCATATTTACAAAATATCACATAGATCTAGGATTGTATTTGCGTTTAGGGTAAAATTACACTTTCCATTATTTTAGAGTAGATGTAATTTCCTCTTATGCACAATTTGAGAGTCATTAAGGATTACATTACACATAGAAAAGTATGAGAAAAGTCATAAATTTATTGCGTTGGTGTCAATTTAATCTTAAAACTTTTAATCGTGTAATTTTAATCCTAAACTTTTTGACCTAGAGCCAATTCGATACTTCCGGCTAATTTTGCTGACATGGACACCGACCGTATTACGTGACATGGCCGACACTGACATGGATATTTTCAATAATATTTTACTAATTGTCGATTTTCTTCTTTTTTTTTCTTTTTTGGTAGAAAGCCTTTCGATAGTGATGTTGCCAATGCTTATTTCAAAATGTCAATGCAAGTCAGAAGAGTATTGTTGCCTCTGGCTTTCGTCACTGAGATCAAGTCTTCAGCCTTGCTGTAACTCTTTTCATAATGGAACATTGAGCTACCAAACTTGCCTCCATCCTCCAATGCGGCTAGCAATTGTGAATATTGGAGAAACACCTACGACTACCATAGACAAACAATTGTCTCGATTCCGCATCCACCGGCATGTACATTGTGTACTTCTTCGGATTGTCTTTAGTACCGAATTAAAGTTCTGCGATGCAACCTCAAAAGGGAAATTTACATGCTTCCTCTTGCAGGCACCCTCAATGAGACTGCTTCGCCTCCATGTTATTAGCCAAGATTTTAAGTCAGTTCGTATCATTCGAGACTGTCACAAACCCAAATTCGAATATGGAAACACCCAATCCCTGTCTCTATCGAAATCACCCTTAGCCCATACTAAGCTCATAATAACACTAAGCCCACGATTTGAGATCATCAAGACACCCAGGCTCCGAGCTGCACATAGACAAACTTAGCCATCAACCGCTTGTATTCTTAACCAAACGACTGCGATCGGTCACCATCTCCGGCCACAGGCGTTAACCACTATAATCTACCGGGACTCATCCATGGATTCGCAAGGAAACTGAGTGTGGAAGAATAGCACGGAAGAAGCCTCGGTCATGAGTATCACCAGAATTGAAGGTCAAGAACAATAACTCCAGATCACATACTCATCGCCGACTGCCATGAAAAATCACCGGAACGTAGCACGGAGCAAAGAAGTATAATGATTCCGAAACGTATTCGGCCAATGTGAAAACATTAGAACTCGTGCTTAAATGACTTGAGAATCAATTAGTATCTCTTAATCTATGTCAACATACTTTCGGATTCACAAAATGACTGAAACTAATTCGCATTGAATCCTAATAGACATTTCGTCGAACAGATTGCAGTCAATCGATTAAGGATCAGACTTTTTGCGATTTCAAACTCGTATTTGTGACCATAGGCAAACGAAGTTATCGTGTGAAGTTCAGAATCAAAATACACAACTCTAACATGACCCCGATCCTGACCGAAGCAAAACGAGCTCTGCATTCACTTCACCTTCGCCAGAATCATAGCATGACGGAGAATCGGAGACTGCCTTGTCAATGAAGAAGCCAAGCTAAGTCGCAGCAGTAGGCAGTCCAATCAACTATGGGGAGAATGAAGACCGGTGGAAGAGATTCAAGCGAGTTTTGGGCTACCTCGATCTTCACGGGAGGCGGCGGTCCGGCGATGGCGGCGTCGCCATGGGGCGCGGTGATGAGCCAGCAGAAACGAGAAAGAAGTCTCTGTGGAAATCAATCGATTCCCTGAGAGAAATCCCAAAATGGGCTCCGATTGGAAATCGAGGACTGAAGATTTGTGGGTCAAAGTGGGCCCACACGGTGATTGAAGTCTTATTATGGCTCAAATTCATGAGCATAAGGACTTGGGTTTGGGTTTGGGTTTGGGTTTGGGTTGATGGGTTTGGATCAAGCTATCGGTCCAAATTTGAATTCAATGGCCGAATGGGCTTTAAAAATGATCTCTCTCTCTCTTTTTCTCATTCTTCTTATTTTTATTTTTCCGATTTATGTATCCTATATAAGCATATACGATTTTGTCGATGAAAAATTTCGGTGTCAACATCACTTGAGTGCCGTATAACTTTTTAATGGATTATTTAAGTGACATAACTTTTAAATATGCTCTCAATAAGTGTCTTGCCATGTTAGGCTTCCGCTTTTTTGAAAAGTTATGGCACTCGAGTGGTTGAAAAGAAAAAAAGTTATGACACTCAAGTGAGCGCCGTATAAAAGTCATGTCACTTGTGATGTCTTTATCCTCAAATCTAATAGTATATTAGCTCTTGTTTTAATAATTTACAAGCGGGCACGTAACTATTAGAAAGTTACCAGTGAAATTTCAATTTTACCATACACAATAGTAGATTACCACTTATCATACTATGATTTAGTTTTAAGTAGTAATTATATAATATAATCGGTAAGTTATTAGACCATTGACAGTAGTAAGTTGGGAAAAATACACTACAATGCCATGACTTTCGTACGGCGTTCACTTAAATGCCATAACTTTTTTTTTCTGAGTATCATATACTTTTTGAATCGATCATTTAAGTGTCATAACTTTCCACAGGTGTCATGCCAAATTGGATTTTCGGCACTTAGGTGAACGTTTTTTGAAAAAAAATTATGATATTCAAGTGATCAATTGAAAGTTACAGTACTCAAGTGAACTTTTTTCAAAACCTTATGACACTCAAGTGGTTGAACAAAAAGTTATGGCACTCAAACGAGCATAATACGAAAATTATGACATAGGTTGTTAACATCACTTGAGCACCACAACTTATTTTCTGATCACTTGAGTGTCATATAATTTTTCAATCGATTACTTGAGTGCTATAACTTTTTAAAAAAGGTTCTCCACAAGTGTTATGCCACATCAGATTTCGAGCACTTGACTGAACATTTTTGAAAAGTTATGGCACTCAAGTGATCAATTGAAAGTTATGGCATTGAAATGAACGTTTTTTTAAAAGTTATGACACTTAAGTGGTAAAAAAAAAAGTTACTAAGGTCAAATGAGCGTCATACTAAAGTTATAGCACTTGTGGTGTCCTTATCCCCAAAACTAATAGCAGATAACTCTTGTTTTAATAATTTACAAGTGGGCACATAACTATTTGAAAGTCAACAATGAAATATCAGTTTTACCGTACCCAATAGTAGATTACCACTTATTATGCTATGATTTAGTTTTAACTTGTAATTATATAACATAATTGGTAAGTTATTAAACCATTGACAGTAGTAAGTTGGGAGAAAGATATTACAAGTACCATAATTTTCGTACGACGCTCACTTGAGTGTCACATACATTTTCAATCAATTACTTGAGTGTCACGTACATTTTCAATCAATTACTTGAGTGTCATAACTTTTTGAAAACATTCATCACAAAGTGCCACGCCACGTTGGATTTTTGGCACTTAGGTGAACATTTTTAAAAAATTAATAACACTCAAGTGATCAATTGAAAGTTACGGTACTCAAGTAAACGTTTTTTTTTTTTAAGTTATAGCACTTAAGTGGTCGAACAAAAAGTTATAGTACTCCAATGAGTATCGTACAAAAGTTATTACACCTGTGCTGTCCTTATCCCATAATAAGTCACTAACATTGTTGCATAATCAAGTCAATATACATAAGCATGGGGAGCAGGTTGTGCAATATATTGTTGAATCAACGCAATATATTTAGAATCGGCGTGAGCAATATATTGTTGGAAAGTACAATCGAGGATGATTGTTTTGGTGCCTGAAACCTAGTCTTTTAAGTTCGTATCTAACTCGAAACAAGCAAGAGAAGTTACAGAATCTGCCACGTTGAATCACAGCATTTGCGAACTGTTCGTGTAGAGGAGTCCAATCCCGGTGCCTAATCCTCCCAATCCCAGTGTCCATACTCACGGTTGCGTTGTTCTCGGTGTCTGTGTCCACTGAAAGTAAGCTTTTTGATCCGATACACTAGGAATTGAATTCCACCTTGTTTCCAGCGCAAATTGATCGGATCGTGTCCATGATTCAATTGCATGTCTATGGCCAAGTATTGATCACGATTTACATGTAGGGATTGTCGATTCCATGTCTATCTCTAAATTCCTCATGTTCATAGGATTGATAGATTGCCATGTTTTGATTCCCCTTTGCATGAACTTAATCAGAGAGAGGTTGCATCTTTGTTACTTAGATTGATCTCTTTTTTGCGTGGATTTGCCCTTGGTTGCATTATATGGATGATCTTTTTGCATGTTAACATTGAATCGGGTTGGATTGATGATTTCTCTGCATGTTGTTCATGGCCGGTCCCCTTGGTGCTCTTGGTCACGCCCCCTCCTTTTGTTTGTCTTGCTTGGAAGAATTTTGATCATCTGTTTTGCAGTGATTCATGGAAAATAGGCTAAAGCTTCGACCTTTATCGGTGACTTCGCTCATGTCAAAAAGATCGAATCTTTCAAGGAAAGATCAAACTTTACTGCTTTTTATTCATGCATATAGGATACAGTTTGCTAGTTCATGTAAATTAGTGAGAAAAATCATAAAAATTGCATCTTTTATTGTCATGTGGCATATAGGATATTCATGATCACCTAGGTAGTTGCATATCAATAATAAAAGGAAAGATATAAAAAAAGAAATTTAGAAGCATGCTAGGTGACTTTGCATCTTAAATTATGCAAGTTTTGATTAATTCATGTTCATCTAAATTAATAGTGTAATTTCGGCCATAAAGGGGTATTCTCGACATGTAGGGTTATTTTAGGGTTAAAAAGTAGACAAAAGAAAAGACAAAAAAAATTAGAATTGCATCTTAATCACATTTAGGCGAGTTCTGCATCATAGTGTTAGATAGTTCACGATATTTGATTCATGATGGTTCAGGCAAGTTTGGCACTTAGATTGGGCATCTCGTGTTTATTTTAATATAGTGCATGTTTACTTTTGGTTTATCGCTCACGAGGGTCCTATCCCAAGACTTAATAACAAGGCTTTGTTAATTTTGCCCAATACTGTTCGGGTTCTTTATTTTGCTAGTACTTTATTTGCTTCATCTTTATTATCACTTGATTTAATATATATTGCTTGAACACCCTTTCATGATCACCTTTTTTTACATGATTAAAGGATATAAGGAAAAAAAATTGAGAAGATTGCTCGCAAAAAATTTTCATAAAAGAGAAAAGGTACTGGCAATGGACATTAGATTTATCTAGTATAACCAAGTTTCCGGATTCACATATCTCTGGTTCACAAGAGTAAGGCGAACTCCTGCCGGATTCACATATCTCTGGTTCACAAGAGTAAGGCGAACTCCTGCCTCGTACTCGGGCTCCTAACCGGCCCAAAATTGATCAATGTAAGCTCCAAAGCAAATTAAATTGAACTGGAAAATGAAGTTGCAACCGATAGGGCTTGGTAGTGTTCGTGTGAGGCGTAGGCGCCACCACAGAAGAGGAACCATTAGTGCTTGCTTAGCAACCTATCAACATCCCTCAAATATCTCAACCTCGGGAGGGTTGTGACATTACATATGAAAGTTTTGTCACTTAAGTTCCTTCACTAATTACATATGAAAGTTTTGTCACTTAAGTTCCTTCACTAAATGATGGTAATTGTTGGAATAGTTGGGAATTTTAAAAAGAATTGATAAGTCCATATTAAAAATTGGTAAATTTAAATCACTGGAGAGAAATAAGTATTCATAAGCTTTCAAAACCTTATGAAGTAATAAAAAAAATGTTAGTAAGTAGACTACTATAAAAATTGGTAGCTCAACCAACATAACTTCTTCACATTTTTCAACCATCACCAATTGTCACTAGTGGTGGTTGCTGCCACCAAGTACTTCACCCCTCCTCGCGTCTCTCTCGCTCCCCCTCCCTTGGGTTCTACAATTTACTTTCCTTTTTCTATAGAATAAAGTCAGTTTCTTTCGATTTTAACATTATTGATTTTAACCTTTTTTGATAATAAAGAAATTATGAACTTAGCTTAACACGTCTTACATAATAAGAGTTATTTAAGGACTTGATTGAGAATAGGGTAGAGTTACAGGAGTTGATTCAAAAAAATAAAAAAATGAAGGATCCAATTTTGCACAAGCAAATTTGAAGGATCCAATTGAAGGTCTAGGCCGCGTACCTACTTTTGAATGGTCAGTTCTACGCGAGACATGGACCTACATTTTTTCCCAATGGGTAAGCAAGAGTTCTATTGATCAGTAAACAAGACCGTCTTTTAAATGGTGATGAAGAATTATGAAGAGAAGGAAGAACGAAAACACTCTTTTTCAAGTTTAGTAACTGAACCTTAGTGGAAATCTTCATGGATGCAAGTGTTTGAATAGCACTTTATCCCAGAATCGATAATAAGTAAACCTCCATGATCTGATAAACACTATCGGACCACAAAATACCCAAAAGCCAACGGCGAATCCAAGCGGTATGCCCATGTAAAACCACTTCTTCTCGCTATCATCATTGTTGCCGTCATCTTCGAGGTCACTTTGAGTTGGAACACTACCCGCTTCTTCAGTCCCATTCGTTGGAGTTAAGCAACTTTTGTTGAGCTGAAGCCCGCACAATCCAAGATTTCCTTCGAAGGAACTTTTGGAAAATGTGAGAAATTGTCCCATTGTCGGGATGCTTCCCACAAGTTGATTATTTGAGAGGTTCAGGAACGAAAGGAAATCAAGATTCGCAAGCTGAGCTGGTATGGTTCCATTGAGGTGGTTCCATGACAGGTCCAATGACTCAAGCTGATCTAGATTCCCTAAAACAGGAGTAATTGAACCTGTGATGGCATTATGCGATAGGTTGAGGAAATAAAGTGCTTTGAGATCTCCAAGTGTGTCTGGTATTGGACCCTCCAATCTATTGCCCGAGAAGTCGATCGACGTGAAAATAGTCAGAATCTTGATGAGTTCTAGCTTCAAACCTTTGAAGGTTACACTCACAGTATCTTGATAATACTTACCTCTTAATCGGAATAACTCATACAGAAAACGATTGAAGTCTACGCTGGCCTTCATAGCCTCCCAAGATGCAAGGAGACTCGCAAGCAACGTGTCGCTGAAATTGTTGGAAGATAGGTCAATGATTTGAAGCATCTGCCAGGTGAAGGGACTATGTGGACATCCAATTTCCCCGTGCAATTTGTTGGATCGTAAAACAAGGACACGGAGACTTGACATAGCATTGAAATGGCATGGAAATGTCCCATCTATTTGATTGTCCCCGATGTTCACAATCTCCAATATCGTACAATTTGCCAACGACAACGGAATTTGGCCCTGCAGGAAATTCTCGCTAATATCCAATGTCTTCAGACTGCATGTTGCTGGGATGTTTTGTGGAATATCGCCACTCAATTGGTTATTCCTCAGATTCAATACCGTGAGGGACGCCATCATTAAACAATCAGGAATAGTTCCGTTCAGATGGTTATGCGATAAGTCAAGCACTTCAAGAATATCAGCTTTGCAAATTGACTTCGGGATGGACCCATGGAAATTATTCTTCGAAAGGGAGAAGAAGATTGTGTTTGATAGGTAGTCATCAATGTTATCCAGAATAACAGAAGTTATGTTGTTACTTGAGAAATCCAAGACGAGAGCAGATGACGGCAGGGGTAGCGTATTTCCTCGAAGCATGTTTGAATGGAGGTCAACGAAATTCAGACTCAATGTAAGATTGCCCAGAGGTGTTTCCAAATCTTCAAAGAAATTAGAGCAAAGATTGAGATGCTCAAGATTTTCTAATGTCCATATCCATCTCGGTATATCCCCTTTTATATAATTGTGGGAGAGGTCGAGGAAGAACAATTTGGACTGGTTAGCCAAAAACTGAGGCAATGTCGTCAACTGGCAGGAAGCCAAATTTAAGTCTTGAAGGTAAGGGAATGAAGAGGCCTGGGAAGCAGTATTTGTGGCATCAATGGAAAAACGATTATAGGAAAGATCCAAAGCTGAAAGATTTCTCAGCTGCTGAACCAAATTAATGTGGAATGAGCCACTAAAATTATTGGAAGAAAGTGAGAGGTACTCGAGCCCTTGGAGTTCCCATATAGACGTTGGTAGTTCTCCTCCTATATTGTTGTTGCTCAAATCAAGTGTATTCAGCATGTGTGATGGAGCATCAAAAGATCCCTTCAATTGACTTGAAAATCGGTTGTTGGAAAGGAGAAGCGCCTGAATCGATGGATGTGTAAACAGAGATGAAGGAATATTTCCTTCAAGTAAATTGAATTCCAGGTCGAGAATAAGAAGACTCAAGAGGGATTCCCATTGTGTTGAATCAGTCGGACCAATTAGACTGTTGCTGGACAAAATGATAGATGTCAAATCCTTGGACTCGCTGAGTGATGGAATTGAACCCGTAAAATTGTTGAATGACAAGTCCAAATAAGACAGTCGCGAGAGATTGGTGAGAGAGCTTGGGATATTTCCATCAAAGCTGCAATTCACCAATTCTATTCTTGACAGATTCCTGAGATTACCAATTGAATTTGGGAGCCCCCCGGAAATATTCAAGCCTCTCAGAACCAGTGTCTCAAGAGAACTATTCTCCGGAAATATTGGCAAAGAACCCCAAAGAAGTTCGTTGGATGACACATGAAGGTTCTGAAGTGTTTGTACCTGGAAGATTGCAGGAGGAAATTCCCCCTGCAGGCCACAAGCATATAGGCTCAGTGTTTTCAAGCTAGAGAAATTCGCTAAGAAACTAGGAACTGTGGTGTACAAGTTGTTGTAATCGAGTTGAATGACTGACAGATTAGCCAGACTCGTAAGAGAAGCGCCGATAGGACCGGACAGAGAACAGGAAGACATGCTCAACACCTCAAGTTTCGGCACTGAAGAAGACAACGCGTCGCACCACCCAGTTCCCTCAGCAGACGCATTGACCAAATCAAGGTACAGCTCTCTCAACTCCCCCAAATCCCCAATCAGTGACCTCAAAGAGGGCTTCTCAAGGAACAGCAAAGCCGGTCCAGAGTAATAAAGACCAGAGAGATCAAGAATACGTAGCTCCGTCAGGCGCGATAGCTCCGCCGGAATCTGCCCGGCAAATCCGGCATTGGACAAGTTGAGATGTACCAAGCGACTGAGATTCGCGAGGCCGAACGGGATCGCTGAGGAGTTGAAATCATTGAACGCCAAGTTCAGGCTTTGAAGGAACTCGAGCCTGAAGAGGCTCGATGAACGGCCGATTCCACCAGAGATCGACTCTTCGCTCAAATCGAGTCCCACGACGAGCCCGTCCTCGCACATCACGCCGCTCCATGAATCAGCGCTTCGGTCCCACCGTACTAGCTTGGAGGACGCGGAGGTGTTGAAGACAAGGCTATCTCTCAGCTCGAGCAAGAGTGATCTCTGGTCGATGTCGAGACACTGGGCTGAAGCTGAAGTTGAAGCCGTAGCAACGTCGGAGAAGATGGAGATGGTGGATATCGCAAGAAGAAGCCATGAGATGATCGAACCGTTCATCGTAAGAGGTTGAGGAAGAGAGCGGGAGGAGGGAACAGGGAAGAGAGACTCAACCGAAACAAAGTCGAACACTTTGGGAGTGGAGTAGTCTTCCAAGGAATTGCGTTGATATTCAGGATGTCATCATTAGTCACGAAAGTTTGACTTATTTCACTTTCGACGATACTAGCACAAATATTCTTTATTTAACATACTTTCTCAATCGTAACAAAAGGCCATATTTTATTTTCAATGAGAAAAGGGAAAATAAAATAAATCTGCCTAAAATGTTGAGATTAGGACTTGGGATCCCTTGGAAATATTTTTGGCTTATCTTATTTGAACATCATAAAACAAATGATATTATGTGATCGATTTTATTTTTGTACATCACATTTACATGTAGCGATCCATTAAAAGTAAATAACGGATATATATCATAACATTTAATAATAACACAAAGTACATATATTATATTCTATTTCTTTTATTAAATAAGTAGATTCAAGAAACGAAATAAAACGATTTGCTTATATTTGGATTTGATTGTAAATATTTTATAGTACTATCAAAAAGCAAAAAAAGTATAAACTATAGAATCTGAAAATACAATGAATCAATTATGAAATATGAAATAGAAAATTACAATAATATGGTCAAAAATAGAATGAGAAACCAAATAAACAAAAACTAAGAATAAATTTCTCTTATACTAAACTGAAAAGAAAAAAAAAAGAAGAAAAAGGAAAAGGACATAAGTAAAACGATAAGAAAATGGGCGTTATCTGTACTTTCTTTCTTTTTTCTTTTGGTCAGCGAGCGTTATCTTTGCTTCGAGTGGTATAAAGAGCAGTATAAAGGAAAATTAAAAGAGTGAAAAATCCGAAAAGATTTAAAATTAAAAGAACGAAAAGAAAAGGCGAACTGTAGGCGTGTGGAATTGGTCCATCGTGAACCCCGGAAAAGTACCATGGCCCACCTCCACCCGTCGACGGGGCTATTGCCATACTTTCTATTCCTTTATGCAACTTTCACACTATATATTATAGAAATGCGTGTAAGTTGGCTGAAGGAGCATTCCACGTATATCACACGGCAAATCCCGATGGTCGCCACGGTTTTTCTCTTTCCTTACTGCACAATGCACATTGATATATTTAAAGGTTTTCTTCCTTCTTTTTTTGTTCCGTTGTGTTTTTTTTTTTTGGTAAATAAAAGGTACAAAACTAAATAGATTAATGTCTAAAGTTTACTATTCCAACTCTATTACTAAACAAAACATAAAATAATTCGTTGGGAGGTTACAAGTAAAACGTAATATCCAATCGTTTCTCACAAGAAGATCAACAGGTTGATTGCCTTTCTGAAAATTATGCTATATTTTGAACTCAGAATGAGAGCCTAAGAGTCTTCTGATATCTTTAAGTAAAGCCGGTCTAGTGTTATCTATTATACTGTCTGGGTTGACAAGTTCGGTGATAATTTTGGAGTCTATCTCAATGATAATTTTATGGAAACCATGTTGCCTTGCGATGGTGATCCTAACCATAGTACCCATAGTTATGCTTGTGAAGATGAACATATTCCAAGAAATGAGGTAAAACCTCCAAGCCAGTCACCCCCTTCGTTTCTGAATAATCCTCCTACTCCTGCAAGTCTAGGATTACCTTTAGATGCTCCATCTGTTTTCAGTTTAATCCATCCTAGAGGTGGAGGATCCCAAGTGACCAAAATGGGAGAAGTACGTGATCCACATGACGACAAGTTGATCAAAGACGAAGCTATGATTTCCTTCGTGTGTGATTTGATAGAGATTTTTTAGGCTTTTAATTATTTTGTTTATTCAGTAGTCAAGTGCCGGGTTAGCTTCCAATAAAGCTCGAAACCAAGACCATAAGAAGATGAGCAAACTATCTTACCATCTAAGACAACAAGTTATTGTTAAGTTTTTTAATGTAATTAAACTGTTAAAATCTTGGGTTAATACTATGAAAAACCCCAAACTGGTACACTTGTGACAATTCTACCCAAAATTAATATATGACCACAAAAAACCCCAAACTGGTACACTTGTGACAAATTTATCCTCAGTTTGTTTCCGTTAAATTTTGCTATCAAATTGTTTTGTTAAATGACACGCGACAGTTAACTGATGTACCAGTTTTACGTTTTACCCTCCATTCGTCACATGTGTACCAGTTTGTGATTTTTTTTTTGTATTAATTCAATTTAACGGAAATTAACGGAGGGTAAATTTGTCACAAATATACAAGTTTGGGATTTTTAGTGGTCAAAATATTATTTTGGGGTAAATTTGTCACAGGTGTACCAGTTTGGGGTATTTCGTGGTCAAAAAAATAGTTTAGGATAAAATTGTCACAGGTGTACCAGTTTAGGGTTTTTCGTGGTATTAACACTAAAATCTTACATCATCCAAAAGAAATCTTATTGAGTAATTCATAAATACAAATCGACCCTCAAATGAGCACCACATTGCTCAAGCTAATGAAAAGTTCTATCTTCTCCAAACAAAAGAAAAATGAGCACCACATTGCATGTTTACTTACACTTCACGCGGGCTTGTCCTACATGAAATGGGTTGGATTATTGCATATGTTATCCACATAAACATAAGGTATAGGCTCAAATCTTTTCCTGAATTAAATTACACTTCTCTCTATCTAGACTTGTGAATTGTGTAACTTGTCGGATTCAAGTCAACTATATTCGCTCCTAAACCGAAGAAAAGTCAAAGTAAAACAAATAAGACATATTTTTTAAGGGAATTAGCTAAAGTGTCTCTCTTGGTACCACACCAAGAGAGACCAACATTAGAGAAGATCCTGGATTTGCGCAAATTCTATTGAAAGATTCCAATCAATTACACTGCATCCTCGAAGAACTTTCTGTATTGAAGGACCCTTTTAGCATCGAGAGATAGAACCGGTCACCAAATTCTTTAGCCTAGTTATCTTCTCGTGGATGCAAACCACAAATCTACTTCACTGACCACTAAGACAGCAAAGGGCAATCAAGAAGAGGAGAAGATTTGAACTTATTCCAGATCAAGCATAACAACCGTAATATTTGGGTTTGTTGACTTGGTAGTGGCTAACTAAAAAAAATTTACTAGTCAAAAAGAAAAAGGAAAGTGAACTCTCGTATTAAAGAGGAAAAGGCGAGCACGCCGAGAATAGAGGAAAGGAAAGAAAAAGAAGAAGAAAAGAAAGAAAGGGAAATTAAAAAAAAAAAAGGGAAAGGAGTACACATCATGAGAGTCTCACCAAGCCAGATTAACTTCGTTTCGCAACGCCCGGTAATGATTTAAGCCATTTCGTTTGTCTAATTTGATTATTTTTTGGAATTAGGGCACACATTTAAAGTTATGTGAAGTTTGAATTGCGATGCCCGATTTTTAAGTTGTTAAGCTGAGTAATTTCATAGAAATGATAGATTAGAGCGCTCTGGAACCATGGGGTTTGACGAATGGTTTAGTCGAAGCGAAATTTTAAAATTCCGTACTCAAGTTCGGCGTTACGGATAGATTTGAAAATCGTCTTCGGACGAGAGTTTTGTTAGCGAGTTAGAGTCATTTCATTAGCCAGTAAACTTGGTTTAGCCAATTCGTAGTTGAGGTAGCGTTTTTACTTGTTTTTTACGTTGTTTCTTGCTTATTTGATAGGATTGTGAGTTTGACGGTTCGAGTAATCTGTGTAGTTTGGTGTACATCACATTAACATGTGGAGATCCATTAAAAGTAAATAATGGATATATATCATGGAATTTGATCATAACACCAAAATACATATATGATATTCTATTTTTTTATTAAATAATTAGATTCAAGAAAAGAAATAAAACAATATACTTAAATTTGTACTTGATTGTAAATGTTTTATAGTACCATAAAAAGGCAAAAAAGTATAAACTATAGAATCAGAAAATACAATGAATTAATTATTAAATATGAAATAGAAAAATACAATAATATGTTCAAAAATAGAATGAAAAACCAAATAAGAAAAAACAAAAAATAAATTTCTCTTATATTAAAATGAAAAGAAAAATAAGAAGAAAAAGGAAAAAAGGCATAAGAAAAACGATGAAAAATGGGCGTCATCTTTACTTCGAGTGGTATAAAGGAAATAAAAAGAGGGAAAAATCTGAAAAGATTTAAAATTAAAAGAAAGAAAAGAAAAAGTGATTGGTAGGTGCATGGAATTGATCCATTGTGCCCGACGGAAAAGTACCTCCCGTCCACCGGGTTATTACCATATATTATGCAACTTTTTATTATATATAATAGAAATACGTGTTGGTTGGCTGAAGGAGCAGTCGACGTATGACATGTGGCAAATCCTGATAGTTGCCCCGGGTTTTCTCCTTTGGTACTGCACATTGACATATTTAAAGGTTTTCTTCCTTCTTTTTTTTTTTTCATTTCGTTGTTAGTTTTGCTATGCTAAGAATGGTTCGATAGAGGTTTTTTGGGCTTTCTAATTTTTTTATTCAGCAGTCAAGCGCCGGGTTAGCTTCCAATAAGGCTCGAAACCGAGACCATAAGGAGAGGGGCAAACTCACTTGCCATCATCTAAGACAACACCTTATTGTTAGCTTTTTAATGTAATTAATTTTTCAAAATTTTACAACAATTGAAAGAGATCTTATTGAGTAATTCAAAAATACAAATCGACTCTCAAATGAGCACCACATTGCTCAAGCTAATGAAAAGCTCTAGTTTCTCCAAACAAAAGAAAATTGAGCAAGGCATTGTATGTTTACTTACACACTTTTCGAGGGCCTATCCTACTTGAAATGGGTCGGATTATTGCACATGTTATCCATAGAAAACATAAGGTATAGGCTCAATTTCATCTCGCTGAATTAGCTTACACTTGTCTCTGTCTAGACTTGTGAATTGCGTGACTTGTTGGATTCAAGTCAACTAAGTTATTCGCTCCTACACTGAAGAAAAGTCAGAGTAAACAACTAGGACATTTTTTTTAAGGGAATCAGCTAAAGTGTCTCTCTTGGCACCACACCAAGAGAGACCAACATTAGAGAAGATCACGGATTTGCGCAAATTCTATTGGAAAGATTCCAATCCGTTACACTGCATCCTCGAAGAACTTTCTGTATTGAAGGACCTTTTTAGCAGCAAGAGATAGAATCGGTCTCGAAATTCTTTAGCCTAGTCATCTTCTCGTGGATGCAAACCACAATTCTACTTCATCGACCACTGAGACAGTAAAGGGCAATCAAGAAGAGGAGAAGATTGAAACTTATTCCAGATGAAGCAGAACAACTGTAATATTTGGGTTTGTTGACTTGGTCAAATGAAGTGGCTAATTAAAAAAAAATTTACTAGTCTGAAAGAAAAAGGAAAGTGAACTCTCATATTAAAGGGGAAAAGGAGAGCAGGCCGAGAATAGAGGAAAGGAAAGAAAAAGAAGAAGAAAAGAAAGAAAGGGAAATTTAAAAAGAAAAGGGAAATGAGTACACGTCATGAGAGCCTCGCCAAGCCAGATTAACTTCGTTTTACAATACCTGGGAAGGGTTTAAGCCCTTTTGTTCATCTAATCGGAGTAGTTTTTGGAATTAGGGTACAAATTCAAAGTTACGTGAAATTTGAACTGCGATGTCCGATTTTTGAATTGTTAAGCTGAGAAATTTCATGAAAATGATAGATGAGGGCGTTGTGGAACCATAGGGTTTGACGAAAATTGATTAGGAATAATGGTTTAGTCATAGTGAAATTATAAAATTCCACGCTCAAGTTTTGCATTACGGATAGATTTGAAAATCGGCTTCGGACAAGAGTTTTGTTAACAAATAAGAGTCATTTTGTTAGCAAATAAACTTGGTTTAGCCGATTCGTAGTTGAGGTAGCGTTTTTACTTGTTTTTAACGTTGTTTCTCGCTTATTTGATGTTGTTTCTTGCTTTTTGAAATGCTCAAATTTCAAAAAGCAATATGGATTAGATATAGTATCAATTATGAAATGGCATTTTTGTTGCAAAAAAGTTTGGATTGAGCATTTACTACTCTTTGGTTATTTGTGAATGGTTTTAGAAACGTGTTATGAAAGATAGTGTGAAAGTTTATATATATGTATTGCTTTGCAAATATGACTTATGAAATGAATTCTGAAACGATTTGAGAAATACTTTACGAAAAGTGTTTCCATCGGTTGAGCTGAATTAATGATAGATAGTCGCCAATGTCTACCAGAATAAAAAGAAGTGATGTTGTTACTTGAGAAATCAAGTAGTAAGCGTATGATGGCAAGGGTGGCGTAGGAGTGGAGTGGTCCAATGTAAGTGCAATCTAGTGTCAATTTTCGGGATGTCATTAGTCACCAAATTTGAATTATTTCACTTTTGAAAATCCTAACTGTTAAAGTAATCTCCCACATTGCTTAACAACGGGTCTTAAGACCCTCTTTATATTCATATGGTCTCTCTCCACGTATAAGCTTAAGATTTTGTGTTAGATTTTGTAACATGAAATTATTATAGGAGGTCTTGAATTCAAATCTTTCGAGCCCCTAAAGCTTAAGCTTTTAGAACGTGCCGCTCGTCTTGACAACGAGATTTTCTAACATTAGCAAAATTTGGCGACATTACGCATCAAAATGATATTCTTTTTTTATCATAATTTTTCAATCGAAACAAAAGACCATATTTATGTTTTCTTGGAAAAAACGATAAATAAAAGATATATGCCTAAAATGTTGAGATTAGAACTTGACATCCCTTGAAAATGCTTGGCTCATCTTATTTTAAGATCATAAAACCACTGACATTATGTGATCAATGTTGTCTTTGTACATCAACATTAACCATGCAGAGATCGGTTAAAAGCAAACAATATAGATATTATATCCGATTATTTAATTAAATATGTAGATTCAAGAAGATAATATAAAATGATTTACTTATATTTGAATTTTATTTGTAAATTTTATAAGATTATAAAAAAAAAAGCAAAAAAATATAAACTCTAGAATCATATCCAACCTTTCATATACAAGATGATAGTTGACTGTATTGGGTCAACCAAACACATGAACTGAACAGGAATTTGAAAACCTTTTTGGGATTGAAATCTTCGAACCGGAAATTACCACACGCCTTCTTATAGCTGGGAAGATTGCGCCTTTGGTGAAGTTTGGTGGGGTACACGCGTGAAAGAATCTTTATTTTATCCGAACGTGAAGAATGGTCCTGATTGAAGGACTTTCCGTCAATAGACAATTATGGAGAGGAAAAAGAATTGAACTTTACTCCAATCAAGCCTAAGACCAAAGTACACGCAACAGCTTTTAGTTGACTTGACTAGAGCTTGCAAAATCATCCTTGTATGGGATTTCAATGGAGCTGTGTTTGGTCTAATTCTTATCACGTGGTATCATTAATTTTTTAGTCACCAGTTAGACTAAGTGATCCGTGTTTCTCGGTTTTTACTTTTGCATTCTTTCCCATATGCCAGATTTTACTCCTTTCAAACTAAGGTCAAGTCCTTACTATGCCTATTGAATTTACGATTGATGGACGAAGAGTTTCTCTGATTATCCTGTCTCAAGATTCAGAGGAAAGCTCCAGAGGTACATTATTTCTGCCTTTGAAATATATAAGCAATATATTGGGATTTCGAGCAGCAGTACACTACTACTGTTACTGTTCCAAGCTCGTCTTCACTAACATGAACCTCATGAGGTTGCGAGATTCTTCAATGATCTGCCTAAGAATGTCTGGTTCGATAGTGACTCGAGCTACTTGACTGAGTAACTCAGGCATGTGGCCAGATACCACCAGAACAAATCGCGCTTGAGATGGATAGGGATCGAGCGTGAGTACTTTGGCAACCCTTGGTCCGGCTATTGCGGCTTTCATTCTCTTTGTTTTTACCGTCATTAAGGCCTTCTTCGCTGCTTACACATATCGTCATCCCAAGAATTAACCAATCTCAACAACTCAGTTTAGAGACACAACTAGAGAAATCTTTCTAGAGCAATGAAATTTGTGACATGCCCGGTTTCATTTCTTGATATCGCTTCGGATGCTACCCTTAATTTAATTTAAATTGCTTAAAACTTACATCTTCGTTGCAGTTAGATCATGTGTGACCACGTGGAACTAGTCTGTGACACAATTTAACATACAATGGGGAGCATCACATTATTGTAGGATTTAACATTTCTAGAGAACTTACTAAATCTTAACGGAGCCAATCGAAATTAGCATCCTGTATTTTATGTACAACATGATAGTTTACAGGAAAGCAGCAGTAATCACTAATAAGACCATGGATGAAGTAGTCAAACCCAAAAGCTACATGCACCACCTTTGGTCCGGTTTGGCGGGTACATGCTTGAAGAATTTTTAGGGAAAATTCCAAATGAAGGCCTAAAGTGGACTTTATCTCAAACGATGGCATGATGTGCCATCGTTTTTTTAAATAAAGGCCTAAAGTAGCTTATTTCTCTCAAATAAGGGCCTGACCTTGCTGGCTAAAGAGCATTTTCATCATTTACCTTTTTTTTGAATTTTTTTCATTTTTCCTTTTTTTTCATTTTTTTTTCCCTCTTTCCTCCTCTAGTCGCTAGCGAAGGTCGCCGGACTCAGGCGAGAACCGCCCTTGCTGGTGTCGGGCAAGGGCCGCCCTCACCTGCCTTGCTCAGGTGAGGCAACCCTCGCCCAACGCCGGCGAGGGCAACCCTTGCGGCCTAGGCGAGGGCGGCTCTCGCCCGCTTAGGCGAGCGTGACCCTCACTTGAGGCCGGTGGAGGTCACCGGCGATGGCCACAGGGGAAGAGAGAAAAAGAAAAAAGAAAAAAAGAAAAAAAGAAAGAAAAAGAAAAGGAAAGTAAAAATATATATTTAAAATATTTTGACTAAAATACCTCTTCTCCGATGACGGAATAGTCACCGGCCGGCCAAAAATCCTTATTTGAGATGATTTGGCCACTTCAGGCTTTTATTTGAGAAAATGAAGGCACTTTAAGCTCTTATTTGAAATTTTTCCAAATTTTTATATTATCCAAACTTGACAAAAGTTCTTGATTGAAGGACTTTCCTTCTGTAGATAGACAGAACAAGTCTTAAAATTCTTTAATTTAGTCACCTTCTCCGTTCACCATTGACAATTATGGAGAGGAAACACATTAAACTACTCCAATCATGCGTAACGACCAAAGTACATGCAATAGCTTTCAATTGACTTGACTAGAGAGTGCAAAATTGTCGTTTCAGTGGTGCTCGATGGTCCGCTGATTTCTGAAATTCCGTTTATCACAAAAACGGAATTTGTTCATTCAACGGTGAATACATAACTTTGGCAGTAAATTCAAAACATTTTTCATAAGTAAAACATGACCACTTACTGATGGATTAACATTTTATTTCTACAAGGCTCATTGTCCTTAGAACCTGATTTTCTATTTAATGTTGCAAAAAGGAAAATGATACAAATGATCCCTAAACTTTGGCCGGATATGCAATGTTGTACCTGTATTTTTAATTTATTCAATGTGGTCCCTGAAGTTTAGCTCAATATGTAATGTGGTCCAACTATATAAGGAATTTAATGGGTGTTGATTATATCCGCTTGCAATCCAAGTTAATCAAAAGGAAGAATTGAAAAAGAAAAAACAAGTCTGAAAACTGGAATAAAGAAAGAGGCAGTAAAGCTAATAATAATCCGACGCCTACGACCTGCTTTGACCCAAAATGCAATTCTCCAGATGGAAGTGGAGGATTTGGCCAATTGTTTAAGGTTGGGCGTAAAGAAGATTTAAAATTGAATAACCTCATATTTAGATGGTTACTTGGATTTCTTATGTAGAAAGGTTGATAATTGACAGCCGTCTCATGTTCCAAAGCTGCAAAATTTTAAATGGCGCCCATGGTCAATGAATTCGAGATCCTCTCAATTTAAACGTGCTGTCAATATATGGATTATGCAACGCACGATCGTAAACAAAACGTAATTGTTACCACAATTAGCTTTTTTTTCTTAAAATAAATCAAGGGCACAAGTGCAGAGGTCTGAACACACAATTCACTCTCTCTAGAACATAAAATATTATAAAACGAATGTTAATATGTTCACTGTGGGGAAGAAAATATTTTACAGGAAATGGTTGGATGAATTAAATGTGTGCCATTGGCCAGTTATGTAGGTGGTTCTTCTATATGTCAATTGTATTTTCTCTTTTGGCGGAAAAAACATTTTAGATATTTTCTTAATAAAATCTTCTATTTCAGATTTGATTTTTTCCATTTACAAAAGTTTCCAACAACATTAATGTGACTATGCTAACGGTAGCGACGATGGTGGCTGAGCAATGGCATTGGTCACTTTGTTAATGCATTCAAGATATGGGTGGACTAATGTCAATAATTTCTCATTAGCTAATATTATCATGTTTAATTTGTTTTATAGGTTAGGTTTTCTTTAGTGAGCTATTTTCTATATTTGAGGGGGAAAGCTGCTAAAAATTGAAGTTTGGATTGGATTGGATATGTGTTGGCATTGGATTGAATCGGGTGTAGGTTGCCAAAATTGTATTATATAAAAATGCATCAATATAGATTAAAAGAGTCAATTTGAGTCGGACACATTTTCGATCTATCCAAACCCAATCCGACGCATCCATTGGACATGTCTAATTTCGGCTACTGCTGCTTTTCATTCTCTTTGTTTTTACGATCACCAAGGCCCTCTTTGCTTCGGAGACCTATGATCATCCCAAGGATTAATCGTCCTCAGCAACTCAGTTTTAGAAACATATTTAGAGAAATCTTACCAGGCCAATGAAATATGTGACATGCCCAGTCTCATTTCTTGCTATCGCTTCGGCTGCTACTCTCAGTTTGTCTTAGATTGCTTAAAACTTACATTCTTCGTTGTAGTTAGATCATGTGTCACGACATGGAACTAGTGCGTGACACAGACGTACAACGAAGAGCATCATATAACGTTACGATTTCAACATTTCTAGAGAAGTTACTAAATGTCAACGCGGCCAATCGAAATTAGTGGGCCGTTTTTCATATGCAACATGATTGTTGGCTTGAAAGCAGCGGCAATCACTAATAAGGCCATCGAGCGAGTCAACCGGATCCAATTTCTCGCACCAAGCACACGAAATGAGCAGGAATGTGAAAACTAAAATTTTCAAGCCCAAAAATTACGTGTACCACCTTTGGTCCAAGTTTGGCGGGTCCACGCTTGAAGAATGTTTATTTTATCCAAAATCGAAGAATGTTCGTGATTGAATCGCTTTCCCACAATAGACAGAACAAGTCTTGAAATTCTTAATTAATCATAGAACTTACTCCGATCAAGCATGACAGACCAAAGTACACGCAATAGTTTCAGGTTGACTCGACTGTAGAATGCCAAATTGTCAAGATGCGTACTGGCGAGTAATCTTTCTCTCTATTCGCTATTAGCACAGAAAAGAATTTCGTAGACTCTGCTAGTGCGTTAATCCACATCAATCAATATATGGAAAAATTGTCCAATCAATCTTGAACCGATTATAAAGATGCCAATTCATTATTAATCATTTCAATTTTGCTAATTTATTCCTAAATCTCTGCTCGAAATTCTAAGGCAACCCATCTGGCCAGTTTTCATCGGCAATCACCAACGTGTGATGTGCCACGTAGGATGATCGGCGATGACTAGCCGCACATCAACGATTTCAAACAAAAATTGGCCGGCAGGAATACATTAGAATTTCACACAAAAGTTTAGGACTAAATCGGCAAAACTAGAAAGTTTAGAACTGGATTGACATCCATATAATAAGTTTGGGACTGATGTGTTGATTTTTGTACGATATTTTTCTTTCTTTGTCCCCAATGAGTAGTGTCATCTTGCACAAAGTCAGGACGGTGTGCAAGATTCTCTTTGAAGAATGTCCAGTGATGATCAAGACTAATTTCTAAGTAGTGTTAGGAATATTTTTCAGCAGGTAATTACAAGGAGAGGTGTAATCGAGTTTAGTTGAGTCGTTGTGTCTAATGTTTGAACCAGACTGGAGTAAAAAATTCAAGACTGAATACTCGATTTAAATTCGATCTTGACGAAGCTCAACTTTTCCAAATCGAGTTTGGCTAATGAAACAATTTTATAAGCTTGAAATGACTTGATCTGATTCAACTTGTTTATTATAAATGAGCAGTCGTCGGAGCTTAATTCAAGCCTCAGCTCACATTCGACTTTGGTAAAGACCGAACTGATGAGGATGATTTTCTCAATTTTTTACGTTAGTCGTAGGACTGATGATGCTACTTTCTTTGTGGACTCCATGTAGTGGGGAATAGGAGCAAAAGCGCGTTTGTGTTTGTCGGCTTTTCTTTCTTCGTTTGCCGATTTCTTGGTGCCAAATTCTCTTGATTTCATACGCTGGCCAAACCAAGGAAAAATCAAACTTCGACTGGGTGGGATATGACCAGCTTTGGGAATTGGAATATGAGCTACTCAATGATGAAAATAGAGATAGTTAATAAGTGCCTAGGACGACTAAGATATTGCGCTTCAAGAAGAGTGCGTTTTATGTTTGGTCCACACTCGTCGCAATCGCCGTAGCCAAGATTGAATTGGAGATGGATTTAATTTTCACGTGAGTGGACCCATTTTCAATTGGATTGGAGATGGATTCAGTGATCGGATGAAAAGCTCGATGAAAATATCACATAATCTCTGCTTAAATGAAGTACCTTTCGCTCACTCGTTAAAACTCGATAACTAATTGAACACGAAAATTTTCGATCGATGATGATTGTTCTTTTCTTAATGTGTGCTTCGGTCTACTTAAGCGCTCTCATTAGTTTAGTAATCTTGAATGGTGTCACATGATTGTTGTTAAGAAATTCAAGTGAATAAGATTTGAATTGCATTGGTGGGTCTGTAATGGGAATGTAACTGCTGGGCTGACTTCCATGGGATATGTAAGGTAATTTACCATTGTCCCAGTTTTCTTTCTTTTTTCCCCACTAAGTAGTGTCATCTTGCACAAAGTCACGACCATGTGCAAGATTGTCTCTTTGAATGAATGTTCAACAATGACCAAGACTGATTTTCAAGTGGTGTTCGGAATATTTGTCAGTCGTTACTTAAAAAGAGTGGTGTAATCGATTCTAGTTGAATCGATATAGTCTAATGTTTGAATTGGACCGAACTTGAAAATTCGGGACTGGATACTCAATTCAAGCCCAATCTTGATGATGCTCAATTTTTCCAAATCGGTTCAACTAGTTTAGTGTTTTTACAAGCTGAAAATGACTCGGTTGATTTGACTCGATTATCATAGATGAGTTTTTGTCGAAGCTTGATATAGTCTTGCGCTCAAAGTCGGCTTTCGTAAAATCCGAACCGATGAGGCTCGAACTTGACTCAGTCTTGCGCTTCAACTCGTAAATAATTTATTCATGCTCAAGTAGCTTGATTCGTTGTTACATGAAGAAGCAAATTAAACCCAATTTCGAAGAAGCATGTGAGAAAATGTTGGTAACACTACAAAAAAAGTGGATTTTAGCGACGACTTTTGCGACAAAAAAATTGGGCAAATTCGTCGCAGACGAATTTGCAACGAAAAAAAATTCGTCGTTAATACACCGTCGCAAAATTTAGCGACGGAAAAATATACATCGCTAATTCGTCGCTAATTAGCGACGGAAACCTATTCGTCGCAAAGTTCGTCGCTAATTAACCGTGGCCAAATTCGTCGCTAATTTGCCACAAACTTTTTTCGTCGCAAAAATCGTCGCTAAATTGCGACGGAATAAACCGTCGTAACATTCGTCGCTAATTATCCGTGGTAAAAGTCGTCGCTAATTTGCCACGAATTTTCTTCGTCGCACAATTCGTCGCTAAATTGCGACGGAAAAAAATTCGTTGGAAAATTCGTCGCTAAATTGAGACGGAACAAATACGTCGCAAAATTTGTCGCTAAATATTCGTGGCAAAATTCGTCGCTAAATTTATCGCTAAATATTCGTGGCAAAATTCGTCGTTAATTTGCCACAAACTCTTTTCGTCGCAAAATTCGTCGTTAATTTGCCACAAACTCTTTTCGTCGCAAAATTCGTCGCTAATTTGCCACAAACTCTTTTCGTCGCAAAATTCGTCGCTAAATTGCGACGGACATTGTTCGTCGCAAAAGTCGTCGCTAATTGTTTGTGGCAAATTCATGGCAAAATCCGTTGCTAATTTGCCACGAATTTTTTTTTTATCAGTAATTTGCGACAAACTTATTCTTGGCAAAAGTCGTCGCTAATTTTGACTTTTGCAACGAATATTATACCAGAACGAATTTAGCTATAATTTGGTATTAATTCTTTAGCGACGAAGTTTGTTTGGGGACGATTTCAATTTTAAATCTAATTAGGAGCAAAATTAAATTCTAGAATGTATATTTAACATTGATTATGGAGGTATTGTAGCTCGAAAGAGAATGTACAATAATGGAGTTCCAACAAAAACAGGCCCTCCCAATCAGCACATCTTCCGAATTTACTCCCCACAATGATGTTCATGAGCATGTTTCAAGCATAGAACACCATTTGGGCAATATAGGGGTAGCTACGCATAAATGAACATCATGTAATACATTGAAAACAATCAAAGGACATGAGACAACCATAGAGGTAGATGCTAATCTGCAAAAGATTATGATATATGCAAAGTTGCAATGTCTCACATGATGCTATTCGATATCCAATCTTGTAATACATAGAGATAGATAAGCATTAATGAACATCATGTAATATATTCAAAACATTGAAAGGACGCGAGACAACCATAAAATATGGGCAGCTTTGGTATTTGGCAGGACATCAGGAACAGTCACTTTTGTCGACACCTGATAAAATATGAATACATAAATAAAGATATTGAATCAGTCCAGAGCTAAAAAAAATAAGTAGGAGGGTTAAAAAAAAGCGTTCCAGGACCAACATCAATGTTCTTACATTTGAATATAAGTCAACTTTCACATCCACTGTAGTTTTTTCACCCTTGTAAATCGTATTTATGTCGCCTACGAAAATTTGATCCTTTTTTCAAACCACCAATAGCTATAAGTCCCTGTAATGCAAAAATTAAAATCCATAACAGCATTGATCAGAATTTCTACATGGGCAGACAAGATAACATGCGCACTTGATACGGACAGGGCGCAGAAGAGAGATTGAATTCTCTCTCTTTTTCCCAATTGTGGCTTCTCAGAGGTAACAGCAAGAACCAAAATTCAGCATCCAAGAATTTAGAAAAAGCAAATCTAGCTGGACCAAGAAAAATGAACCCATCTGCTGGGGCATCTGAAAAAGCACTTCACTAAGAGAGGAAAAAGCAAAGACATGAAAAAAGTCACTTCTTTTTGCTCAGTAAGCAAGAATTTGGTTGAACAAGCCAACCAACATCTTTATGGTCAAGCTTTTGGTCCTCATACTTGTAAATCATTTTCGAAAAACTCCTGAACAAGGAAAAATGTAGCCACCCCAAATTTTAAAACATAATACAACAATTTATGTCAGTAGAAATCTGAAAAACAAAAATTTTCCAGTTGCTTAGGTCACCCAGACCAGAGAGATGAGAGGAATTCAAGCACAAAGTTACACCCAAAAAACAAGAAACATACCTTCAATCAACAATTGATTGTTACTTTTCATTGTCAGAATAAAAAAGTCTCTTAAACAACAATTTCTCAGCATCCAACAAAGAAGGGCCACTCAATGCTTTAACCGGATATCACAAAGGTGATAAATTTAACTGATGTTTTTTGAGCAGAAGATGTTCAAATGGATGAGAACGTGTAGTGAAATTAGGCAAGAAGCACCAAAGTAAGACGATAAAGTTTACTTAAGACTTTGGGTTATTTGCATGTATATCAGTTGTTCCACCAAAATTGAAGCAACTTTAGCAGCAAAAGAAATACATCATGGTCAGGAGGATCTTTGAAAGTAAGATAAGTGCAAAAGAGCCATGCTTGGTATACTAACATAGAACAAGCCTCATTTATCAGTGAGAAATGCCCCTCACATTCACTTCCCCCGATATATCTGCCAAAAAACAGGTCAACTATCTCAGGATATTTTCATCAAGAGCATTTTAAATAAACATGCAAGTATCTCTAAATGATAAACTTACACTGTACCCGAACATTTGCCTTGCCAAACCACATCATTCTTTTTTTCTACGAAATAAGTGCTGTATCAGTTGGGTTCCAAGAATCTTGTGGAAACTACTAACTGCAACAATTTACAATATATTAATTATCAAAAGAGAAAAGTTCATAGCATGGCCCAGGATAGCATTTTCTGACTAACAGTTTAATCAATCTGTGGAAGTTATCGCACACACCACACGGGCAAATGACAGAGATGCTAACATGAATCTAGGTTGTCAAGGTTCTCCGAGCTCAAATAACGAACTTAGATTACTAGATCAACAAGAACCGTGAACAAATATATTACATAGATGTTGAACGTTACAAAGGAAACAAGCCACAAAGCCTGCTCGAACCAAGTCTCTCTATCCGGGCCATGTTAATCACTCGCCTCGAATTCAAAATGAGTCAGCTCCCGCACATCTAAAAGTCGAGCACACAAGCAGGCAATTGCTCAGCTGAGCGTTTCTACAGCAAGCTACAACCGAAACCCTAGACCACGGGACACTGAGCATTCTCGCCACAGCTCCAAGCATGTAGCTCCACACTTGCTCATTTTCAGCTAAACTAGCATCGATTCGATCACTCGACCACCGCATCGAGCTCAGACAGCAAGAAACGAAGAACAAGGCCGACCGATGATCACCGAGCTCGAAGCCAATTGCGAACGGCACCGAAATCCCAACCATCGCGACCAACGCAACGCGACGCGGGAAAACGCGCAGACAGCAGCTAGCTAGAAGCGGCCATACCTGAGCTGATGTTTGCTCGAATTCTGCCCCAGAATCGCGGTCGACACCGAGGGGAAAGAAGAGGCACGAAACGAGGACGGACTCCGGGAGGAGAAACGGCCGGAGGAGGTCGTCCCGGGCGAAAGAAACCGGATCGATTTCGGCGGCACCGGAAACGGGCGAAGAATGGAGGAGGAACAAAGGAAAGGTCCGGAAGTTTTTCCCTAAAAACGTAGAGAGAGAGAGAGAAGACAGAGCCCTAACCCTAAATCTACCCCCCAAAACACAGACGTCGCCGTTTCGCCACGTTAAATTCGTGGCTTATTCGAACAATTGAGGCGATTGTTAGCGACGGTATTTTTTGCGTCGCGAATTACCGACGGTTTCGGAAAAGGTCGTGAACTTGCCTCGAGTCGTTCTTTTCCGTCGCTAATTCCATCGCTAATTAGCGACGGAATTCGCGACGGAGCTAGAAAATAGTCGTTGTTCCGAGAAGGTCGATTTCCGTCGCGAATTCCGTCGCTATTCGCGACGGAAATCGACCTTCTCGGAACAACGACTATTTGGCGACGGAATTCGCGACGGAAATCGACCTTCTCGGAACAACGACTATTTTCTAGCTCGTGACGGAATTTGCAACGGATTCGACAAATGGTCGCATTAGTGCCCCGAAGGTTTATTTCCATCGCTAATTCCGTCGCTAATTAGCGACGGTTTCAGAAAAGGTACCGAACTTGACTCGAGCGTTCTTTTTAGTCACTAATTAGCGACAGTTTCGGAAAAGGTCGTAAACTTCACTCGAGCGTTCTTTTCCATCGCTAATTAGCGACGGATTCGACAAATGGGCACATTAGTGCCCCGAAGGTTTATTTCCGTCGCAAATTAGCGACGGAATTAGCGATGGTTTCAGAAAAGGTACGAACTTGACTCGAGCGTTCTTTTCCGTCGCTAATTAGCGACGGCATTAGTGACGGTTTCGGAAAAGGTTGTGAACTTCACTCGAACGTTCTTTTCCGTCGCTAATTAGCGACGGAATTAGCGACGGATTCGGAAAATAGTCGTGGTTCCGAGAAGGTCGATTTTCGTTGCGAATTCTGTCATTAATTAGCGACGGAAGTAGCGACGGAATCCAAACAAAAGGCTTATCTGTGCCCCCGAAGGTTTATTTCCGTAGCTAATTAGCGACGGAATTAGCGACGGTTTCGGAAAAGGCAACGAACTTGACTCGAGCGTTCCTTTCCGTTGCTATTAGCGACGGAATTAGCAACGGATTCCGAAAATAGTCGTGGTTCCGAGAAGGTCGATTTCCGTCGCGAATTCCGTCGGTAAGCGACGGATTCGAAAAATAGTCGTGGTTCCGAGAAGGTCGATTTCTGTCCGAATTCCGTCGCTAATTAGCGACGGAATTAGCGACGGAATCCAAACAAAAGGCTCATATGTGCGCCCGAAGGTTTATTTCTGTCGCTAATTAGTGACGGAGTTAGCAACGGATTCGCAAAATAGTCGTAGTTCCGTGAAGGTTTATTTTCGTCGCAAAAAATAGTCGCGATTGTCGTGAAAGTTTATTTTCGACAAAAATTAAAATTTTCGCGGTAAATTAGTGATGACCCACCATATAAACAATTCGTGCCTAAGAAAATTTTGCAAATATCGTCGTTCATTTTGCGATGAACACTATTTGTCGCCAATTAGCCACGAATAAGTTTTCGTCACTAATTTTGTCAATTAGCGACGATCCAAATCAAATGGAAAATAAAATATCACAAATGTCATCGCATGAATAGTATTTGAGTTGTCGCCAATTAACAACGAATTTTCCGATGACCTATTGATTTAATAATAATAATAATAATAATAATAATAATAATAATAATAATAATAATAATAATAATAATAACAGCAACAATAACAATAATAATAATAGTTATGACAAAAAAAAAACACATGTCGCAATAATAATAATAATAATTACACATAATTAGTAAAAAGTCTTAAAAATCATAATCTTCATCTTCATCTTCATCTTCATCTTCGTCTTCGTCTTCTTCATGAGCATCATCTTCATTATCTGTCTGAAAATCAGATTTTGTAAGACCTTCTAAATTTGATTCCCGAATTTCAGTTGGATCAACATCTATCATTGCTCCACATGGATCTCGTAAAGTTGGAATGTTATATTCCTCAGTTTCAACCGTGTTACAAACTTCCTCTTGTTGATATGCTGTATCTTTCCAGTGTTTCTCAATTTTTCTTCGTGCTTTGGTTTTACATACAGCCCACCAATCAGCTTTATCACGTTTTAAACTAGGATATGATGCATAATATACTTGAATTGCTTGTTGTGCCAAGACAAACGGTTCATATTTCATATACATTTTCTTGTGATTTATTTCAACCAAATCAAACTTCGTATGCACCTTAATTCCTTTGATGGGGTCGAACCACATGCACTTAAATAACACAACTCGCATTAATGGTCAAGGGTACTCTATCTCTATGATTTCATCCAACAAGCCATAAAAATCATCTGTTGAACTGCCACCGTTGGATGACCGAACACACACACCACTATTCATTGTAGCTTTTCTCATTCCATATTCTTGAGTGTGAAAATTATACCCGTTTATGAAATATGCTGGCCAACTTCGTACTTTTGACTTTGGACCCCATGACAGATGATATAGCAATCCTTGCTCTTCAACTTGATCATGATTATTGTGAACCTAAGGTCACACACGCAAAGTCAATAATATATATTTTAATAAATTATGTATAAAATATTCATAGGCAACTTACATATGTTTTGAACCACGCTGCAAATTTTTCATCGCATAAACGGTCAAACTCATTTGGTGGTAGTCCATCCATTGAAGTTTGAAAAATCCTATTAACAAATACCATTTATATATTAGCAAATGTTTGACACACGGTACATATATTTGCAAATGTACACTTACTTGAAATATGGTTCTACTTTTGGACAGACATCGCCCATGGCCGACCAGGTCTCGCCGGTCGCCAGACTGGCGATCAGGGAAGAAGTTACAAAAAAAAAATCTTCGAATCCAGCTACAAATAGGTTTGCGACGAACCGTATTCGTCGCCAATTAGTCTCCAAATTAGCCATGACACTTACCGGCGGAAAAGCTTTACCGAGACTGATTTGCGCGCGCGGGGAGAGGTTTATCGAGAGAAACGAAAGAGGGAGAGGGAGAGAGAACAACGACGAATTTAGCATAGAGAGAGAGAGAGAGAGAGAGAGAGAGAGAGAGAGAGAGAGAGAGAGAGAGAGAGAGAGAGAGAGAGAGAGAGAGAATGGGGGTGTGGGTGGGTATAATATAATTAGACGAACAAATTATGTCGTACACTTCGTCGCGAATTAGCGATGGATTTTTTTTCCGTCACAAATTCCATCGCAAAATTAACCACGAATTTTGTTCCGTCACAAATTAGCGACGAATTCATATTTCGTCGCAAAATTAGCGACAGAATTTTTTTTCATCGCTAATTCAGTCGCTAATTAGCGACGAATAATTATTTGTTGCAAATTACCAACGAAATTTTTTTCGTCGCAAATTAGCGACGAATTTATTTTTCGTCACAAATTCCGTCGCAAATTAGCGACGATAAAAAAATTCGTCGCTAATTAGCGATGAATTTATTTTTCGTCGCAAAATCCGTCGCTAAGTAGCGACGAATAATTTTTCGTCGCTAATTTCCGTGGCTAAATCCTTGTTTTTTTGTAGTGTAAAGCGCATAATTGTTTCAACCATGACTGCTTCTCCCAAAGGTCAAGCCTGTGATATAAGTTTCTTCATCACCCATCATCGCTGGTGGTGGCTATGGCTATCACCATGTCCTCCACCCCTTCTTTCCTCTCTCGCTCTCCTACCCTTCTCTTCTACATTTTACTTTCCTTTCTTTCTATACTAAAATTAGTTTCTTTTAATTTTGATATTATTGGCTTTTACCTTTTCTTAATGACAATATATATATATATATATATATATATATATATATATATATATATATATATATATATATATATATATGTATCATCTTAGCCTACCACATCAACATGAGAAGAGTTATTCAAGAAGGACCTGATTGAGAATGGGGTAGAGTCAGGGGAGTTGATTCCAAAAGATTCAATTGCACGAGAACAAAAATTAAGGGACCTAAAGTGAACTTACTCTTTCTAAATGATTTTTCTACTTAGCAAGGGAGCACCGGTTTGCTGGGGCCCGCAAAAATTTATCAGCTATAGTAAAAGTGCTTAAATAATTGATAATGAGAATAGGAAAATATGTTGGTAAAGTTCCAGCATTACAATATAATCTCTATGATTTGAAAACAAATAAGCGGACAATTTTCGTTTTAAATTTCCATCATCGTACTTTGTAACATTACTTTTTTGAAAAATTAGGGTGTCTCTAGTCTGTTTTTCCTATACATCAGTCCTTACTCCTTTCTCAACTTTCTTTATACAAAGATTTCGTTTTTTTCCTATTTTTGGCTGGTCATTTTAATCTTTTTAACATTTTGTAATCTCTTGGTGAACAACTCACACATACCATGGGCCTACTTTATAAGTTCAATATTTTCTTTTTTGAGGGTAAGGGCACTAGAAGTCCTAAAATTTGTGCAAAAAAGTTTTACCCATTAATTAGGATGAGATTGACCTATTTGAAAGTTCTAACACTAGGTTATACTTTTGCTATAAGATTTTGGACTGATGATACACTTAATCCTCAATATTACTTAGTTTTCTAATTTGGCGGATAAATAATGTTGCAAAGTAAAATTTTCAAATCCAAACTTAGGAGCCTTCAATTAGTTTCGAATAGCATTATGGCTTTAGGTTTAGACTTTACCTATTCAATAGCATTCCATCTTAGTTGAAAACAATCTTCATTGAAGAATCTACTTCATTGCAAATTTTTCATGCCAAAACTCCGGGGAAAATGGTCATATAGTTCTGTCGTATTCTGATTTCTACGCTAGATGCAGACCTACTTTTTTCTCCAAATTTGTAAGCAAGAGTTCTATTGAGCAATAAACATACCTGAATCTCAGTGGAAAGAACAACAATACACCTTTTCAAGTTTAATAACTATTCGACCAAAAAAAAAAAGTTCAATAACTGAATCTCAGTGAAATCCTGATGGACGTGAATGTTTGAACAATACTTTATCCCAAAATCGATAGTAGGCAGACCTCCATGATTGGATAAACACTAACGGACCAAAAAATACCCAGAAGCCAACAACGAATCCAAGTGGTCTGCCCAGGTAAAACCACTTCTTCTTGCGATCATCATTGTTGCCATCATCACTAGCTTCTTTCGTTCTGTTTGTGTTAATTGAGCAACTTTTGTTGAGCGGAAGCCCACGCAATCCAAGGTTTCCTTTGAAAGAACTTTCGGAAAATGTAAGAAATTGTCCACTAGCCGGGATGCTTCCCACAAGCTAATTGTTTGAGAGGTTCAGGAAAGAAAGGAAATTAAGATTTTCAAGCTGAGCCGGTATGTTTTTATTGAAGTAGTTTCATGACAGGTCCAACAACTCGAGCTGATGCAGATTCCCCAAAACAGAAGGAATTGAACCCGAGATGACATTATGCGATAGGTTTAGGAAATAAAGTGCTTTGAGATCCCCAAATGTGTCTGGTATTGGACCCTCCAATCTATTGCCCGAGAAGTCGATCGACGTGAAAATAGTCAGAATCTTGACAAGTTCTATCTGTAGACCTTTCAAGGTTACACTCATCGTATCTTGATAATTGAGTCCACTCAGTGGGAGGAACTCATATTCCAGGTGATTGAAGTCTACATTGGCCTTCATAGCCTCCCAAGATGCGAGGAGACTCTCAGGCAGCATGCCGCCGAAATCATTTGAAGACAGGTCAATGATTTGAAGCATCTGCTAGGTGCCGAGACTATGCGGACATCCAATTTCCCCATGAAATTTGTTGGATCTTAAAACAAGGACGCGGAGAGTTGATACAGCCTTGAAATGGCATGGAAATGTCCCATCTAGTTGATTGTCCCCGATGTTCACATACTCCAATGTTGTGCAATTTGCCAACGACATTGGAATCTACCCCTATAAAAAATTCTCACTGAAATCCAATGTCTTCAGACCACATGTTCCCGGGATGTTTTGTGGAATATCACCATTCAACTAGTTATCTCTCAGATTCGATACCTTGAGGGACTTCATCACGAAACAATCAGGAATAGTTCCATTCAGATGGTTACGAGATAAGTCGAGCACTTGAAGAAATTCAGCTTTGTAAATCGACTTTGGGATGGACCCATGGAAATTAGTTTTTGAAAGGGAGAAGAACATCGTACCCAATAGATAGTCGCCAATGTCATCGGGAATAACAGAATCGATATAGTTACTTGAGAAATCCAAATAGACACCGTGTGATGGCAAAGGTAGCATATTCCCTTGGAGCATGTTTAAATGGAGGTCGACAACAGCCAGATCAGAAGGAATATTGGGCAGAGGTGTTTCCAAATCTACAAATAAATTAGAGGAAAGATTGAGATACAATAGATCTTCTCGTGTCCATATCCATCTTGGTATCTCCCCTTGAATATAATTGTGGGAGAGGTCGAGGGAGACCAGTGTAGACTGGTTAGCCAAAAACTGAGGCAATGACCGCAATTGGCAGGAAGCCAACTTTAACGTATGAAAATCAGGGAAAGAAGATGCAGCAGCAGAAGCAGACGCCATAGTGTTAATGGACATGCCATTGTATGAAAGATCATGATAAGCTAAATTTCCAAATCCCCGAAGTGCATCGATATTCATTGAGCCACTGAAATTATTGGAAGAAAGTGAAAGGTAACCAAGCCCTTGCAGTTTGAATATGGATGCTGGTATTGGCCCCTGTAACTGATTGCTACCCAAATCAAGCATGCCCAGTTGATACGAACAGACATTCGGATATATGGTAAGCTGACCAGAAAATCTATTGTGTGAAAGGTGTATCATCTCAAGTCGGGTAAGTGTAAGCAGAGATGAGGAGATGTTGCCTTCCAACAAATTGTTTCGCAGGTCTAGATACTCAAGATTCAGAAGATCTTCCCAGCCAATAGAGGTGATCTTACCCGTTAAATCATTATGGGATAATCTTATTTGGGTCAGATTTCTGGATGCAAATGGCGGAACCGGTCCAGAAAATTGGTTAAATGAGAAGTCCAGAAGAGCCAGTAGAGGAAGTTTCACAATCGAGCTTGGGATTGATCCCCTGAAACTGCAATTTACCAGTTCTATGCTAGACAATTTCTCGAGATTACCAATGGAAACAGGAAGTGTACCTGAAATGTTTGTGTTGCTAAGAAACAGGTTTTGAAGAGAACTATGAGCAGGAAATTCCGGCAAAGGACCCCGAAGAAGCATATTGAGCGACAGATCAAGGGTCTTTAATGTCGGTGCCTGAAAGATTTCACGAGGAAATTCTCCATACAAACCACAAAAAGCTAGGCTTAGAGTTTTCAAGCTGGAAAAATTCGCTAAGAACTTAGGAACTGTGGTGTAAAAGTTATTGCCATAGAGTTGAATGACCGACAGATTAGCAAGACTCATAAGAGAAGCCTTCATAGGACCAGACAGAGAACAGTTAGACATGCTCAACACCTCAAGTTTCGGAACTGAAGAAGACAACGCGTCGCACCACCCACTTCCCTCAGCAGACACATCGACCAAATCAAGGTAGAGCTCCCTGAACTCCACCAAATCCCCAATCAGTGCCCTCAAAGAGGGCTTCTCAAGCTTCAGAAAAGCCGGATAAGAGGAAAGACAAGTGAGATCAAGAGAACGTAGCTTCCTCAGGCGAGATAGCTCCGCCGGAATCTTCCCCGCGAATCCAGCATTGGACAAGTTGAGATGTACCAAGCGGCTGAGATTTGCGATGCCTGATGGAATCGTCAAGTAGTTGAAGTAGTTGAAAGCCAAGTTCAGGCTCCGAAGGAACTCGAGCCTGAAGAGGCTTGACGAACCGTCGATTCCGCCAGAGATAGACTCGTTGCTCAAATCAAGACCAATGACGAGGCCGTCCTCGCACGTCACGCCGCTCCATGAATCGCCACTTCGGTCCCACTGTACTAGCATGGAAGACTTGGAGGCGTCGAAGACGAGGCTGTTTCTCAGCTTGAGCAAGAGCAATCTCTGGTCGACGCCGAGACACTGGGCTGAAGCTGAACCCCCAGCAACCTCGAAGGAGATGGAGATCATGGATATCGCAAGAAGAAGCCATGAGACGATCGAACCGTTCATCGGAAGAGGCTGAAGAAGAGGGCGGGAAGAGGGAGTCAACCGAAACAGAGTCCACACTTCATGGAGGAGTAGTCCGAAGTCAGTGCAAGCTGGATGTCATTAGTTATCAAATTTGACTTATTATACTTTGGAATTTACTGAGGAAAATCGCGATGCTGCCCAACACAATTACTTTCTTTATTTAACATAATTTTTCAATTAAAAGAAAATGCTATATCTTCTTTCCTAGAAAAAAAATATCATCCTTTTCTCTTCTAGAATGATGGATTGCTTTATCATGGATTGTCAGTGTGGGATGCTGACAAATTTTAAGATTCTGTTTCTCTCAGACGGACGTTCTAATCCCAATGCCATCGGAATTCCATCGAGCTCTGGAAGACAACCCGCAAAACCACTAAGTTACAATCGACTCGACCGGGTCGACCCTGGACATTTCAAATCTCCTATCTCCGTCCTACTCCTACCCATCAATTCGCTCGCTGAATGAGAACTCGCAATTCTCCCAACTGACAGAGACTCGAGTCGCTTAAAATCTCAGCACTCGACGTCGCAATGCCGATCAAATCCAAAACCCACCCACCCACAAGAGAAAACAGAGAGACCCGGAATTTCCCGAGCCCAGCGCCCGTCACATCGAGATCAATCGCGGCAAGTTCCAGCGCGACCACGACTCACCTCGGGTTGTGGAACGGGCCGACCTTGTTGTTGTAGAGAGGGACTGGGTCGCGCTCCTTGTAGCGATGGTCGGACGGGATCGATATGGCGGCCTGAGCGAAGTAGAGCACCAAGACGGCGAGGTCGAAGATCGGGGGGACCATCGTCTTCTGCCTTGGCAGTGAAGGGGCACTTATCACAAACATCGTTGGAGATATTTTGTTTAAGCTGAAGATAGAGCACAAATTTGTGTTCGAAGCTCTATCCACTGGTGATAATTTCATGTTATCTTACAGGACCTCGGTATGTTTTATCGCTCCTATTCTCCTCTCTTCTCCAGTACTCTCTCCTAAAGATTGTAATTGTTGATGAAGTTAGTTTCAGCTTAAGTGTATTTTACATCAGATAGATAAAAAATCTATTCACCCCGAAATATTTTTACATGATTATACAGTTGCTGTAAAGTTAGAATATAAAGAAAAAAGAAGGCAAACACATGAGCTGAAACTACAAGAGAGACGGCCGAATGGAGTAAGTGTTAAGAGAGACGGCCGAATGGTTCCCTCCAATGAGTTGTGCCTCAAAATCTAGTTTTACAAGGTTTAAGAAGTCCTTCCCATCGAGGGGACTTAATCTCTCCGGTTAGAGCATTGCGGGATAGCATAATATGTCTGAGATTCTTGGACATACTGAATGAAGGAACTGAACCCAATTAGATTATTCAAAGACCAGTCCAAAGCAAGTCAACTCCGAAAGGTTCCCCATTTAGGTCGGGATCGATCCACTCAAACTGCAAGTAAACGATTCTAATCACGACAAGTTTCTGAGATTACCGATTGAATCCGGAATCCTCCTTGAAATATACGTGTAACTAGAGCCTCAAGATAACTATCCTCTGGAAAATCAGCTATGAACGCTGAAAATCAGCAATCACTCAGACCAAAAATCTCCATTTTACCCAACTTTCTTATTATTTTTATATTTTGAATGATCTTGGACAATTTTTAAAAAAATAAAGACATCAGTTGGACGATATCACATGGAAACCTAATTGATCTGTGTTTATTGGTTTTTATTTTTGCATTCTTTCATATATATCACGTATTTTTCCCTTTCAAACTAAGGTGAAGTAATTATTTTGCCTATTGAATTTAAATAGTTATTGGTGGAACTCGAGGAAATTATCAAAAAAGTCATAAACTAATTGTTTTTGTACCAATTTAGTCCTAAATCTATTGACTAGCGAAGGCGACTGGCCCCCGCCTCGCCCAAACCAAGCGAGGTCATCGCGGCCCTCGCCCTTGGCTGGCGACCTCACCGGCCTAGGATTATAAAGAAAAAAGAAAAGAAAAGTTTTAAAAATTGTCGACGTTAACATCGGTCATACCACGTAGGATGGCCAACGCTAACAAAATTGCTGGGTCAGTAATTTCCGGATAAAATTGGTTGGAATGACTAACTTGGCAAATCATCAAAAGGTTTAGGACTAAATTGGCCAAATTAAAAGGTTTATGATTGAATTGACATAATTGCAATAAGTTTAGGACTTTTTTGGTAATTTTTCCAGTGGAACACATTCTTTGATTAGCCTATCACATGATTCAAATCTAAACTCCCCAGTTACATTTCCACTGTTGAAATATTTAATAGCGATGTTGGCATTTTGAGCGGAGCTTCTATTATTGTTCCCAACTCAGCAACTTAGTTTCAGAAGCATATCTAGAGAAATCTTATCAGACCAATGAAATTTGTGACGTACTGGTATCATTTCTTGATAACACTTAGGCTGCTACTCTTAGTTTGTTTTTTAGACCATGTGCTACCACATGGAACTACTCCATGACAAAATTTATGGTACGACAAAGAGCATTATATTAAATGCAGGATTTAACAATTCTAGAGAACTTACTAAATGCTAGCGCCGGTGATTGAAATTAGCAGACTTTATTTCTTATACAACATGACTTTTGACTTGAAAGCAGCAGTAATCACTAATCAGACCATTGATGAAGTCAACGAGTCACCTGGGTACCAATTGCACACACCAAGCTTAAGAATTCCATGCACTTTGTTAGAGCTGGGAAGATGGCACCCTTGGTCCAGTTTGGCGCAGTACATATATGAAGAAATTTCATGTTATTCAAGCTTGAAGAATTGTCTTTATTCAGAGACTTTCCTAGCAATAGACATACAGGTCTTGAATTTCTTAAGTCCAATCATCTTCTACTAGATGCACATCCTCAGTTCTACTTCATAGACCATTGGCAGTTTATAATGGACAATCATGGAGAGGAAAAACTATCATCTTACTCCAATCAAGCATAATAACCAAAGTTCAGCAGACGTGATAACATTGCGAAAGTCTGAACAGCAAGTCATCCCAAAACTGAAAATACACACACCTCCATGGCTGGATGAATATTAGCGTACCGCAAAAACCCCAGAATCCAACAACAAATCCGAGCGGCATGCTCATGTAAAACGACTTCATGTCAATCCAGCCATTGTCCTCGCGTTGTTTGAACCTTTGAGTTGGAACAGCATCTGCTTCTTCAGGATTGGTTTTTATTGGGCAACTTTTGTCAAGTGGAAACCCGCATAGTCCTTCGTTACCTTCAAACGAACCTTCTGAAAATGTGAGAAACTGTTTGCGTGCTGGGATATTTCCGACAAGTTGATTATAGGAGAGGTTCAGGAATGAAAGGAAATTCAGATATGAAAGCTGCACCGGAATTCTCCCATTGAGGTAGTTCTGTGACAAGTCTAGGGACTCGAGCTGCTGTATTTTTCCTAATGAGGGGGGGATAGGACCTGAGAGCACATTGTGCGACAGGTTGAGAAAATAGAGTGCTCGGAGTTCTCCCAACACTTCTGGTATTGGACCCTCAAATCTATTGCTCGAGAAGTCGATCAAGGTGAAATCAGTTAGGATCTTCATTAGTTCTAGCTGCAGACCTTTAAAAGTAAGACTAACCGTGTCCTGATAATAGAGATTGCTCAACGAAAGAAACGGATATTCAAGATGCTCGAAGTGCAAATTGACCTTCATGGCCTCCCAAGACATCAGGAAATCTTCGGGAAGCATACCACTGAAATTGTTGAAAGCCAGGTCAACAATTTGAAGCAACTTCCATGTGTCATTATTGACTGGAAAACCAATTTGCCCGTGGAATTTGTTGGAATGCAGAACAAGGACTCTCAGGTTAGATATGTTCTTCAACTGGCACGGGAATACATCCTTAATCTGATTGTTTCCAATGTCTAGCACCTCTAACATGGAGCATTTTGCCAAAGAAATTGGGAGCTTTCCTGTCAAGAGATTACCATTAACATCCAAAGTCCTCAAGAGGCATGTGCCTGGGAATGTATGTGGGATTCCTCCAGTCAGGTTGTTATTCCTTATGTTCAACACCTTCAGATTCTCCAACATTAAGCACTGAGGGATGGTTCCCATCAAATGGTTGTTGGAAAGGTCAAGTACCTCAAGATTCCAGGCTTCGCAAATTGATTCTGGGACGGGGCCATAGAAATGATTGTTTGAGAGAGAGAAGAAAATTGTGGAACGCAAGTGTTTACCAATATCATTTTGAAGTACTGAACTGAAATTGTTACTCGAGAAATCCAGGTAGGCACCATTTGGTGGCAGAGGTAATGTTTTCCCCTGGAGCTTGTTTCTGTGGAGGTCAATAACAGCCAGACTAAAAGCGAGATTAGGTGAAGGTTCTCCCAATTTATCGAAGAAATTGAACGAAAGATTGACATAAGACAGATATTTACTCTCCCATATCCATTTTGGTATCTCTCCTTGAATGTGATTGTCGGAGAGGTCTAGATGGGCTAATGTGGGTTGATATTTTAAGAATCCAGGTAACAAACTCAGCTGACAGGAAGCCAGGTTTAAAGTGTAAAGAGTAGGGAAACCGAACAAAGCAGAAGTTGAAGCAGTAGCATTAATTGACAAACGATTGTGGGCAAGATCTAGATATGTGAGGTTCTTGAGCCGCTGAAACATATCAATGTGTAATGAGCCACTGAAATTATTAGAAGAAAGTGAGAGGCAGTTAAGTCCTTGAAGTTCAAAAACATATGCTGGTATGGGTCCATCTAAATTGTTACTGCTCAAATCAAGCACGGTTAGTTGATAGCAAGTGACATTTAGAAACCCACTCAGCTCACCAGAAAACTGATTGTTGGACATTTCTATGGTCTTGATTGAAGGAAGTTTAAAAAGAGACGGGGGAATGCTGCCCTCCAGTGAGTTGTACCGCAGATCTAGATTTACAAGGCTTAGAAGTTCTTCCCATCGGGTGCACTTAATCTCTCCTGTTAGAGCATTGCGGAATAGTATAATCTGTCTCAGAATCTTGGACTTACTGAACGAAGGAACTGAACCGGTAAGATTATTTAAAGACAAGTCCAAATAAGTCAGCTCTGACAGGTTCTCCATTGAGCTTGGGATTGATCCACTCAAATTGCAATTAAACAATTCTAATCTCGACAATTTTCTGAGATTACCGATTGAATCTGGAAGCCTCCCTGAAATATTCGTGTCACTCAGGAGCAGAGTCTCAAGAGAACTGTCCTCCGGAAAATTGGGCAAAGAAACATGAAGAAGTTGGTTCAATGATAGGTCAAGGGTCTGAAGTGTCTGCAGCTGAAAGATTTTACGAGGAAACTCTCCATACAACCCACAATAACTCATATGCAGAGCGGTTAGATTGGGGAATCTGGCGAGGAACTCAGGAACTGTGGTTGACAGGTTGTTGCCATTGAGTTGAATGAATGACAAATGATGAAGATTCACTAGGGAAAAGTCGACAGGACCAGAGAGAAAGCAATAAGACATGCTCAGCACCTGAAGTTTTTGCACTGAAGAGGACAATGCATTGCACCATTCACTTCCCTCGGAAGAAAGGTCAACGCCATCAAGATGTAACTGTATTACCTCCGTTAGGTTTCCGATCAAGGTCTTCAAATTGGGATTCTTGAGCTTTAGTGTATCAAGTCCAGAAAAATAAATAAGAGAAAGATCGAGAATACCTAACTTCCTCAAGCGCGCTAACTCTATTGGAATCTGGCCAGAGAATCCAGCATTGGACAAGTTCAGATAAACCAGGCCACTGAGGTTTGTGAAGCCAGACGGAATTGCAGAGGATTTGAAATCGTTGAAAGCCAGGTTTAGCTTTTGAAGATGCTTCAGTCTAAAGAGACTCGACGAACTGTTAATATTTGAAGAGATTGATTCGAAGCTCAAGTCTAGACCGATGACCTTTCCATCCTCGTTGCACGTCACACCATTCCAATGGCGAGCGTTCTGATTCCACGTAACCAGCTTAGAAGACACGGATGCATTGAACACAAGGGTATTTTTCAACTCAACGAGCAACAATTCTTGATCGCCGAGACATGGACTAGAAGCCAATACCAAAAAGATTCTGAAAAAATTGGTGCATATGAATGGCAAGAGAAGCCACAACAACTGCAAGGTTCTCATTGAGTGCAAACTTCAATACTCTTTTGCAGAGTTTGCGAGTGAACACATACAAGGAGGAGTTTTGTTTTTAATGGAAAGCAGATAAACATGAACCTCCTTGGATGGGATTTCAATGGAGCTGTGTTACTCTTTGGTCAAATTCTTATCACGTCGTATCATTATGTTGACTGGACTTGTGAATGCAAATTCGTCAAACCACTTGATTGAGCCAGTGGCGGCCTTCGGTGGTTCTTGACTGCTGACGAAGAAAAGCCAAGAAAGAAAAAACAAGAGCATCTCTTTCCCTCGGTCATCATTCCCCGCCTTTCTACAGTACAAGCTCCCCTCTAGAGAGCAGATATTCATATAGCCTCCAATTTATATCTACAAGGTTCATTGTAATCAGGACCTGATTTTCTGTTTAATGTTCACTATCGGGAAAATAAAGGAAATTAAAGGAGGAGCTCTCAGACTCGTTTTCCTGTTACATTTGGACTGATCTTCGCAAATTAAGTGATCCGTGTTTCTTGGTCTTTACTTTTGCATTCTTTCCCATATGTCAGATTTTACTCCTTTCAAACTAAGGTCAAGTCCTTACTGTGCCTATTGAATTTACTATTGATGGTCGAACAATTTTTCTGATTATCCTGTCTCAAGATTCAGAGCTAAGCTCCTGAGGTACATCATTGCTGCCTTTGAAATATATAATAAATATATTGAGATTTCGAGCAACGGTGCACTACTACTATTACTGTTCCAAGTTCGTCTGCACTATCATGAACCTCGTGAGGTTGCGAGATTCTTCAATGATCTCCCTAAGGATGTCAAGTTCGATATTGGCTCGAGCTTCTTGACCGAGTAATTCGGGCGAGTGGCCAGATACCATCGGAACAAATGGCGCATGAAATGGACAGGGATCGAGCACGAGTTCTTCGGCAACCCTTGGTCCGGCTACTACTGCTTTCATTCTCAATGTTTTTACCATCAGTAAGGCCTTCTGTTGAGGATAAAGGGCAAGCGAATCGGATAAAATAGTCGAAAGGAAGGAAAGGAAATTGGACATCGGATTTACGTGGTTCGGTCCAAATATTGGAACCTATGTCCACAGAGAGAGCAGCACGGAATTTCATTATAGAAACAAGCGATATAATAGAAACTACAATCACTCGAGCACTCATACACAGTCTCGGTATTTTCCAGCCCCCAATTACATCAAATAACTCACTCAGTGTTTAGCCCTTCACAATTCATAGTGAAATCTCACTCAAGGAACTAAAGAAATTCTACTCACAAGAATTTATTTGGCTAAATCACTACAGAGTATAATTACAACAAGCAAACACCCACGAGAAGAACTCTCTGCACAATCCTCCTCTGTGCAGTCTCAGAGTTCTCTCTTCTCCCGGTGCTCAAAGACACACTTTGTCCTTCATCCTTCTATGCATTTTATGAAGAATAGAAGTTGCCAAAGACAAATCAAGCCGCAACTTCGGCGCCTCCCACATTTACTGCAAGAGTCGTCTTTATAAGAAGAAATTTAGATTGTATGAAGCAAAGAAGTCATCAGAGAGTTAATGAAAAAGAACAAAAGAAGCCCACACCTTTTCTCTTTAATACATGAAGAGCTCTCCTTAGCTCTTCATTTCTTCTCCTTCTCGGTCAAAGTCAATGAGCCGTCATTGTTCTCCTCTCTTCGGAGAACGAAGTCAAAGAAGCTGCTCATTTTCTTCTTTCTTCCTCCATTCATTTAATGCATGGGTGCATGACCTTGAAGATGGCCATCACATGCATTCTTTAATACATGAAGAAAACATTCAAAGAAATCCTTCGGCACCCACAATCAAAAATTTGATGAGCAGGTGAAACGGGCTTCTCTTTTCAACATATATATGAGCAATAAATGCACCACGTGCGGATCGGGTATCGTACATGGGCTCAAACTCGAGACGTATTTTAACACATTCTTCGTCACTTACGCATATTATCATCCTAAGAATTAACCAACCTCAACAACTCAGTTACAGAAACATAACTAGAGAAATCTTATCAGACTAAATAATTTGTGACATGGCTGGTTTCATTTCTTGATATCGCTTCGGCTGCTACCCTTAATTTAATTTAGATTGCTTAAAACTTACATCTTCGTTGCAGTTAGATCATTTGCGACCACTTGGAACTAGTCCGTGACACAATTTAACGTATGATGGAGAGCATTACGTTACTATTAGGATTTAACATTTCGAGAGAACTTACTAAATCTTAACACAGCCAATCGAAATTAGCATCCTGTATTTCATGTACAACATGATAGTTGACAGGAAAGTATCAGTAATCACTAATCAGACCATGGATGAAGTAGTCAACCCAAAAGCTGCATGCCCCACCTTTGGTCCGGTTTGGCGGGTACACACTTGAAGAATTTCTCCATTATCCAAACTTGACAAATGTTCTTGATTGAAGGACTTTCCTTCGGTAGATAGACAGAACAGGTCTTAAAATTCTTAATATAGTCATCTTCTCCGTTGACCATTGACAATTATGGATAAGAAACACATTAAACTACTCCAATCATGCGTAACGACCAAAGTACGTGCAATAGCTTTCAGTTGACTTGACTAGAGAATGCAAAATTGTCGTTTCAATGGTGCTCGATGGTCCGCTGATTTCTGAAATTCCGTTTACGAAAAGAACGGAATTTGTTCCGTCAACGGTGAATACATAATAACTTCCGGTTGTAAATTCAAAACACTTTTCTTAAGTAAAACATGACCAATAATTTGTTAGTTCAGTCAACTATTTTTAAATTACTAATGGATTAACAATTTTACGATCGGCAACTCCAATGGTACCACTTAGTAAAATGACAAGCAAATCAACATTTTTCAACGGCATTTAATCCACATGAGAATGTGACCCCAAAAAAATTCCACATGAGAAAAAATTCATCACTAGAATGGCTCAAAGCTGGACAGAGACCCTTGTGCATAAGTATGAGAATCATTTTGAACAAAAGAGAAGTAAAGGAACGATTTCAAGTAAGAAAAGTTGGACACTGTTTGTGATAGCTACTTTGAATTTTTTTTTCCCTGTTTAATATCCTTCCAGTTATAAAGAGGATAAGTTTTTGGACAATTCTAGCGTTCAGTGAAACAAAGTACGGAATACATGTTCTTTGTTGTTGAATTCGTGACAACTGTAAAACCCCATTGGTAGCAAAAGTTGACAGGCGATTTGCTTGTCTCTCACACGGTATTAACTTACAACCATTTTTAGAGAAGTACCATTTGACTCTTTCAAATGATCGCCTATTCTCTGACCAAATAAATAAATAAATTATCGCCTATTCCAAAAAATAATTACCAATGTTTAATTTCTTAAGTTACCAATTTGTTAAAGTTAATAACTTTTACATGAGACTGCCAACCTTAATTTCAGTTACTCGCCAGCATTTACTTTATTTTTTCAATTTACCAATCCTATCAACGAGCCAAATACTAGCGTGATATACTTACCACGCAACTGTCGATAATTTTATATAAGAGTCAGTAGCTTCATACTTTCGTAAATTTTCAGAACAACTACTAATCAACAAATAATCAAATGAAGGTTGGTAACTGAGTTAAAATAAAGTTAACAATTACATATAAAAGTTTGTAACTTACGTTCCACCAATAGATAATGGTTATTGTTGGAATAGTTGGTAATTTTAAAAAGAATTATCATTTCCTTTAAGAATTGATAAATTTAACTCATTGATGAACTCCCGAATTAATAATCATAAGTTATCCAAACAGTATGAAATAATGAAAATAAAAAATAAAGTGGGTGGTAGGCTCCGATAAAAGTTGGTAGCTCAAACAACTTGCGATAAGTTCATCACATTTTCCAACCGTCACCAATCATCGCTATTGGAGCCTACCGCCACCAAGTCCGCCACTCCTGCTCGTGTCTCTAACAATCCAATCCTTGTCTTTTACATTTTACTTTCCTGTTTTTTTTTATAGAACATAATTAATTTCCTTTGATTTTAACATTATTGACTTTTACCTTTTTTTATAACAAGAAAGATATCATCTTAGCATACCACATCTAACATACTAAGAGTTATTTAAGAAGGACTTGATTGAGAATTGGGTAGAGTTTTTTTTTTTTTTTTTTTTTTGTGTAACCGAGGATCCGCCACCATTCCTCAAGGACGAGCCCGCATAGGTAATCGGGGCGCCTATACCTCGGGGGAGACTAGCCCAGCAACCCACCGCCAGGACCCCCCACTTAAATTACGGAACCGAGCGGGGATTCGAACCCAGAACCTCTGGGGAGGGAAGGAAAGCGCCCACCAACTCGGCCATGCGCAGGTGGATAGAATTGGGTAGAGTTAGAGGAGTTGATTCCAAATAAAAAAATTGAAGGATCAAATTGCACAAGCAACTAAAGTGTAAATACTCTAGATGCAGATCAATAAACAGAAGTCTTTTTAAAGGTGATGGAGAATTATGAAGAGAAGAACAAAAGGAAATACTCTTTTTCAAGTTTAATAACTGAACCCCGGGGGAAATCTTCATGGACGTGAATGTTTGAACAGCACTTTATCCCAGAATCGATAGTAAGCAAACCTCCACGATCTGATAAACGCTAATGGACCACAAAATACCCAGAAGCCAACCACGAATCCAAGCGGTATGCCCATGTAAAACCACATCTTCCCGCTATCATCATTGCTGCCGTCGTCATCTGTGTTGCTTTGAGTAGGAACACAACCCGCTTCTTCCGTCCCATTCATGGCAATTGACCAAGTTTTCTCGCGCGGATTCTCGCACGATCCAAGGTTACCTCCAAAAGAACTTGAGCAACTTGTTTCCAGCGGTGGTCCACACAAACCGCTATTGCCTTCGAAGGAACTTGCTGAAAATGTGAGAAATTGTTTGACTGCTGGGATGCTTCCCACAAGTTTATTGTATGAGAGGCTCAGGAAGGAAAGAAAATTAAGGTCTGAAAGCTGTGTGGGAATCGTCCCATTGAGGTCGTTCCGTGAAAGGTCCAAGGACTCGAGCTGTTGCAAGTGTCCTAGGAATGAAGGAATTGACCCGGAAAATGCATTCCTTGATAAGTTGAGGACATGAAGCGCTTTGAGATCCCCCAGAGTATCAGGTATTGGACCTTCTAAATTGTTGCATGAGAAGTCGATTGAAGTGAAAAGAGTCAAGATCTTCACCAGCTCCACTTGCAGACCTTTGATGGTGACGCTTCCCGTGTCCTGATAATAGAGTCCAGAAGCGCGAAGGAATGGATATTGGATATAGTTGAAGTCTGGATCAGCCTTCATAGCCTCCCAAGTTCTGAGGTATTGAGCAGGCAGAGTGCCACTGAAATTGTTGGAAGATACGTCCACAATTTGAAGCATCTTCCAAGTGCCATTAGGCTCTGGACATCCAACCCCTCCATGGAACTTGTTGGATCGTAAAACAAGGACACGTAAACTTGAAATGTTCTTCAATTGACATGGAAACACGTCATCAATCTGGTTGTTTCCCACGTCTAAAACCTCCAGAGTTGTGCAATTTGCCAACGACTCTGGGAACTTCCCTTGTAATAGATTACTGCTGAGATCCAAAGTCTTCAAACCACATGTTACAGGGAAATTGAAAATGCTACCATCCAAGGCATTATTTCGCAGATTTAATACCTTGAGAGACTCCATCACTAAGCAATCAGGAATATTTCCCGTCAAATTATTATGAGATAGGTCGAGCACCTCGAGATATTCAGCTTCGCAAATTGATTTCGGGATAAACCCCTGGAAACTGTTATGGGACAGGGAGAAGAATATTGCCACAGAAAGGTTCGTTCCAATAGCAGATGGAATGAATGAAGTGAAGTTGTTACTCGAGAAGTCCAAGTGTGTGGCAAATGGTGGCAAGGGCAACACTTGCCCACGGAGCCTGTTCTTATGGAGGTCAAGAACAGACAGACTAGAAGTAAGAATACGTGACGGTATTTCAATATCGTCTAGTAAATTAGACGACACATTGAGATACAGCAGATTTTGAAGCTCCCATATCCATTTCGGTATCTTTCCCTGAATTTGATTGTCAGAGAGGTCTAGATTTGTCAATCTGTGTTGCTCAGCCACGAACTCTGGTAAAGTCCTCAACTGGCAAGAAGCTAACTTCATAGTTGTAAGATCATGGAATGAAGATGCCTGGGTAGTAGTATTTGTGGTATTAACGGAAAAACGATTGTAAGAAAGATCCAAATGAGAAAGATTTTTCAGCTGGTGAACCATATCAATATGGAACGAGCCACTGAAATTATTGGAAGAAAGTGAGAGGTACTTGAGCCCTTGGAGTTCCCATATAGACATCGGCAGTTCTCCTCCTATATTGTTGTTGCTCAAATCAAGTGTATCCAGGTTGTCCGATTTACCATTAAAAAATGCCTTCACTTCACCAGAAAATTGGTTGTTGGAAAGTTGAAGCTTCTGAATCGATGGAAGTGTGAACAGAGATGAAGGAATATTTCCTTCAAGCAAATTGAATCGCAGGTCAAGAACAAGAAGACTCAAGAGGGATTCCCATTGGGTTGAATTAATCTGACCAGTTAGGTTATTGTGGGACAAATTGATTTGTGTCAGATTCTTGGACTTACTGAGAGATGGAATTGAACCAGTAAAATTGTTGAATGAGAAGTCCAAATAGTCTAGTTGCAAGAGATTGATGAAAGAGGTTGGGATATTTCTATGAAAGCTGCAATTCACCAATTCTATTCTTGACAGATACCTGAGATTACCAATTGAATATGGGAGCCTCCCAGTAATATGCGTGAAACTAAGAACCAGTGTCTGAAGAGAACCATTCTCCCGAAATTCTGGTAAAGAACCCTGAAGGAGTTCATTGAATGATAGGTCAAGGGTCTGAAGAGTTTGTACCCGGAAGATTTTTTGAGGAAATTCTCCCTGCAGGCCAGAGTAACGGAGATCCAGAGTAGTTAGATTGTAGAAGTTGGCAAAGGACACCGGGACGGTGGTAGACACTAGACAGATTATTTTTTCCCAGTTTAATTACTGAGAGAAAGCGAAGATGCACAAGGGAAGAGCAAGACTCAATGGGACCTGATAAATAACAATTCATCATGCTCAACACTTGAAGTTTCGGCAGTGACAAAGACAAGGCATTGCACAATTCATTGCCTGTAGCAGAGACGTTCACTCCGTCAAGGTACAACTCTCTCAGCTCGCTAAGATTCCCAAGAAGCATCCTTAGATTGGGATTCTCAAGTTTCAGTGACTTGAGCCCAGGAAAATAAAGCAGGGATACATCAAGAGTAACCAACCTTGTCAAACATGATATTCCAATTGGAAGCTGTCCTGCGAACCCTGCATTTGAAAGATTCAAGTAGACCAAGTTGGTGAGATTACCGAAGCCAGATGGAATCTCCAAAGACGGGAAGCTGCTGAAAGCCAAATTCAGCCTCTGAAGATAATTGAGTCTGAAAAGACTCGATGAATCATCAAGTCCACCGGTGATCCACTCGTTGCTCAGATCAAGACCCGTGACTTGGCCACCTTTGCAGGTCACGCCATCCCAAGAATCATTGCTTTGATTCCATTTGACCAATTTCATGGACAAAGAAGTGGAGAAGTTGAGGCTATTCTTCAATTGCAGCAGCAGCGATTTCTGATCGCCAATACACTGGCCCGAGACCAAAACCGTGCCTATGCTGAAGGGGTTGGTATGTGCGAGTATTAAGACCAACCATAGGAGGAGCCAAATCCTCATTTGTTTCGAACAGATTAGGAAACACTATTTTACAGGCAGATGAACATGGAAGTTCCTTGTATGAGATTCCTCTGGAGCTGTGTTTGGTCTTCTTATCACATCCTATCATTAATAATTTAGTCCCTACGTGTGACTATCTTAAGTTGACTTGACTTGCAAATGCAAATTCATCTAGTCATTTTGGTTGAGCTTGTGGTGGCCTTCGGTGGTTCTGAACCGTTGATGAAGAAAAGCCAAGAAGGAAAAAACAGGAGCTACTCTTTCCCTTGTATATCCTTACCTGCTTTCTACAGTACAAGTGCCCTTCTAGAGAACAGGTATTCATTTCGCCCCCATTTTATTTCTACAAGGTTCATTGTCTTTGGAACCTGATTTTCTGATTAATGTTCCCCGTTGGGAAAATAACACACTCAAAGATGGAGCTCTCAAGACTCATTTTCATGTTACATTTTGACTGATCTTCGAAAATTAAGGAAAACGGAGACATCAGTCGGAGGACATCACCAATAAAACTGAGTGATTCTTGTTTCTTGGTCTTTACTTTTGCATTAATTCCCATATATCGGATTTTTTTTCCTTTCAAACTAAGGTCGTGTCCTTATTGTGCCTATGGACTGTACGATCTAAGGTCAAACAATTTCTCCGATTATCCTCTCTCGTGATTCAGAGCTAAACTCCCGAGGTACATTTCCGCCTTACAAATATTCAAGCAATGTTGGGATTTCGAGCAACGCTACGTTGCTATTGTTTGTGTTCCAAGCATGTCTCCTCTAAAGCGATCCTTGTGAGATGTCTCGTGAGTACAAATTTTCTGGATACTGACCAGGAGGTTGCGAGATTCTTCAATGATCTCCCTCAGGATGTCAGGTTCAATATTGGATCGAGCTACTAGACCGAGTAAATCGGGATACTAGCGGAACAAATGGTGTGTGAGATGGACGGGGATTAAGCTCGAGCACTTTGGCAGCCCATGGTCCTTCATTACGGTTACTGCTGCTTTCATTCTCTTTGTTTTTACCATCGTTAAGGCCTTCTTCACCATTTATGTGCTTTATCGTCCCGAGAACTAACCAACCTCGGGAACTCAGTTTCTGAAAAATATTTAGAGAAATCTTATCGGACCAATGAAATTTGTGACATGCCCGGTTTCATTTCTTGATATCGCTTCGGCCGCTACTCATAATTGGTTTTAGAATGCTTAAAACTTACATCTTCATTGCAGTTAGATTATGTGCCACCACATGGAACTAGTCCATGACAGAAGAAGAGCATCATATTAACCCTAGGATTTGACATTTCTAGAGATCTTACAAAATGTTATAGCAGTCAATCGAAATTAGCATACCATAATTTTCAGACAACGCGATTGTTGACTTGAAAGCAGCAATAATCATTAGTTAGGCCCTGTTTGGTTCAGCATTCCAAATGCTCATTTGGGCTCTAAAGTCCCTTGGCCAAATGCAAATGATGTTTAGCAATTTTTTTTACTCACTTTGGGGAAATGCAATTGCATTTGGAATGCTCCCCAAGGGTCCTTTGGTCAATGCTCCACCGGAGGTGCTTTGGGAAGTTGTATTTTCGGAATGCAACTTGCACTATTCATTGACACGGTTCATCTTCCCCAGACCGAGGTCCGGCGGCCGGTGACCGTCGCCTGAGGGCTAGCCCGACTCCGGTGACCACCGCTTGGGGGTCGCGCGACCCCGGCGACCGCCGCACGGGTCGCTCCCGGACCTCGGGTGGTCGCGCGACCCAGGCCAACGCTTGGCCGGGTCGCGCGACCCTGCGACCGTCCGAGGTCCAACGACCCGAGGCGGCGGTCGCCGGGTCGCGCGACCCCCAGGGCGGCGAGTCGCTGAAGGGTCGCACGACCCGGCGACCGCAACACGGGGTCGTCGGACCTCGGCCGATCGCCTGGGTCACGCGACCCCCAGGCAGCGGTCGCCGGGGTCGCGCGACCCCAGGCGGTGGTGGCCGGCGACCAGATCTGGTCGTCGGCGGTTGGCCGGCGACCAGATCTGGCCGGCGGCGGTGGCCGGCGGTGTAGCTCCACCGGAGCCTTTTTTTTAAAATAAAAAATTAGTAAAAGTTCTTTAGCCCAAGTTGATTTTAAAAAATACTTACCAAACACTACTTGTATTTCGGAAAATCTCTTTAGCCCAAAGGTATTTGCATTCTCCAAATGCATTCTCCCAAAGTCGAATCAAACGGGCCCTCATGCCAATGATGCAGTGAACCTGGTTCATGACCACGAACTGAGCAGGAATTCGAAGAGCCCAAAATTTCCACGCACCTTCTTACTGCTGGGAAGATTGCACCATTGGTCCAGTTTGGCGGGCACACGAGCGAAGAATCTTTACTCAACACCCACCAACCAACACTCTCCACCTGACCTTAACCCCTCACCCCAACCCCCCCCATTTTTAACCTCACTCCTCTCTCTCTCTCTCTCTAGCCTCTGCACACACACTCTCTCTCTCTAGCCTCTGCACACACTCTCTCTCTCTACTCTCTCTCTCTCTCTCTCTCTCTAGCCTCTGCGCGCAGACCCACTTCGCGAATTCGTCTCCGGCTGCTCTGCAGTGTCCGATTCCCCCGTAAAGTTCCGACAATAGACAATTATGGAAATGAAAGACAATTGAACTTTACTCCAATATAGCATGACGACCAAATTACACGCAATAGCTTTCAGTTGACTTGACTAAAGAATGCAAATTTGTTGTTTCAGTGGAGCTCCCCGATTCAGTGATTTATAAAAATTCTGTTGACAGATAAAACGGAATTTATCTGTGGATGGTAATTACGTAAGGTCGACGATAAGTAAAAAGTGATCGGTAGATTATTGATTCGGTTAACCATTTGAAATTATCGATGAAACAACAATTTTATCCTCGACAAACTCAACGGTATATTACCACTTGTTTTTAGAATTTACAAATGGACGTGTAAGTAAATGTTACTAATGAAATAACCACTTTATCATCCACAAATCTGATGGTGGATTAACACTTATTTTTATATTTTACAAGTGGTTGCATAACTGTTTGTAAGTTGCCAATGAAGGAACAATCTTACTATCCACAAACCTCATGATAGAAAATCATTTATCGTGCTTTAATTTAGATTTGAGTAGTGAATATACAACTAGAATGTTTATGGTTATAAGTCACAAATATTGTTGCAAAATATCATCAATATACATGATCAGCAAGTTGCGCAATTTTACCATCGTTTTTTGAAACTTGATGAATGGTACTACGAATTTACTAATGAAAGGAGCGTCATTATGCGTGGGCCAAAAGGGAATGTTAAACACTTCTTCGTGATTATTAAACAACTCATCATGATCGAGAAACAAGAAAAGACCCACCCTTCCCTTGTCTCAACATGGCGAGTTTCCTTTGGGAGTGGTAGTCGCCAGCTCAACGAGCAAAGGAACGTCTTTAAGAGTGCGATTATTTCGCGGAAAACTCAAAATTAGAAATACATTTTCTAATTACAACCAAGCATAACGACCAAAGTACATGCAATAGTTTTGGGTTTGATAAATTGAAATATACATTATTTGTGTTTGATTTTGGGTCCCTTCTACAAGGATTCAACACAGCTTAAATAGCTAATACAAAATGTTATCGCTCCTAAGCGGTTGATATTCAAAATAGGAGTTATAACTCCACCTTCGTGATTTTAGGCTCCGTGATCAAGCTCCATAACTGCATGCTTACCTTATTTATAAGCGGTTACAACTTTTTTAGTTGTCATTGCACTCAACTTTCAACTATAACTCCGTGACTTTAGGCGGGAAAATTTAACAAATAGTCATAAACCTATTGCACTTTTGTCAATTCAGTCATAAACTTTTCAATTTTGCCAATTGAGATATAAACCTTTCACGTTTTGCCAATTAAATCCATCTGGCCAATTTTGGCTGGAAAATCGCTGACATGGATGCCGACCAGCCTACGTGGCATTGCCGACACTGACGTGGACAATTTTTAATAATATTTTAATATTTTTCGAATTTTTTTATTTTCCTTTTCTTTTTTCTTGTTCTCTTTTTTCCTCTGCTAGCCACCACCGGGCCTTGTCAATGGGTGGTGATCCGCCAGGCGAGGGTTGCCCTTGCTAGCCTCGGGCGAGGGATGCCCGGGCTTGGGCGAGGGTTGCCCTCGCCGAGGTGACCGTGGGCCACCCTCTCCTAGGCAGGCGACGGCCGCCCTCGCCTGCCCAGGCGTGGTCCCGAAACAGGAGTTCGGTAAAAAGGTGAGATGGTACAATCTTCTAGATCAGGTCTCGAGCTGATGATGACAAATCAAACAAAATTAAGGTGAAGAGAAAACTGCTTACTGAGGATTCACTTGTAAATTGGTATGGTAAAAATCGTTCCTTTTTGCCCTTTTCTTCTTTGCTTTTCTGGATACCAGTTTTGATCTGATGACAGAGAGACCGCGGGATTGTCTGCAAGCTTCGGTGTGCAGAGGAACCCTGATGGTGAATGAGAGATGAGATATTATTAGGGTAAATTGATTAGATTATGGTGATGGGTGTAGACTTAATTTTGTTTTTTTCATCGAAAGGTTTCCTGTAAATGTCCAAAGAGAATACAATGTCACTGTGTTGAGTGTGGCAGAATATGGAGATTAGGGGTGAGCATGGTTCGGATGGGTAGTTTCTACATTGTTCCTACTCTTGAATTGAGAACCGCCACTAAGGACCGGTTCCGAAAAATTGAAACTGCTAACCGCCCGTTGGTTCCATGGACCTGCTCAATAACCGCACCGCACGGTCCGGTTCCCAAGTAAATCCATAGAATCGATCGAAATGTTTTCAACAAATTCATGCAGTGCACTGACAATTTTCAAACTGAAAATCAAGGACTTATTCTCATCTAGGTACTACATGCATTCAAGTGAAACGACAGAATCATAAGTAGAACAAGACACAATAGCACAAGAACTATTGCAAAAAAAAAAAATTTGATCCGTTTTCAGGGAAAAAATTTTCCATCTGATTTGCTAAATTGGGGTAAGAAGGATTTGGAGATGGTCTTGAAGATCTTCAAGTCAATAACCAACCATTAGCACTAGCGGAAAAAGAAGAAAAAAGATAATATTTTGAAACTTTATTTTACTCTGTAGTTGTTTAGTACACAACAATTTTATCTTAATTTATTCAACATATGCTTCTTGCAGGGGAAATGCTACCATTGAAAAAGTTGCTTCCATAAAACAATAAGGAAAACAAGAGAGTAAAAATACACCAACATAACTCTTAAGTGAAGACTAGCTAAAAGAATGGCAGGAGAAAACCAAGAGACAGACAATGAGAAGGGAACCTGTTGAATGTGATTAGTAGTGACGTCGTTGGGGTAATAAGGGTGCGCATGAATACCATTCTGTGTCCGGGAGCTATTTCTGAACAGAAATGATTTTTTTTTATTCTGTGCCCGGAAACAATTTCTGAGTATTTGAAGGTGTTTGATAAACTGTCCAAAATTTCTATTCCTAGAGTAGAAAAGAACAGAAATGCGTCTGGTAACTACACAAAATTTCTGTTCCCAAATAATATTTTAATAATATTTTGAATTGTTTAATTTTTATTTTCTTTTTACCCATTTTCTTCTTTGGCCATGGCCGATCGCCGGCGACCGGCCACAGCCCAAGGCCGGCGAGGGCGTCACGGCCCTCGCCGGCGAGGGCCGTGACGCCCTCGCCGGCCCTGGGCTGTGGCCGGTCGCCGGCGGCCGGCCCAGCCCAGGGAAGAACAACACAAAAATAAGAAAAGAAAAAAAAAAGAAGAAAAAAAACTGATTCTCAAAATTGTGCCGAGAAATAAGAAGCAACTTTTTTTTACTTCTTGTTTCTCTTCCAAAACTGTTTCTCGGCACAAATTTTTGCAAAAATGTGCCTAGGAACAAAAAGTTTACCAAACGCATTTCTGTTCCCAAACTATTTCTGGAAACAAAAGAACAGAAATTTTCACTATTTGGCACGTTACCAAACGGGCCCTAAGCTGCCATTATGAGCTGCTTCTAGTTTTGCATCAGGTGCTTCTAACTGAATATTTTATAAATATATATGTGATATATTTATGTATATATAACGGTCCGGTCCGAGTGGGCGGGTGGGCGATTCCATATCAGGAACCGGGAACCGGACCAGTCCCCATGGGAATCGCCGGTTCTGGGCCGGATCAGTCCAGTTCGGAGCGGTCTGGGCGGCTCCTAATTCCTTCACACACCCTGAATGGAAATGCCTCACCTATAATTTTAATGGTGGTGAGGAGGAATTTTTCTTTTTTCTTTATGAAAATGGGTCCCATCATTGGATGCCTCATCGGGCATCCCTCGCTCGAGGCCAGCGACCGCCAGCCATCAGCGAGGCCCGGTAGAGGGAAAAAGGAAAAAGGAAAGAAAAGAAGGAAGAGAGTAGAAAATAAAATAAAAATTAATAAAATTTCGAAAAATATTAAAATATTATTAAAATTATTCATGTCAGCGACAGCCGAGCCACGCAGGCTGGCATCCATGTTAATAATTTCTGGTCAAAATTCGTTAGATGGACTCAATTGACAAAACATGAAAAAAAAATTTAGAACTCAATTAGCAAAAGTGCAATAAGTGTAAGACTTTTTAGACAATTTTCCCACTTTAGGCTACACGATTGCCCTCCACAATCGCATGTTGATTTTTCTTTACAAGCTGTATATGACTCATCAATCGGTGTCTTTATTGAATCCAATGTCTGCCTATAACACTTTACTGAATTTATCTAAGTGTCAATCGTCGACTGGTTGTTATTAGGGGTGAGCGGTTCCCGGTCCAATCCGGTTCAACCAAAGAATTGGGAATCAAACCGGGAGGACCGGTTCCCAGTTTCTAGGATCAGGGACCGGACCGGCTAGTCTTGGGACCGTGGACCGGATCGATCTGGTCTGGTTCCAATGGGACCAATCACTTATTGGTAAAGGCAAGAGGGAATTGGGGAAATTAGATTAGGCTTTCTATTTTTTCAAAAATTTTAAAAAGTAAATAAATATATATATATGAAAAAATTAGAAAAATATATATTTATCAGTCCGGTCCGGTCCGGTTCTCACCCTAGAATCGGGAACCGAACCCGGTAACTGGTTCCACTTTTAGGAACCGAGAACCGGACCGATATTCCCAAGAACCAAACGAAACCGATCCGGTCCGGTCCTGTCCCAATTTGGGCAGTCCATCTTGCTTAGCCCTAGTTGTTATCGTATTCAATAACTATTCTATGGTCATCAATATTTAGGAATAAGAACACGACAAGTATCATAACTTTTGAACTATACTCACTCAAGTGTCATAATTTTTTTTCGACCATTTGAGTGTCATAACTTTTGAAAAATGATTACTTAAGTATTATGACTTCCAATTGATCACTTGAATGCCGAAACTTAAACATTCACTTGGGTGCCATAACTTTTAATTGATCACTTTTTTTTTTGGTCGACAATACGCTTAGCTTTCATTAGACACTTGAAACTGATTCACATGAGTTTCCACAATCATAACATAAGAGAGACCACAGGATACGTGGAGGTTTAGAAATCCAGTTTGGAGTTAAGGAATTAGTACGCTGGGCCTTCGCCACCCAATCCGCGGCCTGGTTGGAATTTCTGGAACAATGGGCTAAGGATACCCCTTTTAGTTGGGCCATCAATTTTCGGCAATCTTCAACCACTGAACTCACGGTCCACGGACTTTCTTCTTGGCCCGAAATCCACCTCACGCACGCTTAGCTGTCAGACTCCATTTCTATGCACACATCAGAGAAGTCACTGTACAGATCACTTTCCCTTTCCTTTTGACTTCGAAGCTTCAACAGGAAAGAGAGTCCTTCGCGTAGAGCAAGAGTTTCCGCCACGCTAGCTAATGAGGCTTTAAAATTCCTCGCGAACCCAGAAATTATGAGTCCATCTTGGTTCCGGAGGACTCCCGTAGCTGCAGCCTCTCGTGTTTCACTGCACCAAGCTGCGTCGATGTTCAATTTGAGGTTCTCCTTCGCCGGCGGAGACCAACGATCTACTAAGGTTTTCACCTTTTGTGGTCCTTCCTTTTTGTTAGTGTTCCACCTCTCAAACACTTTATAGTCGCTAATTGCTTCTTCCACTATGTTCCATGGGTTCGGTTTGCGCTGCTGGAATACCAAGGCGTTTCGTGCCTTCCAAATCAACCAGATCATGCCAGCCAAGATCGCCGACGAGGGAGGGTCTTCCGACGAGGAAAGGGTGTCACACGACGATAGGTAATCCGCAAGCCACTTGTCCATTCTGGAGATTTTGGTAGCTGAGGTGTCTAGATTTAACCGAGAGTCTAACCAAACATTTCTTGTCCAGTCGCAAAGGAGGAGGAGGTGTTCGGGAGTCTCCGGGACTCAGCGGCAAATTGGGCAGAGAGGATCAGGCGCCATCTTTCTTCTGTACAGATTTTCTTTTGTCGGTAGAGCATTTGTGCATATGCTCCATAAGAAATGATGAACCTTGGGGTAGACTGGGATTTGCCATATTTTAGTCCATAAGTTCCTGGGAGGCTAATATGATGACGATGCCTGATTCATCTGTTGTTGCGAAATTTGGGAGCATAACCTATTGTAGCCACTTTTAACCAAATAGACTCCTTTTTTGTTCCCTGTCCACACCAAAGTGTCCTCCGAGGGGTTTGTGCTTAGTGGGATTGTCAGTATTTCTTGCACCACATCTTCTTCATAAATTTCCTTAATCAATTGTGATTTCCATTCATGAGTCTCCTGGTTAATCAGTTCTGCTACGAATTTTGGTACATTCTAGTTCAAGGGGCCTACTAGTTTGCCGGAAGGGAGCCACTTGTCCTCTTTAATTTTTATCTTTTTGCCGTCACCTACTTTCCATCTAGCATCTGCCTCAATTATGTCTCTACCCATTAGTAGACTCTGCCACCCCCGGGATGGGCGATGGCCCTTGTTGGCTTGCCAAAACTCACCACGGGGAAAATAGACTCCCTTTAGTACCTGACTCCAAAGGGCATTCGGTGCTTGTATTAGTCACCAGGCCTGTTTTCCTAGCATTGCCTTATTAAAAGCAATCAGGTCCTTAAAGCCTAAGCCATCCGCGTCTTTCCTGATTTTCAAAAGTTCCCATTTTCTCCAATGGATACCTGCTTTCTCTGCACTTTGCTTCCACCAGAAGGAGGAAATCTTCTGCTCAATCGCTCTACAAATCGAGATAGGAATCTTAAAAATGGACATTGCATACTGTGGCAAAGTTTGAATGACAGTTTTAATTAGGATCTCCTTCCCTATTTTGGTAATCAGCTTTTCTTTCCACCCCTCTAGCTTCATATTAACTCTTGCTAATATCCAGGCAAACATTTGTTTCTTTGACTGCCCCCAATCTGATGGGATGCCTAAATACTTGCCGGTTTTGTCAATAATAGGAACTCGTAGCTGCTCCGCTATATTCCTCTTCAGTAACTCAGGGCATCCATTGCTAAAGAAAATACCTGACTTGTTCAAATTGATAGCCTAGCCCGAAGCATAGCAATATTGGTTCAAAATACTTGCCAAATTCTGACATTCACGGACTGTTCCATTCAAGAAAAAAATTGCATCGTCCGCAAATAATAGATGTGATAATGTTGGACACCACCTATTCAGCTTTATACCTCTGATGCTACCCTCCTCAACTGCTTTGTTCAATAGAGACGATAAGGCATTGGCCATAATAATAAACAAGTACAGCGATAATGGATCCCCTTGTCTTATGCCTCGGGACGGCCGGAAGTCCTGTAGGGATTCGTCCACATTTTCCCCATTCGATTACAAAGGGCTGCTAGTCTACGTTCGTTTAACCTTTCCTTTTCCATTCTACTCACTCCGTTGTTTCTAAACACGTATGTGAAACCTTCAGAAGACAATGTCGTATGCTTACCAAGAGGGATGACAGTTTCCGCTTCCAATTTGATCGCCAATTACCTTTTCAATCTATTGTTCCTGCAACCAGGGGGCTTGTGTAGAACTTTCTGTAATAGGCGAGTAGCACTGATTCACGGCAATAAACTTGAAGGATGAAGGGAGCTCAGGAGCCAATGGATTAAGTGGAATTAGGGTTTAACGGGGAAGGATTAGATTTTGTGATTTAGGGCGTGGAATGGGTGAAATGGATATGGTAACTAGGACTCCAGAGGTGATGATGGTGTTGCGTCTGTCCATGGGTTTGGTGGGGTTATGATGGTTACATTGTGTGGATGTAGGGGTAATCGATGGGTTCTTATGGTAATGGAAGAAGATTTGTTGTAGACTGAAGATTGGCGATTATGTGAGGGTGCAATGGAAGCAAATTTGCCTAAGGGTTTCACGGGAGTAAGGTTAGCTGTTAGGGTTTGGCTATCACCATGGATAGAGAGAGCTCTCACTAGGGAGAGGGAAGACTATCACTGGGGAGAGGGATATCGAAGCAATTAATTGATCACTTGAATGCCATAACTTTTTAAAAATATTTACTCAAGTGTTGGAAATCCGACGTGGCATGGCACTTAATAGACATTTTTAAAAAGTTATGGCATTTAAGTGATCGATTGAAAAGTTATGTCACTTAAGTGATCAGAAAAAAAGTCATGACTCTCAAGTGAGCGTCATATATAAATTATAACACTCAAGTGATTGAAAAAAATTCATGACACTCAAGTGAATGACGTACAAAAGTTATAGGACTTAGGTGTCCTTTTTCCCTCAATATTTATGTCTATTAACAGGTTCTTTTGTCATCAATAGCCTAACCACCCGACACCAAACTCCTCATGTCAATTATTGATATTCACGATCATTGAGGAGCTTCTCCACCGTTGACAATTCGTCGATAGTTGTGATCGTCTAACACCGGGCTTTATATCGGCGTCACATTGATTAAAAGAATTTGGTCATTTTTTTGTGTCTACAAAATCTAAATCAACCGCCAACTAATCTACGACTCTAATGGGAAATTAAGCTCAGACTGCAAAAGAGCTTAATTATTAGCAGCCTCATCTTCAAGCTCCCACACCAACCCCTCGCACAGCTCGATCGACCCTTGGCCTTCACCAACACCATCCCACAACCCATCCTTCTTCGCATACCGTCTCTAACTTCACCGCTCTCTCTGCAAAGCAGTCCGAGCTCATCGTTGGCAAGTGCCTCATCAACCAAACGCATTACACATTTCACACATCATAAGGGGAGAGAGCGAGAGCGAGAGAGAGTACCAGAGGAAAAAAAAAAACAAAAGAAAGAATAAGATAATAATAGCTAGAGAGAGAAAATAGAGGAAGAAACAGGATTTCGAAGGAGCAAGAAGTTCGCAGAGATAATGTCAATAAAGGCATCATAGCAGCAGCCGCCGCCGCAGCCCCGGCAACAGCTGGCGCAGCACCTGTCGGGAAGTTTGCGCTTCAGCAGCAACCAGTCCATTTCCTGCGAGGACGAGGAGATACCGAGATTGGCGCTATCCACCTTCAGGCCAAGGAGGAGGAGATCGAGAGGAAGAAGATGATGGCCAGAGAGAAGGTCATCTCACATTTGGGTCGTGTCGGGGAAGAGACCAAGAGACTTGCCATGATTCGAAAGATCAACGGCACCAAGAAGATAGACGGTGGTGAACGATTGGGTGCAATGGGAGAGTGCGGGAATTGATTTCCGATTTCTAAAAATAAGAAGTCGTTTTCCTTATTTTTCAATGTGGATTTTCTAGCTCAGGGAGGATATTTTCCTTGATCAATAAATGTTCCAGCACCAAATACCGAAAAAGAATGAAAATGTTTTCTTAGAATTCATTTTTCAGCAAACAAAGGGAGCCTTAATATTAGTTTTCTTTTCAGCAAACAAAGGGAGCCTTAATATTAGTTTTCTTATTTGGAGGGCAAATAATGTTGCAAGTTTCAAATCCCTGTAACTTTGGGGCGTTCAACAAGTTTCTATCTGCACTATGACTTTACGTTTAGACTTTATCTATTCAAAAGCATTTCATCTTAGTTAAAACAAATCTCACAAGAGAATTTTCTTAATTGCAAATTTTTCATTCCAAAACTCCGGGAAATTGGTTATATCATTCTGTCATGTTCTGGTTTCTACGCTAGATGCAAAACGTCTTTTCAATGGTGAAGAAGAATTATGAAGAGAAGAAAGAAGGAAAATACTCTTCCTCAAGTTTAATAAATCAGTGGAAATCTTCATGGGTGTGAGTGTCTCAACAGCACTTTATCCCAAAATCGATAATAAGCAAACCTCCATGATCTGTTAAACATTAACGGACCAAAAAATGCCCAGAAGCCAACCACAAATCCTAGCGGTAAGCCCATGTAAAACCACTTCTTCTCGCTATCATCATTGTCGCCATCGTCACCAGCTTCTTCCAATCCGTCCGTGGTAATTGAGCAATTTTTGTTGAGCAGAAACCCACACAATCCAAGGTTTCCTTCAAAAGAACTTTTGGGAAACGTGAGAAACTGTCTACTTGCCGGGATGCTTCCCACGAGTTGATTCTTTGATAGGTTTAGGAATGAGAGGAAGTCAAGATTTTCAAGCTGATCCGGTATGGTTCCATTGAGGAAGTTCCATGACAGGTCCAACGATTCGAGCTGATGTAGATTCCCTAAAACAGGAGGAATTGAACCCGAGATGTCATTATGCGATAGGTTGAGGAAATAAAGTGCTTGCAGATCTCCAAGTGTGTCTGGTATTGGACCTTCCAATCTATTCCCCGAGAAGTCGATCGACGTGAAAACAGTCAGAATCTTGACGAGTTCTAACTGCAGGCCTTTCAAGGTTACACTCATTGTATCTTGATAATTGAGCCCACTTAGTGGGAGGAACTGATACTGCAGGTGATTGAAGTCTCTGTTGGCCTTCATAGCCTCGCAAGAAGCAAGGAGACTCACAGGTAGTGTGCCGCTGAAATCGTTTGAAGACAGGTCGATGATTTGAAGCATGTGCCAGGTGCCATTACTACTCGAGCATCCAATTTTCCCATGCAATCTGTTGGATCGTAAAACAAGGACGCGGAGAGTTGATATAGCCTTGAAATGGCATGGAAATGTCCCATCTATTTGATTGTCCCCGATGTTCACAACCTCCAACGTAGTGCAATTAGCCAACGACAATGGAATCTGCCCCTGCAACAAATTCTCACTGATATCCAATGTCTTTAGATCACATGTTCCTGGGATGCTTTGCGGAATATCACCATTCAACTGGTTATTCCTTAGATTCAAAACCTTGAGTGCCTCCATCATTAAACAATCAGGAATAGTTCCGTTTAGATGGTTATGCGACAAGTCGAGCACTTCAAGATAATGATCAGCTTTGCAAATCGACTTGGGGATGGACCCATAGATATTATTCTTTGAAAGGGAAAAGAACATCGTGACGGATAGGTAGTCGCCGATGTCATCTGGAATAACAGAATTGATGTTGTTACTTGAGAAATCCAAGTAGATGATGTATGACGGCAAGGGTGGCATTTTTCCTCGGAGCATGTTCGAATGGAGGTCGACGACAGACAGAGCCGAAGTAATATTGCGCAGAGGTGTTTCCAAATGTTTAAAGAAATTAAAGGAAAGATTGAGATGCACAAGATCTTCCAATGTCCATATCCATCTCGGTATTTCCCCGTGAATATAATTGTGGGAGAGGTCAAGGGAGACCAATTTGGACTGGTTAGCCAAAAAATGAGGCAAGGTTCGCAACTGGCAGGAAGCCAACTTTAAACTTTTAAAATCAGGGAAAGAGGATGCAGCAGCAGAAGAAGCAGACGCCATAGCATTGATGGACAAGCCATTGTATGAAAGATCAAGACGAGTTAAATTTCCAAATCCCTGAAGCGCATCAATATTCATTGAGCCACTGAAATTATTAAAAGAAAGTGAGAGTTCCCTAAGCCCTTGCAGTTTGAATATGGATACCGGTATTGACCCTTGTAACTGATTGCTACCCAAATCAAGCATGAGCAGTTGATCCGAAGAGACATTCGAATATATGATAAGCTGACCAGAAAATCTATTGTGTGAAAGCTGTATCATCGTAAGTCGGGGAAGTGTAAACAGAGCTGGGGGAATGTCGCCTTCCAATAAATTGTTTTGCAGGTCCAGATTTACAAGATTCAGAAGGTTTACCCAGCCAACGGAGAAGATCTGACCCGTTAAAGCATTATGGGATAATCTTATTCGGGCCAGATTTTTGGATATGCCAAATGGCGGAACAGGTCCAGAAAATTGATTAAATGAGAAGTCCAGAAAAGCCAGTAGAGAAAGTTTTGCAATCGAGCTAGGGATGGGTCCCGTGAAACTGCAATTCTCCAATTCTATAGTTGACAGATTTCTGAGATTACCAATTGAATCTGGGAGCCTCCCAGAAATATTAGTGAAACTAAGAGATAGTGTCTGAAAAGAACCATTCTCCGGAAATTCTGGCAAATAACCCTGAAGAAGGCGGTTGAATGATAGGTCAAGGGTCTGAAGTGTTTGTACCTGGAAGATTTTTTGAGGAAATTCTCCCTGCAGGCCACAATTACTGAGATGCAGAGAAGTTAAATTGTAGAAGTGGGCAAAGAACTCCGGGACTGTGGTAGACAAATTATTGCTGCTCAGTTTAATCACCGAGAGAAAACGAAGATTCACAAGGGAAGAGCAAGACTCAATGGGACCTGATAAAGAACAATATATCATGCTCAACACTTGAAGTTTCGGCAATGACGAAGACAAGGAATTGCACAATTCATTGCCTGTAGCAGACACGTTCACTCCGTCAAGGTGCAACTCTCTCAGCTCGCTAAGATTCCCAACAAGCATCTTTAGATTTGGATTCTCGAGCTTCAATGAAGCTAGCCCAGGAAAATAAAGCAGGGATATATCAAGAGTAACCAACCTCGTCAAACGTGATATTCCAATCGGAACCTGTCCTGTGAACCCGGCATTTGAAAGATTCAGGTAGACCAAATTGGTGAGATTACCGAACCCAGATGGAATCTCCAAAGACTGAAAGCTGTTGTAAGCCAAATTCAGCCTCTGAAGATAATTGAGTCTGAAAAGACTCGATGAGTCATTTAGCCCACTAGTGATACTCTCGTTGCTCAGATCAAGACCCGTGACTTGGCCACCTTCGCAGGTCACGCCATCCCAAGAATCATTGCTCTGATTCCATTTGATCAATTTAGAGGACAAAGAAGCATTGAATTTGAGGCTATTGTGTAATTCCAGCAGCAGCGATTTCTGATCGCTAAGACACTGGCCCGAGACCAAAACCGTGCCTATACTGAAGGGGTTGGCATGCACGAGTATTAAGACCAGCCATAGGAGGAGCCAAATCCTCATTTGCTTAGAGCAGATTAGGAAACACTATTTTACAGAGTTTGTGAGTGAACACAAACAAGGAGGAGTTGGGTTCTTAATGGAGACAGATGAACATGAAGTTCCTTGTATGAGATTCCTCTGGAGCTGTGTTTGGTCTAATTCTTATCACATTCTATCATTAATAATTTAGTCCCCACTTGTTGACTGTCTTAAGTTGACTTGACTTGTGAATGCAAATTCATCAAGTCACTTGGTCGAGCCAGTGGTGGCCTTCGGTTTTTCTTTGACTGTTGATGAAGAAAAGCCAAGAAAGAAAAAACAAGAGCTACTCTTTCCCTTGTATATCATTCCCCGCTTTCTACAGTACAAGTTCCCTTTAGAGAACAGGTATTCATTTTTCTCCCTTTTTATTTCTACAAGTTTTATTTCTACAAGGTTCACTATTGGGAAAATAAGACACTTAAAAATGGAGCTTTCAAGACTCATTTGGATCTTACAATTTGAATGATCTTCGAAAATTAAGGAAAATGGAGACATCGGTCAGGGGACATCACCAATAAAACTGAGTATTTCGTGTTTCTTGGTATTTACTTTTGCATTAATTCCCATATATCAGATATTTTTTCCTTTCAAACTGAGGTCATGTCCTTAATGTGCCTATGTAATGTACGATCAAAGGTCGAATAGTTTCCCTGATTATCCTGTCTTATGATTCAGAGCTGAACTCCTGAGGTAGATTTCCGCCTTCCAAATATTTAAGCAATGTTGGGATTTCGAGCAGCGCTACACCGCTCCTGTTTGTGTTCCAAGCATGTCTCCTCTAACGTGATCCTCATCAGATGTCTCGTGAGTACGCATTTTCTGGATACTGACCAGGACGTTGCGAGATTCTTCAATGATCTCCCTCAGGATGTCAGGTTCGATATTGGATCGAGCTACTAGACCGAGTAAATCAGGATACCACCGAAACAAATGGCGTGTGAGATGGACGGGGATTAAGCTCGAGCACTTTGGCAGCCCATGGTCCTTCATTACGGCTACTGCTGCTTTCATTCTCTTTGTTTTTACCATCGTTAACGCCTTTTTCACCGCTTATGCGTATTATCATCCCAGGAAGTAACCAACCTTAGGAACTCAGTTTCCGAAACATGTTTAGAGAAATCTTATCAGACCAATAAAATTTGTGACATGCCCGATTTCATTTCTCGATATCGCTTCGGCCGCTACTCGTAATTGGTTTTAGAATGCTTAAAACTTACATCTTCATTGCAGTTAGATCATGTGCCACCACATGGAACTAGTCCACGACAGACAAAGAGCATCGTATTAACCCTAGGATTTAACATTTCTAGAGATCTTACAAAATGTTACTGCAGTGAATCGAAATTGGCAGACCATATTTTTCAGACAACATGATTGTTGACTTGAAAGCGGCAGTAATCACCAGTCAGACCAATGATGAAGTGAACCGGTCAACCAGGTCCAACTTCAAGCCCATGAACTGAGCAGGAATTCGAAAACCCCAAAATTTCCATGCACCTTCTTAGAGCTGGGAAGATTGCTCCTTTGGTCCTGTCTGGCGAGCGCACGCATGAAGAATCTTTATTATATCCGAACTTGAAGAATGCTTCTGATTGAAGGACTTTCCGACAATAGACAATTATGGAAAGGAAAGACAATTGAACTTTGCTCCAATATAGCATAACGACCAAATTACACGCAATAGCTTTCAGTTGACTTGACTAAAGAATGCAAAATTGTTGTTTAGTGGAGCTGCCCGATTCGGTGATTTATAAAAATTCCGTTGACCAATAAAACGGAATTTTTTTTCTATGGACGCTAATTACATAACATCGATGATAAGTAAAAAGTTATCAATAGATTGTTGATTTGGTTAACGATTTGAAATTAGCGATGAAATTACAATTTTTTCATTGATAAATTCAACGGTATATTACCACTTGTTTTTAGATTTTGCAAATGGACGCGTAAGTAAATGTTAACAATGAAATAGCAACTTTATCATCCCATCCACAAATCTGATAGTAGACTAACACGTATTTTTATATTTTACAAGTGGGTGCATAATTATTTGTAAGTTACCAATGAAGGAACAATCTTGCTATCCACAAACCCAATATTAGAAAACCATTTATTGTGCTGTGATTTAGTTTTGAGTAGTGAATATATAACTAGAACTTTTACGGTCATAAGTCACTAATATTGTTGCAAAGTATCGTCAATATACATTATCAGTAGGGAGTGCGATTTTACCACCGTTATTTGAAATTTAATGAATGATATTACAGATTTACTATTGAATGGAACATTATTATGTATGGGCCAAAAGGAATGTTAGACACTTCTTCATGATTATTAGACGACTCATCATGATCAAGAAACAAGAAAACACCGCTGCCCTTCCCTTGTCTCCACATGGCAAGTTTCCTCTTGTAGCGGTAGTCGCAAAGCTAGACATAGTCCCTCTTTAAAAAGTACGCCAACCATTTTAAACAGGGACGATTTCAAATTAAGCAAGAGTAGAATTTCAACCATTTTAAACCTCAGCAACTCAGTTTCAGAAGCATATTTAGATAAATCTTATCAGACCAATGAAATTTGTGAAGTGCTGGTTTCATTTCTTGATAACGCTTTGGCTGCTACTCTTAATTTATTTTTTAGACCATGTGCTACCACACATGGAACTACTCCATGACATAAATTATGGTACGACGAAGAGCATTATATTAAATGCAGGATTTAACAATTCTAGAGACCTTACTAAATGCTAGCGCCGGTGATTGAAATTAGCAGACTTTATTTCTTATACAACGTGATTGTTGACTTGAAAGCAGCAGTACATGTATGAAGAAATTTCATGTTATTCAAGCTTGAAGAATTTTCTTTATTCAGAGACTTTCCTAGCAATAGACATACAGGTCTTGAATTTCTCAAGTCCAATCATCTTCTACTAGATGCACCTCCTCAGTTCTACTTCATAGACCATTGACAGTTTATAATGGACAATCATGGAGAGGAAAAACTATGAACTTACTCCAATCAAGCATAATGACCAAAGTTCAGCGAACATGATAACATTGCAAAAGTCTGAACAGCAAGTCATCCCAAAACTGAAAATACGCACGCCTCCATGGCAGGATAAATATTAGTGTACCGCAAAAAACCCAGAAGCCGACAACAAATCCGAGTGGCATGCTCATGTAAATCGACTTCATGTCAATCCAGCCATTGTCCTCGCGATGTTTGGACCTTTGAGTTGGAACAGCATCTGCTTCTTCAGGATTGGTTGTTATTGGGTAACTTTTGTCAAGTGGAAACCCGCATAGTCCTTCATTACCTTCAAAAGAACCTACTGAAAATGTGAGAAACTGTTTGCGTGCTGGGATCATTCCAACAAGTTGATTATAGGAGAGGTTCAGGAATGAAAGGAAGTTCAGATCAGAAAGCTGCACTGGAATTCTCCCATTGAGGTAGTTCTGTGACAAGTCTAGGGACTCGAGCTGCTGTATATTTCCTAATGAGGGGGGGATAGGACCTGAAAGCACATTGTGCGACAGGTTGAGAAAATAGAGTGCTCGGAGATCTCCCAATGCTTCAGGCATTGGACCCCCAAATCTATTGCTCGAGAAGTCGATCGAGGTGAAAACAGTTAGGATCTTCATTAGTTCTAGATGCAGACCTTTAAAAGTAAGACTAACTGTGTCCTGATAATAGAGATTGCTCAACCGAAGAAACGGATATTGAAGATGCTCAAAGTGCAAATTGACCTTCATGGCCTCCCAAGACATCAGGAAATCTTCAGGAAGCATACCGCCGAAATTGTTGAAAGCTAGGTCAACAATTTGAGGCATCTTCCATGTGCCACTATTTTGACTGGACAACCAATTTGCCCGTGGAATATGTTGGAATGCAGAACAAGGACTCTCAGGGAAGATATGTTCTTCAACTGGCACGGGAATGCATCCTTAATCCGATTGTTTCCAATGTCTAGCACCTCTAACATGGAGCATTTTGCCAAAGAAATTGGGAGCTTTCCTGTCAAGAGACTACCATTAACATCCAAAGTCCTCGAGAGGCATGTGCATGGGAATGTATGCGGAATTCCTCCAGTCAGGTAGTTATTCCTCATGTTCAACACCTCTAGATTCTCCAACATTAAGCACTGAGGGATGGTTCCCATCAAATGGTTTTTTGAAAGGTCAAGTACCTCAAGATTCCAGGCTTCGTAAATTGATTATGGGACAGGGCCATGTATATGATTGTTTGAAAGAGAGAAGAAACTTGTGGAACCCAGGTGTTTACCCATATCATTTTGAAGAACTGAACTGAAATTGTTACTTGAGAAATCCAGGTAGACACTTCTCCTTGGCAAAGGTAACGTTTTTCCCTGGAGTTAGTTTCTATGGAGGTCAATAACAGACAAAGTATAAGTGAGATTAGGTAAAGGTTCTCCCAATTTATCGAAGAAATTGAAAGAAAGATTGACATAAGAAAGAAGTTTACTCTCCCATATCCATTTTGGTATCTCTCCTTGAATTTGATTGTCGGAGAGGTCTAGATAGCGTAATGGTTGATTTTCCAAGAATTCAGGTAATGAACTCAGCTGACAGGAAGCCAGCTTTAAAGTGTATAGAGTGGGGAAACCAAACATAGCAGAAGTGGAAGCAGTAGCATTAATTGACAAACGATTGTGGGAAAGATCGAGATACGTAAGGTTCTTGAGCCGCTGAAACGCATCAATGTGCAATGAGCCACTGAAATTATTAGAAGAAAGTGAGAGATAGCCAAGCCCTCGAAGTTCAAAACCATACGCTGGTATGGGCCCCCCTAAATTGTTGCTGCTCAAATCAAGCAGAGTTAGTTGATAGCAAGTGACATTTAGAGACCCACTCAGCTCACCAGAAAACTGATTGTCGGACAATTTTATGATCTTGACCGAAGGAAGTATAAATAGAGACCAGGGAATGCTGCCCTCCAATGAGTTGTACCACAGATCTAGATATACAAGGCTTATAAGTTCTGCCCATCGGGTGGACTTAATCTCTCCTGTTGGAGCATTGCGGAATAGCACAATCTGTCTCTGATTCTTGGACATACTGAAGGAAGGAACTGAACCTGTAAGATTATTTAAAGACAAGTCCAAATAAGTCAGCGCTGACAGGTTCTCCATCAAGCTCAGGATCGATCCACTCAATCTGCAATTAGACAATTTCCAATCTCGACAATTTTCTAAGATTACCGATTGAATCTGGAAGCCTCCCTGAAATACTCGTGTAAGTCAGGACCAGAGTCTCAAGAGAACTATCCTCTGGAAAATTGGGCAAAGGACCCTGAAGAAGTTGGTGGCCTGATAAGTCAAGGATCTGAAGTGTCTGCGCCTGAAAGATTTTACTAGGAAACTCTCCATACAACCCACAATAACTCAGACGCAGAGTAGTCAGATTAGTGAATCTGGCCAGGAACTTAGGAACCGGGGTTGACAGGTTGTTGCCGTTGAGTTGAATGAATGACAAATGATGAAGATTCACGAGGGAAGAGTCAACAGGACCAGAGAGAAAGCAGTTAGACATGCCCAGCACCTGAAGTTTTTGCACTGAAGAGGACAATGCATTGCACCACTCATTTCCCTCGGAAGACAGGTCGACGCCATCGAGATGTAACTGTCGTAGCTCTGTGAGATTTCCGATCAAGGTCTTCAAATTGGGATTCTAGAGCTTTAGTGTATCAGTTCCAGGGAAATAAAGAAGAGAAAGATCAAGAATGCTTAACTTCCTCAAGGGCGCTAACTCTATCGGAATTTGCCAAGAGAATCCAGCATTGGACAAGTTCAGATAAACCAGGCCGCTGAGATTTACGAAGCCAGACGGAATTGCGGAGGATTTGAAGTTGTTGAAAGCCAAGTTTAGCTTTTGAAGATGCTTTAGTCGAAATAGACTCGACAAACTGTTAATATTGCGAGAGATCGATTCGAAGCTCAAGTCTAGACCGATGACCTTACCATCCTCGTCGCACATCCCACCATTCCAAAGGCGAGCGTTCTGATTCCACGTAACCGGCTTGGAAGACACGGATGCATCGAAGACAAGGCTATTTTTCGACTCGACCAGCAACGGTTTGTAAGTTACCGATGAAGGAACAATCTTTCGATCCATAAACCCCATAGTAGAAAACAAGTTTTCGTGCTTTGATTTAGTTTTGAGTAGTAAATATATAACTAGAACATTTACGGTTATAAGTCACTAATATTGTTGCAAAGTATCGTCAATATACATGATCAGTAGGGAGCGCAATTTTACCACCGTTATTTGAAATTTGATTAATGGTATTACAGATTTACTATCGAATGGAACATTATTCTGTATGGATCAAACGGAATGTTAGACACTTCTTCGTGATTATTAAACGACTCATCATGTTCTAGAAACAAGAAAACATAGCTACCCTTCCCTTGTCTCCACATGGTGAGTTTCCTCCTTGTAGCGGTAGTCGCAAAGCTGGATATAATCCCTTTTAAAAAGTACGCTAACCATTTTAAACAGGGACGAGTTCAAATTTCAAGCGAGAGTAGAGTTTCCCATGGCATTTTCCTTTTGTGCTACTTTGTAGGGCATTGTTTGGGATAGCTACTTTGCGATTTTCTCGTGTTTTAGGCTGAAGAGAGGATTAAGTTTTTGGACAAGTTTGGTGTTTCGTGAAACAAAATATGGAACAACATCAGCCTCGCTCATGAATGCAGTGTATAACTTCGCCGAAACACTCTCAATCGTCACCGACCAGGCCATCCCCCTTGCACAAGCTCTCTCTCTCTCTCTCTCTCTCTCTCTCTCTCTCTCTCAATCGAGCTAAGTGCTCGCGGCCATGGGAGCTGGCTCCTATGGCACGAGCCTCAAGCTCGGGGTGGCTGCAGAGCCCTCTGAGACAGAGCTCATATCCATTTAAGTTCTGCACGAAGATCTCGCCGGGGTCCATGGCCAGCAGTAGCCATGGGACCCGATCTGGTCCAGTGGTTGGAGTCGCCCAACCTGGATCTGGACCAGATTCGAGGCAGTAACCATCGCTGGGCTCATACATGAGGCCTGGCTTGCAGAGGTCACGATGGTGACGCTCACAAATTACTCTTCAAAGGGACGTTCTTCGATGGCCATGCCACACTTCAATGGCTAGCCGATGATATGAGGAACACGATTCTATAATTCAACCTGTTTCCTTATTCTTATTGGCATTTTTCAGTCTTTTTTATTTCTTAAAACTCGGGTTTACTTTTTAAATATTTTTTGGCCAACATCATTTAATTTTCAATTTGTCATTTTTTTGAATTTTTTGAATAATAAATGCGCCAAGTAAGTGCACCACCTAAGGAAAAGATAATGATTATCAATTTCGTCCTTGAGTAAAACTTCGTCAGGACATTTGGTGAATGATCTTTCTTGGGATTTGGCTTAAGATTTAAATTAAAGGTGAGAAATTTTATGTAACTAAGAGAAATGATTTTTATAGACAATTATTAATTTTCTTTTAGATATTATCAAAGGAGTTAGTAGAAATCCAACTTCCAAACCTTCAGATCTTGGGAACGAAAATATTGACCAGAACTTTTCAACCGTTCAACCATAAACATGGATCAGGTGATCAGTGACAGATCAGTATGAGACCAGTAGATTCTCAGTAGAAATTTACTATATCACATGATGTACATATGACAATAGCTCAAAAACAAGAATCTTTTGCTAAGGATTAACTCACTCTCTTATCTTTATAGACAAAACAATAGCAAACTCCATCAACTATTAACTACAAGTGACAGGAGGATGATGACTGAATTTGTCACACCTTTGATCGGCCTATAAGGCAAAAAACCATAGCTCCTATACATTATCCTCGGCTGCTGCCGAGCATCACCGAGAGACTTCAGCCACTAATCCGATAGGAAATCTAGCTCGTTGGGTAGAGTAACTCTTTTTCGCAACAGGGACTCGATCGTCGGACATTTCCTCTTTCTCCCACCTCGGGGCCTGGAACGAAATAGCTCATCTGACTCCTCGAAATCACCCTGAAACCAAGGAGCCAAAATTTCCAGGTATGAGGATCATCCATCTCTCATGTAGTAAAAAGCTGGATTTCAACAGCAGTAAAATTGAATTTCAATATTTGAGAGAATGAGACGTAAGGGCTCACTGGAGTGTAAACATGGCAACCGGTTTTCTCATGATGGTCTCTCACATGCTTATACGCAAACTTCTTGCCACAATCCTTGTAGCTGCAAACAAATGGCCTCACCTCAAGATGAACAGCCTTCACATGCTGACGTAAATTTGATTTCTGTCAACAAGAAAAAAAATCAGCTAATGTACACTCAGCAGCCACACAATAAAAGAACTTGAGCTTCAAAGTTCCGAACAATTATATTTCATGCACAGCCAGAAACTACTTTATAGGTGACTGCACCTTACCGTTGAAAAAACGCGGAGACAACCCTCGACATCACATCTGAATGCTCCTGAATCAGCCAAATTTTTCTTCTCATGCGTGCGGAGATGCCGATGGATATTCTTCCTCAAATGCTTAGTCCCGCATATGTCGCAATTGACTAATTGGTGAGCTGACTGCACGTGCTCCTTCAGATAGTCAACATTGCTGAAGTATTTCATGCACTCACAACAGAAAGCCTCCACAGTCTCCAGTTTGACTGCAGCAGTTGAAATGACGTTATTATCAATTAGCACACTAAACACCTTGTAGATATCATTCGGCTTCACCAACACACTTCATAATAAGTGACTTACCATGAGAATCCTCATGCTTTCGCAACTTTGATGCAAACTTGAAAACCTTTCCACACCCAACCTCCGGACAAACATGCTGCTTCGGACTCTTAAATTCACCAGACGTCGATGGTAGCACATCACTATGAATATCACTCATGTGCCTCTTCATGTTCCCTTGATATGCAAATGACTTATTGCAACCATCAACAGGACAGCTGAAGATCTTGCCTTTATGCTGAAGAAAGTGACGAGCCAAATGGTCTTTTCTCCTATAGTTGGCAGGGCAATCCTCCATAGAACACTTGAAAGGCCTCTGCAAATAAATTTAGCATATTGACACATAGATACAGAGCATACCAAATCTCTAGATATCAATAGAACAAACGAACCATGCTTCAAACCTCAAAATAGAACATGCGTGACCGAGGCTGACTTGATGGATCTTCTCAGGTGGTCCCCCAACCTGATACTAGTCCAATCAAGATACAAGAATGCAGCCTCTTGCATTTTGGAGTTCTTTTCGGTGGGATCCAATGCTTCACGCCATTACCATATCATAATCAGATCAGCCAACATACTTTATCCTGCAACGTCTTGATTTCAGTATAGGTAAACTTGCAGTAGACAAATGGAAAAGAACAAAACAGCTTCATTTTTCAACCAAAAGTAAAACTTTTTTTATCCTAGAAATCTATCTGTGAAACCAGATCGCAATAAAAGATCGATGCTTTCTCATAAGTGCTTCCATGTGATGATGCTCCACAAGTTCACAGCACTATATTTGTAGGTAATCACCATTCCACAGCCCAGAAAATCATGCACATCCCCAACAATAACATCCGAATTGCTGCTTCCGACACCTCATTATAAATTATAAATGTGAAGAGTTTGAAAGCAAAGACCACAACCGAGCATTGTACATCAAAACCATCAGTTCAACAAGACCGGTGCGACTGTGATCAGAACCTCTCCACTCCACAAACTGTACCTCACCGTCGACCACCTCAATGACAGGTGCAATCTAATCGAAACTCGACTGAAATTTTCAAGGTACTCGCTTTCACGTCGCACTATCAAGAACAACAAACGAACTCCGGTGAGACAAACAGAGGGCGCTCGACATACCTCGAGCGAATGGCCCTGCATATGCTGCTTCAAGTAGGCGGGCTTCTTAAAAGTCGCGCCGCATTCTTGGCAGGTATTAGCCTTCGCTCCCTCCTTCCCCTCGACCCCTCGAGCCATTGCCGCTTCCATCTCCTCCTGATAAAGACCCAAAGCAACACGAAAAGAAAAAACCGGTTCGCATCAGTTCCGCGACGCAAAACCGCAGCAAATTGCGGATCGAACTAATAATAATCGCATCGCGGCATCAGAACTCGCGAGCCCAAGAACGAACCGAGCTGCTCAGGAAGAAGCATCGGGAAGGCAAACGAAGCGAAGAGAAGTGGGCAAAGAAAGGGAAAGGGGAAGGAGAAGGGACCTTGTGGTGGGATTGGATGTGAGAAGCGATGAGGGACTTCTTGGACCTGCAGATCCCGCAGTGCTCGCAGTAGTAACGCCTTACGTCTCTGAACACAGGCCCTTCTCCTGCCTTCTCGCTCCTCTCTCCTTCGCCCATCTCTCTCTTTCGTTCTCGCTCTCTGAGATGTTGCAAACTGGAAGAGACGCTCAGCTCGAACTAGAAGGAAGCAAAGGGCACAAGGGTTTAAGGCGGGGTTCCCGAACTCACGAGATAGCCACGGCTTGGGCCTCTTCCGGTGCAACTGCTATTGGGCCCCCACTTATCGGGCCCATTTTCGTGGCTTTGCATGAATGATGGGCCGAAGCATTGTTACCCACGCAAACACGTACGGACATTTTTGCTATTAAATAGACCTGTCAAAATAGATCATAAATCAAATTCATAACCTATATTTGAATAGCTGAGTTGTTATATAGATTAGTTATGTTCAGTAAATATGTCATAAACAGGTTAAAATGGTAAAACCAAAAATAATATGTGTGTCAAATGTGGAAGTGTTTTAGCAATACAGGTCAGATCGGGAATTGATGTCAATAATCTTAGATTGCATATTTACAAAATATCACATGGATCTAGGATTGTATTTGCGTTTAGGGTAAAATTACACTTTCCATTATTTAGAGTAGATGTAATTTCCTCTTATGCACAATTTGAGAGTCATTAAGGATTACATTACACATAGAAAAGTATTAGAAAAGTCATAAATTTATTGCGTTGGTGTCAATTTAATCCTAAACCTTTTAATCGTGTAATTTTAATCCTAAACTTTTTGACCTAGAGCCAATTCGATACTTCCGGCTAATTTTGCTGACATGGACACCGACCGTATTACGTGACATGGCCGACACTGACATGGATATTTTCAATAATATTTTACTAATTGTCAATTTTCTTCTTTTTTGGTAGAAAGCCTTTCGATAGTGATGTTGCCAATGCTTATTTCAAAATGTCAATGCAAGTCAGAAGAGTATTGTTGCCTCTGGCTTTCGTCACTGAGATCAAGTCTTCAGCCTTGCTGTAACTCTTTTCATAATGGAACATTGAGCTACCAAACTTGCCTCCATCCTCCAATGCGGCTAGCAATTGTGAATATTGGAGAAACACCTACGACTACCATAGACAAACAATTGTCTCGATTCCGCATCCACCGGCATGTACATTGTGTACTTCTTCGGATTGTCTTTAGTACCGAATTAAAGTTCTGCGATGCAACCTCAAAAGGGAAATTTACATGCTTCCTCTTGTAGGCACCCTCAATGAGACTGCTTCGCCTCTATGTTATCAGCCAAGATTTTAAGTCAGTTCGTCTCATTCGAGACTGTCACAAACCCAAATTCGAATATGGAAACACCCAATCCTTGTCTCTATTGAAATCACCCTAAGCCCATACTAAGCTCATAATAACACTAAGCCCAAATTCCTATTATTCCTTATTTCCCTCTCTTTATTCTTGTTTTCTTGTTATTTACTGATATTTGTCCCCCTCGCCCTTTTCCTCTGACAGATCAAGAACCACCAGATTATACCAGATTATACTCAAGAACTACATGAGTTTCAAAGCCACGATTTGAGATCATCAAGACACCCAGGCTCCGAGCTGCGCATAGACAAACTTAGCCGTCAACCGCTTGTATTCTTAACCAAACGACTGCGATCGGTCACCATCTCCGGCCACCGGCATTAACCGTTATAATCCACCAGGACTCATCCATGGACTCGCAAGGAAACTGAGTACGGAAGAATAGCACGGTAGAAGCCTCGGTCATGAGTATCACCAGAAATGAAGGTCAAGAACAATAACTCCAGACCACATACTCATCGCCGACCGCCACAGACAATCACCGGAACGTAGCACGGAGCAAAGAAGTATAATGATTCCGAAACGTATTCGGACATTGTGAAAACATTAGAACTCGTGCTTAATCTATGTCAACATACTTTCGGATTCACAAAATGACTGAAACTAATTCGCATCGAATCCTCATAGAGGTTTCGTCGAACAGATTGCAGTCAATCGATTAAGGAGCAGATGTTTTGCGATTTCAAACTCGTATTTGTGACCATAGGCAAACGAAATTAACATGTGAAGTTCAGAATCAAAATACACGACACTAACATGACCCTGATCCTAACCGAAGCAAAACGAGCTTTGAATTCACTTCACCTTCGCCAGAATCATGGCGTGATGGAGAATCGGAGACTGCCTTGTCGATGAAGAAGCCAAGCTAAGTCGCAGCAGTAGGCGGTCCAATCAACTATGGGGAGAATGAAGACCGGTGGAAGAGATTCAAGCGAGTTTTGGGCTACCTCGATCTTCACGGGAGGCGGCGGTCCGGCGATGGCGACGTCGCCATGGGGCGCGGTGATGAGCCAGCAGAAACGAGAAAGAAGTCTCTGTGGAAATCAATCGATTCCCTGAGAGGAATCCCAAAATGGGCTCCGATTGGAAATCGAGGACCGAAGATTTATGGGTCAAAGTGAGCCCACACGGCGATTGAAGTCTTATTATGGGTCAAATTCATGAGCAAACGGGTTTGGGTTTGACTTGATGGGTTTGGATCAAGCTGTCGGTCCAAATTTGAATTCAATGGCCGAATGGGCTTTAAAAATGATCTCTCTCTCTCTCTCTCTCTCTCTCTCTCTCTCTCTCTCTCTCTCTCTCTCTCTCATTCTTCTTATTTTTATCTTTCCGATTTATGTATCCTATATAAGCATATACGATTATGTCGATCAAAAATTCCGGTGTCAATATCACTTGAGTGCCATAACTTATTTTCTGATCACTTGAATGCCATATAACTTTTTAATGGATTATTTAAGTACCATAACTTTTAAATACGTTCTCCACAAGTGTCGTGCCATGTTAAGCTTCCGCATTTTTGAAAAGTTATGGCATTTAAGTGGTTGAAAAGAAAAAAGTTATGGCACTCAAGTGAGTATCATTCGAAAGTCATGTCACTTGTGATGTCCTGATCCTCAAATATAATAGCAAATTAGCTCTTGTTTTAATAATTTACAAGTGGGCACGTAACTATTAGAAAGTTACCATTGAAATTTCAATTTTACCATACACAATAGTAGATTACCAATTATCATACTATGATGTAGTTTTGAATAGTAATTATATAATATAATCGGTAAGTTATTAGACCATTGACAGTAGTAAGTTGGGAAAAACGCACTACAATGCCACAACTTTCGTATGACGCTCACTTAAATACCATAATTTTTTTTCCTAAGTGTCATATACCTTTTGAATCGATTACTTGAGTGTCATAACTTTCCGCAAGTGTCATGCCACGTTGGATTTCCAGCACTTAGGTAAACGTTTTTTGAAAAAAATATGACACTCAAGTGATCAATTGAAAGTTATGATACTCAAGTGAACTTTTTTTAAAAACTTATGATACTCAAGTGGTTGAACAAAAAATTATGACACTCAAATGACCATCATACGAAAATTATGACACTTGTTGTTAACATCACTTGAGTGCCAACATCACTTGAGTGCCATAATCTATTTTCTGATGACTTGAGTGTCATATAACTTTTCAATTGATCACTTGAGCGCTATAACTTTTTAAAAACCGTTCTCCACAAATGTTATGCCACATCAGATTTCGAGCACTTAGGTGAACATTTTTGAAAAGTTATGGCACTCAAGTGGTCAATTGAAAGTTATGGCATTAAAATGAACGTTTTTTTAAAAATTATGGCACTCAAGTGATAAAAAAAAAGTTATAGCAATCAAATGAGCGTCATATGAAAGTTATAGCTATCCCCAAAACTAGTAGCAGATAACTCTTGTTTTAATAATTTGGGTTAATACTATGAAAAACCCCAAACTTGTACGCCTGTGACAAATTTACCCCAAACTAATTTTTTAACCACCAAAAACCTCAAACTGGTACACTTATGACAAATTTACCCCAAACTAATTTTTTGACCATCAAAAATCTCAAACTTGTACATTTTATGACAAATTTACCCTCCTTTAGTTTTCGTTTAATTGGATTAATACCACAAAAAATCACAAACTTGTACACTGTGACAAACGGAGGGTAAAACCCAAAACCGGTATATCCATCAACTGCCGTGTGCCATTTAACAAAGCAATTTGATAGTGAAATTTAACGAAAATTAACGAAGGGTAAATTTGTCACAAGTGTACCAGTTTGAGGTTTTTGATGGTCAAAAAATTAGTTTTGGATAAATTTTTCACAGGTGTACCAGTTTAGGGTTTTTCGTAGTATTAACCCTAATAATTTACAAGAGGGCATATAACTATTTGAAAGTTGCCAATGAAATATCAATTTTGCCATACCCAATAGTAGATTACCACTTATTATACTATGATTTAGTTTTAACTTGTAATTATATAACATAATTGGTAAGTTATTAGACCATTGACAGTAATAAGTTGGGAGAAAGACATCACAAGTACCAAAAATTTCATACAACGCTCACTTGAATGCCATAATTTTTTTTTCGATCACTTGAGTGTCATATACATTTTCAATCGATTACTTGAGTGTTATAATTTTTTAAAAACATTCATCACAAAGTGCCATGCCACATTGGATTTTCGGCACTTAGGTGAACGTTTTTAAAAAAATTAATAATACTCAAGTGATCAATTGAAAGTTACGATACTCAAGTAAATGTTTTTTTTTAAGTTATGACATTCAAGTGGTCGAACAAAAAGTTATGGCACTCAAATGAGTACCGTACAAAAGTTATTACATACATGAGCAGGAGGTAGGAGGTTATGCAATATATTGATGAATCAACGCAATATATTTAGAATCGGCGTGAGCAATATATTATTGGAAAGTACACTCGAGGATGATTGTTTTGGTGCCCGAAACCTAGTCTTTTGAGTTTGTATAGACCTAGAAACAAGCGAGAGAAGTTACCGAATCTGCCACGTTGAATCAAAGGATTTACGAACTGTTGGTTCAGAGGAGTCCAATCCTGGTGCCCAATGCTCCCAATCCCAGTGTCCATACTCACGGTTGCGGTGTTCTCGGTGTTTGTGTCCACTAAAAAGTAAGCTTTTTGATCCGTTACAATTAGGAATTGAATTCCATCTTGTTTCGAGCGCAAATTCATCGGATCGTGTCCTTGATTCAATTGCATGTCTACGGCCAAGAATTGATCACGATTTACATGTAGGGATTGTTGATTCCATGTCTATCTCTAAATTCCTCATGTTCATAGGATTGATAGATTGCCATGTTTTGATTCCCCTTTGCATGAACTTAATCAGAGAGAGGTCGCATCTTTGTTACTTAGATTAATCTCTTTTCTGCGTGGACTTGCCCTTGGTGGAATTATATGGATGTCTTTTTGCATGTGAACATTGAATCAGATTGGATTGATGATTCCTCTGCATGTTGTTCATGGCCGGTCCCCTTAGCGCTCTTGGTCACGGCCCCTCCTTTGTTTGTCTTGCATGGAAGAATTTTGATCTTCTGTTTTGCAGTGATTCATGGAAAATAGGCTAAAGCTTCGACCTTTATCGGTGACTTCGCTCATGTCAAAAAGATCAAATCTTTCAAGGAAAGATCAAACCTTTACTACTTTTTATTCATGCATATAGGATACAGTTTGCTAGTTCATGTAAATTAGTGAGAAAAATCATAAAACTTGCATCTTTTATTGTCATGTGGCATATAGGATATTCATGATCACCTAGGTAGTTGCATATCAATAATAAAAAGGAAAGATATAAAAAAAAATTAGAAGCATGTTAGGTGACTTTGCATCTTAAATTATACAAGTTTTGATTAATTCATGTTGATCTAAATTAATAGGGTAATTTCGGCCATGAAGGGGTATTCTCGACATGTAGGGTAATTTTAGGGTTTTAACTGGTGTTTATAAAAATTAGACAAAAGAAAAGACAAAAAAATTTAGAATTGCATCTTAATCACATTTAGGCGAGTTATGCATCATAGTGTTAGATAGTTCCCGATATTTGATTCATGATGGCTTAGGCAAGTTCGGCACTTAGACTAGGCATCTCGTGTTTATTTTAATACAATGCATGTTTACTTTTGGTTTATAGCTCACGAAGGTCCTATCCCGAGACTTAATAACAAGGCTTTGTTAATTTTGCCCAATGCTATTTGGTTCTTTATTTTCCTAGTAATTTATTTGCTTCATCTTTATTATCACTTGATTTAATATATATTGCTCGAACGCCTTTTCATGATCACCTTTTTTTGACATAATTAAAGGATATAGGGAAAACAAAATTGAGAAGATTGCTTGCAAAAAAATTTCATAAAGGAGAAAAGGTACTGGCGATGGATGTTAGATTTATCTAGTATAACCAAATTCTTGGATTCACATATCTCCGGTTCACAAGAGTAAGGCGAGCACCTGCATTGTACTCGGGCTCCTAACCAGCCCAAAATTGATCAGTGGAAGCTCCAAAGCAAATTAAATTGAGTGATTGAACTGGAAAATCAAGTTGCAACTGGTAGGGCTTGGGAGTGTTCGTGTTAGGCGTAGGCGCTACCACGGAAGAGGAACCGTTAGTGCTTGCTTAGCAACATGTCAACATCCCTCAAATATCTCAACCTTGGGAGGGTTGTGACATTACATATGAAAGTTTGTCACTTAAGTTCCTTCACTAAATGATGGTAATTGTTGGAATTGGTAATTTTAAAAAGAATTGATAAGTTCATATTAAAAATTGGTAAATTTAACCCACTGGGGAGAAATAAGTATTCATAAGCTTTCAAATCCTTGTGAAGTAATAAAAAAAATGTTAGTAAGTAGACTACTATAAGAATTGGTAGCTCAATCAACATAAGTTCTTCACATTTTTCAACTATCACCAATCGTCAATGGTGGTTGTTGCTGCCTCCAAGTCCTTCACCCCTCCTCGCGTCTCTCTCGCTCCCCCTCCCTTGTGTTCTACATTTTACTTTCTTTTTTCTATAGAATAAAATCAGTTTCTTTTGATTTTAACATTATTGACTTTAACCTTTTTTGATAATAAAGAAATTATGAACTTAGCTTACCACGTCTAACATACTAAGAGTTATTTAAGGACTTGATTGAGAATAGGGTAGAGTTACAGGAATTGATTCAAAAATAAAATAAAATGAAGGATCCAATTCTGCACAAGCAAATTTGAAGGATCCAATTGAAGGTCCAGGCCGCGTACCTACTTATGAATGGTTAGTTCTACGCGAAACACGGACCTACATTTTTTCCAATGGGTAAGTAAGAGTTCTATTGATCAGTAAATAGATCCGTCTTTTAAATGGTGATGAAGAATTATGAAGGGAAGAAAGAACGAAAATACTCTTTTTCAAATTTAGTAACTGAACCTCATTGGAAATCTTCATGGACGTGAGTGTCTAAACAGCACTTTATCCCATAATCGATAATAAGCAAACCTCCATGATCTTATAAACACTATGGGACCACAAAATACCCAGAAGCCAACCACGAATCCAAATGGTATGCCCATGTAAAACCACTTCTTCTTGATATCATCATTGTCGACATCATCATCTGTGTTGCTTTGAGTTGAAACACTACCCACTTCTTCTGTCCCATTCATTGTAGTTGAGCAACTTTTGTTGAGCTGAAGCCCGCACAATCCAAGGTTTCCTTCGAAGGAACTTTTGGAAAACGTGAGAAATTGTCCCCTTATCGGGATGCTTCCCACAAGTTGATTGTTTGAGAGGTTCAGGAACGAAAGGAAATTAAGATTCGCAAGTTGACCCGGTATGGTTCCATTGAGGTAGTTCCATGATAGGTCCAACGACTCCAGCTTATCTAGATTCCCTAAAACAGGAGGAATTGAACCTGAGATGACATTATGCGATAGGTTGAGGAAATAAAGTGCTTTGAGATCTCCAAGTGTGTCTGGTATTGGACCCTCCAATCTATTGCCCGAGAAGTCGATCAACGTGAAAATAGTCAGAATCTTGACGAGTTCTAGCTTCAGACCTTTGAAGGTTACACTCACTGTATCTTGATAATAGATATCCATTAATTGGAATAACTCATACAGAAAATGATTGAAGTCTACGTTGGCCTTCATAGCCTCCAAAGATGCGAGGAGACTCATAGGCAATGTGTTGCTGAAATTGTTGGAAGATAGGTCAATGATTTGAAGCATTTGCCAGGTGCTGGGACTATGCGGACATCTAATTTCCCCGTGCAATTTGTTGGATCGTAAAACAAGGACACGAAGACTCGATATTGCCTGGAAATGGCATGGAAATGCCCCGTCTATTTGATTGTTGCCGAGGTTCACAATCTCCAATGTCATGCAATTTGCCAATGACAACGGAATCTGGCCTTGCAAGAAATTCTCACTAATATCCAATATCTTCAAACCACATGTTGCCGGGATGTTTTGCGGAATATAGCCACTCAACTGGTTATTTCGCAAATTCAATACCTTTGGGGATGCCATCGTTAAACAATCAGGAATAGTTTCGTTCAGATGGTTATGTGATAAGTCAAGCACATGAAGATAACCAGCTTTGCAAATTGACTTCGGGATGGACCCATGGAAATTATTCTTCGAAAGGGAGAAGAACATCGAGTTTAGTATGTTGATGTCATCCGGAATAATAGCATTTATTTTGTTACTTGAGAAATCCAAGTAGGAAGCATATGACGACAAGGGTGGCATATTCCCTCGGAGCATGTTTGAATGGAGGTCGATGAAATCCAAAGGAAAGGTAAGATTGCCCAGAGGTGTTTCCAAATCTTCAAAGAAATTAGAGGAAACATTGAGATGCTCAAGATTTTCTAGTGTCCAGATCCATCTCGGTATATCCCCTTTTATATAATTGTGGGAGAGGTCGAGGAAGAACAATGTGGACTGGTTAGCCAAAAACCGAGGCAATGTCGTCAACTAGCAGGAAGCCAAATTTAAGTATTGAAGGTCAGGAAATGAAGTGGCCTGGGAAGCCGTATTTGTGGCATCAATGGAAAAATGATTGTAGGAAAGATCCAAATCCCCAAGATTTCTCAGCTGCTGAACCAAATTAATATGAAATGAGCCACTAAAATTATTGGAAGAAAGTGAGAGGACATTGAGCCCTCGGAGTTCCCATATAGACGTCGGTAGTTCACCTCCTATATTGTTGTTGCTCAAATCAAGTGTATTCAGCATTTGCGATGGAGCATTAAAAAATCCCTTCAATTGACCAGAAAATCGGTTGTCGGAAAGTTGAAGCTCCTGAATCGATGGATGTGTAAACAGAGATGAAGGAATATTTCCTTCAAGTAAATTGAATCCCAGGTGGAGAATAAGAAGACTCAAGAGGGATTCCCATGCTGTTGAATCAATCGGACCAGTTAGATTATTGTAGTACAAAATGATATGTGTCAGATTCTTGGATTTGCTGAGTGATGGAATAGAACCAGTAAAATTGTTGAATGACAAGTCCAAATAAGACAGTCTCGAGAGATTGGTGAGAGAGCTTGGGATATTTCCATAAAAGCTACAATCCGCCAATTCTATTCTGGACAGATTCCTGAGATTACCAATTGAATCTGGGAGGCTCTCGGAAATATTCGAGCCACTCAGAACCAGTGTCTGAAGAGAACTATTCTCCGGAAATATTGGCAAAGAACCTTGAAGAAGTCGGCTAGATGATAGGTCAAGGGTCTGAAGTGTTTTTACCTGGAAGACTTCTTGAGGAAATTCTCCTTGCAGGCCACAATCACTTAGGCTCAGTGTCTTCAAGCTGGAAAAATTCGCTAAGAAACGAGGAACTGTGGTGGACAAGACGTTGTGATCGAGTTGGATGACCGACAGATTAGCCAGACTCATGAGAGAAGCGCCGATAGGGCCAGACAGAGAACAGCCAGACATGCTCAACACCTCAAGTTTCGGCATTGAAGAAGACAACGCGTCACACCACTCACTTCCCTCAGTAGACACATCGATCCCATCAAGGTACAGCTCTCTCAACTCCCCCAAATCCCCAATCAGCGACCTCAAAAAGGGCTCCTCAGGGAATAGCAAAGCCGGATAATTGCCCCTACTATGAGTGAGATCAAGAGTGCGTAGCTTCGTCAGGTGCGATAGCTCCGCCGGACTCTGCCCGTCGAATTCGGCATTGGACAAGTTGAGATGTGTCAAGTGGCTGAAATTCGTGAGGCCCGAAGGAATTGCCGAGGAGTACAAGTCGTTGAATGCCAAATTCAAGCTCCGAAGGAACTCGAGCTTGAAGAGGCTCGACGAACCGTCGATTCCGCCAGAGATCGACTCGTTGCTCAAATCGAGACCGACGATGAGCTCGTCCTCACACGTCACGCCGCTCCATGAATCGGCGCTTCGGTTCCACTGTACTAGCTTGGAAGACTCGGAGGCGTCGAAGACAAGGCTGTTTCTCAGCTCGAGCAAGAGCGATCTCGGGTCGACTCTGGGGCACCGGGCTGGAGCTGAAGCCCCAGCAACGTCGGAGAAGATGGAGATGGTGGATATCGCAAGAACAAGCCATGAGACGATGGAAGTGTTCATCGGAAGAGGTTGAAGAAGAGCGCTGGAAGAGGGCACGGGGAAGATGGAGTGGAACGAAACAGAGTCGACACTTATTATGGAGTCGTCGTCGTCCGAAGTCGGTGCCAGCAGGTGTCGATTTTCGGGATGTGATTAGTCACTAAATCTGGACTCATTTCACTTTCGAAATTACTAGCAAAATCCCGCAAACCTTTCCAAAAAAATTACATCCTTTATTTAATATAATTTTTCGATCGAAACAAAAAAAAACATATCATTATTTTCTAAGAAAAACGGAAAAATAAACAAGTCCGCCTAAAATGTGGAAATTAGAACTTGACATCTCTCTTGAAAATGCTTTTCGCTCATCTTATTTTACATCATAAAACAAATGATATATTACGAATCAATATTTTTTTTTTGCGCAAACATTAACGATGTAGAAATTTGTTAAACGTAAATAGATACCTAGCTTTTCACAGTAACATCAAAATGTATCTATCATATCCTTTTTTTTTCATTAAATAAGTAGATTCAAAAAAAGAAATAAAATAATTTATTAACATTTGAATGCAACTTCATTATAGAGTTTGTGAATGAACACATAGGAGGAGGAGTTGTGTTCTTATTGGAAGGCAGATGAACATGAGCTTCTTTGGATGGGATTTCAACGGGATCGTGTTTGGGCTCATTCATATCATATCGATATTAGGATTCGTCGCACAATCACAAAGAAACGGAGAATAAAAAGCGAGAAAAAGAAATCGAGACACAAGGTTTTATCCTGATTCGCCTTTAAATAAGGGTTACGTTCAGTAAGGAATTTCACTATAATTAGCAGATCGCACCTTTCTGTTTCATCTCTCAATTATAAGGGAAAGAGAATATATATACTCAGTAGCTTTCTATGGGCCCAAGCTGAGGACCCCTATCCTTAAACTAGAGCATATCCCCGTGCCTTTCTGTAACTGGGGAGTATGAACCACATCCCAATAATTGGATCATAAATTTTTTGGTCCCTATGCGCAACTATGTTAAGTTGACTTGGCTTGTGAATGCAAATTCATCAAATCACTTATTGAGCCAGTGGTGGGTTTCGGTGGTTTTTTACTGTGGATGCAAATTCTTGAATGATCTCATAAAGATGTCATGTTCAATATTGGCTTGAGTTACTTGACCAAGTAAGTCGAGTGAGTAGCCTAATATCACCGGAATAAATGGCGCATGAGATGGACAAGTATCAAGTGCGAGGACTTTGGCAGCCCTTGGTCCTTCATTATGGCAACTGCTGCTTTCACTGTCTCTGTCTTTACCATCGTTAACGCCTTTGTTCACCTTGACGATCGTGGACATAACAAGAAGAAGCCATGAGACGAACGAGCCGTTCATCAGAAAAGGTTGAAGAAGTGCGCAGGAAGAGGGAGTCAATCGAAACCAAGTCGACACTAGAGAGTGGAGGAGTCGTTGTCCAACGTAGGGGCAATCTTGTGTCAATTTTCCGGATGTCATTAGTCCCCAAATTTGACTTATAACACTTTCAAAAATCCTAGCAAAATTTGGCAACATTGCGCAACAAAATGACATTCTTTTTCTATCATAATTTTTCAATCAAAACTAAAGACTATATTTATGTTTTCTAGGAAAAAAGGAAAAATAAAAGAAATCTGCCTATGGTGTTGAGATCAGAACTTGACATCCCTTGAAAATGCTTTGGCTCATTTTATTTTAAGATCATAAAACCAATGACATTATGTGATCAATGTTGTCTTTGTACACCAACATTGACCCTGCAGAGATTGGCTAAAAGCAAACGCCATAGATATTATATCCGATTATTTAATCAAATAAGTAGATTCAATAAGAGAAATAAAATGATTTGATTATATTTGGAATTAATTGTAAAAACTTTCTAAGACTATAAAAAGAGCAAACAAATATAAACTTGAGAATCATATTAACGTTAGGATTTCGACATTTCCAGATAACTTACTAAATGTTAATGTAGCCAATCGAAAATTAGCAGACTATATTTGATACACAACATGATAGTTGACTATATTTGGTCAACCAAGCACATCAACTGAGCTGGAATTTGAACCCGAAATTTCCATGCACCAACTTAGAGCTGCGAAGATTGCGCCTTTGGTCTAGCTTGGTGGGGTACACGTGTGAAGAATGGGATTGAAGGACTTTCCGACAATAGACAATTATGGAAAGGAAAGACAATTGAACTTTACTCCAATAAAGCATGGCGACCAATAGACACGCAATAGCTTTCAGTTGACTTGACTAGAGAATGCAAAATTGTCGTTTCGGTGGTGCTTCCGCCCGTCGTGGATTTCGAAAATTTCGTTTCCGGATAAAACGCAATTTCATCTATGGATGGTAAAAAGGTAACAACGGTATTAAATTTGGAATGTGATGATAACGTACCCAATAATAAATTATCATTTTTTTATTTTATAAGTGAGTGCGTAAATATTTGTAATTTACTAGTGAAATAAAAGTTTTATCATTCACGAATTCAGTAGTAAATTGCTGCTTATTTTAATTTTTTCAAGTAGGCACATGACTTTTTGCCAGTGAAATAACATTTCTACCATCCACAAAACACAATAGCAATTACCACTTATTTTAGATTTTACGAGTTGGCATATAACTGTTTGTAAGTTACCAATGAGATGAAAATCTTACTATAACATCGAGAAACTCAATAATAGATTACTACTTGTTTTTAGATTTTACAAGTGAGCGCGTAATTGTTTGTAAGTTATCAACGAAATAATAATTTTATCATCTACAAACTCAATTGTAGATTACTGCTAGTTTTTAGGTTTTACTAGTAGACGCGTAAGTAACCGTTTATATGTTACCAATGAAATAACAATTTCATCATCCATAAATCTAACGGTAAATTAGCATTTGTTTTTACATTTTTACAAGAAGGCACATGACTGTTTGTAAGTTATCAATAAAATAACAATTTTACCATCCACAAGCTCAATAGTAAATATGTAACATAAGTGGTAAGTTATTAGAATATTGATAATGATAAGTCGCTAACATTGTTCCACAATCAAGTCAATTTACTTAATCAATAGGTAGCAAGTCGGACGATTTTACCGCCGTTATTTAAAATTTATAAATAGTGTTACAAATTTACTATTGAACGGAAACTATTATGTATGGCCAAACGGAATGTTAGACACTTCCATGTGATTCTTAGGCGACTCATCATGACAAGAAACGAAAAAAGAGTACGGAGTTTCGATGGCATTTTCCTTCTATCCTACTGTACAAAGCATTGTTTGTGATAGCTACTTAGCAATTTTCTCCTCTTTCATATATTGTGGGCTACAAAGAGGATCAAGTTTTGGACAATTTTGGTCCGTGAAACACGATACACTGTTGAATTTTTGAAAGAGTCGGCAATTGCAAAACCCTATAGGTAGCAAAAATTGACTGGTGACTTGCTTGGTCTGTTAAACGTTAGGGTAACGTTCAACGACTTTTAGAAAAGTACTAGCATTATTTGATTCTTGAAGTCATCAATTATCTAAAATTCAGCAACATTTATTTTCTTAAGTCATGAGCGTGTTAAAGTTACTAATTTTCATAGGAAACTACGTACCAACCCTAATTTGAGTTGCTTAACAACATTTATTTTATTTTTCCAATTTACCAATCATTTCAATAGTTTATACGAAGTTTAATTAAATCAAATACCGACATGATAAACTTACCGTACAAGAGTTTATGATTTTGTATAAGAGTTTAGTAGCTTGTAGGTTAGTAGATTATCGAAACAGTTGGTGATTACTAGCTAATCAAATAAAGGTTGGTAACTGAGTTTAAATAATGTTAATAATTTCAAATAGAAAAGTTTGTGAGTTTAAGTTCCACTGATAAATGATGGTAATTATGAGAATAGTTGGTAATTTTGAAAAGAGTTTATAACTTCTTTAGGCAAATTCAATCAACTGGCAAGCTCCCAAATAAATGTTCGTAAGTTATCAGGACAGTATGAAATAATGAAGCAAATGTTGGTAAGTAGAGCCCAATAAAAGTTGGTAATTTCATATGAGAGTCAATAGCTTTATAAGTTGGTAAGCTGCACAAATATGTTTTGGTAAATTATTTGAAGGGTGAGGCTATTTCCATTCCATTTTGGCTAAGACACTACTTTCCAAATGTCTTTACATTAATCACCTTTTGACCACCTATAATAATCACCTATCTTAACTACAAAATTCAATTTATAGTATGAGCTTTATATATTACAGATTGTAGATTACAGATGTGCATAGTTTAATTTACAGGTAAATTCATAACTTGAAAAAAGAAGTGAATATTACCGTACACAATTTTCACAATTGTTATTTAATTATTAATAGAAACATCATAGCACAATAATGTTGGGAATTGCCTCCCTATGTGGGTGGCTCAAAACTAAGAAGAAAATCTGGAGAGAATCTTCTTAAATATTCTCTTGGAGAAAAATCTGGAGAAGCTCTCGGAGAATGTTTCAGAAGAAGAATTATTGGAATAGTTCAAGAATATTTTCAATTCTCGAACCTTCCCGTCAACCCTTAAAAAAAGGGGGGGCTTGGCATTTGAGGGATGATGATCACACACAAAAAAAGGGGGTCAAGGAAAAGAGATCGTGTGAGACAGAGAGAGAGAGAGAGAGAGAGAGCCACAGTGTGAAGAAATTGTAGTGTAATCCTCTAGTTGCGACTAGAGAAGAGATTCATGTTGTAATCCCATTATTCATATAGTGGAGTTATTGTTCGGTGGTTGCTCCGTGGTTTTTCCCTCAGATTTTGAGGGTTTTTCACGTTAAATTCTCGTGTCGTATACATTTCTTCTTCCTTGCATCGTTCCTTTTGTTTGAAGATCTTAACATATCGGTGTCTCGGCACAACAAAGTGGTATCAGAGCGCCAGGTTCGTTGCACGTGTTTCTAATGGATGAGACATCGTTTGGAGGTATGATCAAACTTACTTCATCAAATTATTCAATTTGGAAGTCAAAGATGGAGGATATTCTTTATTGCAAAGACCTATATGAACCCATACAAGGTGATGAGGCAAAACCCACAAACAAGAATGAGAAAGAGTGGGAAGTGATGCACAGAAAAACTGTGGCCATCATCCGTCAATGGGTTGATCAAAGTATTTTCCACCACGTTGCAAAGGAGACGAAGGCAGATGTACTTTGGAAGAAATTGGAGTCCATGTACGAACGTCAAACAGCTCAAAATAAGGCTTCTTTGATTAGAAGGCTTGTGAATTTGAAGTTCAAGGATGGACGGAGCATCGCTGAGCATTTGAGTGACTTCCAAGGCTTGGTGAATCAATTAATAACCATGAAGATGGATCTTGATGATGAGTTGCAAGCACTCATACTACTCAGTTCCTTGCCGGATAGCTGGGAGACGTTGGTGATCTCTTTAAGCAATTCTACCCCAAATGGAAAGCTAACTATGGACATGGTTAAAGATAGCATTCTCAACGAGGAGACTAGGAGAAAGGAGATGGGCACTCTACCCAAATCCAACGGATCAGAAGCTCTCATTTTGGAAAATACAGAAAGAAAGGGAAGAAGACAATCAAGGAACTTCAACAACAGGAGGAACGATAAATCAAGAGGGAGATCGAAGTCAGTGTCCAGAAATATAGTATGTTATCACTGCCAAAGGCATGGACATAAAAGGTACGAATGCAGATTTTATAAAAGAGAAAAATCTAGAGAACCTAAAGATAAAAAGAATGAAGATGAAGAGAAGAAGACTGCCGCATATGCATCGGATGGAGACGAGGTAAGCCTTGTCTATGAGGAGGACTACATCAATCTGACCAGTATAGACAACGACTGGGTGATTGATTCGGGAGCCTCATTCCATGTTACCCCACATTGCGATTTCTTCGCAACATACACCAATGGTGACTTTGGTAAAGTACGAATGGGAGACCAAGGCACAGCAAAGATTGTTGGTATGGGTGATGTGTGTTTGAGAACACGAGAAGGGAGCAAGCTGTTACTAAAGGATGTTTGACATGTACCGAGCATTCGTCTTAACCTGATATCCACCGGGAAGCTTGATGATGAGGGGTACATCAATAATTTCGGTGATGGAAAATGGAAGCTTACTAAAGGCTCTCTTGTGGTGGCTAGAGGAATGAAGAATGGCTCTCTCTATTCAATGCAAAGCAGGCTGGAAAAAGGAGAGATAAACTCTCTCACGGAAGAAGACACTGCCGCACTTTGGCACAAAAGGCTTGGGCATATAGGCGAGAAGGGGATGCAAACTCTTGTGAAGAAGGAGCTCTTGCCAAAGGTGAAAGGTATCTCGTTTAAAACTTGTGCACATTGCCTAGCCGGAAAACAACACAAGGTTGCATTCCGAAGTGGATACTCCTCCAGAAGATCACATGTTTTAGATTTAGTGCATACCGATGTCTGCTCTATGGACACTAAATCTCTTGGAGGTGCACAATATTTCGTAACTTTTATCAATGATCATTCTAGAAAGGTGTGGGCATACACCTTGAAGAGTAAAGATCAAGTTCTGGAAGCATTTAAGGATTTCCACATGAAGGTGGAACGTGAAACGGGGAGACAATTGAAGGTTGTTCGCTCAGATAATGGAGGAGAATACCGAGGCCCATTTGAACACCATTGCAGGAAATATGGAATCAGATTGGAGAAAACGATTCCCAAGAACCCTCAACAGAATGGTGCGACTGAAAGAATGAACAGAACAATTGGTGAACGAGTTCGAAGTATGCTCTCTCACGCAAAGCTACCGAAATCCTTTTGGGGTGAAGCTATGAGGACAGCGGTTGATATTATCAACCTTTCTCCCTCAATTCCTTTGGGCTACGACATTCCTCAAAGTGTTTGGACGGGAAGAGATATATCATACAAACATCTAAGGGTTTTTGGGTGTAAAGCGTTTGTCCACATTCCAAAAGATGAAAGATCAAAGCTCGATGCAAAGACAAAAGAATGCATCTTTATGGGATATTCAAATGAAGACTTCGGGTACAGATTTTGGGATCCTGTAACAAGGAAGATTGTTCGGAGCAGAGATGTCGTGTTTTGTGAAGATGAAACGATTAAGGAATTGGAGAAAGATGATCAACTACAACAAGAAGTTGAAATCCCGGTAAATCTAGATCCGATCTCTCCTCCTATTATACATGACAATACAACAAATCATGAAGTTCAGGAACAAGTAGAGCAACCAGTTACTGAGGAACCTCCAGAACAGCATGTTGAGTTGAGGAGATCAAATAGAGAACGAAGACCCTCAATTAGATTCCCTCAGAACGAGTATATCATGCTTACTGATAATGGAGAACCTGAAAGCTATGAGCAAGCTATGACGCATGATCATAAAGAAGAATGGGTCAAGGGCATGGAAGAGGAAATGGAATCCCTACAAGAGAATTTCACCTATGACTTGGTGAAATTACCTAAAGGAAAGAAGGCACTAAAGAACAAATGGGTGTATAGAATCAAAACGCAAGAGTTTGGCTCACAACCAAGATACAAGGCACGACTTGTTGTGAAAGGTTTTGGGCAAAAGAAAGGAGTTGACTTTGAAGAAATTTTTTCACCGGTTGTGAAGATGACATCGATTAGAACAATTCTTGGGTTAGCTGCAAGACTAAACCTTGAAATTGAACAACTAGATGTCAAGACTGCATTTCTCCATGGAGACTTGGAAGAAGAGATATACATGGAGCATCCTGAAGGTTTCAAAGTCAAAGGAAAAGAAAATCTTGTGTGCAAGTTGAAAAAGAGCCTTTATGGGCTTAAGCAAGCTCCCCGGCAATGGTACAAGAAATTCGACTCATTCATGATTGATCATCAATTCAAGAAGACATCTGCGGATCAATGCGTATTCATGAAAAGGTTTTCTGAAGGAGATTTTATCATCCTACTGCTCTATGTGGATGATATGTTGATCGTTGGTCAAGATCCTGTGAAGATTGACAAACTGAAGGGGGAACTGAAGAAGTCTTTTGCAATGAAAGACTTAGGAGCAGCAAAACAAATTCTCGGGATGAAGATCACTCGAGACAGGAAGAATGGAAAGCTTTGGCTATCTCAAGAAGAATACATCGAGAAGGTTCTTGAGAAATTCAACATGAGCAAAGCTAAACCAGTCTCCTCCCCACTTGCGAGCCACCTCAAGTTAAGCTCCAAGCAAAGTCCGGCCAACGAAAGGGAAAAGGAAGAAATGAAGAAAGCTCCATATGCATCTGCGGTTGGAAGCTTGATGTACTCTATGGTATGTACCAGACCTAACATATCACATGCTGTTGGTGTTGTCAGTCGATTCCTTTCAAATCCGGGAAAGGAGCATTGGACTGCCGTTAAATGGATTCTCAGATACTTGAGAGGTACATCAAAGTTATGTCTATGTTTTGGAGGAGGTAAGCCTGAGCTAGAGGCTTATACAGATGCAAATATGGCTGGTGATGTTGATTCTAGAAAATCAACTTCAGGATACTTGATGACGTTTGGCGGTGGAGCTGTTTCATGGCAATCAAAATGTGTTGCATTATCCACTACCGAGGCAGAGTTTATCGCAGTGACAGAAGCTTGCAAAGAAACGTTATGGTTAAAAAGGTTCTTGCGAGAGCTTAATATAAAGCAAAGCAAGTATGTAGTGCAGTGTGATTCTCAAAGCGCCATACATTTGAGTAAGAACTCAACTTTTCACTCAAAATCCAAACATATTGATGTTCGGTATCATTGGATTCGAGATGTGCTGGATCAGAAGATTCTTCACCTGGAGAAAGTCCACACAAAAGAAAAGGCCCAATTCCAAAAAAAAGCACGAACTTTGGGTTTAGTCCCAAATCTGGCCCGAACTTTATTTTGTCTAAAAAAAAATCACCAACTTTTATTCGTGCCCCAAATCTGGCCCCCTTTAACTCTCCATCCACTCTCACCGTTAGTCATCCGACGTGGCATTTCCACGTCAACAATAATATCCACGTCAGCAATTAAGGCACAAATACATATACTGATGTACACCTGGGCGCTTTCTCTTCTTCATCTCCTTCCCACGATTTTGTCTTTAGGGTTTTCTTTCTTCTTTCTTCATCTGATACGCGAGCGACAGGCTTCGATTCGTCTGAAGATCTCGCGCGCTCTCCCTCGCGCGCACATCCTCTCACACGAAGTGACTCGCTCTCACGCTCGGCCGTTTAGAGACTTGTTTCCGTCGGGAATTTTGAAGATTTCGTGCGCGTTCGATCAAGACCAAGCGAGCAAAATCTAGCGCGCTTGGTCGCTCAGAGACATCAACTCGTCTGAAGAGCGAGCGCGCGAGATCTTTGCGCGCTCGCTCGCTCACTCATCCTCTCACACGGAGTCGCTCACTCTCACGCTCGGCCGTCGAGACTTGTTTCCATCTGAAATTTTTAAGATTTCGCGCGCGTTCGGTCAAGATCAACCGAGCAAAATCTCGCGCGCTTGGTCGCTCAGAGACATCAACTCGTCTAAAGAGTGAGCGAGCGAAGATCTCGTGCGCTCGCTTGCTCACTCATCCTCTCACACGGAGACGCTCGCTCTCGCACATACTCGTGCTCGTTCGGTCGAAGGATGCTCGCTTAAGGGTCGAAGCGGACAGAGCGTTGAAGTCATTGAGCAGAAGGTATTCTTCTTCTTCTTCCTCCTATGCATTTGGACATATTAAATTACGATCACCATATGCTTGATAATCTGTCTAGAAGTGATTTAACTCACAGAATCTAAAGTCAGTGCTCCATCCGTTGTTGCATCTGAGTATAGTTAAACATTTTCATGTAAATGTGGAAGACTAGGAGAGTTATAATGCTCTTAGTGAAGATGGAACAACAGTCTCTTTGAACACTCTTTCGGTCAGCAAGGATGCCAAATACTTGGCTTATGTACTTAGTTCCAGTGGAAGTGATTGGGTGACGATTAATGTTATGCGGGTCGAGGATAAGAAAGTTGAGCCTGATAAATTATCATGGTTGATGATTTGGAATTTGGCTTCCTTAATGTAAGGCTACATTCGATTGAAACTTAGACGAGTGGTCATACTGGTGACAGGTTAAATTTTCATCTATCAATTAGACCCATGATGGCAAAGGCTTTTTCTACAGCCGCTACCCAGCTCCTAAGCAAGTACCCACGACAATTTTAAAACACCCGTCGAAATGCTAGATGATTGAAATGGATGAGGAAATTTTTAACAAGAGAAGAAGGGATGTGGAAGGTAGTCTTAGGATTTAAAACAGTACTTGTGTTTTAATATCAATCGATAATGTGAAAATTGGTAACACCATGTATTATTTTACATCATTCATATGTCCTGCATATTTGGACTAATGTCATAAAAGAAGCTGAGAAGGATGTGCTGCAATCGGCTTCTGCAGTCAATCATAACCAACTGATAGTGAGTTATTTGATTGATGTGAAATACGTGGTGCAGAGAAGGGATTTAAAACCAGGTTCTTCGCTGCATCAATTGCCCATCGACATTGGGACAGTTTATGGTATATCTGGCCGGCGTGAAGATAGTACCATCTTTATTGGCTTTACTAGTTTTCTTTCTCCCGGCATCATATATCGAGTGTGATCTACGAGAATGAGATTCCGAGATATGAAGATCTTACGTGAAATTGTAGTTTCGGATTTGATCGTTCAGAGTTCCATGTCAATCAGGTAAATAAGAATGTTCACCTGTCAGTAATGGATATTTTGTTAACACTATCAGCTCCACGTTCTTTTCTTGAGTTTGGAAACTGTTTTTGTTGCCTGGTGCTTGCCTTTTCTTTTGTATAGAGGTCACAATGATAACTGTACTTTTCAACTTCTGTTGGATTGGGTTTCCTGTTAAATTGCTATGTTGAATGTTAACAGCTTCTGCCACAGTCGCATCTAATGGTGCATGGTCAGATTTACTAGTTTTACTATATTCAACTTTCAGGTTTTTGTGTCTAGTAAGGATGGCACCAAGATACCAATGTTCATAGTATCTAGAAAGAATATTTCTTTGGATGGATCACACCCATGTTTGTTATATGGTTATGGCGGATTCAACATTAGCCTCACACCATCCTTTAGCATCAGTCGTACTGTACTCACAAGACACTTTGGAGCTGTTTTCTGCATAGCAAACATTCATGGTGGCGGCGAGTATGGAGAGGAATGGCACAAAGGAGGGTCCTTGGCAGAAAAACAGAACTGCTTTGATGATTTCATCTCTGCTGCTCAGTACCTCATTTCTGCAGGTTATACCCAACCCAAAAAGTTGTGCATTGAAGGGGGAAGCAATGGGGGACTTCTTATTGGAGCTTTGTATAAATCAGGTTTTGTAACTACCAGTTGATTCTGTTGGCTTGCTTGATTGGGTAGCTCCATATTTATCTAAAGCTTGATTGTTGTCAGAGACCTGATCTTTTCTGCTGTGCTTTGGCTCATGTTGGTGTTATGGACATGCTGCGATTTCACAAATTTACTATTGGTCAGTCTCCCTCTCCCTGTGTGCGTGAACATATTCGCGCACTACTTGCTTGTCGTGCATTCGTGATTTGTCAGTGACTTTATTTATTGTCTCATACAACCACAGGGCATGCATGGACTTCTGATTTTGGTTGTGCGGACAAAGAGGAAGAATTCCTGTGGTTGATTAAGTAAGTTTGTCCTTCACCTTTACCTAAGGTTTTAGCTCTGTTCAATGCTTTTGTGTAGGAAGAACTTGAACGCCGTTGGTTTCATTGGTGACTGAATAAACTCGTTGGATGCACACACAGAATCTTTTATCCGCCCCGCTTCTGGGAAACTTTTACCTCTCCGCATCTGCATGGCGCCGGGATTTTTCCGGCCCTCATATGTTGTTTGGCCTCACATTGCTCCTTTTAATCCCAGAAGTTTTATCTGTTTATTTACCATGATTAACAGGAATTGCTGATTTATGTCTTGTTAGGTACTCGCCGTTGCATAATGTGAGGAGGCCATGGGACCGATATCCGGATGGTAAAAATCTCTCTTTTCATTTAACACCATAGTACGTTAATGAAAATTACGTGCCTTCGCGGTCGTTGATTTTTCGTGGCTTCTCTTTTAGTGCAGATCGATGAAGCTGCCGATCTCTATGGTTTCATGGCGAAGATGCTGGATGCTTCCTAGATCGAGTAGATGAAGTCGATCAATCGATCATAAAATGCCGTGTTTCTTGTGTAGTTTGACATTCAGGATTGCAGTTTAAGTTGATTCGCTCTCTTTCCTGTAGACTTTGTAGATAATTGATTGTTAATCATTAGTTTCACAATGTCTGGGGAACTTTCTCTGGGGAACTTTCTCTCGAATTGTAAACCAAACACATTGTGATAGTAGGACAAATAGAACAACAGAATGATGCTACTAAGAAGCTTTGCAGCTTAAGTTGGATTCTCTTCTTTCTTGAAGCCATTGTCACTGCGATTGCGTTTGATTGCTTTGGGGGATGAGCAGAGCGACAATCTAAACTCATGCCTAAGCTAAATTGACATCAAGCATGCATCAAAGTCCATAACCACAAGAAAGAAAAAGGTTCACTGTGATTGGTTCCATCAGGCCAAGAGATCATGCACTTTCTAGCCAAAAAAAAGAAAAAGAGGAAACCTTGTCCTTCATCTTCAATTGCTCGAGAAACCATCCAATGCATTCGTTTTTTCTAAGAAAGATTTCAGTCAAAAGACATCCAGTTTGACATCAGTAACATCAAGCTGGAGTATCTCAGCTTAACGTCGATATCAGTTGCTCAAGGAATTAACTCACATAACTGGTGAACAGGAAAAGCAGAGTGGAGAAGCAGAGTCTAATGGAAGCTTTCAAATCATGTGCATATGGTTTTAGTCAAAAGCAGAGTGGCAAGCTTTCCAGATCAGCGCACATAGTGCACAGCCAAAACATCACATATACAAAATGACATCGCCAAATTCCCAAACACATAATGCATAGCCAAATCTACTTACAAACAACAAAAAAACTAGCACTTTTTGTCTACAACTCGACATCTAGTAGGAGGCACTGCACAAGCATTTTCTGGTCCACAATTTCACAGTTAACCACCAATTCCAGATTCTTGAGTGTATGGAGGTTCTGAGATATCAGTGGAAGATTGGCCTAGTGAAACTTCAATAACATTCCTTGCTCTTGTTTGTCCCTTGGAAATGGATGGACCTCCAATGTCAATAACTCTATTACTACCCGGCATCTGCAATAAAAAAAAATAAACATATGAACTTGCTTTTCTTTTCGATACACTTATAAAACGTTAGACATAGATTACCCTTAAATAGGAATTCCCAGTAGCTTCAGATATGAAAAGTCCATATCCATGTCTTGCCTAAAGAAACAAAATGAGCACAAAACATTAATCACACACAATATACACGTGGTATGAAAATAAAATTTTGCCTGATAAAGCACTAGCCTGTGCTCTCTCCTTCCTAATGATAATGGAGTCCCCATTAGATGGTCCATTGGCTTGTGAACTAGCTTGCGCACCACTAACCCCATCAGCTTTCTTTGGTCTTCCTCTTCTTGCCTACATGTGAAAAAACACAAGAAATACCAATGATATCATTTGTGATAACCCAACAAAAATCTTATCAACAATTACAAAATTGTCCAATAAGACATACTTTGGGTGGTCTGGATGTTGTAGGATTCTTGCATGTCTTCTTGTTATGTCCATATTGAAGGCAATTTGAACATCGCATTTGAACTCCAACTTTCGTCAATTTCTTACCTTCACTACTTCGCTCATCTTTATCCTTGATTCTATTTTTCTTCTCTCTACCCCTTTTCCTTCTGTAAGGTGGGGGTTTGATTGGCTCACCATTGACTTTGGGCCACATTTTTTCCCCATTCATGACCGGGAAGGGAAATTGATAACATTTTCCATAAGCATCTTTCTTAAAGCAATCATCAACATAATAATTGATGTCTAATTTCATGAAAGCAATGCAACATATGGCATGTCTACATGGTATACCAGAAATATCCCATTCCCTACAAGCACAAGTCTTCCCAACCAAGTCAACCACAAATCTATTGCCATCCCCTTCAACCTCAAATTTATTTCCCAAAGACGCTCTAGCAAAACAATACCTGGACTCCAGTTTAGTCTTCTCCAACTTCATTCTAATCCTTGGACAAATTGGATCCATTTGATCAACCATTAACCGGCTTCTCTCTGTCATTCTCTCCATCAACATAGCTCGTATTTCTTCAAGCATCTCAAGAATGGGTTTTGCTCTCGGTATGCAAATGTATCCATTAAAGGTCTCACTTAAATTATTTTCAACCGCATCACACTTGGTACCTGTCTTGATGAAAGCCCTGCAGAAGTGCTTAGGGCCTTGTCTCATGAAGTCTTCATAACCTTTAGGACACTCCATCTTCAAATCTTCCATTACCATGTCAAAATCAGCTTCAAATGTACACCTCACAGCCCTCCAAAAGAGATTCTTCAAAGCATCCCCTTTGTGTAATTTTTTCCAATTAGCATATATATGTCTTGCGCAATTTCGATGCTCTGCTTGTGGAGATAGCCATGAAACTGCATTCATTAGTCCCTACAACCAAAATAAACCAATGAAAAACAAACACGTCACAACAATGCTTGTACCAATATAGTGTAATAGCCAATGAAGACAAATGCGACATATTACCTTTTGTTGATCACTGATAAAAGTCCAACCTTCACCTGTGTCCACATTCAAGTCAATAAATAACCGAGCGAGAAACCAAGTCCACGATGCCTCGGACTCAACTTCCGCAATTGCCCAAGCTATTGGAAACATTTGATTGTTTCCATCTCGTCTAACGGCACATAACAACATACCTTTCAATCCAATCTTAAGGAAGCACCCATCCAAGCCTATCACACGCCTACATCCTACTAAAAACCCCCTTTTCAATTCATCAAAGCCCACTAAAACCTCTCAAATACTTTGGTTCCTAGGTTAACCTCCATCTCAAATCTTCCATTTTTGCTAACTCTCTTAAGCTCCTCCAAATAAGATCTTAGCATATCATATTGCTTCCCTATCGGCCCCCTTATATAACTAAGAGCTTTCCATATGGCTCTATAACATCTTTTTTTATCAAGGGTCAGGGCAAATCTTTCTCTTGCATCTGTCTGCATTTCGGTAGCCGAATAAGTGAGTCTAACTCTAATCTTAGGCATGTACTCACGAGCAAGCCATGTAGAAGTGGCTTGCCTATTTGTAAGGCTTCTATTGCAGTTATGTGGATTTCCAACTCTCTTTATTACAAAAGTTTTCTCATCTTGAACCCAACTGCCATACAACCTCCAGCCACAGCCACTTACACACTTTGCTTCCATTCTTTTCTTTTGACTCATTTGCCAAAAAATGTTAAATCCATTCATTACAGCATATTTTTGCACAGCTATCTTGAACTGTTCATGAGATTCAAATCTCATACCTAGACTAAACACATTCTCGTTATGGTCACACATAGGATCATACCTGTTAACCATTCGTCCAGTCGTGCCACTAATTTCTTCAAAGTTATCAATATCAGGACCACTTAGAGGTTCATCATCCGATATTGCATCTTCATCATCATCCCCACCTTCGTGTGGAACAACACCAACCTCCTCCTCCATTCTTATATCGATGGAACCTTCAGCTAATTCTCCACCATCATCTACCTCCTCAATTGTTGCTTCCCTAAAATCTTTCCTCATCTCCCTTGTCTTGATCTCTTCATCATCTGATATATTTATTTCATCATCACACAAGTCTAATGAACCATCCTCGCTGTCACTTTCATTCTGTGAAAAAGCACACTAAGTCAGACGTTGAAAACTAAAAAAAATATTTAAACGTAAAAGGCCAACAATTGAATGAACTCACCATTGTTTCTTGTTCAACCTACAACACTTCAATTTTCCACGAGCAAAACAATGGTGACCTGGAACCCCAACTGGCCCAATCCTATAAAGAAAGTATAATAAAAAATTGGACATTTGAAGTTCAATGTTGAACTCATCACACTAATTAAATACCCAGTAAGACAACGATAGCTTTGGTAATTGTACGGCATAATAAGCAGTTATGACACACTTCACATTAGGAAAAATGTTTCACAAAACAACAGCTTATTGATTAGAAACTTTAAAGAAAAAATAAGTTATGGCTCCTAATTTCCTCATCCATTTCAATCATCTAGCATTTCGACGGGTGTTTTAAAATTGTCATGGGTACTTGCTTAGGAGCTGGGTAGCGGCTGTAGAAAAAGCCTTTGCCATCATGGGTCCAATTGATAGATGAAAATTTAACCTGTCACCAGTATGACCACTCGTCTAAGTTTCAATCGAATGTAGCCTTACATTAAGGAAGCCAAATTCCAAATCATCACCCATGATAATTTATCATGCTCAACTTTCTTATCCTCGACCCGCATAACATTAATCGTCACCCAATCACTTCCACTGGAACTAAGTACATAAGCCAAGTATTTGGCATCCTTGCTGACCGAAAGAGTGTTCAAAGAGACTGTTGTTCCATCTTCACTAAGAGCATTATAACTCTCCTAGTCTTCCACATTTACATGAAAATGTTTAACTATACTCAGATGCAACAACGGATGGAGCACTGACTTTAGATTCTGTAAGTTAAATCACTTCTAGACAGATTATCAAGCATATGGTGATCGTAATTTAATATGTCCAAATGCATAGGAGGAAGAAGAAGAAGAATACCTTCTGCTCAATGACTTCAACGCTCTGTCCGCTTCGACCCTTAAGCGAGCATCCTTCGACCGAACGAGCACGAGTATGTGCGAGAGCGAGCGTCTCCATGTGAGAGGATGAGCGAGCAAGCGAGCGCACGAGATCTTCGCTCGCTCACTCTTTAGACGAGTTGATGTCTCTGAGCGACCAAGCGCGCGAGATTTTGCTCGGTTGATCTTGACCGAACGCGCGCGAAATCGTAAAAATTTCAGATGGAAACAAGTCTCGACGGCCGAGCGTGAGAGTGAGCGACTCCGTGTGAGAGGATGAGTGAGCGAGCGAGCGCGCAAAGATCTCGCGCGCTCGCTCTTCAAACGAGTTGATGTCTCTGAGCGACCAAGCGCGCTAGATTTTGCTCGCTTGGTCTTGATCGAACGCGCACGAAATCTTCAAAATTCCCGACGGAAACAAGTCTCTAAACGGCCGATCGTGAGAACGAGTCACTCCGTGTGAGAGGATGTGCGCGCGAGGGAGAGCGTGCGAGATCTTCGGACGAATCGAATCCTGTCGCTCGCGTATCAGATGAAGAAAGAAGAAAGAAAACCCTAAAGAGAAAATCGTGGGAAGGAGATGAAGAAGAGAAAGCGCCCAGGTGTACATCAGTATATGTATTTGTGCCTTAATTGCTGACGTGGATATTATTGTTGACGTGGAAATGCCACGTCGGATGACTAACGGTGAGAGTGGATGGAGAGTTAACGGGAGCCAGATTTGGGGCACGAATGAAAGTTGGTGATTTTTTTTTAGACAAAATAAAGTTCGGGCCAGATTTGGGACTAAACCCAAAGTTCGTGCTTTTTTTTGGAATTGGCCCCAAAAGAAAATGGGTCAGATATGATGACAAAGGCGCTGCCTCTCAACAAGCTCGAGGTGTGCAAAGCGAAGGCGGGCTTGACCTTAACCCCACATAGGTCGAAGGGGGAATTTGTTGGGAATTGCCTCCCTATGTGGGTGGCTCAAAACTAAGAAGAAAATCTGGAGAGAATCTTCTTAAATATTCTCTTGGAGAAAAATCTGGAGAAGCTCTCGAAGAATGTTTCAGAAGAAGAATTATTGGAATGGTTAAAGAATATTTTCAATTCTAGAACCTTCCCGTCAACCCTTAAAAAAAGGGGGGGCTTGGCATTTGAGGGATGATGATCACACACAAAAAAAGGGGGTCAAGGAAAAGAGATCGTGTGAGACAGAGAGAGAGAGAGAGAGAGCCACAGTGTGAAGAAATTGTAGTGTAATCCTCTAGTTGCGACTAGAGAAGAGATTCATGTTGTAATCCCATTATTCATATAGTGGAGTTATTGTTCGGTGGTTGCTCCGTGGTTTTTCCCTCAGATTTTGAGGGTTTTCCACGTTAAATTCTCGTGTCGTATACATTTCTTCTTCCTTGCATCGTTCCTTTTGTTTGAAGATCTTAACATATCGGTGTCTCGGCACAATAAATAATATATAAGAGAAAAATAAATTAAATTCTTTGTCGATGAGTTTAGATTTATTGATTTATATATCAAACTACATCCTAATTAATAACTTATGAGGCAAATTGATGTGGATATATTAATTTAGAAATATCATACCAAATTAAATGAGATGATTAGATTTTTTTCTAAATAATGTATAGTAATACGTCTAATTAATGTTACGGAAGCAGGAGGGAATGGAGCTTTGTGATGGCGTGGCTAAACTATACAAAGCTCCATTCAACCCAAATTTCTTATTATTTATAGATTTTTACTAATCCTGGAAAATTTACACAAAATAACAATAAATAAATAAATAAAAGCAGTCAGAGGAGGAGATCACATATAAACCCAAATGATCTGTGTTTCTTGGTCTTTATTCTTGCATTCTTTCACAAATATAACATTTCTTTTTTCTTTCAAACTAATGTGAAGCTACGGTGCGTATTGAATTTATATGGTTACGGGTGGAACACATTCTTTGATTATCCTGTCACATAATCCGATCTAAGCTCCTCAGGTATATATTTCCACTGTTGAAATATTTAACAGCGACGCGGGCATTTCGAGCAGCACAATTGTTACTGTTCCAAGCACATCAGTTAAGTGATCCTCATGGGATGTCTAGTGAGCCTGCCCTGGGATACAGCCTTCTTGTCTCAGTGCTGTATGATTCTGGGAACCGACCAGGAGTTTGCGAGATTCTTCCATTATCTTGCTAAGGATGTCAGGTTCCTTCGTAGCGCGAGCTACTTGTCACAGTTCTTCGGGCAAGTGACTAGATACCACCAAAACAAATGGCACGCGAGATGGACAAGGATCAAGTGCACGTACTTTGGCAGCCCTTCGTCCTTCATCTCGATTGCTTTTGTTTTTTGGATTCCATTTGTTTCACGAAAAATATAATAATTCTAGAATATATTCTTCAAGAAGTTATTTTCCAGGAAAATGACGGTATTTTTCCGGTGTTTGATAGAAACCTGAAAATGAACCGAAAAATGTTTTCCGTCGTTTGGTAAGGAAAATTAGATAGACATACATTATTGGGGTGTTAGTGATTTGCGCATAAGCGTCCAGAGGATTGGGTACTGGTACCAGGGTCCCAGGTCCGGCCTTGATAGACCCCAATCAGGGCGTCGGGGACCCGGTCTGACCTCGATGGACCAGGGCGTGAATGTTGAGAACCCTGGCTCGGGCACCAAGATCCTGGAGTTGACCTCAATGGACACGTGCTTGGCCTCAATGGACCTAGGCGTGAGCACCAGGGTCTCGAGCGTAGCCTTAATTAAACTAGGTGGGCGCTAGGGTCCTAGACTTAGCCTCAATGGACTCAGGCCTCGGGCCTAAGTACCGGGGACCCAAGTAGGGATGTCGTCCGATGTCCAGGCGCCAGGGTCCTGGGCATGAGAAATGAGGTCCTAGGCCCGACCTTGATGGACACGACACTGGCGCCAGGGATCCGAGCCTAGCCTTGATAGACCCTGGCCCAAGCACCAAGGTCCTGAGCCCAGCCTCGATGCACACAGGCCTAGGCACTAGGGACCTGGGCACTAGCACTAGGGTCACGATCTTGACCTTGATGGACCCAATCTCGGGCGCGGGGTCTTGAGCCCAAGTGTTAGAGATCCGAGCACAAGCATCAAGGACTCAGGCTCGGCCTTTGTGGACCTGGGCCGGGCCGCCAGGGAGTCTGGCAATGGTACTGTAGTCTTAAGCCTGGCCATGGGCGCTGGTGTCTCGAGCCCAACCTCTATGGACCTGGACCCAAGCACTAGGGTTCCGGGCTCAGCCTCTAGACTCGAGTCCGCTATCAAGGGCCCGAGAACAAGCAAGCGTTGGGGTTCCTGTGCCCAAACGTAAAAAATTCTATCCAAGCGTCAATAATTAGTCAAATTTTGGAAAATGATTTCCTATTTTCAGAAAGGACATCACTTTCCTGAATTTAAACATAAATTTTTCGTTGATTAGGAAAATATTATCCGTTATTTCATTTTCTTTAAACGATCCAAATGTTGGAAAATGTTTAAACGGAGCCTAGTTTTTACTGTCATTCTGGCCTTTTGGCCATTTACGTGCATTATTATCTCAACAAGTAACTTACCTCAGAAACTCAGTTTTAGAAACATATTTAAAGAAATCTTATCAGACCAATGTAATTTATGAAGTACCGGTTTCATTTTTTGATAACACTTTGCTGCTACTCTTAATTTGCTTCCTAGACCGGGCGCTACCACATGGAACTAGTCCACGAGATAATTTAAGGTACGACGAAGAGCATTTTACTAACTGCAGGATTTGACAATTCTAGAGGACTTACTAAATGCTAGCCTGCTGATTGAAATTAGCAGACTATAATTCTTTTACAACGTGATTGTTGACTTGAAAGCAGCACCAATCACTATTTGATGAAGTGAACAAGTCACCCGGTTTCCAATTGCACGCACCAATAATGTGAATGCCATGCATCTTGTTACAGCTGGGAAGATGGCAACCTTCGCCCACTTTGGCACAGTACATATTTGAAGAAATTATGTCATTCAAACTGAAAAATTTTCTTTATTGAAGGACTTTCCTAGCAATTGACATACAGGTCTTGAATTTTTTTAGTCCGATCATCTCCTACTGGATGCATATCCTCAGTTCTACTTCATAGACCATTGAAAGTTGTAGTGGACAATGATGGAGAGGAAAAACTTCGAACTTACTCTAATCAAGCATAACGACCGAAGTTCAGTGAAAACGATACCATTGCGAAAGTCTTGACAGCAAGTCATCCCAAAACTGATAATATGCACGCCTCCATGAACGGATAGATATTAGCGTACCACAAAAAACCCAGAGGCTGACAACAAATCCGAGTGGCATGCTCATGTAAAACGACTTCATGTCAATCCAGCCATTGTCCTCGTGATGTGTGGACTTTTAGTTCGAACAGCATCTGCTTCTTCAGTATTGGTAGTTATTGGGCAACTTTTGTCCAGTGGAAACCCGCATAGTCCTCCATTACCTTCAAACGAACCTTCTGAAAATTTGAGAAACTGTTTGCTTGCTGGGATTTTACCAACAAGTTGATTATATGAGAGGTTCAGGAATGAAAGGAAGTTCAGATCTGAAAGCTGCACTGGAATGGTCCCACTGAGGTAGTTCTGTGACAAGTCTGGGGACTCGAGCTGCTGTATTTTTCCTAATGAGGGCGGGATAGGCCTGAAAGCACATTGCGAGACAGGTCGAGAAAATAGAGTGCTCGGAAATCTCCCAAGGCTTCTGGTATTGGACCTTCAAATCTGTTGCTTGAGAAGTCGATCGAGGTGAAAACATTTAGGATCGTCATTAGTTCTAGCTGCAGACCTTTAAAAGTAAGCCTAACTGTGTCCCGATAATAGAGCTTGCTCCACCGAAGAAACTGATATTGAAGATGGTTAAAGTGGAAATTAACCTTCATGGCCCACCAAGACGTCAGGAAATCTTCAGGAAGCATACCACTGAAATTGTTGAAAGATAGGTCAACAATTTGAAGCATCTTCCATGTGCCATTAATGACGGGACAACCAATTTGCCCGGGGAATTTGTTGGAATGTAGAACAAGAACTTTCAGGGTAGATATGTTCTTCAACTGACACGGGAATAAATCCTTAATCCGATTTTTTCCAGTGTCTAACACCTCTAACATGGAACATTTAGCCAAAGAAATCGGGAGATTTCCTGTTAAGAGATTACCATTAACATCCAAAGTCCTTAAAAGGTATGTGGCTGGTAATGCATGCGGAATTCCTCCAGTCAGGTTGTTATTCCTCGAGTTCAACACCTTGAGAGTCTTTAACATTAAGCACTGAGGGATGGTTCCCATCAAATGGTTGTTGGAAAGGTCAAGTACCTCGAGATACAGGGCTTCGCAAATTGATTCTGGGACGGGGCCATGAAAATAATTGTTTGAGAGAGAGAAGAAAATTGTGAAAACCAGGTGTTTTCCAATATCATTTTGAAGAACTGAACTGAAATTGTTACTCGAGAAATCCAGGTAGGCACCATTCGGGGGCAGAGGTAACGTTTTCCCCTGGAGCTTGTTTTTGTGGAGGTCAATAACAGACAGACTAAAAGTGAGATTAGGTAAAGGTTCTCCCAATTTATCGAAGAAATTGAAAGAAAGATTGACATAAGAAAGAAATTTACTCTCCCATATCCATTTTGGTATCTCTCCTTGAATTTGATTGTCGGAGAGGTCCAGATAGCGTAATATGGGTAGATTTTCCAAGAATATCAGGTAACGAACTCAGCTGACAGGAAGCCAGGTTTAAAGTGGACAGAGTAGAGAAACCGAACACAGCAGAAGTGGAAGCAGTAGCATTAATTGACAAACGATTGTGGGAAAGATCGAGATATGTAAGGTTCTTGAGCCGCTGAAACACATCAATGTGCAATGAGCCACTGAAATTATTAGAAGAAAGTGAGAGGTAGCTAAGCCACCGGAGTTAAAAACATACGCTGGTATGGGCCCCTCTAAATTGTTGCTGCTCAAATCAAGCAGGGTTAGTTGACAGCAAGTGACATTGAGAGACCCACTCAGCTCACCAGAAAACTGATTGTCGGACAATTTTATGATCTTGACCGAAGGAAGTATAAATAGAGACGGGGGAATGCTGCCCCCCAGTGAGTTGTACTGCAGATCTAGATATACAAGGCTTAGAAGTTCTGCCCATCGGGTGGACTTAATCTCTCCTGTTAGAGCATTGCGGAATAACATAATCTGTCTCAGATTCTTGGACATACTGAACGAAGGAACTGAACCAGTAAGATCTGTTAAATATGTCTTGAATTTTATGTACTCGGTCCGGTTCATCACCCGACTCGACATATTTTTTGTGCGACCCAAAAGGGGAGAAAAAATTGAGATTAAGTTCGTGACGCAGAGAGTTGGGAAATTTTTTGGGTAGCCTTATTTATACCGCGGCTAGGTTTTCTCATTGATGTAGAGAGAATTTTGTTTTCGGAGATATTTGTAAGCCGTGAGGTTTTGTTAAGTCGTTGTTTCGACTTCTGAAAACTGTACTCTCTTTGATTATAGTGGAATCTTGTTTTGCCTCGCCCATGGACGTAGATCACCTTGTGATCGAACCACGTAAATCCTTGTGTTCTGAATTTGTTTTTCCGCATTTGTTTCTAACAAGATCATTTAAAGACAAGTCCAAATAAGTCACAGCTCTGACAGGTTCTCCATCGAGCTCAGGATCGATCCGCTCAATCTGCAATTAGACAATTCCAATCTCGACAATTTTCTAAGATTACCAATTGAATCTGGAAGCCTCCCTGAAGTACTCTTGTAACTCAGGACCAGAGTCTCAACAGAACTATCCTCCGGAAATTTGGGCAAAGGACCCTGAAGAAGTTGGTTGCCTGATAAGTCAAGGATCTGAAGTGTCTGCACCTGAAAGATTTTACTAGGAAACTCTCCATACAATCCACAATAACTCAGACGCAGAGTAGTTAGATTGGTGAATCTGGCGAGGAACTCAGGAACCGTGGTTGACAGGTTGCTGCCATTGAGTTGAATGAATGACAAATGATGTAGATTCACGAGGGAAGAGTCAACAGGACTAGAGAGAAAGCAGTTAGACATGCTCAGCACCTGAAGTTTTTGCACTGAAGAGGACAATGCATTGCACCACTCATTTCCCTCGGAAGACAGGTCAACGCCATCAAGATGTAACTGTCCTAGCTCTGTGAGATTACCGATCAAGGTCTTGAAATTGGGATTCTGGAGCTTTAGTGTATCAGTTCCAGGGAAATAAAGAAGAGAAGGATCAAGAATGCTTAACTTCCTCAAGCGCGCTAACTCTATTGGAATTTGCCCGGAGAATCCAGCATTGGACAAGTTTCAGATAAACCAGGCTACTGAGATTTGCGAAGCCAGACGGAATTGCTGAGGATTTGAAGTTGTTGAAAGCCAAGTTTAGCTTTTGAAGATGCTTTAGTCAAAATGGACTCAACGAATTGTTAATATTGCAAGAGATTGATTCAAAGCTCAAGTCTAGACCGATGTCCTTACCATCCTCATCGCACATCACACCATTCCAAGGACGAGCACTCTGATTCCACGTGGCCAGCCTGGAAGACACTGATGCATCGAAGACAAGGCTATTTTTCAACTCGAGCAGCAACGATTCTTGATCGCCAAGACATGGACTAGAAGCCGATACCAAATAGATTCTGAAGAAATTGGTGCATATGAGTGGCAAGAGAAGCCACAACAATTGCGAGGTTCTCATTGGATGCAAACTTCGATACTATTTTACAGAGTTTGTGAGTGAACACATACAAGGAGTTTTGTTCTTATTGGAAGCCAGATAAACATGAACCTCCTTGTACGGGATTTCAATGGAGCTGTGTTTGGTCTAATTCTTATCACATGGTATCATTAATTTTTTAGTCCCTATGCGCGACTATCTTAAGTTGACTTGACTTATGAATGCAAATTCATCAAACCACTTGATTGAGCCAGTGGCGGTCTTCGGTGGTTCTTGACTGTCGATGAAGAAAAGCCAAAGAAAGAAAAAACAAGAGCATCTCTTTCCCTTGGACATCATTCCCTCCCTTTCTACAGTACAAGTTCCCTCCTAGAGAGCAGATATTCATATCGCTTCCAATTTACATCTACAAGGTTCATTGTAATCAGGACCTGATTTTCTGTTTAATGTTCACTATTGGGAAAATAAGGAAATTAAAGATGGAGCTCTCAGACTCGTTTACATGTTACATTTGGACCGGCAAAAGAACACTACAAGTGCCATAACTTGTGTACGGCGCTCACTTTGGTGCTATAAGTTTTTTTGGATCACTTTAGTGCTAAAATTTTTGAAAAACGATCACTTAAGTGCCAACTCCGGTGCCGTACACAATTTTTCGCCGGAAATCCGACGTGGCATTTTTTTTATTAATTTCTGAAGCTGACGTGGCTCGCCGGAGATTGGCACTTAAGTGATCGTTTTTCAAAAATTTTAGCACTTAAATGATCGTTTTTAAAAAATTTTAGCACTTAAGTGATCGTTTTTCAAAAATTTTAGCACTGAAGTGATCCAAAAAAAACTTATGACACTTAAGTGATCGTTTTTCCTCCGACTTGGCACCAAAGTGATCCGAAAAAAAGTTATGGCACCAAAGTGATCTCCGTACACAAGTTATGGCACTTATAGTGTCCTTTTGCCCATTTGGACCCATCTTCGCAAATTAAGGAAAATGAAGACATTGGTCCGAGGAGATCAACTGTAAAACTAAGTGATCTGTGTTTCTTGGTCTTTACTTTTGCATTCTTTCCCATATGTCAGATTTTACTCCTTACAAACTAAGGTCAAGTCCTTATTGTGCCTATTGAATTTACGATTAATGGTTGACAGTTTCTCTGATTATCCTGTCTCATGATTCAGAGCTAAGCTCCTAAGGTACTTCATTTCTGCCTTTTAAATATATAAGCAATATGTTGGGATTTCGAGCAGCGGTGCACTGCTACTGTTACCGTTCCAAGCTCGTCTTCACTAATGTAAACCTCGTAAGGTTGCAAGATTCTTCAATGATCTCCCTAAGGACGTCAGGTTTGATATTGGCTCGAGCTATTTGACCGAGTAATTTGGGCGAGTGGCCAGATACCACCAGAACAAATGGCGCGTGAAATGGACCGGGATCGAGCGCGAGTACTTTGGCAACCCTTGGTCCGGCTACTGCTTTCATTCTCTTTGTTTTTACTGTCATTAAGGCCTTCTTTGCTACTTACAGATATCATCATCCCAAGAATTAACCAACCTTAACAACTCAGTTTCGTAAACATAATTAGAGAAATCTTATCAGAGCAATGAAATTTGTTACATGCTCGGTTTCATTTCTTGATATCGCTTCCGCTGCTACCCTTAATTTAATTTAGATTGCTTGAAACGTATATCTTCGTTGTAGTTAGATCCTGTGTGACCACGTAGAACTACTCCGTGACACAATTTAACGTACGATGGAGAGCATTATATTACTGTTAGGATTTAACATTTCCAGAGAACTTACTAGATCTTAATGCAGCCAATCGAAATTAGCAGACTGTATTTCATGTACAACATGATAGTTGACAGAAAAGCGGCAGTAATCACTAATCAGACCATTGATGAAGTAGTCAAACTCTAAAGCTGCATGCACCACCTGTGGTCCGGTTTGTCCATTCTTGATGAATTTTTATATCAGCCAAACTTGACAAATGTTCTTGATTGAAGCACTTTCCTTCAGTAGATAGACATAACAGGTCTTAAAATTCTTAATTTAATCACCTTCTCCGTTAACCATTGACAATTATGGAGAGGAAACACATTAAACTACTCCAATCATACGACCAAAGTATGTGCAATAGCTTTTAGTTGACTTGACTAGAGAATGCAAAATTGTCGTTTCGATGGTGCTCGATGATCTGCTGATTTCTGAAATTCCGTTTACGACAAAAATGGAATTTGTTCATTCAACGGTGAATACATAACTTTGGTTGTAAATTCAAAACATTTTTCATAAGTAAAACATGACCAATAATTTGTTAGTTCAGTCAACTTTTTTTAAAAATTACTAATTGATTAACAATTTTATGATCAACAATTCCAATGGCACCACTTATTTTTGGATTTTACAAGTGGGCGCATAATTAATTTGTAAGTTATCAGTAAAATAACAAGCAAATTAACATTTCTTAATGGCGTTTAATCCACATGAGCCACAGGAGAAAAAATTCATCACTAGAATGGCCCAAAGTTGGACAGAGACCCTTGTGCAAAAGTATGAGGACCATTTTGAACAAAAGAAAAGTAAAGGAACGAATTTGAATTTCAAGCAAGAGTATAGGGTTCTGATGGCATTTTCCTTCTGTCCTACTATGTAGGCTATTGTTTGTGATAGCTGCTTTGAAATTTTTTTCCTGTATAATATCCTTCTAGTTACAAAGAGGATAAGTTTTTGGACAATTCTTGTAAGACCCCGGGTCTACACTGTGTAATATTATCCGCTTTGGGCCCACTGATCCTCACGGCTTTAAAACGCGTTACACAGATGTAAAACCCCAAGCCTTATAAGCCGGTCCAGGACTCCCCCTAGGCGATGTGGGACAAGAGAGGCTCCCCCTCCCTTTCCTGCGCACGTCTGAGGACCGAGGCGCGGACGCACCGCCATCCCTCCTCCCCGCGCACCGCCGCTTGGGCCGTCACAATTCTAGTGTTTCGTGAAACAAAATACGGAACATTGTTTCGTGTTGTTGAATTCGTGAAACAGATAACAAATGTAAAACCCCATTGGTAGCAAATGTTGACGGGCGATTTGCTTGTCTGTCTCACGTTATTAACTTACAACCATTTTTAGAGAAGTGCCATCATTATTTGATTCTTTCAAATTATCGACTATTCCAAAAAAAAAAATTACCAATATTTAATTTCTTAAGTTATCAATGTGTTAAAGTTAATAACTTTTACACGAGACTACAATACTTAATTTCAGTTACTCATCAACGTTTATTTTACTTTTTCAATTTACCAACCCTCTCAACGAGTCAAATACTAGCGTGATAAACTTACCACGTAAGAGTCTATAATTTTATATAAGAGTTAGCTTCATACTTTGGCAGATTTATCGGAATAATTGCTAATCAATAAATAATCAAATTAATGTTTGTAACTGAGTTTAAATAAAGTTAATAATTACATATTAAAGTTTGTAACTTAAGTTCCACCAATAAATAATAGTAATTGTTGGAATAGTTGGTAATTTTAAAAAGAAATGATAATTTCTTATAAGAATTGGTAAATTTAACCCATTGTTGAGCTCCCAAATTGATAATCATAGGGCATCCAAACAGTATGAAATAATGAAAAAAAAAAAGTTGGTGGGTAGGCTCCAATAAAAGTCGGTCGCTCAAACAACCTTGTGATAAGTTCTTCACATTTTCCCACCATCACCAATCATCGCTGGTGGGGGCCTTGCTCGCGTCTCTCGCGACCCACCCTTGTCTTCTACATTTTATTTTCTTTTTTTTAGAATATAATTAATTTCCTTTGATTTTAACATTATTGAATTTTACTTTTTTGATAACAAGAAAAATATCATCTTAGCATACCACATCTAACATACTAAGAGTTTTTTAAGAAGGACTTGATTGAGAATTGGGTAGAGTTAGAGGAGTTGATTAAAAAAAAGAAGAAACAATTGAAAGATCCAATTGCACAAGCAACAGAAGTGTAAATACCCTAGACGCGGATCAATGAACAGAATGTCTTTCTAAAGGTGATGGAGAATTATGAAGAGAAGAACAAAGGCAAATGCTCTTTTTCAAGTTTGATAACTGAACCTCAGCAGAATTTTCATGGACGTGAGTGTTTGAAGAGCACTTTATCCCAAAACCGATAGTAAGCAAACCTCCACGATCTTATAAACGTTAACGGACCACAAAATACCCAGAAGCCAACCACGAATCCAAGCGGTATACCCATGTAAAACCACTTCTTCTCGCTATCATCATTGTCACCGCCGTCCTCTATGTCGCTTTTAGTTGGAGCACAACCCGCTTCTTCCATCCCGTTCGTGGCAATTGAGCAAGTTTTCTCGAGCGGAAAGCAACTTGTTTCCAGTGGTGGTCCACACAATCCGGCATTGCCTTCGAAAGAACTTGCTGAAAAGGTGAGAAATTGTTTGACAGCTGGGATGCTTCCCTCAAGTTTATTGTATGAGAGGCTCAGGAAGGAAAGAAAATTAAGGTCTGAAAGCTGTCTGGGAATCGTCCCATTGAGGTCGTTCCTCGAAAGGTCCAAGGACTCAAGCTGTTGCAAGTGTCCAAGGGACGAAGGAATTGACCCTGAGATTGCATTGTTTGATAAGTTGAGGGCATGAAGCGCTTTGAAAGCCCCCAGAGTATCAGGTATTGGACCTTCGAAGTTGTTGCATGAGAAGTCGATTGAAGTGAAAACAGTCAAGATCTTCACCAGCTCCACTCGCCGACCTTTGATGGTGACGCTTACCGTGTCCTGATAATAGAGTCCAAGAGCGCGAAGGACTTGATATTGGATATAATTGAAGTCTACATCAGCCTTCATAGCCTCCCAAGTTCTGAGGTATTGAGCAGGCAGCGTGCCGCTGAAATTGTTGGAAGATAGGTCAATGATTTGAAGCATCTGCCAAGTGCAGGGACTATGCGGACATCCAATTTCCCCGTGCAAATTGTTGGATCGTAACACAAGGACACGGAGACTTGATATAGCTTTGAAATGGCATGGAAATGTCCCTTGTATTTGATTTTCCCCAATGTTCATAACCTCCAACATCATGCAATTTGCCAACGACAACGGAATCTGGCCCTGCAGGAAATTCTCACTAATATCCAATGTCTTCAGACCGCATGTTGCTGGGATGTTTTGTGGAATATCGCCACTCAACTGGTTATTCCTCAAATTCAATACCTTGAGGGATGCCGTTATTAAACAATCAGGAATAGTTCCGTTCAGATGGTTATGCGATAAATCAAGCACATCAAGATTAACTTTGCAAATTGACTTCGGGATGGACCCATGGAAATTATTCTTCGAAAGGGAGAAGAACATCAAGAATAGTAGGTTGATGTCATTCGGGATAACAGCATTTATTTTGTTACTTGAGAAATCCAAGTATGAAGCATATGGCAGCAAGGGTGGCATATTCCCCCGGAGCATGTTTAAATGGAGGTCGACAACATTTAGAGCAAAAGTAAGATTGCCCAGAGGTGTTTCCAAATCTTCAAAGAGATTAGAGGAAAGATTGAGATAATCAAGATTTCCTAGTGTCCATATCCATCTCGGTATATCCCCTTTTATACAATTGTTGGAGAGGTCGAGGAAGATCAATCCGGACTGGTTAGCCAAAAACTGAGGCAATGTCGTCAACTGGCAGGAAGCCAAATATAAGTCTTGAAGGTCAGGGAATGAAGAGGCTTGGGAAGCCGTGTTTGTGGCATCAATGGAAAAACCATTGTAGGAAAGATCCAAATAAGAAAGATTTCTCAGCTGCTGAACCAAATTAATGTGGAATGAGCCACTGAAATTATTGGAAGAAAGTGAGAGGTACACGAGCCCTCGGAGTTCCCATATAGACATCGGTAGTTCTCCTCCCATATTGTTATTGCTCAAACCAAGTGCTTTCAGCATGTGCAATGGAGCATTAAAAAATCCCTTCAATTGACCAGAAAATCGGTTGTTGGAAAGTAGAAGCTCCTGAATCGATGGATGTGTAAACAGAGATGAAGGAATATTTCCTTCAAGTAAATTGGAATCCAGGTAGAGAATAAGAAGACTCAAGAGGGATTCCCATTGTGTTGCATCAATCGGACCAGTCAGACTGTTGTTGGACAAAATGATATTTGTCAGATTCTTGGACTCGCAGAGTGATGGAATTGAACCCGTAAAATTGTTGACTGACAAGTCCAAATAAGACAGTCGTGAGAGATTGGTGAGAGAGCTTGGGATATTTCCATCAAAGCTGCATTGCCTCAATTCTATTCTTGACAGATTCCTGAGATTACCAATTGAATCTGGAAGCCTCCCGGAAATATTCGTGTCACTCAAAACCAGTGTCTCAAGAGAACTATCCTCCGGAAAATCGGGCAAAGAACCCCGAAGGAGCTTGTTGGATGATACGTCAAGGGTCTGAAGTGTTTGTACCTGGAAGATTTTTTGAGGAAATTCCCCCTGCAGGCCACAATCACTTAGGTGCAGTGTTTTCAAGCTGGAAAAATTCGCTAAGAAACTGGGAACTGTGGTGGACAAGTTGTTGCCATTGAGTTGAATGACCGACAGATTAGCCAGACTCATAAGAGAAGCGCCTATAAGACCAGACAGAGAACAGTAAGACATGCTCAACACCTCAAGTTTCGGCGCTGAAGAAGACAACGCGTCGCACCACTCACTTCCCTCAGCAGACACATTGACCCCATCAAGGTACAGCTCTCTCAACTCCCCCAAATCCCCAATCAGCGACCTCAAAGAGGGCTTCTCAAGGAACAGCAGATTCGATCCAGAGTAATAAATGCTAGCGAGATCAAGAGTACGTAGCTTTGTCAGGCGCGATAGCTCCGCCGGAATCTGCCCGTCAAATCTGGCATTGGACAAGTTGAGATGTACCAAGCGGCTGAGATTCGCGAGGCCGGACGGAATCGCTGAGCAGTTGAAATCGTTGAACGCCAAGTTCAGGCTTTGAAGGAACTCGAGCCTGAAGAGGCTCGACGAACCGTTGATTCCGCCAGAGATCGACTCACTGCTCAAATCGAGTCCCACGACGAGCCCGTCCTTGCACGTCACGCCGCTCCATGAATCAGCGCTTCGGTCCCACCGTACTAGCTTGGACGACGCGGAGGTGTTGAAGACAAGGCTGTTTCTCAGCTCGAGCAAGAGCGATCTCTGGTCGACTCCGGGACACCGGGCTGGAGCTGAAGCCCCAGCAACGTCGGAGAAGATGGAGATGGTGGATATCGCAAGAAGAAACCATGAGATGATCGAACCGTTCATCGGAAGAGGTTGAGGAAGAGAGCGGGAAGAGGGAACAGGGAAGAGAGACTCAATCGAAACAAAGTCGAACACTTTGGGAGTGGCTGGAGGAGTCGTCCAAGGAAAGTGCAAAGCCTGTATTGTGTTGATATTTGGGACGTCATCATTAGTCACCAAAGTCTGACTTATTTCACTTTCCACGATACTAGCGCAAAGGCCATATTTTTATTTTCAAGGAGAAAAGGGACAATAAAATAAATCTGCCTAAAATGTTGAGATTAGAACTTGACATCCCTTGGAAATATTTTTGGCTTATCATATTTGAAGATCATAAAACAAATGATATTATGTGATCGGTTTTGTTTTTGCACATCACATTAACATGCAAGATCCATTAAAAGTAAATAATGATATATATCATAGGATTTGATCATAACACCAAAGTTCATATATTATATTCTATTTCTTTCATTAAATAAGTAGATTCAAGAAAAGAAATAAAACGATTTACTTATATTTGGATTTGATTGTAAATGTTCTATAATACTATCTAAAAGCAAAAAAAGTATAAAATATAGAATCAGAAAATACAATGAATTAATTATGAAATATGAATTAGAAAAATACAGTAATATGTTCCAAAATAGAATGAATAACCAAATAAGCAAAAACTAAGAATAAATTTCTCTTATATTAAACTGAAAGGAAAAAATAAGAAGAAAAAAGAAAGGAAAAAGGCATATGTAAAACGATGAAAAATGGGCACTATCTTTAGTTCGAGCGGTATAAAGGAAAATAAAAAGAGGGAAAAATCCAAAAATATTTTAAAAAATTTAAAGAAAAAGCGAACTGCAGGCACATGGAATTGATCCATCGTGCACGCCGGGATCGTACCATGGTCCACCTCCACTGGGCTATTACCTTACTAAGCTTACTTTCTATTCCTTTATGCGACTTTAATTTAATATATATATGTGTGTGTGGGCGTTGGCTGAAGCAACAATCGACGTACAACGTATGGCAAATGCTGATAGTCGCCCCGGGTTTTCTCTTTTGGTATTGGACATTAATATATTTAAGGTTCTCTTCCTTCTTTTTTTCTTTGTTTCTTTGTGAGTTTTGCTATGCTAAGAGTGGTCCGAGAGAGATTTTTTGGGCTTTTGTTTTTTTTTTTTATTGTGCAGTCAAGTGCCGGGTTAGCTTACAATAAAACTCAAAACCAAGACCATAAGAAGATGAGCAAACTTCCTTACTATTTAAGACAACACCTTAGTGTTAGATTTTTAATGTAATTAAATTGTCAAATCTTACAACAAGAGAAAGAGACTCTATTGAGTAATTCATACATAAAAATCTACGCTCAAATGAGCACCACATTAGCTATGCTCTATATCTTCTCCAAATGAAAGAAAAAATGAGCACCACATTGTATGTTTACTTACACACTTCTTGAGTGCTTGTCCTGCATGAAATGGGTCGGATAATTGCTAGGCCTTTTAAAATGGATCATAAACTCATTTCTTAACCCATATTGAATGGGCTGAGTCATTATATGGATTAGCTGTGTTCAGTAAATGTGTTATAAATGAGTTTATAATTAAAAAACCCAAAAAGATATGTGTGTCAAATGGTTTCACAGTTTACCCAAACCCAACCCACATTTGTGACTCTCTCTTTGCCCTTAATGGGAAAATAATGGACTCCTCAAACTGTTCCAAGTTCAAAAAAGTCTTGGTGGGCACGCAAGATGAGCCCGACTTCACCTTTATTAAAAATATCAAGACAGCTTCTTTTTTCTCATTATTTTTTATTTTTATTAATATTGTAAGTTTCGCCTATTAGTTGTTGGAGTATATCTTTCCTTTATTGCATTTGGCATTGTCATTTTTATATAATATTCTAATCTTAGTTCTTGTCATTACAATCCATTGTCAGTATAAATTATCTTATTCAATATCTTACAGTTCATTTAATTAAAATTTCAATTCCTCCGCGTTGTTTGTTGCTTTAATTTTATAAATTCACTATCAAGTACTAACTTTCTCTCATTCTTCATTGTGAATCGGTATAAAAATAAAAAAATTCTATGCAATGCTTATAGTCTAAATAACGATTTTATCCAACTAACATATACACATGAAGAACTTAAAGTGGGTTAACTAGGTGGATACGGATTTTCATAGGATGAATTAAACATGAAAGTATTTTAGTAAATGTGGTTGAGTATGTGTATGAGTTACTAATGGTAGAAATCTAACTTGAATTGCGGCAAGCTAAACTAAATCACCCCAATGTGCTCAACTTAGGCTACTTGATGAATAAATGATCGACTCGGGCACTCACAGCTACCTAGACACTTGACAATGACTTCGCTCATTTATGACGCTCGCAATTGCAAGAAAGTCCAACACATCTATGGTACGTAGGTGTTGTAGATTGGAGCACTAATGGCACAATAGAAAACTCTATTTTGTGTTTTTATTCATTTGGAGTTGAAAAAGGACAAAAAAACATAAAATAGAAAAACACAAAAATAGACTAAGAACAAAACCAACAAACCAACAGAAGTTTGATCTTGACAAAGAAGCAGAACCAATGACCACGATCAAGAAGGATGCACGAAAGAGTGAAGCTAGAGAACAAAGAGGCTCGACTTTTGGTAGAGTTAACCAGCACAAGGATGTTTGCGACATGACTGATGAGGCCACAGAGAAAGGACAACTTCCTCTGACGACGAGGGAGAGTCCATCGACTCACGAGATCGAGCTACCTCCGGAGACAACGTGAGCGACAAGTAGATGCCTGCCAAGGGAAAATTTCATTTTGGTACCTCAAGTGGAAGCGTTTTTTTAATTTAATACCCAAAATGAACACGGTGTCAAATAAGGACCTGAAATGCCCAATTAATCTCAAATAAGGACCCGAAGTGCCCAAAAAGTCTCAAATAAAGGTCTGGGTCACCGGCCGGCCAAAATTGCCTGTCGGCCGGCGATAATGTACTGTTCCGGCACCGGAACATTACTTTTTAATTATTTTTTCCTTTTTGTTTTTCCTTTTCCTTTTCTTTTTTTTTTCTTCTCTTCCTCCGCCGGCCCCGGCTATGGCAGCGGAGGTCGCCGCCTTCTCCGAGGCGGAGCGGCCCTCACGGCGTCGGGCGAGGCCGCCTACTCGCCTGGGGCTGAGGGCGAGTCGGCCTCGCCGGTTGCCCCGGCGAGGTCGAGGCACAGGCCGGATCCGGCAAGGGCTCGGCCGCCGTCGCCGGGCGAGGCGACCTCGCCCAGCAGCGGCGAGGTCGGTCTTGCCTGCAATAGCGAGGCCGGCCTCGCCCGACGCTGGCGAGGTCGAGCCTCGCCAGCGACCGATGGGGCCGAGCCCTCGCTAGATCTGATCTGGCCAGGCTCGACCTCGCCGGCAACTGGCGAGGCTGACCACGCTCAGCCCAGGCGAGGGCGGCCCTCGCCCGACGCCGATGAGGGCCGCCTCAGCCTGAGGCGGGCGACCTCCGCCGCCATAGCCGGGGCCGGCGGAGGAAGAGAAGAAAAAAAAAGAAAAGGAAAAGGAAAAAAAAAAACGAAAAGGAAAAACAGAAAGGAAAAATAATTAAAAGTACTGTTTAGGTGCCGGGAACAAGACATTATCGCCGGCCGGCCAGTAATTTGCAACCTGCAACGACCCTTATTTGAGACTTTTTTGGCACTTCGGGTCCTTATTTAAGACTAATTTGGCACTTTAGACCCTTATTTGACACCGTGTCCACTTTGGGTACCAAATTGAGAAAACGCTTCCACTTGGGGTACCAAAATGAAATTTTCCCGCCTGCCAATGAAGCACTATTCATGATGAAGACTTGTTGCGGTTGCTGTCGAAGATGAAAATACTCAAATATTACATCTTTACTTTAATAAGTTACAATCAAGGGGTATTTATATCCGAACAATATATACAAGAAAGGAAGTAATCTAATCTAATGAGGATATTAGTTGTCCTAGGAGATAATGAAATGTCAAACAAAATCCTTAACATCTAATAATATTTCTAACAATATCTTTTAATATTGAATTCTCTAATATTCATAAATATAAAGCCCATAAAAATGACGACCTGGGCGAGAGGGATCTGGAAAATGTTGTGCGAAATGGGCAATATCAAAAACAGGGAATTGCGGGGAGGAGGGGGAGGAGAACAGGGGATGGTACAGATTGGAAACAAGGAGCAGTCAAAGTAAACGCATGCTGGTGGGGACGATTCTGTCTAGTGTTAACGTTCGCTGTGAGACTGATGATGTTACTTGCTCCGTTCTCATCCACGTTGTAGGGAATAGGAGCAGAAACGCGTTTGTGTCAAAAAGCTTTTCTTTATTTTGGGTGATGTTACTTGCTCTGTGGACTAGAGACAGCCTCTGATGCTTTCAGTCACTGTCCTTTTACCGTCATTTAAGAGCCCCTTCATTGCAAACTTGACCGGAGAACGCAAAATTATTGTTTCAGTGCTGGTAGGGACTATTCTGCCTAGGGAAAACGTTTGTTGTGGGACTGATGATGTTACCCTTTTTTTTTTTGGTCGAAACTGATGATATTACTTACTCTGCGGACACTTGTTTAGGGAATAGGAGCAGAAACGCGTCCGTGTCTGTCGGCTTTTCTTTATTGCTTTGCAGATTTCTTGGTGTCAATTTATGTTAGGCGGGCCAGACCAAGGAAAATCATACCTCAATGGATAGGATAAGACTAGCTTAGGGAATTGGTATATAAGCTATGGTTAGTGATGAAAATAGAGATGGTTAAATAGTGCCCAAATCCAAAGGGTGGTTCAATATTAGAACGATTGAGATATTGCGCTTTAAAAAGCAATGGATTTTATATTTGGTCCATACTCATGGCAACCACCAGAGCCAAAATTGAATCGGAGATGGATTTGGTTTTCATAGGAATGTGCCGTTTTTCTTGGATCGGAGATAATTGACGGACAAAAGGTTGTTGAAAATATCGCATGACCCCTACTAATAGAAAGTACCTTTTGATCGCTTGTTAAAGCTTGATAACTAATTGAAAACGAAAATTTTCTATCGATTGATGGCTATCTTTTGTTAATGTGTGCTTGTGTCCACTTAAGTGTTCCAACTATTTTAGTAATCTTGACTAGTGTGCAAGTGATTCTTATTAGCAGACTTAAGTTAATTATATTGTAATTTTATTACCGATCTGCGTTAGGAATGTATCTGATGGGCTGACTTCCATGGTAGATGCAAGGTAATTTACCATGTCTTAGTTTTCGAGATAATTATTCAAAAACTCTGAAACTTATTGTACGGCAACCAATTCAATATTAATTCTTTCAATTGTGCCAAGTCATTGTCTGCGGCGGGCAAGGGCTTCGCAACCATCACCCATTGCTAGTGAGGGTTGCCGGCCCTCGCCCGGGGCTGTAGGCCTTGTGGAAAAAAAAGAAAGAAAACAAAAGAAATTTTTTTAAAAAATCAATAAAAAATTCAGAATTTTTTTTTAAAAAAAGCAAATATTATCTGTGTTAGCGCTGGCCATCCCACGTAGGATGTTCGGCATTCATGTCAGCGGTTTCTGATCAAAATTAACTGAAATGACTAAATTCGTAAATCGTTAAAAGGTTTAGAACTAAATTGACACAATTGAAATATTTAGAACTAAATTGATCGTCATATAATATGTTTAGAACTTTTTGGACAATTTTCCTCTCAATTTTCTTTGTTTTTTCCACATTAAGTAGCGTCATCTTGCACAAAATCACGACCATATGCATGATTCTCTTTGAATGAATGTCTAGTGCTGACCAAAAACTAATTTCTAAGTGGTGTTGGGAATATTTTTCAGCGGCTACTTAAAAGAGGTCTAATCGAGTTGATATTAATATTTGAACCAAACTAAACTAAAAAATTCAACACTGGATACTCGATTCAAACTCGATCTCACTGAAGCTCAACTTTTTTCGGATCGAGTTTGACTCGTGAAATTCTTTTTATAAATTTGAAATGACTCGGTTTGATTCGACTTGATTATTATAAATGAGTTTTTTGTCGGAGCTTGATTCAAGGTTGAGCTCAAATTCGACTTTCGTAAAATCCAACTGATGAGGCTCGGACTTGACACAGTCTCGCATTTGAACTCATAGATAATTCAGGCGAGCTCAAGTAGCTTGATTGGTTTGCACATGAAGAAGCAATTAAAACCTGATTTCGAAGAAGCATGTGAGATAATGCTGGTAAAGCACATAATCGTTTCAATCTTGAGTGCCGTGTATCTCATTCTACTAGAGTTTTGTCTTCAGAAATTGGGTCAAATATCCTCCTAACTTATAATGTTTGTGCAATTGGGTCCTCGAGATGGCAAGCCATTACCACTTCGACGGATAGCTGGAGTCCACCGTGACCGCTTCTCCGAACGTCAAGCCTCTGATAAGTTCTTCACATTTTCCACCAGCAAGGTGGTGGTTGCAGCCACCAAAGTCCTCCACCCCTTTTTCTCGTCTCTCGCTTTACCACCTTTGCCTTCCACATTATTGACAAAACTAGTTTCTTTTGATTTTAACAATATTGACTTTTACCTTTTTCAATGATAATAAAAAAAAATCATCCTAGCATACCACATCAACATGGTAAGGAGTTATTCAAGAAGGACTTGATTGAGAATGGGTGTAGAGTTAAGAGGAGTTGATTCCCAAAAATTTTGAAGGATCCAATTGCACATGCAACATAAGTTAGGGGGCTAAAAGTGAACTTAATCTTTGTAAATTACTTTTCCACTAGCAAGGGAACACCGGTTTGCTGGGGCACACAAAAATTTAACAACTAATAAGGAAAGTGCTAAAGTAATTGATAATGAGAATAGGAAAATGTATCCGTAAAAGTTCCAATATTGTAATATAACCTCTATCTATTGAAAACAAATAAGTGCCATTTTTCATTACAAATTTCAACCATCATATTTTGTAACATAACTGTCTTTTAAAACAAATAAGGTTCATTTTAGTCTTTCTAGTTTCTTTACATCAGTCCTTCACTCCTTTCTCGACTTTCTTCCAACAAAGATTCCGTTTTTTGCTCTTTTCGGATGGTAGTATTGAGGATAAAGTTTGGTTAAGGGTCAGTTAAATTCTTTTAACATTTTGTAATCTCTAGATGAACAACTCACACATACCATGGGCCTCCTATATATGTTTGATATTTTTTGAAGTAGTATACCAGAAATCATAGCTAAAGTTTATGCAGTAAGTGTAACCAAATATTTTTAGGGTTAATTCCGAAAAAAAGTACCAACTTTAGGTCGATGAACAATTCTAGCCCAAACTTTTTTTTGTCCCGTAAAAAAGCACTAATTTTCACTTAAATCCCAAATCTGGCCCCATTGACTTAGAACCATTGATTATCTAACTTGACTATTCCACCTTAGCAATAAATCCACGTGGCTTGCTGACTAAATTTAAAGCAATATTCATTGTCTTATTCTTTGAGCCACAGCTTGAAGAATAATGGTGAAACTGTTCGTCTCCTTCACTTCACCGGCAAATAAAAAATATCTCCAGATTGAATATCTCTGGTCAAACGTAATCTGAAGCTGACCACCACCTGTTGACAGACGCCATGGACGAGATTCGCCAAGCTCACTACCATAACCTTTTTTTCTCAAACAAGGGTGACTTCAGACACAAAGTCAACGGGGGACCAGATTTAGGATCATGACGAAAGTTAGTGATTTTTTATGAGACAAAAAAAAATTGAGGTCAGAATTATCCATCGACCTAAAGTTGGTGCTTTTTTACGGAACAAAAAAAAGTTCCGATCAGAATTGTCCATCGACCTAAAGTTGGTGCTTTTTTACGGAACAAAAGAAAATTTGGGCCAGAATTATCCCTAGACCTAAAGTTGGTGCTTTTTTATGGGACAAAAAAAAGCACAGGCCAGAATTATCCCTTGACCTAAAGTTGATGGTTTTTTTTTTGGAATTAGGCCAATACTTTCATTAACTCTGTCTATTTTGATGTGATATTGTTTTTACAATATCTTGTCAGTTTTTGCATTATATCACAACAAAAACACACACACACACACACATATATATATTAATTAACGCGATATGCCAAAAGAGAAGGTGCCAAGCTTCCACCATGATCGGCCACGTGTTGATTTTGTGGTTGGTCCGTCCGATCTTATAAATCTTTTATTTAAATTGAGTTTGCAAAATAATGGAGTAAGAAGTGCGCGATCTAGGTGGAGTCGGATCACTTTCGCAACCTGGAGGTTACAATTGCTCTTCTTGTTTTTTATTTTTTTGAGATGAGCCCGTCGAGTCGAGCCGAGAGGGGACAACTCATCTCTCTCTCTCCCATATCCAATAACAAAATTTATAAGTTAAAATAAATAAATAAAACAAGAGAAAGTCAATGAGAGCATTTTGACCACAAAAAAAAAAGACGGCATAATCCTCGGAAAGATTCGGATATGCCACTGGGATATTCTCCCCCGCCCGTCCTCGATTTCCAAAAACTCCTCCTTTATTATTATTTTGTCTCGTATTGATGGCCCTTACTTAAATTTCCTTGTATCTCGGTTAGGGCTCCTCTTGCTTGGAAGAATTTTGATCATCTGTTTTGCTGAGATTCATGGAAAATAGACTCGAGCTTCGACCGTTATCGATGGCTTTGCTAATGTAAAAAAGATAGAATCTTTCAAGGAAAGATCAAACCTTTACTGCGTTTTATTCACGCATTTAGAATACGGTTTGCTAATTCATGTAGATTAGTGAGAAAAATCATAAAAATTGCATCTTTAATTGTTACGTGGCATTCAGAATATTCATGATCACCTAGGCAGTTGCATAAATTAGAAGGAAAGATTAAAAGTAAGGACATCTCAGAAGCATGCTAGGTGACTTTCTTTTTCTTTCCTTTTTTTTTGGGTCTTGGCATGCTAAGTGACTTTGCATCTTTGATTATGTAAGCTTTGATTAATTCATGTTCATCTAAATTAATAGGGAAATTTTGGCCATATAGGGTATTCTCGACGTGTAAGGTAATTTTAGGGTTTTAACTAGCGTTTATAAAAAATTAGGCAAAAGAAAAGACAAAAAAATTAAATTAGAATTGCATCTTAATCGCACTTCGGTGAGTTATGCATCCTAGTATTGGCAAAAGGACACTATAAGTGCCATAACTTGTGTACGGAGATCACTTTGGTGCCATAACTTTTTTTCGGATCACTTTGGTGCCAAGTCGGAGGAAAAACGATCACTTAAGTGTCATAAGTTTTTTTTGGATCACTTCAGTGCTAAAATTTTTGAAAAACGATCACTTAAGTACTAAAATTTTTTAAAAATGATCATTTAAGTGCTAAAATTTTTGAAAAACGATCACTTAAGTGCCAATCTCCGGCGAGCCTCCGGCGAGCCACGTCAGCTTCAGAAATTAATAAAAAAAAATGCCACGTCGGATTTCCGGCGAAAAATTGTGTACGGCACCGGAGTTGGCACTTAAGTGATCGTTTTTCAAAAATTTTAGCACTTAAGTGATCGTTTTTCAAAAATTTTAGCACTAAAGTGATCCAAAAAAAACTTATGGCATCAAAGTGAGCGCCGTACACAAGTTATGGCACTTGTAGTGTTCTTTTGCCTCCTAGTATTAGATAGTTCTCGATATTTGATTCACGCGTGATGGCTCAGGCATGTTTGGCACTTTTAGACTGGGCATCTCATGTTTGTTTTAATCTAGTGCACGTCTACTTTTGGTTTATAGCTCACGGGAGTCCTATCCTGAGGCTTAATAATGAGGGTTTGTTAATTTTGCCCAATACCGTCCGGGTTCTTTATTTTCCTAGTACTTTATTTGCTTGATCTTTACTATCACGTGATTTAATATATATTGCTTGAACACCTATTCATGATCACCATTTCTTTACATGATTAGAGGATATAGGGAAAATAAAATCGAGAAGATTGCTTGCAATAATTTTTCACAAAAGAGAAAAGATACTGGCAACGGACGTTAGAATTATCTAGTATAACCAAGTTCTAGGACTCACAAATCTCTTGTTCGCAAGAGTAAGGCAAGCTCCTGCATCTTACTCAAGTTCCTAACCGGCCCATAATTAATTAGTGGCAGCTCCAAATTAAATTAAATTAAGTGATTGAATTAGAAAACCAAATTGCGACTAGCAGGGCTTGGGAGTGTCCATGCTACGTGTAGGCACCACCTCGAAAGAGGAACCCTTAGCGCTCACTTAACAATCCGTAGACATCCTCCAGATATCTCAACCTCGGGAGGGTTGCGACATTGCATATGAAAGTTTGTTACTTAAGTTCCTTTAATAAATGATGGTAACTGTTGGAACAGTTGGTAATTTTAAAAAGAATTGATAATTTTATATAAGAAAGTTGGTAAATTTAAGTCATTGGCGAGCTCCCAAGTAAATATTCATAAGCTATCAAAACCGTATGAAGTAATAAAATAAATGTTAGTAAGTAGGTTTCAATAAGAGTTGGCAGCTCAATCAACCTTGTGATAAATTCTTCACATTTTTCAACCATCACCAATCATCTCTGGTGGTGGTTGCAACCACCAAGTCCTCCACCCCTCCCCGCATCTCTCTTGCACTCCCTCCCTTGTGTTCTACATTTTACTTTCCTTTTTCTATAGATTAAAATTAGTTTCTTTTCATTTTAACATTATTGACTTTAACCTTTTTTTATAATAAAGAAATTATGAACTTAGCATACCACGGCTAACATACTAAGTGTTATTTAAGGACTTGATTTAAAATAGGGTAGAGTTAGAGGAGTTGATTAAAAAAAAAATTGAAGGATCCAATTTTGCACAAGCAAATTTGAAGGATCCAATTGAAGGTTGAGGCTGCAGATCTACTTTTGAAAGGTGATTTCTACGCGAGACGCAAACCTACTATTTTTTCCTGATGGGTAAGCAAGAGTTCTATCGATAAGTAAACAGAATCATCTTTTAAATGGTGATGAAGAATTATGAAGAGAAGAAAGAACGAAAAGACTCTTTTCCAAGTTTAGCAACTGAACCACAGTGGAAATCTTCATGGTCGTGAGTGTTTGAAGAGTACTTTATCCCAGAATCGATAATAAGCAAACCTCCATGATCTGATAAACACTATCGGACCACAAAATACCCAGAAGACAACCACGAATCCAAGCGGTATGCCCATGTAAAACCACTTCTTGCTATCATCATTGTCGTCGTCATCTTTGTCGCTTTGAGTTGGAAAACTATCTGCTTCTTCTGTCCCATTCATTGTAGTTGGGCAACTTTTGTTAATCGAAAGCTCGCACAATCCAAGGTTTCCTTCGAAGGAACTTTTGGGAAACGTGAGAAATTGTCCCATTGTCAGGATGCTTCCCACAAGTTGATTGTTTGAAAGGTTCAGGAACGAAAGGAAATTAAGATTAGCAAGCTGAGCTGGTATGGTTCCATTAAGGTAGTTCCATGATAGGTCCAACGACTCCAGCTGATCCAAACTCCCTAAAACAAGAGGAATCGAACCAGGGATGGCATTATGCAATAGGTTGAGGAAATATACCATGGGCGCACATGGTAACATTTATGTTCCAGAAATCAATTTCTGGCCAGAAATAGATTTTTCTATTTCTATTCCCCGAATGAGTTTCTAAGCAAAAATATGCGCATTTGATAACGACACAAAATTTTTCCCTTCCGAGCCGACGGTGGGGGGTGGAGGACGGTTGTCGGCAGTGGGAGGCAGCGGGCCGGTCGCAATGGAGGACGGCAACCGACGGCGGTAGAAGGTCGGTGCCGGGCAGCGGTCGGCGTCGGGCGATAAAGCAAGGCGGCCGGCGGCGGATAACAGCGGTGGGGGGCGGCGGGGGGCAACGGCGGGTGGCGCGAGGCGGCCGACGGCGGAGGACAGTGACCGGTGGTGGGTGGCCGCCGGTGGCAGAGTATAGTGACTGCCGCCAGTGGAGGGCGGCCAGCACGGGGTGGCGGCCTTTGTCGGGCAGCGGAGGACGGCGGCCGGCATTGAGTGGCGGAGGACGGTGGTCGGCGGCAAGAGGCAACGAGCGATGGACGGTAGCCGGCAAGCGAGAGGCAACTGGCAAGCGGTGGCCGGGGGCTTCCCAGTGACCGGCAAGTGGCGACGAAGGATGGCAGGAGGTGGCGATGGGTGGGTTGCGGCCGGCGTTGGGCGGCAGCGAATAGCGAAAAATGGCGGTGGGAGGAAGCGGTTGGAGAAGGATGCCGGCGACGGCGTCTGGCAGCCGACGGCGGCTGGCAGCCAACTGCGGTAGGCGGCCGGCGGCAAGAGGGTAGCCGGCCAGTAGCGAGGGCGAGCGATGAGAAGAGTTTTTATTTCTCATTTCTGTTCTATAAATAGAAAAATAGATTTTTTTTACTTCTGATTTCTGTTCCAAACCTATTTCTGGAATAAATTTTTTTTCCAGAAATAGAAAAATGAAATTGCGTTACCAAATAAATTTCTATTCCAAACTTGTTCATAGGAACAGAAAAATAGAAAAATAGATAAACAGAAATGATTTCATGCGCGCCCTAAATCTGGACTCATTTCACTTTCAAAATTACTAGCAAAATCCCGCAATCCTTTCCAACAAAATTACATCCTTTATTTAATATAAATTTTCAATCGAAAGAAAAAAAAAACCATATCATTAATTTCTAAGAAAAACGGAAAATAAACAAGTCCGCCTAAAATGCGGAGATTATTACTTGACATCTCTTTTGAAAATGCTTTTCGCTAATCTTATTTTACATCATAAAACAAATGGCATATTACAATTCAATTTTTTCTTTTCGCATACATTAACGATGTAGAAATTTGTTAAACGTATATAGATACCTAGCTTTTCACAGTAACATCAAAATGTATCTTTCGTATCCTATTTTTTTCATTAAATAAGTAGATTCAAGAGAAGAAATAAAATAATTTATTAACGTTTGAATGCAACTTCATTACAGAGTTTGTGAGTGAACACGTAGGAGGAGGAGTTGTGTTCTTATTGGAAGGCAGATGAACATGAGCTTCGTTGGATGGGATTTCAATGGGGCTGTGTTCGGTCTATTTCTAATCACATCGTATCATCAATTCTTCGGTCCCCATGCACGACTATCATGAGTTGACTTGACCTGGGGAATGCATATACATCAAGTCACTTGGTTGAGCCAGTGGTGGCCTTCATTGGTTCGATTGTAAATGCAAATTCTTGAATGATCTCGCAAAGGATGTCATGTTCGATATTGGCTCGAGTTACTTGACCGAGTAATTTGGGTGAGTGGCGAGATACCACCGGAATAAATGGCGCGTGAGATGGACAGGGATCAAGTGCGAGGACTTTGGCGGCCCTTGGTCCTTCCTTACGGCAACAGCTGCTTTCACTATATGTCTTTACCCTCGTTAACGCCTTTGTTCGCCTTGACTAGACAATGCAAAATTGTCGTTGCAGTGGTGCTCCTCGACGGGCTGATTTGTAAAATTCTGTATCAAGGAAACTAGTTGCACTATGAACTAACCAAATATCAAATAATATCTCTAGAATCTAATAATATCTCTAATAATATTTTCTAATAAATTCTGTATCAAGGAAACTAGTTCGCCTTAACTAGAGAAAATGCTGGTAAAGCGCTTAATTGTTTCCATCTTGAGCTTCGTTGGTCTCATTCTAGTTAAATCCATTTCTAATCGGGTTAAATATATTTCTTATCCTACCTTAAAATGTTCTCACTCTAGTTAAATCCATTTCTAATCTGGTTAAATCCATTTCTTATACTACCTTAAAATGTTCGTGGGATTGAGTCGCCGAGACGCCAAGTAATTATTACTTGGACGGTTAGCTGTAGTTCACCGCGATCATTTTCCAAGAAAATGATTATATTTTTCAGTTTTTGGCTGAGATCTAAAAATAAATTGGAAAGTATTTTCCGTCGTTTGGTAAGGAAAATCTCATTTGGTTGAAAATTGTTGACATGGACGCCGACCGTCCTACGTGGCACGGCTGCACTTACGTGGAGAATTTTGTAATTTTTCTAAAAAAAAATCGAATTTTTTAATTTTTAATTTTTAATTTTTCTTTTCTTTCTTTTTCTTTTTCCTTCTTCCTCCCCTGGTCGCCGAGCCTCGGCGACAGGCCACAAGCGAGGGCCGATCGCGCCGGCCTCTAGCGAGCTCGACCTCGCCATATCCGGCAAGGTCGACCTCGCCCAAGGCCGGCCCACGCCTATGGCCACTATGGCCAATTGCCGGCTGTTATCAAGGCCCGACAACCGGTGGAGGAAGAAGGAAAAAGAAAAAGAAAGAAAGAAAATATATAAAATATAAAAATATTTCGAAAATATATTTTGGCCGCGATGGACCCGGGCACGGGCATCGAGGACCCGGACTCGGCCTCGATATTATCGGGCCTAGCGTCTCGAGCCTAGCCTTGATGGACCCAAGCGAATCTGCCAGGGTCTCGGGCGCGACCTAGATGGACCCAAGCCTGGGTACCGGAGTCCCGGGCTTGGCCTCGATAGACGCAGGCTTGGGGGCCGAGGACCTAGCCCCGCTACCAAGGGCCCGAGAACGAGCATTGGGGTTTTCGTGCTCAAGCGCAGAGTTTTTTGTACAAGCGCCGATGCCTAGTCATATTTTGGAAAATGATTTCCAATTTTTTAAATAGGATATCATTTTCCTTAATTTATTAGTAACAAAACATTTTCTATTGACTCATTTTCCTAAACGATTCAAACGCCGGAAAATGAGGACAATATTTTTCGCAAAACATATGGAGCCTAAAACTTAAATTCTGAAAAATGATTTCCTTTTTAAATTCAGGAAAATGCATCTACAATATCTTTTTTTCTCATTAAATAAGTAAATTCAAGAAAAGAAATAAAATAATTTGCTTACATATGAATGCAACTTCATTAGAGTTTGTGAGGGAACACATCCAAGGAGGAGTTGCGTTCTTATTGAAACCCGAACTTCCTTGTACGTGATTTCAATGGAGCTGTGTTTGATCTCGTTCGTATCACATCGCATCATAAATTTTTTGGTCCCCACCCCCATGCGCGACTATCTTAAGTTGACTTGAGAATGCAAATCCATCAAATCACGCGGTTGAGCAAGCAGTGGCATTAGGTGGTTCTTCACAATTGATGCAAATCCTTGAATGGTCTCACTAAGGATGTCACGTCCGATATTGACTCAAGCTACTTGCCCGAGTTAATTCAGGCGAGCGGCCAACTACCACCAGAGTAAATGGCGAGTACTTTGGCTGCCCTTGGTCCTTCATGACGCGGCTACCGCTGCTTTCGGTCACCGTCCTTTTACTCTCAATTAAAGACCACCTTCACTGCAAACTTGACTTCGCTGGAGAACGCAAAATTGTCGTTTCGGTGGTGCTCCCCCGATGGGCCGATTTCTAAAGTTCTGTTTGCGACAAAAACGGAATTTGTTCCGTATGTGGTAGATACATAATGTCGGTAGCAAATTTAAAATATTAATGATAAGTAAACGGTGATCAGTAATTTGTTAATCTAATCGACTATTTATAAATCCCTAACGAAATGACAAGTTTACCGTCGACTGACCGAACAGTAGATAACCACTTCAGATTACGAGCGAGCGCGTAAGTATTTATAAGTTATTAATGAAATAGCAACTTTACCAATCACAAAACCTAATCATAAATTACCAGTTGGTTTTTTATTTTTACAAATGGACGCATCTCTGCTTGTAAGCTACCAATGAAATAGCAATCGATGAAATAATGATTTTACCACTCTCAAAACCCAATAGTAGATTATCACATATACAAGTGGGCCCATAAGTGTTTGTAAGTTACGAGCGGACTAAAAATTTCACCATCCGCCAACCTAGTTGTATATTACTCCTTATTTTACTTTGCACAAGTAGGCGCATAACTATTTCTAAGTTGACGATGGAATAACAATTTTACCATCCACAATATCTAATAATAGATTACCATTTGTTTTTAGATTTTATAAGTGGACGCGTAGGTGTTTTAAGTTACCGATGAAATAAAAATCTTACCATCCATAACCCAGAAGTAAATTACCACTTGTTTTAGCTTAAGTGGGTGCGAAACTATCCGTAGGTTATCAATGAAATAAAAATTTTACCATCCACAAACCCCAATATCAGATTATTACTTGTTTTAGATTTCAGAAGTGGACACGCAAGTGTTTATATGGGGAAAATTACCAAAACAGTCCTAAACGTATTGCAATTGTGCCAATTTAGTTTTAAACCTTTTTTTTTCCAATTCAGTCTTAAACAATTTGTATTTGTACCAATTCAGTCCATCTGGCCAAATTTGGTCGGACAGCGCTGGCGTGGCAATTTTTATATATATTTAGAATTTTATTTTTATTTTTAAATTTTCCTTTCTTTTCCTATTTTTATTTATTTTCTTTCCCTTTCTTTTTCTTTTCCTCCCTTCATCTTCAACCTCTAGCTGGTCACTGGTTCGGCAACGGGCTAGAGGAGGGGGCCGGCGAGGTCAGCCCCGCCGACCGCTGGCAAGGGCGAGCCTTGCCCACCCCTGGCGAAGCTCGACCTCGCCCAACCACTGGCGAGGCTGACGCAGCAACCGACAAGTTCGAGCCTCGCCTAGGCATGGCGAGGCTCGTCCTTGCCAATGACAGCGAGACCGACCTCGCCGGTCCCCGCCTCTGGCTGGTCGCTGGTTTTGGCGACTGACTAGAGGTTGAAGATGATAGAGTTACAAGAGCCGATACCCAAAAAAAATTGTTTTTGAACAATCCTATTCCACAAGCAACATAAGTCAGGAACTAGGGCTCCGTTTGTTTCGCAGAAAATGTGATATTTTTTGAAAATATTTTTCGAGAAGTCATTTTCCAGGGAAATGACAATATTTTTCAATTTTTGGCAGAAACCTGAAGATGAATTGGAAAATATTTTCCGTCGTTTGGTAAGAAAAATCTCATTTGGTCAGAAATTGATGACGTGGACGCTATCCTACATGGCATGACCACGCTGACGTAGACAATTTTTGTATTTTTCTAAAAAAATTCGAAATTTTTAATTATTTTATTTTTTATTTTCTTTATTTATCTTTTTCCTTCTTCCTCCTTCGATCACCAGGCTTTAGCGATAGGCCATAGGCAAGGGCCGGCCATATCTGGCGAGGTCAAACCTCGCCCAAGGCCGGCCCTCGCCTGTGGCCAGTTGCTGGGCGTTGCCGATGCCCGGCGAGCGGCGAAGGAAGAAGGAAAAAGAAAAATAAAAAGAAAGAAAAGAAAAAAGAAAAGGAAAGGAAAGAAAAAAGTACAAAATATTAAAATATTAAAAAAATTGAAATTTTTTTAAATATATTTTGGCCTCGATGGACCTGGGCACGAGCATCGAGGATGCAGACTCGGCCTCGATATTACCAGGCCTAGCGTCCCGAGCTCGGCCTCGATGGACACAAGCGCGGCGGCCGGGGTCTTGGGCGCTACCTAGATGGACCCAGGCTTGGGTGCCGAAGTCCCAGGCCAGACCTCGATGGACGCAGACCCGGGCGCCGAGGACCTAGCCCTGCTGTCAAGGGCCTGAAAATGAGCGTTGAGGTTCTTGTGCCCAAGTGTAAAGTTTGATACAAACGATGATACCTAGTCATATTTTGGAAAGCGATTTCAATTTTTTGAAGATGACATCATTTTTATAAATTTATTAGTAAGAAAACATTTTCCGTTAACTCATTTTCCTAAGCGATCCAAATGCCGAAAAATGAGGAAAATATTTTTCGTGAAATAAACGGAGCATAAAACTTAAATTCAGGAAAATGCATCTATCATATCTTTTTTTCTCATTAAATAAGTAAATTCAAGGAAAGAAATAAAATAATTTGCTTACATTTGAATGCAACTGCATTAGAGTTTGTGAGGGAACACATCCAAGGAGGAGTTGTGTTCTTATTGGAAGGCAGATGAACACGAACTTCATTGTACGGGATTTCAATGGGGCTGTGTTTGGTCTCATTCATATCACATCGGATCATAAATTTTTTGGTCCCTGCCCATGTGCGACTGTCTTAAGTTGACTTGAGAACGCAAATCCATCAAATCACGCGATTAAGCCAGCTGTGGCATTCGGTGGTTCTTCACTGTTGATGCAAATCCTTGAATGGTCTCGCTAAGGATGTCACGTCTGATATTGACTCGAGCCACTTGCCCGAGTTAATTCGGGCGTGTGGCCAGCTACCACCGGAGTAAATGGCGAGTACTTTGGCTGCCCTTGCTCCTTAATGACGTGGCTACCGCTGCTTTCGGTCACTGTCCTTTTACTCTCTCATTAAAAGATCTCTCATTAAAAGACCACCTTCGCTGCAAACTTGACTTCACTAGAGAACGCAAAATTGTCGTTTCAGTGGTCCTCCCCCGATGGACCGATTTCTAAAGTGTTGTTTGGGACAAGTAGATAACCACTTTAGATTTTACGAGCGGACGCGTAAGTATTTATAAGTTATTAATGAAATAACAACTTTACCTAGAGTTGCGTGTCATTCTAGATTAGTTTAGGGTAGTTTTTATCTTTACATGCAATGCATATAGACTTAAGTCATGGATTTTCCATGTCATTTAGGATTGCATTATACATAGTCTAATTTTCATTCAAAATAGAAAACCCAAAAATAAACACTAGCTGATTAGTGATGTTTGGTCAGTTTCTGTGGTGCAAATTATTTATTGTCTTGATTTCTCGGGTGTTAATTTCATTGATTGCACACTCGCATGATCACCTCACATGTTAATGATTTATGCTAAATCAATTCAAGCTGCTTATATAAATATTTGGGTTAATACCACGAAAAACCCCAAATTGGTACACCTATGATAAATTTACCCCAAACTAATTTTTTGACCACCAAAAATCTCAAAATTGTACATTTGTGACAAATTTACCCTCCGTTAGTTTCCCTTAAATTGGATTACAACCTCGAAAAATCACAAATTGGAACACCTATGTCAAATGGGGGGAAACCCCCAAACTTGTACACCCGTCAGCAACTCAGCAATTTGACGATAAAATTTAACGAAAACGAACGAAGGGTAAATTTATCACAGATGTACCGGTTTGGGGTTTTTAGTGGTATTAACTCTAAATATTTTTAAAAATAAAAGTGAAAGGTACCAAAAGCGTGTTAGAGTACTCTAGCATAACGAAATCCCCAAACTCATAATCTCTAGTTCGTAGGAGTAAAGTAAGCCTCCCGATACTTTACTTGGGTTTCTAATTGAACCACCAAAAATATAGTAGTGGCGACTCCTAAATGAAATCTTTTGCATGCTAAAAACTTGAATCAAGTTGCGAATTGACATAGGTTTGGAAGAGCTCAAGTTAAGTTTAGGCTTAGTAATATATTAGCCAACCCCTAAGTGGTTCGCCCAAGGGTTGGTCGTGACAGACTGCTGATGAAAAAAAGCCAAGGAAGAAAAGATGAGAGCATCTCTTTCCCCAGGACATCATTCCCTACTTTCTACAGTACAAGTTCCCTTCTAAAGAGCAGATATTCATATCGCTCCCATTTTATATCCACAAGGTTCATTGTAATCAGTACCTGAGTTTCTGTTTAATGTTCACTCTTGGGAAAATAAGGAAATTAAAGGTGGAGCTCTTAGACTCGTTTTCCTTTTACATTTGGACTGATCTTCGCAAATTAAGGAAAATGAAGACATCAGTCCGAGGAGATCACCAGCAAAACCAAGAGATCCGTGTTTCTTGGTCTCTACTTCTGCATTCTTTCACACATGTCAGATTTTTCTCCTTTAAAACAAGTTCTGGTTCTTTATTGTGCCTATTGAATTTTTGATTAATGGCGAACACAGAGAACTCTGATTTTCTCCTTTCAAACTCTGATTATCTAGTCTCGTGATTCAGAGCTAAGCTCCCGGGTACATCATTTCTGCCTTTGAAATTTATGTGTTGAGGTGTGGTTCATACTCCCCATCGACAGAAAGGCACAGGGGTCCCACTCCCCGGTGAGCGGGCGAGGGTCACGGGAGCAACAGTCACGAGCCCCGCTAGAGTACTTTTATAGTTTGAGCCTGGAAAAGGAAAGTTTCATAATTCAATCAAGCTTCCTATTTTGAATAGGTTTCCTAATTGAATGGTTTCCTAATTAGAGTAGGTTTTCCAGAAAGAGGTTTTCTATTTGAATCAAACTATTGTCTATATATAGTCTCTTCTCTTGTAATTAAGAGATGTAATAGAGAGGTGCGATATGCTAATTATAGTGGAATCATCTACTTGACGTAGCCCTAGTTTAAGGGTGAATCGGGATAAAAACCTTGTGTCTTGATTCTTTTTCACGCTTTTTTACTCTTTATTTTTTTGTGATTGTGCGACGAATCCTAACATCTGGTATCAGGGCAACGTTTAAGGTTAGGGTTTCTTGGTGAAGAGAGATCCGAAAAATCAAATCTTGGGAAGATATCGTCGGTTGATCAATCATGGATTGAAGTAGAGAAGTTCGGAGAAAAGAGTTTCAAGTTATGAAAATTGAAGATGAAGGCTTTGCTCGTGGACGGAGATCTGTGGCACGTGATCGAAGAAGAGAAACCCAAGGAAAAATCCACGGAGAAGGCAAAGGAGGCCGAGTCCACGTCTGACGAATTGAAGGCATGGAATAGCAGCGATCGGACGGCGCGAAGCCTAATCTGCCTATGCCTTGTAGATAACGTTCTAGTGAATGTGACCTCTGAGAAAACGGCGAAGGATCTCTGGACGAAGCTTGAAAACCTTTATCAGAGCAAGTCGTTCATGAGCAAACTCTTTTTGCGGAAGTGACTGTACAACCTGCGGATGAGCGAAGATGATTCTTTTTCTGCACACTTAAACGAGTTTAATACTATTTGTGGGCAACTTGCATCGATCAATGTCAATCTGGATGAGGAAGATAAAGCGTGTACTTTGCTGTGTTCATTGTTGAATTCATGGGAACATATAATTATTTCGATTGGCACAGGTGTTAGTGCATCATCCTTTGAGGGCGTTGTAGCTTCTCTATTGTCTGAGGAGATGAGGAGATCAGGTTTTGATAGTGCAACGCAAAAGGCTCTTTTCTTAAGGGGAAGGAACAGTGAATGATCCAAATCCAGATTTGGTAGTAGAAATAAATCCAGAGGAAGATCCAAAAGCCGATATCAATCGAAAATAACTTGTTAAAAGTGCAAAAAACCTGGACACTTGAAGAAAGATTGCAAAAGCAAAAGTGTAGGTCCAGAGAAACGAGATAAGGCATCATCCTCTTGTACAAAGAAGGATGATGACAACGGCACGGGAGATATGTAGCTCGTCTGCAATACATCACAGGGTGACTGCAATGCATGGATAATCGATACTAGAGCGTCTTTCCACATGACGCCTCATAGAGATTGGTTTTGCTGTTATGAGCCATATCAAGGAGGTATAGTGCGAATGGGGGATAACACAACACTTGATATTGTTGGTCGCAAAAAGACGAAGCTGAAGATGAAAAATGGGACAATCAAGAATCTTCTGGATGTGATGCATATTCCTGGTCTTACGAGGAATTTTATTTCTGTGGGAACTATGGCAAATGCTGGCATTACCTTCACTAGCGAAAAATATTCATGCAAGCTAACCCGTGGATATATGGTGATCACCAGAGGCGAACGGTATAGAAAATTGTGGAAGTTATTAGGAAACACAGTGATCAGCGGTGAGAGTTATATCTCAGAGCAGGTGGAAGAAGATCTTTCGATGCCATAGCATCGAAGACTGGGTCATATCAGTGAGAAAGGGTTGATGATCCTTACCTCAAAGAAGATGCTGGACGGAATTCCAAGCTGTTCTATGGGTTTCGGATTTTGTGAACATTGTTTACGTGGAAAAAATAATCGGGTATCTTTTGAATCTATAGGAGGGAGAGCGAAAGAGATTCTGGATTTGATCCACAGTGATTTCTTCGGGCCTACACCTGTAGCATCGTTTGGAAAATCATGGTATTATGTTACTTTTACATATGATTTTTCTAGATATGTGTGGATATATTTTCTGCATTAAAAAGATGATGTGTTTGAAAAATTTCGCGAGTTCAAAGCTTTGGTGGAAAATCAGTTTGATAGAAAAATCAAAGTTTTACAGACTGATAACGAAGGAGAATTCTGTTTAGCGAAATTTGATTAATTCCATGCGACCAGTGGCATTGCCAGGCAGAAGACAACGCCCTATACATCTCAGCAGAATAGGGTGGCAGAAAGGCTTAATCGGTCTCTCATCGAAAAGGCAAGGAGTATGCTAAGTGGTGCAGGTTTAGCAGGTAAATTTTGGGCGGAAGCAGTGGCTACCACGTGTTATGTGAAAAACGGATTTCTCACATCAGTTTTGAAGGATTAGACACCGTTTGAGGCACTGTTTGAAAAGAAGCCAAACATATCCCATGTTATAGTGTTTGGTTGTGAAGCATATGTACATGTGCTAAATGAAAAGAGGAACAAGCTTGAGAGCAAGTCAGAGAAGTGCATCTTCATTGGGTACAAAGATGGTGTCAAAGGGTATATGCTATGGAATCCTTATACTAAACATATCATCTACAGCAGGGATGTGGTGTTTAGAGAATCTACGACAAATCAGATTGTTCGCCAAGCTCTTAAAAAACCACAAACGGTTGAGTTAGATGTTGGTTTGAAGGAAGAGACAAAGGCTACACTAGCTGAAATAGAAAATTTGAATTCTGAAGCTGATGAGCCTAATGAGGCGAATGGTGTAGTAGATTCTGAAACCGAGTTTGAAGTTGAAGCACCACCTGAACTAGTCTTAAGAAGGTCCACACGAATGAGAAAACCACTTGAGAAGTATACCCTGTTTGCCAGCAATGAGAATTGTGCTCTGACTATTATTGATGATGATCCAAGTACTGTTAAAGAAGCAAGAAGCACGGAGGATGCCAAATAATGGGAGAATGTTGTGGTGCTGGAGAAAATTGACACACGGGTAAATAGTGCAAATTTTTCTACCAAGGCAGTGAGTGCAAAAAAATTTGAATGGTGTACAACTGTGTTGGGTCTAAAGAAGCATGTGGAGTATTCACCAAGTGAGAGAATATTGGGGTGTGGTTCATACTCCCCATTGACAAGAAGGCACAGGGGTCCCACTCCCCGGTGAGCGGGCGAGGGTTGCAGGAGCAGCGGTTCCGAGCCACTAGAGAGCTTTTATAGTTTGAGCCTGGAAAAAGAAAGTTTCCTAATGCAATTAAGTTTCCTATTTTGAATAGGTTTCCTAATTGAAGTAGGTTTTCTAATTAGAGTAGGTTTCCTAGAAAGAGGTTTTCTATTTTGAATCAAACTATTGCCTATATATAATCTTTTTATCTTGTAATTGAGAGATGTAATATAGAGGTGTGAGGTGCTAATTATAGTGAAATCCTCTACTGGACGTAGCCCTAGTTTAAGGGTGAACCAAGATAAAAATATCGTGTCTCGATTCTCTTTCTCGCTTTTTTGCTCTCTATTTCTTTGTGATTGTACGGCGAATCCTAACAATATGTTGGGATTTCGAGCAACGGCAGACTGCTATTGTTACTGTTCCAAGCTTGTTCTCCACTAACGTGATCCTCATGAGGTTGCGAAATTTTCAATGATCTCCTAAAGGATGTCAGGTTCGAAATTGGCTCGAGCTACTTGACCGAGTAATTCAGGCGAGTGGCCGATACCACCGGAAAAAATGGCACGTGAAATGGACGGGGATCGAGCGCGAGTTCTTCGGCAACCCTTGGTTCGGCTACTGCCTATTTCATTTGCTCTGTTGTGACCGTCATTAAGGCCTTCTTCGTTGCTTACGCATATTATCATCCCAAGAATTAACCAACCTCAACAACTCAATTTTAGAAACATATTTAGAGAAATCTTATCAAACCAATGAAATTTGTGACATGCCCGATTTCATTTCTTGATATCGCTTCAATTGCTACTCGTAATTAGTTTTAAATTGCTTAAAACTTGCATCTTCATTGCAGTTAGATCATGTACTACCACATGGAACTACTCCATGACAGACGAAGAGCATCATATTAACACTAGGATTTAACATTTCCAGAGAACTTACAAAATGTTATTGCATATGCAGATCATAGTTTTCATACAACATGATAGTTGAATTGAAAGCAGCAGTAATCACTAGTCAGACCAATGATGAAGTGAACCAGTCGACCAGGCCCAACTTCAAGCCCATGAACTGAGCAGGAATTCGAAAACCTTTCGGGATTGAAATTTTCATACCCAAACTTTCCATGCACCTTCTTAGGGCTAGGAAGATTGCACCATTGGTCCAGTTTGGCGGGCACATGCTTGAAGAATCTTCAATTTTTATCCAAACTTGAAGAACTTTTTCAATTGAAGGACTATCCTACAATAGACAATTATGGAGGGTAAAACATTGAACATACTACAATCAAGCATATCGATCAAAGGACATGCAATAGTTTTCAGTTGACTTGACTAGAAAATGCAAAATTGTTGTTTCAGTGGAGCTCCAAACTCCGTTTTATTCATTTTATCTGTGGACGGGAATTACGTACGTGGATGATAAGTAAAAAGTCATCGAATGTTGATTCGATTAATCATTTGAAATTAACGATAAAATAACAATTTTATCATTGACAAACTCAATGGGATATTACCAATTTTTATTTAGATTTTACAAAGGACACGTAAGTAAATGTTGCCAATGAAATAACAACTTTATCATCCACAAATCTGATAGTGGACTAACACTTATTTTTATTTTTTACAAGTGGGTGCATAACTGTTTGTAAGTTACCAATGAAGGAACAATCTTACTATCCACAAACCCAATATGGGAAAAGTACCAAAAAAGTCATAAACCACTTGCATTAGTACGAATTGAGTCCTAAACATTTCAATTTGATCAATTTAGTTCTAAATCTTTTACATTTTGTGCCTATTCACTTCATCCGGTCAATCTTAACTTGAAAAGGCTTATGTGGATTCCAAGTCAGCGTCGACCGGCCTTGCTGGCACTGACATGGATGCCGAAGTGTGAAACGGCGTCATTTAACTTACAAAATTTATTTTTTTTTGTTCCCAAAACGCATCATTTTCTTCTTCCCAATATGGAAGACCATTGTCGCAGACGCTAGTGGCCTTGGCTCATCTTCGCCCCAAAATTATCAGCAATTTGCACTAGATTTAATCCCGTCTTGTCGATTCCCTCAAGCCAAGTCGTTCTTCCATCAGTTGCCTTCATTAATCAAGCCCCTCTCGACTGATGCCTTCATCCGTCGCAATCCTAGAGTCGCCCATCTTTGTCAGCGAAGACCCGATTCGCCCATAACCTAGTTGAGACCCGATTCGTCCATCACAATCCGCAACAAACACGAGCAAGCATTCTGGTCCTGCTTATTGTGTTGTCAGCAATGTTGAGCGGCAACTCCACATGGTGGTCCTGAAATTAGCAAAGAACGGTGAAAAGTATGTTGTCGTGCTCCCAAACTGTGTGTCTTGTCCTTGTCTTATTTCATATAATCCATTTGCCTTGGCTTCTTCAAGTGTGATTTAGTTTTGACTAGTAAATATATAACTAGAACATTTACGGTTATAAGTCACTAATATTGTTGCAAAATATCGTCATAATACATGACCTGTAGGGAGCGCAAATTTACTGTCGTTATTTGAAACTTTGATGAGTGGTATTAAAAATTTAGTATTGAAAGGAACATTATTTTTATGGCCAAACGAAATGTTAAAAACTTCTTTGTGATTATTAAACGACTCATCATGATCGAGACACACAAGAAAACAGCCGCCCTTCCCTTGTCTCAACATGGTGAGTTCCCTCTTGTAATGGTAGTCGCAAGCTCATAGAGCAAATGAATGATTTTAAGGATGCATTTGTTTTATGAAAAACTCAAAATTTATAATACATTTTTCATGAAATGATTGCTTAAGTTGAGAATTGTGAATGAAGAGAAAAATAATATTCTATATATGTTCTAGTGAATAGTACACGAGCCTATTTATAGGCTTTACATAATAATGACTATCTAAAGTAACAAATAAATGAAGATATGCAGAATCACAGAATAATAAACAGAATCACGAATATCACAAATATATATCTCTAACATCCCCCCTCAAACTCAAGATGATATGAAAGATGTCAACTTGAGTTTGGAGAATAGATCCAGAAAACGCCCAGGTGGATGTATCTTGGTAAAGACATCGGCAGTGTATTCAGCGGAGGAAGTAGATACAAGTCGAACGGTGCCACGAAGAACATGATATCTAATGAAATGACAGTCTATTTCAATGTGTTTGGTACGTTCATGAAAAACATCATTATGTGCAATTTGAATAGCACTCTGGTTGTCGCAATGAATGACCATTCCGCTATGATGACGCACTCCCATGTCTTCAAGTAGCCACCGTAACCATAATAACTCCGATGTTGTATCAGCAAGAGTTCGATATTCTGCTTCTGTACTTGAGCGAGCAGCAGTGGTTTGTTTCTTGCTACGCCACGAGATAAGTGAGTTGCCCAAAAAAAAACAGTAACCTGTAGTGAAGCGACGATCTTGAAGGTCACCAGCCCAATCAACATCAGAATAAGCTGTCAACTCCAAGGTAGAGTGAGCAGAAAAAATAAAGACCATGAAACAACGTACCCTTGACGTAGCCAAGAATTCGAAGAACCACAGCAAAATGAGTCGTACGAGGCGCGATCATGTACTGACTAATAATATGAACAGCGTAAGCGATGTCAGGACGTGTAACGGTGAGATATATAAGACTACCAACCAATTGTCGATAAAGTGTAGGATTCGGAAGAAGAGTTCCATCTTTGTCATTGAACTTTGCATTCGACTCAATGGGTGTAGAAGAAATCTTGTTATCAGTGAGCCTAGCTAAAAAAATAAGATCAGTGGCATATTTTGCTAGAGACAAATAATAACCAGAAGCATTAGACGCAACCTCCAAGCCTAGAAAATAGCTAAGTCGCCCAAGATCTTTCATTTCGAACTATTTACTAAGATACTGCTGGAGTTTGATAATGCCGATCCGATCATCGCCAGTAATAATCATATCATCCACATATAAAAGCAGTATAATGTACCCACGATGCGAGCACCGAACAAAAAGAGCATGGTCATAAGAACTGGATTTAAAATCAAGAGATTCCATAGTTGAGCTAAATTTGGAGTACCATGCACGGGGAGCTTGCTTCAATCCATACAATGTCCGACGTAATTGGCACACTTTATTAGATGAATGAGAGTATCCAGGAGGAGGTACCATATAAACTTCTTCTGTGAGATCGCCATTAAGAAATGCATTTTTAACATCCATTTGAAATGGAGGCCAACATTTAACAGCGGCAATAGCAAGAAGACTGCAAACAGAAGTAAGACGAGCAACAGGGGCAAAGGTCTCATCATAATCAATGTTGTACTCCTAAGTAAAGCCTTTTGCTACTAGCCGAGCTTTATAGCGATCCACTGTACCATCTGCCTTGGTTTTAATTTTATATACCCATTTGCTACCGACAGCAGACTTACCAGGAGGTAAGTCAACCAAATCCCATGTGTGATAGTTTTCCAAGGCTTGCAACTCATCTGCCATTGCTTGCTGCCAAAGAGGATTAGTACTAGCTTCTTTATAGGTGCAAGGTTCGTGAAGAGAAGCAATGATAGAGTAACGATGATAATCACGAAGATGAGCCGGAGGTTGACTTACTCTGGTGGAACGATGAACAGAAGTAGATGGAATGGTTGAAGACATAGGATCCTCGGTTGGGGCAGACATGTCAGAAGTTGCTGAAGTGGGATCGCCAGATGGGCCTGCACCAAGATGAGAAGAAGACAATTGTGGAGAGGAAGATTCACAAGTTGATGGTTGTCGCGACCTCCCCGAACCGAAAGGTTAGGCCAATAGGTATTTGTCGATGGATGTGAACAACGATTGATTCGTTCGAAAGACAAACCAAATGGTTCATTAATCCAAAGACTAAGGCACTCCCAAGCCTCATACCTCGTGCAATGAGAATTTTCTAATTTACGCATTTGAATGGAGTCGCCACTAGCCATGATCAAGGGTCGGCTAGAAACCCTAATCGAGACGCAGGAGCGTCGTCTCGATGCGTGCGAAAACCAGAGATTCCAAAATTCGGGGACTTGATTACACTAGCGATCTAACTAGTGCCCTTTCGGTACCTAAACTTGAACGTTCGCAAACTAACGTACCGGGCAGCCTATCGAAAAGCCTAAAGCTCGTCCTAACCATGCTAAAAATGGAAAATAACAAACAATGTATTTAAAGTGCACAACCAAAATAAACAACCAGCGACCTATCATCGTCTCTAGAAAGGAAAAGGCAATCAAAAGCCCCAAGGTAAAGCCCTAATGGCTTGTCCGATTTTTAAGAATTTTTTAAAGGATTTTCTCAATTTTTACGAATTTTAAACTAAGCCCACAATGAAATTAAAACTAATATCTAGTGAAATCAAGCCCAAAAAGTGATTTTTGAACATTTCCTAATTTTCTGAATTTTTTGGAATTTTTGGAATTTTTCCAAATTTTTTAATGTTTTTGAATTTTCTGATTTTTTTAATGTTTTTTAGATTTTTTTTAGATTTTTGGGTTTTTTAAACATTTTCGAATTTTTTTGGAATTTTTAATATTTTTTATTTTTTAAATATTTTTTTGAATTTTTGAATATTTTTAAGAATATAATAATTCCGGACCGGGTCCCCTGACCCGATCCGCCCGACACCTGACCCGGGATCCGCATTCCCACTCCTTTTCTATTTTTTATTCTTTTCTTTTGATTTTCCTTTTCTCTTTTTTTCTTTTTCTTTTGTTTCTTTACTTTTTCTATTTGTTTATTACTTTTTCCTCTCCCTCTTCTCTTCTGCCATGCACTTCTGCCATGCACGTTCTTTTCTTTCCCAGAACCCCCTTTCCCCGAGAGCTTCCCTCTTACACCCGGAGTTTCACCTCCGGCCACCGAACACCACCGCCAGCTGTCGACCTCCAACGACGACGGCCACCCCTCGTCGGTCGTCGCGCCACCGCCGACGGCCACTACCCGACTGTCACCGTAACGATTCCGGCGACACCGTTATCACCGAAGAGACATACCAACTCAAACACCGCTCTAGCAAAATAAACAGCCAAAAACCAACACATGCACGCTAAAGATGAGGAGGAACACGCTGGCTAAGGCGGCCTCAAGCCGTGGGCTTCGTCGATGCGGGAAAATCTCTCCGGTGGGAGGATGCGTATGTCAGACCAACTCGGACGATGCACGAACAGTGGCATAAAAACACAGGAAAAATACCAGATCAGGCACGAAATATCAATCCAAGCTCGAACGAAGCATAAAATGAAGATTACATAGACGGATCTTGGTGATATTGGTCTCGGCCTTCGTTCAGACATTTTATCAAACAAGTGGTAGGCGAGTTCGGATAAAGGCTTAAAACTGGTCGTGAACGTGGTTTTTGGCTCAAATGTGATATGTAAAGTTCTAAACAACCATATTACACCAAAGAGCTATTTCATTTTACAAAAAGACTTTAAAAAATCACCACGACCAGATTTGACACTCCAAGCTTAAACTGTTTCGCTGAGACACTTTATCAAACATGTGCGGTACAACCGAGGAATGGGGTTACAGATCCGATTTTAGCAAAACTCATGGCGTGTTCTCAGTGTGAAACGTTTAAAACAGCTTCTTTGAGTATCAAACGAGCACGAGTATCCATCAATGGGGGCCGGGCGACCATCGAGATAGGCTCGATGTGCCCGGCATCCGAGAGGCAAGGGAAAAACAAGGGAGGCGCGAGTCTCACCTGGTCGTGAACGGCACGGAATCAACAATGGTGACGAGATGCGCAGCTGACTCAGCTCGTTTGCGGCAACTAAGCGCGATTTCTTCGATGATTTGAGATCGAAACGGACGCTCTCGAAAAGAGGCGTTCGTTTAAGTGGATGATTCAAGGTGACGGGTGAGCGTCCGAGAGGGGGACGAAATTTGCCGGTCACCGGGAAGGGACCGGAACGCTCTCGTCGAAGAAAGACCCCTCTATCAAGCCGAGCTCTTTCTCTCTTTTCTCTCCTCCCTGTCTCTGTTTTTTCTTCTCGGTAACTTCCACTGTTCTTCCTTTTCCTTCTCCATCTCCTATCCCCCCCGTTCTCTCTTTAAGCTCCTCAAGCTTTATCCTCCCTGTTCTCTCTCCAGTCAAACTTTCTCTTGACTCTCCCTTTGCATGTGCAGACTGTAGTTTTTCCTTTGTCGTGTGTCTGCGAATGGAGACCAAAGAGAGAGAAAGAAAGGCCTCCCTCTCAGTCCATGAAAGAGCTCCCCCTTTTGTCTTTTCCTTCCTTTTGCTGCGCGTGCAGAGGGAGAGCTGTCCTTGGTGAAAATCCTCTCTTTTGTCTTCTCTCTCGGAACTCTCTCCCTCGGAACTCTCCCTCCTCTGTGCCTCTGCCCCCTGCTCTGGCTTCTGCATTCTGCTTCTGCGTTCTCCTACTGTTCGTCTCCCCCGTACGCTTTAAAAGCGTTGACTGGGGGGAGAAGAAAGGGCGTGCGGGCCGGGCCGACGGGAAAAGGGCCGGCCCGTACGGAACATGCAACAAAGGAAAGAAAGAAGAGATGGGCCGCATGAAAGAAAAGAAACAAAATGGGCCTACTGACCTGGCCCGGAATTTTTTTTTATTTTTTATATACGAATATGTCCTAATAGGCCCTATTAATGCAAATGTGCTTAATGTCTATATGCCATGGAATTTAATGAGAATATTTTTGGTTTAGGGGTTAAGAATTAAACCCTAATTTTTTTGCGATAAAACCCTAAATGATTTGGGCAAAATTTAGGCGTCAACAGCTGCCTCTCTTTGAAGAGGAGCTCGAAGAGGTTCCTTTCAAAGATAAGAAACACTTAAATTTTGTTTATAGAGGGCATGGGAAGATGCATGAGAGATGATTGGATTTTTTTTTTTTGGTTGATACCTACCATACCGTGTAAGAATGGGCTTTTGGCTAAATAAAGTCTCGCCATATAAAGAAATAAACTCTAGGCTATGAAAGCTCGCCAGGTCGATAAGGTGTTATGGGCTGCAAAAGTACACTGTGCAAAGAAAAGGACTCTGGGCTGCGAAAGCTTGCCAGGTCGAAGGGGTGCTCCGGGCTGCAGAAGCTCACCGTACAAAGAAAAAGACTCTAGGCTGCGAAAGCTCGCCAGGTCGAAGGGGTGCTCCGAGCTGCAAAAGCTCACCGTCCAAAGAAACGGACTCTGGGCTGCGAAAGCTCGCCAGGTCGAAGGGGTGCTCCGGGCTGCAGAAGCTCACCGTGCAAAGAAAAAGGACTCTGGGCTGCGAAAGCTAGCCAGGTCGAAGGGGTGCTCCGGGCTGCAGAAGCTCACCGTGCAAAGAAAAGGACCTTGGGCTGCGAAAGCTCGCCAAGTCGAAGGGGTGCTCCGGGCTGCATAAGCTCATCGTGCAAAGAAAAGGACTCTGGGCTGCGAAAGTTCGCCAGGTCGAAGGGGTGCTCCGGGCTGTAGAAGCTCACCGTGCAAAGAAAAAGACTCTGGGTTGTGAAAGCTCGCCAGGTCGAAGGGGTGCTCCGGGCTGCAAAAGCTCACTGTGCAAAGAAAAAGACTCTATATTGACATTTAGGGACTAAAACCCTGTAAACGTCGGAAATTCCACCTAGGGATTAAAACCCTATGAGCAGCTAAGATCCCGTCTAGGGACTAAAACCCTATGAACGGCAATAGGAACAACACCTTGAAGGAACGCCTAGGGACTAAAACCCTATGAACATCTAAGATTCCGCCTAGGGGCTAAAACCCTATTGAACGGCAAAGGGAATAAAACCCAGAAGGAACGCCTAGGGACTAAAACCCTATAAATGTCGAAGATTCTATTTAGGGACTAAAACCCTATGAATAGCTATGATCCCGCCTAGGAACTAAAACCCTATGAACGGCAATAGGAACAACAGCTTGAAAGAACGCATAGGGGCTAAAACCCTATGAACGTCAAAGATTTAGCTTAGGGACTAAAGCCCTGTGAACAGCTAAGATCCCGACTAGGGGCTAAAACCCTATGAACGGCAATAGGAATAACACCTTGAAGGAACGCCTGGGGACTAAAACCCTATGAACGTCTAAGATTCCGCCTAGGGGCTAAAACCCTTTTGAACGGCAAAGGAAATAAAACCCAGAAGGAACGCCTAGGGACTAAAACCCTATAAATGTCGAAGATTCTGTTTAGGGACTAAAACCCTATGAACAGTTATGATCCCGCCTAGGGACTAAGGCAATAGGAATAACACCTTGAAGGAACGCCTAGGGACTAAAAACCCTATGAACGTCTAAGATTCCGCCTAAAGGCTAAAACCCTATTGAATGGCAAAGGGAATAAAACCCAGAAGGAACGCCTAGGGACTAAAAACCTTATAAACGTCGAAGATTCTGTTTAGGGACTAAAACCCTATGAACAACTATGATCCCGCCTAGGGACTAAAACCTTATGAACGGTAATAAGAACAACAGCTTGAAAGAACGCCTAGGGGCTAAAACCCTATGAACGTTGAAGATTTAGCTTAGGGACTAAAGCCCTGTGAACAGCTAAGATCCCGCCTAGGGGCTAAAACCTTATGAACGGCAATAGGAACAACACCTTGAAGGAACGCCTAGGGACTAAAACCCTATGAACGTCAAAGATTCCGCCTAGGGGCTAAAATCCTATTGAACGGCAAAGGGAATAAAACCCAGAAAGAACGCCTAAGGACTAAAACCCTATAAATGTCGAAGATTCTGTTTAGGGACTAAAACCCTATCAATAGCTATGATCCCGCCTAGGGACTAAAACCCTATGAACGGCAATAGGAACAACAGCTTGAAAGAACGCCTAGGGACTAAAAACCCTATGAACGTCTAAGATTCCGCCTAGGGGCTAAAACCCTATTGAACGGCAAAGGGAATAAAACCCAGAAGGAACGTCTAGGGACTAAAACCCTATAAATGTCGAAGATTCTGTTTAGGGACTAAAACCCTATGAACAGCTATGATCCCGCCTAGGGACTAAAACCCTATGAACGGCAATAAGAACAACAGCTTGAAAGAACGCCTAGGGGCTAAAACCCTATGAACGTCGAAGATTTAGCTTGGGGACTAAAGCCCTGTGAACAGCTAAGATCCCACCTAGGGGCTAAAACCCTATGAACGGCAATAGGAATAACACCTTGAAGGAACGCCTAGGGACTAAAACCCTATGAAAGTCTAAGATTCTGTTTAGGGACTAAAACCCTATGAACAACTATGATCCCGCCTAGGGACGAAAACCCTATGAACGGCAATAGGAACAACAGCTTGAAAGAACGCCTAGGGGCTAAAACCCTATGAACGTCGAAGATTTAGCTTAGAGACTAAAGCCCTGTGAACAGCTAAGATCCCGCCTAGGGGCTAAAACCCTATGAACGGCAATAGGAACAACACCTTGAAGGAACGCCTAGGGACTAAAACCCTATGAACGTCTAAGATTCTGTTTAGGGACTAAAACCCTGTGAACGGCAATAGGAACAACAGCTTGAAAGAACGCCTAGGGGCTAAAACCCTATGAACGTCAAAAATTTAGCTTAGGGACTAAAACCCTGTGAACCTTTTGAAATCAGGGTTTCGGAAAAGACCCATAACCTTTTGAAATCGGGGTTTAAGGGAAGACCCGGAACCTTTTGAAATTAGGGTTTCAGGAAAAGATCCAGAACCTTTTGAAATCGGGATTTAAGGGAAGACCCGGAACTTTTTGAAATCGGGGTTTAAGGAAGACCTAGAACCTTGTAAAATCGGGGTTTTAGGAAAGACCCAGAATCTTTTGAAATCGGGGTTTAAGGTAAGACCCGAAACCTTTTGAAATCGGGGTTTCAGGAAAGACCCGGAACCTTTTGAAATCGGGTTTTAAGGGAAGACCCGGAACCTTTTGAAATCGAGGTTTCAGGAAAGACCCGGAACCTTTTGAAATGGGGGTTTTAGGAAAGACCCGGAACCTTTTGAAATCGGGGTTTAAGGAAGACCCAGAACCTTGTGAAATCAGGGTTTCAGGAAAGACCTAGAACCTTTTGAAATTGGGGTTTAAGGTAAGACCCGAAACCTTTTGAAATCGAGGTTTAAGGGAAGACCCAGAACCTTTTGAAATCAGTGTGTTATGCAATAAATGCATAAACCTTTGCATTGCGTGGTTTAAGGACAAACGCACAAACCTTCAGAAAGCGCGATCTCACATGGGGAAGACTTCTTATGTAAGAATGGTTTCGGGCTGTTAGAGCTTGCCGTACATGTCGATCAAAAGATTCCAAAATGGATACTGCACATTTGACAGAATGTGTTATACCAAATGCTCTAGTAATAAAGGCATATCAGGCGAGATAACGTCATGAGAGGCCATATCAAAATGGTATCATCAATGAGAAAGCATTGATTGCATGAGCAATTCAAGCTAGTTTCGATTGTTTGAAAAGCATTCAACATCCTTCAATATCGCAAAATTGCCTTTAGGCTTGAAAGACGCCATCTATCATCAAATTCCCTTAGGAGACAAATCTTTATCAGAAAAGACCTCAGTCCATGAAAAGAGTTAGTTAAATATGCCAAACAAGAGCTCCTTAATCGGAAAAGGGCTTCTCACATACTCTCAAGAAGGCTGCTTGATCTCATCTATTAATGTGGGAAATAGTCTGATCACTCAATATACCTCACATGACCGCTGTCGAGGGTTTTGAGAATCATTCGCAATAAGTACACATTGACCAATCTAAAAGGTCTTTTAAAGGACCGTAATGTAGGTTTGGTCACGGTTTCAACAATGGATGAGCATTATCGGCTAAGGAATGAAATAATTGTCAATCAGTATCTCCATCAGGTCTACAAGTCAAGAAACCTTAAGATGAGATAAGATAACTTTGCCCCCACTTCTTCAAGCGATAGCTTGTTTGGGAATCCAAATTTCTGCTTAGACCATCCCAATCCGAAGAGACTTTGGAGAAAGTTATAACATCGATTTGTGTAAAGGCTCGAAAGGCTCAGAAATTTCCAAAAGGGATTCAAAAGTTGGTGATCACCATGGCATCATTACCATATCATCCAATCTTTTCGAGGACACTTGACTTTTGAAATCCAATTTATCTCGAAAGTCCATTGACTAATCATTTCAATACAAGAGCTTCGCTCTTTTCTCTAATGACTTTTGCATTTGCAATGATTTTCTTTTCATGCAGGCATTTTGCTTTTGACACTTTTTCCTCACAAAAAAATTCTTCTATTGATGTTACTTTTTCTCTCTCTTTTTTTTAATGGGCATTGGCCTTGCTTTTACTAGGCACACTGCTTTTTCATGCCCCCTAGTTTTCATTTGACTTTTGATTTTTTTTTTAGCTTTTAGGACTTTCGAGATGTTTTTCACATTGTCTCACGAGTATCCATTGTCTTGATAAATCACATGCTTTGTCCCAGAATAGGGAGATAATCACCACTTGGGCTTTAGAAATGAATATTCAGGCTCAACTTGGCTAAACAAAGAGTATGAGTGTTTGGGTAGAGAAATGAATGCTCTTCCTCATTTTGGGATGTTTCGAGCTTCCACAAGGATTCACCTGAAGTTACCACAAAAAGATTGATACCAGTGAGAGTAAAAAAATCTTTCTCGCCTTTTCACCAAACGATGTTAACCAAAATCTCCAAATTTGCCCCAATTGTGGGGTGATTCTTGACAGGGTATTTTGAGAATTCTTCACATTTAAAGGCTCAAATGGGCTTAACTATGATCACCTGTAGTGTATAGGATATAAGAAGGAAATGCCTTTTTTCATTTCGATCTGTATACTATTCGCGAATGAATCTCTCATCCTTAAACAATACGAGTTTCTCTTTTTCGCTCCTCTCAAAGTGTTTACAGGACGTGTTTGGGAATGGTTTGCATTTCTTCATCTTAAGTGTTTGTGTTTCTCACTTGGCATAAGTAACATCTCCCTTTTACTTCATTGAGATCATCATGAATTGATCAATCTCCACAGGAAATTTTGATTCAAAATGAATGATCCGCCAAGCATCAAGGCAATTTTTGGATAAAGACGATATTCAAAATTTTCGTGAAAAGTTTGCTTTCACAATTCTACTTTTGTGCTCTTTTCTCAAATACATCAGAAACTCCCCCATTTTTTCGTGAAGAAAATTTTCATTTGAATTTTGGAAGAAGGGTACTTACCTGCGGCGTGGCGACTTGGTAATCCTGTAAAGAATAAGAAAGAATGTGTTAGTTAAGGACCCTTTAGGGATTGGAAAATTAGGAACGATACAACATTACCCCTCGTTTGCATTTGTCCTTCAGGTCTTTAATGCTTCCCTTCATTTGAATTTGCATTCGTAAGTGTTTGACAACTCCTTTCATTTGAATTCACTTCCTTGTATGTTTGGCGACTCCCTTCATGCGCTTTTGTTCTTCGGGCGTTAACATTTCCTAAACGAATGATTTGGCCTCATCGTGTTTCTTTTGTTGGAGATGTTGCTCATGTGGTCAATGCACGCCCTTTTTGTGCTGAATCGAATGACTCCGCTTTATCATGCATCATGGATGAGGGTTACTGCCCTTTCAGTGACCTGCCCTGTTTATCACCCTGCAAAAAGGAAATGGAACATGTTATCTCCATTCTCGATTGAACTTAATTTAGGAACGATACATCCTTTTGTGCTAAATTGGATGGTTTTGTCACGATTTGTTGACGGGAGGTGTTGCCCCTATGATCAGATATACTCCCCTTCAATGTGTATGGCCTCATCATGCTTTCTTGGAAGAAGTTGTTGTCGCCATGGCCAAACACATTATTTCATCTGCAAAACGAGAGATGGCACAAGTCATTTCCATTTTCAGTTGGACTAATTTGGGAACGATATACACCCTTTTCTTTTTGGGACGACGCAGTTCTGGACTAAGTTGTCCTCATCGTGCAATCCTGTTGATTCTCGGGAATTTGCCTTACATCAACTCTTTTTTGTCCTCACGAATTCTACACAAGGGGAGGAACAAGTCATTCTTTAAATAAATCGAATTTAACTTGGAACGATTACAACCTTTTACTCGGGGGCACCATTTGATGGTTGATTCTTGCTCATGTACATCCATGCCTTGAAGGATCATTTCGAGAACCACCAATAATCATCTCCACGCTGGATTAAATGCCGAGAAGCTATTTGAAGGCGCAAAAATTGCGGCTACTAATGCTCAGCAATTCCAAATGGATCATAGCTCATTCCTCTTCTTGTCTTTTGACAATATCGTTTGGATAGTCCGCATCCATATATGTGGACCCGTCAAAGAACTTCCCATGAGTTATAGATGTCACTAACCCAGGAAGTAACCTTGGTGCCGAGGAATCTTCGCACATTTCTTCTTTTGAGAAGATTGTCAAATTGATATGAGATTCTCCAAGATGAGAAATTTTTGTGGACTCTGCTCTGAGAACAAAAGGGATTACTTGAAGCACAAATTTTAAGAGCATTTCTTTATCCACGTTGACGATTGAAGAAAGAAGTGGATTCACAAATGTGACCCTAAGGTCAAATTTCAATTTTAGGAATGTTCAGATGTCATCCCTCCTCGGTCTCATTTCCCGAAAATGGTGAAGCGTAAAGGCTTAGTGGATTCTTGAAATGGAGCTCTTTATGAACACTAGGATATCATCGGCTATGCCAAGAGTCACAAGTCCTTCCATCCTTCATCAGTGGGAGACTAGCCTTTTCCATATTGCTTCAAGGCAAGCATGAGAGATCATGATGATCTCTTACCATTAATCAAATTTGCAATCTCCGTTTTTAAGCTCCCAACCATTGGCTCGAATTCTGGAAATATAATCAATTAAAGCTGGTCTTCACTTGTGTCGGGGATCCCTATCAGGCATAATGTCGTGGTGCGTATCTGACATTCACACCTGAGAAGCCTTCTTCTGATGTCCACGATTGCTAGTAGCGGAAAGTTTCCCCGGTTTACAATGTCCAGAGAGACCTCAACAATGAAAATTATTCCTCCAATCTTGTGGTTCTTTGGAGCAACAAAATGAGAAACTTTCTGATGAAACCATCGTGGAATCTCACTCCCAGCGATATTCAAGTTGTCCAAATGCTTTGGAGCAACCTTTTCAATTCTTCTCTTCACTGCTAGGATGCATGCCTTGCAACCAACCAATAATAAAATGCCTTAGACGCTTCATGGAGACCAGGGACACCAACTAAATTGATGCAATTAGTAAAGTCCAGCTCCATCTAAACCATCCACATTTGTCAAGTCATACATGCGCTCCAATGCATTACAGTTCACCATTTTTGACTCAAGCAAGCTCGCGAGAAGTGGAGGCAGACACAATGTGATAAATCGAGTTTTTTTTTTTTAGAAGTACAAGGCTCCCTCAGACTGGATGGAAAGCTGGAAAAATCATTACGACACAAATCCAAATCCTGCAAGGAGGCAGTCCTTTCAAAATTATCGGGGATTCTTCCCAAAAATCCCCAAGCATGAGCACCCATTTCCTAAAGCCTTAGTTGCTTTGAATCCAGAAGCCGCCTCTATTCTAGTTTAAAAATCTCAAGGATGCGAGCAGACTTCATCATGCAAATGTTTGCATGAATCAAACGCCAATCCAATGTGTGTTCTAAGAGATTACTTATGGAGTTTGAGAAAACGGATAGTATACTTTGAAACTTCAAGAAATTATGTCTTCTAGACCTGCCAACTTCATTACTAACCCATTATGAGTAATGATTCTTTTCTTCTGTTATCCATCTGGCAAGTACAACGAGAATCACTTTGTACTCTGTACGACGCTCATCCTGCATGCGCCTTGAGTTCAAAGGTCCCACACTTTTGTTTTGTAGGGAAAGTGAATGCCAATCTCGAACAGCCCTTTCATTTTACCTGTTTTCATGAAAGAAAATGGAAAACAAGTAAATTGCTGCATGAGAAGTTGTTATTGGAACGACGACATTTTACCATCCCAGAATGTTTCTCCCTAGTCTCCGTGGAAATGTGATCCATATGGGTAGCTTGCAGCATCTCTAATTAGACCCAAAGCAAAAAGCTACTTATGACCTTGAATTTGAGTTGCATGATTTACAAAAACATTCAATTGGGTTCACAATCAATGCTTAAAACGCGAAACATGATTCCTACTAAGAATAAAGACGATAACAAAGTACAAAAAACTCTTGCATAGAAGAGTGCAATAAACAAATCTCGTCCTAGCTTCTAAGTCCACTTCTTGGCGTGGTCAGGTGAGAGGATTCCAAAGAATGTCCGTTGCGCATAACCTGCGAAGGGAAGACAATGTTAGTGTGTGAATGAAAAAGTGATCTTTCACTGATTCCGCCTCTTACAACGAAAGCGAGGCGACGATACATGCCCCCATGGTCCCTATTTGTGGGCATTTGGTATTTCACCAAGATTTCGTCGTAAGAGGAGACATCATTAAAAGATCAAATCGCGACTATCAATCGAACGCCCCTTTTATTCTAAAAGTTTCATCGCAAAATGCGGCCTATCAAATTTGAAAGACTGATTTGCGATTTCATTTTTACAAAAATGAGGTGATTCCTATTTTAAAAAATTAATACACAAAAAGTGATTTGAATTTCGATTCCGAAATGTGAACAAAAAAAGAATTTTATTGAAAATGTGATTTCAATTTTATGCCCCAAGATGCAATCTTGACTTGAAAGAATTTCTGCACAAAAAATGTGATTTTAAGCCTATAACTGAAAGTTTAGACAAAACCATCTGTTTTGGTAGGGCCAAACCAAAGGTGTTTGAGATTTATGCTCAAGGTTCACTGTCAAGAGTGATTGCCTGAAATTTTCAATTATAAGCTTAGATCACTTAGGACACTTGATTGATTTCCGCGAATTTCAAAAATGAAAATTTCAATTCAAAGTGAGCTAATAACGAGACAAATCATACTTTCAGCGGGTGACGATCGTTTTTTCTTTTTCTTTCTTTTAAAAAAAATCACAAAGACACGCATATGCACTTGTGAGGTTCGTTTTCTATCTAAACAGTTTAACAAGGTGAAGCTGAGAGGGTGATCTGACCGTCGCAGTCTCGCGTTGGTGTCAGGCCCTCTTAACTTCGGCTCAGTCAAAAGAGATATCCTATGGTCACGCGGTCTCGCGGACAAGGATAAACACTTACGACACCAAGAAAGAATTTTTCGGAGAGAAGAAAGGCAACCTCTACATCGCAGTCTCGCGTTCAAGGTTGTATCTTTCTTAACACCATCCTAAAGTGTGACATCCGGAAATTTCGTAATAATAAATAATTGACGTGAGGAATTTTCTATGATCGAGAATGATACGGGGATTATAAAGCCAAGAACTACTTAAGTTGGTATTTTTACGGACGCGTAGAGATTTTCATCGGATCGTATTTCGCGAAGTGCGGATTTAGAAATGAAATCGTTCCGAGTTCGACGTGTTTAATATTTTAAACGTTATCGTGTACGCTAATCGTAGTGCAATATTGGTGGGGATTATTAGTATTGATTAATTTTGGTGAAGTAAGGTTAGCCTTTTTCTATTTGGTCGTTAAGGAAAGGGGATGAGATATTCTTATGAAAATATCTTCTGGACTCTCCTATTTCCTCACGTGATTATTGAAGAGGAAGCTTGATCGAAAGCCACCTGACCCCTTAAGTCATCTTCTGCCCAACTAGACACCTAGCCTAAGTAATGATTTTCCTTGGCCATCACTTCTTCTTTGATCTCTTACACGTGGCCATGATAGAAGGAGAAGATGCCACCTGTGAGTGCATTGAATTTACCCACCCCTTCGTATACTTCTCAGCTTTCATCTTCGTATGGGAAATTACCGAAGACAATTTCACCAAACCTACACTCTCTCCTTCACTTTCTACTTCCACCATCACCGATCCAGAATTTCCGAGAGAGCTTTAACCTTTGGGGTGTTCAGATTATGCACAAGGTAAGTGAAAACTCTAGGTTTAAGCTAAGTAAATCTACTTGGCACTTGCAACTTGGTTGCTTGAGAAAGGTTATTTTGAGGTGCAATAGTGAGGTTGTGATGATGGTTGAATCTGTTTTGCTGGTTCTGTGCAAGTTCAAATGGATGTGATTTGTTTCCTTAAAGTATGGCGATAATATCGGCAAGCGGAACGATTAAATCGGAATGAGTAAGTGTAAATTTTGAGGTGATTGTTGGATTCTTACTATTGGTTTATGTATGTTTAAAAAGGGTAGAAAATCGTTTTACTCAAAGTGATGATTATGTTTATTGTGATACTCAAAGTGCTGATGATGTTTATTTGATTCTCCAAGGGATGTTTTTTGTTTATTTTTGAAACTGGGCAGATTTTTAATCCTCAAAATTTGGTTTTGTGTACCTTGAAACTGCTAAGACTTTGTTATCAAAATCTGGTTCTGTGTACTTTTGAACCTGCTCAGACTTTGCTATCAAAATCTGGTTCTGTCCACTTTTGAAAAATATTCAGATTTTACTTTCAGACTTTAACTTCATACTTTACCTTCAGACTTTACTTTCAGACTTTACCTTCAGATTTAACATCCAGACTTTGCAGTTCAGACTCTACTTTTAAAATTGCTTAGACTTTGCTGCTCAGATTTTACCGTTCATACTTACTATTCAGATTTTACTGTTCATCAGATTTTACTGTTCAGATTTACTATTCAGATTTTACTGTTCATAATTACTGTTTAGGTTACTGTTCAGACTTACTTATAAAACTGATTCAGACTTTATTGTTCAGAACCTACTTTTGAGTCTGAATTAGGTTCTGAGTCTGAATTTACTTCTGAGTCTGAACCCGCCTCTGAGTCTGAATTTACTTTTGAGTCTGAATTAGGTTCTGAGTCTGAATTTACTTCTGAGTCTGAACCCGCCTCTGAGTCTGAATTTACTTTTGAGTCTGAATTAGGTTCTGAGTCTGAATTTACTTCTGAGTCTGAATCCGCTTCTGAGTCTGAATCTGTTCCTGAGTCTGAACTTGCTTCTGATGACTCGAATTTGCTTCTGAACCCCAAATTGCTTATGAGCTGAGTTGCTACTGAGTTTGAAATGTATTGTTTCATGTTTAAATTGCTCGGATGATGCATTTCATGGCTTTAAAGTACAAAAACCGTGATGGCTCGGTATGGGACGGGCCAAAGCGGACTTTTGCATACAAATACTTGGTTGTCATGACTTGCATGGGAATAATATTAATTCCGTCGCCCATTTAGTGGTGTGTGATGATGCCCCGTGTGTCGGGATGCCCCGTTGGTCGGGATGCCCCGGGGAGTGTTTCGGGATGCCTCGGGAGTCGAGATGCCTCGTTGGTCGGGATGCCCCGGGTGTGTGCCGGGATGCCTCGGAGTTGGGATGCCCCGTTGGTCGGGATGCCCCGGGAGTGTTCGGGAGGATGAAGTAATGAATCTAATCGAATGAGCATAAATGTTTTACATCATGCTTGCGGTAAGTGAAAATATCATGGTATGTTGCATTATTCAGATTTTGCGGCACATCCAGACGGAAAAGGTATAACTTGCACTCAAGTTCTATGCATATCGCTTGCTATGCATGCGTATGTGTTTATGCCAGGTGAAGTGGTAAGCTGATTTTCCTAACTTAAAACTAGAGATTTCATTTACTGGGCTTCGACTCATCCCACTATTTTTTCAGACATGTAGGAATGGACAAACCTGCTACCAATGCTTGCTGGTTTTTCTCTAAATATTATGAATGCCAGTACGTTGATATGCTTGTCCCGAGGGCGGATATAGTTTGTACAAGATGTATATCTACTATATGGGTTATGCGGGATAAAGGTTGATACGAAGGCGACGACATCTACAACTTGTTGTAAGGTCTACTTTTGTGCGGGCCGTCTTTGGAGTAAATTGTAGCATGGAGATAGGCAACCTCGACCTACCCAGATGTTGTTCTTTGTGATTTTATGATGTATTGTCTGGTCTTGTAATTCTCATAAGTATTGTTAATGAAAAGCAAAAGTATTTTGACAACTTGTTCAGACTTTAACTTCCGCTGGCCATTTTATTAATAATATTAATTGGTACGTGTTTCGCGTGACGTTCTGGGGCGTCACAGCCTGTTTGGTATCAGAGCCGGTTCCCCTCCAGTAAGTGTGTAGTTCTGGTCAGAATCAGGCAAGGGCCGGTGATCCTGTAATAACCCAGTCCGATGAGGGCGGGGAGTGGTCGCCGGGGCAAATCCTGATCAATGAGCGGCTCTTGGCTAGGAAGTGGACGCCGGGGCAAGAAGCCTGAACAAGGAGCGGCTTCTAGCAAGAGTGGTCGCCAGGGTAAGAGGCCCGAACAAGGTGCGGCTCCTGGCAGGCTTCTAGGATGGTGAAAAGAACAGGAAAAAAAAAAAAAAATCGAATTATGCACCGAAAGGGGGAGACCGATTCTGAAATCATAGCAGGTTCTACCCATGGAGTGATAAGGTGCGCTTAAAATTTGGAGTTGTAGACTTGAATTAGACCACGCGAGTGTAGAAAACCAAGTGGATGTGTTTGCTCTTGATTGACTTTGTGCTGCAAGTAGCTTTTGTTACTTATTAGTTCACGGTTAAATTAAGCAATACGTGAAGGAATTGCTAGATGAGTTCGGGCAACAGCTTAGAAACGGATCCTAGGATGGAAGGAATTCTTTAAGTGCATGCAAATGACGGAAGCCTGATGAAGAAGCAAGAATTACAACAAGCTACCTCTAGCTCGGGGAATGGCGAACGTCGTTTGCAAAGTCTGATTGAGCAATTTTTGAAGCTGAAACCACCAGGGTTTGCTAGAACGGAAAATCCTGAAGAGGCAAAATCATGGATTGATGGGATGGAGGAGATAGTCAATCTATTGGAATGTAATGACACCGACAAAATAGCTCTAGCTGAATATCAACTCCAAGGAAATGCTAGACACTGATGGAAAGCCTCCAAGGAAACTATGTTTCCAACTAACATTATCAGAACTTGGGATGGTTTTGTCAAGACATTTTTTCGAAATGTTTCTCGGATTATGCCTGGAATAAGAAAGTGATGGAATTTATGCAACTCAAACAGAATGACCTAACTGTGAATCAGTATGAAGCCAAATTTGCAGAACTTTCAAGGTGCGCCCCTGAGTTGGATGAAGACAGGGAAAACAAGGCCAAGATATTTTGGGATGGCTTGAGACCAAATATCAGGAGTAAGCTAGTACCCTTGAATCTGAAAGGTTATAATGAGTTATACGAACATGCACAACTTGTGAAAAAAAAAAAAAAAAAAGATTTGACGGAGTCAGCTGAGACAACACTGATTTCCTAGGCGCAACCTAATTGTCAAATTTTCCGACCTAATTTTCGTCGTGATAAGAGACCCGTGCAAACTAGGAAGAGGCAATGTGTTCCAAATAAAAGGAACAATGTTAGAGGTCTTGGATGCACACGGAACAACCAACCGACGATGCATATGCAGTTTCTTAATAATACATGTCGCACTTGCGAGAGACAACATGGAAATGCACCATGCATTGGTCTAAGGGTTTGTTATGAATGTAGACAGCGTGGCCACATAGCAAGGGAATGTCCAATGATACAACAGCTGCAGCAACGAATTGTGCCCTCACTCTAGGTGCAACAGTCACCACAAAACCAATACCTGCTGCAGATAAATTTCCAAGGGCCACCCGCTCAGGGAAGAGTTTATGCGGTTACTCAGGAAGAAGCCGAGGTTTCTAAAACTGTTATATCAGGTATGCTCACTATGTACAATTATGTGGATTGAAACTTAAGTTGCTTGAAGCACCTTTAAAAGTCTCAACATCTTTAAAGGATATTGTTATGTCTACCTTAACTTGTTTGGATTGTAAGATTTCGATAGGAGGATGAAGTCATATGGTAGACTTGGTGGTGTTAGTTATGTATGATTTCGACATTATTATAAGGATGGATTGGCTTCGTAGGCAACGATCCAATATGAATTATTATGAGAAGGAAATTCAGTTTAACCCATTGGACCATCCTAGTTTTGAATTCTTTGGGAATGCAGTGAATCTACCTGTAATGCTTATTTCCGTATTCGAAGTGCAATAACTTTTGAATGATGATTGTCAAGGATATCTAGTGGTGCTAACTGATCAGAAAAGGAATTAGAGGCGCAATTGCAGAAGATTGCTTGATAGAGGATTTATTGGACCAAGCGATTCACCTTGGGGTATACCGGTGTTGTTTGTCAAGAAAAAGGACGGACCGTTATGTTTAGGTTTTGACTATAGACACTTGGAGATTATTTGATAAGTTATAATCTAAGAGTTAATTTCTGGAGACACGAGGATGCTAGTGTTGGTTATTTTGTGACGTGTAAATGATGGATTTTAGAGGTGTTAAGTTTGGATTTTAAGTTCTTATGGTGAGTAACGATCTTTTGGGTATTATTCGCCAATAAAGTCTTAGAATAAACCAGAGAAGTTTTGATGGATTGGTTAAGACATGATCTATAGAGAGTAAGTTTTGATTTTGAAAACTAAGTTATGATCGATTAAATCAGGTTGTGATCTCCTATTGGAAAAAGGAGAATCTATATTGAAAGATTTGATGTGTTGCATGAAAATACTTAGTTTGATAAGTGCTGACCTTGAAAGTTATAAGTTTGAATTGTCACACGTGGTGTAATTTCACTTGTGGTTTGTAGATGGAAGTGATAGGTATGATCTTTATGATTGTAGGATGCAACATGACTTTAAACAGCTTTGAGGAATTAGAGAACATGGATTATACCCTCTTTAATGAAAAGAGATGGATGCTTAAGATGTGATCTTAGAAGTGATAAGTTTGAATAATGATTCTCGAGGTATAGAACTTGAGGAGCATTGAATGGAATATAGATAAGTTCTTATCTTTGGGCTATCTGAGGAGTTAAAGTCATTCAATTGGATGTTGATCATTTGAGTGATGATATTCACGTTAAGATTTGTAGAATTGAGGATAACCTTTTATTTGGATGATTTGGAAGATGATAGTCACTTATGTCTAAGAGAAGATCTTTTAAATAGCGATCAAAAGCAAGTTCTTATTTCAGTGGAATCAAACTCCTTAGAGATAAATATAATCATTTACTTGGGAGATAGTAAGTTTGAAACTCGAAGAAGTAGATCTTTTCTAAGTACTATGATTGGAAGTATCTTCGTCATTGATTTCATACTCTGATTGTAAGAATCTTGATAATAGGAATCTTAATTGATACATCGATGATTCTGAAAGTTCGGATCATACTGAACATGAAAGGTGCAATATATTGGGGTCTGATATATTGTAAGTTAGAGCGAAGGCGAATAAGGTGACAAATATGATGATTCGGGGATGGAAATTACTTAGGGAAAATTTCCGATTCTGACTTTAGGATAAGTGTAAGTAACTTGATGAGTGTGATGACTGCACTTAGGATTGAATCAGAAATTACAAGGGTTTGCAAAGCAGTGGTAAAAGTAGTAGAAAGATCAGATTTTCAAATATTAGAGGATGGAATAGTGAGATTTCATGGATGTCTTTGCGTACTTAAAGAAGAAGGACATAAGAATGAGCCCTTGTCAGAAGCATGTGGGAGTAAATATAGTATCCACCAGGGAATACGAAAATGCATCGGAATCTCCGTCAACGATATTGGTGGAATGGAATAAAGGTTGATATCGCCGAACATGCCCGAAATGTTTGAAGTGTCAACAAGTGAAAGTAGAACTCTTATCTGTTGGAGCAAAGTCGACAGGACCGGAGTTAGTACGAATTATTTCAGATACTGTAAAAGTGATTCGGGATCGACTTGAAACTACTCAAAGTCGACAAAAGAGTTATGCGGATTAACATCTAAGACCATTGAAATTCAACGTTGGTGAATATGTATTTTGAAAGTATCACCGATGAAAGGTATACTGCGATTTGGAAAGAAAGGCAAGCCGAGTCCAAGTTTTATAGGGTCTTCTGAAATTCTTGAGGAAATTGATGATTTGGCCTATCGATTGGTATTGCCACCCAGACCTTGCAATATTCACAATGTTTTCTATATTAAGGAAATATGAACCAGACACTACTCATGTATTGGATTTTGAGACGATCAAGGTAGACGAAAGAATAACCTATGTGAAGAAACCAATACAGATCTTGGATCGAAGAGAACAAGTTCTGAGAAAAAAAGATCATTCGGTTGATCAAGGTTTTGTGACAGTATCATGACATGGAAGAAATAAGGTGGGAAAATGGAAATGATATCTACATCTTTTCGAGTGATCACGTACCTTTGAATTTCGAGGACGAAATTTCTTAAGGGGGGAAGAGTTGTGACATCCGGAAATTTCGTAATAATAAATAATTGACGTGAGGAATTTTCTATGATCGAGAATGATACGGGGATTATAAAGCCAAGAACTACTTAAGTTGGTATTTTTACGGACGCGTAGAGATTTTCATCGGATCGTATTTCGCGAAGTGCGGATTTAGAAATGAAATCGTTCCGAGTTCGACGTGTTTAATATTTTAAACGTTATCGTGTACGCTAATCGTAGTGCAATATTGGTGGGGATTATTAGTATTGATTAATTTTGGTGAAGTAAGGTTAGCCTTTTTCTATTTGGTCGTTAAGGAAAGGGGATGAGATATTCTTATGAAAATATCTTCTGGACTCTCCTATTTCCTCACGTGATTATTGAAGAGGAAGCTTGATCGAAAGCCACCTGACCCCTTAAGTCATCTTCTGCCCAACTAGACACCTAGCCTAAGTAATGATTTTCCTTGGCCATCACTTCTTCTTTGATCTCTTACACGTGGCCATGATAGAAGGAGAAGATGCCACCTGTGAGTGCATTGAATTTACCCACCCCTTCGTATACTTCTCAGCTTTCATCTTCGTATGGGAAATTACCGAAGACAATTTCACCAAACCTACACTCTCTCCTTCACTTTCTACTTCCACCATCACCGATCCAGAATTTCCGAGAGAGCTTTAACCTTTGGGGTGTTCAGATTATGCACAAGGTAAGTGAAAACTCTAGGTTTAAGCTAAGTAAATCTACTTGGCACTTGCAACTTGGTTGCTTGAGAAAGGTTATTTTGAGGTGCAATAGTGAGGTTGTGATGATGGTTGAATCTGTTTTGCTGGTTCTGTGCAAGTTCAAATGGATGTGATTTGTTTCCTTAAAGTATGGCGATAATATCGGCAAGCGGAACGATTAAATCGGAATGAGTAAGTGTAAATTTTGAGGTGATTGTTGGATTCTTACTATTGGTTTATGTATGTTTAAAAAGGGTAGAAAATCGTTTTACTCAAAGTGATGATTATGTTTATTGTGATACTCAAAGTGCTGATGATGTTTATTTGATTCTCCAAGGGATGTTTTTTGTTTATTTTTGAAACTGGGCAGATTTTTAATCCTCAAAATTTGGTTTTGTGTACCTTGAAACTGCTAAGACTTTGTTATCAAAATCTGGTTCTGTGTACTTTTGAACCTGCTCAGACTTTGCTATCAAAATCTGGTTCTGTCCACTTTTGAAAAATATTCAGATTTTACTTTCAGACTTTAACTTCATACTTTACCTTCAGACTTTACTTTCAGACTTTACCTTCAGATTTAACATCCAGACTTTGCAGTTCAGACTCTACTTTTAAAATTGCTTAGACTTTGCTGCTCAGATTTTACCGTTCATACTTACTATTCAGATTTTACTGTTCAGATTTACTATTCAGATTTTACTGTTCATAATTACTGTTTAGGTTACTGTTCAGACTTACTTATAAAACTGATTCAGACTTTATTGTTCAGAACCTACTTTTGAGTCTGAATTAGGTTCTGAGTCTGAATTTACTTCTGAGTCTGAACCCGCCTCTGAGTCTGAATTTACTTTTGAGTCTGAATTAGGTTCTGAGTCTGAATTTACTTCTGAGTCTGAACCCGCCTCTGAGTCTGAATTTACTTTTGAGTCTGAATTAGGTTCTGAGTCTGAATTTACTTCTGAGTCTGAATCCGCTTCTGAGTCTGAATCTGTTCTGAGTCTGAACTTGCTTCTGATGACTCGAATTTGCTTCTGAACCCCAAATTGCTTATGAGCTGAGTTGCTACTGAGTTTGAAATGTATTGTTTCATGTTTAAATTGCTCGGATGATGCATTTCATGGCTTTAAAGTACAAAAACCGTGATGGCTCGGTATGGGACGGGCCAAAGCGGACTTTTGCATACAAATACTTGGTTGTCATGACTTGCATGGGAATAATATTAATTCCGTCGCCCATTTAGTGGTGTGTGATGATGCCCCGTGTGTCGGGATGCCCCGTTGGTCGGGATGCCCCGGGGAGTGTTTCGGGATGCCTCGGGAGTCGAGATGCCTCGTTGGTCGGGATGCCCCGGGTGTGTGCCGGGATGCCTCGGAGTTGGGATGCCCCGTTGGTCGGGATGCCCCGGGAGTGTTCGGGAGGATGAAGTAATGAATCTAATCGAATGAGCATAAATGTTTTACATCATGCTTGCGGTAAGTGAAAATATCATGGTATGTTGCATTATTCAGATTTTGCGGCACATCCAGACGGAAAAGGTATAACTTGCACTCAAGTTCTATGCATATCGCTTGCTATGCATGCGTATGTGTTTATGCCAGGTGAAGTGGTAAGCTGATTTTCCTAACTTAAAACTAGAGATTTCATTTACTGGGCTTCGGCTCATCCCACTATTTTTTCAGACATGTAGGAATGGACAAACCTGCTACCAATGCTTGCTGGTTTTTCTCTAAATATTATGAATGCCAGTACGTTGATATGCTTGTCCCGAGGGCGGATATAGTTTGTACAAGATGTATATCTACTATATGGGTTATGCGGGATAAAGGTTGATACGAAGGCGACGACATCTACAACTTGTTGTAAGGTCTACTTTTGTGCGGGCCGTCTTTGGAGTAAATTGTAGCATGGAGATAGGCAACCTCGACCTACCCAGATGTTGTTCTTTGTGATTTTATGATGTATTGTCTGGTCTTGTAATTCTCATAAGTATTGTTAATGAAAAGCAAAAGTATTTTGACAACTTGTTCAGACTTTAACTTCCGCTGGCCATTTTATTAATAATATTAATTGGTACGTGTTTCGCGTGACGTTCTGGGGCGTCACATAAAGTATCCTATCGCGGCCCAAGTCCGGCAGCAGGGTTGTGCGTGCGACAGTGTAGTGCTGAAACATTTAAGGCATGCACAACGATTTATATGCAAACAACGCTTTAAGAATTCAAAAAAATAAATATCCACTCCCAAACCCCAAACCTGCAAAACAAGGAGTTAACAATCACTCATCACCTTATAACTCCCAACTGCAAGAACATTTTACACAACATTAGCGGACTTACCTTAGCCTTCACGATACCCTGCCACAAGACCATATTAGTTAACAAGCAATCAAGCTATACTAGGCCTAAGTCCTCAAGTCCCAGCGGAGTCACCAAGCTGTCGCGACTTCCCCGAACCGAAAGGTTAGGCCAATAGGTATTTGTCGATGGATGTGAACAACGATTGATTCGTTCGAAAGACAAACCAAATAGTTCATTAATCCAAAGACTAAGGCACTCCCAAGCCTCATACCTCGTGCAATGAGAATTTTCTAATTTACGCATTTGAATGGAGTCGCCACTAGCCATGATCAAGGGTCGGCTAGAAACCCTAATCGAGACGCGGGAGCGTCGTCTCGATGCGTGCGAAAACCAGAGATTCCAAAATTCGGGGACTTGATTACACTAGCGATCTAACTAGTGCCCTTTCGGTACCTAAACTTGAACGTTCGCAAACTAACGTACCGGGCAGCCTATCGAAAAGCCTAAAGCTCGTCCTAACCATGCTAAAAATGGAAAATAACAACCAATGTATTTAAAGTGCACAACCAAAATAAACAACCAGCGACCTATCATCGTCTCTAGAAAGGAAAAGGCAATCAAAAGCCCCAAGGTAAAGCCCTAATGGCTTGTCCGATTTTTGAGAATTTTTTAAAGGATTTTCTCAATTTTTACGAATTTTAAACTAAGCCCACAATGAAATTAAAACTAATATCTAGTGAAATCAAGCCCAAAAAGTGATTTTTGAACATTTCCTAATTTTCTGAATTTTTTGGAATTTTTGGAATTTTTCCGAATTTTTTAATGTTTTTGAATTTTCTGATTTTTTTAATGTTTTTTAAATTTTTTTTAGATTTTTGGGTTTTTTAAACATTTTCGAATTTTTTTGGAATTTTTAATATTTTCTATTTTTTAAATATTTTTTTGAATTTTTGAATATTTTTAAGAATATAATAATTCCGGACCGGGTCCCCTGACCCGATCCGCCCGACACCTGACCCGGGATCCGCATTCCCACTCCTTTTCTATTTTTTATTCTTTTCTTTTGATTTTCCTTTTTTCTTTTTTTCTTTTTCTTTTGTTTCTTTACTTTTTCTATTTGTTTATTACTTTTTCCTCTCCCTCTTCTCTTCTGCCATGCACTTCTGCCATGCACGTTCTTTTCTTTCCCAGAACCCCCTTTCCCCGAGAGCTTCCCTCTTACACCCGGAGTTTCACCTCCGGCCACCGAACACCACCGCCAGCCGTCGACCTCCAACGACGACGGCCACCCCTCGTCGGTCGTCGCCCCACCGCCGACGGCCACTACCCGACTGTCACCGTAGCGATTCCGGCGACACCGTTATCACGGAAGAGACATACCAACTCAAACACCGCTCTAGCAAAATAAACAGCCAAAAACCAACACATACACGCTAAAGATGAGGAGGAACACGCTGGCTAAGGCGGCCTCAAGCCGTGGGCTTCGTCGATGCGGGAAAATCTCTCTGGTGGGAGGATGCGTATGTGAGACCAACTCGGACGATGCACGAACAGTGGCATAAAAACACAGGAAAAATACCAGATCAGGCACGAAATATCAATCCAAGCTCGAACGAAGCATAAAATGAAGATTACATAGACGGATCTTGGTGATATTGGTCTCGGCCTTCGTTCAGACATTTTATCAAACAAGTGGTAGGCGAGTTCGGATAAAGGCTTAAAACTGGTCGTGAACGTGGTTTTTGGCTCAAATGTGATATGTAAAGTTCTAAACAACCATATTACACCAAAGAGCTATTTCATTTTACAAAAAGACTTTAAAAAATCACCACGACCAGATTTGACACTCCAAGCTTAAACTGTTTCACTGAGACACTTTATCAAACATGTGCGGTACAACCGAGGAATGGGGTTACAGATCCGATTTTAGCAAAACTCATGGCGTGTTCTCGGTGTGAAACGTTTAAAACAGCTTCTTTGAGTATCAAACGAGCACGAGTATCCATCAATGGGGGCCGGGCAACCATCGAGATAGGCTCGATGTGCCCGGCATCCGAGAGGCAAGGGAAAAACAAGGGAGGCGCGAGTCTCACCTGGTCGTGAACGGCACGGAATCAACAATGGTGACGAGATGCGCAGCTGACTCAGCTCGTTTGCGGCAACTAAGCGCGATTTCTTCGATGATTTGAGATCGAAACGGACGCTCTCGAAAAGAGGCGTTCGTTTAAGTGGATGATTCAAGGTGACGGGTGAGCGTCCGAGAGGGGGACGAAATTTGCCGGTCACCGGGAAGGGACCGGAACGCTCTCGTCGAAGAAAGACCCCTCTATCAAGCCGAGCTCTTTCTCTCTTTTCTCTCCTCCCTGTCTCTGTTTTTTCTTCTCGGTAACTTCCACTGTTCTTCCTTTTCCTTCTCCATCTCCTATCCCCCGTTCTCTCTTTAAGCTCCTCAAACTTTATCCTCCCTGTTCTCTCTCCAGTCAAACTTTCTCTTGACTCTCCCTTTGCATGTGCAGACTGTAGTTTTTCCTTTGTCGTGTGTCTGCGGATGGAGACCAAAGAGAGAGAAAGAAAGGCCTCCCTCTCAGTCCATGAAAGAGCTCCCCCTTTTGTCTTTTCCTTCCTTTTGCTGCGCGTGCAGAGGGAGAGCTGTCCTTGGTGAAAATCTCCTCTTTTGTCTTCTCTCTCGGAACTCTCTCCCTCGGAACTCTGCCTCCTCTGTGCCTCTGCCCCCTGCTCTGGCTTCTGCATTCTGCTTCTGCGTTCTCCTACTGTTCGTCTCCCCCGTACGCTTTAAAAGCGTTGACTGGGGGGAGAAGAAAGGGCATGCGGGCCGGGCCGACGGGAAAAGGGCCGGCCCGCGCGGAACATGCAACAAAGGAAAGAAAGAAGAGATGGGCCGCATGAAAGAAAAGAAACAAAATCGGCCTACTGACCTGGCCCGGAAATTTTTTTTATTTTTTATATACGAATATGTCCTAATAGGCCCTATTAATGCAAATGTGCCTAATGTCTATATGCCATGGAATTTAATGAGAATATTTTTGGTTTAGGGGTTAAGAATTAAACCCTAATTTTTTTGCGATAAAACCCTAAATAATTTGGGCAAAATTTAGGTGTCAACAATGGTAGTACAGGATCTTCCGGGAATAAATCCACTGAAGGATTGATAAAGAAAGGGACATGAGTAGAAGATTCAAAGGGATGAATGGATGAGAACATCTTATGTTCCCAGAATGAAACATGACGAGACACACGAAGACGAATAGAAATAGGATCCCAACATTTATAGCCCTTATGTTCAATACCATACCCAAGAAAGCAACATAAATGAGCACGGGGTTCTAACTTTGTGCGTTCATGTGGAAGGAGGTGCACAAAACAAGCACTACCAAAAACTCTAAGACGACTGTAATAGGGAACCTTGCCATATAAACGCTCACAAGGAGAAATGTTGTCTAGGACAGGGGACGGGGTACGATTGATAGTATAAACAACAGTGAGACAAGCTCCCCCCCAAAATTGTTATGGACAAGAGGCAGAGATTAAAAGAGTTCGAGTAACATCCAAGATATGCCTATGTTTACGTTCGGCGCGACCATTTTGTTGGGAAGTTCCTGGACATGAACGATGAATAAGAGTACCTTGTTGGGAGAGAAGTCTAAGAAATTCTGTGTCTCGATATTCCATGGCATTATCGGTACGAAAAACCTTGATATCTTTAGAAAATTGTGTTTTTATCATGGCAACAAAATCACGATAGATACGGGTAAGCTCAGATCGATTTTTCATAATATAAAGCCAGGTATAACGAGAATAATCATCAACAAAAATGACAAAATAACGAGAACCTCCCATGGTGGGTGTTGGAGAAGGTCCCCAAATGTTAGAGTGAATTAGATCAAAGGGAGCATGAGAGATAGATTCAATAAGATCAAATGGCAAGGCATGATGTTTTCCTAATTGGCAAGGCAAGCAATCAAAATGTTTATCATCAACAGAGCCTAAATGACCACTTGAAATGAAGGATTTTAATCGAGAAGATGAAGGATGACCTAACCGAGAATGCCAAGTTTGAGATGACACTGTGGCAGCGCAACTAGTTAAAGAGTTGGGAATATTTAAAGAAACGAACTCAAATAGGCATCCCACTCTACGGCCAGTTCCAATAGTATGTCCCGTCCGTGGATCCTGCACATGACAACCATGAGGAGAGAAGTGAACATCAAAGCCAAGTTCACATAATTGTCCAACTGAAATTAAATTTATAGAGAGTTTGGGAACCATAAAGGTATTAGGTAAGGACAAGGTGGATGTGGAAATGTGTCCTGTATTACTGACTTGCATTAGAGAATTATTAGCTGTATGGATAGTAGGTGCATGTGAAGGGAAGGATTTTGACTGAAACAAATTAGAATTTGATGTCATATGATTGCAGCAAGCGGAATCAAAATACCATGAATTGGAGTTACCTGAAGCGACAGACATAGCAGGAGAAATATAGAAGCTAAAAGTACTAGATTCTTGAAGAATGGAATGGAAATCCTCTAGTGAGATACTCACCGACAATCCATTGGGAGAAGTATCTACAGCAGCAACAATGGTAGATGGATGTGCATATGAACCTCGGCTTCGGAGTTGATTGATAGGCCCAATAGGTTGCTTATATTGTAATCGATAACAATGGGATGCCAAATGACCACGTCGATGACAATGCTTACAAAATTTATCCATCATATGTACTTTACCGTGTTAAACATAGTAGGTTGGAAAATAAATGTCAAGAAAACAGTACATGGAGCGTAGATATGAAGAAAATAAGCCCAAAAATGAACTCAGCACACCAAAAAACCTTGGGAACCGATCACAAATCACCAAGAACCGGTCAAAAAACGATCGAACAGGTCAAAAATGTGACGGAAACGGTCCGACCGGTCTGGTATGAACCGGTCAACGGTCCGGTTAGAGGGGCTGCTGCGGTGGCACGTGAATCTCACGCGCAGATCCTTCAGGCGATGCGTGAGGGCGCGTCTGGTGGTTTCTGGCGGTGAAACTTCACGGGCTGGCTCTGCGGAGGACGGTGAGGACGGTGAGTCTTGGGTTTGTGTTTGTTTTCCGAAACACGCAGAGGAAAGACGGAAAAATCACAACAGAACAGTGGCGGGTTTCCTGGGTCCGAGATGCGACGGCGAGTGGAGGCGCGTGTGGTGGCGTCTGGCGTTCGTTGGCGACAAAATTTCAGTATTTCGCTCGTCTAAGGGCGATAAGTCTGATGGTGGTGACAATTTTTCTAAATGAGTGACAAAATTATGTCAAACAGTGACTAAAAGCTTCGTTCTCAACGAAGAATCAGTAGTGACGTGGCTGGGCTGGCGTTGTGATGGCCACCGTGTAGCAGACTCGATGGGCGCACCTCAGATACCACTAGCTCTGATACCAAGTTGAGAATTGTGAATGAAGAGAAAAATAATATTCTATATATCTTATAGTGAATAGTACACGAGCCTATTTATAGGCTTTACATAATGACTATCTAAAGTAACAAATAAATGAAGATATGCAGAATCACAGAATAATATACAGAATCACGGAATATCACAAATATATATCTCTAACAACTTATATCACTTACAAAAATGAATGAATAAAAAATGTTTCCATCACATTCGAAAATAGTTAGGCATAAATTATTGTCGATCATCAAAACATTTTCCGTTGATTAACTTTTCTAAACGATAGAACTAATCATTTTTCAGAAAAAAAACTTTTCAAATCTTTGAATTTATCGTAAAACAAATGCACTGTGAATTTCAAACAAGTGTAAATGCTCCGATGGCATTTTCCTTTGGTGCTACTTTTGTTTTTTATCGAAATTTTTGTGCTACTTTACAGGGCATTGTTTGTGATAGTTACCTTGCAATTTTCTCTTGTTTTCTAGGCTACAGAGAGGAAAAAGTAACTGGACGAGTTTGGTGTTTCGCGAAACAAAATACGGAACACCATTGGCCACGCTCATGAATGCAGTGAATAACTTCGCGGTGACTGCAAAGCCCTCTGGGGCAAAGCTCACATCCATTGAAGCTCTGTACGAAGAGCTCGTGGGTGTCCATGGCTGCGGCCATGGGAACCGATCTGGTCCAATGGTTGGGGTCGGCCAACCTCGGTCTGGACCAGATTTGAGGCAATATTCATCGTCGGGCTCATACATAAGGTTTGCAGCAGTTACGATGGTAACGCTCACGAGCAACTCTCCAAGGGACAATCTGAGGAAGACGATTCTATGATTCAACCAGTGGTCAGTATTTTCATTGGCATTTTTAAGTTTTCTCATTCCTAAGGCTCCGTTCGTTTCACGGAAAATATAACGTTTATTAAAAATATTTTCCAAAAAGTCATTTTTCAGGAAAATGACACAATTTTCCGATGTTCGGCTGAAATCTGAAAAGACTCGGAAAATATTTTCTACCATTCAGTATGGAATTAGATTTTCCTCCATACACTAATTTTAATTATTTTTTTAAATCAATTTTTTTAATTGTCTTTTTTATTTTATTTATCTTTTTTTCTTTTCTTTTTTTTTACCACCTTCTCCAGCCAGTCACCGAACACGGCGAAGACCGGCGACCGGCCACAGACGAGCTCGAGCGTCGCAGAGGTCAGCGAGCAAGCTCACAAGTCGACGGGGAGCGAGCTCACGAGTCAACGGGGAGCGAGCTCACGGGTCAACGGCGAGGGAGCTCACCAAACTGCGACTCACAAGGCCTCAAGCCTCGCCAATTTGGCGAGGCCCGAGCCTCACCGCCATCTGTGGTGCTCGAGCATCGCCCATCCGGTGAGGCCCGAGCCTCGCCGCCCTCTAGCAATGCTCAATCTCGCTTGTGGCCGGTTGCCAACCTTTGCTTTGGCCGACGATAGGTTGGAGAAGAAGGTTAAAAAAAATAAAAAATAAAAAGAAAAAAGATAATTAAAAAATAATTAAAAATCGATTTAGAAAAAATAAAAATAATTAAATTGAATGGTGAAAGAAAAAGCTGGGAAAACGTTTTTCTCTTCTCAAAAAGAGGAAAACATTTTCCTCACTTTTAATGGTGTTTTTTCCATTATGGGAAAGTGTTTTCCATGATTAATTTATTTTCCGTGAAATTAACGCCAGAAAATCCGAAAAACGTTTTCAATTGCTTTTCCGAAAAACGTTTTCCTTAAAGTTGCTTTCCGTTAAACGAACAGACCCTAAAACTCTGATTTACTTTCCAATACTTTTTGGCCAGCATCATTTAGATCTTAATTTGTTAATTTTTTAAATTTCTAGAATTAATTAAAGCGCCATGTCAGTGCACCACTTAGCACCGTTAGCCACGTCATCTGCCACGAAGAATAGTCTACACGGAAAAGATAATGATGGTCGATTTTGTCCCTCTAGTAAAACTTCGTGATTTTTTCGGGACATTTGGTGAGGTTATTTTTATCCCCTAGGAAAAAAATTCTCTTTCTTGGGATACGGCCTGACATTTAAATAGAGCGTAAGAAATTTTATGTACATAAGAGAAATGATTTTTATGAACCATTATTAATTTTCTTTTTAAATATTACCAGAAGATAGTAGAAATCCGACTTCCATGCCTTCAACAATCTCAAAGAGGAAATACTGACCATAACTTTTCAACTGTCCAGCGATATATATAGATCAGATGATCTGAGACAGATCAGTATGAGACCGGTGGATTCTCAATGGAATTTTTACTATATACATAGCATGATGTACAGCTGACCATGGCTCATCACAAGAATCTTTTGCTAAGGATTAACTCGCTCTCTTATCTTTATAGACAAAACAATAGCAAACTCTATCAACTATTAACTACAAACAAGTGACAGGAGGATGATGATGAGTGAATATGTCACCTTTGCTCGGCCTATACGGCAAAAAACCACAGCTCCTATATACATTATAATCCTCAGCTGCTGCCCAGCGCTGCCGAGAGACTTCAGCCACTAATCCGAAGGGAAATCTAGCTCTTTGGGTAGAGTAACTCTTTTTCGCAGTAGTGACTCGATCGTCGGACATTTCCTCTTTCTCCCGCCTCTGGGCCTGGATCGAAATTGCTCATCTGACTCCTCGAAATCACCCTGAACCCAAGTAGCCAATTTGATAGGTATGAGGATCAGCCAACTCTCATGTAGTAAAAAGCTGGATTTCAACAGCAGCAAAAATTTGAATTTCAATAATCGAGAGAATGAGAGAATAGGGCTCACTGGAGCATAAACATGGCAACCAGTTTTCTCATGATGGTCTCTCACGTGCTTATATGCAAACTTCTTGCCACAATCCTTGTAGCTGCAAACAAATGGCCTCACCTCAAGATGAACAGCCTTCACATGCTGACGTAAATTTGATTTCTGTCAACAAGAAAAAACATCAGCTGATGTACACTCAGCAGCCACAAGATAAAAGAACTCGAGCTTCAAAGTTCCAAACAATTATAATCCATGCACAGCCAGAATGTACTTTATAGGTGACTGCATCTTACTGTTGAAAAGATGCGGAGACAACCCTCGACATCACATCTGAATGCTTCTGAATCAGCTGAATTTTTCTTCTCATGCGTGCGGAGATGCCGTTGGAAATTCTTCCTCAACTGCTTAGTCCCGCATATGTCGCAATTGACAAATTGGTGAGCCGACTGCACGTGCTCCTTCAGATAGTCAACATTGCTGAAGTATTTCATGCACTCACAACAGAAAGCCTCCACGGTCTCCAGTTTGACTGCAGCAGTTGAAATGACGTTATTATCAATTAGCACACTAAACACCTTGTAGATATCATTCGGCTTCACCAACACACTTCGTAATTAAGTGACTTACCATGAGAATCCTCATGCTTTCGCAACTTTGATGCAAACTTGAAAACCTTTCCACACCCAACCTCCGGACAAACATGCTGCTTCGGACTCTTAAATTCACCAGACGTCGATGGTAGCTCATCACTATGAATATCATTCATGTGCCTCTTCATGTTCCCTTGATATGCAAATGACTTATTGCAACCATCGACAGGACAGCTGAAGATCTTGCCTTTATGCTGAAGAAAGTGACGAGCCAAATGGTCTTTTCTCCTATAGCTGGCAGGGCAATCCTCTATAGAACACTTGAAAGGCCTCTGCAAATAAATTTAGCATATTGACACATAGATACAGAGCATACCAAATCTCTAGATATCAATAGAAAAAAACGAACGATGCTTCAAACCTCAAAATAGAACATGCGTGACCGAGGCTTACTTGATGGATCTTCTCAGGTGGTCCCCCAACCTGATACTAGTCCAATCAAGATACAAGAATGCAGCCTCTTGCATTTTGGAGTTCTTTTCTGTGGGATCCAATGCTTCACGCCATTACCATAGCATAATCAGATCAGCCAACATATTTTATCCTGCAAGGTCTTGATTTCAGTAAAGGTAAACTCGCAGTAGACAAATGGAAAAGAACAAAACAGCTTAATTTTTCAACCAAAAGTAAAACTTTTTTTATCCTGGAAATCTATCAGTGAAACCAGCCCGCAATAAAAGATCGATGCTTTCTCATAGGTGCTTCCATGTGATGATGCTCCAGAAGTTCACGGCACTATATTTGTAGGTAATCACCATTCCACAGCCCAGAAAATCATGCACATCCCCAACAATAACATCCGAATTGCTGCTTCCGACACCTCATTATAAATTATAAATGTGAAAAGTTTGAAAGCAAAGACCATAACCGAGCATTGTACATCAAAACCATAACCGTACCTCACCGTCGACCACCTCAACGACAGGTCTAATCTAATGGAAACTCAAACCGAAATTTTCAAGGTACTTGCTTTCATGTCGCACTATCAAGAACAACAAAAGAACTCCGGTGAGACAAACAGAGAGCGCTCGATATACCTCGAGCGAATGGCCCTGCATATGCTGCTTCAAGTACGCGGGCTTCTTAAACGTGGCGCCGCATTCTTCGCAGGTATTAGCCTTGGCTCCCTCCTTCCCCTCGACCCCTCGAGCCATTGCCGCTTCCATCTCCTCCTGATGAAGACCCAAAGCAACACGACAAAAAAAACCAGTTCACATCAGTTCCGCGACGCAAAACCACAGCAAATTGCGGATCGAACTAATAATAATCGCATCGCAGCATCAGAACTCGCGAGCCCAAGAACGAACCGAGCTGCTCGGGAAGCATCGGGAAGGCAAACGAAGAGAAGAGAAGTGGGCAAAGAAGGGGGAAGGAGAAGGGACCTTGTGGTGGGATTGGATGTGAGAAGCGATGAGGGACTTCTTGGACCTGCAGATCCCGCAGTGCTCGCAGTAGTAACGCCTTACGTCTCTGAACACAGGCCCTCCTCCTGCCTTCTCGCTCCTCTCTCCTTCGCCCATCTCAGAGAAGTTGCGGAGCTTCCCTGCGAACCGAAGGAGACTCGTCTAGGGTTTGTGCAGCAATCAAATCACATACATATATATATATATATGGATCGGTGTTTTGTTATGGGCCTCTTGACTGGGTTCAAAGCCATGATCAGTTTGGGCCCACATTAGGCCCGGCCCAATAAGTCTCCACCGAAACCGGAATTTTTTTTTTTTTTGGTCTAGAGGAACCGGATTTGATCTGCGGAACGGGAAGCTGCTTGCTTCGCCATTGTTGCGTACGTTCGATGCGAGCATGAAGATGGGTAGAGGAGAGTTGCGGTGAGGTTTTTCATCGCGGGGATTTGCTGAAGTAAGATTTTCGGGATGGACATGGAGGTTGACGACGGTTCGGAAGCGCGAGGTAACGAGAAGTTGTCGACTCGAGTCGAGTCTCTCGGCGTTTTTTCTGATGCTTTTCGGAGTTCTTTCCATGATTCGAGACGTTCGAGGGTTCTGAGCTCTGACGCCTTCGAAATTTTTTTGTCGTCGTGGCGTTTGGAAGTGGAGGAGAAGGGGAAGCGATTGGTGGTGATGCTGGTGGGAGCGCCCGGTAGCGGCAAGTCCACCTTCTGCGACGCCGTGGTCGGCGCTTCTCGGAGGCCCTGGGTACGCATTTGTCAGGTCCGTCTCTGTCGCGCCCCATTTGTTTGATGAAATGCTTCACTGGGCCTAGCTCTTTATTTTCGCTTTGGAAGGTCAGCCTTTTCCCTCTTTCGTGCGGCTTGTGGTGTTTTTGCTCAAGTACGTTTGTTCTTTTGGTTTTTCCATGGTGAGATTATAGAGTGTCGTAGGCTTTTGGGCGAGATGGTCGATACTATTACTTTCCGCTTGTTCTTTGCAGGACACAATTGGAAATGGGAAAGCTGGGACGAAGGCTCAGTGCATCAAGAGTGCTTTGGGTGCGTTGAAGGATGGTAAGAGCGCCTTCATCGACAGATGCAATCTGGACAGGGAACAGCGTGCGGAGTTCCTGAAACTCGGCTCTGCCCAAATTGATGTGCATGCCGTGGTGCTCGATCTTCCTACTCAGCTTTGTATATCTCGATCTGTCAAGCGGACGGGGCATGAAGGGAACTTGCAAGGTGGAAAAGCCGCTGCTGTTGTGAATAGAATGCTACAGAAGAAAGAATTGCCTAAGCTGAGTGAAGGGTTTTCTCGGATTACATTTTGCAATAATGATGCTGAAGTTCAGGCTGCTCTGGGTACATACAGTGGTCTCGCTCCATCGGACAGTCTTCCACCGGGCTGCTTCGGCCAGAGAAGCCAAGATGCGAAGGTTCAAGTGGGAATCATGAAGTTCCTAAAGAAAGCGGAGGGGCCTTCTCCGGTTGTTTCCAAGGCCAATAGCGACCAGTCTGTTGCATCGATTGGGAGCTCAGAGAAGAAAGACTCTTCCTTGGAAAGAGAAGAAAGGCCTGTTCTTCCGAATGCTCCTCAGAAAGAAGAAAGCAAGGGCAAAGAAAATGCAGTCCAGCCCATAGATAATGATGTTCCTACACTAGCATTTCCTTCTATTTCGACAGCTGATTTTCATTTTAACCTCGAAAAGGCTTCTGATATCATTGTTGAGACAGTTGAGCAATTTGTGCCTAAGCTTGGAAATGCCAGACTTGTTCTAGTGGACTTGACTCACGAATCGAAAATCTTGTCTTTGGTTCGGGCTAAAGCTGCGAAGAAGAGTATTGACTCAAGCAAGTTCTTCACATTCGCAGGCAATATAGTTGAGCTCTCTACAAAAGGAGGTTTAAACTGCAATGTCATAGCTAATGCTGCCAATTGGTGAGATTTCTGGAATAGAAATCATTCATGTTATTGAGTAGAAGCCAATCTATTTCTATTTGAAATAGATAGTGAGATGCTGTACTGTGGGAGTTTTGTGAAGCAATGCATGAAGGATATCCTTTAGGCTTTGGGTCATAACTTCTCATTGTAATTGGGTCAATTATTGTTTCCAAGATCATTATGCATGAAAAATTTTAGAAGGAAAAATCATAAATGCATTTGGTTTTGTGATCATCTCTCTTATTTCTTTCACTTTCCCAGGGTAAAAGAATTGAATAGTCTGTTTCTAATTTTTATAGCACTTCATGAGGATTAACCAGAACATAATATTGTGTAGGCGATTAAAACCTGGAGGTGGAGGCGTTAATGCTGCTATTTTTAAGGCTGCAGGTGCGGATCTGGAAATGGCAACAAATGAACGAGCTAAGTCACTTTTCCCAGGTAGTGCCGTGGTTGTTCCTCTTCCTTCAACTTCTCCGCTGTACAACAGGGAAGGGATAACACATGTCATCCATGTCCTTGGGCCAAATATGAACCCACAAAGACCAAATTGTCTTAATAATGATTATAATAAAGGCTGCATGGTTCTCCGTCAAGCATATACATCACTCTTTGAAGGACTCTTGTCTCTATTGAAGATACAAGAAAAATCAGTTACAAAAAGGAATGAAGAGTTCTTGCATCCCTCTGGACTTGGTCTTGATAAAAGTGTTGGAAATGGTGATTTGAAGAATAAGAGAGATGATGCCGATGTATCTCTTAGCAGCAAAAAGAGTAGAGGATCTGAAGATGAAGTTGAGATTGACATCACACATCCCAGAACTGGATATTCAGATTCAGGTATCCAAACTACCAATAGAGGAATGACAAAAACATGGGGCTCTTGGACCCAGGCTCTCTATCATATTGCCATGCATCCAGAAAAGCATAAGGATGACGTTTTGGAAATACTAGAGGATGTTGTTGTGCTAAATGATGCTTATCCTAAGGTAAATACTAACTTGCTTCTTTGTTCCTTTGGTTCTCTTGGTTGGCGAATTTAATTTATCTAGGATTTTTCTTTGAATAGGCACAGAAGCACATTCTCATCTTGGCACGAGCTAGAGGTCTTGATTGCCTGGCAGATGTGCATGAAGTACACCTTGAACTGTTGCGGAGAATGCATGCCATTGGCTTGGAGTGGGTTGAGAAGTTCTTGCATGAAGATTCTGAACTAGTTTTCCGTCTTGGATGTCACTCGGTATGCTGCAACCTTTTTATCTGGGGCTATCAGTTGGTGCAAATGTCTTGATATTTGATGCAAGCACTTACACACTGGGATGCGCATGCACCTAAATGCTTACGGAAATGGCAATCTAGTGCACCTCATGTGGAGTACCTTATTCCCCCCAATCTTTACAATATAAACTCTTCTATCATATGCTCAAATAACAAAATTTAAAAGGAGCACAATGGTAATGACAATGCTTTTTTTGTAGTTTGCTGAAGGTATGTAGTGTACCGGCAGAACTTTCTGCCAGAATACCGAAATCAGTTATTAAGAACCCGGGCTTGGCTTTTGTTGGGAAAGTTTTGAGAATCATTCTGCTACCTGTCATTACTGTCTATTTCAATATTGCTGTAATCTCCTTTGGCTGCAAACTTTTTGGTAGAAAGCCTTTCGATGGTGATGTTGCCAATGCTTATACAAAATGTCAATGCAAGTAAGTCAGATGAGTATTGTTGCCTCTGGCTTTCGTCACTGAGATGAAGTCTTCAGCCTCGCTATAACTCATTTCATAATGGTACCTTGAGCAACCAAACTTGTCTTGCTCCAATCCTCCAATGCGGCTAGCAATTGTTGATGTTGGAGAAAGACCTAATGCTATAGACAAGTGACAATTGTCTCAACTCTGCATCCACCAGCATGTACATTGTGTACTTTGGATTTTCTTCAGTATTAAATTAAAATTCTGCGATGAAACCTCAAAAGGGAAATTAACATACTTCCTCTTGCAGGCACCCTCAATGAGACAGCTTCACCTCCATGTTATCAGCCAAGATTTTAATTCAGTTCATCTCAAGAATAAGAAGCATTGGAACTCATTTAACACTGCTTTCTTCCGTGACTCAGTTGATGTCATTGAGGAGGTGAATAAGAATGGGAAAGCAATGATAAAAGACGACAAGAGTCTACTTTCTATGGAGTTACGTTGCCACAGATGTAGAAGTGCGCATCCAAACATTCCCCAGTTGAAATCACATTTTCGGAATTGCCAGGTTCCTTTTCCAGCTTTTTTGCTTCAAAGTGGTCGTCTTGTCCGTGCACGGGATAGTAATTAAACCCTAGTCTGCAGGACATTGTCCTCGAAATTTTGTTGTACATAATGGTGGCTTTCACCTTCCTATAGCCAGAAAGTATCTGCTGTCTCACAGCCAATCGATCGATGTCGATTTATTTTTTGGGTGTTGAGTGTACTTGGCGGGCAAGATAATATGTTAAAATTACTGTACAGTGATTGTGTTTTCTATTACAGCGGAATACTCAATGACCAGACGTTACATAACTCTTGAAAACCACAAGTATCTGAATGCTGATTTATTTCGTTTGTTCACTTTAGAAGTTATAGTAGCAAATAGAACAATGCCTCACGCGAGTTTCCTGTGCATTATAGTTTATATAGGTTCTAAGATTGATTGGGCAGGAAGCTCAGAACTGCATGTAGTGTTGGCATTTTAGGCTTGCGCGAAATTTGTATACTGGGAAAGAGTAGATTTTGACTTAAAAAGGTGAAACTGACTGTTGAGCAGGGGAAGAAAAGAGATGAGAACTTTACACGCAACTTACTGGAGCTTTCTAATCACTTCAGGTCCAGAATCACCACCGAATTTAACCAATCTTTCATTTCCAATGAATCACCACCGAATTCTTGCATGCTGAACTTCCCCAATTTCTTTTCTGTAGTGAAGAACTGGCATAATGGTATCACTACAAGAAACAGGGCAAATTGGGACGAAATTTGAAGGGCATCAGTGATCAAGCATCTTAATCTTAAAAATGTACGTATAGTTGTTATTAAACCGGTGTCACGGTGTGGAACGTTTCAGTGAGCGTCCTGGGATACGAGACCATGGGGACTCTATTTTTTCGTCCCAAACTATAGGCACAGGGACACGTGTCAGGCCACACTTGAGATAGCGATAGTACGGTTGTTAGCCTTCCTTTACTCGTTCACCCCATACTAGAGTCACATAAGCTTGGCCTCTCCTTCGGAGCATCGCTCATTCACTCACTTGAGACTAATGTATAGAATAAGGGCGCGAATGGTAATCATTCTGCTCCAGAAATTAAATTCTTGTCAGAAATTGATTTCCGGAATTCTTACCAGAAATTGATTTTTTGAGGAGAAATCTGTTAGATAAAACATGACTAATTCTGCTCCAGAAATTGATTTTTGGAACAGAAATTAAGGTAAGCTCAGTCTCTCCTACAGAGCATCGCTCATTCACTCACTTGGGACTAACGTACAGAATAAGTCACAGGATCAGTCCATTCTGCAGAATCATTCCAAAAAATTGGACTTATCTAGGACCGATCTGTCCCTGGACTGATCTCGGGGACTGATATGCAGATAATTCTAGGACTGGGACTGATCAATCCAACTGGGACTGATTTTCTTAGATCCTGTTTAGCTTTTCAATAATAACTTTGATTCTATTTTTCATCATTTGTCTAGTTTTCAAAATAAAATATATGTTTGAGCTGGTAATATTTCTGGGATAAAGCAACTGCTATAGTACAAAAGCGTCTTCAATCTGCGGAGTCTCTCGAAAATAGTGCCTACAACGAGTCAATCGGAGAGGATCGGTATGGAAGAATGCCAGGTTACGGGTTTGGTGTCGCTGCTACATGCCTCTCCACATCACAAACATTGCGCGCAATCTAGAAACGATAATAAAGTGTGCCAAATCTAAGAGAGAGCATTTGTCCAAAGCCTTTACATAAATGCGATAGTGTTTGGTAAATACTGTCTGCAGTAACTTCGAAGGGATGTATTGATCCGGAAAATGGGATTTGGAATTTCAGCTGTTGATAAGAGCTAAAAACTGGATCTTGCCTTAGAGCACTTTGGAAATGCTAGTCCAAATGGGGTCTCAAAATTCTTTACCAAAACACTTTAGCATTTGCCCAAGCGTCTTTTGAGGCCTAAGGGACCTCGGGAAAGCTCTGCCAAATGAGCCAAATCGGTGTTATTCACTTTACAGACGGAGCATGATTCAGATATGTCTGTTGTGAAGGTCAACTGGCCGCACACTGTACTTTGATATAGCAATATCCAAGTGTGGTGGAAGGATCCTCGGTGGATACATACGCATAGGTTGCATTTCAGAGCGAAAGGTTCTAACAGGTGGTTTGCCCCCGATTGTCATATTGAATATTGTTTGTTTTATGCAGTTTGATCTGTCCATTTGGAGGAGTAAATGATGATCAAGAAGACCAAGAGAGCCAGGTCTTGGAGAAAGTGATGATACGAATTGATGGTTATATTATATTTCTTTTGCTTAACGTCATTTTGTAAGAAAATGTTAGCGCTTTGGACTACTTGTTACATTAGATAACTGCATTAGAATCTAACTGTTAGTACCATTTACATGCGGACACGGATCATTCGTAAGTTTATCATGCTAGCGGTTATTAATGCGCCCCATTTGGTTATAGCTATATATTCAGTTGTCTTATCGGCAGTGTCAATGCGCATTCGAGTTCATCGTGACGACAGGGATTGGTTCCTTTCAAGAGGTCAGACAAACATTTACAGTTATGTGGCATTGTAAAAGTGCACAAAAATAGGTTAATATGAGAAACACCCTAGCGTTTTAATCTTTGGGACATTTGTCATGGTGCATCCCAATGTTCCACCGGGACACTGTCAACCTCGACGCTGTTCCGACGTTTGGCCAAGACATCCCGATTTAGTTAGGGACGTTAATTGGATGTCCCGATCAGGCTTGAAAAATGTCCTAATGTGCATTGTTTCTTGAAGTATATAATCCTTTGGATTAGGCAAAATCACCCGGTTCTGATGGTGGCAGTGATTGATGACTGATCCCCTTTGCACTATTGACGAAACATGTGAAAATTAGACAAATTCTACTCTACAAGGGGGACAAACCATGCTAACTCTGTCGCTCTATTTCTATCCTATTCTCTGGTTATCAGCAAAGTCTGGGACAACTTTACATTCCGCCGGCAAATCGTCCAACCAAGTATCAATTAATAAAGGAGCTGAAGGATCCAACTCAGTAGGCCAATCAGAGCAAACATCTATCTCATCGAAATTTATAGGTTTACATCTTCTGTCCCAGCTTTCCCGTATGGCTTTCAACCAAAGGTTGCAGTGCAGGAAGACCAAATTGCCAAACTTTTCGAACTCTGCTGTGTTCCACTTCTTGGTATGCAGGCTCTCAAAGGTGGTCCAGTTCCATTTGCACCAGTGCAAACTACAAGGTTGGCTCAATATGCGAATTGCTACTTTCTGCAACATAGGGATTTCATATCCGTATGCTGCCCACCAATCACCTAGAGTTTGCATAGTGACAATTTAGACAAAGTTCATCGATTAAAACGAATCAATGTTTAAGCTATATGCAATGATGACGGAAAATGGGGTAAGAAAACCAGGAAGCATTGAACCAAATGTAGGAAGTAAAATCTGATCTGGTAAGCCAACCTATGATCAGTTCCAAGAGTCCCCAGATGATGCAACTAATTAAATCAATGCATCCCTGGGTCTTCAACCAAACATGGAAAGACCTCATCTGTTGATTTCATACATTTGCCCTCTGTAAAACTTATTTGGGAAAATTTCATTTTGGTACCCAAAGTGGGGCCTTTTTCTCAATTTGGTACCCAAAGTGGACATAGTCCCAAATTGGTACCTAAAGTGCCCATTTAGTCTCAATTTGGTACCCAAAGTGCCCATTCAGTCTCAATTTGGTACCTGAGTTCGCCGGCCGGTCAAATGCTCGCCGGCCGGCAAGAAATTTACTGTTCCGGCTACCGGAACAGTATTTTTTTTACTTTTTTTTTTTTTTTTTTTCCCTTTTTCTGTTTTTTTTCTTTTCCTTTTCCTTTTCTTTTTTGTTTCCTTCTTCCCTCCGCCAACCACAGCCATGACCGGCGGAGGTCGCCGGCGCCGGCCCTCGCCGGCGTGCCGGGCGAGCGGCCCTCGCACGGGTGGCGAGGTCGCCCTCGCCCGGCGTCGGCGAAGGCCACCCTCACTTGGGTCGGCCCTCGCCCGACGCAGCGAGGGCGACCTCGCCGCCCCAGCGAGGCCGCCGCCCGACGCGGCGAGGGTGACCCTCGCCAGATCCGGCGAGGGCAACCCTCGCCCTCGCCGGATCTGGGTAGGGTCGGCCTCGCCCGCCGGCGAGGTGGCCTCGCCCCGACGCAGGCGGGCCGCCCTCGCCCGACGCCGGAGAGGTGACCCTCGCCGAGATCCTGTCGAGGGCAAGGGTCACCCTCGCCGGCGTCGGGCGAGGGCGGCCCTCGCTGCGTCGGGCGAGGGCCGACCCAAGCGAGGTGGCCCTCGCCCGACGCCGGCGAGGGCGACCCTCGCCAGCCCAGGCGAGGGCCGCCCTCGCCCGACGCCGGCGACCTCCGCCGGCCATGGCTGTGGCCGGCGGAGGGAAGAAGGAAACAAAAAAGAAAAGGAAAAGGAAAAGAAAAAAAACAGAAAAAGGGAAAAAAAAAAAAAAAAAAAGTAAAAAAAATACTGTTTCGGTAGCCGGAACAGTAAATTTCTTGCCGGCCGGTGAGCATTTGACCGGCCGGCGAACTCAGGTACCAAATTGAGACTGAATGGGCACTTTGGGTATCAAATTGAGACTAAATGGGCACTTTGGGTACCAATTTGGGACTATGTTCACTTTGGGTACCAAATTGAGACTGAATGGGCACTTTGGGTACCAAATTGAGACTGAATGGGCACTTTGAGTACCAATTTGGGACTATGTCCACTTTGGGTACCAAATTGAGAAAAAGGCCTCACTTTGGGTACCAAAATGAAATTTCCCCAACTTATTTTTTCATGGCTTTTTCACTAAAAAAAATTCAACCAGTAAAGCTAATCTTAAGGATTGTAAATCATAATGATGGACACCAACCCTGAATCTGCATACAGATAAGACAAAAATTTTACTCACAAGTGAGTCATGCCATGTTGAGAAACATTTATACTGTGCACCTGTTTTTTTTGGTAAGGATATACTGTGCACCTGTTTATGTCTTGAAAAGGTATAAAATCTCCACATTGTGTGTCACGCGATATGAAAGTTCAAATCTTGCTGTTTATAGAACATACCTGGAGCATTCAAAGTTCGTCCCATGATAGCAAAATCGGTCCCAAGGGCACCATGCGCATTAATATATACAGGATGTTCTTTTGTAATTTCCACTTTATCCATGTCGCTGCAAGCCACCTTCCTCATGGCTTCCTGAAATCCATTCCTAATTCTAAGGTCGATTTTGAAGTTTTGGTTGTAAAAGATTGATGGATTCAGAAATGCAGCTGCAGCGTGTATTGACAACTGAAGCTGCATATTCCATCTGTGGTCAATTATATCCCAAAAAGGAATATATCTCTCTTCAACACCCTTGTAGTAATCTTTGATTGAGATCTTTGCCCTCTCCACTGCCTCATGCAAATAACCCATCGCAGGCAAATCCCCATCAACCATCCTCAAGATTTTAATTAGTGGTTCTGACACACTCATGACTTCATGAGCGGACTTCCAAAATCTCTCAGAGTGTAACAAGGACTTAAAGGCCTGGGCTTCAGGGCATCTACTGTAGTCAGATGAGAACCACTGCGTGTGAGAAGACATATGTTTCAAATTGTCCTCCTGGATAACTATGGACCTTAAGGAGAGGAAGCCGGTCACAAACTGAGTTATATTTGGCCTGATCAACTCCTTCCCGTCATCTAATTTCCTCATCATACCCAACCTCAAGGTATTGCTGTATATGTATTGTGCGATAATCTTTGCCTCCTCCAGCACTGTGCACACCCAGGCTTGTTTGCTCATGTCCTCCAACATCTTATTAACACAATAAGATGCACAGGGAGACCAAAAAAGGGATGGGTACTTATCCATGAGGAGTCTTCCTGCATAAATATAACTAGTGGTGCTGTCAGTTATCACCTGAACAACATTATCCAAGCCAACCTCTAAAACAATGGTTTCTATCAACTCAAACAAATATGTAGCATCATCTTCATGACCCAATACATCGACTGACCGCAAAAACATTGCCCCTTTAGGACACGTGACTGTAAATACTACAAGTGATTTACTCTTCGTGCTGCACCGGCTCTCACATAAAACTGTACATCCACAATCCTTCCAGTTATCCTTAAATTTTCCATAGCAATCTTGTATATCATCTTTCACTTTCTCCAAAAGAACAGATCTCAGGCTGTCATAGGTCGGGGCTTTATAGCCCAATCCACACTCTGCTATAGCATCCACCATTTCCTGATAGTATATGCATTTGGTAGCACTAAAAGGGATAGAATTATGGAAAAAGAATGTAGCAATTTTCTTGTCAGCGTAATCCTGTTTCTGTTTTTGGGCATCATCAACTGCTGGTAGACTAGGTGAAGTCTGTGCAAGAAACAGAGGGGGACAAGTGCTTCCACCCTGTCCACTAGAATAATGGTTTGCATGGGAGTTCTCACTGCCCGAAGAGCTATGTTGTTGACCATTAGCAGCCCAATCAGCCTTAGGTTTTTTGTGAGTTTTCTGTTTCTTGGGAGTGCTCAATATACTTCGAATATGGTCCCTCACATCATTTGGAACTTTTGAACAAGGCACAATGTCTTTGTTCTTGATCTGGGCTAAATGGAACTTCATCCTATAAACCCCTCCGCTGAACTCCCTTTCGCAATAATTACACCTAACCTTCTGTTTCGTTGCATCGACCAGGACACAATGCTCCCAACAGGCATCTCTACGCCGAACCATATCTTTAAATACACATACAAAGGAAAAATCAGTCACATACCATTATTCCCACCCAACACATGAAAAATGATAGTACTATTATAAATATAGCAGAACAGCTTCATCCTTCTTAAAGCACACCACTATGACAAGAACAAGTTAAGACATGGGGTTCAGATCGGGGGATCAAAATTTAGATTCCACTGCTTTCCGAGCATTGGAAACGATTACCCGCTGCTTTCAGCATCCAGCAACCATGGAGCATGATGTATAGACAAAAGCATCAATTAATCACTATGCGTGCACACCGCCAACAGTATCACAGTAAATAAATATATAGACTAGATAATGATATCATAGCGTAGCCTGCTTATCGAATGTAAACGGCAATCAAGTACCAAAATAATGATTAGAAGAATATAGTATTGAAAGTCAATACAGGTGAAACTATAAATGGGATCTTGCTGATTTAAAATCTTGCTCATAGATTTAAGCATACAAAGTAAGTCATGACATAGCGAATTCAGTTGGTTTTATTTAAGATCAGGATCTAACTTATACTTTGAAGATGCAACTGGCAGAGCTTTCTAAAGTTTAAGTTCACCATAATGTTAACCTAAGATAAATGTGAGCTAGTCAATAATCAGTAGGAGATTTTGATAATTTCCTCCTGCATCGGGATGAAAACCATTTCCTCCAAGAATGACAGAAACTACTATTTCTTGTACATGACCTACAGATGAGAGATTTAATTAACTGACTGCATTCTTTTATTACAATCGCAATCTGAACGTTCCTGCCCTGATTACCTTTACAAAGCAAGCAGTTATGGAAATTCTGCAGAGAACTCACTTGGCACATGGAATAAGTACTGATAGTGCAGAAACCTTTGTCCATAAATTAATCCCCACAAAGTAAAATATGCTACTTCATTCCTTCACTAGCATCAGGACACAAGAAGGTCTTTCGGCTCCATCCAATTTAGGAAGGAAAGAGGATGCTTAGACTCATTCATAGAGCTGGACACAAGCTTAAAAGCTGCATGATCTCATACTTCAGGAGTTCTCCATCCAAGACTTAAATTATGATGAAGAAAATTTACTTTTGGCACTTCATTTCAGGAGGAGCAGCCTTTCCCTCTGTCATTTTCACCTACTTTGCCTAAATCATGCATGCCTGATTCCAAAGAAACAGTCCAAAATCCGAATCCCCGCGATGCAACGGATTCCTTCTCAACACATAGTTCAAAAAATTACTCAAATGGAGAGCAGCTACATCCAAATGGCTCAAAATTACGAAGACAAAAAAGGCTCAGGGTTCACCTTGTGCACATATGTAAGCAAGATTTTACGCATTAAGTAGCCACCAAAAAATACACTAACATGATAACATGGACATTCATCAAATGAACAATTTTGACAGTGCAACTGTTCAACTTAAAGAATGCACAGCCATAAGAACACCGTAGCTTGTTCAACCAGACCTGTCAACAAGCATCAACGTGCCCCCATGCATATCGCACGGATCAAGCTGACAAGACAACGTTCTCAAAGAACTATCCAAACCCAAAATGTTACCTCGCACACCAGCTCGAACGACACGATTATCATCCAACTTGGTGGGTTTTTCGTGCCAAAGTTTATCGTTTCCGGCTTCTTGAACGCCGACCCATTTCAAGATCGTCACTGCGGAGCGAGATCGCGATGGACCCACATTCCATCGCCATCATCCGAAAGCTCCAGCTCGAACGGATACAATATTCAGCCAAGCTGCGCAGGAATTTCGAGGCTCAAGTGGGAGTTTCGATGGAAGAGGAGGTGATATCTCCGGAGGTTCATAGCAGGGGCGAATCCTCCTCCTATGATGTCCTGATCTTCTTGTCGAAGCTGCACGGACAATACTACCGTAAATCTCTCTCTTCTCTCTTTTTCGAAAATTGCTGCACAAGTCCTTGAATTTTATGGTATTCGTACATTTAAACCCCAAATATTTTTACTTGACCCATTTACATCCTAAAATTTATTATGATTTCGATACAATTAACTGTTCATTTCGTCAGTTTTAATTGAGGGAAAATTCCCTCGTTTTTTTCATTTTTGAATCTTATGCGGCTCGTGACAAAACTTTCTCAAACACAAAATCAGGTAGTTTTTTTAATGCTATGTCAGAAAATTTTAAAAATTGAAAATAGAAAAACACAACTGAGAATTATAAAAACAAAAAAAAAAATCAAAGGGGGTGATGGTGCCGTCCCCTATGGCCCTTGTCCCCAGTGTTTCCAAATCGGGATTGGACTGGTCGGTTCAACCGGTTGGATTGGGAGCCGAACCATGGTTTGGTCAATCTCGGTATTGACCAGATTCAACCGCTCAACCCAATGAATCGGCCACCGATTGGATTGGATTGTTGACCAAACTATTGATTTTGTGATGAAATTTAACTAATTTAGGTAGTTGGGCATCGAGCTATTGCAGTTTTTGAAGAACGCCTTTATCCACTAGGGTGAACACCAATTTTTTGCTAATGGAAAAAATTTATGTGCGATGATCTAACATGAATAAAGTTGTATGAATTATTTCATCTACAATGATTATTGTCTTAGTCACATGATAAAAGCTTGGCAAATAGTATATTTACAAAAGAAAATGATTTATGTGACATCTCTATAAGCCGGGAAAAGTACCAAAAAAGTCTTAAACCTTTTGCATTAGTGCCAATTTAGTCCTAAACCTTTTTTTGGTGCCAATTCAGTCCTAAACCTTTTGCATTGGTGCCAATTTAGTCCTAAACCTTTTTTTTGTGCCAATTAAGTCCTAAACCTTTTAAATTGGTGCCAATTCAGTCCTAAACCTTTTGTTTTTGTGTCAATTTAGTCATTCCGGTCAATTTTGATCGGAATTTGCCGACGTGAACGCCTGCCGGCCGGCGGCCGGTCACCGGCGCTGACGTGGCGCCGACGTGGACAACTTTAATAATATTTTAATATTTTTTTGAATTTTTATTTTTTTTCTTTTTTTTCCACTTTTTTTTTGTCCCTCCCTCCTTCCTCTGGCCGGTGGCGAGGCTCGCCCTCGCCGCGGCCTACGGCGAGGGCTCGAGCCTCGCCATGGTCTGGCGAGGCCCGACCTCACCGGATCTGGCGAGGTCGAGCCTCGCCCGACCAAAGCGAGGCTCGCCCTCGTCGGGCGAGACCGCCGCCCTCGCCAGTGGCCGGCAAGGTCGAGCTCGCCGACCAGAGGAAGGAGGGGGGGACAAAAAAAAACTGGAAAAAAAAAGAAAAAAAAGGAAAAATAATAATAATTCAAAAAAATATTAAAATATTATTAAAGTTGTCCACATCAGCGCCGGTGACCGGCCGCCGGCCGGTAGGCATCCATGTCAGCAAATTCCAGTTAAAATTGACCGGAATGACTAAATTGGTACAAAAACAAAAGGTTTAGGACTGAATTGGCACCAATTTAAAAGGTTTAGGACTTAATTGGCACCAAAAAAAGGTTTAGGACTAAATTGGCACCAATGCAAAAGGTTTAGGACTGAATTGGCACCAAAAAAAAGTTTAGGACTAAATTGGCACAAATGCAAAAGATTTAGGACTTTTTTGGCACTTTTCCCCTATAAGCCTATTAAGCTGGTGTAATTTTAATTTGTTTTCCAATTCTCTCCATAATTAACATAATCATTAGAAATAAGCTTAAAAAGGAAGGCTGTTTATTAAGCTTAAAAAGGAAGGCTGTTTATTATTCACCCAAGGCACCCCATTCTTCTTTTTAGGTAAAGTTGGTTTATTTATTCCATCTTTGAATGATTAAAATAGTTGATGGAATGATGTCAAATGCTAATTTAATCTGTTATAGATAAAGGGTAACTTTCTATTTGTTCAACTATGAAGCACACTTCGATATGATAAAGCCCAACTTGTGGCCGGTTGCCGGCCACGGCCTCATTTATTTTAATTTTTTATTAATGTCTTGCAAGAGTGTAATAAATATATGGAGTTAGGATGTTATCCACTTTAGCATTTGATGCGGTCCCTCATCACGACAACAAATTTTACTGAACCTTAGCATAAATTCCTCTAAAAGCGTTTAAACAATGATCCAAGTTAATGTTCCAATGAAAAGCCAATTAAGTGTGAAAAATATTTATGTACTCCAGATATGTACTCCCTCCTCTCACTACCGATTCCCATATGTCGGATGTACGTAAACATTTCTCATCACGTGTTCATCCTTTAATATTCAAGATGTTGTGCGACATTTAAGTGCCACTTTTCATGTGTCAAATGAATCTTCTTTTCTCGGACAATCATGCTTGTAGAAATGTTTGCTAAAGAGAGTAGGCTTTGGTACACGTGTAGTTTGTCCTTTCAGCACCATGGAGTATTCATGGATACATCAGTCCATGGCAACACGAGATGAGGTGGATTAGTAAATATAAAGGTGGAGATTTTTTAAGTTTGTAGCTAGATTTTGGCCTAGAGCTCGTGTACTTAATTTGGAAAGTAAGATATCAACTTGTTTTACCCGTTTCTTTTTAGAAGTCTTGAGTAGATTAGACATGCAAAAAAGTTATTTGGCAAGTATCATAAAGAAGGGTCTATATGTTTATGAGAATATTCTGCTGATCTGCATCGTGTCATAGATTGGGAATCGATGTGAATTTGCAGCTGAACTTTTTTACATTCCCTAAACTTTTAGAGGGTTGGTAGTTGGGGTTTACCGACCTGTTTGGATAACTTGTGGATATATAATTGATTCTTTATAACAAAAAAGGAAAGAATAGGGAGAAAGATTGCAATGGAATACTAGAATTAAGTACCAATAGAATGCTGTTAATGTGAATGTTAATATCAGTATTGTGACTTGAGATCATAATACAAAATTGATTGATGGCAAAAGCACTAGTCATTAGAAGTGAGATAGATCTAAGCTAAAAATTCTAATTGGCAGAGTGATAGTTGAGATGTATTCAAAGGTTAACTGAAGAAGAATTGAACTAAAAGAAGTTGGAGAACTGAATAGATGTTACATGTTGGAAATAAAAAAGATTTTTCGTAATCCAAGCTCATCTTGTGAATTGGATTCATGCAATTATTATCTAGAGACTTGGAGTCTTGGAAATTATTATCTAGGAAATTATGTTTACTTATTGTTGCTTGTTTTCAAGATAATTTTTAATTATTCTAGTTATCTAAAGGGTCTATAAATATTATGTAATCCTTCAAGAAATATTAGAACATCAATTCCAAATTTTATTATTTCAACATTTGGTATCAGAGTCAATTTTGGTTGAGTTTTGTGAATTCCGCTTAGAAAATCTCGTGTCATATGGCCTCTATGAATGGTGCCGGGACAATCCAACCTCAACTCCCAAGGTTCGATGGGAAGAATTTTGAGCATTGGAAGATCCAGATGGAGGTGTTATTCGGGTTTCGAGAGCTGACCGAGATTGTGGAATAAGGATTCGTGGAGCCAGAAACACCGACAGATTTGACAACGAAGGAGCAGAGGACGATAAAAGAAAATCGCAAGAAAGATCGTAAGGCTCTCTTTTACAACTTTCAAGCGATAGATTCGTCAATCTTTGAAAAAGTGGCGAATTCGAAGACGGCAAAAGAAGATTGGGACTCTCTCATCAAAATATACAAAGGCATTGAGAAGGTCCAGAAGGTTCGGTTTCAGACTCTTCGTCGACAATTCGAGCTCCTTCAAATGGAAAAGTCGAAGTCCATTTCCGACTATTTCTCATGGACATTGGCTCTTGTCAATCAAATGAAGGCCAATGGTGGGGAAAAGTGCCAAAAAAGTCCTAAACCTTTTGCATATGTGCCAATTTAGTTATAAACCTTTTTTTTGTGCCAATTCAGTCATAAACCTTTTGCATTGATACCAATTTAGTCATAAACTTTTTTTTGTGCCAATTCAGTCCTAAACCTTTTGCATTTGTGCCAATTCAGTTCTAAACCTTTTGTCTTTGTGCCAATTTAGTTCTTCAGACCAATTTTGGCCGGATTTTACTGATGTGGACTCCGGCCGGCCGGCAGCCTGTCACCGGCGCTGACGTGGACAACTTTAATAATATTTTAATATTTTTTTAAATGTTTATTTATTTTTTCTTTTTTTCTTTTCTTTTTTTTTTCGCCTCCCCTTCCCTCCCTCCTTCCTCTAGCCGGTCGTCGGACCGACGACTGGCCAGAGGCCGGTGCCGGCGAGGCTCGCCCTCGCCGGCGGCTGGGCGAGGCTCGCCCCCGCTAGCAACAGCGAAGGCAAGCCTCACCATGTCTGGACAAGGTCATGCCAGCTGCCGGCGAGGCTCGACCTCACCAAATCCAGCGAGGTCAAACCTCGCCCAGCCATGGCGAGGCTCGAGCCCTCCCCAGCGGCCTCCAGCAAGGGCTCGAGCCTCGCCTAGCCATGGCAAGGGCGAGCCTCGCCGGCGGCTGGGCGAGGCACGACCTCGCCAGTGGCCGGCGTGGGCAAGCCTCGCCAGCGCCAAATTCTAGCCTCTGGTCGGTCGCCGGTCCGGCGACCGGCTGAAGGAATGAGGGAAGGGAGGGGGAAAATAAAAGAAAATAAATAAATAAATAAATATTCAAAAAATATTAAAATATTATTTAAGTTGTCCACGTCAGCATCGGTGATCGGTTGCCAGCCGGCCGGCGTCCACGTCAGCAAAATCTGGCCAAAATTGACCGGAAGGATTGAATTGGCACAAAAACAAAAGATTTAGGACTGAATTGGCATCAATGCAAAAGGTTTAGGACTGAATTGACATCATAAAAAGGTTTAGGACTGAATTGACTCCAAAAAAAGGTTTAGGACTAAATTGGCACAAATACAAAAGGTTTAGGATTTTTTTTTGCACTTTTCCCGCCAATGGTGAGACTATTGGTGACCAACATATCGTTGAGAAGATTCTTCGGACGCTAACTTTGCAGTTCGAATATATTGTGACTTCCATTGAAGAGTCTCGGGATATCTCTATTTTGACCGTTGATGAGTTGATGGGCTCTCTACAAATGCACGAACAGCGACTCAAGGAGAAATCCAAGACAGTAGAGGAAGCTCTACAAAGCCAGTTGGTGTTGCCCGATGAAAAGAAGAAACTTTCTAATCAAAGGAAAGATAAAAAGTGGCAAGAGAAGCATTCTGGACAACAAAAAGATAAGTCCCATATTCAGTGTTTTAATTGTAAAAAGTATGGGCATTACCAATCTGATTGTCGAAGCAAGAAGATTGGTGATCAAAAGTTTCATGCCAAGGTAGCAAGATTTGTTGATAGCGACGATGAGCATGACAATGCTCTTTTATTCACGTGTGATGCTGCGATGGAAAACCAGAAGAACGTTTGGTACTTAGACACCGGATATAGCAATCACATGTGCGGCGAGAAGGAATTATTCTCAAAACTTGATGACACCTTTTGTTCGGAGATGAGGTGAGGGAATAATGCCAAAGTTCCTATCATGGGAATGGGGACAATTAAAATCAAGGCGAAGGATGGGTCGGTTCAAAGCATTTCCGACGTTCATTATGTTCCTGGTCTTCGAGAAATCTCCTAAGCATGGGACGATTGTCCAAGCGAGGCTATCACATGACCATTAAGGATGAGCTTTGCACGATACATGATGGCAAAGAAGGGTTGATTGTGAAGGTAAAAATGGCTAGAAATCGACTTTTTCCTTTGTATATTAATTATGCTACCTCGTGTTTTAGTGCCACGGTGCAAGATTCCGTGGACTATCCGAAATTTCTTCTTCGAAGGATGTCAACCATGTGTTATTGGAAAAAAATGCAAAGAAGGCTTCCCTTCGGGACAATCATGGAGAGCTTCAAAGCCGTTGGACTTAGTGCACTTCGATCTCTGCGGACCGCTCGGTGAATTGTCAAATCGAGGGTACAAGTATTTTGTTACCTTCATCGACGACTTTAGCCGGAAAACATGGGTTTATTTCTTGAAGCACAAGTCCGACGCCATTGATGCTTTCAAGGAGTTCAAAGCCTATGTAGAAAAACAAAGTGGGCACCAAATTCGGATTCTCCGAACTGATCGTGGCACAGAATATTTGGTTGGTGATGGCTTCTTCAAACCGTGCGGCATCAAGCATCAATTGACATCACGGTATACTCCTCACCAGAACAGAGCAGCGAAGAGAAAAAATCGCACTATTGTTGATATGGTTTGTACCATGCTTTGTTCCAAACAATTGCCTAAGCATTTCTGGGCGGAGGCGGTTGCTTGTACTGTTTACTTGTTGAATCGGTGTCCTACTAAAGGTCTTGAGTTCAAGACTCTGGCAGAGGTGTGGAGTGGTCAAACCCCTGCAGTTCAGCATCTTCGCGTGTTCGAATGTATTGCTTATGCCCATGTGCCAAATGAGCTTCGCAAGAAGCTTGATGGGAAGAGTGAGAAGTGCATCTTCCTTGGTTACTATAATGAGACCAAGGGTTATCGATTGTATAATCCGGTAACAAAGAAGATGGTTATCAGTCGAGATATCACCTTTGATGAGGAAGGTGAGTGGACTTGGAGCACGGAGGAGAAGAAGCAGTTTCACTTTGTCCTGGACGAGGAGAAGTCGGTTCAACCCGATTCAGATAGTCAATTTGAACTAGTAGCGGCATCGGTGCAACCTGATCCGGTAGCAGAGACTCAATCGAATTCTGCTGAAACATCCTCACGTCCACGGCGAGAACGAGTTTTACCGACTTGTTTGAGTGATTGTGTTTTGTCCAATGATGATGATCCCTCTGATGAAGAAATTATTAATTTTGCTCTCTTTGCAGATTGTGATCCGACAAACTTTAAGGAGGCTTCCCAAGATGATGGTTGGGTTCGTGCTATGGATGATGAGATATATGCGATTGAGAAAAATGATACGTGGGACCTCACTTCTCTTCTAGAAGGCAAGAAGTCCATCGGCATGAAATGGGTCTACAAGACCAAGTACAAGCCTAATGGTGATGTTGATCGGTTGAAGGCTCGTCTTGTAGTCAAGGGTTACAAACAAACACCGGGATTGATTATTTTGAGGTATTTGCTCCGGTTGCAAGAATGGATACTACTCGCGTGATCTTTGCTTTGGCTGCTCAAAGACGTTTGAAAATACACCAAATGGATGTCAAGTCCGCATTTCTCAATGGCGTACTTGAGGAGGAGGTGTATGTGGATTAACCCGAGGGGTATGTCAAGAAAGGACAAGAGGGTTTTGTCTACAAATTGAAGAAAGCTCTTTACGGTCTCAAGCAAGCACCGTGAGCATGGTATACCAAAATTGATTCTTATTTCATGAATCATGGTTTTAACCGATGTCTTTATGAGCATACTTTATATGTGAATATTGGCTTGAACGGTGAGATGCTCATTGTTTGCTTATATGTTGATGATCTCATATTTACCGGAATTGTCAAGAGATGATTTCTGACTTCAGGGAGGCCATGACTCGTGAGTTTGAGATGGCGGACATGGGTCTCGTGTATTATTTTCTCGGCCTTGAAGTTACACAATCGAAGGATGGTATTTTTATTTGTCAACAAAAGTATGCCAAGGATATTTTTGAGCGTTTCAAGATGGCTACTTGTAAACCAATTAGCACTCCAATCGAGGAAAGATTGAAGTTGACAAAAGATGGAAGTGGCTCCGAAGTTGATCCCACATATTTCAAGAGGCTAGTCGGGAGTCTACGATATTTGACTTCTACTCGGCCAGATCTTGTTTATAGTGTTGGGATGGTAAGCAGATTTATGGAGACTCCTAGACAATCACACTTCAGGCGATTAAAAAAATTCTACGGTATATTAAAGGTACTATGGATGATGGTATATTCTACACTGTTTCTAATGATTTTCAGCTTGTGGGATATACAGACGGTGATTGGAGAGGTGATATTGAAGAAAGGAAGAGTACTTCTGGTTATGTTTTCTCTTTAGGAAATGGAATTTTTTCTTGGTCCTCGAAGAAGCAACAGGTGGTTGCCTTGTCCAATGCGGAAGCGGAATACATAGCAGCGGCTTATTGTGCTACTCAAGCAGTTTGGCTACGTTTGATGTTTGCTGAATTACGTCATAAGCAGGAGCATCCAACCGTGATTAATTGTGATAATAAGTCAGCAATTGCCCTTGCAAAGAATCCAGTCTTTCATGGAAGAAGCAAGCACATTGATATAAAGTATCATTTCATTCGAGATCTAGTGAAGTCCGAGGAGATTATGTTACAGTTTTGCAAGTTGGAAGACCAAGTGGCTGACATGTTTACTAAGCCGTTGAAGACGGACTCCTTCCTTAAACTCAAGAGAATGATCGGCATGGTCAAGATGAGCTCGATTTAAGGGAGGCTGTTGGAAATAAAAAAGATTTTTTGTAATCCAAGCTCATCTTGTGAATTGGATTCTTGCAATTATTATCTAGAGACTTGGAGTCTTGGAAATTATTATCTAGGAAATTATGTTTACTTATTGTTGCTTGTTTTCAAGATAATTTTTAATTGTTCAAGTTATTTAAAGGGTCTATAAATATTATGCAATCCTTCAAGAAATATTAGAACATCAATTCCAAATTTTATTATTTCAACATTACATGATGTTTTTCTTAAAACGGGTCTTCGATAATCGGTAGAATGGATTTTAGCTAGAAGAGAGGCTAATGCAAGCGCAAGTTAGGTGGCGAGCCAATTGAAATGAAAGATGTGTTTGTTTATTGGAGGGTTTTTCCTATTTATGCATTTAATGTTCAATTTTCATTATTGAGATGCAAGTACTTAGGGTCGTTGTATTTGTACTCCTCTTTGAGCTAGTTAGTACTCAATTTACATAGGTTTTTTTTTTTCTATATAGATATTTTGCGGATATTGTGACTGATTATTATTAAAACAGTGTTTTATTCTTCCAATGTTGTATTCGCTGCACTACATATCAACATTTCTTTGCCAAACTTTTGTTGTTGACTACTATTTTGTACATCTCTATGCTTCCTATGTCATTGGACAATTCACAATTCTTGATGTTCTAAGACAGGCTTTCTGATTTTGGTTCTGCGCTTCTTTTCCTTTGTTGAATTGAATTTAAACAGGTTCAACTGACAAATTTGTTCGGAGTTGTGAAATCAGTCCAGAAGTTATAAGATTGTATTCCAGAATTGCTGATCATTCTTTTCTTTTTGCGAGATTCGAATGATGGAAATATTGGTTTGGAGTTCTCCTACCTATAACAGTTCAACATATAGAGGAAAACGAATAGAAATATCGCATTTGCTATATCATGCGATTGTTTATTTCTCTTAAGCATTACAAGCCAAAAAAACTTTTAGCATTCATCCTTTATGATGTAATTTTTTTGTAACTCTGAAGCTATCCGATTTACTGTTAATTGTAACTTGTTTGAAGTTAATGTTCTCTCTTGTCTGGTTCCTATTAAATTAGACTTGGTAAGTGGATTTTTTTTTTGTCTTTAACATTAGTTGTCCACAAATGTCTTCAACACCACGTTTCCTATCTCCTTTAGCCAGACATCGCCATATGATGCTCGGCTACATGAACACTAATTGTGATAGCTTTAATGGGAGAAATACTTGTTTTGTGCTTTTGTAAACTTTTCATATAGAAACTATGTGACTGGACAAATGTAGGGATGCTATTGTGAATAAATATTAAGGTTTTTCAGCTTTCTTCTCTCTATCAAGAAAGCCAACAATTAGTGAAAGTGCTGAAATGATTTTTTTTTCCCTTTTTTTCAGCCCACTGAGCTCACTGGTTACAAATCCGAAGCCAATAAGATATATAATATTGTAACAAAGTCTAACAACAACCATCATTTCTCAATCTTTGGTTGTTGACTATAGAAACCTTGCTTTTCTACATAAGTATTTATCTCTGTAAATTAAAAAGACTAAGCATGTATCCCCAACTATCCATAATTTGTCGATAGTTGTAGGTTAGGTCCCAAGGCTCTCCTTGTGACACCTCATGGAACAACTTCATCCTCTTCTATGACCAGTCTAGTGTTACAATGTAGCAAAAATCATCAGAGAGCGATTGCGCTTAATCTTTCATCCCTTCGATTGATAGGTTCTCGCTGTCTTCTCAATTAGGAAACCTTTAATTCCTCCAAACTCTCAACCGACAATGGCTTCCACGGGACACATCCCGAAGAAATGGGCCGCCTGTTTAGACTTCAGACTCTTTTAGCCTGGTGAACAATTCTTCCGTAGGAGGACTGCCGAAAAATCTCCCTCGTTGCGTAAATCTTTCGACCATAAATCTAAGTGGCGATGACCTTAGCGGGTCGATTCCCGATGCACTTAGTTATCTTCTGAAGCTAACCAGAATAGGCCTATCTGCGAATCAACTTACAGGCAAAATCCCACCTTCTCTCGGGAATCTCTCGTCTTCTCTTTATCGCATTTATATTGTGGACAATCTTTTAGAGGGAAGCACTTCCTAAGAATTTGGCCAGCTCTTCAAATTGACATTCCTTCAGCTTTCGATAAATAACCTCTCGGCCCAATTCCCACTTCTCTGTATGATATTTCTTCAATCATACTGTTCTCGGCGGCTTTCAACAATTTAAGCGGGGTTCCTCCGTCAGATTTATTTCTCACTCTCCCAAAACTCCAAGCCTTTTATATTGGTGGTAATCAGTTTTTCGGGCCAATCCCCAACTCTATAGCAAATGCTACCGAACTGGTGCACAATAGACGGTGTCCTAAATACTTTTTCGGGGTCAATATCACCAAATTGGGAGGCCTGCGGAACTTGCAGCTTCTAAGTTTCGGTACAAACCTTCTAGGACCAGAAAAGGGCAATGATCAGCGGTTCAGTATTTGGCCTCTCTTCACTCTCCATAGGACTTGTTCATCGCAGAAAATGCATTGACAGGCCCGATGCCCATTGCAAGTGGTGGGATAGATGGTGAATCTCATGGCACTCGATGTCTCCGAGAATGGTATGTCGAGAGTGTTGTTGACACCCGAATTCTTGCCAATAAGTCAAACATTCCAGACCCTTCATGCCCGTTGTGTGGAAATTCAGAAGAAACTCTTGTCCATCTATTCACAGCATGCCCTTTGGCCCAGATTTTATGGAGACAGAGCCCATGGGGTATCATCTCATATGTTTGGAACTTCACATCACCAAAGGAAATGATAAACCACTTCCTTGACCCAGGACGAATTGCAGAGATAATGGGATTCGATTGCAAACTCTTCACTCTCTATGCAGCGATTCTATGTACTAGAATGTGATTTTATAGGAATTCCATTTTACATGATCAAGCTATTCCAAATCCTTCCCAAGCAATTAAGTTGGTTTTACAGGAGTTCATGGAATTCTCGAACAAGTTCAAGGAAGAAAACACAGTCGCACCAAGTCTAGAAGCCGATTCAATTGGAGTAGGAATAGACATTTGGCTCCCACCGTCAGATCAAGAGCTCATTTTAATGTAGATGGTGCGTGGAAAGATAACAAAGGAGCCATAGGTATCATTGCACGATCGGCTAGCGGATTAGTAGTCCAAGCTTGGACAAGGAGAGGTCGTTGGAACTCGCCTTTGGAAGTGGAAGCAGCAGCTCTCCTTCTCGCCTGCAATTATGCTTAGTCCCTGGGCATTCGAAAAGCGATCTTTGAAAGCGATTGTAAAGTCTTAATTGATGCCATCCAACAAAAGGGTCTTTGCCCTTGGAGTATTCAACCTTTCGTTGCAGATTCTCGCTTTCAATTTCAGCACAATCCAGGTTGGAGCTTGGACTGGACCCGTAGATCCAAGAATGGAGCTGCTCATGCACTTGCAAATTGGGCCTCCAATCATATAGGCACCAAATCCTCTTTTCTTTACCATGATCTCCCTGCTAGAGTTTAAAATATTGTACTAGTAGAGTCTTCTTTTATATTTCGCTCTAATGTAGGTAATGCTTCCTTTTTGTAATTGCTTTGTTTGCAATATAAAGTTTAATTTCTAGCAAAAAAAAAAAGTCAAACATGCATTTTTTTTTGGGTAATAAAACAATAAAAATAACCAATAAAAAAATGAATAAGAAGGCTTTATGCCCATTTTGACAAAAAAGAAAAAAAGTACATAAGCGCAGCCCATCAGCATCACTTGAACCCAGCAGCCCAAAGAAAAAATATAGCCCATAAAAGAGAGCCCACAATCCTCAAGGCCCTGCTCCGTTTCTTTTTTTCCCCTGACTTCTTCTTCTTCTTTATTTTCCGAGAATAAAAAAGGGCGCGAAAAGAAAAATATCAAAAAGGACAAAAAAAAAACACACACACACACGGCGTCGATCGATCTTCTCTACGTTCCAGAAGCTTCGCCACCGCTAATCGGCGTCGGAATCCATCAGCTCCGATCGTCATCGACCGTCGTCGGACCTCCGGTTGCCGGGCCATCCGAGGAACACGAGCGGGGGGACGGAAGAGCTGATAGAATCCTCCGAGAAGATTTCTGCTCTCGGAGAACGAACACGAGTCGAAGGAATTTCCTCAAAAGCCTTTTTCTCGCTTGCTCATCGTCTACCCGACGCCGTCGAACGCCGCCGACCGCCGTCCGTGGGCTTTTCGCGGAGAACGGGAGCCGGAGGAATTTCCTCGAAAGCTTTTTTCTCGCTTTCTCATCATCTTCCCGATGTCGCCGAACGCCGCCGACCGCCGCCCGTAGGCTTTCGTCCGCCGCCGCCGCCGCCGCCGCTCGACTCTCTCGTGTTCGCTTTCTGTTCGTTCTCGGTGACGGTACCGACGAACGAGAAAAAAAAGCCGTACACGAAGCAATCTTAATTTATTCATTTTCGGATGGAAGCAATTGAATAAAATAATAAATTTATAAAAAGTGAAAAAATAAATATATAAAAAAAGAAGAGAGGAAATCCGTATCATGGTCTGGTGAAACTGCGCAGTACCAGGTAACGGTCGCTCCGCTTCGCTTCCATGGCGTCGAGCTCCGACCCTTCGAGATCCCCCGGCGACGATGACTTCTCGGCGTCTCGCTTCAGGAAAACAGTAAGTGCTCAAACTCTCTCGCTCGCTCTCTCTCTCTTCCGACTTCTCCTGAGTTTTCTTCCTTGCGTTTCGTCGAGCAGGTTTGTCTCTACGATTGGTGGTTGACCCAAGCTGCTGCGGATGGTTCTCCGGAGAAAACGCTGGCTGTTTCTGGCTTCGCTTCGCCCAAGTAAGCGTCGACAATGATCTGCTAGGGTTCATCTTCCCGTTCGTGTGTAAATTTTTCGCCTTTGAGGGGGGAAAAAACGAAGCTTTCCAGTAGTTCAGCGGTTCTTTTTGGGAGAAATCTTAGTCAATTTGGGCCGAACATCGGAAAATGTGATCCTTTAGACACTGATCCATCGAAAAGCTCGCTTTTAATTGAGACGAATACAACCCTGGCCTTTCATGTCTGCACTTGTTTTGTAAAATGTAGCCGGCAAGATAACTAGTGGGACCTGGGGATTTGTGTCGTATCGTCGTGATCATGTTCGTGTCGGTTGTTCAAGTCATTGGCTGAATATTACAAAGCTGGTGCAATATGATGATAAATTGTTTATTTATTCTGGAAAAGTCTCCCAGAATATGTCGAGCCATGTCTGTTTTGAGTTGGTTGTATTCGGGTTCTTTCATTTGGGTTTCTCCTATCCAAGTTGACTCGTTGTTTGAGTCATCTTATTGTGTCATGTAGAAAGTTGCCACCCCTCTATTAACTAGGACTACATCTTCAGGTAGTCATTGTTGTCCGCGTGACTTATGCTCTCAATGAGACTTCTTTGTTGGCATTTACTTTATTTTTGTGGTGTAGCAATTCCATGAGCTCAGAGGACTTTTTACTTCAGGCAACAATCTGTTCAGCAAGTGGTTCGGGTGTTCAAATCGGCTCCGATCACCAAAAGATATGATTTTTCAACTCTTGAAACAGCCGATGGTGTTTGTGTTGTGGTGTCTGGATTGATAAATAAGTCGCGCACTACAGAAAGTGGCTTCTCATCTGAGGTTTGTGAGTCTGTTGCCATTTTCCTGCTTTACCATCCCACTCTAGTTTGAGCTCTCGGACCTTGACCATGGAAAACTTGACATGGGCAAATATCAATTGTTGTTAAAAGTGCTCGGGTTCAAAACAAAAGAAAAGTAGAAAGGTCATCACATGGTGACCTGTTTACAAATGCGGAAGGATTCTGAGCAAGTTGTTATGAGCCGCTCTCAAATCCGCTTTTAATGCTGAACTTTAGTTGTTTTAGGGGAAAAATGTTTGAATGGATTGGAGACTTGTTTGTCCTTTGTGCAGTCATCTTACTATTTGATTATGTCATCTCATTGCAATTTCATATGTTAGATTCAAAATTTGTGCTCTTTGTAGATTTTCAAGCATTTTGTGTTTGGATTTCCTCTTCATTGGGAAGATTGTGCTTCAAAATGCTTGGAGAAAGAAGCGAAGATAGTTACGACACCGGGAAAGGAATCATTTGATTTATCAACATCGAGAGGTATATAAGCAACACGAGTTTGCATAAATTAACTTTCATATGTTAGGGCGTATGGTTTTACGTGATGACATGTTGCTTCAACATGTTTGTACCTTCTCAACTAGAAATTTTAGACTTGTTTGATGTTTATTGTGCTCCAACTTGTTGTGTTTTGGATGTCTCCACTTGACTGACAGGAGATAGGAACCTTAGTTTGGGTGAAAGAACTCCAGGAAAATACAATATAGGCAATAGTAAATAAGCACAATGTACAACTTAACAATGTCTGTTCTCCAAAATGCTGAGATATGCTGCAGTAATGTGGATCCAATGCTTCAAAATTTGGCATTGAAGGGATTTCAAGATTATCTTTGTACACCTGTTGATGTGGTTGAAGCACTTTCTTATTGCAAATCATTGTGCAGAACATTCTTGTTTATTTATACTTTGCTTGAGATGACAATCAAATTTGCAGTTGTCATTGCTAGGAAGTCTGGGGAGATTGTTTTAGTTTGCTGATGTCCTCCTGACCATTTGCAGGTGGGAATAGAAAAAGTGAAATACGTGAAGATAACTCGATTAGGAATGCACCTATTGTTACCATCAAAAGAGTTACCAGATCGGGAAGCAAAACTTCTGCTTTATCAGGTTCAAGAGGTATACATGCATGTCTACTTTGCCTGAATTAACGGCAATAGAAATTTCCATCATAAAATGCTACTTCTAGGTTTTCATATCACCGGAAGTTAAAATATTATACTGCTGGCCAGTTGTTATATTCACTGACTGCTGCTATGGATTGCAGACTATTGTGGCCCGGATCAAAGAAGTTCAGACAAATGCAAGAGGGATACTAATGAAAATAAGCATGATGCACAGCTTCAGGATGATTTTTCTACTGAAAATGCTAAAAGTGACCTCACTAGTATGGACCCAGATTTTCCTAATATGGAAGTTGAAGGAACACGAGAAAATCATCTATCCACAGCTGTGGATGAGTCTAAACTGTACTCTCCTCAAAAGACAGGTGCTGAAATGGATTTGGTGTTTAAACGGCGTGTGATGACTATTAATCAGGGATTTGCAGTAATAATAGTTAAGCATCTGTTGATATAGTTGAAGTGTTACTTATTGCAAATCAATATATAGAACATTTTTATTTATTTATACCTTGTCTAAGATGGTAATCTAATTTGTAGTTGTCATTATAGGAATTCTGGGAAGATTGTTTCAGTTTGCTGATGCCCTAAACATTTGTAGGTGGGAAGAGAATAGGTAAAGTAGATGAAGATAACTCATTGAGGAATGCAACTATTGTTACAAGCAGAAGAGTTACTAGATCGGGAAGCAAATCTTTTGCTTTATCAAGTTCAAGAGGTATACATGCATGTCTAGTTTGCTCGAAGTAAGGAGAGTACATTTAGGAGAAACTTTTATCCTTGAAATGTATTTCAAGGTTCCAATAACATTTTAAGTTAAAAAGTTACAATTACCCCACGGTTATTTATCTTCAGTGACTTTTCAACATTTTAACTTCTATGGAATGCAGACAGCTCTGGCCTGGATCGAAGAAGTTCAAGAAAATACGAGAGGGATGCTACTGAAAATAAGCATGATGCACAAGCTCCAAATGATTTTTCTCCTCAAAATACCAAAAGTCGCCTTGCTATGATGGACCCAAATCTTCTTGGTGCTGAAGTAGAAGGAACACAAGATAGTCGTCTTTCTGCAGCTGTTGATGAGTCTAAAGTGTACTCTCCTCAAAAGACAGGTATTGAAACAGTTTTGGTGTTTCGATTGCATACGATGTCTTTTGATAATTGCTAGTAAGTTTGGGAGTCGAAACATTTTATTTCTAGTTTGACAGTTATCTAACGAGTTAGCATTGCAGGTGGGAAGGGAAAAGGCAATGTTAATAAAAATAATTTTTGTGGGGAACCAACTGTGTTTAAAACTCCTACAGGCTCCCAAGTAAGTTCTCTCAGTGTCTGATTCTGTCAATAATGTTCGAGTGGTTTAGCGAGAGTTTCTTGTTTTGCTGCTTCACCTTTACAATATCAAACATTCTCAGTTTCCCTATACAATATTGAGAACTGTGCAGTGGGGTTTTAGTGAACGTGGATTGGTAATACTTTGAAATGCCCCTTAGATTGATTTTCGAATTGAGGAGAAGTGTCATAAAAATGATTATCTTGTCAATCGGGATAGATTGCTGAAATTTTATAGTTTTACCTACAAGCTTTTTTAACAGTGGCATGTGATTATATTTTGATGCCTTTGGCCACATTTTCCTGGATATATTTTCTCACTCCTTGTCATTGCCTTTTCCTCCCAGACCTTAGCCTTGCAATTCAACTCACTGTTTTGACACAACATTTAAAGCTATGAAATACTCCAAACTAATCAAAAAGCTTTTGAAGGGGGGTAAAATATAGCACCTAAAACATCCTAATACTTGACTTGTCAGCCTATATGTATGTGTGATCTGTGGGGAGAAGTAGATAGGAATCTAGTTAGTCATTACTCATTTGAACTTGGGGCAGTCTTTGTCTGCCTTTCTTATCAGTTTATATGTTTACCATTATAGTATAAGTTTGGTATTTGTATGCCTTTATATGGTGATCTTCTGTCCATACCCACAAGTGCATCTGCCATCATCATGCTCCTATTTTATTTGCATATATATATGGGCACTTGTTTGGTCTAATGCCTTCTTACTTTGTTTCCTGCTTGTTTAGGGAAGTTCCCTCACATCTCCAGATTCTTTCAAACGTTCTAGATCTGGTGAGTAGGCCATCAGACCATATTTCTGTTCAAGATCTACAATTTGCTGTTTAGGACTTATGGATTTAGAATAAGCATGTATTAGTTTTTAGATCCCGTTATATGCCTTAAAACCTACTTTTTATAACTTAAATGAAGTTAAGGAAATGGAATTATCATTTCAATCAATATTTAAGCATTGTACATACCTGAATACATATCACCAGTTTAAATGAGAACATGCTTTGGAATGATGGATCCACTTCTATGGGAAGAATTCCAGTTGTCACAATCTTTATCCTGTATCAGTTGGGCCTGCATTTAGCAAGCATTCAATCAATAGCGAAGGATTTTCTCAATTTAAATACACCTTTTGTGAATCACATTTTTCCTTCTGAAAATGGTTACTACTACTCCCAAATCATTGGCTGGTCCCATACTCTTAGTTATATATGCATTTGTCAATGCTTTGAAGTATTTGAGTGGTGGTCACCATCAGCATCCTCTTAGGCCTGCATGAAGCGAGCATTTCAATCAATATTCAAAGATTTTCCACATTTTTAAATATAATTTTTGTGAGACACATTTTTGCCTTACCAAAATGGTCTTTACTACTTCTAAATCATATATTGCCATTTTGAAAGGCTCGTGGTTCGCTTCGTCCTGCGTGTTTTGTAGGAAGAATACTTTTGCCCAGGTTAGAATTCTGGCGAAACCAAGTGGCAGTTTATGCACAGGTATGTAGTATCTTTATAATTTCTGCAATTTCATGTTATGTTTTCTAGTAAGTATGGTTTGTCCTTTCTATTATGGTACCAGCCCTGAGTTGGCATAGTGGTTCAAGCAACCAATTCATACCCATGAATTTAAGGAAACTGCTACTGCAGTTATGGAATTTTTTGCTGCAAAGTCACCTTAAAATCTTCTTCCATCGTGTCGTCAAAATGTGGATGAACTTCTTATATCTGCATATTCAGTACAATTGTATTGGTTGCCGTTTAAAGTTAACTAAGATTTGTTGACTTTCTCATTTTACTTTTATTTAGGACCGTGGAGTCGCTGGAGTCCTAGAAGGCCCGAGTTTGATTTCAGATGATGGTTTGTCTCCTCAAATTTTGTAATGTGAATATATGTTACTTTAGCTACTTCCCTTCCCAAATGGTCGAATGAAATGGTTTTTTTTAATGACACTGTTTTAGTGATGCTTATTTTGCATATTGACCTATCATGTCCTGATATGACCTTCCTCTAATCATATTTATGATCTTATGCACAAGAAGGCTTCACCGTTCCCGTGAGAAATAGCATGTTCTTTTTGTTTTTATTCCCAGTCCAACGGCTCTTCCAGGTCCTTGGTAAAATTATCTTCTGTATCAGATCAAATGGATAATGTCTTTTGAAGAATGGATAGAAATGCGTAGTGTCAATATTGAAACGCTCTCCTTTGTCCAATCTAGTCGAGTAGGAAGTCTAGTTTGTTTCTTTTTTTAGTTTTTCTCCCTGACGCATACACCATGCTGCTGATAAAATAGATATGATGCCAGGTTCGACAAATTCATCTGGATTAGAGATTGAGCCTGCATCGGTGTAAGCAATTCTTGGATGAAAGTCAACTTAGTTCTTTTGCCATGATTTTGCAGATTAGAACGTGCCTAAGCAGGTGGAGTTCTTTTCGATTTCTCGATGCTTGTGAGCAAGCTGTATATATTACATACCATGACAGCTTTTCTTCAAGTTTGATGCACTAACCAAACCGGTAACGCCGTCGTTTGGGGCTTTCTTCTAAACAATGTTGTCTTTTGAGTCAATACTGATGCAGAGAATCAAACCTCTGTGCTATGATTTGTTTGGCTTTCTTGTTTTCGATGATTGACATTTTGGGACGGATTGGAGGCGTGGTTAAAGTCTTGGTTTTGGGGGTAGCCAAGCTTGAAGAACCATTATGAACATACTATACACAAATTGAGAAGATATGCTTAGTAAATATGACTAATGTTCAAATAAGATCAAAAGCGTCACCCCAATCTCACTGACTTTTATAAGCATAGAGTGCGTACGAGATTGGGCGATTGTGTAACTTCTTGCGAGGATGCTTCCTTGTTTCCATTTATTGGCTTGATTCTATCCTCAATTTCACCAGCTTTGCACACATTCTTTTCGCTCGCGAAAAAGGGTTTGGACAGAGTTGGTATTTTTCTCACCCGTTGCTTGAATGTTTGATTTAATCATTGGCGGAGTCGGTCACCGCAGCACCATCACGTGCGAGTGGGGAAGGTCGAGATTGGTGATACATATAAGCACAGGCCCATCTTTAGCAGGCTAAGCGAGGTTTCTGAGACCGAAAATAAAGTGTGGAATTGAACATGTGATCTTTGGCTTGTGAATCCAGTCTGGAGCACTTAATCAACCACCTGGTTAGTGTGTCTGCCATTTTGTTATTTTTCCATATGATGCATCAAAGAGTGAAATATTCCTAGTGTATTTTGCTCTTCTTCCCCTTATATCATCTGTAATTTGCATCAAAACTTGCATCCAACCCGAATTTTTGTGCAAGAAGCAGTGACGATGAGCGCGAGCGTGTATGACTCTCTTTCATTTCAAAGAATCATTGATAGAAATGGAAATGAAACAAAATGTAGTATTTTTAGAATAACTCATTAACGAAAAATACGAAAAATATACATGAACTCTCATCTAGATATCGAAAACAGACCTCTAATTTCAAAATTATAAGTTTCATACCTCGCTTTAGCAATATTGGACATCTTAGTACAATATTCGCTCGTTCCCATATTACACAGCCCTTCTTACACACTCCAAACGCACAAGCCCTAACCACAAATTCCAAACACCAGCCGCCTAGGTTTGGCTGCCACATACACCCGCCTGCCGTCGCGACCACACCGAACACTCGGCCATCTGCTGCCACCGACTCCTTGTGGAGGATCTTGCCACGAAGGTCCTGCCAAGAGACCTAGTTCTCTCCCTCGATCTCTCGATTTAAGGTCGCAAAGGTCGCCTTGGCATCGCGACCTCGGACTGACGCCGTAGATGCCACAGGTAACCGTGCGTTAATGGAGGCATGGGCCATGGAAACAAACGTAGCATTAATACCAGTTTAAAAAGTCAGATTATACCAACCACAATTTGTGGTATTGGGGACATAACTCCCTTCACAGAATATAAAACTGTCTGTCGAAGTGCAAATTGTAATCAAGTTTTGTTTGGTTTCAAATTGAGCCAATCACCAATAAACATTCATTTACCATCGAAACCAAAAATGACATATTGGTTACAAATGGAAAAAATATAAAAATATAAAAAATTCCTCAAAATGATTTATTCTCAAAATGTTTAGGGAAAATTTCAATTTGATACCCAAAGTGGGGTCATTTTCTCAAAAAGAGGTTCAAAGTGGACAAAGTATCAAATAAGGGTATGAAGTGCCCAATCAGTCTCAAATAGGGGCCCGAAGTGCCCAATTAGTCTCAAATAAGGGCCTGGGTTCGCCGGCCGGTCAAATTCTCATCGGCCGGTGAGCACGTCACTGTTCCGACGATTGAAACAGAGGCAATTTTGTCTTTTACTTTTTTTTTTCTCTTTTCCTTTTCCTTTTCTTCTTCTTCTTTTTTTTCTCTTTTCCCTCCGCCGGCCATAGCTGGGGCCGGCGGAGGTGGCCGGCCTTAGGCGGAGGCTGCCCTCTGGCGAGGGTCGCCCTAGCCCGCCCAGCCCAGGCGAGGGCGAGCCTCACCGGATCTGGCGAGGACCGACCTTGGGTTTCCCTCGCCGGCGTCGGGCGAGGGCCGCCCGATGCCTGGGTTGGGCGGGCGAGGGCGACCCTCGCCAGATCCGGCGAGGGCAACCCTTGCCCGCCTAGCCCAAGCGAGGGTGGCCTCTGCCTGAGGCCAGCCACCTCCACCGGCCCCGACTATGGCCGGCGGAGGGAAAAGAGAAAAAAAAAAAAAAAGAAGAAAAGGAAAAGGAAAAGAGAAAAAAAAAAAAAAAAAAGCAAAAGAAGAAATTGCCCTTGTTCCGATCGCCGGAACAGTGACGTGCTCGCCGGCCGGTGAAAATTTGACCAGCCGGCGAACCCAGGCTCTTATTTGAGACTAATTGGGCACTTCGGGCCCCTATTTGAGACTGATTAGGCACTTCATTTCCTTATTTGACACTTTGTTCACTTTGGACTCCTTTTTGAGAAAATGACTCCACTTTTGGTACCAAATTGAAATTTTCCCAAATGTTTAGGGTGTTTTTCATTAAATTAAAGTTTGATTTTGAATTTTGAAGCTAAAGGAAATAGGATTTCTTTTAAAATGTCGTAGAGACTAAATGCCCAAAAAAAAAATCTCAACTTTAAGTCTAATCCCAATTCTACCTTAAATTTTTTTTGTTCCATAAAAAATCCAAAACTTTAAGTTTAGTCCCAATCCACCCTAAACTTTTTTTGTCTCATAAAAAACTATCAACTTTTACTTAAGTCTCAAATCTCAAATATGCCCCCGTTAATCCTCCGTTCAAAATTTCTCTTGACAACTGAGAGCATGAGTTGTTCAACCATCCGAAGCATAAGCTCTCTGACCGCAAGAGACGGAAGACTCTCGAAAGAGAAGGAAGACTCCCGTGCATGAGATATTGAATACTGAGCGCAAAATTAAGATCCCCGAGCGAGATGGAAGGAGAACTCTCATAAGAGTAAGAGCAATTAAAGAAGACCAACCCTAATTGCTCTAATTTTTATCCAAATTTCAGATCCAAGAAGACGTCATTTGAACTGACGTGGAAATTCATCTTCAAGAGACATCTTCTTGAATCTAAAATTTGGAAAAAACTAGAGTAATGACATGAAAATGCCACATCACTAAGGGTGATTTTGGACAAAGTTTTAACAGAAGTAGATATGAGACTCGACTAAAAGTTTGTGCTTTATTATGAGTCAAAAAAAGTTTAGAGTAGAATTGGGACTGAACCTAAATTAATGCCTTTTTATGAGACGTAAAAAGGTTTAGGGTAGTATTGGGATTGGACCAAAAGTTAAAAGTTTTTTATGAGGTGAAAAAAAGTTGAGGTAAAACTAAGACTGGACCTAAAGTTGAAGATTTTTTTTTTATTAGACCGAGGGGAAAATCCACGTTTTTGTCGTTTTTCAATCTTATGCAGCAGCAAGTCTCATGACAAAACTTTCTCAAACACAAAACCACGCCGGTTTTTAATGCTACGTCTAAAAATTTTGAAATAATTAAAAAATAAACAAACACAAGTGAAAATTAAAAAAACAAAAAGAAAGGAACAAAAGGGGTGACCGTGCCGTCCCCGTGGCCCTTGTCCCCAGTGTTTTCAAATCGAGATCGGACCGACCAGTTCAACTGGTTGGATTGGGAACCGAACCATGGTCTGGTCAATTCCCGCAGTGACCAGATTCAACTGCTCAACCCACTGAATCAGCCACCGATCGGATCGAATTTTTGGCCAAATGATTGATTTGGTGATAAAAATTTAAGTAATTGAGGCAGGTGGGCATCGAGCACTTGCAGTTTTGGAGAAAGATCCACCAGAGTGAACACTAAATTTTTTTCTGCTAATGGGCAAAATTTATGTAGGATGATCTAACATGGGTAAAGTTATATTAAACATTTCATCGCCGATGATATTACAGTTATTGTCTTAGTCACATGATAAAAGTTGGCAAATTGTACATTTATAAAAGAAAATTACTTATGTGACAATCTCTTCTAGCTGGTGTAACTCTATTTTTTTCTTTTAACAGTTCTTTCCGTACTTAAGATAATCACTATAAATGAGATTAAAAAGGGCCAAAAAAAAAAAGGGCTGTTTATTATTCAAACAAGTCCATCATTGCCTTCGTGGGGAGACAGATCTCACCATCGAAGTCGTTTCCAGTGCTGTTGAAGGGACCGGACTAAGTGGGAAGTGGATTTCGACCCGAGAAGGACAGGACTGAGCAAAGGCTATGATCCAATTCGTAGCCGCCCCCACAAGTATCCGGACTTGCATGTGAGCGAGAGCCAACTTAGGCGCGGCTATTATTGAAATCCATGGTTGATCGAGGCATGCTTGTGATGTCTCCATCAAATGCTCGAGTGACCAAGGCAAAAGAGCTGGATATTAGCTTGGCCCTGTTAATAATCAGGATAAAAGCCGGTGGGCGTGTTACGTGCCATGTGAGGCACGTTTCGCCCGGACACCGTCAATCATCTTTCAAGGTCGGGACCTAATCAATGTCGACGTTCAATATGGAACCCCTTAACTTGAACCGTGCTTTTCCTTTCGACCCATCTATCATCTTTCGAGGTTGGGGGCCTAATCAATGTTGACATCCGATATGGAACCACTTGACTCGAACCGTGGTTTTCCTTTCGGCCCCCAAAAAAAACTTTGTATCTCGAAGTAAAGTGTCCAAGCTATAAGCTAAAACTCCCGTCCCCGAGCTCAAAAGCGGAGTTTTCCTTTTTATATTATTACAAGAAGAGGGGCTTAATTTTGAACGTTTTCGCATGTTTCCAATTGCCGACAACTTGGAGAACAAGGGCGCGCATGGAATCCATTCTAGAGCAGAAATTCTGCTCCAGAATACATTCCGGAACAAAAACGCATTTGTTAAAATATTTCCGAAATGCATTCTGGAGCAATTTTTGCATTCGGGAATAAAAACGTATTTGGTAAAACTTCATTCTTTTTTTTGCTTCGGAATGAGTTTTGGCCCAAAAAAGAGAAGCTAATTTTTGTATCTTCTCTCTTCCAGAATGCATTCTAGCCCAAATTTCCTTCTTTACAAGAAATCAAAATTTTCAAAATTTCACAGAATGACTTAGAATACCTGTTGCCATCCACTTTGCGTGAAATTTTAATTTTTTTAGGTGCCCAAAAAAATTAAAAAATCAAATATTTCAAAATTGTACAGAATTGCTTAGAATACCTGTGGCCATTCACTTTGAGTGAAATTTAAATTTTTTGAGGTGCCAAAAAAAAATAAAAAAAAAATTCACAGAATGGCTTAGAATAAGTGTAGCTACCACCCACTTTGAGTGAAATTTAATTTTTTTTAGGTGCCCAAAAAAAATTAAAAATTTCAAAATTTCGAAATTTTATATAATGGCTTAGAATACATGCGACCATCCACTTTGAGTGAAATTTAAATTTTTGAGGTGCCCAAAAAAAATCAAAAAATAAAAAATTTTACATAATAGTTTAGAATACTTGTGACCACCCACTTTAAGTGAAATTTAAATTTTTTTAGGTACCCGAAAAAAATCAAAAAATCAAGAATTTCAAAACTTCACAGAATGGCTTAGAATACTTGTGGCCACCCACTTTGAGTGAAATTTAAATTTTTTTAGGTGCCCAAAAAAATTAAAAAATCAAAAATTTCAAAACTTCATAGAATGCCTTACAATTCTCATGGTTACCTACTTTGAGTGAAATTTAAATTTTTTGAAGTGCCCAAAAAAATTAAAAAAATAAAAAATAAAAATTTCACAGAATGGCTTAGAATACCTGTAGCCACCCACTTTAAGTGAAATTTAAATTTTTTGAGGTGCCCAAAAAAAAATTTAAAAAACAAAAAATTTAAAATTTCACAGTATTGCTTAGAATACCTGCGACCACCTACTTTGAGTGAAATTTAAATTTTTTGAGGTGCCCAAAAAAAATCAAAAAATAAAGAACTTTCAAAACTTCATACAATAGCTTAGAATACCCGTGGCCACCCACTTTGAGTTAAATTTAAATTTTTCATGGTGCCCAAAAAAAATCAAAAATAAAAAAATTTTTAAATTTTTCATGGTGCCCAAAAAAAATCAAAAATAAAAAATTTTAAAACTTCACAGAATGGCTTAAAATGCCTGTAACTACCAATTTTGAGTGAAATTTAAATTTTTGGGCACCTCCAAAAGCAAAAATTTCCTTCTGTTTCATCAAACAGATTTCTTTTCCAGAAATCAATTTCTGAAACAGAATTAGTCATGTTTTATCAAACAAAAACCAATTTCTTGCAAGAATTCCAAAAATCAATTTCTGGCAAGAATTTGATTTCTGGAGCAGAATGGATTCCATGCGCGGTCTAACCATACCAAACCATACCAATCGAAGAAAGATTTGAGGCAATGCATGCATTCATGGAGGTCCCCACTCCAAGCCCACGACAACAATAACCTATGACGTTTGCAGTCGTTCCTTCCTCATGTTTAGGATGTTGACCCGAAGCCGATGGTCAACAGATATTATCAAAATCACCAACCAGGAGACATGATTATTTTCTTTGCAAAAAGCGGAGTAATCATTGCAGGAATCGCGGCATTACTCGAGAAGATGGCTCTGTTTTCATCCACAGGACAAAGTACTTGAAGCAACATACTGATGAGAATCAAGGCTTCTACTGAGGAATGGGAGGACGACTATTGGCACCGAGATCTACTGAGGATTGGGAGGACGACTATTGGCGACCGAGACACGGGTACCCCATTCCAGAAGCTCTTTGCTGGTGTCGTCCTTGTGAACTATCACCTCTATGAAGCACAAGCAATCCTTCTTGGGCCCTGTCGCCATCTGAATCGCTTCGATAAGCTCCTGCTCGTAGAAAACCTGCAAACATGAGCGAATTTTGTTATTTTGCTATGGAGGGATTTCTTGAACGGGCAAATCGTCGCAACTGTAACTTGTGTACAAGCGACTTACTTTTGCTGTCCAGCACTTGCCCTCGCCGTTGTGAATTGCTTCCACCAGGCCAGTGTAGTTCCAGTTCTTGATCACATTGTAGGGACCATCATGGATCTCAACTTCAATGGTGTAGCCGCCATTGTTTATCAGGAAGATGATGGTCTTCTGCCCACATCGCAGCATGGTTGACACATCTTGGGCAGTTACCTAGAGTGCAAAAATCGCCCACGAATTTTTCATTATTCATCTCTCACATTCAATTAAAACAACAGGATTAACATAATCAAATTTAGTAGAAAAAGGGAGGGAAATGAATAAGGTCAGTGCATGACTAGCATTGTATGACAAAACTCTTCACCTATGCAAACTGCTTAACAGGATTACTAGCATGTTTGTAGGTTGAGCTTGCAAAGCTAGTGGTATCTTCTTGACAGGAGCTCTATGCATAACGACGTCATTCATAATGGCTCGTTCGAATGTGCTTAGCAATATAACAGATATCAGAAACCATTCCATACCTGGAAGCTACCATCTCCAATGCATGAAATGAGTCTCTTCTCTGGCACTGCCTGTGCATACCCAAGAGTTGCACCGACAGACCATCCAATAGATCCGTACTGCATTTGGAACTCATACCTGCATTCCCCATTCGAACTATTTCAGTTTGTTTTCTTCAGTAGATCCAGATCATAAAGTTACAGACAAGGGACCTAATCCATACAACTACACCCACATACCCGCAGCCTCTCGGTAATTTCAGCTTCTGGCAGTTGAACCAAGAGTCTCCAGTCTCGGCAATCACAGCTGATTCACTAGACAGCATGTCCTGTATGTGCTTGAACAGGACATTCACCCTCAAGGGCTCCTTGGGTTCACACTTCAATGGATGTCCATCCGGAACATAAATCCTATGATAATTCTCATAAGCAGTGGGATTCTGCTTAAGCCGCTTCGTGAGTGCTTTAAGGAAATCCTTCATCAGAATACAACCAAAAGAGGGTCCATTTCCAATCACAACCCTATCAGGCTGCAAAATAATGGCCTTCTCCTTCTTGAGAAGGAGGGAATACCCAACGGAGCTGTAGTCATTGAAAATGGGCCCAGCAAACAAGAAGGCATCTGCGGATTCCACAATCTCGGCACAGAATGCAGTGCTCACCGCACCCCAGTAAGTCCCGATGAAGTGGGGATGGTGCTCGGGCACGAGCCCTTTAGCCGATGGCATCACGGCTACAGCATAGCCAGAGGCATCGGCTAGCTCGACAAAGGCATCACAAGCCTTTGCAACCCGGAGTTTCGGGCCACCCACCATTACCGGCTTGACCGCCTTGTTCAAGAACTCTGCAGCTGCCTCTACTGCAGCTTCCAATCCCATCGGATTAGTCAATCTGTACCAATAAATATTTAATCAATCACATCACTCTAATCACAATCTAATACAGTAAATAGACTCAACTGATTGAACGGACGGAGTACTACGTGGGAGAGAGCGCAAATGGAACCGGCTCGCGACTGAAAGTCGGGTGAGGTATGGCGGGCAAGTTGCAGCTTATGCTTATGTAAACGGGCTTGCTTTCTTTCAGAGCGGTCGAGATCGCGGTATCGATCAGTTCGTGCGCATCTTCCAAGTTATTCACCACGGCCTACAAAAAGGCGAAACCGAAACAATTAACAAATCAGTTTCGTTCAATCTGCACTTAAACATATATACCCCTGTGACAACAATCTAAACAAAAACCCCAGCAGCGACTCCAGCTGCACACTACTAAAGCAGCCATCGGTAGATTATAATAATCTCACAGAACAGACCCACCACCAACTCTGAGATCCAAAAACACAACAAGCACTATAATAAGACAAAACCCAGAAAGTATTCTAAGCAATATTTCTAGTTTAACATATGCATCTTTCCTCAGACAAAGATCTGATCCAAATAAAAAATGAGTATCAGCAAAAAGAACGTTAGAAAAAGACTAACCGAAGAGATACCTGAAAACAAGTGACAGTCTGATAACACCTAAGCTCTTGGCTGAAATCAGGCAACCCAATGGTGTGGTGAAGTATCCTGTTGGTCCCGTAGTCGTTGGAGTTGGGCCCGCCGACGATGCAGACCACCGGCAGGTTCTCGCTGTACGCCCCGGCGATGGCGTTGAGCACGCTGAGCCCGCCGACGGTGAACGTCACGACGCAGGCCCCGACCCCGCGCGCGCGGGCGTACCCGTCGGCGGCGTACCCGGCGTTGAGCTCGTTGCAGCAGCCGACGAGGTTGAGCCCCGGCTCGGCGATGAGGTGGTCGAGGAGCGTGAGGTTGAAGTCGCCGGGGACGGAGAAGACGTCGGTGATGCCGATCTGGACGAGGCGGCGGGCGATGTGGCGGCCCATGGTGGCGTCCGGGGAGCCGACCGGGGCAGGGCCCTGGATGGCCGCGGCGGCGCCTTTGGGGGCGGAGCCGACGTCGCTCGAGGGGGGCTTGCAGGAGTTGAGGGCCCCGATCTTGGTGTCCATGGCGTCGGAGCCGGAGCCGGAGCCGGAGGAGGAGGAGGTTGGCGAGAGCGGAGAGGAGGAGGGGGGCGGGGGAGATGGAGGGAGAAGGTGAAGGCGAAGGTGAAGCGAGGGATTGCAATAGAGGTTGTCCGAGGGAGCTTCTCGAGTTTCTTCTCTGTGCGTGTGCGTGTGTGGGTGTGTGAAGAGTGGGGCTAAAAATGGGAGTCTTTATATATATGCGAGCGAGCTAGAGAGAGAGAGAGAGAGAGAGAGAGAGAGGAGGGAGGAGGAGGAAGATACAATGGCCGGAGGAGAGAGAAAGAAAGGGGTCAATTACCGTTGAAAGCAGTGGGAGGAGAGAGAAAGGTTTTGATGATATGATGATTCATGGGATTGAGGATGATTTCCTTCTTTTCGAATGTCAAATTGACCCCCCATGGGTTCGTGTTCCGCACCCCTTGGGAACGTAGAATTGGCCATCCTCGTTTTGAAGTTTTGGGGGGCGGACGACTGGGGGGTGATCGATTATCGGATCGCGAGGTGGAGGTATCAGAAGTCGCATGATAGGTCCCGGGCCTCGAAATCTCGAAGCCATCGCGCCCTTTACCGCGTATCTAGCTGTCTATTATGACATTCTTCGTTTGGGTTAATATCTTGAAAAACTCCAAACTGATACACATGTGATAAATTTATGATAAATTAATTTTTTTGGTCAACAAAAATCCCGAACCGGTACACCCATGACAAATTTATCTCAAACTAATTTTTTGACCATCAAAAACCCCAAATTAGTACACTTGTGACAAATTTACCCTCTTGTTAAATTGGATATATATCACGAAAAACTATAAACTGATAAACCTGTGTCAAATAGAGGGGTAAAACCCTAAACTAGTAAAACCGTCAACCGCCAAGTGTCATCTAACTCAACAATTTGACGATAAAATTTAACGGAAACTAACAAAGGGTAAATTTATCATATGTGTACCAGTTTGAGATTTTTTGTGGTCAAAAAATTTATTTTGAGTAAATTTATCACAAGTGTACCAATTTTCGCGTCATGGGAATGAGTTATTGAACTCTTTTGATATTTACTTTGGATGTTCGTTGCAATCTCTCGGAATTTCGTCGCTATTGGCCATAAGCATGCACCTTATCATGAGTAGGTCGGATGTTTTTTTTTTTTTTTTAAAAGGCACGTGAATGGAGAGTTTTTTTTTTTTCGGGGGGGAAGGTTTCAAGAAAGAGCGACTATCTTACCTATTCTCGAACGCGCACACTCTCAATATTCATACGGATCTTGTTAATAAATGTCTCGAGAATACTTATTAACAATACTTTCGTTTTTTAAATGTATTGACGACTATGCATGATACGAGGAAATCAATATATTTTATTGAACACGATTAAAATTATTCTTGTTGACAAAATCTCAATCGTATTCACTACCTAGAAGCATCGTTTAACTTTAGTGTCACAATAGTAATTCAACTTTAGGGTGCGTTTGGCAACTAGTCAAATAGTAACTATTTCTATTCTTTTGTTCCCAGAATCAGTTTTTGAACAGAAATCCGTTTGATAAATTTTTTGTTTCCGGGCACAAATTTGTAAAAATTTATTTCCAGAATCAGTTTTGGAACAGAATTAAGAAGCACTGGGAATAAAAATTAGAAATGAAAAAGAAATTTTTTCTTTCTTTCTTCTTCTTCTTCCTGGCCTGTGGCCGATCGCTGGCAGCTAGGGGTGTCAAATGGGTGGGTTGGGTCGGGTTTGGGTCGGGTCATAAATGGTCCGACCCAAACTGACCCATTAACCCGTTTATGACCCATTTATACGTAATGCAATTTTCTTGACCCATACCCGACCCGACCCATACCCGACCCGACCCAACCCGTATTGCTAAAACACTTCCATATTTAACTCAATATAATTTTTTATGATTTAAAAAAAATTATATTGCTAATTTGTGGACAATTGTTATAATTTTAAAAATTAATTTTTTAACTTTTTCTTTTTCTTTCTTTCTTTTTTTTTTTCACAAATCCTGAAATGGATTTGATTTTTAGTTAAACATGTAAATAGTACGTATGCATCTTAGACAAAACAACCTAATCAAGACCTATTTTTCCTAATCATTTATTTAATTTTTTAGTTTATCTTATATATATATTTTTCATTTTTTCAGACCACCATGAAGTTCAATTTTTTTCCCTTTCCTTTTGAACCTTTTATTTATCTTACTCTCACGCCCAAACACAAATTCAGCCTATCAAGGCTGAGACTCTTCGGGAATGGACTCAAAAGTGAACGTCAATTAGATTTAAGCAGACAAAGATGATCTCAGTCGGATTCATATTTATACTAACACGACTCAGGCATTTCAACAAACACTTAATGTGCATTCGCTTAAATGGCAGCATGCAGCAATGAGACAGTGAGAATCACAACCCAATAAATCAGCACGAGATCATCAAGCCTGAATCGACAGTTATTGATATAATCTCAGACGAGAACAATTTTCGTGCTAGCAACAACAAGGAGCGATCGAATGATGTTCTGAACTTGCACGCTCAACGAAAGCTGGAAAGGTCGAAGGCTCCAAGTTGTGGAAGGTTTGAAGAAATTCTCCTTGGGTTCAATAAACTCGAGTTCATCGATGGTCCTAACTCCTAACTTCAACGACAGAATTCAAGGATCGGCGAAGCAAAAGAAAGCAACTGTAGGGAAAAAGATCGAACATTCTCACCTCGACGAAATTGGTGAACTTGGGATCTCTATTAGTTTGTGGGATCTCTAGTTCGTCATCGGAGGAGCGAACTTCGTGAGCACATACCAGAGGCGCTTGGGACGGCGGGAGTCGAGGCGATGGTGGCGGAGTCGTAGGCTTAGATGGTCCTCAGGAATTTAGTGGCGATCGGAGGGATTTAGCCGCAAGAAACGGAGTTTAGGGTTTGCGCGGAGTGCAGGACGGGCGATATTGAGTCGTCGGAGAACCTCGGCTATGACGGAGATGGGCGGTGCACCGGAGAGGGGCGACGCAAAGTTGGCGATAGCGGCGGAGGTGCCTGCGAAGAAGACGGAGAGAAGATCGTGAAGCGAGAGGAAGACATTAGCCAGGCTTTTCATAATGGGTTATCAAATGGGTCGTAAATGGGTTCACAATATACCCATTTAAGACCCATATATTTTGGCCTTCTTTTGTTTGAAACCCATTAAGGCTGATCTGGAAAAAAAAAGAATGACCCATTAGCAACCCATTTAAACAAACGTGGGTTCATAAATGGGTTCTGGACCCATTTGACAGGTCTACTGGCAGCTAGCGACTGCCGCCGGCAACCGGCCACTACCGCCGGTGACCGGCCACATGCCAAGGCCAATGAGGGCGTCGCGGCCTTCGCCGGTGGCCGGCGAGGGCGACCCTCGACGCCGCCCTCACCGGCCCTAGCTGTGGCCGATCGCCGGTGCCGGTGACCTGACCATGGCCAAAGAAGGGGAAGGGGAAGAAGAAGAAAAAAAAAGAAAGAAATGTTAAAAATTTTAAAATATTATTAATAAAAAGAAATTTTGTGCAGTTACCAAAAGTATTTTTGTTCTTTTTCTATTCCAAGAATAGAAATTTGTGGCAGTTACCAAGCACTTTAAAATGCTTAGAAATTGTTCCCGGATACGGAATAAAAAAGAATCATTTTTGAACAGAAATTATTTTTGGAAACAGAATAGTTACCAAATGCATCTTTAGTATCTTCACTACCCAAGCATCATTTCGTTCCACGTGCAAACGGCGTGCAACACAGGTCTTACGGTCAAAATCCATCCCACACGAAAAGGCCAGCATCCGTCCTTATTGATTGGGGGGTGTTGAGAAGATTCCGATCCATCTTTTTCTCCTCCTGTCGTCAAGTTCTTTCACCCTAGTCTTCACTACAATCCTAACTGTATTGAAATAAATCTCCAAAATTACCATGTTAATTTATACTTATAATCTCAGCGGAAGAAAAAAAGTTGAACTTATAAAAAAATAGGGTTAACATCACGAAAAACTCCAAACTAATATACATGTGACAAATTTACTCAAAACTAATTGCTTTGATCATCAAAAATCTCAAATTGGTATACCTGTGACAAATATTACCATAAACTAATTTTTTGACCATCAAAAACTCCAAACTGGTACATCTGTGATAAATTTATCCTCCGTTAAATTGAATTAATACCACAAAAAATCATAAACCGGTACACTTGTGACAAACGAAGGGTAAAACCCCAAACTGATATAGCCATCAACTTTTACACGTCTCCAACTTAGAAATTTGACGGTAAAATTTAACGGAAATTAACGGAGGGTAAAATTGTCACAAGTATATCAGTTTTGGATTTTTGGTGATTAAAAAACTAGTTTTGGGTAAATTTATCGCAGATGTACCAATTTGGGATTTTTTGTGGTATTAACCCTAAAAAGTATTTAATATTTAAATAAAGAATTCAAATTTATCTTATACACAAAAACCAGTCTGCGCAGTTTAACATTGGTTCGCCCCAGTTTTTTGGCCATCGAGAAAGAAAATGTGCTTTTCTGTTTTCGGATACATCACGCGACAGTAACCGATCAATCATGCGACGCCGAGCAAGACGAGATTATTCACAACAAGGGGGGCAACGACAATCGATCGGTCACACCACGTGATTGCCCCTTCGCCCACCCGCGTCATAAAATTAGGGTTAATACCACGAAAAGCCTAAACTGGTACACATGTGATAAATTTATCTCAATCTAATTTTTTTATCACAAAAAACCCCAAACTGATACACCTATGACAAATTTATCACAATCTAATTTTTTGATCGACAAAAACCCTAAATCGATACACTTAGTGACAAATTTACCCTCCGTTAAATTGGATTTATACCACGAAAATCATAAATTGGTAAATCTGTGACAAACAGAGGGTAAAATTGGTATAGCTGTCAACTACCATGTGTCATCTAACTCAGCAATTTAACGATAAAATTTAATAGAAACTAACGGAAGGTAAATTATCACATGTGTACCAGTTCGAGAATTTTTGGTGATCAAAAAATTAATTTTGAGTAAATTTATCACATGTTTTCAATTGCCAACAACTTGGAGAATAACCATACTAATCGAAGACAGATATGAGAGGCAATGCAATATATTCATGGAAGTCCCCACTCCAAGCCCACAACAAGACATAACCTACGACGTTTGCAGTCGTTCCTTCCACATGTTTAGGATGTCGACATCAACAGATATTATCAAAATCACCAACCAGGAGACATGATTATTTTCTTTGCAAAAAGCTGAGCAATCATTGCAGGAATCGCCGCATTACTCGGGAAGACGGCTCTGTTTTAATCCACAGAACAAAGTTCTTGAAGCAACATACTGATGAGAATCAAGGCTTCTACTGAGGAATGGAAGGACGACTATTGGCGGCCGAGATCTACTGAGGATTGGGAGGACGACTATTGGCGGCCGAGACACGGGAACCCCATTCCAGAAGCTCTTTGCTGGTGTCGTCCTTGTGAACTATCACCTCTATGAAGCACAAACAATCCTTCTTGGGCCCTGTCGCCGTCTGAATCGCTTCGATAAGCTCCTGCTCGTAGAAAACCTGCAAACATGAGCGAATTTCGTTATTTTGCTATGGAGGGATTTCTTGAACGGGCAAATCGTCGCAACTGTAACTTGTGTACAAGCAACTTACTTTTGCTGTCCAGCACTTGCCCTCGCCGTTGTGAATTGCTTCCACCAGGCCAGTGTAGTTCCAGTTCTTGATCACATTGTAGGGACCATCATGGATCTCAACTTCGATGGTGTAGCCGCCATTGTTTATCAGGAAGATGATGGTCTTCTGCCCACATCGCAGCATGGTTGACACATCCTGGGCAGTTACCTAGAGTGCAAAAATCGCCCACGAATTTTTCATTATTCATCTCTTACATTCAATTAAAACAACAGGATTAACATAATCAAATTTAGTAGAAAAAGAGAGGGAAATGAATAAGGTCAGTGCATGACTAGCATTGTATGACAAAACTCTTCACCTATGCAAATTGCTTAACAGGATTACTAGCATGTTTGTAGGTATCTTCTTGACAGGAGCTCTATGCATAACGACGTCATTCATAATGGCTCATTCGAATGTGCTTAGCAATATGACAGATATCAGAAACCATTCCATACCTGGAAGCTACCATCTCCAATGCATGCAATGAGTCTCTTCTCTGGCACTGCCTGTGCATACCCAAGAGTTGCACCGACAGACCATCCAATAGATCCGTACTGCATTTGGAACTCATACCTGCATTCCCCATTCGAACTATTTCAGTTTGTTTTCTTAAGTAGATCCAGATCATAAAGTTACAGACAAGGGACCTAATCCATACAACTACACCCACATACCCGCAGCCTCTCGGTAATTTCAGCTTCTGGCAGTTGAACCAAGAGTCTCCAGTCTCGGCAATCACAGCTGATTCACTAGACAGCATGTCCTGTATGTGCTTGAACAGGACATTCACCCTCAAGGGCTCCTTGGGTTCACACTTCAATGGATGTCCATCCGGAACATAAATCCTATGATAATTCTCATAAGCAGTGGGATTCTGCTTAAGCCGCTTCGTGAGTGCTTTAAGGAAATCCTTCATCAGAATACAACCAAAAGAGGGTCCATTTCCAATCACAACCCTATCAGGCTGCAAAATAATGGCCTTCTCCTTCTTGAGAAGGAGGGAATACCCAACGGAGCTGTAGTCATTGAAAATGGGCCCAGCAAACAAGTAGGCATCTGCGGATTCCACAATCTCGGCACAGAATGCAGTGCTCACCGCACCCCAGTAAGTCCCGATGAAGTGGGGATGGTGCTCGGGCACGAGCCCTTTAGCCGATGGCATCACCGCTACAGCATAGCCAGAGGCATCGGCTAGCTCGACAAAGGCGTCACAAGCCTTTGCAACCCGGAGTTTCGGGCCACCCACCATTACCGGCTTGACAGCCTTGTTCAAGAACTCTGCAGCTGCCTCTACTGCAGCTTCCAATCCCATCGGATTAGTCAATCTGTACCAATAAAAATTTAATCGATCACATCACTCTAATCACAATCTAATACAGTAAATAGACTCAACTGATTGAACAGACGGAGTATTACCTGGGAGAGAGCGCAAATGGAACCGGCTCGCGACTGAAAGTCGGGTGAGGTATGGCGGGCAAGTTGCAGCTTATGCTTATGTAAACGGGCTTGCTTTCTTTCAGAGCGGTCGAGATCGCGGTATCGATCAGTTCGTGCGCATCTTCCAAGTTATTCACCACGGCCTAGAAAACGGCGAAACCGAAACAATTAACAAATCAGTTTCGTTCAATCTGCACTTAAACATATATACCTAAAAAAAAACCCCAGCAGCGACTCCAGCGGCACACTACTAAAGCAGCCATCAGTAGATTATTATAATCTCACAGAACAGACCCACCACCAACTACGAGATCCAAAAACACAACAAGCACTATAATAAGACAAAACCCAGAAAGTATTCTAAGCAATATTTCTAGTTTAACATATGCATCTTTCCTCAGACAAAGATCTGATCCAAATAAAAAATGAGTATCAGCAAAAAGAACGTTAGAAAAAGACCAACCGAAGAGATACCTGAAAACAAGTGACAGTCTGGAAACACCTAAGCTCCTGGCTGAAATCAGGCAACCCAATGGTGTGGTGAAGTATCCTGTTGGTCCCGTAGTCGTTGGAGTTGGGCCCGCCGACGATGCAGACCACCGGCAGGTTCTCGCTGTACGCGCCGGCGATGGCGTTGAGCACGCTGAGCCCGCCGACGGTGAACGTCACGACGCAGGCCCCGACCCCGCGCGCGCGGGCGTACCCGTCGGCGGCGTACCCGGCGTTGAGCTCGTTGCAGCAGCCGACGAGGTTGAGCCCGGGCTCGGCGATGAGGTGGTCGAGGAGCGTGAGGTTGAAGTCGCCGGGGACGGAGAAGACGTCGGTGATGCCGATCTGGACGAGGCGGCGGGCGAGGTGGCTGCCCATGGTGGCGTCGGGGGCGCCGACCGCCGCGGGGACCGGGCCCTGGATGGCCGCGGCGGCGCCGTTGGGTGGGGAGCCGACGTCGCTCGAGGCGGGCTTGCAGGAGTTGAGGGCCCCGATGTTGGTGTCCATGGCGTCGGAGCCGGAGGAGGAGGAGGAGGAGGGGGGGCGGCGGGGGAGGAGGCGGAGGGGGAGGCGGAGGGAGAAGGTGAAGGAGAAGGTGAAGCGAGGGAGTGCAATGGAGGAGGAGGAGGAGGTGGTTGTCTGTGGGAGCTTCTCGAGTTTCTTCTGTGTGTGTGTATGTGGGTGTGTGAAGAGTGGGTTAAAAATGGAGTCTTTATATATATGCGAGCGAGCTAGAGAGAGAGAGAGAGAGAGAGAGAGAGAGAGAGAGAGAAGATACAATGGGCGGTTTAGCTGGGTGTCGGTTTAGCGGTGGGAGGAGAGAGAAAGGGGGTGTTTCGGGGGGTCAATTACCGTTGAAAGCGGTGGGAGGAGAGACAGAGAGGGGTTTTGATCATGGGATTTGAGGATGATTTTCTCCTTTTCTAATGTCAAATAGACCCACATGGGGTTCGTGTTCCACACCCCTAGGGAACATGCAATCGGCCATCCTCGTTTTGAAGCCGCGGGGGGACTCCATGTGGGCTTTTGGGGTGGGCGGACCGCTAGGGGGTGATCGAATGTCGGGTCGCGGGGCCGGGGGCGTCGCATGATAGGTCCCGGGCCTCGAAATCTCGCACGCACCTTCCACGCGTATCTAGCTGTCTATCTTGAGATTTTTCGATTTTACATGTGTCGAGTCATGGAAATGAGTATATTTGACTCTCTTGCTTTTACTCTTGCATTTTTTCAAGCGAAATGAGTTGAATTGGTTTTCAAAACATTTGTGATTCGCAAGCTAATTAAACAACATCTTGCTTCGAACATAGAAATTGCTAAGAGTAAAATTCGGGAAAATGAGCTCATTGTATGTAAGGAGTCCACTGATGAGAAGGGGCTAGGGAAAAGCTTGAACCAATTCCCTATTTCTTTACTTCAAGATCCCTCCTATGTACTGGAATCAAAGAATTAGTAAATCCGTTCCATTCCCCTAGAAGTGCGTCTCTTTAGAGAAGAAGGCTCCGACTAGAGTGAGCGGGCTCTTATTCTTGAATCTCTTTTGCGGTGGTCATCGGACAAAGGTAAATCAGATTGTTAGAGAAGCAAGAAATGTAAATATTAACGAGATATTAAGAGGACAAGGCCATCGACACCCAGCAAGGAAAGGGCAAGAGTGCCGATCGGCTTGCCCTTTTCAGAAGTGTGGATAGAATAAAGTGTCCATAACAAAGACGTTTGTTCGTCGCGTCTCTCGAAATTATGTCGCTATTGAAAACATAAACATGTACCTTATTATGAGTCGGACCGGATATTTTTCCTCCGTGAATGCTGAATGTGTTACTAATTAGAATCGCCACATTTTTTAACAAGTTTTTTTAAGAAAAAGGCACGTGAAGACTAGTATTTTTTTTTGGAGAATGCTCAATACCGATCCTTACAGGTTAGGTTACGAGATAGAGCAACTACCTTACCATTTCTCGAATGTGCACGCCCTTAATATTCATATGGATTTTATTAACTAATGTCTCGGGAATATTTATCGAATGATTACTTTCGTTTTTAATGTATTGACGGCGGCGCATGATACGAGGAAATTAAATATATTTTGAAAAATGATAAAATTATTCTTGTTGACCAAATGCCAATCGTATTCACTATCCAGAGCATCTTTCCATTCCACGTGCTCTTGGCATGCAACACGGGCCTCATGGTCAAATTTCACCCCACATGAAAAGGGCACCGCCATAGATCCTTATTGACTGTGCTGAGAAGTGTCGGAATCTATCTTTTTTCTCCTGGCCTACTTCGTTTGGCAAAAAATAAATATTTTTTAAAAATATTTTTTAAAAAATAAATACGTACCAGAAATAATTAGTTGATGAAAATATAATTTCGTTATCAATAATTTTTATCTAAATATTTTTGTAGATGATGAAAATATTTTTTGTTCGATCACTTTGTATGCGATACAAGCTATTATTTCTAAAAAAATATTTTTAAAATTATTTATTTTCTGCGAAATAAACGGAGTCCGTTCTTGCATCCTCATCTTAAGTTGAGGTTACCATTGTTAAGTAATACTTATAAAAAGTAGTTAACATTTAATTCAAAAATCCAAAATTATTCGATATACGAAAACCAATCTCGCGAAATTTAACATTGATTCCCCCCTCCCCCGGCAACTTTTCAAGACCGAAAAGGAAAATGCACTCTTGATTTCGGATACATCGCGCCACAGTAACCAACCAATCGAAAGCGAGATACGTGTACAAACGACGCCGAGCAAGACAAGATTCAAAACAAGCGGGGCAACGACAATCGAATCGGGTCATGCCACGTGACCGCCCGTGCCCGGCCCGGCCCGGCCCCGCCTCATAAAACTACGACCGCCACGGGGCGTGTGGACGGGGGCTCCATCCCACGACGGAACACTGCCCGACGGGAGGAAGGGCCGAGATCGGATCCCGTCTGCCGAAGCTGCTATCGGTGTGGGGTGGGGAGCAGCGGCAAAGGAAATCCAGCGAGCGGTCCTTGGAAAAATCTCGATACATCGGGCTGGTTTTGGGGAACACCGCGACCTCCAACTTGCTTTTGGCCACCGGTTTGGTTGGCCGGTATCATCGAACATAAGAAAGGAAATTCGAACGAACAAACAAAAAAAGAGGGTTAAAAACCGACCAATACGGCTTTGCAGTTTGCACTAGAAAAATGACAAGTGGGGGTTAGCCTCTTTTTTGTTATGTCCATTTGCAGTAGCGGACAAAACGAAAACCCACCGCCGTCCTAGGATTTTCGTCGTCCTACGTTTGACCCTTCGGCCTCTTTTTTTCTCTCCCCACTTCGTCCTCAGATTGGGACCAGAATGCAAACTTTTCTTCTATTTTTTCCCTCTTCCGAGTGTAGTCTTGGTGAAGGTTGTTGACTCCGGTCATTGGTTTGCTATGATTAGAACCTGAAACCCCAAGAAATTTGTCATGATCATCTAGAATGAGCAGTGACCATTGACCGATAATTAAGCAAATGTGTTAACTTGCTAAGCACACCAATTTCGCGAAAAAGACCGAGAAAGGTTTTTTTCTTTCTTTCTCGATTCAACTCGGTTTATTAAATATATTATGCGGTTTGTGTTTGTTTATCTATTTCGTGACTAAGAAACGTGTTATTCCCACGACAAGAACACGATATGTAGCCTCTGTCATCAATGGATTTGTTCAAACTTGTTACCTGTTTAATCTAACCAGTTACAGTACAGCTGAATTACAGGGTGCGGTCCGTTGCTGAAAGATATGTGGGACTTTGAAGTGTGACAATGTAATCATGACAGGGGAATACAGACGAGGTTCTTTTTGCTTCAGAGCAACGCATCTTTATGAGGAAAAGCGAAAACCAACTTGAGCACATCGTGGCCAAGGGCAACTCTCTAGACTATAGAATGCGCCACTCGAGCATCTCGAAGAAGAGCAATACAAATAGATCATTAACTCCTCAGAACACTGATTCGGCAATGTCCAATGTGATTTGAAAATGTGGAAGTGTGTGACTTGCATATTCCATTGTTTTGTAATGCTGGATATTGCTACACTTAAAACTCGTTTTCAATATCTTGAAAATTTAAGTTTATGTTAAGATCACTAATGTCGGAAATAAAAAAAAATTTCTTAAGTGGTGTTATTTCCAATTAAAGGGTCTAGCCATAAGAAAATTTTCATCACTAACCTATCTATCGAGGTTCCGTTCAAAAAAAAAACCTATCTATCAAGGTGTTTTCTAATTACCGTTACAACAGCTTAGAGCAGTATTCAGGAAACTGTTTCACCTAATTTTAAGGTGTTTTACTTTTTCTATTTCGCTACCAAAACACAAAAGGCACAACACGACAACACGACACGGCTACAGCACAGCCACAACACGACATGCTCAAGGTCTGGAATCGGGTCTTACTTGTAGACGTCCTAATTTTGAATGTCGGCGTACCTAATAAATACCCCCATACAACAACTTTTGAACGAGTGCTTTTAAGAGAAACCCTTTTCTTTCTCGTTGCCTTTTTTCAAATATCTCAGCATCAATTTTGAGTTTTTCTTGGGGTGCAAGGACAGGGCTGGCATGCAATACCCCCCCGTCAGATCTGGTTTCCGCACAGTCGCGCATGCATGTAGCATTTCGTTTTCGAAAGTTTCTGTTTTGACCAAAACTCTGCACTTGCACGCATGATGGTGCAAAGTAGGCGGGATTCACAGGGCTCTCTCGTGAACGCACCCACCTTTTGCTCCCAGTGACATTTTCCTGCCTACCCGACGTGGCCATTCGGCTTCCGTTAACGTGGTCTTGTGGTTGCTTATTCCTTGCCGGCTCTTTTACAGATCTCTGTCCAGGCAAATCAATCGCTGACTGAACCAAACAGGCTGGCTCGGTATGGACGACAAACTGACTCGAGATATCGCTTCATTCTGATGTACAAAGGAAATAGTAGAAGACATAAAACTACAGGGAAGCGGCGCGTATTCTTATATGCTGTGAGTGGATTTGGAAGGTTCGATCTCAGCACACTGGAATGAGCGGGAAGGACTTTACATACCCACGACGAATCTGATGGAGCGTGTGGGTTCGCGGAAAAAGATTCTTGTCCTAGGATGTGAGCAACATAGGGAAGCACGAGCATGTTCAGTGAGATCGTGCCACTCTAAAGAGACGCTGAACCCTCTACTCGCCGACTAGGTGCCCATGTGAATACCAGAGATCTCGCTTGATCAATCCAGAACCTAAGAAGGCTTTGATTTGCTGGCCCCTGCCACTTGAGGGAGAATCGAATGATCATACTTGCTATTGTTTTCGAAGCAATGTACAAGAAAACAGATGAACAGAAAGAGTAATAAATTGAACGTTTAAGATAGAGAGAGAGAATATCGTGTAGTGTTAAAGCACACGAAGTTTCCGACTCTGCATATCACATAATCACTAATCGCAGCGTGCAGAGGATTACTAACCCAAGATCTCTGAGTTGATCTCATGTTCCACATATCATGTCCACGCAGAAGGTAATCCATCTGCAAATTGTTTAATCAGAGTTGCTCTGCACGTCCTAGCTACAGTGTGGGACGTCAGACAGAGACAATAAAATGATTGTAAGTAACAGATAACTCACAGTAAGATGTGCATAGATGTGTATAGATCAATAAAGACCAAACCGATGGATGCACTATGGCTGTTCCCAGTTCAAGAATGGAAGTGCAAAATCAATTCGACATGAGCAGTTATTGGTAACTAGGTGTCAAACATCAGATACTCCAACTATATCAACACAACGATTATTCGGCACCGTCGAGATGGCCGCCACAATTTTAATAGTAAGGCTCGGGCATGTTGGCGGGGCCCTCTTATGAAACCATGTGCTCTAGAGTAGGCACTATTCTTGCTAAGACGACAAGATCTTTCATGGATACATATTACTGCTCAAACGGACAGAGACTTCTAGCTCCGGGTCTCAGGGGATGGTGAAAGAAGCTTGGGGTGTCTACTTCGACATCATCGACTTCCAATCAGATCAGGTTTACCGATAAATTTTCCAAGCAACTGCTTTCCTCAGGTGCTGTAATCATCAAGAAATTTAACATGCTCTATGCAAGATAGATAGGTAGTCCAGGACATATCCGTCCCCTGTAAGAAAGATAAACCTACGGTCAGACATCAACCAGACGATCCATCCAGTTGTAAAACAATTCTCGGTCTTCCTGACCAGATTTCATACATTCTAGGACGTTCCCGATTAATGTAGTGACGCCTTCATTGTCAAAGGTAAAAGAAGAGGGAGCTTTCAAAAAAAGTAAAGCTCCAACCCAGGAAAAAACTGATTTGACATAAAGAAAAAAGATGCCAGCACAAGAAGTTCAACCTTGAAAGGAGGAGATAGATCAGTAAAGAAGCACTAAACTCAATGCCCATACGAGGCCAGAGCTGTTATCCTGCCTCTTAAAGCGATATCCCAGAGGACATCAAGTAACGTCAATTGATGACCAAATGTTGGAGTGGTTCACGCTTCAATGAAATATCATGGCATTTTCAACAGAGATGTAATGACACCAGTGAACGATGGATACTTTGTGCCCTATTTAAAGTTAAGCAATCATCAAGCAAGGGTGAAAGAAAACCTAGTCGAAGTCATTTACAGGGGAAAAATAGCTTTATTGTTCTTCTAACTCTGGTCAATAACATCAGAAGCTCACTAAAAAACGAGTTGCTGATGTACTTACGCAAGGACAGAGCTCCTGCATAACCTCGAGATTGGAACAATTCATTCTCATGATCCAGTCATCCAGTTTTCCATCCCAGCCAAAAATGGTGATAACGGTAGCAACACAGTAAACAAGAATGTCTTGAAACAAAACGTTAACGACAAAATCACCAAGAATGTTTTGAGACAGAACTCTCATTTTCTAATACTTCAAAATTGCAGTCACGGAAGTTCGTATGTACAGCGTATAAACGAGGGTCGTTATGATTTAAATTAGCAATTACATGTAGACGAATCATGATCACTTCCCACAAGAGCGGGATGTGAGCAGCCACCGCGACCAGGATAAGATCTCATCCTTCTCCTCTAATTATGTACAGAAGTCTCGAAGCCGCACCTTAGTGTCGAGATTAACTGTATTGTTAGTGTTGTACAATGCCTTAGCATTTTAAAAGTCCGACTTTTCAACTGAATCCCCAAATTGTAATTGACTTTTACAGCCATCAGGGTTTCTATGTGAGCTTCGGAGGCTGCCTCGTCTTGGTGAACGGTACATCTCCATTAAGAACTGAGCTAATAAACTGTTCCACTTGTTCCGTGTTTAACTCTTTAGCGTATATTGCGAACTTCCCCTTTCGATGCTTGTAGGCAACAAGTACCTTATCAGATGATTTATATCCTGACTTGTCAAAAGCATTTAGAAAAGCTGGCTGCTTGCTAGCATCCAAAAGGGCATAGGAGATGGAATCTCGGTTTCCATTGGATGAACTCTGTTTCCTTGAAAATGACTTCTTAGAGACCTGAAGCACCAATCATGGAAGAAAAGACAAATTAAGTTGTTTCCTTAGCATCACATAGATAACACATAAAAAAGTCATTCTATTAATTGTCAATGAGACCTAGGTTATCACTCTTTAAAGACCTCTGCTGCCATCTAATCCCAGATGCTCGGATACATCATTTTTACAGAGCCATCCCAAGGAATATACATGTCTATAACTCTACTTCAACAGTTGCAATTGCACATCGTACTTTCCTATCGCTAGTTTTTTTTTTTATATCTATCCTATGCTCCTTGTTCATAATATCAAAACTAAAACTTATTTCCTTAAAAGAAAAATAAATTCTCATACCACCGATAGAATTGATTCCAACTCTTTCCTTGCTCTCGAGGATCTGAATGCACCAATGATGCAAAGTGGAGAACTTTGTCCGCACAAGTCATCAAAATTTGCACCTTTCAGAATGGGTATCTGCTCATTCACTGACTCAGTCTGTGCCTTTCTAGCTCGACTTGAATCTGATTTCTTGTTCTTCCTCTCAAAACTGTCAAGTAAGGCACTAAGTTCATTGATAGCAGAGTTCATGTCTTTCACAGAAATACCCGCTTTCAAGATATGCTTCTCCCCGTTACTCAGCCAACCAACTACAGCAGGAAGAGCATTGATCCCTAATTTTTTTATAGCTGGATCAGAAACATCATGAACCTGCAGGAAACATAACAGGATTCACTACATAGCCAGTTTAGAGACTTAGAAGGTTCAAAATCTCATTGACTAGAAAGCACTTCCACAATGCCAAGAACTATTTGGCCAATGAAAGGAGTAAAATTAACATCTGATTTCTTCCCTAACCAGCCAAGTGCAAATACAATTACACTATTTACCGTTAATAAAACAATCCAGAAGTATTATAGTATGCTTCCTATTATTACCTGCAAGTCATAAAAATTGAAGCGCTTGTGGTACAAGCCACTAAGAGCACGCCAGATGGCAGGAGTATCCTTCTTGGACGAAAAAAGTATCACCCCAGGTAAGCTATCTCCGTTACCAAAGGAAAACTCGAGATGGTTCAGGTCAACTCGTTTTGAGAATCGAGGCAAGTTTTCACGGCAGAAAGTTCTCAAATCTTTTGTAACATAATCACCTTTGTATTCGACCAAAGAACCACTATCACCATACTTGCAGGCATAAACAAATAACCTTGGTACTTTGCGAGGATAAGTGCCAAGGTCCTTACAAAAAGAAGGCTCACTCTCACAATTCACACGTCCGACCTAAAAGGACAAGCAACATTTTAACACTGAGAAGTCATTACTTGAAGATAATTGATGAAAAAAGATTTCGAAAACAGAAAACCTCAATTACCTTCACAACTCCTTCCAATGAACGGCCGACCTCCTCTACAACAGATTCCAAGTGATTATTCATCAACGCGGGTGTCTCAAATAACAAAAGCCAAGTCATTCCTTTATTCACCACTTCTTTTTTGAACACCTGTGAATTCATGCTCCTAATACTCTTCGATGGACCTTTAGACCCAGACTGAGACCCTGCTGATTCAGAACCACCAAACCAACCCCCACCAAACATGCTGGCAAATATATCATCAAAACCAAAGTTAAATGGGCTCTGACCACCAGAACCACCAAAGTGATATGAATGGCCCTGGGAAGCTCCCTGGCCACCTGCACTCTGCCATCCACCTGGTCCGAACGAAAAATGAGTTTCTCCTGGCCCACCATTGGTAAAGTAAGAGTATCCACCGTGGCCACCAGGATTACCAGCGTAAGAGTATCCACCATGACCACCAGGATTGCCAGCATCAAACCCAGGATTACCCTTTTCATCTCCATACAAATCATAATTCTTTCTCTTCTCTTCATCGGATAAAATCTCATAGGCTAATCGAGAGAAAATGGAACAAAATCACAATCACTAGCAATATGAAAGAACATATCTCTACTGCCTTTGCACAACCAATAAATGCCTAAAGATATACTTTGATTTGCTCAACATAATAAGCTTGTGGACTTGAAAATGATGCACCTCAGGAAAGAGCAGAGAAAGCACAATGCCAGTAAGTTTTTAACATACCATTATTGATCTCTGAGAACTTTTCTTGGGCACCTTTATTTTTGTTCTTATCTGGGTGATATTGAAGAGAGAGCCTGCAAAAGAATCCATATACCAGCAGAAAAATATTAATAATACAACATCATCAAGTCTGCATACATGAGCACAGTTTTATTTCTTTTGTTTGTGGGGTAGGGTGGGGTGATGCTAAGTTGGTCGTTAAAAGGTGACGGGAAACACATAAAGCCAAGGGCTGATTATATGCTACACGTGGCAGTTGAAATTGTAAACTAAACCAGATAAGATTCATGGCATGTTAAAACTGCATCGAACAATTAATAAGGTTTAACCACCTCAAGAAACATTTTGTATGTGCAGTGTGCTCCATTCTGTTATCACCTCCTCAATACAGTTTGTTTAAAAGTTTTTATACATACACAACATAGATGTGTGGATAAGTAAATATGATAGATATCCACATAATTATTGACATGTATAAGGAGTTTGCGCATGGTCACATGTCTAGTCCAGAATAAATACTAACATAGGCTGGGTCGACCTCACGAAGGAAAAAGAGCATCATGCTCCCCAAATTAAATTAAGATAGAGTATATGAAAAATAATTTCCATCATTCGTCAAGAATTTTGAAAGTATTGATCACCAAATGATGATTGTCCATTCAAGTAACATACCAATGTTAGAACATATACCAATGTTAGAACATTGCCAACAAGAAGTCTCGATTTTTAAATTAATGCACTCGCAGAACACGTTTCACAGGATGTCACCAGATATAAGAGAGATAACATTGTCAATAAGAAGTCTCAATATTTGAATAATGCTCTCTCAGAACCTATTTAAAGGGATGTCAGCAAATACAAAAGACGAAATCAGATTTCTCGAACATATGATGAGTAGAGCTGATTTTTCAGGATCAGACAATTGTAAACCCACGAAACTCACATACATTTGTTTCTTATTGAAGCACCATGTAAAATTGCCGTTAAACCATTGACTTAACAAGGACTAATCTTTGAAAAAAGTGAAGGTTTTCCATTTTTACCAGTAAAGAAAGGCTCAAAAAGTTCAACCGTCCTCAAAAGTTGCGTGTATAAAGCCACAAAATGCAGCTACGGGAGTGGCGAGAGTCAGTGCTACGGATGATATAACTAAAAGTACTTCCTTAACAATAAATGCAAATAAGAAGAGAATCATGATGAACAAAAATTCATTATAATGCCAATATAATTTCAGAATTTAACCCTGCCATCGCCAACTACTGATTATCATACATACTCACACTACCACGGTATTAAGTGCAGAACAGGACTGATGTAGAATAAAAGTTTTTCAACGGAGACTGCACAGTACATTATAAGGAATTAGGATACATGAATAAAGGAGGAGCATACTTATGGAAGGCTTTCTGAATTTCCCGCTGACTAGCGTTTTTCTCAACCCCAAGAGCCTGAAAATACAATATATAAAATGTTACAACATGACATATTTAAAGAGCACTCTACCATTATGGCATTGACATAGAACCACATAAATCTTTTAGGACTGAGGATCAAAAAGAACATCTGAAATAAATCATTTAAAACAAACAGATAGTCTTAATCATATCCCACGCTTTTTTCTTCTGATTAAGTTATTTATCCCAAATTAACTTATAGAACTATAGCTCAAAAGGATGTCACTACCATTAAGCGACATTACCACCATTAAGCGACAATTGACCTGCCTATGGGGTCCTTCTTCTATGTATCAGCAGACCATTAAAAGGCTATACAAAAGAAGTCTAAAGCTTGACAATATCAACGACTGGAAAGCAGAAGCCATTCCACAGAACCCTCTGCCAAACTCCCACTATACCGTTTTTACTTTTAAACGAACTCCGTAGCCATTGTCTGCATCATTTCTCTTCTGCTGATAGTCTTTGTGAACGATTATGACACTCAAAGACGTTATAATTGGATGAATTTATGAACCAAAACTAGGCACCTTTCATGCTGCCTGCACCTAAGGGACCTATCAACCTTTGTCAAAACCAGATTCGAGTCATCAACGAAGAAAGATTCCATACCGCCTGAAAAAAAATTCCCCGAGCCTACCGCAAATGGAAAGATTATGATCGCTGCTACACTGCACCTGCGATCTTACACATAATTGTGTTGCTAAAGAGTGCTCTAACCCTTAAATACCAATAAAGACAATCTCACATTTTCCCTGCCCTTAGAAAACCGAAACAAGAACTACTCACACAATCCCCAGTGTAAAATTCAAAAGAAAAAACTCCGGAATCGCCAGCTACACACGGTCACGACTCAATCGACGGACGGGGCATCATCACGGGAAAAGGCCGCGAAGGGTGTTCACCTTGTAAGGGTCGGTCCTCTTGGCTCCGAGGGCTGAGAGGCACAGGAGCGACAGGATCACCAACGACGGACGGATCTTCATCGCCGGACCTTGCCTGCCGCGAGGCGAGAATCGACGCCGCTTGGAGCTGGAAATCTCCGGGAAGATCGAGGCAAGATTGACGAAGAAATCGATGTCGACAGCGAGCGAGCGAACGGAAGAGAGCAGAGAGAGAGCTTGAGCGAGAGACGAAGAGGGAGGGTGACATCAAACTAGGCGGGTTCATATAAGCTTCGCGGGAGAGGGGAGAGTCCAGATGCTTCGCGGCATAGGCTTCTTCACGTCCACGTGGCACTAAAGGGAGGTTCCACGCGCCACGACCAATCAGATTTCAGGATGGCGATGCTGGGGAGGAGAGAGCATTTATTAATGTTCGGCGGTTTAATTATTTCGGGGAAAATTCCAATTAAGGACCCAAGTGGGGTCCTTTTCTTAAAAGAGGGCCGAAGTGAGCATGGTGTGAATAAGAGTAGAAGTCTTCAATTCGTCTCGGGTAAGGGCGCAGGTTCGCGCCCCGTAGGTCAAATCTCGCCGTGGCGAAGCTGCGATCTTGTTAGTGGACAATAGGAACAGTACCTTTCTTCTCTGTTTTTTTTTTTTTCCTTTTTCTATTTTTTTTCTTCTCTTCCCTCCCCTCCGCCAGCCATAGTCGGGGCCGGCGGAGGTCGTCGGCTTCAGGCGGAGGCCGCCCTCGCCCGACGTCGGCGAGGGTCGCCCTCGCCTGCCCAGTCGAGGGCCGTCCACGCCGGCGTCGGGCGGGCGAGGGCGACCCTCACCAGATCCGGCAAGGGCAACCCTCGCCCTCGCACGACGCCGGCGAGGGCGGCCCTCGATGGTTTGGCCGGCGGGTCGGGGCGAGGTTGCCCTCGCTCGCCCGCCCGGCCTAGTCGAGGGCGGCGAGCGAGGGCAACCCTCGCCCGACCCCGCCCAACCCGGTCGAGGGCCGCCCACGCCGGCGTCGGGCGGGCGAGGGTCGCCCTTGCCTGCGATCGGCCAGGGCGATCGCCCGCCCAGCCCAGTCGAGGGTGGCCCTCGACTGGGCGGGCGAGGGCGACCCTCGCTGGTGTCGGGCAAGGGCGGCCTCCGCCGGCCCCAGCTATGGCCGGCGGAGGGGAGGGAAGAGAAGAAAAAAAAACAGAAAAAGAAAAAAAAAAAAGAGAGGAAATGTACTGTTCCGATTGCCGGAACAGTACTTTGCTCGCCGGCCGGCGAACCCAGGCCCTTACCTGAGACGAATTGAGCACTTTGGGCCCCTATTTGACACCATGTTCACTTTGGGTCCTCTTTTGAAAAAAGGACCCCACTTGAGGTCCTTAATTAGAATTTTCCCATTATTTCATTCTATATTTTTCCTTCGATTAATACCACAAAAAAACTTCAAATTGATATATTTATGATAAATTTACCCTAAATTAATTTTTTAACCAAAAAAAATTCTAAACTGGTACACCTATGATAAATTTACCCTTCGTCATTGTCCGTTAAATTTTACTGTCAAATTATTAAGTTAAATGACACGTAGCAGTTGACGAGTGTACCAGTTGAGGGTTTTACCCCTTTTGTTTGTTACGAATTTACCAATTTATAATTTTTCATTGTATTAATTTAATTTAATGGAGGGTAAATTTATCATAAGTGTACCAGAGTGTATCAATTTGAGATTTTTTGTGGTCAAAAAATTAGTTTTTGATAAATTTATCACATGTGTACCAATTTGAGATTTTTCGTGGTATTAACCCTTTTTCTTTTTCACCGATCACTTCCCTATTCATTCGCGATAAGGGCTATTGGTGTTCTTAACCGTTAAAGTAACTTTCTAAATCGAATGTTGGGCTAATTCCCTAAAGAAAGACCCTCGATTTTAAGTACAGTCTCAATTTTATCCCAATTTTTTTTTGTCTCATAAAATATCTCAACTTTCAATCTAGTCCCAAATATGTCCACACGTCCAAAAATCATCACTTATTTCTTCAATATTATCAACGTTAGGAGGTTGCTATTTTTTCTTACAAGGTGAGAGTGTCGACGAAAATGCAAAATTTGATAATGAACTTCTAATTGGTTAATTTTGAGTTAAGATTTAGAGTAAACTAGGGTTTAATTCTCCAAAAAAAACACCAACTTTAGTTACAATCGCAAATCTATACTGAACTATTTTTTATCTCGAAAAAAACTATAAGCTTTAGGTCCAATCATCAATTTTATGGTATGTTTGATTTTGTTAATTTTTTGTCCCTGCTGTATTACCATTCTCCCATGGTGTCAATTCGAATTTAGGAAAATGACGCGAATGGCCCTTAAACTTTGGCTCAATGTGTAATTTCGTTTTTGAACTTTTTAATTTATCTAATGTAGTCTCTAAAATATTAATAAATATTCAACACGGTCCATACGTTTGCTCAAATGGCAAATGAGACGTTATATGATGACTTGGATTATTATATGTTGAGTTGGATCTTTAAAAGGATGATGTTAACATGTTTATCTTTTTATCCATCTACTTTAGAATAGGAAAAAAAATTAAGGCATTAACATATACATTGTTATTTAATGATGTCAATTTTTATTTTCTGATTTGAGATAATATCTTACTAGGATAATTCTTGTGTAACTTTTTTTTTTACTAATTAATCGCCGTTCAAACTTAAGAGATTGTGAGCCAAATTAGCAAATGCCGTTAACTTAAATCAATATAAGAGCGGAAATTGAACATTTTCATGTAATTTAGAGACTAAATTGTATATTTGCAAATTAAAAGTTCAATAACGACATTACACATTTGATCAAAGTTTTTGAACTCTTTGTGTCATTTTTCCTTAGAATTCGAATCAAATTACAGTGGACCACGTTTCTTTTTCTTTCGAATATCTTCTTTCAATTCGGTAGCGAGTGATTTATCCGCGTGGTTTTGTTATTTTTGCATAAAAAAAAGTAAAAAAATTTCACGTTATAAGTAGCTTATCAAGAGGAGTAATAAATTCCATGTTTTTTCTCATGTCATATCTCTAACTCTCACTTTTGCTCCGCCTCTTGCGGAGCGCAGGAGTCGAATCCCACACATGTGATACTAACGTCCCCACCCCCAATCTCTTTACTAGCATAGCCGTATTGGCAATAAATTCCATATTAAAAAGTAATAGATGTATTGTCCTTAGAAACATTTACCTGTAGACAATAGCTTTTACTGAAATGAAAAGTAAATGCTATATTTGTAGTTAGCGAAAATTACATAATCTCAAATTTTGAAGTAATATACGGTTACCTTTAAACTTTGTAATTATTATACATCGCTTTTCTGAATTTTCGTTATGTTATAGCCATTTACTTTTTGTTACTTTTTTCATTAGCATGTGCAATGCATGTGACTTTTACGGCGTAAAATTACATTTAATCTCATTTTCGAAAGAAAATTCTCTTTTATCCTTGATTTTATGTGAAAATGAAGAAAAATAAGTTAAATAAAATACTAATAATAGGAAAATTAAATAACAATAATTATATTAAAAATGTGAGTTGGTTAAAACTTGATGAATATATTAATAGAACTAAATAAGTTGTTTTGAAAAAAACACAATAAAGGAATAAGGAAAGGTTGCCTCACCTCAATAACATAGAAGGTCAAATTACAGTTTTTGGATACTCATTTTGTAACTTTAAATGGTTAATTAATGCAAAAAAAAATGATTGATCTATAAAAAGTATTGAAGAAAATCTCCTTATATTTCACTCAATCATTTCCCTTTACGAATTGAGGACATTATTTACTTTTACGACCTTTTTCAATATTTATCACCAATCAATCGTTTTTTACACTAATTAACCATTTGAAAATACACAACGAGTAACCAATTTTAGTCATTCGACCTTTTTATTATCGAGTCCATTTCCCCTTTACCTTATTCGTGTTTATTCTTTTTTCTCGAAATATCTTATTATTTTCCATTAAAGTGGCTATATTCAAGAAATTTTAACAAATTTTTATTATTTAATATCACGATTGATATTTGTTTAGTATTCGAGTTTTCGTGCATTATCTACATATATTTTTTCACTTTTTTACAGCGATTAAGAGATAATTCCCTAGAAAAAGATAGAGAAATACATTATTACCCCCATTAAAGTCATGTCCAAGTCCATCTCATCCTAATTTCGTGCATCCATAGGAGGTTGTAGCTTGTACGGGTGTGCGCGACTAATGCAATGGTGCTCATCCTATTCCAAGGATGGAAAATTATTCCTATGCGTGCTCTCGTAAAATTAGTGTCTCGAAAACGTCCCTCTACCTTTAAAAGCACCACTTTCGGCCATACCTTTTCTCACCTTGGTCGATTTTTGTTGACGTGGCCATTGGATCGCCCACATTGACGCTGGAATAAATGTGTCATGTCATGGTTCGCTCGAAAGTGCATGCGGTGTCAAATAAGCGCGGTGTTAGGCTACATACTAAATAAGAAAAAGGAAAAATTGATAGAGAAATGCGTTTGTCATCACGTTTCCCTTGGACATTCGAGCTTAAACTCTCAATTGCCGTGGTCAAATTAAATATGATGTTCACCGAATCTCGAGCCGTTGGCAATGGCTATTGGAACTCGCGGCCATAGTGGCTCGACTTGAGCTCGCAGTGGCCCTAGTTGGAGGACCTTCAAGTTCGTGGTAATCATGGCCGTTCGAGCTCCGTCGAAGCTCGAGGCCATAGCCGGTCAAGCTTTTGAGTCTACAGTCATGGACGCTCGATCGGTGGTCGTGAATGGATATGAATCGTGATTTTTGCAATTTTCATCAATGTTAGTTAGGGTTTAACGAAAAATAAGAAGGATTAGCAAATATCTAATTGCATTAACGTTACACATTGCATTAACGTTACGCTAGTAAAATCCATCTCCGCCTTAATTTAAGTTCGATTGAAGGTACGCTTTAAAAAAGTAAAGAAAAAATAACATAATTGGTCTCTAAACTCTGGCTCAATATGCATTATGATCCATGAACTTTTTAATCCGTTTAATGTGATCCCTGAACTTTATCTCAATGTGCAATGTGGTCCCTAATCTTTATCCCAATGTCCCTGAATTTTTAATTTAGTCTTACCTCAAAGTGCACCGAGGTTCCTGAACTTTTAATTTGTTAATGTGAAGTTCAGGGACCACACTACATATTAAGATAAAATTCAGGAATCATATTAAATAAATTAAAATTTGGGGATAATATTATATATTGAGTCGGGTTCATTGACCATTTGTATCAATTTTTTTTAAAAGTAAGAGGGCCTTTGGGAAAAAAATGAAAAAACAAGGGGGAGGTTATTAATTTTCGGACCAAAAAAGCGAGGGGAAAAAACCCAGAAAATGATATTCTTATGCGAATGCTTCACCAGAATCACCACATCGCGGCGTTAAGCGTCGTGTCGTGTGAACTCTCTCTCTCTCTCTCTCTCTCTCTCTCTCTCTAAAAGGCGAAGAAGACGACCAGCTTGCTCGTACTCCTCCCTTCCATTTCCTCCGCTCCGCTGCAGCAAGCACGCACAGCGAGAGAGAGAGAGGGAGAGAGAGAAACCGAACGAATCGATCGAATCGATGGCGACCTCCTCTTGAGCCGAAACCGTCCGCCCGACCTCCCGTCTCCGCGCGGCGCTCGTCCTCCAGGTGCAATCGGATCTTCCCGGCCCGACCCGCCCGATTCCGCCGCCGCCGCCGTCCCCGGCGGCTCCGGAGCTCCGGAGGGTCGCGGCCATGGCGCTGTCGGCTTCCGACCTCCCCGCCGTCTACGCCTTGCTCGCTAATTCGATGAGCGGCGACGAGAGGGTGCGGAAGCCAGCCGAGGCCGCGCTCGGCGAGTTCGAGAGCAGGCCCGGCTTTTGCTCCTGTCTCATGGTATCTTGTCTTCCTCTTCCTCCTCCTCCTCCTCCTCTTCGCTCATCTGCGTCGGAAGTGCTTTCCGGCAGTTTTTCGGGTCGTGTGTTTTGGGAAGCGAATGGCGTGTGCTTTTCGCGCTGGAATGTGTGGATGAGTAAGGCGGTTTTTCGCAGCTGAGAAGGTTGTTCTGTGTTGTTCAGGAAGTGATAACCGCGAAGGATTTGGCGTCTCAAGTGGACGTCCGCCTGATGGCGTCGGTGTATTTTAAGAACAGCATCAACCGGTACTGGAGGACCAGGCGCGATGCCTCGTAAGTTTGCTCGAGATAATGGCATTGTATCGGTTGCCGTCGGCAATTTTTGTTTTGGGACAATATCTGTTGATTCTGGCGTTTGAGACATTTTTATGCATAATGTTCGAAACCTGCAATGAGGCGAGGAGAGTAGAAAGCATGTGGCAACTGTCATAAGGTGTGGATAGCTGGTTGGCTTGTACACCATCCGAGACATTACTTTTCCCTTAAGAAACTGAAGGCAGAGATGGCCTGACAATAATGGGGACTAAATATTCTGTCGAGTTGGCAAATCACAAATTCTACAAATAAGTTACATTATGTTGGACTTACTCATAGGTTCCTGAGGATTGAGGACCATATCATTGAAAGTATGCTGAGTAGGTACCTGTGACATGCATCCTAATGTGTTCCGACACTCTGTGACAGAAGCATTGGCTGTCGGGGCGACTTTCCTTTTTTTTTTTCCTTTCTATCTAGTTTTTTTTTATTCTGTATGTTGGTTTTCTGCTATCTGTATATGTTAGGATAAGAAACGCATGCATTTAGTTTACAAGAGGATAATTTCTTTCCAGGGGAATCAGCAGTGATGAGAAGGCCCATCTGAGGCAAAAGCTGTTGTCCCACTTGAGAGAAGAGAACTATCAGGTCATAAAGGATCTTTTCTTCCTTTACTTATTTCCTTTTCTATTTGATGTTAGGAGTTGCATTTTCTAAGCTTTTTCTTTGTTATCTTTACTTTTCTCCTCTCTTATCCTCTTGTTTATTGCAATAAGTCATCCTGCGGCATCTCTCTTTTCTTACGAATTTCTTTTTCCAAAATATTTGCTGAAAGTTATTAGTTTAATTAACGGAATATTATCTTTACATGAATGCAGATAGCTGTGATGTTGGCTGTACTCATCTCAAAAATAGCTCGTTTTGATTATCCAAAAGATTGGTACCTTGTTCATCCACAATCTCTTTGTAATCATTTACTTTTTTGGCAAAATAACAAAAGAATGATTCAATGACTGTATAACGGATTGATATACTGTCTCAAATAATCAGCAGAGTAACTTTCATGTTTCATGAGATCCATTAGTGTCCTTTGACATATATGAGACTTCTTTGCATTAGACCTTCTTGCCCATCCCCTTTGTCTGATTGAACTGAGGCATCTGTTGACCTTGTTCAGGTCAGTTGTTTTTGTTATCGGAAGTACCGTTCTTCTGTGAAGAAATAGAAGTGTTATGCTGATTTCTTATTCTAGTTGAGGGAGGAATGCATATCACAAAAAATTGCAGTTTGAGTTGCTTTACAAGTATATTGCGTAGCTATGTACCATTGCTTGGCAATAGTTAAATGGACCGAGAACGGTCAGAGGATGAAATGGGGAAGCATTTTTGTTATTAGTAGTCTATGAGTATCACAGAAATGTTGAAAGATTTTCTTTTGCTATCTCAATGTGGCAAGAATTTGTGCATCATATTGATGGGGTTGTACAAACTTGTGTGCTTAAAAACAAACAGCATTTACATAGCTAAAAACTACCTTGTTGCCTCAATTACCATTTGTATTAAAAATTGTGGTTTGAGTATCCTTTCCTTTGAACTTTTCAGATCTTCAAATTTCATATATATAGACATGAAAGCCATACTTAGTCATCTAATTGTATAATTCATTCACCAGAGTTTTGTTATGACAATGAACTTACTTAAATTAGTCATGCTAGTCTATTTGGTCTAAAAATTATTCAAAAACCTTCTCACTCATTAAGGTTTGGTACTTAAATCATCTCACACAGTTCTGATAGATCACGACAAAAATATGGGTTTTCGAGGGCTAAGTAAGTGAACAGTTGAGCCCTGACAAGTGTAACACATACTCAGTTGAGTGCATGTTTATTGAGGTCAAGAAGACCATAGTTTATATTTTCTCATTGAGATCAACAATAGTAGTGCAAGAATGTTGATGATGCACACTAGTCACTTCATGTGCTGGTGCTGCTATCAGTGATTCAGTGTAGCATGGCTGCCATATTTCTGCAAAAGTGTAAGCTTTGTGGGTACATGCTTTAACTTTTTGATTCTTTCATGTTTTAAGGCCAGAACTCTTTTCTATTTTGGGCCAACAGCTTCAGTCAGTGGATACTCTTACTTCACACAGAATTTTTATGATAATTTTCCGAACTCTGAAGGAGTTGTCAACCAAACGGCTTACATCAGACCAAAAAAACTTCGCAGAGGTATGGTGGCTTCACAGAATACGTCTTTTGTATATGGAATGCCAGAAGTTCAATGCAGCATTGCAAATTTGTCATTTAGTTTGTTAAGCATTCATTTGCTATCTTTTTTTATTTTATTTTCAGAATTGTAACAAATGCACTTCTTCTAAAATGATTGAATTTGCAGATATCCTCCCGTTTCTTTGATTATTGCTGGCACCTATGGCAGAGTGATGTAAAGACTATATTGTCGGGTTTCTCAGCACTTTCTCAAACTTCTGAGCAGCAAAATGATGAACTATATCTGATGTGTGAGCGGTGGTTGTTGTGTCTCAAAATCATAAGACAACTAATAATTTCAGGATTTCCAAGTGATTCAAAATGCATGCAGGTACTATATGTCTGAAAATGTGTTATGCTTTAGTTTAGATAGGCTGACCAAAATGCCAAGAGAACAAGTTTTTCTAAGCTAGTTCTTGCCATCTTTTAGGAGGTCCGACCTGTTAAGGAGGTCTCTCCTGTGTTCTTGACTGCCATTCAGTCTCTTCTCCCTTACTGTAAGTTTATACTTGCTTTCATGGCCTGATTTATGGATGAAAGGCAATATGTATGCTGAAATTGATGATCTTCTGGCATTGCCAGTTAACGTTTTGATGTTCATGTTGACGTGTCTTCTGGCTATATATTTTTAAAGTGTAATGTATGATAGGTACATTAAGGAAGTATACATCTTGCTCTTTCTGGGCCTCCCTCCTTTGTGCTCTCTGTCACATGTGCGCACACATACTCACGCAAGTCTACACATTTGTGTGCTCACTAGACAGGCATGTGTATACCCACGCTTGCAGACACAAGTGTTCTTGTAATCCACAGAGACATGTCAGTGTCCATATGCACATATTTATGTAGAGAGCATAGAGCAGTTTGGCAATTTAGATTTGTATGTTCTGTAGCTTAAATCTTACCATGTCGCCAAAAGATCGTGTTCTTTTTCACTTTGTGTTACATAACGTGTTCTTTTTACTTTTTGATCAGTTAAAAGGTTTACTGATAAGTGACTCATACTGATTCTATGAGGTGTAAACATTCTTTTTGAGAAGCGTTAATTTCATAAATTATTGTTTTAATGGTAGACTTCGAGATGGACAGAACCTTAACTTTGGCAATTTTCCAGAATTGGTGTAGCTTTATATGTTGAAAGTACCAATATGTAATATGCCGTTGGGAGTAAATTTAGAAATCTTTTAGCCCCAGATAGTCTTATGGAGCCATTTGCAAGTCTCAATCCATTGTAGAGGATTATTTTGACTGAAAAGATTCCCCATTTCAAATAGAATTTATGTTTTGGGCAAGACTATAGTTGAACTTCTTTTAGACAACTGCAGTTGATATATCTGTAACAAGGTACTGTTCGACATTTCTTCTGATGTGAAATAATGAGTAAATGGCATTAGCAATTCTTATGAACTTGAAATTTTGCATTATCCTTTGTCTAATTCATTATTTTTTTAGCAGATTCATCTTTTGAGAAGGGATATCCTAAATTCTGGGAATTCGTAAAGAGAGTTTGCACAAAGTTAATGAAGGTTTTAATCTCGATTCAAGGAAGGCATCCTTATTCATTTGGTGATAAATATGTTCTTCCACCTGTAATGGAGTTCTGTTTGAATATTATAATAGATCCCAAGGCCAATGTGATATCATTTGAGGAGTTCATTATTCAGTGTATGATAATGGTGAAATCTTTGCTCGAATGTAAAGAGTACAAGCAAAGTCTCACTGGCCGAGTGGTAGATGAAAATGGGGTGTCCCTGGAGCAGATGAAGAAAAACATTTCCTCTGTTATTGGAAGTCTCCTTATGTCTCTTTTACCTAGTGATCGCATAGTACTCCTGTGCAATGTCCTGATCAGAAGGTAATGAGATACTGCCTTTCAGTTCATTTATCTCCATTGATGACTGAAGAATGGAACTCATGCTGTGTGTTGATGCCTGTTTTTTTTTTCTTTTTGTAATTTGGGAGTAGTTTAAATTTTGGTTTCAGTTGTCTTTCCCTAGTTTAAGTAGGTAGACTGACAAGTGAAGCCTCTTTTCATTTAATATGCTCCCATCAGGTAAAGTCAGAAGAGTGGCGTATTAACTGCTGTTGGTGGCTTTTGATTTCCTATATGTTATAGTTATTAAGATAAATATATATTTAATATATATATATATATATATATATATATATATATATAGAGAGAGAGAGAGAGAGAGACAGAGAGAGAGAGAGAGAGAGAGAGAGAGAGAGAGAGAGAGAGAGAGTACATCAAGAATATGTAAGAACATGAAAAGTAAACTAACAAGACAACAGTAATTCATAAAATGACTGGAAGATGAAGTTTGCTTGAAATCAGCAAAATGGAATCAAGAGATGATTCAGATATGTTGAATGGTCCTTTATTTTGTTCAGGCAAATGCACCGCATGAAAAAAGAGGAGCGGCACTCCAGCCAATTTGTAAGGAGGGAACCAGAAGAAAATCTCCAGCACTGAACAATTGGAAAACCGACTTAGGCTTAATCCAGAGGAATTGAAAATAAAATGCCATAAACATTGAACAAAATTACAATGAAAACGCAATTGATCTGTGGATGTCCTGGACACTTAGTGTCTGGCAGACTTTATTCTTTGATACTTTATGGTTTATGTTTATATGTTATTGATAAAAGAGATGAATAGTTCTCTGCATTTGTTGGCAAGACCAGATTCCAGAGGATACGCAAGAGGGGAAGAGTAAAAAAGTGTAAAAATGGTTTAGTTGTTTATGTCCTCCGCTTGCCTGCTTTATTTGACAGCTTACATATTTTTTAATGATCACCTGGGACTTTTTCCCCTCTCCTGTGGATATGTTGATTGATTATCTAGTTGAGAAGAGCTATATCAATAAATTGATATTGCTTGGTACTGATCCTGTGATCAAGGAATACTTGAATATTATAATTGTTTTGATTGTATGCTTCAATTCTCATTTAATTGGTCCATTTATCTAAGGCCTTTCCTGCATTGCCTCTCTAATTGGCCTTGAGATTGTGATCTAGAACCTGTCTATTCCATCAATGACTGCTGTAGGAATAGGAAGAGGGCAAAAGGAGTAGAGCTGCCAGAAGTTGTCTGATTGCATCTATGATAAACTGATCTAGAATGATATGCACTGGTTTCTTTTCCTCTATAATGAGCCACTCTTTGGGAAAATTAGAAGATCAATTGTTAAGAGCATTGGCCCTTTTAGGGACATATGCTTGTATTTCACTATCTAGTTCCTTCTGGCAGTTGCAAATACATAAATTAGTGGTATCATGATAAGTCACGTATCTCTAGTACATCAGTTACTGCTCTTTATGGCATTTGGAGGTTTTGAAGCTACCAGATTGAGATAGGGTTTATTAATGCTTTGTGGCAAATTTTCTTGCTTATATAGTAGTCTTTGGGTGACAAGGGGTCTATTCTGAAGTAACTTTGGGCTTGGAAAGGACTGTTCAAACATCATGTTTCGCTTCTTTTACCAATTTCTACTGTTGGCGTGGAGAAAAGGATGAGAGAGATTTTGAGGGATGGAGTTAGTCATTTCTTGTGTTAAACATAGATGATTGTGAACTTTACATGTTTGGCTGAGGCAGCACTGAGCAGCACTCCGCCTGTATGCTGCTTTCCAGTCTAAAGAGATTTTCTGGTAAATGATTTTTCAGTTTGCTTCATCAAAGAGGAACTTGTTGATGGACAAATATATAGAGTGAGGTGAATAAATTGGATAAGGGGTACTGGTATTAACATTGCTGTATTAGCAGTCTACTATATCTTGGTTGGAGCCTCTTTTAGCATCCAATTTTGTACTTTTTTGGTTGGTCATTTTGAATGTTTTCTCTTCCATACATCATCAAATTGAACCTAAGACCATTATAGTAACATCATGACAGGTACTTTGTTCTGACAGCCGGTGATTTGGAGGAATGGTACCAGAACCCAGAGTCTTTTCATCATGAACAAGATATGGTTCAATGGACAGAGAAACTAAGACCATGTGCTGAAGCTCTATACATTGTTTTGTTTGAAAATCACAGTCAAGTAGGTGGCATTGAACTGAACATCTCTATTTCATTTCTTTTGAAATTGCTGTTATCACGTTTTTCACTACTTGATTGTTCTGTTTGTGCTTCTTTATTTCAGCTACTAGGTCCTGTTGTGGTTTCCATCCTTCAAGAAGCAATGAATGGTTGTCCTACTTCCACAACAGAAATCACTCCTGGATTGCTTCTGAAAGATGCTGCTTATGGGGCGGCTGCATATGTTTACTATGAGCTGTCAAACTACCTGAGCTTCAAAGATTGGTTAGATAACACTTCCTTCTATTCCTTATATTTGGTTAAAATACGGGTTGTGCATTAAGGTCATTGAAATAAGATGCTGCTAAATGCCATCCAGGGACAACCAGCGAGGATAATTTAGAATGGTCATTTCCCTTCCTGCTCTCACATGCATTTGTTTGTCCGCTCACGTTACCACTCTAAGCTGTGGTGCTATTTAGAATTTACTCCCTCCCCAAAATCTCTTTCTGTCGACGCCTAAAATCTTGTTCACATTATCAAGAGGGAAGCAGCAGGATCATACACAAAGAGTTAGGTTGCGTGTGTAGTGCATGTGGCTTCTAAATTCTTATGGCTTTTTAACTATCTGCACATGCGGTTGATATTTATATTGTTTTACTAATTGACCTAAGATATCATTTGCTTCAAGCTATGACCATTATAATCATATAGGGCATTTATTTTGATCAGAATCAGCTTCCCTCTTTTTTTAAAGTGCTAATACTAACAAAGAATCATTTACTATGTCTTTGAGCATTGGCATAAATGACATGTATCACTTTCTTTTGCTAGAAGTTTCAAGTCAGCAGCTGCATTTATTCTGTACAATGCATAAATATGTATTTGTGCTCGTGCACTCAGACAAGTATATCCACTAATCTTCTTAACGTCTCGAGGCGATCTTTTCTATATTTGCTTTATTTTTCTGGGCAGATTTAAGATTTTTCTGGATAGATTTAACTTTTTGCTTAATCTAAATCTTGCGACAAACGTACTTTTGAGTTTTTTAAGCCCGAAACACCTGAAGCTTTCACATATAAGTTTCTCAAAATTTTTTAGAAGTTTAGATAATATTATAAATTTTGGCAGGAGAGCAAACTAGTCGCTTCTTACTTTTTAAAAGGTACAAACAAATTTGTGTAGTCAATCTTCGTGTGTGAACTATAGTTGATTTACTGATATGCATATGAAGTCTTGTAATCTTTGTCCCTTTTGATGCTTTCCATCCAGAAATTCAATGCAGCACTATATCCTCATATTCTGTCGCATATGGGTTTTCTCTTCTAATTTTTTGGTTGTCCAGGGTGGGACAAGTGAAGCATGGTCAATAACCACACTTCAAAGTAATTTTTGTTTTTGTCAGACATCACATATAAACAAAGTATTGACTATGTGTAATGTTGTTCCAATGCCACCATCAATTTAGTTATGCTACTTTTTGTAACGGAATTAGGACCTTTATGTCAAGCACTGTTGGTGGAGAAAAAAAATTCAAAATCAGCCTTGAACTGCGTATAAGGGTCCCCTTCTAGTTTAGGTTACTACCTGTATGTGCACTTGCACAGTGATCAAAGCCTCTCTTAGAAAGTTTTTCTTTCTCTTGTTGTCTTTAGTATTATAATCCTCGGAACACACGTGTATTATTGTGCACAATTATCAGAGCCTTGTGATGCATTTTATGTCACTAAATTTATGTAATAAATAATCTTTGTCAATCATTTTGGCAACTCTTTTGTGCATTTAGGTGGGAAATAAGATATTAAGCAATCAACTCTGATATTATTTCTGTGTATGTGCGCTAGATAGATCATTATAGTTTTATCGTTAACTAGACAGTAGGTGTCCTGTAACCACGTTTCTGATAAGTCAGCCTGTAGGCCTTGTAGATTCTTGTACTGTAGTTGGACTCTCTACAATCTTGCGGAGCCAGGGCCCTTGCTGGCGGCTCTCTCTCTCACTTTCTATGTGTCCCTGCAATTGAGACAAGCAGCTAACCGACAGTATGACTTGATAATGGTCACTCTTAAATACCTCCTATGTTGTAACCTTCTTTTATCAAGGATAAAGAAACTGAATGAGATGCCGAGGCAATGTTGAATCTCATCCCTGGTGACGAAGTTTTGCAAAACGCTTATATAATTAGGGTTTGCCTTACTTATTGCTTTTGTGTCTGTCTTTAGACTGATTTACTTACCATGGATTTGGGGATCCTTGCGACTAACTCCTTTCCTTCCTAATTGCTTTTGGATCTTGTCACTCACACAGACCACTCTTGACTGATGGGAAATTCCTTTAAACTCTTCGAGAATATCACTAGCTTCTTGTTTCTAATTTGGTACCGTTTATCTTATACATATCTTTTTTTAAGTCTGTTTCATCCTCATTCTTTTGTTGTTTCATGTCAATGAGGCTCTCTATCTATATCATTATCACTCCATGAAAAGAAAAAACAATTGAAGGCTTTCTATCTACTTCGACAGAAAAGATTACTCTCATTCTCGCAACCTATTGGTTGGCCATCTAATTTGTTTCCTTTCCAGTTCCACTCTATAGGTTATGAATGAATCGGCAAAGTATATTGTTTGTGTGTCATGTTCTTGTGGAGGAATAACTGTGCAGTCTTTTGAAAATCTTCTGTCATTTTTCCTGCAAATAAGGTGCACTTGTGATAGAAGTTCCTGATAATTGTCACCTCTGGTTTTCACTTCGAAGGAAAACCTTATGGTTTTTGTCAGTATGATTTGTATTTTCAAACTTTGTCAGGATATGTATGTCACTAGATGACTACTTAAATAGGGTAACCTCCTAAATTGAGACTTCTCTTCCCGAAACTCCTAATCGCAGGTTCAATGGTGCACTCTCTCTTGAACTCTCGAATGATCATCCAAACATGCGGATCATTCATAGGAAGGTTGCACTGATATTGGGACACTGGGTCTCTGAGGTAACCTTTTTCCATTCTCCTGAATAAAGACAGTGATTTTCTGCAATTGTTGCATAAACATGTGTAATCTGGTATGTGCACTTGCTCTGATATCCATGTTACGTGCTAGTACTTGATAAGACAATGCCGCCATGTGCTTCTACTGAGATTCATTTCTGAATCTCAACTCACTTCTACTTACATAATTGGCACTTGCTTCCAAGAAAACTTAAGGTTTCTGATGAGAATATCTTCATGAGAGATAAATCTGGTGGACTTGTCAAGAAATGGATGGATATTCCTATGTACAACTCTAGAATGGGGGAGATACATAGTCATGTCTCCTTACTTGGCGTTCATTCTCAATACTGGGAGATATATCTCAGAACAGTAAGATAAATTTTGGATTGAGATTACTCTGCCTTTGTTGCTCTAGCAACTGGTGCACTCAATAGTGTGGCACCTCAAACTTACACAAATATTTTACTGCATTTTCTAAGGCAAGTTCCTGCTCATGGGTTTACTGCATGTGTTCTGATTGTTCATGAAGATGCTGGTCGAAGTCAATGCGATGCTTTTGTGGAATGTTTATATGCATGTTTGTGCTGATCACTGCATCCATGTTCTTTTGTAACTGGGATTCTGGGATGCATGTCAACTTTTCAATGAATTCTTGCCAGTGCTGGAAGGCAGAAATGTGATCTGATAGAAGTGCATTTTTATGGGGTATCTCCCTGCATGTGGTGTGTAGCGATAAGCAAAAACCAGCCTGGAGTAGTTCAAAGTTTATGAAGCTTGTCTTTCTTCTTAATCAATTTTACTGGTCCCACTGGTGATGAAGTTAAGATAAAACCAGAAATGCTTTTGAGATGCTCTTTTACTCAATCTCTCATGTCAAATCCTAGTGCCATTTCCTTGACAAATGCTTATCTTTAGGCAAGTGTTGGATAATTTGCGCCAGCATTGGCTTAGAGTGGCCAGAGAATCCTAATTTATTGGTTCCCAAAACAGAATGAAGGAGAAATTAAAAAGAAATCTTGCGCTATGATCTTTTTTGAGTTGTTATATAAGAGTGTTCACTGATTTGCATCAGATTTTTGAAGAAGTGAATACTTTCTTAGAATTTGTGGTCTTTGTGGAGGATTTCGTTATCGCATATTTGATCTTGATGTTTCAACTACTCTTTGTGGAGTCTTTTTTTTTTTTTTGCTCGAAAACTCTTTTTTTTTGGGTAAAAAACTCTTTGTGGAGTCTGTCCTTTACGTGTTTTTCTGCAATCCATACTGTCTGTTTTGAAATGATCTTCTTATGCATGCATGCAGATCAAAGATGATATAAAAAGACCAGTGTACTGTGCTTTGATAAAGCTTCTGCAGCACAAGGACCTAGCAGTCAGGGTATGATGCATAACTGAAAATTCACAGATATGCAATGTCTCCTACTTTTTTCTAATCTATTTGATCTTTGATTAACTATATCAGAGTACTTTCTGATATCTGAAGTTGTTTGTGTAATGTGGCAGTTGGCAGCCTGTAGGTCCTTGTGTTTACACATTGAAGATGCAAACTTCTTGCAAAGTGAATTCACTGATCTTGTTGCAATCTGCTTCAATCTCTGCTTTAATTTGGTGGAGGATGTCCAGGAATTTGATTCAAAGGTAACATAACAACGTTAACAAAGTTTGAATACATTTGTTTCACAAAGCTTTTTCTGGTCAAATTATATCTTTAGCATCACTATTTAAGGTTAAGTTCTCTGTAGTACTTCTAGCTCAATGGACTTGTCATGCTGGATTAGGCTGGACAACTAATTCACATTGGCTGACCACCACATATGTACTGAAATTTGTACTGCTATGCTGTTTTCTTTATGTATAGTCAACCCTTGTAATGGTTATAGCCCTGTCTATTATGTTGACTAAATTGGAAGATATGTGGTACAGCTCAGAAGTTTTGAATCGAGGAGCATGCTGAAGTTCAGTGACTACTTTGTTACTGTAGAATGAATGTTGTATTCAACCAGAATGAAACCTGATTGGTTCATTAGGTAAAACAGTGAAACCTAGATTGCAAAAGCACAAGACTGTGATGCAAAAACCATAATGCATGGCTTATCCTTCTATCGTTCTGTTAGATATGTTTCAGGAATTTTATTCCTTATAGCTTCATGACAGATATTAATTTGGACGGATGATTGTATCTCAACGAAAGTCGCTGCATACTTTGTGAAGCTATAAGGAATAAAATTCCTGTAATGGTAGAACTTGGATTTGACCTTCCTCTTACGTCAACATGGAAAAAAACTCTTTTATTCAATGTTTTTGCTGTTTGCAGGTTCAGGTTTTGAATTTGATTTCAGTACTTCTTGCGTACGTGAACGATATGGTTCCATTTTCAAACAAACTGATTGAATTCTTTCAGAAGGTATTACTTTAATTCCGTACTAGTTTTGCTTTGTCTATCATTGGAGCATTAGATCACTGAAGAGTAAAATGGAAAACAATTGGAATTCTGAAAAAAGATCTGCCCTACACCAAATATTTGGTTGGGCATCATTTGAGATGATTTAGTAATTAAAAACCTTTCTTAAACCCGTGATTGGCTTCTCTTTACTTCCACAAGCCCCTTGTTATGATGGTAGATTATTCTGTGCCAAACATGACTGGGTGGATGACAATGATTATAGGATCTTCAGGATATTAGGTGGAGAAGTTGAAGTCAGAGTAGAGCTTCTTGCGCTATACTTTAAACTCATGAGTTAGAAATACATCATGCAAGCGTACGTTGTTGCTCTTTGTGTATTATTTGCTCTGTGTTCCTAATCTCCTTGCTTCTGAGGCATACTGTAGCTATGGCAGGAATATAATGCTAATACTAGGAGAAAAGATTTCAACGTATTCTGTTTAAAGATATATTCATTATCGCTTGCCTTGATTAGACTTTCTTTCCTGAACACCCCACAATTCTCATTTGTTTATTTTTAAATTTACCAAGAATGAAAGATATGATTTGTTACCTTACCAAAAAAAAAAAAGATATGATTTGTTCATTGTGGAATGAGAGTCTTTACGCATTTGGATACAGTCATAATACGGTACTTGGAAAGGTCAAATTGGTAGGCAACTGGTGTCCTGAGTTTTCGGTTTCCACGTTGCACTAGTAATGGAGCTTACCTGAGGAGTTGTGGTGTGTTGAGCTCTATGGCTCTCTCTCTGTGCTTATTGTCCATTTCTTAGCTTAGAGAAAATGGAGCTTACTGCACCACATTGGTATCGGCATAATGTATTCATTCACTTGAAATACCATTTGCATTTATCTGCATCCTGCAGTGACTTTACTAACATGTAAGAAGTAGTTTGCTTTACAGAGACTTGAATATCTTCACATTCTTTTCATTCCCCCCTTATTTAACTTTAGTGCTTGTCTTTCATGAACAAGGTATGGGAGGAATCTTCTGGTGAAAGTCTATTACAGATTCAAATTCTGATTGGCCTCCGGAACTTTGTCATTGCTCTTGGCTATCAGTCACCCATTTGCTATAACATGCTACTGCCCATTCTGGAAAAGGGAATTGATATAAATAGCCCGGATGAACTTAATCTTCTCGAGGATAGTATGCTGGTTAGCTTCTCAGATAGCTGTCCTTATCTTTTGTCTTATTTCACTACATGATTGCTTGTCTTTATCATTTGGTTTTATTTTAGTAATATGTGCGATGCAATGTGCAGTTATGGGAAGCTGCCATTTCTCATGCTCCTTCGATGGTACCTCAGTTACTGTCATACTTCCCATGTTTGGTCGAAATCATGGAAAGAAGTTTTGATCACTTGCAGGTTAATTTTCTTCAAAATTTTCATATTATTTGCACTATCCGTGTAGTATATCCTATTCAACAGAATCTTCAACAGAATTTTGTCAAGTCTCCTGCATTGCATCAGTTCTTTCTCTTTATGAATGCAACATGATGAGGAATGAATTGGCTGCAAACTTTTCTTTTTCTAGTTTGTGTAGGATGAAGCCCATAAAACTTTTCCATTCACTTGATGATTTTGAAAATTGTCAATCTTGTAGTATTTACTAATCCATTCTAATTTCTCGTGAAATATGCCCCTACTAGATGGGATTCATCTGATGGTTCACATGATCTCATATTCTTTTTTAAATTTCTTATAGTGTTTGAAGTTTGATGTTTGTTTAATGTTGAACAACTGAAATCTTTGAACGCGGGATGTATTAGCATGTAGGTCACAGAGACATTTATAACTTTTCATAGTTCTTTAAAATTTTTAAATTACTTTGTTTTCACTTTTGGGTTTTGGATGGAAAAGAAAAAGTACATAAAAAGAAAAATCTAAACCAAACATATGCTGTCGTTGTTTCACAATTGTCCATTTTTCTCTTTTTCGTCAGTCTGTTGTTGATAGACCTCAAACCTCATGCTTATGGTCCATTTTTGTCTTTATGGTGGGAGATGACAAATTGTCTTATGGAGAATAGTTTTCAATGAATATTTCCTGCTGGGAGTTGAACCACTTAGGTATGCATTATTTGCTTGCAGTCATCATAAAAAACTATAAATCTAGTTACTCTAGAAGATTATGTTAATTATACTTGCTGTGATAACTGCTGTACTTGAAAGTAAATTTGCCTCGAGTGGTCTACTTGCATGAAGAGCTTTCACTTTCATCTTGGTCGCCTTTATGCATTAGTTCCTGTGACATATTATGGGGCCAGAAGTGTCAGGTACTATGGCTTAAGTGCTTTAAATAAGATGTCCTGTTGCCCAGACTTTGTTTCTCTTAAGAGCAGAATTGCTTTTGCATGTTGTTGCCTGTCTTTCATTGCTTGTGTCCTCTTGAACAGTTATTGGTTATTTCTTTCATCATTTTTTAATCGCCCATTTTATGATTGTGGCATTGTGCTGCTATTCAGGTTGCCGTCAACATTATCGAGGGTTACATCATTTTGGGTGGTTTAGAATTTTTGAGAACACATGCTTCCAGCATTGCAAAGCTGCTTGACTTAATTGTCGGAAATGTGAATGATAAAGGCCTCCTATCCGCTCTGCCAGTCATTGATATTCTGATTCAGGTGCAATATGTTTCATAGATAGATCTCTATTGGTGTCATGTTATATTGGCATCTCTGAATAACCTAGAGTGCATAAACTCCCCTAGTTCCTATTCAATAGGTTTGGTTGTGTGATCCTTTAGTTCATCTCAGATTAATTGCAAAAACTAATCATACTTGCAAAGAATTGTTGCCTTAATAGAAAACATTCGTGCATGTCCGGTTCAGTTTACTCTATATATTTGTACTACTTATCAGAAGTTCACAGCTGTCTAGTGACTTATGCTTAAAAGTTTGAGGGCAGCACGGCTATATAAAAGGAAACAACAAAATCATCAATGAGATTAATGTATTTCTTGGTTGAGCCATGTCAGCATGATGCTTGAATTTTGGTACTCTTAACTGTAGATTCTTAAGAAGTGTTGAACATATGAGCGCAAGTTGTGAAGCTCATTTACTGGTGCAAGTCATACCTGGATACTCCATACCTGTCGGTCTTTGGATCTTTTTTAGTTGGCTGTGCACTGACTGCCAGATGCTCAACTGTGCATATGTGAATAGTTCTGTTATATCTTAAGATTTAGGTGAAATCTAGGCAAAATTTTTAGTATCATATCACCTTCTCCGGCTCCAGGTATCATTTTTTTTTCTGGTTATGTTGGAGACCAGATATGACTGACTATTTGATATAAGTAGACAATTTTTTATGTGAGAATCTGCCTTTGTTTATTTGATCTGGTCATATTTGTTTGACCCATTATTTGGGCTGGAAATGTGCTGAGCTGCAAAATTTTGCTATAATCAGCTCAGTCAATCTTCTTATCTAATAGATGCTTTACGTGTTTCATTCCTATGCATGAAGCAGAACGCCTGGAAGAACTGGGCAATTTTGTTTCTAGGTTACTGTTCGTGTGTGCTGCTTTAAGGGTAGAGCAGACAGTCGACCAAGCTTTATTTATATCAATCAATTTATTTTAAATGACATCTTTGAATTGTCTGGAAATTGTTCTATTATGTTGGAAAGCTTACATTTCAATACCAACAAATGCTGTTTGTTAGATTGAAATTTGTATAATGTCGTGGTTCTCCACTTATACAGGAATGTATAATGACCTTTGGTCTGCTAAGAACAACTGAAGATCCAGTGGATGAATTTTATTTTGTAGGAAATTAAAATTATCATTTTCCCATCTCCTAAAAGATTGTCAAACTCATGGGTTTTCTAACCATGCGCCTGTAGAAGTACAACCATGATGTAATCTTGTCTGAACTTGTAGACCATCCGTGCAGTCATTTTAACAAGCATAAATTGATGATATTTAGAACATTCATGCCTTTAATCTCTTCAAACTATGAGCTCTTGTTTTTAAATTATTTAATGCGGTTCTTGAACTTTTGGTATATATTCAATTTAGTCCCAAGATGAAAATGTTCAATGTTGTCCCTGAACTTGAATTATTAGGACAACATTAAACATCTTCATATAGTTCGGGGACTAAATTGAACATGTACCAAAAGTTTAGGGACCACATTAAACAAATTAAAGTTCAGAGACCACATTGAACAAATTAAAAGTTTAGAGACCATATTGCACATTAGGGTAAAGTTTAGGGACCACATTGAACAAATTAAAAGTTCAGAGTTCAGGCATCATTTATGTCATTATCCCAATTCTTTATGAGTCATGTTCAAGTACCAACTTTCTTTCTGCCAAAAAGTAGCTGTCTTCCTAAGCACTAGTCTTTACAGGATCTTCTCTGAAAGAGCTTAATTGAAGCACAAAAGGAATTAGATTATCGTAAATCAGTACGACATTTTTTCTTAACCCCATTTTGGCCCTCTATGAACATCCGACTCCCATGAATGATGTCTCAAAGAGAAATATAATGCAACATCTGGTGCGGCTAAAGGACTAGCATTGTCAATGCATGATTAGAGTCCACAACATGAAGGCATCAATCATCCTTTGCTCTAATTGCAAAAGTTCTGTTGTTTCTCTCTCCTTTCAAGGCAAAAGGTGAGAGGGGCCAGGCCATCTCTTCTCCTTCTCACATTCATTCTAAGTTCTTCCACACCCTGCAGTTCCATGGACAGTTTGTCTACTGTCAATCGAGATACTCTAGTCAGATAAATTTGTTCATTTTATTGATCTCGGTGCAGCAATAGCCAGTTCAAAGACTCATCTCCAATTGCATAAAAAATATTTGAGTATAATCTTTCCTTCTTTTGGGTTTATCAATTCCTAAGTCTTCTAGAGCAACTTCCCGTTCAAAGAAAGCAATAGTAGAAGGAACTCTATGCTTCCAAATTATATTCGACTAAAGCAAGATCCTCCTATGATTAGCAAACACCTCTCAAGTCTCTTGAAGTTGTCTGTTCCTGTTCCTATGTTCTTCTTGCATAAACCGGATTCTAAGAGAAACTAAATTCATATCGCTGATAAAAGATCTGACAGTTGCTTAACATTGTTGAAATTACTCATGATGATCAATCAGTCCCTTACTTTTGGCTGCTAAATACAAAATGTTCACAAACAGCTTTTTAGAGAGCTGTATGTGCCAATCTCTCTGGCTAAGGTAAATGGTCTTTAATTAATTAGCTTCTGCTATGCATCTCATCTGGTGAGTTGATGAGATGGCACTATAAACATTGTAAAGTTCTTTGCTGGAAAGCATTGATTTGCTGTTACTGCTGTTGGTTTTAGTTGATGCCATCTAACAATACGTTATATGTTTAAATGTCAGTGCTATCCTGCGGAGGTACCACCATTGATTAACAGTACTCTTCAGGTAATTTAGTTCTCTTTGTAATTATTTCACGGTGCTATCTCTGAAGTCACCTGCCAGTTTCCTTTTCTTTCTTCTTTTTCTTTTTATTGTTTTGGTTATAAAATCTATTATCAATTATATCTGCCTCGAGGTTTTGTTTCAATCTCATTTTCTTCCCCTTTTTCCTAATGTCCATAGAAATTGATTATTATGTGCTTGACTGGAGGAGACGATCGAGATCCATCAAAGACAGCTGTAAAGGCATCTGCTGCTGTAATACTAGCAAGGATTTTGGTGATGAACACAAGTTATTTTGCACAGTTGACTTCAGAGCCCTCCCTTTTCTTGTCACTTCAAAACACAGGAGTACAAGTGGAAGAGAGTGTACTACTTTGCCTGGTAGACACATGGCTTGACAAGGTAAAAAACTCTCTTGTTCTTCAATTTGATTGGTTCTCTGCTTTCAAGCTTTTGCTACAGATGATCCATACATGGGTATGAAATTATTACTTTTGAACATTTTATGAAATTTCCTGTCATAGTAATTGTCATGAATGACCTTAGTCCAACTAAACTAGGGTCCTACCTTTTGGAATTTGAAGTGAATTTGACAGTGAATCTTTTCAAAATTATTCTGGTGCCTGCCTTTGCATTCAGATTTGTTATTTAATGGGTAGACCATTAAGTTAATCCTTTACCCAGGTTCGAGCTAATGATTCCTTGGCTGATTTCGTGTGTTTGGCTGAGTTTGCATGTATGTGTTCTTCCAACCGTTTGGACGACCAACCAGATATCTTCAGAGTTTTTATTATCTTAGGTTGAGATAAGCATTTTCAGCCAATTCTAATAGTCTAATTTGGAAGTGCAAGTCCTTGAATAGAATTCAAAAGCATTTTGATGATATGAACAAGATATTGGATGAAGGGAAGTAAGGCTTTGTTTGGTCAAGAAAAAAACAATTTATGACTCAGATTGTAGGAAGGGGAATGAATGAGAAGAAACTGGAGTGATGGATATGATCCCATTACCTTGTTCATTACCAACTTGAGTCTTTGACCAGCTCGGCAGTTGGCCCAGTGATTCAAGGTTTACTTCAAATTGGTTTGGAGAAGCCTTGGTCCAGGCTTTTGATTCCTAGTAGCTTCCGGGATCTTAGAAAATCCTTGTTCTTCTGTGGAACGCACGGACTATGGTGAGCTTCTAGCTTTGGATATACTGGCTCCATGGTGGAGCTGCAGTGACAAGCTTACCATCTAAACAGTCGTTTCACACAATCTGCGTGACTTAATCCTAACATTTTTTGGCAGTTGTGGAACTCTTACTGAAACATCCAAGAGAGTTGCTAATGCCAATCGCCCCTTTTCCCACATTTTTGGCGAGCAGAAAGAAAAAAGTCTTTTTTTAAGGCACTAGTCAACAACTTGAAGTTTGAAAGGAAACTTTGTAAAATTGAAAGCAATGTTCAAAACTGGACTGGACAGTTCTAACCGAGGAGGTTGCTTGTCTGGTTGGACCCCCACATTATTGGATCATGGGCAGGCCAAAGCCGGAAAATCGGAAAAAGAAAAGGGCAAATTGAAGACCAGTTCAACCTAGTTAAACTGGAAAAAAGCAATTTCTTAGATTTAATTGTTTTTGAAAAAATACCCCAAGACAATAGTTAAATATCATTAAAAGTAATTAGGGGAAGATAATTTTACCAAGTTTTTTCAAATCTGTAAACTATTTTCTTTTTCTTTTTTGAATTTTTCAACTCTTTTTATGAATTCAGTTGTAGTTGCAGTAAAATGAACTCAGATGTTGATTCAAACGATTTAACTTTTCTATGAATTCAGTTGTGGTTGAAGGAAAATAGAGTTAAGATGTTGACTGAGCCTGTTTAACTTAACTGGTTAAATCGGGAACTGGACACAAAGTTTTGTTCTTTGACCAGTGTGGTAATTTAGAAAGTAGCTATTTGAGATGATTGGCATTGAATCGTCCATATATCCTGATCCATCAGTTTTCAATGTTGAATTCCTTTGTAAAGCTAGGCAAAAATATATCAAACCCACTTTGTGCCATGTACTCGGATGAATTAGGTTCTATTCCGTGTTTTGATGCTGGAGTTGCTTATCATGCTGTTTTAGCTTTTGTGAGCAGCTTAGGATGAGATTTCAATGGTTAATATTTTAAGGAAGCAGATTTGCTGGACCTTCGGCTCTCATGTACACAAGTGCCCTCGCACTGTAAAAATTTGGTTTGTGTTGCTTTGAGGAGAGTTAGTTGCATTTATTTAGTCTTATCCTTGGAAATTCCTTGTACGATGGTCATAAAACTCTTGAATTATGGATTATTCACAGTAAAGTTGTAATGTCTAGTGTCTTTATCAAATAAGTAACAGAGATATAAATTTTATAAAATATGTGAAGCTGTGGAAACTTTTGCAGAGTAGTGACTTTTGTTTAGTTGTCATTTCAAATAGTGAGATCTTCTTTTGACCGTGTCTTTGCCCTAAATATTGCAAGCATTCCTTATGTTACTCGATTCTTTGAAACTTTGATTAACTTTTATGCTTCTTTACAGGTTGACAATGTGAGTTCCATCCAAAAGAAGACACTTGGATTAGCCCTTTCTATTATTCTGACCCTGAGAATGCCTCAAGTTCTTGACAAGCTTGATCAGATCCTAAGGTATTCATTTTTATCACTATTTATTTGGTGAAATTCTTATAGATATCGCTTATGCATACACCTTTATTCTGATTCATGTAGCGTCTGCACGAGTGTAATCATGGGTATAAATGATGAGGTGAATGAGGAAGAGTCCAGGTTAGTTCCTAAACATATCTGGTTCATTGAATTATATCATATTTTTTATGAGTAAAATACTGATCTTTGTGGATTATCAAAATTCAGTAGCGATACTACGGGCTCAAGTGGAGGTCAATTTGAAGCCATTCCAAGTATAGAGTTAAGAAGAAGACAGGTGGACATTGATTGGCTTCCCTCAAACCTAGTATATATAAATGTGTATGAAAACACTTCAGCCTTCCACTTTTTCTGTTTTTTAATGGTTTAAGGCCTTTTTAACAGATAAAGTTCTCGGACCCTGTCAACCAGTTATCACTAGAGAGCTCAGTCGGGGAAAATCTTCAAACATGTGCTAACATCCATGGAGAATCTTTTAATTCTGCCATCAGCAGAATGCATCCAGCTGCATTTGCACAATTGAAGCAAGCGCTGAAGATGCCATAGTTTTGTTTTCATCTACAAACAGGCGAATGATGTGTCAAGTCGTGGCCCTTCATACACATTCCAACGAGTGGTGTTTCGTGTTGTGCCCTTCAGATTGTTGTGATCGTCCGCTATAAAGGAGAAAGATATATTTGTAAGTCTCTCTGTCTGATGAAAAATGTTGTTATCACCGGAGTTGCTCTGTGCATGAAGGGGAGCCTGGGCGCAACGGTAAAGTTGTCGCCGTGTGACCTGGAGGTCGCAGGTTTGAGTTGTGGGAACAGCCCAATTGCAAAAATTGCAAGGTAAGGCTGCATGCCTGAGACCAGAAGTGGTCCGACCCTTCTCTGGACCTCCCGCGTCACGGCAGCTTCATGCACCGGGCTGCCCAGAGTTGGTCTATGCGTTGATCACCTCTAATTTGATTTATCACCTCCTGTCGATGCTCTCCTTCCCTTCTCCACGTGCATGCATATTCAAAGTTTCTCGTTAGTTAATAATGTTGACAAAAGGTCGAGATTTTCTATGCTCCTCATTCGACGCCTTCGGCTAAATTTTTTCTTTCTTTCTTTCTTTCTTATCCAGGTAAATTGGAGCGTTCATGCCGGCTTGTGAGCTTTCATATTCTTCAAATTTTTTTCACCGTTTGCAATTGATTTTGATGACAGCGAAATTCATTCATGCTGCTGTGGTAGCGGGAAACTCTGTAAATATCTCGGACTTTTGCCGGTCCTAACATGTAAAAGTCAGAAGGGTCACAGCTGTTGAGTGTTGTGAGGTTTCAATGAAAATGAGTTGCGGCGGAAATGCTAGACGGGAATTTTAGGAAGATGGTGTTTTGCCTTTTCTACACACACATGATCTTTTGAACCTTATAGGCCCAAGAACGTGTAAAGTGAAAATGTTGTGCATACAGATGATCATTCTCTACTGCGTCCAATTTCTGTGTCTGCTATGTACCGAATCCTTTATGCGAATCGATCGCAGAGTTGTTATAATCCGCCGGATACATTCAAGTCTGGTGAAATCCTTTGGGAAGTCTATATCCGATCCTAAGTTATAGAAAGATGTTGCGCTAGCTTGATTGATTTAGGGTGCGTTTGTTTCGAATGATTTGAAAATTATTTTTCAAAAAATGATTGCTTGTATTGCTTAACGAATGGAAAGTGTTTTCATCGTTAATGAAAGTGTTTAGACATAAATTAATGTTGATAATAAAAATATTTTTTATGGACTAATTATTTTAAGCGATTATTTTGAGGAAAATAGCTTTGATTACAGAAAATTTAGTTGTCCTCGGTAGCATTTGAAAAGACATGAAATGATTCAATTGGTAGCTTTCGGTCGGTGAAAATCCTAGTGAGGATGTGAGAATTTGAGTAGCTGTGTCTGCAAATATGGGGTCAACCATTACATATTTGGTAGTTTTAGTCTCTCTTTTTTATCTTTATTGATCAAACACCCCATGTTCGCTTGACCGTGCAATTATCATTTCCCAACTCTAGCCTAACTTCTCATTTATGATTATTATTCTTTAGTTTCTTGTGATGGTTTGGTCTTAAATTTTTATAATTTTGTCTTCTGTGACTTAGTCCATTAGATACAAGTTTTGAGTAGTTATGTATGCAATTACGGGGTCAATCTTTACATCATATTTGGTAGTTTTTGTCTTTTCTCGAATTGATATAACATCTCATGTTCGTTTGGCTATTCATGTCCCAGCTCTAGTCTAGCTTCTCATTTACGATTTTTAATTTTTTAGTTTCACGTGATTGTTTGGTATTAAATTTGTCAAATTTTATATTTTGTGACTTAGCTTATTAGACACGACTTTTAAAAGTAGTTGTGTCTGCAAATATTGGGTCAACCATTATATAATTGGTAGTTTTTGTCTATTTTTTTGGATTGATCCGACACATCCCATGTTAATTTGACTGTGCCACAGTCATTTCCCAACTCTAGCCTAACTTCTCATTTATGATTTTCAATCTTTAGTTTCTTGTGATAATTTGGTCTTAAATTTTTATGTTTTGTATTCTGTGACTCAGCCTTTTAGATCTGAGTTTTGAGCAGTTGGGTATGCAAATATGGAGTCAACCATTTCATATTTAGTAGTTTGTGTCTTTTTTGACCGTTCATTTCCCAGCACTAACCTAGCTTTTCATTTATGATTTTTCATCTTTACTTTCTTTTGATAGTGTTGGTCTTAAATTTTTTAAATTTTATATTCCTTGACTTGGTAGATTTTCTAACAGGAAGATTGTTAGACACGAATTTTGAGCATATGATAGCGTCTACAAATATGAGGACAATCGTTTCATGTTTGGTAAAAATACAATTTGCTTCTTTAAAATGCTCGGGGCATCCCGGACGACGGAGACCTAACTACTCTAGTATGTCGGATTCGAGATAGGGGGATGGCCATCCAAAATCCGTCCTAATTCTATCTTTTCAACATGAAATCAATTTCAAATCATGTTATTCGTATCGTGTTTGCATTTTCCTTGGTCCTCGATTGGATTTACGCGTTCGATGAGTTATCACGCGCGTGTAAGCTAATAATAATTTCCAAAAGCGACAAGGTGTAGGAAGGTACACAAGTGCATTATAATACATAGATTATCATTATACTGGTCAGGATCTTAACCTTTTTTATAACTAGCCAAGTTGGTCGGAGCAAACGTGGTCTTATGTGTCTGCCAACTGCCTCACCACTCGGAAGTAAAAAATTCGCCGAGAGATTCTCTCGCAACCTCCATCTCCGCCGCCCCCACGAAGGTTCCAAGCTCTCAACCCCGCCGGAGAGGGAACTTCGACTCCCCTTCCTCTCTCTCTCTCTTCTATATAAGCCGACAACCTGCGAGCTCTTCAATGCCGAATCTTATCAAACGCCGAAGAACAACCGCCATGGCAAGCGAGCCACGAGCCTCCTCCCATTCCGACCGCAAGCGCACCATCCCGCCCTACATGAAGGCGATCTCGGGCTCGCTCGGGGGCACCGTGGAGGCGTGCTGCCTCCAGCCGATCGACGTCATCAAGACGCGGCTCTAGCTCGACAAGTCCGGCGCATACAAGGGGATCGCCCACTGCGGCGCCACCATGGCCAGTGCCGAGGGCGTCCGAGCTCTCTGGAAGGGCCTGACGCCGTTCGCGACGCACCTGACGCTCAAGTATACGCTCCGGATGGGGTCAAACGCCATGTTCCAGTCGGCGTTCAGGGAGCCGGAGACCGGGAGTCTCACCAACACGGCCAGGTTCTTGTCTGGCTTCGGTGCCGGGGCGCTCGAGGGTCTCGTTATTGTCACTCCATTTGAGGTTAGTGGTTGAATCGAGAACGTGACTGGTTGGGTTTTGAGTTGCTGTGTTAAATTACAAGTATAGCGTGGGAGCTAACTGATGAGGTCATTGGCAGGTTGTTAAGATCAGACTGCAGCAACAAAGAGGTTTGAGTCCGGAGCTTCTGAAGTACAAGGGTCCTATCCATTGTGCCCGGACTATTATCCGCGAAGAAGGCCTTCGTGGGCTGTGGGCAGGGGCTGCGCCGACGGTCATGCGCAACGGACCCAACCAGGCTGCTATGTTTACGGCGAAGAACGCTTTCGATGAATTATTATGGAAGACTCGCGAAGGCGATGGCAACGTCCTCCGACCGTGGCAGTCCATGATGTCGGGATTCCTCGCCGGAACTATAGGTCCCGTGTGCACCGGGCCCTTCGATGTCGTCAAGACGAGGCTGATGGCTCAGAGCCGACATGGCGGAGAGTTGAAGTACAAGGGCATGGTTCATGCCATCCAAACGATATTCAAAGAGGAAGGGCTTCTCGCTTTGTGGAAGGGATTGCTGCCTCGGCTCATGAGGATCCCGCCCGGCCAGGCCATCATGTGGGCTGTTGCTGATCAAGTGACCGGACTCTATGAGAGGGAATTTCTCCAAATTACACCACTCTAGTCATTGATTAACACTAGTCTCTCTTCTTGCTTTATTTTGTCTCCATATAGGAGCAAGTCATCGGTTATTTGATTAGATCATCTTGTTTTCAATCATCTAGATGAACACCATTTATCTAGATGCAGTCATCAGTGATTTTGAATTGTAACTCTGTGTTGTCTCCAATTGGCAAGCTTTCTGAAAGTTTTGATAAGGATGAAATGGAATCAAAAGCATATGCTTTGCTCATTAATTCAATTTGAGTTCAACATTTGTCTTTGACCTAAATGATGCATGTTCATAAATAATAGGGATAAGTGCACTTGAAGTCCTACAACTTGTCACGAAAATACAATTGAGTCCTAAAACTTGTCACGAAAGTGCAATTGAGTCCTAAAACTTTCAAAAATCGCAATCAAATCCTAAAACTTGTCACGAAAGTGCGATCAAGTCATAAAACTTTTAAAAAGTGCAATTAACGGAAGGACTTGATTATATCAATTTCACAAGTTTTAGAACTTGATTGCACTTTTTGAAAGTATTAGGACTTAATTGCACTTTCATGACAAGTTTTGAGACACAATTGCACTTTTTGAAAGTTTTAGGACTCAATTGCACATTCGTAACTAGTTTTAGAACTTGCAATGCACTTATCCCTAAATAATACTTCAAATTTAGACTTCTTCAATATGTGGTCATTACTTCTGTGAAAAGCTATACTTCAAATCTCCCACATTGTTAGATGAAAAGTTTTAAGATATTTCCCATTTATTGATCGTGGCACTTTTTTACCCTGAGGGTACATTAATCGATGGGCATTGCCACTTAATACATTAGTCACTGGATGTGGCACTTCCCATGTTGGGGACCATTTACCGAGTTCTTCATTTTTTGTGTCAATCGGTAATATAATCTTCCATACTAAGTCACTGATTGAAAATTGTTTGACCTTGTGATGTTTATTGTGTGCTTTGTCAACGCGTTTCATTTGAGCAATGATATGCTCAAGTGCTGACACTCAAACTTCATCCAACTTGTCTGAGATTCATAAACATTGATTTTTCATAATCCTTTAAAACATCACTTCACAATCTAACTCTTAAGGATTGGACACTAATTTCGAAGGGAATGACACCTTCTCGACCTTACGGCAACATATAAGGACTTATATTAGTACTGGACCTCTTTGACATCTTGTATGCCCATAATACAGTAGAGAAGTTCGAACTACTTCGAGTTGTTTCTTAATAGGATTACCTATAATCTTATTAGACGGCTTCTCCATTAGCCTGAGCACAATATGGCGGTGGATAATTCTTATCCCTCTACACATTTCCTAGTGAACATAGTTCTTTTATTGGCAGTAATTGTTCTGGAAATACCAAACCGGCAGATTATGTTCTCTTCTATGAACTCCTTCACTGCTGTCTATATTTTAGTGATATGGTTATAAGAAGCCGCCTCAACCCATTTTGTAATATTATCGGTAGCAATCAAGATAAAACTATCTATCTTGATTGATGGAAGATATATCTCACTGATTATTCATAGCCCAACCTTGAAATGGCCATAACTTAACTAAGGGATTTAACACTGATGCTGGAACATGCTAAATTGGTCAATGCACTTGATGATTTGCATCCTCTGGCATAATCTATGCAGTCTGAGGTTATCTTAGACAAAAATAGCTGTATCGATGCAATAACCATTTTATTTTTCTACCTGCTTGATGTACACCACAAATATTTTCATGTACTTCTGCCATTGCCAACATCGATTCGTGCTTGTTTAAACATCTGATAAGAATCTCTCAAGTTAATCTACCAGTGAAACATTATATATATATTTGGCATAATCACTTTAGTTAGTGATAAGGCCGTGTCTATGGCTATCATGACGAAAGTACAACATATAATTATTTCAGCCCAATCTTTTCTAAGCTTAAAAGCTTTACTATGAACAATCTTTTAAAAAAATTTGGAACCGAGAAAATAAAAACTATGGAATGTATATATACTTTTACTGTTTTAGTCGAAAGTGTTTCATATTTTGCAACAATCTATCATTAAAACATATTTCAGATATATACTAGCGAGATGGGTGAGAGCAATCATTTTCTTTTATCTTCTGAACAGAAATTTCATAATAATTGGGACATCATAAAAAAATTCTAGAAATTAATTATTTAAATTAATAAATTACGTATGGATGAAGTTAGCTAAAAACCAAGAAAAGAAATCACAGCTTTTTTATTTCATAAGTTTGGAAGTACATAGATGAATAGAAAGATGTCAAATGAATACAGCATCAGCTTATACAATTTTGATACCAATGCAATTGCTATGGAACATACTTTGTCAGTTTCACATCAAGAATTAATAATAAAGTGTGCAGGAGATAAAAATTGAATTATATGCATAACATATATAATATGTACACCGACCCAAATACGTTTGTCCTGTGTCGAGATCAAGTTATGTTATCGTATAGTGCACTGTTTATATATCATGTTTGTCTTGTCAATCATTGCTTGTCACGTACTGTTTCGTCGGAAAATGTTTGCACGACGAAATATAATTCATCGAAAGTCGTTCTTCGGTTCTTAATGAAAGGAGACTGAGTTCTAGATCCAATTCCGGACAGGAGCAATCCAGGCGTGATTAAAGAACTTGATTTTTACAGAATATTTAGGCAAAACCATCCAATTGCTGATAGCGTCCAAAGTTCACAAAGACCTAAACAGCTACAGCTAGGGAAATTGAAAGTGCGAAACTGGAGAATAAAAACTACAGCTATAGAAACTGAAAGTGCGAAACTTGGAAGTAAAGATAAAAGACAACATTTGTTTTGTTCATGTGTGCGGGGGTTCTTCTGTTGATAATCAGACGCTATTTATAGCACAGACTTGGTAACCGTTCTTGGTGTTGTATTCAATATCCATCGTTGATTTCATCTTCACTGTTCATTTAATGACACATGTTTATCAACTGTTATCGATCTTATCTTTTGTATGAAGTGATAACCACTCTTGAGCCCTTTTAGTCTTTGAAACGATAACCGTCATCGAGCCCATCGATTCTCTAAAGCGGTAACCGTCATCGAACTTTTCTCCGTTTGACACCTGTCTCTCGGGATGATAACTGTCATCGAGCTTTCTCTCTGTCTAACATCTGTCTCTCGGGATGATAACCGTCATCGACCCTTTTCTCCGTTTGACATCTGTCTCTTGGGATGATAACCGTCATCGAACATTTTCTCTATTTGACACCTGTCTTTCGGGACGGTAACCAACATCGAACTTTTCTTCGTTTTACACCTGTCTCTCGGGACGATAACCGTCATCGAGTCTTTTCTCCGTTTGACACCTGTCTCTCGGGATGGTAACTGTTATCGACCCTTTTCTCCGTTTGACACCTGTCCATCAGAAATAGGGACCTTCGTCGAGCTTTTCTGACTTGACATCCATCATCCTTTTCATTGATGTTATCGATGAAAAGCACCTTTGGTACTTGGACATCTGTCTTTTCTGGAGCAAAGGCTTTCATCGAATCTTTCCTAGCTTGACATTCGTTCTTCTCCTTGTCGATATCTTCGATGAAAATACCTTCAGCATTTTTTATCCCCATCCATCTGAATTTCAAATTTCCCGCCTATGACTGCCCGTACCTACCAGCTGTCATTTTAGTACAGGTGACATCATCTCTTGTCGTTTTATTCATCTATCCTAAGCGTCGATATCTCTAATTAATTTCAGGTGTCAACATATGCCCCCTTTTAAAAGAATTAATTCTTTTGTTTAATTCTTTTAAAACTAATTTTGACCTGAATAATCTTACTTTTAATACCTCGTAACTTGTATTTGCTCATCCTCCTTGAAACGCTTCACTTTTCTCTGACACGTCATCTCGAGCATTTATGACCTAGCAGATCTTCATGATAGCGAATCACTTGAACCGTCGTATCCTGGTGAAAAATTGCAACTTTTGACCTTCCATCTTCTTCTTCGATTCTAGGTTTTCTTCTCAGTTTTTCACTCCTTCGTTTTCCTTCAGATTTTTCACTCAATCCGCACTCATGGCCCGCAAATATTCTCCCAAATCATACATTGAGAAATTTGATCAACTACGTCATGATCAAGAATCTTCGAATTGCGACTTTCGGCTATTGCACTTGGTCGATGAATCCTCCAACCAACTCATTCTGGGTCTTTGCTTTCACAACCATCACCAGATTCCCGCTTCTCTTCGTCCCTGTTTTCCAAAGAGAATAGGAGAACTGCTTCCTGTTCAGAAGTCGTCGGTTGCAGACATCTGGTTTCCAGAAAACTCACGATTTCGGGGGTTTCCTTCTCTTGAGATGGGTTTTCACCGCTGGTATGTGAAACTAAAGGGAGATATAACTACTCGCCTTGCTCGGATAAGAGCTGGTATTGATACCGCTCTAGAAGTCAGCATGCTGTCGTATGATTTAGATCTAGGGCTTTTGGGTGCTGCCATCAATTTCTGGTCCCCTTCGACCAACTGTTTCTTTTTCCCCTGGGGCCCTATGTCTGTTACTCTTTTGGACATGTATGCCATTACTAATTTTCCTCCGATTGGGACCCCCATAAGTGACATGGCTTCGATATCAGTACCCTTTATTCCTGATGAACATCTTGCTTATGGTAGATTTTTGGAAACATATTCTCTTAGTGTTGAACCAATAACTTCTGACGAACGTACTTGTTTTCTTCTTTTCTGGCTGTCTAAATATGTTTTCCTTGCTCCCACACTAAAAATTTCCAAAGATTTCTTACCACTCGCGGCCAATCTTGCTGCTGGTAAAACACTTGCTTTGGCACCCTTAATGCTAGCTACTCTGTATCGAGGAATAACTCATGCATCTTTATCAATGACGTCCAAAGATGAAGGTACTTTATTTGGGCCATTCTGGATACTTCAATGCTGGATGGTGCATTACTTTCCTTTTCTTTCCACTCACATTCCTCGCACCTTTCGTCATCATTCCTTTCCAGAATTCTAGCCACCAACACCCCTTCTCTTTGGATGTCGTTTACTCAGTTATTCCTCATTAAGTATATCGGAGAATCTTTCTCCTTTTGCTTTTTACCTTCATAAACTTGTGACAGTTCAACCAAATGAAATTGAATTTTTTGCTTATGACACAAATGAATTCAATTATTTATTCGATTCGATAGCTCGCCTTAATTCGACTGATTTTTGGCTACGCATCCTTACTCCTGTGGACCTTCCTCTTAGGCTATCCCAGAAAGGCAAATTTTACCATGGCTTTGAGATTTATTCTCCTCAATACTGCGCCAGGCAGTTTGGTTTAGTTCAAGCCATTCCCATGTCAATTCCTTATTCTCTTGAATTCCCAAGCATGGTGAAACAAAAATATCCTTTCAAGAAGGATGCCCCCTTCACATGCTGTGCTGAAATCACTCAGCTTATGTATGCCAAATTTGCCCCTGATGTTGATGACTTCGAACCTAAGCCTGGATGTACTCCTGCATGGACTTCTTGGTGGCTTTCTTTCTGTCTTGAAAGCCCTTATGAGGAAGCTACTCAATCCATGCTGACTCAAATAGCATGAGGCGTATTTAAGCCAAGGAGTAGAGGTAGGAAGGGTAAGAAAGCCCTTTCCATAGGATTGGATGTCCCAAGTTCTGAATCAGGGCAATTGCGGATAACTCAAGAGACACAAATCAAAAGTGCTAAGGCCAAATCGACAGTTTCTTCCAAGAAAGTGGCTCCCCAAAGAAGTGCCCCTATTCGGACCCGATTGTACTGTGCTACCGCAATGGATCAACCTTTAACCGATGATAACACATCTCTTCGCAAGAGGAAATCTGATCCTGTGCAAGGTATCCATTTAATGCAGTCTTTTCTATTTCATATAATCCCCACATTATCTCTTAACCCTGGTATTTGTTCTTACAGAATCTCCATCATCTAGTCAGTCTATTAAGAACGCAGATGAAGAACCAATTGCTGCATTGATTAAAAGAAAACGTCTTAACCCTTCAACTACATCAGCTTCTTCTTCTATGGCCACTGTCAATCCTATTGAGGCTTCGGATTCTCAGGTCAATCTCACCCATTCTCAAGACAATTCAAATGATATACCTTTGTTGTACCCTTCTTTACTTGTTTTTTTTATTCAATGCAAAGTGATTAGATTTTAGCAATTCATTATTGGCAATATATAGCAGGACTTTCTGTTGACCCTGATCTTGAGGTTGCAACTGTTGATCCGCCCATATTACTCCTCACAGCACCGGAACAAGGTATTTGTGTTATGATGGTATATTATAATTCACTATATGTCTCAACGACTGATTTCTTTCTATTTTTAGGATCTTTAAATGATTCGGTACTGCCAATCTCAGCAACTTTAGAACCTCAGACAACTGCCAGTACTGTACCCATCGATAGCCACATCACCTCTGGTTCCCCTGTCCATTCTACTGAAGTCAACCCTTCTAGTTCAACTTTAGCCCTGGCCACTGCTCTTGTCCCAGTACAGAGTGCTGCTGCTCCTTTGACACAGCCTTCTTCGAGCTATTCAATTCCTTCTGCCGAAGAAATAAATTCTCTGGAGTCTCTCTTGAAAACTAAGCGCATGCTAGATGAGGCTTCTTATATACTGGGTTTTACCTCAGATGTAGCTTCCCCATGGCAGATGGCTATTGAAAAGGTCAGAGATAAACTATTGTGACTTCTAGACCTTTCTAGTGGGGGTTTTCCTATGCTTCTATGCAACCAGACAGCTTTTGATCGACTGAAATTTCTACTTGATCAGCTATGTAGTGCTGAACCTAGTGAAATACTGCCCCTAGAACTGAAGGCCAAACTTGATGATTTCTCAAAAGCTTTTGTCAGTAGGATAGAGTCTTATCGACGTAATTATGACCTAATTATGTCTTTAACTCTTTCTGATCAACCTTCTGCCGAGAATAATCAAGTCATAAACGAGCTCAGTCATACTGTAAAGGAGAGGCAGACTAACCTTCACGCCCTGGTCGAAGAAATATCTGGACTCGATGAGGAAGGACTTCATCTTGAAAGGCAGAAAGCAGAGATTGAACAGAGGTTGGCTTTTCTTCGAGATACTCGGCAACTCAAACACACACAGAGGCTTCGACTGGAGATGGACTTTGACAAAGATATTACCATTCTCAAAGACCTCAAGCAGACTGAGCATCGACGTCGACTAGCAATCGAAGCTGAAAATCGACGTACCAAAAACAAGTGTATAACTGAGAATGGTCGATTTGACCGTAGTATGTTGTCCCTTCAAAGTGATGTAAATAAACTGTTGTTCCCCAAGAAAACTTCTAATCAATAAAGTCGCCTCCATTTCTTTTGAATTTATTGTCTTTATTTTGATATTTCCTTTCAATAAATTATTTTCAGCGGGAACTGTTTCATTCAAATTTTTTCACGTTCTTCATCGTGGGTGAAGTTGGTTACCATGTTGGGTCTATTTATACCCTTCTACCTCCATTTTCACTTCATCCGCCTCAAACATGGCATCCAACTTTCCTTTCGTTTCTCACACCTCACCTTCTATGTTCTTGAATCGTCTTGATGATCTTCAATCTTATGAGACAAAAGGCTGTATTTCTTTGTCCTTTATGGACTATAACACCAACAACGATCACATTATACAGGGTCCTTATCTTAAATCCATTCCAGCCCTTCCTATGTTCACTGAATATTTTCCTCGCCATTATCAAGAAATTCTTCCCATTAACAATAGCCGCATTCATGCTCATGCTTGGCTGACCTCCAATTACAGATTTAATTCTTATCCTGGTTTTAACAGGAGGTTTTTTCAATGGTATAAATGCTTGCGCAGTGTGATGAAGTCCAAATGGCAATCAGCTCGAATTGACACAGCTCTGATGTTCTGTTGCATGTCTATCAATCCAATGGAGTGTGGTCTTGTTGGCAGTCTCTGTACCTTTTGGTCACCTTCTTCGCATTGTTTTTTCCTTTCTTGTGGTCCAGTAACCATTACTCTTTTGGATATTTGGGCCTTAACGGGCCTTTCCCCTTTTGTCGAGTTCCGGGGTCAAGATGTCCTTGAATGTTTACCTTTTCAAAACTCAACTTCTCTTAATCTCTCCTACGATGAATTTATGGATCAATTTGCTAGATCTGAAAGAGAAATTCATTCTGACGAGCATGCTGCATTTCTTCTATGTTGGCTTTCACGATACATCTTTTGCACACCAACTTTATCAGTTTCTTCTGAATTCCTCGACATTGCTCATATGCTCTCTCATGGTCTTGATGTTGGTCTTGGTCGAATTGCTCTTGCTGTTCTTTATCGATCTCTTACGGATGCTCAAACCTCTCTTTCCAATGCGCATCCTGATCCTTTCTTTGGTCCTTTATGGATAGTGCATAGATGATTACGTATGTACTTCCCTAATCTCTTCTTTGATGTAGGAATACCTCCTGTTCATTGGTCTGAGACTGATCTTCCTACTATCGAAAAGGAATTTGGTCTTTGGAGACTTTGTCGTCCTCTTTATTATCCCTTAATAGGAACTTCCCTTTTTGAAGGTTTCCTTCAACATTTGCTTTCATCGAGGAACTTTGTCTTCTATAAAGTCTGTATCGATGTTCTTGAGGTTAGCCCTTCCTATGATCAGCCTGATGCCGGTATTTTCTGGAAAAACATTCTCACCCCTTGCGATCTAATTGTGGACTTCTCGATCAAAGGCCAATTTTTTCCAGGGTTCGAGGTATACAATCCGCACTACTGTTCTCATCAATTCGGTCTTACCCAAGGTGTTCCAGCTCCTATTGTTTACTCCATGGAATATCCTTTCTCTTGTACTAGTAGTAATTGTTTCATCAATGAAGGAAGTATTTCTTACTGCAATGAAATTACTCGTACCATTCTTGGAAGATTTAACTACATACATTTTGCCGGAGATCCGCATAGTACCGATGCCTTCGATGAATGGTGGGTTGAATATCGATCATATGTCTTTTCTTCGCACGTCGATATAGTGATGTCCAAAGTCACTCACTGTCTTTCTGGACTAAACCACCCATTGAGAGGTCTTGTGATCTATCATCCAACTACGATGATCTTTCCTCAGAATCAGAATATTCATCTGATAAAGGTATCACCTTTAACTTCCTACCCATGTAAGATTCATTTCTTATTTATTTTAAACTTCATCTTCTATTGTTTCCTGTCTTGCAGACATGAGTGTTACGTCTTATAAAAGGGAAGTTGAGACTTATATTGGCACACCTGTCGAAGTCCATTCTCCAACTTATATCCTAGTTTCTGATGACAACCCATGTTCATCGAAGCGAACTTTTGGTAAACCGTCCCTGTCTCGGGGAAATGACGAGTTCCGACCCAAATGGATTCGACTTCTCCATTTACTGTCACCTGGTTTATCTCGTATTTCTAATGATGTTTCTATGGAGACATAAATTAAATCTCTTCTGACCGAGTTATCCAGTTTACCTTGTCCTTTAGATTGTCTAGCTATGGAGTACGCTGTTGAAGAGTTGGCTCAATCTTTTACTTCAGATTTGGCATCTTATAAATTTCGCCAAGATCGTATCGATGCCTTTGACCAGATGGAAAAAACATATCTGAACAAGCAAGAGGATCTGGAGCAAGCACGTGCTGTCCTTGCACGTTATCAAGCAGTTGATGATGTTCCATTGCAGCACCTAGTTGATCAACTTAAACAGGTTGAACAATTGGAGATCGAATGCAGGACTATGGAGGACGAACTTCAAGAGATCACCCCTGAAAAAGATCAATTCTTTGAGGTCAATTGTGATCTAGAAATTCGCTTACACAACTTGTCTAGGAATTGAGCAGCATTTCATGTAACCATAGGTCCAGTTTGCCTTGTAAATACTTAATGTATATATTAGGATCTCTATTTTCATTCATGTCCAAGTGTACTCTTAATCCTTCAATATATGCACTTTCCTTAACATGCTTGATCGATGAACTTTCTTTCTGTTATGATATTCTTTATCCAAATGGCATTGTGCCAATTTCAAACGTTCAACTTCTTACGTCAAACCTGCTCCAATTTATAGCTGGTCATAATGACTCATCTTCCTGGCGGATAAAACATATAATTGCAACCCTTCATATTCCTGTACCTGGCCGATATGGATCTTAAATATCCATTACTTCTAATAAGTTACACCTATCCCTTCCTCGTAAAAGCTGGCGACAGATTCGCTGCACACGATTTCCCGTACCTTCATTATACCGTTTTATTCTCTTCGATATCAATAATGCCCTGACATATCTTTATTTTTGTCTGCTCAAAGAACCTGTCAGCTACGCCTATTTCCCACTTCGCTTGATTTCCGCATGACCCTTTTGTGTTACTGGGTCTTGATTCATTATACCCACATTTTCTTGCAAAAACTGCTGGCGGACACGATTCCCTATATGACCCTATCTTGTCGTTCCATTTCTACCAGCATTAGTAACTCTTCGCGACGTGTCCTTGCTCTCCGATTAGTTCAAAGCACCTATCAGTTACATTCATTACTCACGTCGCTTGAGTTCTTTAGACTTCTCATCGTGCTTATCCGTTTCAGCTTTCTATTTAAACCATCCTTGCATTCTTACTATCGCAACATCTTCATCCGATCATCCCATATTCCAGACTAGCTTTACCATGGCCAAATCTTCCTCTTCCTCATCTTCACATGCTTCACTTTTCACCGAGGAGTTTATCTCCTTGTGGAACGACATATTGTGTCACTTGTCCTTCACCTATGCCTATCTGTCTGTCGAATCCCGGGCTGTGGATGAAATCTTCACTTTCCTCAAAGAAGCTGAACCTAAGTTCCTTCCATCTGACCATCCTTTCAGATTTGACTTTAATGAATTTTGCAGCATTTTTCCCCATGGTCTTCAAGCCTTTTCTGAAAACAAACCGACAATCGAAAAGCATGCAATCGCTGAGGGTGATTACTTCAACAAGGTTAACCTTGTCACTCAAGCTAAGAAAGTATACTTTGACCGGCTCAAAGTTCTGGAACTTGCTCGTGCAGGACTAAGTAGTTTGACCCGAACAAGGGAAGCGAAAGCTGATCTACTGGACATCACCACCCGTCGTCTCTGAGGCAAGCTGACATCCGAAGAAAGAGCAGCAGAAGAGACAGAAAAGAAAGGGCTGATTGAACTGCAAGCCCAGATAGACGAGGACATCAACTCCTGCAGGTTGCTGGTGGATTTCTTGGACGAGCAGGTTAACGCATGCTTCGCCAACCTCACAGCACTAGAAGCAGAGTGTAACCAGGCCTATTCGGCCAGGAACACCAGTTCTTCTGCCTGCTTCCATGCTGAAGACGAGAATCGTCATATGGAGAGTCGTCTGTGCAGCTTTGTAAACAAGTTTAGGCGTCATATTAGTTTAAACTGATCATGTAATGATGCCTAAACTATTTCTGTAAATCCGACCCCTAGGTTTGGCTAGCTCGACCCTTTCGACCATTTAGTTTGGCGACTTGTTTTATGGACTCTTATGTTGAATGACTATCAATTTCTTCATTTTCCTTCATCTCCCACATAGTAGGGTAATATTTCTTTAAGTATTTTCCGTTGATTGATCTAGGCATTTCTCCAAGCCCGTCAATATCCATCAAATAATAAGCATTTCCACTTAAAACTTATGTAACTAAATATGGACCTTCCCAATTTGGTGACCATTTTCCAAACTTTTCATTATTCAAACCCACTAGCAAAATAGTTTTCCAAACTAAGTTACCAACGTCGAAGCGTTTTTCCTTCACATGTTTATTGTATGCTTTAGCAACTCTATTCTTCTAAGCAATTAATTTCTCCAAAGCTATGACTCTGTTTTCTCCCAATTCCTCAATGTTTCCATACATCAATTCGTCATATTCTTCCTTGGTCATCCCCCCTTGTAATTTCACCCTTAATGATTGTACTGTAATTTCTACAGGTAGCACAGCTTCTTGGCCATAAGTTAACATGTATGGGCTTACTCCCGTACTTGACCTCCTCGATGTTCTATAGGCCCATAATACCGTCGATAAGAGTTAATCCCATTCTCTAGGGTTTTCTTCCAAATGCCTTTTAATAAGATTAATAATAACCTTATTAGATGCCTCTGCTTGCCCATTCGCCTGAGCGTAATAAGGAGTTAAATGAAGCATCCTGATTCCACTTGATCTAGTAAACCCCAAAACTTCTTGACCAGTAAATACAATACCCTGATCTGCCGTTATTATTTCTGGTATTCCATATCGATGAATAATTCTTTCCTCTATAGATTCCTTTACTACTTTCTGAGTTATGTTCTTATACGAGGCGGCTTCGACCCACTTGGTGAAATAATCCGTAGCAACCAATATGAAACTATGTTTTTTAGATGATGGAGGATATATTTTCGCAATTATTTCCATTGCCCATCCTCGAAATGGCCACGGTTTGATAATGGGTTGCATAATTGCCGCAGGGACATGTTGCAGTGGTCCATGTTTTTGGCATGCTTCACACCCTTTAGCATAATCAATACAATCTTGAGTCATTGTTGGCCAAAAGAAACCATGGCACCTTAATAACCATTTCATTTTTATACCCGCTTGATGCGCACCGCATATTCCTTCATGCACCTCTGCCATTGCTATAAATGACTCTCTTTTACTTAAACATCTCAGCAAAACATCATCAATTGTTTTTCAATATAATTCTCCATCCAACAGCAGACGCTTCAACACTTGCTTTTTAAAGGATTTATCATTAGAAACTGGGTTCTCTAGATATTGAATGATGGGTCTTCTCCAATCTTCTTCATCGACATCGATATGCTCCCTATTGGACTGTATCATCATAATTCGATTGTCTATCGATGGCAAAGTTTTTGTTTGTGTAACAATAAGTTTTGCTAATTCTTTTGATATTTTATACCCAGATGCCATTTGAGCTAACTCATTGGCTTCCGCATTATCATTTCTTTTTATATGCTCCAATTCACAATCAAAGAACTCGTTCAATAAAACTTTCGCCATATCGAAGTATCGAACAATATTCTCATTGAAGCATTGATAATTTCCCAATAACTGATTGATCACTAATTGGGAATCCCCTTTTATTTTTACAAACTTAACGTTCATGTCAGCCAATATATTAAGGCCAACAATTAACGCTTCATATTCTGCTTGATTATTAGAGCAATCAAAATCAAGTCGACACATAAGTTTTGTTCGATGTCCCTGAGGGGATACGATCAAGACCCTAATACCAGATGTTGTTGTCGTACTTGATCCATCAAAATACAATGTCCATGGTACCACCTGTATCGATCCCTTGACATTCTCCTCTTCCAGATGTACACATGGATATTCTGCAATAAAGTCGGCAACCGCCTGACCTTTAACTGCTTTAAGTGGCACGTATATCAAATGTATTTTGGACAAAGCGAAAGCCCACTTGGCAATTCTTCCTCTGATGATCGGGCAAGTTAACATATATTTAATAATATCCGTCTTACAAATTACCTGAACTGTTGTCGGCAACATGTAATGACGTAATTTTGTACAAGCAAAATACAATGACAAGCATAATTTCTCCACCGGAGTATATCTTTTTTCTGCATCATTCAACATCCGGCTTAGATAATATATTGCTTGCTCTTTTCCATTGTCATTTTCCTGTGCCAGCATGCTCCCAATGGTATTGTTAGTTGCCGACAAGTAAAGCTTCAACGGTCTACCCGGCTTGGGTGGCATCAAAACTGGTGGACTGATCAAATATTTTTTAATCTGCTCAAAAGCATGATGATGCTCTTTCCCCCAAACGAATTGATCTTGATTATTAAGTTTAAGCAATGGAGAAAATATTTCTATCTTACCTGACAGATTAGCAATAAATCGACGTAATAAATTTATTTTCCCTATGATCATCTGCAATTGTTTCTTACTTACGGGTGGCGGCAATTCTAGAATAGCTTTAGTTTTATTCTTATCTATTTCTATTCCTCTATGATTAACCATAAACCCTAAAAAGTTGCCAGCTCTTATCCCGAAAGCACATTTAAAAGGATTCATTTTCAATTTAAATTTCTGCATCCTTATAAAAGCACGCTCAAGATAAGTTAGATGACTTACCTGGTCTGATTTGATGATGATATCGTCGATATAAACTTCCATGAAATCCCCAATCATATCGTGGAAGACAAAATTCATAGCCCTCCCTAGTGATCCCGAGGCCAGTCGATCACCTCGCCGCCTGCCTCGCCACCTCGCCTCACCTCGCCTGTTGTTCGCTTCGCTCGACTGCTAGAGTTTTCTCTTTCTCTCCTGCTAGTCTAGGACCAAATCTTAAACTCTCTCCTTCTCTCTATGCTAGGAATTCAGAGTTGGCGCTTCTTGCTTCCCAAATTGATTGACTAGCTCTCCATTTACGAGTTCACTCATCAATTATGTGTGTAAGTGCTCTTACTCTATCCCTTGTTTCAACAGTTTGAATCGAACTGGTATCGATTTGGGAGGGATTATGATTGCAGACGAGTGTGTGATCTTCGAGAAGCAGTGTCCCATTCAAGCCATTGCTTTGTAAGAACTAGAAACACAAGCAGTATCATCTTCTTCCCGAGTGATCCCCATGCCAGTCGGTCGTCTCGTTGCCTGCCTCGCCTCGCCTGTTGTTCGCTTCGCTTGACTTCTAGGGTTTTCTCTTTCTCTCCACCTTTCTCTCTTGCTAGTCTAGGACCAAACCTTAAACTCTCTCCTTCTCTCTCTGCCAGCGTTTCAGAGTTGACGTTTCTGGCTCCCCGAATCGATTGACTCGCTCTCCATTTCCGAGTTCACTCATCAACTATGTGTGTAAGTGCTCTTACTCAATCCTCTGTTTCCACAATTTGAATCGAACCGGTATTGATTTGGGCGAGATTATGATTGTAGACGAGTGTGTGATCTTCGAGAAGTAGTGTTCCATTCAAGCCACTGCTTCCGAAGAACGAGAAACAAAAGCAGTATCATCTTCTTCCCTAGTGATCCGAGGCCAGTCATTTGCCTCGTCGCCTTGCCTCGCCTATTGTTCGCTTCACTCGACTGTTAGGGTTTTCCCTTTCTCTCCCCCTTTCTCTCCTGCTAGTCTAGGAACAAACCTTAAACTCTCTCATTCTCTCTCTGCTAGGGTTTCAGAGTCGGCGCTTCTTGCTCCTCGAATCGATTGACTCGCTCTCCATTTCCGAGTTCACTCATTAACTCTGTGTGTAAGTACTCTTACTCTATCATTTGTTCCGCAGTTTGAATCGAACCGATATCGATTTGGATGGGATTATGATTGCAGACGAGTGTATGATCTTCAAGAAGCAGTGTCCCATTCAAGCCACTGCTTTCGAAGAACGAAAAACACAAGCAGTAACATCTTCTTCCCTAGTGATCCCGAGGCCAGTCGGTACCCTCGCCGCCTACCTCACCACCTCGCCTTACCTGTTATTCGCTTCGCTCGATTGCTAGGGTTTCCTCTTTCTCTCTTGCTAGTCCAGGACCAAACTTTAAACTCTCTCTTTCTCTCTCTGTTAGGGTTTCAGAGTCGGCGCTTCTTACTCCCCGAATCGATTGACTCGCTCTCCATTTCCGAGTTTACTCGTCAACTCTGTGTGTAAGTGCTCTTACTCTATCCTTTGTTTCCACAGTTTGAATTGAACTAGTATCGATTTGAGCGGGATTATGATTGCAGACGAGTGTGTGATCTTCGAGAAGCAGTGTCCCATTCACGCCACTGCTTTCAAAGAACGAGAAGCACAAGCAGTATCATCTTCTTCCCTAGTGATCCCGAGGCTAGTCGGTCACCTCGCTGCCTGCCTCGCCAACTCACCTCACCTGTTGTTCGCTTCGCTCGACTGCTAGGGCTTTCTCTTTCTCTCCTCGTTCTCTCCTACTAGTCCAAGACCAAACCTTAAACTCTCTCCTTCTCTCTCTTCTAGGGTTTCAGAGTCGGCGCTTCTTGCTCCCCGAATCAATTGACTCGTTCTCCATTTACGAGTTCACTCATCAACTCTGTATGTAAGTGCTCTTACTCTATCCTTTGTTTCCATAATTTGAATCGAACCGGTATCGATTTGGGTGGGATTATGATTGCAGACGAGTGTGTGATCTTAGAGAAGCAATGTCACATTCAAGCCACTGCTTTCGAAGAGCGAGAAACACAAGCAGTATCATCTTCTTCCCTAGAGATCGGAGGCCAATCGGTTGCCTCGCCGCCTCGCCTTGCCTCGCCCGTTGTTTCCTTCGCTTGACTGCTAGGGTTTTCTCTTTCTCTCCCCCTTTCTCTCCTGCTAGTCCAGGATCAAACCTTAAACTCTCTCCTTCTCTCGCTACTAGGGTTTCAGAGTCGACGCTTCTTGCTCCCCGAATCAATTGACTCCCTCTCCATTTCTGAGTTCACTCATCAACTTTGTGTGTAAGTGCTCTTACTATATCCTTTGTTTCCACAGTTTAAATCGAACCGGTATCGATTTGGGTAGGATTATGATTGCAGACGAGTGTGTGATCTTCAAGAAGCAGTGTCCCATTCAAGCCACTGCTTTCCAAGAACGAGAAACATAAGCAGTATCATCTTCTTCCCTAATGATACCGAGGCCTGTTGGTCGCCTCGCCACCTCGCCTCGCCTGTTGTTCGCTTTGCTCGACTGCTAGGGTTTTCTCTTTCTCTCCTGCTAGTCCAGGACCAAACCTTAAAATCTCTCCTTCTCTTTCTGCAAGGGTTTCAGAGTTGGCGCTTCTTGCTCCCTCAATCGTTGACTCGCTCTCCATTTCCGAGTTCACTCATCAACTCTATGTGTAAGTGCTCTTACTCTATCATTTGTTTCAACAGTTTGAATCGAACCGGTATCAATTTGGGCGAGATTATGATTGCAGATAAGTGTATGATGTTCGAGAAGCAGTGTCCCATTCAAGCCACTGCTTTCAAAGAACGAGAAACACAGGCAGTATCATCTTTTTCCCTAGTGATCCCGAGGCCAGTCAATCTCATTGCCGCCTGCTTCATCACCTCGCCTCGCCTGTTGCTCGCTTCGCTCGACTGCTAGGGTTTTCGCTTTCTCTACTGTTAGTCCAGGACCAAATCTTAAGCTCTCTCCTTCTTTCTCTGCTAGGGTTTCAGAGTCTGCGCTTCTTGCTCTTCGAATCGATTGACTCGCTCTCCATTTCCGAGTTCACTCATCAATTTTGTGTGTAAGTGCTCTTACTCTATCCTTTGTTTCCACAGTTTGAATCGAACCGATATCGATTTGGGCGGGATTATGATTGTAGATGAGTGTGTGATCTTCGAGAAGCAGTGTCCCATTCAAGCCACTACTTTCAAAGAACGAGAAATACAAGCAGTATCATCTTCTTCACTAGTGATCCCGAAGCCAGTTGGTCACCTCGTCGCCGCCTCGCCTCGCCTGTTGTTCGCTTCGTTCAACTGCTAGGGTTTTCTCTTTCTCTCCCCATTCTCTCCTACTAGTCCAGGACCAAACCTTAATCTCTCTCCTTCTTTCTCTGCTAGGGTTTCAGAGTCGGCGCTTCTTGCTCCCCGAATCGATTGACTTGCTCTCCATTTCCGAGTTTACTCATCAACTCTGTGTGTAAGTGCTCTTACTCTATCCTTTGTTTCCATAGTTTGAATCGAAACGGTATCGATTTGGGCGGGATCATGATTGCAGACGAGTGTGTGATATTCAAGAAGCAGTGTTCCATTCAAGCCACTACTTTCCAAGAACAAGAAACACAAGCAGTATTATCTTCTTCGCTAGTGATCCCGAGGCTAGTCGGTCGCCTCGCTGCTTGCCTCGCCGCCTTGCCTTGCCTATTGTTCACTTCGCTCGACTGATAGGGTTTTATCTTTCTTTCTCCCGTTCTCTCCTACTAGTCCAGAACCAAACTTTAAACTCTTTCCTTCTCTCTCTCTACTAGGGTTTTAGAGTCGGTGCTTCTTGCTCCCCGAATCGATTGACTCGCTCTCCATTTCCGAGTTCACTCATCAACTCTGTGTATAAGTGCTCTTACTCTATCCTTTATTTTCATAGTTTGAATAGAACCAGTTTCGATTTGGGTGGGATTACGATTGCAGACGAGTGTGTGATCTTCGAGAAGTAGTGTCCCATTCAAGCCACTGCTTTCGAAGAACAAGAAATACAAGCAGTATCATCTTCTTCCCTAGTGATCCCGAGGCCAGTCGGTCGCCTCATCGCCTGCCTCGCCACCTCGCCTCGCCTGTTGTTCGCTTTGCTCGACTGCTAGGATTTTCTCTTTCTCTTCTGCTAGTCCAGGACCAAACCTTAAAATTTCTCATTCTCTTTCTGCAAGGGTTTCAGAGTCTACGCTTCTTGCTTCCCGAATCGTTGACTCGCTCTCCATTTCCGAGTTCACTCATCAACTCTGTGTAAGTGCTCTTACTCTATCCTTTGTTTCCACAGTTTGAATTGAACCGGTATCGACTTGGGCGGGATTATGATTGCAGACGAGTGTGTGATCTTCGAGAAGTAGTGTCCCATTCAAGCCACTGTTTGCAAAGAACGAGTAACACAAGTAATATCTTCTTTTTCCCTAGTGATCTCGAGGCCAGTCAGTGGCCTCGTTGCCTTCCTCGCCGCCTCGCCTCGCTTCGCCTGTTGTTCACTTCGCTCGATTGCTAGGGTTTTCTCTTTCTCTCCCCCTTTCTCTCCTGCTAGTTCAGGACCAAACCTTAAACTCTCTCCTTCTCTCTATGATAGGGTTTCAGAGTCGGCGCTTCTTGCTCCCCAAATCGATTGACTCGCTCTTTATTTCTGAGTTCACTCTTCAACTCTGTGTGTAAGTGCTCTTACTCTATTCTTTGTTTCCACTGTTTGAATCGAACCAATATCGATTTGGGCGGGATTATGATTGCAGACGAGTGTGTGATTTTCGAGAAGTAGTGTCCCATTTGAGCCACTGCTTTCGAAGAACGAGAAACACAAGTAGTATCATCTTCTTCCCTAGTGATCCTGAGGCCAGTCAGTCGCCTCGCTGCCTGCCTCGCCGCCTCACCTCGCCTATTGTTCACTTCGCTCGACTGCTAGAGTTCTCTCTTTCTCTCCCTTTTTCTCTCCTGCTAGTCCAGGACCAAACCTTAAACTCTCTCCGTCTTTCTCTGCTAGGCTTTCAGAGTGGATGCTTCTTGCTCCCTAAATCGATTGACTCGCTCTCCATTTCCAAGTTCACTCATCAACTCTGTGTGTAAGTGCTCTTACTCTATCCTTTGTTTCCATAATTTGAATCGAACTGGTATCGATTTGGGCGGGATTATGATTGCAAACGAGTATGTGATCTTCAAGAAGCATTGTCCCATTAAAGCCACTACGTTCGAAGAACGAGAAACACAAATAGTATCATCTTCTTCCCTAGTGATCCGAGGCCAGTCGGTCGCCTCGCCGCCTCGCCTCACCTATTGTTCGCTTCGCTCGATTGCTAGGGTTTTCTCTTTCTATCCCCCTTTCTCTCCTACTAATCCAGAACCAAACCTCAAACTCTCTCCTTCTCTCTTTGCTAGGGTTTCAGAGTCGGCGCTTCTTGCTTCCCGAATCGATTGACTCGCTCTCCATTTCCGTGTTCACTCATCAACTTTGTGTGTAAGTGCTCTTACTCTATCATTTGTTTCCACAGTTTGAATCGAACCGGTATCAATTTGGGTGGGATTGTGATTGCAGACGAGTGTGTGATCTTCGAGAAGTAATGTCCTATTCAAGCCACTGCTTTCGAAGAACGAGAAATACAAGTAGTATCATCTTCTTCCCTAGTGATCCCGAGGCCAGCCATTGTTTCGAAGTTTTTCTCAAAAGATCTCTACGTAGGAAGAGCTTTTGGTCTGGGTTAGTATGATTTACCGTTTCACTTTTGTCGTTTTGAATATTTTATCTCCTAGTTTTCATCGTCCATGCTCGTCACGCATTTTGACTCGTGTCTTTGGTTTTGTCATGCTCTGTTTCCGATGTATTTGGAGGTTTCTTTCGTGTTCCGCTTGATTTTTCTCGTAATTTCTTGTGTTGAAGTTCGGTATTGCGTGATTTTGGTTATATCGCAGTGTTTTTAACACTCTTATGGTGTTCATTTTTCGCACCATATGTCTTTCGCTATCTGTCTGATAACAAGTTTATTTCCTGCACAGTGGTTATGCTAAACCATGACGACTGCAGTTGTATATGGCATCCTTAAACCTCTTTTGGAGAAACTGGCTTCATCAGCTGATGAAGAACTTGAATTGGTATGTGGCGTCAAGGATGATCGAGAGAAGCTCAAGAACACACTAGAGACGATCCAAAGGGTGCTCATTGATGCTGAACAAAGGCAAACTAAAGATGAGGCAGTAAGCATTTGGCTGTCGAAGCTTAAAGACTTCTGCTATGTCGTCGAGGACGTGCTGGACGATTTCGAAGCTAGGGCTTTGTGGAGGCGGGTGAGGTCCACCAAGCACTTGACCCTCAAAAGGAAAGTAAGCTACTTGTTCTCATGGATATCCAATTTCATTTTCCAATTTAAGATGGCACATAATATGAAAGAACTGAGAAAGAGACTTGATGGGATCAATGAAGAGAAAAGTCGGTTCAACTTGTCGGGGGATATTCACGACAAGATTATAGTTCCATGGAGGGAAACCCATTCTTTTGTAACCCCTTTAAATATGATTGGAAGAAACGAAGAAAAGGAAATGATATTAGAGCTATTAAAAAGATCAGATGGTGGAGCTAGAATGATAGGAGTCATTTCGATTTTTGGAATGGGAGGTATTGGAAAGACGGCTCTTGCTCAACCGGTGTACAATGACGGTTGGGTAAACAGATATTTTGATCTCAAAGTTTGGTTATCCATGCCAGTAGGATTCGAAACTAAGAACATAATAAGAGGCATCCTCGAGTATTTGGGTCACAAAGAAAAATTTGATAACTTGGAAATGCTGCAAAATATCCTAAGAAGGTTCATAGGGAACAAAAGGTGTCTGTTTGTAATGGACAATGTGTGGGGAGGTGGGAAGATTGGGTGAAATTGAGAGATTTGTTAGGAGATGTTTCCGAGGGGAGTAAAGTCATCGTGACTTCGCGGTATATGTCCATTGCCTCAATCATGGGCATTGTTCGTGAAGTGCTCGTTCGATCAAGGGTAAGAGAAGAATCACCGGGACCTTAGGGAAATCGCCGATGACATCATGAGCAAGTGTTGGGGAAATCCTCTTGCGGTGAAGATTTTGGGAAGCTTGTTGTATTCAAAATACAATACTGGGAATATGTAAGAGATAGTGAGATGTGGCAACTACAAACTAATATTTTACCTTCACTGAGAATAAGCTACGATATAATGTTGTCATACCTGAAACAATGTTTCGCTTATTGCTCAATATTCCTGTAGAACTATATTATCAACAGCGATGATTTGATCTCACTATGGATCTCGAATGGGCTTATCTAGTCCAGCGGAGATAATCAGGAGCTGGAAGAGATTGGATGGCAGTACATGATGGAGCCGTGTTCAAGGTCCTTTGATGTTAGTGTGGAAAGGTTTCCGTCGCTGTATATCCAAATGCACAACCTCGTTTATGAACTTGCCATTTTGGTGGCACAAACCCAATGGTCCATATTTAAAGTGCGTACAGCACAGGATATAACCCCGACAATTCGGCATGTATTTTTTACGCACCCATCTCTTTTTTTAGAGATGAAGTACGCAGCTTGAGCAAACTCAGCCGCGTTCGTACCATCTCTTTTGAGTATGGTACCCTTGGGGAGTTATTTTCGGAGGCAGGGCTTTCACAACTCAAGCACTTGCGAGTGCTATGGATAAATCGGGCTTACTTTGACCTATTGCATAGTTCCATTGGTGGTCTAAAGCATTTGAGGTTACTTAGTTTATTAAACAACTTTCATATCAAGAAACTCCTCGAATCGGTATGTGAGCTTCGCAATATGTATGAATTACGTCTTTCTCGGTGCACGAAACTCGAGGAATTGCCTGCAAACGTCAAGAACATGGTTAGCCTCCGTGCTTTGTCGATAACCACAAAACAGCAGCGTTTTTCGGAGAATGGAATAGAATGCTTGACCTCTCTGCGGTCACTATCCATACAAGAGTGTAATTATTTGGAGGCCTTGTTCGATGATATCGATTCGCTCATGCTGCTTCGTTCGCTGTTCATTGGATATTGTCCGAAGTTGGCCTCCTTACCACAAGGCTTAAAGAATATGATGGCATTGGAGGATCTCTCGATTTGCGACTGCGCAAGATTGAAGCTGCCAGAAAGTGAAAGTAATGAAGAACACTCCATGTTGACACTTCGTTACTTTAGACTCGAGGAATTACCGAAACTAGTTTCTTTCCTCGGGTGGCTCGAAGGTTGTGCAAGTACACTGCAGAGGATAAGAATTGAGAATTGTCCCAACTTGAGTATATTGCTCGAGTGGTTGCAAAATAGTTCTTCTCTGAGAACACTGAAGATTGAAGACTATCCTAGATTATCCTCTCTTTTTTTTGGTCGAAACAAGATCATTTCATTTCATTTCATCAAGATGAGCTTCAGCACATACAAGGTTCCAAAGGGTTTCGAGAGGGTTAAAGACCCAATTATAGGGCAAAGACTTGCACCTTTGAGTCTTAACAATCCAGTCTACTACCCGATTTTCTTCCCTATTACAGTGGGCCAAAAGAACATTAGGTAAATGGGGTAGCAGAAATTTGCATTTAGTAATAAGTGAAGTGGCTTCCCATGGAGAAATATCTAAGCCTAAAAGACAATTGACCAAAGTCAAGTTGTCAGATTCTAGCAGGTACTTCACTTTGTCTTCTTCCCTCCGTGCATGAAGTAGCTTCAGAGTTTCAAGGCAAGCAAGGATTTTCACATTGATAGCTGAACTTGCCCTCACCAATTTAGCGAATCTATCCACAATCTTCCCCGAGAAGTCACGGCAAATACCAGCTGTGGAGCCTTTCGTTGAACCTGCAATGTAGGATCTGTCGATATTCCACTTGAGAGTCCCTTTCTTCGGTGGTCACCATAATTTGGGTGAGTGGCTATCTTTTGAGTTGGTGTTCTTCTCCAGTTTAGTCCATTGGCAAATATTCTGGTACATGGCCATTGCAGAGCTCACTAGGTGTTGCGGATTTGGGGATTGACTTCGAAAAATGAAGTTGTTCCTCCATTTCCATATATACCAAAGAACCACTGCTAGTAAATCAAAGGAAATTGAGGTACTTTTGAAATTCAGTAGCCAGTCTTCAATTCTCGTAAGTCCTTGGCTAGAGATCTAAATATGCAGGGTCGAGTTCAACCACGCCTGATTTGTCCATGGGCAGAGTAGGAATAAGTGCTCGATTGTCTCAACCTGTTGGTTACATAGACTGCAAATAGGTTCTTGAACAATACTCCTTTTAAACAAATTATCCTTGGTAGGCAAAGCATTTTGGCATATTCCCCACAAGAAAAATCTAATTTTTGGAATAGTTTTTGCCTACCAAATCCTTGTCCATAGTTTTCGAGGGGTCTGATGTGAGGTGGACATTGAAGTTGTGATCTGTTTCTTGGTTTCTCCCCTTAGTTTGTTGTACCCACTATTAACTGTATAGGACCCTGATCTAGTGTTGTTCCAAACCAACTTATCCTCCGTTAGTTGAGACCTCAGCGGAATTGAGAGGATTTCATTGGAGGTTTGTTCATCAAATAAAGCATGCAGGGTCTGTGTATTCCACGTTGAATCTTGCTTTTGTATCAAATTAGCTACCTTCTTTGGCTTTCTTCTGTTTGATAGTCCCCCTATCATTCCTCTGGGTAGCCATTTCTTCTCTCTAATTCTTATCTTCTCCCCATTTCCAACTGACCACATAATGGAGGGAAGAATATCATCTCTGCCCATTATGAGGCTTTGCACCCCCAAGGTGGCCGTGTCCCCTTACCAGCATGTCTAAAATCACAATAAGGGAAGTAGAGTCCTTTAAGTACCTGACTCCATAAAGATGTTGGGTTCTGAATCAATCTCCAGGCTTGTTTCCCTAACATAGTCTTATCAAAAGTGACGAGGTCTCTAAAGCTCAATCCTCCATTATCCTTTCTAAGTTTTAGCACATCCCATTTTCTCCAATGCAATCCTGATTTGCTTGCCCCATTTCTCCACCAAAAAACAGCAATTTTCTACTCAATAGCACGACAAATGGAGATAGGAACTTTAAAGATGGACATAGGGTACTTTGGGAGAGCTTGAACCATTGCTTTAATGAGGATTTTTTTCCCTGCTTTGGATATCAACTTTTCTTTCCAGCCTTCTAGCTTCATATTGACTCTCGCCATAATCCACGCAAACATTTGCTTCTTTGACTCACCCCAGTCAGAAAGAATTCCTAAATACTTGCCAGTTTTCTCTATAATCGGCACTCGCATCTCCGCAGCCATATTTTGCCTCAATCTCTATGGGCAATCTTTACTAACAAACAATCCAGATTTATTCAAATTAGTAGCTTAACCCGAGGCATAGCAGTGTTGATTCAAGATTGCAGTTACACTTTGGCACTCATTAATCGTTCCATCCAAGAAAAAGATTGAGTCATCCGCAAAGAGTAAGTGGATCAAAGTTGGACATGATCTATTTAACTTAATTCCTTTGATAATCCCGTTCTCTAGTGCATTTTTCATCATAAAGGATAATGCATTCACAACAATGATAAATAAATATGGAGAAAGTGGGTCACCTTGGCGGAGACTTCTTGAGGGATGAAAATAGGGCAGTGGCTCTCCGTTCAACTTTACACTAAATGACACAGTTGTGATGCATTGCATAACCCATCTAACCCATTGAGCATTGAATCCCAATCTTAGCAAGCAAGCTTCCACAAAATCCCATTCGACTCTGTCATATGCCTTTTTCATGTCAAGTTTAAGGATAGCCTAAACTTCTTCTTTCTCTTTCTAATTCTGAGCTGATGTAGCACTTCCTGGACAATTAAAATATTATCCCGGATCTGTCTTCCACTTACAAATGCACTCTGCTCCTTCGAGATTAAGTCTGGCATCGATGGTTTCAATCTATTCATCAAGACTTTTGAGATGATCTTATAAGCAAAATTACATAAGCTAAATGGGGCGGTATTGTTCCGCTTCTCCGGATTAAGGATCTTTGGGATAAGCGATATATGCATTTTATTTAGCTCTAGGTTGAGAATCCTAGAGTTTAGAAAGCTTTGTACTTCTTTGAACACCCCTTGCTTTAGATCTTCCCAGTGATGATGGTAGAACTTCCTATGTAGTCCATCAGGCCCTGGTACTTTAGTGGCACCCAGTTGATGAGCAGCTTCTGTAACTTCCTTCATTGTCAGTTCTGTAGTTAAGACTTGGTTTATCTCCTCTCCCACTAAGTTAGGAACAAACTCCATTATAGGTTCAAAATGTCGAGGGCCCTCAGAATTGTACAAAGTTATGAAGAAATCTATTGTCAGCTGCTTTAATTGACCTAAGTCTCGGATCCAAACCCCTTATGAGTTTCGCAACATTGAGATCTTGTTATGTTGCCTTATCTGTATTGTAGTGACATGAAAATATTTTGTATTTTTATCCCCCCACTTTAGCCAGTTAATTCTCGATCGCAAACCCCAGTACATCTCCTATTGTATCCATATCTTCTCTATTTCCTTTTTTAGGTTCCGCACTCTCTCTTCATCAATGAGGACTGTTTTGCTATTAGTAAGTTCCTGAATTTCTTACTTCATGGTCTCGATTCCCTTTTTTGCATTTGAGAATTTCCTCTTACTCCACTCTTGCAGAGCTTTTGAAACTATTTACAGACATCTGTATAATTCCTCATTTTCTAGTTCAGAGGATTGCCAACCATTTCTAACAATTTGCTCGCATTTAGCATATTCTAGCCAAAACATCTCAAATTTGAGTTCTCTTTTCCTTCTCACTGGTTTAGGAAATAAAGACAGCAATAAAGGACTGTGGTCTGAATCAACTGCTGAGAGTGCAAATGCTTCAGCGTTGGGGAAGCTAACCCTCCAATCTATGGTACATAACACTCTATCAAGTTTCTCCTTAACGAAAGCCTCTCCTTCCCTGTGATTAAGACCATGTGAAAGCACAATCTTTACTCTCCATATCCATTAACGAGCAAGCATGGAGGAAGTCTCGACAAGCATTGAGTCTATAATTTTCAGCCATGCGCATCCCAACCTTCTCCCAATTAAAGAATCTCATTGAAATCTCCGATGCAAGTCCAAGGGAGGTGGTTCATGAGACTAATGCCATGTAATTTGTCCCATAAGAAAACTCTCTCATTAAACTGCGAAGGTGCATGAACGAAGGTAAGTCGCATCTTCTATTTACTCTCCTCGATCACACACTTCACATCTACAAAAAATTCTGAGTGTGACTCCACTTTTAAAGGAACTTGCTCATTCCAAAAAATAGCCATACCTCTTGCAATACCCACTGGATTTACTATGAAGCAACTCTGAAACTGTAACTTTCTCTTTATTTTATGAAGCATTTGTTCCCGGTTTTTAGTTTACATCAGAAACACCAAACTAAGCCTTTCTTGAGCCACATGGGCTCTAAGTTCTCGAACTGTCATTGGTGTGCCCAACCCCTGACAGTTTCAACATATAAGATTCACTTGTAACCTTATGGCTTATTAGGGCTAGCCACCAAAGCCCATTCACTTGCTTCTGCTACTACATGAATTGGAGTTTCCATCAAATTTGTCTCATCCACGACATGTTGATTTGCCATCTTGGAATCATAAGGGCTGTAACGTCGCTGTTTTTTTTATTGGCTTAAAGCTTTGATCCCTTACTTTTCTTATTCTGGCTCCTCTCTATAGACTGATCCATAGCAAAGATTAAGGACTTTTGTACCTGCATGGGAACTGGAAGCAGAAGTGGTGCCAATGCAGATACATGGTCTTGCTGGTTTAGAGAGCTATCTTCCCCTACATATACACCTTTTCCCTTGCTCTGTTTTTGGGTATTTTCCTGAATCTCCAACCTGCTAGTACCTTTGTTAGAAGGCATTAGTAGAGTAGAGCAGACTGAAGTTTCGGGAATAAAATCTTCTTTCATTCTCTCTTCCTCCAACTCCCTATTAAATATCTTCCAATGTGGACTCCACTCTTTCTCTTCAGCCTTAGCCAACTCCCAAAGCGACATTCATCCATCTTTCCCTCATCAAAGGCTACTTCTTCACAAAATTTGGCATAGTGTCCTATCCTTCCACAAGCATAACAAAAGTGGGGAAGCCTCTCATACCTGAAATCTAACTAAAATTTCCTATCTCCATTATCAGTAAGAATTCCAGACTTTGGAGGCTTAGATAAGTTCAAAGTTACTCTCACTTTCCCTGTATTCTGGGAACCAGGACCTTTAGAGATTACTCTAACCTCCGAGACTTGGCCGCTAAATTTAGCTGCTTCATTCACTACTTCTTCAGATAGCCATTCATACGGGAACCCATGGATTTGTACCCAAAACGAGCAAAAGTTAAACTCATATTCATGTGTTAGCATATTTGGTTCCCAGGGTTTGAGAATTAGAAGATGATTCGCAAAGGACCATGGACCATTTTCAAGCACTCTTCTCTTCTCTATTTCGGATTTGAACATTATAGCAAACATACCAGCATCCAAATCTTGAAAAGTGACAGAATCAGACCTCCATGCCCTTTGCATTGTATTTTGAAAGGCTTCAAAGTTGATGTTCGAATTATTGAAGATTTTTTCAAATATGGTCAGATTACATTCTATCAATTTTTCTAGGGAAACTACCCCTTTCATAATAGCAATATCCGAATCTGACCATAATGTACCTAGGCTCTTACAAAGGACAATCATATGAGTTTCTTCATTATTGATTTTCTCCATTGCTGCTTTGTAGGGGAGTCACACCATGGACAAAGTTACCACTAGGAGAGAAGCAGCATCAACATCGAACACCAAGAACTGAAGAAAAGCTCCATTGATGAGAACGAAGAATGCTGAAGCAAAATGGACAAAAAGAGGCGATTAGGGTTTAGTGGGAAAGTGGGTTTTGGGGTAGAAGCCAAACAGGGTTTGTACTAGGGGTGTCAAAAATACCCGTTCAAACATGAACCGACCCGAACTGACCCGATCCAAACAGGAAATTTTCATATTGGGTCGGGTTGGCCTTACCTTGTTTGGATAACAGTAAAAACAAGGCTTAAACTTGTTTTGGATCTACCCGAACCCGCCCGAAACAAGCCCACCCGAAACAAACAAGAGCCATTTGTCCTTCTTGTTCCAAGCGCGCCGGAAAGGCAACCACCGTTCATTCGTGCCCGTCCAAGTCCAACGAACTCAGTCCTCCTCCTTCCTCGCTCGCCTTTGCACTCCGACCTTCGATTCCGGTGCGCAGTTCTCGAGCTCCCGCGCACCTGTCGATCCGAGCCGTCCGGTGAAATCGCCTCGCCGGCGCCATTGCCATGGGCTGCTCCTCTTCGCTTCCGGGTAAATCCCTCCATCCGCCGTTCGTGTTGTCCGCGACTTTTTTTCGTCGCCGGCGAGCTGAATTTGAGGTCGAGCTGATCTCCGGTCGCTGCGCATTCCTCCGGTTGTGCCGCATGCCGTTGGTTGTCTCCGGGAGGTTGTCCCATGTTTTTTGGAGCCGCGTCTGTCCTGCTTTGTATTTTGGAAGTAGTCGAGTGTGTAGATCATGGCTAAGGGCTTGGCAAATTTCGATGGGCGAAATTGTTTGCCCGATGGCTGCGAGATTGTGAAGTTGCCAGGGACTTTGAGTATAATTCGCGATTTGATGAATGCCTCTGGTTAGTGAATCGGCTCTGTGATTGATTGGCTCGACATTCGGGTTATTGCAGATAGGGCTTCTGGAAGATTGAGCGAGCTCAATGCAGAGAACGGTTCAGTGAATGATGCAAAGAACCTGCGTGTTAAGGTACGCTTGCTACATGCGATCATTTCTTTCTTTTTGTTCGGTCATTATGCTTGTATGAAATCTTATATCTAGGTGGCACTTGCCGTGATCAAGGTGGCGACATTGATTGCTTAGAAATCTTCTGCTTAGTAGGATGATGGTGTCTTGATATGCAACATACTCATAGTCATTGCTGCTTCATATAGCTTTGGCATCTGAACATCTTGTCTAGTGTTCATTTTATTGGCATCGTATTTTAGCATTTTCTATCCGATCTGGTAGGAGCCAGGGACTTTGAGCTTTGCAAGATTCTACAACAGTTAAGTTTGAAATATGGGACACTGCTAGTCAAGAGAGGTATTAAATTGTGCTATATTTGTTTTCTTTAATATTTTCATATTTTAAAAAGTGGGGTGACGGAAACTTCCTTCAACCCTTTATCTATCACAAACACGAAGAAGGATTTACTTGGTTTTCCTTATACGGGTATCTTGCCCGGCCCCACTTTACTATCGGGGTGCTGCGGTTGCGGTAGTGGTTTATGATATAACAAGCCCGGAATCGTTTCAAAAAGCTCAGTACTGGGTAAAGGTAGGCGCTCGGGGATTGCAGCGGTTATATTTTAATGCATACTTTTCTGTATACCTCTTTCTTTATGGTGAATTTTGGTGGAAGTTGTTGGAGATTGATCCACAAAAACCTTACAGGCATGACTAAACACTGACTGGGTTTTAAAGTGAATAGCAAGTACCACCTTTATTTTTTTTTGACAGAATGATGTATGGTATGAAAAGAAAGTAGGATTTCATATTCTCTGTGGTGAAAGCTGGTGTTAAAATGGGTTGTTAACCTGTGTAAATAGGAATTTCTAGTGCCGTCATCATCTACTTCTGTACTTCTTTGTTTGAACAGGCGAACAAGACAACCCAAGTTCTATTTTGGGGTGTCCTTCTTAAGAGAAGATGTAGGTGGTCAAGCAAAAATCTAAAACACGAACCCGACCCGAACACGACCCGACCCGACCCGATCCGATCGCGCAACTATATCATGTTCGGGTCTTGTTTCGGGTCGGGCCAAGCAAACATATGCATTGTTTCGGGTCGGGTCGGGTATCATGAAAACCTGACCCGACCCGACCCGTTGACACCCCTAGTTTGTACTACTATCAGTAGGGAGAAAACGAAACTGTTCCATTTTGCTGAGAGAGAGTCGACGTTTCTGGGATTTGAAGAGAATTGGGATTGATGGGAGCTACCACTATGGGGGTAGAGAGAAAGCTCTACATTGAGAGAGAGCAAAGGCTACTGCATGCTCGAGGTAAGGGGGGAGATTATCCTCTTTACCAGATGGCATTCGCCGCATCGACACATTAAGAGAGCTGCGGATAATTAATTGCGAGGGAATTGAGCAGGAAAACCGCTGTTGAAGGAGAAAATAGTTGTCGAGAGAATTATCATTGCATAGATTACTTGCTTTTACTTATAGGTATGTGTCGACTTTTAGTCTTCCTGTGGAACCTTTAACCTAAGTTCTTGGTTTATTTTCTTTCATTTGTAGTGACGTTATAGCTATGAACTACTGCGGTTCTTTTTTCCCTCTTTTTGGAGTATGCTGGATGCTTTATATTCCTTCCTAATGCCTAGCAAATTCTGAGATGCTTGCAGGAGAAGTTCAAAAAGACGGAGCTACATAACTACTTGGTTTGCATCCATGCATATTTCGGCCTAAGCATTCGAGCAAGCTCGGGAATGAGTTTTGTCTATTCACTAACTACGATCCAGGGATGCGATTGGGAGGATGGGAGTAAGAGAAATAGATAACGCTTCTTTTGTCGTGAATTTTGTTTGTTAGTGTTGTTTTCCATGTCAAAAGGGATGTCATGGACTTACCAGTTTGCCTGGAGGCATGACCCTAAAATCAAGTGCGACATAGTATTTGCATTTTCTCTGCAAACTTAACCCTAGGTTGATGAATGGTACGACTTTTACCTTAATGGTTGCATTTGGTTCAGTCTGTGTTTCCGATTTTCTTATTCTAAACCTCTTCTTTACATCGAGTGTGATCCGGACGATACACGAATGAGATCATCCTCCACATGTTGAAAGTTAGATAAAGATCCAATTGACAGCTTGTCGATGATTATGCCTCCAGACGTTGCTGTGGAGATGGTTGCAGTCTAGTTGTTTCGCCGAAAATGCTCCCGTGACGAAATATAATTCACCAAAAGTCGTTCTTCGATTCTTAATAAGAAGAGATTGGGTTCTGTGCTAACTCCAAACAAGAGATATCCTGGCGTGAACAAAAAGCTTGTTTATTTCAATCAGCAACACAAATTTATATCGTGATGAGATTTGGCTAATAAGAGCTTCAAACTTTATAATCGATTCAGACAAATTCATCTAACCACTGACTAGCGACATCCGAACTCCATCGATACGACATTACAAAACTATTATGCTTAAAATGTAGGCGACTACAACTAGGAAAATTAAAAGTGCAGTACTAGAAAATAAAGATAATTAAAATATAACATTTTGATGTGTGTTTGTAGAGTGGTGTTTTTTGGCTGTCGGGTGGTATTTATACTGTAAGTCTGATAACCGCCTTCTGATACCCTATTCAATAACTACTATTGATTTCATCTTTGCCGTTCATTTTATGACACCTGTCATTCTCTATGCAATAACCGTCATCGATCTCTTTCCATCTTGACACCTGTCCTTCCTTATGCGATAACCATTATCGATCTCTTTTCGTCTTGACATCTGTCCTTTCTTCTTTTCTCGTCGACAGCTTCGATGACCTAGACTCCCTATAGAAATTTTCATCGACGACCTTGGGTATGGAAGCTTAGGTGGCGCTTGCCTCTTCAATAATTCCAGTCTTTTCAATTTCAAATTCTCAAATTTCCCGCCAGAATATTCCAATGCTTGCCAGCTATCTGCTTACGTAAACAACCTTTTATAGGTTACGTCACTTCCTGACAACCTTCACACATTTGTCTCCGTTACTTTATTTATTTTTTCCGTCGACAACCTAATTAATTATAGGTGTCAACATATGCCTCATTTTAAAAGAATTAATTCTTTTAAAGAAATATACCCGGCTCGGACTATCTTGATCTCAACGCTTCGTATTTCACGCCCGCTTGATCTTCCTGCGACGTTTTACTTTATTCTGACACGTTATCCCGATCATTTATAGCTTGACAAATCTTCATGACCGTAGATCATCCGAATCGTCATATCTTGATCACATAAAAATCGAAACTTTAACTTGTCACCTTCTCCGATTCTAGGTCTTCTTCGTCTTCCCCAAATTTCTTGTCATTCAGTCTATATCCATGGACACCAAATACAGTCCCGAGACGTATATTGCAAAGTTTGATCATCTGCAAGAAGATGAAAACTCCTCGAACTGTTGTCTTCGTTTATTGCATTTGATCGATGAATCTTCTAAACAACTCATTCTTGGTCCCTATTTTTACAACCATCAACAAATCCCAACTTCACTCCAACCATGCTTTCCAAGGAAGGCAGAAGAACTACTCCCCATCCAAAAATCCTCGGTCGTGGACATTTGGACCTCAGAGACCTCTAGATTCCGAGGGTTTCCTTCCCCCGAGATGGATGTTCACCGCTGGTATGTGAGATTGAGGGATGATGTTCCTACTCATCTTGCTTGGACGAGAGCCGGCATTGACATGGCTTTGGAGGTCAGTATGTTGTCATACGACTTAAACTTAGGGCTTTTGGGTGCTACCGATTGTTTTTGGTCCCGCTCGACCAACTGCTTCTTCTTTCCCTGGGGCCCAATGTCTATTACTCTCTTAGACATATATGCCATGACTAATTTTCACCCCGTCAGAACCCCTATGGAAAATATGGCTTTTCTGACAATGCCTTTTATTCCTGAAGAAGCCCTTGCTTATGGTAGATTCCTCGAAACATATTCCCGTAGCTCTGACCCAGTGGACCTTGATGAACGCATACTTTTCCTCCTTTTCTGGTTGTCAAAATACGTTTTCTTTGCTCCTTCGCTAAAAATCTCTAAGGATTTTTTGCCACTTGCAACTAATCTTGCCGAGGGTAAAACACTCGCTCTTGGCCCACTGATCTTAGCATCTCTATATAGGGGAATAACTCATGTATCTTTATCGATGATGTCTCAAGAAGAGGGTACCTTATTCGGACCATTTTACATACTTTAATGTTAGCTTGTTTATTATTTCCTGTTCCTTCCTGATCATAGTTCCCGTAATTTTTTCCATCACTTTTATCCGCGCTTTCGACCACCTACCCCTCTTCCTTTTGGGTGTCGTTTTCTAAGTTATTCTTCATTGAATATTCCTAGAAATCTTTCCCCTTTTACCTTTTATCTTTATAAATTCTTAACAATCGACTTAAGTGAAATCGAATTCTTTGCTTACGACGCAAATGAATTCAATTATTTGTTTGATCTAGCAGCCCGGACTGACTTCACTGATTTTTGGTCATGTATTCTTACCCCTGTGGATCTCCCTCTGAGGCTATCTCAAAAAAGGAAGTTTTAAGAATCAGTTCTTAAAACCAAAATGGAACGGGAGCAGCATCAGTTCTTTTAAGAATCGGCCTAGAACCAAAATGGCCGGTTCCAAGGCTGACTCGAGAACTAGGCTTAATTTTTAGTAATACAACTATTATTTTACGAAAGCATGGCTGCATGGCATACGCACAATCTGTAGCATAGTGCATAGGGGTGGGTTTTGAAAAGGTGGTCAGGAAACAGGACTTTTGTGGTAAAAATATAGCATCAAACGCCTTTGGCCTATGCCACATGATGTTGAGCTCCGTAAGAGTTTTTTGATGTGTAATATAGGCCGCAAACTCTATCGAAAATTTTATGTATAGTTAAAGTCGATGTGCACAAAATTTCGGGCCTAAGCCAGATAAAGCTGGATTGAACTCGACCAATTTATAAAGGAACGAGATTTCAAAATTGACAGTCTTTAAATACCTAAATCACGATGTTTTTCCACCAACCTAAACCATAGTAATTGATTTATCATTAAAATCAAAGGCATGAAAGAACGAAGTGTTTAGGGAGAGAGAGAGACCCGATTCCTTTGGTTCCACTGGTGACGAGACGAGAGCGGTCTTTCCCTGAACCGACCACCTGTTGTTGTCGTTGCGGCTGCTACATCTACTTGCAGTCCCGTTCCCCTCATGAGCCATTCTCTCTCTCTTTAAAATTGGATTTTTTTCCTGAACTCTTGCTTTTCTTTCTGGGTCTAATGCGTCTCTCTAACTTTCCACTGTGTTATATAAGTTCTTCACTCCAATGGCCGGCGGAGACGATCAAATATAGATGATAACGGTGACGATAAAATTTAGAACCCTCAACAATTTTGAATCTGAGAGTTTTGGTAATCATGAAAGTAAGCAAGTCCCACAAAGGTTGTCGTCATACTCTTTGACTGAAACAGCGTGTTTCATTAGTTTTGGCCAAGCGTATGGCTGTATTTTGTTGTCCTCTTCAAACCGCCATAGAAGAGTTGATCTGTTTCATTAGGTTTGGCCAAGCGTATGGCATGCAAAGCGTATGGCTGTATTTTGTTGTCCTCATCAAACCGCCAAAGAAGAGTTGATCAAGTGGACTCATTAAAGCAAATTTTTGTTTCTTGTCTGAAGTCGGCATGCATGTTGAAGTCGGTTCAAGTGTGGATTTGTTACTAGTTGGCTTAGAGAAAGAGAAATCAAATTCTACTTTGAGTTGGACAAGCTTGCAGTAGCTAAATGTTGTGCTGACTTCACAAGGCAATGGGTCTTTTATATATATATACACACTTGGTAGAGCCTTAGAGAAAAGCTTGAAGAGTTAAGCTTGTAAGAATGTGGTGTGTTCCCCGTGTAAAGCCTACGCAAAAGGCATTTTGAACATAATACTCTCTCCTATCGTATTTGTATGCTCTAACTCCAAACTTATCAAAAGTTCCTATCCCTTTTGGTTCAAACAATTGGTATCAGAGCTAACAATGGTCTCCACCAGTTCGGTCCAATTACAACTTTCAAAGTTGAATGGGAGGAATTTCAATAACTAGTCCGTCCATATGAAGGTTCATTTCAAATCGCAACATTTGTGGAACCTTGTGGAGAATGGCTGCACCGAAGTGGCCATGCTGAAGTAGTCGATGCTTTAAAGAAGGAGAAGAAGGATACGTTGGTAGAGTCCCGAAAGAAAGATGAAAAAGCATTGTATGCAATCTTTCAAGCCATGGAAGAACCGATATTTGAAAAAATATCAAGCGCAGAGATCGCGAAAGCAGCGTGGGATATTTTACGAAAATCCTACAAAGGCGATGATCGTATCAGATGAGTGCGGCTCCAAACACTTTGAAGTGATTTCGAGTCTTTACACATGAATGACTCTGAATCTATCTCGGCATATTTTGATCATGTGAGACCACTGTTAACCAATTGAGGGTTAATGGTTAACAGTGAAGAACTCCTAGATGTTCGAGTTGTAGGAAAAATCATATGGTCTTTGAATGAAAGATTTGACAACTTTGTTGCAGTGATCGAAGAAGGTCAGGATATATCAACCATGATGTTGGAGCGGTTGATGGGTTCATTATGCTCGTATGAGCAAATAATGAATCAGAAGTCCATCGGTTCCAATCTCGAGCAAAAACTGCAATGTTGGGTCACTCACTCAAATCGAGGAGGCCATTATGGTGCCCAAGGTCGTGGAGGTGCCCGAGTGGAAATTGAAATTTCACCAGAAGATATAAAACACGTGGCAAATCAAAAGTCAAGTGTTTTAAGTGTAACAGGTTCGGACATTACAATCCGAATGCCAAGCAAATATGGGGCACGAGTAGCCAAAACAAATACATATAATCAATGCCGATGAAAACATGGTGTTAGCATGCATGAAGAATGACTCGAGCACCATGGATGCCAATATTTGGTATCTTGATATCGAGTGTAGTAATCAAATGTGTGATCAAAAGGCGCTATTCTCGCAATTAGACGAGACAGTTCGTGGTGAAGTCAACTTCGAGAATAAATAAAAAATTCTCTTGATGGGTAAAGGTAACATTGTGATGTGTGTGCAGGATAGACGAGTGATGTTTCAAGTGATGTCGAAGGAACCAAGGATAGATTAGAGTGCATGGGAATGGATGTTGATGGATAAATGTAAGTGTAGGATAGAATACAATCACCACCAAGGCCTAAAGGACGCGCTACCAGTACCAGCCAAGGATAAAGATCAGGATTGACGAAACTCACCACCAAGACTTAATGGATGAACCACTCACTAAGGATAAAGGACTTCAAGATAGGAGAAGCTTACCGCTAGGGCCTAACAGACGAACCACCAGCCGAGGATAAAGGGCTTCTTGGTCCACCACCAAGGAATAATCCACTTTCCTAGGATAAAAGAACCGGGGAAGATATTAGCTCAATGGAGGAAAATCTCTTGTATTTTCAATATGCAAGTCTACTGTCTTACATTTGAGATTTGGCCTCTTTTTATAGAGGAACTATTACATAGAGAATAGACCAAGCATTAAAGGCATGGGAACTACTCAACTAATAAAGACTTAGGAACTAGAAAAAAACAATAAAGACCTAGGAACCGGAATTTCATTTGAACATATAGAAACTTGATCTTTGACTCTTCCAAATTCATGCACCATCCTTGAAGAATAGTGATTTTTGAAGAGCAATGAGCAGCTATGGAAGTTGATTAGAATAGCCTTTGGATGCAAGGTGGTCAATTAGTAGACTTGGAATCAACAACAGGCTTGTAAACCGACAACTAGGTGGCCAATCCATAACCGAATCGACAATTATATCGCATAATCGGCAACATCAACCTTGAACCCAACTTATTAAGTTGTAGCCGAAACTGGCCTTTACTTGCATAAATAATGAATGGCCTGGTTCGATCTATGAAAAATGAGTGGCAGATTGAGAGTTGTTCCGTTGCTCTCGCATTACATTGATATACAATCAAAAATGGTACTAATATTATTGTTGTAGATGTTTACTTTGTGTGAAGACTTTTCTGGAATTTGCTAACATTGAAAATGCAGTTTGTTGGGAAACTTTCAGGAAAAGGCACAAAGTTAACATTGAAAATGGAGTTTGCATCATTAGAGGTGTAAACAATAAGTTGATCATGCAATGCAGATGATAAAAAATCGGATGTTCCCCCTGTATCTTTAGATGAAGACTCTGTAGAGTTTTCAAGCGATGACGAAAGATAGCAACTGATTGTAGCATCTTCAATTCAGTCATCTAAATTTTCATGGACTAAAATTGCTGGTCCATAAAAAGATGATAACTTGGATGCCTTTGATCGACAGTCCAGACCGACCTTTTGAAGGATTTCGGGCCTCCTATTCATACGCCGATCTCATCCGCAAGTGGTTACAACTTCCACAACTAATGGGCTACTCAATTGTCATTCGGTATCATTTTCTTCAATCGATATCTTTACTCTCGTGTCCTCCTCTTGCTTCCAACACTCGGCCAAAGTTTAAGATGGTTAACCCCCTGTTTGGTCCATCGATGACTTTCACCGAACACCTCACGGCCACTTGTTGACGCCAACTCTATTTCATAGATGTCGATATCCATGCTGTATAGTTGTCGATGGTCAATGGCTTGAATCACCTTCATCGACCAGACTTACTTGCACGACTAACCCCGATGGCACATCGACTACAATATGTCTATTTTTTTTTCCGTTTAAACACACTCACTTACATTTTTTTCTTAAAAATAGGAAGGATGCTGCGCGTCCTACCTAGTTTCATTTAAGAAAAAATTTATCATGCTTCTTGGGTAATTTTTTTTTTCTTGATAGTATTTGAAAAGACACAAAACGATTCGATTCGTCCCTCTTATTTGTCGAAAGCCCTAATTGAGGATTTGAAGTAAAATGATTAATGCACCATGTCCTAGAGAAGGCTGCAGGAGAAGTTCAATTTAAAATTTTAAGTTGACCATTTCAAATCCTCAAAATGTTTTTTTTCTTCTATCATCTCGTTTCTTTACTCGAGTTTGTTCATCCTTTCCGCACTAGTAGGGGGGATGGAGTATAATTAAAACTTAGCAGCCGTGGATCCACGCCGAACTCCTCGTCCATCACAAAATGAAGAAATCAAATGCGGCAACCACGCGGGCAATCAATCGGTAAGGAACCCGTGTTTCAATATTAAATTTATAGATTCGTGAATCCAAGTCGAACCCCGATCTTTCCCAAAACAAAGAAAATCAAACTTTGCAAGGTAGTATGCTCGTATGAGCAATCGATCGTTAAGGAAGCCATGTTCTAATGTTTTTTTTTTTTTGGGGTCAGAAAAACATGTTCTAATGTTAAAAGTATAGATTACCACCAAGTGGGCAATGGATCATTAAGGAACCCATGTTCCAACGTTGATAATATATATAGATTCCGGTTAATATCACGAAAAACCTCAAATTAATACACCCATAATAAATTTACCCACAATTAATTTTTTGATCACGAAAAATCCTAAACTAGTACACCCGTGATAATTTTACCCCGAACTAATTTTTTTACCACGAAAAATCCCAAACTGATACGTCTGTTACAATTTTACCCCGAACTAATTTTTTTACTACAAAAAATTCAAAACTGATATATGTGTGACAAATTTACCTTATTAATATTCGTTAAATTTTACTATTAAATTGCTGAGTTTGATGATGAGTGGTAGTTGATGGATGTACCAATTTGGGGTTTTACCCATTTGTTTGTCACAAGTTTACGAATTTGTAATTTGTTGTGATATTAATCCAATTTAACGGAGGGTAAATTTGTCACAAGTGTGCCAGTTTGAGGTTTTTGGTGGTCCAAAAATTAGTTCGGGGTAAAATTGTCACAGGCGTACCAGTTTGGGGCTTTTCGTGGTAAAAAATTAGTTCGAGGTAAAATTATCACAGGTGTACCAGTTTAAGGTTTTTCGTTATCAAAAAATTATTTGTTGGTAAATTTATCATGAGTATACCAGTTTGAGATTTTTTATGATAAAAAAATCAGTTTAAAATAAAATTGTCACATGTACTAATTGTGAGTGGGGACCACTCTCCTGCAGCTACTCAACAGACAGACAACTGCAACTGGACCCCACCATATTCAGGCACTTGTCACTACAGTCCAAACCCTTCCCTCCATGGCAGTCTCATAAAAAAAAATTAGTAAATAACAGAGTGGACCTCTCCATTCATCCATCCATTGATAGTAAATTTTCTATACTTCTATATTTTAAGTTACAAGCGATTATTTTATAAAATTATTTTTTAAATTATTTATTTTTCACGATATAAACGGAGCCTAAATTTCGAGTAAATGAATATGCACACAAATACAGGGTCGACCATAATACATTCGATAAGAAATGTGATTTGTTTATTTAAAACGCTTAGGCTATCCGAATACTTCACGGTAAATATCAACAATGGATTCGGAACGGGTATGTCTATCCGAAATCCGTCCTGTTACTATCTTTCTCATTGCATTTGCATTTTCCTCCGTTCTCGATTGGAAGGACGGTTTTAATCGATGGATTATGAATTACGATATTACTATGGTTGTGCATAGACATGGTCATGGTTCGAACTGGCCAGTTCCGGTTCGTGGCCATGTATGAACTGGCGGTTCCGGGCCGGTTCCAGTTTCGGCTCGGTTCGGAATCGGCTGGTAAAAATTAAAAAAATAAATTATGAAATAAAAAAATAATGAATTATCAAATTATGAAATAATGAATTATTCAATATAAAATATAATCAAAATGTACATTATAATCAAATTTGAGGAAAAAAAGAGAGAAAGAGATGGGGCTTGAACTTAATGAATTATCATTAAGCGCCTTACATATTTTCTTGGGGATAGAAGAATCAAAATCCATGTAGTTCTTTTACCCTTAGTCGTCGATACCCGTTCCGATACCGATACCGATACCAGTATCGGTAGTAGTGGTATCTCCGTCGTCAAAGAATTCGAATTCATTATTCCGATCTATCTCTTGTTGTCGATATTGAGTCTTCGTCCAATCATCGACGCAAGCTTGAGCCTCCACTGATTTCGAAACTAATCTTGAACGTTGTCCACTTGTATATTTATATATTGCCCCACAATGTTTACAAATTATATCATACATTTTTGGACCAATATCAAATCTTTCCGTTTTCGTGAAGTGGTTCCAAATGTCGGATGTAAGTTCTGCTCCGCCTCCTTTGTTGTTGACGGCATGAAGACTTTCTTGTGTTGGGACGCGCTCCACATCGGGAAAAATATTGATTTCATCATCTTGAAAATCTGCATAATCACGAGGATCAAAAGAATGTTCGGATTCCGTCATTCTATTCTTACCTTTGCCAATTGCCGCTTGACTTCCACTTGCCATTTTTCGAGTGGATTGAGAGAATTTAGCAAATTGATTGGGAGAACGGGCCACGGGCCGGGTCCAAACTGCGGGCCCGGTCAACGGGGCCGATCCCGGGTTTGACCCGGGCCGAAATCGGCCCATGGCCATGTCTAGTTGTGCAGCTGGACCGTTTTTATCTGGGAATTGGACCAGACCATCTTGAAAATGGTCCAATTTCAGGTTTTCGTTGGAACCGATCCGGTTTTCGATTCCAAATGAAAAACCACTTCAAAACCGGATCGATCGAACCGAATTTGGAACCGGTTTCATAAACGTAAAAACCTAATTTTTCTCTTGACATCTTTTTCTCCATCTCTCTCTTTTTCTCTGTTCTCTCCAACCTCACTCCGACACTTTACCTCTCTCCCGCTCTCGCTCTCTCGCAACTCACCCTCCCCCTTGCTTGCTTGTGGCTCGCCGTTGCTCGTTCTAGCCTCGTCATCATTCATTTTTTACCTCAAATCGCTTTGTTGTTCATATTATTTTGCTGTAAAAAAATGAAACGAAAAAGAACAAAAAAAAGAAAACAGGTTGATGGGTAGATCTGGAGCCAGACCAAGTTCCAAAAACAGAGAATCGGTTCTAGCAAGTTATGGAATCTACCCTCGCTGGAACCGATCACCTCTAAATACTACCATAGAACTAATTAAAGTATAAATACAGTCCGACCACATGCGTATGCGTATGCGTATTTAGGGAAAAATCAAGAGGAATTTGCAAGAAAGGAACCGTCGCCACCGCGAGCAACCCATCTGTCGCCAGACAAGCCACCAACCACGGAATCTCTCTCGAGTTGTCTCTTTCTTCACTCCCACCACTCCTCGAAAGTCGCTAAATACGCTGCGCAAAAATTCTCTCCGCCACCTCCATCTCCGCCGCTCCCTGGAAGCTCCCGAGGTCGACGCCGCCGCCGCCGGCGAGAGAGCCGGCCGGAGGGAGGAAGGGACGGAGGGAGCGGCGCACAAGTGGAGAAGACGAATTTCGACACTCCTCTCTCTCTCTTCTATATAAGCCGGCCGCCACCGAGCTCTGGTCAACCCCTATCCTATCGGAACATCGGGTCAGCCGCCATGGCCGGCGAGCCGCGACCCACCTCCGATTCCGACCGCAACAAGCGCACGATCCCGACCTACATGAAGGCGATCTCGGGCTCGCTCGGGGGCACGGTGGAGGCGTGCTGCCTCCAGCCGATCGACGTCATCAAGACGCGGCTCCAGCTCGACAAGTCCGGCGCCTACAAGGGGATCGCCCACTGCGGCGCCACCATCGCCAGGACCGAGGGCGTCCGGGCCCTGTGGAAGGGCCTCACGCCGTTCGCGACGCACCTGACGCTCAAGTACACGCTCCGGATGGGGTCGAACGCCATGCTCCAGTCGGCGTTCAAGGACCCGGAGACCGGGAAGCTCACCAACAAGGCCAGGCTCTTGTCCGGCTTCGGCGCCGGGGTGCTCGAGGCTCTCGTGATCGTCACTCCATTTGAGGTCAGCAGTTGAAGTGGGAATGTGATTGGTTTGGGGGTTTGTTTCTGGGTAGCCTGGGATGCGGGCTTATTTGTTAGGAATTGTACGGCTGAAAGGATTAGATGAGCTCAATTTTGCTGTTTGTAGTTTAAAAATGGCATCTTGATCCTGCTGCAACGTCGCTAATTCAAATGGAGGGTGAAGCTTTTGAGTCAATGCTTGGTGCTTTTGTAGCGTTGTCTTATAACATTTGAGTCAATGCTGGTACCCGTATCTTCTCTTCTAAAATCCTTGTTAGTGGTTTCCTGCTTTCATTTTTAAAATGCCATCCCTTTTGCAAGCGCAGTACAGTGAAGACTAAGAAGATGGAAGTCAATCTGAATGGATTATTGTAATGCTCCATAGTTGGGCCAAGTTCACTAGATTCTGTTGCAGAATCTGTGTTTATTACTTGAGCCAACCTTCGGGACTGAGAGTTGGGATGCATGCTAGGAAGGCTGCATCCCCTCTATAACTTGAAAGGATTATAACCATGTAATCCTTCCTACTGCTTTTATTCCATCACCACCAAGATGTACAGAAATAGGGATACTCTCTTTTCCTTTGAGATTAGCATCAAATTTAAGGAGAACGAGTGGAGAAATAATTAGCCATTTTCATGTTAAAGTAGAGTACATGGAAATTTTGCAGGTTCTTTTGTAGGGCCAGACTCGTTATTTGCTTGTCTGTTAGAGAAGTTCACCTGGATTAAATAAATATGTAGTAAGTAACATTGTAAATTTTAGCAATTAGTAAATGCAGACGCTCTTGGTGTTGTTCTACTTGAGTTTATTGCTGAAAAGGTTCATGCTGTGTAATAATTACATTTACTGGTTGTTCTGTAAATTACATGTATTGCGTGGGCGCTAACTCATGAGGTCATTTGCAGGTTGTTAAGATCAGATTGCAGCAACAAAGAGGTTTAAGTCCGGAGCTTTTAAAGTACAAGGGTCCTATTCATTGTGCCCGGACTATCATTCGTGAAGAAGGCCTTCGTGGGCTGTGGTCAGGGGCTGCACCAACGGTCATGCGCAATGGGACCAACCAGGCCGCTATGTTTACAGCGAAGAACGCTTTCGATGTGCTATTATGGAATAAGCATGAGGGCGATGGCAAGGTCCTCCAACCATGGCAGTCCATGGTTTCTGGATTCCTCGCAGGAACTGCAGGTCCTGTGTGCACTGGGCCCTTCGATGTTGTCAAGACGAGGTTGATGGCTCAAACTCGACATGGTGGAGAGTTGAAGTACAAGGGCATGGTTCATGCCATCCAAACAATTTTTAAAGAGGAAGGGCTTCTCGCTTTGTGGAAGGGACTCCTGCCTCGGCTCATGAGAATCCCGCCCGGCCAGGCCATTATGTGGGCTGTCGCAGATCAGGTGACCGGAGTCTATGAGAGGAAATTTCTCAGAAATGCGCCGGTCTAGTCATTGATTGACGTTAGTCCTCTTTTCTCGTCTTTGTGGCCATTTAGTAGGTAGTCAAATCGATTATTTGATTAGATTATCTTCTTTCCAATTATCTAGATGAACACCATTTAGCTAGACGAGGTCATCAGTGATTTTGAATTGTAAAAACATGATTTATCCAATTGGCAAGCTTTCTAAAAGTTTTGACGGGGATGGAATAAAATTAAAAGCATGTACTTTGCTCTTTGATTCAATTTGAGTTCCACGCTCAATCTTTATTCTAAATTATGCGTGTACATTGCTAGTACTTCAACTCTAGATTTCTTCGGTCTGTCATCATTACTTTGGAGAAGAAGCTATCGTTTGTCCATGGCACTAGCTGATCTATCGTTGGCTAATGGCAGTGCTAGTTTTAAAATTAAGGTTGACTCGGTAAAGATTACTGAGTGTTTAAAATCAAATTTATGCTGAGTTTGACCTCTTTGTCCATGTAGTCAATCTTGAAGGAAAACTAGATTTCAACATGCATAATTCTGAGATGATTTATGAAATGTGGGGTAGTCAATCTTGAAGGAAAACTAGATTTCAACATGCATCATTCTGAGATGATTTATGAAATGTGGGATCGAACTCGAAAAGTGACAGAATCACAACTTTTACTTTTTAATTTGGTCTTTTGATCGAAACAGATTATGTGAGTGTTTAAAAGAGTCTCTGCCGTTTACATAGTTCGTACTCTTCGTTCAGGATACCTGAATTTTAAGATTGCTTGAAGAAGCAATTTGTCAACCAATTGTCCTCCAGGTGGTGCTTTAGACCATTGTTTGTACTTTGAATTTGGTGTTTAGAAGAGAAAAGGAGACTTGGGGCAGGTCCTTAATGAAACCGTTGCTTTGTCTTTGCTACTGCATAAGGTGAGAAATCTACTAGTTGAAGAGTTCTGGAGTCGGCTCTGAAATGTCTGATTTATCGGCCGGATCTGATAAAGCCTTTCTGTTGTCAAATGCAAAGAAGCGGCGACTCTTTTGGTAAAGAGGAGATAAACTGTCTGTCTAAATCCCACGAACTGCTTTTAGCAACAAAAGTATAATGATGGCGGCGACAATTGACATAATCTCGGATATCATGAAAGTCGTAGAACTGGAAACCAAAGACTCAATATCTCGATTATGTGCCAAGGACTGCTGACTGATGATTTCATTGAGATGGAGATTGCAGCTCATGCTCGAGTCTGTTGATATTGATTCGGAGACTAGGTAAAACCGATGATCTATTGTCCAGGTGAGGGATCAAGTATGATGGCAGACAAATTTTCAGTCAAACTAAAACTGTTCAACCATATGGCTTGCATTCACAAATCGAAAACTTAAATTATAAAAGTGTAGCAATATTGTGCCAATCTTTCTAGGCTCTAAACATGGAAAATCAGAAGACACTGTCTGGCCAGTTTTGACAAAGTACAACTCCAACGGTGTACGATCCCAAACGAGGAACAAACTAGTGGATAGCAAAAGAAGAAAGGAAATTACAGGAAGGAAAAACAAAATTACATCCACAAAGGACGACCCCAATCTAGGAATCGTTATGACTATGCAGGCAAAACATAGAGAAAATCAGTCACCATAGAGCGAATTCATTTGTAGGAAATGACGCAGTTGGAGGAAACCTGGAAATCATTTCGAACAAGCACTGAGCCTTTTCTAGTTCACCGGAATGTAATGTTCGTGACAATGCAATCGGTGGCTAGCTCTTCCTCCATGCGGACTCCCATACTTCTCGGATAGTGGCTTCATGGACTATAGAGTGATCATTGGCTGGTTGCCAAAGCAGTGACCAGCAGACCGAGCACAAGGAATGGCTGTGCACTAGCCTGAAATTATTATATAGATGCAGTAGTTTAGTTAAAAATGCCACTCTATATAGAATTACAATCCACAATGCGCTATAGGTGGCTGTTAAAAACTGCAGTCGTTAACAAGATGATATCCAGTGCCAGAATTAGTTCACAGGACGACATTGCTCGCTCTAGGAACTCGATGCTGACTTGAGTGACCTGACTACCATTCTCAGTGAACATTCAGGACATTAGAAATCGTAATGCTATTAATCACAAAAGTTGACAAAGCACTGATATCAGCTAGATACATGTCTATCTCATCCGACAGGAACAAAGACAATCCTGTAGAATGACAAAACTAATAGAGAGCAGTCAAACAACCGAAGCACCGTTATAGCTATTTAGTTTCTCAATTCACCAACTATTTTCCTAATTTCAGACAATACAGATGAGCGAAACATTACCTGATATTTTACATCATACTTCACAGGGTCTTTCAAAAAGTATTGAAACTGCACCAAAATGAGAAGTATCAGCAAACCACAATCACGAGTTAAATCAAAATGACCAGTTCTCGAAAAGATAATATGTAACATTTGATGCTTGCAAAGCATTTTCTGACAATATATAGTTATTTGTGTGAGACTGTGACACCTAAGCACATGCAGAAGAATTAGAAAGCATAGGAAGCACTGCGAGGTGAATAAACTGATGCTTCCATTTAAACTCGTGCCGGAGAGTGATTTTTGCAAGGAAGAAAGTTTAGACAATCTTCCAAGCAGAATTAGTCTCAAAAGGAGGCCTAGAACAATATATTTGGACATGAACATTCAAGGTTAGCTAGGCCTCATTTCAGTAGGAGGAAGCAGATGATTTATGAACATATTTTTAGTATTTGCTTGGAAAGAACACTTCAAAGGAACATCATCTCTGTCAAGATACAATCTCTCACAACTTTAATATATTGGTATTTACCTGAAAAACAACTTGTGGAGCTATGAGAGCAAGGAGAGCCAAAGCATATAATGGTTTTCCAGCCCCGAGCAGATAACCTGGAGAAATTATTTTTAAATAAGAAAAGAAATTCTAAGAAGTTCAACAAGATAAAGAATTTGAACATTATGAATGCTCAAAGCATCCCATGTTCCCTTCCACCGGGTCAGAGAATATGAATGCCTTCTATGATCTTAGGAGCACTCCTAGGCCCGACGCAGATAGTTTGATCCCGTAACAGCAGAAGCAGATTCAGGTTAATATCTCTACCTCTTCCACTACATTTATATTGAACTCCTCAACATTTTTGTTTCTTCTGGGTACCTTATCTTAACAAATGGACCCTGACATAGCTTTTTGTTCAAATTATTAAACTAATTCTTCTCAAGAATCTCAACACTAATGATTTGGCAGTTGATGTTACCAAGGACCACAAATGATCTAATACTAGGTTCAATCATCTATTTCAGATCACTCACATGGGTCACATCTAAGCTAATTTTCTTTATTGTCCAATGGACTCACTGAATCAAATGATAAGAGCATTCTGACCTGCTTATTGATCACACTGAATTCGTCAAATGGTACAAAGATATCTAATGTGGTCCTACTTATATTGATTTCACCACTCGCAAGATGTCTGTCCAATATTGATTGCTGCTAGACAAGTTCCTGGCAGGAGAATATAACATACTAATGGAGGGTGCTTGTAAGACAGACATATTTTTGCCACACTGGTATAGAGCGACATACACTATATAGAAAGAACGAATGACCGATATTTGCAGAACTTGTCCCCTTTGACATAACAACTCTGCCACATTGTGATGTACTGAACAAAATTGAACGCTTATCATCACATTAAACCATATTACAATCCAGTTCGAAATGAGTATTAGCAATATTGCAGACTAACATCGACACAGCAGAATGACCGTTTGCATTGATCCATCTTGCTAATAGTTAAGTTTATCTTTTTACTGCGTAGAAAAGTTGGAAAACTTTTGCATAAATAGTTTACTGTACAACTTTCTGCTTTAAACATCTAAAAGGAGGGTGATAGTTATAAAGCGTTTGAATTGGTAAAGGTTTGGTCATGGATCATGGAAATGATTCTCAAATGAAGCTTAGCCACGTTCAGTGCATGGAAGTTGACTAATTAACCAATTCAAAACAGCACAACAGAACAAATCTAAGTTCATTTTTCAACGTGTCAGCCATCCTTCTGAAAATCGTACTAGGAGATAGTGCACTGATCTACATGCATGATGCTATTAATTTGATTCGAAATAACAATATCAGTAAAAAAATATTCAGTTTAAAAGCTATATGTTCTAGAGAATTGGTGCTATACCAGCCACAGATAGTTGAGTTATGTCAATGGCACCAACACATATCCATTTTGCAGTTTCAGCGCCAAAAGCCACTGGAAGGGACTGTTCAAAGCAGAGAGATTGTGAAAAGAAAAAAAAAACATCTTAAGAATGTTTACCATTGTTTACATAAGCAGAGCTTCCTAAAAAACTGTACAACAAAAAAAACCTGAAGGCCCATTGCCCTGTCTCCTTCCACGCTTTTGAAGTCATTTACAATGGCAATCCCCAGCTGAGAAAAGCAGAAAGTAACAGTAAACTATGGTTGCCAATATGCACTGGTTGCCTAAAAAAAAATACAGATTTCATACTGCAGTTGGCAATACTTCCCAAGGAAACATACCCCTGCTATGCTATACAGGAGAGTCAGCACGACTATATCAGGTGTAAGGGTCCCAAATAAAGCTTGACCAGCCCACCTATCAGCCAGAAGAGAACAGGAACTTGTTAACTTGAATCAGAATGTACCTAATAAAGATGTTTAACCCTTCCCCCACGTGCTGTGAGGGGACTATAAAAACAAGTTGCTCTTTATCATGTTTTAACACAAAATCATGGAGGGGGACACACAGCCACATTTAGTCTCAATTCGAAGGATACTTATGAACCTTTTTGACTTCCGTGTTTACCCATCTATTCCATTACTCAAGGCATTGGCTTTTCATTGGATAGCCAATCCCTCATAATTTACTTAGAAAAACCAAGCTTATAGGTACTTTCTTGAATGCTATTCCATTATTAGTGTCGATGAACATAAAAAATGAAAAGCCGAAAAGAGAGGTACACACCATGGCAAGCTGATATAGCTTGCTCCAAGAGCAAAATTTCCTATCCACCCGTTTTGCTTGAGCTGAAACCATGTAGATGTCTCACTTAGGAACAATAGCTAAAGTACATATGATTATCAGTTCATAAAAAGAGATAAAAGCAAAAGATAACTTGAAGAACTACCTTTAAAGGTGGAGCAGAGTATATGTACGATAGCAATGAACCGCCAACAGCAAGGTAGAAAACTATGGGAAAATCATGCCCTGCCTATAGAGAACATGGATTCAGAAACTGACCACTATTTGCTTTACTTAAATAGAAAGGAAAATGAAACAATTTGGCACAAAAGTAAATCACTTACCCATACATCTAATATACCAGCCAAGCCAAGGCCTGCTAAGAGCAACACCCAGATTTGAGCAATAACCTGGTATGGAATAATAGTCAGATAAAATGGTGTCGTTGTCACTTTCTAGATATAACTCAATCGGTGAAATCACGAACCTCATTCTCAGAAATTGCCCCCGATGGAATCGGACGATAAGGTTCATTAATAGCATCAATTTCTCGATCATACCAATCGTTCATTGTCTAGAGATGCCATGTGAGCAGAAAGATAAATCCTGTGAGTTTGAGAACATGTTGTGTCAATGTTTTGATGAATTTCAAATGTTCAAAAGGTACCTGTGTATAGCCTGTGAGACATGGGCCTGACATCATCATGCAAACAATTGATTTGGCCACATCCTCCAGATTCCAATGAAAGTTTCCTGCATGATATAGTTATTGCAATTTGTAAATAGTTGCTCAAGTTCCACAGCATCATTACTGAAATTGATATTTCAAGGCATCTTGGGATTCAATAGAGTTCATTTGACTGGTCGGCATTAGAAGGTGTAATTCCTTATTTTCTTTGGATCGTCGGAAAGGTTCTTGTATCAGATTATAACTAATTAACGATTTAAGAAGAAAAATGAAATTATATACATGAGCCATTGCCTCAGCTTGATGTTTAACATCTTTATTCCCTTTCTTTTGGTATATCATGAGGGAACAAACAATAAAAAGTCAGCAATAAATTCCATTTCATGCGTAACATTGAGTTTAAAAAGAAGTGATCAAAGAAGAACTGGAAGAACGCAATTCAAAAAGTCAGAACTTTTTTGTGCACAACAGAAGTGAGACATTTAAATCAGGACAGAGGAATTAGCTATTTGATTTCATAGCAATGAATGAGTTCTGAAAACCGCTGTCAAATGCTCTTTACGTCTTACAGTATTGGACATCCGACATGATCAGAGACCACCATTATCACACTGACTATGGATTCGTTAGAGCAGGGACATTAAAGATCCACGTAAGAGCTTTCCACATAAAATACAAATGTAAACTGCTCTTGAAGGAGTTTAGAGATATGAGAACCATGTGCAGGTAAATATGACATCTTTGGTACCAACTAGCATGACAAGATAGCAATAAGTACTGGAGGTGTTAACAACTTCATTTTGAGACTGCTAGACATACCCGAAGCAGCAGCTCCACAAACCACTCCCCAGACCAATGGAGGCCAAGTCACAGGTTTCGTAAGTTGAAGGCGAATCTTCCATTTATTCTGAAAGGTTCATCTTGCAGTATTTAGGTCCGACGCTAACTGAGATATTACCTTATTTCCATAATTCTTGGAGAAAGAAAACATCAAAGCAAACAATTTCTGAATATCCAACTACTTCCAGGCATCATAACACAAATTCGCAGTCAAAAGTCACTGAAATGAGACTCACTCCGATAGCAGGATTCGCATTGGCCATCACCCAATAAATAAACATTCGGTACGCAAAGACTCACAGTTTCTTGTGAGGCTCCTTTGATGCCAAGAAGCTGGTTGAAGCTGGAACCGGTTTTAGCCGGTGCCTTGTCCGGCACCTGAGGATTCACTGCCACAGTACATTCAACTTGAGAAAATCCATCAACATTTCTGCTGGACATGGAACTCGACGCAGCGAGAAACTTCGAATACACATAATTAAGAGATTTCGCAGGCACCTTCGTTTGTATCAGTCTCTGCAGCTCTAACGGTAAGCCTTCGTCCTGAACAGAACATCAATTCGCAACATCAATCAGGCGCGCTCACGCATTAAACCGTCGAGGCTCAACCACAGTCGCGCACAGCAGACAATCAAACGACACTTCAAACATCCAATTCGAAGACGAAGAAAAAAAAAAAAAAAATCGCCGGCGAGTCCTCGTCCGAATCCTACGGCGACGGCTCTCGACGGAGTACAGAAACACTCGCGTCCGAGCGGTGTTAATCTTAAGAGACGGGAGGCTCACGGGTGAAGGAAACGGAAATTGGCGCCGGAGACAGTCGAGCTCGAGCTCCGGCGGCGCTGGCGCCGGGGAATGCGACCGCCACGACGGTGTTGAGCACGGACGCCATGGAAGGAGCTGCAGGAGAGCCTCCGAGAAGGAAGGAAGAGAGGGAGACGAAGAAGACGACGACGGCGGAGATAAGCGGAGCGTGAGAGGTTCTTCCGACAGCCGAGCGGAAGCCAAAACAGCGGAGGAAAACCGATAGCGGAGAGCTTGTCTACGGTGTTTCGCACATCGCGCTCGGACAGTGGTGTGAGCGGGTCACGTGGCCGCGTGCCATTGGCCGAGCGGTCGGGTTCGGACAAGAAGATCGCGATGGGCTCGAGGGGCGGATCCGCTGACGTGGCGCGCGGGTCCCGTCCGCGTACGAGACGCAGCGTATTGGTCGATTTAAAAAACCATAGTTTCATGCATTTGTTTGTTTGTTGTAACTTGCAAGGTACCATTGCCTTGTTTCTATTGCATTTTGGTCTGGTCGAATCACGTTCCGTTCTCCGATATTTGAGAATCGCGGTCGATATCTCGGTGTAGGTGCGGGGTGAGATTTTTTGTTCCATGATCCTAGGGTGGGGCTACTTACAACTAACCAATTAAGAATTTCCAGATGTACTGGTACCGACAAGTAGCAGGTGCATCGAAATCGTGGTCATCGATTCTCCGGAGAGGCTACAATCACCGCGAGCAAACACGTTACTAATAATTTGACTTTGCTCGGCTAGTTTGACCAAGCCTGGCCGAGGAAAAGTTACGGGGTGTAAAATGCTGCACTTTTAAGGACCATCGCAACTATACTCATTATTACTTATACGTATCAAAATGGGTCATAGATGCACTTTTTAACCCATATTTGAGGAGTTGTATGTTCAGTAAATGGATCATGAATGAATTTAAAATAGAAAAGCTCAAAAAAAAATATGATGTTAGATGGGTTCACAGTTTACCCAAACCTTACTCACCTTTGTGATTCACTCTTCACCCTCTATGATAAAATAATGAACTTCTTGGATTGTTCCAAGTTCACAGTAGTCTTGGTAGGCCCGCCAAATGGGCTCGACTCCAGCCTAAATATCAAGACGGCTTCATTTTTCCCCATTATTTTTTTTTATTAATCTTGTAAGTTTCGTCTGTTAGTTATTGGAGTATATATTTCCTTGATTGCATTTGGCATTCTTATCTTTATTTAATATTCTAATCTTGATTCCTGTCATTGCAATCCCTGGTAAGCATAAATCATTTTCTTCAATATCTTACATTCCATTTAATTAAAATTTCAATTCCTACTACGTTATTTGTTGCTGTAATTTTATAAATTCACTACAAAATATCAACTTTCTCTTATTCTTCATTGTGAATCAATACAAACTTCAAAATTCTATGCAATGTCAACTAACGATTATATCCAAATACTATATACACATAGAAAGTTTAAAGTGAGTTAACTAGGTGGATATGAATTTTCAAAGATTGGATTAAATATGGAAGTATTATAGTAATTGTGTCGGGTGAGGTATAGGTCACTAAATTTGTGTTGCATCTAAATAGGTCATTTTGGGTCCAACCATTTTTTGCCCAACCAAAATCCGACTTGACCCACCCATTTGACAGCCCTAGTTGTACCGAATGGGTTCCTGTTAAGGACATTTTCGCGATGGCCGTGAATTTATTTTATTTTATATTTTTGGAATATGTGCACTACTGGTCTGACTTTGCTGGTATCACATCACGTTTTGTGAGCATAACGATGAATTTTCTCTAGGTTTAGACAAACCACCTTTAAGTGTCATTGAGAGGAAAATTTGTACGCGATGAGATTAAAAAGCCTCATGGTCAGCCTCATGTTTCTGGCCCAAACAATGGCCCACGTGTGCAACATTGGGCCTAAAATGTACAAAGCTTAGGTTAGCTATATCAAAGTGTTTTTCTAGGACTAATATCCTAAAAAACCTCGACTTTAGGTCTAGTCCCAATTTTACTAAAAAAAATTTTATCCCATAAAAAATCCCCAATTTTAGGTCTAGTCTCAACTCTACCTTAAACTTTTTTTTATCTCATAAAAAACTACCAACTTATACTCGAGTACCATATCTACCTTCGTTAATCCTCTGTCCAAATTCTCAAAAATCTTGAGCACAAGCTGTTCGAGCATCCCGAGCCAAACGTCTCTAGCGCGATCTCTTCGATCACAAGAGATGGAAGACTCCTGAGTATGAGAGATTGAAAACTAAGCGCAAAATCGAAGATCCCGAGCGAAATGGAAGGAAGACTCTTTTAAGAGTAAGAGCAATTAAAGAAAACCAACCTTAAGTGCTCCCGTTTTAACCCAAATTTCATATCCAACTAGACGGTTTTTTGGAGATGAATTTCCATGTTAGCCAAAACGACCTCTAAGTGGATATGAAATTTGGGATAAAAACTAGAACACTGATGTGGAAATGCTACATCACTAAGGGCAATTTTGGAAGAAGGGTGAATAGAGGCAGATGTAGAACTCAAGTAAAAGATGTGTGGTTTTTCATAATACAAAAAAAAAATTTAGGGTGGAATTGAGACTTGACAAAAAATTGGGGGGTTTTTTATGAGACGAAAAAAAGTTTAGGATAAAATTTGGATCGGAACTAACATCGAAGGTTTTTTAGGGTATTAGGCTTTTTTTTATTCACGCACTAGCATCATGCACGTGTGACACGTGCACCCCAAATTATCATAAAGATAGCTACGAACATTCTATTTTTCTGTTTCCACGTCATGCGTAATTCAATTAAAAATAGCTACAATCAAAATATGAGATTTTTTTGGGCACAAAATCTCTCATCCACAATCAACTCACGCCCACCTTTCCCTAAAATATATTGATCGAAAGCAAAAGATAAGTTAATGATACGGATCAACAGCCCACCTCCTCGCTCAAAACAAGAAAACCCTAGCTGCAAATAGAGAAAAAAGACGAACATGTGAACGGCATGCTGTAACAATCCAGTTCGACGAGAGCAGCGAGTGTTCGCCGGGCCGCAAGACCCCAACAAGGAACGGCTTCTAGCAGGTTTCTAGGTTGGCGAATGGAACACGAACGAACCGAATTGTGTACCGAATGGATGGAGAGCGGTCCCGTGACATACATGCGAAGCCGGAAACGTTTTTGGACATAATGGCAATGCTCAGAATTGGAGCTCTAATGTTAAGCACGTTCGGGTGAGAGCACTACCGAAATGAGCAAGGACAAAATCGTGAGGCTCGGTACGGAACGGGCCAAAACGGATGGTATCTCCAGCGACTTAACCTAGAGGCGTTGCGCATGCATATGCCGATCATATGTTCTTTTTGAAGTGGCTTGTATTCTTGGAGCCTTTGCTGATCCAAACACTGAGGATGTTCTTCTTCATCGTCCCAAAGAATCCGATGTTGTTGTTCCACTTCCATTGGATATCGTGCACGACCACGTCATTCGCTGGCTTGTTGCTAACCTTTCTAGCCGTATCCAATAAAGAAATCAGTTCCCACATCCCCACTATCCAGCATCCACATTGGCGCATATTCTAAATCATATGCCATCACCTTTCTCAAAATGGACTTTTTTAAAATCATAGCTTTTGGGTAAATTAAAAAGAATGGATCACCTTTAAGTTTCTTTATTAGCCCTAAAGGCGTATAGGGTTGTAGGGGATTCCGGGTTATGGCCAAGATTTTGAGAATCCAAGTTGACTGCTTGGAAAAAATTATTGTCCCTCGAAATCGTGGTACTGTTTGGTAATAGACCTGATTAATCGGTGGGTGGTAGTTCGGCGGACCCGTTTAGACCCGGCCGAGCTCGATCGGCCGGAAAGGTCGAAACGGGCACGTGATTTCCTTCTCGGGTGGCCCGCGTAGGTCTGCCCGGCCCGATGATCGATTACTTATCGAAAAAAAACTTGTTTAGTAACCTCTAATTACCTCTTTTTTGTCGTTATGCCAAACCCAATGAAAATGAAATTTGGGTCTTCTAGTTCCTGAAAACGTGACCTTCAAAAGAAGCAGGCAATATTCGTCTCCACAAGTGGCTCTCTCTCAACATAGCTTTCAGCAAAAGCTTTCGATTCTTTCTCCGACATTTATCAAGCATCTCGCTGGTTTAATTTCGAATTTTCTTTTACCTTTTCTTGGGGAGAATTTTTGCTTTTTTTTTAAACAGAATGCCCATTAGAATCTTGAGGAACTCTCGTAATTAAGTATATTATTTACATTATCTTAAAAGAACCCTAGCAAGAATCTCTTGACCTGCGAGCAGGGACAAATTGAGCTTAAGATAGATAGCAAGTCTGTGGTGTGTTTTGAATTTAGTGAAAAGGACGATGGAGGAAAGAAAAAACAAAAGCACTGTAAAAAAAAAATAGACCAAGAGAGGGTTTCGGGACGGACACGTGTCGCTCGTTCAAGCTCTCTTTTAATTTTTTTCTTAAATTTATATTCACAACTAGCCGCGAATTCGTGACATGCGAGGATACTATGTTAGAATAAATAAAATACATTATGTGTATTCTAATCGCTCTTATCTAAATTTTGTAAATCCTTAATCTTTTATTATTGGGAAAAATCACCGAAAGAATCGCCCACGATCGACATATTTCACTTTTTTTTTTACATTTAGCATGACAATGAATATCTTTCTCTTGGAACTTTCTCATCGCAATATATTTAATCTTCTTATAACTTCACCATAAATCCAAAGACATATGTTTGTAGGTCCACGTGAAATTGAATTGGCACTTTCCATGTAACAATCACAAATGCAAAGTGATGACTAAGCAAGAGAGAAAAAAAAAATAGAGGATATTATAGATGAAAAGATTTTTATGGAACAAATTGTTTAGGAAATGGCCGTGCTTGGATATTTTAATATTAGAAAAAATTAGTAATTTTTTTCATTAAAGCACAAATGGTCTTCTTAACACTAAAAGTCACAAGTTCCTCAAAAATGTCTCATTTCGCTTAATCCCTTTCTTTAGAAAGACCATTCAAATAAGTCTAAGAAATTAGCATCCTAAACTCGTCGCACAATTATACTAATCCTGGAAATGTGTTCTCTGTGACGCCGCATATAGAGCGGGGGAACTAGATATTAAGGATGGGGTTTAGCCGCCGACAAAATCACGGTTTTTTTTTCTATTTTCCTAATCAGCAAGTTTTTTTTTGCTACATTTTGATAATTTTAATTCACTATTCTAATCGACTTGTCATTGAACACAAAGAAAACATGTTAATCATGTTTCTTGACCTAGATGAAATCTCCTTTTCACCCTTTACAAAAACTAAAGTTTCAAGAAATCGTTAAAATATGGATCTTTGTGTTATTTTAATGTTTATTTACAATTAGTTTATATCATATTCATAAATTATTCTAACATTAAAAAAGCGTGCCCAATTATTTATTCTGTAAGGCGTGAGAAAAATGTGTCATGTTGTGAAGTCAATTCAGGCGAAAGGAACATCGGTCTATACCCCGCGCGGTGGATGAATTTGAAATAATGACACAAGTGATCTCCAAATTTTGGCTCAATATTTAATATAGTCTTTGAATTTTTAATTTGTTCAATGTGATCTTTAAACTTTAACTCAATATATAATATGGTCTCTAAACTTTTATAATTTGTTCAATATGATTTCTGGATTTTTGGTACATATTCATGATAATGTTCGGGAAAAGTGCCAAAAAAGTTTTAAACCTTTTGCATTAGTGCCAATTTAGTCCTAAACCTTTTTCTGGTGCCAATTCAGTCCTAAACATTTTGCATTGGTGCCAATTTAGTCCTAAACCTTTTTTTGGTGCCAATTCAGTCCTAAACCTTTTAAATTGGTGCCAATTCAGTTCTAAATCTTTTGTTTTTGTGCCAATTTAGTCCTTCTGGTCAATTTTGACCGGAATTTGCCGACGTGGACGCCTGCCGGCCGGCGGCCGATCACCGGCACCGACATGACGCAGACGTGGACAACTTTAATAATATTTTAATATTTTTTTGAATTTTTTTTTTCCTTTTTTTTCTTTTTTTTTCCACTTTTTTTTTGTCCCCCTCTCCTTCCTCTGGCCGGTCGCCGGTCCGGCGACCGGCCAGAGGCCGGCGAGCTCGACCTCGCCGGCCACTGGAGAGGGCAGCGGCCTCGCCTGGCGAGGGCTAGTCTCGCCTTGGTCGGGCGAGGCTCGACCTCGCCAGTCTGGCGAGGTCGAGCCTCGCCCAACCATGGTGAGGCTCGAGCCCTCGCCGGAGGCCGTGGTGAGGGCGAGCCTCGCCATGGTCGGGCGAGGCCCGACCTCACCGGATCCTGGCGAGGTCGAGCCTCGCCCAGCGACCTCGCCAGATCCGGCGAGGTCGGGCCTCGCCCGACCATGGCGAGGCTCGAGCCCTCGCCGGAGGCCGCGGCGAGGCCCGACCAAGGCGAGGCTCGCCCTCGCCGGGCGAGGCCGCCGCCCTCGCCAGTGGCCGGCGAGGTCGAGCTCACCGGCCTCTAGCCTCTGGCCGGTCGCCGGAACGGCGACCGACCAGAGGAAGGAGGGGGGGACAAAAAAAAGTGGAAAAAAAAAGAAAAAATAAATAAAAATTCAAAAAAATATTAAAATATTATTAAAGTTGTCCACGTCGGCGCCGGTGACCGGCCGCCGGTTGACAGGCGTCAACGTCGGCAAATTCCGATCAAAATTGACCGGAAGGACTAGATTGGCACAAAAACAAAAGGTTTAGGACTGAATTGGCACAAAAAAAAGGTTTAGGACTAAATTGGCACCAATGCAAAAGGTTTAGGACTGAATTAGCACAAAAAAAAAGTTAGGACTAAATTGGCACTAATGCAAAAGGTTTAGAACTTTTTTGGCACTTTTCCCGATAATGTTCAATGTTGTTATTCCATTAATTGAAGTCCACGGATCACATTGAATAAATTAAAAGTTTGGAGACCACATTGCATGTTGGGCTAAAGTTTTATTGAACAGATTAAAAGTTCAGGACCACATTGTACTTTGGGCCAAAGTTCCGAGACCGTTCGTGTCGTTTTTCGTGTGAACTTTATTTCAGTTCCGATGCTCCTAGCTTGAGCCTTTTGTAAATAAGTAATACTTTCAATTCTACTTCTAATTTCCTTTCATTTCGGGTCACGGTTTAATTCCGATCGATTTCAGCGATCATTTCCGCGAAATCCGATCGATTTATGGTCAAGTTCCGAAAGAAAAAAGAGAGCGGAATTACTTTCCGCCTTTCCAATCGTCCGAATTTTCGAGGTCTTCCCTTTTCGATTTAAGGGCCCCCATCGGTTCAAGTTTTTCATGCGGGTTAGTGGGTCGGCGAAATCCGATCGGTCTACGGTCAAGCCCCGAAGAAAAACGAGAGCGGGATTACTTTCCGCCTTTTCCAATCGTCCCAAACCAGAGCGTATACCGCCAACGACAATCTAACAAAACTCCCAAAGAGTCTCCTTACGAAGTTCTGTCTTTGTTGCTTTGCAAAGGAGGGACCACGCCCGCCCGAGATATCATTTCTAGGACTTTTGTTATCAGGTGTCCTTACGATTCTCGTTAAAAATCTGAACATGATCATTTACGATGCATCGTCTCTCTCTCTTGTGATATACAATCACGGAATCGGAAATAGCAGGATTTCGATATCGGGTATGATGATGGACGGGTCCTCTTTTGTTTTTAAAGACATGTGCGCGTACACACACACGTTGCATTGTGGATAACGAAAATGACTCGTCAATCCACGTCCCGCAACACTCCCAACCTGAGTGCCTGTCGAGTTGTTTTCGGCCTAATCCCTCAGCCTCACCTTTTGAGGTTCCTAACGCGACAAGTGCTAAAAGGGAGCCGGCCATCGTCCTTTCTGCTTTCTTCCTCGCGTCCTCCTTTTTTAACCCATAATAGACGAATGAGCTCTCGCGCGCATTAGAATCATGACCCCCAGGCCCCGGCCCGGGACGCGTGTAATCCCATGATTGGGATACGGCGGGATTCGCCGGTGCATCCGGTGCGTGCACGACTTGCTCCTTTGCACAAATTTTAGTTCGCCCGAGCAACGGAGGAGAGCGCGAAAACACGAGGTCTTGTGCCCGGAGAAGCGCGGTGCGGCTCGATTCTCGTTCGGAATGACATCCAAATGGAAGAGATGAACTTAATCCCGATGTGCTGATGCTTGTCGATAATGAAGATATTATTGGGGTGTCTTCGACTTTAAATGCTTTGTATCTACGTTTCGTGAAAAGGTCGTGCCAAAATCTTAGCCGGATTAGTATTGTATATAGTTATGAATGGACAAAATTGTATCTACAAGATTTCATATGATTGTCAATGATGAACCTTTCGTCTTCCATATTAGAATGCATAATGATTATCACAAATTCTATGAGTTCCCCGTCATTTCAATCTCATTGACAATTTCGAATTCATATTTCGAAAGTGCATCATAATATGAGCCAAGTATTGCTATTGTTCTTGTCTAAGAAAATCTTAATCCTCTACACGAAAATTGAGTCGGAATTACATTGAAAAACTAGTAAAAGAGAACATGCTTATGAGTGTCTAATTAACTCGTGATTTGTTCGTTCTAGCATTCCTTTATTTCTAAGCTATGGCCTAATTAGAACATGGCTATTTCACGACATTTATTAAGCAAAACTTCCGAGCCGAAAACCGTTCGAGATGGTAGTGTGCTGGGTCAAGAGCTGGTCATTTTAAAACCCGACTCGCTTCGCCCGTTTGATGGATCCAGTCAAGACTTTTGAATGCTCACGAGGGGGGACGCCTTCACTAGTTATGCACTTCCGATTCTACTATGGTGAGTAACCTTATCCTTGGTATGGTCAAAATATGCCAGTAGCTTAAAAAAACCATCATAAACCAGCATTAAAATTCCTATGAATGATCACGAGATAATGATACAAACGATTTCCGAATTTTGACCTAATATGCAATATAATGCTTGAACTTTTAATTCGTTTAATGTGATAACCGAATTTTAACTTAATGTACAATGTAGTTTCTGAACTTGTAATTTGTTCAGTGTAGTCCCTCAACTTTTGGTGCATGTTCAACTTAATCTATGAACTATACGAAAATATCCAATGTTATCTTTTCATTAATTTAAGTTCAGGGACAATATTGAATATTTTCATATAGTTCATGGACTAAATTGAACATGTATCGGAAGTCTAGAGATCACATTATACATTGGGCTACAATTCAGGATGATATTGAATAAATTAAAAATTTAGGGACATCTTGTAAATTAAGCCAAAATTTATGGACTATTTATATCATTTTTCTTTAGTTACGTGGGTTAGGGTTTGTCAAGGTTGTCTCTTTCCCACTTTTTTTTTTCTTTTTCCCAATTAAGTAAACAGCAATTGCAAACCCCATAACCATCGACGCCGTATCTCACTGATCAAGGCAACCCCGGGACGCTTTCTACCAAAATTATAAAAGTTACCCCAAAAGCGGCGATCGTACAAAAGCGAGCCTCGCACCGAAAAAAAGATGAAGATGATTTTCTTAATAATTTTTATTTTTGTTACCCTTTACATCACCAGAAAAAAAAAAAGGGCAGAGCACTCAAGCCCTCGCTTAAATGAAATGGCACATATAGTCTTTAAATTTTGACCCGACATATAATATGATTCTCGAATTTTTAATTTATTTAAATGGTTCTTGAACTCTTGGTACATGTTCAAATCAATTTCTAAACTATATGAAAATGTTCAACGTTGTCTCCGAACTTAAATTAATGAAAGGATAATATTTGATATTTTCATATAATTGAGGGACTAATTTGAATATTTAACAAAAATTTAGATACCACATTGGATCAATTATGAGTTCATTAATGACGTTGCATATTGGGCTGAGATTTCGGGGATCGCATCGAACAAATTAAAAGTTCGAAGACTACACTGCACATCAGGTCGAAGTTCAGGGACCGTCCGTGTCATTTTTCCCAATCATTTATCGATAAATCCATTCAAGCCAACAAAATCCAAAAGCCTTTAGCGAGATGATTATTAAGCTCGATTGATAAATTGTCACGGAGGCCACATTACTGAGATTGAGAATATTACAGGGGGCGAAATTAATTTAAATAGGATTAAATATTGAAAAAAAATGGCAAATTAAAAAAAAGGAAAAAGGAAAAAACGGGAAGCAGAAAGGCGGAGCTTGATAGGGAGAGAGAATATGTCCTCTCTCTCTATCTCTCTCTTCAGGCTATAAATACCGCAGCACGCAGACGGTACTGAAAATTAAGAACAGAGCGCGCTCTCTGCTCTCCTCCCATTCCCTTCCGCTCCAGCAGCTCGCCGTCGCCGGTAGCCGCCTCCCCCAATCTCGCCGGAATCGGAGGATTTCGCCGCGTTCGTCGCCGGAGAAGGAGAGGAACGAGAGGAAGGAGAGGGAGGCAGGTCGATCGGGAGAAGGGGGAAATGGATGCTTACACTATGCACCTGGCCATGGCGGCCCTGGTCGGGGCGTCCTTCGTCGCCGTCTCCGCCTACTACATGCACCGGAAGACCCTGAATCAGCTGCTGGAGTTCGCCAAGACGGTGGAGCGGGAGCGGGAGCGGGATCGCGGGGACGACGACTCGGAGGGGGAGTCCCCGCAGCACCTGCGGAGGCGCCGCGGCGGCGGCGCGGGCGGCGGCGGCTCGCGGCGCAGGGGGAGCGGGTACCGACGGGCCTCGGCGTCGCTGCCGGACGTCACCGCGATGTCCGGCGGCGGGGCGGACGGGGACGAGAGGTGCAACGGGCCGATCGCGCTGGACGGGATTCCCGCCGGATTGCCGAGGCTCCAGACTCTCCACGAAGGTACGGCTGATGCCTCGCTGCCGTTCCGTGAGTCTCTTCCTTTTTTGCGGATGTGTGCGCGATCGACGCACCTTTTTTGGCTTGCTATATGATATTGGTTACCTCTTTTTGATTAAAAAAAAGCGATTATCAAATGAACGCCTCAGTCCTTGCGTGTTTGCTTTCTTGTGCGTCGGTCTACACTCGTATTGGTTTAGGAAGAACGATGGGCTGAGAGCGATTTATCAGGGATTTACCGTTGAATAATTTAATCTATTCTGAGCCAATCGATGCAGTAACGAATTGTTTAGAGCTAATGGTTTTCTTCTGGAACAATCGCTTGGCAGTGTATGTATAGTGACAAATATGATACCTGTAAAGGTTTACTAATGTCTGCTTGTTCTATTCGGCTGCGATGGTGTTTGTGATATCAATTTGCTTTCAACTTTCTGGTTGTCGTGCTTGTAATTTTCTATTCGAATGGTACAACCATGCTGCCTGAGATTGGATGGCATATCCTGTTTGGAAGCTGTGGATGTCGTGTACAATTGGTGCAAGCTTTAGGTTTAATACTTAGGCATATCCTGACAGCAAGAAAATTGTGTACCATCTGCCGTAGAGGGTTCAGATGTAATTAGGAAAAGAATAAAGTCCCGAGCCTTTGCTGTCAGCAGATTTGAATGAGGCTTTGTGTGTCACTCATCCCGTTTTGTCTAGTGGCTTCCCCTTAGGGTGTCTACACCGACTGCTCCTCTTTAATCTAAACCACCTTTCTCCTGGTTTACTTGGCACTTTCTAGGAGAGGAGGGACTTGAGCCTGTATCATTCTATACATATGATCCATGCAGTCAACTCTTTTATGGCTGCGGTCTGTCTTATAAGGTTTTGTATGCCCATTTTAACATGCTGTTTTATAATGGTATCATATCTTCTCACCATTCTCTAGCTCAAATTTGCTGATTTTAGAAGTTGGATCTGAAGAAAAGTGTTGTTAGCTGAACCAATGTTTTATGGTTTGACATTTTGATCTTATTCTAGTTTGCTTTCCGAACTGAAGATGGTGATTTCTGGTTTGTTTGCCTCGTTCAAATTAATAAGAGTAAAGGATATCCATAGCAAAGTGTATTCTATGCAGTTGGGGAAGATTTTACCAGAAATATGGAAGTCAATCTGCAGTCTTCTTCCTCAAGTAATTCTCATGGGGTCATCACTCTTCTCATCGTATGAATGAGAGTGAGACTATATTGTACCATGAAACCCCAGTACAAATGTACTGGAATACATGTGAAAGCTTGTGATTGGTTGTGTGCCTAGTGTACTTTTATTTGTACATAAAATTCTGGAGTTCATTTTTCCTTCTTTACTTGCGATTTCTTTTAAAATCCCATTGCTGTGGCTGTCTATCAGTAAGTTTTATCCATCACTTCTGTTTCAGGAAAATCTACCCCACTTTCTTCTTCCGTAAAGAGAGTTGGGAGTCTGATCAGACCAACTTCTCCGAAGTCTCCTGTTGCTAGTGCTAGTGCCTTTGAGAGCTTGGAAGGATCAGATGATGAAGATAACATGACTGACAATGCTAATCTAGAGACGACTTATCTCCATACGAATGGAAATGCCGTGAGTTCTCCTTGGACTTGTGGGCGAGTGCTCATTTACTTTCATTTCTGAATTTATACTTTTATCTAGTGTAAATAGCTAGCTCCTTTCTCTTTGAGTCAACATATGCCCATTGCTGATGGTGAAATTGGAAGTGTAGGAATGAGTATGTATATTGTGCATCTCCAGAATTTGCATTCTTCCTTTGTGCTAAGAGGACCTTGTCACCAAAAAAAGACTCTGATTAGGAATAAGAATTCAATATTGCTCTATTGCGCGCTTTATTATTTTTCATGTCGTCAAAGGTTTTCTTCGATAATCAAAGCTCTCAGATTTTGTATTAAATATCACCATTGCAGGGACCAGATAGTAAAAGCTTGTTGCCAAATGGTGAGCAAATACCCATGGCGGCGTCAAGCATGATTAGGTCTCATAGTGTATCTGGAGACCTGCATGGTGTTCAGCCAGATCCTATTGCCGCTGATATATTGAGGAAGGAGCCGGAGCACGAGACATTTGTACGGCTGAAAATCAGTCCAAATGGTATCTTCTTTATACTTTGTTAAAACATCTTATGCTGATCTTGTTTCATCTCAACTTCTGATCATAAGAGGAGTTAGTCGGCTCGGAACTTGTATGCTAGGATAAAAAAGTTCATCAAGATGAATGTCTTGAACAACCCAGAAAAGCATTCTAACACCATCAATTGAAAAAAATCTTTTCAAGACTTCCTTGCTTATCAAGAAGGGTACCTCTTCTTGTCATACATCATATGGTAATTGAACTATCATTAATTGCTTTGAGTACTCACTTTGATGGAGTCATCTGCAATGCCTTTGTATGCCACATTTTAGTTCAGCCAATTCCTGTGTCTTTTGGACCAAAAAAAAAAAAAAATTCCTGTGTCTTTACAAAACTTCTGCCTATCCAAGGGATGTTGCTACTGTCGTTTGACATGCCAATGTCATGTCTCTCCATTCTGATAATTGTTTTCTAATTTTCCTTTTGTCTCTTGAAAGTTGATGGGAATGTAGTCATAGTTTTTGAAGACAATGTATCTGCATATGGAATGTTATTGCTGGTGGTTTAAATTTTTCAACCATTTCATTTTTATTTTTGCCAGAGGCACCGGCAGCTGATGAAGTTGATTCCTATAGGGTTCTTCAAGAATGCCTTGAGTTACGAAAACGGTATGTATTCAGGGAATCGATTGCTCCATGGGAAAAGGAAGTCATATCTGACCCCAGCACACCAAAGCCTAATCCTGCGCCGTTTTCTTACACTTCAGTGGGAAAATCTGATGTGAGCCACCAATAAGCTGTGAATTTTGCAATTTGGATACCCTTAGTTTATTCAGTTGAGATGAAGCTTATAGTTCTCTTTCATGACGTTCGCTTTTGCTGCAGCATTATTTCGAAATGCAAGATGGAGTTGTTCATGTCTACCTGAATAAAGAATGTGAGAGAGTTTCTCATTGCTATTGATCTTCTTCTTTCCATGATGAAAAAACTTCTGTCTATTACTACCATTTTAAGGACTCTTCCTTCTGTTTAGAATTCATGCATGTTTGATCTCTTTTCTTCCTCAGCAAAGGAAGAGCTTTTCCCTGTTGCCGGTGCAACAACCTTCTTCACGGATCTACACAACATACTTCGAGTTATAGCATTAGGAAATGTCAGAACTTTGTGCCATCATCGGCTAGTTCTTCTAGAGCAAGTATGTCGTTCTCCTTTTACATTTGGTAATTTTTTTCCCCAAAAATTCTAATGATCATTAGTTTTATGACAAACCTTCACTTGGGTACTGTGCAGAAATTTAATCTTCACTTGATGCTTAATGCGGACAGGGAATTTATCGCTCAGAAAAGTGCTCCACACCGTGACTTTTATAACGTCAGAAAAGTTGATACTCATGTTCATCATTCGGCATGCATGAATCAGAAACATCTTTTAAGATTCATAAAGTCAAAGTTGAGGAAAGAGCCTGATGAGGTATCAATTTGTTGTCACGCCTTACATTGTTGGTGCTATGCATGAGTAGATATCCTTGAGCATGTGCTGTATGTCTTTGATGGACATGGATTGGAAAGTTGTGCCGCACTATGATTTGATACAGATTTACCTCTGTGACTGGTGGAATGATCTAAGTTGTGGTTTTAGAAAGCTGGCTTCTTATTATGAAGCCTTTAAAGCTTGTGGCATTTTGTGGATTTTTACATACCATTTGCGTTGAACATATCAATATGAGTAATGACTGTCCCATCTACGAATAGAAGATAAAAATGGTCGCATAAATCGGGCAATTCTTCCTGCATACATGCATGTCATCTATAAGTTCTTTGTAAGTGTAGATCTTTGAGGTCAGCAAGTTGCTCTTGGTTGTGTGAAGTACCGGATATGAACAAGCCTAGGCATAGAAAAAGTTATTCTTGACTGGGACACATTACCGTGCAAAAATGTGAGGAAAAATGCCGTTTTGAAGTCAGATGCATTAATGTCTTTGGATGGTCTTCTTGATTCTGTATTGTTACCAACTTAGAAGAATTGAAATTATACCAAAAAGAGGAGAAATTTTTATTATTAATTAGTAGGAAGAAATTGAAAGTTTCCTTAAATTAATTACTCTGTGATAATGAATTGATCAATGAGCATGGAATATCAAGTGACTGGCTGTCTTTTTGTTTTCAGGTCGTAATTTTCCGTGATGGGACATATCTTACCTTATATGAAGTTTTTGAGAGCTTAGATTTATCAGGGTAATGAATTTCTTCTCCTGCTCTTATAATTATCCATCTAAAATTGGTTCATGTAATCGTAAAGTCCAGGTATAATGCTCCTTTCTTGTATTTTTTTTACTAGGTATGATCTGAATGTTGATCTTCTGGATGTTCATGCTGACAAGAGCACATTCCATCGCTTTGATAAGTTTAATCTCAAGTATAACCCTTGTGGTCAAAGTAGGCTGCGAGAGATATTCCTAAAACAGGATAACCTCATCCAAGGTATGTCCTATATGATCATGTTCGGCCAAAGTGCTTGATTCTTGTTGGCAAAGAACCACTTAAAAATAGCTCTTATAGATAGTGGTTTTCTTTGGATATATAATGAAGGATTTTATTTAAATGAAAATCTAGTTATGTGCAAGAACAGGAGGAGAGAAGAAACAAACAAAAGTAAAACGTTAAAATACTAGACAGAATCGAAGCAAGATTACCCAAGTTGAATACACGAGTACAAAACAGAAATTGTGCAACATTCCTCGAGCAATTTTTTGTTATGGTCTTTCCTACTGCATCACATAAGACAAAGTAGTGAAATGTTTTTAAGATTTCTTGGAGATTTGAGTATTGCCTATAGGCACTTCTATAGTAAAACAGCTGGATTGCATTTACTGGCATGATCCGAACCACTTTTGATAAGCTGAAGAAGTAATTCCATAAGTTGAGGGACACACGAAGGAAGAGATGATCAATAGATACATCTGAAGTTTGCACATATAATACTAATCCTTAAGGACGAAATTTCATTTTTGGAGATTCTCAATGGTAAGCTTGTTAATATATGCTACAATTCAATAGAGGAAAGAAATCCTTTAAGGATTACGGAGCCAAATTTTTTTTGAGGGGAAAAGGGCGAAGGGAGAAACCCCTAAGATATTTATTAGTAAACATCTTTCTATCTACTGGATATCACACCATCTTGTCCTCCAAAAAACCGCGGACCTCTTTTTGAATAAAAAAGAGCTAGGGAGGAATACATAGATGATAGCTTCTGATCATTTAGTTCATGTGAAAATCAGATTCAAATGAATGAAATACCCTCCAAAATGAGCATGTTTGGGTCGACTTTTAAATTTTTCACTTTTACTTTTTTTCTCATTTTTTAGTAGTGTTTAGAATTTGGCATTGATTTGATTTCTTATGTGGACCCAAACCATACAATTATTGACATATCGAGTCATTTATAGTTTTTCAAATATTCTGAAAATTTATTTTTTTCCAGATTATTGGAGTGAGAGGAAAAACCCATTTTCTTATACCAAAACAGACCTTCGGTAATAAAACCATTTCACTGTTGTTGGCTGCTAAAGAAAATAAACTAGGAAAAAGAGATTTAAGAGGTGCTTCACTACACTGCATCTCATGCCAGAAACAAACTCTTCTACCTTCTCCAAATTCAAACTCAATCTGTTTGGACGAGCTCCTTCCTTTTCTTAGGAATTTCCCAACACAAACTCTATAAGTTCAAGAGACTTCCTTGGTGCACCAACCATAGAAGATATATATGTGGAATTTTTTTAATTTTTTGCATGTTACGGGATGTGTTTGACGTTAAGACATTTAGCACTTTGTGGAAGTTGACCGAAGTGCAAAGAATACAATATTCATTACGTGTTTGAGAAACATTTATGGGACTGTAAATGTGTTTGAGAAGATAACGTGGTAAGCGTCTTCGCAAGTTAATTTAGGAAGGATTTTGAGAGAAAAGAAATGCAGTGGTTCAAGAAAAGTTTCAATTTCAAGATGAAACTAAAGCATAAGGGGTAGTCTAACCAACCAAATAATTATGAACTTTTAAGTTGTCCAATTCCAGAAAGCTTAAAGTAATGTAAAAACTGCGAGATCCATTATGACATTGAATTGAATGAAATGGTGTAAAATGATTTATGCCATCCACTTCAATCAGCAGGATAAAATTTGGTTTTTTGTTTTATATATAATGGCAAGCACATAATGTAGTGTGTTCGATGTTTTAGTTTGGTTCAGATGGGAAAAATTGAACAGTAGTGATAATGTGGATCGGAGAATTACGAGGAAACACAAATGCGACAAAGGCGTACTCACCAGCTAAGGATCCACCCTAGGATACAGAGCATACAACTCACCACTCAATGGAATCCACCAAAGAGATAAAGTTTAGTGTTACTCCTAATCCAAGAGATCAATTAGATCAAATCTGAAATTTTTTTAATTAAAATACTCTAACCCTCAAGGAAACCTTAGAGGAGTTTTAATAGACTCAATTTGGAAAGACACTCCAAGCGTAGGCATCTTCTTTCTCTCTTTAGTTTCCCAGACATGACCAACAATCCCTAGAGAAAAGGTCAAATGAACGATAATTGACAATTCACATTAACAACATTATATCGTCAAGAAATGAATGAATTCATGATCGCAGAAAGCAAAAATGTTTTTTAACTTTGAAACATAGTTTTACTTAGAATAAAGACAGTTCTTATTTTTACTGATTCAAAAGTATACGGGAGATAACATAACTAATTTCTTTTTGGAAACTTAGATAAATATGGCATGTGAAGGAGAAAGATAGTGAGATTATTCTTAATGTTAATTGTAAATAGTGAATCAAATCTTCTGATCTAAGGGTAGTATGGTCTGTTAACATAAATTTAGCCAAAAAGGGTGCTGCTCTGTTGCAAACTAATTGTATCATCTCTTCATGCTGGATAGGCCGTTTCCTTGCTGAGCTGACGAAACAAGTATTTTCTGACCTTGAAGCAAGTAAATATCAGGTTAATCTCACCTTCCTTTTGAGATGTATCTTTTCATAGTACATCTTAGATTTAAGTCTTCTCGGATCTTTGGTTCTATCACGGCCAGAAGAAAATTACAATTTGGATGCTGCTTCGCTGATCCTTCTTTCCCCTCTTTCTGAGAAGGCCGAATACACAGTCACACAGTCCCTCGCTCATGCACCCCCGATATGCACATATGCATCCACACATGCTAGTGTTTTCTATTGTGATCCTCTTTCTCGCCAATGCATTCGCATATGCACATTTATGCTTATTCACCCACCCACTCAGACTGATTCTTCACTTCCTTTTGTTTTTCCCACGACTAAGAGCATAATAGCCCTTTTCCTTTTATGTTGGCTTTGCTTCATATCAGGGCGCATCTTGAATGGCTAAGCATGCTTTTTTTGTCTTTCCGTTCATTCAGATGGCTGAGTACAGGATATCGATATATGGTAGAAAAATGAGTGAATGGGATCAAATGGCTAGCTGGATAGTGAACAATGAATTATACAGCGAGAATGTTGTATGGTTAATTCAGGTAGTCTCCTTCACTCCGATGCCAACTTTCATTTTGAAGTGTCTTTCCGTTCTTGCTGGTATTATTTTGTCTTTCAATAGTCATAGATTTTCTCTGTCATTGGGCGAGTGAATAGGGACCCTTTTGACATCTTATGTTTACCTTTTCTGGACAGCATTACCTTTGTTGTGTTTGATCCCACTTGTCAATACTACATGACACATGGTCATTTTAACTTTGTTGTGTTTAGTCTCCCTTGTGAATACTAAATGACACCCTTGGTAAATGTTGAGCTTGCTTTGGACCCTAAAAGGTACATGTTGGTAGAAGAATTAGTTGTATGATGGGCATGGAAAGAAAAATTAAGAAGAGTAACAGTGTATGGTTTCTTAGAGATGCTATTGCCTTACATGGTTACCGGAAGTTGTCTTGCCATTTTTAATGGCCTTTGAACTTCTTTTTTTGTTGACGTTAATGGGCTTATCTTCACTTCCTAATCTTTGTTTCCAGCTTCCACGGCTGTACAACGTGTACAAAGAAATGGGGATTGTGACATCTTTTCAGAACATCCTTGACAATATTTTCATACCCCTCTTTGAGGTTACAATTGATCCAGATTCACATCCACAGCTACATGTTTTCCTTAAACAGGTACTAAAGGTGTATGTGTTTTACTGAATGTGGTATGGAAGTTCCTGAATTTCCTCCATTTATCCTAGTATTCCTTTAGGCACTCGCTGAACTTATCCCTTTCAGGTTGTTGGCTTGGATTTGGTGGATGATGAAAGCAAGCCTGAAAGGCGCCCGACAAAACATATGCCCACACCTGATCAATGGACTAATGTATTCAATCCAGCATTTTCGTACTATGCTTACTATTGTTACGCTAATCTCTACACCTTGAACAAGGTTTGTACATTTTTTCTTGGTCCTCTTTTTTTCTGATGTGCTCATTACTCCTACTTTGATACGAGAAACGAAGGATAAAAACAACCACACGTTTTTTCTAGAGCCATGATTCACTGGAATAGTTGCAAAGATCAAGGGATTATGTGAAGAGGTTTTGATGCATTTCTTCTGGATGGTCGAGTCCTCATCTAAAGCTTACCCTGCAAACTGGTAGTTGGTTCATGAACTAAGAAGAAGATTTCAAAATACTTTCACCAATTAAGACACAACAACACTACTAGTGGTGACTCGCTTATTATTTGTAGAATAGCCCCTCTTTATCTTTCAAGTTATCACAGACTTGTGTCTCTTAGGAGTTTTTTCAACATCGTGTACATTCAAAATATTAGAGCTGGTAATAACATAACCTTTGATAGTTTTCATGTTGGAAAGTCCAACCCAAAAGCTTAAGCTATTAGGTGGAGGGAGACCACATGAATATAAAGAGCATTTAGGAGCCGTTGTCAATCGATGTGAGATAATACTTCAACAACCCCACTCACGTGCAAGCCGGATTACGAGCAGCACGTGAAATTTTGACTGCGCACATTCACATGGAATTTTTACCACGCACATTCGCGAAAGGGATAGCATTGGCTCTGATACCATGTTAAAAATTCCAACCTAAAAGCTTAAGCTATTAGGTGGAGGGAGACCACATGAATATAAAGACCATTTAGGATCCGTTGTCAATCGATGTGAGTTAATACTTCAACATTTCATTATCTAGATTTAGACATTTCTGTTGCAATTTTTTTTGTTGAGCTCTTGTTTCTTTCGAGTTTTCCTCTTGACTTGGCAAATTAAAGATTAAAAGTTTGTTGACTTTTGGTCTCAAGTGCTGACCTGCTACACTTTTTTCCAGCTTCGGGAGTTGAAGGGAATGACAACTATAAGATTTCGTCCACATTCGGGAGAGGTACTCATGGTCCATTCTGACTGTTTCGAAACACATCTTCTAGATACCTTACTTGTGCTAATATTTACAGGCTGGTGACATTGATCACCTTGCTGCAACATTTCTTACTTCTCACAACATTGCACATGGGATCAATTTGAGAAAGTCTCCCGTACTCCAGTATCTGTATTATCTTGCACAAGTGAGTAGCACTGTTGAATTTATCTGCCGATACTATTTATTTGTTGCCATCATCTGCCAATACGAAATTTGTACCTTATGTGTTTCACTGGTATTTGTTCAGATCGGTCTGGCCATGTCTCCTCTGAGCAACAATTCTTTATTTCTAGACTATCACAGAAATCCATTTCAACTGTTTTTCCTAAGGGGTTTAAATGTGTCTCTTTCCACGGATGATCCACTTCAGATCCACCTCACTAAAGAACCTTTGGTTGAAGAGTACAGCATAGCTGCATCAGTGAGTTCTCTTGACCTTTTCCATACCTCTCTTTGAACTTCATGATCTCGTGAAGATAATTGTGCTTGTGAGTGTTGAAATTATACTAATGTTTTGTTTTTGCAGGTTTGGAAATTGAGTTCATGTGATCTATGCGAAATTGCTCGAAATTCTGTACTGCAGTCAGGTTTCTCGCATGCTTTGAAGGTACATGCAAATGCAGATTTATCAAATTTACGAATGTTAAACTAACTGGAAGTTGGTTCCTTACCAAAAAAAAACTAACTGGAAGTTGGTTTAGAGTAGTCTGTATTGATTCCGTTTTACAAAAGTTTGAGGTGCAGCTCCTGTACTTCTCAAATCAACCGGGAAATTCCTTTTAGGGGCATTTGAGATTTCCAAGTTATTACCCGTTATATTCTCAGTTGACTAGGTGTTCTGCAGCATGTGGATGTATGTTGTTTTTAATGATGGAAAATGTGATGTGTGGTTATAAGTTGGATCTGATTCAAACAGTCAAATTTGATTTCAGCATGATGAGCTCATTCTTTATTTTCTTTGTTCAAAAACTTTGCTTTCCACGTGTTTAAATGACTCTCATGCTAAATCTGAATCCAATCAGGAACCATGAACAATTAATTTTTGCTTGTTTCTGATATCAAAAAAGCCACATCGTTGACAACTAAAATGGATGGGTACTTCATGTGCTGGATGACTTTGGAGGAGTTACTAATGAATAATTGTCTGGCATGATTACTTGTTTGCTTACCCAACTCTTTCTATGCACTCCATTCTATGAAGGTTCCTGAAGTCAGTTTGAATGTACTGCCTTCAATCTTCCGCATAAATGAGTTACTGTTGGATTGCATATTTTTGCGGTGATTACTAGGCATCATTTGCTAACGGTGCTTCCTATTGATCCTCTGAATTTATGTTTCAGTCTCATTGGATTGGGAAAGAGTACTACAAGAGGGGAGCAGATGGAAATGATATCCGCAGGACAAATGTGCCTCATATCAGGATTGAATTTCGTGATATGGTATGGGTTTTTGATGCTAGTTTTCTCCCAGTGATTCAAAAAAGCTGCTTCTTTTTCTAATACTCATTTTCCGTTTGTTATCTCTCCTTTTAAAGCTACTCTTTATTGGATTGTTTACTTGTAACAATCGGCTACAACTATGATATATCTGAATAGAAATTCCAAAACAAAGTAAATCAAACATGAACTTCATAGAATTTACAATAAGCTTCTGTGGTAAATGAAAGGTATCTGTGTTGGAGAAACAAGGTCTGCATGAATAGACTTGCGCGTTTTCTTTTTAAGTCGAATAGATGGGCCGGATAGCAGGGATTTTGCTTTAACCTCCCGAGTTTTATTGGCACCACTGCTTAAAAGCTTAATCTGCTGAGCTAACATGTTTCTTTTTAAGGGAAACTTCCACCGTTAAAAGTTTGCTACGTGCAACTTAGAGGGTCATCTATTTGGTACTTGATTAAAGTAGATCAAGATGGAAGTAAGTGGAAGCTCATGCAATTGATTACTTTGCAGATCTGGAGAGAGGAAATGCAGCAAGTTTATCTAGGCGAGGCGATCACCCCCGAAGAACTTGACATCAAGTGATTGGAAGGGATATGATATATGTCTTGCATGAATAGTTGGCACAGGATGCTGTGCGAATAAGGTTGGTTTCATCATGATAGATTGTGATATCACTCGATTCATTCATCCTCATAAGTATATGAGCTTTCCATTCCTCTAGCACTAACAGCCCGATTTTGTGCAGAAGTTTTGCTTGCTTTTTTACGATAAACCAAGAGAATTTAACTGAAATTTGCGGACGATCTGAGCCTTGTACCTGAGGATGTCGAGCTTCGCGTGGTGCACGTGCCCCTCTCATATATAGTTTGGAGCCTGCCCTTGGGAAAGGATGGCCATCCTGGGGAAGGATCATTGACTAGAGTTTCTGTAATTTCTGCCATAGAAATAGTACAATTTTCGATATTACACCTGCCAAATTTTGTCCCCTCAAGTTGTCGTGTAAGATGCTGTCATAAACGGCAAGATGCAAAACTGAATGCTTGATGATTTCGGGCATAGTTGCGGTCCTTTTTGGCTACAATTTGGCGTGCTACTTTTGTGTTGTGCCCTCTCTCTCTCTCTCTCTGTGTGTGTGTGTGTCTCTCTCTCTCTCTCTCTCTCTCTCTCTCTCTCTCTCTCTCTCTCTCTCCTCTCTCCCTGGATGTGAACTGCTAATTATTTGATGCTTGGCCACATTTTTTCAATTGTCATGGATGGGCACCTTCAAGTTGCTTGAAATTCTCCACGAGAATTTAGCATTCGAAAACGTCTCCATTTGCGTTTTATTGGGACTGGGCATCACCACAGAGAATCAGATGTGATGTTAGGTGCAACGCCAGTGGCATGGCTTGGCTTTGCCGGATTATCGGTACTGCTGATGATAGATGCAGATAAATCTACTCTCCTCCATTGTGACTAGGGAGGGTGAGCATCGGGGCCAGCCCACAGATTCTCAAGTGAAGCAGTCTGATTCTCAGATGATCTTACAATCGATGGGACCAGAATAGACCCTGACGTGATCAAAATCCCCAGTTTAATCGAATTTTTAGTCTCTTAAAGAGACTAAGCTGCGACTATTATGAGAAGTTGGTAAATACCAATTCATATGGCAAACTGTTAAGTGAGTCCTTCAACCAACGGGTAACATTTACCGCTACATCATACAATATTGGATTCCAGGGTTTCTTATAGCTTGAACTTCCAATGAAGACGTGATTGGTGATCCGAAAATTCGCTGTGACGATTGCAACCTTTTTCCTACAAATTTTCATTTTTGTAGACGGGATCAGCTATTGGGATATCGAGTTCAAGAGGTCTCCTCTCTCTCTCTCTCTCTCTCTCTCAATGACTCTTCCACCCTGTAATTTCTGCCATCAAAACCTCATAACGGCAGTTTAGTTTGTACTCTACAAGAGTGTTATCACAAATAGCATATGCTATGTAGATGTTTCAGGTGGTTACAGTGAAGGGGAAACAGAGGAAGCAACTGCACATAAGTCGGGTAATTGTTGACCGTGACTGGTATGTCAATATGCTAAAAATGAGAGACGAGTTTGCGGTTGAGATCTTCCATTTCTTGTATTTTTTTTTTCTTCTGAAGTTTGGAGGATATCATTCTTGTATTCTGCTTTGTAGTTGGTATTATACGTATTGTCCCGGTGTACGTCAAAGTTCAAAAGCTCTTGTCAAGAATTTGCAATTATCGACTTGTGCAACTACCAAAATTGAAGAAAGATTGAAGAGTTGTTGCTGCTGGGTATCAAACAGAAGTACCTATGAAGCAATGCCAGTCATTTGGTTTTTAGTTTTGATCAATTTAAGCAGGTGCGTTATGTCAATCGAATTCCTAAGGGCACTGCATGCGCGTGTAAAGCTGTTTACTGTCTATTATTGGTTTCTCTGTGCAGAGGATCCTGATGTGCTACAAGGTGATAGATTTAAATAAGAATCAAAGATCCCGACTCTGCTGGTCATATTGTTTGTTCAAAGTAGTAGTAGTAATCTATTGGGGGGGGTATCTAGTAGTCTGAAAATGTGCTTGAAATGTGTTCCAAATGCTGGATGCTCCATTTCCGCAATGAATTTTTGTTTTTTGTTGAAGGGGTCTACGAAACATCGCCTTCATTTCACATCAGGCGAATGCTGTTGAGGGATTTTTACCGTCATCCAAATTGGATTTATCCGAAGATTTCCGATCGCTGCTTTCACTACATGCTTTCGATGGAGTAGGATATTCTGATGAAAGGGCAGAGAGAGATGCTGGTGAAGCTCAGCTGAGCTGAGGATCACATGGAAGAGATTCCACGAGCTTTCCCAAAGAGCTTAGACAAGAAGAGATCTGATGAGCATGTAGATCCCACTGAACCTATCGTCAGGTTCTATTTACGGTCCTCAAAAGATGTCTGATTGGAACTTATTGGGACCTCTCAGTTTTTATGATCATGTTCTATTGCTCTTCTCTAAATTAAAATCTCGTCATTCTATTACGATTTCTTCTACAGTCGAATCGACTATGCAGCTACATAATGGAAAAATAGGAGACATAACTTTCCAGTACAAGTGGCCAAAAAAAAAACAAAAAAGACAAGAAAGGAAGAGAACTGGTCAAAGCATATTAAGTGGCAAAGGTATGCTTTTAGAATAGACTGGAGATTCATTTGGTGATCCTTATTGTTTTGGTAAATTATGACCGATTTAACCAAAGTTAACTGCAGTTAGTTAACAAAGGATGGAAAGTGGAGCCACACTATGAAACTCGAAGGTACAAACTTGGTACTTTCGAATTAGAGGATGATAAGTGAATAATAGGATGAAAAGTGAGGATGATTTTCAGTATTTCCCTAATTCATATGATACGAATTTCTAAAATTTCGTTACAGACTATGCTTTGTCCAGGCCAAAGAGCTGTCAAATACTTCTCAGCCGCACAGAACAAGTAGCAAAGCATCTTGTGCTCGGCACAGCCACCATAAACCCATCATGACGTTAAGGCGTCCCTGTAGTCCCGTTCATCGGATAATTCAATGAACAGCCAAAACACATAAGGATATCGCTTCTACCAACAGTTGAACGCGAACATATTCTTCCTCTTAATTGTATGGAAAAGATAAAAGTCCATAAGTTCCACAGACATCTCTACTCTTACAAAAGAAATGTTCTCGAGGCGTCAGTATCCCCAACAACGGAGCAAACAACTCGACAACCAAATCGGTATCAAAGCAGCCATTAGTCAGAAGACAGAAACTAACAAATGATGCAAGCAACATTCGCTGCCGTGCCTGAAAGAAACTCTTCGAGTTAACCCGTGTTCGCTACCCAAAAGAATAATTTACTTTTGCTTTTTGTATTGCTTTATTTCATTGATCACGCCATCTGTAAGTGCATCGACATCATTATTCTTGCCGAAAAATTTCACAAAATTCATATCTGGACCCATCAAGTACCTGCAAAAAAGCTATAATGAGGTCCAGCAAAAAATCAATCCATTTTAAGCACTCCCAAGAAAAATGAGTGGGGTGAGAGATATGCAAAGGCATCGACAGTGATTATTCAACTTCGATGATATGAAGAAGATCTGATAATATCAAGTCACACAGAAAAATCTGTTTAAAATTTACTACATGCTGATCTCACTGCAGTAGTAACCACAGATAAAACAAGTAAGCAGCCAGATTGAATAACAAATGCAGGAACAGTAATACATACATGACTATTGAGTGATCGACAAGATAATCCGAGTCTTCCTCTGCCGTTTTCATATAGTAAACTCGATATGCACGAGCAACTTTTTTTATCTCATCTGGAGTACCGGTCAAGCCAATTAAATTTGGATGGAACTCTGCAACAGAAGTACCATACCATAGAATTAAACTATGCTCTCCAACGTTACTAAGTTAACCACTTTATCTGAAAGGAAAGAAATATTTCCAGCATTGATGCAACACCTTTGACATATTCATGGACCTGCTCGACAGTATCTCTCTCAGGATCAACAGAAATAAAGACAGGCACGATGTTGAACCCTGCTTTTTCTTCTGCAGGCATCAAAGAAGAAACCTTGATGTATGATAATCAGTAGAAAATATACTTAAACAAACTTAAAATATTCAAAATCTTAAAAGGCATGGTATGTTTGGCATTTTGAATACCGACAAATAATTCAAGAGTTTCCCTTAAGCAAATTCTGACCACAGACTAAGCATTCTTCGGCACTAAAAAGCAAATGTGCAGTACCCAAGAAGATTTGTGATTTACAAATTATGTAAAAGAACTAAGGGCGTGAAAATATGTAGAACAGATAGTGAGCAGTCAACGTAGCAGGGCAATAAAAGCACCAAAAGTCATCTGAAGTCAGGTTTTTAATCCAAAAAAATACTGTTTCAATCCAAGATAGGGTGTGACATATCAAATGACACCAATATGATGTTCCCTCTGTAATATGAAAGCTACCGAAGCACAAGCACAAGAAATCATCAGTAGCTTACTTATTTTATCAACTGCAGCTGCCAGCTTCAGTAGCTCATCCGGACAGATGTCGGGGCAGTGAGTAAAACCAAAATAGATCATCGTCCATCTCCCCAAGAAGTCCTTTTCAGTTACATTCTTCCCCTTATCATTAATAAGATTAAATGGCCCACCAATTGCAGCTTTGCCAACAGAAGGTCCTTGTTTGACTGCTTTTGAAGCATTACTTATATCTGCAACAATAAAACTTTGATAAGGAAGAAAAAAATGCAACAGCAGATGTAAGGATCAAAATAATTATCACATTCGACAAGGACATCTACTCAAATTAAAAAGTTAAAACTCCTTCTAAGTTGAAAGCTTGGCTGACGATTCTTGACAAATATGCACAATTAATGAAGACCACATGGCTCTTTCTTTTCGTTTATCTCACTCAGCTACCATGTCAACACCCTAATCCTTTACCGAGACTCTTTAAGTAATTCCTAAATCGTATCAACCAGCCTCAGACAATACAATAAACAACTAAGCAGCCAGAGGAATGTGCATATGCACCAAATCTACATGATATATTATCCAGATAACAGTGTCCACCACAATGAGACAAAAACAGTAACAAAAATGTAGGGCTACTCCATGCAATAATTACAAGAGATGGCTAATACATTTATGTAAGTTCACAATGCAAGGGGGCTACCTATAATATTTTTTCATAGGCATCATCATTTAAGGCTTTCACATCATCACTCTGTCCAAAGTCATATATAAGAGATGTACTTATCCTAGAATTATTAGCATCAGAAGTTGAAAATATGTATATAAAAGCCAATCTTCTTAAACAATGTAAGTATAACCAATAACAATCGGGTCGCATAACTCTTGAGTCCGGAATTTCACACACACACACACACACACACACACACACACACACACACACAACCCCCCTCCACAAACCCTCCCTCCAACCAAATCTAAGTGTCTAATGTTCCGTGTCCTCCACATCAGAAAACCCTCACACAGGAAAGCCTCAAGTAATTAAAAAGATCCACCCAAAAAATTAAGGGTGAACCAAATAAAAAAGAGGTGTCCGTGTAAAAGTAAACAATTAAAGAGAATGTAATTCTAGTCTTGCTAGGTAAGCTGAAATTAGAAGTAAAAGAATAACAAGAAAAGTAGTTATATATGTGGAAATCGCATCTTCAAGAGGCATATTAAATCTGCAATCCAATATTTCCTGCGACTAAAGCAAAAACAAGTTATCTTCATTAAAGCATCATAAGATTATTTAGAAGAAAGCCAAAATGAGTTCTCTTTTCTTCTCAAGCATGTCAAAATAAAGATGCAACATAAAAGAATAAAAGGAAGAGGGGCAGCCTCTTCTCCTCTCTTCTCATAAAAGCATCGTAAGGTTATTTAGAAGAAAGCCAAAATGAGTTCTCTTCTCTTCTCAAGCATGTCAAAATAAAGATGCAACATAAAGGAATAAAAGGAAGAGGGGCAGCCTGTTCAGCATAAATATAATCAGTGCGCAGATCACCCTGGTATTGATCAATGCCAGCAAACAAACAAAGTTCTATCATGTGTTCTGCATATTTTGTACATTTATGAGGAGATAAAGAGAACAAAGCGTCACTATTACTCTGGTGCGAAAACAATACTCGGAATTTTTAAAACAACTGTCGCATCTTATTATGAATACCTAAAATCCTCTAGAAATAACAGCAAATTGGTTAGGAATAAACTTAAATTTGGGAGAGAAGGCAGATATAAGTAAAGAAATGAAAAAATAACCACCGAAAGCCCTCATATCATATCTGATATTTTGTTAAACAGAGAAGATATAAAGAAATAGGATTAAGTTAGCCGGTAAATACATGCTCGACTAAATCAGTGAAATTGCATTAACATCAATATGCAATTAAAGTTCCATTTGCCGTATGGGAGCATGCCGAGAAAATTCCATCACGGGAAAAGATCATACGATCGCGAGAAAACAAACACTTTGCACATCAGCAGAAGCAAAAATCGACTTTGAGAAACAAATCCCACTACCAGACCCACGAGAATATACATAAGTACCTACTCACCATAGTAATCTACCTTCGATATGCTGTTTCTTTTCCTTGTCATAGTAAAAGATCAATCCTGCTCCAGTCGCAACCAACAGAAGAAAACTCAACCACGAAACAGGCTGCGAAGAACCGCACAATCACGCGTCTCGTCATTTAACAACGGCATGTACTCGAATAATCTCTCTACACTAGAAATTCTAAACAACATGAAGTAGAAAAAAGAGCGCAGAATATTACCCCTCCGCGCACAGGTTTGCCGGCATCGCCGCTTCGATTGGATCCTCCGGATTTCTCGTCCCCTCCACGAGTGGCCTCGGCGGGAGCTTTCGCCTCCGAATCTCCAGAACCAACAGCAGCTGCACTCGCGGCGGTCGAGAGGCACCTCGCGTACAACCGCAGCGACTTCACTCCAACGCCCGCAGGCACGAGCTGAAAGAAGGCAAAACGCAAAGAGCGGAATAACATAACCGAAGAACACAACGAGCAGCCAAAGCAAATCCGAAAGAAGAAGAGCGCGATCAAATCGAAATGATCGAAGCTAGCAACGCTAGCGAGCTTCGAATCAGCACTCATCGCTCGAGATCTGCTCCCACATCTTATACGAGCAAAACAAAGTCGAATACATTCCGAGACGAAGAGAGCATCAACCGAGACGGGGAGATTTCGAACACGAACCGGACGGAGGATCGGAGAGGATGGGCTCCGGACAGCCCCGGGCGGCGGCGGCGATGGCTCCGCGGGCCTGCCCGGCGGGTGGAGGCACCGCCGCGCGAGGCGGAGGCGGCTCGTGCTCCGGGATAGGATCGTCGCCATTGGAGAGAGCTTGAGGAGGAGGAGGAGGAGGATCGGAGGAGAGTTTCGAATGGCGATCGAGCTTGTTAAACCCTCCCCCCCACATCTCTGGGTTTGGAGAGGAGGACGAAGGAACGGAAGGGAGGAAGTTGTGGGCCTCTCGATGGGCCTCGTAAATGGGCTTGGGCCCACGTTCGACGGTTGGAAGCCCATTTGTTGCATTTTGCCTTAAGCCCAACAAAAAAGAGAAGGGGGAGAAAGATCATTCTGCTAAATGGCTTTTTTTGTCCGTGCACGCTTTGTTGACCGTGCTTAATAAGACCAAGAATTCGATTTGTAAAATATTAATTATCCATATTATCGAGATAATTGCTGCATTGGAAAATCGAGGATGTCTTCATATTTTGGGTCATGTAGATTGCTTGAATATCGCTGTTCGAGAAGTGGTAGAATTGCAGAAAACGCTACATATGGATGTTACCTTGCCCCTATCTGGTTTGCAACAGAGGCAGTCGACTTGATAACTTTCGAGTGTTTTTCACGCGTAATGTCTTCTTAGCCGCGGAAAAATGACCATTCACTCCGTGCAACTCTCCGTGTTTCATGGAGTCAAATGCTGATACAGACATTCAATATGTGTTAACTTTTACTGCAGCTAAAATACTAATCTTCGTGGAGTATTAAGACCAATTTCAAACCCGTTGTTTAGATGTACAAATGCTAGCCATAGACTTGGAAAAATTAAATTGGTTACAATTTTGACGAAACAGGTTCAGAAATCTTAATTGTATACATATGGGGCTAATGTTGAGAATTTTTAAGACTGCTCCTTCTGTCCCAAACTATTATGAGACTTATCCAACAAGAGTAGTGACAGAATTATAGCACCAGTCGGAATATTAAGTTGGAGTCAACTGATGCAGGAGCTTCGTGCAACTCAGTGCAAGGAAAATCCCATGTTTTGACATTCAAAATACTTACTCTTGTCAATCTGCGATGGCCAGTAAAATATCACATCCTATGGTAAAAGAGAATCACACATCCAGGATGAACTTGGAACAGAACCAACCAGCAAAAAAAAATGTACAAGCAGCTGTGGAGATTGGCTGAAAAGGTAATGTATGGTTAAAGAAGACTTTGAAGTACACTTAACAACTGCATACAAAGCGTACTGTATCGCCATTCCATTGAGATTTTGAAGGAAAATAATCAGAGGTTTAGTATATATGCACCAAATTAAGTCAGTGCTCTAACATTAGACACTACAAACAGGGCTAGACTGGCTTGTCTGAGTAGATTCAGATCACTTTGCCGTTAGCGTTGTCATTGCGACGTATCTGCTTCAAGTAAAGTTTCCTTAGAGGAAATCAATTCTCTGATGCGTAATTCTCCTGGTCCAAGTTCTCAGATCCTCTGCTGCAATTTCAAGTTAAAAAAATCAATGCTTTTCTTAGCAGTACTCAAGGAGGAAAATGATGCAACATCAGAAGTGGAAAAAAAACTATTACCTGGGCTCTGGATGCTTTGTCACAAATTCCATTGTTCCATTTAGGCCTGAGACACAAATTCGCTCATGAATTTTTTTCGTTTGCATCGTTGGAATCATATGTAATTAAGGAGAAGCTTGACTAGTCCAAACCTGAGAGATTCATGTCATTTTCTGAAAGAATTTCTGTAACTGTTCCTGGAGACTCTGACAGACACTGATGAGCCCCCAAATTGTTACCTCTTGATTCAGGAGAAGACCTGTGGACCATAACACTGATCATATATTGCTAAATAATTAACCATACGGACTGTAAAAACTGAAGCCATAGATAAACTTCTTAGCCAAAAATAGAAATAAGCTGAAATACAAGATTCGAGCATTAACATACTCTGAGATTGTTACTGGAGAAGCATCTGATGTTGGCTGGCTAGAAGTAGTCATCCCGTCGTAGTCAAAATCAAAATCAACTAAAAATTCAGAAAATGAAACTCCGAATGCTTCTAAGTTGGGAAAATCTATGTCAAAAATGTCAACGTCACTTTGAGATTGAGATGTCAAAGGATTGTCAGCCTGCTCTTTGCCCAAGCTAGTTGACACATCAGGATTATCAAAATCCAATCTTCCCTTAACATGTTCCCTTCTATGAAGTCTCTTCAAATCTGTCTTGGCTGGTGAGGTAGAAGAAACACAGTGGCTCCTCTCGATCGTGTAAAGGCCACCTTGCTTATAAGGGCTCACTGTAACTCTTTCGTAGGAAACCACAGTGCAGCGAGTTGGGGTGGCCTCTTGAGGTGTAGTATTGTTACTGCAGCCCGCATTTGAAGACACTTCTACCGAGGATGCAGATTTGTCAGTCACAGACGAAATCCCTTGTGGTGGCGTTTTCGGACCAGATGATTTTTTTGGAGTACACGGCAAAGGCTGATTGAACAACCTCTTAACAATACTGGACCCTTGAACCAATGAACCACTGATCACACTTTTCTGGGTTAAGCTCTGCACTGACCCGGAAAGGTTAGCATTTCCTTGATTAGTGCTGCCTTCAATTGACTGTCTAATTATACCTGCAGCTGCAAAAGACTTGGTAGTGAGAACAACTTTGAGATTGATTGTAGAGAAGTAAAAACCGCACTTTTCTTAGAAGCACCTACATTTGTCAAGCGACCTGCTTGAGGATGAAAGAGTGCGAGTTTTCTTTGCCAATGAAGTAGCTTCCGCTGAAGTGTTTGGGCCCTTCCTTTTGCCTGAATATGGTTGACCTCCTGAAGGCAGAGAGCACTTCTCCGGATTTAAACCGACCTTCGAGGACATGGATGGTGGCACAGGGGAGGGCGTATTGTACGCAGGACAACCTGACCACAACAAAACATAAGAAGAAAGACATTAACAGTAGTTCCCCCTCAACAACCATTGACCATTCATCTCCTGGTTTGTCATGCAACGGCTCCATGTCGACTTAGAAGAAACCAAATCTGCAAGTAAAAGAAATCAAGCAATTTTGCAGCATTGATTTATATCCTGAAAGAATCATTGTAATGTAAACTGTTTTGGTGCATTATCAGTTAAATGCCATTACAGCATTCATCGGTTTCATCAAATTCCGATATGAGTAACTATCCAATTGTACACCCCACAAAATTATTCCCCATCATCATAGTAAACTGTTGTTTCATACTCCATTAGAATCGGATCAGTACTAATTTCTATATCGAAAAGTCTCCCATCATCAAGTGTCACAAAATGGTGATCACCAATTCCTTCCATATTAGAAAAGAAGCCTAAAAATCAAACTGACACGGGACCTGCATGATTACTTCCTCAAAAGACAGCCCTCCAATCATTTCCCTCATTTTCTTATTGGTTATATGAATATATCACTCTCACTAGCTGAATCTTGCTAAGCTTTGAAACCCATTCGGCATCCATAGAACAGAAACCGCAATCTCCTAGGCATTTCGAAGTACAATCCCTGTTTTCATCATTGCCCAATCCAGATTTATCGTTCTACATTCAGCAAAACCAGGCCAACCCATGAGAATGCCAGCAAAAATTTGCTAAACAAGAATCCCGCCGCACGAATTACCATCCTGTTAGCCAGAGAAGAGTATTGACGGCCTAAAAAGGGCTCGGCTTTGTACCTGCGGGTGACCCGCTACTCGGGTTAGACGGAGGATGAGCAACCGCCAAATTGGCGACAGGAGGAGCTGGGATTGCCGGCGTGGGCGGACTGCCACAACCGGCACTGGCGTTGTAAGTGCTCATAGCGTCCTGCATACCCTGCAGCAGCGCCTGGATCCTCCATCGCTCCTGCTCCAACTGGACCCTCTCCTGGTCCACCGCCACCTTCTGCTCCTTCAAGCTGATGTACTCGTTCAGCATCGCATCCAACGTCAGCAACCCCTTCGGCGCCTACTCCAACCAACAAAACAAACATTACAAAAAAACAACAAAAACAAAAAAGAACAACACACATCGATCCTCAGATGTACAAGCGCTAGCACGTTCGCCGAGCCGAAGCCGCCACAAACAACGAGCGCGAAACGCACCCTTCGCCCGAGGCGTAAGCGCCGCGACGCGTGAAAGAGAGCGGGAGGAAGGCGAGAGCGCACCTCGTGGAGAGGGGACTTGGCGAGGAGGGAGGAGGCCTCGGCGCGGAAGGCGGAGCGGCTCTGCTTGTAGCCGCTGTCGTGGAGGTAGCGGTCGACGATGAAGGCGATCTGGACCGGCGTGACCTTGCCCTTGCCGACGTTGTCGGCCGGCTTCTTGCCGCCGCCGCCGCCGCCGCCGCCGCGCGGTTGCTTCCCCATCGGCGATGTTGCAGCGCGGAGGGAGCGCGGAGCAGAGAGAGAAAGTTGGAGAGAGAAAGTGCGAGATCTGAGAAAGATGGAGGGGAGGGAGGGAAGCTTTGTAGAGAGAGAAAACGCGGGAGCGTTTTGAAATTTTTTGGGAGGAGCTGCTCGTCGCGGTTATAATTTGCCATGAAATCGAGATGACAAACGCTGTCGTTTCTGCAACATCACCTTCGACGAAACATCTCTGGCTTGCTGATTCAAAATCAAATACACCAACTTTATCTTGAGTGATGATTTTGATCTTGAACTTTTTTTTTTTTTGGTAATCGAGGTGTCCGGGTCAGCTTGCGCGCACTTCGACTATTCCTCGGGGGAGACTAGCACAGCAACCCACCGTCATGGCCCCCCACTTAAATCACAAGTGCTCAACTGGGGAATCGAACCTGAGACCAGTGCGCCTACCCACACAATCCCAAGTACGCCCTAACCAACTGAGCTACCCATGGGTGGGTTGAACTTCTTTTTTGTCTCAATAAAAAGCACCAATTTTTACTCGAATTCAAAATCTGACCCCCGTGATGTGAAATTTTCAAATTGTTCGGGCCAGATTTGGGATTCAAGTGAAAGTTTGTGATTTTTTATGAAACAAAAAAAAAGTTTGGGCCAAAATTGTCACTCAAGATAAAATTGATGCTTTTTTTTCGAAATATGCCCATGTGGTCTCAAAACTCAACCAGTATTTCCTCTTTACACAAATCGATAGATATTCAAGTTTACCCATGTGTTTATATAATCAAGGGTTAATATCACGAGAAACCCCAAACTGGAACACCCGTGACAATTTTACTCTGAACTAATTTTTTGATTACCAAAAACCTCAAACTGGTACATGTGTGATAAATTTTCCCCGAACTATTTTTTTGACGACAAAAAATCCCAAACTAGTATACATGTGACAATTTTACCTCAAACTAATTTTTTGACCACTAAAAACCCCAAACTGGTACACCTGTGACAAATTTAACCTCCGTAAGTTTCCGTTAAATTTTACTGTAAAAATTGCTAAGTTTGATGACACGTAGTACTTGACGGGTGAATCAGTTTGGGGTTTTACCCTCTCTTTGTCACAAGTTTATCAATTTGTGATTTTTCGTGATATTAATCCAATTTAATGAAGGGTAAATTTGTTTTTGACCAAAAAAAAATGATAGGTAAATTTGTCACAAGTGTATCTGTTTAGGGTTTTTTATGGTCAAAAAATTAGTTTGGGGTAAATTTATCACGGGTATACCAGTTTGAGGTTTTTGGTGGTCAAAAAATTAGCTCGGGGTAAAACTGTCGCAGGTGTATCAATTTGAGGTTTTTAGTGGTCAAAAAATAGTTCAGGGTAAATTTGTCATATGTGTACCAGTTTAGAGTTTTTGATGGTCAAAAAAATAGTTCCGGGTAAAATTGTCACAGGTGTACCAGTTTTGGATTTTTCGTGGTATTAACCCTTATAATCAATTACTGTATGCTATGGTTACACTTGCGATATATCTAATCACACTGCATGATAATTTACATTTTGATAATGATACCATGCATGTCGTATTGATAGACGCGGTAAAGAAGAAAGGGGTAAGTGCATTGGAAGCCCTAAAACTTGTCACGAAAGTGTAATTTGAGTCCTAAAACTTTCAAAAAGTGCAATTAAGTCCTAAAACTTGTCAAAGTGATTCGATCAAGTACTTCCGTTGGTTGCATTTTTAAAAAAAATTTAGCACTCGATTGTACTTTCGTGATAAGTTTTAGGATTTAATTTAACTTTTTGAAAGTTTAAGGACTTAATTGCACTTTCATTGACAAGTTTTAAAACTTTCAATACACTCATCCCGGAAAAAAAAAATCCAATTTCCATTTGCAACCTACGTGTTGGCATCAAATGTTTGTCTGCGATGACAAGCACGATTCATTACCACTTGCATCGCCTACACGTTGAAGAGTTTAATGCTACTTTCTATCCTATTCAAAGAAAATTTTCCATCCCTAGTATAGATAAAGGTGAATAAAAAATTCAATATTTTCATATTAGTGTGCATTAGAGGCAACAAATTGATGGAGAGGTGAGGAAAAAGGCAACAAGCCCTAGGTCATATCCAAAGGCGACGGAAAAAAAAATGATTTTATCACGTTTTAGGTCTATCCTTAGATAATGAAATTTATTTTTGTTACCGTAGGTTTAAATTCCCTCCTCAATGGCAACAAAGTTTGATTTTCGTCCCCTAAGTTAGACCTAAAGAGACGAATGTTTGTCTCTGTAAGTTAAAAATTGTTCCATCTTTCGTCGAATCAATGGCGACAAAGCACAAACTTTGTCCCTTAAGTTGGGAAAATTTCGAATAAGGATCCGAAGTGCTCTAATTTTCTCAAATAAGAGCATGAAGTGGACTTTGTGTCAAATAAGAGCCTGAAGTGAACTTATATTCTCAAATAAGGACCTAAAGTGACTATAATAGTTTCAAATAGAGGCCTCACCCCGCCAGCTCCCCGACCAGCTAAATTTTCCAGCCGACCAAGGGCATTTTCGTCCAAAAACAATTTTAACATAAATTTTAGTTAAATTAGATTTAAAATTAAAAAAAAGTTAAAAAAGAAAAAAAGAAAAACAGGGGGCAGGGCTGGTAGCCAGCCCTCCTTGCCTGTGGCTGTCGCCTCGTCGCCAGTGGGGCGGCGACCACAAGCGGGGGTGGCCTCCCCCTTGTTTTTTTTTTTTTTTTTTTAACTTTAGCTTTTTTTTTCATTTTTTTGTTTGTCTTTTATGGAAAAAAACTGAAAAGGAAAAAAAAGAAAAAGAAAATCAAAAAAATTTAAAAGACGAAAATGCCCTTGACTCCGGTGAGGTGAGGCCATTTTTTGAGACTGAGATGGCCACTTCAGACCTTTATTTGAGACAAGGTTCACTTTAGGCCTTTATTTGAGAAAATGAGGGCACTTCGAGTTCTTATCTGACATATGATTTACTTTAGACCCCTATTTAAGAAAATAAGAGCACTTCGAATTCTTATTTGAAATTTTTGCTGTTAAGTTTGACTTAAGGCGACTAGCTTAAGAATTTGTTGTACGTGGTCGATCCTAAGATGACAAGAACTATACTTTGTCGCCTTAGGAGGGTAACCTAAGGCGACAAAAAATGGTGTCTTTTCGGCTTTAGCCGGCTTTCGACTCTATGGCCTTTGGGTAGTTTAATACGTCGACATTTAATTTTATAAAAGAAAATGGGGGTGTATACTTCGTGTACATTATAATGTCATTGTATTAAAATGGGGTGGGTGCTAAGAGCGAATTCATTCTATCGAAATAAGTTCAAGGTGGATTTCTCCCAAAGCAACTATATAATGCATCACAGAGAGCGAGAGAGAGAGAGAGAGAGCGCGCCGTCGCCGCTGTCGCCGTGGGCACCAATGAAGCGGGCGGCCGCTCTCTCTGCATGACCGCCGAACGACACCCCCCGGACCTCGGACGTGAGGTCGGCGAACTTGATTGAAGGCCTTGCGGGAGCGGAGAGAAGAAGCCATTTTTGTCTCTGAAGTTTTCTCAAGTCTCAGAATATGCAGTGTCACGTAATATATAGGACTGCAAAGCAACGAAACTGAATGTTTGAGATCATCTCGCTTTTTGCTTCCGGGAGCAAAACGAAACCGGAACAGCAACGATTCCCGATGGCCTAAACAAGAAGCTTCCGATCAAGATCTTCTGCGACTTTCAGCACGTAAATCACGAATAAGGGATCAGAGAAGATGGCATCTAAAGCAAATCATTCTTGAAGAACACGAAAAAGAAAATGATTTTGGTAAAGTGCCAAAGCACAACTTCATGCTGATGCAACGAGTCAACGACTATGATCATTGAAAGCTCTGAGCTTGGTAGAGTGACCTTCGATGGCTAAAATAGCATGCAAGGATGGCTCTCGAATCCTCATTTGCTAATGTAGTCCTAAATCCTGTGGCGATTAATCCTTCCGGTCAATTTTGGCAGGAAATCGCTGACGAGGTGGCGTATTAGTGCCGGCTGTCCTATTTGGCACTGCCAGCAGCACTGACGTGGGTAATTTTGCTAATTTTTTTTCCATTCTTTTTCTTTTCCTTTTCCTTTTCGTCTTCTTTTCTTTTTCTTTTTTCTTTTTTCCCTTGTACCCTTTGCCGGGCCGGCGAGGGCGGCCCTTGCCAGCCCAAGCACAGGTGTCCCTCGCCCGAGGCTGGTGAGGGCCAGGCGAGGGGAGGCCAGTAACTTCCGCTAGCCATCGACGAGGCTTGGCGATGGCCAACGAAGGTAAAAAGGAAAAAAAGGAAAAAAGAAAAAGAAAGCAAAAGCAAAAGAAAAAGAAGAAGAAAAATTCACATATGTAACCATACCAAAGAAGTACAATTCTTTGGGAGTCCTTTCAAATCATATGTAACCATGTCATGAGTTTCAAGAATACTTCAAAAAATGAACAAGTTAGAATTGGGTTCTTGTGCTTTAAATTTTTTGAAGTCTTAACTTCAACGGTTCAAAGTGCAACCTGACCCACATGTCCACTAGAATGAAGGGATTTAGGCTACTTTGGAACAATTCATTAGTCCTTGATAAAACTACCTTTATAGTCAGACAAAGAATTAGCTTCTGTAACAAGTATATAATACATAAGGAAGGAGAGAGAGAGAGAGAGCTCATCGCCATCGCCGTCGCCATGGCCGTCGCCGCCGCTGTTGCTGTCGCCGTTTGGCACCGATGAAACGGGCTGCTTGTCTTTCTCACGAAAGTCCCATCTGGGAGCATGTTGATCTCAGAGTATGCTCTGCATGCACAGCACCGCAAAGCAACTGAAACTGAGGATTTGAGATCGTCTCGTCTCGCTTTCAGCTCCAATTCCTGATGGCCTAACGGAGAAGCTTCGACCAAGATACTCTGTGATCAGTGAAAAGCTCTGAGCATGGTAGAGTGACCTTCAATGGCTAAAATTAGCATACCAGGAGAATGAGCGAATGGGGTCGAACCCGCCCGAGTCTTTGACTTTTTTGACTTTTGAGAGCGTGAGCGAAGCGTTTGAACAGTCGAGACAGGTTTTGTGGACTCCGGCGAGCACCTCGTTTTGCTTGTATCCCCAAAGGAATACAAGAGGACGAATTTTAACCTACACAAGCTTTACAACATGATTAAGGTGATTGTGTGTGTGCAGATTTTCTGAAGTCTCTTGTCCTGCTTATGATCCGCCATTTTTCATGTTCTGAAACGATCTGTAAACGAGGAGCAAGCTATGTATTAGATTGGGTCTTCTCCACAATCGAAGTTCATATATATAATCTTGTCCAAGAAGATAAAAACCATATGCAAATGGTTTGGTTGATTATTCAACTACATGACCGATTTATCAGAACTCTGCTCTCAGAAGACCTATAAGAAAAGTTAGAAGTCTACTGTACGTCGATAACATGCATGACCAATTGAATCATTTTCCAAAAGGGTGGTCAACACCTAAAGGTCGAAATCTCAGGTGCTTATGAACATATATAATTTAACTTTCGTTGGGGACAAGCATAAATCTGTAATGTCTCTATAAATAGGCATATAGTATCCGATTCCATGTATCGGGAACTCCGGGCAAGCACCAATGGATGCAATCGGCGTAGCGTGACGGATCGGCTCTCTGTTCTTTGGTCAATACCTTGCCTCCACTCTCGCCATAAACCGACACGTGGCCGTCGACCCGGTACTCAGATAGCTGTGTTATGTTGATGAAAGTGACTGAGACCCTCATCTTCTTCACTATGCTGGAAACCACATCAGGCATTCTGTTGCTGCCCCACACTCTCTTGACCTTGACTGCTGGTTTCGTTTCGTTGTAGCATTTGATGCCATTTTTATTGCCCCAGTCTTCGCTTCTGTATAGGCAGAGTACAGAAGTTTTTAGCACGCACAAATGGTCGCGCCGTGCACGTAAAGTTCATGCGATTTAGGGGGAGAGAGAAAGAGAGAGAGAGAGACCTGAAGTGGGTGGGAGACAAAGTAGTGAAGAAGAGACGGGTTCGGTTGGGATCAATGGCGTAGTCGATCCAGTTGGCCCAAGTCTTCAAAGCGAGTCTATATGCCGTCACTCTGTCCAACCCTTCGTACCCTTCTTCTCCATTTGCGAACGATCCCCACCTGCATCTACTATATTAGCAAGTCTTCACACAAAAAGATACAACCCCGCTCTATACGCGTCTGCATCATCTTAGATCGATTGCGTATGAAGAGAAATAGATCATTTTTAGACGAAATCGAATCATTGTTACTCGATGAAGAGAGAGTAACTGGTCATTTTAACTTTTAATGCAAGGGTATTTGTAAAAAACTAAAAGCACGACAAAACTCACTTTTAGCTTGATTATATAGATATAGATATTAGTATGTTTTCGTAATGTTCACACTACTTAATAGCATAGTTTTCACGAAAAACTTGTTAGTATGTTTATATCATTGTGCTCTAATTACACATAGTTTATTGGAGAGGCTGGAAAGAATGAATAGTACAGTGACTTAATCTGGAGACCGCTCATCCACCAAATGTAGGAATTGAACACCAGGAGGTCCACCCCTTTCCAGTTTTCGGCGTGCTTGGAGATCGAATCGATGTGCAATATTCTCTTATCTGGGTCCGAAATGATGTATTGATCCGTGTTCGATTCCACCAGAAATGGCGCCCAGTAGAACTCGATCGTTGTGTTATATTCCTAAGATGCAAAGATATGTTGCATGAGATGAAAATCTTATGCCAGACCACTGATTTAACCTAGGAAAGAGGAAAAAGTAGAATGGCTGTGAAATTGAGCTCACTGGACTAATGATCGATTGCCTTCGTTTAGGAAATTACCTTGGCTCTGAAGACTAAGTGAGAGCGAGAGCGAGAGTGACTGAGGGACTTTTGGTCCTTTGGTATGATGGATTGCACCATGCAAACGAAGGACATCCACTGGCCTCTCTGTATGGAGTCCCCAACAAACATTAGCCTCTTCCCTCGAAGCTTCTTCAGAGCAACTCCTGGCTTAAATCTGCAAATTACAGTAATTGGCATAGATGAGAGAAAAGGAATCACATGAATAAAATGCCTCAACAATTTACATACATAGCTTAGCTATGGATTCTAGTGGGTTGTACATGGTTCTTTTTCCCCTCCACGACAATCGACTTGCGATCTATACCCGACGCAAGCATGTTCAGAATGAACTAGATTGTATGTGCATCGAGTCAACACATTTACTTTTGCACACAAGTGCTAGACTTGCACGAGAGCATTCGAAAATGACCCAAAGAAAAAGAGAAATCGGAGGTATCATTGGATTTATGTGAGAGTAATAACCAACCAAGCAAACTAACTAATATGTCACTGGCCAAAAAGAAAACCAAGTGAATTCTCAACTGACTTGGGCAAGTAGCAATCATCTGGTTGCCATTCCCAATGAAGATAATCCGAATCAAGCCGTCCATTTCTTTTGCAGGTCACTTGCTTCTCCAGATAAGCGCAGCTCCGTTCCGAGTAGAGAGGCCTGAGTGAAGCATTGAACAACCACTTGCCTCTCGCTGTGTCATTGCACTCTTCCGGGTTGAACTCGGACCGGCCGTCGCCGTCGATCTCGGGTCTATATTCTCCACTTCCAACCCCTGCATCAATGGGACACAAATTGTTAGCTAAAAAATTCTCGTGTGTATGGGGGAGAGCGAGAGAGCGAGACTTAACTGTATTTAGGGATAGCATCTCTGTTGGTGCAGGATATGAGTCGGAAGATGGAGAAGGAAGAGAGAGAAAAGACCTTCTCTGTGTATAAGAGAGCTATAAGTGCACAAGTGCATGTCAGGACATAGACTACAGATAAAGGGATGTTTCCTCTGTATGACTTCAGTTTGCTCAGGGTTAGAATGAATGACAACATTGTATCTCAGAGAGAGAGAGAAGAAAAAGAAGAAGAAGAAGAAGAAGAAGAAGAAGAAAAAGATGATGATGATGATGATGATGATGATGGTGATGGTGATGGTGATGATGAACTTGGGATCATGAGAGAGAGAAGGAGATAATGGATGATATATATATTTTCTGGGGTTCGCTTACAAGAGTAGGAGTGAAGTTAAAGCAATGCAGTTGCATGGGATTCGACCTTCTAGGATGTTGTCCTTTCAAATGATAATAGAAACAATTGCATGGGTTGAGAGTTTGTGCGCTGAAGCATCCCAACAGCGAGTAAGTTAAAAGCTAGCAAAATCTTGCATCTTGGGTATCACAGCAACTGAAGAGAGAGGAAGCTACGCGATAGTACCGATTCCATTATCGTGTCATTTACAATGCCTATTATCTCCTTACATTACTCTAATTTATTGATAGTTCAATTAGTCACGCTTTGAGAAATTAGGTTGGATTAAATAGTTGTTGATGTTTGTTCTATGTAATCCATTGCCGGAACATTGAGCCGATCATCCAAGATATTGCCTGCTTTGGGCCTCGACTAGTGTGATCGTGTCTTAGGCCCTTTAGCTAGAAGAGATGTGTCATTTAGGTTATAAGCCACAAGAACTCCCTCTCATCCTATCGAGGATCCAGCCTTCCCCGACCATCCAAAAGCTTTGTAAGTTCTTTGAGATCATGAGACTCTTCCACAGGTCAAATTCGATATGTTTCCGGCAATTTAAGTGTCGCGTTGTACATGAAGCACTACAGCAAAGTGTTCTGTGATCGGAGTTCGAATTGGCACTTTGGCATCCAGTTATAAATCGAGTATCATGGTACTACAATTTCTTGCGGCTAGGTGTAGATTTTGGTAACGCAATGTATAATCAAACGGTAGATCCAGAATTCTCGACGAGTTCTACTTATTCTGGTACTTCCAACACAAACTATTATTGGTCATGTACGACAAGCAATCAAAGAGTGCAATCTACCAAGTCATTTTCGTCCATTACAAGAATCAGGAATCTCAATATGGTGCACGAAAAGGCATTACAAGGAATCACGCAGGTCGCTTATACATCGGACCAGTAGTATCACATCTCGCACCTCTTTGAAGTAATCAGTCCCTGTCAAGGAAAGCTACAAACGACCTTCAATCCAATGTCATGCATGTGATGTAATCCGTACTATTTTCATGTGTCATATCTTTTTATCTTAACCAATTTCAATATCCAATCGATGTCTATTATTATGAGTCAATAATCAGCATTTCATATATAATTCTTTCAATACAAAGAAGATGACAAACTATGTTTTGCTCTTCCCTGTTCTCAAAACAGTACGTGCTCTGTGCCATTTTCGCCTTTGCTGAATCAAAACCAAAGGGCATCACCACCTGCAGTAGTAACTTCAGTCAGCCGGATAATCAAAAGGAATCACATTGCCATGTCCCTGTCGGCTGTAATGACCTAGGATTCACTATCCGTCATAGTCCACAAGTGTCGCACCCATGTGCCTACATGCATCAAGAACTTCACATCCCCAACGGACATGCGCCTTGTGTATCGTATTTACATTTTGTGCAGCACAACAACTGTCCAAGATCCATATTATATCATTCAATTTGTGCACAAAATCGTGGCATGTTATCTGAGAACCGTGTGGTTTTGGCACATTTTCACCCTGATGGGTGCCCCATCAGCATATATTATATACAAGTGTATGACAGACAACCTGCCAAGATATAAAGGTATAGGGTCCCTATGTTGCCTATTTACATCAAGCATATGAAGTGGCTATGCTATCTCAATTGGCTTGTACTTCAAACCATCCATCAGTCCAGTGCATTTGGTTCTCATTAGTTTCTGTCGTCGGATCAGTTGGTAAAGGTGATGTGATTCTTTCATTTCTTCCTGGCCGAGGTCTGTTCGAACTCAACCTACCAACACGCAATTTTTTGGTGATTTAACTCGATGCCTCTAGTTCAACATTTGAAATGACATTTCAAACTTGGATTTATCTAGGCAAAAAGAGTAGATCTTCACAATTCACACGCCATCTTCTCAGGAACTAAATCATGAGTGGCGATACAGGTGTTTGATGCCTGAGAAATCTTTAAAGAACAAGAAAGAAGATTTACCCAACCAGCTTGAAACAACTCACACCCTATGTAGACGACGGCTATTGAACCAGGCACAAGTACCTAATGTGATTTTTCAGTCTTCAAGAGTCTGGATATGCCGTGCATTTTATGCCAGACATGATGTAAACAGGAAACACCTGCATTACTTATTTATGCTCCCGTCTGAACGATCAAGACTCTTTGTTACAGTATTTTCCTGGTTTATCATGGTCCCAGATTTACAGAATCCGCATGAACAAGCACACCCCGTAGAAGGTTACAGGGAAGATATTTACTCTGTTACAGGCGACTTCTTCGACCTGATGCAGCTGGCTTGAAGCTGGCCAAACCTGTGATTTCCCTGCCGGTGACCAAGCTGTTGATATCATAAGTGCCTTCATAAGTGTAGATCGGTTCCAAATCGCAGAATGCCTGCAGGACGACCGAAACAATTTTATCCAATAGGAAAAGTCCACCCTGCATGACTGGATTTTATGTCCATGTCCACTAAATGTTCATGCTCCAAAGGAACTAGAAACAATTCCCTTGATCATGAATTAATGAGCTCTGCACTTGTGAGTCATCCTCCATAAATAGCAACAAACTTCAACTTTTGCATTGCATGGATACAGTATTTCAAGCCTATGGCAACCACTGGGCCTCCAAATTTTATTTACTCTTGGCCTTATAATTCACTCACCAGGTGCCCTAATAGTTTTGAGTGTAAGGAGAGCTGAACAAAGTTATCTGATGCAGACTGTGCCGTATGATAACAGCACGTACTTTATTTTTAAAAGCCCAAGATTGCATTAATGGAAAGAAGAAAATCCATTTCGCCATCTTATATAAGTTAAGAAGGCTGACCATTTTGTTGTAGTATGCAGAAACTTCAGAATTGAGAAGCAGAACAAACCTTTGCAACCAAAAAATCAGACAAGATCCCATTGCCACCAAGCAACTCTCTGCCCAAAGCTACTGTTTCCCGTGCCCTCGCAGTGATCCATGACTGAAGATAAAAATTTATCCACAAGCCAATTTAACTGCATGGTGAATTTTCCAGATATATATTACATAGCAGAAAAGAATTAGGTTTACCTTTCCCAAGCTAGCATGGCCGGGGGTCATTTTACCACTTTCATAGAGTTTGCAAAGGCGCCAACCGACGAGAAACATAGCTTGAACATTTCCCAATATCTGGACAAGTTTCTGTTGGTTTATCTGGAAAGAGGCCAGTGGTGCACCAAACTGCTTCCTCTCCTTCAAATACCTTTGAATCATTCATAAACAGTCAGGCAAGTCATTTGAATTCCATTCCCAAGTATCTACAGAAAGAAAGCCATCACGTGGTTTGCACCTGTGACAAATATCATATACACCCATCGAAATTCCAATGGGCTGCCAAGCAACCATAACACGTGAAACTGCAAGCACCTGTTTCACATAAGAATATGCTCATTTACATTCTGCAACTTAACTCTAAAATTGAAATAGATGAACATGGACACACCTAAACAGAGGTAAGAGTACCCAAGCACTTGTACAATACATGAAACAAGCTTAGAAGACGTCCAAATGGATTAACAAAGGGCGAAACTTTAGCATTTTTCAAAAAATTATCCTTCAGAGAAGTAATTCCGTCCCATCTTCTAGTAAAACGGCGTTGTGAGTTCACAACAAGAAAAACTAAAAGATAAGAGTAGAACACGAATCCTCAACGCACGGTTCTCACATGATTAGGCTGAAAGACCACAAAACTACCATTACCATACATTGCAATCATGATCACAAGAGACATAGGACTGATCTACATCATTTACATTACATGGGAAGCAATGGATAAGCCGGAAAAAGCACCTCAAGCTCTCATTTTAATTGTGTTCGCATAATTAATACAAGGAAACCCAGTCCACAATTTTGCTTGGAAATTCCACTGAACTAGTCATCTATTTCCTGCCAATTAAGTCTATTGAACCTATAGACCATTCTGTAAATAGCCAGTGAATATGATTATTAAGCACACCAGTGGCAAAATTTGATGAAGGATAATGTCATTATTCAGGTGTGCATTAGCGTTAAGTCATCTAACTACAGTAAAAGGGTAAGGAGGTTTTCGGCAACTTTCCCGAGGCAGTGTAGGTACTGAACTATAAAGGGACATCTCAAGATGGAGTGACTTGAAAGCACTGATGACAATGTACTGTAGCTACATTGGCGCTAAGAAAGCTACACCTTCAAATTGACTTAATAGCACATCATCACGCTGAATATCTAGGACCAACAAATGAAAGCAGGAGGAAATGGCGACCTTGTACCTTGTTCGTATCCTGGAATGAATTGACACCAGGCAACCTATCATTATCAGGGACAAAGACTTTCTTCATGATAATATCTCCATTCTGGACAATGCGTAGGCCAATTTTATTTTCCATTTTTCTAGCTGTTAAACCAGGAGCATCTTTCTTTACTATATATCTGCAGGACAAACAACCTTCGGTAAATGTCCACATGTGCAGAATATGTAAGCTGACAAAAATCCAGCAAGACTTTGTAGAACCACTACCAATTGATCTAAAAGCTTAAGCTGTTAGATGAATGTGTAATTTAATATTTCAATATTCTATCACTCCCCATCACGATTAGTCCGGTCTTTTTGCCAAGTACTAAGTGTGAAAATATGTAATTGGGGAGGCGAATAGTGGTTGGAAATATTCGAACTCAGGATCTCCTATTTTTATATTATGTAAGATTTTGTGGGACCAGTGCCAACTATTCTAAAAGCTTAAGCTATTTGATGAAGGTGTAGTTTAATATTTAAATATTCTATCATATGGAGATCTGGAAGATGAGAACAAACCGCTAACTATTGAAGTAAGATCCAAGTAATTATCCTGTTAATAGATTCATTAATCCCTTGATCCCATCTCGATTGATCCTCACGGATCAAGATGGAAGATTCTGCTGTGACATTCTTACCTATTACTAAAATATGCTTTCGCAATCCAGTCATGCAAAAAAAAAAAAAAAAAGCTCTACGATTGAAACCTCAATCAAGCATCTATGTTGTTATAATAGTTGTTCACTATTTGCATTACCCTGGCTGTGTGAGAGAAAGATAACTATGTCCTTTTCCTCTTCTCTTCTTTTCTTAAGGGGTTAACAAGAAGAGCCATACAGAACAGAGCATATAATTGTGTGAACATGTAAATAGAATATACTACTTCCAACCTATCTTCAGAGCAAACCAAAATACAAATGCAAACTCATTTAGCAAAAATCCATGCTAATCAAGAAGCCTATTTCGAATCCATGCATGAGAGAAACTAAAGTGTCGGCTGGACAAGCAAGCATCTGATATCCTAAATCCCAACTCATTTAGCATACCCATTTATTTGATTGGTTGAAGTATTTCTAGCAAAAATGACCAGCAAGTCCGCAAAAGTACTATTCCCAATCCAGCGCTTTTGGCCTTCAAGAATCCAACCCCCTTCCACCTGTGAGAAAGCCATAAGAAGTAAAACAAAATACTTCAAATTAAATAAGGTTCTTCGTTTATTAAATATTTACTTATTCATAGAGTTGTTCTCTCTTGATTGGTGTTGTTTTAGATATCAGAAGTATACTGGGTGAAAACCATACCTTTGTAGCTGATGTTTTCAAAGCACTTGCATCACTTCCATAATCAGGTTCTGTCAACGCCTAAGGATAACAAAAGAAAAATCAAACAGCTAGACTTCAGGAGAAAAAAGTTTCAAATGTAATGATGAGAAGCACTGCAGACCTAAGAGTCAGTCCACTTACCCAGCAAGCCACAGTATCAAATTTCGCCAAAGAAGGTAGGTATTTCTGCTTCTGTTCCTCGGAACCACACAATGCTACTCTTGATAGTCAAGTCAACAAGAATTAGCATTAATACCTTGCAATAAAACCCCTCAGAGGAAATTGAAAGAAGGATATAGAAGATCAAGTCCTTACCGATAGTGAGCATTGCCAAAGAAGAGTGAACCAAAATAAATGTAGAACAGCTTGCATCCACCCTAGCAACTTCAGCCGTAGAAATAGCACTTCCAGTAATGGAGAGACCAGGGCAACCATAACCCTAATTAGCCAAAACAAGTTAAGCATTTAGCCAAAAAAAAAAAAAAGCCAAAACAAGTTAAGCATCAGTCACCATAAAATAATATCAAGCAGCAAAGGGACTGATTTTTCAAGGTTCATTGAATTATGGTGCATGACAAAAATGGCAGCAGCTAAACATTCAATCCAAGTGAACTGCATACGTCTTGTATATACATTGGCCAAGACGTGTTACATGGCAAATGAAGTCGACAATCATGCATTAGAAGATACTTGTCATTATACACCCAAATCTTTACGGGCAAATGCTTCCTACAAATATCATAGATATTGTGAAATATAATAAGAAACAACATACTGGATTTTTTTAACAAGAATTTTCGTAATTGCACATAGCTGCCAGGGCCAGATATATTGACAAAGCAGAAAAGTACCTTAATAGTGCCACCAGCAATACGAAGTGCGCCAAGCTTTGGAACAATATGAAATGGGAATTCTGCCTTCTCCCAATACTGAAGGTGGAAAAGTCGATATGAAACTTTTTCAAGCAAAGTATAAGAAATAAGACAACCTCGAGTATCAAGTGTTAGCGACAATGGTTTTTTTTTTCTTTTGGTTGAAGTTAGTGACAATGGTTAAAGTTAAATATTCTGGCATGACTAGGCACCACAACCACATTTTAGCTGCACATAAGAACAATATTCAGGATCCATACCTTTGCCATGATTGGAGCAACTTCCTTTTCCATACATTCTCTAACTTTCTTCCGGATAGCTTGCTCCTCAGGAGTCAATAAGTCATCAAAATGATAATAATCTGACGCTGAAGCACATAAATATGAAAGAAGAAACATAAGGGACAGAAGTATTTCTTGCATGGACAACAGAAAGGGACTGAGGGTTAGCAGCATGTCTAGAATTTACTTCAGAGCCTTTGAACTACACAATAAAGCCGCAAAACAACAATCTTTCTTACTGCAAGGAGGGAAAATAGAAGCCGGAGTTGCCTGAGGAAATCCAACCGAAACATCCAATCCCGGTAAACCGAAATAAGAACTCCTCGCCTTCTTTTCCAGATCATCTGAAAGGATGATATCAAATTGCATTCATCAGAATCAAAGCAATCCAAGCTACTGCTACGTATGATTCCCATAACGAATACTCTGAGCATTAACATCAACATCGGAGAAAGCGTCCAAACGGATCCTTGGGCAGCTCATGATAATTGGAGCTCAATCCATCGAACATCACAAGACTTGTCAGATACTTGACGTTCTCGTCAATCCAATCAATACAAACTCTATAGAGAGAGATAGAGAGAGGATTTAATCGATGACCCAGATGCTTCTTTTCCATCAAATGGATCTTGCGCGCGCACAAATCAACAGAGCCTCGAGAATTGCAGACACCCAGTAGCAAAAATCTAAAATTTAACCGAACCCGACAGAGCTTCGACCCTGCAAAGCACCCAGCCGGGCTAACAGTTAGCTAACACCAACCTGGCTTCGCAGACGTGTGAGCAGTCATGGCGAGGCAGAGTGGAGACGACCGGGCGACAAGGAGGAGGAGGCAGGGAGAGAGAAACGAAGCTGATCTTTGCTCTGCGTTGCTTTGACTGAGTGTGGGTCGGTCTTGCGAGAGTTAAAAGAGGCTTATTAGGATAATGAAGATGACGACGATGCGTGGGGCAGTTGCGTGGGAGAGAGAAGATGGGAGACTGGGCACGCTGGCCTAGGCGGGCCTCGATAGTGTATGAAAACAACGAGAAAATAGAGAAAATTCCAAATAAGGAGACATGGAATAGATGTTGTTTCAAATATAAAGGCCTCACCCCACCGATTAGCATTTTCATCCAAAAATAATTTTAACATAAATTTTGATTAAATTAGATTAAAAATTTAAAAAAATAAAAGTTTTTTTAAACAAAAAGAGAAAATCAAGCAGGAGGCTGCCCTCTCGCCTGTGGTCGTCGGCCATCGCCGACGCCCCATCAGCGATGAGGCAACGGCCAAGAAAGAAAAAAACAAAAAAGAAAACAAGGGAAAAAATCAAAAGACGAAAATGCCCTTGACCTCGGTGAAGGGCTTTACTTTAGATCCTTATTTGGAACAATGTTCAATTCATGCCCTTATTTGAAAGAAAATTTATTTTAGGCCTTCATTTGAAAAAATGAGGGTACTTCGTGTTTTTATTTGAAATTTTCCCAAGAAAATATGAACGAAAATCAGTCATTTTTAATTGAACATTTGAATCATTCTTTTAGCAACCTATGACATTGGTCGATCCTTTCAGGTTCCCGTCGATGCGATTGATTATAATTATCATACGTAATCAACGGATTGAAATTTAGAGATCTTTTAAGAGATGATATATATAAGAGGGGAAATTGACGGAAAGATTTTGGAGCGATCGACCACTGCGAACAAATTGTTGTCATGTCGGATTGTTTTGGAGCATGTTTCTAGTAGGTACGGTGAACCGGGAGTCTTACTCTTGAAAGAACGAAAAATCACTTTATGCAGAGATAAAGGAAGGACTCGTGCCCTAACGTGCATCCTATATTTTTTCGGGTTAATATAACGAAAAATCACAAACTGGTCCATTTGTGATAATTTTACCTCAAACTAATTTTTTGACCACCAAAAACCCGAACTGGTACATTTGTGACAAATTTACCCTCCGTTAGTTTCCATTAAATTAAATTAATATCACAAAAAATCATAAACTTGTACGTCTATGACAAACGGAGGGTAAAACATAAAATTGGTACATTCGTCAATTGCCGCGTGTCATTTAACAAAATAATTTGACAGTAAAATTTAACGGAAATAAAATGAGGGTAAATTTATCACATGTATACTAGTTTGGGGTTTTTAGGGGTCAAAAAATTAGTTTGGAGTAAAATTATCACAGACGTACCAATTTGAGATTTTTCACAGTATTAACTCATATTTTTTTCTGACACCCGTGAAAACAATCTCGAGCTCATTTGGGCGGGCTTTGGGCCACTTTTTATTTTGTTAGTTCTGCAACTTGGAGCCAGAAAAGGTTCGACCCGCGTAGGGCCAACCTTCTTGACCATGGTGAGCTCAACTCAAGCTTCACTCAACCCACCTATTTGCTCAAGTTTAACAATGAGTGATTGAAAGCTACAAAAAGTTACAAACTGCATGAAGAATGGGAAGTTATCAGGCAATTATATGCAATAGAGGGAATGGTTTCTTTAGAATTAGGGGTGAATATGGTTCGGGTATTTATTTTCAGAATTGAAAATGTGAATCGAATCGGGATTGTCTTTCAAATTTGTTGGCTCCCGGGTAAAACTTGGAATCAACCCTCTATTTTTTTTCCCTGTTAATTTCAATTTGTTCATTTCGGCCGTGAATCATTTATTTTTTTTATTCTTTGAGTTTTTATTTGTTAATAAAGGAAAATTGTCGTTAAAAAGAAAGTCTTGACTTGTTCAAAACAAATTCTTTCATGAAATAAACTTGATCGGTTAAATTTCCAAATAGTACTGAACCGAATTAAACCTAGTCAGTTTCCAAGTTTTTTACTTGCGAATTTACCCGATTCTTTCCGGAACCGACCTTTAATCAAGCCGGCAAGGTTTGTTCTAGCTAGCTTTCTGAATTGAACTTGGACTGTTGCTTGCCCTCTGTTCAAATGTTTTGGATATAAATTTGTAAGATAAATGATTGGATGATAGTATTTTATCTACCGTGAGAATAACAGTTTGTTCTGGACAAAAAAAACATATAATTATAAATTATTGTGGGGTCCACTCCTTCAAGAATTTATGGCTCACAACATATTGTTACTCTCACAGTGGCTACACCTGTCAAAATAGGTCATAAACCCATTTCTTAACCTATATATTAGTAAATGGATCATAAATGGGTTAGTTATATTCATTAAATGGGTCATAAATGGATATAAATATAATATGAGTGTTAAATGGGTCGTAAATATGTTATAAATGGGTTTACAACTTACTTAAATTCAATTCATCTCTCTCGCCCTCACTCAATCTTGCCCCCACTCGCTCTGCACTCTCATCTCAGTTTGGGTTCGAGTTTTCTTAAATTGAGTTAAATATGAAAGTATTTTAGAAATATAGGTAGGGTCAGGTATGGGTCGAGTATGGGTCGGGTCGGGTATGGGTCATTGGGTCTATTTGGGTGGAACCATTTTTGGTTCGACCCACTTGTTTGATAGGTCTAACAGTGGCCAAAAGACTGTTATGCTAGCAAAGCCCAATTTGTAATTGTTTTGAATAGATAGAAGGTGCTTAGGCTAGTAGGGTCTCACTGTTCTCACGTGTTTGATTCGTTGATTTGCCTATGCCACGTGTCTCATGGCAGGAAAAGTGAAAGTATGACTCCATTTATTTTGAGAAAAATTGATGATTCAGAAAATATTTTCCTAAAAATGATTACTTATATAGCTTGAAATAATTAATCAATGAAAAATAATTTCATTGTCGACTACAATTTATGTCTAAATAATTTCATTGATGATGAAAATATTTTTCGTTCATTCTTATTTGTAAGCGATACAAATGATCATTTTTAGGAAAATATTTTCTAAATCATCAATTTTCCACGAAACAAGCGAAGCCTATAGAGATATATAATTGCCCATGCAGCATGGTAGAGCTATGGGCATGCTGTAGCTGTATTATGCTTTCATTGTATTGCAAAGTATCATGACGTGTATGTTTAATGATACACGTTTTAAAGTAGCAATACCTCAAAAATAAGAATGACTGCTTTACTAAAATTTGTTATAAATCGTTAACTTTGAGAATGGGGCAACCGTAAGTAGTTTGCCTGCCCATAAAAAGGTATAGCACCTCTTTTTTTACGGCTACAATTGCTGCAGGAAAGGGGTACCAAACATACTCTTATTCTGACTCGCTACATAAAGATGAGCATAATATAATCTGAAACATCGTACCGGTAGTTGGATTTGGCTCTTGCATATCAAACTCAGTTGTTTGGACTCAGACTAGCACAACAGAAGATAGGATACATAATGTCTTATTTTTGCAACAAAAAGGGGATTATCACGAGTTAAAAACTCGAGCATTAAGATTTTGAACGGCTGCCGATGTGTGTGATTTGTCATTTTTGCCCATTCTTGTACTTGTCTGATAGATTGACTACGGACAAAGATGTCCCGGGGAATACACCTGGTGAGATGGGCCTAAACACTGACAAAAGACCTTATGTGCAATCTCCCGATAGACAATGAACGTAGGCCGGCTAAGGAAATATCATCCTTCCTATAAATTTACTATTCACTATTGCTTACATTTACATCTTCTCATAATAATAACGGATTCTAGCCAAAAAATAAGGATTCTTGATAATAATGTTTCCCGCGAAGACCTCTCGGTTTAGTTAGTTATAAACATGGACATCACCACAACCACTCTAAAAATAGATGTGCACATGAAAGACATTCGCAAGAGGCCGGCTAATAAAGCAGGGCTTCCCTTTTTCATTTTTCGTTCCAGAGTTTTTATGCGATTTCATGAGCATTCGTGACCCAAACAGATTAGCGATTTCTTTTCCTAGGAATTCATGCAGTATTTGTTACTGTAGAAGGATAAGGGTGACCTCCGGTTAACTATTTCGTTTATGAGTTTCGTACTTATAGAATTGCATGTCCTACCGAGATATATCGAATTCGCAAATTACTATCTTCTTGGCTAGCGTGCGAAAATTTACACCCGATGTAGCTACACGAGGGCGTTCAACTTATTGTCATAATCCATCTTGTATAGTCGTATTAGAAATAAAGAGGCTGATCTCCTAGATATGGTTGGGGAAAATTTGTTCTAATTTGAAATGGAGGAAGACAGAGCTAATCATGAATTCTTAAGTGAGTGTATTTAGAAAAAAAGATTCAAGTAATGCTCCAAAGGGAATTTTTTTTTAAAAGTCTTAAATTTATTGTATGATGGGCCAAAATCCTAAATTTTTCCGGAACGACTATAGTGACAAATCATCAAAAGGTTTATAAAAGATTGGTTTACGACTTTTTGGATAATAGTCCCATGCTCTAAATGCAAATACGCTAGGGATAAATTTTATGTGCAAAGCCAATACAATAAAAAAAAAAGGGATAAGTGCACTAGAAGTCCTAAAACTTATCACAATAGTACAATTGAGTCCTAAAACTTATAAAAAGTGCAATTAAGTCCTAAAACTTGTCAAATTGATACAATCAAGTCCTTCTGTCAACTCCGTCATATTTAACTAACGGAAAATGTTTGTGATTTTTTAATTTTATTTTCTCTCTCCTATGGGCGATGACATGGCTAAATCATGAAACATAAGGTTAAAACAATGTTGTTTGGGTCTAAATCTGATTTTTAATACAAATTTTATTAAAATTAATTTCAAAAAATAAGCTAAATTAAAAACAAAAGAGAGGAGAAACCATGAGGTGAGGGCTCCAGCCCTTGTCGTCGCCACGGCCCCACCCTCCGATCGTCTTGGTGACCCCCACCGGCCATCCCCCACCTTCTTGGTGAGGGTGGGGCAGAGACAGCAAGGGCTGCCTGATTTCTCCCCCTTTTTTATTTTTTGATTTAGCTTATTTTTTAAATTTAATCTATATAAAATTTATATTAAAAATCAGATTAGAACTAAAACGATATCGTTTTAGCCATGTCACAACCATGTAGGATATAGAAGATAATAAAAAAATTATATGTCAACATTAATTGGACGGGAGAAAATATTCAGTGATTGCAAAGAGTCACGTCATGTGATGCGTTTTTTTTTTTACTTATATCAAATAATAAATTGACACATGTGAGCTGGCGAAATAAAAAAATAAAAATCTAAATTTTCTTTCTTCCTCCAACACCCACTTTTACTCTAGTTGTTGTCCATGGGTGGCGGCGCTGCCTCCTCCGTCATAGAGAACCACTCGTTCGGCCACCAACTCCACCCCTTCCAGCGTCGCTTGCTGTCGACCCAAGCTATCCCTCCTTCATCGCTTGCAGTTGGCTTGTTACTTATCCATATCAAGCCACGGCCACGTCTCCAAGCTTTGCTCGTCCATCCACCGACTGGACCGACAACGACATTGTGACGAGCCGGCGTTGGAGTTTACCCGTCCGCCGATGACAACGAGCGAGCAACAAGGTCCAGATCTGGTCGTTGTGATTGTAACTGCAAGCAACAAAGGCGAGCAAAGAAGTCCGGATCTAGTCTCCACGGCAACAATTACAAGCATCAAAGTCCAAATTTGGTCGCCATGAATCCAGACCTAAGGACTGCGAGTAATGGAGTCCAAGCCGGTACTGCTCCGTCCAAGCCAAGCACCCTCCGTCGTCCTTGCTCGCCCATGGCCGCTGCTTCCCGATTTGGCCCGGCCGAACTTTTACATCTGGAGCCATGGCTGTGAGTTTACAAGGGTTCGTTTGGCACCGGTGGCCATGGACAACCATATTAGAAAAGCTGGCAAAAGATGCTTGAATGCAGCACCGGCAGCCATGGACGACTGCAGATATGGAGGAAGAAAGAAAAATTCATCTGACACGTGTTAATTTATTATTGAATATGAGTGACAAATGCGCGCCACAGCAACGATTGATTAGACGCTTTGTAATCGCTAAATATTTTTTTATTGGAAGGAGTTAATGGAATGATTCGATTGAATCAATTTAATAAAGTATTTTCTTACGCTTATAAAGAACTTAATAAAACTCGATATGATGCTTTTTCCACTCTCTCCTTGGCTAAAATACTTCTTAATGTAGTGTTCCGACAATTTTATCCTTCATCCCACCTTTCGACATTCAAGAGCTACTGTGCATTGGATTTTTTCTTTTCTTTTCTCATGGGTTCCAATTTCCTTCATCTTCTTCCTTCTATCTCTTTTGCAGGCAATTCTCCTTTCACACTTTTTGTAAAATGTCGTATCCTCAAGTATATTTAATGAGGATGCAAAGGGTGATATTGTTGGAATTGTGAGGCCACAACAAGCCTGAGTCGACAAAGCTCCACTCTGGAGATCTTCGTCTGAGACTCGCCATTGAAAACCTTCCTCTGCGGCGTCTGCTTCAGCCTCTCCAATGTGTTGGTTTGCAATCTGTCGGACAATTCGCTGGATCCTCTATGGTACCACCTTGAGGGAGGCGATGCAGAGAAGAAGAGTCGCGTCTCCGACGACATCTAGCTCTCCGTTGGATTGGCATCCAAGGCGTGGAACTCGGAGGTGCTATATGTGGCTCACATGCGCTATAAGGTTTACCAGTCTCCAAAGCTGCGGTACCTGCATGTGATGGTGATCGAAGCTCAGGACCTCCACATCACTTTGAATATGCTGCCACTGACGGTGTGAGTGGTGAGGGTGGAGGCACTGTCTGTGTAGAGTGGCGAGGGTCAAGGAGTACAGTTTCTTTTTACATCTTGATCTAATTGCGGGAGAAATTTTTGTATTTCTATTTCGTTCTGTTTTTCGAGGTGGTGATCCGATTTTGTTTTTTAGTTTCTTACTTGAACATGATGAAGAAGCTTGTCTATAATTGAATTGGAGCTTCAAGCTATGGATTTTCATGCTATGGATTTTCATTCTGTTTTTGGAGATGGTGTTTTACCTCTTGCGCTCCGCATCCTCCTCAACTCCGCTGTAGGGTATTAGGAAGGAAGATGATTTCTTGAAGAGAGAGAAAGAGAGGGGACGATGATGAAAGAATGTGAGACTCATAAGAAAAAAAGAGAAGGAAATCATAAAAATGGGAAACACATAATAAAGGTGGGACCCGTGGAGGGTATAATTGTCAAAATATTATACCGAGGAGTGTTTTTAGCCAAATTAGGAGCGGAAAAAACACCAACTTTGTTTTAAGGGAAAATATCACAAAAAACTTCAAATTATGCCACTTGTGACACATTTACTTTGAACTTTTTTTTGTGACATGAAAAACTCTAAACTATGTCACTTTGTGACAAATTTACCCTGAACTTTTTTTTGTGACACGAAAAACCCCAAATCATGTTACTTGTGACACATTTATCCCATAATACTTTGACCCATGGATATTTTCGTCTTTTTCTTTTTTCTATTTTTTTTCCTTTATTTTTTCTTTCTTCTCCGGCAAGGGAAGCCGGTGAGGGCGGTCCTCGCCGGCAGTGGGCAGCCTTCGCCTGAGTTGGGCGAGGGCTGCCCTCGCCCAACCCACCGCCGGTGAGGAGGACCGCCCTCGCCGGAGAAGAAAGAAAAAAAAAAGGAAAAAAAACAAAAAAAGAAAAAAAAAGAAAATGCCAATAGGTCAAAGTATTGTGGGGTAAATATGTCACAAGTGGCATAATTTAAAGTTTTTCGTGTCACAAAGAAAAGTTCAGAGTAAATTTGTCACAAGTGACATAGTTTAAAATTTTTCGTATCATAAAGAAAAGTTCAGAATAAATATGTTACAAGTGACATAGTTTGGAATTTTTGGTGGTATTTTCTGTTGCTTTAATCTTCCACCACAGCCATCCATTCCATGGACTTTGGGACAAAAGGAGTTGTTGCGGCTGCATCGAATCCAACAAAGTCGTTCCTCGAAACGACCGTGAGCCCCGAACAGCTACAACATCGTCTCCATTGCAAGATCATATCAAATCTGGAAAACCGAAAAAACCTTCGAAATCTTCCAAGTTTTTGGCTGCCCTGATTCCGCCATGTTCGCGAAGCGACTGTTCGAGAAAGCGATCCACAGTCCTCCTCCCCAGGTTTTTCTCTTCCGCTTCTTCTTTTGTGTCTTGTCGTCTTCCTCCTCTTTTCCCACTTCGTTGCGGCTCTTTTCCGCTACCGGTCGATCGGAATCCTTTGTCGTAGCTTGGAGTTGATGCCGTTGTTTTCTTCGGGAGTCATTCACGTACCAGCGAACGGTGATGACTTTGCCGTGTTCGAAGTCTTTTCATTTATGTAAAAGCATTTCCATTTGGCTCCCCATTTGTCAATTTCCAACGTGCCCTTTTGGCCCTATTCGCAATGCGAAAGGGGGGTTGTTAATTTGTTTGTAGTGCTTGACGTGCTCTTTATATTCACGTGGTCTCTCGCCACCTAACGATACGAGGACTGAATTATACACTCCCGATGCCGGTTTAGTGATTACAGACGTTTTGCGCGTGACTGGTAGCTCGAGATGCGCGATCGCGCTGTTTTGTGGTCGATGGATTCTAATGTGGCGCTAAAGTCTCACTTTGGTGCTTGTTAGATGTTCCTGCTCTTTCTATGATTCTTGTTTGGTGATTTTTTTACCGTGTGATGACTTGATTAATGGAAGAGACTACTCATGCAGGGTGATGCACAGCATGGCAATTCAGCATGGAAGGATTTGGATTTGCGCGTTTATGTCCACTATGGGGTCCCATCCACAGCTTCAATTCTTGCTTTTGACCCCATTCAGCGCCTCTTGGCGATCGGTACCCTGTAAGTTGAAATGCTGCCGTTTTCTCTTGATGGAAGTCTTGGAAGAGTTGATAATCCCATGCATCTTGTGGACTACACAACTGAACACGCATTTGTACGTTCATACTTTTGTTGCAGAGATGGCAGGATCAAAGTGATAGGCGGTGATGGCATTGAAGGACTTTTCATATCTCCTAAACCACTTCCTATCAAACACTTAGAGGTTTGTCTGCTTCTCATGAAATGCAGATTATCATTGCTGCTTGTCATGCTCTCATTATGTATTTGAAGAGGGAATGGCATATGTTGATGAACCTCTCAAAGAAGTTTTCTATTCTAATATTTAGGTTTTCAGCTTGTTATATGAGAAGGCTAATGTGCAGTACTTTTTAAGCAAAAATTGATAGGAGTATTCAAATTACTGACTTTTTACCCTCAGGGTACTTCTTTGCTCGACAGCATAACCAGCAAGATGCATGAGTGAAATCTGTTAAAAGTTACCAAGTCTAAGAGCACCTGGCATCAAATGCTTCGGCTTCTCTGAAGGATACATTTTCTATCTCCTTTGACCAGTTTACTACGAGCAATTTCTTCGAGCCACAGCTAGAATAGAACTGGAAAATCTACATGATGTGGGTTTGAGAAACTGAGTACTTATAGATGTAGAAGAGCTCTGATGTCAAATGACTTAAAATGTCTCGGTTCTATGCTCTTGTTATCCAATTTATCGTATTCCTAAATTTAGTACAGACAAAAAATAGTTTCCATATTGTTAGGAGGGAGTGATTTCCATTCAACGATATTGAGCAATATTAGTGGGAGAAAGATTTTGACTGCTTTTATCCTGAAGAAGCGGAGCTTATGCATGTCATTTTGATTTCTCTTTTTTTTTTTTTTGGGGGGGGGAGAGGAGGGGAGAGGGAGAGAGGGAGAGAGAGAGATTGTCTGATGAGCTTTTGATACATGATGATGACTATGGAATATAGCACCTCTTTAACTTTCTTCTTTGTAAAATTGATACTTTAAAGACAGCACATTATAGAATTCTAAGTGCTGTTTGGTAATAATCTTGGAATTTATTTCCACCCTTTGTGGTATTAAATTATTTCAACTGCAAACGAGGGTCATCAATCCGTTCAAGTCTTGATTTTCGGATGTGTATTTTACTTTTCATGTAGCTGTGGATATATGTGGTTGCTACCTTCTATTTTTGTTCTTTTGTTTCGCATTTTTTAGGTATTACGTATGGCATTTTTTCATGCAAGCTGCCGCGTGATGGCTTTCTTTGTTCAATAGTGAACATATCGAATGATATGTTCTGTTTAGATTATATAATCTTGTTTTGGGTGGTTTAGCTTGAAGGAAGGAGCTTATTGGTCATAATTTAAACCGATGCATAGATAAAATGATTAAAAAACTTTGGGAAATTGATCTCTTATTTTGCAGCGTTATGACTGCAGTGTTGGTCTTGTTGTGTTTGCTTTGTCTGCTAGGTTGATGGAAGTAGAACTTTGTTTTGCTGCACATGCTTGTGTAGTACTTAGATAGCCTCTTGAAATTTCCTTTACCGAGGACTAATTGTTAACCTCTTTTCTGACAGTTCCTGAGGAACCAGGGAATTTTAGTCAGTATCTCGAACGACAACTTCATTCAGGCATGAACCAACAGGGGCTTAGGCTTCATTTTTGGGATTTCTGACTTAGGATAAATGAAGTATAATAGAGTAAAAAAATTTCGTTACATCGTTTGCCGTTCTTTATAGGTGTGGAATCTGGAGAGCAGAAGCCTAGCTTCTTGTTTACAATTTGAATCAAACATTACAGCTTTTTCTGTAATCGCAGGCTCCAACTTCATGTAAGATTGTGCAGTGATTTTATCTGTCCCTTATTTCATTCCAATTTGCAAGTCAATAAGTTATAAATGCTTCAAGTTACAGCTACTTTATAATCACGTGCAGCTATATTGGTGATGAGCATGGTTTGCTTTCTGTACTAAAATGCGATGCTGAAAGTGGAGAACTTTGCCAGTTGCCCTATCACATTCCTGCAACTACGATAAGCAGTAACCCCTCCTTCCTTTTCTGAATGGTCAGTCTGTTGCAGTATTTTCATCATTGACGAGTGTTTCTAAATTTACTGATCTACTGATCTAGAACTTTGTGAAGTTAAATGACATTGTTAAATGGTGTCTTGATTAAACTCATCACGAAGCTGATGATGATTAGCAGTATCTGCTGATGGCCTAATTCTCATGCCATTGGCTAACCCCACCTGGGAAAGAATTTTTCTTTTAGGCTGCTACGGATAGGATTTTGCATATAGTTTTTTTCTCACATGCATGTGGTTATGGCTTTCTTTTTAATTAGAAGGTAGTTTGTTTCTGGCATTTTTGTAGCTTAAAAAATTGAACAATGTCTCACAGTCACAGAAATTACTCTTAGGAAACACATACCTGGATTAATACATGTACGGTTAGAAGAATATTTTGTGGTTCTCATGTCATGTATATATAGACTGTTTTACATCTTATGGAGGATCATGTGTTGACAGCCAATTTTGTATTTCTTTTGTAGTCACCTTAAGAACTAGTTCCACTAGTTACCTTATAAAGGAATTTGAATAGGTTGAATCTAAGGTTGATAATGAGTCATATGCTATCCTTCTTCTGAACAAATTGAAAATTTCTCAAATAAGGTTTGAAAGTCGTATACCGCATGTACTAAATTACTTAGGTAGTTAAAATGCTATTTATCAAATTGAGTACTGTATATAACCAGACATTACATATGAAATATAAGACGTGGTCATAACCTCATCAGAGTACAGTTGGATGGCAAACAGGAGTAACAGACATAATGACAATAAAAACGAGTGCCAAGATTCGAATCCTTGACCCAAAGCTTTCAAACCATTTGAATTAGCTGTTCTCCTAAAAGCTTAAGCTGTCAGGAAAGTTGTCAACAATAAATATCAAACATGTTTACTAGATTGACCGACTGGTGTGGAACTCTGTCTCCACGAGTTCGGAGCATATTCAAAGAATACAGCTGATGCTAAAAGGACTGATATATGCCTGATTAACACAATTACCTGTGTTGTCAACTTCCTTTCATTCATAGATTTTTCATAATATGGTTTATGCTCAGACAGTGATTTAGTTCCTTTGTTCTCTTTGCAGAAGTTTTGGGAATTTCATGTCCGGATGATCATCATCCGATTGTTGGAGTTCTCCACCAACCATGTCTATTGGGGGATAGGTAAGATCAATGAACTTTAGTCATCTACAATTCTCTTCATTTATTATATCACTCTGTATGTGAGACTTTGTAGTTATTCTTTTGTTGCTGATCTAATTATCTTTTTCAGACAATCTTGTTCTTAATTTAGGTGTACTGATTTGGTCATAGCTTTGGTTTGCAGATAGTAGGCACATTGTGCTTGCTGTCATCTTAAGAATGTATATGTCACCAGTTGGACAATTTTCTGATTCAAATTTGCACTGCTAACATATGCAGTAGTCATCCCTTTATCGTAGGTGTTGATGCCGCTTTATAATCCTTGAAGTTGTATGCTGAAGGCATGATCCAATTTCTGTCTTCAAGGAATTCACTTCTGTCAGAATGACTTAGATGGATCCATTTTGTTATCTTTCTGGAACATTTTGTTCACATCATCTCTTCTGAATTCAATCATCAAATTAATGAACGAATAACGTGCTGTCATCCTAACGAGGGGTGATCGGTTCCAGGGTGGGCCGGTTCCCGTCTTGGAACCGGAATTGGACCAAAAGCGTTGGTTCCTAGTTTGTGGAACCAGGAACCGGCCCACTTGGTCCCTGGTGGGTCCCGAAACCGGCGTTCAGCAACTGCACGAAAGTGATGGCCAAAGGCGAGGCCGCAAAAGTGAGATCCACAGTTCCCTCACCACGAAAGTGATGACTGAAGTTGAGGCCACGACTGCGAGGGAGGGCCGGAGGCGAGGTTGTGAGTGACAGCGAGGGAGGGCCGGAGGCGCCTGGTGAGGCCGTGATTGCGAGGGAGGGCCGGAGGAAGAACAGAGATCGAGGCGATTGAGCTGGCTGCGATTGTGAGGTTGCGATGGAGGGCTGGAGACGAGGCTACAACTGCGAGGTACGACCAGAGGCGAGACCACGACTGGCAAGGCCGCGAGTGACTGCGATGAGGTGAATTAGAGAAAGCAGAGATGGAGAGGAAGAGAATCGTGAGTGCAAGAGAGGAGGAGGAGGCTAGGGTTTTTGAGGTGCAAGAGAGGAGGAGGAGGAGGTGGCTAGGGTCGTGAGTGCAAGAGAGGAGGAGGCTAGGGCTTTTGCGGTTACTCCTTTACTTTTAGAAAGAAGAGCAGAAAATAAAAAAAAATTAGGGTATACCAGCCCGGTCCAAGTGGGTTGGTCCACACCTGGAACCGGGAATCGGACCGATATTCACCGGTTCCTAATTTTAGGAACCGGGAACTGCCTAGAACCGGCCGGTTTGGGCGGTTCCATGTTCGGACTGTTCCTATTGCTTACCTCTAATCCTAACAGGACAGACCATATTTTTCTCAAACCGTAATTGTTAGATTGTCCATTAGTGTGGAGTAAAATTTCTCTTCCGGAAAACTCTACCTATAGCTCAAACAAGAGCGACCTATATACTACTGTACTTAATGTTCTGTTGGATTATTTATTCTCACAAGATGTTTGCATGGTCAAGACCTCATCATTTTAGCTTCATGAGTAATTATTGAAGGATTTGGATTTATGTGGTCTTCTGATTTAATAATGAGTTTTTTTTTTAGCAGAGTACTTATTGCATATGAGAGTGGGCTGCTTATTCTTTGGGATGTTTCTGAAGGTCAGATTCTTTTCACTGGGGGGGGTAAAGATCTCCATTTGAAGGATGGATTTGCCAATTCTGCTCTCAAAGACGATAATCTTTCAGATGATACATCTGGATGCGATCTTGGGGAGAAAGAAATCAGTGCTCTATGTTGGGCATCTTGTGATGGGTCCATTGCTGCTGTAGGATACGTAGATGGAGATATTTTGTTCTGGAAAACATCTTCTTCTTCCATCAATAAAGCCCCGGGGGACAATTTGCCGTCAAGTGATGTTGTTAGGCTGCGATTGTCATCTGAGGAGAGGAGACTCCCTGTCATTGTCTTGCAGTGGTTTCCAACCAAGAAATCTCACAACTATAACGGCCTTCTCTTTGCCTATGGTGGTGATCAGATAGGGGCTGAAGAAGTTTTGACAGTACGACATAACTTATTATAGCTCAGTTCGCTGTTAATTCTCATTTCATGGTTACTCAATAAAGTTAAAATACGATATTCATGAACATGTTGATGTGCTTTAGACGGATCAAATTCAAAATATTTTACTACAAAACATTTGCCTTGAAGACAACTTACCATATTACCAGAATAATGAGTGAAGTAGCAAACTTTTAGTTACTTGACAATTTGTTGCCTGGTTGTCCTATTTCTGACCAGCTATGATTATCATATTTCTTAGGTTATCTTTAATCAGGTGATGGATTAATGCAGCTGCTTGTATGAACCCTTTAAATCCTATCAACGTGGATTACGCCCTTTACAATTTCATCTACTGCTTCAGGTTTTAAATCTTGAATGGTCATCGGGGGCAGAAACTCTGAGATGTACCGGTCGTGTTGATCTCACCTTAGCTGGCTCTTTTGCGGACATGATTTTGTTACCAAGTGTTGGAGCAGGGGGTAGCCGAAGTGCTGATCTTCTTTTATTGACCAATCCTGGGCAACTGCATTTTTACGATGACTCCTACCTTTCTACCTTGATGTCTCAACATGAGAGAAAACCATCTGTTTCTGCTTTAGAGTTTCCTACAGTAATACCATTGAGAAATCCATTGCTGACTTCCGCAAGGCTTTATAAGTTACCAGAATGCTCATCAAAGGACCTCTCAAAGGTTGCATTCCTGCATGTCTCTACCCTAGCTAACTTAATTGTTCTACTAAATGTTCTTCGATACTATTGTTTGTCCTCTTTGTATTTATGCAGATAAGTTCAGTGGCCAGACCAGCAGCTTCCATACATGGTGGATCAGATTGGCCCTTGACTGGAGGTGTGCCTTGTCAATTATCAAGTACTGAAGAGAGTGGAATTGGCAGAGTCTACATAGGTGGATATCAAGATGGATCTGTGAGGATGTGGGATGCGACACACCCTATCTTGTCTTCTATTTTTACTTTGCAAGGACAGGTTATTATTCCTATTCATATCTTCCTTAATCTTATTCTAAAATTACTGCAAATATACATCTTTGAAATCAAAGCTTTGAATTGCCAGGTGCAAGGTATTCAAGTGGCTGGTTTAACTGCATCAGTTTCATCTTTAGACTTGTGTGTTTTCACACTGAATTTGGCTGTTGGCAACGAAAGTGGCTTGGTCAGAAGAACATCTTTTCCTGAAAATTCTTCTGTTTTATGTTGTGTTGAATGCATAAAGCCTCACCCCCTTTTTTGTTTGTCCAGGTGGTCATATATAATCTCAAGAGTGGGACAACTGACAAAAACTTTCACTTCATAACAGACTCTAAACATGAAGGTGATTTCGATATCGAGATTTATTACAAACACCATCATTGAGAAAAGCAGTTTCTGCTTGCAAACAACACATGCACAATGGGTTATCTTTGGAGTGAAATGTAATAGCAGAAATTCAAATGAAAACTTGGACAACGCTTAGTACCATAATGGAAGTCTACTTTATTTACTTGCAGGATACATAATATTCATCCTTTGGGTGTCAGCCATTGTTTAATGGTAACCCTTAAAATCTTCCTTAACACTACAATAATATAATTTATCCTGGGAACAATGGGTGCAATTTGATTTTTTTTGGAAAGAGAATCCAAACTGTGAGCCGTCGCATGTTGGAGTAATTGTAGGAATTGGAACCCGAGTCTCTAAAGTGAAGCTGCGATCTCAATATGCTCTTCAAGATAGATTTCTCTTCAAGATTCTGGATGCTGGTTGCAGGAAATCTGTAGAATTTGACATGATCTTCCAAACCAAATGCAACCATTCAGAGTGATGTTGGCTATTGTTGCATTGCTATTGGAAATGTGTATATAACAACCTCTTCAAGATCAGACAAAAATGGCTTGTTTGCAATCTAGGTGGAATGTCTAGTTGTAGTAATGGCATATTGTGCTTGGCAGTATAAGAGACATAATCGTTCAAGTGAGCTGAAGATTAATTGTTGTAATCAGACGAGTTTTTATTGGCTAGAGAATTCACTGGATTTTTCTGGTCTAGACTCTGTACATTCTGAGTATTTCTTTTTTATGGCATCTTTCCTGCAAGAGTTCCTTGTATCTGCTGGACCATTTCCTTGTGTGATAATGTAGGATTTTCTGGACCTCTACATTTTTCTAACCTAATACTCTTCAAACTTGCCAGTGCACCCTTTGCTTTCAGAAGAGGCATGCCAGTGTAAAGCTGTGTTTTCTCTTTTCAACTCTCCAGTTCAAGTATTACAGTTTGTGAATCATGCAACCAAACTCGCTGTCGGATTTCAGTCTGGTCAAGTGAGGATTATAGTGCTTGATTTTTCAAGTATACTTTACCTTTTCTGCTTGATTTTCTTTCTTGAGAAAACTGATTTTATGTTTCTATTTCAGGTTGCAGTGCTTGACATGGGTCCAGTATCAGTTTTATTCTGCTCAGACTGTTCATGTGGCTCTCTCTCACCTGTCGTTTCCATTTATTGGAGATCATCCAGTAACATTGATAATACACTGAAGAGTGAAAAGATTGCGGAAGTGAATATGCAAACTGATCCTATAGATGAGCTTGTATTTGTATTGACCAAGGATGCAAAGATTCTTATTATAGATGGTGGCACGGGTAAACGGATCAGTTCTCGTCCACTGCTCTTGAAAAAGAAATCTACTCCAATTGCCATGTATGTTATAGGCAAGTGAAATATTTTGGTTAGTGAACAATAATATACATTTAGTTCATTATGATTTGCTGAAGACAGAATTTTAGTTTTCTTCAGATGACAACATTTCAGTCTCTTCAGAGCAGTCAGCTAAGGACACTCCTTCGTCCAGGAAAGATGCTACTACTGAAGGAAAAGTTGCAAAAGAAGCATGTTCAGCGGGGAGATTGCTGGATTCACTTTTACTGCTATGCTACGAAGATTCCTTGTGCCTCTACTTGACAAAATCTGTCATTCAGGTTTCTTTCTATTTGTTTACTCTAGTCATTTGTCGTTCTTATGTTTTCAAGCAATTTAATTGTTAAACTCACATAGGGAAATCATAAAACTAGTCGCAAAGTGAAACATGCAAAGCCTTGCTGTTGGACTTCAACTTTAAGGAAAGATGGGAAAGTTAGTGGGCTGGCCATGCTATACCAGACTGGAGACCTTGAAATCAGGTAATTGTGAATTTCAGGCTTATGATCATATTCCAGAACTGGAATAAACAACCTAATTTTCCCTTGGTTCTGGCTTTCTGGCTTGGTTTTTCTTTCTGAGATATATTTTCGTCACTCACCAATAGAGCATTCCTCACTATTCTTTTTGTCAATTTGCCAGATCTTTGCCCAATTTAGCTCTGGTGAAAGTAAGCTCTTTAGTGGCAATTCTAAGGTGGAATTTCAAGGCAAACATGGACAAGATGATGGCTTCTGACGGTTCACAGATTGCCCTGGTATTACATAAATGATAGACAATGAACCTAATTATTAGGAGAAGTTCTAGGTTGTATCCATCTATCAATTGGTTACCCTTCATAGTCAATGGAGGGAGTGAAAACTGGTGCAATGGTATCTGTTCCATCACGATTTTCCATCAGCTAGGGCGTATGATAGACATCATTCAAGTTGATCTTCTTTAAAAGCATATTTTGTCTACTTTCCTTTGCAATCTGCATGTTTTTGGTTTGTTTGAGGATTCACTTGTAATCATCTACGATAGGCAAATGGGTGTGAATTGGCTCTCATCTCTCTTGAAGATGAAGATGATCTCAGGTATTCTATGCTACTATTAAATCGAGTTTGTATACCGAAAATTTAAGTAATTAGGTGATTTTTTTTAATTGTTGTAAAAGTTCGAATTTTATCAAATAATATAAGATCATTTTGTAGGGCCTTGGAAGCTTTGCCTTGTCTCCATGATCAGGTTCTTGCTGCTGCTGCAGATGCTGCACTCACTTTCTCTAGTCAGAAGAAAAAACAGGTTATGCTATTTTCTTTTCTTTGGCATCCTAGTCAACAATCTCCATGACTTGTATGTTTACATAATTCTTTTTAATCCAGGCTTCATCACCAAGAATTCTGAGGGGCATTGTGAAAGGATTTAAAATGCGAGAAGCAGCAAACAAGGGGAAACACGCTGCGACTTCAAAATCTGGTGTTACTCATTTAGAGGATGTATTCTCAAAATCTCCATTTGCAGACCAGTTACCAACCCTTAGAAATAATCAGGAAACTGTGGATCCATCTTCTAGCACAAATGATCAGGAAGTGGAGCTTAGCATAGGTTAGGTCCATCTCTGCGACCACATCCTGGTTTTTTTTTTTTTACTTTTTGGCTATCGTCTAAATTTCAGGTTCTTGTTTGCACAGATGACATTGAAATTGATGATCCTGCACCAATGGCGTCTGCTTCAGTCTATAAACCCCAAAATCAAGACAACAGTAATTTTCCATTTCACTACATGATTTACATGATGACATATTTGACTTTCATGATGTGATAGATTAGATTACCATTTTCTTCTGTAAAAGGAACGGAAAGGGAGAAGTTATTCGAAGGCGCAACGGATGTCATGGAACCTAGACTCAGGACACCCGAAGAAATAATTGCTAAATATCGGAAAAGGGTAAGCAAAATGGATGCCGGATTCTCTCTCTCTCTCTCTCTCTCTCTCTCTTGCTTGCTCACTCTCTTATGCAGACGCACTCTTTAAAACTGTTTTAGTGAACTGGTATTAAACTATGTGGCAAATGATTTCAGGATCCCGCCGCTGTGGCTGAACAGGCAAGAAACAAGCTTCTTGAAAGGCAGGCGAAACTGGAGGTAGTGCAATGTTATGAGTTTCCATAGATGTCACCGGAATGGCAAGGACATTAGTCGTTTTTATGTGAAAATTACAATAAAAAGAAAATTACTCGATTTCGGATGAGAACATAACTCCAAGTTGAACATGATTAAGGTGACTGCGGGAGTCTCTTATCAAAGACACAAATAGGCATGCAATGAAGCTGCTCCAGAAGTCTGGAAACTGCATGTCATGCTCTTTATAAAGACAAGCTTTTAGTGCATTTATCGTCTATTAGTAGTCTACATGTTTTTATTGCCAATGCTGTTGGGGGACATAAAATTTGCATCCTGATAATATGTAAACATTCGTTCGCAAAGCAAGCATAAGTCAAATTCTAAATGGAACGGTGCAGGCTTGGCTGAATCATATATTCAATGAATGAAATATGTCAGGGCAATTGTCGTTTTTAATTATAGCATTAGTCAGTTGCTTTAGTGTTGAATGTACATAAAATGTAGTATAACTGAAGAAAATGGACATGTCCATAATGTTATGTTTCTTGTGACTGTTTGCTTAATATTCTTGATGCATATCGGTTGTGTTGGTGAACGTTTTTTCGTGTACTGATGAAATTTAGTTCGTGTTTGTTTTTGTTCTATCAGAGAATCAACCAGCGCACTGCAGAACTGCAAACTGGAGCTGAAGATTTTGCTTCACTAGCCAATGAGCTTGTCAAGGTCATGGAAAGTCGAAAATGGTGGCACATATGAGCAAAACATTTCTGTTACGTCACTATGCATCCATCCACCGGTGGCTATCTTGTTCAAATACATGGGTGGCCACCAACTGTTGTCCAAATGAGTGTGCAGATGGCATCAACTGTGGAAGTGGAGCTTGTCAGTTAAAAGGTGCCACAAGGTAGATGCTACTGTTCTCTCCTGAAGTTTCGAATCTTCTTTCCTGTAAAGCAATCAATGGTCATGGACTCTCCTTTTCTCTTGGTAAAATAGTTGATAGAAGAATGTCATTGCGCTGATTTTTGACAGGAGAAGTACAATGAAATAAATATGAAGAATATGAATTATGTTATGCTAGTCAATATCGATCGATGGTTCCTAGACCATCAGTGAATGCCCATGGGATAACAAATCGACCTTCATCGGTATAATCAGTCAAACAGCACTTACTGGAGTGTGGATTATCTTTTCGCTACCGGGCTGAAGCGCTAGAGAATCTTTAGTTTTCTTGCTTCGTCTGGGTCGAAAAAGGAGTGAAAAGATCCTTAATTTGTGCTTTGTTTTGTCTGACGGATTATCGAAAAGAGCATATTCTCTTTTGCAAATCAGGATCAGTTGGGGGAAAAGTAACAAATAAGTCCTAAATCTGTTGCATTGGTACCAATTAAGAGTGCAAAGGAACCGGGAACCGCTTGGAACTAGATTGGACCGGTTTGGAACCGGCGATTTCCATGGGGATCGGTCTGGTTCCCGGTTCCAATTTAGTGGAACCGGTGAGTATCGGTCCGGTTCCTGGTTCTAGACGTGGAACCGTCCACCCAGATCGGATCGGATCGGTAATATATATAATTTTTAAGAAAAATTTCCAACCGAAAAAACAGAAATTTTTTTAAGAAAAATGAAAACCCTAGAATCTCTAATTTGAAGCTCAATGCGCTTAATTGAGTGCTCGTCTCGTTTCGCTCTCACTTTGTCTGAGTCGTCTCTTTATCTTTCACTCATGGTCCCGACTCTCAAGCTTAACACATTCATCGACTCACAGCCGCGCCTTCGACCATTCATCGCCTCCCTCTCTCGCTCTTGATCCCTCCATTTGCGTGAAGCCTGGTGGGACCGGTTCCATGGACCCACCTGGATTGGTTCGGTTCCTGGGTGGTCCATGGAACCAGCGGGCGTTCCCGATTCAAATTATTTGAAACTGGTCATTCATAGGTGGTTCTTGGTTCCATAGTGGCAATTGCCCACCCGGACCATGCTCATTTCTAATACCAATTGAGTCATAAACCTTTCAATTGGATTGATTTAGTCCTAAATCATTTGTATTAGTGCCAATTGAATCTATTCGGCCAATTTATGTTGGAAATTGCTGACGTGGACGCCGGTCGTCCTACGTGGCACAGTCACCGCTGACGTGGATATTTTAAAAAATAATTTTTGTTTTCTCCTTTTCTTTCCTTTCTTTTTTCTTTCCCTTTTAATTTTGCCAATGGTTGGTTGGTAGCCACCGGCTATAGCACATGGTTGGTGAGGGCACCCCTTCCTAGATCTGGCGAGGCTGACACTCGCCGAGGCCAGAGTAGCCTCGTTTGGGCGAGGGCGAGCGCCACCGAGGGCCCTCCTTGTTAGATTTGGCGAGGCTGACCCTCGCCTATGCTAGGATGGCCTTGTTGAGTGTCGCTTGGGCGAGGGTCCCCAGCAGTCGCCCTTGCCGGCCATGGCTTGTGGTTGGCGGTTGGCAACTGCCCACTATCAAAAAGAAAAGGGAATGGAAAAAAAGAAAGATTATAAAAAATCAAAAAAATATTAAAAATTCTGGGTTAGCGCCAGCCATGCCATGTGGACACCGTACGACGGCCGACGATTTCAGACTTAAATTGGTTGGATGGATTCAATTGGCACAATGTAATATGTTTAGAACTAAATTGATCTAATTGAAATATTTATGACTGAATTGGTATTAATGAGTTGAAGACTTTTTAGGTACTTTTCCTAGGTACATTGTGCGAAGACAAAGGCCTGGCCATCAAATGATGACCCATTAACACATAAAAAATTGTTGGAAACATAGATAGTGCTTGGAGATCTTACGAATATTGAATATCTCTTTAAGATCTTACAGGATAATAATATATGGAATATTTCTTTTAATGGAGTCAACTTGGATAAGTGAGTTCCTTTAGCGGAAGCTTTGGTCTCCCTCGCGGTTACCTGCCATTTGAGCAAAGCTATGATATGGAACCAAGTTTCGGATTTTCATCATGCCCACACCTTATGTTTCAATACACCGTTTTTGTTCGTCTTATCCCCCGTTCTTGAACGTCATGTGCTCGGGGTAGGGCGGGTAAAAACACTTTGGCTACATTTGGTGGTTAGGATAAAAGTCGGGATATAAGAGCATTTATTTTATCATGTGGGTTCCTACATAAGACATGATAAAATCGGATATAAGGGAGATATAGCTTTGGTAAAATTATCCTATGGCAGATGTAGGGTAAATGTGGATAGGATTTCTTGTATTCATGATATAAAAGCTATTATTCTCGAATGACTAACTTTTTAAATAATAAAACTAAAATAATAATAAAATATAAATATTATTTGAATTCTAATATAAAAAGAAATTTCAAAATAACAAAAAAATAATTTTCATTTGTATTTGTTAATTTTTTATTTATATACTCGAATTTCTTTCTACTCTGTAATATATATTTTGTGTGTATGTGTCTATATATATATATATATATATATATAATATAGTATCTATATTATTACATATTTTAGGTGTATTAGTATAGTTATTATTTGATTAAATTTTATTAAGAAATGATGGACGGAAATAAAAAAATAATAAAGATGGAAAAATAATAAATAAAATAAGTAGAAGAATCCAGATTTTAAATGAACAATTCAAACTTAAAAATTCTCTTTCTAATTCTTGAAAAATGAGGGGCATTGGAATTTCTAAAAAAAAACCTACCCTCTCTGTCTCTTTCTCATCTATATCTCATGTTGAAGCTTTGCAACTCCTTCGTAGTTTTTAGTTCACGTAGCTCAATGAAAACGGCAAAAGAGTTGAATCTTCTTCTCCTTCGTAGCTCTCTAATTCATGTCAAAAGTCCATGAAAGCAACAATAGAGTTGAAACTTCTTTTCCTCCGTAACTTTGTTTATGTTGAAGTTTCACGAAAGTAGCAATAGAATCAAAGCACTACACTCTTCGTAATCTCAAAAGTGAAAGATCATATTTTCTCTCTTACTAGATTTGGCATTGAATTATGAGAGATTTTAACAATCTCTATTTGTGCATTCATTTACACTGATGTTGTAAATACCAAACAATGGACATGATAGGGTATGAAAATAACCAACTTTATTACGGCTATTAACCAAACAGTAGATAGGATATAGCAAAATTTCTGGATTTCATATCAAATTCTATTATGACTAGAAATCCAGAGAACCAAACGCATCTTTTGTATATCATTTGTCGTCCTATTTTTACAAAGAAGGGAGCGTCAAAGTAATCAACGTCACATCACTTGTATACTGTATTTACTTTGATGTTAGATACGTGACCTCTCGATGATTAATCTATGAGTAGGTTGTGCAACGAGAGGAAAAATGACCGAAGAGCAAAGTAGCAATGATGAGAAAATTCTAAAAAAATAAAAAATAAATCGTTTGTGCTTGGAAATGTAGGTAGTGCTTCGAGTGCTCGAACAAATGAGGTTACAATTATTGCATTTGTTGTTGGTGGATATGGCAACAATCATGGCAAATGTTGATTTTGCTGGTGTAACACTTCAACAGTGGGAAGAGAGGAAGATGCTGCACATGAAATTTGCAGTTACAGTCAGTTGCATGCACGTCTCATTCTCATCTAAAAGTTGCAATGCATTGCATTGCTTTGATGAAAAATCCCCATGACTTACTAATTGTCATGTACCGCGAGAATGACGAAAAGGGCTTCATGGTTTCTTTCTCCTGACTTTGCAAATCTTCTTCGCTTGCTAAGTCATGCAATTATCAAATAAATTTTTGCACGGATCGTTCCGATCTGATTCGAAAATGCCCTGAAAACGCATTTGCGAGAGGACCTTACTAGTAAGGCTAATTGTCGATCTTACTATTCAAAGTTGTTTGTTGCATAGGGATGATCCCATTTTCATCTTGCGTGACTGGATCGTGGTTAGAAATGATTATGTGTGGAATACGATAACTACAAAAAGGCATCACCAGATTCATCATGGAGATATCTTCCTCCAAGAAAAATTTGGACAGAGACGGATCATTTTCATGATTGTGGAGTCTAATTTGGGTTTATTTAATTCAATCATTGCTGTCATTAAGTGTGGCAGGCATATGTCATTAGTGGGCGTAATCCCTTATTATTATTGTGTAGAGTAGGATCATTACACTAGAGTCTCACGCTTAGTTGATTTTGCGGAAAATGAATAATTTTAAAAATATTTTTTTAAAACCGATCGCTTGTATTGCTTACAAAAGTTAATAAATGAAAAATATAAGACATAAATTATTGTTGATAATGAAAATATTTTTTATTAACTAATTATCTTAACCAGCATAAGCGATCTCTTTTAGTAAAATATTTTTCAAATTATTCATTTTTTATGAAACAAACGGAGCCTTAAGAGAGTTCAATGTCTTGAATGATTAGGGTGAGCAAGTTAATGAATAAGTGATAGCTATTGAAAAACCTCATTGATCTTTGGTCCTCAATTTTATTGAAGATTTTGAGAATTTTGGCTTCATTTGTTTTTTAGAAAATGCACGATTAAGAAAATACATTTTTTAAGATGATCACTTGTATCGCTTGAAATAATTAGTAAACGTAAAATGTTTTTACTATCGATAACATCTTATGTCTAATTAGTCAAGCAAGCCATGTTTGCTCAACGTTGGACTTTTTGAAGAAGTAATTCACATTTAGGAGATATTTCACAGTTGGATGAACATCTTCACGTAAATTTACGGGTGTATTTGTTTCATGGAAAACTCAAAATTGGAAAAACATTTTCCTAAAAACGATAACTTGTATCGCTATATCGCTTACAAAAATGAATGAACAAAAAATATTTTCATCTTCTACAAAAATGTTTAGACATAAATTAATATGGATAATAAAAATATTTCCCATGACTAATTATTTCAAGTGATAAAAGCGATCGTTTTTCTGGAAAAAAGGTTTTCAAATTATTCATTTTCCACGTAACAAACGGAGCCTACATATTAAATTTTTAACCTTTACTTAGTTGACACATCAAGGGTCTAGATTTAGCCATATCACCTATTTAACATGACTTTATCAAATATACTGTTACACTTCAGAGAAAAATCACATGCAAAACCCACCACACTCTGATCCCTAAACTTGTGCGCGCTCGCGCGTGTGCATGTGTGTGTTTAAGGCATAGAGATGTGCTTTGCATGGTGGCTACATTGCATCGCAATCACATCGTCGAGGTCTCCTCACCTCAAGCAACCTCCTGGCTAGCCCAAGGTTGGCATCCTCTGATCTGATGTTGCCAGGTAGAGAGAAAGGATTTAAAGTTGCTACTTCTAATTGAGAGAGAGTGAGAAAAGAGAGGACAATATTCGCCCCCATAAATATAGAAATCTCAGTTCATCACAAAATTATTCCAATGTTTCTCGTTTTAGGTCATGTTAAAACCCCCATAAAACGTCTCCACACTTTCAACTTTTGTAGGAACAATAAAGAAGCAATTGAAGGAGGAATCAAGGTCTGAATTTTTGAGAGCGACAAAGATGGCCGATCCCACCGATCAAGGACTTGGAGGTGGGATGGCCAATCCCTCGGTGGGCTTAGTCAAACCACGCTTTCTGCCAAAACCTAAAACGTTTTGCCAAACTCCAAACCAGGAATTTCACATGGTCTGCTTTTCCCATTTGATGCTTCTGTCCTGTACGCAACCTCGAATTGACCCACGTTCCTCGTATGGCCTCACTCATCCTCCCACCGACCCCTTTTCAATGCCACCATGATGAATAGCACTATTATAGGACGGGCATCTGGTGGTTCCCATGCCACGATCGTATATTGTCATATTGCACCAATCGGGCTCTCCTGGTCCGTGCACGTTTTACTCCCAAAAACTTCGAGCAAAATGTGAGATGCATCTCGTGTTTAAGAAGGAAGGAGCTTATGAGGCTATAAAGAGACTGATGTATCGACTTTTATAAAGACCCAATCGAGTTTCGTGTCATATCTTGTCATGTGGCACAAATTCGGATTTTTTAATCTGAGCACGTTTGATTCCTAACCGATCGAGTTTCATGCGCAAACGAATTGGAGAGCCGTGTAGACGAGCTTAGTCACACGATCCGTCTCCCGAAACCAGCGAAACTCATCTCACGGAAAGAGAGAGAGATCAAGAACCGGGCGAATCGAACTTTTAAGCCTAAAGACTTCCCCCACCAATCACTATACATTAATCAAGAAACTACAAAGCCTGAATGCCGAAAGTTTAGATTCCGAAAACCATGTGTACCTAACAGGTCACACATTGATACTTTACAATTTCATCCGAGAAAACTTTTAAGGTCCACGTCAATTCCATAAGATAAACAGGTCAAAAGCTTTCCTCCTCCTCCTCCTCCTTCGCAAGTCGGGGAGATGAAGTTTCCCACGAACCAAGCAAGAACGAACGCAGGAAAAGAGCGAAGCACGGTCTCTACTTGAAAGCTATAATAACACACAGCCCCCTCGTGTCTTCCTGCTTCCTTCAGACAACCTGCAAGAGAAGAGCGACAGAGACGAGAGAGAGAGAGAGAGAGAGAGAGAGAGAGAGAGAGAGAGAGAGAGAGAGAGAGAGAGAAAATCTTGTTCGAAACAGAGGAGAGAGAGAGAAAGAGACACGACCGATTCTTTCAGGGAAAGAGGGGCCCTGTTGTTCGTACCAGACCACACCATTCGCTCTCGTTCTTGCAGATATCTAGATTCATTCCTCTAGATTCATTCCTCTCTCTCTCTCTCTCTCTCTCTGTGCATTGTTACACTTCACCATATCTTTACTGTTTTTCCCTTGGCTCCCGATACTTTTGCACCTTCCCCCATTTTTCTCCCTCTAAAAAAAGAAGAAATCCCCACATATAGTATATACCTTGCGCTCTCTCTCTCTCTCTCTCTCTCTCTCTCTCTCTCTCTCTCTCTCTCTCTACCACCCTGTTCTTCAGCAATGGCTACGTGGGTCTTGTCCCAATGTGGCCTGAAACCGCTCCCTCAAGCCATCCCCAGATCGCAACTCCAAAGGACACCCACGAAGAATAACAGATTTTTCCCGTCAAAGCATGTCCGTCTCGCAGATCTGAAGCTCCGCCCAACCGGACCACCGTGCGGGCCTCTCTTGCCGACCCGGGTGAGCGCCCCATTGCGGGTCTATCCGATCAGCGAGGAAGATGACGAAGGAGAGAAGAGAACGCGGAACGGGGTCGTCAACGAGGAAGGAGAAAGAGGAGGAGGAGGAGGAGAGGAGTTCTTCGACCCCGGGTCCGCGCCGCCGTTCAAGCTGGCGGACGTGAGGGCAGTGATCCCGAAGCGCTGCTGGGTGAAGGACCCGTGGAGGTCCATGAGCTACGTCCTGAGGGACGTCGCCGTCGTGTTCGGGCTCGCCTGTGGGGCGGCGTTTTTGAACAGCTGGGTCGTGTGGCCGCTCTATTGGGCCGCCCAAGGCACCATGTTCTGGGCCCTCTTCGTTCTCGGCCACGATTGGTACGGCCTCTGGCTCGGTCTCTTGCGTAGCAATTCGTATCATGTCATCATATATCATGCAGATTATCGTTATTATAGTTTGTGTTGGGTGTGTCTTCGGTTTGGTGGTGCCGCCTTTGAGTCGCAGCGCGATGCGTTATCGAGTTGCCTATGGAGATTCGGAACGTTGTCTGATATATTGCTTTTGAAACCGACGCAGTGGGCACGGGAGTTTCTCGAACGATCCCAAGCTGAACAGTGTGGTGGGGCATCTACTTCATTCCTCCATTCTCGTGCCTTACCATGGATGGTAAGCTTCAAGTCACCAACCTTTACGACTTTGCTTAGTTTCGTTTAATCCAGGTCTAAAATCATTAGGTTCATTGTCATAATTTATATAAACGGATTCTTTTATAGGAATTACGTGACTCTTCTCTCATAAGAAGCTCGGTAAATTTGAAATAGTTAGAATTTAGAATGAGTATAGTCAATAACTTAATAATGCGACTCGTGATGTGACTAACAATTTCAAACGTCACTTCCTTTTGCATTGAATTTGACAGGAGAATTAGCCACAGAACTCATCATCAGAATCACGGGCACGTCGAGAATGATGAGTCATGGCATCCGGTTAGTCATCTGCCTCTTTGTCCTGCCTTCTACTTTTTTCTTTGTTTTTGCTTTTTTTTTTCCTTCATTTTCTCAATTATTGGTATCATAATTTCGAAGTTGAATTCGATTTCTTCCTTCTTGCAGTTATCAGAGAGAATCTACAAGAGCTTGGACGCCATTACAAGGACTCTCCGCTTCGCGGTCCCTTTTCCCATGCTTGCCTACCCCTTCTATCTCGTGAGTGTTCGACACGTGCTCCCCAAGATGATCTCCTTCTTGTTGCTTGTTCTGAATCAACAACATTAAAGGATGAAAAAGGAGGGAGAGAGAGAAGCAATGTCCTACGAAAAGCCTTTCAAATTGCCTGACTTTATTCCTGACGTGATAGATCATAGACCCGACAGATTAACTATGAAAAAGAGTCCACCCTTTCATGGAGAAATCAGTGCTTTCTTTGAATGGTAGAGCCCGAGTTTGGAACTTAGATTATTCCGAGTAAGATTTGATGCGTTGATATTGATTTGTGATGTCACGATGAGCATGACCACTCGGGATTACAGATGATTCGTATATGCCTTTGTGATTGTGATTGACTGAAATCAATTCCAGTTCCTCGGGCCAGCAACATTGTCTGTAAACTTCATCTTCTACTTCTAAGATCTAATCCTGAATTTCCTTGGCGCATTCGGAAATAGGAAAAGTATTCTTGAATGTTGAAAGATCATAAAAAAAATGAAATTTTAAATGAGAGAATGGAGTCGTTAGGAATTGAGGTTCTCATGGCCCTGACATAGAGTAAATTTCACAGTGGAGCAGAAGTCCAGGGAAAAGAGGGTCTCACTTTCACCCGGAGAGCAACCTGTTCGTGGCAAGCGAGAGGAAAGATGTGATGACATCCACAGCGTGTTGGACGGCCATGGTGGGCTTGCTTGTGGGACTGTCCTTCGTGATGGGTCCTCTCCAGTTGCTCAAGCTCTATGGCATCCCTTATTGGGTAATCCCTCTTCCTCTTCTCCTCTTTCTAAATCATTATCTTCACTAACGTTTTGGTATAATAACTCCCGATTTGAAAACTCCGTGTGCTAAGCCACGTGGCGGTCTTTTGTTCAATGCGACCCAGTTGTTCAAAAGGTCTACTTACTGCTTCCCGTGTCCGTCCGTATCTGAGTTTTGTACACCAGTCTTAGTATTTCCGAGCATGCGACGAATTCTAATCGGAGTGTGCTTTCAATTGTCCTTATTCTCAGATTTTTGTGATGTGGCTGGACTTTGTGACTTACCTACATCACCATGGTCATGAAGACAAACTCCCTTGGTACAGGGGAAAGGTAATGTCATTCAATGAAAGAAAGCACCTTCCACCTTCTTTTTTCTCGTTTTTGGACCATAATTTCTTGAAGGTTGTCTCTTTCGCTTTTTCTGTTTTAAGGAATGGAGTTACTTAAGAGGCGGGCTCACCACGCTGGATCGCGACTACGGGTGGATCAACAACATTCACCATGATATCGGAACTCACGTCATACACCATCTTTTCCCTCAAATCCCTCACTATCACTTGATTGAAGCCGTAAGTTATACACATTTTCCCTCTTTTGGGTCGAAAAAAAATGGACCACGCTCTAATTGATAAAAATAGAAGCTTTGTTGCGTAAACGCAAATTTTGTGAGAATTATTGAAGTAGGTTCATCCTGTCACTGTCTGTGTTAGGCTAGATCAGATAATGCATATCTATGAAGTGTCAGGCTTCGATAATGATAGTCTCTTGTTAAATTTATGAGAGATACCTTTTTTATTTGCGATGATGCAGACGGAAGCGGCAAAGCCGGTGCTCGGGAAATATTACCGGGAGCCAAAGAAGTCGAGCCCGTTGCCTTTCCATTTGATCGGGATGTTAATACAAAGTTTGAAGAGAGATCACTACGTCAGCGACACTGGGGACGTCGTCTTCTACCAAACTGACCCTAAGCTTGGTGGTGGTGGCTCTTCAAGTTCTGATGCTAAGTGAGAAAGCTTTCAATGCAGCAGTTAAACAGACACCAAACAGGGAGTTTCAACTTCAATCACTGTTGAAGCCCAACTCTTGACACTTAGATGAAGCTTCGTATCAGATAAATCTCTGACGTTTCACTTGATTGAAGAAGCTGCGAGGACAAGCCACTCTTCGTTCCTGTACACAAGCCACTAGCATATGAGGCGGAGACAGAGAAAGATCATGATTGATATATATGGAACGCTTAACTTTGTGAATTAGCTTGTGATTGTAATATGTAAAGCAAGAAGTTGTAAATTTACTTTTGAAGAGGAATAATTCGTCTCTACATCCTCTTTTGTCCTGTGTCAAGAATGTCTAGGAATGACAATTGATGAAGATAATTTTCAGTTCTCCCTCCCTCTTCCACTCCAATCATACAAATCGAACTAATCTAAGAGGCCTTGGATTGCTTGGGTTGTCAACTGGGTCAGCATCGGATTTACTTTTGTTTGATATTAACATACATCAATGTCGGAAATGAATCAATCAGCCTTAGAGGTCAACAACATGAGTGTTCGACACGTGCTCCCCATCTTTTTCTCGTTGCTTATTCTGAATCAACAATATTAAAGGAAGAAAAAGGGGAGAGAGAGAAGCAATATCCTACAAAAAGCATTTCTAATTGCCTAACTTTATTCCGGACGTGATAGATCATAGACCCAACGATATATCACTGTTTGAATCGGACATGAATGCGCCTTTTCATGGAGTAATCATTGCTTGCTTTGAACGGTAGAGCTCGATTTTGAAATTTAGGCTATGTTCGTTTTACATAAAATAACTTGAAAAAAATGACACAAATAGTCCATGAACTTTGATCAAATGTTCAATTTGGTCCATGAATTTTTAATTTATTTAATGTAGTCCCTGAACTTTAACCTAATATTCAATTTGATTCCTGAACTTTTGATTTGTTCAATGTGGTTCCCGAACTTTTAATATGTATTCAATTTAGTCCTTGAACTATTTGAAAATGTTCAATATAGTCCTTCCATTAATTCAAGTGCAGGGACTATATTGAACATTTTCAAATAGTTCAGGGACTAAATTGAACACATATTAAAAGTTCAGGGACCACATTGAACAAATTAAAAGTTCAGGGACCAAATTGAACATTATGTTAAAGTTCAGGGACTACATTAAACAAATTAAAAGTTCAGGGACTAAATTGCACATTAAGTCAAAGTTCATGGACTATTTGTGTCATTAATATTTTTTGGTGTTCGATTAACGAAAAATAACTTCCCATGGAAAATATTTTCCTTCTTGCGAACAAAATACCTTCACTTTTGAGGAAAATGACTTCCTTTTTCTTAAATTCTTCTTCTTCTTTCACCATTTATTTCAATATTTTCTTTTTCTTTTTTTTTTCCCTTCTTCTTCTTCTTCTTCTCCCTTAGCCGGTTGCCGGCCATGGCGGTGGTCAGCAACTGGCCTTAGGCGAGCTCGAGCCTCACCACAGGCCGGCGAGGCTCGAGCTCGCCAGATTCCGATGAGGTTGAGCCTCGCCGGCCTGTGGCGAGGCTCCGCCTCACCTGATCCGGCCAGGCCGAGCTCGCCCGAGGCCGGCGAGCTCGGCCTCTCCGGATTGCCTTGCCACAGGCCGGCGAGGCTCGACCTAGCTAGACTTTGGCGAGCTCGAGCCTCTCACCTGAGGCCGGTCGTCAGTTGTCGTCGTGGCTGGCGACCTGCAGGAGAAGAAGAAGGAAAAAGAAGGAAAAGACAAAAAAAGAAAATTAAAATTTTTTTGAAAAAGAAAATTAAAAGTTATTAAAAGTATTGCAAGGAGGAAAATATTTTCCATACCAAACAATGGACAATATTTTCCGAGACTTTTTCAAATTTCAGCCGAACACCGAAAAATTGTGTCATTTTCCAGGAAAATGACTTCTTGGAAAATATTTTCCAAAAACGTAACATTTTTTACGAAACGAACGGAGCCTTAGTTTAATCCTTTTAAGAGTCGATGGGTCGATATCGATTCGTGATCTCACGACGGGCATGGCTACTCGGGATTATAGACTATTCGTATATGCCTTTGCAATTGTGATTGACTGAAAACTTCGTCTTCTACTTCTAAGATCTAATCCTGAATTTCCTTGGCGCATTCGGAAATAGGAAAAGTATTCTTGAATGTTGAAAGATCATAAAAAAAATGAAATTTTAAATGAGAGAATGGAGTCGTTAGGAATTGAGGTTCTCATGGCCCTGACATAGAGTAAATTTCACAGTGGAGCAGAAGTCCAGGGAAAAGAGGGTCTCACTTTCACCCGGAGAGCAACCTGTTCGTGGCAAGCGAGAGGAAAGATGTGATGACATCCACAGCGTGTTGGACGGCCATGGTGGGCTTGCTTGTGGGACTGTCCTTCGTGATGGGTCCTCTCCAGTTGCTCAAGCTCTATGGCATCCCTTATTGGGTAATCCCTCTTCCTCTTCTCCTCTTTCTTCATCATTATCTTCACAGACGTTTTGGTATAATAACTCCCGATTTGAAAACTCCGCGTGCTAAGCCACGCAGCAAACTTTTATTTCAATGTTCAATGCGACCCAGTTGTTTAAAAGGTCTACTTACCGCTTCCCATGTCAGTCTGTATCTGAGTTTTGTACATCAGTCTTTGTATTTCCGAGCATTCGACGAATTCTAACCGGACTGTGCTTTCAATTGTTGTTATTCTCAGATTTTTGTGATGTGGCTGGACTTTGTGACTTACCTACATCACCATGGTCATGAAGACAAACTCCCTCGGTACAGGGGAAAGGTAATGTCATTCAATGACAGAAGACACCTTCCACCTTCTTTTTTCTCGTTTTGGGACCATAATTTCTTGAAGGTTGTCTCTTTCGCTTTTTCTGTTTTAAGGAATGGAGTTACTTAAGAGGCGGGCTCACCACGCTGGATCGCGACTACGGGTGGATCAACAACATTTACCACAATATCAGAACTCACGTCATGCTCCATCTTTTCCCTCACATCCCTCACTATCACTTGATTGAAGCTGTAAGTTATACACATTTTCCCTATTTTGGGTCGAAAAAAGTGGACCCTGCTTTAATTGATAAAAATAGAACCTTTGTTGCGTAAATGCAAATCTTGTGAGAATCATTGAAGTAGGTTTGTCTCGTCAGTGTCTGTGTTAGGCTAGATCAAATAATGTATATCTATGAAATGTTGGGCTTCGATAATAATAGCGTTTCTTGATAAATTTCTAAGAGATACCCTTTTCTCTTTGGGACAATGCAGACGGAAGCGGCAAAGCCGGTGCTTGGGAAATATTATTAGGAGCCGAAGAAGTCGGGCCCGTTGCCCTTCCATTTGATCGGGATGTTGATACAAAGTTTGAAGAGAGATCACTATGTCAGCGACACCGGGGACGTCGTCTACTACCAAACTGACCCTATCCTTGGTGGTGGTGGCTCTTCTAGTTCTGACGCTAAGTGAGGAAGCTTCCAATGCTGCATTTGAAAAGACACCAAACAGGGAGTTTCAACTTCAATCACTGTTGAAGCCCAACTCTTGACACTTTGATGTAGCTTCGTATCAGGTGGATCTCGCACGTTTCAACACAAGCCACTAGCAGATGAGGGGGAGACAGAGAGACATACATACATATACATACATACATACATATATATATATATATATATATATATATATATATATATATATATATATATATAATATGGAACGCTTAACTTTGTGAATTAGCTTGTGTTTGTAATATGTATAGCAAGAAGTTGTAAATTTACTTTTGAAGGGGAATAATTCGTCTCTACACCCTCTTTTATCCTGTGTCAAGAATGTCTAGAAATGACAATTGATGAAGATAATTTTCAGTTCTCCCTCCCTCTTCCACTCCAATCATACAAATCGAACTTATCTAAGAGGCCTTGGATTGCTTGGGTTGTCAACTAGGTCAGCATTGGGTTTACTTTCCTTTGATATTAACATTCATTGATGTCGGAAATGTATCAATTAGCCTTAAGGTCATTTGATACTGTTTTTTCAAAGACTTCAACTATTGCGAAAATGAGTGCTATAACTTTTATGCGGTATTTGCTAAACACCTTGCAATCGGAGCTTACAGAATCTCCACAACTGCACTGCAACAGTTTCGAGAAATATACGAAGAGCCATCGTGTTAATAACATCTACAACACTTCACAAAAAAATTAAAACAAAGTTAAAACATAACCATAGTCATAGAACGATTCATACTGAGACATAATGTTCATCTTGATTGAACCCTGAATTACTCAAACTAGGTGTATCCAACACTAGTCTGATAGCCTCCCTAAGATGTTGTTATAGGCTCCCTTGAAATTGAAATCCAAATTCCTGGAAATGTGGACATTCAATTGGTTGAATGCACTTTCAAAGTTGTCTGAGCTTATCTTCTGTTAAATCGTCAATGAAAACATGCTTTCCACACACGACATTAAAACGCTCAATTGCTTCTCAAGAAATTGATGCTGGAATGTGTCGTGAGCTTAATTCATACAAGCGCACACATTTCTTATCCTGCTAATTTGCTTTTTAACTGCTACAAAAGAAGCTGTTCACAAAGAACTGACTACTGATAATGAAATGGAACCAAAGACTCGCTACATGCACTCAATCATCCGACAACAGCTCGTACATTCTTCAAGTTCGCACAACAAAAGCTCGTTCCATTTCAATGAGCAAAAGTTGTTGGTGATAAACTCGGCGAGTGATTGATACTGGTCATCAATTTGAATCATCGTTGCTGACGACATATCAGGATGCTGATTTTCCAGGAATATGAAGCATACGTTTGCTATTACGTTCCTGACGTTTCGGCCAAAACTGAACAAATTTGTGAGATCTTGGCAGCAGAAATTGCAGCTCCGATGAGAACAAGAAAACATGAACTTTACATTGTTATTGAGGTAACATGTCTGGTCTGTCACCGAGGTCTGGCAACCAACCAGAGGCTAGGGCAGGCGAGGTTGAGCTTGCCAGCTGTGGCGAGGCTCGACCTCACCTTCGTGGGCGAGGTCAAGCCTTGCCGTCGCTGGGCAAGGGTCGACCTCCCCAAATTTGGCGAGGTCGAGCCTCACCATGGTTGGGCGAGGTTGAGCTCGCCCTTGCCATCGTGGGCAAGGAGCCACGCCCAGATATGGCGAGGCTCGATCTCGTGTCACTTGGTGAGGTCGATCCTCCCCAATGGTTGGCGACGTCGACCTCGTTGCCCTAGCCTCTGGCCGGTCGTCGGACCTTGGCGACCGGCTAGGGTAAGAAGGAAAGAAAAAAAAAGAAAGAGAAAGAAAATAAAAAAGGAAAAAAAAGAAAAATAAATAAATAATTTGAAAAATTATTAAAAATTGTTCACGTCAGCGCCGGCCGAATGGATTAAATTGGCACAAATGCAAATGGTTTAGGACTAAATTGGCAAAAAAAAAGGTTTAGGATTGAATTAGTATAATTACAATATGTTTAAGATTGTTTTGGTAATTTTCCAAAAAAAAAAAAGGTTGAACATGAGCTTATGGTTGCACACAAAAATCAATTAAATCTTTTGTAATTCATAAAAATTTAAGTTTGTCTCCCTAAATAGACCAAAATCTTTAAGAAGAATGTAATTTTTTCTTGATATAACTGTCTTTTTTAGTATTTTTTTTCCACATCCAAAACTCTTGCACTTTTGCTAGTACGGAGAAAGGAAAAATAGTTTTGCAATATTTGCAAAATATAGATAAATTGTAATTATATTGGACCGAAATGCAATTAAACAAATGAAAACATATTCCACCTATTCAAACAAAAGAAAATCCCAATCGATGGAGTATTCCATTTCTCAATTTCATGCCTTCCCGTGTATGTAGTGGAGACCAAAGAATAACGGTTCATTTTGGGTAAGTTTAGTCATTGGTCACCTAATTTAGGGGGTATTTGCAATTTAATAAACAATCTTTGATTTCACTAGCCGAACACATTGAACTTTCCATTTTCCCAATTGATGACTTTAATCGGAATTGGCTAAATTTTCAGCCAAACGCTGACATAATCGTAGCAAACATGTGATGTTGACATAGCGTCCAACCTAGCGATCCCTCATACTCTTATAACAAAACTTTATAAACTTGTAGTAAAAGCAAAAACAAACTAAAAAAAAATGAGGAGAGAGTAATCCGGCAGAAGGTCACCGAGCCCTCCGGCCGGTTTAGGGCACGGGTCACTGGCCCCTCGTTGAATGTTGCAAAGGGCGACGACCAATTTTTTTTTAAAATTTTTCCATAATTTTTAAATATCTTTTCAGAGCTAAGCGACATTAGCTTGGATACTTTGTTAGCGCCGCATCTTCGCATGCCACTTCTTGACAAGAAAACTAGTTGGATTCCGATTGGATCAATTGCAAAAAGTCAAAAATGCAGTGCATTTGGTGATTGAAATTTAAAGTTCATTTGTTGGATTACAAAATGTCAACTACCCTTATTTACCTATGAAAAAATTTACCCAACACTTTGATAGAAATCAACGTTGCGAATGATAACTATTTTATTCATGAAATAGATTTATGGTTAGAAAAATATTTTTTTATTTCTATTTGTTTGATAACGATACAAAATTTTTTTTTCCAGAACATAAATTCGTTTGATAGGCCTTCTTAAATTTTTTATTCATTAACGGGTGGAGGCTGGTAGGCGGCAGGAGTCGAGGACAAGTGATGAAAAGAGTTTTTATTTCTCCTTTTGTTCCATAATTAAAGAAGTAGAAAATTTATATTTTTCATTTCTGTTCTAAATCAATTTCTCAACTAAGAATTTGTTCCAGAAATAGAAAAATGAAATTGCGTTGCTAAATGAATTTATGTTCCAAACTTATTTCCGAAACAGAAAATAAATCTAAGCGAAAATAGAATGATTATCATGCGTGTTTTAGTGCATAAACATTCGATTCTCCAGCACATTGTTCCGGTGGACGGAATAAAACTTTTTAGGAAACATCATTATCTTCCAAGCGTTTCAAATAAGCAACCCATTTTTCACATGGGTTCTTTCTTCTCATGAGTACTCAACATCAAAGATCAAAACATCGACAATCGAATCTTAAAGACTGTTGTCGCACTCTCAAGTGTCTTTATCTGAATCATTGTCCTTCGTAGGTTAATAATTGCCGTCCTTCTAGGAAAACGAAGAACACGTGCTACAGTTCTGAGAGTTAAGCCAGATGAAAATCGTTTTCTTGAACGTTAGGCTCTTCACAATATTAGTTTCCGTTTCCTTCGTCCGGTATATTGTAAAAAATTCGTCTGGTAAAAAACAGGATTTTCAAATTGTGACACTACAAGTATCACATTATATATGTAAGAACTTGTGATAGTATTCATAGATAAGATTCATACTGAGATGGTCACCTTATTGTATGACTATTTTCACTACTTTTAGGGGCTTAATCTATGTAGAACAGGTCGAACCGGTACAAATAGTATTAAAGTAAAACCTCCTTTAATAGATATGTGGTCCGTAAACAAACTAGACTCATTCCCAATTTGATGAGGTAGGAGAATGATTGCTGACGCAAGATGGCTTGGACAAGGTGCGGTCCTGACAAGTAGGCTTCTAGGATGATGGAGGGAGCGGACATACATAGTACCACACATTCAATATGGCGAGCATCACGTGTCAGTGGTTTTAAGTGAAATTGTTCATGACACCACAAGTCTCACACAAAATGGGTGAGAGCTTTTGAAAGTGTGATCTACCTTCAAACCTCGAGAATACACATGATTAACGACTTGGAGACATTCGACCCAAAAAATAAAAAACTTAGAGACTTTTATGGAAGTGTAGTGGAGGACTATGGTCCACATATTTTTTCTCATCAGAAGAACCAATTGCTTCACTTTGGCAATCATGTCCCCCGCTCATCAACAGTGCACGCCTTCAAACTCCAAGAAGGAAAAAGAAAATCTTCTGGTTCTCTCATGGAGTGCTATAGGCTTTCACATACCCATGTGGAACTCGATGTGTGGGAAGAACATGGCGACTCGGGAGTTGATTTTTCAAACGCTTTTCTCCTTGTTGAAGTAAGATATTGGGTCACTTAAATGGGTGCAGAATTGGGCAAAAGCAATCCATGAGAAGTGGGATTTGGACATTGGAATCTTGATACATGGAAAAAGGAATATTCTAATGATCATGCATACGAAAAGGATGGGGAAAAGAGAAAGGTCCACTGGTCAGCTCAGTGGTCATTTTAGCTCGACCACAGCCTTCGATGTACTGAAAAAGGGAGATCCTCGGATCAAGGAGTGACCAGCAAATTCCACTCAAGTTTTGGCCCCAAAAAAAAAAAAAAAATCAGAGAGAGAACCAAATCCAGTGACGTCATTATGACATGGACTTTCATTTGAAACATCACTAAAGAAAATCCTAAGCAATAATCGGGAGGCTAGGTATAGATTCAATACAATAATAGTGTTAGAAAGTCAAACTCAAAAATTTAAGCTAATAGGTGGAAAAAAATCACATGAATATAATGAAATTTGACTAATGAAGGGTGGACACACATTCTAAAAAAGGACAGCACTAATTTTGATACCATGTTAGAAAATCCAACTTAAAAACTTAAGCTGATAAGTGGAGGGGGATCGCATGAATATAAAAAACATTTACGACTTATAAGCGATATGGGATAATACTTCAACAATAAGAGTTAAAGGACATGGAACATTATTTTTATATGGTGGGTCAAATTTAAAATTACAATAATAATTAATCATATCACTATTTATGCAAATTTTATAAATGAATCTTCATATATCTTAGCCTTAATGGTGCTTTTAAACTAGACTTTACGTACGCTTGCGCTTCAAAGTACAGCAAATGCATAGGTAAGGACCAGAAGCTGGTTTCATGTGAACTTGTTTCACAATGAAAAAGATTATCTGAAGCAAATCATTTTCATCCAAAACCATGTAAAGAGCAAGATTTTTCAAGCTTAGAACATGCTAATTAAATGAACGGTTTTCTCCTTGTCCTCTACACATCGAGTGATTGCCGGAGCATAAGATTACCTGTTACTAGAGATGGGCTAAGACAATGCGCGAATACGATGGTTCAAACTCGAGTGAGGAAAATGAGTATGCTTTACTACTTCAACAATCTCCTCTAGTTCCTTCGAGAGAAGTTATGAGAGTAGAACCGGGGCGAAACGAGTGGTAGGTGATTTTTGTTTTGGAAGAAAAGTGGTAGGTGATTTAATGATGATGGTCTTGAAGAGAGAGGTGCATTGGGGAAAATTACTTTGAAGTTTGGTGTGTGCAAATTGATTCTATACAATAAAAAGGGCTTTTTCCACATCGTACTTTTTCCCTTCGCTGGCCATTGCCAAGCCTCGTTGATGGCTAGTGGAGGTTGCCGACCTCAGGTGAGGGTGCTCCTCCCCTCGACGAGGTTCGGCGATGGCCGGCGGAGGGAAAAAGGGAAAAAGAAAAAAGAAAAAAAAAGAAAAAAGAAAAAAGAAAAAAAAGGAAATAAAAGAAAAAAAAGTTCATAAAATTTAAAAAAATTATAAAAATTGTCCAATAAGCGCCCCATGCCAAGTCTAGTGAGTGCCCCGTGCCATGTAGAACGGCTGGCGCTGACTAAACTGCCACGTTGGCGATTTTCGGCTAAAATTGGCAAGTTGTTCGAAGTTTTAGGACTAAATTGAAAAACGATCAAAATGGTTAGAATTAATTGGTACAATTGAAGGATTTATGACTAAATTAGCAAGTTGTAAAAAATATTTATGATTAAATTGATACAATTAAAAATTTAATATTGAATTAAGTGTCATGCATTAGATTTAAGATTTTTTTACAATTTTCCTACTGTCAGGTGATATGAGCACGTCTTGCAATCATTTCACAAATTGTCACGGGCGTGAAGGTTGCCGTAGACAAATTCAACGTTGTTTGAGACAAAAGTACTATCATCATTGGTGTTGTTAAAGGAAGAATCGTCTTCGACCAAAAAAAAAAAGAGAGGAAGAATCGTCATTAGAAATTGGAAAAAGAAATGGGCTCAGAAGCTCTTTTTGCCTCTGGGCTGTTTCGTAGAAAACCTAAAAAATAAGCAACCTTTTCTTGGGTTAGTGTGAAAATTCTAGGCTCAGTTTGCTTAGAAGTGGATAGATCTCTTAATTTTCTTCTTTTGACTCATCATGTAGATCTTCCTATTATTTGTTTAAACTATAGATCAACAATTCTTTAAGGTTCCGTTCGTTTGGCGGAAAATATTCTCCTTTGGAAAATATTTTCCCGGAAGTCATTTTCCTGGAAAATGTTTTCCCGGAACATAATTTTCCGGTGTTCGGCGACCAATATGAAAAAGTTTCGGAAAATATTTTTCGCCGATGGCCGGCGACCGGCGACGGCGGCGGCCGGAGACCGGCGGAGGTGGCCGGAGACCGGCGGAGGCGGGCGGAGGCGGCGGCCGGAGACCGGCGGCGGCTCGCGACCGGGCAGCCCGGCAACCGGCGGCGGCGGCGGCAAAGGGCGGCGGAGGCGGCGGAGGAGGCGGCCGGCGACCGGCGGCGGCGGCGGCGGCCGGCGACTGGAGGCGGTGGTGGCCGGCGACCTTAGTGAAGAAGAAGAAGAAGAAGCTCCGGAAAATGATTTCCGCTTTTGAAGAAGCGGAAGTCATTTTCCATAGACTTAGGCTATTTTGTGAAGGGGGGAAGGAAAATATTTTTCCACGGAAAACGTTTTCCGCCCCCCGAACACCGGAAAACACGGAAAATATTTTCCGGAAGAATATTTTCCGCCATACGAACAGAGCCTAAGTCTAATTTTATTTAACTAATAATTTAGAGAAATGTGGGCCGAGCTCAATAATACAAGCTCATGGTAAAGTAGGGTGCTAAGGCGACGAAATGTTATTTATTGAGTTGGACCAATGGATGGATTAAGACCCCTTGATCCAAAACTAGCAAGATTTAGAGAAACATTTTTGTTAATATTCTTTGTTTTTCTCTTTTACATTAACAATTTAATTTTTCGTTTTTAGGAAAAATTGTCCAAAAAGTCATAAACAAACCTATTGCACTTTTGCCAATTCATGCATAAACCTTTTAATTGTGTCAATTGAGTCATAAACAATTTCATTTTTTTTTTCAATTGAGTCAATTCGATCAATTTTGGTCAGAAATCGCTAACGTGGACACCGGCCGTCCTGTGTGGCGTCGCCGGCGCTGACATGGACAATTTTCAATAATATTTTAACATTTATTTTTGAATTTAATTTATTTATTCTTTTTTTCCTTTTTTTTCTTTTGTTTCTCTCTTTTTTTTTGCCCTTCTTCCTTTGGCTAGTCACTGGACCCAAGGTCGACCTTGCTGTCCTTTGGCGAAACTCGCCTACAGTGATGACAAGGTTGGCCTTGCCTTGACTGGGCAAGGCTTGGACAGGTGAGGCTCGCCCTCGCCAGTGGCCAGCGGGGGTGAGCTTTGCCAGAGTTCGGCGAGGTTGACTTTGCTAGCCCTAATCTCTAGCTAGTCGCCGAATTGGCTAGAGGAAGAAGGGCAGAAAAAAAAAGAGAAAGAAAAAAAAGAATAAAAAAATAAAAATTATTAAAATATTATTAAAAATTGTCCACTTTAGAGCCAGCGTCGCCACGTGGGACGGTTGATGTCCACGTCAGCGATTTCTAGCTAAAATTGGCGGGATGGACTCGATTGACAAAAAGTGAAAAGGTTTATGACTCAATTTACATAATTAAAAGGTTCATGACTGAATTGATAAAAGTGTAATAAGTTTAGGACTTTTTGGATAATTTTTCCATCATTTTTATGAGATGTTGTGAGTTTTTATTTTGCTGAATAGTTATTAGTATTATAAAATAAGGCATCTTTTTTATAAGACAAAGATATCTTTGTTATATGAACACGTTCTAATAATTGAAAAAATAGAGTGAATTTTTTCCATGATTTGCTGCCTAAGAAAATGTTATGAATGCCTCCAACATGCCTGCTTTACATTCGTCCCTGACGCAAGGTGAAAATGTCATTACCCCGATTGATTTTCTGCATGATCTCCTCCTCGAAGCTTTGAACTTGCATACCTAAACCTGGTGCCGGAGTTACAGGCGGAGATGACGGTGAGAATCATGAGAAGAAGGAAAGATACATAGGAAATGGCGATTGAGATGGTGACTCTATCGCAAAATTTGCCGAGGTGATCGCGGATGGGCATCCATCCTGCGTGTGCATTTCCATGCTTCCCCACGTAGCCGATAGCCATCGTGGCCGCACACCCTGCCATCACCAATGTCATCACCACCTACAAGCATGAACGATTTTGAAATTAGCCAAATGATGTCACGAACCATACGATATAACGCGCCTCGGTACATACCAAGTCGTGAAGGAAGATGAAAATGTAGCTGCTAGAGCAGCAGTCTCTTCGTCTGACGATTATGAGAAGGAATAACAAGGATAACAGACAGAGAGCGCAGGCCACTAAATTTGCATGTGCAAAGAACCTGCAATTGGAACTCAATGGTTAGTGTGAAAATCAAGAAGAAAGACAATAATTAACTACTTTGAGGTTTCGCGATTTCCTGGGCCTAGGTCCAAGGCTTGTCATGACCTTATAATTTACAATGAAGAAAATCCAACGTCTTTTTGTCATGGAGGGCCCAGACATGGATTTCTAAATCGATAGTCACTCAAAGGGTTGTTCAGACTCTTCAATTGATCAGGCAAAACCGCTTACTGTGAAACATTACTTGAAAGCCGGGGAATAAGTATATCAAGCATCGACGGGAATGCCGAAAACCGCTGTGGATTGCTTGCTGGTCATCATCACCAATGCCGCGGCCAAAGTCGTGGCGATCGACAGTACTCTCAAGCAATTCTGAATGATGGTTCCCAAGAGAAAATGGTTCCTGGACATGTGGATGGGTTGGTTTTGCTCTAGTGTCTTCTCAACCATCTTGTACTTCCTCCTTATTTTGAGACAGGAAGGAGTGTTTGGTGTCGGAGGATCATTTTTTATAGGGGCAATATCTAACAAAAAAAAGAAAAAGAAAATAATGTTAAAGAAAAGGTGAAGTGGAACTGATGGATCCAAGATCAAGAGACTTGGGTCACCTTTAAATCCCAGACACACATACATCGGTAAAAGAGGATCTCTCCCTAAATTTGGGGATGAAATGGGATTAACTTCCTAATATTTAGGTGTGTTCATGGACTAAGTTTTAAATTATTGTTCTCTAACGAAAAGAGATGTGATCATCTTGGTTATGGGAGGTAGTTCAATTATGTGATAAAAATAATCCACGCGAGCTTTTATGCAGAAGAATCTAAAAATTATGTTTGCAAATTGTGGAGGGTTAATTGAAGGCTATAAATAGGTTAGCCTTGCTCAGTCGAGTGTGTGACATAAAAAATAAAACCAGAAAGAAGCATTCCATGTACAAGTCCTTGTAATACAAAATCCATTAAATTTTCCATGTACAAGCCCTTGTAATACAGTTATGACCAATGTTACCTCACACTCACTAGTCATTCCTACTTTCAATGGCTATAGCTATGGCCATCGGAGCATTACAATGATTATTTTTTTTATGGCTCAGGATTTATGGGACATCGTGAAGAAAGTATATGCGGCTTCGAAAGAAAGTGCAACCATTCCGGCATAATAATTACAGAAAAGGATGCAAAGGGTCTACGTGTCGTCCAACAAGCATTCTTGGAAATGATATTTGCAGGAGTCATTGGATCGAAGACCCAAAAAAGGGCATGAGATGTACTACAATAAAAGTTTCAAAGCCAACAAAAGTGCACACCATTAGACTTCAATAACTTAGAAGGAAATTAGAGTATACTAAAATGAAATATTATGAGATCGTTCAACAATATTGTGGTACATTAGAAGAACATGCAAATGAGGGCTTGTGGAGATGATATCACTTAATAAAGGGTAGTAGAAAAAAATATTTACTAAAAAATACAATTCTATTGTCACCTTTATAGAAGAATCTAAGCATTTAACAATCTTATGGATGGGTGAATGGTACAAGATGAAGAATCGGTTAAAAGTGCCTTTCAATTTAAAATAAAAATAAAAAAGGGTCCCATAAATAAAAAAATGGTGAAAGGAGTTCATGGAAAAATAAAAGAGGAGGAGAAACCTCTTCGAGAGAAAAATGTCTACCTTGTAGTATTTGCAAGAAAACAAATCACATGAAAAAGATTGATGGTTTTAAGATAAACAAAAATGTCGATCTTGTATAAAATATGTCCGCATAGAAAAAGATCGTCTTTCAAAAAAAAAATTACCGAGCTATTAGGTTGAAGAAAAGGAAATATAGACAATACGTTTTACATAGACCAAGCATCAAGTGGCATGTTGATAGTGGGTGCAGTAACCACATGATAGGGGATAAATCATTCACCGATATTTATACATTGGTAAAAATCCAAGTGAGATTCGGTAATGAAGCATTAGTCAATGTGTGGGAACAAGACACTATAGCCATTGAAACAAAGAAAGGCCCCAAGCATATTCGCGACTTATATTCAGTCCCTAGTCTAGCACAAAATTTACTTAGTGTGGGCCAAACGATAAAAAATGGATATTCTCTGTAAATTAAAGGAGATACCTGCACTATCTATGACAAATATAAAAATCAAGTTATTGACTCTGTTAAAATGGAGAACAGAAACTTTCCTCTACAATGAAAATATGCCAGAGATAGAGTTATGCAAGCTCCAGTTGATGATTCATGGTTATGGCATCAAAGATTCGGCCACTACAACTTTGTTGAGCTAAAAACTATCGATAGAAAAATATGATAAGAGACTTTTCATACCTTTCATAAATTTCAGACGTTTGTGGAGTCTGTCTTTTGGGAAAAGAACAAAGGTAGTCCTTCCATTTGGAGATACATGTAGATCTTAAAAAACCTTTGGAACTACTTCAAATCGATGCATGCTGCCCATTGAGGACCTCCACATCCAACCGAAGTAAATATTTCGGACTCTTGATCGATGACAACACAAGAAGGACGTGGGTCTACTTTCTTTGACAACGAATCGGAGGGTTTTTTCTATTTTCAATAAGTATGAGAACCACATTGAAAAGAAAAGTTGGCGCAGCATCAAGGTCCTAAGAAGCGACAGAGGCATCGAATACAATTTTAATGAGTTCAACAAATTATGTGAAGATGAAGGCGTTCATCATCAACTAAAAATTGGCCATGCCCTAGAGCAAAATGGAGTTGTAGCAGGAAAGAATGGAACCGTCGTGAAGATGGCATGGTCCATACTCAAGGAAAAAGGATTTCCTAACACATTATGGGCAGAAGCAATATATATATAGAAGTATACTTACTAAATAGGTGTGGACGGAAGCCTTCAGCGAAGTATTCCAAAGTGTTCGGTTGGATATTCTACGTCGATGTCCCTACTAAAAAAAAGGAGCAAGCTCGACGAGAAGATAGAAAAGGGAATATTTATCGGCTACAACGACCAATCGAAAGGCTCGTGGTGAAGGATATTTGCAACAACTAGATATTGATTGCACTGAGACTTTCGCCTGCCTCGATACTATTCGTGCCTCCATAGCCTCAGCAGCACAAAAAAAGGTGGAAAATCTATTAGCTCAATGTAAAATCAACATTTCTAAATGGATACCTTCAAGAAGAAATTTACGTGGAAGAATCACCGGGCTTTGTGGCCAAAGGCAAAGAGAAAAAGGTCCCAAGACTCAAGAAGGCCTTATATGGGTTAAAACAAGCATTGTAAGCGTGTTATAGCAAAATTAACAAATATTGGGAGGAGCATGAGCGAGCCAACGCTCTACATCAAGACTCAGGGTAGGCTTGACACTCTTATCGTCTCTCTTTATGTATGGTGAGCAAAAGCAATCATTTGAATCGGACCAAATCGGTCAGTTCGGGACCATTAGGGGCACTGATTCAGTTCCCGATTTCATGTGTGGAATCGCCCATCCATCCGATCTATATGGATTGGATTGAATTATTGTACGAAAAAAAATATTTTTTCAGCCCACACGCCACTTTTCTCGATCTCCATAAAATCACCAAAAAACAAAAACTAAAAGACAAAAATTAAATAATAAAAAAATTAAAGATGAAAAAGAACCATAAGGAAAAGCATTTATCTCTTTCTCTCCCCCTCTCTATCTATTCCTTTTCCTTAAGTCACGCTCACTGGTCACTTCTATCCTTTTCTCGCTCTCATCTCTCTTATTATTGTTCATTATTTAATTTCCATTAAATACCTGAAAATGCTAGTTATTTAATAATTCTCCCTTATAATAATATATCTTTCTCACTCGCAAACGCAAGATCTTCACTATGTCAACTTTTTCTTCAATCAATTATCCTTTGGGAGATAGAATCTGTATGTATGATATCTCTCTCTCTCTCTCTCTCGAATGAAATGGGCATCATTTGTTTCTCGTAGCAATGGCTCTCACGTTGTAGAAGATGCTATGACCGAAAGGAACTCCCAAATTGCGTGATCACTTTTTCGAGAAAAGGATCTTTCGCTTCAACCCAGTGAGTTTATTGAGTTTTAGCAAGCTTAGTGAGTGAGTAGAGCGAGTTGCTTGGGACCGAAGTGGAATCGGTTCCCTCTCCAGCAACGACTAGAATCGATGAGTAAGCCTCCCTTCGTTTTCTTGTATTGTAGAAATGAGCTGAAATCGTTTAGTGAGCGAGCCTACCTCTATTTTCTCACAACATGCTACCAGTTCCATTGACTCACTTGCGAATCGAATTGGACCAATCGATTCGTTTCGGTCTTATTCCAAGACCAGGTGGGCCGATTCCCGGTTCTAGAAATTAGGAAATGGCCCCTCTAGTTCGGTTCCCATTTTCTGGGTGGGAACCGGACCACCTAGGAACGATCACCCCCTGTCTCTATGTAGATGATCTCATGTATACTGGGAGCAATGAGAAAATGATTCAAAAATTCAATAAAAGATAATATTGTATTTGAGATGACAGAATTGGGCTTGATGCACTATTTTTTTGGCGTCGAGATCAATAAAAATGAAGGATTTTTCATCACGCTGAAGACATATGCGGAAAACCCCCTGAAGAAATTCAAGATGAACTATTGCAAAAAAGTTGCCACACCGCTTGTGTCAAACAAGAAATTACTAAAGGAAGATGGAGTAGAAGAGGCCGATGCTTTTCTCTACAAAAGCCTTATTAGGAGACTATTATAATCTCATTGCTACACAACCATACATCATGTACATGACCACTTTACTATCAAGCTTCATGCAGAGTCCAAGCCAAATTCACTTTGGAACTGTCAAAAGAATTCTAAAATATTTACAAGGAATAACAGTTAATAGCATTTGGTATCAGCCAAGTGCAAACGCAAAGCTATTTGGTTACACCGACAGTGATTGAGTAGGTTCATCTGATGATATGAGTACTATTGGTTATGAATTCACACTAAGTTCCGGAATGTTCTCATGGGTATTGAAAATCAAGACTCGTTGGCATAGTCTACCATAGTGGAGTATGTCACGGCCGCTACTATCACTAGTCAAGCATTATGGCTTCAAATAGTAGAGGACATAAGAGAAACGCATGCAAAACATATTCCATTATCTTGCGACAAGAAGTCCACTATCGTAATCTCTAAAAATCCTATATTTCATTAAAGAGCCAACATATTGCCATCAAATATTACTTCATCCGAGAAGTGTGAAGAAATTAAGAGATCAAGCTCAAGTATTGCAGAACAGAGGATCGAGTCGCAAACATATTTACTAAAGCACTACTACAAGTCAGGTTCAAGACATTACGCAAAATGGTCTCTGTGCGAAGAAAATGGACCAAGAAGGAGCGTTAAACAATTATCCATTTACCAGAAACCTCTAGATTAATCGTTACCATTCTACAAAACTCTTGTCTATGCCTATGGGATGTTGTTAAAGTTTGTGATAAAAAAAGAGTCCAGCTGAGATCTTATATAGAAGAATCTAAAAATTATCTATGTAACTAGCTAAGATTTTTTTACTATGTCAGTTAATTGAAGGCTATAAATAGGCTAGGCTATTCCAGCTGAGTGGGTGGAAAAAAAAAAAACAGAAGTAAGCATCCTATGTACGAAGCCCTCGTACTGCAAAATCTATTGAATTTCTTTTGGTCCTCCTTTTGCTTTAAAATCAGCCGCCCACTAACCTTGTATTATTAATATTTTAATATTTTTTTCATTCAATGTCAAACTAGCAATGTTTATACAAAGACCCGACTTAATCAATGCCGTCACTCGATTGACATTTCTTCTCAAAAACATTGCTCTCTCTCTCTCTCTCTCGTTCGTTATTGAACGATCATTTCACAACCCAAAGAAGCAAAATAGTGAAAAGCCATGCAAGTCTTGACCCTAGCTCCGGCCTTAGTTTTTCTCCTCGTCCTCGCAATTACTAAACTACTCAAATCCAAAACCCCCCATCCGAAACTCCCGCCGGGGAGCTTTGGATGGCCGATCATTGGCGAGAGCCTCGAGTTCCTCCGTTCCCACCATGAAGGGAGACCGGAGAAGTTCATCCAGGACCGGATGAGCAAGTACAACTCCCCCGTGTTCAAGACCTCGGTGCTCGGGGAGCCGATGGTCATCCTGTGTGGGCCAGCGGGGAACAAGTTCCTGTTCTCGAACGAGGGCAAGAAGGTGGCGCTGTGGTGGCCGAGCTCGGTCAGGAAACTGATGGGGAGGTGCCTCGTAGCCAAGGCTGGGGTCGAGGCGAGGTCGGACAAGAAACTGCTCATGAGCTTCTTTAATCCGGAGGCGCTCATGAGGAGTGTTCAGGTCATCGATGAGGTGACAAAGGCCCATCTTAGGACTCACTGGAAAGGTATGTGCATATCAAAGATCATTAATCATTAATTACACTTGAAATTTGTATCTTTTGTGATTCTATGATGAATCTCACGGTGCTCTCTGAACATATTACTCGGTCAAAAAACACACAATTCTCGCAATAGGGGGTCGTCACGGGTTTAGAAATTGCTTCCCTTTTTTAAGTCATTTCTTGCTCCACTTTCACAATAGACAAACTTCTTCGGTGGATAAACAATGGGGCACCAATAAAGAGAGGTAAAGTAATCGGATGAATCACGTTGACCAGGGGCGGCGGCGTCAGGAAATTGAAAGTTATAAAAATGAAAAATCCTTTTAGTAAAAGAAAAGCACGTGAAAAGGTGTCTCTCCATATGAATATTTGTCCTAAATACGAGGAAAAAGAAAAGGTTTAATGAGAGAGTGTACTGTTCCTCGGAGAATGACTGGCGAATGAAGACAACAACCGCGCGCAGTTGGGCCCTTGTGGCCTTAGCAATCGCATAGAACAGCAAACCCATGTCCATCTCTTCTAATTCAAGAATAGATATGAGCCTCACTCTATTTTCACGCTTTAAATAACTAACATTCACTCAAATTATTGAGTTGATGAAAATAGTTTCAAGAGAATTGATTGATCAACAAGGTGAAAATGGTGAAAGTTGTTATATATTGAAAATGTAAAAGCTGCTCATTGACATGATTAACAACGTTGTTTTACTCCTCCATCATCAGTTCCGTTCGTTTTTATACAAACTTCATTTCCTCTCTTATACTTACTAATGTGCTTAAGCTGAATTCTGTGAGGGATACATTACAATGACTTCGAATGTGGTTGGTAATTTTTGTTAATTAACTTATGTCAAATCTAAAGTATAACCATAGAGAGTTCACAATTTAACTATCACTCAAAAAAGAACTTGAACCAAAGAAGTGTATATGACGGAGTTATTGGATATTGAACTCTAGAGAGAGATTGTATATAAATTTCTACACATCACCGCTTTATTGATATTTGTTTAAAACAAAATATCTATCATTAAGTACATTAAAGTAGTTGAATCTTAGAGGATTCTTATAGAAAAGCAACTAATCTGTAACCTTCTCCGACTTAAACACAAGAGAAGAGCCAATAGTTAAAAAGTAGATGAAATCATGAGATTGATTGACACATTAAAGGTATGTATTTCCCTTTTCATCAATCTTAGCATTGATGAGAGTGTGTCTAAAGCTAATCTAGGGGTATCGAAAGCTATTTGAATTTTAGGTTGTGTCTAAAGCTATCGAAGGAGTGAAAATTATGTAGCCTAAACAAATTGGAAAGATGTGCATTTTTAATTATTGGGGAGGAACCTCTTTCAAGTAGGCGCAATTCTCGACTATCATCAGATTACAAGACTAAAACTGTGCGTGCACTAATTAGGTGGTGTATGATTCCGATTATTTGTGACTACGAATTTTTTATTTTTATTTTTATGTTTCTGTTGTTGGCATGCATGCTGGGCTCTGTGTAACTACGCACTCGCACCTTTGTCCTCATCCATCGTGAACAGTTGTCCAATTCATTTATTTTTTTACTAATAGTGAAAAAGGTTGGTTAAAACTAATCTAGCAAGTTAATCATCATACATGTTCAATGGAACTTGATACCGACACAATTCTCGAATGTAATTCGTCTAGATAGAAGCATAAAGGATTCTTAAGATTGGCATCTCTGAACATATGCAGGAGCAATTTCTAGATCTTAACTCATCAAAATCTACAATAATCGCATTATATAAATCTCTGTGTGTGTGTGTGAAGGCAAAGATCAGCTGGAGGCATACTCAACCCTGAAGCAGCACACCTTCGACCTCGCGTGCCGGCTGTTCATGAGCATCACAGACCCGCAGCTCATCTCGAGGCTTGCCGAACACTTTCACGTGTTCCTCAGGGGAGTCATTGACTTCCCCATCAACGTCCCAGGCACAAAGTTTTATCGGGCAAAGAAAGCGGCCGATTCCATCAGGAAGGAGCTCCGGGTGTTGGTGAAGCAGCGCCGGATGGAGCTGGAGAAGAAGATGGCCTCACCTTCGCAAGACCTCATGTCGCACCTGATAGCGAACGGAGACGAGAATGGGAAGCTCATGCCCGAGGTGGAGATCATAAACAACATGTTGAATCTCCTATTCGCTGGCCATGATACGTCCACTTCCACTCTAGTGTTGATCATCAAGTACCTGAGTGAGCTGCCTCATGTATTCGAGAAGTTCATTGCCGGTTAGTCCCTCTTTGTCCTTGGTTTTCCTAGTCACCAGTGTGTTGAGTGCACAGCGTGGCTCTGATAATACTTTTTGAGAAAGACACGAAACTCACTTAAAGAAAACAAACTTTTTTATTAAATGCGCTTCTATAATTTTGGTTCGGAGAAATTCTCACACACCCACACTTACACACACACTTGAAATGGGAGTCAATTATTTGCCCACACATTTCTAGTTACAATAGCTTACAAGAAAACATTTAGATATTTAAGGAGTAGCCTAGAAAAATCTAGAATTTTCAGGGAAGAGAGGAGGCCTAACATTTTTTTTTCAAACTACTCTTCTGTCAACGTGGATCTGGCAACCATGCCAAGTTGCTCACGAAACTCTTAGAACTTTGCTGCTCAAAGTGCTTTAGTGAAGACATCTATAACTTGATCACTTGTTTTGGCGTACTTCAACTCTATCTCGCCTAGTAATACCTTTTATCGCAAGAAGTGATAGTGTACTACTACATGCTTGGTCCTTGCATGAAAAAATGGATTCTTTGGTAGCTTATGGTTGATAGATTATCACAGTTCAGCTGCGTCAAGTAGTCTAGCAGTTGATGGAGATCCTCCATCAACTATACCAGCTACGTATTCTCTTGAGCTGCCTTGTTGCTGCTCTATACTCAGCTTCCACTGTAGACAATGACACAGTTGGTTATCTTTAAATACACCATGACACCACTGCTATCCGAGAATAAGCATTTACCCGCTAGTTGATCGCCTTGTGTCACGATCTCTAGCAAAGTCAACATTGCAATGCCTCACTACCTTACACAATGCTTCTTTCTTATCCAAGAGTCGAAGATCAAATATATCCTTTACATACCTTATTATTTGTTTGGCTGCATCCAAGTGAGGCTTTTGTGGTCTCCCATGAACCGACTTGCTTATCCCATTGTGAAGGTAATGTTAGGCCGTGTTATCGTTTGGTTAATAAGACTACCCACCAATTGCCTATACGTAGGTTAATCTTCCAATTCTCGTCCCTCGACTGCACAGCTTTATATTTCCATCCATAGGAGTAGATATTGGCTTGCAATCAAGCATTCCAAACTTTTGTACGAGATCTCGTGCATACTTCTGTTAACATAGAAACAACCTTGTTTTGGTTTGCTCAAACTAGAGTACCATAAAGTGTTTCAATTAAGCTCCTTTATCTGAAACCGCACCAAGAGGTTGGCTCTAATTTGACATATCACCTTTACATCATCTCCAGCAATTATCAAATTATCCACATAGATCAGTATTACTACAAGCTTTCCATCTTCTGCCTTCATAAACAAGTTCGAGCTTGTTGGGGCTACAGAGTAGCCACTTTGCATCAAGAATTCCACAATCTTTAGATACCACATTTTTGGGGCTTGTTTTAAGCCATAGAAATCTTTCTTTAACTTAGAGACGTAGCCTAAATGAGCATTACTCTTGAAACCATCTTGTGGCTCCATGTATATATCTCGATCTAACTCCCAATGTAGAAAGGCATTTTTCTAGTCCATCTGCCACAACTTCCATGACTTAATTCTGCAAGTGCTAGTGAGATCTTACTTTAGTAACCTTTGCCACTGGGCTAAATGTTTTGTCATAATCTATGCCATACTCCTCGAGCAAATCTTTGAGCAACCTGCTGCCTTATATCTTTCATTGACCCATTTAGTTGAGTTTTAAATTTGCAAACCCATTTGCAAGATATAGGATGTACCTCTTTAGGTCTTGGCACCAAATCTCCTGTCTCATTTTGCCTTAGTGCTTGCATCTCTTCTTCCATAACCTTCTTCCATTTCGCGCTTTGCGAGGCTTCGTCGTATTTAGATGGATCACTTACTTCGACAACTCGGTCAACGTCGTATTTGCATATTTGGGATTTGGTTCCCTCTGCCTTGTTGATCATCTGAGCAGAGGCACTTGCTCTTCAGGTTCTTTTATCTGATTTGGTTGGAGCTCTTCTGTTGTTCTCAGACGTCCCCCTGTTCACCATGGACTCTTTGATTTTTCTGGTGACGGTGCTCTGACTTCTCTTCTAGCTACGGGTTCGCCTTCTACATTTACTTCTTCAATCGACTGGACCTTATCAAGCTTATCATTTCTTTCATTCTTCCATCAACCTTTGAATGAGCTTCTTCTTCAATTTGTTTTGAATTTGGCTATTCAAGGGCTTGTGACGACCACCATGATGATAGTCTGTCAAGCACCACAATTCCGGAAGTGGAATATCGTCTGTTGTAGGATCACAAACACTTACCTTTTCCTTTTACCATCATATTTCACAAATATACGGCGAACTACCTTCCTATCAAACTTGATGCGTAGATGATCAAGCACGAATGCATAACATATACAACCAAGTACTCTAAACTGACTCATGATGGGCTTGCGATTCCATTACGTCTCGTATGGTGTCATGAAACCAAGCCTTGCTGGGGTAGTCTATTGATCTCCTGCTCTGCTGTCTTTATACATTCGGCCCAAAAGCCACATTCCTTGCATGCAGCATGCTCCTGCGACTCTCTGCCAAATGCCAATTCTTTCTTTGGGCAACTCCATTTTGTTGTGATGTATTCAAGCAGGTAAATTGTCGACATAACTTACATATTTGTAGATATTTTGTGAATTCGTGTGATGTATACTCTCCCCCATTATCAGTACAAAGGCATTGTTCCTATTTAATTCTCTACTTTTTCTTGGAACTCTTTAAGTTTGTCTAATGTCTCGAAATTTTCTTTCATAAAGTTGACCTAGATGTACCCGGAAAAGTCATCAATGAACGTTATCATCGACTTTGATCCTCTAACAAACGGATGTTTTGTTGGTCCAAATCCATATGAGTGGATAAGCTTGAGAGGCATCTTAGCTCTGAACGTAGACTCCTCATATAGAAGTTGATGTGCGTTCATATACTGGCACCCAGCACTAATTACGTTTGCTCAAACATCTAATTGGGGGTGACCCTTTGGCATAGCCTTCTCATCATCACGTTCTACTTGTGGTAGCTTACATGCTCGAGCCTAGCGTTCCACAAGTTAGGCGTCTCGCTCTTTCGAGTTGTGTCCACGTATGCCATCTGTGCCGACATCACGTAGACACACTCCAGTTGATGCCCCTCTATGATTAGTGTATTGGTGGGTTTCCAATTGCGGTACACCTTAACGTTTCTCGGACCAAACACCACATAATTGCTTAAATTTGTCACAATTTTTTTCTTCATTCCCGACACATGATACACATTTTGCAGTTTAATCTGATTTGAACTGAACTGGGGTGTTATCACCATTTAATTGACGTGGGTAATCGATAACCTTGAGTTGTTTGCGGTGACAACTACTCGTCCACCAGTGTACTTAGACATGCTTGATAGCTTGTCTTGATCTCCGATCATATGGTTTGAACAACCTGGGTCAACAATCCAATCATTATCATAACTGATTAATTTATCACTTATTGTGATAAGGGCCATTGCATCATCTGACTCAATGATACTGGTGGTCGTGAACTTTTCTTGCTCCTCTACGCAACCGACGCTTGGAAATCCCATTCTTCTCCATTGTCATTCTCCTTCCCGATAAAAATTGCGACATTTCCCTCCACCCGCTTGAACGAACAGACTCTAGCAAAGTGACCTACTTTGCCGCAAATAGAGCATCGTCCACTATGCCTTCTGTTGCTTTTATCTTCATTGTGATCCTTGTCGCGATCCCGGTGAGCTCCCCCTAGTTGAGTGCTCGTCCTTTCTGGTTGCCTCTGCTAGTTTCCATGATTTTTCCTCAGTTTGCCATCTCTATTGCCATCTCTATTGCCACACCCACACTTACACATTTGAAACGGAACACTTCTCGGCTATTCATAGGCCTAACAAGGAGGTGTAATTACCTCTACATATTTGTAGAGAAATACTTTCCTAGATTTATCTAGAGAATTCCTAGATGTAACCAATCTAGCAGCTACACATTGCTCCTTAAAATATCTTATAAGAAAATATCTAGACACTCGAGGAGTAGCCTGGAAAAATCTAGAATTCTTGGAGAGGAGAGGAGGTGCAACATTTTCTTCACAGTGCAATGTAATTGGCCTACGCGTATGTACTTAACATTCGCATTTGCCAGAGCAAAGGGAAATCGCGGCATCGAAGGCACGGGGAGAGCTGCTTTGGTGGGAGGATTTGCAGAAGATGAGATACTCGTGGAATGTCATCTCGGAAGTCATGAGGATGAGCGCGCCAGTATTCGGTTCTTTCCGCCAGGCCCTGGTTGATTTCACGTACGAAGGATATACCATTCCCAAAGGCTGGAAGGTAATGCATGCATTCGTTCTCCGTTACTACATCATATAAGTGCTTACTTCCTTCGTTAGAGCTGATCATGGGGCATCGTGGCACACACGGCGTACCCAAAAGGGCCTGAAGTGCAAAATCGACGAGTTTAGACAGTGCTGATTTCGTTTTCGGATGACGCCTTGCCCATCTAGGCCTGAATAATTATGAAAAAACTTCAGCTTTTTTTTTGGGGCGGGGCTTGCTAGATTTCCTTCTTCATTATTCTAGAAGAATTAGAAATTTATAATGGGCTTACTCGTTTGTTTCTTGCTCTGTCATGTATAGTTACATTGGAGTGCATGTGTAACACACAAAGACCCAAACTCCTACCCAAGAACGCTGACCTTCGACGAATCGAGGTTCGAGGGATCCGGGCCTGCACCATATTCATTCGTCCCATTCGGAGGCGGGCCGAGGATGTGTTTGGGGCTCGAGTTTGCGAGGGTGGAGCTACTCGTGTTCTTGCACAATCTGGTCAATGGATTTCACTGGAGTTTGGTCGACCCCAACGAGAAAATAATTTACGATCCCATGCCAATACCAGTTAAAGGACTTCCCATCCGTCTTCGAGCTCGTGACTCTTAGCTTTTTCTTGCTTCAATGGAGATAAAGCCACTTTGATGTTGTACTTAACTACCAATAAGCTATTCGCTTGTTTCTGTCTTACTATGAAACCTGAACGCTTGGCATCTGTACTATTCAAAGTGCCTTATGTCGTGTGTGTTGCGTTTCTGAGAGCTTTCGTCTGGTTGATTCTGTCCATTAAGCTCGCCATGCTTAGAATAAATTTTAAATAGTTCTGGAAAAGACAATAACATCAGTCGCACGACAGCTTAATGCTGGGAAAGAATTGCGAGGTCAGTGCGAACACATGGAGGAAGGATATTAGGGGGAGTGAAAATTCATTCACGAGTAATATCTATGCAAAAGGTTTGAATAGTCAATCGATAAACGTTTGACTGCATGTTATACTAGACCCAATTTTAGTGAAATAGCAACCAACATTTCGGGTGTATATGTTTGAGTGAACTAAAATTTTGCGAATTAGTTTTCTATATTTTCATGCGTTTGGTTTGCTGAAAATGATCGATCAATCAACATAAAATCATTTACGGTCAAAGAAAATAAGCACGTTCAAAGTTGGGAAAATAAATTTCCTAACCTGAAAATGGGAAAATATTTTTTCCGGAAAGTATTTTCTTTTATCACGAAATTTTCCCTGAGGGTGTGTTTGTTTCATCGAAAACTTCTTGTTGCTGAAAAGTATTCTTAGGAAATTCAATTTTAGAGAGAGCAAACTGTTTTTTTGTATGCTATAGAGGTTATATTTTCAGATCAAATTGTTAGTTAGTCATACTCTAGAGGTTAAAAAAGTAAGCAATTAAAGTAGGACATTTAAGCCATTTGGCAAAATAATTATCAATGTTATGCTCTTTCATTTAGGAAAAGCTAGCGTATGGAACGGGCCAATGAAACAAATATACATCGAAAAATAAGATGTTAAAATATATCTCGAGTTAAAATCCATTGAACGACTTGAATCGAAGTACATGGACATGATGCGTTATGCAAGGTTGTCACAATTGGAACGGGAAACAAGGAAATTGTGGAAATTTGGAAGGTTCTTCAAGAAGTATTCTATGTCCGAAATCGGGCGGAGCAAAACACGTTGATTTCCTTTTACGGATTAAAGTCGTTTTCATTATTTCCATGGTCTCCACATATATATCAGAATATGCGAAAGGGGATAATCTTCATGGCTTTTGGATTGGTATGGCTGGCAGCGTTTTTGGCATGTAATGCAAAGCAGAGCTTCTTTCTAACGTTACTTCTTGCAAAATTTGAGAGTGCTCAAGGTGTATCTGTTTGAGTGAAATAATTTTTTGCGAATTAATTTTTGGACTATCACGCATTTATTTTGTTAAATATAATCATCAACAGAAAATCGTTTATCATCATAGAAAATATGCATGCTTAAAGTTAGGAAAATGAATTTCCTAATCTGAAAAGGGGTAAACATTTTCCTAAAATACGATATTACGGAGAGGATTTTCCTTTATCATGAAATTTTCCCGAAATAAACACACCATAAGTTGACAAAATCTTGTATTAAGATTATGTGTATTTTACTGTGAGATTCAGTATTATTTCACGATAAATTGTGTAAGACTAAACACTAGGAATTATTAGGTGCATTTGAAGGTTGAGGAACACCTAAGAGTGAGTGATTCAAGTGCAGTTGTAATATTCGTTATATGGTTTGATCTATAATAAACTCCTATGTTGCTCTCATCGTGGAGTAGGTCCTACTGACTGAATCACGTAAGTTGGATGTTCAATTTATTTCGTTGTTCTATTTAATCGTTTGTTTTTCACAATAAAACTAAGAATTGTTACTTCACTCAAAGCTTCTTTCATTTTTGTTTTAGGATAAGTGCATTGGAAGTCCTAAAAAATATCGAGAAAGTGCAATTGAGTCCTAAAACTTTCAAAAAATACAATTAAGTCCTAAAACTTGTCACGAAATGCAATTGAGTTCTAAAAATTTCAACAAGTACAATCAAATCACAAAACTTGTCAAATTGGTTCAATCAAGCCTTTTTTTTAATTACACTTTTTGAAAATTTTTGGATTCGATTGCACTTTCGCGACAAGATTTAGGACTTGATTGTACTTTTTGAAAATTTTAAGACTCGATTGCACTTCGTGATAAGTTTTAAGGCTTGATTATACTTTTTAAAAGTTTTATGACTCAGTTGCACTTTTGTAATAAGTTTTAGGACTTTCAGTGCACTTATCCCTTCTGTTTCTGTTGACCACATAGCTTTGGCACTCTATCTATGAAGCTTTTCTGTTTTCTGTGTTTGAAAAGTTGATGAGGCTGCCGAATGCACAAAAAGATTGGGGGCATGGCGGGCATAAGTTTTGTTCTATAGCGCACTTTGAGATCTGTAATTTTCTTCCACCAATGTATGTCACAGGGTGATGCTTTCTTAGTTGAGCACTCTTCCATCAAATGAGGAGAAACGCAAGCCATCTTTCTCGTAATAGATTATTCTCAAGAATAGTATGACGAATTGTATCATCATCACTAATCGTACCACATGTAATTTGGCTCCGGCATCTAGTCCATTGAGCGAAACATATGTACCAGTTTAGCAAAACAACTAATTTCGATCTGTTGTGGCCATAATTTAGATAGCGGCATCAGATCATAACCACTGGGAGGCCAATCCCATTCCTCTAAGGTGATTATCATCCCAAATCCGGATTCTTGACACAACTCTGATGCCACTTTCATAAACCAATTTTTTTAACCCTTGTGCAAACTTTATACTTTATCCCGAGGACACAAAACTCTAGTCTTCAGCCCATATGAGTATGAGAGAAATCGGATCGTGATGCTTAGATGAACGTTGCATATACGTTAGGTGTGTGGTTGTAACCGTTTATTGTTCCTATTTATATACTGATGGGTTTGCCCCACTTGTCCAACATCCACCCAATCTAAGAAAACACTCTCTCTGTCCTCTCAGGGTCTGACCCAACAGAGATCCAAACCTGACCAAGATGCAAATGGAGCTCCGACTACCACCGTGGCCGCCGACACCTCCGCTAGTCACTCCGCCAAACCTGTGGCTGTTGAACGGCACCACTGCCGCTCCCCCTCCCTCGGAAGGCTCACGCGTGAGCCGATCCTGTGACCTCAGCTCATAGTCATCGTGGCTCATTCTTGTCAACAGCAACGGCGACGGCCAAAATATGATGATTTTGAAAGAAAGTATGAAAAAGATTGGTAATGCTTTTAGTATACCATGATAGATTGGCCTTCAAATCTCGCGATAATATTTTTTTTATATGTATTCTGTATACTGCTAAGTCAAAGTACGTGAATGGTCAGAATATAGATGCAGATAACCTTTTTCTCCAAGCATGGATCGGAGAAAGTCAGCAACTTCGGCTGCGCCCAATAAATAGAAAACTAAGGCGAGTCCCAGAGAGGCCCCACGACCGTGATGGTAAGTGTCGAATCTGGTCCCCTTCTCTTCGCTCCAAGTCAAATCGGGTCCCCCCTCCCCATGACTTCCCTCACTCCTTTTGCATTTCATTCAAAATCCCCTCCTTCACGCGCGTACAATCACCACCTTTAAGCTCGTTTTTGCCAGCAATAAACATGAAAGAAATTGCGGACAAAGAAAGTTTATGTGAGGAATTCAAGGACTTTTCTCTTGTTAAATGTGTTAAATATACCGACGTCATATTACTCATTCAATCATATTCTTTTATTTTGCAATCGTGGTACTAATCAAAATTTCGAATTCAATTTGAGGTCACGCTCGATATTTCAGAATCAAAGATTGAATAGTAGGGCATCTCAAAATAGCAAAGTTTTATCTCACTCGGACATGATGAAGAATAGAAAGTTAAAAAAAGGAAAATTCACCTTTGGACTTTGAATCTGTAACTCTTTTCAATCTAGATATTAATATGTTAGTTTTGTGTAATCAATTGAAAGTTGCATAAATTCTCTAATCATGTCATTCATGCTCTAAGGCCACTTAATTGGAGCTGACATGTCCGTCACAGTTGACTAGATCTAACTTGAAAATTGTTTTACCCCTTGAACTATCAACTAATAAGTGACATTGAAAACCCTCCCGCCGAATTGGATTCTGAATACACCCCCTCCTCTTTGGGATATTTTATGTTTAGAAACCTAAACTCTATGTTATCCTTTTGTAAGTTGATGAATGAAACGCAATGTTTTGAAAAAAAAGAAAAAACTAATACGTGACATTAAAAATCCTAACAACAAAAATCACAGCCAAACCTTGGGCATTGAAACTTCTCAACACGCTTTCAACATCGTACTCTTGCCCCCTCCAATGGACACATCAGCTTTATTCAGTCGCATATGGAGTCAAAGGAACTTCACTAGAAAATTCATGCATGTTCAAGTATTAATTAGACAAATTATAATTCGAGAGCTTTTATTACACAAGATGTGCAATTTTAAAAATAAAGAATGAGATTTCAGGACTTCTTTTATACGTTTAGAGTAGCCAGCGGCCTACTCTACCCTCAAACTTCTTTTCCATGTCTAGAGTAGCCTTAGCCATCATATCATGCGTGTTGTTAGCTGTTCGATCTAAAGTTTATGGGAAAATTATCGGGTCCTAAATTTATTATATTCGTGGCAATTCAGCCATAAAATTTTTAATTTGATCAATTTAGTCTTAAATATTTTAATGATTTGTCAAAATAGTCCTTTTGACCAATTTTGACCAGAATCAGATAATGTGGGCACCGGGCGTACCATGAAGATGGTCAGTGCTAACGTGAAAATTTTTTATGTAATATTTAAAATTTTGGATCTTTTTTATTTTTTATTATATATTTCTTTATTTCATTTCCTTACCAAGTCCGGCAAGGGTTGTCAACCATAGGCGAGGGTTGGCGACCCTCCTTGGCAACTGGGCAAGGGTCGCGGCTCTTGCCCAGACGACCACTGGGTGAGGGCTACAACCCCGCCCTAGTATGGGCGAGAGCTACAACTGTCACCCACAACTGGCAAGGGTTGGTGGGCCTTGCCCAGTGACCGGCGAGAATCGGTCTTTCCTCTCCGGACTTAGAAGAAAAAGAAAGAAAGAAGAAGAAGAAAAAGAGAAGAAAAAATTAATAGAAATGTCCACATCAATATCGGCCGTGCCACGTAGGACGATCGGCGTTTACATCATTGATTTTTAGCTAATTTATTGACAAATCGTTAAAATATTTAGGGCTGAATTAATACAAATATAATAAATTTAGGATTTTCTTGGTAATTCCCCTAAAGTTAGTTGCCATCGACCGTCTAATACGAGCATAGCAAATTTATAGCGCTTTATCCCTCGGCAACATAGACTCTGACCGTGACTAGCTCTCGAATATATGGTCAAATCACTCCAAGGCCAAAAAGCTAAAATTGATTATTAGCGCCGTAATCGTCGATATCATTTGCAATCGCCGTGCAACTTTTGGTAGAGGTCTCCCCTGTCCCGTGTTTTCACGGCGGTTTCAGGTGAATATTGAGGCACCCATACGGTGCTTATGTATAGCATGTTTTATTTTTTAAGTAGTTGTATAATTAATTTAATCGTCCAATTTTAAACAAATAATAGAATATGACAAATTATTGTTACTAAAATGAATATTGTAATACACAATTAAGATGTATGCTTGATGGTATAACTTATAAGGATGTGGTATGTAGTCTCCTACTCTAGTCATATGTTAGGAGCACAAAACAGAAATCCGATACATCTACCTAGGGAAATCGTCAAGAGGGAGCACAAATTTGAGCTTGTCAACATATTCGGTCGAACGCACCTTTACGCAAAAATTTAAGCCTATGAGTTGTGGCCAACTAGAATATATAAACTGATTTGTACCATACTAATCTTTTTTAAGCACAACTCATACGCACATCTCAATAATCTCCCCCTTACATGTGAGTTCAGTGTTAGGTCTACTCATTCTTAATTTAGATATCCTTCAAAAACCACCCTCATTTCCAATGCCCACCTTCCTTTCTGATTTTTTTCTCGAGACCAAGCTAAACTTTGAAGGTTGTCCGAAAATCACGTTGGCCACAAGATTCTTCATTTCCAATGCCCACCTTCATTTTTGATTTTTTTCTCGAGACCAAGCTGAACTTTGAAGGCTGTCCGAAAATCACGTTGGTCACAAGATTCCTTCTTTGAGATGCTCACCAAACACCGATATATATTGGGAGTGGGCCATCAATCAACCATAAGCTTTGTCCATATTTGAAGGTCCAACACAAAATCTTAAGCTTTTAGGTGGAGGGATACCACATGTATATAAAGAGCATATAAGATCCATTATCAAGAGATGTGAGATATTGCAATATATTAAAAGTTCAAACCAAAGGCTTGAGCTAATAGGCGGAAGGACCACATGTATATAAGAAGCATATAATCTCATATTTCAACACTTCTTCTCACGTGCAAATAGAATTTGGAATAACATATGGAATTAGACGAATGGGGCGGATGCACCCCGGAAGAACATGGCTTCGATACAATATTAAAATATTCAACCCAAAAGTTTAAGTTAATAGATAGATGGAGACCACATGTATAACAAGATCATATAAGCTCCATATTTCAAGAAATATTATGTTAGAATGTCTAACGAAAAAACTTAAACTTTTGGAATAATAGATAGTTGTTTCACAAAATCTCACATAGTATTAGAGTAAGTGTTATCCTTTTCGCATTTGTGTTTACCCCCATTAATCAAATTCGATATGCCACTTCTAATCATTCTTGCACGTGAGAGGGAGTGTTATCTCGTATTGCTTGACAATAAGACTTATGTGCTCTTTATATACATGTAGTATTTCTTCACTTGATATCTCAAATTTTTTGAGTTGGACTTTTTAATATTTTGTATGTATTTTATTGTGTTTACATTTCATTTTAATCATTCTCACACCCAATCAAACTCTAATTCAACTTTACCTCATCATCTCTCTCCCTCTCTCGACCCAATCAACCCCAAGCCAAGGTCATTCTCGTTGCCACCGACAAATCCAACTTCGCGGTGCCACCCCCATACCTTCCCTCCCCCGCCGCTCTCTCTCTCTCTCTCTCTCTCTCATTCCTCCAAGGCAGTTGAATGTTGAGTCTCGGGGGCCATGGAGGAACCTTTTCCTCTAGAAGAGGTTCGACTGTCGATCCTTTAAGCCTCTATATCTAGATATGGGACTTCCTCTTTTGGAGGTTGTCTTAATCAACGACTAGCTTGTCGACAGCAATGAGCTGGAGCCCAATGCAGCATCAAGCTTGGTCAACAAGACAAAGAGAGGCATGAGTCCATCGTTGGATCCAATGAAGCCGGTGGTTGCAGTGACCGTGGCAGCCGGAGACTTCGAGAAGGCAGCGGCAACCAAGTAACGCATTGAGTTCTGCATCTGATATCCTCGCACTCAATAGATAAATGTCTAGCGTGATCGTATAATGCACGAGGTACACGAATGGAGATTGAACTAAGAGAGAAGGAATGCGCACATTAGATATGTGAATGGACGGAGACTACTTCTTTTTAACTTGGAATATGGCGTGACTTTATGTTTTATATATCTTTTGTTCAGTTTGACCCGTGTGTTGTCCGCAGTGCGTTTCGGACCCACGACTGTCATGCGCGTAAGAACCGCATCGGTCGTCCTTCAGGTGTGAAATCAACCACCGTTTCTCCGTCCACCGACCTCACCTCTTCAACTTAAGCTTTAGCATTAGCTTTAAACTCGCCCCCCAAATCTTTCAAAACCCAAACCCAAAGCCCGCCTCTCTCTCTCTCTCTCTCTCTCTCTCTCTCTCTCTCTCTCTGCGTCTCTTTCGCCGTTTCTTTCTTCGCTTCATTCAACACTCGCTCTTCCTTTTGTTCCGAGCAAGAATTGAATCCCTTCTCTCTTTTCCTATTTCCCACCAATTTCCCCTCTGCCCATGTTGTCCACGTAACTCTCTCACTCACTTTGTGTTGTTACGTGCTTGAGAAACTGGACGAAAATGGCGCGTTCACAGAGTGAGAACTCCGGCTGCTTCTCTGCCCTCCTGCGCCACCTCCTCTGCAGCAACGGCGCTCCAACCCACCCGTCCGACGACGCCCTCGTCGCCGAACCGAGCTCCAAGAGCACCAACGACGCCGACCCTGTCTTCATCAAAGAATCGCCCAAGCGCGACCCGGCCAGGACCCACCGGCCGTCGCAGAGGCCGGCGGGAGTCGTCGCCAGGCTCATGGGGCTCGACTCGCTGCCGGACACCAAGTGGGTCCCCAGGGCCAAGTCCCCCGACACGTTCCTCCGGAGCAGGTCGGTCAATTTCATGGACTACCTGCTCGAGCTCGACCTGGACGAAGCCGACCGCAACCGGCACCGGAGGGTCAGGACTTCGGTGTCGTTCCGCGAAGTGCCCGCTTCGTTAGCGGATCGAGAAAAGAGCGAGGATCTAATCGTTCTGTACTTGGGTGATGAGGAGGATTTGGGGAAGAACAAGAAGAAGAAGGGTGAAAGCAGAGGAAGGAGAAAACAGAAGACGCCGACGACGACGACGAAGAAGAAGAAGAAGGAGAAGGAGATGGAGAGCGAGCGTGAGGAAGGTAAAGAGAGGAAGGTGTCCAGACTGAGGGACGAGCCGAGGCGGGTCAAAGTCAGTCAACGCGATCGGGGAGGACAGCCACAGCACTGTGCAGAGCTAAAACTGAGGGCAAGGAAGCCATTGATGGTGGTGAAAGAGAAGGAGGCCTTGGTGGGCGGCGATCTGGCATTCGTAAGCGGAGGAAGGAGAGATAAGCGAGCCGCCGTTGGCGGCGGAGAGACTTCGTCGAGCCCGGTTTCGGTTCTTGATCAACCGCCGGCAAGTCGTCTTCAAGGTTTGCCTTCTCAGTTCCATCGTCCTTCTTTACTAAAGTTGTTGGTATATCCTCGCATAATCACATAATGTGGGCCCCATTTTTGTTTGATATGCCATCAACATGATCTAGTCGACTACATACTTCGCATACCATTTGCACATTGCTAGTTTGGACAGTGATTTGCTTAATTAATTGAGGGATAATGACAAAAAAAAATTCATAAAATTTGGTTCAATGTGCAACGTGGTCTCTGATTTTAGCCTAATATTGAACGTGGTCCCTGAACCTTAGCCCAAGGTGCAATGTTATTTATGAACTTTTAATTATTTCAATGTGGTCTATAGAGTTTTGGTACATGTTCAATTTAGTCCATGGACTGTATGAAAATGTTCAATGTTTTCCTTTCATTAATTCAAGTTTCGGGATAACATTGAATATTTTTATACAGTTTAGGGACTAAATTGAACATGCACCAAAAGTCCTTGGACCACACTGAACAAATTAAAAGTTTAAGGACCACATTACACATTAAGTGAAAGTTTAGAAACTATTTGTGTCATATAGTATGAAAGCACACAGGAGAATCGAGGTGGATAATTAGGAGAGAGAACAAGAGGAATATTCCTCTCAATTAATCGAGGAAATGGAAGAACATTAGAGATATTTGTTGAGACCTATGTGAAATTCAATTGAGATTTTTTTTGTTACCTTATTGTCTTTCAATTTGCTTACATGTCATGTCTGTACGAAATAAACTCAAATTATTATTAAGGTCATGTTCTGAATTTTATTTGTAATTTGTGCAGAGGACAGTACCACCAACAGACATTTCAGCTCCGTCCAACTCGCGCGCATCATTCTAGATCCGTTCGTTCGTGACCAAAAACCATGCAACAACCAGATCGATGGTTCTTCGGAGGTCGATCACTTCATCGAGGAGGTCATTAAGGTGAGGAAATTGGCTGAAGAAGACGTACAGCGCTCGAAATGGTTCAGAGTTGGTTCTGCAAATCTTGAAGAGTTGAGTGCGATGCTCGAGCACCATGTCCTGGACCATCTGGTGGAGGAAGTCGTGAGGTTTCTATGAAGGAGAAAGTTGTCATTTTAGGGTTCGAGAAACCGCTGATGGGGAGAGGGTTGGTCAGTGCCATATATATGTTCGGGTTAACTTCACTTATAGTCCTTGTACTTCTAGGACATGTGACTTTGATACGGGCAATTGGCTAGCTAGGGCGGGGCAATGGTTAATGCGCCTGCTAAACTCGTCTCTCAAGTAACTAGTCGATCGCTAAAGTCGTGCTTTACGTGCTCTCTGCCTCACTTCTCTCTAATCTCAAAATTATCCATTTGGGTTCGCTTATTCCATCTTAATTAGAGTCCGAAGTTGACTGATTCCTTTAATCTGTCGAGGATTGAGAGTATATGGATCGAAATTGACGAGTTCGGAATCATACGTACTTCATTGAAATTTCAAAACATAACCCTACAGTTGGTGGGCTAGAACAAAAGTGGCGAAAGCTGGAATGTAACGTTCTGGATTTGCTGGTGTGAAAAGGGTTTCGTGACTCCGACTTAAGTCGTCGTTGACGTCGACATCGAAGTCGGCTTCTGCTTCAATTTCCACTGAAGTTGCTCCCCCCAACACGATCCCTTCGTGATGTACTGAACGAGTGATTTTTCACTTTTGTTTTGTTTTCCTATTCATGAGCAGAGGATGGCCATAAAAAAAACAAGAAGTCATGTGCAGTGCAGTGCAACTGCCGACCACGGGAGGACATACCATTAAAGTTTTTTTTTTTTTGAATCGAAAGTAAAATGGTTATGTTTCAAATAGACATTCGGTGAAACCCAAGCAAGTTCCAGTGGCGGTGGCAAAATCTCCGGCCAGCGGCGAGGGAATAGCTGACAGCTAGAACGCTCAAGCATGACAAGGAATTCTGGCGACGTACTCCAAACACGACCGGGGCGATGTCGTGACGACTCTGATGGGTAGAGTATCTAAGAAGAGAGGCAGTGGCATGAAGCCGCGGAATAAGCGTCGAGGATGGCAAATGTCAACAGAAGCCATGAAAAAGGTGGAGGGAGAGAATGGCGAAAAGCCGCAACGATGAGGCTAGCGGCATAGAGCCAAGACCGATGGTGTTAGCGAGTCACGGGAGGCAGGGACAGGTCTAAAATTTAAAGATTGGGGTTTCCAAAATTATTTGATAGAGAACTTAGGGTCAATAAATAGTAAAAGTAAATTAGTATAACACTACTATGGAAAATAAAATAAAATTTTTATATTGATTGTCGCTACTGGAAAATATAACATACCAATCGTTGATAGTTTCAGTTAGGGTTTTGTTAGCATAATAGTCTTTGAGTTACCGTTAGAAGACTAATATGTTGTAAGCCACAAATTATTGAAGGAGTAGACTCCACAATAATTTCTAATTATTTATTATTTATTTTTTTGTGATAAAAAACAGGCTGTTATTCTCACAATAGATAATAGACAGTCACACAAGTATTCCTCTTTTAGTTATAATGCGAAGAGCATATACTCCTACTTTATGAGGAAGCACGTACATACAATGTAATAGGCCCTATAAGAAAGACCATAGTAGTAGTATGGATTTATATTCAGTTCAATTGATTGGTAATTACACTCTCTTTGATGGGTTTTGTAGAGATCATGGTATTGGAGGCATCGCACCGTGTCGGGAACACTACATCAAATCGGTGTTTCGGAATGGATGAACAAACCATTGCTTGAGAAAATGAGGTTTTTGCTCTCAAACGCTAACTTGTCATGGGGTTTCTTGGTTGTGGTTGCAAATTTGGCGGGTCACATGAGTAGCATATCTCCATCAACTGCCATAGAGTGTTGAAATTTAAAGAAAGTGTGAATTATAACTGTTGATTGCTCAAGCCTACAACTATTTGGATGTCCTGCGTATGCCCATGTGAGGAATGATAAATTGGAGTCGAGGGCAAAATGCATATTCCTAGACTATACATGAAAGGTGAAGGTTATAAGTTGTGGCGTTCAGACTAGAAGTCATCCAAATTCCTAGTAAGCAGAGATCTCATATTCGATGAATCGGTGATGCTTCGGGGCAGCTAGGAGTCTTCGGTAGATTAGATCGACCTTAATGCTGAAAGACATGTTGAGCTTCATGGGGGAGGCCTAATAGACTGCACGCATAGGAATTGAGGAAAGTATAGATGCTTGTGCTGGTTAGGGCACTAGCCAGACTGGACACATAGGTACTGAGCAAAGTATCGATGCTGGTTCTGGTCAGGGTACTAGCTAGCCCTAAACTTAGGTTAGTACAAGTGGTGAGGTGGAACTCCCGGCGATGCCTTAGACCTTAGCGTGGGGCAGAGAATGCTGAGAGATTAATGAACCCCAAAGGTATGCTTATTTAGATTGTGTTGTTTATGCTTGGTTTATTGGAGAGGAGACAAAGCGTAACGATCCAGTCCAACAAGAGTGGAGTGTGATCAATGAGGTGAGAGGGGCCGGATAAGGAGCGGCCTCCGGCATGATTCTAGGATAGGAAAGGGGGTAAGAATGAACCAATTGCACACCAAATAGGCAGAGAGCGTTCTTGAATTATATGTGTGAGATTGAAATTAACTCATAAAGAGACGTCTTTTGAAGTAATGACAATATTTAGCATTGAAACTCCAATGTTAAGTGTGCTAAGGTGAGAGCACTATTAGAATGGGTGATATCTTGAGAAAGTGCATATTAGTACGTAAAAGGACAAAACCTTGAGGTTGAGTGTAGAATGGTCAAAGCGGCTAATACCTCAAGTGAGTTAAACTAGGGGTGTTATAATATAGTATCCGAGCGGGACCCCTACTAGTGTGTGATTTGATGATGACCCACGTGAAGCTAGTGGGCCTGTGACAACTCGGTCTAATAAGGGTGGGAGTGATTGCCAGGGGGGAGAGGGTAGACAAGAAATATCTCTTGGCATGCTTCTATAATGGTGAAAGGGACAAAAATGAATCGAATTGCGCACTGTGCATGAGGAAAGCATTTGTGGAATTTATATGTGAAACTAGAATTAACTCATAAGAGGTATCTTTTGACATAACGGTAACATTTAGCATTAGAAGTCGATGGTAGGAGATGTTAAGAGTGCTCAGGCGAGGGCACTATCAGGATAGGTGGCAACTTGGAAAAGTGCCTACTAATACGTCAAAAAGCAGAACTGTGAGGCTTAGTATGGGACGGGCCCTAGTTGATAATATCTCATGTGAGTTAATTCAAGCGTGTCACACAAAAAACCCGCTTATATAGTCAGAGATGTTATCGAGAGTAGAGACTCAGCAGTGGTTTTGTGCTATGGAAGAGGAGTTGAAGCCCCTTCAGTTGAGTTAGACATTGAGTTGATAGAACCACCAAAAGGTAGTAGGATACAGGTAAGTCTCTAAAGAGAAGCATAAAAATTTCGATCTAGAGGTGACCACATTTAAAGCACAATTGGTGGAGAATTGGTTTACATAGTGAGAAGGTATTGCCTGCAGTGAAATATTCTCGCCTTGGCTACAGTAGACAATTTATCATTAGAGGATCTAGATGTTAAAACAACATATCTACAAGTGGGTTAGAAGAGCAGATTTGCTTACAACAACCAAAAGGATTTGTCACTTGCCGCTAGACCTGTCAAATGTATAGGTTGAGTGGTCATAAAGGGTTCAACCCAAATTAACCAATTAACCCGTTAATTACCTATTTATTCGTAATGCAAATTTCTCGATCTATACCCAACTCGACCCATATTGCTAAAATACTTCCATATTTAAGCTTCTTATGATTTTAAAAAAAAATTATATTGCTAAAATACTTTAATGCAATACAAATCTAGTGGACAATTTTTATAATTTTTTTAAGAAATTGATTTTTTTAATTTTTTTAATTTTTTCTTTTTTTCTATGTTCGGGGAGGGTCGCCGGCCGACACTCGCTGACCACAGGCAAGAGCCGCGGGTGAGGGTCGTGGCCCTTGCCCAGACTTGTCAAGGCTGTGAAGCCCTCGTTGATAGAGGGCAAGCGCTTCGCGGCCCTCACCAGGTTTAGGTGAGCGCCTTGTGTCCCTCTTTGAGAGGACATTCGGTTTGTTGGGTTATCCCACATCAGTTGTGGAAGGGGCTGGTAGTTAGTTTATAAGTGTGAGGGAAAACCTCTCCCTTTGAGTTAGGGGGTGAAAGAGACAAAAAATCACCCAACACTGATGTCAGAGTCTTGGTTACCAATGAGTCTGGACCCAACAGTCACATCCGATCCGAGGCCCGATGTGTGAGGGGAGAAATTGTTGGGGTTATTTTACATTGGTTGTAAAAGGGGTTGGTGGTCAGTTTATAAGTGTGAGAGAAAGCCTCACTTTTTAAGCTAGTTTTTTAGGTGAGAGAGGCTTAAAACCATCCAACATGATCGCACATGAAAACAAACTTTTAAGTATGATTGTTTGACCTAATTGTCTTATCAAGGCAAGCCTAACTTTTTTTTTTTTTTTGAGGCAAGCCTAACTTGGGAGAGAGTTTTGGAGAGCTGTCAAAGTGAACTCGTAAGGGTTATTCTGACTATTCTCTCGGGGATTGGTAGTTCCTAAAATTAACTTCATTGTTTAAATGGGCCAAAAAAATGGCCACGTTAATTTTATAATTTAAAGTCAGCTATCTCCTCTTGCTGGTTCTCTTTTTTCATTTATCTTTTTTACCTTTACCTTTTCTTTTTGTCTTTCCTGTTCCTCCTCATCCACCATTACTATGCTGTACTCTGACACTTACCAATTCTTTAAGTAATCTATCGATATGAGAAAAATCCGTTTTTGTGAAAACCACCATATTATATTTTGACACTTATCAACACTTTCAGGAATCTATCAATATGAGAAAATTCCACTTTCATGAAAGCGAAATAGTAGAATCGTCCTTATATCTAAAACAACTTAGTAGGAGAAAAATCATACAGTTCCCATAGTTGAAAACTACAATTTTTTTTTGTGTGTGTGAAACTGCTAATATGGCAATACAAACTTTGTATTCCATGAAACCAGTCCCCAATCTCTACAGATTCACAACCATACTACAAACATGGTGGCTAAGTATATTCCCTGAAATTATATGCTAACAAAGGCTCAAGTAAGCGCAGAATCACCCAGAGTCCTAGTTAGAGCAATAGCAAAAGGCAACGGTAAGCCAAAAACGACAAATCCTAAACTAAACTTTAACATAATTTGAAGCACCCTCGGTCGGAAATCAAATTTGCCAACAGTAGCAAAAAGAATGAGTACCCTTAAGCATAAAATTTCACTCGATTGCGAGTCTGCAATTCAATGATAGAGTTGAAGGCAAGGTGAGAGCCTGATGTGAGATGTGAGGAAGGCCGGAGGCGAGGCACGAGGCTAGAGCGAGATGCGAGATGTGAGGGAGGGCTGGAGGCGAGGCGATTGCAAGTCTGCAACAAAGTGACAGAGCTGAAGGTGTGGCCGCATGAGACTCTCACGGTGAGAGTGAGATGAGGCTAGGGTTTCTTCCTTTTGTTTCTATTTTGAGGACCGTGAGACGTGAGTAGGATTGTAGGTTAAATGCCAAAAGGCAGGCGAAAAAAACTCACTTTCACTGAAAGTGAGTTGGAATTTTTTTTAATTTATATTATATATCGGTTCGGTCCGGGTGGCTGATTCCACAATTGGAATCGGATTAATATTCACTAGTTCCAATAAATTGAAACCGGGAATCGGACCAGTCCCTATGGGAGCAGCCAGTTCTTGGTTAGTATGGTCTGGTCACCGGTTTTGGGCAGTCCAGCAGGTTGCCAGTTGCTTTGCACACCCCTAATACAAAGATGGATAAATATATAAAACTACACCCTAACTTTTTTATTAAGAGTGGAGTTGGTTCATCGTATTATAAAAGCCTCCAGAGTTTTGTTTTATACACCTTCATCTGGTTGCCATTAAATGGTTAATCTCATGACACTCTAATTCAAGTTGGTAATTTCTAAGAAAGAGTTAATAAATTTAACAAGTTCATAAACAAAACAAGTTGAAGTTTTTAATTCGATAAAAAAAATTGGTTAATTTCAATAAAAATTGTAACTTTAGTAAGCAATTCAAATGAGACTGGGTAAACTAGTTGGTAATAAATTGGGAGAAAAATTGCTAACTCACACAAAAAAAGATTAGTAAATTCATACAACAATGAATTTCATGTGTTTGTAAGAGTGATAAATAAAAGTTAATAAACAATTGGTTCAATTTAAGGCATTGGTAAGAAAGAGAAAAAAAAGTTAGTCAACATAATAAAAATTGATAATTTGTTAACTGGTTAGTAATTTCGTAAAAGTGACAGTAAGTTAATAACAAATTACAAAAAATAAAGTGCTTGATAACTGTTTTTTTATAAATTTTTGGGATATGTGCACTAGAAGTCCTAAAACTTGTCACAAAAGTGCAATTAAGTCCTAAAACTTGTAAAAAGTGCAATCGAGTCTTAAAACTTGTCAAATTGATTCAATCGAGTCCAAAGTTAACACCGTTTAATTTACTAACGGAAAATGCTGACGTGGCACTGATGTGTCATATTTTATTACTTTTCTTGAGACACGTGGCAATGATGTGTCGTCTAACAAGCGCTACGTTAGCAAAAATAAAAATAAAAATTAAATTTGAAAAAAGTTATAAAAAAAAAGACCCTAACCAGCGACTGTGGCGGTGGCCAAGTCCTTACCGGTGGCTGCCGCCATAGCCATCGGGAAGGGCCTGCGGAGGTTGCCTAGGACTTCCCGAAACCCAGTGACCCTCGCCGGCCCCGGGCGAGGCCCCACCTGTCCCCGGCAACGACATGAAGCCCTCGATCTTGGGGCCGGCGAGGATCGGCGAGGCCTCTCCTAGAGTCACCCACCTTAGGCGAGGCCTTGCTGGCCCACACCGGCTCCAGGCGAGGACCGACAACCCTCGCTCAGATTTAGGGCGAGGGTCGCGCCCTCCCCTAGATTGGGGGCTGAAGGCCCTCGCCGGGGACTCGCTCGGGGTCGGTGAGGGTTGCCGGGCTTCGGGAAGGCCCAGGCGACCTCCGCCGATCCTTCCCGGCGGCTGTAGCGGCGGCCACCGATGAGGGCTTGGCCACTGCCGCAGCTGCTGATTCTAGGTTTTTTTTCCTTTTTTTTGTTTTTGCTTTTTTATAGCTTTTTCTAATTTAATTTACATTTTTTTCAACTTTTTCTGACGTGGCGCTTGTTGGACGCCACGTGTCTCAAGAAAATTAATAAAATAAGACACGTCAGCACTACGTCAACATTTTCCGTTAGTAAATTAGACGGTGTTAATTTTAGGACTCGATTGAACTAATTTGACAAGTTTTAGGACTCCACTGCACCTTTTGTAAGTTTTAGAACTCAATTGCACTTTTGTAACAAGATTTAAGACTTCTAGTGAAGATATCCCTTAATTTTTTTATCATTCATCAAAATTTTTTAAAATCTACTGGCACAAAAGAAAAATCCCTTGTGTTTTAAAGGAAATACTAGAATTGTCCCAAGAAAAAAAGGGACTACATGGTTTTACAAAAAAAATTTAGAGAGGTTCCTGATACCACTTCACACATTACTAGATCCTCTTCTTTGGTCGAATCCACGTTATGTTCTTTTAAACTTGAGAAGATTACGGCTCCGTTCGTTTCACGGAAATACAACGTTTTTGGAAAATATTTTCCAGAAAGTAATTTTTCAGAAAAATGACAATATTTTCTGATGTTCAGCTGAGACTTGAAAATGAATTGAAAAATATTTTCATCGTTTGGTTTGGAAAATCCTCATTACACTCATTTTAATAAATTTTATTTTAAAAAAATAAAATTTTAATTATTTTTTATTTTTGAATTTTAATTTTTTAAATACTTTTTAATATTTATTTATTTTTTTCTTTCTTCTTTTGCCTATCGCTGGCCACAGGTGAGGCGTTGCTCGGCCTCGCCTCACCTTGCTAGATTTGGCAAGGCTCTGGCAAGGCTTGGCTACACCTAGCCGGTCTCGAATGAGGCAAGGCCGAGTAATGCCAGATTTGATGAGGCAAGGCCTCGCTCGAGCTTCGTCGGCCTTGAGTGAGGCCGAGCATCGTCGGATTTAGCGAGAGGTTGAGCCTCGCCTGTGGCTGGTCGCCGACTGTTGGCTGTCGCCGTGGTTGGCGACCGGCCGAGGAAGAAGAAAACAAAAAAGAAAGAAAAAGAAAAAAAAGAAAAGAAAAAAATAAAAATAAAAAATAGTTTTTTTTTAAAAAAAAGGAAAAAATAAAAATAAAAGTAAAATATGTTATGTAAAAGAAAGTAAGGTGAAAGAAGATATGGAAAATGTTTTCTGCTTTCTAAAAATCGGAAAACGTTTTCCTCACTTTTGAAGGTATTTTTTCCATTGGTGGAAAACGTTTTCTATGACTAGTTTATATTTCGTGAAATGAGGGTCGGAAAATTCCGAAAACGTTTTTCTGAAAGTTGTTTTTCACGAAACGAACGGAACTTACATATAAAATGAAAGCGCTTATTATACTTGCGATCAAATATGTACTGCACACTTCCTTTTTGGCACTACGCCAAATTCAAGAGCCTATAAATGAAAAATTCTGAGACCATTGAACCTACCGAAATTCCCAAACAATGAGCCTTCCAATTTTCACCGACCAAAAGTGATTGACAACACCAATTTTACACAGCACCCAAAAACAGTAAAATATGAGCCCATCTGCATGGCTCATGAAAAAGCCATGGTATAAGAAAGGCGATTGATATACCAAAGGCCCAGTTCGCACCGGATGGGAACAAGATGGAGAATCCGAAAGAGGGTGGAAGCAAGGTCTGGACCCAGTGGGTAAACCAACAATGAAAGTTTATAAATTAGAAATAAAAACATTGGCAAAATGATAACCCAAAGTCATATGGTAATTTAATTAAAAAAATTTGGTAAGTTACTCAAATGAACATTGATCTAATCATATAAGAGCAATTAAAATTAAAGGGAAGAATGACACCAAAAGTTATGTACGGCGCTCACTTTCGTACCAAAAGTTCTTGCCGGCTCACTTAAGTGCTAAATTGGAGAAAAAACGATCATTTAAGTGCTAACGGTAAGAAATTCCGGCCAAAATAATTACGTGGCTTTTATAATTGAAAAAATAAGTTGAGTTGGTATATTTGTTAAAAATCCAATCCACATGGATTTTTGCCCCTCTCTGTAGAGTCTCGCTCTCTCTCTCTCTTGCTTTGTGTGTGCTTTTTGGCTCCATTTTTAACTTCCTCAAGATCATCACTGACCCCTCTCTCTCTCTCTCGATCCCTCATTCTGGGTTTGATTCACTTCCAACTCCTTCTTCCTACTTCTGTTCAATAGATTTGACAGTGCGATTGCTTCTTCGCCCTTAATCCCGACGCTTGGGGGTCATCTCTCGGCAATTGCTACGGTTTGTTGTAATTCGTTGGCTTCGAAGAGCTACTAAATCTTACGGAGAGTTGACACAAATGTCAGATTTGGGTGAAAAGGTTAGTGGTCGCACTGATCGAGAATTCGTGAGAGACCATCTCGTCGAGATCTCGAAATTCTTACATTGGTTAGGTGGCTGAAATCGCTCGATTTGGTTCGCTATTGTTGCAGGGATTGACAGATTGTTCCGACGGAGCTTCGATGGAGGGAAGACGATATGCGCCGATTAGCTCCTGCCCTTTTCGCTTCTCGTTTAGGGATTTTTTGAATTTTATTGCTTTGCGGTGAAGTAATAATCTTCGGGGATCTGTGGGTTTTGGTGTAGAGGTGGAAGAGCCATCATCATCCATCTTCGAAGACGATCATGGATCGATGGTATTTGGTGCAGAGGCGGAAGAGCCATTGTCTGTCGTTGAAGACGATTGTGATCTCCGCGATGATCACGCCGTTCCTCAGTTCTCGGCGATTACTGAATTCGACTCTCCTCTAGGTACTGTCTTCTCAGTTTCTCCGTATAATGTGTTTTTTTTTTCTACTAATTTGTCTGCAATTCTGAGGTTGCTCCAATGCGTGTTTCTATCTTCATCTCTTTCATAAACCAGTGTCTCTTATTGCTTTCGAAGAAGAAAATTTATGCCTTTGAAATTTTTTTGAATTATATTAGAATTTTATTTCACAATTAAGGAAGCTTTATAAGCAATTTCTTTTTTGAGCTCTTTAACCTTTCTGTTGATATGGAGTTTCATTGGCCTATGACAGGCTTTTGATCTGTCATGTTATTGTTAGTTCTATACTTATAACTGAGGCCTCCGTTAGTTTTGGCCTAAAAGGGGGTTAAAATGCCCTCTGGAGTTGTCTTTGGTAATGATTCCATCCAGAAGTGGAGGTAATACTTTGTTTAATCCCTTTTAATATTGTAGATTTGGGATTTTGTGGGAGATTTGCAGAAGAAAAGATCATGAGGAAGGTCAACATGGAGGGAAAATGCATTCAAAAAGTTTCATCTCAAGACTTGAATGATTCTGACACTAGTGAAGCTCCCCTTGAGGTTGAGTTTGTCAATATGATCGAGAATGATAAGCCAGCAAAGATTACTTCATTGCTAGATAGTTGTTTTGATTTTGACGCAGCTTGTGATCGATTTGTGCTTTGGTCCTATAGTCTCTGTGCAATGCGTGCGGGATCATGAGCAGGAAGAAGAGGCGGGCCATGATTGGCCTGAACAAGATCGGAATGGAGATTAAGAAGGCGAAGCACAGCAACAACAACAACGGCGATTCCTTGAAGCGGAGGGTCTTGGCCTGAGGAAGAGAAGTGTTGATGCAAAGACTGATGGGAAGCCAACCCCTGGATGTTGAGTTGAATTTTTTGTTTGGTGGGAAGCCAATCCCTGGATGTTGGGATGTTCTAATTGACCAAATGTAAAGACTGAATTTAATGTCGATGGACTTTATTTTGTCTATGCTTTTGTCATTTCTATATATTGCTTTTGGCTGTGTTGGTGTGCTAGTTTTGTTGGTTGTGCTTGCACCAACTATTGTATATGCTGGTGCAAGCACAAGATGCACCAACTATGTGTTGTTGATGCAAGGTTAGTACTGGTGCATCTTGTGGTTACACTAGCTATGTGCTGGTGGCATCAAAAATTAGTATTTAGAACAACAATGTCGTCACCAATCATCAACTAATAACTTAGATTTTGAGTGATTTACGAATAGGTTTCGTGGACATAAATTGGTCTCACACTTATCCAAAACAAGGCAGAAAAGAGAGGAATGAAATTACCTTGTCGAGGAGGGGTTCTTAGTTGCGCTTATTGGTCAAGCTACACGAGGTGGTGCAGCTAGTTGCTACTGGTTTGTGCTTGCATCAACACGCGTTTGTGCAATTGATGCAAAGCACAAAACTGCACTAGTGCTTGTTTGGGCTGGTGCTTGGCATCGAAATGATCACTTTTTAACAATGATTGGCACTGAAGTGATTACTTTTTAACAATGACTGGCACTGAAGTTATCACTTTTAAAAAAATTGATACTCAAACGATCACTATTTACAACTTTTAAATGACATCGTTTAGGGGCTATATGCTAACTGGACATGCCGGCGAGCCACTTAGGATTGAGAAATTAATAAAATATAGCCACGTCGGATTTCCAGCAATCTAGATCAGAGTTGGCACTTAAGTGATCTGAAAAAAAAAATTTGATACTAAAGTGAGTGCTGTACACAACTTTTGGCACTTTTACTGTCCTTCTTCCAAATTTAAGTCGTTGATCGGAACGGAAAATAAAGATTAACAAAAAAAGAAGAAAAATTGATAATATATAAGCTATAAAAAAGAATTAGTATTTCATAAAACTGTTGGTAAGTCAACGATAGATTATTTGGAAATTAGGTGACCAGTTTAACCGGTAGCTAGACACACGCACCCTTAGATCTGAGGTGCGACCTCAATTTTGAGGCCATTGCAACCCTAATTGGAGGTCGATATGAGGTCTTGACGGCCTCGAATATTAAACAACGCACATCTACCTTTATGTGGAGAGAGAGAGAGAGAGAGAGAGAGAGAGAGAGAGAGAGAGAGAGAGAGAGAGAGAGAGAGAGAGAGAGAGAGAGAGAGAGAGAGAGAGAGAGAGAGGGGCTAATTAAAAAAAAAGCACAAACTTTACCTTGAGTGACAATTTTGGCCCGAATTTTTTTTCGTCTCAATAAAAAAAAATCAATATTTACTCGAGTCCCAAATCTGGCTCCCGTAATGTGAAATTTTCAAATTGTTCGGGCCAGATTTGGGATTTAAGTAAAAGTCGATGATTTTTAATGAGATAAAAAAAGTTCGGACCATAATTGTCACTTAAGGTAAAGTTGGTATTTTTATTTGGAATTAGGCGGAGAGAGAGAGTTATTCGGCTGGTAGAAGCATCAATGATTGGTGGCGGAAGAGTTTGGTGTGTCGTGGTGGTGGTGGTCAAGTAGTGACGGCGGTTCGTTCTCGTTTGATTGATGTGCGGTCAAGAGTTTTTCATAAGTGGAGAGAGAGGGATATGACATTGTAGCCACATGTATGTGGCTAATCTAAAGGCAAGTTAACGAAAATCATGTCAACTTTAGTTAAGGGCGTTAGATTTATTTATGAATGGACATAGAGCATATTTTCGAATGATGGACTAGAATGAACAAATAAATAATTCACAAGCTACATTGAATATTGAGATAAATTTGGAAGACTACTGGTGTCATTACCATTTTCTCTTTCATTAGTTCTCTTAACTCTTTTGGGGTGTAATTGAGGAAACATTTGAGAGTTGTGTGATTCAACTAATTGTAATCTTTACATTTTATTTACAGTGGACAACACGTTGATCTCTTTTTGTGGAGTGGCATACTGTCAAACCACACAAATCTCATGTTGCTTTACTTTTTCAATCTTAATTTCTCGATTGTATTGTTTGCATTTGTCAGGCTTCCTTGGTTTCCGTGACTATATTGAAGTGCAGTATTAGGATCTGTCAATCAATATCCAATAATCAATAAAATGTCATACAAACATAAAACTATGCAGGGGAAGCAATTTTCTCGAAAGTTTTTCTCATATGTACTTAATTATTTCTCGACAACACTAAAAACAGGAATATGGATTTCTTTCCTTTAAGAAGGAGATAATGAGTGTAGTTGGCTCACAGGGGAGAAGAATGGCGAGTGCACATGTGCAGTGTGAAAATCTGGATGTCTGATGTTTGGTTGATTACTTGATATGCCTAGTTGGCCCATTACTCAATAGTTTAGGTTTTTTAAGCGAAGGTTGCCCAATTAGGTCTATTGTAGCTCAAGTTTTGGGCTTCCTCTTGGATCTACCCATAATGGAAGCGTTGGACTTCTATTAAACGTCTCCAAACAAAAATGAGGTAGAGTTGGTTTTCGGACACGCAATATAAATTCAACATCTTCATATGAAGATATCACCAATATGGAGCCTAGGTATGAGCCCATTAGTATATTTAGTTGAATTCACATTCACTTAAAGACTTAAATCAATGAGTCATAAATCAATTATGATATAGTAACTGTTTTATATTATACCAATCATCCGATGCTGGACTTTTTCTATTGCATTTTTATATGCTAGGATGCTTAAGTGACAAAAAGAGCTTCACCAATATGGTTCATTTTGGTGTACCCGTCAAGATTAAGGTTAGCCTAAAGGAGCTAGGATTAATCTCGGTCTTCGCTTTTGATATGGTTTATACGTGGAATGGCCCGTAGAAAAGGGCTTGTAAAATATGTTTAAGTAAAATGGCAATAGTGTGTTTTGTCTGTTGTGCCTTCCTTGATTTCTAGCTATTATTTGTTTGGGAATTTGTTTATACACGTTTCCGCATATGCTTATTAATAAGATAAAAGAAACGGGACGGCGACGAACTTGGGACGTCGCATTAATAACCCCGAGGTGAGGTAAGGACGTCACAATTGCTTTCATGGAAAACAAAGACAGAGTCTACTGTATCCTTGTCATTAGCCGAAGCTGAGTATCGAGCCATGGCTAAAACTATTTGCGAAATAGTATAGATACGAGGCTTACTTTTGGATCTTGGGGTACAAGTTAAAGGACCAACCCTACTATTCTGTGATAACGATGCAGCGCTCAACCTTGCAGCAAATCCCATAGTGCGTGAAAGAACGAAGCATATAGAAGTTGATTGCCACTTCACTCGAGACAAGATCCAAGAAGGGATAATCGAGACAAGAGGAATTGGAATCACAGAATAGCCTGCGGATATCTTTACCAAGCCACTATGTCAAAGACAACACGCATACCTATCGAGCAAGCTGAGCGTCTTAGACATATATAAGCCGCCAGCTTGAGGGGGAGTGTTGGAAGATATGCCTGAAGATGTGGCAAATCTATCCAGAATGTAATCGATACGATAAATCAATCCGAAATTGTAATTGATTGATAAATCAATCTAGGATTAGACTTGATTTCATCTGATTTGCCTAGGAGAGATTTTCCTTTTATTATTCACATTTTGTACTATATATTGAACATTGTACATGGAGAATAGATAAGCTGAAATACACAGAATACAAAATTTCTTTCTTCAATTCTTCGATTTGTATCATGTTCGAGAATCCACCGCTCAATTGACCTCGCTTGGGTGTCCACGCCATGTCCATGTTGCAATAGCTTCTCTCCTCCCTTCTCTGTTCTTATTTCCAAATTTCTATCGTATAGATTTTGAAAATTATCTTGGTTTATTTCATAAAGTTCCATTTTTAAACCATGTGAATGCTAACGACCGTGGCAAGTAACAATAATTTAACAGTCATGTTTGCTTTTTCGTTTACTATTTTAACGGAAGGAGCAATACAAACAAAAGAATATATAGTTCCAAGGCCCGATTGGCCAAAAAGTATTCATGACTAAATTAAACAAATTGAGATAGTTTCTAGAGTGACTTTTACTTTTTATTTCTTCTTTTTTTTGTCAAAACACTAACCATAATATTAGCTTGCAGCGCCCATACTATAATTATATTTTAAAACGCCTGAAACTTTTACAATATACAAATATTGGCATTGTAGAATCATATTTAGTGTTTTTTTTTTTCATAATTATTGAGAATTTGAATGATATCTTAGAGCTTGGGGTAAGGTAAAAACTTAAAAAGGTTGTTTTTCACTTTTTATAAGTCTAAACCAAACGGTTTGCAAAAAGTAGGAGAACTACTGGTGCTTCTATTTCTTACTTTTTTTAAGTTTAGCTATAAATGAGCGGTACTATTAATATTTCTTTTTTGGGTCATATTAGCGTAAGAAGTATTTAGAAATAGTGGTTGTGCATATTGCAAGCATTACTTCATATTAAAAATTGTAACAATTCCTTATTTGATTACTGGGCACTTGTTAACATAAAGTCATATTTTCTTCCATCTCTAACCGTTTCTCTAATTGGTGAGCCACAAGTTATAGATAACACATACAAGCTTGATTAAATATAAATATGGATGACGTCCTTATTGGAAACTCAACAATCAAGAGATCAATTGAGGGAAGTTTTCCTCCGTCGGATGGAGGAAAACATGACCCTTTTAACAAAATCCTTCAAATTAACATTTTGTTCTCTTGATGGACATTGCATTTGATTGAATTTTTCGATTGGACCTATCACATGATGACAAGAGTAACTTCCTTTTCCGATGTGAGGTAGTCGAGGTTGGTAAATCTTGTTGGGATTTTGGCACAAAATACCATAGAATTGAATGAGAAGTGTGTGGTTGAAAGTGTCCCACATAGGGTGAAGAGAGATGGGAGATGGGTTCAAATAGTTGAGCCTCACAAATGGGTTTGGGCCCCAAGGGGTACCCCACTTTTGTGGAAGAGAGAGGACCTACGTCAAGCTAGGTCGGTCCACCCCCCGCGCGCGCCGCCGTCCGTCCGGCCGGCTCGGTTCGGTTCCTGGTCCACTCTCTATCGGTTTTTTATTTTTCGAACAGACACGTTGTTTAGAAATTATTTATATTTTTGGACAAACAAACATGTCTGTTCGTGAGGTTCGGTTCGCCCGAACGAAAACCGAAGCCCTTCGCGCCTGTTCACGAACCAAACCGGTTTAAGGCTTGGCTCGTGACTGTTCACATGACCGAACGAAATTGTTCGGTTGGTGACTCTTCGGTTTCATCCTTCTATATCCGAAATTCCTTGGTGACTATTCATTCACACATGACCGAACGAAGTACTCTTGGCATTTTCATATTTTCGCGGCTTTCGGTTGCGCTCTCATTCTTCGTTGTGCGATTATTCTGCAAAGTTGCGTTCGAAGATTTCCTTTGAAGAAGTACCGCTTCATAGGAAAGGCGATCCGTTCTATCCTGGGAGGCAATTGTTCAACGACCTTTGGGTACCGGTAGAGGGGACAAATTGTCTTAAGGACACAACGTGAATTCGTTGGGCTCGGATCAAGCGTCAAATTCAGATCACTCATTTCAGGTTTGTCAAACAACTTTACGTTATATGTACATACAAACACATGAATAGTGAGCAACAATCTTAAGACAATTTCCTTATTATCGTGTTTGTTCAGTTGCATTCTCAATCATTTCTGTCTTCGTGTCAGAAATGGCTACAACATCGACGACGCCTATTGCGTCTGTTCCAACTCATGGAGAGAAGCCGGAAAAGTTCAATGGGGCTGATTTTAAGAGATGGCAACAGAAGATGTTGTTCTACCTCACTACATTGAACTTGGCAAGGTTCCTCACGGAGGATGCTCCGAAGTTGGATGAAGGAGAGACAAACAAGGAAAAGGTTGCTGCTATAGATGCATGGAAACATTCTGATTTTCTGTGTCGCAACTACGTCCTCAATGGTCTAGACAATTCCCTCTACAACGTTTATAGTCCGCTAAAAACGGCTAAGGAGTTGTGGGAAAGTTTGGACAAGAAATACAAAACGGAAGATGCTGGATTGAAGAAATTCATCGTCGGTAAATTTCTGGACTTCAAGATGGTAGATTCTAAAACCGTCTTAAGTCAAGTTCAAGAACTTCAAGTGATCACGCATGACATTCATGCTGAAGGTATGATGATTAGTGAATCATTTCAAGTGGCTGCTTTCATTGAAAAGTTACCGCCGTCTTGGAAAGATTTCAAGAATTATCTCAAACACAAGAGAAAGGAATTATCACTTGAAGATTTAATTGTTCGATTGAGGATAGAGGAAGACAATAGGAATTCCGAGAAGAAAGTTGGCAGCAATCTGGCGGTCTCAAGGGCCAATGTTGTTGAAGAAGGATCAAAACCCAACAAGAAGAGGAAAATGCCTAGCAAGTCTGGAGAGGGATTCACCCAAGGCCTGAAGAAGTTCGTTGGCAAGTGCTTCAACTGTGGCAAGTCTGGACATCGAGCCAAAGACTGCAGAGCCAAGAAAAGACAGAAAACTCAGGCTAATGTGGTGGAACAAATTTCCAATGGTGTTGATGATATCAATCTAACTGCTATGATATCCGAGTGCAACATGGTGGGAAACCCCAAAGAATGGTGGATTGATACTGGAGCAACTCGTCATATTTGCGCCAATAAATCAATGTTCTCATCTTACATGCCTATGGAAGGTGATGAAAAACTCTATATGGGTAATTCATCAACCTCTAAGGTTGAAGGTGTCGGAAAGATTGCTCTAAAGATGACCTCTGGGAAAGTTGTGACTCTAAACAATGTGCTACGTGTGCCAGACATACGCAAGAATTTAGTGTCCGGATCTCTTCTCAGCAAGAATGGTTTCAAGTTGGTGTTTGTGTCTGATAAGTTTGTACTCTCTAAGAATGAGATGTATGTAGGAAAGGGTTATCTTAGTGATGGTCTTTTCAAGTTGAATGTAATGACTGTTGTACCCAATGATGTTATGAATAAAGTTGTTTCCGCTTATGTGCTTGAGTCTCCTAATTTATGGCATGCTAGATTAGGACACGTTAACTATAAGTCGATAAAGAAGTTAATGAACATGGGTTTATTGCCAAAATTCGATTGTTCAAGTGAGAAATGCCAAGTGTGTGTTGAATCTAAATTTTCTAAGCCTCCGTTTCATTCTATAGACAATAGAGTCTCAGAACCTTTAGATTTAATACACACAGATATATGTGATATGAAATCAATACCGTCAAGAGGTGGTAATAAGTATTTTATCACATTTATAGATGACTGCTCGAGGTATTGTTATGTTTATTTGCTTAGTAGCAAAGATGAGGCTGTGAATGCTTTTAGAATTTATAAGTCCGAAGTTGAAACTCAGTTGAATAAGAAAGTTAAAATGATAAGAAGTGACAGAGGAGGTGAATATGAATTTCCTTTTGAGGAAATTTGTGCTGAGTTTGGTATCGTTCACCAAATGACTCCTCCTTATACGCCGCAATCTAATGGAGTGGCAGAAAGGAAAAACCGGTCTTTAAAGGAAACAATGAATGCATTGTTGAATAGTTCCGGTTTACCACAGAATTTGTGGGGGGAAGCTGTTTTGACGGCGAATTTTATTTTAAATAGAGTGCCCCACAGAAAAACACAACAAACTCCCTATGAGAAATGGAAAGGCAGAATGCCTAACTTGAATTATCTCAAAGTGTGGGGGTGTTTGACTAAGGTTGCGGTTCCTAAGCCTAAAAAGGTTAAGATAGGACCAAAGACTGTTGATTGTGTTTTTATCGGATATGCTCAGAATAGCAATGCATATCGTTTTCTTGTTCACAAGTCAGAGATCCCAGATATACATGTTAATACGATAATTGAATCAAGGGACGCTTCGTTCTTTGAAAATATATTTCCGTATAACATAGTATATGAGCCAATTGATAATAATAAGAGGTCTCGAGATACTATATCTAGAAATGATCCAATTGAGGATGAACCTAGACGTAGTAAAAGACAAAGGACTTCCACGTCTTTTGGACCTGATTTCTTAACGTATCTGTTAGAGAATGAGCCTCGGACATTCAAAGAAGCTGTGACTTCGCCAGAAGCCCCGTTCTGGAAAGAAGCTATCAATAGTGAAGTTGAATCCATCTTGTCAAACCATACATGGGAATTGGTTGACCTTCCTCCTGGTAATAAACCACTACAGTGTAAGTGGATTTTCAAGAGGAAAATACGGATGGTGCTATTGATAAATATAAGGCTAGGCTTGTAGTAAAAGGATACAAGCAACGAGAAGGTCTTGATTATTTTGATACTTATTCACCTGTTACTAGAATTACATCCATAAGGATGCTAATTGCCATAGCAGCGGTGTATAAGCTTGAAATCCATCAAATGGATGTTAAGACAGCCTTCTTAAACGGGGATTTGGAAGAAGAAATATATTTGGAACAACCCGAAGGGTTCATTGTTCCAAGTCAGGAGAAGAAAGTATGTCGGCTTATCAAGTCACTCTATGGATTGAAACAAGCACCGAAACAATGGCATGCTAAATTCGACCAAGTCATGTTGTCGAATGGTTTCAAGATCAATGAGTGTGATAAATGTGTATATGTTAAGAACACTCATAATGGTTTTGCCATTTTGTGCTTATATGTAGACGACATGCTTATAATGGGCAGCGATAGTGAGGTTGTTAAGGTGACCAAACGCATGCTCACAAGTAAATTTGATATGAAAGATATGGGGGTTGCAGATGTTATTTTAGGAGTTAAAATCCATAAAAACATATGGAGGATTAGCTCTATCACAATCTCATTATATTGAGACGATTCTTGGAAAGTGCAAGAATCTAGATATTGTACCGGTAAAGACTCCGATAGATGTTAATTTACATCTTTCGAAGAATACTGGTGAAAGTAAGGCTCAAAATGAGTATGCTAGTATACTAGGCAGTTTAATGTATGTCATGAAGCTGTACTAGGCCGGACATAGCTTGTGCGGTTAGCAAGCTAAGTCGATTTCTGATTAGTCCAAATGAAAATCATTGGAAAGCAATGAAACGTTTATTGGGCTACTTAAAGCATACTCAAGATTACGCTTTGCATTACACAGAATATCCAGCGGTACTTGAAGGATACTGTGATGCAAATTGGATAACCGGCACTAAAGACACAAAATCGACAAGTGGATATGTATTCACAATTGGGGGAGCGGCAGTATCTTGGAAATCATCCAAACAAACTTGTATTGCTAGATCCACTATGGAATCAGAATTTATTGCTTTGGATAAAGCCGGTGAAGAAGCAGAGTGGCTTCGAAATTTCTTGGAAGACATTCCTAATTGGCCTAAACCAGTGCCCGCTGTTTGTATACATTGTGACAGTCAAGCGGCAATAGGAAGGGTAAGGAATGTCATGTATAACGGTAAGTTTCGACACATACGTCGAAGACATGACACAGTAAGACAACTTCTTTCTAGTGGAATTATCACCGTTGACTATGTGAAGTCAAAAGATAATATTGCGGATCCATTGACAAAAGGCCTAACTAGAGATATGGTTGCAAAAACATCAAGGGGAATGGGTTTAAGGCCTATAAACAAGTCATCATAGCGGAAACCCTACCTAGTTGATTGGAGATCCCAAGATCTAGGTTCAAAGGGACAACTAAGTTATGAAGACAGTGTAGAGTACTGTCAAATTTTTACTCATTCCCGGATGAAGACAGTACTAATATGTGAAGGTTAAGCAAAAAGCTTTTAATGATTCTGAATTGAGTATGTGATATACTATATGTTCAGAAATCACCTATGTGAGTGTGAAGTGAGGGCCGCTTCTGTGAGAATTGAAAAGGCTGAATTCTCTAAAACACTCATGAGACCAGGCGGTGTTCATGGCCAAAACGAACACAACAGTGAGAACCAATTTTGTTCGAGAAAAAATTGTGTGATTTCTATTGTCTAGGCTTACACCAAAGGTCGACGGTTCAAAGACATCAAGTCTCGATTGGCGAGTAAGTCCGATAGGTTTCACTAAGGAAAGTTCAAAGTCTCAGACTACTTATCCTGATGCAACGTTTTCTCATGGAATAATCGCACCTTGCATCTCATGCATACACGCAGAGTCATGATATCTGAACTTCTCATTCATGTGGGGGATTGTTGGGATTTTGGCACAAAATACCATAGAATTGAATGAGAAGTGTGTGGTTGAAAGTGTCCCACATAGGGTGAAGAGAGATGGGAGATGGGTTCAAATAGTTGAGCCTCACAAATGGGTTTGGGCCCCAAGGGGTACCCCACTTTTGTGGAAGAGAGAGGACCTATGTCAAGCTAGGTCGGTCCACCCCCCGCGCGCGCCGCCGCCGCCGTCTGTCCGGCCGGCTCGGCTCGGTTCGGTTCCGGGTCCACTCTCTATCGGTTTTTTATTTTTTATTTTTCGAACAGACACGTTATTTAGAAATTATTTATATTTTTGGACAAACAAACATGTCTGTTCGTGAGGTTCGGTTCGCCCGAACGAAAACCGAAGCCCTTCGCGCCTGTTCACGAACCAAACCGGTTTAAGGCTTGGCTCGTGACTGTTCACATGACCGAACGAAATTGTTCGGTTGGTGACTCTTCGGTTTCATCCTTCTATATCCGAAATTCCTTGGTGACTATTCATTCACACATGACCGAACGAAGTACTCTTGGCATTTTCATATTTTCGCGGCTTTCGGTTGCGCTCTCATTCTTCGTCGCTGTCATCTTTTGTGCGATTATTCTGCAAAGTTGCGTTCGAAGATTTCCTTTGAAGAAGTACCGCTTCATAGGAAAGGCGATCCGTTCTATCCTGGGAGGCAATTGTTCAACGACCTTTGGGTACCGGTAGAGGGGACAAATTGTCTTAAGGACACAACGTGAATTCGTTGGGCTCGGATCAAGCGTCAAATTCGGATCACTCATTTCAGGTTTGTCAAACAACTTTACGTTATATGTACATACAAACACATGAATAGTGAGCAACAAATCTCACGTTCATGAAATACACCATTAACGTCGGCAAATACTTTGCATAATCTATTCTTAAAAACCCTGCAATAGGATTAATTACCAAGAAAATAAATTCTCGTTTTTCCACTATTGGCGACCTTGGTTAGGCTTTGAGATATGGTCCGTGGTGGTGAATGACAAATTACATATGATACATGTGTTTTGAAAATAGGAGATACAAAGTATTCGTAAAGGTAAACTCGAGGCGGTAAAAGACGTTGTCCCGATAGGAACAATCTCCGTGATAGGCTTCCCGATCATGATCAAAGAGGTAATCAATGTCAATATACACGGGTCTAATATGTCACGCCCCGAACCCCAACGGGCTCGCGACACCCCTTCCACGGTCGTATTGAACGCGACGTCCCAGGACGCGTCGCCGACCCAAACGAACTACGCAAGCGGAAGCAAAATAAAACAACCCAGACAACTAACAAGATGACAAAAGGATAGCACGAAACAATAATTTCATAAAGCAGTTATTAATACAAAACAGTAATCCAGGCTACCAAATTTAAAGCCACAATTTTCAAAAGGGGGCGGTGGTTGACAAACTTATCTCCTCTACAAAAGGTACTCAAAAGACAGGGTAAATGATCTATCTTTCAATTCCTGTGGAGCTCTGGCGGCATCTCCGAATCGATCACGGTCGCGGATCTGAAATGGTTATATAATAACCGTGAGAACGAGTCTCAATAAGCAACCCCCTATACCCCACGTAGGCCAATGCGTACCCAGACAAGTCGTACATGCAATCTACCCCATAATATATAAAATTCGCATCATTGTACTTACCTCGTCATCAAGCCCATGCCAACTCTACACGTTAGTCACAACGTGATAATACAATAATAGTAATTAAATAGCACATCACAACCGCTCAAACACCAACCACACTTGCACTCAATCAATCCAACTAATTCAACCAGCCAATTCAATCACACGCTCAACCAGCCAATTCAATCACTCAATTCGCATGCGTGGCCGAACATCTTTCTCACGACCCGCGCCACTGCGCCTCAGGTCCATTCTCACTGCCCGCGCCACTGCGCCTCAGGCCCACTTGGCACACCGGCCATTCATGCTTTCACACGGACCGCCGTCAACACGTCCCAAGTCCGTAGCCCTCCGATCAATCCGGGCTCAATTTCCAATGACCGACGTAAATACGTCCCGGTCCAACACACCTCTAACGGGCCACCGTCAACACGTCTCAAGCCCGCATCCATTTGGCACACCGGCCATTCATGCCTTCACACGGACCGCCGTCAACACGTCCCAAGTCCGTAGCCCTCCGATCAATCCGGGCTTATAATCGACAGGCATGCACACGCCATTCAATTCAATCAATTTCACGCCAATTGCATTAAACCATCCATATTCACAACTCACCACGTCAATCCACAAACCCGACGTTCAAGTCGGCCACGTACGATCACCCAAATCATGCACATCATTTTATCCAATCCAATTAGCACAATCATATCATAATATAATTAAATTAAATCACGCTCTAACCGTTCTAAATCCGAGACAAGTCATAAAATACCCAAAGTACTAGATAGGGTTTAGGAAGTCACTTACTTCAATTTGGCTCGGGAAAAACCCGCACGGGCTCAAAAACGGGCCGGATGAACAGTGCCGAATGAACAGTACGGGCCCCGATGAACAGTGTTCGGAATGAACAGTAATGGGCCTCGGATGAACAGTGTTCGGAATGAACAGTACGGGCCCCCGGATGAACAGTACCTCGGAATGAACAGTGACGCCCCTCCCCCCCTCGGCTGAACTGTACGAGCAAGGGCGCGGGCTCGGCCACGGCTCGGGGCACTCTCGGGCTGGTGGGCGGGGTCGCCGGGGCTAGGTGGTGGTAGACGGGCGGCGGCGGCGGCGTGCGGCGCGCGCGGCTGCTGGTCGGGCGGCGCGGGGAGAGCCCAAAACGGGGAGGCGTCGGGAGGAAGAAAAGCGAGAGGAAGAAAGGTGGTGGCGGCCAAGGGGAAGCGCGAAGGTCGGCGGAGGTGGCTGAGGGGAGAGACTGGGTGGCGGAGGCCGAGCGGCGGCGGCGGCGAAGCTGGGAGCCGAAACTGGGGAAGGCGTCGGGGAAGAGAGAAACAGGGGGAGAGGGGGTCGCGCGGCGGCCGGAGGTGGCACGGCGGCGTCTCGGGTGGCCGGGCGACGGAGGACAAAGCCGGCGGACGGGCTGGGCAACGCCGGACCACGGCGGACGCAGCGTGGTAAGCCTAGCTTGCTCGCGGTGCAGCAAGTGGACAGGGCCGGCGATAGGCGGACAAGGCCGACGAGCGGCGGTCGCGGGCGACGAGCGGCGGCACAGCTCGGTCGGGCGACGGCGGCGACGGCACGATCGGCGACTGGCCGGAGAGCGAGCTCGGTCGGCGTCGGGCGGGTGCGAGCGGGCGAAACGATCGAGCGGCGAAGGAGGAGGAAGAAGAAGAAGAAGAAAGAAGGAAGAAGAAAAAGAAAAAGGAAGAGAGAGAACGAGAAGGGATGGGTCTGACACAGGGGAGAAGGGATAGACGTGCGCAGGGGGAGGTGACCGGGGAGAGAGAGAGAGAGTGAGAGAGAGAGAGAAAACAATAAAAAATTTAACTTCAATCAAATATTAAATGCGATCCGATGACCCAAATTCAAAATCGAAAGCGATCTACCGGTCCAAAATAAGCCTCGCATATAAAAAGGGACAAAGGCCGAATTAATTAAATCAAACTATATCGAGGGAGGTCTACTAGTCCAAATTCGCACCCGGTCAAAAACTCCCCTTTTTCCATTATTCCTGACAATCTCAACGCTGGCTACGATAATATTGACACCGTCCAATTTATTTCGTCCTGAAACTCCCGAAAATCGACTGTCAAGTTCGGGGTCTAAATAACGGCCAAATTCGATCGAGCGCGATTCCAGCGAAATTTTAAAACAATAACCGAGAGTTATCAGTTCCCGGGCGAGATTTTACTATAAGCACACTGACGAATTACACGTTTTATAAATCCCAACTATGGGCCGAAATTCGGAATGTCACATAATAAATGGGTGGTTAAGGGCGGATAGGAACAAGTAAGCTAACACTGGTACAACACATTTAATTTATATCTACCAATCTTGATGATTTAATAGAACATATACTTTGCGTCATAAAATATGTATTCACACCTGTAGAAGATGACCGAAGTTCCAAATTGAAGCTTATTCACCCAATGTACCTAATTTTTAAGTAAAAAATAATAATTTTTACAATTTCAAATCCAGTCAATTAATTGGTCAATTCCTTCCTTTCGGGTTTTCACACTATATATTCAAGTCCACGTAATTTATTGATTGGGACACCATCAAGAAGTCTTTGTCTTATTACAGTCTATGAGATATTCAATAAACTATATTATAATATGCTTATTTATTATAACAATAGGCAAAATGATATTGCATGAATATCCGGGTCGGACTTAAATAATGACCGAGTGGGAGACCCGAAAGAGCAGTGAGGTGCGGGTCAATATCCAGAACCGTTAAACCTCGGATTTACACGATTGATCCTTCGTGGATCGTTCCACGTTCATACTATTGGTCTATCACAAAGAAAATCGAATTTTCAACTCGTTTTTGATTAAGTACTTTCACAGCTTTTGATCAAGTCACTTTTCATCGATCCACCACCCATTTTTTTGAAAATCAAAAGGTAGAAGAATATTGTAATTGAACGGAGGTTTGACGTGATACGTGGTTTTGATACTTTTGTAACGAGATGTTGGGTAGAAGTGACTTAGATTGTACATTATAAGTTCTGATATTTTAATGATCAAACATTTCCGAATATTTGGTTCGAGTAATTATTTGTAGATGGGTGCAAAATATCCGGTTCACGTGCATGGATAAGGTTCCGTAACAGGGTGTGAGATTTCGTTGGACCATTGCCAACTATTCTAGAAATTTAAACTATTAGATAAATGCGTTGTTTAATATTTAACTACTTTATCACTCCCCCCCTCCCCCCAGGCTTAGTTTGATCCTTTTGCCAAGTACTAAGCATGGCAATATCTCATTGGGGAGGTAAATAGAGGCTTGAAAAGATTCGAATTCAGGATCTCCTCTTCTGATACCATGTCCGATTTAAAAGTTTAAGCCATTAGATGAATGCGTGGTTTAATATTTAAATACTCTTTCTTTTCCTTTTCCATTAAGCAATACCTTGTATAAATATTTGTATTGTACAATGAACAGTACAAGCAAGCAATTATGATTTTCTCAGTGGCACGAACAGTTGAGAATTACAATGTATGTGAATGTTAGGATTTTGTTCTAATATTCTAAGCCTTAAACTTTACATGAAATTCGACTGGTATGAAAATAATACTAAAAACATGGAGCTCATCCTAAATGAACCTTAATCTCGACGGGTACACCAAAATGAACCTAGGGCGTGGAGCTCATACTAAAAACATGAAAAACAGCGGGAGTGAGTTTAAAACTCAATGAGTAAATTCACTAATACTCATGCAGGATGATGCCTCGCCGTCGTACTAACGCATACAAATATTTTCCTCGCCTCATATCGATGGCAAATCAATAGCAAAGACTTTGACATTGCCCTTGTTATGTTAGCATGAAAGCTCACCTTTACCCGGTCACATAAAAATGTACAAGAAAATTTATACGTGAAGCCTCGTAACCAATCGACATGCAAAAATACCCGAAAATATTCACACATGAATTCATTTATCCATCAGGCATCGCTTTCTCTACACGTGGGTGACGGGTCCTCCGGAATCCTTTGAGCATCCGAAAACCTTCGGCTTATCAATAAACACACATACCGACATACATATAAGATTCATTTATCGTCATCTTGGCGCAACCAGGGCATCCCGGCTCAACCGAGGCATCCAGCTTCATGCTAGGCATCCTGGCTCAACCGAGGCATCCGGCTTCATGCTAGGCATCCCGGCTCAACCAAGGCATCCCGGGGCTAGCACATCCGAGGCATCTTGGCTCAACCAAGGCATCCTAGCATAACTAGGGCATCCCGGCGCTAGTTATCGAGGCATCCGAGCTCAACCCAGGCATCCTAGCTCAACTAGGACATCCCGGCTCAACCGAGGCATCATCACCAACGCTATGTGACGACGATCTTCTTCTTTCATTTAGTGATCACACATTATGGATCGTACAATCCGGTATATTATCCTCTATCTTACTCCATGTATACAAGGCCTAGTTGTATGTACTCATGAAAAGCTCACAAGATCATAATTCAATAAACATGGTTAAGAACATCAACATATCACACAAACTACCGCATCCAAGCGTCATGCAACCATGCACAAGAACAAAACCATTTCAAGCAACAACAACTTCCCAAGCTGTGTTCCAACCACGAAACAAATCGCCCTATCTAAGTGCTAGGGAATTCACTCACATGCCGCGTTCCAACCACGTAACATGCCGCTCTATTCAAGTATTAGGAAATCCACTCACCTATAAGCACAAGAAAACGTCTACGGGGGTCGAACGGGAAAACGGCGGTCGGCTGCTGCGAACGGGCGAGAGAGAGAGAGAGAGAGGTGATTGGCGTGAGGGTGAGGGAGAGAGAGGGAGGCGTGAGAATGAGAGATGAGAGAGGAAGAGGAGGTGGTGTGTGGAAACTAAGGGGGATCAAGCCTATTTATAGACAAAGCACTAACTTGTTCACCAAGTTTAAGAGTCAAAACTTGCTCCCCAAGTTCTTGACTCTCTAGAATCCTGCAAGATCACTCAATTAATGAAGATCTTATAAGACAAGATTCTCATAATGATTAGCCGTCAATTAATGGTTCAATGTTGTCTTGGTCAATTCGGCTTCTTGCTCCCCAAGCTTGGTCGAGTAGGGCTTGTTCTTGTCCATCAATGGCACTTAAGGACAACCAGTTCATGGCATTTAAGCATAACCTCCGAAATTCCAACGTTCTCATATGAAAAATGATGAATCTTTGAAATCTAGCAAAACCGGCAATTTTTGCACTGTTCTAGAATTCGGACTCGAAAACATAGTAAATAGACTCCGGAAATTCTTAAATTTGAATATGTCATAAAAAAGACCTTAAAAAATATTTCCCATGAGAACACGAAAGTTCTCAACAACTTTTGTGAAGGAAGTTTGTTCAAATTCGGCCCAGAAAATTTTGTAGAAAATTGAGAAAGTGTGAACATTACAGAAATACCCATTTTGGGTAGTTTTACAAGGTCCGAAAATTAGGCAATCGTACTACTCATATCAAGTTCAAAAATTCTGAAATTAAAGTATGTAAAACTTCAAGATGTTTGGAGAAACTTTTAAGAAGGAAGTGTTTGGGAATTCGGATCACAAAAGTTTCCACAAAAATAACAAAACGAAGGGGTAGAGAGGATCCGAATATGGGTTTTCCAGAACAAGAGTAAAATTGACTTCGATTGGGAAAACCACCAAACTTAAACCATAGCCATTTCCCAGATATTGAAATTGAGGATGTTACAGCAATGATTCCCCAAGTTTAATGCAGAAACCAGTGACAGACCTTCGGCTCATAGGGCAAGATGCATAATCCATGTCACAGTAGGCTATCATCTCCATGTTACATCTTCGAGAAAGAAGTATCCCAAGTCTTGGGCATTTCTTCAAATATTTCACAACTTTGAAAGCAGCATTCATATGAGACTGTTTCGGACTATGCATGAATTAACTAAGTGTCTGTACTGCATAACATTTATCAGGTCTAGTCATGGTGAGGTAAATAAGCTTTCGAACATGTCTTTGATAGCTTGATGGGTCCTTGAGTAATTGATCATCTTCTGGAGATAATAAACCCGCATCATAATCAACTGTGGTTAATTTGGCATTTTGCTCAATGGGAATAATAGCTCGTTTGCATCCTGATAAACCTGCTTTTGATATAATTTCCAGGACGAATTTTCGTTGGCTAAGAGAAATGCCTTGGTCTGAACGGGCAATCTCAATTCCAAGGAAATATTTAGGTGATCCCAAATCCTTAATGTGAAAAGTGGAATGCAGGTATTCTTTAAGACTCTTGATAGTAGATTCATCACTTCCCATAATAAGCATGTCATTAACATATATCATTAAATAAATATATGACATACCTTTCGCCAATGTGAACAAAGCATAATAATGTCTGGATTGTTTGAATGCTGCAGCTGTAAGTGCGCTGGTAAATTTGGCGTATCATTGTCGGGAAACCTGTTTGAGACCATAAAGGGATTTGTGGAAATGACATACCCTAGACTCCCCCTGTCTCCGTAAACCCTATGGAAGCTCCATATAAATTTCTTCATCCAAATCACCATGGAGGAAGGTATTGTGAACATCCATTTGATGTAGCGGCCAGTCATGAAAAGCGGCAATCGATAAGAAGGAGCAAATTGCGACGTCCTTTGCTACTGGGGAGAAGGTCTCATGGTAATCAAAACCTTCTCGTTATGTGAAACCCTTAGCCACTAACCTAGCCTTATAGTGTTCCACAGAGCCATCATTTTTATATTTAATCTTGTATACCCACTTGCAACCAATCGGTTTGCGATGAGAGGGTAATGGTACAATGTCCCATGTCTGATTTTCCATCAAGGCTTTTAATTCTGTTTCCATAGCCTTTTGCCAACGTGGGTCGGTAAATGCCTTTTCACATCAGGAAGGTTCTCCTTCCTCGGATATTCGACTAATACAACACATATGTTCTGACGATAGCCGATGAAAGGAAACATAGGAGGAAACAGGATAATGAGTACTTAGTGAGTTGAAGGCAGCACAAACATAATCTTTAGTCCATGTGGGCGGACGAGAAACACGACCGGAGTGTTGTGGTGGGTGATGTTGAGGTACAGAAGGTGACTCATCAGTAATATTAGTTGCTGAAAGAAGCATCATTGAAGAATCAAAAGTCTTTTCAGTTGGCATGATAGGGTCCTTAATTGAATTATTCACGCCTGTTGTGTGACTAAAAATCTCATCATGTGTTGAAGGCGACGCTGGAGATGATGCTTGATATTCTGGAGGTGCATGTAGAATATAATGTTGACCACCAAATAAATCCTCTTCAGATAGAAATCTATGAGGCTGTTGTCGTGCCAGAATTTTCAGCTGAAGATATTTCAACATGAAAAGGAAACACATTCTCATGGAAAACAACATCTCTACTTACGAAGAAATCGACGGTGGATATCTCAAGGACACGATACCCCTTTTGGAGACTCGGATATCCCATGAATATGCATTGACAAGCACGGGACCCATTTTGTCCCGAGGACCCACAGTGGTGACGTAACATAAGCAACCAAAAACTCTTAGGTGATGAAGTTCTGGTTTCTTCTCATAAAGTAACTCAAACGGAGTTCGTCCGTCAAGAACAAGAGTTGGCATACGATTGATTAGGTAAGCTGTTGTGACCACACAATCTCCCCAAAAAGTTTCAGGTATAGAAGTTTGGAATTTAAGAGCACATGTAACTTCTAAGAGATGATGATGTTTATGCTCAACAACCCCATTTTGCTATGGGGTGTAGGTTCATGAACTTTCATGGAGGATTCCATGGGAAGAGAAAAGAGATGTGCATTCATTATTGAAGAATTCCCTTCCATTATCTGTTCGAATGCGTTGAATAGATTTCCCAAATTGATTTTTTGATAGAGAAAGAATATTTTTAGGTAAAATATAACTTGACTCTTTGATTGCATGAAAAAGACCCATGTCGCACGGGAGTAATCGTCTACAATCGTAAGGAAAAATCGAGAGCCATCATGATGTGGGGTATGATATGGTCCCCTAACATCAGCATGAATCAGTGAAAAAGCACTGCTAGCATGAGTTTTGCTTGTTGGAAATGGAGCACGTGATTGTTTGGTTAGAGGACAAATATGGTGTTAAGGATAAGGAAAGGAAGCACTGTGACCCAATCTTTGATGAGAAATGGAAATTTTATCATTGGTAGTAGTGTTGCATAATGATCGATTATTCAATGGAATACAAGATAAATCGAATTTTTTTGGGAAACTAGTCCAAAAATATAGCCCTTGTGAGATACTACCCAAGCTCATCAGTTTGCGAGTCGAAAGGGCCTGAAAGAAACAATTATCAGAGTTGAACATGACACGGCAAGAATTTTTCTCACAAACTCTTGAAACAGAAATAAGATTGAAGTGGAATTCTAGAACACAAAGGACATTCCGAAGTGTAATGAGGGGGCTAAGATTTACTGTGCCAGTCATGATGACGTACGTGACATTTCCATTTGGGAGTCATATGGATATGGGAGAAGATAATTGTTCATGGATATCAAAAAAACTTTTATTGCAGATAATGTGGTCACTAGCACCTGAATCAATTATCCATGCATCATTTGATATGAAGTTCATTAAGCAATAAGAAATACCTGAAAAACTTCCAGTTTTGCCAGAAGCATCCAATTTCCTCAAAGCCTTCATAAGTTGCTGATATTGGTCATGAGTAAATTCCTTTTCCTTTTTTCCTTTGTCCTCGGGCGTTCCATGCAACTTCCAACAATTATCAATTGTATGATGCGGACGTTTGCAATATTTGCAAAATAATTTACCCTTCCCTTTAGAACTTTGCCCATTATTCTTTGATGACGTGGCAAAAGGTGTACCATTGGATGATTTGTAGGTCGGCGCTGACGTGGCTTCATATTGTCCGTCCGATCCAGCAGCTGAAGAGAAATAATAGGAGCTGTATGATCGCGAGGTGAGATATGGGCCATCCATCCCGGGTCTTTTGAAGCTTCTTTCTTCTTCCTTGATGAACCCTAGATCAGCTCACCTCCTTCCTTCGCTCTTGATCCTATTCGTCGGTCCTCTATGTTGAGGATTGGCTTGAGCCGCGAGCAAAATGCTCTCCCTCGCCTTGACATGCTACGGCGAGGTAAGTCGTTGGCTTTCCTCCTATATGGCAAGCTGATGAATCCGACTGAGTGACGGCACGGGGTCCATCGCCAAGATTTGAGACCGAAATGAAAGGTAAGTGTCATTCAGGATTAAAAGGAAACGAGTAACCTTTTCTCTTTCCTTTATCGCTTTGTACTGTTGCAAGGTTGAATCCAGCCCTTCAAGCTTTTCTTCGGCCGCTTCTAGCTCATTCCAGAGCGCCGAGAGCTTGTTGAAGCATGCCGTGATAGACATGTTTCCTTGCTTCAGTTCGGATATTGCTTGAGTAATTGAAAATAGCTTCGCCCGATCCAATTTTCTGTACATTTCTTTTATGTTTTCCCACATAATATTTGAGTCCTCTGTTGGAGGAAGGCCGGCCGCGACATCTGGGGATATGCAATTTCCGATCCACGTTCAGACAAGCTGATTGGATTTTTTCCAATGTCGGGCCAGTCATTCATCGGTCGGAACAGGGACGGTTTTGTCAAGAAAACAGTCTTTGTCCTTTGTGATAAGGGCTCGCTGGAATTCCTGTGACCACGTCGAATAATTTTCTAAGCCGGAAAGTTGATGGGTAATGAGTTGTATTTCTGGTCCGTCGACGGTGGAAGTGTACAGTGGGTTGCCGATGGCGGCTTGGAATGGAAACAGCATGAAACCGGGTGGAGGAATTGGGTAGGGATTCATACCCATACCCGAGATCCCTGGTTCTAATGCTTGACCCGCATGTTGTATTTCGGGCTAGGTGTTGGATTTGCTCCAACGTCGACTGGTGGGCTTCCTTGGTTATGTTCTCCTTGGCCTTGAATGACTGGACTTTGGAAATTGAACCATGGATTTGGCCCATACCAGAATGGATGGAATGAACCCTGCATAGGTAGCCACTGGGTGGGCTAGCGCGAAATGGGCTGACCTTGGTTGGGTTGGGCCTGGACAGGTTGCCCTTGAGTGGGTTGAATAGGTTCTTGACTCGGAATCACTTCAAGAACATTCTCCATGTTGTCCTGATTGTCTTCTGGAGTTCGATTTTCCTCAGATCTTGAGGAGTTGTTCATGGTATCGGTAAGAAAATGTTGTTTTTCTTCTTTGAATTTTGCTCAAAAACTGATTCCTACACCGGAGTGCTAACCTTGTTTTGCATATTAGTGTTTTTCTGCAACGAGGATAGGAAGGAACGGGAGGCAATCAAAAGAAGGGTTTGCGGAAGCTATACTAGAATCAAGAAGCTACACTGGAAGCTCTGATACCATGATACAAATCGAAGAATTGAAGAAGAAAATTTGTATTCTATGTATTTCAACTTATCTATTCTTCAATATATAGTACAAAATATGAATAATAAAAGGAAAATCTCTCCTAGGCATATCAAATGAAATCAAGTCTAATCCTAGATTGATTCATCAATCAATTACAATTTCGGATTGATTTATCGTATCGATTACAATCCGGACATATTTGCCATATCTTCAGGCATATTTTCCAACAGAACAGAACGCAACATGATGCTCCTGGGGAACCAGAGATTGTCATTCTTCATTGTAGAGGCATTGTTTGAGCTCATATTCATATCGCACTAAAATTACAAACCAAGGTTGCTTGAGTGCCGTCGTGTTGTCATCACCACTTCAAGGTGAGGGTTGCAGCCCCGCCATAAATCTAGGCGAGGGCGGTCGTGGCCAAAAGGGGCTAGGGCCACGATTGACCTCGCCTCTCCTAGCGAGGATCGCTGGACTCTCATTGGTGGGTAGGTGGCTTCGCCATTGCCGCTCAGGCTTCGTCCCTTTCCCGTGGTGTCCCCGATCATCAGCCCTCCACCACTTAGCTGTATCAATATCTTTTCTTATTCAATATCGGTGTGGTGTTAACATAGATGTCCATGCACGATGTGGTCCATGGGGAATATTTGTCCGGAGCTAGGGCCACTGGATCTGGTGCATAAGAATCACAGATCTTGTGAACCCGCATGAAACCCACAAAATCAACAGTTGCGAGCTACCTAATCCAATGACCGGTGTAGGAAAGAAATTCCCTTGGTTTAGACGCTAATTTATCGGTCAAAGTACACTTTGCAATAATCTTAATTATCTGCCTCATGGAGCATCATATTATAGAAATGGGTACGGACAATCCGATCACATTTGTTTCTCTTTCCGGTTAAAACAACTCAAGATATATTTTTGAAACACAAGGACAAGAGTGTGGGTGTATCGATGTTGTGTACTTGTGTCTATATATATTAATATATATAGGTCACTGCTGGTACCTGTAGCATGCCAGCTAAGTTTAGTTTTGTAATGACAGCTTTTGGATAATAAAGATAAATAAAAAGATCCAGTAACACTTGCAATTTCTATGCACCAACAACCCACAAAGATTCAGACTTTGCCATTAAGACTTTGACTACGGTTCATACATAGTTCCTCAATTCCATGGACATTGTTTGTTCTCTCTCTCTCACAGACACACACATATATACGAATATGAAGGAAAACTATGAAATAATTTCGAAGTTTCAAACCATGTTCAAACTGACAAGTCAATCGCAAGTATTAATCCTTAGATGATGATCTGATCATCAGTGCGTTCCGTTCATCCGAGACGGGCTCATTCGACAGTCAGTCAAAAAATGGACAGTCACGCTCCAATAATCCATTGGATTTATGAGGTTCGAGTAAGAAGGCAGATCTATATACAATCAAAACTGGTTTATGTGCTCAAATGGGATTTTAGATGATGCGTTTGGCAGACGCGTGTCATGTGAAAGAACAGTTCTTTCAGATGGTCCCCTTTTCAATCTTCAAAAATGGTGCTTGACGTGCAAGCAGAGGCTAAAAAGTCAAGGTCAGATTCGTGGAAGACGCCGCGAAAAGAGAGAAGAAGCACAGTCAGCTCACGCCTCCACCTCCTATAAAATCCTTCCGTTTCTCCCATCAAACATTGCAATATCTTCATTGGAGCTCTCTCTCTCTCTCTCTCTCTCTCTCTCTCCACCATGACTGCTCAAGTTTTGCCCGAAAAGGTTGTCCAGGATATCAGTCTGAAGCTGGGAAATGAAAATACTACTCCTTGCCCTAGAAGGTAAGAAAGAGGTCATCAATGCATCATTTCATACAATATTCTGGCAAGAATGCACTAGCTCGGATTGATTTTCACAAGCTATGTGCTTACCGTGCATAGTAATATACTGCACATATCATCTTTTGAATGCAGAGTGCATAAGAGCAACCTTCCATTGCAATAGTCCCAACCGGTTGTATTGAATGCAGTACTTTTTTCATGTAGGTTGGAAGGGAAAATAGCAATTGTAACCGGCGGAGCAAAAGGAATTGGAGAGGCCACGGTTCGACTCTTTGCAAGGCACGGGGCGAAGGTCGTCATTGCCGATATCGAGGATCTTCTCGGGACCGCACTTGCCAACTCGCTGTCTCCTTCTGTTACCTACGTCCACTGCAATGTTAGCTCGGAAGAGGACGTCGAGAACTTGGTGAGCTCCATGGTCTCCCGCTATGGACGCCTCGACGTCATGTTCAACAATGCCGGGTTGCTTGGGAACCAATCGAAGCACAAGAGCATCATGGATTTCGACGTGGGGGAGTTTGAACGCATGATGAGCGTTAACGTGAAAGGCTTGGCACTCGGGATAAAGCACGCAGCCCGTGTCATGGTGCCAAGGAGGAGCGGGTGCATAATCTCCACGGCGAGTGTGGCCGGGGTCATGGGAGGGCTCGGCTCTCATGCTTACACGGCTTCAAAGCATGCCATTGTGGGGCTCACCAAGAACGCGGCATGCGTGCTCGGCAGGTATGGCATCAGGGTCAACTGCATATCGCCGTTCGGCGTGGCAACGTTGATGCTCGTTGACTCGTGGAGGAGCGGTGATGAGGAGGAAGATGAGGGCATGAGTTTTGGGGTGCCTAGTGAGAGAGAGGTGGAGAAGATGGAGGAGTTTGTGAGAGGACTGGCCAACTTGAAAGGCGGAACACTGAGGGCTAAGGACATTGCTGAGGCTGCTCTGTATCTTGCAAGTGATGAGTCCAAGTATGTTAGTGGGCACAACCTTGTTGTGGATGGTGGGATAACAACCTCAAGAAATTGTGTTGGCCTGTAGAAAAAATCTCTTCCTCTTCAGGGTTCTCTGCTTGCTAGTGAGCTTTCTCAGTGTTCATTTGTTTTTTTTTATAAATAGCTAGTAGCATTCTTTTAATTGGCTCACAAAGGGAGATCTATTTACAATTATATCTCTTGTATGTCTTTCTTAAATGTATATTAATGAATTATGATTTGCGAAATCAACATCATTTGGATTGAACATTTTATTCTGCAATATCGTAGCAGGTCGTTTTACCAGCAGACGTAACGTGTAACGACTACTGTCATATATGATATGAAAAGAATTACCGCTCCCCCAATTCATAATTCCATGATTTTAGCAAAATTAAAAAGGCACCAATTATTGACTTTCCAATTTTGCCATATCAAAAAATGGAGGTTGTGGAAAGAAGATATTGGTATGACTTCCTTTTATATTCTATTATACACTAATAGGGGAACAATCTACTCAATTAAACCAGGGCATTCAGATATACTTCCATTTAGAGTCAGTCCATAACAATCTAAACTTGGTAAAACCCATGATAAGTTCAAGCTATATTACCATAATTAGAAACTGGAAAGTCAATAATTGGTGAGTTGGTGCTTTCTAAGGGAACTGGCCTGAATAGTATAGAATCGTGTGTCATATGAACATGTTCGGTATGATGGCAAATACTTTGCATCTATAACAACCAAGTAAGGGAAGAAATCTTGAATTTACAAAGGGAAAATTATTTCAGGCGCAATTCCCCTAAAAAGTACCAACTCACCAATTATTGACTTTTCGACAAAAAAAAAACCAATTATTGACTTTACAATTTCTAATTATGGTAATATATCTTGAACTTATCATGGGTTTTACCAAGTTTAGATTTTAATGCACTGACTCTAAACGGAAGTACATCTGAATATAAAATGACCTGATTTACTAAAGAAGATTGTTCCTCTATAAGTGTATAATAGAATATAAAAGGAAGTATATATGTAACATACCATACCATATCTTCTTTCCACAACCTCCATTTTTTGATACGGCAAAATTGGAAAGTCAATAATTGGTGTCTTTTTAATTTTGCTAAAAAATCAGGGAATTATGAAAACTAAAGGAATCAAATCTTAGATCTTAATATTCCATAAAAGCTGGTTACTACCAATCCATGCTGCTTCTATTGGATAATAAATAGAAAAAAAAGGGAAGAAATCCATATTCTTGTTTTTTATGTAGTCGAGAAATAATTAAGTATACATGAGAAAAATTTTCTAGAAAATTGCTTCCGCCCGCATAGTAATATTTCTGTATGAAATATATTGATTATTGGATATTGCTTGACTGATCCCCCTACATTACTTCAATATAGTTATGGACACCAGGGAAGTCTGGACGAACGCAAAAGCCGACAAGTAAACCTAACATGAAAATTTGTGTGGTTTGACTGTAGAGATTACAATTAGTTGAATCACACAACTCTCAAATATTTTTTAGATAAGTGTATTGGAAGTTCAAAAACTTGTCATGAAAGTGCAATTGAGTCATAAAACTTTCAAAAAGTGCAATTAAGTCCTAAAACTTATCATGAAAATGTAATTGAGTCTTAACACTTTCAAAAAGTGCAATCAAGTTCTAAAACTTGTCAAATTAGTCCAATCAAATCCATCCACTGCAATTTTTAAAAGTTTTAGGATTCAATTACACTTTCGTGACAAATTTTACGACTTGATTGCACTTTTTGAAAGTTTTAGGACTCAATTGTACTTTTGTGACCAGTTTTAGGATTTCCAGTGTGCTTATCCTAATGTTTCCTAAATTACATCGAATAAAGTCACAAGAATTAATGAAAGAGAAAAGGGTAACGACAATGGTAATCCTCGAAATGTTTTAATTTATTCAATGGAGCCTTTGAATAATTTCTTTGTTCAATCTAGTCAATGAACCTTAAAAAATCCCCTCAATGTCCTTTCGTGAAAATTTCTAACACCGTTAGCTAACGCGGACACTATTTCTGTTAACTTGCTTCTAGATTGGCCATACTAATATCCATGTGGGTTCATCCTTATAAATCTCTCTCCTCTCATAGAACACTCTTGATTGCCCATCACTCAGAAATTCGAAGGACGCCACCAGTTGTGCTTGCCACTCGCCATCGTCGCCGCTGACCAATACCACCATCACACCATCAAACTCGTCCGCGATCAATCATTGACGCTTCAACCTCGCTTTCGCCTCTCTCTCTCTCTCTCTCTCTCTCTCTCTCTCTCTCTCTCTCTCTCTCTCTCTCTCTCTCTCCATATAAAGATATTCGTGTTGTCAGATATTCGAGGTTGTCGAGAATCTCATATTGACCTAAGATCAGAGGTCGGCCTCAAACTTGAGGTCACACCTTAGATCTAAGAGTGCGTGTGTGGCCGTGGGTAAGGCAACAGTGTCGGTAAAAGGATTTAGGAATAATGACACAAATAGTCCATGAACTTTGACTTAATGTGCAATTTGGTCCTTGAACTTTTAATTTGTTCAATGTAGTCCCTGAACTTTAACATAATGTTCAATTTGGTCCCTGAACTTTTAATTTGTTCAATGTGGTCCCTGAACTTTTTATATGTGTTCAATTTAGTCCCTGAACTATATAAAAATGTTCAATATAGTCCCTACACTTGAATTAATGGAAGGACTATATTGAACATTTTCAAATAGTTCAAGGACTAAATTGAACACATATTAAAAGTTCAGGGACCAAATTGAACATTAGGTTAAAGTTCAGGGACTACATTGAACAAATTAAAAGTTGAGGGATCAAATTGCACATTGGTCAAAGTTCAGGGACTATTTGTGTCATTTTCCCAAGGATTTACTAGACATTTGATTTACAGGTAACCTATTAGTGACTCATCAATATTTTTACTAAATTGCAAACTCTTTTTATTTTTTTATAGTTTACAGATTATCAAATTTTCTTCTTTTTTGCTAAATTTTATTGGTTTTTTTGATCGACAACTTAAATTTAATCGCTCTTATATGATTTGATCAATGTTTATTCGAATAACTTTTCAATTTTTTTTATTAAATTATCAATTGGCTTTGGGTTATCATGTTACTTACCGATGTTTTTTTTTATTTATTTATAAACTCTTATTGTTGATTTACCAATTTTTATTCTTGTTTTGGTGGCAAAGGGAAAAAAATTACCCATAGAAAGATTGGGTCTCAAATGAGTGAGAGCTATTGAATTCACATCCAAATAGAGGTGGTTGTTTGGATAAGGCACCACAAGTGTGCCAATAACATGTTTTTCGATCATTTTAGTGCCACATTGGTTATAATCGTTCACTTGAGTGTCATCAGTGATATGTCAGTCCGGAAATTCTGATTTAACATTTATTTAATATAAATCATTCAACATTGGCTGGCCACAAAATGAAGTTAGCAAGTGAGTGTGTAAAGAACGTCATTTGGCTCATTTATTTGCCCGAAATTTACGAATTGAAGCAAAATTAGATATGTTCTCCAAACTTTAATCCTGATTTGAGGAATTGTGGTAATTTGCAACGAAGAGTACGAGCAAGAGAAGCGGCTCACAATCGTGAAAGTCATGATCACAATGCTTAGTACATACCTAGGACTTTGAGCGATTCGAGTTCATTTGTGTGATAAGTGTGTGTGTTTCAGTGATGCTAATTCAGTCCGTTGTCACTTTGCTTTTGTTATTACAAAATGCAGGGAGGAAGGGTTGAAGCCGATCTAAGAGAGAATGCGCACACGATGGTGGATGTAATTGCCGATTACAACAAGTCCATCAAGAGCTTCCCCATCCTCAGCCAAGTCAAGGTTTTTGTCCATTCCCTTCTCTTTCACTTTTCATTTCCTGCATTTTCCACTTTGGACTTGAACGTCTTCTAAAAAAGGTCATGTTGAACTCAAACTTTTATTTAAAAGGCCACATAATACCAATTTTTGGAATATGTCGCTAGAGGCACTCAAGTGAACAATTTATACCGATGCGGCCCTTGAGCAATTAGATAAAAAGTTATGCCTTTCAAGTGAGCATCATAAGAAAGTTGTAACACTTGTGGTATCCTTCTTCGGATGGTTGCGGTGCTTTTAGTATAATTTTTTAAAAGTTGTATCTTTAATCCTAAACTACCGAATTTTGATACGAACAGTGTCTCTATAAAGTTTTCCACTTATATTTAGATAACTATTTTTTATAGTATTTAAGGCATACTAATTTCTCTACTACACATTTATAAGATTTTACAATAGCAAAATAACTTTTGAAAAGTTGTACCAGAATTATTGCAATCACCCTTGCTCTGCAGGGTAAATAGCCATTCGCACGCAACATTACCGAAGAGTGGTAACTTTGAAGCACACAGGCCTAAAGGTTAAGTAATGTCGCCAACGAGGTATGCTTGTATTCGCTTCCCTATTTTTGTTACATCTGTATGGGTGCTTAATAAAATGATGTCTCTGGACTTTTCTGAAGTCATCTGTTATGCCACAAGATTTCATAAAAAATAAAAAAAGTATATTATATGGTAAGGTATATCATGTGTATTTCGATATCTATCAATCTGTTTATTACCATCTCAGTAAGATTTACCTAACTCCTCCAATTTTCCACCGTAGGAGATACATGTTTTATATCCTCACTCAGTCGTTTTAGATGTCGTTTGAAAATTTGATAAAAAAAAGAATTCCTAAAGATTCATTTACAAAAAGCCTAAAGCATACTTTCAGTAATGAACAAGACAAATATCATCGTGTAAACACTAGAGCAACTAGACAATCTATGTACTCAAGATGTTGTATTGCATATTTAAAGTTGGTGCAAATTTTATGACACATATTTCTCGTATATGATGTACAAACTCTTAAAAAAAAAGAGTAGTCTTGACATGTAGGAAAAGATATGACTATCATCACACACCAGATCTGTATTGAGCTCTTTATTTGTAAGGTTGCATTGATTATTCCTTTCTTGTGATGATAAGACGGCAATGTAGCTACCCGTTTTGACATCAACAATGAAGCCTAAGTGGCCTATTTAAACAATCCCAACTGACACTAATTCTATAAAAAAAGATAGCTTGCACTGAAGTAACGATCCTCCTCTTTTTGTGTATGAACCTGAGAAGATTTGATCTTATGATATGATTGGAAGATAAAATTTGATTGTAGATGCTTAAGAATTACAAAGAGGAGGATTGGGGCGTTTAGCGCAAACTATGTCTTTTGAGATAGAAATTTGTGTCACTTGGGATATATTTAAATAGGCCACTTCGGCTTCATTGTTGATGCCAAAACTAGTAGTTATTTTGTGGCCTTATAGGTAAGGAATATTTAATGCAACCTTGCAAATAAAGCTCAATACAAATCTCGCATGTGATAGATTGACATGTTTTCGACTTTCCTAATGCTTTAATTTTTGGTATTCAAGAGTCTCGAGAAAAAGATATGAAAAAATATCTGTGTAATAGATTTTTTTTCCAACCTTCAATATGAGAAATAGGTGTTGATTTTATAATGAGGAATTTCTTATTGCTTGGAACCTTGTAAGGCGCTACTTAACAAATGTGTCAACACTGGAAATTGTAACTTAAGAAAAATGAAAAATTTACATAGAGGAAATTACACAAAACCTTTGTGAACTTTGGAGGCAATGGACACTTGCTCCCGAATTGTCAACTGTTACACAATACCCCATGAATTTTCATTTTGTTATATCCTTTAATTCTCAATTAGTTTTTGTCTGTTATCTAAAACGATTTAGTGGGCAATAAATTATGCAGCTCCTCAGTGGAAAATTGGAAGGTTTTGGTAAATCTTATTGAGATGGCGATAAAAAGATAAAATAGATAGTGAAATGGACATGACGTATCTTATCTTATATAATTTTATTTCCTATTTGTATAAAATCTTGGAATTTGCGAGCTGGTTGAACTTGGGATTCACGCGAGGGAGGTTGAGTTGCGGCACGAATCTTTGTTTTAACGGTGAGAAATATACTTAAATTCGTGCTGATGATTTCTTCTTCCTTGTATGTAATGGTGGCCAAAAAAGGCTTTTGATAGAGCCCTCACACGTCAAGATCTTTGCAGCTCTTGGACTCGACGTACTAGTTAGTGAGAAAAAGAAAAGAGAGACAGAGAAGACTGATAATGGCCAATGATAATATATTTGGGGCTTGATGATATTAATTTGTAAAAGAAATTTTGATGGACAAGGCTCCACCAATAGCCAGAATTACTATGAATGCAGATAACTAAAAGAAAATAAGAGTAACCTTCGATGAAGCCCAAGTAAAGACCGAGCTTACATTCAATATTGATACTAGAACAGTTCATAAAAACCGAAGAGCCAAAATGTTATTGCACAGGCAATAATGTGTGGTTAAGATAGCAGTCAGGAGCTATCTCTTCGAAGGGCCTCGTTCTCCCTCCGGAGGGCATCGTTCTCACTCTGAAGGGCTTCGATCTCCCTGCGACGCTGCTCTATTTGCGATTGGAGCACGCTGACCGAGGATTGAAATCCCTCCATCTCATGCCTCATCTTTTCCTTATCCTCAGAAATCCTGCGCATCTCACTTTGCAGAAGTCGTACATACGACGCATTATGTGGTGACCCCGCTGATTGGAGATTCCCAGGATTTTCTATTGGGATGCCGCTTGGTTCCTTCCCAGGTGAACTCGGACGTATGTCTCTATTCGGTCGTCGTTGTTGTTGTTGTGGGTGCTGCTGCTGCTGTTGCTTTCTTGTTGTTGTTGTTGATGTTGGATGTGCAAATTTTGAAGTCGTTGGAGTTGAGGAGCTCAATTGTTGACGTATAAAGTGCATGCCTCGAGGATCTGCCTCAGTAGTCCTCTTGCAAGGATTAGGCAGCGCGTTCTGCCTATCCGTTGATGAAGGCTCCTCGTTATGATGCTTCAATCTCTTGCCCTTGAAATTGGACAAGGGATCGAGAGTTTCGGCGTGGGCTACTCTGGGTGCCTCCTCGGCAAGCCACAATTTCCCCAAAGGCTGCTCATTTGTCTAGATGATTAGGGCTTTCGTATTTGTACAAAAGAAGATAGTCCTATTTTCCTTATATGTACATAGAACACATTGATATTCAACTGAGTAGAGCTTAATCTCATACCTCACAAGCCACATTTGGTTGAGCTCTTTCGTCCTCTGGAACTAACCCTCTAGACGACCTCTCTGCTTCGTTGTTCATTGCCTCCTCAGGAGCAATTGCAAAATAGAGGTTGATGGGTTTTGAGTTGTTCTTTCGAACTCGCATCGCTACTAAGTGGAGCAAAGAGATAATGTTTGAGGATCCTATCTCTGAGTTTGAACTAAGAACAATTTTTATCACGGGGGATTGAAAGAAGAGATTTGACAATGGAAGCCAAAGATTGGAAAAGAAGAGGATTGTCAGTGCAAGCTTTATTTTCTGATAGAATGGCTGGACCTTGATGTCGAAACTGGTAGCTACTATCGCGACCTAAAATTTCTCTCAGGCTAATGGATTGTTAAGTCTAAGCCTAACTCGGGCCCTCCCAAGCCCTACCAATTCGCAACTTAGGGTTTAAATTTTTAACATGCAAAAGTTTTTATGCTTGGAGTCGCCACTAATCAATTTATGGTAGGTTGATTAGAAACCTAAATAAAACATAGGGAGATATGTTTTATTCCTACGAACCAGAGATTCTAAGCCCGGGGACTTGATTACGCTAGATCTGGTCTAACGCCCTTTCGGTACCTTTTCTTTTCAAAAATGTTTTGGCAGGCAGTTTGGATCCATTTCAACTTAGTTACTAACATGTGAGGTGTTCATGCGAGTGCGCAAACCACCAATTTAACACCCAGAAAGCATTAAATAAATTGCAAGTTTGGAAGAATTACTTACCTGGAAGCAACGTAAGCATCTGCATTGTTAGCTAGAAAATCACATTGACACCCTAATATGATTTCTAATTAACAAGCAATTCACTCAATTTCTTTTTTTGGATTTTCACTTATTTAAATGAAATCTAGCCTATATGCAATGACATGCGGAAATGACATGCGATTAATGCAACCTAGCATGCAAACTATATGTCGTGCGACGACGTGACCTATTTCTAATGACAGGACGAATGATTATTTTTGGTATTTTCTCAATTTAAATTCGGAATAATAAAAATGCCTAAATTAACATGCAAACTATGATGACTTAATCTACCCTAGCATGATTTCTTTTTAGGATTTTTGTTAAAATTCGAAATAATGAATTAACCTGAATAATCTATTAAGATTAGAATATTACTTAATTTAAACTAGGAAATAGATCATCTCAAGTCCTAATTTAAATTAAATAACTACTCTATCTTCTAGATACATTTAGGATTCCTAGACATGCAAAAACTCTAATTCAAATCTAATTAATATTTTTTTGAATTTTCTGTTTATTTGAAAAAGGAAAGCAATTAAATAAACAAGGATAGCAACCACATTCAAAACGTCCACGCGATCCGCCATGTTTGTTTCAAACTCGGATTAGGCACAAAAATCAAACTATCGGTCATATCTATAGGGTTATAGATATCGACGGAAAGCCGATTATTCAAATTTGGAAAGCGGATAAAAATTATTATCGTACCCAAGTGGTTATGGATAGGATAATAATTTTCCGTATCGCCGCGTATCGAACCTTAGGGATAAGGTCGGATAGTCGTCCAGATACGTTGCTAAATTAGGCAAAATTCCTAATTTTAAGTGTTTCAAATATTGCGGATATCGCAAATATTATCCTAAGATTTGGCAATCCACCAAAGAATATTCACGAAATATTCAAACACCGAAAACTTAGGAAATTAAATATTTCGGAAAATATTCGGATAATGATCTTACCTAATTTGCGGATAATTCCCAAATTCAAATCGACTCGGGATCGAGTTTGCGGATCGGGATCGGACTCGGACGACGGTCGACGCGGCGTCGGCGCGGCGGCTCACGGTGGCGTCCGGCGACGGGCGCGGAGGAGCGCGCGGTGATGGCGACGATGGCGCTCGCGGTGGTGCTCGGCACGGTAGGGCGAGGACCGGCAACGGATGACCGATGACAGGCGACGAGCGATCGACGGCGGATGCGGCGGCAATGGACTGGCTCCCGGCGACGGTGGTACAGTTCACGAACTTGCTGGATCGTGTGGACTTTCAGTTCGGTGGGGCTTTCAGTAATGCTTGACGAATGATGGTCTCGGCAAAGTGTCCATGATGAGGATACGACTAGCGATGATTAATTGGCAATGAGAACAAAACAATACTGTAGGCGTTCTCAAACACCAAGGCACCTGCACAAGAAAAACTTCTTGCACTACACGTGTAAAAGTGCAATTGAAGGAATTATATGTGTGTTGCTTGAGGTGTTATCATGCCAATAAGAAGCTGTAACACGGCCGGATGTGTATGAGACGCCAAGGAAAGCACCAGGAACGCTGCAACAAGACAAGCACGCCAGAAAGGACGTATGGATTGGACTGGGAAGCAACGTCGTCGATGCAAGGCTCGGCAAGTGGCGTCGCGGATGGAGTTTTCGGTGCAGCAGCAGTATCGTAGTTGATCAGGTTCAAGCTAGACAACGGTCGTCGGTTGTGTACTGGAAAAATGCCTTGTGGTAGATGGAAGCTGCTGGTCGTTGAGGAGCACGTCGATATGGCGCTGCTAAGCAAGGACTGGACGAGCCAAGCCAAAAATCAGCGCTTTGCTTCCTCGCTTTGGGTATTGGTCTCCTTTGTGTGTTGAACCATCTTCAGGCATGAGGATAGTCAAACTGCACTCACGAAGAGGACCCCAAAGACCACCGTTCACTCACCATCTTCAATTCTGAAGAACTTTGCGTTCTCTCTCGGCTCCCACTCCCGATCTCCCTCTCTCTTTGTGGCCGTGTATTCAATATGTCAAGAAGCCACCCACTGATCACGATTTTTTTCTCTCCGTAAGGTGCTCTCTCGGAATTGTGTTCTGAAAATTATGAGTCCCCCCTAAAATCCTGACCTAATGATGTATATATAACACTAATCTAGGTCAATTAGATGGGCTCTCTAGTCCTAATGGGCTTAGGCTTGGGCTTAGATTTTAATTTAATTTAAATGGGCTGAATTAATTAAGGATAATGGGCTGAATTAAGCTCAAATTAAAACAACCGAGCCCGTTTGACTTGTAATTCCCGGCCCTTGCATTCCAAGCGAGCCGAGTCCCATTCGATGAAATTTAAGCTCGTTCGTCACCGCCGGTCCGATGCAAAATGCAATTAATCTAAAATGAATTTAAACTATATGTTATGCAACCTAAATATTTTTGTTTAGGGGTTAAAAATTTAATCCCTAATTTTCTATACAAATTACGACTAAATGATACGCCAAAATTTAGGTGTCAACAGCTACATTGTTGCCTTATAAGAAAGGAAAATTTAATGCAACTTTACATATAAAGCTCAACAGATATCTGATGTGTGATAGTCATTAGTCATATGTTTTCTACATGTTTAGAATAATCTCTTCTTTTTTTCATTTTAAGAGTTTCTACCAGATATATGAAAAATGTGTGTCATAGAATTTGCGCCAATTTAAATTGAAAATTTGCAATAACAACATCTTGAGTACATCGATTGTCTAGATGCTCTACTCTCTGCGCGATAATATTTTTTCAATAAATTACACATAATATGCTTTAGGCTTTTTGTATACGAATATTTAGGAGTTCTTTTTCTGATCAAATTTCCAAATGACATCTAAAATGACTTAGTAGAAAATAAATCATGTAGCTCCTAAAAAGGAAAATTGGAGGATTAGGTAAATCTCACAATTGGAAGAGTTAGGTAGATCGTTACTATTCGAAAATTGGAAGGGTTTGGAAAATTGGAAGGATTAGGCATGATTTATTTTACCATATAATTTATTGTTTCTTTATATCAAATCTCGTGGTATAACAGATGACTCCAGAAAAAGTCCAGAGACAGCTTTTAGTAAAGCACCCATTTATTTGAGGTGCAACCTAAGAAAAAGCAAAGATATGGGAGAGTGAATAAAGATAGAGCCTGTCAAAGGGTTTATTGTCGAACTACCCCGGTATAAATTAAAATTATCAACTAGTGCACATTAAGATTGGAGTCTTCTCACTGTTCACGTATCTCTAGTTTTACATGTCTTCAAGTTTTGAAACAATATGATGAGTATAGAAATGTAACAAGAATATGGAAGAGAATAAAAGCATACCTCGTTGGTGACATTTCTAAGGAACCTTTTTGCTTGTGTGCTTGTTGTTACATCTCTTCGCTGGTGATGCTTCGAGTGAATGACAATTTACACGACAGAGAGTTGATTATTGCACTAACTCGACATAAATTTTCAAAAGTTGTTGTTTTGCTATTGTAAAATCTTAAAATTTGAAGTAGAGGATCAGTATGCCTTAAATTCTATCAAAAAATAGTTTTCTAAAATTAAGTGGAAAACTTTAAAGAGAGATTGTGACAAAATTGGATAGTTTAGGATAACAAAATACAAACTTTTTAAAATTTGTTACTAAAAGTGTAATAATGACCTTGATAAGAACACCACAAGTGCCATGATTTTCATTCGACACTCACTTAAGTTTCATAAATTTTTTTTTTGATCGTTTGAAGGCTATATATGTTATAAACCGCTCACTTGAGTGCCTCCCACGACATATCCGAATGATTAGTCCTTTGGGCTTTTAAAATTAATTTTGAGTCCGACATGGCTTGTACAGAAAAAATTCAAGTCCAAAGTGGAAAATAGAGATACAATGTGGCAAATGGAACTAAGAAAAGACACACACACTCTCTCCATCTCTCTCTCTCTCCAATCATTTATAACATGGAAACGAAAACTAAAGGAGAAGGGAATGAACAAGAACCTCGACTTGGCTGAGGAAATCGACCATCTTGTGCGCATTCTCTCTTAGTTGCTCCGCATCCGTCGGCTTCAACCTTTCCTCCCTATATTTTGCAACAACCATAGCAAAAAGACAAAGGATCGGATTAGCATCTGACACACGCACACTCTTTCGTCATACAATCGAACTTTGAAACGCTCAGACTCCTGAGTATGTACTAAGCAATGCGAGTGTGACATATACAGCCATGAGCTGCTTCTCCTGCTCCTACTCTTCATTGCAAATTTTAGAAGGTAATTTTGCCCTAATTCCTAAAATCGGGATTAGGTCTTGAAGAGCATACCTAATTTTTCCCTCATTCGTTAATTTGGGGCAAAACATATGGGCTAAACGACGTCGTTACACTCTTACTTGCTAACTTTATTTTGTTGGTGGCCATGTTGGACGGTTTATATCAAATTAATGACATCGGATTTTCCAGTCAGGCAAATCGCCGATGACACTCAAGTGAACAGTTTTAAATCAATGTGGCACTAAAGTGATTGAAAAAAAGTTAGGACACTCAAGTGAGTGCCCTACGAAAGTTATGATACTCATGATGTGCATATCCCAATAACCATCTCTATTTGGAGGTGAATGCAATAGCTCTCCCTCGTTTAAGACCCGATCTTTCCATGGTTAATGTTTTTTTTTTCCCTATGCCACCAAAACAAAGAATTAAACATTGGTAAGCAACATGATAAGTTGGTAAACCAACAATCAAAGTTTATAAATTAGAAAAAAAACATTGGTAAGCAACATGATAACCCAAAGTCATTTGGTTATTTAATTAAAAAAATTGGTAAGTTACTCAAATGGACATTGATCAAATCATATAAGAGCAATTAAATTTAAGTCGTTGATCGGAAAAAAATAAAGAAAAATAAAGATTAACAAAATAGAAGAAAAATTGAAAATTTATAAACTATATAAGAGAGTTAATAATTTCATAAAATGTTGCTAAGTCAACGACAGATTATCTGGAAAGTAAGTGACAAGCATCTTTTTATCAGTATTGTTGCCTTACCCCACGGCTCGACAACGCACCCTTACATCTAAGGTGCGACCTAAATTTTGAGGCCACCGCGGCCTAATCAGAGGTCGATATAATGCGGTTTGTAGAAGCATCAATGATTGGTAATGGAAGAGTTTGGTAGTTTTGTGGTGGTGGTGGTCAAGCAACAACGCCGGTGAGCGGCAAGACAGGTAGTGGTGTCGTTCGAGTTTGACTGATGTGCGGTTAAGAATGTTATATAAGAGGAGAGAGAGGGATATGACGTTGAAGCCACATGGATATGGCTAATCTAAAGGCAAGTTAACGAAAATACAATTAGGTTAAGGGCATTAGATATATTTATGAAAGGACATTGAGTGGAGTTTTGAACCATGGACTAGATTCAACAAATAAATAATTCAAAGGCTACATTGAATATTGAGATAAATTTCGAGGACTACCATTGTCATCGTCGTTTTCTCTTTCATTAGTTCTCGTCACTCTTTTAGGGTGTAATTGAGGAAACATTGAGAGTTGAATGATTAGAGTAATTGTACTTTCTATAGTTTTATTTTAAGTGGACTACACATCTATCTCTTTATGTGGCGTAGGCATACCGTCAAACCACACAAATCTTGTGTTGGTATACTTGCCCGCTCTTAATTTCTTGATTGTATAGTTTGCGTTTGTCCAAGCTTCGTTGGTTTTGTGACTATATTGAAGTAGTGTATTAGGATCTGTTAATCAATATCTAATAATCAATATATTTCTTACAAATATAAAACTATGCAGGGGAAGCAATTTTCCCCAATTTTTTTTATCATATGTACTTTAGTATTTCTCGACAACACTAAAAACAGCAATACTGATTTCTTTCCTTTATTCTACTTAACAGCATGGTAAGATCGAGGATTTGATTCCTGTAATTTTCATAATTCGATGATTTTTTAGCATAATAAAAAAAACACCAATTATTGACTTTCCAATTTTGCCGTATCAAAAAAAGGAGGTTGAGGAAAGAAGTTATTGGTATGACTTCCTTTTATATTCTATTACACACTAATAGAGGAACAATCTACTCAATTAAACCAAGGCCATTTATATTCTTATATACTTCCATTTAGAGTCAATCCATTACAATCTAAACTTGGTAAAAGCCATGATGAGTTCAAGCGATATTACCATAATTAGAAATTGGAAAGCAAATAATTGGTGAGTTGGTGCTATTTTAAGGGAGCTGGCCTGAAATATTATAAAATTGGATTTGCTTCAATTGTGTCATATGAACATTTTTGGTATGATGGAAAATACTTTGCATCTATAACAACCAAGTAAGGGAAGAAACCTTGAATTTACAAAGGGAAAATTATATTCGAAATGGAAAATTACAAAAAAAAATCCAATTTTATACTATTTCAGGCGCAATTCCCTTAAAAAGCACCAACTCACCAATTATTGACTTTACAATTTCCAATTATGGTAATAGATCTTGAATTTATCATGGGTTTTACCAAGTATAGATTTTAATGGATTGACTCTAAACGGAAGTATATCTGAATATAAATTTACCTGGTTTCCTAAAGAAGATTGTTCTTCCATAAGTGTATAATAAAATATAAAAGGAATTATATATGTGACATACCAAACCAATATATTCTCTCCACAACCTCCTTTTTTTGATACGTCAAAATTGGAAAGTCAATAGTTGGTGTGTTTTTAATTTTGCTAAAAAATCATGGAATTATGAAAATTACAGGAATCAAATCATAGATCTTACTATTCCATAAAAGCTGGTTACTACCAATCCATGCTGCTTTTATTAAATACTAAATAGAAAAAAGGAAAGAAATCCATACTCTTGTTTTTTGTGTTGTCGAGAAATAATTAAGTATATATGAGAAAAATTTTCTAGAAAATCGCTTCCGCCTGCATAGTAATTTATCTGTATGAAATATATTGAATATTGGATATTGCTTGACTGATCCCCCTACATTACTTTAATATAGTTACGGACACCAGGGAAGCTTGGACGAACGCAAACAATACAATTGAGAAATTAAGAGCCGAAAAGTAAACCTAACATGAAAATTTGTCAGGTTTGATTGTATGCCTACTCCATGAAAAGAGATCGACTAGTTGTTTACTGTAAATAAAACTGTAGAGTTTGCAATTACTTGAATCACACAACCCTCAAATGTTTCCTGAATTACCCTGAATAGAGTCATGATAACTAATTGAACAGAAAAAACAACAACGGCACGGTAATCCTCCAAAATTTTCTAAATATTCAATGTAGCTTTTGAATAATTTTTTTGTTCACTCTAGTTCATGAACCTTAAAATCTTCTCAATGTCCTTCCGTAAAAAAATCTAACGCGGTTAGCTAAGGTGGACACAATTCTGTTTACTTGCTTCTAGATTGGCCATACTAATATCCATGTGGGTTCATCGTCATATCCCTCTCTCTCCTCTCGTAGAACACTCTCGACCACCCATCACTCGAGCTCGAATGACGCCACCAATTGTGCTTGCCACTCGCCATCATCGCCGCTTGAGCAATACCGCTACCAAACTCGTCCGCCATTAATCAGTGACGCTGCACCTTGCATCTCTCTCTCTATATAAAGATATGAGGCGCGTTGTCGGACGTTCGAGGTCGTCAAGACCTCATATTGACCTCAGATCAGAGGTCGGACTCAAACTTGTGGTCGCACCTTAGATCTAGGAGTGCGTGTGTGTGTGGCTGTGGGGTAAGGCAACGGTGCGGTAAAAGGATTTACTAGACACTTGATTTACGGGCAGCCGGTCAGTGACTTACCAATATTTTTATGAAATTGCTAATTCTTTTTTATAATTTACAGATTACCAATTTTTCTTCTTTTTCGCTAATTTTTATTGGTCTTTTCAATTGACGACTTAAATTTAATCGCTCTTATATGATTTGATCAACGTTTATTTGAGTAACTTATCAATTTTTTTTATTAAATTATCTATAGCTTTGGGTTATCATTATACTTACCAATGTTTTTTTTTAATTTATAAACTCTTATTGTTGATTTACCAGCTTTTATTCTTGTTTTGGTGGCCCATGGGAAAATAAACATTACCCACGGGAAGTTCGGGTCTCAAACGAGTGAGAGCTATTTCATTCACCTCCAAATAGAGGTGGTTGTCCGGCAAAAACACTACAAGTACCAATAACTTGTTTTTTGATTATTTTAGTGTCACATTGGTAAAAATCGTTCACTTGAGTACTATCGGAGATTTGTCTGTCCAGAAAATCTGATGTGGCATTTATTTAATATAAACCATTCAATGTTGCTAGGTGGCAAACTGAAGTTAGCAAGTGAGTGTGTAAACAACACCATTTGGCTCATCTATTTGCCTCCAAATTAACGAATTGATGCAAAATTAATCCTGATTTGAGGAATTGAGGCAAAATTACCTTCTAAAATTTGCAACGAAGAGCAGGAGCAAGAGAAGCGGCCCTTAGTTGTGTAAGTCATGATCGCAATGCTTAGTGCATACCTAGGAGTCTGAGCGGTTTAGAGTTCATTTGTGTGATAAAATGTGTGTCTCAGTGATGCTAATCCAGTCCTTTGTCTCTTTGCTTTTGCTATTACAAAATGCAGGGAGGAATCTAAGAGAGAATGCGCAAAAGATGGCGGATATCATTTCCGACTACAAGTCCATCAAGAGCTTCCTCGTCCTCAGCCAAGTCAAGGTTTTTGTCCATTCCCTTCTCCTACAGTTTTCATTTCCTCCATTTTCCACGTTGATATTTTTACTTTTAGAAAAGTCACGTTAAACTCAAAATTTTATTTAAAAAGTTACGTAAGACAAATTATTAAAATATGTCGCTGAAGGTACTCAAGTGAATGATTTTTAACCGATATGACACTCGAGCAGTTGAATAAAAAGTTATGCCCCACAAGTGAGCGTCACAAAAAAGTTACTGCACTAATGGTGTCCTTCTCCCAATGGTTGTTGTACTTTTAGTAAATTTTTAAAAAATTTGTATCTTTAATCCTAAACTATCAAATTTTGGTATGAACAGTCTCTCTATAAGGATTTCCACTTATATTTAGATAACTATTTTTTATAGTGTTTAAGGCATACTAATTTCTCTACTACACATTCTAAAGATTTTCCAATAACAAAACAACAACTTTTGAAAAGTTGTATTGGAATTAGTGCAATCATTCTCGCTCTATCGGGCAAATTGAATCACACAAGCCTAAAGTTTAAGCAATGTCAATAACGAGGTATGCTTGTATTCTCTTCCCTACTTTTGTTACATTTATATGGGTTTTTAAAAAATTGATGTCTTCGGACTTTTTCTGAAGTCATCTATTATGCCACAACATTTCATAAAAAGAAAAAAAAATTATATTATATGGTAAGACATATCATGTCTATTTATCAAAACCTTCCGATTTTCCATTGTTGGAGCTACATGATTTATTTCCTACTAAGTTGTTTTAGATCACGTGTGATATCAGACAAAAGATAACTGAGAATTAAAGGCCGTAACAAAATGAAAATTCACAGGGTGTTGTGTAATAGTTTGAAGTTCGAGAGCAAGCGTGTATAGCCTCCAAAGTTCATCGAGGTTTTGTGTAATTTCCCCTATGTAAATTCTTTTCGGATTTCTTAACTTAAAATTACCAGTGTTGATGTATTTGTAATCATCACCTTATACGGTTCCGAGCAATAAGAAATACCTCATTATACAATCTACACCTATTTTTCATATTTAAAGTTGGCAACAAATCTGTCACACATATGTGTTGTCATATATTTTTCTAGAAACTCTTGAATATAAAAAAAGATAAGTATTTGGAACGTAGAAAACATATCAATCTATTGCATGGGAAATTTGTATTGAGCTTTATTTGTAAGGTTGCATTAAATATTCCTAACTTGTAATTATAATGCCACATTTTAGCTACCAGTTTTGACATCAAAGCCAAGCCTGAGTGGCAAATCTAAACAAATCCCAGGGGACAATAATTCTATAAAAAAAAAAAGACAGCTTACACTGAAGTAACAATGCTCCTCTTTTTGTGTATGAACCCAAGAAGACTTGATCTTGTGGGATGATCGGAAGATAAAATTTGATTGGAGATGCCTTAAGAATTACAAAGAGGAGGGTTGGAGTGTTTAGTGCAAACTATGTCTTTTGAGATGGAAATTTGTCCCTTGGGATTGGTTTAAATAGGCCACTCAGGCTTAGTTGTTGATGTCAAAACTAGTAGCTAATATGTGGCCTCATAATTTCAAGTAAGGAATAGTTAATGCAACATGACAAATAAACCTCAATACAAATCTCGCATGCAATAAATTGACATGTTTTCTATGATCCAAATACTTTTAGTTTTTGGTATTCAAGAGTTTCCAGAAAAAGATATGGCGACATATATGTGTGATAGGTTTTTTGCCAACTTTCGATATGAGAAATAGGTGTAGATTGAATAATGAGGTATTTCTTGTTGCTTGGAACATTTACGGTCATACTTGACAAATGTATCAGAACTGGTAAATATTACTTCAGATTACTGAAAAATTTACATAGGGTAAGTTACACAAAAACTCCATGAACTTTGGAGGCATTAGGTGCTTGCTCCCGAACTTTTAATTGTTACACAATACCCCAAGAACTTTCATTTTGTTACACCCTTTAATTCTCAGTTATTTTTTCTCTGTTATCACAAGCGGTTTAAAACGACTTAGTAGGAAATAAATCATGTAGCTCCTACAGTAGAATTAAGGTTACTGAGATGGCAATAAAAAGATAAAATAGATATTGAAATGTACATTATTTATCTTACCATATACAATATATTTCTTATTTGTATAAAATATTGAAATTCACGAGTTGGTTGAAGGTTGAATTGTGGTGCAAACCAAATCCATGTGTTAACGGTGAGAAAACTACTTGAATTTAATTAAATTCGTGCAAATGATTTTTTCTTCCTTGTATGTTCGTTTCCTTTATCTAAATTACTCGCCATTAACGATATAGTTTCCTAACACGTGGTATTAGAGATTCTAAACATACGATGATGACTACACGCATGGAGTGATGACAGAAAATTGATTTTGATCGTCCTCACACATCAAGATCTTTGCAGCTTTTGGACTCGACGCACTAATTTGGGAGAAAAAGAAAAGAGAGAGAGAGAGAGAGAAGACTGACAATGGCCACTAATAATAGATTTGGGGTTTGATATTAGTTTACAATATATATTTTTTGATTGACGAGGCTCTACCAATAGCCAGAATTACTATAAGCTCAAATAATTAACAGAAAATAAGAGTAATATCTGATAAACGCCCAAGTAAAGGCCGAGCTTACATTCACCAATGAAACTAGAGACCCTTGAACTACTTGTCTCACAAAAATGAGTTTGTAATTTCGGAAAAAATGTTGGTAAGTTACTGACAAGTTACAAGAAATTAGGTGAAGAATGCATGTTTCAAGCGACGATACTTTGACACTCATCAATTCTTTCAGAAATCGACAAATACAAAAAAAAAATCCTTTTTCTTTGAAATGAAATGATAGAATCATCCTGATATTCTAAAACAACTTAGTAGGAAATAAATCATATGGTCCCTAAGGTTTTTGTGTAAAACTGCTGATATGTCAGTAGAAAGATGGATAAATCACTTCACATAGTTTCTTTGACCATATAGCTATTTTCTGATAAAAATGTTGTGGCGTGAGAGATGACTTCAGGAAAATTACAGAGAGGTCACCCATGAATATATGAGGTGCAACCATAAGAAAGAGCAAGGACGTGAGTGAGATAGTCAATTTGACGTCCATATATTTGAGATGTACACATCTAGATCTTCTCATCCCTTGTACTCAACATACGGGTGAAGGAGAAAAGATCAATAATGGCCACTGATGGTAGATTTGGGTGAACCAAATTTGAGCTTGATCATTCTAATCTGTAATTTGAATTTTGTGGGACAAGGCTCCACCAATACCTAGAATTATACAAACTTGAAATCCACAGAAATAACAGTTACCTTTCATGAAGGGCAAAATACAGATGGAAGAGACCGTTGTACACACAAAAGAAAGAAAAAACACTCTAGATCTACAATATCATTGCACTAGCAATTATGTATTGAGTTTGGATCCGAGGATCTATTTCTTTGAAGCTCCTCATTCTCTCTCCGGAGCGCGTCGTTCTCCCTCAGAAGTGCATTGCTCTCCTTCCCAAGTTGAACTAGTTGTGATTGCAGATCGCTGACTGCAGATCGGGCTCTCATCATCTCGTCCCTTACTTTTTCCCTGTCTGTGTAAATCCTGCGTAACTCTCTCTGTAAAGTCTGAACATATGTCAGTGGATGCGGTGGCTCTGCTGATTGCAGATACGCAGATGTTAGTCCAGGCATGACATTGCTTGGACCCTCCTTGGGTAGAGTTGGACGTGCTCTTTTATTTGGTTGTTCTCTTTGTCGAGTCGATGTTGCTGTTGTTGATGTTGGGCGTGCAACATTCACGGTCGTTGGGGTTGAGGAGCTTGCTTCTTGAGATCTAGACAGCGATCTTTGGAGATTGGCGTTTCTAGCCCTTTTGTGAGGATGAGGTGGCATGTCTACTCTACCTCTTGATGAAGGCTCCTCAACATGATTTTTCGATCTCTCGCGGGTTGAATTTGACCAGAGTTCAACTGGTGTTAATTCTTGAGCCTCCTCGGCTGGTGCCTTCTTATCTGGCACCACTTTCTGTACAGGCTGCCCATTTGTTTTGATGGTTGAGATTTTGGCATGAATGCAAGAGATGATTGTCCAATCTTTATTACATCTACAGAGGAAGTATTGATAATAAATTTTGTGTAGAGCTTAATCATACATACCTCACGAGCCGCATCTGGTTGAGTTGTGTTATCGCCGTCGTCCTCAGCTAGCCCATTGGACGGCCTCATCGATTTGTCATGGGCACTTGCAACGCTGAGATTGTAACCATCCCTCCAAAGTAGAAAAGTGACCACATCGGTTGCAAGCATAGCAACAAGTGAAGTTTGACGTTCCAGTTTTGAGTGTGAACCCAAGAAGATTTTATCTTGTGGTCAGATCGGAAAATAAAATTTGAATGTAGATGCTTAAGGATGACAAAGAGGAGGATTGGGGCGTTTAGCGTGTGTCAATTGGGATTGTTTATATAGGCCACTCAGGCTTAATTGTTGAGATCAAAACTAGTAGCTAAAATGTGGCCTTATCATTACAAGTAAGGAACATTTAGTGCAACCTTACAAATAAAGCTCAATACAAATCTAGCATGCAATAGATTGACATGTATTCTATGTTCTAAATACTTATCTTTTTTGGTTTTCATGTGACGGATTTTTTACAAACTTTAAATATGAGAAATAGGTGTAAACATCTTGAGTGCTTAATTGTATAATGAGGTACTTCTTATTGCTTGTAAACTTAAAAGGTGATAATTACAAATGCATTAGCACCGGTAATTGTACCTTACGAAAATTGAACGATTTACTTACGGAAAATTAGACAAAACTCTTTTGAACTTTGAGGGTAGTGCATGCTTGCTCCCAAACTTTTATTTGTTACATAATACTGTTAGAATATTTAGAATACTTAAAATCAAAATTATACATTCATATAATATTTTAAGCTTTTAGAGCAATTGGTTGTAATGTCATAAATCTAACATGGTATAAAAACCAAGTTCTGCCTATCTACATGCCACGTATCTTTCTTAACTTAGAGCAGTGTGGCCAGCCATTCATCAGATTCCCCATACCGTTCTTAACTCGGTTTACATGTGAGAGGGGTGTTAAAATATTTCATATTGCCTATCTACATAGCTTATATGTACTTTATATACATGTGATCTTCCTCTACCTATTGGTTTGAGTTTTTCAATTTGGATTTTCTAAAACCCCCTGGACTTTCATTTTGTTGTAGCTTTAGTTATTTTTATTTTTTTTGCTAGAATGTGTAATGCACATACTTTTAAAAGTTTAAATATATTTTCATCTCTTTTTTGAAGGCAATATCTCTTTACCCCTTAACTATTGTAAAAACTGAAAAGTATAGAAAATGATAGAAAAAGAAATTAACTAAAACACTAATAACATTAAAAATAAATATCAATAATAATATTTAACAATAAAGATCTGTTAAATTTTGATAAGTATAGCCACTTTAATAGAACTAAATAAGATATTTTAAGAAAAAGAATAAATACATATTAAGTGAAACGGGAAAAGGCCTTAATAAAAAAATGGCGACAAAAATTATTTACTTATTATGTATATTTAAATAGTTAATAACTATAAAAAATTATTGATTAATATTTAACAGAGATGGTCTCCTCATCATCATAGGATGATTAACAGGAAATTTAAGAGGATATTTTTAAACACATTTTATTGATCAGTCATTTTTACATTAATTAACCATCTAAAAATAAAAATGTGTATCCCATTTTTGTAATTTGACTTTCTTTTATTGAAGTCTTTTTCATTATTACTTAGTCATGTTTCTTTTTCTTACGATATATATTATTAGCTGTAACAATATTTTCATCGAATTTTAACAAAATTTATTTTTAAATATAATTTTTTGATAATCATCCTGATATCAGTATTTTAGTTAGTTTATTTTTCTCCATTTATTTATTTTTCATGTTTTATTGAAGTCAAGAGTAATAGAGAGATTTCCTTAAAGGCGGTGTGTATTTCGCATGCTAACAGAAAATATAAAGGAAGAATAATAGCTGTAACAAAATGAAAATTCAAGGGGTAATGTGTTATAGTTGAACGTTTAGAGAAAACGTGTACTAGCTCAAAAGTTCGAGGAGTTTTGTGTGATTTTCCCATTTACTTATGAACCAGACCAAATTCTTGTTTTGGTGGTCTCCACAAGATAATATTTTTTTTGTATATTTAAACAATGATTTTATTAATCGTTATATGAATTTTTAAGCGTTTTCTTCTTATCCATTGTTAAATGATATCGAAAAAAACTTAGTAGGAAATAATTTACAGAGCTCCTGCAGTGAAAAATCCAGAGGTTTTGGTAAGGACACGAATGAAATATTGAATTTTAAATTCAATTCCAAAGTAGAAGTTCCAGGTATAATTTGTAAACATAAAGCGTGTCGAAGGGAATTTAGTTCCTAAAGAACATGGTATGGATAAAAAATTAGCAACTATAGTGCATGTTACGATTACGTAGCACTAGATACATTTCTCTAGATTTACATTTTTTCTTCGGTTTGAAACAATATAGTAAGCATGTAACCCTTTGAGCCCATGTGGAAAAGGAGTTTGGGAAAATAATTTCTTCTTTTTAGGATGGAGAAATCATTTTTGTCAATTTTTACTTCGTTTGTTTTCCTTGATCATAAAATTTCCACTGTTAGCGAATCAAACACATGAAGTTTGGAGAATCATTTCATGGTAATTATTTTCATGAAAAAAAAATGCACACCCAGTGCCAAAAAAAGAAAATAGGTGAAAGTTGCTTAAGATAGTCCTTACTAGTCACTTTGAGACTCAAACAATATATGAGGTGAACCTTTTTCTCCCATCCTATCTTGTAACAAAATGTTGACACCTATTTTAATTGGCCCAAAAATTAATTACACAAAATTTAGGAATTAATTTTCTTTAATTCCTAAAACAAAAAATATTTCTATTTAAATGCATTGCATATAGAAATTAGGTACATTTGCACTAATAGAGTCTATTATAGAGTTAAAAAAAAAAGTTAAAAAAAAGAAGTTTTTTTATAAAAAAAAAAAATTTCAAGTCGGCCCGGGTCGGAGCTGGGCCAATCCGGCCGATTTCTTTTTCCCTTTCCCCCCGAGCCCTTTTCCTTTTCTTTTTCCCCTCCGCGGGCCCGGGCCCGTTTCTTTTTTTTTCCTTCTCCTTTCCCCCCCGCGCAGCTGGGCCTGGCCCGGCCCAGCCCTCCTCTTTCCTTCTTCCCCCCGTCGCTCTCGCTGCCCTGTTCTCCCTGTGCTCGACGGCAGCGTGACGCACGGCGGCGCCGCTCCTCGGCGTCGCTATCCGACCAGAGCAGGGCCGGGTGAGCACGCCGACGGGACTGGCATTAATTACCAGTCCTGTCCTCCCCGTTTTCCTGGCTTCCCCTTATCTCCTCCTCCCTCTCGGCTCCCTGTTCCTCTCTGCCCATCTCAGACCTGCTCCGCCCCTGCTCTGCACCGGCCTACAATGGCCACAAAAGTCTTCGAGCGGCGTAGGCCGGTGCAGGCCGTCGTCACGCCGACGCAGAGAGGCAGAGAGTGAGCGTCGTCGTCTATAAAAACCGGAGAGAGAGACTGAGAGGCGATCGGCCGTTTTACGAAAGAAACAAAGTAGAGAGAAGCCGGGAGAGAAAGAGAGAGATTGAGCGAGACAGAGAGACTGAGAGCTCTTCCGGCGACCGCCGTGCTCGTACCGCGACCATAAAAGACCAGAGAAAGAGAGGAGAGGAGTCGGTCGGCCAATTTGAAGAGAAACAGAGAGAGAAAAACAGAGAGAGAAAGAGAGAAAATAGAGAGGGAAAGAGAGGAGAGTTGGTTTTTACAGGTTCCCAGCCGCGTCGCCGTCGCCCCCCGATCAACCGGAAACCCCCTAGACGCGCCGTCGACGGTGAGCTCTCCCCCCGGCCCGAACCGCTATGTTTTCCCCTGTTTTTGCTCCCGGTATGGCCGGGACCCGCGCCGGCCGTTTCACGCGAGTCCCGGCCCATACCGCCGTCCCCCGTCGTCCGTGCATCGTCGCCAAAGGTAAGAACGGGTGTCCCGAGGACGGCGAGGCCTCGAAACAGGTCGGGATTCCCCTTTTTTTGCGCTGCTCACCGTCTGTTTGATAAAATGCCTCAAAGAGGCCGTTTTTTAATTACCTCGCCGGCCGGCGAGTGACGGTTAGACGGCAACCCAGGTGGCCGGCGAGGCTTGGTAGTGCTCCCAGAAGTCGATTTGAGGGTCGGCGTCGGTTTGGGTAGGCCGGTGAGCGGCCGATTTCTGGTTTCTCCGGCGTCCGCGACCGTCGGATCGGCCTGACCCGGTTCAGTTGACCCGACCCGGGTCAACGCCCCGGGTCGGATCTGTTGACTCGGGTCGGTCCGATAGACCCGGTTCAGCCGATCCGACCCGGGTCAACGCCCCAGGTCGGGTCCGTTGACCTGGGTCGGATCCGACCGACCCGGTCCCTTTTTTATTTTATTTTTTTTTATTTTTAAAAAAATATATTTTAAAATTTAAAAAGATTTTAAAAAAAGATTTTCTTTTCTTTTTTTTCTTTTTCCTTCCCTTTTATTATTATTATTTTTATTAAAAAAAGTCATGAATTTATTTTATTTTATTTTTAAAAAAAATTTAAAATTTTTTAAATTTTTTATGTGATATATTTGTTGTTTTAATTTTTTGTGGTATTATTATGTAAGTTTTTGTCTTGTTTAAATTAGACAAGCCTGAGGTTGCGCGGTAGTATTTTGCATGTTATTTTTATTACCGTTGTATTATTATGCATGTTTTTAATACAATCGCATGAGTTGTTGTGTTTTGAATGTCATCTGACTTAGTTAAGGTTAGAACCTTAGGCTGCAAGAATTGTTGTGTTTTTGACTACTAATCGTTTCTGATTATGCACTCGCTCGATCACCTCACATGTTAGGAGAAAGGTCCTAAAATCAATCCAAATTGCCTGACAACTATTTTCAGAAATGAACAGGGTAAAAAGGTACTGAAAGGGCATTAGTTATCCAACTAGTGTAACCAAGTCCCCAAACTCAATTAATCTCTGGTTCGCAGGAATAGGGTGATTCTCCATCACCTTATTTGGGTTTCTAATCGACCCAACCCAAATCAATTAGTGGCAACTCCTTAGTATAAATCACTTGCATGTTAAATATTTAAATTCTAAGTCGCGATATGGTATGGGCTTGGGAGAGCCCGAGTTAAGTCCTGAACCTAGACTTAGCACGTACCAGGCGAAACCCCCTTTTTGATGAAAAAAGTGGGGAGGTCGGTCGCAACAGACTGGCGACTCCGCTGGGGACTTGCATTTAAAAAAAAAAGAAAAAGAAAGTGGACTTAAGCCAAAAATTTTATCCTGTTCAACAATAATTTTTGTTTGGCAGCGAGGATTCCAGGTATGACCCTAACATTAAGGTGTTATTTGTTCTTGCAGGTTCAAATTGATTGTTTATAAATTATTGTGCATGCTTTAATGATTTAGCACTACACTGTTGCACACACAACCACGCTGCCGGACCTGGGCCGCAATAGGGCATTTTAGGATGGTGTTAAGAAAGATACGACCCCGAACGCGAGCCCGCGATGTAGAGGTTGCCTTTCTTTTCTCCGAAATTTATTTCTAAAAAAATCGTAAAGAAATATCTTTAGCCGCTATTCGCGTGACTTTAAGATATTCCTTTCGATTTGGCCGAGGTTAAAAGGACTTGACACCAATGCGAAGCTGCGACGGTCAGGCACCCTTTTAATTTCAGTTTGCTAAACCAGTCTAAATAGAAGTCGAACCTCACTCCTCATGCGCATGTCTCTGTGATTGCCATGGTTCCTGGTAAAGTAAGTTTTCTATTCATGCAGTTTGCAATTTATTTATTTTTATATATCCCGGTCGGTCCATGATTAGTCCAGGTTAGTTGTGGATTTAATACCGTAATCGTTTTGGAAGGAATAGTTACTAAAACTTTTTTAGAATACTTACTTCCAATTTGTACCTTTATTTTTATAAGTACATTACAAATCACTGTTCTCCCATACGTTTTCTTGTCATTTTCAAAAGGGAGAAAATTTGTTATAAATATTTGTTTTGCGCTTTAATGACACCACCGTGGCCTTCGGCCCAGTGGTATTCGGGATGAGCAAGACGGTCCGAGGCGACCGAGGTTCGAACCCCGGGGACGCCGCCTGTAATGTTAATATAAATAAAAACTTTTTTCGCTTCCCTTATTTTTTGCAAATAAAGAAAATACGTGATAGACAGATGCAATACTAGACCAAGTCATGGACTGATCATTTATGAGATTTTATACTCATCCATTGCCATTTTTTTAACAGGTAATTACAAATTATACCAACCCGCCAAGTAAAAATGGCTGAAAAAGATATGACAACTCGTGTGGCGGACGTGGAGACCGAAATGAAGCAAGTCTTCGCCTTTCTTCGACAACTCTCAAAACAAGTGGAATATCTGTCAGTCCGCTTAGACCAACTCACCATGACTCCTTTTTGCTATCCAAAACCAGGGGTGATGATTCAAATGGAGCCATTCAGTGTCAACCAAAAGGATAAAGATGTCATACTTGACAATGTCCACGAGTCCCCTGATCTTAAGGAATTGAGCACCCTATGCCCAAAGTTCATGCAACATGAACAATGCAAACCCAGTATCCCTCCATCACAAAAGCGAAACAACCGGAGACAGTTCACTCCCCTTCCAGGACCTCCGTCTCAGATGCTGGCAATACTCCGAAAGAAAGGGCTGCTCTCCACTGAACCAAAGCGACCTAATCCTGAGAGCTTTTCAAACTACAATCCGTCTAAAAAGTGTGATTATCACATGAGCGAGGTGTGGCATTCAACTAATGGGTGCTATACTCTTAAGCACCGAATTCAAAACCTGCTGGACACCAAGACTTTCTCATTCGAGACCGGTGAAGGGAATGGGCGCAAGCCCGCTCGAGTAGAACTCCTCTCCTCTCTTCTGCATGAATCCCCGGAAAATGGGCTATCCTTATATTTCGTTTTTTGACATCATTTCTGCTGGAAGAAATGTCTTTTTGAACTCTCCCTCTTTTGAGGTTGTAAATCCATGTATTGTAAATAAATAATGTTTTGAGGGCATGAGGTAGTTTACCAAACCGGCCCATTGATGATATCCAGCCATGTAAAGGAAAGTGTTCTGAGGCCCGGGCTTCCTCATGCTTCCTTGTCTCTAAGCTTTTGAAAATAAAACAAACGTTTTATCATTTTTCAAAAGGACCGAAAAAGAACGGTGGTGAAAAAGCATGCATGCTCATAGCCCTGTTTGTCTTTCTAACTCGTTCACTTCGTGTCTCAGAGCATACTCCCTTTTGATTTATTATTACGAAAGGGACATTTGGAAATGACATGTGACATTCTGAATTTCGACCCACTTTCGGGATTTATGAAATGATATTATCATCAATGCACTTTCTGTTATATCTCACTCGGAATTGGCCATTCTTGGGAATACTAACCGTTAGGGAATGGCTAGTTAGGATTTTGATACGCACGACCCAAGAACTCGAACCTGGATCGATACTTCGACCATAAGAATTGACGAGGGGATATTTAGGACCATTTTAGGCAGATCCAAGAATGATTAAGGAACAATTTAACAATGTTATACAATTGAGTCACGGGTGATGCCGTTTAATCACTGTATGCATTCCAAACGTTCCAAAATCAATTTCTAACGATCGTGTCGTTCGGAACTAGTGATTGACCCTCGTAATTACATGACAACCGAAGTCACCATGGCTCGAGTAAACTTAAACGTGGATTGATATCAAATCAACCACGGGTCGACACGCGTAAACCCTAAAAGCCGCCCGTTAGTTTGAGATACACGAAAGTCGCGTTTGAGCGATTTTGACCACGAATTGGAATCCGAACTTGGGTATCGAACTTTCAAGGATATCAAAATTTTTATATTGGACGACGCCGCATTAAGCTCGCTTTATTATCGGTTTGCTCAGAAATTCGCGAAAACGAGAAATTAGGCTCGGAAATTAGAAAAGACGATTTTGCCCCTGTGTGTTCTAGAATTTATTTGTTGAGTGGAAGGACTTATTGGTATTTTTACCCTAGTGACCGAAAATCTTCATGGACAACTTTGCCCTTGCCTTTTTGGTTAATTACAAAAATGCCCTTCTAGAAGACTTTTGTCAAGATGCATTTCTAGCCCTTAGATCAATACTTGGGCATCAAGGACTCATCCTAGCCCTCCATTTTGGTGAGATATGTTCAGCTCACACACACTCTCTCTCCTCACTTTTCCCTTGCTCTCTCTCTCTCTTCATTTTTCTCTCTCTCTTCCTCTCTCTTGGCCGAGACACTCCCCACCACCGTCCACCACCCATCAGCCCCTCACGCCACCACCTTGGACCACCGTGGACCACCGTGAGCCGCCCGCAAGCCGCCGTTCACACCCGGAGCAGCCGCCGTTCGCCGGATCGCCGTTTGGGCCGCCGCCGTTCGCCGGAGCTCTTGGCTTGGCCGGGACTGGTGCTGCTGGGTTTGGCTTGATTCTTAGCTTATATTAGTGGTAAGTAACTCCCTAAACCTTGATTAGGTTAGTAGGTTACCAATGGATAGTGTTTAGGGGTTGTTAGGGTAATTTAGGGGTTATTTTAGGGGTTAATTTAGGGGTTATGGCATAAGCTGAATTGAGAAATGGTTGGTGGCTGGATTTGATAATTATGTGGCTGTTTTGAATGTTAAGATAGGTAGATTATGTTATTTGAGCTTAATCATATGTTTAATGTTGCTAATTGTGCTTAATTTGGCTAATTATGGTTGTTAGTGATTTTTTTAATTAAATTCGTGGGTTAGTCTTGTGGCTGCAATAATCATGTGGTAGTGGCTGAATTGGATGACTTGGACTTTGATCATATGGCCCCCATTGGTTCTAGAATGGTTAAGGTTAATTTTAGGGCTTAATTATCATGATTAGGTGCTAATTTTGATCCTACGGTTTAGATTAAATTAAGATGTGATAAAAGTTAATCATATGGCTTATTAGAGATTTGAGATTGATCGGGTGACTTTGATTGGCAATCGCATGGCTAATTAGTCGATTATGTGTCGATTAAAGGTTTAATGACGATCGTGTGGTGAATTAGTTGTTTAAAATTGATCGCATGGTTAATTGGTTTGATCGTATGGTTAATTTATTTAATCATGGCTGATTAGTTGACTATGTCTTGATCGTATAGTTTGATGATGATTTCGTGGCCTAGAACGAAGATCGTGTGGTTAATTATGGCTATTGTTGGCTTGGCATGGCGTATCGTGATCATATATCGATGTTTGATGCGAAAACGAGTGCGATTCATGGCATATTTATTCGTAGTACATTGCACGTCATAAACACTTGCATTGGCTAATTAAGAAAGATTAAAATTGGCAATGCGTGGTTATTTACGTGTGTGACCATGATAAGTTCCGTCTAAGACGAGTTCTAGACGATGCCGGCGGAAGTTCGGATCTTTGTCTGCAGTACCCGACTTGTCGGGGGTTCGATCCGAGACATTGCCGATCGCGGTGGAGGCCGGATCGATGCTCCTAAATGGGATGCCGTCCGGTACCCGACTTGTCGGGGGGGGTTCGATCCCGGACGTTGCCACGCCCAAAGTAGTGGGGTGATGCCTGGCTATGCCGGAAGACCGGCGGGAGTTCGGTGTGACCTATGGTGGGTCGTTAATAATCTGGACAACTTCGAGTGTTATGTGCATATGGTATGCTTGAGCTTTATTATAGGATAAAATCGTGAGGCACGGTATGGGACGGGCCGAAGTGATTTCATCTTATAATCGAGACTCGTGTGAATGATTGATTATGTCTGGATTATTATTATTGATGTTATGCATATTGATAGTTGCCATGGTTGTGATACAAATTGAGACTTGCATAGTATGTGGTACCATTGTCCGTTGGATAGGAACTTAACCTTTTGGTTAGAATGGCATGATTAGGGTGCCGGAGGTACGTATTGCCCTAGTCGAGGCTTAGGCAGTTTACTTATTGAGATTTATCTCATTCCCCGTTGTTAAACATTTTCAGACCCTCGACCTTGATTATGACTGAGCCTCCGCTTCGTTTCGGGGTACCAACGGAGATGGAGCATTGGGTGACTGAGTACCCAGTAGGAGAGGGTAGGGAGTATCGGAAGTATGAGAGCACGGTTTGGGTCGACGATGGGGAGCAGTACTTGACAGCTCATAAGTACATGGCTTGGTTTCTGAGAGACGGAGCTCAGAATATTGGTCCTCTCGAGGGGTTTGATGTTCCCCATGACGATGGTTTAGGATTATGGGATCTTATGGAGATTGATCCCCCGACGGAACCGTAGTTAATCCGGAGCGAACCGATGGTGACAGAGCCTCCCGGCGTGGGTCGAGTGGCCGAACCCGAATGGGAGTCCTTGCCGTCCGGTTCTTATAGTGAGGCATCTGACCCGGCTTCGCCGGGAGCACCGCCAGGATGTTGTGGAGGTTTTTGATAGGGTTAGAGATCCCTATCTTTTTGGGAGCTCCTCTTTTGAATAGAGTAGTGGAGCAGATCGACCACCCTATCCCTTTTTGAGTATGCGTGGTCTGGGTTTGTGGCCTTTAGGAAGGCTTGTATATTCTATCGATGTATGTGATGTTAAGTTTATAAAATAGTTCGTTGGTTTGTTTAAATTCTCTCTGTTATCCCGTTTGAATGTTCGTTGAATGGAGTGTTCGTTTGGCTTCCGCGTATTTTCTCTTATTTCGATGGTAACGGGTCGGCGACGAATCCTGGGAGTCGCATTCTTAACGACCGCGGCGGGATGTTACGTGTTCGTAGGGTACGGGGCGTGACATCCCCGTTTAAGTGGTATCAGAGCAAGGTTAGCTCGATCCATGTTTGGTCGAGACTTGGAGTGATAAGGAGCGATGATTTTGGGGTAGCTGGTTAGAGAGACTTGCCTTGATCACAAGTTTGTGACGCTTTGTGCGTGCTTTGAGAATATGTGCTTGTGATTGGTAGGCTTGAATTTGCATCATACTTGTTATCTGCTTATGAGTCTTTGAGTGGTTTAGTGCTATTACTAACGTTACAGGCGCTCTAAGGTAAGATCTATACTCTTGCTAAGTGTGTACTTATGATGCTTATTTGGGGTGATTGCTTGCTTACAATTGCTTGCTGTAGTTCGTTGCCTAGAACTGCTTAAGCCGAGTAGTTGATTTAAGTCTTTGATTCCATGGTGGAATTATAGCAGGCTTAGGTGTTTGGAGTGATTTCTGTGAGGATGAACACCCGGGGTAGAGGAACCAGAGGTGCATCGAGTTCGCGAGCTAGAACGGCAGAGGATCCTAGAGTTGATGGGGTTTTAAGGGCTCTAGAGGCGATTGGACAGTTAATAGGCTTGCAGACTCAAGAACGAACTGCTGCTGCTGCTGCTGCTGCTGCTGAGGCTGCTGCCGCCGCACAGAATAATCCGGGGAATGGAAATGGAAATGAGAATCGCCAAATGCACAAGTTGGTGGAGCAGTTCTTGAAACTTAAGCCATCAAAGTTCGACGGGAAAGGTGATCCCGAGGCTGCCACTCGCTGGGTTGAGGAATTGGAAAAGGCCTTTGCACTTCTGGGGTGCACGGAGGAGGAAAAGGTGACTTTGGCTGTGTATCAACTTCAAGATAATGCTAATGATTGGTGGAAGGCCACTCGAGAAAGAATTTTCCCAATGGGCACTGTGCCGAACTGGACTGGCTTCGTCGATGCCTTTAATGGAAAGTACTTTTCTGAGAGTGCTCAAGAACAGAAGATGGCAGAATTCTTACGGCTTCGCCAGAATCAGATGACTGTGGATCAGTACGAGGCGGAATTTGCTAGGTTATCGAAGTTTGCACCGAGGATGGTCGAGAATCCTTTGGATAAGGCAAGAAGGTTTCGAGATGGTTTAAAGCCGGAACTTCGCAGCCGACTGATACCCCTGAACCTTAGGGATTACAACGAGCTTTATGAGCGGGCTCAGATGATTGAGAGAGATATGACCGAGAGGAATGCCGCATCTGGATCGCGGTTTATACCGGCTAGGGATAATCGTAACTTTGGAAAGAAACCTATGAATGGGAATAAACGATTTGTCCCTCCTGTTAAAAAGAATATCGTAAAGCCGACCTACTATTCTGGAACTCCGTGTCGATTTTGCGGAAGAAGGCATGGGAATGGCCCTTGCCCTGGCAGGAATGGAACTTGCTTTGGATGTGGCCAGCATGGTCACCAAGTGAAGGATTGCCCGAATCGACAAGTTAGGTCGCCATTTCAACCACAACAACCTCGGATGGGGAATCAGGCTGGAACCGCTCCGCAGAATAATCAGAATCGACCCCCAGCACAAGGAAGAGTTTATGCTATGGCTCGCAAAGAGGCGGAGGATGCGCCTGGCGTGGTCACAGGTACGGTCTCTTTATGTGATCATGCTGCTTATGCCTTGTTTGATCCGGGAGCATCGCATTCATTTGTGTCAGAACAATTTGTTAGATTGACTGGGATTGAACCGAAACCGTTAGAAGTAATGTTGCATGTTACTACTCCTCTAAAGGATAAAGTGCTAATCTCAGTAGGATGCTCGAACTGTAAGATAGTCATTGGTGGTAGAGAGGAATTAATTGATTTGGTGGTGTTGGCTATGTTTGATTTTGACGTCATTATCGGTATGGATTGGCTAGTAAAACAAAGGGCCGTGATGGACTGTAGTAGAAGGGTGATCCAATTTAATCCTGTTGGTCATCCTCGATATGAATTTGTTGGAAACCGAGGAGGAACCTCGATTCCTTGGATTTCGTCGCTTGAGGTGACTAAGCTATTGGATGAAGGATGCCAAGGTTACCTAGCGACTGTTTTTGACTCATTGGCTGATGAGCCAAGGCTAGAGGACATAGCCGAGGTGTGTAACTTTCCCGATGTCTTTCCTAAGGAATTGCCGGGATTACCACCTGAAAGGGAAGTGGAGTTTGTAATTGAGTTGGCCCCTGGGACGGAGCCAATCTCTAGAGCACCCTACAGAATGGCCTTATCAGAATTGAAGGAGTTAAAAGTTCAGATGCAAGAGCTGCTAGACAAGGGATTCATTCGTCCAAGTGCGTCACCGTGGGGAGCACCGGTGTTGTTCGTCAGAAAGAAAGATGGTTCGTTGCGTTTGTGCATCGACTATCGGCAGTTGAATCAAGTGACCATCAAGAACAAGTATCCATTACCAAGAATAGATGACTTGTTTGATCAACTGCAAGGGGCTTCGGTATTTTCCAAGATAGACTTAAGAACGGGCTACCATCAGTTAAGGATTAAAAAGGAGGATATACCGAAGACGGCATTTCGTACAAGATATGGACATTACGAGTTTACGGTTATGCCGTTCGGATTGACTAATGCCCCAGCTGCTTTTATGGATTTGATGAATCGGGTATTCAAGGAATTCTTGGATTTATTCGTTATAGTGTTCATCGACGACATATTGATATACTCGAAAAGTCCCGAGGAGCATGAGCAACATTTAAGAATGGTTCTACGGACCTTAAGAGAACACGCACTTTACGCTAAGTTTAGTAAGTGTGAGTTCTGGCTGAATCGTGTAGCATTTCTTGGACATGTGATCTCTGGGGATGGAATCTCAGTGGATCCAACTAAGATTGAGGCAGTTATGAATTGGCCGAGACCTACGACAGTGACAGAAGTTCGGAGTTTTCTAGGACTAGCTGGCTATTATAGAAGATTCGTGGAAAGGTTCTCCGCGATAGCCACTCCTTTGACTCGCTTACTAAAGAAGGAAACAAAGTTCGAATGGACGGATAAGTGCGAGAGAAGTTTCCAAGAGCTTAAGCATAAGTTGACTACCGCACCGGTATTGATAATACCCTCGGGTCCTGGAGGATACGAGATTTATAGTGATGCGTCGCTGAAGGGATTAGGATGTGTTTTAATGCAACATGGAAGAGTCGTTGCATACGCATCGCGACAGTTGAGACCTCACGAGATGAACTACCCGACACATGATTTAGAACTTGCGGCCATCATCTTTGCACTTAAAATTTGGAGGCATTATTTATGTGGAGAAAGGTTTCAAATCTACACGGATCATCAGAGTTTGAAATATTTGTTTTCTCAGAAAGAATTGAATATGAGACAACGCCGATGGATGGAACTTCTAAACGATTACGACTGTGACATCTTATACCACCCGGGAAAGGCTAACAAAGTAGCGGATGCACTTAGTCGGAAATCGAGCATCGCGCATTTGATGATTAAAGAGTGGACTTTACTCGAGGGAGTACGGGATTCTGAATTTAAGTTTGAGGTGGGTCACCTCTCAAACTTGTTAGCCACTTTAAGGATTGAACCAGAGATTCAGGCTAAAATTAAGGCATTACAATCTACGGACCCCGATATTCAAAAGATTCTGCAAATGGACGAAACTAAGAGAAAGGTTGACTTTCAAGTATCCGAGGACGGAATCTTGAAGTTTCGTGGACGTTTGTGTGTGCCCGATGACGTAGAGCTTAAGGAAGAAATCTTGGCAGAAGCTCACCGTAGCAACTATAGCATTCATCCGGGTAGCACAAAAATGTATCAAAATTTGCGTCAGCACTACTGGTGGAACGGAATGAAAGTGGATGTAGCCAAGCATGTGGCCCGGTGTTTGACGTGCCAACAAGTAAAGGCGCAGCATTGTAAGCCCGGTGGACAGCTGCAACCCTTGGAAATTCCAGAGTGGAAATGGGAGCATGTTACCATGGACTTCGTTATGGGATTACCAAGGAGCCAGAGAGGTCACGATTCCATTTGGGTTATCGTCGACAGATTGACTAAGTCGGCACATTTTCTGGCAGTGCGAAAGGATTTCGCAATGGATAAGTATGCCGAGCTGTATATGCGACAGATAGTTCGTCTTCATGGAGTACCAGTAACTATTACGTCGGACAGAGACCCTAAGTTTACCGCAACCTTTTGGAAGAGTCTTCAGACGGCTATGGGAACGAAGTTACAGTATAGTACAGCATATCATCCGCAAACAGATGGTCAGTCTGAAAGGACGATTCGACACTCGAGGACATGTTACGAGCTTGTGTGATAGATTTTAAAGGCGGATGGGAAGAACGGTTACATTTAGTTGAATTCGCCTACAATAATAGTTATCAGCAAAGCATCAGAATGGCACCATTTGAAGCGTTATATGGCAGAGCATGCAGAACACCAGTTTGTTGGGATGAAGTTGGTGAAAGGAGAATTACGGGTCCAGAATTGGTAGAACAGTCAGTCGAGACAGTTAAGGTCATTCGGGAAAGACTGAAAACTGCTCAAAGTCGTCAGAAAAATTATGCAGATAAACGGCGTAGACCTTTGGAGTTTCAAGAAGGAGATCATGTTTTCCTCAAGGTATCACCAATGCGAGGAACATCTCGGTTTGGTAAGAAAGGGAAGTTAAGCCCGAGGTACGTAGGTCCGTTTGAAATATTGGAAAGAATTGGAATTTTAGCCTATCGACTTGCTTTGCCGCCGAATTTATCTCAGATTCATAATGTATTCCACGTGTCCATGCTAAGGAAGTATGAACCAGATCCGACCCACGTGCTGAATTATGAAGAAATAGACGTGGATGACAAGGTGTCGTATGTGGAAAAGCCTATTCGGATAGAAGACAGAAAAGAACAAGTTCTACGGAATAAGACAATCCCGTTGGTCAAAGTAGTCCGGCAACATCATGGAACGGAAGGAGCCACGTGGGAAAGTGAAGAAATCATGAGGCGTCAGCACCCCCATTTGTTTGAATAGTTTGGGTTTGGTTGTAAATTTCGAGGACGAAATTTTTGTAAGGGGGGAAGAATTGTGACATTCTGAATTTCGACCCACTTTCGGGATTTATGAAATGATATTATCATCAATGCACTTTCTGTTATATCTCACTCGGAATTGGCCATTCTTGGGAATACTAACCGTTAGGGAATGGCTAGTTAGGATTTTGATACGCACGACCCAAGAACTCGAACCTGGATCGATACTTCGACCATAAGAATTGACGAGGGGATATTTAGGACCATTTTAGGCAGATCCAAGAATGATTAAGGAACAATTTAACAATGTTATACAATTGAGTCACGGGTGATGCCGTTTAATCACTGTATGCATTCCAAACGTTCCAAAATCAATTTCTAACGATCGTGTCGTTCGGAACTAGTGATTGACCCTCGTAATTACATGACAACCGAAGTCACCATGGCTCGAGTAAACTTAAACGTGGATTGATATCAAATCAACCACGGGTCGACACGCGTAAACCCTAAAAGCCGCCCGTTAGTTTGAGATACACGAAAGTCGCGTTTGAGCGATTTTGACCACGAATTGGAATCCGAACTTGGGTATCGAACTTTCAAGGATATCAAAATTTTTATATTGGACGACGCCGCATTAAGCTCGCTTTATTATCGGTTTGCTCAGAAATTCGCGAAAACGGGAAATTAGGCTCGGAAATTAGAAAAGACGATTTTGCCCCTGTGTGTTCTAGAATTTATTTGTTGAGTGGAAGGACTTATTGGTATTTTTACCCTAGTGACCGAAAATCTTCATGGACAACTTTGCCCTTGCCTTTTTGGTTAATTACAAAAATGCCCTTCTAGAAGACTTTTGTCAAGATGCATTTCTAGCCCTTAGATCAATACTTGGGCATCAAGGACTCATCCTAGCCCTCCATTTTGGTGAGATATGTTCAGCTCACACACTCTCTCTCCTCACTTTTCCCTTGCTCTCTCTCTCTCTTCATTTTTTTCTCTCTCTCTTCCTCTCTCTTGGCCGAGACACTCCCCACCACCGTCCACCACCCATCAGCCCCTCACGCCACCACCTTGGACCACCGTGGACCACCGTGAGCCGCCCGCAAGCCGCCGTTCACACCCGGAGCAGCCGCCGTTCGCCGGATCGCCGTTTGGGCCGCCGCCGTTCGCCGGAGCTCTTGGCTTGGCCGGGACTGGTGCTGCTGGGTTTGGCTTGATTCTTAGCTTATATTAGTGGTAAGTAACTCCCTAAACCTTGATTAGGTTAGTAGGTTACCAATGGATAGTGTTTAGGGGTTGTTAGGGTAATTTAGGGGTTATTTTAGGGGTTAATTTAGGGGTTATGGCATAAGCTGAATTGAGAAATGGTTGGTGGCTGGATTTGATAATTATGTGGCTGTTTTGAATGTTAAGATAGGTAGATTATGTTATTTGAGCTTAATCATATGTTTAATGTTGCTAATTGTGCTTAATTTGGCTAATTATGGTTGTTAGTGATTTTTTTAATTAAATTCGTGGGTTAGTCTTGTGGCTGCAATAATCATGTGGTAGTGGCTGAATTGGATGACTTGGACTTTGATCATATGGCCCCCATTGGTTCTAGAATGGTTAAGGTTAATTTTAGGGCTTAATTATCATGATTAGGTGCTAATTTTGATCCTACGGTTTAGATTAAATTAAGATGTGATAAAAGTTAATCATATGGCTTATTAGAGATTTGAGATTGATCGGGTGACTTTGATTGGCAATCGCATGGCTAATTAGTCGATTATGTGTCGATTAAAGGTTTAATGACGATCGTGTGGTGAATTAGTTGTTTAAAATTGATCGCATGGTTAATTGGTTTGATCGTATGGTTAATTTATTTAATCATGGCTGATTAGTTGACTATGTCTTGATCGTATAGTTTGATGATGATTTCGTGGCCTAGAACGAAGATCGTGTGGTTAATTATGGCTATTGTTGGCTTGGCATGGCGTATCGTGATCATATATCGATGTTTGATGCGAAAACGAGTGCGATTCATGGCATATTTATTCGTAGTACATTGCACGTCATAAACACTTGCATTGGCTAATTAAGAAAGATTAAAATTGGCAATGCGTGGTTATTTACGTGTGTGACCATGATAAGTTCCGTCTAAGACGAGTTCTAGACGATGCCCGGCGGAAGTTCGGATGCTGTCTGGTACCCGACTTGTCGGGGGGGGGTTCGATCCCAGACATTGCCGATCGCGGTGGAGGCCGGATCGATGCTCCTAAATGGGATGCCGTCCGGTACCCGACTTGTCGGGGGGGGTTCGATCCCGGACGTTGCCACGCCCAAAGTAGTGGGGTGATGCCTGGCTATGCCGGAAGACCGGCGGGAGTTCGGTGTGACCTATGGTGGGTCGTTAATAATCTGGACAACTTCGAGTGTTATGTGCATATGGTATGCTTGAGCTTTATTATAGGATAAAATCGTGAGGCACGGTATGGGACGGGCCGAAGTGATTTCATCTTATAATCGAGACTCGTGTGAATGATTGATTATGTCTGGATTATTATTATTGATGTTATGCATATTGATAGTTGCCATGGTTGTGATACAAATTGAGACTTGCATAGTATGTGGTACCATTGTCCGTTGGATAGGAACTTAACCTTTTGGTTAGAATGGCATGATTAGGGTGCCGGAGGTACGTATTGCCCTAGTCGAGGCTTAGGCAGTTTACTTATTGAGATTTATCTCATTCCCCGTTGTTAAACATTTTCAGACCCTCGACCTTGATTATGACTGAGCCTCACGCTTCGTTTCGGGGTACCAACGGAGATGGAGCATTGGGTGACTGAGTACCCAGTAGGAGAGGGTAGGGAGTATCGGAAGTATGAGAGCACGGTTTGGGTCGACGATGGGGAGCAGTACTTGACAGCTCATAAGTACATGGCTTGGTTTCTGAGAGACGGAGCTCAGAATATTGGTCCTCTCGAGGGGTTTGATGTTCCCCATGACGATGGTTTAGGATTATGGGATCTTATGGAGATTGATCCCCCGACGGAACCGTAGTTAATCCGGGAGCGAACCGATGGTGACAGAGCCTCCCGGCGTGGGTCGAGTGGCGAACCCGAATGGGAGTCCTTGCCGTCCGGTTCTTATAGTGAGGCATCCGACCGGCTTCGCCGGGAGCACCGCCGGGATGTTGTGGAGGTTTTTGATAGGGTTAGAGATCCCTATCTTTTTGGGAGCTCCTCTTTTGAATAGAGTAGTGGAGCGGATCGACCACCCTATCCCTTTTTGAGTATGCGTGGTCTGGGTTTGTGGCCTTTAGGAAGGCTTGTATATTCTATCGATGTATGTGATGTTAAGTTTATAAAATAGTTCGTTGGTTTGTTTAAATTCTCTCTCTGTTATCCCGTTTGAATGTTCGTTGAATGGAGTGTTCGTTTGGCTTCCGCGTATTTTCTCTTATTTCGATGGTAACGGGTCGGCGACGAATCCTGGGAGTCGCATTCTTAACGACCGCGGCGGGATGTTACGTGTTCGTAGGGTACGGGGCGTGACATGACACAAGCTGATGAGCACATCAGACCCTGGTGATGATAACGGACCAACTCATCTTATAGGGGCAGTCCGAGCGAAGAGCATCCAACCTTCAAATGAAACATGGGGCAAATCTCATTACTACCAGTGGGTGATATCAGCCCTAGAGAGTCAAAGAGAATGCTAAGCATTCTTTGATACCATGATGAGCGAAACATCATTTCGTACAAAAGTCGGGGGGCAGATCAAGAAAAGATTACCCCTTTTGAAAGAAAAAGGTATGTCTTATTCCTTAACAAATTTAGGAAATGACATTCCATCCATTTTCTTTTACAGATAATGAACTGGGGAGCATGCTAGACTCTGACGTGCTAGCGAGCCGGATAGAGCATCAATGTTGGGACCTCGCGAATGAAATATGATGAAGAAATGCTTAATTGGGAGAGTAGACTAGGGGGCATGCAATCCCCCAGTCCATAAAAAAGGATGTATTTCGTTCCTAAAGTTCATCCACTTTGGTATAGAAATGACATATCTTTTCTTTTTACATAGGACAAAATTGAGTAAAGAACACTCATGGTAGCAAGTCTAACCAGAAAGGGTTTCGTACATGACAAAATTGCGTCAAAGCCGATCCTGGCAAGCACGGAAGTCTCGATGGTAGTCACGCCCATGTCCGTCAAAGACCTTTAAAGCAGAGATTAGCTTTGCTGCGAAGTTCCCCACGCAAGCAATTGCACATGCCTGTGCAGTCAGGAATCGGAGCATCCACAAGAAACTCCTCAACATGCTGGAACCGCATTGACACAGCATGCGCTGACAATAGAACCCTCTATTCGGGAGCACCCCTAATTATAGAGGATTTCATTCGAGCTTCGAGACCGAGAATATGGAGGAGCAGACTGAGACAGAGAAGGCTGAACAAAGTAAAGAGGAGAAAAGACTCTGCTAGCTTTGAAGGCAAAATGGAAGAAGGGTAATTTGTATCGTTCTCAATTTACCCTCAATTATCTCATTTCTAATATAAGATCATGTTTTTGTCAGAAGGGAATTATCAATATCCGAGAAAACTCAAGGAGCTGTCAATTTAATCTCAAATGAGGGGAATCACAAAGGGTAATGTTGTATCGTTCCCAATTCCTGTCCCTCAAAGAGCCGTTCATTAACACGGTCTTTCTTATTACCTTGCAGGTTTGCCCTACTGTTGTAGCATAGGTAAGTATCCCTTTCTCTAAAAAAATTCTCTTATAAGAGTACAAAAAAAACAGAGAAAGAGGAAACATGTTAAAGTAGATAAATGCTTAACCTTCCTCCAAGTGCATCGCATGTCTTTTGGAAAGAATTTCGCATGGTAATTTTATCTGTTTAATTCACCAATTCCTTGTGAAAATCTTGACAATTCGACGAATGGTGTCGAACTGCTCCGATGTATTGAACGAGGTGTCTCAGGATGATGAGAGGCAATCCTTAGTCTATACACATTTTCACGTACCAAACCCATGTAAGATGAGCGAAAAGGTTCCACTTCTACAAGGTAAAGGAGTTTCTCGCATAAGGTACGGTAGCCAAAATGACGAGAGGCAGTTCATTTCTCTACCCCATACACTACCATTAATCATTTGCTTGACCATTTTTGAGCCCATACACTTAGAGATTCCTTTTAAATTACCCCTGTCAAGAACCACCCCACATTGGGGCAGCTTGAGATGAATCGGCATCACAGGGAGGATTCGAATTCAGAGGGAGCAAGAAGAGCGTCCCTCCCTTTTGATCACCACCCCCGTGACTTCGACCTCGTCGTTTTCACGGATCCGGTGGTCCTCGACAAGGTCCTCCAAGACAAGCACACCATCGACGGCCGGACAGTCGAGACTAAGAGGGCTTTGTCAAGAGAGGAGCAGCAAACTAAAGCCTGTCCAAAATGCCAACATCTTATTGATAACAGTGATGTTTTCACCTAAGAACTGAGCAAGACAAGAAGAATGAGGAGTTTGTAATATCTAAAATTTTCTATGATCATCAGTCGCAACAGCTCGCACAAGGTGAAAAGATGAATAGAAATTTCTTGCTCTCACTTGCATTAATCTTTGAGTGTTTTTATTGCAGATGAACTCTCATAATAATTTAAGTGCCCTAGGATGACGAAGAGCATTTCTTCTTCTATCCCATACACTTATATCCCTTGCTAGCCTAATTGAGCCGGCAATTTCATTTCGTACGAACCCAGTTGGTGATCATCCTCCACACCGGGGCAAGGCAAAAGTCACCACAGTTTGAGCATCAGGGTCCAAAATACCGAATCAAGATAAAGACTCCAAGAGCCTAGTAACATTGTTATGTTCAAACTTGTTTAGGCTGGTCCTGACAACGAAAAAAAACAACAGCAAAAAATGCTGAAAACAAGGGGCATGAAAAAGCAGTGTGCCTGGTAAAAGCAAGGCCAATGCCCATGAATAAAAAAACAAAGAAAAAGAAAAAAAGGAGAAGAAGAAAAACGATGAAAAAGATGAAAAGAAAGGAGTCCCTAATTTCTGGGTAACTGCTTTGAAAAACAATGAAGTTTTAGCTGAGGAAATCTTAGAAAGCAATCGGGACAGAGATCGAATGGTATCCAGGAAAATGCTTGACGTGGAAGCTCCTCAAGAAAAAGCTGTCTAAGAAGTCAAAGCGCAGGATTACCCAAAAAGATCCTGACGGTGGAGAAAAGATTGGTGACAATGCCAAGATAATCACCAATTCTCACCCTCACACACATTTTTGAGCCCAACGATCATTTCGTTCCTCAACCTGTAAACCAAGCCCACGTTACATCCCTCATGAAGTCTCTTCTGACTAGGGCACTTAATTTAACGTGGAATTTCAAATGTTTATAAATAACGCTCGAGGAAGTGTGAGCAAGACTACTTCTATCTCTTTTGCAGGGTTCTTGACTTGTAAACCTGGAGATGATTGCAGAATATTTTCTTTCATGGCCTTGACTTGGACAGTCACCTTTGTTAAGCCATTAACCAAGCCAGCATTACGACCCTGAGGAAGACCTCTCAGATTGGTAGAATCGTACCGCTTGCAAGAAAACTCAAACCCTTGTTGATATGATAGCGGTCAGATTGAGTGTTTTCGATGTTCCCGCGTTAATGGACGGGACAAATAGCCCTTTTCAATGAGAGTGAGTGGAAAGTCCTTTCTGACTGAAGGTCCCTCGTTCAGCATCTCGAGAAGTCCGCCCAGCGAGCAAAAATTGTCTTGATTGCCCTCAGTGGATGTTTGGTGATGCAAACATGGCAAAATCATCATGCATAAACTTTCAAATACACATTATGGAATAGCCCAACTTGTCTATCCTTGATGAATGCATGCATGTTTGCCCCAATCGTCTTTGACAGCTCAGAGTTCTAATCCCCAGTGATAGGACACGAAAATTCGGGCGCTGGAGAAGCCCTCATTATCATCCCAAGAGAGATGCCCCAAAAAAGGTTGGGTATTCAGCAGATGAACCATCAAACCTCCGGGTAAGAAATCCCAGGTATTTCATCAAAATTCTTTTCAAACTACCCATAAGGTAAATAGGGTGTTCCTTTGAAAAAAGAAAAGCATCTTGACTAGCTGGTTAAGATATTTCATATGATATTCTGAAATAGCCTTAGTTGTCTATTTCTCCGATGAATGCATATGTCTTTGCACAAAAACTTGTCTGATAGGAGACACGCCCTTAAGAGGCAGGAACGTGCCCAGGTAAGTATATTCTACCTATGTCCGGTTCAAAAAATCATGTACCTACAATTGTTATGGTACCCTTTGAATATCGGATTGACCCCGTTGTTCACCAACTGAACATCGAATTGACCCTGTTGTTCACCAACTGAACATCGGATTGACCCCGTTGTTCACCCTCTGAACATCGAATTGACCCCGTTGTTCACCAATTGAACATCGGATTGACCCCATTGTTCATCAATTGAACATCGGATTGACCCCTTTGTTCACCCTCTGAACATCGGATTGACCCCGTTGTTCACCCTCTGAACATCGGATTGACCCATTTGTTCACCCTCTGAACATCGGATTGACCCATTTGTTCATCCTCTGAACATCGGATTGACCCCGTTGTTCACCTTCTGAACATCGGATTGACCCCTTTGTTCAATCTCTGAACATCGGATTGACCCTGTTGTTCACCCTCTGAGCATGGGACTGCCCCCCTGTTCACATCAAATCCTCGAGCGAGGACCCCCAGGTGCTCATCGTTTGAGCCTTTTCAAGACCTACTGCCAATGACCCACCAGGCAAATCAACAAATCCTCGGGCGAGGACCCCCAGGTGCTCATCGTTTGAGTCTTTCCAAGACCTGCTGGCGAGGACCCACTAGGCAAACCATCAATCCCGGTCAAGGCGACCGAAGAAAGGTTTGGGTCCTAGACAAACAAAATCCAGTTAAGGCGACCGAAGAAAGGTTCAGGTCCTAGACAAAAGCAATCCTCGTCAAGGCGACCGAAGAAAGGTTCGGGTCCTAGATAAATCATTTCCCCCCGTCAAGGCGACCGAAGATAGGTTCGGGTCTTCGACACACAATATCAACTATCTGGAATTACTCTATCCTTCGGCAAGGTAAGTAACCCCAGGTATGTTTTATTTGCTTTAGCATGCATCATCTTATCGCATCATAAAAAATGAGACTCACGGTCTCGCCAAAAATAGCATTCATTGAGCATGCATGTGCCAAATTTAGGTGTCATTTTATCTTTGAACGTAGCCTCTGCGAGCTCAAACTCTACGAGCTCACCTTCAAAGAGGGGCAGCTGTTGACACCTATTTTAATTGGCCCAAAAATTAATTACACAAAATTTAGGAATTAATTTTATTTAATTCCTAAAACAAAAAATATTTCTATTTAAATGCATTGCATATAGAAATTAGGTACATTTGTACTAATATAGTCTATTATAGAGTTAAAAAAAAGTTAAAAAAAAGAAGTTTTTTAAAATAAAAAAAAAATTTCGAGTCGGGCCGGTCGGAGCTGGGCCGACCCGGCCCATTTCTTTTTCCCTTTCCCCCCGGGGGCCCTTTTCCTTTTCTTTTTTCCCCTCCGCGGGCCCGGGCCCGTTTCTTTTTTTTCCTTCTCCTTTCCCCCCCGCGCGGCTGGGCCTGGCCCGGCCCAGCCCTCCTCCTTCCTTCTTCCCCCCGTCGCTCTCGCTGCCCTGTTCTCTCCTGTGCCCGACGACAGCGTGACGCACGGCGGCGCCGCTCCTCGGCGTCGCTATCCGGCCAAAGCAAGGCCGAGTAAGCACGCCGACGGGACTGGCATTAATTGCCAGTCCCGTCCTCCCCGTTTTCCTGGCTTCCCCTTATCTCCTCCTCCCTCTCGGCTCCCTGTTCCTCTCTGCCCATCTCAGACCTGCTCCGCCCCTGCTCTGCACCAGCCTACAATGGCCACAAAAGTCTTCGAGTGGCGTAGGCCGGTGCAGGCCATCGTCACGCCGACGCAGAGAGGCAGAGAGTGAGCATCGTCGTCTATAAAAACCGGAGAGAGAGACTGAGAGGCAGTCGGCCGTTTTACGAAAGAAACAGAGCAAAGAGAAGCCGGGAGAGAAAGAGAGAGATTGAGCGAGATAGCGAGACTGAGAGCTCTTCCAGCGACCGCCGTGCTCGTACCGCGACCATAAAAGACCAGAGAAAGAGAGGAGAGGAGTCGATCGGCCAATTTGAAGAGAAACAGAGAGAGAAAAACATAGAGAGAAAGAGAGAAAATAGAGAGAGAAAGAGAGGAGAGTTGATTTTTACAGGTTCCCAGCCGCATCGCCGTCACCCCCCGATCAACCGAAAATCCCCCAGACGCGCCGTCGACGGTGAGCTCTTCCCCTGGCCCGAACCGCTCTGTTTTCCCCTGTTTTTGCTCCCGGTTTGGCCGGGACCCGCGCCGGCAGTTTCACGCGAGTCCTGGCCCATACCGCCGTCCCCCGCCGTCCGTACGTCATCGCCAAAGGTAAGAACGGGTGTCCCGAGGACGGCGAGGCCTCGAAACAGGTCGGGATTCCCCTTTTTTTGCGCTGCTCACCGTCTGTTTGATAAAATGCCTCAAAGAGGCCGTTTTTTAATTACCTCGCCGGTCGGCGAGCAACGGTCGGACGGCAACCCAGGTGGCCGGCGAGGCTTGGCAGTGCTCCCAGAAGTCGATTTGAGGGGCGGCGTCGGTTTGGGTAGGCCGGCGAGCGGCCGATTTGTGGTTTCTCCGGCGTCCGCGACCGTCGGATCGGCCTGACCCGGTTCAGTTGACCCGACCCGGGTCAATGCCCCGGGTCTGGTCCGTTGACCCGGGTCGGATCCGACCGACCCGGTCCCTTTTTATTTTATTTATTTTATTTTTAAAAAAATTATTTAAAATTTAAAAAAAATTTTAAAAAAAAATTTTAAAAAAAGATTTTCTTTTCTTTTTTTTTTTTCTTTTTCCTTCCCTTTTTTTATTTTTATTTTTATTTTAAAAAAAGTCGTGAATTTATTTTATTTTATTTTTAAAAAAATTTTAAACTTTTTTTTTAAAATTTTTTAAATTTTTTATGTGATATATTTGTTGTTTTAATTTTTTGTGGTATTATTATGTAAGTTTTTGTCTTATTTAAATTAGACAAGCCTGAGGTTGCGCGGTAGTATTTTACATGTTATTTTTATTACCGTTGTATTATTGTGCATGTTTTTAATACAATCGCATGAGTTGTTGTGTTTTGAATGTCATCTGACTTAGTTAAGGTTAGAACCTTAGGCTGCAAGAATTGTTGTGTTTTTGACTGCTAGTCGTTTCTGATTATGCACTCGTTTGATCACTTCACATGTTAGGAGAAATGTCCTAAAATCAATCCAAATTGCCTGACAACTATTTTCAGAAATGAACAGGGTAAAAAAGTACCGAAAGGGCATTAGTTATCCAACTAGTGTAACCAAATCCCCGAACTCAGTTAATCTCTGGTTCGCAGGAATAGGGTGATTCTCCCATCACCTTATTTGGGTTTCTAATCGACCCACCCCAAATCGATTAGTGGCGACTCCTTAGTATAAATCACTTGCATGTTAAATATTTAAATTCTAAGTCACGATATGGTATGGGCTTGGGAGAGCCCGAGTTAAGTCCTGAACCTAGACTTAGCACGTACCAGGCGAAACTCCCTTTTTGACGAAAAAAGTGGGGAGGTCGGTCGCGACACAAAATATAAGCTTTTTTACAACAACAGAAAGGGCAAAAGTATCCAATGAAGATATGATATTAGATTTCTCAATGATATAATAACGAAAAATAATAAATCAGAGGAGAAATCCCACAAAGAAGTGTTAGAATCATGGAAATGGCACTCTTCCAAATTTAAATTAGATATCATATTTAATACATATACCCACAAATTCTAAGGCCAAATGAGTACTTCAACCATTATAAAAGTATAATTCACCTTGATTTAGAGAAGATTTTCAGCCGGTCTCTGAACTGAATCTCTTTTCTATGTAACTTAAGAAAATTGAAGATGCTTAAAAAAGATGTTTTCAGTAAATATGTACTTTGATGTATGTATTGGAAACACGTAGCAGAAGCCCGATACCTTCATCTAGGGAGATCGCCATGAGAGAGCCCAAGTCCGAGCTTGTTTAAGCCAATGAGTTATAGGTCAACTTAGATAATATATTAACTACTCTACACCACATCACTTATACGATGTGGAACTTTTCTAGCACAACTCACACGTACAGTTCAACAATCTCCCACTCACGTGTGAGTTTAGTGTTAGGTCTACTCCCCCAACTTGAATCTCCAAATCATTGCAATGCACCCGCAACTATGTACAACAAATGTGTTATTAGACCAACTGTCCTAATCTCTTCTCGCTTGACCAATTGTGATAACAATTTCCATCTGAAATAAGCGTCAATTATGAGATCTTTTTCATGAGATATTTCACCAAACACCGGAACAAATTGGAGGCCCACCAATCAACCATCGGCTCTGATATCATTGTTGGGTGGTCTGGGCCTCTCTTACCCTAAAAATTAGCTCAAAGGGTAAGACTTTCCCTCACACTTATAAACTGACCAACAATCCCTTTTACAACCGATGTGGGACAACCTTAACAGTATAAATCAAGATTTTTAAAAGCCTGATAGGATTGACTAGCTTATATCATTACTCTGTTTCGACGACTCATGGATCTAAAGAGACACTATGCATCTTTTTATCTTTGTTCATGGAAGTTAGGTTGTGCTGTAATCATAGGCAAATTCCAATACATACAACGTAGATACATACTACCATCTGGTACTTAAATTACGTACTTATGACTATACTATGATGAAATTATGATTGAAAAATACTAGGGAAGTATCCCTTCAACTTTATTCATATGATTTAGTATTGAAATGCTGTATTTGGGTTAAATGAATTGACTACAACCCAAGTGTTGACTTGTGGTCGTTTTGTTTTGCATTCTGAGCATTTTGTTATCGATTATAAGTATTGCTTTTTTATTAGATAGAAAAAGTTCGGGTTAGAAGTGGGACTTGACCTAAAACTGGTGTTTTTTTTATGAGACCAAAAAAAAAAACTTTGGTCCAGAATTAGAACTTGACCTAAAGTTAGTTCTTTTTTACGATTCATAAAAAATTTCGGACCAGCATTAGGACACTATTTTTTTTTGTCAATTAGGACCCTATTTAAAGGTGGTGCTTTTGAAGGGAATTAAGCCTAAAATCGACCTTTTTTCTTCGTATTGTTTCTCATGAAAAATGGAATTTTTTGTCAGTTTCCATATTGAAAAATCTTTTTTCCTTTGTCAATTCGAGATTTCTTCCCATACATGGTTGTTATAGATGCAAAGTATTTGCCATCATACCAAACATGTTCATATGACGCACTTGAAGCAAATTCCATAAAAGTAACTGCTAATATAGAAGCCAAATTATAACGGATCAAAACATCACAAATTGATGAATTACTATATGATCTTGACAAGGAAAATGTGTTGTCTAAATAACTTCCTACCCAATTAGCAAGGAGAGTAGGGGTTACCATCTATGTCCAATGTGATAATATCTGTAAAAATTTCGTATTTCTAATTATGGTAATATAGCTTAAACTTATCATGGGTTTTACCAATTTTAGATTTTAATGGACCGACTCTAAATGGAAGTATATCTGAATGCTTTTTTTTTGGTATGGGTATCTCTAAATATTAATGAACCTGGTTTACTAAAGTAGATTGTTCCTCTGTTAATCGAATATAAAAGGAAGTATATATGACATACCATACCAATATCTTCTTTCCACAACCTCCATTTTTGATACGGCAAAATTGGAAAGTAATAAATGGTGACTTTCTTATTTTGCTACAAAATCAGGGAATTATGACAATGACAGGAATCAAACCCCAGATCCTACCATTCCATAAAAGTTGGTTACCACCAATCCACACTGCTTCTATTGGAAAATAAATAGAAAAATGGAAAGTAATCCATATTCTTATTTTTTTAGTTTGTACGGAAATAATTAAGTAATTATGAGAAATGTTTCAAGAAAATTACTTCCTTCTGCACAGTAATATATTTGTATGAAAAATATTGATTGACAGATTCACGTACAGCACTTCAAAATAGTTACAAAAACCAAAGAAACTTGGATAAACGAAAACAATACAATGAAAAATTAAAAGCGGAAAAGTAAACCTAACATGAAATTTTCCATGGTTTGATAGTATACTTATTCCACGAGGAGAGATCGAGTTGTCCATTAAAAAAACTGTAGAGATTGCATTTACTCGAATCACAAAACCCTAAAATGTTTCCTCAATTACACCCGAACAGAATCACGAGAAGTAATGAAAGAGAAAAGGGTCATGACACTAGTAGTCTTCTAAAATTTTCTCAATATTCAATGTAGCTTTTGAATTATTTCTTTATTCAATCTAGTCCATGAACCTTTAAAAATTCGCTCAATGTCCTTCTGTAAAAAAATCTAACACCGTTAACTAACGTGGACACAATTTCCGTTTACTTGCCTTTATATTGGCCATACTCCATGTGGGTTCATCGCCATATCCCTCTCTCTTCTCTCACTAAACACTCTTGACCGCCCACCACTCAAACTCAAATGATGTCACCCGCCATCCTCGCCGCTTGACTGATACCACCCCCCCGACACCATAAAATTCGTCCGCCACCAATCACTGACGCTTCTACCTTTGCATTTCTCTCTCTCTCTCTCTCTCTACACATGAATATGTGAGGTGCGTCGTCGAATATTCGAGGTCGTCAAGACCTCATATTGACCTCAGATCAGAGGTCGCGGTGGCCCCAAAATTGAGGTCAAGCCTTAGATCCAAGAGCACGTGTGTGGCCGTGGGGTAAGGTAACGGCGTCGATAAAAGGATTTACTAGACACCGAATTTCCAGGTAGCCTATCGATGACTTACCAACGATTTTATAAAATTACTAAATTTTTTTTATAGTTTACAGATTATCAATTTTTCTTCTTTTTTGCTAATTTATATATTTTTTATTTGTATTTCCAATCAACGGCTTAAATTTAATTGCTCTTATATGATTTGATCAATGTTATTTGAGTAACTTACAGTATATTTATTAGATTATTAAATAGCTTCGGGTTATCCTGTCACTTACCAACGTTTTTTTTTTAAATATAAACTCTTATTGTTGGTTTACTAACTTTTATTCTTGTTTTGGTGGCATAGGGAAAAAAACATTACCCACGGAAGAAAGATCAGTCCTCAAAAGAGTGGAGCTATTGCATTCACCTCCAAACCAAGGTAGTTGTTAGGATAAGGACACCATAACGCGCTGTGCAATAATTTATTTCGATTACCTTAGTACCCCCATTGATTAAAATCATTAATTTCAGTGCCATCGATGTTTTTTTTTGGCTGAAAAATTTGACGTGACATTAATTTAACAATGTCGTTTGGCTCATCTGTTGGTCCCCAAATTAACGAATTGGGGCAAAATTAGGTATGTTATGCCAACGGTAATCCTGATTTGAGGAATTGGAGCAGAATTACGTTCTAAACTTTGCAAACAAAGAGCAAGAGCATGAGAAGCGGCTCACAATCGTGTAAGTCATGATCGCAAAGCCTACAACATACCTAGGAGTTTGTGCGATTCGAATTTGTTTGTGTGATAAAAAGTGTGTGTGTGTGTTAGTGATGCTAATCCAATCCTTTGTCTCTTTGCTTTTGTTGATGCAAAATGCAAGGAGGGAGGGTTGAAGGCGATGGATTCCGAGCAACTAAGAGAGAATGCGCACAGGCTGTTGGAGAGCTTCCCCGTCCTCAGCCAAGTCAAGGTTGTTTGTTTATTCCCTTCTCCCTCAGTTTTCATTTCCATGAGAGAGAGAGAGAGAGACTATTATTGTTTTTTATCCTATTTACCACGTTGTCTCCTCCATTTTTCGCTTTGGACTTGAATTTCTTTAAAAAAATAAGTCATGTTGAAATCAAAATTTTATTTAAAAATCCACGTAGGACAAATCGACAGAATATATCATCGGAGGCATTCAAGCGACTGATTTTCGACCAATGTTGGCACTCAAATGGTTGAGTAAAAAGTTATTGCATCCAAATGAGCACCGTATGAAAGTTATAGCACTTGCGGTGTCATTCTCTCGTACTGTACTTTTAGTAAAAAAATTTAAAATTTGTATCTTTTTATCGAAAAATCATCAAATTTTGGTACAAATAATGTCTCTATACAGTTTTCCAACTATTTTTGGATAACTATTTTTTATAGTATTTAAGGCATCTTAATTTCTCTACTACAAATTTTTAAGATTTTACAATAGCAAAACGACTACTTTTGACAAGTTGTATCGAAATTAGTGCAATCACCCTTGCTCTGTCAGGTAAAATTATCATTCGCTCGAAACATTACAACCGAAGAAATGTAATTATGAAGCACAAAAGCCTAAAGGTTCCTAAGCAATGTCACCAACGAGGTATGCTTTTATTCTCTTCCCTATTTTTGTTACATTTATATGCTCATTATATTGTTTCAAAACTTGAAGAGCTCTAAAACTAGAGATATGTGATCAGTGAGAACACTACAATCGTAAAGTGCACCAGCGGATAATTTTAATTCATACCAGGTAGTTCGGACAATATGCCCTTTGACAGGCTCTATATATATATCAAGTGCGATCACAAGCATACCTCTTGTGATTGATCCTTCCAAATAGAGGAAAGGAAAATGGAAATATCTCCGGAAAAGCAAACTGGGAAGAAACAGTGGCAGCAGAAGAAAGAAAGACAGATACTTTATCTTTGGACGTAAAGGGCATTTTGCCAAAAACTGCCCCCAAGCCAAGAAGAGAGGGGTGAATCTATTGCAAGTCATTGAAAAAAAGACAAGTATCTCTCTTGAGGAAGATGATCTTAAATCCATTTTCTCTATAGAATATGAACCTTAAGAAAAAATCATCCATGTCATCGAAATGTTATCAGAAACCAGTGATGTCGAATACGATGAGCTGGATGAGCCAGATGAACAAAATGATGGTTTCTAATTCTTCTCTCGAGAACCCCAAGAACCAAATACCCAAAGTATCCAAAGTGTTAGCAAAAGAAACCGTTCAATGAAGCCATACATTCCCTTAAGGACTTTGTTCATAAAATCTTGAAGTTTATGCACCTGCTCCAAAAGATGCTGAAAAAAGAACCAACTCCATGGGGAAAGGATCGGACCTGGGTGATCAAGTCTTTAAAGCAAAGGTTGCAAATTTTACTTCCGTTACAAATGTCTTCGGATGGAAAGTTAATTCTAAATACTGATGCTAGTGACAAATATTGGGTAGCAGTCCTTTTTTAAGATGAAATGGTAAGCGAAGAATCTATGGACATAAGAGTGGAAAATTCTCGCAGGTGGAAATCCATTACCGCTCCACATTTTAAAGAAATTTGGCTAGTAAGTATGGAAGAAAGAAATTCGAGTTCATTTTATTTGTATCATTTTCTTTTGGAGATGGATATGTCATCATTCCCTCAAAAGACAAAGTTCAAGCAAAAGACAATTCCACACCCGCAACTCTTGACATTGGCTGGTTCTTGAAATATTCTTTTGAGACCAAGCACATTAAAGGCAAGAAGAGTGTTCTTACAGATTTCCTTTCTAGGCCCAAGGAAACAACATTATCTATCTCTATGTTCCATAGTGGAGAAGGATCATCATCAACATCTGCACCCCCATCAAATTGCCGTAATATATCCTTCCAAAAATTCCACGACTCTATTAGCAAAATTGGGTTTTTACAGGATGCAGAGTAATGATGTGGGAATATCAACTCAAGATTTTTAAGCAATATATTGGATTAAATCTCAGACCATGCACATGCAACATGAATATCCATTCATTTATGTATTCACAATTGATCCGGTCAATTTTCTTGAAGAACTCAATTGGTTCTATTAGTATGTATTTCACAATCTTATTGTGGCCGTCGAGTCTCCCACCGCAAGAGTTCTCAGGTTCATTAAAAGGTTTAAAGACGGATATGAGGAACATTATTTCAAACACTTTGTAGAAGTTCTTCAATGGTTCTATCCGTTATGTTACTAGAGGGTTATTTTCGACATGGAGTTGATATTCATCAACAAAAATTCTCGTTTCCCAAGAGAAGTAATCCAAACAACTGTACTTTTTCATAGGTCACTAAGATATATCTCACCAAATGGTAGATTTTTAATGTCTCACTCTTCGAAGCTCGAATATCTTAGTCCCTCAATCCCCTCTGCAAGGGTACACATGTCATATGAATGTAGCATTATTGATCTTGATTTCGAATATAGAGCAATCCAAAAAATACTGTGTGAGAAAAATAAAACTATTCCTAAGAAAATATCGACTAGCAATTTCCGGGAAGAAGCACCGTGGGATTGTACACAGGCATACGAACCGACTAGAGATAATTTGATTTTAGTCGGTTCGTATGCTTCAGCATTATCTCATGGAACTTCTTCCTATAAAGCGCTAGGCCATATTTCCTTAGGAATAATTTGATTTTTCTCACACAATATCTCTTGGATTGTTCTATATTCGGAATTAAGATTAGCAATGCTGCATCCATATGACCTTGTACCCTTGCAAAGGAGACCGAGGGACTGAGATATTCGAGCTTTAAATAGCGAGGCATGTGGAATCTGCCAGTTGGTGAGATATATTTCCATGACCTGTGGAAAAGTACAGTTGTCCGGATTTCTTCTCTTGGGAAACGAGAATTTTTGTCCATGAATCTAAACTCTACATCGAAAAGAACTTTCTAGTAACATGACGGATAGAACCATTGAAGAACTTCTGCAAATTGTTTGAAATAATGGTCCTCATATCTGTCTTCAAACCTTTCGATGAACTTGAGAATTCTTTAGGTGGGAAACTCTATAGCCTCAGTAAGATTGTGACATACATACCAATAGAACCACTTGAGTTCTTCGGAAAAATTGACCGGATCAATTGTGAACACATGAATAAATGGATATTCATGATGCATGCCGAATGGTCTGAGATTTAAATCTGCCATATTGCCTAAAAATCTTGAGTTGGTATTTTTACATCATTTCTCTACATCCTGTAAAAAACCTTTTTTGCTTATGGAGGGATGTCTCCGCGGCAATTTGATGGTGGTTCAGATGCTGAGGAAGATCCTTCTCCACCGTGGGACATGAAGATAGACAGTGTAGTTTCACTGTTTCCTTGGACCTTGAATGAAAACCTGCATGAACTTTTTTCTCACCTTTAATATGATTGGTCTCAAAAGAATATTTCGAGAACTTCACATGTTCGATGTAGTCCTTCCATTAATTCAAGTTTAGGGACTACATTAAACATTTTCATATAGTTTAGGGACTAAATTGAACATGTACCAAAAGTTCAAGGACCACATTGAACAAATTAAAAGTTCGGGGACCACATTGAATATTAGACTAAAATTCAAGGACTACATTGAACAAATTAAAAGTTCAATGACCAAATTGCACATTAAGCCAAAGTTCAGGGACTGTTTGTGTCATTATCCCTTTTTAGTTCCATTTGCCACGTCGTCTCCTCCATTTTCCACTTTGGACATGAATTTCTTTTAAAAAGGTGACATTGAACTCAAAATATAATTTAAAAAGCCATGTAGAACGAATCACTTTAATATGTCACTAGAGGCGCTCAAGATAACCGAAAAAAAGCTTATGACACTTCAGTGTAGCTGAATGAAATTTATGGTAATTATAGTGTCCTTATCTTGGTGATTGTTGTACATTTAGTAACCTATTTTAAAAGTTTGTATCTTGTCATTCTAAACTATCAAATTTTGGCACGAATAGTCTTTCTCTATAAAATTGTTCCACTTATTTTTTAGTAACTATTTTTTATAGTCTTCTAGGCATACTAATTCCTCTACTACAAAGATTTGACAAGAGCAAAATGACAACTTTGAAAATTTATATCGAAATCGAATTAGTGCAATCACCCTCTATCTGTTGGGTAAATTGTCACTTGCTCGAAACATTACCACCGAAAGACGTAACTTTGAAGCACAAAAACCTAAAGGTTCCTAAAAAATGTCAGCAACGAGGTATGCTTCTATTCTCTTCCCAAGTTTTGTTACATTTGCATGCTCATTATATTGTTTCAAAACTTAAAGAAATGTATAACTAGAGATATGTTACCAGTGAGAAGACTGCAATCTTAATGTGCACTAGTTGATAATTTTAATTCACATCATGTCCTATACGGTAATTTGGAGAATATACCTTCGATAGGCTCTATCTTTGTAAATTAAGTATATTTTCTTTTTTGAAATTGAATGCTACTCTCTCATGTCTTTCCTCGTTCTTAGGTTGCACCTCAAATATATGGGTACTTAAAATTTGATGTCATTAAAAAATAAATTATATGGTAAGATACATCATGTCCATTTCAATCAGATTTACCTAAATCTTCCAATTTTCCATTGTATGAGCTACCTGATTTATTTCCTACTACATCATTTTAGATGTCATTTGAACACTTTACAAGAAAAAGAACTGAAAAAAATTCATATAGGAAAAGCCTAAAGCGTACTATCTGTAATGTAGATGACAAATATATTATCGTGCAGAAACTAGAGCAACTAGACAGTCTACGTACTCAAGTTGTTGTATTGCATATTTCTCATATTTAAAGTTGGTGCAAATTCTATGACACATAGTTCTCATACATTATGTAGAAACTCTTGGAAAAAAAGCATTAGTCTTAACATGTAGAAAAGATGCGACTTCATCATCACACATAGATCTGTATTGAGCTCTATGTGTAAGGTTACATTAACTATTCCTTTCTTGTGAAGATGACAATGTAGCTACCAGTTTTGGCATCAAGGTCAAGCCTAAGTGGCATATTTAAACATCCCTATGGGACACAAATTATATCAGAAAAGATTGCTCGTACTGAAGTAATAATTTTCCTACCTTCATTCTTTTCCTTCCATAGTCAAATTTCATCTTTTAATCTCCCTGTCACGGAGGTCACACATTCGTTGTAGGTTCGGACATTCGGCAAATTGGAGAAAAAACCACTCTGTCCACTGAGTGTCTGAGATTGGCGTCATGCCATGAAGTTCGGGCATCTGGCCAATCCTAGTCATATGGCAATAGAAAGATGGATAAACATTGAAATTGACAAAGTTTCTGTGACCATATAACTATTTTCTGAAAAAAATGTTGTGGCATGAGAGATGACTTCAGGAAAAGTACAGATAGGTCACCCATATATATTTGAGGTACAACCATAAGAAAGAGCAAGGACGTGAGTGAGATAGTCAATTTGACGTCCATATGTTAGGGGTGTACAAATCAAGATCTTCTAATCTCTTGGACTCAACATACGGGTGAAGGAGAAAAGCTTGATAATGGCTACTGATGGTAGATTTTGGACCTGAGCATGTCCTTAAAAACTCCTTCTCGGTTCTCATTCGAAACTCGGGATCAGTGGGATGCAAAATTCTAAAGGGTATTCCCTCTTCCTGCAACATGAGAAATTGGGGGTGTAGGGTGTGCAACTAGCGGCAAGTTAAAATAAGGAATACATCCATAGTGCCCGCCCACAGAACGGGGACAGGTCGTCAAGGCTCTCGTAGGAATGAAAACTCCCTTCCTTTGGTGAGATTACCTCTTAACTGAACACCAGGGATCTAATGGCCACTGATGGTAGATTTGGGGAAACCAAATTTGGGCTTGATTATTCTAATCCGCAAATGTAATTTTGATGGACAAGGCTCCACCATTAGCGGAATTTTTACGAACTTGAAATTCAAAGAAATAACAGTTACCTTTGATGAAGGGAAAAATGTAGATGGAAGAGAACCGTTGGTAAAAAAAAAATAGGAAAAGAACTCTAGAACTATAATATCATTGCACTAGCAATGATGTGTTGAGCTCGGATCCGAGGTTTTATTTCTTCGAAGCTCCTCATTCTCTCTCCGGAGGGCGTCATTCTTCCTCCGGAGGGCTTCGCTCTCCTTCCCAAGTTGCCCTAGTAGTGATTGTAGATCGCCGACTGCGGAACGGGCTCTCATCATCTCGTCCCTTATTTTGTCCCTGTCCATGGAAATCCTGCTAATCTCTCTCTGCAGAGTTTGAACATATGCCATCGGATGTGACGGCATTACTGGTTTCGGATTCGGAGAGTTTAATCGTGGCATGACATTGCTTGGACCCTCCCCTGGTAGCGTCCGACGTGACCTTTTATTTGGTCGTTCTATTTGTTGCGTCGTCGTTGTAGTTATTGATGTCAGACGTGCAAAATTTGCTTCTTCAACCGGTGTCACGTCTTGACCCTGCTCGGCTGGTGCCTTCTTAGGTTTTGGAATGGATGCAAGACATAATATTCCTATCTTCATTACATCTACAAAGGAAATGCTGATAATGAACTACGAAAGGAGCTCAATGATACCTCATGAACTGCATCTGGTTGAGTTGTGTCGTCGCCTTCGTCCTCGGATAGCCCTTTGAACAGCCCCATCGATTTGTCATTTGGTGCCTCCTCATGGGCATATGCGATGTTGAGATCAAAGAGCTCACAACTGTCCCTCTGAAGTATAAAAGCGTCCGCATCTGTTGCAAACATAGCAGAAGATGAAGTTTGAAGATCCATTTTGTTAGCATGAACCTAAGAAGATTATGTCTAAAATTTGATTGTAGTTTATTAAGAATGACAAGAGGAGGATTGGGGCGTTGAGTTCGAACTGCCCTTGGAGAGAGTTTTTTAGGTCAGCTGGGATTGTTTATAAGGGTTACTCCATACAAATCTGGATGCAATAGATTCACATGTTTTCTTCGTTCTAAATACTTGTCTCTTTTGGTTTTTGTGTGGCAGATTTTTTGCCAATTTTAGCGCGTAGATTGTATAATTGATTTACTTATCTCTTCAGTAATCTACCTAAGGGAAATTACGCAAAACTCCTATGAACTTTGGGGTAGTACACACTAGATCGTGAACTTTCAACTATTACACAATACCCTGAATTTTCATTATAGGGAAAATGGTACAAATAGTCTCAGAACTTTTGTCCAATATGTAATATGATTTCTGAACTTTTAATTTGTTCAATGCGGTCCCTGAACTTTAACTCAATACGTAATGTAGTCCCTAAACTTCTAATTTGTTTAATGTCGTCCCTTAACTTTTAATAAATGTTCAATGTAATCCTTCCATTAATTCAAGTTCATGGACTACATTTAATATTTTCATATAGTTTAGGGACTTTATTGAACATGTACCAAAAGTCCATTGACCATATTGGACAAATTAAAAGTTCAAGGACAACATTGAATATGAGGTTAAAGTTCAGGAACTATATTGAACAAATTAAACGTTCAGGACCTCATTACACATTGGGCCAAAATTCATAGACTGTTTGTGTAACTATCACTTCGTTATATCATAGCCAATAGTTATTCTTTTCCATTAATATTTGCAATGCACATGACTTTTAAGGTGTTTTAGTATATTTTCATCTCTTTTTTAGAGGAAATATTTCTTTAGCCATTAAAGAACAAAGATTTGTTAAATTTACATAAATATAACTAATTTAATAGAACTGAACAAAATATTTAAAAAAAAATAAACACAAATTAAATACAATGGGAAAAGTCCTCAACAACAAAAAGGTCAAGAAAAAAATCGGTTGCTATGTATATTTAAAGGATTAATTAATACAAAAAAGGATTGGTAGATCAAAAATATTAAAAAATATCACCTTGGATTTAGATAAATCATTTCCTTTTATGAGTTGAGGACATCAGTAGCTTTTATAACTTTTGTGCATTTTTTATTAATCAATCATTTTTTATAGTAATTAACCTTTTAAAAATCATAATGGGTATCGAATATTTGTAATTTTACCTTTCTTTTATTGAGGTATTACTCCATTTTACTTAATTGGGCTTCTTTTTCTACAATATACTATTAGTTCTACAAACGTTTTCATCATAGTTTAATAGTTTATATTTTTAATGTAGGGTTAATACCATCAAAAACCTCAAACTGGTACGCGTGTGACAATTGTACCCCAAACTTTTTTTTTACCACCAAAAACCCCAAACTGGTACGTGTGTGACAATTTTACTCCGAACTTTTTTTTTTACCACCAAAAACCCCAAACTGGTACACCTGTGAAAATTTTACCCCGAACATACTACAAAAAACTCCAAACTGATACACATGTGACAATTTTACCCTGAACTAAAATTTTAATATTATTTTTTATTTTTTCGAATATTTATTTATTTTTTTATTTTTTCTTTTCTTTTTTTTTCTTCATCTTCAACCTCTGGCCGGTCGCCGGACCGACGACCGGCCAGAGGCAGAAACCGGCGAGGCCGGCCCCACCGGCTGCCGGCGAGGGTGTCGGGCGAGGGCGACCGGCGACCGGCCAGAGGCAGAAACCGGCGAGGTCGGCCCCGCCGGCTGCCAGAGAGGGCCGCCCTTGCCGGTGTCGGGCGAGGGCGACCCTTGCCTTTGTAGGGCAAGGGCTGCCCTTGCCGGCGTCAGGCGAGGCCAGCCCTCGCCGGCGTCAGGCGAGGCCCAGCCCTCGCTGGGGCGGGCGAGGGCAACCTCGCCTAAGTCGGGCGAGGACAGCCCTCTCCCGACTCAGGCGAGGGTCGCCGTCACCTGGACGGGCGAGGACAGCTCTCGCCCGACGCCGGCGAGGGCTGCCCTCGCCAGATCCTCGCCTGAGTCGGGAAAGGGCTGTCCTCGCCCGACTCAGGCGAGGGTTGCCCTCGCCCGCCCAGGCGAGGGTTGCCCTCGCTGGCCTCACCCGACGCCGGCGAGGGCTGCCCTCGCCAGACTCAAGCGAGGGTTGCCTTCGCCCAACGCCGGCGAGGGCGGCCCTTGCCAGCAGCCGGTGGGGCTGACCTCGTAGGCTTCCGCCTCTGGCCGGCCGCCGGTTTGGCGACCGGCCAAAGGTTGAAGATGAAAAAAAAAAAAAAAATAGAAAAATTAATAAAAATTCGAAAATATAAAAAATAATATTAAAATTTTAGTTCATGGTAAAATTGTCACATGTGTACCAGTTTGGGGTTTTTTGTGGTATGTTCAGGGTAAAATTGTCACAAGTGTACCAATTTGGGATTTTTTTTGGTATGTTCAGGATAAAATTGTCACAGGTGTACCAGTTTAGGATTTTTGGTGGTAAAAAAAAAAGTTCGGGGTAAAATTGTCACGCATATATCAATTTGGGGTTTTTGGTGGTATTAACCATTTAATGTAATTATCGATGTTTTTCCCGATATTAATACTTTAGCTACTTCATTTATTCTCTATTTGTTAATTTTTTTCCTTTATTTTTTATGAGCTAATACCATGAAAAACCCCAAACCAGTACACCTGTGACAAATTTACCCTAAACTAATTTTTAGATCACCGAAAACCCCAAATAGGTACGCATGTGACAAAAATTTATTCCAAACTAATATTTTGGTCACCAACTGGTATGCGTGACACATTTACCCTTTGTTAACTTCTGTCAAATTTTATCATGAAATTGTAAAGCTAAATGACACATGGCAATAACTCAGTTGACGTGGAAAGTTCACATGGAAATTCATAACTCTCTCTCTCTCTCTCTCTCTCTCTCTCTCTCTCTCTCTCTCCATTATTTCTTCAATTATCCCTAATTTGAAAACAAATATGGCTCATTCTCTCTCCCCCTTAGGCTGCGTTTGGTAGTCGGGATAAAATTCAGGATAGGATAAATTTTATCATATCCTGTGTTTGGTACCTACTCAAGATAGGATAAAGTCGAATATATGAGGGATATAGCCTATATAAAATTATCCCATGAGGGAGGTAGGATAAGGGTGGATAAGATTTCTAATATCTATAATATAAAAGTTATTTTTCTCAAATAACAAACTTGTTAAATTAATAAAATTAAAATAATATTTGAATATAAATAATATTTGAATTTTAATATAAAAAATTCAAAATAACAAAAAAACAAAAAATTCGTTTTTATTTATTCTTATTTTTATTTATATATTCAAATTTCTTTCTATCTTATGATATGAATTTCATATATATATATATATATATATATATATATATATATATATATATATACACACATTTACTATTTATATTTATTACATATTTTAGGCATATATGTATAGTTTACTATTTAATAAAATTTTATTAGAGATTGATGGAAGGAGAAGAAATAAAAAAGAAAATAATTAAAAAAGAGAGCGAAAAATAATAAAATAAATAAATAAAAATGAAATAGGTAAGAGTGTCATGAGAAATTTTTATCATCTTTGTTTGTGCAATTTTTAGGTTCATTTACACCGATATAACATTCATAGCAAATAATGGACATGGTAATATGTGAAAATATCCGGCTTTATTACTGCGTTTCACCAAACAGTAGATAGGATATAGCAAATCCCTTGGATTTCATATCCTATCCTATCCAATCCTATCCTAACTAGAAATCCGGACGATCAAACGCAGCCTTATAGTACTCTAATCCTTCTTCATCATTCTCTTCATCGAGCACACTCCTTCAACGTCATTTTCATCTTCTTGATTAGGCATCGGAACTTGTAACATCCTCAATTTCAGTTCCTGAGAAATGGCTATGGGTTAAGTTTTGAGGTTTTTCCCAATCGGACCTAATTTTACTCTTGTTCTGGAAAACCCAGATTCGGATTCTCTGTACCCCTTTCGTTTTGTTATTTTTGTGGAGACTTTTGTGATCCGAATTTCCAAACACTTCCTTCTTCAAAGTTTCTCCAAACATCTTGAAGTTTTACATACTTTAATTTCATAATTTTCTGACTTAATATGAGTAGTACGATAGCCTAGTTTCAGACCATATAAAACTGCCCAGAATGGATATTTCTGTGATGTTCACACATTCTCGATTTTCTACAAACTTTTCTGGGCCGATTTTGAACAAACTTCCTTTACAAAATTTGTTGAGAACTTCTTTATCTATAACATATAAAATTTGAGAATTTTTGAAGATGATTTGGATTCTGGAAACAGCTTATTTTGAGAAGCAAGAATTCTATTCCAGCGAATTGTTTTTACTTTGTCTTTAAGCTATTAAAAGTTGTATTTACAGAAAGATTTAGATTTCGTATTCTTCATGGAAAATGTTTGTTAAGGTTTTTTTTATGACATATTCAAATTTGATAATTTTTTAAGTCCATTTACTATGTTTTTAAGCCCGATTTCTAGAACAGTGCAAAAACTGCCGGTTTTGTCAGATTTTAAAAATTCATCATTTTCTATTTGAGACCGTTTGAACCTCGATTTGATGTATTCTGGTGATTTAATGTGCTCATTCTGAGATTTCAAATGAGATATTCTAAGCCTTGATTGGAGGTCACACGAAGGGGGAAACCAAGAGACAAGGAAGAGGGTTCTAGAAAGAAAGAACTTGATGAGCAAGCTAGTCAAAGCTTGGTGAGCAAGTGGTCAAAGCTTGGGGAGCAAGAACTTGGGGACCAAGTTGGCTTGCCTATAAATAGGCTTTGTCCCCCCTTTAGCTTCCATACCTCACCTCTTCTTCCTCTCATCTCTCTCTCTCTCTCTCTCTCTCTCTCTCTCTCTCTCTCGCCGTTGGCCCCCGCCAACCGCCGTAGACGTTTTATTGTCTTGAGCTTATAGGTGAGTGAATTCCCTAACACTTGGATAGGGCGATGTGTTACGCGGTTGGAAAGCGGCATGTAAGTAGATTCCCTAATCTCGGGATAGGAAGTTATGACGCGTTGTTGGCCTAAGTTCTCACCCGAGCCTTTGTTGGGACTTGCGTGTTGTTGTTTGTCTCGATGTTGTATGCATCGCTTGTTACCATGCTTGATGTTCTCATCCATGCTTGTTGATTTATAAGAGGATAGAACGTGGTGTTGCGAGTTTGGCTCGAGTAGTGACCGTGTCTGTGATGCTCGATGTTTGCATGAGTGTTTGTTTTGCTTCATGATCGTAAGTCAAGGCACATACAAGTCACGAAACGGAGTGATGTATGGTCTCGTACTCATGTTGTGGCGTCACGGGACGAGTTCGGCTTGGCACGGGTTTACATTGAGGTGTGTAGATCTAGGCCAAGTTCGACTCCGAGCCGGCGCTCGGCATGGCGGACTGAACCACGTGCTCTCGACCGCGACCCGCATATTAGGCGAATATTCTAAAGATCATGATTACGCAAGCACGGTACGCCTTTGGGCTTGATTGCATGGACTAATGAAATCAAGATAATAAACCGACTTGTGTGACCCATGATGTGTGATCACTAATGAAAGAAGAAGACCGTCGTCACATATCGTTGGCGGCGATGCCTCGGTAAACTAGCACCGAGATGCCCTAGTTGAGCTAGGATGCTTGGGTTGAGCCTGAATGCCTCGGTAAACTAGTGTCGAGATGCCCTAGTTGAGCTAGGATGTCTTGGTTGAGCCCGGATGTCTCAGGTGAGCTAGCTCGGGATGCCTCGGTCGAGCCGGGATGCCCTGGTTGAGCCAGGATGATGAATGAATCTTATATGTATGTCGGTATGTGTGTTTATTGATAAGCCGAAGGATTCTGAAGGATGTTTCACGTATAAATTTTCTTGTGCATTTCTATGTGACCGGATAAAGGTAAGTTTCCATGTGAACATAGCAAGGGCAAGGCCAAAGTCTTTGCTATTGATTTGCCATCGACATAAGGTGGGGAAAATATTTGTATGCGTTAGTACAATGGCGAGGCATCATCCTGCACGAGTATTAGTGAATTTACTCATTGAGTCTTCCCGACTCACTCCCCATTGTTTTTTCCTCTTTTCAGGTCCGTAAGACAGAGGATGACGTAGACGAGCTAGGATTAACCTCGGCCTTCACTTGTGATATGATTTGTACGTGGACGGCCCGTGGAAAAAGGGCTTGTAAAATATGTTTAAATAAAATGGCGATAATATGTCTTGCCTATTATGCTTTTCCTGATTTTCGGCTGTTATTATGTTTGGGAATTGTTTATACACGTTTCCGCATGTATTTAAGAATAAGATGTTACATATTAATACAAGGTTTGCTCATGATGCTTGGCATAACCCCGTTGTTTGTTCTGATTGTGATTGTCCCGAATTAATTGCTTCCGCTTATGCGTAGTCAAAGGTAACAATGAACGGGACGTCGCACTAATAATCCCGAGGTAAGGACGTTACAGAACTCGTTCGAGCACACTTTTATCTCTAATAATCTTCTCGCCTTCGATTTTTTTTCCAAGCTTGTTTGGCTAATTCATCTAAATCACCAAATTAGGATGTTCAATGGCTTCACTTGGAAGGGGTTCGAAGAGAGGCGCATCATCTTCCACCTCTATCAACGAAATTTGTCGAAACACGATCTAGGGTTTTTCGTGCTCTAAGGGAGATAGAGAATGAGCCCTCTTTGTTTTCAAATTAGGGTTAGTTGAAAAGACAAAGAGAGAGAGTTATTAATTTCCACGTGGACTTGCCACGTCAACTGATTTATTGTCTTATGTCATCCAACTCAGTAATTTTACGGTAAAATTTGACGGAAATTAGCGGTGGTAAATGTGTCATGTGTATACTAATTTAGAGTTTTTTATTATCTAAAAATTAATTTTGGGTAAATTTATCATAGGTATACAAGTTGAAGTTTTTGGTGATCCAAAAATTAGTTTTAGGTAAATTTGTCACAAGTGTATTAATTTGGGATTTTTCATGGTATTAACCATTTTTTATTGAAACCAAGAGTACGTTGACATCTTTGACGACCGCATTTAGTCATTTATTGCATAAGAAATTTAGAAGTCAATCTCGACCCTTAAACTAAAATATTATTAATTTGTATTTGCATATTTCCCAGCTTGGCACTCCCCGTGTGCATATCACATGCAAATTTAGGCCATTATAGGTCTTCAATTGGCTTGGGCAAATTTTATGCTCTTGCGGGCTTAGCTTAGAGCCTCCCTTTTTAAGTACATTCAGCTCCAAACCAATTAGAATGTAATTTATGTGGTCCTGAAGATTGCATTATTTAATCTAATTGGAAGGAAATAAAGGTATTTTCTTGAAAATTTCGATTACATGGAGATAAAATCTTAATTTGTTAAGATACGAGAGACAATATAACCATTTGGTCTAATTTAGGAAAGTGGTGCATTGATGGGTATTTTGGGATAACCTTAATCCTATGCCTATATAAGCATTCTTTTCTCTCAAAATTGGGAAGGTTCACAAACATTAGAGGTACACAATACAAGACAAGACACAAAAATAGTGAGAACGTCTAGAGAAGCTGTGACATCCTCAATTCGAACCCCTATCTCGGACGCAAGGAATGGTTTAAAGTATCGATGCACCGATAGCGCGATTAGACCATGGGTCGCACGCGCAAAGCCCCTCAAAGCCGCCCTCTTGTGTAGACCGCGTCAGAACCGCTTCCAATCAATTTTAGCCACAGGACTCGATCCGGTTACGGGTGTCGATTTTTGGATTATTAAGGGATAATCTTTTTTTTAGACGACGCTTAATTAAGCCTCATAATTACCATTAGCCCCCTAATCTTTGGACAAGTGAAAGTGAGCAAATTATTGGAGGTCTGAGGAAGCCACGCGCCTAAGAGAGGAGGAGGAAACCAATGAGCCTTTGTCTTGCCAATTCAATCTTATTAATGGCATTTGGAAGCTTGCCCATTAATGCCATGTGCTCAAATAATACCCTAAAGTATAGGCTTTAATGAGGCTAAGGTGAGACTTGCTCTTCAAGCTCTCCCACATTAATTGCCTCTAGACGATAGATGATGATGACCTAAGGTGAGGCTTGGCAAGGAAGAGATCTTGCAACCTTAGCCTATGTTGGCACTCATGAGCTCTTGTATTGTTGTCCTCTCCCATCCAAGCAATTTTGAAGAAGCCTTGCAAGCCTAGACTCGCCTAGGATAGCCCTCAAGTGTCCTTGCATTATTGCGCTCTCTCAAAACTCAAGGAAGCCTTCCCTTTACCCTTTCATTCTCTCTTTTCTCTCATTCTCTCTCTCTCACGCTCTCCCTCTCTCCCTCCCTCTCGGCCGCTTGCCGTCTTCGTCACCACCACCGCACGCTATCCTCACTGCTGCTCACCGCCGCTAGCCATTCGTCCGCCATTCGTAGATCGCACCCCAGTTTCGTAAGTAGATCTGTTAACCCTTGGATAGGGCGTTGTGTTGCGTAGTTCAGATGTAAGGTAGGTTCCGGTTACGTGATTTTCATGGTTGATCTTGCTTGTTTAGGAAGAGAAAGCTCGTGTATGAATTTTGTATGGTTTGCTCATGATTTGCTTAGGTCTCGAGATTCGGTAATTAGCATATCATTGTCGCATGTATGATCAGTTATAAGGAAAGTCTAATATTGCCACGAGATGGTCGGATTAGGAGAGACCGTTGTTATTTGATTATATTTTACCATGTGCATGTCTAGTTTTATAAGAAATCGCTATGGTTGAGTTATGGGTTCGTAGAAGGTTGCTCGGAACCGTTGATGAATGATTTTAGTACTTGTCTTGCAAATATTGATTTATAATGAAGTGTTGTGGTTATATGTGATTATGGATGCTTGAAATCACGCTCCTAGTTGGTCGGCATTTCTTTATCAACTCTGTTCCGATAAGTCATAATATACACTTGTTGCACGCCTTTGATGCTCTTGCATGGACTTAAAGCGGAGATAAAAACCAGTATGAGTGATTGTTTGTCCGTGTGATCACATAAGAGAACCCGTCACCGATGGATTTCGGGGCGATGCCCAACGGATTTCGGATGCCGTTCGCGGATGGATTTCGAAACGAAGCCCATGATTGGATGCCGTCGTCGAATGAGGTCGAGACGTTGCCGTACCCGATAGGGCAGGACAATGTCCAGTCATGCCGGAAGCGTCGATGGGGGTTCGGTTGTGGCCGATTGCGGTCGGGCCGCTCGCGGTAGTAATAATTGGAACACGCGTGAGATGTTGTGAATGTGATTGTGCGCGACTTATGTGACATGAATTGGACTCTTGGTTATATTGTGCATTGTAGGTACTTGAGGTTCTCTTTCATATTCATAGATAAGGCAAAGCAAGGGCTTTGTTATTGATCTGCCATTGACATTTTGAGCTCCAAGTTTTGCCTATTTATGAGGCGAGGCATCCTCCTATACGAGGATTAGATGATTTGCTTATTGAGTTTTACTCATTTGTTGTTGTTTACTTCTTTTCAAGCTCGTAGATATGTATAGCCGTATCGTCCATTTCGGATACCCCGTAACCAAGGAAGTAGACGCTACCGAGGTCGTAATAGTGGGGAGTGATATTACCTATCATAAGTACACCACTACGGTGTGGGTTGATGAGGGCCTAAAGCACTTGGTTCCTTATTGTTTTGTGGCCTAGTTCGTATGATTCGATGGGAATCTCTTCAGTCCTTTTCGTGGGTTCGACGGACCCCCTGGTGATCTTGGTGGAGCCCCAACGGATCCCATGGGGGGGAACCCTCCCGATGGCGTCGTGAGTGACCCTGAGTCCAACCCGGACTGTCACGCCCCGAACCCTACAGCACGCGACAACCCTACCGAGGTCGATTCAAGTGCGACTTCCCAGGACACGTCGCCGACCCAACATCCAATACAGAGATCAAAACACATGCGGAAGCAACATAAACACCCGTACAATTTAAAACACGTGACCAAGGATAGCACAAACAACAAACAATATTATAAATATACACTTGCATTGACATCAGTGAAACATATACAATATCCATTACGCAAAATACCTAATAAACCAAAAGCGGGTCAATGGCCACTACTGACAAAAAGGGTTAGGTGGCCCGGACGGTCAGTCTAAACACTAACCTAAGGAAAGGCTTCGGTCAAAAAGGTATCGGCCCAACCTAACTAGGGTTACGGCTAAACCCTAAGGTACCCAATCCGGGTCAGATCCCGAGGACTTGGAAGAACTGTCAGACGACTCGACCTCGGAGTCCATGGAATCCAGCTCGGACTCGGCCTCTGCCGACTTGTCCTCAGAATCGCCCTCCTCTGGCTCGTCCTCCGGCTTGGGGTCCTGCACCATCGGCTCCGGCTCACCATCCGAATCCATAGGCTCCGGGTCAGAATCCCAGTCTACCGGCTCCTCATCCATCAGGTCTGGCTCGTCGACCTCTCAGATGACCGGCCCGGATCCGACGTCAGAATCCTCTCCGAATGAGGCCTTGGGGCTCGCTAGATCTCCATCGGCACACTAGGGATCTATATTACCTAGCCCGTTGAACGGGACATCAAAGATCCTAAGAGGTCCGAAAGTCCCGGAGTAGTCCCTAAAGCACCAACCTATGTACTCGTGGGCCTGGAAGTGCTGCTCGCCCACATCAACCCATACCGTAGTAAAATGTCTAATATACGTATCCCCGTTCCCTACGGGGTACTCGATCACCTCCTGGTCTATCCGGGACGGGATCCCAAAACGGATAGGCACGTCGGACATCCTCAGGGCCGGGGATCTGAAAATGTGGGTTTTAACAACCGTGAGAACGAATTTCAGCGAGTAAACTCCCTAAACCTAAACTAGGCTAACATGCACCTCCTGACAGGCAAACAATCACACACAACCAGTGTAACAACCAATTGACCTAGGCCATCGGGCCCAGATCGATCATATATACGACCCTCCAGGTTAGATAGTTCATAATAGCAGTAGGAGTACAGAACCCACACATGGCGCACACACGATCATACTCAGCCATACGTACGCCATGCACATGCTCATGCTCCTTGATGTCTGCATCACACACGGTTCACCGATACGCGCATGCTTGCACACCTGCCAATGCACTCTCGCACACATATGCCATCAACATGTCCGTGCTCATGATCCGGCTCAATAATGCACACTTGCTCACTGCCAATTTTCGTTTATAACTCGACCCGCGTAAAACGCATCAGGTCTGACCCGCGTAAAACGCATCAGGTCTAACAATATCCAATACTTCCTGGCCCGCGTAAACGCATCAGGCCTAGTGTCTCTAGCCCGCGTAAAACGCATCAGACGCAACACCGATCTCCATATACGGACCGAACCCACGTAAAACGCATCAGGTTGGCCGTCTTTTGGCAATTCGGGCATTTTCCCGCGTAAAACGCATCAGGACGGGTTTAATACCCCGCGTAACACGCATCAGGGCTTATAGTGATCACACGTACACACACCAATTTTATCTGAACCCCGCGTAAAACGCATCAGGGCGATTAGGTGATCACATGCTCGTGTCAGGCACGCATACTCGCACAATTCTCGTATCAGCCAATGCTCAGCATACGAAATGCGTGTCCATGCAATTCCGGCACTCAGGCAACCATATGATCCACAATGAGCATCCAAATTCCAAGCATAATCGCATAATCAAGTGATGCTACAACATACTCAATCTGTGCCTTAATAAGCTCACTAGTCACGACGTGCCCAATTCATGCCATAACATGCTCACTTAATCACAACATGCCCAAAGCCACAATTTAACATGCTCAATTAATCGATTTAATCCAATTCAAGCACGGTACATAATTTACGCGACTAGGACAATATAATTATGCACGCTTGAGGCCTGCCACACTACTCCACTCTCGGCCTCTCTAGGGACACACTACATGGCGTCACAACATTCAAAAGAGCCAATCACAATTCAGCCAATACAAGGACACTCAAGACCCGAACGGCAATTTCACGATTAATCCCACAACTTAGCCAAATCTCGTCCAATTGAATCCACATTGCGGGCCACAACTCAGCCCACTCTAGGGCACTGATCCACCTAAATCATCACATTGGGTCAACCAATCACCACAACAACCAGCCACTAATTACCCCTAAAATTACCCTAATTAACCTCTAAATTAACCTAAACTTGTCTAGAAATGCTAATTAGCCTAATTAGGTTTTAGGGTAATTACTCACTTAGGCTCCTAAGCTCCAAAAGGTGGCTGATCGGAGGGGAAACAGGCGGCTGATCATCGGCTCACAGCGGGGCTCCGGCGACGCTTAGGCGACGGGCGGTTCACGGCCAAGGGGGCTAGCTCGGGCGGTGATCTACGCGGCCGGGAGAGGAGAGAAGACGGAGAGGATGAGACGAGATAGAGGGTGGCCGGTCGGTGATGGTGACGCCAGGATGGGCGGCGTTCGGCGGGTGGCGGCGGCGCGGCTGGACGGTGGTTCCAGCGGGCGGCACTCACGGCCGAGAAAGGAAAATGGAGAGGGAGAGAGTTGGCGTGGGAGAGGGGTTGGTCGGTGGAGTGGGGGAGAGGAAATGAGGGAGAGAGAGATTGAAGGAGGTTTATGAGTAAAATGGGAAGTGGGGTGGGTGAACTAACTCTCCAAAAATGACCATCATGCCCTCCACTCAAGGGCTAGGATTAAGTCTTGCTAAAATATCTAGGGGCACTAAGGTCCACTAATTTCCAGTATTATTGGGGGCTGATTAGTCTAATTTAAATCCCAAAATTCGGAATTAGCACTTAGGGGTCCAAGGGCAAATCGGTAATTTTCCGGTCCCGGGCCGAAATTCCATTTTTCGACCATACTGATCCCAAATATAATTGGCCACACTAATACGACGTTGTCCTTGCAAAAATAGTCGCGTACGTCCACGAAATTCGACACCGAAGTCCGGACTCAATTCCACGATCGATTTCGCTCAATTGCGATTTTAGCGTCTCTCACTAACGGGCGGCTATTTAGGGGTTACGCGTATCGACCTAGGGTTACTCGAGTCGTGACAATCTCGACTTCCAAGAGAACTCGACGATTTATGGCTAGTTCCGGGGGTCGCGATCGTTCGGAATAAGTTCGGAATCATTCGTCACGCGTACTCTCGGTCGTGCGGAATCACCCGCGATCCGATCGTACGTCGCTGGCCAAACCAAATTCGTCACTCTCCTTGGACCGGCCTACATTGGCACAAAATATTCCCTCGTCGTTTCTCGGAATCGGACTCAATTCACGGTCAAGTTCTTGGGTCCACGTACAGTTTTCCTAGTTAGCCATTCCCTATTAGTCAGTATCCCGAGAATGATCAGTTCCGGGCGAGACTTACTAAAACGAAATGAGAAATACATATCCATTTTATTGATCACGAAAGTGGGTCGAATTCAAGACGTTACACGAACTATGATCCCAAGCTCGAACCATAGAGAATTAGCCTATAGTGGGGAACCACTTTTTGGAAGTCGCCCTCTTAGATAAAGGAGTTAGGACTAATTCTGACCCTTTTTGGATGAAATCGGAAAAGGCCGATAGTAGTGGGCTTGTAATTAGCTAACTTTCGATTGTTAATGATACTTATATATGAGGTGTGTCTTGTCTACGTGTTTTCCTTGCTATCCGTTTGTTGTTGATGATTGGAGGATGTTCAAGTACGCTTCCGCATGTGCTTAATTGAAAGATAAAATAAATGGGTCGGTGACGCCTCCAGGGACATCGCATTTCAATGACCTCGTGGGTGTCGCGCGCTCGAGGCTCGGGGAGATAGGATACGGGGCATGACAAGAGCCTTGTCGCGACCCCTTTTTACAAAGTTCTCCCATCGGGGGGAAAGGAAAAAAGGTTTAAAGGTGATGCCAAAAACCAGGCCAATGGCCTTTAATTAGGCATGGGTTCTCCCAAACCCTTACCTCTCACGATGTTGAATTAGTTTTAAATTTTGATTTAGCCTAAAAGATTTTACATGATATGGGAGTTACAACTAGTTTATTGGGGTCGATTATAAATCAAGTGAGACGCGGGAGTTTTGTATCACTTCATATGCAACCAGATATTAACTAGATTCGGGGACTTGATTATGTTAATAGTTTAATTAACCCCCTTTTGGTTCCTCTAATTCGTTTTGGATATTCATCTAAATGATCAAACGGTCATTTATCAATTGTGAGTCCTGAAGGTCTTCACGTTGCTAAGCGTTCATGCAATGTTCTTTAAGAGTTTATTATGATCCTAGACTTGTTCTATCTGTTCTAGAAAGGAAAAGAACAAATGTATTTAAATTGTGGGAATTAAACACCCAATTATAAAAAGTTGAAGTAAAATTGCAAAAATGAAAACCCGATACTTATCAAGCAAAAAATATCACATTGCTTTGTTCTAAGCCTCGGGACATGATCGCCCATGAGCTTGGACATAAATTTACCAACTCCTATATGATTTTACCAATTTTGTTTGAGTTACTTTCCAACTTTTCCGATTAAATTGTCAGCTAGATTTTTGTTACCAACTTTCATTTAAGTTACCAACATTTATCCAATTTCTATTTTTAGTTAATAAATTGTCTATTAGCTTTTAATTGTTGCTCTACGAACGCCTTAATTTCATTATAGCATGAATTTATCAATCTTTATTTATGTGACTTGTCAATCTTTCGTCCATTATATTGCCAACTAATTTTGGTTTACTAAGTCTCATTCGAGTTGCTTACCAAAGTTATTTGTGTCTTGTATTGAATTTACTAACTTTTCTATCGAATTAGCAACTTTTATTTGCCTTATTTACGAACCTGTTATATTGACCAACTCTTTTTTGAAATTACCAACATTAATCGGATTAATTACCAACTCTTATTCGATTGAGTTATTGACAAATTTTGTGTTACTAACTTTTATTTGAGTTGGCTATCAAAATTTTTTTTTTTTTTATATTACCAACTTCTCTTATTTCTAATGAACAATAAACATTTCTCTATCATTGACATTTCTTGCCAACGCCTTAAACCTACAATTTATTATATGAAAGTACTAACCTTTATCTGAATGTTCATCATTTTTCTCGGATTAAGTTATTAACTAAATTTAAGTTATGAACTCCCATTTGAGTTGGCTATAAAAAAAAGAAATAAGAAAAAGAAAAATGAGAGATAAAAATTGAAAAAAATAATCCGAAAACTCAAAACAAAATTACTTAAAACAACATCGAATTGAGTAGCCACTTCAGGTCGCCGACTTTGTCACTTAGGATGGTTGGTGATGACTAGACCACCATGTCGGTAATTTCCGACCAATCTAGGCCAGAAATACTATATTGGAAAATCATGAAAGGGTTTAGATTACATTGGCCAAAGTGAAAAGTTTAGGATTGAATTGGTATATGTGTAATAGGTTTGAAACGTTTTGGATAATTTTCCCGAAGTTTAGGTAAATGATTTAGTATTGATATGCTGAAGAAAAGCATTTGGGCCAAATGAGCTTACTACAACCCAAGTGTTGTCTTGGGGTATTTTTGTTGGAAAAACCATCCATAAAGTATCAAACATATTGTATGACCGGCAATTCAGTCCTAAATCTTTCAATCATGCCAATACAGTCCTAAACCTTTTGACAATTTGCCAATTTAGTGCTAAACCTTTCAATTGTGCTACTTAAGTCCTAAATATTTTGATGATTTATCAATTTAGTCCTAAACATTTTCATAATTTGCCAATTTGGTCCTTCTTGCGCATTTCGAGTTCGTTCGTGTGATGAAGAATGAATTGTGCGCGCGCAGGTGTGTTTACTAGTTATGCTAATCCAATCTTTGTCTCTTTGCTTTGGCTGTTGTAAAATGCACGGAGGAAGGGTTGAAGCCGATGGATGCGGAGCAACTAAGAGAGAATGCGAATCGGATCGTCGATTTCATCACCGATTGCTACAAGTCCATTGAGAGCTTCCCCGTTCTCGGCCAAGTCGAGGTTTTTATTCCTCCTTTCTCCTTCAGTTTTCATTTCCATGTTATAATTGATTAAATTATGTGTGTATACACGTGGGTGTTTGTGGGTGGCTGTGTACGTGTGTGAGAGAGAGACGAGGCGACCTCGTTTTTAGTTCCAATTGCTACCTCGTCTCTTCCATTTTCCACTTTGGACTTGAATTTCTTTAAGCAAGCCTAAGTTGGATTCAAAATTTTATTTGAAAAGCTAAGTAGAACGGATCGCTCGAATATGTTATCAGAGGCACTCAAAGTGAGTGATTTTAATAGATTTGGTGCTCAAGTGATGAAAAAATAGTTATAACATTCAAATGAGGACCGAACAAAAGTTATATGACACTTGTAGTGTCCTTATCTTGGTGATTATTGTACTTTTAGAATCAAATTTTAAAAGTTTGTATCTTGTTATCCTAAACTATCAAATTGTCACACTAATGGTCTTCCTCTATAAAGTTTTCCACTTATGTTCAGAAAACTATATTTGATAGTATTTAGGCATCCTAATTCCTCAACTACAATTCATGATTTTACAATAGCAAAACGCTGACTTTTGAAATCTCTATCGGGTAATTTGTTATTCGCTCAAAACATTACCACCAAAGCGACATAACTTTGAAGCACACGAGCCTAAAGGTTTCTAAGAAATGTCAGCAACGTGGTATGCTCCTATTCTCTTCCCTATTTTCCTTACATTTACCTGCTTAATATATTGTTTCAAAACTTGAAGACATGCAAAACTAGAAATATCTCTAGGGTTAGGTAAATGGTTACAATTCAAAAATTGAAAGGGTTAGGAAAATTGGAAGGGTTAGGCATGATATATCTTACCATATAATTTATTTTTCTTTTTACAAAATCTTGTGGCATAACAGATGATTCGGGAAAAGTCCAGAGACATTAATTATTAAGCACTCATATTTGAGGTGCAAACTAAGAACAAGCAAATTAGATATGAGAGAGTTCAACTCCAAATATATATACCATATTATATATATATATATATATATATATATATATATATATATATATATAGACCTGTTAAATGAGCGGGTCGGGTCTGGTTTGGGTCGGGTCGTAAATAGTTCGACCAAAATTGACCCATTCACCCATTTATAACCCATTTATTTATAATATAAATATGCCGACCCATACTCGACCCGACCCAACCCATACCCAACACATACTCGACCTGACCTATATTGCTAAAATACTTCTATATTTAACTCAATATAAGAAAACTTGTTTCTTATGACTTTTTTTAAAAATTATACTACTAAAACATTTTCATACAATACAAAGCTAGAGAACAAATTTTATAATTTTTTTTAAATTGAGGTTTTTTTTGTTTCCCGAAAAATGCAACATTTTTATACAATATTTTTCATGAAGTTATTATTCAAGAAAATAAAAAAATTTCAAAGTGTTTGATTGAAACCTAAAAATGAACTAAAAATATTTTTCGACGTTTGGTATATAAAATCTGATTTGATTTTACTTCATGTATTCATTTTAATAACTTTATTAAATTTTTTATTTTTTTAAAATCCAATTTTTAATTATTTTTTATTTTTCCTTTATTTTTGGCCGGTGGCTGGCCACGACGACGGCCGGTGTCCAGCCACCGGCCATAGGCGAGGACGAGCTCGCTGGAGGCCGGCGAAGCTCAAGGTCACCGGCCTCAGGCGAGCCTCAAGGTTGCCCGATTCCGGCGAGCCGAACCTCACCAGCCTCGGGCAAGGTCGGCCTTGCCGGCCTCTGACGAGGTCGTTCCTCCTCTGTGGCCGGTCGTCGCTGTGGCCGGTCACCGGCCAAAAATAAAGAAAAAAGAAAGAAAAGAAAAGAAAAAAGAGAAAAAAATAAAAATAAAAATAATTTCAATTTTAAAATATATTTTTTTTAATAAAAAGGGGGTGGACTTAATGGGTGGGTTGAAAATAGGTTCCACACTCAACCAATTAAGACCCATTTATGATAGGCTTAAACTTTAAGACCCATTTAAAATGAGCTCTTCAAAGTTGTATTGACCAATTTATAACCCATTTATTTTTTAAATGGGTTATATATGGGTTAAGACCCATTTAACAGGTCTAGATATATATCATGTCTTTTCTTGTTCTTAGGTTGCACCTCAAATATATGAGTGCTTAATAAATTAATGTCTCTGGACTTTTTTGAAGCCATCTGTTCTGCCACAAGATTCCATAAAATGAAAAAATAAATTATATGGCAAGATATATCATGCCTGACCCTTCCAATTTTCCTAACCCTTCCATTTTGTGAATTGTAACCATTTACCTAATCCTAGAGATGTGTAATTTGGACAGTATGCCCCTTGATAGGCTCAATCTTTATGAATTAACTATATTTTCGTTTTTGGAATTGAATGCTAAATTCACTCTCTCATGTCTTTGCTCGTTCTTAGGTTGCACCTCAAATATATGGGAAACTAATAAATTTATGTCTATAAAAAATAAATTATATGGTAAGGTACATCATGTCCATTACCACATCTATCCATCTTTTTATTGCATCTCGGTAAAATTTACCCAAACCTTCCAATTTTCCACTGTACGAGCTATATATGATTTGTTTACTACTAAGTCGTTTTACATGTCATTTGAAAATTTGACAAGAAAAAGAACTCCTGAAAATTCATATACAAAAGCCTAAAGGATACTACCTTCAATGTACAGAACAAATATAATCGTGCAGAGACTAGAGCAATTAGACAATATACGTACTCAAGATGTTGCATTGCATATTTTTCATAGATAGAGTTTGGCGCAAATTCTGTGACACATATTTCTCATATATTATGTAGAAACTCTTAAAAAAAGATTAGTCTTAACATGTAGAAAACATATGACTCTATCACACACTAGATATGCATTGAGCTTTATTTGTAAGGTTCATCAACTATTTCTTTCTTGTGATGATACGGCCACGATTAGCTACCAGTTTTGACATAAAGGTGAGGCCTAAGTGGCCTATTTAAACAATCCCACTAGACACGAATTCTATCGGAATACAACTTGCACTGAAGTAACAATCGTCCTCTTTTTCATTCTTTGGCTTTTTCATAATCAAATCAATCTTCCTGGGAGATAAAATCTTCTTAGTTCAAACTCAGGAACAGCATCCTCAAAATCACCTTCTTCTACAGTTGTGACAGATGTAGTAGCGATTCAAGTTCAAAAGAAAAACTTAAAACCCTCAACCTCAATGTCACACTTGAGAGGTCGTCAAGAGGGGTATTTCCAGAGGATGAAAGAGCTCAACTGAATGCGGCTTGTGAGGTTTGACGTTAAGCTTTACTTAGTTTATTATCAAAGTATTCTATGTACAGATAGAGAAGATACTATCATCAATTGTATGAACACAAAAGCCTAACCATCTAAACAAATGAGCAGCCTTTGAAGAAAATGGTGCTCAGCGATGAGCCACCCAAGGTAGCCCACACTGAAATTCTCGATATCTCGTCCAATTTCACGGGCAAGAGGTTGAAGGATCATAACGAGGAGCCTTCATCAACGGGCACCCTTTCTGCTGTTGTTGTTGTTGCTGCGTTTGTCTTGTTGTTGATGTTGGATATGCAAAGTTCGAGGTCGTTTGAGTTGAGGAGCTCATTTCTTGAAGTATAGAGCGCAAGCCATGAGGATCAGCATCCAATTTCACGGGCAATAGATTGAAGGACCATGACGAGGCTCATCCTCGCAAGAGAATTAGAAATTCTGATCCTCAAGGCTTGCTCTCTATAAGTCAAGAAAGATCTCCTCAACTCCGACAACCACAAACTTCGCATGTCCAACATCAACAACACAAACGCAACAGCAACAGCAGCAAAAAACAGCAGCAGCAGCAACAATAAGAACAACAGCAACGATCGAATACAGAAGTACGTCTGATTCCCCCTGAGAAGGGACCAAGCAACGGCATGCCTATAGAAAATCCGGCAAATCTCCAGTAAGCAGCTTCACCACAAAATGTGACGTCGGCATGCTACGATCGCAACTAGAATAGCGTCAAAGGGAGATTGAAGGCCTTTAGAAGGAGAACGTGGCCCTTCGAAGAGATATCTCCGTTGATTGCCAGTTTAACAAGACATTATTGCCAGTGTGATGACAGTTTAGTTCTGGGGATTTTACCGACTGTTCCAATGTCAATATTGAATGTAAGCTCGGCCTTTACTTGGGCCTCCATCAAAGAACACTCTTATTTTCTTTTAATTATCTGAGTTTATAATAACTCTGGCTATTGGTGGAGCCTTGTCCATCAACAAATCAATGTCATCAAGCCTCAAATCTAATAGTAGTGACCATTATCAGTCTTCTCTCTCTCTCTCTCTTTCTTCCTTTTCTCCCTAATATGTGAAGGCTATCAAAAGAAAAAATTTGCCATCACTCCAAGCATGTGGTCATCATCGTATGTTTTAAATCTCTAAAACGCCGCGTTAGGAAACCAAATCATTAATGGAGAGCACGTCAAATTAAGGAAATGAACATACAAGGAAGAAAAAATTATTTACACGGATTTAAGTAGCCTTAAGTAGTTTCTCACCGTTAACACACAGATTTGGTTTGCGCCGCAACTCAACCTTCCTCGCATGAATTCCAAGTTCGACTAGCTCGTGGCTCCGCGTGCCCTGCACACCACAGATAAGGAAGTCCCAAGGGGTTGATTTTTTGGGATCCTCCGACACTAAAAGTCAATTTGCAATTTAAAATGAGGAATGAAATTGATGAAAGTATGGCTAATGTGTGCAAAGAATTTCATACCTCAAATAGTTGCCTTTGAAGTATTTGTACTTTTTTGTCAAAAAAAACACACAATCCGGCGTCAGATCCCGAGGACTTGGAAGAACTGTCAGACGACTCGACCTCGGAGTCCATGGAATCCAGCTCGGACTCGGCCTCTGCCGACTTGTCCTCAGAATCGCCCTCCTCTGGCTCGTCCTCCGGCTTGGGGTCCTGCACCATCGGCTCCGGCTCACCATCCGAATCCATAGGCTCCGGGTCAGAATCCCAGTCTACCGGCTCCTCATCCATCAGGTCTGGCTCGTCGACCTCTCAGATGACCGGCCCGGATCCGACGTCAGAATCCTCTCCGAATGAGGCCTTGGGGCTCGCTAGATCTCCATCGGCACACTAGGGATCTATATTACCTAGCCCGTTGAACGGGACATCAAAGATCCTAAGAGGTCCGAAAGTCCCGGAGTAGTCCCTAAAGCACCAACCTATGTACTCGTGGGCCTGGAAGTGCTGCTCGCCCACATCAACCCATACCGTAGTAAAATGTCTAATATACGTATCCCCGTTCCCTACGGGGTACTCGATCACCTCCTGGTCTATCCGGGACGGGATCCCAAAACGGATAGGCACGTCGGACATCCTCAGGGCCGGGGATCTGAAAATGTGGGTTTTAACAACCGTGAGAACGAATTTCAGCGAGTAAACTCCCTAAACCTAAACTAGGCTAACATGCACCTCCTGACAGGCAAACAATCACACACAACCAGTGTAACAACCAATTGACCTAGGCCATCGGGCCCAGATCGATCATATATACGACCCTCCAGGTTAGATAGTTCATAATAGCAGTAGGAGTACAGAACCCACACATGGCGCACACACGATCATACTCAGCCATACGTACGCCATGCACATGCTCATGCTCCTTGATGTCTGCATCACACACGGTTCACCGATACGCGCATGCTTGCACACCTGCCAATGCACTCTCGCACACATATGCCATCAACATGTCCGTGCTCATGATCCGGCTCAATAATGCACACTTGCTCACTGCCAATTTTCGTTTATAACTCGACCCGCGTAAAACGCATCAGGTCTGACCCGCGTAAAACGCATCAGGTCTAACAATATCCAATACTTCCTGGCCCGCGTAAAACGCATCAGGCCCGGTGTCTCTAGCCCGCGTAAAACGCATCAGACGCAACACCGATCTCCATATACGGACCGAACCCACGTAAAACGCATCAGGTTGGCCGTCTTTTGGCAATTCGGGCATTTTCCCGCGTAAAACGCATCAGGACGGGTTTAATACCCCGCGTAACACGCATCAGGGCTTATAGTGATCACACGTACACACACCAATTTTATCTGAACCCCGCGTAAAACGCATCAGGGCGATTAGGTGATCACATGCTCGTGTCAGGCACGCATACTCGCACAATTCTCGTATCAGCCAATGCTCAGCATACGAAATGCGTGTCCATGCAATTCCGGCACTCAGGCAACCATATGATCCACAATGAGCATCCAAATTCCAAGCATAATCGCATAATCAAGTGATGCTACAACATACTCAATCTGTGCCTTAATAAGCTCACTAGTCACGACGTGCCCAATTCATGCCATAACATGCTCACTTAATCACAACATGCCCAAAGCCACAATTTAACATGCTCAATTAATCGATTTAATCCAATTCAAGCACGGTACATAATTTACGCGACTAGGACAATATAATTATGCACGCTTGAGGCTCGCCACACTACTCCACTCTCGGCCTCTCTAGGGACACACTACATGGCGTCACAACATTCAAAAGAGCCAATCACAATTCAGCCAATACAAGGACACTCAAGACCCGAACGGCAATTTCACGATTAATCCCACAACTTAGCCAAATCTCGTCCAATTGAATCCACATTGCGGGCCACAACTCAGCCCACTCTAGGGCACTGATCCACCTAAATCATCACATTGGGTCAACCAATCACCACAACAACCAGCCACTAATTACCCCTAAAATTACCCTAATTAACCTCTAAATTAACCTAAACTTGTCTAGAAATGCTAATTAGCCTAATTAGGTTTTAGGGTAATTACTCACTTAGGCTCCTAAGCTCCAAAAGGTGGCTGATCGGAGGGGAAACAGGCGGCTGATCATCGGCTCACAGCGGGGCTCCGGCGACGCTTAGGCGACGGGCGGTTCACGGCCAAGGGGGCTAGCTCGGGCGGTGATCTACGCGGCCGGGAGAGGAGAGAAGACGGAGAGGATGAGACGAGATAGAGGGTGGCCGGTCGGTGATGGTGACGCCAGGATGGGCGGCGTTCGGCGGGTGGCGGCGGCGCGGCTGGACGGTGGTTCCAGCGGGCGGCACTCACGGCCGAGAAAGGAAAATGGAGAGGGAGAGAGTTGGCGTGGGAGAGGGGTTGGTCGGTGGAGTGGGGGAGAGGAAATGAGGGAGAGAGAGATTGAAGGAGGTTTATGAGTAAAATGGGAAGTGGGGTGGGTGAACTAACTCTCCAAAAATGACCATCATGCCCTCCACTCAAGGGCTAGGATTAAGTCTTGCTAAAATATCTAGGGGCACTAAGGTCCACTAATTTCCAGTATTATTGGGGGCTGATTAGTCTAATTTAAATCCCAAAATTCGGAATTAGCACTTAGGGGTCCAAGGGCAAATCGGTAATTTTCCGGTCCCGGGCCGAAATTCCATTTTTCGACCATACTGATCCCAAATATAATTGGCCACACTAATACGACGTTGTCCTTGCAAAAATAGTCGCGTACGTCCACGAAATTCGACACCGAAGTCCGGACTCAATTCCACGATCGATTTCGCTCAATTGCGATTTTAGCGTCTCTCACTAACGGGCGGCTATTTAGGGGTTACGCGTATCGACCTAGGGTTACTCGAGTCGTGACAATCTCGACTTCCAAGAGAACTCGACGATTTATGGCTAGTTCCGGGGGTCGCGATCGTTCGGAATAAGTTCGGAATCATTCGTCACGCGTACTCTCGGTCGTGCGGAATCACCCGCGATCCGATCGTACGTCGCTGGCCAAACCAAATTCGTCACTCTCCTTGGACCGGCCTACATTGGCACAAAATATTCCCTCGTCGTTTCTCGGAATCGGACTCAATTCACGGTCAAGTTCTTGGGTCCACGTACAGTTTTCCTAGTTAGCCATTCCCTATTAGTCAGTATCCCGAGAATGATCAGTTCCGGGCGAGACTTACTAAAACGAAATGAGAAATACATATCCATTTTATTGATCACGAAAGTGGGTCGAATTCAAGACGTTACACGAACTATGATCCCAAGCTCGAACCATAGAGAATTAGCCTATAGTGGGGAACCACTTTTTGGAAGTCGCCCTCTTAGATAAAGGAGTTAGGACTAATTCTGACCCTTTTTGGATGAAATCGGAAAAGGCCGATAGTAGTGGGCTTGTAATTAGCTAACTTTCGATTGTTAATGATACTTATATATGAGGTGTGTCTTGTCTACGTGTTTTCCTTGCTATCCGTTTGTTGTTGATGATTGGAGGATGTTCAAGTACGCTTCCGCATGTGCTTAATTGAAAGATAAAATAAATGGGTCGGTGACGCCTCCGGGGACATCGCATTTCAATGACCTCGTGGGTGTCGCGCGCTCGAGGCTCGGGAGATAGGATACGGGGCATGACAAGAGCCTTGTCGCGACCCCTTTTACAAAGTTCTCCCATCGGGGAAAGGAAAAAAGGTTTAAAGGTGATGCCAAAAACCAGGCCAATGGCCTTTAATTAGGCATGGGTTCTCCCAAACCCTTACCTCTCACGATGTTGAATTAGTTTTAAATTTTGATTTAGCCTAAAAGATTTTACATGATGTGGGAGTTACAACTAGTTTATTGGGGTCGATTATAAATCAAGTGAGACGCGGGAGTTTTGTATCACTTCATATGCAACCAGATATTAACTAGATTCGGGGACTTGATTATGTTAATAGTTTAATTAACCCCCTTTTGGTTCCTCTAATTCGTTTTGGATATTCATCTAAATGATCAAACGGTCATTTATCAATTGTGAGTCCTGAAGGTCTTCACGTTGCTAAGCGTTCATGCAATGTTCTTTAAGAGTTTATTATGATCCTAGACTTGTTCTATCTGTTCTAGAAAGGAAAAGAACAAATGTATTTAAATTGTGGGAATTAAACACCCAATTATAAAAAGTTGAAGTAAAATTGCAAAAATGAAAACCCGATACTTATCAAGCAAAAAATATCACATTGCTTTGTTCTAAGCCTCGGGACATGATCGCCCATGAGCTTGGACATAAATTTACCAACTCCTATATGATTTTACCAATTTTGTTTGAGTTACTTTCCAACTTTTCCGATTAAATTGTCAGCTAGATTTTTGTTACCAACTTTCATTTAAGTTACCAACATTTATCCAATTTCTATTTTTAGTTAATAAATTGTCTATTAGCTTTTAATTGTTGCTCTACGAACGCCTTAATTTCATTATAGCATGAATTTATCAATCTTTATTTATGTGACTTGTCAATCTTTCGTCCATTATATTGCCAACTAATTTTGGTTTACTAAGTCTCATTCGAGTTGCTTACCAAAGTTATTTGTGTCTTGTATTGAATTTACTAACTTTTCTATCGAATTAGCAACTTTTATTTGCCTTATTTACGAACCTGTTATATTGACCAACTCTTTTTTGAAATTACCAACATTAATCGGATTAATTACCAACTCTTATTCGATTGAGTTATTGACAAATTTTGTGTTACTAACTTTTATTTGAGTTGGCTATCAAAATTTTTTTTTTTTTTATATTACCAACTTCTCTTATTTCTAATGAACAATAAACATTTCTCTATCATTGACATTTCTTGCCAACGCCTTAAACCTACAATTTATTATATGAAAGTACTAACCTTTATCTGAATGTTCATCATTTTTCTCGGATTAAGTTATTAACTAAATTTAAGTTATGAACTCCCATTTGAGTTGGCTATAAAAAAAAAGAAATAAGAAAAAGAAAAATGAGAGATAAAAATTGAAAAAAATAATCCGAAAACTCAAAACAAAATTACTTAAAACAACATCGAATTGAGTAGCCACTTCAGGTCGCCGACTTTGTCACTTAGGATGGTTGGTGATGACTAGACCACCATGTCGGTAATTTCCGACCAATCTAGGCCAGAAATACTATATTGGAAAATCATGAAAGGGTTTAGATTACATTGGCCAAAGTGAAAAGTTTAGGATTGAATTGGTATATGTGTAATAGGTTTGAAACGTTTTGGATAATTTTCCCGAAGTTTAGGTAAATGATTTAGTATTGATATGCTGAAGAAAAGCATTTGGGCCAAATGAGCTTACTACAACCCAAGTGTTGTCTTGGGGTATTTTTGTTGGAAAAACCATCCATAAAGTATCAAACATATTGTATGACCGGCAATTCAGTCCTAAATCTTTCAATCATGCCAATACAGTCCTAAACCTTTTGACAATTTGCCAATTTAGTGCTAAACCTTTCAATTGTGCTACTTAAGTCCTAAATATTTTGATGATTTATCAATTTAGTCCTAAACATTTTCATAATTTGCCAATTTGGTCCTTCTTGCGCATTTCGAGTTCGTTCGTGTGATGAAGAATGAATTGTGCGCGCGCAGGTGTGTTTACTAGTTATGCTAATCCAATCTTTGTCTCTTTGCTTTGGCTGTTGTAAAATGCACGGAGGAAGGGTTGAAGCCGATGGATGCGGAGCAACTAAGAGAGAATGCGAATCGGATCGTCGATTTCATCACCGATTGCTACAAGTCCATCGAGAGCTTCCCCGTTCTCGGCCAAGTCGAGGTTTTTATTCCTCCTTTCTCCTTCAGTTTTCATTTCCATGTTATAATTGATTAAATTATGTGTGTATACACGTGGGTGTTTGTGGGTGGCTGTGTACGTGTGTGAGAGAGAGACGAGGCGACCTCGTTTTTAGTTCCAATTGCTACCTCGTCTCTTCCATTTTCCACTTTGGACTTGAATTTCTTTAAGCAAGCCTAAGTTGGATTCAAAATTTTATTTGAAAAGCTAAGTAGAACGGATCGCTCGAATATGTTATCAGAGGCACTCAAAGTGAGTGATTTTAATAGATTTGGTGCTCAAGTGATGAAAAAATAGTTATAACATTCAAATGAGGACCGAACAAAAGTTATATGACACTTGTAGTGTCCTTATCTTGGTGATTATTGTACTTTTAGAATCAAATTTTAAAAGTTTGTATCTTGTTATCCTAAACTATCAAATTGTCACACTAATGGTCTTCCTCTATAAAGTTTTCCACTTATGTTCAGAAAACTATATTTGATAGTATTTAGGCATCCTAATTCCTCAACTACAATTCATGATTTTACAATAGCAAAACGCTGACTTTTGAAATCTCTATCGGGTAATTTGTTATTCGCTCAAAACATTACCACCAAAGCGACATAACTTTGAAGCACACGAGCCTAAAGGTTTCTAAGAAATGTCAGCAACGTGGTATGCTCCTATTCTCTTCCCTATTTTCCTTACATTTACCTGCTTAATATATTGTTTCAAAACTTGAAGACATGCAAAACTAGAAATATCTCTAGGGTTAGGTAAATGGTTACAATTCAAAAATTGAAAGGGTTAGGAAAATTGGAAGGGTTAGGCATGATATATCTTACCATATAATTTATTTTTCTTTTTACAAAATCTTGTGGCATAACAGATGATTCGGGAAAAGTCCAGAGACATTAATTATTAAGCACTCATATTTGAGGTGCAAACTAAGAACAAGCAAATTAGATATGAGAGAGTTCAACTCCAAATATATATACCATATTATATAGATATATATATATATATATATAGACCTGTTAAATGAGCGGGTCGGGTCTGGTTTGGGTCGGGTCGTAAATAGTTCGACCAAAATTGACCCATTCACCCATTTATAACCCATTTATTTATAATATAAATATGCCGACCCATACTCGACCCGACCCAACCCATACCCAACACATACTCGACCTGACCTATATTGCTAAAATACTTCTATATTTAACTCAATATAAGAAAACTTGTTTCTTATGACTTTTTTTAAAAATTATACTACTAAAACATTTTCATACAATACAAAGCTAGAGAACAAATTTTATAATTTTTTTTAAATTGAGGTTTTTTTTGTTTCCCGAAAAATGCAACATTTTTATACAATATTTTTCATGAAGTTATTATTCAAGAAAATAAAAAAATTTCCAGTGTTTGACTGAAACCTAAAAATGAACTAAAAAATATTTTTCGACGTTTGGTATATAAAATCTGATTTGATTTTACTTCATGTATTCATTTTAATAACTTTATTAAATTTTTTATTTTTTTAAAATCCAATTTTTAATTATTTTTTATTTTTCCTTTATTTTTGGCCGGTGGCTGGCCACGACGACGGCCGGTGTCCAGCCACCGGCCATAGGCGAGGACGAGCTCGCTGGAGGCCGGCGAAGCTCAAGGTCACCGGCCTCAGGCGAGCCTCAAGGTTGCCCGATTCCGGCGAGCCGAACCTCACCAGCCTCGGGCAAGGTCGGCCTTGCCGGCCTCTGACGAGGTCGTTCCTCCTCTGTGGCCGGTCGTCATTGCGGTCACCGGCCAAAAATAAAGAAAAAAGAAAGAAAAGAAAAGAAAAAGAGAAAAAATAAAAATAAAAATAATTTCAATTTTAAAATATATTTTTTTTAATAAAAAGGGGGTGGACTTAATGGGTGGGTTGAAAATAGGTTCCACACTCAACCAATTAAGACCCATTTATGATAGGCTTAAACTTTAAGACCCATTTAAAATGAGCTCTTCAAAGTTGTATTGACCAATTTATAACCCATTTATTTTTTAAATGGGTTATATATGGGTTAAGACCCATTTAACAGGTCTAGATATATATCATGTCTTTTCTTGTTCTTAGGTTGCACCTCAAATATATGAGTGCTTAATAAATTAATGTCTCTGGACTTTTTTGAAGCCATCTGTTCTGCCACAAGATTCCATAAAATGAAAAAATAAATTATATGGCAAGATATATCATGCCTGACCCTTCCAATTTTCCTAACCCTTCCATTTTGTGAATTGTAACCATTTACCTAATCCTAGAGATGTGTAATTTGGACAGTATGCCCCTTGATAGGCTCAATCTTTATGAATTAACTATATTTTCGTTTTTGGAATTGAATGCTAAATTCACTCTCTCATGTCTTTGCTCGTTCTTAGGTTGCACCTCAAATATATGGGAAACTAATAAATTTATGTCTATAAAAAATAAATTATATGGTAAGGTACATCATGTCCATTACCACATCTATCCATCTTTTTATTGCATCTCGGTAAAATTTACCCAAACCTTCCAATTTTCCACTGTACGAGCTATATATGATTTGTTTACTACTAAGTCGTTTTACATGTCATTTGAAAATTTGACAAGAAAAAGAACTCCTGAAAATTCATATACAAAAGCCTAAAGGATACTACCTTCAATGTACAGAACAAATATAATCGTGCAGAGACTAGAGCAATTAGACAATATACGTACTCAAGATGTTGCATTGCATATTTTTCATAGATAGAGTTTGGCGCAAATTCTGTGACACATATTTCTCATATATTATGTAGAAACTCTTAAAAAAAGATTAGTCTTAACATGTAGAAAACATATGACTCTATCACACACTAGATATGCATTGAGCTTTATTTGTAAGGTTCATCAACTATTTCTTTCTTGTGATGATACGGCCACGATTAGCTACCAGTTTTGACATAAAGGTGAGGCCTAAGTGGCCTATTTAAACAATCCCACTAGACACGAATTCTATCGGAATACAACTTGCACTGAAGTAACAATCGTCCTCTTTTTCATTCTTTGGCTTTTTCATAATCAAATCAATCTTCCTGGGAGATAAAATCTTCTTAGTTCAAACTCAGGAACAGCATCCTCAAAATCACCTTCTTCTACAGTTGTGACAGATGTAGTAGCGATTCAAGTTCAAAAGAAAAACTTAAAACCCTCAACCTCAATGTCACACTTGAGAGGTCGTCAAGAGGGGTATTTCCAGAGGATGAAAGAGCTCAACTGAATGCGGCTTGTGAGGTTTGACGTTAAGCTTTACTTAGTTTATTATCAAAGTATTCTATGTACAGATAGAGAAGATACTATCATCAATTGTATGAACACAAAAGCCTAACCATCTAAACAAATGAGCAGCCTTTGAAGAAAATGGTGCTCAGCGATGAGCCACCCAAGGTAGCCCACACTGAAATTCTCGATATCTCGTCCAATTTCACGGGCAAGAGGTTGAAGGATCATAACGAGGAGCCTTCATCAACGGGCACCCTTTCTGCTGTTGTTGTTGTTGCTGCGTTTGTCTTGTTGTTGATGTTGGATATGCAAAGTTCGAGGTCGTTTGAGTTGAGGAGCTCATTTCTTGAAGTATAGAGCGCAAGCCATGAGGATCAGCATCCAATTTCACGGGCAATAGATTGAAGGACCATGACGAGGCTCATCCTCGCAAGAGAATTAGAAATTCTGATCCTCAAGGCTTGCTCTCTATAAGTCAAGAAAGATCTCCTCAACTCCGACAACCACAAACTTCGCATGTCCAACATCAACAACACAAACGCAACAGCAACAGCAGCAAAAAACAGCAGCAGCAGCAACAATAAGAACAACAGCAACGATCGAATACAGAAGTACGTCTGATTCCCCCTGAGAAGGGACCAAGCAACGGCATGCCTATAGAAAATCCGGCAAATCTCCAGTAAGCAGCTTCACCACAAAATGTGACGTCGGCATGCTACGATCGCAACTAGAATAGCGTCAAAGGGAGATTGAAGGCCTTTAGAAGGAGAACGTGGCCCTTCGAAGAGATATCTCCGTTGATTGCCAGTTTAACAAGACATTATTGCCAGTGTGATGACAGTTTAGTTCTGGGGATTTTACCGACTGTTCCAATGTCAATATTGAATGTAAGCTCGGCCTTTACTTGGGCCTCCATCAAAGAACACTCTTATTTTCTTTTAATTATCTGAGTTTATAATAACTCTGGCTATTGGTGGAGCCTTGTCCATCAACAAATCAATGTCATCAAGCCTCAAATCTAATAGTAGTGACCATTATCAGTCTTCTCTCTCTCTCTCTCTTTCTTCCTTTTCTCCCTAATATGTGAAGGCTATCAAAAGAAAAAATTTGCCATCACTCCAAGCATGTGGTCATCATCGTATGTTTTAAATCTCTAAAACGCCGCGTTAGGAAACCAAATCATTAATGGAGAGCACGTCAAATTAAGGAAATGAACATACAAGGAAGAAAAAATTATTTACACGGATTTAAGTAGCCTTAAGTAGTTTCTCACCGTTAACACACAGATTTGGTTTGCGCCGCAACTCAACCTTCCTCGCATGAATTCCAAGTTCGACTAGCTCGTGGCTCCGCGTGCCCTGCACACCACAGATAAGGAAGTCCCAAGGGGTTGATTTTTTGGGATCCTCCGACACTAAAAGTCAATTTGCAATTTAAAATGAGGAATGAAATTGATGAAAGTATGGCTAATGTGTGCAAAGAATTTCATACCTCAAATAGTTGCCTTTGAAGTATTTGTACTTTTTTGTCAAAAAAAAAAGAAGTATTTGTACTTTTAATAAACTGGAGCTCCCCCATTTTCGGGGATGTGGAATCGTATTTCTCTCGGACGTGAGTGTAACTGCTGGCTTGCTGCTCATGTTTCGCCCCTTTAAGCGAAAAAATTGAAGGCACAGTGTTACTTCACCAGAAATTGCTGACGTGGTTGTTCCGGACCTTGCTTCCACCCCCTTCTGGATTCTCCGTTTTCTAACTGTTATTGGGTGTTGTGTAAAATTGGTGTTATCGATCACTGTTGGTCAGTAAAAATTGGAAGGTTCGTTTTTTGGATTTTCCCAGGTTGAACGGTCTTAAAGTTTTCCATATATAGGTTCTTAGATTTGGGATAGTGCCAGGAAGTGTGCCGTACATAACGTATTACACACTTCTCGAGTTGAAAAGAACATAACGTGGATTTGATCAGAGAAGAGGATCGAGTAATGTGCGAAATGGTATCGGCATCCTCTCTAAATTTTTGTGGTAAAACCAAGTAGTCCCTTTTTCTTGGGACGATTCTACCATTTCGATTAAAAAGGGTAAGAATACAATTAGACTAACGTACAATTAATGTAAACTACTATTAACTTAATTCTATGTAGTAATCCAAATACAATCTAGCAGTCTCAAAGAATTTTTGGAATTTTCCATTGTGGCCGAAAAGAATCGGTATTAAATTTAAATCAACTTGGATTAAATCTGGGGAAAGCCGTAGAGGACTCCATCTGCTGACTTAAGCAGATGTTAACATTCATTAATTCATCGATAAGTTAAAACAAGGTCCATGACAAGACAATTTTCGACACGTCTTGTGAATAGTGAGGCAGTGTGTGGCTCTCTCCCGTAGAGCCAGGCATGATTTTTTGATAGTTTAAAGGGATACTTTCACTGAAATTCTTAAAACTTATCACGAAATATATTTGAGTCATAAAACCTGCAAAAAGTATAATCAAGTCCTAAGATTTGTCAATTGTGTTCAATCGAGCCTTGAAGTTAACGCTGTCCAATTTGGCTAACGGAAAGTGCTAACGGAGCTTTTTTATTATTTTTTATCTTACGTGGCGATAATGTGGTTTTTTATTTTAATACTAATTTTCTATAGATTAAATTTAAAAAATAAGCTAAATAAATTTTAAAAAAAGGAGGAGGAGAACAAGCGGGGAGGGCGGCAAGCGAGCGAGGGTGGGCGACTGTAGGCAAGCGTCTTGTAGCCCTCCCCGCCTATTCTCCTCCTCTTCTCTTTTAATATTTAGCTTATTTTTTAAATTTAATATATATAAAATTAGTATTAAAAATCGAATTTGGGTTAAAACAACGACATTTTAGTTTTATGTTTCATAATTTAGCCACACCATCACCATATAGGAAAGAGAAAATATTAAAATAAGCCACGTCAGCGTCACGTTAGTTTTTTCCATTAGTAAATTAGACGATGTTAACTTTATGACTCGACTGAACTAATTTGACAAATTTTAGGATTTAATTGCACTTTTTGAAAGTTTTAAGACTCAATTGCACTTTCATGACAAGTTTTAGGACTTTTAGTAAACATATCCCTAGTTTAAACTTTTGGAAGGATGGATTAGATGTATAGTTTAAGCATAGGAAAGAGAGCATATAGTAGGCCTATTAAAACTCTTAGTCAGGCAATGTGAGATTCTTTAATTTCATCCTCATCGGTAAGTTAGATGATTGGATGGAGAGGCAAGACTTTCAAGGCATTTGGAATATAAGGCATGGCAATAAGATCGGTGTGAATCTGCATGCGTGAAGATCTATACTGAAGAGGCATGGTTACACCTTAAAAGGTTGGCTAGTTAAGAGCTTATTTTGGATGCAAAAAGTCTTACGATTAAATTACGGCATCTCCCATTTAGAGTAACTTCAACGGGTACGCATGTCTCTTTGTCGGTTAAATCTTCTCTGATGTACGTGGATGCAGCGATTTGCTTGAGTTCATAGGGATTAGTCGAGCGAACAGTTTGAATACCCATGTTAATTATCTAAGAAAAAAAAAAAGGGCACGGTCATGCCGAATAGATGATGTCCGACAATGTTTACCAAAATTGTTAATGACACTTAAATTCGGGGAAAATTGTCAAAAAAGTCCTAAACCTATTGCATTTTTGCCAATTCAATACTAAACCTTTCAATTTTGCCAATTCAGTCCTAAACATTTTCATTTCTTGCCAATTCAGTCCATCCAACCAATTTTGACCGGCCGGCGCCGGCCGTCAGGCCAACGCTAACGTGGCAATTTTTTAATTTTTTTTCTTTTTTTTTTCTTCTACACTTCTTCCTCTCTGGCCGGTCCGGCAACCGGCCAAAGGCGTGGGCTAGCGAGGCCTCACTGGCCTCTGGCGAAGCTCACCCCACCCGCTGCCTGGGCGAGATTGAGGTCAACCTCGCTGTCGCTGGGAGAGGTGGAACCCAGCGATGGCAAGGTCGGCCAGCCATGGCAAGGCCAACCTGCGACGACGCTGGCCGGCCTCACCTTGGCTGGGCGAGGCCAACTTGCCATCGCTGGGCGAGGTGGAACCCAGCGACAGCGAGGTCGGCCTCGGCCAGCCGTGGCGAGGCCAACCTGCAACGGCGCTGGCCGGCCTCGCCTTGGCTGGGCAAGGCCGACCTCATCGTCGTTGGACGAGGTCGGCCTCGATCTCGCCTAGGCAACGGCGGGCGAGCTCGCCCTCACCAGTGGCCGGCGAGGCCAACCTCACCAATCGTCGGTCGCCAGACTGGCTAGAGAGGAAGAAGTGCAGAAGAAAAAAAAGAAAACAATATTTAAAAATTCAAAAAAAAATTTAAAATTGCCACATCAGCGTTGGCTGGACGGTTGGCGGCCGCGCCAACACTGACCGGCCAAAATTGGCCGGATAGACTGACCTGGCAAGAAGTGAAAAGGTTTAGGACTGAATTGATAAAATTGAAAAGTTTAGGACTGAATTGGCAAAAGTGCTATAGGTTTAGGACTTTTTTGACAATTTTCCCCTTAAATTCGTTTTTGAACAACTCATGCATAATATGGTTAGCTTACTCGTTTATTTGGGATGCAACACAAATAGTGAATTGATCTTAGGATCCATTTGTTTCCCGAAAAATGAGTAATTTGGAAAATATTTTCCTAAATATGATCGCTTGTTTCTCTTAAAATAATTAGTTAATAAAAAAATATTTTCATCATTGACAATATAGTATGCATGAACACTTTCGTGAACGATAAAAATATTTTACGTTCAATCATTTTCTAAGTAATATAAGTGATCATTTAGAAAAAAGTTTTTCAAATCATTCATTTTCCGCGAAACAAACGGATCCTTATTTTCTTAGTAGTTCTAGGATTCGTGAGAGAAGGACATTAGAGATTCCGAAGCTATCGTGCGCAGAACAATTTGATTCAAAAAATTTATAATGGAGTATTTAGGTTTCATAACTTTTTTTAAGACGACCCAATTCATCATACATTTAGCTCGCGGGTAAAAAAAAAACATTGTAATTTTTTAATGACATATCTCCTATGTTAGTTTTTAATGGGCTGGGCTTAACCCAAGCCCAGCCCATTCTATTTGGTAGTTCCCTGGAGGGAACAGTTGCATGAGAAGACAAACTTCTCCTTCGCACTCGATGCATTTTGTGCATGTTTGCCAAAGGTGTGCTCGGTTGTGGGTGAGCGCGCTTGACCGTGAAAAAGCACATTAAAAGAGAAGAAAATGAGATAGTGGTCGTGCGTGTCGGTGCCGAGAAAAAGAGTAGATACTCTCCAAAAATTGCAAAAGCAAGTGTTCTTTGAGCTCAAGGGGCATATTTGGTCGAGAACATATGGGTGCTAGTCCGAGCGCGCGATTATACTCTCGACTGGCGCGGATAAACTAAATGGCATCAGAGTACACCAATTGGTATCAGAGAACATATGGGTGTTAGTCTCGGATTTTGGGATTTGACGTACAATTGACAAAACCCAAACATTGGTATTAGAGCACACCGATTGTTTCTCATGCTTCTTGGTCATTAAAATGCACCCCGTATATGACACTTTTAAGAATAAAATAAATGGCATGTTCCAAAAGGGGTCTTATTTTCGTTCGATTTTCACACATATGATGTGGCCGATATGCCCTTAAATGATCATGGAATGTTTGAGATACTTTGGCCGGACGGTTTATATAAAAAAAAAAATCGGACCCCAAAGTTGAAATGGGGCAAGGTGGGGGACCAGGGTCTCTCGGCCCCGCACCGCCCTGCCCCGCCCCGCCCTGTCCCGCTGCCGTTGCTATCTCCTACAGCGGTGGTCCACCGTCCACAAGACGGAATCAAATGCATGCATATAATTCACACACAACCTACATATAATATGAAATACAAGGATCTCCCACAAATTGCATGTCGGCGAGGGCGCTGCCATTCGTTTTGGTGCCTCCCATCCATACAGACCAACGCGGTTGCCCGAAATGCGTCGCGAATCATTAGCTGGACATTAACTTAGTACCGCACTCGCTTTGTCTTCTTTTTGCGCCCTTTTGGTTCGAAGTCAAACTGTGGCATTTTTTTTGAATTGTGCATGAGCTGGACGAGATGAATGATTGTAAATAATGCAATCCACGAAACCCTAAAACCGTGTCCGTGCCACAAGCCCTTTTGGGCAAAGGAGATTCGAGTGAAAAAGCATGTTGTGAGAAAGGTGAATGCAGTAGCTTTGATTAGCGGGATAATTGACCCAAAAAGTCTTAAATTTATTATATGGTGGCCGATTCGGTCCTTAAACCTTTCGATTGTGATGATTTAGTCCTGGACCTTTTGATGATTTTGCCAATTCAGTCTTAAATATTTCTTTATGCTAATTTAGTCCTAATTTTTTTTAAGATTTACCGATTTCATCCTGAACCTATTGTTTGGATGTTTGGCCAGAAGGACTACATTGATAAATCGTCGTCAAAAGGTTTAAGACTAAATTAGCAAACCATCAAAAGGTTTATGACCAAATTGACAGATCGTCAAAAGATTTAAGATGAAATTGGCACAATTGAAAAATTTAGGACTGAATTAGCCTCCGCAAAATATGTTTATGATTTTTTGAACAATTTTCCAATCGATGGTCGTATTGTTCATTGATCTCAATTTCCAAGTTTCTAGATTTTTCACTTCGGAGGAATTGGTCAAAAAAGAGAGAGAGACAGACAGAGAGAGAGAAGAGTTAATTATTAGGGTAGAAAGTTTTAATCTGGAGAAAGGTAAAAGAAATGTTTTGGGGGTTCACCTAATCTCCTAGCTAAGACCCTTTCGCTACGCGTGTCGAAAGATAAATAAACATAAATAAAAGACAGAAGGAAGAAGCTGACTTTTCGTAAGTCACATGATAATGACCAAGTCTAGAAGCTTTGGAGACAAAAGCTACGAAAGCACGGTTCGAATTTGAATTTTCGAAACCGTTCTTGTTTTTTCAAAATAATTTATTATATTAGAGAGCTGACCAGCATGCTGCTAGTCTTTAGTTTCTTCTATTTTTTTCTAAAAGTCGGAACATTTTGAAATAATGGGTTGTACAGTGATGAACGGATCTATGTAATGTACGAATCAAGTACGTATGGTTCCTGCTTAACTTAATAGAAAATCCATATGTGTAAGCCAATCTTGCATTGGAAAAGAGAAAGGATATTTATAACTTAATCACTTCGGACAAACAATCAAGAAAATAAGGCCGAAAATCATGAGAAATTCGAAGAATATATTAAAGAAACACGATTGTCAAAATTCAATCCGTTGTTGATGGCCCCAGTTCTCACATTCCAGCCACCGACAGACCATGCCGGTGCACAAAAGAGGAACCAATAGCTCGAGAAATTAAACCACATACGTAAATTTCATACGCTTTTACATGCTTTCATAAAAGCAAAGTTCTTAGCCTCGTCTTCTTCACATTGCTGGAAATTAATTTGGAAGTCAAAACTAATCGTAGAGATATCTCTCTAATTTTTTCCCAATCAATGGTATCTTACACTTACATATATAATGATAAAAACCATAGAAGTTATCTTACACTTACATAGATCAAAGAGAGAGCGCAACACATTCTTGATTAACTTTCCCCTATAAATTAGACCACCAGTAACAATTGAGAAGTGTATAACATATACCAGACGAAAAAAGATACAATATAACATAATTCTGTGTTCTGGCAATATCACCATTATCTTTACTAAATGAATAGAATATAAAACTGTTGTTACACTGTCCAAATCCAGTGGATTTTGAAGTTAGCTAAAATTTGAATTGCTTTGAATCAGTCAAATCCATGTTTGATCAAGTCTTATGGCCTAGATTCGAATCAACACACTTACCCTGCAAGTTCCCTTGGGATCATCCCTAGGAGCACATACATGTGTCTTCTATAATTACCTGTTGTGTGGGATACGAAGATTACCACACCATATACGAATTAGCCCGGTACTTGAAAAATGTTAAACACTCCATAAATATATACAAAAAAAAAAATATTCGTGTTTATTTAACTGGCTTATCTCCAAAATAGTAGTGATCTAGCTTTTTGAGGGAAAATTACCCAATCAGTCCTAGATTTATTGTGCAAATGCCAATTCAATCCTAAATTTTTTAATTTTTGCCAATATAGTTCTAAACATTTGCACAAAATTTCAATGGAATCCTTCTGATCGATTTTCGCAAAAATCACTGACGTGACGGTTCAGTCATTTCTAGTCATCATATGTGACACATTGCCACGTCAGCGATTTCCGGCAAAACTTGACTGGAAGGATTACATTGAAATTTCGCGAAAAAGTTTAGGGCTCAATCGTCAAAGTTAAAAAGTTTATTATTGAATCAACATCTGTATAATAGGTTTAGGGCTAATTAGACAATTTCCCCAGCTTTTTCGTGTTCTTGCAATTTCTTCCCCTATATTCATTGTCTAGTCTAGCCTTCTTACTTTGTTGATTTATATATGCAAATCCTTCCATCACTAACACCTTCCAATTGCTAGAATGATATGACTAACTAGGAGCACATGAAACAAATTGTAATAAATTTAAAAACAAAAGGGAGAAACTCAAGGTAGAGAAATAGAAAGAGGGTCGGGGACTAGTTGAGGGTAGCAGGCCCCAGCCAAATCCTTCATGCAAATTTTCACTTGAGGATCAATCCAACCTCCTATTTGTCGATGATAAGGATAGTGGTCCTTACCTCACCGACTCCCTACTTCCGTTCTTTATTCTTCCCTCTTTTTTGTCCTATTTTGCTAATGTAGTGTCCAATTGGCACTTTGGCAATCCCACATGACAAACCATGGCCTAAAATCATAGCTACGCATAGGGTTGATGGTGACTCATGTTGCAACGCGTTGGACACCAAGAGGATAGCAAAACCCTAGCTCCATCCCGCAAATAATCTTCAACTAAGGATCAACTGGCTCTCGCCATTGTCAATGACAGAAGATGTAAGACAAGTTTTTCTTCTTGTCAAAGATAAGAAAAGAGCAGCAGGTAGGCGATGTGTTTCCGCATCCGATTCCCGGCCTTTGAGAGAGTTGACGACTCGCATTGAGCCGTTGGATAGTACTTGTGAGGGTAGCAAACCCTGGCTCGATTCGATTTTTTCTACTTCACCAATGCGACCTCTCGTTAACGCCATGACGATTCCATGTGGCCAACCCTAGCTCCACCATAGCTACCCGACCATCGTCAAGACCTGGCAACTCGTATTGTGTCACTGAACACTAGTGAAGATGGTGAACCCTAGCTCAATCCCCTCCAACAATTATGGTTGGGTCGATGATAAGGGAAGTGGATCCTTATCTCGATAATGTGGCGTCGTTGACACCACGGCAATCCAAAGATGCCATGTCAGTAATTTGACATTGCTAATAACGGTCGTGATGGAGAGACTTAACCATGTAGAAAAGTAGGCAAAATTGTAGAAACACCAAAAATTAGGAGACTAATTATCTAGAACAAGAGATTACCAATGACATATTCAAAATTTTTAGTTTTTTAAGTCCATGGAGAGGTTTCCGTTATCAGCATAAGACGCAAGAAGTCAGCAAACCGATAACATGAGCTGTCTACTTGTTCCCATTTCCAAATGCTTCTATCGTCTCAAAATTGAAGGCCAGAATCAATCTCCAACATGAAGTTCACATGATACGCTCGCAACAAAGACAGGTTCACATGAAGGATGCTCAATTCATGATCACAAACAAAATTAAGGCAACGTACGATGAGAAAAATATTATTTCCATGATCAAATGATATAAACTTACGCAGCTAAAGATTCTCAAAGTTTTAGAACCAAGAACTGACCTAGCGAGCAGGGTTCTTGCACTAATGAATTCTGATCCCTTTTCAGTGAAACATAATCCAACGATAGTTGTTCATACTAAACTTTTGAAACCAAAGAACTGATCTAGCGGGAAAGAAACAATACACATCATAAAGTCTCCAGTTATACTCTTTCTAGGCACTATTTTTGGAGCCACACCACGTAAAACTCGATTCCGAAACAAATCCAGACATCAACATCTACAACTGATAGCAGTTTTTTCATGCGTGTATACTTCAATCATACACTGGTTAAGGTGGTGATTTTTACTCCTACCTTTATATATATAGTTTTATAGCAACTATCAAAGTTTCAAGTTAAAACAAAATATGGATACATTGCTTGGTTTCCAAGCTTCTCCTTTCTCTTTTATATCATCATAAAAAAGACCTTGGCCATATGGGTTCAAATTAGTAGGTTTAACAAGTTATTTCTTTTGTATTTAGTGTCATCTACGGCTATCTATCTATTTAATCATTACCTTAATCTTATAAAATTGCCTATTTGAATAACATATTGACAATACATGAGCTCTATTTTCTGGAGGAACTGAGCGGCTACATGGAAATGCATGCAAAAAAAAAATATCAGAGAGAGAGAGAGAGAGAGAGAGAGAGAGAGAGAGAGAGAGAGAGAGAGAGAGAGAGAGAGAGAGAGATTCTTTCATAGATTTGATGAGAAAATGGAAGCTCTAGCTTGTGTACTAAACAAAGAAGCCTCATTGAGGCAAAAACAACAGGAAACAGTATGCAAAGCCATATGTTTCGCTTCAATTTTGATCTCCTAGATTTGAGAGTTGTGGAGTAGGAAGACACACCTCATGGGGAAGCTTCTTCTTCATCATAATCTCCATAATTATGAAGAGAGGGAAGAGAGAGAGAGAGAGAGAGTTACATGTTGTGATCTTCTCTTCTAAGCTTGTTGAGAAGTGCTGTGATAAGAGCATCCCTCTTCTCAGCCCTAGCCTCCTCTCTCATCCTCCTCTGCTCTTCCCTCTCTCTCCACCTCCTGTCCATCATTATCCTCTCATTCTCTAGAACCTCCATTGCCTGCCTCCACTCCATCTCCTTCACCCTTCTCTCGCTCTCCCGCACTTCATACGCCTCCCTCCACTCCGCCTCCATCCGTGCCTGTTGCTTCATGAACTCCTCCAATATCTTCCTCACTTCGCTGCTGCTTCCACTACTGCTGTTGCTCGTGCCAGTGTTGCCCTTGGCCTTCTTCTTCTTTTTTCCCTTCTCGCCCTCACTGTCCTCATCATCACCATCGTCATCAGAAGACAACTGGGAAGAAGATGCTTTCTTGCTCTTCGAGGTGCTTCCCCCACCGCTGCCTCCTTCTGCTTCGGCCCACAGCATTCTTTGCATCCTCGCCGCAAAAATCGCTTGCATCTCATTGTAAAATGGGAATTGCTGCCTCATAGCTTCTGGTTCGATCGTCTCGCAACCCTAAAAATGAATCAAATTATATTTTTATCCATGAGAAGAAGCGCACCCATTATCTGCAATAAAGAACTATCACTATATGTAAACAGGTGTGCTCTGCTAATTTCGAGTTTTGGGATTTGGCTATCGGTCTTTGGGGATCGACAAATGTTTCTTTCTTGAATGATGCACATCTATGTAAACCTTGCTATGGACACTTACTTTTTGATAAAAGTCATATTAGAACTTGGTGACAATAAAGGAACATCCTTATAAGGGCAATGAACGAGGAAACCAACTAGTACCGACAAATCTTTAGCAAAAAAAAAAAATAGTACTGACGAATCTTGAAAGGGATTCATTTGCGAGTACAAGCTAGAGCCGAGTCCTTGGACGTACCTTATATCGAGTGACGAGGTTCTTCCACTTGCACTTGCACTGCTCGGCGCTCCGGTTGTAGCCCTTCTCCCTCATCCGGGTCGATATGACCTCCCAGAGGAGCTTGTTCCGCTTCGTCTCCATGAAGCTCCGGTCGAGCTCGGCCCGTATCATCAAGAACTCCTTTGTCTCCTGGACGCTCCATTGCGGGAACCTATCGCCGCCCGCTTCCACGCTAACGCTTATCTGCTGCTGCTGCAGTGACGGCCGATGCTGCTGCTGCTGAAGATGTTGCTGATGGTGAAGATGATGGGGGAAGTGCCCTTCCATATTAATAGGGCAAGAATCTAGGGGGGGTGATGAGAATGCTTGCACCGGAAGGATGGAATTGGCGCTGAGGAGAGAGAAAGAGAAAGAGAAAAAGAATGAGAAGAGACGTGGAAACAGAGATTTTATACGGGGGCGGGTGTGAAAGGGCCGGTGTGAAACGTCAAAGGGCGAGAAACGTCGGGTCTTGGCTTGGGGCTCGGGTTTCAATCTCTGCTTAGGTGTCAAGGAGAGCGCCCTTAATATTTTTCGTCCTGATTTCAGACAGCGACTGGCAAATCTCTCTCTCTTTCTCTGTCTACCATTTCCTGCGGAGGAAAAGTTAAACCAGATGGAACGTTACTTTTAGTGGCCAAAAAGACTAACATAAACATGATTACTCGAGCATAATCCATGGTCACAACAAGGATTTACGCAAATACCATCATCATGCGCGGATGCTAAGCGTGGGGATCCATTCATACGACACGTCGCCCGGTCCACGGGCGGCCACAAAGTTTCTTCAGCATTCACAGGCAGAGCGACCGGACCGGTCCGAGAAAACAACGTATCCTTCTTTATATACGTCACCCGTGAATTGAATTAAATTAGCCCTAGTATATATTGGGTCTACAGCGGTCTATTGGAATATGAAGTGGGGTTAATCAAGTTGGTTGCAATTAATTAAGCATCTTATAAAGGGGAAAAGAAAATTGGGTGTCCAGGGTCAGATCTCTTTCTTATCTCTCTCGACCCTTTTTTCAAGGAGTCTTCATCTGTCTACGCGCAAACTCTCTCTCTCCCTCTTTCTCTCTCTACTTTTGAGTGCATTTTGCATACCCATTTGTTCCCATTTCGTAAACGCGACGTCATGCTTACGAGGGGAGGGAGGGGGGGATGCATCCTCTGCGACTGGGGACATCGTAGTTGAGTTCATATTTATATTACATAAGGTATCTTCTCATGTGATTCACTATGGTCGACCGCTACATGAATTGCGCTATGCTATGATTATTGAGGTAATGGGTGCGTTTGTTTGAGCGAGAGGATTTTCCCAGGGGGCGAGTTGTCTGGACTTTCGAGCACGTCTGGTTTGCCGAGAAGGAATGGTCGGGGGAAAGCCATTTAGGGTCAAAGAGAATGCGCATGCTTAAGGATAGGAAAACGGATTCCCGAGCCTGAAAAGAGGGAAAATGTTTTCCTGAAGAGTTGATATGGCAAGGGCCGCCTCGCCCGTGGCCGGCGGGCCACGAAGGCCCTCGCTCGCGGCCGACGAGGCCGTGATGATCTTGCCTAGGGCCTCCGTGGCCTCGCTGGCAAAGAAAAAAACACAAAAAAAAACGAAGTAAAGAAAAAATTTAAAAAAAAATCGAAAATATTATTAAAAAGTTATCCATTTAGCACCGACCGTGCCACGTCGGTCGTACCGCGTAAGACGGCAAGCGTTCATGTTAGCGATTTTTGGCGAAAATTGATCAGATGAACTGAATTTGCAAAACCTAAAAATGTTTAGAACTGATTTGGCAATATTAAAAGGTTTGAGACTGAATTGGCAAAGGTGCAATAGATTTATGACTTTTTGGACAACTTTTCCAATGAAGTTTTTCCCGAAACAAACACGTTTTATATTACTATCTCGAGAAACAATTGCGACAACATCGGTCCTACTAAAGAACTCTTTCATACCGAGAATGCAACTCGCTGGTCCCCTATATTATATCTAAAGTGAGTGACTTATGTAAAATTGTCATCTTTGCAATATTGGTCGACCAAACAAAAATCTCATATAATGGTTTCTAGGGCATGTAGATTTTGTTAGTCTTTATAGAAAATGAATTATTAGGTGATTTGATAAACTTTAATATGTTGGATTTTTAAATAAGTGGGTTGTATTCAAAGTTCCAATCGGAAGTTTCACTACTTGTACATGATTTTGTAAGTCACTTTTTAACCATGGTTTCTCTCTTTACACATATAACTTATGAATTTTTAAAAGTAATGCGGTCTAACGTATGAACGATTGTTGACATTTATAGTAATTTGGAGTTAAACAATGGTTAATTGTTCATGAATCGATAACACTCGAGTCACTCTTATTATTGAAGTCAAGTGCGCAACCGTTTAATTTGTTCTTAAAATTATGCACTCCCTTTTTCTAACCTTTTAAGACAAACGGTTGCACAGGTAACTCTAAGCTAGGTGCAATCATTTCGATTCTTGTCAAGCTCTTTCATCTCTTTATTGGTAACATTTTTTTTAACTTTTTTGTTAAATAGAACTAGGGGCGGTAATTTCTGATCCAATAAAATAACACGACAGAAGATTAGCGAGTTTGAATTTATGATAATCATGTTCATCCTATATGATGATCGTGTCAACTTACTTCAGGCGATTAATATGTATCGTACTCGATCGGAATTCAAATAATTATATGGACTGGTATGAATTCATCATATTTAACTCGAAATTGACCCGTCTGGTCCTTTTAATAAATGGATCATGTAAATAAGACCAATGATTATATGACTCACATTGACCAATATAACTTAAATTAGTTATTAATTAGTACTACTGAATATTGACACTTACCGTTCTTGATACTTCATGCAGGTGTTAACTCTAAGGGTATGTTTGGTAACAATTCTGTTTCCGAAAACAATTTCTGTTCAGAAATAATTTTTTTTTATTCTATTCCTGGAAATAATTTCTAAACATTTGAAAACGTTTGGTAACTGTCCAAAATTTTTATTCCTGGAATAGAAAATACAGAAATGCGTTTAGTAACAGCACAAAAATTCTTTTTATTAATAATATTTTAAAATTTTTAAAATTTCTTATCTTTTTTTCTTTTTTTATTTTCTTTTTTTCTTCTTCTCCTTCCTTGGCCCATGGCCAGGTCGCTGGTGCCGGTCACAGGCTAGGGCCGGCGAGGGCCACCCTCGCAGCATGGGCAAGGGCAAGGGTCGCCCTTGTCGGATCTGGCGAGGGCTGGACACTCGCCGCCACTCTCGCCAAATCCGGTAAGGGCGGCTCACAGCCTGGGCGAGGGCCGCCCTCGCCAAATCTAGCAAGGACGCTCGCGGCCCATCCCTCACCTTCGCCGGCCCTGGCCTATCGTCAATCGCCGGTCATCGGCCATAGGCTAGGAAAGAAGAAGAAGAAGAAGAAAATTTATTTTCCATTTCTGATTCTTGTTCCCAGAATCAAGAATCAACTTTTTTTTTATTCTTGATTCTGTTCCAAAACTGATTATGGAAACAAATTTATGCCCGGGAACAAAAAAATTTACAAAAAAGATTTCTGTTCTTTTTTTGTTCCCGGGAATAAAAGAATAGAATCAGGCACTATTTGGCCGGTTACCAAACAGGCCCTAAATATCTTTTCTAGATTATTCTCCCATAACTTGAAACAAAAAGAACTAAGTTCATGATTGAATCTTTACTACTACAATTTTTCATTTAATGTAGATAAATCTATTGACTTATTAAATACATCATTTCAAAATAAAATCTATAGAACCTTGAACATAATTCTTTTTCATTGCTTAATTTCTTTTTTCCCTAAATCCATAAAAATTCATTTTATCTCAACAAAGCTAGTTGAAATGTTGAGGTCATGTTTGGGTTGTCTAGATCTCAGTTTGATCCATTTAGTTAAACGAATTTTGCTAGTCGAAACAGGAAAAAATAGTCCTAAAATTATTGTAAGGATTTAAATTCAATTCTAAACATTTCAATTAAACTGATTTAGTTCTAAACTTTTGAGTGAAACCGCAATCAAGTTCTCACAACCAATTCTCGCCTAAAATTGATGAAATGACGGTCCAATCATCGCTGGTCGTCTTGCATGACCCGACCAGCAATTTGACATGGATAAATTTACTCAAACAATGCCGTGTTGCATAATTTTTGACTTTTTTTAGCCTAAACATGAGGTTGCGACGCCATGGGCGCCTCATATCTAGTCATGGCCACGGGCCGGTTTCGGCCCGGAACCGGCCCGGAACAGGCCCGGTCAAACCCGGGCCCGGCTTGTTGACCAGGCCCACGGTTCGGAACCGGAATCGGCCCGTGGCCTACGGGCTCGATTCAGGTTCCAGCAATTTTGGAACCGGCCTGGAACCGCCGGTTCCAAAAAAAAAATTAAAAATTTTAAATAAATAAATTAAAAAAAAAAAACCTGCAACAGGGCCTGCAGACGTGCAGGCCCTGCTGCGGCCCGTTGCCAAGGCAGCCTTTGCAGGCTGCCTTGGAAACGGGCAAAAATAAAATAAAAATAATAATAATAAAAAGAAAATTAAAAAGATAACCGGAACTTCTCCCGCTCTCTCCCGCTCTCTAGCCTCTACTGTAACTGATGTGGCGCGGATGCGGCGCCGATGGAGCTAATCCCCGGCGGCGGCGTCGGCGACGGAGGAGCTGCGAGCGCTGCCCGGTCGATTGCCGTCGCGATGCGCGAATGCGAGGAGCCTTTGAGAGACCGAGACGACGCCCAGGTCTGGAAGTCCTTCCCTCCCTCCCTCTCTCTCTCTCCAGAGTCCAAACCACAACGAACTGAACGAAGCATCGAAACTCAGGAGCGCGCGAGCGTGAGAGAATCCACGGCAGCTCCGCCGGCGATGTGACGATCCGGCCAGCGGGAAAGAGAGCGCGCGAGGGAGGAGCAGCAGAAGAAGAAGATCCGACGTGCCGTCCCGCCGCCGGATTCGATGCACCCGTACAATCGGCTCCCGAGCAGCGGACACTCCAGGTTCGGAACCGGCCGAAACCGGCAGGAACCGGAACCTGAACCGGCCCGGAACCGGCCGGTTCCGGTTCATACATGGCCACGAACCGGAACCGCCGGTTCCGAAACCGTGGCCATGTCTACTCATATCAACCCAACAAGGCACAACGACACACCACTATTTGTGTGTGTGTGTGGTGAGAGAGAGAGAGAGAGAGAGAGAGTTGAGGATGCAGAGATTCGGGGGCAAGTACAAGTTCCACAGTTGCCCTTCGTGGCAGCAGGCCCGTCCCACGAAGGGCGAGCCCCAAAGGCCAAGGCAGCGGGCGGCATCAACAGCGAAGAGGCTGAACCAAGGTGGGCAGGTTGGTGCTCATAAGGCAACCGGGTCAGCGTTCGTTCGCCGCCGGGTGAGAGAAAATCGATCAGGCTATTTCAAGAAATGGAAAAATGGCAAATCGCACATAATTTCGATTGCGACGGAGGTGCCAAAAACATGCTTTCAAAAAAAACAGAGATACATAAGCGATATCCAAGCGAAAAGCGACACATAATCTTTTCATATTCCGCCCCACCCCCCACACAATTTTATAAAACGCAAGCCATCATCATACCTCGAGCATCCCTAATCTAATCAAATCAAATCAAACCCCACTATTCTTTCTTTCTTTCTTTCTTTCTTTCTTTCCGGTCGTTTCGGTTCAAACCGTGTGAAGTTGACACAAGAAAAGAAAAAGAAAAAGAAAGAGAGAGCAAGCTCTGGCTGCCCTTTGTTTTTATCTTTCTTGGTACGTCGTGGTGGGGGTGGCGGTGGGAATGCTGCTATAAAAAAAAACCTTTTGTTGCATGGAGACATCGGGATCGAAGCGAGTGAAAGAGAAGGGGAAAGCCGCGGGGGGGGGGGGGGGTTGGCGGGGTGGCTCGTGCGTTGTGGGGCCGTCCATCTCTTTACGCGGTTGTTCTCGCCGTCGTGGTCCCCACTTGTGATCGCCATTCCCCCCAGCCGTCTCTTCCCACGTGGCCCCTCGTGCAGACCGTGTCTCTGGGCCCCCACCGGTCCAACGTTTTCACACCTGGGTGGTGGGCCCAAACCTATCTTTCGTTCCATTGTTTTGCTTGTGAGCTCGCGGTTCCTTCCCCCTCTCTCTCTCTCTCTTCTCTTCTCGTGAACTGCTGTCGATGATGGAGGACTTAGGGTTTTGATCTATGCGGAGTGGAGCTGGAGATGATCTTTCGAGAGGCGATCCTTGATTCGAACGCCGGCCCGGGGTCGCCGGTGTCGCCGCACGCCGCATGATGTATCGGTCGTGTTCGCATGCATAATCTTCGTTCGATATTACTCGATTTAACTCGGAAAAAAGACACAGGAGAAAATGGTGCTTGCAAACACAGTTTTGAGTTCTTAATTGTCCGTGATGCGTTGTTTCTCGATGAGTTTGAGATTGACACGCGTCCCTGGAATTCAGAGATGGAATTACTTTTGATTTTCTAGATGCTTTTATAATTGTCAACGCATGTCACTTTCTCAATAAGTGCGAGGATCGTATATTTTCATCCACAACGTGAATATTGTTAAATTTTTTTTGGTCGAAAGAATATTGTTAATTGACTTGTTCTATTTTGCTAATTTGAGAACCCAAAGAAAATTCACCCTCAACTTTTCAACCTTAAATTCCAGGAAACTCCCTTGGAGAATTATAACTTTGTAATATATAAGATGGATTAAGTACAGATTTAGTCCTTAAAGTCTTAGCATTTGGGCAATTTGGTTCTTTGAATTTTATTTTGTTCGATTAAGTCCTCTAATTTTTTTGGATTTCTACGATTTAGTCATCTAAGTTTTATTTTGTGCAATAAAATCCTCTAACTTTCTCAATTTGTACAATAAAATTCCTTGTTCAACAACTATAACTTAACTATCAATTTGATTAATGCCGCGGCATTGCTTATGTGACAGAAAATGACACGCGATGCTAATTTGTTGCCAAATGAGCAGAAAACAAAGGGAAAAATAAGAAAATAGAAATCATATTTTACAATATTAGTTATAGTGGGTAACAATGCACTTGATTGACAAATCAAGAAAGTTAGAAGATTTGATTGCAAAAACAAAACTTAGAGGACCTGTGCCGTGTGTGTATACGGCTTAAGTTTTTAGAGTAAGGGTTTGTTAGCGGTCCCACACAATTTTACACGATATTAGAGTGAGAGGTTCCTAGTTTAAATCTTTCAAAACCCTTATTTGTCTCCTTTATTATACATTTTTGCACTTCAATCTCAAGCCAAAGTTCAGTCCTCTCCAAATCTGCTTAGTTACTTATTTTACAAATACTATCTCTGTAAAAAGAATAAGTAAATCCATAATTTTATTATTTCCACATATTATATTCTATCCCATGAAAACCTTCCTAAAAAGATTGCGGATATTAAATTGGGATAATGACACAAATGATCCTTAAATTTTGCCCTAATGTACAATATGGTCCATGAAGCTTTAATTTTGGAGAATGTGGTCCATGAACTTTACTCCAATGTGTAATGTGGTTTCTAAACTTTTAATTTGTTCAATATGGTTTCTGAACTTTTGGTACATATTCAATTTAGTCTCTGAACTATACAAAAATATTCGATATTGTCCTTTCATTAGTTCAAGTTCAGGTTGTCTATACATGGACCACATTAAACAATTTGAAAATTCAAGGATCATATTGCATATTAGAGTAAATTTAGAGATCATTTGTATCCCCTATTAAATTCCACTTACAAAGAGATCGTTTTGATTTCTCCAATTCAATTGTCCACACGTCAATCTTCATATCATATACCTTGCAGAAATCAAAATAACAAAAATATATAAACTTTTGAAGATTTCCCATATCTTTTTTTTCATTTGGAAATAAAATTCTTTTTATAATGCTAAAATAGACAAAATAGGAACACAGTCGCAGCACATGTCTTGGCCTATGTGATAAGATGGTCCCGAATTACGATGACAAAATCTAAATTTCGAAAGGACGGACCGATTGACTAATTTGTACTGCCCTCTTTTTCGTTTCTTTTATAATAGCTGAGGGAGAAGAAGGTGGCATAGAATTATTCCAAATCGTTGACCATATAATACTGAAATTCCGTTTGTTGAGACTCGAGACCCATATGTGAACAAGAAATCCGAGATTTGACCTGCTCTATTTTGCCTTTCTAAACGGAAGTCTCGAGGGAGGAAAAAAAGAATGATGCGTTCGCCTTCCATGCGTTGGCGAGGTCTCGCTGAGCAATTGGGACGTCCAACTCGCAAAATCTCGTGCGTTGGAATATGTTTTGTTTCTTTCCTCCTACATTTCCGTGGTTGGAATGATTCCATTTGAGATCTTACGGAAGAAACCCTAAAGTTGGTAATTAAGCTCGGGGTAACAAGGAGACGGCCGTTGTTGGATTGACCTTATGGCAAGGGTGTAGCTATGCTTTTGGCTTGGGAATCAATGGGTGTGAGTTCGATTTGATCGCTTTGAGAGTCATGACGGTGGATTGCTGTACTAATTCCCTTCCGAATAGCCAGCAAATTACGATCGTACTGCTGAATTAATCGAATAAAAAAAGACAAAAGAGAAGATATCTATAGCCTAGGCACTGGCTTATTATGAGGATTAAGCAAGAGAATTGACATTTCCTCTAAATAAATTGAGTATCGGGGCTCTGGGTTGAAGCGGAGGGATGTGTTGCACCGATACGCAGTGGTTGGAAATTCAAATTGAGATTCATCGGTGTAGGAGAAATCTGATGTTAAAATAAAGGAGAGGCGACTCGCCAGTAAACTCGCACGTGAGGAGAGATTGGTAAGCGCACATGTGAAGTGTGAATACAAAGAAGAATCCCACATGCATTATCAATGCAAATTTGACATATACATCAATGAGTTCAAAGTCCCTATTGTATTTCTCCAGCATTATGCAGGTATTAGACTTCCACGATAGTCGCTCCACAACATGTTCACACCTAATTAATGCAGTAGATCTTCAGACAAAGTGGATCATATTACATTTATACCATCTCAAGAAACTAGTCATTATCTTTGGATTATGGTATTCAATTAAGAGATAACCTCACCAAGAAAGAGAGAGTCGAAGCTCCAACATGAGTGTCTACGGTTTATGCATTTATATTGTAGTGATGGCTGGCTCCATATATGCATTCATTATTTTAACTTGTCGATGCATGTACGCCTTGCCCCCTTAATTCCCCCTGAATCTCTTTCTTCCCTAGGAGGTGGGAATACCCTATTGCTGCTTTACATCCTAAGGATTTTGAGGTCCGGACGAGACACAGGATGAAGCATTTTAAGGTCTTACTTAGGACCAAGGTGCAGATATATCTTATGTAAGTTATAATTTTGTAGGGAACTTTCACTAATGGTCGCATTATTCTGGGGGTACTTACATTTCTATCACTTTATTTTAATTTCATTCATGTAGAATACTGAATTTTAGGGTAAACTTTCGCCCACCTTGACTAAAATTAGGTGGTATTGCAATCAAGTCACTGAACATTGATTTCGATAAACTAATTTACTGAACTTTAGATTTTTTTTTTTGGCAATTCATACACTTTGATTGGAATTGAGCTAATTTTCTAGGCAAATGCCAACACGGTGGATGTGTGCGCTGATATAACGTCAACACTTGCGCCATATCAGTCCTAATAGAAAAATGGAAAAGGGTAAAAAAGGCTCCAACCTTCTTGCATAATTCCATCTTCAATGGAGGGTTGCTAACCCTTCACCCGTGACCGTAGAGGTTTGCACAACCCTCTACAAATAAATGGCAGAGAGTCACTCGACACTCTTAGTCATGGGCAAAGGGTCACGCAACCCTCCACCACCATCGCACAGGGTCGTCGCCACAGTAGTCGAGACTCGCGACCGTCTCTATCGCCACAATAAAGGGCGGCGTAGCTCTCTATGATAGTTGCAAAGAGCAATTGAACCTCTACCATTGAGAGCAGAGGGCCGACAACCCTAAGCTGGAGGTGGTAGACGGTTGCGACCCTTTGCTCCTTTTTTTTAACTTATTTTTCTCTGTTAAAGTTGATATCACGTCAAGTTGGATGTCACGTTAGTACCATGTCAGCATTAGTGAAAAATTGGCCAAATTCTTATCAAAGCGCATCAATTGCAAAAATGAAAATTAAAGTTTGTAGTTTAGTATTTGAAACCAAAATTTAGTCCATAAATACCACCTAGGTTTCACGGCCTTCAATGGAAATTTGTCCTAACTTTATAGTTTATTTATGATCAAGGAAAAAGGGTTGGACGATGAGTATGATGTAATATATCATATGAATGTCCCAGCAATTGCCTATGCTGCTTTGGAGGATGAATGAATGGTTTTGGACTTTGGAGCTCCAAGTTGCATCACATCCTGCGCCACTGCGCGTGTCATGCGACTACAACATCCTCAACATTGTCAAACTTTGGTCCCCCTATGGCGCTAACATTCACATTGCAACATCGACCATTCCAATCCTAAATTCATTAAACCACCTCCTCTCTTTTTTCCCTCAACACGGGAAAGTCATCAATGTCACATCATTAAATGCCAATAGTCAAGGAACAATCTCTCGGACAGCGGCAGCGGATGGGGCAATCTCAAACCGTTTGTGTTCAGACATCACCCCTTTCGTTCATCGCCCGTTGAGGAAGGCCGTCGAAGAGCCGCCATCCACCGGACCAAACTTATGATCCCTTAGACATTCCTCATTTTTGCCTATTATCTAGAATAAATTGATGGGCTGGGCCGAACCGTGCTCAAGGAAGAAATTACTTTATCTTGGCATGCTCATTTGGCCCTTTAAGATAGGGAGGGCCAGGGAGCCACTAAACTTATGAGCCCTTGGACATTCCTAATTTTTGCTTATTATCTAGTAATTGTAACTTTAGAAGTTCTAATGACATTACTTCAAAAATCTTGCTCAAGCCCCAAATCAAGTCTATATACTTCTATTAGTAAAAGCGAGTTTTACACTATAAATCCATATGATAAAAAGCCCTTTCATTTCCGAGAGAAAATACGTGAATTCTGCTACGAAACGCACAAATTCAAGAGAAAACATTTCGAAATCTCTATCTAAGTATAAATATCTAGTTATACGTAACGTAAAATGTGGTGGGAAATATTGTGAAATTTCGAGATATATCAATTGTACAATAAAAGTGTTGGGCTTGAGCGGGCCCAGATGGATAGGGGCTTCCAAGAAGAAGAGCCTAATCGGCCGAGCTTACCCAATCCAATTTTCATTTTTTTAAAGGGTTAATACCACGAAAAATCCCAAACTGGTACACCTGTGACAATTTTACCCCGAACTATTTTTTTACCACAAAAAATCCAAAATTGGTACACTTGTGACAATTTTACCCCGAACTATTTTTTTTACCATAAAAAATCTCACACTAATACACCTTTGACAATTTTACTCCGAACTAATTTTTTGACTACCAAAAACCCCAAACCGGTATACCTGTGAAAAAATTTACACTCCGTTAGTTTTCGTTAAATTTTACAGTTAAATTACTAAATTTGATGACACGTGATGATTGACAGGTGTACCAGTTTGGGATTTTTCGTGGCCATTTCGCATCTCATCTCCCCACTGTACTGCAGTACCGTCTCCTCACCTGCTCTGCTCCCGAAGAAGGAGGAAACCGTTGCGTTTTTGAGACGAAAAAGAAGGTAAAATTCATGTAGAATCTCATCAGCTTTCTTGAAACCCTCAGGCCTGTTTCTCCATATCTAATTTTACTTTTGATCGACTGATTTGCTGCTTAAAAATGAAGGGGAATTGGGTGCAGTTTTCCGTTTAGGAATTCGGGTTTTCGTCCAATTGTTTTTTGGTAGGAGCTTTGTATGTTGATGGCGTGGTGAGTTTGCTCAACACGGAGATAGAGGATGGACACTCCGATCTGTTTGGAAATAACGAGGGCAGCACAATTCGCAGGCAGCAGAAAAACTCGTGATGTTGTAATGCAGACTACTTGCAAGGACATCACTGGTTTTTGCAGCAGAACATGCAACTCTACAACCCCCAGCTCTTGTTCTAGGAAAACTTGATGCCAAAAGGGACTGCAGGTAATTAAGTTTCCTACTAATTCCATTCATTAGCCGATTGCTTGTCACCAAAATCAACGAGAACGAGTAAAGACGTCGCTTGATTTTTTATCTTGTGTTGCAAAGTGGCAAATTCTCATATCAAACCAAATCAATCTTGCAATGTGAATGGATCATGAGAGGCATTTTCCAAAGGCGAAATCTGGTAGCAAGTTTTCAAAGGGAATCAATTAAAGAGTAGAGAGAAAGAGAAGATGAGGGAAACATGTGAACTTTTGCTGCTTATTATGTCCCTTTGCTTAAGCATATGTCGATGTTCGCTTGATGATCATTTGGCACTGCAGTACAAACCACAGTACCGATGTCCTATTGTCTGAGACTTTTTTGCTTTGGGCTGGTGATAGAACCAATAGCATTTAGCGTGCACAAAGACCATGCTGCCACGGATATCAACGGAGGTTTCTTATTGAGAACTCATGACGTGGTTCTTCAACAAGATCACAATCTTTTCTGGTAAATACAAATAGGCAATGTTGTCACGTCGCTCACCAAATTGCCATCGTAGCTATAGCTACAAAACATAATCATACAAACAAAACACTTAAAACAAGATGCACAAAGTAGGTCGATTGATTCAAGGCTTGGCTCTCTTCGGTAATGTCCTGTTATATAGGATATCAAAACACCTACTGCATAGTAAGTGAACCACTCAAGGTAATCAGATTGTTTGGTAAACGCCAGAGTCACTACTACGCAAGGGGTTTAATGAACATTTGTAGGTGGTGCTTGTTCTGCAGCATTGAAAAACTGCAGGGTTTGTTCTGCCTGCAGAGAGTAGAGAACCAATTCGTACTTTTGTGGCCCCAAAACTGAAAAGCGATATTGACCATGTACATGCAGGGGCAATATTGTCATCTGGGTTCACAGCACCAAATCATCCTATATGAAACGAAAGCAAAATAAGAACAAAGTTCCAATGAAAGGAAGCCAGGGATCATATTAATTCTCTCTTTGACCCTTTTGTTTTCTTCTTTAAATAAATGTTCTTTCTATTTCTCCATTGTCTTACCCCTGAACATTGAGTTTGATTTCTTTTGTCATTTTGGATTTATTTGGCAGCTTCAAGGATATAGAGGCACAATATGTGTGTGAAATCAACTTTTCAAGTTTGTTTAGGACTAATTATCCATAGCAGATATGTGTCTAATTATGTAGTGTTCTAGATTTTTTCACAGCATCATGTTTGGGGATATGAGTACGAAATGATGGTTTTTGCAAGGTCGTTGCGCATTGTCAAAGAGAGTCGTGTAACAAAGAAGAACGATTTATGCATATATATCTGGTTCTACCTAGCACTAGAGGTGAAGGCTTCCTTATCCACCCTTAGATAGGCCCAAATCCAGGCGATACTTGGGCATGGCAGGACGAAAGGCAAATCGACAAGTCTGGTTTCCAATAAGATTGGTACATGCATCTTCCGAAGCATCAACGGGGTCCTTTAACTATAGGGTTAATACCACCAAAAATCCTAAACTGATACATGTATGACAATTTTAGCCCGAACTTTTTTTTGACCACCAAAAACCTCAAACTGGTACACCTGTGACAATATTACCCCAAACTTTTTTTTTACCACAAAAAACCCCAAATTAGTACACCTGTAACAATTTTACTCCAAACTGGTAAACCCGTGACAAATTTACCCTAAACTATTTTTTTTATCACGAAAAACCTCAAACTGGTACACCTGTGACAATTTTACCCCGAACTAATAATTTTTTATTTTTATTTTTTATTTTTTCGAATTTTTTTATTTTTTCTTTTCATTTTTTTTTCTTCATCTTCAACCCCTGGCCGGTCGCCGGACCGGCGACCGGCCAAAGGCGGAAGCCGGCGAGGTTGGCCCCTCCGGCCGCTGGTGAGGCTCGACCTCGCAGGCGCGAGCGAGGGCAACCCTCGCCAGCGTCGGGCGAGGGCCGACCCTCGCCGGCGTTGGCCCTCCCTCCCGGCCGTGGTGAGGCTCGACCTCGCCGGCGTCGAGGCGAGGCCGCCCTCGCCGGCGTCGGGCGAGGGCCGCCCTCGCCGGCGTCCCGGGCGAGCCGCCCTCGCCGACTCGAGCAAGGGTTGCCCTCGCCCACCCAGGCAAGGGCTGGCCTCGCCCACCCAGGCGAGGGCAGCCCTCGCCCGACGTAGGCGAGGGTCGCCCTCGCTAGATCCGGCGAGGGTAGCCCTCGCTCGACTCAGGCAAGGGTCGCCCTCGCCCGACGCCGGCGAGGGCGGCCCTCGCCAGCAACCGGCGGGGCCGACCTCGCCGGCTTCCGCCTCTGGCCGGTCCGGCGACCAGCCAGAGGTTGAAGATGAAGAAAAAAAAACAAAAGAAAAAACAAAAAAATTAATAAAAATTCGAAAAAATAAAAAAAAAATATTAAAATTTTAGTTCATGGTAAAATTGTCACATGTGTACCAGTTTGGGGTTTTTTGTGGTATGTTCAGGGTAAAATTGTCACAAGTGTACCAGTTTGGGGTTTTTTGGGGTATGTTCGGGGTAAAATTGTCACATGTGTACCAGTTTGGGGTTTTTGATGGTAAAAAAAAAAGTTCGGGGTAAAATTGCCACATATGTACCAGTTTAAGGTTTTTGGTGGTATTAACCCTTAACTATATCTGTGATCAGAGGCATCCTTCGCTTAAAATTTATATCTGTTCGCGATTTCAATATGTAGATTTTGAAGCATTCTTCGCTTCATTCAGCTGGAAGTTTCCCTTGGAGAATCGCGGGAACAATGGTGAGGTTCATTAAACAGTTTTCATTCTCTCAACCTACTATCAGGGAAATGATCAGCCAATGTTGAGTAATGTTGTTAGCTGACTCTTTCTGTTTTCTTTTGCCGGTGGGAATCTATGTTAATCAAATGCAAACACTATCGCTAATCTGTGAAAAATAGTTTCTTTTCTGCAACCCCAACTATGTTCTAGAAAAACCTAGTCAAGATGAAGCGAATAAATTTCCAACTAACACCATTCAACAGCTCGATATGTACGAAAAATGTTTCTGTCCCTTTAAATCAATTTGTGGATAGCCATAGGTTGATATTTGATAAAAATCTGTATTTTCTGGAGCAAGATGAAGCGAATCACCTAATTACATGTCCTATTTCCTGAGTAAAAACTAGCATCTCTATGCAAAGACAAACACGAAGTACTTTCAGAAGGTGAACTTTCCCATTCAAAAATGAAAAGTTAATAGAGGAGGATTGGAACTTTTTTCATTGATACTTTTCATCTTTAATAATGAACGCCTGAGGAAATATCAATAAATATGGGCAAAGACTTTTATTAGAAACGGCTAAAAAGTTCTTGAACCGGAACAATTTCTGTTATTTGAATACTTAATTTGTATTTCGTCACATTACTTAATGACTGAAATTTTCAAGGTCAACACAAAAGTCACTCACCAAATGCCATTCTGAATCACAGCTACACCATATGATCACCTATACACACAGGCACAAAAGCTTCGAGTAAATTACCAAAGGTATGTTGACAAAGATTCAAACTAAATCTCTCTCTCTCCCCCTGTGATTTCCCATTAGAAGATATCAAAAACAATCTGCATAACAAATACAACACGCCACTACAACATTGACTTGTCAAGGACATTTGCATTCGAACAAAAAAAAAAAAAGGAAATTTGCATTGATGCTTGGTGGGTGTTTCACAGAGAAAACTGCATTAATGTAAAAAAAAATACCTTTCTTGGCTCTGCTCGGACTTCACAGCGATCCACATCCGTCGTAGCACTAAAAATGGAAAAAAAGGCACTGACCATGCACATGCAGGGGTAAAACTCCCATTGAGGTTCGCAGTACTAAGCAATCTCCTCTCTGAAAAAGCTCAGAAGAACAAGAAACGAAGACAAAAAGCCTTAGAACACAGACCCGGAAAAACTCTCAGCCATTTTCAACCTCGAAGTTGCGAGGTAAGGGCCTTCGTTACAAGCTTTTTTCTGGGTAAAACTTTAGCTGCGTACGCGTTGCTTGTGGCTTCATGATCTTCTTGTTCTTTCACGGCTTTGCCATCTCCTCGTCATCTTTTGAGTCTTTGCAAAAAGGTCTCATTTTTACTGGCCTTGTTCGTTTATTTTCGACTTTATCTTGGTGTGTTAGAATTTTTCTCCGTTGAAACACGTGCTCAGGCTCTTACTAGTGATTATCTTGCTAAAGTTTCAATCTTTCCCCTGAACCGGTGAATGGGGTTGCTGTCACTTTCGTTTCGAAAGCCTGTTTTAACAAAGTGAATTAAGGAATTTCTGATGACAGGAGCTGGTTATGTGATCAGTTCTTGAATTTTAGCATTATGCGGTTGAGTTTTATGTTGTCCTGTGATGGCTTTTTTTCCTACCAGGACACTAAGCTGCTAAATCACGAGCACTATGGAGAAGGGGAAGCAAGTCATGGGAAATGGAGTTTCGGGTGAGAAGGCAGTGAAGAAGAAAAACCTGACCCCATACCCTGTCGAACCTAATAGTTCGGGTAAAGGTTTGCCTTATGCTCCCGCAGATTGGCCAAATCCTGGCGATACTTGGCGGTGGTGGGTCGGCAAGAGGACCACTTCGTCTGGTTTCTATAAGGACAGGGTCGTACGTATTCCGAAGCGTCTCCGTGCCTATGGCGTTAAACGCACCTATAGCAAGTCTTCGCTCGAACGCTACATCTCTGTGCAGTTTCCGGACGCAGATATTGATGAGTTCTTTGCTTCTTTTAGCTGGATGATTCCCTCTACGGAACATCGCTGGAGCGAAGGTGAGGATTAAAGTCTTACATTGTTTTGGTTATCTTGTTACTGTCCTGTCATTCAATTCGGAAGTCCAATGTTTCAGAACGTGGAAGGTCTTTTATGGTCATAATGTTTGTTTAAGCTCTAGTTTGCGATCACTTGGCTGTTCATCTCTTTGGTGAGTTATGGCTTTGACATTGATTCAAAGGTAATGATTAGGAGGTTTGATCTTTATGCGATAGAAGATGCTACAGAAAATAGAAAATTTAGACGAGTCTAAGGGAGCATGAAAAGTTCAGAAATGCCCGATATGTTGGACCAAGTTTTAGTAAATTTAATCACAAAGGAGAAGGATGAGTCCTGCTTGGGGTTTAGAAGACAATAAGATGACAGAGTGCAAGCTACTCACAGAAATGATTAATCCTCTCCTATTACAATCTTATGTATACATTTTGCTATCTGCATTGAGAACACCAAATATGTGGAGTTTCAAAATACTTCAAGGGACCTGCTATTTCCGAAAAGGGAATTTAGTCAAGTAAATGAAAGTTTCCTCTTTGTTAAACTATGCCATCTGTAATCAAGGTAACTGCTAGTACAAATCACTAAGGCTCAGAAAATTTAAGGACTCGGTCATTAGCCACTTTTGATGGAAAACCCATTTGCTATATTCTCAGAGGTAATAGAGCTTATTTATGTATTCTGGTTTAATAACTTTGTTATCGGAGAAGTGTATACCAGTTGCCATGTCCGAGACAAGCAAAATTTAAGATACCGCTCGACTTCTTGGTTGTCCTAGTTATTTTTGGATCACTCTGATATGCAGATTTGCATCCAGATCTCTTATCAAAGGTGCCACTGGTTGCATCTAAGAGGAATAAAGAAGCCCCCTGGAATTCCAAGATGATGAAAAAAGCAAGACCAGCTACGTCACAAGCCTTTCCCAGGCGCAGTACCCGACAATCTAAAAAAATACCAGCTCAAAACAACACTAGAAGTGAAGAGTCTGTAATTGACTTGTGTTACCTAACGGATGATAGTACAAGTGATGGAAGTGGATATTCAAAATGTGGCTCCGAGCCGCAGATTGATCTTGAGGACGTTGCTCCTGACCAAAGTATTGGTTCTAGCTGCTACGCATCCAAGGATTTTGAGGCACAAGATGTGCAAAATGTCCAGGAACCCTATGCTCAATTTTGTGAAGAAGATGTTGATGACTTTCTAAAGTCTGTGGAACATATTCTTTCTCAGCACAATGATGAAGCTCAGGTGCGGACTCCTTCCACTTGTGTAGGTTCTGATATCGCAGAGGAAATGTCTACTCACCGCAAGAAGCTTTCTTCCATTCTTGCCCTGGATTTCTCATGCATGCTGTCCTCAGAGTACCTAGAGCAGATCACTTTTTTGGTAGAGAAGCTCATGGCCGATCCCATCTTGACTGTCGATCAACTGCTTAAGTTGAAGTTGGTCGAAGAAATCCCCAAAGCAGGCAAGGTTTTTCAGCGCACTAAGGGACTTGCTGACCAGGCTTCCAATTTTTTCGGAGAACTTCAGGCCATGAAGGACAAGGTTTCTTCCATCAAGAGAGAGTTCAGTGAGCTGAAGAAGGGAGCAGGAGAATTGCAGTCTCAGATAGATTCCAAGTCATCTCTTGTGCGAGAAATAGACGAACAAATTGTGCAGCTTCAATCTAGGAAAGCTGAACTTACTCATGACCTCAAGTCGACGAATGAGGCGAAAGTGCAGGTGGTTGCTGAGCAGAAGATCATGGCGAACTCTATATCAGCTGTCATGCGAGAGATCCAGACTGCCAGTGCTGAAATCCCAGTATGGGAAATGAAGAAGAAAAATGCTGAAAAGCGAATGGCTGAGATCCTCGCCAGGTATGCACCTCTCAAAGGTTTGTCCTTTGAGAAATCCGGCTGAAATTGATCACTCGCACCACAGCCAATGATTTCAGCGTTAACCCTGCTTCGTAGCTTGTGTTTCATTCCTTACTTTGGAACTTTCTCAGTGTTTTCTCGAATTGATGTGGATATAAAAGCTTAGTTCAGTCCGATTAATAGGGTCACCGGTTGTGTAATCTGAATTGCTAGTATTAATGGAAAGAGCTACTAGTTAAAACTCAATGTGAATCACAATTCACAGCTCATCACTCAAAATCGTCTCTGTTTGACTACTTAGTCACTATTTCGGCACTTCTCATGCTGTTGCAAACAACAGCATGCACATTGTAGCTCGAAGTATCAGTCGATTAATGCACAAGAAAGGGATACAATCCAATGTGGCTGGCCATGGAATGTGATTCATTGGCTCGAGTCACCAGTTTGTGACAAGTCTTGCTTATCACGGACCATGAATTCTAATAATTCGGCTTATCGATCTTGTAATGCATGACTCTCCTACAACTTGCTAGCCTTTGAACTTGAAAACTCTTTCCACTATTTATGCAGAGAATTAGCAGAATAATGTATGATGAGACTTTTAGAGATTTCTTTTTCCTGCTTTTGTTTTTACTAAGAGCATGAACAAAATGTATCGTCACGTGAAAAAAAGAACTTTTCCTTTTATTCTAATTTGATGAAGTTTCAACATAGACAGAAAAAGACTGTTGTTTTTACAGTGTTTATGTCAAAAAATACTTTCTTTTCCTCATTTTAAAATAACTAAAACTTATGCTCACTTCACTTGACAAAATTTTTAATATCAAAGGTTTTGTTGACGAGTGCTCTCGAGGCACTTTTTAATCATTATATCTGGTTTAGAAATGTTTTAATTCCCAATACGCTGATTACACATAAGATGAAAAAAGGACAGTACATTGGAAATAACAAAGTTTCCTTGATTAGGTGTTGAATCCTAGTAAAAACAAGAGGTCGGTTTATGTCAAGGTCGCGCTGATTTCCGGTCGAACTTGCCACTGCAGCATCTCACATTTCGCGTTGTATCACAATCTCCATCCTATATTAGTTACATGTTGGTTTTGAATTTTACTAATTTTATTTTTTCTTCTATTTGTTCGACCATCTAAACTAGACTTTCCTGTTCACCGCAGCCGATTGCTCCATCGAAAATTTCGACCATCTTGGAAAGGAATCGATTAAATTTGTGATATCTAGCACGTAATAATTGATTTAGGTGAACAGGGGAGCTCGCAGAGTAATGTTCTGCATCCAAAGCTGAAAACCGCAAGAGCAACCAAGATCGAGCAAAGTTGATGTAATTCACAGTGACAGAGTCGTAGAGTCATGGTCAAGCTTGAGCTTCAAGCTGCTTCTGCAGAGCTGAAGCGTAAATTCTGGTAGAATTCATCAGCTTTCTTGAAACTCTGGGCTGTTTCTTGATGATCATCTTTTGTTTCTTTTCTGGTGAGAGGGTGATTTCGACCGACTAATTGACCATTGACGCTTGTCATGATAGCGCTGACAGATTTTGAGTATTTTAACTGTCAGTTCCTACTTATTAAGTAGGGTTAATACAACGAAAAATCATAAATCGGTCCATCTGTGATAATTTTATTCCGAATTATTTTTTTGATCATAAAAAACTTCAAATCGGTACACTTGTGATAATTTTACCCGAACTATTTTTTTGATCATCAAAAACCATACACTGGTACACCTGTGATAATTTTACCCCGAACTAATTTTTTTACCACCAAAAACCCCAAACTTGTACTCCTGTAACAAATTTACCCTCCGTTAGTTTCCGTTAAATTTTACTATCAAATTGTTAAGTTTAATGACACCTGATAGTTGATAGGTGTACCAGTTTGAAATTTTTTGTGGCCATGTCGCATCTCCTCTCCCCACTGTACTGTAGCACCGTCTCCTCACCTGCTCTCTTGAAACCCTTAGGCCTGTTTCTCCATATCTAATTTTGCTCTTGATCGACTGATTTGCTGCTTAAAAACGAAGGGGAATTGGGTGCATTTTTCCGTTTAGGAATTCGGGTTTTCGTCCATTTTTTTTTAGCAGGAGCTTTGTATGTTGAGGGCATGGTGAATTTGCTCAACACGGAGATAGGGGATGGACACTCCGATCTGTTTGGAAATAACAAGGGCAACACAATTCGCAGGTAGCAGAAAAACTCGTGATGTTGCAATGCAGACTACTTGCAAGGACGTCACTGGTTTTTGCAGCAGAACATGCAACTCTGCAACCCCCAGCTCTTGTTCTAGGAAAACCTGATGCCAAAAGGGACTGCAGGTAATTAAGTTTCCTACTAATTCCATTCATTAGCCGATTGCTTGTCACCAAAATCAACAAGAACGAGAGATAAAGACGTCGCTTGATTTTTTATCTCGTGTTGCAAAGTGGCAAATTCTCATATCAGACCAAATCAATTTTGCAATGTGAATGGATCATGAGAGGCATTTTCCGAAGGCGAAATCTGGTAGCCAGTTTTCAAAGGGAATCAATTAAAGAGCAGAGAGAAAGAGAAGATGAGGGAAACATGTGAACTTTTTCTGCTTATTATGTCCCTTTGCTTAAGCATATGCCGACGTTCGATATGAAAAGCGGCATTTTGCTTGATGATCATTTGGCACTACAGTACAGACCACAGTACCGATGTCCTATTGTCTGAGACTTTTTTGTTTTGGGTTGATGATAGAACCAATAGCATTTAGCATGCACAAAGACTATGTTGCCGCGAATATCAACGGAGGTTTCTTATTGAGAACTCATGACGTGGTTCTTCAACAAGATGACAATCTTTTCTGATAAATACAAATAGGCAATTTTGTCGCGCCGCTCGCCAAATTCCCATCTTAGCTCTAGTTACAAAACATAATCATACAAACAAAACACTTAAAACAAGATGCACAAAGTAGGTCGATTGATTCAAGGCTTGGCTCTCTTCGGTAATGTCCTGTTATATAGGATATCAAGACACCTACTGCATCGTAAGTGCATCACTCAAGGTAATCAGATTGTTTGGTAAACGCCACAGTCGCTACTACGCAAGGGGTTTAATGAACATTTGTAGGTGGTGCTTGTTCTGCAGCATTGAAAAACTGCAGGGTTTGTTCTTAGTAAACCCCAAACTGATACACTTGTGACAATTTTACATTGAATTATTTTTTTGACCATCAAAAACCCCACACTGGTACATTTGTAATAATTTTACCCGAACTAATTTTTTGATCACCAAAAACCCTCAAACTGATACACCCGTGACAAATTTACCCTCCGTTAGTTTCCGTTAAATTTTACCGTCAAATTGCTAAGTTTGATGACACGTGGCAGTTGACAGGTGTACCAGTTTGGGGTTTTACCTCACTGTTTGTCGTAAGTTTATCAATTTGTGATTTTTCGTGATATTTCGTGATATTAATCCAATTTAACGGACACTAACGGAGGGTAAATTTGTCACAAATGTACCAGTTTTGGATTTTTAGTGGTCAAAATATTAGTTTTGGGTAAAATTGTCACAAGTGTACAAGTTTGAGGTTTTTGGTGATCAAAAAATTAGTTTGGGGTAAAATTGTCACAGGTATACAAGTTTGAGGTTTTTGGTGATAAAAAAATTAGTTCGGGGTAAAATTATCACAAGTGTACCAGTGTGGGGTTTTTGGTGGTCAAAAAAATAGTTCGGAGTAAATTTATCACGGGTGTACCAGTTTAGGATTTTTTATTATCAAAAAAATTAGTTTGGGATAAAATTATCACATATATATACCAATTTGAAAATTTTCGTGGTATTAACCATTTTGTTAATTATGGGCCGCTGGCTCCATTAGGGGTGTGCAAAAAACCCAGGACCGCCCAGAACCACCCGGGACCGGACCGGAACCGGTGGTTCCCAAGGGGACCGGTCCGATTCCCGATTCCAATTTTTTGGAACCGGTGGGTATCGGTCCGGTTCCCGGTTCCCGGTGTGGAACCGCCCACCCGCTCACCCGGACCGGGCCGGTAATATAATAATAATATATTTATTTTTTAAAATTTTAATTAAAAAAATCTAACCAAAAAAAAAATTTAAAAAAAAGAAAAACGTAACTAGACACTCATAACTCTCTGCTCTTTTATCTCTGGACACTCATTTGATGGGTACCCACTTGATTTATGGATGATGTGGTTAATAGAACCGATCATAGTATAGGAATTGTATGGAAAGTTATGTTCTTTTCTTTTTGTTCCGTTGATCCGATGTTGGTCCACATATTTTTTTTTTATTTGTCCAGGAAAACTTGGTGGGACCGGTTCCATGGACCCGCCCGGGAACCGGACCGGCGGTCCGGTCCGGTTCCCGGGCGGGTCCATGGAACCGACGGGCGGTCCTCGGTTCCAAAATTGAGGACCAACACTGTGCGGGTTGGTTTTAGGATTAGAGGGTGGATCGGCCCAACCCGGATCATGCTCACCCCTAGGCTCCATTATAACAGAAGTACTTTCGAAACTTGTCCAAAGTGACGGAGGTGACCTTCAATCTTGTCAATCGGACAGCCCCTAACCAGTTTAGATATGCAAAATCTAAGTACAATCTTACATTGGTTTGGTTGACCAAAGCCGTGACCATTGACCACTTCTTAAAAGAGAGAATAGCTCAAGACGCAATCTCTACATGTGTGCTCTTTTTGTTTTTATTTACGGGCGTGATAAATCGGAACGAGTTCAAAAAGGTACAAAGCAAACTCACGGGGTTGAGAGATGGAAGGAAGGCGCGTAACGAGCCCCACATGGCAAATGTTCGTGCGTTGCTCTTTGGCTTGTAAGCTTTCTTTTTAATCAACCGTTCAAGTTTTGATTTTGACTCTCTCTTTTTGTTTTAGGGCGTCGACCGATTAAATTTTCGATGACTTTTCTTTGGTAATTTAATCATTGAATTACCATTAACCCATTGTAGGCCCTTTCTCGTTTCTACCCCATTTTTAGATTGTTTCTCGGCGGCTTAATATTTTTGAAGAAATAATTCTTTTTTCACATTATACCGAAGCGCGGTTCGAACTTAACACTATATCTTATGATTTAGTTCCCTTGAAAAACAAAAACAGAGAAAGGAAATTGATAGGTAATACTACTATCATATGTACTATGTAGTGAAGAGATGGCTAAGATCAAGAGTCAAGGAGGAACTTTTAGGAAAGTTCATCTGGAAAAGAAAATGTTTCATACTAGTGAATTCGGGTCCATAATCATGGGTTCCAGCGTACGAGATCTCGGTGACGAAAACTATAGGAGGTTGTATGGGCGAGATCTACGACCGAAAAAAGTATTCATTCGCAACATTTTAAAAATTCTCTATTTTTAGAAAAGATATGTTGACATAATGGGTTTTATCTTTGCTACACTATGTTTGTCATTAATGGGAAATGCATTAAGTACAGTTGTTCGCTTAACCAAAAAAAGCATAAGAATCAATTGCTAGAGCTGCAAATATTTTCATCAATTGTTTGAAGTATATGCAGACTTTCCATCCAAATGAACTCTTTGTGTTGTCTATACCTGTGTTTTAGGAAAAGAGAACAGAAATAATTAGTTTATTATCGAATTTATGGGTTTTTATAGAATGAGGTCCACAATAAAAATATTTTACTCTTTTAGTCTATGTACTGAGGAAATATGAGTTTTTGATTTGTTTCAACTAATTATCTAAAGACCAATGTCGGCTTTTTCAATCGAGATGATCAACGCCAGAACTCACAATTTCAATTTGAACTGCGATGAATAAAGTGTTGTCCAAATATATAGAACATAATTTTAGTTTATCACGCTCTCGTAATGTCACAAACACGTGCGTAACCCGAGTTGATGCTAGTAAAAAATTTAAGGAGTCGACAATCGTAAGAAACAGTAGGTAACCTTCTTGTTATCCGATATATTTTCATCCTTTTTTTTTATATCTAGGGTTCCAAATTAACAAATTGGGTCATGTCAATCACAGTGATTTGTCTACTTATTAGTAGCATGACTAAGAATGGACATGCCTGCATGAGTAGAGATGGAGGAGCTTCTTACTAATCTGGTCCCGACATATACTCCTGCGTGCTTCTACTTTCTTAGAAAACACTACTTGTGAAAAATAGGTGGATTATGATAAAAGTGGGTAGAAGGAGGCTGTCAAAACTAGGATGAGCAGAGCACATCACATGCTTGAAAGTTGGAGAAAATCTGTCGGTGAAAATGTTGATCAAAATGGCCTTTTAGTACGCACATCACATAATTTGATTAATGATTTCAACTCTTTCAGCCTATGGGCACCACGCAGGGTAAGCGCGATTAGAACGCTCAATTTTTTTTTGGCCTGATCCCCTAAGAAAATATCGAATGTTAGGTCAAATCCTAATTCTGTTCCAAACTTTTTTTTTTCTGTCTAGAATAAACCCCAGACTTTAGGTCAAGTCCCAAATCTGCCATAAAATTTTATTTGTCTAAAAAAAAAAGTACATGAACTTTAACTCTAGTCTCAAATATGTCCCGAACTTTTTTTGTCTAAAAGAAGTTACCAAGTTTGAATCTAATCTCATATATGCCCCCCATTAACCCTTTGCCCGAAAATCTTCATTAGTTGTTGACGTGCCATTTTCACATCAACAATGTGAGGTGGAAAATTATCTCCCAAATGAAACTGTTCTTTGATATAAAAATTAAAGAAATTAGGAATGACTAATGACGATTTTTGGGCAGAGTGCTAATAGAAGTAGAATTGGGACTAGATTTAAAATTGGCGATATTTTTTTTTAACAAACAAAAGTTCAAGGTAGATATGAGACTGAATCAAGTTGGGGGGTTTTCTTTAGACAAACGAAAGTTCGGGGCGGATATGGATTGGATCTAAAGTTATGAGTATTTTTTTTTAAAACAAAAAATGAGTCAAGAACGGAATTGGAACTAAATCTAGAGTTGAGGTTTTTTCTTTTGGATTAGGCTACTTATTTTTTGCGCATAGGGTTTTGTTTTTATTTTATTTTTTCTCTAGTCCGAAACCCTTGACCGATGCTTCCCGTTCAAAGATGTTGCTCGTTTCGGCACATGATATCAGAACCTCCATCCTATTTTTCTGCACATCTTCTCGACAGTAACGTATCGAGGCCGCCCATCCAATTCGTGCGCAGCGAGAGCGTTAAGAATACGATATCTCAAACGCCTCGAAATTCAATATATTTAATTTATATGCCATCGTTTTTTTTCCACCTGATTATATATAAATCTGCCTAAGATAGTACTAAAAGGATAGGGGGAAGAGAAAGGTGAATGGAAAGGTTACGAGCAACAGGCCCGGGGATTCCCCTTGGGGGAGAAGCGTGGAGACAAAGCTCAAGAAATCAAGGGAAGCTGAGTGGGGGGGCGACAATTAGCGGATGATTAATCACGATCAATCATTCTGTCCCTCCTTTGTGTTTTGGTTTTGTCGGCTAATTAGTCACTAACACATCCCCTCCCCACCTCCACCCTTTCCTTTTGTTCTGTCTTCATTTGGTCCCAACACATGCCCCCCCCGCCTATTGAAATACTCAAATTCCTCCTTCCTTCCTCTTCACTCACACACACACACACACACTCTCTCTCTCTCTCTCTCAAAAAGAGTAAGTTTTAGGAGCGCAAGAAAAATTAAGAAATGACCATAGATGATAGACCTCACGTGGCCTGTAATATCGAATGTAATTTACGTGCCATCACGTTGAATTTAAGGTCATCATATTCACGATAAAGAACAGACGGGAGATTAAACTCGTGAGTTTGGCCAGACCCAGTAACGGCATGGATATCTTTTGGAGTATCGGAACTCGTGAATTTGGCCCAAAAATTCCGAACTAAACGGACATTATCGGTTATTGCAACGGTCCACCCGGGATAAGAAAAAGCCTGAATGCATAGCTCGATTGTTGCGCTCGTAATCAGAGCTCCTTGTGCTCCCGACTACCCATCATAATAAGATCTTGCAAATTGGTCGGGGAGACTTGGACCGAACCTTGTGATTTTTTGTGCTGAATTTCATGTAACTTTTTCTTTTTGTTGCTTGAGAGTTTTGCGCGGATTTTTTTGGTCAATCATGTGTATGACAAGGGGGGTCCATCGCCCTCCTTATCAAATTAGCACCGTGGGCCCATTCTTGCATCCCTACATATTAGAAAAGATGTAACTATTTATTAAAAAAAAAAGCATCTAATTCCACGAAATTCCGAGAGAATTAATATCGAAGTAAAATGAGTTTATTTTTGAAAAAAAAACCCTAGAAAAAAATGCTGCAGTTATTAAGAGCGTATTTAGTAACTTGCAAAATAGTGACTGATTCTATTCTTTTGTTCCCAGGAACAAAAAAAGAATAGAAATCCGTTTGATAAATTTTTTGGTCCTGGGCACAAATTTGTTCTCAAAATAAGTTTTGGAACAGAATCAAGAATAAAAAAAAGAATTGATTATTGATTCTAGGAACAAGAATCAGAAATAGAAGAGATTTTTTTTCTTTTTTGTTCTTCTTCTTTCCTGACTGACGACTGGCCACATGCCAGGGCTAGCAAGGGAGTCGCGACCTTGCCGTTGAAGGCGTCGTGGCCCTCGCCAGCGAGAGCAAGGGCTGGACCCTCGAGGCTTAGGCGAGGGCTGCCCTTGCCGCCGCCCTCGCCGACGAGGGTGACCCTCGCCTGTGGCCGGCGAGGGCCAGCCCTGGCTTGTGGCCGGTTGCCGGCCATGGCCAAGAAGGAGAAGAAGGAAAAAAAAGAAAGAAATATTAAAATATTATTAATAAAAAAAAATTTGTGTGGTTATCAAATGCATTTCTGTTCTTTTTCTATTCTAGGAATGGAAATTTTGGGCCGTTACCAAACGTCTTCAAATGCTTAGAAATTAATTTCGGGAACGGAATAAAAAAAATCATTTCTGGGTAGAAATTGTTTTCGGGAACAGAATAGTTATCAAATGCACCGTGAATCGAAGCTTATTTTATTTTTTTTGTTTTTAAAATTTGGTCCCTCAATAAATATTCATTTTTTAAAAAAAAAAAGTCCCCCTTTTTCCGCGGAATCTATTTATAATTCGTTACATTCGGGGGAAAAGGAAAAATGATTTTTCCCCAATTGCGGCGAGCCCCGGGGCGCAAAGACGAGCCTGCCCCTTCCGCCCCCGGCGAGAGACGACAAAAGTCGCAGGGTCAGAGAATATTTCCTCAAAAAAAAAAACAAAAAAAATAAACATATCGGAATTCAAATAAAATAAAATAAAATAAAATAATTATAATTATTCATTTTTTATTCTGTTTTCATTTTGTTATTTCCCAAAGTAGCGAAGTACTCCCCTCTCTCTCTCTCTCTCTCTCTCTCTCTCTCTATCTCTATCACCAGAGGGGAGAGGAGGGCATCTGAAGCTCCTGCAACTTTTCCGTACTCTCTCACCTTACTTCGCTCACTTCCATCTCACTCACTCTCTCTCTCTCTCTCTCTACCATCCTTCTTTCTCTCTCTAGCCGTTGCTCCGCGAGCGAACGATCTCCTCTATAGCTTCCCCCGTAGCTGCCTGCTTCTTCTTCTTCTTCTTCCCTCGTGGAATGTGAAACCCTAGCTTGCGCTTTGCTCCGGTTGGCTGCGGCGGCGGCGGCGGCTCCTCTTCGCCGGGGAAGGGGCTGCTCGGATCTGACCTTGGGGCCACATTGCCGCCGGGGATGGGGAACTGCTGCAGATCTCCGGCCGCCGTCGCCCGGGAGGACGTGAAGTCGAACTTCACGGGCCACGACCACGGGAAGCGCGACTCCAGCGCCGGGCGGAAGCCGGCCCCCGTCACCGTCCTCGCCGGCGTCCCCAGGGAGAACATCGAGGAGAGGTACCTGATCGACCGGGAGCTCGGGCGGGGGGAGTTCGGGGTGACCTACCTCTGCATCGACCGGGGCTCCCGGGAGCTGCTCGCCTGCAAGAGCATCTCGAAGCGGAAGCTGCGGACCGCCGTGGACATCGAGGACGTGCGGCGGGAGGTGGCCATCATGAAGCACCTGCCCCGGAACGCGAGCATCGTGAGCCTGAAGGAGGCGTGCGAGGACGACAATGCGGTGCATTTGGTGATGGAGCTGTGCGAGGGGGGCGAGCTGTTCGATCGGATCGTGGCCAGGGGGCACTACACGGAGAGGGCCGCGGCTGCCGTCACCCGGACGATCGTGGAGGTGGTGCAGCTTTGTCATAAGCACGGGGTGATACACAGGGACTTGAAGCCGGAGAATTTCTTGTTCGCTAATAAGAAGGAGAATTCGCCTCTGAAGGCCATTGATTTCGGATTGTCCATATTCTTCAAGCCAGGTAAGATCTTCAATTTGCTATTCAATGCACCCCGGATGTAGGGAAAAGTAGCATACTTTGTTCATATGCCATTGGGAGATCTACACGAGTAATGTAGTATGTGTTTCGCTAGAAACAGCACCTCTGTCAATTTTCGAGCTAGACTTGGCAGTTCAGAAGAATGCTTCTTCCTTGATTACATCGGATGAAAAAAAATTATACTCAGAAGATTCTTCCCGCATTCTAGGAAATCAAGCTCCTCGAATTGTTGCTCTGATAGCCCTGTCACCACTTGGCAAATGATCCGCTATTGTGCTTCTTTGGATGTGTTTATGTTAATTGCAAATCTTCTGACAAATTGCTATGTTATATTCCGAAGTTTCACATGTCTTTGACACGGGGTGGAAAACTACAGATATGCTCTTGATTTAGTAGGTTAGAGCGAAGATGTATTGTACAGGAATCTCATAGGAATGAATGTCTTTGATATGAAAAGAACGAAACTTCTGATATGTTCTTGGTGTGGAGATTTCAGGGTGAATTGGCATTTACCTAGAAACCCATCATTGGCCTCTTGGAACCACTTTGGAACTTATCAAATCCGCAAGAACTAGGGTGGTATCTTTTTTCCTTTGGATTTTTTTTATCAATAAGTAAAGTTTCTATGCATCTGCTGTCTATTAACCTCTTAGACAGAAGTTAATCACAGGATCGAGTATGTGTTTTCTGTTGACAGGAGACGGGAGCATAAAACCAATAAAACAAATTCAGTCAAAAGAATAAACACGACAACAGTAGAGGCAAAACTACAGCAAGATGAAAAACAATTTATATGATTTTTGTCCAATTCCACCTTCATAACATTCATATCTCTAATTCTACTTCTGTAGCAATTCAGATAGCATAATGTTGGATGTTCATTTAGATATATCATGGTTATTAAATGCATATGCACACATTTAAGTTTAGTAATCGTATTTTAAAGGGTGTAGAGTGGGTAAAGAGTAAGTATGACCTCAACATACCCTACACCTATGACGCCTATATTATTTGGAGTTTTGAACCTACCCTATGCTCTTTATTGCTCATCCTGGAGTCCACCCAGCCATGAACCTACTAAATTGTATCGCTTATTTGGCTATACATTCCTAATTGGAGGACCCTTTCTTGATGACATTTTAAAACCTATTCTTTCTAGGTGGATCCATTTAGGTTTATGTCAACATTGTCACGATGTTGACTTAGACCTCAAAATACCATGCTGTTAATTGGTTCTGTGGTAGCCCAAGGTGCTTGGTACTTAAAAAAAGGAGATTCTTAAGTGCGATAGTAGCTATGACATTGACACGATAACCGGATTATCATGTCAACTGATTAGAGTGGTTTTGCATAGAGGATGCACGGATCAATGTCTAGCATTTTATTAGGATCTGGTGGCAGCTTTCTGGTTGATTGCATATCTACTTATTAGTCTTTAACAACAGATAATGATCATATTGCTTATGTTGAACTGACTAATTTGTTTTAGGTGCTTTGTTTATATGGAGTCAAACTGGCTTTGATCAATGTCTTTTAATTGGTTTTGGTCACGCAGCAGAGATCAAAAGAAATAAGATCGTCCTTACCAAAAAAAAAAAAGAAATAAGATCGAAATTTTGGTGTACGTGTACCAAGCACCTAAAGTGTCTTATCTCACAATTTCACCTTTCGACCCAGCTCTGGTGCATGCTTTGCATATCAGGAATCTACGTACGGATAGAATGAACAAACTTGTTGCTAATTGGTGGATGTTGAGTTTTTCAAGGAGAGAACAGTCTCCAAATATATGGTTTCTTGAGATATGAGACCTGCTAATAGCATGCTCAGGAAAGAAAATGGCAATAGGAAGAAAAAGAATGGCTTCTTGCCCGGACTTTCAATGCCGGAGTATCTCTGATCAATCTGAACTGTTAGACTCAATTATAACTTCTTCAGCTGGGCCGGGGGAAAAGGAAGTGCAGTTTCTATCAGTGTCACTCTGGTTTGTAGTAATATAGATGATAATTTTTTCTAGTTTTGGTATATAATAAAGGATTTCATCAAAAAGAAACATTTTTGTCAGATCATAGTGACCTTGACTTCACTCGTGATCTCATTCTGATAGGATTAAGTTCGTCGAACCTTTTTGAATAGAAGAAAAAAAATCTGATTTCTGTATGTCAATCAAACTTGTGGAGGTAAGAAATAAATCTAATTGGTGCGGGGCTTGAAATTTTTCCTCTGTTCGTTCTACCCATTCCACTGATTTCTTACAGACTGAGTGGGAGGTCTCCCCGTCTCTGTGCTATTTCACTTAGGCTATATTTGAGAAATGAGAGAATGTGGGGGGATGAAAGTTGGGTGGAATGTAAAGAAAATTATAAAGTTTGTGTGTAGAAAAGGAGTGAAATTCAAATTTTTATGTTTTGCTCTCCAATTTTTCTTTCCTCCGCATATCCAAACATAGTAGTAAAAGAAAAGGAAATGTCTACTTCACTTGAGCTGTGCTGTTCATCAAACTCAAATACCAGCATATCCTTCAACTTTTCTAATTGAATTGCTATTTATAAGATAATGACTCTTAAAATACCTTAAGTTTAGTGTCATACTTCAGCTGTACCAAGCTAAGTTTTGTCTAGAGCTCTCTGCTACGAATCATCTTTGAAGTATCTCATGTTGGTGTCCTATTTGCCTGGTGTAGGATGTCTGAACTGTAGAACCTTGATATTTTTATGAGTCCACGGAGCAATAACTGTACTGTTCCTTAGCCATGCTCTCTTGAGAAAATGCTTCATGTGTATACCAGTGCAGCTTCGTTTGTGAATATTCATTTCACTCTCCAGCATATGGTAGGTACCCAGCTTGATACCTATGGTTGGGTATACCATCGAGTTTTATTTTGCCTTGTTGATGTTTAACATTTCTATTTCCTGTCCCAAGTGTGTGCTGGTATGCACTTTGCAATAGATGTTATTTATATGGGTTTGTCATGTTTGTAGTTGTCAATTATTTTCAAATGATAAAAGAGTTGCAATTTTTTCTGTTACTTGACTCAGAAAGTTTGTGGAGAATTGTGCTGCAAATCGTAACTACTTGATGTCGGAACCTGACTAGGTTGAGTTCAACGAGATAAATGTATCGCTTGTGTCGCATCTGTTAGTCTTACTTCCTTGCAGTGGGCAATTGATCAGGAGAGCATCTGCTTATCAGTGAAATTTTTACTATAGAATCATCCAATTTGGTTTTCTGGGTCAAAGAGTATTCTGAAAATCAAAAATTTGCTTTTTTAAAAGTTGAGCATGAGCTTATCGAGAATATTGATGGAGAAATTCTCCCTATGCTAACGGATTAGGTACTTTTGCTCATCTTTTAGACTGTTTTTTATCTAGTCAGAGAAAACATGACTTTGGCATAGGTCTCTTCTGAATATAAATATGCTACTCCTTTTCATATTTGAGTTTCTTCAAAAATTTACTTGTGACAGGTAATTGCTGTCTTCGGGATTGATGCATCATTGTAATATAGTTTAAAGGTTACTGGAGAACTCTGTGTGTTGGACATGTGATTTTGCTTTTTTTTTCCCTTGATAAAACGGGGTATCCAAATCTTGCAGTTCGACTAATGCCCTCAGATAAATGCAAGCCGCCCTGTGTTATCAAAACCTTACTGGTTGGCTCCTTGAAATAGAAGTGGGGTTCTTTTGCGCTGGTTCTCATATTCACTCTTATCAAAAAATAATCAGCATAGCTGCAGTCCCAACTGTCATATAGTATCTCCAGATAAATCTCTAATCCCATCTTCCTCTAGCTGGCTTCCATCTAACTTCTCCTTGCTTTTGCTAGCTTTTTCATCTCCCAGTCCCTTGTGACTTGTTTTATGTAGCATAACAAGATGAATACAATCGATTCGTTTCATTGGTTGTGTATTTAGTACATCCCCCATTTCTATCAGGGTGTTTTGACATTACTTTATCTGGCCTGCTATCAATCATGCAATGCTGATATACTGTGGTACTGGTGCAGTTGTGTCCTGTAATTTTGTTTCATTTGGTTTTACTTTTCTTGTGGTGGATTCTAAGGTATTCTGTCTTTTACTTTATGATTTGGTTGCATTTTGTAATGTTTGTTGCAAAATGCAGTTTATAGATCCTAAAGTCAAGGCAATGCAATTTCTGATAGATTGACCTATTTTTATGAAGTCATGGATATTCTAGAAATCTGTTTTGAGTTTCTATGATAAAGATCACAAAACTGCCCATTCCCCTTGCATCTAGAGATCTTGTCACGCAGGAATTTATGTTCTTCAAAACTGAACCTGCCCTCAGCCAACGAATTTAGTTCAATCTCCGGAGTTTTTGGCTCGGAAGTGGGTTGGCGTTTCCTTCATCTAATTGAGTAACATCAGTTCAAACATTGAAAGAGTTGATCTCACCAAAAAGTCCCCTCTAATAATTTCGCTCTCTCCCCAATCTGTACCCTCACTTTCTTTTTAATTGGATTTGAATGCAACAATATGGCGGTTAAATTAAAAGAATATGATTGCTGAACTTGTCAAGCTGTGGACAACTTAGAAAGCCCTTCAATTTGAACTTGCCTAGATTTTCATGACATCTTTTTATTGATTGTAGTTATTTGAAATAGACTTGTTCTAGACGTTCCTAATTCCTAATATTCCAGGTGAGAAGTTCTCGGAGATCGTTGGGAGTCCTTATTACATGGCTCCGGAGGTGCTCAAGAGGAATTATGGGCCAGAGATAGACATATGGAGTGCTGGTGTCATTCTCTATATTCTGTTATGTGGGGTTCCCCCATTTTGGGCCGGTAATATTCCTCAGTGATTTCCATCTGTTTTTATGTTGGGTTTAATATATCACAGGCAGGTGGCAAGTGTGTTTTCTAGCTTTTGATTTTTAATCGCTAAGCACTTTTGTGCCTTCAATTATTTATTCTCAAGATTCTGCATACTCCTTTCCTCTCATTGATTATATTTATAATTCTCTCAATACCCATTTTAAGTGCTGTCTGGTTGCTAAAAGTGCACTTGTGATGCAGAGTCTGAGCAAGGTGTTGCACAGGCCATCCTACGTGGATTAATAGATTTTAAACGGGATCCTTGGCCAAGTGTCTCAGAGGGTGCTAAGAGTTTAGTCAGGCAAATGTTGGAACCGGATCCGAAGCTTCGATTAACTGCTACTCAAGTACTTGGTATTCCACTCTTTTCGAAACATATTCTAGTACTTGATTCGCCCCCCCTCCCCTCTCTCTCTCTCTCGTTTGGGCCTTTGCTTGTCTTTCTGTAGGGATATGTATGTATAGCTCCTTTCAACTAGTTATTGCGTGCTCGAATCTTGTACATTTTTCGATGGTACAATGCCAAACAGAGATCTTTAAGTTTTCTCTATCCTCAGGACCCACTGCCAACTCTTGCCTAACTTTCTTAGAGTTTCTCATTTTAGGCCTCTGCATAGGTGACGAGTATCTGCAGAAACAAAAATCGCAGTAGGTTTCGTTCCTTGGATTTTACTGCTGGCTCGAACTTAAATAGCATTAGGTTAAGCTTGTTATTGTGAATTTCACACTACTATATTACTTTTTAGGAAGCGAATGGGGCAAGAATAGATAGATGAATGTAAGTGGGAGTTTCTGGTGGATGATAAAGTATAAAGGTTGCCGATTTATTTAGGGAAGTTTTAACTCGGATGTCTTTTGTTTCCAACGGTTATATATTGCACAACTCTGTGTTTAGGTTATCTATGTAGTTTGTAGATTTTGGTTAGGGTTGACCTTGTTAATTCAAAGTTCAACTTCAAATCCAGCACCATGCTTCGAAACATTTTTCCTTTTATTTTGGTCAAAGTTGCCAATTTTCCTTCATTGTGCAATATTTCATCGCACCATCTGGGGTTTAGAAGATGTCTTCCTAATGCAATGTTGTTGTGACGAAAGTTCATGTGGTATTGATTTTATTCAGACTAAAGACGATGGTACTGCTGAATTGCCATATCTCACTGTTAAAAGCTGAGCTGTGCAGGAAAGAAATAGTATAAAGTCAATGTCTTGGGTAACACTTGACATACTGTATAGTGTAACTATGGTGTGGTAACTTACTACCTCAGAGTTTGATAGTTGTTATTTACACGCTGTCTTGCTGGCAGAGCACCCTTGGCTCCAAAATGCTAAGAAGGCTCCTAATGTCCCACTAGGAGATGTTGTCAAATCAAGGTTAAAACAGTTTTCCATGATGAACAGATTCAAAAGAAAGGCTCTGAGGGTTAGTTGGATGTTCCTATTTGATATATTTTTCCTTCATTCTAGTGTTTTTTTGCGAGTAAGATGGATGGGCTTGTTATAGGTGATTGCTGATTTCCTATCTGCTGAAGAAGTTGAAGACATAAAAGAATTGTTCAAGAAGATGGACACTGATGATGATGGTATTGTTTCAATTGAGGAATTAAAAGCTGGGCTGAGAAATTTTGGTTCTCATCTTGCTGAATCTGAAGTTCAGATGCTCATCGAAGCTGTGAGTGTACTTGATCTCTACTTTGGTTGTAAAACTACCTGATTGGACAACATTTTAAGTATTTGTTTTATTTCATCATCTTTAATGATGCTACAAGCTAGTTTCTCTTGTTTATGGAGGCATGGTGACCTAGGAACCAATGTTTCCGAATCCATACTGGACCAGTCGGTTCAACCAGTTGAATTGGCCAGTTTGTTTTCTTATTTCTTCTATTTGGTTCAGAAAGTGTTCAATCCAGCAAAGTAGCGACCAAGTTTGATTGGATTTGACATTTCTAAAAAGATAGTGGAGAACATGGCAGGGTCGAAGCTGGGCCACTTTTGCTGACATCCTTTAATTCTGTCAAAATATTTAGACATTTAATTGTGTAGCATAAGAGTGAGTCGTTCCTTGTGCAAAAAGTGAAATCTGAGAGTACTGAGGGACTTGAACTAGTACAATTTCAGAAACTTTATGAGGCAATATTTTCTTTCGAAGGTTAAAAATACATATACCAGTAAACTAATCTCCAGATGTCATTTTCCAGTCATACCGGGGTTGAACCAGTTGAAACACAAATTGTTAGGCTCACACATCCGTCTGGTTTTGAATGCGTTGCTTATTTACTAGGAACTTAGTCCGGCTTCTTCTGGGGTATGATAGTTCTCATCATTTAAGACTATCTTGGTCTACCTTTTAAATATGCATACTATTCTTATTATTAGGTCGGCCATTATGAACTGCTGGGGGTGAGAATTATAGGATATTCAACATACACGGCGGATGGTAAAAGCATAACAGATTTAACGCGTTATAGGTAAAGCGCTCTTAGTCTATCACCAATAAAGATATAATTTGAGGTTCTCGTCTCTGGATCCATTGTGGACATGAGACAGTGAGCAAGAAGTGTGGGACAAACTTTCCCTTCTTGTCAAGTTTCACCAATAGGTATGAACCACTTCCACTTTCATGAAAAACTTTCTAGTCTCAGTGCCGATATCACCAAAAGCTATTTACCGAAATAAAATTGTAAAACAGAAGTTCAAGGGATATTGGGAATTCATTCAGTACAGCCCTACCAGCAGATTTTTGGAAGCTTAGCGAATTCACTGCTTTTGTGGAGGCCTGATTTTCCATAAATGTACGATTTTCTTCAGGCATTAGCTTTCAGGTCATTAACCTTAGGTGACAGTTTGAGTGCATCTGTCTTCCAAAAGCAGCTAAGTGTAATAATAAGTGGTTTCTCTATGTAAAAATCACAACCAATGGTTGAACAGCAACCATCAAAATCCCTTGTTTAAGCTGATAGAGATTCACCTGCAACTAAAAGGCAGGCCTTTAGACTTTCTAATCGTCCCCACTGATCCTTAGTCTTTTCTATTCTGTTCTACATAAGAAGGTTTAGTGCTGAAACGCTGCTGCTCTTAGTTCTTCTCGTCTTTGGATTTTATGATTTCCAAGATACTTTGACTTGTGAAAAGCTACTATTCCGATTTTGCACTTGGACATCCTACATGGCTTGGCTAAAAAGACATTTGTTGTGTTTTGACCTTTTGATACGGAATTATGCCATGGAGAACATTAACTTAAGGGAATTCATGCTGGCAAGTTAAGCTTTTTCTTTTTTATCCTTTTCGACCATAAGGCAAGTTAAACTTCAGTTGTAATAAAACCATGATCATTTCTTAACCTGCTTGTTTACTTGAATTGTACTCATTTGATATATTGATTAGTTTTCAACTCCTGCTTAAATGTCCGGTCATGCAATGTCATTTTCCTTGAAAGGAGTGACATACTTCTCTCAATCATCATCCCTGAATACATTATATGTCTTATTACGCGTTGAACGAGCAAGCTTGTTGGAAACAGGTGGATGCTAATGGCAAAGGGTCTCTGGACTATGGAGAGTTTCTTGCTGTTTCACTCCATCTTCAGAGGATGGCAAATGATGAACATCTGCGGAAAGCCTTCTCCTACTTTGACAAGGATGGCAATTCTTTCATTGAACCTGATGAGCTACGAGAATCCCTAATGGAAGATGGGGCAGATGATTGTAGTGACATAGCTAATGAAATCTTCCAGGAAGTGGACAAGGACAAGGTCAAGAGACTCGGGAACTATTCAACTGCATATGGACAGCTTCTAATCTTGAACACTTGCTCTAATATGATCTTCTGTCACTGCAGGACGGGAGAATTAGCTATGAAGAATTCGCTGCAATGATGAGAACGGGAACAGACTGGAGAAAAGCTTCTCGTCACTATTCGAGAGGGAGATTCAACAGCCTAAGCTTGAAGTTGATGAAAGACGGTTCTCTAAACTTGGGAGTCGAGTGAATCGACACAAAAGGCTGACATTGACTTCTACCCGTACAAGAGCAGATTTGGATCATTTCCTATACATCGTAGACTTGGATCCTTTTGTGATTATTTTCCAAGGCGTTGATTGGATGAGCCCTTTTGCAGACGAGTATCATGAAGGGCCGAGTGCATCTAAGATGCTCGTGCAGATGTTTGTTGTTGCGGAGCGTGCAGTGCCTTGTAGCCATTACTGCTAAGGTATGGGCCTGTATGATCCTGTCCTTCCTAACCACGTCAGCTGTCTGTTTTTTGTTTCTGGTTGATGAGCATGATGGCGAACTCTAGTGGCCTAGTGTATTTTAGTGGCGAGAGAATATGTGCTGAGTATCTGTAGTCCACTTCATTCCAAGTGCTCCACCCATGGGGGAATGTTATAGTATTTGCCAAAACGTTGTAAAGATCGAAAAAGAGGCACTTTGTTTATTGACCCTTTTTATGCTCCTGGACTAGTGGTTGTAATCCTCCATCGTCGAGTGGGACTTAGAGATTTGCCAAATTGAGTGGTTCTCATCTTCTTCTTCCCGTCAACCTCAGCCTCATCATCGGCTCCTTCGATGGAGAGGCTTAATACTGCTCGAATTTTGCTTCATCGGCGCAATCAGATGCCTAGTTGGTTGGTACTTAGAACACTGATTAAGAGATGCTGGGTGGACAGATTGCGTTCAATAATTGTTCAATTAAAAACTAACCATCCATGCGTTGCTTTTATGCGATGAAAATGACATTCACCTTGAGACCAGACAAGGTGGGATCGAGACTATCCGTACCGACTGATAGTGGTCTAGCACAGAGCGGAATTAGGTCATATGTCCAGTTAATGTCAGTGCTCATCTTCTTCAAAGTGCTGAACGTGATGTAGACCTCCGCATGATGAAACTTACCCTTTATATCTAGACGCCTAGTTCGAAAGAGCGAGATAAACCTACTTGAAGACATTGCCTCATGACTCGCTCGTTTGGCCATTGTCGGAGTATCGGTGTCGATATAGGTCGGTCGGCAAGCAAAAGAATCTTTACTTCACCAGCTTCTCTGGTGGGCTTTGCTACGAAATGGCCTGCCACTAACAATATCTTTTGGGCCAAAGCCTCACCCATTAACATCTTCGGTGAGAATTTGTGCAATTCTCAAGCGAAACGCAGTTGTTAAACTTACCCATCAAGAAAGAAAGGAAGTGGTTAATGTTAGGTTGGTTCGGAGGAACCCTAACTTGGAACCGATCGCCATTATTAAAGTCTCGACACGCACCATGGACTACTTCTCTGAACTCCATCTTCTTCGTGAGAATGAGCCAAAGCATGTTTACTTCTCTCAATCCCATTTGTCGATTACTTACGCTAATGCAATTATTCCCTCATTAACTTAGTAACAAGGCTTGAGGACCCCGATTCAGAAGAAGAACCGAATAAATATGCCAACATGAAACGATGTTTTTCATTGCTAAAAGCCTCTTTCGGCTTTTGTGCCGTGAATTATATGCCGTGTTACGCGGATCAGTCCGGTGAAATCGCAGAGATCACCTTTGCAATGCACGTTTATGCTCCCTTTCTTTTGCTTGTGAAGTCAGTCCGCGCAAATTTAGGTTCGGTATAGACAAGCTCCTTGGGATGCCTATCTGCAATATCTTCAAATGCACGATCGTCTCATTTTCGAGGTGAAATTCGTACGTGACTCAGCGTCCAGGACAATCTCGCGTATGAACCAGATTTGCAGAGACTTGAGTAGTTGTTTAGCTAACGCACGACATCTGCTAATCCGATTAGTCAAAAAGCACCCGAAGAAGTGGAAACAGCATGTCCCCCACGCAAACGTAGAATTCCAAGGCGAAGGTGCAGCCGGCACTGAACTTTTCTTGTGGCCCCTTGACTTCAGCAGAGCAATGATAATGCTGATGGTAAAAGCATGTGTTGTGCAAGAACATATATGCTTCCTCTGGAAAACGTGGCTAAAGGCAATGGAAATTTCAATTCTAGGAAGGGAAAATGATACAAATGGTCCATCAACTTTTAATTTGTTCAATGTGGTCCACAAACTGTAGCCCAATGTGCAATGCGGTCCCTCAACTTTCAATTTGTTCAATGTAGTTCCTGGACTTTTTGTTCAATTTAGTCCTTGAGTTATGTGAAAATATTTGATATTGTCCATGAACTTGAATTACTAGAAGGACAACATTGAATATTTTCATATAGTCAAGTTGAACATGTACCAAAAGTCCAGGGACCACATTGAATAAATTATAAGCTCAGGGATTGCATTGCACATTTGGCCAAAGTTCATAGACCATTGTGTTATTATCCCTTCTAGGAAAGTCCTACACGTAATGATATTTGTCTTTTTGATCATTATAGGCAAATGTATTTCATAGCATAGATAGTCAACAATATTTAACTTTCGTAAATTTATATGGGATCGAATAAAAGTTAGGATAATAGCTCGACGCTTTTCCTCCTAAATCGATTGCTCTCGACCTTTTTTCTAGAACATAGTATAGTTTGTTTCTTAAGAATCTCTCCGAATGAATCAAGGCGAAACTTCTTTAATGATTATTAGTTTTCCCAAAATAACTTTCGATTCCCCAGTAAAGTGCGATATGTCGAAGTAATTATTTCTCAAGTTGGAAAATATCACTCACTATTCCTCATATTTCACAATTATTGAGTGCCGTGGTTAGGGTGATCAGTTCCAGACCTGACACCTGGAACCTACCCTGGTAGAATCAGTTCCCAATTTTTGAAACCTGAAACTTTCCATGTTTACCTTAGAACTGATCCTATTTTCTGGTCCGATTCCAGGGTCTACCTAGGAACTAGTTTTTCTTTTGTTCCTTTTTTTTGGTTTCATTTTAAATAGCAAAATAATATGAGTAACAAATTTGTTCAAAGTAAAAGAGGAACGAGGGCAAGCGAGCGAGGGTGAGTCGGGAATGAGCAAGGGTTGCGAGGCTCAAACGAGTGAGGGTGAGCTGCGAGCGAGTGAGGGCAAGTCGAGAATGAGCGAGGGTTGTGAGGCTCGAACTAGGAATGGCGAGTCGTGAGAGAGAGAGAGAGAGAGAGAGAGAGAGAGAGAGAGAGAGAGAGAGAGAGAGAGAGAGAGAGAGAGAGAGAGAGAGAGAGAGAGAGAGAGTGTGTGTGTGTGTGTGTGTGTGTGTGTGTGTGTGTGGTGAAGTGTCTAAGTGAGGTTGGAGAGAACAAAAGAGAGAGAGAGAGAGAGAGAGAGAGAGAGAGAGAGAGAGAGAGAGAGAGAGAGAGAGAGAGAGAGAGAGAGAGAGAGAGAGAGAGAGAGAGAGAGAGAGAGAGAGAGAGAGAGAGAGAGAGAGAGAGAGAGAGAGAGAGAGAGAGAGAGAGAGAGAGAGAAAAGATGCCAAGAGAAAAGTTAGGGTTTTTAGGCTTTATAAAATTGATTCCAAATTCAGTCCGATTCCCGGTTCTAAGTGAAGAACCATCGAGGAACCGAACTTTTTTTCTAGAAAAAAGATGCCAAGAGAAAAGTCTGGTTGCACAACCGTAGATTGCATGATATAGCTCTTTAATTGGAAGTTCTTTTATTGAAAGTTCTTAATACTTCCTTAAGCTTTGAGATGCCACATTATTTGAAATTTTTAGGGGGCAAGGTTTAATGGATGTACATGTAAACTTTTCTAGAACTTCGGGTATAAACATAATCTTAGAAACGTTGAGAAACTGACACCACCACCCAACTCGCCGCCGTCAGATGAGCAACATACTGAAATCTCGTCGTAAACGGAAGCTTGGAGCCATCACATGCACCACCACTCACCGCCCCGCCTCCAATCTGTTGAGTGCTAATTTCATGGAGAAACAAGTTTCAGTGGCACTGTTTCACTTGATTTCAAACTCAAGCTGACTTATTACCTTGAGTTTGAGGGGTTGTTAGAGATAACTAGGGATTTGTTTAGAATAATTTCCTATGTTGGAGATATTATGATAACTCTGTTGATCTCCATATCTCTCGAGATTGCGGATATATCTTGATTAATATGTTATTTTTAATAGTCATCTAAATCATATATAAAGGCTCATGTATTCTTCTTCAATGTATCTCGAAATATACATAAATTCCAAGTTGCTCTCTTCCGATCTTTATTCTTAACTTTATACATATTTCAGGAATTGAAAAAGACACTTATTGTGGATTCATTTACTTTTAGAATAGTCATACAACTTCGTTGGGAATTCTGAATATGATTGCTCTTGTTCTATTATGCATTTGGCACTGTCTAGGCTAGTATACTATGGGATGTTGTCCCGACGTATTCTCAATAAGTTTATCCCACTTTGGCTCCTTTGATTCGACTTTGGCGAAATGTCTTTGGAGATATGCAAAAGCCTTGGGCTAAAGGGGTTTTCCGAAATACAAGTAGTATTTGGTAAAGTGTATTTTAGAAACACATTGAGAAACAACTTTTACCTAAATGTCGTTTGGTAGAAACTACACTTTACAAAAGACTTTTGCTTAAAAAAAGGACATTTTCTATTTTTTTTTTAAATAAATCTCAAATTATTTGCCGACGGGATTCAATCGCTGGTGACAAGATCTAGCCACTGGCAAGCCTAGCCTATGGTTGTCCAACCTAAGGTGAGGCTACCTGAGATCGTGTGACCTAAGGTGAGGGCGTTAGTGGCATGCCGGTGGCTGAGACCTTTGCCAGCAAGTTAGGGTTTTCGATGACATTTACGTAATTATAAAAGTTGAACGAGGGCAAAGTTGGAAGAAAAAAGAGTCTATTTCATTATGAGAGTGCTACTTTTTAAAGTAACTTTGGATTACCTTGGACTAAATGCTTTTAGAGGCCTTTGGAAATGCAATTATATTTCCTCAAAGTTGAGCAAAAAACGAACCAAACGCCATTTACATTTGACCAAGGGATTTTGGAGCCCAAAACCCGTTTGGAATGCTGAACCAAACGGATCCTTAAAGGAAGGAATAAGCTTGGATAGGATTCACTAATCTCGGGATTTTTTTATAGAAAAAAGAAAAAATGAAAAACACGATTGAGATCAAAGAAAAGGGAAGGGAAGAGAGAGCAGCGATAGCTGCCTTGAACGACGAACCTACCAAGGTGTTTGCCACAGTGATTCCTTTATCCAGTGATCACCACAACGGGGTCGACCTCTCGGGGGACCAACATCGCCATCTCTCTCTCTCTCAAATGGTGATCGCACCACCCATCTCTCCTTCTCCAATTTAGGGTTTCAATTCCTTCTTGCAGTTTCGCCTTTCTAATCCCAATTCTTACCTTATGCAAAGTCATCAAAACTAGTTTGAGATAGTATATGTCCGTATCCAACTTTACAGCAGATCAGTTTTCAAGAAATGGGTATTGGATGTATCATTATTAGCAGTCTTATCTTATCCTATTCAGCCAAATAATCCTTACAGCCAACACAATAACTTTGGTATACCCGCTTCTCATCTTGCCAAGCATTCTTTTTGGGCCAGTAAGAGTTGAATCTTCTAAGGTGGACCTCACCCAAAACTAAACAATTCGAACCAACCTCACGAAAAAGCTGGGAACTTTTGGAGCCATTCGCTGCCATTGAGATGCCCTTGATCAATCATGCAACAAAATTCGGTAGGAAGTCATTTCCCCTTTATCAAAATCAGGATGATTTCGGCTAGTTTTGGTAACGTGGGGAGACTTTATTACATATTTTATATGGTTGGACCGACGGACATACATCCTATTGCAGTTGGTTGTGTGTGGGCGCGCGCATGCGTGATGGTTATCTTACAACACACACAGCCCATGTTTGCCACGTGAAGTAAAACACATAAAGAAGCCCTTAAAAGTAGGGTTTCAGTCCTAGTTGATGTCGGCCAGAAGTTGGTGTCGCATCCGTTTTCATACGCACATTCCAATTTCCTTTTCACCTTCCACTCACTCAATCTGCTGTTCCGCCCAAACAGAGCAATCGACACGCAAGCTTTGTCGTTTACTTCTTTAAGAGGAAGACAACACATGGGGGGCACATTTCATATGTTGCCATGCATTGATATTATCGAATGGGAAAAAGAAAACATCGCACGATAGGTAGGTCACGTTGAATTGAAAGCCATGTGGACCGTTCCATTGCGCTGGCCTCGTTCCATTGGTTGAGCCACGGAATGACCAATCTAGCTAATTTGCTGGAGAACAGGGGTCAGATCTGAAAGGACAATGTCTTTGGAGGCTTTATCCCTTCTTGCCAAGCACTAGAGATGAAGTGAGATTGGGACCAATCGATTGAAATCTTACGCCCCAAGTGGTACGGCCACTATCTTTGATTTTTGGATTAAGAATCTCTCAAAATCATATCCTGAGAGGCCAACCTAATGCAGTAGGTACTCCCATCGTAGATGACATGCTCACACGTGAAGAAGTAAGTCAATCGAAATTCTTATTTATAGAAGTTCATTTCGAAATTCCACGTGAAGAATTTCCCTCCATTACTTTCATAATAGAGTTATGAAAAGTCAAAATAAAGAATGGCTCAACCTTACCAAAATAAGGGAGCTTTCGCTCTTACAAGGGCCTTCACGACCTATCCCTATCCTGTGGGGCAGACTTCACTGATGCGTTCTTTATTTTAATGTGCCGATGTACGCCTCGCACTCCCAAATTCTCCCCGAATCTTTTTCTTTCCCAAATAGAGGAAATACTCTCTGAAGTTTTACATTCTAGTGATCCCTAGGTTCGGACGAAGACCGAAATGAAGCCTTTTAAGGATATGCTTAGGTCATTCAATGACGTTTATAATAGAGTTATGAAAAGTCAGGATAAAGAATGACTCTTGTTGCAACTGCTTCAATTTCGACACTGTACCTTGCTTTTCTGGCGTGGAGCGGCATGCACGATAGTTTTGGATATAATCTAGAGTTTCCTTATATTTCAAAGGCTTGATGCTTATCATTTTTTGCACAACCCAACAAATTGGACGATTCGATCTAGGATATGACTCGGTCCAAGTAATTCACAAGTGTTGTCGAGAGAAAAATCAATGATATGACTCGGTCCAAGTAATTCATGAGTGTTGTCGAGAGAAAAATCAATATACAGCCAATCAATTTGCGAATGTGCAGCTAGTTACTCGTGCATGCATGTGTCATGAGCCGAGAGCTTCCTAGCTGAGGAGAGTCTGTGCGGAGCCTCACGAGCCAGAACATTAAGCCAGTCTTTCCTCGATAAATCATTCTAAAACAGAGTGTGGCGAATCACTTCCTCAAATAGACTGTACCAGAGCCAATTCAGCTCAGACATCTTGTTTCTCAAGCAAGACATATAAATCACTTCTACACAATAGCTGATTTCGGCTTGTTATGGCTATCATCAAGAAAGTGGCATCAGCTTCCGACTAGTTTGTACACGGAAGGCTAACCCTACCATTATAGATTCTTTAAGATGATAATCATCCGATTCATGAATTACTCGCACAAATACTTTGACGCGGCTCTTGATCAATTTATCAACTTGTTTCGCCGAAATTTGCGTCCGCCACGAAATACCTTTCACCAAAAGTCATTCTTCGATATTTTATAAGAGGAGACAGATCATGTGGTGAGTCCGGACAGGAAATGTCACAAGTACACAAGAAAACCGATAATTTCACTTCAAATGGAATTGAAAGTTCAAAAACTTTGCCAAAATTTAATCGACGACAAAGCCTGAAGACATAAAGATGAAATATTGGAATTTAATCAACAGCAAAGATCTTAAAACTACAACTAAGATACACGCCGTAATTTAATCGACGACGAAGTATCTAAGAACTACAACCATAACTACAATGTAGAAATTGAAAGATAACTGAAAGATAAAAAGGTTTTTTTTGTGTGTTGTGCGGGGGCTTCTGCGGTACATAAACACTAGTATTTTATAGTCTTCACAACATAATTGGCTATAGCCAGTTCTTTAGTAGTTCTAGCCATGCCTACACATCTTTGGGGCTTTCGGTTCCATATCTTCACATTGCCACGACTTCTTATCTTCAGGTGGTTACTAAATTCAGATATATGAATAATTTCTTAATCCGATCTACGGTTACAAGAAGTTAACAACACTTATCCACAATAAGCTCAAATATCCGAAAATTAATTGGCAGTTACACGTCAATGTTGATGTCAATTACTTCATCTCGGATAACTGACGTTTATTGTGATAACTTCCTTGGTTATTGATGCTCTTCAAGTTATCGACAATTTATCTAAAAGAGCTTAAATATCCGAAAATATCGCTACTCATCAAGTTGTCGATCGTTCTCTTTATCGATGACTTTTGTTGTAAAAATAACTTTGCTCTCATCGACTAATTCTATCACTTGTTGATAATAACCAAAAGTTATTCATTTTTTGGTATAAACACAACCCTTCCCATCTCTCACTCTTCACCTTGATACCATAGAACCCCACTTTTCAGCCCATGTGGATATGGGAGAAATTGGACTGTGACACATGCATGTATTACACAAACTTTACTTTGATTTTTATTAACCAAGATTTTGGTGTTTGTGCCGACACGATGGACGTAGTGAGGAGGCATAGCGCAACCAATGTGTCGTGTCTGATTGTCGATAAGAGTTTGGATTCTTCCCCTTACCTCTTGAGAAGGATTCGAGGAAATATGATATTTCGCAATTTCGTAATTCTAGCATCTCGTATATACATGGGAGTGACAGGCGACAAGAAGAAATGAGAGTCAAATCCAATGTAGGAATGCCACTAACAAGGCCCGAAGATCGCTAGTGCGAGAATGATGGAAAGTTTGACTTGGAAACTTTGTGGAAAACAGACTAATCATTCGACACCCCGCACGTGATCCTCATTCCTTTGCTTATTTCGTTCGTGTTTTCCTTTTTCTCTTCTTTGGTCATTAATGGTGAACTTACGTGAAGCGCCTTATACTGCTGCCCAAATTCATCAGAGAAGAACGAGCCATAACATCTAAAGAGCTAATACAATCATTTTGTTTTCTACTTTTGAACTTTTTGACTTTTAATAACCTTGAGATTTTCAAATTGACCATCATTTAATACAAAATATCCGACACCTCTAAAAAAATATAGATATAGATAACCGTGGCAAACGATAGGAGTTAGAGTAGGTCTATTTATAATAACTAAATGGTTGGCTAATCGGGTAATGATTTGATTTGGAAGTGGCAAATTCTTGCGATTAAATCTCGACAGTCCTTTATTTAGAATAACCTTAAGGGTCGCATCCTCTATCTTATGTATGGTTACCCGATGGACGTGGATAAGACAATTTGCATGCATTTACGAAGTTCATTCGAGTCAAAAAGTTCGGTTACCTTTTCCAAATATGGTCCACATAGTCGTTCACATGGAAAAGGAGTGCCGAATAAATCCGAATGCCTCCAAAGGCCCAATTGACCGAACTTGTATTATTGTATCCCGGTTTGGCTTTTCAAAAACCAAATTGATTTGATGTGGAGACATCAATTAAAGCACCGGCCTAATTGACGTAGTGGAAATGAATAATGTGAGTTTCAATTCTCAAGGCAGGTACCCAACGTACAAACACTAAGGCTGCGTTAGGTCGTTTAGATTTTTAACTAGGATAAAACTGGATAGGATATGATTTGAAATCCAAAGAATTTGGTATATCCTATATACTGTTTGGTGAATCGTGAAAATAAAACCGGATATTTTTACATTTTACCATATCCATTTTTTGTTATGAACGTTATATTAGTGTAAGTGAACCTAAAAATTGCAGAAACAAAATCGATAAAAATCTCTCAGGACACTCCTACCTACTTCATTTTTATTTGCTTATTTTTTTAATCATTTTTCCCTCTCTTTTTTAATTATTTTGTTTTTTATTTCTTTTTTCCCCTTCCATCATTCTCTAATAAAATTTTATTAAATAGTAAAATATACTAATATTCCTAAAATATGTAATAAATATAAATACATTAGTACTGATTTATCTATATGAAAGTTATATCACAAGATATAAAGAAATTTTGAATATATAAATAAAAATAAGAATAAATAAAAACGAAATTATTGTTATTTTTTGTCATTTTGAATTTTTTATATTAAAATTCAAATATTATTTTAATTTTATTAATTTAACAAGTTTGTTATTCGAGAAAATTAATTTTTATATTACGGTTATTAGAAATCCTATCCACCTTTATCCCACTTCCCCCGTGAAATAATTTTATCCGAGTTATATCTCTCATATATCCGACTGTATTTTATCTTAGGTAAACACCAAACACGGGATAGGATAAAATTTATCATATCTTGAATTTTATCCCGACTACCAAACGTAACCTAAGTACACGTAGAGAATTATGAGAGATTTCTCTAAGTAAACGTAACCTGTATCGCACCACCCGCCTGGGTGGCGCTGCTGGAAAGGGCACTCTTCCTCTCGCAAAAGGTTGGGTGTTCGAATCCCGGGCGCCGCATGGTGACTTAACCGGTGCACGTGTGTGGTGGCTAGCATGTGTCGCCCCCAGGGTTTACCTCCCGGCTGTCGGCCGTGCGGGGGTTCCCTGGATTACCAAAAAAAAAAAAAAAGAGTAAATCACCTAAGCTTATGGGGATGGCCTGCCCTTTATGTTCGCGTGACCTTACTATGTCTTATATGTTATTTGGAAATGATTAAAAATTACAAGAGAAAATAACAAAATAACAAAGTGTTTCGCCGGAATTGTAACCACACAACGAAATACCTTTTCACCAAAGGTTGACATTTGGTTTTTATTGAATTGGGTTAAGTAGCGATTCAGACAATAAGTAATTTGTGGAATAGGGGATAATTAGATCTAAAGTAAAATAAAACGCAAGTACAGGGAATTGATAAATTTATAAATTGATATATTGGAATGCGAAAGATACATAGCTGTTGTTGATTGCGAATCCTCTACAATGATTCAACACTGCTCTTATATAGCTTCTTGCAAAGTGTAACCGCTTATAAACTATTAACATTTAAATTGCTAGTTACAACCGCATCCCATGGTTTTAGGCTTCACAATCATTTTCTTGGATCATGTATCGTCCTTATCCATAAGCGCTTACAATTCCTCAAATACCACTGGGCTTAACCACCGATCAATATATCCTTGGCAGCTTTGTTTGGTCTTCTATCTGTTATATTTATAATGTGATCCCACATTTAGGGTTATAGTTTTTGAAATAAAAAATTATCCATTGGGTTTGACCCACGTTTTCTCTTTTAAGTGACGGTTATCCACATACGGTTTTTCCACACTTTGTACCCCTTCGGTGACAACCGCCCTCTTCGGTAACCGCCTTGATGGGAAGCGGTTTATAAAGACAGACGTTCATTCCATAAGGGCAGACACAAGGTCTAACGCAAACCCTCTCATTCGGTAATACATCATCAGTATGCGAGGGGATTGGGTTAGTAGAGTGCGCTCGTAATCGCTGTCAAATTAACGTCGAACTACCGTGGATTTCCGACGAACGTAAAATTGAACAATGGCTGGAGGTCAGTTTATTTTCGATCCTGTTTTCCGCATTTGATTCTAATTGTGCCTAAAATTTGTTCTTCTATGCATGATTAGAATCCTTCAGTTTTAATCTTTGCACTATCTTCAACATGTCCAGGTTTTGTCACTGACTTATCATCATCATATGTTGATAGTTGTTATGTTCGTCAATAACGATGACGTCTCTTGACCATTGTCAGCTCATTGACACCAAATTTTTATTAGCTTGTCGCAACCTTCCCAAAGGTGAACCACCAAAGGAAAAGCTAATAGATTATTAAGCCAAATACTTAGCGCGGACTCTCCTAAACCCAGACCAATTGCAACTTTGGGGTTTTAATTTAATCAATTTAACATGCAATTTAATTCAATTAGGAATCGCCACTAATCTGTTATGAGTTGATTAAAACCCAAGTAAAGTGTAGGAGAAAATAAGAGATTTCTGAAACTTGGTTACGATAGATTGATTTAACACACTTTCGGTATTTTTTCTCTTTATTTTCAAAAATATTTAGCAGGCAGTCTTGGATTATTTGAATCCTAATCCACTAATATGCAATGGGTGATCATGTAGGTACGCAATCAATAATGTAACATTCAATAAATTAAAGCAATAAATAAATTGTTAGAAATAGGTCAAAATTCTTATGCTTTAAGCAAAGCAAAAGCTCAATTAAGTCCAAAACATCAAGTGTTCCACCAAATGCTAACTAAACAATATTTGTAAGACCGGTTTTTGTTTTAATGAAAATCAAATTGTATACGATGCATAAGATGCAATTTTATTCTTAATTATGTCTATGTGATCCTTATTTAACTAATGACATGTGACATGCAATCTATATGGGACCTAATTCTGAGGACGAGTAAACAAACTATAAATTAATCTAACATGATATGCAATGACATGAAAATTGTGACATGTGATAGTATGATGACGTGGAATTGATAACATGGCAATGTGATGGCATGGCATCGATGACGTGGCATAGATGACATGACAATGATGATGACGTGGCAAATATGAAACATGCATCTTTTTTGTTGATTTTCTTTTAAAGCTAAAATAGGAAACTACCTAAAATATGTGATTACCTAATTTACTAGATTAAATCCTAATCTACATTAGGTAATTTCCTAATTAACTATATGGTTCCTAAATATGCAAGTCTAAACTAGAAAACTAATTTGAATGCAATCTATTCTAAATGCAATGCAATTTTTGTGTTTTTCAAAATATGAAAGTTCCCAAAATTAATAACATGCAATATGTAAACCCACATAATTAAATATTGACCACATTTAAAATAGGAAACAAGGGCAATCGGGAATCTAGTCTGAGGTCTTAAAGATAGAAACCTCAATCGTCAAGCATATAATGCAATATATCAAGCTACGAAAGTTCCTTTTGGGGGACACCTATAACATCGCACCAAATTGAGTTAGAATCAAAATAATTCAAATTAGGTAACTAGATATTCAAAGTGAACAAGCAAACTTGGAATTTATCTAAATTGGATTACCTACTCAAATGACAACGGATAGCAAGGGGGCAGCGAGGAAGATTCAATCATCGGTGAGGAATGGCAAGAGACGGGAACAGCAACATCTGGGATTGTGAACATCACAAGGGAATCTCTGGATCTTTGATGCTCGATTCCTTTGGTGAAGTTGAAGAACTAGGTGTTTGACTTAGAACGAATGCATATTCACCATTTTCACGAGACCGTGAGTTGAGCTCTCCAGTCTTGATCCACAAGTCCAAACGGTTCGGTTTTCTCCATCAAAGACATACTTCCAGATATTTTCTTATCAAGTCCACCGGACAACTCAAGAACAATGTCTTATCGTACTCTCCACAAAAATTGAGCGCAATCCAACAATTAATGAATGTTACTAGTCAATTTTGTGAAACTATGCGCTGGAATTTTTTTGGGGCGCCGCGAGAGAGAGAGCTCGTGTATGTGTGATTTTTCACTCTCCTGTATTTTTTTTTTAATGTGTATTGCCAACCCCCTATCTCTTGCTTTCCGTGTGTGTTTTTATATACTATCTACGTTTGTGCCTCAAGCGAGGACGATCCTCCCTCTTGATTTCTTTCCAATTTTCTTAATCCGCACGTGTGAAATAGGCATTCTTTTTTCACTTCCCTTCTTCAAGACTCCACCAAGATTTGTTTTATGTCCAAATATTTTCTTTCCCCAAATATTTTGATTTTCTTTGTTGACGAAGTCTTGCTGAAGATGCAAAAGCCCACGTCTCCAATCTCTTTCTCATAATATATTAGTTAATATACTTTTTGAGCATGAATCCTTTCCTGCCCTTTTTGCAGAAAATCTCTTTCAATATGTGAGCGTATATCTTCATCCGAACCCCTTCATTGCCATGCGTGGATATATCCGAAAATTTGTGCGCCCATAAGCGAATTTTGACCAGAAATAATTCTTTCTATGTAACAATGGTCAAATAAATAGGCCGGATCTCTTCAAATGCAATCCACGACCGTGCCAATTTAAATGAATTTTATTCAATGCAGATATGCTTTATAATGTCTAAACGCCTAAAAGCAATGCAAAATTATGCAATATCAATAATTTTATCTAATGGTAGAGACCAACTCATAATTATCTATTCAATGATTGTCTAAATGAATCGCCAAAATTTAGATGTCAACGCGGCTATCAATTGTAAACAATCGTGTTTATGGTTTTGTTGTCAACAATTCAACATTGAGCTTCATATCAACGTCATGTCGATTAAGGGGACTTGGTTATTCTTTAGTGTCGACACAAAGTGAATTTTTCTTGCCCTTTTGATGAGTAAAAGTAATTTTCCACTGAAAAGTTCGCGTCTCTCAAACCCCCACTCACCCACAAACCCTAATCTCCTCACCACCTGTTCGCCACTGACCCCCGTTCCCATCACTGGCGTAGCCACCGCCGCTACCCCTCGGGCTCTCTCTATCACGGTGAGGTTGCTGTGGTTGGTGGCACTAAGTGTCATATACGTAGAACAAAATGTTACTATGAAAATCACCTCTGGCACTCTCATAAGGACAGCATAAGTCACATTTCTACATCCTAACGCTATAAAAGGAGAATTTGTTACTCGTCGAATTCCGCACCAGAGATGAGAGGGAGCTTATAATTGATACTTAAGTAAACCTATGTTTTCTTTGTAACCACGCATGCACAAAGAAAGAGGACAGGATTTAACATGGTTCGGTCGACCAAGGAGAGAATCCTTGGATGCTTACATCTATGATGAGAAACCCCCAATTTATCATATCACCTTGGGGGATTTCATTATCTTTAAATAAAATAGAATAGATCTCTAGGGATAAACATGAATATTTATTAGAAAGACAAATACAGTTGTTATTTACTTTTTTATAGATTTGAGTCAAATCTCCTACTAAATTTGAACTCTGCTGACTAGTCACCTTGATCTTTCTAACACTTTCCCTCTAAGCTGGAGCGAAGATGTCAATATAGGTCAGCTTGTTCATCACATGCTGGAAAGCTTTCCTGGAAAGCGCCTTAGTAAATATGTCAATCAATTCATCTTCACTTCTAATGTATGGAGTCTCAATTATCTTGTCTTGAACTTTTCTTATGGATATAGTGATGGTCGACCGCTATGTGCTTGGTCCTTTCATGAAAAACCGGATTTGAAGCAATATGAATTGATGATTGATTATCGCATAACAATTTCGTAGGAGTTTGAAGCTTCTTAAGACCCAAATCCCACAACAATAAATGAAGCCAAACTAATTCACACATGGTTAAAGTCGTGGCTCTATAGTCAGCTTCTGCACTTGATCTAGCTACCACACTTTGCTTTTTGCTCTTCCAAATGTCCAGGTTTCCTCCTACAAAGGTGCAGAATCCTATTGTTGATATTATATATGTGGAATTCCCAGCCCAATCCGCATTAGCATAACCTTCGATCTCTGTGGGACCATGATTCTTTATAAGAATGCCATGCCCAGGGCATGACTTAGATATCGCAATATACAGTCCACCACCTCCATGTGACCCTCAGTATGATTATGCATGAATTAACTAACATAACTAACAGCATATGTGATTTTAGGTCTTGTAATAGTTAAATAAATCAACCAACCCACCGATCTTTGGAACATTCCACTGTCTTTGAGAGGAGTGGTGTTGGTGGCAAACTTACTGCCATAATCCATAGTTGATTTTATGGGTTTAGCTCCTAATTTCCAGTGTCCTTCAACAAGTCTAATGCATACTTTCTTTGGGAGAGAAACAATCCTTTGCTTGAACTAGCAATTTCAATTCCAACGAAGTAACGTAACCTCCCTAAGTCTTTGATGACAAACTTCTCATACAAGTAGTTTTTGAGAATTTAAATCCCTTGAACATTATCGCCAGTGATACGATGTCATCAACATACACAAAAGCAACCACAATTCCTTTAGAGTTTTTCTTAACAAAGAGAGAGTGATCTGACTCCAGTTTTCAAGCCAACATTCACAAGAGCGATACCGAGCTTGCCATACCAAGCTCGGGGAGATTGCTTGGGACCATAAATTGCTTTATTTAGTTTGCACACAAATCCTTGTCCTTCCAAGGAATGTCCCGGGGGAAGGTCCATGTACACTTCTTCAAGGTTGCCTTGTAAGAAGGCGTTCTTAACATCCATTTGAAAATGTAACAATCCATAATTAATTGCAATTGACATGATAACTCTAACTGTGTTCATCTTCACTATAAGAGCAAATGTTTCTTTGCAATCCTCCCCATACAATTGAGTATAACTTTTCGCCACAAGTCTTGCTTTGTGCCTCTCAATAGATCCGCCACTTTTGTATTTGATCTTATAGATCTACCGACAACCAACAGGTCGTTTCTCAGATGGCGATGAAACTATATCCTAAGTGCGGTTTTAGTCTAGAGCATATAGGCCCTGTTTGGTTCAACATTTGAAATGAGCATTGAGGCTCTAAAGTCCCTTGGCCAAATACAAATGGCATTTGGCAATTTTTTTGTAGCACTTTAAGGAAATGCAATTGCATTTCCAAAGGACTCTAAAGGCCTTTAGCCCAAGGCAGGTCCGAAGATACTTTGGCAAGTCGAACTTTCGGAAGGTAAGATTACTGTTCATCGAATACTTTTCATCTTCTCCAAGCAGCAAGTTTGGCAGCCGGCGACCGCTGCTTAAGGGGTAGCGCGACTCTGGCGACTGCCGCCTGGGGGTCGCGCGACCCCGGCGACCATCGCCTGGGGTCGCCGGGGTCGAGCGACCCAGGTGACGCCGCCTGAGGTAGCCCGACCTCAAGCGTCGCCTGGGTTGCGCGACCCTGGCGATGCTTGAGATCCCGTGACCTCAGGCCGCCTCGCCTGAGGTTAGGCGAGGCTAGCCCGTGACCAGATATGGCCGACAACGGCGGCCGATGGCTGAGCTCTACCTCAAACGTTTTTTTTTTATTTTTAAATATTAGCAAAAGTCCTTTACAAAATATAGTCTTTACCAAACAGTATTTAGGCCAAAGCTGCTTTCAAATGTGATTTTAAAATACACTTACCAAACACTATTTGCATTTCGGAAAACCCCTTTAGCCCAAAGGCCTTTGCATTTTGCCAAACGCATTCCCCCAAAGCCTAACCAAATGGGCCCGTTGTTCCTCATCAATGGCTTTCTTCCATACACTTGACCTTTGTGCCTTAAGAAAGCTCGTTGATTCTTTATCCTTATCAATAGCAATCAAAAAAGCACTGAACTCAGGTGATATATTTTCATAAAAGATTGATGCTTGTATGGGATAAGGATGGATGAATGATATGTTGAGAAGTCGCGAAGCCGACTTGATGGCTGAGAAATCCTAGTTGACCGACGAACTGGAACTACTCTGGGGATAGTGGATGCAGGTTCCACAGGGACCAAAGGAACAGTGGGTGCAAGATTATGCTCGCTCCCATTATCCCTTCATTGGTCTGATCCTCGTTAATCACAAAGTCATCTGTTGTTGAAACCACTGGAACCGAAGCAAATTCAACGTCCAAGCCACTATAATTATAGTTGGCAGTATCCTTGAATTTGATCGGTCGGAAAAAAACATGTGAGTCTCATCAAAAGTGACATCTCGAGATATAAACATTTTTTAATGGCTGGATCAAAACATTTGTTTTCCTTCTTCAAGGAGGAATATCCCAAGAAAACACATTTTCGAGCACGAGGATCAAATTTATTTCTAGATGGAGAATGAACAAAGCACGTGCTTCGAAACACACGGAGATGAGAAAGGTTAACAAATCTGCCAAGAATGATTTCCATTGGGGCTTTGTATTTTAACACCTTTCTCGGTAGACGGTTGATGAGATAACAGCTAGTGAGATAGCATCTGACCAATAACGAGTGAGCAAATTCCCACGAAACGGGAGATACGAGTTACCTGAAGAAGGTGACGATTTTTCCACTCTACAACTCCATTCTATTGAGGAGTTTTAACACATGAAAATTGGTGAATAATCCCCGAACTCTTAAGGTAAGAATCAACAAGGTGATTTGTGTACACAATCGCATTATTGGCACGCAGTATTTTAATCTTAGCACCATACTGCATAATAATCATTTTCGTGAATTCTCGGAAAACATGAAGCACATCACTTTTAGAGGCAAGTAAGTATAATCAAGTGCAGCGAGATTTATCATCAATAAACGTAACAAAAAATTTAAATCCATCATGGGAGTCAACAGCAGCAGCCTTCCAAACATCTGAATGAATTAACTAAAGCAACTCTGAAGGTGGACTAATTCTAGAGGAGAAAGGCAATTTGGGCTGTTTAACATAACGACAAATCTCATAGGAACTAGTATCAAGAGTAAAGGTAGAATCAATAATATTTAGCATACTATCTGATGGATGTCCCGTACGCCAATGCTAGAGATGAGCCTCCGTGTCTTTATTGTTCCTAGCAATCAAACCTGCACTTAATAAATCAAGCATGTACAACGCTTGTTAGGCTGCGCATGATAATCATTCTGTGTTCGGGAACAGATTCTGATCAGAAATGATTTTTTTTTATTCTGTGTCCGGGAACAATTTCTAAGCATTTCGTAATTTAAGTAGGGGGCCCTGGCGGTGGGTTGCTGAGCTAGTCTCTCCCGAGGTATAGGCGCCCCGATTACCTGTGCGGGCTCGTCCTCGGGGAATGGTGGTGGATCCTCAGTTACCCAAAAAAAAAAAATTTCTAAGCATTTGAAGGCATTTGGTAACTGCCCAAAATTTCTATTCTTAGAATAGAAAAAGAACATAAATGCGTTTGGTAACTATACAAAATTTCTTTTTATTAATAATATTTTAATAATATTTTAAATATTTTAATATTTCTTTCTTTTCTTTTCCTTTTTTTCCTTTTTTTTTCTTTTTTTTCCTTGGCCATGGCTGGTCGCCGGCGCCGGCGACTAGCAACAGGCCAGGGCCGGCGAGGGCGTCGCAGCCCTCGCCGGTAGCGACGGCGAGGTCGGCCTCGCCATGGCCGAGCAAGGCTCGACCTCGCCCAGATCTGGCGAGGCCGACCTTGCCGTCACCACCCCCGACGACGGCGAGGTCGGCCTCGCCAGATCACAGCAAGGTCGAGCCTCGCCCGGCCAAGGCGAGGCTGACCTCGCCGTTGCCACCCCCCGCGACGGCGAGGTCGGCCTCGCCAGATCTAGGCAAGGCCGACCTCGCCGTCACCGGGGGTGGCGAGGGCCGACCTCGCCGTCACCGGGGGCGGCGAGGGCCACCCTCGCCGACCCTGGCCAGTCTCTGGTGGCCAGTTGCCGGCGGTGAGCTGGCGGTGGGCCGAGAAGAAGATGAAGAACAAATAAAAAAGAAAGAAGAAAACCAAGAAGAATTAGTTCCGGAAAAAATTGTTCCAAAATCAAGAAGTTACTTTTTTTTGCTTCTTGATTCTGTTCCAAAACTGATGCTGGGATCAATTTTTTGCAAAATTGTGCCCGGGCACAAAAATTTTAACAAACAGATTTCTGTTCCCAAACTGATTTTGAAAACCAAAGAACAGAAATTTTTACTATTTGGCACGTTGCCAAACGGCCCTTAGAATCGACCCCCACCAATTTTCTTCCCTGTTAAACTTTTTGAAAGATGACCTCATCATGGGAAAAGACAACACTGCGATTCAGATTTCTGGTAATTGTACTGACAGATAGCAAATTAGATGATAAAGCTGGAACAAATAAAACATTTGAGTTGGTGGAAAGAAATTCCACCGTTCTAGTTCCTTGAACAAGAACCTGCTCTATGTTAGCAACAGTAATAGACGGGTAATTAGATGCATTACAGAGATTTTTAATCCATTAAAACGTGCCGTACATGTGATCAGTCGCTCCAAAATCAACAATAAAATAATTTTCTGAAGATGTCGATAGGGCAAAAGCTTCACCAGAGTTATGAGCAATGTTCTCTGAGTCAGAACTCGATGGAGTCACGTTGCTGCTCATCATGAGTTGTTGGAGTTGCAAGGCAAATTGGCCAAGAGAAACTTGAAGATCAAGGTCAAAATTAGGAGTACCACTTTAAGTTGCAAGAGCCTTGTCTTTATTTTGCTTCAGAAGTGGATGTAACTCCCAACAACAATCCTGAGTGTGACCATCCTTGTTGCAATAAGTGCAGTGAAGCTTGAAATTTCGACCCTGCCTTTTCCTTTCCCACCATTAGATTTATTGAAATTAACAGTATTAGTCGAACTCTCCATTTTCTCTCCCCCTGATTTTGAGTCTGGATTCATAACACGCCATCGAGTTTCTTCACATTGGATAATGGCGCAAACATCAATGAAAGATGGAAGAGTGCAGCTCATAAAGATTTGTCTTTTGACATCCTCATATTCAAGTCGAATGCTGGCCAATAATTATAGAACCCGATCTTGCTCCTCTTTCGAAGTATATGTTCACGGAGTCAACGGGGGAAATTACTGACGAAGTTCATCCCATTTCTTGTTCAGAGTTCCAAGATGCTCGGTAAATGGTAGACTGGGAGCTTGCTCGGTTTGAGCAATTTCTTGTTGCCACTCGAAAATTCGAAAGCCATTATCTTCATGGCCATACATGTGTTTAATAGACTTCATAGAGATTGTGCCATTTCAGAGTAAGCAAAAATTTTGTCAATATGAGGATCCATGGAGTTGAAGATCCACGACATGACCAAGGCTGCGCATGGCAACTTGCCAAATAGTGTTTGATTTTATTTTTTTGTTCCCAGAATCAGTTTGGGAATAGAAATCCGTTTGTTTAATTTTTTGATTATGGGCACAAATTCTTGCAAATTTGTGCCCAGAATCAGTTTTGGAGCAGAATCAAAAATAAAAAAAAAGTAGCTTCTTGATTCTGGGAACAAAAATGAGAATCAGTTTTTTTTTCTTCTTCTTTTTCTTGGTTTTTAATATAGCTTCTAATGTCCGGCGCGAGGGCCACTCTCGCCGTATCTGGTGAGATTAAAATATTTTAATAAAAAAATGTTATCAATAAAAAAATTTTACCGGCCATGACCAGCGACCAGGCCATGGCGAAAAAAATATAAAAAATATTATTAATAAAAAAAAATTTACCGGCCATGGCCAGCGACTAGGCCATGGCGAAAAAAAATATTATTAATAAAAAAAAATTACCGGCCATGGCCAGCGACCAGGCCATGGTAAAAAAAATAAAAAAATATTTTAATAAAAATATTTTTTATTAAAATATTATTAATAAAAATATTTTTTATTAAAATATTATTAATAAAAAAAATATTTATAAAAAAATATTTTACCGGCCATAGCCAGCGACCAGGCCATTGCAAAAAAAAATAATTTCAATAAAATTTTTTTTATTAAAATATTATTAATAAAAAAAATATTTATAAAAAAATATTTTACCGGCCATGGCCAGTGACCAGGCCATGGCGAAAAAAAAAGAAAAATATATTTTCAATATTTTTTAGTAAAATGTTTTAAAAAAAATTATTTATAAGAAAATTTTTTACCGGCCATGGCCAAGAAGGAGGAGAAGAAAAAAATAAAAGAAAGAAATATTAAAATATTTAAAATGTTATTAAAATATTAGTAATAAAAAGAAATTTTATGCCGTTACCAAACGCATTTCTATTCTTTTACTATTTCAGGAATAGAAATTTTGGGCCGTTACCAAACACCTTCAAATGCTCAGAATCAGTTCCCGAGCACAGAATAAAAAAGAATCATTTCTGACCAGAATCTGTTCCCTGGCACAGAATGGTTGCCATGCGCAGCCCAAGTTATCGGTAGATTGCCATTTGACATATTTAGGATCGGTGGATGATAGGGCTTTGGTCGAACCATTGACATGGCCTAACTTGGATCGTCCTCCAAGGGCAATCGTAATTGCTCAAGACCAAGGAAGATAGTTTCTTCCCTTAAAAAGAAAGGATGTTAATCTATTGTGTATCTCATTTGAGCTAGATAGACCAATATAAGTGGTGACCGAAGAACTAGCCATTATAACAAGATTAAAGGAGATGATGAAGAGCTTATCTATGTCAGAAGTAGAATGAAGCGGCAAATAGCGACTTTGATAGCACAAACGTCACGCTCGAAACTGACTCTAATACCTTGTTTTCTTTGTAATCACACACACATAAAGAAAAAGAACAAAAGTTAACGTGTTTCAGTCGACCAAGGAGAGAACCCTTGGAAGCCTGCGTCCATGATGAGAAACCCCCAATTCATCATATTAGGGATTTCATTATCCTTAAATAAGATAGAATACATCTCTGGGGATAAATATGAATATTTATTGGAAAGGCAAAGACAGTTATTATTTCCTTCTTTAAAAATTTGAGCTAAATCTCCTACTAAATCTCCTACTAAATTTGGACTTTACTAACTAGTTGCCTTTACCTTTCCAACAACCTATCTCTCAAATAATGATAAGAACCGAAGAAATTCTTTCTGGGAGCTCGCCTAACAGGGATAGTTTTGACCGTGAAAAAATTAGCAAACACGAAACTAAGCGTGAATGATATCACGTCCCTATATTATGTCCTGCAAGATTTTCTTATATAGTAAAGTCAATCGACTCTTTTATAGCATAAACGTATTAGTTAAAATGAAAATGCTGTCGCGTCATACTTGAACCAATAACTGTTTTCTTACTATTAATATTATTATTATTATGATTATGGCAAGCAAGCAATATGTCCGAATGGTCTCGACTATGTAACGAGGACCCTAGTTTGAAAAAGAACCTCTTCCACTTTCGATCCCCACATGGTCATGTTTCAACTAGACAGGAACTTGCTACGTTTTGGGGGTTTATTGCTGTCTGAACAATCCCATATCAAAGTTTGGAAACGACAAGTGTTGTCCACTACACCGTGGCGAGCAGCCGTATAAGTTGATGATGATACAAAATCCTTGCAAGGGGATAAGGTTCCCACTGCCATCTGTCATTGCAGCAGATATCCAACTGATGAATCTGCGCAAGTGCAACAGGATCAAAGTTAGTATCTTTGACCCAAGAAATCAAATAATCTGATGAAAAGATCGGTTGGTTTGGAATTGCACGAGCGAGCGAGAGCGATCGTTCTTGAGATAATCTTTTGCTTCTTCGTTTTTTAGTCCAAGTTGGAGATATCCCCCTAGTGCAATACGATAGATGCAATAACAATGCAGTAATATCTATCGAGTGGAGAGAGAAAGATCAAGTAAATATTCATGAAGAGGTGTGAGGGTGAAATAGAGCTTAAGGCATGCAATTTTTTAGGGTTAAGGGTAACATTATTAACATGTAAGCATATTCTTTCCGTTGTCGGATTCGTGGGTAACATTATTAACATGTAAGCATATTCTTTCCGTTGTCGGATTCGTAGCTTCCAAAACTTAATCCATATATTTGCAATTTCGTTGACAGAAACGAGGCAAATTCCACTCCAAAAAAGATGTTCATGCTGGAATGCGCATCACAAGCCCAAAAGTCCAATGCAGATCCTAAAATCTTGAAGTCCATTAACAACTTAATTAGACTCCCATTTCGCTCATAAAGTTAGATTATGAACCATCTAAATATACTAAATGGAGGCAAAAAGAAAAATATACATGCTGGTTGTTGTGTATCGTGTATCGATTATATCCAATGTGAGACTCTATTTAGACTATATTCTCCACGAAGTTTCTTCTGATTGTGTCTTTGATTCGTTCATTACAAGTTATGGACATAACTCACATGTAAACATAAATAAAATTAAAAATTAGTACGATGTCCATGTTTCTACACCAACCAAGACATGGTTGGAAAAAATCCCCTCCAGCTTTTGATGGAGAAAAACACGGCCTTTTCACTAAAATCCTCATGCGCTTACCATAGCAAATCCGTCCCCTCGCATCTGAGCTTTTCGTATTAGGCTAATTCTCCCTCAATCCAAAGTCACGCCTACTTATACATCAACATGTCTGAATACGAAGCAAACCTCCACTTTGGCTATGGCAAACTCAACTGGAATACACAAGCATATATGATAAATCGACTTACTAGGAGTCTCTATCGAGAATACAAAACATCAAACATTCCGACTTGTTAGAAAATTTAAATATCAAACCGCGCCTTCATTGAACAATTTAAACTTTTAAAATAGTTAGTTTTGATTCCACAAAATTTTACATAATATCACAATAGAAGATTTTAAGTTCAAATCTTTCTAGGCTCCTTCTTTATCTCACCCTAATATTTCCACACGCTACTCTTAAGCCTAAGTCCAATCTGTGTGAGGAGAAGTGTTAGCATATTTAAATATTAAAAAAACAGTTGGCAGTGATCCTGCAAAATTTTCTAGAACTAATGTACAAGTTCCTTCCACATAAATCACGGGTAGAAGCTATCGATCAATCATTAACTCTAATATTATCTATTTTGAACGAGTCAACAAAATTTTTAAGGTAAGCCCAAATCAGATTAGCCGAAATGTATAGCTCACATAGTTATAGGCCATATGATTCGTACCATACTTATTATCCGATCTGCAATTATGTTTTTACTAACATCCTCACGCGTTCACACTTTGCAAGCTCTCCAGTTTTTTTTTTTTTTATCCAAACTGTATTTTCTGTTTTCACTTAGAGCAAAAGTACAAGGGAGCCCCACAAATGTTTTGTGGCCAGCATAAAAAAACCAAAAGTCGGTGCTCGAACATATCAAAAGAACTCGTCGGTTGAGGCAATTCTTGATAATAGCACAAAAAAATATCATATTTGTACGGTTGCGAATGGGTCTAATCCACAATTACCTAAAATTGACCTAAACAAACCATATGTAATGGTAAATTCAGAAGACAAGAAAAAAAAATGAAAATCTCCCAGATCACATTTAAAATGCATGCGTTACTTATCATAGCTTGGGTCCAGCTAGCCTTTTTGAGTCCCATCTCTACATGCGTAGTACAGAACCCTTTGACCAGATGATTTCTAAGCTCAATCGAACACGAAAGCTTTTAACTTGATTTGGTAGATTTTGTCCTGTTAACCCTAGAGAATCAATGTATACCTCACACATCACATGTTAGGGTTTCTAATTACAGTATGCATCGCATACTTTAATCCTAGGTGACTCCTAGTGCGCGATAAAGTTTATTGGGTAATATCTCCAGCATGGAATCCGTGGTATCAAGGGTTGATTAGAAGTGAACCAATGGACTGTTTCCTTCGTGGCACCCATCATCACTTGACCAATTATCAAATGAACATGTGAATCACAATAGAGAAAAACTTCTGAAAAGTTGTGGTCCGCACTTAATCTAACATCTTGAAAATAAGATCAGATATATATCACTGAAGCGGGTTGGATGGTGATCGGTTTTCTATCTTTTGCGCATTGTAATTCGAAGAAGGCGTACCATTCGCCCTGAGAAATTGTTCCACAAACTTATTTTATGTCCCTCAAGGGACACGTGGGTCGAGATCTTAACTACTTTGCTTTCGTATCTTTGTGTAGTCAAGAGTTTTAATCTATTCTTTTTTTATATTTTCGCCCACTTTCACTTTGAGTACACTAAGCCCACTTCTATCTGTCTTCACAAAAACTCCATACCCTATTTCACTTTCTTTTTGTATATTGAATGGTCGTCGTTTTTGGAGCAGTCATTCATAGGGAATTGATAAGAATACTACAGATGGTGAAATATCACAAGTTTGTAACTCTCTTTTTTCTTATTCTATTATTCATGTGGGTAAATAGAGTTGAGGCAACTCAATTTCATCACGGCGCCGAAACAACCCCTGCTCCTCTCAGTCTCGCTTCGCTTCCTTATATATTCGTCATCGAGCTCTCTCACTCCCTACATCTTCCACTTGTGATATCCATGTAAACCTATTGAGTGCTCTCTCTCTCTCTCTCTCTCTCTCTCTCTCTCTCTCTCTCTCTCTCTCTCTCTCTCTCTCTCTCTCTCACACACAATTGTCACATTTTTGTCTCAAGTCCACTTCAAACTCTTGCACTCAACTTGCTTAAGAACGAACCACTTCGACAGTACCCTCCATTAAAAAAGCCTCATACAATCCTTCAATCTTTCCCACAAGGAACCACAAAGGGATGCAAGGCCTACAAAGCTGGCCTGAGCCGGTGGTTCGGGTCCAATCCCTATCGGAGAGTGGCATTGAGGCGATCCCCAACCGCTACGTGAAGCCACCCTCTGACCGGCCATCGATTGTCTCCTCGCCCTTGGTCAGGGACGTCAACATCCCCGTCATCGACCTCAAGGGCCTCTTCGTTGGGGCCAACGTCCCGAGGGGGCCCAGCGACCTGACCCTGAGGCAGATCAACGAGGCGTGCCGCGACTGGGGGTTCTTCCAGGTGGTGAACCACGGGGTCGACCCGAAGCTGATGAGGATGATGAGGGAGAGCTGGCGGGAGTTCTTCCACCTGCCGCCTGAGTCGAAGCAGCGGTACGCAAACTCCCCGTGCACTTACGAAGGGTACGGAAGCCGGCTCGGCGTCGAGAAAGGGGCGGTCCTCGATTGGAGCGACTACTACTTCCTCCATTACATGCCTCAGTGCCTGAGGAACCACGAAAAGTGGCCAGAGCTTCCATCATCGTGCAGGTAATAGTTAGCAACAGTACTAACAGTCACCATGACCTAATAATCTGAGTTGCTGGATTTATTTATTGATTTCTTATCTGGGGGTCTTGGTTGTTTCTTGACAAAAGTACGTTTTTAGATGGGCATTGAAAACGTGGTGGAATGACTTGTATATTCTTTTATCGAGAAGTGACCTTGATTGGTCCACTATGGTATGGTCATAGAGCGCGTGGAGGTGTCTTGCTTTCTCGCAATGCGTTTCCCATAGTGGGCTGACGTGTCGTAGTGAGGTCGTGGCAATAGTAGGTGGGGTCGGTTTATGTATGGTGGGACTTTATTGTGCACGTGGTGTTAGAGATTGAACAACTCATAAAGAAATAAATGACGAAATGGTTACTCGAGATTGGTGAAGATTTCAAATATTTTTAATCGGGTGTTCAATTATTTTTGTGGGATATTTGGTGCTAGAGAAATCTTGGAGTGGAGGACCAAATTCAAGGGATTAGGAGTTTTTTTCCTTCGAAAATTATGAACTAACATACTATCATCTTCACAAGTTAGACTAGAAGAAAAGACAAAAGAGAACAAAGAAGAAAGGGAAAGGAAGATGAGTAAGTCATTAGTAGAAGAGTCACGTACGTTACTGGGACAAGAGTGCCGGTCAAAGAATTCATTTTACAATGTCTTGTACGAGGGAGGGGAAAAATGGCTAATGATATACCACTAGTCACTATTGAGATTGACCTATTGTCCTTTATCTTTTCTAATCCGAGTTGCTCCATTTCCCTAAGAGGAGTGTCGGAGACAAAAATTGAGTTAAAGCGTGCATCTCATTTGTCCATCTATAACTCCCCTAAAATGAAAAATCCAAAAAGAAAAATAAGCTAATGACGATGTAATAAGAAGAGTCAAATGCATGTTGGGTTTTTTTAGTATACACGGTTTCATGTGATTTTTGCAATTTGATTGGCACAGTCCATTATACTCACAAACATTACTCATCTTCAATAATCTTGCCTAGTGCAAGGCGAAGATTTTATGCTTCAAACTTTGCATTGTAATTGGATTGGTGCAGTTCGTATTATCTGAAGATATTGCTCATCATCAATGACTTTTCCCAATGGAAAGCCTTAAAATAAGATAATATAAAATAAAATAGAATAAAGAGGCCATTCATTTTTGGATCTCCACTTTGAGCGAAAAAAGACGGGGACGATCTTATCTTCAAAATCTCGATTGTCTAAATAAGGCAAGAAGAGGTCCCAAATTGGCAAAGATTCTGCTTCGAATTGGCTCAGAAACACATGGAATTTTGCCAGCAATAATTGAGGCCATACCCTGTCTCCCTTCTCTTCTTGAATCATTGAATGTAGATATGGAGCTCCCCCCCCCTCTCTCTCTCTCTCTCTCTCTCTCTCTCTCTCTCTCTCTCTCTATCTCTACTGTTCTAGAGCCACCACAACTTCATTTTCACTTTTTATTTTTGTGCCATACAAGTTTATTTCTAATTCTCCTTCTTTTCATTTGAGTCCAAATCGAGCTTTCACTTTGGTTTTGGTTGCCAACGGAAATGTGCTTTTTAGGAGCCAACAAGGAGAGTCAGAACTTACAATTATTATTTTTTATTTTTTGAAAAAAATGAATATCCGTTTAGGGTTCTTCTCTACTTTGAGCACAAAGTATATACATCACTCTCGACTATGTAAAGGGTTATTCATAAATTGTCCTCTCACCTAACATTCATCCATAAGTTCCACATTTAATAGAGTGATAGGAACACAGCCGACTGGGTAAACTAACAAGCAACTTATGTGCAAGTTTATGTACTTTTTGGTAGATTAAGAATTAATGGGAGTAAGAATCCCAAGTCCATTCAAGAGCATTACTTCGATTGGGAAAACGGCGTATCCAAAAGTATGAGATTACATATTCGATTATTGAGTAATTGAGAACGAATTTTTGGTTGCAGGGAACAGATTGCAGAATACAGCAAGCAAGTGGTGGAGTTAAGCGGAAGATTGATGAAGATGTTGTCCCTCAATTTGGGATTGCCAGAGGACTTTTTACAGAGATGTTTTGGAGGGGAGGACATTGGGGCATGCCTGAGGGTCAATTTCTACCCGAAATGCCCGCAACCAGACCTCACACTGGGCCTCTCTTCGCATTCGGACCCCGGCGGCTTGACCCTCCTCCTCCCGGACGAGCACGTCCCCGGCCTCCAGGTTCGTAGGGGTGAGAGCTGGGTCACTGTCAACCCGATACCTGACGCTTTCATTGTCAACATCGGCGATCAAATGCAGGTCTCTCTCGCTCTCTCTCTCTCTCATACATGACTTCCGTCTAGAAATGAGCATTAATTCTACTTTGAGCGTCTACCCAGTATATAAGATGGACAAATCAAGAGTTCATGTTTTGAGAAATGTGATGTTCCAATTTGAATTCATATCCAACGCATCTCTCTGGTCAAATTACTTAAATGATATTCCTTACAAAGTTTCAAATTTGGAAAAACATAATCAATATATCATTAGATAATGATGAAAAAATTAGGGAAATCATTTATCTTAATGGGTCTAGAACTACCATCAAGCATATCTATCGTATTTGTCGATCCTTATTCTTAATTTTAATCATAATTAAATGTGATTTATCGTGTTTTATTATTAGGTCTTGAGCAATGCAATCTACAAGAGCGTGGAACATAGAGTAATAGTGAATTCTGCAAAAGAGAGAGTTTCACTGGCCTTCTTCTACAACCCCAAGAGCGACATTCCGATCGCACCCGCCCCGGAATTGGTGACCGAGGACCGTCCCGCCCTCTACCCGGCCATGACCTTCGATGAGTACCGGCTCTACATAAGGACCAAGGGTCCACGTGGCAAGTCCCAAGTTGAATCTCTCAAATCCCAAAGATGATGAAACTATAAATCCCAATCAATAATGCCATTTTAATGAGTTCTTTGTCATTTTCGAGAGAAAAAAATTAGTTGACCAATTTGGGTTATGCATAATTTGAAGGAACTTGCTTAGTTAATCTCTGCCGTGTCAATGGAGGAAGGTGAATAATTGTAGGTGCTCCCGAAATTTGACGTTGTTCCTGCTGGCTTTAGGAAATTGTTTGGTGAAAAAAGCAATGACATTATATGCTATGGCTCTCACGTCTTTCGCACGTGAATATATATGCAATGACATCCTATTGTGTAAATAATCTCTTGTACACAATAAACAGAAAATGGGACACATGTCAAACATCGGATTAATGTGGTTTGTTCGATCATCGTGGCCTACGGCATCGGGAAGAGCACTAGAAAAATTCCACTATACACTAGGCGGCAAATGGAGATCGCAGACATACTGAAATCCTCTCCTGTTTTTCGAATTACGAAGCAACAAGCTCTCATATCGGCTCCCACAAAAATCTTGACAGAACTATTAACGAAACCTACGAAGGACTCTTCGAAAATCCTCTCGAATGACTAACGAGCTCATCTCTCTATTAGGCCTGGTCTAACATTGATTAGGAAACTCAAAATACTCGAATATATTCACGTGACACAAGAAGTTCCTCTGTATATCAGTCCTCTAATTAGATTCGAACTCGAGACATACCCAACACATCCACGTTCCGTGCCCGGTTCGTATTGAATTTTAGGCGATGCTGAAAGGTGGGGGGACTTAGACGCTGGTTTGACACCAAAACGACCATTTGCATGAATTCTTCTTCAGTCCTCTGTTTTGAGCTGTCGTAGGCTACTCTGTTTGAGTGCTGTGGATGCAAAGGGGGCGAAGGTCTTGTCGCAGGGAAGTCCTTCACAGATTGCCCATGACATGCTTTGATATTTGGTCACAAAAGCAACTCGAGAATCGTAGGTTTCCGGGACAAAATCCTAAACTTATCTTATAGCATGATTTATTGTCTTAACAAAGACATTTCGAGGATGACTATTTCGTCCTCTTTTTCTTTATTTTAAGAGAATTTCTCAAAATTTGCCCGTGACTATTTAAATTTTTAATGTCCTCCCCGACCTTTCAAGATTGATAAAATAAACCCTCTCGGATCGACTCCAGCCGTTTTCCAACCTAAACTCCGATCACATACCGTCATATTAGGGACGACGCCACAACTAGCTGCCCCCGACTGATTTTTCCTTTTCCTTTTCGTTACTACGTGCTTTCCTTGAGAACTATCACCATACTTTGCTAGGTTTTTAGGTACGACCCTATTAAAAATTTCAATCCATCAACATTGACCCATAAGATCTCATATTATGCTTTTGGGTTTGTGTCTACCGTTTGGAATTTCGCTTGGAATTTGGCACAAATTTTCATGTTTCATGCACATTTTTTGGTTTGAAATGAATAGAATAATTCTGTTTATTGAAAGATTAATTTTCATCGTATTTCCCCCACTGCCAAAATACGCAACCCCATTCTTGGGCCAGAGTCAACTATTGAGGGAACATTTGTACGTTAATTGTGGAGAATTATAGTTTGCCTCCAAGTTTTTTAAATTGTCCGTATTTTCCCCCTAATGTTTCGGTTTTCACTATCCCTCTTAATCTTTCAAAACTTGTTGCAATATCCCCCTCACACTAATTGTATAATAAATTCTTTTTATGGTAATTGAGAAGAAGATATAGAAAATAGAGAAAATACAAAGGAGGAAAGGTGAGCGACAAAATGGGATTGAGGTTAGGGTGCATGTGTCCGTGGTAGTTGCGACCACTTCCGCCACCATTAGGGCGCTGCCAATAACAACTAATATCGCCGATGGAAGTGCCCTCACCTGCGAGTACTCTTTCACCTTAGAGGGACGGATGGAGTCATGTAAAATTGATATAGAAAAACAAGGATAATTTCACGAGAAAGTCCATAATTTGAGTGATTTTTCAAGTTCAATCACCTAAACTTAATATCTCGTTTCAAATGTAGCATCCATTAATATACCTTGTAAAATAGCCATATTGATGTTGGTATTATTAAAAGAATTCAAAATAAAAGAAGAAAAATATTTTTGTTGATGATGAGAGGAAACTAATCTAAGTAGGAGCACCACCAAAAATGAAACAGTTGAAGAAATACAATGGATGGAAATTGCATTAATTTTGAAAAGTAGAGTGTGACATTGAAATTAAAAATAGTCAAGGGGAAATAGATTGAGAATCACAAGCAACTTGGTGGGCAACTAGTAACTTTTTACAGAAGATTAACACCGTAAACAATCATTAGGATAGGCTACGGACTTGTAGAGAGATCAAAATGCACTTGGATTCTGAAGGCATCTCATCATGCTGGCCGCATTCCACTTGCTCTCCTTTCTTGATACCATGTCCCCCGTCAATCATTTAGCACACAAATTCCGCCATTCATACTTCCACTCGTCTAGGTTGTCCCGAGGGCACATGTCAGGCGAGACATAAACAAGAATGTCACCTCAGATTTTTATAGTAAGAGAGAGCAATTGGTAATAACTAATTGACCTTTAATTGCTCGAACTCTTGAACGAAAACAAATCCAACTGGATGCATTGATAAGCTTAGCTTTTTGTCTCTCTTGGATCTTCCTCATTATGGAAGCATCGGAGATCTCTGCTGCGCTTTTCCCAACATGCTTTTTATAAGAAAAGAATCTTGGTCCTTTATCGTGTAAAATCTTGTCAAAAATCGAGGGTTACGGTCTTTAGCTATTAATATGACTAAGATTAATGGATTACAAAGAGGACCTAGGGATTTTATTGGTAAATAACCCTTTTTAAAGCTGCTCATCCCAAGCATTGAGTAAGCGGCATCTTCACCATCAATACAAGGTTAAGAGAACTCATTTGGGTACAATTGTAGCTGGGGGAGTTTTCCAAAAAGTCATAAACATATTATATGACGGCCAATTCAATTCTAAACTTTTTAATTTAATCAATTTAGTCTAAACATTTTGAAGAGTTTTCAATATAGTTCTTCCAGCCAATTTAGATCTGAAATCGTTGATGTGGCTGCCGACCATCTCGCGTGGCATAGTCAATGTTATGTACAACCGGTGCTGATGTGAACAATTTTTGTAATTTTTTTAAAATTTTCATAATTTGTTATTATTTTTTCTTTTTTTTCCACGATTCATCTTCCCAAAAGGGTCGCCGGGGATCAATGGGGCCTCAGCGATGACCGACAATCGCTAGCCACAGGCAAGGGCTGCAAATCCCTTGCCATCCGTGAGTGAGGGCTGCGTCCCTCGCCCAAGTCTAAGGGAGGCCTTTGTGGCCCTCACTGGCCTCACCCGTGGCCTTGGAAGGGCTTGAGGATCTCATGGCCGACGAGCAACCCTAATCTATGGTCAATGTGCATACCATCCTTGAGGCCTCGGTAGGCCCTTCCAAGAAGATGAACAGTGGAAAAAAGAAATAAAAGAAAACAAAGATAAAAAATATAAAAATTAGAAAATTCAGAAAACTTTTAAAAATCGCAAAAATAGTCTATGTTAGCACCGATGGTGCCACGTAAAACAGTCGATGGCAATTCAGCAATTTACAGCCTAAATTGACAGGACAAACTATATTGGAAAATCGTCAAAAGATTTAAAACTAAATTTGTTAAATTGAAAAGTTTATGACTAAATTAGTCATCATATAATAGATTTAGGACTTTTTAGACAATTATTCTGATTTTATCCTTGATAGAACTATTGAGAGATGTTTACTAATCCTACTAAAGAACTCAAATCATTGCTCTGAACAGAAAACCATTAGGTCATTCTCAATCTTTAAGTGAACCATTTCAATCAGGGGTATCAAGTTGAAAATGTTGGGAGCGCATAGCAAAAATCCGAATCCACATTCACTCAAAAGTTTAAGATGACGAGTGATGGGACAATTTAAATATATGAATCACTCCACACCACGCTGACTTTACAATGTAAAATTTTTTCAACACAATTTACGTGTGCTTCTTTTAACCTTTCTCATCGAAATGAGTCAACCAAAAGCCTTCATTAGATTAGTTAGATTAGTGCTAATCACCCAAAGGACATGTATCTAATTTTGCTTCACAATTCAAAAACCCATCAATTATCTCCATTTAATTTCTTCACTGAGATCACCACGTAAAGTTAACACCTTCACAATTTCAAATCTCAGGCTCCTATTGATTTTTCGTCTCGTTCCAAACATGAGCACGTCGGCAGTCCAAAAGTTCCAAACATCGAGTAAAAAGCAGACTAAGACCCAAGAGTGCATAATGGAGCGCGATAGAGACGTGGACAAGGCGGATGGTTACAATAACGTGGCTATTGCTATTCATCACGAATTTTTTAGACTCTCCCAATCACCGACCAAAAAAATATATATATTTTCCAATTGCCAACCTGCACAGTTAAAAATCATTATTGTAAAAAATTAAGAATTGTCATGTTTATGATCTCATTCCAACCATTGCATTTAGAAATTGTGCGTAGAGATTAGGCATACGATACGAGCCGTGCGTAGAGATTAGGCATACGATACGGGCCGCCTCACCAGCCGTTCATATCCTTGTTTGTTATTTTTTTTAAGTTGCTTTGGAACGAGTGTTTCACTCATACCAAACACTATTTGCTTTTAAGGAAATCTCTTTGACTTAAAGGTGTTCTGTCTTAATACAAAGTTTTAAAGGCAGTAAAAATATCACGTTAAAAGGAAACGCTTTGTTGTCCTCATCACCATCTATTCACAAACCTGAAAAATGCATGAAGAGCTTCTGTTTCTACCGGTCCAGTTTGCTTGGCAAATTAATGGTCCTACATATTGTCGTGCGAGAGCACTTTTGATTTTCTTCAACCATTCTTTTGTCTTTAGAAGAAACTAAAAGGAAAGGTCCAAAACACATGCTCGTGGTCCTCATTGCAAACCATATAAAAGAAGAAATAAATATTACCACCTTGGACTTGGACTTGGACTTTAGGGTTTAATGCCAATGAATCAACAAAGGCAACCTTCAATATATTTGACTCACGTTTGTTGTGTGCGAATCCAAAAGACGTACGAATTGGACAATCTCACTTTCAGGCCACTATCGTCCAGAACATCGTGAGTCATGTGGATTGACCATAAGGAAGAGATTCATTTTTGTAAGAAACTTATGAACAGAAGAGAGATATCTGGGCGTGCTCTCTCGTCGACTATAACACTACTAGCAGCTTTCTTCGCGCTTCATGCGGGGCATTTGTTCTATGCGCGGGCGCGTTTATTTCATTTCTCATGCAATGTCGTAATGCTTTGATAATGAAATTAGTAACTTTAACCGGATGGAGAAATAAAAAAAATTTGACATCGCTTTTGTTTTTCCAAGTGAAATACGAATTTTTTCCTGAAAAGCAAACAGTAAATAGGCATTTTGCTAATTTTTCCACAACCAAAGAAACATTTATCCGAAAATCAGAAAAATAAAACGAGGAAGATGAGGATATTAGCTTGGTAAACATTTATCCAAACACTAAACTACCTGTGGGTTACATTGGTACATGTATTCACCGGTCGACCAGTCATGTCTACCTTAAGTGGTTGTGACCTGATTGTTAATGTATAGTAGAGTCGAGCACGCTTTTTTGAGGGATTAAAGGTGCTTGCACTGATGCAATAACTTCGGTCTAGGACACGGAAAAATTGTTTATTGTGTCTTCTATGCAACCCTAACCAGGGTATAGTAAGCTTAATGCATGTGTACCCGCAAGTCGCATGACTTGCATCGAACCCATCATGTGCGAACGGGAGAAGTTGGGCTTTTTTGCTTGGGCCGCCCATAATGGCCTTGACCCATGCTTACAAGAAGTGGGGTGAGTGCTCTAGTGCACGTGAAAAGTAGAGATTCTCCAAAAATTGAGTAACGTGTGAAACCAATGAGCATATCAATCAACATATGGGTGTTAGTCCGAGTGAGTGATTTCACTTTCGACCGGCATAGATATACAAGTATTACATGGAGTAATTTCGGTTCTTGGGACCGGAGAAAATGACTGAATTCTCCTTTATTGCGTGCATGAACCTCCTAAGAAAATAAAAATCTAGGAAACAAAAATGGTTGACCTTGGTGTATGTAGAAGACTTCCATCCCGCATATGATTTTATGCGCGCGAATCAAATAGACTTGGTTTATTCGACATTGGCCCATTGGCCCAAACCAACTGTCTCATGGAAAAGCTAAACAGAAGGCTGAGAAGACTTGTAACCCCCAGATGATTCTATGCACGTGAATCCAATAGACTTAGCTTATTGGACCTTGGCCCATTAGCCCAATCTGAATGTCTCATCAAAAAGCTAAACACTGGCTTGCACATGTACTTTATGAAGGCGCTCTCTCATTTCACTTTTCACTTTACCTCCTTGTACTTGTTTTTCTTTTCTTATTGAGTCTATATACTTTCAATTTGTTTAATCCAATTCTTCTGCAATATGTTTAATCAAGTCCCTAAAGCAAAAACATCCAATCAAATTTAGCTGGCGTGGCTATCATAAGAAGTCGGAGTGTGGCGCGGAGTAGAAAATCTCTCTAGCTCACTCTCTTGCCTTTGCAACTCTCTGGCTCTTTATCTGTCTCTTACAGGTCGTGGCTACTGCGACCTAAGATCGAGATAGCACCATCATCGTCGACCTTAATCAAGGTCTCCTACAGCCGTGGCAACCTCGATCGAGGCTGGGGTAGTCGTCACCCCCTCAATCCAATGAAGTAACCATATAGGAAAGTTGGTATGTTGAAAAAAATCAAATAATAGTTATCATAAATTTAAATAAAAGTTGAGAATGCAAAATTATTTGCTAACTCAAGCAAAGAAAGGTTGGAAATTGTTAAATGGTCATGTTAATGAGTGCTCGATCCCTAAGCACTTATTAACCATACTTGATGAGGAAATATTCAATTGTGAAAGCATTCATTGCGCATATCACGAAGACACTCAATGCTTTGGAAATTGCAATATTTCCTTATTTGGTTGCTTAATTGTTGACATTTAAATTTTGGCGACTCACCATTTAGTCATAAGAAAACTAAGAGACGATCCCGACACCTAAACAAGAAAATTGCTATTTGCATATTAGGAGCATTTAGTAGTAATAAACCCACATAAATTCCTTATTCCTTTGAGCAATTTATTTATTTCTTTGATTAATTGAGTGCTAAATTACTATCTATGCACTCATATGATCACCTTTACATGTTAGTGGTTTAGGATTGAAATTGGCCAAGATTGCTTGCAAAATATTTTTGAAATAAAGAGAAAATGTATCGAAAGGGAGTTATATTTATCTTGTGTAACCAAATCTCTATATCCATAATATCTCTAGTTCGTAAATGTAAATGTTCTCCCACATTTTACTTGAGTTCCTAATCGATCCATAATAGATTAATAGAGACTCCTAATTGAATTAAATTGCATGTTAAATTGATTAAATCAAAATCCTAGAGTGGGGATTCATATGGGCTGGAAGGAGCCCGCACTAAGTATTTGTTTAGTAATCCATTGGCTTTCTCCTTGTAGTTCACCTCTAGAAACGCTACAACATTAATAAGTGTCAGGGGCACGAGGGGCACTTTTTGATAAAATTAAATCCAAGAAAAGGTAAGCAAGAAAAAATAGTATAACTCAATAGAGAAGATGGTAAATTTGAGAAAATATATAAACGTTGGTAATCAACTCAAGTAACAGTTAATAGAGAAAAGTTTGTAGGTTACTCAAACAGTTGCTGGTAAATTCATCTAATTGTTGCTAAATTTAAGGCATTGATAGGAAAGATAAATATAATATAAAATATAAAAGGAGACTTCTTTTCACAGATAAAAGAAGTTAATAATATACGGGGTAATTGACTCAAATAAGAGTTGGCAATGCGAAAAGGAATGAGTTTGTAACTTCATGGGAGAAAAGTTGTTGATCACTTTAACTAAGGTTGGTAATTTCTAGAAAGAAATCGTAAATTTAATGGGTGATAAATAAGGTAAATATAAGTCGATAAACAAAAAAATCAAGTACAAGTTGGTAAGCAACTCAAATTAGAGTTTTTTTTTTTTGTCGAAAACTCAAATGAGAGTTGGTAGATCAAAACTAGTTAGTAATCTACCCAGAGAAAAACTGGTCAGTCAAGAAAATAATGTCAGTAAATTCATCTGAGAGTTGATAAAATTGAGGCACTTGCAAGAAAGACAAATAAAAGTTGGTAAAAGGTAACAAAAATTGATAAATTTAAAAAAAAAAATGTTTGTAAGTAACTCTAATGAGAGTTAGTGATTGCAAATTAATGAAAATGTAATAAGAAGAAGTTCATAGGTCACTCAGACAAAGATCAATAAATTCATATAAGAATTAGTAAATTTAAGACGTTGTAAAAAAGACAAATAAAAATTAGTAAAACATAAGAAAATTTGAAATATTCAAACTATTAAAAAGGTTGATCATTTCTTAAAAGTATGGATAATTTGCCAATAAGTCACCGGAAAATCAAGTGATGCCCGGTGTTTCTTTTATGAATAGTTTTTTACATTTTCGAACTTTTCTAAAAATCTATCACCACAGAAAAAAAAAATCGTTTTTGTTAATGAAACAGTAGATTCTATATCCTTGTCCAATGTATTGAAGGCAGTGTGAGCAAATATGTTTTCCTCATTACTTTCTAATCAACAAATATCCATTACCAATTTTTAATTCTGTAATTACATTTATGACTAAGCAGCAAATTAGTAGCCCTTTCACTATAAAAAAAAATAAAACTAAGATTTACGGCTATCATGAATACTGAATAGGAAAAAATCAGATTCCATATATATGACAATCACATAATGTTTCCCCATAATCTTCTCCTAAATCACACAAATCATGACGACCGAACACTTCCAAGGTGGAGTTTTATTTACTACGTTACACGGGCGGTGTTGTTCACCCTTGATTTGAGAATTTTACCAGCACGCTCTCTCACTAACCCTTACATCAAGGGTGAATAAGACTGTATGTGTAAAATTTTTGTTACAATGTCGGTCTATGCTCTAATTTTTCACATATATATGCTTCTTATTTAGCAGAGTTGATACTTATCTCTCCAAAATCTCACATGAAGCTTGGCATCAACACCGGAGATGGGCATGATGCAAGATTCCACAGAAAGCTGATGTCACCGAGATCGTACGACAGACCACTATTCGCGACGATCGCAGAGTAGTTGCAAATGTTCGGATCAGAGTCGCAGTCTTGGGAGGTCCTAGGCCTCTTTGGAGCTCTAATTAGTACTTCCTCGGGACCTTCCGAGTCGGAGTCGGCTTCCTTGACGAGTGACTCGGACTCCTCTGAGAGTGAGGGCAACGAGATGGAGGGGAAGCTTGGCTTGCTTGGCCTCGTCCCGACAGTCGATGGCCGGACGTTGTAATGTTCGTCCATCATTCTCTGGAAATATCTCCCTTGTGCTTCTATTTTGAGCCTTAAGTTCTTCTGAACCTGTTCAGACGGAAAGAAAACTTATTAGCAATTATGAAATTTTGACCCTAGACATCAAATTATGCAATGCTTAAAATGTGGGGATTTTTTCACGCTATCGGTGGACCTCAACATTATCTCTTTTGAATCTTTATAGACAAGAAACTATTATAGTCATGCTCAAATGGGTTAAGTATGTTATTATATCTGTGATTTGATCCTCCATCTATATTCATATAACGCTTGTCTCCATACCTCGTCTTGGTCACTTAATCGTGCTTGATAGTTCATTTGAACTTGTCTGATGGCTTCTTTAAGTTGAGCACCACTGCAACAATGAACGACGAATTGAAGAAAAACATTTCTTGTAATTACTGAAGCGGTATATGTGCTGCAGAATTTACTTACCATGTAGCACTAAAATTAGGAAATATTTCGGAAATGCTTCGCCTTTCAAACTTCTCTGAGAGAGAGAGAGAGAGAGAGAGAGAGATCATATTAAGAAGCTTTCGATTTTTACAAAGTGGGTAAGTTTCCAAAAATTTTCTAAGTGGATATTGTTGCGCACTTACTGGTAGGTTTCTCCGAAATTAGCGTTGTCATCCTGTACTTCTGCAATATAATAGCGAGAAAAAAGAAAAGTCATTGGTGATATTGTCGAGGAAGTTAAGAAATTACATACACTATTAGAAGAGACAATACTTATGTTTCACCACCCTTGGTTACAACGAGTATTGTTCTTTCACTCCTTAAGTTCAAAAGGTAATTACAAAAAATAAACCGAAACCCTTCAAAATCTATCAATCATGTAACGGGATAAATGCACGGCTAAATTTTAGGGATCTCTATTCTGTAATAACATCATAAGACTGAATGGGCAAGTATTTGATTTTAATTTTGAATAGTCTTATGTTATTCTGAAATCGAGAATATTTCATCATCGCACGAGTTACGTTGCTTTCACTACCCAAGATTGTATCCGTTAATATAAATATAAATGTAAAAGAAAAGGTGTACTACATACTTTGCATATATATCAATTTCCCCTCGCATGTAGAAAGTCATGTGAATACCACGGACAAGATATAGATGAAGTGTTAAGTAATGTGACGTAGGAAAAATAACTTCGGAAAATACAGCTAGGATGAGTTTTCAAACGAGTTAATGCAAATTATACTATTTCTTGATTCATGATCGATGAGATGTAATGTAAAACGAGATGAAGAGAGAGGGCAAGATGGCAGACTTGCAAGTGGCTTTTGATATGGTAGATGGTGAGTCCGGTGACATCCATAGCCTTCAGGATTCCCTTTGGTGTAGCCCCTCCAAGATGCAAAAGAACACCATCAAACACCATAAAATCAACACCAACTTTTGTGTTTCATGAACGACTGACGATGATTGTCAACCAACGATCGACATCGACTCTGTTTCATCTGAGTTTAACAAAAGCCCCCCCGACAATTTTGACGTGTATATGAGAATGATTTTCCAACGAACAGCAAAGGATGACCCGATATGAGTTGAAAGGGGTGGCCAAAAGCTATAAGTTATTTCATGCACTTATTTAATTGCTAACGGCAACGTGGGAGACTTACTGTCGGCGCCACCGAGCTGTTCCACGGACGCCACGAACCGGTCATGCAACTCTTGTGTCCAGCGCAACCGCTCCTTCCCCGAGCCATGTGACCCGCGGCTCGAGCCCATGTCGGAACAGGCAAGGAAAGAGAGCAGGCCAAAGATTGCAGGTTACTGCATGAGCTCTAGGATGGGTCTAATTGAATGCAAGATTCGAAGGTGGGATTATAGAGACGGAGGAAACATGAAACAGGACAAAGAACAGATGGACAGGTTGGAGACAGAAATGACGAGATGGCCGATGGTAACCAAGGCAAGAATTTGGTAGGCGAAGATGCCGTGAAATGTCTTGTCACTGTTTTGTACGTGAAAGTCGAAGCCCAAAACTCATCCATCCAGAGTCCAAGATGTTTCAGGTGCCACGACTCACGAGTCGCGAGAATACCTAGGAGACTACAGATCATGGGGCTTGACGTTTCCAAGAATATGATCTATGATCGAGCACAAGCACTGTCGGCCACACGTTTTAGACCTGAGTCAAGTCAACCAGAGTCAAACTCTGGGGGTATAAGCGTAGTTTTTGGGGACATCGGAGGGCAAAGAGATAGATTTGGGTCTGTCTTTTTGGCTCAGCCGAATTACAGCAAGTCCTTTTGATGCCACATTTTGTGTGATTTTGGACAGAATGGGAATGGGATGTATTGGGTGGTAAGTTGGTGACATTGCCCCATGAGATCATGACACAGGCCAAAAGAGCATCCGATATGATTTCATTATGTCCCCAACGCGAAAGCTTAAAGGAATTACTCCAAAAGAGCCATGATGAAACTATAAACTGATAGCCTCCAAGCTACCGCATATTACTTCCAAGAACTCACACGAATAGCTCACTCACTCGAGGAGAAGGGGGTCGTGGCGATCAGGCTGCTCGACCTTTCGAGTTCATGTTGGCCATGAATCTCATCTAACATTCCGAAGAGAGAGAAAGAAGCAAACTAAAGGGCATCTTACACTGGCGCCTTCTTAGCTACTGAGTGTTTCATCAAGATTGCTATGAGGGGTCGGGTCGGGTCCTATTTGAATATTGCTCAATTGTGGGTTTGACCGGGTTGCTGATGTTGCGTGGTTGGCTTCTTTTTCTTTGCTTTCGAAGTCAATTGGGTCAAATCTATCGGTTGCATTGCGTTTCGGTTATTTTTAGTTTGGTTTACTTCGGACTTGGGTTGATATTGAATTTGAGTTGTTTATTTTGGAATTACTTAATATACGGATTTCCTTGATTCAGGTTGTTCTTGTTCATACTGGATCCGATTTAGATCATTGACTTTTTTTAGTGAACCCCTAAAGAGGACAATCGTTTCCTTCCTTTTGGTAAGGAACGTAAACAACTAAAGTGATTCCTCAAGGGGGCTTCTTGATAGATTTGCGAAAGTTTCCTCAGCTACACAAGCAGAAATCCTAGCCCTCCTTCAAACCCTGAAGCAATGCATCTTTAGAAAGCACAAGTCCATCTTAATTGAGTCAAATAGTCTCAAACTGATGAGGGCATTGAAAAGCACGAATCAGTGATGGAGTTGTGGAATCTGATACAAAAAAGTAATATTCAAGCGCAAAATCAGTTGTTGTATGCAGGCATTATCCTAGGAGATCACCCATCCTGCTAATGACATACATGTAATTTTCATGTTAAAGTAGAGAATAGAGCTTTTACTGCTGCTAATAGCATACATATAATTTTCCATCATAACTATGTATGCCCTAGACTCCTGCTATCTATATTGGGGCAATATCTTTTGTAATTGTAGCGCTAAAGCTTGTAATGATGATAACGATATTGATAATGGAGAGATTGCCTAGTGCGGCACCGTGATTTTTTTTTCTGATTTCAAAAGGGTTTTTCACGTAAAAATTCGCTTATTTTCTTCTCTATTTTTTCTCTTCAAAGATTCACATTCCTAACAACTGGTATCAGAGCCTGGTTTGGCAAAATAGTGGGAGTGGCGAATATGGATGAAGGGAAGGTGAAGATCGATTGGTTCAATGGTAAGGATTTTGGTTTATGAAAGATGCAAATCAAGGATCTAATTACCTTACCAACAAAAAAATCAAGGATCTAAAGTATCAGAAACTTACATCAACCTCTATCAAGAGAGAAACCAGATTCGATGGAACAAGCAGAGTGGGAATTGTTAGATGGGCAAGCTCCAGGTGTGATTCGTCTCACATTGGCGTGGAACGTTGTTTTCAACATTGCCAATGAGATGGCAATGGTGGATTTGAAGGGGCATTGTCCAACATGTACGAGAAGCCCTCCGCATCAAACAAGGTATATTTGATGCATAGTCATTTAAATCTAAAGATGGACGAAGGTGCTGCCGTGACAAATCACATCAACGAATTTAACGTGATCACGACTTAGCTGAGTTCGGTGAATATCAAATTCGATGACAAGATAAAAGCTTTAATTTTATTATCTTGTCTACCTAAAAGTTGAAGTGCAACTGTGACTGTAGTAAGCAGTTCGTTTGGTAAGAAAAAGTTGAAGTTTCAAGCAATCTGAGATTTGATTCTTAACGAGGATATTCGCAGAAGAGAGTTGAGTGAATTTTCAGATGCTGCCTTAAATACCGAAGACTAAAGGAGAAGCAACGTACGAGGGTGGAACCAGTATCGTGGTAGATCAAAGTTTAGAGGGAGAAGCAAATCAAGACCATGTGGTGAAATAATTTGTTGGAATTGCGAAAAAAAAGGGCCATATGAAACGAGATGGTAGAGCCCCAAAGAAAATTCAGTATCAAGATCAAAATCAAGAAGAAGAGAAATCCGTGAACGCAACTCTTGAAGAGACGCATGAGAGTGATGCCTTAATTTTGCGCGTTGACAGTCCAATTGAGTCTTGGATTCTCGACTCAGGTGCATCGTTTCACTTTACTTCGTGCAAAGAATTAATGCACAATTTTGTTGCTAGAAAGTTTGGAAAGGTTTATCTTGCTGATGATGAACTTTTGGATATCATGGGAAAGGGTGATGTTAACATTAAAGCTACTAATGGGTATCAATGGAAGTTGCATGATGTCAAATATGTTCCAGGACTTAAGAGAAATATGATCTCTATGAGTTAATTAGACAACACAGGACATAGAACTATTTTTTGGGATAACTCTTGAAAAATAGTTAAAGGTGTTTTGGTTGTAGCACGGGAAACATAATGAGGTACATAACTTATAGCAGTAGAGAAACCGTAGCAGTTGTTGCATCGAAAGCTGATTCTAAATTGCAGTACCACAGGCTTCGACACATGAGTGGAAAGGGGGTGAAATTGTTAGCATCCAAGGGAAAACTACCTGATTTGAAGTCCATAGTATTGGTTCATGTAAAGATTGTGTTCTGGGCAAGCAAAAACGCGTCGGTTTTTTGAAGATTGTGAGAGAACCAGAAAAAGGAAAATTAGAGTTGGTGCATACAGATGTATGGGGGCCAGCCCCTGTGCATGCCCTTGGAGGCTCGTGCTACTATGTCACGTTCATTGACGACTCCACAAGGAAGGTATGGGTTTTACTTTCTGAAAAATTAATCTGATGTTTTTGTTACGTTTAAAAGATGGAAAGCTAAAGTGGAGAATGAGACTGATCTGAAGATTAAATGTCTAAGGTCCGATAATGATGGTGAGTATGATAGCAAGGAGTTCAAGCGGTTTTGTGCAGAGAACGAAATCAGAATAATAAGATTTGTTCCTAATAGACCTCAGCAAAACGGAATTGTTGAAAGAATGAACAGAACTTTGAATGAGCGTGCATGAAGTATGAGGATGCATGCAGGATTGCCCAAGACGTTTTGAGCAGATGCAATTAACACAACAGCATATATGATCAATAGAAGACCTTTAGTTCCACTTGATTTCAAGCAACCAGAAGAAGAATGGAGTGGAAAGAAGGGGAAACTCTCGCATCTCAAAGTTTTTTGTTGTGTTTCATATGTCCACGTAGATTTTGAAAATAGAGATAAGCTTGATGCAAAAGCTAAAAAATGTTTTTTCATTAGATAAAGTTCTGATTATTTTGGCTAGCGGTTCTAGGATGAACAAATTAGGAAAATAATAAGATCTGTTAATGTTACATTCGATGAAAATGTTGTACAAGGACAGATCTGTGATTGAATATAGTGCGAAGAAGCAAACGGTGGAGGCTAGAGAGATGTAACTAGAGGGGATTTCAAAAGGTGTTCTAGTTAGAAATCCTGAAGTTGCTGTAGACTCTGATAAAATATCAGAACAAAAATTATATACACCTAAACCCACTTTAAGAAGATCTAGTAGAACATCTAAACCTGTACATATGTATTCTCCGTCATTGCATTATTTACTTTTATCTAACGTTGGCGGACTAGAAAATTTTTCGGAAGCAATTTAGATTAATGATTCTGTTAAGTGGGAGTTAGCAATGCAGGATGAGTTAGATTCACACGAGAAGAACATAACTTGGGTGTTAACTCAGTTACCAGATAGGAAGAAGGCATTGCAGAACAATTGGGTGTACTGGGTCAAAGAAGAACCTGATGGTAGCAAAAGGTACAAAGTAAGGTTGCTAGTAAAAGGTTTTCAACAAAAGAATGGAATTGACTACACAAAGATTTTCTCTCCAGTTGTGAAATTGCCTACTATCGGGCTAGTGTTGAGTATTGTTGCTACTGAGAATTTACATCTAAAACAGTTAGATGTTATTCCTCTATGGTAATTTAGAGGAGGAAATCAATATGGTACAACCATAAGGTTTTCAAGTTCCTAGAAAAGAAAATTATGTCTGCAAATTGAAGAAAAATCTATATGACTTGAAACAGTCTCCTAAATAGTGATACAAGAAATTTGATACATTTATGTATGGTAATAGGTCTAGAAGTGAAATAGATCACTACTCTTACTTTGAAAAATTTGATGACTGCTATATAATTTTGTTGTTGTATATAGATGATATGCTCATTGTAGGATCTAACATGAGGGAGATCAACATATTGAAGCAGCAATTGTCAAAAGATTTCAGATGAGGGACTTGGGTGCAACGAATCAGATTCTTGGGATGAGGATCACGCGGGATAGATCCAAAGGAATTCTAAAGTTATCTCAAGCATCGAAGGGATGCTGGATAGATTCGGAGTTCAAAATGCAAAGCCTAGAAGGACTCCTTTAGGAAGTCACTTCAAGCTCTCAAAGAAGCAGTCTCTAAAGACGGATGAAGAACGGGAGTATATGGCTAAGATACCTTATGCGTCAACTGTTAGCAGTTTGATGTACGCTGTGGTGTGTATTAGACCAAACATAGCCCACACAGTGGGAGTTGTGAGCAGATACATGACTAATCCAAGAATAAAGCATTAGGAAGCTGTAAAGTCAGGTATGTCATTATGTTTTACGAAAACGGTGTAACTTTACAAGGTTTTGTTGTTGCAAATCTTGGTGGTGACTTGGATATTGGATAATAGGAAGAGCACCTCGGGTTATGTTTTTTACTTTAGATGGTACTACAATCAGTTGGATGTCTAGACTACAGACTTGTCTCTCTCTCAACCATTGAGGCAGAGTATGTTGCTATATTTGAAGCTAGTAATGAGATTATTTGATTGAGATTTTTTTTGAAGAAGATAGACAAAGAGTAGGATAGCAGTGTTCTTTACAATGACAGTCAGAGTGTTATCTATCTTGCAAAGAATCCGGTATTTCATTCAAGGACAAATCATATTGAGTTGAACTACCATCATATTCGTCAGCTAATAAATGATGAGATATTGCCATTGAAGAAGATTCTTGGTGCAGAAATCCAGCACATATGTTAACAAAGGTTGTCACCGTTGAAAAGTTGAGGTTGTGCATTACCTTAGTTTTGCCTCAGTTGACCTCCATGGTTAGTGATAAGGGGGCCGCCGCATTAGGACAATTTGAGTTACAAAGACGAATGAAGATTATGAAAAATTATTGATCTTTTGAACATCAGTCTCCAAGTTGGAGATTGATGGAGTTGTGAAGTCTGATAGAGAAAAGTAATATTCACGCACAGAAACAATTATTGTATGCAGGCATTTTCCCAAGAGGTTACCCATCCTACTAATTGTATACATGTAATTTTCATGTTAAAGCAAAAATGGAGCTTTTATTGCTGTTAATGGCATGTAATGCCCTAAACTCCTGTCGTATATATTGAGACAATATCTTTTATAGTTGTAACGCTGAAACTTGTAATGCGGATACCGATACTGATAGTGGAGAGATTATCTAGTACGGCACCGTGGCTTTTCCCTTTTTGATTTTGAAAGGGTTCTTTCACGTAAAAATTCGCTTATTTTCTTCTTTATTTTTTCTCTTCAAAGATTCGCGTTCCAACAATCATTCCTCATGGGAGGTACGCGTGCTTATCATTGAATGAAATGATATGTTACTTTAATTTTCAGACATTCCGGTAGCTTACTAACTAGGTAGCAAAAGCCCAAAGGAGAAAACCACCAACCCCCCCAACCCAAGCCCTTTGTGATCTATAATGCATTGAAGGCCGCTGGTTGGGCCCTTCCGTTTATTCTTAGTTTAATCAAATAAAGTACATTTCGACCCAAAAAAAAAGTGATAAAAAAAGATAATTTATCGCAAATCTCCAGAGTTCAATCGACTTAATTTTTGCACCATGCGTGAAATCTTAAGTACCTTCTCTTGTACAACATTCACATAGATTAATTTTCAAGAGCAACTTAGATACGGTTCACCAACAGTTTAATGATCTAAAGATAATGCCGCCATACTAAATACATACTGTTTTTCCATAAAAATTGTGTATGTTTCGAACTCAATATCATTGTGCATAACATGCACCTCTAAGGTCTACTGCCTACGGTCGTTAGGAACCAGCATTAAATCAGGAATAACCTCTATTTTTCCTCTAGCTAATTGCCGTTTTAAGTTATTATCCTTAGTTCGTGCCCAGCGATTCTCATGCGATCTTACGATGTCATCGGCGCGACAAACGGACCTTAACATCTTACATTGGTTTCACACGATTCTTGAAGAATGCGATTAGTCCAGCATGTCATCTTAGCAACAACATATATCCATCAGAGTCTGCTCTGAAGTTGCAATATCTGATTAGAAAAGGAAATGAATCGTACGAGCCATACGTATGATTTCCAGGCACACTCTAGTTGGCCTCCTTTGCATTGTTCGATTTCAGCGTAAAATCTTTCACGAGAGTTCAATGTACCATTGAAACGCCTTCAACCACACCTTCAGCCACAGCACAATGATAGAGCTGAGCTCTCTCGTGTTCGACTTCACCGGAGCCTGCCATCTTGAGCGGAGCGGACCATCTTGAGCAATGTCAAAGAGACATAAAGGGGCAACAGAAAAAAGAAAAGGAATTGCAAACTGAGATGACATCCTTGTTGATAAATTTTGATGTCACAAATGACCACGACTTTATGGTCGCCCCCCCCCCCCCCCATTATACAACAAATGAACATATCCCAAACAAAAGGACACTACGGATACATCACCAGACAGATCAAATGCCTTCTTCAGAGTGTCACAAATGCAAACGTTACAACTGAGGCATCATCGCGGTCATCATCATCACCTGTACGTCGCTTCCGGCGACGGAAAGAGCCGTTTCGCTAGCCACTGAATTGGCCTGAGCAGCTGCGCCCTCTTCTTGCGCCAAAACCAGATGGCCGCATTGTATTGCTCGTTGCGGATTTTGCGTGTGGCCGCCCTCCAATCGTACTGTTCCATCTCCTTACGAGCAGCCTTACCGATGGTTTCTCTCAACTCACAGTTCTGCAGAAGAGGCTCGAGTTTGCTCAAGCAGTCATCTAGGTCTCCAGGATTGAAGAGGAAACTGGTTTTCCCATCCTGTTCCGGAGGGATGATGTCCGGGACCCCTCCGGCGCGAGCCGCCACCACAGGAAGACCCGAGGACATGGCCTCCAGAACAACGAGGCCAAGCGTCTCGGATTCCGAAGGCATCATGAATACGTCGCCACTTGCATACGCCTGGGATAGCTCTTCACCTTGTAGCATCCCGGTGAATACTGCCGGCATCCCAGAGAACATCCTTTCCAGTTCCTCCCTGTCAGAAAGTAGCCAATATGTCTGTTACGGGAATCAAGCAACTTATTTCCACCTACAATTAGGTGACATCGCAGGACGAACTTGCTAGAACTACATCAAGCCAACAAATCTGGTCAAAACAGAATCTGGCCCAAGATTCGATCATTGATTGTCAAATAGTGCATGCTCATATACCAATTAGGTTGGTCCTTGGTTTCATATTTCAGGAATTTATCATTCTCGAAAATGGCCATTCCCCCATCAATGCAATTGCTTGGATAAGCCGCAATCATATCCAAGGAACATCATCTCCAAGGAACATTCCGAAGAAGGAATAAAACAATAATGGCAGGGAATAACTCTTGAAATTCAGTTACCTGTAGGGTCCATCACCAATGAAAGCAATCCGTGCATCAGGGAGCCTGTCCATCACCCTGCCATATCACAGAGTAAAGAATTCCAAGGCTTCAAAAACTACATGAAAAAGGAAGAGCAGGAACAGCAGCTAGTTTCGACTAGAAAATATGCTAAAGAAATGTCACAAATCTACTCTTCCAAGGAAGATATTAAAGACGGTCCTTAAATATCTCGCAAAATTCCATCTTTTGACATTAATGTTTAATAGAAGAAGAGAACTGCAAGGACTAGGTTTACAGGTTAATATCCAGTATGATTTCATGAGGTAATTTTTTTTCAACAAATGTAGTAAAACAAAGAGGTACCTTTTAAGAAAATCCAAGCTCTTCTCAACCCCAAGTCTTCCAACATGAACTATCAATGGTTTCTCAGGTTCACCGTTGCTGATCACAGATATGCCATAATGAGATATACACGAAATCACATCAATGAAAGGCAGAGGGGAAAAGCAAGTTCAAATGCCCACCTCAGTCTATATCGCATTTCTTGAGAACGGAAACGAGGGTGGAAGCTTTCCGAATCAACACCCTTATTCCAAAGTCGGATCTTGTTTGCTGAATAATAGCATAGTAAAACAAGATCAGTCTATCATGCCATTGCATTGCAACATTTGATTACTTTAATTTAACAAAAGAAATTAATTTAGTGCCTATCGACAAGCAGGTCTTGTCTCTAGGAGTTTTTAAGTCCTTGCGAAGCGTTAATTTACTTTACCCACCTGTCGTGACTCTGTAAGCTTGGAGTTCCTTCCCTAATGCAGCCGATGGCACCAAAGTCAGATCAGCTGCTCTGTGAAGAAATTCTACCAAGGAAAAAGAAAAGGAAGAATGTCACACACACAATTAAGGAAAAGCACCTAGAGATTCCTTTTCAGGCACCCTTGGAATCTCACTTACTTATTACCAGCCACATGGGTTGCACCAGCCAACTAAATGTGTACCTTGGTATGTAACTGCAAAGTGCAAACCAGAGAACAAACAAACTCTGGTCATTTCCAGTGAGAAAAATAAAGAGAACTAAGACACCTGATGGTTTCAAGTTCACTCTTGAAACATCAATCAAGACAGTAAACTCTATTGGAACATACTTAGAAGTTGAAAAAAAATACTATTATAGTACAAACCTTAGGAAATAGTGGCAAATCAAAAAAGAGTTTTACTTACACTGGGACATGAGTATGGTAAGACATAACTATGGGAACACATAACATTTTTGCAATGGCAAGCGCACCAAATACCTGCAACGTCATGCATAAGTTATTTCTTGAAGTTCTTCAATCTATGTGCCAACAAATCAAAAACGGCTAATCATTTACCATTATGCCAGGTGACGATGCATGGATGATGTCTGGCTTGAATTTCGCAACCTCTGAAATTATTCTAGGACTGAGGGCCAGGGAAAGAGGAACCTTCTGATACCAAGGACAAGGAAAGCTGAAAAGAGAGGAACAAAGACACAAGATACTTAGTTGGAGAAGAAACTGGAAATGGATAAAAGAGAACTAGACCTTATGAAAAATTCTTCAAAGCAGGTATAGCAAAATAAAAGAATTGGAACAGCGAATCCTTGCACACTTTTTCGACATAACTATCGTACTATAAAGTAGCCAAACGGACTTTTGCACAAAAGCCTGTTCACCAACATCTCCAATTTACAGGTGCTCCACATTGGATGGTGGTAAACAGTTATCAAACTAAATCTGACAATTGATAGAGATTTGCTGCTCTAGCCTTCTTTCTATACTCGCGAGAACCAACACAAAAGCAACAAAGATGGATGGAAATGGTATGTGTTACAGCAATGGCATTCCTTTTTTTCCATTTATATTCTTTATAGATAAGAGATATTCCCAATCCATAAAAGCTTCTTAACTGTTCCTCCTCAGGAATATGAGATATGAGAACCTTACAACATGCAATTAAAGAATCTAGAGTGCTATCCATTTTAGCACTTCAAGCCTTTTATTTGATTGGTGAGGTGAAAAAACTCAGAGGCAGAGAAAAACCTAGACAATGCCTATCAGTAAAGGACACGGATGATGACAAGGTATTTCAATGGTAGAAAATCATGTGAAGTTAGAAGACTATAACAACCTCCGTGATCCGATCAACTTAGCCCCATAAAATTCATCAGGTACTCCTTCATGTGTAGTCACAACCATCACCTGCAGTACCATCAATTAAGAAATATCTATCAGATACGAAACTGAAGAAATAACCAAAGACAGATAAAACCTTCATGAATACCATGAATCGTGTGTTTAAAGAAGTGACAAGATTTTCATGTGAAAGTACTATATGAGAAGCGGGTCTATTTGGAGAGGATTCTACGTTGAACTTCTTACATTTTGTAAATCTTGTGGCTCTCATATTTTGACTTCTATTCAACTCAGGACACCTTAGACCTTTCAAAATATTCAAATATTTGAATTTTTTTTTTTTTAATTTTCTCAAACTGGAAATGAGTCCTTACATCTTCAAAATTTGAGCGAAAAGCAATAGGTAGAGTAATAAGTAGTTCTCCTATGCTTCCAAACTCTAGCCTCAAGGCTTAAAGGAGTACGCGCATGTGTAACTAACTGATGATAATTACTAAATCCCAACCCAACTGAAGCACCTTCTAGTGCTGCCGTCTCTATTCAGCTAGCAGTCCAGATTAGCATCAGTTCTTCCTTTAGTGTAATGTGACTATAGTTTTGTTGCCACAGGCAATCCCAGTAAACTTATTTGGAATGCAGAAGCACATGAACTTACCTCATCTCCCATTTCACGCAAATACTTGATAAAATTCTGAAACCGATTTTTGTAGCCTGATACATATCTGTGAACACAAAAACATGAGAAACATCCTTATGAGTGTCATCCTATTTGCATCTCATATATGCGACGCATGACGCAGCAAAGATATGTGAAGAGAAAGATGCGTCTATTTCTCCATCAACTAATGAGTCCATTCCAGAGTGATGCTAAAAAAACCATAGTTATGCTTCACTGTGAAGGGAAATGAACCCAAAATCTTGAAGTTACAATGGACGCAAAGATCATTTCTTAGACTTGGAAAGATGGATTTCTAACGCGCCATCAGAAGACACGAAGCATAAGTTTCATCCAATAGAATATGTCAATTAGTACCTCAATGGTTCAACCTATTGAAGCAAAAGACAACGTGATAAGCATGACATGAGCCTGCATACAATGAGGCATACGTATAGCTGACTAAAAGCTTATGGAGAAAAGGATTTAACAAAGAAATGCTTAATCACACAGTCACTTATCACTTTCAAGGAACTGTAAGTATGGCTTCTAGATTGCCCATCCACAATGATCCATCGCAATCCCAAGTATGAATAGCCAAAAAAAAAAAAAAACACACGGTCAAAAATTTAAAATTCAGGGTAAAACACTTGAATGATTGCGAGGCCAATCCAGTTCAATGGGGGAAAAATCCTCCCGCACTAATCACAATTACGCAAAAAGGACGGATGGTCTTAACCAAAAATTGCAAAGAAAACTTTTTCAAGATAAAAATTACATCTTTAAAATCAGCCCATCTCAAAGAAACCGCCAAGCCAAACAAAACATCACATCAGACAGCAGCCGGAACACCGCGATAAAATACTCTCCCAATGCTGGTGACAGGACAAGTAAAAGCACTACTTCGTTCCGAAGAACAACACCCGAAATCACCGAAGCTCCAGCCAGACGTGTCCCAATAAATAAGTAAACGAAAAAACGAAACACATCATCGCGGGTGCAGAGAAATCGAATCTAAGATCGACACGGCTCAACCAAAGCAAAACCGCTTTTTCCCACCCGTCACCTCGTCATTTCATCAAACGCAAGATGGGTCCATCGGGACCCCAAAAAAGAGAAAAAGAGAAAAATTTCAAGAACCGACCCCCCCGCGCAGCAAGAACCCAAGTAAGGAAAGACTCACGCGAAAGGGGAAGGCTCGACGAAGAGCGCAATCCGGCGAGGCCTCGAGTTGTTCTCCGAATCGAGCAAAGGAGGGGGGACCTCCTCCTCCTCCTCCTCCTCCTCCTCCTCCTTGTCCTCCTCCTCCTCCTCGTTCCTGAGCTCGCTGATGGTCATCCTGGCAAGAACCTCTCTCCTCCTCCTCCTCCTCCGGCTGCCGCTGCTGCTGCTGCTGCTGCTGCTCCCCCAACCCTCTGGCTTCGCGGGCCGAGCGAACAGGCTAATGGGTCTGGATCTCGCGGAGGGAACCGAACAACAAGGAGGAGGAGGAGGAGGAGCAGGGCAGGGGCAGGGGCGGTGAGGAGGGAGGGAAAGAGGAGAGAGAGTTGGGGGTATGGAGAGAGAAAGGGACATGCTGGGGTGTGTTATATAATGAGGAGAGAGAGAGAGAGAGAGAGAGAGAGAGAGAGAGAGATAGGAGGCCTGCCCTTGGGGGGGGGGGAGGAATGATTAAATTTGGGAAGGGTAAAGTCACAGTTGGCTGAGTTTGGAAGAGAGAGAAAAGATGGGAGGAATCTGAGAGGCTTTTGAGGAGGACTCTGTCTCTGTCTCTCTCTCTCTCTCGGCCATTGGACAAATGGATATTCCTTCTCTTGCCAGGGGGTATCGATTCGGCAGCTGTGTTAGCATATGCTGTTGGCTCCCCTGTATTTTCCCTCCCTCTTCTTCTTCTGTTTTTTTTGGTTCGGTTTTCTTTATTAAATTCGCTTGGGGGATCGTTCCTGACGTCATAAATCCGTTTTTTTTTTCTAATGATGTGACTGGGTTGACTGCCCTTTTTTTTTAGGGAGGGCGGGCGGGCAGGCGGCTCCCGGGGACTTTCGACTCGATTGATCTGGATGGATACACGGTAGGGGTGAGCATGAACCTGGAACCGGACATGTTCCCATCGATTCGGTTCTCAGGTTCCAGAAGTGGATACACGGTAGGGGTGAGCACCCTAGAACCTGAGAACCGAATCGATGGGAGCCCGTTCGGTTCCAAGTTTTAAAGTATGCAGTGCAGGTTCCAGGTTCTAAAAATTGATAAACCTGTTTCGACGGGTAGATTTCAAATTCTGGGTATGTGGAACCTGGAATAAGTTTTTGTGCTTTTCTTAGTTTATGACTTTGCGTGATTCTACGGTATTCCACGGCATTCAATAATGAGTGTATAATCTGGAACCACTAGTTTGAATTTCCATTTTATGATCGAAACTTTTACTTTGTTAATGTTTCATATAAGTTATGGTCAGTGGATTGTAGTAGTAAATGATGGTCATAAAATATGATGATTTGCTACAATCGTTCAATTAACAATACAGGTGGAACCTAAATAGACCCTGGAATTTATGACAAAATAGGTTCCGAGTTCCAAATTCAAGGGTATGCAAGGTAGATTCCAAGTTTCAAAAAATAAGAAACCTATTCCAACAGGTAAATTATAGATTTCGGGTGAAATTTGTACGGAATCTAGAACTGTTTACTCCTAATACACGAGTGTTTGTACCATCCTACATGCATTCAGTGAGCAATCTACCCCACGGGATAGAAATAGCGTGTCCCCTGAGACGACGAATTGATCATAAAGTGTACCATATTTATGCCAAACGATTAATCTCGCTTATTCGACCCTATATGGGTCGTGTCTTCTTCTTCTTCTTTTTTTAACATGAAAGCATGGTTGTGATCCCGCTTGTATCGTCTCGAAGTAGTTCCGTGGTGTCGGGGTGTAGAGAAGATGATCATCCTCGAGTCTCTTAGCTCGAGGGCAGATCGTTTGCCTCTAGTCAGACAAAGCGATAAGAAGAACTATTCTTTTGTTAATACAAAGTGCCTGTAATAAATTATACATATTACGAAATTCATCCCGTCTCACGCAATCGAAGATAAACCATCCGTGTCCAAATTGCATTTCCGAGGAACTACATCTTTCGTGGGTCCGGTCAAAAAAAGGGATTACAATGAACTCGTAACGTCGTGTTTCCGAGCGTTACGAAATCACGGTGGTTTTGACATATCCAAATTATCTCCTGAATTGAAAAAAGAACAATCCTCTCCGAGATAACATACATATAAGGGGGGAAAAAAGAAAAAAGAAAAAAAGAGAAGATTACCCAATCACATGACTATATCATAGTTTTGGGTCATAAGTGATTAAATTAATAATAATGATAATAATAATAATAATAATTCAAGACGTACGCATCAACGTATCCCGTTTAGTTCTTGATTCCGTGCATGAGAATATACCATCCCCACATGCTGCTAATAAGGTCAGTCTTCTCCCCCTTAATTAATAATATTACTATTGTCATACATATCTCTCTCTTTGTGTGTCGATTTGGACTACTTGTCGCATTACGTTTTCGTTCTCTATTTGGTCAGATAGCACGATATTTTAAATTATAATTTCGAAAATATTTACTATTTTCCATCCTAATTAGAGGAGAAGAGAAGTCCGAGCGAAACAGCTTTCACCAAGGTGCTCCAAATTAGGCTCCGTTTGTTCCGCGAAAAATGAATAATTTGAATAATACTTTCGTAAAAATAATCGATTGTTTCGCTTATAAGAATGAATGAACAAAAAATATTTTCAGCGTCCACGAAAATATTTTCATTTTCCGCGAAACAATCGGAGTCGTGGAACACATATGATTTTGAATTCTTAGATTAATTACTAAGTAGTATTGGCAGATATTATTTAATTACAAGAAATTCCTTTCATATTTCTACAAATTTGACTTCTTTTTCAAAAAATTGACAATGTCAATCTATCTTTTATTTTGGGATAATATCACAAAAAATCTCAAACTGATACTCTGGTACCGCATTTATCCTAAACTAATTCTCGTATCGCGAAAAGTCCCAAACCGGTACACCGATGCCACATTTACCCCTAACTAACTTTAGTGTCATAAAGAATCACAAACCGGCATATCCATGCCATATCTAGCCCTAGAATAATTTTCGCGTTGCAAAAAATCATGAGGGCTTTAGTGGATCATAAAGAAACTTGATGGAGCTCTTACAACTAAAATTAGCAGACTTTAGCCGATTTCCCGTTCTAAGATTTTGGAGATTTCCCATGACGTGGAAATTAGTTTGTTGGTAAAGGTGGGGCGGTTGGACCAAATTAGGATTTTTCATGACACAAGAACTAGTCGGGAGTAGGTTCAGCATGAATGTACTGGTTTGGGATATTCGATAGAATTAAACCTTTTAGTTTACGATTAATACCGCGAAAAATCTCAAACTAGTACACCTGAGACAAATTTATCCCAAAACCCCAAATTGATAAATTTATTCTCCGTTAGTTTCAGTTAACTTTACTGTCAAATTGCTGAATCAAATAACACGTGGCATCTAACAGATGTACCAGTTTGAAATTTTACCCTCCGTTTGTCACAGATTTACTAGTTTGTGATTTTTTTTTTGTATTAGTCCAATTTAACGGAGGGTAAATTTATCACGAACGTATCCGTTTGAGGTTTTTTATGGTTAAAAACTTAATTTAGAATAAATTTATCACACAAATATTAATTTAAAATTTTTCGTGGTATTAACTCGTTATTTTAACTGACATGGTCAATAATTTTAGGACCACACTGTACATTTGCACATTAGGAGGGGCCGTGGGTTAACAAGGATGCCCTCGTGGGTAAAATTATGAATGGCGGGTCGTACCACGTGTAAAGTCACTGTCCAATTGCCTTTGTTTCTGCCAGGACATGCACGTGCATCCTCAAAAAAAATTGTCTTGTGGACCCAATCATTATTAAACTTTCGATCCTCCGCACCCCTCCAAAATGACAGTTGGCATTATTTTAGACCATATGATATCTTCCACCCCTTTTTAAAAAAAAACATTATTTTATAATTTCTTTTTCTAATGTAGCGTTTGCGTACGGACACTTCACTCGAGTAATCTTTAGGAAAAATAACACAAATATTAAGGGTGATTGGTTCTAAAGTTAGTAAGACCTAGAATTTAGAACCTAGCATATTTATCCTGGAACCTATTTTGAAACCTACCTTGTTTTTCATTACTACCCGAAAAATTCTAGAGTCTACCCGAAAACCTGTTTTTCTTTTGTTCCTTTTTGTGGTTTCATTTTTTCTAGTAAAATAATATGAGTAGTAATGAAACGATTCAAAGTAAAAGATGAATAATAAAAATCATTATTCGCCAAAAGCAACAATCCCTAAGATAATCAATTAAAATTACTATCTACAAAAAATAACAATCCAAAATATAATAATAGTATATTTTTATAACTAGCTAAAAGTCGGCTCCAAAACCAATCCAGTCCCCGGATGGGTCTTCACTTGGAATCGAGAATCGGAGTGGTTCCAACCGGTTCCCAAAAAATGGAATCGATTCCCAGACCGGTTTTTCGGGTGGTCCAATCTGGTTTTCGGGTAAACCTGGTCTAATTGCACACCCCTAACAAATAGCCTAATGTGCAATGTGGTTCCTGAATTATAGTCCAATGTGTAATGTGGTCCATGAACTTTTAATTTATTCAATATGGTCCATAGAATTTTGATACATGTGCAATTTAGTCCATGAATTATATGAAAATGTTCGATGTTGTCATTTTCATATAGTTTAGGGACTAAGTTGAATACGTACAAAAAGTCTAAGGATCACATTAAATAAATTAAAAGTTCATGGACCATATTACATATTGAATTAAAGTTCATGAGCTATATTGAACAAATTAATAGTTCAAGAACCACATTGCACATTAAGCCAAAGTTCAAGAATTCTTTGTGTCATTATCCCTAATCTTTACACGAAATACAATATTTCATTCATAATAAATTTCGACTGTGCTGTTGACCTGTCGGGGTGAAATAACTTCCATTTTCATAAATCCTTTATTTTATGTTTAAATGAATTTTTTCATCCAGACAAGAAAAAAAAAGGTGGAGAAAATGGAAAATAAGAAAAGAAAAGGTCCGTTTCCCGCGTGGTTAGTTTATTTAAAGAGAAAAAGAAAAGTGGAGTGGAGTCGAAGACTATATTAAGATGCGTTTGTTTCACGATGATTTGGAAAATATTTTCGGAAAAAAAAAATCGCTTGTGTCGATTACAAAAATAAATGGACAAAAAATATTTCTATTGTCCATGAAAATATTTAGACATTTATTGTTACCGATGATGAAAACATTTTTAATTGACTAATTATTTCAAGCAATACATGTGATTGTTTATAAAAAAATATTTTCCAAATCATTAATTTGTCGCGAAATAAACGAAGCTCGAGAATCTACAAAAAAAACACCGTAAGTTAAAGTTCAATTTTGGAACCAAATAATCCGAAAGTTGAGGGCTCTTTATAAAAGTTAGCAATTCTCTTTCAATTACTATACAAATCCTAAAGGTTTGAGATTGACGAGCCTATTGCTATACAAACAAGTCAAAGAAATCTCTCCACTTGGATAGCAAGTGCCTGGTACATTATTTGATTAGATATTCGCTTTTGACATAATTCGAACTTGCGACCTCATAAAAGATGGTACAACGATTTATTATTATGTTAGTGGTAATTGCAGTTGCTCAATAGACATAATTGGTCCACTTTCCTTTCAATTTGTTTAATGAGACTTTTTAAAGTATACCTCTAAATTTTACGACACAAGCAATTTGAGTTTTATTCAATCTCCGAAGCTCTTTGAAACTTACAAATATTGAGAAGTAAAAATGCATTTTTTTTATTTTTAGAATTTAAAATGTTTATTTTAGGTTTATATTTCTTTTAGAGGACTAAAAACCCAATAGAGAACATAAAAATTAAATTACTAACCAAAAGGTTATTAATTTAGATGTCGAGAGGGTTTACTTATCTTCTTGTGGTGTTAGGTTTAACAAGCCTTGTATTTTTTTTTGGGGTCGAAAAACAAGCCTCATTGGAAAAGCATTTCAAGAGTAAAATCTTAAATGCATCGAATTAATATAAGAGAGAGCGTCTTTAACATTGCTCGGGGCTAGACGAGACAAAGCGTGTACAAACGCGCACAGACGCGACCGCTATATCAAAAGGGAAATTAGGAGAAAAAGCGAAGATAATTAAGAATTAACTTTAAATAGTACTGCCAAACAGCAAACCATAAGAAATTAAGAATTATGTCGCTGAAAATGGTAATCGTTGACATGACTGATCTTGTCCCGCACGTTTGACTAACCTATGTTTATCCAATAAGACACGCGATTAGATTTAGTTTGAATACATTTTCAAAAAGAAGGATTTCTTTCTTTTTTTCTTTCCTTCACTTGATTGATCTGATGTTCGACGCAGGTCAAAGGGTTGTCCAGATTCCGAAGGAACCAATAAAACGGGAGTCATTTTTTTTTATACAAGCAATGTCCACGAAGTGACAGCATCATCTTCACAAATTATGTTAGAAATTCATTTCATAAATGAAATGGAGATAAAACTCTTCCAAAAAACAACTCGGGATAATTATCCAAAAAGTCGTAAATTTATTGTACGGCAATCAATTTAGTTCTAAACTTTTCAATTTGGCTAATTTAGTCCTAAACCTTTGGGTAAAAGTAACAAAAAATCTCAAATTATGCCCAATATGACATATTTATCTTCAACTTTTTTTATATAAAAAACGTCAAAGTATACACACTGCGACACATTTACCATAAACTTTTTTTATGACCTAAAAAACTCCAAACTTGTACCTATGTAACACAACATCCCTCCGTCAAGGTTCGGCCAGATGATTTTTCAGCCAAAATAACGTCGTTTTTATTTTGCTTAAGCCACATGGGCGCCATGTCAACACCGTTTGCCTTTCGGCATCTATGTAGGCAGATTTTTAACAGTGCTCAATGACGGAACCTTGACGGAAGGTAATTGTATTACACAGGTACAAGTTTGATATTTTTAGTGTAGCTGTAAAATTTTAGGATAAATGTATCACAATTGGTATAATTTGGGGGTTCATGTGACTTTTTCCCTTTGACAATGCCGGCCAATTTAAGTGATATGGGCTGATGTGAATAATTTTTGTAATTTATCTAATTTTTTTCCCTATTTTTCTCCACCAATTGCCGAGACCTTGAAAATGGCCGACGGGGGTCACTGACCATAGGCAAGGGCCGATAGATCTAGGCGAGGCAAGGCAAGGGTGTCGTGGCCCTTGCTTGTGGCGGGCGACCTGCACTAGCCATCACTGAAGCCTCGACGATCGATGGAGGGAAATATGAAAAAAAATCCAAAAAATTGCAAAAAAAAAAAACATTCACATTAACATTAGCTGTGCCACATTGAATGGCCCATTAGCGATTTTCAGCCAAAATTGGGCAAGAGGTACTACATTGGAAAATCGTCAAAAATTTTAGAACTAAATTGAATAAATTGAAAAGTTTAGGATGTAATTGACTGGCTGTACAATTGATTTAAGACTTTTTGGACAATTTTTTCAAACAACTCCAATGCACATCAAGCGATCACGGAAAGACGACCACCATCGTATCCAAAAATGTGTAAATAAGAATGATTGCATCCCATTTTTAAGTGATGTGTGATATATTTTAGCTTCCCTCTCCCGTGCATTTGACAAATCTGAACACACGAAACTATGTAACAAGTGGAAAAGGAAAAACGAGAGACACGAGAGTCCATGCTGGGACGAGTGGTTAATTAAGGGCATGATGAAGAAGTGTGTTGAGACTTCAGTACCACATTCGAAAGTTCATTGTGAAAGTTTTAAGTCATTAGGTGGAAGAAGAACGAATGTGTAAGGTCCATCACGATATGTATTTAAGCGATGTAGGATATACGTTGAGAGACATCTTTACGATTGTAAAAGCTAATAAGAACACTCGATTGCTTAACTTCAATGTTTTCACAACATAAATGATGCATTTATACGCTTCAAACTAAACCAAAGAAAATAATCTAAGTATAGTATCTATGCTATATCACATATCTACACAATGACCCCACCATGTTCCATAATATCTATAGATGAAAACTGGAAGGTTGAACTTTCGTCGACCCAATATAGGAGACTCGTACCGAAAGAAAAGGCAAAGATCTCCCGGTGCATTCACCTTTATATTCGCGTCCTTTTCCTCACCAATCGAATATTTGACGGTGCGATGTTCATCTTGTAATCGGCATCTCATAGATAAAAGGATAAAAAAGGCCTCATAGATAAAGGTAAAGGAGAAGATGCTGTCTCAGAATATATTCGAATGTAGTATGCGATGGAGGGTTTCCCTGTGCTTCTGATTTTGACCAACTCTTCACCTCTTCATGCATGAAAAGTACCCATTTGTCTCGCTATTTTTACTTTTAATCTTTTCACGAAGAGAAAGTTTGCTTGAAGTAGCAAATTGTCAAAAAGTTTAGGACTAAATTGGCCAAGTTGAAAAGTTTAAGACAGAATTGACCGTCGTACAATTGGTTTATGACTTTTTGAACAATTTTCCCCTACCAATCTCATTGATCAAATATGATATGATCCCAACATTGATTTTTTTTTTAAACTTTTTGCATTTTATGATGTGAAGTATGGTATGTAGTGCGCGCTCAATTCGTACGCAGATGTCTGTCTTTCGGTCGATAAGACAACCTAATGGGGTTGGGTACCTCCTTTCGATCCATGCCTAGAATCATTTAGTGATTGTTCGAATAAGAATCTATTGCAAAGTCGCATTATTGCTATCACCTTTGTTTTTCCTTCTCCACACCTGGCTACCCAGCTTTCTATAAATATGAAAAGGATAACTAAAAGTCGACCCACATTAGAAAAAGGTGTAAGAGGATACTTAGGAATATATTCCTTTACCGTTGAAGAAACAAGTCTTTTCTTTTCCCTCTAATTGGAACACAAGATCTTGCAAGCGTGCGTTACCTACCCCAACATATTCACCAATCAGCCTTTACGACAAAAAAAAAAAAAGAAGGAAAAAATATGGAAATCAACCCGTGATAGGCCCAATATGAAATTGTACAATTTAGGGTGTGATTTATTTTATTGATTGGGTCCACGCCCGACAATTTATCTGATTTTTTTAATTAAAATATCATCGTTGAAGACAATAAAAGAACTCTTTTTTTTTTTTTCAATAATACAAGTTGAAGTCGAACTGCTCTTTTGGTGGTGATAGTTAGCTAATTTTAGCATCATGAATATGATGGATACTTTCGAATTCTTTAATACTTAGTTTGGAGTGTGAAGCCAAGAGGAAAAAATATGTAATCGAATCAGAATGTATTCTGGTGGATATTCTTTACTAACTCCTACACAAGACCCCACATATAGCATGTATCAATAATGCATCCAAAACAATATGAAATGTGTTCTGTTGTTCCTTGGCTAAAGTATTTTAGTATTTGGGTTGACCAACTTATGGTGTACCGGTTGTTATGCCAATAAATGCGCCAATTAAAGTTAGGTTCGGTCGTTATGTATTGAATAGAAGCAAAAGCCTTAGTATGATTATCGATATCAAGGACACAAGGTGCCCTTGCTTTCTCAGGGTAAGAAGGGATAGAGAAAATGCCCCGAGTCAATGTTCACGTATTAGGCGCTACGGCGTTACTTGCTTTGAATTGGCCGCCGTATAATGGGTTTATAACTTTTTAAACAATTATCCCCATGCGAAGTTAAGTGTATTGTGCTGCTTTTGCCTTGAACGTTGAGAAACCCTGGCTCTGTTCGAAGGGTTTCCAAATCAAATGCCTCGGATTTGAGAAAGGCATAAAGATTGTCTGCGGATATCTTTGCATGGAAGATAGAGAGAAACACGTGGAAAGCCTTTCAACTTTGAAACTCTCATCAATAATTGCAGTTTGTCGTACACATCAATCCCTCTCACTTTAGCCAAAGAGGCAAGAAAATCGTCGATTTTTCCCACCACGTCAAGATCAATATCCAGGTATAAATTCCGATCGAGGATGTAGGTAAGGATGCGCAACTTCATCTTTTTGCTGGAAAATGATGGTTTCTTCCCACGTAAACACTTGGAAGAACAAGTCTTTTACGTAACACTTTCATCATAGTTTCCATTTTTAACACCTCCAGCAGTTGCGAGGAAAGAGGATTACTTCCAACATCGACAGAACTAAGCCTAAATCGTTCCATCTCTTGCAACTTTCTTGTTTCTAGCTAGTAAGCAACCCTAAAAGCTAAACCAGCTAATGCAGCTAACCAGCCAATGAAGCTTACGAATATGCGGAGGTGGTGTTTGACATTTTAGCCCAAATCTTGTACAAGATGGCTCAAAGATAAGGCTCACATAGTCCTGAAAGATTGCTCCAAATGAGTGCCCGGAAGCCCAATTTGTAATGTGCAGCCCATCAACGATTGACCCAATTGGATTTCATTGAGCTTTAGCAAACATTTATCGATCCATCGCCAAATTTGTTTAAGTGCTAGACTTGTTAAATAGATCAAGGCATCTCTTGATTTGTGTCAAACAAGGTCTTCACCGAACTTTGGATGAATTACTTAGGACCAAAGTGTGTATGTCTAGAGTCGGAGAGAAGATAACGATAAAGTGTTTATGGTGATTCCACCCGAATTAGGTATGATATGTATTTATATGAGTGATTAATTACAATAATGATACAGATAGAAACATAATTACAGAAGGGCCTTATAATACATGCGCTACCTTCTTTACTTTAGTTGCTTGAATTTTAACTAATGATACAGAGTTCCAAAAGCCGGCATACTTTTAATTCGATAAGGCGCACATCGTTCTGTGGCATTCTTGACCATCTTTCGTGTTATGAAGAAATCAGTGATTAAATGTAATATAGATATAATAAAATTCGTTTATTTGGAATATGTACCACTAAAAAAATCCAGTATTGCAATAAAGAAAAGGGGAAAATAACAATAATTGTACTTTCCTATAAAAAAATTATCTCTGCAATTGAATTGGATTCAGAATTATCCTCGATATTCTTTGAAAAAAAGAAACTCGTTATTAGTAATTCATTGAGTTGCGTCCCTTTTCCACAAGTACGCCATCTTCCGAAAGGTCCACATATTAAAATATAATGATCTGGACATTGAGTAATGCTAGAAATATTAAAACTCATATACTAAATGTATTTACTAAATGATGTGTCAGATTATTGTTTGACACGTTATATAGTAACTCATTTGGTATTTGGATTTTAGCATCTCTAGCGATATTCTTTCCGTTTAAGATAGTCGCCGGATTTGTCACTCTCTTATACATTAACTCACAAAAGAACGTCAAATCATCACCAAGTAGATCATGTGTACACGATAAGAAACAGGGCAAGAAGTAATCAATAGAATTTTTCAATGGATTAGTATCTACGAAAAAAAAAAATCTAATTCAGATAAGACAGTCACCGGACCATATCGTTGATGTATTGTACATTGCGCGTAATGGACCGGCTTACGAGCAAGGTAGAGTGTTAAGTAATATTCTATATATACATTGTTGGTCCTTTGTCCCAAGAACTTAACCTTATGAGAAAACAGTTTAGACTCCAAAGTGGCAAACCTGTGTTTGATCGCAACTTCTTCTCCACTTAGAATAGTCTCGACAAACGGAATGAATTATCAAGTTCTTGTGGATCCAGTTATTGAGTGTTTTCCAGCGAATTTTTAAGCATAATGTAAGAGAATTTTCAATTTTCAAAACATCGATTGGATAATGATTATAACAGTAGTTTTTTTTAGTTAGTCACTTCACTATTTTTCTCAAGGAAAACTCGCCGTGACGGCTCCTTTTGAATGTCAACGGGGATGAAGAAGTAGAAAAAGTTTGAGCGACAGCGGCATCTAGAACGTCTGCAGATGTGCAGAAGGAATTAACAGAGGCAAAAGGCCCGCTCATCTGAATTGCACGCACTTAAATGCTTCTTGTGACTCATGAGACGACTTTGGATCCACCAATCTCATGGGCTCAACCAGAGAAAGGGAAAGAAAAAAGAAGGAAAAACAGAGACTTCTCCTAGCAATAGGGGTTATGGTGGATCACCGCCACAATAAAGGGAGAGATGACCTGTCCTTCATCGACATAACAAATCTCTGAGCAGCTGGTGTTGCAATATTTAGCTGTTGCGTGTCTCGTGTAGAGAAATTTCCCAACTACCAATATTTTAGTGGGGTTGCGGTGACGGATTAGCGAATCTTGGATCATGGGAGGTGATGCGGAGTAATGACGACTCATATCGAACATTTTGTAGGAGGATGAGATCCTTATAATAATGTCCATAGGATGTTGCCGGTGCTAATCGCCCATTCTCGTCCTTTTCATTCATAAAAGGAAACGAGTAAGGGCGGGCCGTGAAAATGGGTCACAAATTGAAACGTACATCTCACCTACTCATTTAAACACTCACGATTGGTCCACACCCAGGATCACAAGGCTCTGCATATTTCCAGAGTACTTTTTGCTGGATGTAGCTTCAATAAAAGCTTTGGCAGACTGGCAATCACTAGAAATATTCAAGCATCATTCACTGTCCAAAAATAAAAGCCGAGAAGAATTCTACGTTATAAAATACAAACATGTCCACTTCGAGAGTTAACGATGTGGGGGAGTTGCATTTGATTTTGTGACCCTTATGGCAGATGAGAAGGATGTCCAAGATATCATTTCCTTTTCTATTTTAAATAAATTTTCAAATCTGTGTAGAATTTTGGGATATCTGTATATTTATTTTTCATTTTTTTACAAATCGAATTTCCCCACATTCCTTGTCACAATTTCCCTTAACCTATTTACCAATCCAAACTTACTGACCTAACATTTAAAAATATGCCTCAAATACACTTGAACTTTCTTGCGTAAAACCCAACTCGACTCGGCTTATCAACAGCTTAAAAACTCCCAAATGACCGAGGCGTAAACGGCCACAAAAAAAAAATCCTTTAACAAATTATGTCTTCTAATAAATTAAGTATATTAGCATTGCTGGTTATCCTCACCCCCTTTGTTCCTATGGTTGGTCCAATGACTGATTGATTATGTGCATCTACAAGCCTGGTGCACAAGAGATTGAATTAACTGTAAGGGGTTTGCCTTTAGGGTCAATTCATCATCACTCCATGTGCTGACTAGAGAAAATTGGAGGCCCTTCGTTATGTTCGTTCAATGCTAGATCCAAGATCTGAGCTGGTGATGATCCATTTGTCCTGGATCGGAACAGGACCACATTGTAACCCAATTTGCCATTAAAAGTGGAAATGAAAATGATCCACAAGAAGACAAAGTTGCTTGCCCGTGATTTCAAGAAATGTAGAAGCTGGGCACACATTGCTTAATTCCAATTGTGGAGTTGCATGTGCTTGCACGTGTCGAAGTTTTGAAATCGCTATCCACTGTCCTAAGAGTTTAAATTATTAAATAAATACATGACATGATTTAAACAGTCTTTCTCTTGCCCATAGGCTAGGCTTTGGCATAAGATTAAAGCGTGGAAATATAGAGGAAGAGGTAAATTAGGGGTCTAGAAAAATTTAAACTCTGGGCCCTCTACTCCGATGCCATGTCAAAATATTTGTACCACTGCCACCTGTTCTAAAACTTGTAGGCAGTTAGATTATTGGAGCAATTTAACATATTTACATAATCTAGCGTTACTTTCTATGTATTAATGGTGCGTTTGGAAACATTTTGGGAGAAAAGCCTTTGAAAATGTCAAAGACTTTAGGTGAAAGACTTTTTTCAAAATGCAAATAATGTTTGGTAAAGTGTATTTTAAAAACACATCGGAAACCAACTTTGACTTAAATGTCGTTTGAAAAAACTAAATTTTGTAAAGGACTTTTGCTAGTTTATGTTTTTAAAATTCTCAAACTATTTGTCAACGGAACTCAGTCACTAGTGAGCCAAATCAACTGCCAGCCAGCCAAGCCTAAGGTCGCACAACCTCAGGCAACTGTTGCCTGGGGTTGCGTGACCTCAGGCCAGGCTGGACTAGCTTGCCAACAGCCAGTTTTGGTCTCGCTGGCGGCCCGCCAGTGACGTCGCGTGAGATAGGGAGATTTCCGAGATCATGAAAGTTGAGTGAGGGCAAAATTAGAAGAAAAAAAAGCATTTGCATTTTGGAAATGCTCAAAGTACCTTCGGACTTGTCTTGGCCAAAAGGTCTTTAAAAATATAATTGCATCTTCCCAAAATTCTCCAAAAAATTTGCCAAACAGTATTTACGTTCACCTAAGAAGCTTTAGGGTTGGCAAAGCAGCTCCCAAGCGCACCCAGTTTCTAGCAAGAAAAAGGGACTCGTTAAGGTTAAAGAGAAAATAAAAGTTTATGATGAGGTCCGCGTTCAATTTGACCGAGATGTTTGTCAGACAGTGTGTGCACATATACCGCACCTTAGCTAACTCACTTCCCGATTTAGCAAAAAAAAAAAGCTAAACTCACTTCCCACCAAATAAATGGTTAGTCATTCGACGAAAAAATAAAAATGGTTAGTCAATGCCGTGCAAGAGCAATCACAAAAGTTGATCTTGGTTGGTGGAGCCACTAGTCAAGGCACAAGTAATGTCTTTCCTAAAAATAAGAAAACATTAAAAAAATAAAAATAAAAATAAATCTGTCTTATAATTTTCTATCCAACTTATTACTTCATATTGAATATGCCCTTATCGTTTTTTTCATTGGTTGTGTAACTCGTGTTCTAATTAGGCTTAAAATCAAGGAATTATGAAAGATTTTCAGCTTCGTTCTCATTCCAAATGGACATTAGTGTTGTGCCGTTGGAGGTTAAAATATTCAAACGGACATAATTAGTTGGGATACAGGAAAGCGGACAGTTAAGTTGGTCCGATGTTCCATGTCAACCATAAAATCGATACGTAGAGTATTCTTCTCCCCAATAATAGGCATATAATTAAAAGGACCTTGGTATAAAATAGGTGAAGTAATATACACGAGCGTGGAGTGACTCTTATGACAACTGTGAAATGATCACTACAATTACCATTATTTGCCTTTTCCATGAACTTTAATCGTCCAAACACATGGAGAAAATGAGGTGCAAATCATGGGATTTCTTGATCCCTAATCCATCTTCAAATTTGCTCATCACTTGCCCGGCTGCTTCTCCTCCTTTTCCATCTTTTTCTCCTTCGATGGGACACGGCCGTCAGTCCCGGCGAGCATGGCGTACTTGTCCTTCCTGGTGAAGTTGGTGCACTCGTACCCTAACGTCCCCGCCAAGACCCTCTGTATATAGTTCGCCACCTCGATTGCCGACTTTCCGCCCTTGCACGTCAGTTCCTGTGGCAGTTGGTTCAGGAACGTGATCTCGTAAGTCGGCATCGGGTTCATGAACACGAAGTATGGGTCGAAGAACTTGTGCCCCCTCACGGTGGTCCCGTGGAACACGGTCTGCTTCGTGTTGATCGCGATGGGGACGATCCGGTCAGTGAGCTCAGCGAAGAGCGCGCTGAAGCGGAGCAGGAAGGGCTCGCGGCACGTGGTCCCCTCGGGGCAGATGATGAGGTCGCCCTCCTCGAGGAGGCGCCGGATGTTCTCGGCGTCCTTGTCGCGCTCGCGGGAGAGCGCGACGGCCTTGATTGGGGAGATGATCTCGGTGAACTTGCTGATGCTGTAGGTGACGCAGCTGATCTTGCGGCCGAGGGCGACAGCTGTGACGACAGGGTCGAGGACTGTGCGGTGGTTGCAGATGAAGAGGACACCAGGGTGGCCCGGCTTGGGGGCCAGGGGCGGAGTGCCCTTGACTACGAGCTTGATGCCGAGGAGGCAGTAGTTGTAGCGGGCAATGCGCTCGGGCAAGGGGATGTTGGTGTAGACGCGGAGGATGGCGAGGAGGACGCCGATTGGAAGCCACAAGAAGGTGAGGAGGGCGATCATCGGCGTCGGTCGTTGGACGAGGCGGCCGTCGTGGAAGATGACGGGGCTCAAGAGCTTGGTCCGTGGTAGTGGGTCGCACTTGGTTCTTGGCACCATGTATGCTTCCTGTTGTGCATGCAAATTATCATTACAAAGATGTTATGAGATTATCGTACCGTAATATTATGTTGCAATAACTTGATCCTAGACACAGAAGAAAATTGAGATATTACATATTTATTTACTAACATCATGGTGGACTTTATAATCATGAAGCAGTTATTAAGTTGAGGCCGCACGTAGTACGGAAGTAGTATCAATGGACCGCGTCTACGGAACGACTATTGCTGGAATGCTTTCGGTGAAAAATGAAAGTCATAAATCCTAGCAACTTTATTTGCCTCTCTTGGTGCAAAGCATTTATAGCTGCAGCCATATTGAGTAGATTGAGCAAACAATAAATTGAAAAATAACATTGAATGTAAGCCACGCTTATGTTGTAAAATAAAGAAAATCTTCTTAGAAACTCTGCCCTTGTAAAGTACTTTTTTTCCGTGACTTTCTTATTTGAAATTGACCGAGCTTTACCATGTTTAAAATAAATTATTATTACTTAAATCCGTTCTATAATTGGGGTTGTGTATCTCTTTATTCTTGATTGGAAGAAACTTCTCGCGTCCCTAATTAGAGAACGTCTTCTCCTCAGCCCTATTAAACATGGGTGATGTTAATGCTTATAACCCATCGATAAGAGGACATGTCCAAGTTTCGAGCAGGAGGGAGAAAAACGTGCCATCATAATAAGATTTTTATGTTCACCATTTTAATCATATAGTGAGTCTCTTTGGCTAAAGAAATAAGTACAAACTTCCCCGCCGATTGTACTAATTTGCTGCGGCTAAGGAGTCGATGAACATCTTCCATTGGCATGGAGTCAAAGTGGCAAAAGAGTTGGACAAAATCATCATATTCTCTACATCTTCTTCCATACTTTATGTATCATACGCTTTTCGTGATGCAGTCTATTGTGCATGAAGAGCATGTGATTTAGTTTCACAAATGAAAGGTAAATAATAGGTAAATAAAAGGTTGGAGCTTATCTTTCCGGATTGCAATTTATTGTGCATGCATGCAAGGAAGAGAGAGAGAAACACGAGCACGAAATGGCGCTAAAGACACTGTACACGCACTCACCAAACGCGCAATGAATGGAAAGGAGAACGTAAATGCAATTGTACCCCCCTAAACTGGTTAAGGAACAGCTCAAAAGCTTCAACCCTCAACCTCTTCAATCATCTACTAATGGAAATGATAAAGATGTGCGTGAGAGTGGAAGGTGGGGGGTTTGGACAAACCTTGCAAATGGACATGAACTCATGGTCACTCTTGCTATCTCCGAGGCCTAAATCGGGCACGTTCATGCCAAACTCCTTCAGAACAGCTTCTCGCTTGTGTTCACCGATGAGAACCCCGGGTTTCTTGACAAACCCGGTGGTGCGACCCGATTTGGAGACTTCTAGTTCTGTCCCTAGAACCTTATCGGCCCCTAGGAATGTCTTCGCGAAATGTTCCACCATGACCCTAGGGCTCGCCGTGACGATATACCGTTTCCCGAAGGAATTGAACACCCTCCAAGCCTCGGGGTGGACGTCGTCCGCGTAGAACTTGGGCAGCACCGACCGGGACACGAACTCGACGTCCCGGACTTTCAACCCGGCCATCGAGATGAAAATCAGGGTCTTTATCGCCAGCGTCTCGGAGACGAAAATGTAGGTGAGGTACACGAGTGGGACGGACAGCAGGAGGACAAGCGCCCTCGCGAGGCTCCCGGCCTCGAGAGCCACGAGCATGTAGTACGGGAAGGCGCTCGGCGACATGAGCAGCGTGCCGTCCAGGTCGGAAGCGACCGCCTGGCTCGACCGCCCCTCGGAGCCACATTTCGCGACCGGCTCGAATCGCCGGTCCCAATGAGCCCCCATCACCATTCTGAAAAATCTCTCTCCCACAACTACTATCTCTCAATGTGTGCTTAGAGAGAGAGAGAGTACACAATTGAATGGTGTGGGGGTATATGGAGGGAAGACAGAGAGGGAGTTGTGGGGGGGTTTTAAAAGGGGAGAATGCCGTTGGGTGGTGTTGAGATTATGAGGTATATATGCAAGTCTAGCAAGATAAAAAAATGAAGTTCATTATTCAAAGCGTGTGGTTGATGAGGAGAGAGTGAGAAAGGCAAAGGGGCATTTGAATGAGATTGGTTTTGTAGATACATTATTTTTTATTGACGTGTGAACAAGGACGGTTGAGAAGAGAGGAATTGGAGGAAGGAAGGGAGTGGGGGGGTCCGAGAGTGGTTGAGTGGGAGACGGCAACGCCCCTTAACACTTTCATTCAATTGGCCTCCTTTTCTAGTTTTTAGGCGCCGGCCACATGGCCCGATGGCTCGGCTCGGCTAGGCTAGTTGAGCTCGACTTCTCTAGTTGAGCTTCACCGTTTTGAGTTTTCACTTGTTCTTGCCATGTTTGCCTGCTAAAACGGAAGAAGTTCATTTACTCTCTATTTGAGAGGTGGGGCTCTGTCCGAGTTCAGTATGCACAGCAAATTCAGTCAACCAAATGAGATGGAGTAATATTAGGTGACACACGCACAAGTAACCGCATAAAGTTAATTCAGCAATCTGATCCATTTCATGGGGGGCCAAACTATTGGGGAGATGCACAGCAGAAACCCCGACACCTTTATCCGGGAAAATTGCCAAGATAGAGCTAAGTCCGGGAGTATCCTTCTGCACCTACGTGTCTCAACTTGGATCTCCACTTTGTTTCCTTGTCAGGACCGCAACAACAACAACAACGTCCACCTTTATTTATGGTCTCTTTTTCCAGACCGAAGCAACTCGGACTGCGTTGCTGCACCTTAACACGTACCTTCACCCAGGTCTTTTTCGCAAGATCGAACCGTGAAGGCTCTCTAGAAATCACGTTGATCACAAGATGCTTTCCTTAAGATATGATCCACTAATCAACCATCTATTCTGATACCATCTATTGGGAACATGCAATGAAAACCCGATAATTTCACCTGAGGAGATCACTAAGAAGGAGCTCACGTTCAAGCCCATCCAATTGAACCTACTTTCATTCAAAAGCTCAATCAAGTGGTGGTGAGTTTGATAGCAATGAGTTTTGTATAGATAATGAAATGGGATAACAATAATATTTCCTAAAAGACATAGTAAAACAAAGTTGTTGAAAGGATGAACGGAACATTGAACGAGCATGCATGAAGTATGAAAATGCACGCAGGATTATCCAAGACGTCTTAGGTGGATGCAGTTAATAAAGCAGCATACCTGATCAATAGAGAACCTTCAATTCCACATGATTTCAAGCTACCAGAAGAAGAATGGATATGAAAGAAGGTGAATCTCTCGCATCTAAAAGCTTTTGGTTGAGTTTCATATGTGCACATTCTTTTCTAACACAACTCACGTACATTTTTTTTATCAAAAAAAATTCACACGTACATTTCAATAATCTCCCTCTCACGTGAGAGTTTAGTGTTAGGTCTGCTACCCCTTTATTCAAGTGTCATTTTGCATCAATATATCTCAACTTGAGTTTCCATTTTGTTGTCTTGTAAGAATTGCAACAACCATAGTGCCCACCTTCATCCATGGTCTCATTCTCCAAGCCAAACCATAAAGGCTATAATTGGAACCACGTTGCTTATAATACCCACCTTCACCCCAGGTCTCTTTCTCCAGACCTAACCATTAAGGTTGCCCGGAAATCACTTTGGTCACGAGATTCCTTCTTTTAGATATTCACCAAACATCGATAAACATTAGGAGTGGACCATCAATTCACCATTAGCTCTAATACCATTTATTGAGGAGATGCTCAACAGAAACTCGAAACTCTTTCAGCTGTGGAGATCACTAAGAGGAAGCTTAAGTCCGAGTCCATCAACATACCTAGTTGGACTCAGCTTCACTTAGAAGCTTAAAACATGAGTTATGAGCGGACTATGATATTTCAACTAATTAATCACGCACCAATTCTCTAATATGAAACTTTTCAATATGTACATCTTAACACAGCCCTCTGAAAAGAGTATTCAAAATAACCACATCAGGTGGTGACCATTTCGGGCGCAGATTATGAATCACTAAATAATGTATCTTTAAACCGATGTGGAACTTAAAATATCACAAACTCTCCCACGTAAAGAACTAACATCCTTGTTAGTGTTGACCCATATCATGAAGCGATACTCCCCCTAGTTAATGTGTCGTCCGATCTATTCCTGCCTCTTTCGCATTCTAAATCCTGTCATGAACTGCACCTTGTCCTTTGAACCCTCTCGCCTTGGCGATCTATCCAGCCTCATCAAATTGGGCAGAGATCTGGCCCTTCCGCAAGCCACACAATTGATGGAGGAAGATTGGCACACAAAAGTCCCCTCTCATATGTATATGGTGAACTTGATTAGGATATACTATTTTCAACATATATTTGCTAGTATTAATAAACCTAATACATGCTCAAAAGTGACTTCCACATTATGTGCTATAGATTTTAAGGAAGAGAGACAACTTATAGACATACATCTTGAAGAAGTTGGTGAAAGAGCCAATAAACCCAGTAATGTTGATTATCACAGCGTGATTTACTTTAATTATCGTGAAAATGATCAAACTCAACGGTGACAAATCCCCAAGCTAAAGAGGTCCACCTTCCACTACAAACACCTGCCGGTCAATATAATGAATACATGCATGTGCGACATATACGAGGTATTGAATTTGCGACGTACATGAGATACAATGGATAACTATGAATTAGCATGACGATGTTGGGCATGCAGTTACTCACTGCTCGTGGTAAAATTCTTAACTAAATTTAGGAGTATAATTTCTCGGCAATTTTATTTACTTGGTTTGTTTTGCCGAAAATATATCTCATTAAAAGTGGAAGACAAATGTATTATTCTGATTTTCATGCATTTTCATATTATAAAAAAGTGCCGATGAAAAATCTTTCGAATTACAGGTCGCTATGAAAATCGACAAAGGATGTAAATGGTCCTTTATTGATTCTCGGATATAAAACACAATTGACGAGAAAATTAAAAGTACGAAAACCAAAGACAATTGTGTCCAGCCATATAAAAGGACGGTGGAATTCAAAGATAAAATGGAAGTAAAATTGAGCAACCGGTGTTCATTGATTCGTCGGAGGTTCTCTGCACAAATTACAATTCTAATATTTAAACTTTTCCTGATAGTTAACAAAAGAAAAAATAACAGCATCCTACGCGACTCCTAGAATTCAACAAGTTAGTATTTACAAACGAGTGATCAGCACCCACTACTCGAAGGTTATTCTCCCTCCACTCTTCGCCCCCAGCACCATTGGTTACTTTCGAAGTCCCACGTTCCATTAGATTGCAACAACTCACATTTCTCACCCCTACTATTAGTGGCTTTCGAGATCCTTGGCACCCACCACAGGATGATTGAATCAGTTCCACTTCTTCACAGCCATTTCGATGTGCCCTGGCGAATCCTACCCGAGATTGTCGGCTCCAAAATTTAGACAACTGCTTATCATAGACTTCGGTGATTGTGGCTTTTGTTGATTAAACCGAACTTCATTTACCGACACTTATGCTCCAGGACTTAGCCATCCCTCGTTACATCTTCTATCAGCTAAGGCCACTCACTTTGTCGACTATTTATTCTTACTGATCAAAAGCCTTCAACACTTGGCGAGTTTTATATTTATTGCATTTTGCTCGGTCTTTCTCGGCCCGAGTCGACAGTCAAAAGTCTTGGACATTTTTTGTGTCAACAAAGTTGAATATGAAGAATTCTACAATTCATGTAGATTTCTAAGAAGAACTTCATGTATTACCGTCATCCAAAACCAGTAGAAATACATATATACGTATTATTTTATTTTGCTTTTCTAGTAATCCATAATTCTATAATGAATTATTCATTCAATGGGCATCTTTTTGTAGATTTTAAATTTTTCATTGGTCGGTAAATACTTGTAATAAAAGCACCTTATATAATGACATCATAAAAGCTTACAAGTATTACTTATAAATAAATATATATATATATATATATATATATATATATATATATATATATATGACTAGTATGCTAGTGCTTTATGCTAAAAACTCACAAGAAAATGATTTCTAGTGATCCGGATATTTAATTAGTACTTAAGTATGCTTAATGAGAACCAAGGAGGCATTCATTGCGGCTTCAATTGCACTATTATGTCGTGACAGGAACAATTAAATTTTTGAAAATTAGTATACTAAATAAGATTCATGAAGGCACTCGATTGAAAGGTCTTATTATGAAATAAATATTGGTGGAAATCAGGGGTAATCGATGTTAGGGTGGGTCAGTGCCGAGACCGGAACCTAGAACCTACTCTATTGGTTTGGGTTCTGAAAAATTGGAATTGAGAACCGAATTGGTTATAGTTAGAACTAGCCCGAAACCGATCGATTCCAAGCCAATTCCCGATTCCATCTAACAACTCGGTTTTTTTTAAATCACGTAATTGATATATTATATTATTTTTTCGATTAATATCACGAAAAAACCCCAAAGTGGTACACCCGTGACAAATTTACCCAAAACCGATATGGCTTTCCACGCAGACTTTTTTTTTTGGGTCGAACACATGGACTTGCCATGTTGTGTTATCTAGCTTAGCAATTTCACTGAAAAATGTTACGGAAGTTAATAAAGGGTAAATATGTCACGAGCGTACTAGTTTGGAGTTTTGGTGATGTAAAAACTAATTTGGCATAAATTTGTCACGGGTGTACCAGTTTAGGTTTTAGGTGACCAAAAAATTAAAGTTTTTCGTGATATTAATCCTATTTTTTTAGTCTATAACTGGCAAAATCTTGTCAATTGAATGGTCTTATGCACCTACCCTCAAGTCGGAAATCGCGATTCCATTCTCTCTAATTACATCTCACTATTGTTTTTTTTTTTCTGTTTTCAGTTCGGAACGGAGAACCGGACCAAACTCTCGGATTGGCCCGCCCCGGTTGCTCACCTCTTAATGTAAATTGCAACGAAGACTGAGGTAGCTAGTCACCCGATAAGGCTTCCTATGAAGATGAAGACGGCTAAAGCCGAGCTAGTGAACCAGTATAACTTGCTTGACTTCACTAGCTCGGCTTAAGTATCAATGAATAGAATGTAATTGGAGAAGACTTTTGAGCCTAGAGATGAGTATTTTTCTTTTCTTTCCCAAGCAATTTAAGTGGAGAAGACTTAAATCTAAACGGGTTTCTTTTCTGGCAAGCTCTTCCTCTCCACCAACTTCCTCAATACACAACGAAAGATTTTAATTTTCCTCCCCCTTGTCCGCATTATTCAACCGTAAACACCTTGCCGGTTGATTAATGGTGAAACCCTAGAAGAAAAAACTAATACGAATCACTTGTTCCAAAAGCTTCCACACCGGTAGATTTCAACATCAAACCAACCCCTCTCTCTCTCTCTTTCTCTCAAGAAACAAGTAACTTGAAAGCAACCAAAGCCACAAAATATTGAAGGCATTTGGGAATTAAATTAAATGAGAGGGGGAGGGGGTTGTGGATTTTGCTGTTGAATTTGGAAGTTTCCTCTTCCCTTTGCCGCTCACGAGGCTTCGTATTAAATACACATGCTGCTTCCAACGACTTCTTCATGCACGTGTTAAGCTCTTTTCTTGCTTAAGAATATAACCCTCCATTAATCAGCCCTCTAGTTTTTACCGATATACTCTTCATATGCACGCCATGTTCCTCAACCTAAAAACTTAGGTCGGACATACTAACATGGTACGAGAATCGGGTTCTTCCCCGTTTATGTCGCATGTGTGGACCCCCCTCTCCCCAATCATTCGTCACCTCCCTCCGCTTATAAGTTTAAAGTTTCAGGTTGACCTTTTTCGTAAGTCTATTGTTGATTCTTTATCATCTGAGATTTAACCACACGCTTGTGACGACTCCTTGGCAGTTTACTTTTGTGGCAGCCAACCTTGCAAAGTAGAAGTTATTAGGGCTGCTAATCTCCACACGTATCATCTTATGAACACACAAGAGGTGGATCACATGAGGAATGATAATAATGGTCATGCGATCATCTACCCACCTGAAAATAGCAGATGCCAAATCTTCACGTTTTTAGGTGTTTCCATAGTTTCTCCCTTTTGTCGTCGTTTAGAAGTTTGGTTCTTGGTCGAAGATCTACCATTAATCTACTTCTGAATGAGGACGGTGAAACTGTGGTGAGGACGGTGAAACTGTGGTAAGGACACCAAGCAGAAGTTATTATCTTGTCATTATTAGGTCTAGTCAGTTGACGAGTCACTTTCAAATATGGTGTACGTATATTTCATCTCGATTTTGGAAATTCATGATATTGGAGAATTTGAGAAGGTTCTGCTGTTCTTGTGAATAAATCTTAACAGATTTATAGTTACTTGATATTTTCACAATTGTATACGAATTTTATTTTTACATGTTCCTTTTGTTGATCTTTTGAAATAAGACAATCATATCCAAATGCTGATGACCATGCTAAAACACATATGGATATTTCATCGCTCCTATGCAATGGTCGGCCTAATAAGTAGTCTTTCGACTATCGAATTATCTAGTTCTAGAAGCTTCACCCAAAGCAAGTAAGCAAGCTGAGGTACGAGAGCTGGATCTTCTTGAAGACCCGCTTACTAAGGTGCTGCATGAAAACCATTCTGGTTCTGTCCAGAACTGATTTTTTGTTCCCAGAATCAGTTTTGGATCAGAAACCCGTTTGGTAACGCAATTTCATTTTTCTATTTCCGGGACAAGTTTGCTTCCAAAACTGATTTTGAAACCAGAAATGAGAACCAAAAAAAAGTTGGTTTTTCATTTCTGGAACAAAAGTGAGAACCATTTCTGAGGAATTCATTTTCTTCAACACACATATTCATATGGAAGTCACGATCTTTGAGGTGAGAAAAAAAAGCAAAAAATCAAAAATTTCAAAACTTAACAGAATGGTTTAGAATCTGTGGCTACCAACTTTCAGTGAAATTTAAATTTTTTTAGGTACCGAAAAAAATAAATAAAAATAAAAAATTTCAAAATTTCACAAAATGGCTTAGAAAACCTATGGCCACCCACTTTGAGCAAAATTTAATTTTTTTAGTTGCCAAAAAAAAATTCTAAAATTTAAAAACTTCACAGAATATCTTAGAATACCTGTGGCCACCCAATTTGAGCGAAATTTTATTTTTTTAGGTGCAGAAAAAAATAAAAAAAAGCAAAAAATTAAAAATTTCAAAACTTCACAGAATGGCTTAGAATACTTGTGGTCATCCACTTTGAGTGAAATTTAAATTTTTTTAGGTGCCGAAAAAAATAAAAAAATAAAAAATTTCAAAACTTCACAGAATAGCTTAAAATACCTGTGGCCACCCACTTTGAGTGAAATTTAAATTTTTTTATATGCCAAAAAAATAAAAATAAGCAAAAAAGTAAAAATTTCAAAACTTTACAGAATGGCTTAAAATACCTGTGGACACCCACTTTGAGCAAAATTTTATTTTTTTAGGTGCCGAAAAAAATAAAAAAAAAAAGAAAAAAAGAAAAAATTTCAAAACTTCACAAAATGGCTTAGAATACCTGTGGCCATCCACTTTAAGCGAAATTTAAATTTTTTTAGGTGCCGAAAAAAATAAAAAAATAAAAAATAAAAAACTTCACATAATTGCTTAGAATACCTATGGCCACCCACTTTGAGTGAAATTTAATTTTTTTTAGGTGTCGAAAAAAAATAAAAATAAGCAAAAAAGAAAAATTTTCAAAACTTCACAGAGTGGCTTAGAATACATGTGGCCATCCACTTTGAGTGAAATTTAATTTTCTTTAGGAACCAAAAATAATAATAAAAAAATCAAAAATACCATTTGGCCATCTAAAAAAAATTAAATTTTACTCAAAGTGGGTGGCTAGAGATATTATGAGTCATTCTGTGAAATTTTGAAATTTTTGATTTTTTATGTTTTTTTCACCTAAAAAAATTTAAATTTCACTCAAAGTGGATGGCCACATGTATTCTAAGTCATTCTGTGAAGTTTTGAAATTTTTGATTTTTTGTTTTTTTTTCACCTCCAAAAATTAAAATTTCACTCAAAGTGGGTGGCCATAGGTATTCTAAGCCATTCTGTAAAGTTTTGAAATTTTTGAGTTTTTGAATTTTTTTAGGCACCTTAAAAAATTTAAATTTCACTCAAAGTGGGTGGCCACATGAATTCTAAACTATTCTGTGAAGTTTTGAAATTTTTGATTTTTTGATTTTTTTTTGGCACCTAAAAAAATTTAAATTTCACTAAAAGTGTGTGGCCATAGGTATTCTAAGCAATTCTGTGAAGTTTTAAAATTTTTGATTTCTTGATTTTTTTTGAAAAAATTCAACAAATTTCCTATTTTCCCGAAATCTAAATTTTTTTTATTTTCTCGACATTTTGATGATTTTTTCTGGAATTTTTCAATTTTTTGGGATTTTTTGAATTTTTGAAAGATTTTTATGAATTTTTCGGATTTTTTATTATTTTTATTCCATTTCTAAAAAAATGGATTTTTGTTCCTGGAAATAGAATTTTCTGTTGTTTATCAAATGGGTTTTTATTTCAGGAAATAGAAATTTTGTGCTGTTATCAAACGGGTTTCTGTTCTAGAAATAGAAATTTTTTGTCATTATCAAACGGGTTTTTTTTCTCAGAAACTCATCCAGGAACCAGAAATAGAAAAATCTATTTCTGGTTCAGGAACTCATTCCGGAACAGAATGGTTATCATTCGCTACCTAAGCTTTTTCGATGGGACAAAATAGGCCTTTAATTTGAATGTTTGAATCGACTTCTTTGTTTTATTCCTGATTTGAGTAAAGGCGGAATTCGCTTTTTTAGAGGTCCCCCGGTTATCATTATTTTGGCTTTGTAGAATTAATGTCACTCGATCATACCTATCTAACATGTTAAATGTAATCGAGTACCATATTATAGTTTTGATAATATTATATATAATATTTTGCTGATAGTGACCCTGACGCAGTTGGCAACATTCAAACGAATGATCTCCTCAATACTAAAAAAAACCCACAATACCCTAATCAATTGTGCCAACCCTAGGAGTTAATCAAATATATGGCACAATATTACAAACAACTACGGACCAAAGCATTAAAGCGGTTATGAAAAGTAACATTATTAGACGATTAAATTATTTTCATTTGATAGAAAAGTATGGTCACATTTTGGTATAAGAACTGCCTGAATTTTAAAGTTTCATATGAAAACCTCTTAGGATTCGGATCTATCTTGTGATAAATGAACAATAAATTTTGTGACATTCTAATGTTTCTGAATGACATCAATTGCAATCACCAAACAAAAATCGCTATGAAATTGACATTATAGAATGTAACATTCGTTATTATAAATTGAGCACCGATTTCCAGTTATTTTGTTTTCGTCAATAACTTTTGCGACCTTAAAAATTAAGATAATTACCAACACTTATCAAAGTTTATCAGCACAGGAAAAGAAAATTGCCCTAGTCTTTTGGCACAGAACGATGGAATTATGCAAATGTACACATTATTGTAATTGAATTGTCTAGAAGTAGTGACTTTAAACGGACATAATAATGTATATTCCAAGTAATTCCGAGTGGATATATAAAGAAATGACTACGAAGAGAATCACTAAGCACAAGCTGCGTAGCCCAAGCCGAAAGAAAAGCGCAAGCGGGATTTGACAATAAATTGATCCCTCCAAAATGATGTGATTAAATAATGTCTTTAGCAACCCCCGAAGATCATATTCTTGATTGTCAAGAATGCCGTCAAGTGGTACGTTCGTTCATCCTCTTTTTTTTCCAACTGATTTGGTAGTTTGGTAACTGTCTCTGAGAGAGAAAGAGAGAGAGAGAGGGGCTAACGTGAAGCGGGCAACAAAAGAAGACCCTCGACCCGAGTTTCGGAAGACAAAGCTCGGGCCCGTCGGCAAGCGATGTAAGATGACGGGCGCCGCAGCATGCAAAGTAAGCCGGGGCATAACCCCAGCTCTAATACCATGTCAGAAATTCAAACCCGAAAACTTAAGTTTATAGACAAAGGGAGACCGCGGAGTATATAAGTGACCATCTGGGTCTCGTTGTCGCTCATAAGAATCAATGGCGTGATTTTGTTTCAAAATTCTCTTAAGATAAAATATGCTCCCAATTCATGGCATGGATTTAGTCACGCGAAGTCATTATTTCGGAAGAAAAACCTCGACCAAGCCAGCAAGCAACGTAGGATGACGGGTGCCTCGCATGCAAAGTAGGCCTTGGCAAGACTCCGGCTCTAATATCATATCAGAAATTCAAATCAGAAAGCTTAAACATATAGACAGAGGGATACCGCGGAGTATATAAGCGACCATTTGGATCTCCTTGTCGCTCATAGGAATCGATGGCGTGGTCTTGTTTCAAAGTTCTCTTAAAATTAAATTATGCTCCCAATTCGTGGCGTGGATTTAGTCACGCAAGTAATTATATCTCAATCAATTTAAACGAGGCTTTTGATTCGTTGGGGTTTGGTGCCTAGTGTCGCGACAAAAAGGGACACACTGCATGAATTTTATAACGGGGGGGTTGGGGAGGATGCACATAGTCCTCACTTGCCCGTATCTTCTCAACTAATTAGTCGGTTTTCCAATTACTCCCACCGTTTTATTAGACATGGTTTTGACCTCCCACTTTAATTTTTTTTTGGTTAAATTATTCCACATGTAAAATAATGTTACAATTAATCTTGCGGGGACCTAATACTTCTTTGCGTGGGATGAGGGATAATATAGTTTAATCATGCAACACGTAGCAAGTTTTGGATACTCTATATAATATCCCAGGAGGATTGTTTTGAATGACCATACAATAATATTTCGACTTGATAATGACATAACCAAATCGATATCAATCAAGTCGATTGGACATTAAACTCGACGAAAAAATGAAAGAATGAACAGTAAACTTGGCCGAAATGTTTTATGTTGTACAGTTCAATTGAGTCAAAATATAACAAAGAAAATAGTTAATCTACAGCCGCAATTACTCGAATTATCTTCGCATTCAATTGCGGATATCATCATATTTGGTTCCCCCCTACAGGAATGGCAGAGGATGCTAAAAATCAGCTCTGATGCCCGACTGAAAATCGAAATCAATTATTATGCGAAAGGAACAAAAATTAAAGTTGTGCATGAAAGGCACCGAACTCTCGAAAATGATTCCCCCCAAAGAAGTACAATCGTACTTAGTTTCAAAGTAGCCCATGTGATCGTCCAGCAAAGATGATATAGCAAATAAATGGACTGAACTCTCTCTACATATAGCCATAATTCTATTGATGGAGATAGGACTTCGAGAGGCTAGTATTGTTAACGAGTTGAGTGAGATTTCTGCAATAATTGCGGGGTCGGTGGTTCAATCTCACCAATTAGAATGTTGGAGTTGGCGAATACTTCGGAGACCCTTGTTTCTTATACCAAGCATGCTCACGTGAGTTTAGAAAAATCGAAGTATGAATCAACGACATGTGACCCCTACGCACGGAATGTCGGGGGTCCCGCTGCTTGGACAACGACCGAGGGCTCGGGGGCAGCGCCCCCGAAACAACATCGAGTTTTAAGCTGACCCGTTTGTTGTGGGATCAAAGGGATTCGGATAGGTTTGGGTTTTGGGCCCATTTTAAGTCCTATATATTTTACTCGTACGAGAGATCATTGTGACGAGTTATTGAGGTTGTAAACCTAAATATCATAGTGGAATCCCTTTGCAAAACGTAGCCCTATTCTGAGGTGAACCTGGGTAAACTCGTGTGTCAATTTTTCTATTATCTTTGTGATTGTTCTGATTCTGTTTAGGATATAACCCATCAATTGGTATCAGAGCCAAGTTCGAGGAATTAGGGTTTATCTGAAATGTTAGGAGGGTCACAGATTGAGATAGAAAAATTCGATGGGAAGCAGTTCGATTTGTGGAAAATGAAGATGGAGGATCTTCTTTGTGATCGAGATCTTTGGTCGGCAATCGTAAGGGGAATGCCGGTTGTTGTGACGACTAGTGTCGTGATAGGCAAGGAAGTGGGCAAGGAAGCGAATGAAACTCCCAAACAGCCAAATCCAAAGGAGATTGAGGACTGGGATCCGATCGATCAGAAAGCAAAAGGTTTGATCTGGCTTTGTCTCGTGGACTCCATTCTGACGAACGTGATGAACGAACCTATAGCCAGGGATTTATGGCAGAAATTGGAGTCGCTGTACCAAAGCAAGTCACTGGTAAATAAGTTGTTCTTAAGGAAGAAGTTATATAATCTTCGGATGCACGAGGGCGACTCGTTTTTTGCACACCTGTATGACTTTAACACGTTGATAAGCCAACTCGTATCAATCGGTGTTAAGTTCCAGGATGGTGATAAGGCGATAACACTACTCTGTTCACTGTCGGATTCATGGGATAACCTGATTGTAGTAATCGGTGGTGGGGACAAGGAATTGTCATATGAGATCGTGTGTTCGGCCTTGTTATCAGAGGAGACGCGAAGAAAGGGATCAGAGAGTTCCGATAAAGAGGCGCTGGCAGCTAGGGGTAAGCCAACAGAGAAGGGACTAAATCGGAAAGGGCCCAGATCCAAATCTCGTGGGAGATCGAAGAGTAGGGAGAGGAAGGTACAGTGTTGGAGATGTGAAGAGTGGGGCCATGTGAAGCGAGACTGTAAAAACAAGCATGTTCCTAAGAAAGAAGCCGAATCATCCTTGGGGAAGAAGGAGGTCGAGACAGGGATATGTATGCGGCTGCTACATGTATGGCGCATTCAGACAAGGATATTTGGTTCGTCGACACCGGTGCTTCATACCATATGACGCCTCATAGACACTGGTTTTGTGAATATGAGCAATATAATGGTGGAAATGTCACACTCAGAGATGATACTGCAGTTCAGATTGTCGAGCGTGGCAGGGTGAAGCTGAAGATGTCTAATGGCACAGTGAAGACTCTTTCGGACATGATGCACATAACCTTGATGAGTAAAAACTTGTTATCGGTTGGTACAATGGCTAATTCAGGGATTACTTTCGGCTGTGATAAAAATCGTGCAAGATGACTTGGGGTTCTATTGTGATTGCACGAGGAGTCTGTTAACGGACGCTGTACAAGCTGCTCGGGAAAATAGTGACCGTTGGTGGCGGGTTCATCTTTGAAAAGCCAAAGGAAGATGGATATGATACGTCCATGTTGTGGCATCAGAGGCTAGGGCACATCGGTGAAAAAGGATTGTCTACCTTAGCTCGAGTCAAATGGTAGAGGGAGTACCAGATTGCTTTATGGGTTTCGGGTTTTGTGAACACTGTCTTCATGAAAAACAGAACCGAGTTAATTTCCAACACACCGGTACGAGAGCAATAGAGATTCTGGAGCTGATTCACAGTGATGTTTCCGGACCTACTTCGACTCCATCTATTAGAGGATTCAAGTACTATGTATCGTTTCATAAATGATTTTTCGAGATATAGTTGGATTTATTTTATTAAAAGTAAATCATATGCATTTGAAAAATTTCAAGAATTTAAGATTTTGGTTGCAAACCAATTGGGCAGGAAAATCAAAGTACTTCGTACGGATAACGGAGGTGAATTGTGTTCGGACAAGTTCGAGCAGTTCTATGTGGATAATGGTATCGCGAGGCAGAAAATGACCACATATACGCCTCAACAGAATGGGGTGGTCGAAAGATTAAACTGGCCACTTAGAGAAAAGGCGAGATGCATGCTGAGTTGGGCAGGTTTGAAATCTGAATTTTGGACAGAAGTCGTAGCCACGGCCAGTTATTTGAAGAATCGGTCACCAACCTCATTAGTGAAGGACCGTACACCATTCGAGGCAGTGTTTGGGAAAAAGCCGAATCTGTCACATGTTTGGGTGTGACGTATACGTTCATGTGCCCAAGGAGAAGAGGGCTAAGCTTGACAATAAGTCTGAGAAGTGCATATTCGTTGGATACAAGGAAGGGGTCAAGGGCTATAAGCTGTGGAATCCTGAATCAAAGACCATCGTATACAGCAGGGATGTTGTCTTTCGTGAAAAACAATCCGAGGCAGGCACACAGGAAAATGATGAGCCCAAGAAAGTAATAGTGCTTGAAGAAAACCTGAAAGTTGAAACTGTGGAGATGGTTCCACCAGGTACATCAGTGGAGTCTGATTCTGATCCGGAACAAGGGGACTTGGTTAATGATATTGAGGATGCAGATTCAGATGATGACTCGGACACAGATAGCATGCCAGCTCTCAGGAGATCAACGCGGGAGAGGTGAGTACCACTTCAATACTCGCTTAGTGCATTGAGTGCGTTTCATGCCTTGAGCATTACCAGGGATGATCCTAGTACTGTAAAAAAGGCGAGATCCATGGATGACGCGAATCAATGGGAGCTCGCAATGATAGATGAGATGCAGTCGCTTGATCATAACTGTCGCGACCTAAAATTTCTTCAGGCTAATGGATTATTAAGTCTAAGCTTAACTCGGGCGCTCCCAAGCCCTACCAATTCGCGACTTAGTGTTTAAGTTTTTAACATTCAAAAGTTTTCATGCTTGGAGTTGCCACTAATCTATTTGTGGTAGGTCGATTAGAAACCTAAATAAAACATAGGGAGATATGTTTTATTCCTACGAACCAGAGATTCTAAGCTCGGGGACTTGATTACGCTAGATCTAGTCTAACGCCCTTTCGGTACCTTTTCTTTTTAAAAAATATTTATGCATGCAGTCTGGATCCATTTTAACTTAGTCACTAGCATGTGAGGTAATCATGGGAGTACGCAAATCACCAAAGTAACACCCAATAATCAAAACGTTAAATAAATTGCAAGATTGGGAGAATTACTTACCTCGAAGCAATGTAAGCATCTGTATTGTTAGCTAGAAAATCACATCAACAATCCTAATATGATTTCTAATTAACAAGCAATTCACTCAATATTTTGTAGGATTTTCACTTATTTAAATGAAAGCTAATCTATATGTAATGACGTGCAAAAATTAACATGCGATTAATGCAGCCTAACATGCAAACTATATATCATGCGACGACGTGACCTAATTCTAATGACGGACAAATGATTTATTTTTGGTATTTTCAAATGAAATTCGGAATTAAAAATTACTCAAATTAACATGCAATCTATCCTAGAGAAAATGATTTGATCTATCCTAAAGTGATTCTTTTTTGGGGATTTTTATTAAAATTCGAAATTATTAAATATCCTAAATAATCCGCTGAGATTAAAACAATCTCTAATTTAAACTAGGAAATATGCTACCCTAAATCCCAATTTAAATCAAATAATTATCTTACTCTTTTGGATATATTTAAGATTCCCTAAGCATGCAAAATTTCTAATTTAAATCCTAACTAACATATTTTTTGATTTTCTTTATTTAACAATCAAACAAAGATAACAACTATGTTCAAACAATCCACGCAATCCGCAAGATTCTTCTTATCAGATTCAAATTAGGCAAAGAAATCAAACTAACGGTCATATCTATAGGGTTATAGATATCGACGGAAAACTGATTGTTCAATTTGGAATGCAAATAAAATCTATTATCATATCCAAATAATTATGGATAAGATAACGATTTTTCGTATCGCCGCGTATCGTACCTTAGAGATAAGGTCGGATAGTCGTCCAGATACGTTGCCAAATTAGGAATGATTCCTAATTTTGGGTATTTTCAAATATTGTGGATATAGCACACATCATCCTAAGGTATCTAGCAATCCACGCACTATTCACGAAATATTCAAACACCAAAAAGATTAGGAAATTGAATATTCTAAGACTATAGATGAGAATCTTACCTAATTTGTGGATATTTCCAAATTTGAATCACCGGCGGATCGGGATTGCGGAACGTATGGTGGCCAACGGCGGTGGACCAGCGGCGATAGCGGTGTCGCTATGAGGAGCGGCGGCGTCAGCGGCGGGATAGTCCGCGGCTCACGTCGGGACGGCGACAATGGCGTGGATGCTCGAGACAGCGGGAACAGTAGAGTCGAGCAAGACTGGCCGCAAGCTGGGGGGGGATGGCTTTGTAGTGGAGATGTGCCCTTTTGGAGTCTTTCTTTAGTGCGCAGAACGTGCTCCTCCTTTGAACTGTAGTCAAAGTCCTTCAATCAACTTCCACCACTTGGCTCCCTCTTTGACTTTTCCTTTGACGTTGTTGTCTCCGTGGCTTGGCGGTGTGAAGCTCAGCAGATCGGTTAAGGAGGTGTCGGCATCGTGCAACAGGTCTACAGCGTGTCGAGGCTGGAGTGAGAAGTAGCCGTGACTGTCGAGAGACCCTCGACTCAGACGGAAGCAGTAAATCGTCGCGGCACGGGGCAATGGCGGTCGTCGAGTCAAAGGATTCCAGTCTCAGGGGCAGCAGGTCGTGCGACGCTTCGCGGGCAGTGGCGTCGGGCGAAGCGATGGGATGGCGGCCTCGCGAAACAGCAGCACCAGTGGTCCGCGCAGTGCGGTCGCGAGGCGGCGCGACCGACTTTCTCTCTCTTGCACTCTCACTCTCACATGTGTTTTCGCTCTCTTCCTCTCACGGATGACTCTCTCTCTGGTTGTGTCTAACGCTATTGATCAAAAGAGAGAAGAAAAGCCTCCTCCACTTCTGTCCACGAACACCCTTTTATAGGTGAGGGGACGAAGGCTATCTAGGAAAGAGGCCAAATCTTATTTCCTATTGTGTGCACTTTTGGAATCTGTTTTATTCTTTCCTCCCTTTTCGTGCACAATCCACCGAATCATCCTCTTCCCTGCAATGTTTTATTGCTTATTTTAATGTAGATGAATATAACATTGCTTTGAATATGGCTCAGAATAGCTTTTATCACCCCACTGCAGATATCTTCGCGATATATGGCCCCAATCACTTTGCAAAGTGTCCTGTCTTATAGAAGAGAATAGAATCAAATATATCAAATTTGGCTGAAAATATATGTTCGAGACATTGCTTTGTGACAGAAAATCTTCACTTGAATTATCACACGTGCAAAACATGTGAATTTTGGTCATGGGCTTGGTTCAATTAATTTCATTTAAGCTCGGAACCATTTGCTCGGGTCCATTCGCCGTCGGTCCGATAAATATGCAAACTATATGGGCCTAATTAACTATTAATGGAATGCTCCTAATATCTATATGCAATGCCATCTAATTATATTTTTTGTTTAGGGGTTAAAAAATTAATCCCTAATTTTCTATGCAATTGTTTCTAAATGACTAGTTAAAATTTATATGTCAACAATAACGAGACATGGAACCTGTGTAAATTGCCTAAGGATAGAAAGGCAATTGGGTGTAAGTGGGTGTTCAAGCAAAAATTGAAACCGGATGGGACTGTGGAAAAGTACAAGGCGAGGCTCGTAGCCAAAGGGTATTCTCAAATCGAAGGAGTTGACTACGACGAAATTTTTTCCCCCGTGGCGAAATTGACCTCGATACGGTTTGTTCTGTCCGTAGCAACTGCATACGATCTTGAGGTGGAACAGATGGATGTGAAAATGGTTTTCCTTCATGGGAACTTGGAGGAGGAGATTTATATGAGGCAACCATAAAGGTTTGAAGCAAAAGGAAAGGAGAATCTGGTGTGCAAGCTGAAAAAGTTTTTATGTGGGTTGAAACAGTCATCGAGGATGTGGTACCAGAAGTTTGACACGTACATGCTTCAGTTTGATTTTGTGCGTTCAAATTCTGACCACTGTGTTTATGTGAAGAGGGCGGGCGATCAGTTTGTCATTCTCACGCTATACGTGGATGATATGTTGTTAATCGGGAATAGCGTGAAGATGGTGAAATCCGTAAAAAATTTGTTGGGTAGGAAGTTCGATATGAAAGATTTAGGGCCTACAAAATTTATTTTGGGCATGCAAATTACCAGGGACCGTGGGAAACGGAAGCTATGGCTAGGGCAAGAGGAATACATCAAAGAAATGTTGAAGAAATTCAACATGACGGACTGCAAGCCTGTTGGTACCCCCATACCTTCAGGGACCAAATTATCTGCAGAACAATGCCTTAAAATGGATGAGGAGACTGAAGAGATGGCCCAAGTTCCGTATGTAAGTGCAGTGGGTAGCTTGATGTATGCTATGGTGTGCACGCGTCCGGATATAGCCCAAGCAATGGGAGTATTGAGCCGATATATGTCCAACCCAGGTAGAGAACATTGGAATGCAATAAAAAGGGTTTTCATATATCTTTGTGGAACTTGGAATTTTTCTTTATGTTTTGAAGGTACAGGGAATGGAAACATCCTCGATATCGTGAGCCACGTAGATGCAGATTGGAGTGGAGACATTGATAGTAGACAGTCTACTAGCGGGTATGTTTTCACATTATTTGGAGTTGCGCTGAGTTGGATGAGTAGGAGGCAAAGCGTGGTAGCGCTCTCTTCTACGGAGTCTGAGTACATGGCTCTTACTCATGCCGGAAAAGAGGCCATATGGTTACAGCGGTTGTGCTTGGAGCTTGGTTTTGAGCAAGGTGCCGTGGAGGTGAGATGAGACAATCAAGGGGCTATTTATTTAGCTAAGAATCCAGCGTTTCACTCATGTATAAAGCACATCGACATACAATATCACTTTATCCGAGAGAAGGTGGAGAAGAAAGTGGTTTGGCTTGAAAAGATTGACACGGTGAAAAATAGTTCAGACTTCCTTACTAAAGCCGTCACGGTTGCGAAGTTTGAATGGTGCTTTGCTGCGATTGGATTGAAGAGGAGTGATGTTGGTATGGCCATCGTCTACGTGAAGTATCCACCAAGTATGAGAATGTTGGAGTTGGCGAATACTTCGGGGACCCTTGTTTCTTATACCATATACGCCCACGTGAGCTTAGGGAAATCGAAGTATAAATCGACGACATGTGACCCCTACGCACAGAATGTCGGGGGTCCCGCTGCCTAGATAGCGGTCGGGGGCTCGAGAGCAGCGCCTCCGAAATAGCATCAGGTTTTAAGCTGACCCATTTGTTGTGAGATTAAAGGGATTCGAATAGGCTTGGGCTTTGGGCCCATTTTAAGTCATATATATTGTATTCGTATGAGAGATCATTGTGACAAGTTATTGAAGTTATAAACCTAAATATTATAGTGGAATCCCTTTGCAGAACGTAGCCCTATTCTGGGGTGAACCTGAGTAAATTCATGTGTTGATTTTTTTATTATCTATGTGATTGTTCTTATTCTGTTTATGATATAACTCATCATAGAAGCCATAAGACTATAGTTCAGAGGAATAGTTCCTCGATGTTTCGCCAACCTTGGGATATATGACTGGTCAGTAATTGGATTAAGCTTATGAACTCCGAACATCTGTTCACAACTAATGTGTATGATACAGATTACAGACCACATGAGCCCACTCAACAAGCTCTGAGACAGCCTTGGCTATTTATTCACATTATCTTACAAAGTATAAGGGCCTTCCAAGCAATCAAACCTCAAATGCCAAAGCATCCTCAAATGTGGAACATGAGTTTTGAATTGGCAAAAATAGGCCTAAACCATTGAGGGAAATATCATTGGCCACTAAATTCCACCTTCCCTAGTGGGATTTCCAGCTTCCACCTTGAAAAATATTTTTCTTTTCTCTTTTTAAAAGGTGGTTACCTTTTCATGGGGCTACCCGCATGGAGTCATTGTACATTTCTATGCCATCTCTTCTTGGTCCAAGGCACAAGACATCATTTTGAGCCTTGACTTGATAATAAGCTTAAAAAGAAGTAAACTCTCTATGGTTGGCGGAGTGCTGATTGGGCTGTCAAGATTTTTCAACTCGAAAGCTCTATTCGTTTTACCAAAAATAACTTCCAAGAAAACATTTCCCGAATTTTCCCTCATTTGGTTTATGAAAAATAAACTAGTCAAGAAAAACATTTTCCGTCAAAGGATAAAATACATTGAAAAGTGTGGAAAATGTTTTCTGCTTTTCCATTCTCTTTCTTTCACCTCTAGACCGAGCACTTTCTTTCACCAAACACATTTTCCTTCTATTTTATTTTTTCTTTTTAAGGAATCAAGATTTTAATTATGTTAATTTTTTTCCTTTTCTTTCTTTTTCTTTTTACTTCTTCCTCAGTCGGTCGCCAGCCACAGTGGTGGCTAGCAACTAGCCACAAGCGAGCTCGAGCCTCACCACAAGCCAGCGAGGTCGAACACACCAAATTTCGACGAGCTCGAGCCTCGCCAAATTCAAGGAGGGCCGAACTCGTCCAAGCGGTGAGCGGGACGAGGCTCGACCCTCGTTGACCTTTGGTGACATCGGGCGAGGCTCGAGCTCACCTATAGTTAATCGCTAGGGGTGTGCAAAATGGATCGCCCAAACCGGAAACCACCCGGACCAGCCTGCTTGGTCAGGTTATCGGGAGCGTCGGTCCGGTTCCTGGTTCCTAAAAGTGGAACTGATGTTTGGGCGATCCGGTTCCCAGTTCCAAAGGGGGAAAATGACACAAACAATCCCTGAACTTTGGCCAAATGTGTAATTTGGTCCCTGAACTTTTAATTTGTTCAATGTAATCCTTGAACTTTAGTCTAATGTTCAATTTGATCTCTGAGCTTTTAATTTGTTCAATGTGGTCCCTGGACTTTTTGGTACATATTCAATTTAGTCATTAAACTCTATGAAAATATTCAATCTAGTCCTTCCATTAATTCAAGTTCAAGGACTATATTGAATATTTTCATATAGTTCAAGGACTAAGTTGAACATGTACCAAAAGTTCAGGGACCACATTGAATAAATTAAAAGCTCAGGGACCAAATTGAATAGGCTAAAGTTCAGGGACTACATTGAATAAATTAAAAGTTTATTGACCAAATTGCACATTAAGCCAAAGTTCAGGGATTGTTTGTGTCATTATCACTTCCAAGAGGGAACCGGATCGGATCGGACCAACCAGACTAACTATATGTACTTTTTTTTTTATTTCTTAAAAAAAAATCCGCACCACATCAGCAGCAACAAGTGGTTCTCTCCCTCCCCTCCAAACACATAACGTCGACCCCCTCTCTCTCTTGTTTGCTTTTGCTTCTTTGTGATCTGGGGGCGGAGTTTGGCTCTTGGCAAAAGAAAGACGGCGTCAACCAGCACCACCTCATCCTCCTCCGCAATGTGGACGCTCGTGGTGGACGGCAAGGCCCCTCGTCAACCTCAACCACTGAATTGCCAGACCCTCCTCGCCTCCCTCTCCCTTCCCCTTGCTCTCCACTCCCCCCTCTCTCTTCTACTTGTGCTTATTGTATGACATTCCCTCATCTCTCCGTTTCTACTCTACCCACTTTACTAGACCGATTCCCAAAAAAATGATTGGTTCCATTGGACCGGACCAGACCATCGTTCCAGTTCGATTCCCGGTCTTAAGGCCAACCGATCCGATCCTCGATTCTCAAAATTGGGAATCGGGAACCGTTCACCCCTACTAATCGCCGACCATCATGTGGCTGGCAATCGGCCGAGGAAGAAGCAAAAAGAAAAGAAAAGGAAAAGGAAAAGAAAAAGAATTAAAAAAATGGATTTTTTTGATAATTTTTTCTTAGAAAATCTAATTTCTCTACCAAACGGCGGGAAATATTTTGCAGTTCATTTTAAAGTTTCAGTCGAATACCAGAAAATATTGTCATTTTTCTAAAAAATGGTTTTCTAAAAAATAACTTTTTGGAATACATTTTTCAAAAACGTCACATTTTTCGCAAAACGAACGAAGCCGAACAGTGAAGGTCATCTGCTCAAACACAAGCTGCATACAAATTATTTTGAGTGAGTCCACATGCACGGGGCGAGGGGCTAAAATCCTTAGCTTAACCGGTTCATGCGAATTACGGGCTGTTCCTTTGATTTCGAGGAGCATGGCCTTTACACTCGTGTTCCTAGATTATTACAAAAAGAAAAGAGATAAGAAGCCAAAATGTATAGAGGCGTTAGCGTTGTTATCAAGCGATATTTACCTTCTTACCCTTTATAGTCCTTTTCCGATGAGTTGTCTTACAAGGTCCAATGTTCTTGGTGTGGAGGTCACAATGTGAACTTACATGTTGTGGTAGTGTTTTTATTTTCTTTTTCTTGTGGCATTACAAAATTAGACATATATTTAATAAAGTGGTGCCATGCCTTTTTTTACCATTAACGATGGAATTCGCAACCCAAGTCATACACGATAAACAGGCATGGAGCAAATTTGAAAAAGAATCTAGACAGAAAAATTTTCAATTATCGGATAATATTTCTTTTTCCTTAGCAAGAAGGAAATATAATTACTGCTGGGTAACTTTTTGTTAACGCTTTGAATTACTACTTAATTGTAAAACTCAATTCTTTTGTAGTGTACTCGCGGAAGCATTTTCACCTATTATAGATGCAATAAAAGTCAAATTAGTAACACACCCGTGTATTTTTACCTAATTTAATGGGATTTCATATAACTACCGAAAAAGGAGCATGACATAGAAATATTTATATGACATTTCATAGGTTACGATATTTAGTCAATTAAAATTACACTAGAAAAACATATAATTAGGAGATGACGGTTCTCGCCAACCTTCATTGGATCCATCGTTGCTCGTACAATTAACTTACATGTTTTTTTCAAAAATATTTAAAGCACTATGTGCTTCTGATTTGATTGAGCGGGATGCCACGTGATGCTCGAGCATATAAATATTGCTCTAACTTTACCCTCCCTTTAAGACCCAACTTAACGCATTTTCCTTCGTGTAGATTTCTTAGAATTACGAGTCTTGAAATATAAAAAGAATGTCTAGCAAATACCTATCATGTCCCACAATTAACGGTACAAATTGCATTTCTGAAAATTACCTTAGAACTTTAGTCGAAAATTTCTTTTTGTCCTTCTGTTTTTTTTTTTTTTTGTAAGTTTCATCCTTCAATCTCTGAATAGACTAGTGGAGTGAAAAACCGGCTACTCAAGTTTATGGGGAAAATTACCAAAAAAGTCCTAAACCTTTTACAGTTGTGCCAATTCAGTCCTAAACCTTTTTTTGGCCAATTCAGTCCTAAATCTTTTGCAATTCGGCCAATTCAGTCCTTTTCGCCGGCCGGAGCTGACGTGGACGCCGGTCGGCGCTGACGTGGACGCCGGGCGGTGACGTGGCAATATTTTAATATTTTTTTCGAATTTTTTTTTCCTTTCTCTTTTTTTTTTCTTTTCCTTCTTCCCCCTGGCCAGTCCGGCCAGGGGGAAGCTCGCCTGCGAGGTCCACTGGGGAGGCTCGCCGTCGCCAGGGCAAGGCGAGGCGACCTCGCCCGGCTCGCCACGGGCGTGCGACGGCGAGGCGGAGCTCGCCTGCCGGGCGAGCTCGCCTCGCCGCCGCCGGCTAGCCGGGCGACGCCGGCCGCCTAGGGCCCGACGGCGGCAAGGGCGAGCTCGCCCGGCCATGGCGAGCTCCGCCCGCCCGATCTGCCGACGAGGGCGAGCCTCGCCGTCGCACGACCACGGCGAGGTCGAGCCTCGCTCAGATTTGGCGAGTGGCCGGCGAGGCTCGACCTCGGTAGATCTGGGCGAGGTCGAGCTCGCCCGGCCATGGCAAGCGACCGGCGAGGGCGACCTCGCCCAGATCTGGCGAGGTCGAGCCTTGCCGTGGCTGTGCGACGGCGAGGCTCGCCCTCGTCGGCACTAGCAAGGACCGGCGTGGGCGGAGCTCGCCATGGCTGGGCGAGCTCTGCCCTCGCCGCCGCTGGGCGAGCTGGGTGACGCCGAACTCACCTGGCGGCTGCGAGGGCGAGCTCGCCCGCCCATGGCGAGCCTCCGCCCTCGCCCGGCCGCTGCCGCACGCCCGTGGCGAGGCCGGGCGAGGTCGCCTTGCCTTGCCCGGCCACGGCGAGCCTCCCCAGTGGACCTCGCCGGCGAGCTTCCCCCTGGCCGGACTGGCCAGGGGGAAGAAGGAAAAGAAAAAAAAAAAGAGAAAGGAAAAAAAATTCGAAAAAAAAATATTAAAATATTGCCACATCACCGGTCGGCGTCCACGTCAGCGCCGGCTGGCGCCCACGTCAGCTTTGGCCGGCCAAAAGGACTGAATTGGCCGAATTGCAAAAGGTTTAAGACTGAATTGGCAAAAAAAAAAAAAGGTTTATGACTGAATTTGCACAACTGCAAAAGGTTTAGGATTTTTTTGGTAATTTTCCCCAAGTTTATGGGTCTCTAAGGCCCATAGGCAATTGGGTTTATAATCTTCCAAGAATTTTATGGGACCTCGTATGTTCCAAGGCCCATGTTTTTTGTAATGCCAAACCCACTTGAACCTACGAAAGGAGTTTAATTCTGACCAATAACAAAAAAAAACAAAAAAAACCATGGGTAAAATTGTCCAATCATGCCTAAACTTATTATACGAATATCAATTCAGTTCTAAACTTTCCACTTTTGCTAATTTAGTCTTAAACCTTTACGTGAAATTTCGATGCACTCCTTCCTGCCAATTTCTGCCAGAAACCTCTAATGTGGCGATCTAGTCATTGCCGACTGTCCTACGTGGCACACCGTCACGTCAGTGATTTCCTGTGAAAATTGGTCGGAATGACTATATTGGAATTTCGCATAAAGGGTTAATACTGAATTGGCAAATAGAAAGCTTTGGACTAAATTGGCTTTCATACAATAGATTTAGGACCGATCACGTAATTTTTCTCAAGCTGGTGTGTTACTCACTTTAAATTGTAGGGTGGAAGGCAACTTGTCATTTGATTGCAAATGACTGGTGCAGTCATGCTGGCTATTCTCTAAATGATGTTGGGCATGCAAATGCTTTGGACTTACAAGCTAATTCAGCCCATATAAATGACATTTGGTCGATTTGATTCAGCCCATGTAAATGCCCATAAAAATACATGATTGGTCGATTTGATTCAGCCCAAAACGAAAAATCCACTTTGCCAAGAGTCTCACCAGTAGAGACTTCATAGGATGGGCTCGGACATACCCGAACAGCCTTGCCCTAAATATGTCCATAGGCATAAATCACCTCTTCTACATTTTGTTTTCAGAAACAAAACTCTTCATTCTACAGTTCAGCACTGAGTGACACTTCTTATCTTGCGTTCAAAATAGATTTGTAGCAATTCTAGGACATGTTAGTCATTTGCAAGAACTTCATATGGCTATGCCCAACCGTGTCCTAATTACCCTTACCGACAATTGTCGTATGAATAGAAGATCATCGGGGTGAAATGAACCGATTTACTTACCGCGAATTCAAATTGGTTTTTTTTTTTTTTTGCCCACAAAGGATTTCTTCAAATGTTAAAAACATTAAAATTGAATGGCGATAAGACATCACGAGGTGCAAAAATTCGAGACACCACGGTGTAAAGCATGATCATATGCCTGTGACAGAGGATACAAACCCTACTTTGCCCAAGTTCGTTTGTTCCTTTCACAAGCTAGATCTCCATGAGGAGCTTTTTGACCAGCAAATTGCACCAGGACAAGAATCGCCATTAATGATTTCACCCTTGTACACATAATAATGTCAAAAGCAAAGACGAGGTAGTGGTTTGAGGAATCCACCAAAGCAACCCCATCTCTCTCTCCGAATTTTGATGGGAATCTTTTCTTTCTTCATGCCCAAAATTCTTTTAGTCGAGCTTCGCCTGGGAGGGTATGGTTTTGCCCCTCTTTGTCTGCCACAATCCCTTCATCATCTTACGTTCGTGCAAGGGCCCAAAGGAAAAAAAAAGTCAAGAATCAAAAAGTGGGGATTGAGCCAGGAGAGAGGAAGATACCAAATCGTGGGTGGATTGTGATTTCTTGAATGCTCTTTCTTGTGTGGGTCTACAGCTTGCTTTTCATCCTTAAATTCAGCGAGTACTACTTCACAACACAACATGGAATAAAAAGAATTCACTAAATTCCAAGTTGTTTACTACACGTATTGACCAAACAAGAGGTTTTTTTAATATATGTCGCCCCACTCTGCCATCAGGTGCTCGACCAAATTTCAAACATATGTAGGGATCTTGCTTATTCCATTCTAAATAGTTTGAAATGGATACCTCTTTAGGGTTTCTAGCCGCTCACGATATCCAATTCGCAATCTTTATGATTTTTTGGCGTCATAATCGGCACTTCTCACTCTCCAGATTTGTTTGATGCTGAAATTTACTAATTGTATAAGGTTTTAGTTCTATTAATGGGATCCCCGTGGTATCGTTAGTTAATAAGATTGAAATTTCTCTGGAATATAAGGATGTCCACCATCTAACTGTAGTGGATTCCCATTCAAATAAACTCTAACGAAATCTCAAAGCACCGGTATCTTTCGTTTTCATGGTGATTTGGGCGGCTTCAAGTGTGCTTAACGAGGCTCAACAAATGGTTGTGATTTCAACCTAGAAGGTTAGAACTCTAGGGTTTTCAGTAGTAACGATGAATTTTAGGTTCTTAAAGCGGGTGAAAAAAGGTTTGAATGTGATTAATCAGACAAGTTCATAGGATAATTGACTGGATTCGACACCTCGTATACTCTACTCGAATGGAGTTTGGAATGCGGTGATGCTAATGAAATTGGATTTGAGATGTAGCATTTCTTAGTCAAATTCGTCTCGCTGTCATTGGCACTCATAGATGTCATTTCAATCCCCTATCAATCTTGATCACTTATTAACATTATCCTTGGACAAATCGCGAATAAGATCGCAATCCGAATCAAACTGCGTCATATTGAGAGAGAGCGCGCGCGCACCATCTAAGAAGAGATTTGATGTTGCAAGTAGGCCATATGTATTCATGTTTGGTGGGAATGTTGAGGATATGAAAGATGAATCTCTCTCTCTCTCTCTCTCTCTCTCTCTCGAGAGAGAGAGAGAGAGAGAGAGAGAGAGAGAGAGATTACTATAAAGTCCATGGAAGGTGTCCTAAACATTGAATTTCTGAGGACATTGATTATCTTGCAGAACTATACAGACCACAAGCTTTTGGTCAGTGGGAGAAAAAAACTTGTGAAGAATATACCCCATGCATATGATGCCAAATCTCACATTCTTGAACTTCATCTTATCCCTATCTCATGACATCAACAACGAGTTCAAAACCGCGAGGGATATTCCTAAATCACATGATTAATGATAGATTTATCGGCACCTTCATCTTATCCAGGCTTGTTCCATATGTTCCGCCATCACAATCAAAAGAATTAGTCAAATTTCTTTCAACAAACTCCCATGCCGGGCTCTATATACTTCTTCACCTCTATCGCTCGACTACGTCTCGTCGGGTTCTCTAGGTTTCATGTCTAGTGAATCAATTAAAGAGAAGGAAAAGAAGAAGAACGAATGAATGACAGAGTCACGTGGCAAGGGGGTCAAGCCTGACACGACAAAGAAGCAGAGAGCGAGAAAAGAGAGTGGACGAGGTGAAATGAACGAAGGTGACGAAGAAGAAGAAGAAGAAAGAGCATTTGCAAGAGAAGCGCTTTTGTCGTGGGCGCAGATGAGCATGAGCACGTGAAGAGCACGACGGCCCCCTCTCGAATGTCTGTCCTTTTGATAGCTTTCACATATTAAATCCTCGTTCTATCACCATTTCTGTCATCAATCAATTAGTCCTTTTTTTTCTTCCCCTGTGCCCCATAAATGCTTGACAATAAGCTGGTGAACGATCGATTGCCGATTGAATTTCAAAATCCCCCCTCCCTCTCATTTATTTTTTGTGTCGGATGAGTGGACCATTTTTCTACTTTGTCCACCACTATCACAAAGTACGGCCATTTTCTCAACTTTGCCATTGTGTTGAAAGCAGCAATGTGAAGTAGATTGATGGAAATGGAATGTGGCGACTTAGGCAAATCTCTCGGCACTGTTCTGTAGGGAGCGCGTGCCGATTCCAGAGTGACGCAGCGTTCAACGAATAATTCAAGCAAAACCTTGCTTAAAAAAAGAAATCTCGAAATTCAATATTGATGATAATGTTCTGAATGTCAAAACAAACTCTTAACAAGCTTATATACCTATAACATAACCCTACTAAAATTGGAAAGCGTAAAACATCAAAATTAGGAAACTGCCTTTTTTTAAATTATAACCCTACTAAAATTAGAAAGCGTAAAACATCAAAATTAGGAAACTGCCTTTTTAAATTAACTCATAAAAAAATATCCGATGTCGTCGATCGGATCCGCCGGTTCTATTCGCATCACCGTTTCGCCTTCCTTTTGGACTTCTGCCTGTCCAATCGGTCCATAAACGCACCACTAATAGATTCCGCATCATTCTCCTCCACTTAAAAAGAACTCGTCCTCGAATTAAAATCAGAATCTGGATATAACGGCTCTGTGAACTCATGAAACGGTGACAAATCAGCAACATTAAAAGTGTTGGATATGCCCATGCTATGTGGAAGGTCTATAACATAAGCATTATCGTTGATCTTCTTGCTGATAGCGTAAGGTCCATACTTCTTTGGCTACAATTTACTGTAAGATCCAGCTGGTAATCGCTCTTTACGAAGAAAAACCATGACTTGACCACCTACCGCAAACATCTGCTTCCGCCTGTGTTTGTCTGCTGCAGCTTTATACTTCTGATTAGCTTTCTCCAGCTTCTGTTTGACTTCATGATGCACTTCCACAATCTGTTTAGCCATATGATCCGCTGCTACACTTTTATCCGCTTGCTTAGGCAACTGTACCAAATCCAGAGTATGCTGAGGCGCATTTGTATAAACAACAGAAAAAGGCGACCTGCCAATAGAACTATGAACTGCATTATCACAAGCAAACTCTGCTTGTGATAAAGCAACATCCCATTGCTTCGGCTTATCTCCACAAATGCTTCGAATCAAGTTTCCCAGAGTTCTATTAACCACCTCTGTTTGCCAATCAGTCTGCGGGTGAGCAGTGCTACTGAAATTCAAAGATGAATCAAACAGTTTCCATAAAGTCCGCAAAAAATGCCCTAAAAATTTACTATCCCTATCTGAGGTAATAGACTTGGGCACACCATGCAAACGAACCACTTCCTTAAAGAATAATCTGCCACACTTACTGCATCAGAAGTTTTCCTACAAGGAATGAAGTGCGCCATCTTGGAAAATCTGTCAACCACCACGAAAACAGAATCCACGCCTCTTTGTGTCCATGGTAAACCAAGCACAAAATCCATGGATAGATCTTCCCATATATTGTCAGGAACAGGTAATAGCATATATAAACCTGTATTATTAGATTTCCCCTTAGCAGTCTGGCAAACATAACACTTTTGTATGTACCTGCTGACATCTCTACGCAACTGGGGCCAGTAAAATTGCTCCCGAACTGCAGCAATAGTTTTATCACGACCCAAGTGTGCACCTAATCCACCATCATGTAAATCACGAATTACCTTCTCTCGTAATGATGTTCGAGGAAGGCAAAGCTGGTTGCTACGCATCAAATATCCTTCCTGCACATAAAATTCTTGCACAAGTTGACCAGCAGCACATGACTTTCAAATTTGCCCAAAGTCATCATTATCTGCATAACAGTCTTTCAGCTGCTCGAACCCCAAGATATCTTGGCTTAATGTAATCAACAAGCCAGCTCTCCTACTCAATGCATCTGCTACGACATTATGCACACCTGACTTGTGCTGTAATCTGAAAGGAAATTTTTGTAAAAATTGACACCATCGCGCATGCATATCTTTGTTAATCCTCTTCTGACTATTCAGATACTTCAAAGCTTCATGATCAGAATAAAAGACGAATTCTTTCCCAATCAGATAATGCTCCCAGGTCTTCAAAGCCCTTACGACAGAATAAAATTCTTTGTCATAAGTGCTCCACTTCTGTCTCGCCTCGCTAAGCTTCTCACTGAAATAGCAAATTGGTCTGTGCTCTTGAGATAAAACAGCTCCTATACCAACTCCACTAGCATCACAGTCCACTTTAAACAGTTTATCAAAATCAGGTAAAGCAAGAACAGGTGCAGTACATAACTTCTCCTTCAAAATAGTAAAACTATTCTCAGCTTCCTCTCCCCATAGAAATTTGCCTTTCTTCATACATTCAGTAATTGAGGCTGCGATAGTACTGAAATTCTTAATAAATCGCCGATAAAAAGTAGCTAACCCATGAAAACTCCTAACGTTAGAAACTGTTTTAGGAGTCGGCCACTCTCTGATTGCTCTTACCTTCGCCTCATCTACCTCTATTCCTTCAACAGTAATAATAAACCCCAGGAATAACAGCTTATTAGTTAAAAAACTGCATTTCTTAAGATTAATATACAGCTTATTAATCTGCAAAGCTGTCAATACCTCCCTTAAGTGCATCAGATGATCCTCCTTAGTCTTACTATGAATCAGGATATCATCAAAATAAACTACAACAAATTTGCCAATAAAAGATTTCAGAACCTGATTCATAAGCCTCATGAAAGTGCTTGGAGCATTGGAAAGTCCGAAAGGCATCACTAACCATTCGTACAAACCCTCCTTTGTTTTGAAAGCTGTCTTCCACTCATCTCCGGGCCAAATCCGAATCTGATGGTATCCATTCTTCAAATCCAGCTTCGAAAATCACTTAGCACCGTGCAACCTATCCAGCATGTCATCCAATCTCGGAATTGGAAACTTGTAACCCACGGTTATCTTATTAATGGCCCTGCTATCTATACACATCCGCCAACTCCCATATTTCTTAGGAGTCAACAAGGCCGGAACAACACATGGGCTCATGCTATTCTGAATGTGCCCCTTTCGCAACAACTCCTCCACCTTCTCTTTTAGAATCTCGCTCTCTTTAGGACTCATCCTATAGTACAGTAAATTAGGCAGACTAGCACCAGGAATTAAGTCTATATGGTGCTGAATATCACGTATAGGCGGCAACCCATCTGGAATCTCTTCAGGCATCAGTTCGCTAAATTCCTTCAATAAATGCCTGAAGCAGTCAGGCTGCTCCTCCACTTGTAGTTTATTGATAGTCTCAATTGCTTGTTTCACGACCAACACGTGAATCTGTCGGGTCTCCTTAACCTCAGCTTCAAATTTCCTCGTAAGGGTAAGGAAATTATTTTCAGCAGTTTCCTTTGTTCTTCAGTGGCAGTAACGTATACTTCACTCCATCCTTCACAAGATTATACTGATTGCTTCTTCCCGAATGCTGAGCATCTACATCAAATTGCCACGGTCTCCCAAATAACACATGACATACATCCATGTCTAATACATCACAATACAGCTCATCATGATATTTTCCAATGGAGAATGGAATTTTACATCGTTCAGTCACCTGAATGCTTTCCGCTCCATATTTAATCCATCCTAACGTATAGGGATTAGGATGCTTCTCCATGGGTATTCCCAACTTCTTCACTGCCTCCTTCCCAATGATATTCTCCATGCTTCCACTATCAATAACCACAACAAAGATGTTTCCCAAAATGGTGCACCTGGTTCGAAATAACTAATGGCGCTGCGAATTATCCTCCTGTTTTGGGGTCAACATCATCTTGCGCACCACACAGTTTACTTGCTCCTCTTCTTCATCTTTAAAATCATCGTCCTCACCATCCGGCGCACAGCAATATCCATCATCCTCCTCTTCTCTCGCTGCTACATTTACGGTCTTTCTCTGAGGGCATTCATTAGATCGGTGCCCAGGCTGATTACACCTGTAACACTTTATCGCGGCTGGTTTAGCATAAGGGTTAGGGTTCGCAGTTTTATGTGCTTGCGTTCCCTTATCCCTCGCATCGTTCATAGGATGCTTTTCTACCGCCTTATCTTCCTGAATTCGCCCTGCGTTAAAGCGATTATTGAAACTTCTCTTTTCTACCGAACTGCTCGAACTGCTACCTCGATAATTTTCGTAGCCTCTTCTTCTCCTGTCTTGCTGCATCAATTCTGCCTTCATTGCCATATTCTTGGCTTCAATTAAATTTCATAGAAACTGCACTCCAATTTTATCTCGAATGAAGGGTTTCAAACCATCAAGATATCTGGCCACTTGCTGTCCCTCCGTCTCTGATAAATTATTCCGCTCCGCCAATCTCATAAATTGGGCCGTATATTCATGCACAGTCCGATTGCCTTGCTGGCAATGTTGGTACTGTTGGAACATAATCTGTTTATAATCGGGTGGAAGAAATTCTTGCTTCAACAACCTTCACATTCTAGTCCAAGTTCGAACTCTATCTTTCCCTTCTCACTCCCTCTTATTCTGTAATCTCTCCCACCATGCAGACGCACCCCCCTTTAATCTACAGGCCACTAATCGCACCCTTTTCTCACCAGGGGTCTCCATATAGTCGAAAAATCTATCTATATCAGCAAGCCAATCCAGAAATTCTTCTATGCCCAAACTTCCATTAAAATAAGGAATATCGACTTTCAATTTAAAGTCGTTACCTGCACGATCGTCGTAACGTCGTCTTCCATCTCTCCAATCATATCCTCTTTGAAATCCTCCATGACGACGTCTGCCGCCATAATCAGCACGTTTCGCATCAAAATAATAGTTTTCTTCTTCTTCCGAACTCTCTGAAAATAGAGGGTTATTCTACTTGTGGACAGGAACATGCCTATCAACAGGATCACCGCGAGCAAGTTCTGCACCCGACCTTCTGTCGTTCCGCCGATTCCGGTTCACATCAACGCCGAGACCTTCGAATCGTTCTGTTAACTCGTCAAATCGTTCTTCGAAACGACGAAGACTTTGATCGAATCGTTGATCCAAGCGTTCCATTAAACGCTGCTCCAAACGTTGCAGCGCGTCGTCCCCAAGGGTTGGGGCTCCAGTCTCCTGAGCATCGTCACGAAGACCACCGCCAGTCGCCATAGGCTCTGATACCACCTGACGCAGGGTTCAGGGAATAATTCAAACAAAACCTTGCTTAAAAAAAGAAATCTCGAAATTCAATATTGATGATAATGTTCTGAATGTCAAAACAAACCCTTAACAAGCTTATATACCTATAACATAACCCTACTAAAATTGGAAAGCGTAAAACATCAAAATTAGGAAACTGCCTTTTTTTTAAATTATAACCCTACTAAAATTGGAAAGCATAAAACATCAAAATTAGGAAACTGCCTTTTTAAATTAACTCATAAAAAAATATCCGATGTCGTCAACCGGATCCGCCGGTTCTGTCGCATCACCGTTTCGCCTTCCGTTTGGACTTCTGCCTGTCCAATCGGTCCAGAAACACACCACTAATAGATTCCGCATCACAGAGTGGCAACCTACTTCACGACACCGGTTCCAAGTTTTTGTAATCTGGCAATTATCCTATAGGGGTCTTTCGAACCACCATGGAATCCAAAACAAATTTCACGAGTTCTAATATGCTACTCTGTACTTACTCTGAAATTTTTTATTCAATAAAGAATGCCACTATTCTAATTATTAACACATGAAAAAAGTGAATATCAAAGCACAAACGCATTCCTAATAAGGTCAACGCAACATAATTCTTGGAGATCATGGCAAGTAAAATCCAAAAAAAAGGTACGCTTTTTCTCTTCATTTCACACCTTTAAACGTGAGAATTTTGTAAAGAAAAGAGAAAATCATATATAGTTCAGACACCTGTGCTTATATACTTAAATATCGTGCAAGGCAACCCGCACAAGATGTATAGCAGGATGGATATGACCTCTAACACTGGAACTTACCATGTACTCGCAACGATTCTAAAATTTTAGAACGTGGAATCTATCGTGACCATTAATGCCCACCCTAGAACCTACTCAGCCATGCCGGTTCCGCACAGTCCGTAGGTCTCCTTGCACACCCCTACTATTTAGATAGGGGTTCTTAATTTGTAGTTTCAATTTTTATATACCATATTTACGCTTCTATCTAGATATTGGTAATTTTGAAAACTGAATATACAGGACCATTTCGCAAAGGCAACTCATTACATACAAGTGTTGGAACATGACAGTCTTATATAGTTACATCTATAAGCATGCTGTTCTCGTAGATGCTATTCCTAGAAGAAGACTCGTCTCATCAGCCTTCTCTTTGTTATTACGAGTGCCAAAGGAGAAAGAGGGCCGCTTAAGTTCTTCTGCTTTGTTAGGAATCAAGTCTGAAAGATGATCACTGGCTAGCACCAATCGCAGAACTTGAGTTAGGAAGAGCAGTACGCTGAGACATAACCCCAAAGACGACCGATTTCTTTAGGTGCATGTATTGTGGTTTCTTAGCGGAGAGTTGAAGGGTTGAGGTTTAATTGAATATGTTGATAAGTTTAGATTTGTACTCTTTTTTTCATGATCTATTCAAGCGTTGAAACGCTCTTGCGTGGCGAAGGACAAGTTGGCTCCAAAAAGAAAATTGATGTGGTTTCGGATCACTTCCCATCAAACCCTCCAAAATCTGAGTGGATCCCACGCCAAATTTGATGTCTCATGTAAGATCATAAATCCCAGTCATCATTCTACTATGCATATCACAAGTCTATTCTCTACAGCCACAAACGTGCTAAGAGAGAGAGAGAGAGAGAGATGGTGAATCGCAAAGAAAATGAAAAATCGACCATTGGCGATGGTTTCACGTCAATTAATGGACAACTGGCTCATTGACATGATTGATGGGATTGATGGGTACTGAAATCCAGGCACCATTTTCATCTCTTTTCTAGCTCCAGAGCTCCACTTCCCAATCGCCAGTGTGAATTGGCATGTGGGTTCCTCCAAAACAATTTGGATCGACCATCTTCATTTTCCCTTAATTCAAATGTTTGAGAAGGTGGAGCAAACCAAGCAAGTTAGGTGCAATTCCAATCGAATTTCACTCGTCTATGTTATTGAGAAGTTAGGAGATACCCGTATTAGCTCGACTTACTTCTAGCAATATCATAATTGAAAATATTATCTCACTTATTATGTTAGATTACATTAAGACATTGTAATATATAATGAGATTCCGAACTAGATAGCAAATATGCATCTTAGGAAATGCTCCTTATTGCAGCATGTACATGATCCTTTCTTAAATTTTACAATTGTTCACATCTAGCATTTTCTTTTAGGTTTTGATTATACCGGCAAGTAGGGTTTAGTCTCAAACTAGTTTTATGTTCATAAAAAGTTTTAAGTTGTGATTCATCGAATTGGGACAATTCTACGGGGAAATGATCAACTTTTTTTTTCTGTTTTTCAAAATGCTTAACTCGATCAATTTGTCACTTGGTACGGAAAGTTACTATATAAGTTCATTAGTTTTTTTTTTGTCACATGAAATTTCATTCATACTAAAATGATACATGAAAGGAAAAAAAATCAAAATCTAGAAATCAAGATATATCATCAAAGTATAGTCGGCAGAGATAAGCACACTCTCGTCCTTCGAGAGAAACCTGTGACTGCATCCAAGCAAAAGGAATAGTGGTCGATCACCGAATCACACATTATCATCAGTGATAAGCATACATGGAGATATCTATCTGTAGTGGTCGGTGGAGATAAGCACATGCTCGTCCTTCAAGAGAAACTTATGACTGCATCCAAGCAAAAGGAATAGTGGTCGATCACCGAATCACACATTATCATCAGTCATAAGTACACATGGAGATCTCTATTTTGCTTTTTGACGGTGTGCGCCTAGGTTCAGCTCAACACCATCACCTTACGGAGACAACAAAAACATGATGAGCAAACTCTTATTTGACACCTATGAGAGCGAACCCTTTAGCAAGTTTGACGCTAGAGCTCGAGCACATATATGACACCGAAGCTGCTGTGAACTAGGGGTGAGCGGTTCCAGGTTCCAGGTTCCTTACAGGTTCTACATGGAACATTGATCCTACCCTCGGGTACAGGTCCCTCATTTTTTAGAATCTGGAACCTACCCATCGAAATCTGGAACCTAGAACCTATCATTGGGTACAGGTTACAGGGTAGGTTCCAAGATCTAATAGGTTCTTTTTTTTACTTCATTTTTAGTTAAACAAAACAAAAATGAACGCAACAATACTAAACAAACTTGTTATTCACTAAAGAGAATACAAAAGACCGATTTTCCTGTCATTGCGGTTCAAATAAATATAATTAAAATGAGAAGTCATTGCATGAATCAATACTAGGGGTAAGCAGTTCCATGTTCCGTATAGGTTCTACCCATGATAATAGGTTCCTTATTTTTTGGAACTTGGAACCTACCCTATCACAGGTTCGAGGGTCAGTTTCAAGGTCTACCCAGGTTCCACCTGTATTATTAATTGAATAATTGCAGTGAATTATCATCTTTAACAACCACCACTTTTTATTATGATCCACTAACCATAACTTATATTTAGACACATGAAAATATGAAACATTAATAAATCATAAAATGAAAGTTCATACTAGTGGTTCTAGATTATACACTTATCATCTAACGCCATGAAACACCGCAGGATCACGCAAAGACATAAACCAAGAAAAAACACAAAAAACTTGTTTAGATTCCAAGTTCCAGGTTCCAGGTTCTAGCTACCCGTCAAAATAGGTTTTCAAATTTTTGGAACCTAGAACCTACCATGTATACCTTGAAACCTTAAACCTACAGGTTTGCACTAGTCAAGTTCTCAGATTCCAGGTTCTACCATAGAACCACGCTCACCCCCACTGCGAACACCATTGAAATCGGAGGCGGAGTACTTATTCATTAGAACTCCAAGATCTAGAACTAGATCGGAAGAGAAAAGTTTCCAGATTTAAAGGCCATAATATTTAATGCTTGAGAGTCTTGAAACAATCTTCAAAATTATCTCATATGTGATGGTGTCAAAGTAATTTTAAACAATATTTACTAGAACATGAACATTAAATTTATCTGGGTAAAAGGCTCTGACATCGTATCATAGAATGCTGGATACAAGAAAAAATCAATGTCCCCCATTCCACAGTAGAAGAATGATGAGTTGTGAAATAATTGCTTGTCAGAAATTTAACTGAGACATTGCACTAAACTTACATTATCGTCGCATACATCTTTGTAAGTTTAGTTAATTATTGCTTTCCGCTGGGACAAACTTAATCTTTGTGAAATAATTTTTGTCTTGGGATTACAGAGAATAATTATTATTATTATTATTATAATGATGATAATAATACTAATAATAATAAGTTCATTTGATGCTTTTGTCGGCCTAACGGGTCACAATATGTGGAAGCATGCGGGTCTAGAGAAAGTGAATAGGGTGACCAACATGATTGAAAGCAATCGAGCACAGAAGTTTGTGAAAATTATTACAGACATTGATCCTAGCAGGTTTGACAAGATACCTTAGCACGATATAAATCAAATCAGCAATATAATGAATTTTAAATTGGAAATTTATAAGGTGAGCAATGAATAGACGTTGCGTCTTCTTTTTTTGCCACCAATATAATAATTATATATACTATTGACTAAGCAAACCTGACGGCTACTTCAATCTCAAACTTTCGCAAAACAAATTCATAAAGAACCCACACATATATTTGAAATATCCGATGGCCACGTATATTTATAGATGGACAAAATCGTAATATACAATAATCAAGATGATTGGCAAATTTTGACCAAAAAAAAAAGAGACGGTTGGCAAATAATTAATGAATCTCTTATCTTGAATTCAAATTAATCGTCAAGTATTCCATAAATCTATCATATTTTCTTTTAGAACAATTTAAATTGTACTAAAATAATGGATCAAATCACAACGGTCAACTATCTGTTTCTGTTTCATTCCTTGATGGATAGTGAGAATGTAAAATGGTTCTAAATAAAGAAAGCAGTTTATCCAAGATCGATGTAGAGAAGCAAGTTAAGCCAATTAAATCCCATCGTATATATCTCTAACATCCCCTCTTTCACGAAATTGGCCTATACATTTACTTGTCAAAACAATTTGCTTGCTGAGTAACGAAGGAATAGATGAAACCAAATAATGCTTTGTCAAGTACAATTGAAAGTTAGTCTCGGAATACGTTTGTTTGAGTAAAAAAAACTATAAATTATTTTCTGCATTTTCAGGGATTTGGTTTGCTGAAAATAATTAGTCAACGGAAAACCATTTACGGTCAAAGAATATATACATACTTAAAGTTAGGAAAATGAATTCCCTAACCTAAAAAGGGGAAAACATTTTCCGGAAAAATGATTTGCCGGAAATATTTCCTTTATCGTGAAGATTTTCCCAAAACAAGTACACATTTAAGCTCCATTTATTTCGTGAAAAATGTGACATTTTTGAAAAATATTTTTCAGAAAATGAAAATATTTTATGGTGTGTGACTGAAAACCTGAAAATGAACAAGAAAATATTTTCCGTCATTTGATATAGAATATCAAATTGATTTTCCTAAATAGACATAACTTATTCGGACGATAGTAACTTACGCATGAATAGCCGATAAATTGGATATGGGCCCCATGATCTCGGGTCTACCCTCAATGGATCCTGACCCAAGCATCAAGGACCAGGGGATGGACTTCAGGGTCCTAATCCTCACCTCGATGGACCCGAGCGCGAGTGTCGGGGACCACGCTCAGGCACCAAGGCCTCGGGCTCAGCCTCGATGGACCTAGGTGTGGGTGCCAAGGTCTCGAGCTTGGCCTTAATTGACCAAGGCGAGCATCGGCGTCTGTAACCCAGCCTCGATGGACTCGGGACCAAGGCCCAGGCGCTAGGGACCTGGCCCCAATGGACATAGGCCTGGGCACTAGGGACTTGGGCTTGGCCTTGATAGATCTAGCCCAGGCGTTGAGGTCCCAGGCACGCCCTCAATGGACATGGCTGAGCGTTAGGAACTCGGGCACTAGCTCCTGGGTTATGGTCCCGAGCATTGTGAACCTGAGCCTGGCCTTAATGGAACTAGGCCCAAGTGTTAAAAATCCGGCACGAACACCAGGGTCTCGAGCTCGATCTCTGTGGACCTAGCCGAAGGTGTCGATGAATCGGGCAACGGTACTAGAGTTGTAGGTCCGGCCACGAGCATTGGTGTCCTGAGCCCAACCTCTGTGGACCCGAGATGGGGCATTGGGGTTTTGCGCCCGACCTCTTTGGACTTGGGCTTGACCTCGATAGACCCCGACAATCCCAGCCCCAGCCTGGGGCCACTGTCAAGGACCTGAAAACAAGTGTTGGGATTCCTGTGCCCAAATGTAGGGTTTTTGGTCTAAGCGCTAATACTTAATCATATTGTGGAAAATGATTTTCGATTTTTTTATAAAGGAAATCATTTTCCTGATTCTAAACACAGATTTTCTGTTGATTCATTTTCTTAAGTGATCTAAATGCTGGAAAATAAGGAAATGTTTTCCCAGAAAATATTTTTCGCGAAACAAGTGGAACCTTAATATGGTTGAATTTTCCCGGATCAAAGTCAAAGTCAAAGTCAGCATGTGTATCAGCATGATCATCAAAGCGTGAAATTGTTGTTTCCCAACCAACATTGGATCAACTAACAGAAGACAAATCTGTCCGAATGCAGCAGACACGAGGAATGATCTGAACTCATGGTGCATTCCATTGTTGTCTCCTGAAATGGATGAAGCAAAAAAGTGATATGATTCCAATTTCCATGCCTTGGATCAATCAGACATCAAGCTGCTATCATTATTATATACGTTGAGTGTATGTACATATTTATAACTTTTTAATCAATCACTTGAGTACCATAACTTTATAAAAATATTTACAATAAGTGAAATTAAATGAAATGAATTCTTACCGGGTCAATTTGTGCTCCTTCCAAAATCGATGAATATTTGCGTATTTTTTTTCTTTTTACAAAGGTTGAAGGAATCATATTTTAGCTCTGAAAAGGCACGTGCATCAAAGTCGTGCCCAACAAGAAAGATGCATGAAGAGTTAGTGACATTATGTAAACGAAGTTCAGAGGGACAGTCAAAAGTTTGGGAGAAAGCAAGTACTGTCACCAAATAGTTTCGTACTCATAACGGATGTTCTAGAATTTCGAATTGACAAAATAAAAAGTCTAATAAATGAGGAGAATATTAGAAATATATATAGGTAATTCTCACCAAAAACAACTCCAAGAAAAAAAATGAAAACAAAGACTAGATAGATAGCAATCCAATGGCTGTCCATGTCATTATGTGGTGAGTATATTACCCTTTCTAACTCAAGTTTTGTATTCGACTTATCATATTTGCACATTCTTTTCAGGCCATTCTTTAAGAATATAAGCTTATATATGTCATTTGGTGTATGTAATTGAGGAATTACCGCACTCAATGAGATTAATCGATTGAAAATCGAAATGGGATACGACCAAACAGACAGGGATTGAAGGAGAAACTAGGAATTCCGGATAGGGAAGTGCATCATCTGTCCCCACCCAGGGAAGACTTATCCCTCGCTAGCCTTGCCTAACTTATGGTTTGTCTCTTAATGATTAAAGAGAATGATCGTTTTCATAAGGTGAGAGCCACACACTACTCATCGTTCCAGCTCGTTCGCCCCTTATGATTAGCTGTGACCTTTGATATGACTCGTCAACTCTTCTTTTGCTGAATTTTTCTTCCAATTTTCTTCATTTCAAGACCCTTTCGTCAACGTAAAATCTCGAATTTACTAAAAAATTTCGCTAAAAGTTATTTATCGGATGATATTACAAGCTTTGATCGGTTGCTAAAATAACAAAGAAATATGCATTTAAATAATTAATTTGAAGCTTAACATACGCTGTCGATGTTCACTCGCTAAAAGAATCTTTTTCGAGTTATATCTGTAATTTACCAACCACCTATAAGTTATGCTCATATTAGAAACCAGGATGTCAGATCTGCGATCATATCCCACCTGATAACAGACTTGCAAAATGAGAGACTTAATCATTGCAAGGTGACTTTTGTAGGATGATCATCCTATATCAGGCGGTCAAAATGGGTTGCTACCATGAAATCCTATCCTAATCACCAAAGTTCCTTTATCATATAGAAAACAAAATATTGACCAAAGATGCATCAAATCATATTGATCAACTCCTATCCAGGATGGAAAAGAAATTAATCAGATGGTGGTTATGATATGATTCTCATCCTACATCAATATGTCAAAGTAGTTGCTTCTACTAGCTTGAATATGAAGACGCATATAAAATAATTAATGACTTTAGCCAATATGGATAACATCGGAGCATGGCGTGGGTAAAATTTAGCCGATGCGGACTCCCACCAGGATATCCATATGGAATAGAAGATGGACTTGATAAGAAAAGGGAAAATGACACAAAGAGTCTATGAACTTTGGCCTAATATGCAATGTGATTCATGAATTTCTAATTTGTTCACTATGGCCCATGAACTTTTAATTTGTTCAATGTCGTCCTTGAATTTTTTGTACATATTCAATGTAGTTCCTGAACTATATGAAATAGGGACTACATTGAATATTTTTATATAATTTAGGGACCACATTGAACATTAGGCTAAATTTCAAGGACTACATTAAACAAATTAAAAGTTCAAAGACTACATTGCACATTGGGCTAAAATTCATGGACTGTTTGTGTCATTATCCCACCAGAAAATATATGAAAGTAAAATACTTTAATCAAACAAATTGAAAATGCAAAAACTGAATTAGAAATAAAAAAAGGGATAATGACACAAATGGCCTCGATCTTTGGCCCAATGTGCAATGTAATTCCTAAAGTTTAAATTTGTTCAATGTAGTTCATAAACTTTAGCCTAACATATAATGTCGTCCCTAAACTTTTAATTTGTTTAATTTGGTCCCTGAACATTTTTAGAGGGACTATATTCAATTTATTCTATGGACTATATGAAAATATTCAATATTGTCCTTTCGTAAATTTAAGTTCATGGACAACTCAAACATTTTCATACAGTCTAGGAAGTTAATTAAACATGGACCAAAAGTCTAGAGACTACATTGAACATAGTAAAAGTTCAAGCACGACATTGCACGTTTGGCTAGAATTCAGAAATCGCATTAAATAAATTTTAAATTCAGAAATTACGTTATATATTGGATCAAAATTCACGAACAAATATGATTTACCCTAAAAAAAACATGAAAGTAATGGTATGAACATGAGACCGAAAATGGCTGCAAAGTTTGACCAAATGGCTAATATAAAACCGACGGGAACATCAAAATATTTATCGGGGAAATAAACTTTTAAATGAAAAGGAAAAATCTGAAAGCTTTGAGATTGGATTCCGAAGACCATGACATGGGACTCTGCGAACTTCCTGAAATCGAAACCAACGACGCAAGCAATGCGTGGCGGGTTATGACATCGAGAGCAGACAATTAAGCAAACCAAGCAAAGTCAAAAGCTGCAAAATAGTTATGATATTTGCCAAAATACAGAAAATAAAAGCATTCGAAAACACAGTTTTGTCAGCTTAATTTTCCTTTTTCTGCAATTTTTTTAATTCTACGTGTCAGCTAATTTTGCATGGGGAGCTTCGCCGTGGTGACAAAACCGGTGCCATTGCCGCCGCAAATGGTTTGGGGACAAAGCAAGAGCATCATGGTCACGAGGGGTTGTAATGAGAATATTTAAAAAAAAAACCCATTATAAAAACAATCATTTGATTAATAAATCAGTTTTATATTGTGATGTATTTATGTCTAGTACTCTTCTTTACTCGATATGGTAATTAGCAGTTCGAATTCGATGCTGCTAGTTTTAAGGGATGATGTGACCAGCTATATTTGTATAATCTCTATAAAATAAAAACCGTCGATGTACTTTTTATTCAAAATAGTTTTGAGAGTTTGCTATTAGTCCTTCCATAAAATTGCTAAAGTCGAAATGCTAACGTGAATACCATCGGTAATGCCTGCCAGGAGAACAGGCCAGGGTCGCCACTATTAATGAAGTCCAGATCACAATGGTGGTAGATGTTTAGAATAAATTGTTGGTGCGATCGGGGATGTGAAACCTCAATCGTGACGATTTGATTTCCGAAACATGAATTGTTGCAATTGGGATTTTAGAAACCTATGTGGGCGTGGAATTTTCGAATTTGGTCTTTTTGGGAGCATTTTGAATATTTTTTCCTGTAAAAAATTCCTTCTTAAGAGCGAATTAAGGATGTTAGTCCCCATCAACAAACTCCTATACCGAAAATATTCCAACAACGAACGCACATCTTTTCCAAAAAGTGCATAAATTACCATGAACAAAACAGTATATAGACTACTTTAAATTTTGTGCAAGAAGACAAGTATAAAATGTGATATTATTACATTCTAGAGATGACTTGTGGAATTATTGTCCGAATATTTCCTTTATATCCGTGAATAATCTTAGTTTCGTATGGATAACTAAGGAGGCATTAAGCCCACAAAACCAGTGAAACTAGTTACGGACCTGATACACCATACCAAGCATCGTGCGACAGTTTTCAAAGGTACTTGAATAATTCAAGTTGATACACTTCACGTTCATTGGAACTGCAAAAAGAATTTGATCAAAGAAACAACATTAATCGTTTTGGAAAAAGTACAAAAATGATCTTTGTGCAATTGCTCATGTCTATTTTTCGGTCCTCATATTTTATTTTGTGACGGATTTGATCCATAAACTAATCACCCATCGTGATTTGAGTATAAATTTCGTTTTTCCGTCCAAATATAAATAAATGGTTACAAACTTCTAGAGATCAATATGTAGCATCGACGTGGAAAAAATCAAGAAAGTTGATGATCTATGACTACGGTTGCGATTCCATATAAAAAGTTTAATACTTCATATTCGAGATCCAAGTCTCTTACCTTCAATTTGGCTTCAAATCTCATCCCTTACAACTGTGGTAGTAGAAATTCACCACGACGCCCCTACATCCACGACATGATGAGCTGCCACATATGCTGTACGTACGATTGCAATCGAGAGATACAACTAGTAAAGATGTCTACTATATGTATTCGCAAACGATAGACATTTTTTCCTCCCTCGAAATCAATCCATCTTACCCTTTAACTAAATTCTAGCTGTAAATCATTAAAATCCCATGCCACACCCAACTTTATACATCGAGAGGTGCATGTAATGTTGGCATAATCGAGTGGGTATCAACGCCGATCTTAGCTTTTAACATTTCTCTTCTCGACAAAATAATGTCATAGGGTTCTTTCTCCTCATCCCCAACCAACCAAAGAGATTCTGAAGAGCCAAAAGGGAAGCTGCGAAAAAGAAATGAGCAAGGGACGCACACTTTCGATTTCTTTTACTTATCCGGAAGTATCATCATACGAAATCGAAGGTCGAATCGTTCCTTAAACAAAACACTTTGCCAACGTTTACGCACTTTGGAAAGCCACGAGGGTTTTTTCTTTACTTTATCATCCCACCGAGCAGCCATGTATATCTTCTCGGTGGCAGCATAAAATTAGGGTTTCAATTGCTCTTGCAATCATGACATTTCACAGCTAATTCTGATATGCTGTGCTTATGCAGCACAGCATGGTCCGACGTTGGTGAATCGTCATGCTGATGCGTGCATGCATTTGGGGGAAGAGTTTTGGGGGCTTTGCTTTGGAAGTGGATAGTTGTGGACGATCACATGGCTTGTTTTGATGAACTCTCGAGGAATTATGGGGCCCCATTAGAAGGCCATGATCGATTGACTAAGAGATGCACTACATAGATTGGGTCGAGCTAGAGAATGTAATGCGTGTCGTCGTCTAACGGTTTAAGCTTTTAGGAGAGAAAAAGAAAACAGTCGAGCACTACCTCGCTATAAGTTGGTATTAGAGCTAAAGATCTCTATATATAGTTCGATAACCACACATTTTCTTTCGCTCGTATATCAATTTCCCATTCATCGTGTGCACTGTTTTCCAACAAATTCTTTCAACCCACGTACTTCAAGTACACGAACTTAAGAGCTTCTTCATCGAATCAGCTTTCATGTGAGAAGAGCACTGAAAACTAAAGAATACAATACCAAACTGTCCTATAACAGCTTAAGTGTCTAGAATAAACGATTGTATGGTCCATTTCAATAGATTGAAACATGGTAGTGAGATGGAATCCCATCGACCGGGAAGCAGTAGTCTAACATGGACACATAATGATGCAAAGCATGAAGTTGTCCTGTTGGCAAAAGACCATAGCAAAAAGAATTGGGGAAATCATAAGGAGAAAACTAGGTGGAAAGATTAATAATGACTGGCTCAACCCTCATGAAAACAAGCACACCCTTTTGCAATAACAAGACAAACTCTATCCTTTGTGTTTGACAACCACATTTAAGTGCTGAAAACCATTAAGTGCCTCTGATAACCACTAACTACTTACAATTTAATTGAATGGTTTCAGTCAAAAATCCCTTAACGTGGCAAGGAAGAATGACTTAATTAATAAAGTGAAAAAATGTACAATGACAAGTAAAAACTTATCAATTATATTATTAGAACATCTTGATAATGCTTACTAATCCATGTTTGGTAAGAAAACAACAAAATTTATTATTAAATTTTCATATGTTGCCAAACAATTTTTTATTTTCATATTCAGTACTAAAGACTTTAGCAATTATTTTTCAATTTGTGTTATCTTTCATTTTTTTTCCTTTTTACTTTCAATGATCTGAGCTTTTGAGTGGGATTTTTTTTTTCACTAAAGTTGAGTAAATTTTGATTGATCAGCTATCAATTCTTAAAATATTTTTTAAATGCAGGATTTTCGTCTGAATATTTATAGTTCTTCAACTCTATGCTTGTCCTTTAATCCAGTTCGATATGATAGAAAGTTTTAATTCAGTGATGAGCTCTTTTCAGAGGCAAGAGAGGTCAAGGGTTCGAGTTTGATCAGTGATGTGAAGCTTTTATTGGGTACTCCCAGCATACGTTATCCCGCTCCACATAAACCGATAGATCACGCGAGCCCCGCGTGATAGTCATTATCAAATGCTATATTCATGAAAACAATAAATATAATATGGTCATAAGCCATTGTCATGCAATTTAACATGATGTCGAATTGTGGGGTAATAGGAGGTCTCAAACATGATAGTTTGCTGCATATAATAAATGCTGGGCCTCGAGAGACATTAATTTTTCCAAGGGTCCATGCCACTTAACATCCAACTTATCGAAGTTAGCTTTATCAACGTAACATAAAATCATTTATCACCGGCCATCTCCAATTATTGCATCCTAATCTCTTGGAGTCCAATTGAGCTCGAAAGAACTAAGGCCACCGGACTCCGAAAGCTACTTATCCTCCATGCCCCCCATAAAATAAAGAAATATGGATCCATGTCGGGTTTAATGACTTGAAATTGAATCCCTAACCGTTTAAGTTATCATGACAAAACACGCAATACAATTTACATGTCTAACTCTCTCCCTCCTCACGCGAAAGCCGACTCCGGCACGAATTACTCGAGGGCGCGAAGTCGATGGGTGTGGGTGAAATAATTGTTCAAGCTCATCGCGCATAACGAAAGGAGAACCCATAAATGAGTGAAAGAGGGAGAGAGGAATTGAATAAATCTCTAAAGTTAGAATATTTCATGATCCAGTAATTTCCTTGAGCCTATCTTATAACAAGATCACCACCAAAATTCTTATCCATAAGAAACTCAAATCTCCCTAAAAAGATAAGGGATGTTACGGGGTGTGATATTGAAAGGGGTGGTTATCCAATTGCATGCCCAAGGCATGTTATAAAAGCATGGAATCAATGAGCGAAAAGCAACATCATTATATCATGTTATGTTAGATGAGACAATTTTATTACAGTAACTTATTAATTTGGAAAAACCATGTTACAAGTGATTGAATTGTACTCTAGAGGCTTCTCATTGATCTTCACTGTTAGATCGGATTGTAGATTACGCGGGAGTTGTACCTAAGTAGATGGCGTTAGGATAGATTACGCGAGAGTTGTACCTAAGTAGATGGCATTAGGAACTGAAAGCCCATAATTAGTAATTAAATAAATATATATATTCTCACATGATATTTTTTCATCCTTCGGCTTTAGTAAGAATCAAATATATCATACAAATCCATATATTAGAAAATTTTAGATAATATACATTGCACATATAACTGATTCTATGTAAGAACAAATTGACCGAATTACAATCGCCCATCGCGAGGAATTCAGCTCTCATAAGTAAATGCTCAAGACCCAAGTAAGTTCGCAAAGTTCTTCACAAGCATACATCAATATGCCACCTAGGCTTAGCAAGGCTAGCTCCTACTTATTCTTGAGGACGAATTGATTATCTGATCTTGAAAGCAAAGCAAGCCTAAATCCCATCCTGTAGCCATGAGAGCTCGGGTCAAAATCAAATCATCTACGCAACTTCAAAACACTACCCTCCCCTTACCCTAATCCCATCAAATCGTAGCTTTCTAATCTCTAAGATTGACCTACAACTCAATTGCCAATGTAATCATGAGCATTTAATGACTTGATATCACCTAATCAATGTGGAGATTTCATCTAATTATTCTGTGAATCGAGGTCTGCATTCGTTATTATGTATGTATTGGTCTTATGGGTGCATTCGATCAGATGCCACTTTGATTTATAAGACATCAATCTCGAGATAAATTATATATATTTCAATAAGGGGATCAATCACACGATATGGCCTTGTGTTTAGTAACGATCTAATATATTCGAATTGATCAGGATCCAAAGGTTCTTATCTAATGTAAGTTTGACTTGATTGGAATGACCCACGATCCCTCCATTTGACCAAGTGTCGATAAGAAGGAATCCAACTCCCCTTTTTCCTTAAAGCAATCCTCTCTCGTCACGTTTCTTGCCCATCTTTTGGTTCTTAATATTCACTGATTAAGTTCCTTTAAAGAAAATAAAATGCCCGCCATTTTCCATATTTACTATGTAAAATCTCATCTCAGGGTTACCCATGATTACTGCCGTGCATTTTTTAAAACTTAGTAGCATGCATTTAAGAAATCACTTTTTGGAAAATATTTTTTACATCATTCATTTTCCGCAAAACCAATAGAACCTTAATATTCACTGATTAAGTTCCCTTAAAGCAATATTGCTTTGTAAATATTACATTTTACATTTTTGTTAATTCACTTATCTTAGGGAGAAAATTGTCCAAAAAAATCCTAAACCTATTACATTTTTGTTAATTCAGTCGTAATTAGGGTTACCCATAATCAGTACAATGCATTTGTTGGGACTTGTAGCATGCATTCTTCTTTTTCTTTTTTTGGGGGGGTTTCTACAAAAGAAAAATGATTAAAACTTCATTTTAGGGTTACCCATAATTAGGACTCGTAGCATGCATTTGGACATTGAATAATACTTGTTACTACATGATTATGGGTGTTCTTTATGTGGAAACACATCTAAATTAGAGGCTAGCTCTTCCTTTGGGTCAACGTCTGAGCGATATAAAAGGCTTGCTTGAGAGTTCAGCTACATTTTGCTTCTTCACTCATTATAAGATTATTGATTAGCGACTAAAACAATGATAATACAATGACCTCGCGTAGACTTTTGACAACCTACTCTAGGTAAAGTCTAAACTCTCAGAGATGATGTTAGAATGAATTTCATTGTTTTTTTCAATTAGAAAATGAGTTTTATTTTAGAGACGCGTATTTTCTCTCATTATTAGCGAGAAAGATTTCGTCGCGTCACGTCTATAATTTTATCCTGACCGGAGCATAAATAAAGAAGCATTATTCGTTTCTCGTTCCCTAAATTCTCCAATCTTTTACCGGATTCAATCTCGTCACCTCTCTACATATGTTGAGAAAAGTTAATAAACATGCTTCGTAAGGAAAGCTCGATTTTCCGAGTTTCTCTTTTCTTTTTACCGCGCACCACACAAGAGAAGCTCTCGCATGAAAACGTAATATTTTTCTGATTCGATTATCCACGTGCGCGAGCGAACCTCATGCCCCGAAAAAACAGGGCACGAAAATTCGCATTTTCTTTTCCCAATTGATGGTCCTCAAATTGGAAATTGGGTTTTTTTTGAAAACCAGGTCATCTTCTCAATGATTTTTTCCTGAAAAAAAAAAAACTCCTGGCCAAATTTTCATTTTTTGTAAATTTGATGTGCATGGGAATCGGCAAATAAGGAAGGGGACCCATGTGAGGGGGGCACGTAATGGGAACATATTCCCATAGTCTGGTCCTCGTGGCCAAAGTGTGAAAGAGCTAGTGGCGTCGAAATTCATTCGCTAATCATTACTTCCCCCCACTAACTTAACATAATCTTATTTAATATTATTATTATTCATGTGGTTGGACGAAATCCGAACGGCACTCTCTCTCTCGATTGATCCCAACTCACGTTTGTTCCTCCCCCTCCTCCTTTATTTGATAGTCAAAGTGTCTAGTCACTCCCCCCACCAAAAGGATCATCCGGTTTGGTAAAAAACAGATATCATCTCTTTTGCCCCCTTTTCCTCTAAAGAATTTTCGTTTGGGAATCTCTCCGCGATCGAAGTTAAAAAGATACTATCTATTCGTGCCGTCCAGGATCGGGAAGGTCTGAGAACCGAAGAGGCCCTACTCGAACATATAACGGGAAGAATCACGGGCGTGTCGAGTGGGACTGCCGGGGACGATCAGACCGTCGTGTCGGCATTTTCGGGCCAAAATTGGCTGGAACGATTATATCAGATATTCATGACGAAACTGAAAAGTCCAAGGCCGCATTTGAAATCGTGGCTAGATTTAGGCCCGAATTGGTAATTTTCCTCGTAATTATGCCGGCCTTCTTTTTAATAAAAGCCCTTTTTTTCCCCAAGGCCACTGGTTTTCACGATGGCAAAAAGGGTGGGTAGTGCTCGCCTTCAAATTGGTGATTTCCGACATTGGGTGATGATGATGATAAGTATCCTCAAGGCATTTTCAATAAATTTTATTCCTTTTTTTTTCCCTACTTTTTCCGTTTTGTTTTGACAAATCCTAAAGTGGCAGAGAAATAGAAGTGGGAAAAGAAAAGTGTTTTGTGTGTGTGTGTGTGGAGCCGACAAATCCCGTTTGCACGGGGCCAAGGTGGGAGGGTTTTTGTGAGGTGCACGAGTAACATGTCTTTCGTTTTCACATGCTCTTCCCTCTATTTTTCTCCTCTTTTCTTCCTTTTTCGGTTTCGGCCTCCGACCACGGTGGCTCCACCACCTCGACCGCCACGCAACGGCGGCGGCGGGTTGTAGTGGGAGCAATCGGGTCGTCGTTTTTTGACTATGATATGCAAAATGAAGTCCAGCTAGCTAGGTTTCATCGGACGTACATTATATTCCATGCATGTCATGACTCGTGAGGCGGAACATTCATTTCTCTGTTCTTTTTTCTTTTCAAACTTTGGCTTTAATTTGAAGAGCAATGAATATCGGCGGCGATTTCTGGCCTTTTTTTTCTTCTTGCGTGGCCTTAAAGTTTAACTTTTCAATCATAGTATTTGAGAGAGAGAGAGAGAATTCAATGGGATATGCCAAATTACTTTAATACACTTATTATTTTATTTGACGATGAAAAAGAATTTTTATCGCAATTCCATAGATTTTCGATTCAAGACTATGCTCTCCCGTTTTTTTTGTTTTGTTGGTAGAACGCAAAATTCCGATCATTAAATAGAACGTGTTTCGTGAAATATTGTGGTTTGAGCGAATGGATCCGATCGAGCTTTTTCTGAGTTATATAATCAGAACAAATGTCTATATTTCGACTGAATTACACTCGCTCTTATTATAGCGTGTATCTGCAAGCCAGCTTATGCCAAAGGTCGGGAAATCGTGTTGCCTGTCGTCTAATTACCGACTATGCTTCAAATCTCTTTTTATACTCGCGTGTTATCCCTCCGTTCCTCGGACGATAATTACATTAACTATGGTTTTTTGTGTAATGGGATTGAATTAAACACGATAATATTAGAAGACGACTAAACAAAAAAAAATACCATATTTATGTGAAATATGACATGTTTTTTGTTTTTTTTCGGACAAATATCACAAAAAAAAAACCCTAAACCATTTCAATCGGGACAAAAATACCCAAAACTCTTTTTGTGTCACAAAAAACCTTAAATTTACTCATTGTGACACGGATACTCCCGACTTTATAAGTTTGGTTTTTTTTTTTCCGCGACCCAAAGAAAGTTTTGGGTATCCGTCGCACGGTGGCGGCAACTTTAGGGTATTTAGTCACATAAAAAAAAGAGTGCGGGACATTTGTGTCGCAGTAGGCATGTTCGGGATTTTTTATGGTGTTGATTTTTTTATTTTTCTTAATGCGCGAGCGGGGATGGATGTGAAAGGGAAAAGGAGTGGGGGAAAAGGAAGAAAAGAGGGAGCGAAATAAAAAAGGAAAGAAATCGAAAAAAAAAAAAAGAGAGAGAGAGAGAGAGAGAGAGGGAGGGATAAAACCGTAAATTTATTATATTTTGGGAGGGGGTGGGGGTGCGGGGGGGCCCAACAGGCTTAACGCTCGATGGCGGGACCGAATCATAGCCGTCGGATTTCGGAGGGCAGTCGCGGCGCGTCGCGTCGCGGGGGCAAACCAACGGCGTGAGATGATGAGCTTCTATCGCGCGCGTGCCTTTCCTTCTCCGGCGCTTTTCGCGCGTGCGAGGCGAGGAAGGGAGGGGAGGCCGCCCCGGCTCCGGCTCCGGCTCGGGATCCGGCTCGGCTCGGCGGGGCGGCCCCCGTTCGGGTTCGGCTAGGCTGGCGCCGTCGCGGCGGTCAAAAAAGGCGCGTGCACTGTGTACCGTGGGTTAGGTAGCGCCGCACCAAATTTTGACCCTCGGCGCCACGGGCCCCACCCCCCCTCAACCCCCTTCCTTCTTTTCCTCTTCAGAGAGTGTAGAGTCAAATGACAAAAAGACTTCGACCCCCCCAAAAAACAAAAAAAAAAAAAAAAGGGGGGGTGGGGGGTTTGGGGGGGCAAAAAGGACAAAAAAAAATGACAAAAAGACAAATTTCTTTTTCGAAGAATTTACTTTTGAGGAAGACAATTTCGTTTTTACTTTTTTCTTTTTTTTATGTCCGTCTCTATTTTTGCAAATATTATGAAAGCCGTTTTTTCGGCGTCTGAGTTCGGAAAAAATTATGAAACGCGCGCGGGAGAAAAAGAGTCCTGGGTATATAACCCTCGGTCCCGTCCGGGGCAAGGGGGGGTCCCGGGGCCGAGCACCGGGTTCCTAGCCTCCGGCCCCATCGAGGTCCAGGGCATAGGCATCGGGGATCTAGAGCCCGAACTTCGTGAATCCTTAGCCCGGCCTCGAAGAACTCCGGTCTAAGCGCATGAGGTCAGTTGTATGAATTATGGTTTTTTTTTATTTTAACAAAAGCAGTCATTTTCTAAAATTTTATCATAAGCTTTCTGATTATGTAAAAAGGTTGGGAGGGGACGACCAGCATAACGGCCCCCTTCGAGTGGTAATATACGCATTTTATACCTACGATCGATGTGTTCAATTTGAATTATAACTACTCCACACCACCCGCGACCCGAAAGTTCTCGAAATTGACAAGCCGGTTTCCTCAGCCTCTCTCAATGCTGGATGTCAGGTGCTTAGCTTGTGTAGTGTTGGGTTGGGATGGCACAAAAGCCACTTCATTAAGTTTTCTAATAAACTTAAAAAAGTTATCATTTGTTTTTTCAAAGCATTAATTATACATAAACAATTATCACTTTCCCGCTAGTCAGTTCATGGATGGGCCTAAGTTTTTTTACTCGTATAAAAATTTCATTCTTTTAAACACGAAATTTGGTCAAGTGATTATGTGGATGTTTGTCGACGGTGAAGCCCGTGCTTCAAATCTTCGGTCAGTTTGAAACTTGTTTTTTTTTTTTTTATATCTCACGGAAAAAGTCACCAAAAATCCAAAATTATATCTATTAGGACACATTTACCTTAAATTTTTTCTATAATACCAAAAATCTCAAACTCGTACATGCGTGGCACTTTTACATCACAATAAAAAGTTTAGGATAAATATGTCATAATGAGCATAGTTTAAGGTTTTTATGTTCCAAAAAGAGTTCGCGGTAGCATCGTTTGAGATTTTTGGTGACTTTTTCCTCTTTTCTTGTATAAGTTCAAAGTTTGTTCAGCTGGGAACCAATGGTCAAAAACAGTTGACATCATGTGGAGTGTATTCGTTTTGCTTCACCTAATAAATGAGTAGTTTGGTCCTGAGCAAGTCCTTAAAAGTATTCATCTCGATCATCATCCGAATTTTGAGATTGCCGGGATGTAAAACTTCCAAAGGATATAAAAAAATACAGGGGGGAATTGGGAGTGCAAAGGCGTGCGGACACCGGCACGTGAAAACAAAAACGCATCCGTGAAGCCCCTGCCCCGCAGGATGTGGATAGGCCACGAAGGCCCTCACTAGAATAAAAGCTCTCTTCTTTCGGTGAGGTTACCTCTTAACCGAAACAAATGATCCAAGGGAATTCCTTCAAGGTAAACATGCCACAGTGAACATTATTTAGGGTTTTTGGCGGCGTCTTAAATAAGTTCAAAATTTGTCGACTAGTCAAGAATAGTCGACATTATGCTTGAGTATATCCGTCTTGCTTCACCTAATGAAGGAGTAGTTTTACTAAAAGAATGATTCTCAAGAACATTTCTCGAGTGATTAATCTCGAAGCATTGATACCTCTCTCGTGATACGTAATAATGAATATGCCAAAAAAATCAATTTATTCCCTACTTACTCGGTACACCTAATAAATGTTCCTAAAGTAATAATTATCAACATGAGCCAACAAGCAATAAAGGCATCGTATACTAATGCGGTGTTAACCATACTTCTGAAAAACATGAAATTCTACTTCTAGTCAATAATGATGGCGTGCGAGTTCTTAATGGTGAATGGACATAAAGAATTAATGGACCTCTTTCTCTTTGGCCAACAGGAATTAATGAATTTGGAACACCCAAATGTTGGCCCCATCTTCTTCTTCTTCTTCTTCTTTTTGAATTTTCTTTTTCTAAAGTTCCCGGTCCCCGGTCGGTCTACAAAATAGTTTATACATTCAACGTTAAATGATCGACAAGTGAAAATTTGCGGTTGCAAAACCTGCTCCAAACACTTATGTCACACATCCGACGATAAATGTTGAATGGCTGAGAACATATCCGCGTGGACAAAAAATGAACTCAGGCTCCGTTTGCTTCCCGGAAAATGAATGATTCGGGAAAAAAAAGATTTCCTGAAAATAATCCCTTATGCCGCTTGAAATAATCAGTCGATGTCTAAATATTTTCAGGGACGATTAAAATATTTTTCGTTCGTTCATTTTTATAAACGATATAAGCGATCATTTTTTAGGAAAATATTTTTCAGCTCATTCATTTTCCTACGAAACAAACGGACCCTTAGCATTAATCCCTTTTTTTTTTATTTTGTTTTTATTTATTTATTTATTTTTTACCGTAGTGTTTTCTTTCGCTATCCCTCTTTTCCACTTTTTTTTTCCCCATTATTAGTTTCACACTTCCTTTTTCTTTTCGGCGATAACAAAGAAAAAGAAAGAATCGAACGTTTCTTAATTTGGGCCTCCGGCGATTGGCTCGATAGGGCGGCCCGCTAATTAGTCTCAACTACGGTGACGCGCTTCTGGGGCGCGTGAAAATCACGCTCTCTTCCGTTTTCTATTTTTTCTTCTTTTTTCTTTGGCCGATTTTAAGAAATTACTTTTCATAAAAGGTGTCTAATTGAGAGTGCCATCGGGATGCTTATTAGATATAATTTGATTTGGTAAATTCGATTTTTAGAGCATTGATTCGGTGTAACACGAGAGCAGTCGGTCCAGTGAAACCGCGATTTTTTTTCTTTTTTGTCAATGGATTGCTTAAAAGGTTTTCATAGAATACTCGTATACAAAATCCTTTATCGATAAGAGTTTCGCTTACTAACCATTGAATGTCATACATTCTCTGTTCCCCGAATTGAAGTACGCGGTTTCATACAATACTTAAAAGAGGTGAATGATGTTAAAATAAACTTAACCGTATTTTAATAATCTATCGTTTCTTCATTTCATTAATCATGCATTATCGAATGTTGTTATCAGATCCTTTGATGTGAAAAATTAATTTACACACTCATCGATTGATGGTGAAAATGCGCATCGGAGAGAAATTTACTCGAGCAAATTCCTACATATGTTATCCATCCATTGTCGATCGCGTGTCATATTTTATAACGTAGAGGATTTAATATGTTCCTAGTTTAAGAACACATAAATTTTGCATGATTATCATATTGATATAAAACTGAATTTAGCTCAGTATTTATGTACGAGATTTGTTAACGAGTTTCCTTAGAGCATAAGTTCAAGCATCACGAAAGTTCGAAAAGAAAACACATTTAAAAGCTACCCATATCATATAGAAAAAGCGTAACTAAAGAGGAATTTTATTAATGAGTGGCTCTAAATAACTCGTCAATAAAAGCTCATTTTCTTTTTCGGCCTTATTAACGAGAGAAAATTCCTCGCTAAGTATGCTTCCACAGGAGATAATTCGATTTCTAAAGAGCTTATCGCACATAATATGGGAAAAAAAATGTACCAAAAATTTACAAATCGACTTTAAATGACCTCTTAACAAATACCCACAAGACAATTTTCTATGAAAAATTCTTCCAAAAATATAATTAATGGACCTCTTAATAAATGTTTAAGGAACAAACCTCTCAGCATTATAATTTTATGCAGTCGAGGTTAGTTAATGTTGGCAATGCTCCATTAGTAAAGAGGGGGGACGGGTAGGGGTGAGCAAGATGGAATGCCCAAACAGGGACCGGACTGACCGGTTTGATCTCGTTCTCGGAAATATCGGTCTGGTTCCCGGCTCCTAAAACTGGAACCGGTTTCCTGGCGGTCTAGTTCTCGGTTCTAGGGTGGGAACCGGACCGGACCGGATCGATAAATATATATTTTTCTAATTTTTTTCATATATATAATATTTAATATATATATGAAAAATATTTAATATTGATTCCATTGGCACCGATTGTTCAATTTTTTCATATATTATATATATTTTTCCGATTTTTTCTATAGCCTTATGGGATTAAATCGGAACTACAAAGAAAAGAATCGAACAATCGGTTTTGGTTCACAAATAATATCTAATATTGGTCCCATTGGAACCGGACCGAACTGGACCGAACCAATGGCCCGATCCGGTCCACGGTCCCAAGACTAGCTGATCTGGTCCCCGGTCCTAGAAATTGAGAACCGGTCCCGTTCTTGGTTCTTGGGTTGGACCGGAGCGGACCGGGAGCCGCTCACCCTTAGGGACGGGGGGAAGTTGATGAAACCTCGGTGAACTCAAAACCTCAATATTAAATAAATAAAAAAAAGAGGCAGATCAAAGAATAGAAAAATTAAAAAATAATATTCAGGAAATAATTGAAAAATCCAGTTCCCTGGCAATTATTGTTGACTGAGACTTGGATCTGAGCTGCCGTTTTAACCGCTGCTCAATCACGCCACTTTCAGCTGCGAACACCATCGAAACTACGGCAGATTCAATCAAATTGACTCGAATCGAAACGCCGGCGATCGGCACAGATCGGAACGTTTCCCGACCGAGTAACAGAGCTTTTCCCCTCGCGATCCGGCGGGGCCGAAGAGGGCCTAACGTCAACAGATGCTCGGCTGCTGCTGCTGCTGCTGGTGCTGCTAACTGTAGCCTATGATTATCATGTGGTGATGACAAGACCAAAAATCCAGTCAAATTAAGGTAAATTAAGCAAATTGAATTGAATTGAATTAAATTAAAGCCCGGATTAAGATCTGGTCTTAACCGTTGAAGCAGTTTAAAATGCTATAAAAATGGGAATCCTCCGCAGCGTGTTGTGTGTGAGCCGAGCTCCAGTCCTTAAATCCGCCATCGACCCCGAGAAGCTCCTCTCTCTCTCTCTCTCTCTGTGTCTCTCTCCCGTTTCACGTTGCTCCTGTGTTGAGCTCGCGCATGTAAAAACAGGGGAGGCTCTGCTCTTTCCCCTGAACTGCTGCGACGACCATTGAAATTCCCCCCCCCGTTGAAACGTCCCGGATTTTCGCTGCTTTTTGAAGGCCCCTTTTCTCTCTCTGTGCGTGTGTGTGTGGGGAGAAAGTACCTCTCAGGGCCGCCGTCTTTCGGGGTTGCTTTTGGCGGAGCGAATTGGTGGCGCATTAATACGAGCGCCGAAGCTCCTCCCCCACCGAGCGCAGCGCAGATTTTGTGCCGTCTTTTGCCTCCCATTATTTCGACCATTTAAGAGCCCCCACTCCCTCTCCAACCTCTCTGCAGCACCGCCCGTCTCTGCCTTTTTCTCTCTTTCCTTTTGTTCTGTAAAGCCCAGCGAGGTACCTCGACAGAGCGGGGGGAAAAGCGAGAAGCAGAGCCAGCGAGCGAGCGAGCGGCCTTGGAGAACACGGCCGGTCCTTTTGCTCGCGGGTCAAGAAGGTGACATTTCGGCGACGAGATACGGTTTTGGATGTTTCTGGTTCGAAGAGATGTGACGGTGTTTCGGATCTGGGGTTGGGGTTGAGGGGTGGGCGGGGGTGTCTAGAGAAGCTGGGATTTTTCAGTAGCATTTTTCTCGGGGTTCGCTGTTTTCTGTTTGGTTTTTTGTTTGGTCATCTGAGTCATCGAAGTGTCTTTCTTTTGTATATAATCATTCGGCGTCGTACCTCATGCCTTATGCTCGCGCAGGACAGACAGAGACGTGGGGAGTGCGCACAACGAAGGAAATGTTGGGTCAGAAGCAAGCAGCCGAATCGGAAGCTATCGTCTCCAACGCGAGCGAGGCGGAGCTCAGCCACGCCAAGGACGGCCACGACAGGGCGCTGGAGGATGGCGGGGAGGACGAGACCTCCTCCTCCGTGCTCAGCGTCAAGAGCTTACTCTGGCACGGCGGCTCCGCCTGGGACGCCTGGTTCAGCTGCGCCTCCAACCAAGTAAAATCAGAATCGAGAGAACACCCATCTATCCTTCGATGCGATCTTGGCCCGGAATCCTCAAAGCTTTTTCCCGTTTTCTCGATTGGTTGCAGGTGGCGCAAGTGCTGCTGACGCTGCCGTACTCGTTCTCGCAGCTGGGGATGATGTCGGGGATCATCTTGCAGGTGTTCTACGGCCTCATGGGGAGCTGGACCGCGTACCTCATCAGTGTCCTCTACATTGAGTACCGAAGCAGGAAGGAGAAGGAGAACGCCAGCTTCAAGAACCACGTCATTCAGGTCCCCTCTTCACTTCTCTTCAACCTTTCCCTCCCCGCAAGAAAACCCACAAAGAAAAAAAAACCCAGACGAGAAGATCAAACCCAGCAAAAACGAAAGAGAAAATGAACAAATCCATCGATTGATTTGCAGTGGTTCGAAGTGCTGGACGGGTTGCTGGGGCCGTACTGGAAAGCCTTGGGGCTCGCCTTCAACTGCACTTTCCTCCTCTTCGGCTCTGTCATTCAGCTCATCGCCTGCGCAAGGTTCTTGCTTTGCTCTGAACATCAACTCAGAAAGATAAAAATCACCCATCTTTCTCGGTTTTCACGAACGCACGAGATCAATGCGCATGAGAAGATTTCTTTACTGATCATCCTCCTCCCTCTTCTGTGTTCGCTCGCTCGCAGCAACATATACTACATCAACGACCACTTGGACAAGCGGACGTGGACCTACATCTTCGGCGCCTGCTGCGCCACGACGGTGTTCATACCCTCCTTCCACAACTACCGGATTTGGTCCTTCCTCGGCCTCGGCATGACCACCTACACCGCCTGGTACCTCACCATCGCCGCCCTCGCCCACGGCCAGGTATAAACCCCGCCGCCCCCCCGCCGGGCGGCGGCCCGGGATCCGTTCATTGCTTTCGCTGATGAGATTTCGGAATCGTAAACGACAACAGAAGGGAGTTTGCTAAGAGAGATTGATTTTCGATGAATCGATGGGCAGGTGGAGGGGGTGACGCACACGGGGCCGAACCAGCTGGTGCTCTACTTCACCGGCGCCACCAACATCCTCTACACGTTCGGCGGCCACGCCGTGACCGTGTAAAAAGCTCTTTCGTTGCTCCATTTTCCCCCCGCCCGTTCTTGACGTTTTGTCTCAGTGTCATCGCGCAAGCCGAAAAAATGGGGGGAGGAATTCGGACGTTCGTTCTTCGGATCGGACACAGATCCAATTCAGAACCCGACCAGCCACAGCTTCCCATTCGCGGCTTTTGCCGGCGAGCTCGGAGCTCGAGACGCTGGACGAAATCATGCAAAAAAAAAAATTTTGCACTTTATTCATATCCATACCTCCTTTTGAGCCCAAAAAAAGCAAAACGAATTTAATAATTATTTTTTTTCCCCCTCGGTTAAAAGACTAACAGTGCAAAAGCGTTCCATCTTCAGCCCCCTCGTACTTCTCCTGTCCTTCGCGCTTCGACTCTCTAGCCTCCTCGAATAAGAAAACATGGAAAATATTTTATTTTAATTTCCGGGTATTGATTTTCAAAAGAGAAAAATTTCTGGGTATTGATTTTTGTGTGTTTTGAAAAGCTTTAGAGCGTTTCGATCTTTGGAAAATTTGGTAGTATCATTCCTCCTCTTTTTTTTAAAATTTTCATTTTGGGTAGAAATCTCATGTTGGCTTTTGATTTTGTGCAGGGAGATCATGCACGCAATGTGGAAGCCCCAGAAGTTCAAGTACATCTACTTGATGGCCACGCTGTATGTCTTCACGCTGACGCTCCCGTCGGCCTCCGCCGTGTACTGGGCCTTCGGCGACCAGCTCCTCAACCACTCCAACGCCTTCTCGCTCCTCCCCAAGTCGAAATTCCGCGACGCCGCCGTCATCTTGATGCTCATTCATCAGGTAATATGTCGTCTCTCGGCCCTTCCTTTGTCTTTCGCCGTCGTTAGGGTAGGTAATTAGGTACTATTGTCCATATGTTACAGTATACACACCAGAAGGGTCGTTTGTGTATTCACTATTTCTCAATGTAGAGAAGGCAAATTCATTCAATTCATTTCATTTGTTTGAGATCATGACAGATCACCTAACATGTATAGATAAATGAAGTGTATTTTGGTAGACACATTGTAGTGATCGCGAACAAGTAATCGAGTTTAAGTACCGAAAGTATGCATAGTCTTGTGATTCGTGATTCATTGCTCGATTTTGATTATCTCACGTCTCGTGGGAAAAACACGATTTTGCAGTTCATAACGTTCGGGTTCGCGTGCACGCCGTTGTATTTCGTGTGGGAGAAGGTGATCGGGATGCACGACACGAAGAGCATGTGCATGAGGGCGCTGGCGAGGCTGCCGGTGGTCATCCCCATCTGGTTCTTGGCCATCATCTTCCCCTTCTTCGGCCCCATCAACTCCGCCGTCGGCGCCCTCCTCGTCAGCTTCACGGTCTACATCATCCCCGCCCTCGCCCACATGCTCACCTACCGAAAGGCCTCCGCCCGCCAGGTACGGCGATCGGAATCTCGATATGTTGTGGTCATTAATTATGTTCCACACAATGTGTGTGATCTATCATGCGAACTAATGAAGAGATTAGTGAAGAGGATTAGTGTTGGAGGGAGTGAAATTACATTAGAGAGAGAGAGAGGAGGGGCATTTAAGAGGTTGGGATTTGGCAAGATCTTTGGCCAGATGAGAAGACATGGGTGGGCATGTCTCTTTCGATTAGTTATATGGTTGCAATTGGATCGTTGTACTATGTCTGGCGTGAGCTGTCTGAGTTGACCCAATGTCTCATCTCTCATGTGAATTACCCCCACCAAAATTAACCATAGTAAATCATCAAATAAATTTTACCATGCTTGCCGTTTTATTCGATTGTGCCATCTACCAAACTTTTAGAGAATCCCCTTTCAAAATGATTAGCATCAAGAGCGGTTGGTGTGGCATCCTAAGTGAAACAAAGATCCAGCCTTTTGCCTAACATTTAGATCTTTGATGTTGATTCCTTCCCTTTTGATTTTGCCTCTCGATCGATTCGCAGAACGCCGCGGAGAAGCCGCCCAGGTTCTTACCGAGCTGGACGGCGATGTACGTGATCAACGCCTTCGTGGTGGGATGGGTCCTGGTCGTGGGCTTCGGGTTCGGCGGCTGGGCCAGCATGACCAACTTCGTCAGGCAGGTCGACACGTTCGGCCTCTTCGCCAAGTGCTACCAATGCAAGCCCCCGCAACCACCCGCCGTCGCCGCGCCGCCGCACCCCTGAGCCGCCGCCGTTGCCGCCGCCCGCTGCCGTCCCATGCGTCGAGCCCGCCTCTTCGATTTTCCGGCCATTTTCGAAACCAACCAATCCTTTTTTTTCCAATTTTCTTTCCGATTCTCTTTTTAAGAAGATCATGTAACATATACATGGGGATAGTGGCAATGATTCTCTTCCCCTGGCATGTGATGTGTGCTGGAATTTCCCTTCTTTTTCCTCCCCCCCCTCCTCAATTTCTATCTTTTTTCGCTTTTTATAATTTTGATTTTTCCCCTTTGTCTTTAGAAAATTAGTTGGTGATACTAATATATAGTGTGTGAAGATTCCCTTTCTATTATTAAAGCATCGGCCATAAATTAAATTTATGTAATGCCCTAGCTTGAGCTTCTTCTTTTTCTTAAAAAAAAAATTTTTAATTTCCCCTTCTTGCTTTCTGATAGGATACTATAAAGATACGGTCGGTCGTCCTCAAGTTGTAGTTGGCAAAATGTCATTATTACAAGCATGTTCCCCCAATTTCTGCCAAATTTTTTTTAAAAAAAAATCAAATTTAGAGTATGGGTCTGCTTATTTATTGAATTATTATTATTTAATAAATTATTCTGAAAAGGTTGTATGTGGACATTTTTTTTTTCTTTTTTGACCTGCCTGCAGTCACATGGGTCGCACGTGGGTCAGGTCCTGTCACGTGCCACCCTTTGCTCCTCCTCAAAATCTCTCACCTTAAATTCACATGTGAGCCTCTACATGGGCCGACCTATCTCTCTGACTTTTGATTTGGGCCATGAATTTTTCTTGATTTGTTTGGGATTTTTTCGTTAATTAAAAATTAATTTGTGGATTAAAATAGGTTTTTTCACTGACCAATTGACTAAAGTTCATGTTTGAGTGCAACCCAAATTTTCAGATGTCAGTCTGCTGCTGTTTCTTGATGAGGGGGGGAAAGGTGTTGAATGTCCTCATGTGAAGCTGCCCACTGACCAATTGAATTTTAACTTTTGATCAGAATTTCCAGAGAATAGGGAAGTAAATAGTGCTTTATCTCAAGTTGGTGGTCAACGACTTCAATTCCTTTTTCACATGATCCAAAAAACTGAAAAACAAGCTCAGTTGAAAGAAGGTGACAAACAGAAAAAAAGAAGAAAATAGAGAGAGGCCATTGTGATGAATGAAATAAACGAATTTACGCATAGTACGCGCTCAAGAATCGCACTCCTCCGTGTAAGTCGGTAGTCCATAGATGAGAAGGGGTCGGGGGCAGGCTTGGACTCGATTTTCTGCTATGATGAATGCTTTTAATGTTCTCTGAACAACGGACGATATCGAATTTAGAGCACGTAATCCGGTGCAAATGATGAATCGCTAACCATGTCGAAAATGTAGACTTAGTTCGGTAGGGAACATATAGTCAAGATAACATCAGTCGCACTATTAATTATGCAGGCACGAGCGCTAACATATATATTATTACATTGACCCCCATTTATGTGTTTTGGACCAGACAGTATTCCAACAAATACAAGAGGAAGTAGTTTCGATTACTGGGTACTTTTAATTTTGTTTTTTATTGATTTTTAACCGCTTATAATATCAAACAAATAAACGAGATTAACTCACGGACCAAAAGAACAGAACACATTAGAAGCAATGTACTAGGCCATAAAAGTAATTAATCTCGGATTTATGATATTTAAAGCTAACAATCTATTTATACTAATCAAGTGGACCATATGGCTCGGGTGCTTTTCCCCATGTAATATATACTTAAGAGTAAAGGGACCCTAGAATGTGGGAAATAATCTGAAAAAGAAAAATGATTTAAAATTGCAATAAAAGGGGAAAGTCTTAGATCTATACACTCAAGAGAACATGCAAATGCATGTGGAAACTTCAAATTTTTCCCTTTTTTTCCCTTTAATTATTAAAAAAAAAAGCGGGGAAGTGACATGTGGGCCGTTGATTCTCTGATCAAATAATTAATCATGTTTAAGTTGTTCCTTTACCCGTAATCATTGGGGGGTGGGGAAGAGATTATAAATTTAGAATCCCAAGTCAAAGATGATTTCTGATTTGCCATGTGAAATGGTGTCCCAGCATTGTGTCGTTAACGTTATCTAATCAACGGTAATTTCCAGTTTTTGAAAAAATAAATAAATAAATTGAAGTTCACATGATATAGGTCAATAGAAGTAAGTGCCGACCAACGTGACTTGATGGTAATCGAGAGGGAGAAGATGGCATGTCAAAGCAACTGTCAAGTTATGAGGATTGCCATGTCATTATAGTTATTGTAACGTTACATGCATCGTGAATGCCGTGTCAGTGTATCATGCGATGTCGTCCTACCTTTGTTCGTCGTGTCGGTATGATTGACATAGTTTGCCATGTCATTGTAGTTAATGTATCATTTGCGATAACAATTGCGTTATTTACTATGCATTAGGGTTAGGTTATAATAAAATGCTTTACAATATCATTCATTTCGTGGTCTAAAATTGGCTCACCCGCATGCTTGCTCGTACACATGGAGTCATTCCATTACGCGAATAACGGTGTTATATTGTTATCATTATTTGAGTATGGATTAACGGCGGATAATTAGAAACAAGAGCACCATGCATATGCTTAGAAGATCGAATAATCAATGAATCGAAGGCTTAATCAAAGGGTTGGGGGTGCCGAAAGGGCGTTGTGGGGGCGTCTTCATCCTTTCTTTTGCGTTTTGATATTGAATCTCAGGTTTTAGTTCTCTATAACCAACTACTTAGATAGAAAAAGTACATATTTTTGTTCACATTGATGAGATGATCTTTACTTAGTTGCTTGTTTACTCAAAGACCCGTGAATTGCCTGGTGAATCGTTCTAATATATAAATACTAGTTTTCTCGCATGCGCTCGAAATGAATCTGAATGATTTTTAGCAAGATGGTATGGACAATAGTAGGAGAGTTTTGCTAGGTAATTGCGCAGAGATATCGGATTTTAATCCTCAAGATTACAAGTGGCCCGTGGAATTTGACTAATGAAAGGTGGAGATACATTCGCGAAAGGGATAGTATTGGCTCGAAAATTTAGAAAGATATGCGGAAGAGAGTAATTTTTTATATTTCGATATATCATAATGAATATTATATTAGCCTATTTATAAGCTTTATGAAAATAATAAATAAGATAAAATATTAATCAAAATATGTACAATCAAATAAAGATATTCCCAGAATCTTGAAAAATACAAAAAACCATCAGAATTATCCTAAATATCTTTAACACTTAATTATATATAATGTTTAATTTATTATTTTTTGTATTGATATTGAGATGAGATAAATTGTGTTTTGGTCGTCCGAGAAGTTGACATAGATTTAAAACTCGGCTTTATATATAGCACACCTAGATACTGAAAAATCATGTTTGTTTGTGATAGGTCCAAATGTATTGCGGGCTTAAATGCACTTTAGATGGTTCCTGAAAAATTCATTGGGCTTGATCCAACTAATTATAATGTTGATGAAGTGTCAAATCTATGTATGTTGCACGGAAAATTGTTCAAAAAGTCTTAAACCTATTGCACTTTGACCAATTCAGTTTTAAGCCTTTCAATTTTGCCAATTAAGTCACATTTTCATGTTTTGTCAATTGAGTCAATCCGGCCAATTTTAACCGGAAATCGCTGATGTGGACGCCGGTAGTACCACGTAGAACGGCTGACACTGACATGAATAGAATGTTTTAAATAGTTTTTTTCTTTTTCTTTTTCTTTCTTTATAATTTTTATTTTATTTTTTATTTTTCTTTCTTTCTTTCTTTTCCTTTTTTGTCTACCAAATCCAGTGAGGGTCGCTGGTCACAAGCGAGGACTAGCCAACTCTCGCCAACCACAGGCGAGGGCTAGGGAGGGTCAGCTGGCCATGCCACGTAGGACATCAGGCTTGGAAGAAAAAAAAAAGAAAAAGAAAGAAATAAAAAAAAGAAAAAAGAAGAAAAAAATTGTACACGTTGGCGTCGGCCATGGCATGTAGGACGGCCGGCGTCCACGTCAGCGATTTCCGACTAAAATTGGCTGGATAGGCTCAATTGGCAAAATTGAAAGGTTTAGAACTGAATTGACTAAAGTACAATAAATTTGAGACTTTTTCGACAATTTTCTCATATCTTGTGGGTGCAAATGCAACCCACACAATCTAATTACAACATCGACAACTCCTCCGAGGCTCAACAAATGTCTCTATGATTGGGTAAATAACTTTAGTAGATTTTGTTATCGGATTTATTGAATTTTGAGTTTAAGCACCCAAACGAATTGGATTTCATTTCGTTCCAAATGACGCTGTCGTTGGAGCAGAATCTGACTAATTATCTAGCAAGAAGATGATATGAGCTACATGGTACACCTACTCTCAGCCATGTCACTGCCACTAGGCTCCACGTCAGCAATTCCCCGAAATTTGGTCGGGTTTTAGTTGGAGTGCATTAACTACAACGAAGAATGAAAATGTAGTGTTTCAGATAGTTGAAAGGAAACACTAGTTAGGTTACCTAATTGCAAAATTCATTAAGATTTAATGATGACGAGTCAAATTCACCCCATTTCGATCTGATTTGTGCTTTCGTGTTTGGAAGTTCGTGCTTGTGGGACTTTGGGCAGTACTGTCATGGAAACAACTCTAGTCATAGTATTGTCTCCATTTTTCCCTTCCGAATTCGGACCACCCGGTTGGCGGCCCGACCTTCTCACCAACTCCACGAAACGCGCGAAACTCGTATCAATCGGTCCGGACGCAACTCTCGTGCCGAGCCCTAGCACTGGATGCACATTACTATTTACAAAAACTAACGAAGAAAAGAAAAGCATATTTCTAGTAACATAAAAAGCACTGTTATTAGAACAAAAGGAGGGTAAAAACATTGAGAAGGATCCAAGGTAAACATGGCACTCAAAACAACAAAGGCCAATCCCACGCACACAAAAGGGAGACAAGTGATCGGAGGAAAGATTTGTCTCATGGGTTCACCAAGTCTCTATACAAGGGAGAGAGTGGCAGGTCTTGGCTTCACCAGCCTGCCAATGGACAGCGTGGTGATGATCACCAGAAGGAGCAGGCCGACGAAGGACGAGATGATGGCACCGCCGCCGTGGTCGCAGAAGGTCCCGAACTTATCGCAGATCTTGTTCCACCTCGCGTGGGAGTTCCCGTTCTTCCCCAGCTCCGCCATGAATGTGGCAGCGCCGTCCCCTCCGGAAGCTAAAGACACTGTCATCTGCTCCATAGCCATAGTTTTTCCTCATTATGCAATAGTTATACGACGCGATATGCTGTTATGGCGTTACTGATCAACAGTATCAACAGAAAATATTATATGCTCTCAAAGTATAGTCTCTCATCTCAGATAAACATGAATTCTATGTGGGCGTGAAATGAAACAAATGTGTATGGGACATAAGAAGAAGGATATAGTTGATAATAGGATTGGCCAAACATGATCATGCATACCATGTCAAGAATGGCAATCATCACAAGACGCAGTCCCTTGTAGTCGAACTTATCTCCCCAAATTTCGACAATTATCATAATCAAGTTATGTAGACTGGCCATTCCGTTCACTATCACGAAATACCTGCAATGCATGTTTCCATCGATTGTGAGAGAGTTATCGCATAAAATTAGTCTAATAAATTAAGTCGATCACGCGTAAAGAAACAAAGGGGCTACAGTTCGTCTGTTGGCGAAGTCTGCAGATCACTTCAGCATTTGCTTCTGTCGATACTCATAATCATTCTCAGTTGCTTCGCTGTATCCTCTTTATATAAAGAACAGGTATTCTTTATGTAAATGACAGACTTACACAAACGCTGGGGTGTGTTGGAACTTGGCAGTGAGGGTGGCTGTTATGGGCGTACTCCCGATGGTCGCGACTACCATCGTCTTGGTCTGCTTGTTGAGTGCCATAATAACCGTCGCCGCCGCCGTCGCGAAGAAGGCGACCAGCCTCAGTACCAACAGGACCTGATTTCTCGGCGCCTTGGATATCGGCGTGGCGTCATGCATGGCCTCCGGCTTCGCTCCATTGTCGAGAGCCATGGATGAGACAGAGAGGGAGAGAGAGGGAGAGAGAGGGAGAGGTGTTGATGCTTGATGCGGGAGAGATGGCGAATTGTTTATATAGGAAGGTGAGGAAGAGAGGGACGAAATCACTCGAGATCTTTTGTTTGTGTTCATGGAACTAGAGCAAAGAGCAGAGCGTTGTGCGTTCAATGGTAGTCTAACCATTTCCAACTTTAGTTTCTCGTATTGTTGATGGCAGTTGAGAATAACTCAGCTAAATCCCTAGGCATCTTTGTGCAACTCCATCTCGTGCATGTTCTTTCCAACCGCTCGAGACAATGTCAACTGGTTGGATTTGAATTTCATGTATCAAGGCCCGTGTAATGAGCATTTGCATCAACAAAATCATCAGATTCTCCGCGTAGAGAAGGTAGCTCTTTTAATGGGTTTCGATACTTACTCTAATCAAAGTTAACCAACTCCACCGGTATATTGACATCTCGATTATAAGGATAAGAGAGCAAAGACCGACGGTCGGTATAAACTTCTAGCATACATCTCTCCCAAGAAGCTGGCGTGTAAATAATACCTCAAATTCGTTAACAAGCACTTTCGAAGCACTTAGCAATCAAGTATGGCAAAATCACCATTTTCTAGTCATTAAGCCCCAGTGAAGCACGTAATTGGTGTTCCGAAAACTAAACTTGAAGAGTTGGTACTTTCATTCACTCTACTAGTGTATATTGGTGCCAAACAAATGTCCCTCCATGAAGTGACTGAATGTGCTTGAAGTACAGATATAAATGGTATTTTCCACATCATAAACAGACCAATATCCATGTCCATATTCAACTGACAAAAGTAGATCACCTTTTTATCATAGCTCATCTAGGAATATCAAGACTTTTATTCACTCTACAAGCATTATAGGGCCAAACAAATGAGCCAAGTTTGACAAGATCTTCAATACAGTGACAGAAATCTGAATGTACTGGAAGTACTAATGTCAATGTCCTTCTCACATCGTATTCACAACCAATCCCCATGTCCATATTCAACTGATGGAAATAGATCATCTTTTCTCCGTTGTGACGCCGACGACGACATTAGTCACCTGAGACATCCAGATTGAGCATTCATTTCGTTTCATTCAAAATGATGTCTATGAAATAAGTAGAGATTTGCGGAATTACCAGTTTGCCACTCTCGTCGACAGACATGGGGTTCTCAACCACAACAGTTTGAGTAGATTGGGGCATTGACTGGTTGAGCCACAGAGAAAATGGGAAAAAAGTTGCGTCAAAAGATTGAAGCTCAACACGTTGCAACTGCAAGATCAAACGATAATTTAACCAGAAAGGAAACGGAAGAGAAACCATACCGTTGAAGTAGACGGTGTTGTCCCTGACTGTGGTCCATCGGGTCTTTGTGATGGAACATAAACCCTCGGACTGCCCGTCTGCCAAAATATATAAAGTGTCAGGGAAAGGGGGGTATTAGGAGAATCAATTGTTTTAACCCTCAAAATGCCCAAAACGAGTTAGTTCCCCACAGAGAAGGTTCAATAGCCCATGGGCAAAGAGTTTAATCAACGATAAACCACCAAATATTAGGTTCACATTAATAAGGAAAATGTCGGCAATTGGTTCCATGCTAAAGTGAAGTCAAGAAGTCCAATAAACAGAATTCACAGTATAAACTGAAAACATATATGAGACATTATAGAGGCCATAAACTACTACCACAAAATTGATGAAACTTACACCAACATTAGTAATGTAGTGACAGATTGCACACTTCACAGATGGAGCCCCATATGGGTACATCAGCATCGTCCGGCAGTTTCCACAATTTACATGAGCAAATTGATTGGAAGCTTTTTCACAGTCACCAAGACACAAGAAAACATCGTAAGTTGTTGAGCAAGAGACAAACTGAAGAAACAGCATCAAAGGAAATAATTGCAATCAGGTCACACAACCAGGATAACAAGACAATTAATAGTAACCAAAGCTTTTTAAGTATTATTTAGGGTACAAACCAGCACATTACAACAATGGGGTCTTTGAGATAGAAGCTCCATTATTACAGGAAACAAGTATTTGTACAATGCTGACAATCGAAAATAAAAGCCAAGTATCATCGCCCAGGAACTTCTCTTTTTTGTTGTACAAACAACTAACTCATGATTGCCTATTTCAACCTTGTCCACCAACCTTAATAGCTTTTCTCATATATCTTGATAATAAAAAGAACTCCACATACTTTGATAAACCCGAATAATAAAGTATGACTGGAGAAGATGATCCACTCTCAGCAGCAGCCTTACAGTGTGTAATTCCTCGCAAATTTTTGTGCAAAAACCAGTTGGGAATGATCTCTATGTAACTTAAGTACTCATTGATGACGCCAGCGAAAAGGAAAGACCAATAAAAGGAAACAAGGCCGAATACAGGTGAAGCCAAGTGCATAAAACGGTATATTATTGGATGATCATCCGAAAACCACAAATTCACCAAGCTCTAGCATATCTATCATAACTTCCAGTCGCATAACATACTCAAACTCTACAGTGTACTTCTAGAATGTTCTCTAAAATGACCAACTACAAGCATGGAGACTCCAAGACAATTAACTGTCATACATGTCAAATTTAATATTTCTTAACTACCATGATATCTGTTCTAGATATCTCAAGAAGCAAGATGGATAAAAAACAGACAAACTAATATCTGGACAAACTCTTAGAGACTTGAGCAATACTTAAGTTGTCAGGGAACAAACTTGTTCGATAATGACACGTCTCGCTACTCTCCCTTTTCTAAGTCGGACCTTCCACATGAAACATAGGTTTGCGGAGATAAACATATCGAACAGCACAAGGACCAAAATGATCAACAGACATAATGACATCAAGAGGGAGTGCAAAGATTAGAATTCTTGACCTAAAACTCCGATACCATGCCTAAGTTGCCAGGGAACAAGCCCATAATAAATGTCAAGCATCTGTCTTAACAAGACTGAAAACAGGGATAGAGTCTAGTCCACTTTTCTAAGTAGCCCGTCTAAGGTCAACTGGATGGAACGGGGTCTGTTCTCAAGCTGTAAAAGGTCAACCTGTTAGAGCCATCGAATTTTTAAAGACATGCCCATGGCAAGGAAAAAGAAAAAACCCAACTGAAAGCCACTAGAAAGTTTACACGAAGCAGGTGCAGTTTGAGGCTAAAAGCTACATGTTTGGAGTCATGGAGATGGACATGGCCAATGGTCTTGAAAAGAGTGGGAGGAAAACATTAGGAATGTGAGAGGCCATTAGAGGTGGAAGAGATCTAAAACTTGATGAGCAACGGTAGGATGCGATTCACGTCAAAATGGAACTCTTTCAGATTCGGTCTCTTGATTTTCAGCCTAGGAAGGAATGTTCAATCCATTGTTAAGAGGAGGACTCGTAATTTGGAAGAGAGCAGGAATATCAATTCCTTCAGAATGGGGATTCAAGATTCAACGCACCCCTACCAAATGAAATAGGTGTCGGACCAGAATCATGATTCCCTTCTAAGTCTGACACTTTTCAGAAAACATGGCCTTAGATTACCCAAATAATTTCATGCCATGAACACCACAATGAAGTTGATAGCGTCTATCAAATAAATGAAAAAAATATTGTGTGAGGCTATGAAAACCCCTCATCTTACTTTCTAATAGATTGATGTATGATGCCAAAGAGAGTATTTTTCTCCATATACCTCCATTATAATCTCAGGATCTCAATAAATTCCTCTTTCATCCACAGAATATCCCATTTCAAAAACCCAAATCAGCAACTATACAGAGACAATTCTGGTCAGTCTGCTTGTCTATGTCAGGTTCTGACAATGAACCGATGAGAACTCAAAAGATATAAAGATGGAGTCACCCTAAAATTGTTACTGTTACTAGTCCAATTTCAGTACTATAAAGCTTGTTTCCATCATCTTGCTAAATGTATATACTATGTAAAAATGGTTTATAAATTGTCAAAGAAAATACACAAGCTCAGCACCTAAGCATGTGGCAGGTATGGGGAGGAAAGAGCCCTACAAATTTTAAGCTTGTAAAAATGTTAAAACTACTCCTCCAATTCCAGTACCACGAAAAGCTCGTTTTCATCATCTAGCAAAACATTGATAGTATGTAAAAATGGCTTATCCATTGACAAAGAAGATACACTAGCTCAGCAACTACGGATATGACAAGCATGGGGAGTAAAAAGCCCTACAAATTTGAGTGAAACCCACGTTCCAAATGTTGCAAATGCATTTCGATCTCCAATAAATATCACTCTCAACCCAACCCCCCCCCCCCCAAAAAAAAAGAAAAAAAAAATGGAAAACGTAAGCAGGCACTACTTATACCAAAAAGATTCTAAAACACATATAAAGAAACTGAAATGATTCTGAGCATATCTCAACAAATGACAACCCATGGTATCTTGATGCGGAGAAATTACTGAAGCCTGCACCCCTAATTAGCTTGCCAAGGAAAGCATGAGCACAAAATCAAAAAAACCATCAGACTCTTTCATGAGATCTCAAAAATCCCAAGCAGTTTACTAAGGTCCATTCTTCATATTTCCTGCTCTTTCTTCAACCGCTACAAAATCTTGCGCCACAAGAAGAAGAAAAAATTTCTCACATCCGCTCCTTTTAACCAAATGAAACAAAAAGTTTTTCCACTCCAACAAGAAATGGTTCAAGAAGCAAAGTCAAGCATAATCCAGATATCAGGTCCAAAAGTAAATATTGTTCCTCAACCTCTTCCAGCAACATACTAAGAAAAAGACGATGCTCAATAATCCTAAGTGAGCTCCGACTTACAAATGGCCACTCAAGAGCCAACATTTTATCATCTCAAAATTAATCATGCAGAATAAAATCAGTACTTACGCTTCAAAACTTATGACGAGACCGATAATGTGGCTAAGGAGCTAATAAAACAAGAGAATTGGCTTCTACTCCAAACCAACATCACAATTAGCTTTATTGTTGATATTTAGGGAAATTGAACTTTTTAGCATTACAAAAAATGATGTGAAGAAAGAAAACTCTCAACAGAATCCTAGAGGAAGCTAATTGTTGTTTAATGAGAAAGTACCAGGTGTAACTGGTGCAAGGTTCACAGTGTGACAGCAGGAGCATCTCACACTGGATGCCCCACGAGTGTACATAAGCAGTGTCCTGCAACCTCCACATATAAGCTGGGCCATATCTGAACCTGCAAAGGCTATGTGGAAATGTAGTCAGCCAAACACAACCACATAGAGAATCTAATGAAATCCTATAGAGACTTGAGAGTTAAATGTCATAAAGGCATTTTCATAAGCACATTAACACAAGTCATGGGACAAATGGGAACACCACTACAACAATTATATAGGTTCTATATGCAACCAAGCAGAAAAAAGTTCAGTTTCAGTTGCAGAAAGTGTTATTCAAGATTTCAAAAATGATGTCCCGGAAAAATAAAGATAATCAGTCTCACCATCCAAACTCGTGGTCTGTTACGTCTAGTATGTCTCTCAAACCACCAGGAGCTTTGGCTTTTACTCAATACTATAAGTGATGAAGACAAAATAGGATGCTAGGGTGGACTACGACAATCTTTAAAGGTGTAGTAGACTGAAAAGAAAAACACACAATGGGAGGTTGAAAAAGGTTGCAGAAATCACAAAGGTAATATAGAATAACATTGGAGAAGGATGTCGCAGACCATTCACAAGGAGATTGGCCATGTTTATGAAAAACAAAACATAGGTATGTGCTGATGCAATAAATACTAATTAAAACATCAAAGGAGTATGCTGGAGACGATATAGATCACGAAAGTTACCAGGAGGAGGAACAGAGGTTATTGTGCTACATAATGCACAGCAAACATTTGGAGCCCCTCTTGGATAAAGAAGAAGGCTTCGACAGCCACTGCAGACAAGCTGACTCTGCATAGCTGCAAAGTTGAGGATCCAGGATTGCATATAAGTAAGCATTAGAAGCTTCTAAACAATTTCAAGATGCATCCATGTGATTTTATGACAGCAACTGCCTTGCCACTATCGTTGTAGGTCAGGAAATCAATAAGGAATGGCCCTCAACTTCCCAAACTTTACACTTTATGCATAATAGAAATGAACTTCATCCACACATATATGAAACATCATAATTCCTACTGAAAGAAAACCTACAGAAGAAGAAGAAGAAGAAGAAGAAGAAGAAGCGCAGACATATATAAGGACACAGGAGGAAAGAAGCAAAATCTTCTCATACGCCATTAGTTTCCTAAGTCAAAAGGCCAAGTTTCTTTCACGCTTAACACCAACAACTACAACCATCTGAGTAAAGCAGACACTGTCCTTAGGTGATGATCCTGAGGTACAAACAATGATGGGGTAAAAACCACAATTTGGCCAGAAAAAGGATAGAGATACGTTCATCTCGCATCATCAGAGCAAGTCACGAAATAGTCATTTGGTTTGTTTCAATAAGTGACTGAGAAATTAAACACTCTTGGAAGGGGCGGCTAAAAACCGCCGGCAAAGACAAGCATACTATGAATCACAATGCAGCAATTTTCATGTCCTATGCTTGGTTATACTCATAGTCCCATATCTTCGTTAGCTAGTTCGTCCAGGAATCAGATCAGAGTTGACCAATTCAAACGATATTTTTATTAATGTTTCCTACCACGCCGTGCTTAGCCCAGCAAAACCCACAACCAATTGGCCCTCCTTTGACATGAACTACAATTAGCGGGCCAACAGAGGCCGCACCGATCACTGCCTTCCTCCGCAACCTCCACCGGCTGTGATCGCGGCAAGATCCGAATTCGCGCCCATAGCGGCCCATACAGGCCGCTGCAGCCGCCGTCGCGATCGCCTCTATACCTTCGAACCATGAAGATAAACATCACGGGAATATGAACCCCAATTCCAAAGGCTCACGCAAGGAACCTCGACGGCCTTCCCCATAAACGACTCACCCCAAAAACCCAAACGACTCTTCAGCCTTTTCGTAAGCGGCAATTCCAAAATCCCACACGAATCCCCCCCGCCCCCCCTCCCTTTCCCAATAACCATCCAAGGAATCTCCAACTAGATTTCAACATTGGAATCGACAAATCAGACCGACCATCTCGGGGGCTTACCTGTCGATACGATTCGTCGCCTCGAGTCTCAGCGACCCAGCCTCCGAATCGGGGGGTGGTGGACGCTCCCGGACGCGGACGGCGGCGGAGGTCGCCGGAGAGGGGGCAACCGGAGACGGCGGTTGCCGGCGGCGGGGGCGGTGGTTGGCCTCTGAATCGGGGGGCGCTCCGTTGGGCCAGATCGCGCCTCTGGTGTTCGCCTTGCGCGTTTTGGTTTTGTCGCTCGATGGATTGTTGTTGTTGTCGTTGTTGTTGTTGGACTTGGACAATGGAGTCGAAGGAAACCGGAGGTTTTTGTTTTTTGTTTTAATTAATTATTTTTTGGTTGAATAAATTATTTATTTATTTTTGGTAAAAAATAAATCATTTATTTTGCAATTGGTGGTTTTTGGGATTTTTCTGGTGGGCTATGTGTTGGGTTAGCATTGCCGGTTCGGTTCAGTTCGGGTTCGAGCTTACTAGCTTTCGAAAGTTTGAACTCAACTTGATAATTGCTCCAAGTCGGGCTCGCCCGATTCTCGATCGAGCTTCAGCTCGAGCCACTCGGGTCGTCTTATCAAATTTGAGTTCGTCAATACTTGGCTTGAGAGATTGCCAGCGTAATCTAAATTTTTGTTCTTATTTTTATTAAAAAAAAAGAATATTTAAAGAACGTAAAACATAAACACATAATTCTTCAATTTAGGTAGTTCAGCCACAAATGTACAAATTCGATCGAGTTCCTTTTATAAGTTCATCTCCATTGAGCCGAATTGAGATTGAGTATGTTGATTTTTATGTTCAAGCCGGGCTCCGGCGGAAACTTTAATGCTCAAGTCAAGTTTCGAGTATCGAGTGTGTGAGTCGAGTTGAGCTCGAATTGGGCATAGTTGTAGCTCAACTTGACTTAGATTACACTATTAAACCATTCTAATATAAAATTTAGCCTGGAACGATATCAGATGGGCCGAAATGATAACCATTTCTCCAATTATCATTTGCTAAAAATCATAAGAAAAGGACAAAATCACAATTAGCATTTTAAAAAAATACACGATAAAGCTAAGTTATTAACTATGTACTCAAAGATAAATTGTACCTAATTTAAGCAACCAAATTATAAAATAAAGTGTAAGTTTTGAATATAAATTAAATGGACAAACCACGTTGTCAAGCCAACAATCTAAACAAGTTAATCTTCAAACATGAATCAAAAGTATATGAGCCAAGAAAAGATATGAGCCATACATCAAGTCATCGTATGGAAGAAATCAACACTATGGTCAACCGTATATTTGAAACAAAATTAAATCAAATTTTATTACAGAAAATAAGTTAAGATTAGCCTCCATTCGTTTCGCGAAAAATGTGACTTTCTGGAAAATATTTTCTGAAAAGTCATTTTTTAGGAAAATATTTTCTAAAAATTATTTTTCGTTGTTTGGCTGAGACCTAAAAAAGAATTGGAAAATATTTTCCACCATTCGATATCCGATTTGATTTTCTATGGAAGATTACCAAAAAAATTGAATTTTTAATTATTTTTATTTTTAAATTAATTTTCTTTTCTTTTTCTTTTTTTTTGGTTTTCTTCCTTGGCCGGTCGCCGGTCACAACAACTACCGGCGACCGTTAATAGGCAAACTCGAGCCTCGCCTCAAGCCGGCCTCACCCAGCTTGCCCAAGTCCAATTGGGTTCAAGCGTAAAGCGGCTTGCGAACTTAATCAACTACCTTATTTTTATGTAACTTTTTTCTGTGTTGGTGACAAACAATTTTATATATTATAATATTATAATATTTCTTTTTATTATTTATATAAGTTGAGAATTGTGAATGAAGATAAAAATAATATTATGTTCATTGACTAGTGAATAGTACACAAGCTTATTTATAGGCATTACATAATGACTATCTAAAGTAACAAATCATGGAAGATATACAGAATCACATAATAATATACAGAATCACAAAATATCACAAATATATATCAGTGAGACAAGCTTCCCCCAAAACTTTTCTAGACAAGAGGCAGAGATTAAAAGAGTTCATGTAACATTTATGATATGCCTATGTTTATGTTCCACGTAGCCATTTTGTTCGGAAGTTCCTAGACATGAATGATGAATAAGAGTACCTTGTTGGGAGAGACATTTAAGAAATTTTGCATCTCGATATTCCATGGCATTATAAGTATGAAAAACCTTGATGTCTTTTGAAAAAATTGTGTTTTTATCATTACAACAAAATCACGGTAGATATGAGCAAGCTTTCATAAGATAAAGCCAGGTATAACGAGAGCAAATATCAACAAAAATGACAAAATAGCAAGAGCCTAGGTGTTGGAGAAGGTCCCCAGATGCTAGAGTGAATTAAATCAAAGGAAGCATGAAAAATAGATTCACTAAGATCAAATGGTAAGGCATGATGTTTTCCTAATTGACAAGGTAAACAATCAAAATGTTTATCAACAACAGAGCTTAAATGACTACTTGAAATCAAAGATTTTAATCTAGAAGAAGAAGGATGACCTAACCGAGAAAGCCAAGTTTCAGATGACATTGTAATAGTACAACCAACAAAAGAGTCGATAATATCTAAGGAAACAAGCTCAAATAGAGTCGATAATATCTAAGGAAACAAGCTCAAATAGGTGTCCCACTCTACGGCCAGCATCAATGATCTGCCCCGTTTGTGGATCCTGCACATGACAATCGTGAAAAGAGAAGTGAACATCAAAGCCAAGTTCACATATTTATCCAATTGAAATTAATTTAGAAAGAGTTGAGGAACTATAAAAGTGTTAAGTAAGGATAAGGTAGATGTGGAAATGTGTCCTGTACGTATGGCTGACTTGCATTAGAGAATTGTCAACTATTTGAATAGTAGGTGCATGAAAGGAAGGATTTTTACTTAAACAAATTAGAATTTGATGTGATATGATTGCAGCAAACGGAATCAAAATACCATGAATCGGAATTAGACATAGCAAGAGAAATAGAGAAGCTAAAAGTACCAGATTCTCGAAGAATGGAATGGAAATCCTCTAGTGAGAAACTGACCAACAGTCCAATGGGAGAAGTATCTATAGCAGTAGCATTGGCAAATGGATGTGCGTATGAACCTCGGCTTCGGAGTTGATTGTTTGGCCTAGTAGGTTGCTTACATCGTTATCGATATAAATGGGATGCCATATGAACATGTTGGTAACAATGCTTACAAAATAAATCCATTATATGCACTTTACCTTGTTAAAAACAATAGTTTGAACAATAAATGTGAGGAAACAGTACCTAGAGAGCAAATAAGGAGAAAATAAGCCTAAAAAATGAACTCAGCGTGTCGAAATACTTTAGGAACCGGTCATAAATCACCAAGAACCGGTCAGGAAACGGTCAGAAATGTGACGGAAACGGTCCAACTGATCCGATTGAACCGTCAATGGTCAACTGTCAAAGGTGACGTGTCAAATGACGTCAGTAGAGCAGAGGCGACGTGGCGATGACGTCAGTAGAACGGAGACACGTGGCGCGTGCAGGCGCATGTTGCTGTGGTGGCGAGTGGAACTCACGCGCAGATCCTTCTAGAGGCGCGTCAGGTGGTTTTTGGCGGTGAGACTTCACGAACTGGCTCGGCGGAGGATGGCGAGTCTTGGGTTTGTGTTTGTTTTTTGAAACACGCGGAGGAAGGCGTACAAATCACAAAGGAACAATGCCTCAGACTTATCGCCCTCAGACTCTGAAATACCGAAATTTCTGTTGGCAGAAACTGGACGCCGCCGCACACACCACCACGCGTGTCCGGTGGTTTTTGGCGGTGAGACTTCATGAGCAATGGAATTATGTTGAACAGTGACTAAAAGCTTCGTTCTTGGCGGAGAATCGATAGAGACGTTGTCGGTGTGGGGCTTGATATGCACGCCTCAGATAACGCTGGCTCTCATACCAAGTTAAGAATTGTGAATAAAGAGAAAAAATAATGTTCTGCTCATTGACAAGTGAATTATACACGAGTCTATTTATAGGCTTTACATAACGACTATCTAAAGTAACAAATCAAGGAAAATATACAGAACTACATAATAATATACGTAATCACGTAATATCACAAATACATATCTTTAACAATTTATATTCTCACCTCTTTTACATATTTTATGAGTTCAACTATTTCGAGTTGAGTAAAGTTCTTTTTTTTTTGGGCCAGAGAGTCGAGTTCGATTGAGCGAGGAAACGAGTCGATCTCGAGCATGTCAGAGTTCTCTTGGTTGTGTCGGGCTCGAGCCCAAAAGGACCTCGAGGGCAAAACGGTCATTCGAAAAATCCAGCGCCGTTCAAAAAAAAAAAACCACTCGGAATTTCATTCGCCACAAGCAACTCTTCCGAAGCCACCGACCGGCAAGGAAATCCGCCACGTCACCGATCCGCGTTTCGCCCCCCCGGCGAAAGCGCAGAGCCCCTCGCCCGCCTCCACCGCCGTCCGTCTCACGAGCCCATCTACGGTCCGCGATCTCCCAAATCCCGCGACGCGGATCGCCGCTCCCGTCCGTCGATGGCTCCCGATCCAACGGCCAACAACCCAGCTCGAGAAACACACACACCAAAAAAGAAAAGGGAAAAAAAAGAAATAAACAACAACTCGAAATTTTCCCGGATTTTTCCCCCCGCCCTATAAAAAACACGCTTCGCAGCGACACGAAGCAGGAACAGTTTTTTCCCGGATTTTCTCCAACGAAATTTTCCCCTCGCTTTCTCGAGAGAAAAAGGAGCAGAAGGATGTCGGGGCGCGGGAAGGGAGGGAAGGGGCTGGGGAAGGGCGGGGCGAAGCGCCACCGCAAGGTCCTCCGGGACAACATCCAGGGCATCACGAAGCCGGCCATCCGCCGCCTCGCCCGCCGCGGCGGCGTCAAGCGCATCAGCGGCCTCATCTACGAGGAGACCCGGGGGGTCCTCAAGATCTTCCTCGAGAACGTCATCCGCGACGCCGTCACCTACACTGAGCACGCCCGCCGCAAGACCGTCACCGCCATGGACGTCGTCTACGCCCTCAAGAGGCAGGGCAGGACCCTGTACGGCTTCGGCGGCTGATCCCCGATCTGCTTTAGCTAGGGTTCCGGCTACACGAGAAGCGTGGGGGGTTTTTTTGTATATGGAAGCGTAGGGGTTTCTGCCTTGGTTGTGTTTTAGTTGGTTTTTAGCTTGGTGGGTCTCTCTTGTGAAGCGAGATTGGGCGAGAAACAAGTGGATTTGGTGCTCCTTTCTCTCGTGTAGATCGTGTTTCTTTCGATTTTCAGTGGAATTTAATGAAATTAGTTTCCCAATCTCTCGACCCATTTCGTTTCGATGCATTTCGGTTTCTTCTTGGTGGTAAAAATTTGATCTTTGATGGTGTTTTATTAGGATCCGGGGGTTGAAAATTCGAACTGAAGAAGGGGGGTTGGGTCAAGATTCTGGAGACGTGCTTTGTTTGAATGGCGGCAGTAGAAAAAAAAAGGGGTTGGTTCGGGGAGACGCGCGAAAAGAGCGAAGACGTGCTCGTCCCAGCTAAAATTGATTTTGGTTAAAAATTGATTCGGGTCAAGAGCATTGGTTAAACGGTGTTTTACTCCACTTTCCACGTTGAATTGAGAGATATTTCGAGCTCAAAAAGGTTTCGAGTCTTATATGGTTTTTGGTGCAATTTGAGCTTGAGCTATACGGGTTTTTACGGATTTGGTGAAACAAGTCACAATTTGAACTGCTCAAAGTGCAAGCAACCCGACCCCCCAAAAAAAAACACAAAAAAGTGCAAGCAAAAATCTCAAATGTTATGGAGGGTAGAATTCGAATGACAAAAATCTCAATCGCCGGTTTGGTTTGGTTTGGTTTCGGGTAGGCTTCATTTTCGGTTTTAAAAATTGGGAATCGGCTGCGACAAGGTAAGCATCGGTCCCAAAACGGGCCTGCCTATCAACTGGGGTTCGGACAATATTTGGGGTTAGGCTGGAACTGAGCCCAATTGGATGTTAATAGAGTTTTTGGCAGAGTCTGGACTTAGCCCAATTCAAGAAAGCAGCATGCTTGCATAATGTATGGCTCTTAAGGAGTGATCTAGAGACTTTTTAATTACGAATAAAGCGATAGGACGGTACGAGATAACTAGGGACACATTTAAAGTTGCACGTTCCTTAACGCGAAATGCTAGCATATATATATATTTTTTATATCATAAGGAAGTAAGATGAGCATATGAAAGTAGGGGTGAGCGGTTCTCGATCCGGTCCGGTCCAACCCAAGAATCGGGAACCGGACCGAGAGGATCGGTTCTCAATTTCTAGGACTGGGGTTCGGACCGAATAGTCTTGGGACCGTGGACCGGACCGGACCGATAGTCCGATCCGGTTCCAATGGGACGAATCACTTATTGGTAAATGCAAGAGAGAATTGGGGAAATTAGATTAGGCTTTCTATTTTTTTCAAAAATTTTAAAAAGTAAATAAAAAAATATAAAAAAATTTAGAAAAAAATATATATTTATCGGTCCGGTTCCCACTGTAGAACCGAGAACCGGTTCCACTTTTAGGAATCGGGAACTAGACCGATATTCCCAAGAACCGGACCAAATCGGTCGGTCCGGTCTCAATTTGGGCGGTCCATCTTGCTCACCCCTATATGAAAGCGCCAAGACATCCCATGTTAGTGTATCCATAAAATGGTAATGTTGAGCTCCTTGCTGTCGAAGAAGCCATGAATTCATTGATGGGAACGAGAGATTTGGAGGAGGGGCCTCTAGAGTTGACGGCCCCTCCTTGACGATGATGGCTAGATCTCGGTGAGGTTTTCGATCGAAGCGGGCACGATCCAGTAAATGAGATAGACGATGGAGGGCAGAGTTATCCTCGTTCATGGAGGTGGATCTTGCTCGTACGATAAGGCATTACCGTGCGATACGACTCCACGGTCCACATCTTTGCTCATTGAAGGAAGTTTGAGGAAATGGATTTTGGGGTACCAAATAACCTCAACTGGACTTTGGAATTGAACCTTGAGCAACTTTTTAGAATTAGTATAATAGTTATAGGTTTGTCATTCTTTTCGGATCAAAAGTTATTACCCGTTAATCGAAGGATGCGTGATCTCTATTTTTCGAATTCGCCTTTCGAACTTCTACCTGTCTGGGAACCTTAGGAACTCAGCAGCAAAAACCCGTATGTGACACAACTCAATTACACCATTGAAAGAGAGATTGGTCCATTGAATCTTGCTTCGGTTCCGGATTTGAAAAGAAAGATGGCACCTAATCAATAGCCTCCGACTTTGCTTCTCCTAACCGAGTCGGTATCCCTTGAGCACATTTAGTTTCCCGTGATATGTCGTTTTGTGCGATAAGCACATAGAATCCACATCAAGCGAGGCTCGGAAGGAAATAGACACTATGCAATGAGCTCTATTCCGCTATGAGCCCTCCATGTCAAAAACCTCGCTCTAATCTATCCTAATTTATAAGATAGAGTCACCAAAATTCCTGCCATCAATAGATATAGTTTCTTTTGGAGCATGTTATGTAGTATTTTATTATGCTTATGATTAATAACAAAGTAAGTAATCTGCAATGAAAAATTTAGGATTGAATTGGCCATCATATAATAGGTTTATGACTTTTCGGACAATTATCCCTTAAAGGAAGGTTAGGACACGGATTGAGGCAAGAAGTAACCTCAAGCAGGTCCCTGAATTGGAGTTTTGAATCGACCCTTGAACAAGTTTCTTAAATTAGTATCATAATGATAAGCTTGTCATTCTTTTCGGATAAGGAGTTAAGACCTATTAATCGAAGGATGCGCAATCTCTATTTTCGAAATTCTCCTTCTCAACTTCTACCCCTCCGAAAACACGTTAGAAACTCATTGGAAAACCCACAAGTGACAACTCAATAACACCACTGAAAGAGAAATTATTTCATTGTATCTTGCTTTGGTTTCGGATTCGAAAACGAAGATGGCACCTAATCATAAGCCTCCAACTTACTTCTCCATACACCAAATTGGCATTCATCGAGCAAGTTTAATTTCCCGCGATACGTCGTTTCGTGCGATGAGAACACGGGATCCACATCGAGCTCCTCGAAGAGATTAAGGCTAGGAAGAAACAGGAGCCTCTCCAACGAGCTCAACTCCGCTTTGAGCCTTCCAAGTTCAAAACCCTCGCCTTACTCTATCTTAATTTCGAAGATAACGAAGACGGAGTTATTAGGTTTTTGCTGTGTCACCAAAGATAATATAAAATAGCAGGTGAATTCTCTGGAGCCATGCCGACTTTTTATTTTTTTTGGGCTCCTACCAAACATGTAACATATATATTTAATACTATAATGATTAAGACCTTTGCAACAAGGTTGATACTTGTATTCAATTGTTATTTTAAGTGCATTAAACAAATTATCCTTGACAAGAAGGTGGTTCTATGATATTGTCATGCATGTGTTATTTGGTTGGGGACTTCGCATATAAATATTCTTTCCACTCTCTTATACTTTTTTTAGGAAAAATTCTACTTCTCGTCATGAATTTCCAAATTAAGTCTTTATACTTTTAATTTATCTAATTAAGTTATTTTACTTTCACCAATTCTCTAATCAAGTCCCCCTACCAACGTCGCAATAGGACGCGGATAGATTTTTTCCGATGTGGAAGTCCACGTGAATATCAATGTTGAGAGATTTTATTCACATCATATTCCGACGTTGTCTATATTGCCTCAATTTTTCCACCCACATCCACGTGGGAATCGGCATGCTTTTTTCGTACCATAGTTTGGTGTCGTTCGACAACCTCGTTAGTTGAATTTGATTAGATGGAATTTGGTGTCGAAGACACTTGATTAGAAAATTTGCGAAAATAAAAAAACCGGATTAGACAAGTTAAAAGTGCATGGACTTCATTTGAAAACATATGCAACTACAAGGACAAAAAGCAGAGTTTCCTGCTTCTAATTTGAAAAACACCAATTGTATATTGAGCTATGCCAGGTGTAATCAAACTGATAACTAAATCGATATACTTTTCTAGAGTAGCAGAACATCTGTTGCCTTTGATTGAACATGCACAACTTCCTTTTCTAATATGAACCGCCATATTATAGCTGCATTTCATCCATTTATTGCAACGTACCAATCAAAAGGAACACAACCATCTATACAATTACCAGGAGATATGTAAGGAAAATAAACAACTTTTGACAGATCTTGAAGAGCAAAAATGATGAACACAATGGTCCTTTGACCGGAAAATTTTCCTTAATCGTATATCTTTTCACAAATAACACAATGATCTTCGATCAATCTTCCTATGACACTTCCCTCTTCAATCTTCAATCGCCTACTTTGCTTATTCCATAGATGCACCCCATATGTCCCCCCACTTAACTGCGTTATCTTCGCCTCCACCCATTTCGCTTCGGCCCGAGTCTGCGGCCACCTGAACAGACCTCCGATCCTCGTCCAATCCACCGGATAAAAAGCCATCGGCGGCAAAACCTTAAATTCGAAGCCCCCTTTCCCATTGACTTTCTCAACCACTCTAGACACCAAATAAGGTCCATTGTGTCCCCATTTGTTACCGTCGAAGGTCGAGGCGAACTCCATCATGAACTTAAGCAAGAGCGGGTGGTTCTTGTCAAACACCATCACCGCATTGTTTAATCTTGTCCATCTCCTCGATACCGCATCCACACTTTGAGCACCGATCGAGTTTCGCAACCCCGCAAAGTCCTTCAGTACTATGACGTCAGTATCTAGATACACACCACCGTATTTGAACAAGATGGCAATTCTTATCAAGTTCGAGAGATTTTGAGCTAATGGAATCTCACCCGGATCCTTCGTTCCGGCCTTCATTTCGTCGAACCAGGCCTTGGCCGGTGTGTTTTTGAACAAGAAGGGCAAATCCGGAGTTACTGCAATCACCTTGAAGCCGTGACCAAGAACGGGCTTGAATTTCTTAAACCCTAGTTTGGAATCCATGGTTCTTGATATGATCACTAAACAACCATATGGGTTTGACTTGAAGAGGCTCTCCAAGGCCAAGAACTCTCTCCTCCCGAACGACCTCGCCGGCGAGATCCACGTCATGAAGAACTGTACCGAGCAATTATTCTTCCGGCCAAAGAAACCCGTCACGCGAACATGAAATGGCCGTGTCAAGTTGTTTGACTGGAATATATCGAATTCCGGCAAGACTTTCCGGAACCATGAGACTCTCTCTTCTTCTGTGACATTAATAGGAGGAACTAGAGGTCTTATATTCTCGTACTCGTCGTCGTCTACTTTGACTTCTTGAATTTCAATAACCTCTTCATGCACGGAACGAAGTTGCAAGTGCTTGAACGTTGACTCAAGAATTCTTGCTTCTGTCTCGTGAGTTGCTCCACGAATTAATCGAGGAGTTTCTCCATTGGAACTCAAAGAACGTAGAGAATTACTTGAAAAGACAAAACTATCTTCATAAAGAGTGACCAAAGTAGCTCCAAAGGCCAATGCAGAGAAAACAAGTGATCTTGCTCTAGCCCGAAGAAGGACCCGACAACAGTTTAGCATTCTCTTAGCAATTCTTTGCAGTGTCATGAAGATTTGAGGGCAGAGAGAGAGAGAGAGAGAGAGAGAGAGAGAGAGAGAGAGAGAGAGAGAGGTAGGTCTGATAGTAGGAGTTGCTCATCACATGGTTGTTTAAAAAAATAATGGTTTGATTATCTGGCTTAAATAGGCCAAATGGCTCGTGAACCCTAGGGGCTTTAGAAAATTGATAATAACTAATTGCACCTTTTTCATAAAAAAATGATTATGGATGATAAAGATGAGATGCCAAAGATGCTGAGAAAAAACTTATTACGTGATTTTGCACCAATAGGTCAAACTTAAAAGAGTGATGCTACCTACGTAACAGGGTGTCAAAAATACCCGACCTGAACCGATCCAACTAGAAACTTTCGAGCCTTTTTGGGTCGGGTATCTCTCCAGTTCAAAAAATGTGTTTTAAAAACGGGCATGACAATGGTTCGGTTCGGGTCATAGACCCGAACCGAACCAAAACATATTTAAAACCCTTTGTCGTCACTCTTCTTCTACAGAATTTGACGTCCGCTTCCCTCTGAATTTCTCCTCCTCGTCTGCAACTCCATCACCATCTCGATCTCCCACTTTGTTGCACCACCGCTCCTAGGGATGAGCATGGTTTCAGAGTATAACTTGAGACCTGAGAACCGGACTGGTGGGAATCTGTCCGATTCCGGTTATAAGACATGCAGAGTAGGTTCTAGGTTCCAAAAATAAAGGAACCTTTCGACAGGTAGGTTTCAAGTGTTAGGTAGGTGGAACCTAAAACTTGGAACTTGGAATCTAGAACCTGGAACAAGTTTTTGTGTTTTTCTTGGTCTATATCTTCGCGCAATCTTGCGCAATCCTACGCTATTCCATTGCGTTTGATGATGAGTGTATAATTTGGAACTACTAATATGACTTTCGATTTTATGAAAGAGACTTTTATTTTATTAATGTTACATATTTTTTGTGTGTCTAAATATAAGTTGTGGTCAGTATATTGTAGAAGCAAATGGTGGTCAGAAAAGGTGATGTTTAACTGCAATTGTTCAATTAATAATACATGTGGAACTTGAGTAGACCTTGGATGTGTGACAAGGTAGGTTTCAAGTTCCAGGGTATGCATGTTAGGTTCTATATTCTAAAAAATGAAGAATTTGTTCAACAGGTAGGTTTCTAATGGAACCTATACGGAATTTGGAACCGCTCACCTCTAACTGCTCCTCCATCCTTCACACGATATCGTCTCCCCTCTATGTCTCTCGTCCCCATCTGTAGTGACCTTGAACGCGTCTTTGTCTACTCGCGCACACCATGCACAGCACGACCAGAGTCAAAGACAAGGCGACGACAACGAGCCGAGATCTTATGCTCGCCTCCGGTGGAGCTCCACGGAGATCTAGGGGTTGACTCGGCCTTGAATCTAGGTCACGATTGGGTGGGATTTAGGCTGCTCAATTGTGGCCATTGAGCTCAGAGGTGGGCATCGGGTCGTCGGCAACATTGGGGCCGAAGGACAACCGTTGCGGCATGACTGGAAACTGTAAAATTTTTGGATTCGAAATATGGTTGGGATAATTTTGGTTTGAAGTGATATGCAAATCACTCATGCTCAAAATCTTGCCCAAATCTTGTCAACAAGGACAAGAGGAAAGACGACAGATAAAGAGTATTGCTCACTTTACAACTCAAGATGTTATCTCAAACCATTGCCATGGAGGATTTCAAAGCATTTCTAGTCTATGAGAAGGAAGGAACGAAGGAATGGATCCCCCCCAAAAAAAGGAGGAGAATCGAATAACGGCACGGCCCAACCCGTTTTCGGTTCGGTTCATATTCGGGTTGGGTTTTGGTTTGGGACATAATAGACACACAGTTCACACGGTTTAGTTTCGTTTGGATCGGGTATCATGGAAACCTAACATCTGAACCAAACTATTGACACCCCCTACTACTTATGACCTTCAATTTCATATTCTTAAAATCAGAATAGTGGTCCGTACATATCGATCGATTGAGAGAAATAATGCCAAATTCCAGAAATGACAAGCATACTCATGTCATATTGCACTCACAATTGATCAATAAAAATCAATTTAATTTTCGCTTTATTGCCGACTTTAATACTAGTACTTGACATAAAGAGCGTTCGCAAAATTGATTTAAAAAAACACAGCATGTTGTCCTTGAATGTTCGTATATGTTCCGATTATTTCAAAAACGAATACGTTGGGGTACTAAATTTGTACTAGAACTTCTTTAATTACGTCTATGTCAACTTCCGTGGGATATCTAGGGTAGAGGTATGCATCGGTCCCAGTCACCAACCTAGAAATCAAATTGGACCGGACCAAATTGATCGTTTTGGTTAATGGTTAGAACCTGAGGGGACCGGTTCGGTTTTTGGTTTCTGACAGGGAACCGGACCGATGAACTGACCAAGACTTCTTGATTTTTTTTTATTTTTATTCTTAAATAAACCCTAATTGGTAAATTATTTTTTTCTTTTAATATTAGAAAACGGTCACTTGTAGGGAATAAAAAAAACCAAAAAAAGACGGAAAAAATGACCATTTTTGGTACCAACCCTGAAACGGTTCAGTCTGGTCCGGTTCCCTATTTTACAATCAGGGAACCGAGCCTATATATAGATTTTATGAAATGATTAACTAAGGTGATGTGTCAAATATGCGTAACCAAATGGAGATATGGAGAATCTCTTACATATACGCATCATAGTAAGAGATATGAAAAATCAAAGAAAAATATCCAAGATATCTCCAACATGGTTAAAGCTCAATAATGCAGATTATTGGATCTACCCCAATATGCTGATATACTAATCTATAGGAGGAACACTTTTAAGCTTTAATTAATTGCACCTTGGTCACAAAAGATGCTGCAATTATCACCAATTTGCCTTGTTCCCCGCTTGACAAGTGTGTCACTCTCACATACCCGAAAAGATATGTCCCACTTCTCAATGAGATCTTTTACATGATTGGCCTCCAAGTAAATTAAAGAGAAAAAAAATATAGTTTCTTATTAATTACATCAATTGGCCCTTCTTAATATTAAGCACATCGATTGATTTAATCACCACTTTTGTCTAAAATAATCTTGGGATTAGAGGATAATGTCTCGCCGACAGTGCATCGCCATGCATTTTTGCAGGCCCGACCATATCTTGTCTTCACTCCTATCGCCCTCCGAAACAATTCGCAAATCTCATGTGTGGACAAACCTTAGATTTAATTTAATTAGCCAAGACAAAGTAGGCCAGAATCATTTTATTTGCACGTAATCAATTTGAGAAACATTCAAAGCGCAGCCGTCTCAGTTCGACAATGTGGTGGAACCTGAATTTGAAAGGAAAAATGACGCCATGGTGATGCAATTTCCTCTAGGTGCTCTCGAAGGGCCACAGGACGGTCTGTCGGATCAAGGTTTTGGTACTTTGTGATTGACTAGATAGGCGTTCGCGGGATCCTTTGAGAGCACTTCGATAATTGCTTCTCTTCTTATGGTGTGTTTGACGGGGGAGAAGAACACTAGAAGTGCCAAAACTTATGTACGGCGCTCACTTTAGTGTCAAAAGTTTGTTTAGGATCACTTAAGTGTCACCTTTTTGAAAAAACGATCACTTAAGTGCCAATTCCGATTTGGGTTGCCGAAAATCTGACGTGGCCATATTTTATTAATTTCTCAGTCCTACGTGGGACGTCGGCGCTGACGAGGACAATATTTAATAATATTTTAATTATTTTAAATTTTTTTCTGATTTTTTTTTTCTGTTTTTTCTTTTCTTTCATCTTCTTCGTTTGGCCGGTCACCGGACACTGGCCACCGGCCATGGCCGGCCGCCTGGCCTCGCCCGGACGAGGCCGCCGTCGCCCGCCACGGGCGACGCGAGGCGCCGTCGCCCGCCGGCCCGCCGTGGCCTGGGCGAGGGCCGGCCTCGCCGGATCTGGCGAGGCCCGGCCCTCGCCGGTGGTCGCCCGGGCCACGGCGACCCTCGGGCGACCGCCGGCGAGGGCCGCCGCCCAGCGGGCGAGGCCGGCCCTCGCCAAATCTGCGGGGCCGGTCCTCGCCCAGGCCACGGCGGCCTCGCCGGCGGTCGCCGGGGAAGGCGACCCCGGCGAGGCGGGCGGCCGGCCATGGCCGGTGGCCGATGTCTGGTCACCGGCCAAATGAAGAAGAAGAAGAAAAAAAAGAAAAAAAGAAAAGAAGGAAAAAACAGAAAAAAAAAATCAAAAAAAAAATCAAAATTCAAAATTTACATGTGGAAATGCCACGTAGGACTGAGAAATTCAAAATATACATGTGGAAATGCCACGTAGATTAAAATTTTAATTAAAAAAGTCACGTATTAATTTGGCCGGAATTTCTCGCCATTGGCACTTAAGTGATCGTTTTTCTCCGATTTTGGCACTTAAGTGATCCGAAACAAACTTTTGGCACTAAAGTGAGCGCCGTACACAAGTTTTGGCTCTTCTAGTGTTCTTCTCCCGTTTGATGGTAACAAAAGTTTTTTTTTTTTAACTTTTATTATCATGGTGTGTTTTACTATTTGTATTGATTCTACCGGCACCCGTTTACATCGACATGGATCTTAACATGGCACGGCATGTTCCTTTCGTTAGTTAAAACCAATGTGCAATTTAGCTCTTAATTTGTAGGGTTAATACCACGAAAAATCTCAAACTGGTACACCTGTGATAATTTTACCAAAAATTAATTTTTTGATCACAAAAAATCCCAAACTAATATTTTGATCACTAGAAACCTCAAACCGGTACATTTATGACAAACTTACCCTCCGTTAGTTTCCGTTAAATTGAATTAATACCATAAAAAATCACAAACTGGTGCACTTGTGATAAACGGATGGTAAAACATAAAACTAGCATATCAATCAATTACCGCGTGTCATTTAACAAAGTAATTTGACCGTAAAATTTAAGAAATTTGACTGTAAAATTTAACGGAAACAAACTGAAGGTAAATTTATCACAGATGTACAAGTTTATGATTTTTTATGCTAAAAAAATTAGTTTGGAGTAAAATTGTCACATGTATATCAGTTTAGGGTTTTTCATGGTATTAACCCTAGTTTGTAAGCCAAAAAGTACAAGGTAGCAATAAACTTAATTGCTTAAATGTCGACATTATCCATTAATGTATCGAAATTTTTTTTACGTTTTCGTAATTCTATAAGCAAGTTTTCCAAAATTAAAATACTTAAAATTAAACTTGATTAATATCATCAAATCTTAGATGCTGAATTAAGAACAGTTTCACTTTTCTAAGTTGGGTGTATGTCCTCTAACTCGTTTCAATTTGCGCAAATACAAGAGTCAATTTTTAAATTTGGTTACCACCTCTTAAATTACCATAGTACCTCTCATCTAAGTTAAGTCTAACTTAGCGAAGTAGTTAAGGGAAATGACGATGACTTTTGGCAATTTTGCAATTACAACTCCACAATTTTTGGGACAATTTGAGGTTCGGAAAAAACAGTGCAATCATTCTCGAACTTTTAATTTGTAAAATGTGGTATTTAAACTTTTAGTTTATATTCAATCTAGTCAGTGAGCTAAATGAAAATGTTCGATGTTGTCCTTGAACTTGAATTAATTGAAGGGCAATATTCAACATTTTCATATAATTTAGGACTAAATTGAATATGTACATTCTCGACAAAAAAAAATTGAACATGTACCAAAATTTTAAAGTACTACATCGAACCAATTTAAAATTGAGGGACGATATTACACATTTGGCTAAAATTTAGGGGCCATACTGAATAAACTAAAATTTCAGGAGTCATAATACATATTAAGTTAAACTTCAGATATCATTTGTGTAATTTTCCCGTACTTAAGTTTCGACGATTAGCTCATTACAAACAAATCACGAGATCCGATTGGCTAATCAAAAGATGACACGTGGCGCGTTGAGGTGACGCTAGAGAGGTCCGAAATTTGGCAATCCGGGTCATCACGCAATTGATGAAGCATCCGAGTGGCGGGGACAGTCAACCGAAAAGGTGGCGCTGTCCCGCAGAGGGACCTACGATCGCCTACGCTAAGCCCCACGCTGCGCTCCCTCGAACCCCCACGGCCGATAGGTCCACCCTCGGCTGTCCATGGCCGCGGCCAATCAGGCACCGCAACGTGTCTCCCGGCGGTTCGCGCGGCTCCACCGGATAACATCGGCGCCCGCCCCACCACCGCTCGACCGATTAACTCGCGAAACACCAAAGTGCGGCGATCATCTCTCTCCCGCGAATCGCCGGGACCTTCACCGTCGCCTGAGGGGGAATCGGCGATGGCCTCCTTCGTCGGCGACGAGTCGCCCACCGCCGGGTCGGCCCGGCCCTTCGACGGCGACGGCTACGTCGGGTACGACCCTCGCCTGCCCTCGCAGCGGTTCGACTACGAAGCCGACCCGCCGCCGGTGTTCGGTGCGCCGTCGTACGGGTCGGCCGAGGACGTGTTCGGGTCCGAGGCGGCCGCGGCGGCGGCGGCGGAGTCTCCTCCTCCGGCGCCGATGTACGCGGGAGGCGGCGGGTTGTCTCCGGAGCAGAACGGCGAGGGCTCCCAAGGGGGTTTCGGCGAGCCGGACGGCCCGATCCTGCCGCCTCCGGTGGGCATGCAGCCGGAGGAAGGGTTTGCTCTGAGAGAGTGGAGGAGGTGAGCTGTGTTTCCGGTGTTTGATAGCGTTTCAATCGATGTTTACAACTGATCAATTTTGAGAGAGAGAGATTGATGAACTTGAGCTTCTCATAGACATGAATTTCATAGATCAGTGTGAATAGATTGACTACGGTATAGCTCGAACTGCGTAGGATCAAAAGTACAGATGCGTCAGTCTTTGTTCTGCGTGTTATGCTGTTGAGGATAAGTTGAAAGCACCGAAATTGCTCGCTTTTCAGAGTAATCGTAGAATAGGAATGAATCGATCACTCCTTGTTTGTGTAATTGATGAAGACTTGGGATGCAATTTCCAGGTTAAATGCGATCAGGTTGGAGGAGAAGGAGAAGAGGGAGAAAGAGCTGCTGGTGGAGATCATCGAGGAGGCGGAGCAATACAAGATCGGATTCTATCGGAAACACTGCATATCCGTGGAGAACAGCAAGTCTTCCAATAGAGAAAGGGAGAAGGTAATGAATTCATGCAAATTTCCTTTTTTCGGCGAACACTGTGATCCTGTGGTAGAACAGATCAGTTGATTGACATATGAATCTGAGCTCGTGCGCAAAAGACAGTTCTTTCGTTCTCCTTTTTGCTCAGGTATGCTTAGTTGCATCTTGCAAGTGTTTTATGCGATCTAACTCGAATTGGAAGGTTATTTATACTACAAAGACTAAAGGCTTAGATTCCTTTCGGTCGATGTCAGGATTTATTCCCTTCGTTTCGAATGATGAGAGATCACAAAACCTTGCCAGTTTACCTTTTCTAGGAAAATAGATCATTTGCAGAGAACTCTTTTTCTTGAGGACTCAATGTTTGCATGATGGACTAGACCGATGGAAAAGAGTATCCGCTATGCAAGAGGTCCAACTGTTGGATTTGGTTGGACATAATATTGAATTTTGATTGTTTCTAAATGTTTGTGAGAGATTGTAGCAGCCACAAACATCCTGTGGGTCTGTAAAAATCGGTGAACAGTATATCATATGGATCAGCCTTTTGTAGTTACTATAACTCCTTTCTAAGTTGAGCCTTGGTTGTGTTCTTGATAAAGTTTGAGGAGAGCTAAGCATTTAAATACCTATTTTATTTGCATCTCATACTTGAAAATAGAAATGGCAAAAGCTCATGACACTATCTTTAATATATACATTCTTTTTGCAAAAGATGTTGTAGAGCCGAGCATAAGTATTGAAGCTCTATTGTTCCGCTTCCTGGACTCTTTCACCTATTAATGGTATGACTTCTGTATGCTCCTTTCTCATGTATCAATCTTGTCCGTGGATGGCAAGCTTAGAAGCTTCTGATGTAAGACTCGTTTTTGGTAGTCTTCTACATACTGGATTGATAGGATACCAGGAAGCAAAAAGTTTGGAAAATAAGGACGGTGCATAGCCTCCCTTTCTTTTGTGTTAAAGATTCTAACCCAAAAACTTAAGTTATTAGCTTGAGGAAGCTGTATGAATATTTGGCACAAGTATCGTATTTAAGCAATGTAGGATATACTTTAGCACCCCTCATGTGCAAACCCTAATAAAATGCTTGTGGAGCTAAAGAACGGGAAATGAGATAAACAGGAATCATGCGCGAAATAAATGATAATTGGGGCATGAATATGGAACCAGACTCCGATACGTTATTGAAAAGCTCAATCCAAAAGATTAAATTATTAGTCAGATTGAGACTACTTTTAACATAAGGCTCACCACAATCACGTATTTAAGTGACATTGGATATACTCTTAACACTTTGGAGCTAGATTCTTCTATTTAGATGTTGTGCAGTCATTTGATTTTTTTGCCATATATTTTTGTTGCCAGTTATTCTTGGCCAACCAGCAGAAGTTCCACGCTGAAGCCGAGAAGGACTATTGGAAGTCAATTGCAGACCTCATACCTCGTGAAGTTCCAACAATTGAGAAAAGGGGGAAGAAGGAGAAGGAGAAGCAGCCCTCCATCATGGTTATGCAGGGGCCGAAACCAGGGAAGCCAACCGATCTCTCAAGGATGCGTCAGATAGTTATCAAGCTTAAGCACAATACTCCTCCCCATATGAAACCTAACCCACCGGAAGCAACAGAATCTAAAAAAGATGCTAAACCCGGTGCACCGGCCGCTGGTGCAGCCCCGGCTGCTCAAGCTTCCCCTAAGGCTGTTGTAGCGGCAGCTCTGAAGGTTTCATCTACTGCTTGAGCGCTCTCGGTGTGGACCTGCAATTTGTGGTTGCTAGTATTGCAGAGTTATAGTTCGAGGTCAGGGATGTTAAGTTCAGGGTGTAGTAAATCATAGAACATCAGTTTTATGTGCATCTTGTATAGATTCAGTCCTTTTCTGTGCAGAATGTAGAAAAAAAACTCTAGCTCTTGTACTTTTGGTATCAGTTTTGTCAGGCTTAATGTTCTGGTGTGCGTTTGTGTTCATATGGTCTCTGCTTATAAAATTTCTTGTCCTGTATCATGCTGTTTCAAGTTCTAGTTTTCCTCCTCCAGAATTTCGCTTTGTTGGTTTTATGTTTTTATGTTGAGTATTCCAACGGCAAAGGTATGTGAAACATAAAACTACTGAGTCCATTACATATTAACATGTACCGGCAGAAAATAGATTTGCTCGTAATTGATCATTATTCTTTGTCCGAGGCGTGGTTCTGATATCTTCACTTCAACAAGGGCAGTACATGGTTGCTCTATCGGTGAAAACTCGTCCATTAGCGTTCTTTGCAAATCAGATGACACAATCCTCCTAGCAGAACCGCGGTTACTGTTGGCGAAAGGCTTTCGGTGCCGAGGGACGGTTCTCGGATTGCTGATTCGGAAACCTCGCGCCTTGCGATTGGAACCGAATGTGGTGTCAATGTGCAATTAATCGTTTCGAGTTTCAAAAGGTTCTTGTAGCTGGTGGCTCATTTATGATTACTAGCATCATGGTTTTCATAGGAGGAAAAGCCAACCATAGAAAAAACCAAACCAATGCAGACATAGATGTAATCGCGGAATACGTATCTTCATCCATTGACGAGAAGAGAGCAGTCAATACCATGAAACGACTTTTGTTTTATTGGTGAACCTTATCTCGATGTCATACAGATGAATGAATCAACAATGCCTATACATAAGTTCTAAAGAGTGATATTCACCGAAACGAAAAATGTTATCTAGTTATCCTCAATCCATATGCACTCTGGTACCTACTCACACAGAAACCGATTCTTACTCAGAGCATCATTAGCACGAAGAGATACCCGGGAGTATGAACAATTGCCAAGTAAAGGTTGGGGAAAAATTCGGGTACTCGGGTTTCGGTGCTGCGCATGTTCATTTAATAACAAGTGACTTAATCATCATCTCGGAAGTACTTGGCTCACACCGTGGAAGCTACTTTGAGTCAAGGCGTCCTGTGGGTTGGGCACCTGCTTACCCTTCTGGGCCTGAGAAGACGCTGACGAACTAGCGCCACCGCCAGCTAATTGCCTAGTGTAATTCCTCCTGAATACGCCGGGCTCCGTCAGCAACTCCTCTTTAAGGCTAACATTTTTTGAAAGCATCTCCACCACTTGCTTCATAGTCGGTCTTTGGTTCGAAACTGCTTGAGTGCAAAAGAGTGCGACCTTGATGTAGCGCAACACCTCATCTTCCGGATATTCTGCCAGCTCTGGGTCGACGATGTCTAGAAGTCTCTGTTCGTCTTTTAGTTTCCACGTCTGCTCGGAAATAAGCATTAGTCAGCATATGCACAGACCAATCGATGCAGGGTCTGAGGGAGGGATGTTATACCCATATCATAAGCCATTCCAATCCATAAAAAATTGAAAAACCAAGACAAGGGACGAGCTGCAATAACATATACGCAATCTTGTCATTTCAATTTAAAGCATTAGAACTAATCTCAATGCACGGCTTCTTCCCAATGCTAGTGATGCTACACTTGTCAACTCAAACTTGCAGATGGTCCCCAACATTGAATCTTGTTTCTTAGACATCAAGACGAAAAGGACACTATCTAGACAAATTTCTGACACTCCAACAAAATGAATGCCTTTGGATGAACAAGCCTGTTTGATGCTAAAAAACTAGATGATTATTAACTACTCAATTATTGACCATATGTCAGTATACCAGTATTATACTATTATTGTGCTCATTACAAATTTATACACCGCTGTGGCTAGTACAACTTCAATCCTAAAAGATGCAAAACTGCTACTGTAAGTTAGAACACTTTAATTAAGGGTCTCGAGTTGCTATAGAATTTCATCCATGCTCCTGATAAAAAAAATGCATAAGAAACACAGGTAGATCATCTGAATTGTGAACTTTTCTGTACTTAGTCCAGAAACATACCCATTCCACCAAAACCATGAGTTCCTCCCCAAAGGCGGCTTTGCTACTACTTCTGCCGCTAACGATTTCGAGCACAAGTATCCCAAAACTGTACACGTCGGCCTTCCTCGTCAGCTGGCCTAGGAGGGCATATTCTGGAGCCAGATAACCTCTGTGAGCAACCAAAAAAAGACAAATCACATAGCCATAAAGCCATGAGGTTAAACAGAACAAAGTTCAACCGGACAATGTGTGAGTTAACTCAATAGTGATCTCACATAAAGGATATGTGGTCAAAGGCACGAGACATGTATTTCAGAGAGAAGGATACTATTTCTGGTGAGTTCATTCTTTCCCTGAAAACATCCTAAATGATTAAACTAAAAAAACATGAGATGACCACATTTGTTGCGAGTGCTAACTATACATCCGGTTTGATCTACTTCAAAAAAAAAAAGAAAAAGAAAAGGAAAATGGGAAAAACCATGCATTCCGGTTAAGAATAGTCACCTTAGTAGATTCTTAGAAAACCTACACCACAAGTATGAACTGTCTGCAAAAGTTCCGAGCAAGAACATAGCCTATGCAAGCCTTGAGGGATATGAAGCACAATAACAATTACTCTTACACTGTTCCTGCTACGCGAGTGCTCACATGGGTGACATTGTCTGGGAATAGCTTTGCCAACCCAAAATCTCCGATTTTTGGATCAAGGTTTCCATCAAGAAGTACATTACTGGCTTTAATGTCTCTGTGGACGATGGGCGGTTTGGCTTCTTCATGAAGAAAGGCAAGGCCTGATGCCGTACCCAGACAAATCGCAGCCCTCTGAGGCCAATTCAGAATGACATGTTTGCTTTTTGAACCTGCATTACAAAACTGGGAATTAACACAAGTTGAATAGTTGAATCTCTTTGTGCTGAAAATTTATTTAGGAAATTGTTGTTCAAGTCAAGAAAAGATGTCTGTTCAATCACTTAAAAGTATCACAGACTTTGAAATATACACCAAATCAGATATATGAGAATCACCAAGTAAAACACTAGCGAGGCTGTTGTTCTCCAGGTACTCGTATAGCAAAATTCGATTCTCGCCCTCCACACAACAGCCAATGAGTTCGACGAGGTTTGGATGATGAATATTCGATATCATGTTGATCTCTGTTAGGAATTCATTCGTTCCTTGCTTAGATTCTGCTGAAAGGGACTTAATCGCAACCTGAGTACCATCTCTCAGAACTCCCTGTGACACCATGCAAAATAACTATCAAGTATCAACACCTAAGGACATTCTTTGCTGTCCCATGATTCAACAGATAATTCAATCGGCTCACCTTATAGACAACTCCAAAACCACCTCCTCCAATTTTATTTGACGGATGGAAGTTCCCGGTTGCCGATCGTAATGAATGATAAGAGAAAAGCCTCACGTTGTTGGTCGGAATCTCTGTTACAGGCAAAAAAAATTACAGAGGAACAGTAGAAAACAATCAGCTGACTTCGACACCATTCCGTGACATGGTATATTTTAGGATACAGTTAAGAAAAGTCAAAACTTGCACTAATGAGTATCTTGATTCAGCTGGCATACTCCTCTACGAGCATGGTTTGTTTCTTATTTGACCTTTGCTAAGCATAGAATGCTGCAAATTGAAAGTCGAACTACTGAGTTACTTTTGCAGCCAGTCTGTTTATGCATCAAAAGGAAATATGCCATTAATTTTGGCCAGTGACTTGACTTAGGTACACGTATACCAACTCGAAAATTGCAACTGAAGCCACAATCATAAAGACTACGGTTTTGACCAAACTTGCCTTTCGATATCATGAACTCGGAACCAGAATCGCGCTTATTAAGCAAGAACACACTTGTTGCATAGAGTGCCCTCAAGAAACATCGGAACGAATACTCTGATAACGTGAGGATGAGCAGAAAATTTCTTTCTTTGCCCGAAAATTTTCACATAAACCAAATTTTCATATCCTCGGAAGCTCTCAGAGATGATGGTGGTGATGATGCCAATTAGGCATCATCCAGACATCAGTCAGCTTTCATTCGAATTCTTTGCTCAAGAAAACCCCATGTTAAAGAAAAAGAGAGAGAAAGAAACAGCCCAAGATGTTAAAAAAGGAGAAGAGTGAGATTTAATCATCCTGCATTTGAAAATTGAAAGTACAAGAACTTTTGGCATGCTTACCATCTCCCTCGGCCTGAGCTGGGCTGCTATGTCTTTTACAGCTCCTGAACCCACCAAAGCAGCCAAAACTCATTGCTTTGCACATCTCTCTACATGTAGTTCCCAGCTACCTCCATGCTTCACCTCATCCCCTTGTCCTCTCCACCCTAAACAGACCCAAAACACAACCGAATAGCTTTTCCAAATTCAGCAAATCCACGCTCAAAACTTGAACAAAGAAAAACAGGAGGAGCAGATAAAGACGAGTAAACGTCAGTTACTCTGACCTGACTTCCAAACTGCCGAAGAAACAGAGCCAGAGGTTGGGAGAATTCGCAGGACAATCTGCAGAGACAAAGAGTGAGCAGTAGAATCTGTATTTTGGAAAAACAAGATCCGTATGAATACCTCCCTTCTTTCCCTGCCGGTAATAAATGGGAAAGAATACGCGCAGCAGAGAGATTGCCCCCCAAAACATTTGACAATGATAAGACAGAGAGAGGGGGGAGGGGTAGTTCTACAGTTTACCAAGGACAGAACGTCGCAATACAGCGATTAACGTGTGAGGTTTACTTCACCGGCCATCAAGAAATTCAGAGCTTCGTTTTCAAAGCACACCCATGTAGACACCCCCCAAGAGGAGGAGGGGTGGCTGGAAAAAAACAAGACAAAAAGCTTTGGACTCCATCAAATGGACGTCATTGATGGCGACTTCTCTCGGGGTCCCCTCTAGCTGTTTTCCGAGGGAAAGTTGCTGGAGACGGCCGAACCCTTTTCACATGATCGGTTCCATGGGGGAGTCGGCAGATGTGGGTAATCGATTCCGTGCAGAGATTTGCTCCTATGATGGCTTCAGTGCGACCCACGCCCACTTCTTCAATCTTCCACCTCAACCACCCCCACACGCCCTCGAGGCAAGGTAAAAGCTCCTGCCAGAGACGACCCTCGTACCTCGTTTCTTGCTCATTTAAGAATAGTACTAGGTGCTGACCCAAAAAAAAAAAGAACAGTACTAGGTAGTCTTCTTCAGTATGTGATGACTGATGATAATTTTTTCGAATAGCTTAGCAACATTGTATCAGTAAATTTCCATTATCTCATCAGTAGTTTTCTAACTTAGCGAATCATAAATTTTTTGTAGAATTGGTCACCCCGAAAAAAGCAATCTAAAATGAAGAAACCGGGCTCGTCTTTTCGACGAAGACGGATTTTTTTAAGTGAATTTTCAAACATGCCTCGATTAATTATACGAAAATCTCGAACCCCGCTCTCAAAACCAAATTAGTCATTAACAAGTATACTAGTGAGGAGCAACATGAATTACCCAAGTGGCATGGTACACTTTTAAGAACGGTGGAACAATCATAACTTGAATTCGAGGTCGCCACCAACGAAAAGCCGAGCCAACGTGTATATTTTATAAGATTTTCTCGGCGGCACCCGAAACCCATCTTGCAACGTGGAAGCTAATCATAAGCCCAGTATAGTACCAGGGGATCGGAAATTCGAATTAGCCCAGAAAAACTGTGATTTTCAAATAGTTTCCTAATGCTTGACATAGCCATTCCTTCTCAAGAAAAAAAGAAGGTTTAATATCAAGAAAAATCCCAAACTGGTACACCTGTGATAAATTTAGCCTCTATTAGTTTCCATTAAATTTTACTATTAAATTGCTAAGTTGGATGACACGTCCATTTATCACAGGTGTACCGATTTTTGATTTTTCCTGGTATTAATCTAATTTAATGGAAACTAATGGAGGGTAAATTTATGACAAATGTATTAATTTGGGGTTGGGGTATATTTGTCACAAGTGTACCAGTTTGGGAGTTTTTTGTAGTCAAAAAATTAGTTTAATGTAAATTTGTCACAGTTGTACCAGTTTGAGATTTTTCGTAGTATGAACCCAAAAAAGAATGCGTGCTTCATAGAAAAGATTAATTTTCTTTGGGAAAAAAAAAAAAAAAAAGGGAACTCCTCGTGCCCATTTTTCCTTTCTTTCTTTTATCAGTTTTGCTCGCTCTATGTTCAGATTGTGACGTGCGGGTGACGCGAGCAACGAAGGACATGCTGACATGTGGATGCGCACTGTTGTATTTTCTTCTGACAAATGTAAAGCACACCATGACTGGGGAAGTCAACGTCCTGACAAATTCAGTTGAACTGCTACTGATTGAGAATTTATTTATTTTTATTTTTATTTTTTGCGGCTGCACCGAATGAAATTATTATTAGGGTAGTCTCTCTCTCTCTTGCGACAATGAAGTGATGTGCTTTTGATGACAATACACATCAATATGGGAAAATTTACGTGTTAATATCACGAAAAGCTCCAAATTAATATATTTGTGATAAATTTACTTCAAATTAATTTTTTAACCACAAAAAATCCCAAACTGGTTCACTTACGACAAATTTACGCTTCATTAATTTATGTTAAATTTTACTATTAAATTGCCTAGTTAAATCACTCATGGCAATTGGCAGATGTACGAGTTTGGAGCTTTACCCCCCATTTGTTACAGGCGTACTAGTTTGTGATTTTTTTTTTATATTAATCCAATTTAAGGGAGGATAAATTTTATCACAAATGTACCAATTTGAGGTTTTTCGTGGTCAAAAAATTAATTTGGGTTAAATTTGTCATAAGTTATCGATTTAGGATTTTTCGTAATCAAAAAATTAATTTGGGGTAAATTTGTCACAGGTGTACCAGTTTAAAGTTTTTCGTAGTATTAATTCAAAATTTGGTAGTCTCTCTCTATATATATGTCCACGCTTAGATAAAAGTACAATTTCTCACTTCTTACTTTCCCTCGACAAAAAAGTTTGAGAATGGGAAAAATATCAAAGTTTTAGAAACACATGAGACAACAATGTAACATATGATTTAGATGTGTTTAAGCAAAAAATCAAGCTATCTTGACATGTTGCATTTGGTGGTAAAAAAAAAACCATGCAAATGTAACATATTTCCCTCTTCTTTTTTTCTTTCCAATTACGTCGTGGCTCATCGATCAAACCAGTCGATCAACGGGAAAAGTCAAGAAATTGTTTTTTGGACAAAAAAGTCGAGAATTTTCTTTTTGATTTATTCTACTCTAACTCTCAACTTATTCTCAAACTTTTGCCTTGCCTTTTTGCAGAGTGTGGGAGTCGAAACCCACATCTTAAACTAAACGTTCCCATTACTAACCCCCCTTGAGAAGGTGGGGAATATCTCTCCCTTCCTAAGTAGGAAGGATGGCCAAAAGTCCAGAATTGAAAGATTGAAATAATTCCAATTACGTCGCAACTTATGATAATTGTGAATAGTGATATAAAAAAAATAGCTTTTACTTTTTTCACTAATGAAAAAATATATATTGTTCCTTGCTCCCTTCAACCTATAATTTTAGATCTGCCATTGTCCACCAATAACACCATCATCAAGCACGAGTCCTAAACCTATTATATGAATATCAATTCAATGATAAACTTTTTAATTTTGCCAATTTAGTTGTCGATTTTTGCGATCCAGTTATCACGGGCCGTCTTAAGTGGCATATTGCCGCGTCAGCAAAGTTGGAAAGTTTAGAACTGGTTGGACAATTCCCCCGAAGCATGACCTATGGTCATTGTCTAGTCTAGGTTAATTAGTTATTATTCCATGGTTTCCATGTTGGTGGGTGTTGGCGAAAACAAAAGATAACTCCACTTTTTTTTTCTTTTCTTTATCTTTCTTTTTCATGGGGTTTGGTCAGAAAGGAAGGACCCAACTCCAAAGTCCTTGTTACTTCGATGAGTTCAAAGCTCTCCATTAATATATCTCATTATTGACCAAAACACTTGCTCATACATCCAATGAGAAAATTCTCAATTTTTTTTTAAACTATTTGTTAAGAACATCGTGGGATAATTCAGCAAAGTTGACTACTGTAGCACTGCATTATTTAATTATTTAACAAGTATCCAAATAATTTCTTAACGAGATAATGATACAAATAGTCTCTAAACTTTGACATAATGTGCAATGTGGTCCCTCAAACTTTAACTAAATGTGCGATATCATCCTTGAACTTTTAATTTGTCCAACGTGGTCCATAGACTTTTGATACATGTTCAAATTAGTCCTCGCACTATATGAAAATATTCAATATTATCATTTCATTAATTCAAATTCAGAGACAATATTAAACATTTTCATATTAGTCCGGAGACTAAATCGAACATATATCAAAAGTTCAGGAACAACATTACACATTGAGCTAAAGTTCAGGGACCGCATGAACTAATTAAAAGTTCAAGGACCACATTACATATTGAGCCAAAGTTCATAGACCATTTGTGCCATTTTCCCTTTCTTAATAAAAATCCTTTTCAAAATTGAAGTCCCTTGGATTTAACAGGCCCCATTAGATCAAAGGAACATGAAGAATAAAAAAATGTCCGGTGTGGTCCCATTAAGCTGGACACCGACAGCCGTACGTTGACGTCTCGGACAATCGAAATTGTTCGTGCCGGCAGCTGCAAATTAGAAAGTCAAGACACGGGGAGAGTCAGAAGTCAACGATGATGGTAAGATTCCTCTTTCCATGTCTTAATCATTCGTCATTCTTCAGCCAAAGAAGAAATTTTTTTCTGGGGGTCATGCATAGGGCCGATGCCGCGAACACGCATGCACAGCATCGTGCCAAAAGACAATTTCATTTTCCACGGTCCAACCTTTCGCGGTCGTCGCAACATTTTCCCACGATGAGGACGAATAAGGGAAGAGTACGCATGTTTCAGAGAGCATCTAGCGTAGGAGACGGGGGGGTTGGACTAGATTGAGACGTGGGTACTCATTTTTACAACACGGGCACGGGGCACTGCGTGTTAAAGCTCAGATGGGCCCGAAGGGAGCGGGTTCGATGCCCTTCGAACAATACAGTTGCGAGAGAAATCGATTTCGCCGATTCGACGGAACCAAATGGGAAGCTAAACAAGCAGAGAGCTAACACAGAAGTCCAGATTTACCGACTCAACAAGCAGAGAACCGAGCAACTTACACGAACACCAGCCATTCCTGTCACACAAGGGAAATTCCCGGTTTGAAACATGTCAACCCAATTACAGAAGCCAAAAGGTTCGCCCCTTGAAGGCCAAGGGATGCGGAAACGGGCGGTCGAATTCAGACAAACAAGACACCACCCTTGGATGTAACAATTTCACAACCAAGCAAAACTAAAAGTTTATCGAGCACGATCCCGGGTTTGTTCTATTTTGCCTGACCAAAGATTATTAAGTCGCGAAGTCCGCTTCGCAATCAAAGTGAACCCGAAAGTTGGTCCACAAGCTAAAAGAAAATCTAGATTTCACCGTGTCATACACAACAATTTCAGCCAAAACCAAAAGGAAAAACACAAAACATCAGGTTTCAATACCATATCCACTTTGCTCTTAATGCTGTTGTTTTGGGCTTGGGAACTTCAAATCTGCAGAGAAGAGAATCATCGTTTGCTTGAAGCAGTTCAATCAAAGTTGAAAGCCCAAATCTTCTTTTTTGGGCAACTAATGACCAAAAGATTCTTTCTGATTTCAGAAAAACATACAATAATAAAATAACCATATGGGAATAAAATGCACAAAGTCAGTCTCTTCAAGGCATGACAAGAATTGGAGGAGCAAAACACAGACTGTTCACTGAGATGTGTTCAGTAAAATCCAGAACATCCCAAGTACAAGAGTACAAGTAAAAGAGACTCGGAATGGTAATTATAACAGTGCTCAAGACGATGAGTGAGCACTTGTGTTTTAGAAAATAAATGAATCAACAGATGCCTAACATGAACATACAACAAATTTCCTCCAGTTTCTCCAAAATTGTTGACTGATCTCTTGAAATACAAAATTGGTGATATGAAGCAGAAGAAAGGAGTAAATCCTGAACTGACAACAGCCTGTTTTACACCAGAGCATTTCAAAGAAACTAAGAGTATAAAACAGGGTTGATGCTTAGAAGAGGCAACCCATAAAATGATCAACAAAATCACTCCAGCCTCAGTAGAATTCGGGCCTATCTTGTAAGGAGGAAAGTGGACGCTGATTAGTTTCTCTTTCAACGCGACCCATTCTCTGAGGTGGCCACACAACATGGGTCACTCTTCCACGAATCAAACCTAGAGGGATCTGCCAATGGAAATGCATCAAACCCATAAAATGAAATGAGAGATTTCATCTAGACCACATTTAGATTGCATGAACCACGTGCAACTAAGCCTCCACACTTCATCAGAAGCACGTTGACATTATCCACAGAGAAGAATCGACATAGCATAAATGTAAACTTTAAGGAATAGGCAAGTTGCATAAGTAAACACCCAATTCCTACAAATTATTACGAAAAGATTGTATCTAAGCAAAGGGATCAATGCAAGCGCAAAAAGTCTTAAAAGTAAATATAAAGCTACACATCTAAGGTACTGATTATTTATAGCATTTCTCGGCTCAATCGGCTCGCATGTTGAAAACTCCAGCCACTAGTTGTTCCAAAAACATAATGTTATATCATGCAAAACTTTCTCCACAGTTTTCAGAGAAATTGTTCAAGTAGCTTGACAGATCATAAACTTTTTTTAGCATCCATGGTGGCAACTTGTATGCAACTTCTCCATCCTATTAAGAAAAGAAAGTCTAGAAGATCATTGAGAAAACAAAAATTCCCACAGGACATTCATCTTGTCATTACCGAATCACAACTTTAGTGGCTAGTCCAATATGAATCAGATAAGTCATGATATGGAAATTTATATGTAAGAAGAGACTGCCAACTCACCGGGCCAAAGGATCTTGAATCCAGACTAGAAACAGAATTATCTCCCTCAACCCAAAAGTGTCCTTCCGGAACCTTCAACACATCATCCAAATTGGGTGTTCCTATCCAGTCACCTGGCAATCCTATTATCCTCTTTATGTGTTTCTCCTTGTGATTGTTAGGCGAGCTGCAAGAGATTTCGTTACAGAAGTAAAATTGACGCTTGAAAGAGTAGTTACACAGATGATCACCACATTTCAATGTACTTAAAATTCACCACAATCTTGATAGAAGATGAAGATTGACAAAAAGAGGAAATTCAATGATAAGCTCCCCTGCTATTTCCAAGGAATTCGATTCTAAAATCAGAGAATTGAGATCCCACATCAAAACCATTTTTGACACAACAGGTTCTAATACAGCTAATGAGCTATTATTATATTCTAATAGTATGATGAGGTCTTCAACATCAAGGGTGTAGCCCTTCCTAGCTTATGCCTTGGATCTCAAAGATTCATCAAGGGTCCTCATGTGCATAATGCCAACAAGTGGTTTATATGGCATCAGAATTTCACATATCATGTCTACAGCATGTTTTGCTCCATGGATCTTGTAATTGTGAGATGATATAACCAGATCAGATAGCACAGGTCCCAAGCAGTGAGGCACACTGATTTTGAAATACAAATTAAGCAACAACAATGGGAAAGCGAGAGCTACCTGAAGACTACAACATCGCCATGTGAAAATCTGTACTTGTCAAGGCAGAATTTCTCCACCAACACATAGTCATCTGCACTGAGAGCAACTATCAGTCAGCATCATAGACACTTAGACACAAAAAGATAATAAATCAGCTCACCACAATTTGAGTGATCCTGAGCTCATAATGTTTCAAATAAAATATCTGTAGAAACATCAAAGGACACTGGTACCTAACTGGTGTCACTTCTGGGATTAAATGCAGGAGACATAGAGGAGCCACGAACAGACACTATACTTGCATATCGATCTGAAACAGTAAGCCCAATCAAACCCACTGTAAAATACTTCTTTGTGATATCCCATAAAAGGCTTCGTGTTCCCATAGCAAAGTCCTGTTGTGAATAGACACACTTCATGAACTACTCTCAGCCATCTATATCGTGCAGTATGATCAACAGCAAGCACCACATGAACAAGAAGAAACTTAGACATGTAGCTCATAAATAATCAGTACCTTCCCACACCTAGGTGAGATATGAAATCAACCAACCAAGGCAACCACCAACGGCCACAATCAAATAATGGAACCTTAGGAGAGGATTCAAAAAGAGCAGCAACACCGAAATCAATGTGGAAAACCCTTTCCATGCAAAAAGGAGAAAAACCACGGCCAACGGATTCTACTAATCAAACAAGAAATGCATCATCACAGGCAAGATATTGGACAAGGACGAATAATAAAAGGCGTATGCGTAGCTCCGTTGACAGCAAAGAAAATTCAACAGCAATCCAGGATTCTTGTGCATGAAATTTGACCTGTGCAACAATTACTCAAAGTCGACTTTACTAAAACCGAGCCAAATATCTGTATGACATATCTCACCATACTCAGAAATAACAGAGAAGACGAGCTACATATCCATAAAGCATCACCGAGCAACAAACGTAGCCATATTTCCCCCAACGACCCCGTAACATCACCACCATTTCACATCAAAATAGGCCAGACAGGCCTTGACTCAAATTCCATAGCATACACAGCCTAATCGCCATCTACTGGGGAATGCACAAGCGGAGAAAACAACTAAAAGCTCAATCAAATCCAACGCCATGATCAGAGACGGAACCAAAAGCTGGCAACCCAGTAGAGAAGAGGTCGAAATCCGAACCGTCGTCGAATACCCACGTCCGGAAACCAAGCAAATACCAAAACTTTCCACGAAAGAAGCGAAATTTCGGAGCATCCGAGACGGATATGCTGAAATCTTGCGACGCGGCCACCTCGGGGAAAACTGTCAAAGCAAGTGATGTAAAAGAAGCTCACCCAATTGGGTTGTGCTGCCAACGACAATGGACTCTCGGTGATTGGCGACGAATCTTGAAAACTGTCACCAGAGAGAGAGAGAGAGAGAGTTATACAGCTCCCCACTGATCGGAGCTGCGCGACGGCGGGAGCTACAGCAACGAACCGGAGACTGAAGCGTGAAGAAGGGTGGCCGCCATCTTTGTTATGCGGCTCCCGCGACTAATGAGAGCTTCGCGACGGCGGGAGCAACTGCGACGAACCGGAGACGAAGCGTGAAGAAGGTCGCCGCCATCACCATTTTTCTTTTTCGCCCATTTACTTTAGATTAATTACGCTAGGTCCCCCCCCCCCCCCCCCCCTTTTTCTTAAGACAAAAAGGGAAAAAGTCACAAAAAAAAAACCTTAAATTATGCTGATCGTGACGTATTTACCTTAAACTTTTTCACATCACATATAAATTCTCAAACTTGTACTTATGCAACGCATTTACTGTCGGTTAAGATTGCGTTAGATGATTTTTCGAACAAAACAACGTCGTGTTCATGTCAACACTATTTGCTTTCTAACGTTTTTGTAGCATATTTTTAACGGTTCTCATTTACAAAATTTTGACGGATGATAAATGTGTCACACATGTACAAGTTTGGGATTTTTTGGGTAACAGAAAAAAATTTAGAGTAAATGTGTCACAGTTGACATAGTTTTGATTTTTTATGATTTTTGCCGTTGATGCTTATCATAAAGTAAAATGTAATTTTTGCTTTTTTGTCAAAATTTAATAAATTATAATAGCTATGAGAAAATTACTCGTGAATTGATGTGTAAATATTTATTTATTATGAAATTTTCAAATTTATTATATTAGAAAAATTCAAAGTGTGTTTGCCACGAGATTTAGATTAAGTAATAAACAAAAAGTAAAAATTTTTGCAGACACATCTGACTTTTCTATACTATGTCGAAGGCATTACATAGAAAAAAGAGAGACAATACCAATAACATACCTCATTTTTCACCTATTAATCACTTATAGTCTCTATTATTGAAAACATCAAATACATACCTGAATATTACCTTTCATGACCATTTTACACCTTCACTTCAATTATCCTAGTGCCCCTACTTACGAAAATAGCATTTTCTTTCTAAAATGTTTATCCCAAAACCTAAATTCTCACATCCAACAAAAACCCTTAAAACCATCTAAAACTCAATTACCAAACTCGGAAAAGTCACCAATCGAGTGTTTAAATATATTGTATGGATATCAATTCAATCTAAAACTTTTCAATTTTGTCAATATAGTCCTAAATTTTTTGCATAAAATTCCAATGTAATGTTTCCGGCTAATTATCGCTGGAAATCGTTAATTTAGCGATACATTTAAGATATTATTTTGAATAAAGTTATCCATGTTAGCATGTTACGTAAGACGACCAGCAATAACTAGATGAAATGTCAGCAGTTTACAGCGGCTTTTGACTGGAAGGACTAAATTAGAATTTCGCACAAAATTTTAGGACTATATTACTAATATTGAAAAAATTTAGGTCTAAATTAAAATCCGTAAAATAGGTTTGTGATTGATTTTGGTAATTATCCTCCCAAACCACAAGCGATATACTAAAATGATTTTGTAGGAGTGATAATTTGGCCTTTTTAATGTGCAATTTTGCATGGAGATATATGGATGATATTTATCAAGATAAATATATGTAAGCGATCATTAGGTTAAATGAGAGGTATATTTTTTATACTTTCCTTTTAAAAATTAAAAAAAGAATATCATCCCTTGTTGATGATTTTTCAAAATAGTATTATATTGTGGCACTTTGTATTGAAAATAAGATGAAGTGTTATGACGGCATTGCATTCAAATTGTTCGAGTGTTACAAAAGGGCCCCCATTGGAAAGGTAGTCACATTTCCTTCACCTAAAAGAGAATTTAATTTAGCGACTCTTTCCAAAAGTCGTGAATGCAAATAAAAAACATCTCCTAGAAATTTCGTGACTGGGTGGAGGTAATAGAAGAGACATTCAATGATAAACTTGTACTTGTTTAGAGAGATTATTTAAGTGTGTCGTTCACGAAATATACAAATATTATTCAATCAGAGCTGCTCCTGTATAAGTAGTGAGGTATTATAGGCCCTTACATGGGGGGCGAAATTTGATGTTGCAAGTCGAAATCTTTTATTTAACAATAATGGATGGAATTGTTACCTTATTGCATAGATAACCTAAGGTTAAGTTCTTAAATCGAACTCCTACATAATTAATTGTAAGTTTGTTCATTGCCGGAAAAGTAGTTTATTTGTCGGTGCAACACACAACTTCTCTCTTTTTCTCGATTTGTATGGGATTGACATTTACAATTATTATTTGTTTTAATAAGGGAATAATGACACAATTTGTCCTTGAACTTTAGCCCAACATGCAATATGGTCCATGAACTTTTAATTTATTTGATGTGATCTCTGAACTTTTGGTACATGTTCAATTTAATCCCTGAACCATACGAAAATGTTCAATGTTGTCCTTTTATTAATTCAAGTTTAGGAGGGACAATATTAAACATTTGCATATAGTTTAGGGACTAAATTGAACATGTATGGAAAGTCCATGGACCGTATTGAACAATTTAAAAGTTCAAGAATCATGTTGCACATTGGGCTATAGTTTAAGGACCACATTAAACAAATTAAAAGTTTAGGGACGACATTACACATTGAGTCAAAATTCATGGACCATTTGTGTAATTTTCTCTTTTGATAACCAAACTATTACCAACTAAGCATTAAATTCAGGATTATATGCTTCAATTCAATCGTGTATAATCATGAGAAATAAGATAACTCGGGAGAATTGTACCACAAGTTTAAACTTTATGTACTAAATGCAGCTGAACGCGAATAATAACCATTCTGTTCCAGAAATAGATTTCTGGCCAGAAATAGATTCCTTGGAAGAGTTTTTAAGTAGAGAAATTCGTTTGATAACGACCCAAAATTTCTATTTCTAAAACAGAAATTTGTTTGATAACATTATAAAATTTCTATTTCCTGGAACAGAAATTCATTTAATAATAACACAAAATTTATATTTCCAAAATTAGAATATGAGTAAATTTGATGCCAAAAAAAAATGTGAAAACTCTCTCATTGCACCAAATCTCTCAAAATTATGTGAGAAAAATGTCCAATAAAGAATTCACCGACTATTTATTTTTGTTCTCATGATTCACACATTCTTTTGTATACCAACAAAAAGAGCATACAGCTGAAGTCTCCCCCGAGTCGAAGATCACAACATTTGCCCAGGGCAAGGGAATCATATCCGAGCGGCTAAGGCCAATCGAAATCTGGAAACCACTGTATAAGATCAACTCGGTGAAATAGAAGTTTCCTCCTTGTCCCTCTCGCAAATCCGACCGAAGACAGGAACAAGACAAGCATATCCCATGACTTCTTCGAATGAAGTTTCTGCCTTGCAAGAGAAGATGGAACTTCAGCTTCCATTTGAGAGCTTATAAAAAAAACACAAGCCTTGATCGAAAGAATGATGATAGAGTAACAGTTCCCAAATAAGGCCAGCGAGAGAGAGCATGATCATCACTAATCGCGTAAATACCTGTTACAGACTAAACAAGAACAGACACGTAAATGAATTTGTGATGCTCCGTCAATTTCATACTTAAAGCAATAAAGCTAAAAGGTTCTAAAAGTTACTAATGTCAAAGAAAGAATGACAAATCCTCGAACTCTACTAAATACCAAATACCACATCACATTACAAGAGCAAACATAAGAAATCCTCAAATACAAAATAATGAAAATACATTATAAAAGTTGAAAACAGAATTTCATGAAATCTCCGTCATATAATGATCTCTTGCCATCTTCTTGGCAATATTTTTCCTAAGCATGTTGATCTCGGTTCCCTCCCCAGTTGATGTATCGTCTATAACCTCATATTGTGTAGATCCAAACGGGTACTTCGGATCACCATATAGGGAAAAGTTCTTATTCATCTTGTCTTGATTACGAATGTAATTATAGATAGCATAACATACAATTACGATACGTGTTTACTTTCGAATTGTAAATGGAGGCATGTGCCTCAAAATGAAGAATCGATTCTTTAATGCCGCAAATGATCTCTCAATGACATTCCTTAGTGAAGAATGTCTATAGTTGAACAATTCTTTTGCTATTGTTGGCCGTCTTGCTCTACCCTATAATCATTTAGTTGATACCGTTCACCTTTAAGAGTAAAAATCCTAGAGGTACAGCATAACCACAATCCACCACGTAGTATTTGCCTATCACAAGATATTCATATGTTGGTCATGATTTGCAACCAAAATACAGTTATAAATGAACTTATCCCATGAAAAACAATCAAATATCTGGTTGTGGTCGAGGAAATTCCAAGCGAGGAATCTCGAGTGCTACCGAGAGCACCCAGCAATCGTTGGCAAAGCCTTCCCAACCAACATACACAAAAGTAAATTTCATATTAAACGAACAAACAAACATCACATTCCAAGTGGTAATTCCTTTCCTACTTCTAAATGGGATTTGTTTCGACACAGGTACATAAGCATGAACATAGGTGCCATCAATAGCGCCTAAGCAGCCTTGTCATTTTACAATATACTAGTATTATATAAGATTATCAACAAAACGAAACTGATGGTGCAAATGAATGTATGAAAATCCTACCTTGAAGTAATGTTTATGGGTAGGATCCATAAGAATCTCCTCTTGGACAACATCAAAGGAAGGTGGTACGATAATCTCTCTTATCAGTTTGAGAACTGCCTACAACACTATAGCAAAGTACTTGCTGATAATTTGTCCCAAATGTTGGAGTCTCTCGTATAAATCTCTATTCAAGTTCTTGTGACAAATCATAAATAAGAAGATCGCAACTTGTTCATTCACTCTAATATATCAACTATCTTCCAACCAACTTCTTACCTTCAATAAAATCACAAAGGTTAAGAAAGACATGTCTCTCCCTTCTAAAAGCTTCATATACTATATATGAATGTCCATAAAGAACCTCTCTTATCCATTCGGGTCCTAACAATACGATGTCCTTAATGAGTTCTCTCATGTTCATGGACATATCTAACGCAATAGTGCACAACCTTTCTATCAGTATATCAAGTTCAAAATCATCAAAACCTTGTTCAACTAATTCAACTGATGCTACTTGATCATTATTCATGCTACTTTCACCCCTCCTTTATATTACTTATGCTATCACACAAACTAAGAACATAAACACAACAAATAAGTGTGGAATCCAATAACAATCAACAATAACCACAATGTCAACATAGTTGCATAATAAAATAAAATAAAAACCAAAGCATCTCAAGTACATAAGTCATAGAGTAAAAATAAGCCAAATATAAATTCAAAGCATATTTCTTAAAATCTACTTAAAAAGATTGAAGAAGTTCACGTATCCTTTCGGGTAAGAATGTGATGAAAGCCTCTCTCTAGGTAGCATTAAGGCATGCCTAGTTCATGGCTTTGTTGTAAAGATTTTGCTCCAAGTCAGGCATGCCATTTAGGACGGCAACCACAACTCCTATGGAGTAGGGATCTTCGGGTGGTGGGGAATGTGAGGTGACGGAGCCACTCGTTGATTGACCTGCCTTGGATTTTATCATATCTTGAATATCTTTTAAGGTGCCAAGAACATCATACGTGTTACTTTTTCTCCTCCTCTTGGAATTTGGAGTCATATCGAACTTGTACTTCTCACGAACTGGCATCAAGTACGAAGGCTTCCTCATCATTAGGATATTCGTTAAGTTCCTCCGAATCACCTACTGTAGCACCACCACCATTGCCACTACCAACACAATTGTCTTCTCCCTCCGACACCACCAACTATTCTACATTTCCTGTTGCATACTCCCTAGTAGCACATGTATCACCGACCATAATATACAGATCGAGCTACTGAAGAAATCCATCCTTTCGAAATTTAGCCCATTTGCTATTATCCTGCAATTTTCACAATAATGACATACGTCAGCAACATAATCGAGGCTTACATCCACAATAAGAACAAAATGACCCAAGTAAAGTGATATCTTGATGTGAGACTCCCATACACTTGGATCCTCCACGGCGACCATTTTGTTAACATTATCCCATCCAAATCTAGATTGTGAAAGAAGTTTCTTCAAACTGCCATACTATCTCTTCAGTTTGTTTATCTTGTTCTTCAATTGAACAACTCTAAACTAGAGTGTTGTTTGTTTATTGAATTCGGCAAGTGTGTTATTCTACCTTGCTTTGTTGTAGGTACATGTGGTGCGATTTCCCTTTTATACCTCTTCTACCAACAAGCTTATAAGTAGATTGGTCAAAGGCTCGGTCCACTTTGCCATAAATGCATCTTTGTGGGATGCCATTTAACCTTAACTGGTTGAGCATCAAATGAGCCATATCATATGGTGTTCCAATTCAAGTATAAAAGATTTGATGTCAAGATCACATCTATGTAATATTCTATGATTGTTAATAAAACAAAATGCACGAACAAAATTGAAAGAGAACATCCGCATATTAGATTGTACAAGCAAGCATATATCATCTTGAGAATTATCATTCAAAGAAGCTTGTTCAAGATTCAAAGTAGAAGTAGAATTATAGATCAAAGAAACAAAATTCCAATTGAAGATCCAAAGTAGAAGCATATTTCTTCATAAGTATCATTCATCAACAGACTGTATAAACATGATCACAGTGCTTCCCATTACTTATGATTATAAAGAAGAAAATGAAAGCAAACTAGGCCAGTCTCAATCGGACACGATCCACACACATTAATAAAATCACTATTTTAACATTAAGGGGTTGTACAAAATGGTCAAAGGGTGGGGGTAAAATTCTGCAAAAGGGTCAGCAAAAGTTTCGGGTGTCTTGAGGACTTCTTTAATATATAGCAAGCTCATGGATTCTACTCATAAGTTTTGGTTCAGTGTATGCATAAACTAACTTAGAAGAAATTTTAAAGCATTCCCAAAATAAAAAGTGAAGCTGAGGCAAAGTCATTCATAATGCAGCACTGAACTCATGAGTTTCATAGGTATAGAAAATAAAAAGTTCTGGTTCAGTGCATGGAAAATAAGCCATATGCAGCACAGAATCCTGAGTTTCATGAGCATGATTAAGAACGTAGGGGAAGCCCTAATATAAAGACCCCAAAACTCACGCCATCGGCCTCTAACCCCAACATTAAACTTCAATGCCCTAATAGAAAGACAAAAAATCACACCCTATTCAAGCGACCATTCCAAATCCAAGCCTCAAAGTGACAACACGAGCGAGATGAAGAGGGGAAGCCCACCGATTGCGGGGAAAGCCGGTCACTCACGGTTACGTGGAGGCGTCGAGAAGAGAGGCTCGTGCAGTTGATGAGGGCATTGTTCCGTGAGGGTCAACGAGGAGGATGGAGTTGGAGTCGGATTCGGAATGGATTGTGTGGGAAAGGCGGTTAATCACACAGTTACCTAGAGGCGTCGAGAAGAGAGACTCATGCAGTCAATGAGGGCATTGTTCTGTGAGGGTCGACAAGGAGGATGGAGTCGACGCTGGCGAGGAAGATGGAATCGGAGTTGACGCCGGCGAGGAGGACGGAGTAAGATTCGAAGTGGAGGTGAGCGATGACGTGCCTAGGGTTTTTGGTCGAAGTCTGTTGAAGAGAGATGGGGGAGTACTTCGTGTTTTCTTCTCAAGGCCGAAGCTTTCTATTCCTGTTTTATATGTCAAGTGCGAAGGTTTTTGTGCGAAGACCAGAATTTTTTTTTTGTTGAAATGATTTCTATTTCTGTTCCAAAATAGAAAAGTAGAAAATGTTTACTTCTAATTTCTGTTCCAAATCAATTTCTTGAGTAGAAATTTGTTCCAGAAATAGAAAAATGAAATTGCGTTACCAAATGAATTTCTATTCCAAATATATTCCTGGAAACAGAAAAATAGAGAAACGGAATGGCCATCACGCGCGCCCGAAACTTTTCAATTGGTTCACTCAAATCCTAAAATATTTACCAAAAAGTGCAATTAGTCATAAACCTTTCAATTTGTTAAATTAAGTTCTCAACCTTTATCGAGAAATGCAATTAAATCCAAAAAATGATGTTGGAAAGGCAAATTAAGGCCGCCACGTATGTACTCGTCGAGTGGCACGGAGGAAATTTTAGAGTGGTCAAAAGGACTTGATTTCACATTTGGAAAATTTTTATGACTTAATTGAACTAATTAAACGGTTTATGACTTAATTAAACTAATTGAACGATTTAGCATCGCGAGTGGCGACCCATGTGGGGTCACTTGACAATGGGTAAATAAAATATGATTTGATTGATAATAAAAGATTTGAATCACCATCTATTTCTTTTTCCAAATAAAAGGAAACTTGTTATATTATAGGGCAAATCTTTCTGTCGCAGGATCATCTTAATGGATCACGACCACCATCAAACGGGTTGTCTTTAGTCAAGAAAGAGAACTTCGGCGACCACTGCAATAGTGATAGCTAACGGCGGCACTTGTCGAGCAGCAAGGCCGTGTCGAACCAGGCATATTCAATCCATCCGGTGATCTCTATTTCCTCTTCACGTTTGTTCAAAATTTCCGTCGAGCAAATCCGAGTCCAGAGCGTCGGAGTCGACACCGGTTTACAGGATCCCGAACCCATCAGACCCGCCAGGGGGAGGGAGGAGCCGGTACCGGCGAGCGAGCGAGCGAGGGCCGACACGTGTCGACCCGTGGGTGGGGAGTGCCCACGGGAAATATCTCCATTGGTCACCACCACATGTATGGGGATAACCAACAAAAATATCTGCCTTAGTGTAATTATCAAATAAATTAAGCCAAAAAGATATGGCAAATTTCTCTCTCTCTCACCTCCTCCTCCTCCTCAAAAGACCTAATTGCCACGCACAAACACGAAAGCGATCATTGAGGCGATGCCCTCCTTTCTCGAACCCCGAGACCGGCTATTGTCGGTTAAAGCGCTGCCCCTTTGAAGATTCCTCCCACCCGGAGCTGGCGGCGACCTGCTACGGGGGTTACCGGCTGCTCCCGGTCGCCCCCCCCGTTTCTCCGCTGGCCTCCCCTCCCCTTCCCCTTTCCTCCCTTTCCTTCTCGCGCACATCAGCTTCACACACCTTCGTCTCAACGCCCCTGTTCCTTGTCCCCTGTTCCCGTTCGATTCCGCCCAAGAAAAGAAAAAGGAAAAGATGATATTCCCCGCTTGATTCGCTATTTCGCAGCTCGATTGTCCGCCCTTAGAAAGTTGTCGCCCCTCCCGGCTCCGTTTCTTGAAGGTAAAATTCGATTTCCTTCCCTTCTGTTTTCCTCGTTTCCTATGTGTTCGGTCGGATTTCAAGACTGTGTCTTGGTTTGGTTTGGTTTGGCTTTTTTTTTCCCTCCTGGGTCACTGTTGAAAATTCATTATGAAATTCGGGAAAGAAATTCGTGGGAGTACTGGTCCGTCGGTTTCATTAGTTTTAAGGGTGCTGTTGTGTGAATCGCTGTGGGCTGATGCTGCTCGTGTGGAAGGTTGAAGCATGATGATGTAGTTCTTTGAAATTTGCAAATTATGCGAGGATTGCTTCCGTTTTTAGATAGGTGAAGAGCCTTGAGTTTGTAGTTTTGATCTTGCATTAAATGGGTTTTTTTTTTGTTTTGTTTTGTTTTGCTGGCTGAAAAAAGTCGTGTGTTTTTTCAGTTCCTAGTAATCTTGTTAGTTGTGGGTCAATATCCTAGGTTTTCCTGGCTTTGCCTCACTCTGCGTGCGACCACTCATGCTTTACCAATTCCGATGCCCGGCTACTTCTGCTTGATTGCTTGTCAAAGTAAAATTCGACAACTTTTTGATTTTGTTCATATTGGGTCAGCCTAAATTCGCGTCTGAGAAATGGTATGTGTGTCCTGAGCTTTTTTTTTTGTTTTTGGGCTCTCGATCTTGTAGTTTTGGACAGGGGAGAACTTGTAGCTTGGTGATGAAGACTACGAAGGGCAAGGGCCCGGCCAGGAGCTCAAGGGAAGCCTTGAAGCCTGCTGATGACAGGTTATACTGTTGCTTCTTTCGATTCGGAAACTTTTACCGTGTCTGATCAATTTCCTGTAGTAAGATTGTGGAGTTCTTCAGCGGCTGGCCTTTTCGAGGCGGCCGCCTCACTTAGCCCAGTCTAGTTTATAATGTCATATAGAGCAGTTACAGGAATGTGTTTAGCGGGGTACTGATAGCCTATACTTCCCTGTTATTTTCAGAATGGTTGGAAAGAGAAAGGCAGCAGCTAGGCCCGATACCAAGCGCAAAGCTAAGAAGGACAAACGGGTCAAGAAAGACCCTAATAAACCAAAGAGGCCTCCCAGTGCTTTCTTTGTTTTTCTGTATGTATCTTCTTGTCCTCCTCCTTTCTTGGTTTGTTTTCATTTGTGCATGGGGGTGGGTGTGTGCTTATGTGTGCTGCTTGCATGATGTAGAAGTTACCGAGTTGATTCTTTAGCTTTGCAATGTATCTCTTATGTATCATGTGTTGCTACAGAGAGGAGTTTAGGAAAACTTTCAAGAAGGAGAATCCTAACATAAAGGCTGTATCAGCTGTAAGCACGTAATCTCTCACTATGTGCTGGTCCGCCATGCATTTGGTGTGAAATATGGATGAAATTGATTTGTTAACTGAAATGTTTGAATGAAGGTCGGGAAAGCTGGAGGAGAGAAGTGGAAATCCATGTCTCAGGCGGTAAGCACGACATTTTCCAGATGCCTGTATTAACACTTGATGTCAGCGGGATGTTTGCTATTGCAAATATGTGTGTACTCTTGATAAGAACCGTATTGTAGTCTTGGGGGGTGGCGTTGTAGTGTTAGGTGCTGTAATTTAGCACCAATATTGCTTGTTTCGAGGGATTTTGCGGCCAATGATTCATGGCTTGTCTTCATCTTTGCGGGGAGTTTTTGGCCTTTTGCCTTTAAAAATTTTGGTTTATATCTAGATGCTTTCAAGTTTCTAATTGCAATTTTCTTGCATCTTTTAAAGGAGAAAGCCCCGTATGAAGCCAAGGCTGCAAAGAAGAAGGCTGAGTACGAAAAGCTGATGAATGCCTACAACAAGAAGCAGGTAAACCATCTTACTATCTTGATAGCAAAAAGTTTTTCTGTTGGCATTTACTGGCCATTAAACGCCTTTATCTATGCATGGTGATAGGAGAGCGTGGATGACGATGGTGATGAGGAATCAGAGAGGTCCAAATCCGAAGTGAATGATGAAGATGAAGCTAGTGCGGAGGTATCTTTTAATATGTGGTTATGATTTCCAGCATTATTTTTGTTCCTAGATATTATCATGGCATGGTTTTCGAGATTATTAAGTGATCATCTTTCCGTCTTTCATCTCGGGAGTGAAACTTTGCTCGTGATTGTACTTACACTGTTGGCATCACCGCAGCATATTTCAAATTTGCCTTTCACCACTAGTTGGTGATTGATATTAGGCGTACACTTTTAGTTTTGGGACCATCTCCTTCATAGCAAGGTCTGATGCATGCGCCTTTCCATATGCAAAGAATGCCACACTGGAGAAAGAAGTGTCAAGAGAAAGAAGCGACCATTGCATTTGAGGGGGGGGGGGGGGGGGGGGGGTAACTTTTAACTGCAAAGAAGAAAATTTTGGGGAAATTTTTCGGTCCATAACGAAACTGTTTTTGAGATCATATTCTTTTGACATAATTATTATCCTTCCAAAACAGGATGTACAATAAATAGAGCATATCGCTGGCATTAGCATACGATCATGCATCTTGTCTCTTGCATTGGCTGTGGATTGATCCACCCCTACATAATTGTTTTGGGCTGTAGGATGGTCAAGAGGATGAGGAAGAAGAGGAGGATGACGATGACGATGAGGACGACTAAAGAAGGATGGTGTGGAACTCCATGTTGAATAGGTCCATCTTGTGGACAATTCTGGACTATAGGTATACGACGCGTCGAGCTAACGTATGGCACTTCTGGTTCTCTTTTTCTTTTTTGGCTATAGCCAGATTCTTATGGCTTGTTGTATAACATGTTCTGGTCCACAGAAAGTGCTTGTTGTTGTTTCCCAAGTAACATAATCTATCCTATGTCTCTGCTGTTTATTGTCTAGCATTTTGTTGCTCATAAGGCTTTGGTTGGCTAGTTTCATGACCATGCATGTGCAAGAGCTGGCAAATTTTGCTCTTCTATTTTCCGCTTTTTGTATCATAGAGTCGTGATTTTCTGGTCGAAGTAAAAGTCGGCTCCGATAACGAAGGCCAGCCGATCGTAAGTACAGTCCGGAACCTTGGATGCACAAGAAACACCAGAGCGTTTTTTTTTTCTTTGGTCGAAACCAGAGTATTTAGTAGGAGGCCACATTGCACGTTTAGTGAGACTCGCATGAAAATAGCGTCCCGTCATGTTTATGGGAATCTTCTATTCTTTACGATTCCTGACTTCCGTTTATACAGATCGTTATTTTATAATGTGGGAGGAAGATCACCTTATGTGTTTATTCTTCCTAACGTTAATGATTAGAACAGTACTCTCTCTGTCCCTCTCTCTCTCCCTCTCTCTCTTCATGTGAAGCGGCCTAGACCATTTTAATGCATAATCAAGATTGCAGGGTATTCGCTCCTGATCCTCTTTAAGAAAGTTGAGAACGAAATGACAACGCTTCAACACAATTGTGTGAAAATACCTGCAAAGAATTTCAACCTTAGTGGAAATTTCCTGATGAGGGAAGAAAACAGCTGAAAAACCTTGAATTTAAATATCTCTGCTCCTGCATTTTCCCATAATTCGCTTGTAGAAAACAGAAAGAACATTCCTCATTTTGAAATGATGATTATCACCTGAGCGCACCAAAGAAGCCTCTCGGCTCTACACTTCCATGTAAAAGAATATGAGTATACATACACCAAGTTGTATTGATCACACATTTATATACAATTCTAAATGGGTTGCAACTAGCAATGTGATGAATAAACATATGCACAATGATGTATTATCTACAAACACAATCTATGTCCAAGTTCGACCTCCACCGGAAAAATCATCAGAAATGAGGATCGTAGGAGACGTGCACGGGATCTGGGACTATGAGAGGAAGCTTCTCTACGTACGTAACCAGTCTCTTCATGCTCTCTCTAGCAATGGAGTTCAGGTCGATGATCTCGATGCCGGACATATATATCCATAGGTCACCAGAGTCGACTCTCTTAAGACTGTCCCGGCAGAATGGGCAGGACTGAGACCTGGTGCGCCTGAAGCAACCAAGCAGATGAAACATATATCAACGGAAATGAAAGTTCCAATCAAGCAAAGGACATGAAACATAAAGCATTACCAGCATGACTCAACATTTTAAAGTCCAACTCATAATAACCTTCAAGATGATGGAGTGATCAAACCTAGATTTAAAATCGATCTTACACATTGACACGGCAAAGAAAGCCTTTCATGACTATTCTATTGTTGGAGAAAACTAGTGCTGAATACATGTGGTGAAACATCTTTCTAATTTCAGCGAGTGATTGTTCTCTAATACAGGGGATGTGCACATTCGAGCATACATTTTCTGAGCAGGATGTAGCAATGCACAGATATTTCCTTTAGACATGAAACGACTTACCAATTACGATAACACTTCATGCACATAGAATGATTGCAATGCGGCAGTACGATCTTGCTGCTCATCTCCATGCAAATACCACATTCCTCTTCTCTCTCAATATCAATTTCAGATAGCTTTCCCTTGTTAAGTTCGTCTTTTCTTTTGTACTTGGCGGCACACACTTCTTTTTGTTTCCTCTCTTCCACGTCAGTTATTCCTCCGTGAAGTTGCAGGAGAGTGGGAAATATCACACCTAGTCATGAAATGCGAAGGTTGATGTGGGATTCAGGCGAAGTCTTCTTTGGGATAGTATTTACAAAATTCCGATAGTACTTAGAAGTGGTATCGAGACTGAAGGGAAGAACCATAACTTCATTCCACTTACCATAGAACTCTTTAATGCTAGCTTTCCTTTCATGAATAGACACGGTGGTCTTGCCATCTACATAAGCCTGCGATAATCACCATCAAATCAGCATATCCTTGAACAGAAGAGATGCTTTCTTTAAGTCCCGTTTTATAATTTTGCACAAGGAGACAGCCACTATTTCATTAAAAAACAAAAGAAATCAAGAAAGTGCAGCCTACCTTGTAAATGAGAATCCTAAGCAATCCTAAGGTACCAGCGAGGTGGCAATCAGTCCACTGAACAAGAAACAGCAAAAGGCGAGCAGCTGGGCTATACGATAATCTCATCTGAAGACAGGCACCATCGTATTCCTGAGGGTAGTCTGAAGCTCTGAGGTTCGAACAAAAAGCAGTACTAGTTAGCTGCTGCGATCGTCAGGCTCGGCACGATGGCAGACACAAAATTCTCAATAAATTCACTTATGCACCATGTTGTGTTGGATCAATCCAAGAGAAAAACACGCAGCAAAAGTTCAATACAAAGCAAAAGGTGAGTTGGTCATGGAGTAATTGAACAGAGAGTAAGCACTAAACGAGCTCAATTCCCAGGGAGGGAACAAGGACAAGGGCTACGGCACATCACACGTTGAGGGGTCAGCAAGATCTATATCACTGCAGAACCATTCAGATAACGGACACACGGACACACGCACACACCGTCTCTTAAATAAGCAAGCTTTCGCCTTTCTTTCGATTTCTTAAACAACAAAAGGCTCGGTATCTGGACGGGAACTGAAATTTGCTGCGACGTGGAAGAAAAGAGACTGCAGAACACAGTACAAGCTTTCACCTCCAACTTTCAAGAATCTACGATCGGCACCAACGTGCGCAATCTTGCTCAACCGGTGGCACAAATCAGAAACAGAGGAACCCAAGAAAAATTTACAACAAATGAAAAAGAAGAAATTTCCAAAAACAACAGAAGAGATCCCCAGATACACAGCGGACTACAAGAAGAAAGTCGGGGTTTACAGGGTATTGGCGAACTGAATGTCCGCTTCGAGCGACTTGAGGGAGTCCTTGAACGATTTCCGCATGTCTCTCCCGCCTCCCCTCCACAGGTATTCCCATCCAACGGCGGAAACGACTCCGTAAAGAGAGAGAGAGAGAGAGACCCCCGAGCGCTAGCTGCGACGGCCCCCTTCCTCCGTCATCTCCGCCGGCACACCCACCAAGAATGAACCGCCCGCCGCCGCCCCAGAAAAGTAGAAGAAGAAGCAGAAGCAGCCGCCGCCGCCGCCGCCGCCGCAAACGAAACGACAGACGTCTCCGAACCAGGCCGCGGCGCGCGAGCTCGGAGCCGACCCACGACAGCAAAAAGAGAACTTAGAGAAGACACCCTCTCTGTCTCTCTCTGTCTCGCTCGTATGAGAAGTGGCGTTTCAGAGAGAGAGAGAGAGAGAGAGAGAGGTGGGGGGTTACTTGGGTTTCGCTTGGTTCACACGTAACAGTGTCGCTCAGCTCTCCTCTCACCAGCACTTCATTTATAATTTGTCCAATTAGTTTAAATCCAGAGAAAACAGAGAGACAGAGCGAGAGGGGTGTGAGGTTGAAACTACGCAACTGCCCCTTGGTCTCCCTCTTAAATTCGTCGTCGGCCGACTTGAACCTCGGTTTAACGGGGGTAGCGATTTCAGAATCCGTCTAAGTTCCACCTGAAATCTGGAACCTATCTTGTTAGAATAGGTTTCCCGATTTTTGGAAACTGAAATCCGAAACCTGTCCTTTTAATCGATTCCAGGGTCTACCCGAGAACCGGGTAATCTTTTTTTGTTTTATTTTTTTCTTCCCTTTTTTTGTTTCGTTTTTAGTTAAGCAAAATAAAAGTTAAGGAAACAACAAAAATCCCCCATTTGTCAATAACAACAATCCATAATAGTAAGTTTGAGAGGTTCTAGGTTTCGTACAGGTTCCACCTAGAACCTGGAACCTACCCAAGTTCCACATTTTTTAGAACCTAGAACCTACCTTATATACATTTGAACCTAGAACATAACCCGACATAGGTTCTAAGGTCTACCGAGTTCCATATGTATTATTAATTGAACAATTACAGTGAATCATCACATTTAATGACCATCACTTGTCATTATGATCCACTGACCATAACTTATATTTAGACACACGAAAAATATAAAATATTAACAAGTCATAAAATGAAATCTTAGACTAGTATTCCAGATTATACACTCATCGTTTAACGTCATAGAACACCGCAGGATCACGCGAAGACATAGACCAAGAAAAAACACAAAAAAACTTGTTTAAGGTTTCAAGTTCCAGGTACCAGCTACCTAGAACCTGGAATCTACCCGTCAAAACAGGTTTCTCAATTTTTAGAACCCGGAACGTACCCTGCATACCTTAGAACCTGAAACTTATAGGTTCCCACCGATCAGGTTTTCAAGTTCCATATTCTTTCCTGGAACCATGCTCATCCCTACATATACATGAACGTGTAAAATAAAATAAACAATAAAACTTTGAAAACACGTAACGTAAAATCTAAATTATAGAACTTTAGTCCTCAATCATTCATGAAAAATTGCTTCAAATTCTAACCACCTGAAATAAAAAGAAACAACAAACATAATTAATCACTTAACAATAGTTTTAAATTAAAAATGTTATTAATTAAACTAAGACAATTATTAGAAAACCTCACCACATATATTCATTCCACCCTATTGGTTCCCAGTCCGGTTTTTCGATTTCGAGGTTCTTAACTAGGAAATTGCACGATACCGATTTCACTTTTTTTGGAACCGGTAACTGTGGGAACCTAGAATTAGATTGGTTTCTATGGTCGATTTGGTCCAATTCTCGGTTGAACCCTAGACTTATGCTCACCTCTAGGGCCAATCACGATTGTGAAAACCGTTAACTTTTTGAAGAGACGTTTTCGGTGGTCTCTAGGAAGGGGACGAGCCTAAGGAATTAGCTTTGCTCTTAATGCAAATTTAACAGATAATAAAAAAAAGAAATGAATTTATGGACACTATTAATGTAATTTATCTGATTTCTAGCATGTTTGAACTTTTTCAAGAAAAAAAAGAATTGTTCAAACACGATCTCATGGATTTTATTTCACCAGCAACCGGTAATATGGACACGGAAACAAAGTTATGTGGCCGCTAAAACCACTCACTTTAGTTTAAAAAAGTGAGGAAAAATAACTTAAAAATGCACCTTGTATTTCACTCGGTAACCATTTACATACCTTATTGTAAATTTAATTGAAGAAAATGATATGATCTTGCAATTAAATTAACACAAAATCACCATAGATATAAGTGAGGAACAATAAAGAACACCAGAAATTCACGTAATTAGGTCCGAGTATTGATAACTACTCCAAGGGAAGAGTCAGTAGTAAATAATCCACTAATTAAATCGAAAAACAAAAGTTAAAATCGTTCACATGCTCAAATATTTCCCGCACCTAGATAAACTCAAGTATTATCTCACAATCTCTCACAGAGAACTCACTTAGAAAACTTGCAAAGAGAAAATATGATACTCATCTTGTTTGCTCTACTGTATCTAATATTAGAGTATGATATATACCATAAATCATAAACCTTTTTTTTTTTCAAGAAACCTACTCAAGTAGAAAACCTGCTCAAACTAGAGACATATGCTCAATAATTTTCTACCTTGACTTGACGTTTGAGCCAACTCATAATGTCTATTGTCTATCTCAGCTCTCCTAAGGCTCCGATGGACACTTAACCATCACATACATCTATCAAGCCCGACCTGAGCTTGAACTTGTCTAGAGGAATGAACTCAGTCCACATGTCTGCAGGATTCTCTGTTGCAAGAAACTTCTTCACGGTCACATCGTCATTTGACATGTTAATTCCAACACAAAAATTTCAGTCACCAATGTTAATTTTGGAGGTAGAGACCTGGGTAAAGGTGGGTGTTGTGGTGTAACAAAGATGACTCGATTGTAGCCTTCATGTTTTGGTTTGGAGAAAGAGACCAGGGATAAAGGTGGGCGTTGATGAAAATTCAAGTTGAGATATATTGGTACAGAAGGATACCTGAATGAATTAAAGAGAAACATACTTAATACTGAACTCATACGTGAGGGGGAGATTATTGAGATACATATGTTAGTTGTGTTAGAAAAGTCTCACGTCAGATAATTAGTGTGGTGTGAAGCAATTAATATATCATAATTGTTCCATAAATGGATATATTGATAGGCTCGAACTCAAGATCTCTTTTGGCGATCTCATCGGATGAAGATACTGGGCTTCTATTGTGCACCTCCAACATACCTCTACAATCTAAAATACCAAATACATACCCTAGTTCTACACTTGACCTTTAAAAATCACTTTTCACATTCATATCAATTAGCATCGCGTCCTAATTTACAAAAATGTCACTTTTTTCAGAATCGTCCATCCCTAGATCCTCAATTCTCATAACAGCCTAGGACACTCGAAACCAGATCACTCCAGCCTCAAGCGAGATGCTTAAATGAGTCTACAAGGAAGGATGATTTGATCTTTTCAATATTGGGTTTTGTTTGAAGGTATGGAAAAAAGGGAAAATATAATAGGGATATCTAAGTGATTATCGGGTCAAAAATGAATTGTATTTTTAGTATTCTCTCCTAAAAGGAATTTGATGATGATTTTAGTTTGAAAATCGACACTTCTACATAAAAAAATATAAAAAAGAAAGAAAGAGATATTCTATAGTTATTATGGAAGGACCAAGGTCAACTATTTTGAGAAAGTGAGGAATCCAATTGTACTAAAAAAAAATTTTGATCAACATTGATAATGAGACAAAAAAGAAAGGGAAAAAACCACCAAAAACCCCAAACTTTGCCATCTGTGACACATTTACCCCGAACTTTTTTTTGTGACACCAAAAACCCCGAACTTTGCTTTTTGTGACACATTTACCCCAATGTATTTAGTCCATGGGCATTTTCGTCTTTTTTGCTTTTTTTTTTTTTTTTTTTCCTTTCCGGCGAGGGGGGGCCTCGCCGGATCCGGCGAGGGCGGCCCTCGCCGGCGTCGGCGAGGTTCGCCTCGCACGGCGAGCGAGGGCGGCCCTCGCGACTCGAGCGAGTCGACCCTCGCCGGCGTCGGCGAGGGTCGACCTCGCCGAGTCGGGCGAGGGCGCCTCGCTCGCCCGAGCGAGGCGACCCTCGCCGGCGTCGGGCGAGGTCCGCCTCGCCGGGCGAGCGAGGCGGCCCTCGCCCGACTCGAGCGAGGTCGACCTCGCCGGCGTCGAGCGAGGGCGGCCTCGCCAGATCGGGCGAGGCGACCCTCGCTCGGCGCCGGCAAGGTCGCCCTCGCCCGATCTGGCGAGGGCCGCCCTCGCCGGCGTCGGCGAGGGCCGCCCTCGCTCGCCCAGTGCGAGGGCGACCCTCGCCCGACGCCGGCGAGGGTCGACCTCGCCGAGACGGGCGAGGGCCGCCTCCGCTCGCCCGAGCGAGGCGGACCTCGCCGGCCGCGCGAGGTCGCCTCGCTGGGCGGCGAGGCGGCCCTCGCCCAACTCGAGCGAGGTCGACCCTCGCCCAACGCCGGCGAGGGTCGACCTCGCTGAGTCGGGCGAGGGCCGCCCTCGCTCGCCCGAGCGAGGCGAACCTCGCCGGCGCCGGCGAGGGCCGCCTCGCGGGATCGGCGAGGGCCGCCCTCGCTCGGCGCCGCGAGGGCCCCCTCGCCGGATCCGGCGAGGGCCCCCTCGCCGGATCCGGCGGAGGCCCCTCGCCGGAAAGGACAAAAAAGAAAAAAAAAAAAGAAAAAGCAAAAAGACGAAAATGCCCATGGACTAAATACATTGGGGTAAATGTGTCACAAAAAGTAAAGTTCGGGATTTTTGGTGTCACAAAAAAAAGTTCTGGGTAAATGTGTCACAGATGGCAAAGTTTGGGGTTTTTGGTGGTTTTTTCCCAAAAAGAAAAAGTGGGGCTACTTGAGTCTTGTGTCACCATTAATTAAAGAAAAGCAAGAAAAAATGGAATCACGCATCCACATCACGTGACTTGCACGTGATTGTACTCTGCATCACGTGTCGGCGGTCATTACTCTTTGAACGCTAATTTTGATCTCCATTTCGTACCCAAAAGAAAAAAAGAGAATTTTCTCCTACTTTAAAAAAAAAAGAAATAGGCATTTTGTTGTTTTTCTTATGATTCATTCCTTATTCAAGTTCTTTAATGTACTCTTTTTTTTTTTGAAAGCAACCTATTAGAAAAGGACGAGAAAGAGATGATCGGTGGTGGTTGCATCGCGGGTGAAGGCTGCACCACCCTCACCGGTGTTTGTAAAGCAACTCAATGCCCATACAGCTCTGTCTCGCTGAGGGTTGTCCAAAGGAATCGAAAACCGCCCGGATCACTCGGAACTGAACCGGACCGGTCCGAAACCAACGATTCCTGTGAGGACTGGTCCGGTTCCTGGTTCTAATTTACTAGAACACGTGAGTACCGGTTCGGTTCCGGGTTCTAGGCATGGAACCGCCCACCCGTCCATTCGGATCAGACCGGTAATATATATATACATATATAAATTTTTAGAAAAATTTTAACAAAAAAAAAATGAAAACATTTTTAGAAAAATGAAAACCATAAAATCCCTAATCTAAAGCTCAACTCTCAACTCCCATCAACTCATGGCCGCGCCTTTAGCCGTTCATTGCCTCCCTCTTTCACTCTCGGCCACCTCCATTTGCGTGAAACTTGGTGGAACCGGCTCTATGGACCTACTCGGGAACCGGACCACACCGGCGGTCCGATTCCCGGGTGGTTCCCGGTTTCAATTTCTCGGAACCGGTCCTTAGTGGACGATTTCCAGTACCATGTCGGGAACCGCCCGCCCGGATCACGATCACCGCTAGTCTCGCCCGCCCATGTGCGGATTGATCCGACAACCTTTGAACGAGCATGGGGAATTGCCGGGTGTAAAGATATTTCATGCGATAGTCACTAATACGACAACAAATCGAAACAGGTGATCTAAAAAATTAAGCGCTACTGCATAAGATGACAAGTGCATCAATCTAGTAAAGTGATCGGTTGATCACATCACATCGGGTCTTGCGACCCGGCACGTAAAATACTTTTCCATGCGGCGCCTCCGCATTTTCTCTCTTTATTTAAATTTTAGATTGGTCGATGTGGGGTCACTTTAGTGGTCGCACGACAAAATCTAAAGCGCACAAAAGGTTGGAGGAGGAGTGAGTTTAAAGAGATTGACATTAATCTATTACAAATTGAGTGCGATTGCACGTAAGCATTGGTTATGGCATATTTTCAATGTTTAGGGGAAATTACTTGGGCATCCTCTCAAGTTTGACATAATTACTCGGACACCCCTTACGTTTTCAAAATTGCACTTTTGGTTTCGAAAGGTTAATAGAATGCTGCTAGTTCATAATGAAGTTCTTCAAGATATAGCAAGAACATAAACAATTACTTAGAATTTCACAAAATTCCATGTCACCAATGAAAAACGATCTGTTTGTACCATGAGTTCTCGTGTACTTAAAGAAGGAAATTATATCTTGATTTGCAATAAGTGATTACACGTAACACGTGATGAGAGAAACAGTGAATTGATAATTATAATATTCACTTAAATGGGTTTTAAATGAAGTATCTCCCTAATACTCTCATTAGCAAAATCCTTGACGTATACATCATCGTGTGCACTGAACCATAACTCAAAAGGCACGAGGTAACTAGAGCAAGTCGAAAACGTTAAACAATTTTCACAGACTTAAAACAGGAATTAGAATGACGCGGCAATAAAAAATTTTCAAGTTGACAGAAAACAACCATATATACTTTGGTGTTGCTTGTTATCTCGGGTCAAGTGGCTTTATACCTAAGGACGCAATTGAGTTGAGTCGAGGCGATATAGTGCCAAATTTGAGCTTGACTAGAATCATTAATTTGAAACTCGAAACTCAACTCAAGCTCCATAGAACTTGACATATGTACTCGAGCTTGACTTCATTTTGACTAGATTCAAAGCACGCACTGTAAGGAAAAGAAAACCTAATTATGTTGTACATCATCACAACCTAAATAGATCGTACATGCTGAACCATTAAGAATTGTAAGATTTATTAGCGGAAGCGTACCTGAATCCATAGCGGGATTGATCTGTAGAGTCGTGCGGACAGCCTTCCAGATCTACGCATTCTCCTAGAGAGTCCTTTATTATTTCTCTGGGATATCTCTTTCTCTGGTGATGGATGCCAGAGAAAGAATACGTTATGTATTCTGTGATATTGTGATCTGGGGACCATAACCGCTTTTTATAGATAACTTCTCTGTTATCCCTTCTTTTTGGTATTTCTATTTTAGCCCATCATAAAAATAGAAATTACCCTAGAGTCTCCACACATTAAAGGCCCACACCCTATCAGATACATTAAAATCCAATTACCTTATTAGACCACTTTTAATTGGCTTAAGTTCACATGACAGTCTGCAACACATAATTATTTTACATATAAGCCCAATGTTGGATTAAGGATCCAACACGCACAACTCAACATGCTCAACTCGAACCGGACCGATCAAGATCCGACCACGAGGTGAATCACGCTCGACCAACCGGGAATCGAGCCGTGAAAGAAGTAGATGTTTAAGTTAGGGTTTAGACATTCTGGGGTTGAAGATGAACAAGAAGAACGATGGTTTGAAAGGGGGAAAGACCCAATTGGCTTTGTTAGACATCATGGGTTTTGTGTATTTCTGATCAAGCGGATCGGGTCATTTAAGTTGGACCCTGCTTGCTTGCGTGCCTCTTCCTTGGTGATGTGGAGTTTTGTAAATTCAAGGTCAATTTTTCATGATCCAACCGGAAGTCCAAGTAATTTTGAGAAAAATTGATGGGGTGTCGATGTGATTTAATATAATAATTATCACACGGTTAATACTTCTCAGAGAAAATTACACAAAACTCCCATGTAACGTTTGCTCCTTAAACTTTCGACCGTCATATACTAACCCCGAGCTTTCGTTTTGTTACAGCTGTTGACCCTTTGTTAGTTTTCCGTTAGCAGGTGCAATGCACATGACTTTTTAGGAGTGTATTTTTATCTGTTCTTTGATTTTCATAAAATGAAAAAAAAAATGGAGAAAAAATTAAATAAAATAATAATGTAAAAAAATTAGTCAATATAAAATTGTGAAAAAATAAAAAAAATTGTTAACATATAGGATAATAACACAAATAGTTCATGAACTTTGACCCAATTTATAATGTGGTTCGCAAACTTTAGTTGAATGTGTAATGTGGTCCCTGAACTTTTAGTACATGTTCAAACCATTAAGTAAAATGTAAAATGGCTCAATAACAAAATGTCAAATTACAAAAAATGGATATGGAATTATGTACTTTTAAATGGTCAATTAATGAAAAAAACAATTTGTAAAAATATAAAATAAAAATATCACCTTAGATTTCTATGAATACTTTTTAATTAGTCGAGGATATCATTTCCTTTTATAATTTTTCTAAAACTATTTCTATCAATCAAGTAGAATACATTAATTAACCCTCTAAATATGCAGAATGAGTAATCAGTTTATGTCATTAACCTTCTTGTAATTGAGGCCTTTTCCCTTTTTTTTTATTGAATTTGTGCTTATCTCTTTCTTAAAATATCTTTTTCGTTCTATTAGAGTGGCCAATGTATCAAATTTCAACAAATTTTTTTTATCGAAATTCATTTTTTCCTATTAGTAGTATTTCAGTTTATTTAGTTTCTTATGATGCTAAGTTTCCATTTTACGGCAATTAGAGGTAAAAATAAACAAGATTTCCTTCAAAAATGAGAAGAAAATATATTTTCACCCCCTTAAAAGTCACATACATCCACATGCTAATGGACAAAATAACGTAACCAACGCTGTAACAAAAATGAGAGAGCTCGAAGGATATTGTCCAATAGTTGAAAGTTCGGGGCGAACGCGTACTGATCTCAAAATTTACAGGGATTTTGTAAATTTTCCTAATTCTAATTAATAATTTAATTTTCTTTTCCTATTTGTTTCCTGTCTATGCAGAGCAATTCTTATGATTATACCCAGAAAAGTTCTTGTGCATCTCACGGAATCTGTGTTTCAACACGGAATCTTGTTTTGACCCCCCACAAGTAACTTGATATCTGAGCACCGTTTCATTTTTTATCTTTTTTATATTCCAGCAATAAGGCCAAATATATAATATTAAAATCAGAATTAAGAATCTAATTCGTGCAATCAAAAGCAGATTAAATTACCCAATTCTTTATTTCTTTTTGCTGCTTTATTTATTTATTTTTGACAAGGACATTCCAACCAACCAAAGAAGATGATGAGGAAACAAGGATAACCACTTCGGCCTGTTTTGTGGTGTGCGAAGCAACCATTTGCTTGCAGGACCGACACACTCCCTATCTGCTAATTTTTTTATAAAAAAAATATGTGGGATTATCCGAAATAGGTATTAAGACTCTGTTTGTCTGATAATTTGAAAAATATTTTTCTAAAAATAATCGTTTATATTGCTAATAAAAATGAATGAACAAAAAAAAGTTTCATCGTCCATGAAAATGTTTAGACATTAATTGCCAACGACAATGAAAGCATTTTTAATTGACTAATTATTTCAAGAGATATAAGGAATCGTTTTTAGGAAAATATTTTCCAAATCATTTATCTTCCGCGAGACAAACGGAGCCTAAATTCTGTTTTTGTCAGCTTTTATTTAATCAAAACGCAAAAATGAAAAATAAATTCGTACACGATGTTTGACAATCGACAACATGTATGCAATCGAAGTCCGGAAAACTGAGAATTATCCGATAAATAAAAAACACACACACGACCCTTTTGAAAATTACATTGAAATATTTCGGAAATGACACGAATTACTTTATCCTTGGACATTATCCGAATACCGTATCTGAGTATGGATGCTTTGGAAGAACAACGAAGTTAAGCTAACTGCCAAGCAACTACTACCACCATAAAAGATTGACGATGGGCCTATGAATTAACCTATGAATTTGATTCATAAAATATTAGTTCTCGGGTGATCCAAGATTATAATTATAATTTGGGTTTAATGTTAGTTTTAGTTAGCGCACCAATCAAGAAATTAAAGTATCCCTTGCGCACTCCCCACTTCATTAGGTTTGCGTGTTCTTTATGCAAAGTGGGATCATTGGAAGAGATGTTGTGTGCAATTAATTATGTGATAATGTGCATTGTCTTTTGATCAAGGGGGCATTGGAGATAGAGTGAGATTTAGGTCCCCTTTTGGATGGGGAATTTGGCCTTTTGTCTTCTCAAAAGGAAGGGAAGATGCTTGCTTTCATCGGTGCGGGGTTTTCTGTGATTCCAATTCTCAAAGATGCGGCGATCACTCAGATTGAAACAAGAGTAGATCTCGTTCGTTGATCATAAATCTTCCGAATTCCCGTATGTTTATGACATTTTGTGCAGGGGTCCTGTCGAAACGAACGTGACTATGACCTGATAACGACAAGGGATCGGTGCCTCATCCCGCCCCCGGACTTCCTTTTAGCCCTGGTGAGGACAAGGAGATAGGATGGTCATGAACGTGGCAATGGTGTTGCTTTTGTTAGGTCATCACTTTTGACTTTAGGTTGAAATCATGTTCATCGCAGATTTGCAAAGTTGGTTGTCATCACATGAATTTAATAAAAATGAAGCACGATGAACGGTCGTCTTAGCTACTTAGGAATTGAAGTGCAATCGCTGAAACCAAAATAATTAGAACAAAAAAAAAAAAAAAGAAAGACGAGAGGCTTATCTTCCCATTAAAAACAGGCCACCACCAACTTGCGACATTTTATTTCTACCCCGACCCTACAACTTAATTAGAGAGGTGCACCAACTTTGTACATTTTTGCATCAAACTTGGCCTCTGTTGCGTTCAGAATGAGTCTTAACCAGCATGCCCCGCAAAACCTCAGCTGAGGGGTCTTGGTCGCGGCCATTCTTGTGAGGATAATCGCTACCCTGAGAAAGGATTGGCCTCGCCCGAGACCGTGAACCTTGGGCATTTGGTGTAATCCGCCAACAAAAACCCTTGCCTGAGGGTCGTGCCGGCATATGACGACGACTCGCCAGAGGGTCACTCCATCAAATAGTGCCGGCCCTTAGATCATAGCATCAACACATGATAGTCGTGCTAAAATTACATTACACCCTTATCAATCATTACAAGGGGAATGGTGGATGACCGTCGCATCGGCCCTTGTTCACCGAAATGAAAAACACCACACCACATCGGCTTTCATAGAGAGAACTGTATAGAAGGAATGATCAAAGTTCAACTATTGATGATTTCACAAACTCCACCGAGCAAGTGATTGCTAAAATTTACCGTGATGCGGTTATAATCTCGTCCACGTAGAGACTCCGACCCTCTTGGAGACGAACATTCCCTGAGTCGGTCGTATTTCTTTTCCTTGTTTAGTTGCCTTGTCAAAGTAGGTAGCGTTGGACACAGACACGAACATCCTAACAAAATTCCACTCTCTATATAGAGACGACTGAATACTTTCCTCCTCCCATGTAATAGAAGGTCAGAATCAGAAACTACTTGCAGCAGCTTGGATTAGGCAAGAGCCGCAAAATTTCTGGTTGTGACCATATAGATCGCCAACCCGATGACTCCGAGGTTATGACTTGTTCAAGGGCTTGTTCTGCTGGACCAGCGTTTACAGTTATGTGAGATCCATCATATTGCAGAAATCTGATCAATCAAGATTTCTTTCGGAACCTTCAGAGTTATATTGCGTCTATCCCAACCAGCTTCATCCAACTGCTGCAGAAAATCGTCGAACCTCTTTTCCATCTCGGAAAGGCTCAAAGCCAGCTGATAGTATATATCGGACGCATTGTCCCAATTCTCATGCAGCCAATTAGCTTGCCAGAGACCCCGCAACACCGATGAACTTGTAGCTCCGACCTGATTAGAGGAGATTATATTAGAGAAAAAACGATGCAATACATGAAATTACATCATATCTGGCTCCATTGCTTAAGTTAAAAAGCCATACCTTAAATACAATGAAGATCTCAAAGTCTTCATAGCTTGGATTTACACTAAGAATGTATTCCTCCTTTCCATATAGTTTCAAAAGTTCGCTCACCTAAGGGGGCAAAAAAGATGTTTTAGCATATATGTTTTCCAGCCAATTAAGAACTGATTCTTGGTTTGGGGGGTGTGGGGGGCGGGGGCGCGCCAAAATAAGCAGCTTTGTTGTTTTAAGAAATCAACTTGAGAATTGGGATTGAAGAAGTTCGCTTCAGCTGGCCAAGATAATATTTGTGCACGATCATTTAAAGTTAATGACAAGCTCATCCAAGTTCAATAAAGAAAACAGTGATACATTACCGATTGAGCAATGGTCACCATTTGATCTATCTAACATCCCTTCAGAAGCATAATAAGTAATGATAAACTAATTAAAAACCGACTTGTTTGAGCACAAAACTGTGACTTCCATAATACTGTATGTGTTCCTCAAATAAAAAAGTCGTTTCTCATTTTGGCCAAAAAAAGCAAGAAAAATCATTATTATTCAGCTTAAATATGCAACCTGGTTTGATGGGATGCAAATCAGGACCCCAGCCGGTTGTGTCCAAAAGTTCCCTCAATACTTGATGTAATAGGAAATAGACTTTTACCATATGAGGCCATTAATTCTGCATACCTGAGAACTAGCCTTCTTGCCACTCATCATCTCTTCAAATGGCACACCAAAACGTATGTAAGGCTTCAAAAATCTTTGCCAAACGAGAATATTTTCAGTCTCATTGCATTCATCACATCCTAAGACAATTAGGCATAACGACTGATCAACTGAAGAAGAATGAGAATCGCAAAAACCTGAAATGTGTATGAATTTACCAGGAACTTTTGAGCTTAACACATGTGATTTTACAAGTATTCGAGCACGCTTGAGATTTATCTGCCAAAATGATCGCATTAAATCATCAGTGAAGAAATTAATGATTATAAAAATCTATCTGCTACTATTATCCTACCTTTGTCTAATTCTATCTAACCAGCAGAAAGCCAGGTCATCGAGAAACGTGGAAGAATAGCATAGAATCTCGAAAGGGTGTTTTATTAACCCAAAAACAATTATCATTCCTAGCCTTCTCTTTCTCATGGTGGTCAATGACAGGTGTGAACGTACCGTATCGAACTTCAACACCGAGAGAGACTGATATCGTAACCAAAGGTGAACAAGTCTCACGCTCATCCAAGTCAATGCCAAAGACGGATAAGATTTAACAAGACCAGGTGTATCCTGCATCAGTAATTGCAAATCAACATGATATGATGATTCTTTCATGTACAATACATTCCTAGATTAGAGAAATTGGACATCACCTTTAGAAAAGCAGATGACTTACCAAAATAAGTATCCCTATTGCTAGACCAAGCAATTGAGCAGCTACTTCCCAAACTTCCTCCTGAAAACATTCTACAAATTGGTCATCAGGAAAAGCAGAAAAGATGGCCTTCGCAGAAGATCAAAGGGACAATCTAAGACTAGGTTTTTCCTGGCCCTTTCTTTTGAGTAAAATGCTTCCTGAAAAGATTGATAAATATGATTCTAGACAGTGTGCAGCTAGCTGCTTTCATTAGACAAGCACCTACTATTTAGTTATGCGAGCATAAGCCTCCATATTGACACTCACTACTCAGGAGAATAGAAAACAAATAGAGCGTAATATAGATGATGATAAATTGAAGTAATATTGCTTTTCATGCTACCACAGAGCAATGCAGAAAAAAATTTGTTCACATGTCAATCAACGACAAGAAAAACAGAATCGAAGATGCATCCAACATCTCATAAAAGTAGTAGGTTAAAGCTCTTTTTTCTGAATCCTTTACAAGATGCATTACTAGGTGAGCTATAACATCATTTCCACAGGAAACATGTTCTCCATGTCATGCAAATCAGATCAACAATTTGCTCATTACTACTGCTACTTGTTTATGAAGCTTCCGGAAAAAGCAAAGTGCTCTGCTAAGGTTTCAAAACACTCGGGACTTGTCAGGAAGCACAAAGACAACTTGAGTAAGGTTTAACAGAAGATTGAGATTCTTGTGAATTATGGGTTCTGCTCATCCATTTCTCCCTCAGCCCCGCCTAGCCTGATGGTGACAGCCTGCTAGGCTGATCTTAGCACCGGTTAGGTATCCATGGATAAGATTTTCATAAAATGATCAAATCTCAGTGTACCTAACCTTGTCGATAAGCTATTTGTGTAAAATCCATCATCAGATGAGGAAAAAATTTGTCTTGACAGAAGGACAATATTAGAATAGATGCTTTAAGAATGGAACAGATAAGGAATGACAATGAAACACCAAGATCACAATCTCAAATTTGCATTATCATGTGCACTGACGTATGCAGCAGCACTGTGGCAGATGTACCTTGGCTGCTACTTCACCCAGATTTCCAGAGGTTGCAAAATGGTTCTGAATTACACGGAAGGAAGGATCTTTTAACCCACTCGCAACAGCCTGTTCATATGATGTTTCAGCAAATGAAGAAAAATTAGATTGACTATGGCAACAAGCACAAAATCTTTAACAGTCGGAGAAGCGGTCCAGTCATATGTGTATATAGATGGAAAAATGCAATCAAATTCCTTCACAAAATTAATACCAAGCGCAAGGTAAAGCATGTGGAGAGCCAATACAACTCTTCATACCACTGCATGGAAGCCCGGTTTTTTTTGTCATCGTATGTATTTATGCACCGTTGCTTTAATCTTAAAGGAGCAGAGTTGAGTTGGCACTCCGAATTTTTTTCTGATTTTTAGAAACATTAGGGATCCAGCCCCTTACCACCACCAAAAAAGGCAAGAAAAAGAACGAACCATCCAAGAGTCCACTAAGCAAGGACAAGAAAAGCCAACATCCTTTTCCTTTTCTTCTTCCGCTTAACTCGACTGTTTAAATTAAATTCTGAAGAGCATGATATTCAACAAAGATACAATATATTTTTTTGTCAGAATTTACTCCTTTCCAATCATGCTAGCCATCTCTTTTGCTTCCAAACTGTCTTCTTCATGCTACTGATATTTTCTTTTAACTATCTACGTCAAGACGGCCAATTCAACCCTCTCTTCCACTTACACTTAACTGATAGCATTCTAGCTCACGGTCAAGTTCTATTTCAAGGGCTTTCTCCATTCTGCATATAGAGGCTCAGCTACCTAATCAATCTTCGCTGTCAAATACCATCAAATATACTCCTACCTAATTGTGAATGAACTATCACCAGATAATTCATGGGTAGCACTGAATAATGCGAATGTACAAAAGATTCAGTTCAGTACACCAAAGAAGTAGTTTACTGTGAGCAGATTGAACATTGAAAAAACACTGGCTACTCACGAGAAACAAATGATTCTAAACATCTAATCCTTAAAAGCCATTGACCTTCCCTCATCTATGGTCCCAACTTCTATTTAAATGAGTTTCACTATATGTCGATACGTAAGATGAAAACTTTAATCAAGCGTGAGGTTCTTTGAATTTGAAACTTATTATCGTTTCGTGCCAAAATTCAGTCAATGTAAAAGTATGATTGAAAGCTTATCTACAACATTCAATACTCAAGAGTACTGTGTCTCAAGTCTCACCAAATCTCTGCCATACCTACTCTGGAATATTTCAGATAGCTCACGGTACATAAATAAATGATGCACCGAAGGAATGAAAGCTTATTTACAGCAGAGTAATTAAATCATAGTGACAGCCCTATTCCTTTTGGAAAAGAAATTTGCAGCAAGCTTAAGCTATTATTTACCTTGGCAAGATTCCCAAGAGATGCGAGCGGTAAGAAATAGGCAGGATACAATTGAGTTGTCAGATCAAAGATGCTGCACGAATTTAAGAGTGTCTTCTCATAACAACCAAAAATTGATATCCAAATAACTGACACCCAATACAGCAAACAATACCTTCCAGCACTGCCAATAAAGTCTGCATACATGCGCCACTGTTTCGGATCATCATCAAAGACGTTCCCAAACCGGCCACCTGGAAAATTAACACCTATTACCGCAGATTACAGTGGAAACAAATTCTACCCTCAATCTATATTCAGGATATACAAACCAATAAGTAAACGGCCAACAGCTCCAATGCCATCCTTTGACACCCATCTGATTAACAGATAAAGAAGCAGAGCTCATTCCTACAAATGGATTATTCGATTATTCGTATATAACCATGTCTGTGTCCATTGCTGCATGCTTTTTATGTCTGTGTGTATGTATCCTAATGCACACGTCTATGTTGCTCGCGCGCACGACCGTGTGTGTGTGTGTGTGTGTGTGTGAGAGAGAGAGAGAGAGAGAGAGAGAGAGAGAGAGAGAGAGAGAGAGAGAGAGAGTAAATGTTACCTAATGGCAGCAGCAGAAGCAGCAGCGGTACTGCCTGAGAAAGAGCCAATACCAACAGCCTGCACTATTGTGCTACAAGTTAATAATGTTCTTAGCCAGAATCTATCGCATGACAAGTACTCAATTCCAAGTTTTCTGGCACGAAAATCCTTTATACAGAACTGAATAATGGCCGAAACTACACATTAATACAACATATTGAATATAAAGCAGTATATTAGGCTTGACAGCTGACAGTGACATGCCTTTAGGAGACTGGAGGTGACCAGCGCATGACAAATCCATCCAGTGACGTTTGTGGGAAACTGTAACAACATATACTGCAAATAATCATCTGAAACTGATTCTGCAAGGAACATGAGAAAGCATACAAAACGAAACATAGTAAAGACTAAAAGACACAAAAACCACCAAAAGCAGAAAGCTTGAAAATTGAAATCTTAACCCAGACAACAGATGCTGCTCACCTGGAAAGCCTGAGGGCAATATAAAATCTTTTACAGAATCAGGGAGCAACGCTAATTTTGGGTCAGCAAAATGTGTGTCCTTATTTTCTTCTGGTATATGTTTTTCAAGAGAAATTTTCGACAGTGAGTTGTCATGTAATGTATACCTGCATACACGAGAAGAGTAAAACAAAAGTCGAAATGCGAGAACCACATTAACTCGCCAGCGAAGCTGTTAATTTATTTCTGACAAAAAAACATGATCATTACATACAAATATAAAAACAAAATCAAGAACAACATTCTTTTCCTCCTTCATTTATTAAATTGTGGATCACTTTCAACTAACAGCAAAGAGGAGGACATCAGCAACAACTCATACGTGCATACTGTTTGTGCCTCAGAGTTTAGACCCCAAATGGCATCGAATGAGCTGGACATTGAGGTTTGAAGACATGCAGGGCAAATAGAAAGTCCAAAAATAAGCACAGGAACATGGTCAGGCAATAGAAACCTAAACACCAGCACAACATACAAAGAGATATGCACAAGTGCCAGACGGTAGGCTCCATGGCAGAACTTGAAGGCTGCCATTGTTTCGCGGAAAATGAATGATTTTACATTGAAATAATTAATCAATATAAAATATTTTCATTATTGACAACAATTTATATCTAAATATTTTCATTCATTCGTTTTTTTAAACGACACAGGGAATTATTTTTGGGAAAATGTTTTCCAAAACGATCGTTTCGGTGAAACATAAGGAGCAGAAGCGCATTGTTTTCTTCCACTGAGCGATCAACCTAATCTCGACTATGTTTCGCTCTGTCACATCTCAGAGAGCTCTACAGAGCGACCAATTCACTGTGACGAATGATGCAAGGGTGTGTAATCGGTCAAACAAGCCGAAACTCATCGAGCTCAGTCTTTAATTCCAGCGTTCATTTCCCGAAGAAGAACAACGAGATACGATCAGGGGAAGAAGAAGACCTCTTGGCAGTGCCGTCGCCGTATCGCTCCACCAAAACCACGGGAGACGCACCCTCGCACCTGCTCCAGAAGAAGAACAGCCCACGCCGTCACGATTCGCGACAAGCAGGAACGAAACAACGGCGCATCGCTACCGATCACAGGCACGTCGAACAAAATGCGTGGGGGGGAAGGGAAGGAAGCGGGGGGTGGTTCCCGAGATTTTCACCTGGGAATGGAGGCGTCGTCGTGCCGCGCGGCGCGCGGAGAGCCTCCGCGAGGGGAGCGGGGTCCATCTCGGCTACTTCTTCTCCGGCGACGGGGTGGGCAGGAGAGGAAGGCGCGGTGCGGGAACGAGAGGTGCACCGCTTGCGACATGCGACTCCTGTCCTCCGGAGAACGTAGAAGGAGATGACGATGTTATCTGTTCCGCCCATAAGAAAGAAGGGAAATTCGAATAAGGGCACAAAGAAAGTGCCCTCATTTTCTCAAATAAACACATGAAATAAATTTTATGTCAAACAAAAATTTAAAATGCTCTCATTTTTTCATATAAACATCTAAAAGTGAATTTTATTTTAAATAAGAGCTTAACCTAGAAAGGGCTGGGCGACCCTTGCCCAGCCCGATCTGGTGAGGCCACCTTACCGGCAACAGGCGAGGGACGGCATCGCCTACGCGAGGCGACCCTCACCCTTGGCGAGGGTCGCCTCGCCGACAACAGGCGAGGGTCGGCCTCGCCAGACCTGGGCGAGGGCAGCCATGGGGGAGGCAACCTCGCCCTGGGCGAGGCCGTCCCTCGCCGGCAACTGTCGGGGGCGACCCTCGCCCCAATCTAGCGAGGGCCGGCGTCGCCCTTGGCCGACGAGGCCATCTCGCGCCTGTTGCAGGCGAGGGTCGCCCTCACGCAGCTCTTCTCGAGCTTCGCTGATGGTCGGAGAGAAAACCAGAAAAAGGAAAAATAAAGAAAAAAGAAAAGAAAAAATAAATACAAATAATTTAAAATTAAAATGGTTTTTTGACAAAAATACCCTTGATCGGTTGGAATATTTCGCCCGTTGATGATCGGCGAGGTCAGGTCCTTATTTAGAACTCTCGCCACTTCAGATCATTATTTGAGAGTCACATGCCACTTCAGACCTTTATTTGACATAAAGTTCACTTCAAATCCTTATTTGAGAAAATGCGGGCACTTCAGGTCCTTATTTAAAATTTCCCTAAGAAAGATCAATTGACCAAAAAGGAAATTTGAGAAAATAAGGACACTTCAGGCTTATAAAACTGTTCTTTTTTTTTTTTCCTCAAAAAGAGGTCCCTCGAGTGGAGATTGTTTAATGGTGCTCGCGGGCAATTTAGTCTTAAAACACGCTCCCAACTAACCGACACAATGAGATACCCCAAACGAAAATGCCTCGGGCCATGGCTAGAAATATGGCACGCATGTGCTCTTTGCTGGCGAAAATTTGGTCGGCCAATGAGCTACTCGAGAGTTTTATTTGAAACAAGACCCACTCTATTGACTTTTTTTTTTAATAAATGAGGCTTCTATTTGAAATTTTTTCGAGAAAAATAAAAATAAAAAGATGTTGCCGACCAAGGTCCTCCTAACAATTGTGTAATTACACAAATGCATTTTTACGGAATTCTAATACAAAATCAGGTACGGCGAAAATTAGCATATTAACGCATCAGCCTGCAAATCGCGTTTTCAAAATTGAACTGGCCAGTTGAACTAGTTCAAATTAGTACAGATGTGCCAATCATCATCACAGAAAGTATGGCGTCTTCGAAACTGTAGCATCGACAGAAACTCTAATTGCGTCCGAGCAGAGGTAAGGGGGGGACGCGGGACTGACCTGCAAGTAGTAGCCCATGAATGAAGCTGGGTTCTAAGATAATGAGTATACTACAGAGCCATAATGACTGGTAAATTCCAAACTAAGCCCAGCCGATGCTAGATCCCGAAGCTAAAAAGAAGAGAAAAAATTGCACGGCGACCAGCTTGAATGATGGCTTCTAAAGGACCCCTCAGGGTCATGCCAAAGATTCAGCAACCGTTGGATCATCTGATTCATCCCCGAGCGAGAAAGCCAGGTTGTGAACAATAGACACGGCCCCCACTTGATACATATGCTGGCAAAAATCGATATCTTGACGAAAAAGAAGATATAATAATGACTGAAAGAATTGGATCAAATGTCGGCAGCTGCTCCATTTTGTTTCTGGCGGTTTTCCTCCATAATCCTCTCGAGCTCTTTTTCGCTGGCAGCAATCAAGCGTTTGACCGTGTCGAATGTCGTAAGCCGAATGCTGCAACAAGGCAAGATGGGCAAATGTGTTCGGTGTTATGCAAATGGAGATTTAGCGTATCGTCATAAGTATGCATGCAAGCGAGTAGGTTTATACAATGTACATATGTATGACAACTTGACGAGTCTTGCAATTTCCCAGGTCCGGCAAAAGATTGATATATGCACACTAAAAGTGCTGAGAGGGCACCAGAACATTCCAAAAAGAAGGAAACATGATTAGTACCTAAATGAAAAATGGCTGCAACCAAAAACTTGGGTTGGGTTCATAGGAGTGGGGGAACAACTAAGACAAAGGAGAAGCAGCCGACACTTGAAATAATTACCCCTTGGAACTTCATATAGCTATCTTCTAGACAACAGAAAGGAAAATCAAAACAACAACACAAACAAAAAAAAGGGCGCAAATGATTCCATCAAAGAATATCACTTTAATTTCTCTACATCTCCTCACAGATTTGAGAAATTATCTCAAGATAATGGGGTTTCCAGAAGAATCAAAGAACAGACGGTTAAGATTCTAATAAAACTCCAGTTGATAGTTTCATGAAGTTATCATCATTTATAGGCCAGCCAAATAAGGCCAAGAAAGCTGAAAACTTGACAATAACAATGAAATTGTATGTATGTCCTTAGTCCCAGATTTCACAAAACACAATGGAGGAGAAACTCTGATCAGGAATTCAGGTAGAGGAGGAGGCAAGAGGAATCACAGTAACCTGCTGTTTGGTAATGTTTTCAATGCGTTTGGCAAAAATCCTCGATATAAGCCAATCACTCCATCCCGTTCAATAATACCTGCTTGAAGAAGCGAATCAATATTCTAATAAGAAAGCAAATGCACAAGTGCTTGCAGAAATAATACAGATGCTACTAGACGACACAGAAAAACTAAATTACACAGTAAAAATCTCTTGAAAGCATGAATAATCAAAAACCCCACGAATGAATCTGAGCTCAAAGTATGCTATATCAAGTCCTTAATCATGTCATTCAATCCACGAGAAGCCAAATGCAGATTCTGATATTGTGACCAGGGGAAAGCATACAATCCCTCACATGACATCGTAACTAAGATATCAAAAAAGAAGGCATCATATTTGTAATGACATTCATTATCACTGGTGCAACATCCTTATTAGCAATCAAGTACTCTGATCTGCGACTGTATTTATCTTGTTAGTGATGTTGCTCTGATGCTGAGAACTCAGTGGTGATAACAAACTGCCAGGATCAAATCACCTGGAAAAGCATCCAAAACTGTCTTGTAAGGGGCACCCTTCATCTGCATCTGTCTTCTGATGGTGTCTAGGGGATAACACGTTAGTGTGGCAAGGCTGGCTGAGAGCAATGCTGTTACAAGAGATGCTTCAGTTCTCTTTTGATATTCCTCTGGCAATGCCTTTTTTATCCTGTCATCCATCAAAAGTATCATCTCGATCTGGCATACGTGGAGGATGCATAATTCAACAGAATATAAGAGCAACATGAGAGCACTCACAAATCAAACATGCAGAAGTTCACTGCAATGTAAGGAGCTATTCCTATTAGAGCAGGTCCTAGACCTTTGTAAAATGATGCCAACCCTTCCTCTTTCAGCATGCTCAGGGCGACCTTAGAGAAAAGAAAGAAAAGGAATCAACCAACATCTGTAATGAGAGGCAAACTCTGCAATCTGAATTGTATGAATCAAAGAGATTGATTATACCTGTGACATCGTCCTATGTCCAGGTTCCACTGCTAAGCGCAAACGTAGGACATCCAATGGGTAGGTGACCTACATGGGAGGAGTAGATAGATGTTCTTACACTGATTTTGTCACATAAAAAAAATGAAGAGAACCTACATTTTGTTCATTATTAATAGTGACAGGAACAGAACCTTTACTGGAAAGACAGTTTATAACTTTCAAAAACTCCCAATAAACCCCAGCTTTTCTTGAGGCTCTGTATACTTACAAAGGTAGAAGTCATGCCAGCACAAGCACCAGCCATTAGTCTTCCAACAACAGAGAGTTCACCATCTTTTCCCTTAAAGAGTTTCTACTATTCCAAGAACCAAAAAATTATAACATGAGTGTCATGCGGTATGCACTAACTTCTCCATCGCTGATTTTGGGAAGGGGTAAAACGAGATGGCTTCATACGTACCTTGTAAAATTCATAAGCAAAAAGTTGGACGGCGCTGTATGGAATGATTCTTATCACCTGGAACATAAAAGACATGGGCATTATGTACGCAAAACTAGGATTTTGTGAACCAATAGTGAGTTATAAAGTCAACAAACCTGCGGGAGGTTGCCCTTCCAGTAACCTTTCATTCCTTCTTCTTTGCCTATCATCGTGATGGCCTGCATTCAAACATATTGGATTTCTACTGGGTAATGGATGGGAAAGGAAAAGGAAAGATTTCCACAGACAATGTTGGATCAAATATACGTGTACAAAAGTCCAGGAGAAGTAGCAAATTCTACTTATTCAAATTTCCATGAATCATTGGTTTTTTGGGCCAAAACACCTTCTTATTTTATCTTCAGCGTGCAATTATTTTGACCAACCACCAAAAAGTTCTATGGTGCAATTTCACAAGATGGAATACCTAAATTTTGTTGAATAAAATCTCATCTTAATATTCCAGTGAAAGAATTTGACAGAGTTTTTATGCGGTGCTTAGAATAGAGTAGTACTAGAAGGGAAGTCCACGAGAACAATTCACAAACAAGTTGGTTAATTGAAGTAAGAGCGAGTATCCCTTTTACTCCAAATGAAATAACTCCTTTTCCAACTTATCAAGATTAAAAGATCAGGAAAAAGATTTCAGCCATATGAAATTGTTAACTTTTGATCAGCATGTGTTTGATGGAGCATATCGTACCTCGGAAAAACCAATAACCTTCTTCGCACTTTCTTGTCCAACTCGCACCCCGTGAGTCTGTCAAAGGCAGCAAAATCATTCACTCTAAGAGTCTAGTGAGCCCCGATTCAAGAAAACTACCCTTATGAATAAGTGATACTCAAAGAGCAAGCACAACAAAGAGACAATTCCAACACTTCCGGTCAAAGCATCTGATATGGCCAGAAGAAACATCCATTCTCCACTCCAAAGGAACAAACACTCATGAGGACGACCCTAAATGAAAAAAATCAAGGCAATCAATCCAAAAATCCAAACGACCACGGCCTGCATTTGTTAAATTATTCCTCACAACCCGGTTTTGTCGCATAAATATCCCAAGGAAGAGAATCATTCCCATACGCAGTCCAGCAACATATTCTCCAAACACATCATTTCTCAAGGCCGCGGCGTAACAGCAGCAGAATTCACTACAACCAATCGATTGCGCGATAACCCGTAGATATCAAGAAGAACGTAGATCAGTAACGAAAAAGCAAGAACAACATTTGAAGATTATAGTTTTTCGATTTCCATAGCTAACGTAGCTCGTTCCCCTATACCAATCCGAAATTCAAATAATCAGCAGTCACATCGCTTTCCTCGAATCAAAACATAAACTATCCTCCTGAAACGAAGGAAATGCCACTAAACTTGAAGCCCGCCAAAATCAATAGAAGCAGAAAAAAGCAAAAGCAGCGCCGCACCTGCATAAGAAGCTTAATGCGGTCGAGCGGAGCCGTGACGGTCTTCGCGGCGGCACCCGCGATGGCCCCGGCGATGAACAGCGCCACGTCCCTCGGCACGTAAGCCACCGTCGCCAGCGGGTGCTTCAGCAGCTGGGCCGCCGTCGGCTCGCAGTCCCTCCTCCGCCGCTCCTTCTTCTCCGCCACCGAGAGCGAGGCGAACCCACCAAAACCGCCGCCGCCGCCGCCGCCCGAATTCCCGGCCCTCAGGCACAGCCGCGACCGGCGCCACAATGGCGGCCCGCGGCGGCCCCTCCTCCTCCGCCGCCGCCGCCGCCGCCGCGGCCTCAAGGCCCGGGATGCCGCGGCACACCAGCACGCCCTTCTCTTCCGTCATGGGCGACGGAAAACGGAAATTCAGAGAGAGAGAGATTTAGCAGCGCTGGTGAAGAAGAAGAGATGAGGCAACGAGGAAGAGAGAGCTAGAGAGAGAAAGAGCGCGCGCTATAGAGAGAGGAGGGGGAGGTAGTTGCAGAGTGGAGGGAGCGAGACAAGCAGGAGGAGGGCAGAGGAAATGATCCCCTCTTTTTTTTTTAATTTATATTTCATTTTATTTTTGCATTCGACTTTCCTTATTAAATCAATCTAATTAATCCCATTTCCAAATTAATTGCGATTCGGTGCCTGGTCTCCCCCCACCCAATATTACTGCCACGTGGCACGCAAGCCGGATATTAACCTATCGAAATCAGATAAAAAAAAATTGGGGAAAATGGCGCAAATAATTCATAGGCTTTGGCTCAAAGTGCGACGTGATCTCTGAACTTTTAATTTATTCAATATTGTCTATAAACATTTAATACATGTTCAATTTAGTCTATGAACTAATGTAGGTAGTCCTTCCCATTAATTCAAGTTCAGGGACTACATTGAATATTTTCATATAGTTCATGGACTACAATGAACCTATTGTTCATGGATCGCATTGAACATTAGGCTAGAGTACACGGACTACACTGAACAAATTAAAAATTAAGGGACCATATTGCAATTGGGTCAAAGTTTATGGATTGATTATGTATTATCCCCTAAAAGTCTGCATTACCATAAAAGAAAAAAAAACACTAAATCAATGTGTCTAATTAGACAAGAAAAGAAAATTTGTCACCAAAAAGAAAAAATATATGTTCATTTTTTAAAAATAATTTAAGGACTCAACTTACTTTCAGACTTTTGTCTCGCCTTTTGCAGCGGGAGTCGAAACTCACATCTGAAACTACACGTCCCCACCCCTAACTCCTCCTAAGAAGGTGGGGATTCGAACTCCCCACCTCATCCTTTTCAAGTAAGAAGAATGGCCACTGGGGCAAACCTTAGTGGTTAATAGATGTGAAAGTTAGGTAATCAAAAAGTCTAGTCACGCAGTTTGCACGTATAAATATTTTAATGGGCTAAAATAAAGGGGGGGCCATCCCACGCTTAATTTTATCCGTTTTTAGGAAATTCCATGAAGGCATTTATATATGTTGCCATGTTAGCTTAGTCATTTTTCTGGTAATTACATTAGTTTCAATCTGACTTAAATGTAAAACTAGATTGCATGAAAAGCTTTCCTTCAAAGAAAGGGAAAATATCGCAAATGGTCCCTGAATTTTGACCCAATGTGTAATGTGGTCCCCCTGAACTTTTATTTATTCAATGTGGTCTCTAAACTTTGGTCTAATGTCCAATTTCGTTCCTGAATTTTCAATTTGTTCAATGTAGTTGTTAGATTTTTGGTACATGTTCAATTTAGTCTTTAAATAATATGAAAATAATCGATGTTGTCCCTGAATTTGAATTAATGAAAGGACAACATTAAACTATTTCATATAGTTCAGGGACTACATTGAACATATACAAAAAGTACATGGATTATATTGAACAAATTAAAAATTTAGGAACTATATTACATGTTAAGTTAAAGTTCAGAAATTACATTGCACATTGAGTCAAAGCTTAAAGACCATTTACATCATTATCACTAAAAGACATAAGGCACCGATAGTGGGCACTAGTTTACATAAAGCATACGGCGCGCAAATAGAGCGTAATAGATGATCTTATTTTTGTTTGTGGTTACACATGATACATGGGATAATTGTTCAAAAAAATCTTAAACCTATTGTACGGTTTCCAATTTAGTTTTAAATTTTTCGATTAGGCCAATTTAGTTCTAAACTTTTTAATGATTTTTAAATATGGTCCTTCCAATAAAAATTGGTCGGAAATCAATGATGTGGCCATTGGTAGTCCGGCGCTAATGAGGATGATTTTCATGATTTCTTTTTTAAAATTTTCTTAATTTTTTTAAAAAAATTCTTCTTTTTTTTCACTATCTATCTTCTCAGAAGGGCTAGCGGGGTTTATTGGGGCATTGGCGATGGCCGACGAGGCACAAGTGAGGGCCTGCATGTTAGCGCTGCTTGTGCCACATATGAAAGCGGGCGGCCAAGTCGGCGATTGCCAATCAATTTTCGCCGAAATAACTACATTGGCAAATCTTCAAAAGCTTTAGAACCAAATTCATCAAATTAAACAAACTAAAAAGTTTATGATTGAATTGACCATTGTAGAGTAGATTTTGAGACATTTTGGACAATTTTCTCCATAATACATGATTCACTAGGTCTTGTTTGGTTACTTAGAGTGAAATCATCGGAATCTAGACGTGATTGATTTGGTTTTATCTTATGATCATGTGGTATATCTTAAAGGGAACGTATATTTGTTTCGTACTGAAAAAATAACCAAATGGGAGACAAATCCATGTATTATTCGATCTATTTTCAATCTTGATTCTTTATCGTCAATTCTAACCATCTCATTTAAGCTTACAAAAGGGGGTGCTAATATTCTTCAACTCGCAAACATTCCAAGATAGATAATTTACCCAAAAGCTTAAGCGAGATATTTTTTTTTTTTGTATGTTCTACTCTAACTTTCAACTCACTCTCAAATTTTTACCATATCTCTTGTAGGGCGTGAGAGTCGAAATCCACGTATGAAACTACACGTCCCCACCCCTAACTCCCCTAAAAAGGCCCCCACCTCCCATTCCCAAGTAGGAATAGTGGCCACTGGGGCAAATCCCAATGGTTAAGCGAGATACTTCAAAACCACACTCTCGTGCAAATTGAATTATGAACGACATGAGGGCCGAACTTGTGAGAAATTAAATTGGGGAAAAACTTAATCTGATACCATATTGAAAAGTTCAATAAAAAAAACTTAAACTGATGGATGAAGGAAGACATATATAAAAAGCATACATGATATAAGAGCATTACATTAAGAACATTAGGTAATTAATTCTAAAAATAAGACATGGTAAACTAAAACAAAACAACAGGAAGAGACTTCCTTTATTGACTATTATTTATTGTATCACCCTTTTTTGCATTGCCACGTCACTCCAAGTTGAAATGAGGAACAAAAATTTTCACTCAACCAAAAACCCTAAATGATCCACACTTAAATATACCAAAAGGCCATGAATCCCATCTTCCTTTAGACCACCTTCATCAAGACGAATGAACAAACCCTTAGATGGAAGCAAAATTCCCGGTAACTCCTCTCGAGCAATCGAACCGAACCAATCGATCAACGCAATCGAAAGAATAACAAATCCTCCTCGCCTCTCGACGAATCACCGGTTTAGTTAACCTCTCATCCGAGCCCTCGTATCCTTCATCGAGCGGGTGCCCGAATTCTGCATTAAAACAGGCTCAGGATCGGTCTCAATCCAAACGGTACTTACGAAAGAGCTGAACGTGAAATTTGCACTTACTGGTTCAAGCTCTGAAAACTACTTCAGTTGGTAGATTGAGCTCCAAGTTGTTCATGTTAGGTAGATCTGCTCAAGAAAATATTTATCCAACTTAGATTTTAGATTTTTGGCGTCATAAATATTGACAAAAGCTAGTACTTTTTTTATTTTTTAAAATAATTTTCAAAATAACATAAATAAAAAAAAAGGAAAATAGTACTCACCCTGGGGAGTTCTTAAGACAAAAAAGCACGCTGCAATCACTACGTAGCAAAGCAGGAGAACCAATCCTTTCATGTAGTGGGAAGTTCCATCCTGCGTCAAGTAAAATTAAAATTGAAATCCCTTAAATAAATGACTAATAATAATGATGAAGATGGTGACGATAATATTAATAATAATAAATTATAATGATTATGATAATTATGATAATAACCTGCAAAGTGAAAGCTGTGACGATGATTGATAGAGCAAGAGAGCCAGTCTCAAGAAGGTTGAAATTGAGGTCCATCTTAATCCCCATTATCCAAGCAACAATCACACAAAAAGGGACCTGAAAATCATCAACATTCAAAGTTTAATTGAAGCTTGTTGATGTAATAATATTTAAAAAAAAAGAGTCTAATCGGCAACGTAAAATTCATAAATTCTCACCACGAACATCGCAATTTGAGTCGCCGAGCCCAAAGCGACGCCTAGAGATATGTCCTGCGATCGCGTCGAGAGATGATTTTCAGATCGGCCTCTCGATAATTCACTGCCGGATCGGCCTCTCAATCAATTTTAAACACTCACCAACTTGTTCTTGAAAGCGAATATGACTGCCCCGGCGTGCTCGGCCGCGTTCCCGACGATCGGCAGCAGGATTATGCTGAGGAAGCTCACGGACAGGCCCCACGAAGCCGACGCCGACTAATAACATCATCAATTAAACATATGGTTAACTAATTATTCGTTTGTGATTAGTGAACAAAAAGTAGCATTCTTAATCACTTTGGAAGTAATTAATTAGATACACATAATTACCTCGATTGTGTTGACAACATACTCGGATAATAAAGCTATGACAAGGGTCATCCCCACCAGCCAAACAAATCCACTCCAAAACCCTATCACTGCCCCTTCACCAGAAACCGTGTCATCTTCTTCATCAGAGTCCTGTGATCAGATCAATTTAGCACACGATTATAGGGATTATACATAGGAAAATTGAAAGAAGATGTGACGTGGCATTTTGTTTTCTCTACTATGTTAGGGTTGGTGCAACATTAGCTCCATACTCCAGCATCATTTATTGCACTTTATTGAAAGTGGCAATTAATTTAGTATGAAGAAGTAAGCGATCAAGATTCGAACCAACCCACCTGCCACAAAGACGTCTTCAATATAGCATCATAAACTAGTGAAAATTAAGGAATTGTGATCCATAAGATTGGGAAATTAAAAGCTTGAATGGTTTCAGCCAACCTGTGCTTCGAACAATTGGCGATGCGTGACGAGCTGGAAGAAGATGTAGACGACGTAGGCGAGGAGCATGACCACGCTGCTCGCCCTCGAGAGGTTGAGTGTCGGGTCCGCGGTCGAGGCGGCCGAACCGCCGGCGTAACGGAACAGCATCGGCAGCAGGTGGCACAGCAGCGCCAGCAACAGCAAGAGGGAGTTCACGTCGGCTTGTCTCTGTCGAATTCGAAGACCACAAAAAGCCCAGATTGAAATCATCATCTATGTCATCGCGACGACAGAAGCTAACTACATTCGCACTCATTCGAGCAGTCGATCTTTTTGCTTACCCGGTCATATTTTTGCTCTCTCCGGAGGTTGGCGAGACCGCCGCACAGCAGCGAAGTGCCGAGGACAAGCAGGAGGTTGGAGAGGACGGAACCCAAGAGAGAGTACTTCACCACCTCAATCTTGTGTTGGCTTAGGGCAAATATGGCTATTATCAGCTCGGTTGCATTGCCACAGGTTGCATTCAGAAGCCCTCCCACTGCAAAACAAGTAAAGCAAATTGCATACACAATCAAAGTCACTTGAAAGGAGAAAAGAGATAACCCGATTAAGTCGAATTTTCACCGCGTTTAAAATAATAAACTCCTAATGAACACATCATATCCAGAGGAAACAAATGCGAAATCATATCGAAGTAACTGATCTACGATCCTCGATTCCCTCTCGAGGTCGCGACCAGTCACTCGAAAAGTAAACCGACGATCAAAATGCATGTGACGCGCTTCACCATTAGTTCCTTTCTACCCACAAATGTCCATCTCCGCAGGATGACCATAGAAACTAATCTGAGACTGGACAAAAACTTTGTCCATTTGCCATTGTACTCAGGACCTGAAGAGAATATTATAGTACATCACTGAGAACCACATCTCTATTTTCAGTTAACTAGTTCATTAATATAAGCCTGTACTTGGCATGAGAAATGAAGACTGCCTCAAAAAAAAAAGTACCTGTGGGCCCGGTGTAGTAAGCAATTTGCCTGCCAAAAATGACAATACAGCAAAGAGGGCATAAGTCAAGAAACCCTAGTTCCAGTATCAGAACCGATGCTGTGAGAGACTCAGATATATTTACATACATATATATTAAATGAGTTAGGTCCAAAATCAAATGATTTATAAAGTTCTATGAACTCACTCTGTCAAGAAGCTGACACGTTCGGCAAGAGGGGTGAGTCCAAGGAGGCTCAGAGCAAAGACCCACGACTGCATGCAGACGCAACGCAGTTCACTTTGGTCAGCGCATTAAATAGATATCTCTAGCTTCTGAAAATAGTAAATTAGCCGATTTCTTTACATGACAGGCAAGAAAATTGAAGAATTCAACAGAATCTTGAACAACCATTTCTTCAAATTTCCCAAATTTTAAAATCATTAAAGCGCATTGATAATGAAGTTTGTATTCTAATGAAGCCAACTCTTGTGTCAAAGATTTCATTTTCCTTACGTTTTATGTTTTAATATCTTCCAGTCAGCCAATTCTTTTCAGGAGTTCTTTATCCTGTCAATTAGATTAAATAAAGTTGGAATTTTAAAAAGTCGAAAGAAAGAAAAAAATCACTCCAAATCAAACGCATGTCAACTGCAAGTCCAAGTAATTAATATGGTTTTGTTTCCGAAAGCAGACAGAAATTAAAATCTTTTTTTTCATTTTCTCTGTGTACTCAGACATACTCTTCCCAAGCCGTAGAACTCGGCGGCGACGGCGAGAGGGATGGCCGGGAAGAGGATGGAGAGCTTGGTCCCGAGGATGACTTCCTGGAGGTTGGCGAGGAGCATCCGGAGGGAGCGGCACGGGACCTTCGAGACGAGGGCGAGGTCGGACTTCTTGCGCAGCGACGACGACGACATGTTGTGCGCCGTCCGGCCGGGCCTCGTCTCCTTGCTCGACACCTTGAGGCCGCCGTTCTCGATGACCCACGCCTCGTTGCACGAATTGTTCGCCATTCCGAGAAGAACCGTCCGTCGTCGGAGCGATGTGTGCGTGTGTTCCTGGAGGATGGCTATGAAACAGCGTTTTCTGTGTCTCTGTTTGTGTGTTGTGTGAGTGTTGTGAGTGGCTGTATATATATGCATATATGGTATGCTTTATTGGCAGGTAAACCGAACTGTGTATGAATCTTCCTGGAAGTTTCATGTTTCTTTCTGTTTTTCATTTGATGCAAATGTAGGTTTGCAGAGTCAAAATGCCACGTGGCAGACATGTAAAGAGTCCAGATATTTAGAAACCATCGGGGAGGAGTAGGGGCAAGCGACCGGCCGGTTCGATCCGGGACTCGAACCGAATTGGCCTAACCCGATCGGTTTTAAGCTGGTTCGCACGAATATCTAATAGGTATCTAAATAAAGATTGTGAAACCGGTTTTAATTTCCGATTTTATACCGAGGACCGGTTTGACTTGGTTTTGTATGTTTGCTTGGCTTAACATAAAGCTAGATATGTCGGGATAGGCTTCGGACTTGGAAATATTATGAAATTTATCAATTCCTTAATTATTATGCCACGGATTGTTCATACGGTATATTTTTCTAAAAATTATAATCATATTACTTCAAGTTAGGCTCGATTCTCGAGTCAACCATGAATCAGGCCGGTTCGGATCCAGACCAGTCCCTAAAGGAGCAAATTCTGCCTGGTTAAGTTCCAAATTTTTTTATTAGGAACCAATCAACCCTAGGCAAGAGAAAATATCTCGAGGAATTTTAGGTGTTATCGAACCGTGACGTTGTGATTCAATCTTTATGCAACAACTATTATATGATCATTTTAATAAAAAGCAATAAAAAAAAGGATTTATAATAATTTGACACATCATGATGAGATGACTAGACTAGTCTAAATGGCAGTAGGCAATAGCTCCAAAAGCGCCTAATAATATCTCCAATGTTTACCCCTTGAATGGCTACTTTGACGATATCAGTAATACCACCAAGACATATCGCTTGCCAAAAAGATTTTCCCGTTCGACATTTTGTTAAGATAGATGATACTATCAAAAATTTGAAATTGGTATGTCCGTGATACATTTACTTCATATTAATTTTTGTATTAGAAAAAATCTTAAAATGTTATACCAAGACATATCTATCCTTAGTTAGCTTACGTAAAACATCCATGTTAGCTTCTGACATGAAAAATACGTGGCAAGCCACACGTTTGACGTGGATTCGATGCGGAAATTCAGCGTTAATGGCTCTTTAAACTACGTCATTGTGCAGAAGCCAGATTTGAAGAAAACGAACTGAGATTGGGAATTAGGGCAAAACTGAATTTGCTCCTTCTCTCTCCCAAATCACCAAAATCTTATGGCAAAATTGGCGCAAAATTCGGTAGTTCAGTGGAAATGCAAGAGAGGTCTTGTCTAGAAGGGAAGCTGTCGGTCTTAATGGAGATAAGGTGATGAAGAATCCGGCAGGTTTCATAAACTCTTCGCTGATAGCTTTCGAAGCGAACGTCTTTATTTAAAAAACATATAAGCGATATGAGATAAGGCTTGAATGGGAGGCCACACATGCGAAATAAGCTAAGGCAGAACTAGCTCTCATACCATATTAGAATGGACGACCCAAAACCTTAAACTAATAGGTGAAGGAAGACTAAATGTATATACAGAATATACAAATCCCAATAGACATTTGATGTGGGATATTTAACTCGTTTTATTCTATAAAGATTCAATAAAGAGAATATATTTATAAAACAAACCGCACCAAACAATCACTATTTTGGTCTTTCTTATTAAAACTATAGATGATCGGTTTTAGAGTGGGTAGGTTACATACTTGGTTCCTAGAACCTAACATGGCAGGGTCGGTTCTTGGATTTTGGAACGGGAACCGACCCTATTTATAGAGCAAAACAATACGATTCTTTTTACTTGAGAATAATATGTCAAACATATTAATATCAATAAATATATTCTATTGTAAAAAAAGAGCAAAAAATCTTACTTAGATTTCATGTTCACAGTTGGAGCAGGCCGGTTCAAGATAATGAACCGAGACCGTAAGCGAGCATCTTCTTTCCATCTGCAAAAACTGGATAATTTGATGTCTTTAGTCATTGTCACTCTTACGTACATTTCGTTATTGACGAGTCCAGGCCGGTTCCAGTTTTTGAAATCGATATCCGGATCAATCCTCTTGTGAACCGAACCGGCCCTTGAATCGAATCAGCCGAGTTACTCACCCCTAATTAAACAAACAAAATAGTAAACGTCACTCTTAAATCCCTGATGATCGCACCTCACTAGAAAAATCGAACAAGTCGTCAAAGTCAGTACGGGATTCCACAGAATGCGATTCTGAATATTAAAGAAGTTCCAACAGTCCGTACGAGAGTACAACGTCATGATGATAAACTCAAAACACATCTTGTATTTCATTCAGGCATTCCCAACTGAATCGCCATGTTTTTACCAGGCGAATCCAAACATGAACATCACCATTAATATCAACTTGCAAGAGACAAGAGTTACCGACTCCATCCTCGTTTCGGAGCCACAGAAAGTGAAAAATATCTGTACCGAATTTCAGGAGGCCGTTTTACCTGACGATGATGCATATATCTGTACCGTTTTTCGGACAGTGAAAAATGGATCTCGTGCCCCCTCCAGTTTGATCTGCGACACGTCGTCTTCCTTCAGTTAAAGTCTATCAAGACCACATGAATTATGAAGAGGAAGACAGGAAGCGCATCCCAACCGACCGTCGCTACATGACACTGTCAGTGCACGAGAGAGAAGATGTGTATCATGGAAACGTACAAACCAAACCCTACGCACAGGAAGCTTCCCAGAAATTACACTTCGAAAACACACTGGTGATGCTTGCTGTGAGGGGTTACGATACACGTTCTTCCACCGTATAGTTTTGTAACTGATATAGACAACAAATCGCGGATGCAGACTTTGGTTTCAGACACTTTGCGGTCCGGACTTTACGCAAACGTACGTGCTTAGTAATTGCGCGGGGGTGCTACATACACGAAGGCTAAATGGTCGATAACTTTTTGAGGCATGATTTCGTGGACGCATGTACGGTACTCGTGCGCGTGGAGCTGGGTCTGTCGTTATATATATAGTCGAGCTACGCTCAAAGTTGGCGTACGGTCATTACCACAATCTCGATACGGCGGGGAAATTTCGGTCTAGAGGCAGTGAAGGCCATAACATGAAATTAGTGGTGCAAGGTCACAAAATCAGGGAAAAGAGTGTGAAATTTCCGGCAATGGTATGATTATAGAGAAGCAATTCTAGGGCCTCTCTATATATACGTTCTTCATGTACTACTCTTGAGCTTGACTTCCAATTTTCACTGGGATTTCAGTGAAAACTCTGCTTTGTTTTCCCTTCTTTTTGCTTTTAGATCATGCGTGAGGAGCTGTCTTGAAGTCGGTTTTGCTTGTGTATATTTGCATGAAGTGCTCATTAAGCTTTCCAAGTTCATGCCCTTGAAAACACAGTAATAAACGTTGCCTTCTTTTCTTGCAGGAAGAATGTGTATATATATAACCACGACTACGGGCCATATAAATCATAGTCATGACCATGATTGTTTCTAGTTTACTAATATAGGGTTTCGGATTTTAGGTTTAAGAGTTTAGGGTTTCTTAAGCATAGTTGGTTTCATTTCTTTAATCAGACATAAGTGTGCGTAATTTGTCTCTATGAACTATGCAGTGTGTACAACTACAGGCCATATGAATCAAGGTCATGACCATGATTGTTCCTAGTTTACTAATATAGGGTTTAGGATTTTAGGTTTAAGGGTTTAGGGTTTTTAAAGCATAGATAGTTTCATTTCCTTAGTTAGACACAAGTGTGTATAATTTGTCTCAATGACATTTACAATGTGCACATAACCACAGAGTACAAGCCATATTAATCATAGTCATGACCATGATTGTTCCTAATTTACACATAGAAAATTTGACATATAGAGTTTAGGGTTTTAGGGTTTAGGGTTCTTTCGGTACGGTTAGCTTCATTTGCTTGATTAGACACAAGTGTGCGTAAATTTGTCTCTACGACATTTGCCGTTCCCTTTTCTGAGGATTGTAAGTTTCGATTGATCTCGTTTTCATAATGCATACACCCATAAATTTGTGTAATTTTGACTTAAACCGTAATTAATCACTTTTATTTCAACCCTTGAAGAATTTTACTATTCGATTTGCAAAGACTCCCATGTATACTACTTCTTTATGCGTTGGTGGGTCTTTAAACACAGATGCTAAAGATACAAATTCGTTTCTAATCTATAGAAATCACGACTCTCCTCATAAGCTGAACCATTAGGCATGCGCATTGTTGAGTTGATTCCACCTTTGATTTATATCTATTCTTTATGGGTCGTGGATGCAGATTTAAAGAGGCATGAGAACATAGCTCACGAATTCAAATCGTCTATTTTAGGTATACTCATCACTCACAAACCGTTATCCAGACGCCATTAACATATATCACAAGGCTCTCGAGCCTCAGAAAGGTCAGACTCATTTTCTTACACGGCAAAGCATTAGCGATGAGCGCATCGAAAGACAAACGATTCAAGGACCACTTAACTTTTTTACCCTTTACAACCTATAATATTAGGATTTGTTGGGAAGTTATTTGGTGAGTTCGTCATATGTACCAATATGCATCCGGATCATTACTAGATCTAGCGAGATCCTTATCAGTCCCACCAGACCTGACGATCCCGATGCGTATCTGCATACACAGCACGCTCATCGATTGCTTCTTCGCTTCCATGGAAACCCCACTACCACATGCCATGTCTTGGATACATTGTAAGACAAAAAAACAACACAAAAAATTGACCGACCCACCCCCATGTGTCAAGAGAGCCAGTAAGGGTGTTTCCAAGAAGTTTCCTATATGATGGGCCAAAATAAATAAAATAATAAACAAATGGTTCCTATATATTTCCCTCCAACATGAAGATTAGCCTCGTCTCATTATTGACAAGAAGACAAGTTGATTCATTTGAGTAATGAGGAACACAACAAAAGAGATCTCTCTTTGACGGATGCAAATAAATGGACATGCTGCGTTCTTGCCGTTTCCATGCAAGTACAAGATGCCCGAACCTTTCGTTGCAATGCCCAAGTGGTTGCTCCAGGTCAAATCTAGCAATGAAACGCGGGCCCCAAGTAAAAAGAAAAAAGGCAAAAAAAAACCACGATGATAAGTGTTTGAACCCGATTGGAGCGACACTTTCTTAGAATTGGAAATTCTTTCTTTAACATCTATCGACTCCCTCTCTTTACGTTTCCGCTTATGACTTGGTATTTTAGTTGTTTCCTTTTTTCTTAAAGACCTTTTCTTTGTTTTTCTTCAATTCTATGTAGTAGTTAGAATTGGCCCTGAAAGAAGGAAGGCTGGAATGCCAACGGGTGCCTGCTATTGAATTCACCTGGTTTGTTGAATTGAGGGCTTCGCTTTTAGATAGTCTAACCTTTTGATGTTCATGTGACTCCTGATGCCCCTTGGCAAAGTTGTCCCTCAAGCATGTGAAGGTAAAATTGGTTAGAGCACTTGGATGGTTAGATCTCTATAGGATTCTAATAAGAGCGATGCGAAAGAATAGTAAGGTTTTATAGTGACTTCTTTAGGAAACGCCAAAGTGTTTGAAAGATACGTAGCATACGAGAAAGCATGGTTTATACATATAACAAAAGGGTTTCGTAGTACCTAAAATTTTCTTGTCCCTGGCGTGTCGTGAATGAACTCTTTAGGTGCTCCTTCCTTGAATCTTCCTAGGATAGAGCTGAAAACTGAAAAACGGTCCTAGCGTGAGGCCATGACCATCACTCATGCCGTCGGCACAACCACACAAGACATATCTGAGGCTAACAATGGAGCGAGGTCGACATGTGGAAGCTGTACTTGCGTACCTTGCTGAGAAGAACTCGCTTTCATTGTCTCTTCCGTTTGATATTTCTCCTCCTCCTCTTCTTCTTCTTCTTCTTCTTCGTTGTCTCGATCAGCTTTATGAAACACCGTTTGTTTTGATTCTCTTTATTGGTGTACGGGATTCTTTCTGAGGTGGTTAGACGATTTGTGGATCTTCTATGTCGTGATGCTGATCTTTGACTCGACGCGCGCCCCACGTCGATGCTAGCACAGACCGTTTTTACCTATGTGATTAAACAACTTTGTTGATAAAAGCCGGGTGGGTGTTAAGTCGTCTATCTTATTCGAATAAATAATTGATCGAGTATCAGCAATTTTTAAGCATATATGACTCCGCAAATGTCGGTATAATAACCAAGAATGTCCTAAGCCTATTTTACGAATGTCAATTTAATTATAAACTTTTCAATTTGGCCAATTAAGTCCTAAACCTTTTGATAATTTGTCAATATAGTTTTTTCAGCCAATTTTGACAAGAAATCGCTGACGTGATAGCCTAGTCAGCGCCGGCAATCCTAACGCGGACGATTTTCGCAATTAATTTTTAATTTCTAAATTTTTTCATTTTTTCTTTCTTTTTTCCCTATTTCCCTTTGCCGATCGCCGAGTCTCAGTGACGGCCGATGAGGGCCAGGACACCCTTTCCGGCCATTGTTGAGGCCCCCGTGATCGGCGGAGGAAAATAGAGTAAAAAGGAAAGAAAAAATTGTAAAAATCATCAACGACTAAATTGACATCCGTACAATAAATTTAAAACTTTTTTGATAATTTTCTCACAATGTCGCGTAGGGACAGTGCCCTTGCATCATCTGAAAAATAACCTTTGTCATTATATATGTAGACTTTTAATTTCCTATTGTTGTTTCTACATTTATTAGAATTTCAAGTAGAGAATCTAAACCTATTGTACTTTTGTTAATCCAGTAATAAACATTTCGATTTTGCCAATTGAGTTCTAAACATTTTCACGTTTTGTTAATTAAGTCAATCTAGCTAATTTTGATCGGAAATGGCTAAGGTGGACACCGGCCGTCCTACGTGGCATAGTTGGCGCTGACATGGACAATTTTAAATATTTTTTTCAAATTATTTATTTATTTTCCTTTTCTTTTCCTCTCTTTTCCTTCTTTTCTTTTTTTCTTTTTTTTCCCTTTTCTCTTCTTTCCTCTTTCTTTTTCTCTTTTTCCCTTTTTCCCTCCACTAGCCACCACTTGGCCTCGTCAATGGCTGGCACAGGTCGCCGACCTCAAGCCATTCTTGCCAAATCAAGGGCGATGGTTGCCCTCACCTGCCGCCCGCGGCCATTACTAGAGGCCGACGACCTCCGGCGGCCATCGACGAGGCTCGGCAATGGCCAGCGAAGGGAAAAAGGAAAAACGAAAGAAGAAAGAAGAAAATAAACATGAAAAAGAAAAAAAAAATAAAGAAGGAAAAAATAAGAAAAAAAGAAAAAAATTTAATAGAAAATTCGAAAAATATTATTAAAATTATCCATGCCAGCGCTTATCATGCCATGTAAAACTGCTAGCATGTATATGAGCAATTTCCGACCAAAATTAACCGAATGAACTCAATTGGCAAGAAGTGAAAAAGTTTAGAATTCAATTAGTAACATTGAAAGGTTTATGATTGAATTAACAAAAGCACAATAGGTTTAAGACTTTTTAGACAATTTTCTCATTTTGTGTTCGTTTGCGGAAAAATATTTTTCCGGAAAACATTTTCCGCGTTTTCCGGTGTTAGGGGGCGGAAAATGTTTTCCGTGGAAAAACATTTTCCTTCCCCACCCTCAAATCCTTCATTGTTTTGAGGAAAATGATTTCCTCTTTTCACAAAGAGGAAATCATTTTCCCACAAAGTGAAGGCAAAATTGCCCATGGGAGGGAAAATGTTTTCCGTGGGAGAGGAAGTTGATCGCCGGTCACCGCCGTTGGCCGCCGGCCGCCGGCCCGCCGACGCCGCCGCCGCGCCCGCCCGCCCGACGCTGCCGCCGCCGCCGCCGCCCGGCGCCACCGGTCGCCGCCGCGGCCGCGGTCGGCGACGGCCACCCGCGATCGCCGGCCGCCACCCGCCGCCGGCTGCCGCCGCCCGGTCGCCGCCCGGCCGCCGCCGTGGCCGCCGGTCGACAGCCGCCCGCCGCCGCCGCCGGTGGTCACCGACGAAAAATATTTTCCGAAACTTTTTCATATTGGTCACCGAACACCGGAAAATTATGTTCCGGGATAACATTTTCCAGGAAAATGACTTCCGGGAAAATATTTTTCAAAAGGAGAATATTTTCCGCCAAACGAACGGAGCCTAAGTAACATGTGAAATCAAGCTTTGAGATACTAATAAGTAATTTAAGCTCAAGTTGTTAGCTACTTCAATCCCGATTTGTGACTAATTGAGCTAGCTCAAGTTTGAGTGTCTACATCATAGTGCGTGGGCCCTACATAATTAGTAAATTCTCAACCATACAAATGGACGAAATTAAATTTAAGATTGATTATACATTACTAGAATTAGTGACATAAAGGCCCACAAACCTAATTAAAATACAGTTGAGTCAATTTGCGTAGTCCATGAATTTAAATCAAGTTGACCTCGTGTCAAACATCAAATCTAATGTTTTCATTACGCACATAAATGAATCGATACGACAAAGGAAATCGAAAAAAACAACATCGCTTTCAATTTAATTATATTCTCCTACAAGAGCTTGACGAGATGGAGCTCGGGATTACTCTGATGTTAAGTTTGTGATAATTGAATTCGCTCGAGTTTAGGGTTGAAGAGTTAGGGCCCGTTTGGTAACGTGCCAAACAGTGAAAATTTCTGTTCTTTTGTTCCCAGAAATAGTTTGGGAACAGAAATGCGTTTGGTAAACTTTTTGTTCCCGGGCACATTTTTGCAAAAATTTGTGCCCAGAAACAGTTTTGGAAGAGAAACAAGAAGTAAAAAAAAGTTGCTTCTTGTTTCTCGGCACAATTTTGAAAATGAGTTCTTTTTCTTCGTTTTCTTTTTTTTCTTTTCTTCTTTGTGTTGTTCTTCCCTTGGCTGTGGCCGGTCGCCCCAGGGCCGACGAGGGCGTCACGGCCCTCGCCGGCGAGGGTGAGGGCTAGACCCTCGCCGTCGATCATGGCGAGGTCGGCCTCGCCCAGATCGGGCGAGGCCGAGCCTCGCCGTTGCGACCCACGGCGAAGCCGACCTCGCCATTGCGATCGACGGCGAAGCCGACCTCGCCGTCGCGACCGACAGCGAGGCTCAGCCTCGCCTGATCTGGGCGAGGCCGGCGGTGAGGCAGGCGGCCAGGGCGGCGGCGAGGGCCGCGACGCCCTGGCCTGTGGCCGGTCGCCGGCGCGGCGACCGGCCATGGCCAAAGAAGGGAAGGGTAGAAAGAAAAAAAAAAGAAAAAAAATATTAAACAATTTAAAATATTATTAATAAAAAGAAATTTTGTGTAGTTACCAAACGTATTTATATTCTTTTCTATCTCAGGAATAGAAATTTTGGACAGTTACCAAACGCCTTCAAATGCTCAGAAATTGTTTCCGGGCTCAGAATAAAAAAGAATCATTTCTGAGTAGAAATAGTTTCCGGGCACAGAATGATTGTCATGCGCACCCTTATAATACCCTCTCGCGCCGACCTCGAGCTCTGTTTCGAGAAGTTGACTCTCAATTTCAAGTTAATTTTGTACGATAAGCAATCATCATATCAAATTATATTTTGATTGCATCGCTCGAATTTGCTTAGCCGAATAACTTAGACTCTTATTCCGTTGATTTTTCGACATTCATTTACATTTTATCTATGTACATCCTTGATGTCAGGGCGCATTACTTTTTAGTGGTTAATTTTTCCGGACAAAAGAAAAAAAAATGCGTTTTGGAATAGTTGTTACGTAATTTTTTTTTTATGTTTTCACTTTTCATTTCCAAAATTCAAATTTTAATTTTAGCATATTAAAGACCTAGAATTCGTAAAGAGAATATGTCGACATTTAATTAAAAAGAATTATAATTTCTTTTTCCTAGGTGATTTTTTTTGTCAAAGGTAGACAGTACTTTGGACTGGAGGAGCAGTACGAGAATTTTAGGGTGCGTTTTGGCAACCGGCAAAACAATAACTATTTCTATTATTTTGTTCCCAGAATCAGTTTTGAAACAGAAATTCGTTTAGTAAATTTTTTGTTCCCGAGTACAAATTTGCAAAAATTTGATCCTAGAATCAATTTTGGAACAGAATCAAGAAATAAAAAAAAGTTATTTTTTTATTCTGGGAACAAGAATAAAAAATGGCAAAAAAAAAATTCTTCTTCTTCTTCTTCCTGGCCCGTGGCAGGCAACCGGCCACAGGTCAAGGCCGACGAGGGTCTGGCGTGGTTTGCCCTCGCCGCCGCCCTCGCCATATTCGACGAAGGCGACTCGCAACCTGGACGAGGGCCGCCCTCACCGGATCTGTCGAGGGCGACCCTCGCCCAGGCCGCTAGCCGCCCTCGCCGAATCTGGCGAGGGCGACACTCGCCCAAGCCGCGAGTTGCCCTCGTCGGATCTAGCGAGGGCGACGGCGACGACAAGGGTCTAGCCCTCGCCGGCCCTGGCCTATGGCCGATCACCGGCGCCAGTGACTTGGCCATGGCCAAAGAAGGGGAAGAAGAAAAAAAAATTTAAAAGAAAGAAATATTAAAATATTTAAAATATTACTAATAAAAAGAAATTTTATGCTGTTACTAGATGCATTTCTGTTCTTTTTCAATTTCAAGAATAGAAATTTTGGACAGTTACCAAACACCTTCAAATGCTTAGAAATTGTTCCCGGGCACGAAATAAAAAAGAATCATTTTTTAACAGAAATTATTTTCGAGAACATAATGATTGCCAAACGCACCCTTAATCTTCTTCGGCTTGGCATAAGGCAGTCAAATATTCTTTACAAGTCGCAACTCTTGAAAAGAGATAAAAAAAAAAAAAAAAAAAAAAAGAACCTCGTACTGCATGGAACTAAGCAGTGGCATTTTGATAATAAAAAAATTGATATTTTGAAGATGTAAGCGCATGAGTTGAAATGACATGAATGTAAGAATTCGATGTATCTTTAGAAATTTGAGATGTTCAAAATTGACTTTATTAATGGAAAATTGACATATATTATCCATGAACTTTGATTCCATGTTCAATATAATCCACCTGAACTTTTAATTTGTTCAATGTAGCTTTTGAACCATCTATAAATGTTCGATTTAGTCATTTGATTTTCTCAAACGACAAATCAAACATTATTTGACGATGTAGATTGAGTACGATTTCTCAAGTCGCTTGGTACTTGATATTATTTTCATCACATATATATTATACTCCACGAAATATTATATAATATTCGATGTATCATCCCTTGATTAGGTTTTCAGACAAAACTTAAATTTTCCCCCCTTTAAGCTATGATAAGCAAATCGTATATCATTTTAGTATGCCAATAATTTGGTTTCCGTTTATTAGTTTTTTTTTTTATCGGACCGTATATTAGTTGAGTAATCGTCTTTCCCCTTCACAAAAATAACACTAAACTTTAGTATGCTCTGAGATCGCGCTTGATCTATCAGAATTTGTAACCAAAACGAAAATTACATCGGATCGGAAGAGAATCGAATAGGATAAAGGTAGAAACGGAATTTCTTCAGTTTTTACATTTTAAAAATGTATACATGCAAATCCTATCCGAGTTTATTTCGCTCTTAGGTAAGATAATCTTATCCACCCTAAATGTAATGCAATCCGGACACGAAATCGAATGCATATTGAGATAGAGTTATCACACCCAAGCTTTAAGTCCAATCTACCTAACAAAGAGGCTGATAGTTTGAAATAGTCTTTACAAATTTAGACAAAAAGAGCAGCAAATTACAAGTGGAACTGAACCAGACTGACAAGTGACAAGAAATGATAAGTAACTGAATGAATGAATGGATCTTTGAACACAGTAGGGTTCTAACTGGTTTATCTGTATAAAGACTAGGATGAATATCATTCTACATTCATAGGCCGGATTCGAGTTACTATTAGATGAATCTGTCATTCAAGCTGAAAAGGGCTATTGTCTAGACTTCATCTCCAGCTAGAAGAAAAGAGGTCGAGGGTTCCAACTTTAGATCTCAATGTGGAAGTAAGGCATTCAAAGGTGTCCAAAGTGAGCCATTAGACATGTCTATCTTCTGTAAATGTGAAAGAAGTTTTTGTTTCCCAGAATGAAAGTATGATATTCACAATAGCTATCATGCTGGGAAATTACTTCCGCATTATGTAAAGACCGTAACCAGACGAAATGCCCATTGCACCTATTAAAGGGGGTTATAGTCAAGCTAAAAAATCGGAGAGCCGACAGAGTTAAAAATGCCAAAACCTTTTCTCAGTAGAGACTAACCTGTGATTCATCCTCCAGATTCAGCTGCGTAGTTATCTTTTACCTCCTGTTATATTAAATAGTGCCCGAAAGCAGGCCCTTTTCCTGCACAATAGCAGCACCAAGATGCTGTAAGCAGAACACACAGTTTATGACATCTACATAACTATCCGTCATATTTCAATAGTGAGATAGAGGCACAGATTGAAAGGACTCAAAAGTTCCTTTCGACAGCTAAAAATTTCCCAAAGCTTGCAAACCACAATCCTTCCTGTGATTTTAAGTCCCCCACTGTGTCCAATGTCAAAGAGGTTCCGCAAAATTGTGCTGTATGTACTCAAAATACTACCTAGTCACGTTGATCGTGTCGCTTGTCGATACATATCTATCAAGTATTAACCATCCACCTCAGTTTATCTCAATTCTCTAGTCTCTAGGTTTGATACAGTATACCCTGGAGCCAATATGCTCCACTTCTAGTCCAGCATCCTCACAACCATTGAAGAAGAGAGACTCATCTTCTTTTCCAATTCTGCGTCGCCAACTCATAAGAAATGCTGGCCGTGGAAACCCAACGTTAGATCCTGCTGCAAATAGATGCAGAAGAATCAGTGAAAAAAATGAAACCTGAGCTAAAACCGGAAGAGGCATGTGTATAATTACCTTTCTGACTGGTCTCCATGACATCAGCCCTGTCAGTTCTTGGCTTATAATTTTTCAGGAGAAAGCAGAGAGTCGTTATCAGTTTCTGGTACTGCTTCACATCTTCACAGAATCATGAAAAGTAAATATGTTAAGAGTATGTAGTATTGAATAATGTGCAGGACAATGATCATAATTCACTGTTGACAATAAAAACATTTTCCCTAGACTAATTATCCCAAGAGATAAAACAACGGAAAATTAGGAAATATCCTCCGATCGCTGATTTTTTGAGAAAAGAAAGAATTTAAAGCCAAAAATTGCAGATGTGAAGGCAATGTTCCTCCATGAATTTGAAAAAAAAAACGGTAAGGACAAAATCTTCCAGTCATATATAAGGGACAGGATAGTTCACAGTCACTAAAGTAAGTTGGTATTGCATAAACCAAGAGTATCTTTCATTGTCACATATTTGCTAAACACAAAACTAGAGGGTTACAGGAAGAAGAATTACCCAGAGAAATGAAGTTTTAAGTTCCTCTCAAATTTATGGAAAACAAGTGAAAAAGAAGCCACTAGGAGCAGGCTCCAGGTGTCGATGCCAAAAGGGCGTGGCAGTAGCTTATCAAACAGAATTCCCCAAGATGAATAAAAATTTGAACGCTACATTTCCAGATCGGCTGTACCGTCTTAAGGAACTGGAAGTGCCTATCATGCATTTGGACAGTTTGAACCAACCCTAAAGTCAGGTATCAAAATACACAGTGATCATTCAATATCTTCCAGCACAGAACACTAACACATGGCTCCAAGCATATCAAAGACCTAGAATCAAACTTTTAGAAAAATAACTGCAAAAAACATGATGGAACTCAAGACTGCTTTGCACAATGTTGCCACATCTGCTAGCTCCCGTCAATCATAATAATCAAGAACCCTTGCTTTTTGCAGCGGTTTCTCCATAGACTCTTCACCCCTTAACCTAAATAGCTACGTTGTCTCTTCATTTGGCATACATATTCAACATTTTGACAACCACAGAGCCACTACCTAATGAAAGACAGCTTAGAAACTTACATAACAAAATGTCACTAGCAATGACCAGGTCCCAATGTGGCTCACCAACGGGAAAGGTGTCTCCCCATGAATCTGAAAAGTAAAGCCTATTCATCATCCTCAATGAAACAATGAACATAAAAGATGTATCACATCTTAAGAGCATCAGCATTGCCAGCCAAAAAGAAGCTTCCACAGAATTTTTTCACAAGAGAAAAGGATGAGTATGGCAGGGATCAGAATACAACTCCTTTACAGAAAGCTATGATGATCAAAGTACGCAACCAAAGAACTCACTAACAGAGAATAACTTTTCCCCAAATCACCGAATAGGGGCATTCATGCATAAAGAATTTAATAAACATGAAGAGACTGACTACCTAGAACAATCATTAACTGTCAATATGCCAGGTCATAACTTCCTCAGCAGGCTGGTCAACAGCCATTAAGATGAATGTAGAAATTTTGTTGAGGGTTTGATAAGGGACACTCACGTTTGATATGAGGAAGGACAGGTGTAATTCCGTTAATCTTGCAGTTACGCGCTATATTCTCTTCAATCTCCAGGTCATCGTAGTCTGATGTGGTGATGTCAAGACTAAAAGATTTTTGCAGAAAGATGGCCAGAGCTCCAGTTCCACTGCCATTGAATCACTAAATTAAGATCTAAAACTAAAGCTCCTTGTGTTGGAGTATGTTTGAAGATTTAAAGTACCAAAAGCAGCTGTACCATTTGCGGATACAAAATCAAAGGATATTAAACCAAGAAGCACAAAATATCACCCATTTTGTTACATGAAGATGTAATGCTCAGAGACTCATTCATTATGGCAACCAGATAGTCCAGACAACAAGACAATTGATACACACCTGCCAAGCTCAATGATGCGCCGTCCTTCAATCCATGTCCGGTGCTGAACTAACCATTCAGCAAATGCGAACGTCCCCGGCCACAAAAGATTAGCATTCAGCTGGTGGAATGAAAACTCCCGGATGACCAAATCCTGCACAACCAATTACACAGGGGGAACAGTTCAAGACCTTAAAACCCTGGCAAGCTGCAGAAAACAGTGCCCGAACAAAAACGAGAGCAAGTAGCATAGAGGTCACAAACAATTGGCACCAATGGCAATAAGAAAAATTTGCATCGGACGAACTGTCTTGAGAACAGTTTTGCCCATTGTTCAGAAACCTCCATACCTTCCCAATCCCAAAGAGTTATTCCCTACACCAACTACAACCCCCAGACCCGGCACCAATGGCAATAAGAAACTTTTGCCTCAGACAAATTGCCTTGAGACCCAATTTGCTCATCGTTCAGAAACCTGCATATTTCCCAACCCCAACGAATTGTTCAACACATCAACCACACCCACAACCACCAGATCTCTGTTCCTATCCACGAACCGGCACAATGAGGCAGTCCGGCACGAATCGGATAGTTCTTGCCAATGCCCATCTCTAGCCCCACCAAATCAAAAACCCACAAAAATTTTAATCCCATCAAGCGCTCGTGACCCCGAGCAAGAGCTAACGGACCCTACTTTCACACAGATCCATACATGAGAAGAGGTCATAAAAAACTGTCAAAACACCAGAAAGGCAGGTAACATAGGCAGATAGGAAATGAGCAAGCATTCGCAACGAAAGGGACGGAAGATGGTGCAATCAAGAACACTAAGCTATAACCATTCCGGGAAACCGGTGCGTCCTCTCCGCGTAGCTCTGTGGAGTCTCGGACTCATGCTGCTCCTCTGCGAGACAAATTTGTGCAGCTTGTTAAGGGATGATGCTGACCCAGAGAGAGAGAGAGAGAGAGAGAGAGAGAGAGAGAGAGAGAACCAGAGGAAGAGTCGTCAGGGTCGGCGAAGAGAGAAGACGGAGAGAAGAGAGCTATGTCCATCCCCGCTCGATCTGATGGAGTATTAAGTCTGATAAATACATTGGCATCCTTATAACTTCATCATATTTATATAGTTTTTCTAAGTTTTTCTGAAAATCTGAGATATCAATTGAAGTTTTAAATATGCCAACTAGGGGTGTAAACGGTTCGGTTCGGTTCGGTTTTTCAGAAAAATCGAACCGAACCGAACCGTTAAGGGTGTCTCCTTCAACCGAACCAAATAGGAACCGAACCGATAAGCCGATTTGGTTCGGTTTGGTTCGGTTTGGTTTTCGGTTTCTTCTTTTTTTATTTTTTTTTTTTGCTTTTTTATTCATGGCTTAGTTTTCTGTTTTTATGAAAAAAATTTCATGATAATTTTTTTATGATAATTTTGTGATAATAATATGTATTTATGATAATTTTATGATAATTTTGTGATAAAAAAATTTCATGATAATTTTTTTATGATAATTTCATGATGGCTTAGTTCTACACGCTTGTTGGTTCATTATCCAACATTATTGGAACCAAGAGACATCTATTGAATCATTTGCAATCTCAGAGGAAATTGCTGATAAAAAACATCTATGAGATAATTTCCAGGTGGTAAAATCATGAGTCACAGTTCATCAGCCGATTACTTAACTGAACATTTTAGCACAAACCAGCACCACTAAGCAAGTTTACCTATCCATCTAAAGTCTAGTTATGTGTTCTCATCCAGAGCCTTTTTTTTATTGCACAACATGAACTTAGCCAAATGCTCTTATTCATTCTGGCCATATTTTTCTTCTTGCATAAAGTGACTTGGCCAAACTTAAAAGACATTCATAAAAGAAAATTTGCAGGAGAATTCCAACAGCAAAACTACAGAGTTGTTCTTAGCAAGAAAATAGTAAAGCCATCTATCTAACCAAAGTAGGATGAACTTTGTCAGTGTTTTTAATCAATCACAAAGTCATAGAGGGAACAAGCCAAGGCCAATTCAAGTAATAAATGATCACACTGATCTCAATAGACACTTGTCATAAATGGCTACAGCCATCCCAAGACAAGGCCTAAAGCCAAAAAGACACGAACAAATGAGCAATCAATAAGCACCATGAACAGAAGGTGATCCAGAATGAGGTGGTTCCATGTAATGAATCAATATCAAATCGCTTGAAGCAGACACTCACCTTTACATAAAGCTTGCACTTAACTTCATGGACAACCACGATTCCCTTTTCCTCGGATTTTTTCACAGATGGGCTGCTAGGCTGCTCCAACTCATCTTCTGTTGACAAGAAGAAATAACAACATCAATCGCATTTAATTTTTGTGCACGTGTATGATGGAGATTGTCTAGTTTCTACTTCATATGGGTATGCTTCTGACTCTATGGGCCTAATCAGACTAATCAAGCATACTCAAAATATCTGCTTTATCATCAAAGATGAACATAAAACTTATATACATAAACCGATATTACCATTCACAATACTAACAATTCTACGAAATTTTGACTAAGAGTTATTTCTGTATGAACTAAGCCATCTCAAACGAAGTACGGCATCAGAACTCTTGTTACCATGCTCTGGGACAATTTAGCACATTTCTGTATATTCTATGAGAATTTGCAAATAAAGTTCAGATTTTTCTTACCACTATCTTTATCATCAGAAGCACCAGCATTTGCAGAAGCAGAACTTTGGAAACCTGACACAAATAAAAACCAAGGATGAATATAACAATGTGCTTACAAGAGATAAATAAGGATGTACAGTTGGGTTAAATCCTAGAGTTTGTTTCTATCATACATCTAAAATTTCTTTAGCGCCATACTAGCGGGTTAGTCCCAACAATAGCCTTCCTCAGAAGTTGGGGGAAGCAATGCACCTTGCATTCAAAGGATCAAATCAGATGCAGTACATTGCCAAGTATTGTGGGAGAAACCATCAAATGTAGAAAATCATTGTAACAGCAATTTCTCTTAGTCATCAAATTCTAGAAGACAGAAAATTGCGTACATAATCCCCTAATAAAGCAATAAATCTAATAAAAAACATCTATGATCAAAAGCATCTACATTGCGCTCCCCATAAGCAAAGCCCGTTATGATCGCATTCCACGAAACTACATTCTTCTCAACCATCTCGTCAAAGAAATGCCTCGAAGCCACTGCATTCCCACACTTTGCATATGCATCCACCAGAGCGTTACCAACAGTCACATTTGTAACCAACCCAACCTTGACCAGACCTCGAATTCATGTTGTTGAAAAACACAAACGCCTCCTCATACAAACCATTCACCGAAAAGACTCCAATAACAGTATTCCACGAAATGACGTCCCTCTCGGCCATTTCGACAAACACCTTCTCCGCGCCTCTCAAATCCCTACAGTGAGAAAATGCATACAGAAGAACGGCCCCCACTTTGCCAAGAAACAGAAATCCACGCCGATCCCATCGATCATCATGCAAAGACAACCAGCGGCAAACGGAATTCAAAAGCGAAAAAGGGAAGAGCAATTACACCCATCAGAGGGAAAACAATCAGCAGGAAAATCGAGAAGCAGAGAGAGAGAGGGAGAGAGGTGACCTGTAGGAGCCGAATGTTGGACAAATTGTTGGAGGCTTCTTGCTTTGAGAGAGGTGTGATCTGGATCTCGTGATCTCAGCTCTCCCTCCCCCGGTTCGATTCGGTTCGGTTGGGTTCACTGCTCTGTGGTCGGCTGCGCGACGCTCCGGGTGCCCCGCGCCAGCGGCGACAAGCTCGACGCTCTCGAGGGCCGGCGGTTGTGATCCTCGCGGTTCCGAATTGGAGTGGGGGCGGTGGGGTTCCTGGGCCTCCTCGTGGGGTTTGATGATTTGGGGGGTTTTCCGCGTTTAGGGTTCGAGAGAGATGAGTGTCGTCACCGGCAACAGCGGCGGCGGCCGCGGGGGCGGCGGCGGGGGCGGCGGCGGCAATGGCCGAGCGAGTCGAGCGAGTCGATGGGGAGGAAGAAGAAGAAGAGCAGGGACGGCGGCGAGAGGAAGAGTGTGGAGGGCCGTGACTCGTGAGGATGGTCTTGGCGAGAGAAAGAGTCTTTATTTCAGTTCGGTTCGATCCGAACTGATCCGAACCGAACTGATCCGAACTGAACCGAAAAAAAAAGTGGTTAATTTTGATGATCCGAACCGAAACCGAAATTGAATCGAAATGCACGAAATTTTCGGTTCGGTTCAGTTCGTATCTCGGTTCGGTTCTGACACCCCTAATGCCAACTATATTTATGTACTTATAACTTCATTATGTTTAATTTGTTATTAGTGTGCGAGTCATATGTTTCATCCAGAGTTACCGTTAGCTGCAGATTGTAGTGAAAACCACCAAAAAAAAAAAAATCTGCCAATTCTTTAGATGACCTTGAAATTGGCCCGAACCAGTGGGTTCGGTTTGAGGATCAGTCCTAAGGTCAACATGATTGGTTCTCGACTCCAAAACTGGGAATCGGTCTTAAGAGAGGGGTGCACAGAATAAGTATAATGATTATAGTGACATAATCAAAATTTGAGATATCAATTGAAGTTTTAAGTATGCCAATTATACTTATATACTTATAACTTCATTATTTTTAATTTGTTAACAACGTGCGAGCTATAGATCTCATCCAGAATTGCTGTCAGCTGCAGATTGTAGTGGAAACCACCGAAAAGAAAAAAAAAATCGACTGATTCTGGGGTAGATCTTGAAAGCGGCTCGGATCGACAAGTTCGGTTTGAGGGTTGGTTTTAGGGTCAATGAGATTGAATCTCCATTCGAAAACTGGGAATCGGCCTTGATAGTGGGTGGATGGAATAAGTCTGATGATTATATTGGCATACTTATAACTTCATCATACTTATATAGTTTTTATAAATCCAAGATATCAATTAAAGTTTTAAGTATGCCAACTATACTTATATACTTATAACTTCATTATGTTTAATTTGTTATTAGCGTGAGAGCCATAGTTCTCATCTAAAGTTGTTGTCAGCTACAAATTGTAGTAGAAACCACCAAAAAAAAAAACCGGTTCCCAAGTTGACCCTGAAACCAGCCTAGATCGACAAGTTCAATTCAATGGTCGATTATAGGGTCAACAGGATCAGTTCTTAGTTCTAAAACTAGACTGGCCCTGGCAGAGGGTGGATGGAATAAGTCTAATCATTATAATGGCATACTTATATAGTTTTTTTCTAAATTTGAGATATTAATTGAAGTTTTAAGTATGTCAACTATACTTATATACTTATAACTTCATTATGTTTAATTTGTTATCAACGTGCAAGTTATAGTTCTCATCCAGAGTTTCTGTCAGCTGCAGATTTTAGTGAAAACCATCAAAAAGAAAAAAAAAATCAGCTAATTCTCAAGTTGACCCTGAAATTGGCCCGAGCCAACGGGTTCGGTTCAATGGTCGATTCTAGGGTCAACAAGATCAATTCTCAGTTAAAACTAAGAATTGGCCTTGATAGGGGGAGCATGGAATAAGTTTGGTGATTATAGTGGCATACTTATGACTTCATCATACTTATATAGTTTTTTTTATAAATTTGAGATATTAATTGAAGTTATAAGTATGCCAACTATACTTATGGACTTACAACTTCATTATGATTAATTTGTTATCATTGTGCAAGCCATAATTCTCATCCAGAATTGTTGTCACCTGCAAATTGTAGTGGAAACCACCAAAAAGAAAAAAAAAATCGACTAATTCCTAGGTAGACCTTGAAATCGGCCTAGGTCAACAGGTTCGATTCAAGGGTTGGTTTTGAGGTCAATAGGATTGAATCTTAGTTCCAAAACTAGGAAATGATCCTAATAGGGTTGGTTCTAGATTTCAAAATTGAGGTCTATCCACCTTAGAATCAATCACCTTTTAAAGAGTCTTGAGTTTGATTGAAACATGTACCTCATCTCTTTGCCTTGGCTATCTGAGGCAAGATTTGGCCCCACGAGACCCTTGCTTGGGTCATGTAACCTTGGTGAGGGCTTGCTAGGGCTGAGCGAGGTAGTGGTGTGGACCATCGTTGATGATGGTTGCCACGGCCACCTCCTTCCCTCCCTACAACTCAATTAAAGGATTACAAAATTTACTATCGTTTAAAGAAAGAGTAAGTGCATTAGAAGTTATAAAACTTATCGCGAAAGTACAATTGAGTTCTAAAACTTGTCATGAAAGTGCAATCAATCATAAAACTTTCAAAAAATGCAATCAAATCCTAAAATTTATCAAATTGATCCAATCAAGTCGTTTTGAAAGTTTGTAAATCATATTCGGATTCGTAAAATACCTCGTCCATTCATGAAATTAGTCTGTATGTTATGTGTACAATTGTCGTGACCTAAATTTTCTCAGGCTAATGGGTTATTAAGACTAAGCCTAACTCGGGCCCTCCCAAGCCCTATCAATTCGCAACTTAGTGTTTAAGTTTTTAACATGCAAAAGTTTTCATGCTTGGAGTCGCCACTAATCTATTTGTGGTAGGTCGATTAAAAACCTAAATAAAACATAAGGAGATATGTTTTATTCCTACGAACCAGAGATTCTAAGCTCGGAGACTTGATTACGCTAGATCTAGTCTAACGCCCTTTCGGTACCTTTTCTTTTCAAAAATATTTACGCAGGCAGTCTGGATCCATTTTATTACCTAATCACTAACATGTGAGGTGTTACGCACCACCAATTTAACACCCAAGAAAACAGTAAATAGATTGCAAGGTTAGGAGAATGACGTACCTTAAAGCAGCGCAAGCATCTGCATTGTTAATAGAAAATCATACAAACAATCCTACTATGATTTCTACTTAACAAAACAAGGCACTCGAGGTTTTCTTTAGGGTTTGCGCTTTATTGAAATGCAAACTAACATATATGCAATGACGTGCAAAAAAATGACATGCGATTAATGCAACCTAGCATGCGAACTATATGTCATGCAACGACGTGATCTAATTCTAGTGACGGACAAATGATTTATTTTTTGTATTTTTCTCATAAAATTCGGAATAAAAAAATGTCTAAATTAACATGCAATCTATCTTAATCTAATTCATTCTTTTTTGGGGATTTTCATGAAAATTCGGAATCTAAAAATAACCTAAATAATCTATGAGGATTAGAATAACACCTAATTTAAACTAGGAAATAAATTATCTTAAGTCCTAATTTAAATTAAATAATTATCCTATCTTCTAGATACATTGAGGATTCTCTAAACATGCAAAACTTCCAATTTAAATCCTGACTAACATATTTTTGGATTTTCTTTATTTAAAAGGAAAGCAAACAGACAAAGATAACAACCGCATTCAAACAATCTACGCAATCCGCAAGATTCTTCTTATGAAAATTTGAATTAGGACAAGAAATCAAACTATCAGTTATATCTATAGGGTTATAGATATCGACGGAAAGCTGATTGTTCGAGTTTGGAAAGCGAATAAAATCTATTATCGTATCCAAGTGATTATGGATAAGATAACGATTTTCCGTATCGCCGCGTATCGTACCTTAGAGATAAGATCGGATAGTCGTCTAGATACGTTGCCAAATTAGGAATGATTCCTAATTTTGGGTATTTTCAAATATTGCGGATATAGCACACATCATCCTAAGGTATCTAGCAATCCACGCACTATTCACGAAATATTCAAACACCCGAAAGATTAGGAAATTGAATATTCTAAGACTATAAATGAGAATCTTACCTAATTTGTGGATATTTCCAATTCGAACTTGGATCGGACTCGAGCTTGCGGATCGGGACGGTGACCGACGGCGGAGGGCTGACGGCGGCGCAGGGGCAGCTCGGCTAGGCACTGGGCTCACGGACGACGGCAGCAACGACGACATCGATTTTGGGGGCGTAACCGCTGGAGTTGTCGTGGACGTTGCTGTGGTCGGCGAGGCTTGCAGCTCAGCAAGGCTCACGGCGGTATCTTGGAATGGGACTCCCTGACCTTAGTGGTCAGCAAAGCAAAAGAGTGGTGGAACGTGGATAACCTGCAAGAAAGAAAAAAAAAACAATCTTTTTCTTCTGTCTTTTATTGCTCCTTTATGCACCTCCCTCTCTTGACGCTTGTGGAATTTTGGGCACGTTGCAACAAAACAAGCACACCAGGAGGAACGTAGGGATTGGATTGGAAACTCGTTGGCTTGACTAGTGCAGGGCTGGACTGGAGACTTGACGACGAAGAAGAGTCCAACTATAGTGGCACGGGACCGTCAAGGGCAGCAGCTCAACTACTTCGTCGATGGCATCAAAGGATCCCAGTCTCGGGGGCAGCAGATCGTGTGGAGCTTCGCGGCTTCGTCGTCGATGAGAAGGCGCTGAGTTGGGTCACTGTTTTATGGCAGCAGCGGCGGCAGGGATCGTCGTTGGGCAACAGCGGCAGCAAGCTACTCACAGCCACAGGTCTGGCTGTGAGCGGGCGGCGTCAGCGCGGGCACGAGGCAGCGTGGCGATGAGGCGACGCTTTCTCATTCTTGCTCTTTAGTCTCGCTATTTCCTCACGTGTATCTCGTGCTCTCTTTGAAAATCCTGATCTTGAAAATTATGAGAGCCCCCTGATTATGACGCATAATGACATATTTATATCGCAACCCTAGGTTAATTAACCGGGCTTCCTATTCCTAATGGGCTTAGACTTAGGCTTTATCATTTAATTTAATTTTAATTCCAAATGGGCTAAATTAATTCGGGCTAATTTAAGCTCAAATTAAAACAATCAAAACCTTTTAGACTTGTGAATTTTGGCCCCCGATCCCTTGAGTGAGCCGAGTGCTCGAGCTCGGTTTACGCGATTAATTTTCAGTTTCTCGCCACCGCCGGTCCGATGCGGAATGCAACTAACCTATATGAACTTAAATTATATGCTATGCAATTTTAATATTTTTGTTTAGGGGTTAAAATTTAATCCATAATTTTCTATGCAAATTATTATTAAATGGTCGGTCGAAATTGAGGTGTCAACAACAGTATTTAAACAAATCTACCTTTTTAATCGTAAATTTTTTGTCATAATTTCTCAATTCCCTTTCGTAATATACATTTCAAAATTGCATATGCAATAGTTTTCTTTATACTTGCATTCTATACCCACTTCAACATTATCGAAAACATTCTCAACCAGATTACAAAGGTTTCAGATCTTCATCAACCCAACAAATCGTATTGCCATGTATTCACTAGAGAAACTGCTACAAAATCGATGTCCATTTTCCATTCCTTATCCTCACTTTCCTCCCCTCCACCCTTTTCCAATTTTTTTTTTTGGTAATGTCGATGTCACGGATAGTGGATGACAAAATATTCTCTTTTCGTAGAACTTTTTCCAAGATATACTTGAAAATGAGATCCCCACGTTATCGTGTCACGCTAACAAAAAGGAGATTAGCAATTTCCGACTGCAAATTTATTTTCCTCACGCGCTCTTATCATGTGCGGGTCAATATATTTTACGTGCGGAGAATAACCGTGCCAGTGCAAGGTAGATCCTCTGAACTCGTTCATGGCACGTCACGACGCGTTCAATAACTCATGTGAAATTATTCTTTTGTCAGCACAATATACGTATATAAACTCGTCAGAATATTCTTGCTCGATTTATACATGTACATAAGTCGATATCTTTGTCGTGTTAAACGTGCCACTTTGTACGTTTTTTTTTTTGTACATTAAATAAATGCGTACGAACTGATGAAGGTTGTCGTGTGGGTGTGGGGACTAAGCTTTTTTTTTCGATTTAGTAGCAAGCGAAAAGGAACACAAATTCTATGTTTAGATAGAGAGAGAGAGAGAGAGAGAGAGAGAGAGAGTGAGTGACACCCAAAGTGGCGTGCTCATAAAGCATTTTTGTCACTCGCGAAGACAGAGCAGAGCAAGAAGCAGAGCAAGAAGCAGAGCAGAGCAGAGCAGAGAGGGAGTGAGCGCGATGGTCGGGCCAGAGCGACCGCAGTTCGTGCTGTTCGGTTCGTCGATAGTCCAGTTCAGCTTCGGCAACGGCGGATGGGGCGCTTCTCTCGCCGACCTGTACGCCCGCAAGGTCTTCTTTTCTTCCTCCTCTCCATCGTCGCCGCCGGCGTCGAGCATCGACTTTCCCCTGTTCTTGTTTTCTTTCTTTCTTTCTCTCTGCGTGAAAGGATGGAGGAAGGGAAGAGATTAATGGGTCTGGGTCGGGGTCTGGGTCGGGTGTCTTTTCTTGGGATTGCGTTGATGGTGAAAAAGTTAGGTGTTATCGCGGGAGATCTCGTGCCGTGGAGGAAGAGGATTCCTGCGGGGGTTTCGGATGTCTTACGTGGGGTCACTTCAAGCTCGCTCTCTCTCTCTCTCTCTCTCTCCCTCTCCTCCACGGTTTCTTTTTCTTTTTCTCGGGACGAACCCAATCGATCCACCACTGCGGCGGCGGCGGCGGCGGCGGCGGCGGCGGGACCCGCGCGCGCGCTTGGAAAATTTATCACGAATTCACAGTCTGATCTTGGGTCTGTGACGGATCAAATCATGCCACACCGACGTTTTTTTCTTCCTGTTCTTTTCTTTTTTTTCTTTTATACTTTTTCGTTTCTTGTTCTTTTTTTTTTCCATTTTTGGAGGTTGTGTTTAGCGGCATCGGAAGATCAAGAAAAGAGTTACATGTCACGGTTCCCATGAATGATGGGATCGCGGTAAAAAGGAGTGTTGGAAGAGCTCTGCGTAGGTTTCGCGGATTTCGATGAATTTGTGTCGTACACGCAACGACGAATGTGAAAAAGAAAAAGAATTTTTTATGATGACGATGGTGGAAATAATGATAACCCAGTTTTTATTTACTTAAGTTTTTTTTTTTGGGTTAAAGAAATGAACCTTTTTTAGCCTGAAGATGCGATACATGTTGGTCCTAAAGTGTCAAACTTCGAACCCAATTGATGTGGGGGAACACGAAGGTTGTGATCCTTTTTGCTACCACAGCCAATGGAATATTGGTGATGGGACTTGTTGTTCAAGATGGGTGAATTTTTGCACTCCGGAGTTGGAAAAGCTGCCTTCATGACCCTCATTGTTGTAATAGATCCCTCAATGTTTGGTAAAATCGTTGCTCAAAAAAGATATTGCTGACTTGCCAATGGCAAGGCTGGAAAAATACCGGCTATGAATGCTGGTAGAGAGACTCGGAAAATTGGTTGTAGATCGAAAGCGAACCGTATCGATGAACAAACTAACTGAAAACCTAGCTGAAGAGATCAAAGAACTGAAGCAATGATGAGAAATTTCCAGTTTGGAATTGAAGTTTCTACCCTTATTTCATTTGGTTGTGTGGAATACTAGAGAAGTTTGTAAACTCTGCAGGCAGACATAATCTTGAGGGGGTACTCCGGATGGAACTCGAGGTGCGCTTTGGAAGTGCTGGAGAAAGTGTTTCCAAAGGTATCACTCAAATCGTTGGGCTCTTAACGATTTTCTGCCCATCTTGAAGTTTACATTTTCGGCATTTCGCTCGTAGATACATGGTTTGCTGATCAGCAATGTATACAGATGGGTCTGCATGCTGAAAAAATTAGGCACCAATTGTGTGTGGAGGATGTCTTGTTTATGTTGTTACGATCACGTCTCATGATCATCAAGGTTTCTCATTTTTTAGTTCTATTGTCATTTAATGAAAAATCTGTGGCTAAATTTCTGTAATTACCTCGATGCAAGGACGCAGCCACACAACCATCCTTGGTGATCGTCTATTTCGGCGGAAATGACTCAATGCGGCCTCACCCATCTGGTCTTGGCCCCCATGTACCGCTTCCTGAGTATATCGAGAACATGAGGAAGATTGCCATTTATCTCCAGGTAGAATGGATTATTAGATTGTCTGTTGACTACAATTCTAGGGAATGATTTGAAAGAGTGCATTGTAAGCAAAGAGGTGTGAGCGACTTATGGTAGCGACATTCTTTTCAAGAGATGCATGATTTAAACTAGTAAACTGTTGAGCTTGAGAGATGCAACTCGCAGGGCCTTTTAAGTATTGTCCCAAAAAGAAAAATCTCTCTTTTTCTCTGCTTGGGACAAATTCTAAGGCTGTCATGCTTTTCTTAGCAGAGCCTGTCGGATTGTACCCGCATCATTTTTCTTAGTGCTCCACCCGTCAATGAGGAGAAAATTCGCGAATCCTTTAGGTGTGTTATCTTGAATTTCTCATCCTTCTTTTGTCTCTGTTCCGCATGTTGAGTTCTGATAGAGCTTTATACCTGGGATTAGCGATAAGTTTCAAGATCTACGTCGAACAAACGACGCATGCCGAGTATACTCGGAGGCCTGCTTAAAGTTGTGCAGGGAGATGAACATCAAGGCTGTTGATCTATGGACTGCAATACAGAAGAGGGACGATTGGGCTACGGCATGCTTTACGTAAGTTTGCTTAGAAACACATGAAAAGGATTGAGAGATGAAGAAAAAGTAAGATATACATGGTTACCTCAACCGTTCCGGTTCAAACCTCTGTATATACATATCAGATAAAAACTCAATACCATTCGAAAATGGGATAATGACACAAATAGTCCCTGAACTTTGACTCAATGTGCATTTTGGTCCCTGAACTTTTAATTTGTTCAATATAGTCCCTGAACTTTACCCTAATGTTTAATGTGGTCCCTAAACTTTTAATTTGTTCAATGTAGTCCCTGAACTTTTGGTACATGTTCAATTTAGTCCTTGAACTATATGAAAATGTACGATATAGTCCCTGAACTTGAATTAATGGAAGGATTACATTGAACATTTTTATAAAGTTCAGGGACTATATTGAACATGTACCAAAAGTTCAGGGACCATATTAAATAAATTGAAAATTCAGGGACCACATTGAACATTTGGTTAAAGTTCGGGGACTACATTGAACAAATTAAAAGTTCATGGACCAAAATGCACATTGAGTCAAAGTTCAAGGGCTGTTTGACTGATAAGCTCCTTTCTCAGCAATTGACTCCAAGCTCATAGAATTGCAATGGTTTTGCATTGCAGAAACCAACCACTATAATTTTAGTGTGCGAGGCAGTGTTTAATTTCTTTAGGTAACGAAAGCTCTCCATATCAGAGCTATCACTATTATGGTCTGCTTCTCGAATAATTTATCTGACGAAGTCCAGGGGTTGATTGGCTGCAACTAGTTAACGTAGTCTTGAGAACACCTTGTTCAGATTCTACCACATTTCAAACAAGACCTATTCATTTGACTTTGTTACAACGGTCCGGACTTGACGTGCATGATCAAACGATGTCCCCAACAAATAGAGCCTGAAATCAGCTCGCTTTCAATTTTCCCTCAATGAGTTGTGAGCACCAAATCGGACGAGATATGTTTGATCCTAATCTAGTCGATAGATAAACTGGGTTCGTGCATGGTATAACAGTTCGCTTCTGGCTGAACCCTATGCTCTCTGATCCTTTTTATGCAGGGACGGTATCCATTTCTCCTCGGAGGGAAGTAAGATCGCAGTGGAGGAAATATTGAGAGTTCTCAAGGAGGCTGACTGGGAACCGAGTCTTTATTGGGAGTCCATGCCCACTGAATTCGGAGAGGATTCACCTCGTTACCCGGTAGGCCCCGATGGCAAGACCACCGTGAACCTGTCGGATAGCAATTTCCACAGAAGCAACCACTGCAGTAAGTACTAGAAAACCACTTTGTTTGCCTTAGGGCTCTGCTCATCACAACAAGAGACTACTGTAGACTCTGAGAGCAGAGAGCGATTTCAACTGCTTTCAATTGGGTATTTTGTCCTTCTCATCTGTGCTCCTTCCTGGATATGTATCCTATTGGCCGGCATAAAGAAATAAGCACAAAGAACAGAGAAACTGACGATTGACGCCAAGCATTTGTCCGTATTTTACATTTGATGATCCTGGTTGAGCTTTGACATCCCTGATACCCCCCAGTTAAGGCCACAATAAGAATTTGCTTTTTAGTTCAAGAACAATGTACACCAATAGCAGTTTTCAGGGAAGGCAAGAAAAAGGAAAAGCCTTGGATTATTCTAGGACCAGTTAATCATTTGCTTCAACAGGACCAGCTTGCCCGAGCCAGTTTGCTTTGTGCTTCTGTCCAACCTTTCCTAACGGAACAAATGACGGAATAGTAACTATTCCCTAGGATAAATCATTGAGCCGTTAGAGGAACGGAAAGAAAAGGAACTGGCTTTTGTGAATGGCCAGAGTGCTCCGCGTCCGCTTCCTTGCGCCGTGCATGCTCTGTTGAATAAGTTCGGATGATAGTGTAAAGATACCGACTCGGTAGCCTCGTCGTTAAAAGACTCACCTCACCTCAGAAACTAGATTAGAAGAAAGAAGGGATACATTAGTCAACATTCTCCTTGAGATTTCCTACCGTTTGATTCCAAGAGACTGTAGAAGTTCATTCCACACACAAACCCTGCAATCCAGTTTGAAATTTGGACAATTCGTCACTAATCAATAGCTTCCATGGCACAGGTCATATGGTTTCTGTTCTTGTCCATTGAATTAAACTAGGGTTGTAAGCGAGGCAAATACACGCAAGCTACTCGAGTTCGACTAGCAAATTAGGGCCAAACGATTCATTTCCCATATCAGCTCTTCTGATCTGTATTAAGGCTCGAATCTTGCTCAATGCTTTTCAAGTTCGAGTATGTTGAGTATTTAATCCAATCAAGCTCAAACTTGAATTTACTTGACTCGAATAGCTCGAGAGCATAATAGTGATTTGATTTTTTATATCATACATCGTATTACCTGTATGAACGTATAGCTAACGATCTTTGATTTTTCTATCATCACGTATTTTCAAGCTCTAGTTTAATCCTTGTTGAAAGTGAAATTGATTAACCGAGTCGAGCTCACGACTCGAAAAATGTAGTTTGATCAAGATTGATAAATGTAGTTTGATCAAGATTGGGTCGAGTATCGAACCTTGAATTTTCGAATCGAGTCCAGTTGAGCTTAAACATCTTGTTGACTCTACTCGAATTACACCCCAAGAATAAACCGTCATTAACCAGTATCGGTATCAATCAACCGCATATTTGAACTTCCACGCAACTCCAACCGTTCCGCATGGTTTTCTGTAGAAACACCGGTTAGAACATAGAGAACGAACATTGACATGAACTTCCCATCTGCTATTAAATTTCACTATCCTGCTCAAGACATGTTTGCACACCAAGAACCCACTCAAAATACACAGTACAGGGTCTCCAGCACATTAGCCTTCAGGCCACTTAAGCAGCAGACCAACTATTCCAACCAGTCTACCATCTAAGATGGACCTCGCCTCCTCATTTAAATGCTTGAAATGGACCTGATACAGAGAAATAAACCATTACAGAGAAAGAGGAGTAACCCATTTTTAGTGTATACTCGATTGCCTACCAGAACAAACCTGTGTCACTAGCTCCTCTTGATCTAAGTTGTTTAACAAAAGATTGTCTGTACGATATCCAGAGATCCGAGCTTATAAGCATCAAGCGTAGCTCATGAACAATCTACAATCACCGAGTGAAGAAGTGTTGACCTATCCAGTGACCTCACTCTGCATCCCATCACATACAATAGCTGCTTCCACTAACAGTGCCTGCATTTGTGTCTCAAAAGCTACTAGCGATGCTATCACCTTGCTACAAACATACCATGTGATAAACTAACAATGAATTGCTTGGGGTTCCTCAATTGATAAGCTTGTTCGTCATTCTTGCTCAAGATTTGGTTTTGAATTATGATGTTAGCACATTCTATTCAGATCATTCCCATAAGCAGCCTTGTGTGCCTGAAATCAGTCGGCACGCATTGGCATGGGGATGGACTCATCTAGTGAAGATCAGTCCGGTGCTTGAAGAGCCCCAACACCTCGTTATAGCTTCCAAGAGAAAAGAAATGATCAACTGAACCTTCAACGAGATGATCCATTGTTGGTAGCCCAATGAAAAGGATCTTGCATCTAGCTCTTGGCTCAGTTCATCTCAACAAGTCGAAGGGCTCCTGCTGCAAACAGACCATCCACCACAAAGCTGCAACTTAACCATCTGACGTCAGTCTGAGAAAATTGAAAATCAGAAATTCTTACTACCAGCAATCATTGCAAGAGCAGTTTCCTCCAATAAAATGATGATATCTGTTATAATCTCTCAAGATTATATGGCGCCCAATAAGTTCAGATGCATATTTCATAAACATGTGGCAGTCACCGCATACACGAATATTCTTTATTATTCGTATGGGAATTGCACCATCAGGGTTTTTGAGCAAGATGAATGCAAGAGCAAGTTTCTCACTGTGGTAGCTTATAGATGCAAGCTTCTCATCGTCAGCTACATCATGGAGTGCTGACTTTGTATTAGGAATAAAGCCAGCCACTTGTAGTTTCTTTATCAATCTGAGCAGTTCTTCATAAATTTGATCTGTCTCTGGATGAGAACGATCTTCTGACACAAATCTGTGGACCTTACTATCGAACTCAATCCAGCTGTAAGCTGCGACTTTCCTGACATTTCTGTTCTTCATCAGAGATCTCACAGATGCAACATCTTTCCATCTGGCATTAGCTGCATACATGTTAGATAGTGTAATATATGGTCCAGCATTACATGGATCAAGATCAAATAAATGGCTTGCTGCTATCTTTCCAAGTTCAATATCGCCCATTGTTGCACATGAAGACAAAATAGAGGACCAAATTACGCTATTTGGTTGATGGGGCATTTGCTTGATGAGACTCAGTGCTTTATCTCCCTGGCCTGATCGAACAAGGAGGCTGACCATGAATGCATAATGATCCAAAGTTGCCGTAATCCCATGTACTTTGCTGATTGAATCAAAATACTTCTGTCCCTGTTCCATCAGATTGGCATGAACACAGGATGAAAGAACAGCTATAAAAGTGATAATATCGGGTTTCATGTTCCCTTGCAGCATCTCCTCATATAGTCTCAAGGCCTCCAGATCTTGACCATTTTGTGCATAACCACCTATCATGGCATTCCAAGAGACAACATTCCTAGAAGTCATCCTATTAAAAATGAACCGAGCATCTGCAATGACTCCACAGCTGCTGTACATGTCAACAAGAGCACTGGAAACAAGCAGATCATCATCAACTCCCACAAGAATAGCTTTCGCATGCACAGCCTGACCAAGACACAAAAATGCTAATTTGGCACAGGAACTCACCACACTAGAGATGGTAAAACCATCGGGCTGCACATTTGTTGACAGCATACGACAAAAAAGCAGCAATGCATCCTCTTCTCTTGAACTTTGGGAGTAGCCAACTATCATTGTCGTCCAACAAATTTTATCTCTCTCTCTGATCTCATCAAACAATTTCCCTGCTTCAACGACATGTCCACATTGAAAGTAGGCTCTGAGGACATTGGAGACCGTAATCTGATCGGGCTTACAACCAGTCAATTGCATCTCACGGAACAAATCAACACATTTATCCGGATTCCCATTAATCACATAGCCAGAAATCATTGTGTTCCATGAAACCACATTCTTATCAACCATGCGATCAAACAACCACCTGGCCCAATGAATTTCACCACATCTAGCATACATATCAGTCAACGCATTCCAAACAAACGCACTGCCCCTAAAATTACTAGCAACTATCCTGCCATGAATTTGCTTTCCCAGCCTCAAACCCTGCAACTGTGAACAGGCATTCAATGCGCTCACGTGAGTATATTCAGTTGGCGCAAACCCATTTTCGTGCATATTCACAAACACTTGCAGAGCCTTTTGAGGCTGTCCATTCCCAGCGAAACCCGCGATAACTGTGTTATAGGAAACACCGTCGCGTACAGGCATCTCATCGAAGGTTGCCCACATGTCCCCAACAGACCCACATTTAGCGTGCACCGAAAGCATAGCATTCCACGAGAAAACGTCTCTCCTGGGCATTTCGTCGAACAGCTTCCGGGCATCGTCGAGCTGGCCAGACCTCGCGTACAAGTGGAGGAGGCGATTGTGTAAGTAGGTGTCGTCAGGTCGAAAGGAGTGGAGCTCCATGTGAGATTGCAATCGCCTGGCTTGATCGACATCGTGGGCGCGAACGCATTCGAGCACCAGACGAGTGTAGGACTCAGGGGCCGCGCGCCCGCGAGAGTACAGCGAGTCAATGGCTTGGCGGAGCTGGTGTCTCGCCGCTCTCATTTGGTGGGTTCGGTTTTGGATTTTTTCTAACGCATGGATGCATCTGCGTCGATCACTACATCAGCACACGAGTGCTCTTCACAAGACAGATGACGAGCAGATGGATACTGGTTCCAAGAGACTACCACAGAGCCACTACCTAATGAAAGACAGCTTAGAAACTTACATAACAAAATGTCACTAGCAATGACCAGGTCCCAATGTGGCTCACCAACGGGAAAGGTGTCTCCCCATGAATCTGAAAAGTAAAGCCTATTCATCATCCTCAATGAAACAATGAACATAAAAGATGTCTCACATCTTAAGAGCATCAGCATTGCCAGCCAAAAAGAAGCTTCCACAGAATTTTTTCACAAGAGAAAAGGATGAGTATGGCAGGGATCAGAATACAACTCCTTTACAGAAAGCTATGATGATCAAAGTACAGCAACCAAAGAACTCACTAACAGAGAATAAATTTTCCCCAAATCACCGAATAGGGGCATTCATGCATAAAGAATTTAAGAAACATGAAGAGACTGACTACCTAGAACAATCATTATCTGTCAATATGCCAGGTCATAACTTCCTCAGCAGGCTGGTCAACAGCCATTAAGATGAATGTAGAAATTTTGTTGAGGGTTTGATAAGGGACACTCACGTTTGATATGAGGAAGGACAGGTGTAATTCCGTTACTCTTGCAGTTATGCTCTATATTCTCTTCAATCTCCAGGTCATCGTAGTTTGATGTGGTGATGTCAAGACTAAAAGATTTTTGCAGAAAGATGGCCAGAGCTCCAGTTCCACTGCCATTGAGTCACTAAATTAAGATCTAAAACTAAAGCTCCTTGTGTTGGAGTATGTTTGAAGATTTAAAGTACCAAAAGCAGCTGTACCATTTGCGGATACAAAATCAAAGGATATTAAACCAAGAAGCACCAAATATCACCCATTTTGTTACATGAAGATGTAATGCTCAGAGACTCATTCATTATGGCAACCAGATAGTCCAGACAACAAGACAATTGATACGCACCTGCCAAGCTCAATGATGCGCCGTCCTTCAATCCATGTCCGGTGCTGAACTAACCATTCAGCAAATGCGAACGTCCCCGGCCACAAAAGATTAGCATTCAGCTGGTGGAATGAAAACTCCCGGATGACCAAATCCTGCACAACCAATTACACAGGGGGAACAGCTCAAGACCTTAAAACCCTGGCAAGCTGCAGAAAACAGTGCCCGAACAAAAACAAGAGCAAGTAGCATAAAGGTCACAAACAATTGGCACCAATGGCAATAAGAAAAATTTGCATCGGACGAACTGTCTTGAGAACAGTTTTGCCCATTGTTCAGAAACCTCCATATCTTCCCAATCCCAAAGAGTTATTCCCTATACCAACTACAACCCCCAGACCCGGCACCAATGGCAATAAGAAACTTTTGCCTCAGACAAATTGCCTCGAGACCCAATTTGCTCATCGTTCAGAAACCTGCATATTTTCCCAACCCCAACGAATTGTTCAACATATCAACCACACCCACAACCACCAGACCTCTGTTCCTATCCACGAACCGGCACAATGAGGCAGTCCGGCACGAATCGGATAGTTCTTGCCAATGCCCATCTCTAGCCCCACCAAATCAAAAACCCACAAAAATTTTAATCCCATCAAGCGCTCGTGACCCCGAGCAAGAGCTAACGGACCCTACTGTCACACAGATCCATACATGAGAAGAGGTCATAAAAAACTGTCAAAACACCAGAAAGGCAGGTAACATAGGCAGATAGGAAATGAGCAAGCATTCGCAACGAAAGGGAAGGAAGATGGTGCAATCAAGAACACTAAGCTATAACCATTCCGGGAAACCGGTGCGTCCTCTCCGCGTAGCTCTGTGGAGTCTCGGACTCATGCTGCTCCTCTGCGAGACAAATTTGTGCAGCTTGTTAAGGGATGATGCTGACCCAGAGAAGCTAAGAGAGAGAGAGAGAGAGAGAACCAGAGGAAGAGTCGTCAGGGTCGGCGTCGGCGAAGAGAGAAGCAGGAGAGATGAGAGCTATGTCCATCCCCGCGCGATCTGATGGAGTATTAAGTCTGATAAATCATCCTTATAACTTCATTATATTTATATAGTTTTTCTAAGTTTTTCTGAAAATCTGAGATATCAATTGAAGTTTTAAATATGCCAACTATACTTATGTACTTATAACTTCATTATGTTTGATTTGTTATCAGCATGCGAGCCACAGTTTTCATCCAGAGTTGCTATCAGCTGCAGATTGTAGTGGAAACCACCAAAAAAAAGAAAAAATTTGGCCCATTCTATGGTTGACCTTGAAATTGGCCCAAACTGGCGGGTTCGGTTTGAGGGTCGTCCTAGAGTCAACGTGATTGGTTCTCAGTTCCAAAACTGGGAATTGGTCCTCAGAGAGGGGTGCATGGAATAAGTATAATGATTGTAGTGGCATACTTATGTAGTTTTTCGAAGTTTTTCAAAATTTGAGATATCAATTGAAGTTTTAAGCATGCCAATTATACTTATAGACTTATAATTTCATTATTTTTAATTTGTTATCAACGTGCGAGCCATAGTTCTCATCGAGAGTTGCTATCAGCCATAGATTGTAGTGGAAACCACCAAAAATAAAAAATCGATTGATTATTGGGTAGACCTTCAAAGAGGCCCGAGTCAACAAGTTCGGTTCGAAGGTTGGTTTTGGGGTCAACGAAAATGAATCTCGGTTCGAAAACTAGGAACCAGCCTTGACAGGGGATGGATGGAATAAGTCTAATGATTATAGTGGCATACTTATAACTTCATCGTATTTATATAGTTTTTCTAAACTTGAGATATTAATCGAAGTTATAAGTATACCAACTATACTTATGTACTTATAACTTCATTATGATTAATTTGTTATCAGCGTGCAAGCCATAGTTCTCATCCAGAATTGTTGTCACTTGCAGGTTGTAGTGGAAACCACCAAAGAGAAAAAAAAAAATCGACTGATTCCTAGGTAGACCTTAAAATCGGCCCGGATCGACAGGTTCGGTTCAAGAGTTGGTTTTGAGGTCAACAGGATTGAATATCAGTTCCAAAACTGAGAAATGACCCTAATAGGGTAGATTTTAGATTTTAAAATTGAAGTTTATCAACCTTAGAATCAATCACCTTTTAAGGAGTCTTGAGTTTGACTGAAATATGTGCCCTGTCTCTTTGCCCCAGCTATTTGAGGCGAGATTTGGCCACAAAAGACCCTTGCGTGGGTCGAGTAACCTTGGCGAGGGCTTGCTAGAGCTAAAGCAGGGTAGTGGTGTGGACCATCGGTGATGATTGCTGCCACGGCCACCTCCTTCCCTCCCTCAAACTCAATTAAAGGATTACAAAATTAACTATCATTTAAAGAAGAGATAAGTACACTGGAGATCATAAAAAGCTTGTCACGAAAGTGCAATTGAGTCTTAAAACTTGTCTGAAAGTGCAATTGAGTTCTAAAACTTGTTACGAAAGTGCAATCGATCATAAAACTTTCGACAAATGCAATTAAATCCTAAAATTTGTCAAATTGATCCAATCAAGTCCTTTTAAAAGTTTGTAAATCATATTTGGATTCGTAAAATACCTCGTCCATTCACGAAATTAGCCGTATGTTATGTGTACAGTGTTTAAACAAATCTACCTTGTTAATCGTAAATTTTTTGTCATAATTTCTCAATTCCCTTCCGTAATGTACATTTTAATATGGTATATGCAATAGTTTTCTTCATACTTGCATTCGACACCCACTTCAACATTATCGAAAACATTCTCAACCAGATTACAAAGGTTTCAGATCTTCATCAACCCAACAAATCGTATTGCCATGTATTCACTAGAGAAACTGCTACAAAATCGATGTCCATTTTCCATTCCTTATCCTCACTTTCCTCCCCTCCACCCTTTTTCAATTTTTTTTTTTTTGGTAATGTCGATGTCACGGATAGTGGATGACAAAATATTCTCTTTTCGTAAAACTTTTTGCAAGATATACTTGAAAATGAGATCCCCACGTTATCGTGTCACGCTAACAAAAAGGAGATTAGCAATTTCCGACTGCAAATTTATTTTCCTCGCGCGCTCTTATCATGTGCAGGTCAATATATTTTACGTGCGGAGAATAACCGTGCCAGTGCAAGGTAGATCCTCTGAACTCGTTCATGGCACGTCACGACGCGTTCAATAACTCATGTGAAATTATTCTTTTGTCAGCACAATATACGTATATAAAGTCGTCAGAATATTCTTGCTCGATTTATACATGTACATAAGTCGATATCTTTGTCGTGTTAAACGTGCCACTTTATAAGTTTTTTTTTTTTGTACATTAAATAAATGCGTACGTACTGATGAAGGTTGTCGTGTGGGTGTGGGGACTAAGCTTTTTTTTTCGATATAGTAGCAAGCGAAAAGGAACACAAATTCTATGTTTAGATAGAGAGAGAGAGAGAGAGAGAGTGAGTGACACCCAAAGTGGCGTGCTCATAAAGCATTTTTGTCACTCGCGAAGACAGAGCAGAGCAAGAAGCAGAGCAGAGCAGAGCAGAGAGGGAGTGAGCGCGATGGTCGGGCCAGAGCGACCGCAGTTCGTGCTGTTCGGTTCGTCGATAGTCCAGTTCAGCTTCGGCAACGGCGGATGGGGCGCTTCTCTCGCCGACCTGTACGCCCGCAAGGTCTTCTTTTCTTCCTCCTCTCCATCGTCGCCGCCGGCGTCGAGCATCGACTTTCCCCTGTTCTTGTTTTCTTTCTTTCTTTCTTTCTCTCTGCGTGAAAGGATGGAGGAAGGGAAGAGATTAATGGGTCTGGGTCGGGTGTCTTTTCTTGGGATTGCGTTGATGGCGAAAAAGTTAGGTGTTATCGCGGGAGATCTCGTGCCGTGGAGGAAGAGGATTCCTGCGGGGGTTTCGGATGTCTTACGTGGGGTCACTTCAAGCTCGCTCTCTCTCTCTCTCTCTCTCTCCCTCTCCTCCACGGTTTCTTTTTCTTTTTCTCGGGACGAACCCAATCGATCCACCACTGCGGCGGCGGCGGCGGCGGCGGCGGGACCCGCGCGCGCGCTTGGAAAATTTATCACGAATTCACAGTCTGATCTTGGGTCTGTGACGGATCAAATCATGCCACACCGACGTTTTTTTCTTCCTGTTCTTTTCTTTTTTTTCTTTTATACTTTTTCGTTTCTTGTTCTTTTTTTTTTCCATTTTTGGAGGTTGTGTTTAGCGGCATCGGAAGATCAAGAAAAGAGTTACATGTCACGGTTCCCATGAATGATGGGATCGCGGTAAAAAGGAGTGTTGGAAGAGCTCTGCGTAGGTTTCGCGGATTTCGATGAATGAGTGTCGTACACGCAACGACGAATGTGAAAAAGAAAAAGAATTTTTTATGATGACGATGGTGGAATTAATGATAACCCAGTTTTTATTTACTTATGTTTTTTTTTTTCGGTTAAAGAAATGAACCTTTTTTAGTCTGAAGATGCGATACATGTTGGTCCTAAAGTGTCAAACTTCGAACCCAATTGATGTGGGGGAACATGAAGGTTGTGATCCTTTTTGCTACCACAGCCAATGGAATATTGGTGATGGGACTTGTTGTTCAAGATGGGTGAATTTTTGCACTCTGGAGTTGGAAAAGCTGCCTTCATGACCCTCATTGTTGTAATAGATCCCTCAATGTTTGGTAAAATCGTTGCTCAAAAAAGATATTGCTGACTTGCCAATGGCAAGGCTGGAAAAATACCGGCTATGAATGCTGGTAGAGAGACTCGGAAAATTGGTTGTAAATCGAAAGCGAACTGTATCGATGAACAAACTAACTGAAAACCTAGCTGAAGAGATCAAAGAACTGAAGCAATGATGAGAAATTTCCAGTTTGGAATTGAAGTTTCTACCCTTATTTCATTTGGTTGTGTGGAATACTAGAGAAGTTTGTAAACTCTGCAGGCAGACATAATCTTGAGGGGGTACTCCGGATGGAACTCGAGGTGCGCTTTGGAAGTGCTGGAGAAAGTGTTTCCAAAGGTATCACTCAAATCGTTGGGCTCTTAACGATTTTCTGCCCATCTTGAAGTTTACATTTTCGGCATTTCGCTCGTAGATACATGGTTTGCTGATCAGCAATGTATACAGATGGGTCTGCATGCTGAAAAAATTAGGCACCAATTGTGTGTGGAGGATGTCTTGTTTATGTTGTTACGATCACGTCTCATGATCATCAAGGTTTCTCATTTTTTAGTTCTATTGTCATTTAATGAAAAATCTGTGGCTAAATTTCTGTAATTACCTCGATGCAAGGACGCAGCCACACAACCATCCTTGGTGATCGTCTATTTCGGCGGAAATGACTCAATGCGGCCTCACCCATCTGGTCTTGGCCCCCATGTACCGCTTCCTGAGTATATCGAGAACATGAGGAAGATTGCCATTTATCTCCAGGTAGAATGGATTATTAGATTGTCTGTTGACTACAATTCTAGGGAATGATTTGAAAGAGTGCATTGTAAGCAAAGAGGTGTGAGCGACTTATGGTAGCGACATTCTTTTCAAGAGATGCATGATTTAAACTAGTAAACTGTTGAGCTTGAGAGATGCAACTCGCAGAGCCTTTTAAGTATTGTCCCAAAAAGAAAAATCTCTCTTTTTCTCTGCTTGGGACAAATTCTAAGGCTGTCATGCTTTTCTTAGCAGAGCCTGTCGGATTGTACCCGCATCATTTTTCTTAGTGCTCCACCCGTCAATGAGGAGAAAATTCGCGAATCCTTTAGGTGTGTTATCTTGAATTTCTCATCCTTCTTTTGTCTCTGTTCCGCATGTTGAGTTCTGATAGAGCTTTATACCTGGGATTAGCGATAAGTTTCAAGATCTACGTCGAACAAACGACGCATGCCGAGTATACTCGGAGGCCTGCTTAAAGTTGTGCAGGGAGATGAACATCAAGGCTGTTGATCTATGGACTGCAATACAGAAGAGGGACGATTGGGCTACGGCATGCTTTACGTAAGTTTGCTTAGAAACACATGAAAAGGATTGAGAGATGAAGAAAAAGTAAGATATACATGGTTACCTCAACCGTTCCGGTTCAAACCTCTGTATATACATATCAGATAAAAACTCAATACCATTCGAAAATTAATCTAAGTTTGTTCTACTGAAAGGTTCTATAGCTGTGTCAGTGCTCTTAACTGATAAGCTCCTTTCTCAGCAATTGACTCCAGGCTCATAGAATTGCAATGGTTTTGCATTGCAGAAACCAACCACTATAATTTTAGTGTGCGAGGCAGTGTTTAATTTCTTTAGGTAACGAAAGCTCTCCATATCAGAGCTATCACTATTATGGTCTGCTTCTCGAATAATTTATCTGACGAAGTCCAGGGGTTGATTGGCTGCAACTAGTTAACGTAGTCTTGAGAACACCTTGTTCAGATTCTACAACATTTCAAGCAAGACCTATTCATTTGACTTTGTTACAACGGTCCTGACTTGACGTGCATGATCAAACGATGTCCCCAACACAAGCAAGTAATAGAGCCTGAAATCAGCTAGCTTTCAATTTTTCCTCAATGAGTTGTGAGCACCAAAACGGACGAGATATGTTTGATCCTAATCTAGTCGATAGATAAACTGGGTTCGTGCATGGTATAACAGTTCGCTTCTGGCTGAACCCTATGCTCTCTGATCCTTTTTATGCAGGGACGGTTTCCATTTCTCCTCGGAGGGAAGTCAGATCGCAGTGGAGGAAATATTGAGAGTTCTCAAGGAGGCTGACTGGGAACCAAGTCTTTATAGGGAGTCGATGCCCACTGAATTCGGAGAGGATTCACCTCATTACCCGGTAGGCCCCGGTGGCAAGACCACCGTGAACCTGTCGGATAGCAATTTCCACTGAAGTAACCACTGCAGTAAGTACTAGAAAACCACTTTGTTTGCCTTAGGGCTCTGCTCATCACAAAAAGAGACTATTGTAGACTCTGAGAGCAGAGAGCGATTTCAACTGCTTTCAATTGGGTATTTTGTCCTTCTCATCTGTGCTCCTTCCTGGATATGTATCCTATTGGCCGGCATAAAGAAATAAGCACAAAGAACAGAGAAACTGACGATTGACGCCAAGCATTTGTCCGTATTTTACATTTGATGATCCTGGTTGAGCTTTGACATCCCTGATACCCCCCAGTTCAGGCCACAATAAGAATTGCTTTTTAGTTCAAGAACAATGTACACCAATAGCAGTTTTCAGGGAAGGCAAGAAAAAGGAAAAGCCTTGGATTATTCTAGGACCAGTTATTCATTTGCTTCACGAGGACCAGCTTGCCCGAGCCAGTTTGCTTTGTGCTTCTGTCCAACCTTTCCTAACGGAACAAATGACGGAATAGTAACTATTCCCTAGGAAAAATCATTGAGCCGTTAGAGGAACGGAAAGAAAAGGAACTGGCTTTTGGGAATGGCCAGAGTGCTCCGCGTCCGCTTCCTTGCGCCGTGCATGCTCTGTTGAATAAGTTCGGATGATAGTGTAAAGATACCGACTCGGTAGCCTCGTCGTTAAAAGACTCACCTCACCTCAGAAACTAGATTAGAAGAAAGAAGGGATACATTAGTCAACATTCTCCTTGAGATTTCCTACCGTTTGATTCCAAGAGACTGTAGAAGTTCATTCCACACACAAACCCTGCAATCCAGTTTGAAATTTGGACAATTCGTCACTAATCAATAGCTTCCATGGCACAGGTCATATGGTTTCTGTTCTTGTCCATTGAATTAAACTAGGGCTGTAAGTGAGGCAAATACACGCAAGCTACTCGAGTTCGACTAGCAAATTAGGGCCAAACGATTCATTTCCCGTATCAGCTCTTCTGATCTGTATTAAGGCTCGAATCTTGCTCAATGCTTTTCAAGTTCGAGTATGTTGAGTATTTAATCCAATCAAGCTCGAACTTGAATTTACTTGACTCGAATAGCTCGAGAGCATAATAGTGATTTGATTTTTTATGTTTAATCATACATCGTATTACCTGTATGAACGTACAGATAACGATCTTTGATTTTTCTATCATCACGTATTTTCAAGCTCTAGTTTAATCCTTGTTGAAAGTGAAATTGATTAACCAAGTCGAGCTCACGCTCGAAAAATGTAGTTTGATCAAGATTGGGTCAAGTATCGAACCTTGAATTTTCGAATCGAGTCCAGTTGAGCTTAAACATCTTGGTGACTCTACTCGAATTACACCCCAAGAATAAACCGTCATTAACCAGTATCGGTATCAATCAACCGCATATTTGAACTTCCACGCAACTCCAACCGTTCCGCATGGTTTTATGTAGAAACACCGGTTAGAACATAGAGAACGAACATTGACATGAACTTCCCATCTGCTATTAAATTTCACTATCCTGCTCAAGACATGTTTGCACACCAAGAACCCACTCAAAATACACAGTACAATAAAAAATTGAACACAAGCGTTCTTCTCAATTTGATTATCTTACATCTCAGGACAGTGGAAATCTTAATCCTCCATGTCACGAAGTACTCTTCATTTTCAATCACATGCTCAAACAAGGGGTATGCTACAATCAGAACAAAGAAATTCTACATACAGAAGGGCATTGCACAAAGAGCGTCAGTAGATGTGGGCCAGCACGCAAAAAGTCTCATCCTTTCCGCGGCAATCAAATCTATCGCAGATGATCACTGCCAAAACCTCTACTTCTTTCCACATAAGACGACATCAGGGCATAACGGTATCTGCATTCAAGATTGCTCTAACTGGAGAAGCAACTAACGATGGCAGCTCGAGCCCATTTTGGAAGATCTGATTTTAGCTAGAAAGCTGGAACCTGCCACTAGGTTTTTTTCTCCTCCATCCCTGAGAAATTCCACCGTGAGCAAAAATATAGAACAGTACGACACACCACGAGACTCAAAATGAACGTGCGCACAAAAGAGAGGAGATCAGCAAGGAGAGGTCCTAAGAACTTACAAAGGCAGCATAATACACAAAGGTTAATCCAGCTAGAGCGACAAATGCAATCTGGAATACATTATACCTGCAATGCCATAGCATGCACAAACCAATCAGTATCAAACACAAATAAGTATCAATTTGTTCCCAGAAGCGGCGGCCACTCACTTGTACAAGTATTTAATTCCACGAAGGGACTCCAATGTGTGACCAAAAATTTCTTGCGCTGCGGTTGCTTGAGCGTAGTATCCAAATGCTGTCGCGCAAAATTGGATAACACTGAACCAACAAGATCACAGTTAAAACTTTTTTAGCCAGTGATGATTCAGTTATGTATACCCAATAGAAAAGTTGCTATTTGATCCAGCGAACCTAGATCGTTTCCTCCTAGATATTCTCAGAGCACAAGTCGCCACCATGTCTACTAGTTTCCACTTATCATATATCATAACAAACGATAATACTAGACATATTGCAGGAGAAATGTACATATTGGTTTTGTGACAATATAATTTTAATATTTTTTTAAATATGAGAATTTCTTTACAGGCTGATGTATCAGTTCCAGTGGAGACAATATAGCAGTCCCCACCAAGATTTATCTTAGAAAATGATGGCAAAGTGGGACATCAATATGCAAAGGAGAAGGCACAAGGACTGAAGTGCAAAACCTGATAGAGCAGAGAAGAATGAGTGCAACGTTGAAAAGAAAGGAGTTCATGAGAGTGGCTCCCCACCTGAAACAATTTGACAAAATCAATTATCAATGACCAATAGCAGACTATTTAGGTTTTAATGCATTTCTAGCCAATCTGCAGCAAGCAAATTTTTAAATAAAAAGGAAAGATACAAAAGTGGTGGCTGGGACACCATACTTCATTGGGTGGATCGTTATGAACACTAATCTTAGACCAAGCATCATTGCCCCAGCAATTACAGCCAATAGGAGATAGAAGCAGAAGAATGCAAACGCCACAGTACCCAAAAGCCCTGCAATAAGCATGGATAGCAAAAAAGAAGCATGGATATTAATTCAGGATCAGATAATCCATCTCATGGAGCAAAGATATGGAGGCATCTTAACAAGCCACAGACATGGAATTCTGAGGGCCTTAACATACCCCACACATCATCCAGCTTGATGAAAACCTCGTTCAGGAAAGGAGACAGAGGTGGATTTATCAAGAGATAAATGACGATATGAGCAACCCAAGCCACTGAAACAATCAGCCTAATAGAACAACAATGGCACAATTAGACATTAAAACTTATGAAGAAATCGATCTATCTATCAAGATTCCAATCAACACTAGCCAACCATCTAGACAACGAACTGAAATGTACCACACCAAGAGACCCTGATTTAGATGGTGCACTAGAAAGTTGTCAGAAATAGTCCATTGCAGCAAGCCAACGCATAAAGCTGTGAGAAATACAAGCTCAGTTCAATTAATAGTCTCAATCTTCAGTCTTCGCCCTGAGAAAAGTTCTTGACCTCGGGGGAGGATTGTAATTTCTAGCAGTGTCACCAATTGATTATATTAAGGAGCAGATTCGCAAGTGGTGTTCTGCAGTTGTCAAGTAGTTTGACATATGTCTCAGGGTATGATGATTGGTCACATCCTATAGTTCCTCAGAAGAAACCATTCCAGAAGAAGAAGAAGAATGCCATCCTTGTTGAACGAAGACCAAATTAACCTAATACACAAGCTCCATGGTTCCACACTATCTAAACCATTTCCATACATATCTTCAATATTAGAACTGCATAGAGTCAAAATACAAGGAAATTCAAAGCAATCTAGTAATATCGGTCAATTTACAGCCAAATGAGTACTTTAATAAAGCCATGTGCTCAGTTCCGTGAAAAAAGCACATTTGGCAAACAATTATCAGTGTATTATAGTTATTAAAGTCACATGTCAAACAATGGTATAGCTAGCATTAATATCTCTCTAAAATACCACACTGACACCTGTTGAGAGAGTTTCCCCATCTTATGCTAATGAAATTTACTTCTTTTACCATAAATCGGTTTGAAATTCAAAAGTTCATAGTAAATATTATCATATGATACAAAGCATGGTAAGCAAATTATCCAAGTAAACTAGTTCATCTCTCTAGAGAAAAAGGAGAACAAGAAGATATATTCACAAGCAATATAAAAAGCCATTTGATGCCATTAATTACACAGAAAACTAGTCATTCTTCAATAGGACTGAGTGAAATTACCCCAAGATACCCAACACGAGTTTCGCTAGATATCCAAGAACAGTCATAGCCCAAGTAGTCTCAGCCTGACAAGGAAGAGTACACAATTGTCAGCAAAGTATACTCAGAAATCAATCAAGAATTTTTCTTAGTGCGCAAAACCAGTTCATCACCTTTTCTCCTTGAGGATACATTTCTTCCAGAAGTTTAACATCCTCTTCCAACTGCAGCAACTCCTGTATGTTTGCAAAGCATGACAATAAGTTGCAGCAACCAGTTAAGAATGAAAAGAGGCATATACCAAGGAGCCACATTTCATCGTAACAGTGTCCAATGGTGTTTACCACCCTCCCAATTGAAAAACAAAACCAGAAAGAAACAAGTGCAAGTCAACTCGCAATTACTGCAGAAGACCCTCTTGGAGAAGTTACTGAGCAATGATCCAACTTGTGAGGTGTTTAACATTTTGCAACTTACTAGATCCACCCCCATCCTTCCAGAACTACTCAAAGATACAAAAGCAGAAAGTGGATAACCAGAGCCTAAATTACATTGCATGCATCAGAGCAATCCCATATTGGACCAGAGCACAGTGTCATGTGGAAAAAAACCACTGTCGAACACCAGACATTCTTATCACAACACCTATGGCCTTAATTAAAAGACCTACTGTATCACAAACAAGGAGAACCAAACTAATGCAATAAAAATATCATACGATAGAGCACATCATTGTTAACTTTAGGGAAATAAAAGGCAGGGAAAAAGTTTACCCATTTTAGGAAAAAGAAGTAACCACAAACAGATAAAAGATTTTGACATAATCATATTATACCTAAATAACTAGTAGGTAATCAGCCACCCTATCAAGCACAGTAAAAGGAGTCCAGGATATTTTCAGTACATGGGAAGTACCTTTTCTACCGCCTTTACATTCTTTCGCCATTTTCTACCCTTAGAACCACTTCTTTCTTCCTGATGGAGAGCATCAGCAGCTTTCTTCAGTTCTCTTGCCTTTTTACCTAACTCAGTTGCTTCCTGTAGAATACCCACAATTAGCCAATGACACCAATTGCATATTGCACCTACCTATGACATATGATTAGCTAATAGAATCGCTAGATGACGGCTATAGTAGAAACATGAGAAAGCACCTTAATATATTGTGACCGTGTGATGACAGCCTTTGGACGCCGGATGAACGAAAATATAAGTCCCAGCGGCAGACAAGCAATACCAACACCACCGAAAATCTGATGAACATTAACAGGTGTAAAGTGAGCTATACATTCACTGAATCTGATGCTGTTTAAAGCTTTATAAATTAGAAAATGCGATCATGGGTCCCAGCATGTTCGCATTTCAGTATTAGTCACACACCAATTGCTCATTAACATGAGAGAGCATATTACAATCCCGATCGCCATACACAACAATATGCTTGAACCAGAAATACAACAAAACATCTCTCCTTAGAACAATAGAGTTCACCAAAGAAAGGCATACCGTGAAAAGCACTGATCCAACCACTGTAGCAAGAGCAACAACATATTCTGGGAAAGTTGCGCGCATGGTCCACGTTTTCTCTGCTGAGGCTGGTGCTTGATAGGCAGCACACTGCAACATCCAAATAGACCAGGTATGAGAACCTTTACAATTGCATACAGCACAAACTAATGCCATGAAATTAAAGGACCATTATTACTTAATTATCTATTTCTACTTTCTAGACATCAGAAAATAAAACCACAAGCAAATGTCCGAAAGTTAGATAAAACCTGATGCGAACCGCCCCCAATACACGGCTGACCAGAAGAAAAACTCCAACTGCTTGGAAAGGAAGCTGTGCTCGAAGAGAGATGCATAACAGTAAAGTCCACCTTCCCAATAAGCCCTGATATCAAAGAAACGAGCGAAATGCATATTGCACATCAAAAGACTCAAGCAGACATGCTTGAATTCTCAGCTCAAGAGCTAAAGATTAAAAAGATAACATCATAATCTCTGCACATTTAAGCAGAAACTCGAAACAATCAAAGATTAGAGTTGCAGCTGCCACAAGATATATCTTGTACTCTATCCGCGGATTTAACCTTAAAAAAATATTACATCCTCAATCAGAGAATTTAGCAGCTCATTTATGAATTGACTGGTCGAAACCACTGCGTCGCAAACTTCAATCATATCTTTCCCATAGCATGAAGCTGATCAAAACGAAACAACTACAGTAGCGTATTCAAGAACTAACCGTACAAAATGCCAAGCACGAGAGCGCACACAATGCCGGTGGTCACGACCCATAACAACGCACTCTTTACCCGCTTCCCCACGCTCCTGGAACCAAAAAAACCCCAATCAACGGCCACATTGCACGCGCGCGCAAAGGGGGGGCACTCAAATCAGAGAACTCGCCGCTCCAAAAAGAAAAAAACCCTAAAGATCAAACGCACTTGTCCTGGTCCCCCTCGTAGTAGAACATGGCGAAGGGGATGACGAAGAACACGAGCACGGCGTCCGCGATGTAGATCGCGAGCCACAGGTCCTTCATCGGGAGGGTGAGGCTGCAGGCGCCGTTGTAGATCGCGTGGCGGCAGGCCTGCCGGTTGGCGACGTCGGCGGGGAGCATGAGGATGGAGATGGCGGCCACGGAGAGGCCGAGGACGACGACGAGCTTGGGGAAGTAGGCCTGGTTGGCGTCGTCCGGGTGCTGGTAGTTGACGAGGAGGTAGACATTGAAGAGGAGGACGAGGGCGCACACGACGATCGCGACGATGACGAGCGCGAGGTTGAAATCCCCCATCGCGCGCGCACGCACACACTCGAGCGAGCGAGCGCGCGAGAGAGAGAGAGAGACGCCCGCTCCCCTTCCTCCCTCTTATCGGAAACCAAGAACCGATCGAGAGCCGGAGCTTCGAGGCGGCGACAATGGCGATGCTCGCAGATCGGAACGGGGGGGAGCTCGGGGAAGGAAACGCAGAGAAGCTTTGAGGAGAGAGAAGGAGAAGAGGGGGCGAAAGAGAGAGAGAGAGATGGGGAGGGCGATGATGCGGTTGAATTGGGGAGGGGCAGAATTACGGATTTGCCCCCGGGAGATGGAGGAATGGCACGGGGTCGTTCGCGGTGATGGGCATGGGGTGGGTGGGGAGAAAACGGTAAAATTGGGTTGAGCTGGGTTTCATTACAGTATTCGAAACCAGCCTGTCCCCCAGCGCCAACGGAGTGATATGGCGTTATTTTTTATTCTTTATTTTTTTTGTGGGAGAGAAGGGGTCGTAGGCTCCGCTCCGTCGCGGAAGGCGCGGCGGAGGAGGAGAACCTCGGGGAGGGCGCTTCCGAGGGCCGCCGCTGAATGGCGACGGTGGCGAAATCATCGATTTTGAATATTTATTTTGAGATCAAAACCCGTATAACCAAAAAAAAAATTATTTATTTAATATGATTCATAAGCTTTTCTTTTTGTCTAATTCAATTTTTGCAACCATGTATTCTTATTCATGTTAAGTCAAACGAAAAAATTGACGTATAATGTTAAGTTTGCCGATGCCACCCAAGCACCTTGAGAGTATAGCATCCCTTGCCGGGCCAGGCAAAGGTGACACGACCTCCTCTAACCTTCATGCTAGGCTAATGCAGAAGAAGGAAAGTTCGTGGCATTGGCCAAGATCACATGAATTGACTGGATATGCACGACATAGATCATATTGGTTACAATTGTGCAGGGAAAATATCTTGTGATGTTTTGAAGATGATAAAATAATCAAAATCTATTGATATGTCTAGTGACTGAGTAACTAAGTGAAAGATGCACAAGACGCTAGTATTTTCACAGTATGTCTAAAAGTTATGAGTTTTCTATTAATGATGAACAAAATATTGAGTGTAAATGCGTTTACAAGTTGAAGGTACCTGAGCAGAAGGTGAACAAGCAGGAGTTTGGTAAAGTTGGACATCATGATTACAAATTGCAATCACAAGTCTATGACGATATGGTTGCAATCTCAATTGCAATTCTATGGCAATACCTAGTGCCATTACAGACCTAGGCAACTACATCTCACACCTCAAGCGAGATCAGGTAAAGTTAATGTCGTGACCATCTCTAATTCTAAGTAGATAAATTGTGACAGAGAGAGGAGGAGGAGGATGCGAGGGTCGCCTCCACCACAAATTTGGACAAGGCTCTCGACTTTCGCACAAACGCCAATACACGATCGAAAGCTATTGTCAGGGACCCATGTCGTTATAAGCGATCATGCTCAATCAATGCTCCCGCCCACGTTGCCACACACACTTGTGTGTACATATATAGAGAGAGAAAGAGAGAGCAGCCAACATAAAGTAGCACACGTTTAAACACAACGTCCTAGGGTGAGGTTCACATAAGTCATGGCATCTCGTGGTCATGAATATATCTACACACTAGTGACAGTGGCTAGGGTCAATCTTGCTAGGATGAATCGAGTGCTGGTTTGTAGATAGGGTTAACACCGTCACCAATCCCAACCACAACAGCTAGTTGTGTGTAGGTTTTAGAGTGGGTAGGGTATTCAACCGAGCTTTAGAACTTACTATGTTGGCATCAATTTAGAAAACTTAGAATTGAGAACCTACCTTATGGCTACATTTGATTGTCGTGATTTTAGTTGGGATAGGAATATATAGGATAAGATATAAAATTCAGGAATTTTCTTATATTCTATATATTATTCGATGAATTGCAATAATAAAATCGATATTTAAATATCACATCTCATCTAGTGTTTGGTTTGAATGTTTATGTTAATGTAAATGAATTTGAAAATGTACAAACAAAGATGTTAAGAATGTTTTACAGTTTTTTTTTTTTTTGTAACCCAGGGAACCCCCGCACGGCCGACAGCCGGGAAGTAAACCCTGGGGGTGACACGTGCTAGCCACCACACACGTGCCACCGGTTAAGTCACCCTGCGGCGCCCGGGATTCAAATACTCAATCTTTTGCGAGAGGAAGAGTGCGCGCTCCAGCAGCGCCACCCAGGCGGGTGGTTAAGAATGTTTTACAGTTTTTTTTTTTGGTAAGGAGGAATGTTTTACAGTTCGTTGCTAAAGAAACCATAAATGCACAAACGGAGATAACATCCGTTAATAAATCCATGAGTACTGTACAATTTAAATCTAGAATAGCAAAGTAGCTCATTACAGCATTTTAGCGCCACGGGTTTGCCTTTGATAAGAAATGTAACCGAGATACAGCAACATCAACTAAGCACATCAGTCAGCAAATGCCCAATATAGTAAGGGTGAAAAAACAATATCATTTACCTTCATAATAATTCCGAAGAGCATGGTGCTTGGACTCTCTCGCCTACTTCATTTTTAGCCAATTCTACATATTCTCTTACATATCTTTATGCAATGAATGCCTTTCTTTCATTTCTTCTTTCCTTTTCTTTCTAGTTCCTATGCTTCAAACTCGAGGCCTGTTGTGGATCCTTAGCCATAACAGAGATGTTTCCACCCACAACGGCCTCCTTCGCCTATCTCCATTGTTGTGGAGTAGATTGCGAGGATGTGTTCTGTATTTTAACATGACGGTATTCACACTTCTTATACCCTACGGTTGCTCTCTTTGTGATTTACATCCAAGAGATGCCAAGATCCGCATGCTACCTCAAACTTACTTAGGACCATTCTTTCCTTTTCTTTCTAATTCCTATTTTTTTTGCTATTTCAAAAATACTTATTTAGTTATTTTATATATATTTTTTAATTTCTAATTAGCCACACGAGACACCAACATGACACTTAACATCCATCAAATGACCACATCAACATTTTTGCAAAGCTTCACCACAAAAGTACCAACTTAAAAGAAATATATTTTCAACGACTTATTCAACAGAAAAAAATATAAAAGAACTTAATTGTACATTTTACAAAAGTTTGGGCACTATTAATTCTCCAACAATTCCAGCAACATCACGTTGCTAAGGAATACTTGGCAATTCTATCAATCCAATTCAATAAACATCGATAGTAATCATTATTTCTTCTTTTTAATTACTATTACTATATTTTCACGCACGTTGTCTGGATGTGTAAAATTGACATTTCAAAAATTAAACCAAGCTATCTTATTAGAAATATTTAATGGAAAGAAATTCTTGATTACTCGCACAACACATAAATTATGTAAACACACGTGGAAAGAATGGTTTATCAAGATTTGTACGTTTTTTTTAAAAGAAAGTTGTCACACAACAGAAGAGTAGAAACTTATCAGAAATAAAATAGAATTACTAAGTTAGACATTCATCCATGAAAACAATATTTATAAGCTAAGTATCTGGGGATATTTAAGAAAGGAAAAAAATTAAAACCTTTTAAAAATAGGAGGTTATCTTTGTTTCATATAATAGTACAGAAAAATAATGGCGTAGATATTTTTCTAAAAAAAATCAATAAAGTAGATACCGTATTTGTATTATTAATGAAGATCCCAGATTGCATACTTGGCAGCCAAATCCAAATTAATTAAAGAATAAATAAGTTATCAATTATGATTTGAATCATGGAAACATAATCTATATAATTATGTGCTTTTTCCTCATGTAATAGATCGACAAATCAAAATTCACCAATACTTTCTCTTTGCAAAGAATGCCATAATTTACTTCCCCATCTTTTCACTCAAGTAAAATGACTTCCTCAGGAAAAATTACCAAATTCGTCCGGAAACGTATGTTAATTCAGTCACAAATTTTTAATTATGTCAACGTAATTTTAAGTTTTTGTGAGAAATTTTAATATGCCCTTTTCAATTAATTTGCTGGAAATCGTTAACCTAACGATTTATTTGAGTATAATTATCTAGGTTAGCGTATGGAGTAAGTAATTTCATTTAAAATCAACGGGAAGGATCATATATATATATTTTTGATCGTGTGAAAAGATTATATTGAAATTTCATAAACAGTAAAAAATTATATTGACGAAATTGAAAGTTTTAATGCTCAATTATTCACACCCGTGCGATGAATTTAGGGACGCACCAAAATTAATCGAGGGCCCACAAAACCCAATTGAGAGCGCGCGATCGAGGTAAAAAAAAAGGAAAGGAAACGGAGCCCAGCAAGAGCAGCAGAGAGGCGAAACGCTCGTCGGGATTCCTTCATCGTCTATACCTTCGCCGCCTCCGTCCTCCGTTCGAGGTTCACAGCGCAGCCCTCGCCGGCTCACCGTCCCACCCGGCGTATCGGAGCTCCGGTCCGGGGTCGGCGGGGTGGATCGCCGCCCCTCCCATTGCGGCGCCGATGGTGGCGATCGTGGCCTCCGCAACTCCCAGGGAGCGGCTCGCGGGCCTCGTCGGCTCCGCCAAATCGTCCCCCGACGTGCCCTCGAAGCTCGGCCGCCTGCGCGACCTGAAGGAGGACCTCCTCCAGGACGACCCCGTCCTGCTCGCCGAGTTCCTCCCTCAGCTCCTCGACCTCCTCTCCGACCGCTGCAGTCCCGTCCGCAAGTTCATCACTCAGTAAAGCTTGCTTCGTTCTCAAAACCCTCTGTGTGTTTTGTTCTGGCTCTACTGAAGTTGAAGTGTCCTCTTGACTGTGCGCTGTTGGTGCCGTGCGTAGGATAATTGGTGAAATTGGGATCAAGCAGCTGGAATTTCTACCTGAGATGGTGCCCGTTTTGATGTCGGTCTTGAAGGATGAGTCGCCGCCGGTTGCTCGCCAGGCTATAAGTTGCGGCATTGACTTATTTCGTCACACTTTCGAGAGAATTGCGATCCAGGTACTGTTTATTTTATTTTTTTTCCGAATAGCTGTGCGGTGGATGTTGCGATCGCAACTTGTAGCTTGTGTAATGAATGGATGCTAATTCCGTGTTTTTATGTGACCGGAAACTATACTTTTCTGAAAGAGATCGCTGGGAACTGGTTGCATTGTCACTGCAAGTATTGTCTTAGCTCATTTGTTGGTGATTGCTTTTTCATGCTACATGTCGTCATTATCCGTTTGGGGTATTGTTGTAAAATGCAATCAGTATTACCAAAGGACCTCCCGGAGAAGCTCTCGGGTCGGCTTTCATGGTTGTTTTAACATCATCTATGGTACTTTTCTGGTCTGAAGCAAGTCAAATATTTGTGTGGTGTACTGACCCCAAAATGTCCAAGAAAATTTCACGGTGGCAATAGTCATTTTAGTTTAGACAGTGGAGTGAAGATTAATTTCCTTCGATCTTCTATGGTTGTGGTTCGATAGTAGAAGATTATTTATGTATATGAAGACTAATTGTACCCGTGATTCCTCGGTCTTGATTATAGAACCATAAACATGTTATGGATGGAGATTTTTGCTAGGTCTGTAACTGCAAATCATGCTCATTAACATAAGGTGGCACCCTCATGGATTATAGATGGCACTAGATGATACCCATGGCCACCTCAACCTTTCTTCTCTTTTTTAATTCAGGTGATTCAAGTCAAACATCTAAAGTAATTTTCTCTAATTTGTCGTTAGCTTAATGGGTTGTTTCTATCTATTTCCCTTGTGAATTGGCTGGAGTGATGATCACTTTTTTTTTTTTCTGATTTTTTTGATATCTTTTTTCTGCATTATGATGGTGTCTCTTCTTGCTCACTGGACTGCCTTGGCTTCCTAGCACCTCCATGCAGACACCTCATATGGATAGTTAGGAGACTGTTATTCCTAAATAGCTTTGTTGTTCCGAGATGTTTCAGGGACTATATACTAGTGATCTGGATGATTCACTGGAGTCATCTTGGGAATGGATGTTGAAATTCAAGGATAAAGTATACTCAATTGCTTTCCAGGTAAGCAATAACTTGTGAATGCTGAAATTGAATTTTTTTGCAATGTGTGACTCACGTTGACAACCTGTTCACAAGCCGGGAAGTGACGGGATAAAGTTGTCGGCACTGAAATTTGTTCAAGCAATCATTCTACTCTATACGCCTGATCCTAATGGATCTTTGGAGCCCCCTTCAGATCAGCGCTTAGAAGGTAAGATGAATGTCAGGTTCATTGTCATCGCAGCAACCGTGTTGTGTGATTTTTACTAAGTACAAATTCTGCTGGTTTCTATCTTACTTCACTTGACCTTTGTTTCAGGAAACTTGTTGGACTTCAATGCATCGTGGCTTCGTGGTGGTCATCCTATATTAAATATTGGGGATTTGGCTACGGAAGCTAGTAAAAGTCTTGTTTTATTGCTTGATCAGCTAAGGTCTCCAACAGTGAAATCTCTCAGTAATCTAACGATCGTTGTGCTTATTAATAGGTACATATTGTTTTATGTTTATAGTATATGCAATCTATTCAAAGACTTTTGTGTGCTAATGTGCTATAACTTACAAAAATCTTATCAAAAGATTTCAAAATCTAATACAGTAGTGATTGGATAGATCTCACAGACCGAAACTAAAGGTGACTCAAGCAAATCCTACTTGTTTAACTGACCTGTGTCATTTGTTTTTTCCTGCTCTGAAGGAAACTATGGTTCATTCGGAAGTTTAATTGGCACTATTTTCTTAATGTTGGCATGACTTTAGAATCCCCACTTGAGGGACTGCAGATACTATTGAAAAGATTTTGGGATGAGGCAAGTTGAGAATTGAGATAGGTGAAGAATGCTGCGTAAGTCTGCTTCTTTAAGGCTGCCTTTAGTCGATAGGATAATTTTGTTTCATAGGTAGAATTGGAAAATGTCTCTCTTGGATTTCTTATATCCCATCTTTTGTTTGGGAAATACTGGATGTAATGGCAAGTACGATATATCCTGGTCTCATAAGTGTTTGGTGAACCTATGATTGGATTTGGGAATAAATCTAAATCATCAAATATATAAATTAGATTCAAGGTCGGGAGGACCAAGCTTACATGAAAAAATATGCTTAGACCGAACTTATCAGGTTAGGGTGTTCTAAGCCCAAAAGGTCAGTCTGATCTAATTCAAGGGTGCCTGGCCCGAACTGAATCAATCCCAGTTTGGTTCAGGCTTAGCCAGGTCTATTTACATGATATATCTCTTGAAATGGCTCATTTTTTCGTCTGAGGACCTTGGAATGCAACGTGTCTAAAAGATCAGAAATGAGAGCTCCCAGTAGATGTACAACATACACCATAGAGCAATGGTGAAATCTTCCCAAATTTTGTGCAGAGTCACAAAGTAACACATCAAAACTCTATTTCATGGCGGTTTGGCTGTTTGATCTCTAGCGGCTTTATGGTCGATGAAGAAATTAGTGGTGGTAGAGACGTGGTCATGATGAACGTTGTTGTCACTGGATTTGGAGTTGGTTTCTCTTTAGCTAACTGGTTATCTGGGGTGATGCAGATAATTGTCGTGGTGGCCTGCTGGTTTCGTCTTTGGTTGAAAGTGATAGATGGTTTTCATTGGTCGAACTGGTTTCATCGGTGGTTAGTGCTGTCCGGCATTAAATTGTTGATGTGAAACATAGTTGAGATTAAAGAAGAGAAGGGCGGAGAATGAGAGTGGACAACAAATTGGGGTTTTTAGACCAAAGTCACAAATATATACTGTATTGGGCCGATTTTGTTTTTGTGGGGCTTTGTAGCTAAATGCTCGAAAACTGAAACGGTCTGGAAAAATTTCAGGGGTAGGCTCACAAGCCCCAACTGACCGAGACCTAACCCTAAAAACTGGTCTGCTTTGGGCATTTGGGCCATTGGGCGTTTTCGAACAGCCGTAGGTGGGCAATCGCCTGGCTGATGGTGGTTGCCTTTATTGATAGCAACCACCAGTGTGGTGGTTTGTTGATGTGGTCGACCAAGACCACCGTGACAGAAGACAGAACCATTAAGAGAAAGAGAGCGAGCGAGAAAGAGAAAGGGGAAGAGAAAGGGGACAAATCAGTCATGGTGGTCGCTGCCTTAGGAGTGGGACCACTATGTAGTTGTCACTGTTCATATTTTACCTATCGATGGTTGACTCTCTCTTCCATGCTTTGTGGTCCATTGGGCTCCCCTTCATAGTCCACCCTCTTATTATCTTTTTTAATTCCGATTATTTTTGGAGTTTTTTGTTTGGGGTAATTTTATCTAGTTCATATCCGGGTTTATCTGGACTTAATCTCATTAGAGAATTGCTCCAAATTCCTGATAGAATTACTTATATAATATCCGTGCACTGTATCTCACCAACCAAATGCAGCCTAACTGTATTTAATAGTTTGCATTGGATTTGCTGCGTGATTAATCTATATCACTTTATGACTGATGATCTCTGTTATTTTCTGAATATGCATTCAATTTTCTAAATTTCTCTCTTCCAACCATTTTGTCCATTCTTTTGATCTATTTATCAGTGTTTCTGCAATAGCCAAGGAAAGGCCTGCATACTATGGACGCATTTTGCCGGTTCTTCTTGGTTTGGATCCAACAAGTTCTGTTACAAAAGGTGCACATGTATCTGGAGTACGCCTTGCACTAAAAAACGCTTTTCGTTCCTGCTTAGGGAGCACCCACCCGGGTGTTGCACTGGTATATCTTTACTACAGTGCATTTCTTTGTGTCCTTAAGTTTGTGAAGTCAGTACTTTTCTGATTATCCAATTTTGAATTTCCCATGCATATATATAACTGCTCGTGACTTTCTTAATATTTGATCACCGAGTTTTTATTTGTTTAATATCTCACGTTCAACTTCTCTCAGCTTCTCATCATCTCAAGGTGTAGTTTCTCAAATTTCTTGCTGGATAATTGCTTGCAAGAATTCTATGTGTCACTTTGAATTGCACTGTACATCTGAGAATGTCGAAAAGCCCAACATGAGGGTCTGTTTCGTAGTAAAAAGTAGGATGGACAAATGTTAAAGGAAAGGAAAGAGGGAAGGAGGGGGTACGGAGGAGGCAGGTAATAATAATACTTAACTCTTTGGGAGTATAGAAAGTGGAGGCAACGAAAACACTGTAGTGTGAAAAAATCTTGATTGTTAAATTATTTTTTGGCACTGCGATTCAGAAAATATTGAAGCTGTCATTATGTAGTATTCTATCACATACCATGTTCAATCAACTCAACTCAGCTCAATCAAACCTCTCGTAAAGATTTAGTTATCATCATAAAACAGAAAACAACCTATCACTAACCCATTAAAGCATGGATATGCCAAAGTGCGATGCCGTGGAATTAGCGGTAAGTCTCATGAAAGTTAGCCTACTAAACCCTAATAATCATGCCCTGTGCACAAGGGATGCTTAATCTCTACACCATTTACTACTCTTTTGCCCATAGAAAATGCAAATATCAGATTTAGAGAACTTTCTCATCAAGTTGGGTAGGGTTAGGTTATGCCTAATTAAGTACATATGACACTTTAAGCTAGAACATCTACAAGGGAAGGAGGAAATAAATTCCTTTGGTCCCTCTCGCCATTTCTTTTGATTCATGAAAGAGACAGATAGCTAAGTATTCAAGGGAAGGGAAGGCAGGGACAATGTAACAAGAATTGGGCAGGACCCATCCTTCAAGGAAATGCTCATTTTGCAGGCCGCACTCCTTCCCACCTGGTTTTATGCTCATCCTTAAATCAGTGCGAAAGGTGGTTTGTGGTCACCAGTCATGCATGTTCCCCCAAAACCCAGCATAATCACCTCCTAATACACATCAGAAATCCTGTTTTGCACTGTCCTCTGCAGTTTCCTACATTTTTTCCTATCCAAGATTCAAGCAAATCACAAGCAAACTCCACCTTTAGTGTCAACACATTACACATTCTAGATTTTCTTCTGTCCCCCATCCATCATGTTCCACTAGTTCCCAAATGAATCACCACAATTTTCAGAGATCACTTTCCTATGTTGTTGGCCTTGTTCTTACTGTGGCACATATCAACCACTGTGTTGCTTACCCTCTATCATCACAGAAGGACAAGCACAACAACATTCTTAAATGTCCCACAGTCTAATCAGCTCTCACAGGTAGCAAGAAAACACTTGTCCTTCATATAAGGGGAATGAATATCCCCGAGAACCCGCATTACACATTCTCTAGATGTAAGGAGAGTCTAAGTAGATTCTTTAAGTCCACAAAAGACCAAAAACTTACACAAACAAGAATACATAGTTTGACATGAGAAATAATGAAACAAATCTTGAGTATTGTAGTGCTCACAAATGGTTTATAAAATGGTGACACATGGCTCACTACATTGGGTGACACATACACCTCATATTTTTTTCCTCTTTATCCAACGTTGAGCTTTTCTCCTATTATTTTCATTCTTCATTTTTTGTATTTCCTTTCTTCTATTTCCTGAAATACACATACCTACCTTAAGATTTTCAGATTTGTATTTTTTATTTTTCTTAAAGTGAACATTAAAATGGTAAAAATAAGCAAAGGATGAAATATCATAGTTTCTTTTGTCATAAAATTTACTAGAGAAATCTAATGAACGAAAATCAATACAAAGATGATTCGAACTGGATAATCTGAAGAATAATGATTTAACAAAAAAGGAGCTATCAAGGAAAATGCAAGAATGCTATTTTCATTATTCAATTTAACTGTTTTTTACAATTTAATGAGGAGTGTAGACATCAACCTTTCTACATGGTACACATGGCCAAATGATATGTTGTTGAGTGTCTAAGACACTCATATTATTCCATTTTTCAAAAGCTTTAAGAACAAACTTGATGCTAAATGGAATAAAAAATTTATTACTCATTGCTTTGTTGATTTTGAATATTTTATGAAGTACTCTTTTCATGAAGATTTCTAGATTTCAATTCTGAAAGATTCGCCCGAGACAAATGCTTAAGGAAGACTATAAGACTACGGGAAAGTGAAGCGGCATTTTTACTCGTAATAGAGCAAGATCTAGCACTGGCACAAAAAAGGATGATGATTAAAACAGATAAAATATAGCATAATTGAAGCTATATGAGTTTTTCCTTTCCTTAAATTTTTGGTGCTCTCTAAGAGGTTTCGTATCACGGATGATGAATTGAAGGCATTTATAGCTAGCTCCTTTTCTGCAACTTAAGTTGATTTTATTGTACAATTGTTTAACCTATTCAATGAATAAATTCTTAGAACAAAACTTTTTGTACTATTCACTTGAGTTTGAATGCATTAAAATGGTTCTGAAGTCTATTTTCTACTACAATTGGGCGATGTTAATTACACATTGGGAAGAAATTTAATTAGGTTTTTATGATTAAAATGGACATTTTTTCAAGTTGACCCCTGGGCATGTCGCGGGCATCGTTCTAGTATCAACTTGAAACTCAGCGCTTGATACTTTTGGAGTTTATGGAGCTCAAACTTTCGATCTATCATTTGACACAGCAAATAACTCAATATTCTCGCACTTGACTGGATCCAATTGTGACAGCACTTTACTCAATGAATATCCCTAATTTGTTGCGTCTGAACTTATTATTTATTCTTAATTTTGGTTGTCAGTACTGTTCTACGCGCTGGTGTTAGTCCAGATAATTGTGAGTTTCTGGTCTCTGCAGTGGCATGATCAGTTACTTGATGCTGTGAGGGAGATGAAAGATGGACCAGTAGTTGAGCAAACCCTTGACCAAGACTACAAGATAAATGGAGGTTTAGAAGTAAAAGAGGAGCCTTCAGTTTCTAATGTACTGGTTTGTTGTGTGGTATGTTTTTACTTAAATGTTTAGTTATGCTTGGATGCTAGACCTAAACGGGCTGAGAAAATAGAATTGATGAAAAGAATTTTGGCAGGAAGAGAAACCATCAATATCACCCAATGATTCTGCCCAAAGTAATAGAGGGCGGAAAAGAGTGGAAACAGAGGATCACACTTTTGAGGTGGATGTCTCTGGAAAACGAATCAAACCAAGTCCTAGCATGTCTGAGGAATCAAGTAATGAATTGAACAGAAAAGGCACAGTCTATCAGGAAGAAAATGCTTCAAGTGGAGCACTCTCTTCCAAAGCAGAGAGTGATTCTGGAACTGTGCATCAACTGGTTGCCATGTTCGGTGCCTTGGTTGCTCAGGGTGAAAAAGCTGTTCAGTCTTTAGAGATCATTATTTCCACTATATCTGCGGACTTGCTGGCTGAGGTGGTCATGGCAAATATGTGTCATCTGCCTCCTGAACGTCCTAAAGCCGATGAAGATGAAGAGGGGCTGCAAGATGTTTTTTCACTTTCCAGTGCTTTTCCACAGATATCTTCTATACTGAAGGCTGAACAGGTACTGCGGTAATTTCTCATCCCCTTTTTCTACGTAATTTCATGATGTTGATGACATTTCCTCTTTTCATTTTCAGTGAGCTTTTAAAACTTTTCATTTGTTTATAGTTTCCGTAAGAAGTTTGTATTTGCTTTTCGCTGCAGAAGCCTGAGAAGCCAGATGATCTTCATGTGGTGGCAGCAGCAGATGATGTTGCTCTTCAAACGGATAAAACTAATGAGGTTGAGAGTTCTATTTCGCCAACTGCTTTACCAACTTCTGCTGATGCTTCAGCTGGAACAGAAATGGGCTCCGTAATGCTATCGATTGATATCAATGAAGATAGAAACTTAGAAAGTGAAATACCTGGTCTTGCTTCATCCAGCCATAGTGCTGGGCATTCAGAAAACCGGCCTGATTCCTCGTTAGCATCCATAGGTATTGAAGATAATGGTCAAGAGCAAGATACGAGTCAGTCGGGGAAATCATTAGTAGAGTCAATTCCATCAATTTCAAACGATAGATATGAGGAGCTTAGCCCCAGACCGCTGGTCGTTGATGACAACATTCCAGTCTCCTCATCTGCAGCTTCTGTTGGATTATCTTCTCATGTTATGTTACCCAAGATGTCAGCCCCTGTTGTTGCTTTGACTGATGAACAGAAAGATCAGTTGCAGAAATTGGCATTCACCCGCATTATTGAGGCATATAAGGAAGTTGCAGTGGCTGGAGGTTCAGAAGTTCGCTCTTCTTTGCTTTCTTATCTTGGAGTTGAGGTACGAATTCTTCCCTTTTCTACCAGAAGGTATAATCTTTTTAATTAGTCCATTGGAGTGAATCCCCTGCACAAACATCACTTAAAAAATGATTCTCTTATTACTGGGAATAAGATGAAAACTCTCTGACATACCTTTTAGTGATAGGTAAGTTACATCTACAGTTTGCAGCCCTCCCGAGTTGTATATGACACTTGGAAATGCTCCGCTCAACTTCTTAAATACTGAATAAGTTTAATTCTTCTTTAAATCACAGTTTCCCTTGGAGCTAGACCCATGGATACAGCTACATCAGCATATTTCATCGGATTATGTGAATCATGAGGTAAGTGATTATCCCCTCATTTACTTGTTGCATAGGCAATACATAACTTGTTGGGTAAGATCCCTGTGTTCTCGTGTCTCATTGAATCTTCTTTCCTTATTCCCTGGTCTGGTCCTGTGTAATCCATGTTATCGTTGTCCTTTAAAATTGGAAAATTTCATGCTTATGTTGTAAAAATAAACATCTACTTAAGTAATCATTTCTTGGTGTGAGTGGGAAAGTACCAACCATGTACTCTGTTTGTGAAGGATTTTGCCAATTCTAACACTAATGAACTTAAGTTTTGTGGAAACATATGCTCTGGTTGGCCCCGAGTTTATTTTACAAGAATTTGTAGCAGAAGTTTATTTTGGTCCGTCTCTTGTGATATTCTATGCTTAGTAGACATTGCTTGCTTGTGTCTGGTTGAATTCGCACACCTTTTGGGCTTGTTCTGGTCCATAAAGTCAACTTTTGCCTATCTCTTCTGGTGTAAATTTGACATTGTTAAGACATCCCATGTCGCGGGTTTTCAATAGGCCTTATATATTTAGTCTCCTTCTACCTAATGATTTAAGCTTTTGGATGGGCATTCTAACATAGTATTTCACCCTAGGTTTATTTCTCGTGTATGGCTTTCTGTTCGTCAATTCCACTTGCCGTTCCCAGTCCCATTTTCATATGAGAGACGATGATAGAATATCCCACATTGCTTGAATATGGGGTTTTAATAGGCACATGGATGTAGTTTCCCTCCATATTATAACTTAAGCTTTTGGGTTGAGTATTTCAACATATACTTGCCTATCCTTTCTTGCTCTGTTTATACTTTTTCAAGTCGGCTTTAATATTATGCTTCAATTGATACCACCTGCTCTCCTTTCTTTCATCAATTGTCTTCTGTATGTGTTTTTCTTTTCTTTATTTCCGCATTCTTTTTAATTTGTGGGAGCTGGGGAGGGAAGAGAAAGACAGGAGACACGAGTCAGGACTACTGCCCTAAGAGGATTCATTTGGAATAGGGTTCTATTGTGGACTGGAAAAATCATTTGTCTATCAGCAAGTATATAATATTAAAGTGCACCAATGGGGTGCCTCCCATTTACAACCTAGGTGTTAGGAAATATCTAGGAGATCGAAAAAAGACTCGTATCTGAAGAGCTGCCACCGCCAAATTGAAAGAACTGGTTTGATTTCTAAAAGTAGAAGAATATCACATCGGTGTGGTGTTTGGAGGTGGATTAGAGCTGGGTGGAGTGAGTTTGTCACTCGTACAGATCCTATTCTTGAAATGGTAAGAGGATACACTTTTGGCTTGACACTTGGTGTGGGAATATGTCTTTCGATGATTGTTTCCCTGACCTCTTTGACATCGCTAGGAACAAAAAGGCTCTTGTGTCGGATTGTTATTGTTTCTCTGAAGGGAAAATCACGTCGGAGACCGACCTTAAGAAACAAGCCTAAGATTGGGAACTCGAATTATTAGTCTTTTTCCATTTGCTGTTTCTATAAGACTTCCCTCACTGGTGTGGATACTTTTTCTTGAAGTAGTGGTAGGGATGGATCTTATTCTGTGAACTGTTATTATAGCTTACTGGAATAGAAGATTGTCAGTGGGAGGGAAGTTTTTCCTTGGAGAGCTATTTGGAAAGTGAGATTACTAATAGAGTTTCAATCTTTATTTGGTAGCACTTTGGGAATGTATTCTCACATTAAACTATTTGCAAACAAGGGGGATTGTGCTGGTCAATAGGTGCTTGTTTTTGCAAGACAGAGGCAGAGATGGTGAGACATCTCCTCATTCAATGTCCGTGGATAAAAATTATCTGGGCAGTCACTTAATGTGTGCCCTGGGCTATCTTGGGTTATAGGAGGATCTATTGAACAAGAATTATGGGCATGGCATTGCAAGGTTTTCTTTTGCCTTATGCTAAGAAAAGGAGGATTTCATCAATCCCTCTTGCTGTGTTTTGGTTGATATGGAAGAGCGGAATACGAGAGCTTTCATTGGAGAGCAAACATCCTGTTTAGTAATACTGAAAGTTGGTTGAAAATCTTAGACTTTTGGTATAGTGGAAAGTTATGTGTGGATGTAAATGCTTTAATCGACATTGTTGATGATTTGTCTTGTAGCTGAGCTCTTTAGGTTCTGAGCTTTTGTTGTCTATGGGATTGCATTCCCTGGGTGCCCTTAATTTTTTTTTACCTATAAAAAAATTCCTTCATAGCACCTATAGAAGTTTCCTCATTTTTACAGCCTGCCCAGTTCTTTATTTTTGGAGAGGCATAATCGTCGTGAGGCCAGAAATATGATGGCTGGGAAGGTAATTAAGGGAGTTGCATCTTGGCATGGACAACATCCAGTCACCAGGAGAGGTTTACCGAGATTGAAGTTAAGGGAGTTGCATCCATCACCATCCAGTGACCTAGCAATTTGGTACCTGTGTTGCCTGCTTATATTCATCGCCCAAAATTAGCCATAGGAAAACTGCACTTTCTTCCTCTTATCATTGGTGCCAACTGCTATTCTGCATCATTTTTGATCCGCCATTACATGCCATCATCTCCAAATGATCGGCCCTATCTGCTTTTGCCGCCGCTATAACCACCATTAGCTAACCATCACCTCAACCTCCACATCATAATCGCCACAGTGTCCTTGAGAGGGGTCTGTCCATTTAAGTCGAAAACTAATCCATATTGTCAAACGACATCAGTGAAACAGGTGGGCCCTTGAAGGCGTGCAGAGTGGGGTCAATTGAGCATGTTAATGATACCCATGAGAGTTCCTGAACTTCTATACCACTTGGATACATTTTGAAATATTTAAGTGGTTGAGTAGTAACTATAACAAATTTAATGAAATGGAAGTTATTGTTGTATTGCTGTATCGGCAGGAGTGAAAATTAAGCTGGTTTTAGACATAGCCTGCACATATTGAACCTTAGCGGTTGCTTGTTGGTGGCCACTGAACCTGCCTATAAAAGCTATTAAGGTCTTCTTTCCTAAGAATACTCTGATCGAGATGGAAGTTCTCCAAACTTTGCGAAACTTCCTTGTGAACTGTTATTGGATTCTCATCTCATCTAAAGAGGAAACCTCTTACTATATCATCTGTGTATCTACCCATCTATACAGCAGTGGGGTTGGTTCTTGGCAGCTGCTGTCCCTTTGTCAAACAGAGAAAGGAAAGATGAGAATTTGGGGGCAACTTGAGAGAATTTCAGGACACAGGATTTGCAGGGCTCTATTCAGTTATGGAATTTTGAATAAGGTAGGCAATAGCATTGTCTGGGCTTATTGACCATGTAGTCAATGGAAAAGGCGTTGGTGGGGACAGTGGGCTGCAAAGCCTCTGATGTAGCGATTTATGCCCTCCCTTGTCACTTAGCATGTGTTTGGGTGAGGTATTATCTACTACTGTTTAGGCCTAATTTCTATCTCTTGACTTAATATCTCCTCAATCTTCTTTGCTGACACCTCATTGATCCTCAAAATAGAGATAGAAGTTAAAGTAGGGATTAAGTCACCATATAGATGTAGCAGAAAATGAGCTAGGTTACTTTGAAGAAAGAAGGCATTAGTTAGCTAGGCACTTTATTTTTTTATTGAAGGTTGTCTGGACCGATGTCTCTTGCAAATGAAGCTTCCTCGGGTCCCTTAGTGATAGCAAAAGAAATCATCATTATGCCTTCTTTTAGCCATGAAATGTTTTTTATATTTAATTCTGTTCGGCTTGGAAGGTATTTGTTTAAGAGTTACATTTTCCTGATCCTTCTAATTTCATTACCATGTCTATCTCTTCCCTTTTCTTTTTCTTTTTTTGTGTAAAAGAACTATATGGCAGATGTTGGTTGCGAGGATGTACCATTGATGACCTCTTCTCTTATCCTGCGCTTCTTCAATCTTATCAACTTTGGAACCTGTGTTTGTAGTATAAAAAGGGATTGTTGGTATCCCCTGTGGTACTAAAAGGATTGTTGCATAAACATGCCTTTCTCGTATACAACTGGATGTGCTTCTTCTGAAAGTTTTAGTTTCGTAATGCTGACTCTGGTTTTCAATTTGTTCAGGGACATGAGTTGACATTGCGTCTCCTCTACAGATTATTTGGGGAGGCAGAAGTGGAACGTGACTTTTTCTCTTCTACAACTGCTTCCTCTTCATATGAATCACTGCTTTTGAATGTGGTGGGTGTTCATTCAACTATATTGAACTCCTGCCTCAATTGCAAACTTTACGAATTTATTTTTCTCATATGCAGGCAGAAACACTGAAAGATACTTTTCCACCTTCTGACAAATCTCTAAGCAGATTGCTTGGTGAAGTTCCTTATCTTCCGCAGTCAGTTTTGAAATTATTAGGTAGGTTATGTTCTCCTGGCAATCTGGAAAAGTCCGAGAAGGAGCTACAAGCTGGAGATCGGGTGACTCAGGGTCTGAGTGCTGTTTGGAGTCTTATCTTGCTCCGCCCTCCAATTCGAGATTCTTGCTTGAAAATCTCTTTGCAGGTTTTATTTATGAACACAAATGTCTTGCTTTCTTTGTTGCTTCTGCTCACGGATCACATTTAGGTTGTGATGAAACTCTCACTGTAAATCGCCTGCATTCCACTTTCTTTGAATTTTTCACTCCTTTTTTTTTAAACTTATTAATTATGTTTTTTTATTTCTTTTTTGGCTGTTATATGGTATGGTTTCTTTTTATTTTCTGATTGCACGGTTGTCCCCTTCTGTTTGAATTGAAGCTCCTCTTTGCGTATGGGGGCAGGGCACTGAATAAGAAAAAAACTGAATGTTATTGGTCTCAATAAGAATATACTTTCCTTTTATTCTTTTTTTTTTTTTGACTTTATTCCTTCTTTCTTATTATCAGAGTGCAGTTCATCATTTGGAGGAAGTGCGCATGAAGGCAATCCGTCTGGTAACATATGGGCAACTAGCTGTAGCAAAATTGCTCTGCTTCTTCATTAATTAGTAGATCCTTACAGACATTGTCTTCTTTGACAGGTAGCAAACAAACTGTATCCTTTATCAGCCGTTGCTCAAAAAATAGAAGACTTTGCAAAGGAAATGTTGCTTTCAGTGATTAGCTCTGGGAGTCTGGACACAGTGGCACTTGAAGGGAAGGTATCGTAACTTTCAGCTCTGGTGTGGGAAAAATTAGCATTAGGCCACTGTTCTCGACTTGCTTTTGTTTGATTGCCGATAATATTCTTCAGGTACATTTATTGACAGATATTGTCATTTTCTGGGCAAGAACAAAGCGTTAATATGCTATTCATTTCTAGAAAAAGAATTGATAGCAAAGAAGTTAAACTTTGTAATCTTTAAAAACAAATAAAGTACCAACTGTTGTTCTTTCGAAATGAGCTATTTTCACTGAACTTCTAGTCATTCAAGAAAGGTTACGATGCGAATGTATGCTGGAAGGAACTATACAGGTCATAGAGATATCTAACTTCCTGAAGAATAATTAGTTACTCAGATAAGGAAGGTGGGATTCCCTTATTAATTAGCTCGTCTCTTTATGCTATTAATGTAGAGCATGCCATGTACTCTTGCATTGAGGATTAATGTAGTCCCTATGTGGTTTCTCTCTCCATCTCTCTTGCGATCCTAATAACTTATCATGGTATTGGAGCCAAGTTAGAGCGAGGAATCGAAAATTTAGGATATTCGTTTCAGCCGCCTCAAAAAACCTTCTAACTCAAACAGCAACACCAATCTAGTGCCTCCATTTTGGGACTTAGGGACCCAGTTGACCATATCTTGATCATCTCTGTTGTTGCATGTCCTAATTGCCACCAAGTATGTTGTTCTGGTTTGTTCGCATCAAGGTGTGGGCCACTTTTCCATGCGATCCTCTCTTTGCATTGTCAATGTAAAGTGGCTTTGTCATCCCATCCATGAGTCATTCCACATTAGAGCCTTTGCAGCACCTAGTGTTGCTCCTTCTTGCCACTTAGCGTCGGTTGCTGTTTTCTATCACTTGAGGTTGTCCTTCAAGTTTCTGTGCCACAATAACCTGTTGAGCTCCTCTATCTGTCAAGTTCCCTTTAGCCACAAAGTTCTGTCAAGCGCGAGCTTATGTCCGTTGTAAGTCTTGTTGGAGACGACTTGCAGATCATTGTTTGCCACCGAGTGAATCTGATCATTTGTTGTCTTTGATCATGGCTCTTCTGAGCTTTGTCCTATTCCCCTAACAGAGCATTTTTTTTTTTTGGGGTTTTGGCCCACATGGACTGGGTTGGGTTGTTACAACATGCAACATATAAGCATGTGCAGAAAGGACTAATGAGTATACACAAAGATATTGTAAATGATTTTTGACCAAGAAAGAGTTCCTGTTTCTTCTGATAAGGATGGAAACTAGATTGTTCAGGCATGTGAAATAGAGGCTCTTAGATGCTTCAACGAGAAGATGGAACTTTTGGTTGATGGGATGGGGGTGTAAGAAGAATGATGATGTATATTTTATTGATCAGAAAATACGGTATATATATACATCAAAATCCCAAAGACCATTATACCCTTTAACACTCCCCCTCAAGCTGGAGTATGGATATCAAGCATGCCCAGCTTGTTACAAATATACTCAATCCTACTTCCCCCTAGAGATTTGGTAAAAATATCAGCTAGTTGTTCACCGGTCCTAACATGACTAGTAGAAATAACTCTAGCTTGAAGTTTCTCACGGACAAAGTGGCAATCAACTTCGATATGCTTGGTACGCTCATGGAAAACTGGATTTGAGGCAATATGGACAGCTGCTCGATTATCACACCACAACTCCATTGGCGCAGGGTCTTCAAATCCAAGTTCAACTAATAATTGACGCATCCAAACTAGCTCACAGGTAGCTTGAGCTATAGCTCTGTATTCTGATTCTGCACTTGATCTAGCCACAACACTTTGCTTCTTACTCTTCCAAGATACTAGGTTTCCTCCTACAAAGGTACAATACCCTGATGTAGACCTCCTATCTATAGGAGATCCTGCCCAATCAGCATCTGAGAAGGCTTCCACCCTTCTGTGACCATGATCCTGATAAATGAGATCACGACCGGGAGCTTTCTTCAAGTATCTCAAAATTTTGATTACAGCAGCCCAATGTGAGGTATGGGGAGAAGACATAAATTGACTCACAACACTCACTGGAAAAGAAACATCAGGTCGAGTGATAGTCAGATAATTTAGCTTTCCAACAAGTCTTCGATACCTCTGCGGATCATCCAACAGCTCACCATCTTCTGCTGTCAATTTAGAGCCCACATCCATTGGTGTATCCAGTGGTTTAGCACCTAGCATACCTGTCTCTGTAAGCAAATCCAGAACATATTTTTGTTGTGAGATATAAATACCTTTCTTCGCCCGTGCTACTTGATACCCGAAAATATCTAAGAAGACCCAAATCCTTTGTATGAAAGCTGCATTGCAAATACCTTTTCAACTCTTTAATCCCCGTAGAATCATCTCCAGTTATGACAATATCATCCACATAAACTACAAGGAATATCCGACCAGCTCCAGAAACTCGATAAAACATAGAATAATCTCCAGTACATCTACACAACCCAAACTGGAGTACCGCCTCAGTAAACTTCCCAAACCAGGCTCTGGGAGACTGTTTCAAGCCATATAAAGATTTGTTTAAGTGACAAACATGACCAGACTCCCCCTGAGCAACAAACCCTGGTGGTTGCTCTATATACACCTCTTCCTGTAAATCTCCATGAAGAAAGGCATTCTTTACATCGAGCTGAAATAGAGGCCAACAAGCAGACGCAGCCAAAGAAAACAAAAGACGAACGGAGGTCATCTTAGCCACCGGAGAAAAAGTATCACCATAATCAACCCCATAAGCCTGTGCATACCCTTTAGCAACCAGTCTAGCTTTGAGACGAGCAAGAGAACCATCGGGGTTAACTTTAACAAGTATATACCCACTTACATCCAATGGTGTTTTCCCTGCAGCAAAGGAACAAGATCCCAAGTCGATTTTGGTCCAAGTGCACGTAATTCCTCTTCCATAGCTGCCCTCCAGCCTGGACTAGATAATGCTTCAGCAACAGTTTTAGGAATAGGATGATTATCAATGGTCATTAGACTAACTCGACAAGAAGCAGATAAACCAAAATATGAGACAAACTGGGCAATAGGGTGTTTGGTACAACTACGAACTCCTTTGCGATGAGCAATAGGAATATCGAGATCAGTATGTGACCGACTTACCTCAGGTTGAGAAGACGAAGTAGATGAGATAGGCTGAGGTACATCTGCAGGGGGCTCCACATGCTGACGAGGACGTCGACTATAAACATACTGGACAGGTGGAGGAATAACCGGAGAATCCGAAGTGGGTGTTGATTTCATAATAACATATGTTAAGGAATCATCATCCACTGTAGGAGTCTCCATCAAATGATCAAAATAGACAATAGACTCGAAAAAGGAAACATCTGCAGTGGTGAAGTACTTATGCAAAGAAGGACAATAACAACGGTAACCTTTCTGTGTACGAGAATACCCAACAAAAATGCATTTAAGGGATCGAGGATCAAGTTTGGAAAGTCCTGGACGATGGTCACGAATATAACAAACACAACCAAATATACGAGGTGGCAAATGAAACAAAGGGTCAGAAGGAAAAAGAAGAGAGTGAGGAATGGCACCCTTAAGAACGAGAGGACGGCATGCGATTGATAAGATAACATCTTTGTCATAACAAGCATCAGCCCAAAAGGATTTATCTACCTTCATTTCAAACATCAAACAACGAGTAATTTCTAACAAGTGACGGTTCTTCCTTTCGGCGACACCGTTTTGTTGTGGTGTATCCGAACAAGAAGATTGATGAAGAATGCCCCGTTGGGACATGAATTCAGAGAATGTTCTAGAAAAATACTCCTTGGCATTATCACTTCTAAGAATGCAAACAGAAGCAGAAAATTGAGTATGTACTTCATTAACAAACGCACAAAAAATAGAGAATAATTCAGAACGACTTTTCATTAGATATAGGCAAGTGGCTCTTGAATAGTCATCTACAAAAGTCACGAAGTACTTGAAACCCAACTTTGAAGCAGTAGGACATGGACCCCAAACATCAGAATGAACTAAAGAAAACGGCCGAGAAGCCTGTTTATTGACTCTTGGACTATAACTAATACGATGCAATTTTCCAAACTGACACGACTCACACTCAAAACTAGATAAAGAATGAAACCGAGAATCAATTTTCTTCAAACTTGCTAAAGAGGGATGTCCCAAGCGACAATGAACTTGATGTGGAGAAACTGCTGAACAAGCTACACTGGTAGCATTATCAAACACATATAGTCCCCCTGACATATGTCCTTTACCAATCGTCTTCTTCGTCTTCAAATCTGAAAAACACGGGAATCGGGATAGAAGGTTATAGAAACAGTTATATTCTTTGGTAAGATGACCAACGGACATAAGGTTAAATGGAAAATTTGGGAGGTACATGACAGAGGATAAAGATATGGAGGATGTCAGTGGTACTGTGCCTATCCCTTTTACTGTGGACAGAGAGCCATCAGCTAATGTAACACTAGACGAAGACTTGTGAAAGACAGAAAAGATACCTGAAGATCCAGTCATATGATCGGTAGCACCTGAATCAATGACCCAGGGGCGAGAGATAGAGGAAAGACATGCTGTTGCATTACCTGTCTGAGCAAAAGTAGCTGTGGAAGAGGAAATTGGCTGAGAAATCTGGAACTGATTGTACCTAGCAAGTTCCTCTTCTGACATTCTAATCAGTGTTCCTCCTTCAGAAGACTGCGAAGAAACACCCAACTCTACTGCATTGGCTACATTAGCGACAGCCGAATGAGGGGGCTTTCCATGAAGCTTATAGCAAAAACGCTGAATATGTCCAGGCATACCACAATAATGACATGTTCGTGCAGGTCCGGTATTACTCCCTTTGTCACTAGAGATGCTACCATATGACTGTGATTGGCCTCTATTGAATCCACGGCCACTACCACCACTATTAAAGCCGCGGCCACTACGACCACCACCACGACCTTGACCACCACCTCGATTTCCTTGGATTGCCAAGGCAGAACTATCACCTATGGGGGATATATCCTTAGATGACTCACGTGAAACCCTTAAGACCCGAGAAAAGGTCTCCGTTAGTGAAGGCACGGTATTTCCTCCAAGAATTTGTGAACGAACTGCATCGAACTCTGGTCCAAGTGCTCCCAAAAATCCCATAACAGCCAATTGTTCTCGTTGCTCCTGCATCGTCTTAACATCAGAGGTAATTGGCAAAAGATGATTAAACTCCTCATACATTTGTTTAAAATCAGCAAAAAATTGAGTAAGAGACCGATTCTTTCTGTCAGCTCTAAAGAAATCTTGGGAGATTTCATAGATCCTTGAGAGATTATTTTCCCCATAATAAAGGACATTCAAGTAATCCCACAAATCCTTAACAGTAGTGGCATGTGTAACTAAGGCAGCCACGTGAGATTCCATAGAATTCCACATTTGCCCAAGAATTCGGCATCCATGGTATCCCATTTAGTATCGCAGCGGTTCGTGCACTGTCAAATGGTGATTTTGCTCTCTTAGGTCAATACTATCACCACAATTCTCTTCCAATCTTGAAAGTTGGTGATCCTGACTAATTTCTCCTCGGTCAAACGATTAGAAGATGTAGATACGACTTGATCAATACTCCTTTGTTCTTATCGCCATAATCACTCACACTAAACCAGAAACAAAACTCCACAACCTATCACAACTTCAAAATGATCGACCAAATCCGAACCAATCAACACATCATCTCAGTACGAGTAATTATACGCAACAGTACTCAGCCCCCCTTCTCTCAATCTACATGTATAGCACTACACGTAATCAGCCAATTAGCCAAACCAACATCACGTCCAATCATCCAAACCAACATACACAGCGATAATCCCCCTTCCCTCAAGCATATCAGCAACCAAGTCAAATTTTAGAACACATTCACCTCCTCCTCCTTCTTCTTCTTCTTCTTCTTTTTCGATTCCACTTCAATCAGCAGCCATCAGAAGGGGTCGCTCCTCACTTAGTGACGTCAGAAGACGTCGAAGTGGGTCGCCTGGCCTGGAAACCTTCGATCGACGCCTGGAGGACTTAAATCGGCGCCGGAAATGGCTTCGCCGGGCCTGGATGACCTCAGGTCTGGCTCGCCGGCGCTTCGCGGGGCCTGGGCGACCTCAGGTCTGGCTCGCCGGCGCTTCGCGGGGCCTGGGCGACCTCAGGTCTGGCTCGCCGGCGCCGCGGGGCTGGGCGACCTCGGGTCGGCTCGCCGGCGCCCGCGGGGCTGGGCGACCTCGAGATCGGCTCGCCCGGCGCCGCCGGGTTGCGGCGCCAGCCCGGGACGCCGGGATGAGGTCGCCGGCCTTGTATGAGGTTGCCGGTCTTGGGTTCTGTGGTGGTTGGTGGTGGACGACGTTAATTTTAGGGTTAGGCTCTGATACCATGTAAGAAGAATGATGATGTATATTTTATTGATCAGAAAATACGGTATATATATACATCAAAATCCCAAAGACCATTATACCCTTTAACAGGGGGAAAGCCTGACAAAACAGATGTTTAGCGACAAATAGAATCGTCTTCTGCGAGTGGGTTACTTGGGGTGGTCAAGATGGTCATTAGTTTCGTGGCTTATAATTTTTTAGCCAAAGAAAACACTGATTGATTGATTTGTACCAATTTGATTGGCGGACTATGTTTGGTAGATGCATGCATACATAAACGAGTGAAATGGTATCCTACTAGTCCACAACTCCATGGAGGGCATAATCTTCAGATTTTATTTATGCTCATGGAAGAGTGACAGTTGCATTGAGGATTAGACTACGACGTATTTATTGACCCCATATTTTGGCTTAGTACACACACAAATAAGTATTGTACTAATATTTGTTTTTTCATAAAGCATGCGTTAGCTGCTACATGTGAAAATTGAATTTTTGTCTAAATGTTGACTATATTCGCAAAATTACAGGATTCTGATGTAGAAAGAGCTTTGGAAGAAAGTGCAACAGGGGAAGCAATCAATGATGATAGATCATCTGATACTGGCCAATTGCATGCTGCAGAAAGCGTAGCCATCTCTGAGGCCCAGCGCTGCATGTCCTTGTATTTTGCCCTTTGCACAAAGGTATAGCTTCAGCTTGTCACGGTATTTTTATATATTCTAATATTCTTTTGAAGTGTTAATTACAATTGAACTTCTGCAATCTGATTAACAGAGACACTCTCTTTTTCGCGAAATATTTGTTATCTATGGAGGTGCATCTACGGCAGCTAAGCAGGTATCATTAATATCATTCTGAGGGGAGGCGCTTTACTTAATCCTGTTATGAGCTTTCCTTCTTATCAGTTGTGTGGTGCAGGCCATTCACCGTCATACCCCTATTTTAGTCCGAACAATGGGACCATCATCTGAACTTCTTGAAATAATATCAGATGCTCCTGGAGGAAGTGAAAACCTCCTGTCACAGGTCCTTACCCTCATCCATCTTAGAATGTTGACACTGCACTAGATATACCTTAAGTTTTCCTGACTTTTCCAATTTTTCATCAGGTTTTACACTCCCTGACAGATGGGATAATTCCTTCTCCCGAATTAGTACTTACCGTGAGGAAGTTATATGATTCCAAATTGAAGGTAAAGCAATCATCTACTCATATGTGGTGAAGCATAGGCATTGGCTGATGTATGGCTGGTTTGATCACAGGATATAGAGATTCTAATGCCTGTTTTGCCATTCTTACCAAAAGATGAGGTACTTTCTTGGATTCTGTATTTTAGTTTTAATCTCAATGGTCATATATTTTTTTCTTGGTAGTTATGCATATATCAATTGATTTTCTCTCATAATTAGAGTTTCTAATTCTGACCAGTGAGCGAACTGATCAAGCCACCGATTTGTGGTTCGACCACTTCAACTGCCGATTTGACTGCTTAGATGTTAAAATTTATGTGAAAGCTGGTAAATAACTTCAGTACATGGTTTAGTGGTCTCTTTTGTGCATCCCAAGCATAGAAGAGGCATACTGTCCACAGTTCGAGGCATACTTTCTGTTAATATCCGTCAGCACCATGGATGATTGTTTTAGGTAAAGGAAAATAGGAGACGACCCACTGTATTATTAATTAATTGCACAATATAATAATTTTTAACTAAGTGGTTGGATGGCTTCAGCATGGGTTTTTCAAAGTGAAGATATGTGTTTGATCAGCTCCTGCATATCACAGTGCAATTTTTTTGATGTGTCTCTAACTGAACTGGTTCAATCATCTTTACCACATGGGTGAACCGCCCAGGTTTTCTGGTTCAACCGGGTCAATGCTGGTTTGGTCCTAGCATTGACTGTAGACGTTTTGAGAGCCATATCCTTAGCAGACCTTTGGCCAATGTCCGGTTCAACTGGTTGAATGACCGGTCCTGTTTGGTGCAGTCCATTTGGTTTTTAAGGATTCTTCGTGACTGGACAAGTTCATTATATAAGCAATTTTCTTTTTGCATGATTCTAGTTGATGGCATCTTCATTTGATGAACATTGATCACTTCATTAATTTCTTATTTTTCCTGAAGTTGTTGGAGAATGATTAAGACTGTATCTAACTCTTAGTTAAATATGAAAGACTATAACCATTCTTCATTGATGGGTTTCTCTTTCCAGGTTGCCATTTAATTGTTTCTGCATCAGTTCACATTTTTATTGTCACTAGATTTACTTCAGTTATTTTCTTGTTGGCCAGTGAGTAGAATTAGGTACATTAAATAAAAAAAAGATTTAAGCACCGAGTTTAACGTGGAATGCTATAAGTATTGACTTATATAACAGTTTTGTCGAAGATGAAGCGGGTGCTGTCCTAGGTGCCTGGCGAGGTGAGTCGCGTTTCTCTCACCTCACCTGGTCTTAGGCAAGCGCCTAATGTGAGGTATTCGTCTGCTGAGGCATTACCTGAGCGAAGTTCTGCCTAGGTTAAGATAAGCTCTCAAGAAGTGGCAGACAGTGTCATGTGTTGTCAGCCGGCTACAGCAATTTCTTCTTTCCCATCAGAGTTATGGTGGCAAAAGACAGTGCACAAATGACAAAAACAGTTAGACCACCTTATTTAGACGAATGATTTCAAAACTGGCTGTTCAGAACCAGATTGCACAGGCTGGTTCAACCCGGTACTGTATGGACTTCCTTTCTCTTGGACCAAGAGCCAGTCAAGACCGGGGAACCATTCTATTGGTCGACCTGTTTCAAATGACCTTGGCCTTTCAAAAATTAAAGAGGGGAGTTTATGGGCAGGGGATCTGAACCAAGGACCAGTTGGAATGTGGATGCAACCTCAACCGAGCTATGCCTGATATTATGTTGATATGGCAAACAAATTTTTAAGGAATCCGACACCTTTTGATAGAGAAAAGTCACGTCTTGTGCTGGTAAAGACTCGCAATTGCAACCTTAGAGGGTATACGTGTTCTTTTCATATGGGCTGGGCTTTATATAGCAACTGTTTTATCTTAAAAGTCTCTTTAAGTCAAACGGGAATGTACCAGCCATTGATCCAGTTTGACTTCCACTACTGTTTTTCATCCCAACCGTCTCTCTCTCTCTGTTAACCAATTGAAAGTTATTGTTGCAGCGCAAGCATGTTCACATGGTGAGTGTCTGGCCTTTATTTTAAACCACAAGTAATGTGATTGTGCTATCACAATGATACATTTTTGTTCATTTAGTCACAAAACATTACATTACAAATGGAAAGCAGAGAGAACAATACTAAGAATATTCCAAGTCATTTAAAGAACACAATACTTGTTTGTCAATGGATTAGTCTTACAATTTTTATTTAGCACCTTACTCAGGAGAGCGCCTAACTTGGCACCTAGCGTGTTAGACATTAGGGAGTTCTGGTGCTTATTGGTGCATTGCACTTTTAACAACACTGAAGCATAGATCTAATCTGTCTGATGCAATCCGCATTTTGGTCACTGAATTTAATAATACCATTTGTTAACCAATGCAGTTGAAGACTGAAAAACACTGAAGTCTTATCATCCACTGGATAATGAAGGATATGGGATTATGTTATCCTATCAAATTATTTGCTGAAGTTTGAGACAACATGGGAAGCGTCACTTGTTGGCAGTTGCCAATTAATTGGCATAATTCTGTGAAGTAGCCCTATTTTCTCTCTGACAATCACAAAGCAATTATCAGCCTGTAGATTATCCAAATCAATAAGGATCCACTTGCTTATACTTTTGCAACCACGTAAATTGCAGGAGTTAATGTTTTCTTATCATCACAAATTAATCATTGAAGAGTTTAGATAAATTACATGTCCCTTTAAATGACTTGAATTTATTTGTTGAATAGTATCAAACATTCAAAGTTCTTCTCTTTATGTGTTCCACAAGAGTAGAATTTTGTGATCTCAGAGCAAACTGGAGCACGACACTTCTCAATTGATAGGGTTCTGAAGCTCACTTTGCTGCCAAAATTGACAATCACCAACCTTCACCTTCAGACCTCAATTTCTAATCACAGATGTCCTTACTACCCCATACTGATCTTGATAAGTTTGAGGCATCAATTTAACAACATGAACATATACAACATTTCAAATTCTTTTATACGACCATCGACAAGGAAGGAGTCGAATGGGCTATTTAACCACTAGAAATTCATGTAAACTAGGGTCGGAGAAGACGCAGGAAAATTTTGGTAAAATGGTCCAGATAATTTGTGATACTAAATAATATAGAGGCTATGGAGTGAAGCCTTGATCAGTCTATGCATTTGAATTCAATATTGCAACATCTTGTTGTTTTCGTTCTTCATGATCCTTATTTTACATTATTCTCCTTTGATATAGTTATAATTCTTATCTTTTTGTTGGCCTCCCATGGTGTCCAAGCATGCATAAACTGCCATGAATAGTCTGCGGAGGATGATGAAGGCCACCCCCTTACTTGTCTGCTTGTTGACCTGATTAAGGCCTCTCCCTTGCTAGATGATTTTCCTGACACGTGCTTGATGTCCCGAGGATGCATATATCCAAACTCTCTTAGTGGGATGCCCTTGTCTGCTTGTTGACCTGATTAAGGCCTCTCCCTTACTAGATGATTTTCCTGACATGTACTTGATATCTTGAGGATCCATATATCCAAACGCAGTTAGTGGGATAAATCTTGATTGCTGCCACCGCTGCTGTTGTCTAAAGTGGAAGCCCAGTGACATGCAGCTTTAGTTTCATCTATTTATTTCCTATGGAGGCCCATTCTTGTGCCAATGAACACAGTTCCAGTATTATATGAAAATCATTCTGGCGGGCTTATAAAACTATAGCACTTGAGATGTCTTTCTAGGATGTTGTGCAAGTAGTTGTGAACTCAAGCTGCTCACCATATGATTTGTCATTACTCTTGGATGATTTACTTGTGGAATCATTTTCTTGTTCTCCACAATTCATATCATGTTTTGAGGCCAATTTACTAAGTGAGCTCCCTTTCTGGATATTTTTCAGGTGTTGCTAATCTTTCCGCGGCTTGTCAATCTTCCAACTGATAAATTGCAAGCTGCGCTTCTTCGTATAATAACGGTATCATTCTAGTGGTCTCTCAGCATCCATTTACTTCTTCTGTTTTTGTGGGAAGTGATATCTGTCTGTATTCAAGCATGACTAGTCGAATGGCAGACTGTAGCAGCAAGTGGCCTCTGTGAAGCTGTATTCAACGAGAATAGACCCTGCATATGCAATGGCAGTTAACATCTTTTAGCACGGTGATAGCAACTTTCAATATGCTAATCCCCAATGTATGAACAAACTATATCTCCCCTGTTGAGAATAATACTTAGTAGAAGATTGTAGGTTTCACAACCGTAAAAGGAAAAGGGGCTTTCACGTTTTGCCACTACGAGTGTCGTTTGTTCACTTATTTTCTCAAATTTCGAGACTTGGTACCCAATATAACTAAGTGAGAACCTTGAAATGAAATGATTGCTTAACTTGATTGAACTCAATTTCAATCAAGTGGAGGAAGTGGGCCCATATGATTACAGTTTGTGGAACTCAAGAATGTTGATGCAGATAGTACCTGCACTCACCAAGGAATGAATTCATTACAGAAGCACTCTTACTTTAAGAGTGTCGATAACCTCCTCACTGCATACTTCTTAGAATGTATAGGGACTTGTCTGTTTCATTTGTCATTAGACTATCTTTTTTTTTTTTTTTGGTAAGGTAACTAGACTATCTTTTAATAGTGCTTTTGGTGATAACTGTCGAAGAAGGTGAATGTTAAGTTGTCTATCCAAGACTCTATTGGTATTTCCTTAGTTGATATGAACTGGACTTTTGACGCTATGTTGAATTTGCCATCAAGTTGTAGTGGAGTGGTCCAATTATGTTACATTCTTCAGCGAACTGTATTGAGCTACATATTCTTTCGTGCTATTTTTACCTGTAGATATATAAAGAATCTTCCAGATAGTTTGAGTTATGGTTCTTTTCCATGACTTTATTTCAGTTCCGAGTTAATATTGATTATGTGCTTTTGAGTTTATGAACCAACTGACATAATATGTGTTCGGAGTGATATGATAACAATTCAATAAGGTTCTGAATCCTTTGGTGAAACAGATGAGAGGGGGATTATTGCTCTATTGATTCGTGATACATCATGCCTGGCAACTTAGGGGCAATCAGTTCCTAGGTGGTCTCCCTACCCAGTCAGCTGCTTATAGGTTGTTAGACCAAAGAACAGAACCGGAAACCCCTAGAACCGGCCTAGAATTGAGCCTGCCAGCGGTTCCAGGTCGGTTCTTGATCTGGAGCTGCGGCTTGGTTTTTTGTTTTTTTTTCCAAATTTCCAGCGTACAATTTGTTCTATACATCGCAAAAAAATATGGAAATATAAGTGATGGATTGCGGAGGAGAGAAAAGGGAAGCATGGGACTTGACACAGGAGTGAGATTACCGCGAATTGAATCAGGCCAGTTGCGGCCAGTTACCAGGTGAACCAAATCCAGTGGTCACCCCTTGCATGGAAAATCTCAAGTCTACATGGACCACTATTCGATATTTCAAAATCTGTTGCACATGCAGCTATCATAAACATGTCGCAATAGTTATTTGACATTCGCTTAATGTCATTTGCCGATGTTTGGTCTAGGTAGTAAGTGCCCCTCATTTTAGGGCGTGCTTGTTTCAACTTTGCAGGAATCACAAAATAACTTTTGGCTTTCTGGCTGAAACAGAAAAAAAATAATCTCTCTGAATTAAAATTTCTAAATTCTACACGACTTTAGAGTACTGTCAAGGTCAACAAATGTATTTCTCTTTGTTCTATGATCACTGGATCTCCCTTTTCAAGTCAGCTGGTTCAATGGTTGTCAAGCTGGACCTGATAAGAATGGATAGACCAATTTGAAATTTCATTTGACATATAAATCCAAGAAAATGACAGAAGCGTAGGAAGGATATTGGTGGTATTTAATGTCAAACAAACCCTGTGTTGTATCAACAATTGATATACTATTTTCATGCTAGAACTTGCCTCTGGTAGAGTTCATCAGAATATTATTTTGCAGGGATCATCTCATGCAGGTCCTCTAATAAGTCCTGCGGAAATTCTGATTGCTATCCACGGGATTGACCCTGACAGGGATGGGATTCCCTTGAAGAAGGTTATCACTCTCTTCTTTTCTTTCCTTTTTTTTATCAAGTGTACCCTTGATATTTCTGACCCTGCTTACTAGAGAAAGTTACATCTTGTGAGCAGATCATCGATGCATGCAATGCTTGCTTTGAGCAACGGCAGATATTCACGCAACAAGTGATTGCAAAGGTCTTGAATCAACTGGTATGTGCTGTGTGGATCAATGCAAATTTTTACATTCCAATTAATTAATAGTGAACTAATGAAAATGACATTTCTTGAGCCTACAGGTTGAACAGATTCCTCTTCCTTTGTTGTTCATGCGTACAGTGTTACAAGCAATAGGTGCCTTTCCTGCGTTGGTAAGAACATTAAGAATCCAACTGCCTTTACTTGCTGATACAATGCAGACACGTTTCAGATATGCCGCTTAGGTTAGGAAAATCAGTCCATACCCCACCCAAATGCGTGTGCCGAGGAGGGAACCTTTCTTTTATAGTTTGGGCTGCTCTTCTTCACGGCAGACCAATGCCGGACTGGTGCTTTGCATATAGAGCACTGTTCTTTCTATTTTATGATATTGTGAGGCAAGTTGGGAATTGTCTTTTGTCTGTGACTGATGCTAAGTTTCACTAAGTTAAACTCTGATGAAGTCACTATTTCTCTTTTCTTCCCTATGCGTTGCTCTAGGCTTGTTGTGGATCTTCAGTAAATTAAGTTCGTATAGAGACTCATAAAATATGCTCAGCCCCTCCTGTGTGTATCTTTTCCTGGGCTGATAATTTTAGTGGGGTCTTCTTTGCAGTAAGCAGTATAAGTTATGGGCTCAAATTGGAATCATGGATAAGAAATAAAATCCTTTTAATATGCCATAATTATTCGATTGCTTGTATATATTGTTGTAGACTTACCAAGACCTGTTCTATCGTAATTTTCTTCTGTATTGCGCTAAGGATGTGGTGGATGTTGTGTGGTAACAATAGATTTCTTTACCGTCTCTGACATGTTCATTGTCCTGCATCATGTGATACCGTTCATTTATGTGTGTTGAGTCAGATTGTTCTCCTATAACTTAAACTTTTATAGGAAATTGTTATACACTCGACTTCGATATGGAACCAGAGCAGCAAGTGTGGAGTTCAAATACTCACACTTCCTCTTAACTTGTTTGGGGATTTCCTTTTTCTTTTTTGTTACCTGACAGGCTTTGACAGTTCTTACGCCGTACGAATCGGGCCTATAGGTTTTAGACTTTCTCATTTTTCTAGCTTTCACATGAGGGGCAATGTGAAGAGATAATATTGAAACTATGTCATGCTCTAACAAATTCATCTTTTAGATGATAATTACACACTGATTTCAAAGTTTAGACATGGACTAGAAGATGCCGTCTTATTTTAACTGCATAAGAACGTAGATGCACACATATAGGTCATATCTTGAGAGAAGTGCCTGTATTTTGTCGTATGCCATCTTATTGCATTTTCTGTATGGGATGCTTGCACTTTTTAAATGGGAAACTGTCAAACTCCCACAGAAGATGGTTAGGCTGTTTGTCGTTTTACAGTGCTCTCTTGTCACTTGCCAGCACAGCAGAAGTACTGCTCGTTATGTTTTTCGATGTTATGCACCTTTATATGCTATCTGTTTCTTGACTGGCTCTGTTTATGTACGAAATGTCTCAGGTGGATTTTGTAATGGAGATTCTTTCCCGCCTTGTGAACAAGCAGGTGGTCAGGCGATACATGCATTTATGCATTAGTAATTTTGCTGTTTGCAACTAGTGTAGGTTTATTCTTTTAGCTGATTTATGTGCTCTTGCAGATATGGAAATATCCTAAACTGTGGGTGGGATTTTTGAAGTGCGCTGCCTCAACGAAGCCCCAGTCATTTACTGTGCTACTACAGGTCCGTCTGCTGACTTTTGTTCAATCTTTTCCCCTCTACCTGATAGGTCATGGTGACTTCACTACGAACTCATTTCTTATCTGGTTTGCTCTCCGACTCTGTTACATAGCTGCCTCCTGCACAGTTAGAGAATGCCTTGAATAGGATGCCTGCACTCAAGGAACCTTTGGTAGCTCATGCCTCCCAGCCTAACATACGCACCTCTCTTCCCAGGTTCCTCCTGAGCCCCTTCCCTCTCTTGCTTCCTTCACTTTTCTCAAGAGATAAGAAGAGAAACGAGGGACTGATGCCTCCTTATATTTCAAGATTATTATATTTTTGAATCCTGAATTAGGCTAGTATTTATCTTCAGGTCTCTTCTAGTTATTTTGGGAATTGCTCCAGATTCGCAAACTCCTAGTCTTGTGCAGACTAGTCAGGCTCAGACAGGGGATACCGGCACTTCAGATAAAGAAATTGTAAATGAGAAGGATTCATCAAATGCTAGCTAACGTTGACTGCTTCTGTGTACGTTTCTGTTTGCTTTTGTTAGCCTGATAAGATAGTTGTTCTTACACAAGTTCAATTGATCGTAGGATAAATTTCTTTTTTTTCCTTTCTTAGGTCTGCTAACTAACTGTGATTTTTGTCAGCTATGAGACTCCGATTGGCTAAACTCGAAAGCCAGTACTATTTCATGCTCCATAACTCAAGTCAAGGGAGGCTCCCCAAAACATTTTGTTGTATCATACTATCGACACTTACGGTTACAGCCTGCATCATTGTGTCAAAAATCAGGCTGAACAGTAAGGTATTGTCGTTCATATGAGTATGCGGTCTGTATCTTATGAATTCTGTACATTGTAGATTTGGTGCAATAACAAGAAAGTCTCACCATTTGGGCCAAGTTTTGATGGAACTAGAATGCGCTACTCCCACTGCTCAGTTTGTATTTGTGCGTTGCACATTTGGTTAGCTAGATATCTTCATCTTCTTTTGGCAATACACATTGCCAGAACATAGCAGGAAATGAATGCGGAATAATATTCTGGTTAGTGCATGTAGCAGGGTCATCTTGATAGTGGGTAAGCAGCTTCACGGGACGGGGCATCATAAATCTGCGAGCATACTTTATTCTGCATGGAGCTTCATTGAGTAGAAAAGGGAAGGCCTTACGCGATCAAGACAAGGAAGATATTCATCTTAAAAGCTTTCCCCATGTTTATTCCATTGGCCTATGACTAGGGAGAAAGGTTGGAAATCCATCTCTTTACCCTCGTTGAGGAAGACTGAGAGAATCAAGAAATCTGCTTGGAGCCTGCGACATTCAGTTGCATTGGCTTCTTGTTGTTATGATGTCAACTTTGTAGTTTATTGTTCTCGCAGGACGACTTTTCTTGGATTCCAGAGGACGTTTAGGTGGGTTTCGATGTGAATGCCTCGGTAAATATCTGATGCAATTCATCGACTTATTACTTTACAACTTTTAAAAAACTATGCTAGTTTTGCAAGATCTTGAAAAAAATCGTATACAATTCTATGTATCAATATTTTGAATATTTTGATGGATTTCAAGTGTTTCGTATCGAGTAAAAGTCAAATTCGTGAGCGTCCCCATCTTTTTTTTTAAGAAAATAAAAGTTAAAACTAGAAGTCATCCTAAATGGGCAGTTTGAATATGTAGAACTAAAAACCCAAACTGAACGAATAGAACATGTTTGGAAGGCACCTTTGGAGTTCAACTCATTGCGGTTGGCTTCATGTCTCTTCGCTGAAGATTTTTAACAAGCAACGTAGAATTGCTTTGAAAGTCCTAAATCTTATAGATGCAGTCTTACTTTTTTTCAGTTGGTGTAATTAGATTTTAGATCTTTGTAGAAAAGTGCAATGGACTTGTATACTTTTCAATTCTCGTGGCAAGTCTTTAAACTTACAATAAAAAGAGCAATTTACTGAGGGTATGTATGCAATTTTTAAACGCCACGTAGTCTTTAGCATTATTCGAAAGAACTTTATTACAAAGGTTTAAGATTTGATTGCATCAATTGTAAGGTTTGGTACTCAATTGTATTTTGCATATGAGGCCGAAGATTCCGGTGCACTTTTCCCAATGAGAACGAGGTTCTAGGTTTTCCTTTTTCCTTGATAAATCAATCGAGTCCGATCCGGTGCTTTGTTTGTCTTTGCTTTTCGTTTTTTTCTCCGTCGATAATTGACTTTCTTGACTTCGAAGTTAGCACAAGATCAATTAAGATTGTTGTTAGTTCAAAAAAAATAAAAAATTAAGATTGTTGATATATCCCACACCGCCAGTTACTGGAATTTTAACTGGCCCTTTTGTTCATATGGCGTTCGTCCATGGATTAACTTAAGCTTTTGGTTGGGCTTTGAAATTTGTTGTCGAAGTTTGGTTTCATCCTAGTGTTATTATGCGCGTGCAGCACTCTATTCCTCAATTCACATGCTGTTCTTAGATTTGCACGTGAAATGGGCGTTAAAAATTCTCACATGCTGTTTAGTCGATTCGCCTACATGTCTTGCTAATACTGCTATAACTTCTTTTCCGGGAGATGAAGCAATGACCATTAATGTATCATAGTAACTAGGGAGATTTCACCCCTTATCCGCTCTTTCCAGGTCTACGTATCGGAACTGATAACGTTCGAGGAACACAGGCTTACAATATTCATCGTACTGTGCTTCCAATCAGATTTGCATGTGAAATTGGGGTGTTGGTATCAATTTACCGTTAGAATGGCAAAACAATTTTCCTTAGAAAGGTATTATTCGCCAATGAGCGTATGAATCACAACCTAACTGCCTAGCCCTAAAAGAATTAGAGATGGTGCCCTTCATACGAGGGCACACTTAAAGGAATAGAAACGGAGAGATGGTGGGTGTTCTCCTTGTCTCTGCTGGTTGAGTTATAGTCGTCTTTCTTGTTCATGGTTGCTCCACAGCTGGTAAGGATCTATTTAGTAACGTTTTTGTTCCTAAAAGGGTTAATACCACGAAAAACCCTAAACTGGTACACTTGTGACACATTTACCCCAAACTATTTTTTTGACCATAAAAAATCCCGAACTGGTACACCTGTGACAATTTTACCCCGAACATACCACAAAAAACCCCAAACTGGTACACATGTGACAATTTTACCCCGAACTAATTTTTAATATTATTTTTTGAATTTTTTCTTTTTTCTTTTTTTTTTTTTTTTCTTCACCTTCAACCTTTGGCCGGTCGCCGGTCCGGCGACCGGCCAAAGGCGGAAGCCGGCGTGGGCCGCCCTCGCCGGCGTCGGGCAACCCTCGCCGGATCTGGCGAGGGCGGCCCTCGCCCGTGCGGGGCGAGGGTCGCCTCGCCGATTCGGCGAAGGCGACCCTCGCCGACGTCGGGCGAGTGGCCGCCTCGGCCAACTCAGCGAGGCGGCCTCGCCCTGCGCCGGCGAGGGCCGCCTCGCCCGACTCGAGAGGGCCGCCCTCGCCCGACGCAGCGAGGGTCGCCCGACTCAGAGAGGGCGGCCTCGCCCGACGCAGCGAGGGTCGCCCGACTCAGAGAGGCGGCCTCGCCCGACGCAGCAAGGGTCGCCCTCGCCGGATCCGGCGAGGCGACCCTCGGGCGCCGGGCAAGGGCCGCCCCGACTCGGCGAGGGCCGCCTCGCCCGAGTCCGGGCGAGGACAGCCCGACGCCGGCGAGGGTAGCCCTCGCCCCACGTCGGCGAGGGTAGCCCTCGCCAGCTTCCACCTCTGGCCGGTCGCCGGACCGGCCAGAGGTTGAAGATGAAAAAAATAAAATAAATAAAAATTCGAAAAAAATAAAAATAAAAATATTAAAATTTTAATTTGGGGTAAAATTGTCACATATGTACCAGTTTGGGATTTTTTTTGGTAAGTTCAGGGTAAAATTGTCACAGGTGTACCGGTTCGGGGTTTTTTATGGTCAAAAAAATAGTTTGGGGTAAATGTGTCACAAGTGTACCAGTTTAGGGTTTTTCGTGGTATTAACCCTTCCTAAAAACTATTTTTATTTAGAAATAATTTTTTCTATTTTTGTTCCCTAGACGAGTTTCTGAGTAAAAAAACGCGTTTAATAACTGTATAAAATTTCTATTTCTATTCGGGGTTTTGGGGTTTAACGTTTTAGGATTTAGGGTTTGGAGTTACGATTTTAGGGTTTAGGTTTTAGGGTTTCGGGTTTGGAGTTTTGGGATTTAGTGTTTCGAGTTTTGGGTTTAGGATTTGGGGCTTAGAAGGTTTAGGGTTTGGGTTTAGGGTTTTAGGGATTTGGCCTATGGGCTTTGGGGTTTTAGAGTTTTGGGTTTCGGGTTTTTCATTTTAGTGTTATGGGAGGGTTTGGGTATTGAGGTTTAAGGTTTTGGGGTTTAGGGTTAAGGCTTAGGATTTTGGGATTTAGGGTTAAGGTTTGGGGTTCAAGATTTGAGGGTTAATGTTTAGGGTTTGAAGGTTTAGGATTTTGGGTTTTAGGGTTTAGTATGAAAATATCTTGTGAAAGAGGGAGGGCCGATCGTGTTTCTCTATTGTTTCTTTTTTTGTTCAGTAAACAAAAAAGTAGATTTTTTTACTGCTTATTTCTGTTCCATATTTATTACCGGACCACTTTTTCTGTTCTGGAGAAAAAAAAAACTAATTGACGTTACTAAACGGATTTCTGTTCTTTTTCTGTGCCGGAGAACAAAGAAATAGAAAAATAGAGAAACATAAATGTTGCTAAGAAGCCCTAACTCGTCGTAGTACTTTTCTTGGATGAGCTTCTCTTGGATGCGTTTTTTAAGACGCTAGTCATTACCAGATCATATTAATGTAGCATCTTGTTGGCTTCATCAAGAGGGGTCGTGTGGTGGTAGATCACCGGTCTGTGGTGGATCGACGCTGAGGTGAGTCGATGATAGTGGGTCGGTCACGGAGGGTGGGCGACGATCATTGACCTACCATAGCTGTTGTAGTGGCTAAGCGAGAGATGCTAGCTCCCAATTACTATAAATTTAGTTTGTGTTGCAACATCTTTGACCCTAAATCGAGGGATCCCATTCGAGATGATTTTCAAATCTGAGTTTTATGTAGGTTTCCTCTCAAAACCTGATTTGAAAATAAGTGTGCAATGTTGGCGTGCCCTCAAAGTTTTCAGTCTTGTTTGAATCTCAGATTTCGTTTATTTTGCGAAAAATAAATAATTTAAAAAATACTTTTTCTTAAAAAAATCGCTCATATCATTTTAAAAAATGAATAAGCGATAAATAACTTCATTTACAAAAATATTTGGACATAAGTTATTGTTGATAATGAAAATATTTCGCACTCTCCATGGCAATTAAAGCGGTTACAGCACACCATAGAGGATCCTAACTTAGAGTTTGTCCGTAAGGGAGGGGATCTAAACAATTGTACATCATGCAACAAGAATACGAAGCAAGGAAACTCCATGAAATTAAACAGACTGGTCTAATCTTCAACTGCACAGTTTCTGTAATTCCAGCATTCCGATTGCTACAAGACTGACCAAGCTAATTACTTCTCAATCAAAGGCCATTCTTAAGACCACCTCTTTCAATGATAATCAGATTGGAAACTACACTTTTGAATTAATTACACAAAAACGAATGCTGCCCTCCATCGGTCCATCAACTTCGTGCTCCCTTCGGTCCCTCTGCTGATGATGCATCAATTGCCTCCACAAATCCTAATATTCTTGAAATGACAGGACTCCTTCGACATTATTATTAATGTACAAGAAGGATGATGAGGGCACTATGAATCACGAGCTTGTGTAGCGCGACGACGAATCACAGTCTCCACTTCCATGAGATGATTTCCTGGATTGTCGATCAAACGCCGTTTCCACTGGTGGGGATACCGTGCATTTGAAACCATTCGGGCATGTGGAATCTCTCATACAAGACTGGCCGTACATCTCTTTGCAGAGAAAGGTGCTTGAGTAGAGGAAGGAGAACCACCAAAAGCTTTAGATAAAATTAACGAATGTCAGGAAGATATTATCATAAAATTATGGAGATGGTAATGTTTCTCAATCCATAATGGAAGGATTTGAAGAACCTGATCATCATATGGCTGTCCAGCTGAGAACGGGACGCACGGTATTCCATTCAACGGTTGCAGCAAAAAGCTAAATGGGTTGTTGTCCACAATAACTATCCGAGACAAATTTTTTGATAAACAAGATAGATCCTTCACGTGTTCCCTATATTCCCTGTGATTCAAGCAGAGTGCAAATCTTGTTAACAAATCTGGTCAAGTCCACCAAGCTAGTAGCCAACACCAGGCGCCCATAGTAAAGGTAAGAATTTGAACTTCTGGTTGATGCGCGCACGAATTGATATATCAGACATACAAATCGAAGCAGAAGGTCCAGGGCAAGTTTGCTAAATGTGTCCCTCCCCTGAAAAGAACGGAACATCTAACAACATTCATATTACCTGATAATGGTATAAGCACATCACGATACGTGTTTTCCACTTCAAGGAAGTTAGCAGAATCATTACCAATATTCCAGGTCTTTTTCTTAAATCTAAACATACCATTTCAGGTTTAAGAACTACAGTAGTCAGATCCTCCAATGCTTACCCAATATATTCCTTATCAGTAAGAAAAAAATGGAAGTACACGGAAGTGTCTTGTATTGCCAAAAGTCATAAAAAAAAGATGTCATCCTTTAACATGATTCTTTTGTATTTCAACAAAGGTACCAATGTTTCCAGAAGTGGACCAACATGAAGGTTGGTCATGCTCGCAGTTCATGATTTAACTGATTCAATGCATTGTACTGCCAGTTAAATGTATCATGTCAACATGATTTGTAATTTATACAAATAGTAAAGCAATAGTGAAAAAGCATGCCCAGTTATAAGAGCAAAAATTCCCACATTTGCATCTTGGAAAATAACATTGAAATCCTGCACAACTCCTATTTTGTAGGTAGCCATATAAACCATAAAGCCTTTACCGGTATTGAAGAGTTATCCCACATCATCTGAATAAAGGGTTTCCATGGGCCTTATATACCAGTAGTCTCAATCCACTTAATGGCTTAAGCTTTTGGGTCGGAATTCTAATGGTCAGTAACAATTAATATGGTGTCAATAGTAAGCAAAGAGAACCTTAGCTAAAGTGGAAGTCTCATGTACTGCTCCAAGAGGGTCTGCCCATTTACTGTTTTTCCGGGTCAAAACCAGTTTGATCAGTTATTTTACAGGAACAGGCTGAAGATGAAGCAGAAGCAGAAGCAGACTTAAGGTTATTACCCAATCCAACCAGGCAAAGCCGCCATTCTGGTCTGCTTCAAAAACATTGACTATACAGATTACTATTATCACCGGCAATACATTTTCATGCAAGTTTTCCATCAATTGTCAAATTATCAAATCATTACCGGTTGATAGATATCTCGAGTCAATTTAAGCAGCACGGTTACTACAAAGCTAAAGGCTGGCATCCAACTCTCTAACACATTTAAAGATTTCTCTTTTAATTTTAGATGTACAAGATCTTGCACATTCAAATAATTCCTTATTGGCCATCCTTTTCCATAAAATGCAGTCACGGTTTCTCAAATGAAGAACATCTATGCAACCTCTTCCTCCTCTATAGATGCAAAAGTAATATTATTTTTGGGGTAAACGTAGTCGTAGAGAAGATATGTGACGCAAACATTGTAATTCTCTTGTCCCAGATACTGCTCGTACGTGATGAAAACAATGTTAACACCTGTACCTCGACTTTCGTAATTCCCCACTATCCCAGTTGAAAGGTTGTCTCATAACAAAACCTCAAGCTACTAAATCTATCCGTCAGTCGGTGAATTGAAACTGCTCCAACCTCATTCATCGTGCTTGTAGATCAACCAAGCTACATAGGCCAACTAGATCCATTCCCGTGATGGGAGTGTTGGGGTTGAAGCGTGCTTCTTTGTTGTTAGTACTATTGACATGGGAATTTTCCCCTAGTTTCTAGTGCTAAAAAAAAAAAATAATTTCATTCCTGTCGGTTTCCGGTTTTTGTTCCTGAATCATTTTTCCTCGCATTACATTCATCAGTTCATTAACACAATGTCTTGCCTGATTTCTGTCAAGCTTTGTTGTGCATATTGGTCTGTCAGGATCCTTTTCTGGTCTGCGCTGAGTACTTTTGTGTCGGTGCAACAATCTGATAGACATTTTTCCACTTTGGGCAGGCTCGAAGTCAACGTGAGATGTAGAAATACTGTAGAATCTGAGAGACTTGATCCAGAGTTCTTGTGCATGACCATGGTGACTCTCCAGCTCCTTGCAATTGGATTTGATTGCGAGGGTGTTCATAGTTCTGCTTCCTTTTTTGTATTGTTTATACCCCATCTGCTGCTGTAATTAGTTACTAAGTACCGAGTGACTTCATTAGGGTGCGGCCGGAGAGTTCCCCATGAGATCGATCGATGGAGATTTCTGTGATCTTAATATAGCATGACGAGGTAGTTACACACTTGTGTGATTCTTTCAAGCAAAACTTCTGTGAGTAGCAACATTATATCTTTCGCTCAGTGCAACCCGCATTGATTCATATGATCAGTAATCGGCAGGGACACCACTGCTGTGAGAGACTGAAGAGAATAATCTCTCGCTCTGGATGAGGAGAGAACTTGAACAAAAAGAAAACTTTTTGGGGTGAAAGAGGGAGTATGTTTTCCACCTGATCCTTAACACTTACCCCACTTAGCACCAAAATTGGTTCAGGCTCAAAACGTTGAAACATGCTTTCTGACAATAGAAGTAGCAAGTTTTAAGTAATTTGCACCAACTCCCCTAGCTCTCAAGTGAGATCTATGATGCACAGGCTAACATAATATGCAACAGCAAGCAGCTATAGCGTTTACTAGCCACAACCAAACATAACCTTCAAAAACCCACTATCTTATGAACTTCAAGAGAATAGTCTGTAGACTTTCATGCTAGATGAACTGCTTTTCCAAGTTGGAAAGTCTTGTACTCTAAGCTAACAACACATCAAAACTTCGACAGCGTCTTATGATTCAGACCTTAAATCCAGTTTAAGATCGAAACTTACAAAGACGAAGAGACATTGCACATTTGGGCATAATTCGTCCACAAATCCTTTACCTTTTGCAAACCTAATCATTTGCTTATTTTGTTTTTCCAAGGCAACGACTTGCAGATAACTTTCATTTGTCCATAGTTTCACAAGTCATACATCAGATTGAGAAAAAAGAGAGAGGATGAGGTTAGTCCTAAGCCAGAACTGATCTCCTATCCTTGAATTTCAAGTAATTCCTTTGAATGCAATCAATAATCAGCACAAACCACTTAAAACAGAATTTACATTGTCCTAAGTGGAAATAACAGGATATATAGAATATGCTTATGTGCTGACAGTCGAAGGGCGATAAAGACGTTCTCCAATCACGTTGTCTTTGTCCATTCTGTCCACAAGCGGTCTGGCGTAATCTGCAGGGAGCCCAAGTAGTTAAGCTAATGGACAAATTCACGGAAGGACGACAAATAATAGGAAATTGATAAAAAAAAAATGGCAATACCTTCAAGACCCGCGGTAAATAAAATAAGGTTTGCAAATTCACTGATCCTTTTCAAGAACTCATGCAAACCAGGGCGTTCAAACACCGTTACGTAGTTCACTTTTGGTTTCCCATCACATTCCTAAAATAAGCAAGTACTGCATTAATGACATGCTCGTAAGATTCCCATCACAATCGTTTATTAAGCAGGTACCACGTTAAATACATGCTCAAAAAAATTGGACTATGAGAGAGAGAGAGAGAGGGGCTTAAACCGGGCATTTCCATGACGAGTGTTGGAAAATTCTGCCGAGAGAGGTTGCCAATGCACGCCCCCGCCCCATTTCATCCTTTTTTCGGTTTGCAAACAAAATGAAAAAGCACGTATCCAAAAATTTCAAAGTGCCGTCGGCTGTCCTGAAAGCTTAAATTGTGATACGAAAAAAGGGTTCAATAATTGATTATCATAGCATATATATATATATATATATATATATATATATATATATATAATAAGCATAAACTTATTTTAATGATAAAATAATCAAAATATTCTCTCTCTCTCTCTTCTCTCTTCCCCCTCACTGTCTAGACAACAAAAGAACGAAAAACAAAGCGAGTACAAAAAGCACACGACTTCGTCGAAGCGGAGACCGGAGGAGGAGGAGGAGGAGGCCCCCTTCGGAATCCCAGACCAGTAGGATCCCGGCCGCCGCCCGCCGCCGCCGCCGACGGTGCTCTCTGCTTCCCCATTGCGCACGCGGAGAGCGGGCACGGCCGCCAAGCGTCGTCGGAGATGTACGTGCCCCGGTCGATGCAGGTGTGGCGGGGCCTCGTGAACTGGCTCGCCTTCTTCTTCCAAATCTTCCTCCAGATCCTGCGCGGCACCCCGTCCCTCGCCCAGTTCCTCTCCTACATCGGCCTCCGCCAATCCTTCCTCTCCGCCGCCGCCGCCGCCCCCCACCCCTCCTCCCCCCCGCCGCCGCCGTCCCCGGCGTCCTGCTCCCCGCTGTTCAAGCCCTTGCCGGTCGTCGAGATTCCCCTCCAGGATTCCTGCCCTCCCGAGCACGCCGGGTCCGACAGCGACGTTAACTACATACAACTCATAAATCAAGATTGATATCTAGAGCAACCTTACTCATTTCCTCTCGTGTTAGTTAGGGTTTAAGTTTCATAATCTCAACTTTGTCCTAAATCCCGTTTCTTCGTTGCCTCGTCGCCCAAGTTGTAGTCTCTTGGAACCAGTATTCATCTGCTCGTCATCTGTCTTGTGAAGAGCACTCGTGTGTGCTGATGTCGTGATCGACGCAGATGCATCCATGCGTTAGAAAAAATCCAAAACCGAACGCACCAAATGAGAGCGGCGAGACACCAGCTCCGCCAAGCCGTTGACTCGCTGTACTCTCGCGGGCGCCCGACCCCTGAGTCCTACACTCGTCTGGTGCTCGAATGCGTTCGTGCCCACGATGTCGATCAAGCCAGGCGATTGCAATCTCACATGGAGCTCCACTCCTTTCGACCTGACGACACCTACTTACACAATCGCCTCCTCCACTTGTACGCGAGGTCTGGCCAGCTCGACGATGCCCGGAAGCTGTTCGACGAAATGCCCAGGAGAGACGTTTTCTCGTGGAATGCTATGCTTTCGGCGCACGCTAAATGTGGGTCTGTTGGGGACATGTGGGCAACCTTCGATGAGATGCCTGTACGCGATGGTGTTTCCTATAACACAGTTATCGCGGGTTTCGCTGGGAATGGACAGCCTCAAAAGGCTCTGCAAGTGTTTGTGAATATGCACGAAAATGGGTTTGCGCCAACTGAATATACTCACGTGAGCGCATTGAATGCCAGTTCACAGTTGCAGGGTTTGAGGCTGGGAAAGCAGATTCATGGCAGGATAGTTGCTAGTAATTTTAGGGGCAGTGCGTTTGTTTGGAATGCGTTGACTGATATGTATGCTAGATGTGGTGAAATTCATTGGGCCAGGTGGTTGTTTGATCGCATGGTTGATAAGAATGTGGTTTCATGGAACACAGTGATTTCTGGCTATGTGATTAATGGGAATCCGGATAAATGTGTTGATTTGTTCCGTGAGATGCAATTGACTGGTTGTAAGCCCGATCAGATTACGGTCTCCAATGTCCTCAGAGCCTACTTTCAATGTGGACATGTCGTTGAAGCAGGGAAATTGTTTGATGAGATCAGAGAGAGAGATAAAATTTGTTGGACGACAATGATAGTTGGTTACTCCCAAAGTTCAAGAGAAGAGGATGCATTGCTGCTTTTTTGTCGTATGCTGTCAACAAATGTGCAGCCCGATGGTTTTACCATCTCTAGTGTGGTGAGTTCCTGTGCCAAATTAGCATTTTTGTGTCTTGGTCAGGCTGTGCATGCGAAAGCTATTCTTGTGGGAGTTGATGATGATCTGCTTGTTTCCAGTGCTCTTGTTGACATGTACAGCAGCTGTGGAGTCATTGCAGATGCTCGGTTCATTTTTAATAGGATGACTTCTAGGAATGTTGTCTCTTGGAATGCCATGATAGGTGGTTATGCACAAAATGGTCAAGATCTGGAGGCCTTGAGACTATATGAGGAGATGCTGCAAGGGAACATGAAACCCGATATTATCACTTTTATAGCTGTTCTTTCATCCTGTGTTCATGCCAATCTGATGGAACAGGGACAGAAGTATTTTGATTCAATCAGCAAAGTACATGGGATTACGCCAACTTTGGATCATTATGCATTCATGGTCAGCCTCCTTGTTCGATCAGGCCAGGGAGATAAAGCACTGAGTCTCATCAAGCAAATGCCCCATCAACCAAATAGCGTAATTTGGTCCTCTATTTTGTCTTCATGTGCAACAATGGGCGATATTAAACTTGGAAAGATAGCAGCAAGCCATTTATTTGATCTTGATCCATGTAATGCTGGACCATATATTACACTATCTAACATGTATGCAGCTAATGCCAGATGGAAAGATGTTGCATCTGTGAGATCTCTGATGAAGAACAGAAATGTCAGGAAAGTCGCAGCTTACAGCTGGATTGAGTTCGATAGTAAGGTCCACAGATTTGTGTCAGAAGATCGTTCTCATCCAGAGACAGATCAAATTTATGAAGAACTGCACAGATTGATAAAGAAACTACAAGTGGCTGGCTTTATTCCTAATACAAAGTCAGCACTCCATGATGTAGCTGACGATGAGAAGCTTGCATCTATAAGCTACCACAGTGAGAAACTTGCTCTTGCATTCATCTTGCTCAAAAACCCTGATGGTGCAATTCCCATACGAATAATAAAGAATATTCGTGTATGCGGTGACTGCCACATGTTTATGAAATATGCATCTGAACTTATTGGGCGCCATATAATCTTGAGAGATTATAACAGATATCATCATTTTATTGGAGGAAACTGCTCTTGCAATGATTGCTGGTAGTAAGAATTTCTGATTTTCAATTTTCTCAGACTGACGTCAGATGGTTAAGTTGCAGCTTTGTGGTGGATGGTCTGTTTGCAGCAGGAGCCCTTCGACTTGTTGAGATGAACTGAGCCAAGAGCTAGATGCAAGATCCTTTTCATTGGGCTACCAACAATGGATCATCTCGTTGAAGGTTCAGTTGATCATTTCTTTTCTCTTGGAAGCTACAACGAGGTGTTGGGGCTCTTCAAGCACCGGACTGATCTTCACTAGATGAGTCCATCCCCATGCCAATGCGTGCCGACTGATTTCAGGCACACAAGGCTGCTTATGGGAATGATCTGAATAGAATGTGCTAACATCATAATTCAAAACCAAATCTTGAGCAAGAATGACGAACAAGCTTATCAATTGAGGAACCCCAAGCAATTCATTGTTAGTTTATCACATGGTATGTTTGTAGCAAGGTGATAGCATCGCTACTAGCTTTTGAGACACAAATGCAGGCAATGTTAGCGGAAGCAGCTATTGTATGTGATGGGATGCAGAGTGAGGTCACTGGATAGGTCAACACTTCTTCACTCGGTGATTGTAGATTGTTCATGAGTTACGCTTGATGCTTATAAGCTCGGACCTCTGGATATCGTACAGACAATCTTTTGTTAAACAACTTAGATCAAGAGGAGCTAGTGACACTGGTTTGTTCTGGTAGGCAATCAAGTATACACTAAAAATAGGTTACTCCTCTTTCTCTGTAATGGTTTATTTCTATGTATCAGGTCCATTTCAAGCATTTAAATGAGGAGGCGAGGTCCATCTTAGGTGGTGGACTGGTTGGAATAGTTGGTCTGCTGCTTAAGTGGCCTGAAGGCTAATGTGCTGGAGACCCTGTACTGCAACCATGCGATCAAACAATCATAATCGCCACAGTGTCCTTGAGAGGGGTCTGTCCATTTAAGTCGAAAACTAATCCATATTGGCAAACGACATCAGTGAAACAGGTGGGCCCTTGAAGGCGTGCAGAGTGGGGTCAATTGAGCATGTTAATGATACCCATGAGAGTTCCTGAACTTCTATACCACTTGGATACATTTTGAAATATTTAAGTGGTTGAGTAGTAACTATAACAAATTTAATGAAATGGAAGTTATTGTTGTATTGCTGTATCGGCAGGAGTGAAAATTAAGCTGGTTTTAGACATAGCCTGCACTTATTGAACCTTAGCGGTTACTTGTTGGTGGCCACTGAACCTGCCTATAAAAGCTATTAAGGTCTTGTTTCCTAAGAATACTCTGATCGAGATGGGAGTTCTCCAAACTTTGCGAAACTTCCTTGTGAACTGTTATTGGATTCTCATCTCATCTAAAGAGGAAACCTCTTACTATATCATCTGTGTATCTACCCATCTATACAGCAGTGGGGTTGGTTCTTGGCAGCTGCTGTCCCTTTGTCAAACAGAGAAAGGAAAGATGAGAATATGGGGGCAACTTGAGAGAATTTCAGGACACAGGATTTGCAGGGCTCTATTCAGTTATGGAATTTTGAATAAGGTAGGCAATAGCATTGTCTGGGCTTATTGACCATGTAGTCAATGGAAAAGGCATTGGTGGGGACAGTGGGCTGCAAAGCCTCTGATGTAGCGATTTATGCCCTCCCTTGTCACTTAGCATGTGTTTGGGTGAGGTATTATCTACTACTGTTTAGGCCTAATTTCTATCTCGACTTAATATCTCCTCAATCCTCTTTGCTGACACCTCATTGATCCTCAAAATAGAGATAGAAGTTAAAGTAGGGATTAAGTCACCATATAGATGTGGCAGAAAATGAGCTAGGTTTCTTTGAAGAAAGAAGGCATTAGTTAGCTAGGCACTTTATTTTGTTATTGAAGGTTGTCTGGACCGATGTCTCTTGCAAATGAAGCTTCCTCGGGTCCCTTAGTGATAGCAAAAGAAATCATCATTATGCCTTCTTTTAGCCATGAAATGTTTTTTATATTTAATTCTGTTCGGCTTGGAAGGTATTTGTTTAAGAGTTACATTTGCCTGATCCTTCTAATTTCATTACCATGTCTATCTCTTCCCTTTTCTTTTTCTTTTTTTGTGTAAAAGAACTATATGGCAGATGTTGGTTGCGAGGATGTACCATTGATGACCTCTTCTCTTATCCTGCGCTTCTTCAATCTTATCAACTTTGGAACCTGTGTTTGTAGTATAAAAAGGGATTGTTGGTATCCCCTGTGGTACTAAAAGGATTGTTGCATACACATGCCTTTCTCGTATACAACTAGATGTGCTTCTTCTGAAAGTTTTAGTTTCGTAATGCTGACTCTGGTTTTCAATTTGTTCAGGGACATGAGTTGACATTGCGTCTCCTCTACAGATTATTTGGGGAGGCTTAAGTGGAACGTGACTTTTTCTCTTCTACAACCGCTTCCTCTTCATATGAATCACTTGCTTTTGAATGTGGTGGGTGTTCATTCAACTATATTGAACTCCCGCCTCCATTGCAAACTTTACGAATTTATTTTTCTCATATGCGGCGAAACACTTGAAAGATACAACCACCCGCCCGGGTGGCACTGGAAAGGGCACTCTTCTTCTCGCAAAACGTTGAGTGTTCGAATCCCGGGCGCCGCAGGGTGACTTAACCGGTGCACGTGTGTGGTGGCTAGCACGTGTCGCCCCCAGGGTTTACCTCCCGGCTGTCGGCCGTGCGGGAGTTCCCTGGGTTACCAAAAAAAAAAAAAAAAAAAACACTGTAAGATACTTTTCCACCTTCGACAAATCTCTAAGCGATTGCTTGGTGAAGTTCCTTATCTTCCGCAGATCAGTTTTGAAATTATTAGGTAGGTTATGTTCTCCGGCAATCTGGAAAAGTCCGAGAAGGAGCTACAAGCGGAGATCGGTTGACTCGGTCTCGAGTCTTGTTTGGAGTCTTATCTTGCTCCGCCCTCCAATTCGAGATTCTTGCTTGAAAATCTCTTTGCAGGTTTTATTTATGAACACAAATGTCTTGCTTTCTTTGTTGCTTCTGCTCACGGATCACATTTAGGTTGTGATGAAACTCTCACCGTAAATCTCACGGATCACATTTAGGTTGTGATGAAACTCTCACTGTAAATCGCCTGCATTCCACTTTCTTTGAATTTTTCACTCCTTTTTTTTTAAACTTATTAATTATGTTTTTTATTTCTTTTTTGGCTGTTATATGGTATGGTTTCTTTTTATTTTCTGATTGCACCGTTGTCCCCTTCTGTTTGAATTGAAGCTCCTCTTTGCGTATGGGGGCAGGGCACTGAATAAGAAAAAAACTGAATGTTATTGGTCTCAATAAGAATATACTTTCCTTTTATTCTTTTTTTTTGTTGACTTTATTCCTTCTTTCTTATTATCAGAGTGCAGTTCATCATTTGGAGGAAGTGCGCATGAAGGCAATCCGTCTGGTAACATATGGGCAACTAGCTGTAGCAAAATTGCTCTGCTTCTTCATTAATTAGTAGATCCTTACAGACATTGTCTTCTTTGACAGGTAGCAAACAAACTGTATCCTTTATCAGCCATTGCTCAAAAAATAGAAGACTTTGCAAAGGAAATGTTGCTTTCAGTGATTAGCTCTGGGAGTCTGGACACAGTGGCACTTGAAGGGAAGGTATCGTAACTTTCAGATCTGGTGTGGGAAAAATTAGCATTAGGCCACTGTTCTCGACTTGCTTTTGTTTGATTGCCGATAATATTCTTCAGGTACATTTATTGACAGATATTGTCATTTTCTGGGCAATAACAAAGCGTTAATATGCTATTCATTTCTAGAAAAAGAATTGATAGCAAAGAAGTTAAGCTTTGTAATCTTTAAAAACAAATAAAGTACCAACTGTTGTTCTTTCGAAATGAGCTATTTTCACTGAACTTCTAGTCATTCAAGAAAGGTTATGATGCGAATGTATGCTGGAAGGAACTATACAGGTCATAGAGATATCTAACTTCCTGAAGAATAATTAGTTACTCAGATAAGGAAGGTGGGATTCCCTTGTTAATTAGCTCGTCTCTTTATGCTATTAATGTAGAGCATGCCATGTACTCTTGCATTGAGGATTAATGTAGTCCCTATGTGGTTTCTCTCTCCATCTCTCTTGCGATCCTAATAACTTATCATGGTATTGGAGCCAAGTTAGAGCGAGGAATCGAAAATTTAGGATATTCGTTTCAGCCGCCTCAAAAAACCTTCTAACTCAAACAGCAACACCAATCTAGTGCCTCCATTTTGGGACTTAGGGACCCAGTTGACCATATCTTGGTCATCTCTGTTGTTGCATGTCCTAATCGCCACCAAGTATGTTGTTCTGGTTTGTTCGCATCAAGGTGTGGGCCACTTTTCCATGCGATCCTCTCTTTGCATTGTCAATGTAAAGTGGCTTTGTCATCCCATCCATGAGTCATTCCACATTAGAGCCTTTGCAGCACCTAGTGTTGCTCCTTCTTGCCACTTAGCGTCGGTTGCTGTTTTCTATCACTTGAGGTTGTCCTTCAAGTTTCTGTGCCACAATAACCTGTTGAGCTCCTCTATCTGTCAAGTTCCCTTTAGCCACAAAGTTCTGTCAAGCGCGAGCTTATGTCCGTTGTAAGTCTTGTTGGAGACGACTTGCAGATCATTGTTTGCCACCGAGTGAATCTGATCATTTGTTGTCTTTGATCATGGCTCTTCTGAGCTTTGTCCTGTTGCCCTAACAGAGCATTTTTTTTTTTTTGGGGTTTTGGCCCACATGGACTGGTTGGGTTGTTACAACATGCAACATATAAGCATGTGCAGAAAGGACTAATGAGTATACACAAAGATATTGTAAATGATTTTTGACCAAGAAAGAGTTCCTGTTTCTTCTGATAAGGATGGAAACTAGATTGTTCAGGCATGTGAAATAGAGGCTCTTAGATGCTTCAACGAGAAGATGGAACTTTTGGTTGATGGGATGGGGGAAAGCCTGACAAAACAGATGTTTAGCGACAAATAGAATCGTCTTCTGCGAGTGGGTTACTTGGGGTGGTCAAGATGGTCATTAGTTTCGTGGCTTATAATTTTTTAGCCAAAGAAAACACTGATTGATTGGTTTGTACCAATTTGATTGGCGGACTATGTTTGGTAGATGCATGCATACATAAACGAGTGAAATGGTATCCTACTAGTCCACAACTCCATGGAGGGCATAATCTTCAGATTTTATTTATGCTCATGGAAGAGTGACAGTTGCATTGAGGATTAGACTACGACGTATTTATTGACCCCATATTTTGGCTTAGTACACACACAAATAAGTATCGTACTAATATTTGTTTTTTCATAAAGCATGCGTTAGCTGCTACATGCGAAAATTGAATTTTTGTCTAAATGTTGACTATATTCGCAAAATTACAGGATTCTGATGTAGAAAGAGCTTTGGAAGAAAGTGCAACAGGGGAAGCAATCAATGATGATAGATCATCTGATACTAGCCAATTGCATGCTGCAGAAAGCGTAGCCATCTCTGAGGCCCAGCGCTGCATGTCCTTGTATTTTGCCCTTTGCACAAAGGTATAGCTTCAGCTTGTCACAGTATTTTTATATATTCTAATATTCTTTGGAAGTGTTAATTACAATTGAACTTCTGCAATTCATCCTATTTCATCAGATCCGGGATGTGATATGGTTCCGAAGGATGAACTGGATATGGACAGTTCCCATAAGATTTCATTCTTGAACAAAAATACATTTTTTTGATTTATTTCATCTGTTCCATGACCGGAACAGGGGGGATACACGTTACACCACGATTTTGAATCGAAGAGAGATTTCAAGAAACGGCAGATCTATTCACTCTATCAATAAGCGAGCCGGATCGGTGTATCATAAGGGATTTGCCTTTTCTATGGATTCTTACGTATTGGATCAAAAACAATTCTTGAATGAGGTATTCAACTCCAGGGATGAATCGAAAAAGAAATCTTTATTGGTTCTACCTCCTCTTTTTTATGAAGAGAATGAATCTTTTTATCGAAGGATCAGAAAAAAATGGGTCCGGATCTCCTGCGGGAATGATTTGGAAGATCCAAAACCAAAAAGAGTGGTATTTGCTAGCAACAACATAATGGAGGCAGTCAATCAATATAGATGGATCCGAAATCTGATTCAAATCCAATATAGCACCTATGGGTACATAAGAAATGTATGGAATCGATTCTTTTTAATGAATAGATTCGATCGCAACTTCGAATATGGAATTCAAAGGGATCAAATAGGAAATGATACTTTGAATCATAGAACTATAATGAAATATACGATCAACCAACATTTATCGAATTTGAAAAAGAGTCAGAAGAAATGGTTCGATCCTCTTATTTTTATTTCTCGAATTGAGAGATCCGTGAATCGGGATTTTAATGCATATAGATACAAATGGTCCAATGGGAGCAAGAATTTCCAGGAACATTTGGAACATTTCGTTTCTAAGCAGAAGGGCCGTTTTCAAGTAGTCTTCGATCGATTACGTATTAATCAATATTCGATTGATTGGTTTGAGGTTATCGACAAAAAAGATTTGTCTAAGTCACTTCGTTTCGTTTTGTCCAAGTTTCTTCTTTTTTTGTCTAACTCACTTCCTTTTTTCTTTGTGAGTTTCGGGAATACCCCCATTCATAGGTCCGAGATCCACGTCTATGAATTGAAAGGTCCGAATGATCAACTCGCAATCAGTTGTTAGAATCAATAGGTCTTCAAATCGTTCATTTGAAAAAATGGAAACCATTATTATTGGATGATCATGATACTTCCCAAAAATCGAAATTCTTGATCAATGGAGGAACAATATCACCATTTTTGTTCAATAAGATACCAAAGTGGATGATTGACTCATTCCATACTAGAAATAATCGCAGGAAATCTTTTGATAACACGGATTCCTATTTCTCAATGATATCCCACGATCAAGACAATTGGCTGAATCCCGTGAAACCATTTCATAGAAGTTCATTGATATCTTCTTTTTATAAAGCAAATCGACTTCGATTCTTGAATAATCCACATCACTTCTGCTTCTATTGTAACAAAAGAGTCCCCTTTTATGTGGAAAGGGCCCGTATCAATAATTATGATTTTACATATGGACAATTCCTCAATATCTTATTCATTCGCAACCAAATATTTTCTTTGTGCGGCGGTAAAAAAAAAAATACGCTTTTTTGGAGAGAGATACTATTTCACCAATCGAGTCACAGGTATCTAACATATTCATACCTAACGATTTTCCACAAAGTGGTGACGAAAGGTCTAACTTGTACAAATCTTTCCATTTTGCAATTCAATCCGATCCATTAGTTCGTAGAGCTATTTACTCGATTGCAGACATTTCTGGAACACCTCTAACAGAGGGACAAATAGTCAATTTTGAAAGAACTTATTGTCAACCTCTTTCCGATATGAATCTATCGATTCGAAGGGAAGAACTTGTATCGATATCTCAATTTCAATTCAAACATGGGTTTGATTCACACTCCATGTTCGAGAAATATTTACCATCCGAAAAGAGGAAAAAACGGAGTCTTTGTCTAAAGAAATGCGTTGAGAAAGGACAGATGTATAGAACCTTTCAACGAGATAGTGCTTTTTCAACTCTCTCAAAATGGAATCTATTCCAAACATATATGCCATGGTTCCTTACCTCGACAGGGTACAAATATCTAAATTGGATATTTTTAGATACTTTTTCAGACCTATTGCCGATACTAAGTAGCAGTCAAAAATTTGTATCCATTTTTCATGATATTATGCATGGATCGGATATATCATGGCAAATTCTTGAAAAAATTCTGTCTTCCACAATGGAATCGATAAGTGAGATTTCGAGTAAGTGTTTACATAATCTTCTTACGTCCGAAGAAATGATTCATCGAAATAATGAGTCACCATTGATATCGACCCATCCGAGATCTCCAAATGTTCGGGAGTTCCTCTATTCAATCCTTTTCCTTCTTCTTGTTGCTACATATATCGTTTGTACACATCTTCTCTTTGTTTCCCGAGCCTATAGTGAGTTACGGACGAGAGTTCGAAAAGGTCAAATCTTGGATGATTCCATCATACATGATGGAGTTGCGAAAACTTCTGGATAGGTACCCTACATCTAAACTGAATTCTTTTCTGGTTAAAGAATCTCTTTCTAGTTGCTCCGGAAAAATTAAGAGATTCTCTAGAAGAAATACGGGGTTCTGCTTCAGGCGGCAACATGCTATGGGGTGGTGGTCCCGCTTATGGGGTCAAATCAATACGTTCTAAGAAGAAATATTTGAATATCAATCTCATCGATCTCATAAGTATCGTACCAAATCCCACCCATCGAATCACTTTTTCGAAAAAGACGAGACATCTAAGTCATACAAGTAAAGAGATCTATTCATTGATAAGAAAAAGAAAAAATGTGAACGGTGATTGGATTGATGATAAAATAGAATCTTGGGTCGCGAACAGTGATTCGATTGATGATAAAGAAAGAGAATTCTTGGTTCAGTTTTCCACCTTAACGACAAAAAAAAGGATTGATCAAATTCTGGTTAGTGCACGTAGCAGGGTCATCTTGATAGTGGGTAAGCAGCTTCACGGGACGGGGCATCATAAATCTGCGAGCATACTTTATTCTGCATGGAGCTTCATTGAGTAGAAAAGGGAAGGCCTTACGCGATCAAGACAAGGAAGGTATTCATCTTAAAAGCTTTCCCCATGTGTATTCCATTGGCCTATGACTAGGGAGAAAGGTTGAAAATCCATCTCTTTACCGAAGACTGAGAGAATCAAGAAATCTGCTTGGAGCCTGCGACATTCAGTTGCATTGGCTTCTTGTTGTTATGATGTCAACTTTGTAGTTTATTGTTCTCGCAGGACGACTTTTCTTGGATTCCAGAGGACGTTTAGGTGGTTTTCGATGTGAATGCCTCGGTAAATATCTGATGCAATTCATCGACTTATTACTTTACAACTTTTAAAAAACTATGCTAGTTTTGCAAGATCTTGAAAAAAATCGTATACAATTCTATGTATCAATATTTTGAATATTTTGATGGATTTCAAGTGTTTCGTATCGAGTAAAAGTCAAATTCGTGAGCGTCCCCATCTTTTTTTTTAAGAAAATAAAAAGTTAAAACTAGAAGTCATCCTAAATGGGCAGTTTGAATATGTAGAACTAAAAACCCAAACTGAACGGATAGAACATGTTTGGAAGGCACCTTTGGAGTTCAACTCATTGCGGTTGGCTTCATGTCTCTTCGCTGAAGATTTTTAACAAGCAACGTAGAATTGCTTTGAAAGTCCTAAATCTTATAGATGCAGTCTTACTTTTTTTCAGTTGGTGTAATTAGATTTTAGATCTTTGTAGAAAAGTGCAATGGACTTGTATACTTTTCAATTCTCGTGGCAAGTCTTTAAACTTACAATAAAAAGAGCAATTTACTGAGGGTATGTATGCAATTTTTAAACACCACGTAGTCTTTAGCATTATTCGAAAGAACTTTATTACAAAGGTTTAAGATTTGATTGCATCAATTGTAAGGTTTGGTACTCAATTGTATTTTGCATATGAGGCCGAAGATTGCGGTGCACTTTTCCCAATGAGAACGAGGTTCTAGGTTTTCCTTTTTCCTTGATAAATCAATCGAGTCCGATCCGGTGCTTTGTTTGTCTTTGCTTTTCTTTTTTTTCTCCGTCGATAATTGACTTTCTTGACTTCGAAGTTAGCACAAGATCAATTAAGATTGTTGTTAGTTCAAAAAAAAAAAATTAAGATTGTTGATATATCCCACACCGCCAGTTACTGGAATTTTAACTGGCCCTTTTGTTCATATGGCGTTCGTCCATGGATTAACTTAAGCTTTTGGTTGGGCTTTGAAATATGTTGTCGAAGTTTGGTTTCATCCTAGTGTTATTATGCGCGTGCAGCACTCTATTCCTCAATTCACATGCTGTTCTTAGATTTGCACGTGAAATGGGCGTTAAAAATTCTCGCATGCTGTTTAGTCGATTCGCCTAGATGTCTTGCTAATACTGCTATAACTTCTTTTCCCGGAGATGAAGCAATGACCATTAATGTATCATCGTAACTAGGGAGATTTCATCCCTTATCTCGGAACTGATAACGTTCGAGGAACACAGGCTTACAATATTCATCGTGCTGTGCTTCCAATCAGATTTGCATGTGAAATTGGGGTGTTGGTATCAATTTACCGTTAGAATGGCAAAACAATTTTCCTTAGAAAGGTATTATTCGCCAATGAGCGTATGAATCACAACCTAACTGCCTAGCCCTAAAAGAATTAGAGATGGTGCGCTTCATACGAGGGCACACTTAAAGGAATAGAAACGGAGAGATGGTGGGTGTTCTCCTTGTCTCTGCTGGTTGAGTTATAGTCGTCTTTCTTGTTCATGGTTGCTCCACAGCTGGTAAGGGTCTATTTAGTAACGTTTTTGTTCCTAAAAACTATTTCTATTTAGAAATAATTTTTTCTATTTTTGTTCCCTAGACGAGTTTCTGAGCAAAAAAACGCGTTTAGTAACTGTATAAAATTTCTATTCCTGGAGTAGAAAAAGAACATAAATGCATTTGATAGGACACTAAAAATTTCTACTTTCAATTTTTTCATTTAATTATAAAATTGTTGGTAGAGACTTAATAATTCATGTTTGGATAAAATTGGACTAGAAATAGAATAAGAATATATTATGATATAGAATTGGATGACCTTAATGCAATTATAAAGAAAATTACTCTTTACAGACAAAGTAAATACCGAGTGGTGGTCAAGGAAATTGCAGTTTATGAGACTTAACAATTCATGTTTGTATAAAATTGGACTAGAAATAGAATAATAATATATTACTATATAGAATTGGACAACCTTAATACAATCATAAAAAAAAATTACTCCTTATAGACAAATCAAATATCGGGTGGTCGTCGAGGAAATTGGAGTTTAGGTTGTAGGATTTTAGGTTTTGAGGTTTTGGGTTTTGGGTTTTGGATTTTGGATTTTATGGTTTATGCTTTGGGGTTTAGGTTTTAGAGTTTTGGATTTGGGGTTTTAGAGTTTGGGTTTAGGGTTTGGGGTTTAGTGGTTTAGGGTTTATGGTTTTAGGGATTCGGGTTTTGGGTATTGGGTTTGGTATTTAAGGTATAGGGCTTAGGGTTTGGGGTTTATGGATTAGGGTTCGGGGTTTTGGGGTTTAACGTTTTAGGATTTAGGGTTTGGAGTTACGATTTTAGGGTTTAGGTTTTAGGGTTTCGGGTTTGGAGTTTTGGGGTTTAGTGTTTCGAGTTTTGGGTTTAGGATTTGGGGTTTAGAAGGTTTAGGGTTTGGGTTTAGGGTTTTAGGGATTTGGGCTTTGGGGTTTTAGAGTTTAGGGTTTCGGGTTTTTCATTTTAGTGTTATGGGAGGGTTTGGGTATTGAGGTTTAAGGTTTTGGGGTTTAGGGTTAAGGCTTAGGATTTTGGGATTTAGGGTTTGAGGGTTAAGGTTTAGGGTTTTAGGGTTCAAGATTTGAGGGTTAATGTTTAGGGTTTGAGGGTTTAGGATTTTGGGTTTTAGGGTTTAGTATGAAAATATCTTGTGAAAGAGGGAAGGCCGATCGTGTTTCTCTATTGTTTCTTTTTTTGTTCAGTAAACAAAAAAGTAGATTTTTTTACTGCTTATTTCTCTTCCATATTTATTACCAAACCACTTTTTCTGTTCTGGAGAAAAAAAAAAACTAACTGACGTTACTAAACGGATTTCTGTTCTTTTTCTGTTCCGGAGAACAAAAGAATAGAAAAATAGAGAAACAGAAATGTTGCTAAGGCTGCGCATGACAACGATTCGTGCCCGGAACATTCTCGCTCATAAATGATTCTTTTTGATTCTGTGCCCGGAATTAATTCTGAGCATTTTAAGGCGTTTGTTAACGGCCCAAAATTCCATTCCTGGAATAGAAAAAGAACATAAATGCGTTTGGTAACGCCACAAAATTTCTTTTTATTAACAATATTTTTAAATATTTTAATATTTCTTTCTTTTTTTTCTTTTCGTTTTTTCTTTTCCTCCTTCTTGGCCATAGCCTGCTCGCCGGCCATGACCGGTAAAATTTTTATTAATAATATTTTTGTTAAAATTATTTTTTCTTTTTTTTGGCCATGGCCTAGTCATCGGCCATGACCGGTAAAATATTTTTTTTATTAATAATATTTTTTATTAAAAATATATATTTTTTATTAAAAATATATATTTTTATTTTTTTTGACCATGGCCTGGTCGCCGGCCATGGCTGGTAAAATATTTTTTTTATTAAAAATATATTTTTTCTGTTTTTGCCATGGCCGATCGCCGACCATGGCCGTAAAATATTTTTTTATTAACAATTTTTTTTATTAAAAATGTACATTTTTATTTTTTTGGCCATGGCCTGGTCGCTGGCCATGGCCGGTAAAATATTTTTTTTATTAAAATATTTTTATTAAAAATATATATTTTTTCTTTTTTTGCCATGGCCTGGTCACCGGCCATGGCAGGTAAAATATTTTTTTTATTAATAATTTTTTTATTAAAATTTTTTTATTAAAAATATATATTTTTCTTTTTTATGGCCATGGCCTAGTCGCCGGCCATGGCCGGTAAAATATTTTTTATTAATAATATTTTTTATTAATAATATTTTTTATTAAAATATTTTATTCTTGTCAGATCCGGCGAGGGCGGTCCTTGGGCTGGACATTAGAAGCTAAATTAAAAACCAAGAAAAGGAAGAAAAAAAAATTGATTCTCAAAATTGTTCCCAGAATCAAGAAGCTGCTTTTTTTTTATTCTTGATTTTGCTCCAAAACTGATTCGGGGAACAATTTTTGACAAAATTGTGCCCAGAATCAAAAAATTAAACGAACGCATTTATGTTCCCAAACCGATTCGGGAACAAAAGAACATAATCAAGCCTGTTTGGCAAGTTGTCATGCGCTGACCCTAAGAAGCCCTAACTCGTCGTAGTACTTTTCTTGGATGAGCTTCTCTTGGATGCGTTTTTTAAGACGCTAGTCATTACCGGATCATATTAATGTAGCATATTGTTGGCTTCATCAAGAGGGGTCGTGTGGTGGTAGATCACCGGTCTATGGTGGATCGACGCTGAGGTGAGTCGATGATAGTGGGTCGGTCACGGAGGGTGGGCGACGGTCATTGACCTACCATAGCTGTTGTAGTGGCTAAGCGAGAGATGCTAGCTCCCAATTACTGTAAATTTAGTTTGTGCTGCAACATCTTTGACCCTAAATCGAGGGATCCCATTCGAGATGATTTTCAAATCTGAGTTTTAGGTACGTTTCCTCTCAAAACCTGATTTGAAAATAAGTGTGCAATGTTGGCGTGCCCTCAAAGTTTTCAGTGTTGTTTGAATATCGATTTCGTTTATTTCGCGAAAAATAAATAATTTAAAAAATACTTTTTCTTTTAAAAAAATCGCTCATATCATTTTAAAAAATGAATAAGCGATAAATAACTTCATTTACAAAAATATTTGGACATAATTTATTGTTGATAATGAAAATATTTCGCACTCTCCATGGCAATTAAAGCGGTTACAGCACACCATAGAGGATCCTAAATTAGAGTTTGTCCGTAAGGGAGGGGATCTAAACAATTGTACATCATGCAACAAGAATACGAAGCAAGGAAACTCCATGAAATTAAACAGACTGGTCTAATCTTCAACTGCACAGTTTCTGTAATTCCAGCATTCCGATTGCTACAAGACTGACCAAGCTAAGTACTTCTCAATCAAAGGCCATTCTTAAGACCACCTCTTTCAATGATAATCAGATTGGAAACTACACTTTTGAATTAATTACGCAAAAACGAATGCTGCCCTCCATCGGTCCATCAACTTCGTGCTCCCTTCGGTCCCTCTGCTGATGATGCATCAATTGCCTCCACAAATCCTAATATTCTTGAGATGACAGGACTCCTTCGACACTATTATTAATGTACAAGAAGGATGATGAGGGCACTATGAATCACGAGCTTGTGTAGCGCGACGACGAATCAGAGTCTCCACTTCCATGAGATGATTTCCTGGATTGTGGATCAAACGCCGTTACCACTGGTGGGGATACCGTGCATTTGAAACCATTCGGGCATGTGGAATCTCTCATACAAGACTGGCCGTACATCTCTTTGCAGAGAAAGGTGCTTGAGTAGAGGAAGGAGAACCACCAAAAGCTTTAGATAAAATTAACGAATGTCAGGAAGATATTATCATAAAATTATGGAGATGGTAATGTTTCTCAATCCATAATGGAAGGATTTGAAGAACCTGATCATCATATGGCTGTCCAGCTGAGAACGGGACGCACGGTATTCCATTCAACGGTTGCAGCAAAAAGCTAAATGGGTTGTTGTCCACAATAACTATCCGAGACAAATTTTTTGATAAACAAGATAGATCCTTCACGTGTTCCCTATATTCCCTGTGATTCAAGCAGAGTGCAAATCTTGTTAACAAATCTGGTCAAGTCCACCAAGCTAGTAGCCAACACCAGGCGCCCATAGTAAAGGTAAGAATTTGAACTTCTGGTTGATGCGCGCACGAATTGATATATCAGACATACAAATCGAAGCAGAAGGTCCAGGGCAAGTTTGCTAAATGTATACCTCCCCTGAAAAGAAAAGGAACATCTAACAACATTCATATTACCTGATAATGGTATAAGCACATCACGATACGTGTTTTCCACTTCAAGGAAGTTAGCGGAATCATTACCAATATTCCAGGTCTTTTTCTTAAATCTAAACATACCATTTCAGGTTTAAGAACTACAGTAGTCAGATCCTCCAATGCTTACCCAATATATTCCTTATCAGTAAGAAAAAAATGGAAGTACACGGAAGTGTCTTGTATTGCCAAAAGTCATACAAAAAAAAGATGTCATCCTTCAACATGATTCTTTCGTATTTCAACAAAGGTACCAATGTTTCCAGAAGTGGACCGACATGAAGGTTGGTCATGCTCGCAGTTCATGATTTAACTGATTCAATGCATTGTACTGCCAGTTAAATGTATCATGTCAACATGATTTGTGTGATACAATTTATACAAATAGTAAAGCAATAGTGAAAAAGCATGCCCAGTTATAAGAGCAAAAATTCCCACATTTGCATCTTGGAAAATAACATTGAAATCCTGCACAACTCCTATTTTGTAGGTAGCCATATAAACCATAAAGCCTTTACCGGTATTGAAGAGTTATCCCACATCATCTGAATAAAGGGTTTCCATGGGCCTTATATACCAGTAGTCTCAATCCACTTAATGGCTTAAGCTTTTGGGTCGGAATTCTAACGGTCAGTAACAATTAATATGGTGTCAATAGTAAGCAAAGAGAACCTTAGCTAAAGTGGAAGTCTCATGTACTGCTCCAAGAGGGGAGGGGTTTGATTCTCTTTCCTTTCCCATTCCATTTCAGTTTTTGCATAATCAAAAACCAATATGTAGGTCAAAATGTGTTGAACAGTCTGCCCATTTACTGTTGTTGCGGGTCAAAACCAGTTTGATCAGTTATTTTACAGGAACAGGCTGAAGATGAAGCAGAAGCAGACTTAAGGTTATTACCCAATCCAACCAGGCAAAGCCGCCATTCCGGTCTGCTTCAAAAACATTGACTATACAGATTACTATTATCACCGGCAATACATTTTCATGCAAGTTATCCATCAATTGTCAAATTATCAAATCATTACCAGTTGATAGATATCTCGAGTCAATTTAAGCAGCACGGTTACTACGAAGCTAAAGGCTGGCATCCAACTCTCTAACACATTTAAAGATTTCTCTTTTAATTTTAGATGTACAAGATCTTGCACATTCAAATAATTCCTTATTGGCCATCCTTTTCCATAAATGCAGTCACGGTTTCTCAAATGAAGAACATCTATGCAACCTCTTCCTCCTCTATAGATGCAAAAGTAATATTATTTTTGGGGTAAACCTAGTCGTAGAGAAGATATGTGACGCAAACATTGTAATTCTCTTGTCCCAGATACTGCTCGTACGTGATGAAAACAATGTTAACACCTGTACCTCGACTTTCGTAATTCCCCACTATTCCAGTTGAAAGGTTGTCTCATAACAAAACCTCAAGCTAACAAATCTATCCGTCAGTCGGTGAATTGACACTGCTCCAACCTCATTCATCGTGCTTGTAGATCAACCAAGCTACATAGGCCAACTAGATCCATTCCCGTGATGGGAGTGTTGGGGTTGAAGCAACAGCAAAACTTCTGTGAGTAGCAACATTATATCTTTCGCTCAGTGCAACTCGCATTGATTCATATGATCAGTAATCGGCAGGGACACCACTGCTGTGAGAGACTGAAGAGAATAATCTCTCGTTCTGGATGAGGAGAGAACTTGAATAAAAGAAAACTTTTTGGGGTGAAAGAGGGAGTATGTTTTCCACCTGATCCTTAACACTTACCCCACTTAGCACCAAAATTGGTTCAGGCTCAAAACGTTGAAACATGGTTTCTGACAATAGAAGTAGCAAGTTTTAAGTAATTTGCACCAACTCCCCTAGCTCTCAAGTGAGATCTATGATCCACAGGCTAACATAATATGCAACAGCAAGCAGCTATAGCGTTTACTAGCCACAACCAAACATAACCTTCAAAAACCCACTATCTTATGAACTTCAAGAGAATAGTCTGTAGACTTTCATGCTAGATGAACTGCTTTTCCAAGTTGGAAAGTCTTGTACTCTAAGCTAACAACACATCAAAACTTCGACAGCGTCTTATGATTCAGACCTTAAATCCAGTTTAAGATCGAAACTTACAAAGACGAAGAGACATTGCACATTTGGGCATAATTCGTCCACAAATCCTTTACCTTTTGCAAACCTAATCATTTGCTTATTTTGTTTTTCGAAGGCAACGACTTGCAGATAACTTTCATTTGTCCATAGTTTCACAAGTCATACATCAGATTGAGAAAAAAAGAGAGAGGATGAGGTTAGTCCTAAGCCAGAACTGATCTCCTATCCTTGAATTTCAAGTAATTCCTTTGAATGCAATCAATAATCAGCACAAACCACTTAAAACAGAATTTACATTGTCCTAAGTGGAAATAACAGGATATATAGAATATGCTTACGTGCTGACAGTCGAAGGGCGATAAAGACGTTCTCCAATCACGTTGTCTTTGTCTATTCTGTCCACAAGCGGTCTGGCGTAATCTGCAGGGAGCCCAAGTAGTTAAGCTAATGGACAAATTCACGGAAGGACGACAAATAATAGGAAATTGATAAAAAAAATGGCAATACCTTCAAGACCCGCGGTAAATAAAATAAGGTTTGCAAATTCACTGATCCTTTTCAAGAACTCATGCAAACCAGGGCGTTCAAACACCGTTACGTAGTTCACTTTTGGTTTCCCATCACATTCCTAAAATAAGCAAGTACTGCATTAATGACATGCTCAAAAGATTCCCATCACAATCCTTTATTAAGCAGGTACCACATTAAATACATGCTCAAAAAAATTGGACTATGAGAGAGAGAGAGAGAGAGAGAGAGAGAGAGACCTTGTCGGAAGATACACATTCCAACTCAAACCACTTCAATCCAGCTTCTATTGCTTGAGCACGGATAATCTCAGGCAAGCTAGACGTTTCATATGCACAGACTAGGGTCTCGTCTAAGTCGAGAACGATCTGCATGTGGATAAAGACCCAATTAACCTATCATTCTCATGAAATAACCAATTTCTGTTTAAAATCCAAGTAATGTGTGTTAAACCATACTCCAAACTCGACATCAGCAAGAAATGCAGCACATCTCCCCTAACATCATCTCTCAGAAAGCGAGACTTCGGACTATGGAGAGTTCAATCCGATGATCAATACTTACATCTAGGGTCGGAACAAAATCGAAAAGCAACAAAGCAGTAATTGTGATGATGTCAGTGAGGTTCACAAAAAAAAACCCATTACCAAATTATCACAGTATATGCATCTTGCTAATCGAACACATCCTGCACCGTGCGTTACAAAGTGACAAGCAAACATTAAAAACTGCTAAAAACCCGTTTGAGAAGGTTAAGAAAGGAAGTTGAAATCGAGATCTTCCGACGACAATTCAAAGCTCCTTACTTGAGTATCAATTCACTCAACCCCATCACTAAATGGCTCCAAAATCTTCTGAAAATTGAAGCAGCAATAACCCAAACAGGAGAGAAGAGAAACCGCCCAAGCAGCCATCAATACTCGCAATACTCACTGACAGCAACTAACCCAGAAACCACCCGACGCCGGAATCAGCCGAAAAAGGACAAAATAATGCCGAGATGATGACACAAGAAGTTGGAGTACCGTGAGCCTCTCGACGGCGACGAGATCGTCATCGCCGGCGACGCTGACGTCGCTGTCGGACCCGGCGTGCTCGGCCGCCGCCCGCCGCCGCCGCCGACGGTGCTCTCTGCTTCCCCATTGCGCACGCGGAGAGCGGGCACGGCCGCCAAGCGTCGTCGGAGATGTACGTGCCCCGGTCGATGCAGGTGTGGCGGGGCCTCGTGAACTGGCTCGCCTTCTTCTTCCAAATCTTCCTCCAGTAACTGCGCGGCACCCCGTCCCTCGCCCAGTTCCTCTCCTACATCGGCCTCCGCCAATCCTTCCTCTCCACCGCCGCCGCCGCCCCCCACCCCTCCTCCCCCCCCGCTGCCGCCGTCCCCGGCGTCCTGCTCCCCGCTGTTCAAGCCCTTGCCGGTCGTCGAGATTCCCCTCCAGGATTCCTGCCCTCCCGAGCACGCCGGGTCCGACAGCGACGTTAACTACATACAACTCATAAATCAAGATTGATATCTAGAGCAACCTTACTCATTTCCTCGTGTTATTTAGGGTTTAAATTTCATAATCTCAACTTTGTCCTAAATCCCGTTTCTTCGTTGCCTCGTCGCCCAAGTTGTAGTCTCTTGGAACCAGTATTCATCTGCTCGTCATCTGTCTTGTGAAGAGCACTCGTGTGCTGATGTCGTGATCGACGCAGATGCATCCATGCGTTAGAAAAAATCCAAAACCGAACGCACCAAATGAGAGCGGCGAGACACCAGCTCCGCCAAGCCGTTGACTCGCTGTACTCTCGCGGGCGCCCGACCCCTGAGTCCTACACTCGTCTGGTGCTCGAATGCGTTCGTGCCCACGATGTCGATCAAGCCAGGCGATTGCAATCTCACATGGAGCTCCACTCCTTTCGACCTGACGACACCTACTTACACAATCGCCTCCTCCACTTGTACGCGAGGTCTGGCCAGCTCGACGATGCCCGGAAGCTGTTCGACGAAATGCCCAGGAGAGACGTTTTCTCGTGGAATGCTATGCTTTCGGCGCACGCTAAATGTGGGTCTGTTGGGGACATGTGGGCAACCTTCGATGAGATGCCTGTACGCGATGGTGTTTCCTATAACACAGTTATCGCGGGTTTCGCTGGGAATGGACAGCCTCAAAAGGCTCTGCAAGTGTTTGTGAATATGCACGAAAATGGGTTTGCGCCAACTGAATATACTCACGTGAGCGCATTGAATGCCAGTTCACAGTTGCAGGGTTTGAGGCTGGGAAAGCAGATTCATGGCAGGATAGTTGCTAGTAATTTTAGGGGCAGTGCGTTTGTTTGGAATGCGTTGACTGATATGTATGCTAGATGTGGTGAAATTCATTGGGCCAGGTGGTTGTTTGATCGCATGGTTGATAAGAATGTGGTTTCATGGAACACAGTGATTTCTGGCTATGTGATTAATGGGAATCCGGATAAATGTGTTGATTTGTTCCGTGAGATGCAATTGACTGGTTGTAAGCCCGATCAGATTACGGTCTCCAATGTCCTCAGAGCCTACTTTCAATGTGGACATGTCGTTGAAGCAGGGAAATTGTTTGATGAGATCAGAGAGAGAGATAAAATTTGTTGGACGACAATGATAGTTGGTTACTCCCAAAGTTCAAGAGAAGAGGATGCATTGCTGCTTTTTTGTCGTATGCTGTCAACAAATGTGCAGCCCGATGGTTTTACCATCTCTAGTGTGGTGAGTTCCTGTGCCAAATTAGCATTTTTGTGTCTTGGTCAGGCTGTGCATGCGAAAGCTATTCTTGTGGGAGTTGATGATGATCTGCTTGTTTCCAGTGCTCTTGTTGACATGTACAGCAGCTGTGGAGTCATTGCAGATGCTCGGTTCATTTTTAATAGGATGACTTCTAGGAATGTTGTCTCTTGGAATGCCATGATAGGTGGTTATGCACAAAATGGTCAAGATCTGGAGGCCTTGAGACTATATGAGGAGATGCTGCAAGGGAACATGAAACCCGATATTATCACTTTTATAGCTGTTCTTTCATCCTGTGTTCATGCCAATCTGATGGAACAGGGACAGAAGTATTTTGATTCAATCAGCAAAGTACATGGGATTACGCCAACTTTGGATCATTATGCATTCATGGTCAGCCTCCTTGTTCGATCAGGCCAGGGAGATAAAGCACTGAGTCTCATCAAGCAAATGCCCCATCAACCAAATAGCGTAATTTGGTCCTCTATTTTGTCTTCATGTGCAACAATGGGCGATATTAAACTTGGAAAGATAGCAGCAAGCCATTTATTTGATCTTGATCCATGTAATGCTGGACCATATATTACACTATCTAACATGTATGCAGCTAATGCCAGATGGAAAGATGTTGCATCTGTGAGATCTCTGATGAAGAACAGAAATGTCAGGAAAGTCGCAGCTTACAGCTGGATTGAGTTCGATAGTAAGGTCCACAGATTTGTGTCAGAAGATCGTTCTCATCCAGAGACAGATCAAATTTATGAAGAACTGCACAGATTGATAAAGAAACTACAAGTGGCTGGCTTTATTCCTAATACAAAGTCAGCACTCCATGATGTAGCTGACGATGAGAAGCTTGCATCTATAAGCTACCACAGTGAGAAACTTGCTCTTGCATTCATCTTGCTCAAAAACCCTGATGGTGCAATTCCCATACGAATAATAAAGAATATTCGTGTATGCGGTAACTGCCACATGTTTATGAAATATGCATCTGAACTTATTGGGCGCCATATAATCTTGAGAGATTATAACAGATATCATCATTTTATTGGAGGAAACTGCTCTTGCAATGATTGCTGGTAGTAAGAATTTCTGATTTTCAATTTTCTCAGACTGACGTCAGATGGTTAAGTTGCAGCTTTGTGGTGGATGGTCTGTTTGCAGCAGGAGCCCTTCGACTTGTTGAGATGAACTGAGCCAAGAGCTAGATGCAAGATCCTTTTCATTGGGCTACCAACAATGGATCATCTCGTTGAAGGTTCAGTTGATCATTTCTTTTCTCTTGGAAGCTACAACGAGGTGTTGGGGCTCTTCAAGCACCGGACTGATCTTCACTAGATGAGTCCATCCCCATGCCAATGCGTGCCGACTGATTTCAGGCACACAAGGCTGCTTATGGGAATGATCTGAATAGAATGTGCTAACATCATAATTCAAAACCAAATCTTGAGCAAGAATGACGAACAAGCTTATCAATTGAGGAACCCCAAGCAATTCATTGTTAGTTTATCACATGGTATGTTTGTAGCAAGGTGATAGCATCGCTACTAGCTTTTGAGACACAAATGCAGGCAATGTTAGCGGAAGCAGCTATTGTATGTGATGGGATGCAGAGTGAGGTCACTGGATAGGTCAACACTTCTTCACTCGGTGATTGTAGATTGTTCATGAGTTACGCTTGATGCTTATAAGCTCGGACCTCTGGATATCGTACAGACAATCTTTTGTTAAACAACTTAGATCAAGAGGAGCTAGTGACACTGGTTTGTTCTGGTAGGCAATCAAGTATACACTAAAAATAGGTTACTCCTCTTTCTCTGTAATGGTTTATTTCTATGTATCAGGTCCATTTCAAGCATTTAAATGAGGAGGCGAGGTCCATCTTAGGTGGTGGACTGGTTGGAATAGTTGGTCTGCTGCTTAAGTGGCCTGAAGGCTAATGTGCTGGAGACCCTGTACTGCAACCATGCGATCAAACAATCATAATCGCCACAGTGTCCTTGAGAGGGGTCTGTCCATTTAAGTCGAAAACTAATCCATATTGGCAAACGACATCAGTGAAACAGGTGGGCCCTTGAAGGCGTGCAGAGTGGGGTCAATTGAGCATGTTAATGATACCCATGAGAGTTCCTGAACTTCTATACCACTTGGATACATTTTGAAATATTTAAGTGGTTGAGTAGTAACTATAACAAATTTAATGAAATGGAAGTTATTGTTGTATTGCTGTATCGGCAGGAGTGAAAATTAAGCTGGTTTTAGACATAGCCTGCACTTATTGAACCTTAGCGGTTACTTGTTGGTGGCCACTGAACCTGCCTATAAAAGCTATTAAGGTCTTGTTTCCTAAGAATACTCTGATCGAGATGGGAGTTCTCCAAACTTTGCGAAACTTCCTTGTGAACTGTTATTGGATTCTCATCTCATCTAAAGAGGAAACCTCTTACTATATCATCTGTGTATCTACCCATCTATACAGCAGTGGGGTTGGTTCTTGGCAGCTGCTGTCCCTTTGTCAAACAGAGAAAGGAAAGATGAGAATATGGGGGCAACTTGAGAGAATTTCAGGACACAGGATTTGCAGGGCTCTATTCAGTTATGGAATTTTGAATAAGGTAGGCAATAGCATTGTCTGGGCTTATTGACCATGTAGTCAATGGAAAAGGCATTGGTGGGGACAGTGGGCTGCAAAGCCTCTGATGTAGCGATTTATGCCCTCCCTTGTCACTTAGCATGTGTTTGGGTGAGGTATTATCTACTACTGTTTAGGCCTAATTTCTATCTCGACTTAATATCTCCTCAATCCTCTTTGCTGACACCTCATTGATCCTCAAAATAGAGATAGAAGTTAAAGTAGGGATTAAGTCACCATATAGATGTGGCAGAAAATGAGCTAGGTTTCTTTGAAGAAAGAAGGCATTAGTTAGCTAGGCACTTTATTTTGTTATTGAAGGTTGTCTGGACCGATGTCTCTTGCAAATGAAGCTTCCTCGGGTCCCTTAGTGATAGCAAAAGAAATCATCATTATGCCTTCTTTTAGCCATGAAATGTTTTTTATATTTAATTCTGTTCGGCTTGGAAGGTATTTGTTTAAGAGTTACATTTGCCTGATCCTTCTAATTTCATTACCATGTCTATCTCTTCCCTTTTCTTTTTCTTTTTTTGTGTAAAAGAACTATATGGCAGATGTTGGTTGCGAGGATGTACCATTGATGACCTCTTCTCTTATCCTGCGCTTCTTCAATCTTATCAACTTTGGAACCTGTGTTTGTAGTATAAAAAGGGATTGTTGGTATCCCCTGTGGTACTAAAAGGATTGTTGCATACACATGCCTTTCTCGTATACAACTAGATGTGCTTCTTCTGAAAGTTTTAGTTTCGTAATGCTGACTCTGGTTTTCAATTTGTTCAGGGACATGAGTTGACATTGCGTCTCCTCTACAGATTATTTGGGGAGGCTTAAGTGGAACGTGACTTTTTCTCTTCTACAACTGCTTCCTCTTCATATGAATCACTGCTTTTGAATGTGGTGGGTGTTCATTCAACTATATTGAACTCCTGCCTCCATTGCAAACTTTACGAATTTATTTTTCTCATATGCAGGCAGAAACACTGAAAGATACAACCACCCGCCTGGGTGGCGCTGCTGGAAAGGGCACTCTTCTTCTCGCAAAAGGTTGAGTGTTCGAATCCCGGGCGCCGCAGGGTGACTTAACCGGTGCACGTGTGTGGTGGCTAGCACGTGTCGCCCCCAGGGTTTACCTCCCGGCTGTCGGCCGTGCGGGGGTTCCCTGGGTTACCAAAAAAAAAAAAAAAAAAACACTGTAAGATACTTTTCCACCTTCTGACAAATCTCTAAGCAGATTGCTTGGTGAAGTTCCTTATCTTCCGCAGTCAGTTTTGAAATTATTAGGTAGGTTATGTTCTCCTGGCAATCTGGAAAAGTCCGAGAAGGAGCTACAAGCTGGAGATCGGTTGACTCGGTCTGAGTGCTGTTTGGAGTCTTATCTTGCTCCGCCCTCCAATTCGAGATTCTTGCTTGAAAATCTCTTTGCAGGTTTTATTTATGAACACAAATGTCTTGCTTTCTTTGTTGCTTCTGCTCACGGATCACATTTAGGTTGTGATGAAACTCTCACCGTAAATCTCACGGATCACATTTAGGTTGTGATGAAACTCTCACTGTAAATCGCCTGCATTCCACTTTCTTTGAATTTTTCACTCCTTTTTTTTTAAACTTATTAATTATGTTTTTTTATTTCTTTTTTGGCTGTTATATGGTATGGTTTCTTTTTATTTTCTGATTGCACCGTTGTCCCCTTCTGTTTGAATTGAAGCTCCTCTTTGCGTATGGGGGCAGGGCACTGAATAAGAAAAAAACTGAATGTTATTGGTCTCAATAAGAATATACTTTCCTTTTATTCTTTTTTTTTTTTGACTTTATTCCTTCTTTCTTATTATCAGAGTGCAGTTCATCATTTGGAGGAAGTGCGCATGAAGGCAATCCGTCTGGTAACATATGGGCAACTAGCTGTAGCAAAATTGCTCTGCTTCTTCATTAATTAGTAGATCCTTACAGACATTGTCTTCTTTGACAGGTAGCAAACAAACTGTATCCTTTATCAGCCATTGCTCAAAAAATAGAAGACTTTGCAAAGGAAATGTTGCTTTCAGTGATTAGCTCTGGGAGTCTGGACACAGTGGCACTTGAAGGGAAGGTATCGTAACTTTCAGATCTGGTGTGGGAAAAATTAGCATTAGGCCACTGTTCTCGACTTGCTTTTGTTTGATTGCCGATAATATTCTTCAGGTACATTTATTGACAGATATTGTCATTTTCTGGGCAATAACAAAGCGTTAATATGCTATTCATTTCTAGAAAAAGAATTGATAGCAAAGAAGTTAAGCTTTGTAATCTTTAAAAACAAATAAAGTACCAACTGTTGTTCTTTCGAAATGAGCTATTTTCACTGAACTTCTAGTCATTCAAGAAAGGTTATGATGCGAATGTATGCTGGAAGGAACTATACAGGTCATAGAGATATCTAACTTCCTGAAGAATAATTAGTTACTCAGATAAGGAAGGTGGGATTCCCTTGTTAATTAGCTCGTCTCTTTATGCTATTAATGTAGAGCATGCCATGTACTCTTGCATTGAGGATTAATGTAGTCCCTATGTGGTTTCTCTCTCCATCTCTCTTGCGATCCTAATAACTTATCATGGTATTGGAGCCAAGTTAGAGCGAGGAATCGAAAATTTAGGATATTCGTTTCAGCCGCCTCAAAAAACCTTCTAACTCAAACAGCAACACCAATCTAGTGCCTCCATTTTGGGACTTAGGGACCCAGTTGACCATATCTTGGTCATCTCTGTTGTTGCATGTCCTAATCGCCACCAAGTATGTTGTTCTGGTTTGTTCGCATCAAGGTGTGGGCCACTTTTCCATGCGATCCTCTCTTTGCATTGTCAATGTAAAGTGGCTTTGTCATCCCATCCATGAGTCATTCCACATTAGAGCCTTTGCAGCACCTAGTGTTGCTCCTTCTTGCCACTTAGCGTCGGTTGCTGTTTTCTATCACTTGAGGTTGTCCTTCAAGTTTCTGTGCCACAATAACCTGTTGAGCTCGTCTATCTGTCAAGTTCCCTTTAGCCACAAAGTTCTGTCAAGCGCGAGCTTATGTCCGTTGTAAGTCTTGTTGGAGACGACTTGCAGATCATTGTTTGCCACCGAGTGAATCTGATCATTTGTTGTCTTTGATCATGGCTCTTCTGAGCTTTGTCCTGTTGCCCTAACAGAGCATTTTTTTTTTTTTTGGGGTTTTGGCCCACATGGACTGGTTGGGTTGTTACAACATGCAACATATAAGCATGTGCAGAAAGGACTAATGAGTATACACAAAGATATTGTAAATGATTTTTGACCAAGAAAGAGTTCCTGTTTCTTCTGATAAGGATGGAAACTAGATTGTTCAGGCATGTGAAATAGAGGCTCTTAGATGCTTCAACGAGAAGATGGAACTTTTGGTTGATGGGATGGGGGAAAGCCTGACAAAACAGATGTTTAGCGACAAATAGAATCGTCTTCTGCGAGTGGGTTACTTGGGGTGGTCAAGATGGTCATTAGTTTCGTGGCTTATAATTTTTTAGCCAAAGAAAACACTGATTGATTGGTTTGTACCAATTTGATTGGCGGACTATGTTTGGTAGATGCATGCATACATAAACGAGTGAAATGGTATCCTACTAGTCCACAACTCCATGGAGGGCATAATCTTCAGATTTTATTTATGCTCATGGAAGAGTGACAGTTGCATTGAGGATTAGACTACGACGTATTTATTGACCCCATATTTTGGCTTAGTACACACACAAATAAGTATCGTACTAATATTTGTTTTTTCATAAAGCATGCGTTAGCTGCTACATGCGAAAATTGAATTTTTGTCTAAATGTTGACTATATTCGCAAAATTACAGGATTCTGATGTAGAAAGAGCTTTGGAAGAAAGTGCAACAGGGGAAGCAATCAATGATGATAGATCATCTGATACTAGCCAATTGCATGCTGCAGAAAGCGTAGCCATCTCTGAGGCCCAGCGCTGCATGTCCTTGTATTTTGCCCTTTGCACAAAGGTATAGCTTCAGCTTGTCACAGTATTTTTATATATTCTAATATTCTTTGGAAGTGTTAATTACAATTGAACTTCTGCAATTCATCCTATTTCATCAGATCCGGGATGTGATATGGTTCCGAAGGATGAACTGGATATGGACAGTTCCCATAAGATTTCATTCTTGAACAAAAATACATTTTTTTGATTTATTTCATCTGTTCCATGACCGGAACAGGGGGGGATACACGTTACACCACGATTTTGAATCAGAAGAGAGATTTCAAGAAACGGCAGATCTATTCACTCTATCAATAAGCGAGCCGGATCTGGTGTATCATAAGGGATTTGCCTTTTCTATGGATTCTTACGTATTGGATCAAAAACAATTCTTGAATGAGGTATTCAACTCCAGGGATGAATCGAAAAAGAAATCTTTATTGGTTCTACCTCCTCTTTTTATGAAGAGAATGAATCTTTTTATCGAAGGATCAGAAAAAAATGGGTCCGGATCTCCTGCGGGAATGATTTGGAAGATCCAAAACCAAAAAGAGTGGTATTTGCTAGCAACAACATAATGGAGGCAGTCAATCAATATAGATGGATCCGAAATCTGATTCAAATCCAATATAGCACCTATGGGTACATAAGAAATGTATGGAATCGATTCTTTTTAATGAATAGATTCGATCGCAACTTCGAATATGGAATTCAAAGGGATCAAATAGGAAATGATACTTTGAATCATAGAACTATAATGAAATATACGATCAACCAACATTTATCGAATTTGAAAAAGAGTCAGAAGAAATGGTTCGATCCTCTTATTTTTATTTCTCGAATTGAGAGATCCGTGAATCGGGATTTTAATGCATATAGATACAAATGGTCCAATGGGAGCAAGAATTTCCAGGAACATTTGGAACATTTCGTTTCTAAGCAGAAGGGCCGTTTTCAAGTAGTCTTCGATCGATTACGTATTAATCAATATTCGATTGATTGGTTTGAGGTTATCGACAAAAAAGATTTGTCTAAGTCACTTCGTTTCGTTTTGTCCAAGTTTCTTCTTTTTTTGTCTAACTCACTTCCTTTTTTCTTTGTGAGTTTCGGGAATACCCCCATTCATAGGTCCGAGATCCACGTCTATGAATTGAAAGGTCCGAATGATCAACTCTGCAATCAGTTGTTAGAATCAATAGGTCTTCAAATCGTTCATTTGAAAAAATGGAAACCATTATTATTGGATGATCATGATACTTCCCAAAAATCGAAATTCTTGATCAATGGAGGAACAATATCACCATTTTTGTTCAATAAGATACCAAAGTGGATGATTGACTCATTCCATACTAGAAATAATCGCAGGAAATCTTTTGATAACACGGATTCCTATTTCTCAATGATATCCCACGATCAAGACAATTGGCTGAATCCCGTGAAACCATTTCATAGAAGTTCATTGATATCTTCTTTTTATAAAGCAAATCGACTTCGATTCTTGAATAATCCACATCACTTCTGCTTCTATTGTAACAAAAGAGTCCCCTTTTATGTGGAAAGGGCCCGTATCAATAATTATGATTTTACATATGGACAATTCCTCAATATCTTATTCATTCGCAACCAAATATTTTCTTTGTGCGGCGGTAAAAAAAAATACGCTTTTTTGGAGAGAGATACTATTTCACCAATCGAGTCACAGGTATCTAACATATTCATACCTAACGATTTTCCACAAAGTGGTGACGAAAGGTCTAACTTGTACAAATCTTTCCATTTTGCAATTCAATCCGATCCATTAGTTCGTAGAGCTATTTACTCGATTGCGAGACATTTTCGGAACACCTCTAAGAGGGACAAATAGTCAATTTTGAAAGAACTTATTGTCAACCTCTTTCCGATATGAATCTATCGATTCGGAAGGGAAGAACTTGTATCGATATCTCAATTTCAATTCAAACATGGGTTTGATTCACACTCCATGTTCTGAGAAATATTTACCATCCGAAAAGAGGAAAAAACGGAGTCTTTGTCTAAAGAAATGCGTTGAGAAAGGACAGATGTATAGAACCTTTCAACGAGATAGTGCTTTTTCAACTCTCTCAAAATGGAATCTATTCCAAACATATATGCCATGGTTCCTTACCTCGACAGGGTACAAATATCTAAATTGGATATTTTTAGATACTTTTTCAGACCTATTGCCGATACTAAGTAGCAGTCAAAAATTTGTATCCATTTTTCATGATATTATGCATGGATCAGATATATCATGGCAAATTCTTCAGAAAAATTCTGTCTTCCACAATGGAATCTGATAAGTGAGATTTCGAGTAAGTGTTTACATAATCTTCTTCTGTCCGAAGAAATGATTCATCGAAATAATGAGTCACCATTGATATCGACCCATCTGAGATCTCCAAATGTTCGGGAGTTCCTCTATTCAATCCTTTTCCTTCTTCTTGTTGCTACATATATCGTTTGTACACATCTTCTCTTTGTTTCCCGAGCCTATAGTGAGTTACAGACAGAGTTCGAAAAGGTCAAATCTTGGATGATTCCATCATACATGATGGAGTTGCGAAAACTTCTGGATAGGTACCCTACATCTAAACTGAATTCTTTCTGGTTAAAGAATCTCTTTCTAGTTGCTCCGGAAAAATTAAGAGATTCTCTAGAAGAAATACGGGGTTCTGCTTCAGGCGGCAACATGCTATGGGGTGGTGGTCCCGCTTATGGGGTCAAATCAATACGTTCTAAGAAGAAATATTTGAATATCAATCTCATCGATCTCATAAGTATCGTACCAAATCCCACCCATCGAATCACTTTTTCGAAAAAGACGAGACATCTAAGTCATACAAGTAAAGAGATCTATTCATTGATAAGAAAAAGAAAAAATGTGAACGGTGATTGGATTGATGATAAAATAGAATCTTGGGTCGCGAACAGTGATTCGATTGATGATAAAGAAAGAGAATTCTTGGTTCAGTTTTCCACCTTAACGACAAAAAAAAGGATTGATCAAATTCTGGTTAGTGCACGTAGCAGGGTCATCTTGATAGTGGGTAAGCAGCTTCACGGGACGGGGCATCATAAATCTGCGAGCATACTTTATTCTGCATGGAGCTTCATTGAGTAGAAAAGGGAAGGCCTTACGCGATCAAGACAAGGAAGGTATTCATCTTAAAAGCTTTCCCCATGTGTATTCCATTGGCCTATGACTAGGGAGAAAGGTTGAAAATCCATCTCTTTACCGAAGACTGAGAGAATCAAGAAATCTGCTTGGAGCCTGCGACATTCAGTTGCATTGGCTTCTTGTTGTTATGATGTCAACTTTGTAGTTTATTGTTCTCGCAGGACGACTTTTCTTGGATTCCAGAGGACGTTTAGGTGGTTTTCGATGTGAATGCCTCGGTAAATATCTGATGCAATTCATCGACTTATTACTTTACAACTTTTAAAAAACTATGCTAGTTTTGCAAGATCTTGAAAAAAATCGTATACAATTCTATGTATCAATATTTTGAATATTTTGATGGATTTCAAGTGTTTCGTATCGAGTAAAAGTCAAATTCGTGAGCGTCCCCATCTTTTTTTTTAAGAAAATAAAAAGTTAAAACTAGAAGTCATCCTAAATGGGCAGTTTGAATATGTAGAACTAAAAACCCAAACTGAACGGATAGAACATGTTTGGAAGGCACCTTTGGAGTTCAACTCATTGCGGTTGGCTTCATGTCTCTTCGCTGAAGATTTTTAACAAGCAACGTAGAATTGCTTTGAAAGTCCTAAATCTTATAGATGCAGTCTTACTTTTTTTCAGTTGGTGTAATTAGATTTTAGATCTTTGTAGAAAAGTGCAATGGACTTGTATACTTTTCAATTCTCGTGGCAAGTCTTTAAACTTACAATAAAAAGAGCAATTTACTGAGGGTATGTATGCAATTTTTAAACACCACGTAGTCTTTAGCATTATTCGAAAGAACTTTATTACAAAGGTTTAAGATTTGATTGCATCAATTGTAAGGTTTGGTACTCAATTGTATTTTGCATATGAGGCCGAAGATTGCGGTGCACTTTTCCCAATGAGAACGAGGTTCTAGGTTTTCCTTTTTCCTTGATAAATCAATCGAGTCCGATCCGGTGCTTTGTTTGTCTTTGCTTTTCTTTTTTTTCTCCGTCGATAATTGACTTTCTTGACTTCGAAGTTAGCACAAGATCAATTAAGATTGTTGTTAGTTCAAAAAAAAAAAATTAAGATTGTTGATATATCCCACACCGCCAGTTACTGGAATTTTAACTGGCCCTTTTGTTCATATGGCGTTCGTCCATGGATTAACTTAAGCTTTTGGTTGGGCTTTGAAATATGTTGTCGAAGTTTGGTTTCATCCTAGTGTTATTATGCGCGTGCAGCACTCTATTCCTCAATTCACATGCTGTTCTTAGATTTGCACGTGAAATGGGCGTTAAAAATTCTCGCATGCTGTTTAGTCGATTCGCCTAGATGTCTTGCTAATACTGCTATAACTTCTTTTCCCGGAGATGAAGCAATGACCATTAATGTATCATCGTAACTAGGGAGATTTCATCCCTTATCTCGGAACTGATAACGTTCGAGGAACACAGGCTTACAATATTCATCGTGCTGTGCTTCCAATCAGATTTGCATGTGAAATTGGGGTGTTGGTATCAATTTACCGTTAGAATGGCAAAACAATTTTCCTTAGAAAGGTATTATTCGCCAATGAGCGTATGAATCACAACCTAACTGCCTAGCCCTAAAAGAATTAGAGATGGTGCGCTTCATACGAGGGCACACTTAAAGGAATAGAAACGGAGAGATGGTGGGTGTTCTCCTTGTCTCTGCTGGTTGAGTTATAGTCGTCTTTCTTGTTCATGGTTGCTCCACAGCTGGTAAGGGTCTATTTAGTAACGTTTTTGTTCCTAAAAACTATTTCTATTTAGAAATAATTTTTTCTATTTTTGTTCCCTAGACGAGTTTCTGAGCAAAAAAACGCGTTTAGTAACTGTATAAAATTTCTATTCCTGGAGTAGAAAAAGAACATAAATGCATTTGATAGGACACTAAAAATTTCTACTTTCAATTTTTTCATTTAATTATAAAATTGTTGGTAGAGACTTAATAATTCATGTTTGGATAAAATTGGACTAGAAATAGAATAAGAATATATTATGATATAGAATTGGATGACCTTAATGCAATTATAAAGAAAATTACTCTTTACAGACAAAGTAAATACCGAGTGGTGGTCAAGGAAATTGCAGTTTATGAGACTTAACAATTCATGTTTGTATAAAATTGGACTAGAAATAGAATAATAATATATTACTATATAGAATTGGACAACCTTAATACAATCATAAAAAAAAATTACTCCTTATAGACAAATCAAATATCGGGTGGTCGTCGAGGAAATTGGAGTTTAGGTTGTAGGATTTTAGGTTTTGAGGTTTTGGGTTTTGGGTTTTGGATTTTGGATTTTATGGTTTATGCTTTGGGGTTTAGGTTTTAGAGTTTTGGATTTGGGGTTTTAGAGTTTGGGTTTAGGGTTTGGGGTTTAGTGGTTTAGGGTTTATGGTTTTAGGGATTCGGGTTTTGGGTATTGGGTTTGGTATTTAAGGTATAGGGCTTACGGTTTGGGGTTTATGGATTAGGGTTCGGGGTTTTGGGGTTTAACGTTTTAGGATTTAGGGTTTGGAGTTACGATTTTAGGGTTTAGGTTTTAGGGTTTCGGGTTTGGAGTTTTGGGGTTTAGTGTTTCGAGTTTTGGGTTTAGGATTTGGGGTTTAGAAGGTTTAGGGTTTGGGTTTAGGGTTTTAGGGATTTGGGCTTTGGGGTTTTAGAGTTTAGGGTTTCGGGTTTTTCATTTTAGTGTTATGGGAGGGTTTGGGTATTGAGGTTTAAGGTTTTGGGGTTTAGGGTTAAGGCTTAGGATTTTGGGATTTAGGGTTTGAGGGTTAAGGTTTAGGGTTTTAGGGTTCAAGATTTGAGGGTTAATGTTTAGGGTTTGAGGGTTTAGGATTTTGGGTTTTAGGGTTTAGTATGAAAATATCTTGTGAAAGAGGGAAGGCCGATCGTGTTTCTCTATTGTTTCTTTTTTTGTTCAGTAAACAAAAAAGTAGATTTTTTTACTGCTTATTTCTCTTCCATATTTATTACCAAACCACTTTTTCTGTTCTGGAGAAAAAAAAAAACTAACTGACGTTACTAAACGGATTTCTGTTCTTTTTCTGTTCCGGAGAACAAAAGAATAGAAAAATAGAGAAACAGAAATGTTGCTAAGGCTGCGCATGACAACGATTCTGTGCCCGGGAACAGATTCTGCTCATAAATGATTCTTTTTGATTCTGTGCCCGGAATTAATTCTGAGCATTTTAAGGCGTTTGTTAACGGCCCAAAATTCCATTCCCTGGAATAGAAAAAGAACATAAATGCGTTTGGAGAACGCCACAAAATTTCTTTTTATTAACAATATTTTTAAATATTTTAATATTTCTTTCTTTTTTTTCTTTTCGTTTTTTCTTTTCCTCCTTCTTGGCCATAGCCTGCTCGCCGGCCATGACCGGTAAAATTTTTATTAATAATATTTTTGTTAAAATTATTTTTTCTTTTTTTTGGCCATGGCCTAGTCATCGGCCATGACCGGTAAAATATTTTTTTTATATTTTTTTTATTAATAATATTTTTTATTAAAAATATATATTTTTATTTTTTTTGACCATGGCCTGGTCGCCGGCCATGGCTGGTAAAATATTTTTTTTTATTAAAAATATATTTTTTTCTGTTTTTTTGGCCATGGCCTGATCGCCGACCATGGCCTGTAAAATATTTTTTTTATTAACAATTTTTTTTATTAAAAATGTACATTTTTATTTTTTTTGCCATGGCCTGGTCGCTGGCCATGGCCGGTAAAATATTTTTTTTATTAAAATATTTTTATTAAAAATATATATTTTTTCTTTTTTTGCCATGGCCTGGTCACCGGCCATGGCAGGTAAAATATTTTTTTTATTAATAATTTTTTTATTAAAATTTTTTTATTAAAAATATATATTTTTCTTTTTTATGGCCATGGTTTAGTCGCCGCCATGGCCGGTAAAATATTTTTATTAATAATATTTTTATTAAAATATTTTATTCTTGTCGATCCGTGAGGCGGTCCTGAATTGGACATTAGAAGCTAAATTAAAAACCAAGAAAAGGAAGAAAAAAAAATTGATTCTCAAAATTGTTAGAATCAAGAAGTTTTTTTTTTATTCTTGATTTTGCTCAAAATCGATTCGGGAACAATTTTTGACAAAATTGTGCCCAGAATCAAAAAATTAAACGAACGCATTTATGTTCCCAAACTGATTCTGGGAACAAAAGAACATAATCAAGCACTGTTTGGCAAGTTGTCATGCGCAGCCTAAGAAGCCCTAACTCGTCGTAGTACTTTTCTTGGATGAGCTTCTCTTGGATGCGTTTTTTAAGACGCTAGTCATTACCGGATCATATTAATGTAGCATATTGTTGGCTTCATCAAGAGGGGTCGTGTGGTGGTAGATCACCGGTCTATGGTGGATCGACGCTGAGGTGAGTCGATGATAGTGGGTCGGTCACGGAGGGTGGGCGACGGTCATTGACCTACCATAGCTGTTGTAGTGGCTAAGCGAGAGATGCTAGCTCCCAATTACTGTAAATTTAGTTTGTGCTGCAACATCTTTGACCCTAAATCGAGGGATCCCATTCGAGATGATTTTCAAATCTGAGTTTTAGGTACGTTTCCTCTCAAAACCTGATTTGAAAATAAGTGTGCAATGTTGGCGTGCCCTCAAAGTTTTCAGTGTTGTTTGAATATCAGATTTCGTTTATTTCGCGAAAAATAAATAATTTAAAAAATACTTTTTCTTTTAAAAAAATCGCTCATATCATTTTAAAAAATGAATAAGCGATAAATAACTTCATTTACAAAAATATTTGGACATAATTTATTGTTGATAATGAAAATATTTCGCACTCTCCATGGCAATTAAAGCGGTTACAGCACACCATAGAGGATCCTAAATTAGAGTTTGTCCGTAAGGGAGGGGATCTAAACAATTGTACATCATGCAACAAGAATACGAAGCAAGGAAACTCCATGAAATTAAACAGACTGGTCTAATCTTCAACTGCACAGTTTCTGTAATTCCAGCATTCCGATTGCTACAAGACTGACCAAGCTAAGTACTTCTCAATCAAAGGCCATTCTTAAGACCACCTCTTTCAATGATAATCAGATTGGAAACTACACTTTTGAATTAATTACGCAAAAACGAATGCTGCCCTCCATCGGTCCATCAACTTCGTGCTCCCTTCGGTCCCTCTGCTGATGATGCATCAATTGCCTCCACAAATCCTAATATTCTTGAGATGACAGGACTCCTTCGACACTATTATTAATGTACAAGAAGGATGATGAGGGCACTATGAATCACGAGCTTGTGTAGCGCGACGACGAATCAGAGTCTCCACTTCCATGAGATGATTTCCTGGATTGTGGATCAAACGCCGTTACCACTGGTGGGGATACCGTGCATTTGAAACCATTCGGGCATGTGGAATCTCTCATACAAGACTGGCCGTACATCTCTTTGCAGAGAAAGGTGCTTGAGTAGAGGAAGGAGAACCACCAAAAGCTTTAGATAAAATTAACGAATGTCAGGAAGATATTATCATAAAATTATGGAGATGGTAATGTTTCTCAATCCATAATGGAAGGATTTGAAGAACCTGATCATCATATGGCTGTCCAGCTGAGAACGGGACGCACGGTATTCCATTCAACGGTTGCAGCAAAAAGCTAAATGGGTTGTTGTCCACAATAACTATCCGAGACAAATTTTTTGATAAACAAGATAGATCCTTCACGTGTTCCCTATATTCCCTGTGATTCAAGCAGAGTGCAAATCTTGTTAACAAATCTGGTCAAGTCCACCAAGCTAGTAGCCAACACCAGGCGCCCATAGTAAAGGTAAGAATTTGAACTTCTGGTTGATGCGCGCACGAATTGATATATCAGACATACAAATCGAAGCAGAAGGTCCAGGGCAAGTTTGCTAAATGTATACCTCCCCTGAAAAGAAAAGGAACATCTAACAACATTCATATTACCTGATAATGGTATAAGCACATCACGATACGTGTTTTCCACTTCAAGGAAGTTAGCGGAATCATTACCAATATTCCAGGTCTTTTTCTTAAATCTAAACATACCATTTCAGGTTTAAGAACTACAGTAGTCAGATCCTCCAATGCTTACCCAATATATTCCTTATCAGTAAGAAAAAAATGGAAGTACACGGAAGTGTCTTGTATTGCCAAAAGTCATACAAAAAAGATGTCATCCTTCAACATGATTCTTTCGTATTTCAACAAAGGTACCAATGTTTCCAGAAGTGGACCGACATGAAGGTTGGTCATGCTCGCAGTTCATGATTTAACTGATTCAATGCATTGTACTGCCAGTTAAATGTATCATGTCAACATGATTTGTGTGATACAATTTATACAAATAGTAAAGCAATAGTGAAAAAGCATGCCCAGTTATAAGAGCAAAAATTCCCACATTTGCATCTTGGAAAATAACATTGAAATCCTGCACAACTCCTATTTTGTAGGTAGCCATATAAACCATAAAGCCTTTACCGGTATTGAAGAGTTATCCCACATCATCTGAATAAAGGGTTTCCATGGGCCTTATATACCAGTAGTCTCAATCCACTTAATGGCTTAAGCTTTTGGGTCGGAATTCTAACGGTCAGTAACAATTAATATGGTGTCAATAGTAAGCAAAGAGAACCTTAGCTAAAGTGGAAGTCTCATGTACTGCTCCAAGAGGGGAGGGGTTTGATTCTCTTTCCTTTCCCATTCCATTTCAGTTTTTGCATAATCAAAAACCAATATGTAGGTCAAAATGTGTTGAACAGTCTGCCCATTTACTGTTGTTGCGGGTCAAAACCAGTTTGATCAGTTATTTTACAGGAACAGGCTGAAGATGAAGCAGAAGCAGACTTAAGGTTATTACCCAATCCAACCAGGCAAAGCCGCCATTCCGGTCTGCTTCAAAAACATTGACTATACAGATTACTATTATCACCGGCAATACATTTTCATGCAAGTTATCCATCAATTGTCAAATTATCAAATCATTACCAGTTGATAGATATCTCGAGTCAATTTAAGCAGCACGGTTACTACGAAGCTAAAGGCTGGCATCCAACTCTCTAACACATTTAAAGATTTCTCTTTTAATTTTAGATGTACAAGATCTTGCACATTCAAATAATTCCTTATTGGCCATCCTTTTCCATAAATGCAGTCACGGTTTCTCAAATGAAGAACATCTATGCAACCTCTTCCTCCTCTATAGATGCAAAAGTAATATTATTTTTGGGGTAAACCTAGTCGTAGAGAAGATATGTGACGCAAACATTGTAATTCTCTTGTCCCAGATACTGCTCGTACGTGATGAAAACAATGTTAACACCTGTACCTCGACTTTCGTAATTCCCCACTATTCCAGTTGAAAGGTTGTCTCATAACAAAACCTCAAGCTACCAAATCTATCCGTCAGTCGGTGAATTGACACTGCTCCAACCTCATTCATCGTGCTTGTAGATCAACCAAGCTACATAGGCCAACTAGATCCATTCCCGTGATGGGAGTGTTGGGGTTGAAGCAACAGCAAAACTTCTGTGAGTAGCAACATTATATCTTTCGCTCAGTGCAACTCGCATTGATTCATATGATCAGTAATCGGCAGGGACACCACTGCTGTGAGAGACTGAAGAGAATAATCTCTCGTTCTGGATGAGGAGAGAACTTGAATAAAAAGAAAACTTTTTGGGGTGAAAGAGGGAGTATGTTTTCCACCTGATCCTTAACACTTACCCCACTTAGCACCAAAATTGGTTCAGGCTCAAAACGTTGAAACATGGTTTCTGACAATAGAAGTAGCAAGTTTTAAGTAATTTGCACCAACTCCCCTAGCTCTCAAGTGAGATCTATGATCCACAGGCTAACATAATATGCAACAGCAAGCAGCTATAGCGTTTACTAGCCACAAGCAAACATAACCTTCAAAAACCCACTATCTTATGAACTTCAAGAGAATAGTCTGTAGACTTTCATGCTAGATGAACTGCTTTTCCAAGTTGGAAAGTCTTGTACTCTAAGCTAACAACACATCAAAACTTCGACAGCGTCTTATGATTCAGACCTTAAATCCAGTTTAAGATCGAAACTTACAAAGACGAAGAGACATTGCACATTTGGGCATAATTCGTCCACAAATCCTTTACCTTTTGCAAACCTAATCATTTGCTTATTTTGTTTTTCGAAGGCAACGACTTGCAGATAACTTTCATTTGTCCATAGTTTCACAAGTCATACATCAGATTGAGAAAAAAGAGAGAGGATGAGGTTAGTCCTAAGCCAGAACTGATCTCCTATCCTTGAATTTCAAGTAATTCCTTTGAATGCAATCAATAATCAGCACAAACCACTTAAAACAGAATTTACATTGTCCTAAGTGGAAATAACAGGATATATAGAATATGCTTACGTGCTGACAGTCGAAGGGCGATAAAGACGTTCTCCAATCACGTTGTCTTTGTCTATTCTGTCCACAAGCGGTCTGGCGTAATCTGCAGGGAGCCCAAGTAGTTAAGCTAATGGACAAATTCACGGAAGGACGACAAATAATAGGAAATTGATAAAAAAAAATGGCAATACCTTCAAGACCCGCGGTAAATAAAATAAGGTTTGCAAATTCACTGATCCTTTTCAAGAACTCATGCAAACCAGGGCGTTCAAACACCGTTACGTAGTTCACTTTTGGTTTCCCATCACATTCCTAAAATAAGCAAGTACTGCATTAATGACATGCTCAAAAGATTCCCATCACAATCCTTTATTAAGCAGGTACCACATTAAATACATGCTCAAAAAAATTGGACTATGAGAGAGAGAGAGAGAGAGAGAGAGAGAGAGACCTTGTCGGAAGATACACATTCCAACTCAAACCACTTCAATCCAGCTTCTATTGCTTGAGCACGGATAATCTCAGGCAAGCTAGACGTTTCATATGCACAGACTAGGGTCTCGTCTAAGTCGAGAACGATCTGCATGTGGATAAAGACCCAATTAACCTATCATTCTCATGAAATAACCAATTTCTGTTTAAAATCCAAGTAATGTGTGTTAAACCATACTCCAAACTCGACATCAGCAAGAAATGCAGCACATCTCCCCTAACATCATCTCTCAGAAAGCGAGACTTCGGACTATGGAGAGTTCAATCCGATGATCAATACTTACATCTAGGGTCGGAACAAAATCGAAAAGCAACAAAGCAGTAATTGTGATGATGTCAGTGAGGTTCACAAAAAAAACCCATTACCAAATTATCACAGTATATGCATCTTGCTAATCGAACACATCCTGCACCGTGCGTTACAAAGTGACAAGCAAACATTAAAAACTGCTAAAAACCCGTTTGAGAAGGTTAAGAAAGGAAGTTGAAATCGAGATCTTCCGACGACAATTCAAAGCTCCTTACTTGAGTATCAATTCACTCAACCCCATCACTAAATGGCTCCAAAATCTTCTGAAAATTGAAGCAGCAATAACCCAAACAGGAGAGAAGAGAAACCGCCCAAGCAGCCATCAATACTCGCAATACTCACTGACAGCAACTAACCCAGAAACCACCCGACGCCGGAATCAGCCGAAAAAGGACAAAATAATGCCGAGATGATGACACAAGAAGTTGGAGTACCGTGAGCCTCTCGACGGCGACGAGATCGTCATCGCCGGCGACGCTGACGTCGCTGTCGGACCCGGCGTGCTCGGGAGGGCAGGAATCCTGGAGGGGAATCTCGACGACCGGCAAGGGCTTGAACGGCGGGGAGCAGGACGCCGGCGACGGCGGCGGCGGGGAGGGGGAGGGGGCGGCGGCGGCGGCGGAGAGGAAGGATTGGCGGAGGCCGATGTAGGAGAGGAACTGGGCGAGGGACGGGGTGCCGCGCAGGATCTGGAGGAAGATTTGGAAGAAGAAGGCGAGCCAGTTCACGAGGCCCCGCCACACCTGCATCGACCGGGGCACGTACATCTCCGACGACGCTTGGCGACCGTGCCCGCTCTCCGCGTGCGCCATGGGGGAGCAGAGAGCACCGTCGGCGGCGGCGGCGGGCGGCGGCCGGGATCCTACTGGTCTGGTATTCCGAAGGGGGCCTCCTCCTCCTCCTCCGGTCTCCGCTTCGACGAAGTCGTGTGCTTTTTGTACTCGCTTTGTTTTTCGTTCTTTTGTTGTCTAGACAGTGAGGGGGAAGAGAGAAGAGAGAGAGAGAGAATATTTTGATTATTTTATCATTATAATGAATTTATGCTTATTATATATATATATATGTACATGCTATGATAATCAAATATTGAACCCTTTTTTTGTCTCACAGTTTAAGCTTTCAGGACAGCCGACGGCACTTTAAAATTTTTAGATACGTGCTTTTTCATTTTGTTTGCAAATCGAAAAAAGGATGAAATGGGGCGGGGGTGTGCATTGGCAACCTCTCTCGGCAGAATTTTCCAACACTCGTCATGGAAATGCCCGGTTTAAGCCGTTGCGATGCTTGACAACTGTCCAGACAGGGCGAGTATCTTATCGCGGCCCCCACCAAGATATAAAATGTGTTGGGAAGCCCGAGGCCACCCGTGGCTCAAGTGCCCTCATCGTGTGGACCGAGGTCCTTCGAGATCAGGGAAGGGTTTGGATCCCAACCCGGGGCTGAAGCTTCTCCAAAAACTATCTGAGCACGCACGTTAAAATGACCCAATCAAACATCATAATGGTAGACATCTGGTCTCACGAACACGGAGAGACGCCAGTGCCTGTGGGGAAATTTATAGATTCTATCGCCGACGGTCGAACACAGTATGTCTCGTGTACGAAAGAGGTCAAATCCTATCAGATCCAGCAATCCATACACATAGTCACGATGAATGACTCGTGTGCGTGAGAGGGTTTATATGGTGCATTTAGTTGTTTGGTTAATATCATGAAAAATCCTAAATTGATATATTTGTGACAAATTTATTCAAAACTAATTTTTTGACCATGAAAAACCCTAAACTGGTACACTTGTGATAAATTTAACCCAAACTAATTTTTTGACTACTAAAAATCCCAAACTGGTATATTTGTGACAAATTTACCTTCCATTAAATTGAATTAATACAAAAAAAAAATCACAAACTGGTACACTCGGGACAAACGGAGGGTAAAATCCCAAAACTGATACATTTGTCAACTGTCATGTGTAATTTAACTGAGCAATTTGACAGTAAAATTTAACGGAAGCTAACGAAGAGTCAATTCGCTGCAGGTTTACTAGTTTAAGATTTTCGCTGATAAAAAAATTAATTTTGGGGTAAATTTATCACAAATGTACCAGTTTGTGATTTTTCGTGCTTGTTTTCCAACTTTTCCAATTTTGAGGGGGCGCTTGTTCCGTTGGTTCTTTTCTCTCTCTCTCTCTATTCCCTTTTGGAAATTTTAAAAAAATATATATTCTTGTTTTATTTTGCCCTTTTTATTTTTATTTTTTCCATATTCATTCAATCTCCGGGTCCCACCCGTCATTACCAAGCAAAATTGTCTAAGCAAAATTTTGACTTCACCAGTAATCCTCGCCGATCCGATGACCCTCTCCTCGGCAAAAGCCAAAACCCCGGTTTTGGCTCCCCTAGGAGTAGGAGGAGGGACGACAAGAAGGATGTAATCACACACTCACTCTCTCTCTCTCTCGCTCGCTCGCACACATAACGCGTTTTAGTCTCTTTTATCTTACGTGCAATCGAATTCTCGAACCATTGTTCTTGTAATTGAGTCCGGTCTTGCTTGTATAGTTCTTGCTTGTATAGTCTCTTTTATCTTACGTACAACCTTTTTGCTTGTATTGCTCCCCCTTCCTCTCCCCCTCCCCTCTTACTATTTTAATTTTCGTCATTTTTTTAGGGAAACGACGTGTCACGTCACTAGTCGTCTATACCGGTACTATAACATCGGGGAAATTAACAGCAAATAACGAAGGAAATCGATTGTGTGATTCAAATAAGTTGGAGAATTCAATTACACCAAAAAGGTTCGACGACCTCATGGCCCATTTAACAATAATTAGAGGCTAAAAGTGTACTTAAACGCAGTCAAAACTTCATCTCCCTCTTAATCATGGGAATAAGCCTTAATAAGATTCATTTGCCCTATTGATTTTCCCTCTATCTCGTGATACATGACCATCCATAGTCATCAAGTCCAACGTGGCTGAATCATTAATGCCGCCTCCAAACTTTTCACTCTATCTCAACCAGGTACACAATCTTGTCTGAGACGAAATGTATCAACCAACGTACCGGTTTTAGAATTCACCAATGAAAGGAAGTTCGCCATTTCCAATGCAGCACCGTCTTTTTCATCTCATTCGTAAATTAAAAAGATTTCCTCGTTAGGTATGATTAACAAGCTCTTCGAGGGACACTCGTGGCTTTTCCTTTTGTGACATCAGCACGTACTATTATCTACTATTTAAACTACTTCGAAAGTAGAATAACAACTGTTAAACGATGTCACATGACGTATGCATGTGATATCATCTCGTATCAATCAAATTCAAGTCCAAGGTTCATCGTGAAATTTCCCACATTTTTTCCCCCTTTCTCCTTGCCCAAAACTCCTCCTATACAACAACAAAAACGACGACACTTCGCAGAAGAGAACAAAGTCTTCGGCCCAGTAACGTTTGCAGCTCCGGCTGAGAGGCCCGGCCCCGTTAAGCCACCGCCCGCCCGCTAGGCCCAAGGCTCCGGATCCGACCCGTTATCCAGGCCCAGATCCTCGCGACCCGACCCGAACCGAGCTATCACGCCCAGCAAAAATCAAATCCAAATCCAAGAACTCCTCCTCAATTTCAGAGACAGAATCCACTCCAATCAAGAACGAGAGAGGAGGAAGAAGCAGCGCAGCGCAGAGCAGAACCACCGTGCGCGGCGGCGGCGGCGGCGGAGGAGGAGGAGGAGGAGGAGAGGCAGGCGGCATGGGCGTGGACTACTACCGGGTTCTCCAGGTGGACCGCAACGCCAAGGACGACGACCTCAAGAAGGCGTACCGGAAGCTCGCCATGAAGTGGCACCCCGACAAGAACCCCAACAACAAGAAGGACGCCGAGGCCAGATTCAAGCAAATCTCCGAAGCTTACGATGTAACATTCCCCACCTCCTCCCCCACCCCGCGGGCCTTGTCTCTTTTTAATTTGCTTTTCGCGTTCTCCTGTTTGGATTCCGTTCTTGCGCTGCGTGCATGTTCGGTTTCAGATTCTTCGATCGCGTGTGCCGTGTTCGTGAGCAGTGGAGGGCTGGCTGGAATTTTGAATCGTTTCGATCGCGTGTTCTCTGGATGTGGGTGGGTGTGTTTTTGATTTAGGTCTTGAGCGATCCCCAGAAGAGAGCGGTCTACGATCAGTACGGTGAGGAGGGGCTGAAGGGTCAGTTCCCGCCGCCGGGCGCCGGCGGGTTCTCGGAAGCTGGCGGCGGCGGCGGCCCCACGTCCTTCCGCTTCAACCCGCGGAGCGCGGACGACATTTTCTCGGAGTTCTTCGGGTTCACGAGCCCGTTCGGCAACATCGGCGGGTCGCGAATGGGTGGGTCGGGTCTCCCGAGAGGCATCTTTGCGGAGGATATCTTTGCGTCGTTGCGCGGCGGCGGTGGTGGCGGAGGAGAAGGTTCTACCCCGCGAAAAGCCCCACCAATCGAGAGGACATTGCCCTGTGGTTTGGAGGATCTCTACAAAGGGACCACCAAGAAGATGAAGATATCAAGAGATGTCATTGATAGTTCCTGGTAAGCTTGCGTTGGTTTTAATGCATTTCTTCACTTATTTGGTGATGTTCAGGCACAAGACTATGATATTACTGGAGTGTTTTAGAATTTGCTACTGCATGGCTTCAATTAGCTCTTTTTGTGAACTTAGAAACTGTAAACTTTCCCAGTTTTGGCTTCAGTTGTTACATTGATGCTTTTGCTACGTGTTGCCGATTTGCATGGAACGTCTCAACTAAAATCTCTTTTCGTGCCGTCATATTTCGTGTTATTGAACTTAAGGTAAAATGGTGACTCTGGCGGTAATGCAGTTCATGTGCAATAGTTTCTCTTTCAGGAGCCATGTGGTGTCTAGATATCGTAGTCTTGTCGTCATCTCTATTAAAGCTTCCTTCATGTAATGGAAAGTTTATAAATGTTTTGGTTTTCCGATAGGCGTAATACCTTGACTACTCATGTTCCGCGAGGTGGTGTCTAGATATTGTTGTCTCGTCGTCGTCTCTATTAGTGCTTCCTTCATGTAATGGAAAGTCTATAAATGTCTTGTTTTTCCGATAGGTGTAATACCTTGACACATTTGCACAACAAGATTTAAAACACAAATTATAGAGAGAATCGGAATATGACATAACAAGACTTGCATAATTGTATATGTTAACACAGCATGACATGAACTCATACGTTTTCATCGTAATTCAATTGTTTGGCATGCAGAATCAAAATTAAGATGATTTAGGCCGACTCGACTTGACATGAATCACAAACACGAATATGACACAGCAACACCATTTGCTGGATTGTTGATGGCCATTGTAGCTTGTCAAAGAGTGTTAACTTGATGGATCCAACTTTTTAATTATAAATCTTTCCCTTTTTTATTTTTATTTTTATTTTTATTTTTATGGTGTAACGGGCACGATAATTTGTGGATAATATCCAAGTGCTTTGTGCAGTCTTATGCTATATGCGGTAGGAGAAGGCTTATGGAACAGTTATGAAGAAATTCACCAGAATATATAAGTACACTTCCACAAACACTCTACCGCATGTCTTCTGACAACACTGGTTTTAGTTGGTCTAAAACAGTCCTTTGAAGTGTGGTGATGCCTGATACTTCCTGAATCATCTAAACTAAAAGCAAAAGAAAAGAGTGAACTCTGTATCATTTGAACTCAAATACTTTCACCTAGGTTGCTATTGGCCCTTGTATAGGCTGGTCAGAAGGTTGGACCATGGTATAATTTCCTTTGCAGTATGGACCGGTCTGTTAATGTTGTGAATCAGCAGTTTTGTGCTCCAACGAATTTCCTTGGAGCTTTTTTCTGTTAGCAGTTTTTTTTTTGGTCAACAGTTAGCGACAAGCTTTTTTCTGGTTATGTCCTTATGTTTTATAAAAGAAAATTTCCTTGCGCGGAGAGAGAGAAAAAAGGGAGGGGGAGGGGGGTGGTGTAAGTTAGAAGACTCTCGTAATCTTAGTGTGTGATCCCGAATGACCCTTGCCTCTGACAGGTTGGTACTTTGAAGATAAAACAGTTATTATAACTAGTGTCTATTATGGGTTCCATCTTAAAAAGCATAAGCATGGACTACTTTGAATTTGTGATTTTTGTTTATGACTATATACATTTTCCAAGACTGCTTCCAATATGTCAAGAAGGGTTGTGTCTTTAGGAAGTGCAATAGGAAAAATTGATCGACAGATACTGCATATTCGCCTTATATGACCGAGTAAGTTTGTGTTTCTTCGCCAGCTAATGCACTTTTCTGAATCTTGTGGCTGATGCTTCCCTTTTTCTGTTTTTCCCAATTAATATAATTTCTCGAGAAATTACAATGCTGTTCTAAGGAGGATTCATCCATTTGAGTATCGTGTATGCGTATCTCCCTGTAGCGATGCATTGAATATGTCATTTGAAAGTTGATGTGTCATTACTTGTATTTGTGACTGTCTCAATGGACAGTCAAATGTGCATCTTTGGCGGTCCTTGGTAAAATATTTACCCTGATCTAAAGTGAGAGTTCTCTCCTCCTAGCATAGATGACTTCCATTGCAATAAGCATTGAGCTATCTTCAGACATCCACAAAATTAAGTGAAAACAACAGTTAGGGTGCTATAATTTACAATGTCCGGGAAATATCTCAATATGGCTGCTGTATAAGTTATTTAGTGAAGAAATTTGTGGGCGTTCTGCTCTTGGGTTTCACCCGTGGCGAAGTGGATTCGATGCAATCCCATTCCTCGTGAGAATAAAGTTAGGTCATAGGATATGATGGTTGTTAAATCGGTTCTATTATGTTCCCTCATTAGTAAGTAACTAGGGTTTTTGTACTTATGGCTGTTTGTAATAAATGCCGCTATTTGTACCAGACGCATTTTTACTCTGCCTTGATGAGTTTTGAGCTATCCTCTTTGTGGAAGTAGTTTGCATTGACCGAATCGTGTAAATCTTTGTGTTTGCTCTGTTTTTATTTAATTTTGCAAGAGATCAATAAATTGTTTTTATTCTGGGGGAAAAACCAACACAAGAACTTTTCCTCTCCTAGCTTTTTTTGATCTAGTGATTTGAATAGGCATCTCTGGAACCTATGAGATCAAGTGAAAATTCTCCAGTGCTACGTCATCTCTAAAATCACTTTTAACCTCTGCATTTGGTGGTGATGCTTTTACCCTAGTTATCTTATATCTGGCATCTAATTCACAAGTTGTACTTTGGTCATTGATGGTTTAGGGTTTTTTTCCCTTGTTAGGTCATGCTTGTTGGCCCGTATACATATACATGTGAGAGGCTCTGCTGTCCATTTTAGTTGCTCTGTCTTAGTAGTGAGTTGTGAAATTGAAGAGCATTGGTTGGGCCAAGTGACCTTTTTCTTTTTGATCTTTTCGTGAGTTCTCTATGTGGATTGTATTATGTCAGAAGCATTGTTTGGGCTGTGAATTTAAACAATTTTGTGCTTGGAAATCTAAAAAATTTCCCATTGACTGCACAAAATTGAGGTGTCATGGGAATCAAAACTGACTTTCTTGGCTGGGGAGTCTCCATTGCTTGATATGGTTCAACGAATTGCTTCATAAAAATCTAATCATATTTCATATTCTTTTTGTATTTTAAGCACTTCAACTTGTGCAAGAAACATCCTTCAGTGACGTGGTCCTGTTAATAGTTGCATGTCATTCAGCAACTTCCCAAGGGATGCCCCTGGAATATTGGAGATTCTGAGCTTATATACAAAACTATATGCTTACAGATACCTAAGTTTGGGATATAATGAAAAGTCATTGACCAAGAATTTCAATGTGCTTGATTAGTTTACTTTAGTATTTGTGTTCTTACTAGTTTCTGCTGTTTTTTTGGTTGTTTTTCATATAGGAGACCTACCACAGTAGAGGAAATTCTTACTATTGAGATTAAGCCGGGTTGGAAGAAAGGAACGAAGATCACATTCCCAGAGAAGGGAAATGAACAGCGGGGCATTATACCCTCGGATCTTGTCTTTATTATCGACGAGAAGCCGCATGGTGTCTTTAAGAGGGACGGGAATGATCTTGTTGTCACCCTGAAGATTCCCTTGGTTGAAGCGCTTACCGGGTACACGGCACAGATCACAATGCTTGATGGCCGAGATCTTGCTGTTCCGATTAACTCCGTGATAGGTCCTACATATGAAGAAGTCGTTAAGGGGGAAGGCATGCCCATCCCTAAAGAACCTTCCAGGAAGGGGAACTTGAGGATAAAGTTCAATATTAAGTTCCCTACGAGGCTTACATCCGAGCAAAAAGCTGGTATCAAGAAATTGTTAACATCGTCATAAAGTGCTGGTGGTAAGCCCTCCCTACCATCTGTGAAGATCAGTGTAAGCCCCTTTTATTTGGTTTTTTAAAGTTAGATTATGCTGGAAAGGTTTGGTGCCATGTGCAAATGGCGCGAATTCTGTCAAAAAGTGTTGGAAGTCTTGGTGGTAATTGTCATTTGTTATTCACTGTTCTTCATTCTTCTTTCAACAAGTCTTTGTGGGCTTTCAAACTTGATTGTGCAGTTGTTTAGTTCAAACCAGACACTTCTTCGCTCTCGAATGCAGAGAAGCAGATGTAAGACGTTCAGCTTTAAGTGCATCCCATTTACTGAAAGGGAAATTGAAAGTCTCTCTTACCTGTGTACCTTTCATTATTCTAAGTGTGTACTGCACTAGAAGAGAGTTATCTCGCACCCCTAGTCATGAACTGAACGACTTTGCTTTGTTGAGATTCCGGGAAAGAGGATGTTCCTATTTCCCTCGTTTTCTGCTAGTTTATTTCTTCTCCTATGATTGAAAGGTGGAAAGGGAGATCATTATCAGCGACCCCCCACCTAGGCGATACTGCAGGAGTTCTACTCCCAGGGTTGGAATGTTCATTTGGAGTGAGCCTGTCACTGCCGCAGCACTAGGGGTGATCGGTTTTCGAGTGAGTCAGTTCCTACCTTGGAATTGAGAACTACCCATTGGGGATTGGTTCTACAAACCTTGAAACTGGGAATTGCCTGTTGGTTCTTGGATCTACCCGGTCCGGTTCTCGGATGAGTACATAGAACAGACCCTGTCCTGGGGAATGTTGAAATTGAACAAAAGAGGTAGACTTACTTCTCCAATTTGTGGAGGACGAGGAAGGCAGATCCAAATGCTCGTCTCCCAATCTGCATGATCGCCTTGTACGCTTCCATTTTCACGTTGACGTCGTTGTTCTCCGACTCCATGAGAGCGATTTCAGTCCTCAACTTTGAGGGTTTCATCTCCAATTGTAAATCTGCAACTTCTTATGAAGGAATCAAAGCTCCGTTCGAGCTAAAACCTCGCGCTCCTACCAGGCTCGCTACCGAACGATTGGGAGTGTGAAGATCAAAAGCTCTCTTATAGCGAAGACATAGAGCTCAAAAGGTGAAGAGAGCGAGAGAGGGAAGAGGGAAGGAGGAAAGCATTGCTTGCATCTGTAGATTCACAGAAATGGACTAACTCTCTGTCTCTCTCTTTAATTTAAAATATATATATTGGTTTGGTTCAGGTGATTCGAATAGGCAGTTCCACTAAGAATTGGATCGGTACTCGTGGGAACTGTCAAAAACCAATCGATTCGATTCAGTTTGGACGGTTTTTGATCCGATCCTATTCTTTTGCACGCCCCTATGCCGCATCACCGAATGTGAGTTGGAATGAAGTCGGAGCGATCCCCGCATCTTAGGTTCCAATAATTCAAGAGAATCTTTCTAATACTCAAATGGGCAAACCAAAAAATTGAGGGCAGGGCCAACTGGCCAAGTGGAACCCCTAAGATTTGACGATTTCCTTCCCAAATCAATGAAGCTTAGACAAACAATCTCCCAAGTGGTCCGTCAATAAGACCAGGTTCACATCACAACTTTATTAACTCTTTTGACCCCGTCAACTTCACTTTTGTACGAAAAAAGCCCCTTCGTGTCCCGCATTTGGCATTCCACCCCTGCCCCCAAATCAAATCGAGGAGACGTTAACTTGGACGACCATGGCAAAGAACCCCATCACCTTTAACTAAACAACATGAAAATCTGCTGTTTTTTTTGTTTTGCTTTTTTAAAGCACGGGGTGCCGGGGCCGGGGTAATCAGCTAATCTTCATCACAATCCGATCCACACATATCGAAAAGAATACTCGTACTCTTGAAGTACGTCCGTCCGACATTGCCTTAAGGGCTTATTTCAACTGATATTGCCGAGGCCCGGACGTAGAATGTGACGCATTCATATCGACGCATTCATGTTTCGAAGGAACGGGAGGGAGACGATCGGGATTGTGCCAATTTACTCTATTCGATTTGCTGTGAGGGAGAGGAAGAGATTGAGCGATTGAGAGATTCATAGAGTTTAATCACTCAATTAATTACTTGTGATTTTAGTCTCTAAATTATTGTTAAATGATGAGATAAGTTTCTCAAATCACTTCTTGGAAATTTCTGATCAAGTCACCGTCCAAAGCAAACACCCGACCCCATCACAAGCGACCATCAGGTTTCGACACGTGGCACTTTCAAATCTGGAAAAAAATATCTAAGGGTCAGTCACATCTGCCACGTCACTCACCTCCCATTGTTTTTGTCCTTTTGTTTCTTGTTTTTTTTTTTCGGGTCACTCGATGGACGACACATACTGCATGAACTCCACGTCATTCTCGAGCCCCGCCATCGTGTCCGGCGCCAGCATCACCTCGAGATCGACGGACCCGCCGCCCTCCCGCCCGGGGAACGCCGAGATCTTGCCGTCGAACTTGTTCGCCCTGCCGCTCCTCACGGCCAACGGGCGCCCCCACCCGAAGTCGTTCTCGTACATGGGGAACCTCGGCGAGCTCCCCATCGTGATCGACGCGCCGTCGAAGTTGCCCAGCGGGAACAGCCGCGGCTCCCTCTCCCAGCCCTCAACGCCCCGCCGCACCGTGGCGTCGCCGTGCGCGACGACGTTCCGGTGCAACAGCCCCGCGCACCACCCCAGGTCCCGGGACAGCAGCTCCGCGGCGGAGGCGACGGTCGGGATGCTCTGGATCGCGTTGCCGAAGTAGTACGGCTCCAGCCGCGGCTCGAGCCGGTGGCGGCAGTTGACGGCCATCCGGAACGTCGCCGTCTTGGACGGGGCCAGTTTCCTCGCGCGCGTGACGCTCCGCCATAGCTGCCCGCACAGCGACTGGAAGGACGATATCTCCGTCGGCGCCCTGGCGTTCGGAGATGGCGATACCTTCCCGTTCCCGGCCCTCAAGCCGTCGTGGCTCTGCTTCCCCATGATCTCGGCCACCGCCGGGGAGACGCCAGCGCTGTTGGCTACTGACTTCATCTTCAGGATCGCGGCTCGGCTGAAGTGGAAGATCCGCTCGCGCAGCGGCTCGTCCTGGGAGAACGTCGCGGCCGGGCCGCCGGCGGGGAGGCGGAGGACCGCCGACGGCGAGACGAACACGTTGTCGCGGCGGAAATCTGGGGAGTTCGATGGGCGCTTCGAGCCCCGGGCTGCCTCGGCGAACGTGTTGAAGAAGTGCCAGAATGAGGTGCCGTCAGTGACGGCGTGGTTGACAGTGCAGCCGACGAAGACGCCGTCGGCCAGCTCGGTGACCTGGACGGCGAGCAGCGGGAGGAAGTGGCCGTTGTAGCTGACGGTCCGGTCAAAGGCGAAGAATTGCTTGACGCAATCCGGGACGTCCTTGTCGGGGGAGAGGACGCCGCGGACGGTGAGGTGCTTGGCCTTGGCCTCGATGAAGTCGACTCCGGCGTCGTTGCAGAGAATGTGGACATGGCCGAGAGGGTCAGTCGAGAGGCGGCCGGCGAGGGCGGGGAAGTGGGAGAGGGTGAGGGAGAGAGCCCGCTTGAGGAGGAGGGCGAGGTCGGAGAAGGTGAGGAGAGGGGGGTCGGAGAGGAGGACACCCTTTTGGATGTAGTGGCAAGAGAGCATCGGGAGGTCGGAGACGGAGAGCTTCAGCGAGTCGGCGGCGGCCGCAGCGGCGGCGGAGGGGTAGACGGTGGATTTGGAGGTGATGGTGAGGGATGAGGAAGAGGCTGGCATTTTGGTGATTTTGGGGGGGGGCGGCGGGGGGAGTGGCGGCAGTTGATTTAGTTATTGGTGGTTGTGTGTTGGGATTTGGTCGGAGGGAGAAGGGGACGTTGTGGCGGCTTATATAGGAGGATGGCCAAGGTTGGAGGGGGTGTTGGGTTCATGCATTTGGAGCATTAGTTTCGTTTCGAGTTATTATTGCATGGACGGGATGTATGCGCGTTCGATGCATGTCGGTGTTTTAGGTCACGTGAATCTCAAGTGATCTAAATCATGAATACTAAATCCATGTGGTTTCTAATAGTACGATTCTATTTGACACACTGTGTCATCGAAAGATAATTTAACAAAAAGATGTGATCAAGCCAATAATAATTCGATTTGGTCAATTGGGTCGGCAACATAGTGGCAAAACCCTTATGCACGTCTCCTAGGCATAGAACATTCACGAGAGTTGCGATAGTATATATACTCAATAATGCATGGTTCGTACTACCTTGTGAGTGTGAAAGACATTATGTCCTTGGCAAAGTAGTAAGACGCTTGAACCTAAAAGTAAATGCGTCATGATCTCGATATTATTTATTTTCACTATCCAAAGAAATCATTTTGAGTTTGAACAACATCTAGATCCTGACAGTGAATGCTTTTGTCTTCTTCATGAAATGAAACTTATTTATGTATTTTATCCCACTCAGAAGTATGTGTAAAAAGATTCTTCAGTAAGTTGTAATAAACCTGGTAAATAAAGCTCCGAAGACACATGTTGTCTCGAAGACAAGGATTTTCTAGCCTGCTCGGTACTTTCAATCGTATGTATGTGTATGTAAATGAGATTAAGGTAAGCATCAATTGCTAAAAATACACCAAGATACTTTCCTGAGTACTATGAAAGGTAGAGGATCCAGGACCCCATGTTGTTTATAATGCCGGTTTTTTTTTACTTTCTTTTGGCATTTTCGCCGAAGATAAAGCGTTATAATGAGAGAAAGAGAGAGGATTTGGGACACGTGGAAAATTAAGAGATAAGGATAAAACAAGGGTCATCGTCAAAGAATATTAGATTTCGTTAGACTCCTATGTTTTGTCCTTTTAGGTTTCACTGTTGTACTTTTGCGTTGTGCTTGCTTTTGATTAACACATTGTGCATTGTATGTGGAAGATAAAGAGGAGAAAGGCTATCGACGCTAGGGGTCAAATCATGCATATAATACTCCCAATCAATCCGGAAATGGAACGACATCCATTTGCATTGTGGACTAATCACTCTACTTCTACCTAATAACATATACAGGCATGATTGGGCACTCATGTAGTAAGGTTGTCCATGAAATAAGACATGACGGGTCGGAAATCCATCAGTGCATGCTTAAGATGACCTGACTCGTTTCACGTCGATAGAGCTTCTTAAAAGAGTACTTAAGACGGTGACCATTTGGACATGGCGGATTGTAATTATGCAGTTTGAGGCATGATGGTTCGATGGTATTAGAATAGCACACCAACCGGAAGCGTGTGAGTGGAGTGGACACGAGACAAAGTGTTACGTTAGGAGAGTCGCCTTTGAAAAACTAGCTTAGAGGTGCTAGGCTATCGGCCGGCATTGACGAGGGCGTTCGTGGTAGAAGTGAGAAAGTATATATTACTGAAAATGACTTGTGACTTGAATCATAAGCAGCACGCCTCATTCTCAACTATCAAGTCACCACCAAGAGCACTATTTCTCGAGAGCTTGAACCAGATGAAATGAACTTATTTGTTACAAAAATATTTTATTAGATTTTTATAATGATAATTGATCAATAAAACTTCTGTTTCAAAACTCATCAATCAAAGGAATATTTTTCGACACTTATTTTCTTGAGTAACTATTGCACGCACTGTCAGTTTTTTTTTTTTTTTGGTTGAACACGCACTACCAGTTTAAGACCCTCAAAATAAAGCGCGAGTAATACCCTTTTACATAAGGTTTTCTTTATGTCGACAGTGTATGCTTTAATTTTCGCAATTCCTTTTTATGCGCACGAGAACTTTTAAAGACCTCTGTCCCTTAATTCATAATTTCCAATCAACGCCAGAAATACTTATTGCAAGTTGGATGTTCACATAATGGATTGTTTTCACCAATAAAAGAAAACCTAAATTGTGAGGATGCCAATTCAGTTTCAACTTTCCAATTTTGCCATCTGAGTCCTAAATCTTTGGCAAAATTGAATAGTTCAGGGCCGAATTAGCATTCATACAATAGGTTCATGACTGATTGGGTGGTTTTCCCGTGCCTCACATCATTCCACAATCCAAAATTTCAAATCTTGCATATTGACGTTTGATTAGTACGTGAGAGACATGGGTCGACTCCAAGATGACTATGAATATTTTCATAATTCGATTTTTAACTTTTCAATTTTGCTAATTGAGTCCTCAACTTTTGGCAAAATCAAAAAATTCAGGACCGAATTGGCCATATAATAGGTTCAGGACTGATCGGGTGATTTTTCCGTGCCTCTCATCATTCCATGATCCAAACTTTTCAAAGTCTTGCACATACTTATTGTTGATTAGCACGTGAGAGACATGAATGGACTCCAAGACGACGACCATGAACCTCTCCACAGTCATCAACAGAAGCAAAACTATTGCGATGTGTTAGTGAGAATTCACGAGGACCAGAAGATTCTGATCTTGATTCAGGGTTCGTGAAACACACCCTGATGGATTTCATCACTTCATTTGACCCGCTTTGCTTTAAGTCGACAGAACACATCGGACGATCGGGACGAGACAGAAGAACATCTTCATCCTGTTCATGTCTTTTGCTTGGGGTATAAGGAATCGTTTGGTGGAGACTGTTGACTACGTCTCGAAAGGTTGAAAAGCCAAAGCGCGACGACTTTGTTTGACCGTCGCGAAAAACGCGCTGTCATGTTAAACGTGAATCCCTTCCCCCTTTCTTCTTTTCAAGAAAAGTAAAGAGAAATGATTAAATGAAGGTTCAAATAATCCAACGAGTTACAATACCATTACTTCGGCAACGCTTTTTCTTGTTAGAGAGAAAGAGAGTGGTGCTCCAAGAATGTTTTATCTCTATAATCTCGGCTTTATGCACCGTCCTCGTTTATCTTAAATATATATATCCGTCCTAATCATCATTAGATGGCTTTAGCGACGGGAAAAGAGGAGACCTAATCGTGCCCGCTTGTACTTTTATGTTCGCTCTCCTCTCATGATTTGTTCTTTCCCCTTCCTCTTTCCCTACTCTCCATTGCTTAAAGTTCATGCCAAGTCAAGATCCTGGGGCGGGCTATAGCTAATTAAGTAAAGTGAAGATCGGAGGGAATAGAAGTGTAAGTGGGTTTATTGGCAGAAGCCCCACTCGAACACGAAATATGGGTAGGAAATTTATAGAGCCTGGCGCGTTGGTTTTAAAAGGATTTAACATTAAGAGCCGTTAAACCCAGTCATGAATCATTCAGCTCGTTCATGCGCATTCGACACGGAACTTTAGCTTGGTGTGGGTTTGAGTAGGAATGATCAGTTTTAGGATAGGTAGATTTCAGATCAAGAACTTGAAACCTATCCTGTCAGTCGTTTCTCAGTTTTTAGAATCAGGAACCAAACCGATCGACCTTGAAACCGGTCAATTTTATTTTACATCTTTTTTCTGCAGGCCAAGTGGTGACAGAGGCGCCTTATGCTAATGAAGTTTTTGATTATGAAAGTTCGGGACTCAAAATAAGTTGTACAAACTTGTGCAGAACCTCGGAAAAGTACTCGCGACAAACAAAGATCATGTGGCATTGAAATAGCAGATTATTTTGTCACATGTAAGAACTCTTTTCTAACTTCCTCGACACCAGAATTACACATAGACTCGTGATAATCGTGTCATATTGCAGCCACATAGGACAAGAACAAGCCAAGAACCTTACAGTTCCTTCACCAACCTCAGGAATCGGTAATGCGAAAGCAATCACCTAGAATAGAATCGATAAAGACAGAAACCAACTTCACAGGAAGCTTCGCCTCACTCTGGTCCTACGTCCTTACTGTTTGTTCCTTCATCCCACGCATGAATATCTTGGAAAATCTAATCAAAGCGCAGTGACAATGTGAGAAAAGAGAGAGGCCGAGCAAGTTAAAAGAGACTCAACGTAAGTTTTGATTTTAAACCGGTCATTGGGTAAGGTCGGTTCCCAGCTAGAACCGATTGGCTCAAGGCATAAAATCGGGAACCCAACCAGTCGAGACCAGTTCTCGAATTTTTTACCCAGGACTAGAATCGGTCCTCGTGTGAACTGTCTTGGAACTGTTCGGGTAAGGCCGGTTCGATTTAGTTCTCGGTCTAATTAGGTCCGGCTGCTGATCCCTAGGTTTGATTGAACGTTATGTGGACCAAGGTAAAGTCGACTATGTATGGATTTATTAGCGAATGAAATGGCATTTAAGGACACTATATATGAGATAATAGGTTGGCACATGATAATTGTGACCGAAAAATTGAAACTCACCAAGGAATCGGCCTTCTTAAATGACTGCTATTAAAGGAAACTCTAAGCGACCTGGATAACACTTTTAAAAAAATAAAAGACCAATAGACAACCGCACACATGTTAATCTCGACCTCATTTAATAGAATTACTATGTCGTCTTAGGATAGAAGAGAGATATTTGAAATATAACGCAAATTTTTTTTCAGAAACTATATATATGTGTGCACGTGTGCGCATCTTGGGCCCTAGGGTAAGATGGATGACGATTGTCCTCATCTCATTATAGATATTTCCCATTTTAATGTCTTATTATATAGGGGTATTTGTTTCGAGGAAAGTTTCTTAACAAAAAAAAATGATTTCATTTCAAGAAAAATATTCTCCCATTTTAGATTAAGGTATTCATTTTTTTAATTTTAAACATGAATGTTTTCTTTGATCGAAAATAATTTATCATTGACTCATTATCTTCAGCAAAATAAATGCGTCAAAGTCCAGAAAAATCAATTCGCGAAAAATTCTTTCACTTAAATGAAATCACCCATAGATTGGATGCATTTGTTCATACCAATGTCCGAAATGCTTTTCAATTCGATGAATCTCAAAATGGTCCTTAAAAGAAAATTCTTTGGAGGGCTTCTAGAGTGAGGAGGGAGAGAGAGAGAGAGAGAGAGAGACAGCTAGTATAATTTGGAGACATTTGTATTTGGGTAGGAGGCTGATGTACGAGACAATGACGCTATCAATATGTAATTACAAGCTGTTGGGGAAAAGAATACTTAAGTACTTTGACTAACCTACAAAGGTACAATGAATTGATGTCACAAAATTAGACTGCTCTTCGTCTTGCTACTAGGGCATCAAATCTAGTCAGATAGAACATATCTAGCTTGATGAATAAGGCCTAGGATAGTGACATGCTGAGTAGTGACTCTTTGTTGTTTTCCTAGGTAAAGTGATTGGTAACGCTGTCGGCTCGCCATTGGCGTTTTTTAGTAGTGCAATTCATCAGCACTCCATCTTGACTTTCTAAAACTACCAAAAAAAAGAAATACTAATATACAATGATTTGTAAAAAGTTTTTGTTAACGAGGCACTCGAGATATTTGTGCATAAAACTTTTATTAGCGAAACACTCGATTTTCATGATAATAATTATGCATCCTGCGAAAACAATGGTGGATTGAAAATTTTTATATTCCGTTATTTGATTATTTAACAAATGCTTTTAGGGCAAATTTTTTTAGCAAAACCCTATTATTAATATTTTAAATTCATGTTATCAATCCAAATTGATGTCGCATTTACAAATTATACGGCTTGTATTTGAGTCACTTGTTAACATAATTATTAATTAGTAAATATTTGATTTTCATAATATTGACTTTGCATATCATGAGAACAATAGTGAATTAACAATTGTCATACTTCCTTATTTGATTACTTAACAAGTGCACTTCAGATTTTGTTCTAAAACAGAACCCTATAATTGGTATCTAATAATAGGGCTCGTGCAGAATAAAAATTGCACGTCTCTTTATAATATTTTCTTTGTAATCATTAGTTTTGTCTGCATTACGTATAAATTGTGTCTCTATAGTATTGTCTTTTTACCTATTTATAGTAAGATGGTAGTAGTGCACTTGTCCACGATCTTCTCATTAATGATGATATCCACGAATAGTGGATGAAATGAATGAGTCAAACAGAAGTCTTTCGTTCATGTACCAACCTTTACAGATGTCCATAATTCAATGCCTTGTGTCATTCTTGGGACTTTTTTTTTGTTGTTAACATCATGCCGTTTGATTATGGATGTTTAAGTTTTTTTTTTTGGGTAAGAATGGATGTTTAAGTTTGGCTCTTCTTTTGTTTAATTTTTTTAAATTTCAACATTTTCAGAGTGACATTTTTAGCACGAAATATTCATATGAGCATTACCATTTTAAAGCCTCCTTTAAGTATTTTCATATATTTATATTCTTTTAGTCATTTTTATTGGAGAAAACTCAATTGTCGCCAAGTAGAATGGCTTCTAAGCCCATCGAAATAGTCCTCTGAGACCATGCTAATAATTTGTCGTGTGTGCACCCAGAATGAAGAAATTAACTCTTATTTAATTGCATGAATGAATCAGATATGCACTCAAAATAAGTGAAATGAAATGGGGGAGGGACGATCGGCATAGCTACTCCACTCTTCTAAAACGTTCTTATAATTATTTTATCGAGGGTCAATACTTCACGTGCCTAGAGTCTAAGACTCTCATGCATATGCAAGATCACTCTTCTTGATATATATATATACACACACACGATAGATCCTTTCACATACCTCCTTATTTTTCAAATTTTTCCGCTCTTTTTCTGAATATTTTTCCCATGCTTATTGATTAAAAGCGTTGACATGAAGAAATTACCCATTTTCATTGGGTCACTGCTAGATTTTCCATTGAATTACAATCACTTTGCAGGCTTTATTTTTTTCCTGGTTGAAGGGGTTTAAGGACTGAGATTCAACAATTTCGAATAATATTTGATTTCTTTCCCTTTTCTTAATGGGTACTTTTCTTTGTTTATTTAGAAAAAAAAAACTAGGGAAAAGAGGGACAACAAGCAATATTTTGGAATAATATTTGATTTCTTGAAAGTGGATGATGGCGGCTCTGAATTCATAATATTATCTAGATTTGGCGTCGTTGTCGATCTTTGCTCGAAAGAGAGTGAAGAGAGCAAACTAAAGCTCTTTTTCGAAGCACATTACTACTCATTTTTTTAGAAACAACTGTTGAATAGAAAGCTAGGAAAATGTAGGGATACGTATACAAAAGGCCCCATTTCATGTATTTTAAAGAAAAAAGTTAGGACCTGCTTTCCTTCAAAAAGAGAATACTTTATACATTAAGCTTTTCATTCTTGCATTTTTTTTAATAAACATTTGGTAGACATTCCTAACCCGGGTTAGATTTGCTGATATTTATTCTCAGCCAATAAAAGAAAAAGAAAAAGTAATCATTATCCTTCATTTAACATGAAATTTACGCATTTTAGATTTTCTTGGATCATTATAGTTAGGGGGTCCGGACCGCATATACCTATCACTAGTCTGATTTTCGTTTAAATTCGGAGGTTTTCGAATCCATGTCTCATTTTAACACCCCAACAACTGAATGAATTCATGCTAATAAACTACAACTGATGTGATCGATGAACTCGATGAACTTGCCTTGGATAGAGTCTAAGTCTGGCTGGAGATTTAGGGGATTAGATAGTCGAACTTGATCTGCGAATCAAATCCGAATTCGAAGGAACCCGAAACCCGTGCGATCCCCAAGTTATCATCAGTCCGCTTGACTCTATAAAGGAAAGAATCTCGTGACTCACAGGTGTGTTGAGTTTGGACGACGGAGATGGCTAACCAACATCAAGAAGCACTCCTTTGAGGGGAAAAAACTGGAGAGATACCTGACTAACAGGTGTTCTTGGACTGTTCTCTTCGTCATTTTCGTGGATTATTTCTATCTAAAGCAAACATCGGATCCTTATAAACGTCGCATAATTTACATGTGAGCCAGTCATTATTTAACATGAGATAAAAGTTTAATCCTTTCAACGTGGGAATTTCACAAACGGTACAGCATAGTAGCCATGCTTTAGTTTCTCTCTCATGAATTACTTTTATTCATGCTAACCCGTGGAAGTTCAAACCGTCCTTGGTTTGTTCGAAGCCTCCCCTCATATGATTAATTAAGGGAGCCAAGGACGGCTGAAGAACTAAATTGGTAAATTATCAAAATATTTAGAACTAAATTGACATAATTGAAAAGTTTAGAACTGAATTAACCGTTGCATAATAGATTTAGGATTTTTTGGACAATTTTCCCTCCTTTTTAATTGTCCTTTATAAAATCACTCATTTCGTTTGGAGTCCTAACTATTTGCTTTGCAAGAACTCACGGATCATCTCTTCACTGAATTCGCATTTTGTTGAGGTATTTTTATCGCAGCATGTTAACAAAAGATCATTGTAGATTTGGAGTTTTTTTTTTTACAATTGAACATAAACAATTTTGACCAAAAAAAACATAAAAAAATAATTTTAGTGCATTATAGATATAATATTGGATTTCATGAATAAGCATCTTTACACATTTAGAGCATTTGCATCTTTAGTTGCCATTTTTACATATCATGAATTAGGAAAGACATATGACATATATAATGCATATTGGATTTAAGACATATTTCCCATAAATAAAAACTCAATATAGGATCACGCACATCTTTGCATGTTTGCGACATATTAGGTAGCTTTTATATACTTTTTCATGCATGAGTTTTAGGAAAATAGGTATTTAAATTATATACTTGCATCTCACATCATATAATCCTTGTTCATTCATACGCTAGTTTGTTTTAGGGAATGTCCATGCATGAAAGACACCCGTTCAAAATATTTTGAATATTCAAGATTAGGATTTATATTTAATCCCTTTAATTGTTCGCATTCCTTTTTAGGGCCTTATAAGTAAAGCTTATATCGAGTTGATTTTTTTAATTTGCTGGTTTATATTCATTTATTTATCCCATCTAGAATGCTTGCTTGTTTTTTCTTCAATGATCTTTGGTGTTAAACAATACGTGAACCCACTGATGCAGCTTAAGATAAAAAAGAATCGAGAACCGCATGGAAATGTTTTTCCTGAAGAGGAAAATGTACTGATTAACACGTGTTAAAATTTCTAATGTAACTGAATTTTCGAATCGGCCTTGTAAAGTTTAGAGGTGTGCATGGTCCGGGTGGGCGGTTCCCACTCTAGAACCGGGAACTGCCCACTAAGGACCGGTTCCAAAAAATTAGAACCGGGAACTGTCCATTGGTTCCATGGAACTAGTTCCACCAAGCTTCACACGTCGGCATTGTAATATGCAACAAAGAATTACGCAACGGAAAAAAATGATTCTAGAATAATTAAAATTACACATCATCAATATGTTCATACTACAATGGTTTTTATTGGTTTGGGGTGATTGATGCAGTGCAGCATCATTTCTGTGGTATTGAACAGTATCTACTTGTGGCCTTGTTTATGCAGATATTAAAGTGAACAGGAAGATTTGAAAGACCTATGAGTAAATAAAGTTAAATGAGAAAAGAGAGAGATAGACAACTCCCTTACCATTATGTCAAAGCTTTTCTATATGTTATTATCCCACCTTTGCCAATTACTATCAAGAAAGCATGGGCTTTTGCTTACTAGGTCTAGGCGTCGATTAAGAAGAGTGAGAGAGTGAGAGTACTGAGCAAGTTTCACATTTAGGGATATAGGATTTTTCTTTCTTTTTTTAAATTAAAAATTAAATTAAACATATATTATATTACCAGTCTGGTACAGGTGGGCAGGTGGACAATTCCACACTTAGAACCGGGAACCGAGAACCGGACCGGTACCCACTGGTTCCAATAAATTGGAACTGGGAATCGGACCGGTTCCCTTAGGAACCACCGGTTCTGGGCCGGTCTGGTCCGGTTTTGGGTGGTCCGGGCGATTCCCGATTCTTTTGCACACCCCTAATAAAGGTCAGTGGCTACTCCATAACAAGGCTCAAGCAATGGTAGGGCTTGGGAGAGTCTATGTAAAGCGAAAGCGCTATCTCTCGAGAAGATTATTGACGCCTACTTAGCAATATATTAAACACCCTCGAGGTCCGTCTTGGTAGGGTCACAATAGAATGTAATCGAGCTGTAATATTTTAATTTTAGGTCTAAACTTGTGTAGAAAAGTTAAATTGAGCCTTAAATATATCGATTAATGCAATAAAGTTTTGAATTTTTACTGAAAAAAAGTAATAGGATCTTAAGTATTTCAATTGGTGCAACAAAATCCTGAATATAAATATAATCAAGTCCTACATATATGTCGGAAGAGTTTAATTAATATTGTCATGTCGGCAATTTCGGTGTACTTTTTTTTTTATAATGAAAAAGGGTTTCTAACTTAATTGTATCGAAAGAGTTCAATTGATTATTGTCATGTCGCCAATTTTGGTGTACTTTTTATGAAAAAAGGTTTCTAACGTAATTGTATCGAAAGGTTTAAGATTCAGGATCGCGTATTGTAAATAAGTTTTACAATTTTAGTGAACTTTGCCAAAAGTAGTTGTTGTATATTTTGCCCTCAATTGAAGTTTGGACATAAAAGTTAGAAGCCTCGGTGTCTCACCAACGGTTCATCCCTTTTATTAGCTAAAAATTTAGTCTAAATTTCAAGAACATAAATTTAAGATATTTAAATTCATTTAAAATATATAAACATATACAAAATTGAAAACGATCTTAAATTTATTTTTGTTCTTCCAAGTTTTAGGGAGTTCAATGTATTTGTAACAAGAATACCTTAATGCAAGGCAGCAGATGCAATAATCAATTATAAAAGTGCAAATTCAATTCCAAGTGTTTCAACCAAAAATAAAATAAAATTCCAAGTGTAAACAGTTTCTGCTCAATTCAAAAGCGAAAACTCTACAACCAGATAAGTCCCAAAAAACACATTTAAAACCTTTTTCAGAAATAATGCTTTTGTCCCCATTATATCATATTATAATTGTTTATGGGGGTGATAAAACTGTTTATATTCCTTTTTTCCCTGATATAAAATATAAGTATGGGTATCCATTTTGCATCATTTGTAATCCTCAGCTTGGCCATAGGAGTAGGACTTTTAGGAGACAAAAGAAAATGCCAACCAAAAACAGCTGTATCACAATTTATTGACCTTGGTTAATTAAAAATTGATTAAACGTGCGGTTGGGCTATGACCACTTAAATAATTGGAATACTAATCATTATTGGTCCAGGTGCATGAATGCAATGATTTGAGGTTTGGCCAATTCTAGTTTATATATTGTCGGTCCTAAGTGGCAATACTGTATATATATATATATCCACAAACAGTTTTTAGAAAAATTGACATCTCCGGCTTAAAAGGAAAAATAGAACATGCAGCATCAGGTAAAGAAAATTTTACACAAGACCAGTAATCAAATCGTTAAATTATGGGTGGACAAGGTAGACCGCGGATTTTTTTTGGCCAAAAATTTGGATCTTAATTGATAACTCGATTTAAGAACTGAAAATAAAAATAGCATGCAGTTGGTATGATAGAGTATTTGATCAATTGGGTTAGAGGTAAATATGTAATGAAGTCAATAACGTGAGGTGCTGAGTAAGGAAGACATAGCTTTTCTATCTTAAAAAAAAAAAAATACCATGGTCATTTCAATGTTATTAGTTTATTTTGTGAAAAATGAATGATTGAAAAAATATTTTCCTAAAAATGATCGTTTATATCACTTACAAAAATTAATGATGCGAAAAATACTTTCATCATTTATGAAAATATTTAAATATAAATTATTATCGATAATAAAAACGTTATTTATTAACTAATTATGTCAGGTTATGGGAATCATTTTTTCAAATCATTAAAAATAAATGGAGCCAGTGTCCTCATGAGAATTAGCAATCATATCCATACTTATTACATATTTTATGAGAAGATTTTAAAAAAAAAAAAATTCAGCTATCACCAAACCACCTTTAATCATCAATTTTGGGGAAAATTCCAAATCAGTACCCGAAGTAAGGCCAAATTCTCAAAAAAGGGTTCAAAGTGGATATAGTGTCAAATAAGGACCTGAAGTGCCCAATCAGTCTCAAATAGGGGCCCAAAGTGCTCAATTAGTCTCAAAATAGGATCTGAGTTCCCCGACCGGTCAAATGCTTACCGGCCGGCGAGCACGTTACTGTTCCAGCGACTGGAAGAAGGATAGTTTCATCTTTTTTCTTTTTTTTTTCTTTTTCTGTTTTTTACTTTTCCTTTTCCTTTTCTGTTTTTTTTTTTTCTCTTTTCCCTCCCTCCGTCGGGCGATCTCCGCCTGAGGCCGGCAACCTCCGCCGGCCCCGGCTATGGCCGACGGAGGGAGGGAAAAGAGAAAAAAAATCAGAAAAGGAAAAGGAAAAGGAAAATAAAAAAACAGAAAAGGGAAAAAAAGAAAAAAACGAAACTATCCTTCTTCCAGTCGCCGAAACAGTAATGTGCTCGTCGGCCGGCGAATCTAGACCCTTGTTTGAGACTAATTGGATACTTCGAACTCCTATTTAAGATTGATTAAGCACTTCGGATCTTTATTTAGGGAAAAAACCACCAAAAACCCCAAACTTTGTCACCTGTGATACATTTACCCCGAACTTTTTTTTGTGACATAATAAACCCCAAACTTTGTTATTTGTAACACATTTACCCCAATGCATTTAGTCGATGGGCATTTTTGTCTTTTTTGCTTTTTCTTTTTTTCTTCCTTTCCGGCGAGGGCCCCCCTCGTCGGCGTCGGGCGAACGAGGGCGGCCCTCGCCTGATCCAGCGAGGGCGACCCTCGCCGACCGCCCTCGCCCGGCGTCGGCGAGGGCGACCCTCGCCCGACGCCGGCGAGGGTAGCCCTCGCCAGATCAGGCGAGGGCCGCCCTCGCTCGACGCCGGCAAGGGAGGCCCTCGCCCGACGCCGGCGAGGGCCGCCCTCGCCGGAAAGGACAAAAAAAGGAAAAAAAAAGAAAAAGCAAAAAAGACGAAAATGCCCATGGACTAAATGCATTGGGGTAAATGTGTCACAAATAGTAAAGTTTGGGGTTTTTGGTGTCACAAAAAAAGTTCGGGATAAATGTGTTACAGGTGACAAAGTTTGAAATTTTTGGTGATTTTTTCCCCTTTATTTAATATTATGTTCACTTTGAATTTTTTTTAAAAATTTGGCTCCACTTTAAATATTGATTTGGAATTTTCCCTCAATTTTGGATGCATGTCACTTGCAAGAGCTAATGAAATCTTGCTCTTCCGACCGTACTAAGATTTGATGGGACGGTCTCTGTTCTCCTCGCACATAGGATGGACACGAATGGTCCTCCACGCCATCATTTTGCCTGGGCTTTATAGTTGTGTCGAGTGCGCATGATGGGTTGAAATCTCCCGTTTCAACGGAAATATATATTAGCGTAACACTATATCCATTCAAAACTCTTTATCGCAATTTGTTCCTGCACCCGATTAATATCTATCGCATCACTTAGTATTCTTAATCAAGTAGCAATATTCTCGAAATAATTACCCCCATCAGTCCTGTAACTATTGTACTAATGCCGATTCAGTTCTAAACTTTTCATTTTTACAAATTTAATCATAAATCTTTACATGAAATTTCAATATAATCCTTCCGGTCAATTTTTGCAGGAAACAGCTGACGTGGTGGTCCAGTCATTGCCAGTTGTCCTTCGTGGCACATCGCCACGTCGACGATTTCTGGCGAAAATTAGCCGAAAGGACAATGTTGGAATTTTATATAAAGGTTTATAACTAAATTTGCAAAATTATAAAGTTTAAGACTGAATTGACATTCGTACAATAAGTGTAGGGCTGATTGGACAATTTTTCCAATTTTTCTCTAAGTATCATGTAGACTCATCTTACCTAATGTCATATATCGGAATATTGCAAGGTATACACAGATCCTTCCAATTGTAAAATAACCGTCACGGGACGATGTATATTCGTTAACTTTTTTCACTTCGGTGGAAGTAACTTGTCATAGACATGTTTCTTGTAGTCATTGGAAATAATCTCAATTTGAATTTGAAAAGGACATTGCCTCTTGGCCATATATCATTGTTCTTGTACGTTGAAGATGTTGTTTGGTCCTTTTTTCAGCACCTTCTTGTTCATTTGATAACTTATCCATTGATTATCGAACGAGTTTAATCCACCTCGTCTCTCTACTTGTAGCGAATTAGGAGTAAAAAATTAGAGTATGGATGCAACATATGAGAAGAGGATTTCCAAAGTAGCCAACTGCTTTTCTAGTATGGGTTCGTTTGTTCGAAAGAAAACCGTTTTGGGGAAATTATTTTCCGACTTTTCGGTGTTTGAATGATGAAAAATTAATCGATTTATGAAAAACGTTTTTTATGGATTAAAACAAGTTTAGATTGAGAGAAACAACTTCTCCTTCTTGCAAGAAGAAAATCACTTTCCCTAAACCACCAAACAAATGAAAACTAACAATTTTCCTCAAAAATGACTTTCATAAAAAATATTTTATTTTATTATGAAATTTTTAGTGAAACAAACACATCCTACGTATCGAATTGGGTACTAATTGCCATGGTATGCTTTTTCCAAATTTTGCGATTTCTTTCACATAGAAATCGAATTGGGTACTAATTACCATGGTATGCTTTTTCCAAATTTTGCGATTTCTTTCACATAGAAATTATTACAAGTACGTAGAAATTTTCTTCCTTTGGAACCCTACACTTCACAATGTCCCTCGTTTTGGACAATTTTGAACAAAACTAGCTTTTGCTCTCTTAGAATTGAAATAGTCGTTTCTAGTTTTTTGTCCGCAGTTCTTGACTTTACCAACAAATTTTGTGAAATCTTTTCATTATCGAAGTTAGAACGAGTATATGCCTTGTCATATATTGTTTATATATATATTTTACCGAGTTTCACTTATTTGGCAATCCCAAATAGAAGGAGCACGTTCGAGTGATCCTGATACATGTTAACCCAATTCACACACCAAAAAATTAGGCAGGGCTTGCGTAAAGCCTATCTCATTCGACCACACAGACGAATTGAGTGCATCGGGGGGTCAGTCACGAACGGAAAAGCATGAGGAATTGGGGCGCGACCCGACACAGCTGAATTGGCATTTGGGTTAACGACAAGAACTGCAAGTGTATCGGTTGGATTGGAATCTTTTCGTTCTGTCAAGCTGGTTATGATTAGATTCAGCGACCCTGTAAAAGTTCCAACTTCATCATGCTAACTGAATAAAGCACGCCTTTCACCAAAGAACTGGTCGTCCTGGGCCAAGAAGCCAAATAGCTTTCGAAGAGTGCTCTCTCTCGGGTTAAAAAAACAAGCCACGACCACACAAGAAAGCCATGAGAGAGAGAGAGAGAGAGAGAGAGAGAGAGAGAGAGAGAGAGAGAGAGAGCAACAGAACATGGCTAAAAAGAGCCAACTGTTCCTTAGCTAGGGTTTGATCACTAGTGATGGGGTTTTGGATCGATGTTTCACTTGCATTGAACCAGAAGTGGGTGTCAAGCACATGCTCCATGCTTCTCATTCATTTGCTTTTCTAGTTCCTTATTCTACTTCATTGTACGTGTTGACCTCTCTCTCTCTCTCTCTCTCTCTCTCTCTCTCTCTCTGTGTCTCTGTCTCTGTCTCTTGTTGATGGTGGAAACATGTTCAGTAGTTAGTCAACCTTAGTGCTGTTATGCGAGCAGTGAGTGGTGAACCCATTAAAGAGTGATCAGATCAGGCAAGAAAGTGTCGTTGCTTTTGATTATGCCACTCATCACCACTCGTGCCTAAATCCCTGGCCAATCGAATAAAAGTTCAATGATAGGAGCAATAAATTCGCTGGTCAAAACTCGTGCATGATGATATGTTGCGACAGAGAGCTCGTTGGAAAATTATAGGGTAGATTCAGTTCATTGAACTTGCTGGATCAAGGATAATTGTTCAAAATCTCCTGAATTTTGACGATGTTGTATTGTAGCCCCCAAATTTTTTAAAGGCTCGATATTACCATAATGAATTCGTGACATCGTTGTATAGTAGTCCCCGACTTTAAAAAGTTATAGATTACCCTCTCGAACTTTGTTTTGTGTTGTAATCGCTGGAAGTATACTTCTAACGACTAATTTGCCTTTGGATGTCAGAAGTGTACTTCGAACGACCAAATACTACAACTTAGTCGCTAAAAGATCGACAAAACGGAGTCTAACGAAATTATTATTCTCTATAGATCCTTTGGCGACTCACTCTTGTGTTTTGGTCGCAAGAAGTAGGTCTCCAGTGACCAAAGCAGTTTTGTCGCTCGAGACCCATTCTCAATCACTACAAGCCCTAATTTGCCTCATTCGAACTCACCCACACCCATATTACTTCTATCTACTCAGAGTCACGTGTCAAGGATCAAAGGTTTTTAGGGCACAACAAACCAAGCAGGTGGCCAAGATGACCCAGCAAGCCTTAAAACTTCTAAGGGTTTAGGATTTCCATACACTATAGAATATTTCTAGGGGTATTATGGATTTGTATTTTAGAGGATTGTTGTAATTAATAGGGGTGGATGATTTATGGGTTGACGTCAACCATGACCATCTGCGAGATAGAACTCGTGAGCGAAGGCCGAGAGTCGAGAAGCCTGTGGCCTAGTCGAGGGCAACGCCACGACCTTTGGAGAGGCCAAAGGAGGAGTTGGTGGCGTCCAAGCCAACTCAAGAAGGGATGTCCGCTTTTTTCCGAAAACAAGGGACATGTCGAGCAACACGGAGTTGGCCAAGCCGAGGGAGGAATCGCTTATGGAATGAGCTGGGGTTCAAGAGCTGTGCAGATCATGAAGTCAAGAAAAGAAAGACTCAATCACATGGGATAAAATAGAATCACCAACCTCCAAGGGAGTCGACGATTTAAGGGAAGGATTCGACCGGGCAAGTGAAGGACTCTGAATTGAGATCGCCAAGGGTGTTGCTTAATTGGGTGGGGCAAAATATAAATTACTAGAGGTTTTCAAGGTACAATAGGTCATATGGAGGTGGCTAAGATGACCAAGCAAGCCTTGAAGTTTCTAAGGGTCTAGTGTTTTCATAAGCACTCTAAAATATTCCTAGGGGTATTATGGGACTCATGTGTATAAATAAGTATCTCGTTTCCCTCATTTATATCATCCCATATTCAACATGATAAGAAGTAATAAAGCATTCTCTCCCCAAACACTCTTTTCTCTAGAGTTTCTCTCTATGTTCCAGGTGGGCAAGTGAGAAAAAAGTATCGAAAAAGTCTTAAACCTATTGCAACTGAACCAATTCAGTTTTAAACCTTTCAATTGTGCCAATTTAGTAATAAACCTTTTTTTACATTTTACCAATTGAGTCAATCCGATCAATTTTGATTCGAAATCGTTGACGTGAATGCCGACCATTCTACGTGGAGCTGACATGAATATTTTTTAAAAAAAATTGAATTTTTTTTTATAGCTTTTTATATTTTTTCTTTTTTGTTTTTTTCTTTCCTCTTTTTTCCTTTCATTATGGTCGGCGAGGGCCAGCAAGCCTTTGCTGTCTGTAGGCGATGTTGTCTTTGCCCAAATCTGGTGAGGGCCTAAGTGAGAGCCGTGACCCTTGCCGGCCAAATGAAAGGAAAAAAAAATAAAGAAAGAAATAATAGAAAATTTAATTTTTTTAAATTGTAAAAATTGACCATGTTAGCACTAGTCGTGCCACGTAGAATGGCCGGCGTCCACGTCAGGGATTTTTTGCTAAAATTGGCCGGAAGGACTCAATTGACAAATTGCGAAAATGTCTAGAACTGAATTGGTACAATCGCAATAGGTTTAGAACTTTTCTAGTATTTTTCCCACCATGTGAGAGAGTGAGGAATAGTTCGAAGGGAAGGTTGTTGAGCTTAGGCAATTATAGTAGAGTGAACGAGTCATTTGGAGTCTTTAAGTGCCGCACAGTTACAATCTCAAGTTTTGGCCCGTCACACACGAACGTTTGTCACCAGCAAGCTCTCTCTCTCTCCACGTTCACCCGCAAACCACCTTCCAGCCACCTTCCTCCTCTGTCGACATCCATCGTTGCTGGCAAGCCCTAGTCAGCAGATTCCATGGTGACGTTGAGATATTGGCGGCCGTGGAAGCGTCGCCAAGAGCCAAAAACAAGAAAACAAAGGATGAGCAGAGCGTTAGGAAAAGAAAGGGAGGTGGTGAGGACGCGATGGCGACAGGTTGTGGCATGGCTTGACATGTGATAGTGACCGGGACAGAATGCCGTAATGGCGATTTCACTGGCAGGGACGATGGGGGAGGGTTGGTGGTCAAGCATGAGGTGATCGAGCTGGTAAGAGGAGGAAGAGAAAAGGGATATGTGGATAGGGGTTTTGTGGGATTTGAATAAGGTCTAATGAGATATAGAGTTGGGTAGACATGTGTCGTAACAGGAGAAACACCATATTGGCTTACATTAACGATAGATTTGCATCTGTAATTTCATATCTTGTTCCTGTAATCACGTTGGAGTATTTGTACAATAAGATCGCAGATAAGAACTTATTCCGTACTGAAGGCAGTTACGTAAGAAATGATTCTTTTTATTCCTCGTGGGAACCGATTCGAGCATTTGAAGGCGTTTAGTAACTACCAAAATTTCTATTCCCGAAATAGTAAAAGAACAGAAATGCGTTTGGTAACAGCATAAAATTTTTTTATTATTAATAATATTTTAATATTTCTTTCTTTTCTTTTTTTCTTCTCCTCCTTCTTGGCCATGGTCGGTAAAAATTTTTCTTATAAATAATTTTTTTATTAATAATATTTTTAAAAATATTTTACTAAAAAAATGAAAATATTTTTTTCTTTTTTTTTCGCCATGGCCTGGTCGCTGGCCATGGCCGGTAAAATATTTTTTTTATAAATATTTTTTATTAATAATATTTTTAAAAATATTTTACTAAAAAAATGAAAATATTTTTTTCTTTTTTTTTCGCCATGGCCTGGTCGCTGGCCATGGCCGGTAAAATATTTTTTTTATAAATATTTTTTATTAATAATATTTTAATAAAAAATATTTTTATTGAAATTATTTTTTAAAATTTTTTTTTACCATGGCCTGGTCGCTGGTCATGGCCGGTAAAATATTTTTTTATAAATAATTTTTTATTAATAATATTTTTTATAAAAATATTTTTTTTATTTTTTTCGCCATGGCCTGGTTACTAGCCATGTCCGGTAAATTTTTTTTATTATTAATATATTTTTATTTTTTTTCTCCATGGCCTGGTCGCTGGCCATGGCCGGTAAATTTTTTTTTATAAATTATAATTTTTTTATTTTTTTCGCCATGGCCTGGTCGCTGGCCATGACCGGTAAATTTTTTTTATTAATAATATTTTAATCTCACCAGATAGGGCAAGGGTAGCCCTCACGCCGGACATTAGAAGCTATATTAAAAACCAAGAAAAAGAAGAAGAAAAAAAAACCTGATTCTCATTTTTGTTTAGAATCAAGAAGTCGCTTTTTTTTTATTCTTGATTCTCGTTCAAAGCGATTCAGGCACAAATTTGCAAGAATTTGTGCCCAATCAATAAATTAAACAAACGGATTTCTATTCCCAAACTGATTCTGGGAACAAAAGAACAGAATCAAATACTATTTGGCAAGTTGCCATGCGCAGCCTAAAAGGCGAATCTTTTAATTGACGGGAAAAAAGTAATTATTATGAAAATCAGAGTCTTATTAAGTGGAAAAGAACATACAATGAATCACATTGTTGCCTCTTGAGAGTGAGGCCGGTTAATGCAACGACTCTTTCCCACTTGAGAGTGATGCCCATAATATCTGAACCCGTTATAGTTGCAACTTGGGAGAGCTAAACTTCTTTGGGCCTCAAGAAGAGTAAAATAACAGAAGAAGCCCAACTAGAAATTAGAATATGTTTCAAGACCCTGCCATGAGAATGATCTTGTGATTTTATAAGAAAGAACGCCGCATCCATTAGATGACTTTAGTTTTCTATGTAAAAATTTGAAGAAACCGTGGTAATGCGTGGGGAAAATGGTCGCCAAATGGGGTGCAAAAATAGTTCCTAGTAGGGTCAGCTATAAAGGTTAAAGGCCTGGATTTGATCGGTTCACGAGATTTGCAAAGTGTTATGTGGATTTCCAGGTAATCGGGTCTATGTGCCGGTGTCCGTGGATTATTGAAAAGAATTAGAGAATAATAAGAGTATAAAGATTCAGGCACGATAAGGAGAAATCGAACGAGAAACAAAAATGTTTCACACAAGAAAAAATCTATGGACGCACTAGCCCAGCAGAGGGATCCTACAATATTGGTCAGCATGGATCATTGAGGATTGAGCAACAGCTTATGCCCTATGTTTTTTGCCCAACTATGATTGTTTACTTATGCCAAGGAAGGCTGCCTAAATAGGTAAGCCCGAGTGAGGGTGAGCACTGGCTAGGCAGGCCGGGCCTCAATGTTTTTGGCCCAGCCCGACTTTAAATGTCTCGCGTCGAAGTAGACCGGGTTGGCTCAGGCCTAGCCAGAATATTTTTTTAGTTGTTTTCTTAAAAAAATAAAAAATAAGATCATTGTTATATTTTCGGTTTCAAAAAATAGCTTTTCTATATAGTTGTTTTTTAACTAATTTATGAGTCTAATAAAGTGTTTCCAGTATAAATGATGTAAATTTCATTTTTTTATTTTTTAAATTTTATCTTAAAAATAGTCTGGGCCATTTCAGGAGTGAGCGTCTCTGTATTGAAGGCCTGGACCTGCCCGAAATCTCGACTCGGGCCTATTCATGCTGCTCCGTTTAGGGCTTTCGGACTTTTTTGCTCAACCCTAAGTCCCAAGGCCTGTCACATAGCGCACTAACCTCCCGGAGGAGGTAAGATGCAAACCAAATATGAGTGAGTTTTCCTACATAGGGCAGTATACACTTGAATCTTGATGAAATTGGAAACCAAATTCATGTTTGTGCTAGTTTCGTTTTTGAATCAATATAAATCTAATTCGATATAAACCAAATCCGTGCTGGTCCTATATAGATAAATCGGCCGATTCGTGATTGATCTAACTGCCTAAACTTTAGAGTATTAGAGGTTAAAGGCTAGAAAAAAAAAATCAATGTGCGAACTTGTTCTCCAAAAATCACCGATGCGTGACATCTCTTTGCCCTTTTTCTTGCTTTGAGTATGAAGGAAAAAAATACCAGTATCTTGATAAATTCTATGGAAGGCTCAAGAGAAAACTAGAATAATATGATTAATTTGAGGGGTAGTTTGGGATTGATGAGCAAGGGCTTTCAAGTCGTTTACTTGTTTGTTTAGCTTGAAAAAGATAGCTATTCAAAGCATCAGGAAAGGGTACGAAGCAATTGGGTAAACTCTCAAGTACTAATTTAGAAAAAATTTCCAGAGCCTCAAGATCTCAAAAGAGACAGCATTCTGTAAATCCTCTCCTCAGAAGTCATTCCTTTTTCAGAAATGGAAAATCCTTGACACCAACAAACAAAATTCCATGACAAGGAATAGCACCGAAAGTACACAACCCAACACACTAAGCACTCACATCAACAGCACTAATTAGTGCTCTTGTTTGGTATTTCCCAGCAGCCACTTTTCACCAAATACCTTTTATAAGAATGTAACCCACTGAGATTTTCCATTTTCTTTTGTTTGAAATTGCCATGGTCTGGACCTTCTTGTTGGCCAGAAGCATACCACTTCCTCCAATTCTCAAATTTTTCCTTTTAGTCTTGGCATGTATCTAAAGCCCTTACCTGAGATTACTGTCAGATTTCTGGGGTCCAACCCGAGAGCTTCACCTAATCACCAACCTTTTCTTTTTCCTCCTTTCCTTATGTTCATATTTAATTCAAATTGCTAATGCATGGAACAAAAATTTACAAAAGGAGAATAATAAAATCAAGAAAATGTTGAAGAGAGATTGGAGAGGAAATGAAGCCATGTAGAGGGTGATTGATTCTTGGGTGGGTAGATTCTACATAAAAAATCTAAAAACCTAGCTTGTCAAAGGCATAATGGTAAACGTACTGATGAATTTTCTAAACTTCCATGATTCAAAACCAATTTCCCACACATATATATTTTTCTTAAACGAAATAAAAAACAAAAGTGCTAAAAAACGGCTCTACTCGTGAAAGGCTAGCTCTCGAGCATAACCAACGATTTACCATATAAAATTAGAAACCAAACCAGTCAAGGTTGATTTTCACTTTTTTACCCAGGAATCTATCCAATTTTCATGTGAATCAGTTTGGAACCGATCGAGTAAAGGCTAGTTCCTTTCAGTTCCCCAAGTGAACCTGCCCCATTGCTTACTCTTAGAACCACGAGTTGTAGGACATGGAAATCAGGTTGGTGGTCCTAAAGAAACTCAAGGAAAAGATCATTAAAATTTAAGTATAAAGTAGACAAAAGTGCTGTTGCTGATGCAACTTGCAGAGAAAAAGCTGCTCCATTGTGAGAAGGAAAAGTGGACATTTTTGTCATTCACCGGAAAAGAAAAATTTAAAGTTGATGAAATTTTTTTTTCTTTTCCAAAAATTTGTTCATGTTTGATGGAAAATTGGTTGTGTAAGTGGGTGGGGACCAGAAATAATTTTGTGCGAACAAATGGTGGGGCACCATCCTTTTCAACTAAGTTTGCTAAATGCTAGCAATAATCTTAGTGCCAAACAATCGCTACAATGAAGATTGGTAGAAAGGCCGGATTAGAGCCAGATTTAGAAAGTGAAATTGGTACTTCTCTAAGGAGTACAATTCAGTTCATTTCCCTTGAGATTGGAGAATCAATTAGAATATCATCTCATAAAGCAATTTTCACACTAATTTTAAGCATTTGCTCGAGATTTATTGCTTAAAATTTCTTTTCCACTTAATGATTTTTATAATGTTTTTTGAGGAAGAAGGACCCAATCAAGTTACAAGTCAAAATTTTCATGTTTTATATTAGGTACATATATTAAAGGAAGAAGATAAAAGCTTCTAAATAGAATCGTATGAATAATAACAAAAATGACTCAACAAATTCTTTTAGTGGGCTTCTAATATTGAATAGAGATGTCTACTAAATTTCGATTTAGGTAAGCTCAATTCACATAATTTTTTTTTAATCATGTATATTTTATGTGATGTGAAATACCTTTGAGTGAATAATGCACGCAATTCATGATGGTGCAATCAGTAATACACATTTCCCTTCTTTTTTTTCCAAAACAAGGAGGGGAATTTATCCTGATTGGCCTATGGGAAGTCTCACTCTATTCTGCACATAATACTGTTCAGAGCCAGAGTAGTCCCATTGGCCATCAGGCAATCAACATAGCAGCACCGGGATTTAGAGAACCAAGACAAGACATTATTATAAGCATGTCATGTGGTCCTCTTTACCTTTTCTAATGATTATTGCTCAGATGACCAACCCAAAAGAGCTTGCACAAAAAGGTCCAGGTCACCCACGACTCTCTGCCACCTTTGACATTATAAATTATTTTCCCGGTTCTCAATAAAAATCAGTGGAATAAGCAGGTAAACATTGAAGGGTGGAAACTAGTGACTTTTTCACATTATAACAGCAACTCCTGTCCCATGAAAATGGTATAGTTTTAATAATGTTGGGAGCAATCAATTACTAATCAATCGAATTTTGTTGACAAGGAGTTTTTTTGTGCCCAATTCAAGAGAATTTATGATTTTAGTCTCTCGTATTGTATGATCAACGTAATAAAAATCAGAATACTGTCTTCTCGAGTAAAAGTATTGCATGAACTCTTTTAATCAGACATTTCTATTCATTTCGGTTCATACTTTACTTGATTTATGAGATTAAATGAAGTAGTACACATTCGAAACTTATGCACGAGGAAAGTGTGATTCCATGTCATCGGAATAGAAAAGGTCAACGCGTTTCATTTTAAGTTCGGCTTAGTACTTGATGATCTTATTGTGAAAGTGTAAATCCATCATAAACCAGATGGATGGCGAGCTTAAGCTCAGGTGAAAGACCAAGAAAATTACCATTTTCTGAGAAAGGAAAAGAAGAGAAGCAGTTTTGAGATTTTGTTTTAAGATTGTTCGCTAAAGCTGTCGGTTTTTCACATAATATCGAATTGAACATGTGGTGTAACTTCACATCAAATTCTTCTTTTGCCTCTAGCTAAAAAAGGAAAGCAGTAAGGGTGCTACTTTAGCTAGCAGCATTAGCCAAAAGTAATCAGAATCAATGTGGTGTAAATGGAGACCGATTTCATTTAATCATCTGCATCCTACGGTCTGTATCGAAATCTTCCATGGATTGGTGAATCTTTCCGAAAAGAGCTTTAAAAAAATCTAGCTTTTACCTTGAGAATTTTGGTTGTTGAGCACGTACAAAAAGTTCAATAGCTGGCACGACGGACAAACTCATTTTGTGAGCGACGCTGGTTACCTTCAAGACTCAAGCCCGATATGGATAAACACAAATCGCAATGTTTGCGGAAATAAGCATCCGGTGACATTCAAGTCGGTTTAGAATCTGGACATCAGATGGCAATGCGAACTAAATGCTGTCTTTGACATTCTCCCCTCCGTATGACCTAAACCTTAAGATCTTCTCATCAACTGAATTCACACATAAATCCCTAAAAGAGACAGCACTTTTGGATTAATGATCTGGTGTTGCTGAATGATCCCAAAGGTCCATTAACCTTCACAAATTTTGCAAAATCCCACTGAGGCACTTTCACTGATAGTGCATAGGTTGCATCTGGAAATAAGGGTCGAACTGGGCACCGTGAAGTTCCTCCATGAGGAATCTCTGCTCGTGCAACTTATTCCCATAAGAAGAAATCCCGCGAAACTGTCCAAAGGCAGCATCGACGCCTACTTGGTCATATGCTGTCGCCAACCCTCCATTTGATCGGTTGTTCCAGCACAAGAGATCTTTGCTCATCTCTTGGATCTTCGGATGATGATCATGCGGCTGTGCTTGCAGCGGTAGCTTCGTGATCGTGGAAGAATTGTCAGGTGAGGCAGGTTGCCTTTTGACTGGCGAAGGTGGGTCACTCTCTGGGAGAAGAACCGTCGTGATGTTGTGAATGCTGGATCTCTGCTTGTCCTTGCCTCCCGTAAGCTGGCTGATGAAGTGTTTTTGGGCATGAATGGCGACCTGAGTCGGAGTCCTAGTAATCACGAAGTAGCGCGAGATGTTCCTCCAATCCCCTTTCCCGTACTTCTTAAGACCCATAAAAAATTTCCTGCAGGATCATCACCAGATGCAACATCACAAACCGCACTTACATTTAGTGCTCGAAATATACATTTGGACATTAAAGATTTGAGTAAATCAGAACTTTGTGTATGTCAACTGTACAATCTTAAAATATTTTACAGGTTTCATGCTAATATCCAGCTGCAGCAGACTTCACAGCATTTCAGATCATCTATCTGAAGAGGTTTAACCCGACAGGCGACAATGCATTCGGAATAACCCCAAGGGGTTCAAATCATATGCATTTACATTCTTGCAAAGTTGGAAAAAGATGCAGACTCACAAATTAAGTAAAAGAGCATGATTCTGCGGCTAGAATTCCAGGTGAGGTAGTCCAAAACAAGCAACAGCACCAAAATTTCAGACTTTCTGGCTAATTCCAGACCTTGATTCAACAATTAACAAAGCATATATTTCAATTCAAGAGAAGGCTCAACAATTACCTGTGCTCTTCTTCAGTCCACGGAACACCTTTCTTTCTCTCCTGATCAGAGGGTTTTGCCGAAGTGCCTCTCTTTCCAAGAGTACTGTCTAATTGCTTCAACCCATCACAACCATTGTTACTATTGATCCACTCTGATGAGAAGGAGTTGCTCCCATATCCTGGAATTGGAAAAATCCTGGCTTCGATATCACTCACATCTTCCTTTGATATCCTATACTGCTTCGTCACATCGCCCACCGTCTTCCCGGGGATTAAAGCGGCCACTTTCACCCACCTATCCAGTGCGTCTTTATCGTCCACACAAGAAAGCCATGACCAAAACAGAGACAGAGAGCAACAGAACATGGCTAAGAAGAGCCAACTGGTCCACCGGTTGTTTGATGTGCGAACAAGGTGACCCGTTCCTTAGCTAGGGTTTAATCATTAGTGATGGGGTTCTGGATCGATGTTTCACTTGCATTGAACCGGAAGTGGGTCTCAAGCACATCCTTCATTTGCTTTTCTAATTCCTTATTCTACTTCATTGTTACGTGTTGACCCCACACACACACACACACACACACACACTCTCTCTCTCTCTCTCTCTCTCTCTCTCACCTTCGGCCAAATAGGTATGTCATTTCTTAGTTGAAGTAGATCATTCTTAATATTAATTAACGAAGTTTAAATTAGATAATATGATCCAAATCAAGATATCTAGAAAATTAAAACGTGAATAAGAAAATTAATGTCCGTTCTAAATATTGATAAATTCAAAAATAATTTGAATCTACGAAATTTATTGGTAAATAATACCAGATGTTAGGAAAATTTCGATTTAGTACAATTTAAAACTCGACAATCATTAAACATAAAATTCGAAGAATGTCTGCCCCCATTTACAACTAAGATGGCGGTAAATTAATTAACATCATTCTAATTATCAACATATACATCAACATTTATCAATTTAATTTCAACATATGGGACTCAAGACAATTACGGTTGCGGAAAATTATCCTTTGCATTCTCCGTATCTTGCAAGATTGATGATTCACTGAGATTTTCACGTGTCAACACAAATTATAAGCTAAATAATACTTAGCTTTGTAACCTAATCATTATTATTGGACATGAAAAATTTCGGATGTCATAACTTATGCTGAGGAAGGCTGCCTGAATAGGGCTAGGCAGGCCGGGCCTCAATGTTTTTGGCCCGGCCCAAATTTAAATGGTTTGCGTCGAAGTACAACGGGCTAGCTCGGGCCTAGCCTGAATGTTTTTTTTTTTTGGTTTTTTTCTTGAAAATTAAAATAAATTTGTTGTTATATTTTTGGTTTCAAAAATCGCTTTTCTATATTTATGTTTTATAATTGATTTATGTGTCTAATAAAGTGTTTCCAGTATAAATGATGTAAATTTCATTATTTTATTTTTAAAATATTATCTTAAAAAATTGTTTGGGCCATTTCAGGAGTGAGCATCTCTATCTTGAAGGCTCGGACCTGCTCGAAATCCTAGCTCGGGCATATTTGGCTGCTTCGTTTAGGGCTTTCGAGCTTTCGGACTTTTTTGCTCACCCCTGAGCCCAAGGCCTGTGAGATGTGCACTAACCTCCTAGAGGAGGTAAGATTCAAACAAAATCTGAGTGAGTGTTCCTATATAGTATACACTTGAATCTTCATGAATTGGAAACCAAATTTGTGTTTGTGCTGGTTTCGTTTCTGAATCAATATAAATCTAATTCGATATAAACCAAATCCATGTTTGTCCTCCATAGATAGATTGACCGCTTCGTGATTGATGTAACTACTTAACTTCAAAGTATTAGAGGTTAACGGCTAGAAAAGAAAAATCATAATGTGAACTTGTTCTAAAAATCACCGATGCATGACAACTCTTTGCCCTTTTTCTTACTTTGAGAATGAAGGAAAAAAACGAATATCTTGATAAATTCTATGGAAGGCTCAAGAAAAAACTAGAACAATATGATTAATTTGAGGGGTAGTTTGGGATCCATCAGCAACGCCTTTCAAGTCGATTGCTTGTTTGTTTAGCTGAAAAAGATAGCTATTCAAAGCATCGGGGAAAGGTACTATGCAATTAGGTAAACTCTCAAGTACTAATTTAGAAAAAATTTGTAGAGCTTCAAAATCTGAGTTCAAATAGACAGCATTCTACGAATCCTCTCATCAAAAGTTATTTCTTTTTCAGAAAAGGAAAAACTTTTGACACCAACAAACAAAATCCCATGACAAAGAATATCACCTAAAGTACACAACCCAACACGCTAAGCACTCACATCAAATCCCATCACAGCATTAATCAGTGCTCTTGTTTGGTATTTCCCAACAGCCACTTTTCACAAAATACCTTTTATAAGTATGTAGCCCACTGAGATTTTCCATTTTCTTTTGTCTGAAAATGCCATGGTTTGGAGCTTCTTATTGGCCAGAAGCATGCCACTTCCTGCAATTCTCAATTCTGTTTTTTCCTTTTACTCTTGGCATGGATCTAAAGCCCTCACCTGAGATTGCTGTCAGATTTCTGGGGTCCAACCCGAGTGCAACCTTTTCTTATTCCTCTTTTCCTTCTGTTTTTATTTAATTCAAATTGCTAATGCACGGAACAAAAAATTTTTAAAAAAAGGAGAATAATAAAATCAAGAAAATGTTGAAGAGAGATTGGAGGGGATATGGAGCCATGTAGGGGGTGATTGGTTCTCAAGTGAGTAGATTTCACATAAAGAATTTGAAACCTACCCCATCAGAGGCATAATTGTTAAAGCATTGATGAATTTTCTAGACTTCCCCGATTCGAAACTAATTTCCCACACGCGCGCGCGCGCGCACACACACACATATTTTTTTTTTTCTTAAAGGAAGCAAAAAACAAAAGAGCTAAAAAACGGCTCTACTCGAGAAAGGCTAGCTCTCGAGGAGAACCAACGATTTACCTTATAAAATCAGAAACCGAACTGGTCAAGGTCGATTCCCACTATTTTTACCCAGGAACCTATTCGGTTTTTGTGTGAATCGGTTTGGAATCGATTAAGTAAGGCTGGTTCCTTTCGCTTCCCCAAGTGAGCTGACCCAATTGCTTACCCTTGGAACCACGAGTTATAGGTAGAGGTGTCAAAATGGGTTAATGAACCAATTTTTAACCCATTTTTTATAAAATGGGTCAGAAATGGGTTGGCCTATTATTAATAAATGGATTGTTATGGGTTTGAGCTATAAACCTCAATCAAATATGGGTCAAATAGGGTTTTAAATGGGTCTACACTTTTGCCCAACCCAACCCCCACTCTACCTGCAAATCCTCCTCTATTCCGCTTCCACCGCCGCCCTAAGTCCACTGCTCCTCCCCCTCTTTTTCTTCCACTTCGTCCTCCTCTTCCACAGTGGCAGCTGCCTTCCTCGCTGTCGTCGCCTCCCTCTCCGGCTGCAACTGTTGGTGCCCGTCTCCATCCCCTTCTACCTCTAACAAAGAAGCCATTCGAACCATTATCTTGAAACTAGTCAATTTTTTTTCGCTCATGATAGGAATGTTCGACTCATCTGATCGGTGGTTTTGTATTTTAACTGAGCTTGATATGAATTTGGAAAGGGATTTGTTAATCATCTTGTAGATTTAATTAAGGTCCCCTCTTCTTTGCATCCTTGGCTAATGCTTCTTCGGAGGAGAGTTCAGCCCTCAGCCTCAGTCGAAAGGCGAAAAACAGAACGGCACAAGCACAACAAAAAAGATCTTTGTAGATAGCCGCAACTCATCAAGGGGCATGTCTGTGGTGGTTGTGGACGTGAATACCATCATCAAGGGCAGTGAAAAGCTTTGAGGCCTCGCTGACAGGTTTGTCTCCGTCCCCAAGGTCATGAATGAGGTCCACAATGCCGTCTCTCGCTGCCGCCTCGAGTTTGTGCCATTCACCGTCAAGACCATGGAACCATTGAGCTAAATTTTCATTTGTCCTTTTGTATTATGGAAGTTGTCACACCTCGAAAATAACTAGAAAATGGGGATGACACGGCCGTCCTTCCACACGAAGGACGCAGCCTCAACAATAATCAACAACCTGTTATCAGCATATATATATCAAACCACATATATATCAGATAAACCAACGAGTTGGTTATAACATCAGAGTTTTTATGATCCACCAAAAGAACATGTACATTAAGAACTCAGCCAACCTGACGAACTATCAACAACCTTATATACAACTCCCAAAAATCATACTCAAAATCTAACTCCCAAAGGTCCCTGCTATAGCACTCTCGTATTAACGGCCGCTAGCCGAGGAACCTGAAAAGATTGGGAAAGAGAGGGATGAGCAATCACAGCTCAGTGAATAATACAAATCTTCTAAGGAGATCGAGCAATCACTATGCATGTGTATAAAGCAATACCAGAACTTCATAAGCCAAACTCAAGGTTTAAAATACATATAGAATTACATAAGAGTTGTTTCATTTCATCAAAATTTTGTACAAGTCACAAATACATATTTAAATTCACCATCACTATTCAAACTATCTATGGTCAAATCTTTTGATCAATCTCTATAAAAGCCACGTCAATGGTCCATTCCATTGACTAATCTATTGCTCAATTACTACTATGGTCACGACACAATGCTTGGTGACAAGGCGACCAAGATTCCCCCCTTGGCAAGTTCTCCATCTATAAAGCTGGTGGCTCGACTCAGAAAGATATCCTAAACAGGTATACATACCCCGAAACCCCTACCCGGGTTCATAGTCATATTGAGCATCAAACAATCATCATCCAATATCAGAAATCCAATCCATAATACATTTCACAAACCAAACAAATAACTTTCTCGCAACACGGCTCATCCGCCAGAAATATATTTCGTAGAGCATTTCTTAAATCATTTCCAAACTCATTTCATAAACTAGTTCGTAACGCGATACACATATGTATCCTTTTACAATACATTTCCAAAAATGATTCCCAAATCATTCTCAAATACTAAAAAGTAGTAAATACTCGATCCCGATTTATGCAACAAAATGCTCTTTTAAGTTATATATATATATATATCAAATCATAATTTCTTTGAGACATGGTTTTTATAAAACCAAAGAAGAGATAGTACCACTCACTTGGGAATACCCGAAACCAACAACACGCAGCTAAATGAGTTGATGATCTCGTAATCCTAACAATTAAACGAGAATCGACGTCAAACCAAGCAAAATACTACGATAACTACGCAATGGCTATAGTAAGCTTAAACGCTAACAAAATAACACTTACGCGCTAACAAAACTCACAACCAAAGCGGCTATTCAAAATTATCCGTAATGCGGAACTTAATCGTGAAACCTGATCGCTCCGTAATTCTCTCCATCGTACTCCGATCCTAGCAAACTTATAGTCAAAAGAAAGCTCATTCAGAGTATTACAAAAGCCCCAGCTTGGCCGCCCCAAAATTGAGCCGAAAACCTATGAAATATGGCCTGAAGGTTGCCGGACGTGTACTATTCACCTAACGCGGAAAACTTCAAAAATTCGTTTCGGGCAAACGGTAAATCCAAATCGAGATCCGTATAATCTCACAGCTCCACGACACCCTAAACTACTAATTCTATACATATGCGCAGCTCAACGACTCAAAAATCGGACTTCACAGCTTGAATTTCCCAAAATTTCGAATTTAAACCCTAAATCAGAAAACTTTTTCGATCGGACGAATGAGGGGCGCGAGTGCTTACCGGGCGTTGCAATACAAAGTTGATCCGAATTGGCGAGGCTCCCGTGACGTGAGCCTTTCCCCTTTCTTCTTCTTCCTTTTCTTTCTCTCTTTTCTTTCCTCTCTTTTCTCTGTTTTCAACAGTTCATGCTCTTGGTTAAAAAGGAAGAGCCGAGCGTCCACTGTTGCTGCTTTTTGACTTTTTGACCCTTTTTTTTTACACAAATATTACATTCATCCCTCCTTAAAAGAAATTTCGTCCTCGAAATTTGAATTTACCTCAACTTTCAAACAAGTGAGGGTACTTGCGTCTTGCCTCCTCCTCAAGCTCCCAAGTGGCCTCTCTCTCAGTGTGGTTCAGCCATTGTATCTTTACATGAGGAATGGTCCGCCGTCGCAACACCTGATCCTTCCTATCGACGATGCGAATAGGCTGCTCCTCATATGTCAAGTTCTCCCTTAATCTCAATGGTGTAAAGTCTAGTACGTGTTCAGGATTTGGGACATATCTCCACAACAAAGAGACATGGAACACATTATGAACACTTGACAGTGCCGGTGGCAAAGCCAGTTTGTAAATGACTTCACCAATCTTCTCTAAGATCAAGAATGATCCCACGTATCTTGGACTTAACTTCCTACGTGTGTCAAATCTCATAACACCCTTCGTAGGTGAAACTTTTAGGAGTACATGATCCCCCATGCTAAATTTTACCTTACGTTTTTTAAGATATGCATAACTTTTCTGACAACTTTTAGCCATTTTAAGATATTCCCGAACCAACATAACTTTCTCTTCTGACTGTTGAATGAACTCGGGGCCGATTAGTCTTTTCTCACCAATATCATCCCAACAAATAGGGCTTATGCATTTTCGGCCATACAAAGTTTCAAAAGATGCCATCTTAATGCTGGAATGATAGCTGTTGTTATAAGAATATTCTGCCAAATGTAGATGTACATCCCAAGAACCTCCAAAGTCAATGGCGTAGGATCTCAACATATCCTCTAATGTCTGGATCGTTTTCTCTGACTGCCCATCTGTTTGCGAGTGAAAAGATGTACCCAAGTTGAGTTTAGTACCCAATGCTCATTGTAGACTCCTCCAAAAGTTAGATACAAATTTGGGATCCCTGTCAGAAACGATGTTTCCTGGAACTCCATGAAGCTTCACTATCTCATTAACATATCGTTTTGGGGGGAAGAACAGCATCGGTGCCAAAACTTGTGTACGGAGGCCACTTTGGTGCCAAAACTTTCAATCGGATCACTTAAGTGCTAAAAGTTGTGAAAAACGATCACTTAAGTGCCACTTCGCCGGAAATCCAACGTGGCATTTTTTTTATTAATTTCTCAAGCTGATGTGGCTCGCTGGAGGCCGATGTGGCTCGCCGGAAGCTGATGTGGCATTTCTTTTCTTCTTTTTTTCCTTTTCTTTCTTTTTTCCTTTTTTTTCTTTTTTTTTTCTTTTTTTTCTTCTTATTTCCGATGGCCGGCATCCGGCCACCGGCCACCGGCCATGGCTAGCCTCTCCTGGCCTCGCCTTCCTCCGGGCGAGGCCCGGCGAGGCCGCCGTGGCCTCGGCGAGGGCTGGCCTCGCCGGATCTGGCGAGGCGAGCCCTCGCGGGGCTCGCCCGCCCGGGCGAGGGTCGAGGTCGCTGGGCGGGGCGAGCCCGGAGAGAGGCTCGCCTCGCCGGCGAGGCCAGGCGAGGTAGCCATTGCCTCGCCCTCGCCGGGGCTCGCCCCGCCCGGGCGACCTCGAACCTCGACCCTCGCCGGGTAGGGGCGGAGCCCCGCGAGGGCTCGCCTCGCCAGATCCGGCGAGGCCGGCCCTCGCCGAGGCCACGGCTGCCTCGTCGGGCCTCGCCTTCCTCCGGCGAGGCCCGGCGAGGCGGCCGTGGCCTCGGCGAGGGCCGGCCTCGCCGGATCTGGCGAGGCGAGCCTCGCCGGGCTCGCCCCGCCGGCGACCTCGACCCTCACTTGGGCGGGCGAGCCCCGGTGAGGCTCGCCTCGCCAGATCCGGCGAGGCCGGCCTCGCCGAGGCCACGGCGGCCTTGCCGGGCCTCGCCCGGAGGAAGGCGATGCCGGCGAGGCCGGCCATGGCCGATGGCCGGACGCCGGCCATGGCCGATGGCCGGACGCCGGCCATGGCCGATGGCCGGACGCCGGCCATGGCCGATGGCCGGACGCCGGCCATCGGAAATAAGAAGAAAGAAAAGAAAAAAAAGAAAAGAAAGAAGAAAATTAGAAAAAAATATTTCAAAAATTGAATTATACACATGGAAATGTCGCGTGTCATTAAAATTTAAATATAAAAGCCACGTATTAAATTTGATCGGAATTTCTCGCCGTTGGCACTTAAGTGATCGTTTTTTCTCCGATTTGGCACTTAAGTGATCGCCGGCGTAAACTTTTGGCACTTAAGTGATCCAAATGAAAGTTTTGGCACCAAAGTGGCCTCCGTACACAAGTTTTGGCACCAATGTTGTTCTTCCCCCTATCGTTTTGCCATGTCTTCCATTGAAAGGCTGAATCGATATGACAAAAAGTGTGCGGACATAGTCAATCTATCAACAATCACTCATATAGCATTCTTACGGCTTGGCATTCTCGGTAGACCAACTACGAAGTCTGTGGTGATACGCTCTCACTTCCATTTAGGTAGCTCTAGAGGGTGTAACTGTCCACCTGGTTTCTGGTGCTCAATTTTTACTTGCTGGCAAACCAGGCATTGGTCGACAAATTTGACAACATCCTTCTTCATGTTGACCCACCAAAAGTTCTCTGTCAAGTCCCTATACATTTTAGTGCTTCCAGGATAAATTGAGAATCTAGTGTTGTGAGCTTCTTGCAATATCTCCTTTTTTAGTTTTGAATCATTGGGAACACATAGACGACCACGAAACTTCAAGGATCCATCTACGTGTATACTGAAGTCTGCTTGTCCTCCAGCTTCACGCCTTCTTTGAATTTCTGCAATTGGGGATCTTTATTCTGTTTAGTTTTAATTCTGTCAATCAATGTCGGTTGTACTCGAAGATTAGCTAACCGAGCACCAAGTTGATGCATTAATACCTCCAAGTCCAACTTCCCCATGTCTTCAAGAATAGGCTTTTGAGAAGTAAGTAAAGTTGTCATATTTCCTAAAGACTTATTACTCAAGGCATCCGCTACCACATTAGCCTTTCCTGGATGGTAATTAATAGACAGGTTATAATCCTTCAACAGTTCTAACCATCTTCTTTGCCTCATGTTTAGCTCTTTCTGAGTAAAAATATACTTCAGACTCCTATGATCGGTAAAGACTTCACATCTTTCACCATACAAATAGTGACGCCATATTTTTAAGGCAAACACAACCGCTGCTAGCTCGAGGTCATGAGTGGGGTAGTTCTTCTCATGTGTTTTCAATTATCTAGAAGCATATGCAACAACTTTATCATCTTGCATAAGAACACAACCCAAACCTTCTTTAGACGCATCACAATAAATTATGAAGCCAGCAGTTCCTGAAGGTAAAGTCAATATAGGAGTTGACACTAGCTGCCCTTTTAACTGTTGAAAACTGCTCTCACATTGATTTGACCATACAAATTTAACTCTCTTCTGAGTTAGACGAGTAAGTTGACCAGCGATCTTTGAGAATCCCTCCACAAATCGTCTGTAATAGCCAGCTAGCCCAAGAAAACTTCTCACTTCTGTAACATTAATAGGGCGATTCCACTAAACAACTGCTTTAACTTTCTTTGGATCCACTAATATGCCATCCTTCGAGATTACATGACCCAAGAATTCTATATGATCAAGCCAGAAGTCGCACTTATTGAATTTAGCATACAACTTCTTTTCATGCAAAGTCTGTAGGACAAACTTCAAGTGTTGTTCGTGATCCTCCAAACTCTTCGAAAACACTAGAATGTCATCGGTGAACACCACAATAAATTTGTCTAGATACTTCCTGAACACCCTGTTCATCAAGTTCATGAAAGCAGCAAGGGCATTTGTTAAACCAAAAGGCATGATGAGAAATTTATAATGGCCATACCTTGTTCTGAAAGTAGTTTTAGGCACATCATCTACTTTTATCTTCAATTGATGATACCCAGAACGAAGGTTGATCTTAGAAAAGACCTGAGCTCCCTGAAATTGATCAAATAAATCATCAATTATGGGCAAAGGATATTTGTTTTTTATCGTTACCTTGTTAAGTTCTCGGTAGTTTATACAATGCCTCAAACTACTGTCCTTCTTCTTCACAAGTAAAACTGGAGCTCCCCAAGGCGAGACACTAGGTCTGATGAAACATTTATCCAAAAGCTCTTGCAATTGTGTTTTCAATTCTTTCAACTTAGCAGGTGCCATCCGATACGTTGCCTTAGAGATTGGTGCTTTACCGGGCATCAATTCAATACAGAACTCAATTTCTCTATCAAGAGGCAAACCTGGTAAATCCTCGGGAAACACATTGGAAAATTCTCTAACAACCGGAACATCTTCCAACTTTACTACAACCTTACTTGTGTCTTTTACACAAGCCAAATAACCACAACAACCCTTTCTCAAAAGTTTCATCGCTTGCAAAGCCCAGATCAACCTTTGAAAAGTGTCTTTACAACTTCCCGAAAAAGAGAATTTGGGTTGACTCGAAAGTCTAAAAATCAGTTTCTTTGAAAAACAATCAACATAAGCACGGTATGTGGATAACCAATCCATCTCTATAATAATATCGAAATCTTGAATATTTAACTCCACTAGATCCATAGGCATTTCAACATTATTAATCAGGAGCACACATCTCTTCAACACATGATCAACAACTAAGAAATCACCAGTAGGAGTATCGACACGCAATTCATATTCAAGAGGCTCAGGTAACACATCAAACTTCTTTTTAAATTTAGTAGAAATAAAGGAATGTGTAGCACCATGATCAAACAACACATAAGCACATTGCGGGGCAATAGAAATATTACCTGCAACAACTGCGTTAGATGCTGCCGCATCCTTCTCTATCATCGCAAAGACTTTCCCACTTGTCCTCTGTCTTTGCGGGTTCTCTTGGGGCTTACCAACTGAAGGAGCATTCCTTCGCATGAAACAACTATGTGCTAGGTGTCCTCGTTGTCCACATAGATAACATGATCTGCTATCAGATGTAGAATTCCTTTCTGTAGGACAATCACGCCGCATGTGTCCTACTTTCCCACATAAGAAGCACACTCATGTTTTCCAACGACACTCACCGCCATGATGCACTCCACATGTAGTACACAGGTTCCGACTATTCTGGGCTCTAAACTTCCCAGGTAGGTTACTTCCTCTTCAATTACTATTGCCACTTATACAACTTCCTTGAAACTCTGTGAATTTAGGCCTCTTTTGTGGATGAGCACCATGTATGTCACGCTCCAATTTGTATTGTTTCACCTTGATCGCTCGTTCCAAGACATCCTTGTATGTGGTCAGCTCAAGAGATGCGAGCTTAGAACGTATATTAGGCCGAAGGCCTCTTTGGAAATGTTTAGCTTTAAGTTCCTCATTAGACACATAATGTTCCGCAAACCTACTTAACTGGTTGAAGTGGCCTGCATAGTCCATTACTATAGAGTGACCCTGAGATATGTGTATGAAGTCGTCGCTCATCTTCGCTTGGAATGACCTCGGGAAGAATTGAGTGTTGAAGGCCTTTGTAAAGTCTTCCCAAGAAATTGTCGCATCTACGCTTCCCAGGGCGGGTCTAGTCCCTTCCCACCAATACTCAGCTTCGCCCTCCAAACATTGGGTGGCAAAGTCAACCTTTCGATCATTGGGAACTCTTTCGGTTCTAAAGATCCCCTTCATTCTTCTAATCCAACGTTCAGCCAATAGAGGATCCGATTTCCCATTGTAAGTAGGTGGCTTCGCCTTTCTCAACTGGGCAATTGTATATTCTCTATCACCTTCAGTCATAGCGGTTCCACTCCCACCTAGATCCTTCAACTGACGATAAAAGTTAAGCACTACTTGACAAGTCTCAGATAAATCGCATTGGATGGTAGGCTCAGGAAGTTCATCACTTGCATATTGTGAGTCGGGGCTCCTTTCAAATCTATCCTCCAGTCTCCTTTTTGAAGCCGAGCCTCGAGAACCTTGAGGCATATCTCTAGTGTCAGGGATAGTGACTCGCTTGCCTTTACTGTTCTTACGAAACGAGGCAAGTGTCTCCGAGTCGGAATGCATGATAACCTGAATCCAAACGTAACAAAACCTTAGCACCTAGAAGATAACACGCTATAACTATCACACAATCTCACAACATCCCATAAATCTTACACCCAAACAGATCACAACTTAAGCTCTAATACTAAAAGATGTTAGACCCCGAAAATAACTAAAAAATGGGGATGATACGGTCGTCCTTCCACACGAAGGACGCAGCCTCAACAATAACCAACAACCTGTTATCAACACATACACACACACACACACACACACACACACACATTTCAAATCACATATATATCAGATAAACTAACAGGTTGGTTACAACATCATAAATTCTATAGTCCACCAAAAGAACATGTATATCAAGAACTCAGCCAACCCGACGAACTATCAACAATCTTACATACAACTCCCAAAAATCATACCCAAAATCTAACTCCCAAAAGTCCTTATGATAGCGCTCTCGTACTAATGGCCGTGTCATCCCCATTTTCTAGTTGTTTTCGGGGTGTGACAGAAGTAAAATGTGATAATGAGAGGTCTTGGGGAAAAAAAATCACTGGGATTGTCGTGTTAACTGGGTTGAATTAGAAAAGTGATTATGAGAGGTTCGAGGGGCTGTGCAAAGCTTTGGGAGATAGGGAATGTGCTCATGAAAATGATATGCCTTGCTTGTATAAGTCCATTTGAATTTTGTCATTTGTCTCAATTTATATTGATTTTTTTGCAGTGAACATGATTTATAGGTTTTTTACATTTTTTATTTTATTTACTAATTTATTTATTGTTTAATTTGCTTTTTTAATTTAACATGAAGTTGTTGTTCAAGTAACGTATACATGTGAAGAGCTTAAAGTGAGTTAAATGGATGGGTGTGGGTTTTCCTAAAATATCAATGTGTTTTGATAATATGGGTTGGGTGGGAACTGGTTGGGTTGGGTATAGGTCATCAAAATTGCATTGCGAAGAAATAGATCAAAACGGGTTAAATGGATCAATATGAGTCAGATCATATTAGACTCAACCCACCCATTTGACGGCCCTAGTTGTAAAATATGGTAATCGGGTTCGTGGTCCTAAATAAACTCAAGGAAAAGATCATTAAAATTTAAATATAAAGTAGACAAAAGTGCTTTTGCTTATGCAACTTGCAGAGAAAAAGCTGCTCCATTGTGAGAAGGAAAAGTGGGCATTTTTGTCATTCACCCGAAAAGAAAAATTTAAAGTTGATGAAACTTTTTTTTTCTGTTCCAAAAAATTGCTCATGTTTGATGGAGAATTGGTTGTGTAAGTGGGTGGGGACCGGAAATAATTTTGTGCAAACAAATGGGGGGCACTATCCTTTTCAACCAAGTTTGCAAAAAAGCTAGCAATAATCTTAGTGCCAAACAATCAATACCACGAAAGATTAGTGGAATGGTTGGAATAGCCAGATTTAGAAAGTGAAATTGGTTCTTCTTTAGGAGTTCAATTTAGTTGGTTTCCCTTGTGATTGGAGAATCAATTAGAATATCATCTCATAAACCGATTTTTTGCACTAATTTTAAGCATTTACTCAAGATTTCTTTTTCACTTAATGATTCATATAATGTTTTTCGAGGAAGGACCCAATCAAGTTACAAGTCAAAATTTTCATGTTTTATACTAGATATGTATATTAAAGGAAGAAGATAAAAACTTCTAAATAGAATTGTATGGATGATAATAAAAATGACTCAACAAGTTTTTTTTAGTGGGCTTCTGAAATTGAATATGGCGATCCAACATTTCTCCGATTTATGTATGCTCAATTCACATAATTTTTTTTAATCAGATATATTTTATCTGATGTGAAAAACTTTTGAGTGAATAATGCTCCCAATTCATGATGGTGCAATCAGTAATGCACATTTTCCCTTTTTTTTTTTTCCAAAACAAGTGGGGTAATTTTACGGGAAGTCTCACTATATTCTGCACAAAGACTGTTCAGAGCTAGAGGAGTCCCATTGGCCACTAGGCAATCAACAAAGCAGCACCAGGATTTAGAGAACCAAGACAAGACATACACGACATTATTATAAACATGTCATGTGGCCCTCTGTACTTTTACTAATGATTATTGCTCAGAAGACTAAACCAAAAGAGCCTGCACAAAAGATCCAGGTCACCCAACACTCTCAGCCACCTTTGACATTATAAATTATTCTTTTCCCTGTTCTCAATAAAAATCAGCGGGACAAGCAGGTAAACATTGGAGTGTGGAAACTTGCGACTTTTTTACATAATTATAATAGCAACTCCTACCCCATAAAAATGGGATAGATTTTAAATTGAATCTAAGCATGTACTTAAAAAATTTTATCTTAATTTTCGTCGGGATCTTGGAATCATTAGAATGTAAAACTTTTAGATGGTATTCTCTCTCTTTAAGGAAGACAAAGATATAAGGAGAATTTGGCGTGCAAGGCGTGCGGAAACGTTACGAGCAAACAATTTCTAATCCACTTAATTTTGTTGACGAGTAGCATTTATTCATACCAATTTGAGAGAATTTATGTTTTTCAAATGTACTGTCTATCTCGTTGTGTATGATCAATGTATTAATCAGATTTCTGTTTTCTCGAGTAGAAGTATCGAATGAACTCTATTAACTAGACCTTCATGTTCATTTTGGTTCGCACTTTACTGGTTTATGAGATTAAATGAAGTAGTACACATATTCGAAACTTATGCATGAGAAAGTGTAGATTCATTTCATTGGAATAGAAAAGGTCGACATGTTTGATTTTAAGTTCAGCTTAGTATGTTACTGTGACGGCAGGCTTTAGCTCAGGTGAAAGACCAAGAAAATTACCATGTTCTGAGAAAGGAAAAGAGGAGTAGTTTTGAGATTTTGTTTTAAGATTGGTTGCTAAAGCTGTCGGTTTTTCATAGAATATCGAACTGAACATGTGGTGGAACTTCACATTGAATCCTTCTTTTGCCTCTAGCTAGAAAAGAAAGCAGTAAGGGTGCTACTTTAGCCAGCAGCATTAGCCAAAAACAATCAGAATTAATGTGGTGTAAACAGCGACCGAGTTCGTTTAATCATCCGAATCCTGCAGCCCGTACCAAAATCTTCCATGGACCGGTGAATCTTTCAGAAAAGAGCTTTAAAATTTTTAGCTTTTACCTTGTTAATTTTGACTTTTGAGCATATACAAAAGGTTCAATGGCTGGCACTGTGGACAAATTCATTTCGCAAGCGTTGCTTGATACCTTCAAGACTCAAGCCCGTTACGGATAAACACAAATCGCAACGTTGTGAGGAAATAAGCATCCGGTTATATTCAAGTGGGTTTAGAATCCGGACATCGGATGGCAATGCGAACTAAATGCTTTCTTTGAACATTCTCCCCTCACTATGACCTAAACCTTCATACCTTCTCATCAAATGTATACACACATAAACCCCTTAAAGAGACAGCACTTTTGGATTAATGACCAGGTGTTGCTGAATGATCCCACGCATCCGTTAACCTTAACAAATTTTGCAAAATCCCACTGAGGCACTTTCACTGATAGTGCATAGGTTGCATCTGGAAATAAGGATCGAACTGGGCACCGTAAAGTCCCCCCATGAGGAATCTTTGCTCATGCAACTTATTCCCGTAAGAAGAAATCCCGCGAAATGGTCCTAAGGCAGCGTCGATGCCTACTTGGTCATATGCAGTCGCCAACCCTCCGTTCGACCGGTTGTTCCAGCACAAGAGATCTTTGCTCATCTCTTCGATCTTTGGATGATGATCATGTGGCTGTGCTTGTAGCGGTAGCTTCGTGATCGTGGAAGAATCGTCAGGCGAGGCGGGTTGCCTTTTGACTGGCGAAGGTGGGTCACTATCTGGGAGATGAACTGTTGTGATGTCGTGAATGCTCGATCTTCGCTTGTCCTTTCCTCCCGTAAGCTGTCTGATGAAGTATTTTTGGGCATGACTGGCCACCTGAGTCGGAGTCCTAGTAGTCACGAAGTAGCGCGAGATGTTCCTCCAATCCCCTTTCCCGTACTTCTTAAGACCCATCAAAAATTGCCTGCAGGACCATCGCCAGATGCAACATCACAAACCGCACTTACATTTAGTGCTGGAAATATACATTTGGACATACTAAAGATTTCAGTTAACCAGAGCTTTGTCTATGTTTAATATACAATCTTGAAACATTTTACAGGTTTCATGCTAATATCCAGCTGCAGCAGAAACATGAAAGGGCTTCACAGCATTTCAGACCATCTATCTGAAGAGGTTTAACCCGACACATGCATATACATTCTTGCAAAGTTGGAAAAAGATGCAGACTCAAAAATTAAGTAAAAGAGCATGATTCAGCAGCTAGAATTCCAGGTGAGGTAGTCCATAACAAGTAACAGCACCAAAATTTCAGACTTTCTGAGTAAATTCCAGACCTTGATTCAACAATTTTTTTTTTGGTCGATCTTGATTCAACAATTAACAAAGCATATATTTCAATTGAAGATGCAATTTGATTGCGAAGGCTCCACAATTACCTGTGCTCTTCTTCAGTCCACGGAACACCTTTCTTTCTCTCCTGATCAGAGGGTTTTGCCGAAGTGCCTCTCTTTCCAAGAGTACTGTACAATTGCTTCAACCCATCACAACCATTGTTACTATTGAGCCACTCCAATGTGAAGGAGTTGCTCCCATATCCCGGAATCGGAATGAGCCCGGCTTCGATGTCACTCACATCTTCCTCCAATTCCCTATACTGCTTCATCACGTCGCCCACCGTCTTCCCGGGGATCATAGCCGCCACTTTCATCCACCTATCCGGTGTGTCTTTATCGTACACTGCCAACAAGTTCTCGAATCGCTTGTTCTCCTCAGGGGTCCATCTCGTCCCCTTGCTCTCCTGGAACAACCAGTTTGAATTCTGGAGGTACGATGCCGGTGATAGGATTTCGATTTCCCGATTCATCTCGCGTGAAACTAATAGCATCAGGACAGCACGAAACTGAGGTGCATAAGGCTACTCAATGTCGCAGACAAATACCGATTCCCTCATTTAGAAAGTTCAAAGAGCAAGACACAGATATTGGTTAAAGCAGAGGGAAGCACAGGGGAAGCTTTTAAGAGGAAAAGGAAGATTGGAAATCAAAGGAGCATTTTGAAAGGGAATCTAAGGCCCCCTTTTGCTGTTGAGCATAAATCTGAGAATCTAGAAAAGACCCAACTTTCCAAAATCCAAGGGAAATTCCAGAAACAAAAGGAAAAAAGAGAAAGCGAGGCCTCTGTTTTGACTATTGATATAAACCCTAGACTTCCCTATCAGATCCAAAGAGCGCAATAGGCACAAGAATCATGAAAGAAAAGCGAAACCCAGATCAGATTTCGCGAGGTGGATTCAAAATGTGGTGCCAATTTCAAAACTTGAAGCTTCCAAAGTGAAGTTCAGCAGACTACTACCCTCTGAACAGACCCAAAAGGTCTGAGAAAACCAGCGGAAAGAAAATAAACAAAAACAGAGAGGACCCAGCAGAGAAAGAAACAGGAAGGAAAAGGGAGTGATTATGGAGGGATTGAAGTAAAGTGAGAAAAGTATTGTGCTCCCTCGCTTTTCTTTTCTTTTTTCTTTCTTTTCTAAGCTTATTGAGACTCAAAAGCAAAAGCCAAGACAGAGAGCAAACCCCCAGAGGTGAACACAAGAATGCGACCCTCCGTAAGAGGGGATCTATCTATCAAAATCTCTCAATGGAGGAAACGCCTGTGCGACGACTCAAAGGACAGAGAAGAATTGGGGGGGGGGGGGGGGGGGGTAGGAGGGAAGAGAGAGGAGGGCGAAAGGGAGAGGTCAAAGTTGTTGTGTTGTGATTGGTGGGGGGGGTGGTGTGTGGGCGCAGATGCTAAAAACAAAACAGGAAAATAATAGATTAATGTAAAATTTATTCATATAATAATTGAAAGAGATGCCCAATCAAGTGGGACAATCGAAAAGGACATTGTGGGATGGGCCAATTGACAAAGAAGGTGCATGTTGGCTCTGTTGGTAAAAGATGAAGGAGCCAATTAAACAATTGATCTCGACCGTAGTGAAGGGAAGTGCTGAAGTTTAGGTGAATTTAGACAGAGACAAACTGATATGGCAACCACAAAAAAAAAAAAAAAAAGAAGAAGCAAAAACAATGACAGACAGACAGACAAATTGAGAAGAAAAATGGTATCCAATAGCTGAAGCTGGAGGAGGAGGAGGGTTGTTTCGATAATCACTCGATAAACCGGTTTCAATGAGATCGATACTAATTGAATCATGAAAAAATAAATCTCAACGGTTCAGGATGAGTTATGAAATTTATTATGTATTATAACAATTTGCATTCGAATTTGACAAGATGCATGCAGTTACCATGCCTTACAAATTGGGAATCATTTCTCAAGGGCCGCGAAAAGATTTTGAGGAGGAGAAGCGATAAAGAGAAAGGGTGTGGTTCATGAGGGCTGCCCCACCCCTTTCGAATAATGGTGTAGTGTTGAACATCTAAAAATTGGAGAATTGTTACTATGGCTTATGTGTAGATGGTATTAGTGTAGTTCATATTTTCATTTGTTGGGATTAGAATATTGAACAAAATAAACATGAGAGGAGTGTCAAGATTCAAGCTTAGGACTTACACTGCATATAGGATTAGCAATATTGGACATGACCCATTGCACAAAGCGAGACAAAACGCCAATTACCAAAGGAAAATCCGACTATGATACAACACAATACATTCAGCCCGTATGTTGACAAAAATTAAGACATTCACATCATAACTCAATTGTTTAATGTCCAATCAAAATTATGATATTTCGAAATTAACGCGCATGAGAAGCACAATAATTATGATATGTCAATAACAATTATTGTCAGCCCCTAACTCTAATTGGCAATTTGAACTACACCCGAATCGATAGCCAAAACAAAAAATAATTTCCACCAATTAGGGTTATACGGACTGCTTGACAACTATTCTTCCTCAGGAATCTGTGGGAGCTTCATGATCATGATTCTTTCATCAATCAGGGGTCCAGTGCATCTTAAATTCGACAGAGAACTTATTGAGCCTTTAGATAGGAAAAACAACTCGAGCTTTCGATCAAAATATGCGATTAGTGGTTGGTTTCATCCACTAATTAACTCGACCAAGTTGACTATGAAGATGATACCCTCCCCATTTTGATAAAGTAAAACCAAAAGTGGTGATGACCCACACGAAAGAAAATAAATATGAGATTAAGCTCCAAAATGGGTAAGTTTGGCTTTAAATGAAATAACCCATTTTAGAAACACCGTGTTAGAAACTATACTCAGTCTATAATAAAGCCATGTTTCAGAGAAACATTATGTGAAGCATGGTCATGAACTCTCTCTCTCTCTCTCTCTCTCTCTCTCTCTCTCTCTCTCTCTCTCTCTCTCTCTCTCTCTCTCTCCACAATCATTCGGAAGCTAATATTTATTAATTTAGGTCAAGGATTAATATTGCTTACAATCCCATTTCACGTTATAGTCTAATGGTACTTAATAGTGTTTAAGCTAAGTAAAATACATTAGATGATGAAATCTTTCTGACCTGCGGAATTCAGTATAGTCTATTTAAAGAGCACTTTTCAAATGATCTACTTTAATTTTCTCCTTATTACCTCGGAGATTATTGAACTTATGCCAAGTCATCATGGCTATTTATACAAAGAGCAACGGATTAAATTTATATGTCATTGACAATTCAAACCCTTTTTGCTAAAGGGTCCGAGAAATCAAACCTTTTACTTCTCTCAATTAAAAAGAGCTTGTACAAAATTGTTGATGTTGACGGATATGATATATAATAACCTAATGCCTTTGGTCAATGGTAAAAATTCTTAATTAATAGTTCAGTTTGGCCATGTGAAAACCAACATAAATTTGTCGTCCCCTTTTGCAATTGGCCATGTTTAGGGTATATTCTCCCTCAAGAAGTGCACTCATCTCTCAGTTTGGCCATTTAAAGAAAGAAAAATAAGTTCTTTACGGTTAATACCAAAAAATTTGCTAAGTTGGTAACCCGTGCCACATTTATCCCAAAGTAATTTTCATGTCACAAGAAATCACAAACTGTGTCATTAATGTATTAGTTTGGGGTTTTGGTCGAATAAACGTATTGAAAGAAAAGTTCAAATGCGTATTGAAGAATCTAATTTTTTTTTTCTCGATTACTTTGAGCAAGTCATTTTCTTTTTGAAACAATAACAAATTTGAAAAGAAAATATTGATCAATAATTGGCCGATTTTCTTATTCCTTCTTTTATTTTTTTGGGAAAAAACCACCAAAAACCCCAAACTTTGCCATCTGTGACACATTTACCCCGAACTTTTTTTTGTGACACCAAAAACCCCGAACTTTGCTTTTTGTGACACATTTACCCCAATGTATTTAGTTCATGGGCATTTTCATCTTTTTTGCTTTTTCTTTTTTTTTTTTATTTTTTTTCCTTTTCGGCGAGGGGGGGCCTCGCCGGATCTGGCGAGGGCTGCCCATCGCCGGATTCGGTGAGGGGGGCCCTCGCCGGCGTCGAGCGAGGGCGGCCCTCGCCGGCGTCGGGCGAGGTTCGCCTTCGCCCGGGCGAGCGAGGGTGGCCCTCGCCCGCTCGGCGAGGTCGACCTCGCCGGCGCCGGCGAGGGTCGACCTCGCCGAGTCGGTCGAGGGCCGCCCTCGCTCGCCCGTGCGAGGGCGACCCTCGCCGCGCCGGGCGAGGTCCGCCTCGCTCGGGCGAGCAAGGGCGGCCCTCGCCCGATCTCGGCGAGGTCGACCCTCGCCGGCGTCGAGCGAGGGCGGCCCTCGCGCATCCGGCGAGGGCGGCCCTCGCCGGCGCCGGCGAGGGCGGCCCTCGCCGGCGTCGGGCGAGGCGGCCGCCGGCTGCCGGCGAGGGTCGCCCTTGCTCGGGCGAGCGAGGCGGCGCCGCCCGACGCCGGCGAGGCGGCCTCGCCGGATCGGGCAAGGACGACCCTCGCTCGACGCCGGCGAGGGCCCCCCTCGCCGGATCCGGCGATGGGCAGCCCTCGCCCAACGCCGGCGAGGCCCCCCCTCACCGGAAAGGAAAAAAAAAGAAAAAGCAAAAAAGACGAAAATGCCCATGGACTAAATATATTGGGGTAAATGTGTCACAAAAAGCAAAGTTCGAGGTTTTTGGTGTCACAAAAAAAAGTTCGGGGTAAATGTGTCACAGATGGTAAAGTTTGGGGTTTTTGGTGGTTTTTTCCCTATTTTTTTTATACATTTTGCATCAATAAAAGAGAGATGTCATTTTCGAACGACAATAATGTGCACAATAAACCACACCAACCACATTCAATTCATCGAACTCCTCAACCTTTACCAAGTTTGGGGCCAACTGCCGCAGATGCTAAGATGATCATTTGGTCAACTCTTTATAAATATCGACAAAAAAAGATAAAATAAAGAAACAGAACATTGATTGGTCAATGAGATTGCCAAGAGTGAGAAAGTCTAATCGCAGCAAGGAGTTACATCAAGGTACGCCATGACATTAATTCTTTGTGAATGGTCGTTCCCAATTGACTGCTAGACTGCAATAAATATTGTATGTACTTCATGATGCTAGAAGAACTTGGTAAATCCTAGCTGGTTCATCGAGTTACCACTTTTACTTACCTTGCATTGCAAGGCAAAACCTCGTGACCAAAAATTTCAAAGACCCACTTCTTGAAAAAGCCGAAGAAACCCGAATTCAAGATCACCAAACCCAAACTCCTACTCCCAAATCTCTAAATGCTAGATTCGCAAAACCAAAAATCAAATTCTTTTATTAACTCCATCTAACTTCACAAACTGAAAATGTTAACAAGTTTTAGGACTTCATTACACTTTTTAAAAAATTTCGAAACTAAATTGCATTTTTTGAGAAATTTTAAGACTAAATTTCACTTTTTGAAAGTTTTAAGAGTCAATTACACTTTCATGACAAGTTTTAAGATTTTCAGTATACTTATCACTTTATATAATCATAAACAAATTTGTGATATTGCATGAGTCCGCCGACATGAAAGTTGAACTTGGCAAGGGTTGGCACAACTGAAATTTCTTCAGCACGTCTCCTTTGGAATGCATTACTTGTCGGTTTTTGTTTGCTTTTTTTTTTTTTCATTTTATATTGCTTCTTGTCCTAAAATGTCAAGATGTGAAGGAGACGAGGGCCTCAAAAACGAAGTTCATGACGATGACCTTAACAAGTTACAAAATGGCGATCTTATTCAAACAAAGCGCTTGATGCGGCGATGTCATCTAAGACGGTAATAACTCACGTAAACTAAATCATGGCTACGAGGTTTTCGGTCAATTCGGGGGACGACTTCGTTAAACATCACTAAATAATGTATTCCAATTGACATCATCCTGGCCAGCTAGCAGGGGAAAAACAAGGACAGAGTTGACTTCTATTTATAAATCTATTATTTTCTTGTTAATTTCGTTGAATTTGACTTTTTGATGTTGAATAATGCGATAATGAGCTGCATCCGTTCCATCCAATGCGATGCTCAGGCGTTTTAGAAGAACTATGATGCCTATGTCCTATATAATCTTAAGTCGATGAGTTCAATAACATAAACATATCCAACTCACCCACCCTTCGCATAAAAATTCAAACTAATGAGTTATAAACCTACTAAGACATGCTAATTATTCAATACCGTATCAGTTCTTTGTGGTGGGACTTATTCACTTAACACTCTCATAAGTGCACCTTAAAAAAGTACGAGTTTCCTGCTTTAGGCCAGCTTCCTCTTAATTCAAGTGTCCTTTCGCACCAACATTACCGCAACGTGAATCTCTATCTTAGACTGGCCAAGTTTGGGAGGAACATCATCTAATCTTTCGACTCTCCTCCTTGATCACCTTGGCCTAGCCAAGCCTAATAGCATAACATAGTTTGCCACTTGTTGAGATAACGCAACAAAATGCAAATATTCTCACTTGGGGAGATCACAAGGAACAAATCCAAGCCCAAGTCCATCAACATTTCTAGTTGGACGCACTTTCCTGATATCTTCAGTTAAGTAAATCACCATATTCAAGTCCAAGTCCGAGTCTATCAACGCATCTAATTGGACGCACTTTCCCTCAATAGTCTAAGCCAATTAGAGGGACTTATTCTCCTAACACCCTAAATAAGTGCACCTCAACAAAATTTCCTCACAATTCATATTTCAAGCAATTTAATGATCCTCGCTAGTTAAGTTCCCATCAATTTGTAGATCCTTGCAATACAAAAAATTGGGAAAATTATCCAAAAAGTCGTAAACCTATTATATTGCGGTTAATTCAGTTCTAAATCTTTTAATAGTGCAAATTTAGTCTTTAACCTTTTGACAATTTGCCAATTTAGTCATTCTAGTCAAATTTTGTCGAAAATTGTTGATATGAATGTCGGCCATCCTACATGGCATGCTCAGCGCTGGGTAGACCAATGTTGCAATTTTTTTCAATTTTTTGAGTTTTTAATATTTTTCTTTTCTTTTTGTTTTTTTTCTTGCCGGCCCATGGGCAAGGGCCATAAAGCCCTCGCCTCGCCAAATCTTGCGAGGGCTTGGGCAAGGGCTTGTGGCCCCCTTACCATGGGCTGGCGACCCTCATCGGCCCCATGGAAAAAAAAAGAAGAAAGAAAAGTAAAGAAAAAATATTAAAAATCAATAAAAATTTAATAAAATTTTTGCAAAATTGTCCAAGTCAACATGGGCCCTCACCTAGTGTTAGCGGCCCCCTATCGGCCCTGTGGAAAAAAAAAAAGAAGAAAGAAAAGAAAAGAAATAATAAAAATCAATGAAAATTTAATGAAAAAATTCAAAAAATTTAGTGCACGTCAGTGTCGATCATACCACATAGGATGATCAGCGTCCACGGTGGGGAATTTCGGTCAAAATTGGCTAAAAGGACTAAATTGACAAATCATAAAAATATTTAAGATTACTAAATTGACACAATTGAAAGGCTTATGATTAAATTGGCCGCCACACAATAGATTTATGACTTTCTGAACAAATATTCCCACAAAAATCTAATGAGATTGTGGTCACATTTGAACCAAGGGATGAATTTGACTTCGTTTCCGTATCGTTTATAAAGTTAGATCCACTTTGGAGTTTTATCTTCAATACCTTCTTTTGGCAGCCCGGTAAGACAAGTCTGATAGTTTTGTTCAAACAAATGTGGCTCTAAGGCAGAGATGGATGCTAGTAAGTTGTTTGAGGTACAAGCATGGAGGAAGGATTGAGCATCACGAAGGTAAGAGTCTTATTTCTAAAGCTTTAGAGACAGAGCATGTCGCAAGTCCTTTGTGCGCGTGCGGCTAGATTAAACCTTAAGGCAATACAACCCCCAAAAAGAAAAGAGGCTACCTAATCAATCGGACGACCATTGTTGGCAATACGAGGTTGTAGAGGTGGCATAATGAATTATGCACCAACTTTTAAACTCAAACTTAACGAGGTGATATATAAGTTGCTTAAAAATTAAAGTGAAGATTAGAATGGATCTAATAGAGCAATTCCCAACTAAAAAATGGGTTTTGAATAAACCCGCTTTATAATGAATTTTGAAAGAACACAAAACAAATCAGGAAAACGAAATAGTAGAAAATGAGAGAGAGAGAGAGAGAGAGAGAGAGAGAGAGAGAGTGAGTGATGTGATCGTTGTTAGAGGATGGTCACAATGACTGAACGTTGTCGTCATTGACGACTGTATAGACGTTATGGTTGTTATCGTCATTGCCACAAAGAGAGAGAGAGAGAGAGAGAGAGAGAGAGAGAGAGAGAGAGAGAGAGAGATGGGTAGGGGTCCAAGTCGGATATAGACCATTTAGATCATATAAGGTGAAAATAGATCAACATGATTTAAAGGGATCAATTTGGTTCGGACAGTTGACCCATCCAAACATATCCTTCACATCCATTTGCCATGTCTATCAAGTTACAAATTCATTCTATATTATATTTTGCTACCTATTCTATATTACATTTCTTTTAGAAGGAGCATTAATTTCATGGAAAGAAAATCAAAATCTACACTCACAACAATGCATAATATTTAGGCGAAGTGTAAACCAATCTTACTTCAAACTACAACAAAAAAAAAAAAGGCGGCTACTTCATATAAATGGTAAAAGTACTTAAAAGAAGTTAAAAGCTTATGCAATATGCTTTCGTAATCTGGTTTGATTTCATCAAAAGTCAGAAACCAAATCAAACAGCAAAAAAGGCTTTGGTTTGCTTTGCGAACCACTTTTGAAAAAAGTTGTCTTGAAGTTCAAAAGTAGCGTTTCTGGGCTAAATGTGTTAAAATATTGGTCATTAAAGTAATCCACCATGGCCTGTTTTCCGGAATTTTGATTTTCTCTCAACCCATTTTAATCTTACTTTATATATATTTAATTACCCATACCGAATTGGGCCCACTAAAATTGAGTTACAAAATTGGTAGCTCTATCTTGAACTGAACCAAACCGTCGAAAATGGTTTCTTTCACGGTTTGAACATTTTTGTGCTCACCCCTAATTACTGGCCCATATCAAAGGCTCACTTTATAAAAAAATCTTCGAATACCCGTCCTCGAAAACATTCAATTTTGGATACGAGGCCCTCTGCAAGTAGTTTCATTATTCAAAAGAAAATGAAATAAATATCCTTCGCGTGCTCTTCAGTGTAAAGTAGCTGGAGAACCAATGTGCATATCAGATTACCGTGTTTGTCTTGTCAAGCTCCATGTCTGACAAGCACAGAGCTCGAACTTGTCTCAATCACACTTGTCCTGACGCAATCTCTCTGATTCTCAGTCTTTCCTGGCAGCTTATTCGTTGGAAATGATCGAAACTTCCTAAACATGTGAGAAAGATTTTGTTGTTTATACCAAAGCTTAATTACAAGCACTTGGACAGTCTTGTTCTTCCTTTTGTTGACCATATATATCTTTACCTTTACTATAATATAAAGGAGGGTTTTAATATAATGGGCATATATTACGATGCAAGGTTAGTTTTTTGATTTACTCTTTCTTCTCTATTTTCCTTTTTTTTTTGCCATCTATTATCTCATTAAGAATGAATGGGATAATTTTATTTTCAGGAATTTTGTGTAGAGTTTAATTTATGATTTAAGTAATAATTTCCTTTCAATGGATTTTATTATGTAAATGAAATTGAAATGAAGATGATACTTACTTTTGATTTCTACTTTGAATAAAAGAAATGTGCGAATTTGATTGCGTGGATCCTATATTATGGTATGGTCCAGACATAATTTGATAAAAGGACATTTTTGCCTAGATGAATTGTGCAGATAATTTTGTTAATTTGCAATAGATCAAATTACCTCCTAATAAGGAAAAAGGATATAATAAATACTCCATGTTCTTATCCCGACACGCGTACAAGTTAATTCTCTTGTGTGATTTAAACAAAATTAATGAAGAGAAAGATCGGTGTAAAAAAAATTATTAAGCATCTACGAAAATAAAATTGAAGGAAAAAATTATACTCGCTACAAAACACAAGTTTTTCACTAGTTGCGTATATATTAAGGTGACTACGTGATGGATATTAATCACATGATGTGGTCCTCTGGGAGTTTTCCGATGACTTATATATTATTTTCCAAATAAAGTTTCCTTTTCTATATAAATTAATATTCATTCTTTCAACTAACCCTAAAACTACTATGTTTATCCACTATGTTATTATGAATAAGTGGCTGAAATGGTAACAATGGGATGATGTTCTCTTGAGGATTTATAATGAAGTTACTCCAAACTCACATTTCTGCGGATTCTTATTTTCGAAATGAACTCAAACCAATGCCAAATTCAAAAAGCTAAATAGTAAAGAGATTACGGAGGTCCTGGAGAGTTTCTTAATCAGAGTTTTACTTTCTATAAGATCCACACTTTAATTTTTTTGTTCTTACTTTTGATTTCACATTACTTTTGAGCTAACATTATAGAAGTATTTTTGTGTGACTCAGTGATGTTTCGTAATTATGTTATTTTGAGTTCTTCATGTACTTTGCAAGTAGTTTTTTTCTTCTTTTGAAGCAAATTTTAATACAAATTGTATGTATTAATGAGTAAAATTTAATCAGTCTTGTGCATATGCACGTATTAGATTCTAATTTTAGGTTAAATTGGGTATGGCCAAGCGCATATGCTTACCAATGAAGTTATCAGAAAGTTATCTTTCCCGTTCAATTATTACCTTTTTCTCTAAGTAAAGATGAGTAAAAACTAAGGTAAGAGAGATCGGAAATAGGATAAAGTATTTTGTATGTCAGTTGCACAAGCTGGCGTGGTATAACCAGCCAATCACATTGTTTGGCTGATTTGTATCTCATCCTATTTGGTGCTTAATCTTGAAAACATTCAATTTTAATTGGCTTGATGCACCTTGTGCTTTTGTCACAAGATACGTGGTATAGCCGCGTGATATATAAATCCAAGAACCGTCACGCCAGTTGCAAAGATCACTTAACTTTCAGAATCGCGAAAAAAGTGATTTATATATCATGTGGCTATACCACGTATCGTGTGACAGCGACACGAGGTGCATCGAGCCAATTAAAATTAAATGTTTTCAAGATTAAGCACCAAATAGGATGAGATATACCTTTGCGCTAGCAAAGATATTTGATATGGGCCTGGCATGCCTTTAGAATGGTCTTTTCTTTTTCTTTTCTTTTTGTAACTTTTGACAACTTTTTCTACGGCCTCCAGCAATTGAATCTTTCCATTTATAGTGCAAAGATCTGATTGCGTGCCTAGTCGAAAATGTGTGAACAATATAAAAACTCTTAAAGCGTGCGAATGTGCTGTAAATGCGATACGGAGATGAAATTTCTAGAACGGTGAAAAAGGTATAATTCGAAAAGACAAGCTCAAAAGTGGGTCGCGCTGGTTATGGTGTGAACAAGCCATTACTTTTGATAAGCCTATCATATCAATTAGGAAAGCTCATTTAAGGTGATGTACTTTAGCAGAATCCATCCATTTTTGGCACATTTTGAGGTAAGTTCCTATGTTGAGCCCGCTTGTTAGTACTCATTTGGTCCATTTACAATCTTTACCGTGTTGCTAGTTTATCTGTTTTTCAGGACATATTTTCATGTTAAATTAGGGTTTCCTAGGCTTTGAAAGGTACTTATTTGGTTTTTTGTCTATCTCAGACCCTCAATATCGCCTCTTTTCTAAAAATATAAAGGGATAATATCACAAAAAATCCCAGACTAGTATATTTGTGATAAATTTACCCCAAACTATTTTTTTGACCACTAAAAACTCCAAACTGGTACATCTGTGACAAATTTACCCTACCTTAGTTTCCGTTAAATTTTACTATCAAATTACTAAGTTAAATTACACGTGGCAGTTGACAAATATACCGGTTTTGGGGTTTTACCCTCCGTTTGTCACAGATGTACTAGTTTGTGATTTTTTTTTGTATTAATTCAATTTAACGAAGGGTGAATTTGTCACAAATGTACCAATTTAGGATTTTTTATGGTTAAAAAATTAGTTTAGAGTAAATTTGTTATAAATGCACCAATTTTTTTGGTGATCAAAATATTATTTTGAGATAAATTTGTCACAGGTGTACCAGTTTAGAATTTTTCGTATTATTAACCCAAATATAAATTGCTCGAGAGTTATCTTGATTTTGCTTAGGCGTGTTGCGCATTTCGTGCGTATTTGGTCAAGTCGAAGTGACTCCTGATCTTTCAAGACGATAAACAATTTTTTGGATCCTGTTCTTTAATGGTCTTGTCAAAGAGGATAAGGAAGAAAAACATTGTAAAATGCATTGATGATTATATTAATGGATTCAACACTCTTCCACCTTGTTTCCACATACTACATGTTATATTACTTATTTTGTACAACTGGGTCCTGCCATTGTTTCAAGATGTAGATCTCGATTTCAAATTCTCAAAGCAAAAATTGGGTTGATTTGTTATTTTATTATACTTGGGAATCAAAGAAACCCTAAAAATAACGGGAGGGCATTATCGTAATATTCTTTGGCGATTGTATATGTATAGACAAAGCCAAATAATATTGTTCAAAAAAGTTGCAATTGGAAATGTGTATTAATCTCGAAACTCAATCAATACGGTGGATGGAAAATAATATAGGATACAAACTATACTTGGCGTCCATATATGTGTACAATGAGCACGTATCATTTAGCTTGGTTCTCATTGGAGTTATTTCTTATGTATGCTCCAAAACTCAGGCAATGTGAATTAGTCAAAGTACCTTTTAACTTCATTCTATTCTAGTCAGTTATAAGATATATTTTGCACCAAATCGAGAACTCGTCTCTCTGAATCTTGATGGCGCTAGGACGGCAATAACAGGGTACTAGACCCGTCCCAAATCCTAATAGGGCTTGTGGTTGTAGTTAAGGGTTGCGGGATGAAATTTAGTTACCAAACCCGATAGGGTTTGAGGTAGGTTCGGGATTTGTGTTGGCGATGCCCCGAAACATATGACCCGAGAGCCATTTCACTGAAGTATTTGTACTCTCATGAAGAATATAAGGCCACCTATGTAATTGTATACACCCAAAAAAGATACTACTTGTGCTCACTTACATTCTTTTTGCAAACATTCATAGTTTCCAAGTCATTTTCTATGATTCCTAAAATTCATCGGAGAATTTGAAATTGAAATGGTTGTAAAATTCTGGATTTGCAAGATTGAGGGTGTGTAATTATAAGATGGTTTGCTATTTATTTTGTGTTAGACAACTTGTTTATAAGAAATTGTAGAGGAGAAAATAATAAGCATAGTAGTTTCGAAAACCCATTGAAAATGCGACAGATAACTGAAAAAACGCAAGTGGGACGGGTTTGGGATTTCATTTACACAATTCTATAATAGGGTTTGGGACTTGTTTGAGAAATTTTCAACAGTGGGCTCATGAGCTACGGTCTCTTTGGGTCCATGGGCCATCATAACATCTTTTGAAATGAACATGTTGACATCTGGGGATTAGTACACATACTCATTTCAGTAACTACGTATTTTGTCCTGGAGAAATTGCGTCCCCCATGAGGAACTGATGTGGGACAAGAGAAGCAACATATAAGGGAAGACATACAGAAGACTTTTATTTTATTTTTCATGATCAGGGCACGAGCGCAGGGGATCTGACTATTTGGAAAGAAATGCAGCAGAAATTTAGAAGAGATAGACAAGAACTTCAGAAGAAGTAACTCAATAGCAGTATAATCTCAATCGTACGAATAAACTAAAAAAAGAATCTCAGGCTAAACGGTGTATTTGCAACATCGACGGCTTGCCAGATAAGAAACGAAAAATGAGAGTTACCAGAAACAAATATGAATTATGAAATATATTAAATAGGAAAAGCCTAAAATAACAATCCCGCACCCACTTGTTTACTTAGAATTAAGTTCAAGTGAATAGTACTTTTATGCTTTGCCGCTAAAAATTTGAAATATTATCCAAATGTGATTTCAAAAGATCTGTAAGTGAATTTACGCGTTAATATTTGTGCACGTTTCAAGTGTTTAGGATGAAAAATAGTCAAAGTGATGCATCGCAAGATCAAAACTAAACAAAAAATTTAAAAGTCCATCTAGACACTACCGAAATTATAAGTTCATTCTTTGAGGGGCATGGTGTCGCTCTGATCTTAGGTGCAATCTCGACACTTCATGTGCTCATCAGGAACTGTACAATTTGGCTACAGTGGTGTTTTAGTTATTGATCTGCTACTCTTACCTTTAATGGTACAAATGACATTATAGTATGGAGCGAGTCAAAATCCGAATGGGTGGTGTCCATATTAATTTTTTTGTAGTTTGTAATATAGGGAATGAAACTTTGTGCCATTGCTTAAGTTAATGTAGGTAATAAAAGTCAGTAGGTTTTATGAAGAAAAATTTAAGAGCATGATGTAAGAAAATCATCGGTCCAACATAATTAATAAAAACGTTCAATCCAAGATATGTATATAGATTTAGAACACCTCAATAACAATTCGATGAACAAACACCTGATGAAGTCAAATCACACACCGCCCGTCACATCATGAGAGTTGGTCGTGCCCGAAGTCGTTACCTTAATTTCAAGGAGGGGGATGCCGAAGACATGGTTAGTGACTCGATGAAGTTGTAGCAAGTAGTTGTATTGGAAGGTGCGGTTGGAACACCTTTTTTTGGGAGAGCTAATGTTTGTCAGCTATGTAGGTTTGATATCGCTTTACACCCAAAAAGAGGCGAGCCACATTGAGTTCAACTTGCGTATGGAAGTCCTTTTTCATTTATGAATAGTGAAGTAAGACCAGGCTCACAAGCTAATTATCTCAGATCAGAACAAGTTGATAGGATTCCCTTTTAGATATCCCCATGCCCGATATGGGGGCAGAGAAGGAAAAAAGAGGGATGTGGTTTCTCTTGCTTTTGACATGGCGGCCCCAGGGGAGGCTTGCACGACGGGCTATTAGTTCAATCGCAAAGAATGCTCCAAATATAAGTGTTGTTGCGTCTCTGGGATAGCTCTCGGCTAGTCATGGCCACGGTTCGGAACCGGCGGTTCCGGTTCGTGGCCATGTCCGAACCGGCCGGTTCCGATTCCGGTTCTGAACCGGCCGGTTCCGGTTTGTAATTTAAAAATTTTAAAAATAAATTATGAAATAAAAAAATAATGAATTATAAAAATATGAAATAATGAATTATTCAATATAAATTATAATCAAAATGAAAATTATAGGGGTGATCGGTTCCCGGTCGGAACCGGGAACTGAACCGGTAAGACCGTTCCTTTCATTTTAGAATTAGGAACCGGACCGGCAAATCATAGAACCGGGAACCGGACCATTGGTCCGGTTCTGTTCTAGGCGGTCCAATGGAATCGTAGCCACAAAAGGCATACAACTTCACATGCTCATGGCTTGGCTTGGGTTTTATAAACAACCCCTTTGATGGTCTCTTCATTCTCATTCGATGTGGGACTCTTGGCATTTGCATGAAGGCAAGCCAAGAGTCTCACATTGAAGGTGTTCAAGACAAGCCGAGAATCTCACATCAATTGGGAATGAAGAGACCATCAAAGGGGTTGTTTATAAAACCCAAGCCAAGTTTTGTAATTAGAGCTCAATACACTCAAGCCAAGCATTGTAATTGGAGATCAATGCACTTACAATGCATGGCAATTAGAGTTCAATTTGTTTTATAAAAAAAAATTAAATAATGAATTTTTTTAAAAAAATATTCATTATTATTATTTTTTTAAAAATAATTTGGAATCGGGCCACGGGCCGGTTCCGTTCCGGTTCCGAACTGCGGGCCCGGTCAACGGGCCGGGCCCGGGTTTGACCGGGCCGGTTCCGAGCCAAAACCGGCCCGTGGCCATGACTACTCTCAGCCACGTGGATAATTCAATATATGAGATTTATGAATTTGGTTTTGGTCAATCCCTTTGGGTTTGGTCTTCCTCTCCAATCTAGGACATGTGTGTTAGGACTTAGGGGCGGATATGAGACTTTAGATATATATATAGCTATCCATCACAAGTCACAGTTAGAATATGAGGCTTACACCAAGTTGTCCGGTCACTTTTTTACTGGACGGAGATGTGCAAAGCCCGTTATGATCTGATCACGTAATTGTATTATGAGTATCTAGTATTGTCTCGCATAAATTTTATTTGCTTTACAACGGCCTTTTTTTTCGCAAAAGAAAATATTATAGGGAAAATTCCAATTAAAGACCCCAAGTGGGGTCAAATTCTCAAAAATGGGTCCAAAGTGAATATTGTGTCATATAAGGGCCTGAAGTGCTCAATCAGTCTCAAATAAGGACCCGAAGTGCCCAAAATGTCTCAAATAAGGACCTGGGTCCCCGGCCGGCCAAAATACCTGCCGGCCGGCGAGAAAGTTACTGTTCCGACACCGGAACAGTAACTTTTTAATTTTTTATTATTTTCTTTCTTTTTTCCTTTTCTGTTTTTATTCTTTTCCTTTTCCTTTTCCTTTTCTTTTTTTTTTATTTTCTTCCTCCGCCGGCCATTAGCCGGGCCGGGAGTCGCCGGCCTCGAGGCGAGGCCACCCTCGCCGCGTCGGCCGAGGGCCGCCCTCGCCCGCGTCGGCCGAGGGCCGCCTCACTGGGGCCGGGCGAGGTCGCCCTCGCCCGGTTGCGGGCGAGGTCGAGCCTCGCCGGTTGCGGGCGAGTCGAGCCTCGCCCGGATCGGCGAGGGCTCGGCCTCGCCGGTCGTTAGCGAGCTCGACCTCGCCGGCCTTGCCGGCGTCGGGCGAGCCGGCCTCGCCCGGTTGCGGGCGAGGTCGAGCCTCGCCGGTGTCGGGCGAGGCCGGCCTCGCTGTTGCGGCGAGGTCGATCCTCGCCGTTGTCGGGCTAGGCCGGCCTCGCCGGTTGCGAGGCGAGTCGAGCCTCGCCAGATCAGCGAGGCTCGGCCTCGCCGCTGCAGGCGAGGCTCGCGAGGCCGGCCTCGCCTCGACACCGGCGAGGCTCGACCTCGCCCGCAACCGGGCGAGGCCGGCGAGGTTGAGCCTCGCCCGGCCGGCCGGCGAGGCCGGCCTCGCCCGACGCCGGCGAGGCTGGCCTCGCCTGAGGCCGGCGACCTCCGCCGGCCCCGGCTATGGCCGGCGGAGGAAGAAAATAAAAAAAAAAAAGAAAAGGAAAAGGAAAAGAACAAAAACAGAAAAGGAAAAAAGAAAGAAAATAATAAAAAAATTAAAAAGTTACTGTTCCGGTGCCGTAACAGTAACTTTCTCGCCGGCCGGCAGGTATTTTGGCCGGCCAGGGACCCAGGTCCTTATTTGAGACATTTTGGGCACTTCATGTCCTTATTTGAGACTGATTAAGCACTTCAGGCCCTTATTTGACATAATATTCACTTTGGACCCCTTTTTGAGAATTTGACACCACTTGGGGTCCTTAATTGAAATTTTCCCAATATTACACGATAGATGTTAGCCGACGGCTATAGAATTCCTAATACATCATCCACAAGTACTACCATCCAGTCTTTTTCCAAGATCGTGTAGCCTCTGTTTTGAGAAACTTATCAAGAACTTGCAACTTTAGCAAATGGCAGAATGTTTTTCCTATCCAGAAAAAACTTGCAGCACCTCTCTGATTAAAATAATTTCTTACGAAGTACAAGAATTGCAATCAAAACAAGGACAATTCTTAAAAAAAAAAAAAAAATTCAACATGCTTGAGCAGTAGTTTCCCTACATCTGCTCAAGAAAATAATTCTGATCTTCATTGTACTAAGTCAAAACCACCTACATAAGCTTTTTCCTTTGTGGTCAGGCTCTCCTTTCTCTTCTCATAATTCTTTATCTTGAGCTGCCGCATACAAAATTTTCCTCATGGATCAACAGTTCGGAAGGTCGCTCGGAGGCGGTAGAAGCGACTGGTTCGGGCCTTTCCCGTTGTCCACCAAGAAGGCCATCTTGAGTCCCCAGGTCGTGTGAATTTCCAGATGACAATGCATGAACCAAACGCCTGCAAAAAAGGTTTCGACAACAGGGTCCTGAAAAACTTGCAGAGTAGCTAAATTTATAGTGAAGGCTATAGAGTAACGAGAATAGTACCAGGATTATCTGCTCTGAATCTGATTGCAACCCATCCACCAGATGGTACTCCTATTGTGTTCCTCTCAACAGGATCAACAAGATTGAAGTTCTTCTGATCCATTTTCGGATTATAATTCCCTAATCCCTTCCCGACTGTGAAGAAATTGAACCCGTGAAGATGGATTGGGTGGTTCTCCGGGGCGATGATCCCGGTGTCTTGCAACACGAGCTGGACCGTCGAGTTATAGCGCAACCGGTACACCTTGGTCCCGCTCGTGGTCCGCAAATTCGATGGCGGCGCCCCCGTGTAGTTGAATTTGGTCGGCGGGTTACCAGGGAAATCACTCGTGAAGACGCCGCTTATGTTGAAGAAATGCGCTTGGAGAAGGGCTGTCGTCGGCATCACGAACGTCACGTTGTTCATGCCTGCCACAACTCTGCTTCCGTTGCCGGCCTTGCACGAAGGGCAAGGATTGATTCCTAGTCCAACAGTGAAAAGGAGGTTGTGATCGACGGTGAGCGGGACTTTGGCAGGGTATTTCTTTGAGTTGAGGCTCCGGAGCGAGTTAATGAAATTGTTTGCCACTGCGGTGGCGTTTTGTGGGGGAGTCTTGGTGAGGGTCGTGGAGGTCGTGGCGAGTGTGCCGGAGTAGTGTAATGTGGCGGTTGCGGTCACGTTGTCTACGGCAATTGGGGAGTCCATGAAAGGGGAGGCGGCAACCAAGTACTTGCCCGAGCTCTGGTCAGCGGAGACAAGGGCATTGGTGGTTTGGCCCGGCGCAATCAGGATTGTGTCCGTCTTGAAAGGCTTGACGTAGGTGGCGTCGACCTCCACGATGGTCAGCTGGTGCCCGGCGATCTTGAAGAAGAGCTCCTCATTGAGCGCAGCATTGATGATTCGGAGCATGTATCTCTTGCCACTCTCGACAGGCAATGTGAATCCACCTAACATCAGAGAAAATGAAGGTCAGCATCAACTCAATTGAAACAGTAAAGTTAAACTACCTCATGAAGACGTAACATCAATATTCGGATGTTCTTTTCATGGCAATGTTTGTCGATGGATTGTTACCCTGGGAAGGGCAATTGGAATTTGGCCCTGGATGGCCATTGATGGTGTGAGCATCGGAGACGTTCGGCGCCAATCCGGACTTGATGGCTTCATTGATCACAGCTTCTGTATCAGACTTCCACCATTCGCCTGATTCACAAACCCCAGAAGGGTCAACAAATGTAAAGACAGAAGGGAGAATAATTCAGGGTAAATTCAGATGGTTCTGCCAAAATTAAACATATATTGCCTAGGCTCGAAACGCGGTCGATTGAGCAGTTCGAACTAGCCAAAGGCGACCTTCCACCACATCAATATGAAAGGAAACACCGGTTCGGTGGATCGCATATGACCTATAAATCTAACGGTTCACGCCCCTCTTTCTATCGCGTAGTCTTCACAAGAAATTGTGTAGATTGGAACAGCATGTATGCTGTTAACCAAGCAATGATTGATCTTTCATTTTGGAAGCGAAATGGAGCATACCCAGTACGACAACGACTTCCTTGTCGGGTTTAGGGAAAGGGTACGGAACGCCACGCTTCGGCAAGATGACAATGGCTCCGTGCAGGGTTGCCCTGAGCCAGAGTATGTGGGCATGCCAGAGGAGGGTGCCCCGTTGGCCCGTGATGGTGAAATTGTACATGTAGCTTTGGCCTGTCGGGATCGGGCATTGGGTAATGTATGCCGGCCCGTCAGCCCACCCCGTCCTCAGCTGCCGGACACCGTGCCTGGCCACACATATACACCGAGATCAATATGAAATCTCTCGAAGATGACGGTTTAATTTTAACGCCCAGTTGAGCTCACCAGTGGATGGTGACATTGTATTTGACGCGGTTGGTGACCCTCACGAGCACGGTGTCGTCTTCCCTAGCATAGAGAGTGGGCCCCGGGAACCTCCCGTTCACGGTCACGATGGGCTTGCTCGAACACAGCCTATTCGTATTCTTCATTACGACCTGCCAATTAGGGGAATAAACACATATCGCGCCACAAGCTACGTCCTAACGAGCAAGTTTTACAGAGGAATACTTCATTCCTATAATGTTATGACTTACATTGAATGTGTAGTTCCGAACTCTGCCCTCGACCACGGCCGGAGCGATGCAAGCGGCGAGAAGAAGGATTTGAAGCCAAGAGTCCATCTCTTGCAGTACAAATCTTTTGAGCTTAATTCGAAGCAAGCTTTGTTCTGGTGATCATCTGATGCAAGCTTGGCACACTTAAATAGAGGGGGGTCAATCGACACAAGATTGCTGCCTCGTCGTTTTCTTCATCGTTAGGTTGATATGGAAGGGATTCTTACAAATCAAGATTCATTAGGAAAGGGTTTTGGATCACTTTTATGCGATTTGAAGCCTATGGAGTTCGAAAAACAATTTATTTATCAAGGTATTCGTTAATTAATCGTTAATTATTCGTTAATTTATTTATCAAGGATCACTTTTATATATAGCTAGACCGACCTTCGTAAATTGCAAATACCTATTCGTTAATAATTAATCGGATCGCAAACGTGGTGTCATCATTTGCTAGAGTATGTATCCATCAAACAAATTGTTGGAATTTCCGAAGCTATGCGTTCTCGAAGAGCGGGTTTAACTAGAAAAATCCTTAAATTGTGAGTCTCATAAATCCCATAATTATCTATCTAGTTTTTTTGTTAAATTATTCCGAAGGACTAATCGGGTACATTCCGTTAGAAGAAGTTGCTTAAATTTCATTTTCAATGTACCATTCGAAGCTTTAGTTGGTTCCAACTTGACGTAAGTTCAGATGCTCTTTTTTTTTTCTTAGCAAAACTCATAACCAACTTGATTGTGAGATTTCGACCAATTTGACAATTCTTGACAAGCATTTGACTTTTTTGTTTCTCTCATATCTTACGCATGCTCGAAGTAGGTTCATGATAATGTTGTTTTACTATTATTTTTTTTGTTCCTTATGCTTGTCGTGCTATGTTTCATGTTCCATGTTCCATGATTATAGTGTGTTGGGGGCTCTGCTGGGTGCGCTGCCATCCGCTTGAGGTTAGGACACCTTGAGTGGGCATTTGAGATGACATTTTGACCTTTAGTTTCATCTTTCGTCTACATAATCTTTTAAAGCTTGGATTTGATGTTGAGTAACTCTTAACATCTTACCCAACTTGAGATTGACCCGGTGGTAAGCGCGTTCCTGTGTTTTTGACTTAGGAATGGATGGTTGCGGGTTCGATCCCTACCATGGGGAACTTAGATTTGAGTAGGGGGCCATGTTGGCGAGTTATTATACTAGTTCCAGTTAGCCGGTTAAGTATGTTCGTATCCCTGGATTAGAAAAATGAAAACTCTTAACATCTTAAATCATCAAACACCTACGGAAGTATTTACTATGAAATTCGTTAATCCATGAACTTTGACTCAATGTGCAATATGGCCCATAAGCTTTTAATTTGTTCAATGTAGTCCATAAACTTTAACTTAATGTTCAATGTGATCCCTGAATTTTTAATTTGTTCGATGTAATTCCTGAACTTTTGGTATATGTTCAATGTAGTCCATGAACTATATGAAAATATTCAATATAGTCTCTGAATTTGAATTAATGGAAGGAATACAATAAATATTTTCATATAATTCAGAGACTAAATTAAACATGTACCAAAAGTTCAAGGATGACATTGAACAAATTAAAAGTTTGGGGACCACATTAAATATTGGATTAAAGTTCATGAACTAAATTAAACAAATTAAAAGTTCGGGGACCACATTGCACATTGAGCAAAAGTTCAAAGACTGCTTGTGTCATTTTCCCTACTAATATTGTTCACGAAATTTCCTCCGCTTGTTTGGAAGATTTGTATGTGATTTTTATATGCTTTCTTTTTGTTAAGAAATATACTATAAATACATTGTTGACACGTTCCCTAACAGCTTACAATTCAAGAAAAAATAGTTTGTTTAACCCGGTATCATAGCGTTGGTTAAGATTTCAATTTGGTACTCGCTCTCAAACTCATTACTCATGGCAAGTTTACAACTTGCTCACACAACATTAGTGTAAAATTTTGTGGGACTACTGCTAACTGTTTTTAAAATTTAAGCTATTAGATGAAGGTGTGGTTTAATTTTTAATTACTCTAACACTCCCCTTCACGCTTCGTCTAGTCTTTTTGTCTAATACTAAGCGTGGAGATATTTAATTGGGGAGGCAAATGTAGTCCGGAAAGATTTAAATTCGTGACCTCCTGCTCTGATACTATGTGAGATTTTGTAGGATCATTGTTCTAAAAACTTAAGCTGTTAGATGAAGGCGTGATTTATTATTTAATTATTTTAACAAACCCCTCATGCTTAGTATGGTATTTTTGGCTATTACTAAACATGGACATATTTAATTGAGAATGCAAATGGGGTCTGGAAAGATTTGAACTCATGACCTCTTGCTTTGATACTAGATGAGATTTGTGGGACCACTGCCAATTGTTCTAAAAGCTTAAGCTGTTAGATGAAGACATGGTTTAATATTTAATTATTCTAACACTTCTTCTCACGCTTAGTCTGGTCTTTTTGCTTAGTACGAAGCGTGAAATATTTAATTGGGAAGACAAATGGGGCTTGAAAAGATTCGAATTTAGGACCTCCTGCTCTAATGCTTAGTGAGATTTTGGTGGGACCACTGTCGATTGTTTTAAAAATTTAAGCTGTTAGATGAAGGTGTAATTTAATATTTAATTATTTTAACACTCCCCCTAAGACGTGATTTAATATTTAATTATTTTAACATTCCTCCTCACGCTTAGTATAGTCTTTTTGCTTAGCACTAAGCATGAACATACTTTATTGGGAATGCAAATGGGGTCTAGAAAGATTTGACCTCATGACCTTCTGCTCTGATATCATGTGAGATTTGTGGGACCACTGTGAACTGTTCTAAAAGCTTAAGCTGTTAGATGAATACATGATTTAATATTTAATTATTTTAACAATTAGGAGCCGTGCCCATTTCATAACATAGAGGCAAGTCTTGCGTGTGTAGGGGACTAGCTTGCACACCAGGGAGAGTGCTAAGAAATATGTTATAAATACTTTATTGATACGTTTTCAACTGTTCACGCTTATGAAAATAAATTTGTCCAACACTTCTCTTGACAATTTAAACTTTAGGAGGAAAAGAAGCTTATTTAATACGGAAAAAACACTAGAAGTGTGATAACTTTCTAATGGCTTTTCACTTTAGTGCAAAAACTTTTCGTCAGATCATTTAAGTGCCAAATCGGAGAAAAAACAATCACTTAAGTACCTCCAATGACAAATTTCGGCCAAAAGTCTTACATGATTTTTTAAATTATATATTATTGTCTATGTGGATTTTTTTATAAGAAAAAGAAAACCCACATGTGCCTTCTTATGGTAGATAAAAAACACACTATCGTCGTTGTCCAAGGCACCAACGAGCCATCGTCCATGGCCGCCGTAGCTGCTCCATGATTGACGAGGCGGGTCGTCCTCCATCTGCCTTCTTATGGTAGATCTATTCTGGCCAATCGAATCTAGAGTCACGGCAACAGAGCCGACCAGATTTGGACGAGTGGCTCGCATGGAGAAAATGGGCGAAGACTTGGCGATTCTTCTTCGAGCGGCCTTTAGCATGACAGTATTGATAAGTCTTCCCGTTGCGATAGTAATGGTCAACCAGTAGTCAATTTAATTCCTAAGGCTGCGTTTGGTCGACCGGATAAAAACCAGGATAGGATATGTTTTATCCTATCCTGTGTTTGGTGGTGGTCCAGGATAGGATAAGGTCGGATATAAACCGGATAAAAAAATCCAAGGGGGGGTGGGATAGACCTGGATAGGATTTCTAATGTCTATTTTTCCAGAAACCCTATGCTCCACTTGCCGTCATCTTCATCCCCACACCTTGTGAGCTTTCACCAAAAAAATTTCCCGACTTTTTTTCCTTCACCGACTCCTCCGGACCCGCGAATAGCAAAAAAAAAAAAAAATTATCCTATCCGACTTTAAATCCGTAGTCCACCAAACAGTGGATAGGATATGAAGAAATCTTAGGATTTATTATCATATCCTATCCAGTCCTATCCTGTTTAGAAATCCGGACGACCAAACGCAGCCTAAGTTGTTCCAACGACAACAGAGGGAAACCTTTCATAATGCACCGCAGTTCAGACTTTCCCGATGGGGTTTGATAAATTCTAAATATAACTTCAATTCCTTCCTAATTTATCTTTTACTTTCTATTTCGTTTCGCCTTTTTTTTTTTTTCTGTTCTCTTGATATTTGCCACATTCCATTGCCATTGGTTGCGCCGTAAAGGGGCAAATTGAGTTTGCAAGGAAGGTATTCTTTGTTATAATGAAGCTGGACTCTATTTTGAGGAGTTTTTGTTTGAGATAGTGATTCATCTTGGGTCTTCTTCACTGTCCTCAAATTGCGAGAAAACCGCCACCGTCTCTGCTTTTTGTCGCGCCTCTAGCCATGCCGGGCAAACCTTTGTTCGCCCTTATGTTTGGAAGCCAGAGTTGAAGAGCTCATGCTGCAGCCGCCACTGCTTCGCTCATTAAATCCAATCCTCAAAGTTGCTTTCGTGACTGTCTTGTTCAGGTTCAATCTGTAATTGCTTTAAGTAGTCCTCTTACGCTCGATCAATCGAAGTCCTGTCTGAAATAGGATTTGAAATATTGGGGGAAATGGCTTGATTTGTCCAAATTAGGGTTTATATTCGGGCAAACATGTAAACGACGTCGTTTGAGACTATTAGTGCCAATTGGACAAGCTGGAGAGCCATGTGAGACGAAAATTGAAAAAAAAAAAATCAAACGTAGGATTTTTGACATCCCAAATTGAAATTGGCACTTACGTGATTGTTTTTTTTTCAAAAGTGGCACCGAAGTGATCCGGTAAAAAGTTTTGGCACTAAAGTGTGCGTCGTACGAAAGTTATGGTGCTTCTAGTGACATTTTCCTTATTTAATGTGATTTCATACGACTAGTGAAGAGTTCAAAATCTTCTCACTATCAATTATTTTTATTCAGCTTATTTTCATGTCATCACACTCCCATATATAATTATCTATTTCATGTGGTTATTGCATTCACATCTTATGTTCTACATAAGTAGGTCGACTTACATATATGAGAGTAATGATGAGATAATTGCTACACATTGTACTAGTCACCGACGGCTTAAATTTAAACCTTTCATGGTTGCATTGCATAGACACAATTTGACAATTTAGGTTGACAGGTACCTTTCTTCAAGTTTTCTTTAAGGAAGCAGCAGACATCATCATGAGTTTTGGAATGCAATAAGATGAAACCGAAGGTGGGTATAGAGGAACCACTCACAGCACTATACCCTCCTTCCCACTGATTACCTGACCAATTCTGGTCATTTCCTCTTCTTCAAGCACCCAGGAAAAAAGGGTAATTTTGCAGTCTAAAATTGTTTTTACCTGCTCGAAATAACTGCTCTTCCTGAAACGAAAAATGGGTTTTAATCACAATCTGCTTTAAAAAGTTGAATTTCGGTTTCCTACATATTCATAAAAGACAGTAAAAGGAGCACACGCCCCCTTTTCTTGGAACAAGGAGAAAGCCTACTTGATGGGCTCGACTAAATTATCCAGGTGTTCTTCCAATTGTTTCAGTACCGGCAGGGTTCTTAATAGTACCTGTTTTCGAGAATATTAATAAATTTAGAAATCCATTTCCTCGTCCGGTAGTGTCAATTATCTTTTTGAATGGCATTGTGTAGTGGCCATTTAGTTGGGTATTGGAGCAACATTACCTATTCATTCAAAAAATCGCGACTTATGTATTTAGGGATTAGTCGCTTCAAAGTGAATTTTCCCTAAATACATCCATTCAATTAAATATGAATTTATTTCAAATACATAAATTGTGCTAATGGTGAAATAAAAGCCATTTCATCTTATGTTTCTTTATAAAAAAGAAACTAAAAAAAAGACGATTTCGAATTTATTCTTCGTGAAATGGGTTTTGTGAAAACTGATTTTTCTTTATCTAGGCTGTCCACTATATTTTTTTTACATCTTCTCTGCCAATATCTTCCACTTTCATATGTGTCCATCAATTAGGGCCCATCTTGGTTTCTATGTAAATTTTTTGTGAACCAATTGGACCAAGCCAAATTCTTGGCCAAAAAATTGGACCTAGCCAGTTTGCTGTCGTTTAGGAGGTCCAGCATTATAATTTAGTCCAAAGACCATTTAACATTGGACAAAGCTCTTTTCTGGCCTAACCAAGTTCTGCTTGATTCTCAAGCTCGTTCTTTATTTCCAAGATTTAACTAATGTCCATTGCCCCCACCTCTAGACCTAAAGGGAAAAGCTATGCCCACCTAGTTTTGTAAGTTGCTAGCTCATGAAGTTGACTTCGGTTATGCCCCTGCATTATACACAGATCGCCACGAAATTATTCTCTTTTTTAGGATTAGGATCTTCTCAATTTTAGTAAGTAAATTGAACCGAAAGGCGATTCGCATTGCCCTTATTAGAGATCTAACACATCTTACGTGCCCACGTCTTTGAGATAACAGCTACCACTAAGGTGAGAGGCTAACATATATCGGGTATGTTCAATTTGATACGGCACTATCTCGAAAGCGAAATTCTTCTTGACCAAATCTGAAATAGCTTAATTAAGTATACTACTTTACTTCTTTGAGTGTAGTGGATTCATCGTTTTTTTTTTTTTTGGTAACCGAGGTGTCCGGGCCAGCTTGCGCGCACCTCGACTATTCCTCGAGGGAGATTAGCACAGCAACCCACCGCCATGGCCCCCCACTTAAATCACAAGTGCTCAGCTGGGGAATCGAACCTGGGACCAGTGCGCCTAACTACACAATCCCAAGTACGCCCTAACCAACTGAGCTACCCATGGGTGGGTTAGTGGATTCAATCTTTATCTCCATATATTCCTATTCTATTCTTTTCCTTTTGCTATTCTGGAGATAATATGCGATCGGTAAATGTCGTGATATGTGAGCAAACTCAACCCCGAGGGTTTCTTTAGTAGTAAGTTTTTCATCCTCTTCATTGAAGAACTGAGTTCGAAACATTGTCTTGATGCATTCTCTTGAAGCCAATCCTGAAAATACTAACTGGTGTGCCACCGGTAATTGCAAGTGCGCGCACATGATGGGGGACGCCATCGTAGCCGAGGAGGATTTGCCGTATGCTCAAGTAAGTCTCGGACACCCTCTCGATGCTTTTTTTTTTCAAAAAAAAAAAGCGAGCAGACTCATCCTTAGAAAAGTAGGTGAGCCTATCTCTAAGATAGTGAAGTTCGAGTCCGAAAGATAAGATGATGAGTGGAAGGGATGTGATCAGCAACCAGCATTTAGCAGGCACTAGGAGAGAGTGAGAGAGAGGGTCATCGCAATCCCTATCCAATTGACTTTGTATCCAACTATATATATAAAATGAATTTAAGGCCCGTTTGTTTCGCGAATAAATAAATAATTTTGAAAATGATCATTTATATCACTTATAAAATTAAATGAACGAAAAATATTTTCATTATCCATGAAAATATGTTGACATAAAATTTTCTCAATAGCGAAACATTTTGCAATGACTAATTAATATAAGTGATATAAGCAATTATATTTAGTAAAATGCTTTTTGAATCATATATATTTTCCACAAAATAAATGGAGCCTAAAATGAAATTATCTCAGGATATATAAAGTAAAGGTGTGCAAAGGAACCGGGAGCCGCCAAGACCGCCTGGAACCGGATCGTACCAGCCCAAAATCGGCAGTTCCCACGGGAATCGATTTGGTTCCTAGTTCTAGGCGTGGACCCGCCCACTCGAACTAAATCGGTATATATATTGTTTTAAAAAAAAATTCCAGCTCACTTTCAATAAAAGTGAGTCTTTCTCTCTTGCCTTTTGCCATTTACTCTACAGTCCGACTAGCGTCTTGCGGTTCTCAAAATAGAAACAAAAAGAAGAAACCCTATCCTCGTCTCGCTCTCAACGTGAAAGTCTCACGCGGCCACGCTTCAATTCTATCGTCACGTCGCAAGCTCACAATCGCCTTGCCTTCAACTTGTTGTTGCGTTGCAGACTCGCAATCGAGTGAAATTCCTGCTTAAGGGTACTCATTCTTTTTGTTGCTAATGGCCAGTTCAATTTCCGACCTAGGATGCTTCAAATTTTGTTGAAGTCTAGTTCGGGATTTATCAGTTTTTTGCTTATTGTTGCCTTTCGCTCTTGCTCTAGCTGTAACTCTGGGTGATTCTACGCTTACTTAAGCCTATGTTAATAGATAGTTTTAAGGAATATACTTGGTCATCGTGTTTGTAGTTTAGATTGTGAATTTGTAGGGATTGGGGATCGGTTCGATGGATCTATCCGGGAACTAGATCGTACTGCAGTCCGATTCCCGATTCCCGAGTAAATCCATGAAACCAACGGACGATTGTTGATTATAATTTTATGAAATTGGTCTTTAATGGACGGTTCCCGATTTCAGGGTAGAATCACCCACCATGCTCACCTATATGAGAATAGCTAATATAAAGTTCGAGGTTCAAATTTTCAGAAAAAGCAAATCTTTGTCGTCTTTTTGGGAGCAACACAACTGCACAAACAGTGACGAAATAGAAGCAGATATGATAGCGTGCCAAGGACGAAGAGCACGGAAGAACCATCATGAATGGGGCCATCAATTTTTCTTTTCTCCAGCTAAATCATACATTCAGACGTCATCTCCAAATCCGCTCGCGACCCGATGATCGATTGTGTAACTCGTCCATCTAATTTATGACGACTAGGACCACATCATCATCGTCATAAAAAAATTTTGTTTTTAGAAATAATTATACAAAATGTTCATGAATTATAATTTAGTTTGCAATATTATTCATGAATTTTTAGATTATTTAATATTATCCATGAATTTTGATCTAATGTATTATGTCATCTCTGAACTTTAAATTTATTTAATGTGTTCCTTGAAGAATGAGATGCTCTTCCTGAACAAGCCTTTTATTTGGTAAGTAGAATCAATGTGTCTATAACCTCTCAACTTCCTCAAGAATTTCAGCGGCCAATTCATTAGCTCCTTTGGTCTTCCGTAAAATTAGATGCTCTTTTGAACAAGCCTTCCTCAAGAATTTCAACAAGTGGTTCATTAGCTTCTTTGGTCTTGTCAACCTCAATTCCCACTGCATATTCATATATAGATATAAGAAGATATCAATTACTATTAGGGGCATATCAGATACCTTTTTCAGAGAAAAAAATACCTTTTTAGGAGACAACTTAAGATATCGCAAAATTGTTTTTTTAGCTTGAAGATGGGGGATACGTACAGAGTACATAAATTGACTAAGGACACCGCATATGCAAGAGCAAGTTGCACAAAAGGAAATGACATCTCATCTCATTTAATACGGAATAAGAACCGATCAACTTTTGGTATATGTTCAATTTAGTATAAAAATATTCAATATTGTCCCCGAAGTTGAATTAATGGAATGAAAACATTGAACGTTTTCATATAATTAAGGGATTAATCCGAATATGTACCTAAAGTTAAGGTATCACATTGAATATATTAAAAATTCAAGGCCGATGCACTTTAGGTTAAAGTTCGTGGAATATATTGAATAAAATAAAAATTTAGGAACGACATTGCACATTGGGTTAAAATTTAGGAATTATTTATGTCGTTTTCCCTTATTTTTATTACTAACATGATCGCATTGATGATTGCCCTTGAATTGTCATTAAACATGCAAATCAAATAATAGAACATTTGATTTCACAAGTATTGGTTACACATATCACGAAAAAAAAGGACTGTATTAAAATTCGATATATTCCTTATTTAGTTACTTAACAAGTGTCGTAGAACTCTTATTAAGAAGTGACCATTTTATTTTTTTGGGTTAATATTACGAAAAACCCCAAACTGATACACTTATGAAAAATTTACTTCAAATTAATTTTTTGAACATAAAATATCCCAAATTGGTACACCTATGATAGATTTACCTCAAATTAATTTTTTGACCACAAAAAATCCCAAATTAGTACATTTGTGATAAATTTACCTTCCGTTAAATTGGATTAATATAACGAAAAGCCACAAAATGTGTGACAAATGGAGGGTAAAACCCCAAAGTGGTACACCCGTCAATTGTCACGTGTCATTCAATTTATAAATTTGACGGTAAAATTTAACGAAAATTAACATATGGTAAAATTATCACAGATGTACTAGTTTAGGGTTTTTTGTGGTCAAAAAAATTAGTTTTTGGTAAATTTATCACGTGTGTACCGGTTTTGGGTTTTTCGTTGTCAAAAAATTAGTTTGGGGTAAATTTGTCACGAGTGTACCGGTTTGAGGTTTTCCATGATATTAACTCTATTTTTTTAAACTACTCAAGTAAAAAAGATGTTTGTAAATGTTGAAACTAGTTTGGAGAGTTTCATCGCCAAAGTAGATCGATCCCTAGTTCAGCTAATTGAACCTTCTGAGTAGGAAAATCGATTCACCACCATTTTATGAGCCACGCATTTAATTCAATGGGTGTACATTACAAATCGAAGATCTATCCAATCTCCCATTTTTTTATGACTAGGAAACTAGAGGTTTCGAGTTCATGGAATACTCACCGATTTCATGAAATTAAGTAAGACGTGACACGACTCAAGGGGTTGCTTAACGATAAGCGTGTTTACCCTCCTCGCGTAAAATTTGAATTCAGATTACTACGCATGCGCATTCTTTTGGCGCAACTCTGAAAGTACAAACCTATGTGTGCGGCACGGGTGGATTGTTGTGCTCAATAGGGATTAGTCAGGTTCTCAAAGAATCCCAACATGTCCATTAAGACGTGATACGAGCTTGAAATTTACTCGATGACGTGAGAAATTGAATCGACATCGATGTCCTAAGGTTCACTTGGAAATCCATCAATCTTTTTTTCTTTTTGTTGAACATAAATCAAACTTTGCTAACTAATTTTGAACATTGATTTGACATTCTGTCCTCTACATATATAAATAGATATACCAGCTTGAGCCAAAAATAATCTGAGAAATAAATATATATAAGTTGACTTCCATTTCAGGAATTGAGATTCCCCATCCCAGAGGATTTGCGCGGGATTCCCTCTCCCAGCAATTAAAGGTTGATAGTAAAACAAACTACCATCATATTTAATTTCCTATACCATCGCCTCCTAGTAAAATGAATATTATTAACAAATGTCCTTAAACATCTTCATAAAAAAATTGCATCATTTTCGAAACACTATTTTTTCTTGTGTCGTGCACACTCGAACATTGAAAATGAAAATCTTTACTATTAAGTATGGGTAACAAGTGTTTTGAAAACACTCTTATATAAGATCGTAATTAAATTAACCCGGTGCGAGATATGAAGACACCCACCATCTGAGTGCCTTGAGCCACGTGGTTTGCACATCACACATGACCAAGTCACTATATATTTTTCTTCTGCCTATTAATGGTTAATAGTAAAGTTAAAAGGTCTAGATATTTTAATTTATTACACCCCTCATTTATAAACTTTTTAATAAACACAAACACCAAAAATTAAGAGCCTTTTCTAAACTTTGGTGACACCCGCTTAACTTCTTCTTTTTTTTTAAATCCGAATATAAATATTTCGAGTCATTTTATTTTCTTTATTATTAAAAATCCATAACCAGTATTGTTCAAAATATCGGATACCAATGGTCCTTGACATAATAAAAGAGTACAGCTCGAACGGGACATGAATTTATTAATAAAACTATCATGGTCATGATGAGGAATTAGATTAATTAACAATAATAATACGACGATCGTCAATCGCAATCAATTGCTTACATCTTTGCACGAACATAAAATCACTTGCTACATTAATTACTCGGGTTAGGTGCGCTCGGGTGTGCACATTCGTTCTATTCGAATTCAAAGTGATTACCTATATATATTTTGGTCAAAAGTGGTTACCTAATTGAATTTACGCAAATTTTTACAAAATTCAACGGCTGTGATTCTACCCGGTCGATGTTTGGAATACATATATAATTCCGCAGCATCTATATAAAGGATAAACGACAGCTCCTTATGAACTGTCGGGTCCAAATATGTCGTTATTGACCTAAATAGGTCGTGTCTGTTTTTCCATGTACAACAAAGACACAAACGGCATTGAGGATCCGGATCGTGCCAGCTAAAGAGTCCACGTTCAGAATCTCAGATCCTCGTTTTCTGCAAACAACATACGAGGGCAATAAATCTGGGCAATGAGTTGGATTCATAATTACTCCAGAGAATGCCCACCTAAATTTACCAAATTCACTTTACTGGTTTTCTCTCAAGGGCTTTTATTCTCTGGTATTTGCGCTTTTGGCCCAGCAAATTCGCAATTGCCGCCCGGAATTTATGACTAATTTTGCTCGAAAGTCCGACTCGAAAATTTTAAATTTATAGGTCGAAAGAGACTATATATATATATATATATATAAAGAGCATATGCATTCCATAGTCAAGCAATGCGAGATATTAGCCGGATTAGAAATAACATGATGAATGACATGCACTCGACAAATAAAGTAGGAGTAGCACCCAAGATACAATGTTAGAAAGTCTAACCCTTTTATAGATGGATGGAAATGACATGTATGAAAAGAATATATAAGGTTTCAGTTATTTTGCATAAAATGAATGATTTAGAATAATTACTTATACCATTTAAAATAATTAGTCAACAAAAAAACACTTTTATTATTGACAACAATTTAAGTTTAAATATTTTTGTGAACCATGGAAATATTTTTACAGAGAATTCATTTTATGCGAAATGAACGGGTTTTTAAATCTCACAAAATCAAGCGACGTGGGATATCGCAACAAATACCGTGTGCCCCAAGAATAAACTTGGCTTTTTTCGACGTGGCGCTCGCATGAGTAGGGGTTGACTTAAACGTGCAAAAAATAAGAAGAAAAAGTTAACCAAGAAAGCGAAAAGATTCAAGATTCACATGTTTTTTTGTCATGACCAAACCGCAGATTCCTGCCCCCGAATCGGGCGGGTAAACAAATACCGAATAATTCCCGGGGAGGAATCTGCAAATAACGTACATTGTGAGGGCTTGCTAGCAATAACCCAAAAGTATCGAAACTATAAAGCCGCTTTTTACGTGAGGTACACACGGTCTGAGATCACTGCCTCGGTTCTCTCGTCGTCGTCGTCTTCTTCTTCTTCTTCCTCTCCTCGTGCGTGGGGAACGCCGGAGCTCTTCCGGTCGTCGCCGGTGACTGAATCGGCCTCGTTCTCCGTTCGAAATCGAGGTGCGTCCATGGCGTCTCTGTGCGTGCGTGCGTGTTGTTCTCTGTTCTTTACCTGCTTCGAATACGTTCGCCGGCTTCCGTTCTTGCGTCGCTGCTAACGTTTGCGAGCTGTGGAAAGTAGTGATTTCCTGCTGTTCCGACCGTGGCGACGTCGACGTGCGGATGTTCTTTTCGGACGGTTTTAGCTTGTCGCCGATCGTCTGAAGAATGCTTAGGTTGTTTGCGCGTGTCTGCAAATATATGAGGGTGCGGTTTGCGGCTAATCGCCAGCTTATTTTGTAAAGCGGTGGTGTTATCTCTCGAACGAGGGTTGCAGGAGCCGATCGCCTGAAATTTCTCAAATTTTGTTGGTTTTTTTGGTCATGCTGAATTGTTCTGTGGGACAGGATTCGACACTGAAAACATGTTGAATTGAAGTATTGAGGAATCCCATGATGCGATCTTCATGAACGTGGTGCTTGTAGTGCATGGAATAAAGTTAAAAAGATATATTTTTTTGAATTGGGAGGATCTGATTCTTTAATTTACTATTCTTTCTTGGGAGGATATGATTGTTTAATGGATTATTCTTTGGTCTTCCTCTGTGGATGATAAAGTTAGGGTGGCGCCCTGTTTAGGAATGCTCTGGTCTCGTCCCTGTGGACTACTCATTCCTGGATGAGATTCGAAACACGTGCCGTAGTTGATGTTGAAAGACACCACAGGCACTAGTAACATGAAATATTTCTTGGCTTTTCCGAATAGAAGTAGCATTCTACTGATAACTATTCCTGTTCGATGAGAAATTATTGATTCCAGAGTCTTGACATGATCTGTTTTAGATCGACCTGCTTACCGAGATGTTGACTTGCTGAGTTTTCGGGTGGTTCTTTTGAAGTTACATAGGGTATCGAGAGGATATCATGGCCGAAGAGGATATTTACACAAAAGATGGGACGGTGACCATCCGTGGTGATCCTGCCGATAAGACGAAAACTGGGAACTGGAAGTCGTGCCGCTTTATTCTGGGTATGGTTTAGAGGCGCTATATGTCCATCTTTAACATTCCATATATTAGATTGGTTGTTGGATTCCTCGTGTCAGGAACTGCATGACCTTGAGAGTGTTATATTCTAACAAAGATTCTTCCATCAGGAAACGAAGGCTGTGAAAGGTTGGCATACTATGGCATGGGCACCAATTTGGTGAACTATCTCAAAATTCGCCTGAACCAGGGTAGTGTTGCAGCATCAAATAATGTTACCAATTGGTCAGGGACCTGCTACATTACTCCGCTGATCGGAGCCTTTCTAGCGGATTCATACTTGGGACGATATTGGACAATAGCTATCTTTTCAGTGGTTTACGTTCTGGTAAGCATGGCCAAGATTATGAATGCTATTGTGAGTGTTCTCAGATGACTGCACTACAAATAGGAAGCATTTCGATGCATGCGTGTCTTTGTCTCAGAATCAACTGGATAATTATGGTCCCAATTAGATGTCGCAAGCATGAATATTTCTTCTGCCCAAAGAAGACCAGGAAGATTTTCTTAGCAAAAGAAAAAAACAGACTCTAAGATTTGGTATAGGTCTTGCAGTTGAAACAAAAAAGAATCTGATATTGAAGATTTACTACTAATTCACTCTTTATAGACTATAATGGCTTTTCTTCTTTTCCTTCTAGTCGTATCAAGGTCAATCGAAATGCATCCAGTGTCTGTGATGGTGTCTTTTGATCGAGCATCTCTGCTCCTTTGATTGGGAGAATAACTTGGAATCGTGTTCAGATGGATGGCTAGATTATTTGGGAGACTTGTATAGATGATGAAGGCTGAGATATATGAAGCATCTTTACGTATTCCTTTTCCCCTTCTTTTGACAGAGTTTTAAAAAAGATGGATCTTCTAACTCTTCTGCAGGGGATGACGCTGTTGACATTATCTGCTTCTGTTCCTGGACTAAAGCCTTCCTGTGAAAATGATAAGTGCCATCCTTCAACATCCCAAACTGCAGCATGCTTTGTGGCACTGTATTTGATTGCTCTTGGCACTGGTGGAATCAAGCCTTGTGTTTCATCCTTTGGTGCCGATCAATTCGATGAAACGGATGAAGCTGAGAGGAAGAAGAAGAGTTCGTTCTTTAATTGGTTTTATTTGTCGATCAACATCGGCGCACTTATTGCATCCTCGGTCTTGGTGTGGATTCAAATGAATGTTGGTTGGGGATGGGGATTTGGAATCCCAGCAGTTGCAATGGCCATTGCAATTGTATTTTTCTTCTCTGGTACCCGGTTGTACAGGATACAGAAACCTGGAGGCAGTCCCCTCACAAGGATTGCTCAGGTAATAGTCGCATCCTTCAGAAAAATGAATGTTGAAGTTCCAGCTGACAAGACTCATCTACACGAGACAGCAGATGCAGAAGGCACTATCAAAGGAAGTCGCAAGCTTGAGCACACGGACGAGTTGCAGTAAGTTTCTAACTCCCCTGATTTCTTTAGGTTCAAAATATTTCGAAGATTTTTCTGGGAATTTGTACACATCATCATTTATTTATGCCAGATTTACCAGTGGTCTCTGTTAGGATATGTATCCACGAAATAATGAACGTTGAAGCTTAGCGAGTAGGACAAATTCCTAATAGATTTGGATAGTTAATTACAGAGAAATGTCCCTGCGAAGGATATGGATTGCACAAGTGAGTCGCTGTTGTTGCATCTTGCAGTCTCCTACCACATATAGAAGCAAATATCTCTTCTTTTTAGTACGTTCCACAGTTTACAATTTGATGCTCCTTTTCCGATACCATAGGTGGCGTGAGAAGCTGTTTGGCTCGTCTCACATAAAAAAAGTTGGGATGTGTTTGTGACTTATGCTTCTGGGCACACTTTTACCTCCTACTTATGCCTTACAATTACAATGCTGAACTATAACTGGGCATTTTAATTTGTAGTAGATTGACACAATCAGCTTTAGAAGGCTTATAACATGCTGACGATCGTAGATAGTTTAACCCATGGTTGCTAATCAATTCCAAATTGCAGGTTCTTTGATAAGGCCGCTGTTGAGATCCCAACCGATAACATAAAGGGGAACACAGATCCCTGGCATCTTTGCACGGTCACACAAGTGGAGGAGCTTAAATCAATCGTCAGGTTGCTTCCAGTATGGGCATCTGGAATAGTCTTTTCGACTGTGTACAGCCAGATGAGCACGATGTTTGTTATTCAAGGCAACACTTTGGACCAGCACATGGGACCACACTTCAAGATCCCATCGGCTTCCCTCTCTCTCTTTGACACTTTGAGTGTCGTCTTCTGGGCTCCTGTATATGACCGAGTTATCGTCCCCTATGCCAGGAAATTCACTGGCAAGGAACGCGGGTTCACTCAGCTGCAGCGGATGGGCATAGGCCTTGTAATTTCTATCATCGCCATGGTTGTTGCAGGGGTTTTGGAAGTCATCCGTCTCGCCATTGTCAAGAGGAACAACTACTACGATCTTGAGTACATCCCCATGTCGATATTCTGGCAGGTCCCTCAGTACTTTCTCGTGGGTTGTGCCGAGGTTTTTACTTTTATCGGGCAGTTGGAGTTTTTCTATGACCAGGCACCAGATGCAATGAGAAGCTTGTGCTCTGCTCTCTCTCTTACTACCGTGGCATTGGGAAATTACCTGTGCACTCTTCTTGTGACCATCGTGACTAAAGTGACCACTCAAAACGGAAAGCTTGGATGGATTCCTGATAATCTGAACTGGGGTCATCTCGACTACTTCTACTGGCTCTTGGCGATTCTGAGCCTGATCAACTTCTTGGTCTATCTCTGGATTGCAAAGTGGTATACATACAAGAAAGCGACAGGTGTTGCTCATTGACAGAGCCCGGTTTCTGTGATGCTGCACAATTTGGTTATTTATCTTCCCTCTGCTTTGGAGTTAAATTTCAGTGTCTTGCGTCTGGCATACATGATGATGTGCTTGTAGTTTGTAAATGTGTTGATTCCCTCGGTGTGTTTTGGACAGCAAGTTGTTGATTCTTCTATTAGATTCTGCCTTTTCCTTCTCTGTCACATATAAGATTAGTTTCTCTTGGACATTGTTCATTACTTGGTTGCTCAATTCTCGATCAAGCTTCACCGATTGCGTTTGCTCGGAGGTAATGGAGCGCGCAACGCATTGTGATTCTGGCTCCTATTCCATTGTCCTAACAGCTGTTTGGTAAGAGTACCTAGCTTATCTTCATAATGACTTCTTCCACTGGCTTGCTAAATAGTAACTTAAGAGTCCGTTTGTTTCGCAGAAAATGGGTTATTTGAAAAACATTTTCTAAAAAATGATGGCTTGTATCAACTAAAATAATTAGTTAACCAAATATATTTTCATTATCGATAATAATTTGTCTAAAACTTTTGTAAATGATGAAAAAAAATTTCGTTCGTCATTTTTGGAAGAGATACAAACGATTATGTTTTGGATATTCCGAAATGTTTATTTTTCACGAAACAAATACACCCTTAGAGAGTAACGACATAAGTGGTCTGTGTGACTCTTACTCAAAATTGAAAGTTGTCTTTGCACTTGTTTGGTTCAAACAGTATTTGAGCTTTCCTTAAATGAGATGAAGGCTTGTGGTGGTAGGACGAGGGGAGATTAGAGATAGGCGCTTGGGGCTTAGATGTGAAAGAAGGCTATTGGAATATTATTACTCTTGGTAGCCTAGGATGTTAAGCGGTAGTTTTTGAAATCAGGGATACAAAGTAGGGGTGAGTATGTTACAGGATAGAAATTGAAATATGAGAACCTTACCGATGGGAACCTAACCTATAAAAGGTATGCAAAGTAGGTTTCAGGTTCCATAAATTGAGGAACCTGTTTCGAAGGGTAAATTTCATAATCTAAGTAGGTGAAATCTGAAACCTTAAATAAGATTTCCAAACATTTGAACCTCATATATAATCGAGTTCATTATCATGACTAATGTTCAGAACCCTTGCCTTCTACTAATTAGGTTTTAGATTGTCGTTAGCAAAACGGGAAAAGCCGTCTTTGGCGAGAGTCTCTCTCCGTAATTATGTGAAATTAATCAGGTCAAAAAGCGATATGTCCCATTGGTCCAATTGAGCAATTTGACGGAAGGCCTAAGATATAACGACATTTATCGTAGCTCATGAGTTATTATTACTCACCATGTGGACTAATAATAATATTATAACTAGGCAGCACGTAAGAATGAGATAATGCAGCACAAGAACGAGAGGTCCAAAAACTGTCCCAGAAAATGACAAGAAAGAAAAATCCTTTCTTCTTCTTCTTCTTCTTCTTCTCCTTCTTCTCCTTCCCCATTTTTCCAACCGAAGGAAAGATTTTCGAAACGATGATCGCACTCAAAACCCTGCACATCTCCTTCTCCCCCACCGACCCCTCCGCCTTCCTCCCCTCCAACCCCAACCCCAAGAAGAAGCGCCCGACCCTCTCCCTGTGCAGGTGCAAGCACGACGGCTCCTCCTCCTCCTCCGGCCCCCCTCCCCCGCCGCCGCCGCCGGAGGGCGACGCCCGGAAGCAGGATCTGCTGGCCCGGATCGCGATGCTCCAGGCGCGGAAGGTCCGGCTCACCGATTACCTGGACGAGCGGTCGGCGTACCTGACCCAGTTCGGCGAGGAGGCCGGCGCCGAGTTCGACAAGATCGGGGAGGACGCGCTCCGAGGCCTCGACGAAGCGGGTAACCGGGTCTGTTCATCCTCATGATTTTTCCAGATCCGATTAGATATTGGGATAAGAGAGTGCGATTGGTCGAAGTGGAAAATATAAAAAAAGAACATTTCGAAATTGGTTTTTTCTTTTTCTAATGCTGCCTTCTAATTTGCGAAAAGGCAAAAAGAATATCGGTTGGTACTACATTTTTGCAGTTTTACTTGATATTATGATATCACGCTTGGAATTAATTTATATGCTAAGCATACTACTGTTGCATAATAAACTTTCGGGCTAACGTAAGAAACAATGGTGATCTTTTGCACCCTCCGTCTAGAAAGAAGTATTTTTTATGACGGATATATCACGTAATAAAGACGTGGGGTGCAATTGGCCAATCACAAGTGAGATGTATATACACGATGCTGTCAAGTATGAGGAGATTGATAGCGTGTCGGTAATCGGTAATGCCGATTGGTTGGTTATATCACGTCATCGGTGTCACTTCTAATGTTTTTTTTCTCTTTACGTATGTACATGTATAGTTTCTCCGTATTATGTAAATAATATCTTTTTCATTAGTTAGTAATTTAAAAATTTATAATAAGTTGATCTTGCAAAATCTTTTAAATGTTAATTTTTTGTATGCACGCGGTTGGGTGCACCTTTTCTAGTAAGGAGATATTTTTTGATATTGCTTTCATTGTGGTACGTCATGTTTACAAGGAGAAACATAATTTTTCGGGTATCCTTTTGGAAGCGCATGTATATCTTCCTTTACACGTATTATTGGCAGATAATGGAGAACATAGAGAGCAGAATGCAAGCATTTGAAGAATCCATGGAGCTCAACAAAATGGAGATCGAGGAGAGCGACAACAAGTTGGCAGAATTCGAGGGACAGGTCGAGAAGGACCGCAATGAGGGGCTCTTCTTCAAAAGCCTCACCCAGAAGAAGCCGGTCGAGAAGGCGAAAGCCAAGGAGGAGGTGAAGAAGATCCAAGACGTCGCGAAACAGAGCACCGGGTCAAAAATCCGAAGGAACATCTACCTTGTGCTGATTGGCATCTTGGTTGCCGGGATCGCAGACTCTTTCATCTCTTCCTCGCCCGATTGGAGAAAAGTTGCAGTCCTCGGGGCGATTCTAGTGGCTTTGATTACTCAGTTCGCATACGAGCAAGGGATGCAGTCGGAAACAGAGCAAACAGAGAAAGAGAGATCCGATCGAGAAGATAAGTAAATTTTCGACCTTTTTTTCCCTCCATGATCTAAATGTACATTCTTTGCTCATTGATGACTCTGGCAATAGACAGGATGATGCCATACTATAAAGCAGAGTCCATAGTTTGGTTTTGATTTGATATATGAAGTTCGTTCTTTCTTTCCTTCCCTTGACTATGTATTGTCAAGATTAGGATGTTTTAGGATATCTCATGCATGCATACTCACACATAGAGATTTTCAAGATCTCTTCAAAAGGATGGTTGACCTCGTCGCTCTCCGGGTGAAAATGCTCTGCTTTGCATGGTACTTCGTTCTGTGCCTCAAACAAATCTCAATAGTTGATAAAAATCTCATCATAAACTAATTGTCGAAATTTATTAAAACACCAAAGATTGTACCGTGCGGGATAAGTGATTCACGTCCTTCTCATGTATTCATATTTTTCGTCAAACTGAGTAGCTTTCACAGAAAAGCTTCACTTAACAAATCTAACCATCTTCTTCATCAATAGAATCCTATTGTTATGTGTGAAAGTTTATGGAAATTTTTCGGTGCCGGTAAATTTCAGTAAGTGTTGAAAAGTGTCAAAAAACTGTTGGTATTACCAATGGCTAGTGATTGTTTTAGGTAACTTGTTTGTTGTTTACCAACATATTTTTCAAATCACAAACTCTTTTTGATAGTTCACAACTTAGCAATCTTTATTCTAACTTACAAATTTTTATTTGCATAACTTACCAACGTTTTGAATTTACAAACTCTTATATAAAATTACCAATCTCAATTGTACCGATTTGCCAACTTTTGTCATATTAACTTACCAAACTGATTTTGAATTACCATTCTCATTGGAGTTACTCACCAACTTTTAATTGTTAGTTTTAGACTATCGATTCTCATTTTAATTATTACCAACATTTATTATTTTAATTTATCTACTTTTCAATTGGGTTACCTTATTGGCAATAGAGTTGGTAAGTCACCAAATAAAGTTTGCTAATCTCATATAATAATTGATAGATTTAAAATGTTGATAAGAAATTTAAATAAAAGTTGGTAAATAATAATTTATTTTTTTCTCATAAAAAATAAGAGAAGTTGGTAATTTTAAAAAGCAAATAAATGGTGGTAACAAACTCAAATAAGAGTTTGTAATGCAAAGTTTAGATGGTAATTTAATAGTAAAAAAAGGGTTGGTAAGTAAGGTAAATAGTTATAAATCAATAGAAAAATTAGTAAATTAAAAAAAATTCAAATAAATGTTGGGAGCAAACTCGAATGAGAGTTGGTTATTTAAAACAAGTTGATGACTTAATTGAATAAAAGTTACTAAGTTATATAAAAGGTTGGTAATATCATATAATAGAAGGTAAATTTAAAGCATTGCTAAGAAAGGTATAGAAAAGTTACAAAAAGATAAGAAAATATTTTTTTGTAAGAAATAAAAGAAGTTGATAATTTAAAACAAAAAACCAAATGAATATTGGTAATTAAGTTGAATAAGAGTTGAAATTGTAAAAAGAGTCTCAATTGATTGGAGAAAAGTTGGTAATCACTCAAATTGAGATTAATATTTTCTTTCTTCTAACGTTCATCTGAGTTGCTTACCAACAATTCTTTGTTGATCTTGAATTTAATAATTTTTTTTCTTTTTTATTGTTTCTCCGCCGGTCACCGATCTCCGGCGATAGAGGGAGAAGAAAGGAATGTGTTAGAATATGTCTTGAATTTAAATTCAATGGAAGTATCCCTCCTAATTTTAGCAAATTTCCTATTTTGACTGGTTTTTTTAATAGGTTTCTCTAGGGGTGTCAAAAACCGAATCCGAAAATCGAATCGAAACCGAAATTAAACTGAACCGAACCGAAACCGAAAATTCATGCATTTTCGGTTTCGGTTCGGATAATAAATAAAAAAAAATTGGTTTGTTGATGATTCGGTTTCGGTTCGGATCGAATTCGGTTTCCTCTTCTTTTTTCTTCCCTCCTCGTACGCTGCTCTCTCTTCCCTCACTCACTGATTTCTCTTTCCCTTTTCTGATCTATTCTCTCCCTTCTCACTCACTTTTCTCTTTCTCTCTCTCTTCCTCTATCTTCGCAACTCTCCTCTCTCTGACTTTTCTCTCTCTCTCTCTCCTTTTCTCTTTCTTCCTCTATCTTTGCAACTCTCCTCTCTCTCACTCTTCTCTCTCTCTCTCTCTCTCTCGCTCTTCTCGCATGGCTGGCTCGAGTGCGTTGCTCACTCTGGCCACAACGGCGGTCCTCCTCGTCGGCTTGGCGGTGGCCTCGTCGCCAGCCCACGCCCCGTCCAAGTCGCCCTCGCCCTTTGCCTCGCCCAAGGCGTCCCCGTCGCCTTCCTCGATCGCGGCAACCACCCCACCGGCTTACGCCCCGTCTCCCCACGACCCCGCCGCCTCCCCCCGTCGCCCCCGTCCCCGCCGCCGTCTCCCACGTCCGAGGCCCCCCGTGACGAGGGGTGATGTTGCTGGCGGGACAAAGCGGGAGGATGTTGGAGCCGACCCACTGAGCGACCGTGCCGGGATCGGAGGCCAGCGACGGTATGTCGCCGTTGGCCGCCCCGATCACGATCCCGACGCCGGTGTCCACCAGTGCCTTGATTATCGCTGGATCGGCGGCGTATATTCTGACCTTCCCGATTGTCGTCGACCCCAGGAGCCTCGCCGTGGACTCCGAATCTGAACTCGATGAGCAAGAAGCTCCGGCACCCATTTCTCACAAGACTCGACTCACTCCATAAATCGGACGAGATTCAGCTCAAAAGCTGCAAATTTCGCTACTCAACTAGTGAAGAATCTACCCAGAGAGAGAGAGAGAGAAGGGGGAAGAGAACATTCATTGGACAGATCGTTACGGAGGAAGCGCAGAAAAAATGAAATAGAGGAAAATCGAAAACCGATTGGAACCGAAATGCATTTTTCGGTTCCGATCAGATTGGTTCATGTTGCCTTTTGATTTAGAGCAAGCACACGTCTAAATGGTTCGGTTCGGTTCGATTTTTAGGAAAATCGAACGGAACCGAACCATTGATACCCCTAGGCTTCTCGAAAGGGGTTTCCCACTGTGGATACAAATATTATATTTATATTCTACTCGATTATTACACATAAGAGTAAGTAAGAGCAGTGTTATGGTTTCTCTTTGTAAGTTTTCTGAGTGACTTATTCGTGAGAGATTGTGAGATAACGCCTTTTGCTTTGGGTGTATTCTAGAGCTGGAAAAGACTTGAGAAATTGTAAATTATATATTCTTTGGATTCATAATGGATTTGGTAATGGTTGGCTCTCCCTGTGGATTAAGTATCGACACTCAAATCGAATCGCTTTAATTTTTTGTACTAATATTGTTCCTCATTAATTCCTTTGGTAATTTCTTCTTCTCCCTTTAGATTTGAATTGCAAGATTTGTAATTCCTTATTTTCATTTCATGACAATACTCAATCTGTAATTACTGGCAAAAGAGCATACGTTTAGTATGTGAGAGAAATTACAAAGTTAAATTTAGAGTTAATACCATGAAAAACTCTAAACTGGTACACCTGTGATAAATTTATTCTCGTTAGTTTTCATTAAATTTTACTGTCAAATTGCTAAGTTGGATGACACGTGGCAATTGACGGGTGGGCCAATTTAGGGTTTTACCCCTCTGTTTGTTATAGATTTAACAGTTTGTGATTTTTCTTGATATTAATCCAATTTAACGAAAAGTAAATTTGCCACAAGTATACCAGTTTGGGGTTTTTGGTGGTCAAAAAATTAGTTTGGGGTAAATTTGTCACAAGTGTACCAGTTTAGGATTTTTGGTAGTCAAAAAATTAGATTTGGGTAAATTCATAGATGAAAAATGTTTTTTTTTTAATTTGATGTCCTGTAGGGAGATGGATTTGAATTCTTATAAAATCAGAAAGATTAACTTATCAAAGATAAGAAACACTAAAGTTTAAATTAGGAAAGTGTCATAGATTTAAGGAATTGTGATTCAAACTGCTAGAAATTAGTTTAAACCCAAAAATGACAAACTTTTGGTTATTATAAAAAAAGTATGAGATTTAGTCGATGAAAGTAAAGTTTAGTTAACAAGGAACAGAACAATTGATAACTTAAAAGGAATCGATAACTCGCCAAGTAAGTCATCTACAACATTTATTGACGAGAACCTTAATCAAGATTTAGAAAGTTAATTGACAAAGTCTTCAACAACGGGTCATCAACACAAACACTTACTTTCTGGGTGGTTATGTATATTGCCGCTATTTTAGCATCTTTGTAATTTCTTGTGGATAAGTGTTGTTGAATAACCTCTTTGTAGATAAGTGTTGTGCGGCGTAAGCTTATAAGATTAAGTTATTTGTTAATTGGAATTCAAAAACTGTTATTTTTGACCGTTGTTAGTGGGCTATATCTAACCACATTGTACTCTTTGTAAAAGATCCCCAATCAGTCAAAGAATTCAACGTTGTTGCAAATTTATCTTTTATCTCTACTATTTAGTATTTTATATCGCTATCAATGATTGTTCCTAGTGTCGTACTTTTCCATTTCTTATCATTTACTTTTTAGTCAATAATCAACAAAGGACTCTTCATAACCTTTGTTAGTTTACTCATCGTTTCATTCTTATTCTTGAAAGATATTTCATCATTTTTAGTGAAACTTCTTTTTGGCATGCTTGGTAGGACACATTTAATTGATTCGAGGAGAATACGATAGTAAAAGCCAGAAATCAACAAGAGTCCGATAATGCTGTTGGCAATAACAATCTTGTATAAACTGGAAATGATGTTGCTGCACTTTCAGAATCTACAGCCGCTAGAAGGGGTGATCTTCCAAGGATCTTACTGAAGAGCAATTAAGGGATGTTGCTCCAAATTCCAGCATGGTGTCTACCATAAAAAGATTGCTTGAAGAACAGTATTGGTATGGCTAAGTACATCATGAGTCACATGTCGGATGTGATCAAGCCAATTGTCATTAATGCTTTGAATGATGTTCTGTTGAGGCTAGGATCGTCCAAAATTCCTACTACCATTCCAAGTTAATCTAGTGGTAACAAGTTATGTCCCTCTTCATTTATTGATGCTAATGATGTTGGTCACAGTAGTCAAGCCTCTATAAGAATTATGCAAAGTCCCAAATCATCTAGTCAAGGCAAAAATTAGGCTAATGTTGATCAAAATAATCAATTTGGTGACAATAATTTGGCAAATCAAACTAGCAACGGGCTGGTTAATTACCAAATGTTGAAAACGTAATGCCGGCGGCTCCATTGGTACCACCTAATGTAAATATTCCTGTTAGGCGTAAAATGCCCATTAACGTAGATAATTCGGAAAGATCAGCACCGCTGATTGAGGGGCAAGATGGATAACTAAATCCACAATTGAACCCAACACAATTTGTCGAAGAAGTTCGACTACAATTGGAATTAGACAAGGGTCTTATACTTGTTTATAGAAAGCCACATTCCAAATGGATCGATAATCAATTTTTCCGAGAGGTTTCAAAATCCCTGACTTTGCCATTTTTATTGGTTAAGATGAGCAATCGACCATTGAACACATTGTTCAATTTATAGCCCAATGTGAAGAAGTAGGGTCAAATGAGTTTTTAAGACTCGAGTTATTTCATTTGTCTGTGTCAAAATCTGTTTTTACCTGGTATACTAATTTAGCACCTAATTCGGTGTGTAATTGGGTAGAGATGGAAAGACAATTCCATTCTCAATTTTATGGAATGACACCCAAAGTATTGGTCGCTGTTTGGCTATACTTTATCTATATAATAGTAAATCGATCGATCAGTTTATCACTTGGTTTAATAAGACCAAAAACAGATGCCTCACTTTGCTCTCAAATTAAGAATTCACGAAGTTGGCTTTCAATGAGTTAAAATTTCACCAATGAGAAAAATTTGAAGGCCAAGACTTTGCCGATTTATTTCAATTGACTCGGAAGTATAAGAAATTGTTAAAATACAAAGATAAAGAGCCACATCAAGGCTTTACACAAAATGTGACTTTAATGGTAAATTATGAGTCAGAGTATGAATCTGACCTGAATGAAAACATTGAAATAAATGTGGCAAAAATGATGCTTGACAAACCTTACATCTGTCGATCCTTAAAGGCCGCCACAATAAAAGATTAAAGAATGGTTAGGGCTAAAGACATTCAAGTTTACTCATTCGACATCAATAAGTTGGATTAAATTGTCGGTTAACTCTTTAAGGATGGCCTAATAATTTAACATAAGGCAAAGTTATCCAATATTACATGTGGCACCATTTATGGAGCCATAACACAACTAATTGTGTTGTGTTGAAGAAAGCAATTCAAGAGGCAATTCAATAGGGATAAATCAAATTAGCCGATGACAAGGGAGCATATGATAGCTCTCGATTATCGAATTTATAAGGATCGAATGATTATTGAATCTTTTAAAATGGGGCATAAGTTGACACCAAAAAATTGTTGGAAAAATTCCTATGATATTTTGATGATCACCAAACTATCTTTCGTATTAATGTTTACCATGACGAATGCAGATGGTGAAATTGGTTAATCAATATCAATGATCTTACATATTAGCAAAGACGAGAAATTTGGCTTTGACGTTTAGGAGAACAAGTACCAATGTGAGTGGTATTTCATGGTAGCTTGGAAGGACTAGTTGAGCCAGTGTTCTTGGAAGTCTTTAATACTGATGAAGATGGAAAGATCATTGGTCTTAACATCGTGCGTCATTCAGTTGGTATCATCACTAAAGATGGTTAGTCTGGTCACTCACAATTAGCACGGGAGAGAGTGTGTGCATGATAGTGATAGTGATGCATTAGGTCTAATGATGGTGAAATATGAGTCGGAAAGATGACCGTGGATGGTACATCATTTAGCCGTTACAGGATTGGATTCCGTAACTGAAAACTGGAAAAACATATGACAATTTTCAGAGATAAGACAACAATAGTCCTTTGTTAGGGAAGTTTGCTTTGGTCAGTGAGGCGATTGCAGGAGCAATCCCCATATTGATAGAGAACCTCCTAACGATAGATTGAAGAGTCCAACGTGTTTTTTTTTTAGTCTGTCTTACTCTAACTTTCAACTGACTCTCAGACTTTTGCCTTACCTTTTTGCAGAGCGTAAGAGTCGAAATCCACATTTGAAACTAATCGTCCCCACCTCTAGCCTCCTTGAGAAAATGGGGAATCGGACTCCCTACCTCCCTCTTCCCAAGAATGAAAGGTGGCCATGGGGTTTGATTAGGAGCAGTGATGTTGAGAAAAGAGAGAGACATAAGAAATATTGCTATTGTAGCCTAGGCTAATAATTGTCTTTGTTCTTGTTATGAATATGTCTTTGTATTTGGTTTAGCACTGTAGTAACTTATAGTCAAGTTTACAAGAGTAAGTGCACTTATCGTGTATCCCGATAGTGTGATCTATCAAGTAAAAGGGCACTGCGCCAGCCAATTGTAACTTGCATTGCTGATTACTAGTGGAATCCAGTCGCTGTTAAGGCTGTTAGTTTGGGAGTGTATGTAAGCTTGCGGATAAAGCCGAATCACTATAAAACTCAGCGTGCTATCTTCTACCTCTTTATTATTAGCACACCCGATTAGGTTTATCTGTTATCAGCAGCACTCGTGATTGTTTGATATTCCGCAAAAATCTTCATAGTTTCTCATTCAACCTATTCACCCCTCTAAATTGTATTGTTAGCCCCAGCAAAGATGACTAACTTTTGGTTATTCTCGACAAGAATCAAACTTAGTTGATAAAAGTAGAGTTTGATCAACAATGGATAGAACAATTGACAATTTGAAGTAAATTGACAACTCGCAAAGAAAGTCATCCACAATATCTTGAAAGTTATTGACAAGAGCCTTCATAAAAAAAAAATTAGGAGTTAATCAACAAAGCCATTGATAGGAGCAATCGACACAAAAACGCAAGTGCTGCGTGATTATATTTATTGCCGCTATTTTACATTTTTTGCAATTTTTTGTGGGTGATTGTTGTTGAATAACTTCTTTGTAGATAAGCGTTGCACAAAGTAACTTCTCGTAACAGTAGATAAGATTAGAAAGTTATTTTTTTATTTGAATTCAAAAGTATTGTCTATAACCGTTGATAGTGGGCTATAAACACTCACATTGTACCTCTATCTTTTCTTTCTCTATTCGATATCACTAATAACTATTGTTCCCTCATACTTTTCCAATTTCTTATTATTTACTTTCCTATCCAAAAACAACAAAGGACCCTTTACAACCCGTGCCGATTCGCTCATCGATCTGTCCATATTCTTGAATGGTATTTCATCTTTTTTGGTGAAACAAGATTCAATTTACTTTCCATTTAGGATTTTGTCACTCTTTTAATTTGAACATGATGCCATTATTGTGATGGATATTTAATGGAATTTACAGGAGAAAAGTTTCGGGCTGCAACAATCTTTGGCATTTGCTTTATTATATAGAGAGACGATTAATAATAGGGTTAATACCATGAACAACCCCAAACCGATATATCTATGATAAATTTACCCTCCATTAGTTTTTCTTAAATTTTATCTTCAAATTCCTGAGCTGAATGACATGAAACAGGTGATGGGTGTACCGGTTTGGAATTATACTATCCGTTTGTCACAAGTGTACCGGTTTGTGATTTTTGCGGTATTAATCCAATTTAATGGAAACTGACGGAGGGGTAAATTTGTCACAAATGTACCAGTTTGGAAGTTTTTGGTGGTGAAAAAAATTAGTTTGAGGTAAATTTGTCACAAATATACCAGTTTGGGGTTGGTCGTGGTATTAAGCCTTACTAATAATAGTCTGTGTTTATAGAGATCAAATCTTATTCTCATATGGATTCCTAATCTAATAAGGAAACCAAACCTTATCTAATAGTCAAATAGATTAGGATTCTTAACTAACAAATTCAATATCTTTCATCGAATAATTTGGATATTATCCCTAAAAGGAAAAAAATGGTAATTTATTTGAATTATTGTTGTTTTGGCCACGAAATATTCGATCACTTTTTGTTACCTCTTTTCATCGCTTTATAAATCTTTTCGTTCTCCCACGTGGGGGTGGATCTCACATATAGAGAGTTCTTCTTCTCTATATACAGGCGAACCTTCGTCGTCCCTTGTGTCGAAGTCGAAACCCTAGTCTCATTGTAGGGATAAGGTTTTCTGGGTTAACGCTCTCCTTCCAAGGATCACCACGCAATCCGCTCAAACGGCATTGATGGTTCTCTGAGAAAGCCTTCACGTCAAGATCGATCTTGTCTATCGTCATTGTCATTATCAACGGGGAGACTATCTGCAAACTTGAAAAGGTATGTCTTGCATTCGCTTTTGGCCATTTATTCGATGATTATAGGCTAGATCTAGCATAAGCTAACGAAAGAACAAGGATCTGGAACATCACATGTATAAAGAGCGGTTTCCAGCCATTGTAGAGGTGACTGGCGGACTTGCATAATTGGGGTTTCGAATGAGATTCTTTTGAGTTAGATTCATTGGAAATCTAAAAGGTCATGTCAATGTAATGATTCTATTTAGAACTAGAAATTTTCAATTAAGTTAAATCTCTAAGTAATTTTTTTTTAGAAGTGACAAGTTCTTGTTGAGGCTAATAATGCAATCTGGGATGAATACGGTGATTTGACAAGTTTTCGGGGAATAACTCAAATTAAACTTCGATAGATACAGACACATTTAATAATAGCATATGCAAACACTTCTATCGAGCAAATAATGAGATGAATAAAGAGACCGCAGATATTGCATACATATACATTTATATCGAGACTACATTCACTCTGCCAGACTAATAGTCACCAAAAAGGTTGTAATTCACTAGTAATTTTCAAGAGGGGTTATGTTACTGATAGATGATACTATCAATACACAAGCATGTCTAACAATATTGTTACTACTCTCATCCCAAATTATAGATATAAGCGATCTTCATAGTGAATACAATCAGAAAAGCATAGCTTCTATCAACCAAAATAGAACAAAGATGAGCAACTGAACCGTTAGACTAATATTGTTCATTTCCCCAACTATACTACTTCCCTTGAATTGAATTTGTAGCTATTAAACCTCACATTATCACTTGAAACTCAAATACAAGTAGCGTTGGTTCCGTCATTTATAAGAGCTGAACTTTTCTTTGTTGCTTTGAAAGAGATAGTTTCCAAAAACAAACACTTCTACTTTAACTTAAGAATTTGCCATCTCTGTTGCCTGCTCACGTATGGTAAACAACTATGATATCTCCGGTCCACTTTTGCAAATCCCAAAGCTTGTAACGACCCATTAGACACCACTTTGAATTCAAACCAAATTGGAAAGAGGTTTGGATCCTCTCATCCAAGTGGTAGAATCACGTTACATGTCATCCACCTCGTCTGATAAGAGCTGCTTCTACCCACGGTCCCTCCAGTCTATTTACGGTCACACTTTAACTCACTGTTCATCTTTTACTCACTTGTCCTTCTAAGCATACTCACTTTTTTTTTTGGTTCTACTCAACTGTTCACCTTCTACATAGGTCCATCTTAGTCACCACGCACTCCTCATTCTATCATACTTGTTTACCTTCTACTCAGGTACTTCAAGTTTTACCGAACTCCTCGTTTTAGGCTTGTTCACCTTCTGTTAAGTCCCATCCAACTAATAGACACATCGGGCTAATACCTTGTTCACCCTTAGTAGAGGTAGAGCACTCCAACCCATTAGAGGATCCTTTTTTGAACACTATCCACATATGAATATGTGTATGTAGAGGGAGTATCTTCCGCACACTCAATTACACATGTTAGTATACTCAGAATGTTTTGTTATTTTCAAAACACTATAGGCATTTTTCTTAACAATTTTGATACGACAATAACACAATTAGATCATGACACAAAGTCAACGAGTATAAGGTTGAGACTGATCGTGTTTGGCTTAATTTCGTATCAACTTGCGAGACACAATAGATAATCGTGTTGTGTTTGTGTCAAATCCACCATATACGAAATCAACCCACACGACCCGTTTAAATTAGCGGATTAGTGTTAACAAGATTTGGTATGTGATCCGTTTAGATATGATTAGCTAAAAGATTTTACTTTTCATTTTATGTATTATTGTGATTTTAAATTGATGGGTTAATGTCACTAGCGGTCCTTAAACTTTTACCCGAAAGTCAAAACCATCTATTTACTTTCTTTTGTTGAAAAGATGTCAATGTACCACTGTTAGTCCTTCCGCATGCTTTGTTTTTATTGTCAGTTGGTTTTGTTGAGGTGGACCGTCAAGTTAGCGATATGAAACGGTAGAGTAAACGTGTCATGTTAGGATATCTTAAAAGTCATTATTTTGGAGCCACATAGGTACAAAATCAGCAACACAAAATATAGATAAATCAATGGAACCTCAACCCTAAGTCAATTTAACTTATCCTATGTGGTTTGCCGGAGAAATCTTCACAATATCGTGTTAGTAGTAACGTCATTTAGCAACTCGAGAGGGAGATATTTGTTTTACCCAACACTTTGCCATGATAAGATAACCTTACCATAAATGTGCAATGTGTTATCAATCATGAAGTTGTGGAACCAAACTCTCCAATAGTTTTATAACTTATAATATCATTTTCTCCCATTTTACACATAAATCTTAGTACTTCTATTACCATATCGATGACTCAATTTAAATAAATTAAAAAGTCAAGAAATCAATCGACGGATGGCCAAAACATTATGGATTGATTTGGAACTTATCCCCACATTAGATTTTTATTATAAAATACTATTAGTATTCACCACTTAAATTTTGGTGCCAAAACTTGCATTAATTTTTTTTCAGATTTCTTAGACATATCGAAGTCTCGAACGCGACACTGCACCATCAAGTTACCTGCTGCTTCTAACATGTCTACTTTCCGCCGGACAGGGCAACTACTACTCCAGGTATGTATTTAATGACCAAGTTATTGGCTTGATGATAAAGTTGAAGTTTTGAATCTTAAGGTTTACCGATATTCCTTAGCTTATATTGTTTTATGGTAAAGATTATAAATGGTATCGATGCGGCTGTTTATTGATGCCCCGTCATTAAAACATTAGATATAAAACAAGATGATAATGACAGTGATAAGGCATTGGAAATGGTGCAAAATAGCTAGTAGCATGAGCCAGTGTAAGTGGACGGGTGGCGATCGGTGATTGAAGCATCAAACAGTACTGATGATTGTGGTGTTAGTGGTCACAAGTGGTGAAAAAAAACCATCCCCCAAGGAGGTGTTGATTGTCGATCTATGAAGGCAATGATGATGAGGGTTATTTTTCTGGGAAAATATTGGGTACAGCAGATTTGCCAAGTTAGATAACATACTATTCGATTGACATGTGTCCGGTGGGGCCTACAGTTCAGATTTTTCAAAAATCCCTTTCTCGTTCACCTTCTCTCTTGCATTAACATCGTCCTCCTTGTCTCTCTCCTCCGTTTCTCTTCTCCGTCTTCCTTCGCTCACTAAAGCTAGTTGTCCCTCTAGGGCGTTGTTTCTAATCGTGAATTGGACGAGGGATGGTAGGAGTGATTGCGGGATTTTGCCGAAGATTGCATTGTCGCTCGCGTCCAGGTAGAGCGGGCTGCCGAGCAAGCTATGCGCCGCCGGCGAGCTTGTTGGACTGGACCTTCAGTCGGGTCAAACTCGAGAGGACGCCAAGGCTGGCGTGGATCGAGCCCTCGAGCGTGTTGCTGTCCAAGTAGAGCTCCCTGAAGTTGGAGAGGGAGGAGATTGAGTCAGGGATCGAGCCGGAGAGCGAGTTGCGGGATAGGTCGAGTTGGCTCAGCCGTGTTAGGTTGGAGAGAGAGCCGGGAATGGGCCCGGTGAAGTAGTTGCCCGAGAGATGGTCTGGACGTAAGGGAGGTCCCAGGAGATGGAGGCGAGGGGGCCCAAGTAGCTGGCCTGGTCGAGGGCGAGTTCGGTGAATTGACTCGCATCCAAGTCGTCGATGGCTTTGCAGCAGAAGCTGCAGGTGAACTTGTCGCTGAAGAGGACGTTGCAAAGGAGAGAGACGGAGAAAGAGAGTAACAGAGGGGAGAGACAAGGTGGGGGTGTTTATGGAAGAGAGAAAGTCAGTGAGAAAGGGCTTTTTTGAAAATTTTGAGATGTGGGCCCCATCGAACACGTGTCGATGAATGAATGAGGTGTTTTATTACTGACTTGGCAAATCTATTATACACAATATTTTCTCCATCTCTTGACGGGCTACAACCACACATTGATGAGGAACTAATTGCTATGAATGGTCAAGCATGATCATGGTGACAGCAATAAAGTAGCAAGCACATACCACAAAAAATTTCAAATGGTATATTCATGCCATATTTACTTCAAATTAATTTTTGTGTTGAACAGACTACTAAACTAATATACCCGTGTCACATTTACGTCAAATTAATTTTTGTGTCATGAAAAATCTCAAATTGATACACTCGTGTCATATGTATCTCACACTGGTATACACATTCAACATTTACCCCAAATTGGGGTAATTATGGGACTTCTTTTGGGTAACTCTGACATAGGTGTATCAGTTTGGTATAAATGTGGCACGGCTATACTAGTTCGAGATTTCTTTTTACCGAAAAATTAATTTGGAGTAAATATGACACGGATGTATTAGTTCAAAAAATTATTTGGAGTAAATGTGGCACTAATGTACTAGTTGGGTGTTTTTTTTTATTATTTCGGTTATTCTATTAGGTATGCAACTATACATGTACTTTTTTATACTAATATACCCGTGCCACATTTACGTCAAATTAATTTTTGTGTAATAAAAAATCTCAAACTGATACACTCATGCCATATGTACCTCACACTGGTATACACATTCAACATTTACCCCAAATTGTGGTAATTATGGGATTTTTTTGGCTAACTATGACATAGGTGTATCAGTTTGGTATAAATGTGGCACGGCTATACTAGTTTGAGATTTTGTTTTTACATTAAAATTAGTTAGGGATAAATATGGCACAGATGTATTAGTTCAAAAAATTATTTGGAGTAAATGTGGCACTAATGTACTAGTTGGGTGTGTTTTTTTATTATTTCGGTTATGCTATTAGCTATGCAACTATACATGTACTTTTTTATGCTAATATACACGTGCCACATTTATGCCAAATTAATTTTTGTGTCATAAAAAATCTCAAACTGATATACTTGTGCCATATGTACCTCACACTAGTATACACATTCAACATTTACCCCAAAATTGTGGTAATTATGGGATTTTTTTTGGGTAACTATGACATAGGTGAATCAGTTTGGTATAAATGTGGCACGGCTATTCTAGTTTGAGATTTTGTTTTTACATTAAAATTAGTTAGGGGTAAATATAACACGGATGTATTAGTTCAAAAAATTATTTGGAGTAAATGTTGCACTAATGTACTAGTTGGGTGTTTTTTTTATAATAATTTCAGTTATGCTATTAGCTATGTAACTATACATGTACTTTTTTATACTATGACTAAATTTGAATCATAGCTATAAATCAACTTCTATATTGTTGATAAAAATTTGTGTTTTGAATTGTATTATCTTGATATCTATGGGGTGCTACACTCATGATTAGATAAAAAAATGATAATTACATTAATAAAATATTTATTTAACATAGTCATGTACTTAACTTTTAACTGTAATCATGAATAAATCATTAAAATACAAATAATTTGTTGATATGACAAATTCTGATGTACGAAAATATATATGGGATATCAAACCCATGCATCATGATTAACTAGCAAAGTTTGATAACTATTATTTCCCGTCTAATTCTGATTTCGGGGGTATTTTGAGAATTTTAATGTTACTCCCTTTCATTATATATGTTTTTCATGAAACCAAACAGTGCAATAGTGACTTTGCTCTAAAATTTTGTTAGATGAACCGACCAATCAGAGGCCGAGAGGAAATTTGCCTCTTAGATTGGAAACATGGCTATAATTATATCCACATGTGGTTGCTGCTTGTTTACAATTTTTATCCAGCTCAGAAATTTATAAAATTCTTTTTGTAAACAAAAGTTGACATACAAATCTTCTCCATCCATCTTCAGAAGAAACGAAAACTTGACCAATCCTTAGAAAGTGGAGAGTCTTCAGTAGACCATGGACAGGCAATAGAGAAAAACATTCACCTTAATGTCAAGAAATTGGTTACTACTCTTTCCTGTGTAACCAATTTTGCTGACATTATTGGTGACAGATTGGATGACCAAACTGTCCACAACTCATGCATTTCATCAACTGGTGTGTCCACCAGCATAGAAGGCCATGAAGAAAAGCAAACTAACTCTTACTCTGCTCCATCAACTGTGGACCTTGTTTCTCCGTCAGTTGTCATGGATGGATCAGTGCATGATGGCTCACACTCGTGGAGTCAGCAAGACATGGCTTCCCGAAATCAACCTCCGGAGGATCCTAGCGAGATCGGTTCGGACTTTTCAGATGCGGACGAGGAGTCAAATGTAACGATCCGAAGGCGAGTGTTCTCTCTATTGTACTTAGACGACGAGTACCCTCCAAGACCCATGGTACCAATCGGCCCCGCATTCCAGGCGGAAATCCCCATATGGGTGGGCACGTGCACCAAAGACAATCACAACACCTTGGAAAGCACAAAATATATAGGCACCCGCGTTTGGCCTATCGAAGACGGAAGCAATGGACAAGGAAGGCATGAGCTTTGCTCTTGTAAGTCAGCAGGATCAGCTAACTGCATTGAAAGGCATGTGTATGAATCCACATTGAACTTCAAGCTTGATCTCGGCCCGGCTTTCTGGACTCGGGAGTTCGATGAAATGGGAGAGGAAGTCTCGAGGACATGGACAATGAGAGAAGAAAATCGGTTCGAGATGCTCATGAAAACAAATCCGCTGGTGAACCAGCAAGCTTCTGGGACAAAGCGTCGAAGTGCATTCCGACCAAGAGCAAGGACAGCATCTTGAGCTACTATTACAATGTGTTCGTCCCCAAACGAAATGCCATGCAGTTGAGGTCGTCGACTGAGCAAATTAATAGTGACGAGCCTGAGTCTGATGAATGATGGGAAAATTTGAAGCTTGTGAGTTCATCGAGACCTCAATATTTCCATTGGTTCTTCTATATAATTATGCCAGTACTCTGCATTTAGTCGTTATTTATTTCCGTACGTTCCATTATGTGGGTAGTTCATTATGTTATGATTTGCTGTTGATCATTGATGGGGACATTTGCATAATTAATAATTAACCAATTGATGGGAATTTATGGTCGTTGTATCAAATGTTCTATGCTATGGGTGTGATGGGCCACGCGCACTGCCGTGATATGAACATTTTGTGTTGCTAGTAGATTGGAGGATGAGTGATTCTTGATAAGAAAGAAAGATTAAAAGAGAATGGTATTTATTCTCTTATAATGGTTGTGGGAAACAATGTACATGAGAAGCCTTTATATAGGCTTAGAGGAGTAAAGGAGCCTAGCATTCTTCCTATGTGGGACCAAAGAGAAAGAAGAGATGTAAAGAAAAACCTACAAAACTATACAACATGTTCTAACAATTCTATCATTTGATGATACCAATCCTAGTTGCGGGTGACTACCGGGTCCAATTAATCTGTAAATTGGACTGAGCCGGTATGGACATATCAATTCAAGACGGGTTCTAGAATGAATTGGTTCTGCTCCGCAAACCTAGGATCAGCCCAAGGCCGCTTCAATTTTCGATTATTTGGTTGAAACCACCAATTCTATTTGGGAACCAGTTCAACCAATCAAGGTCACGGTTGAACTAGTTCTAAACTAGTTTTGAAACCTCTTTTAGGAAAAAAAAAAGGAATTTTGTACCCATAAAAAATTGAACCATGATTTTCAACATGAACAAACAATGTTATAACAACTTGACCAACAAATACATTTGTGATCAATTGGTGCAATAATTTTGCTCATAACATAAAATGGGCCGGTTAGGAACCGGTGGTTTGAAAACCAGCTAGTTCTATTCGCGGTTACAATCTTTTAGAACTTGGGATCACAATGTAGGTTCTTAGTTTAGGCCATGATCTGAGTCACCATCAATCTGGTCACCTCTAATTCTAGATGAATAATTGATGTGATGTATCAAGTAGAGAGAGAACGGTTTTAGGGTGAGTAGGTTCCAAACATAAAGCTGGATCCTATGTTGTCATAGTCGATCCCAATTTTTGGAATTGGCAATTGAACTCGTTTGCTTGGGAACTGGCTTAGAAGCAAATCGGCTGGTTTCAAGCCAGTTTCATGCTTGACTCCGGAACTGAGCTTCGTGAACAACACAACAATAACATTTACATAAGTCTTGGGCTATTTGCTATAATAAAACAAGAAAACAAGCTATACAAAAGTCTCAATAAACATACATTAGAAGTAAAATAAATAATTGCTTGAATTGTAAAGGGCCACGCTTTTTCCACTCTTCCTTTGGCTTAGACACTCATTTTTTTTTGTGTTTTGATCATACTATCCCTTGTGGGGTCCATCACTTATGGTACAACTCTACAAAAGTGATCTTTTTATTTTATTTTATTATTATTTGGTTAAATATTTTTATTTTGTTTCTTCTTTTTTTCCTTATGGGTCACACTTTCCTTATTCTTTCTTTCATTTCATGCCTTTTACGTCTCAGTTGTCTGCTCTTGCAAATCGTCGTTCTATATTCTCTCTTGTAAGCCATTCGCTTCTTTCTACGCTTCCTGCTCTTTCTTCTTCTTCTTCTTCCACAAATTATCTGCAATCCCAAAAGAACTGCTTACTTCAACAATTTGCACCCTCCTCATTCGCTATCGGAGGTACAGTTCTGGTTGTTTAAAATCAAGTTCAACTCTACACACAACTACAGTCTAAGGCTAAAAGCAATAGCTGCAACACAAATGAAAGAACAAATGCAGCATTGTAGCAGTGTGTTCTAAGAAATTAATACATGCAAGTACAATTTTTATTTCAAAACTCGGGCACGGCATTGAAAACTGCAATCAAATTAAACCACTAATGCGAATCTCGCTTCATATTACCTTGATAGTTTATGGGATGCCTTGTTAGGCAAATAAGCCTATAGCCCATATTCAACAAAAGTAACCACAAAAGGCAGTTACTTGTGTTTTAGTAGGATGCAACTCTTACCAAAAAAAAAAAAAAAACTTCCGAAATGGAAGTTACGTTCTTTATTTCTTTAAGAAATAAGGAGTAAGAAGAAACGAACACAACGAACATAAAAAGGAAAAAAGTTCCTCTCACTCTCACTCTCGATCGTTCTCTTATACGCTCGAAGAACAGAAATCGGAACTCTCTCGAAGTTGTCAACGTGCATTTAATCTATGGAAATCAAGGTACGTTCCATTGCGTTATGTACCTTTCGATCAGTGATTCAAGTATTCCTAGGGACGTTTTCCCCATTTTCTCGTGTATGGTATTTGGTATCCATGTTTCCAACATTAGTATCATAGCAACGTCTTGTTTTTGTTTCCTGATCGTATGTTGTTTGTAATAGACACTAGTGCGATAGACTTGTTTTTGTACGCACTGTTCACTGTTAATATGTGTTTTTTGGCTTGTTAATCAATATAGACTGGCCAGAAATTGCGAATTGGTTCCAATGGCCGCTTGGGTACGAAAATGACAATTGGGACTACTTCTCGGAGTTCCGCCCATCAAAAATCATTTTTTTGAATACACGGGATGGTAGCACTCATCGAGACGAGTAAAACAAGGGATAGAACGTTCCCGGGGGGGGCAGAGGCGCAAGGGGCAGCCATACCACACGCACTGGAACTATCCAGCGCGTGGGTGTCACGTGCCCGCATACATGGTATGGCTGACATTAGCCACGTGGATCACTAGTCGGGCCAACCCGATTCGGTTGACCCGATGACCTAGTTGACCGACTTGACCCAATTGACCGATCTGACCCGATTGACTGGCCCGTTGACTAACCCAAAAAAAAAAAAATGGGAGCTCCAATCGGAGTGCTCTTGGTATCGGCTTGTTCGTGGAGGAATGCTCTACATTATGGTATATTCATATTACATGTTTGATGCTTGTATGGATGTGAAAATGCATAATGATACCCCATAATTTGCATATTTTTTGGGTATTTGTGGCATTTTCTTATGTATTTTGGGAAATACAATTGCTAGCTCATGTGTATATGAATAAGCGTTCCCTATTTTGCTATACTATGGATTATGAGTAATCCTTTTGTGTTCTGCATTTGTTGCAGAAACAATGGTACATAGGATACATTCGCCTATATTCCCAAGAACGGATGAACAAAAGTCGAGACTCTTGAGGCTAAGAAATGAGTTAGCCATTTATCGATGGGATGGTCGTGTTGACATGATGACGCACATTATTAAGGTCAACAAGATGATACAATATATCATTTGGAATGGTCACCTTATGCCAGATTTTGAGAAGGTTAAAACCCTAATAGCCACTCTTTCAATGGAATGACAAGAAGTGTTGGATGGTCTTTGGGAAATCAACATTGTTCTAGACTATAAGAAACTTGAAGATGATATCCTGAGAGAATATATAAGGGATAACGAAGACATCGACCCTTGGCATGAATGCATCTTGGCGCATAATGAATGCGCCCTGGCGGAACCCTAAGGCTGCGTTTGGTCGTCCGTATAAAACTCGGGATAGGATATATTTTATCCTATCCCGTGTTTGGTAGGTGTCCCAGATAGTATAATGTCGGATATAGAGGGGATATAACCCGGATAAAAAAATCTGAGGGGAGGGGGTCGGATAAGGTCGGATAGGATTTCTCCTATCCGTCATATAAAAGCAAATTTTTAGAAACCTTACCCTTCATTCACGCGCTTCACCCACGCGACTCATCGAGATGCTGAATTGGAAGGACCCGCAGGAGGAGGAGATCAGGTGGTCGTTCGCGGAAATACTATTGAAGCTTGCCGGGAAGAAGCGCTTTTCCGCACCTCGCCGGCGACATCAGAGAAGGTCCGACCCTCTTCGTCGCTTCTTCTTCTTCTTCTTCTAGGCGCGTCGACTGCTCTGCTCAGCTCAGCTCAGGTATTGTTACTGTCCTCTCCAGTTTCGCACCGTCGTCAATGGCGTTCGTCGTGTTCGTCGAATGGTATCTAGTTCGCGGTGGAGCAAGGAATCGGTGGCCCTTCTTCCTTGCAATTGCTGATTCAGTTCTGTTCGATTTGTCTGTTTCGAAAAACAACGCGATTGTGGACGATGAAGGAGCCCACCATCTCACTATTTCGATTGTTTGTTTTGTGCTTGCGATGCTCTGTGGTTCGGTGGAGTTGAGGTTTGGTAACTTGGAGCTTGTCTCTCCGCTCTTCGCGGCTTCAGTTGATGTCGAAAGATGGCTTTTTTATTTCACATTCGAGTTCCATCTTTGTTATCCCATTTAAGATGTTCTTCCAACGTTGTTATATGTAAACCCTGGTATTTGATGCTTTTGCAGATCAATGGGTGGCCTGGCTGTTAATAAGAAGAAGAAGGGTGCGGGTGCGGTGAAGCCTCCGCCTAAGAAGAAGCTGAAGAATGATTTGTTTGCAGAAAAGCGCTCGAAGAAAGACGATGATGACAATTTTCTTGTCTCATTTGTTTCTATTTTCATTTTTTTTTCAAAGAAATTTTAAAATCTAATAAAATGTCATATTTTCAAGTTTATTTGTGTATGAGAATGTTATTTTTATAGTAATAAGATCGAAATATTTCATGAGCATCACGTAAGGGTATACATGTCCTTTATATTGATATACAGTTTCTACCAAACGCAGGATATGATAGGATATGAGAATATCCGACTTTAAATCCGTACTTCACCAAACAGTGGATAGGATATGATCAAATCCCCAGATTTCCTATCCTATCCTATCCAATCCTATCCTGACCAGAAATACGGACAACCAAACGCAGCCTAAGGGATTTCCAAGTGTTTTCCCTTGGCTACCAAATTAACCATAAGATTTGCTAAGGAATTTTATGAGTCTTTTCCAATTTATGTGCAGCATTTGAGGAATTGAGGTTATGTCTTTAGGTTTAGTCATCACTTATGGATATTTTCTTTATGTTGATATTTATCATTTCTTCAGGACTAGTTGAGATGGAAATCTTATTTGTCATTTCTGGAATATTTATTTGTTAAGTATTCATTGGCTTTGCTCTTATATTTATATTGCCTTATGTATGTTATATGTGAGTGGAAAGTTCTGGAAAGTTTTAGTAGCTTAAAAGAACTTAATTTTACATAAATAATTATATTAATGATAATTTCAAATTAGGATTCTTAGATAATGATTGGAAATGTAGTGACCTTTCGAATCTAAAACCTTATGTGAATTTATTCATTAATGTAATAGGTTTATGTAAAATAAATACATAAATGTTAGGAATTAATTCGTGCATATATGTCTTAAATGTTCAGATACAATGGCTTCAGCATATAAGAACATAGTGGCTAAACTGAACGAAAGAGAGAAATTGAACGGCGATAATTATAAGATCTGGAATATGAAAATCAAATATTTGCTGGAAGAGCAATAAGCACTCGAAGCTCTTAACTAGGATAAGGAAGAACCTGAAGACGGAAATACTGCACAACATAAAAGGGATAAAGATGCATTTGCTGCATGGAAGAAAAAAAACTTTATTGCTTGCGTTACGTTGCTGAGTAATATGGAAAATGATATCATGCGGGAGTTCAGGCGTTTTGACAATGCCAAAGACATGTGGGCAACATTAGCGGCAAGGTTTGGTTAAACTTCTGTGACCAAATTGAAACAACTCACAATTATATTTGACTCATATAAGAAACCTCATGGACAAACCATGAAACAACACTTGAAGCGCATGTCACAGATGATAAATGAGCTGAAGGATACTGGCTACATACTGACTGATGAGCAGCAAGTGCAAGTAATGATTCGTTCTTTGCCTCATAGCTGGGAGTATATAAAGTCCACCTGACCCACAATGAAAATATTAAGACTTTTGAGGATGCTATGTGTAACATCCTAGAGCATCATATACTAAGGCATTCTTTAGTCTTTTCACTTAAAGCACAAGCGGAAGACAATGCACAATCAAACATTTCTCGTTTAGTGGACACATCCACAACAAAATACCACATCTTCATTTCCAAACTTTTTATTTGTATACAAAGGTGATTTAGATGACATCATCATCAAACATCATAACAAAAGGCAACGCCTGGGAGGTCATAAAGGTGTCGTACTCCCCCTATGCCATCCAAGTGAAGCCCACGGTTTTCACCAATCTCCAATTACCCAACCTTACAGTCATAGCCAAAAAGTGAGTAATAAGTAAGGTCGATCCTGGTTTCATAACGTCTTCCAACGAAGGAATATTCATTCTAGTTATCTGAAAAAAAATGTAAATCAACGGGAGTGAGCCATAGCTCAATAAGAGATAAGACCAGTTTATAAACCGACCGATCTTACTAACTCTCGATTCCTAGGATACATCTATATGATATGCAATTTAGGTAAGCAAGTATGATTAATAACACAATTGAAAACCACAAGTATCCAACAATTTGAATAGGATCATTTCGGAAGGTATCTAATCCAGCATGCACATCAAATAGGCACGAACACGACAGGTGTCTAAATGAACATAAGCAATTTATCTTTTCACTTGGGCTTTAAATCCCAACTCCAAGGCACGTGCCCGGTGCGCTCGCCGGTCACGCAAGGAGGAACATCTCCCGTCTAGCAGGGTTCGATGCGCTCTCCGGTCTGTCGTAGTGTAAGCCGGTATTCTCATCGGCTCACGCAAGCTTCGTAGTCCACTGACCAGGGCATCCCGATCACACTCCCGGGGCATCTAGGGTAGAATCCTCCTAGGCATCCGGTTCCCATAACCAAGCATCCCGTTTTCCCTTCAGCTCCTCGAGGCAACCACGGTTCATTGACCGTAGGCATCACATTCACATTGCCCAAATATCTCGTATATAACTAGTACATAACACAACATGCAAATATAATCACTCATGAGTGCATAACAACGAGTCACAACCGTAGCATCACATTCTCTTATACACAGTAGCTTTCACAACATATTTAAGCTTCTACCACCACATGTATAGCCTCATTTCGTCCATCATGTGACCTCCAATCAAAGTTTAACATGTCTCATTTGAAAGCTCAGAATATGCACACTAAATCACCATAAGACATCAAGTCCAAATTCCCAAGGTTTCACGTGAGAAATGGTGCATCTTTGAAATTGGGTAAATCTGAGCAGTTTTGCACAGCAACAGAAATTCCTTCAAAATAAATGGTAGATGTACTCCGAAAATTATAAAATTTGAATATGTTATAAAAGACACCTGGATAAATATTTTTCATGAGAAACGAAAATCTAAATCTTTTTGTAAGTATCTCATTCACTAACTCAAAAACAGACTAAAATTTTCTCACTGGAACGAAACCGTTGTTCCAAAAACCAGTTCTTTACCATACCCCAAACATCTCGAAAAATTCTAAAATTTTTATATGCTGTAGAGAAAGAAGTCCTCAAGAACTTTTGTGAAGGAAATTTATTCAAACTCGGTTCAGAAAAGCTTGTAGAAAATCGAGAAAGTGTAAACATAACAGAAATACCCATTTTGGGCAGTTTTTCATGGTCCGAAAACTAGGCTTTCGTACCACTCATGTCAAGTCCAAAAATTCTGAAATTAAAATATATTAAACTTCAAGATATTTGGAACAACTTTGAAGAAGGAAATTTATGGAAATTCAGTCCACAAAATTCTTCACAAAAATAACAAAATAAAGAGGTATAGAGGACCCGAATCTAGGTTTTCTATAACAAGAACAAGAATTGAGTCCGAATGGGAAAACTACCAAATTTGATTCAACAAAACTCATACCCAGCAACTTGAATGGACATGCAACACCCATTTAGAACTCAAGAACACACATGCACTTCATTTCTAGGTCTGGTCATACCCATTCATGCACAATAAACATCAAGAACCACACATGCAAGCCACCAAATTGCATCTACAACTCAATTCTAGCAAAATCAAGGGTATAGGAAGATTGGAAGTGTAACAGCCCGAATTTCGATGTAATTCCGGGATCAATAAAATTGACATTATTTCGCATTTCGTTTTAGTAAGTCTCGCCCAGAGCTGATCACTCTAGGGATACTAACCAGTGGGGTATGGCTAATTGAGAAAATAGTACGTGGACCAGGGACCCGATAGCAAATCGGGCATCGATCACGAGAAATGATGAGAGAATATTTTGGGCCAACGTGGGCCGATCTCAGGAAAAGTGATGGATTTGGTTTGGCCAAGACCAACGATGTACAATCGGATCGCAGGTGATTCTGCACGACCGAAAGTGCACGTGGCCAACCAGTCCTGAACTGAAACCGAACGATCGCGACCTCTGGGACTAGTGATAATTTCTCATTCTCTCGATGATCGGGGCCGTCATGACTAGGATAACCCTAGGTCGATACGCGTAACCCCTAAACAGCCGCCCGTTAGTGAGAGACCCTGAAATTGGAAATTTAGCGAGTTTTGTTCACGGAATTGGGCCCGGATTTCGATGTCGATTTTCGAAGGCTTAAGAGACTATTTTTGGGAATCTGACGTCATATTATGCTGGCCACACACATTTGGAGTTAGTACGAGTAAAAATGGGAATTTCGGTCCGGGGGTGAAAAATTACGATTTTGCCGCTCGGGATACCAGCGTCGCTTTTCGAGGTCAAATGAGGTTATTTTTTGAGGCCGACGCCATTTTAGGGTGGCCACACATACCAGGAGTCATTATGGCCAAAAATTGGAATTTCGACAAAAATTGGAAAAATTGACGATTTTGCCCTTCAAACTTTGACGTGGATTTTCGAGGGCTTGCGCGATGAATTTCGCGATTCCGACACCACACTATGTTGGCCACGCACATTTAGGGTTGGTATGGGTGAAAAATGGAACTTCGACCCGGGACCGGAAAAATGACAGTTTTGCCCCTAGGCTATTTTTGGTTCCGAATTTTGGGAGATAATTTAGGAAATTAATTAAATTTGGACTTATCCTAATTATTGCAGCAAATGACCAAAATGCCCATGAATTATTGGATGAGAATTAATGGGGACCCTTGGATGAGGGGTAAAATGGTCATTTTGGCTAGATTTGTGACACTTGGCGCCCCTAGCCCCTATTATTTGATCAATTTAAACCTGTTTCTCTCTCCTCTCACCCCCATCTGGCCAAAACTCTCTCTCTCTCTCTCTCCTCCCGAAATCTCTCTCCCTCTTTTGTTCTCTCTCGGCCAAGCCGCGCCGGAGCCTCACCGCCGCCGCCGCGCAGGAGCCCGATCGGCCGAGCTGCTGCCACTGTGACGTTTCCGACGTCCGTACGTCACTGTTCATCACCGTCCGTACAGTGTTCCGTACGATCCGTACACCGCCGTCCGTACGTTGCCGCCGGGAACGTCGCCGCCGGTTCCACTATTCACCGGTGATCGGCCGCCGTTTCTCGTCGTCGTGGTCTAGAATTTAAGTGAGTATAATTCCTAAACCCGTATTAGGACTGATAGTGCGTATTCTAGACTGGTTTAGGTATTATCGGTGTATATTTCGGTCTAGATTGAGGACTCATTGGTGGAAATAAAATCCGAGAAATTTAGTGGGATTATTATAGATAATTATTGGGCCCGGATTGAGGAAATAGTGGCTGTCCGCATTGTTGAGGAATGTGCCGGATTTTATCGGATAGCAAGAATTATAGGCTGAATGGCCGGGATTACCGAGAATGATTGGCTGTTGGTTTATTGGTAATCAATTGTGTTTAATTGTAAAATGCCATGTTGCGTGCTCGTGTGGCTGAATCGTGCGGAGTGTGATTGGCTAATTGATGACTTGAATTGTGTATTGGAAATTGGGCCGCACGGTATTAATTGGCCAAGTGAGCATGCTATTTGTGAATTGGGCATGGTGTGGTGATATGGATTTGACTGAGTGCCTGTGGTTTATTGATGCTCATGTTGCATTTTTCTTGGTCACGCATTGTGTATGCCGAGAATGAGGCATGTGAGGAAATTGTGCGAGAATGCGTCCCTGTTATGAGCACGTGATCACCTAATTGCCCGATGCGCCGTGTGATCACATATTGGCCTTCGGGTCGTGCCGTCCTCATGCACTTTGTAGTAGGACGATGCCCGGTATACCCGGAAGACGACCATCCTCATGCACTTTGTAGCAGGCTTTGGTTCGTAAGGAGATCGGTGTTGCGTCTCATGCACTTTGTAGCAGGCTAGAGACACTTGGCCGGGGGCGTTTTTACGCTGGCCATGGAGTGTTGTGAGCCTTCGGGCCGTGGTTTTTGGATCAGTTATTAATTAAAATGAGCTATATGCCAGTGTGCAGTGTGAGCCAATATGAACATGGCATAATAATGACATTACATGCATAAGAGTGCATGGGCTAATGGATGGGGAGCCATAGGTGATAGCTGAAGACCTAGACCAAGCTGCCGAGGAAGAAGACGAACTGGAGGACATGGATCTAGATTCTGATGAAGACCATGGGGAAGTAGCAGAGGTAGGATCGGATGTAGAGATAGGACTCGATGATGAGTTAGGGCTTTATCTTGACCCAGAGCTTGAACCGGATACTAAGACGAAGAAGCAGCAGCAACGGATATGGATTCCGAAGAGTCCGAGCCTCAAGAGGGACCAGCAGGGGAGTCCTCAGAATCGTTGGATCCGGATTGGGAGCCCTAGCTTAGGTCCCAACTCGTTTTAGGGAAGCTAGTACCTTTTTGACTGCGATCTTTCCGGTAGTTGACCCCACCTTTCCTCAGCCATAGTACCTTTTTGATCTGGTGGCTGCTAGAAGTTGTTGTCTTCGTTTAAATCTTTTGATCTGTATAAAGGACGTTGTAAAAAAAAGGAGTTTTCAAGTGAGTGATAAAATGTACATTCCTGTTTGTATGATGTTTTATCTGTGGTCTCATGTATTTATCTGTACGGGTGTATATATATATATTTATATACGTGGTTTCCGCTTGTGTCTGTTCTCTGATTGGGTTTGGGTTGGCGACGCATCCTGGGAGCGTTGCACCATTAATCGGCCAAGGAAGGGATGTTTGCGTGCCGTAGGGTTCGGGGCGTGACATCCCCATTTGAATTGGTATCAGAGCAAGATTAACTCGGTCCAACTTGGTCGACGTCTGGAGTGATAAGGAGCGATGAGACCATGGGTAGCCAGTAGGGTGACCTTGTGTGCTACATGCATCTCCTGACAGCTGTGTTTGATTGAGTGCTTATTGGTATGACCCGTAAAGTGCAGGTGCGGTAGGACCTGAGGTGAGTATGCGAACTCCTTGGGTGATGTGTTGATTGGCTCTTGTTAGGCCGCATGTTGGTTGTTTGATTGTTGTGTTGATACCTGCCTAGGACTTAGACTGGGATAGATTGGTTTAAGTCTTTAATTCCTTAATGGAATTATAGCAGGTAATGGAGTAGCTGTATTTTGAGGATGAGTAGAAAAAAGAGTAAGGAACCCTAGGGTCAGCCTAGTTCAGAAGGCCAAGAGGCCCGAGATCGCCGACTAGAGGACATTATTCAAACTCCAAGTAGGAGAAGGGGAAAGAAGCCCCAAGCCCAGGCTAGTGAGGGAACCCGTGAAGCTAGGGATCCAAGGTTCGATGAAGTGATGAATACTTTGCGGGAAATAGGTCGTGTAATGGGTATGCAAGCCCAGGAAAGGACCGCAGCTTATGCTCAGGCTACTGAGGCCGCGTCGATTGCTGGTAATGGAGGAAATCAAGCCCAGCAGGGGCAAGCTCAACCAGCAGGGGTTAGGCAGATGCCCCAATTGGTGGAGCAATTCATAAAGTTGAAGCCGCCTAGATTTCACGGTCGTGGTGACCTCGAGATGGCACCAAGATGGGTGGAGGAATTGGAGAAAACTTTTAAGGTGCTAGGGTGCACCGGTGAAGAGAAGGTAACGTTGGCGGTTTGTCAACTTTAGGATAGTGCCAATGATTGGTGGAATGCCACAGAAGGCGGAGTATTTCCTGTCGGAACAGCCCCGACTTGGGCAGTGTTTGTTGAGAACTTTTATGAAAAATATTTCTCGGAAAATGCTCAGGAAAAGAAATTGATGGAATTTATGCGTTTACGTCAGGGTCAGATGACTGTTGACCAGTATGAAGCGGAGTTTGCAAGACTGGCGAAATTCGCACCGACAATGGTAGAAAATCCGAGAGATAGAGCTCGGAGATTCCAGGACGGACTGAAGCCGGATCTTCGAAGCCAGGTTTTGTCGCATGACATTAAGGACTACGGGGAGATGTATAGACGGGCTCAGATTATGGAGCGGGATCAACAGGAAAGGGCAGCCGCTTCGGGATCGCGGTTTGCCCAGAATCGAGATAACCGTCGTCTTGGGAAGAAGCCAATGGTTGGCAACAGATGATTTGTTCCCCCTGTTAGGCGAAATATTGGGAAGCCAAGTCCCCAGCCCAGTAGGTTTGGAGCGTGCTTCAGGTGTGGGAGTACGGAGCACCAGATCAAAAGTTACCCTCCGATGCAACCCTCAAGACCACCTATGATGTCCCAGCAGCAGCCCCGAGCAGGGAATCAAGCCAGGAATCCCCCACTGGCTAATCAGGGTCGACCACCAGTTCAAGGAAGGGTCTATGCCATGGCGCGTAGAGAAGCTGAGAATGCGCCGGGCGTGGTGACAGGTACGATTTCCTTATGTGATCATGCCGCTTATGCATTGTTTGATCCGGGGGCGACCCACTCTTTCATTTAAGAGTAGTTTATTAAGTTGGTTGGTATGAAACCTGTGTTGCTTAAAAATGTGCTTTGTGTGTCGACACCCATGAATGATAGAGTGTTAGTTTCTTTTGGGCAAAAGGACACTATAAGTGTCATAACTTGTGTACGGAGATCACTTTGGTGCCATAACTTTTTTTCGGATCACTTTGGTGCCAAGTCGGAGGAAAAATGATCACTTAAGCGTCTTAAGTTTTTTTTGGATCACTTCAGTGCTAAAATTTTTGAAAAACGATCACTTAAGTGCTAAAATTTTTTAAAAACGATCATTTAAGTGCTAAATTTTTTGAAAAACGATCACTTAAGTGCCAATCTCCGGCGAGCCACGTCAGCTTCAGAAATCAATAAAAAAAATGCCACGTCGAATTTCCGGCGAAAAATTGTGTACGGTACCGGAGTTGGCACTTAAGTGATCGTTTTTCAAAAATTTTAGCACTAAAATGATCCAAAAAAAACTTATGGCACCAAAGTGAGTGCCGTACACAAGTTATGGCACTTGTAGTGTTCTTTTGCCGTTTCTTTTGGATGCCCTAATTGTAAGATAGTTATTGGGGGCAAGGAAGAGAGTATCGACTTGGCAGTATTGGCCATGTTCGATTTCGATGTGATCATTGGAATGGACTGGTTAGTCCGACAGAAAGCTGTATTGGATTGCAGCGATAGGACGATCCAATTTAATCCGGATGGATGTCCTAGTTTTGTATTTCAGGGACACCGAGGAGGAACCTCGATCCCTTGGATTTCCTCGCTTGAGGTGAGCAAGTTGTTGGATGATGGGTGTGAAGGATATCTGGTAAATGTAGTGGATCCGACAGTGGTGGAACCTAAGTTGGAAGATATACCCGTAGTATGCGATTTCCCCGAGGTGTTTCCTCAGGAATTGCCGGGTTTACCGCCTGAGCGAGAGGTGGAGTTTGTGATTGAATTGGCCCCTGGGACGGAACCGATTTCGAAGGCACCATATCCGAATTGAAGGAGCTGAAAGTGCAAATACAGGAATTGTTGGACAAGGGTTTCATTCTCCCTAGTGCGTCTCCATGGGGAGCGTCAGTCCTGTTTGTAAGAAAGAAATATGGAACCCTGAGGCTGTGCATAGATTACCGGCAGTTGAACCAAGTGACAGTAAAGAATAAGTACCCACTGCCGATGATTGATGATTTATTCGATTAGTTGCAAGGAGCCTCGGTATTTTCCAAGATAGATTTGAGGATCGGGTACCATCAGTTGAGGATCAGGAATGAGGACGTCCCCAAGACCGCTTTCAGGACAAGATACGGGCATTATGAATTTACGGTTATGCCCTTTGGACTAACGAACGCCCCAGCTGCTTTCATGGATTTAATGAATCGGATGTTTAAAGAATTCCTAGACCAATTTGTGATAGTCTTCATTGATAATATTCTAGTGTACTCTAAGAGCCCTGAAGAGCATGAAGTACACTTGGCAGAAGTGTTATGGAATTTAAGAGAACACAAGCTGCTCGCCAAGTTCAGCAAATGCGAGTTTTGGTTAAACAGGGTGGCGTTTCTTGGACATATAGTTTCCGGAGATGAAATTTCTATTGATCCAGCTAAGATTGAGGCAGTAATGAAGTGGCCTAGGCCGACCTCAGTAACAGAAATTCGAAGCTTCTTGGGATTGGCTGGCTATTATCAACGTTTTGTAGAAGGATTCTCGTCGATAGCCATGCCGTTGACGCGATTGTTGAAGAAGGAATCTAAGTTCGTATGGGATGACAAATGTGAGAGAAGCTTCCAAGAGTTGAAGCACAGGTTAACAACAGCTCCCGTGTTGACCATTCCATCTGGACCAGGAGGATTTGAGGTCTATAGCGATGCATCATTGAGAGGACTTGGTTGTGTCCTGATGCAACATGGAAAAGTGGTAGCGTATGCGTCGCGCCAGTTGAGGCCCCATGAGATGAATTACCCGACCATGACTTGGAATTGGCCGCGATCGTATTCGCTCTCAAAATCTGGAGGCATTATTTGTGTGGAGAGAAATTCCAGATTTATACCGATCATTAGAGCCTCAAGTACTTATTTTCGCAGAAAGAGTTGAATATGAGGCAGCGCCGATGGATGGAGCTTTTAAAGGACTATGATTGCGACATTTTGTATCATCCTGGGAAGGCAAATCGAGTTGCAGATGCCTTAAGTCGCAAGTCTAGTATGGCGCACCTAATGGTCAAGGAGTGGACATTATTGGAAAGGCTCAGAGATTTAGAGTTCAAGTTCGAAGTGAGCCAGATGTCCAGTCTGCTAGCCACATTACGAATTGAACCGGAGATTCAAACTAGAATCAAGGAACTGCAGTCTACTAACCAGGAGATCCAAAAGATTGTCGGGTTGGATACCGCTAAGGGGAAGTCAGATTTCCAAGTGAGTGAAAATGGAATCTTGAAGTTCCGGGGAAGAATGTGTGTGCCTGATGACGCAGAGCTCAAGGAAGAAATTTTATCAGAAGCTCACAGGAGCAATTATAGTATCCATCCAGGCAGCACGAAAATGTATCAGAATTTGCGGCAACATTATTGGTGGAATGGAATGAAGGCTGATGTGGCTAAGCATGTGACTAAGTGTTTGACGTGCCAACAAGTGAAGGCACAGCACTGTAAGCCTGGAGGACTGCTGAGACCATTAGAGATCCTAGAGTGGAAATGGGAGCACATCACAATGGATTTCGTGACGGGTTTGCCGCGCAGCCAGAGAGGACATGATTCTATATGGGTCATAGTGGATCGTTTGACTAAGTCAGCGCACTTTCTGGTAGTGCGAAAGGATTTTGAGCTGGAAAGATATGCAGAATTATATGTGCGGCAAATAGTACGTCTTCATGGAGTACCAGTGACAATCACACCGGATCGTGACCCGAGGTTTACTGCAAATTTTTGGAAAAGTCTGCAAGTGGCTATGGGAATAAAGTTGCAATTCAGTACGGCCTATCATCCGCAGACAGATGGCCAGTCAGAAAGAACGATTCAGACTCTCGAGGATATGCTGAGAGCCTGTGTATTGGACTTTCAAGGCAAATGGGAAGAACAGCTGCATCTAGTGGAATTTGCCTATAACAATAGCTATCAGCAGAGCATTCAGATGGCACCATTTGAAGCCTTATACGGCAGAGCTTGTAGAACGCCGTTATGTTGGGACGAAGTAGGTGAGCGAAGCATAACGGGCCCAGAATTAGTGCAGCAGACGGTGGAAGCCGTCGAGATCATCCGAGATAGACTGAGAACAGCGCAGAGTCGCCAAAAGAGTTATGCTGATAGGAGACGACGACCCTTGGAATTTCAAGTGGGAGATCATGTATTTCTCAAGGAGTCGCCTATGAAAGGATTATCCCGATTCGGCAAGAAAGGAAAACTCAGTCCAAGGTATGTCGGACCATTTGAAATATTGGAAAAGATTGGTGATATGGCTTATCGACTTGCCTTGCCGCCTAACCTATCTCAAGTGCACAACGTTTTCCACGTGTCGATGTTGAGAAAGTATGAACCAGATCTGACTCACGTCCTAAGATACGAGGAGATAGACGTGGACGACAAAGTGTCGTACGTGGAAAGGCCAGTCAAGATCGAAGATAGAAAAGATCGTGTGCTAAGGAATAAGACGATCCCGATGGTCAAGGTTGTCTGGGAGTACCACGGAACGGAAGGTGCCACTTAGAAGAGCGAAGAAGCTATGAGACGTCAGCACCCCCAGTTGTTTGAATAGATAAGGATATATTACAAATTTCGAGGACGAAATTTTTGTAAGGGGGGAAGAGTTGTAACAGCCCGAATTTCGATGTAATTCCGGGATCAATAAAATTGACATTATTTCGCATTTCGTTTTAGTAAGTTTCGCCCAGAGCTGATCACTCTAGGGATACTAACCAGTGGGGTATGGCTAACTGGGAAAACGGTACGTGGACCAGGGACCCGATAGTAAATCGGGCATCGATCACGAGAAATGATGAGAGAATATTTTGGGCCAACGTGGGCCGATCTCAGGAAAAGTGATGGATTTGGTTTGGCCAAGACCAACGATGTACAATCGGATCGCAAGTGATTCTGCACGACCGAAAGTGCACGTGGCCAACCAGTCCTGAACTGGAACCGAACGATCGCGACCTCTGGGACTAGTGATAATTTCTCATTCTCTCGATGATTGAGGCCGTCATGACTCGGATAACCCTAGGTCGATACACGTAACCCCTAAACAGCCGCCCATTAGTGAGAGACCCTGAAATTGGAAATTTAGCGAGTTTTGTTCACGGAATTGAGCCCGGATTTCGATGTCGATTTTCGAAGGCTTAAGAGACTATTTTTGGGAATCTGACATCATATTATACTGGCCACACACATTTGGAGTTAGTACGAGTAAAAATGGGAATTTTGGTCCGGGGTTGAAAAATTACGATTTTGCCCCTCGGGATACTAGCGTCGCTTTTCGAGGCCAAATGAGGTTATTTTTCGAGGCCGACGCCATTTTAGGGTGACCACGCATACCAGGAGTCGTTATGGCCAAAAATTGGAATTTCGACAAAAATTGGAAAAATTGACGATTTTGCCCTTCAAACTTTGACATGGATTTTCGAGGGCTTGCGCGATGAATTTCGCGATTCCGACACCACATTTAGGGTTAGTATGGGTGAAAAATGGAACTTCGACCCGGGACCGGAAAAATGACAGTTTTGTCCCTAGGCTATTTTTGGTTCCGAATTTTGGGGGATAATTAAGGAAATTAATTAAATTTGGACTTATCCTAATTATTGCAGCAAATGACCAAAATGCCCATGAATTATTGGGTAAGAATTAATGGGGACCCTTGGATGAGGGGTAGAATGGTCATTTTGGCTAGATTTGTGACACTTGGCGCCCCTAACTCCTATTATTTGACCAATTTAAACCTGTTTCTCTCTCCTCTCACCCCCATCTGGCCAGAACTCTCTCTCTCTCCTCCCGAAATCTCTCTCCCTCTTTTGCTCTCTCTCGACCAAGCCGCGCCGGAGCCTCACCGCCGCTGCCGCGCCGGAGCCCGATCGGCCGAGCTGCTGCCACTGTGACGTTTTCGACGTCCGTACGTCACTGTTCATCGCCGTCCGTACAGTGTCCGTACGGCGTTTCGTACGGTCCGTACACCGCCGTCTGTACGTCGCCGCCAGGAACACTGTTCACTGGTGATCGGCCGCCGTTCCTCGTCGTCGTGGTCTAGAATTTAAGTGAGTATAATTCCTAAACTCGGATTAGGACTGATAGTGCGTATTCTAGATGGGTTTAGGTATTATCGGTGTATATTTCGGTCTGGATTGAGGACTCATTGGTGGAAATAAAATCCGAGGAATTTAGTGGGATTATTATAGATAATTATTGGGCCCGGATTGAGGAAATAATGGCTGTCCGCATTGTTGAGGAATGTGCCGGATTTTATCGAACATCAAGAATTATAGGCTAAATGGCCGAGATTACCCAGAATGATTGGCTGTTGGTTTATTGGTAATCAATTGTGTTTAATTGTGAAATGCCATGTTGCGTGCTCGTGTGGCTGAATCGTGCGGAGTGTGATTGGCCAATTGATGGCTTGAATTGTGTATTGGAAATTGGGCCGCACGGTATTAATTGGCCAAGTGAGCATGCTATTTGTGAATTGGGCATGGTGTGGTGATATGGATTTGACTGAGTGCCTGTGGTTTATTGATGCTCATGTTGCATTTTTCTTGGTCACGCATTGTGTATGTCGAGAATGAGGCATGTGAGGAAATTGTGCGAGAATGCGTCCCTGTTATGAGCACATGATCACCTAATTGCCCGATGCGTTTACGTCGGGTTCAGATAAAAATTGGCAGTGTGCCGTGTGATCACATATTGGCCTTCGGGTCGTGCCGTCCTCATGCACTTTGTAGCAGGACGATGCCCGGTATACCCGGAAGACGACCATCCTCATGCACTTTGTATCAGGCTCTGGTTTGTAAGGAGATCGGTGTTGCGCCTCATGCACTTTGTAGCAGGCTAGAGACACTGGACCGGGGGCGTTTTTACGCTGGCCATGGAGTGTTGTGAGCCTTCGGGCCGTGGTTTTTGGATCAGTTATTAATTAAAATGAGCTATATGCCAGTGTGCAGTGTGAGCCAATATGAACATGGCATAATAATGACATTACATGCATAAGAGTGCATGGGCTAATGTGCGAGTGTGCGGGACTCGGTGTTTGGCATGCGAATCAAACATTAATGAGTATGGTCATGCGTATGGCGCACGTGTGACCGGTGTGCTCGCGCATGTGTCGTGAGTATTTTTATGAAATGCCTAACCTGCAGGGTCAATTGTATGATCGATCTGGGCCCGAGGGCCTAGGTCATTGTTTGTATTTTGCATTGTTTTGCTGGTCAGGAGAATGCATGTTAGCCTAGCCTAGGTTTAGGGGTTATACTCATTGAGATTCGTCTCACGGTTGTAATAACCCACCTTTTCAGACCCCCAGCCGTAAGGATGCCGAATCCACCGCTTTTTGGAATACCTATACAGATACGTCAGTATACAAGTACATACCCCGCAGAGAATGGGGAATCGTATGTAAGATACCAATCCGTGGTGTTTGTAAACGTGGGTGAATATTTTCATCAGACTCAGGAGTATGTGGCTTGGTGCTTGAGGGATGCCGACGGAAACCTAGGGCAATCCCTTAGGACTTTTGATGCGCCAGTTGGTCAGGATGGATGGATGGAACCCATATATGCGGATGGCGAAGTGATCAATTCTCAGGATGTCTACGATGTAGATGGCGTTGATGAGCCCATGGATGGGGAGCCACAGGTGATAGCTGAAGACCTAAACCAAGCTGCCGAGGAAGAAGACGAACTGGAGGACATGGATCTAGATTCTGATGAGGACCATGGGGAAGTAGCAGAGGTAGGATCGGATATAGAGATAGGACCCGATGATGAGTTAGGGCTTTATCTTGACCCAGAGCTTGAACCGGATACTGAAGACGAAGAGGCAGCAGCAACGGATATGGATTCCGAAGAGTCCGAGCCTCAAGAGGGACAAGCAGGGGAGTCCTCAGAATCGTCGGATCCGGATTGGGAGCCCTAGCTTAGGTCCCAACTCGTTTTAGGGAAGCTAGTACCTTTTTGACTGCGATCTTCCCGGTAGTTGACCCCACCTTTCCTCAGCCATAGTACCTTTTTGATCTGGTGGCTACTAGAAGTTGTTGTCTTCATTTAAATCTTTTGATCTGTATAAAGTACGTTGTAAAAAAAAGGAGTTTTCAAGTGAGTGATAAAATGTACATTCCTGTTTGTATGATGTTTTATCTGTGGTCTCATGTATTTATCTGTACGGGTGTATATATATATTTATATATGTGGTTTCCGCTTGTGTCTATTCTCTGATTGGGTTTGGGTCGGCGACGCATCGTGGGAGGGTTGCACCATTAATCGGCCAAGGTAGGGATGTTTGAGTGCCGTAGGGTTCGGGACGTGACAGGAAGGCTTAGAAATGAGTCTCATTTCCTTGCCTTAGAACTTCTAGAACCTGCTTCTCCTTTCTTGAGTCTTAGCCGTGAGCTTCAAGAAGAAGAAAATGAAGAAACTAGAGATTGATGGAGAGAGGAGAATCATGGCAAGAGAGAAAATGAGAGAGATGAGAGGAAAATGAGAAAATGAAAGGTGAGGAAGAGAGAGAGAGTTCGACTGAAATTTAAGGGGAAAGATGGAGTGTGTCAAGCAAGCTTCGTCATTAACCCCTTTGACAAGCTTTCATCATTAATCCCAAGAAGAGTGTCATGCAAGCTTTCATCATTAGCCCCAAAGAAGAGTGTTAGACAAGCTTCTAACTCTTGCATGAAATCTCATTAGTTGGCCATACATAATTATATTGACCTAAGTTTGACTTGGTCTTCTTGGCTTCTTGTTCCCCAAGTGTGGGGTGTGTGGCACTTACTCTTGCCTTTTAAGAACTCTCAATGATTTACTAAGGACAACTTATGATTCGCTTTCTTCATTAAGCATAAACTTACAAAACTCATTATGACACTAGCAAAGGTGAGCTAAGGCAAAATGAAAGTTTTGTGTATCCATTAACGATCGACCATCTTATTTGGACTGAAAAATTCATTTAATCTCCATGCAAAAATAATTCTAGGTGGTCGGCCATGTTTAGGGTACATTTTAATGTCCAAAATATCCAATTCAAGTACTCATAGTGTCCACATAGGACATACCTTAATGGCTATTATCCCTAATCACCTCAAATGATCACTAAACTTATGTATTATATGCATATATGGCCAAACATTAATCTCCACAATTGGCCAATGTATTCCAACATGTTCGAGTCAAAATATGCCAAGTGCGTATTTACCGAAATTCCAAAAGTGTCTCGACAATTGTATAATCAAACCTTGGCCATCACTAATTTCAATTCACATAACGCCACTAATCAATTATGTAAAATTTCGGAATGTCACACTATGTGCCATCTTGAGCTGAAAGAAGATCGTCTTCTAGCGGTTAAACTAGAATCTGACATTTATTTTGCTGGTTCTAGTTCACATGGAGCTTCGGGCTCCAAGCGCAAGAACCTGGGTGGGTTCAATAGGTGGGAGGGCCAGGGAGCGAATTCTTCAGGTAAGAAACCGAAGCTAAACCAACATGAGAAAGAAAAGCGTCCTTTCAAGAAGAGCACTTCAAAGGTGAAGTCTTTCAATTGTGGCAAGAAGGGTCATTTTGTTCGCGACTGTGGCGAGCCAAAGAAGGTAGAAATCCTTAGTGCACTTAAAAGTGTTACTTATGTATTAAGTTTTGTTTTTTTAACTAAATCTCATCCTTCGTGGACTATAAACTCAGGGGCCATAGACCATGTAGCGAAGGACAAAGATACCTTCATGGAGTTCCGATGAGTTCCACAAAGAGCAAAGTAGATATATGTTGGGAACAATTCCGGAGTGGAAGTGAAAGGGATCAGCACATGCCAATTGAACATGTGTGGTGATCGCACATTGTTTCTATATGATATATTATATGCTCCAGAAATTTCGACGGAATTTAGTATTTGTGTTGGTTGTAGCTAAACTTGATTTTAATTTGAACTTTCATAACAATGATGTTGACTTATATTTAGAAACAAGTTTGTATGGTTCTGGATGTTTTCTGGATGCTTTTATTGTGTTGGATGTTAACTACAGTAATGTTAATATTTGTTATTCCTTATTCACATTTTTTAACACTTATGATAATGATGTAAATGTATGACATGTTAGACTTGGTCATATAGGCCAATGACGAATGAATAGATTAGCCAAAGATGGATTATTGGGCAATATTGAAAAAGTTGATTTGCCTATTTGCGAGCATTGCCTAACGGGAAAAACAACACGGAAACCATTTAAAAAAGGAACAAGAGCTAGCTATGGGGCTGTATACTTCATTACATTTATAGATAATTATACTCGATTCGGACATGTCAATTTGATTTCTCATAAATTTGAGGCATTAAGTTGTTTTAAGAAATTTATGAGCTTGGTAGAAAATCAATTGGACAAGAAAATAAAAGTTCTAAGATCCGATCGAGGTCGATAATATTTATCCGATGAGTTCAAAAATTTATGTGATGAAAAAAGAATAGAAAGACATTTGTATATTCTTAATACTCATCAACAAAATGGTGTTGTAGAGAGGAGAAACAGAACCCTATTAGAAATGGTTAGGTTTATGATGGCACAAGCTAACTTACCAATCACTTTTTGGGATGATGCTTTGTTAACTGCTGCCTATATACTTAATCATGTGCCTTCTAAATCAGTTACTTCTACTCCATATGAGTTATGGACAGCAAGAAAACCCGATTTAAGTTTTCTTAAACCTTGGGGTTGGGCTGCCTATTTACGAGCCCTCTCACAAATATGAAAAATTGGATCCAAGAGGCAAAAAGAGTATTTTCACAAGATACCCGGAGCATTCAAAAATGTATGTATTCATAGGTGAACAAGAAATCGGAAGTCTAACGGAAGTCTAAGAAGGGCGAAATAGGTGAGGACTACTCTCTATTTGAAACCTTGGATTGTGATAATGAAATTAATGAAGTTCATCCAAGTGGGAGCAACGTGAGAAGTGGGGAATTAAATTCAAACCAATCTCAGTTACAATAACTTGATGAGACGATATCGTCATTATCTAATCGGGTTAATACCATGAAAAATTCCAAACCAGTACACTTGTGATAAATTTACCCCAAACTAATTTTTTGACCGCCAAAAACCCCAAACTGGTACATTTGTAATAAATTTACCCTCCGTTAATTTCCGTTAAATTTTACTGTTAAATTGCTTTGTTAAATGACACACGACGGTTGACGGATGTACCATTTTTGGGTTTTACCCTCGTTTGTCACGGTATACCAATTTATGATTTTTTTTATGGTATTAATTAAATTTAACGGAAACTAACAGAGGGTAAAATTGTCACAAATTTACCAGTTTGGGATTTTTGGTGGTCAAAAAATTAGTTTAGGGTAAATTTGTTACAGGTGTACCAGTTTGGAGTTTTTGATGGTCAAAAAATTAATTTAGGGTAAAATTATCACAAGTGTACCAGTTTGGGGTTTTTCGTAGTATTGACCCTTATTTAATTCAAGTGGGAGCATAATAGAGCATGATGTACCAATTGTACAATCTCCCATACGGCGAACAAGTCGCAAAAGCATTCCCTGTCGACATTTTGATGTTGAAGGGGAAGCTTTCATGGTCGCTCCTCAAGAAGAGGATGAGCCGAGGAATGCAAATGAGGCTATAACATGCCTTGATAAGGAAAAGTAGATGCAAGCAAAAAAATGGAGTCAATGAAATCCAACCGAGTTTGTGAATTAGTTGATATCCTAAAAGGACGCAAGGCCATTGGGAACAAGTGGGTTCTCAAAATAAAGCGTAAAACTGATGGCTCAATAAAATGATATGAGGCTTACCTTGTGGCAAAAAGGTATAATCAAAAGGAAGGAATTGATTATGAAGAAACATTTTTTCTTGTGGTGAGATTTACCTCAATTCGTAGTATATTGGCAATAGTGGCAAGTATGGATTTTGAATTACATCAAATGGATGTAAAGACTGCTTTTCTCAATGGAAAATTAGAAAAAGAAATTTATATGGAACAACCCGTTGGTTGCATTACAAAAGGCCAAGAATAAAAGGTATGTCGACTTTTAAAATCGATATATGGCCTAAAGTAGTCTTCGAGACGATGGTATGCACATTTTCATAATGCCATAATGACATATGATTTTGATATGATCAATGAAGATCATTGTGTATATATCAAAAGATCCAAAGATCAATTTGTGATCTTATTATTATATGTGGATGATGTACTAATTGCCGGTAGCAATATAGAGTTTGTTAATACAATTAAAAATTGGTTATCTTTCAATTTTGAAATAAAAGATATGAGAGAAGCTACTTATATTCTTGAAGTTAAGATTTCAAGAGATCGTTTAAAGACATCATTGTCTCTTTCTTAATAGAAGTATATAAATAAAATCCTTGAACGATTTCGTATGCAAGACTGTAAACCTATAGATACTCCTATTACAAGAGGTGAATGATTGAGCCATAGGTTGTGTCCAGAGACTCCACAAGAAAAGGAAAGAGTGAAAAGTGTTCCTTATGCCAGTACTGTTGGAAGCTTAATGTACGCTATGATGTGTACAAAACCTTACATATATTTTGCAGTTGGAATGATAAGTAGATACCAATCCAATCCAAGTCAAGCACATTGGATAGCCGTCAAAAGAATCTTGAGGTATCTGAAGGGTGCTGCTGGTAATTCGCTGAGTTATCAAGGAAGGGATCTGCGGCTTGAAGGATATTCAGAAGCTGATTGGGAGGAGATTTAGATGAAAGGAAATCTACTTTTATATTTGTGTTCTTACTAAATAATGGCGCCATATCTTAGAGCAGTAAGAAACAAACATGTATAGCCTTATCCACGATGGAAGCCGAATTCATGGCACGATCAGCAGACTACAAGAGGGTGTTTGGCTTCAGAGATTTTTGGATCATTTAGGTGTTACTGAGAATGCTGCAAACTCATTATTGGTTAATTGTCATGGTCAAGCAGTGATAGCTTACACCAAGGATCCCAAATTTCATTGCAAGACCAAACATATAGATATAAAGTATAACTTTGTCAAGGATAGGGTTGCACGAAGAGATGTGAATGTTCAGTACATACCTATGCAAAGAATGGTAGCGGATTCTATGATGAAGCCAATTCCTAGAGATGTTATCCTTGGTCATGTAAAATCTCTGGAATGCGTAGAGATTGATGTACTAGATATTTGTATTTCTCTAGAAGTTCGCATTCGATGATATTTTTCTATCATTATTAATGCCTATGAGTTTATTTGACATTTATGCATATGCTTAGTGCATTATATTAATAAAGTATGTTGGATAGATGGGAGATTAACTTACTCACATGGGTAATCGCCTCTATTTATTTTGTGATAAATAGGGATGAGATAATTTTAAGCTTATTATCTAGGTGATAATTGAGAGCTCAAGCTTAAAATATAGATGCCGCGTTAACAATGTTAAGATGAGGTCATAATATTTATTATGTCCGAAAGTAAAATAATCCACATATTTTACTTTATTTTATTTATCTTTGATGCTAGATGTGAGTTTTGATAGATTCTTTATAAGGAGAAGATTTGTGAACTCGAGTTAGACATTAGGAATGTCTGAACTATCATATGTACGATATTAAGTATAAAAACATACGCTCCATGGGAAAGGAGAAAATACCGTAATATGTATTTCATATTACGTATGCATCCATTGACTGATAAGATATGGCAAAAGTTTTGATATCAACTTTTTAAGCCGTGTAAGACTCTTGAGGATAAGTGTTCCTTAATTAGGAGCCCTCACAACTATTACTTATTCTCAAAATTTTTGTTCAGTGTTTACTATCTTAGAATGTCGCAAATGATCATGGATGATTCGATCTAACGTGACATTATTAGAAAAGCAAATTGAATAGAGATTGAGAGATTTAAGGAAAGAGGAAGATCAATTTGTCATTGATGTCACATTCTATTTTTGTATTCACAGATCGATTAATTATGATTATTTTTGTTTAATCATAATTGTGAATATAATATATATATATAACATACTTAAAGAGATCAAGAGAAATATAAATGTGACTGACTGATCTAGGATACTGCATACTACATTTACTCTGACTGATAATGTTCAATTTGAGCTGCTATATATTCTTAATAGATATATGGCAACGAGCTTTTAAAATATGTCGATCGCACAGATTATTTGTTGATATTAATTTTGCAGAGAAGAGAGAGTTACATTTGCCCCATCATGGGCGAATGGGAAACGATAGTTTATGGGCCGCCCTTGTTGGGCAAATAAGCCCATGGTCCATATTCAACAAAAGTAACTGCAAAAGGTAGTTACTTGTGTTTTAGTGGGATGCAACTTTCGAAATGGAAGTTACGTTCTTTTCTTCTTCAAGAAATAAGAAGTAAGAAGAAATGAACACACCGAACATAGAAAGGAAAAAAGTTCCTCTCACTCTCACTCTTGGTCGTTCTCTTATACACTCGAAGAACGGAAACCGGAACTCTCTCAAAGTTGCAAACGTGCATTTAATATGTGGAAATCAAGGTACGTTCCGTTGCATGATCTACCTTTTGATCAGTGATTCAAGTATTCCTAGGGACGTTTTCCACATTTTCTCGTGTATGGTATTTGGACTCCATGCTTCCATCATGAAAGGGTGTGAGTTGTCTTCTAAGGGAAGTTAAAATAAGGGATAATGACACAAATAGTCCCTGAACTTTAACTTAATGTGCAATTCGGTCCCTGAACTTTTAATTTGTTCAATGTAGTCCCTAAACTTTAACATAATGTTCAATTTGATCCCTGAACTTTTAATTTGTTCAATGTAGTCCCTGAACTTTTTATATGTGTTCAATTTAGTCCCTGAACTATATAAAAATGTTCAATATAGTCCCTGCACTTGAATTAATGGAAGGACTATACTGAACATTTTCAAATAGTTCAAGAACTAAATTGAACACATATTAAAAGTTCAGGGATCACATTGAACAAATCAAAAGTTCAGGAACCAAATTGAACATTAGGTTAAAGTTCAGGGACTACATTGAACAAATTAAAAGTTCAGGGTTCAAATTGCACATTGGGTCAAAGTTCAAGGACTATTTGTGTCATTTTCCCTTAAAATAACTTCCTGAAGACAAAGACAAGACAAGACACATATATGCAGAAAAGAACATTGAGAAAACTTATGTTCTCAACTCTATTGAATAACACACAAAAAGGGCTTCCTTTGTTACTTTGAGAATATGATCGGCATTAACGCTGTGGAATAAGAATATCTTTTTCATGATTATATTCGGACCGGTGTGAAGTTGTAAATTTGTGCAACATTCGCTGGTGATTCAATTCACATTCTTGTGTAATTCTTTTGTTGTGCATCAAAAGGCTAGTCAATTTCTTCCACGATTTTTTTCCTAACATTGGAGCACAACTTACTTATTGCCCTCCACTTTTATGCCTACACATGATGTAGACACATTTTCGGGATAAGGACATTAGGAGTGCCATAACTTTCGTATGGTGGTCACTTGAGTGCCATAACTTTTTTTTGGCTCATTTGAGTGCCACATCGGAATAAAATAGATCATTTGAGTGTCACTTCCGGCGAAAATATATCACTTGAGTGCCATTTTCGGCAAATGAGCTGACATGGATTTTTTAATTAATTTTTCATCCGATGTGAATTTTTTTAATGTTATTTTATTTTATTGATTTTTTTAATTTTTCTTTTTCTTTATCTTTTTTTTTTTCAAGGTTGGCGAGGGTCGCCGGTGACCCTCGCTGGCGGCCGCGAAGGCTCTCGCCAAATCTAGCGAGCTCGCCTCGCCCGCGGCCGTGAACGCCCTTGGCGAGGCCATTGTGGCCTCACCGGCCGCGGGCGCTGTGACGAAGGCTCTCGCCAGATCCAGCGAGGCCGCCTTGCCCACAACCGCGAAAGCCCTTGGCGAGACCATCGCGACCTTGCCGGCACGGGCGAGGTGGCGAAGGCCTCGCCAATCTGGCGAGGTTGCCTCGCCCACAGCGGTGACGGCTTTCGCCAAATCTGGTGAGGCCGTCTCACCTGCAGCCGGCGAGACGGCCTTCACGACCTCGCCCGTTGCCGGCGAGGCCGCGATGGCCTCGCCCAATCTAGGCGAGGCCTTCACAGCCGGCGAGGGTCGCCGGTGACCCTCGCCGGCATTGAACAAAAAATTTGTAAAAATAAAAATAATTAAAATATTATTAAAATATTGTCCACGTCAGCTCCAACGAACCCAAGTCAGATTTTCTGGCTGCCAAATGCCATTTGGCACTCAAGTGATCACTTTTTCAAATTTTTGGCACTCAAGTGAGCAAAAAAAAAAACGTTATAGCATTCAAGTGAGCGCCGTATAAAAGTTAAGGCACTCAAGTAAGCGCCGTAACGTTCTTATCCCCACATTTTCTTTCTCTTCACTCTCACATATCAAGAAGAGGAGAGAAAACTATTAAAAAGAGATAAGGGAGAAGGGGTGCTTCTCAATATTACTTTCCATGGTGCAAGAAGAGCCTACATGCGGTGGAGAAAAAAGGCTTGTTGGAGAGGTCACCGGTTCCGAATTTTGGTGCTAGCGAAAATGAAGAGGATGATGGGGTTGGTATCATAGGTTGAAAATAGAGGACAACAGGGTTTGTGGATGCAGGATTGAAAGGCGTAGAAAGAAGAGAATGGCCGCAAGAGAGAAAATAGAGAGACAGATTTGCAACAAGGGAGAACTGAGATATCAAGGGCATGGAAAGAAAGAAAGAAGAAGGAAAGTGAGACCCAAAAGGAAAAAATAGAAACAAAACAAAAGAGTCGATTACTTTTGTAGAGTTGTATTGTAAGTTGTGAGCCCCACAAGGGATAGTTTGATTAAAATACAAAAAAAAAGGGAGTGTCTACGCCAAAAAAAGAGTGGAAACAGCGCGGCCCATTGTAAAACGTTATTCTTCTTTCATCCATAAAAGAGTCTTCCGAATTTTATCCACCTAAAAATGAAGCAACAAATACGGTGAATTATTTAACAATTGCTTTAAATTAAGGGAAAAAAGCAAAAAAAAAAAAAAACCTCAAACTATGCATACAGTGCCACATTTACCTAGAACTTTTTTTGACATAAAAAACCCTACATTATGTTTACTGTGACACATTTAACCTAAACTTTTTTCTTGTGACATAAAAAACTGCTAACTTGTCCATATGTGACGCATTAACTCTCTGTCAAGATTCCATTAGATGATTTCCAGTCAAAACAATATCATTGTTATTTACTTAAACCATATGAGCGCCATGTCAATACTGTTTATGTTCTAGCATCCATGTAGGCGGTTTTTTAACGGTACTCTTTTACAAAATTTTGATGGAGAGTAAATGTATCACATAGATATAAGTTTGGGATTTTTAGTATCCCAGAAAAATGTTTAGTATATGTGTCACGGTGGGTATAGTTTAGGGTTTTTGGTACCCTAAATTAAAATTACTACACTTTGAACTTAAACAATTAATAAAAAACCAAACCACATTTACTCTTTACATTTGAACTTGTAATCTCTATTTATTAAAGATAAGCTCCTCGATAAGACAATAGATATCTAACAAAAAAGAAGAAAAATAAACTATTTACTTATTAGATCTACAAAGAAATTACAAGATAAAAATAAATAAACATGACTTACCCAACTCAAACTTTTTCACATTCTCAATACACTCTTTAATATTAATTGGCATGGGAACGGCTCTCAACCAATCTTGATTGCAAATGCAAGCTTCCATGACTTTGGAGTCAAAGAAATTCAAAAGCCAATAAACACATGACTCAAAGTAGTAAAAGCCGACTTTGAAGCAATAGTAGATATGGGAATAGCAAAAACATCTTGATCTATCAAAGATAGGATGTGATACTTTGAGCCACTACTCTCCCACCACATCAAAAGGTCATGATCCAGGACATCCTCACATTCAGCTTGAAGTTACCGATCAAGTTCATATTTGTTGCTATTGGACACACTTTTTTCCTTACAATAATTTTTTCCACCAAATTTTTGAATCATCCTCAATATTACCACCATCTATGTCAACATTACAACCATTACTGTCGGCAATCGCACTTTAACCTCCCAAATTTTTTATCTTAGAACCTAGAGAAGATTGCTCATAAAATTTATTTAAATGCTCAAAGGCATTCTTCACCTTATCATACATCTTATCAATTTTCTTACAATCATCATAAATTTTTTTATAGGCATACTTCACATAATACAACTTTTTTTATGAACCTATTGCACAAGTGACATTTCAATCTTAAACCTTTTTACGTTTCGTGAATTGGGTTCATTCGGCCAATTTTAATAAATCACTAATGTGACCTCTAGCCGGTCGCTGGCCATGGCAATCGGCAAAGGAAAAAGGAAGAAGAAAAAAGAAGAAGAAAAGAAACGAATAAAAAAATTATTAAAAATTTTGTATTTTTTTAAATTGAAAATATTGTTCACGTCAGCGTTGGCCGTACTACGTAGGATAGCTGACATTAACGTCAGTAATTTTTGGCCAAAAATTGGCCGGATGGACTCAATTGACAAAACGTGAAAGGTTTATGACTCAATTGGCACAATTAAAAGGTTTATGACTGAATTGATACAAGTGCAATAGATTTAAAACTTATTTTTGTAATTTTCCTAGAAGTATCAGTGTGATGAGAGAGTCAAGCAAAGCTTGGTGCAAGGAAATTTCTAGATAGTTCTAGAATGCTGAGTTGGAGATCTTGCAACAGAATCGGCAATTTAGATTTGCTAAGCTCTGTAGCTCCCTATTCTGTGAGCGAAAGCTTTGAAAAGCTTGAGTCCCAATTGAAGATCACTTATAGACTCTGATTTGGATCATCCTTGTCACCGTTCGTCATCGTTCCTTGCCCCTGGTATCATTTTTGAAAGAGTACCAGGTGTGCTTTGTTTTGCTCTGTTTCCTTTCGTCTTGAGTTCGCCAGCATCAACGTGGTCGGATTTCGCTCAAAGGTTCTTCCACCGTTGTCGATTCTACTCGTCATCACTTCCTGAAGACTCTAATCACCAAACCGAGGCTTTTGATCAGATTCATTAACAAGGTAATACTTCTGCTTGCTTGTTCTTTGTTCTAATGATGAAGAAGATACCAAAGTGCTCTGGTGTCTACCTAGGAGTAGAATCAATTTGTTTACGCCGATTTCTTTGATTTTTTGAATGTCTTCTAATGATTTTTTTCAAAATAAAAAGATAGCTGGGAATCGACTTTTGAAATTGAAATAATGCACTTTAACTGATTGCTCACTACCTGTTCAATAAAATGCTCAAATGAAGTCAGAATGCATGTTCATCTCGTAACATGAGTTTATTGTTCCTTCCGTTCAGTGCTTGACCTCTCACAGCTATACAACAGTCCCATCGTTGATCATACTACCTCTTTCATGCCCGAACCCGAAACTTGTAAATTCTTGAATCCAACTTCGTGGTTGATTTATCAAAGCTTCATCATAGTCGGTTGTGCTTGAATAAGACAAGAATCCTTCTGTTAGTAGAGCAAATAAAAACGGTATTCCATAACTCACGAATCTCTCCGAGTAGAGTTGATTATTCAAAGGCGTTGCTCATACTTTCAGTCTTATCATATTCAAGAGTTGTTCTTCTCCAAGTAGAGTTTATTATTCGAAGGCGTTGCGTATGTGATGATGACTGGCGAGTATTTGAATCCCATGGTGCCCGGAGGTGATTTGCTTAAGTGGAATTAGAGTTGGGATGTTTTGAAAAGAAAAGAAGGATCAAAGGGAAAGAAAGGAAAGGAATAGTTAGGAAGTTTATGTTTCAGGAATTCAAGCGTAGGAAAGGAGAGAATCGGTAGAGTCTTCGTGAACCTGGAAAGAGGACAAAGGGAAGAAGGACTAATAAGAAAAACAAATAAGAAATAATGAATATAAGAAAAGAAATAGAAAAAAGGATATAATCAAAACAAGTGTAATGGCCAGGATATAAGAAAAGTTTGGAAGTTCATGTTTTGAAGGTGGGCTTTGAAAGTTAGAACTGAAAAGAGGGGCTTGGTATAATCAACAAAAGGATGACTAATTACATGGTTCCGACCATCTTTTAATCATCTCTCTCCTTTATAGTGTTTACAGACTTTCTAAATGCTATTGAATATATGATTTAGGAAACTAAATGTAGTCAATATGCCATGCTATTGAGTGAGTTTATTTTTCACTTTTGTTTTTAGTTCCGCTATGATTTACTATAAGATCACAACAAAGTTTTAATGTTTTCATTGATTCAATATGACTTAAAAATCTACACCAATTTTGTTTTAAGTTTTCCTTGCCCAATCATATTCACTAAGTACATCTAAAACATATTGCTTTAACTGATAGGTTCTATTTAATATTGAAATATAATATCCTCAAATATTATTAATGTTGACACCTAAATTTTGGCATCACATTTAGTAATTCATTGCATAGAAAATTATGAATCGACCTTGGTCTCTAAACAAAAAAATCAATTAGTTTGCATATAGATTTTAGGAGCATTTAGCAAATGGATCCGCTCATAAATTGCATTTAATTGGACCGGCAATGGATTAAGGTTCTGAGCTTGATTGAATTATATGAACTGAGCCCATAAAGACAGAGAAATTTGGCCAAGCCCATGCACACTAGGTTAGTTGAAAATCACAAGAGGGGGGAATATTGAACTTTAATTGAGATGGGTTAAGCCAATAAGAGCTTGAATTAATAAAAGGCCTTGAACTTAAAATTAATAGAGCCCATTGACCCTTAATGAGGCTTGAAATTAAGCCTTTTAATCTGATTAAAGGTAGGTTTTTGCTATAAATATGTCATAATCCTCACAAGTGAAAAGAGGTCGGCAATTAGAGAATTAGAGCATACATAGAGAGAAAACACATGAGAGAGAGATACAGAGAGCGAGAGAGAGAGAGAGCGCTTGCGGTTGAGCTTCATAACCGTGACCCGTCATCGCCGACCGCACCACCAGCCTTGTCGAACCCGATGACGTTGCTGCTTTGCTTTTCTGCTCCCACCAACAAATGACGACGCAGCTGAACTCTCTGTTCCACAAAGACAACGCCACTAGTTGCTGCTTCAAGCCCTTCCGACGACGATCTGCTCTAGCCTGACGACGCTGCTGCTCCTCTGTGTCGAATGCAGCACTGCGACCTACTGCCTCCCTGCATCCGCAATGAAGACGTCGTTGCTCCCTACTGACCGACGGTTGAGCTGTTGTATCCTCACCGGCGTGACAACGACGCTGCACTGCGAGCCTTGCACCTGCCTGTAACACGTCCCAGCTGCACTGATTCCTCACTGAGCCAGTGGTCCCTCCTTGACTTGGAAAAATTCTCTGTTTTGTAGGCTTGTCGACCACCAAATTGAGACCCCTCACCCGCAACGCACCACCAGTCCAAGAGTCTTTTGGCCGAGGTCCCCTGCCAGCTGCCGTCCGAGCTTCACCGTTCATCGGTCCTTGATTTGGAAACAAAATTTACAAGCTAGGTAATTATCAAATTTGAATTCGAATTCAATATTTTATTACCTATTTTAATGATATTGTGATTAAACTTTGAATATTTGAGATTCCAAATTAGGCAAACTTTCCTAATTCATAACGTGCGTCTAATCGGTAACTCAATCTCTAGGCATTGAGATAGGGTTACTGATTGAACGGGAAAAAGATCATTTGATCTTTAGGCCCTAAGATCAGGTTGTCGATTTTTTTTTTGTTTCCAAATTCAAATTGGATAATGTTGCCATTTTTTGAGCTTATCTAGTTTGATCTTATGCTTATCTTATTTGGCTTGGTGTTTATCTTGATTTACCTTATTTGAAAAAAATACAAAAATATTGCATGCTAGAATAGGATAGTTTTCTAGATAACATTGCATTTTAAGATAATATTGCATGTTTAAGATAGGCCTTCCAAGTTAGGATAGGATTTGGTTGAAATTAATTCCTATTCTAGGCTAGATAACTATTCATTTTAGATAGTTTAATTTAGTGATTTATTAATTTCGAATTTTAATAAAAAATCACAAAAATAAACATGTGCATGTCATAAAAGATTAGTTGCATAAATTCCAAGTCATTGATGCCATGTCACATGCCACGTCATCATATATGCCACGTCATATGACATGCCATCTATGCCATGTCATTTAGTGATTAAATGTTTAGGGTCATTTAGTAGTAAATCATGCATGTTTAACCTAGATTAGAATTTCATATAGTTAGTTTTCATAAATAAAAGAAAAACCCAAAAAAGAGAATTAATTAGAATTGTCGATTAGTTAGTAAAGTCATGGTTAGGCTAGGTATAGTTTTAGTGCTTTACTTTTACTTAGAATGTTAATTAGTGTGATGTGTTTGAATATCTACTTTCATTCTAGCAATTTATTTATTTAATGCTTTGATTATTGGTTGTTATTTTGTTACTTGAGCACTCGCATGATCATCTCTCACTTGTTAGTGGCCAGGTTTAAAATTAATCTAAGTTGCTTGCAAAAACCTTTTTTGAAAATAAAAGAGAGAATGTACCGAAAGGCATTCGAGTAATCTAGCGTAATCAAGTCCCCGAATCCATTTAATCTCTGATTCGTAAAAGTAAAGTATTATCCAGATTTTTAATCAACCCACCAAAAACAGATTATTGCCGATTCCGAAATAAATTGACTTTGCATGTTAAAAAAACTTGAATTGAAAGTTGCGAATTGATAAGGGCTTTGGAGAGCTTGAGTTAAGTGTATACTCAGTAATATATTACCCAACCCCTAGGTGGTTCACTTGACAATGGTTGCGACAATTAGAATTGTCTTATTTTTATAGCTATCTTGTGCTATGTGTCGGATACTGTCTAGTGCTGGTTAAACTAGAGTACAATCCGTAGCTAAAAGTTCTTTCGTAACCACAAATCACATCCATAAATTACAATGTTTCTAGACAATTTTTTTTATTAGAATTCTAATTTCCATCTTGACTCAAGATCAAGATTATTCAATCAAGATCAATCCTTTTAGGCTACGTTAGGTAGCCGCGATAAAAAGTCAAGATAGAATTAAATATATGAGAGATATAACCCGGAAAAAATATTCCATATAGGGGTGGGACAAAGGTGGATATTCCATTCCGGGATATAACCGTAAAAAATATATTTCATAGTATAAAAGCTATTTTCTGAAAATCCGTACCCTCTCTTTCTCTTACTCTGTAGCCCCGATTCACGTTGAAGTTTCACGACTCCTCTGTAGCTCCTTGGTTCATATCAAAGCTTAATGAAAGCGGCAAGAGAGTTAAAACTCATTCTGCTCCATAATTCTCTGGTTCATGTTAAAGCTCCACAAAATCAGCGAAAAATTGAAGCTCCTGCTCCTCTATAACTCTCCGGTTCACGTTAAAGCTTCACGAAAGTGGCGAGAGTCGAAAAATTACATATTTCGGAATAGCAAAGACAAATTGTCATTCTTTCTCTTTATTACTAGATTTGTCATACTCTGGCTTATCTATCTTATCGATATTGTCGTAGAGCATTTACATTTCTTCTTATAATCAATTTTGTGACTTTAGAATACTACAATGATTTCCTCTGCTGTTTAACGTTTAGATCGTACAATAATCAAAGATTGATAGTGGGAGGTTGTTTTCGTTTATGCATTTCCGGGTTCTTTAGCAGTGAATCATGAGAGATTCTTAGCATTTCAATTTGTGCATTTACACGAATATGTAGTTTCTACTAAACAATGGAAAAGATAGGATATGAAAATATTTGATTCTATTACTATGATTCACCAAATAGTAGCAAAATCCCTACATTTCATATCATATTGTATCTAGTACTTTCCTGACTAGAAATTCAGACCAAACATAGCTTAAGTATATGGGTTTCTATTATGTATTCCATGAGCATGCACATCTATTGTCTCCAATGGTGTCTCCATCACCTATCTTTCCCGTTCTTTGAATTTTACCACATCCAATCAAAATTCAACACTCTCAAAGTCAATCACTCATCTCTCTCTCACCAATCAAATGGTTTGGAATCATATGGTAGAAGTTTCAAAATTGTGCAATGTACAATTTGTTTCACAATTATAATCGAATATCATCATATGTAGTTGTGTTGAACAATATATGATTTGATGCTATTTATAGACAACCAATCAACATATCTTTTGAGAATAGATACCTTATCCTCTCCATCACTACTTTTCATGATGAACCATCACCACTTTTCATGTCAATAATCACTTCTTTTCATACCCAAGAGTCATATCTTTTCATGATAACAAGATACCAAAAGTATTCACTAAAATTTTGGTGCTAAAACTTGCACTATATTTTTTTTTCAGATTTCTCAAACGGATCGAAGTGTCAAACTCAACAACGGACCATCAAGTTTCCCTTTGCTTCTAACATGTCAACTCTTCGGCGGACAAAACAACTACGACTCCAGGTATGTGATTAATGACCTTGTTATTGGGTAATGTCGAGGCTTTGAATCTTAAGGTACATCAAAGTGAACGAGACTTTTAATTTGTCCTCTGACTTTTTTTTTTGTGAACGAGTCTTTTAATTTGCATAATGTATAAATTGAGTCTTCTAGGAACATGTGATGTTCCATTGATATGTCGTTACTGACTTGGTTAAGATTATGAATGGTATCAATGCCGCCGTTTAGTTGGTGTCACATCAGCAGAACATTAGAAATAAAACAAAGCGAAAAATGACATTTATAGGGCATTGGCAATGGTGCCCAGTAACTAGTAGCATTGAACAGGTGTTGATGGCCTCAACTGGTGGAAAAGGACCTTCCTCTGAGGGGGTGTTGATTGTCAATCTATGATGGTGATGACGATGAGGGTCATCTTTGGACGAGTTACAACATAAAATCAATGAGGTACTACCTGTTAGAAATGGTGAGACAAGAACACGGTGACAATAATATAATAAACATGAACGGATCGTGGGCCGAGTAAGCATCCACTACTCAACTAACAATGAGTTAGCCATGAAATAAACATGCACAACTACTCATAATGTCGAGAAAGTTGCATCACAATTCCTAAACCTTACATACATAATGCAAATTAAGTTCTAAATCTTTCAATTGATTCAATTAAATTCAAAACCTTTACAAAAAAGTGGGGGGAAGAATAGCAGAAGTGCCAAAAGTTGTGTACGGAGCTCACTTTGGTGCCAAAAGTTCCATTTGGATCACTTAAGTGCCAAATCGGAGGAAAAATGATCACTTTGGTGCCAACGGCGAGAGATTCCGGCCAAATTAATACGTGGCATTTATAATTAAATTTTTAATCTTAGTTGGATTTTTTTAAAAAAAAAATTAGTCTATGTGGCATTTCCACGTATATATTTCGATTTTTTAAATACTTTTCTGAATTTTTTTCTTTTTTTTTTCTTCTTTTCTTTTTTTCTTTTCTTTCTTCTCCCTTTGGTCACCGTCGGTGATCGGAGGCCGGTCACCGGTCGCCTGGCCTCGCCAGGACGAGGCCGCCGCCGCCCGCCACAGGCTAGGCCCGGCCGACCCTCGCCTGTGGCGGGCGGCGGCGGCCTCGTCCGGGCGAGGCCAGGCGGCCGGTGGCCGGCCTCCGGTCACCGGCGGTGACCAAAGGGAGAAGAAAGAAAAGAAAAAAAGAAAAGAAGGAAAAAAGAAAGAAAAGAAAAAAAAAGGAAAAAAGAAAAAAAATTATTTAAAATAAAAAATACTGACTGTACGTGCTGACTGTATCTCCGGTGAGCCACATCGGCTTCAAAAATTAATAAAAAAATGCCACGTCGGATTTCCGACCAAATTGACCGGAGTTGGCACTTAAGTGATTGTCTTTCAAAAATTTTGGCACTTAAATGATCCAAATGAAACTTTGGCACCAAAATGAGGTCCGTATACAACTTTTGGCACTTCTGCTGTTCTTCCCCCCCAAAAAGTGCAATAGAATTCTATGCCTTTTGACTAATTAAATTTAAATTCTCAACCTTTATCTGAAAATACGATTAAGTCTCAAAATTCTTTTAAAAACTGCAATTTAGATATCACAGAAGCACATTTTGAATAACAATTATGCAATTTTAGGAACTGTTCATTGAAAGGATTTCATTGCGCTTTTTTAAGAAGGTTTAGAATTTGGTTAAACCAATTGAAAGTTTTAAAATTCAAATGCATTTTGTATACAAGGTTTAGAAAGGTTTAGAGAACGAGAGAGCCAGATCGATGGCTAAGCAATGGCGACTAAATGTGGCTAGGCTGACAATAGTAGAGTGGCAACAACATATTTATATTTATAACTAGAGAGAGAGAGAGAGAGAGAGAGAGAGAGCAGTTAGGGTTTCCAAATGCGGGGTAATAGTTACCTAGTTGTGAAATTTTTGTCGATCAAACCAACCAATTGGAGGCCAGAAGAAAAACGCCTCTTAGATTGGAAACATTTTTGTAATTATTTCCACTTGTGGTTGCTGCTTGTCTACATTTTCATCCAGCTTAGACGTTTATCAATTATTGTTCGAAAGAAAAAGTTGACATAAGAATGTTCTCCTTCCATCTTCAGAAGAAACGAAAACCTGACCAATCCTTTGAAAGTGGAGAATCTGCAGAAGACCATGGACAGGCACTAGAGAAAAATATTCACTACAATGTCAAGAAATTGGTTACAGCTCTTTCCTGTGGAACCAATTTCGTTGACATTATTGGTGACAGTTTGGATGAGCAAACTGTCCGCAACTCACGCATTTCAACACTGGTCTGTCCACCAGCATAGAAGGCTATGAAGAAAAGCAAAGTACTAACTCTTACTCTGCTCCCTCAACTGTGGACCTTGTTTCTCCATCAGTTGTCATGGATGGATCAGTGCATGATGGCTCACACTCGTGGAGTCAGCAAAACATGGCTTCCCGAAATCAACCTCCGGAGGATCCTAGCGATGAGGCAGACGGTTCGGACTTTTCTGATGCGGATGAGGAGTCAAATGTAACGATCCGAAGGCGAGTGTTCTCTCTATTGTACTTAGACGACGAGTACCCTCCAAGACCCACGGTGCCAATCGGCCCCGCATTCCAGGCGGAAATCCCCAGATGGGTGGGCACGTGCACCAAAAACAATCACAATACTTTGGAAAGCACTAAATATATAGGCACCCGCGTTTGGCCTATCGAAGACAGAATCAATGAACCCCTACTGGGAAGCACTGGACAAGGAAGGCATGAGCATTGCTCTTGTAAGTCACCAGGTTCAGCTAACTGCATGAAAAGGCATGTGTATGAAGCGACATTGAACTCGAAGCTTGATCTCGACCCGGCTTTCTGGACTTGGAAATTTGATGAAATGGGAGAGGAAGTCTCAAGGACGTGGACAATAAGGGAAGAACATCAGTTCGAGACGCTCATGAAATCAAATCCGCTGGCAAACCAGGCGAGCTTCTGGGACAAAGCATCGAAGTGCATTCCGAGCGAGAGCAAGGACAGCATTGTGAGCTACTAATACAATGGGTTCGTCCCCAAACGAATTACCATGCAGTTGATGTCATCGACCGCCGAGCAAATTATCAGTGACAATGACGAGCCTGAGTCTGTAGAATGATGGGGAAAGTGAAGCTCGCGAGTTCATCAAGAGATCATAATTACCCTTGGTTCTTGTGGATATTTGTGCAATTATTATGCATTTATTCCTTACTTATTTGTTCCGTACATTACATTTTGTCGTTTGTTCATTGATTTGCTGCTTGTTTATCATTAATGGGGACACTTGCATCATTGATAAATAACCAATTGATGGGAAGTAATGGATTTGTAGCAGAATCTATGCTATGAGTGTGGTGGGCCACACACATCGCCGTGATACTAACATGGGTAAATAACATAAATAGTCTCTGAATTTTGGCTCAATTTGTAATGTAGTCCCTGAACTTTAGTCCAATATGCAATGTGGTCCATGAACTTTTAATTTGTTTAATGTGATTCCTGAATTTTTCAATTTAGTCATTGAACTGTATGAAAATGTTCAATGTTGCCCTTGAGCTTGAACTAATGGAAGGACAATATTGAACATTTTCATACAATTCAAGGACAAAATTGAACATGTACCAAAAGTTCATGGACCACATTAAACAAATTAAAAGTTCATGGACTATATTACCAATTGAACTAAAGTTCAAGGATCACATTGAACATTGGGTCAAAATTCAAGGACCATTTATGCCATTATGCCATACTAATATTGTTGTGTTGCTCCTATAATGAAAAATGAGTGACTCTATCATTTGATGATAGCAATCCAAGACAAGGGTGACTACTGTGTCCAATTTAATCCAAAAATCGGACTGAGCCGGTATGGACTGATCGATTCAAGACTGGTCTAGAAAGAATTGGTTCGGTTCCGTAAACCTAGAACCCCCAAGGCCAGTTCATTTATCAATTTTAAGGTCGAAATTACCGGTTCTATTCAAGTGCCCCGGCACTTGGGTGAATGCAATTAAAAGTTATAATACTCAAGTGATCGATCGAAAGTTACGACACTTAAGTGAACATTTTTTAGAATTTATGGAACTCAATCCTTACCAAAAAAAAAAATGGTCCCAAAAAAAAGCTATGACACTCAAGTGAGCAATGTGCAAAAGTTATAGCACTAGTGGTGTCTTTATCTCAAAAATAGGATTTCATACTTTGAGATAGGATTTTATACTTTGAGCCACACCTCTTCTAACAAATTAAATGGTCAATATCACGGACATCTTCACATTTAGCTTGAAGATACAGATCAAGCACATATTTGTTGACATTGGACACACTTTTCTCTTGCCAAAATATTTTTCTGCTACATTTTGGGATCATTGTTGATGTTACCGCCACCGCCATCAACATTACAACCATTCCGGCCTGCAATCACAATTTGAGCTCCCGAATTTTCGTTCTTAGAACCTAGGGAAGATAGCTCGTAATATTCGTTTAAATGCTCCAAGGCATTCTTCACCTTATCATACATCTCCTCAAATTTTCTTACAATCTTCACAGATTTGTCTATAGAAATACTTCACGTAATTCAACTTTTTTAATGATCCAACACAACCACAATCAACACTATCATGTTTACTTTTTCCAAACTCTCACAATATTTATTAAATTATATCCTCAAGTTAATCATTTCAAGTATATACAAAGTCGTTGGCATCCGATTGGTGGCATCATAATTTTTTTTAGAATTTTGGAAAGTATGATGACATTTTCCCAATCTTCATTTTTAAGAGTATCACAGTGAAGCTTATATAAGAAAGACAAATCCTCTTCTTCCATCCTTTCAAAAGTTTTTTTTAACGGGAAAACTACCTCAATCAGAAAGCTATTGTATGGATACCAATTTAATTATGAACTTTCCAATTTCGCTAACACAGTCCTAAATCCTTGTGCGAAATTCCAATGTAGTCATTCTGGCCAATTGCCGTCGGAATTCGAGGACGCGATAGTCCACATAGGACGTAATTTCAAATAACGTTGTCCATGTTTGCATACCACGTTGGACGTGGCAATGACTAGATGTCATGCTAGTAATTTCAAGCAACAATTGGCTGAAATAATTATATTGTAATTTTGCGCAAAGATTTAGAACTATGTTAGCGAAATTGAAAAGTTAAGAACTAAATTGACTACCGTACAATGAATTTAGAACTTAATTGACTAGAATTGACTACCGTACAATGAATTGAAAAGTTAAGAACTGAATTAAAATTCCTGATGTGGGGAACTCGAATTTAAGTGGGGGCCATGACGGTGAGTTGTTGTACTTAGTTCTTATCCATGCAGCCAGTTAATTATGATCGTACCCGTGGATTAGAAAAAAGAAAACTCTTAACATCTTAAATCATCAAACACCATCAGAAGTATTACCATAAAATTTGTTTTTTTTTTAATTTGTATAAATGAGAATGATTTTCATGCTTCAGTGGGAAATTTGAAGGCAAGGAAAAGAAAAAGAAAAGACATAAATGGAGACAAAGGAACCCAATAGATATGATCATGAGCCTGACGGCCCTAGGCACGAAGGCATTTTGGGCGAGCTTGGGCAACGACATTTAGTGAAAAAACCCGGTATCTAAGCGCCTGTTAAGAGTTCAATTTGGTAGTCACTCTCAAACTCATTACTCATGGCGAGTTCACAACTTACTCACACAACATAGGAGCCGTGCCCATTTCATAACATAGAGACAAGTCTTGAATTACAGGGGACTAGCTTGCACGCCAGGGAGAGCGCTGAGAAATATGTTACAAATACTTTAGTAATACGTTTCTAACAGTTCAAGCTTATGGAAAAAAAAGTTTGTCCAACACTTCTCTTGACAATTTAAACTTTAGGAGGGAAAAAAAGGTTATTCGATGGGGAAAATGACACTAGAAGTGTCATAACTTTCGTACGGCACTCACTTTAGTATGCCAGATTACTGAAGTGCCAAGTTCCATTGCCATTGGTTGCGCTGTAGAGGGGGAAATTGAGTTTGCAAGGAAGGTATTCGTCGGAATGACGAAGCTGAACTCTATTTCGAGGAGTTTTTGTTCGAGATAGTGATTCATATTGGGTCTTCTTCATTGTCCTCAAATCGCCAGAAAACCGCCGCCACCGCTGCTTTCCGTCGGGCCAACCTTTGTTCGCCCTTGTTTTTGGAAGCCATCTCTGAAAAGCTCATGCTGCGGCCGCCATTGCTTCACTTGTTAAATCCAATCCTCGAAGTTGCTTTCATGACTTTCTTGTTCAGGTTCAGTCCTTGATTGCTTCAAGTAGTCCTTCTAAACTCAATCAATCGTGCTGGCTTCATTAAGTCTTGCTTGAAATAGGTTTTGAAAAATTTGGGGAAATGGCTTGGATTTGTCCAAATTAGGGTTTATATTTAGGGCAAACATATAAACGACATCGTTTGAAACTATTAATGCTGACTAGGCAAGCCACGTGAGTTGGAAAATTAATGAAAAATTGCCACGTCGGATTTCCGGCATCCAAAATCAAAATTGGCATTTAAGTGATCGTTTTTTTTTTCAAAAATGGTACTGAAGGAACCCGGCAAAAAATTTTGGTACCAAAATGAGCTCCATACGAAAGTCGAAATTGTTTCGACCCGCTTTCCATATATATAATTATCTATTTCGTGTGGTTATTACATTCACATCTTATGTTCTACAAAAGTAGATCAACTCAGAAATATGAGAGTAATGATGAGATAATTGTTATACATTGTACTAGTTACCGACGGCTTAAATTTAAACCTTTCACGGTTGCATTGCATAGACACAATTTGACAATTTTGGTTGACAAGTACCTATCTTCAAGTTTTCTCTAAGGAAGAAGCAGACATCATCATGAGTTTTGGAATGCAATAAGATGAAACCGAAGGTGGGTAAAGAGGAACCACTCACAGCACCATACCCTCCTTCCCACTGATTGCGTGACCATTTCTGGTCATTTCCATCTTCTTAAGCACACAAGAAAAAAGGGTAATTTTGCAGTCTACAATAGTTTTTACCTGCTGGAAATAACTGCTCTTCCTGAAACGAAAGATGAGTTTAATCACAATCTGCTTAGAAAAGTTAAATTTTGGTTTCCTACATATTCATAAAAGACAGTAAAAGGAGCACACACCCCCTTTTCTTTGAATGAGGAGAAAACCTACTTGACGGGCTCAACTAAATATCCAGGTGTTCTTCTAATGGTTTCAGTACCCACAGAGTTATTAACAGTGCCTTTTTCGAGAATGTTAATAAATTTCGAAATCCATTTCATCGTTCAGTAGTGAAAACTGTATTTTTTATTGGTATTGTAGTGGCCCTTTGGTTGGGTACTGGAGTAACATTACCTATTGATTAAAAAATTCGCGACTTATAATATTTAGGGAATAGTTGCTTCAAATTGAATTTTCCCTAGATACATCCGTTTGATTAAAAATGGATTCATTCCAAACATATAAATTATGCTAAAGGTGAAATAAAAGCCATTTCATCTTATTTTTCTTTATAAAAGAAACAAAAAAGAAAGACTATTTCGAATTTATTCTTCGTCAAATGGGTTTTGTGAAAAATGATTTTTCTATTTCTAGGCTGTCCACTAAATGTTTTAAATCTTCTCTGCCAATATCTTCCACTTTCATTGTGTCCATCAATTAGGGCCCATCTTGGTTTCTATGGAAATTTTTTGTGCAACCAATTGGACCAAGCCAAATTCTTGACCAAAAAATTGGACCTAGCCAGTTTGCTGTCGTTTAGGAGGTCCAGCATTATAAAAAAAGAACAGATGGACATTAGTTGAATCTTAGAAATAAAGAACAAGCTTGATAGTCAAGCAGAACTTGGTTAGGCGAGAAACGAAGTTGACTTCGGTTATGCCCCTGCATTATACACAGATCGCGACGAAATTATTCTCTTTTTAGGATTAGGATCTTCTCAATTTTAGTAAGTAAATTGAACTAAAAGGTGATTCGCATTGCCCTTATTAGAGATCTAACACATCTTACGTGCCCATGTCTTTGAGATAACAGCTACCACTAAGATGAGAGATTAACATATATCGGGTATGTTCAATTGATACGGAACTATCTCGAAAGCAAAATTCTTCTTGACCAAATCTGAAATAGCTTAATTAAGTATACTAATTTTCTTCTTTGAGTTTAGTGGATTCAATCTTTATCTCCATATATTCCTAGTCTATTCTTTTCCTTTTGCTATTCTGGAGGGAAAATGCGATCGGCAAACGTCGTGATAGGTGAGCAAACTCAACCCCAAGGGTTTCTTTAGTAGTAAGTTTTTCATCCTCTTCATTGAAGAACTGAGTTCGAAACATTGTCTTGATGCATTCTCTTGAAGCAAATCCTGAAAATACTAATCAGTGTGTCTTCAGTAATTACAAGTGCGCGCGCACCATGGGGGACGCCATCGTAGCCGAGGAGGATTTACTGTATGCTCAAGCAAGTCTCGAACACCCTCTCGATGTTTTTATTAAATAAAAAAAAACGAGCAGACTCATCCTTTAAAAAGTGGGAAAATAACACAAACAGTCCCCGAACTTTTGTCCAATATGCAATTTGGTTCCTGAACTTTTAATTTGTTCAACATTGTCCCTGAACTTTATTATAATGTTCAATACATTGAGCATTTTCATGTAGTTCAGGGACTGAACTGAACATGTACCAAAAGTTTAGAGACGACATTGAACAAATTAAAAGTTCATGGACATTGAACATTTTCATATAGTTCAAGGACTGAACTAAACATGTACCAAAAGTTTAGGGACGACATTGAACAAATTAAAAGTTCATGGACATTGAACATTTTCATGTAGTTTAGGGACTAAATTAAACATATACCAAAAGTTCAGGGACGATATTGAACAAATTAAAAGTTCAGGGACCAAATTGCACATTAGGTCAAAATTCAGGGATTGTTTGTATCATTTTCCCTTAAAAAGTAGGCGAGCCTATCTCTAGGGAAAAGTGTCAGAAAAGTACTAAAACTTTTGCATTGGTGCTAATTTAGTCCTAAACCTTTTTTTGGTGTCAATTCAGTCTTAAACCTTTTGTTTTTGTGTCAATTCAGTCTTAAACCTTTTGTTTTTGTGTCAATTCAGTCCTTCCGGCTAATTTTATCCGGATTTTATTGATGTGGATGCCAGACGTTCTCGTGGCACTGCCGGCGCTGACGTAGACAATTTTTAATAATATTTTAATATTTTTCAATTTTTTTAATTTTTTTTAATTTTTTGATTTTTTTCCTTTTTTTCTTTTTTTTTCCCCTCCTTTCTTCAACCTTTCGCCTGGCTGGTGACCGGACACCGGCCACCGGCCATGGCTAGCCGCCTGGCCTCACCAGGGCAAGGCTGCCGTTGCCCGGACGAGGCCGCCGTCGCCGCCACAGGTGAGGCCCGGCCCTCGCTAGATCGGGGCACGACCTTGCCCAAGCCAGATCTGGCGAGGCCGGCTCTCGTCCAGGCCACGGCAGCCTCGCTGAGAGTTGCCTTCCCCCAGGCGACTCTCGGCGAGGGCGCCGTGGCCTAGGCGAGGGCCGGCCTCACCAGAATTGGCCTGGGTGAGGCCGACCCTCGTCGGGGCTTGCCCTCGCCCAGGTGAGGGTTGCTTGGGCTTCGCCTGTGGCGGGCGATGGCGGCCTCGTTTAGGCGACGGTGGCCTCGCCTTGGCGATGCCAGGCGACCAGCCACTGGTCACCAGCTAGGCGAAAGATTAAAGAAATGAGGAAAAAAAAGAAAAAAAATCAGAAAAATATTTTAAAAATCGAAAAAATATTTAAAATATTATTAAAAATTATCCACGTCAGCGTCGGCGGTGCCACATAGACCGTTTAGTGTCCACATCAGCAAAATCCTGCCAAAATTAGCCGGAATGACTGAATTGGTACCAAAAAAAGATTTAGGACTAAATTGACATCAATACAAAAGGTTTATGACTTTTCTAGCACTAGCAGGAACTTGTCGAGAGTCCAAAAGATAAGATGATGAGTGGAAGGGATATGATGAGCAATTAGCAGGCACTAGCAGAGAGTGAAAGATAGTGAAGTTCGAGTCCAAAAGATAAGATGATGAGTGGAAGGGATATGATGAGCAATTAGCCGGCACTAGCAGAGAGTGAAAGAGAGCATCATCGTAGTCTCCATCCAATTAACTTTGTATCCAACTATCTAATAAAAAATGAATTTAAGGCTCCATTTATTCTGCAAATAAATAAATGATTTTGAAAATATTTTTTCCTAAAAAAGATCGCTTGTATCACTTATAAAATTGAATGAACGAAAAATATTTTTATCATCCATGAAAATATTTAGATATAGATTTTTGTTAATAGCGAATATTTTCCATTTACTAATTATTATAAGCGATACAAGCAATTGTTTTTAGTAAAATATTTTTCGAATCATATTTATTTTTCGAAAAATAAATGGAGCCTAAAATGAAATTATCTCGGGATATATAAAGTAGAAGTGTGCAAAGGAACCGGGAACCACCAAAACTAATTGGAACCAGACCGGACCTACTAGGGGTGTGCAAAAAACCCGGGACCCACCCGGACCACCCGAACCACCCAGGACCCACCCGGGACCCACCCGGACCACCCGGGACAGCCCAGAACTGGACCGGAACCGATGGTTCCTAAGGGTTTCGGTCCGGTTCTCAGTTCCAATTTTTTGGAACCGATGGGTACCGATCCGATTCCCGGTTCCGGGTGTGGAACCGCCCGTCCGCCCACCCGGACCAGACCGGTATAATATATATAATATAATATATTTAATTTTTAATCAAAAAAATCCAAAACCCTAAATTACGATACTCTCTCTCACAATCTCACTCTTGGTCGACGCCTCTCAGTCTCTGATACTCTCTCCTCTTCGACTCTCACCGTCTCCGTCTCCATCTCCCGGTCTCCGTCTCCGTCCGGTCCGCCGGTCTCCATCTCCATCTCCGTCTCTCCCACTGCGACTGCCAGGTCTGCTCTCTCGCTATCTCTCTTAGCCGGTTGTCCTCTGCATTTGTTGCTCTCTCGATTCTCTGCGGGGTGTGGCTTCGTTTTGCCTGAATGTGGGGGTCTACATGTGCGAAGAAACGCATGCACTTTGTTAGGCTTTGGATGTTATGCTGCATGAATTCCTCTTTCGCGTGTTTCAGTGCTTCGGTAGCATCTCTGTTTCGTGCGAATTCCTCTTTCGCTTGTTTCGGTGCTTCGATAGCATCTCTGTTTCGTGCGATTCTCGACGTGGGTTGTTCAAATTCGCCGGTTGTCCTCTGCATTTGCTGCTCTGGGTTGTAAATAGGTAGTTTAGTTGGAGAAACTCTTCGGTAGCATCTCTGTTTCGTGTGATTCTCGACGTGGGTTGGTCAAATTCGCCGGTTGTCCTCTGCATTTGCTGCTCTGGGTTGTAAATGGGTAGTTTAGTTGGAGAAACTACCATTAAAAATCATTTACAGAATGATGCACTTAGATGGGCAAGCTTGGAATGGGCTAAAATTTGGTAGGTTGTGTGGAAACGGGCCGCTGATCAATACAAACGGCCTTTGGCCGTGATGGACGTCATTTTTTTGCGTTTCGGAGTCGTTTAGATAAGTTTTCTGGCTTTAGTTTTGAATCTTTGATGACTTTAACTTTTATCCGTTGATGATATGTTGCTTGATTTGAGCAGGTGATCTATTAACATGTCAGTGGAAGTAGAGAAATCCTATGATGAGACATCAATAATGGAATCAGAATCACTAGAACATAAAGGAGGGGAAGATGACTTTGAAGAGGCATCCAATACAGATAAGGTATCCAGTTCTTGTCCTCAGTCTAGTAAGCGAAAATCAGTAGCTTGGCTTCATTTTCGTAAAGGCAAAACTGACGCGAACGGGAAACTTCAAATGTTTTGCAATTATTGTGAGACCAAGTATTTGTACCATGTTGATAATGGTACTTCAACTATGTTGAAGCATTTGAGAAAGTGCCCTAAGTATCCTCGCAATATAGATAAGAAGCAAAAATTGTTTGCATCACATAAAGTATATGGGAATCAAATTATAGGGGGAAATACTAGTACTGGAAGTGCTAGTTTTTTAACGACATGGAAGTTTGATCAGGTGATCTATTAACATGTCAATGGAAGTAGAGAAATCCTATGATGAGATAACACCAATAATGGAATCAGAATCACTAGAACATAAAGGAGAGGAAGATGACTTTGAAGAGACATCCAATACAGATAAGGTATCCGGTTCTTGTCCTCAGTCTAGTAAGCGAAAATCAGTGGCTTGGCTTCATTTTCGTAAAGGCAAAACTGACGCGAACGGGAAACTTCAAATGTTTTGCAATTATTGTGGGACCAAGTATTTGTACCATGTTGATAATGGTACTTCAACTATGTTGAAGCATTTGAGAAAGTGCCCTAAGTATACTCGCAATATAGATAAGAAGCAAAAATTGTTTGCATCACATAAAGTATATGGGAATCAAATTATAGGGGGAAATACTAGTACTGGAAGTGCTAGTTTTTAACGACATGGAAGTTTGATCAGGAGAAATGTAGGGAAATGCTAGTTCGAATGATTATAATTGATGAACAACCATTTTTGATGGTTGAGCGTGTTGGATTTCATGATTATACCAATCAATTATAGCCTCTCTTCAAGCATGAGTCGCGATTTACGGTGGCTAGAGATTGCATGAAGTTGTATTTTTGTGAAAAAAAAGAGTTTGAAGGCTTCCTTTCGTAAACTTAATTCTAGAATCGCACTCACGACTGATACATGGAGTTCCCTTCATAATTTGAACTATTTATGTCTCACCACACATTTTATTGATGAAAACTGGAAATTGAACAAAAGAATCATCAATTTTGCGGTGATGCCTAGTCACAAGGGTAGGGATATTGGGAAAATGGTTGAGAAAGGCATTTACAAGTGGGGAATAGAGAAAAAAGTGTCAACAATCACTGTGGATGATGCTAGTTCGAATGATGTTGTCATTGGTTATTTGAAAGTAAAGTTTGCAAGAGATAAACTATTGACCTTAGATGGTGAAGTTTTACACATGGGGTGCACGGCTCATATATTAAACTTGATTATGAGGGATGGCTTAGCTGAGATACGCGATTCTATTGCACGTATTCGTAACATTATTAGGTATGTGAGAAGTTCTTCCATGAGAGCTAAAGCATTTCAAGATTGCATTGAGAAAATAAGGATCACTTATAAGGGTTCAGTTTGTCTTGATGTCTCTCCACTAGGTAGAACTCCACTTACCTAATGTTAGACACCGCCATAAAGCTAAGAAAAGCTTTTGAAAGGATGGATGAAGAAGATATTTCTTTCTCAACTGAGCTTAGCTCAGATACTCCAAATAGTGCTGATTGGGAAAATGCCATTATTCTTTGCAAATTTTTGAAGAAGTTTTATGATGTCACCAACAAGATGTCCGAGACTTTGTATATCACTTCAAATGATTATTTTGAGGGAATAGCTTCTTTATTCAATTATCTGAAAGAAGCGGCGAAGGCTTTCGATCCTAGTGTGAGAGTTATGGGTGTGAAAATGAAAGATAAGTTTGACAAATACTATGGGAGTTTTGAGAAAGTGAATATGATGGTGTTGATTGCTGTAGCATTGGCTCCAAGAAAAAAAAATGAATTATGTGAGGTATTGTTGTAGACTCATTTATGATGATAGTGCAATAGTTGATGAGATGTTTGATAAGGTGAAGTTCACCCTGGAACGTTTGTTTAAATTTTATGAGAAATCTTCTCTTGGTTTTTGTGACAAGAATTTGGGTGGTGAACTTTTGAGTTCTACTAGTGCCGGTAGTAGTTGCGATCCTTATTGCGATGAGGGAAATGAATAGGAAGATTGCGGTTTGGGTTTCTATTTGCAAGAGCCATCATATGAAGCCTTTCTTAACGAGGAGAAAAAGAAGTCCGAGGGCAACTTATCTGAACTCGATCGGTATCTTAAAGTTGAACTTGAAGAGGCTCGCGATCTTGACATTTTGATGTGGTGGAGCATGACCGGTCAAAAGTTTAAAACTCTATCTTTGATGGCTCGAGATATTTTGTCTATTCCTATAACTACCGTTGCTTCAGAGTCTACCTTCAGTACATCTGGTCGTGTGCTTGATGGCTTTAGAAGTTCTTTGACTCCTAGAGTCTTGGAAGCTTTGATTTGCACTCAAGATTGGTTAAGAGCGGTTATCGAGCCGATTAATGTTGAAGAGTGCATCGAGAACGCGGAAAAGTTTGAGTTGGGTAAGGCAATATCTTTTCATCTTGTAATTATTTCGTATATCTAATGAGTGAATGCTTTATTTAATATCTTCTTTTTGTTAGATATGGATCATGTTAACGTGGAGATTAACGGTACATAGAGTTTACAAGTTGAAGTGAAAGGAATATATGTGGTGAGATTTTTCAATAATTGTTTGATTTCAATTTGTAGTTCTAATTTATAACTAATGTTGTGTGATCATCTTCATCTATACTTACTGTTGTTTTGCTTTCAGGAGATTGGAACTTGGAGTTTTAGAGTACTCAAAGCCTGAGAAGTTGTTTGCTGCTTTTATTCCTGCGTAAGTTCGTAACTATAGTGAACTATGCCCATTTCTGCAAGATCGCTCGTTGTTTTCAGGCAACTTGTGGGTGTTGAAGACCATATTGCATGTGCCCTTTGTTGACATTTGCTAGTGATTTGGTCGTGAAAGTACTGGTCTTTCTGTGAATTTCTTTGCGTTTTGTGGGTTGCAATCTTGTTATTGAAAGTGTCCTCTGAAAGGATGATGAATTTCTCAGCTTCTTTGCGTGCAATTGGCATTGTTCTTTGCGTGCAATTGGTTGCAGTCTTATTATTGAAAGTGTCCTTCGAAAACTTGGTGGGACCGGTTCCATGGACTTACCTGAAAATCGGACCGGACCGGCGATCTGGTTCTCGGGTGGGTCCATGGAACCGACGGGCGATTCTCGGCTCCAATTTTTTTGAACCAGTCCTTAGCGGGCGGTCCATGGTTCCGGGGTGGGAACCGCCCACCCGGACCATGCTCACCCCTAGGACCTACCCAGAATCGGCGGTTCCCATGGAGTCGGTCCAATTCCCGGTTTTAAGTGTGGACCTGCTCACCTGAACCAGAGTGGTATATACACACACACACACACACACACACACACACACACACACACACATACATATATATTTACAAAAATTTAATTTTTCTCGCATGCCTTTTGCCATTTACCCTATAGTCTTGCGTCTCGCAATCCTCAAAATAGAAACAAAAGAAAGAAACCCTAGCCTTATCTCACTCTCATTGTGAGAGTCTCACGCGGCCACGCCTTCAACTCTGTCGCTGCGTCGCAGACTCATAATCGCCTCGCGCCTTGCCTTCGGCCCTCCCTCACATCTCGTATCTAGCTCTCGCCTCGCCTTCAACTCTGTTGCTAAGTTGCAAAATCGCAACCGAGTGAAATTTTCTACTTAAGGGTACTCATTCTTTTTCTGTTGTTGGCGAATTTGATTTCTAACCTAGGGTGCTTCAAATTATGTTGAAGTTTAGCCCGGGATTTGCCAGTTTCTGGCTTGTCGTTGCCTTTTGCTCTTGCTCTAGTTGTGACTCTAGGTGATTATGCACTTACTTGAGCCTCTGTTAGCAGATAATTTCAGAGAATATATCACTCACCATGTTTGTAGTCTGATTGTGAATCTATAAGGATTGGGGACCGGTTCCATGGACCCATTTAGGAATCGAATCGGATTGGTGATCCAGTTCCAGATTTCAATTTTTTGGAACTTGTCTTTAGTGGGTGGTTCGTGATTCTAGAATAGGAATCGCACACTCTAATCATGCTCACCCTTGTTAAATATGTCTTGAATTTTATGTACTCGGTCCGGTTCATCACTCGACCCGACATATTTTTTGTGCGATCCAAAAGTGGGGAAAAATTTGAGATTTAGTTCGTGACGTGGAGGGTTGGGCCGATAGGCCCAACCCGGAGCAAGCGAACAAATCTCTATGGCGGTCCGCCCAAGCTGGAGCAAGCGAACCAGTGTCTTGGGGGGTTCGGGGACTATGTCCCCGAGGAAATTTTTTGGGAAGCTCTATTTATACTGCGGCTAGGTTTTTTTATTGATTAAGAGAGATTTTCGTTTTGGGAGAGATCAGTGAGCCATGAGGTTTTGTTAAGTCGTTTTCTGACTTCTTAAAACTGTACTCTCTTTGATTATAGTGGAATCTTGTTTTGCCTCGCCCGTGGACGTAGATCATCTTGTAATCAAATCACGTAAATCCTTGTATTCTGTATTTATTTTTTCCGCGTTTGCTTCAACAACCCTTACTATAAAGTTTGAGGTTCAAATTTTCAAAAAAAGCAAATCTTTGTCGTCGTTTTGTGAGCAACACAATTGCACAAATAGTGATGAAACAGAAGCAGATATGAGAGCATGCCAAGGACAAGGAGCACAGAAAAACCATCATCAATGGGCCATCAATTTTTCTTTTCTCCAGCTAAATCATGCATTCAAACGTCATCTCCAGATCGCCCGCAACCCGATGATCGATCTTGTAAGTCATACGTCTAATTTATGACAACGACAACCACATCATCATCAAAATTTTTGTTTTTAGGAATAATTATACAAATAGTCAATCAATTTTGATTCAATATTCAATATCGTTCTTGCGTTTTTAAATTATTTAATATGATCCATCAATTTTGATCCAACGTGCAATGTTATTGTTGAATTTTTAATTTATTCAATATGATCCCTAAAAAATTATATAGTCTTCCTAGACAAGCCTTTTATTTGGTAGGTAACATCGATGTGTTTAGAACCTCTCAATTTCCTCAAGAATTTCAATAGGTAATTCATTAGCTCCTTTGGTCTTCCCGGGGAATTAGATGGTCTTCCCAAACAAGTCTTTTGTTTGGTAGGTAATATTGATGTGTCCGGAACCTCTCAACTTCGCGGGTGGTTCATTGACTCCTTTGGTCTTTTCAACCTCAATTCCCATTGCATCTTCATATACAAAAATAAGATGATGTCAAGGAGATGACTTAAGATGCTGCAAAATTCTTATTTCGAGATGAGGGATACATATAAAGTACATAAATTGAGTAAGGACACCAACTGCATATGCAAGAGTAGGTTGCACGAAAGAAACTAACATCTCATCTTATCTAATAAGCAATAGGAATCGATGAACTTTTGGTATATGTTCAATTTAGTTTAAAAATGTTACGGACAACAATGAACAATTTCATATAGTCGAGGGACAAATTTAAATATATACCAAAAGTTCAGGGACCACATTAAATAATTTAAAAATTCAGAGACAACGTTGCACATTGGATTAAAATTCAAGAAACATTTATGTCATTTTTCCTTATTTTTTATACTATCATAATCATATTGATGAGCTCTAGATCAAATAAGAGAACGTTTGATTTCGAAAGTATTGGTTACACATATCACGAAAATAATTAATGTATTGAGAATCGATATACTTCCTTATTTATTTTTATTTTTTTTGGTCAAACATACTTCCTTATTTAGTTACTTAACAAGTGTCGTCTCGTGGACATTCATTAACAGAACTCTTATTAAGAAGTGACCCTGTTATTTTTTTAAACTACTCAAGTAAAAAAGATGTTTGTAAATGTCAAAACTAGTTTGGAGAGTTTCATTGCCAAAGTAGATTGATCCCTAGTTCAGCTAATTGAACCTCCTGAGTATGAAAATCGATTCACCACCATTTTATGAGCAACGTACTTAATTCAATGGTTGTACATTACAAATCGACGATCTATCCAATTTCCTATTTATTTTTTTTATGACTAGGAAACCAGAGGTTTCAAGTTCGCCAAATGCACACCGATTTCATGAAATTCAGTAAGACGCATCATGATTTATGGGGTTGCTTAAGTAATAAGAGTGGTCGTCCTCCTCGCTTAAAATTTTGGTTCGGACCACCACGCATGAGCATTCTTTTGGCGTAACTCTGGAAGTACAGACCTATGTGTGCGGGATGGGCAGACTGTCGTGCTCAATTAGGGATTAGTCGGGTTCTCAAAAAATCCCAAGAAATTCTTTAAGATGTAGTACGAACTTGAAATTTACTCGATGACGTGAGAAATTGAATCGATTTCGATGTCCTACTGTTCACTTGGAAATCCATCAATCTTTTTCTTTTTGTTGAACATAAATCAAACTTTGGTAAGTAATTTTGGGCATTGATCTGACAGTCTGTCCTCTACATATATAAATATATATACCAGCTTGAGCCAAAAATAATCTGAGAAATAAATAAATAAATAAATATATATATATATATATATATATATATATATATATATATATATATATATATATATATATATACCCGTTGACTTCCATTTCCGGAATCAAGATTCCCTATCCCAGCGGATTTGCGCGGGATTCCCTCTCCCAGCAATTAAAGGTTGATAGTAAAACAAAATATCATCATATTTAATTTCCTATACCATCACCTCCTAATTAAATGGATATTATTAACAAATGTCCCAAGAACACATGTTAAGCATCTTTATAAAAAAATTACATCATTTTCGAAACACTATTTTCTTAGTGCCGTGCACACTTGATGCATTGAAAATGAAATTCTTTACTATTATGTATGGTTAATGAGTGTTTTGAAAATGCTCGCTAATAAGATTGTAATTAAATAAATCCGGTGTAAGATCTGAAGACACTTACCACCCGAGTGCCTCGAGACACGTGCTTCGCGCAACACACATCACCAAGTCACTATATTATTATTATTCTTTTACCTATTAAAGGTTAATAGTAAAGTTAAAAAGACTAGCTATTTTAATTTAGTACACCCCTTATTAATAAACACAAACACAAACACAAAAAATAAGAACCTTTTCAACGGTTTGGTGATACTTACTTAATTTCTTCTTCTTCTTCTTTTTTCACTTGAATATAAATATTTCGAGTCATTTTATTTTCTTGATTTTTAAAAATCCAAAAACAGTATTGTTCAAAATATTGGACACAAATGGTCCTTGACATAATAAAAGAGTATAGCTCGAACGGGACACCAATTTATTAATAATACATTTGGGGTCATGATGAGGAATGAGATGCATTGACAATAATAATACGACGACGTAATACAAATTGTCAATCGCAATCAATTGCTTACATCTCCGCGTGAACGTAAAATCACCTGCTCCATCAGTTACTTAGGTTAGGCGCGCTCGGGTGTAAATAGTCGATCGATTCGAATTCACACGAATCGGCAAAGTGGTTACCTATATGAATTGCACGGGGATTTCACAAAATTCAACGGCTGTGATTGTACTCGGTCGATGTTCGAAATACATATATATTTCCGCTGCATCTATGTAAAGGAAAAACGCCAGCCATTTATGCACTGTCGTGGGAAATGCAAATTGTCCAAGAATGTCGTTTTTTACCTAAATTGGTCGGTGTATGTTTTTCCAGGTACAAAAAAGCCAAAAACGGCATTGAGGATCCGGATAGTGCCAGCTAAGAGTCAAACGTTCAGAATCTCAGATCCTCGTTTCCGCAAACAACATACGAGGATTCATAATTGCTCCGGCATGCCCACCGAAATTTGCCAAGTCCACTCTACTAGCTTTCTCAGAAGGGCTTCTACTCTCTGGTATTTGCGCTTTTGGCCCAACAAATTTGCAACCGCTGCCCGGAATTCATGACTAGAATATTAAGAATTTGCTCGCAAATCTGACTCGAAAAGTTTAAATTCATAGGTCGAGAGAGACCATATGTATATAAAGAGCATGTATGTTCCATAGTCAAGTGACGTGGGATATTAGTTGGAGTAGGAACGATGGGTGGAATTTGACGAATGATACACACTCGGTGAATGAACTAGGAGCAGCACCCGAGATACAAAGTCCAACCCTTTTATAGGTGGATGGAGACGACATGTATGAAAAGAATGTATAAGGTTTCGGTTATTTCGCGGAAAATGAATAATTTGAATTTTTTTAAAAAAAATATGATCAGTTGTATCATTTGAAATAATTAGTCAACGAAAAATATATTCATTATCGACAACAATTTATGTCTAAATATCTTCGTGGATGATGGAAATATTTTTTGTTTACTTATATTTTTTGGCAACACAAGTGATCTTTTTAAGGAAGATATTTTCCAAATCATTCATTTTTTTGCGAAATGAATGCACCACAGAAAATGAGTGATTTGGAAAATATTTTCCGAAAAATGATTGCTTATATTGTTTTGAAAAATTAGTTAACGGAAAATGTTTTCATCATCAATAACAATGTATTCCTAACTATTTTTGCATGCAATGAAAGATTTTCCATTCATTTATTTTTGTAAGTGATATAAGTAATTATTTTTTGAAAAATATTTTCCAAATTACTTATTTTCTATGAAACAAACGCACCCTTAAATCCCAACAAATTTAAGCGACGTGGGATACCGCAACAAATACCGTGTACTCCTAGGGTATACTCAGCTTTTCGACAGGCGCTCGCTTGAGTAGGGGTTGACTTAAACGTGCAAAAAATAAGAAGAAAAAGTACAAAAAGAAAGCGATTAGATTCAACATTCACATGTTTCTTTAATTCCCATGACCAAACCGCAGATTCGTGCCCCCGAATCAGGCGGGCAAACAAATACCGAAAAATTCCGTAGGGGGAATCTGCAAATATCGCACATTGCAAGGGCTTGGTAGCAATAACCCAAAAGTATTGAAGCTATAAAGACTACAGGTGTGCAAAAGAACCGGAAGCCGCCTGGGGCCGGCCGGGACTGCCTGGAACCAGACTGGAACCAGTGGTTCTTAAGGGAATCGATCCGGTTCCTGATTCCAATTTTTGAGAACCGATGGGTGCCGGTCCGGTTCTCAGTTCCAGGTGTGGAACTGCCCACCTGCCCACTGGGACCGGACCGGTAATATAATAATAAATATAATTTATTTATTTAATTTTTTTAATAAAAATCCTAATTCCTTAAACTAAATATAATTCGCTCGATGCTCGTAGCCTCACATTGAGCCGAAAAACACCTTCTTTCGCTTTCGCCTCACGCTCACTCTCACTCTCTCACTCTTCTCGGTCGATGCTCACCTCATCCGTCTTTCCGTCTCCGTCCTTGGCTAGTGGGACCAGTTCCATGAGACTAACGGGCGATTCCCTGTTTCAATTTTTCGAAAACGGTCCTTAGTGGGCAGTTTTCGATTTTAGGGTAGGAATCGCCCACCTAAACCATGCTCACCTCTAATAAAAACGGTTTTTACGTGAGCTCCACATGGTATGAGATCACTGCCTTGGTTCTCTCGTCGTCGTCTTCTGCTTCTTCTTCCTCCTCTCCTCGTGCGTGCGGGAACGCTGGAGCTCTTCCGGTTGTCACCTGTTACTGGATCGGCCTCGTTCTCCATCTGAAATCGAGGTGCGTCCATGGCGTCTCTCTCTGTGCACGCGCGTGCGCGAGCGTTCTTCTCTGTTCTTAACCCGCTTCGAATCCACTCGTGTCGTCGCTAACGTTGCGAGTGGTGGACAGTCCTGATTTTCTGCTGTTCCAACCACGGCAATGTTGACGTGTGGATGTTCTTTAGCTTGTCGCCGATCGTCTGAAGAGTGCTTAGGTTGTTTGCGCGTGTCTGCAAATATTTGGAGTGCGGTTTGCGGCTAATTGCCAACTTATTTTGTAAAGCGGTGGTGAAATCTCTCAAGCGAGGGTTGCAGTGGCCGATCGCTTGAAATTTCTCAAATTTTATTGGCCTTTTGTCGTCCTGAATCGGTCTGTGAGACAGGATTCGACACTGAAAACATGTTGAATTTAAGTATTGAGGAATCCCATGATGCGATCTTCATGAACGTGGTGCTTGTAGTGCATGGAATAAAGTTAAATAGTTATTTTTTGAATTGGGAGGATGTGCAGTAGTCGATGTTGAAAGATACCGCAGGCACTAGTAACATGAAATATTTCTTGGCTTTTCCGAATAGAAGTAGCATTCTACTGATAACTATTCCTGTTCGACGAGAAATTATTGATTCCAGAGTCCTGATATGATCCTGTTTTAGATCGACCTGCTTACTGGGATGTTGACTTGCTGAGTTTTCGAGTGGTTCTTCTGAAGTTACATAGGGTATTGAGAGTTTGATGGATATCATGGCCGAAGAGGATATTTACACAAAAGATGGGACGGTGACCATCCGTGGTGATCCTGCCGACAAGATGAAAACTGGGAACTGGAAGGCGTGCCGCTTTATTCTGGGTATGGTTTAGAGGCGCTATTTGTCCATCTTTAACATTCCATATATTGAACTGGTTGTAGGATTCCTCGTGTCTGGAACTACATGACCTTGAGAGTGTTACATTCTAACAAAGATTCTTCCATCAGGAAACGGAGGTTGTGAAATGTTGGCATACTATGGCATGGGCGCCAATTTGGTGAACTATCTCAAAATTCGCCTGAACCAGGGTAGTGTTGCTTCATCCAATAATGTTACCAAGTGGTCAGGGACCTGCTACATTACTCCGCTGATCGGAGCCTTTCTAGCGGATTCATTCTTGGGACGACATTGGACAATAGCCATCTTTTCAGTGGTTTGCGTTCTGGTAAGCATGGCCAAAAATATGAATGCTATTGGAAGTGTTCTTAGATGACTGCAGTACAAATTGGAAGCATTTCGATGCACGCGTGTCTTTGTCTCAAAATCAACTGGATAATTATGGTACCAATTAGATGTTACAAGCATGAATGTTTCTTCTGCCCAAAGAAGACCAGGAAGATTTTCTTAGCAAAAGAAAAAAACGACTCTAAGATTTGGTATAGGTCTTGCCGTTAAAACAAAAAAGAATCTGATATTGAAGATTTACTCCTAATTCACTCTTTATAGACTATAATGGCTTTTTTTCTTTTCCTTCTAGTTGTATCAAGGTCAATTGAAATGCATCCAGTGTCTGTGATGGTGTCTTTTGATCGAGCATCTCTGCTCCTTTGTTTGGGAGAATAACTTGGAATCGCGTTCAGATGGACGGCTAGATTATTTGGGAGACCTGTATAGATGATGAAAGCTGAGATATATGAAGCATCTTTGCGTATTCTTTTTCCCCTTCTTTTGACTGAGTTTTTAAAAAGATAGATCTTCTAACTCTTCTGCAGGGGATGACGCTGTTAACATTATCTGCTTCTGTTCCTGGACTAAAGCCTTCCTGTGAAAATGATAAGTGCCATCCTTCAACATCCCAAACTGCAGCATGCTTTGTGGCACTGTATCTGATTGCTCTTGGCACTGGTGGAATCAAGCCTTGTGTTTCATCCTTTGGTGCCGATCAATTCGATGAAATGGATGAAGCTGAGAGGAAAAAGAAGAGTTCGTTCTTTAATTGGTTTTTTTTGTCAATCAACATCGGCGCATTTATTGCATCCTCGGTCTTGGTGTGGATTCAAATGAATGTAGGTTGGGGATGGGGATTTGGAATCCCAGCAGTTGCATTGGCCATTGCAATTGTATGTTTCTTCTCTGGTACCCGGTTGTACAGGATACAGAAACCTGGAGGCAGTCCCCTCACAAGGATTGCTCAGGTAATAGTCGCATCCTTCAGAAAAATGAATGTAGAAGTTCCAGCTAACAAGACTCATCTACACGAGACAGCAGATGCAGAATGCACTATCAAAGGAAGTCGCAAGCTTGAGCACACAGACGAGTTGCAGTAAGTGTCTAACTCCCCTGATTTTTTTAGGTTCAAAATATTTCGAACATTTTCTGGGAATTTGTACACATCATCATTTATTTATGCCAGATTTACCAGTGGTCTCTGTTAGGATATGTTTCCACGAAATAATGAACGTTGAAGCTTAGCGAGTAGGCTAAATTCCTAGTAGATTTGGATAGTCAATTACAGAGAAATGTCCCTGCGAAGGATATGGATTGCATAAGTCAGTCGCTGTTGTTGCATCTTGCTGTCTCCTACCACATGTAGAAGCAAATATCTCTTCTTTTTAGTACTTTCCACAATTTACAATTTGATGCTCCTTTTCCGATACCATAGGTGGCGTGAGAAGCTGTTTGGCTCGTCTCGCATAAAAAAAGTTGGGATGTGTTTGTGACTTATGCTTCTGGGCACACTTTTACCTCCTAATTATGCCTTACAATTACAATGCTGAACTATAACTGGGCATTTTAATTTGTAGTAAATTGACACAATCGGCTTTAGCAGGCTTATAATATGCTGACGATCGTAGATAGTTTAACCCGTGGTTGCTAATCAATTTCAAATTGCAGGTTCTTTGATAAGGCTGCTGTTAAGATCCCAACCGATAACATAAAGGGGAACACAGATCCCTGGCGTCTTTGCACGGTCACACGAGTGGAGGAGCTTAAATCAATCGTCAGGTTGCTTCCAGTATGGGCATCTGGAATAGTCTTTTCGACCGTGTACAGCCAGATGAGCACGATGTTTGTTCTTCAAGGCAACACTTTGGACCAGCACATGGGACCACACTTCAAGATCCCATCGGCTTCCCTCTCTCTCTTTAACACTCTGAGTGCCATCTTCTGGGCTCCTGTATATGACCGAGTTATCGTCCCCTATGCCAGGAAATACACTGGCAAGGAACGCGGGTTCACTCAGCTGCAGCGGATGGGCATCGGCCTCGTAATTTCTATCTTCGCCATGGTTGTTGCGGGGGTTCTGGAAGTCATTCGTCTCGCCATTGTCAAGAGGAACAACCACTACGATCTTGAGTACATCCCCATGTCGATATTCTGGCAGGTCCCTCAGTATTTTCTCGTTGGTTGTGCCGAGGTTTTTACTTTTGTCGGGCAGTTGGAGTTTTTCTATGACCAGGCACCGGATGCAATGAGAAGCTTGTGCTCTGCTCTCTCTCTTACTAACGTGGCATTGGGAAATTACCTGAGCACTCTTTTTGTGACCATCGTGACTAAAGTGACCACTCAAAACGGAAAGCTTGGATGGATTCCTGATAATCTGAACCGGGGTCATCTCGACTACTTCTACTGGCTCTTGGCGATTCTGAGCCTGATCAACTTCTTGGTCTATCTCTGGATTGCAAAGCGGTATACATACAAGAAAGCGACAGGTGTTGCTCATTGACAGAACTCAGTTTCTGTGATGCTGCACAATTTGGTTGTTTATCTTCCCTCTGCTTTGGAGTTATATTTCAGTGTCTTGCGTCTGGCATACCTGATGATGTGCCTGCAGTTTGTAAATATGTCGATTCCCTTGGTGTATTTTGGACAGCAAGTTGTTGATTCTTCTATTAGATTATGCCTTTTCCTTCTCTGACACATATAAGATTACTTTCTGTTGGACATTGTTCATTACTTGGTTGCTCAATTGTCGATCAAGCTTCACTCACGCGTTTGCTCGGAGGTAATGGAGCGCGCAACGCATCGTGATTCTGGCTCCTATTCCGTTTTCCTAACAGCTGTTTGGTAAGATTACCTTGTGTTCATGACGACTTCTTCCGTTGGCTTGCTAAATAGAAACTTAGAGAATAATGATATAAGTGGTCTCTGCATCTCTCACTCGAAATTGAAGGTTGTCTTTGCACTTATTTGGTTCAAACAGTCTTTGAACTTCCTTAAATGAGACGAGGGCTTGTGGTGGTAGGACGAGGGGAAAATAGAGATTGGCGCTTGGGGCTTAGATGTGAAAGAAGGCTATTGGAATGTTATTACTCTTGGTGTTTTAGCCTAGGATGTTAAGCGGTAGTTTTAGAAATAGAGGATACAAAGCAGAATATCTGTCACTCTTACATTGACCGGTTCCAATTTCCGAACATTTGAACCACATAAGTATTGTAACTGACTTTAAAGATCACATATAATGATGCGGTAATCTTTGATCGTTGATGGTCACATTTTAGATTTGAAAATCGAGTTCACCGCCACGACTAGCGTTCAGAACTCTTTACCTTCTGCTAATCAGGTTTTAGACCGTCCCTAGTGAAGGGCAAGAGCACGGGGGTCTCTCTCCGTAAAAGCGAGATGTCCCATTTGCCCAGTTGAGCAATTTGACGGATGGACTAAGATCTAATGACATTTATCATCGCTCATAAGTTATTACTCGCCATGTTGACTAATAATAATATTATAACTTAGTACCATCTAAGAATGAGATAATGCAGCACAAAGACGAGAGGTCCAAAACAGTCCCAGAAAATGACAAAAAGGAAAAATCCCTTCTTCTTCTTCTTCTTCTTCTTCTCCTTCTCCTTCTCCTTCTTCTTCCCCATTTTTCCAACGGAAGAAAAGATTTTCGAAACGATGATCGCACTTAAAACCCTGCACACCTCCTTCTCCCCCACCGACCTTTCCACCTTCCTTCACCCCAGCCCCAAGAGGAAGCGCCAGGCCCTCTCCCTGTGCAGATGCAAGCACGACGGCTCGTCCTCCTCCTCCCCCGCCGCCGCCGCCGGAGGGCGACGCCCGGAAGCAGGATCTGCTGGCCCGGATCGCGATGCTCCAGGCGCGGAAGGTCCGGCTCACCGACTACCTGGACGAGCGGTCGGCGTACCTGACCCAGTTCGGCGAGGAGGCCGGCGCCGAGTTCGACAAGATCGGGGAGGATGCGCTCCGAGGCCTCGACGAAGCGGGTAACCGGGTCTGTTCGTCTTCATGATTTTTTCGGATCCGATTAGATTGTGGGATAAGAGAGTGCGATTGGTCGAAATGGAAAATATTTTTAAAAAAAAGCATTTCGAAATTGGTTTTTTCTTTTTCTAATGCTACCTTCTAAGTTTGGGAAAGCCAAAAAGAATATCGATCGGTACTAAATTGTTGCAGTTTACTAGATATTATGATATTATGCTTGGAATTAATTTATATGCTAAGCATGTTGTTGCACAATAAACTTTTGGGCTAGCGTAAGTAACAATGGTGATCTTTTGCACCCTCTGTTTAAAAAGAAGTATTTTGTACGATAGATATATCACGTAATAGAGACACGTGGTGCAATTGGCCGATCACAAGTGGGATGGATATACACAATGCTGTCAAGTATGATGAGATTGATAGCATGTCAATAATCGGTAATGCCGATTGGTTGGTTATATCATGACATCAGTGTTAGGCGTGTGCATACGTTATATGCATTACTTTCTACTGTCTCGACCTGTATTTTGGGTTTCCATTATTTCCTTGTCCTTGCTGGATTACCATGGTTAGGAATGAAATGGAGTACTTCCTTAACGGAGGAAAAGTGAGGACACGTTCGTGTTTTCCATAGTTGCCCTTACCTTTTTTTAGTTTAATTCAATTGTCCGCGATGCAAATTTTAGGGCGTGCCTGAATAGAGTTTTACCTTTAGCTTGATCTAAATCTTGTGACTAACGCATTTTGACTTTTTCCTGATTTGAAACATCCGAAAATTTCACCATTTAGAAATTTTGGTACATAGTTGTAAAGTTTTTTACAATCTTTTAAAACTTGAATAATATTTGAACTTTGGCGAGGCAAAAGTTGTTTTTTACTTTTGAAAAAACAAAAGTAGATAGGCATTTAGTTTGAGATTTCTAACGTTACATTTTCTATGAGCACGTATGCAGAAGTTTTTAATTAGCATCTATACTTTTATATAAAACAAAGGGACCTTATTCCTTAGGATATTGTAGTCCATTTTATTCCCAAAAATATCTTAAATTAGTTATTTTATAATTATCCAGTGAATAAAAAAATACGAAGATTCATAAATTTATAATTTTTTTTCTTTCATGTATTTCAATTTTAAAATATGAATTTTTTCTACCTTTCTAAAAAAAAATTTCTCTTTACATTGTGTACATGTATAGTTTCTCCACATTGTGTAAATAATATCTTTTTCATTAGTTAGTAATTTAAATAATTATAATAAGTTGATCTTGCAAAATCTTTTAAATGTTGATTTTTTGTATGCACGCTAGCGTGTGCACCTTTTATAGTAAGAAGATATATCTTGATATTGCTTTCATGTTTACAAGGAGACATGTTTTTTCCGGTATCTTTTTGAAAGCACATGTATATCTTCCTTTACGTATTATTGGCAGATAATGGAGAACATAGAGAGCAGAATGCAAGCATTTGAAGAATCCATGGAGCTCAACAGAATGGAGATCGAGGAGAGCAACAAGTTGGCGGAATTTGAGGGACAGGTCGAGAAGGACCGCAATGAGGGGCTCTTCTTCAAGAGTCTCACCGAGAAGAAGCCGGTCGAGAAGGCAAAAGCCAAGGAGGAGGCAAAGAAGATCCAAGACGTCACGAAACAGAGCGCCGGGTCGAGAACATCTACGTCGTGCTGATCGGCATCCTGGTCGCCGGGATCGCCGACTCTTTCATCTCGTCCTCACCTGATTGGAGAAAAGTTGCGGTCCTCGGGGCGATTCTAGTGGCTCTGATTACTCAGTTCGCATACGAGCAAGGGATGCTGTCGGAAACAGAGCAGACGGAGAAAGAGAGATCCGGTCGAGAAGATAAGTAAACTTTTTACCTTTTTTCCCCTCCATGATCAAAATGTACATTCCTTGGCCATTGATGACTCTGGCAATAGACAGGATGATGCCATACTATAAAGCAGAGTCCATAGTTTGGTTTTGATTTGATATATGAAGTTAGTTCTTTCTTTCCTTCCCTTTACTGTGTATTGTCAAGATTAGGATGTTGTAGGATCTCTCGTACATGCATACTCACACATAGAGATTTTCAAGAGCTCTTCGAAAGGATGGTTGACCTTGTCGCTCTCTGGGTGAAAATGCTTTGCCTTGCATAGTACTTCCTTCGGTGCCTTGACAAATCTCAATAGTTGATAAAAATGTCCTCATAAATCAATTGTCGAAATGTATTAAAACAACAAAGATGGTGCCGTGCGGGATAAATGATTCACGTCGGTAAATTTCAATAAGTGTTTAAGAGTGTCAAAAAACTGTTGGTATTACCAATGGCTAGTGATTTTTTTAGGTAACTTGTTGGTCATTTACCAACATTTTTATCAAATCGCAACTCTTTTTGGTAGTTCGCAAATTAGCAATCTTTATTCTAACTTACAAATTTTTATTTGCATAACTCACCAACGTTTTGAATTTACAAACTCTAATATAAAATTACCAATCTAAATTATACTGTTTGCCAACTTTTGTCATATTAACTTACTAAACTGATTTTGGATTACCAATTTTCATTTCAGTTACTTACTAACGTTTAATTGTTAGTTTTAGATTATCAATTCTCATTTGAATTATTACCAACATTTATTATTTTAATTTATCTACTTTTCAATTGGGTTACTTTATTGGCAATAGAGTTGGTAAGTCACCAAATAAAGTTTGTTAATCTCATATAATAATTGATAGATTTAAAATGTTGACAAGAAATTTAAATAAAAGTTGGTAAATAATAATTGAAGTTTTTTTCTCATAAAAAATAAGAGAAGTTGGTAATTTTAAAAAGAAAATAAATAGTGGTAACTAACTCAAGTAAGAGTTAGTATCGCAACGTTTAGATAGTAATTTGATAGTTAAAAAAGGGTTGGTAAGTAAGGTAAATAGTTATAAATCAATAGAAAAATTAGTAAATTCAAAAAATTCAAAAAAATGTTGAGCAAACTCGAAACAAGTTGATAACTTAATTGAATAAAAGTTACTAAGTTATATAATAAGGTTGGTAATTTCATATAATAGAGGGTAAATTTAAAGCATTGCTAAGAAAGGTATAGAAAAGTTACAAAAAGATAAATAAAAAAATACATTTTTTTGTAAGAAATAAAAGAAGTTGGTAATTTAAAACAGAAGACCAAATGAATATTAATAACTAAGTTGAATAAGAGTTGAAAATGTAAAAACAGTCTCTAACTTAATTGGAGAAAAGTTGGTAATCACTCCAATTGAGATTAATATTTTCTTTTTTTTAACGTTCATTTGAGTTGCTTACCAACAATTGGGGGAAGAACACTAGAAGTGCCAAAACTTGTGTACGATGCTCATTTTAGTGCAAAAAGTTTTTTTCGGATTACTTAAGTGCCATATTTTAAAAAAAATGATCACTTAAGTGCCAACTCTGACTTAGGTCGCCGGAAATCTGACGTGGCCATATTTTATTAATTTCTCAGTCCTACGTGGCACGTCGGCGCTGACGGGGATAATTTTTAATAATATTTTAATATTTTTTCAATTTTTACCGGCCATGGCCGGTGGTTGGTGTCCGGTCGCTGGCCAAAGGTAGAAGAAGAAGAAAGAAAAGAAAAAAAGAAAAGAAGGAAAAAAAGAAACAAATCAGAAAAAATATTTTAAAAATCAAAATATACACATGAAAATGCCACGTAGAATGTTTTTTTTTTAAATTCAACTCAGATTAAAATTTTAATTATAAAAGCTATATATTAATTTGGCAAGAATTTCTCGCCATTGGCACTTAAGTGATCGTTTTTCCTCCGATTTGGCATTTAAGTGAGCTGGCAAAAACTTTTGGCACTAAAGTGAGCGCCGTACACAAGTTTTGACACTTCTAGTGTTCTTCACCCCCAACTATTCTTTGTTGATCTTGAATTTACTAATTTTTTTCTTTTTTATTGTTTCTCCGTTGGTCACCGATTGCCAGCGATAGAGGGAGAAGAAAGGAATGTGTTAGAATATGTCTCGAATTTAAATTCGATTGAAGTATGCCTCCTAATTTTAGCAAGTTTCCTATTTTGATTGGTTTCCTAAGTTGAATAGGTTTCTCGAAAGGGGTTTCCCATTGTGGATACAAATATTATATTTATATTCTACTTGATTATTACACATAAGAGCAAGTAAGAGAAGTGTTAGGGTTTCTCTCTATGAGTTTTCCGAGTGACTTGTTCGTGAGAGATTGTGAGATAATGAGTTTTGCTTTGGGTGTATTCCAGAGCTGGAAAAGACTAGAGAAATTGTAAACTATATATTCTTTGGATTCATAGTGGATTTGGTAATGGCTAGCTCTCCTTGTAGACTAGGTACCGACACTCTAATCGAACTACATTAATTTTTTGTATCCTTATTGTTCCTCATTAATTCCTTTAGTAATTTCTTCTTCTTCCGTTAGGTTTGAATTGCAATATTTGTAATTCGTTCTTTTCATTTCATGACAATACTCAATCTGTAATTACTAACAAAAGAGCATATGCTTAATATGTGAAAGAAATACAAAGTTAAATTTATAGAGGAAAATTGTTTTTTTTTATTTGGTGTCCTTTAGGGGATGGATTTGAATTCTTATAAAATCAAAAAGATTAACTTATTAAAGATTAGAAACACTAAAATTTAAATTAGGAAAGTGTCATAGATTTAAGGAATTGTGATTCGAACCGCTAGAAATTTGTTGAAACCCAAAAATGGCAAACTTTTGGTTATTATAAAAAAGTATGAGACTTAGTCGATGAAAGTAGAGTTTGGTCAATAATGAACAAAACAATCGATAACTTGAAGGGAATCGATAACTCGCTAAGGAAGTCATCGACAACATTTATCGATGAGAGCCTTAATCAAGATTTAGGAAGTTAATCGACAAAGTCATCAACAACGGGCCATCAACACAAACACTTACTTGCTAAGTGGTTATGTGTATTGCCTCTATTTTAGGATCTTTGTAATTTCTTGTGGATAAGTGTTGTTGAATAACTTTTTTGTGGATAAGTGTTGCGCGGAGTAACTTCTCGTAATTGCTGATAATATTAGGAAGTTATTTGTTTATTGGAATTCAAAAACCGTTGTTTTTTACCGTTGTTAGTGGGCTATATCTACCCTCATTGTACTCTTTGTAAAAGATCCACAATCAATCAAAGAATTCAACCTTCTTGCAAATCTATCTTTTATCTCTACTATTCTGTATTTTATATTACTATAAACGATTGTTCCTAGTGTCGTAATTTCTTATCATTTAATTTTTTGTCCATAATCAACAAAGAACTCTTCATAACCATTGTTAATTTACTCACTGATTCATTCTTATTCTTGAAAGATATTTCATCAATTTTAGTGAAACATCTATTTGGTATGCTTGGTGGGACACATTTGATTGATTCAAGGAGACTACAATAGTAAAAACCAGAAATCAACAAGAGTCCGATAATGTTACTGGCAATAACAATCAAGTAGAAAACTGGAAATGATGTTGTTGCACATTTAGAATCCTTAGCCACCGAAAGGGGTGATCTTCCAAGGCATCTTACTGAAGAGCAATTAGGGGATGTTGCTCCAAATTTCAGCATGGTGTCTACCATAAGAAGATTGCTTGAAGAACAATAAAATGGTATGGCTAAGTACATCGTGAGTCACATGTCGGATGTGACCAAGCCAATTATCATTAATGCTGTGAATGATATTCTATCGAGGCTAGGATCATCCAAAATTCCTACCACCATTCCAATTCAATCGAGAGGTAACAAGTTATGTTCCTAGTCCCTCTTCATTTATTGATGCTAATAATGTTGGTCAGAGCAGTCAAGCCCCTATAAGAATTATGCAAAGGCCTGAATCATCTAATCAAGGTAATAATCAGGCTAATGTTGATTAAAATAATCAATTTGGTATCAATAATTTGGCAAATCAAATTGGGCGACATGCTGATTAACTACCAAATTTTGAAAACGTAAGGCCGTTGGCTCCATTGTTACCACCTAATATAAAATATTCCTGTGAGGCCTAAAATGCTGATTAACAAGACTAGCATTGTTGACTGAGGGGCAAGATGGATAACTAAATTCACAATTGAACCTAGCACAATTTATCGAAGAAGTTCAATAACAATTGGGAGTAGACAAGGGTGTTATGATACTTGTTTATAGAAAACCACATACCGAATGGATCGATCCTTAAAGGCCGCAAAAATAAAAGATTAAAGAACAGCTAGGGCTAAAGACATTCAAGTTTACTCATTCGACATGAATAAGTTGGACAAAATTGTCGATTAACTCTTTAAAGATCGCCTAATAATTTAACATAAGGCCAAGTTATCCAATATTACATGTGGCACCATTTATGGAGCCATAACACAGCTAATTGTGTTGTGTTGAAGAAAGCAATTCAATAGGGAAAAATCAAATTAGCCAATGATAAGGGAGCATATAATAGCTCTTGATCATCTAATTCAAAAAAATCGAATGATTGATGAATCATTTGATTCTTTTAAAATGGGGCATAAGTTGATACAAAAACTTATTAAAAAACATCCCTATGATATTTTGATGATCACCAAACTATCTTTTGTATTAATGTTACCATAACGAGTGCAGGTGGTGAAATTGGTTAATCATTATCAATGATCTTACATATTAGCAAAGACGAGAAACTTGGCTTTGACATTCCGAAGAACAAGTACCAATGTGAGTGGTATCTCATGGTGCCTTGGAAGGACCAGTCAAGCCAGTGTCCTTGGAAGTCTTTGGTACTGGTGAGGATGAAAAGATCATTGGTCTTAACATCGTGCGTCATTCAATTGGTATCGTCACTGAATATGGTCAATCTGATCACTCATAATCTGCACTAGAGATAGTGTGCGTATGATAGTGATGGTGATGCATTAGGTCAGATGATGGTGAGATACATGCTGGAAAAATGATAGTGGATGGTACAGAATATAGCCGTTCCAGGACTGGATTCCGTAGTAGAAAAACCGGAAAAGTAGTTAACATTTTTCAAAGACAAGATAGCAGTAGTTTGTTAGGGAAGTCTGCTCTTGTCAGTGAGGTGATTGCCAGATAACCTCCCAACGACTCTTTATGGCTAGCTGGTCATCTTTGTAGGTTTTCTATGGATAGATTGAAGAGTCCGATACATAAGGAGCAGTGATGTTGAGAAAAGAGAGAGAGAGAGAGACGAGAAATATTCCTACTATAGTTTGGGCTAGAAATTGTCTCTGTTCTTGTTCTGAATATGTCTCTGTATTTGGTTTAGTACTGTAATAGCTTATAGTCAAGTTTACAAGAGTAAGTGTAGTTACTGTGTATTCCGATAGTGTAATCTATCAAGTAAAAGGGAACCGCACTAGACAATTGTAACTTGCATTGCTATTACTATTGGAATCGAGCCGCTCTTAAGGCTGTTAGTCTGAGAGTGGGTGTAGGCTTACGGAAAAAGCCGAACCACTATAAAACTCAATGTGCTATCTTCTAATTCATTATTATCAGCACACCCAATTACGTTTATCTGTTATCAATAGCTGTTGAGATTGTTTGGTATTCTGCAAAAGATCTTCATATTTTTTTCATTCAACCTATTTACTCCCTTGAGGTTGTATTGTTAGCCCCAACAAATATGATCAACTTTTGGTTGTTATCGACTAGAATCGGATTTAGTTGATGAAAGTAGAGTTTGCTCAATAATCAATAGAACAATTGACAACTTGAAGGAAATTGATATCTTGCAAAGAAAGTCATCCACGATATCTTGAAAGTTATTGACAAGAGGCTTTATAAAAAACTTAGGAGTTAATCAACAAAGCCATTGACCTGGAGCACTTGACACAAAAACGTAAGTGTTGAGTGGTTATATTTATTACCTCTATTATACGTTTTTTGCAATTTCTTGTGGATGATTGTTGTTGAAAAACTTCTTTGTAGATAAGTGTTGTGCAAAGTAACTTCTCGTAACCGTAGATAAGATTAGAAAGCTAATTGTTTATTTGAATTCAAAAATATTGTTTATAACTTTCGTTAGTGGGCTATAAATACTCACGTTGTACTTTTATATTTTGTTCTCTATTTTATATCACTAGTAACTATTGTCCCCTCATACTTTCCATTTTCTTATTATTTACATTCCTGTCTAAAAACAACAAATGGCCCTTTACAACCTGTGCTGATTTGCTTGTTGATCCGTCCATATTCTTGAATGATATTTCCTCATTTTGGTGAAACAAGATTCAATGTACTTTTGATTTAGGATTTTTATCACTTTTTTAATTAGAAAATGATGCCATTATTGTCTGCAATGGACTTGTAATGGAATTTACAGGAGAAAAGGTTCAGGCTGCAACAATCTTTTGCATTTACTTTATCATATAGAGAAACGATTAGTCATACAAATTTACCTCAAACTAATTTTTTGACCACCAAAAATCCCAAACTAGTACACCTATGATAAATTTACCCTCTGTTAGTTTCCATTAAATTTTTTTGTTAAATTACTAAGTTGGATGACTCGTAACAGTTGATGAGTGTACTAGTTTGGAATTTTACCATCCGTTTATCACATGTGTAGTAATTTGTGGTTTTTCGTGGTATTTCGAGGTATTAATCTAATTTAATAGAAATTAACAGATGATAAATTTATCACAACTGTATCAGTTTGGAGATTTAGATGGTCCAAAAAATTAGTTTAGGATAAATTTATCACAAGTGTACCAGTTTGAGGTTTTTGATGATGATTAAATATTTAATTTGGGTAAATTTGTCACAAGTGTATCAGTTTGTGATTTTTCGTAATATTAATCCTTAGTAATAATACTCTGTGTTTTTAGATATCAAATCTTATTCTCATAAGGATTCCTAATTTAATAAGGAAACCGATCCTTATCTAATAGCCGAGTAGATTAGGATTCTTAACTAACAAATTCCATATCTTTCATGGAATAATTTGGATATTATCCCTAAAAGGAAAAAAATGGTAATTTATTTGAACTATTGTTGTTTTGGCCACGAAATATTCGATCACTTTTTGTTACTTCTTTTCATCGCTCTATAAATCTTTTTCGTTCTCTCACGTACGGGTGGATATCACATATAAGGAGTTCCTTTTATATACAGGCGAACCTTCATCGTCCCTTGTATCGAAGTCGAAACCCTAGTCTCATTATAGGGATGAGGGTTTTTGGGTGAACGCTCGCTCCTTCTGTCCAAGGATCGCCCTGCAATCCGCTCGAACGGCATTGATTGTTCGCTGAGAAAGCCTTCGCTTCATGTCACGTCAAGATCGATCTTTTCTATCATCATCATCATTATAGACGAGGAGACTATCTGCAAACTTGAAAAGGTATGTCTACGATTCACTTTTGGCCATTTATTAGATGATTATGCGCTAGATCTAGCATAAGCAAACAAAAGAACATGGATCTGGAACATCACATATTTGAAGAGCGGTTTCCAGCCATTGTAGAGGTGACCGGCGGACTTGCATAATTGGGGTTTAGGCAGTACAACAATGGGATTTTTTGGGTTAGATCCATTGGAAATCTAAAAAGTCATGTCAAAGCAATGATTCAATTTAGAACTAGAAATTTTCAATTAAGTTAAATCTCTAATTAATTTTTTTTATAAGTGAAAATTTCTTGTTGAAACTAATAATACAATCTAAAAGGGATGAATATGGTGATTTGACAAGTTTTCAAGCAATAACTCAAGTTAAACTTGATAGATATAGGCACAGTTTAATAATAGAATATGTAAATACTTCTATCAAACAAATAATGAGATGAATAAAGAGACAACTAGTTCACTCTGTTAGACTAACAGTCACCAAAAAGGTCCACCAATAATTTCAAGAGGTGTTATGTTACTGATAGATGATATTATCAATACACAAGCATATCTAACAATACTGTTAATTCTCTCTTCCCAAATTATAGATAGAAGCGATCTTCATAGATAATATAATCAGAAAAGCATAGCTTCTATCAACCAGAATAGAGCAAAGATGAGAACCCGAACCATTAGACTAATTTTGTTCATTTCCCCAACTATACTACTTCCCCTGGATTGAATTTATAGCTATTAAACCTCACATTATCGCTTGAAACTCAAATACAAGTAGCGTTGGTTCCGTCATTAATTTACTTAGAGTCTGCCATTTCTGTTGCCTGTTCACATATGGTAAAACTACTATGATATCTCCAGTCCACTTTGGCCCCGTTTGGTTCAGCTTTGGGAAGGGGCTTTCGGGCTCGAAAGCCCCTTCCCAAAATGCTGAACCGTTTGGTTTAGCATTTGGGGAACGGAAAGCCGAAAGTTAGCATTTGGGATGCTGAAGCCTATTTTTCCCTTCCCAAATTGCCCTCACTCAAATTTCTTTATTCCGGTTTTGCCCCTGTTACTGTTCATCTTCTTCACCGCGAGGGCGGATCTAGCCGGCGAAGGGCCGGCGAGGTCGCTCGACCCAGGCGACAGCCGCCTGGGATCGGGCAACCGCCCAGGCGCCGTCGCTCGGGTCGCGCGACCTCGGGCGCCGTCGCCGGGTCGCGCGACCTCGGCGCGCCGTCGGCCTTGGTCGTGACCCGGGCGACGGCCGCTGGGGTCGCGCGACCTAGGCGACATTGGCCTGGGGTCGCGCGACGTCGGCTGGGTCGCACGACCCGGGCGGCCGTCGCCCGGGGTCGCGCGACCTCGGGCGGCCGTCGCCCGGGTTGCGCGACCCAGGCGACGGCGCTGGGCGTCGCCGACCCGGCGACCGTCGCATGGGCGGTCGCCCGACCCCAGGCGGCCGTCGCCTGGGTCGGGCGACCTCGCCGGCCATCCTCGCCGGTGAAGAAGATGAACAGTAATAGGAGCAAAACTGGAATATTAAAACTAAAAATTGCCAAAGCGCTTTGCAAAAAAAAATTTACCAAACACCACTTAGGCCAAAATAGCTTCACAAATTTTTTTTTACCAAACACCACTTATATTTCCCCAAGTGGCTTTCACCTAAAGGTATTTGCATTCCTCCAAGTTGCATTTGAAAAGCCGAACCAAACGGGTCCTTTGTGCAAGTCCACTTTTTGCGAATCCCAAAGCTTGTAACGACCTATTAGACACCATTTTGAATTCAAATCAAATTGGAAAGAGGTTTGGGTCCTCTCATCCAAGTGGTAGAAGAACGTTACATGTCATCCACCTCGTTTGATTGAAGGAGCTGCTTCTGCCAACGGTCCCTCCAGTCTATTTACGTTTCACACTATAACTCACTGTTCACCTTTTACTCACTTGTCCTTCTAAGCAGACTCACTTTTTATTTTTTTGGGGTTCTACTTAACTGTTCACCTTCTACTTAGGTCCATCTTAGTCACCACGAACTCCTCATTCTATCATACCCGCTTACCTTCTACTCAGGTCCATTAAGTTTTACCGAACCCCTCGTTTTGGGCTTGTTCGCCTTCTTTCATGTCCATCCAACTTATAGACACATCGGGCTAATACCTTGTTCACCCTTAGTAGAGGTAGAGCGCTCCAATCCTTTAGAGGATCCTTTTGAACACTATCCACAAATGAATATGTGCATGTAGAGATAGTATCTGCTGCACACTCGATTACACATGTTAGTATACTACGAATGTTTTTTTATTTTCAAAACACTATAGGCATTTTTCTTAAAAATTTTGATACAACAATAACACAATTAGATCACGACACAAAGTCAATGAGTAGTGGGTTGAGATTGATTGTGTTTGGCTTAATTTGTATCAACTTGTGAGACACGAGAGATAATCATGTCGTGTTCGTGTCAAGTCCACCATATACGAAATCAACCCATATAACCCGTTTAAATTAGCGGATTAGTGTTAACTCAATCGGTATGTGATCCGTTTAGATATGATTAGGTAAAAGATTTTACTTTTCATGTTATGCATTATTGTGATTTTAAATTGATGGGTCAATGTCACCGGCAGTGATTGAACTTTTGCCCGAAAGTCAAAACCATCTATTTACTTTCTTTTGTTGAAAAGACGTCAATGTACCACTGTTAGTCCTTCCGTATGCTTTGTTTTTATTGTCAGTCGGTTTTGCTAAGGTGGACTGTCAAGTTACTGATATGGGACGTTAGAGTAAACGTGTCATGTTAGGATATCTTAAAAGTTATTATTTTGGAGCCACATAGGTGCAAAATCAGCAACACAAAATATAGATAAATCAATGGAACCCCAACCCTAAGTCAATTGCTGACCAAAAAAAAAAAAAAAAAAACCCTAAGTCAATTTAACTTATTTTATGTGGTTTGCTAGAGAAATTTTCACAATATAGAAGTAACGTCATTCAGCAACTCAACTGTCCCAACGAGAGAGAGACATTTGTCTTACCCAACACTTTGCCACATAAGATAACCTTACCATAAATGTGCAATGTGTTATCAATCATAAAGTTGTTGAACCAAACCCTCCAATAGTTTTATAACTTATAATATCCTTTTTCTTTCATTTTGCACATAAATCTTAGTACTTCCATTACCATATCGAGGACTCAATTCAAATAAATTAAAAAGTCAAGAAATCAATGGACGGATGGCCAAAACATTAAGGATTGATTTGGAACTTATCCCCATATTATTTTTTTATGATAAAATACTATTAGTATTCACCACTTAAATTTTGGTACTAAAACTTGCACTAATTTTTTTTTTCAGATTTCTCAGACAAATCGAAGTCTCAAACCGGACACTGCACCATCAAGTTTCCCTTTGCTTCTAACATGTCTACTCTCCGCCGGACAGAACAACTACTACTCCAGGTATGTGTTTAACGATCAAGTTGTTGGCTTGATTATAAAGTTGAAGCTTTGAATCTTAAGGCTCACCGATATCCCTTAGCTTATATTGTTTTTCTGGTAAAGATTATATATGGTATCAATGCGGCCATTTATTGACGCCACATAAGTAAAACATTAAATATAAAACAAGTTGATGGTGACGGTGATAGGGCATTGAAAATGGTGCAAAATAGCTTGGAGCATTAGCCAGTGTAACTGAACGGGTAGTGATCGGTGGTTGAAGCATCAAACAGTACTGATGATTGTGGTGTTAGTGGTCACAAGTAGGGGTGAGCAAGGTTCCAAGGTAGAACTCGGAACCTGAGAACCTGACTGGTCGGCACTTGTAGGCTTCAGGTTTCAAGGTATGCAGGATAGATTCTAGGTTTCAAAAATTGAGGAACCTATTTCGACGGATAGGTTCAGATTTTAGGTAGGCGGAACTTGGAACCTGAACCTGAAATCTAAATAAGTTTTTTTTATGTTTTTTCTTGGTCTATGTTTTCACTGATCTTGCTATGTTTCATGGCGTTAGATGATGGTTGTATAATCTCGAACCACTAATTTGAGCTTTCATTTTATCACTTGTTAATATTTCATATTCTTAGTGTGTCTAAATATAAGTTGTGGTCAGTGGATCATAACAGTAAATGGTGGTCATTAAAGGTGATGATTTACTGCAATTATTTAATTAATAATACAGATAAAACCTGGGTAGAACTTGAAACCGACCCTGCAACTGTGATATGATAGGTTTCAAGTTCTAAAAAATGAAGAACTTATTCTCTTGGGCAAGTTCCAAGTGGAACTTATACGGAACATGGAATCGCTCACTCCTAGTATCGATTCAGGCAATGACTTCTCAGTTTAATTGTATTTATTTGAACCGTAATGTCAAGAAAACTAGTCTTTTGTATTTTCTTTGGTGAATGACAAGCTTGTTCAGTATTGTTGTGTTCATTTTCGTTTTGTTTAACTAAAAATAAAAATAAAAACTATTAGACCCTGGAACCTACCCTAGAATCTGTGATAGGGTAAGTTCTAGATTTCAAGTTTCGATGGATAGGTTGCAGGTTCCAAAAAATGAGTAACTTATATCCGTGAATAGATTCTAGATTCTAGGTTTTCACCTGTAAGAACCTGCTCACTTCTAATCACAGGTGGCGCAAAGAGACCAACCTCCAAAGGAGGTATTGATTGTCAATCTATGAAGGTAACGATAACGAGGGTCATTTCTCGGGAAAAATATTGTGTAGAAAAGATTTGCCAAGTTTGGAATAAAATACTATTCGATTGACAGGTGTCCGGTGGAGCCTACAGTTCGGATTTTTCAAAAATCCCTTAATCATTTACCTTTTCTCTTCCATTAAACATCCTCCGCCTTGGCTCTCTCCTCCGTCTCTCTTCTCCATTTTCACTCCCTCACTAAAGCTAGTTGTCCCTATGGGGCGTTGTTTCTCATCGTGAAATGGACGAGGGATGGTGGGAGCGATTGTGGGATTTCGCCAAAGATTGCGTTGTCGCTCATGTCGCCAAAGATTGCGTTGTCGCTCATGTCCAGGTAGAGCAGGCTGCCGAGCAAGCTACGCGCCGCCGGTGAGCTTGTTGGACTGGACCTTGAGCCAGGTCAAACTCGAGAGGGCGCCAAGGCTAGTGGGATCGAGCCCTCGAGCACATTGCTATCCAAGTAGAGCTCCCCGAAGTTGGAGAAGGAGGAGATTGAGTCAGGGATTGAGCCGGAGAGCGAGTTGCTGGACAGGTCGAGTTGGATAGGTTGGAGAGAAAGCCGGGGACGGATCCGATGAAGTAGTTGCCCGAGAGATGGTCTGGAGGTAAGGGAGGTTCCAGGAGACGGAGGCGAGGGAGCCCGAGTAGCCGGCCTGGTCGAGGGCGAGTTCGGTGAATCGGCTCGCACCCGAGTCGTCGATGGTGTTGCAGCAGAAGCTGCAGGTGAACTTGTCGCTAAAGAGGATGTCGCAGAGGAGAGTGACAGAGAAGAGAGTAATAGAGGGGGTAGACAAAGTGGGGGTCTTCATGGAAGAGAGAAAGTGAGTGAGAAAGGGATTTCTGAAAAATTTGAGATGTGGGTCCCATTGGACACGTGTCGATCAATGAATGAGGTGTTTTATTGCTGACTTGGCAAATTTATTATAAGCAGTATTTCTCCATCTCTTGACAGGCTACAACCTAGACATGGCCATGGGCCGGTTTTGGCCCGGAACCGGCCCCGGTCAAACCCAGGACCGGCCCGTCGACTGGGCCCGCGGTTCGGAACCGGAACCAGCCCGTGGCCTACGGGCCCGGTTCCGATTCCAACAATTTTGGAACCGGCCCGGAACTGCCGGTTCCGGGCCCAGTTCCAAAAAAAAAAAATTCATTCTTTCTCTTTTTTTTCCCCAAATTTGATTACAATGTACATTTTGATTACATTTTATATTGAATAATTTATTATTTCATAATTTGATAATTTATTATTTTTTATTTCATAATTTATTTTTTAAATTTTTACCAGCCCGTTCCGAACCGGGCCGAAACCGGAACCGGCCCGGAACCGCCGGTTCATACATGGCCACGAACCGGAACTGCCGGTTCCGAACCGTGGCCATGTCTACTACAACCCCACACCGATGAAGAACTACCTACTATAAATGGTCAAGCATGATCACGGTGATAGCAATAAAGTACAGGGCACGTACCACAAAAAATCTCAAATTGGTATATTCGTGCCATATTTACATAAAATTAATTTTTGTGTCCGACAAACTACCAAACTGATATACTCGTGCCAAATTAGTTATGGGTAAATATGACACTGATGTATTAGTTCAAAAAATTATTTAGAGTAAATGTAGCATTAATGTACTAGTTTGGGTGTTTTTTATTATTTCAATTATGCTATTGGCTATGTAACTATACATGTACTTTTTTATACTTTGACTAAATTTGAATCATAGCTATAAATTAACTTCTATATTGTTGATAAAAATTTGTGTATTAAATTGTAATATCTTGATATATATATATATGGGGTGCTACACTTATGATTAGATAAAAAAAATGATAATTACATTAATAAAATATTTATTTTAACATATTCATGTACTTAACTTTTAACTGTAGTCATGAATGAATCATTAAAATACAAATAATTTTTTGATATGATAAATTCTAATGTACGAAAATATTTTTGGGATATCAAACCCATGCATCGTGATTAACTAGCAAAGTTTGATAACTATTATTTCCCATCTAATTCTGATTTCAGGGGTATTTTGAGAATTTTAATGTTACTCCCATTCATTATATATTTTATTCATGTAACCAAATAGTGCAATAGTTACTTAGCTCTAAAATTTTGTTAGATGAACCGACCAATAGAAGGCCGGGAGGAAATTTGCCTCTTAGATTGGAAACTTGGCTATAATTATATCCACATGTGGTTGCTGCTTATTTACATTTTTATCCAGCTTAGACATTTATTAAATTCTTTTTGTAAACAAAAGTTTGTTTTGAACGAGATTGTAAACAAAAGTTGACATACGAATCTTCTCCATCCATCTTCAGAAGAAACGAAAACTTGACCAATCCATAGAAAGTGGAGAGTCTTCAGTAGACCATGGACAGGCACTAGAGAAAAACATTCACCTCGATGTCAAGAAATTGGTTACTACTCTTTCCTGTGTAACCAATTTTGCTGACATTATTGGTGACAGTTTGGGTGAGCAAACTGTCCACAACTCATGCATTTCATCAACTGGTGTGTCCACCAGCATAGAAGGCCATGAAGAAAAGCAAACTAACTCTTACTCTGCTCCCTCAACTGTGGACCTTGTTTCTCCATCAGTTGTCATGGATGGATCAGTGCATGATGGCTCACACTCGTGGAGTCAGCAAGACATGGCTTCCCGAAATCAACCTCCGGAGGATCCTAGCGATGAGGCGGACGGTTCGGACTTTTCAGATGCGGATGAGGAGTCAAATGTAACGATCAGAAGGCGAGTGTTCTCTCTATTGTACTTAGACGACGAGTACCCTCCAAGACCCATGGTGCCAATCGGCCCCGCATTCCAGGCGGAAATCCCCATATGGGCTGGCACGTGCACCAAAAACAATCACAATACTTTGGAAAGCACTAAATATATAGGCACCCGCGTTTGGCCTGTCGAAGACGGCATCAATGAACCCCTACTGGGAAGCAATGGACAAGGAAGGCATGAGCTTTGCTCTTGTAAGTCAGCAGGATCAGCTAACTGCATGAAAAGGCATGTGTATGAATCCACATTGAACTTCAAGCTTGATCTCGGCCGGCTTTGTGGACTTGGAAGTTCGATGGAATGGGAGGGGAAGTCTCGAGGACATGGACAATGAGAGAAGAAAATCGGTTCAAGATGCTCATGAAACAAATCCTCTGGTGAACCAGGCAAGCTTCTGGGACAAAGCGTCGAAGTGCATTCCGACCAAGAGCAAGGACAGCATCTTGAGCTACTATTACAATGTGTTCGTCCCCAAACGAATTACCATGCAGTTGAGGTCGTCGACCGAGCAAATTAATAGTGACGAGGCTGAGTCCGAGGAATGATGGGAAAATTTGAAGTTTGTGAGTTCATCGAGATCTCATTATTTCCATTGGTTCTTCTATATAATTGTGCCAGTACTCTGCATTTAGACGTTATTTATTTGTTCCGTACGTTCCATTTTGTGGGTAGTTCATTATGTTATGATTTGCGGTTGATCATTGATGGGGACATTTGCATCATTGATAATTAACCAATTGATGGGAATTTATAGTCGTTGCATCTATGCTATGAGTGTGATGGGCCACGCACGCTGCCGTGATATGAACATTTTGTGTTGCTATTAGATTGGAGGATGAGTGACTCTATCATTTGATGATAACAATCCTAGTTAGGGGTTACTACCGGGTCCAATTAATCTGTAAATCGAACCAAGCCAGTATGGATCGATCAGTTCAAGACGGGTTCTAGAATGAATCGGTTCGGTTCTGCAAACCTAGAATCAGCCCAAGGCCTGTTCAATTCTTGATTTTATGGTTGAAACCACCAGTTCTATTTGGGAACCGGTTCAAACAATCCGGGTCACGGTTGAACTAGTTCTAAACTAGTTTTGAAACCTCTTTTAGGAAAAAAAAGGTTTTTTGTACCCATAAACAATCGAACCATGATTTTCAACATGAACAGACAACATTATAACAACTTGACCAACAAATACATTTGTGATCAAATGGTGCAATTTTTATATTTTATTATAAGAATTTTGCTCAAAATATAAAATGTGCCGGTTAGGAACTAGTGGTTTCATAACCAACCGGTTCTATTTGCGGTTACAATCTTTTAGAACTTGGGGTCACAATGTAGGTTCTTAGTTTAGGCCGTGAACTGACTCACCATGGATCTGGTCACCTCTAATTCTAGATGAATAATTGATGTGATGTATCAAGTGGGAGAGATTGGTTCCAGGATGAGTAGGCTCTAGACAAAAAGCTGGATCCTATGTTATCGTAGTCGATCCCAATTTTTGGAATTGGCAATTGAACTCGTTCTCTTAGGAACTAGCTTAGAAGCAAACCAGCTGGTTTCAAGCCAGTTTTGTTTCGGGAACTGAGCTATGTGCACAACACAACAATAACATTTACATCAGTCTTGGGCTCTTTGCTACAAAAAATCTAAAAAACAAGCTATATGAAAGTCTTGATAAATATACGTTAGAAGTAAAATAAATAATTAAAACACAATGTAGGTAGCTTGAATTGTAAAGGGTTGTGCTTTTTCCACTCCTCCTTTGGCTTAGACTCTCCCTTTTTTATGTTTTGACCATACCATCTCTTGTGGAGTCCACCACTTATGGTACAACTCTACAAAAGTGATTTTTTTTATTATTTGGTCAAATATTTTTATTTTGTTTCATTTTTTTTCGCGGGTCCCACTTTCCTTTTTCTTTCTTTCTTTCCATGCCTTTGACGTCTCAGTTCTCTGCTCTTGCAAATCGCCTTTCTATCTTCTCTCTTGCAGGCCATTCCCTTCTTTCTACGCCTCCCGCTCCTTCTTCTTCTTCCACAAATCTCTCATATATCTGCAATCCCAAACGAACTGCTTACTTCAATAATTTGCGCCCTCCTCATTCGCTATCAGAGGTACAATTTTGGTTGTTCAAAATCAAGTTCAACTCTACACACAACTACAGTCTAGGGCTAAAAGCAACAACTGCAACACAAATGAAAGAACAAATGCAGCATTTTGGCAGTTTGTTCCAAGAAATTAATATATGAAAGTACAATTTTTATTTTAACACTCAGGCATGGCATTGAAAATTGCAATCAAATTAAATCACTAATTCGAATCCCGCTTCATATTACCTAAAAGAGCACTACTTGCCTATTGCCCTCCACTTTTATGCCTACACATTATGGAGATACATTTTCTTTCTCTACACTCTCACATGTCAAGAAGAAGAGAGAAAAATATTAAAAAGAGAAGAGAGAGAAGTGGTGCTTCTCAATATTACTTTCCATGGTGCAAGAAGAGCTTACGTGAAGTGGAGAAAAAGGGCTTGTTGGGAAGGTCACCTGTGAGCCGAATGCTAGTGCCAGCGAAAAATGTGGAGAATGACGTGGTTGGCATCATAGATAGAAAACAGAGGACGGCAAGGTTTGTGGAAAGAGGAGTAGAAAGAAGAGAATGGCGGCAAGAGATAAAACAGAGAGACAGATTTGGAACTGGGGAGAACTGAGACATCAAGGGCATGGAAAGAAAGAAAGAAGAAGGTAAGCGGTACCCAAAAGGAAAAAAAAAGAAACAAAATAAAAAGAGTTGATCACTTTTTAGAGTTGTACTTAAGTGGTGGGCCCCACAAGAGATACGTATGATCAAAATACAAAATAAAAGGAGTGTCTAAGTCAAAAGAGAAGTGAGAAAAACGTGGCCCCTTGTAATACGCTACTCCTCTTTCGTCCATAAAAGAGTGTTCCGAATTTTATCCACCTAAAAAAAAGCAACAAATACGATGAATTACTTAACAATTGTTTTAAATTAAAGGGAAAAAGCCACACACAAAAAACCTCAAACTATGCATATTATGCCATATTTACCCTAAACGTTTTTTTTACATCAAAAATCCCAAAATATGCTCACTATGACACATTTACTCTAAATGCCCTGTTTGTAGGCAGCCGATCACCAATTCAGAGCATGGATCGGGAGATGTACCAGATGGACAGTTATGTGTAATTTGTCTAATGAGGAGGAGGAGATCCGCTTTTGTTCCATGCGGTCATCTTGTGTGTTGTCGGCGATGTGCAGCATCCGTGGAACAGGAGGTTTCACCAAAATGCCCTGTTTGTAGGCAGCCGATCACCAATTCAGTCCGGATCTATGATTCTCGAGTATAATATTGATTCTGTTTCCGTTAGTCAAAAGGTGGGAAGACGAAATTGTTTGCTTTTCTTCCTTGAAATGTTCTCGGAAAAAGAGCATGCCCATCCTTTAATGGAGAAACCACAGTGAACTGGTGACTATTTCTTGTGTAAACGAGTAACGATGCTTCGTAAGTCTCTCCTGCCGTGATTACGGTGACGAAGTCCCTTGTTAGATCTAGTTAGGAGTGTCGTTAAAGTTTTGAAGCGGAAAAAATGTTGCATGCTCTATCTAAAGGTGGATATGCAGTTGAGCTCCCGACACCAAGCATGCAAGTACGGCTCTTCGAGGTCGGGACTGATATGACATAAATCTAAGAAATTGAAAAGCAAAAAATTTCGAGAGTTTCAATAAACTTTATAGAGTTAAGCACAAAATTCAAGATTTTCTCGGAATATTTGGTCCGTCGGGTTTCTGTAAATTGAGCCTTGTTAATTCTTTGGACATTCACCAGAAGGCAAATCAGGAAGATGCAATTCATGCTACTGATTGGACATGAATGCTGATGGCAAGCATGCGTGAGGTTGATCTCATCCTCATCGCTTGGAGGACGTTGCACTTAGCTCCTCCTTTCTTCTTGTTTTCCTGCGCCTTCATTTCCGTTTTCAGGGGGGAAAATCATTAGACAGACGAATTGCCTTTTCTTTCTCTGCCTGTGAAGACTGAAGAGCCAAATCGATCGAGTAACTTGCAGGGCAATTTCTTCCAATTTTAGTTGTCTCGTCTTATGCCTCAACAGACTGCTTTAGTTCTTAACATTGCTAAAAGAATCAAATGATACGTTCAAACAAGCAATGTAAAGAAAGAATATTTGTCGCTTCAACTTTGGCAAAAGCGTAATCGGCATCAGTAACCACTCAAAAGCATGACCGATAGCTTTGTGACTGGCAAACTAGCTTTTGATGTTGCTGAACCCCTTACGCAAAAGTTTCCAGCTAACTTCCTTGGCTCTCCCATGGATAAACTCAGACTCTCGCTGTCAAGTATGAACAAATGGCTGAAAATGTCAGACTCTCACTGACAAGAAGACAAATCCATATGCATGGAAGTTGGCGTATCGCGGTTATCAGATTAAGAACGAGCTTTTACCATTCTGATCACAAGTAATGTTCACAATGAATATTCAATCCAAATCAAGATGATGTACAACAGTACCATAATCTAGCAGAAGAATCATGATTTGTCTCCCTCAGTCATTTTCAGTTACCAGATCAAGCGAAGCACCATCAAGATCTCCTCGAAGAGCGCTGGAGGAGAGCTGCGCATGATGGTCCTCCTCAGCCTTTTTCAACAAATCATCCTTTATACAATTTGGCTCCACTGCGAGCACATGGTAGGAGCCTGGCTCATCTTTCTCCTCTGCCAACTTACCTGCTAGCCGACTCTTAAGGCCTACTATCGAGGCAACAAGGAGAGAGCACAAGAAATCCCGGTGATCATCCAATGAGCCATCTCCAGGCATTTTGGGCCCTCTTCCTTCTCTTCTACCTCAGTGTTACTGACACTGTCACGGCTTACCACTTGGAAGACACTGACCTATGGCTGGGCTTACCAGGTTGGGATCGCTGGTAACATGCTCTATTTGTCCTCAAAAGCCAATGCTCTTGCGTCTGTTCGATTCTAGTGTTTATAGCAGGACTCGTTAAGTGTGGGGAAAGGGTTTGGGTTCTCAAGTCCTCTAACTCAAGAAAATTTATGAGGGCCTCACTCTCGCTCTTTGATCCATCCCGCCATTACAATGAATTCATCCAAGAAGAGACCCCAGGACAAATTAAACGAGATGCTTACTTCAGTTCTGAGGCAAGCAACGTCCGAGAAGCTTATTACTCGTTCATGTTCACATACTTTTCAGCTGATGTGATCGTGAACTTCTTGGAAATGCAAGATGGGTTCTCAATCATATGCAAAAAGTCGGGGGCAGCCGCCTTTAAGCCAGTTGAAACCAAGCTAGGCTTCTCGTACGACGTCTACTAAACAAAAGCAACTTCAGTTCACTCGAGTAAAGGTTTCTTTCTCCGTTTCGTTAGTTTCCTGTTCTCTGTTCTGCTTCAGTTTCCTTGACAATCCTTGCCGACAAGCGCAGCTACTATATCAAGTTCTCTTATTGTAAAAGTTGCCAAATTCAAAATATGATTATAGGTCCGATTTACCTTTCAAATTCATTCATTTCTATTCTCTTGTTTCCGTTCCAACTTCTCCCGTTTAATGAAAGACCAAGTAACAGAGAATATTTCTTTTCCAGTTTTGATACTTGTTTCATTTCAAGTAAAGTGACCCACCATATTTAGAATGGAAAAAGGATTTCATTCCTATTTCATCGTCCCTCTTCCTAGTAACCAAACATGACCTTCAGAACTTTCCTTTTTTTTTTATATATATATTTAGTTTGCAATAAACAATATAAAATACTTCAATCTTTATAAATATATTACTACAAGCTCTTCTGGTTGAAAGAATTATTATTGTTGCATTCTCCACAAAGTGGACTGCCATGGAGACGCCGCTAAGTGATTGGAGAAGTTTTTTTATCAAGTGCCTTCAACAAAAGGATAATTAATTACATAGCTCCTACCGTCTTTTAATAATTTCTCTCCTTTATAGTAATTATGGACTTTCTAAATGCTATTGATAATATGATTTAGGAAAGTAAATGTAGTCAGTATGCTATGCGATTGATGTGACTTTATTTTTCACTTTGTTTTAAGTTCCGCTTTGATTTACTATAAAATCACAACAAAGTTTTTATGTTTTGGTTAATTCAATATGACAATATGTTTTAAAAATCTACACCAATTTTGTTCAAGTATTCCTTGCGTAATCATAACAAGGAAAACAAAAAAAAATATATTTCTTTAATTGATAGGTTCTACATAATATTAAAAAATAATATCCCCCAACATTATTAGAATTGTCTTATTTTTATAGTTATCTCATGCAATGCGCCAGTTACTGTCTAGTACTTGTTAAACTAGAGTCCATTCCGTAGCTATAAGTTCTTGCGAAACCACAAATCACAACCATAAAATTACAATGTTTCTAGACAATTTTTTAGTAGGATTTTAATTTCTATCTTGACTCGAGATTAAGATTATTCAAGCAAGATCAATCCTTTAAGGCTACGTTTGGTAGCCAGGATAAAAGTCACGATAGAGTCGAATATAATAGGGATATAACCCAAATAAATATATTCCTTGCACAATAATATTTTATAAGTACATCTAAAACATATTGCTTTAATTAATAGGTTCTATGTAATATTGAAATATAATATCATCAAATATTATTAGAATTGTCTTATTTTTATAGCTATCTCGTGCAATGCGCCGGTTACCATCTAGTATTGATTAAACTAGAGTACATTATGTAGCTAAACAATCCTCAAAACCACAAATCACATCCATAAAATTACAATGTTTCTAGACAATATTTTATTTGGATTCTAATTTCCATCTTGACTCAAGATTAAGAGTATTCGGTCAAGATTGATCTTTTAAGGCTACGTTTGGTAGCCATAATAAGGGTCAAGATAGAGTTGAACATAAGAGAGATATAATCCGAATAAAAATATCCAATGTAAGGATGGGATAAAGGTGGATAGGATATCTTAATTTTTATAGTATAAAAGCAATTTTTTGAAAAACCCTACCCTCTCTTTCTCTTTCTCCGTAGCTCCGATTCATGTTGAAGCTTCACAACTCCTCCATAACTCATTCACGTTGAAGCTTTGATGAAAGCGGTGAGAGAGTCAAAGCTCCTTCTTCTCCTTAGCTCTCTGGTTCGTGTAGAAGCTTCACAAAAGCAACGAAAAATCGAAGGTCCTTCTCCTATATAACTCTCTGGTTTACGTCTAAACTTCACGAAAACTGTGAGAGACTCGAAGCACTATACTTTTCAGATTCGCGAAGGTGAATGACTGTTCTTTCTCTTTTTTACCAGATCTGGCATTTTCTGGTTGATTTATCTCATCAATATTGCTATAGACCGTTTACATTTCTTCTCCTAGTCAATTGTGTGCTTTAGAATGCTACAATGATCTCCTTTGCTGTATAAGGTTTAGATCGTACAATATTCACGGATTGATTGTAGGAAGTCGTCTTCATATATGCATTTCTGGTTTCTTTAGTAGTGAATCGTGAGAGATTTTTAGCATTTCCGGACCAAACGATAGAAAGGATAGAATATGAAATTATCTGACTCTATCACTGCAATTCACCAAATAGTAGATAAGATATAGCAAAATTTCTGAATTTCATATTTGATCATATTTAGTACTATATGACTAGAAATCCAAACCAAACACAGCATAAGTATTAGGGTCTATTGTCTCCAATGGTGTCTCCATTACCTGTCTTGCCTATTCTTTGAATTTTACCGCATCCAATCAAAACTCAACGCTCTCAAATTCAAACACTCATCTCTCTCTCACTAATCAAATGGTATAGGAATCATCTATATTTTGTAATAAAAACTATAGTATAAGTTTCAAAACTATTGTGCAATGTTAAATTAGTTTTGCAATTTATAATCGAGTATGATTAGCGATTTCGCTGATCGTATAATTAGCATGGCATTGAAACATTAAACTTATCCTACAATAATTGAGATAATAACAATGTCCTTTAGCAGCACAAACTGTCCCAACTCGAGAGAGAGAGAGAGAGAGAGAGAGAGAGAGAGAGAGAGAGAGAGAGAGAGAGAGAGAGAGAGAGAGAGAGAGAGAGAGAGAGAGAGAGAGAGAGAGAGAGAGAGAGAGAGAGAGAGAGATTTTGATTCATTGATTTGAAATCTCTTTCCAAGCCCTCCTAACTATGTCGTTTCCTTACCCTAGAAGTGCAATGGATTATAGACCATAAAGTTGTGAAACCAAACTGCTCAATACTTTTAGAACTCATAATATCCTCTCTTTTTTCCCATCGTATACGTAAATGTTAGTACTTCTAGTGCACTTTTCCGATTGGCTTGAATGTTGATGACTTAATTTAGATAAATTAAAACGTTAAGTATTGTTGACACCTAAATTTTGAAAACCCAATTAGTCGTTCATTGCATAAAAAATTATGGATCGATTTCGGTCCGTAGGAAAAAATTTAGTTAAATTGCATATAGATTATGAGCATTTGAATTAGTATTTAGGCTCATATAGTTGCATTTGCATTGGACCGGCGGCGGATGGACTTAAGTGAATGGTTTTGAGCTTAATTGATTGGACTCAGCCCAAAAGATTAAATGTTTGTCCAAGCCCATTGAATAAATATATGGCCGAAATTTGCATTATAGAGCAAGTTGGAATAATTGAATTATCGAATTATTAAATAATATACTTGGAAGATAATTCATATTAGCTAGAGGAAATAATCAGAAAATTGTCTAAATTAAGTATCAGAATTAGGAAATAATATATATTGACTATTGCAAGATAACCCTGGTTAACTCTTATAAATAGATGTGTTAGGGTTCACAATTGAGGAGGCCACACAATTGAGAATACACGGCCACAAGGGTGAGAAGAGAAAAGCGTGAGAGAGAGAGGTTCACGGCTGAAAAAGAAGAGAAGTTCTCTCCTCCCGCGGTGGTTCGTCCGGTGCTTGGCAACCATCCATCATCGCCGCGCCAACACTTCCATCTTTCCACTGCCAAAGCAATAAATCTAGTCAACACTAGACATGGTCAAGCGGTAGGTTTTGTCCTTGGTGGTCTCTGGGCAAAAGATAGAAGAGAGGAAAGGAGAAGAAGACAAAGGAGCGAGGCGTTTTCTTCATGGTCTCGGCCCCCGCTCGCTACAACATTGGATCCAGTTTTCACGTGCTCAACAATTCGAAGATTCTATCTCTGGCTGGTCACCCTCGTATTCTCGCCAATTGTACGTGAATCTTTCCACCACCGTCGCGACCTGTCCCGCTTCTACGAGCCCGACACTGAACACACCGCAACCGTCCCTCCTTGGCCGTGGGCAGCACACCTTCATGGCCAGCCTTGGCCACGCAAATCACACCGAAGAGTCCTCACCGCAGCGGTCCTTGCCGTGAGTCTAGTCGGAAGCATCAGCCGAGCCTCCCCATCCATACCGCGGTCCATCGCTGTGGGTCCAACGAAGCACCATCCAGTCGAGCCTTTCCTCGACCGTGACGACATGCTATCTTCCTATCTTGGCTGAGCCGTGATCCCAGGACGACGTCAAGTCATCCTTGTTGCACCAAGACAACCAGCCACGCCTCGCCGTGCTTGATCTCTATACCACAACCTTGGATTTGCTCTTTTGCAGGTTTTGGGACCGATTCCTTGACTTTCGGTCCAAGAAAACGAGGCCACCGTGACGCCATCTTCGTCACCGGGTCCAACCGCGTCGTTCATCGTCCCATCACAGTCGCCGCTGCTGGTCCACCACTGTCGGTCATCCCGTCATCCGTGAGTCCTATCCAGAATCGAGTCCAAATTTGGAAGCTATCTGCAAGATTAGGTAAGAATTCTTATCCGATATTGTTTCGAATATTTAAATTCCTGATTTGAGTAACTTAGGTATCTTTGGTGAATTGGTTGTTATTTTTGAATGATGCATAGCATATCCGCAATATCTTAAAATACCCCAAGTTAGGAAACTTGACAACGTGCTTGGACGACTATCCGATCTTAACTATGAGATGCGATACTCGGCGGTACGGAAAATCTGTATCCTATCCATAACCATTTGGAGACGATAATAGATTTTATTTTATTCCCAAATTTAAACGAATAGCCTTCCATCGATATCCATAACCACATAGATATGATCATTGGTTTATATCGTTTCCTTAATTCAAAGATGATAAAACAAATCTTGCAAATTGCGTGGATTGATTTCAACCATGGTGGTTATCTATTTGTTTGATTATGTTTCCTTTAAAATAAAATCCAAAAAGATTAGTTAGGATTTGAATCAACTTTCAAGATAAGGATGCATGTTTAGGATAGATTTAGATAGCTTGCTTTGAATAAAATAGGATAACCTAGATTTGCTAGAAAGATAGGATAATTTTCCAATGTAAATTAGGATTTAAAGTAATTTATTTCCTAGTTTAAGTTAGATATTATCTTAATCTTGATGGTTAATTTAAGGTGATTTCTAATTTCGAATTTTCATAAAAAAATACCCAAAAAAGAGTAACTTTAGGATAGATTAAATTGTCTTTTCTAGAATAGATTGCATGTTAATTTAGACATTTTTTTTATTCCGAATTTCATTGAGAAACACCAAAAATATCTTATTCGCCCGTCATTAGAGTTAGGTCATTTAATCGCATGTCATGTAGTTCGCATGCTAAGTTTAATTAATCACATGTCATACTTTACACGTCATGGCACGTAGGTTAATTTTCATTTAATCAAAAGAAAACCCAGAAAATACATCGAGTGAATTGCTTATTAATTAGAAATCATATTAGGATTGTTGATGTGACTTTCTAGCTAACAATACATATGATTACGCTGCTTCGAGGTACGTCATTCTTCCTATCTAGTAATTTATTTATTGCTTTCATTATTGGGTGTTAATTTGGTAGTTTGCGTACCCGCATGATCATCCCACATATTAGGAAGTAATAAAATGAATCCAAACTGCCTACTTAAACATTTTCATGAAAATAAAAGGTACCGAAAGGGCGTTAGAGTAGCGTCACCAAGTCTTCGTACTCATGATCTCTGGTTCGAAAGAATAAAGTATATCTCCCTATACTATAGTTGGGTTTCTAATCGACCCACCATAAATAGATTAGTGACGACTTCGAAATGAAAATCATTTGTACGTTAAAAACTTGAACCTTAAATCATGAATTGGTTGAGCTTGAGAAAACCCGAGTTAGGTTTTAGACTTAATAATCCATTAGCCGAACCCCTAACTGGTGCACCCCGAGGGTGAGGTCGCGACAAGTATTCAATGGACCAATGGCTAGAACATTAAGGATTGATTTGGTACTTATTTCCGTTGGGAAATTTGATTAGTGAAGATAGAGCAGTAGTTATAGATCTTTAATATTTTGATACGTGATGAAGATCACTATATTTAAGGTATTATTTTTCCCCACTATTGTTGCTACTGGAATTTCACCGTAAATGTGTTATTAAAGTTGTGTATGTTAAAGGAGAATAAAAGAGTTACGAAGAAGTTGTTGTTGTTTTGAACAATTGTTATCGTACAATGTATGATTTGGTGCTATTTATAGACAACCATTCAACACATCTCTTGAGAATAAGTACCTTATCCTCACCATCACAAATTTTCATGGTGAACCATCACCACTTTTCATGTTAACAATTACTTATTTTCATATCCAAGAATCACCTCTTTCCATAACCAAGAGTTGCCACTTTCCATAACCAAGAGTCACCTCTTTTTAAGATAACAAATTATTTCAACAATCCCCCACTTAGTTTGTTATATGTACTAATTTACATTAATTCATACATACAAGAAGGTATCTGTTAAGATTTCAACCTTCAATTAGTATAAATAATTACATTAACGAAATCAGTGGTAGATAAAACTTCGAACCATGATTCTATTTGTTAATCAAATTATCACACATATGAATTTACACACATTCTACTAGAAATTTCCTATGCCTTAGCACTTTTATGGCCTTGTGCTTCCTCCTGCATTCATGAACATTTACAAAATTTCATTCAACTTTGTTAGAAGTAACACCACTTATTATGTTCATATAAGTTAAGTTCTTAATTATCTTAGCATTGCCTTGCTAAAACCTTAAACTTTTTTAAGAGTGTTTTCTTATATCCATCCTCCTAACTTTCCATAAGTACTAACCTTGTGCCCCAATACTCGATCACTGTCAAAATACCATAGCTTGTTGTTAACTATTGAACTTTAATAATTTCGTTAGAATTTTAAGTTGGGTTTCCTCTATGCTTGACTATTATCAATTGGTCTAAGATCTATTCCTTTGGCAGTAGTGCTTCTTAAACATATTGAGAGTCCCTTAGTGAATGGATTAGGCAAGTTATTATTTGTCCGAACATAAATTACTCAATCAATTCCATCGGTAATTAATTGTTGAACATGCTCATGTCGCAAGCCAATGTCTAGATTTTCCATTACATATTTTATTGTATGCCTCAGACATTAAAGATATGGCTATCTTTGGTTGTGGCCACAACTCTTTATCCAATAATAAATTTCGCAATCATTCACTCTCTTTATCAGTTGTCGATAGTGCTATAAATTAACATTTCATCATTAAATGAGCAATACATGTTTGGTTCTTTGATGCGCAATAGACTGCACTGTTTGCAAGCTTGAAAACCCATTTGGATGTCGACTTGTTATTAATTGCGCTAGTTATCCAACTGGCATATGAATATCCTTTTAATACTACTGTTTGTCTTTCATTAAATAGATCATAATGTATTCTTTTCTTTTAAGTAACCAAGAATTCTACTCGTAGCCTTTCAATGCACATTACTAGGATTACTACTAAATCTGGACAATTTACATGCAATAAAAGCTATATCTTGTCTAGTGCAATGCATAGCATACATCAAACTTCCAATTGCACTAACATATTCTAATTGTCCTAAAGGTATTGAATTTTTCAATAGTTTTGAAATATTGAAAGCTATTAATTTTCTAAAGTTTTTTTACTTGTCATCAATTTGTAACCGTTTTTGTTTGCCATTAATTTATAATGATTTTGCTACGTTTTATAATGGTTTAGTAACAGTTTGTAACGGTCTTGACTGCTATCAATTTGCAACGGACTTGTAACGTTTTTCAATTAAATGCAAGAAATGATTATGGAAAACGGCTCTCTCTTTCTTTTACATACAAAATGTTACTCCAAACATAATTCAAAAGTAATATCGATATATCAAAACAAGAATAAACAAGAATATTCTTGTGTCTCTTTATGTATCTTTCCTTTCTTTGATGGACATTACACATAACGTTGTTCTCATTCCTTCTATTATTCTGTGCGGAATAAAGAAGAAGGTATGTTGTATCTTGGGGGATAGCCGCTAAAGCTTATCGCACCGAATTTCGTACTCCGAGAGGCGGAATTATCCTTGAGGACGATTTTTGCACTCCTCAAACAATTGATTTTAGTTTTTCATCTTTTTCAACAGATTTCCAACAATTCTTATTTTTTATATTATCTAATATTTTTCCACCAAAATGTTGCCCAGTATTTTCCATCAATTTAATTAATAAATCATATGTTACATTTGAAGATAGAGCAATAGATTTATAGATCTTTGATATGTGATGACAATCACTATCCATAAAGTATTATTTGCCTTCATTATTGTTTTCATCAAGTTTAGAACAAATATACATCGAGGATATACACCAAAGGCATAGAGAAATGAGTTCAGCAATTACTCAATGTATCTCTCGGATTTTGACTTTGAATGTGTTGTCAAAGTTATGTGTATGAAAAGAGAAGAAGAGAGTTACAAAGAAGAAGTTGTTGTTTGACAATTGCTATCGAACAATGTATGATTTGGTGCTACTTATAGACAGCTAATCAATGCATCTCTTAGGAATAGGTACCTTATCCCTACCATCACCATTTTTCATGATGAACAATCACCACTTTTCATATCCATGAGTCATCTCTTTTCATAACCAAGAGTCACCTCTTTTTATGATAACAAACTATTTCAACAATTTCTGTATTAGATTTCCAATATACAGTACTAAAAGTACTCACTGCTTAAATTTTGGTACTAAAACTTGCATTAATTTTTTCAGATTTATCAAACAAATCGAAGTGTCAAAGCTCAACGACGCAACCATCAAGTTTCCCTTTGCTTCTAACATGTCTACTCTCCGCTGGACAGAACAACTACCACTCCAGGTATGTGATTAAGGACCTTGTTGGCTTGATTATAATGTCGAAGCTTTGAATCTTAAGGTACATCAAAGTGAACGAGTCTTTTAATTTGTCCTCTTAACTTTCTGTTTTTGTTTGTGAACGAGTCTTTTAATTTGCATAACATTCTAAGAATCGTTACGCTTCACACTGTAAGAGGTTAGCCTCATAGTTGCACAAACGGATTATTGACTGAGTAAGCAATCCACTACTCAACTAACAATGAGTCTACCATTCAATAAACATGCACAACAACTCATAATGTTGACAAAGTTGTATCACAAGTCCTAAACCTTATGTACGGAATGCAATTAAGTCATACATTTTTCAATTGGTTCAATTAAATCCACAATATTTACCAAAAAGTGCAGTAGAGTCCTATGCCTTTTAACTAATTTAATTAAGTTCTCAACCTTTATCTGAAATTACTATGAAGTCCTAAAATTCTTTTGAAAACTACAATTTAGATGCCACATAAGCACTTTTTGGATGACACGTATGCAATTTTAGGTACTTTTCATTAATAGGATTTGAAGGCACTTTTTGAAGAAAGTTTACGATTTAGTTCAATCACTTAAAAGGTTTAAGACTCATATACATTCCATGCATAAGGTTTAGAGAACGATAGAGCCCAACGATGGCTAAGCAACCGCGACAAAATATGGCTAGGCTGACAACAGCAAAGCGGCAACAACATAGAGAGAGAGAGAGAGAGAGAGAGAGAGAGAGAGAGAGAGAGAGAGAGAGAGAGAGAGAGAGAGAGAGAGAGAGAGAGAGAGAGAGAGAGAGAGAGAGAGAGAGAGCAGTTAGGGTTTCTAATTGCAGGGTAATAGTTACCTAGTTGTGAAATTTTTGTTGATCGAACCAACCGATCAGAGGCCAGAAGGAAAATGCTTAGATTGGAAACATTGTTATAATTATTTCCACGTGGTTGCTTCTTGTTTACATTTTTATCCAGCTTAGACGTTTAATGATTATTGTTCAAAATAAAAGTTGACATACGAATCTTCTCCATCCATCTTCAGACGAAACGAAAACTTGACCAATCCTTAGAAAGTGGAGAGTATTCAGTAGACCTTGGACAGGCACTAGAGAAAACCATTCACCACAATATCAAGAAATTGGTTACGACTTTTTCCTGTGTACCCAATTTTCATGACATTATTGGTGACAGTTTGGATGAGCAAACTGTCCACAATTCATGCATTCCATCAACTGGTGTGTCCACCAGCATAGAAGGCTATGAAGAAAAGCAAAGTACTGACTCTTACTCTGCTCCATCAACTGTGGACCTTGTTCCTCCATCAGTTGTCATAGATGGATCAGTCCATGATGGCTCAAACTCATGGAGTGAACAAGACATGTCTTCCCAAGATGAACCTCCGGAGGATCCTAGCGATGAGGCAGACAGTTCGGACTTTTCAGATGCGGATGAGGAGTCAAATTTGACAGTCCGAAGGCGAGGGTTCTCTCAACTGTACTTGGACGATAAGTACCCTCCCAGACCCGTGGTGCCAATCGGCCCCGGATTCCAGGCAGAAATTCCCGAATGGGTGGGCACGTGCAGCAGAAGCAATTACAATGCTTTGGAAAGCACGAAATATTCAGGCACCCGCCTTTGGCCAAGCGAAGACGGAATAAATGAAACCCTAGTGGGAAGCATTGGACAAGGAAGGCATGAGCTTTGCTCTTGTAAATCACCAGGATCAGCTAACTGCATGAAAAGGCATGTGTCTGAAGCGAGATCAAAGTTGAAGCTCGATCTCGGGCCGGCTTTTTGGACTTGGAAATTCGACGAAATGGGAGGGGAAATCTCAAGGACATGGACAATGAGAGAAGAACGTCAATTTGAGACCCTCATGAAAAGAAATCCGCTGGCAAACCAGGCCAGATTCTGGGACAAAGCGTCAAATTGCATTCCGACCAAGAGCAAGGACAGCATCTTGAGCTACTATTACAATGTGTTCATCCCGAAACGAATTAACGTGCAGTTGAGGACGTCGACCGAGCAAATTATCAGTGACAATGACGAGCCTGAGTCTGAGGAATGATGGGGAAAGCGAAGCTCGCGGGTTCATCAAGAGGTCATAATTTCCATTGGTTCTTCTGGATATTTGTGCCATTATTCTGCATTTGTTCCTTACTTATTCGTTCCGTACATTCCATTTTGTGGGTTCATCGATTTTCTGCTTGTTGATTATTAACGGGGACACCTGCATCATTGATAAATAACCGCCGTGATACATTGTTGTGGTGCTATTAGATTGGAGGATAAGTGACTCTGCCGTAAAAATAGCAATCCTAGACAGGGGTGACCAAGGGTCCAATTCAACCCGGACTGAAACTGGTATGGATTGATCGGTTCAAGGCTAATTCTGAGAGAATCAATTGTTGGAAAAATATTAGGTTATATGAAAAATAAGAAATTGATGGGAATCTATTGAAAAGGATGAAAAAATAAGATCAATTGTCCGAGGCGTGCAAGCACTGTCCTTGAGGATAATTCCGCCACTCGAAGTACGAAACATGCTGTGATAGGCTCTTGCGGCTAGGGGTGAGCATGATGGACCGCCCAAACCGGGACCGGACCGGACCGGCCGGTTTGGTCCGGTTCTCGGGAGTATCGGTCCGGTTCCCGGTTCCTAAAAGTGGAACCGGTTTCCGGGCGGTCCGGTTCCCGGTTCTAGGGTGGGAACCGGACCGGACCGGACCGATAAATATATATTTATTTTTTTGTCAAAAAATATAGATTTATTTACTTTTTAAAAATTTTGAAAAAATAAAAAGCCTAAATATATTTAGGCTTTCACCAATTACCTCTGCGGCAAAAGACTAAAAGTCCCTTCTGCTTCCCATATAAAAAATACACGATCTAATGCTCTGCCTCTGAGAGTCAAAACTAGAAGCCCTAATCTATTATCCCCAATTTACTCTCACCCTTACCTCTGAGGCTTTGCCAAATTCCTCACTGAGTTTGCCTCTCTCAATTCGTCGCTTGAAGCCTAGAACGTCTTTCTCTCTCGTGACCTCTTTCACGCCTCGCTCGACGCCTTTCCCTCTTGCGGCCTCGCTAGTCGCCTCACGCCTCGCTCGACGTTGACGCCTTTCCTTCTTGCCTTAAGCCTCGTTCGACATCGACGGCTTTCCCTCTTGCTGCCTCGACTCATGCCTCGCTCAACATCTACGTCTTTCCCTCTTGTTTGACGCCTCGCTCGACGTCGACAGCGCTTAGTCTCCGACGGACAGCCTTTGATTTCCTGTAATCGGTAAGTTTTTCTCGCTCGACTTTCTATTGAAATGAGGGTTTGCGTATAATTTCTCTTGGGGTCAAGCTGTGGCATTCTTCTTTAAGATTTGCTCATTTAAATTCTACGAATGTGATTGAATTTGGTTTTTTATATGGAAAAGTGAAGTCCCATGGATTTTTTGGTCTATTTGCTTTGCTTGTGCTCTGTGACTTTGTTTTGCATAAATTTGGTTATCAATGGCTCATACCTAGTTCAGGAGATTTTCTCGTATAAAGACAGAAGAAGATAGAAAAACAGGACACAATCGAGAATATACACTAAATATCTGGTTTTTTTCCCACTGTATCCATTTATTATGGAAAGCTTTACCCCGCAGCAATTGTTTTCAAATATGCAATGGTGTATAACATGAACTTATGCGTTTTACCAAAAAAAAAGAAGAATTTTATGGTACTTTTGAAATGAAATTAAGAAACAATACATGTCCTTGCATCGACATATGCGACTCCAATCCCCAAACTGGGATGTGTTGAGTCAAGTCAATCCATCCTCTATTAGAGCAAGTTAAGAACCTTAGATACGGCAAAGATTTATAGACTTTGCGATTTACCTACATATTTAGGAATTGCCCTGCTGAGGACATGCCTTGTGCGCAAACATAGGAATAGATGTAATAGCGCTCTCTATTCTAAGACAAAGTAGCTAAGGATTGAACCTAAAAATATGAAAAAGTACAGCTAAAAATTGTATAAACCGACCTTATCTCTAACACGAGCAAAGGCCTCTTCAGCCTCTTTCTTGAAGATATGTGGACTTGTTGTGTATCTAATGGTACAATTATTACTGAATTTGGTGGGTGTTCTGGTTTGATGGCTCCAATTATGTTTTGCTTGATTCAGGAAATCTATTTAAATGTCGATGGAAGTGGACAAATCCAATGATTTTATAAAGCCAGTAATTGACTCACTAGAAGATGAAGGTGAAGAAGACTTCGTAGAGGGATCCGACACAAACAAGGTATCTAATACTTGTTCTTCTGGTAAACAAAAATCAGTAGCCTAGCTTCATTTTCGTAAAGGAAAAATCGAAAATGGGAAAACTGAGATGTTTTGCAATTATTGTGGGGCACACTATACGTACAGTGTTGCTAATGGTACTTCTGCTATGTTGAAGCACTTGAAACGGTGCAACAAGTATCCTTGCAATATAGATAAGAAGCAAAAATTGTTTGTTGCACGTAGAGTAGATGGGACTCAAATGACAAGGGGGCATACTAGTACCAATAGTGCTAATGTCTTATCGACATGGACATTTGATCAGGATCGTTGTAGGCAAATGCTTGTTCGAATGATCATAATGGATGAACAACCTTTTTCGATGGTTGAGCGTATCGGATTTCGTGATTTTATTAATCAGTTACAACCTCTCTTCAATCACATCTCACGATTTACAGTGGCTAGAGATTGCATGAAGTTGTATCTTTGCGAAAAAACAAGTTTGAAGACTTACTTTCGCAAGCTTAAGTCTAGGGTCGCACTCACGACCGATACATGGAGTTCCATTCAGAATTTGAACTATCTATGTCTCACTGCACATTTTATTGATGACGATTGGAAATTGCACAAAAGAATCATCAATTTTGTGGTGATGCCTAGTCATAAGGGGAACGATATTGGGAAAATGGTTGAGAAATGCATCTACGAGTGGGGAATAGAGAAAAAAGTATCCACAATCACTGTGGATAATGCTAGTTCGAATGATGTTGCCATTGGTTTTTTGAAAGAAAAATTATCAAGAGATAGGCTATTGATCTTAGATGGTGATGTTCTACACATGAGATGCACGGCTCATATTTTAAACTTGATTGTGAGGGATGGATTGACTGAGATACGTGATTCTATTGCACGTATTCGAAACGTGATTAGGTATGTGAGAAGTTCTCCCATGAGAGCTAAAACATTCCAAGATTGCATTGAAAGTGCAAGGATCACTTACAAGGGTTCAGTTTGTCTTGATGTCACAACTAGGTGGAACTCCACTTACCTCATGTTAGACACCGCCTTAAAGTTCAGAAAAGCTTTTGAAAGGATGGAAGAGGAAGATTTTTCTTTCTTAACCGAGCTTGATTATGAAACTCCTAAACATGAAGATTGGGAAAATGCCAAAATTCTTTCCATATTTTTGAAGAAGTTTTATGATGCCACCAACAAGATGTCCGGGACTTTGTATGTCACTTCGAATGATTATTTCAACGAGATAGCTACTTTATATAAAACTTTGAAACAAGCGGAGAAGGCTTTGGATCCTAGGGTGAAAGCTATGGGTGTGAAGATGAAGGATAAGTTTGACAAATATTATGGGAGTTTCGAAAAAGTAAATATGATGGTGTTGATTGCGGTAATATTGGATCCGAAAAAAAAGATGAATTATGTGCGGTATTGTTTTAGACTAATTTATGATGATAGTGCGAAAGTTGATGAGATGTCCGATAAGGTGAGGATTGCCTTGGAACGTTTGTTTCATTTTTATGAAAAATCTTTTCTTGGTTCTAGCGACGGAAATTTGGGTGGTCAACTTTCCATTGATACTGTTAGTAGTTGGGATCCTGATAGTCATGAGGAGGGTGACAAGGATGAGCTTGATTTGGTTGCGGATTTTGATTCGGAAAAGGCATACGAATTCTTTCTTTACGAGGAGAAAAAAGTGTCCGCGGGCAACTTATCTGAGCTTGATAAGTATCTTAAAGCCGAACGTGAAGAAGGTCGTGATCTTGACCTTTTGATGTGGTGGAAAACTGCTGGCCAAAAGTTTAAAATCCTCTCTTTGATGGCTCGGGATATTTTGTCTATTCCCGTGACAACCGTTGCTTCGGAGTCAACTTTTAGTACATCCGGTCGTGTGCTTGATGGCTTTCGAAGTTCCTTGACTCCTAGAGTGGTAGAAGCTTTGATTTGCACTCAAGATTGGTTGAGAATGGCTACCATGCCGATTAATGTTGAAGAATGCATCGAGAATGCAAAAAAGTTTGAGTGGGGTAAGTCTAAATATATCTTTTTATCTTGTAATTCTTTCGTATATCTAACAAGTGAATGCTTTATTTAATATTTTGTTTTTGTTAGATATGGACGATGTTAACTCGGAGCTTACCGGTAAATAGAGTTTGCAAGTTGAAGGGGAAGAAATATATGTGGTGAGTTTTCCATTAATTATTTGAGTTCGATTACTGATAATTTTAGTTTAAAACTAATGTTCAATAATCATATCTAATATATTGCAGGACTATCAACAAGTTTAGTCGTGGTTTTTTGGGCTCTTGGCTTTGATCATATTTTGCTTACTTAATCAAAGAATATGTTCTTCCAAGGGTATACAACAGTGAGTGATTAAGTGAGATTTGTGGAGTTTGGCAGTTTAATGTTGAACGTCTTTCCCTTGCTCTTATCGTAGATTTGATTTCGTTTTTTACTCCTCAGAGAGTTTGTTCTAGATTAGTTATGACTATCTTTTCTTTATTGTTTGTATTGGTGATATGGTGATTGGGCTGATGCTTAAAGCGTGCTGGGAGGAGTTCCAATTGGGATAATTGTTCAACGTTCCTCTGGTTATGTATCTAATTCACTTACATCTAGTTTTGTTAGGCTAAGTTCCGACATCAACCTTGGATACTAGCCGTGAAAGCTTTACTATATAAAGTTTCAATTCATTCAAATAAGTGATTAGTTCCATTGGAACCGGACCGGACTGATGGTCCGGTCCGGTCCACGGTTCCAGGATTAGCCGGTCCGGTCCTCGGTCCTAAAAATTGGGAACCGGTCCTCCCGGTCCGGTTCCCGGTTCTTGGATGGGACCGGACCGGACCGGACCGGGAACCGCTCACCCCTACTTGCGGCTACTCTCCCAAGATACAACAAATCTTCTTCTTTATTCCGCACAGAATAATAGAAGAAATAGAAACGGCATTGTGTATAACACAATTTGGAAATAAAAGATATGAGAAGGAAAGGAAATTGTCTTTTAATTCGGCGTATCTTCAAAGATTGTGGTTTGAAGTTTCAATTTTATATTCAAATAAAAAAAATAGAGCCGTTAGGAAACCATTATAAATAAATTGGTAATTATTGAAGGAGAAGATAATCGTCATATAGCTATTATAAAATAATAAAGAGTTAATGAAGAAATAGATTAAACGTTACAAAGCCGTTATAAAAATATTATAAAGCCGTTATACGGCCGTTGCTAAATTATTACAAAATTATGGCTTTCATGGCGGTCATAACTATTATCAGAGTTGTTACTTTTTAATATTTCAAAACTACTGAAATATCCAACCTATCTCTCACGTATTTCAAAAAGTTTTGAAAAGATTAAAATATGCTGGGCTATTGGAGTGTAGTGCATGGAACTAGAAAGAATGAAATATAATTCACGAAATCATTGGTGAAATTTGAAACTTCTATTAGCCAAGAATTTCTTTTTGCGAATCATAATTTTCACCAATCATATTAGACTCTCACAAAATTTGTTGTTCAACGTGATGAGACTAGCAAATATCACCTAGAGGGGGTGAATAGGTGATTTGAATGCAAATTGATAAATTTTAATGCATAAGTAATTGATCTCAGTCAAAGTCTGAACTACGTTCAGATTTTAGTTAGACTTTGAATAACAAACAAACAAATGTGCAATAAAGAGATTTAGGGAATAGAGAATATGCACAAAGATGTATAGTGGTCCAACTTATAGCAAGCCTACGTCTATTCTCCCACGCTGACAGTCTACTGGCTGGATTCCACTAAATGATCGATCATGAGATTACAAGTTCTGAGTGATATTCAGAAGGATCACTCTATCTCTCTTACAACAAGTTTCTCAAGATCACAAATTCAGGCTCGAGAAAGATAAGTAAAAAACTTATCGGAGTTTGCTCAGACTTTAGAATTGATAATTCTGGATTTCGTCTCTCTTTAGCTTCTCTTCGACGATTCGTCTCCTTTTATGCTCCTCTACTTCCAAACTAGCCGTTGAACAGTCTTCAGAGGATTATCTTCCAATCTTCATCTTGGACAAATTTGCATAGAAAGGATTGAGTAGCCGTTGAGTGATAAAATCAGAATCTCGCTAAATCTGGTCATCCATACAACCTGAGATTTGGTTTCCATAAGTAGAGTTTCTCCAATTTAGAAATAAACTTGTCGTGGGATTTGATTGTCAATCAATTTAGGATATTTTGCTATATAAATATTCCTTGCAAAATAGCCTTTTAAGATCGAATCAATCGATTCTTTCCATTAGTGAAATCCAAACCAGATCACTAGCCATTGTTTACGTTCTGAGTAAGCGATACAGTCTGGATAAGGTCCTTGTGCTCAGAACTTGATGTCAGGGTGGTTTGTTTGGTAGATTCTGAATATATTGATTCCAGTATATATAAACTGAGGTACTTCAACTTCTTTGTATGAAATCTATACTCTGTCTTTTGCAGTGTAGAACTTGGATTTCTTCTTAAAGTATGGACTTCCAGAATGTAATTGCTTGGACTTAGAATACTTCAAAAGCATATGTCAAACTTTACTCATGGATAGTTTGGTTATCATCAAAATCTATTAGGAAGTTTTCTCAACACAACGTAGCTTTTTGCTAATAGGCCGTGCGCGTGTTTGGTTTATTCTTAAGTGCTTTAGAGATTATCGTCAATAATTCTCATCGGAGCGGTCCCATTCCACACTTATATAGGTGATTCCATCAAGTTTATTTTGTAGTTTAACACACCACCAATAATGGCTATGAAATTCATTAAAAGCTTAGCTCAGCCTCCTTTTCATTGTAGCCTCACACTATTTTCACCTTAAGATAGATAACAATTTTTTTAATGGGAAAATGACACTAAAAGTGCCCAAAGTTTCGTAAGACACTCACTTTAGTGGCAAAAGTTTTTTCGGATCACTTAAATGCCACTTTTTAAAAAAAATCGATCACTTAATGCTAATTCCGTTTGAGCCGTCGGAAATCCAACGTGGCCATATTTTATTAATTTCTCCGCTGACGTGGCTCACCGGCATGCCTAATCAGCATATAGAGCCCTAAACAATGTCACTGTAGAGGTTTGCCCCAAAATATAAACCCCAAATCACAAACTGAAAGAAATCCCCAATTCGAAACCCTAACCACCACAACCCAAAATCCATAACCCTAATTCGGTGTGCCCCCAAAATTAACGGCTCAATCTTGCAAATGGAGAGCACGAGCATGACAAGAGGCTCAAATTCGTTTCAACGAAGTGAAGAAGAAGCTGAATATTACATGGTTGAGAATAGGGATGATGAAATTACATGGCTGAAGGAGGAGTCATTTTGCTGTAGTTACGGAATCTGTACCCGGAGGCTCTAAACATGTCGCCAAAGCTTATGAGTGTCGAGGACAGGTCTTCAAACGAGTGCAGGCCACTTCGAGCTTTCCTGGCTAAAAAGCGAGTCGAAACAAAGCACTGGTGACTATAATGAGAATTGACTGGGACGGCAGTTTTCAGTGACCGTCCATTGTTCAACTGGTAAGGGGAGTCTTAGTGGAATCATCGATAACAATTTGGAGCCGACGGAGGAGGATCGAACAAGCTGGAAGCACTTCAAACTTCCTAGCCAAGAAATAGGGCAGAGCAAAGCCACTCCTCTATTGCTTCGGGATGACGAATGGCGATGGTTGGAGGTGGCTCCGGCGGCTTGAAAATCGCAAGAAAAGCTGTCATTGTTGGTTGACGCCACTGAACGAGTTCCGAGCAAACCCCAAACACTTCAAGCCTTCTTCGCAGGAAAATAGAGTAGAACTGGATAAATTAACCGCGGCTTCACTGGCAACCGGAAGGGCAGTGAACGATAGGCAGCTTCAATCAATGGCCGGCCTGAGATATTGGTGACCGAAGTGGGTCAATAGTGGCCGCCCATGTCTCTGCTCGTGCTCGGTTGGGTGAAGTCTCCAGGAGAATGGCCGAGGCGACGTGATGATTGATGGTGGCCGTGCGTGGGACGACATGGCTGTGCATGGGTTGGCAGTGATTGGGAGTTTTTTCTCTATGGATGGGGGTGATGGATGGTGGGTAGTAAACGGAGGATGGTGGTGTCATTTGGTGGCGAACGAGCGACGGCAACAGTGAGCGTTGAAGATGGTGTTTTTGCATGCAACGTCGTTGTTAGATGACCCAGCCACGTGGATGTCCACTGGATTGGTTTTACAAAAAATGCTAATTCATATTAAATTTTTAATTATAAAAGCCATATAATCATTTTGGCCAGAATTTATCGCTAGAGGTACTTAAGTGATCGTTTTTCTCTAATTTGACACTTAAGTGAGCCGGTAAAAATTTTTGGTATTAAAATGAGTGTCTTACGAAACTTTTGATACTTTTAGTGTCCTTTTGCCCATTTTTAATAGTGCATCACTAGATCAACAAGTGACTTGTTCTTACCTATATGAACCTAATTCATAGGATCGCCAATCACATAGGTTGGGTTACCATCACTCTTGATTTTCTTCAATTGGCTTAAGTCTCATTCCCTTCCATGTAAAATCACCTTTGACTTTACATAATCGATTGACATAATTCCATCTCTAAGCAATTGCATTACCACGTCACGTCTCAACTGCACGTCTCTTTTTATCATTGAAAGTTTCATTTTTTTGAATGACTAGTGTCGTTTTGCAATAGCTATTGCCACTAGGCAATCACAATGCATAGACACGTTGGGTGTCAGTTTAATTCCCGTTCCCAAGAACTTGAGTAGTTATCAAATCACCAAGATAAATATTTTCTTCTCGTTCCCTTTCTAGAGTGTATGAGGATAAAGCATTATGTTTTTACACATATGCGTATTAACACTGGAGTCTACCATCCATTCTTTCGCATTGGCCACAATATTGGCTTGAGAAATGACCACAACAATTATGTCATCAGAATCATGTGCTTTAACCAAGTCGACATTTGGTTTAGCAGTATTGTCATTTCCCCCACACTTTTTTTTGGCTAAATTCCAAGTTACAACATCTCCACCAAAGGTGAACACATATCCTATAGTGGATTTTGTCTCCAACCAAGTTCGCATCATTGTATCCTTTTAATACAGCGGAAAATCCACTGTATATAATGCCATAGTTTATGGTTCCTCGAATAACATGAAACTCCAATCCAAGAACATCTTACCTAGTGTATTTCTAAGTTGACGTGTTCAAGTTATGAAAATACAAATATTCAGCAAAGGAGCAATATAAATTCCACCGGACTTCCTCCTACATGAATATATTTGCTGAACAAAAATGTATAATGACAGCAAGCATGAACACCTATCACACAAATTCAAGCCATGGACATTGAATTTAAAAGGAAAATCCAAGTAGCAACTCGAGCAGCCCACTGAATATCCAGCTCCGTCTCAGGAAAATCTTGCCTCACAAGTCTTGAGTCACAACTCACACATTGCACAAGCATAAACCAACCCATTCATTCACGCAAACACACAACACGTCTCTCCTATCTTCAAGGATCGACTATATGCAATCTATGACCGTGATTCTCATTGTCAATCATGAAAACGAACTTGAACGAAATCATTTGAATATGAACAACAAATATCTTATCAATGCAAGTCATGATTCTAGCTGAGACGACTTAGTGTCAAGAGCACTTGATATGCCGGTTAATCAGAATACCAACTCAACAGGGAATACAAACGACGAGTAGAGAGTGAGAAAGGCAAATCAAAGTCATGATCCAGGGTGAATTGGCAGCATTTTCCATTTTCTTTTTTATCCCATGTGTCATGGAAGTAATAGAAATGCTAGATAATTCAATAACTTGTGCTGACTACACATATGATCGCCTTACTTGTTAATCTTAAAAAATAATTATAAAAAAATTAGCCCGATTTCTGTCCGTTTCTTTTCTAGTTTTCCTTTTCTTTCTCGGAGTACAACACTCGATACGATAGTCTCTAGTGGCTATCTTCCCAAGATAGAACAAATTTTCTTTTCTATCCCGCACAAAATAATAAAAGGAATGGGAACCAGGTTATGTGTATAACCAACAAGGAAAAAAAGATATGAGAAGGAAAGGAAATTAACTTTTAATTCGGCATATCTTCAAGGATTATGGTTTGAAGTTTTTGATGCGGAATTTATTAGTGGTGCGTTTCTGGACCGATTGGACAAACAGAAGTCCAAATGGAAAGCGAAACGGTGATACGATTAGATGGTTTTTTTTCTATTATTTTAGTATTTTTTATGAGTTAATTTTAAGGGTCGTTTATGTAATTTTGCTATTTGATGCTTATTAACTTTCCTATTATGATTAGATTTCCTATTATGATTAGGTTTCCAATTCAGATTAGGTAACTTTCCTATTATGATTAGGTTTAACCCCTATAAAAGGGTGTTTAGGGTTTGTTTTGAAGAAAGAACATTATTATCATCAATATTGAATTTCGAGATTCTTCTCTCTAAGCAAGGTTTTGCTTGAATTATTCGCTGAACGCTGCGTCAGATGGTATCAAAGCCCATGGCGACTGGCGGAGGTCTTCGTGACGATGCTCAGGAGACTGGAGCCCCAACCCTTGGGGATGACGCGCTGCAACGTTTGGAGCAGCGTTTAATGGAACGCTTGGATCAACGATTCGATCAAAGTCTTCGTCGTTTCGAAGAACAATTTGACGAGTTAACAGAACGATTCGAAGGTCTCGGCATTGATGTGAACCGGAATCGGCGGAACGACAAAAGGCCGGGTGCAGATCTTGCTCGCGGTGATCCTGTTGATAGGCATGTTCCTGTCCGCAGGCAGAATAACCCTCTGTTTTCAGAGAGTTCGGAAGAAAAAGAAACTGAAAATTTTGATAGGAACGTGCTGATTATGATGGCAGAAATCGTCAAGGAGGACTTCAGAGAAGGCATGATCGGAGAGATGGACGACGACGCTATGACGATCGTGAAGGTAATGACTTTAAATTGAAAGTCGATATCCCTTATTTTAATGGTAGTCTGGGTATAGAAGAATTTCTGGATTGGCTTACTGATATAGATAGATTTTTCGATTATATGGAGACCCCTGGTGAGAAAATGGTGCGATTAGTAACATGTAGATTAAAGGGGTGTGCATCTGCATGGTGGGAGAGATTACAGAATAGGAGGGAACGAGAAGAGAAAGAGAGAGTTCGAACTTGGACTAGAATGAGGAGACTGTTGAAGCAGGAATTCCTTCCACCCGACTATGAGCAGATTATGCTCCAGCAGTACCAACGTTGCCAACAGGGCAATCGGACTGTGCATGAGTATACGGCCGAATTTATGAGATTGGCGAAGCGGAATAATTTATCAGAGACGGAGGGACAACAGGTGGCCACATATCTTGATGGTTTGAAACCCTTCATTCGAGATAAAATTGGAGTGCAGTTTCTGCGAAATTTAACTAAAGCCAAGAATATGGCGATGAAGGCAGCATTGATGCAGCAAGATAAAGGAAGAAGAGGCTACGAAAATTATCGAGGTAGCAGTTCGAGTAGTTCGGTAGAAAAGAGCAGTTTCAATAATCGCTTTAACGCAGGGCGAAATCAGGAGGATAAGGCGGTAGAAAAGCGCCCTATGAACGAGCCGAGGGATAAGGGAACGCGAGCACAGAAAACTGCGAACCCTAACCCTTATGCTAAACCAGCCGCGATAAAGTATTACAGGTGTAATCAGCCTGGGCACCGATCTAATGAATGCCCTCAGAGAAAGACCGTAAACGTAGCAGCGAGAGAAGAGGAGGAAGATGGATATTGCTGTACGCCGGATGGTGAGGACGATGATTTTGAAGATGAAGAAGAGAAGCAAGTAAACTGTATAGTGCGCAGGATGATGTTGGCCCCAAAACAGGAAGATGATTCACAGCGCCATCAGTTATTCCGAACCAGGTGCACCATTCTGGAAAAGATCTTTACTATGGTTATTGATAGTGGAAGTATGGAGAATATCATTGGGAAGGAGGCAGTAAAAAAGCTGGGGATACCCGTGGAGAAGTATCATAATCCTTATACGTTATGATGGATTAAATCTGGAGCGAAAAGCATTCAGGTAACTGAGCGATGTAAAATTCCATTCTCCATCGGTAAGTATCATGATGAGCTGTATTATGATGTAGTAGACATGGATATATGTCATGTGTTATTTGGGAGGCCGTGGCAATTTGATGTAGATGCTCAGCATTCGGGAAGAAGCAATCAGTATAACCTTGTGAATGGTGGAGTAAAGTATACGTTGTTGCCACTGAAGAACAAAGGAAAACAAGCTGCTGAAAATAATTTCCTTACCCTTACGAGAAAATTTGAAGCTGAGGTTAAGGAGGCCCGACAGATTCATGTGCTGGTCGTGAAACAAGCAATTGAGACTGAGGCTGAATTACAAGTGGAGGAGCAGCCTGAAGCAGTCAAGCCTTTATTGAAGGAATTTAGCAAAATGATGCCTGAAGAGATTCCAGATGGGTTGCCGCCTATGCGCGATATTCAACACCATATAGACTTAATTCCTGGTGCTAGTCTACCAAATTGACCGCACTACATGATGTGTCCAAAAGAGAGCGAGATTCTAAAAGAAAAGGTGGAGGAGTTGTTGCGAAAGTGACACATTCAAAATAGCATGAGCCCATGTGCTGTTCCGGCCTTGTTGACTCCTAAGAAAGATGGGAGTTGGCGGATGTGTGTAGATAGCAGGGTCATTAATAAAATAACCGTGGGTTACAAGTTTCCAATTCCGAGATTGGATGACATGCTGGATAGGTTGCACGGTGCTAAGTGGTTCTCGAAGCTGGATTTGAAGAATGGATACCATCAGATTCGGATTCGGCCTGGAGATGAGTGGAAGACAGCTTTCAAAACAAAGGAGGGGTTGTATGAATGGTTGGTGATGCATTTCAGACTTTCCAATGCTCCAAGCACTTTCATGAGGCTTATGAATCAGGTTCTGAAATCTTTTATTGGCAAATTTGTTGTAGTTTATTTTAATGATATCCTGATTTATAGTAAGACTGAGGAGGATCATCTGATGCATTTAAGGGAGGTGTTGACAGCCTTACAGATTAATAAGCTGTATATTAATCTTAAGAAGTGCAGTTTTTTAACTAATAAGCTGTTATTCTTGAGGTTTATTATTACTGCTGAAGAAATAGAGGTAGATAAGGCGAAGGTAAAAGCAATCAAAGAGTGGCCGACTCCTAAAACAGTTTCTGACGTTAGGAGTTTTCATGGGTTGGCTACTTTTTATCAGCGATTTATTAAGAATTTTAGTAATATCGCAGCCCCCAATTACTGAATGTATGAAGAAAGGCAAATTTCTATGGGGAGAGGAAGCTGAAAAAAGTTTTGCTATTTTGAAGGAGAAATTATATACTGCACCTGTTATTGCTTTACCTGATTTTGATAAACTGTTTGAAGTGGACTGTGATGCTAGTGGAGTTGGTATAGGAGCTGTTTTATCTCAAGAGCGCAGATCAATTTGCTATTTCAGTGAGAAGCTTAGCGAGGCGAGACAGAAGTGGAGCACTTATGACAAAGAATTTTATTCTGTTGTAAGGGTTTTGAAGACCTGGAAGCATTATCTGATTGGGAAAGAATTCGTCATTTATTCTGATCATGAAGCTTTGAAGTATCTGAATAGTCAGAAGAGGATTAACAAAGATATGCATGCGCGATGGTGTCAATTTTTGCAAAAATTTCCTTTCAGATTACAGCACAAGTCAGGTGTGCATAATATCGTAGCAGATGCATTGAGTAGGAGAGCTGGCTTGTTGATTACGTTGAGCCAGGAAATTCTAGGGTTCAAGCAGCTGAAAGACTGTTATGCAGATGATGATGACTTTGGAAAAATTTGGGAGTCATGTGCTGCTGGTCAACCTGTACAAGAATTTTATGTGCAGGATGGTTATCTGATGCGTGGCAATCAGCTTTGCCTTCCTCGGACATCATTACGAGAGAAGGTAATTCGCGATTTACATGATGGTGGATTAGCTGCACATCTAGGTCGTGATAAAACTATTGCTGCAGTCCGGGAGCGATTTTACTGGCCCCAGTTGCGTGGAGATGTCAGTAGGTACGTACAAAAGTGTTATGTTTGCCAGACTGCTAAGGGTCAATCTAAGAATACAGGTCTGTATATGCCTTTACTTGTTCCTAACAATATATGGGAAGATCTGTCCATGGATTTTGTGCGTGGTTTACCACGGACACAAAGAGGCGTGGATTCTGTTTTCGTTGTGGTTGACAGATTTTCCAAGATGGCGCACTTCATTTCTTGTAAGAAGACTTCTAATGCAGTAAGTGTGGCCAGATTATTCTTTAAGGAAGTGGTTCGTTTGCATGGTGTGCCCAAGTCTATTACCTCAGATAGGGATAGTAAATTTCTAGGGCATTTTTGGCGAGCTTTATGGAAACTGTTTGATTCATCTTTGAATTTCAGTAGCACTGCTCACTCGCAGACTGATGGGCAAACAGAGTGGTTAATAGAACTCTGGGAAACTTGATTCGAAACATTTGTGGAGATAAGCCGAAGCAATGGGATGTTGTTTTATCACAAGTAGAGTTTGCTTATAATAATGCAGTTCATAGTTCTATTGGCAGGTCGCCTTTTTCTGTTGTTTATACAAAGGCGCCTCAGCATACTCTGGATTTGGTACAGTTACCTAAGCAAGCGGATAAAAGTGTAGCAGCAGATCATATGGCTAAACAGATTGTGGAAGTGCATCATGAAGTCAAACAGAAGCTAGATGAAGCTAATCAGAAGTATAAAACTAGAGCAGATAAGCACAGGCGAAAGCAGGTGTTTACGGTAGGTGATCAAGTCATGGTTTTTCTTCGTAAAGAGCGATTACCAATTGGATCTTACAGTAAATTACAGCCAAAGAAGTATGGACCTTACGCTGTCAGCAAGAAGATCAACGATAATGCTTATGTTATAGACCTTCCACATAGCATGGGCATATCCAACACTTTTAATGTTGCTGATTTGTCACCGTTTCATGAGTCCACAGAGCCGTTATATCCAGATTCTGATTTTAACTCGAGGACGAGTTCTTTTTAAGTGGAGGAGAATAATGCGGAATTTATTAGTGGTGCGTTTTTAGACCGATTGGACAAACAGAAGTCCAAACGGAAAGCGAAATGGTGATACGATTAGATGGTTTTTTTCCTATTATTTTAGTATTTTTTATGAGTTAATTTTAAGGGTTGTTTTTGTAATTTTGCTATTTGATGCTTATTAACTTTCCTATTATGATTAGATTTCCTATTATGATTAGGTTTCCTATTGTAATTAGGTTTAACCCCTATAAAAGGGTGTTTAGGGTTTGTTTTGAAGAGAGAACATTATTATAATCAATATTGAATTTCGAGATTTTTCTCTCTAAGCAAGGTTTTGCTTGAATTATTCGCTGAACGCTGTGTCAGTTTTAATTTTATATTCAAATAAAACATATAGCCGTTAGAAAACTGTTATAAATAAATTGGTAATTAATGATGGAGAAGATGACCGTTATATAGCCATTATAAAATAATGAAGAGTTTATGAAGAATAAAAATCAAACGGTATAAAGCCGTTATAAATCCATTATAAAGTCATTAGAAAGTCGTTAGAAAGCTTGTTATATGGCCGTTGCAAAACCGTTACAAAGGATGGCTTCCATGGTGGTCATAACTATTATCAAAGCCGTTACTTTTTAATATTTCAAAACTACTGAAATATCCAACACCAATTAGGTTCCCGGTTCCGCGAAGCTAGAACTGGCCAACCAGCCCAAGACTGGTTCGGCTCCCAATTCCAAGGCTAGAATCACCGGTTCTACTCGAGAACCAATTCAACCAATCCGGTTCCTAGGTTGAACGGATTCTAAACCAATTTTGGGCCTCTTTTGGAAAAAAAAAAAAAAAGAACTTTGCAACCATTAAAACTTTAATCATGATCTTCAATATGAACAAATAACAATATAACTACTTGACCAACTAATATTTTTGCAGAGAAATGGTGCGATTATTACGTTCTATTATAAGAATTTCACCCAAAACATAAGATGGGGCACCGAAACAGTTCTTTAACCCTAGTTGTCCGGTCAACCAGTTCAAAAATTGGGGGTTCCGAAACAAACCGGTTTGGTTCACGGTTTTAAACTTTTGGAACCAGGTCACAAGGTTGACTCTTGGTTCTAGGACACGATATGACCCACTGTATAATCTATTGGTAAAAAATCAACCAGGAAGAATGATATTAGACTTTAAGGTGTGGATATACTGTCTTTAAGGAAGTATTTGCCCCCACAGCATTGCTAATGATTACCGACAAAAATCCTTTGAGATACAACAAAGTCTCATACGAGAATACTAGATATTTTGGTATTTTTCCAAGAACTCTCAAAAGAGAAACAATTGAAAACAATGACTGTATATTTTGAGAAAGGAAAATCGAGAAGTAAAGATATTGAGATGGAAACAAACAAATTTATAACAGTGTTTTAGAACAGATACAACCTTTCCTAAAATGTTGCATTTTGAAAGATACAACCTTAAAGGCTGTAAGACGCCTAATAACCATTAGAAAAAAAAATAACCGCCCATATTAAAAAATAATAATAATAAATGTTGAATAATCGTCAGCCAAAAATCGGGCAATTATTTGCTCACCTGCACACGGGTATTGTAGGGTCTAGTCCACTTAGCTCGTTCTCTTCAATTGTAATGTTAGAAGAATTCTACACTAATATATTGGCCCACACACTCCCTTCTTTTCTATGCGGAACAAGGCACCATTTTTCTGTTTGTTGTACAAACAAACACCAACATTATCAATCACCATTAAACGAGTGATGTAATGGTTTTTGGAATTGATCACAACTAAAACTAGACCAAAAATTTAGATCTTACCCAGTTAGAGTCGGTTCCCGACTTTTTGAACTGAGAATTGAATCAATTCCCTAAGGAATCGACGTGGAACCCAACGTTGACCTGGAAACCGGACAAACCTTTTATTTCTGTTGTTTTTTTTTAGTTTCATTTTTTTGTTTGAATCAAACATATTTATTTTCTTCTTGTTATGTAAGAAATTCCCATAAACCAAATTAATGGAAAATTAACTAATCAGTTCTAATTATATTATACATATGCCAATTCAATCCAAAACTTTTCAATTTTGCTAATTTAGTCTTAAATCTTTTAATAATTTTTCAATTATTTCCTTCCAGCCAAATTAAGTCAGGAAATTCTAACACGGCTGTATAGCCAGCACCTGCTATTCTACGTGGAATGACTAGCTTCTCTAGTGGACAATTTTAGCTAGACATCATTTTGCTTAAATTCTTAAAAAATTTCATATGTTTTTCTTTATTATTTTTTTTCTTTTTACTATTTATCTTCTTTCTCTCCACCCTTCTTTGTTCCATTGGACACATTACTCCTCATATAAAAATTTACACCAAACTTTGGGATCATCCTCGATGTTACCGCCGTCGCCATTAGCATTGCAACCACCATTGCCAGCGCTCGCATTTTCTTCTCCCAAATTTCGATTACTAGAGCCAAGAGAAGATTGCTCATAAAGTTGAACAAACACTCCAAGGCATTCTTCACCTAATCATACATCTCCAATTTTTTTACTATCATCATAACCCTATATATATGAAAAATTTATTGTAGAATCCCTCACAATTCTAATCATCATCATTATATTTACTTTTTTTCAAACTGCCACAACACTTCTCAAATTTCTCTTTCATTTTCATGCCCATAACTTTAAGTTTACGATCCAAATAGTTCATCACATCTTTGAAATGTTTGTACAAAAAGGCTATCTCATCAAATTAATCATTTGAAGTAATATACAAAGTCGCCAACATCCGATTGGTGGAATCACAAAACCTGTTCCTAAATTTGGAGAGTATAATGACATTTTCTCAATTTTCACTTTTAGGATTATCAAAGTGAAACCCATTTCAAAAACACAAGTCCTCTCCTTCCATCCTTTCAAAAGTTTTTATTGACTTTATGGCAGTGTATAATATGAATAAGTGGAGCTTCCTCTAGTGGTGAATCAAGACATGTCGGACCCTTGAAAGTGATCCTTTAATTTTCAATACAAGATTAAAATGTTTTAGCTCTCATGTCATGAGAGACTCTCTCACATACCTATCCATATTTTGAATACGTGCAATAGAATCATGTACCTTGATCAAGCCATCTCTTGCAATCAACTTTAACTTATGAGCCACGCACTTCACATGTAAAACACCATCTAAGATCAATAACCTATTCCTTGAAATATTTTTTTTCGGGATAAATGAACTATAAGTCCTAAAACTTGTCACGAAAGTGCAATTGAGTTCTAAAACTTTTAAAAAGTGCAATCAAGTCCTAAAACTTATCACGAAAGTGTAATCGAGTCCTGAAACTTTTAAAAAGTACAATCAAGTCCTAAAACTTGTCAAATTGATGCAATTATGTCCTTCAGTTAACACCATCAATTTATTTAATAAAAAATGCTGACATGGCATCTTTTAATTACTTTCTCTCTCCTTCGTGGCATTTTTTATTATTTTTTTCTTCAAATCTAATTTCCATTAGATTAAAAAATTTAATAAAAAAGCTAAAATTTTATTTCAAAAACAAAACCGAAAAAAAAAATGGTAGGGCCCGGCAAGGCCTCGCCAGTGGGCGTTGCCGCCACTACTGCCCATCGTCGGAGGAACCAGCGGAGGTCGCTGGCCCGAGGGGAGGCTGATCGGCCCTCGCCAGCCGCGAGCGAGGCGTCGCCGGCCCCGAGCGAGGGCGAGGGCTGGCGACCCTCGCTAGTCCCGAGCTAGGGCGCCCAAATCTAGGCGACGCCAGCCCCCCTGGGGCCGACAACCATCGCTCGCCCTAGGTGAGGCGTCGCCAGCATCAGGCGAGGGTTGGCGACCGTCCCTAGGTTCGACGAGGCTCGCCCAGAACTAAGTTGAGGGTACCCAGATATGGGCGACGCCGACCTTTGTCTGGGGCTGGCGAGCCTCACTTGCCCCGGGTGAGGTCGGCGACGCCTCGCCCCGGGCTGGCGAGGACCGACCAGCCTCGCCCAAGGCCAGCGACCACCACTGGCTCCTCCGGTGATGGGCGGCAGAGACAGCGCCCACCGGCGAGGCCCTGCCCTGCCCTGCCTTGCCATTTTTTTCTTTCTTTTCACTTTTGTTTTTTAAATAAAATTTTAGCTTTTTATTAAATTTTTTAGTCCAATGAAAATCAAATTTGAAGAAAAATAATAATAAAAAATGCCATGTAGGAGAGAGAAAGTAATTAAAAAATGACACGTCAGCATTTATATTAAATAAATTGATGGTGTTAACTGAATGACTTAATTGTATCAATTTGATAAGTTTTAGGACTTGATTGCACTTTTTAAAAGTTTAGGACTCGATTGCACTTTTTAAAAATTTTAGGACTCAGTTGCACTTTCGCAACAAGTTTTAGGACTTCTATTGCTCTTATCCCTTTTCTTTCAAAGCACTAATGGCAATATCATTTGAACTAACATTATCCAAGGTGATTGTGGACACATTTTTTTCTGTGCCCCACAAATAGATGCATTTTGTAAGAATTTTCTTTTGTCTCCTAAACCTTGTAAGTAGACATCATAGCAAAGTTGATGATTTTTTAATGCAACTTCAAGTTTGATAAACAACAATTTTATTCAATTTCCCTGTTCTTGTGACTAGCACTATCCATAATTCTTGATAACATGGAAGTTTGATCAAGATAGTTGTGGGCACATGCTTGCTCAAATGATCATAGTTGATGATCAACCTTTTCTTTGGTTGAGCATGTCAGCTTTCATGATTTTGTTACTGAGTTACAACCTCTCTTCAAACATATGTCACGATTTAGAGTGGCTAGAGGTCGCTTGAGGTTGTATTTTAGTGAAACAACTAATTTGAAGAATTACTTTGGTTTTGTGAATTCTAAGATTGCACTCACAACTAATAAATCGATAACCATTCTAAATAATGTCTCACTACACATTTTTTGGTTGAAAACTAAAAATTACATAGAAGAATCATCAACTTTGTGGTGATGTTTAGTCACAAGAGTGTGGAGATTGGTAAAAAAAACTTAAGTAAAGGAATCTACGGACTTGGAATAGAAAAAAAGGTGTCCACAATTACCATTGATAATGGTTGTTTGACTGATTTTGTCATTGGTTATTTGAAAGAAGAATTTTCATAGGGACAGGTTATCAATCTTAAATTGGGATGTTTTACAAATGCGGATCACGACATATATATTTAACTTGATTGTAAGAAATGGCTTGACCGAGGTATGTGACTCTATTTCACATACTTGAAATGTGGTTAGGTATTTGAGGGAATCTTCAAGGAGAGCTAGAACATTCTAATCTTTTATTAAGAGTTAAAGGATCACTTACAAGGGTTCAAATGTTGTCGCCACTAGATGGAACTCTACTTATCTCATGTTAGACACCGCCATAAACTTAAGAAAATATTTTGAAAGGATGGAAGAAAAGGATTTTTCTTTCTCAAATGAGCTTTACTTTTAACACTCTTGACAATGAAGATTGGGCAAATGCCATCATACTTTCCAACATTCTGAAAAGGTTTGGTGACACCACCAATCGGATGTCGAAGACTTCATATATTACTTCAAATGCTTATTTTGAGGGTATAGCTTTTCTGTATAAGTATTGGAAAGGTATGATGGATAATTATGATCCTAAGCTTAAAACAATGGGTACGAAAATGCAAAAGAAGCTTGACAAATACTATGGGAGTTTGAAAGTAAATACGATGGTGCTAATTGCGGTTGCATCGGATCCTAGCAAAAAGTTGAATTATGTGAGATATTGTCATAGCCAAAATTATGATAATAGTGAGAAAAGTGATGTGATGCATGGTAATGAGGAAAACGCCTTTGAGCGTTTATACAAATTTTATCAGCATTTTTCTCCTGGTTCCGGTAGCCAAAACTTGGGAGTTCAAAAAATGAGTGCTAGTGGAAATAGTTGCAATGCGGATGAGGAAGGCGGCAACATTGGAGATTGATCTCAAAGTTTGGTGGAAAAGCATTTTGAAGGAGGAGAAAAGTGTGTGCGATGGCAACTAAATATACAATGATATCATTGATGCCTCGAGATACTTTGGCTATTCTCTTATCTATCATTGTTTCAAAGTCAACTTTTAGTACATTGGTCATGCAATTCATGGCTTTCGAAGTTCTTTAACTCATAGAGTAGTGGAAGCTTGGCTTTGCATTCAAGATTGGTTAAGAGTCGTTCCCGTGCCAATTAATATTGAATAGTGCCTCGAGAATGCGAAAAAGTATGAATTGGTTAAGCAGTGTATATTTCTTTTTGTCTTGCAATTCTTTGTAGATCTATATTTAAAATCTTTTGTTTTTTTGTTAGATATGGATTGTCTTACCAAGATTATTAGTAGGAGTGATTGGTTCTCAATCCGGTCCCATCCAGGAATCAGGAACTGAATCAATAGAACTGGTTCCCCGTTTCTGGAACCCGACCGGTTCCTCATTTCCGGTCCGATTCCTGGGCAATTCAATGGGACCGGTGAAAGATTACGATGATGCACCAAATTTCAAGAACCAAGTTACATTTCATTTGAATGTTTCCCTCCTTCAAAAGCAAGCCTTTGCTGTAAACATCAATGCCATGCAAAATTCTCAGACAAGCTATATTATGGATATCACTCAAATAAACAACATTAAAAAAAATTGCACTAAATCGATTGTTTGTTAAGTTTTGGAATTCAAGTACGTGCCGTACATCCGTACGATAGTGCTGTCACTGCTAGCATCCTTATGTCTTGATATTCACTCATTCATCACTTGCACGACTTTTGATGTCTGTGATACTGATAATGATTATGTAAAACTCTTCTTTTTTAAAAAATTAAGTATGGGTAGAAAGGAGAAACCAACATCAGCAATCCTCTAGCCATTACCAAAAGAGTACCACCAAGTGATCAGAATGTTCAAAATTTGAGAAATAGCTTGCTTATTTTAAAGAGCTCTTCACTATTGCACTATCAATGCTAGTTACAGTGAAGCGAAGTCATCACTATGCGCAAGCCAAACCAACAACATTGAGACCATCATTTTCATTTTGGCAGTTGATGTCAAGTAATTTTGACAATCAAGTCTATTCAAGAAAATTTGTCGTCGGTTCAATTTCAGAAAAATTTCAATTACTATATGCATTGTATATGAGTGTTCTTGACGGAGATCCTTTATACCCATCCTTGTACATTGTAAGCCGGGTCAATCATCCGGATTGTTAATCTATGTGTAAGTTATCTAGTTTTTTGAGGAATACACTTTTAGGATACACAAGAATACAAAAAATTATAGACAGCAAATACTTGAATTTTTTCAAATGGATTTCTTGAGAAAATGGTGCGGAAAGAAGAATGCATCGTTGAGGATAAAAACAAGTAATTCGAACAATCACTTGGCACATATTATAAATAGCAATTCTCGAGAGGATACTCCAAACGATATAATTTTTTAGAATGTAGTTAATTACTTGTCACCATTAACAGTCACAAACCGACATCTTAACATATTCGTTCAATATCTCATTCACATTTATATGTGTCAACACACGTGAAAGATGACAGCAAGACATATATGACGTCGAGACTGACAAATTCGACATAAAAATACATGTGTCGATATGTATGCATTTTCGCGAAGAGTTGATTTGAATTAGGGTTACCAGTTTGAGATTTTTTGTGAGATGAAGATTAGTTTGGAAGTAAATGGATCATAGGATATCCTTTGGGATTTTGTGTATAACGAAGATTTTTTTAGGGTAAATGTGTCACTGGGATAACAATTCAAGATGTTAAAATATATCACTCCAAAATCATTTGAAAAGTCAGAAAATTATATTTGAAAAAATAAAACCCATTTAAAAATGGGTTAATACCTTTAAAAATCTTGATCTAGTACTTATAACACATTTACCCCCAAACTAATTTTCATGTTAAAAAAAAAAACACGCAAGCTAGTACCAATTACCCAAATTTACCTTCCATTAGCATTCCTTCCAATATCCCATTCAAAAGGAATGTGTGTCAACACATATGGCAAATGACTGCAAAATTGGTCTGATGTGGAGAATGACAATTCAACATGGAAAATCCTCGAGTGTTAACACGTATGCATTTTAACAGATGGTAGATTTGGATTAAGGGTACCAATTTGGGATTTTTAGTTTAAGGCAAATGTATCATGAAAGTACCAGTTTGGAATTTTTTATGGTTTGACCCTTTTAAAAAAATAATTAAAATGCAAATATTTCATACCTTAGAACTCCAACCACAACGGAATCCATAGATTTTCAAAACAGATGGGAGCTAATTGTAATCTTTGCAAGAATTCATTGTTTAACATAGTAATTGGCATATAGTGAGCTAAGCTAGGCCCAAGTTTTAGCCCAACTAGAAAGATGGGCCTGCTTAGGAACCGAGGCTGTCCATCACCCATGCATTTGCCCTCTTTCTTGGGTCACGAGGTCCAATGGTCCATGCATGATCAATTTCAGTTTAAAGCTCTGTTTGAACTGTATCTCGTCATCCTCATCCAGTGGCAAAAGTTTTAGAATTTGTCACCATGATTAACTTCTTATTGGGAATTATCACCACTTATATCTCGGATGCCGCTACGAAAATTAATATTCCTAATTCCGCTTAGAGTTGGTAAAGAGGTAGTTAGTCTCATCGACTTCAGGGATTCGAACTTTTGATTTCATGATAATAGGAAACAAAAATTTTTCCTTAAAGGGTCACTAGACTAGTGAGATTCTTGAAAGAGTGGATAGCTAGTATCATTGTTCATAGTGGACTAGCACTTACCTTTCCATATAATGAAATGGGTCGGCAATCTAGTCTTTAAATCAAATTATTGTAGTTTTGTAAGAGTTAATACCATTATTCATGATCATCCGTTCCCTCCAATTCACATCTACTTATTATAGCCAAAATATAGGTGTACTCAAAACTTAGCCATGATATCTCACAAACTATTTTTGCAAGATACCATTGCCCATGGTGGCTCAACAGTTGAAGGGTCACACTGTCTTTTATGAAGTTAAAAGTTCAAGTTACATCGTGAGCGAAGCTCTGACTAGCTTGTACCATAGCCTGCTAATACCAATATTCAAGATCATTTGTTCCCTCCAATTCACATCTACTTATTATAGCCAAAAAATAGATTTACTCAAAATTTAGCCATGATATCTCACAAACTAATTCTGCAAGTTACCGTTGACCGTGGTAGCCCAAGGGTAGAAGGGTCATACTGTCTTCGATGAGGTTATAAAGCTCCAACCAGCTTGTGCCATAGCCAATGAATACCATTATTCATGATCATCTATTCTCTACAATTCACATCTACTTATTATAGTCAATATATAGGTATACTCAAAATTAGCCATGATATCTCAAAAACTAATTTTGCAAGTTACCATTGACCGTGATAGCCCAAGGGTAGAAGGATCACATTGTCTTCCATGAGGTTATAAGTTTGAGTTACATCGTCAGCGAAGCTCTGACCAACTTGTGCTATGACCGAAACCGAACATTTCGTAATGGACGTGAGATTCTTATGGTAATATCGAGAATTGATAGTTGCGCTTTGGTCCTCTCTCCCAGCCCTTTTAGATAAACATAACTTTGCAGGTTTTTATACTCCCTTAAATGTAAGGTTATCAGGAGTGTTCGCTCTCTCTCTTATTGCACACACGCATAGGTGTGTGTCATTTTAATAGTTCCTTACAAACCCTAGGGAAGATCTCACTCTGATTAATGTCAAACCCCTAGTTATATTCTCCCCCATGAAGTCCAAACAACACTCTTGTCTTCTACTCCGAAAACTAGCTGTCCAAAAGAGGATGAGAAGTTGAGCTCCAATATGGACGCTTGACCTCGCAGTCGCACACAACATAGGGATGTCCAAAAGACAAATAAAAAGCCAACCCGATCTATCTGTTCATGTCCTCGAGGGCGCAAGCTTTTGGTGTATAATAGTTGACTTATGGTCTCTTCTGTCTGTTTTCCATGAACTCCCCTCATCGAACTTAGACATGCCAATGTGTCTTGTGCCTCTTTTTCCTCCCTCCTTTATCTTCTTTTTCTTCAACAACACTTATCAGCATCTCTCTCTTTTGCTGTCAAGAACGACATGCCGATGCGTCGTTCGTCCCTTTCTTCTACTCCTCCCTTTTTTTCTTGTTTAACATTAATCTGCTTGCGCCTTCAACATGCACCGCCTTTTGACTTTGGAGGCGAGATCTTGATAATGGAGATTTCCCATGCTCGGAGAAAGTGGGAACAAAGTGATCTCCCAGACCCAACAAATCATGACACGTTAATGGGTGTCTTTTGATTCCTTTGAAAAGAAAAACCCCATCTCTGAGGTTAAAACGAAAAGGAAATAAAGAAGGGTCTGATGATTGCGTTTGGTTTTGGTCTGGTTCAGCTAATGGGACTTGAGCCTCGCTTGTGTTATTAGAGGGATTTTCTTCCCTTTTTCCTCCGACTTTTCTGGTCAAAAATTTCCTCCGTTGTATCTTTTCATCCCTCCCCTCGAAAGATTGAGCGAGATTTGTGGCCAAAATCTCTCTGGCCGACCCATCGTAAGATGCACTTGAAAAAGCAGAATTCTCTCCTTTTCCTTGGGCTTGCAAACTTGCAAAAGCAGATGTAGCTGCTCCAATGAGTTTGGCATGTAAGAGAACTTAATATAAATGATTATATCGAGGAGTGCTTTGAGAAACTCGTTTTCGTCAGAGCTTTACTAGCATAATAGTTTTTTGGGTTACTGCGAGAGTAACAGCATATTGTGAGTCACAAATTCTTGAAGAGTAGACCCCATAACAATTTCTAATCATTTCTTATTTATTTTTTTACCCAAAATAAGCTGTTAATCTTGTAGTAGATTAAGGACAGTCACATATTCATTTCTCTTCCCGTTATGTGTAATTAACTAGAGAGGTTTCAGTTTTCGATATATTGTTGATGCACACCACGAGAAAATTTGATGTTTTGAAACCTGTAATATTTCCTTATTTGATTGTTGAGTAAGTCGTCTCAACATATTCGCTGAAAAAAAATTATTATTGAAATATAATAATTCGATCACAAAGGATTCCGTGGAGCATACATTTATTACATCAAACCATCAACCGAAAAAACTTACCAATTAATGCGAAAATTGTTCAAAAAGTCCTATATTTATTGTACGGTGGCTAATTCATTTCTAAGCATTTCAATTTGGTCAATTTAGTTATCATCCTTTTTACGATTATCCAATGTAGTTTTTTTCCGGCCAATTTTGGCAGAGATCCCTAACATGGCGGTTCAATTAGCGCTGCATGTCTTACGTGGCACGGGTAGCATTTCTTTATGTCTTTTCTCTCTTTTTTCCACTGTTCATCTTCCCGGGAGGGGGGATCATAGTGGAAAAAAGAAAGAGAAAAAAATAAAATACAAAATTATACAAAAATTCAAAAAAAAAATAAAAATACAAAATTTGTCCATATCAGTGCGGGCCGTGCCACGTAGGACGGCCACAACTAGCGTCCACATCAGCAATTTCTGACCAAAATTGATTGAAATTACTACATTGAAAAATCGTCAAAAGGCTTAGAACTAAATTGGCCAAACTGAAAAGTTTATGACTGAATTGGCCATCGTACAATAGGTTTATGACTTTTTGGACAATTATCATCCAATAAGTACGTCGGATTGACTTTATGGTTCCAAGAATCAATTAGTGTTCCTAATTTATTTGAACGACATAAATAATCTTGTATCTAAGATACACACTTTATTTTCACTTACATTTTTCCCTCTACATCTCGCAAACTAGAAAGTGCCTAGCTGGGTTTGTTTTAGTCTAGCTACTACATTCTCACTACAACTCTACTATCACATCCACAATTATCCTTCCTAAGTTTTCCAACTTTTTCTATCTAGCTGAGAAAATCCCAACCCTCAATCTGACAATCTGATCAAACGAATTGAGTGAAATTTGGACGAAAATGCCAAAATCCCTCAAAGGTGGTGCCAATTTCTCGATGTTGACTCTAGAGTGGATTTTGTCTCAATGAACCCTCATGGAAAAGCGCACGTGAGCGGCATGAGGACTTGAAATTTTCTAGCCAAAATGCCCTTGGGAAAGGCGAGAAAAGCCACACGCGATGAGCACATGGTCGTGAACCTACCTTAAATTATACCAACAGTGAGATTAGGGAGCTCATTGGAATTGAGTCGTCGCATTAAGGGGTATTTTGAAACAAAATCCATTCGATGGGAAACTTTAAGAAATCAACGCCACTTCAGGGGAATTTTTGGAATTTTCCCACGACAATAATAATATCATACAAGACGCAATGCGTTGACCTTCCGTGATATAACCTATCAATATACACATTTTTTCTTGTTAGTGCAATAGTAAGATTGGTATCTAGGTATCAGGCATTCCATTGAATCCATCTCCTTTAATCTAGTTCACAAAGGCACGCTGCACCATAGCCTAAGAACTCACGATTAAATACTTTCTTGTATGTTCTTCTCAAGTTCTAGTAATTTGACTACTTAATTGAGTTGAACTAAGGTTGAATAAATCTTACTTGAGTAGCCTATGAGCTTGATCGACTGATGAAGCTTCATGAATATAATGAAAAGCAAAGTTTCTTAAAACATATCTTTAAGCATTCAAAATACGAAACAAACTAGAGTTCTGGTTCGATTTCAACTGAAACTTCCCTTGTAATCGATCGATTCAAGCTCCGATCGAGTAGCGAGTCGTGTATAGGAGCCGGGTGGAGCTCGAGCATTGAAATGTATGGGACCCGACTCGTCCCTACGAATAAGCGAGACGATGAGAATTGCAAACTCAAAACAAAAACATAGGTAGTACCCGGTTATTACAGGGCCCCAGTTTGAGAGCCACCTTTTAAGCCACGGTGAAAGCCAACGAGATTAGACAGGAGTTTAACGCGGAGGCTGTTTTTTAACCAGGTGCTCGCTTTATTCCTCTTACTTCATGTTTCACCCAACATGCATGGCCCATTGCTTCAGTAAAGAATCAAATTATCACTGGACTTCTGGTGCACTTATCGTCCAATTTGCTCTCGCAGATTGAACAGGGAAAGATGCCAAAGGGACGGACGAGGCAAAAAATGGGCAGTGTCGCTTTCTCGTACAGGGCTTTATTCTGAGACAAACTGCATAAACCAGGTGGGAATGATCCGACAATTTTCTTTTAAGTACTCATCAAACACACATAAGATGACAAAAACCTCAATTCACTGATTATTGAAGCCACGCCCGACTTCACCAGTCATCCCACCACACCATGCTTCTCTGCTCTGGTTCTGCTTCTGGAGTAAGACAAAGCTCACCAGAGAGAGACAGAGCCAAACCAATCTTGTCTCCAACACAAAGAGCACGTAACATCCTGAATACATCCGAACTTATATTCTTCATGTCTACCCCTTTTCTGGTAAAGCATGACAAGGCGGGTGTGGAGATAGTTCACCAACAATCACTCCACAAGAAGATATCAAAGCATGAATAGTAAATTCAAGAGAGAAGACTAAAAATTTTGATTATTCAACTGAAAGAAGCATGCTGATCACAGGAATAGAAAAGCAACAATCTTTAGGGTGCTTTCTTGTTTCTCTTCCTTTACCTTAAACCAACCACCAAGAACAAGACATAGAGCTCAGGCATGTGTTGTTGGAGGGTGAGGTTTACACAACAAATGAAGCAAAAATTTAACACCACTAACCAAAAAAGGAACGCCTTATGGAGAGACCATCTTTTCGTTTTCCCCAGCTCAATTCAGTACAATCTCAGAACGCTTCTTGCAATGGATTGGGCCTGATTAGCCCTGCTCTTCCCGGATCCGCTCCTCCGGCTACCCCGCATCGGAGTCAAGTAAAACCTCAACAGCCCGTTATCGAGGTTGTTGGGCGAGTACCTAGCGCTGCGATTCCGCTCCAGGACGAACTCGTCCCGCTTCTTCTTGCCGTTCTGTCCGTTCGTCTCGAACACGCTCTTTCTGATGCTCCCGAAAGATCCGCCAACAAGATGGTTGTAGGACGAGTTCCTGCAGCTCACACTGCTATTGCTCCTAAACACCTTCCGATTGAAGCCGCCCCGTAAGTCCCCGTTATGCTCGCCTCGCAGCTCCGGCCACGACTCGGAGAACGACCTCTCGACCCCGTTCGATCTGCTGTACCTATCGTCGTTCTCATCCTTGTTCCCTCCTCTCCTATGTATAAACCCCCAAATGCTCCAACCCTTGCCCCATCTCCTCGATTTCTTCAACCCCTTTGGGTCGCCATTGTTCACACTGGCCGCATTGTCCCTAAATGCAAGATCGAACATGTCCGAGCAATCGTCTCTCAGCGAGTTCGAATTGGAGATTGACTCCCTCGACTCTCGATCCCCGACAATCGGTTTGCTCCCTTGGAAGTAATCAGCAGTAGCAGGGGAGACTTTCGCATTCTTACCAGACTTCAATTCATCGATCTCCGCCACCACTGCGGCCGCCGTCTTCCTGATGGAATTCGACCGGTCGAGGCTCTTTCTCCTCCGAGAAGACGAGTCCAAGTAGTAATCGCGGGTTTGTGCCGATCCACCAGGGAGGGACGCCTCCTCATTGATGCAATTCATTGGCTCCTCCACCGGAATCTGGGTATCGGTCCTCGAGACGTGAACTGGAGAGTCCTCCACGACGGATACCATCGTGGGCATCCGCGGGAACGACCTCCCAATCAAGTGCCCATCCCATGAGGCCCTCGGCTCGTCGAATGAGTATCTCGGGTCGTCGAAGGACATCCGCGCGGCGTCAAAGGAAATCCGGGCGGCGTCGAGCGAGAACCTGGGGTCGGTGTCGCAGGATCTCCGGCCGAACCCATAATCGGCGATCTCGGACTGGGTTTCTCGGAATTGGCGGCCGATGGGCTTCTCCACGGGCAATGTGGCGGAGCCACTTCCATTGTCTCGCTTCTTCATCTTCTGCTTCCGCCTCCAATTCTGCCATTTCTTGCTGAAGACCGAAGCAGCAGACCAGAAGCTACCCGCAATCTCCTTGAAGTCTCTCCCGGAAGATTTCTTAGCTTGAGAATCGAGATCTATGTGATCTTTCATCGTCTTCACCTCTTCTTCCGGCACTACTTCGAGCTCTGGCTCAGCTATTTCTTCAATTTCTACTTCTTCCTCCTCTTCTTCTTCTTCTTCTTCAACAATCTCCTGCACTCTGTTTTCGACAACAACAGGTGCTGCTACATTGGGCTCTTCCCAAGCCCTAATCTCGTCGTCTTCCTCTTCCTCTTCGTCCTTCTGCACGGTGTATTCCTTGCTCTGCTGATAATCGCTTCCCGCTTCCGCGTCCTCTTCTTTGGACTCGAGAACCGGACCCCGAACCACGCCCGCCGATCCCAGGCTCTTGGCCTGGACGCCCTCGGAGTTGCTGCTCCGGGTGGAGTCCCGCTTCGACGACGGGTTCCGCTCGTCGTCGAGGCTGAACAGCGACCAGAGCGTGTTCCGCACCCTGACGTCGCAGGACTTCCTCTGCGGCTCGAAAATGCCGGAGAAGAAACCCTCGTTCTTGGACGCCGAGAACGACTTCGTGCGCCGGAGCTCCGGCAGGAAGGCCGAGGCGGACGCCGCCGGGGCCGGGGGCTTGGAGGAGTTGGAGGAGCTGGAGCCGGGCTTGAAGATGGCCTTAAGGGCCGAGGCGGCGGCGGAGGAGGAGGAAGGGGGCTTGCGGGAGGAGGAGGAGGAGGAGGAGGCGGCCGGGGCCGGGCCGGGGGCGGGGGCGGCGGGGGCGGAGGAGGAGGAGGGGTCCAGGACGGCGAGGCGCTCGCAGAGGCATAAGGGGCAGAAGCCGGTGAAGCGCTCGTCGGGGTGGCGGTCGCAGGAGGTGGAGGAGCGCGGCGGCTGCGGGGGCTGCGGCGGCTGGAGCTGTGGCGGCAGTGGAGGCTCCGTCGTGGGATTCATAACCGGCGGTGGTGCTTGGTCCCCGCTCCACCGCAGCTCATGTTCAAGCTCCTTTCTTTGGGGGGTTTTTCCCGGAAGAGCACCCAGACGCCACAAGAGAGAGAGAAAGCGAGCGAGAGAGAGATAGAGAGAGAGAGAGACGCAGAGAAGGAGGAGGAAGGAGGGGGGTTTTAGCTTTTTAGAGAGAGAGAGAGAGGGGGGGAGAGGGAGACAGTGCGGGCGTGTGAACTGTTCGGGGCTCCAACGGACAGTGCGGAGGAGGAGGAGGAGGAGGAGGAGAAAGAGAAAGCGAATTGTCCAAATAATGATAGAGATGCAACGGGTTTAATTAAAAGACAGAGAGAGGATTAAGCCCCTCTTTCTTTTCCATTTTTATTGCATCTCTCGTCCTAATTTTACAGCTCAAATCAATGAACCTGACCTAATGCTTGCTAATCTTCCTAATCAGGCTCCGTTTGTTTCCCGGAAAAAAATCGATGATTTGAAAAAAATTATTTTCTCGCAAAAATAATCGCTCGTGCCATTTTATAAAAATGAACGAACGAAAAATGCATTCATCGTTTCGCGGAAATGTCCAGATGTAAATTGTTATCGATGAAGAAAACATTTTCCATTTCTAATTATTTTGAGCGATACAGGCGATCATTCTCTGAAAAATGTTCTCCAAATCATTCATTTTCCACGAAAGAAAACGGATCTTTAGCGTGCATTAGATATAAACTCAGGTCACTCGATGTATGATGTTATTGATTGGAGCATGGAATTTCCATACCAGCTCATCAATTTACCACTCTCCAAGTCATTTTCCAAAAATGAGATTTGCTTAAACTATGATATCTGCGCTCCGTATTTCTCGTTCCCAATTCCAATACTTGAACTCGTAACGTTGCACAAATCATCTTAAGGAAAAAAAACATAATTAAAATCGAATACTTAATATTTTAGCATAAAATACAACTTTATTTTAGCATAAAATACAACTTTATTTTAATGTATCATTAGCTGTAAAAGGTACACGTAAAGTTAAATTACGAAAGGATAGAGCAAGTATTTGCGTATCATACGCCATACATATTATTATTATTATACAATCTCTTAAATACATATAACCGATATAAGCTTTTGCCTTTTAACTAATATAAGGTAATCTTAATTAAGATTATCTCATCATTCTAAAAAAAATTTCCTAATACAAATTAGTTAAGATTAAATAGTATAATTATGAAGAGAGAGAGAAGAATAATGCGGCACTAATAAATGTGTACATACATGTTTTACCATTTTCATGGAGAAAGCACCAAAAGCTTTTCTTAGGCGGCACACTTGAAATGGCACTTTGAAAAGATTTTCGCGTAATATATTTATACATACGTAACAATAAATGACATATCAGATGGCAACGGAGTTTGCTCCTCTCGTCGTGATCATAGGTGGAGCGCTTGATAAGCAATAAGACAGATCGGGTTGACGAGGGAAACTGCACCCTTAAGATCGCCCGGAGAGGCGGGCTTATCGAGGAGCACGGAAGCCGTCCTAGACACCAATCATCTAGGGGTGTGCATAGTTCCAGAGTAGAATATGGAACTTGAGAATTTGGGCGGTGAGAATCTATAGGTTCTAGATTTCAAGGTATGTGAAGTAGATTTTAAGTTCCAAAAATTGGAGAACCCGTGGAGGAACCTTAAACCTTAAACAAGTTTTTTGTGTTTTTTCTTTATCTATGTCTTCGCGTGATTATGCGATGTTCGTGGCGTTAGATAATGAAGCGTATAACCTAGAACCACCAATCCGAGCTTTTATTTTATTAATTGTTAATGTTTCGTATTCTTTATGTATCTAAATATAATTTGTGCTTAGTGAATCGTAACAGCAAGTTGTGATCATTAAAGGTGATGATTCACCGTAATTATTTAAATAATAATACAGGTGGAACCTGGATAAGCCCTCGAACCAACCCCTGCCCTGTTACAAGGTTTCAAAAAAAAATGAGGAACGTATTTCCATGTGTAGGTTCCAAGTTCTAGGTGAAATCTATACGGAATTCGGAACCGCTCACCTCTACAATCAACCGTTGTATCGAGAGGAGGAATCATCGTATGCATGTATTTTCACTTTTATTTTTTAGAAAAAGAAAATCGTCAAATGATACTCTTTTTCATTTTTGTCGCTAAAAATCATCGAGTGATTCTATGATTTATTAAAAGTGGGACTTAAATGAAGAGAGAGACTCTCTGTCTCTCTCTTTCTCTCTCTCTCTCTGTATCGGTGGGTGCCATTGAGAGTTCATTTTCTCCGGGGAGCTTTTTCCTCCGCTCCTCGGGCCGCCCGCTGGGTGCGAAATCCCACTTCTGCCCCTACCGTTCCCCCCCCCCCTCCCTCCTTTCCCGGAGGTCAGTCGTGTCAGCCTTCCTAGGCCTCCTCGTAGGGGGTGGGGGGCCCTTGTTTGGAACCGGGGTTCACTCTATCCTCTCTCCGGATTAGGATGCTCTCCGCCCGGATTTAGATACCTCGTCCTGCTATAGCCAGGAGTCAACGAGGGCAGGGTCTCTTATTATGTGGTAAGGTTTGGTAAGTTGGCATAGATGCAAAAGGCGGAGAGATAGAGAGAGAGAGAGAGGGAGTGTTATTCCTCAAGTCCCGTTTTGATATCCGCTACTTCTTTTCTTTTTTTATCTTTTCAATTGTTATCCTTTTTCTTATTCTCTTTTTTCCTCTTTTTATTATCTATTTTTCTTTCCCAATGTGACATTTGGCGGGTGCCGCATCAGCGCCGCGTTTTTCAAGAACATAAATAAATAAATAAAAACAGTTATGCCGGCATTTTCTGCTCGCCAAATTGGACGGAGCTTAAGGAGGAGCTTGATTGTAACCAATTTGACCGGTTTTAGAATCCAATTGCTAGGGGATCGATTCTCGAGTGGGTCGATTTCCATCCTGGAACCGGTAACCGGACTAGAAGGGCCGGTTCCCAGTTTGTGGAATCGGGAACCGGCCCACTTGGTCCTAGAACGGACCGACCGGTCCAATCCAGTTCGCAATTGGGTCCAAGAACCAACGGTGCTATCTTTCTTCTTCTTCTTCTTTTCCTATTCCCTACACTACAAGTATTGTTGCATAATCTTAACTCTCATTCTTTGGTGCTTTGGATCTCTAATCAATGGAAATCTTGGTGGAAAGACGCTAAAAGGTGTGATAAAATATGATCAAGTATCATTAACTTGCTAATAAAAAAAAGTAGTATCGATCTGGTCCGAGTGGTTTGGTCCACTGGAAATGGGAACAGGACCGACAATGCCCAGAACTGGCTGATACAGTCTGGTTCCAATGCTCATCCCTAATTGCACTTTTCAAAAGTTTTAGAACTCGATTACACTTTCGTGACTGATTTGAAGACTTTTGGTGCATGTATCCTTGATTTTAATGGAACTGCTTTTGTGAAAGATTGTCGTTTTAAGAGGGTGAACAACATTAAAAACAGAATTGTAATTCATCCGGAAGAATGATGGAGTAAGCAAAGTCGATTGGAGAGCATGAACGTTGATTTGAACGTAGTTTTATGCGACAATTTAGAGTCAATTTACTTGTCCATCACAAATAACATGATCATAGTGCATTTTTTTTCAATATATTTGAAAATGTAATAATAAGAATGAGAGATGTTAAACTTTTCATTATCATAATGAAATTATCCAGCATTGAAGTATTGACTTTCAAACAACTTGAATTCCATAGTCGGTAAGATAGGAAATAGAAGTAGCCAGCGTCGCGTGTATCCAAGAAAGTGACATTCAAAACATTAAGTAAAATCATCTCGTCACATAGTATTTGAATCAACGTGATATTTGTTCATGTAGTCCCTAAACTTCCGTTCAATCTATTCCTTAAACTTAAAAAAAAACATATCACATTCCATATAGTCCTTCCGTTAAATATTATAAGAATTTTTACTAAGTAACTATAATCCATGCTAACTTGACCTTAGATATGTAATGTTGGCATCCACGGAGCTTACATGTGGCTCCCACGTCGCGAGCGCTCGTACATATATCTTTCATTATATTGACCCAGAAAGAAAGATAAAAACAAAAGATTTACGGACTTGAAATAACGACACGGGAATCCGCGTCATTATTCTGACCCGATAAACGATTACGTTACGGTCCATATCCGAAGAAGCACGCGATACACTTAACGGTAGGACCACATTGATGGGACGTTCGAAAGTTTGGAGATTAAATTAAGAAGCTCGAAATTCGGGAATCACATCGAACATCGAAGAAAAAAGCAAATAATAATGTGCGGAGAACCACGAAAGTCGAGTGAACGACAAGTTTCTATGAGGTGGGACTAGCCTGGAAGTTTCACCTATATAGATCAGACAATATTGCAAGATCGAACGTGTCCCTTGGGGCATCGAAACCAACCCGATGGACACATTTGGGTCGACAAGAAGAGAAAGGAAAAAGAAAAAGAGAGAGCCCCTCACATTGAAATGTTTCCCCCCTTTTTTTGACCTTTCCTCTTTTTCAGTATATTTTCTTGGGTTTTTTTTTTTGTGTTTTTTTTGTTTTTTGGGGAGGGGGGTTGGTGGTGATCTTGGGAGGGGTTTTCGATTTTCAAAGATTCCTGGCAAGAGGAAAAAGCGAAAAAGCAAAAGTCACGCCATCGACTGGGGGGCTGTGTGTGTGTTGTCTTTGCCGGGTGCTGCTTCTCTCTCTCTCTCAGTCACACTTCGCTTTCCTTTCTCTGTTCCTTTCTCTGTTCCTTTCTCCCTCCTCTCTCTCACTCTCTCTTCTCCCTACGCTTTTTCTTTTTCCTGTTCGTGGGCTTTCCTTTTGTTTTCAGGCTCTCCCTTTTTCTTCCCACATCGCAAAGCCAACACCAAAAAAAAAAAGGAAAAAAAACGAAAACCCCCCAAAAAAAAAATAAAGAGATAGGAAAAATTAGGGGGAAAAAAGAAGAGAGGACAGAAAGATATAAAGAGGGATCATTTTTCCCCCACCTGGACTTGTTTTTGCATCAACAATCGAGTATGAGGGCATGGCCCAAGTCGTGTTTCCATAGTGGGTGCACATTTAGCTCCGGTGACCAAAAATGGAAAACCATGCCATTGGAATTATATATATATTGAAATAGGGGGGGCTATTTTCGAGTTTATTTGTCGTTTGCCGAGACATAAATTGGACGGGATAATTGCTCAAAAAATTTATCCGAACTTTGGCACGGCTGCGCAATAACTTTCGGGTTTTTGAAAAACTGGCGTATCAGTTTGTGAGCTCTCTCTAAATTTATGTAGGACTCGAGGTGTCGCGAATACGGTATCTCCAACATCTCCTTATTTTCAAGGAGTAAACTAGATTAAACTAGGACTCTGTTTGTTTCTTGAAAAATGAATGATTTGCAAAATATTTTATTAGAATTGATCGCCTGAAATAATTAGTTAATGAAAATTATTTTCATAATCGACAATAATATATGTCTAAACATTTTTATGGACAATAAAAATATTTTTTATTTAATCAATTTTATAAGTGATACAAGCGATCATTTTTAAGAAAATATTTTGAAATCGTTCATCTTTAGGAGTCTCATTATTCATCTTATTTTCCTGACCAATTTTCTATTCATCTTTGAGTTTGAGCACGCACGCATACTCTACATATAATGTTCGAGATATACATTCGTACACATACGCAAATAATTTAATTTTATCAATACAGTCAACAAAAATACTGAACTTGTCCTTAAATTGTGGCTACGGGCTACTTACCCTAACTATTTCAAAATTACTCTTTTTAAATTAAATATCACTCCATAGAATTCTCTCTTTACAAGAATTCTGTTTGGTGGGGCTTTTCTGAATAGTTTTTGTCCATTTTCTTATTAGCTATAGAAATTGCAAAATAATATTTTCCGAAAATTATATGCAAATTCTGGGTGACTACACTACATGATGACTTGGAAAAGGATGAAATTGGAGGCCACGATCGAAACGAAATACAGAATTTTACTTATTTGACCGATGATTTTTAAAGCATGGTCTGGATTTGAAAAATAATTGAAGCCTAAGCCTTCTATGAAAAAAAAAAAAAAAAGGAACCAGGGAGACATTGCAATCGATTTCAATATTTTGGCCGATACCTTGGAAAAATTTAGGAAGTCGAGGAGTAAAACTTACAACAAGTTTCAAAACTCTAAGAGCAAAATGACAAATCGTCAAAATATTTAGAACTAAATTGGTCAAATTAAAAAATTCAAGACTGAATAAGTTCGTGACTTTTTAAATAAGGGATAATAACACAAATAGTCCATGAACTTTGGCTCAATGTGCAACGTTATCTCCAAACTTTTAATCCGTTCAATATAGTCCATGAACTTTAGCTTAATATTCAATGCGATCCCTGAAATTTTAACTTATTCAATATGATCCTTGAAATTTTGGTACATATTCAATATAGTTCAGGGACTACATTGAGCATGTGCAAATAATTAAGGGACGGCACTGAACAAATTAAAAGTTTAGAGGTCACATTGCAAATTGAGTTAAAATTCAGGGACCACATTAAACAAGTCAAAAATTCATAGACCAAATTGCACGTTAAACCAAAATTCGGATACTGTTTATGTCATTTTCCTTTCGGATGATCATCCAATTTGGCCTCCGCAAGGAAAGCTGATTGGACTAGTCACGCGACATCACCCTGACCCGTAAGTGAAGCCCGACCCGATGGCCCGACCGGGTACGGGTCTGCCCCAAGAACAAACTTTTGTCAGTTTTAACATGACTAATAAAAAAAACAGCAATAAAAGAATGCGACATCACCCTGTTTTTTTTATTAGTCATGTTTTAACTTTTTTTTTTAGCAAAAAAAACATGACTAATAAAAAAAAATAAAAAAAACAGCAATAAAAGAATGCACATGCGAACCACCGCCTACGGAGTACGGAGTGGCATGCACCTACGGCCACGGCCACCCATGCATGCACACGTCATCATTCCTCCCCCGCCAGATTAGACGGCCCCCGCCCCCCACACGAGCGGCGTCGCCGGCACGTGTCGAAATTCCGCGGCACGAGGCGCAGCTCCCCCCCCCCTGCACAGCGGGCCCCACGTACCCCCAGCCTAACCTACAACACGGGATCTGAGAGAGCGTACCGGGACGCGCCGTGTTCCCGCCCTCACGTGATGATCCCCCCACACGTGCCGCGAGAGCCTACTCTTCAACGGTCGATTATCGGTTTCGGGGAAAAAATAAAAAATAAAAAACACATGGAAATAAATCCTTGTTAATCTTTTAATATCGATTGTTTATTTAAAAAAAAAATCAGTGGTGATTGCGGCTGATGAAAAATGCTAGAAATTAAAAAGGACAGGTGAGAAATGGTGGGTGGGTGAGTGATTGTGTAGATTGATATTGCGAGTGGAGGAGGCGAAATTTACCGCGAAAAAGGCTCTTGAGCCCGTCACGAATCGTGTTTCGCGATATGTTAAAAGGGGCTCGAGATGACGGATGGCCCGCCCACAAAGCCTGCGCCTCCCCTAACTTTCTGGGCGGGACGGGGTCGCTCGCTTCCAATTCCCCGTTTCGTTAACACGGTTGCGCTCTCCATCGATCTTTGCCGACTTTAATACCGGCTGTTGCGACAAAATCGATTGACAACACATGGGTAATTAGTGCGCAACGCGCTCACAAACGCAAATTCCAATAAAAACTCTCGTAATTCTATCAATTACCATCAATTAATTTAAAGTGGGGTAAGTGGCCTTGCAAGAAAACGAAATGCATATCTATATATCTAGAATACTCTAATGAGAATCTAAGTTAAAATTGGAAAAAAGATAAACCAATGAAATAAAACGTATACTCTGACCAAAAAAATAAATAAAATAAAATGTATACGCTACTAAGTCTTAAATATGTAAAAGGATAATACTAAAGATTGAATCAATTCTTCTAATATTCGACCTATTTGATCAGCAAAGGATAAGGAAATAAACTAATCAAAATCTTCTAAAATTTCCGTCCTGTGTCATCAGTTTGGTTTACCCTTTGAGGAAAGTTTCTGGAAAAAGGCAAAAGACTTTTGATTAAGGGGGTTTTTACAAAATACAAGTAATGATTAGTATATTGTAATTTAAAAATACATTGAGAAGCAACTTTTGTTTAAATGGTGTTGGAAAAATTACACTTTGTAAATGACTTTTATTATTTTTTGGGAAAATACCACCAAAAATCCCAAACTATGTCACTTGTGACAAATTTACCTTGAACTTTTTTTTGTGACACGAAAAACCCCAAACTATGCCATCTCTGTGACACATTTACCTAAACTTTTTTTTGTGACACGAAAAACCCCAAACTATGCCATCTGTGACACGAAAAACCCCAACACCGGCGAGGGCGGCCCTCGCCGGATCTGGAGAGGGTCACCTTCGCCTAGGCGGCCGACCCTCGCCGGCGAAGGCAGCCCTCGCCGGGGAAGAGAGAAAAAAAGAAAAAAAAAAAAGAAAAAGGAAAAAGACGAAAATGCCCATAGGCCAAAGTATTGTGGAGTAAATGTGTCACAGATGTGGCATAGTTTGGGGTTTTTCGTGTCACAAAAAAAATTCAAGGTAAATTTGTCACAAGTGACATAGTTTGGGATTTTTGGTGGTATTTTCCCTTATTTTTTTCATAAAAAAACTTCAAAACTGGCGAAGGGCTCAACGACCTACGAGCCAGACACCTGAGGTTGCACGACCTTAGCCGAGGGCCACTTGGGGTGGCCATGGCCACATGAACCCAGGCGACCGTGCTTGAGGTTGCGTGGTCTCAGTCCGTGTCGCCTGAGGTCCTACGACCTTAGGCAAGGCTGCCAACGAATTTGACTTGCTATAGGCCCAACCCTTTTGCCGACGATGTTGTGTAGGTGATGACATTTTCAAAATTCTGAAAGTTTAGCAAGGGCACTATTGGAAAAAAAATATATTAGTATTATGGAAATACTCCAAGCTCAAAACACCTCCGGGCCTACCTTGGGTTAAATACCTTTATAGGCCGTTAGAAATGCAATTGCATTTCCCGAAAAACTCCTAAAAAAATTTTGCGTATTTGTATTTGCCCGAGGGATTTTGGGCTCTAAAAAACCCTTGAGAAAATGGTTCCCAAACGCACCCATATCGCTTATAGGGCATCCCATGAATTTCCGGGTTATAAGATCTCCACTCTTATGCCGAGGACTATTGTAAAAACTTTTGATCCTTTTAATAGAATCATGAAGAACTCCTTTTCCATGCTATCTTTGTACACACGTGCCAAGCAAGTAAATGCGTTCCCATATCACAAACCAAATGAAGGTGAAAATAAGATATGTGATATAAGTCGAAATAAACACACAGGGTCAAAAGCGTGCCGTAAATTTGATCAGAATATTTGAAAATAATTATTTCACATATTGATCTTGTAATTATAGATGTACATAATTAGAATTTACATAATAATTACGAAATGACCCCATCTTCTCCACACGAATCAAACTCCCTGAAAAGTGCATTCAAGTGGTGACTAAAACGATGCAAAAACACCGATGTTCATAAAGTTATCCGTAGACTTAGTTTCCCAATCGAATAATCATTAGAAAAAAGCAAATTTCATCACTTACAAGTTCAAAGAAATAATCATAAACCTATAAGACAATGGAATCGAAGTATAGCGTACTGTCGCTAGGCGTAGATCCGGCTCTCAATCAAATCCATTTCATGTAGGCTAAGCATTCGAAAAGAACTATTCGGATGGGAAGTCGTATGGGAAAAGTACAAAAAAAGTTCTAAATCTATTACATTCGTACCAATTCAATTATAAACCTTTCGATAGACTAATTTAGTCCTAAACCTTTTCAATTGATACCAATTTAGTCCATTTGACTAATTTAGGCTAGAAACCGCTGACGTGGACGTCGGCCGTCCTACGTGGCATGACCGGCACTGACGTGAACATATTTAATAATATTTTAATACTTTTTGAATTTTCATAATATTTTATTTTTTTATTTCCTTTCTTTCTTTCTTTATCCTTCATTTTTGTCGGCGAGCAGTGAGGGCCGCCTTGCCCAAAGCCGGCAGGTCCGCGAAGGCCCCCTCGCCCGAGACCGGTGGGGCCACGAAGTCCCTAGCCGAGGGCCTTCCCTAAGTCGCGCTTTACGAATCGCCCGGTTCTTTCAATCCACGTGAGAATTGGGGGGGGAGGCATTGGGATTCATTACATTACATCTCCTCTGTTTCCCTATTGGTCTATAGAGATTCTCGTGTACATTCATTCATAAGTAACTAGTAGTTCCATGCATTTAGATCGAACACAAGGATTGGAGATGAGAGATTGTGACGTGCGGGCTTCAGCTTGCGTGGGACATATGAAGCGAGAGTCGCCGCCGGATCACGAGATAGGGGACCCCCGGCATTACTCTTTGGGCGGTGGCTTTTGGTCCCTCTGCCCCCCACCAAAACCCTAACAAAAGGGCAAAAGGAACAAAAGAAATGAAGAAAGAAAGAAAGAAAGGAAGGAGAGAGAGAGACCAATTAATTTAATGAGCAGCTCGAACCACATTCACATGACGAAACCGAGGATGAGGAATTTTAGCATGTCCACGTGATGTCTTAAGCTGATTGAAGACGAGAATTTTTTTTTAAAAAAATGGGTAAAACTTTCCCTATTATTAATCTAACAAAAAGGAAATTTCTAAATGATATAATAGGTAGCTACTAAAAATTTGCACCAAACACATTCTATATATATATATATGTCAAAAGAAATGATTTAACAATAGTATTTGGATGATGTGACTTCTTGAGCGATCTTTAATTTTTGATTCTTTTTACCGCGCTATGTTTTTTTCTCACTGTTCGACACTGTTATTACTATCCATCTTTGGCAACAAGTAATGGTAGATGAATCGTATGCTTTGGACAAAACTCATACTCGAGATACGATTGATTTGCCACATGAAAAGTCTGATTTCGATTGTGGGTATATAAGATCACACCAAGGGCGGATGACACCGTGGAATGCCACAAAACTTAACTGGTGTCAAAAGGTTGTATGCTCAGGAATATGGAATCGACTATAATGGGATATTTGCCCTTGCGACATGTCTCACTTCTGTTCGAAGTCTTCTTGCTATTGTCGCTATTAAATGATGGTCTCAGTTTCAAATGCATGTCAAAAATGCATTCTTCCATGGTGATCTTGCTGAAGAAATTAATATAGTCTTCTCCTAGGTACACTCACCCTCTTAAAAAAGTGTTTACTTGGAATCGCACGCCCAGTCATATGATCAAGCTCTTTTTGTTTGACGCACACCTCATGGATATATTTTGCGGCTTTTATATGTGGACAACAAGATTATTATTGGCGATGATCATATCAGCATCACAAAATTCTAGTGGTATCTTAGTTGATAGTTTGAAATGAAGGATCTCGAGAAGTTTGATTATTTTCTAGGCTTGGAGGTAGGCTCCTTCTCTTGTCATCTTTTTCAAGCCAAATATGCCATTGATCTTCTTTTTCAAGGAGGACTTGCCAATGGCAAGATTACTGTAACTCCTTTTAAGACTAATGCCATATTTAATGACACCGATGCGACAAAAAAAAATGGCACCGACGAGACTCCTCTTCGAATCCTCCACTCTATAGATATAGTTGTTAGTCTTGTATATGTCACTTTTACTTGTCCCAACATTGCTTATGTTTCGACCAAAAAAAAACATTGCTTATGTTGCCACATTGTCAATCAGTTCATACCACACCATGTACGACTCATTTTGCTACACTCTTCAGATTTTTTGCTCCTTCAAGAGTGCCTTGTTTCATTGCATTTACTTTTCAATCATTCCACCTTAGAGATGCAATCTTATTATGATATAGTTTGGACAGGTGACCATTTAGATCGTCGCTCTACCACAGGTTACTACTACAACTCGCTCATCTTCTAATATAGCAATAAGCAAACCGTCGTCACTAGATCTATTATGGAAGTCAAATATTGTGCTCTTGCACATAGGATCTCCGAACAAATTCCAATAGTTACTCGAAGCAATTGGAGTTTGTCATAGTGGCGGGTGAGTCATTTTATTACGACAATGAAGTACTATTCAAATATCATATAAAGACGTTTTCCATGAGCACAAATAGACTATCATTTTATACGGTGTCATGTGCTTTATGGAGCTGCCCATTTTGTCTCTATCCTAGCAGTTGATCAAACTATTCATGTTTTCACTAAAGCACGTCCACCCAGGCATTTCTCTTAATTATTTTCTCCTAACTCTATCTGACTTCTTCTCCATCACTGTTAACTTGAGGGTTGATGTTATAAATATTTTTTAGATTTACCATAACTCTCTATATCTCTCCTTGAAAATGTAAATTTCCCTTGATTATTTTATCTATAGTCTATTGTAATTTATACAGTAGATTAGGATAGGATGGTCTGGATATTACGTCACCTTAGATAATCGCTTTGTACAGTCTATAAATACCTTATGTTCTCTTCTCTACTGAACATACAAAAATTACACAACTCTATCTTTCGTATATGATTATCCTTGTCTTAATTCATGCACTTTTTACATTGTCGACAGTTGTATCCAACACGTGAGCAATAGAATGAACATTCACCATATTTCCTCTTGTCGTGCATGTGAATGGTATATGCACAAGGTGATGCGCTGCCGCAGTCCTCTGGACTCTTTACTTACTCTGATAATAATTAATTGAGAATCATAATATGAGAACAAAAGGGAAAGGAGAAGCAAAATAAGCATATGAATATTGGTAAATAAATAAATAAATTGAATAGATAATTAGGAGAGAAAAGAATTGGAGAATAGTTTTGTCTTTTGTAGGGGGTTGGTTTGTTTAGTGGATCAGACAAATTCCACATCCAAATAGGGCAAGTCCTTTGTCGTCGATTGGTGTTAGTGGGGGGAAAAATAGATTTGGGGACAAAAGACAGTTTGGTGTGACGTGGTTCGGCCCCCGTCTGTCTTCATCACTTTCTTTTTTTTCCTTTTCATACGAGAAAAAGCAACCAAAATTTCTAAATTTTGTTTATTATGACATATTTATTCTAAATTACCCAATAAATTCCAAACTTCTACTCGTGTGACACATTTACCCTTCGTCTGCATATGTAGACGCCCGGAAGTAAACGGCATTGACATGGTGCTCACGTGGCTTAAGTGAGAATAGAATGACGTTATTTTGGTGGAATATCAACTGACGGAATATTGACGGGGAGAGTAAATGTATTGCATAGTAGACATTCTCGTCGCAATCAAAGAATGTCTATACTTCAATATGAAATATGTGCACTCCCAAAGGAATTATGGGTGAATGCTTTTATGTGTAGATTGTTCCATCAAAGCGATTTACATCAGATTGGAACACTTTCTGGCTGTCCAGCACCCATCAAAAGGATTCAACAGGAATCAGGACATATTGATGGTCTGGACATATTCCAACAGGTACCAGCAATTCCTCCATGGATTTTAAATCAGGATTTGAGCATGAAAATGCATGCGAGGGGCCCCGCAATTGCTGGTCACGTCAATTGGAAAAGGAAGTCCAACAACAACAAAAATAAATCCTGTCTTATCCGATCAAGTGGGGTCAATTTACCTGAATCTTCTTATGTCATTGCGCTTATAATGTATTGTTATACGGGAGGGGAAGGTTGAATAATTCCTGTACACGAATGTTATGCAGATGCTAGGTGAAGATATTAAGGGGGATATAGGCAGACACGATGATGAGTAGTCCATCGAGGTTGGAAGTTTTGATCGGGTAACATTTGCATATCACGTTCCAAAAGGTCCCGCCACAAATATTTTGCGACTTAAGAGGCTTGGTTTACGACCATAAAGATAAAAAGATCCATTATGATTCGAAAAATAAAGAAAGAAAATAGATGGAAAGTGCCCAGATCAAGTGTTATAATTTAGAATTTGCACTAATAGCTCTTTGTCTTTAGACCAGAACTTAAAGATAAAGAATGATTCCTAAGGCCTAATATACATGCTTGGGATTCCCATCACACCAAACAAAGCAAGGGGGGGCTCTTGCATAAAAAACACAAGCAGGCGGTGTTGGGGGTTGTGGCTTTTATTGTATTTAATTATTCGAATGAACCTAGAAATATGTAAAAGGGAAAGAGATCACGCAAGTCACTAGTGCAGATGAGGGTTGCAAAGGGAAAAAGATTAGGAGGGGTTTTGTATTCTTTTGGGTTTATCGTGTGTTCTTTTCTGAGGAACTGAAGATTCGGAAGTCAGTGTGCCAAGTTTTGTTGTCCTCTCTCTGAGATGAGCTTTATGCAGTGAGAATGAGCTTTTTCTGCTTTATAATCTTTTGTCATCTTCTCAATCAACAATCCCAGTCTCTCAGCATTTAATAAACCCATAAATAAAAGAAATAAAGAATCTCTCTCTCTCTCTCTCTCTCTCTCTCTCGATTGCAAAATATTGATTAAATACTTGAGTTTCCTCGATCTTTATACATGTGGTTGAATATCCATGTGATATGGTCAAATTATGTAATTTCTCTTGTATTTAATTTACTAGAAACGAGTGGAGATTCGACTGGTGTCTTAAGTGCTTCTTGTTCTATGAGCTAAATGTGAGAATATCTGTCTTGCCCCCATCATTTGCTGGATTATAATTACATCTACTCTCTAATTATTGCTTTCAGTTTGGAAATGTCGTTGTTGCAGCTGGCAATTTAGGGCGAATACAATTAATTGTCTCTCAGCTTATCCTAGTGATCATCTCTCCACTTGTTTCGGGTCTCGATAGTAGTAATGCACCCCGTTGGAGTTTTTTTTTATAATCAAGTGAATTATGTTCAACCGCCTCATAAAAGTATGTCGAATCAGTTTATGCATTATTTACTTTTTAAACGAAATGCCTGTATTGAGTGGAAAAACCAGAAAAAAAAAACATGTGATTATAATCAATCCCAGGCATCCAAAGTCCTCACATCTTCAGACCCACGAAAAAAGAAAATGAAACTTGAAAAAAAAAGAGAGGAAGAAAAGGAACGAAGTGGGCAAGAGAGAGCATCTTTTGGGGGCCATTCAAAGATCATACTTTTATCATTAGATTACGAGGAATGAACGTGGAGATTAACATTTGCTCGAGGGAACAGAAGAACAAAGCAGCTCTCAGTGCCCATCAAATAATGCTAAGGGATAGAACATGCGCAACCCTCGATAGATTCCACAAATTTCGCCGTAGCCATTATATCCGACAATAATGTTGTCCTTATGACCCTCCCGTTTTCATAATTATCTCCCCCATAACTCCACAAAACCCTAGCAGCAACATATGAAGACCTCCCAAGCCCTAAGCTCTCTCCCTCTCTCTCTCTCTCTCTCTCTCTCTCTCTCTAGTCTAATGAAGCTGGTGTAATCTACCAAATTGTCTTTTCCTTCATTATTTGGGTTTAGAGAGAGAGAGAGAGAGAGAGAGAGAGAGAGAGAGAGAGAGAGAGAGAGAGCCCTTGTGAAAATGCTTGTCTGGACTTTAAATAAAAGCAGAAAAGCAAAGCCATCATTAGGTAAGGAGAAATGAATGCAAAAGCACAAATATAATTGAGTCCTCTTTTTACCCCACCACCACACGATATGTATAAATCAGTGGCTTCCTTTTTTCATTATATATATTTCCCAAGAAATCAAGAATAGTGTGGTTATGTAATTAGTTCAGTTCAGCCTTGCAAAGATCATTCCAATTTCAGACTCCAGATCAGTCGTGTGTGGACAAGTCCATCCAAAAAGCTTGAAAGCTTCATTTAGTAGATGGGAATTAGTACCCCTGGCATGTGACTTGTGGGTAAGCTTTGCATATGCTTGAAATGTGGAACTTACAATTGAATGGGGGAAGCAAATAAACGGCCCGAAAGTCCAACTTAAGGCGGGCTTATTTCTTGAAGCACAATATGCGTGCGTATACGATTTACAAGTTTTAATTAGCAAATGTAATGCTAGTTTAGCAGTTCATACCGGAAAAATTAGCTACCTACTTATTACTTACTTGTAAGGGTTGGATGGAGGTACAAATAATGCCTTAGTCCCTATATTTGCCTCTCTAGAGAGGCATAAACCGTCCAAAAACAATGACACTCATGGGACAATTAGGCTCACATGTGGCAGGACTTATCATGGGTGCTCTGCCTCTCATGGGTTTCATAGCCTGATGATTATAGAGTGAAGGAATCCCAAGAAAAGGGAATTTCTAGGGTTTGGGCATATGTTGCTAAAGCAAGACAAAGAGCACACTGCTACAATTCTCAGGCATACCGTCTTAGGGATTTACAAAATGTTAGGGCAAAGATCTCCGAGCATGCTCGTTGCTAAGTGCTTAGCTTATTAGGGTTGTGTTTGATTAATGCTATTCTTATTAGCTTTCGTAGATGACATGCCTTTGATATTTTCAAGGAAAAAAGGGAGAGGAGGAGGAGGCCGGTGTTGTTTTTTTAATTGGGAGTCATTGCATGAAAATCATCATCATTCAGAAATGGTTATCTTTTTTTGGCTAAAGTTGACGGGATGGGAAAAGGAAAAGATGGTCTTTTGCTTTTCTTCCTCTCTCTTTTTTGCCTGCTTTATGTTTTTTTCCCCTTCTCTTTTTGTTGTTAAAGTGGAGAGACAGATGAATTATGACAGGATAGGTAACATGAACCGGAAGGAGTGTTCAGACAAGGAAAAGAAGTCCAGTTTCTCACTCCCTCTTTTTTCTTGGGATAATTCTCCTAGAGATGGAGCCCATCTTGCTGTTGATTTCAGTGCAGTAGGATCATCGTTTGTCGCTCCAAAAGTTCGGATTAGTGGGTAGCTGTCAAATGGAGAGGGTCGGAAGTAACGGGCCACGACATGGGCCTGGGCAACATTTTGGAGATTTAGGCCTCGGAATTCCACCGTGAATCGCGTTAGTGAGTCATTAAAATGTTCAAAACTTGATTACACATAACAGGAGAACAGTCAGTGCATTGAAAATTGCCAAATTTTCTTCCTTAAAAAATCCAACGAATGTCCTAGAGGAGACTTGTTGACCAGATCCTTTCTGCACAGGAACTGATCTGGGTGTGCAAGGATTATCATACTCAAGTCCTTCACGCATGTCACAAGAAGTAATCCGTCGCATTACTTCACCATTCATCTGAGTTCTGGTCCAACTCAACTTGTTGAACAGATCCTTTCTGCAGATGAACTGATCTGGTTGTGCAAGGATTGGTTTTCTTTTAGTTAGGACAAAACATATCATATGTCCTGACCCTTCTGATGCAGTTCTAAAAGGAAAAGGAGTTGTGTCATATACTAAACTGGAGGCTAGACACTGTCCTGTAATTAAAATATCATATGGCGATGCAACAACAGCATATCATAGCTAATGAAACAATGGCACAAGGTGCATGGCAAGTATAAAAGATCGAATAGGGTACAATCTCAAAAGGAACCAAGTTACATGAGTTGAACTACAATTTACAAGGTATAATGACAACAGCATATTGGATTTTCTTTTTCAAGGCCTGTACAGGAAAGGGAATTTGAGTGCCAATTTGGACCAGAACTCAGACGAATGGTGAAGTAATGTGACGGATTACTTCTTGCAACAGGCATAAAGGACTTGGGTATGATAATGCCCAAGAGATGAGATACACTAAAGCTCGATCAACTGGAAAGTAAGTGAGAGAATCAATGAAGGCATTTGTTAATGTACTGATCTGAAAAAGATTCAAAATTCCCTACTTTTGTTAACCTGTAACTGCTTTTTTCTGTACATTTACAAATTCCTAAATGCGTAAATTTATTTTTTTCACTACTCCAGCCATCGGGTCGTTTTTTGTCTAGTGATCCATTCCGCACTTCTGTCATCTCATTTTTCATCTTCTTCAACTCCATCTCCATGATGTGGGCCCTCTTTGTGATAATCGAATCGGTCTCGGACCCCGATCTTTGCCTTGAACTAGCCATTGTGCTGAACGTATCTTTGGGGGGTAGAGAAACCTAATGGTGAGATATTGAGCCCTGACTTTAGGTCTTCGTGCGCTTCTTAGCCAAAGTGACTGCTGTAGATGCAATTGAAATTGCATATCAACTTATTAAGTATCTCAAGGGTGATTAGGCTTGCATCAGTAAGAAGCTTCCATGCCAGCCACTATTGATCAGGATGCAACATACCACCTAGGAGTTGAAAATAGTTCATTCTCTACAAGACACTGTGCATATCTTCCCCAAGGTAGGTAAGAAAGTGTGAGCTTCTGAATCAGCTATTAGCCTAATGAGTTGATAAAACGCACGACATTTGTACCTTGTATTGCATTCAATTTCTGACAATTGAATGGTTGCTGCCCAACCGCAATAATCTGGCAAGAGTGTCGACTTTTTGTGCAATCGTTGGAAGCAATTCTGCAGCCTGGTTGTATAACCCTGCTCCAGATCCCTTCAGAAGCTCTTCTTCAGAAGCCATTGACATCAAATCAGTAATTAAGTGCGTTAAAGTGTCCGTGGCACTCTCCAAGTTTAGTAATGCCTTGCTGCATTCACTGATTTTTTCCTTCACTCCTTTTTTATCATGAGGAGATTTCTTGTGCTTTCTTTCCTCTGTGGACTCAACTATTGTTGGTTCACTAGGCAAGCAAGAAGATGAGATTATTAGATTCTCTGTGTTCTTCATTGCCTGCAATTGCCATAAGTATATAAAATTAATAATGTTGTACTTTGATGTCATTCTGAAATTTTAACGAAATGAACATCCAACGTCTTTTAGTGATAACCGAAAATTCATTTGTCCAAAAGAAAGCAGAACTAACCCCTACTGCATGCCCTACAGAGTAAAGTTTCACCAAGTTATCTAACCTTGTACACCAACTCCTGCCAATGTTTTTACAATAACCCGAGATTCTTTGCATGTCTCCCAATGAGGGACTTAATTCTAAACCAAATATAGGTCAGCATTATGCAAGTCCATATAAGTTAATCCACAAAAAAAGGCTTATGCCTATAAAAAACCGATTTCAAATTCAGTTCACCATGATTAACTTAAGCCTATGTTTGGGCATAATTAACTAAATAATTTTTACCAAAAAAAAAACTAAATAATGTAACAGTGAATTAAAATGGTTAAGTATTTTGTAATACTTAAATCATGTTTGCCCTTCTTAATCTTTCGTGGTTTTTCTTAATTTATTTGTTGTGCTTTATGTGGCCAGCCAAAGATTGCATCAATTTTATTCTTTCTTCTAATTTCAAGTCAATAAAAGTCAAGATTTATTATAAGAAAGCCAAAATCAAGGTTGCTATCATATAGAAAGTCAAAAATCACATGAACACACCTGATGACAAGGTTCTCCCATAGTCAGTTCCTTCATCATGTTGCAAGTTGACTTCGATATGTCATTGCTATCGAGGTTAGCTTCTTCCACGACACTGTATGAGTGTTTATTGTCTAATTCTTCACATAGAGAATCAAAGCTCTTCCAATCTTCAACATACCTCCGCTGCATGACATACCGGGCAGAATATCTTCTCCTTGCTGACGGTTCCCTTTTTTCTATCTATATTGTTACATAAAATTATTTTAACATCAGTGCCTTGTGGGAGTGGACCCTTATATTCGAGATTCGATTGAGTTGTTTTGTGATCACAACAATTTAACAAATCTTAATAGAATATGATTAAGCTAAATGACATAGCTTTCCAGGAGCCGACATAAAAAATATTACAGGCTGTGCTGTGTCTGTGCCAGAGAGCGAAGAGAATAGAAAATAGAATTTCCAAAAAATGGCCAAGTTCTCCAGGATCAAGGTTTATGAGCAAGCTCGTGAGATGAACAAACACAACCTTCTTTCGCCTCTATAACAGCCCCATATATTAAACAATGAACTGTGAACAGCCCTGAACATACACTTCTCACAACTTTTAGTGTCACTAGAGATAAACCGGCATAAGAGGTAGAGTAGTTGCTGAATAGGGGCATGAGTGGAGATAGTGCATTGCAGAGACTACAGGATGGTCTTTCAAAGAAAAAATAGTAAAGCCATATCTCAAACACTAGAGTAGCAATATAGTTCTTCACCCAAAAAGAGAGTAGAGTTGTAGTTGTAACCTTTGAAGTTGCTGATAAGCTAGCAAAGTGCTGGTCAAACAACGTATTGTCTTCATACTTCTCGCAGCAGTTAAAATTGTTGCCTTTCTCCTGCAACTCTTTTACCGTTCTGTCTGCACATGGCTGCTCTGAACCATGATCAGCAGCTTCCCTGTGACATGATTCATTGTGGTCACTCTCACTCTGGGAGGTGTAACTACTTGCAGCTTCCTGCTTCTCATTCTCAACTTTCACATCGTATGACTGCTCTGACTCATCATAATATGCCCTGCCCAATGTAATCTCATGCAATGCGAATTCATCAGACTTAACTTTTGCATTCCAAATAATAATTGCTTTTGGAAGATTCAAGTTAGTTTTTCTTGTCAATGACAAGATTAACTCACCGAAGTGAATGCTCCTCAAAGATCGGTGCACAGGATCCTGCTAGAAGTTTACTACTTGTTGGTTGCTTTCCGATGTCCTGGACTGAAAAATGTACGGACATATGATGGATATGATCAGTATTGCTGCTAGCGGAAGATCTCAGTTAATAAGTTTCTTATGGAGTAGCAATTTGTAGCAAATAGCAATCGAGTACTAAGTTGCTTTGAAGCTGCGTAGCCAATGCAGAAAAGCCACACATGATGTATGAGTGATGGAAGTTGTCGACAGATATATAATCTCCAACTCTATATCATTCAATGTGAACAACCCATTGAAAGACTGAATTATGTATGAGCCATGAAAGTTTTACTCAATAGATAACCAAAATACTACAGCCAAGACAATTGATTAGGCAATCTGCACATTTACAACTTCCGGTCAGTGAGTTCCTTGAAGAGGATGGGAGCCACAGTCCATTTCTATTTCTCTAGTTTGACACGACCAAGAATTTGAGAGACATCAATGCCAACAATTTTGAAGGTATATAAGCATTGCATCACCTAACGTTGAAACATTGTATGTTAAGGAAATCTGTAAAACCTTCAAAGTGACACAATAGAAAGTGAATGTGTGCCCTATTTAATGGAGGTTATAGTTGGCAATAAAATAATGTTAATAATTATTTGCAGGCAGCTATCTGCTGATCAGTACGCCATTGATATGTCTAACACTGTTCAGGCAACAGAACAAACTTGGTTTCATCAAGGATTTTGAATAAGTTCTCTGAGCTACAACATTTCATTGTTCAGGAAAAAACACTTCAAGAAATGACAAGCAACAAATTTGGCCTTACAGAAAGCAAGAACTGGAATCGTTTCATCTTTCTGCTTCCATGCTTCGGGTGAATTTTTGAAGTCCATGCAGACAGTATAAATAGTGTGCCAACGCCTGTCCAGTCTAAAGCATAATGAAACACATGGGCATGAGCAAATACAGAAGAACAGACATAGTTGAAGAGTATGGGTAACCAATACCTGTTGCTTTTTTGTGATAATGCTGAGCTTTGGCAGTTGCTAGTATGTGTGCCTCCCGATTTATTTGTGATACAGGACCAACTCTCCCCAATGTCACTTTTCTTTGGAGTTTTAATATCCTGGAATGCAAGACTGGGCTCCTGACAATCAAGAACAAAAAGAAAGATATTTTTTGTTCATATATGAGAAGCATCACTTAGTGGATTTTAAAAATAAATAAATAAATTGAGGCTACTTGGTTAGGGGAATAATAACAGCCTTTATTCTTCATAAGGAGAGTATGCAGACAAGTTTTTCTGGCACTCGTATTTCTAAGGATACCTGCACGAGCAATTTACTTTTTCTTCTCTTATAAAATCTTTTTCCTACTTTACGCGAGGTACCCAACTTTTAATTTGTCAACTAAATCTACTCTTCTATTTGATCACCCTGTTATCCATGGAAAAGTTGATGAAAAGTTCAAGCAACGAGCCACCAATCAAACAGAAGAAGTGCCATGTCATGATCGCTTAGTATCATTGTAGCTTTTCCCTTTGTTCTTTTTAGACAAAAAAATTGTTTTATTTTTTTTTTGAAGTGCAATAAACAACATGACTAAAAGTAACCAAAGAGTTGAATGATGAATTTTATAATTTTCTCCTTCACCATCAACAATTAGCCGTCATGCAACGGCTAAAAGTGCATGGGCTAAAATTCCTACTTATTCTTTTCACACAACAACAAAAACTTTGTGACAGGCATGACAAATAGGATGGCTGACATATCTCTATCATTGCAAATTAGAATAAAAGATTACTTTGGATCATAAGCTACCTGAGATGGAGCAATCTTTGGACTTCCGGAGCTCGATACTTTGGCTTGTGCCCATTTTGGTAGTCTTGAAATGCTAAAACTAAAAGTTGAGGTCCCTTGAGGACTACCTCTAAGATCAAGTGTGCCTCTAACTTGTTTGGAAGTATGGAACCACATCTCTTGCGAATTGATGCTAAGCTGGTTTTCTTCCTTGTCACAATATATCATTCGATGAAAAGCTGTTGGTGGGACCAAGCTTCTTGGACTTAGCTGGTCGGAGTTTGCTTTTATTCCCTGCAGCATCTTGCAGGAAAAGGCACTGGGTACTTGCCAAACAAAGATACACCCATCTCCACCTACCTAAGCACAATATATAGATTAGTGCAACAAAACCAAGAAAAAAAAAAAACAAAAGAGCAACCTGCACAAACTAACGTGACTGTCCTAATCTCATCTTCTTGTGTGCTCACACATGCATGCCACTGCAGATGTTTGAGCATGTCACACATTGTAATAAGTAGACCACACCAAGAAAATTAACAAGAGAGACTGTTTCCCTGCATGGAGTATTTAGTTCCAAGTGCTGAAGGAAGCCGATTGTATCCATCCAGCTGAAACATCCAATCTAAACAGTGCCTCTTTGTATATGATAGTGCTCAAACAGCATACCTGACTGATAAGCATATCTACATATTCAAGATAAAAGAGTGGACAAATTTTTCTTTAGTCTTAGCATGCATAGAACTGCTGCTGCAGCAACAAACAGCACCACAGGCAACCTGAAAGTCTTCAGCAATTGATCAGGTGAAATGGAACAGTTTCTAAGCCCCCCCCTAAAAAGTTGATTTTGTATTTATTTAAGCATATAGCTGCATGAAACAATTGCATCTTTCTTATGATAATGACGTTGAGTAATTGTTTGAGATAGAAGACACTATCCATATGAGCCATGAAATTGGGAGTTATGAATACCTCCTTGATGTAGTTTCTTAATGCAAAAAAAGGCTTACCTTTGTAACAGACTAAAGAGATCGAAGCATGTATTTGCTATTAAATTTAGCTCAATAGAAACTCACCGAATCATTTGCTTAAGAGTACACAAGTTTATAAGATTCAGCTGGATAGTGAACTCACAGATATTATGTGCTCGCAGTCAGGTAGGAAAATGACGCCAGTTACTACTTCCCCATGACCCGCAGCTTGTATAACCATCTCCCCGCTATTGAAATCATACATGCGCATTGACTTGTCAGAATAGGAACAAACCAGGTAATTGCAGCTTGGATCCATGAAAACCTGCAAAAGAAATTAGTACTCGTGATAAGGCTTTGTATGGCAAACAATGCCTTGATAATCATTTGCAACTCACCTTGATAGGGTCTCCACCATCTCTATCTTGCTTGAAAGATCTTATAAGCTTCCCAGATGCTATATCAAAAGTATTTATCTTCTTATCCTGCAAAGCAAATACAAGTTTGCCGTCATTAGCAGTCATGAACAGAAAAAGAGAACTTTGCTTGTGGAGTTCAGATACTATATAAAATGGATCTACTGTTAAAAGTCGTGAAGACAGAAGATGATGAATGCAAAATATGGCTACCCGTCCAAGGCACATCTAAATGGAAATTTGAAGATATTACATACCTGTCCGACAGTCACTGCAACCTCCTCAGATCGATCTAGAGCCATATCATAAACAGTTCCATTAGATGCCATCTGGCGATGACCATATGAGATCTTATAACTGCCATCTGCTACTACAATGTCACGGAATACCAGCGACCTGTGGTAAAAGGGAGAATCGAGTTTCCTGTATAAGTGTGCATGTAATGGCAAAGAAAGTTGTAACAACATAGCACAAAGAACACAAAAAAATTTCTACAATATTAATCACATCAGGCCACACAAGACAACAAAGTTTAGTAAAACCCATCATTTTTGAGTTAGTGACAGCGTGATTGACAAATTAGAGTCACTCAAAATGCCACCCCATGAAGTATAGGATCAACACATGAAAACCAAAAGGACTCAGCATTATAGAGGACAGAGTATGAAAAATATATTAATTAATGATCCTGTTCTCTTATTTTAATATAATCTGCCGACCTACCTATCGGCACTGCAGCTTAGTAGCTTGCCATTACCACTGATGAGCTTAACTGATGTCACGGCAGCTGAATGGTCATCAATGCTTTCAAGATGATCGAAATTCCTGAATAAAAGAAGGTTTACAAACAAGGATATTACAAAAGCCAAGCTAACAAGCACCAAAGTTGGCATAAACCTTTCGACGTCATAAAGGTGGATAACCCGATCACGTCCCCCTGAAGCAAGAAAGTAGTTCTTGTCTTTGACTCCTTCGGAAATGCTATTCTTCTTACCTAATGAGCTAAAGCATAAGGAAAGGATTTCTGCATCATGGGCGCCCTGCCAAAGAGGCAATTTCAATGTGTAAGCATGATGTTTGGGAATGCAATGCTTCTCTGTGTATATTTTTCTACCAGAACCCTAAAATCATGTTGAGCATCCTGAGTTTACCTTAAGACATGTGTATTCAGAAGTATATAAATTATAGATATGAATATTTCCATCACAATCACCAGCAGCCAGGTACTGCCCATCTGAACTGACCGTCATTGACCGAAATCCATGAGCACTAATGCCCGGCTCTATGGTATCACGAACAAAAATTCCAGCACTTGCTATAGCAAAACAGAATGAGATAAGAGAATGGTAGGTAGAAAATTTAGCTAGTTTGGATGGATAAGCATGGAGAGGAGGCTCAATATGAAAGCTTAAGTGTGCATGCAAAAGGGTTGATAATTTACCTAAATGTGAAACTAAGGAATTGCGGCTTGCAGCATCTTTCGGTAAATTAGGTTCCAACAGGAAATCCCATAACCTAATAGTACCATCAGCTGAGCATGTTGCAAAGGAAACTCCACCAGAGCAGCCTCTAGCAACACATGCAAGAGTAGGATCATGCTCGTTTTCACAGCAAAGATTCTTGATATCCCATATACATGCAGAATGTGAAACAAGCACACAGCACCTGGAAGCCTGAAACAGGAGAGAGCATTGCCTCACTGGATTAAGTTTTCATAAGTGTCAATTGACGTAAAAATGACAGCGCGATAACTGAAACACATAATTGAGGAAAAGACATTATGGACTTTGAGTTAAGGTACAAGGCTATATCACCTTATTGGTGTCATCAAAATCCCATATATAGATGCTGCGATCTCCATAGACAACCACTAAAAAAATTCCACCATTATTCTGGGTGGACATGGGTAATTATGTTAGAAAAACTATGGATATGAAATGCTTATTATTACCAAGCTTTTCAGATGTTGAGAACTGACAAGCAACTGCATCTGGAAGTGCTTCTACGACTTTAGAATCCTTTTGGTTGGGTTTAGTATAGTAATTCTCCATCTCAATATGGTATTTTTGGGACATTGAGTATGACAATGTCCCAGCATATTCTAGGGTCTCCACGGAAACCAGTTGTACTAATCCATTACTGCATCCACAGGCAATTAGCCTGTCTGATGCAGACAGGGCAAAAGCTTTTTTAACCTGAGAATGAAACATATGAAACGATCAGTAACAACTGCAGAGCAAGAGGAGCACATCAGAAGGCCCACAGCTAGGCATTCATCCAAAACTAGTAATTGCTCTGCATCTATATCTCCATCCTTGCTGCTTTGAGTTAATAATCAATTACAAGCTATGGCAGGGACTATTCCAATCTTTGTAGATCGGAAACCTAAAAGATTTTCTCCTGCAAATGATGATCACATTGAACACCCACAATACCTTCAAATCCACCAAATTTCTTAGGGAACCAGAATGAATAAGGCACAAGACACCTGAGAGTAGATGATTGGAAGAAGATATAATCAATAATTCAGGCAAATATCAAATATACTTGACAGGTATGATTGATCAAGTTGCTATTCAGACCTGCTTCAGTCAATGCATAGATAAGAAATCTATCATTGGCTGGTTGGTGATTGATTGCGATGGGGGATGTTACTGATACAAATGACTGTCCTCTCTGAAGACCAAGATTAAGAGGCTTTCCCTGCAGCACTCGCGTATCTGCCTCGCCGTTAAAGCGCGTACGGGGAGACAAAGCAACTGACCACATCTTCAAATGCTTATTTCCAGCTGTCAGAATATACTTTGCATCCGAGGAAAAGGTAACAGATGCAATGGCAGAACAAGATGAACTAGCTTTAACCTTTGTTGCCAATCTTCCACTCTGCCAGTCCCAGAAATAGATATAACCTCCAACTGAGACGAGATGCTTCCCTAATTTAAAGCAAGAAAGAAAATCCTGTAACACTTAAATATATCAAGTACTGAATAGACTCATTGTCAAATGATGTGCTCCACACTAACCATCAGGAGAGAAAGCAATGCATGCAACTCCATGAAAATGACCTTTCATTTCAGATACAAATGTCATATTTGCGCAGTCCCACAACAGCACCGAAGGTTGATTCCCCGACTGCAAAACCACATGAGATGCATGGTGTAGGTGCCAAGAAGTATACTCGATCAAATTACCACCAAAGCTACGTTAGACCTAACCAGTTACATTACATTGGAGAGAACACGAGGCCACGTGGTACATTATGGCTTTCGGAATTCAAATAAGTGCGTACGTGTTCCTCACTCTGTCTCGTGTTAAACAACATATCGTGGCTAACATTGTCAATTCTGATTCGAGGAAGCATGCGAGGCGTACCAACTTTCTCTATAGCTATGCACATATACATGAATTTTATAGGTGCAATGAGTTCACGACAATTATCCCCTTCATCTCTGGCCTCCCCCTACTTCACTGAAGTAAAACAAGCAAGAAAGCACTCCAGCTGAATCAAGATTAACACTTCTTTGTCATACCTATTTTACATCTTAACCTCCACAAAATTGCATTGCAGCATCTAACATTCATACTTACACATTCACAACAGTCGACATTCGCAATGCAATCACCATACAAGTCAACAAAAGCCAAAAACCATCAGACGACTTGAACATTCAGGTCCCAGATTTGCACTTTCCAGCAGCCAAACCTCAGGGGGAAGGAAAACAGACCTCTCCGGCCGCGACGAACCGGCCGTCGTGCGAAACCGCGACGCAGCTCAGTGGCCTGGGCGCCCGATGCGAGACCACGAGGTGCGACTGCGCGCCGGACGCCACGTCGTAGACCACGGCCACGCAGCCGGCCACGTAGACGCAACTCTTGGCGGGCGCGATCCCCGCGAGCCCGCTCGCGTTCCTCGCGGTCAATCCGACGATCTCTCGCAGGAGCAGCTGCAAAAAATCGCCGCATCCAAAAACCAACAACCAATCAAGCACCCACCCGCACCAGCTCGAATCCGATTCCCCCCGCAACAAAAAAGAAGACGGGAAAAACGGGGCGTTCCTCCGGCGTCGTCGCCCCTGACCGTACCTTGGGCGGCGAATCGGGCTTCCTGGGCTTGCGAACCGCTTTCATGGTCGACGGAAGGCGGCGGCGGCGGCGGCGACGGCGGCGGAGGACGGAGGGAGGTTCGTGGTCAGCGCTGCGGAAGGGTTTCTTCCATTGGAGCGCTGCTTCTGAGCTTTGGGATTTCACGGTGGCAGCAGCATCGAAGGGAAGGAGCGGGAAATCTGTACGAAGATGGAGGAGGCTCTATTCAAACGTGCGCACGAACTTAGGCGTTACGTTGCTAGTGTCATGTCTCTCTTTCTTATTATGCTTCAAAAATGTCACCCAAAATTCGAAAGAAAAAAGAAAAGGCGTTACCTAATAAATTTTCTAGCCCCGTATAATTAATAATTGAGACGATATTAATTTCACATGATTTATATCGAAAAGTTTTTCCCCCTCGATATCGTTTTGATTTTCGACAGCCCAAATAAAAGATATTTTTGTTTATGAGTTAATACCACGAAAAAAAAACCCTCAAATTAGTATACTTTTGACAAAGTTGATGAATTGGATGACACGTGACAGTTGATAAGTATACCAGTTTGGTTTATCCTCTATTTGTTACAGGTGTATCAATTTGTGACTTTTTAAGGTATTAATCCTACTTAACAAAAACTAACGAATGGTAAAACTGTCACAAATGTACCAGTTTGTTCATCTCTCTTTCTTATTATACTTAAAAAATGTCACCCAAAAATGGAAAAAAAAAAAAACTTTACCTAATAATTTTCTAGACCCATATAATTAATAATTGAGACGATATTAATTTCACATGATTTATAGGTCATTCGATAAGTCTTTCCCCCTCGGTATCGTTTTGATTTTCGACGGCCCAAATAAGAGATGTTTTGTTTACTTTTTATCGTAGCTCGATTAGTGTTATGTGCATACGATTCAATCCACATATGAGTTTTAAGAGATCTTACCTTCTTCACGTAGTACCATCGCGTAGCATGTCGTACGCACTATATGCATTCATGATAACTCGACCTCATCAGATGGGCCGGGGCTGAGGCCATGATGCTCTTGTGAAACATCTAGGCCGGGCCGTTCGACTTTAGCAAACATTGGGGGCATTTGTGATTCGGTTCGGAGATACTTTCAACCTATACCGTTTGCAATAATGGACCATCGATGAATTCTGTCGACCGATAAGGGCCACCGTATTCGCCGTCGACAACTCTATTGACGGTCTATCGATTTCTCCAAGTCGATTGCCTCGTTCATCGATGACCTCTCTTACCGGACTTTACTATATATACTCGATCGAGCTCATGACTCGTTGATAGTAAAAGTTGGTCGGTGTCGATAGTTACCAAAGCAAAACATACCACTCTGAAGTTAGACGGCTCGAGTGGTCCAAAAAAATAGTAAAAAGCCAAACAAAAAAAACATTAAACTTTGTAAGGTAAAGGGTAAAAGTCACAAAAAATCCTAAACTGTCTACTGTAGCACATTTACCGTAAAAAAAAATTTGTGACACAAAAATTTGAATTTGTATCTATGTGGCACGTTTACTTTTTGTTAAATGAAAACCATTAAAAATATACCTACATGAATGATATAAAGTAAACAGTGTTGACATGGCCATCACAAGACTTAAGTGAAATAAAATCAACGTTACTTTGATTGAAAAATCATCTAAACGGAACATTGATGGAAGGTAAATATGTAACATAGGTAAAAGTTTGCGGATTTTTATGTCACAAGAAAAAGTTTATAAAAAATGTGTCAAAGTGGGCATTGTTTGGAGTTTCCGATGTCACAAAAAAAAATGTTAATGGATATAGTCAGGAGTTTTTTTGTGGTTTTTTTCTAAGGTAAAAGAAATTGAGTTGAATTGTGTCACCATGGTCAATCCGGTTGTGAAGAAGCCCATTCGCAGATTTGGGCTGCGAATGCGATCCCGACTTTGAGTACCTCGTTCTTGTCGGGTTTCTCTTTCGGATGCAAGAGCACTGTGTTTACATTCAATTTTGGGATCGATCCAATCACACGTTAAGAAGCGGCGAAAGTCGCATGAAATCTCCAAAAACAGTGAGGACGTAACTAGTCATGCTAAGTTCATAAAGGACATGCATAAGTCCATAAAGGACTGTGAAAGTGTGTTTAGATAGGAGGGTGCATAGGAAAGTCCTGATATCTGTATTCCTATCGCCGTGCATTCGATAGAGTTCCTCGACTCCTCTTGTGCTTGGAAAGCAAAGATGACCCCTTAGATTGTTAGTCGATTTGACTAGTCCTTTGAAAGAATCATATGTAGCTGTCATGCTTCGCGTCGCCAATCGAAATCTCCTCATATACACAGCATAAGGAATCGATATCTGAATGGTTTCGATGTACCATTAGCGTTAAGGGCAACGTACGTGCCCCTCCCGCCTCCAACATCTCGTATTCTCGAATAAGGACAAGTGGTATGTCAATTTTATGTACATGTCCATAAATCAGTCAACACCTCCTTATGTCTTGTAGCTTCCAAAAATCTCTACAAATTACAACTATAGTCCATATAGGCCAATGAAATTGCCACCACTCATTGTCTTCATAAGCTGCCATTCCTAAAAGATTGATATTTTCCCTAGTGCGAAAAAGGGTTTTTTTTTTTTGGAGCACCTAACTTTCGTGTGCAAACACTATGTTCAAACTTCACCTAATATCGCAACATTAACTCCTCACCTAACCCACCAAATAGGCTTTAAGTCCATTACAAGATGCTCCTTGATAATGACAAGCTTGAGGAATTTTTTTTGGGGGTTTGTAATTCGTAAGCCTCCTCGCTTATTTCGTAAAGATATTTTCTGGGTTTATCGATGCACGAGCCTAGATGATCTCGGTCATCAGATCATGTAGAGCTCACATCAGATCAATATGTATCGGATTCATATGCGCCTATGAAATTTGCTTCGTCGTACCCGATCTTTCTTACGAGCCTTTATCTCATTGAGTATGAAAGCAAAGCTTCTTTCTAATGCCAATATTGCTCTAGTTTTTTTAGGACGGTTCATGTTGTTTTCGACCGACAGAACTTTGCCTTCTTCGTACCCAATCTTCCTTGCAAATCTCATGTTTTGAGCCAGAAAGAAAGCTACCTTGTCATTGCAGATATTCCGCTGGATTCAAGAGAAAGCAAGCGAAGAATTGCGACTGAAGGGGCGAGTGATGGTCGACGAACAATTGGTGAGAGACCGAGTTCGATTTCGACTCTTCAAATGTACTTGTCATATTAAGATGAGGGCCCGAGAGGCACTAGTTGAGGCATTTTTATGTCGGAGAATTGATTGGTAACTTCATGCCCAACTTAATACGGAACAACGTCGTTTTCCAACTTAATACGGAACAACGTCGTTTTCGATCTGAGACAATTGTTATTGTGAAAATATCACACCATGTAAGGTACTAGAACTTTGACCGAAAAAAAAAAAGTTACTAGAACGTTTCGACCAAAAAGAAAAGGTACTAGAACGTGAAATGTGCATTGTCTCCAGAGTAGTTAGATGCAAGAAATCTAGCAGATGATATATAAGGCCCTACATATGTTCGACCTTGCAAGCTCAAAGGTATAAATCTAGCACATGTTCATCTATTATTTGCAACGGTAACAATATTACAATAGCTTGCAGACTCCACCTTTAACTCCTTTGCCATTGTTTTTTCAGACATTCTCTCCTATAGTGCCCTACCTCGTTGCAGTGATAACATCGACGGTCCCGAATGTTGGATCTCGATTTAGAACGGCTCTTCCATCTATTACCTCCAAGCTCTCGGTGTGCGTCTCTACCCCGGATGATCGAACTTTGTTCCATATTTTCTGCTAAGTTATCTTTTAGTAAATTTCTTTGCCACTCTTCAGAAAACAAGGCAGACTGTACCTCTTCTAAAGTTATAGCGGTACGCCCTTGTAGTAGTGAATTGGTAAAATGTTCGAAAGAACCCGGTAGAGATGCCAACAACATCATGCCTTGTTTTTCATCAGGTAAGACCTCATTGACGCTCTTCAAGTCTATCATGAGTTTGTTAAACTCATCTAAATGGGCTCTGATGGACGTGCCTTCAACCATTCGAAATTGAAACATTCTTTTAAGTATATACAAGCGATTCTTCGTTAGATAAAGTGCCTCAAGCTTTGCCCACAACACCGCGGCATCCTTCTCTTTGGCCACTTCAATCAATACATCATCTGACAGATTCAACAAGATCATGCTTCTTGCCTTCTCCATCAATTCTTCCTTATCCACATCTTTCATGGTTTCTGGCAATTTATCTTTGCCATCTAACGCCTCCGCCAAATCTTGAATTGTTAACAAGGCACGCATCTTAATGCTCCACAATCCAAAATTGTTCTTCCCATTAAACTTCTCAATCTCAAATCTTGCTTCAGACATAATTGCAAACACGACGTTTCCAGAGAACGATCAGACAAAGAAAACTCAAGATCAATACTAGAACCCCAAACCTTAGCTCCGATACCAGTTACTGTTAATATAACGTGGAAGCTAATGGAACTTGCAGTTCAAGTCAGGTGTGAGAATAATAAACTACTAGAGAAATCAATCAGGGACAATAATGATATCAGAAAATTACGTGGTTCCATCAGAGTGTAAGTATTCACTCCACAGATAGAGCCATGCGGGGAGTACAGAGTTTACAATCGCTCAACCACCAATTGCACCCGATATAAAAAGCCACAAAAGTGTTACCTCACAATATCCGGCAGAAGACTCAAACTCATTGAGAGAAAAGCTAACACTCCTCATGTTCGCTCCATAGCGTGCCTTCTATATATATATATATGATGTTTGTATCAAAATAGGAAACCCCTCTCTACAAAATCTACTCGAATTAGGAATATGATAGATTTAAATCTCTCAAAATTAGGGTATCTCATTATTATTTCCTCATTTATATGTCCTTTTTTTTCCTCGAGGAAAAGAATTAATGGCGGTGTACGTTAGCATGACCGTCTTTTTCTGCGAAGCAAGAGCATGTTTTTCTCTCTTTGCAATGAAATTCTTCACCGAAGATCGTGGAGTTCGTTGAGAGCAGGCACGACCTCGCATTTAAAAAAAAAGATTTTTAAAAAAATTTAAAGCTTTGGTAAGTGGGACCCATCCTAATTGGGGATAAGGCGTGCCACGTCATCGTATCTAATTTTCATTAATCCGACCACTGACCACATACATAACAAAAAGTACAGAATCACCAACAACGCGAACCGACCCCGTTCGAGTATTTTACTAAAATCACGGGTTGTCCAAGACCACGACCCACTTTGGCATTAATAAAATAAATTATTTAAATAAAAGCCAAAACCCATCCATTTCCACCCAAAAAAATTGCAAAAAAAAATTGCTCATTAAGATTAATCATCATTAGGCAGAAAGAGAAAAAAAGAGATTAGCATAATCCCGTGAGTAGCTCAACTGTGACTAGAGCAGATGTAAAAAATGCTTTAATTAAGCCGGAATTTGCTGCTCTGGAATCCGCAAAGTCGTTCGGATCTTGTAATACTTCGTGTCGAAAAATCCCATGTTTTTCATTAGATCTCGTGAGACTCACATGTTACGGCGAATAACCCAGACACTCTCTTCTAGCGAGTAGGTATTTCCGGAGAGTTATTGCATAGACTTGCTCAAATAGGCTGTATTGCTGCATGACGCGTGTCTAATAACAATAGACTACAGCAAATCGTCAATTGCATACCGATACCAATAAATAGCCGGATTTCTTCCGACTAAAAAAAAATTTTCCAAAAAAAATTTGAACTGTGATTTACCCTACGCGCTCCACTGCATCTATGATTTACCGAATGCTTTTTCGGTAATTTGTGCAGTAATTACACCAGTATGACGGTCATACATAAAGCGCCAATCAATAAGAGACGAGGGTTTTCGATGTCAAGATGTAAAGTTAGTCGGGATGCATGTCATGCAGAAAATCGGAATCGGATCGATCGGCGACATCGCGTAAGCAGGCGCTCCCGGCTCGTGAAAGCGAGGGCGCACGACATGTCGACATCCAAACGTTTGGGCCACCGTGTAGAGATGTCAGCCAAGGAAATACTGAGAATGCGTGGTGATGATGATTTCTTTCGTTTTTTGCCTTTGATTTGAAGCGAAGCTCCATGTAATTGGAGGCTGGCGATGTTGTTATTGTCGATTTCCTCTTCTTTGCACGAGGAACAAAGAGAGGGAGAGCCAAATGGTCCGCCCAAACATCGATCGAGTTGGCCCTAAACATCGATCGAGTTGTCCTTGGACAAGGATCGGCATGACGTCGTGGCGCGAGAAAGGATCATACTTATCTCGATAAACCGGATGCATTCAACCTAGTCATCGCATCGCCTTCAGTAGCATTCGGTACGCGAATACGAGATGACGCATAAATTTCGAGAGATCTTTTCTTCATGGGGGGGGAAGGAATCGGCCTTTTGCCTTGACTGCACTTGAGCAGGCTAGTTTGTGATCGACTGTCGTGATTAAAAGAAAGCCGGAGACACAGTTCTGGTTATCGTTCCCCTTCTACGAAACTGCACAAACTATCCCGGTGCAGAAGATGCGAGTCGTATTCAACTCGACTATAAATAGGGAGAATTATCAAAAAAGGTCATAAAATTATTGCAATTGTGTCAATTCAGTCATTAACCTTTCTTTTTTTGCCAATTGAGTTCTAAATCTTTTACATATGTATCAATTCAGTCCATCCGGCCAATTTTGGCGGGAAATCTTCGACATGGACGTCGCCGGCGCTAACGTGGACATTTTTAAATAATATTTTAATAAAATTTCAAATTATAATTTATATATATTTTTCCTTTTCTTTTCCTCCCTTCTTCATCCCATATGACTGCAATACATAAAGAGAAGGCCGAGTCACGTTCGGTACGTAAAATATGAGATGACGTGTAAATTTCGAGCGATCTTTTCTTCATCGGGGGAAGGAATTGGCTTTCGCCTCGACCGTAGTTGAGTAGGCTAATTCGTGATCGAGTGTCGTGATTAAAAGAAGGCTAGAGACAGAGTTTGGCTACCGTTTTCTTTCTCTAAAACTACACAAATTACCCCGTGTAGAAGATGCAGTTCGTATTCAACTCGACTATTGATACGACTATCCGAATCATCATTTCCACCCGCACACTTTTCTCCGTTGCGTCTCGCCACTTCAACCATCCCTACCCTATCTTTCTCTTTTTAGACGGCGCGTCAAGTCATACACAAGAGTAACGAGCTGTCGAGCACGCAAAATCCGCCGCCCGTAACACGACTTAGATGCCGAACATCAATAACGAACTAACGCAAAGAGATCTAATGTCCCCCTTTTTAACAAATTTCAGAACGAAGCGGAATCATCTATAATCTTTCGAACTCTCAAGAAGTTATTGATTGAAAGACTAGGCCGGAACCGGAGAGGGGATATCAAAGTACAACATGAGATTGAGATCGAACGGTCCGTTACAAGTTGTGGTAGTAGAAGTAGTAGAGTTGACTCAGCAAAAAAAAAAATAAAGGGAAAAAGTCATAAAAAAATCCTAAATTATGCATACTGTGACATATTTACCCTAAACTTTTTTTTTAACGTAAAAAAATCCCAAAACTTGTTTTTGTGTAACACATTTACCTTTCTCTGTCAGGGTTCCGTTAAATAATTTTTCAGCCAAAATAATATTATTTTTATTTTTCTTAAGTCACGTGAGTGCCATATCAACTCTGTTTACTTTCAGGTGTCTGTTTACTTTCAGATGTTCATGTGGGCAGATTTTTAACCAGTTCTCGTTAAAAGAACTTCGAAGGGAGGTAAATGCGCCGCCCATGTACAAGTCCGAGACTTTTGGCGTCGCAGAGAAGAAAAGGAAAAAAGTTTAGGATTAACGTGACACGGCGGGTATAATTTAAGGTTTCCGGCGGCTTTCGCCCGAAAATAATAATAAAATAAAATAAAAGGCAAGAAAGATGCAGAATTTGTCACCGGGAATTCCGGTACTAGCCAGGTCGATCCCCGGTGGTTGGTGGGGGGAAGCCGAGCATGTGGGAGGCAGATACGGAACACGTGTTGCCACGTCGACTCTTCTCGAGTGCCGCGTCGTTTTTTTAGGACCCCTGCCTGCCCGACCGAGTCCCCTCTCCCACTTCTCCGACCCCCTCACCTGCAACGCCGCAAGAACAAAAGGACGACGAAAATAAATTTAAAAATTTTTGATTACTTACTTATTTTATTTGCCATATTTTTCTCCACTTTTTCGAGGGGGTTTCAATTCAGACTTTCTTACGATCTTCAAGATTTCAATGATCGTCAACAAAAATATATGACCAAATCAGCAAAGTTCTGTATCAAGGGGCGGATACGGTCGTTTTGTTTTTGGCAAACCATCGACACGTGGCTTCCTATCTTTCGAAGCCGGTCCCGGCTCGCGGGACCGGATCGCCTCGAAAGATAGAATCAACGCCTATTGTAGATTATGTGCCCGAATTGAATTATCGATCGTTCTAACTTCGAATTAAGGTTTAAAAAAAAAGAAGCCTTATCCATTTTTCGGGCCGGCCCGTGTAACTCGAGCTTTACAACGAGGGGTTTTTCCCCTGAAAGGGCGATTTCGAAGCATTTGTTAAGGAACTAAATAACGACCCGTGGTCGTCGAGGCGGCCTTTCTCCGAATAAATGGAAAAAAAAAAAAAAGAGGGGAATATATGAATACGGGGTTAGGTCCAAACACGAAAAAGAACATACATACACACACAAGAGAGAATAGAAAAAACAGAGAGGGACAGAGACCAAATGCTGAGTCCTCTCCCCCTCCTCACCAACCCCCTCCCAAAAAAGAACGACTTTCTTCCTGCCGCACCACCATCATCATATAAAGTTCCACCTGGTATTGGAGTACTGACGCTCGTGCTGCGTGTATGTGTGTGGATGTCTTCTCCTCCTCCTCCTCGCAGTGTAAAATTGCAGGGTTCTCGGGGCTCCGCTTTGACGTTTTCCAGCGTCGAAATGCCCGTATATTCCATGCCCCTCTGACTCTGCTTTCCCTTCCCTCCCCTGCTTCTCTCTCTCTCTACCATGGAGGCCCTGAGACCCGCCGCCGCGGCCGCCGCCGTCCCCGTTGTTTCGTCTCCCGACCCGCGCCTCTCGATCTCCACCAGGTCGAGACTGGCGAGTTTCGGGAGGACCCAGCTAGGGTTCGCCCCCGGCATTCGCGCCAGGCCCGTCGGGCGGGACCGCTCCGGCGATGGAGCTCGGAGGAATGGTGGGAAGGAGTGGAGGCGGCGGCGGCATCAGCAGGAGGCGAGGTGCACGGCGGAGGGGATCGAGCGGGGGCTGCTCTTCGGGGACAGGGGCGGCCGCGTCGAGGCGGCGGAGGACGCGGTCGGCGCGGTGCCGGAGAGGTTCAAGGTGGTGGCGCTGATGGCGTGCGCGATGTGCCTGTGTAATGCCGACCGGGTGGTGATGTCCGTCGCCGTCGTCCCCCTCGCCGCCCGGCACGGCTGGTCCACCCCTTTCCTGGGCATTGTTCAGGTACCCTTTTTTTTTTCTTTCCTCCTTCTTTTTCATTTTCTTGTTCCCCGAAAAACACATATAATTGAAAAAAATATACATATTTACTTTCACAGTTTTAATTACCTATATCCTTTATTAATGTTTTCTCCGAATAAGAAAGATCTTGTTGAAAAACATGTTCAGGTGCTAATTAAGGATGCTTAACTAATGATTTTTTCTTCTCACTTTTGAAATATTAATCGCATATTCTATGAGAAAAAAATGCCACATTAAACAAGAATCACGTACTTTCCTTGGTCGAACGAATATATGTAGAATTGATACCGATAGTTAACAAAAGAATTTTGTGAATTTTCATCTGTTAAATGCCTCGAGAGATAAAGGTAATTATGCCTCGGCAATAACCTTCATTTAAAAAATTCTCTTTTTTAAGCTATACTTTTTATTATTCGAGATGTGATTGCTAGGGTTCAGTATTATAACCCTCTAATTTGGTTGATAGCATATTAGTACTGACGTTTGGAATCTGTTTTATGAATTTTCAAAATCGAAATGATTTATATATGTTTCCAATAGAAAAAAGCCAAAGTTTTCTTGGAATCTTTTGCCGTCGTATTGTAAATTTTTATTTTTATTTTCCCCGTGGTAAATAGAAAAATGAATCACGACCCAAAAAAAAAAATTAATAGAAAAATGAATAGAGCATGTGTGGTGGGTAAGAAAACTACGTCCGTTGGTTCGCCGCCTCCTGGAAAAAGCTTTTGCGGCTCCGAACCCTAGCGGGTCGGGCGGGTCCCCCCCCCCACACCCAATGATGACCCGCCGCACACGTAAGCGAAAGGCGGCGATGTTCATCAATGCATGTGAGCCCGATCCATCCGAGCCGTTAATGCCGACCTTGACGTGATGTGAGAGCTCGGATGCATGGGGCTCGGGTTGTGATCGGCGCGCTCGGCACGTCTCTTGATTCGATTTAGCTCGAGAGAAAAGAAATGTTTCCATTGTCATATAATAATTCACGTGTAATTATTTTCGAGATGGACAAAAAAAAGTTTCGTTTATTCATTTTTGTGATCACACAAGCCATCATTTACTAACTCATTTTTCGCGAAACAGACGGAGTGATATGACGAAAGAGGACGAATTTAGTATTTTATGACGGTTTCCATGAATATTGTATTTAACAAAAGAAAAAAAAACTAATGTCAAAGGAACCTAAAAGAATAATTTATTTTTATACGGCAAGATTGGGTAGTTTTATTTTATTTTATTTTATTTATTTAAGGAGAACAAATCTCTTCCCCAAGCTTCTCGTATCATTTTCAAAGTCAGCGTCGTCTACCCACTTTTGCTGCTCCTCGTGCCCCGCCGATTTTTGGGCCCTAAACTTTTAATTTGTCGATTTGAAACATCCTCTCTCTCCTTTTTTTTTTTTTCTGAAGTTTTAATTTGTCGATTTGAAATCCGGGTTCTTCTATTGACGACTGAGGAACTTATCTTCGAATTCATCCGAGTTTAGATAAATTTATCTCTGCGTATCGTACTCGTTATACCGCATCCCGATATGTAGCTGAGACGTAAGACCGGGGGCAAGCCGTGACCACGGAATTTTGTTTTCGGGAAAAAGACGGCTAGGACAGTTGATTGTGAGATTGATGCTTATGTAGTGTTAATCATCTCAAAGCCAACCGCCTTAATTTAGGTTTAAAATTTGCTCCGGAGTTATGGTTAAGGTATCAATTTATTCAGGGTTTTAGCTTTGTGCAGAATCATATAGTTTGGCACGTCATTGGGTCATTTCGCTTCCACTTTTGGTTGATTGAGATTGAAACAATGTATGAATTTCTCACGAACCCAATCAAAATTGACCTCTAAATACAGTCCTGATTGTGTTGCAATAGCTGAATTCGTCACTTTCTTGGCTAACAAGGTATGTGTTTGTGCATGTGGCACAGTCATCTTTCCTGTGGGGATACGTGTTCTCGTCGGTGATCGGCGGCGTGCTGGTCGACAAGTACGGAGGGAAGAGGGTGATGGCGTGGGGCGTGGCCTTGTGGTCGCTGGCCACCCTCCTCACCCCTTGGGCCGCCAACCACTCGACGGTCGCCCTTCTGGCCATGCGCGCGTTCTTCGGGCTTGCTGAGGGCGTTGCTCTTCCCTCCATGAGCAACCTCTCGTCGAGGTAAGACGTCTTAATTTATTGCTCTCCCGGGTGATCTTTGGGTAGTCGGCCGGCTGCACAATCGGTTTTTGTTGATCCGAGTCTTCGACATTTTGTCCGGAGAGAAATTGTAGCTCTAACGTGGCTTGTTCGAATTAGGTGGTTCCCGAGCCATGAGCGAGCGAGCGCGGTCGGGATATCGATGGGGGGATTTCACCTTGGCAACGTCGCAGGCCTGATTCTCACCCCTCTGATGATGTCCTCCGTCGGCATTTCGGGGCCATTCCTTCTCTTCTCGTCGCTTGGACTGCTTTGGTTAATGAGGTGGGCCAATGGGGTGACCAACCACCCGCGAGAGAGCCGATTTGTCGGTGCATCGGAGCTGCGGCTGATCGAAGATGGAAAATCGAATGCTGCGGTCGGGAACGGAGAAATCCCATCGATTCGTGTTTTACTGTCTAAGCCACCGGCATTGGCAATCATACTGGCCAACATCACCAACAACTGGGTTAGTCTCGCTTGACGTAGCTTCAGCAACGTAATTGATTGATCATTTATGCTATTCATCTGATACGCCGCGAACATCGGTCGCAGGGATATTTCGTTCTGCTCTCGTGGATGCCCGTTTACTTCAAAACTGTGAGTATCGCGTTACCGACACCGTTGTCTGTCCGGTACATCGTCGGACCGAGATGAAGTTCAATTGATTGTCCCCAGTTCTTTGCGGTAATTACAGGTGTTCGACATAAATCTGAAGAATGCGGCTTGGTTTAGCGCTGTTCCATGGGGAACAATGGCGGTATCTGGGTACATTGCCGGCGCAGCATCCGATTATTTGATCAAGGCCGGGTATTCACTTACGCTGGTGCGAAAGGTCATGCAGGTAAATTTCTCAATTCTTCCTCCGATCCTCGATAAACTCTGTTATCGACGATCATTTTGCGGATGCTCACTCATGTCATTTTTCGCAGTCGATCGGTTTCATCGGGCCTGGAATTGCATTGCTCTGTTTAAATTACGCCAATTCGCCAGCCGTCGCTTCCCTGTTCATCACGGTGGCACTAAGCTTCAGTTCATTCAGTCAGGCTGGCTTCCTCCTAAATATTCAAGTGAGTTCACATAGGATAGTACCATCTTGTTACAGAGATGTTGAGTGCATACTTCTTGACTCATTGCCTCATCAGTCATGAGATTGTTAACCACATTCTGATCAATCTATCCTCTTTCTCCATGTAATCAGGATATAGCTCCACAGTGTGCAGGATTTCTTCATGGTAAGTTCTCCCCTGCAATTTTATTTCCGCTCAAATAGCTTCTTTCAAACTTCAATTCCAAATGGGTGCGACGGAATGTTTGCGTATCGACTCAAGAACCGGACCCTTTCTACGGTGCAGGTATCGCGAATTCAGCAGGAACAGTTGCTGCAATAATCAGCACGATCGGTACCGGTTATTTCGTGCAGTGGCTCGGATCTTTCCGAGCATTTCTTACGGTCACCGCTGCTCTCTATTTCGTCACTACCATATTCTACAACCTCTATGCTACCGGAGACCGAGTTTTCTAGACGGAGAGCTTCATCAATTCCTCGTCGTCGTCGGGTCGGGCAGAGCAAGCGGGTCTCATTCAAAAAGCCATTGTTATGATTCAAATTTTGTGTACCTAGTAGTCTGAAACAACAGTTTAATGCTGTATATATGTATAGCTTATTCTTTGTATCCTTGAACTCTCTCTCTCTCTCTCTCTCATATTCTGTCAATTGTAACTCTACCAAAGGAGTGAAAACTGGAAAGGCCATTGCTGCATCAGATTCACTGGTGAGATCACTTCACTGGATCTAATTGAGTCCATCTGGTAAGGAAAATTATAACGTGCGGATATGTGATAACGAGTTCGGAGCACTTGTTAAGTAACTAAATAAAAAGGAACGTCTTTAAACTGATTATAATTTCTCAACGCATTAGTTATTCTCATAAATTATTTTAATCAATGCTTTGAAAATCAGAACCTATAGAAACTATATTTTAACAGCCCCCTTTTGGTTCCGTGGTTGGAAACTGTACAAAGCATCGTTCACAAGCCTAGGTACCTCAGTCCTAGTTAGTAGTCAGGCTCCTGTCTGATCCGTGAGATTAGTGTGGTTCTTTATCAGTCTCATCTACTTGTCTCAGGTGGACTCCCTCGTTCTGAAAGAGCAATTTGAGAGACTCGTGGATGCACTCAATAAGTACCAATTTGAAAGGGCCGCGAGGCTCTTGCCTAGATCTAGCGAGGGCAAACCCTTGCCCGATTTGGCAAAGGGCTACCCCTGCCGAGCCAGCGAGGGCGATGGTGGATGGACAAAGAGAAAAAGAAAAAAGGAAGAAGAGAAAAGGAGAAAAAAAACAATAAAAAAAAAGTAAAGGTGAAGATAAGAAAAGGAAAAAAATCCGAAAAGAAATTATTAAAAATTATCCACATTAGCGTCGATTGTGCCGCATAGGTCGGCTGGCCGACATTCTTATCAGCGATTTTCGGGCAAAATTGGCCGGATGGATTCAATTGGCAAAACGTGAAAATGTTTATGATTCAGTTGACACAATTAAAATGTTTATAACTGAATTGGCAACAAGGTAATAGTTTATGATTTTTTGGACAATTTTCTAAGATCAATACTTATTGAAATCATAAATCCAAATTAAGCGAGTATTGATCAATACTTCCCCTCTAAAACCCGAAGGAGATCAATATTTCCCCTCCAAAAGAAGGGTTAATACCACGAAAAATCCAAAACTGATAGATCCGTGACAAATTTACCCAAAAATCCTAAAGTGGTATATCCGTGACAAATTTACCCCAAACTAATTTTTTGACCACAAAAAACTTCAAACTAATTTACTTTCCGTTAGTTTCCGTTGAGTTGGATTAATACCACAAAAAAATCACAAAATGGCACAAACGGAGGGTAAAACTCAAAAACTGGTATATCCGTCAGTTTTCACTTATCATTTAATAAAGTAATTTGACAGTAAAATTTACGAAAATTAACGGAGGGTAAAATTATCACAGATATATCAATTTATGATTAGTTTGAGATATGGAGTTTTTCGTAGTATTAATCCAAAAAAGGAAAGAAAGGAAGAAAGCAAGCCCCGCGTGGACGATGAGATGGTTTTATCATAAAACGACAATCTTCCGCACGCTGCTCACATCAGATCTTCCTCTTGGCCTTCTTCTGCTTTTCTGGGTTTGGTGTGACATTGCCTTGATGTCTCCTGCACCAGAGTCATTGTTGTTTAAGATTTGTCGCAGGTAATCTGGTGACGTCGCTTTTACTATACGGCTCCTCAAATTCCTCCTCGAGAGCAACCTGCTGTGCTTCTTTTCCACCAGCAAATTATCCATCGCCTCTTCCCAAATATTCCGGGATTTCCAGCACCTTCCGACTAACCCTAGCATCCTGATCTATCACGGTATCACCAACTTGGCTTTACCATTCTCATCCACCCTCTGTTTTCCTTTTCAAGAATGCCGATTCCGAGACGACGAAGACAACCGGCTGCGAATTCCCCGCCTCCCAAGCTTCTCTTCCTTCCTCAAATGGTTGGCTAGAGAGTCCAGAGCCTACGTTTCTGCTTGCGTCGAGTCGGCATCGGTTAATTGCCCCAAATTGCCTCGGTCCGAGTTAGGATTTGAAGAAGAGGAGAAATGGCTCGATTTGTCCGCATAAGGTTTTAAATTGGGGGCAAACATGTTTAGGGAATACGTTTAGGGCATTTATGCCGACTCATAGCGCCTGCGAGCCACATCGGTTGGAAAAAAGTGAAAATATTGTCACGTCGTCCCAAATCGGCGCTTAAGTGATCTTTTTTTTTACCAAATTTTACCAAAAGAGCGCTAATACAAAAGTTATGACACTTTTAATATCTTTTTCTCACAATTGGACATTTTTTACTAGTACATTACCACCAATGGATATTGAAAATAGAAAAATATAGGAAATAATTTCTTTTTTAACACTATTTTTAGTAAAGAATTATTTTGTACCATGTGACCCAACTACCAAAGTGTAATGCCCAACTAAATTGTTATTAAATTAAGTAACTTTTTACTTGGCAACATCACTTCTCAAGTGATAAAAACTATTTGCATGCGTTCCGTACCATCTCGAATTGGCCATATTATCTCTTGAGTCCCACTTTAGCATGCTTTTGGAACGTAGAGATTTTCTATTATATAATTCTATTCCACACGAGGAAGATTAAGGTTACATGCGAGATCCACTTTTGCTTTGAAATTATTCTTACTGTTTTTTTCTTCTTTCTGTTTGGTTCTTCTTTTTTTTTTTTTTTTCAGTCTGGGACGAAAATGGTGTCCCTCTTCTCCGAACAAAGTAGCCAGTAGCCACCTAGCTATTGTGTGAATGAGTTGTATATTTCTTTTTATTATTATTATTTATACTATTCTAAAAACAATCTAAGCACAAGTAAAAGCAGACAAATTCATCTTCTAGTTTTAATAAATGCATTTGATTTATTTAAGGGTTAATACCACAAAAACCTCAAATTGGTACGCCTGTGATAAATTTATTCCAAACTAATTTTTTGACCATCAAAAATCCCAAACCGGTACACCTATGACAAATTTACTCTCAGTTAGTTTCCGTTAAATTTTGCCGTCAATTTGCTGAGTTGGATGACCCATGGCAATTGACGGATATACTGGTTTGGGGTTTTATCCTTTGTTTGTAATTGTACCAGTTTGAGATTTTTGTGGTATTAATCAAATTTAACGAAAACTAACTGAGGGTAAATTTGTAACAGGTGTACCAGTTTGGCGTTTTTTATGGTCAAAAAATTATTTTAGAGTAAATTTGTCAAATGTGTATTAGTTTGAGATTTTTTGTGGTCAAATAGTTTTGAATAAATTTGTCACAAGTGTACTATTTTTGGATTTTACGTGATATTAACCCTTTATTTTACTTTAATATGTGTCATTACGTAATAGTATATGTATTTTAACTGTTCAACTGTCATTTTATTTGGTTAATCCAATAGTCCGATTTTATTTATTCTTCGTGCCATCACTATACGATCTTTTAAAAGATAATTTCAGGAAAAAATTAAAAATATTTGACAAAGCTAAGTTCATTAAAATTTCTAAACATCCATTATCATCGTGCAATTCAAAAGTAAAGTTCCCTAAAACATTATTAAATGAAATATTATCTTTGGCTTGATGATGCGGGAGCATCAGTTTCTATTTACTCATGTCTTAATGATAGACCCAACCCACCTGTTATTTAGACAGGCAAAAACCAATTTCGGCTACAACTTAATAAGTTGGATTCAAGATTGAAGTTGTCGATTATATGGAGAGGCTACCGAATCGGTAGATTTCATGGGCATCAATTGATTACCTTCATGCCGATTTACATGCTTGTAGTCGATTCCAAGGCTACTAATCAATTACCTAACTTTCAGAGGTTGTTCCGGTTGATTTTTATCGTTGTTTGATGATTTTCTATTATGACTATTCGGCTTCCAAGACTGGTGCACGAATTTAGAGAGCCTTATCAAGTTTCAATGCATTCAATAATTGGTCGCACGCATTTAGTCCTAGTTATTAAGTTTCTTAATTCACAGCATTTTGTGAGTCTTTATCGCGGGTTGCTTTTAAGAGTCATAATTAGGTGACTTCCTCCAAAAGTTTGTTCGGTTTCCAAGAATTCGAATAGTCTTCTATTTTGTTTAGCAATATCTCTATAAATAGAGGTGTGATCTCATTGTAGAAGACACGAAGACTTGAGTATATGAATATATAAGATTTTTCTCCGTGTGAGCAAATTTCTATGCCCTCTTTCTTTATCCTTGGGAGGTGGATTCTTCCTTGGTGGTAAGTCAATAAGCCCTTTATCTCGGCTGGTGGATTTTCCTTAAGCCTTGGTCGTGAGCTTCTTCTATCCCTGTCCCTTAATCCTTGGAAAGTGGTTATTACTTGGTGGTGCACTAAGATGCCCTTTTATCCTCGGTTGGTGGTTCATCCTTTAGGCTCTAGTGGCGAGCTTCTATCCTGAAGTTGTTTATCCTTGATGGGTAGTTTGTTTTTTAAGCTTTAGTGGTAAACTTCGTTAGTCCTGATCTTTATCTGTGGCTGGTGGTGTGTCCTTTAGGCCTTGGTGGTGATCGTATTCTATCCTACATTTGCATCGACATCCATTCCATACATTCTAATCTATATGTACTTCCCTCAACAACTCGCCCATCCCGGACAACCGTATCACTTGATTACATGGGATAACTAGCTATTGACAAGAAAATCATGGTAATTGTAATATCGTTATAAAACGATCCTTTCAAACCATTTGTATTTACATTGCTTTTGTCAATGTTAAATGCACAAGAATTCCCTTAAAAGCCATGAAAAGGCTATTTTAATGTCATCAATGCTTAAGGTACTAAGATAGAGCCAATGATTATACATAGGGTTGATATATGGAATCAGAGAATTGGATTGGTGGGAACCTGTCCGGTTTCAGGTTTCAGGGTATGCATGGTAGGTTCCAAGTTTAAGAATTTGGGAAATCTGTTTCGTCGGGTAGATTTCAGGTTCTAGGTAGTTAGAACCTGGAAGCTGAAATAAGTTTTTGTGTTTTTCTTGATCTATGTCTTTGCGTGATCATGCATTATTCCATAGCGTTCGATGATGAATGTATAATCTAGAACCCACTAGTTTGAGCTTTCATTTTGTGAGTGAGACTTTAACTTTGTTAATACTTCATATTCTTCGTGTGTCTGAATATAAATTGTGGTCAGTGAATTGTAATAGCAAGCGATGGTTATTAAAGGTGACGGTTCACTGCAATTGTTCAATTAACAATATATGTGGAACATGAATAGATCCTGAAACCTGTGATAGGGTAGGTTCCAATGCATGCATGATAGGTTTCAGGTTTTATAAAATATGGAACTTGTTCCAACGGACAAATTCTAGGTTCTAAGTGAAACTGTACGGAATCTGGAACTGCTCACCCCTAATCGTACGACACATGGCTCAACCACAAGACTCTTCTATCTAACTTTATCCTTATGTATAGATATGTCTAAGAAAAATAGATAATTGTGTTTAGCTACCTTGTTTTGGTTCTCTTATCCATTGGGCATATCTTCATCGTTGAACCCAATGACATATATGCTCGCTCAACTTTTTTTAAACGACGTATCTTTCACTCCTGTAAAAAAAAAATAAAAAAATTGGGACCGCCACACCACGAATTACGTGCAAAATTCAGGCACGGGCGTGGCAATTTTCGCAGAACGACCGATCGTGCCAAATCGAACAAACAAATGAGAAAGGGGCCCGAACGAGGAATCTTCAAAACACGTGACGGTGCTTCCGAAGCTGTCGCTTCTTGACTCGTCTCCACCCCAATCGATTGCTTCCACACACCCACCTCTGCCACCCCACGAACGAGCGAGCAATCATCGTACCAAATCCGACCCGACACCGTATAAATCGCGCCCTCCCCGGCATGTGATGCCAGGATCATCATCGTCCGAACGCAGAGAGATCAGCCGTGGCCTGTAGCCCACCACCACCACCCCCCCGCGAGCCGAAAACCTCAAGCCCCGGAAGATCTTCTTGCGAATTGGGTCGGCGTTTCTCGCATCGAGGAGGATGAATTTCAGGAGCTTCGACGAGTTCTGGCCCTTCTACGTGAGCCAGCACTCGAAGCCGGCCACGCGGCGCTGGCACTTCGCGGGCACCCTCCTCAGCGCCGTGCTCTTGGTCTACGCGGCGGCGTTCAACTGGTGGGCCCTCTTCCTCGTGCCCGTCGTGGGCTACGGCCTCGCCTGGTACAGCCACCTGTTCGTGGAGGGCAACGTGCCCGCGACGTTCGGGCACCCGCTCTGGTCGCTCCTCTGCGATTACAAGATGTTCGGCCTGATGCTGACCGGGAAGATGGACAGGGAGATAAAGCGGCTCGGGAAGAGACCCATCTTGAATGGCTTCTGAATTTGGGGGATGTAAGAATTTTGTCTTTCCCTTTACTTTTTTTTCAGTGATATAATATATACGCGTGTGTTGGTGGTGTTGTAGATTCAGGTTTTCTTCATGCTCCTTGAGACCCTTTCTCTTGATTTGTGCATATATATACGTATACACTGTACCATAGTTTCTTGTAAGAGTTTTACAGATTACAGTCATTTGAGCCTAATAATGGAGGAGTTCTGACTTCTTATGTGAGTGTTAGATCTGTGTGAATTGGCTGAGAGTGTGATTATTCGATTTGATAGTCTAATGAGAAATCTGCAATTTCTCTTGCTATTGATGTGGAGAATCTGGTGTGGGTCGTGTAGTCGGACGTTGCAATATATTTGCAGTCCAGATTTGTGGCATGGTGATTGCCCTGTTTAAATTTGCAGCTTTTGCCGGATTATGACATTTTTTGTCTGCTTGTGGTCAGACTTTTAAAGTGAGATTTCATATTGATTGGATAATCTTACCCAATAATTTGGTCATCCTTGTTCGTTGGTAATCTTTGCAACTGTGAAGTCACTGTTGTACTCTGACAAAATTCTCCCTCTTTGAACGCACCAGAGCAAGAGCACATTGGTGCGGTTTTTGATGATTGCAAGGAAGTGCAATTAATCTAAAATGTTGAATTCTCTCGATGCAAAGGATTTGTGTGTGCAATGTTAGTGTCCGGGTAAGCTTTGCCAGCATAAGAGTGGGATGCAAGTGCTGGAATCATTTTATAGGTTGCGATCAACCGGAGTTGATACCCATGGTTTTTTTCTCTTTACCAGGAATGTGTAGGAGAACCTAAGGAACCTATCGAATTGGTGGAACCAGTGTGATTGGGGATCTAGGTTGCATGTAAAGAGTGCACAAGAAAAATTCAGGATCCAAAAGATGGAACCTGTGAGCATAGATTTGGTTTTGGGTTTACGGGTTCATATCCATCCGGCAACCTGTGCCTACTACATCCTGCACTAGGTACCCTGGAAAAATATATATACCATATAAACAAACGCATATGCATTTTATGAGTATTATTGATGCAGTGGAATAGACCTATTCGTAGAGAATAAAGGAAAAAGAACAATCTTATTGAAGCTGAAACAGAGATAACTCAATCTCTAGGGTCGATATTAGAGGACACTAGGTAAGTTAGATCAAATGATGGAATTTGTGAGCATAGTGTCGGTTTTGGGTGAGGTTCATATTTTCCCTTAACTAATACCTGCTACCTTTTGTGGCGTACATGCACTAGGTACCCTGAGAAAAGGAAAAGAACTTATTTTTATGATGTATAAGTGTTTAATGGGTATGCAAGCATGAGTATTATTCTCTACTTGTGATCACGTCGCTCCTTTCAGAAGGGCTATGCTTCGTTCAATATCAGAAGCTTTCATGTAAACTTATGTCGCATGAAGCGAAAAACACATTAGTATGGTGATCCTGTGCTGTATATATGTTGTGATAATGTTCTTGTTAACAGAAATATATATATTTTGCTTAATATTGTAAGTGTTATTTTCTGTAAATGTACCCAGACTTTGTTAAATTAACGAAAAAATTGAGAAAAAGGGCAAACTGATAGGTCCTAGTTGGGTTTTCCTCCCTCCACCAGGTCTGCGGTGCTTTCAAGAGGCAATGGGATAGATTTCAAGTTCCAAAACTTTGTTTAGAGTGAGTATCACAAATGACAATACCCTACCCACCTTTGGACTTGGATACCCCCGATGTTTACTACATGAATTACACCTGATGTACTTAAACTCCTTGATTCGGTTTGTACAAGAATAAAAAATGACCTAGTTCAGGACATTTTGTCTCTGCCTTATTCTTATAAAAAATCGAAATGGCTACATGCCACCTGACTCTGTTTTTTTTTCCACCTGACAGTGTTGCTTAATCAAGAAAGTACCGAATTTGCCTTGTGTTCCACTACAAAATTGAAGGTTGAAGGACTTTAAAGAGTTCATATATTATTCGATGTTAGTTAATAGAACTTGTGGTTTTCCATTTTTCAACCTTTCCCTGCTGGATAAATCTCCTCTTGTTTGTAACTTTTTCTTTCAGAAATAGAGGAATTTAAAGGTGAAGAGTCATTGAAATAAAGTATCTGCCGCGTTGTTGCCTGGAAATGTTACCATTTCCAGTGATGCTTATTTTGGTCGTTTCCTTTTATTTTGGCCTACTGGAGAGAGATAAAAAAATGTAAAAATGAGGCATTTAGCTTGTTTATTTGATCATTTGCCTTGCTAGGAAATTTGAGTCAGGGTTTGCTGTTGGCATGCCAAGGCAGACACCAGCAAGCTATATATTTGGCCAAAAGAGAAACAAAATATGTTCATTGTTCCCTCCTAGATTGATTAAATGAGACTTTGTGGAGAGGTGGACCTTCAGAAGCATGGTACCATTTCAAGGATCCATGATGCTGGTTAGAGAGAGATGACCAATTTAGAATAGCACTTAGATTGTGAGCCAATATGAATCCTGTAACTGTTTGCATTTTTTTTTTTATCACAACTGTCTGTCTAAACCACAGTGGGGCTTTTGTGTGTGTACTATATGTTTCTGGGATGCATGTGCTTTTTTTCCGAACCTCACATATTTTTCATCAGGAATGGCTTGGATTTCTGTTTACATATACGTGAAAGCTAATTTACAAGACTATGTCCCATGGAAAGTTGAAAAGTTGTGGCAGGAGATAACCTTTTCGAGGATAAGTGAAGCAAAAACCGGAACTTCCCAAGAATAAGTAACAGCTCATGTCAGCATTGTAATGCCCACAAGTCTTTGGATTCTTCACTTGGTATGCCATGGATTCTTGGTTCTCTACTTTGCAAACCTCGTGGACGATATATCGGCTCTTCGTCTTTTGAATAAAAGAACAGAGGGAGTGTGCCACAAACGACAGAGGCAAGCAGGAAGTTTTTGCCAGCTTTGAGACATGATGCTGATACACAAACAGATGATACCATGTCTTTCCATAGATCAGTTGTTTCTAGCAATAAGAGGAACCTTTTCTTCCATTTTTGTGGTTTGATAGTATTGTGGTTGAGTATTGTGCATTTTACAGTGGACATTCCCATTCTTAGTTTTCTCCAGAGCCTTCAAAGAGTTACTATTTTTTTAAATAGATACTAGGAAGTAAATCTGAACCTACACAGTCATTGCGCTAAATTCGGAATACAGGGACTTTAGTACTTTGCTTTTTGAAGAGGCTGGGATAGCTGGAAGGATGTCTTTTCTTTTAAGGAGCAAGCGAAAGAACTTGCAAACGATCTCTTTCGAGCATATTGTTTGGTAACAACATTTTGATGTTTTGAGGACAGAACGGTATCTACAAACATATCCAAACAATGCACCAGTTTCCTCAGTTGGGCTTCTGGCAATGGTCCTGTAACTTCTAATACGCATGCCAAGCTACCAATTTAGGGGTTAGAAAATGATTGAAAACCTCAAATTCAAAAATGAGAAATGCCAACCGATTGAATTCGTTTAGTCTCGCGGCAACCATTTAGTGTGGTAATTTGTTTCCTTGCCCTTTTCTTTCATCAGCAATATTTACCTAAGACATCAAAATTCAACGAGCGAGCCTGTTAGAGACGTCAGATGTACGAAGCAGATAAATCGAGATGTTCGTTCAGAGCAAGGCAGGAAACTGTAATGGGTCGTGCTTTAGCTGTAGTATCAGTGTTAGTTGGACTAGAAGACGTTTTCTGAAGAATGTCACACGGCTTCTGATATGCTGTTGTAAGGTGCTATAGCTTACATGGGCTGCTAGTGCCACCACCATATAAGCCCTTGCCCTCCTGATCGCAGAAAGTTCTCAACGAATGCAAGACTCCTTCACTGTCATACGATTGGCAACATTGTTTCTTCCTTGATCGCGCGATCTCCATGCAGAAGAAATGCAAATCTTAAGATAGACAGCTGGGATAAAACACAAATTCATAAATCTGGTCCACGTTAGTCCTGCCTCCAATGGATGGTGAGGAATGAGGACTCTGAAGGTAGCTCATGGCAGCACCACGAGTTTCTCAAATTCTGAAAAGATATTGATCGTACTGTCTAGACCTGGTTTGAACAGGATAATGTTCAGAGTTCAGTGCTCTGGCATTAGCATTAATATAAAGCCTTTCCTGGTATTGGTGGGTGAAAATGACTTTGAATTGGAATAAGTTGCACCGGTGATGGATGAAGTTCATTGATCTTTCATGGTCTTTAACCTTTCCGAGTGATGATGCTCTCCTCTTCTTTAGTTCCCTGGTTGGATGCAATTGCTGCGCATGGAGTTTCGTGCACATGTAATATGTACTTGCTGGAGCTGTTATTGCTGATAAGTTTAGAATTAGCTGCATAGCTTAATTGATCTGGAAAAGAACCGGGTCGACAAAGTACATGTCAGACATTGATATTTCAGATCCTAGTGATCCTAGTCCTACCCGTCAAAGCAGCTCGGCAAGAAATCGCATCTCCACGAGACTAGGACAAATCAGAAACACTTCGATAGCGACTAGAAGCGAAGGCTGATGTCATCTCCTTGCGGTAGCTTCGTGTGCAAACTCTGCAGCGCGATGAAGATGATAATCGTTAAGGTGATAGAACTATTTGGAATGGAAGTTTCATGCCTCACCTACCCATCCGACATAGTCAAATCTGATCAAGCACATGCTTACTTTTTCTTTAAAGCCCGTAACATTTCTCTTTATATTTCGCAGTCAATCCATTCATGTAGCCGAGTTTATATTTTTCTTGTTAATTTCGAGTTATGTTCTTTTTCTCGTGTAACTGTAATCCACGTTTGCGCGATAATTTATATTGTGCCTCTTTCTTTCCTCAGCAATAATTCATTAAGACATCAAATATAGTTATCAAGCCAGTTCAGAGTCATATACGAAGTAGATTTATTGGCATGTTCGCCCAGCTGCAAGATGCTAAACTGTAATATACGTCATGCTTAGTTGTAACTATAAATCTAAGTTGAACTTGAACACGTTTTTAGACGAATGTCATAAAGCTTCTCAATTCACTGTGGTAAGATGGTATAGCTTTTGCATGCTTGATAAAGAGTCCCACAAAGCATTCAATAACTGCATCAGTTAAATCAGGGAAGCTTGCACGATGTTCGCTATTGCCATTACCTTATGGCCATCTCAGCCACAGGGCAAGTCTCTCTGAATCCTTTCTGCCGCAAGCAAATAATCACTCAGATAACAAACGAGCGACAATAGTAGAAGTTATTAGCTACATTTAAAGAAAAAATAATTTTGAACTAACCATCCAAAACTTCAGATCTCCCATGTTACAGCTTTTGATTCTGTGTCGCCTATTTCCAAAACACTATAAATCTATTTAGACAGAATCAGTATCTGTTTCAATGTATTGTCAGAGCTCGCTGGAGAAAATTGATACTACCGTAACATCGATTTAACCAGACTTCCTTCCCAAGTATACAATCTGCCTTCGCACTGGGTTGAAATTTGATGAAAGGGTATTTTATCACAAGTCGGTGTTTCTTGAAAACGATGGAAGTGGCATGGCTTCCTGAGGACGAAGGATGACAAGTATACCAAACATGGCGAGCATAGGCAGGACAAGAAGCCACTTTAGCAGCTTGTAGTAGTACATATGAAATGTAAGAGAGAACTCATCTGAGAAGTAAAGTCCATTCTTGTCAACCATCTCCACCAAGACAGTTCCGGTTGTCCTCACTCCAACAGTTGGTAGCTTTATTCGATATTTTCCAGGGCGATCATAGGTCTGGTTTTGCCTTATCCTTCGCTCTCCTTGGTAATTGCCAGGAACCAACAAGGTCGTCTGCATTGTTTTTGCAAAACAACAAAAGCAAAATGACATCGAAGCACTCCTGGCTTTTGGAAAATGCCATTTGATCTTAGGAAGAGCGTACCGTGACATTGTAAGGTGCTTGATAACCAGATGGATATCTATGTTTATCGACAATTTCAAGCTCCACCCAGAAGCTCTTGCCTTCCTCATCACGGAAAGTTCTTGAGGAATGTGAGACATAGACTCCTTCACGGTCATACCGATTGGCAACATTGTTTCTTCCTTGATTTGCTGATCTCCATGCCTGGATAAAATGTATATTGTAAGATAGAAAGGCGGACTGAAGCACAAAATTATAAGTCAAGTCCATGTTTATCCTGCCTTCAATGGATGATGAGGAGCGGGAGTCGAGAAGCAAAAGACATTGCCATTCATAGTTGTCACAATGAGATCCAAATCATCGCCACCATCGACATTATCTGCTAATGCCATGCTATATCTGTCCAAAATTTTGCACTAAGATAAGCTTTGAAGACTGGAAAGAATGAGGTATATGGCACCAAAAGATGTTAAAATGTCTTACGAAATTTCACCAATGTCAACTACATCAGCGCATGAGGTGGGCCCATCAATAAGATATAGATAACCATCAAATGATGTAGTAACGAGAGTAAGTCCCTTCTTCTCCTTCTCTTTGCGTTTATTTAGATCAACAAGGAGAACTTGATTCATAATTCTTCCATGAGTCCTATAAGGATATGGACGGACAAATGAACCATCCTTGCCGCTAAGAACATAAACGTTCCCTGATATTGTAGGAACAACAACATCAGTGTGCCCATCGCCATCAACATCACCTATGGTTGGACCCTGGATATTAACAGCATACTTAGTTACTTGTCCATCAAGTAATTCAAGATCAAATAAAAATTAATAACATATAGTGGCCTGGCCTTTGCACCTTACTACAAGGCCATAAATTCAGACTTTAAAACATACATAAAATACCAGGAATCTGGTGGGTTCTTAAAGGATGACAACCACACATAATGAAAACTGGCCTTGAGCGTAATGAAGAATTCTCATTACGGTCTCTAGTGCCTTGCTATGGTGAACAGCCGCACCTCCGTTCTTTTCTCTCCCTCATAGGTTGCTACTTGCTAGCAAAAAGTTTTTTCAAATCCTTTGCCTTTATATTCTTAACTTCTTGTCAAAATAAGTATTGGTATGTTACATTTTCATATGCAAAAATCAAAACCAATCAATTGGTCACAAACTTTGCCTCATGAAGAACGATTTTCATTCCAAAAAGTTGATAAACACCAGATCAATGGACATAAATCAGAAGATTACAGTACTTACAATAATACACAACATGTCCCAAGTAAATGCACAGATGGTAGATAGTGGTTTAATGCAAAGTACATGTATGTCAACAAGACCCATGAAGACACATGCCACCTGACATCATTGCCAAGAAAAGCCATAGACACAACAATACTCTAAGGATCACCCCCTTGACCTAGATCAGCATTAGCAATGCACCAAACGCGAGATTCTTAGCCTGAAGTTCTATAATCCTGGAGGAAGATAAGTTGTTTGTTAGCTGTTCAACTTTTTCATACATAAGAGCATTTAACAGTCGCTGAGCTCCATCCTTATCACGCCCGTACATGTTCAAGTATCTGAATCTAGCCTGAAGAGAAAGATAATTCCCATGTGTGCCTCCACCAAGCTTGCAAATGTAAATGTTGCATAGGTATCTCATCAAAGTAACTCCAGCTCATTCTTCAATAATATCATGCCATACTTCGTACCAGTTGAAATTGCTCTCTAATATGAAACAGCTAGGCATATAAATAGATGTTAAGATGTTTTTGACATTTTACCTGAGGAATATGGCTCTTAAGATGTTTTTCCCAAATCTCTACTCCTTGTGCAGTCCAGGCAGCAACATTTCCATGAGTATCCGTAGTGACAAGTTCAATTTTACCATCATCATTGATATCTGCTGCAACTACCGCTCCTTGAATTTCAGCCATCTCAAGGGGAAATTTTTCTCTGATTTTACCTAAAAATCATTGTATTCACGGTCATTTGGTGAATGGTGACAAGATAGACAAGCTGGCTGAATTTCAAAACCATCTTTAGGGGTGGATGGACAAATTAACCTAAACATGATGGCTTCACTGTTTCACACATTGGTTGTATATTTCATTGCTTCAAAAAGAGATGAATCACTACCTTATAGAACTGCAGTAGAGTCAGTTGTGTGTGTGTGTGTGTGTGTACCATGCCAATAAGAGACAGAAAACTGGTGAAACAAAAGTAAGAACCCTTGGATACAAGAGTATAAATACATATGATTTGAAGATTTCATCAAGTCCTAAATGCATCCTCTAAAAACTTAGTGCAAAATAGTTATGCAGTCAAAGAAGATCACCTTGATGGTCCAATACATAGAAGAGGCCAAAGGAAGTCCCGACCAGGATGTCCAAATTTCCATCACCATCCAAATCAACAACCGTAGGAGAAGAATATATGTAGGCACGAAAGTTCCCACTGTCTGTGCTAAGATCTAGTGGTGTTGTCCATTTAACTTGCTTTGTATCAAGATTAAAAACAACGATCCCACCAGCCACATATTTCCCAATACTGATATTACCCAGGTCCTTTAAATGCTCCTGGTTGTCATAGTACCTGTGAATTTACATTGCTGTCTATAGATGAGGACTGCATCTACATTAATGTAAAACTAGAAGATTTCAATACTCCATTAAGCATTTCTTCAATACATTTCGTACGCTTCATGTAACGAAGTAAAACTATGAGAAGACTTAACTGAGACGGACTTTCATTTCATACAAGTAGTAAAAATACACAGTAAAAAAAAGAGGCAATCATTCTGGGCAAGGAAATCGTGTTAACAAGACTGAAAAGTGAAAAGTATGAGATAGACAAATGAAACTGAAATGCTTGACATTAGAAATAACTTTTTAACAATCAAGTATAAATAGGAATAACAGAACAAAGATTCAAAATTCGTAAGTTCAAAATTATAGACATTTACAAGGTTTAAAAGAAATCACCAGCACCAGTCACTAGTTCTTTCATTGAAGCCTAAAGTATGCTGTTAACACAAAACCATATACTTACTTCTCTAAAACACAAAAGAAGCCAATATAATTGATAAAGCCCGAAAACATAAAAGGCATCATAAGTCTAAGGGACTCACTCATGATCAAAAAAGTATGAGACAGCGACGACCATCTCTGACACCCCATCGTTATCAATGTCTGCTATGACCTGATCAATATGACAAAAAAAAAAACCCACATAAATTTTTATTTGTTCAAAATGATATCACATTCTTCTATAGATCAATGATACCCCCAAGTTTTTCCATAACTTTTTTGTATTTCAGCAGAGAATTAACAAGTCACCCTCAATGTCTTCCCTTACCGGAGTGCATAAAATGTGCGCATCAATGTTTACATAGTCTTCCAATTTCTCATGTTGCGCTTCAGTCCATTCCTCATCTCCCCACATAGTTTCATCAACATAATCATCATAGTCGTAACTATACTCATCAGGAAGCTCATCACTATCACGAAACAGGTCAAATGACGAGTCGGCGTCAGCTTCTAGACCTTCTTCATTCTCGACAGTTGCAGCTTGAGTATCCTTGTTGTTATTAACAGTGGATTCAGAAGCAGCTTCCTGAGATCCCTTAGAGTTAATGTCTTCCAAAAGCCGTCTGGCAGAATTTGTTCCATGAGCTGAATCAGAAGCCTGAGTTGATCCTGTTGTGCTAGTTGAGTTATCGGTGCTAGTGGAGTTATCCATGCTTGTAGGCAGCTTAATGTTTGTCTCTGCTTGAGTTTCATTCAATTTCAATTCATTGTCTGGCTTGGTCGCATTCACCGTGCCAAGGTTACTCTCCGATGTTGAGGGAACTGATGGACTAGATCTAGTTGTGCTCCCATTGTTTTCTAGAATCACCAAAAGAGAACTTCCGATTAACATCAATAGGTAATGGACTGTGGCAAATATTTCAATATCAATACTCAGACACTCTAGGGTTGGTCAAGTTTTCCTCAGAAGATTTTGTAGTAATAATAAGAAAAGATTACACACCTAGTTCTGCATATCTAAAAACAAACAACAGTGAATAAACTAGAATACATTAGAAACTTACGAGAAAATAATTTTGACTCCCTAGCTTCCTGGATAAGCTGCTCATCATGCACATCTGGATGAGAACGGTCCACTGGATCTGAATCTAAACCAACATACCAATCTTTACGTACTTTCCTGCGAGGTATCTCTAACTTATCTGCCATCATGTAACCTGATACCCTGAAAACAATACAACATGTGTAATTGGAAGTTTGGAAGAGGGCAAAATTCTCATTGAAACACATTGCCAAAGTGAAATGGACTTTAGCAAATGAAACCAGGAGAATCACCTGAAAAACAGCACTTCACCATTGTAGGTGGCCAATGCTATCTCTCTCACACCATCCTTGTCAATGTCGTAGAGGAGAGGACTTGCATGCACGGTTGACTGGTGGAAAGCAGGCCATCCTGATGACAATATTTAGCGACCAGGTAAAAGGCCCTTGATCCGAAAAAACGTAGCTTTCTCTTATAGCTTAATAATTTAACCAGCTCAACACAACGATACAACAGTCCCAAAATGAAGACAGGTGCTCCTTCGTGTCTAGTTCATAAGTAAGTGTTGAAAACCATAGTATATCTTCTGGAACAATACATACAGCTAAATTGCTTTAGTGAAAAGAAAGCTCACCTGGCATCTTGTCTCCATCAGTGCCTTCTAAAACTTCAAGGTAGTGAACAAAAGAAGGTACCACTATATCCAACTTCCCATCACTGAGAGACAGGGAGAGTTGGCAAGTTAGACATTACATAAAACCAGGAAATATAAAGTGACAAGGTCAGAAGAAAATCTCATGAGGGCCTTACACAACTGGTGTCTACCATCAGGAAGTGCTCCAAAATAAAATTAAATCCCAAGTTTCAACAAGGTGGAAAAACAATTTCTCGAGAAACATTGCCAAAACCAAATACCCAAAAGCTTGCTTCCGGACAAGTAAAATAACAGCAAAGAAAAGCAGGGAGCTTAAGCCATCGAATTATACATCCAACTTGGGCTACATGCTTTACCTGTTGATATCAGCGATCAAAGGGGTGGCATATATGCTAGAGCTAACCTCCGTCTGCCATCTCAGCTCCAAATTCCTAGGGCACTGCGTATTCAGCAGCGCATTTTCATCTCTACACCCACAGAAGAAACGTATATCACTCCAAAAACCACACGAGCACAAACCTCTCCGACCCTCAACGCCAAATTTCAAATTCTACTCAAACCCACCAAAGAAAATCTCAATATCGTCGCGATTAACAGGGAACCCATCAATACGCAGAACTTACAGATTGGGGTAGCCGAGCGCATCGTCCGTAGCCTCCCGCTCCCGAAACTTGTTCTTCTTGGCATCCTCCCCATTGGCGAAACCCAATCCGGCGAAAACGAGCCAGAAGACGAAAATGGTCCTGATCTCCAAGAATTTCATATGCTCTCCCTCTTCGAATCACTGAAACAGAATCAAGACGCCTCGAAAAAAACAACGCACAGAAGAGGAGGAAATCTCTGGCGCCTCGCAAGGAAGCGCGACGAAGCTGCTCGGCGTACGTCGGAGCAAATACGTATAATCGCGAGCGTAAAAGCCCTAGGGTCGCTGCGATGCGATGCGCAGGATCGGCATGAAAGGAGCGGAGGGAAGGATCTGAAGAGCAGGCGACGAGGGGAATGGCGATGGAGTCCACGAAGAGAGTGCAAGTTCGAGTTTAGACTTTCTGAAAGCGCCCCCAACCTTTTGCGTAATTGCATAGCGACCCCCAATTGTTGCTTGTTATAGGGGTTAACGACCGGGCTGGCTCGACCCGGGAATCGGTCCGAACGGCCTTACCCGGCCGGCTCACACGCGGACCGGTCCGGTTGCCCGTTCCAGAAACATGGAATTGGCCTAGGACCGATTTAGTTCCAAGTTTTATACCCTAAACTTTCACTTAGTAATATCGAACCTGCAAGGCCAATTCTAGAATAGAATCTAGAATTGAACCGATTTATCTCAATATTGAGTAAGTTTTTTTACTCTTTTTAAAAATAGATAATGTTTATTGAAATTGAATACCTCAAGAAAAATAAATTGTATTCCATATCTGATATACAATAAAATAAAATACAAAAAAATGAAGATAAAAAAAAGCCCTGGTCGATTCTAAGGTCAATAGACCTGACTCTGACATGATAAGTTCGATGTTTAGAACCTAAAATCTACTTGCTCTGTAACCGACCGCTCCTAATATGCGGGGGTGTTGGAAAGCCGAGTCGCTCAAAGCCCGAATCGGCCCTGGCTGCTATCAACGAACGAGCCCGATAATGTGCGGAGATGAAAACTTGAATACAATGGTCCGGAAAACCAAACGTGGGATAGTTGTTCTCCCACGGTTTTGTCCTTCGAGTTTGTCGACGTGAGCCTACAGACAATCTTTTGTTATTTTGTTGGAAATCTGTGCTTTGAGAGACTCGTAACATTCCTCGAAAGCACGAGGTAAGTCGCGGTGGAATAAGATGTAGGCATGATCAGTCGATTCACCCATCTCTCGTCATTATAAATTTATAATGGCAATGTCTTTAATGTCTCTTGTCTTGATTGATATTTGTCTTTTCATGCGTGGAATTCTTAATATCTTGATTCGAATCATTTTTGGGTAAATCGGATCGATTGGCCCTCACGAGGTTTGGGTGAGGGGCCGCGACGCTCGTGGCTGGCGAGGGTTGGCCGGGCCTCGCCTATGACCAGCAAGGCCGACCCTTGCCGGTCTTGATAGAAAAAAACAGAAGAGAAAAGAAAAGAAAGAAAGAAAGAAAAAGAAAAAAGAAAAGAAAGTATAAAAATATTGTCCACGTCAGCATCAGCTGTCCTACGTGATACCACCGGCATCCACGTCAGCAATTTCCGATTAAAATTAGTCAGATAGACTCGATTGGCAAAATATGAAAATGTTTAGGACTCAACTGGCAAAAATTGAAAGGTTTATGACTGAATTGAAAAAAAAGTGTAGTAGGTTTACGACTTTTTATACAATTTTCCCTCAAAGTAATATGAGTTATCTTTAAATTTCCACATAGAGGACGTCCATGTGATGGAGTCCAATTGACATTCATTTCTCTTGAGTAATCCTTGCATGTGTTTTAATTATGCTGCACGCACAAAGAGAAATGAGGAACCGTGTCATATTTTTAGTGGGAAATTGTTCAAAAAGTCCTAAATCCATAGCTTTATTTGTTAATTTAGTAATAAATATTTCAATTTTGCCAATTGAGTCCTCCAGCTAATTTTGATCGGAAATCGCTTACGTGGACATCGACCATCCTACATGACACCGCTAGTGCTGACGTGAATAATTTTTAATAATATTTTTTGAATTGTTTATTTATTTATTTTCCTTTCTTTTCTTTTCTTCTCTTTTCTTTTTTCCTTTTATCATCTTTTTTTTTTTTTAAATTTCCTTTTTCTTTTCTCTTTTTCCCTTTCTCTCTTTGCTAGCCTCCGGCGAGGGCAACCCTCACCTGTCCTGCCCCCGGCATCCCTTGCTTGAGGCCAATCAAAGGTGGCACTCGTCTCAGGCCAGTGACCTTCGCCAGCCATCAACGAGCCTGGTGGTGGCCAGTGGAGGAAAAAAGGAAAAAAGGAAAAAAGAAAGAAGAAGAAGAAAAGAAGAGAAAAGGAAAAAAAAGGAAAAATAATAAAAAATTGAAAACATATTGTATATTATTAAAAATTGTCCGCATCATCGTCTACCGTGCCATGTACGGCTGGCATCTACGTTATAAATTTTTGGCCAAAATTTGTCGAATGGATTCAATTGGCAAAATGTGAAAATGTTTAGGACTCAATTAGCAAAATTAAAATGTTTATGACTGAATTGACAAAAGTGCAATAGGTTTAAGACTTTTTGGACAATTTTTCCTATTTTTAGATGGAAGGCGGCTTAATAAGTTGAGTGGAATTAATTTGTGGAGTGAATGGTATAATGTTCAATTCAATTATTTTTTGCAAAAGTTCTCAATTTAAAGATCCGTAGGATTTGATTTTGAATTGGTTCAAAACCGTATCTATCGAGAACCGACATTGAAATGGATTCTACCCAAGAGCTGACCGGTTCAATTCATGAGATGACTATTATTATGAGACTTAGGAGTTGTTCACTGCGCCTGAAGCTTCTTCCTGAGCTCCAACATGAAGTCATAGACCTTGTGCTGGTCGAGCAACGACTTGGCCACGCTCTCGCTTTGCATGCACCGCTCGCCCCATCCCACCAGCTTGGGGCACTCCTCCCCGATGCTACAATTGGCCAGTGTCTCCACAGCATAGAACCAGCTATAGAACGGTATTAGCGACACATCCAAGTACTCAAACCCCTCGCCTCCAAAGTACGCCTTGTCCCCAAGCTCTCTCTCCAACACCTTCAAGCCCTCGATGTACTCCTTCTTCGCCGCCTCCTGGGTCTCCCCCGTTGACCGCCACGCCATTTGCCCCGCTGGAAATATCTGTGCCGTCATGTTGTGTCGCGTCTTGATGTCAAGCGCACTTAACAAGGAAATGATCAAGATTGGGTGCTGTTTGTCTTACCTTCTTGTCCACGTAGTCGGCCCAAAACCTGGCATGGGCACGCTCGTGGGGATTGGAAGGCAAGAGAGGGGACTCAGGACCCCAGGTCTCGTTGATGTACTGGACAATGATGAGGGACTCGCAGATCGGCTTGCCATTGTGGATGACGACGGGGATTTTCTTGTGGATCGGGTTCATCTGCAAGAGCAGGGGGCTCTTGTTGCTCAGAAGTCCTCCTCCCTCATATCAAACTCCACGCCCTTCTCTCTCAGGGAAATCTTTGCCCTCATCCCGAACGAGCTCGGCCAGAAGTCCAACAGTATCACTTCCTCTGCCATTGAAGCTCGGTAATCTGAACGCAGGAACGCTTTTCTGTGGTGAAATACAGAGGGAAAGAGAACATTGACGAAACTTTTTAGTCGCCGCGATGTTTGAGAGGCTGCAAGTCTCCGCTCCAAGTCCGCCCGATTCGGTCATGGATTAGGTGCAACATGAACGAGACATATGTTGCTATTACTAATATAATTACTAATAGTGGTGGTTGCTTATTCTTTCTAGAAAGCTGTCATAAATCGCAGTTTTATGGCGCAAAAGTAAATTATTATGACTAAGTAAGCTTATTACAAAATTTTACTTTAATGGAAATACCTTGATATAATAGTCCGCAAAAGAATATGATACAACATATTGAGTTTAGTATAAATTTAGGTCAATAACGAGTGCATTCGAGTGAAATATTTGCAAATTCGGATAGCTCTTCAACGTGAATTATAATGACTCTTTAATAAAATAAATTTGAAGATCATATCAGTCATTTTATGGATGGAATTTCACTCAATGTTCGTGTAGCGGATAAGAATTACATGCATGCTTGTAGATCGTCAGCCCTGCTCCGAGCTTTCTCTAGTATGATTTTGACATCTTGTCATAGTGTAGTCAATTCTAGCATGTCATGCATGACGTGCCCTTCTGATGGCAGTTTGGTCATGTGCTTTGAAGGACCCGCATGGCCTCGAACGGTGTATGGATTACTTAAGTGTGCTCGGACAATTCCTGTTGCGAGTTGTCGCTTGCCCTTAGCTTGGATTCTCCCAAGCCTTATCAACTGCGACGTTGGTTGATTGAGCTTGGTTCAGCATTTGTAAGGGACTTTGGGTAGCTAAATGCAAATAGTGTCTGGCAAACTTTTTGGAGAATTTTGGAGAAATGCAATTGCATTTCCAAAGGCCTCTAAAGGACTTTAGCTCAAGGCATGTCCGGAGGTACTTTGACAAATTGCATTTTCGAAATGCAAGTTTACTGTTCATTGCACTGTTCATCTTCCCTGATTTACCCAGAGAAGCAAGTCCAGCAGCTGACGACCGCCACCTAAGGGGTCGCACGATCTCAGGCATTGCCTAGATTGCACGACCCGGGTAAGCGTTGGCCAGGGTCGTGCGATCCCAGGCGATGCTGCCTAAGGTTGAGCCCAGGCCACGGTTGCCTTGGTTGCATGACCCCAGGCGAGGCTGGCAGGCGGCTGTTTTAGCCCAATGGTGGCTGAGACTTTTTTTAAAAAAAAAATATTAGCAAAAGTTCTTTACAAAATATAGTTTTTACCAAATGGTATTTAGGTCAAAGTTGCTTTCAAATGTGTTTTTAAAATACACTTTACTAAACACTACTTACATTTCGGAAAATCACTTTAGCCCAAAGGCCTTTGTATTTTGTCAAAGACATTTCCCCAAAGTCGAACCAAATGGGCCATAATTATGATGACTATTGCTCTTTTCTTTAGGAGTCACTATTAACCTATTGGAGGCCGATTAGGAGCTTAGTTAAACACAGAAGGCCATTTTACTTTCCGTGAACCAGAGATTCGAGAACAGAGACTTGATTGTGCTGAAGTCTATCAGTGCCTGAACTTGGTACCTATTCTTGCTATTTCGAAAACGTTTCAATCACGCAACCTTGTTCATTTTAATGCCTAGGCAGTAGGCACATCCATGTCAATGAGTATGTGCCACGAATTTGCTTGCGAACATTCAACGTTCATACAATCAACGTGATAATCCAAACATGATAAACAAAGGCGACATGATGATAAAGCATGAAAATAAAAAATTGATATGATGTCGGGCAAATAATATACACATCTACATTATTAAGCCCTGAGACAAGGACCCCCATGAGCTAAGCCCTAATTTAAACATGCATGCATCTTTCTAAAGGATGCTCTCATCCTCCATAAGACCAAACGATGTTATACTAAGTGCAATCCAATTTTAATATGAAGTATCACTAAACATGCAATGCGGTACTCCTAAACTCACAACTTTCATTAGATGCTTATGTTTTACTGTTAAACATGCAATGCCGTTCAGTCCATGCCCAGATCGTTGTTACATCTATGGGCAGTCAACCCATTCTTGGTCTACTGTGAGCTTTCCTGAGTCGGGTTTTGATTTCTTCTCATGGTGTAGTCAATTACGGCATGTCATCCGTTTTCTATCGTGACTCAAATACTTCATATTCGACTATTTTAAAGTCTCCTCGGATCGATTGTTGACGAGTTTTCACTTCGTCATAATTCATTGCATTTAGGCACATCTATTCTTACGAATAAGGTCATCGAGGTTCTAACCGAGACGTACATAACAAGGCGTTGTGTTAATATTGCCCAAGACGGCCGAACTGGACTTTCTTTGCTCTTTACTTATCTACCTACTCTAACTTCATTTCCTAAGTATTCATTATTCGCTTTGTTTGCTGTGCTTTCTTGTTTGGTGATGTAGGTAACGCATGGATACTTAGACGCATATTGGGAATATATAATTCAATAATTAATGAAAAAGATTTCATCAAAGAGAAAAAATAGTATGTTAGAGGTACACATGCACAAATAACGCAAAACATTATGCTAAACGGAAATCATCGAAAGTGGTAAGAGTGAGCCTCGACCAAAGGAGCGAGGGGTTAATGAACAAAAGAGTCATTGAAATGACCATTATTATGAGACTCGAGAGTTGTCGCGGCGCCTGAAGCTACTTCCTGACCTTGAACATGAAGTCCTAGACCTTGTGCTGGTCGGGCAACGACTTGGCCACACTCTCCCTCTGCATGCACCGCTTGGCCCATCCCACCAGCTCGGGGCACTCCTCCCTGATGCTACAGTTGGCCAGCGTCTCCACAGCATAGAACTAGTTATAGAACGGTATCAGCGACAAATCCACGTACCCAAACCTCTCACCTCCAAAGTAAGTCTTGTCCCCAAGCTCTCCCTCCAACACCTTTAAGCCCTCGATGTACTCCTTCTTTGCTGCCTCCTGCGCCACCCCCCCCCCCCCCCCGCACATGGCCATTTTCCGTCGTTTCTCGACGTTAAACAAACTTAGTACCTTGTCTACAAAGTCAGCCCAAAACCTGGCACGTGCCCTCTCGTAAGGATCGGAAGGCAAGAGAGGGGACTCTCGACCCCAGTTCTCGTCGATGACGAGGGACTCGCAAACCGGCTTGCCATCATGGATGAGGACGGGGATTTTCTTGTGGACCGGGTTCGTCTCCAAGAGCAGGGGGCTCTTGTTGCTCAGAAGGTCCTACTCCCTCATATCAAAATCCACGCCCTTCTCTCTCAGGGCAATCCTGGCCCTCATCCCAAACAGGCTCGGCCAGAAGTCCAACGATATCACTTCCTCCGCCATCGAAGCTCTGGTAATTTGAACTCAGGAATGCCTTTTTTTGTGGTGAAATGAGGCTAAAAGAAGGAGCCACTTGTATAGAACGAAAGACCACACTGACTAGACTTTTCATTCCCTGCAGTGCTCGAGCAGAGGGACTGCCTAACGTTGTCATTGCTCGTGTCGCTGTTAGGTCCAAAGTCTACGTTACAAGTCCGCCCGATCGATTAGGTCATGGATTAGGTGTAACATGAACGAGACAATTATTGCTATCAGTATTACAATTACGATTAGTCATACTGGTGGTTGCTTATTCTTTCTGGAAAGCCGTGGCGCAAAAGTAAATTATTGTGACCACATAAACTTATTACAAATTTTACTTTAATGGAAATATCTAGATATAATAGTCCACAAAAAAATACGAAACGACATATTGAGTTTAGTAAAAATTTAGGTCAATAGAGAGTGCATTTGAGTGAAATCATTTGGAATATAACTTTACTCAATGTACCTATAGAGGATAGAATTACATGCATGCTTGCATATAGTGAGCCCTACTCTGAGCTTTCCCTAGTTTGATCGACATCCTGTCATGGTGTAGCCAATTGTAGCATGTCATGCATGACGTGACATTCCTGATGGCAATATGGTCATGTGCTTTGAAGGACCCGTGTTGCCTCAAATGGTGTATGGATTACTTAAGTACACACAGACAATTCCTCTTGTGAGTTGTCGCTTGCACTTAGCTTGGGCTTTCCCAAATCCTATTAATTATCATTGGTTGACTCAATTAATTATGATGATTATTGCTCTTTTCTTTAGGAGTCACTATTTACTTATTTGAGGCCGATTAGAAGCTTAGTTAAACACAGAAGACCGTTTTACTTTCCGAGAACTAGAGATTAAAAAACGAAAACTTAATTGCGCTAAAGTCTATTAGTGCCCAAACTTGGTACCTATTCTCGTTATTTTGAAAACTTTTTGATCATGCAATCTTGTTCATTTTAATGCCTAGGCACATCCACCTAAATGAGTATGTGCCACAAATTTGCCCACGAACATTCAACGTGATAATCCAAGCAATAAACAAGCATGACATGATAATAAAGCGCGAAAATATAAAATACGATATGATGTCGAGCAAAGAATATACACTGCTACATTATTAAGCTCCAGGACAGGACCCCCACGAGTTAAGCGGGAATCTAAACAAGCATGCGTCTATCTAAGGATGCTCTCATCCTCCATACGACCAAATGATGCTATACCAAGTGGAATCCAATTTTCATGATTTCTCACTAAATGCAATTGTAATATGACGTATCACTAAACATGCAATGCGGTATTCCTAATCTCGCAACTTCATTAGATGCTTATTTTTTACTGTTAATCTTATCATTTTTCATTTCTTCGATTACATCAACATGAATTAACATCTATGCTAAACTAAACAAACGCAAACCAATTGAGCTTAACATGCATAACCATACTCAAAGATAGGGGTGAGCAGTTCCGGATTTCGATTTCAGGTTCTTTTGAGGTTTCACCTGGAACCTGGAACCTGGAACCTACCCTTAGGTACAGGTTCCTTATTTTTTGAAACCTGAAACTTATTCGTTGGAACCTGGAACCTACCCCGGAACTTGTCCAGGGTAGGTTTCAGGTTCTAACAAGTTCTTTTTATTAATTTCATTTTTAATTAAATAAAACGAAAATGAACGCAATAACACTGAACAAGCTTGTCATTCACCAAAGTTAATACAAAATACTAGTTTTCCTAGCATTACGGTTCAAATAAATACAATTAAGATGAGAAGTCATTGCGTGAATCGATACCAGAAGTGAACGGTTCCATGTTTCATATAGGTTCCTCATTTTTTGGAACCTGGAACCTACCATATCACAAATTCGAGGGTCGATTCAAAGGTCTACTCAGGTTCCATATATATTATTAATTGAACAATTGCAGTGAATCATTATTTAATGACCACCACTTACTGCTATGATCCATTGACCATAACTTATATTTAGACGTACAAAGAATATGAAACATTAACAAGTTATAAAATTAAAGCTCAAACTAATGGTTCCGGATTATACACTTGTCATCTAACGCCATGAAACACCGCAGGATCACGCGATGATATAAACCTAGAAAGAACATAAAAAAACATTTTTAGGTTTTAAGTTTTAGGTTCCACCTATTTAGAACCTGAAACCCACCCGTCAAAACAGGTTTTCCAATTTTTGGAACCTGGAACCTACCCTGCATACCTTGGAACCTGAAACCTACAAGTTCCCACCGGTCAAGTTCTCAAGTTTCAGGTTTTACCCTAGAACCATGCTCACCCATACTGAAAGACAAACTAGCAAGCTATTTAGGAATGATAACCCATTTAAACATATAGATGGCATCAAATACACTAATTAAAGCAACCATGCATATTCGACATCAATGCAACCCTAATGACACCAAAACACGACCCCGAGTCACCGAGACCGCTCACGACTTTCAACCGCTCCCCATCATACCGAAATCAGCCATGGTTCGGTGGTCAAACCTGAACCAACCATGATTCGATGATCCAACTTGAGTCAATCATGATTCGGTATCTAATGAGGCCGGGCTGATTGGTCTCCCGGTGGACCGGTTGAGACATCATTACATGTCGAGCACACACAACATATATCAATATGATTTAATCTAGCATGTGACGTGCAATCCCAGCATGATTTTAACTTTAATATGAATAACCATAATGAAATGAAGCTAAATAGCACCGAAACACATCGATTAATATCCCGACGCGTCCCTAGGCTATGCTATCCGATCAAGGCCGACTCAAGATATATTGTGTAGCTCAAATGAAGGCTAAAGTTGGCTGTTCATGGACTGAACGGCAAGCTCCAAGCCGAGAGCAAGCAACAAAAGGCCCTTACATGCATTGATTTGATAAGAAACTTAGATGGATCAACCCCAATGCACACCTATATTAAGTAGGGGTGTCAACGGTTCAAGTCGGGTTGGATTTCCATGATACAAAACGTAAGGGATGTGTGTTTACTATGACCCGAACCGAGAATACCTGAACCCAAAGAGCAGTTCAGGGTTGTTCAGGTTTTTGGTTCTCTCTCTCTTTGTGGTTCCACAACTCTGGGACACAATCGGGTAGTGCCATCTAAGCATACTTGTGCAGTTAAGAAGAAGAAAAGGACAATTTCAAGCTCACCATGGTAATTTCTAAGGATTAATCTAGCAAGGAAAACAAAACTTAGCCATTTTTGAATTTGATGGTCTTTCTCTATTAGCAAAAGAAGGAAAAGAAAAAGGAACATATGCTGGCAAAAAATCAATGTGAATTGGGAAAAACAATGGAATCAAATTTTGAGGCGTGATAACACTCTTTTTAAGGAAGTATTTGCCCCATAACGTTGTTAATGGTTATCAGCAAAAATCCTCCAAGATACAATAAAGTCTCGAATGAGAATACCATATAACAATTATGGTACTTCTCCAGGTTCTCTCAAGGGAAACAATTGGAAAAGATGGCGATTTATCTCTTGAAAGAAAATGAAATTGGAAGTTTAAAGTATTGAACAAAATTATTGAATAAATATATTTGAACGTATACAACTTTTCAAAGATAAAGAAATTATGTCCAAACAGACACAACATTTCAAAGGTTAAGAAGTTATGTCCGAATAGATATAATCTTCCAAAGGTTGTAAGAACATATAATAACCATTAGGCAGAAATAATAAATTCAAAATTAAATTATTAATGAATAACTATCACTCTATTGCGAACAGTCACATTATTTCAATAGGACAAAATAATTATTTTATAATAATAAATTCGAAATTTAATAAATAAAAAATTTTGTTCACATGCGCACTCACATCATTTCGATGTGGGACAAGGCACCTCCTAGTTTGTTTTACCAACAACTTATACTATTTCACGCTATCTTCTCCTGCATTTACAGATTAAGCTAAGAAACCAGAGCAACGACCAAAAAACAGAGAAGGGAAAAAAAGAAGAAGACAGAGAGATTCCCACAAAAGCAACAGATTTATACTAAGAACAAAGAAGTAAGTTCCAAGAACAAAGAAGCTAAGAGGATCATATTCCTCTTTTTGGCTAGGTTTACTATGACATCCCCAATTTGGGCCGAGTTGACCAAAGGAAATGGCCATGGAATCAGTGGGCAGACCAAGCCGAGGGTTGGTCATGGATCGGATGGTATGGTCGGGACAAGTGTACTAAGGATTGATCGTGGTTCGATCGAAGGATCCTCCATAGATAGGCCAAGGGGTCAACAATGAATGACTCCCTAGTCATGCAAGTCGATTAGAGCGATTCGATCGATTCGACCATGGATTGACTTTTCGACTATAAGGGTCGCTAGTAGGACGATCCGGGGCGACCATGGATCGGTGCCGTACGGGCATGTGCCGGTCGCGAGTGGTTTCGCCCGGCCATGCATCGATCACGAGCGCCCATGGATCGAACTGGTAGTACTCGATTCCACACGGTTACATGACAATTGAAAGTCGACCATGAATTATTGATGCTCGAACATGGACCAGTCACGAATCGGTCATGGATCGTTGCGTTGAATTAGGTAGGCCATGGGCAGGCCATGTGCCAGGCCTTGCGCCCGGCCATGGACCAGCCGTGTGCCCGTCAGTCAGGCTACGGATTGGCCTTGTGCTCGTTCGTGTGCCGGCCATTGTGCTTGGCCCTTGTGCCAGGCCTTGCGTCCATTGGATCGGCCCAGAGCCAGTCTCATGCTAATTAGACTTGACTATGGGACGTGCATTGTGCCGCCAGTGAGCCAATGCAAGTTTTCGGTCCATGAATCGGTCCTCGTCCGTGTGTCTTGTCCATACGCTTGGCGCATTGTTCGTGTGGCCCGGCCTTGCGCCGGCGCATCGTCTGTGCAGCCCGATCCCGTGCCCATGCACTCGGCCCTATGCTCGTGCAACAGGTCTGGCGCCCGTGTGGCCCGGCTGTGTGCCTAGTCTTATGCCTATGTGGCCGGATCATGTGCCAGGCCTTATGCCTGGTCAAGCCCTACCGATCAGGTCATGTGCTAGAACAATTTTGGTGGTTCGACCTAACGCTGTTCAGCCCGGTCATTGGCTTAGTTACGTCCAAGCATATTAGGACATATTTTTACACCAAACCTCGATTCTAAATGAGAAGGTCGATCGGTTATAGCACTTGAGAACCCTTAATTACCTTAGCTTCTTACTAAGCCAAGTTTTAGTGAAAATTTGGATGTTCAAGACGATGTGCCATTAGAGTTAAGCAAGGACCCCAGTAATTGAGTGTTCTTGAAATTGGACACAAGATTCACGCCTAGGAGACCTTTGCATAAGAAGACAACTTGACTTGACTAAGTTGCCAATAATAGAGAATTGGCACCAATGATGAAAACCAATCACCAATAATAGAACCTTGGCACCAATAATGGAGCTGTTTTGCTAGGAACTAATAATTTTGGAATCCTAGAAAGTAGCCCACACCTAAGGAAGGGATTCATGAGCAAGAGACAAATGAACAACTTCTTTAGCAAGTTGTCAATAATGGAGCTTATCCAAGAAGACATCAATAATAGAAGAAGGGACAATAATTGAGGTGTCTTGAGAAAGACACCAATAATTTGTGTCTTGGAGACCAAGACAATGAAGGACACACCCAAGACCAAGAAGAGAAGTCCACGCCTAGGAGAGAAAGAGGTCATTATGACCTTGACAACTTAGGCAATAAATGGTTTAGTAGGGTATAATGACTCTAGGTTAACAACTTGGAGGCCAAGATTAGCAATATGTGGTCCTCATGAAAAGCTTGAAGAGGAAGACTAATGATGGCCAAAGACTTTCAAGGCCATCTCCATTATTAACTTAGACTTTTAAGGCCTCTCATTATTAGGTTTGGCCTTTTCTTTGTGAAGTCCTTTGTATAGTCAATGTCCCCACTTAGTTCCCTTTTTCCTCACACCACCATCATCCACGCCACTTTCCCTCTCTCTTGCCTACCCCACCGTCCGGATTCCCCTTTCGCTTGCTCACGCCACTCTCCTCTCACGCCAATCACCATCTTTCCTCACGTCACTTTCTTGGTCTCCAATAAATCTCTCTTTTGTCGAGTAGAGTATGTAGATTCCCTAATCTCGGGATAGGATGATGAAATGCATTATTGGCTAGTGTTTGTACTCGAACCGTGCTTGGACTTTGCTTGAGGCTTGCTGGTCATGTTGTTCTTTGCATGCTATAAGTTCGACTTGATGCACGACTCAGTTGTGAAAGAAGGAACGTATGTCTTGTACACACGCTATGGTGCATAGACTGAAACTTGCTTGGCAAAAGTTCGATATTGAGGCGTATCGGATCCGAGTTAAGTCGGTTTGGTTTATCACTTGGCGTGTCGGATCAAGTCACGAGCCTTGGACCGTAGCTGACATAATAGTTGATTTTGGTTAAGTGCATGAATCACACTTGCACTCATGCCTTTGGACTATTGTTTGCATGGCTATAAAAGAAAGATAAGAATTGGATTGCTTGATGGTTGTAACGCATGGACACATGTGGGACTAAAGCCATCTACGATAGATTTCGAGATGTTGCTCGATGGATTTCAGATGCCTGGTGAATTCCAGATGCCCGATGGATTCAAAAGGACTGATGGATTTTGGTCGAGAATGAATGAATCCTATGTGTTTTATTTTTGCGTGCATCATGTAAATACCATGCTTGATGTTCTTTTGGCAATTGTATGCACCATGAATAGTACATAGGCGAGGTAAGAAATACCTTTGCTATTGCTTTGCCATTGACAACTTGGGGTGGTAAGGTTGGATGCATGTCCAGCAATGATTGATTCCTCCTCACTTGAAATTGGTGGATTTACTTACTGAGTCAATGACTCACTCCTCGTTGTTTTTCCCAGACTTGTAGGATGGCGGCTCCGCCCATACGTTTTGGTGTGCCTGTAGAACTCATAGTGGACATCTTGGACGTGGTAGATGTGGAAACTGGTCGTTCCTTTTGGAAGGTGATTTCGCAAGTCATGGTGGATGAGGGGTTTGAGAATCCCGTTTCCCACAAGTTTGAAGCATGGTACATGTGGACGAATAAAGGCTTGTTTGGGCCCCTCCCCAGGTTCAATGGTCCCTTTGGTGGTGCCAATGGGTCGGCACCCTAGAACGCCGCAAGTGGAGTCTAGGCAGTGGTTCCGGCTGGGAAAGGACCGAGCAAGTTTTGAAGGAAACTTTTGGGAGACCCTTTTTGGAGCTTGACTAGATGACCACGGTAGATGTGCTAGGCATAATCCAACCGTGTTATTATTGCGGGTATATAGATGTGTGTGAAACGGCCCATAAAAGAAGGGGCATGTAAGGAGGTTTGTCTTGTACAATATATATATATGCTAGCATGTAAATACAATGTTTGCTCATGATGTTGGTCTTAATCTCGTTGCTTGTTCTGATTATGATTGTCCCGAATTTGCACTTTCGCTTGTTCATAATGAAAATATAATAACGAATGGGACGCAACAAAAGTAAACCCACGAGTCACAGTCTTGGCCGGGACATGACATTTACTCTCATGTGGAGGAAGCCCAATGAATTGCAAGCTTAAGACTTGAGCCCATATGATAATTCATATGGAGAAATGGGATTACTCACTATTATTATGTATTAGCAGCAAAAAGAATGTTGGTTGAGATGTAGTAGCAACCAAAGCAACGACCAAAAAACAGAGAAAAGGAAAAAAAAAAAAAGAAGACAGAGAGATTCCCACAAAAGCAACAGATTTATACCAAGAACAAAGAAGTAAGTTCCAAGAACAAAGAAGCTAAGAAGATCATATTCCTCTTTTTGGCTGGGTTCACTCCCATATGGTGGAAGCCCAATGAATTGTAGGCTCAAGTTTTGAGCAGAAAATCTAGGAAAGAGGGTAGTATCTGGTTTTCATCAAGCTGACGTCAGAGGTCGATTCATGGTCCGATTGAGCAAAAATTTTCTCAGCACGATCGAGACGCATTCTTCTCAAATCTGATCATTTTAATTCTTGCTTGAAGCTCCATATATCAGGTTTTTCGTGGGTTAAATTGAACATGTGTTTTAAAAGATTTATCCTTGATCTCTTGTAAAGTTCATGTGTATTGCCAAGAATGGTGTTCTTGATATTATTGTTACAATGTACCTTAGTATTAACTAGAGAAGAACTTTGTTCACCCAATTTTATTGATAGTGAAGATTTTAGGGTGAACTCCGGTCCCGTGGTTTTTGATCTCCTTACACCGATGAGGTTTTCCACATAAAAAAATTCGCCTTGTGTTTATGGATGCTTGGTATTTATATTGCTCTATTCAATTGTTTTCTATTAGGTTTGCACAAGAGAGGAGAGAGTTTTGTTCTACTGCGCTAATCCGATGTTGTTCGGATTGTCATTGTTCTCCAAATACATCTCTCTTCTCACATAATGCAAAAACTTATCTCCGAGCACGAAAGGGTGTTTTACCCAATACAATGTTGTATTTATGGTGGGTTAATGGATCAACAAATGTGAGGAAAACGAGATACGTCTCTTCTGTTCACATATCTCATTAATTCATGTATCTCTTGAGTTCATATATTTCTTGGATTTGTGTATCTACTTAATTCACGTAACTCTCGAGTTTATGTATCTTTTGGATTCTTGTATCTATTTAATTTTTAGTTTATGTATCGTTTCTGTACATGAATTCTAAAACTCTATAAATAGAATTAAAATTCTTCATTCCAAAAAATAGTCGAAAAAACCTACATCTCCTCTCTTCAATTTTTTCTAAGGGTGCTTGTTTCAAGAAGTGTTCGACAGAGTCCTGTTTGCATAGTACTAATTCAAACGGGTTCGAGGTGTTGTATCTTGGGAGGCATAGTTCGTGAAGCTGCTTAGCACCGTTGACAGGAACTAATCGCCTTAAGGAGATTCAATTAGCCGTACCTCACCTCCTGTTTATTTTGTTATCACTTTCTCGGATTTATTATTTTTTCTGATTACAATAAATATTGTTACGTATTCTTCTTCCCCCAATACGTAAATTCTTCTCCTTGTACATCTATTTTTCCAACATACAAGACACATGCATGCATTAATTCGACAAGAAAGTAACATGATTCAAGTTAAATGCTTGCCTATGTCAACATATGAGCTCATAGGAGTCCATAAGCATGTAAATGAAGCCAAACAAACTTCATTAAAGTTTAAAAATGATCCTGGACGGCAGCATGCACGGCCTTTATGTCATGCAACAAGGGGCACAAAACACGTGAAAACGATGGGAAACTATCATAATAGCAACATGGTTTCACCGGTGGTCAACAGAGCACCCAAATGAAGTCAAATTCTTTCTATTTCTAACTCAACATATGCTCAAACAATTACTCATCCATATGCTCAAACAATTACTCATCGATTAAACATATATAATGTATATCCTATCATACGAAAATCATTGTTTGGAGATCAAAACGAATCAAATGGATGCAAATGCTTACCATAAGAAAATTACCATTCAAGTGTCAACAATCCATTCATTTAAGATGTTTTTAGATGAGATTTTAATATATAAACAACAAAATGATGTTGAGGACCCTTTCGTGGTTCCACACGTGGCTCATTGAGGTCTCCTTCGATTGAATTTTTTTTTTATGAGTTTTCACTTCGTCATAGTTCACCACGTTTCACAGGCGCATCTATTCTTATTAATAGCTCACCGATGTCCTATCCCTGACGTAAATAACGAGGTGTTATAGTAATATTACCCGAAACGGTCCCGAATTGGCTTTTCCTTCGTATGTCTTATTCCTTTGTTTGCTATGTTTTCGTGTTTGACAGTGTTTTTTTTTTTTTGGGTGTAAATGTAAGTAGTATGTATAAGATGACGTACAGAAGCTTAGGGGCATTCCCCAGCATTATAAATAGAACTAAGATTACAAAAAAATGGAGTGGGGGAGTCTCCATATAGTAGCCAAAGTTTCATTTGTTCGGGACGGTCTAAAAGATTTGTAGTGCGAAGCTCGCCCACTAACAAGTTTGCGAACTTTAGCCAAAATGATAAGGGCGTCATTTGACTTTTGTTGGAAGCGTCTACGATTACGCTCCATCCAAATGCAGTAAATGATCGCTAGGAAAGATACCTTCAGAAGTCTCGCCGTCAAGTCCTTACCTTTTGTAGCATTGATCATCCATTGAAGTTCATCATTCCATCCTTCTACAGGGCGTCGAATTCCGTATTGTGCAAGAATAGTGCGCCAAATGCTTCCGGTCCAGGTGCACTGGAAGAATAGATGGTCTCTGCTTTCCGGACCGGACATACAAAAATTGCAATGAATATCTACTTCAGGCTTCCAACGTGATATGATTTCTGCTGTTTGTAGTCTATCTCTACAAACTAGCCAGCCGATGAAGTTATGCTTGCTAATACCTCCTTTCCATATCAATTGGGACCATTCCACAGCCGGTCTCACATTTCTGGTTTCATCGTATACCTCTTGGCAACAATATCTTGGTCTAGATATGATTGAAGCTAAAGCCGGTCTTAGTTGAAGAATACAACGCCAACTCCATGCCATAGAGCCCTTGATTTCAAGCTGCATAATCGAATTGCCTCTACACTTGGTACTATGGACCCATTTACTCCACAAGGAAGATGATGGACAATTTATGAGGTTCCAAAGCATACGGCCAAGCAAAACTTTGTTCCATAATTTTAGATGAGGCAACCCTAGACCTCCTTCCTTTTTTGGCGAACAAACAACTTCCCAAGCAACTTTGTGTGATCCGTGGCCTTTTGTATTTCCAACCCACAATAAATGTCTAATCTTCTTTTCAATTTCTTATATAGTTTGCTTTGGAAGTAAAAACATTTGCATCCAAAAGGTACAGATGGAAATAAGTACCGATTTCGTCAACTGGAGACGACCAGCGTAGCTAATATGTTGCATGCCCCAGCCTTCTATTTTTTTGAAGATTTTATCGGTCAGACTCTTACAATCTGCGTGTGTGAGTCTTCTTGTAATAAGCGGAACACCAAGGTATCTAAAGGGAGGTTACCTATGGGGAAAAGTGTGTGATCCAATATAATTCCCTTTTCTTCCTCGGACAACCCAGAGAAAAAGATTTGGCATTTATCTGGATTGAAGTGCAGTCCTGAGAGAGCTGCAAATTCATCAAGTACATCAACAAGGCAAATGACTGAATTTACATCCCCGTGAGAAAAAAGAAACAGATCATTTGCGAAGCATAAGTGAGTGATTTTTTCCGTTTTGCAACGCCAATGATATTTGAAGGAGGATGCTGCAACTTTCTCAATTATGATCCTGTTGAGGATTTCCATAACCAAGACAAACAGATAAGGAGAGAGTGGGTTACCTAGTCTTAGTCCATTGGTACCAGCAAAGTAGCCAACTTGGTGTTTGACAGTGTTGGTAATGCCATGGTGCTTAGATGCATGCTGGGAACAAAATAGGTCGATAAAGCATGAAAAGTATTTTCATAAAAAACAGAAAAGTGTATATTAGAGGTACACATGCGCAAATAACGCAAAAACATAATCTTAAAGGCTCGTACAAAAAGAAACAAAAAGAGTCAGACTCAAAAAAGAGTTTATTGAGCCTGAAGCTTATTCTTGAGCACCAAGAGGAAGCCGTAGAGTTGGTGCTGGTCGGGCAACGACATGGTCACGCTCTCACTCTGCATGCACCGCTCGGCCTACACCACCAGCTTGGGGCACTCCGCCGCTACGCTGCAGTCGGCCAGTTTCTCCAGAGCATACAACGAGTTGTACAGCGTTATCAGCAACACATTCACTACCCAAACCTCTCGCCTCTTAAGAATGCCTTGTCCCTAGGCTCTGCCTCCAGCACCTTCAGGCCCTCAATGTACTCCTTCTTTGTGCCTCCTGGGGCTCCCCCGTCGACAGCAACGCCGCTCGCGCCGTTGGGAATATCTGCACCATCGTTTCGTGCCTCTGCGCACCTAGGGAAATAAATGTTCGAAAGATTGGGTGTCGGTCATCTCACCTTGTCCGCAGAGTCGGCCCAGAACCTAGCACGGGCACGCTCGTGAGGATCATAAGGCAAGAGAGGGGACTCACGACCCCAGGTGTCGTCGATGTACTGGACGATGACGAGGGACTCACAAACCGGCTTGCCGTTGTGGATGAGGACGGGGATTTTCTTGTGGACCGGGTTCATCTCCAAGAGGAGGGGGCTCTTGTTGCTCAGAATGTCCTCCTCCCTCGGATCAAAGTGCACGCCCTTCTCTCTCAGGGCAATCCTGGCCCTCATCCCGTAGGGGCTCGGCCAGAAGTCCAACAATATCACTTCCTCTGCCATTGAAGCTCGGTAATCTGAACTCAAGAACGCTTTTCTGCGGTGAACTGAGGCTAAAAGCAGGTGCCACTTATATAGAGGGAAAGACAACGTTGACGAGACTCTCTAACTCGCTGCAACGTTTGAGAGGCTGCTGAATTCTGTCATTGCTCGCGTCACGGTCAGGTTCAATTCTACTCTTCACGACCGGCAGGCGGCGGATGAGATCATGGCTTAGGTTTAACATTTACGAGCAAGGTAAGTTTGATTTCTCATCTGATCACGTCTTTTTGCTGATGTTTGTTATGAGTTTACAGGCTTTAACGTCCCTACCATGATCTCATCCTTCAACGTTCATGTGATCCTTTACACACAGTTGTTGGAGATCCGGGCCTACTATCACCATAAAGAATAGAGCTTTCACAATGGAAGAATACATTTAAGGATCTCTTAGCTGATGCTCTGACCACCCGTTGATGATTCTTAATAAATGAATATATTCAATCTCGATGTACCGATTGCGCATAACACTTGACGGCGGGTGCTTTGGAAATGATAACTATATAAACATGGGCATATAGACTGATTTTAAAAATGTGACGATGAACAAATCGATAACATTATCGAAAGCGTGGCGAAGCACATATCTTTAGTAAGATCACTGCAAGTCTCATTGTTTTTGAAAATCATTATTCCAGCCGAGTAAAATTAGTGAACATATTTGGCACGACAAGAACAACAACAATTTATTGAACTTGATACATGTTTTATGATCTTTAAGATGTACTTAATTTTGTCTTCCTATGTCAGGGCATGACGGTATTCAATTAGAAATCGACACACAAATCGTTATTTTTTTTTTCACTCAGTTTCAATTAAATAATTAATTTGTAGCCTTGTCAAATATTTCAAGAAAGATATGAAATGACAAGAATAATAGTCCAAATTTTGTGACGGTTCACCCATTGGCCTATTTTAGATCGGGCATTGTCGTCTTGCCGGTTTTCTCTGGAAAATGCTTAATTTTTCATTTTGTTGATAAATAATTCAGAAAATATTTCTACTAAGTAAAAATTTCTTTATTTAATAGACTAAATTTTTCTTCCTTGCGTACAAACTCACATATTGGGTCGCAAAGCAAAGTGCACACTCCGATAATTTCTTTGCTAGAGATGAAGGTAACGTTGCTACAGCAACGAGAAATGCTCTTGCAAAGGAGATGTCCAAATAGAAAGCTTAATTTTATCTATTAAAGTATGTCTCGAGTTTGAGCCTGTAAAACGAAATCCGACTAATGAGAATGTGTGAACTCGACCACGTTGGAGTAAAAAGTTGGCGTATGAGAATTGTTGGCAGAGATTTCAACAAGTGTGAAGACGAATTAATCACGCGTGACTTTGTTGCCTTCTCCAAGTCCAAGTTATCCTGAATTTATTGCCGAAGGAAGACATCTTTTGTTCATATAGAAGGAGCTCACGTGTTAGGGGAAAAAGTCACGAAAAACTCTAAATTATACTCACCGTGATATATTGATCCTAAACTTTTTTTTGTGACATAAAAAACCTCATATTTTTCCCACCATGGCACATTTATCTTAAACTTTTTCTTGTGATACAAAAAATTCCAAACCTATACGTTTACCCTCCGTCAAGATTTCGTTATATATTTTTCTGTCAAAACAACATCATTTTTATTTCACTTACGCCACGTGGGAACCATGTTAACACTATTTATTTTTTGGCGTCCATATAGGCAAATTTAGGATAAATTTGTCGGAGTGGGCATACTTTAGGGTCTTTGGTGACTTTTGCCCCACATATTATTTATATTTATTTATGGGTTTTAGACCTGAGTAAGTCCTTAAACTGCGTTAAACTCGGGGGTATTTCCTTGGGAGAGGGAAGAAAAACTTTCTCCTCAAAGTACCTTTGCACTCTCCCAATTTTTAATAACGAATTAAGCCACTCCTTCCAACACTGGACAACTAAGCCATACCATGCATGCAACCACCATAATCTAATGGGGCGGACATGGAGCGTAGACTTGGACCTAACGCGAAAGTGACGCGAGCAATGACGGTATCAAGCAGCCTCTCAAACATTGCAGCGACTACAGAGTCTCGTCAATGTTCTCTTTCGTTCTGTATAAGTGGATCCTGCTTTTAGCCTCATTTCACCACCAAAAAGCATTCCCTAGTTCACATTACCAAGCTTCAATGGCGGAGGAAGTGATATTGTTGGACTTTTGGCCGAGCCCGTTCGGGATGAGGGCCAGGATTGCCCTGAGAGAGAAGGGGGTGGACTTTGCTCTGAGGAGGAGGACCTTCTGAGCAACAAGAGCTCCCTGCTTTGGAGACGAACCCAGTCCACAAGAAAATCCCCGTCCTCATCCACAACGGCAAGCCGGTTTGCGAGTCCCTCGTCATCGTCCAGTACATCGACGAGACCTGGGGTCATGAGTCCCCTCTCTTGCCTTCTGATCCTCACGAGCGCACCCGTGCCTGGTTTTGGGCCGACTATGTGGACAAGGTAAGACCACGACGCCCAATCTTTCGAGCACTTCCATATTAAATGCGCTTAACGTGGAGACACGAAATGACATTGCAGATATTCCCAGTGGGGCGAACCGCATGGCTGTCGACAGGAGAGGCCTGGGAGGCGGCGAAGAAGGAGTACATCGAAGGCTTAAAGGTGCTGGAGGGAGAGCTTGGGGACAAGGCTTCCTTTGGAGGCGAGATGTTTGGGTATATGGATGTGTCGTTGATACCGCTGTATAACTCGTTCTATGCTTTGGAGAAACTGGCCAACTGTAGCGTGGCGGAGGAGTGCCCCAAGTTGGTGGGATGGGCCAAGCATTGGATGTAGAGGGAGAGCGTGGCCAAGTTGTTGCCCGACCAGCAAAAAGTCTATGAATTCCTCTTGGTGCTCAAGAAGAAGCTTCAGCCCCAATAAAATCCGAGTCTGATTATGCTCACCTCATCACTCTGTTGTTCAATAACCTCTTCTCTTTTGGTTGAGGTATGTTCTTTCCACTTTCGATGATTTCTGTTTAGCATTATGTTTTGCGTTACTATATTCCCAATATGCGTCTAAGTATCCATGTGTTACCAACATCATCAAATAAGAAAACTATTAAAAATATGTCTCGAGTTTGAGCCCGAAACGAAAATCTAAATATTTCGAATTGGATATTTTGCGAACTCCGAAATCGAGTAAAAGGAAATATACGGACACATCAATTTTGTTATTCTCACGTTGGAGTCCGAATCGTGAAATAGAAGGACAGAAAAGGAAAGTCCAATTATGTCAGAGAAAGGAAGGAAACACTACTTGAAGTCGGCCAAAGAAAAGTTAAAAGAGGAAAGTTCAAACTTTGACTAGTTGACCGAATAACATGATTTCCTAATCCATGTTGACGTGGGCTTCTGAAGGTGTTCTTCTTTTGGCTATAAATATATTCAGTGGGCACTTTGGACGTGCTGTTGTTGATAAATACGTGAAGTGAAGACTTCTTGAAGCGCCGCTCCGCAAGCGAGTGCTTGGTTGTGGGTTCGTGATTTTATTCGTGGAATTACGCCAAGAGTTCAAGTGTTCGTAGCGATTAAATCTTGTGTTAAGATTTGTGTACAATTCTTTTGCAAGATTGAGGGATTATTTCGTGAGGAATTGTTGGGATAAACACTGCGTGAGTTATTGGGTGTAATTGGGGCTTGGGAAACACTTAGAGTGTTTGAGTGACTCGAGTGTGGTTGTAATCTCCGTTGTATCGCTTAATCTATAGTGAAATTCCGTGCTGCTCTCCCCGTGGACGTAGGTCACTACGACCGAACCACGTAAATCTGATGTTCGATTTATTTTCTTATTCTGTTAAATTTATTGTTCGATCGCTTGACTTCCGCAACAAAAACATTAGCGAACAAATCAATAATGAATACTAAGGAAATAAAGTTGAGCAGATACATAAGTAAAGCTAAGAAAGTCGTCTTGGGCAATATTAGTACAACGCCTTGTTATTTACGTCTGGGATAGAACCTCGATGATCTTATTCATAAGAATAAATGTGCCTAAATGCAATGAATTATGACGAAGTGAAAAAACTAGTCAAAAATCAATCCGAAGAGACTAAAAAAGAATCGAATATGAACTCTTGGAGTCGCGATAATAAATGTATGACATGGCATAATTGTTCATTGACTACACCATGAGAAGAAGTCAAAACCCGACTCAGGAAAGCTCGGAGTAGACCAAGAATGGGTTGACTGCCTGCAGATGATTTGTGCAGTGGCCATTTAGCCCAGAGCTGAGTGGTTCCAAGTTCCATATAGATTTTACCGTTCCTCCTGAAATTTAAAACTTACTTATTGGAACAAATTTTCCATTTTTTTAGAATTTGGAACTTACGCTACATACCGTGAAACTTGGAACCTACCATATTACACGTTTCAGGATTAGTTCCGGGGTTTACCCGGGTTTCACCTGTAATATTAATTTAACGATTGTAGTGAAACGTCACATTTAATGACCACCATTTGCTGCTACAATCCACTGATCGCAACTTATATTTAGACACACGAACAATATGAAACATTAACAAAGTAAAAGTCTAAGTCACAAAATGGAAATTTAAACTAGTGATTCCAGATTATACACTTATGATCGGACGCCATGGAATTTTGTATGATCGCGTAAAGATATAGACCAAGAAAAATACAAAAACTTGTTCCAGGTACCAAGTTCTAGGTTCCACCTACCTTGAACCTAGAACTTACCCGTTAAAATAGGTTACCCGATTTTTGGAAGTGAAAACTTACCCTGCATACTCTGGAACCGGACAAATTCCCACCAATCCGATTCTCCGATTCCATGATAGAATCATGAAATCATGCTCACCCATATTTTAGCCCACTTTGGGCCTTAGGTCGATCCCTGAATCAACGTTTGATATTTTAATATCTTGATACGGATCAAGATATTAAAATTCCACGCATGTAAAGATAGACATCAATCGAGGAAAGAAACATCGACTTTACAATGACGAGAGTTGGTGAATCGGCTAAGCATGTCCAGATCTTACTTCACGGCAAACCGCGTCATGCTTTCGAGGAATGGTGTCATGCTCGCAAAGCATAGAATTCCAACAAAATGACAAGACATCGTCACTAGGCGCATGAACAGACTCAAGGGACAGAAGGTTAGAAAAGCGCTATTATCTGACTTTTGGTTCATGAGAAAATTGTCCAAAAAATTCTAAACCTATTATACGGCAGTTAATTTACTCCTAAATTTTTTGGCAACTTGCCAATTTAGTCTTAAACCTTATGGTGATTTGCTAATTTAGTCCTAAACCTTTTGAAAACTTGTCAATTTAGTCATTCTGGCCAATTTTGATCCGAAATCACTAACGTAGACGCTGACCATCTTACGTGGCATGGTCAGCGCTGGCATGGATAGTTTTTACATTTTTAATATTTTTTTTCCTTTCTTTTTTTTCCCTTTGGCTCGTGGTCGACAGTTGTCCATTGTCGGCAACTGACCATAGGTGAGGGCTTGACTCTCGCGGCCTAGGCGAGGGTCGCCCTTACTAAATCTGGTGAGGGCTGCTCTTGCCAGATCTGGCAAGGGCTCGACCCTCGCCACGTAGGCGAGGGTCACCATTGTTGGATTTGGCAAGGGTCACTGTCGCCCAAGCCCCGAGGGTTGAGCCCTCGCAAAAGGCCACGAGGACAGCCTTGCCATATTTGGCAAGAATGACCCTCCCCAAGCCATGAGGGTCGAGCCCTCGCCAGATCCGGTGAGGCCTTATGTCTGGTTGTCGGCCATGGCCAAATACCAGCCATAGGCCAGAGGGAAAAAAAGAAAAGAGGAAAAAATTATCCACGTTAGTGCTAGCCACGTCATGTAGGATGGCCGGCATCTACGTGAGCGATTTCCGGTCAAAATTCGCCGGAAGGACTAAATTGACAAGTCGTCAAAAATGTTTAGTACTAAGTTAGCAATTCATCAAAATATTTTGGTGAGTGATCTCAATATTTTTTTTTAAAGAAAGGCAGTATGATCCTAGGCCACAAAATTTGCCGCCTTCCATTTCAACATTTGCCCTGACTTGGGAGTAGTGCAAGTTGAACCGCAAGGTTGAGAAGCCTAGGTCACCGTTAGGCACCGCTCTTTTTGCCATCTCCTTTAATTTTTCTTAGAACTTTGTTAAAAAGTTTCATCAGGCATTTATTAGGAAACTCAATAAGGCAAAACTGTATATTTTCAATCCACTAGCTATTTTCATGATGTGCAAAATCAATGCTTTGAGAGGCTCGAGAGCATTTGTACACAAGAACACTTCTTTTATTGTCTCATGGCACAAAGGTATCCTAGAAAAAGTTGATCGAACTAGGATGTGGAATTTTTATTTTGAATTACAAATTGGCCCTTTACAAAGTACTGTGTCTTAACAAAATAACCCCATCTACTTGAGCAAGACGATATCCACGTTTTCGCACAAAAATAGATACTTTTATCGACCCTTTTGTTGAAGGATATGAGCGAAGAGCATTCTTGATAAGACATCTATCTTCTCATCAAGTATAAATAGCTACCACCAAGAGATGAAACCACGCAAATAATCACACTCTTTCATGACTAATTTGTTCTTCAGTACCCAAAGCTAATTTACAGAACAAGGAATGGACTTGTGCGTGTGAACTAGGCAAACAATTTCGAAACACCCATTTAAGATTTGGGTCACGTCTTAAAGGTTTTGTCATCTTGAAGGAGAGATAGTATAATCTAATATTACAGGACCATGAGGTCAAAGAATTAAGAGGGCTGTGATTGCCGGAATCTAGAATGTTTGCATTTATACCATTGAACGTGTAGGGATCCAGGTACAAGATTGTTAAATTCTGTACGTGATAGTTTGACTGGTCTGTCAACCTTGATAGAAAAGTTACCGAAGGAGATAGAGAGGTATTCTTAAAATTGGGAAGAATTTACTCTAAGAGTGAATTTGGGGATGGTTTCTCAAAAGCAAATCTAATCTGAGATTCGTCGCAAGTTCTAGATTTTCGAACAACTATCAAAGGTTGGAAATTCTTCGACAAATTAGGAAATCTAATTCTTCAACGATCATTTTCTGCCCTCATTTGTATCGGGTCGTTACGAGTTTTATTTCAGAGATAGGCCAGCCCGAATTGGATATTTCTTGCTTTATTCATCTATCTACTAAACTTTATTCCCTTAACTTTTGTTTTAGCTTTGTTTGCTACGTTTTTATGTTCGATAATGTTGGTAATGCATGACGCTACTAGATGATTATTAGGAGCGAAATAGGTCAATAATGCATGAAAAGGATTTTCATAAAAAAAGGAAATTGTAAATTCGAGGTACATATGCGGAAATAACGCAAACATAATGCTAAACGGAATTAGCATATAATTTATTAGCCGATCCGGAAACACTCAAAGTACAAAAAGGAAATCATGAAACTGGAAAGAGCTAACCCTCGTCCAAAGGAAAGAGGGGTTATTGAACAAAAGAGCTGGGAAATGACCATTCTGAGATTCAAGAGTAGTCACTGCGCTTGAAGCTTCTTTCTGACCTCCAACATGTAGTCATAAACCTTGTGCTGGTTAGGCAACGACTTGGCCACGCTCTCCCTCTGCATGCACCGCTTTGCCCACCCCACCAACTTGGGGCACTCTTCCCCGATGCTAAAGTTGGTCGATGTCTCCACAGCATAGAACCCACTATAGAGCGGTATCAGCGACACATCCAAGTATCCAAACCTCTCGCCTTCAAAGTACGCCTTGTCCCCAAGCTCTCTCTCCAACACCTTTAAGCCCTCGATGTACTCCGTCTTCGCCGCCTCCTGAGCCTCCCCTGTCGACAGCCATGCCATTTGCGCCGCTGGAATTATCTGTGCCGTCATGTTGTGTCCCGTCTTGATGTCAAGCGCACATAACAAGGAAATGATCGGGAAAGATTGGGTGCTGTTCGTCTTACCTTCTTGTCCATGTAGTCAGCCCAGAACCTTGCACGGGCACGCTCGTGGGGATCGGAAGGCAAGAGAGGGGACTCGGGACCCCAGGTCTCGTCGATGTACTGGACAATAATGAGGGACTCGCAGACCGGCTTGCCGTCGTGGATGAGGACGGGGATTTTCTTGTGGACCGGGTTCATCTGCAAGAGCAAGGGGCTCTTGTTGCTCGGAAGTCCCTCCTCCCTCAGATCAAACTCCACGCCCTTCTCTCTCAGGGCAATTTTGGCCCTCATCCCGAACGGGCTCGGCCAGAAGTCCAACAGTATCACTTCCTCTGCCGTTAAAGCTATGGTAATATGAACTCGAGAATGCTTTTTTTCTGGTGAAATGAGGTTAAAGCAGGAGCCACTTATATAGAGGGAAAGAGCACATGGATGAGGCTTTTCATTCGCTGCAGTGCTCGAGGACTAGGAGGGGCTGCTTAATGCTGTCATTGCTCGCGTCACTGGCAGGTCCAAATCTAGTCTCCATGCCCGGCGTATTAGGTCAGGGATTAGGTGGTAACGTGAACGAGAAATACATACATATCTTATTATAAGTTCGACTGGTGGCTGCTTCTTTCTGGTGCTTCCAGTTCCTCTCTACTTGTTTATTTTATATTTATCATTATTTCTATTGAAAATATATCACCAATTTAAGCATAAAAAAGAAAAATTCCTAATTCGAATAAATTTTCTAATTGGAGTTGATTTCCTATTGAATGGGTACCTAGTTTAAGTAGGTGCCCTGTTTTGGATCCAACTTTTGTCTAGATATAAAAAGTATTTTCGCTGTGAAAAGTATCAAAAGACGACTTCTTGTAAATTACATTTTGAAACAATTCGAGAGTGTTGAAGCCAATAAATCTCGTGGTAAGATTTGTAATTTCATTTGTGAGTTGTTGGGTGCAATTGAAGGGTGGGAAACACTGATAGTGTTTGAGTTATTCGAGTGTTGATGTAATCTTCATTTTATCGCTTGATCTCCAAAGGAATTCTTTGATGCTCTTCCTGTGAACCTAGGTCACCTTGACTAAATCACGTCAATCTTGTATCCGATCTATTTTCTTGTTTTGTCTATTTTACTAATGTGATCGCTTGTTTCCGCGACAATTTTTGTACTTAGACACAATCATCTAGTTCTTGACTTAGAGCCAAGCTTTCATATGAAATTAAAACCTTTTTTTATAGCTCAAAAGTAAACAATTATACATAATTATGGAATTTCGTATAAGTCGTTGCCCGACCAGTGGTAATCGACGTGCCATTGCAGGAGTTTTTGGTCATGGTGATCTTTGGCTTTTTAAATTAGGGTTTTTGATTATTTGGAAGTGATAACGTCATAGAAAAACCCCATCTTTTATCTCATTTTCCAATTTTCCCCATCTTTCAAGGTTGGCATAACAATACCCAACCTTTTTTGTTTTTTACTTCAAAAATACCTTGCAGTGAAGCTCCATTCAAATCTCAAACAAATATCTTTAAATATTTACATAATTTCCATCAAGGCTATAGTTCTTTCAAAAAGCTTAATTTTTCGTTTTTTTTTAATAAAAATTCAATTCTTCATGAGTAAGAATAGCTATATTTTATTGAAAAACCTAGTTTTCCTTTTTTTTTTCTTTTCACGCAAAACTGAAACATATTTCAATTTTAAAAAATGGCCAGTAGAAGGCTAGATCTTTCTTCCTTGCATTATAAGTTATAACTCACATAGGCCCCGTTTGGTTCAGAATTGGGAATGCTCATTTGGGCTCTAAAGTCCTTTGGCCAAATACAAATGGTGTTTGTCAACTTTTTTTACTCACTTTGGGGAGATGCAATTGCATTTGGAATACTCTCCAAGGGACTTTTGGCCAATGCAAGGGTGGAGGTGCTTTGGAAAGTTGCATTTTCGGAATGCAACTTGCACTGTTCATCGTCATTGTTCATCTTTCCCAGATTGAGGTCCGGCGGCTGGCGACCGCCGCCTGAGGGCTAGCCCGACCCCGGCGACCACCGCTTGGGGATCGCGTGACCCCATGTGGTAGTGGCTGGCGACCAGATCTGGCCGGCGGCGGTGGCCGGTGGTTTAGCTCCACCGGAGCTTTTTTTTTTTAAAAAAAAATTAGCAAAAGTCCTTTAGCCTAAGTTGATTTTAAAAAACACTTACCCAACACTACTTGCATTTCGGAAAACCCCTTTAGCCCAAAAGGTATTTGCTTTCCCCCAAATGCATTCCCCCAAAGTCGAACCAAACGGGCCCATGGTGGGTCGCAATGCACAGTTAAATACTATGCTAACGAAATTCTTTGCTAGAGATGAAAGCAACGTTGCTCTAGCAGGGGAAAATGCTCTTGCAAGAGAGATGGACAAATTGGTCCTTGAAAGGCTTGATTCTGTTGAAAGAGAGTAAGTCAAATAGGCCTCAAAGAGTAACGAGTCAAGCCCCTAAAGCCCAAAAGATATGGCAGGAAAAGGCTGGACCTTTTGTCCTTGATCTTGCGAATAGAGTGGTCAACCTAATGGTAATTATACCAAATCGTTCAACCCAAGTTGTAGGACAATCTTTAGCACCGGCTGAGGAAGCTTAAATACGTTCGGAAAGCTCACTATTTGTTTTGAAGATAAAAACGCATTATGCATGAACTAATATGTGTGTTGAGTATGCAGACGAAATATGCAAGCGGGGAAGTACGAGATGAGGAAAGAATGTACTAAATGTACTTGTATAACTGACTCCAAGTGAGGAGTGTCAATTTAAGAATTAGAAAGGAGTAAACTAGGGGCAATTTAGAAGCACAGAAAAATCTCCAATTAGGTGACCGGCGTGTTTATGAAAACGGAAACTTGGTGGATTGGTCCCGTGGCCTGATTAAGTTCAGGCCTTTTTGTACGAGCAAATGATTCTGACTCGCAGCACTTTACGCACAACTGGTAGGATATGAACAAATAACCTCCACATCCTGATTCGAAAATCCCCTAATGCCTCAATCAATTGCGCCAACTAGTTCCTTTACGATATCATAAATTAAATTATATAACAAATGTCAGTTCATATCACAAACTGTCACAATCTAGTGCATGTATACCATATGAGTCATCCTCAGATCATTAAATACAGACGGGATAATATTACTAAATCATATTATATTGTATCCAACAAGAAACTCACATCACATAGGTTTAAGGAGTAGTAGCAAAAACGAACATGTCCTTCGAAATCGTGGGAACAGAAGGCAATGATGGTCTAGAGAAATCACAGACGTGAGGAAATTCGGACAATTTTGGTTTCGGTATTGTTGGTAATTCGGGCTTTGGTAGTTCACGAAGTGGCAGCAATTCGACTTTCGACAGTGATGGCAATTCCTACTTTGGCAGGCTCGGAATATTAGGAAGTTGAGGCAATCCAGACTAAGGCAGTTCGGGCACTTCAGGCAACGTTGCCTCTGAAAGTTGGTGAGCCTTGACTGAATTCTTGCAGATTATCAAAGAAAGAGCGAGGACAAACAATCCCAAAATACACGCAAACATATGATAATTTGCAATTGTGGAATCGACAAGCAAATTGAAAAACTTTGATGAAGATGGTGAAAAAGCTATGAATCTTGAGAAAAGGGTCGTGGTGTGTTTCAGGAATGGCTTGATCAAGAGGGGGAAAATCCCCGTCCTCATCCACAACAGCAAGCCAGTTTGCAGTTCCCTCGTCATTGTTCAGTACATAGACGTGACCTAGGGTCGCAAGTCCCCTCTCTTGCCTTTCGATCCTTACAAGCGAGCCTGTGCCAGGTTCCGGGCCGATTATGTGGACAAGAAGGTAAGACAACAAAATGCTTTATCTTTCAATGAATTTCCATATTAAGTGTGCTTAACATTGAGACATGAAATGATGGTGTAGATTGTTGCGAAAACCAAAGTATCGAAATTTCCTTAATTTTTGTTTTTTCTTTGTTTGCTATGCTTTCGTGTTTGATAATGTTGGTAATGCATGGTATTTACATGCGTTTTGGGAACAGAATAGGTTGATAATGCATGGAAAAGATTTTCATCAAAAAGAAAAATATATATTTGATGTCCACGTGCGCAAATAACGCAAAACATAATGCTGAACGAAATTCATGAAATGTTGTATAGAATTTATCAGCTGATCCAGAAATACTCAAATACAAAAAGGAAATCATGAAAGTGGAAAGAGCTAAGCCTCGTCCAAAGGAGAGGAATTACTGAACAAAAGTCATGAGATGACCATAATGGGACTCGAGAGTTGTCACTGCGCCTAAAGCTTCTTCTTGAGCTCCAACATGAAGTCATAGACCTTGTGATGGTCGGGCAATGACTTGGCCACGCTCTCCCTCTGCATGCAACGCTTGGCCCAACCCACCAACTTGGGGCACTCCTCCTCAGTGCTAAAGTTGGCCGATGCCTCGAAAGCATAGAAGTAGCTATAGAACGGTATTAGCTACACATCCACGTACCCAAACCTCTCACCTCCAAAGTAAGCCTTGTCGCCGAGCTCTCCCTCCCACACCTTCAAGTACTCGATGTACTCCTTCTTCGCTGCCTCCTGGGCCTCCCCTGTCGACGTCCACACCGCTTGCACCACTGTAATCTACACCACCGTTTCATGTTTTGACGTTAAGCATGATTAATAAGGAAGTGTATGAAAGATTGGGCATCATTGTCCTACCTTCTTGTCCACATAGTGGGCCCAAAACTTGGCATGGGCCCGCTCGGGAGGATTGGAAGGCAAGAGAGGGGACCCATGACCCCAGGTCTCGTCGATGTACTGGACGATGACGAGGGACTCGCAAACCGGCTTGCCGATGTGGATGAGGACGGGGATTTTCATGTGGACCGGGTTCATCTCCAAGAGCAGGGGGCTCTTGTTGCTCAGAGCATCCTCCTTCCTCATATCAAAGTCCACACCCTTCTCTCTTAGGGCAATCTTGGCCCTCATCCAGAATGGGCTCGGCCAGAAGTCCAACAATATCACTTCCTCCGCCATTGAAGCTATGGTAATCTGAACTCAAGAATGCTTTGTTTTATGTGGTGAAGTGAGGTTAAAAGCAGGAGCCACTTATATAGAGCAAAAGAGAAGATGGAAGAGGCTTTTCATTCGCTGCAGTGCTCGAGGAGGGGCTGCTCAATGCTGTCATTGCTCGCGTCACTGTCAGCTCCAAATCTAGTCTCCATGCCCGGCCGATTAGCTCATGGCTTAGGTTGTAACATGAACGAGAAATACATATCTTATTATTAGTTCGACTGGTGGTTGCTTCCTTCTTTCTAGTGCTTCCAGTTCTTCCCTACTGCATTATGTTCCATTTCTCATTATTCCTGAACTTAGACGCAATCATCTCGTCCTTGACTTTAAGCCAAGCTTTCATCTGTAAATAGACCCTAGTTTAATGGAGCGAAAGTAAACAATTGTACATAATTATGGAATATAATATTATTTCTTGCTGATGAAGAAAAGAACAATCATATGTCTGTTGCCCGACTAGTGGTAATCGACGTGGCATTGTAGGAGTCTCTGGTCATGGTGATTTTTGACTTTTTAAATTAGGGTTTTTGATTATTTGGAAGGCTAATGTCATGTAAAAACCCCACCTTTTATCTCATTTTTCCAATTTATCCCATCTTTCAAGGTTGGCATAACAATACCCAACTTTTTTGTTTTAACTTCAAAAAATACCTTGCAGTGAAGCTCCTTTCAAATCTCAAACATCTTTAAGTATTTACAGAATTTTCATTAAGGCCATAGTTCTTGAAAAAGCTTAACTTTTCGTTTTTCTATAAAAATTCAAAAAACATATATTCTTAATAAGTAAGAATAGCTATATTTTATTGAGAAAACCTAGATTTCCATTTTTTTCTTTTCACGCAAAATTGAAAAAATATAAAAAAAATTAATAAAGGCCGGTAGAAGGCTAGATCTTTCTTCCTTGCGTTAGAACTCACATAGTGGGTTCAATACTCCGTTAACGAAATTCTTTGCTAGGGATGAAAGCAACGCTGCTACAGTAGGGGAAAATGCTCTTGCAAAAAAGATGGACATATTGTAAATGAAAGGCTTGATTCTGTCGTAAGAGGAAAGTAATTCAAATAGACCTAAAAAAGTTACGAGTCAAGCTCCCAAAGCCAACCACTGGGATTTGCCCTAATGGCCACCCTTCCTATTTGGAAAAAGAGAGATGGGGAGTTCGATTTTTTACCTTCTCAGGAGGGGGTTAGGGGTGGGAACGTTTAGTATCGAATGTAGGTTTCGACTCCTGGTAAAAGTTTAAGAGTGAGTTGAGAGTTAAGTAAGAAAAAAAAAATCCCTTGAGCCAAAAAGATATGGCAAGAAAAGGCTGCACCATTTGTCCTTGATCATGCAAAAAAAGTGGTTAACCTTAATGGCAATTACACCAAATCGTTACACCCAAGTTGTAGGACAATCCTTAGCACTGGCTGAGGAAGCATAAATACGTTTGGAAAACTCACTACTTATTTGAAGATAACAAAGCATTTTGCATGAACTAGTATGTGTATATGCATGAGCAAACGAAATATCTAGATATAATAGTCGACAAAAAAAAATGATACAACATATTGAGTTTAGTACAAATTTAGGTCAATAACGAGTGCATTCGAGTGAAATATTTGCAAATCCAGATAGCTCTTCAACGCAAATCATAATGACTCTTTAATAAAATAAATTTGATGATCATATCAGTCATTTTATGGATGGAATTTCACTCAATGTTCGTGTAGCGGAAAAGAATTACATGCATGCTTGTAGATCGTTAGCCCTGCTCTGAGCTTTCTCTAGTATGATTTTGACATCTTGTCATAGTGTAGTCAATTGTAGTATGTCATGCATGACGTACCCTCCTGATGGCAGTTTGGTCATGTGCTTTGAAGGACCCGCGTTGCCTCGAATGGTGGATGGATTACCTAAGTGTGCTCGGACAATTCCTCTTGCGAGTTGTCACTCACACTTAGCTCGGATTCTTCCAAACCGTACCAATTGCGACATTGGTTGATTGGGCTTGTTTGATTCAGCATTTGCAAAGGACTTTGGGTAGCCAAATGTAAATAGCGTTTGGCAATTTTTTTATAGAATTTTGGGAAAATGCAATTGCATTTCCAAAGGCCTCTAAAAGACTTTAGCTCAAGGCAGGTCCGGAAGTACTTTGGCAACTTGCATTCTCGAAATGCAAGTTCATTGTTTATTGCACTATTCATCGCACTGTTCATCTTCCCCGATTTACCCAGAGAAGCAATTCCAGAAACTTACGACCGCCACCTAAGGGGTCGCGCGACCTTAGGCATTGCCTAGGTTGCATGACCCGGGTAAGCATTGGCTTGGGTCGTGCGATCCCAGGCAATCGTTGCCTGGGTCACGTGACCCAGGCGATGCTGCCTAAGTTTGAGCCCAGGCCACGGTTGCCTGGGTTGCGTGACCCCAGGCAAGGCTAGCCGGTGGCTATTTTGGCCGGCCAGTGTCTGAGACTATTAAAAAAAAAATATTAGCAAAAGTTATTTACAAAATATAGTTTTTACCAAATGGTGTTTAGTCAAAATTGCTTTCAAATGTGATTTTAAAATACACTTTACTAAATACTACTTGCATTTCGGAAAATCACTTTAGCCTAAAGCCTTTGTATTTTTCCAAAGACATTCCCTCAAAGTCAAATCAAATGGGCCCTAAGTATGATGACTATTGTCCTTTCCTTTAGGAGTCGCTATTAACCTATTGGAGGCTGTTTAGAAGCTTAGTTAAACATAGAAGGCCGTTTTACTTTCCATGAACCAGAGATTCGAGAATAGACACTTAATTGCGTTGAAGTCTATCAGTGCCTAAACTTGGTACCTATTCTCGCTATTTCGAAAACGTTTCGATCATGCAATCTTGTTCATTTAAATGCCTAGGCACATCCATCTAAATGAGTATGTGCCACGAATTTGCCTGCGAACATTCAACGTTCATACAATCAAGGTGATAATCCAAACATAATAAACAAAGACGACATGATGATAAAGCGTGAAAATAAAAAATTGATATGATGTTGGGCAAAGAATATACACAGCTACATTATTAAGCCTAGAGACAAGGACCCCCATGAGCTAAGCCCTAATTTAAACATGCATGCATCTTTCTAAAGGATGCTCTCATCCTCCAAAGGACCAAATGATGTTATACTAAGTGCAATCCAGTTTTAATATGACGTATCACTAAACATGTAATGCGGTACTCCTAAACTCACAGCTTTCATTAGATGCTTATGTTTTACTGTTAAACATGCAATGCCGTTCAGTCCATGCACAGATCGTTGTTACATCTATGGGCAGTCAACCCATTCATGGTCTTCGACAAAAAAAAAAAATGCCCATTCTTGGTCTACTGCGAGCTTCGCTGAGTCGGGTTTTGATTTCTTCTCATGGTGTAGTCAATTATGGCATGTCATCCGTTTTCTATCGTGACTCGAATACTTCATATTCGACTATTTTTAAGTCTCCTCGGATCGATTGTTGACGAGTTTTCACTTCGCCATAATTCATTGCATTTAGGCACATCTATTCTTACGAATAAGGTCACCAAGGTTCTATCCGAGACGTACATAACAAGGCGTTGTGTTAATATTGCCCAAGAAAAAAAAAAAATATTGCCCAAGACGGCCGAACTGGACTTTCTTTGCCCTTTACTTATCTACCTACTGAACTTTATTTCCTGAGTACTCATTATTGCTTTGTTCGCTATGTTTTCTTGTTTGATGATGTAGGTAACGCATGGATGCTTAGACGCATATTGGGAATATATAATTCAATAATGAATGAAAAAGATTTCATCAAAGAGAAAAAGAGAAAAAATAGTATGTTAGAGGTACTCATGCGCAAAGAACGCAAAACATTTTGCTAAACGGAAATCATCGAAAGTGGAAAGAGCGAGCCTCGACCAAGGGAGAGAGGGATTAATGAACGAAAGAGTCATCGAAATGACCATTATTATGAGACTCGAGAGGTGTCGCTGCGCCTGAAGCTACTTCCTGACCTTCAACATGAAGTCATAGACCTTGTATTGGTCGGGCAACGACTTGGCCATGCTCTCCCTCTGCATGCACCGCTTGGCCCATCCCACCAGCTCGGAGCACTCATCCCCGATGCTACAGTTGGCCAATGTCTCCACAGCATATAACCAGCTATAGAACGGTATCAGCGACACATCCACGTACCCAAACCTCTCACCTCCAAAGTATGCCTTGTCCCCAAGCTCTCCCTCTAGCACCTTTAAGCCCTCGATGTACTCCTTCTTCGCCACCTTCTGGGCCTCCCCCGTCGAAAACATCGCCATTTTCCCTGCTGGAAATATCTGCACCATCGTTTTGTGTCTTGACGTTAAGCACACTTAGTAAAAGAAATGTTCGATAGATTGGGCGTCGTCGTCTTACCTTGTCTACGTAGTCAGCCCAGAACCTGGCACATGCCCGCTAGGGGTGTCAACAAAATCCGCGTCGGCCCAGCCCGACCCACGCCGGCCCGGTCCGGCCCTAAAATTTGCGGTATTTTGGGGTCGGGCCTTAATTTTTTTCGAATATGGCCCTAAAATTTGGGGTATCATTAGGTTGGGGTAGGATCGGGCCGACCCATTAACACTCCGACCCATCTCCCTCTTTCAGTCACCAATCGCCATCGCCGTCAGACGCTCTCGACTCTCTCGCCTCACCTCACCTCGTCTGCATCCTTCGCTCGTCGATCATCTCTCTGCATCCTTCGCTCGTCGCCGTCGCTCGAGGTCGGTCTCTCTCTCTCTCTCTCTAGCTTTGCAACGCCTCTGTTAGGGTTCACATTTCGAGTCCTTGATTCTGTCAAGGCCGTTGTTGTCCTTTTCGCTCCGCTTGCCCTAGCGTCTTCGATCTGCTCTCTTTCGCTCCGCGATCGCTTGTGCTCGCGAGCTCCCGCCCTTCCTGGGTGCAGGTTATGGAGCAGGTTAGTGAGCGCTATTCCTTTTTGAATGTCCCTGAAGCCGAGGAGGCTCTGGAGCGGTCGAGCTTCAGTGGTCACATAGCAGAATCGAACGATCAGTCCATCGAATTAGACGTTTCCTTTTGGTGTTTATGACTTTTTAGGTTAATTGGCTATACACCCTTTTGATGTTTGTTCTCTTAACCTCGTGATTCAAAATCTGAAATTGTATACATGTACGCAGCTCGATGCGATATTGATTGATTGGTGTTTTTGACGTTGGGGGGACTGCTGATTGTGCTGTATAGGTATGTGAATCGCAAGTTCAGCAATCAGTATAAGGTGACGATCGGAGCTGATTTCTTGACGAAGGAAGTTCAGTTTGAGGACAGGTTGTTCACATTGCAGGTGAGCTCGAAAAAAAGGGTGAATTTTTCGCATGGTTCCTAGTTTCTTTTCCGTGTAAATTGTATCATTTGAGCATGGATTTTGAATTGCATGTGTTGTGCTCATTGGTTTCTGCGAATTTAATGGCCCTTATTTGATTAAAACGATGTTGATTAGCTAGTGACACCCTTTGGCTTTCCTGCTTTGAAAATTTTACCATGATTACTCTGTTACTGGGCTTCATCTACATAGCAAATGACTCAAGCTCAATGACCCATGGACTGCATAAATCTTTGTTTCCCACTTTTTTTTCCCGATAAATCTGGTTACCTGGAATGCAAGAACTCACCATTGTGCTGCTTAAGGGACCTTTTTTTTGCAAATATATGTCGTCCAGATTGGTTGAGCCAATGCCAATACAATCAAATTGCTTAGGTGATTTATTACAAACTATTTGGTCTAACAGATGGTCTGCTGTTTTCAACATGGAATGCTAGTATCAATCTCACTTAGATGTTAGCAACAGCATAACAACTTATCACCTTTAGCATGGTGGCTGCATCCCTTTGGGATTTTGTTACTCATAAGGCGTATTTGCAGTGAAGTTAAAATAATTTTGACTTTGCGAATCTGGCAGAGAAGCGGTGTGTATGGTTGTTAATGATGGCATTGGACTTGAACATTTGATTGCCTTGGTGTCGAGAAATGGCAACGTCTCTTTGGGCATAGGATCTGTTGCTCTAATCAAATGCTAATTTATGTGGCTTTTAAGTTCTTGCTAGGAGTCGTTATATACCTATCAATATGAGGCATGCAAAATCTACTTTCATGGTTCTAGCATATCGTCCTTACTATCCATTGTATCAGTGTGCCTCTTATGTTCAGATGTATGAATTTGTGTAAAATTTTATTATGTGTTGATTATTTTGTTCTTTTTGGTTGTTTTAATTATCTTAAGCTTGCTTTAACTTGTGTAGAAAAGGGAGAAGTGATTAGTGAACATTACAAGCTCCTTCCAGTTGACTTGCGTGACATACCAAAATTGGACGACATTATATCATTGGCTAATATTGATCGAAGGTATGCAATTATATTACCGTGGCTTGGGACTGAACCATAAACCATAATCAGAGATGGAAAATCTCTGACCCTTGACATTTCTGTTTGCATGAATAAATTGCTAGAAGTGATCTTTTAAATTACTCAGATATGTGTGTATGGGCTAAATAGTTGGATGACTGGGATTGATAAAATTACTTTGTAGTAGGAACTTAATAAAGGTTTAGCAGCTGGTCTTCACAAATTTTGACTATGTGGACTAACTTGACCTTGTTTAATCGCTGGTCTTTACAAATTGTGGGGCAATGTATGTTTTTTTGGTTTTCTTTTCCATTTTATGGTCTATTGCATGCAAATTATATGAACTTGTTGAGATTTCTTAGCTGCTATCTTACTTCTGTTTTGTTGGTCCTCATGATGAGATGGTTTATCAGTAGCTCAGATTCCCCTATCACTTTACCCAAAATCAGCGTGCTACTGGCCAGGAAGGGGGAATGAAAGAAAATACAAGATTCCCCATATCCACATCCTACCTTGCAACTGCTTCCGAAGTAGCTTTGTCCCTCTAGTGAGTGCTTCATTGTCAGCTGCTTGACTTGGTTCCATTGTGATCTGCATTACATCAAACTCTACCTTCCTCCGGAATAGCTTCTTACCATGTTCATTTTCATGATTCATGTTTTCAGATTCTGGCTATGCGTCACCCAAGGAGACTTGTCTTGTCAGGTTGCTTGGTAACTTTGGTGGTAAGTGTACTTCTACAACTTTCAAATATTTAATGCCTTAGCATGAAGTCGTTCTAGACACTTCATCTGTCATGGACTAAGACCTTCTGTATCGGCATCTTTTATCCAGGTGATGACTATTCTTTCTGCTTTTGTTGGTTGGGCTGCTCCTAACCTGGTAAGTTGTTTCCTATATGATTCCTGCGGTATTTTTTTCTTCTCTTTCTACTTAGCGAATGTCAATATACATAACAAGGGCAGCATTTGTTTTCTTTTACATATTGGAGTTCCATTTGATGTTCTTTTATAAGGAAGTGATGGCCTGAAGCACATGCTTTTAGTATGGTTCTAGAATGACATATGCTTGGTCTTTCTGAAGCTTTTTATTTAATTGATCGGAATTTCATTATCTTGGAACTCTCATAATTTGACTTTTGTTAATGCAAAACACCTCAAACCTTTCAAAATACAACGATTGACATGTGGAATTACACATGATATTCCATAATTTTTCGAAACTCGAGATATCCTTTTCCTTCTTCAAAATTTTGGAGGGAAAGTCACAAGTAGAAGTAATAAGCTGCAACAAACAGGCCTACCTCCTGAATCTACTGCATGCATTTCTTCTTGTTGTGATCCTGACCTAGTTTTACCCTTTTCCTGGTTGATATCATAGTTATAGAGCCTATTCATATGCGGTTGAAGAATAACATAACTGTTTCAATTTTTTGTTTTGGAGAATCTATTAAGCTATCTTGGAATCAGTCTAGATAGTGAGATTGAAAGACTTTCTATGGGCAGAGGGTTTCAGTGGAAATGGGCTGAACTTTATTCTTTTTTTTTGCAATTTGCTTCAAAGACTCTAGAGAAATAACCTTAGTGCATGATAAGCTGACCTAGCTATTATCATAATTTCATTTCTGCATGTCTCCTAATTGCAGATAGATGAACCTAGATAGACATTTCCACCATATCAGCGTCAATCATTTCTAGTACAACAGCACCATACTCATTTGAGCTGCCCATTTTGAATCTGTGACACTGTGATTCATTTATCCTTTTTAGTCCGTATAAAGAATCTTGATTCTCAGCTTTTTCTATCTGTGACGCACTGTGATTTTGGCATGCTGTATTAGGTTTTGCACTTTATTCGATCAAAGCAAGTTTTAATGCTAAGAATGGGAGCAATCATTGTTTCTAATGTGGTACTTTTTTTGTATTGTGTGTTGTTAGGTTGTACCCCGTTGCACTGGGCCGCATTAAGGGTTTGCTAGGGATTTTCAACACCGATCAACAACTTAGTGACCTGGAATAACAGAACATTTAATCTTTTTCCACCAAAATCTGGTGAGCTTTTTTGTTCAATTAACAACAGAAAATGTTATGATGATGGTTTATCTAAGACTTTCCTACTTCAGATTTTTTAGATTTGCATGGTTTATCTACTCTAGAACCTAGTTGGTAAATATGTTGGCAAGTATATGAACTGTAGAAGGCATTACTACACCATTTGTATTTGTCAAGAGTATGTTGAGGACTACATTTCTGATTATAGTAATACTTTCCAGGTTCTAAGTGTCATAGATAAAAGGATTGCTAAATATCTGAGATAAGTGCTTCTAGTGTGACACAAAGAAGGACGAGATCTTCAGTATGGGAACACTTCAAACATATTCCTGATGAAGAAAAGGCTGAATGTATATACTGTGGGGCATTTATTGGTTGTGCTAGTGGTCAAGGGACCAGTTCGATGCATCGTCATTTAGCTATATGTAAGGAATTCCCATATGCAAATGTCGAGAAAAGGCAAAAAAGTAACTCGGGTCCTTGGAAATTTGACCAAGATGATAGTGGAAAAGAATTAGCGATCATGTTTATTCTTGATAAATTGCCTTTCAAGTTGGTAGAGCATGAGGGATTTCGGCGATTTGTGAATAAAATCCAGCCAAATTTCTTAATCCCGTCGCGCAACACTTTGAGGCGCAAATGTTATGATTTATACACGGATGAAAGAAGTAAGTTGAAGAAATATTTCTTGGAGACATCTCCAAGAGTGTCTTACAACAGACACATGGACTTCTTGTCAAAATTTGAGCTATATGTGTCTCACTACTCATTTTGTTGATGCCGATTGGAAGTTGCATAAGAAAATATTAAATTTTTGTCAAATCCAGGGTCATTCTGCCTAGATAATAGGAAAAGCGGTTGAGAAATGCTTGATTGATTGGGGGATTCAAAGCATTTTTTTCTATCACCGTGGATAATGCTAGCTCAAATGACTTAGGAATTCAATATTTGAAGAAGAGACTTAACTCTCGGAATTCTCTGGTATTGAGAGATGAGTTGCTCCACATGAGGTGTTGTGCTCATGTATTGAGTTTGATTGTGAGAGGGGTTGAAAGACATAAATGATTCGATTGTTAGAATACGTTCGGCCGTGCGTTATGTGAGGTCTTCTCCTGCAAGGTTCAGACGGTTTAAAGGTTGTATTGAGCTAGAGAAAATTGAGTCCAAGAGTCTTGTATGTTTGGATGTCGAGACTCGTTGGAACTCGACATATATAATGTTGGAAGCAGCTTTGAAGTTTCAAACAGCTTTTAACTCATTGGAATTTCAAGATGGCAAATTTGTTGAAGAGCTTTCCAAGGTAAAAGGATTGCCCACTAGTGATGATTGGGAGTATGCCCATCACTTTCTTCCTTTTCTAAAGTTATTTTTTGATACGACTTTAAAAGTTTCGGGTTCTTCTTATGTCACTAGTAATGATATGTCAAATGATGTGTATGGGATTTATATCATGATTGATAGATGTTGTGAAAATGAGGACCCGACTTTATAGGAAATGGCTAAGAGAATGAACATCAAATTCAATAAGTATTTTGGCAATGTGAACAACATCAATCTTACTTTGTTCATTACTTGCATACTTGACCCGCGGCATAAGTGGGAATATGTGAAGTGGATGATTAATCGTGTTTATGAAAGCAAGTAGGCGGAAACTTTACAAGATAAAGTAATAACATCTCTGATATCTTTGTTCGAGCAATACCGCACTGGTGTATGCCCCCAAAGCAACTTGAGGCTAAAGAGCACAAGGATGATTAACGTGTCAAAGTCTCCGGTGGTCGGTGCTAATATTATGACTGTAATGTATCTTAGAGAAACCGGACAACAATATTTGGAAGAAAAATCTGAATTGGACAAGTATTTGGAGGAAGGAAGGATGTGAACATTATAGCGTTGAGTTTGATATTTTAAGTTGGTGGAAAATAAATTCTTCAAGATATCCTATCCTTTCTTCCATTGCTCGAGATATTTTGGCCGTGCCCGTCTCAACTGTAGCATCAGAGGTTGCATTTAGCATAGGAGGTCACGTGCTTGATGTGTTTCGTAGCTCTTTAACCCCAAACATGGTGGAGGCTCTTATATGTGCTCAAGATTGATTATGATCCGCGCCACTTTCACGTTCGATTGAAGAGGACTTAGAAGAACTCGAAATCTTTGAGTCAGGTGAAAAAATATGGCTGTAGAATATTAATACCCTTCTATGTTTCAATGGATACGTTAATTTTCATTTTCATAGTGAATTTAATGCAGAGTTGCCAACTACAACCATGGAGCCAAAATCGATATCAATTTCTCTAGATGATTGATGAAGCTGTAGATTGCCATTTTAGGTAACTTGTCAGTTTTTACTCGAGACTCTAAATGACTTGGGACCTATTTTTACTACATAGTGTTTGGACTACTACAGTTTTAACAGAAGTATGGTAAAACTATTTAAATAGCTGGTAAACTATGGCATCCAACACAAGGTTGTTTGCTTTGTTTAATTCCCCAATCGAAGCTTTACACATGGTTACCATACATGTTAATAATATACTCTCTCTTGTAGCAAAAGAAATACACGTATGTCAAGTGATCTAGTGCCATATATTCACACACTCGCGCGCATAAAAAACTCATACTGCTTACATAGGATATATATGTCTCATCATATGCATACAATCATCCAAGAAAAAGTGCAATGAATCGACATGGTGTCTGTTATATGCTTAACTAATCAGGTTTTCTTTTGTGCACGCCCCTTTAAATTTAATTTTACTGGTCACTAACCTCGGACCTGACATCTTTTAAACCATGTCAAGACAAATATCCCAGTGTGTCTGGGCAAATTGAGTTTGTAGGTTGTCTCAAGGGTCTTTCATTTTGTCCTCAAACTCAATCTGCTTTAGCAAGCTGGTTTATGTTCAACCAACAAATAGCTTTTCAATGGAATCTTCAATTTTCTTGTCCTTCTTGCTGCACTTATCTTCTTGTTTCCCTTGTGACCTCTTGAGAACATCGACTTCTAACAGACTCAAGGTGAACAAAAGCCAATTTTAGTCCTTACTAGCAACAAACTTAATGATATCTCACCTACCACTTCTAGTTCAGCAACGTCTGGTTCTAGATCTTTGTTAACCCTTTTCTTATGAACTAATCTTAGAATCAATCTTGCTTTTGAATCTTTTGGAACAATCTACTTTTAGGCAGCACTGCATCGACGGGGAAAAGAAATTCGGAGTCCAACCCTTTTGCACTAGCTTTATCTTTGGAATGTCGACCCGTGATGATGTATTAGTAATTGGAAGCAAGCCAGTCTTGCTTAGAAGTGAAAAAATTCCAGTCATTGCTGTCTGTTAATGTTGTTTAGTTTCTTTCTTTTTTTTTTAGTTACTTTGTACTACAGAACTTGTTCTGCAATGGTATTGTTTTAGTTTCTTTCTCTTTTTTTTAGTTACTTTGTACTACAAAACTTGTTCTACGATGGTACTCACACAGTGAGAGTGGGAAGAAAAGAGATTCTGGCGTAGTGTTGGAAATCATCTCTATTATCATTTTTCCATCTTGTGGATATGAAAAGAAAAAATAAGAGAACAGAACCAACCTAACCTGGTTAGTCATCTGATAATTCGGTTCTATATTTGCGGTGGGTTCACAATTCCAATCTATCCGCGCGAAAAAAAAAATCGAAACCCGGCCCGACTCGACCCGGCCCAGGCCTTGGGGTGTACGGTGAACAGGGTCTCGGGTGGGTCTGGGCGGGTCAAGCATAACCCTGTAGGTTTCGGGTCGGGTTGGGTATTAAGAAAGCTCGACCCGATCCGATCCATTGACACCTCTAATGCCCGCTGGTAAGGATCGGAACGCAGGAGAGGGGACTCGCGACCCCAAGTCTTGTCGATGTACTGGACGATGATGAGGGACTCGCAAACCGGCTTGCCATTGTGGATGAGGACGGGGATTTTCTTGTGGACCGGGTTCGTCTCCAAGAGCAGGGGGCTCTTGTTGCTCAGAAGGTCCTCCTCCCTCAAATCAAAGTCCACGCCCTTCTCTCTCAGGGCAATCCTGGCCCTCATCCCAAACAGGCTCGACCAGAAGTCCAACAATATCACTTCCTCCGCCATTGAAGCTCTGGTAATTTGAACTCAAGAATGCCTTTTTTTGTGGTGAAATAAGGCTAAAAGCAGGAGCCACTTGTATAGAACGAAAGAACACACTGACTAGACTTTTCATTCGCTGCAGTGCTCGAGGAGAGGGGCTGCCTACCGCTGTCATTGCTCGCGTTGCTGTCAGGTCCAAAGTGTACACTACAAGTCCGCCCGATCGATTAGGTCAAGGATTAGGTGTAACACGAACGAGACATTTATTGCTATTACTAGTGCAATTACGATTAGTCATACTGATGGTTGCTTATTCTTCCTGGAAAGCTATGGCGCAGAAGTAAATTATTATAACCATATAAGCTTATTACAAATTTTACTTTAATGGAAATATCTAGATATAATAGTCCACAAGAGAATATGATACGACATTTAGTAAAAGTTTAGGTCAATAGAGAGTGCATTCGAGTGAAATTATTTGCAAATTTAGGCGGCTCTTCAAAGTGAATTATAATGACTCTTGAATAAAATGAATTTGAAGATCATATTATTCATTTTATGAATATAACTTTACTCAATGTACCTATAGAGGATAGAATTACATGCATGCTTGCATATCGTGAGCCCTACTCCGAGCTTTCCCTAGTTTGATTGACATCCTGTCGTGGTGTAGCCAATTGTAGCATGTCATGCATGACGATGACGTGACCTTCCTGATGGCAATTTGGTCAAGTGCGTTGAAGGACCCGTGTTGCCTCAAATGTTGTGTGGATTACTTAAGTACGCACAAACAGTTCCTATTGTGAGTTGTCGCTTGCACTTAGCTTGGATTTTCCCAAATCCTACCAATTGCCGTTGATTGACTCAATTAATTATGATGATTATTGCTCTTTCCTTTAGGAGTCAATATTAACTTGAGGCCGATTAGAAGCTTAGTTAAACACAGAAGGCCGTTTTAATTTCCGAGAACTAGAGATTCAAAAACATAGACTTAATTGCGCTAAAGTCTATTAGTGCCCAAACTTGGTACTTATTCTCGCTATTTCGAAAACGTTTTGATCATGCAATCTTGTTCATTTTAATGCCTAGGCACATCCATCTAAATGAGTATGTGCCACAAATTTGTCCACGAACATTCAACGTGATAATCCAAAGAATAAACAAGCACGACATGATAATAAAGCGCAAAAATATAAAATACAATATGATGTCGAGCAAAGAATATACACTGCTACCTTATTAAGCCCTGGGACAGGACTCCCACGAGTTAAGCGGGAATCTAATCAAGCATGCGTCTATCTAAGGATGCTCTCATCCTCCACAAGGCCAAATGATATACTAAGTGGAATCCAATTTTCATGTTTTCTCACTAAATGCAATTCTAATATGACGTATCACTAAACATGCAATGCGGTATTCCTAAACTCACAACTTCATTAGATGCTTATTTTTTACTGTTAATCTTACCATTTTTCATTTCTTCGATTACATCAACATGAATTAACATCTATGCTAAACCAAACAAATGCAAACCAATTGAGCTTAACATGCATAACCACACTCAAAGACAAACTAGCAAGCTATTTAGGGATGATAACCCATTTAAACACATAGATGGCATCAGATACACTAACTAAAGCAACCATGCATATTCGACATCAATGCATTCCTAATGACACCAAAACACGATCCCAAGCCACCGAAACCGCTCACGACTTTCAACCGCTCCCCATCATACCCAAATCAGCCATGGTTTGGCGGTCAAACCCGAACCAACCATGATTCGATGATCCAACCTGAATCAATCATGATTTGGTATCTGAGGAGGCCGGGCTGATTGGTCTCCCGCCGGTACTTTGATCCGAATAACCATAATGAAATGAAGCTAAATAGCACCGAAACACATCGACAAATATCCCGACGCGTCCCCAGGCTATGCTATCTGATCAAGGCTGACTCAAGGTATATTGTGTGGCTCAAATGAAGGCTAAAGCTGGCTGTTCATGAACTGAATAGCAAGCTCCAGGCCGAGAGCAAGCAATAAAAGGCCCGCACATGCATTAATTTGATAAGAAACTTAGATGGATCAAGCCCAATGCACACCTATGTTAAGTAGGGGTGTCAACGGGGGTGTCAACGGTTCAAGTCCGGTCGGATTTCCATGATACGTAATGTAAAGGATGTGTGTTTATTATGACATGAACCGAGAATACCTGAATCCAAAAAGCAGTTCGGGGCTGTTCGGGTTTTTGGTTCTCTTTCTCTTTGTGGATCCACAACTCCAGGACACAATCAGGCAATGCCATCTAAGCATACTTGTGCAGTTATGAAGAAGAAAAGGACAATTTCAAGCTCACCATGGTACTTTCTAAGGATTAATCTAGCAAGGAAAACAAAACTTAGCCATTTTTGAATTTGATGGTCTTTCTCTGTTAGCAAAAGAAGAAAAAGAAAAAGGAACTTATGTTGGCAAAAAATCAATGTGAATTAGGAAAATCAATGAAATCAGATTTTGAGGCGTGGTAACACTCTTTTTAAAGAATTATTTATCCCACAACGTTGTTAATGATTACCGGTAAAAATCCTCCAAGATACAATAAAGTCTCGAATGAGAATACCACGAAGCAATTATGGTACTTCTCCAGGTTCTCTCAAGGTAAACAATTGGAAAAAATGGCGATATTTCTCTTGAAAGAAAACGAAATTGGAAGTTCAAAGTAATGAACAGAATTATTGAATAAATATATTTGAACAAATACAATCTTTCAAAGATAAAGAAATTATGTCCAAACAGGCACAACATTTCAAAGGTTAAGGAGATATGTCCAAATAGATACATCCTTTCAAAGGTTGTAAGAACACATAACAACCGTTGGGTAGAAATAATAAATTCAAAATTAAATTATTAACAAATAACCGTCACTCAATTGCGAACAGTCATACTGTTTCAATAAGACAAAACAATTATTTTATAATAATAATTCGAAAATTAATAAATAAAAAAATTTGTCCACATGAGCACTCACATTTTTTCGATGTGGGACAATGCACCTCTTAGTTTGTTTTACCAACAACTTATACTATGTTTCACACTATCTTCTCCTGAATTTACAGATTAAGCTAAGAAACCAAAGCAATGACCAAAAAACAGAGAAAGGGATAAAAAAAAAAAAGAAGACGGAGAGATTCCCACAAAAGCAACAGATTTAAACCAAGAACAAAGAAGCTAAGAAGATCATATGCCTCTTTTTGGCTATGTTCACTCCAATGTGGAGAAAGCCCAATAAATTGCAAGCAAAGACTTGAGTTCATATGATAATTTATATGGAGAAATAAGGTTTCTCACTATTATTATGTTGTAGCAGCAAAAAGAATGTTGGTTGAGATGTAGTAGCAAGAGAGAAAGAGAGAGCAGAAAATTTGGGAAAGATGGCAATATCTGGTTTTTATCAAGCTAACATAAGAGGTCGATTCGGTGTCTGATTGAGCTAAAATTGTCTTAGCACGCTCGTGATGCATTCTTCTCAACACTGATAATTTCGATTCTTATTTGAAACTCCCTATATTAGGTTTTCCGTGGATTAAACCGAACCTGTGTTTTGAGAGATTTATCCTTGATCTCTTGTAAAGATCATGTGTATTGCCAATAATGGTGTTCTTGATATTATTGTTGCTATGTACCCTAGTATTAACTAGAGAAGAACTTTGTTCACCCAATTTTATTGATAGTGAAGATTTTTGGATGGACTCCGGTCCCATGGTTTTTTATCTCCTCATACCGAAGAGGTTTTCCACTTAAAAAATTCGCCGTGTGTTTATGGATGTTTGGTATCTATATTGCTCTATTTAGTTGTTTCTGAAAGACATAATGGGTGGACCACCCAAGATGGGCCAAACCCGGCCCGTGAGCCACAAGGGCCCACGAGGTAGTTATTTACCTATCTATAATAGAAGGCACCCCTTGAAAAACAGACGTGATTTTTCACATATGCAAACACACTCCTTCGAATACGTCGTCTTCTCCAGTTTTCTTCGGAACGCACATGAAATACGAAAGACGATCGAAGAACTCTCAAGCGCAAAGTGGCACTTAATCTGTGACAATACCGGGTATGTTCGTTGTGTGATATGCCTGTACGATCGGTGATACAAGTTGATGGTCCTCGGGCACGTTTTCCGCATTGATCGAATTCATTCCGAATATGTTTCGAATGCAACGATCGGGGATTGAGTTTTCCCAACATTGGTATCATAGCCCGTTTACTTGTTTCCCAATCATGCATGTGTACCGTCTCTACCATTGAAGTGTATACTGCTTGTTTTTTGTTCGTTTTCGTCGCGTCGCCGAACTGTTCATGCATGTTTCGATTTTTGTTTTTCATCAAAACTTGAATTTTATTGTATAAACAGAAAGGGCTCGTCGAGACGAGCAAAATGATGGGCGGCGCGTCGCCGGAGGACGCCGCACGCGCCCTCACGCGCCGGCAAGGCCGTGCGTGCGACGGCGCGTGCGTACCACATGCAGCTGTGCGAAACGGCGCGTCGGTCGCTGCTAACCGCCGATGATGATGTCATCGTGACGTCATCAGGAGCGGACCCATTGACCCGACCCGAGACCCGACCCGGTTGACCGTTGACCCGATTCGGTTGACCGTTGCCCGGTTGACCGTTGACCGGTCAACGGTCGGACCTGTCAAACCGGTCGAACCGGACCGGTTCAAATCGGCAGAATGACCCAGTTATTTCTTTCGGCCCGTTCGAGCTCATTTGAACTCCGATTTGGGCGTTCTTGGTATCGACGTGCTCGTATCGGAATGCTCTACGTTATGGTGTATTCATATTACATTTTTGCTGAACTTATGAATGTGAAAATGCACGATAAACCCTATGTACATGTACTTAGGGGTATATTCTTTGGCATTTTCTCTAGTATTTCTCTATAGTTTTTTGAAATACAAGTGCTAGATCATATGTATATGAATAAGCATTCCTTATCTTAATGTATCATGGATTATAAGTAATCCTTCGTTCTGCATTCGTTGCAGGAACAATGGTACATTTGAGACGCACTCCGATAATCCCCAGAACGGCAGCTCAAAAGGAGAAGCTTGAGAACTTAAGAGTTAAGCTAGCTCTTTATCGATGAGACGCTAGAGATGATATGATGACACACATCATCAAGGTCAACAAAATGATACAGGATATCATTTGGAACGGTTTTGTAATGCCGGAATATGTAATGGTCGGAGCCCTAAAATGCACTATTCCTGAGGAGTTGGGAAGAATGCTTGATGAGGTTAGAGAAACCTTAAAGGGTCCAAGCTATAAGATGCTTATGGAGAATTTTTTGCAACAATACATAAGGGTCGGGGCAAGGAGAACATCAACCCTTGCATTGAATGGGTCTCGGCGCAAATCATGGCCCGGATCTAGGGGTTTTCCGGGAGCCTCTGTTTATGTTCCGAAGAAAATAAAACTTTCTAAAGAATTTTATGAGTACTTTCCTGTCTATGTGTTGGATTAGTACACTTGATGTTGTTTTTTTAGGATTTGGAACCAATTCTGTACATGTTTCTAGTTGATATTACATATTCTTAAACATTTGTGAATATGTTATGATATATATATATATGGCTATGAATTTTTGGTGATTTCTCATTTTATATTGCCATATTATGTGTTATGTTTTATGTGGGAAGTTCTTCAAAGTTTGTATAACTTTTGAAGAACCAATTTCATTACATAAATGATTATGTTAATGGTAATTTCATATTAGGTTTTTTAGACGATGATTGGGAACATAGTGAACTTTCGACTCTAAGACCTTTTGTGAAACTATTCATTAATATGATTAGTTTATGTAATCATGATGCTGATGAAGCATTTAGATAGGCTTTAATAACGGCAAAAGAACACTACAAGTGTCATAACTTGTGTACGGCGCTCACTTTGGTGCCATAAGTTTTTTTTGGATCACTTTAGTGCTAAAATTTTTGAAAAACGATCACTTAAGTCCTAAAATTTTTGAAAAATGATCACTTAAGTGCCAACTCCGGTGCCGTACACAATTTTTTGCCGGAAATCCGACGTGGCATTTTTTTTTATTAATTTCTGAAGCTGACGTGGCTCGCCGGAGATTGGCACTTAAGTGATCGTTTTTCAAAAATTTTAGCACTTAAATGATCGTTTTTAAAAAATTTTAGCACTTAAGTGATCGTTTTTCAAAAATTTTAGCACTGAAGTTATCCAAAAAAAACTTATGACACTTAAGTTATCGTTTTCCCTCCGATTTGGCACCAAAGTGATCCGAAAAAAAGTTATAGCACCAAAGTGATCTCCGTACACAAGTTATGGCACTTATAGTGTCCTTTTGCCCTTTAATAACTCGTGCGCATGTGTCTGAAATGTTCAGATACGATGGCTTCAGCAACTAAGAACATAGTGGCTGAACTTAATAAGGGAGAAAAATTGAATGGCGACAATTATGAGATTTGGAGTCTCAAGATTCAATATGTGCTGGAAGAGCAAGAGGCACTCGAAGCTCTTAACCAGATTATGGAAGAACCTGAGGATGGGACAACTGCCCAACACAAGAGGGACAAAGATGCCTTTGCTGTTTGGAAAAGAAAGAACTCTCTTGCTTGCATTACGTTGCTAAGCAGCATGGACAATGACATCATGCGAGAGTTCGGACGTTTCCAGAGCGCCAAAGACATGTGGGCTGCACTGGCATCAAGATTTGGTCGAACTTCTGTGACCAAACTGAGACAACTCACTATCCGTTTCGACTCATACAAGATGTCTCATGGAAAGACCATGAAACAACATTTGAGGCAGATGTCGAATATGATTAGTGAGCTAAAGGATGCCGGGCACATACTCACTGATGAACAGCAGGTGCAGGCAGTAATCCGCTCCTTGCCTCAAAGCTGGAAGCACATGAAGATCCATTTGACCCACAATGAGGGTATTAAGACCTTCGAGGATGCTATGCGGCATCTTGAGCTGGAAGAGGATCGCCTCATGGCAGCTAAGCCAAAAACTGATATTTACTTTGCTGGTTCTAGCTCGCATGGAGTTTCGGGCTCCAAGAGGAAGCACCCTGCTGGGTCAAAGAAGTGGAAAGGCAAAGGGCCAAGTCCTTCAGGGAAGAAGCCGAGGCTCAACCAACGGGAGAAAGGAAAGCGTCCTTTCAAGAAGAACATTTTAAGAGTGAAATGTTTCAACTGTGGCAAGAAGGGTCACTTTGCTCGCGACTGTGGCGAGCCAAAGAAGGTAGAAACCCTTAGCATTCATGAAAATGCTACTTATGTGTCTAGTTCAGTGTTTCTAACCGAATCTAATCCTTTGTGGACTATAGACTCGGGAGCCATAGACCATGTAGCGAAGGACAGAGAAGCTTTCGTGGAGTTCCGACGAGTTCCACAAGGAACGAAGTGGATATACGTGGGGAACAATTCAAGAGTGGAGGTCAGAGGCATTGGCACCTGTCAACTACTTATGCGCGGTGGACGCACATTGTTCCTACATGATGTGCTATTTGCTCCAGAGATTCGTCGGAACTTAGTTTCGGTGTTGGTTTTAGTTAGACTTGATTTTAATGTAAACTTCCATAACAATGGTGTAGACTTATGTTTAGGTACAAGTTATTATGGTTCCGGATATTTCTTAGATGGTTTCATTGTATTAGATGTTGACTATTGTGAAGTTAATGTTAGTTATTCCTTATTTACAACATCTGATTCTTATGAGAATGATGTGAACGTGTGGCATGCTAGACTTTGTCATATTGGCCAACAAAGAATGAATAGATTGGCTAAAGATGGCTTATTGGGCAATATTAAAAAGGTTGATTTGCCCATATGTGAGCATTGCCTAGAAGGAAAAACAACACGGAAACCATTTGGAAAAGGAACAAGAGCTGAATTTCCTTTGCAATTAATCCATACTGACATCTGTGGTCCAATGAATATAAAAGAAAGGTACGGGTCTGTTTATTTCATCACATTCATTGATGACTATACTCGATTCGGACATGTCGATTTGATTTCTCATAAGTCCGAAGCTTTAAATTGCTTTAAAAGATTTATGAGCTTCGTGGAAAATCAATTAGACAAGAAAATAAAAGCATTAAGATCCGATCGAGGTCGAGAATATCTGTCTGATCAGTTCAGAAATATATGTGATGAAAAGGGAATAGAAAGACAACTGACTATTCCATATACTCCTCAACAAAATGGTGTTGCGGAAAGGAGAAACAAAACCTTAATGGAAATGGTTAGATCAATGATGGCACAAGCTAACTTGCCCATCACCTTTTGGGGTGATGCTTTGTTGACTGCTGCCTACATACTTAACTGTGTGCCTTCTAAATCAGTTGCTTCTACTCCATATGAGTTATGGGCAGGCAGAAAGCCTCATTTAAGCTTTTTAAAACCTTGGGGTTGTGCTGCCTATACTCGTGAGTCTTCTCACAAGTATGGACAATTAGGCCCAAGAGGCAAAAAGAGTATTTTTATAAGATACTCGGAGCACTCAAAAGGATATGTATTCATAGGTGAGCAAGAAAGCGGAAGTATAACTGAATTTGAATCACGGGATGTCACATTCTTAGAGAATGAATTTCCTAAAAAGGGCGAAGTAGGTGGTGATTACTCACTATACGAATCTGTGGATCGTGATAGTGAAGTTAGTGGGAGCATTGTGACAAATGGAGAGTTGAATGCAACCCAGTCTCAATTGCAACCACTTAAAGAGACGACACCACCATTATCTCATTCGAGTGGGAGCGCAATGGAACGTGGTGAATCATCAGGAGTACAACATTCCATACGACAGTCAAGTCGTAATAGGATTCCCCGTCGACGTTTTGACATTGAAGGAGAAGCTTTCATGATCGCCCCACAAGACGAAGATGAGCCGAAGAATGTGAATGATGCTCTAAAGTGCCCTGATAAGGAAGAATGGATACATGCAATGGAAGAGGAAATGGAGTCATTAAGATCAAACCAAGTTTGGGAATTGGTTGACCTTCCAAAAGGACGCAAAGCCATTGGGAACAAGTGGGTTCTCAAAATAAAGCGTAAGGCTGATGGCTCAATAGAGAGGTATAAGGCTCGCCTTGTGTCGAAAGGATATAATTAACAAGAAGGAGTTGACTTTGAAGAAACTTTTTCTCCTGTGGTTAGATTTACCTCTATTCGCCTTATTCTGGCAATAGTAGCTAGTATGGATCTGGAATTACATCAAATGGATGTAAAGACTGCATTCCTCAATGGAGAATTAGAGGAAGAAATTTATATGGAACAACCTGTTGGTTTCATTACAAAAGGCCAGGAGCACAAAGTGTGTCGACTATTGAGGTCGATATATAGCCTTAAGCAGTCTTCGAGACAATGGTATATACGTTTTCACAATGCCATAATGGCATATGATTTTGTAATGATTAGTGAAGACAATTGTGTATATATCAAAAGATCCAAAGATCAATTTGTGATCTTGTCATTATATGTTGATGATATACTAATTGCCGGAAGTAGTATGGAGTTGGTTAATACAGTCAAGAATTGGTTATCTTCCAATTTTGAGATGAAAGATATGGGTGAAGCTGCATACATTCTTGGAGTTAAGATTTCAAGAGATCACTCAAAGAAATCCCTATCCCTTTCACAAGAGACGTATGTGAATAAAATCCTTGAGCAATTTCGTATGCAAGAATGTAAACCAATAGATACTCCTATTGCAATGGGCGAAGCATTAAGCGACAGAATGTATCCTAAGACTTCACAAGAAAAGGAGTAAATGGAACAAGTTCCATATGCTAGTGCTATCGGAAGCTTGATGTACGCTATGATGTGTACAAGACCTGATATTTGTTATGCAGTTGGAATGGTAAGTAGATACCAATCTAATCCAGGTCAAGCACATTGGATCGCCGTCAAAAGAATCCTGAGATATCTAAAGGGAAGTGCCGACTATGCGCTGACTTATCAAGGAAGTGATCTACACCTTGAAGGCTATACTGATGCTGACTGGGGAGGAGATTTAAAAGAAAGGAAATCTACTTACGGATACGTGTTCTTACCGAATAATGGCGCCATATCTTGGAGCAAGTAAGAAACAACGTGTGTAGCCTTATCTACAATGGAAGCCGAGTTCGTGGCTCTATCAGCAGCGGCACAAGAAGCTGTTTGGCTTAGAAGATTTTTGGATCACTTAGGTGTAACTGAGAATGCTACAAACCCAGTATTGGTCTATTGTGATAGCCAAGCAGCAATAGCGTACACTAAGGATCCCAAGTACCATGGAAAAACCAAACATATAGATATCAAGTATAACTATGTCAAGGACATGGTTGCACGAAAGGAAGTGAACGTGAAGTACATATCTACACAAATGATGATAGCAGATCCTATGACGAAGCCGATTCCTAGAGAAATTTTTCATGGTCATGTGAGATCTCTAGGACTGTGTAGAATATGATGTACTGAATATTGTAATTTTCCTAGAATGTTCACTATTAATGAAGTTTATTATTATCAATGCCTATAAGTTTGTATGACGTTTGTGAATGTCGATGCTGAGTGCATTATATTGAAAAGTTATGTCGGAAAGATGAGAGATTAGCCCACTTATACGGGTAATCGCCTCTACTCACTGTGTGATGAATAGAGATGAGACAGTTTTAAGCTTGTTATCTAGGTGATAATTGAGAGCTCGAGCTTGAAGCATGGACGTCGCCTTAACAGAATGTTAAGATGAGGACATATGGATTATTATGTCCGAAAGTGAAATGACCCACATATTTCACTTTACCTGTCTTTAATGCCAGATGTGAGTTCTAATAGATGCTTATGAATAGAGTAGATTTGTGAACTCAAGTTAGACATTGAGTATGTCTAAACTATCATCTGTACGGTATTGAGAGTAAAGACATATGCTCTATGGGAAAAGGAGAGAATACCGTAATACGTATTTCATATTACGTATACATGGGACGACCGATAAGAGTTGGCAAAAATTTATGATCTCAATTTTTAAGTCGTGTGAGACTCTTGAAGAAAATAGTTCTTCTCAATTAAAGTGCCCTCACGACTCTTACTTATTCTCGAAATTTCTATTCAGTATTTGCTATCTTAGGATGTTGCCGATGATCATGATAATTCGGTCTAACGGGGTATTTCTAGAAAAGCGAGTTGGATTGAAATGGAGAGGTTTAAGGAAAGAGGAAGATCAATTTAATTTATGATGTCACATTCTATATTTGTATTCACAGGTCGACCAATTATGATTTTGAGTAAATCATAGTTGTGAATACAATATATGAGATACTAAAAGAGATCAAGAGAGATAAAAAATGTGACTGATTGATCTAGGGAACTGCATACTAATTCCACTCTGGATAATGCCCAAATTTGAGCTGTTATATATTCCTAACAGATGTATAACAACGAGCTCTCGTAATATGCTGGTCGCACGGATTATTTGTCAATATGAACTTTGCAAGGAAGAGAGTTGTGTTTAGTCCATCGTGAGCGAGTGGGAGATGAAAGACATAATGGGTGGACCGCCCAAGATGGGCCAAACCCGGCCCGTGAGCCACAAGGGCCCACGAGGTAGTTATTTACCTATCTATAATAGAAGGCACCCCTTGAAAAACAGACGTGATTTTTCACATATGCAAACACACTCCTTCGAATACGTCGTCTTCTCCAGTTTTCTTCAGAACGCACACGAATACGAAAGATGATCGAAGAACTCTCAAGCGCAAAGTGGCACTTAATCTGTGACAATACCGGGTATGTTCGTTGTGTGATATACCTGTACGATCGGTGATACAAGTTGATGGTCCTCGGGCACGTTTTCCGCATTGATCGAATTCGTTCCGAATATTTTTCGAACGCAACGATCGGGGATTGAGTTTTCCCAACAGTTTCGTATTAGGTTTGCACAAGAGGGGAGAATGTTTCGTTCTGCTGCATTAATCCGATGTTGTTCTGATTATCATTGTTCTATAAATACAACTCTCTTCTCACATAATGCAGAAACTTATCTCCGAGCACGAAAGCGTGTTTTACCCAATACAAGACACATGCATGCATTAATTCGACAAGAAAGTAACATGATTCAAGTCAAATGCTTACCTATGTCAACGTATGAGCTCATAGGAGTCAATAAGCATGTAAATGAAGCCAAACAAACTTCATTAAAGTTTGAAATGATCCTGGACAGCAGCGCGCACAGCCTTTATGTCATGCAACAAAGGGCATAAAACACGTGAAAACGATGGGAAACTATCACAATAGCAATATGGTTTCACCGGTGATCAACAGAGCACCCAAATGAAGTCAAATTCTTTCTATGTCTAACTCATCCATATGCTCAAACAGTTACTCATCGATTAAATATATGACATGTATATCCTATCATAAGCAAATCATCATTTGGAGGCCAAAACGAATCAAATGGATGCAAATGCTTATCACAAGAAAATTATCATTTAGGTGTCAACAATCCATTCATTTAAGATGTGTTTAGATGAGATTTTAATATAAAAACAACAAAAGGACGTTGAGGACCCTTTCGTGGTTCGACACGTGGCTCGATTAGTTTGTGTTCGACTCATTTTGCCCACCCCACCAGCTTGGGGCACTCCGCCGCCACGCTGTAGTCGGCCAATTTCTCCGGAGCATAGAATGAGTTGTACAGCGGTATCAGCGACACATCCACGTACCCAAACCTCTCACCTCCAAAGTATGCCTTGTCCCCAAGCTCTCCCTCCAGCACCCTTAAGCCCTCGATGTACTCCTTTGCCTCTTCCCGGGCCTCCCCCGTCCACAGCAATGCCACTCGCGCTGCTGGGAAAATCTGCACTGTCTTTTCGTGCCTCGACGTTAAGCGCACCTAGGGAAAGAAATGTTTGAAAGATCGGGCGTCGGTCATCTTATCTTGTCCGCATAGTCGGCCCAGAGCCTGGCACGGGCGTGCTCGTGAGGATCGGAAGGCAAGAGAGGGGACTCGCAACCGCGGGTGTTGTCGATGTACTGGACAATATTGAGGGACTCGCAAACCGGCTTGCCGTTGTGCATGAGGACGGGGATTTTCTTGTGGACTGATTTCATCTCCAAGAGGAGGGGGCTCTTGTTGCTCAGAATGTCCTCCTCCCTCATATCAAAGTGCACGCCCTTCTCTTTCAGGGCAATCCTGGCCCTCATCCCGTAGGGGCTCGGCCAGAAGTCCAGCAATATCACTTCCTCTGCCATTGAAGCTCAGTAATATGAACTCAAGAATGCTTTTCTGCGGTGAAATAAGGCTAAAAGTGATAGGTTATATCCTAAACATAATCAAAATAATCATACAGATAATAGAAAAATTGACACACGAGTTTACCCAAGTTCACCCCAGAATAAGGCTACGTCCTACAAAGAGATTTCACTATGATATTTAGGTTTTACAATCACAATAACTCGTCACAATGATCTCTCATACGAGTACAATATATAGGACTTAAAATGGGCCCAAAGCCCAAGCCTATCCAAATCCCTTTGATCCCACAACAAACGGGTCAGCAAACCCGATGTTGTTTCGGGAGCGCTGCCCCCGAGCCCCCGTCCGCTCACCGGGAAGCGGAACCCCCGCCTGCTGTCCAGGCAGCGAGACCCCCGACATTCCCTGCGTAGGGGTCATATGTCATCGGTTCATACTTCGATTTCCCTAAGCTCACTTGGGCATGCCTAGTATAAGAAACAAGGATCTCCGAAGTATTCGCCAAATCCAACAAAAAGCAGGTGCCGATATAGAGGGAAAGACAATGTTGACGAGGCTCTCAACTCGCTGCAACGTTTGAGAGGCTGCTTACTGCTGTCATTGCTCGCGTCACCGTCAGGTTCAAGTCTACTCTTCACGACCGGCAGGCGGCGGATGAGATCATGGCTTAGGTTTAACATTTACGAGCATGGTAAGTTTGATTTCTCATCTGATCACGTCTTTTTGCTGATGTTTATTATGAGTTTACAGGCTTTAACGTCCCTACCATGATCTCATCCTTCCCCGTTCATGTGATCCTTTACACACAGTTGTTGGAGATCCGGGCCTACTATCACCATAAAGAATAGAGCTTTCACTATGGAAGAATACATATAAAGATCTCTTAGCTGATGCTCTGACCACCTGTTGATGATACTTAATAAATGAATATATTCAATTTCGATGTACCGATTGCGCATAACACTTGACGGCGGGTGCTTTGGAAATGATAACTATATAAACATGGGCATATAGACTGATTTTAAAAATGTGACGATGAACAAATCGACAACATTATCGAAAGCGTGGCGAAGCACATATCTTTAGTAAGATCACCGAAAGTCTCATTGTTTTTGAAAATCATTATTCCAGCCGAGCAAAATTAGTGAACATATTTGGCACGACAAGAACAACAACAATTTATTGAACTTGATACATGTTTTATGATCTTTAAGATGTACTTAATTTTGTCTTCCTATGTCAGGGCATGACGGTATTCAATTAGAAATCGACACACAAATCGTTATTTTCTTTTTCACTCGGTTTCAATTAAATAATCAATTTGTAGCCTTGTCAAATATTTCAAGAAAGATATAAAATGACAAGAATAATAGTCCAAATTTTGTGACGGTCCACCCATTGGCCTATTTTAGATCGGGCATTGTCGTCTTGCCGGTTTTCTCTGGAAAATGCTTAATTTTTCATTTTGTTGATAAATAATTCAGAAAATATTTCTACTAAGTAAAAATTTATTTATTTAATAGTAAAAACCTAGTCTTCCATTTTTCTTTTCACAGAAAATTCAAGAAAATATTTCAAAATAAATAGAAATGGCTGATAGAAAGCTAAATTTTTCTTCCTTGCGTACTAACTCACATAGTGGGTCGCAAAGCAAAGTGCACACTCCGATAATTTCTTTGCTAGAGATGAAGGTAAAGTTGCTACAGCAATGAAAAATGCTCTTGCAAAGGAGATGTCCAAATAAAAAGCTTAATTTTATCTATTAAAATATGTCTCGAGTTTGAGCCTATAAAACGAAACCCGACCGATGAGAATGTGTGAACTCGACCACGTTGGAGTAAAAAATTGGCATATCAGAATTGTTGGCAGAGATTTCAACAAGTGTGAAGAAGAATTAATTACGCGTGACTTTGTTGCCTTCTCCAAGTCCAATTTATCCTGCATGTTGGATTCTTTGGCATGCTGAATTTATTGGCGAAGGAAGACATCTTTTGTTCACACAGAAGAAGGAGCTCACCAATTAGGAAAAAAAGCCACAAAAAACTTCAAATTATGCTTACTGTAATACATTAACTTTAAAAAAAAAATTGTAACATCAAAAACCTCATATTTTTCCCACTATGACACATTTATCTTAAACTTTTTCTTATGACATAAAAAATCCCAAACCTATATATTTACTCTATGTCAAGATTTCGTTAGATATTTTTCTGTCAAAACAACATCGTTTTTATTTCACTTAAGCCACGTAGGCACCATGTTAACACTGTTTATTTTTTTGCGTCCATGTAGGCAAATTTAGGATAAATGTGTCGGAGTGGGCATAATTTAGAGTCTTTGATGGCTTTTGCCCTACATATTATTTATATTTATTTGTAGGGTCTAGACCTGAGTAAGTCCTTAAACTGCATTAAACTCGGAGCTATTTTATTGAGAGAGGGAAGAAAAACTTTCTCCTCAAAATACCTTTGCACTCTCCCAATTTTTAATAAAGAATTATGCCACTCCTTCCAACGCTGGACAACTAAGCCGTGTTAATTGACTACACCATGAGAAGAAGTCAAAACCCGACTCAGGAAAGCTTGGAGTAGACCAAGAATGGGTTGACTGCCTGCAGATGATTTGTGCAGTGGCCATTTAGCCTAGAGGTTAGTGGTTACGGGTTCTAGGTAGGTTTCATTGTTCCACCCGGAACTTAGAATCTACCCGTTGGAATAAATTTTTCATTTTTTTTTGAACCTAGAACTTACCCTGTATACCTTGAAACTTGGAACCTACAATATCACAGGTTTCAGGATTGATTCTGGGGTTTACCTAGGTTCCACCTGTAATATTAATTTAACGATTGTAGTAAATCATCACTTTTAATGACCACCATTTGCTGCTATAATCCTCTGATCGCAACTTATTTTTAGACACACGAATAATACGAAACATTAACAAAGTAAAAGTCTTAGTCACAAAATGGAAGTTTAGACTAGTGGTTCCAGATTATACATTTATCATCATACGTCATGGAATTTCGCATGATTGCGTGAAGACATAGACCAAGAAAAATACAAAAACTTGTTCCAGATTCCACCTACCTAGAACTTAGAACTTACCTATTAAAATAGGTTATTCAATTTTTAGAACCGGGAACCTACCCTGCATACTCTGGAGCCGGACATATTCCCACAGATCCGGTTCTCCGGTTCCATGGTAGAACCATGGAATCGTGCTCACCCATATTTTAGCCCACTTTGGGCCTTAGGTCGATCCCCGAATCAAAGTTTGATATTACTTTTTTGGCCCAAAGATGATACGGATCAAGATATTAAAATTCCCCGCATGTAAAGATAGACATCGATCGAGGCAAGAAACATCGACTTTACAATGACGAGATGGTGAATCGGCTAATCATGTCCAGATCTAACTTCACGGCAAACAATGTCATGCTTTCGAGGAATGGTATCATGCTCGCAAAGCATAGAATTCCAACAAAATGACAAGAAATCGTCACTAGGCCCGCACGAACAGACTCAAGGGACAGAAGGTTAGAAAAGCGCAATTATCTATCTTTTGGTTCACGAGAAAATTGTCTAAAAAATCTTAAATCTATTGTACGGCAGCCAATTCACTCTTAAATCTTTTAATTATGTCAATTTAGTTCTAAATTTTTTGACAACTTGCCAATTTAGTCATGAACCTTCTGGTATTTACTAATTTAGTCCTAAACCTTTGGACAACTTGCCAATTTAGTCATTCTGGCCAACTTTGATCCGAAATCGCTGATGTAGACACTAGCCATCTTACATGGCGTGATCAGTGCTGGTGTGGATAGTTTTTACATTTTTAATATTTTTTTTCCTTTACTTTTTTCTCTTTTCTTTCCCTTTGGCTCGTGGCCGACAGTTGTCCATTGTCGGCGACTGATCATTAATGAGGGCTCGACCCTCGTGGCCTGGGTGAGGGTTGCCCTCACTAAACCTGGCGAGGGCCGCCCTTGCCAGATCTAGCAAGGGCTCGACCCTCGCGGCCTAGGCGAGGGTCACCCTTGTTAAATTTGGCAAGGGCCACTGTCGCCTAGGCCCCGAGGGTCAAGCCCTTGCAAAGGCCACGAGGACAGCCCTCGCCATATTTGGCGAGAATGACCTTCCCCAAGCCGCAAGGGTCGAGCCCTCGCCAGATCCGGCGAGGGCTTATGTCTGGTCGTCGACCATGGCCGAATACCAACGATAGGCCAAAGGGAAAAAAAGAAAAGAGGAAAAATTTAAAAAAAATGAAAAAATTATCCACGTTATCGCTGGTCATGCCACGTAAGATAGCCGGCATCTATGTTAGCGATTTCCAGTTAAAATTGATCGGAAGGACTAAATTGACAAGTCGTCGGAAGGTTTAGTACTAAGTTAGCAATTCGTCAAAATATTTAGGTCAGTGATCTCAATATTTTTTTTAAAGAAAGGCAGTATGATCCTAGGACACAAAATTTACCACCTTCCATTTCAACATTTACCCTCACTTGGGAGTAGTGCAAGTTGAACCGCGAGGTTGCTAAGCCTAGGTCACCGTTAGGCACCGCTCTTTTTGCCATCTCCTTTAATTATCCTTAGAACTTTATTAAAAAGTTTCATCAGGCATTTATTAGGAAACTCAATAAGGCAAAACTGTAAATTTTCAACCCACTAGCTATTTTCATGATGTACAAAATCAATGCTTTGAGAGGCTCGATAGCATTTGTACACAAAACCACTTCTTTTATTGTCTCATGGTACAAAGATATCCTAGAAAAAGTTGGCTGAACTAGAATGTGGAATTTTTATTTTGAGTTACAAATTGGCCCTTTACAAAGTACTTTGTCTCAACAAAATAACCCTATCTACTTGAGCATGACGATATCCACGTTTTCGCACAAAAATAGATACTTTTACCGACCCTTTTTGTTGAAGGACATGAGCGAAGAGCATTCTTGATAAGACATCCATCTTCTCATCAAGTATAAATAGCTATCACCAAGAAAAAAAAACCGTGCAAATAGTCACACTCTTTCATGACTAATAATGTTCTTCAGTACCCAAAGTTGGTTTACAGAACAAGGAATGGACTTGTGCGTGTGAATTAGGCAAACAATTTCGAAACACCCATTTAAGATTTGGGTCACGTCTTAAAAGGTTTTGTCTTCTTGAAGGAGAGATAGTATAGTCTAATATTACAGGAACATGATATTAGGTCAAAGAATTAAGAGGGCTGTGATTGCCCGAATCTAGAATGTTTACATTTATACCGTGGAACGTTTAGGGATCCAAGTACAAGATTGTTAAATTCTGTACGTGATGGTTTGACTGGTCTGTCAACCTTGATAGAAAAATTACCGAAGGAGATAGAGAGGTATTCTAAAATTGGGAAGAACTTACTCTAAGAGCGAATTTGGGGATTGTTTCTCAAAAAGCAAATCTAATCTGAGATTCGTTGCAAGTTCTAGATTTTCGAACAAATATCAAAGGTTGGAAATTCTTCGACATATTAGGAAATCTAAATCTTCAACGATCATTTTCTGCCCTCATTTGGATCGAGTCGTTACAGGTTTTATCTCAGACATAGGCCAGCCCGAATTGGATATTCCTTGCTTTATTCATCTATCTACCAAACTTTATTCCCTTAACTTTTGTTTTTGCTTTATTTGCTACGTTTCATGTTCGATAATGTTCGAATGCATGATACTAATAGATGATTATTGGGAGCGAAATTGGTCAATAGTGCATGAAAAGGATTTTCATCAAAAAGGAAACTATAAATTCGAGAACGCAAATAATGCAAACATAATGCTAAACGGAATTAGCATATAATTTATTAGGCGATCCAGAAACACTCAAAGTACAAAAAAGAAATCATGAAAGTGTGGAAAGAGCTAAGCCTCGTCCAAAGGAAAGAGGGGTTATTGAACAAAAGAGCCGGGAAATGACCATTCTGAGATTCAAGAGTTGTCACTGCGCCTGAAGCTTCTTCCTCAACTCCAACATGAAGTCATAGACCTTGTGCTGGTCGGGCAACGACTTGGCCACGCTCTCCCTCTGCATGCACCGCTTTGCCCACCCCACCAACTTGGGGCACTCTTCCCCGATGCTAAAGTTGGCCGATGTCTCCACAGCATAGAACCAGCTATAGAATGGTATCAGCGACACATCCACGTACCCAAACCTCTCGCCTCCAAAGTACACCTTGTCCCCAAGCTCTCCCTCCAACACCTTTAAGCCCTCGATATACTCCGTCTTCGCTGCCTCCTGGGCCTCCCCTGTCGACAGCCACACCATTCGCCACGCAGGAAATATCTGTGCCGTCATGTTGTGTCACGTCTTGATGTCAAGCGCACTTAACAAGGAAATGATCAGGAAAGATTGGGTGCTGTTCGTCTTACCTTCTTGTCCATGTAGTCAGCCCAGAACCTTGCACGGGCACGCTTGTGGGGATCGGAAGGCAAGAGAGGGGACTCAGGACCCCAGGTCTCATCAATGTACTGGACGATGATGAGGGACTCGCAGACCGGCTTGCCGTCGTGGATGAGGACGGGGATTTTCTTGTGGACCGGGTTCATCTGCAAGAGCAGGGGGCTCTTGTTGCTCAGAAGTGCCTCCTCCCTCAGATCAAACTCCACGCCCTTCTCTCTCAGGGCAATTTTGGCCCTCATCGCGAACGGGCTCGGCCAGAAGTCCAACAGTATCACTTCCTCTGCCATTAGAGCTATGGTAATCTGAACTCGAGAATGCTTTTTTTGTGGTGAAATGAGGTTAAAAGCAGGAGCCACTTATATAGAGCAAAAGAGAAGATGGATGAGGCTTTTCATTCGCTGCAGTGCTCAAGGACTAGGACGGGCTGCTTAATGCTGTCATTGCTCGCGTCACTGGCAGGTCCAAATCTAGTCTCCATGCCCGGCCGATTAGCTCTTGGTTTAGGTTGTAACACGAACGAGAAATACATATCTTATTATTAGTTCGACTGGTGGTTGCTTCCTTCTTTCTAGTGCTTCCAGTTCTTCCCTACTGCATTATGTTCCATTTCTCATTATTCCCGAACTTAGACGCAATCATCTCGTCCTTGACTTTAAGCCAAGCTTTCATCTGTAAATAAACCGTAGTTTAATGGCGCGAAAGTAAACAATTGTACATAATTATGGAATATAATATTATTTCTTGCTGATGAAGAAAAGAACAATCATATTTCTGTTGCCCTACTAGGCGTAATCGACGTAGAAATCTGAACTCAAGAATGCTTTGTTTTATGTGGTTTATAGAGGTTAAAAGCAGGAGCCACTTATATAGAGGGAAAGAGAACATGGATGAGGCTTTTCATTCGCTGCAGTGCTCGAGGACTAGGAGGGGCTGCTTAATGCTGTCATTGCTCGCGTCACTGGCAGGTCCAAATCTAGTCTCCATGCCCGGCGTATTAGGTCATGGTTTAGGTGGCAACGTGAACGAGAAATACGTATCTTATTATTTCTTGCTGGTGCTTCCAGTTCCTCTCTACTTGTTTATTTTATATTTCTCATTATTTCTATTGAAAATATATCACGAATTTAAGCATAAAAAAGAAAAATTTCCTTGTTGGAGTTGATTTCCTATTTGAATGGGTACTTAGTTTAAGTAGGTGTCCTGTTTTGGATTCATCTTTTGTCTAGATATAAAAAGTATTTTCGCTGTGAAAAGTATCAAAAGATGACTTCTTGTAAATTACATTTTGAAACAATTCGAGACTGTTGAAGCCAATAAATTTTGTGGTAAGATTTATAATTTCATTTCTGAGTTGTTGTGTGCAATTGAGGGGTGGGAAACATTGATAGTGTTTGAGTTTGTAATCTCCATTTTATCGCTTGATCTCCAAAGGAATTCTTTGATGCTCTTCCCGTGAACCGAGGTCACCTTGACTAAATCACGTAAATCTTATGTCCGATCTATTTTCTTGTTTTGTCTATTTTACTAATGTGATCGCTTGTTTCCGCGATAATTTCTGTACTTAGACACAATCATCTAGTTCTCGACTTAGAGCCAAGCTTTCATATGTAATTAAAACCTTTTTTTATAGCTAAAAAATAAACAATTATACATAATTATGGAATTTAATATAAGCCGTTGCCCGACCAGTGGTAATCGACGTGCCATTGCAGAAGTTTTCGGTCATGGTGATCATTGACTTTTTAAATTAGGGTTTTTGATTATTTGGAAGTGATAATAACGTCATAGAAAAACCCCATCTTTTATCCCATTTTCCAGTTTACCCCATCTTTCAAGGTTGGCATAACAATACCCAACCTTTTTTGTTTTTTACTTCAAAATACCTTGCAGTGAAGCTCCATTCCAATCTCAAACAAATATCTTTAAATATTTATATAATTTCCATTAAGGCTACAGTTCTTTTAAAAAGCTTAATTTTTTGTTTTTTTTTATAAAAATTCAATTCTTCATGAGTAAGAATAGCTATATTTTATTGCAAAACCTAGTTTTCCTTTTTTTTTCTTTTCATGCAAAATTGAAACATATTTCAATTTAAAAAAATGGCCAGTAGAAGGCTAGATCTTTCTTCCTTGCATTATGAGTTATAGCTCACATAGTGGGTCGCTAAGCACAGTTAAATACTCTGCTAACCAAATTCTTTGCTAGAGATGAAAGCAACGACGTTGCTCTAGCAGGGGAAAATGCTCTTGCAAAAGAGATGGACAAATTGGTCCTTGAAAGGCTTGATTCTGTTGAAAGAGAGAGTAATTCAAATAGGCCTCAAAGAGTAACGAGTCAAGCCCCTAAAGCCTAAACGATATGGCAGGAAAAGGCTGCACCTTTTGTCCTTGATCTTGCGAATATGGTGGTCAACCTAATGGTAATTATGCCAAATCGTTCAACCCAAGTTGTAGGACAATATTTAGCACCGGCTGAGGAAGCTTAAATACGTTCGGAAAGCTCAGTATTTGTTTTGAAGATTAAAAAGCATTATGCATGAACTAATATGTGTGTTGGAGTATGCAGACGAAATATGCAAGCGGGGAAGTACGAGATGAGGAAAGAATGTACTAAATGTACTTGCATAACTGACTCCAAGTGAGGAGTGTCAATTTAAGAATTAGAAAGGAGTAAACTAGGGGCAATTTAGAAGCACAGAAAAATCTCCAGTTAGGTGACCCGCGTGTTTATGAAAACGGAAACTTGGTGGATTGGTCCCATGGCCTGAATAAGTTCAGGCCTTTTTGTACGAGCAAATGATTCTGACTCGCAGCACTTTACGCACTACTGGTAGGATATGAACAAATAACCTCCACATCCTGATTCGAAAATCCCCTAATGCCTCAATCAATTGCGCCAACTAGTTCCTTCACGATATCATAAATTAAATTATATAACAAATGTCAGTTCATATCACAAACTGTCACAATCTAGTGCATGTATACCATCTGAGTCATCCTCAGATCATTAAATACAGACGGGATAATATTACTAAATCATATTATATTGTATCCAACAAGAAACTCACATCACATAGGTTTAAGGAGTAGTGCCAAAGACGAACACGTCCTTCGAAATCGTGGGAACGGAAGGCAATGATGGTCTAGAGAAATCACAGATGTGAGGAAATTCGGACAATTTTGGTTTCGGTATTGTTGGTAATTCGGGCTTTGGTAGTTCACGAAGTGGCGGCAATTCGACTTTCGACAGTGATGGCAATTCCTACTTTGGCAGGCTCGGAATATTAGGAAGTTGAGGCAATCCAGACTAAGGCAGTTCGGGCACTTCAGGCAACGTTGCCTCTGAAAGTTGGTGAGCCTTGACTGAATTCTTGTAGATTATCAAAGAAAGAGCGAGGACAAACAATCCCAAAATACACGCAAACATATGATAATTTGCAATTGTGGAATCGACAAGCAAATTGAAAAACTTTGATGAAGATGGTGAAAAAGCTATGAATCTTGAGAAAAGGGTCGTGGCGTGTTTCAGGAATGGCTTGATCAAGAGGGGGAAAATCCCCGTCCTCATCCACAACAGCAAGCCAGTTTGCGGTTCTCTCGTCATTGTTCAGTACATAGACGTGACCCAGGGTCGCAAGTCCCCTCTCTTGCCTTTCGATCCTTACAAGCGAGCCTATGCCAGGTTCCGGGCCGATTATGTGGACAAGAAGGCAAGACAACAAAATGCTTTATCTTTCAATGAATTTCCAAGTGTGCTTAACATTGAGACATGAAATGATGGTGTAGATTGTTGCGAAAACCAAAGGATCGAAATTTCCTTAATTTTTGTTTTGGCTTCGTTTGCTATGCTTTCGTGTTTGATAATGTTGGTAATGCATGGTATTTACATGCGTTTTGGGAACAGAATAGGTTGATAATGCATGGAAAAGATTTTCATCAAAAAGAAAAATATATATTTGATGTCCACGCGCGCAAATAACGCAAAACATAATGCTGAACGAAATTCATGAAATGTTGTATAGAATTTATCAGCTGATCCAGAAATACTCAAATACAAAAAGGAAATCATGAAAGTGAAAAGAGCTAAGCCTCGTCCAAAGGAGAGGAATTACTGAACAAAAGTCATGAGATGACCATAATGAGACTCAAGAGTTGTCACTGCGCCTAAAGCTTCTTCTTGAGCTCTAACTTGAAGTCATAGACCTTGTGATGGTCGGGCAATGACTTGGCCACGCTTTTCCTCTGCATGCAACACTTGGCCCAACCCACCAACTTGGGGCACTCCTCCTCAGTGCTAAAGTCGGCCGATGCCTCGAAAGCATAGAACCAGCTATAGAACAGTATTGGCGACACATCCATGTACCCAAACCTCTCACCTCCAAAGTAAGCCTTGTCGCCGAGCTCTCCCTCCAACACCTTCAAGCACTCGATGTACTCCTTCTTCGCCGCCTCCTGGGCCTCCCCTGTCGACGTCCACACCGCTCGCACCACTGTAATCTACACCACCGTTTCATGTTTTGACGTTAAGCATGATTAATAAGGAAATGTATGAAAGATTGGGCATCATTGTCCCACCTTCTTGTCCACATAGCCGGCCCAGAACCTGGCGTGGGCCCGCTCGTGAGGATTGGAAGGCAAGAGAGGGGACCCATGACCCCAGGTCTTGTCGATGTACTGGACGATGACGAGGGACTCGCAAACCGGCTTGCCGATGTGGATGAGGACGGGGATTTTCATGTGGACCGGGTTCATCTCCAAGAGCAGGGGGCTCTTGTTGCTCAGAGCATCCTCCTTCCTCAGATCAAAGTCCACGCCCTTCTCTCTCAGGGCAATCATGGCCCTCATCCCGAATGGGCTCGGCCAGAAGTCCAACAATATCACTTCCTCCGCCATTGAAGCTATGGTAATCTGAACTCAAGAATGCTTTGTTTTATGCGGTGAAGTGAGGTTAAAAGCAGGAGCCACTTGTATAGAGCAAAAGAGAAGATGGAAGAGGCTTTTCATTCGCTGCAGTGCTCGAGGAGGGGCTGCTCAATGCTGTCATTGCTCGCGTCACTGTCAGCTCCAAATCTAGTCTCCATGCCCGGCCGATTAGCTCATGGCTTAGGTTTTAACATGAACGAGAAATACATATCTTATTATTAGTTCGACTGGTGGTTGCTTCCTTCTTTCTAGTGCTTCCAGTTCTTCCCTACTGCATTATGTTCCATTTCTCATTATTCCTGAACTCAGGCTCCGTTCGTTTGGCGGAAAATATTCTCCTTTCGGAAAATATTTTCCCAAAAGTCATTTTCCTGAAAAATGTTTTTCTGGAACACAATTTTCTGGTGTTTGGCTAAAATCTGAAAAAGTTTCGGAAAATATTTTCTGGTATTTGGCGACGGCCGATCCGCCGGCGGCGATCGGCAACCGGCGGAGGTCGGTGGCGGCGGGCGGCGATCGGCGGTGATCGACGACCGACGGCCGGCGGCGGCCGACGACCAACGGTGACCGGCGACCGACGACCAGCAGCGGTGATCGGCGGCGGTGGTGACCGGCGGCGGCCGACGACCGACGATGACCAGCGACCGACGATCGGCGATGGAGACCGCGGCGACCGCGGTGGCGGCCGGCGGTGGCGGTGGCGGCTGCGGTCGGCAGCGGCGATGGGCGGCGGTCGACGATCGACGGTGACTAGCGACTGGCGATGGCGACTGGCGGTTGCGACCGGCGGCCAACGATCGACGATGACCGGCGACCGACGATTGGTGGCGGCGATCGGCGACGGTGACTGGCGGCGGCGGCGACCGGTAGCCGGCGGCAGCGGCCGATGGCGGCAGCGGCCGATGGCGGCGACCGGCGATCAACTTCAGGAAATCATTTTCCCTCAAAGTGAAGGCAAAATTGCCTATGGGAGGGAAAATGTTTTCCGTGGGAAGTTATTTTCCGCCCCGCGAACACTGAAAAATCCGGAAAATATTTTCCGCCAAACGAATGGAGCCTTAGACGCAATCATCTCATCCTTGACTTTAAGCCAAGCTTTCATCTGTAAATGGACCCTAGTTTGATGGCGCGAAAGTAAACAATTGTGCATAATTATGGAATATAATATTATTTCTTGCTGATGAAGAAAAGAACAATCATATGTCTGTTGCCCGACTAGTGGTAATCGACGTGGCATTGTAGGAGTCTCTGGTCATGGTGATTTTTGACTTTTTAAATTAGGGTTTTTGATTATTTGGAAGGCTAATGTCATGTAAAAACCCCACCTTTTATCTCATTTTTCCAATTTATCCCATGTTTCAAGGTTGGCATAACAATACCCAACTTTTTTGTTTTAACTTCAAAAAATACCTTGCAGTGAAGCTCCTTTTCAAATCTCAAACATCTTTTTAAGTATTTACGGAATTTCCATTAAGGCCATATAGTTCTTGAAAAAGCTTAACTTTTCGTTTTTTTTATAAAAATCCCAAAAAAAATATATTCTTAATAAGTAAGGATAGCTATATTTTATTGAGAAAACCTAGTTTTCCATTTTTTTTCTTTTCAGGAAAAATTGAAAAAATGTAAAAAAAATTAATAAAGGCCGGTAGAAGGCTAGATCTTTCTTCCTTGCGTTATAACTTACATAGTGGGTTCAATACTCCGTTAACGAAATTCTTTGCTAGGGATGAAAGCAACGTTGCTACAGTAGGGAAAAATGCTCTTGCAAAAGAGATGGACATATTGTAAATGAAAGGCTTGATTCTGTCGTAAGAGGAAAGTAATTCAAATAGACCTAAAAAAGTTAGGAGTCAAGGTCCTAAAGCCAACCACTGGGATTTGCCCTAATGGCCACCATTCCTATTTGGAAAAGGAGAGATGGGGAGTTCGATTTTTTACCTTCTCAGGAGGGGGTTAGGGGTGGGAACGTTTAGTATCGGATGTAGGTTTCGACTCCTGGTAAAAGTTTAAGAGTAAGTTGAGAGTTAAGTAAGAAAAAAAAAAACCCCTCCAGCCAAACAGATATGGCAAGAAAAGGCTGCACCATTTGTCCTTGATCTTGCTAAAAAAGTGGTTAACCTTAATGGCAATTACACCAAATCGTTACACCCAAGTCGTAGGACAATCCTTAGCACTGGCTGAGGAAGCATAAATACGCTTGGAAAACTCACTACTTATTTGAAGATAACAAAGCATTTTGCATGAACTCGTATGTGTATATGCATGAGCAAACGAAATATCTAGATATAATAGTCCACAAAAAAAAATGATACAACATATTGAGTTTAGTACAAATTTAGGTCAATAACGAGTGCATTCGAGTGAAATATTTGCAAATCCAGATAGCTCTTCAACGCAAATCATAATGACTCTTTAATAAAATAAATTTGATGATCATATCAGTCATTTTATGGATGAAATTTCACTCAATGTTCGTGTAGCGGATAAGAATCACATGCATGCTTGTAGATCGTCAGCCCTGCTCTAAGCTTTCTCTAGTATGATTTTGACATCTTGTCATAGTGTAGTCAATTGTAGTATGTCATGCATGACGTACCCTCCTGATGGCAGTTTGGTCATGTGCTTTGAAGGACCCGCGTCGCCTCGAATGGTGGATGGATTACTTAAGTGTGCTCGGACAATTCCTCTCGCGAGTTATCACTCACACTTAGCTCGGATTCTTCCAAACCTTACCAATTGTGACATTGGTTGATTGGGCTTGTTTGGTTCAGCATTTGCAAGGGACTTTGGGTAGCCAAATGTAAATAGCGTTTGGCAATTTTTTTAGAGAATTTTGGGAAAATGCAATCACATTTCCAAAGGCCTCTAAAAGACTTTAGCTCATGGCAGGTCCGGAACTACTTTGGTAACTTGCATTCTCGAAATGCAAGTTCATTGTTTATTGCACTATTCATCGCACTGTTCATCTTCCCCGATTTACCCAGAGAAGCAGTTCCAAAAACTTACGACCGCCACCTAAGGGGTCGCGCGACCTTAGGCGTTGCCTAGGTTGCACGACCCGGGTAAGCATTGGCTTGGGTCGTGCGATCCCAGGCGATCGTCGCCTGGGTCACGTGACCCAGGCGATGATGCCTAAGTTTGAGCCCAGGCCACGGTTGCCTGGGTTGCATGACCCCAGGCAAGGCTGGTTGGTGGCTGTTTTGGCCGGCCAGTGTCTGAGACTTTAAAAAAAAAATATTAGCAAAAGTTATTTACAAAATATAGTTTTTACAAAACGGTGTTTAGTCAAAATTGCTTTCAAATGTGATTTTAAAATACACTTTACTAAACACTACTTGCATTTCGGAAAATCACTTTAGCCTAAAGGCCTTTGTATTTTGCCAAAGACATTCCCCCAAAGTCAGATCAAATGGGCCCTAAGTATGATGACTATTGCCCTTTCCTTTAGGAGTCGCTATTAACCTATTGGAGGCTGATTAGAAGCTTAGTTAAACAGAGAAGGCCGTTTTACTTTCCGTGAACCAGAGATTCGAGAATAGACACTTAATTGCGTTGAAGTCTATCAGTGCCTAAACTTGGTACCTATTCTTGCTATTTCGAAAACGTTTCGATCATGCAATCTTGTTCATTTAAATGCCTAGGCACATCCATCTAAATGAGTATGTGCCACGAATTTGCCTGCGAACATTCAACGTTCATACAATCAAGGTGATAATCCAAACATAATAAACAAAGACGACATGATGATAAAGCGTGAAAATAAAAAATTGATATGATGTCGGGCAAAGAATATACACAGCTACATTATTAAGCCTAGAGACAAGGACCCCCATGAGCTAAGCCCTAATTTAAACATGCATGCATCTTTCTAAAGGATGCTCTCATCCTCCAAAGGACCAAATGATGTTATACTAAGTGCAATCCAGTTTTAATATGACGTATCACTAAACATGCAATGCGGTACTCCTAAACTCACAGCTTTCATTAGATGCTTATGTTTTACTGTTAAACATGCAATGCCATTCAGTCCATGCGTAGATCGTTGTTACGTCTATGGGCAGTCAACCCATTCATGGTCTTCGACAAAAAAAAAAAAAAACGCCCATTCTTGGTCTACTGCGAGCTTCCCTGAGTCGGGTTTTGATTTCTTCTCATGGTGTAGTCAATTATGGCATGTCATCCGTTTTCTATCGTGACTCGAATACTTCATATTCGACTATTTTTAAGTCTCCTCGGATCAATTGTTGACGAGTTTTCACTTCGCCATAATTCATTGCATTTAGGCACATCTATTCTTACGAATAAGGTCACAGAGGTTCTATCCGAGACGTACATAACAAGGCGTTGTGATAATATTGCCCAAGACAGCCGAACTGGACTTTCTTTGCCCTTTACTTATCTACCTACTGAACTTTATTTCCTGAGTACTCATTATTGCTTTGTTCGCTATGTTTTCTTGTTTGATGATGTAGGTAACGCATGGATGAAAAAGATTTCATCAAAGAGAAAAAGAGAAAAAATAGTATGTTAGAGGTACACATGCGCAAAGAACGCAAAACATTTTGCTAAACGGAAATCATCGAAAGTGGAAAGAGCGAGCCTCGACCAAGGGAGAGAGGGATTAATGAACAAAAGAGTCATCAAAATGACCGTTATTATGAGACTCGAGAGGTGTCGCTGCGCCTGAAGCTACTTCCTGACCTTCAACATGAAGTCATAGACCTTGTGCTGGTCGGGCAACGACTTCGCCACGCTCTTCCTCTGCATGCACCACTTGGCCCATCCCACCAGCTCGGGGCACTCATCCCCGATGCTACAGTTGGCCAGTGTCTCCACAGCATATAACCAGCTATAGAACAGTATCAACGACACATCCACGTACCCAAACCTCTCACCTCCAAAGTATGCCTTGTCCCCAAGCTCTCCCTCTAGCACCTTTAAGCCCTCGATGTACTCCTTCTTCACCACCTTCTGGGCCTCCCCCGTCGAAAACATCGCCGTTTTCCCCGCTGGAAATATCTGCACCGTCGTTTTGTGTCTTGACGTTAAGCACACTTAGTAAAAGAAATGTTCGATAGATTGGGCATCGTCGTCTTACCTTGTCTACGTAGTCAGCCCAGAACCTGGCACGTGCCCGCTAGGGGTGTCAACAATATCCGCGCCGGCCCGGCCCGACCCGCGCCGGCTCGGTCCGGCCCTAAAATTTGGGGTATTTTGGGGTCGGGCCTTAATCTTCTTCGAATATGGCCCTAAAATTTGGGGTATCATTAGGGTTGGGGTAGGATCGGGCCGACCCATTAACACTCTGGGCCGACCCATCTCCCTCTTTCAGTCACCAAACGCCATCGCCGTCGGACGCTCTCGACTCTCTCGCCTCACCTCACCTCGTCTGCATCCTTCACTCATCGATCATCTCTCTGCATCCTTCACTCGTCGCCGTCGCTCGAGGTCGGTCTCTCTCTCTCTCTCTCTCTCTCTCTCTCTCTCTCTCTCTAGCTTTGCAACGCCTCTGTTAGGGTTCGCGTTTCGAGTCCTTGATTCTGTTGAGGCAGTTGTTGTCCTTTTCGCTCCGCTTGCCCTAGCGTCCTCGATCTGCTCCCTTTCGCTCCGCGATCGCGAGCTCCCGCCCTTCCTGGGCACAGGTTATGGAGCAGGTTAATGAGCGCTATTCCTTTTTGAATGTCCCTGAAGCCGAGGAGGCTCTAGAGCGATCGAGCTTCGGTGGTCACGTAGCGGAATCGGACGATCAGTCCGTCGAATTAGACGTTTCCTTTTGATGTTTATGACTTTTTAGGTTAATTGGCTATACACCCTTTTGATGTTTGTTCTCTTAACCCCGTGATTCAAAATCTGAAATTGTATACATGTACGCAGCTCGATGCGATATTGATTGATTGGTGTTTTTTACGTTGGGGGGACTGCTGATTGTGCTGTATAGGTATGTGAATCGCAAGTTTAGCAATCAGTATAAGGCGACGATCGGAGCTGATTTCTTAACGAAGGAAGTTCAGTTTGAGGACAGGTTGTTCACATTGCAGGTGAGCCCCAAAAAAAGGGTGAATTTTTCGCATGGTTCCTAGTTTCTTTTCCGTGTAAATTGTATCATTTGAGCATGGATTTTGAATTGCATCTGTTGTGCTCATTGGTTTCTGCGAATTTAATGGCCCTTATTTGATTAAAACGATGTTGATTAGCTGGTGACACCCTTTGGCTTTCTTGCTCTGAAAAATTTACCATGATTACTCTGTTACCGGGCTTCGTCTACATAGCATATGACTCAAGCTCAATGACCCATGGACTGCATAAATCTTTGTTTCCCACTTTTTTTCCCGATAAATCTGGTTACCTGGAATGCAAGAACTCACCATTGTGCTGCTTAAGGGACCTTTTTTTTGCAAATATATGTCATCCAGATTGGTTGAGCCAATGCCAATACAATCAAATTGCTTAGGTGATTTATTACAAACTATTTGGTCTAACAGATGGTCTGTTATTTTCAACATGGAATGCTAGTATCAATCTCACTTAGATGTTAGCAACAGCATAGCAACTTATCACCATTAGCATGGTGGCTACATTCCCTTTGGATTTTGTTACTCATAAGGCGTATTTGCAGTGAAGTTAAAATGATTTTGACTTTGCGAATCTGGCGGAGAAGCGGCGTGTATGGTTGTTAATGATGGCGTTGGACTTGAACATCTGATTGCCTTGGTGTCGAGAAACGGCAACGTCTCTTTGGGCATAGGATCTGTTGCTCTAATCAAATGCTAATTTATGTGGCTTCTAAGTTCTTGCTAGGAGTCGTTATATACCTATCAATATGAGGCATGCAAAATCTACTTTCATGGTTCTAGCATATCGTCCTTACTATCCATTGTATCAGTGTGTCTCTTATGTTCAGATGCATGAATTTGTGTAAAATTTTATTATGTGTTGATTATTTTGTTCTTTTTGGTTGTTTTAATTATCTTAAGCTTGCTTTAACTTGTGTAGAAAAGGGAGAAGTGATTAGTGCACATTACAAGCTCCTTCCAGTTGACTTGCGTGACATACCAAAGTTGGACGACATTATATCATTGGCTAATATTGATCCAAGGTATGCAATTATATTATCGTGGCTTGGGACTAAACCATAAACAGAGATGGAAAATCTCTGACCCTTGACATTTCTGTTTGCATGAATAAATTGTTGGAAGTGATCTTTTAAATTACTCAGATATGTGTGTATGGGCTAAATAGTTGGATGACTGGGATTGATAAAATTACTTTGTAGTAGGAACTTAATAAAGGTTTAGCAGCTGGTCTTCACAAATTTCGACTATGTGGACTAACTTGACCTTGTTTAACAGCTGGTCTTTACAAATTGTGGGGCAATGTATGTTTTTTTGGTTTTCTTTTCCATTTTATGTTCTATTGCTGCAAATTATATGAACTTGTTGAGATTTCTTAGCTGCTATCTTACTTCTATTTTGTTGGTCCTCATGATGAGATGGTTTATCAGTAGCTCAGATTCCCCTATCACATTACCCAAAATCAGCATGTTACTGGCTAGGAAGGGGAAATGAAAGAAAATACAAGATTCCCCATATCCATATCCTATCTTGCAACTGCTTCCGAAGTAACTTTGTCCCTCTAGTGAGTGCTTCGTTGTCAGCTGCTTGACTTGGTTCCATTGTGATCTGCATTACATCAAAGTCTGCCTTCCTCCGGAATAGCTTCTTACCATGTTCATTTTCATGATTCATGTTTTCATATTCTGGCTATGCGTCACCCAAGGAGACTTGTCTTGTCAGGTTGCTTGCCAACTTTGGTGGTAAGTGTACTTCTACAGCTTTCAAATATTTAATGCCTTAGCATGAAGTCGTTCTAGACACTTCATCTTTCATGGACTAAGACCTTCTGTATCTGCATCTTTTAGCCAGGTGATGACTATTCTTTCGCTTTTGTTGGTTGGGCTGCTCCTAACCTGGTAAGTTGTTTCCTATATGATTCCTGCGGTATTTCTTTCTTCTCTTTCTACTTAGTGAATGTCAATATACATAACAAGGGCAGCATTTGTTTTCTTTTACTTATTGGAGTTCCATTTGATGTTCTTTTATAAGGAAGTGATGGCCTGAAGCACATGCTTTTAGTATGGTTCTAGAATGACATATGCTTGGTCTTTCTGAAGTGTCGCGACCTAAAATTTCTCTCAGGCTAATGAATTGTTAAGACTAAGCCTAACTCGGGCCCTCCCAAGCCCTACCAATTCGCAACTTAGGGTTTAAGTTTTTTAACATGCAAAAGTTTTTATGCTCGGAGTCGCCACTAATCAATTTATGGTAGGTTGATTAGAAACCTAAATAAAATATAGGGAGATATGTTTTATTCCTACGAACCAGAGATTCTAAGCTCGGGGACTTGGTTACGCTAGATCTAGTCTAACGCCCTTTCGGTACCTTTTCTTTTCAAAAATATTTATGCATGCAGTCTGGATCCATTTTATTGCCTAATCACTAACATGTGAGGTGTTCATGCCGGTGCACAAACCACCAAAGTAACACCCAATAATCAAAACATTAAATAAATTGCAAGATTGGGAGAATTACTTACCTCGAAGCAACGTAAGCATCTGCATTGTTAGCTAGAAAATCACATTAACAATTCTAATATGATTTCTAATTAACAAGCAATTCACTCAATTTCTTTTTTGGATTTTCACTTATTTAAATGAAATCTAGCCTATATGCAATGACATGCGAAAATGACATGCGATTAATGCAACCTAGCATGCAAACTATATGTCGTGCGACGACGTGACCTATTTCTAATGACAGGACGAATGATTATTTTTGGTATTTTCTCAATTTAAATTCGGAATAATAAAAATGCCTAAATTAACATGCAAACTATGATGACTTAATCTACCCTAGCATGATTTCTTTTTAGGATTTTTGTTAAAATTCGAAATAATGAATTACTTAAATTAAGAATACAATCTATCCTAATCTATCCTAAAACAATTCATTCTTCTTTTTTGGGATTTTCATGGAAATTCGAAATAATAAAATAACCTGAATAATCTATTAAGATTAGAATATTACTTAATTTAAACTAGGAAATAGATCATCTCAAGTCCTAATTTAAATTAAACAACTACTCTATCTTCTAGATATATTTAGGATTCCTAGACATGTGAAAACTCTAATTCAAATCTAATTAATATTTTTTGAATTTTCTGTTTATTTGAAAAAGGAAAGCAATTAAATAAACAAGGATAGCAACCACATTCAAAACGTCCACGGGATCCGCCATATTTGTTTCAAACTCGGATTAGGCACAAAAATCAAACTATCGGTCATATCTATAGGGTTATAGATATCGACGGAAAGCCGATTATTCAAATTTGGAAAGCGGATAAAAATCATTATCGTACCCAAGTGGTTATGGATAGGATAATAATTTTCCGTATCGCCGCGTATCGAACCTTAGGGATAAGGTCGGATAGTCATCCAGATACGTTGCTAAATTAGGAATGATTCCTAATTTTGGGTGTTTTCGAATATTACGGATATCACAAAATTATCCTAGGATATATAGCTATCCACCAAAGAATATCCACGAAATATTCAAACACCGAAAACTTAGGAAATTAAATATTTCAGAAAATATTCGGATAATGATCTTACCTAATTTGCGGATAACTTCCAAATTCGAGCTTGATGCCGGATCGAGTTTGCGGATCACGGGACGGTAGCCGATGGTGGGCGATCGATGGCGGACACGGTTCTCACGACGGTGACAATGGCTCACAGTGATACGACGAGTTCGCGGTGGCGGTTCGGCTAGGACCGTCGATGAGGGGCTCAACCGGCTGCGGTGACAAGGACAATGGCGCCTTGGCTAGAGGTACAGTGCCACGGCAAGGACCGTCGATGGAGACTTCTCGGTGTCGCGGTATCGGTGAGGTGCTCACAACGCGGCCGGCGAGAGCTTTAGATAACTTAGCTTGCCGTTTGAGTGAGATCACTTGACACACGGGACGATCACCAACGAACCGGCACCGCGAAAAGCTTCAAGGACGCTCGTGGAATGTTGAGAACGCCGTAGGAAACAGAAACCGGCATGGCGAGGGTCGCAACGAGAAATTGGACGCTGAACAAAGAAAGCAAAGAACACCCCTTTGTCTTCACTTGATTATTTTATTCACAGCCTCTACTTCCTTTCTTTTCTTCGTGAATATCTCCCCTCCTTTGTCACTCTCAGCTTGGACCAATCAAGACAAAAACCACCGCTTGATCATGTCTAGTGTTGACTAGATTTTATTGCTTTGGCAGTGGGTCTTCAATGGCCGCATCTCTCGAACGACGGAAGCGTTGGTGCGGCGATGATGGATGGTTGCCAAGCACCGAAGGAACCACCGCGGGAGGACAGAACTTCTCTTCTTTTTCAGCCGTCAATCTCTCTCGTGCTCTCAGGAATTGTGTTCTGGAAATTATGAGAGTCCCCCCGTGTCAATTATTAGGCATAACGACATATTTATATCGCAACCCTAGGTTAATTAACCGGGCTTCCTAGTCCTAATGGGCTTAGACTTAGGCTTTATCATTTAATTTAATTTTAATTCCAAATGGGCTAAATTAATTCGGGCTGATTTAAGCTCAAATTAAAACAACCAAAGCCTTTTGACTTGTAATTCCCGACCCTTGCCTTCTAAGCGAGCCGAGTCTCGTTCGATGAAATTTTAAGCTCATTCGCCACTGCCAATCTGATGCAAAAAATGCAATTAAATTAAATGGACCTCAACTATATGTTTATGCAATTTAAATATTTTTGTTTAGGGGTTAAAAATTTAATCCCTAATTTTCTATGCAAATTACACTAAATGATACGCCAAAATTTAGGTGTCAACATGAAGCTTTTTATTTAATTGATCGGAATTTCATTATCTTGGACCTCTCATAATTTGACTTTTGTTAATGCGAAACACCTCAAACCTTTCAAAATTCAACGATTGACATGTGGAATTACACATGATATTCCATAATTTTTCGAAACTCGAGATATCCTTTTCCTTCTTCAAAATTTTGGAGGGAAAGTCACAAGTAGAAGTAATAAGCTGCAACAAACAGGCCTACCTCCCGAATCTACTGCACGCATTTCTTGTTGTTGTGATCCTGACCTAGTTTTACCCTTTTCCTGGTTGATATCGTAGTTATAGAGCCTATTCATATGCGGTTGAAGAATAACATAACTGTTTCAATTTTTTGTTTCGGAGAATCTATTAAGCTGTCTTGGAATCAGTCTAGACAGTGAGATTGAAAGACTTTCTACAAGCAGAGGGTTTCAGTGGAAATGAACTGAACTTGATTCTTTTTTTTTGTAATTTGCTTCAAAGACTCTAGAGAAATAACCTTAGTGCATGATAAGCTGACCTAGCTATTACCATAATTTCATTTCTGCATGTCTCCTAATTGCAGATAGATGAACCTGGATAGACATTTCCACCATATCAGCGTCAATCATTTCTAGTACAACAGCACCATACTCATTTGAGCTACCCATTCTGAATCTGTGACACTATGATTCATTTATTCTTTTTAGTCCGTATAAAAATCTTGATTCTCGGCTTTTTCTATCTGTGACACTGTGATTTTGGCATGCTGTATTAGGTTTTGCACTTTATTCGATCAAAGCAAGTTTTAATGCTAAGAATGGGAGCAATCATTGTTTCTAATATGGTACTTTTATTGTATTGTGTGTTGTTAGGTTGTACCCCGTTGCACTGGGCCGCATTAAGGGTTTGCTAGGGATTTTCAACACCAATAGTAACCTGGAATAACAGAACATTTAATCTTTTTCTACCAAAATTTGGTGAGTTTTTTTGTTCAATTAACAACAGAAAATGTTATGATGATGGTTTATCTAAGACTTTCCTACTTCAGATTTTTTAGATTTGCATGGTTTATCTACTCTAGAACCTAGTTGGTAAATATGTTGGCAAGTACATGAACTGTAGAAGGCATTACTACACCATTTGTATTTGTCAAGAGTATGTTGAGGACTACATTTCTGATTATAGTAATACTTTCCAGGTTCTAAGTGTCATAGATAGAATGATTGCTAAATGTTTGAGATAAGTGCTTCTAGTGTGACACAAAGAAGGACGAGATCTTCAGTATGGGAACACTTTAAACATATTCCTGATGAAGAAAATGTTGACTATATATACTGTGGGACATGTATTGGTTGTGCTAGTGGTCAAGGGACCAGTTCGATGCATCGTCATTTAGCTAGATGTAAGGAATTCCCATATGCAAATGTCGAGAAAAGGCAAAAAAGTAACTCGGGTCCTTGGAAATTTGACCAAGATGATAGTGGAAAAGAATTAGCGATCATGTTTATTCTTGATGAATTGCCTTTTAAGTTGGTAGAGCATGAGGGATTTCGGCGATTTGTGAATAAAATCCAGCCAAATTTCTTAATCCCGTCGCGCAACACTTTGAGGCACAAATGTTATGATTTATACAAGGATGAAAGAAGTAAGTTAAAGAAATATTTCTTGGAGACATCTCCAAGAGTGTCTTACAACAGACACATGGACTTCTTGTCAAAATTTGAGCTATATGTGTCTCAATGCTCATTTTGTTGATGCCGATTGGAAGCTGCATAAGAAAATATTAAATTTTTGTCAAATCCCGGGTCATTCTGCCGAGATAATAGGAAAAGTGGTTGAGAAATGCTTGATTGATTAGGGGATTCAAAGCATTTTTTCTATCACCGTGGATAATGCTAGCTCAAATGACTTAAGAATTCAATATTTGAAGAAGAGAGGTGAGTTGCTCCACATGAGTTGTTGTGCTCATATATTGAGTTTGATTGTGAGAGAGGGAATGAAAGACATAAATGATTCGATTGTTAGAATACGTTCGGCCGTGCGTTATGTGAGGTCTTCTCCTGCAAGGTTGAGACGGTTTAAAGGTTGTATTGAGCTAGAGAAAATTGAGTCCAAGAGTCTTGTATGTTTGGATGTCAAGACTCGTTGGAACTCGAATATAATGTTGGAAGCAGCTTTGAAGTTTCAAACAGCTTTTAGCTCATTGGAATTTCATAATGGCAAATTTGTTGAAGAGCTTTCCAAGGTGAAAGGATTGCCCACTAGTGATGATTGGGAGTATGCCCGTCACTTTCTTCCTTTTCTGAAGTTATTCTTTGATACGACTTTAAAAGTTTTGGGTTCTTCTTATGTCACTAGTAATGATATGGCAAAGGATGTGTATGGGATTTATATCATGATTGACAGATGTTGTGAAAATGAGGACTCGACTTTACAGGAAATGGCTAAGAGAATGAAGATCAAATGCAATAAGTATTTTGGCAATGTGAACAACATCAATCTTACTTTGTTCATTGCTTGCATACTTGACCTGCGGCATAAGTGGGAATATGTGAAGTGGATGATTAACTGTGTTTATGAAAGCAAGCAGGCGGAAACTTTACAAGATAAAGTAATAACATCTCTGACGTCTTTATTCGAGCAATACCGCACTGGTGTATGCCCCCAAAGCAACTTGAGGCTAAAGAGCACAAGGATGATTAATGTGTCAAAGTCTCCGGTGGTTAGTGCTGATATTATGACTGCAATGTACCTTAGTGAAACCGGACAACAATATTTAGAAGAAAAATCTGAATTGGACAAGTATTTGGAAGAAGGATGTGAACGTTATAGCGTTGAGTTTGATATCTTAAGTTGTTGGAAAATAAATTCTTCAAGATATCCCATCCTTTCTTTCATTGCTCGAGATATTTTGGCCGTGCCCGTCTCAACTGTAGCATCAGTGGCTGCATTTAGCACAGGAGGTCGTGTGCTTGATGTGTTTCGTAGCTCTTTAACCCCAGACATGGTGGAGGCTCTTATATGTGCTCAAGATTGATTACGATCCGCGCCACTTTCACGTTCGATTGAAGAGGACTTAGAAGAACTCGAAATCTTTGAGTCAGGCGAAAAAATATGGTTGTAGAATATTAATACCCTTCTATGTTTCAATGGATACATTAATTCTCATTTTCATCGTGAATTTAATGCAGAGTTGCCAACTACAACCATGGAGCCAAACTCGATATCAATTTCTCTAGATGATTGATGAAGTTGGAGATTGCCATTTTAGGTAACTTGTCAGTTTTTACTCGAGATTCTAAATGACTTGGGACCTATTTTTACTATATAGTGTTTGGACTACTACAGTTTTAACAGAAGTATGGTAAAACTATTTAAATAGCTGGTAAACTATGGCATCCAACACAAGGTTGTTTGCTTTGTTTAATTCCCCAATCGAAGCTTTACACATGGCTACCATACATGTTAATAATATACTCTCTCTTGTAGCAAAAGAAATACACGTATGTCAAGTGATCTAGTGCCATATATTCACACACTCGCGCGCATAAAAAACTCATACTGCTTACATAGGATATATATGTCTCATCATATGCATACAATCATCCAAGAAAAAGTGCAATGAATCGACACGGTCTCTGTTATATGCTTAACTAATCAAGTTTTCTTTTGTGCATGCCCCTTTAAATTTAATTTTATTGGTCACTAACCTCGGACCTGACATCTTTTAAACCATATCAAGACAAATATCCCAGTGTGTCTGGGCAAATTGAGTTTGTAGGTTGTCTCAAGGGTCTTTCATTTTGTCCTCAAACTCAATCTGCTTTAGCAAGCTGGTTTATGTTCAACCAACAAATAGCTTCTCAATGGAATCTTCAATTTTCTTGTCCTTCTTGCTGCACTTATCTTCTTGTTTCCCTTGTGACCTCTTGAGAACATCGACTTCTGACAGACTCAGGGTGAACAAAAGCCAATTTTAGTCCTTACTAGCAACAAACTTAATGATATCTCACCTACCACTTCTAGTTCAGCAACGTCTGGTGCCAGATCTTTGTTAACCCTTTTCTTATGAACTAATCTTAGAATCAATCTTGCTTTTGAATCTTCTAGAACAATCCACTTTCAGGCGGCACTGCATCGACGAGGAAAAGAAATTCGGAGTCCAACCCTTTTGCACTAGCTTTATCTTTGGAATGTCGACCCATGATGATGTATTAGTAATTGGAAGCAAGCCAATCTTGCTTAGGAGTGAAAAAATTCCAGTCATTGCTGTCCGTTAATGTTGTTTTAGTTACTTTGTACTACAGAACTTGTTCTACGATGGTATTGTTTTAGTTTCTTTCTTTTTTTTTTAGTTACTTTGTACTACAAAACTTGTTCTACGATGGTACTCACACAGTGAGAGTGGGAAGAAAAGAGATTCTGGCGTAGTGTTGGAAATCGTCTCTATTATCATTTTTCCGTCTTGTGCATATGAAAAGAAAAAATAAGAGAACAGAACCAACCTAACCTGGTTAGTCATCTGATAATTCGGTTCTGTATTTGCGGCGGGTTCACAATTCCAATCTATCTGCACAAAAAAAAAAAAAAATCAAAATTCGGCCCGACCCGACCCGACCCGGGCCTTGGGGTGTACGGTGAACTGGGTCTCGAGTGGGTCTGGGCGGGTCACGCATGACCCTATAGGTTTCGGATCGGGTCATGTATCAAGAAAGCCTGACCTGACCCGACCCATTGACACCCCTAGTACTGCTCGCTGGTAAGGATCGGAAGGCAGGAGAGGGGACTCGCGACCCCAGGTCTCGTTGATGTATTGGACGATGACGAGGGACTCGCAAACCGACTTGCCATTGTGGATGAGGACGGGGATTTTCTTGTGGACCGGGTTCGTCTCCAAGAGCAGGGGGCTCTTGTTGCTCAGAAGGTCCTCCTCCCTCATATCAAAGTCCACGCCCTTCTCTCTCAGGGCAATCCTGGCCCTTATCCCGAACAGGCTCGACCAGAAGTCCAACAATATCACTTCCTCCGCCATTGAAGCTCTGGTAATTTGAACTCAAGAATGCCTTTTTTTGTGGTGAAATAAGGCTAAAAGCAGGAGCCACTTGTATAGAACGAAAGAACACACTGACTAGACTTTTCATTCGCTGCAGTGCTCGAGGAGAGGGGCTGCCTACCGCTGTCATTGCTCGCGTTGCTGTCAGGTCCAAAGTGTACACTACAAGTCCGCCCGATCGATTAGGTCATGGATTAGGTGTAACATGAACGAGACATTTATTGCTATTACTAGTACAATTACGATTAGTCATACTGGTGGTTGCTTATTCTTTCTGGAAAGCTATGGCGCATAAGTAAATTATTATAACCATATAAGCTTGTTACAAATTTTACTTTAATGGAAATATTAGATATAATATTCCACAAGAAAATATGATACGACATTTAGTAAAAGTTTAGGTCAATAGAGAGTGCATTCGAGTGAAATTATTTGCAAATTTAGGCGGCTCTTCAAAGTGAATTATAACGACTCTTGAATAAAATGAATTTGAAGATCATATTATTCATTTTATGAATATAACTTTACTCAATGTACCTATAGAGGATAGAATTACATGCATGCTTGCATATCGTGGGCCCTACTCCGAGCTTTCCATAGTTTGATTGACATCCTGTCATGGTGTAGCCAATTGTAGCATGTCATGCATGACGATGACGTGACCTTCCTGATGGCAATTTGGTCATGTGCGTTGAAGGACCTGTGTTGCCTCAAATGTTGTGTGGATTACTTAAGTACGCACAAACAGTTCCTATTGTGAGTTGTCGCTTGCACTTAGCTTGGATTTTCCCAGATCCTACCAATTGCCGTTGATTGACTCAATTAATTATGATGATTATTGCTCTTTCCTTTAGGAGTCAATATTAACTTGAGGCCGATTAGAAGCTTAGTTAAACACAGAAGGCCATTTTAATTTCCGAGAATTAGAGATTCAAAAACAAAGACTTAATTGCGCTAAAGTCTATTAGTGCCCAAACTTGGTACCTATTCTCGCTATTTCGAAAACGTTTTGATCATGCAATCTTGTTCATTTTAATGCCTAGGCACATCCATCTAAATGAGTATGTGCCACAAATTTGTCCGCGAACATTCAACGTGATAATCCAAACAATAAACAAGCACGACATGATAATAAAGCACGAAAATATAAAATACAATATGATGTCGAGCAAAGAATATACACTGCTACCTTATTAAGCCCCGGGACAGGACTCCCACGAGTTAAGCCGGAATCTAAACAAGCATGCGTCTATCTAAGGATGCTCTCATCCTCCACAAGACCAAATGATACACTAAGTGGAATCCAATTTTCATGTTTTCTCACTAAATGCAATTCTAATATGACGTATCACTAAACATGCAATGCGGTATTCCTAAACTCACAACTTCATTAGATGCTTATTTTTTACTGTTAATCTTACCATTTTTCATTTCTTCGATTACATCAACATGAATTAACATCTATGCTAGACTAAACAAATGCAAACCAATTGAGCTTAACATGCATAACCACACTCAAAGACAAACTAGCAAGCTATTTAGGGATGATAACCCATTTAAACACATAGATGGCATCAGATACACTAACTAAAGCAACCATGCATATTCGACATCAATGCATTCCTAATGACACCAAAACATGATCCCGAGCCACCGAAACCGCTCACGACTTTCAACCGCTCCCCATCATACCCAAATCAGCCATGGTTTGGCGGTCAAACCCAAACCAACCATGATTCGATGATCCAACCTGAATCAATCATGATTCGGTATCTGAGGAGGCCAGGCCGATTGGTCTCCCGCCGGTACTTTGATCCGAATAACCATAATGAAATGAAGCTAAATAGCACTAAAACACATCGATAAATATCCCGACGCGTCACTAGGCTATGCTATCCGATCAAGGCCGACTCAAGGTATATTGTGTGGCTCAAATGAAGGCTAAAGCTGGCTGTTCATGGACTGAACGGCAAGCTCCAGGCCGAGAGCAAGCAATAAAAGGCCCTCACATGCATTAATTTGATAAGAAACTTAGATGGATCAAGCCCAATGCACACCTATGTTAAGTAGGGGTGTCAACGGTTCAAGTCCGGTCGGATTTCCATGATACGTAACGTAAGGGATGTGTGTTTATTATGACATTAACTGAGAATACCTGAACCCAAAAAGCAGTTCGGGGCTGTTCGGGTTTTTAGTTCTCTCTCTCTTTGTGGATCTACTACTCCAGGACACAATCAGGCAATGCCATCTAAGCATACTTGTGCAGTTATGAAGAAGAAAAGGACAATTTCAAGCTCACCATGGTACTTTCTAAGGATTAATCTAGCAAGGAAAACAAAACTTAGCCATTTTTGAATTTGATGGTCTTTCTCTGTCGGCAAAAGAAGAAAAAGAAAAAGGAACTTTTGTTGGCAAAAAATCAATGTGAATTGGGAAAATCAATGGAATCAGATTTTGAGGCGTGGTAACACTCTTTTTAAAGAATTATTTATCCCACAACGTTGTTAATGATTACTAGAAAAAATTCTCCAAGATACAATAAAGTCTCGAATGAGAATACCACAGAGCAATTATGGTACTTCTCCAGGTTCTCTCAAGGTAAACAATTGGAAAATATGGCGATATGTCTCTTGAAAGAAAGCGAAATTGGAAGTTCAAAGTAATGAACAGAATTATTGAATAAATATATTTGAACAAATACAATCTTTCAAAGATAAAGAAATTATGTCCAAACAGACACAACATTTCAAAGGTTAAGGAGATATGTCCGAATAGATACAACCTTCCAAAGGTTGTAAGAACACATATTAACCGTTAGGCAAAAATAATAAATTCAAAATTAAATTATTAATAAATAACCGTCACTCAATTGTGAACAGTCATACTGTTTCAATAAGACAAAATAATTATTTTATAATAATAATTTGAAAATTAATAAATAAAAAAATTTGTCCACATGCGCACTCACATTTTTTCGATGTGGGACAATGCACCTCTTAGTTTGTTTTACGAACAACTTATACTATATTTCACACTATCTTCTCCTGAATTTACAAATTAAGCTAAGAAACCAAAGCAACGACCAAAAAACAGAGAGAGGGAGAAAAAAAAAAAGAAGACGGAGAGATTCCCACAAAAGCAACAGATTTAAACCAAGAACAAAGAAGTAAGTTCCAAAAACAAAGAAGCTAAGAAGATCATATGCCTCTTTTTGGCTATGTTCACTCCAATGTGGAGAAAGCCCAATGAATTGTAAGCAAAGACTTGAGTTCATATGATAATTTATATGGAGAAATAAGGTTTTTCACCATTATTATGTTGTAGCAGCAAAAAGAATGTTGGTCAAGATGTAGTAGCAAGAGAGAAAGAGAGTGCAGAAAATCTGGGAAAGATGGCAATAGCTGGTTTTCATCAAGCTAACATCAGAGGTCGATTCGGTGTCTGATTGAGCTAAAATTGTCTTAGCATGCTCATGACGCATTCTTCTCAAATCTGATAATTTTGATTCTTATTTGCAACTCCCTATATCAGGTTTTCCGTGGATTAAACCGAACCTGTGTTTTGAGAGATTTATCCTTGATCTCTTATAAAGATCATGTGTATTGCCAATAATGGTGTTCTTGATATTATTGTTGCTATGTACCCTAGTATTAACTAGAGAAGAACTTTGTTCACCCAATTTTATTGATAGTGAAGATTTTTGGATGGACTCCGGTCCCGTGATTTTTTATCTCCTCATACCGAAGAGGTTTTCCACGTAAAAAATTCGCCTTGTGTTTATGGATGTTTGGTATCTATATTGCTCCATTTAGTTGTTTCGTATGAGGTTTGCACAAGAGGGGAGAGTGTTTTGTTCTACTGCGTTAATCCAATGTTGTTCTGATTATCATTGTTCTCCAAATACAACTCTCTTCTCACATAATGCAGAAACTTATCTCCGAGCACGAAAGCGTGTTTTACCCAATACAAGACACATGCATGCATTAATTCGACAAGAAAGTAACATGATTCAAGTCAAATGCTTACCTATGTCAACGTATGAGCTCATAGGAGTCAATAAGCATGTAAATGAAGCCAAACAAACTTCATTAAAGTTTAAAATGATCCTGGACAGCAGCGTGCACAGCCTTTATGTCATGCAACAAAGGGCATAAAACACGTGAAAACGATGGGAAACTATCACAATAGCAATATGGTTTCACCGGTGATCAACAGAGCACCCAAATGAAGTCAAATTCTTTCTATGTCTAACTCATCCATGTGCTCAAACAGTTACTCATCGATTAAATATATGACATGTATATCCTATCATAAGCAAATCATCATTTGGAGGCCAAAACGAATCAAATGGATGCAAATGCTTATCACAAGAAAATTATCATTTAGGTGTCAACAATCCATTCATTTAAGATGTGTTTAGATGAGATTTTAATATAAAAACAACAAAAGGACATTGAGGGCCCTTTCGTGGTTCGACACGTGGCTCGACATGTAGCTCGATTAGTTCGTGTTCGACTCGTTTTGCCCACCCCACCAGCTTGGGGAACTCCACCGCCACGCTGCAGTCGGCCAATTTCTCCAGAGCATAGAATGAGTTGTACAGTGGTATCAGCGACACATCCACATACCCAAACCTCTCATCTCCAAAGTATGCCTTGTCCCCAAGCTCTCCCTCCAGCACCCTCAAGCCCTCGATGTACTCCTTCTTCGCCGCTTCCTGGGCCTCCCCCGTCGACAGCAATGCCGCTCGCGCCGCTGGGAATATCTGCACTGTCTTTTCGTACCTCGACGTTAAGCGCACCTAGGGAAAGATATGTTCGAAAGATCGGGCGTCGGTCATCTTATCTTGTCCGCATAGTCGGCCTAGAACCTGGCACGGGCGTGCTCGTGAGGATCTGAAGGCAAGAGAGGGGACTCACAACCCCAGGTGTCGTCGATGTACTGGACAATGATGAGGGACTCGCAAACCGGCTTGCCGTTGTGGATGAGGACGGCGATTTTCTTGTGGACTAATTTCATCTCCAAGAGGAGGGGGCTCTTGTTGCTCAGAATGTCCTCCTCCCTCATATCAAAGTGCACACCCTTCTCTCTCAGGGCAATCCTGGCCCTCATCTCGTAGGGGCTCGGCCAGAAGTCCAGCAATATCACTTCCTCTGCCATTGAAGCTCAGTAATATGAACTCAAGAACGCTTTTCTGCGGTGAAATAAGGCTAAAAGTGATAGGTTATATCCTAAACATAATCAGAATAATCACACAGATAATAGAAAAATTGACACACGAGTTTATCCAGATTCACCCCAGAATAAGACTACGTCCTGCAAAGGGATTCCACTATGATATTTAGGTTTTACAACCACAACAACTCGTCACAATGATCTCTCATACGAGTACAATATATAGGACTTAAAATGGGCCCAAAGCCCAAGCCTATCCAAATTCCTTTGATCCCACAACAAACGGGTCAGCAAACCCGATATTATTTTGGGGGCGCTACCCCTAAGCCCCCGTCCGCTCACTGGGAAGCGGAATCCCCGCCCGCTGTCCAGGCAGCCAGACCCCCGACATTCCTTGTGTAAGGGTCATATGTTGTCGGTTCATACTTCGATTTCCCTAAACTCACTTGGGCATGCTTAGTATGAGAAACAAGGGTTTCCAAAGTATTCGCCAACTCCAACAAAAAGCAGGTGCCACTTATATAGAGGGAAAGACAACGTTGACGAGGCTCTCAACTCGCTGCAACGTTTGAGAGGCTGCTTACTGCTGTCATTGCTCGCGTCACCGTCAGGTTCAAGTCTACTCTTCACGACCGGCAGGCGGCGGATGAGATCATGGCTTAGGTTTAACATTTACGAGCAAGGTAAGTTTGATTTCTCATCTGATCACGTCTTTTTGCTGATGTTTATTATGAGTTTTACAGGCTTTAACGTCCCTACCATGATCTCATCCTTCCACGTTCATGTGATCCTTTACACACAGTTGTTGGAGATCCGGTCCTACTATCACCATAAAGAATAGAGCTTTCACTATGGAAGAATACATATAAAAATCTCTTAGCTGATGCTCTGACCACCTGTTGATGATAGTTAATAAATGAATATATTCAATTTCGATGTACCGATTGCGCATTACACTTGACGGCGGGTGCTTTGGAAATGATAACCATATAAACATGGGCATATAGACTGATTTTAAAGATGTGACGATGAACAAATCGACAACATTATCGAAAGCGTGGCGAAGCACATATCTTTAGTAAGATCACTGCAAGTCTCATTGTTTTTGAAAATCATTATTCCAGCCGAGCAAAATTAGTGAACATATTTGGTACGACAAGAACAACAACAATTTATTGGACTTGATACATGTTTTATGATCTTTAAGATGTACTTAATTTTGTCTTCCTATGTCAGGGCATGACGGTATTCAATTAGAAATCGACACACAAATCGTTATTTTTTTTTCACTCAGTTTCAATTAAATAATTAATTTGTAGCCTTGTCAAATATTTCAAGAAAGATATGAAATGACAAGAATAATAGTCCAAATTTTGTGATGGTCCACCCATTGGCCTATTTTAGATCGGGCATTGTCGTCTTGCCGGTTTTCTCTGGAAAATGCTTAATTTTTCATTTTGTTGATAAATAATTCAGAAAATATTTCTACTAAGTAAAAATTTATTTATTTAATAGTAAAAACCTAGTCTTCCATTTTTCTTTTCACAGAAAATTCAAGAAAATATTTCAAAATAAATAGAAATGGCTGATAGAAAGCTAAATTTTTCTTCCTTGCGTGCTAACTCGCATAGTGGTTCGCAAAGCAAAGTGCACACTCCGATAATTTCTTTGCTAGAGATGAAGGTAAAGTTGCTACAGCAATGAGAAATGCTCTTGCAAAGGAGATGTCCAAATAAAAAGCTTAATTTTATCTATTAAAATATGTCTTGAGTTTGAGCCTGTAAAACGAAACCCGACCAATGAGAATGTGTGAACTCGACCACGTTGGAGTAAAAAATTGGCGTATCAGAATTGTTGGCAGAGATTTCAACAAGTGTGAAGAAGAATTAATTACGCGTGACTTTGTTGCCTTCTCCAAGTCCAATTTATCCTGCATGTTGGATTCTTTGGCATGCTGAATTTATTGCCGAAGGAAAACATCTTTTGTTCACACAGAAGAAGGAGCTCACCTATTAGGAAAAAAAGCCACAAAAAACTTCAAATTATGCTCACTGTGATACATTAACCTTACACTTTTTTTTGTGACATCAAAAATCTCATATTTTTCCCACTATGACACATTTATCTTAAACCTTTTCTTATGACATAAAAAATCCCAAACCTATATATTTACTCTATGTCAAGATTTCGTTAGATATTTTTCTATCAAAACATCGTTTTTATTTCACTTAAGCCACGTGGGCACCATGTTAACATTGTTTATTTTTTGGCATCCATGTAGGCAAATTTAGGATAAATGTGTCGGAGTGGGCATAATTTAGAGTCTTTGATGGCTTTTGCCCCACATATTATTTATATTTATTTGTAGGTTCTAGACCTGAGTAAGTCCTTAAACTGCATTAAACTCGGATGTATTTTCTTGAGAGAGGGAAGAAAAACTTTCTCCTCAAAATACCTTTGCACTCTCCCAATTTTTAATAAAGAATTAAGCCACTCCTTCCAACGCTGGACAACTAAGCCGTGTTAATTGACTACACCATGAGAAGAAGTCAAAACCCGACTCAGGAAAGCTCAGAGTAGACCAAGAATGGGTTGACTGCCTGCAGATGATTTGTGCAGTGGCCATTTAGCCTAGAGGTTAGTGGTTACGGGTTTTAGGTAGGTTTCATTGTTCCACCTGGAACTTAGAATCTACCCGTTTGAATAAATTTTTCATTTTTTTTTAACCTAGAACTTACCCTGCATATCTTGAAACTTGGAACCTACAATATCATAGGTTTCAGGATTGGTTCTGGGGTTTACATAGGTTCCACCTGTAATATTAATTTAACGATTGTAGTAAATCATAACTTTTAATGACCACCATTTGCTGCTACAATTCTCTGATCGCAACTTATATTTAGACACACGAATAATACGAAATATTAACAAAGTAAAAGTCTCAGTCACAAAATGGAAGTTTAGACTAGTGGTTCCAGATTATACATTTATCATCATACGTCATGGAATTTCGCATGATTGCGTGAAGACATAGACCAAGAAAAATACAAAAACTTGTTCCAGGTTCCACCTACCTAGAACTTAGAACTTACCTATTAAAATAGGTTATTCAATTTTTAGAACCGGGAACCTACCCTGCATACTCTGGAGCCGGACAGATTCCCACAGATCCGGTTCTCCGGTTCCATGGTAGAACCATGGAATCGTGCTCACCCATATTTTAGCCCACTTTGGGCCTTAGGTCAATCCCCGAATCAAAGTTTGATATTACTTTTTTGACCCAAAGATGATACGGATCAAGATATTAAAATTCCACGCATGTAAAGATAGACATCGATCGAGGCAAGAAACATCGACTTTACAATGACAAGAGATGGTGAATCGGCTAGTCATCTCCAGATCTTACTTCACGGCAAACAATGTCATGCTTTCGAGAAATGGTATCATGCTCGCAAAGCATAGAATTCCAACAAAATGACAAGACATCGTCACTAGGCCCGCACGAACAGACTCAAGGGACAGAAGGTTAGAAAAGCGCAATTATCTATCTTTTGGTTCCCAAGAAAATTGTCTAAAAAATCTTAAACCTATTGTACGGCAGCCAATTCACTCTTAAATTTTTAATTGTGTCAATTTAGTTTTAAATTTTTTGACAACTTGCCAATTTGGTCATGAACCTTCTGGTATTTACTAATTTAGTCCTAAACCTTTGGACAACTTGCCAATTTAGTCATTCTGGCCAACTTTGATCCGAAATCGCTGATGTAGACACTAGCCATCTTACATGGCGTGATCAGTGCTGGTGTGGATAGTTTTTACATTTTTAATATTTTTTTTTCCTTTCCTTTTTTCTCTTTTCTTTCCCTTTGGCTCGTGGCCGACAGTTGTCCATTGTCGGCGACTGATCATAGGTGAGGGCTCGACCCTCATGGCCTGGGTGAGGGTTGCCCTCACTAAACCTGGTGAGGGCCGCCCTTGCCAGATCTAGCAAGGGCTCGACCCTCGCGGCCTAGGTGAGGGTCACCCGTGTTAAATTTGGCAAGGACCACTGTCGCCCAGGCCCCGAGGGTCAAGCCCTTGCAAAGGCCACGAGGACAGCCCTTGCCATATTTGGCGAGAATGACCCTCCCCAAGCCGCAAGGGTCGAGCCCTCGCCAGATCCGGTGAGGGCTTATGTCTGGTCATCGGCCATGGCCGAATACCAACGATAGGCCAAAGGGAAAAAAAGAAAAGAGGAAAAATTTAAAAAAATGAAAAAATTATCCACGTTATCGCTGGTCATGCCACGTAAGATAGCCGGCATCTATGTTAGCGATTTCCAGTCAAAATTGATCGGAATGACTAAATTGACAAGTCAACGGAAGATTTAGTACTAAGTTAACAATTTGTCAAAATGTTTAGGTCAGTGATCTCAATATTTTTTTTAAAGAAAGGCAGTATGATCCTAGGACACAAAATTTACCACCTTCCATTTCAACATTTACCCTCACGTGGGAGTAGTGCAAGTTGAACCGCGAGGTTGCTAAGCCTAGGTCACCGTTAGGCACCGCTCTTTTTGCCATCTCCTTTAATTATCCTTAGAACTTTATTAAAAATTTCATCAGGCATTTATTAGGAAACTCAATAAGGCAAAACTGTAAATTTTCAACCCACTAGCTATTTTCATGATGTACAAAATCAATGCTTTGAGAGGCTCGATAGCATTTGTACACAAAACCACTTCTTTTATTGTCTCATGGTACAAAGATATCCTAGAAAAAGTTGGCTGAACTAGAATGTGGAATTTTTATTTTGAGTTACAAATTGGCCCTTTACAAAGTACTTTGTCTCAACAAAATAACCCCATCTACTTGAGCATGACGATATCCACGTTTTCGCAAAAAAATAGATACTTTTACCGACCCTTTTTGTTGAAGGACATGAGCGAAGAGCATTCTTGATAAGACACCCATCTTCTCATCAAGTATAAATAGCTATCACCAAGAAAAAAAGCCATGCAAATAGTCACACTCTTTCATGACTAATAATGTTCTTCAGTACCCAAAGTTGGTTTACAGAACAAGGAATGGACTTGTGCGTGTGAATTAGGCAAACAATTTCGAAACACCCATTTAAGATTTGGGTCACGTCTTAAAAGGTTTTGTCTTCTTGAAGGAGAGATAGTATAATCTAATATTACAGGACCATGATATTAGGTCAAAGAATTAAGAGGGCTGTGATTGCCCGAATCTAGAATGTTTACATTTATACCGTGGAACGTTTAGGGATCCAAGTACAAGATTGTTAAATTCTGTACGTGATAGTTTGACTGGTCTGTCAACCTTGATAGAAAAATTACCGAAGGAGATAGAGAGGTATTCTAAAATTGGGAAGAACTTACTCTAAGGGCGAATTTGGGGATTGTTTCTCAAAAAGCAAATCTAATCTGAGATTCGTTGCAAGTTCTAGATTTTCGAACAAATATCAAAGGTTGGAAATTCTTCGACATATTAGGAAATCTAAATCTTCAACGATCATTTTCTGCCCTCATTTGGATCGAGTCGTTACAGGTTTTATCTCAGACATAGGCCAGCCTGAATTGGATGTTCCTTGCTTTATTCATCTATCTACTAAACTTTATTCCCTTAACTTTTGTTTTTGCTTTATTTGCTACGTTTCATGTTCGATAATGTTCGAATGCATGATACTAATAGATGATTATTGGGAGCGAAATTGGTCAATAGTGCATGAAAAGGATTTTCATCAAAAAGGAAATTGTAAATTCGAGAACGCAAATAATGCAAACATAATGCTAAATGGAATTAGCATATAATTTATTAGGCGATCCAGAAACACTCAAAGTACAAAAAAGAAATCATGAAAGTGTGGAAAGAGCTAAGCCTCGTCCAAAGGAAAGAGGGGTTATTGAACAAAAGAGCCGGGAAATGACCATTCTGAGATTCAAGAGTTGTCACTGCGCCTGAAGCTTCTTCCTAAGCTCCAACATGAAGTCATAGACCTTGTGCTGGTCGGGCAACGACTTGGCCACGCTCTCCCTCTGCATGCACCGCTTTGCCCACCCCACCAACTTGGGGCACTCTTCCCCGATGCTAAAGTTGGCCGATGTCTCCACAGCATAGAACCAGCTATAGAATGGTATCAGCGACACATCCACGTACCCAAACCTCTCGCCTCCAAAGTACACCTTGTCCCCAAGCTCTCCCTCCAACACCTTTAAGCCCTCGATATACTCCGTCTTCGCTGCCTCCTGGGCCTCCCCTGTCGACAGCCACGCCATTCGCCCCGCAGGAAATATCTGTGCCGTCATGTTGTGTCACGTCTTGATGTCAAGCGCACTTAACAAGGAAATGATCAGGAAAGATTGGGTGCTGTTCGTCTTACCTTCTTGTCCACGTAGTCAGCCCAGAACCTGGCACGGGCACGCTTGTGGGGATCGGAAGGCAAGAGAGGGGACTCAGGACCCCAGGTCTCATCAATGTACTGGACGATGATGAGGGACTCGCAGACCGGCTTGCCGTCGTGGATGAGGACGGGGATTTTCTTGTGGACCGGGTTCATCTGCAAGAGCAGGGGGCTCTTGTTGCTCAGAAGTGCCTCCTCCCTCAGATCAAACTCCACGCCCTTCTCTCTCAGGGCAATTTTGGCCCTCATCGCGAACGGGCTCGGCCAGAAGTCCAACAATATCACTTCCTCTGCCATTAAAGCTATGGTAATCTGAACTCGAGAATGCTTTTTTTTGTGGTGAAATGAGGTTAAAAGCAGGAGCCACTTATATAGAGCAAAAGAGAAGATGGATGAGGCTTTTCATTCGCTGCAGTGCTCGAGGAGCGGCTGCTCAATGCTGTCATTGCTCGCGTCACTGTCAGCTCCAAATCTAGTCTCCATGCCCGGCCGATTAGCTCATGGCTTAGGTTGTAACATGAACGAGAAATACATATCTTATTATTAGGTCGACTGGTGGTTGCTTCCTTCTTTCCAGTTCTTCCCTACTGCATTATGTTCCATTTCTCATTATTCCTGAACTTAGACGCAATTATCTCGTCCTTGACTTTAAGCCAAGCTTTCATCTGTAAATAAACCGTAATTTAATGGCGCGAAAGTAAACAATTGTACATAATTATGGAATATAATATTATTTCTTGCTGATGAAGAAAAGAACAATCATATTTCTGTTGCCCGACTAGTAGTAATCGACGTGGAAATCTGAACTCAAGAATGCTTTGTTTTATGTGGTTTATAGAGGTTGAAAGCAGGAGCCACTTATATAGAGGAAAAGAGAACATGGATGAGGCTTTTCATTCGCTGCAGTGCTCGAGGACTAGGAGGGGCTGCTTAATGCTGTCATTGCTCGCGTCACCGGCAGCTCCAAATCTAGTCTCCATGCCCGGCGTATTAGGTCATGGTTTAGGTGGCAACGTGAACGAGAAATACGTATCTTATTATTTCTTGCTGGTGCTTCCAGTTCCTCTCTACTTGTTTATTTTATATTTCTCATTATTTCTATTGAAAATATATCACGAATTTAAGCATAAAAAAGAAAAATTTCCTTGTTGGAGTTGATTTCCTATTTGAATGGGTACTTAGTTTAAGTAGGTGTCCTGTTTTGGATTCATCTTTTGTCTAGATATAAAAAGTATTTTCGCTGTGAAAAGTATCAAAAGATGACTTCTTGTAAATTACATTTTGAAACAATTCGAGACTGTTGAAGCCAATAAATTTTGTGGTAAGATTTATAATTTCATTTCTGAGTTGTTGTGTGCAATTGAGGGGTGGGAAACATTGATAGTGTTTGAGTTTGTAATCTCCATTTTATCGCTTGATCTCCAAAGGAATTCTTTGATGCTCTTCCCGTGAACCGAGGTCACCTTGACTAAATCACGTAAATCTTATGTCCGATCTATTTTCTTGTTTTGTCTATTTTACTAATGTGATCGCTTGTTTCCGCGATAATTTCTGTACTTAGACACAATCATCTAGTTCTCGACTTAGAGCCAAGCTTTCATATGTAATTAAAACCTTTTTTTATAGCTAAAAAATAAACAATTATACATAATTATGGAATTTAATATAAGCCGTTGCCCGACCAGTGGTAATCGACGTGCCATTGCAGAAGTTTTCGGTCATGGTGATCATTGACTTTTTAAATTAGGGTTTTTGATTATTTGGAAGTGATAATAACGTCATAGAAAAACCCCATCTTTTATCCCATTTTCCAATTTACCCCATCTTTCAAGGTTGGCATAACAATACCCAACCTTTTTTGTTTTTTACTTCAAAATACCTTGCAGTGAAGCTCCATTCCAATCTCAAACAAATATCTTTAAATATTTATATAATTTCCATTAAGGCTACAGTTCTTTTAAAAAGCTTAATTTTTTGTTTTTTTTTATAAAAATTCAATTCTTCATGAGTAAGAATAGCTATATTTTATTGCAAAACCTAGTTTTCCTTTTTTTTTCTTTTCATGCAAAATTGAAACATATTTCAATTTAAAAAAATGGCCAGTAGAAGGCTAGATCTTTCTTCCTTGCATTATGAGTTATAGCTCACATAGTGGGTCGCTAAGCACAATTAAATACTCTGCTAACCAAATTCTTTGCTAGAGATGAAAGCAACGACGTTGCTCTAGCAGGGGAAAATGCTCTTGCAAAAGAGATGGACAAATTGGTCCTTGAAAGGCTTGATTCTGTTGAAAGAGAGAGTAATTCAAATAGGCCTCAAAGAGTAACGAGTCAAGCCCCTAAAGCCCAAACGATATGGCAGGAAAAGGCTGCACCTTTTGTCCTTGATCTTGCGAATATGGTGGTCAACCTAATGGTAATTATGCCAAATCGTTCAACCCAAGTTGTAGGACAATATTTAGCACCGGCTGAGGAAGCTTAAATACGTTCGGAAAGCTCAGTATTTGTTTTGAAGATAAAAAAGCATTATGCATGAACTAATATGTGTGTTGGAGTATGCAGACGAAATATGCAAGCGGGGAAGTACGAGATGAGGAAAGAATGTACTAAATGTACTTGCATAACTGACTCCAAGTGAGGAGTGTTAATTTAAGAATTAGAAAGGAGTAATAGTAGGGACAATTTAGGCTGCGCATGGCAATCATTTTATGCCCTCGAAAAGATTATGCTCAGAAATGATTTTTTTTATTCCGTGCCCAGAAATAATTTCTAAGCATTTGAAAGCGTTTGATAACTATCGAAAATTTCTATTCTTAGAATAGAAAAAGAACAGAAATGCATTTGGTAACTATATAAAATTCCATTTTATTAATAATATTTTGAATTTTTTAATATTTCTTTCTTTTTATTTTTTTTTCCTTTTTTTTTCTTTCTTTCCCTTCCCTTCCTTGGCCATAGCCGGACGCCAGTGACCGGCCATAGGCCAGGGTCGGCGAGGGCGTCGCAGCCCTTGCCGCTGCCCTCACCGCCGACCTCGCTGGTCCCGACGGCGAGATCGGCCTCGCCTTGGCTGGGTGAGGTCGGCGACGGCGAGGTCGGCCTCGCCTTGGCTGGGCGAGGTCGAGCCTTGCCTTGGCTGGGCAAGGCCTCGCCGGCCACCAGTGAGGGCTACGACACCCTCTTTGACCCTGGCCTGTGCAGGTCGCCGGCGGCCGACAGGCCAAAAAATAACAACAAACCAAAAAAAAGAAGAAAATAAAAAAGAATCAGAAATGAAAAAATTGTTCCATAATCAACAAGCTACTTTTTTTTGTTTCGTGATTCTGTTCCAAAACTGATTCTGGGAACAATTTTTTGCAAAATTGTGCCCGGGCACAAAAACTTTAACAAACGGATTTATGTTCCCAAACTGATTCTGGGAACAAAAGAACAGAAATTTTACCATTTGACAAATTGCCAAACGGGCCCTTAGAAGCACAAAAAAATCTCCAATTAGATGACCGGCGTGTTTATGAAAACGGAAACTTGGTGGATTGGTCCCATGGCCTGATTAAGTTCAGGCCTTTTTGTATGAGCAAATGATTCTGACTCGCGGCAGTTTACACGCAAATGGCGAGATATGAACAAATAACCTCCACATCCTGATTCAAAAATCCCCTAATGCCTTAATCAATTGTGCCAACTAGTTCCTCTACGATACCATAAATTAAATTATATAACAAATGTCAGTTCATATCACAAACCGTCACAGTCTAGTGCATGTATACCATCTGAGTCATCCTCGGACCATTAAATACAGACGGGATAATATTACTAAATCATATTATATTGTATCCCAACAAGAAACTCACATCACATAGGTTTAAGGAGTAGTAGCAAAGACAAACATGTCCTTCGAAATCGTGGGAACGGAAGGCAATGATTGTCTTGAGAAATCACAGACGTGAGGAAATCCGGACACTTTTGACAATTTTGGTTTCGGTATTGTTGGTGATTCGGGCTTTGGTAGTTCGCAAAGTGGCAGCAATTCGACTTTCGAAAGTGATGGCAATTCCAACTTTGGCAGGTTTGGAATATTAGGAAGTTGAGGCAATCCAGACTTCGGCACTTCGGGCACTTCGGGCAACGTTGCCTCTGAAAGTCGGTGAGCCTTGACTGAATTCTCGCCAATTATCAAAGAAAGAGCGAGGACAAACAATCCCAAAATACACGCAAACATATGATAATTTGCGATTGTGGAATCGACGAGTAAATTGAAAAACTTTGATGAAGATGGTGAAAAAGCTATGAATCATTAGAAAAGGGTCATGGCGTGTTTCAGGAATGGCTTGATCAAGAGGGGGAAAATCCCCGTCCTCATCCACAACGGCAAGCCAATTTGCGAGTCCCTCATCATTGTTCAGTACATAGACAAAACCAAAGGTCGCAACTCCCCTCTTTTGCCTTTCGATCCTTACGAGCGAGCCTGTGCCAGGTTCCGGGCCGATTACGGGGAGAAAAAGGTAAGACAACAAAATGCTTAATCTTTCGATTAATTTCCATATTAAGTGTGCGTAACATTGAGATATGAAATGATGGTGTAGATTGTTGTGAAAACCAAAGGATCGAAATTTCCTTAATTTTTGTTTTTGCTTCGTTTGCTATGTTTTCGTGTTTGATAATGTTGGTAATGCATGGTATTTAGATGTGTATTGGGAACAGAATAGGTCGATAATGCATGGAAAGGATTTTCATAAAACAGAAAAATATATATCTGATGTCCATCCGCGCAAATAACGCAAAACATAATGCTGAACGAAATTCATGAAATGATGTATAGAACTTATCAGCTGATCCAGAAATACTCAAATACAAAAAGGAAATCATGAAAGTGGAAAGAGCTAAGCTTCGTCCAAAGGAGAGGAGTTATTGAACAAAAAAGTCATGAGATGACCATAATGAGACTCAAGAGTTGTCACTGCGCCTAAAACTTCTTCTTGAGCTCCAACATGTAGTGATAGACCTTGTGCTGGTCGGGCAACGACTTGGCCACGCTCTCCCTCAGCATGCAACGCTTGGCCCATCCCACCAACTTGGGGCACTCCTCCTCGGTGCTAAAGTTGGCCGATGTCTCGAAAGCATAGAACCAGCTATAGAACGGTATTAGCGATACATCCACGTACCCAAACCTCTCACCTCCAAAGTAAGCCTTGTCGCCGAGCTCTCCCTCCAGCACCTTCAAGTACTCGATGTACTCCTTCTTCGCCGCCTCCTGGGCCTCCCCTGTCGACTTCCACACCGCTTGCGTCACTGTAATCTACACCACCTTTTAATGTTTTGACTTTAAGCATGATTAATAAGGAAACGTATGAAAGATTGGGCATCATTGTCCTACCTTCTTGTCCACATAGTCGGCCCAGAACTTGGCGTGGGCCCGCTCGTGAGGTTCGGAAGGCAAGAGAGGGGACCCATGACCCCAGGTCTCGTCGATGTACTGGACGATGATGAGGGACTCGCAAACCGGCTTGCCGTTGTGGATGAGGACGGGGATTTTCTTGTGGACCGGGTTCATCTGCAAGAGCAGGGGGCTCTTGTTGCTCGGAAGTCCCTCCTCCCTCAGATCAAACTCCACGCCCTTCTCTCTCAGGGCAATTTTGGCCCTCATCGCGAACGGGCTCGGCCAGAAGTCCAACAGTATCACTTCCTCTGCCATTAAAGCTATGGTAATCTGAACTCGAGAATGCTTTTTTTTTGTGGTGAAATGAGGTTAAAGCAGGAGCCACTTATATAGAGGGAAAGAGAAGATGGATGAGGCTTTCCATTCGCTGCAGTGCTCGAGGACTAGGAGGGGCTGCTTAATGCTGTCATTGCTCGCGTCACTGGCAGGTCCAAATCTAGTCTCCATGCCCGGCCGATTAGCTCTTGGCTTAGGTTGTAACATGAACGAGAAATACATATCTTATTATTAGTTTGACTGGTGGTTGCTTCCTTCTTTCTAGTGCTTCCAGTTCTTCCCTACTGCATTATGTTCCATTTCTCATTATTCCTGAACTTAGACGCAATCATCTCGTCCTTGACTTTAAGCCAAGCTTTCATCCGTAAATAAACCGTAGTTTAATGGCGCGAAAGTAAACAATTGTACATAATTATGGAATATAATAGTATTTCTTGCTGATGAAGAAAAGAACAATCATATTTCTGTTGCCCTACTAGTCGTAATCGACGTAGAAATCTGAACTCAAGAATGCTTTGTTTTATGTGGTTTATAGAGGTTAAAAGCAAGAGCCACTTATATAGAGGGAAAGAGAACATGGATGAGGCTTTTCATTCGCTGCAGTGGTCGAGGACTAGGAGGGGCTGCTTAATGCTGTCATTGCTCGCGTCACTGGCAGGTCCAAATCTAATCTCCATGCCCGGCGTATTAGGTCAGGGATTAGGTGGTAACGTGAGAAATACATATCTTATTATAAGTTGGACTGGTGGCTGCTTCTTTCTGGTGCTTCCAGTTCCTCTCTACTTGTTTATTTTATATTTATCATTATTTCTATTGAAAATATATCACGAATTTAAGCATAAAAAAGAAAATTTTCCTAATTTGAATAAATTTTCTAATTGGAGCTGGTTTCCTATTGAATGGGTACCTAGTTTAAGTAGGTGTCCCGTTTTGGATCCAACTTTTGTCTAGATATAAAAAGTATTTTCGCTGTGAAAAGTATCAAAAGATGACTTCTTGTAAATTACATTTTGAAACAATTCAAGAGTGTTGAAGCCAATGAATCTTGTGATAAGATTTGTTTTCACGTCAATCTTGTGTCCGATTTATTTTCTTGTTTTGTCTATTTTACTAATGTGATCGCTTGTTTCCGCGACAATTTCTATACTTAGACACAATCATCTAGTTCTTGACTTAGAGCCAAGCTTTCATATGTAATTAAAACCTTTTTTTATAGCTCAAAAGTAAACAATTATACATAATTATGGAATTTAGTTTAAACCGTTGCCCGACCAGTGGTAATCGACGTGCCATTGCAGGAGTTTTTGGTCATGGTGATCTTTGGCTTTTTAAATTAGGGTTTTTGATTATTTGGAAGTCATAACGTCATAGAAAAACCCCATCTTTTATCTCATTTTCCAATTTACCCCATCTTTCAAGGTTGGCATAACAAAACCCAACCTTTTTTGTTTTTTACTTCAAAAATACCTTGCAGTGAAGCTCCATTCCAATCTCAAACAAATATCTTTAAATATTTACATAATTGCCATTAAGGCTACTATTGACACCTATTTTTAATTTGCCCAAAATTAATTGCACAAAATTTAGGAGTTAATTTTGGTTAATTCCTAAAACAAAAATATTTCAATTTAAATATATTGCATATAGAAATTAGGCACATTTTGCATTAATAGGGTCTATTAGAGAAGATTAAAAAAAAAATCGAGTCGGGCCGAGTCGGAGCTGGGCCGATCCGTCCCATTTCTTTTTTTCCTTTTCCCCCCGGGCCCGGCCCCTTTTTCTTTTCCTTTTTTTTTTCCCTTCGCGCGGGCCCGGCCCGCTTTCCTTTTCTTTTCTTCTTTTCCCCCCCCTCCGCATTGGGCCGGCCCGGCCCACTCCCTTCTTCCTTCCTTCCTTCCCCTGCGCGGTCGCTCTCTCCTCCCCGTTCTCCCCGTGCGCGACCGAGCGTGACGCACGGCGGCGCCGCTCCTCATCGTCATCATCCGGTCAGAGGAGGCCCAGGCGAGCACGCCACAGGAACTGGCCATTAAGGCCAGTCCCGTCTTCCCCATTTCCCAGGCTCTCTCTCCCTCTCTGCCCCGTCTCTCTGCACCCTCTCTGCACCGACCCCCCCCCCCCCTCTGCTCTGCTCTACACCGGCCTGCCATGGCCGCGAAAGTCGCGGGGCAGGTAGGCCGGTGCAGGCGGTCGTCATTGCAGACGTAACGAAGCCGGGGGACGCCGTTGTTCGCCTATAAAATCGAGAGAGAGAGAGAGAGAGCCAGGGTCGGCCGTTTTGAGATATAGAGAGAAGCCGGGAGAGAAAGAGGGAGACGGAGCGAAACAGAAGAAACTGAGAGCTCTTCCGGCGGCCACCGCGCCTCAGCCATCCATCCCCGTCGCCGAGTCGACGGCGGCGACACAGAGAGAGAGAGAGAGTCCCGGTCGGCCATTTTCATTGAGAAACAGAGGAGAGAGAGACTAAGAGAGACAAGAGAGAGAATAGAGAGAGAGAGGGAGCAAACCGAGGCCACGCCGGAGCAGGAAGGACAACCAGCAGCATCGCCGTCGCCCACAGAATAGCCAGAAAGCCGCCCCGACGAGCCGTCACCGGTGAGCTTCCCCCCGGCCGAGACTCCCTGTCCTGCTCTGTTTTTTTGACACGGTCGGGCCGGGATTCACGCCGGCCGTGTCGCGTGATTCCCGGTCCATGCCGTCGCCGGTCCCAGTTCCTAGTCTCAGTTGAGAACCAGCCGTAGCCGCCGGAGCCGACCGGTTCGTCGGAGGAGGGCAAAACACCTCAGTTTTTGGCACACGCGTCAACTGTTTGACGAAATGCCTCAGTGAGGCTGGTTTCGTTTTGGTCGCCGGCCGGCGAACAGGTGGCCGGACGGTGAGTCCAGGTAAGTGGTGAAGCTCGGCGTTCAACCAGGAAGCAGGTTTGGGGGCGGTACCGGTCTGGGTCGGCCGGCGGACGGCCATTTTTGGCTCCGCCGGCGCCTCCCCGCGGGTCTGTATGTTCGGGTCGGATCAGGCCCGAATCAACGAATCCGGCCGGGTCAACGCCCGGGTCGGATCCGTTGACTCCGGGTCGGTTCAGCACCAGACCAGATTGACAGATCCGACCGGGTCAATGCCCGGGTCGGATCCGTTGACCCGGGTCGGTTCCGACCCGATCCGGATTGACCGATCCGACCCGGGTCAACGCCCGGGTCGGATCCGTTGACCCGGGTCGGTTCCGACCCGGCCCGAATCCGCAACCCGACCCGGTTTAATATTATATTAATATTTTTATTTTATTTTATTTTTTTAAAAAAAATTTAAAAAAAATTAATTTTTTTTCTTCTTATGTATTATTATTATTATTTTTTCTTTTTTTTTCGAAAAAAAAATTAATTAAAAAAAATCTTTTTTTTTATTATGTTATATCTAAATGTTTAATTTATTGTAGTATTATTGTGCATATTTTTGTCTTGTTTAAATTAGACAAGCCTGAGATTGCGCGGTAATATTTTGCATGTTATTTTTATTATCGCTGTATTATTATGCATGTTTTTAATACAATCGCATGAGTTGTGTTTTGAATGTCATCTGACTTAGTTAAGGTTAGAACCTTAGGCTGCATGAATTATTGTGTTCCTGACTGCTAATCGTTTCTGATTATGCACTCGCTTGATCACCTCACATGTTAGGAGAAAGGTCCTAAAATCAATCCAAATTGCCTGACAAATGTTTTCAGAAATGAACAGGGTAAAATGGTACCGAAAGGGCATTAGTTATCCAACTAGTGTAACCAAGTCCCCGAATTCAGTTAATCTCCGGTTCGCAGGAATAGGGTAATTCTCTCATCACCCTATTTGGGTTTCTAATCGACCCACCCCAAATCGATTAGTGGCGACTCCTCGATATAAACCATTTGCATGTTAAAAACTTAAACCCTAAGTCGCGATATGGTATGGGCTTGAGAGAGCCCGAGTTAAGTCCCGAACCTAGACTTAGCACGTACCAGGCAAGCCCCCCTTCTTTTTGCATGTTCAATAAAAAAGGGCTCGGGAGTTCGGTCGCGACAGACTGGCGACTCCGCTGGGGACTTGCATTTTTTAAAGTGGACTTAGGCCAAAAAAATTTTATTCTGTTCAAAATGATTTTTGTTTGGCAGCAAGGACTCCAGGTATGATACTAACATTAAGGTGTTATTTGTGTTTGCAGGTTCGAATTGATTGTTTATAATTTGTTGTGCATGCTTTAATGATTTTGCACTACACCATTGCACACACAACCACGCTGCCAGACCTGGGCCGCGATAGGGCATTTTAGGATGGTGTTAAGAAAGATACGACCTCGAACGCGAGCCCGCGATGTAGAGGTTGCCTTTCTTTTCCCCGAAATTTATTTCTAAAAATCGTAAAGAAATATCTTTAGTCGCTATTCGCGTGACTATAAGATATTCCTTTCGATTTGGCCGAGGTTAAAAGGACTTGACACCAACGCGAGGCTGCAACGGTCAGGCACCCTTTTAATTTCATTTTGCTGAACCAGTCTAAATAGAAATCGAACCTCACTCCTCATGCGCATGTCTCTGTGATTGCCATGGTTCTTGGTAAAGTAAGTTTTCTATTCATGCACTTTGCAATTTATTTATTTTTATATATCCCGGTCGGTCCATGATTAGTCTAGGTTAGTTGTGGATTTAATACCGTAATCGTTTTGGAAGAAATAGTTACTAAAAAAAAAAATTTTAGAATACTTACTTCCAATTCGTACCTTTATTTTTATAAGTACATTACAAATCACTGTTCTCCCATACGTTTTCTTGTCATTTTCAAAAGGGAGAAAATTTGTTATAAATATTTGTTTTGCGCTTTAATGAAACCACCGTGGCCTTCGGCCCAGTGGTATCCGGGATGAGCAAAACGGTCCGAGGCGACCGGGGTTCGAACCCCGGGGACGCCGTTTGTAATGTTAATATAGATAAAAACCTTTTTTGCTTCCCTTATTTTTTTGCAAATAAAGAAAATACGTGATAGACAGATGCAATACTAGACTCAGTCATGGACTGATCATTTATGAGATTTTATACTCATTCGTTGCCATTTTTTTTAACAGGTAATTACGAATTATACCAACCCGCCAAGTAAAAATGGCTGAAAAAGATATGACAACTCGTGTGGCAGACATGGAGACCGAAATAAAGCAAGTCTTCGCCTTTCTTCGACAACTCTCAAAACAAGTGGAACATCTGTCAGTCCGCTTAGACCAACTCACCATGACTCCGCTTTGCTATCCAAGACCAGGGATGATAATTCAAATGGAGCCCTCCAGTGTCAACCAAAAGGGTAAAGACGTCATAGCTGACAATGTCCACTAGTCCCCTGATCCTAAGGAATTGAGCACTCTATACCCAAAGTTCATGCAACATGAACAATACAAACCCAGTATCCCTCCATCACAAAAGCGAAACAACCGGAGACAGTTCACTCCCCTCCCAGGACCTCCGTCTCAGATGCTGGCAATACTCCGGAAGAAAGGGCTGCTCTCCACTGAACCAAAGCGACCTAATCCTGAGAGCTTTTCAAACTACAATCCGTCTAAAAAATGTGATTATCACATGGGCGAGGTGGGACATTCAACTGATGGGTGCTATACTCTTAAGCACCGAATTCAAAACCTGCTGGATACCAAGACTTTCTCATTCGAGACCAGTGAAGGGAATGGGCGCAAGCCCGCTTGAGTAGAACTCCTCTCATCCTTTTGCATGAATCCCTGGAAAAGGGGCTATCCTTGCATTTTGTTTTTTGTAGTCATTTCTGCTGGAAGAAATGTCTTTTTGAATTCACCCTCTTTTGAGGTTGTAAATCCGTGTATTGTAAATAAATAATGTTTTGAGGGCCTGAGGAAGTATCCCAAACCGGCCCGTTGATGATATCCAGCCACGAAAAGGAAAGTGTTCTGAGGCCCGGGCTTCCTCATGTTTCCTCGTTTCTAAGCTTTTGAAAATAAAACAAACGTTTTATCATTTTTCAAAAGGGCAAAAAAAGAATAGTGGTGGAAAAGCATGCATACTCATAGCCCTGTTTGTTTTTCTAACTCGCTCACTTCGTGTCTTAGAGCATACTCCTTTTTGATTTGTTATTACAAAGGGGACATTTGAAAATGACACAAACTGAAGAGCACATTAGACCCTGATGATGCTAGCGGACCAACTCATCTGATAGGGGCAGTCCGAGCGAAGATCATCCAATCTTCAAATGAAACATGGGGCAAATCTCACTACTACCAGTAGGTGATATCAACCCCAGAAAGTCAAAGAGAATGCTGACCATTCCTTGACCCCATGACGAGCGAAACATCATTTCGTACAAAAGTCGGGGGCAGATCAAGAAAAGATTACCCCTTTTGAAAGAAAAAGGTATGTCTTATTCCTAAACAAATTTTGGAAATGACATTCCATCCCTTTTCTTTTGCAGATAATGAACTGGGGAACATGCTAGACTCTGACGTGCTAGCGAGCCGGATAGAGCACCAATGTTGGAATCTCTCGAATGAAACATGCAAAGAAATGCTTAATTGGGAGAGCAGACTATGGGGCATGCAATCCCCCAGTCCATCAAAAAGGGTGTATTTCGTTCCTAAAGTTTATCCACTTTAGCATAGAAATGACACATTCTTTCCTTTTATGTAGGACAAATTTGAGTAAAGATCCTGTGCAAGCAGCTGGAAAAGACTTCGCACATGACAAAATGGCGTCAAGGCCGATCCTGACAATCATGAAAGTCTCGATGTTAGTCATGCCCACATCCGTCAAAGACCTTTAAAGCAGAAATTAGCTTTGCTGCGAAGTTCCCCATGCAAGCAATTGCACATGCCTGTGCAATCAGGAATCGGAGCATCCACGAGAAACTTCTCAACATGCTGGAATCGCATTGACACAGCGTGCGCTGACAGTAAAACCCTCTATTTAAAAGCACCCCTGATTATAGAGGATTTCATTCGAGCTTCGAGACCGAGAATATGGAGGAGCAGACTGAAACAGAGAAGGCTGAACAAAGTAAAGAGGAAAAAAGACTCTGCTAGCTTTGAAGGCAAAATGGAAGAAGGGTAATTTGTATCGTTCTCAATTTACCCTCAATCCTCTCATTTCTAACATAAGCTCCTGTTTTTGTTAGGAGGGAATTATCGACATCCGAGGAAACTCAAGGAGTTGTCAATTTAATTTCAAATAAAGGGAATCACGAAGGGTAATGTTGTATCGTTCCCAATTCCTATCCCTCAAAGAGCCGTTCATTAACACGGTCTTTCTTATTACCTTGCAGGTTTGCCCTACTGTTGCAGCATAGGTAAGTATTTCTTTCCCTTAAAACTTTAAGAGTTGAAAGAATCAAAAGAAAGATGAAACATGTTAAAGTAAATAAATGCTTAACCTTCCCCAAAGTGCATCGCATATCTTTTGGAAAGGAATTTTGCATGGTAATTTTACTTGTTTAATTCACCAATTCCCTGTGAAAATCTTGACAATTCAACGAATGGTGTCGAACTGCTCCGATGTATTGAATGAGATGTCTCAGGATGATGAGAGGCAATCCTTAGCCTAAACACATTCTCAAGTACCAAACCCTTGCAAGATGAGCGAAAAGGTTTCACTTCTACAAGGTAAAGAGATTTCTCACATAAGGTACGGTAGCCAAAATGACGAGAGGCAGTTCATTTCTCTGCCTCATGCACTACCATTAATCCTTTGCTTGACCATTTGAGCCCATACACTTGGAGGTTCTTTTTAAATCACCCATGTCAAGAACCACTCCACATCGGGGCAGCTTGAGGTAAATCAGCACCACATGGAGAATTCAAATTCAAAGGGAGCAAGAAGAGCGTCCCTCCCTTTTGGTCACCGCCCCTGTGGCTTCGACCTTGTCATTTTCACAGATCCAGTGGTCCTCGACAGAGTCCTCCAAGACAAGCACACCATCGATGGCAGGACAGTCGAGGCTAAGAGGGCTTTGTCAAGAGAGGAGCAGCAAACTAAAACCTGTCCAAAATGCCAATATCGTATTGATAACAGTGATGTTGTCACTGAGCAAGACAGGAAGGATGAGGAGTTTGTAATATCTAAAATTTTCTATGATCATCAGCTACAACAGCTCTCACAAGGTGAAAAAGATGAATATAAATTTTCTTGCTCTCACTTGCATTAATCTTTGAGTGTTATTATTGCAGGTGAACTCTCAAGATAATTTAAGTGCCCTAGGATGATGAAGAGCAGTTCTTCTTCTATCCCATACACTTATATCCCTTGCTAGCCCAATTGAGCTGGTGATTCCATTTCGTATGAACCCAGTTGGTGATCATCCCCTACACCGGGGCAAGACAAAAGTCACCACAGCTTGAGCATCAGGGTCCAAAGTACCGAATCAAGATGAAGTCTCCAAGAGCCTAATAACATTGTCTGCTCAAACTTGTTTAGGCTAGTCCTGACAACACCAAAAGAGCAGTAAAAAAAATGCTGAAAACTTGGGGCATGAAAAAGCAATGTGCCTAGTAAAAGCAAGGCCAATGCCCATGAATAAAAAAAAAACAACAAACAAAGAAAAAGAAAAAGGAGAAGAAGAAAAACGATGAAAAGACGACCCCAAAGGGTTAAACTTGAGTTCTTCTTCGATACAAATTCCTACTTTAGGAACTCTATCTTGACAAAGATCTGTCACATGATAGATGAAGACAAACCTATTCTTGAGAAAGCAATTGGGACAAAGATAGAATGGTATCCAGGAAAATGCTTGACGCAGAAGCCCCTCAAGAAAAAGTTGTCAAAGAAGCTAAAACACGGGATTACCCAGGGAGTTTTCCAAAAGAGTCCCGACGGTGGAGAAAAAGGCTGGTGACAACGCTAAGATGATCACCAATTTTCACCCTTACACACATTTTTGAGCCTAACGATCCTTTCGTTTCTCAACCTGTGAACTGAGCCCACGTTACATCCCTCATGAAGTCTCTTCTGATTAGGGCACTTGATTTAACGTGGAATTTCAAATGTTTATAAACAACGCTCGAGGAAGTGCGAGCAAGACTATTTCTATCTCGTTTTGCATGGTTCTTGACTTGTAAACCCGGAGATAATTGCAGAATATTTTCTTTCATGGCCTTGACTCGGACAGTCTCCTTCGTTAATCCATTGACCAAGCCTACATTACGACCCTGAAGAAGACCTCTCATATTGGCAGCGTCGTACCGCTTGCGAGAAAACTCAGACCCTTGCGGATGTGATAACGGACAGATTGAGTGTTTTCGATGTTCCCGCATTAATGGACGGGACAAATAGCCCTTTTCAATGAGAGCAAGTGGAAAGTCCTTTCTGACTGACGATCCATCGTTCAGCATCTCGAGAAGTCCACCTCCCAAGTGAAAATTGTCTTAATTGACCTTCGGTGGATGTTTGGTAATGCAAACATGGCAAAATCATCATGCATGAACTTTCAAATACACATTCTGGGATAGCCTAGCTTGTCTATCCTTGATGAATGCATGCATGTTTGCGCTAACCCTTTTTGACAGGTAAAATATCCTCAAAGACTCAAAGAACATATGACCTTTGGAGCGTCTCCAAAGATGTCACAAAAAATTTCTTCCGTTCCCCAAGTGGAATTGACACATCATGCTTTTGCAGCTCAGAGTTCTAATCCCCAGTGATAGAATACGAAAATTCGGGCGCTGGAGAAGCCCTCATTATCATTCCAAGAGAGATGCCCCGAAAAAGGTTGAGTATTCAGCAGATGATGCATCAAACCTCCGGGTAAGAAATCCCAGGTATTTCATCAGATTTCTTTTCAAACTACCCAGAAGGTAAATTGGGTGTTCCTTTGAAAAAGAAAAGCATCTTGACTAGCTGGTCAAGATATTTCATACGATATTCCAGAATAGCCTTAATTGTCTATTTCTCCAATGAATGCGTATGTGTGCACAAAGAAAAACTTGTCTGACAAGAGACACGCCCTTAAGAGGCAGGAACGTGCCCAGGTAAGTATACTTTACCCATGCCTGATTCCAAAAATCCATATACCTACGATTGTTATGGTACCCTCTGAACATCGGATTGACCCCGTTGTTCACCCTCTGAACATCGGATTGACCCCGTTGTTCACCCTCTGAACATCGGATTGACCCATTTGTTCACCCACTGAACATCGGATTGACCCCGTTGTTCACCCTCTGAACATCGGATTGACCCCGTTGTTCTCTAACTGAACATCGGATTGACCCCGTTGTTCACCCTCTGAACATCGGATTGACCCCGTTGTTCACCAACTGAACATCGGATTGACCCCGTTGTTCACCCTCTGAATATCGGATTGACCCCGTTGTTCACCAACTGAACATCGGATTGACCCCGTTGTTCACCCTCTGAACATCGGATTGACCCCGTTGTTCACCAATTGAACATTGGATTGACCCCTTTGTTCACCCTCTAAACATCGGATTGACCCCGTTGTTCATCCTCTGAACATCGGATTGACCCCTTTGTTCACCCTCTGAACATCGGATTGACCCCGTTGTTCACCCTCTGAACATCGGAGTGACCCCGTTGTTCACCAACTGAACATCGGATTGACCCCGTTGTTCACCCTCTGAATATCGGATTGACCCCGTTGTTCACCCTTTGAGCATGGGACTGACCCCCCTATTCACATCAAATCCTCGAGCGAAGACCCCCAGATGCTCATCGTTTGAGCCTTTTCAAGACCTGCTGGCGAGGACCCACCAGGTAACAAATCCTTGGGCGAGGACCCCCAGGTGCTCATCGTTTGAGCCTTTTCAAGACCTGCTGGCGAGGACCCACCAGGCAACAAATCCTCGGGCGAAGACCCCCAGGTGCTCATCGTTTGAGCCTTTTCAAGACCTGCTGGCGAGGACCTACCAGGCAAACCATCAAATCCTCGGGCGAGGACCCCCAGGTACTTTGTCAAAGCAATCCCCAGTCAAGGCGATCGAAGAAAGGTTCGGGTCCTAGACAAACAAAATCCAGTCAGTCAAGGCGACCGAAGAAAGGTTCGGGTCCTAGACAAACAAAATCCAGTCAGTCAAGGCGACCGAAGAAAGGTTCGGGTCCTAGACAGACGAAATCCAGTCAGTCAAGGCGACCGAAGAAAGGTTCAGGTCCTAGACAGACGAAATCCAGTCAGTCAAGGCGACCGAAGAAAGGTTCGGGTCCTAGACAAAAACAATCCCCGTCAAGGCGACCGAAGAAAGGTTCGGGTCCTAGACAAATCATTTTTCCGTCAAGGCGACCGAAGACAGGTTCGGGTCCTCGACACACAATATCAACCATCTGGAATTACTCTACCCTTCGGCAAGGTAAATAACCCCAGGTATGTTTTTATTTGCTTTAGCATGCATCATCCTATATCGCATCATAAAAATGGGACTCCGGTCTCGCCAAAAATAACATTCATTGAGTATGTATGGGCTAAATTGAGGTGTCATTTTATCTTTGAATGTAACCTCTGCGAGGTCAATCTCTGCGAGCTCACCTTCAAAGAGGGGCAGCTGTTGACACCTATTTTTAATTTGCCCAAAATTAATTGCACAAAATTTAGGAGTTAATTTTGTTTAGTTCCTAAAACAAAAATATTTCAATTTAAATATATTGCATATAGAAATTAGGCACATTTTGCATTAATAGCGTCTATAAGAGAAGATTAAAAAAAAAAATTCGAGTCGGGCCGGGTCGGAGCTGGGCCGATCCGGCCCATTTCTTTTTTTCCTTTTCCCCCCGGGCCTGGCCCCTTTTTCTTTTCTTTTTTTTTTCCCTTCGCGCGGGCTTGGCCCGCTTTCCTTTTCTTTTCTTCTTTTCCCCCCCTCCGCATGTTGGGCCTGGCCCGCCCACCCTTCTTCCTTCCTTCCTTCCCCGCGCGGTCGCTCTCTCCTCCTCCCTGTTCTCCCCGTGCGCGACCGGGCGTGACGCACGGCGGCGCCGCTCCTCATCGTCGTCATCCGGTCGGAGGAGGCCCGAGGCGAGCACGCCACGTGGACCGGCCATTAAGGCCGGCCCCGTCTTCCCATTTCCCAGCTCTAACTCCTCTCGCCCCGTCTTCGCACCTCTCTCGCACCGGCCCCCCCTCTGCTCTGCTCTACACCGGCCTGCTATGACCGCGAAAGTCGCGAGGCAGGTAGGCCGGTGCAGGCGGTCGTCATTGCAGACGTAACGAAGCCTGGGGACGCCGTTGTTCGCCTATAAAATCGAGAGAGAGAGAGAGAGAGAGAGCCAGGGTCGGCCGTTTTGAGATATAGAGAGAAGCCGGGAGAGAAAGAGGGAGACGGAGCGAAACAGAAGAAACTGAGAGCTCTTCCGGCGGCCACCGCGCCTCAGCCATCCATCCCCGTCGCCGAGTCGACGGCGGCGACACAGAGAGAGAGAGAGAGTCCCGGTCGGCCATTTTCATTGAGAAACAGAGGAGAGAGAGACTAAGAGAGACAAGAGAGAGAATAGAGAGAGAGAGGGAGCAAACCGAGGCCACGCCGGAGCAGGAAGGACAACCAGCAGCATCGCTGTCGCCTGAGAATAGCCGAAAGCCGCCCGACGAGCCGTCACCGGTGAGCTTCCCGGCCGAGACTCCCCTGTCCGCTCGTTTTTTTGACACGGTCGGGCCGGGATTCACGCCGGCCGTGTCGCGTGATTCCCGGTCCATGCCGTCGCCGGCCCAGGTTCCTAGTCTCAGTTGAGAACCAGCCGTAGCCGCCGGAGCCGACCGGTTCGTCGGAGGAGGGCAAAACACCTCAGTTTTTGGCACACGCGTCAACTGTTTGACGAAATGCCTCAGTGAGGCTGGTTTCGTTTTGGTCGCCGGCCGGCGAACAGGTGGCCGGACGGTGAGTCCAGGTAAGTGGTGAAGCTTGGCGTTCAACCAGGAAGCAGGTTTGGGGGCGGTACCGGTCTGGGTCGGCCGGCGGACAGCCATTTTTGGCTCCGCCGGCGCCTCCCCGCGGGTCTGTATGTTCGGGTCGGATCCGACCCGAATCAACCGATCCGACCCGGGTCAACGCCCGGGTCGGATCCGTTGACTCGGGTCGGTTCCGACCGACCCGATCCGGATTGACCGATCCGACCCGGGTCAACGCCCGGGTCGGATCCGTTGACCCGGGTCGATTTGACCCGGGTCGGTTCCGACCCGACCCGGATCCGCAACCCGACCCGATTTAATATTATATTAATATTTTTATTTTATTTTATTTTTTAAAAAAAATATTTTAAAAAAATTAATTTTTTTCTTCTTATGTATTATTATTATTATTTTTTCTTTTTTTTTCGAAAAAAAAATTAATTAAAAAAAATCTTTTTTTTTATTATGTTATATCTAAATGTTTAATTTATTGTAGTATTATTGTGCATATTTTTGTCTTGTTTAAATTAGACAAGTCTGAGATTGCGCGGTAATATTTTGCATGTTATTTTTATTATCGTTGTATTATTATGCATGTTTTTAATACAATCGCATGAGTTGTGTTTTGAATGTCATCTGACTTAGTTAAGGTTAGAACCTTAGGCTGCATGAATTGTTGTGTTCCTGACTGCTAATTGTTTCTGATTATGCACTCGCTTGATCACCTCACATGTTAGGAGAAAGGTCCTAAAATCAATCCAAATTGCCTGACAAATGTTTTCAGAAATGAACAGGGTAAAATGGTACCGAAAGGGCATTAGTTATCCAACTAGTGTAACCAAGTCCCCGAATTCAGTTAATCTCTGGTTCGCAGGAATAGGGTGATTCTCCCATCACCCTATTTGGGTTTCTAATCGACCCACCCCAAATCGATTAGTGGCGACTCCTCGATATAAACCATTTGCATGTTAAAAACTTAAACCCTAAGTCGCGATATGGTATGGGCTTGGGAGAGCCCGAGTTAAGTCCCGAACCTAGACTTAGCACGTACCAGGCGAGCCCCCCTTCTTTTTGCATGTTCAATAAAAAAGGCCTCGGGAGTTCGGTCACGACAGCTATAGTTCTTTTAAAAAGCTTAATTTTTTGTTTTTTTTATCAAAATTCAATTCTTCATGAGTAAGAATAGCTATATTTTATTGAAAAACCTAGTTTTCCTTTTTTTTTTCTTTTGACGCAAAATTGAAACATATTTCAATTTAAAAAAATGGCCAGTAGAAGGCTAGATCTTTCTTCCTTGCATTATAAGTTATAGCTCACATAGTGGGTCGCTAAGCACAATTAAATACTCTGCTAACCAAATTCTTTGCTAGAGATGAAAGCAACGTTGCTCTAGCAGGGGAAAATGCTCTTGCAAAAGAGATGGACAAATTGGTCCTTGAAAGGCTTGATTCTGTTGAAAGAGATAGTAATTCAAATAGGCCTCAAAGAGTAACGAGTCAAGCCCCTAAAGCCCAAAAGATATGGCAGGAAAAGGCTGCACCATTTGTCCTTGATCTTGCGAATAGAGTGGTCAACCTAATGGTAATTATACCAAATCGTTCAACCCAAGTTGTAGGACAATATTTAGCACCGGCTGAGGAAGCTTAAATACGTTCGGAAAGCTCAGTATTTGTTTTGAAGATAAAAAAGCATTATGCATGAACTAACATGTCTGTTTGAGTATGCAGACGAAATATGCAAGCGGGGAAGTACGAGATGAGGAAAAAATGTACTAAATGTACTTGCATAACTGACTCCAAGTGAGGAGTGTTAATTTAAGAATTAGAAAGGAGTAAAGTAGGGGCAATTTAGAAGCACAGAAAAATCTCCAGTTAGGTGACCGGCGTGTTTATGAAAACGGAAACTTGGTGGATTGGTCCCGTGGCCTGATTAAGTTCAGGCCTTTTTGTATGAGCAAATGATTCTGACTCGCAGCACTTTACGCACTACTGGTAGGATATGAACAAATAACCTCCACATCCTGATTCGAAAATCCCCTAATGCCTCAATCAATTGCGCCAACTAGTTCCTTCACGATATCATAAATTAAATTATATAACAAATGTCAGTTCATATCACAAACTGTCACAATCTAGTGCATATATACCATCTCAGTCATCCTCAGATCATTAAATACAGACGGGATAATATTACTGAATCATATTATATTGTATCCCAACAAAGAAACTCACATCACATAGGTTTAAGGAGTATTAGCAATGACAAACATGTCCTTCGAAATCGTGGTAACGGAAGGCAATGATGGTCTAGAGAAATCACAGACGTGAGGAAATTCGGACACTTTTGACAGTTTTGGTTTCGGTATTGTTGGTAATTCGGGGCTTTGGTAGTTCACGAAGTAGCGGCAATTCGACTTTCGACAGTGATGGCAATTCCAACTTTGGCAGGCTCGGAATATTAGGAAGTTGAGGCAATCCAGACTTAGGCAGTTCGGGCACTTCGGGCAACGTTGCCTCTGAAAGTCGGTAATGCATGGAAAGGATTTTCATAAAAAAGAAAAATATATATTTGATGTCCACGCGCGCAAATAACGCAAAACATAATGCTGAACGAAATTCATGAAATGATGTATAGAACTTATTAGCTGATCTAGAAATACTCAAATACAAAAAGGAAATCATTAAAGTGGAAAGAGCTAAGCCTTGTCCAAAGGAGAGGAGTCATTGAACAAAAGAGTCATGAGATGACCGTAATGAGACTCGCGAATTGTCACTGCGCCTAAAGCTTCTTCTTGAGCTCCAACATGAAGTCATAGACCTTGTGCTGGTCGGGCAACGACTTGGCCACGCTCTCCCTCTACATGCAACGCTCGGCCCATCCCACCAACTTGGGGCACTCCTCCTCGGTGCTAAAGTCGGCCGATGTCTCGAAAGCATAGAACTAGCTATAGAACGGTTTTAGCGACACATCCACGTACCCAAACCTCTCACCTCCAAAGTAAGCCTCGTCACCGAGCTCTCCCTCCAGCACCTTCAAGTACTCGATGTACTCCTTCTTCGCTGCCTCCTGGGCCTCCCCCGTTGACGTCCACACCGCTCGCACCACTGTCCTCTACACCATCGTTTTATGTTTTGACATTAAGCACACTTAATAAGGAAATGTTTGAAAGATTGGGCGTCATCGTCTTACCTTCTTGTTCACGTGGTCAGCCCAGAACTTGGCCAGCGCCCGCTCATGAGGATCGGAAGGCAAGAGAGGGGACTCACGACCCCAGGTCTCGTCGATGTACTGGATGATGACGAGGGACTCGCAAACCGGCTTGCTGTTGTGGCTGAGGAGAAGGATTTTCTTGTGGACCGGGTTCATCTCCAAGAGCAGGGGGCTCTTGTTGCTCAGAACATCCTCCTCCCTCAGATCAAAGTCCACGCCCTTCTCTCTCAGGGCAATCTTGGCCCTCATCCCGAGCGGGCTCGGCCAGAAGTCCAACAATATCACTTCCTCCGCCATTGAAGCTATGGTAATCTGAACTCAAGAATGCTTTGTTTTATGTGGTGAAATGAGGTTAAAAGCAGGAGCCACTTTTATAGAGCAAAAGAGAAGATGGATGAGGCTTTTCATTCGCTGCAGTGCTCGGGGACTAGGAGAGAGGCTGCTTAAAGCTGTCACTGCTCGCGTCACTGTCAGCTCCAAATCTAGTCTCCATGCCCGGCCCGGCCGATTAGCTAATGGCTTAGGTTGTAACATGAACGAGAAATACATATCTTATTATTAGTTCGACTGGCAGTTGCTTCCTTCTTTCTAGTGCTTCCAGTTCTTCCCTACTGCATTATGTTCCATTTCTCATTATTCCTGAACTTAGACGGAATCATCTCGTTCTTGACTTTAAGCCAAGCTTTCATCTGTAAATAAACCGTAGTTTAAAGGCGCGAAAGTAAACAATTGTACATAATTATGGAATATAATATTATTTCTTGCTGATGAAGAAAAGAACAATCATATTTCTGTTGCCCGACTAGTGGTAATCGACGTGGCATTGTAGGAGTCTTTGGTCATGGTGATCTTTTTAAATTAGGGTTTTTGATTATTTGGAAGGCTAATGTCACGTAAAAACCCCACCTTTTATCTCATTTTTCCAATTTATCCCATGTTTCACGGTTGGCATAACAATACCCAACCTTTTTGTTTTCACTTCAAAAAATACCTTGCAGTGAAGCTCCTTTTCAAATCTCAAACATCTTTTTAAGTATTTACAGAATTTCCATTAAGGCCATAGTTCTTGAAAAAGCTTAACCTTTCGTTTGTTTATAAAAATCCAAAAAAATATATATTCTTAATAAGTAAGGATAGTTATATTTTATTGAGAAAACCTAGTTTTCCATTTTTTTCTTTTCACGCAAGATTGAAAAAATATTAAAAAAAAATTTAATAAAGGCCGGTAGAAGGCTAGATCTTTCTTCCTTACGTTATAACTCACATAGTGGGTTCAATACTCTGTTAACGAAATTCTTTGCTAGGGATGAAAGCAACGTTGCGACAGTAGGGGAAAATGCTCTTGCAAAAGAGATGGACATATTGTAAATGAAAGGCTTGATTCTGTCGTGAGAGGAAAGTAATTCAAATAGACCTAAAAAAGTTAGGAGTCAAGCTCCTAAAGCCAACTACTGGAATTTACCCTAATGGCCACCCTTCTTATTTGGGAAAGGAAAGGTGGGGAGTTCGATTCCTCACCTTCTCAGGAGGGGGTTAGAAGTGGAAATGTTTAGTATCGGATGTAGGTTTCGACTCCTGGCAAAAGTTTGAGAGTGAGTTGAGAGTTAGAATGAGAAAAATAAAAAGCCCCTAAAGCCAAAAAGTTATGGCAAGAAATGGCTGCACCATTTGTCCTTGATCTTGCGAAAAAAGTGGTTAACCTTAATGGCAATTACACCAAATCGTTACACCCAAGTTGTAGGACAATCCTTAGCACTGGCTGAGGAAGCATAAATACGTTTGGAAAACTCACTACTTATTTGAAGATAACAAAGCATTTTGCATGAAGTGGTATGTGTATATGCATGAGCAAACGAAATATCCAAGTGGTGAAGTACGCGATAAGGAAAGCGTGTACTAAATGTGCGCGCATAACAATCTGAGTGAGGAGTGCTAGTTCAAGACTTCGGGGCTCGCCCTCGCCCAGGCAGGGCCCGCCAAATCTGGCGAGGCCGCCATGGCTTGGGTGAGGACCAGCCTCGCCAGATCTAGCGAGGGGAGCCCTCGCTGGGGAACGCCCTCGCCCAGGCGAGAGTTGGCCGAGCCTTGCCTATGGCGGGTGACGGCGGCGTCCGAGTGATGGCGGCCTCGCCCAGGTGAGGCCTCAGCCATGGCCGGTCGCCAGTGTCCGGTCACCGGCTAAAGGTAGAACAAAGGGAAAGAAAAAAGGAAAAGAAGGAAAAAAATAATAAAAATCAGAAAAAATAATATTAAATCGAAAAAATATTAAAATATTATTAAAAATTATTTATGTCATCGCCGGCGGTATCATGTAGGCCAGCCAGCATCCACGTTAGCAGTATCCAGCCAAAATTAGCAGGAAGAACTGAATTGACACAAAGACAAAATATTTAGGACTAAATTGGCATCAACACAAAAGGTTTAGAACTTTTCTAATATTTTTCCCTACAAACCTGTGATAGTTTGCCATTGTGGAATTGACGCGCAAATTGAAAAGCTTTGATGAAGATGGTGAAGAAGCTGTGAATTTCCTGGAAAGGGTCGTGGCGTGTTTGGGGAATGGCTTGATTAAGAGGGGGGCGTGGAGATTGGGGAGATTGCATGTATTGTTTGGTAGGAAAATTAGCGAAGTGAAGTTCAACTTCTTGTCCAATTTCATTTTCATGTGTTCAACAAGATTTGAGCAAATTAATAATTCCAAAGGATCTAGCCAACTCTAGGCTTTTTAAGTTTGTCATGTAATCATCAGCTGTATCGTTTTAATTTAGAAGTATGTGTTATCTTCACTTTTATCCCTCTCATGTGACAAAATAGATTCGTAACCCAACTTAATCTTTGACTTACATCGGTTGGACCCAGTTGAAGCGGGTCGTCTAAACTTTTCACCAGATAGTTCGAAAAGCAAAACCCAACTAAATATGGTTCTTAAGAATTCAGAATAAATCCATTTTAGTCAAAGTAGAAATACATCGGCAATCAAAAGGACAAGGAAGGACATCTTGAGTTTTAATGGGTTTGGATCTAACCCATTTTAATCAAATGAAAAAAAATGTTAGTAATTAAACCTATTGTCCATGCTATCGCCAGCCATACCACTTAGGAAGGTCGGCATTTACATTAGAAATTTCTGACTAAAATTGGCCGGGTGGACTCAATTCGCAAAATGCGAAAATGTTTAGGACTGAATTAGTAAAAGTGTAATAGGTTTGGAACTTTTTGGATAATTTTCCTAAAGAACAAGCAAGAGGACTGAATGCCAAAAGCAGAGAGCAGCTCGTGAGCTTCTTCGATGCCAAACACCACTCAACTCAAAGGAGTAACCATCTTCAACCAGCAAAACGTTCTTCTACAACATCTAAATGGCAGCTTACCCAATTTGATCATTTCTTGCCCTATAGTTTATTCACCATTTGGAAGGTCGTTCCAAATTTCGACAGTTTCTCCATCGACTTATACTTGTTTTCCTTCCACAGTTGCAAGGTCCGATCCCCACGAAAGCAAGTGTAAACAATGCCATCGTTTGAGCCCCTCACTTGGATTTGGGCTCGCGTCTTATTCAGTCAATAAGGTAAGTAAGCCATTACATGGGAGTAGCCTTCAATCACTTTATTAATGTCGAAAAAACCTTACAAGGAGCTTTCCAAACATTGCCTCGCCCCTAGAGTGCAACGAGAATAGGTCGATAAGAGCAATCCTCACTCGACAGCTCAAAGCTGACCAATACAAAACCATGCGATCCGTCCTCGTGTACGGTACCCCACTGGCTTCCTCGTACCCTTTACTTACTACTCCCTCGTTCACTGGCTTCTATTATATTTGACTACCTCACTTCAGTGTCCCCTTAACTGGCTAGCTACCGTGAAGCACCTCATGGCCACACTCAATCCGATCTCCTCTCTCCTCCTCCTCCTCCTCCTCCTCCTCCTCCTCTCCTCAGCCATCCCGACGCTCGCCTCTGGCTTCGCGACCACCCTCGACCCGAGCCTCATGGGCCTTGACCTCGGGAAGGAGAAGCTCAGCCACTTCCGCTTCTACTGGCACGACGTCATGAGCGGCCCCCACCCCAGCTCCGTCACCGTCGTGCCCCCGCCGTCCAATGCCTTGGCCACCTTCTTCGGTCTCGTCAACATGATCGACAACCCCCTGACCCTCCGCCCCGACCCGGGGTCCAAGCTCGTCGGCCGCGCCCAGGGCCTGTACTCGTCGGCGTCGCAGGAGGAGGTGGGCCTGCTGATGATCATGAACTTCGCCTTCGTGGCGGGGAAGTACAATGGCAGCGGCATCACCGTGCTGGGGCGGAACCCGGTGCTCCAGAAGGTGCGGGAGATGCCGGTGATCAACGGCTGCGGGCTGTTTCGGTTCGCCCGCGGGTATGCCCGGGCGACCACCCACACGTTCGACCGGAAGACCGGCGACGCCGTCGTCGAGTACAACGTCTACGTGTTGCACTATTGACGTTCGGTGACGTGAATGATGATCGGGTTGTTTACTGTTTGGGCCTTTTCTTGTTCCTTTTCGCTTTCTCTTTTCACTGTTACCACCTTTTCTCTTTTAAATTTCTAGGATTCTAGTGATGGCAATCATAGAGTCTACGTGTTGCGCTATTGACGTTCGGTGACATGAATGATGATCGGGTATTTTAGCGTATGAATGATAATATTTCTCTTTCCCGATTCTATTTCTAGCTAAAAATTAAAAAATTTATTTCTCTTTTTTTGACGAATTTCTAAACAAAAAGTAGCATTTGATAATGATACAAAATTTCTATTCTCGAAATATAAATTCGTTTAATAACGACGTAAAATTTCTATTCCACCGACTGCGGCGGACAGCCGGCGAGCGGTGGTGGCGATGGGCGCCGGTGGATGGGCGGCGAACAGGTGGCGAGTGGCGGTGGCAACGGGCGATGGTGGATGGCCGGCGGACGGCTAGCGAGTGGCGGTGGCGACGGGCGACAACGAATGGCCGGTGAGTGGCAAGTGGCTAACAAGCAATGGTGGGGGGCAACGGGCAGCGGCGGCAGACAGCCGGCTAGCAGTAGGCGACAGCAGACGATCGGCAAAAGGCGACGGCCGCCGACTACCGGCTGACGAGCGGCGGTAGGCAACGGCGGTGGACAGCCGGCCAGCAAGCGGCGACGAGCGATGGCGGCGGACGGCTGGCCGATGAGCGGCGGCGGGTGGTAGCGAGTGGGCGGCGGTGAGCGGCAAGGGTAAGCAATAAAATAGAGTTGTTATTTCTATTTCAAATCTATTTATGAACCAAATTTATCTTAGAAATAAAAAAAATGAAATTATTTTATCAAACGGATTTATGTTCTAAACCTGTTTTTGAAAATAAAAAAATAAAAAAATAGGAAAACACAATAATTATCATTCGCGCCCTTACTTTATGGGCCTTTTCTTGTTCCTTTTCACTCTCTTTTCACTGTTACCACCTTTTCTCTTTTAAATTTCTAGGATTCTAGTGATGGCAATCATAGAGGCCACTCTTGATTTCCGGGTTTGCTTATGGTCTAAGCAAAATGGGGTTGGTAGGTGAGAAGTATTAGCCTATTTACTTCTTTAATAATTGTCGAGTATCCGATCCTAATCCGGAAACATCGATCATGCCATATTTTGAATAAGACTCTATTCACAGGTACGAGTGATCTCAATATTACTTTCGAAAAAAGACGGTATGATCGCACGACACACTTTACCACCTTCTGTTTGAACATTAACCCTCACATGGGAGCGGAGCAAGTTGAACCCGTGATATTACAAAGCCGAGCCCAAAATTAGTCAGTGCTCTTTTTGCCATCTCCTACTTAGAACTTCGTTAAAAAGGGTCTTCTGGCACTAATTAGGAAACTAAACAAAGAAAATCTGTAAATTTTCAATACACTAGCTATTTTCATGGTGTGCAAAATCAATGCTTTGAAAGCCTCGAGGGCATTTGTACACAAGACCACTTCTTTATTGTCTCATGGTAAATCCTAGAAAAAGTTGGTTCAACTAGAATGTGGAATTTTTGTTTGGAGTTATAAATTGGCCCTTGACAGAGTATATTGTCTCAACAAAATAATCGCATCTACTTGAGCATTCTCTTTTATAACTAATAATGTTCTTAAGTACCCAAAGCTGATTTACAGAACAAGGAATTGACTTGTGTGTGAATTAGGCAAACAATTTAGAAACACCCATTTAAGATTTGGCTCGCACCTTACCTGATTAATGAGGTCCGTAAGTTACTCTAGTGGACTCTTAAGTTTACTTATTTAGAAGTGAACTATCTTATCAGAAAAATAAAATCAAAAATAAAGAGAATGTGTGTGTTGAAGAATGACTGAGATGTAATCGATCTTCATAAAGGAAACAGCTACCTATATTTCCTCCCGAAGCATTTGGTGTGCGTAGCAGTCTGATTTGAAAGTCTCAATTTTGCATACTCAAAAGATGAAGGAGAAAATCGCAGACCACTCGAATCATGTCATAGGATTTACATGCACTTTCATTCACTGTTGTTTTGATAATTGGCAACTTTGTATATGGAATTTGCCTAGATTGTTTTTTCGTATTCTAGTTAGTTGTGTTCGGAGCTCTTTGACTACCAAACTAATCCCGTCCCACCCACCGGAATTGCGCCGGGATTATTAGAGACAAACAATTTATATTCCTGAAGATATCCCCAAAGAATACGCAAGTGTAGTGCTTTGACCCAAACCTTGGGGGGGAAATTGAGTTTGCCATTGGGCATCATTGGTATGAAGTTACCCCCATACTTTACTGCAAGACTAGTCAGTACAAAGAAAGAAAAGCAGTACATCGAATCAAAATTGAATACCAAACAAATACCAACTTTGGATAGAATCATTCAAATCAACTTGATTAGACATTTTGAGATATCAATATAAATTAATGTGCCGATTAAGAGTTAATATTGTCGGCCCAGCAACCAGTATCTTGCTAGATCTAGATCCGTTTAGAATTGTTTCCCATCCATATGATGAGGTGAGGCAAGTAAGAAGGGAAAAGAGAAGGACGGTGGAGATCACCAAACTACTTTGTCAAAGAAAATGATCTGCAAATGACATTGTGACAGTACACTCATGCAGTCATCTGCATTTATTTTGAAGTATGCGGAGCTTTGCCATCACTCCCAGTAACATATACAAAATGTCCATGTCTGTTCTCTACCGAAAAAAACAGGGAGAAACATAAACTCCTTAAGTACTTGGTTGGCTGTAGATCATGAAAAGACCTAAAACCAATAAATAAACGTTCTCTCGACTTGAAACCGAAAGCATTTTACCATTTAAAGTCGAAACGTTTTAATTTGTTCCTAGTACTGGAGCATGCAAAACAAGCACCACCGGAGATGCGCGAAATACTTAATAACGGCATAGAGATTGGAATGTATTCAACCTGGAAAGAATCAAAAGCGCTGCAGGATTACTCCTTGGTCAAAACACATCGTCTATTTATCTCTCATGTTCCCAGTGGCATCCACTATATCGAAAAAAAGCTGCAGACGAAAGAAAAGGCAGCATTACCATGAAAATCTTCGACTGTTTAAACATGACTGGTAGTTGCAAATTACATTATAAGATACCAAAATGCTACGATATTATGGTTCTTCAGTTGCTTCTGCATCTTGTTATCACTATAGAATAAAAACCATTGTGAACTGGACTACAATATTAGATTGGTCTTCATTGATGGATTAATTAACATGTAGAAGCCAGACTTGTAGGTGGATCATCTCATCAAAAGGTACCATCGAAATAGGATCCACACAAGGGACTTTGAATAGAATTGGTTTCTCACGTACTCCCTTTGTAAAAAAGATCAATACACCAAGCACTGCACATATATTTATTGGATTTGTTGCTAAAAAATCAGTATTAAATCCGAAACTCCTGTCCGTATGGAGCAGAAAAACTAAAAGATGATTTTAAACAGGAAGTAATAAGCGTGAGACAGGAGAAAATTAAACTCACAGTAAGCTAGTTTCCATATCCTCCCACGTTGACCTCTACCCTTGATTCCTCATGCTTGGAGCTGTCGTCAGTGTCAGCATATCTCGAGCTTCCATTAGACCCTCCATAAGATTCCACGACTTCAGAAATCTCAGCTGTCAGCTCTTCATGCTTCTTTCTAAGTTCGGGAGAATTCATTGCCTCGAAAAGCCTCTGCTTTATCTGCTGCTGCAGAGCATCGATCTTATTTTTTGACGACAAATCGGGCGTTTTTCCTGCTTTTACAATCTCCATCTTCAGCATCTCCATCATATTCTTTAGGTCAGATGAGTTGACCACTTCTTCGATTTTGCTATTTATTTCTTTATTTAGATTCCCCATTTTAGCACTAACTTCCGAGACTGAAGTTTGCGAACTAGTATCAATGCTGGCAGGTTTAATGGCCTCAACGTGCAGTCCGAAAGATTCAATGACACTGGCCATTTCCATGTCTATCTCTTTCTTCAAATTGACAATTTTCTCCATCAGGCCTTCATCTACATCCTCAGGAGCAGTTGCCCCAGATTCTTCAATTTCTGCATTCAGAGCTTCAACCTTCTCCTTCAGATCAGGACGTTCTAATACCTCTTTCAGTTTCCTATTGAGTTCTTCCTTCTGTGAAGCAACCCTTTCAGCACTCTTCACTTTAGACAACTCATTCAACATGTCAAGCTTACTCTTGAGGCTCTCGTAATTGGGAGCTCCTGACAAGCCTTGGTTGAACTCCTTCTTTAGCTTATCAATTTTATCCATTAAAATAGGATGCAAGGGTTGCTCCTGCTGCTTAGCTTTCACAAATTCTTCTCGTATCGTTGACATTCTTTCATCCAAGCCCATGGCCTTAATTGCCTCGGAGTACTCATGATCCACTTCCTTTTTGAGTTTTTCTATTAATTCATCCAAACCACTATCAGAAACTTCAGTGGATGATTCCTTAGCATTTACTATCTTCTGTTTCAGCTTTTCAACTTCACTCTCCAGTTCTGCTTCAGAAATCATTCCAAGTAGAGGTTCTTCTTTTATCTTCATGTTGACCTTCCTCTTGGGATCCACAGGGATTCCTTCTTGAAATCCACCAATTTTTCGGAACTTAACCGTGCGATGCTTCAGGAGTTCTTGTGTGTCCATTTTCTTAAGCTCCTGAAAAGATCAAGGACTCTGTCAGTAATGGTTCAGAATTCTATGGTGAAAACAAACTAAGTAATACTGACATTCATTGCTTCAACAACTGCAGCTTTTATCTGTTGGGAGGTCCAAGAGGGATCTGCATGGGCACCTCCAAGTGGCTCCTGTTGAACCATATACAAGAATGAAATCCAAATGGTCACAACATGCAACTAAAAATGCCAAGTTCGTAAAGTTACTGTCAAGATTTTACGATCGCAACAGCGCATAAAGAGAGCCAAAAACCTACATGATTACTCAAATAGCTTACATAATTGTCTCTAGGGAATATCACGTATGTCTTGATAGTCACTTCACTCGGGTGAGATTAATCTCACACAACTGATCCCAAGTGCGGATAAAGGAGTAAGGGAGGGGTGGTCTAGTCGACAGCTGGCACGTGTTTTCCTACCAAGTGTAAGTTCAACAAGAACAGAGCTCGAATGGTTTTACACCTTGACGCGATTTAAAGACCAAGAAGTCCACGATAGGGAGTGCTTTCCATCTATTGGGTCTATTTTGCAAAAGGATGGACAAAATGAATTGACATGTCACCCGTAAAGCACAAACAGGATGGTTCAGAGAAGAAGGTATTTTGTGCAAATGCCAAATGTCACTCAAGGGACAATTCTGTTGGACGGCAATAATTTATGGCACTGAATGTCCGGCAGTCAAACACCAACATCTGCACTCAATGAGTTTAGCAGAGATAAGAATGCTCCATTGGATGTGCAAACACACAAGAAAAGGCAGTACAAATTAATCTATCCGAGGAAAGTGGGTGTGGCTCCAGTCGAGAACAAGACGAGAAAAACTCATTTGAGATGGTTTGGACTTGTCAAGCAAAGGCCTTCAAATGCTCAACTAGGAAAAGCAATTGAGGGATGGAGACTTGGCTTAATAGAGGCACAGCACATAAAAAAAGTGAACGAAGCACTCAGAGCTTTCAGAAGACATGACACAGAATTAGATGCAATGGTAAAAGGGTTTATCTATCCAATCCCAATCAATGGGGTAAGGCTTCGTTTTTCCTTTTTTTTTTGTTGTATCTATCTTTTATTATATCTATCTCAATACTCGTGGTCCATATGAGATTATAGCAACTATTCTCCCTGCTACAGAATTATTTAAAGCATAGCTCATAATACCTAAAACACACTGGTATGACACACAAAAGCAGAGAGACGTGAAAAACTTACCGGGATGATCCCATCACAAATTTGTAACTTGCATAACTCTGTGGCTGTAATTTTCAGTTTTTCAGCTGCCTGCGAGGATAAGGGAGATTTAAGTGTCAACTAATAAAAAAATCTGCTCACAGAAAACTTAAGAATCAGAATTGTCATAATTGTTCTCACCTTTGGAGAAGCTTTTGCAGTCTTCCACAATATTGCAGCACAAGCTTCAGGACTAAAAATGAAAGCAGAGATAAAGATAAAAATCAGTAAACGCAAGGACTGGAAATAATCACACAACAAACAAGGCATGGCAAAGTCAATTTAACAAAATCAACTTGATAAGCTTCAATAGGAATGTGGTTACACTTATGAGGTACTACTCTCGCTAATTGTAGTTGCCTACTCTCGCGTTGGCCATCTACATGAGCTTTCTGATCAGATACCAATGAGGAAAACAAAATAAATGGTGCATACCTCAGCTGAGTGTGGTTACCTAATCTCATTATTTTGTGGGTTTTGAATTTGATGACCATAAACAATTAAGATTACAACTTGACCCTAAAATTTGGAAAGTGGAAATTACTAGAGAGGAGGCCCATCAATTGCTTGGTCCCCTATATGAGAATGATGTTTCAAAGAAAGTTGATGATAAAACAATTATGCAACATTTTAAAAATATGAAAACATGTATCGAACCATGAAAGAGGAAATAATTTTGTTTCTAACAATTTATGAAAAAAAAATACTAATTTTACTACTAATACTACCAAGATGCACCGGTGTAAGAATGTATTTGTTCTATCATTCCCAAATATTGGTGTCGACATGAATTTTTTTGCAAGAGCAATAATATGTAGAAAATAATAACAAAATAAATATTTAGACCAATCAAAAATACTCCACTAGAGTTTACGTGGAATTGCGTTTAACACGGATTTGAACCCCATAATGTAGATATATTCTCCGATTAACAGAAATCACCACATGGCTCAACCTTGTGCGAGCTTTACCCACTTTTATGTATAGGATGTTGTTAATTAAGGAAAGTCTGTCATTTCAATGCACTCTCTATCTCATGTTATGTGTAATCAGTGCATTGAAAATGAAAATATTTCTTTAATGAGTATGGTCAACAAGTGCCTTATGGGTCTCATTATGGTTAGTCATGGTGTTGCCATTGTACTTTGTTTACAGTATTTTCACATAGAAGTGTGATACAAGCACTACAGAAAATGTGCGAAAACTTAATTCCATTCTTACTTACTGCCCCCTACAGACAAAATATTCAAGCTCCAAACATATGATGATTTAAGACAAGAGACACCACATATACCATATCTAGCACATATTCTACAAAAAATGCACATGATATTGTGAAAACTTGGATGAAAGCAACTTCTTATATCAAAGTTTAAGCAGTAAGAAATAGATCTGAGAAAATTTGACTTAAGCACAACCTTTGATTTCTTAACCACCAATAAGACAAAGGAGGAAGAGGACATCCGACAAAGTAATTTGACACAATTGAAATGGAAGTGACGGCACTTAAATTACCTGGCGACATAGAAGACAGAATTTTCAAGCATTAACAATTTATTTGCACAGCCAATAGCAAGAGCGCCGCCGGAACCACCTTCCCCAATAACAATCGAAACAATGGGTACTTTCAGACCAAACATGGTCCTCAAATTGTGAGCAATTGCTTCACCCTAGAAATATATAAAGCAAATACATCATTGCAAAGATCAGGAAGTGCATAATGCAAATTGCAGCTAACATTAGGTGTTTTGCTTACTTGGCCAAGTTCCTCAGATTTCAGGTCTGCAAAGGCCCCAGGTGTATCAATAAAAGTGATGATTGGGAAGCCATGGTGGTCAGCATAATACATCATTCGTAGAGCCTTCCTGTAACTGAATTACAAAATGAACTAAAACTTAGGCAGTTGCTGAACTTTTGTTAACGGCACCATTCATATGCGAAATCGATAGTTGGTGTTTTGAAGATATTATTTATAATATTGTGCATACCCATGGGGAGTTGGCATCCCAAAGTTGCGCTGAATGTTCTCCTTTGTGTTTCGTCCCTTCTGGTGGCCCATGAACATGTATCTCTCACCGTCAATAGTTCCAATCCCAGTGACAATAGCGGGATCATCATAACCAGCCCTATCTCCGTGAAGCTCCACAAACTAGTGGACAACATGATGCAGAAGGCATATATTTTGCAAATCGTGTCAGCTGCCCATGATAGAATTAAGCAAGCAATAAACAGAAGCAAAAAGGCAAATTGAATTCGGCAAGTCAAAGTGAGCACCTTGTCAGTAATGTTAAATACATGGTCGAGAAATGTAGGCCGATTCGGATGTCGGGCAATATTCACACGCTGGATAGGAGTCAGATGCGTATACAAATCCTTCAAAGCCTGTGAATGCAAGGAAATACACCAAGACTAGAACATGTTAATAGCAAGAAAAAAATAAAATCTTACAAAGTATCGCAATTCTTAATGCAACTGAAAGTATCAAAAGATTGGCATAAAAGCGGCAGTGCTGATTGTACCAATATGAAAACCAGGGTTCAATCAAGTTGTCTTATACGTCAGATTCTAAATAAATTCACTATCATTATTTGTAAGGCAAGTAGACAAAAAGTATTGCATATGATTTGCAAGAGTCTATTAAACGTGTTTCCAATTCGTCTAATATACTGAACAGGTAAAAATCACCCAGACGAATGAAAGATGCTTTTTGAAGTGTGCCCTATCAAGATAAAAATAGTAACCAGTCAAGAAAATAAGTTATCTAAGGTCTAGCCTGTAGCAAACAACTTATCATCTATCTCGCCTTGAAAGTTCATATTGCATTAGACTAAGGTCTGATCAGAGAAACGTCCAATCTGAGCTTTTAGTAGGATTGATGATTTCATAGAGATGTCTGATATACTGCAAGCGCAAAGACAAAGAATGGCACCGTTTGCAGGATCCATTGCCAACTTTTATCTTTTATAAGAAAAGAGAGATAAGTCAACCTCCAAATAAAGGAGAACGACTTTTTTCGTCAACCAAAGTGCCAATTTGCTTTGGAGAAATACAAGCCATGCCCGTAATAGTGACAGTCGGTCTCAAAATTAACGAGACCTGTTATTACTATGAAGTGCTTATGGTCATATGCGCAGTAAGCTTTGCAACACCGGCACTTGAAATGACATTCAGGACAGGAACTGAACCGAAAGAACCGGCAAAAAAGATACCAATGCGCCAATTTGCAAAAGTTCTTTTTTCTATTTACCTTATGTGTGCAGCCGCCATGGAAGTAGAGAAAGATTAGACAAATCCCCTAGTTTTCTTTTAACATCACTGCATGTTCCAGTACCGATGATCACATCGATCATTTGCATCCCCCAGAGTTTTCCAGCTTAAGAACATAATTTCTTTTCGACGAGATACTAATATCCTATTGCAGTGTTATCTCTAGAGGTTCTACGAGAGAGAGAGAGAGAGAGAGACCGATTTGGTATAACTTGGTCATTAGCGAAGTTTAGGATGTTAAAAATAGGGGAATAGGGGAAAAGCTCCTCTAGGAATGGATACGGGCTTGCAAGATAATCTAATTCACGACCATTATCACCAGAGGTCCAGAACCAATTAACATGAGAGAGAGAGACGCAAAATACATGATTCGATGTAGAGAATTAGCAAAAGATTCTGCGAACTTAGCTACCATTTACTGCTAGAAAAAGCAATGATGCTAAAACCTGCTGATACTTGGTCTCCAATGAAATGATCTGATCACTGAAGTCCAAGCCAGTTTCATCGGCCATCTTTCTCACCTGAACAGGAAATAAAGAAAAAATTTTACATTTTCGAGCAATTAGAGAGGCACATTCCCGAAATCAAAAACCTCATTTTTAAAACCCGCCCACAACAACAAGACACGACAAGAACAGCAACTCACATCCATGATCTTCTTCTGGAACAACATGAGCGGCTTCTCGAACTCCAGCGTGACGGGCTTCGGCTTCTCCCTGAGCGGCTTGAAGGGCGAGAGGTGGCTGAGGACGCCGCCCTTCACGTTGGGATCCGGATCCTCGGGCCACGGGTACTCGTGCTTCTTCACCTTCCTGAGCTTGGCGGCCACCGCGAAGCCGCCCCGCCTCCCCCGAGCCCCCAGCCGCGCCCTCCCGAGGGCCCTCAGCGAAATGTCCCCGCCGCCGCCGCCGTTACCGCCGCCGCCCCCGAAAAGGTCGGAAGCCGCAGCCCCGGCCAGGGACACCGGCGGCCGAATCAGAGAAGCCATCATTCCCCCCCACCCCCGCGCGAGAGCTCAACTCAAGAACCAAATCAAGAACTCACCCAGGAAACTGCCGAGGCAGACAAAGCAAAACCCGCATTCACGTTAGCACGGCCCGCAAAGAAGACGAGGACGCTTGCAGGCAGGACCCTGCAAGCGAAGGAGGAAGCAGAAAGAAAATTTCCTGGGAAGAGGGAAGAGGGGAGAGGGAGTTAAAATGAGAGGGAGTACCGAGGTGGTGGGGAGGTGTCGTTATGGGAGAAGACGAAGTGGGTACGCTGGGGGAGAGAGAATTACAAAGGGGGGAGAGAGCATTGGAGAGATCGTCGCGGAGAAAATGAATCTTCGGGGGGTGTGTCGTTGGGCGGTTGGCGATACTTCTTATGCGAAGTGGGTCGTGCGAGGGAGAGAGAGAGAAACAGAGACGGAGGAGGGAGTTGGCGTTGGTCGTGTTAAAGGCGCGCATGAAATCCATTCTTTTTTAACGAACGCATTTATGTCGTGAACATAAATGCGTTTGTTAAAAAATTTTCGAAATGCATTCTGGAACAATTTTTGTAATCTGAAATAAAAATGCATTTAGTAAAAATACTTTCTCTTTCAGGTTCCAGAATCAAATTTTGATTCCAAAATGAGTTTTTACCAAAAAAGAGAAGCTACTTTTTATAGCTTCTCTCTTCCCGGAACTCATTATGGCCCTAATTTCTTTTTCTTTATCTTCCATCCCGTTCTCTCTTTCGAAATTCATTCTGGCCCTAATTTCTTTCTTTCTCTTCCATCTCGTTCAACTCTTCAGTTTCGTGCCCTTCCCTTCCCTCCTCGCGACTGCACCGGAACCGCCATTGCACGCGGCGGCGATCGATTTGGCCCTCCCTATATCCCCGCCTCTTCAGTTTCGTGCCCTCCATCCCTCCTCGCGATTGCACCGGACCCGTCACCTCACACAGCGGCGATCGATTTGGCTCTCCCTATATCTCCGGTGCTTCCGTTTTTTCATGCGTAGCTGGTGAGTCTTCGATTCCTCCAACTGTTTCACCTCCTCTCGTTAGCTTTTTCCTTCGGTGCAATCCGCGGTGTGCGACGCGGCCGTTTAGGGCACGCGGCCCGCGCGAATCTCGTTCGATCGAGTCGGAACGAGGGAATGAGACGCCGCGGAGTGGTATGGCGAGAACTTGATTAGCATGTTGCGGATTGAGGTTGAGGTTGAAGTTGAGCCGCGGGATTTCGGTTTCGAAAGGGCTATGATGTGTGGGTTGTGTGGCTAAATCGGTTTGTTTCGTTATTCGTGTTTGGCTCTGCGGTTCGCAACGAATTGCCGCAAGTAGTTGGCGCTTTTGTCTCGTTTTTATCTGGGTTATCATTTTTGAGCGGCATCTCGAGCACTGGCTTTGGTTTTAGCACAGGCACTAGATGATGGGTTTACCCCGGGAAGGTTAAATTTTATGGATTAGGAGGACGGCCTACAAGTGAAAGATAGCTTATCGACCTGAGATAGGTTAAGATAAATAATATTTTGCAATTGAGTTCGAACTATCTTTGTTGCGGAAATAGAACTGATGCGCCGTTATCAAATGTATTTCTCATCCAGAAGTAGAAATTTCCTCTTATTTTATCAAACAAATTTCTCTTCCAGAAATCAATTTCTGGAGCAGAATCAGTCATGTTTTATCAAACAAATTTCTCCTCCAGAAATCAATTTCTGGCAAGAATTTGATTTCTTGAGCAGAATGGTTACAATTCGCACCCCAAGGTGCCACAAGCACACGCACGTCCAGCTTCGTCCGAGTTGGCCGCTACCACATAGTTGAAGAGAGAGAGAGAGAGAGAGAGAGAGAGAGAGGTGTTTGAGAGGGGTGATGGTCGGCCCAACCAGAAGATGACAATCAATGAGCACGAGGTCTCGGGTTCGAGTCTAGGACGGGTCAGACCGTGTCGAGAAGAACGGAAAAAAAAAGAAAAGAACGGAATATGCATCGGACTCCTCCGTGTGGACGTTTCTCTTGACTCCCGGAGACCGGTGGCTCGGTCCGCAGAGACGATTCGATGATCGATAACATCCTCCTCGGCCGACACTCATCCCCGGTCATCCGAACGGCTCGTAAAAGGGCTTAGCGGCTGTGCCGTGATTTTAGCCATGATGTTATAGAAAAGAACTCTTTGACTTGTTAAGGGTTCGTATTTCATCAACCGATCGATTGGTATCTTATCGGAAATTATCATGGGGCCGACTTAGAAAGGCTCGCTTTTAATGTAAAGTGGGCATAAAAAATGGTACGGGTAGCCTTGACTTTGCATTTAATTTCCTCCCTAGATCACACGACTATAGAGGACTCCCATTCTAAATTATACGGCGGCTTTAAATAACTTCCGTTGTAGATTGATTCAACATCATTGCACTTAAGACGACCTTCCTTCTGACTCTTCTCTGTCTATTACCGGTCTCACAACATCTCATTTTTGTCGGTTCTTCTCTTTTTAAAATCAGTTTCGCATACCCTGATGGCACGGAGCCAATTCGTTCCGCTTTGTATATCTCTCGACACTCCTCGATCGTAATCCTTTTAGATGTTACGCTGCGGTAACTTGATTCTGAAACACGGAATGCTGTCGTAGTTAAACAATGGAAGGGGAAATTCAAATAGGATTTCGCATTAGCGACGTTGGAGAAAAGTTCTTGAGCACCATGCAGCATTTGGGGGTCGGTACGACAATGATGGCAGTCTTGCCCACGTTATGTTTTGGCTACAAAGTTCACGGAAAAGGATAGTCAAATGAAGAAAACAGTCAAACGTAACAGGTAAGGTGTAGCTCAACTAATGAGATTTTGTTTAAACCATGTCCCGGTCCACTACGTTATATGACCATATTTTGTGAGCCAGATGCAGGATAAACAAAGGCAAAAACTGCTAAATTATTTCTCCATCCCCCCCGTGTGTTCACCTATTTTCTGAACAAGCATTGAGGAAAAATGTCGGAAATTTCTAAGGTACATTAGTGTATTCATTCTGTATACGATTCAACATGTCGACTATTAGACAACTCAAGACACATGAGGACCCTAACCATATTTCGACTCGTAATACATCCAATTTTGTGTGCAACTATTTTCACACTTGGTTGTGACAATTTTTCCTGAAAACTACAATATTATTGTACTTAATCACGTCGTGATGTCGTACGGTACATCTGAAACACCGCAGCAGTGCCCAAGACAAGTCTACGTCGAGTTTAGTTCGTTCATGCATCGAGACCCTTTTTAAGCACGTTTGCACTCATTATTTTACTAGGGTAAGTTCTCTTTTTCTTCTTTTATTTCTCAATGCCTTGTGCATTTTCATGTCATCAATTGACAAAAATCTGAGATGAGGTCACGAAGCCGCAAGAAATATCGCTGATGAAATTTGATGTACCCTTAAACAGAGTCAAAACCGTGCAGTTTAAACAATGCCAAGTTCCCAAGTAATTGGGGGAAAAACCATTGTCAGTTAGGAATTTGATTTGGTTTGGTTTGGTTTGGTTTCATATCGAGTGGGAAATTGACTGGGCTTTGGGCGGGCCAACCCCAAGAAGGAGAATGTTTAGCCCAAGATGGCCCATTTTTTGCCCTTTTATCCGATTGGGCCTGGGCGGGCCCATCAAGCAGACCGTCAAGTGTCGCCTAAAGTTTATACACACTGCTTTCTTGAATTTCCTGACCGACAATATAGTACTTGAACGGGTATGATGCGTTTCAATCGTGGAAATAATGTCGTTCCTAGACTTTCAACTTATCTAATGCGGCCCGCTAAACTATTCTCGAATGTTCAATGTAATCCTATTAAATGAAGCCACAAATGAAGAACCCTGATTGATGAGCCGGATTATCATAAATCAGGTAGGATGTGACTGCGATATGCTCCTGCTTTTCTTCTGGGCCATCTTCTTCAATTCTTCAGTAGACAAAAAAGTTAGGGGTTTTAAGAAGAAACAAAATCCATTGCTCATAAACCAAGGCTTCATCTTCTTCCTCAAAATCAAACATTCAATATGGGATGATTGGCCATGACCGCGGAGCCGAGACTCGGACATGGATTGCTCGTAGCCTCATGAAAGCGGGAAGAGGAGTTTATGTATCGAGGCCGATGGCCACGACGGTGATGATCTAGGCGTCAGCGAGCATGTCTGTAATGCTATGTTGCACTTAGGGCCTAAGTGTACTGGCGTCGGCATCGATGAGAATGCCATGGGAGGTGCTCCAAGAAGGAGATCAGAGACGGACCTCATCTGATAATGAAATGCCACTTTTCTTTTTTCCGTTTTTTGTACTGGCGTCGGCATCGATGAGAATGCCATGGGAGGTGCTCCAAGAAGGAGATCAGAGACGGACCTCATCTGATAATGAAATGCCACTTTTCTTTTTTCCGTTTTTTTTTTCTCCTTCTGTCATGAAAGAGAGATACATCCATGTGTATCAAAGTTTTCCAAAATAAACTGATAATATGACACCTAAAACGGTCCACACGTTTTATTTCGACGTCCATCGTTAGAACTCAACAGATTGGAGTCCACATCAGCAAACTCTTTAAACTCGATGTTACATTGAAAAGATTAAAATAGTTTAAGGACAGTATTGACTATAGATCCGAGACCACATATTTGTGTCATTGTCCCTGTACATCATTATCCACTATGCGCATACCTTCCATCTCATAAAAAAAAATAAGACTACATTTTCAAAGCCAAACGAACCAAAACGAAAAAGAAAGACACAACTCTATATATAAGGCAACTCACAAGAATTTTATTGAATCGAGCGCAGTGTTTTTAAGTTATCACCATCACTCAGCACAACATATACAAATGTTCTCTATCTGTCATCTCATGGAAAGGAAAATTAAGTTCTCGATTGCTCGATTTCAGGTAGAAGGTGAATGGACTCTTTGCCGATAAACCGAAAATACTCTCAACATAAAAAGGGGAAGTATTTGAGCAGATAAAATAAGAAAGCCCAATCTGTCCCTGGTACTTGTGCGTGTGTAAGTGCAGTGGCAGGACTGAGATGCATCAAATGCTTAATAAGGGAGTGAAAATTTGAACGCATTTCAACCTGGAAATAAGTGCTGCGTTACTGCCCGGGTGAAAACGGGTGTCCGTTCCTTTCTCACTTTCCCAGTTGCATCCGGAGGAAGGAGACAATGCTGCACAGAAACATTATTGCAATGACAACTAGAGAACAGGGAAGCTATCCGCTGTCATCAAGGAGTTCGAACAGTGAATAGAAATAGCAAAGCCCTTCCACTATCGAACTTTGCAACTGGTTGTTGCTACGACACAATAAGATACTGAAACGGTAGCAGTTTATGACTTCAAGCCATGCCAAATTATTTTTATTTCCATTTGCAAAAAAAAAAATCAGAATAATTACACAATTATTCTATTTAAAAGATAAAAATGCAGCACCGCAGGTAAAAAATGAATAAACAATTTTTGAAAGGGAAGAAGTAAATTGAGACCGGAGAAACTTAAACTCACCCTAACTAGTTGCCATTTCCTCCCACATTGGCCCCTATTCTTGATTCCTCAGGCTTGGGACTTTCTTCACCGCTAGAATTTTTCAAACTTCCATTAGATACTCCAGAAGATTCCAAAACCTCAGAAATCTCAGCTGTCAGCTCTTCATGTTTCTTTCTCAGTTCTGTAGAATTTATTGCCTCAAAAAGCCTCTGCTTAATTTGCTGCTGTAGAGCATCGATCTTACTTTTCGACGACGAATCAGGCGCCTTTCCTGCATTCACGATCTCCATCTTCAGCATCTCCATCAAATTTTTCAGGTCTGTTGAGTGGACAACTTCTTCGATTTTGTTGTTTATTTCTTTATTTAGATTACCCAACTTAGCACTAAATTCTGAGACTGAAGTTTGTGGACTAATATCTCTGCTGGTAGGTTTAATGGCCTCAACATGCAGTCCAAAAGATTCAAGGACGTTGGCCATTTCCATGTCTATCTCTTTCTTCAAATTGATAATTTTCAACATCAGGCCTTCATCTACATCCTCAGGAGAAGTTGCCTCGGAGTCTTCAATTTCAGCATTCAGAGCTTCAACCTTCTCCTTCAAATCAGGACGTTCTAATACCTCTTTCAGTTTCCTATTGATTTCTTCCTTCTGTGAAGCAACCTTTTCAGCATTCTTCACCTTAGATAACTCATTCAACATGTCAAGCTTACTCTTGAGGCTCTCATAATTGGGAGCTCCTGGCAAACCTTCATTGAACTCTTTCTTTAGCTTATCAATCTTATCCATTAAAATAGGATGCAGGGGTTGCTCCTGTTGCTTAGCTTTCACCAATTCTTCTCGCAATGTTGACATTCTTTCATCCAAGCCCAAGGCCTTAATTGCCTCGGAGTACTCATGATCCACTTCCTTTTTGAGTTTTTCCATCAATTCATCCAGACCACTATCAGAAGCTTCAGCCGATGATTCCTTAGCTTTTACAATCTTCTGTTTCAGCTTTTCCACTTCACTCTCCAGTTCAGCATCAGAAATCTTTCCTAATAAAGGTTCTTCTTTCATCTTCATGTTCACCTTCCTCTTGGGATCCACCGGAATTCCTTCTTGAAATCCACCAATTTTTCGGAACTTAAGCATGCGATGCTTTAGGAGCTCTTGTGTGTCCATCTTCTTGAGCTCCTGAACAAATCAAGGAGTCAGTACTCATTCAGATAATGATGCAAACAGACTAAGAGATACTGACATTCATAGCTTCAACCACTGCAATTTTAATCTGTTGCGAGGTCCAAGATGGATCTGCATGGGCACCTCCAAGAGGCTCCTGTTAAACCACACACAAGAGTAAAACGTTCTTGTCATGACATCCAAACAAAAAAAATTAATGATGTCCCAACAACACAAGGTGATGACTTCAATAATTTTCTTCCTCATCAAATGTCTGCAAGAGAATATGACAGTATTCATTAAATTAGAAAATGACTCCGTGGCGTGAATATTAAAGCTTGACTGTTTGCTTTTAATGTGACATTCTACTAAACTATTTTATGAGTCTCACTTTGAGAAGCATTTTTCCATCATATTTACTTTCAACTTTTGTTCATTAGGGTCTCTGTCTCTGTAAGCTGTTATTTTCCATGCAAGAGTGACATTATTCACTCAGAGTTCAACTTATCAGTGAAAAAGCTCTCCGCCCAATAATTTTAAACTATTGACCAACTTCTTATTTAATTCATAATGATTTTGGAATACAAAAATGATCAACAAAATTATTACGAAAAATGGTAGCAAAATGGTACGTATAACTGTTGAAATTTTTTATCACATTGATTAATGCATCAATCACCATCATCAAATAAAGCGAAATCGCAAAGTATCATGACATTCAAATAATTTCTGCTAATAAAACATAAAATAAAATCTGCTATCTTCCATTTTCCGCTTGGTCTAAATCTCTCTGGCACTGACTATTAGATCAATATTAAGCATGCCAGAAAAGGAGTGGAATTTTTTCTTTCTTTTCTACATTATGAAAGTAAAAAATCCCTACAGAAAAATGGTATGTTCCAACCATGTTCTTTTAATCGAACAGCCATGTTGAGCAAATTCAAGAGCACCAAGAGGATAACAATTGCAATTGAAAAGGAGTAATCACATTATCCAAATTTAAAGTTGTGGATATATGCTTGTTTTTATTTTTTGTGTATACAGGGACGGACCTATGTTCATAAGACGGGGCTCTTGTCCCCACTCATTTTTTTCAAAACAATAAAAATACATTAAAGTTTCAAAGGTTATACTAAATGATTTTGACCAAGAAAACAACTTTTGCCTCCATTACATTTATCAAATAATAGACAACTAAGTCAATAGTAAATACTTTTATTTCAATTTGCCCCCACTAGTTGATGAAATTTTATAAAAAATCGTAGAATCATGAATATGTAGTTCCTATATATCTAGAGAAAACCTATATATAGTATTAATTTTAGCATATTTTTTAAGGGTAAAAACTATATTACTTACTAAATTATCAACCCAATTTTGCCCCAATTAAGAAATATTTCTAGATCCGTCCCCCCGTGTGCGTTTATACAAATTCTGGACCCCACTGTAGTGGCTCACAGAAGCAGAATATATAGGGTAAAGAAACATACTGGAATGATCCCATCAGCAACTTGTAATTTGCATAACTCCGTAGCTGTAATCTTCAGCTTCTCAGCAGCCTGAAGGATAGGGGATAGTTAAGTGTTCATCTATAAAACCTTTTCTTGCAGAGAAAATCAGCACTAAAAACATTGTGATCACCTTCGGAGAAGCTTTGGCAGTCTTCCACAAGATTGCAGCACAAGCTTCAGGACTAAAGAGAAAAGCAGAGAGAGGGAGAGACAGACAGACAGAGAAAGAGATAAAACCATTATTTTTAGGAAAAAAAATCACTTAGGTGCAAGAGATAGACATAATTGCAAAAAAGAAATGGGAATACAGCTTCGGCATTTCGAAAAATCAACAGCATACTGTAGCAACTTAGACTCAAACACTGGTAGGAAAATACTGGCATTCAGGAACAAAGACAAACAGAATGATCTAGGGCATTGATCATGCATGAGCATTAGGCAACCGTCTTGGTGATAATAAACGCATCAAAGTCCTTGTCATTGATCATGCTAATGGTGGTTATGAGCATCCTACTCTCTCTGCGTATGCATGTGTACATACACTTATATGCATCCATATATTTGCATAGGATTACACACACGCCCATGTGCAATTTACATTTTGCACAAATCTGTCTCTATGAATACATAGATAATGCGAGTACATGGTGAATGAAGGAAAAACTTTTGCCTGTTTTCTGCCTTTCCATGACTGAAGAAACAGAACAGCACTGTACGAATGGAAATCTACGACACCAAGACGAAATTCCGACAATTTCCTTACTTAACCAGAAAATATGTTCTTCGGGGAGACTGAAAGAAACAACTCTTAACAGTTTCTCAAGTTTACTTCTGAGTTCACTACAAGGAATTAGCCATCCCAAAAGTCTAGAAGTCATATCTCAAAAAAGCATACATATAGTGAATAATGTTTGCTACACGATCTAATCTCATCTTCAGGATTGAACAGAAAGAAGTGTAGGGAAAATCGACTGGAATGACATCTCTTATGCTAATCTTGGGAACTTAGTAGAGGAGGAAAGAAAGTCGAGGTGGTGAAGAAGAGAGAAATGAATGAAGAGGGACAGACACCTGCTTGCTCAATTTGTGTCCGGATAAAAATGATAGAAGAATGAAAAGTGAAGAAAAAGTTATAAAGGAACAGAACCAAAAGGAAAATTACGATGTCAGTTACAGTCATACTTCCAAGAGAGTAATCTGTGCAAGCATATATTACGCGTAATTTCTAAATCAGTAGTGGGCGAAATGGGCGAATGGAATTTCTTTCCATTTTGTTAGGGAACAAAACTGGTGTGCCCACTAGACAATATTTCTCCCAGAATCATCTATTTCATTTTCCGCTCTTATCCTGAGAATTGGGAAACGACTCTTTCATCTAACTTTCCCTTCTCCACATACTGTCCCCTCTCTTTTCCCTCCTCCCACCAAAACATGCCTTCCATGCTCATAACAGCATAAATAGAATTTTGAAAATAAAAAAAGACACTTAGCATTCATTTGCCCGAAGCCAAAGCATATTCGTTATTGGCAAAATGTAGAGTTCCCCTATGTGTAGATGAAAAACAGAAGCAAACAGGAGAACAGCACAAGTTGAATGACTAAAATATGGGACACCAAATCTGCCCCATATAGCACATGATCACCAACTCATGCACATGATAATATGATGAACATACTTCCAAAAGAAAATTCTGTCATAGATTAAGCTGCAAAAAACAGAAGTATGCGTGTTTAAATTGACATAACAACCCACTAACATTTCTTAGCCATCTATCCATATGGAAAAGTGAAGCAGGAAAAGGACATCTAGTGATGGAATTTATTCCCCATTTGCAACGGAAGCAATGATACTCAAATTACCTGGCAACATAGAAAACTGCATTTTCAAGCATTAACAATTTATTTGCACAGCCAATGGCAAGAGCACCACCAGAGCCACCTTCTCCAATAACAATAGAAACAATAGGTACTTTCAGACCAAACATAGTCCTGAGATTGTGAGCAATGGCTTCACCCTGCACATAAATGAAGCAAACAGAACTTTGCAGTTATATTTGGAAGTGAACAGTGCAAATTGGGATAAAAGTGTATTGTTTCACCTACTTGGCCAAGTTCCTCAGATTTAAGATCTGCATAGGCCCCAGGTGTATCAATGAAAGTAATGATGGGGAATCCATGGTGATCAGCATAATACATCATGCGTAGAGCCTTCCTGTAACTGTAGTAAAAGAACAACTTGATTTAGCATAAAAACGTTAGTTTCTGAACTTTTAGAAATGTAAAACACAAGTAAGTGACACTGCACTGTCCAGATGCCAAATCTACTCTAAGGTTGGTGGTCTATTGAAGGTATATCCATCTTATTGGCATTACCCATGAGGAGTTGGCATTCCAAAATTGCGCTGAATATTTTCTTTTGTGTTTCTCCCCTTCTGGTGGCCCATGAACATGTACCTCTCCCCATCAATGGTTCCTATACCAGTAACAATGGCAGGATCATCATATCCAGCTCTATCTCCATGAAGCTCCACAAACTGCAGAACACATAAATCTTGAGTAGTATGTAAGCATCGCAGGAAAGAATCAAGCAACATATAAACAGAAGCATGAGGCCAATTTCCAATCGATAAGCCAGAGCATGGACACCTTGTCAGTAATGCTAAATACATGGTCAAGAAAGGTTGGCCGATTGGGATGTCGGGCAATATTCACACGCTGGATAGGAGTCAGATGAGTATACAAATCCTTCAAAGCCTGTATACAAGACAATAAACCAAGAAAAGAACATTTTAGTAGCATCCAAAAGATTAACAAGTTGAAAAAAATCAACTTTTAATGAAACTTAAAATTCTAAAAATTGGCAAAAACTGGGGTATATGTCATAATCATCTGAATCTATGTCACACAAGAATTGTAGGGCATTCGACCCGAAAGAGTCTTTTCATGTCTTTTGGGTTTCCCCCAACCCGTCAAATACAATATCACTTAACTGTATGAAACAAGAAATCCAACAAGCACCCCATCTGAAAAAGTAATCTAAGGTGCGGCCTATAGGTAATGCAAAAGAACTTAGTTTTTCTCCTTCCCTCGAAAGTTCATGAAGAGGAAAACAGTATGCTTCCAAAGTCATTCATAGTCATGTCAAGACAAGTCGAAAACTCATCAGGGTATATATCTAAGCTAGGTCATAGAAATACGCGTTCATTTTCAAGCCAAGGTGACTGGTTAGGTTTACGCTCAGGTCGATAATTTTCAGAAAATCTCAATGTAAGGCACTAGAAACAAGCACAAGTCCCAGTTTTTGTGGGAAGTTTGGTTCGCCTCCATGTTTTTTTCCCCTCTATGTTCATAATGTATGCTTTAGGTGAGTCACTCTCCAGATCCTTCTGTTAAGTTTTCTAACCATGTCATTTCGAATTTTAGATCCTTCGTGGCCCATTGCCAATAAGTTTCAGTTCAAAAGACTCCATTTCATGTCCATCACACTCTAACTGAGTTTTTAGAATCTATTATCGATCTAGGCAAGATTACTCCATCCATGATAAACCATTAGCAACAGCAACCATATTCCTTTTTAACTCTACAAATCCACTTTTACAGCACTAAACATGGGAGGAAAAAGTTTTGACAAGTCTGCTAATATTTCTTCGCACCAATTCATGTTCACATACCAATAATTCGCATCAAGCATTTGCATCCTCGAGCCAGGTTGCTACTTTATAAGATACAAATAAGTTGATTGGTGGTGCAAATTTAAAGTGCAAGAGAGAGACCAAACTGGTAAAACGTTGATGTTATTGGCCAAGTTTTAGGAGCCAAAAACGGGGAATATCTAATCCAGAATTGTAATTGGTTTGTCCAGGGAAGCTCTCTATTTGTTTCAGATTAGCTGGCCATTGTTCCGGCATGTCAAGACGAGGACAATTTAATTTTAATTCAGATTGTGAGCATCAGATTCTACTTGTTAACCTGCAAAGCCATAAGCAGTAGAAATAAAAAAAAGATTCTGGGTCAGGAAGTGGCAGAAGCACCCTAGGCTATATAACTGGTTCCTAACCAGTTATAATTCATTGCCATTAATCGTATGATGATTGATACTAGTGAGTGAATCTAATATATGGCCATACTCCCAGAGCACATTAACATAGTGATGCGAATTACATGTTACCGTGTGGAAAAGGTTCTACACAAGAGCAGCGATGCCAAACCTGTTGATATTTGCTCTCTAATAAAGCAATCTGATCGCTGAAGTCCAAGCCAGTTTCATTTGCCATTTTCCTCACCTGCAAAGAGACCGAAATTCGCGATTTTCCAAAGCAATCAGCTCACGGCAAGGGCGGTCACCGATGATCAAAATCACACGCCCCACAAGATACACAGAAGCAAACTCACATCCATGATCTTCTTCTCCAGCGCCAGGAGCGGCTTCTCGAACTCCAGCGTGACGGGCTTCGGCTTCTCCTTGAGCGGCTTGAAGGGCGAGAGGTGGCTGAGCACCCCGCCCTTCACGTTCGGATCCGGATCGTCGGGCCAGGGATACTCGTGCTTCTTCACCTTCCTGAGCTTCGCCACCACCGCCCCCGCGGCGCCGCCGCCCCCGCCCCTCCTCGTCGTCGTCCCGCCGCCGCCGCCGCCCAGCCGCGCCCTCCCCAGGGCCCTCAGCGAGAGGCCGCGGGCGCCGCCGCCGCCGCCGCCGGGGCTTCCGAAGAGATCGGAGGCCGCGGCCCCGGGGAGCGACGCCGGCGGCCGGGTCAGGGAAGCCATTATTCTCCCAAGGGCTAGAGAGAGAGAGAGAGAGAGAGAGTAGAACTAAGCGACGGGTGAGGAAGAGAACATCGGGGAGATCGTCGGATTGCTGAGGACGATTTTGGAACTGCGAGAGGAGAGAGATAGAGAGAGTGTGTGTGTGTGTGTGTCGATACTTCTTATGTTGTGGGTGGATTTGATTGGAGCGGGGGGCGAAATTCGAGTCGGCTCGCGAGCTCGAGCTGTGGGTTCCGATTCGGCCGTTAACAACGGGGATTGCTAGTGGCAAGGTCGAGGGACCTTGGGTTCGGGCTCGAGTTGCGGGTAGGTGGTGCTGGCGCTCGGGTCAGAAACTCTGCGTTTGGATGTAGGAATCCTGACCCTCGTTCCCAAGTCTAAAGGTCGGGCCAGGTCTGCTAGGATCTATCGAGGGCAAGCTCGGGTCTATCGAGGCCAGGCCCGAGACCCCAGCGTCCAAAACCGAAGCCACGACACTCAAGTCACGGTGACTCATTGTAGAATAAAAACCCAATTTTAAATTGACAATACTATTTATTACTTTTCTTTGTGCGGCATGTTCCTGTATAGCTTATGCGCATCCAGTGGTGCCAGTCTCGTATGACATTGAACATCCAACGGTGTCGTGCCTATGTATAATTGCGAAGTTAAGAGCTTGCTTTTCTTTATAGCATTAAACATAGAATTTGGATCGTTTTAGTAGATGAATTAAATTATTAAAATCTAAACTTAAGAGATTTACAAAATTACACTCACGGTTATCTTTAGCATACCTAACTTGCAATTTCGTCTATTTTGCAATAGAATCCCATTAAAATTCGCCTTAACATGGAGGGCGAGTTTTAATGATTCTTTTTGGAAAGTGTAAAATTTAAATTTTGCCTTACCCAGGGCACATTAGTCTTCGAGTACAATCAAATTTTCCCATCAAATACCCTTACCCAAGCTCGTCCAAAGGATACCTTCAAGTCGAGCCTGCCGGGCTCGCGAGGCCATCAAGCTCATGATCAGGTCTGCCTTTTGTGCTTTGATTACTCTGATTACGAGAGTTTTCTCGCCTTTCTTGGTTAATCAACCATTAGAACAAAACCTATTAATATTTACGAGCTACTTTCATATACAATATAGAACACGAATAAATCTGAGAGAGATTTCGAAAATCTTGAAGGAAATTAAATTCTGAGCAATGACAAAAGAAATACCAACTAAACAGAGATATATATATATCACAAATTGATGAACCATGTCTTTACACGTTAGAACTGACTCATGAGTGGAAAATTTGAAACTAACAAAAGCATTAAAAAAATATCAAAATAAAAAAAATAGAGTGATGAAAAATAAAAAGAGAAAATTAAAAAAAAAAGGATGCCATTATATTATAGTAGAAGAGTCTTTTTTTTAAAAAGGGTAAATACCACGTAAAACTCCAAATTAGTACATCTATGACAAATTTACTCCAAACTAATTTTTTGATAATGAAAAACCCCAAACTAGTACACGCATGACAAATTTACCCGTACTAATTTTTTTGATCACCAAAAACTCCACAGTTACCCTTTGTTAAATTGAATTAATACCACGAAAAATGACAAAGTGGTACATATGTGATAAACGGAGGGTGAAACCCCAAACTGGCACAAATGTCATCCAATTCAGGATTTTAATGGAAACTAACGGATGGCAAAATTATCACAGATGTATCAGTTTTGAGTTTTTTGTAGTTAGCAATGAGGGGATCTATGCTGAGAGCCAGGGAAAACCGGGTCAGCTTAAAGCAGGTGTGCTATTCCACATGGGCGAACCTCTTGTTCAAGCCCTTCAGGAACTGCCTTTTAGCTGCAAAACTACCCGGAGATTTAGCTCAGAGCATAGAGACACTCAGAGTGACCAGGATGATGTTATGCCCAACTGACCGAGTTGCATTTTTTAGAGGATCATGCCAAGCTTTGAAGAAATAGATTTTTAGAAAGGCATGGAAAGTGAGAGGATTTAGATTTCACAACTTTTCCTCCTATTCCAAACCGAAGGATTACATGGCCTTATATAGGCGTTAGGGAATACATGCTGGACGACGGTCCAGATAAGACAAAACACACTTAGAATGAGTACATTATTGGACTTCTGTCCGCATAAAACAAAACTCACCTAAACTAAGTACATTATTTGGCACACCTACAACACACTCGTAGAACACTTAAAGCCTATTCATAGGTGAAACAGGACCCGGCTATGATATGCTAGAATGATGCCGGTTAGGTGGAATAGTACAAGCTTATCTCCATCCAGAGTTATAGTCATAATCCGAGCTGTCTGAACTGTTTGCACGTTCGTATTCTGCTATCTGTCTCTGTGTCAGAATGTGTTCGAAATTATCTTCAGTGATGACTGGCGTTGGGTTCGAGGAAGAGGATGCATGTGTCGAAAGGTCTGGAAAAGCAGTATTTGGAGTGTTTTGTGATAACAGGAGGTCATTCCACATTCTGATGCCAAGGCTTGGTTGTGGATTTGGTTCAGGTAAGACTGGCTGAGGCAAAACTGGCTGGGGCCAATTTCCTAGTTGTGTGTAATGAGAGGAAGAGCTGGCATCAAGTCCGACGGATAAGGACAATGGTCCATAGTCATAGGGGTCTTGAGAGAGTGGTCCACCCCATGGATCCTGAGATGACTGCACCGGATCTTGAGATGACTGTGCTGGATCTCCTATATCTGACATTTTGTGATCTTGTGATAATCCAAGCTGTGCCTGTGCTTGTCCGTGCTCGTATTCTCTGAGTGCTTGTCTTGTTGTAGAGGAAGATCCTTCGTGATCCCATGAGACGGGTGTGAAGTAATCCCATGCTTCTTCTGGAATAATGCGATTTTCTTGACATAAGATCCTTTGGAGTTCCCTGTAATTATATTCAACAGAACCAATGCGACTGGGGAACGATTTATAAACACGTGCAACCTGGAGTTGTGACTGAGGCTTGTAGGTAGTAGTACCTACTGCGGCGGGAGTATTGGAAATGGTACCATTATTATGCACAAAAGTCCAAGGACGGTGGAAGAGTACAATAGTGTGTGTTTCTGGATCATCTCGGACTTTTTTCACTTCTTCGAGAAAGAGTCGTTTCTAATAAACAGGAGGGTAAAACCATTTGAGCACAGTTAAAAAGTTTTTCTCGTATTCATTTAGTTGAACGTAATCAGCCAGAAGCAAGTTGGTCAATTGGAGAATAAATTTTCTGGTGGGAAACTCAATAGCTATTACGTACTTGTTGGTTAGATACCATAATAGCCATTTAAGTTTGTCAGTAAAATCATTTTTTCTCCAAAGTAATGGGTGGATAAAAGGGTACCTCGAGTGTAATCTAGAAAAGTCAAGAATAGATCCTCCATGGTGGCGAAAAAGGTCTGTGTGGCATTGCCACATGAGATTGTCAAGATTTTCAATGAGCTTATCTTTTTGAATTTGCTCAAGTATTTCTTGAGGATATTCTAGGCTTGGCCAATCTCGGAACCGTTCAATCTTGTACTTGTCTGCTCGGAACGGGAAGGAATGCCTGAGAATATACATGTTGATTTCTGCCGATGCTTTTGGTCTGGAGAGAAAGTCTGCAAGCACATTTTTCTTTCCTGCAATGTGTTTGGTTTCGAAAGAGTATTTCGAAAACCATTCAGCCCATCTAAGTAGCTGAGGAAGAGGGATCTGCTTCTACTTGAATTTGGTCATTTGGGGAAAAGAAGCCATATCCAGTTCTACCAAAAAATGGTGGCCAATAAGATGGAATTCAAACTTTTTTATTCCATTCTTTACTGCCAAAATTTCCTTGAAGGTAGAATGATAATGCATTTCTGCCTGAGAAAACTTGCCACTTTTGTAAGCGCAAAGATGTCGCTTACCATGAAGTTCTTCGAACAATATGGCCGCCTAATATTCATCACTGGCATCAGTCTGCAAGATTCTCTTACCTGTGGATGGAATTTGCAGAGGGGGAAGATCTTGCATAATTTCTTTGAGTTCCACAACTGCTTTAGTTTGTGCCTTTCCCCATGGCACTGGATGCTTTTTTAACATCAGTTGCAAAGGAATTAACAACCTTGCAATATTTGGAACAAAATCTCTAAGATAATTTATTATCCCGAGAAATTGTTGAACTTGCTGGGTTGTAAAATTCTTTTCAGGAAATTTAAGTAATTCCCTGGCAATGTGCTGTCCTGGATAATATGTACCTTTGTTAAGGTGCATGCCAAGAAATTCAACTTCTGTCTGGGCAATGGTCATCTTTTTCTGAGAAAGCATGATGCCATGTTTCTTCACAATTTTTACAAACTACTCAAGAAGTCGACAGTGAGATTCTTCGTCTGGGCTGTAGAGCAATATGTCGTCAATATAGACAGCTGCACTAGATAGGATCGGCTGGAATATGCGACACATAGCCTTTTGGAATAAGGAATGAGCAACCTTGAGACCAAATGGAAGCACTCGCCATTGAAAGTGTTGGTTGGGGATACAGAATCCCGTCTTTGGTCTGTCATCAGGATGAATGCCCAATTGCCAGAATCCGGCTTTGAGATCAAACTTTAAATAAATATGGGCTTTAGTGATTCCCGCAAAAAGGGAATTTCGAGAAGGCAAAGGGAATTTGTCATCTTGGAGGAAAAGATTAAGAGGCTGGTAATTGATAACCAATCTCATTTTTCCTCGATTTTGATCAGCACGTTTATTGACAAAAAAAGCTTCACAAGCCCATTGAGAGTTTGAAGTTTCAATAAGGCCTTGTTGCAACAATTCTGAGCATTCTTTTTTAGCAAGAGCCAAATGCTCTGGATTCATTCCCGAATGACTTGCCTTTGTAGGATTTATATCCTCATTTTTCTTGAAGGGGAGTTGAACATAGAATTCTGGGTTTTTCCACAAAGGATGAGAACATTTTTGGGAGAATTCGAAATGATTTTCTGAGCATGATTCCAACAGTTTCTGCATGATTGGATCCAACAGGCTCATTTGAATGGAAAAGACTCTTTGGATATTGACGAATTCGGAGAATTGGTCTTTATACCTAAGTCCTTTTCCAGGAATGATTCTCAAGTCTGGAAGTTGGGTCATGATATCCCACCCAATAATCAAGTCTTTATTAGGAAGACTAGATCCAAGAATTTTAACACTGAGGGAAAAACTGAATGGACACAGGTGTGGTGCGAACATTTGTAGAAAAAGTGTCTCCTGAAGCAGAGTTGAAATACCGAACACAGGAAGTCCACTATTCTTCAGGGAGAACTTTAGTGTCTAAGATTGAAGCACTAGCACCAGTATCTATGAGGGCAATGACTGAAATTGGTTTGGCAAACTTTGAGAGATAGATCTTGACTGGGAAGTGGGGACAATGAAGTTGACTGGAATGTATACTGAGGTCCAGATTTTCTGGTTGGGATGATAGATGGAAAAGTTCTTCAGGTTCTGAGTCAGAGTCTGTTTCACTGGGGGTGAGATAATAAGGAATGATGCAAAGTGTTTGGTCAGTGGGATTTTCATCGACAGAGAACAGGGATTCGATATCATCATTATCAAGAGAGATTCCCGTCTCAAGTTCGATATTATGAATGAGATGATTCTGACCTTTTTTTGCCTGGGGGCAATTTTTGGCAAAGTGGCCCTTCTTGTTGCAAATGAAGCAACGATTTGGTTTCTTGCGTCCAGTAAAGTTTCTTCGTTTCCGTAGGAATCGCCATTTCTTCCTTCTTCTGAAGTGCTTGGATCTTTTCACTCGATACCTTTTGAAGTGCTTGTTTTTCTTTGAATATTCTCCATAGGATCCGTCACAATCTTTCTTTGAACATTTGATCTTCAAATATTGTTTGGAGCAAGCACCATCGAGTTCACGATTGTCTCTGATGTAGTTTTTCATCATCTGTCTTCGGAGGCAAAGTTCATCAAGACAAAGATGAATTTCTTGTTGCAGTTCTCCAAAGGGAATATCAACAATTCTTCTTTGCTTGTTGAGAAAAGATCTCTCAACCTGTTGGGAGAGTTCTTTAGGAATGGAGGCTAAGAAGACTTGTTTTAGATTTGGATCAGCTCCTAGGCCATAAAAGAGTTTAAGCATCTCTCTGTAATGGCGATCTAGGTGCCTTTTTTGAAGAGAACAACATTTTCTTTCGAAATATTCTCGTCTTTTGAGCTCAAGAAGATCAGCAGGTTTTCCTATGAAATATAGGTAAATGATTCCAATGGCTTGGGAAAAGTCTTGCAGAAGAAGAAAAGTCATCTGATCTGTTTCAGAAGTTGATTGCCACCAGTGTTTAAGGCTTCCAGTAAACCTTGTAGCAAATTCTAGAAGAACATCATATTTGCTTTCAACAGTAAGAGCTCTGGTGTTCAACCAAGCATGGAATTCATCCAATCTTTCTGGCCATTTGGAATAAGGAATGTCATCAAGAGTGAAAAACTGTTTGGATGGGGAAACAGAAATATGAGATGGGTTATTGATTTGGATAACCTCTGGTTCAGATGGATTTGGTTCCATTTCTTGTTCTGGTGGGTCAGCCATGAAAATCGGAGGAGTATTTGGTGGTACTTGGAAAGATTCAATGGAAGGAATTGGGAAAGTAGACGAAGAGGAAGAGGATAAGGAGTCAGATTCTGAATCTGATTTTAGCAAATTTGATACCTTTGAGAAGTACACTCTGGTAGATGCTGGTCTGAATCAGCTTTTGGATTCTGTTGTTGATCTTTGCTTAAATCCCTCAGAAAAGATTCCAAGGGGTTTGAGATCATCATCTGCTGATCAGAACTCTTTTCAGGTTCTCCAGAGGGCTCAGCAACAGGTTTTTCTTTCATTCTCTCCTTTCGGAGCTTCTCCATTTCCCGAATGCGATTGCGCATTGGTCATATCACTTCGTCTCGTTGAGTAGAAGTTTCGCCGCAAGAGCACCGCAAAGAAAACTCGGAGAGCTTTGCGGTGGTGGAAAAGAGTATCCGATTCTCGGAATAGAGAAAAAATCAATAGGCTTAAATTTTCCTTCTTCAAGGAGACTGATTTGCCTTCTGAGTTTCTCTATTTCATTCTTCGGACTTTCAAGATAATGGTAGCCAAGATGCTGGCCTGATTCCAAAGCATGAAGTCTTTTTTGGAAATCCACAAGCATTTTTTGATGGACTCGTCGTACCTTCGGATGTCTTGTTGCACATCAATAATTTTGGAGTCAAGTGTTCAAAGCCTCGATTTTGTGCCAGGAGAGTTTCCGATCGCGGTTTAGAACAAATTTCAGGGGCGTTCTTTTTGGCCTTCCACGTTCATCAACATCAGTGGGAGAAGGAATTTTTGGAGCATGAAGGTATCGTCGTTGTGGATCGGTAAATTCTTCAGTAGCAGGAAAAGAAAGCTGAGAACTTTCAGCAGGATTTAGAGGAGGGAAATCAGCTTCATTGAACATGGAGATAAATGGAAGTTGCCCGATGGCTGGGTTTTCAGGAAAGACTGGAATTTTAAGTGGATAAGAATTTTTCTTTACCCACTTATAGATGGGTTTGTAGAAAGGGGAAACGACAGATTTTTTATATGGGGGTGAAGCTGGAGGTGATGGTGGTGATGGTGGAGATAATGAGAATGATGGAGGTGATAAAGTTGATGAAGGTGATGGGGGTCCGTATGATACCATAAACTGGTATCCACTATCTTCTCCAAGAGTATCAATGGTAGAGTCTCCATCCAAATATCATTGGTATCAGAGCGTGGTTTTATGCCTAGCTTGGTTCGTTCCATGCGCTTAGTTGGTGATTGTTCAGTGCTGCGAAGAATCCTTTCTCTTCATCATGACCGATCCAGATACAACTCCAATCGCTCTTACTGCTTCTCTCACTCCATCGTCTTCTTCTTCATCTTTAATCGAGTTTCGTACTTCACATGCTTCTAAGATAGACTATCTTTATGAAGTCTCTCTTAGTGATGAAACCAAGATTTCTGAAACACAACTTCCTCTCATGAATCCATACTCAGCATTTGCTAAACCCGCTACATCTTTTTCCCCCATCAGGTCAATAAAACATCTCATCCGTCAAACCCCGAAAGAGGTCAAGGAATACGTCCAGTCTTCCAAATTTGACCAGCACCCTATTCCTACCTCTGAAAAGGAGTACTTTGTTACTCTTCAAATTCCTCCTGAATTTCCCAAACAGTGGATCAAAAAGGGTATTCACATATTCACTATGGCGCAGTCCGTCTTGCTCTTACCTTTCATGGGAGAAAAGGTTTACCTGTTGTAGCAAGAATGGCTCTTTTGGATACTAGGTTCCTAGAATACCAGCATGCTTGTATTGGTACTGTCCAAACTACTTTAAATGCTGGAACAGTCTTTGTAACCCTTTATCCAAATTTTAATATTGCCATTTCCGATCCCCAGCTACTTTCTTTCTTGAAAGTGCAACTTCAGCTTACTAGAGCTCCTCAAACTGCCAATTCTATTGCTGCAACTCTTCATTACCAAATGGTGTATAGAGTCCAAAATCATGCTCTAGATCTGAATTTCCAACTTGGAAATGAAGATGCATTGTTCATCTCCATGCAAAATGATCAGGCCTCTTGCATTCATGTTCCTCGGCAGATCCCAAAAGAAAAGTTAGCCAAGCTTCTTCCTGAATCTTGGATAACAAATTATGAAAAGCTCCACCAAATTAGCCAACCTCTCCAGTCTTCAGACTCTGAATTTGTCAGACAAAGAGATGGTACTGTAACCATCAAATTCCGCAAAGAGAAGGAAGAAACTCCTTCCATCTTTCCTACTATCTTTATGATAGAACCCTGTGTTCCTAATCCAGTTCCTGAGGAACCAGACCCAAAAAAGCTGGTCCAATACTTCAAAAGTATTAAGAGCCATAGAAATTAAGGACTAAAAGCCTTGTTCGGACCTCCATTTCAGAACGCAAAGCATTCAGCAGCATTATCCAGTTCTTCTTCTTCACTTCCGCAGTTGCTCGACTTCGATGGCGGAGAAGCCTCTCAATGGTGAATCTTGCAACAGAGAAGGTTTCTGTGTAATGCCACCATTTATGCTTTGGAGTGGGCGGTTTTGGCAGATTGAATCCAAGAGCCTTCGACGTCTCTTATAACGGTTTTGGGAAGTTGAGGATTGTGATTTTTGTTGCGGTGTGCGGTGGCGCCAGCGACGACAAAACTAGAAGGGTATCTCTACGAGTCAAGAAGTCTGCGTATCCACAAGTCTAGCTTGACGTGCGTTCTAATAGTTGATCTCAAGGAGCATATAATCATTCAAAAGGGATGGAATTAGGGTGAGCAAGATGGACCGCCCAAATCGGAATCGGACCGGATCAGACCGGACCAACCTGTTTGTTTCGGTTCTCGGGAATATCGATCTAGTTTCCGGTTCCTAAAATTGGAACCGGTTTCCGGTTCTAGGATGGGAACCGGACTGGACCGGACCGGACCGATAAATATATATATTTTTCTAATTTTTTCATATATATATATTTATTTATTTACTTTTTAAATTATTTGAAAAAAATAGAAAGCTTAATCTAATTTTCCCAATTTTCATTTGCATTTACCAATAAGTGATTGGTCCCATTGAAACCGAACCAAATCATCGGTCCGGTTCCCGGTTCTTAGGTTGGACCGGACCGGACCTGGAACCGCTCTTCCCTAGATGGAATTGGTCCTCTATGGAAGAAATTCATTTTCTATGGGCTTTGCTAGATGTGATCTTCAGCAAGTTTGGAATGCTTTGCTCTTTTTATTTTTTTTTGTGTACTTGTTTTACTAATTGTTTAGAATAAAGATGTCGAGGTGCAAGAGGACACGTGTGAGGTGTGTGGCTGTGAGTATCTTGATGGTATTTTCTGAGTGCGGCTGAACATTGTTTTCACATTTAATTTGAATGTAAAAGCATTGTGAATACGATGCTTCAGATGCGCGCATATTTTGTGCGTCATTTTGCAGAGCAAAATTGAACGTGATTGTTTTGAATTGCTCAAATTTTTTTTGTTCAAAGAAGTGCTCTATTGAAAGAGTAAATTCGTTAAGTATAACGCTGAAGATAAGAGATCACCAATTATATATATTCAGTTGACTCTGATGATGTAAATAAAGGGGCGAGTGCTTCAAATGATGATGTATCTCCTGACATAACACATTTACGTGATCAAATAGCCATGAATTTAATAAATATTTGAAGAGATTTGTAATATTTAAGGATAACATATTTCTTTTTTCGAAACATATGTGATCATGTCTATTATAATGAAATTACTCTCTTTTTAATTGAGAAAGATCCACTTTAATGTGTGATTTTTTTTATTTATAAATTTGTTAATATGATTGTTTTACGTTATTCTCAACAAGAAAATATAAAAATTACAATCATTATTTTTTTTTTCAATTTTGAACAAAGTAAATTAAAATACTTAAATTGATAATACCAAAAGCCTTTTCAAATATATATTTACCAAACAACATTTCTCCAGAGTCACGGCACTTTTCAATTACAGTTACAGTTTACCAAACCGTCTTTTTATTCCAATGAAAAGCCGAACCATGCACACCCTAAGTGCGCTATATAAAGCCTCAAGAGAATGTTTAGATGGGGCAAGCCAAGTCTTCCTCGCTGTTTTGTTCATCAATGAGATCGGTCGACGCAGCGGAGGGTATCCCATGGCGCTTCAGAATTGCAGAGGTGGCAATTTTAGCCTCACGATAGTCGAATATAATTACCTTCTCATCTTCCAAATCAAATCGTATGCTGTCGCCGTTGTGGTGCTCCACAAGCCGGTACAGATGGCTCAAATTTTCAATTTCAATTCCATTCACCTTCCTCACCTGTCAACCCCAACATAAGAGTAATAGTTAATACTCAAGACTCACAAAAAACCAGGACAAACTTCCTAGTGGAGAAGAAACCAGCGGCCATAACCCACTGAGATCAGATGCATATCGGCTTAAAATTGATACCCCGGAGCAATTTGTAAGTTGGCCGGGCTCAAAATTGGCAGCACTGATTTTCTTCATAATGCTTGTTTTGATTTTCTTTTCTACCTTCATTTTTTTCCAATTGGTCGGTACTACTATTAAAATGGCGAGATTGACTGTACGCGTTACAAAGAAACCATAACCGTTGAATTCTACCCTTCCAATTTCTTGAAGTGACCCCGGGGAAATTTCCTCTGTTTTTTTAAAACCCAAGTTCAATAATGAAATTCATCAATCCCAGGATGCAGGTACCTGTAATTTTGCAAGACATCCGTACCCCGCATTGATGTCATCCATGAGGACCTGTGGCAGTCAGCATTTTGTTAGTAATTCAAATATAGCCTTTAGACTTACCTTTCTAGTCTTCTTTCATGTCCTATAATAATCTCAACAGATACATTTTTTTGGGACATTATAATAGTTTGAGATATCTGGCTATTCCCCCCACTGCCACCTCTTGCGCATAATGAAAGGGAGCATGGATCCCAACCAGTATTACATCTTGCAGTCACAATGACAAAGTATCAGACTCAAAGAAAGGCTTCTCATATCACTTACAACATTCATTGAGTTCAGCATATACGTCCCTCATAGCTTTTAATCAAACACAGGTTCTCGATCATCCTATCTAACAAAAACTTACTGCTGATAAAAGGAGTCAACAGCCTCTAGTAGAATGTGAAAGAATACAAACCTGTGAAAGAATAACAAGTTGTTCGCCAGCATTTCTTGGAAGTTCCCTTAGTGCACGTTCACGCAACCGTCGAAGCGATGTGTAATAATACCAGTTTTCACCATATTCGTCAAGGAAGGGTTGGGTGAGTGGAATGAATATCAGACCCGCAAATATGTAATAACTTGGAAGCTTGTCAAACTGATGCACTGGAACTAAATGTTGCAACTGCGAAATCCATTATTTTTCAAATGTTAGCATCTGTAACAGTCTTCCTAAATTCTCTCTTTGCTAACAAGGCAAGCATGTCATGACCAAAGTGGAAACTACAACGAAATTGAAACTGAGAATAATAAAAGAACACACAGATTTACGTGGAAAACCCTTGCCAGAAAAACCATGGGAAGAGGAGAAACAAAATCCACTTTGGAAATTCAAGAATTACAAAAGGTGGCTTGTAAAACCTTAAAACTTTTTCTGCCTCTACTTCTAAATCTAATAACTAGAGAAAAACAATATTTATACTGCTCCAGTGTTGGTAGAAGAGGGCTTCGGTAAACCTCCATTTATTTTTTCTCAAGTCGGATCACCACAACTTTCATTTCGGGTATCAAAACTCAATTTGGGTCAAATACCCAAAACAGAATTCAAGACACTCAACACACACACACACACACACACACACACACACACATATATATATATACAAAGATCAATCAACATATACTTAGTACACAAACAGGTGGTAACTGTAGGGGCTACTGAGTACATCCATCATTGCTCCATGCTATGCAGTTAGAATGGGCTGATGTGAAATGCAAAGAATGACAGAATTATCCCATGAGGGCGAGCCTTGGAGGGTAGCAAGTTATTTTGATCATTCTTATGCTCTACTTCAGTTAGAGATCGATGAAGTTAAATCCAAGAAATCTTTCAAACACTTCTGGAAATATCATGAGTATAAGGGAATTGTGCATTCTGATTGGAATAAAGTGGTGACTGCATATCCAACGTATTGCTCATTGCTCATTAAAAAAGAGGTTTTTTTGGTTCTGTGCCTGCGAAGTGGAAATGAAAAAGCTTGAGCTTGCTGCTGTCCAGCATGCTCTTAGGAGTAATCACTCTGAGAGTTTAACTGAGGATGAGCAGAAAATCAGACTTGAATTGGGGCATCTGCAGCAAGCCGAGGAAGCTTTCTATAAACAAAAATCTAGAATTACCTGGCTAAAGCTTGGTGATCCAAATACTGGTTTTTCTCATTAGTTGGTGAAAGTGAGAACTTTGGGGAATGCTATTAGATCTCCAGTGGCCAGTTATGGAAGTATCATATTAAAAACATGATGAAATTGTGGCAGAACCCGCGGGCGTTTAATAAGACTTACTGGGTGCTCCAGATGTTAATTGCTCCAGTGGAATCATCTCTTAGCTGAAGGAATTGCTCGACTATAACCTTTCTGATGATCTACAGCATTTCGTGGGTGCTCGTATTACAGTTGAGGAAATCCAAGCCTCTCTTTGGTCTGGTCCTGATGCGTATTCCTCTCATTTCTTTAAAGATTCTTGGCCTATCACTGATAGGGATTCTAGTGCTGCTATACTTAGCTTCTTTCAGGATAATCAATGGGTGAAAGCAGCTAAGTTTACTGGTATCACTTTGGTCCCTAAAGTCCACAATGGGTGAAAGCAGCTAAGTTTACTGGTATCACTTTGGTCCCTAAAGTCCACAATGCCTCTAAAATGGCTGATTATAAGCCTGTCTCCTGCTGGATGTTGTCTATAAATGCATAACTAAAATCCTCGTCAAAAGATTGAAGATAGTGCTCCCTTATTTTGTTAATAAGAATCAATGAGCTTTCATTGAGGGTAGGCAAATCGCTGAAAATATCTTGCTTGCTCATGAAGATGTTAAGCACTATCACAAGAAAGAAGTTGTCTTCTGGAAGTGTTATAAACGCAGATGTCAAGAAGGCCTTTGCTTAAGTGCATTGGCCTTTTATTTCAATGCCATGGCTGCATTGGGTTTCCCTAATAATTTTACATTACTTCTGCATGCTTCTCTGTTACTATTAATGGTGGCCTTGAGGGTTATTTTCAAGGTGGTAAGGATCTCAGGCAAGGTGACCCAGAGTTTTCTTATGGTGATTGAAGTGTTATGTAAGGCTGCTGAGCGAGGAAAGCTCAAGTTTCATCCTTTGTGCTAAAAATAAAGCTCACTCATCTTTGTTTTGCTGATGACATTTTGATACTAACTGATGGGAGTGATGGGGCTCCAAAGAAGACATTGGAAACATTTCAGTGCTTCTATAACCTTTCAAGGTTAAAGTCGAATCCAATGAAAACTGCATTGTACACTTCTGGAGTCTCTGAAGCTAATCTGGGGGAGATGGTTCGGCTGAGTGGTTTTAAAAGAGGTTCTCCACCTATTAAGTATTTAGGGCTTCCTTTAATATCTGGGAAGCTATCTGAAGCTGATTGCAAAGCCTTAAATGAGAGACTTTTGAGTTGGTTAAGAAGCTGGACTGCTAGGAGGCTGTCTTTTGATGGCAGATTACAACTCACAATAAGCTCAGTCCTATATAGCATTGTCTCTTATTGGTGCTTTATCTTTATTTTGCCCAAAAAAAGTCATCAAAACAATAGAGAGGTGATGTAATTCCTTTCTTTGAACTGGTACTGATGATAAGTTGAGAGGACTGAAAGTGAAATCGGAGGTTGTTTATCTACCAAAGAAGTAAGGCGATTGGGATTGAAGCAAATATACCACTGGAATAAAGCTGTAGCCACGAAGTTAATTTGGCTGCTATTGGTTGAATCTGGATCCCTTTGGATAGCTTGGGTTAAGGCTCATCTCTTGAAGAATAATAGCATACGGCAGGTTGCTTCTTCTGCTAATTCCCCTTATGCTTAGAGGAAATTGCTCACTCTTAGACGTGAGTTTAGACCTTTTATTCGATATGTAATTTGGGATGGAAAGAGTACATTTCTGCTGCAGGATCCATGCCATTCATTGGGCACTTTGTTGGAAATCTTTGGAAGAAGGATTGTGTATGATTCTGGTCTCTCTCTCCAAGCCAGGGATGCTGATGTTATTGAAGATAGCAGATTAAACCGGCCTATGGCAAGATCAGATGATTTGGTCTTGATTCAATCATCTTTGTGTGACTCTATCTACCAACTCAAGACAGCCTGATAAGGTCCATTAGACTATTTTATCTTCAAAGAAGCAAAGAAAGTGGAGTGGCACAAGCTAATGTGGTTCTCCGCTAATGCACCAAAGCATAGCTTCATATGCTGACTGGCCATTTTGAACACACACTATCCACAAAGGATAGGATGAGAAAGCGGTTTTCTTTTATGAATAACTGGTGTGTTCTTAATGAATCTCACTCGGAGTCAAAAGATCATCAATAATGGACTGTGTGGTTTCTGAAGAAGCATAGCAGCAAGTTTATAGCGGATGTGTTGTTAGATCTCTGCAATGTTGGAATCAAGAATTGCAATGGACTTCTAGAACTTGGAGCGTTCAAACTGATTCTCATTTTTGTTCCCAGAATCAAGAAGCTACTTTTTTTTTATTCTTGATTCTGCTCCAAAACTGATTCTGGGCACAAATTTGCAAGAATTTGTGCCCAGAATCAAAAAATTAAACAAACGGATTTCTATTCCCAAACTGATTCTGGGAACAAAAGAACAGAATCAAACACTATTTGGCAAGTTGCCATGCGCAGCCTAAACGCATTCTTCTGCTCAAAAACTCGTTTAGGAAATAGAAATAGAAAAAATTATTTCTGAACAGAAATTGTTCCGGGAACAGAAACGTTACTAAATAGACCCTAAATGGAAATAGAGTTGCTTAACAAACCACTACCCCTTTGTCACAGAGAGAGAGAGAGAGAGAGAGAGGAATCACAAAGTTTTAACATGAAAAACACTATCCGAATGTTCGGTGTGAGTCGTAACTCTTGCTAATTTTGAGTGAGGCCGTCATAGGTGCGCCACAGGATAAGTTGGGATAGAAGTAAGCCTTATACCACTCAGCCAACCACCTCAGTGGTAAAAGCTTTGCTCCTCATTATGCCCCAGTGTGACTAAATCTATTCATGCCTATGCTCCAAGGTCATTTTAAACAGCAGTGTAACAAATTTTGCAAGTACCAGATCTGTCAATGTTCTAGTTCCAAGCATAGTCCTCTTGTTGTTCACAGTCGCCTTTCAGTATTTGCATGAGAATGATTTCTATTTTATTAAACTCGTTAATGATATCATTCCATCATAAGCATAAATAATAGTTTCTCCTAGCCAATCAAAGAAACTAAACCTCCATCCTCAACCCAAAATCATCAATCCACAAGATGAAGTAGGGGATCATCAAGCCGCCTGCTATTTCTCGCTGTAGAATCATCTAAGGTGAACAAACTTTTCACTATTTTAATTTGGCTTTACATGTTAGGAGATATTAAACTTTCTTTGCCATTCATGAACAGTACCTGCTCACAAATATGTGGTATCATACAGCCATAACTGAGACATACATCCGAAAGAAAACAATGTCAGAATGACTCACTGGTCGGAGGGTTATGCTGAATTCATTCTGTTTTCCATCCCGAAGAACTTTGATTAAGGCCGTTTCATTGGGCTTCTTCATGGATGCCAAATGATCAAATGCAATGCGCTCTCTGTTCCGGAAAGGAACTGCAATATGCATCGCGTGAGAGGAACATTAGGTTCAACAAAAACACATGCCAAAAAAAGCACAAAAAAACAAAAAATTCAAAACCAAAACCATTAGAAAAGCCCAGTGTCACATAGACGAAAAGCCAGGTACACGTGTCTAACTAGTACAAACTCAAAATGATGAAATCACTGAGATGCCAAAGACCAAAAAAATGCATGGCCCATTGAGGGTGGATACGAGTAAAGCCAGGGTGGTTATGAAATTCGTGCTATCCGTGTATTTTGACTAGCATGAATTATATTAACACGAATATATTCACAGCTATTGCCATGATGGTAAACTACTGCTGAATGCTATAATTGTATAAACATACTTGTTCCGTCATTTGCCACAGGCACACCATCAAACGCAAGGATGATATCATCCTTCTTGAGGATCCTATAAGCATCTGAAAGAGGCTTGATGTTGTTTACAAGAACTCCAGTCATTTCTGGTAGCATCCCGAAGTGGTTTCTCAGTTGAGAATTTTCAGTTGGCTGGTAATGCAAGCCAAGGGAGCATAATCCTGGGTATTCTCCACTTTCTTCAACACCAGAAATGAAGTGTTTGATTACTGGAACCGGAATTATGTATCTACAAACCATAGATAAAAAATTAGCAGAGAACTAAGAGAAACAATTTATGAGAAATACAAGAAAAAATACCTCCAAAATAGTGATCACAACTTCTTAGCAATTCCAACCACCTACATTCACTATTTCGGCTACTAGAAGGATGGTGACTTCAAAACCAATCCAAGATAGAAAGAACTATCTTTTAAACACTCACATGTTCAGTTGTTGAGATATATATAGATGTGATCTTCAAGATATACGTACTTTATTCTATGGCATATAATGATGATGATCTGCATGAAGTACTCATAGTGATATAGTTTTGTGACGGCAATTAAAAAAAAGAATCCATTAAGTATCCACATGATGCCTTTCTAGGTACACAACCATGCATATGAAGCTAGAAGGAGTGCAACAGCAAAGGCAACTCTATGAGGCAAATCCAAACCCTCGGTTATATGATAAGAAGCTCATGCTAAGAAGTTGCTCTATCCTTAATGTTGCAAAGAGTGATCTGCTAGCCAAGCCTCAGTACTGGAACTTTTTGCTTAAGTGACGTCCGAGAGGGGGGTTTTAACCACAGGAACACTGGCAGGATACAAGAAGGTCGATGATTTGCTGTTGAGTGGATAGCTTTCTCCATCCTTGAAACAGGACAGATATCCACATGATCGTGTGAAATAGAAAATATTCATCAAGTACAGTTATACAGAAGCGGAGCATGAATCAACAACTCAAGCATATTTTGTCTAGGCTTCTCGATGCATACTAGATGACAATCAAATAGGACAAAGAGGAATGAAAGGTTTAAGTAAGTTCATCTCATCGAAAAGCAAACAGCTGATTCTACTCAAATGAAATTGAAAGTGTCTGGGGGAAAGTCAAAAAAAGAAATTATTCATGTACGGAAGCTCTGCACAGAACACAAACTGAGTGAATTGGAAATCAGCAAGATAAAAGGTGTAGCATAATTTTTAAGTTCTAAGAATATGAGGATGTTCTAACAGAATAAATGCTTACATGAGAAAAGAGGGAATAAAGCAAGGTCATTGCAATAGATGTCCGGCATGCAGGGCGTGACCAATGTTCTCACCATAAAAGGAACAGAAGAACTCACCCAATATTCTCAGAATCGGTTAGGTTCTGGAAAGCTACACCGACAACTTTATCACCGATGAGAGCAGGGCCCCCACTATTTCCCGAGTTTATAGCTGCATCAATTTGGATTGCCATAAGTTTAGTCGCTCCGTGTGCATATTTAGTAGGCTCAACTCTGGAGACGACGCCTTTGGTTATGGAAATATTGTCCCCACCTACAGCGAAGTAGGATTTAACTTGTTACTCACTAATAGTGTGATCTAGGTCAGGAATTGAGCGGCAAGTACCTTGAGGATACCCAACAACAGCTATAGCTTCTTGCAGGAACGGGATATCCCCGAACTCCAAGAAACTCATGCCCTCCCAGAATTCTTGACTGTCCACCACCAGAATGGCCAAGTCACATTCATGACCAACAGCAAGGACATGGGCCTTAAACTTGGTTGGCGAACCATGCTTTCTCACTTGGACGAATGTATGGTTTGCAACTACATGAGCGTTGGTAATAATTCTTTTCCCAGGAATGACAAATCCTTCAGTTCAGTCAGCAGGGAAATAGAATAGATTTTAGATGGGAGAGACAACAATGGTCAAACAGGAACAAGAGGAAGGGTACCCACCAGAACCCCAAGTATCGCTAGGGGGCTTGTTCTGCCAGGGCAGCAAGTAGTTGGGGCTGCTGACGACGGTGAAAACCTTGACCACCGAGTCCAGTACCGGTTCTATCCCCGAATATGCGGCCCTGTCGTCTTCACTTGCGTTGCTCGAGCGGGATCGCGAGGTAGAAGACGGACCCAAAGTGGTAGTGGTGGCGAAGGCTACACGACAAGGCTCGGGAATGGCAGAATTACACAAGGACCTCCTGCAATCGCCGGCATCATCGCCGTCGGACAGCGGTAGCCGTGTCGGAAATTCGCGATCCATCTTCCAACGAGTCTACAAACTAGAAGCCGGTGTTTTGAGATGTTAAAGATGGAGGGTGACCCGGCTGGCAAGCTGAAATACTTACATGGGAAAGCAAGAAAACGGTGAAAAGGCAAGACAGCGAAGAGCAAACGATCGTGGTTGACGAAGAAAATCACCAACGTGGGGGGGGGCCGGGCAGCAAGAAGTCAAAAGTTGTGGGGAACTATCTCGTACGGAAGAAGAAGAAAAAACGTGGCGCTGTCACCTCTCATCCCACAAAATATTACGTACGCCGATCAGGAGGAGGCGCCATCTGTCGTCCCCGGGTCCCGTTCTCTGTCCATTGAAGCGAAGCGAAGACGTCTGCGGTCTCTCTCTTCCTTCATTCCAAAAGACTTTTGATCACCAGAAAAGACTGAACCGTACCTCCAGAGAATCCATCCACCGACAGCAGCGTGCATGACTACTTGTTTCGGGGAAACAGAATCCAATGCAGTTTCTCATGCTTCGTCTGTTCATCTCTGTTTTTATGTTGATGAGGATAAGTGGAGTTGCACAAATGAGAGATGATCGCACAAATTATCACGAAAAACTCTAAACTGATATACATATAATAAATTTATCACAAATAATTTTTTGACCACCAAAAATCCTGAACTGGTATATATGTGACAAATATACCACAAACTTATTTTTTGACCACTAAAAATCGCAAACCGATGCACTTGCGATAAATTTACCCTCCGTTTAGTTTCCGTTAAATTGGATTAATATCACAAAAAATCACAAATTGGAACACTTATGTTAAACGGAAGGTAAAACCCCAAACCTGTGTACCCGTCGACTGCCATGCGTCATCCAACTTAACAATTTAACTGTAAAACTTAACGGAAATTAATAAAGAGTAAATTTATCATGAGTGCACCAGTTTGGGATTTTTAGTTTGTGGTAAATTTATCACAAGTGTATCAGTTTGGAGTTTTTCATGGTATTGACCCATAGAAGAAAAATACTATTAATTGCATGAGGTTTTATATACTTTCTTTACAAATTCCGAGCCTTTCACTTAACCGGTTGTACTTTGGGATGGAAAATATTTATCGGGTCCGTTTGTTTCGCTGAAAATTAACGATTTTCCTTAAAATGACCGCCTGCATTACTTACAAAAGTGAATGAACAAAAAATATTCGTATCGTCGACGAAAATGGTTAAACGTAAATTGCTGTTAGTAACGAAAACGATTTCCTTTGACTATTTCTTTTGAGCGATAGAAACGATTATTTTTAGAAAAATATTTTTTCATGTCATTCATTTTTCATAAAACAAACGGAGTTTTTCAGTTGCGCGTATAACTAGGTAATAATAGCAACACATAAAGCAACCAAATAATAGAATAAATAAGCAAATACAGAAGAAAGTGCAATCAGAAAATCTACTCATCCACCCCCGTCCATTCCTCTCCTTGAATTCGCTCGAAAGTTTTTGCCCAAAGGCCCAATTTAAATTTGCTTTAAATTGTAGGGTCGAATTTTCTCATCAAATACCCTTACCCGAGCTCGTCCAAAGGACGCCTTCAAGTCAAAGCCTGGCGGGCTTGCGGGCCGCCGGACTCATGATCAAGTCTCCCTTTCGTGCATTGATTTCTCGAATAACAGGTGTTTTCTTGCCTTTCTTGGTTAATCAACCATTAGAACAAAACCTGCTAATGTTTACACACTACTTTCGTAGATGATATAGATACACGAAGAAATTGTGGGAGATTTCGGAAATTTTGAAGGAAATTAAATTCCAAGCGATGATTAAAAAAAAAAGAGAGAGTTAATATCACGAAAAATTCTAAACTGGTATAGTTGTAATAAATTTACCTCAAACTAATTTTTTGGCCACAAAAAAATTTTAAATTGATATAATTATGACAAATCTACCCCAAACTAGTACAGCCCTCCATTAGTTTCCGTTAAATTAAAGTAATACCAGAAAAAATCACAAAACGGCTACAGTTATGACAAATGGAGGATAAAGCCTCAAACTGATACACCTGTCAACTGTCATGTGTCATCCAACTCAGTAATTTGATGGTAAAATTTAACGGAAACGAACGGAGGGTAAATTTATTATAGATGTATCAGTTTATGGGGTTTTTAGTGGTCAAAAAATTAGATTAGAGTAAATTTATCACAACTGTACCAATTTATAGTTTTTCGTGGTATTAACCCTAAAAAAAAAGACTATCTAAACAAATATATATATCACAAATTGATGATATATATATATATATATATATATGGAACCATGTTTTTACGCGTTAGAACTAACTAGTGAGTTGAAAATTTTAAAATTGACAAAAAAATAAAATATTAAGATAAAAAAAAAACAAAGTGATGAAAAATGAAAAGAGAAGATTAAAAATAAAAAGATGCCATTATATCTAGGGTTAGTACCACGAAAAACCTTAAACTGGTACACCTGTGACAAATTTACCCAAAACTAATTTTTTGACCACCAAAAATCCCAAACTAATACACATTTAACAAATTTACTCTTCGTCAGTTTCCATTAAAATTTACTGTTAAATTGCTTAGTTAAATGACACGCGTTAGTTGACGGACGTATCAATTTGAAATTTTACCCTCCTCCATTTGTCATAGGTGTATTAGGCTGCGAATGGTAACCATTCTATTTCAGAAATTAATTTCTGGCCAGAAATTGACTTTTCTATTTCTGTTCCTAGAGGAGTTTCTTAGCAAAAAAACACGTTTGATAACGACACAAAATTTCTGTTCCAGAAACAGAAATTTGTTTGATAATGGCACAAAATTTCTTCTTCTCGGGTGGTCGGCAAGCGGTCGACGGGCGGTGGATGGTGGCGGGAGGAGGGCGGGTGGCGGCAGGAGACGGTGGCCGGCAGTGGGAGGCGGGCGGCGGTGGGAGGACGATGGCCGACGGTGGGAGATGGTGGCCGATGGACCGCGGGCGGCGGCCAACGGTGGCCAGCGATGAGAGGTGGGTGGCGGCCAAAAGAGGGCGACCGGCGGTGGGAGACGGTGGCCTGTGGATGGCGGCCCACGGCGGTCGGCGGCCCACGGCGGCCGGCGGTGGGAGGCAGGTGGCGGTGGGAGGAGGGCGACCGGTGGTGGGAGATGGTGGCCGGTGGACGGCGGTTGGCGGTGGAGAGAGGCCGGGGGTGGGAGGCAGGAGACGGTGGCCGGCCTACGGCGGGCGGCGGTGGTGGGAGGAGGGAGGCCGGGGGTGGGAGGCGGGTGGCGGCGGGAGACGGTGGTTGGTGGTGGGTGGCGATCGTAGGCCGCCGGTAGGGGGAGGAGGGTAGGCAGTGGCAGGATATGGTGACCGGTGGCGGCGGCAGCCGGAGACGGGTAGCGGCGGTCGACGGGTGGCGCGGCCGGTTATGGGCGGCGGGTGAGCGACCGGCTAGTAGTGAGGGAAAGTGATGAGAAGAACAAAAAAATTTTGTTTCTCATTTCTCTTCCAGAAATAGAGAAGCAAAAAATTTTAATTTCTGATTTCTATTCCAAACCTATTTCTATAATAAAAATTTATTCCAGAAATAGAAATTGGAATTTCGTTACCAAACACATTTATGTTCCAAACCTATTTCTGAAACAGAAATAGAGAAACAGAATGGTTACCGTTCGCAACCTTAGTTTCTAGATTTATTTAACGGATGGTTAATTTGTCATAAATATACCAAATTAAGATTTTTGATGGTCAAAAAATTAGCTTAAGATAAATTCGGTACACCTTATGATTTTAATTTAGAATAAATTTGTCAAAAGTCTATTAATTCGAGGTTTTTCGTGATATTGAACCTTATTTGTATCATAGGAGAAGAATGAATTAAAAGGGTATAAAAACCCATAGAAAACAAAAGAAGCCTTGTTGCCTCCATTTCGGAACGAAACGGCTTCCTCCCCTCACCTTCGCAAAGCATCCAGCAGCATTATCCGCTTACTTCTTCTTCACTTCCGCAGTCGCTCGTCTTCCATGGCGGAGAAGCCTCTCAATGGTGAATCCCGACCTCCTCTCTCTCGATCTCTCTCGCGTTTCTGCTTCCCTTCTTCTCCGGAAGCTTCGCCCTCCGGTCAATCTCCCTGCGACCGGGGGTCCTCCTCCTCCTCCTCTTCCGGTCATGGCTGAAATCGAGTTTTTTTCTTGTGCTGCGGTGGGGCAGGGAGCGTCCTCGAGCAGCTCCGGGACGGCACCGCGAGGTTCGAGCTCCTCTCCTCGCCGGCCCCTTCGATCTTGGCTCCCCGCCTTCCCGCACCGCCGCCGCTGGAGCTCGCGGCGCGGGGCGGCCGCCTGTTCTTCGCGAGGATCGCATCGTCCGCGTACGGTCTTTTTTTTTGTTAGGCGCTCTGGCCTTTTTCATAGGGTCGAGATTGCGCGCCCGTGCGTGTTTCGTGTCGCGATTGCGTCTTGTTGGAGCTTGCTTTTTGTTCGATTCGTAATCGGTCGGGTGTAGGATTTGAGTCTGCGTGCGTGCGTTCGTGATTCGTGCCGTTTTGTTGCCTCTTTTTTTTCTTTTTTCTCCCAGGCGAGGAGGATCGCCACCGCCGGCGGCGAAGAAAGTCGAGCATTACTCGGTGCAGAAAGTCACCGGAGATGGACGATGTATGTTCCGTGCCCTGGTAATGTCAACTTCTCAGAGGGTTTCAAGGCTATCTTTTATTGTGCTGTGGTTTGAATGGGCAGCTTCGTCGAGAATTTTGGCCGTAGTTAATAGCGAAACACCTTCTCATTATAGAGCTAAAAGGCTACATTTCTTTTTCCGAGTGACCGGTATGGGCATATTAGCTGATAAATTCGCGGTGGATGTTTGATAAGTTGTCATTTGTAAATAGTCCTAGATCCTTATTGGAAGCCGTCGTCTTTTGTTGATTGCTACAGATTGTTTCTTTATAGACGCTAGAGATTCAATTATCTCATTTCCAGCTTCAATGGGATCGCCGTTTTCTGTCCTTCTCTGTGAATACCTTGATTCTACTGCATCATAGTGGGACTTAAGCCTCCGTGGCATGTCCTGGGGCTTTAAAGCCTGCGGTTCAAAGCATGGTCACCACACTGTAATTCCTTCTAGAAAAAGCAACCAAGTGAACCGGTTGAACTCTCTGATATTACTGGTTCAATTTGATTGGGTCAGTGTTGATTTAATCCTCTTTTCCGCCGTTAAAGGTTTGATCATCCAAGCCAAGTTAGACCTCAATCCAAGGCATAGTCCAACTGATTGAACCGAGCGGTCTGCTCCAACATTTAGGACACTTGGGACTTGGTAAATAATTTTTAAAAGTGCATCATGGCCGGATATCCATTCTGAGAGGTTTCTTCCTATATTAGCCGCCTGTAATTCTCAAAGTGTTGCTAGAATGGCCGAAAAGATTCTGAGCTAGCTTGTGAAAGTTATTAGTTTCTTGATTTTTCTTGTTAGAGAATTTCAATGTGAGTCCATTGGCATTTAAATGTAGGCAACGCCTTACTAGTCAAGAATATTAGTCAATCGTATCCTGAACCATAATTTTTGACTGGCGGTTATGATTCCCATGGACCATAGCTGCTATGTCACTCAAGTGCTCTTTCCTCTCCAGTCTCCTCCAATGTTGTTTCTGCTCATATCTTATAAATTGACTTGGGTTGGACTAAAAGAACTTGACCTCGCCTCAAAATAACTTCTGCTACTGATAATATCAGGTCAAGGGAATGGCCTTCAACAAAGGTATAGGCCTTAACCCACGAGAAGAGAGAGAAGATGCAGGTATATTCATCGTGCTAGTAGCAATATTAATTTTTTTTAGGATATCATTTCTCAATGGTCTATCTCCACCATCAACTATGTAGATGCTGGAATAGAACTGAGCCTATGGTATACCATGATCTAATAATAACAGGATCACAATTCTTTTTCTATTTAAACATTTCCAATACTTTTTCTTCCTGCCAAGCATTTCCCTGATATAATTTCTGGCGTTCGTCTAGTTTAGCCATAGTCACTTTGATTACTTGTCTTGGATTTCGTCATACTGTTATTCGGTCATTGTGGTGCAAGATCTGTCAAACAAGGGAGAAACTTTTTTTATGCTGTATATAAATATATAGCCTAATTGGTTAGATGTTCTGTAGTAATCAAGTTCGTTAAAGTCAAGTTAATGCGAGAACGGTATGTAGTTGGAACCTGCTGAAATGGATCCCTGCAAATAAGATCAAGGATATGGTTCAATTCTTTTACCTTGGTACTTGAGCAGTTATCAGAGAATCTACTTAGCAGAAGTTGAACAAAGGATCTTCTCTCTGCAACATATTTGATTAATGGACTGCCTGAAACCATGGCTGGGGAATTTTTTTTTTTTATGCATGGTTGTCCTGGTTAGTTGAGCATTGTCATGTAAAATCCACTACTTGTAGTCCTGTGGAAAGGGGAAAGGGTTTGAACCTGCTTTCTCATTTCTTTCTGAATGTCAAAATTACTTGATTCATCGACCATTCTTGCATGTTCTTGAAACAGGAGCTCATCTCTCTGTTGGTTAGAAACAAGGAATACATCCTTCTCCTTCTTGGTTTTAAATAGAAAAACTGATTCAGAGGAAAAAATAAAACTCTGTTTCTTCTTGCAAATGCTGTCTAATTGAGATGAAAGTTGTATGCTTGCTTAGTGGTTGAAACTCAGGTGCTTACAAACTTCAGAAAATAGCAATGTTCGATTTTTTATTTTGCATGTTGTCATTGTGGGTAATGCATATCAATCACATGAACATCAAATTCCAGATGAATTACGGATGGCTGTTAAAGAAATTATATGCGACTCTGGTGAAGAACGTCGTCAATATGAAGAAGCATTGGTGGCAATTACCGTGGACGAGTCTTTAAAGCGGTAAGGTGCTCCATCTCACTTTTTAGTAGCTTTCCAAGTGCTTAATTAGTATGTTTTGATTGATGTATGTCTTGCCACATTCTTTACAGAGATAATATTGATGCTCTCCAAATCTTCTTTAGGTACTGCCAACGAATTGGCCGACATGATTTTTGGGGAGGAGAGTCAGAGCTGCTGGTTGGAAACTGTTTCCATTCTTGTTAAACATAATCTACTCCTCTGTATAGCTTACATCTGTCTCCCTATTTTGTTCATTGTACAAAGAACTGCAAACTGATCAACTATGCCCTTGGTAAAGACAGAAATAATAGGGGTTGGCTTCTTTTCTTCCTTGTCTCTCGGGTAGAATTAAGAGTTGACTATGGTTTCAAATCGAGCAGTACGATGGATCATCTGGGGACAAATGTAGTAGTCTTTTGTTTCTGTAAAGTTTTCTAGGTTTCTTAAGCGCTAATTGGAGCTGGTGTTGTCTTCTTATTCTCTACATTTTGACAGTGTCATTTGCTACCAGCACTCCCTTTATTTCTTCTTGAGCTTCTGACCAGTTCCAATCATAATTTCATTTCAGGTCATCTCGAAATTATGCAAGCAGCCAATCGTTGTTTATATTCCAGAGCATGAGGTGAGTTTTTTCTAAACTTACATGGTCTCTCACATTTGTTGGATGGTAGAGCAGATTGAATTTAGAAACCATTTATCGCCAAAAAAATTCCTCAAACCCAGTAATTGTATTTCCAAATTCTCCTTTTAATAGGAGATTGCAATATATAATAGTGTCATCGAAGTAAGTACTTCTCGGCTTAAGTTGGTACTCTAATTGTCATGGAAGTAATATAATGGTTAAGATAGGAACAGCAAAATCTAGAGTGCTTGAACTGATCTCACTCTGACAAAAAAAAAAAAAAACAGAACTGATCTCATTGACATTGAAAAGTGACCAAATCTGCCATTTTCAGCTGACTGAGAGTTATTGTGGATAAAAAACTCAAGCATGTTCCCTGGTCCTTGGAGAGGACTTGGAATTGGTTTCCTGATAATAGTGGAAAAAGGATTATCAAAATAATCATCTCCCATTATGGTAATTTCTAATAGTTTTCATGCTGTACCACCAATCAGTCACTCTGTTGTGACTAGATCAGTTGTGCTTATAGAATTTAAGTATGTTGGTTATCGCATATAGACGCATTGAAAGTTGAATCTGCGCGTGTACTGGTATATTATCGGTGGATAAGATGCAATGCACTAGGACAGTAAGATTGAAAGTCTTATCTCAAGATGCTTATATGACAGTGTTCAGGACTTCTCTGAGCAATAAAAACTATATGGCATACTCTGATGTTGAAATTATTATCAAGTATATTTATGCAACAGAAGATAAAGCGGCTTTTTATTTGCCAACCTTGACGGATCTGTGTTTTTTACTATACCGCAGCATACAAGGGGCGGATGGGGCTCAGGTTTTATCCCCATTGCAGAGTATGGATTAGAATTTCGGAAGGGTTCAAGAAAGGGAAAACAGAGGGAAGTTGTGAAGCTTCTCTACAGCGGTAGAAACCACTATGATCTGCTCGTCTAAGAAGAGCGACATAGATTTGCCCATGGTTCCGAGCTATAACATAAGGAAATGGAGGCCCTATTCTTGCAGAACTTACACAGGATTTTTAATTTACCTTAAACATTTCCTGAGGAGATCGATCTACACATTTATCCTGGAATTCCAGGAGGTTTCCTCTTCACGAAAGATTTCTTTCTGGTAGGTGCATCTTTAACCGCTTATTGTACTGGAGCAGAAAAAAAATACCCAAATGATTCGGCATTCTGTATGAGTCATAGCTTGCACAGATTTTGCCAAAAAAAGTTCGGGCTTTTGCCGGTTAAGAAGCAATTGTAGTGCATGAGTTCTCAAACTGATTTTCTTATGATTCAATGAGATCGTCTTTCAATCACGAGTCGAAGTAATAGGCTTTGTTATTTCGGCACTGTGCAGTGCATAATGGGGATCTGTTGCGAACCTCTTCATTTTTGTTCCTCCTCGCACACTTTGAACGATGACTTGGAGAACACTTGAATTTTTATCCGATCTGTTCAGTGCTAATCTTATGAATCTTTCCTCCAATCATGCTCGTGATGGGCTCTCAATCACCAGCTTGAAGACCTTGTAGAGCGCATGTGTTCACCGCCGGTGAAGTAAATCTGACTGTGATGAGAAGTCCAGTTTAGTGTTATGACTAACTCAATTGAAACTGTATACCCATCATTTTTGTCTCATTGCTTGTCCTGTCGAATTGTAGCAGCTAGCTCTAATGCAATGAAATTTTCCAGAAATTTGATGTAAGATGAAAGTGTTTGTTTACTCGACGGATTACAACATCTCCACCTCGGCCTCCGACGGGTTTTGTGATTACAGATTCGACTTTTGCTACAACACCGATTCCTTCAATACAATCGAGAAATCACACAAAAACAGTAAATGAGAAGACTTACATTAAATGCTAAATCTAGTCATATTATTTATCGCACTCTATCTCTTATTAAATTCAATAGAATTTCATACCGTATGACAATTAAGGGTGCGCATGACAATATTTCTATGCCGGGAAACTATTTCTATTTAGAAATGGTTCTTTTTTATTCTGTGCCTAGAAACAATTTCTAAGTATTTGAAGGCGTTTGGTAATTGTCCAAAATTTCTATTCCTGGGATAGAAAAGAACAGAAATACATTTGGTAACTACACAAATTTTTTTTTATTAATAATATTTTAAATTGTTTAATATTTTTTTTCTTTCTATCCTTCCTTCTTTGGCCATGGCCGGTCGCCGACGTCGGCGACTGGCCACAGGCCAGGGCGTCGCGGCCCTGGCCGCCGCCGGCCTCGCCATTGCGACCCACGGCGAGGTAGGCCTTGCCCAGATTTGGCGAGGCCGAGCCTTGCCGTCGCGACCCACGGCGAGGCTCGGCCTCACCCGATTTGGGCGAGGCCAACCTCGCCATGACCGACGGCGAGCCGCCTCGCCCTCGCCGGCAAGGGGGACCCTCGCCTCCGCCGGCGGCCGGCGAGGGCCGTGACGCCTTCGCCGGCCCTGGGCTATGGCCGGCCACCGGCGGCCGGCGATCGACCACAGCCCAAGAAGAGCAACACAAAAAGAAGAAAACAAAAAAAAGAAAAAGAAGAAAAAAACTGATTCTCAAAATTGTGCCGAGAAACAAGAAGCAACTTTTTTTTATTTTTTGTTTCTCTTCCAAAACTGTTTCTCGGCACAAATTTTTGCAAAAATGTGTTCGGGAACAAAAAGTTTACCAAACGCATTTCTGTTCCCAAACTATTTCTGGGAACAAAAAAACAGAAATTTTTACTATTAGGCAAGTTACCAAACGGCCAGAGTTGAAAATTCTTCCCCTCGCCAGCATTTAAACTAACGCTATATCTCAATCCCTCCAAATTTTTATCCTTTTTTTCCCCTTTAAATCACTCGTTCACTCCAACCAAATTAATTGTATAGAGACCTCTCTCTTCCTTCTTAATGTCATCTACCAAACGTAGTGTGAAGAGTACGATTCGCTTAATATTCCAGGCACGGTACATTTCAGTGGGGATGTAATTCTATGATATGATCCTTTCATCAACCGGAAGACTGAGAGATAATAATGGTGATTACTTGATCATCTTCTAAAACCAGAAAGCTCTTGCGAGAACTGCTATGAAGTAAACAGTTCTTGATACTACTTTTGAAGCTTCGATTGTCTCTCACTTTTGTCCGAAACAGAAATAAAAGAGGATGAACTGAACAATCAACACGTGAATGGAAAGATCACCGGAAGAAAGAACAACAAACTTGCGCACCACCCGCAACCCGAACTACTATGTGAATACAATAACGATTTGACTCCACGCTTGATATCTCGATTTCAAATTAGAAAATATCATTTCGTCGCATTTTCTTTCTTCTAGCATGTTCCCGTACGATGCATGCGCATCCGGTGGTACCAGTCTCCTGGCCCTTCTCGCACTAGATGAGTCGGTATCGACCCTGGGCCCGTCCCGATCCATGATTACACGCGAACCAGACTAAGATAGGATATTTTTTTGGGGACGAAAAGTATCGAGCGAAATTCACAAGCGAAGAAAGAAAGAACGGAAGGAAAGAATGGCGTGCCACTTTGGAAAAGACCAAAGTCGGAGGAGCAACAACGAGCGACAAGCGATTCCCTCCATTAAGCGACCGACCGGCCAAGGACCGACCCGACCCGACCCGACCAGAGGAGGGACTGTTGCCTCGGGCACGTGCCCGGCACGTGCCGACCCGCGGTCCGCGACGTCCCGGTGGGGGAAAAAAATCGGGGGAAAGGAAGGAATCGAATTGATCGTTGACGATAAATACTCCCCCAAAAGAACAAAATCGCCGATCAGCTTCGCATCAAATCGCAGTCGCATTCGAGAGTTTCCCCCGAATCCAAATCCAATCCGCTAGGGTTTCGTTCGATTCTTCGTCCCCCGATTGGTTCTTGCGGAAATGGAGGGAGCGAGCAACGGGGGGATGCTGTACCACGAGGTGCAGGAGTCGAAGCTGTGCGCGGTGCACTGCGTCAACACCGTCCTCCAGGGCCCCTTCTTCTCCGAGTTCGACCTGGCCGCCCTCGCCTCCGATCTCGACCGCAAGGAGCGCCAGGTCATGATGCCCCAGGGCGGCGGCGACTTCCTCTCCCAGGAGTCCCACAACGTCTCCCTGGACGGCGATTTCAGTATCCAGGTTCGCTCCCTCCTCCTCTTCTCCCTCCCCCTCCCGAAATCGAGCTCCTCTGGACCGTGATTCTCAGACGGGGCTCTTGGGAATGATATCGATCGGTTGAGTTGTCTTTGTTCGTTAGAGCTCTCACTGCATGACGGATGAACAGGTGGTTGGTTTGTGATCGCGTTGGAAATCCCTTGTTAGTGCTCCTTTCGGTATAGATGGAGCTTTCGTGGTTTTCAACTGCGGGATGAGTGTGAGGGTGATTATTCATGCAGATGTCAGTCCTGTGGCAAGTAATTAGTTTCCGGCCGCTCGGAATGTCTTATTCTGCAAGTGCGCCCATATGTCGGTAGTTTGGATCGTTTAGATCATCCTAGTAACTAATTAATGTCTTGTGCGTGCCGTTCTCCGTATCGTGGATATAAATGTTTTTTGGCCGTATCCGTGTTATATCGAGCACATGGTGTATCGGGCTCCTAGATTCGCACTTCCAATGCTTGTAAGCTAGTCCGTGAAATTGTTGGTATCGGTGAAATGGGTGCTATATTTGACGATCGTGCCGAAGAAAAATTTTGGTACGTGACAACACTAATACACTTGCTGTCCTAGATTTTGGGGCAAAATTGAAAATGTGCACTTCACTAAATCAGAACTAAGTCAAGTATAGAATGGCTATAAAATATATTTGTCTTTGGATGGAAGAATACGCCTCAATGTATCAACATAATGCGGAGAACTTCCAAAAATCAAGAAATGGCAGTATCTTGCTCATCAATTGCTTAATAGCAGGCTTCTCTCCGTTCTTTGCAATGTGACTATACATAAATCTAAATGCTCCTCATGCAATTGTAAAATTGTCAAATCAAAGAAAAATAAAAATTTTATTTTGTTTCGGAAGTCTACACAATTGTTTGTTGTCTTATCGTTTTTTGTCCATCCATAGGGGGTGGAGGAGTTGAATACAAGCGAACTAATTTATTGAAATCGTGGAATTGCATGACTCTTTGCCTTACCTTTTAGATTATATTTAGGCTTTGTTTGGGAGAGAGAGGAGAGGGAAAATGAGAGGTGGGCGTGGAAGATTTTGAAAAGAAAATTGAACTTTATGCGAGAGTGAATTGGAAGGCAAGTGTAAAATTTTCTTCTCCGACCCCATTCCTAGCCTCTCCTATCTCCCGAACAAAAGTTAAGGTTTCAATGCCTAACGACTAGATATGCAACTTAACTCGGTGGATGATGTGGATGTTTTGACAGGTTATGTTTAATATGCTGTCTTATAGACTTATATGATGACACTTTGAAAATATGGGTTTGTTGACAAGTAAACATGGGAAAAGCATAGGATTTTTTTAAGGATATACTAATTCAAATTGCCCAAGAAATTGCGAGCGACAACTTTATGGTTGTGGAATTTATAGCTCTAGTTCCGCCTTTAGGCACATATTCTCATATGCACAAGAAAGCATTCTTTGGTTATTTATGGTTGCATACATCTGTCTTAGAGTGCGGTTCATGTACGCACGCGTATGCTCTTGTGCTGGCTGTGCAACCTGTCCAATTTTTATGTTAATTATTATTCGTTCGTCTTTCTTTGGAATGCAACTTATATGCCGTCCTTTTTATTCCTGGAATTCCACCCCTGTTTGTTGTGCATGTGGCATTTGTAAGGTTGACTAGTGTTTTGTGCTTCAGTTAGAATAACAATCCTTTGGTGATAGATATCTACAGAAATTAATCACTTGGGCTTGTTTGGTGGTTTAAAGCATCCCAAGAGTCCTTTCCCAATTTTTTCTCTTATTGCCCTCACAAACCATATATTGAACTATACCTTACCAAAAAAAAAACCATATATTGAACTATAAGATTCTCTACATATTGTTGGGCAAAAGAAGTGCAAATGAAGATAGTTGCTTAAGTTCTACATTATCAGAAGAGAAGACACATATCGGTAGTTGAGTATATTTATTTGTATGGCACTAACAAACTCAAGCGGTGCATCTCGTGAAGAAGCTGTGGGTATAAATTCAAAAGTAACTGAATTTCGTGCAGAAGATTGGGGAACTCCTCATTAATGTCAGTCAGTCTGAGAGAAAAGGGACAGTTTATTTTCCTGGAAAAAGAAAACGAGCGTATTTGTCAAATTATATATGAATATCGTGAGGAAAGACAGGTGTCATTATGAGAGAGAGAGAGAGAGAGAGAGAGAGAGAGAGAGAGAGAGAGAGAGAGAGAGAGAGAGAGAGCATTTGAAATCTGAGACATAGAAGAAAGTTGCTTTTTTCTTCATTAGGATAGACTGACTGATCATCATGTTTGACTTACTATAGGTGTACTTGTGATTTAACTCTGATCTGCTCGATAGTTCTATTGCTACCAATTCTGAAGTTTTTATCAATTTTTGTTTTTATCAACTAAGAATTCTTGTTGCTTTTATCTTGATATAGTTGAGGTTTTGTGCAATTGATTTCATGAATATTAGTAAAAAGATGCTGTGGACATCGCAATACTAGCTTTGAGTAAATGATCATCTCTTTGGGCAGCTTTTTGAACCAGTAATTTAATGCGTAAGTAATCTGACAAGATCTTTTATTGATGGAATTGAGATAGTGTTATTTTTTTAACTATGATGCCTCTCTTTCTCTCTCGTGGGAACATTTGGAGAAATGATAGGACATACGACTATCTCTTGATTTGTACATACGATAACGATGTTGCCAAGAGAACTCCTGCATTTGAGTGATTGAATGTGAAGATTAAAGTGGTAATAGTTGCATTGCTGATTCTTTGTTGTTTGTAAAAGTGATCGTCAAAGGAGTTCATCATGAGTCATTTCTTCAGAGTTGCCTATAGACAACAAGGTTTTGTAACGTCTCATTTTAAATTTAAAGGTGAACCCCACCCCTTCTTTCCTTCTGTCCTTTCGTTTCCGGAACCTCCTTCCTCCTCTCTTTTCTTTCCTCCTGATATTCCAGTTGGATTCTGAGGAAGATGTGCTGACCTTTTCTGATTATTGGGAAAGGATTTGTCTGTAAATAGTTATAGGTTGTTTCGACTCATTTGATTTTTCGTTTGGACAATCTTATATGATGTACACTTGACACCAATCTTGAATGTGGGCATACTGCAAATACATTGAATAAAGCTTAATTAGTGCCCTAAGGGTAGTTGATAACAAATTCCATATACTTGAGAACTGGCTGACCAATCTTTGCACCGTAAAACGTTCATCTGGGCGCTTGCACTTACATTGTTCTGGTTCTTAAAACAATTTATGAATTTGGGTCAAGTATTTAGAGTGTATGCTTCCAACTTCCAATGGAAGTGTGAGCTTCCTGGCCCTGCAATTAGAGCAATAATTCATGTACAATGGTTCAAACATGATGGTACACATTAACCGCACCTCTGCCTTTGGATTCTGATTTTGTGCAGTGTTAATTGATGTCACTACTTTCTGCATGACATGGTTGTTGCATATATAGCTCTAGTTCTGCATTTAGGCACATATTCTCATCTGCACAAGCAAGCATTATTTGGTTTTTTATGGTTTTACGCATCTGCCTTACAGCGCAATATGCCAGTGCTCTTGTGCAGGCTGCGCATCCTGTCCAATATGATGCAAGTAATTATTGTTTTGTCTTTCTTTGAATTGCAACTTGTATGAAGTCTTTTTTATTCCTGGAATTTTGCCCTGTTTGTTATGCATGCAACATTTATAAGGTTGACTAGAGTTTTGTGCTTCAGTTAGATTAACGATCCTTCTGTGATAGATAATTTGCAGAAATTAATCACTTGGGCTTGTTAGGTGGTTTAAAGCATCTTGAGAGTCCTTTCTCCAGTTTTTCCTCTTTTTTTCTTCACAAACCATATATTGAATTGTACAATTGCCTACATATTGTTGGGCAAAATAAGTGCAAATGAATACTTGCTTAAGTTCCACATTACCGGAAGAGGAGAAGCATTTTGGTAGTTGAACAAATTTATTTGTATGGTATTGACAAACTGAGGGAGGGAGGGAGGGAGCATTTGAAATTTGAGCGCATAAGACCGACTGATCATCATGTGTGACTTAGTATAGGTGGAGGGAGGGAGGGAGCATTTGAAATTTGAGCGCATAAGACTGACTGATCATCATGTGTGACTTAGGAGGGAGGGAGGGAGGGAGGGAGGGAGGGAGGGAGCATTTGAAATTTGAGCGCATAAGACCGACTGATCATCATGTGTGACTTAGGAGGGAGGGAGGGAGGGAGGGAGCATTTGAAATTTGAGTGCATAAGACCGACCGATCATCATGTGTGACTTAGTATAGGTGGAGGGAGGGAGGGAGCATTTGAAATTTGAGCGCATAAGACCGACTGATCATCATGTGTGACTTAGTATAGGTGTACTAGTAAACTAACTCTGATCTGCTTGGTAGTACTATTGCTACGAATTCAGAAGTTTTCTTCAACCTTTTTTGTCAATTAAGAATATTTGGTGCTTTGATTCTGATATGGTGGAGGTCATGTCATGGAATTCCATGAATATTAGGAAAAAATGCTGTGGACATCTTTATAGTAGCTTTGAGTCGATGATAGTCTCTTTCAGCAGCTTTGAGCAAGTAGTTTAACTCGTAAGTATCTGACAAGTTCTTGTTTTTAGTTAATGCATGCCGACAGTGATCCTTATTTTCTGTTTCCCCTGGCTCAGGAAAAGATTTTAACACTTGTAGCGTTTGCTCATTTATCAATGAGCTAGGCGGTATAGCTATATTGTGAGGCACTTAGAAGAGAACTTTTACTAGAAATAGATATCGATGAAATTGAGATACTGTTCCTTGTTTTACCGTGATGCCTCTCTCTTTCTCTCTCTACTGATTTGTGCATGCAATGCTGTTAAGAGGATTCCTGCATTTGAGTGATTGAATGTGTAGCTTAAGGTGGTAATATTTGCCTTGCTGATTCTTTGTTGTTTCCAAAGGTGATCGTCAAAAGAGTTCATGGGTTACTTATTCAGAGTTGCCTATAGTCAATAAGATTTCACAATGTCTCATTTTTTAACTTAAAGGTGAACCCCACCACATCTTTCCTTCTGTCCTTGCGTTTCCTTCCTCTCCCTCCCTCCTCTCTTTTATTTCCTACTGAAATTCCAGTTGGAATCTGAGGGAGATGCGCTTACCTTTTCTAATAATTTGGACAGGATTTGTCTGCGAATAGTTACTTATAGGTTGTTTTGACTTGTTGGATATTTTCGTTTGGACAGTCTTATATGATGTATACCTGATACTACTCTTAAATGCGCTCATGGGTAAGTAACTATTACACAAATCTTTGGTTGCAGGTTTTGGAAAAGGCTTTAGAGGTGTGGGACCTGCAGGTCATCCCCCTGAACTCACCAGTCGCCGAGCCGGCGCAGATAGATCCGGAGCTGGAAAATGCCTTCATATGCCATTTGCAGGACCACTGGTTCTGCATTAGGAAAGTGAATGGAGAGTGGTACAACTTCGACAGCCTATATGCAGCGCCACAGCATCTCTCCAAGTTCTATCTCTCTGCCTATTTGGACTCTCTCAAAGGCTTTGGGTGGAGCATTTTCCTAGTGAGGGGGAATTTCCCGAGGGAGTGCCCAATTTCGTCATCCGAAGCTCCCAGTGGCTACGGCCAGTGGCTATCCCCTGAAGATGCTGAGAGGATAATAAAGTCTTGCAATACAACACAACCTCCTCCTCCTCCTCCTCAAAGAAGCGATCAAACTGATCAAACTCTTTCTGCTATGGAATTAGAGGACTTCAATGCTGCAGTAGCTGCCAGCTTGATGGATTTCGCCGCCGTGACCCCTCAAGCAAGTGAAGCTGCAACCAGCCAAGCTGAGAAGGAAACAAGATAGAAGGAAAGATTGTTTTGACTTTCTTAATTTTTTGGGAAGAAACTGCGATATTCGAGGATGTAGAATTGAAATATTGCATGCGCGAGGCACAAAGTTCATCATAACTGTGGAAATAATCTACCGCAGCTGCTGATAGTAAATGTCTTCTTTCTTACGTATAATTCTGAGGGGAGGCGTGAGGGTGAATCTTGGGATCATCTTTAGCAGATTACTTTACATGGATAGACCCAAAAGCTACCTAGCATCCGACTCCATTGTCTGTTAATCATGCGGGTTCTACGTGAGTTCCGTAACGATCCATGAACCATGGTCTACACAAGTGTTTTTCCTGTCAAATTGGGACGAATTGATAGCGAGCGTAGTTGGTCCAGGGATCGCCGAGTCCATGACCGGACCGAGAGAGCACGCTCTTCTGAATGAATCATCCTTCAGTAATTTCGTCATTTCCTCATATAGAAAAGGCAAGGGAGAGAATATTCTACTGCGGTTCACGGAGAGTTGTGGCACTCAGTGGGAGAATAATGCATTGATGGGCCAGTGGGTCTTCTTCCCCGATCTTGAACCCATGTCAAGTTGTTCAATAAATGAACTGCTGAAGCGTCGTTGATCGAGCAAACTATGTCCCCACCTGACCATTGCACGATCCCAGCTTGCTTAATTCTCAGTAATTTTGTTAGGAGCTTGTGGTTTGAAGAAGCACTGCTTCCCTAAAATCTCTACACGGAATGTCAACAAAAAACGCTCAAGTTATTGGCACGCGAAAGAACTTAATTACGCAACGAATCACATGTTGCGCATCCGATAACAGCTGTATAAATTATATTTTACGGATCGGGCGGACTTAGAAATGGTATCCCGGCATTTATTTTCAATAGGTAAAAAAAAAAAAACAATGGAAAAGTTGGATGTGAATGTAGCTGATCATGATCACCCTTATTAGTGCACTACTTCTTATTAGTTTGCTCACGAAGAAAGGAAAGAGAAAAAAAGAGAGGATGGATCGAAGCTGAGAGAGAGGTCATGAATGATGATGATGACCGGTGCTCTTTTCAGCTTTTAGGCTGGAAATGGGAGACCACCAACCAACCAGTCACAACTTTCAACATTCATTCATCCCCTGTTTCTGTTCTTTTAAGATTTCCGAGCAATACTTTAATTCCATACCACTAAAAGTCAGTGGTTTCAATAGACAGGAAACAGGGAAAAAGTACGAAACTTCAGAGAGAGTCCAAGACATGGCATTACGGCTGCTCCTCTGTACTGGTCTCGGAACCACGCGCTGAAATGTTCTAGGACAACGGGTCTCCGAGGATTCGATCTTTCTTCGGAAATGGGTTCGTCTGACCGATTGTTCAACAGGCAGAGAACTGTCCATGAGGTGCTTGGCGGAGGTCTTGGTATGACTTTTCTATCTTGTTCCTCGTTCCAATCTGTCTCTGGTTTCCGATCATCGGCGGTGCGATCTTGCCCAGCTGCAGATAGTTTCCTTCATCCTCTTTTCATTGGTAATCGGCGCACTTGACTGTGAATGCAGTGTTGTATCGTTGATGGGTCTTTCTTGATCTTGTCAAGCATTGATCTTTCTTTGCAATTGATACTTACCCGATGAATGTATTATGACTATCATGGATTATGCCTCTGATCCATGCGTTTTGGCTTTATATGGATTTGAGAAATTAATGGTGGATTTCCGTTTTTGTTTGGTTTGAGTTGGAACAGTTGCGGATGTTATATTATGGAGGAGGAACAAATTGACATGGGGGATACTGGTAGTGACTCTAGCTGCTTGGGTTGTGTTTGAAATATCTGGATATACTCTATTATCGCTATCCTCCAGTGTTCTGCTCCTACTCACCACTATTCTCTTTCTTTGGGCCAAATCTGCAGCCATACTCAATAGGTAAGTCTAATGTAAAGTGCTTTTGTTAACTGCACTAAGCGTAAATGAGCATTATTTTCGTTGTGCTCTGATATATCGGTGTTTATCAAGCTGCATCTGACAGAAACATGGTTTTCCTTCTGGTGGTTGCGTGAGGCATTAGTTATGCGATGGCTCGGATGTGAATCTGTTGTTGTCTATGTCTGCAATATGCAGTTACAATCTTGAATGATATTGGTCGAAGAGATTCTGGCGGTGCATTAATTCTGATTGAGAACCTGCAAAATTAGGATCTTACCATTCACTGTTTCCTCTTTTTGATCCACTACCACAATAATAGTCTTTGATCTGAGTATATTCGCTGTGTAAGCCTTATAAATCTAGACCACATTTGCTACCTCTACCTACTACAGATCATTTAAAAGAAGAATAAAACAAAAAGAAAAGCGGATGCTCAATGGTGTAAGGGATTCATGGCACAATGGACTGATCAATTGAAAATTGGGAGGTTTCTAAAGAATCAAATACCTTGGTACTCTCTTCTACTTCAAAGTTCTACTATGTACATTGTAGTTAGTGATTAGAAAGCATTAAACCTGCAAATCCGTATTAAAGTCCTCCAAGAAGAAGGTGCTTACTGCTTGAAAATGAATCAACTCGATTACTGGTTAGTTTTAAATTCATGCTGCAAAGTTTATTAATTCAGGATCCTGATGACAATTAACGAGCCATTATGATTTGCTCAGCAGCATGTTTGAGCTACAAAGAATATCTTGAATAAGGAAAGGCATTGGGCATCTAATCCAACTGTTACCAGAAGGCATAGTCTACACTGTGTCGTGAACACTTGATGTGCTGAGGTTGCATCTAAGATACAGCTTCCCAATGACATTTTTTGCTATCGATTCAATGAGTCAGAGAAGATTTGTTTCGCAAGTGAAGTTGAGATGCTTAATTCTTATTGGTTACATTTACCTCATGAATGAAATTGCTGCCGAGTAGTATCTCCTTTTTGATGACATATGAGCATGGAACCACTGATGACATTGTACATATGAGCATGCCACTGATGACGTCAAAAATTTTATTTTATGTTTGTTTTTTCTTTTGCAGACCTTCTCCACCCCTACCAGAGATGCACATATCAGAAGATATGATGAACGATGTGGCAGCTTTTGCCCGAACTCATATAAATGCTCTGCTCTTGGCTTTCCAAGATGTTGCCTTGGGTAAAGATACGTGGATGTATTTTAAAGTCGCTATATCCTTGTTGCTGATTTCCATAGTTGGCAGCTTAACTGATTTCCTCACATTGGGATACACTAGTAAGTTTCATTATCATTATCTTTTTCCGTGATCGGTAGTAGAAATTGAATTTCAAAATGTGTATTGCTATTGTGTTGTATTAACTGACTCATTCCTCTTTAAATGAGAATCAAGAAGAAATATATAACTCTCATACCTACCAAATGGCAGGCCTTGTTGTCATCCTCACGGTTCCAGCTCTCTACGAGAAGTATGAAGAACATTTTGATAAGTACGTCATGGCATGTTATGGCAGTGCCGTGCAGTTTTACTCAAAATTATCTGAAGGTTATATCAGCAAAGTTCAGCAATGGATTGCAGAGCAGAAAAAACTGAGTTGATGTCCTACATCTCTCGCCTTTATTCCCGTTAGATGTGTCTTCTCTGTAACCACTGTATCTTCCTTTTCTGTCTCTCTGTCTCCCATTCCATTCCATTTTTCCAAGATGCTGGGGTGGACAGGATTATTAGTGAGTTTTGAGTGCTTTTTTTTTTTTCCCTTTCTCTATATGCCTATTTTTTTGTCAATATGTTTCGTTTATCGAGTTTTAGTCTGGAGCTTCAGGGTTATGAGGAGTCTGTCTTCCAACAGTAGCTTTCAGCTGGGGCAAAAATGTTGTGTTGAGTATCTGGAGAGAATCCTTCTTGTTAGCGGAACAAATGAAAAAGGAAACTTGTATGTACTTACGATTTGTACAGATTTTAATTTCTTTTGGGGCTAGGCTTGAAGTATGATACACATTCGTGCCTCTCTTACTCTTAATGCGTTATCTGACTGACCAAATTGCTTTTGCGATTGATCAACTGGTGTGTGAACATTGGATCGTGCGAGTGCAAGTAGATATCCTTGGGATTGATATTTGTGATGGTTTATGTAGGCGAACTGCCATAGACATTGTGAACTAGAAGCTATCTACAGTTAATTTCTGTTATCGTTCCCTCCCTTACCCTAGATTGGAATTACTTATGGAGAAGTACTAACAAAACCAGCGGTGAAACATTTTCAGTCATGTTGAACAATCGTATAAGAGCAGGATCAAAGAAGCAGCGTAATGATGAACATTATTGTGATTGCCTACCGACCATGAGGGCCCAGCTAGGTCAACCTCATCGGCCCTCGCCTCTGGTCGGTCGCTGGACCGGTCAGAGGGAAGAAGTTAGAAAAAAAAAATATTTAAAAATTTGAAAAAAAATATTAAAAAATTGTCACGTCAGCGTTGCCCATATGGCCGGCACTGGCCAGCCAAAATTGACCGGATGGACTCAATTGACAAGAAGTAAAAAGGTTTAGGACTGAATTGGCAAACTTAAAAGGTTTAGGACTGAATTGGCAAAAATACAATAGATTTTAGGACTTTTTGGATAATGTTCCCATGAGGGGCTTCAAGTTTCAAGCAAATGAAAACATCCTAGCACAAATCGTCTAAGGTTGTGGTCGTTCCAGAAGCATGAATTATTCCTATCCAGGATCCCACGACATTTTAGTTGACACCTCGTGATCCAAGACATTATTTGACATGACTGACTTGTTCTAACAGTGCAAGTCGGTACAATGTTTAGTGCTCATTTACCTGAATGGCTAAAATTCAAGCACGCTCTAGCTCAGTCTGAATATCAGCACTGAAGTAAAATAAGGTAATTCTCCATCCCCCAATGTGAAACCTAGAGACAATCAAATCGTAAAGATTGTATTTGAAAAGAAGACAAAAGTGCAAGGGGAATCCCTGGTATCGGCGATGGTTGAAATAAACAGTCAACGTGGTAATAATAAAAAGGCGAAAGTATTAAATGGGCAACCTTCTTTGGCATTTGAGGGTGGCTTCTAAGCAGAATTAAGGAACAAAGCCAAGAATATAGTGACCGGGGGCCAATACTGTCCAACAGCGTTACAGATGAAGCATCATCAATCAGTTCAGTGCTATAAAAAAAGAGGGATACATAAGAGTATGGAAAATTGGCTTCTCTATTCGTGACTGCTCCCGAAGCTATCCCGGTTCTCATGCTGCCACCCATAACCCTGTCCCTCATGCCCCATATCGCCTGGATAGAACTTGCCCCGCTGGATCTGCGAGTGAGACATATGAGATGGAGGTCCCGGTGGCGGCGGCGGTGGAAGTGGCAAGGGTTGTGGTGCCAATATTCCCTTGCCGTCTCTTACATCGACACTACTACCTCGAGCAGTTTCCAAACCCTTGCCAGCTAAAGGAGGTGGGGGAGGAGGATTCAAAGGCAATGTTCCTGAATTTCGCATGTAATCGCCCTGGTACAACGGGACTCTTCCTTGGACATCTGCGGGATTTGCATAACCATCTCCAGCTCCTTGGCCTCCTGTCGGAGGTTCGAATGGTGCGGCCATCCCAGTGTTCCATGGCTGAGGATATCCAGCCATGAAATTCACTCCACCAGGTGGACCTGGTGGGAATCCCAGCAATGAACCTGACTCTGGACCACCTTCAGGAGCTGAATCCTGCCGCACTGTATCATAGGATGCAGGAAAATATGGCTGAGCTCCCTCCATGGGGAAAGGAGGGAAACTGAAAGGAGGTGGGGGTGTCAGCATTTGATTTGACTGTAATGGCACAACAAAGTTTGGTTGTTGAATAGAATGCATAGGGTATTCTTGAAAGGGAGAGTCTGATAAAACCCCAGGCTGTTTCTCTGGGAAATGGCTAGGTTCTTGTTGGGGTCCACCCTGCACATCCATATGGAAGCGCCTATCAAACCCTGGAAGACGTTGGTTGTCTGCTTGCGAATCAGAAGGATTGTTTTGGACCTGCCCTAAGAAAGCTGGTGGCTTCTGGTGCATAATTGGCCTTGGAGGAGGTTGTTCTCTACCATGCTGATGGCGAGCCTTGTCGTCACGATCATGAAGCTGTGATGAACCGGGAGAAAAGACAGGCCTTGGTGGAGCTCGTGCAGTAGATTCGGAAGCAGTAGATTGTTTGATACCGCGTGCATCTGATTCATTTCCATCTTCCTTTTCAGCATTAGGCTGAAGAAGGTCACCATGGGTCTCGTGTATATGAGATTCAAATTCACTTTTCTTTAGAAAAGACTTCAGACAGTGGGGTGCTGCACATATAAAGAGTCCCTCCATCATCTTTATGGTCTGAATTTTCTGAATACGGTCATCACACCTGTGTCACACAAAGAATTAACTATTTATTCAGCTCACTCGTCAATATGATCTCATAAAGTTTTCAAAGCTAGAAATGATTGCTACAATTTAAAATATAAAAAGGTAATCACTGTCCGTTGCCATGAGGGCTATAATTTCTGCAGCTGCTATGTCTTGATTAAGAAACAGGTGAAAAATAGTAAACACCACCACCAATAGTTTGCTAATGGCAACAAAGAAGCATCAGTCTACCCTTACACAAAGCAATTTGCTTCAACGATTTTCCCTTTTGCACGTACTCAACTTGCTTTTGTTCTGCCATATTCAACTATAGCTTGCAAATGGTAGCAAAGAAGCAATAAGTCTACCCTTAGACAAAGCAATTTGCTTCTTGTAAACATTAATCTGCCCATTGCTAGTATTTAACTTGCTACACTAATCTTCCCATTGCAAGTACTTAACTTGCTTTTATTCTGTTGTGTTTTGCTAATAGATCATTGCAAAGAGAGATACCCTCGGGCAGCCTGGCCCAAAAACCACAATCTAATTTACCAATAAAATCTGACCTACTTTTCTATCCCAACAAAGAAAATATTGACTAATGCATTGAACCAACTACTGCACCCAACTTAAATTGCATGCAACATCTGCATCACCGGTATAACATTGCTCTCATGTAGAGGGCAGACAGGGTATGGGTACATAAATCCAAAAGGATGAACAAAAGTTCAACTCGGAGAATGTTCCTTCTGGACTCGCGCCTTGTCATAGCTAGTCCATTCTCTTTCTCTATCTTACGCCTTTTACTTGTTAGTCACGAGAATCTACCATCCACCATAGTCAACATCACATACAGACCATTTGCTAATGAGAGTCAGACCAAAATTCCAGTCTTTCCGAGACGATCGAGAAACATTACAGTGTCAAACATAGAAATCAGTACGAGAACCAAAGAATTTGGCAGGTAAAGATAAATTCCAGGTGGTATTATGAGATGAGGAAGATATGACAGAAGAGGTAGGACATGATGATTCTTAAAGCAAGTCTTGTTTCACAATTGTTTAAATTGGGGCTCAGTTTAAGTTTCATGTATACATGGAGGCTGCTCTATCAAGCCAGAGTTTGCACTTGTCTTCATTTTCAGAACACCCCGGATCCACTGAAATCACATCAACCAGACAGCTCAAAGTGTACCTCATATTGCTTAAGGAGATGCATTTCGTAGTCGCGAGCAATGTAGGAAAGATGTACTTACAGATAACAGATTGAATCACTCCTAGCACAGTCAAGACAAAAGGCATGCTCACAAGGGCTCTGCCAACAAAAAACAAAGCAGAAAACCCATTAGCAATTCGACCAAGTCCTCGATATCCACCAGCAACACTACTATGGGTCTAACGAATACTCCGACCGCATCGAGGATCAGCAATAAGCATGCCCTAGCCAAAAGAGGAATGCACCCAATCGAGCGCAGGCATCCTGGAAATCACTACCCAGTGTCCCAAACTTCCTATATCGACACACCTCAGAGCCAGCTACCCAATCAGTCACCAAATCAGTAACGCCGACTCGTTCGATCAAGGCAACGAAGAAGAACGCATACCAGCCGCCCGTAGATGGCGATCGGGAAGTCGCAGCGGACGCAGAAGTGGACGCGCTCGCCGAGCTGGCGGCGGGACTTGCGGCCGACGGGCTTCGCGAGCGAGGCGGCGGCGGCGGCGGGCCCGAGGCCCTTCGCCACGGGGAGGTCGGCGAGGACGAGGTGGTCGGGGCAGGCGACGGTCACGGTCTCCGCCGGCGACGGCTTCAGCCCTCCGCCGCCCCCCTCGGAGATCGGGTCCCTCTTCAATCGAATCTGGAGCATCTCGCCGCCGGAAACCGTCGCGGAAATCTCCTCCGCCCCCTCCTCCTCGGCCTCAGATTCCGGCGATTTCCAGGAATTCGGAGGAACTTTCGCTTCAGATTCTTCACGGAGATGAAATCTGTCGAGAAGAAAAAACCCTAAATTGAAAGGTTTTGGGGGTAAAAACAACAGTCACCGCCGGCGCCGGCGACGGCAACGGCGACGGCGTATATTTTTTTTTTTCCGAATTGGTTAGAGAGAGCAGACCGGAGAGGGTCCTAAAACCACTGAAAAAGAAAACATATCACGTTTTGTGCCGTTGCATTAAAGCATTTTTATATTTAATTACGACAAGGCGACGTCGTTTTGCACGGTCCAGCCCTAACTTTGTGTATGATTTATTGTCGGGACGAAGGAGGACGAGTTAGCTTGCCATATGTAGATCGTGGATTAAGGAGGTGTGTTAGGTTCGATCGGGAAAATCGATTTATTTATTTTGTTAATTTTACGTGTTGCATAACGATATAGATTTTGTTGAAAAGAGAAAAGCGGGACATTAAAAATTGTAAACTTTTGTAAAGCATGTGCTCGGCAAGTGCCTAGTGGACACTCGTTATACGATCCGCGTAATACATAATGAATGTAGACGGTAATGTTAGGCACAATCTATTCGCGTATAGGGAATATTATACGTGAAAAAAGACAGCGTACAAAGAGAAAGATACAAAAATGACATGCTGAATTTTGTATATTGTCTGTGTCGGAAGCCACGAGTACACAATTTTAGCTTTTACAATCAAATTTTCATAGGGTTAATTCGAAAAAAAAAAATACCAACTTTACCGTGAGTGACAATTCTTACCCGAATTTTATTTTGTCTCATAAAAAATTACCAACTTTCACCCGAGACCAAAATCTAGCCCGTTGGTAACAATTATGGCTCGAACTTCATTTTATCTCATAAAAGATCACCAACTTTTACTTAACTCCTGAATCTTGCTCGAACAATTGAAAATTTCACATCACGGGGGTCAAATTTGAGATTTGAGTGAAAGTTGGTGATTTTTTATAAGACACAATAAAGTTTGGGCCATAATTGTTGCTCCTGGTAAAGTTGATACTTTTTTTTTTGAATTAACCTAATTTTCATATGTTGTTGTAGATACAAATTGCAACAAGTTACAAATATAATTAGGAATAATGACACAAAGAGTCCTTAAATGCTGACCCAATATGCAATGTTATTCTCGAACTTTTAATTTAATGTGATCCATGAACTATTCATAAATATTCAATCTAATATATAAAATTTTAATTTGTTCAATAGCTCATCTTCGACCCCAAAAAAAAAAAAGTATAGTTCATGAACTTTCCCCCATATTAAAAATGCCATTATTTTTAGGTCGAGAAAATTAGGGACTTTTACGGTCCCTCGAATGATCTATCCACCGTATTAAGAATGCCATATCCGACCGCATTTCATGACACCTCCTAAATAGAACATCGTACTTTACAAATATTGAGAAAACGTTCGACGAGCGATCGAGATTCGTGGTTTTGTGATCCGACAATGTCGATGTCGGCCCTGTGAAATTTGGTGGCAACTTCACATGGATCGACCCAAGGAAGTGAAAAGGAAAGTCGTGGCGAGTTTCTTGCAATCGACCCTTCTTCTTCTCACCGCGCGCCTTCTCAATCGTCTCTTCGATCCTGCGCGAATCCATGAAAGCGATTTGCGAGGACGCACGCACGTACCGACTTCTGCAACGCGTGGACCCTCCTCCATCTTAGCTACTACGGCCCGAATTCAGACGAAAAGCGCTTACCCTTTTGGCTTCTCTTCCTTCTTGGCTAAGGAAACAAGTTTTCCCGCATTTATATTCAACGTCTACCTCTGTGTCTCTTCAGTCTCTCTCTCTGTGTGTGTGCCTTCCGAGACCCAGATGATGGAGGAACCGCTGCTCTCAGGTACGCATCCATTGCTCTCTGGGTTCGGTGTTTTCGTTTCTTGCCTGGCATGTCTAGCCGCGGTCTTGTGACTTTCCGGGTCTTCTTGAAGAGATAAGGAGCGAAAATGGGGAGAAGGAAAGCGACAAGTGGCGCTCGTACCAGTACCTGGGGAGGACCGGCTCCGTGATCCCCACCACCGCGTCTCTGGCCGGCACCGAAGTCAGCGTCGACGAGATTCGGTCCGCCGCCGCCGCCTCCGAACGCTACCCGCCCTCGATTCACGCCGCCCTCGTCTCCTCGCCCGAGCCCGATCCCGGCGGTACGTGCGTGGCTATCTCCGAGTTTTGGATTTTGGGTCGAGCGTGTCTGAGATCGCTTCTGGTAGATGTCTATCTGAGTTCGCTTAATACCTCTCTGAAAAGAATGTGGGTTAGGTAATTACTTGCTAAGCGTTGTAATTATGATCATTGTTCGCCTTACGAAACTAAGGAAAGCGTGATCCTTTGGCTTGATTGATTTTGGGTTTGACTCTTCATGCTCGAAAGTCGAAACTTTAGGACGTGTGCAGGTTAATTTAGTTCTTGTCACTATCGAATTTTATGCTCTGCAGAGCAAGCAATTGTATATCAAGGTGGATATGGAGAGGACTATGGCGGAACCACCAGTGAATTTCAGAGGTACGATCTGTTAAAGTCGCCCTTGCTTTTCGTGAGGATCATTTTCATGCGTGTAATAGTTAGCTGAAACCATTTTGCTTTTCCACAAGCATACCCTTACGAGTTGCGACACATAGGTTTCATTCATCTTCTTGTGCTTCCAGCCTTCTATACTTCAAATTACTTATGTTGTTGCTATAGTTTCAGTTGTCCATTCAGCTCAGCTGAAACATCTTCATCATGTTATATTTTCTGGTGCTCTCGCCCTTTTGTTCAATCAGCTTGCAAGATCATGACACTTCTGTGGATTGCAAACATTTCATGAATTAATTTTCGTTAATTTTCGGATGCCTATTGGTACATTCATAACGTTAATAGAATACTTTCGCAACATTTATATAGAAAGCTTGGTTTACTAGGAGTGCTACTGTTAACCTTGAGGAATAACCAAATCTCGCCGGCCAATTCCTATAGGAAAGTTTTTTTTTTTTTTTTGTCTTTGGAAATTCCGTAAAGTTTCAGTCTTGTCCTGTAATAAAGCATGCTGTTGTGTCTCTTCAGGAAAGTTGGTATATCCAAAAAAGTGAGTTCTGTTTTTCCGAACCTTTAGTGGAAAAACGACTTTTTCCTTTAATATTAGGGATGTAGATTTTTCCTTTCATTGAACTTCTAACAGGGTTTAGGTATTATACTGGTCAAGAAAACGCAAGGTCCCTTCTTGCCGTGTTTAATCAGTATAGTTTGGACCGAGTACATGATTTGCAGCATGCTTTCATGCTGCAATTTGCAACCCATGCCTTTGTTCCTTTACGTTATTTTTCAAGAGTGATAACATTGGCTTATCATCCATTCGCTGTGTGGAACTATAGCAAGTACCTTTTAGTAAGGCCAACAGAATCCCATCCTGTATTGAACTCGATTAGAAAAAGTTGAAGGGTGTCCTTATTGCTCGCCATACGAAATCAGTGTTTGACATGGTTAGAATGACACTTTAACGTGTAGCTGCAATTATCCTTTGTTTTATGCTCTGTGATAAGTTATGTTAAAAAGTCTTGCCTATTGCGTTCCAAAACAATGGTCTACTCACCGTGTCACCTTATGTAGGCAAATACTGGATGAAGTAGAGATACGGGAGTTGCTTATTGATCATGTTGGTCATCGCTGCTGTTGGGGAAGTCGTCCTGCTCGTACTTGGAAAATTCGCGCAGTTGAAGATTGCAATGTTTACGTGGGAACTTTAGATACCTTTTTAGAGGAGAGAGAAATTATAAGAGAAACAGAACCCCACCGTGGTGGCAACATCGACGGAAAGGATAAGGGTCCTGAACTGGGAATTTGGGAATTGGATCTGAGGTCTCAATTTCCTGTCCTATTTGTTCCCTACAAGGAGACACGGACAAAAGTTCCTCATTCTGAGACTATAGAGAAATGCTCAGGTATGTTTTAGGATAAATATTTTTTTACCGCTTTTCATGTAAGGATGTTTCCATTTGTGATACTGCCCATCTTTATCCTTCTTCTCTGTAGCATTTTTCTGTTATCTGCTGTGTGCCGTCTATGATAATCATTTTAGGTAGGTTAAAAACAAGATATAAAGGACGAGGAAGTTCTACTTATGTCGTGATTATGATCAGTCATGTGATATGTGGCTTTGTTTATGAACTAGCATAACTTGAGGAAAGTTGTGCAGGTTGTGGTGGACGGGGAGATCGAGTGTGTCCCACTTGCAATGCAGATCAGGAACATGGATTTTATAAAGAAAATCAGATGACGCCATGCCCTGGTTGTCATGGAAGGGGTTTAATTGCCCATAGAGATGGATCTGATTCCATGTAATATCTTTGCTCTGAAGCTTGCAATTTTGATTACATATTCCTAAGCTTTATCTTGTTCTCGGGTCATCAGCATTCTTTTCCATGTAGACTAGGGCTTAATATCTGCATAACTCAAATTTATGGTGCAAAATCTCAGTCCCATCACCATAGTTCATGATGTTGGGCGAGATGATTTCGGCAGACTGGTTGGTTGGTTCATCTGATGTTCCTGATGTATACTTGCATCAGAATACTGGACGGCGTCCAGTGGACGCTGATTGTTTATTGTGGATGACATGGTGTTAATAATTCTATTTTCGTAGATGTGCCAAATGCACTGGCAAGGGGAAGATTCCTTGCGCAACTTGTGGATCTCGTGGACTTATTCAATGCGAAACATGTCTCGGAAGTGGGTCTCTTCTCTCACGAGGTGTTGCTGTTGTCAAATGGTACGTGTGCTCACGTGCTTTTGGAAGTTTTACTACACTGTAGAACTAGTGGGTGAACTAACTGAACGCACAGAAGTCTTGATGCTGTACTTTTTGACAAAGATATGTATAATGCCTGCTTGCTCTCCCTCTGTTACTGCACAATCACAACTATATGCGTGTTTTTCCATAGGAAGCAAACCTTCAATGTCTCCAGAGTGTTGTTGACTCTTGCTTCCACTGTCGGACTCTATAGTTTGCATCTTAACAGCAACTTAGCATGATAACAGCTACCTATGGCACAAATGGTACCTCATTAAGGGTTTAATGAGAAGCCATCATGGAAATCTTTCGAGTGAAGGAACTGGAGATGCTCTAATTTGAGTACCTACTTAAATTCAACAATAGGAATTGTGTTGGATAACGTGCTTTCATGTTTTCAGTTGTGATAGTATGTTGTTAGAAAAATGTCTGCAGTGCTCAGTTGTGATAGCACGTTGTGAGGTGTGTGTTTCGTATGAGTGTATTGGTTTTCATAGCTCTCGAATATTTAGGTGACCTTTAAAAGGTAGAAGTAGAACCGTTTAACTTGCTTGCCTCGAGTATACATCAGGTGGTTGAACAAAACATTGGTTAAGATACTCTTCTGTCATTATAGGAAGACTCTGTCAACCCGAAAAGTGAGTGCAACAAGTGGAGCCGCTTCGGTTCCAGACGAAGTTTTCCACAGAGCAAGAGGGGTCCAGTTGTGCAACACTCAAGCATATCAGTGCACTCCAGCTTTCTTTGCGGACTCGTTCTTCCTCAATAAGTTCTCTTCCGAAGTCATCTCCGATAGGGCTTCTGTGCCTCCAACTGCAAGGGTGATATGCGAGAGGCACGCGATCTCGGTCGTGCCAGTGACGCGCGTGACCATGACGCATCGTAAGAGGGCCTTCAGCTTCTACATCATCGGATATAGCAGGGAGGTTTATTTGAAGGACTACTATCCTGCTCAATTTTGCTGGGGACTCTGTCCTTGCTTGGAGTGGTTGAAGTTATAAGCGTGAAGGTCTCCATATTTTACGAACTTGTGTATTGTACATGCCGAATAAGGTCTTTAGCAAGTTTGACATCGTTGAGAGAGACTGCTACATGTTGGCTTCCTTCGTTTTGTCCTTGTGGTGCTTTGGGTTGGTCGAGGCTTTTGAGGCGTACATTTTGTGTGATGTCTGTGTGTTTCATCATGCGGTAATGTCATTGAATATTGAGTTTCTTGCTTTTACAAATTCTGGGTTGGAGTTGTTCCTTTATTTTGCTTATGCATATAGAACATGTGGGTGCGAACACAAAAATAGGAACTTCCACGTGGGGTTGGCATGTTGGAGTAAAGATTACTATCATGTTTCTGATGTTAATGAAGTTGTCATGTTCGTGAGCTAACGCTGGACGTCCTTTACCGTCATAATTGTGTGAAACTCCCTTTGATCACTGCTCTCTTATTGCCGCCTCTTGTCGTCTCGAGCAATCGAAGACTTGCTCATATAGAAAATACGAGAAGAATACCCATATTCTTTTGGGACATCGACCGATCAATGAGGCCTACATGCCTGATTAATTGGTTTTCCCCTTCAAATGTATCTCAGGATAAACCCACTTGCCATAAGAGCAAATGCCAATAGGAAAGATTAATCGACCAACTAGTCAAGAAATAGGTGCACTTCTCTCTCTCTCTCTCTCTCTCTCTCTCTCAAGCGTCGATTTCCATCTCAGCCTTGCCCTAGTCGACAAAATTAGGTGCCTTGAGATTATGTATTTGCAATTATCACTTGCTAGTCGATACCCAAGTAATAATATTCGTGGAATCTCCTCAAGACGATGCTTCCACGAAGAAAAACTTCTGAATGAGGTTGGTGGCTACATAAGTAAGTCGATGACTGTGGCCCAGCGAAACTTGTAAAGGATTTGGCGTTAGCCCATATAAAAAAGATCACAAACAATGCTGCAAACACAAAAGCGTCATCACAGAGTACTGCAATGTTGTCCAAAAGTCCAGTGTGCATTCACACCTTGTCTTCATATAGGAAAAAAAACATAATGTGTAACAGGTTTGTTTAGTGAGTTATGATGGTTTTCTCGTACCATTTTAATCGTAAATTATCGACCGATGTGATGACTCCATCATCATATGCAATGACCCGTGAGCTACCATATCGGCATAAGAATCGCCTAATGCGCACATGGGGTTAAGACAAATCAAAAAGCATCAAAGTACCTGGGCGATCGAGGTTTCTGTCACGAGTCTGTGACTAATAAGGAATAGCTGAAGCATTAGGCTCTGTTTAATGTCTAAAATGAAAAAGAAAAAAGAGAAAAGAAAGATTTTGTTAGAATAATTAAATATTAAACAACGTCTTCATCTAACAGTTTAAGCTTTTAGAACACGCGACAGTGGTGCACCAAAATTTCACATGGTATCAGAACTAGAGCTCCCCAATTAAATACGTCCACACCTAGTACTAGGCAAAAAGACCAGACTAAGCGTGAGGAGGAGTGTTAGAATAATTAAATATTAAATCACGTCTTTATCTAACAGCTTAAGCTTTTACAATAGTCGGCTGTGGTCTACCAAAATCTCATGGATTTGTTACACGAAAAAATGACCAACTTTTGCTTATTATCAACAAGTGATAGATTATATAAAGCCCCATCAATCAATCAAATAACTCAATGTTCTTGCCTATAGAGATTTGGCGAGAGCTTGGCGACCCTTTCCGACCACACTGAAAAAATAGAAAATTCAGAAAAATATTAAAATTTCGTAAAATTTATCCACAGCAGCGCCAGTTGTACCACGCAGGACGGCCAACATTCATGTCAGCGATTCCTGGCCAAAATTGGCCGGATGAAATCAAGCATAAATACAAAATGTTTAGGGCTAAATTGATCAAATTGAAAGGTTTATAGCCGAATTGATACCAATATAATGTATTTATGACTTTTTTGGTACGTTCCCCCTACCGACTAATGACATCAGCCGATCTTCTTTGAAATTCGAAACAATCGAAACAAACACTAAACAATTCTATAAAGCTTTATGAAATAGATTATCTCAATCTACACCCGGAAATTAAAAAAAAGGAAGTGCGAAAAAAGTAATGCTCGCCCATTCAACAAGATGAAGAAAATGTAGTTGTAAAACATGATGTGTGTATGCATGCTCCATAATTTCATAAAAAATAAGGGAGGACCAGAACCACCTAAAGAACAAGTCGTGAAAAGAACGAAAAAGAATAGTACTGATCATCATTAGGAATAGTATCTCTCAGATAGTGTCGTGCATCATCGCACAATCTGTCGGGGCATCACGAATGAATCAGATCGAAGATGATGCCCTTTTCCAATATAATAGTACTGATCGGCAACACCGACCCAGAAAGAACCTAGACCTCGTACTTCTCCTGTGTTTCACGCATTGATCTTGCGCTCCAATCGTGTTGGCTTTCTTTTGTTGTTAAGGAAGACTGATATCGGTGCTCTTTATTAGAGGGGAAAAGAAAGCACTACTGATATACCTTTGACACGTCGAAAGGTTGACCTGGGATGGTGGAGGACCAGTATCGAGTCCTTTGCTTCGAAGCCTTCTTGGGTTCGCGCACAGGAACTGGGGAGATGTGATGAGCACGAACGAGTACGGCGGTAGCTATTCAGTACAGGAGCGCTGCTAGCTGGCCCACGTTGTGAATGGAACTCCCTTTCGATTCCCACCTTTTCGATGCTTCTTCAATCGAATTCAACATCAGATGGGGAGTTTCGTTTGATTTTGACCAGAGGAAAGTACAGCCAAGTTCATTTTTTCTTGCGCTAGGTCCCAGACTGCTTGCTTATTTTTCACATTCTGCATATGTTGGCCCATGGTAATACTTTAAGTTCGGATTCATAAAAACCCAAGGACAGCTCATGTGTGAACATACACACCCTACTTATTTCATTTGTTAGATCATGCGAAACTAACGAGGCATCCAAACCTAAGCAGTAGAACGCCACGTGGGAGCAAAGATGAGATGGCCATGGAGCACGACAAGGAGGGACGAGCATCCCTCGCACTCGTACAATAATGGGGCGTAGACTCGTCAAACTGGTGGATCGGGTTGAAAATAGTCTGACCCAAATTGACATAATTTTCGTGCAATACAACTGTAGTGATATATAATCAACCTAATCCATATATTATTAAAGCACTTCCATATTGAATCTAATCTTAAAACTGAGGTGAGAGCTTAGAGTGAGCAAGCGCGAATCAAGTGAGGGTAAAAGAGAGTGAAGAGAGAATCATAGAGGTGAGTTTATTTTAAGTAAGTTGTAAACCCATTTAACGCCCATAATATTTTAGGTTTTACCATTGTAAACTCATTTATAACTCATTTACTGAATATAACTATAATATAACAACTCAACTCATCAAATATGATCAAGAAATGGGTTTATGATCTATTTGGACAGATCTAATGGAGCGGTCGTCGATCTACATACCGGAGAAAGAGAGAGAAGTCCTTATAGGTTTCCTCGAGTGGACCTTGTGCATAGTTAAAATATCTACCAAATACAAGAACCGACAGACTATACTTGCTTATGAAACCATGCTCGGAGTGAGTTACGTGACCAAATTAAATTTTTTCCCACACCATATTTTATACTCAATATTAAACCATTATCGAATAATATGTTTTTTTTTAATAAAGTTCCAATACTTGAAATGATTAGCATTTGATATTTGATTTTATTCAGTTTCAGTTTTACCAAAATATGGCCACATAGAGAGGGGTGATCAGTTCCCAAGCAGTCCGGTTCCCGAGTGGGCTAATGGAGCCGTTAATGTTCAAAATGAAATTGAATATGTTCTTGTTCATCAATGCATTTTTACTATCAATAAGTTACACGTAACATTGTAGGTGTCACAGAGATTTTTTCAATTTTGTGGCAAAACTTGGTTAAAATGAGCAACTATTGTTGTGTTTTGATTTGTTCTTGTTATCTTACTCACATGCATAACTAAAAGTTAGTCGCTCCAGTTTTGAAGGGTCTTCTTTTGTGAAATGGGAGATAGATTATGATTTTTTTCACAGATTTTTAACAAACAAAAAAAATTAAAAACAAAACGTCCCGGTCCAGGTGGCTCGATTGGGTGGTTCCACACTGGATCCGGCGACCGAACCGAAATTCACCGGTTCTAATTTTGTAGAATCGGGAATCGGACCGATGCCTTCGAGAATAGCCCAGAACCGACCGGTTCGGGCAGTTCATCTTGCTCGCCCTTACTCCCGGCGTGTGTAATCATGACCTTTACAACTACTAACCAAGAGAGAGAGAAAGGGGGCCTCGCCGACGATTGCGCGTGCGAAATGATCCCGGTCGGTTCTCCGCGTTGAGGCCCCGCGACTTCTTCCCCCAACTCGGGTCCCGCTCCCACATGATTGGCCAGCCCACCGATCGCAGCGACGTGGACCCCGCGTGTGGCCGCTGGGGCCGGGGGGGCCAATCCGGTGCGGCGGTTTGCACGTCCATCTCAGAATCACCGACAGCGCCCCGCCCCCCCCTCCGCCACGTGGCCGAGCACCGTGCCGGGAGATCCGATCCGACGGTCCACATTTGTGGCGGCGGGTTTTTTTTTTCTCTTTTTCCTTTTTTTTTCTAATGGAAAGGGCGAGCTAAATTAACGCGACAGCCGAGGGCATGACGGTGGGGCGACGCCAGCGGCCTGGGAAGGCGACACGTGTTTGACATTGACCGATGGGGGAGAAAGCGGGACTGTCATGAGATTACGCACCGTCGGATCAAATAATTATTGTCATCTTTTGTTTTTTATAAATATTTTAATATAGATATTGCCTTTTCAAGGTCAAAGATGAGATGGACAGTGACAACGAAGGGGAGCGGGGGGGTTTGTCTGTTTCAGACATCCAACGAGAGGATCGAGGAACGTTCGAAAATTGTACTCTATAGTCTATTGCTCCGCCTTTCGACATTCCTCGCCTTGCGTAATTTTATGTAAATTTGTTTGAGGATCATTAGTTGATTAATTAGTTTAAATTGCTCATCTTTCGAACGGGTATCGCGAAGGCGAATTTTTTATTATTATTTTTGTGTATCGGCATCGGCGTTTTATATCGCGACCGAAGCGCCGAAGATCATAAGCTCGAGACTCCATTTTTCGCATCGGCTAGTTATTGTCGCGAGATGTTGAGCGCTCTCGTAAGTTGTGGCCGAGGATGCATTCGCGTTGAGCCCTTTGGTTTCGAGTTTTAGGTCAAGCACAACTTAATTTACATGCTAGGTAGTCGAACATCGAGTCGAGTTTTGATCGAATAATAAATTTCCCTGTCCGAGCTCGAGTTGATAGAAAATCAAAATACTTGGCCTAGAATTTGCTCGGCTAAATTACAATTAAGTTATAAAAAAAACTTGAGCTCGAGATTAATGAGTTCAAGTATAATTCCTCCATTGCTACGTATGGGGCATGTTGTTAAATTTTAAGGATTTATGAACAGGTCTATTTCCATAACTATTAACTATTTTCAAAGAAATAATAGAACTCCATTAGGCTCATGAGCCCGTTGAACCGAGTATTTTGGTAAGCGTGAGATCGAGCTCGACCGGACATAATCCTTGAGTTGCTCGAGCTCGAATTAGGCAACCTAATCTCGAGTAATCATCGAACTTAGCTTGAGTTACTTGCGAGGGAACCTAATCCACTCCTAATTATATCTTAAGACCTCTTTTATACTCATATACATCTTCAATTGTAGCCTCCCACATCATCACGATTAGTATATTTAATAGATTTTATAGAGTAATGTAGCAAATTCGTGTCGGATGCTTATGTCAGTCCCTACTAACTTAAATAACGCTTACAGTTAATCTTGACACCTTATAGATCTATATAAAACACCAGATTCGTATCTCCAATTTCATGATCTTTTTGTATCACCTCATAAGGTATTCTCGTAACAGCGGAATCCCAACAAAAAAAAAAGATTTTATCTAGTTTTAAGAGGGCAGATAGGTGCTCGTATGGAAACTAGCTAAAGTAGAAGAGAATTGCTGGGTATATACTAAAATTGACATACTAATCGATTCGCAAATTATAAGTGGGTGACATGTCTTTTTAGTACCCATTATGTGAACTAATCTTGCACGCCTCGACTTCATATATGCGACCCCACACATAGTGTCGGCTTTAGATGCATGTGAATGAGCGCACGACACGACACGAGTTCAATCGATTATTACTTGATTCATGAGTTTAGTCGGGTTTTTTTGGAGCCCGAGGGGCCTTACCTAACTTTGGCAAATGCATAAATGCCATTCGACATGAACTTTGAAGCCGTGAACCGTGAACGTGTTGAAGACCAGGTGATAAGAAAAGCGGCTGCCCCACAACTTTAGAATGGGGTAAGAGAGTCATAGACGTAAAAGGCAATTTCGCTTTGAAAGTCAAAATACTATTTATACATGGGATCCAAGTTTGACCCCAATCCATGACCTCTCGCCAATGATCTTTCAATTAACAAAAAAAGCTATTAATTTCTGCTTTTCATTGCATTAAAATTGAGTAATGTACACCATATTCACCCCCAACAAGAAAATAATCTCAGGTTCCGTTTATTTCACAAAAAATATTACATTCTTAGGAAAATGTTTTTCGGGAAGTAAGTCATATTCCAGGAAAATATTGCCATTTTCCTGGCCAGTATCTGGCTAAATTCTGAAAAAAAAAATCGAATTTTTTTTTCCGTTGTTTGGAAAGGAAAATATGATTTGATTTTCCTGAATATACAAGCACTATTTAGTTGTGGATGCCGGGGACCCGGGAATGAGCAGTAGGGTTCCCATCCCCAAGCGTAGAGTTTATGGTTAAGCGCCGATATTTAGTCATTTTTTGGATTACAATTTCCAATTTACTAAAAAGGAAATCATTTTCATAAATTTAAGCATACTCATTTTGCTAAGCGATCCAAACGCCGGAAAATGAGGACAATATTTTCTCCGAAATAATTTTCCACGAAACAAACGGAGCCTTAGAATAATTTCCTTCCCATCTTTTAAGAGTGTATCAAGTGCAATGAAATACACATGTTGCATTTTCCTTATTATAACTAGCAAAAAAGCTAAAAAAAAAAAATAGAGCTGAATATAGGAAAGAACATGTTTAAAAGGAAATAAATAAATTATCTATTTTTTGGTCAAAATAATTAAATTATATTCAAAAACAAATTGAACTCAATTAAGTAAAAAAAATCCACTTAATGTGGCAAATGAGGGAGGGACTGCTTAATTCATTCATTAGCAAAAATAATTGATGGCAACAAAAGTCTTGTTATTCATATTGCTAAAACCTACCAATAATTATCATTGCTCTATCTTTGGTGAGACATTGATAAAATTTAGCTATTTCTTTTCAATCATCATCAAATAGATTTTTATTTATTTATTTCTGTTTTCAGCAATCTAGTTAGGCACTTACTCTTGTACCCTTTAAAGTTACAAGCTTTGACCAAATGATATTGCCATTTTAGGTTTTGATTTAAATCCCAAAACCTCAATTTACTTTAAAACGCCACGTAATGTCACGGTATGCATCAAGTTTAGGACCTATTAATGTTTATTTGGTACTTATTTGTTGTGGCTCTAACATTACATGCCAGCTAAGTGACTCTGCTTTTCTCTATTATTGGACGATATCATGCATGTGATATGCGTGCTGAAATTGTGAAGAAAGAGGCTAGAGTAATTTTACATTAACGTCCCGACAGATGGAAAAAGAAAACTGCAGACCCGTGAGTTCGAAAGTGAAAATAATTAAATTCGATGCAGATAAATTGCAAAGTCATCATGATTTCTGGAGATATTAATCAAAATTCAGGGGCTCCATTCGTGGATACGACAGACGGTAATCTCCGTATGAATCCGAGAGTCCATCGATCCATTTACCGGCCCTTTTCATCACCCCTCCTCCTCCTCCTCCTCATCTGATCCAACCCGGCGGCCCTTAATCAAACCCAAAAATCGAGAAACCTTATAATCTACCTTTTTAATTTTTGGTACAGCTTATAAGGAATCAAATCTTACCACACGTATAAGTTACCTTGAGAGGAAGAACTTACTAATTTCAAAGCTCTTACCTTTGTTTTTTTTTATAAGGTGCGGGGCACTTTAGGACGCCACATCTGACATGATACGTGCAATTGGGTTACATAATCAGTGCAGCGAATCTGATGAAGGGGGCCTCTCCGATCGAAACATTCCGTGAATTTCCTCGAAATCCGCCTCCCCAAATTCTGACAGAATCTCACCACCCAATCGATCGCCCTCCTTCACCCGTCTGTCTTTTTCTCTTCTTTTTTCCTTTTTACCTTTTCTTCCCCTTCCCTTCCCCCTGTTCTGTTCTGTTCTGTCCTGTTCTGTCCTGTCGCCCCATCCGACACGATCCTTCGAATTCACCACCCGAAGTTTTTAATCGTATCTTCCCATGGCGCCTCGAGTCTCGAAGGGCAGATCCGTCCCGTTTCGTCACCAGCGCTACGGAACAAGAACTTGCGCCTGTTGAAGAGAGAGAAAGAAGAGAGAGAAACAGAGACGAGAGAGAGAGAGAGAGAGAGAGAGAGAGAGAGAGAGAGTCTATATATAAACAGGGGGCGAAGGGGGGGAATTCAGAGGGGAGAGAAAACCATTGACGACGCGTCCGCCCGCCATTCATCACGGAGAGAGACAGACCGTCCCTCCTTCTCCTCCTCCTCCTCCTCCTCCTCCTTTCTCTCTACCCCTGCAATACCCATCTCTCTCTCTCTCTAGTTTTCCCTCCCTTTCGTTCCCCTCCAGCCTTTCCTCTTTCCCGGAAAGAAAGAAAGAAAATCTGCAGAGTTTCAAGAACGAGGAAGGGCGGAGGGGGGAAGTTTGCGTCTTGTTTTTCCTTTTCCTTTCCTTTCCTTTCCTTTCCCCCTTTTTCTTTTTTTTTTTTTTTCGTGTTGACGGGCCAATGGTGTCGACGGCGTCGGGTGGCACCACGAACTCATGCAACGCTAGCCCCAGGCACGCGGGGCCCACCGCCGCGCAGAGGCGGCGGGTGGCGGACTCCCTCATGGACGCCTCCTTCTCCTCCGACGAGGAAGACGACAGCGGCAACCCCAACGTCTCTCTGATGGGCGGGCCCCACCTCCTCCACAACGGCAATTTCGTCTACCACCACGGCCACCACCACCCGGCCGTCCGGTACCTCCTCCTCCGCCGCAAGGTCCTCCCCGACGCCTGGGCCCTCAGGATCGAGGACGCCGCCGCGTGGGCGGCGCACGGGGTGCGGTCGCGGCGGCCCGCCGGACGCAAGGTGTTCGCGGGCCTGATCCTGCTCGTCGTGTTCTCGGTCTTCCTCAAGGCGTCGCTCTTCAGCGGCTACGTCGCCGACAGCGGAGTCGGAGGAGGAGGAGGAGGAGGGAGGAGGGCCGACAACGGGCTGTTGCGGTTGCAGACGTTCAAGGACGACTGGTCGTACGCCCAGCGCGCCGTCGCCGCCGAGAATGGTGGCGGTGGCGGCGACGGCGAATCTATGCCGAAGCGCGTTTTGGAGAAATTGTCTGTAAGTGAAAGTTTCCCGTTGAATTTTTTAACCTTCTCAAGGGAAAGTTCGAGATAAAATGAATCTTTCTTCCCTTTGACAACTACTGCACGTCTTTGAACGATAAAGCTCATTCTTTTTCCAGAACAGAAATTTCTTTTGCCCCATTTGGTTGATCGTAACCGGATTTTCTGTGATTCAAATAAAACTTCTTGGGATATTGTTCAGGCTTTATTGAGTGTCCCTTTCTTGGCGGATTTATATGTCAATAGAGGCTAATGCAATGCTGAATTGAATGTCACTTCTATGGCTTTCTCGCGATATTGTGATGATCTGATCTAACATAGATGATGGGTCTCCTGGCATTTTACAGACTCCAGAAATTTGGATGAAGCCAAACAGTGACAACTACTACAAGTGCGTCACTCGACCGAAGAATCGAATAAGTCGGTTTGAGTTTTCCCTCCCACAATTTTCTAGCATTGTTTTTCCTGTGATGAAATTTCTTCGTCAGCATCGAAACTGATCCTCTGTTTTTCTCCAGGAACGGGTGCGAAAACCAATGGTTATCTGCTAGTTCATGCTAATGGGGGTTTGAATCAGATGAGGACAGGAGTAAGTTTCTTACATTGGACAGATTTTGCAACATCTGATTGGTTCTTTTGTTTGATATGTATCTTTAATCTCTATCTACCCAGATCTGCGATATGGTTGCGGTCGCAAAGATTATGAATGCCACTCTGGTTCTTCCTTCTCTCGATCACGAATCGTTTTGGACCGATCCCAGGTATCATCTTTTCTCTATCTTGGATGGTTGGCATCAATCTCCCATATTATTGCTAGTTCTGGCATTCATTAAAAGCGAGATCGCTTTTGCAGCGACTTCAAAGATATATTCGATTGGAAGCATTTCATAGAGGTTCTGAGAGACGACATCGAGATTATCGAGTCCCTACCACCCAAATATGCTGCAAAGGATCCCTTAGTGAGGGCCCCTATTTCATGGTCAAAGGTACATGGATCTTCTTTCCCCATTCCAAACTCTTCATGCTTTATGTGTCTTGGAATTGTATCTCACAATCCTTTTTTGTTTGTTCACAGGCCAGTTATTATAGAGGAGAGATACTTCCACTGTTAAAGCGGCACAAGGTGGTACAGTTCACCCATACTGATTCACGCCTCGCTAATAATGGCCTCGCTTCTTCCATTCAGAGACTCAGATGTCGAGCCAATTACGAAGCTCTTAAATATGCAAAGGAGATTGAGGAGCTTGGGAAGACACTAGTTGACAGGTTGAGGAACAATAGCGAGCCGTACATTGCTCTACATTTGAGGTACTGTCACATCGAGGGTAGTAGAAGTTAAATGATTTAAACTGCTAGGGGAACTGCACATTTCCACGTTTTGCATGCGCACATGATTATTTTTTGAGTGACTGATTTGTCTCGCAAAATTTAGTTTTGCACGCTTTGGCGAACCGTACTTGTGGAATCCTTTTTTTCTTTTGGCAAATGGACCAAATGCAAGCGAGACAGTTGTTTGCTATCTGGAACATGATTAAGTTATGAGGGTCATTCTTGATTTTGGTTGCGGATATGAGGAAGTCATTATTGAAAAATTAAGCACCTTAAAAGAAAGGGCCCCCTCTTTTGGCAAATGGGACCTAATACAAGTAGGACTAAAGTCATTCTTGATTCTGTCTTTTGCAGATACGAGAAAGACATGCTGGCTTTCACTGGCTGCAGCCACAACCTTACAGCAACAGAGGCAGAGGAACTTCGGATTATGAGGTATAATGTCAAGCATTGGAAGGAGAAGGAGATAGACGGCGTGGCGCGCCGTCTGCAAGGAGGGTGCCCCATGTCTCCTCATGAGGCGGCTCTCTTCCTTAAGGCTATGGGATATCCTCCCACTACAACCATCTATATCGTTGCAGGCGAGATCTATGGAAGCAACAGCATGGACGCCTTCCGGTTAGAGTACCCAAATGTCTTTTCTCACTCCACATTGGCAACTGAGGAAGAGCTTGAACCTTTTAAGTTATATCAGAACCGCCTTGCCGCGTTGGACTATATTGTTGCCCTTGAAAGTGACGTTTTTGTTTACACTTACGATGGGAACATGGCGAAGGCGGTGCAAGGACATAGGAGGTTTGAAGGTTTTCGGAAGACAATAAACCCTGACAGGTTTGCATTGATTTCATGCTTATTCTTACATCCTCAGCTAGATATAGTTTGTTATCTACGGAAGCGGATGTTTAATCCTGAAATTTGTGTAATGTTTGCTTACTCAGCTGGCTTGTGCCAGTTCGTGGAGTTACTGGATCACTCCAAAAATTCTTGTAGAAATTTAATTCATTTTCCTATTTTATCTTGCAGGCAAAATTATGTTAAACTGGTGGATCAGTTGGAACAAGGAGATTTATCGTGGGATGATTTCTCTTTGAAGGTCAAGGGGTTGCATTCAGACAGGCTCGGGGCGCCTTATCTCAGACAAGTGGGGGAGTCGCCGAGGTTCGAGGAGAACTTTTATGCAAATCCTCTTCCTGGGTGTATGTGTAACAAGCTGCAGGAGCAGATTAAGAGCGTGAGTTACTATGAGAGACAGAAGGTCAAGTTGCAGAGGTAGGTTACGAGGCTCTCATTTGTGTTGGTGCTCACTGCAAGAATCTGTTGACCTCTTTGCTGAGGTTGATATGACTCTGCAATGCTCAGTTGAATGGCCTAATCAAGAGGATTCACATGCAAACAAGAGGGTGAACTCCTAGGCTGTTCCTCGTGTGCTTGAAAAAAATAACCGAAGCTTTCAAGTGTGCCGAGTGATTTGAGGAATGTGAATTCCGATTCTGGGTCACCTGTAGAGGGTAGATCAGTTTAGCTTAGATTGCAAGTTACAGGTATATACTGATACAGAGGGAACCCCCTGTCACTGAAGAGTAGAAACCACACCGATTCGTTTATTTGTTTGATAATTTTTTGCCTATTTGATGGTAAATTCGACGGAATAGCCGAATTTGGCTGTGTTCACAAATTGTAAGTTCCACAGGGTGTACATTAGTGGAATCCTTTCACATGTTTCTTGCTATTTTTCACAACCATTTTTCTTCTGTTCATTAAATTTGTCCAAACATTTCCAATTTGACCAAAAGTCGAGCAACGGATATTCATTGATCACGTAATCATACTCGTGGTCGGATGATCTGTTACGTTATTGGGCCAAGATGAGCTGATGGGGCTGATCAATTAACGTACCGACTTGCATTGCTCCATCTCAGGCATTTGGTGTAAATACTTGCAGATTCTTGAGACAATGCCAGAGTAATCAGTGTACATTTTGGCGTGTAGAAAGTGCAAACATTTCCAACCTTTCAACATAGAGAATTTGCTTTTAGTTGTTGAACATTCGAGCGGCTGTCCATGTGCTTCTCTCGTCTGCAATTAAATCCCAGGTCACTTTATATGCCCGACAACAGAAAGTGATCTGTAAAGCTGGTTCAAAGTTCCTTTCCAACATAGGACATGGAATGTGTGATAAGAGCCTTTTCTTTGTCGTTCTAAAAGGCACCTCTCTCATACATTAATCTCCCCCTAGTACCGTTGACATGGATTCTTTCTTTATCAAAATTTACGCTTTAATGATCGATCATTGTCGGATTTTGCGGGGTCGGTAGGTGCTCAAACTTTGGTAACTTCACTGCTTTTGATTCTTTTGTCAGTGGCAATCTATGTGTCAATGATTGATCATAATCGGATCGCGCCGGGTCATTAGGTGCTCAAACTTTGATAAAATCGCAACTTTTAAGTTCTTTTTTGAATGACGACCCATGTGACAATGACCAGTAATCGTCGAATATTACGGGGTCATTAGGTACTCAAACTTTGGTAACATCACTATTCCTAGCACCATGTTCGAAAAGTTTAGCGCATTGTGCCGTTATTGCTTCCAACAAAGCGTAATTACTCATACAATAATCTTCAAGTCACCCTAGCTAACAATACAAAAAGCTGCTCTAATTCTTGGAATGTTAAATCACACTTAGGGCCCATTTGGTTCAACTTTGCAAATGAGCCTTGAGGGAATGCAAATACCTTTAGATTAAAGCCCATTGGGGAAATGCAAATGATGTTTGGTAAAAAAACCTTTGTGAAGCTACTTTAGTATAAGTAGTGTTTGGGTAATTTTTTTTTGCAAAAGGGCCTTGGGATTTTCTTTTTTATTAAAAAAAAAAAGCTTACCCTTCGCCAGAGCCGGCGAAGGACTACAGTCACTGGCGAGCCAGATCTGGTGCTGGCGGCTGTCACCTGAGGTCAGGCGACCCCCGGCGAGGGTCGCGCGACCCAAGCGGCCGTCGCTTGGAGTCGCTTGACTCAGGCCGCCGTTGCCTGGGTCGCACGACCTCAGGCGGCTGTCGTCTAGGGTTGCTCGACCCAGGCGGTCGTCGCTCGACCCAGGCCGTCGTTGCCTGGGTCGCGGCGGCCATCACCCGAGGTCGGGCGACCCCTGACCAGGGTTGCGCGACCCAGGCGGCCGTCGCTTGGGTCGCGAGACTCTAGGCGACGTTGGCTTGGTCGCACGAGGTTGTGTGACCTCAGGCGGCCGTCGCCTGGGGTCGGGCGACCTCACCAGCCCTTCGCCGTCCGAATCCGGTGTCGTCGACCCTTGCTGGAGCACAAAGAAAATGAACAATAACAAATGGGCAAAATCGGAATATTAAAGAATAAGTGAGAGTAATTTGGGAAGAAAAAAATTAGTTTCAGTATTTAGTAAATGCTGAAAGCCTAAAGCTGGTCCAGACTACCTTTGAGCATTCCCAATGCTGGCTTTTGGCTGAAAGCCAGCATTGGAAATGCTTGCCAAATGCTCCAGCATTTTCTCAAGAGGCTTTCCCTTTGGGAATGCTAAATCAAACGGTGCGTTAAATATGCAACAGTGGAAAGAGAGATTCGGTAAGGGCAATGTGTTAAGAGGCAAGTCACATCATATACATTTTTCTTTCCTCTATTTCTGTCTCGTTGGGAGCTCCCCAAACATTACAACCACAAAGAAAGGAGATTGCTGGTGGGGGAGACATGAGACGTGCGAAGAGAACTACATATTTTGGGGACAGATGGCCAGATCATGCATGAAATCTTCCAAGAAACATCCATTGATTTGTTGGGTATCACGGTGTAAATTTGTCAAATAGGCAGGCAATTGCGGTATCTGAGTGATCTCGAGATCCTACGACAGCCTATTAAAGTTCATGGCTCTTTCCATGCGGTCAAAGCGAGCCGGAGCAATTGTTCCTTCTTCTGATGTACAGCTAGACATTGGAAGAACAGATTCCTGAGTATTTTCATCATTTTAAGATGTATAGAGGAATATAATATGCCAATGAATTATTAAAGAATATATATCTTTTCCCTTTCAAAGATTATTCATTACAAAGGTTAAAAAAGGTTGAAAATAAGAATCAACCGAGAGTTGAGATTTGATTGTGTAATCTTCACAAAATGATTGTTGGAAGACCACGGTTGGGTTTTGTTGTAAAATATTTGTTTAAAGATATTTTTGGATAATATCATCTGTGCAATGATAAGCATTATGTCGAATTGCTACCAGATAATTCGTGCTACTTTTGCGTAGAAATGATTGGAGAGAAGATAATAAAATCTTTTAAAGAAATATGTAGTAGGAAAATTTGTGGGAAGTGCTGTAATTTTTCATAATCGTCAATTACCAACATCCAAACTCATTGATGCCAATTATTATTCCTTTCTTTGTGGAACGAAACTTATGATATCGAATGAGGCCACAACGTGACTGGAAGTGAAAAGGTAGAGAGCGTAAACGAACTACTTTTGTAATGAGAATGATCAAAACCTCTTGCTATCTAGAGTCTTCAGTGTCAAGTTTAAAGGCAATGCTTAATAGTTTGTAATTATATATCTATATAGATAGCCGAAAGTATATAATGTGTATATAATTACAGTCAAATACCGTTTCGGGAGTATAATGCCACGTGTTGGCCATTTAGAGGTATTAATGTTTTGGGTGATAGTCAATGACAAAAACAATTTTTTCCGTAACCGGGCTAATAAGAAGAGATAGTTTCAAAATTTAAATGTAGAAGTTGGTCGAAATGCATATATTTTTTATAAGGGACTAAAGTTGGTAAAATATTTACAAGGGCCTTTTTGCCAAATGTTGCAACCCTCTTTTCAGGTTTCATCTCGGGAAAACGGGGAGAGAAAGAGTTTAGGAGCATTGCCTAATATAGGCTAATGACCCTTGATTAGGAGCGGGCTCTTCCAAGCCAATACATCGTGTGACGTTGGATTTTGTTTTGAGTTTTGATTAACTTATTGGATTTTTGGAGTTGTCACTAACCATTTTGGAGCTGGCTAGGAACTAATCGAGACGTGAGAGTATCATCTCGATTTTTATGTAACTAGAGATTCTAGTTCAAAGACTTGATTACTCTAATATCTATTAGCACCCTTTTGGTATCATCAACTTGGAAAGTCGTTATCTAAGTGGCCATTCAATCTTGATTACTTATTATGATCTTAAAGGTATCAAAGCTACTAAGTAATCATGCACATGTTTTTGAGGGGTTCATTATGATTCTAAACTAGCCTTATTCATTCTAGAAAAGAAATTAACAAGCAAGCTATTAAAACGACATTGCAGTAATGAAACAACCAAGTATTTAAAACATATAAGTAGATGTGTGGGAAATGAAAACCCGATATAAGTCAGGCAAATAATACACGTGGCATTGTCATTGAGTATTGGGACATGAACCCCATAAGCTTGAGATTAGAGAATAATCCTATCTATGGTAAGCCTAATTCTACTCACTAGTTGGCAAACAAATAAGCAAATGGGAATTGGATTTGAGCATTTGATTCAACCAATGCAATTCATTGACCCAACCATCTCCTAATTAAACTAGGGATTCCTTAATTAAGTTAACGATTATTAACCCCCGCTTGTGTTCGCAAAACAGTAGGCTATCATCATTAATTCCTAGAATTCTAATTCCTCACTTAAGCTAACCGCCAAAGAACATGCACATGTTATGAAGCGTGATCATCTCATACTCCTGTACCTTTGTGAGGGGTGCTGGGGTTATCGGATGAAGAATGATTGATGCATAACAGATGAATACAACTGGGTCGAGGGAGTGGTAGTAGGACAATTGGTGCTAAGAGTTGTAGGATAGAAAGAATATACCCTTAGGAGCTCTGAAGGCGGAGTTAGCCTCCCGTGCACAAACTGGTCAGGAACTGATGCCGCTGTCCTGATGAGGTCATGGCAGGCGGGAACTAGTTGTTATATCTAAATAGATTTGTGTGTCTTGCTCGATGGATCAGACACCCGAGCTATGCTGGGCGTGGTATAATCCGATATGAGAAAGATATTTGCCATATTGCTCTTTCGAACAACTAGAGAACAAGGGATGGCTTGGTGTGAGCGACTCGCTAGGCGTCGCACGGGCTATTCCGCCATCAAAGAACTGCCGGCCCGTGACGCATACATGTAATTGAAAAGCAATCAAAGTATCCATGAGTAAGGACAATTAAACACTTCAATTTGAGCACACAAATCAACCAGCGACCAACCGGGCAAAGACATGAATTACACTAAGAAAACAAGGAGTAGTGTTTTCCTAACTAAGTTTCTAATTTTCTAGTAGTTTTGGATCGAGAGACCCAAAGCGCTTTTCCTGCGCTCTATTCCAAAGTCTTGGGCTAAGCTGAGTTCCGAAGTTAGGCTTTCTTTTTAGAGTCCGACCTGTTCCAAGTGCTTTCCTTTCTTGCATTCCTATTGAAAGGTAAGATTGGGTGAGTTAAGTTGCGGAAAAATTAAGGTGCCGTACCAGAGTCTTTTTTTTTTTTTTAACGAGCCTGTTTGTATGTTATTTTCTACTATCGTCGCCCAAAAGGGCGTAAGACCTAAACCTCTTATTCGGGAAGAAGAAGAGCAAGAGCAAATGAAGCATCTCCAAAAGTAAACAAACTCCCCGTGAGGTAACTCTATGATTTTCCAATGGTCCCAGTTTTGAAATCCCTTCTCTCCCGCTTCACACCTCGGAAGGCACCCTTATTATAGAGAGAAAAAGGCGCTTTCACATCTTCTTAAGGTCTCGGGCCGGCCCCTATGGCCTGGTCCGGATGCAGGTCTCACCGGGCATGGACCTCACGGGTCCGGGTCACGGAAGACGCTAAAGGCCTTAAAACGAAACAGGCTTATTTGATCAAGCCCACTTTCTTATTGTGGCTGAAATTAGCCCAAGGCCCCCTAAACCAAACTAAGCCCATCTGTCCAGCCGAATTCATGTCAACAAGACCAAGTAAAACCTACAGTTCAGTAAAAAAAGGACGAATCCCATCGCTTCTTACTTCTCCAAAGGATAATGACAAAGACAATCTTTCTGAACTTTAACCCAATTTACAATATGAATTCTAAATTAGCCTAATATTTAATGTGATCCCGAACTTTTTTCCATATAATTACTGGACTTTTGGTATATAGTCTGTAAATTATACGAAAATGTACGAGGGATTAAATTGAACATATACAAAAAAAATTTAGAAATAATATTAAATAAATTAAAAATTAATAAACCACGTTGCAAGTCAAAATTAAAAACTGTTTGTCATTTTCCTCTTCACTAAACCTTCGCCAACGATAGCAGCGTCTTCCCAAGGCCGGCTGTGAACAAGCAGCTAAATTGTTGTGCTTTCGCCCTCTGTTCAGCTCATTGCGCAATTGACATAGTACACCTCTCGCACCCCCGGGCAGACGAGAAAGAAAGGATTTCTTGATATCAAGGAAAATCCTTGATGATGTAGAGCTTATATATGGACCACCAGATTTATAGTTGAAGAATTCGAGACTTGCTCTATTTTCATCTCAAATTACGTTCTCGACATTCTATACTGAAAATAAGAAAAAGAACAAGAAAAATAACGAAAACAAAGAAAATCACAGAAAACGTAAAACACCAGAAGAAAGCCAAAAACCCTAGTGCCAAATCTTGTTTTGCTTTGCCTGCCCACTCCCATTGCGTCGCCCCTCCTCACTCGATCGGAATCATGACCTCGTTGGTCCTCAACGGCGGCACCGTCCACGGCGGGTTGTACCTCGCCAGCACCCACTCCCCCGCCACCTTGTGCCCGTCCCTCTCCAGCCACTCCCTCAGCATCTCCGCCTTCTCCGTCGCCGCCCCCTCCGTCGCCACCCCGCCGAACCTCACCACCCCGTACTTCCTCCCCTCCTCCTCCCTCACCACCACCCTCTCGTCCAGCGGCCTCGGCGCCTCCTCCGCCCTCCCGTACTTCGCCGGCAGCACGAACCGCATCGTCACCGCCTCCTCCCCGCCCCCGGGCGGAACTTGGGTGATCACCGGGGCAGTCATTGCGATCTTCTCGCTCTTGGTGATCACCGGGGCGGTCATGGCGATCTTCTCGGGCTTGGCGTTCTGGGGGTCGCCCAGGGCGCCGATGTAGCTGGCGAGGACGGAGAAGCCGCCGTCGCGCCTGCCGCCGAACTGGGAGGAGGTGTAGGTGACCTCGGCGACGACGGAGGGTGCGTAGTGGCGGATCTCGTAGTCGGCGCAGGAGCTGAGGACCTGGTACTTCGGGGTCTCGACGGAGATCTTGCCGAGAACCGTGCCCATTTCTGGGAATCTTAGCGAGAGTTCGATCCGGCTCGATGCAGGGATCAAGAAGATTGAAGGAGATACACGTAAGATTCTGGAAGTGTGTTTCTGTGAAGGGAGCTTTGCTTAGGGTTTGCATATATGGAACGAGACGAGTGGTGGCGGTTGGTCGTGGTGATTGCGGGCTGCGTTCTTCCACGACATCACACTAAAGAGAGTTCGAGGAGGAAGTTGTATGGAAGTTTCATTTTTTTTTCCAAGTAAAATTGGCTCGCGCTATTTCCGACCCTCGAATTAGTATAAACATACCGCAAAATTTATATCGTCTATAATTGACCTCACTAGAAAAACCCGTTAATGGTAAGATTGATGAAAAAGGTTAAACATATTTAAATGTGAATCGATCAATTTCAGAATATTATCCATATTTACGAAAAAATTATCAAAAAAGTCTTAAATCTATTCTAATTGTGTCAATACAGTCATAAACTCTTTTTTTTTTGTTAATCGAGTTCTAAACATTTTGTATATATGCCAATATTATCTGTCCAACCAACTTTGATATGAAATTATTGACGTGGCGTTGCCGGCGAAGGTCATCCCTCGTCTAAGGCCCGACCTCGCCAGCTTAGCCGCTGGTGAGGTCCAGCCTCGCCCAGCCTGCAAGGGTCTCCGACGACATTGCTGGCCAAAATGAAAAACATTAAAAAAAGGAAAAAAAAAGAGAATAAAATAAATAATAAAAAATCATAATTATCTACTCAACGCTAGCGGCACCACATTAGCGATTTTCAATCAAAGTTGGTTGGATGGACTGAATTGATACAAATACAAAATGTTCATGACTCAATTATAAAAAAAAATGTATAAAATTGAATTGACACAATTGTAATAGATTTAGGACTTTTTTGGTAATCTTCTTTACATTTCCTAAATTATTGTTTCTTCTTCTTTTGTCTTTTGCGTTCATACAAGAGAAGTTTACAGATTCATTCTCTCTCTCTCTCTCTTTTCTAACGAGAATCCTCTAAAATTGGAGTATTTTAATCAACTTAATGATTAAAATTCCATTTTAAAAGAATACTTAAATAGTTACTGTGTCTAGAACATTTATTTACAATCTCTTTAAAGTTCAATCTCTAATAAAAGAATGTTTTATTCCACCACCTTATGTGTTTTTCCATTCATTTTTATACAAATTTCATTTCCTCTCATATACTTATCAATGTGCTTAAGCTAAACTCCGGGAAGGATTTTATTGCAATGAGTCTGAACATTGATAATCTTCAGTAATTAACATATCTCAATCTCAATTATAATCATAAAGGGCTCACAACTTTAACCAAAGAATTCTACTAAAAAGAATGAACCAAAAAATTTTATATGTCCGGGAGTTATTAGATATTGAACTTTAGAGAGAGATTGTAAATAAATGTTCTGAACACCGTAACTTTATTGATATTCTTTTAAAATCTAATTCCAGTCATTAATGAATTAAAATACTAAAATTTTAGAGGCTTTTTAAACCCAAAAGAAGAACAAAACAAATAGAGTTAAGGAGAGGTGGATAAAATTCCAAGATTGATTGATCCACATCAAATGTATGTTTTCCCTTTTTCCATTAATCTTACTATTAAAGAGGTTTTAATGAGGGTTATTTTGGACAAATTAAATTTTATGGTGTTTAAAGCTATTTGACGGGTGGAAATAGTGCAAGCCATAAAAATTTGGAAAGCAAAATAAAATATTATATCTTGCTATAGTCAAATATCTTATTGGGTAAATATGGGCATCTTTTGAAATCCATAGTATGCTTATCCATTGAGGATAGAATAAGGGCATCCATAGTCCTAACATTTATTGCCAAAGTGTGGTCTTCAAGTTTTAAAAAAATTTGAATCATTGCAATCAAGTTCTGTAATTTGACAAAAATGCACAATCAAATACTTTTATATTTTGACTAAAAAATGGTACTTTTATCAACCGTGCTTAATTTGAATGATATTTCATGATATTTTCGAAAATGTATGATGTTGATGTGATTCTAAACGGATGTCATGTAAAAATAATGTCAACATTACAGATGAAAAAAAGAGTTAGAAAGAGAGAAGGAGCGAGTGTAGAGAGGTGTTGGAATGGGTGATACCGCCTCGTCTTCCCGGCGACTCTCACCGAATCACAAACGAGAGTGGTGTCACCACCGCGTGAGGGCATATTAGCCCACTTGACCAGAGGAAAGCGCCATCACTTTCCTTTATGAAGCGACACTCGCTTGGCATCACAGCAGCATCACATATTCTCGAAAATGCTAACAGTGACATTAGATTTTCTTCCATCAACTCAAATTGGATGGAGCTAACTAAAATACTCGATTACTTCAATTCGACAAAGTTTTGGAACTCGATCGCGCTGTTTAAATCTTTTCAAGAGTTCATCCCACCTCGAAGTTTCAGCATTTCTTTGGATACCTATCTCGTCATCATCAGAATATCTAGGTATTGGACGAACATACACGAAGAATTCAACTTCAAGATAAACGGTGAACGAAGAGCAAACCATATGCTTCTAGCCATCCTACAATGCCTTGCAAGAACATGTAATTCTGCCGGGACAGCGGAAACGACATAGGTTTCCTCCGGAGGTTCTTGCACGCCTGCAACCTCGTTGGTTCGACGACAAGTCTTTCGTGCGCAGCGGGACCAAAGAACGGTTCTTGATCCTTGACGACCTCGCTCCATGCATCAACCCCCATGGCTTTTCCGGCAGAGCTGAACCTCTCTCTCTCCCCACCTTCACGCGAGGGATGGCTCTGTAGTCCTAGACCAGAAAAGGGTGCGCCTTTGCCGTACTCGAAGCCCATCGATCGAAGCTTCCGCCGCCGGTGACGGATCGCCCGCAACCGTAAGGTGATAGACGCGCACGGCCCGGAGTTCCCGAAGCGGAAAAGGTTTCCACTTGCCCAAAGAATGGTATGGAGCGAGAGGTTCCCTTGACGACGCGAGCCTAGTAAAGGCGAAACTCGCTTCAGTCCGTTGGCCGGATCGACCCTGTTACGTCTGACGCTTCCTTTTCAGTTCTTCGTGCACTTGGGGTTCGTGCATGGCGCAGTTTCGCTGTTACAGCTCTGCTCGGACTGTTGTCTGGTCTTCGTTTCATCAAAATGTTCAATGGTAGTCTACTGCGCCATCTACTGACTGTGAGGTTCGAAGCCACGTCCATGACTTCAAGAGCCTCGAGGAACATCCACACGCCGACCAAGTACGCGCCATTTCTGTTCGAAGGGCGTCGCAGAGACTCGATCACCGCATACCCCACGAGGCTCTTGAAGTTGTCCGCTGATTCGGAGAACTTAAGAATCGGCAAAATGATTCACGCGCAGCTGATCGCATCCAACGAAAATTCCCGAAGTAGTATCGTGGAGGCTAACTCTCTGATCAATCTGTACTCTAAGTGTGGCCAGATGTCGAGTGCACGCAAGCTGTTTGACGATATGCACGAGAGAAATGAAGTCTCTTGGGGGGCTCTGATGGCGGGATACTTACGCAGTGGGTCCCCTTCGGAAGTTATACAATTGTTCAAGTGTATGCTGTCCTTGGACTGTGTCCCTCCAAACGAGTATATACTCGCTACAGTTGTGTCTTCTTGTTCAGAGTACAGAAGAGGCGATGAAGGCAAGCAATGTCATGGGTATGTGGTCAAGTCTGGGTTAGAGTTTCATCAGTATGTGAAGAATGCACTTCTTAACATGTACTTGAGGTGCTGGGACGTGAAGGCGGGAATTATGGTTTTGGACACTTTACCTGGTTATGATATTTTCACATATAACTTGGTTTTGAATGGACTCATGGAAAATGGGAATTTAATGGAAGCTTTGGGCGTTTTGGCTAGAATGGTGGCCGATCGTGCAGCCTGGGATGGTGCTACCTACTGTACTGCTCTTGGGCTCTGTGCTTCTCTCAAAGATTTGAAACTGGGTTTATCGCTTCACTGCCGGATGTTGAAGAGTCGAGTTGATTGTGATGACTTCTTTTGCAGTACACTGATCGACATGTACGGCAAATGTGGCAAGGTTATGAACGCAAGCAAGGTCTTTAGTAGTTTGCCGATTCGAAACGTTGTGACATGGACTGCCGTGATGACCGCTTACTTTCAAAATGGATTCTTTGAGGAAGCACTTAATCTCTTGCCGGAAATGGAGAATGAATGCGTTCCAGCAAATGATTACACCTTTGTTGTTTTGTTAAACTGCTGCGCAGCTTTATCTGCACTAAGGCATGGGTATCTTTTACATGCGTTGGTGCAGAAGTCAGGTTTTAAAAACCACACTAACGTTGGGAATGCTTTAATTAATATGTATTCCAAGAGCGGCGACATAGAAGCCTCATATGAAGTTTTCTCAAACACGGTGCTTCGAGACTTTGCTACTTGGAATTCAATGATATGTGGATACTCCCAACATGGGCTTGGAAGGGAAGCTTTATCAGTTTTTGGAGAAATGATGGCCGCAAGGGAGCTTCCTAGCTACGTAACTTTTGTGGGAGTTTTATCTGCTTGCGCTCACCTGGGTCTTGAGCCGGAAGCACTTTTTTATTTGAACCATCTGATGAGACATTATGGGATAGAACCTGGAGTAGAGCACTACACCTGCATCATTAGGCTTCTGACCAAGGCCGGTTCGCTTGACAAAGCTGAAAATTTTATGAAGTCTACACCTGTACAGTGGGATACTGTTGCCTGGCGCACGTTGCTCAATGCTTGCCATGTCCATCGGCAATATGGTTTAGGCCAGCGTGTTGCAGAAATTGTCATCAGAATGGATGCTACTGATGTTGGGACATACATACTTGCTTCTAATATGTATGCCAAGGCAAAGAGGTGGGATGGGGTGGTGAACATTCGGAAGCTGATGAAAGAGAGGAGTATCAAGAAAGAACCGGGGGTCAGCTGGATAGAAATTAAAGACGCAACACGTATTTGTTTCAGATGACAATTCACACCCTGAGTATTTAAAGATATATGAGAAAGTTGGGGAACTTTTGGCCAAGATCAAAGATTTGGGTTATGTACCGGATATTGGTGGTGTGTTGCATGATGTGGAAGATGAACAAAAGGAAGACTATCTCAGTTATCACAGTGAAAAATTGGCCATAGCATACGGTCTCTTGAAAGCACCGTCAGAAGCACCCTTGCGTGTCATCAAGAATCTAAGGATGTGTGATGATTGCCACTCTGCTGTGAAACTTATTGCAAAGGTCACAAAGAGGGTTATAATTGTCAGAGATGTGAATCGTTTCCACCGCTTCAGGGAGGGGTTATGTTCTTGTGGAGATCATTGGTGACTCTTGTAGGAACTATATCACCCAAGATATATGAGTCAGAAGGCACATGCATTGGCATACTTATTCTAGGCCACTTGGCAGAGCATGGTGGCAGGGATGAAAGGGTAGTAGGGGTGGCGGCGGGGTGCTGGGCTAAGAACATGAGCCTCTTATTTACCATAACAAGAATGACTGAAATACTTCTTCCATTCAGATATCTGAGGTGGGGTACACCAATTGGTAGTCCTGGTAGTAAAGAGAAAACAGGACTGATAATCTCCTGCATCATTGATGTCGGGTCAGTAGGTGACCTCTGAAGGTACCTGTGACACCCTTGTAACTGTTGATTGAGGTCACTGTACTATAGTTCGGTTAATTTTCTCTATCACTGTATCTTCAGTACTTGCTTTGATTAGAAAAGAACAAGTTAAAAGAGAGATTGGAAATGCATGAGATGGAGGAATGAGTCATCCATGAGGATATTCGTTACTCAAGCATAGAATCCCTGTGGATATAAGAGGCAAGAGGAGGTCACAACTCGGTTTTGAACTGGACAATGTCTGAGGACGACTGGATAGTGGCTTGAAGGGCTGTTACAGATAATGAGGTGGCTCGCCGCTGAAGCACTCGTTAAGAAATGGCAAGTAATCTCAGAAGAGTTGATAGCCTTCTGATACCAACTAGTTTCCACACTGAGGTAATAGATTATCTGGTTCTATAATTGTTCTCAAGCATCATGCTCTTTCTAATGTAACCATGCATGCGCATGTTTAGAGCAAAGAGCATAGAATAACTGTTCACAAGGTGAGTTCTCTCTGTAGAGGTGCAGGGTTTGGCCGTTCCTTGGATGAAATGGTTTTGGTTTTTCTCAAATTGACTAATGGCTACAGAATAGGTTGCTTTATTTGGCTAGACTTTGACTAATTTGGCTTTGGGCTAAAAGGATTCAAAGACGTTTGATGGAGTGTTGCTATAGTTTCTGCTTTTATGCATCTTGGATGTCATTTATTGGATCTGCACAAAACTCACTAGCAAAGGATGATACTAAATGTTCATGATTGTGGTCGTTATAGCGGCCTTTGTATTTCACTAACTCTTCTATTTTTTATTTTTTCATTCATGTGAATTTCCGTATAAAGTTCTCCTAATAATATGTTTGGTCATCAGTTGTTCCAGGAGCTGCTTATCAACTTATGTGGTCAATCTTATCAATGTGAGTATTTTTGTGCTTGATATTATAGCATTGTGCTGAAGCTTTACCTGGTCAATAACTTCTTTTACTTGTCATGCATTCTCTACGACTTCATGAAGGGACTGGTCTATCACTACCTTGTATTCAGCAGTTTGGATGAAGTTAGATGGTGACAAACAACCAATACAGAAAGCAAAGAATGCAATAGTTTAACTGAGTTTTCCACTCTAGGATCTCCTAAGTTTTCTTCTAGTGATCAGAAATTTGTAGGAAAACCTGTAATCAACTGTACTGTTTGTAAAACTATCAATATTGAATTTGCCAAGCCAACTACAGGTTAATTTTTATCCATGTGTTTCATGTGGTCTGCTCGTCTTCTTATGATTCAAAGGGTAATAACTTGGGGGCTCATCATCTTCAGAATCTCCAGCAATTGTGACGGCCATTCTCATGAACATGCAGGAGAAGACACGAGTAAATTTGTTTCAGGTCTAAATAAACATTGCAATAGTAAAATCTTTGACGACAAAGGAATTAAATTTGAGTTTCTCATGTTTCGCATTCTGTCTTTAGATATTCAACTTGAGCGTATATATTAAATTTTGAACTTCTTGAGTTAAGACTTAGATGGACCTGGATAATTGTGCTGCCGAGTACCAACTTCCTCAAGGAGAACTTTAGTATAAGCAGATGTGGTGCAATTACAGTACTAACTGCGACATGATCTAAATCTAATTGGCCGGCCCACTCCATTCCCATTTGTTGAATGTTTATTTGATCTAAAGTAAGCATAGTCATTTTCTTCATTTCTGATGAACTGAACTTCTGAGCGATTGTTCTACAGCATTCCATCAGTCTCATTTGATAGACGAACATGTAATTTACACTTTGGATGCTATCCCTAGAGGACTGACTATTGTTTTTAGCTATGTCTCTGGGTGTCTTTGCTGGTCACTTGTAAAACATTTTTGCCGTAAAAGGCAGAGGTTGAAGATTGTATGGCCGCGAGTATCTACATCTACATGTACATAAGCAGCAGAATGATGTCCTGCGCGTATGCCATTTCCAATTAGCTCGAATGAGAAACGTAGTTGAAGTGGAAAAGTGTTGCTTTTCTTGTAGGAAAAAGCTCTCACCTTGCTTTTACAATTCTAAGACTTGCCACCTTTAACGAAATTCAACCCACTTGAGGCCACTTCAAGCACTTGGGGTTGCTCGCTAATTCCCGGACTTCCTTGCTTTATGATGCAACATCTTATGCCAACCATATCAACGACAAACTGAGTCTGTATAATAATACTCCACAAGGGAGGCACCTGACTCAAGCCAAGTATTTCTGTAGTTTGTCCACTTCATCTGGGCTTCCGACAAATATTGGTGTCTGCTGGTGGATCTGCCAATGGAAAGAAACCAAATGAAATGAATATGAGCTTTCTGCAAAATGGCTTTGTGCTGATTGATTCATGATGAAACAAAGTATTGGCTCTGTTGGGTCAAAGAACATAGCTCCTACTTACATCTTTATGACAGAGCTTATTGGGTTGAAAGTAATGTAGTGAGTCTGACTAAGAAACTGATAAAACAAATGTCTACAGTGGCAAGAGTTTGTCATGGTACATTCTTACCTTTTCTGGTTTGATGTCGAGTATTCTCTGGATGCCATCGGTTGCTTTTCCTCCGGCTTGTTCGACCATATAGCTCATTGGTGCACACTTGTACAGAAGCCTCAGATTCCCATTCTTAGCGTTATTGTTCTTGGGGTTCCCATATATTCCACCAACCAGCAGCATCCGATGGATCTCTCCGACGAGGCATCCAATGTAACGGCCAGAATAGGACTTGCCATTGGAGCCTGGCTGCCTGAGATGGTTGAGGTAGCTCTTCAATTTCTCGTCCCACAGGTTGTAGTTCCCCTCATTGAACGAGTAGATTTTACCTGTTTTTGGTATCTTGATGTCCTCATGTGTCAACACGAATTCACCGTATGCAGGATCTAAGGTGAAAGCATACACCCCGTTCCCTATTGAGAGCGTGAAGACTACCGAGCTAGAGTAGAGGCAATAACCGGCTGCCAGCAAGTTGCTGCCCGGTTGGCAGACGCTGGTGATGCACCTCTCTTTAGCTTGGTCGAGCTGTGCCATTAGCAGTGTTTAGTAATTTGGCAGGCGGGATTAAGAGGTCAAATTACGATATGACAGGCATCTGTTATACTCTAGAGCAGACTAAAGATCTGAGTAGCTTCCAACATGTCAGGAACTCGCTGACAGGATAGAGGATAAGCTTATTTGGTTTCGCATTAGGATTGAAAAAGCATACTTGTAGCCTCATGTGAAAGAAAGAATAGCCTGTTCTGTGCATTAACTAGGACACAGAAACTATATATGAGAAGAAGTATGACTTTTGGTAACAGAACGAAAATAAAATGGCAGGACAATACAGTTACTGTGGGCATTGAGTAGTCGTCGTCGTCAGCCAAGAGGCATTGCTCGTCCGGGCCGTAAATGCCGAAGATGGATCCCGTGGTCAATGCAGTGTCGATATTGGCGGATTCGTCAATAGGGTCAAAGACGACGACGTAGCTTCCCGAGTAGGTCTCTTCTATGGCGACAGGTACATCTTCCTCCTCCGATGCTATGATCCCCGTCCTTCCACTCGACCTTAAGCAATTGCAGAACACCTATATACATTGCCAACATTAGTCGAATTTCCGCAGGAACTCACCAGAAAAATTGATCTGTCATGTTCTTACTTTTAAAAGGGTCCTGAAATTCTATTAAATCTCAGTTAAGGTCTGTTTAAAAAGTGCCTCAGCTAACATACAAGGCTCGATTTGCATATGCAAAGTGCAATATCTCACTGAAAAATGCTAGGGTATAAAACTTTCGGCAGATCACTTGATCAGCAGATTTCGGAAAGGTGTTCCAACATATCTGACATTGAGTCTCCGATGAATTCGCGAGACATGAGAACTCATACCTTGTGTTTGAATCATCGACAGAACGCTAAGCAAACTTCGATCTCATCACAGACAAAATGTAGCATCGAATTGTACCCTACATGTAATACGAACCTCATTGGACACGACATCGAGCTTCTTCTGATCTTCCCCTTGGATGTTGATGGTGCCCTGAGCTCCGGTGAGGTTGATGATGCTCAACCGCTGAAGCAGCGACGCGATCTGCTTGCAGGCCAAGGAGATGCTCGAGAGCACTATGGTCAGCTCCGCGTCAATGCGGCCTGCCTGCTCCTGCTTCAACAGCCACGTTGTCAGGTTCTCGATCTCGTAGCTGATCTTCTTCTTCGCCTTCGCCGTTAGGGTGGTTGTTGAAGTTCCGAGCTGCAGCGTCACCGTGGACCGTGTGGCCTCGCATCGTGTGCGTGAGGCTGCGGCGGCGGTGGAAGGAGCATCCCGCGATTTCAGGTGGCGCAGCTTGAGAATGGAATTGGACATCAAGTGAGGAGAGATGAGGACGTGCGAGGAGGAGGTCGAAACTGCATGAGCTATTCTTTCTCCCTCTCTTCTCCCTTTCTCTCTGGAGGCTTTGCCCTTTCTAACTTATCCGGGGTTAGCACTTGTGTGACTGTGATACGTCGGTGTGATTCGTTCTTTGATTCTTTGCAAGATGCTTTTGTCTGACTAAGAGGACGGCAACGGTCAAGTGGCGGTTTCTACTAGATCCCAAGTTAAATCGGGGAAGGGACAATTTGTCGCACATCACCTCAACAATAAGAAGGGATAAGTTCACTTAAAATTCTAGAACTTATCACTAAACTACAGTTAAGTCCTAAAATAAACTTTCAAAAAACATAATTTAGTTTTCAAACTTGTTATGAAAGTGCAACCGAGTCATAAAATTTTCAAAAAGTGCAATAATGTCTTAAAACTTGTCAAATTGATCCAATCAAGTCCTTTCGTTGATTGCATTTTTTGAAAATTTTAAGACTTAATTGCACTTTTGTAACAAGTTTCAAGACTTCATTACACTTTTTGAAAGGTTTAGGATTCAATTGCACTTTAGTGATAAGCTCTAGGACTTTCAGTGAACTTATCTCTAAAAAGAATAAGTAACTTCTTAGAAAAAGGGATTTCGAGATCAAATTATATTTACATTTAGAATTTTAAGATTTGATCTATGTGGTACAGGTCGAGTCACCCAAAAGGAGCAGCCCATGTAAAACAAGTCGAACCTTTACGGATGATATCAAATCATGGGATTACCCAGTAGATGTGTGATTTGTAGATGGAACACCTGTACCTGGTCCAATTAAGGCGGGGTTGATCATTTGGGGTGAAAAGGCTTGGATTGGGTTTAGTTCCTAAGAGACTTTAGAAATGGTGGAATGGGCATGAATGGATCGGACGCAAATAAAATAGGGAAATATCGTCGGATGATATGAATCAACAGTAATGAAGACATTGTTAATTAAGTGAAGGAGTCTATAACATCTCAAAATCCTTTATCAGGTGCGGAGCTTGTCAAGCTCGCAGCCATGGCTGCTCGAGCTTCGTTGAGCTTGGCTTGGCCATAATCAAATCCCAAACGACAAATGTTCACCTTTTTATGTTCTCTTGCTTTGCTTGTTACCCATATTGCTTTCGAACACTAAAACCAATCTTGTGCACATATACAGTGAAAAATGCGTAAACAGCATTTTCGGCTTCGGATTTCATGTCCTCTTTGGGCACTCTAGCCACTTTAGTGTTACTCGCTGTCAAAGAGCTCGATTTTGCTGGAGCATCATGGCCAACATCACTATGTCGGACATGATCGATTGCGACATTGTCTTGGTCGACCATCGATGGACGGTCTTTTGATGTTTGGGCTCATGTTTTATTTCAAGCCATGCCTTTAGCCCAACCTCTTTTAAGCCCATCTTCATTATATATGCAGCTAGAAGAATCAAAAGAAGAAAAGGAAAGGGACCAGTCGGCAAAACAGAAAACGGAAAAATAAGAGCGGATAGAGAATCGCAAGCAAGAAAGGAGAGAGAAAGAGAGATGGGGGATATGCTTTGCGCACTTCGAATGACTCGACGAGTCGGATTAACTCCATTTCGTGGCACCGAGTAAGGATTTGCACTACTTATTTGTCTAATCGAAGAATTATCGTAATAGAGCTGGAAATTCGGATCAATGTAGATTTTAATTTGCTTGGTTCATTCTAGAGTTTAGTAAGCTATTATATTATATTGTGAAGAAACTTTTGGGTGCCGTTGAGCCGTGGAATATTACAGAAATCGATATGGAGTAATGATTGTTTTTTGGTCAAATCTGGAGCAATGATTAGGTCATGGTGAATCTTTTAAGTTTCGCGCGCTGCTGAAACTGGTTACGGGTTACTGTTTTCGGCGATGCTTTTCGCTTGTCTCCAACCATCTTTGGAGTCAGTGAAGTTTAGGATCTTTTAATATTTGGAAGAGCTTTATTTTGATAGTGAGCTCGCTTGAATTGAAGTATGCTAGAGAGAAATATGGCGCAACCAAATTTGGTGCTTGAGCTGCCCATTTTAGCGGACAACAATAAATGTTCTTGCTATGGGCGAGTTTTTGTTGGCTCGTAGGAGTCATTTGGTTCCTGAATGAGTTTAGTTTAGTCAATCTTAATTAAGGTAGTTACTTGATCTTTGATATCCGTTTCTCACTTATTGATAGGATTTCGAGTTCGACGGCTCAATAGCTTTTGTTGTTTGACTTTGCAACCCCAAGTGAGTTGTGTTTATCCTATTCTATGAATTTGTAAACTCATCTTTTGAAAGTGATAGGGATTATATAAATTATAAGTTATGTAAGGCATTGCATGGTATGTTTTGTTAAAACAAAAAAGCGATGTTTAGAGCATATTTGTTGCACAAAGCCAAATCGGACGTTTTACTACCCTTTTGGTCATTTAAAATGACAAAGTATCTTTTGAAATAGTTTGAGCTTATTGTTTGTGAATGATTTGAAAAATGCTTTATGAAAGGATTTTTGAAAGCTTGTAAGTACTGGTTTATGAAACTGGATTAAGAAATGTTTTCAGCTTAATAAATTGATTTGTGAGAGGTCGTGTTTTGGTTTGTGAAATTGATTAGTGAGATCGATTTTAGATTGGCTTTGAGGATTATTGAAGGATGATATTAGTGGTTTGATGTTCATTATTGCTATGTTCAGAACCCATTGAGGGTTTAATAGTATGCATACTATTTTTCAAATGTTCTTTTGAGCCGAGTCACTGATTGGGTATATGTAGAGACCTAGCCAAGGGAGGGTATCTTGTTAGCCCTTGTCATAAGGTTTTGTGTGTGATCTTAATTGGATATTGAGCACTAGATTGATCAATGGAATTGACCATTGATATTTGCTTTGATTTGCTGATGGAACAAGTAGGACTTGGCGAATGGACGGGGGACATAGGCACTCAGATCCGGGACACTAGGTTCCTAAAGCATGATTCTTGGTACTAGATGCCAAGTTTTGAGTGCTACACATGGGGACCTCGATTAGTTCCTCGAAGGCCCTTAGTCGCGCCCTCGAGTCCCAAGTCCGGCCTCGAGGTCTGGTGTCTTGTACTCTAGGTCCATTAGTTATAAGTAGGGGTGTGCAAAGAAACCGGGAATTGCTCGGAACAGGACCGGACCGACCTAGAACCGGCGTTTCCTAAGGGAACTGGTCGGGTTCCCGATTCTAATTTATTGAAACTGGCGAGTACCGGTCCGGTTCCCGATTCTAGGTGTGGAACCACCCACCCGGACCGGACCAATAACATATATATTTATTTGGTGAGTGTGCTCTCTTGCTTACACACTTCCTATTAGGAAGTGCCAAAAGTTACTTGCATGAAGAAAACAAAATTAATAGAAATGGGTTAATAACCCAGGGTTATCCATGAGTACGTCCTAATGCAAAGAACAACTCAAGGCTCTTAGGCTCCGTTCGTTTGGCGGAAAATATTCTCTCGGAAAATATTTTTCGGGTTTTCCGTGGGAAAATATTTTCCTTCCCCCCCTTACAAAATAACCTAAGTCTATGGAAAATGACTTCCGCTTCTTCAAAAGCGGAAATCATTTTCCGGAGCTTCTTCTTCTTCTTCACTAAGGTCGCCTGCCGCGGCCGGCGGTCGCCGGCCGCCTCCACCGGTCGGCGGCCGCCGCCGGCCGCGGCCGCCACCGCGGTCGCCGGCCGCTGCACCCGGCCGCTGCCGGTCGCCGGTCGCCGTCGCCGTCTTTGCCGCCGCCGGCGAAAAATATTTTCCGAAACTTTTTCATATTGGTCGCCGAACACCGGAAAATTATGTTCCGGGAAAACATTTTCCAGGAAAATGACTTCCGGGAAAATATTTTCCAAAAGGAGAATATTTTCCGCCAAACGAACGGAGCCTTAATGTTCCTTCGAACATCACATTGACATGAACCTGCCACAACGGTGCAGTGCTATATGGCTTCTTCACATGAAAAAGGAGTGGAAAGCTAAGACACTCCTAAATGTAGCTATTGCAAAGTCTTAACTTCAACAGCAGGTGAAGGTTTGCGGTCCTTGGCTTTGGCTTGTTAGGAAGTTCCTAACTTGAACAACAGGCGAAGTTGTATTTTTCTGTAATTCTTTGTTGCTTATTACAATGCCGAAGTGTGAAGCTTGGTAGGACTGGTTCCACAGACCCACCTAGGAACCGGACCGGCCCGAGTGGATCCATGAAATCAATGGGTGGTTTTTGATTTCAATTTTTCCGAACTGGTCCTTAGTGAGTGGCCGGTTCCCGGTTCTAGGATGGGAGCCGTCCACCCGGATAATGCTCACCTCTAGTTACAAGCAACAGCCCACCCCGGTTTACTTTTTGAAAAGTTATGCCATTTCTTAAGTTTCTCAATCATGAATTATCATGATTCTCTGAATTGTAGACAAACTTTTTGCAGATGTAGTCTTGAAAGAGAGATAACGACATGTTTACGGAGAGAGGATGCGCGGAATCATGTGACCTCGATTTGAATTCTTTCTACACTTTTAAAGTGAGGATTCACTATATGGAAATTTCATTTTACAACAAAAATTACCCTGTTCTTCAGGTAGTTCAATTTGCTAAGCAAGGTACTTTTCCAGTTTCTCAACTTCCTCCACGCTACCAATGTACAACGGCACTCGCTGATGAATCTGTCACAAAGCCCACACAAAGCAGAGCCTGTTATTCATCTTCTGAAATCTACTCCAAAAACACTCTGCAGATAGCATGTCAAGTCACTAACCTCGACGGGTTGAATATCTAGGACCCGCTGGTGACCGTCCGATCCCTTCCCTCCGGCTTGCTCCACGATGAAGCTCATCGGAGCGCACTCGTACAACAGCCTCAGCTTCCCGTTCTTGCTCTTCTTGTCCCTCGGGTACCCATAAATGCCCCCGTACAACAGTGTCCTGTGGAAGTCCCCCACGAGGCTCCCGATGTACCGGGCCGAGTACGGCTTGCCGGTCGGGCCGGGGTCCTTGAGATCGTCGATGTACTTCTTCAGCTTGTCATCCCACAGCTGGTAGTTTCCCTCATTGAAGGCGTAGATCTTGCCGGCCTTCGGGATCTGGATGTTCTCCTGGGTGAGCACGAACTCGCCGAACATCGGGTCAAGGGTGAAGGCATAGACACCTTTGCCGATGGTGAGGACGAAGATGATGGAGCTCGAGTACATGCAGTAACCCGCCGCCAGTAGGTTGTTCCCCGGCTGGCACACGCTCACCACGCACGTCTGCTCTGCTTTGTCGAGCTGTTCAAGTGATCACGGCATGAATGAGAAAATACAGTGTGGACTTAATTTGCTTTCTGATGATCCCGTGGGCAAAATCCTTTTGACCTTGCTCGGTGTGTGCTATGCTTTATTTCGAGTCATGTCGAATATTTCAATCTCCTTGTATTTGCAGTTGAAATCCATCGGAAATATGAGAGAAAGAAGGCGAGAAGGAAGCCTTCTCATCGGCTTGGTCCCTCGAATAGAAAGGTTTTTCAATACCTCGCCGGAAACTACTTCAAATCAAAGCAAGCCCTCAATGTCAAAATGACAAAACAGTAAAGGGTGGCATCTAGCATTCACGCCTCGGATCGACTGCCGCTCGGGGTCTCATGGATGTTACAATGAGGATGGATTTGGGAAGAAGTAATCGTTCTTTCAGTGTATCTAACAGTATTTCTACCCCAGCACAGGACTAATCAATTAGTCAATAAGAGAGATTGGCTTTTATTGATGAGTGTCGTAGGCAATTTATTCCGGTTGAGGGGAAAGGGGAGGCTTACGTTCTCATCGTCGCTGATGTGGGGTAGGCACTCGTCGTTGGGGCTGTAGATCCCGAAGATGGAGCCGGTGGAAACGGCGGCATCGATGTTGGATGATCCATCGAGCGGGTCGAACACCACAATGTAGTTGCCGGAGTAGCTCTCCTCCACGGCCACCGGCACGTCCTCCTCCTCCGACGCTATTATCCCAGTCCTCCCGCTTGATCTCAGGCAGTTTGAGAACACCTGTGCAAAATCTCCAAATAAATGAACAAACGTAGACGTAGACACAGAGCAATATTATTGCTTGGACTCCATCAAAGAGATCATTATCACCATCAGTATAGCCAGGTTTGCGAGTCATGCTAGTAATCTTTGACCAAATTCAGAGTCAAGCCCTAAGCATCAATCTATCTAACCCTCTTCAACTTCAAGTACTGCTAAGTTTAGCGGTTAAAGAGCCTGACAAGTACGAATGGATTAGGCAAACGAGTCGTTGTCATCTCCTTAAATCGAACGCACGCACATGAAATATAAATCAGCATTGCTGTCAATGTTTTGAATGCTAAGGCAGAGACCGAGCCCGAGAGAGGGCGGTGACGTACCTCATTAGAGACGACGTCGAGCTTCTTCTGGTCCTCGCCCTGGACGTTGACGGCCCCCTGAACCCCCGTCAGGTTCGAAATGCCGGCCCGCTGGACCAGCGACGCAATCTGCTTGCACGCCATCGAGATGCTCGACAGCACGATGGTCAGCTCGGCGTCGATCACCCCGTCCTTCTCCTGCTGCAGCAGCCACGTGGTGAGCGTCAGGATGTTGTACCCGCTCTTCTTCTTCTTCGCTGTCTCCACCGCCTCGGTCGCCACCGCCATGCACCTCACTCTTCCCGTGGCGGCGTCTCCGGCATGCCTCTTCTTCAACGAGACGAGCGCCCTGGAGTCGAGCGCGCATGTCTTGAAGGAGGAGACGCTGGAGAAGGAGCAGGACGGGTTCGAGAGGAGGAGGAGGCGGCGAGGTGCCGCTGCCGACGTGGCTGCCGCTGCCATGGCTTCAGGCTTCTTCTACGAGTCTTTCTCTGTTCGGGGTCTCCCTCTGCAACGTGTTCTTCTCGCTTTCTTCTTCTTCTTCTTCTTCTTCTTGTGCTTCTACTTCTTGCTGATATTTTTTTTGCTCTTGGCTCCGACGATGGAACGAAGTGAAATTGGTGAGATTGAGTGGAGCATTGAAGGAGGGGAATGTGAGGCCAGCAAAGGACTTTGTGTTAAATCTCGGGGCCCACTTATCCTTCGCATTGGCTTGCGTTGCGTTTTCTGTGATCGTGGTTGCCCACTGCGAAACTCGACTCTCTGTATCTTTAGAGTTCACTACAAAGAGTTCAACTCTACTCCATGAAGAAAATTTCAGAGACCTTGCCGGGGAAATACATGGAAATCGTAAAAACATAAAAGGGGGAAAAAAGCCACAAAAAACCTAAACTATATTCAATGCGATACATTTACCCTAAACTTTTTTTTTTCCGTAACATGAAAAATCCCAAACTTATGAAGGCGTGTTTAATATTTAAATACTCTATCATTCTCCCTCATGCTTAGTTGACGTATTTAATTAGGGAGATAAATGGGAGCTCCGAAAGATTTGAATTCAGCACCTCTAGCTCTGATATCATATGAGATTTTGTGGAACCACTGCTAACTGTTTTAAAAATTTAAACTGTTATATGAAGACGTGGTTTAATATTTAAATACTCTATTAAACACCGTTAAAAATATGCATATAACGGTGTTATGAAATAAAAACGGCGTTGTTTTGGCTAAAAAATCAACCAGCGGAACATTGATAGAGGGCAAACGTGTCACGTGTATAAGTTTGGAGTTTTTTATGTCACGAGAAAAAATTTAGGATAAATGTGTTATAGTCGGCATACTTTGAAGTTTTTTTTTGATGACTTTTTCCCAAATAAAAGTATTTTCGGAACATGCCATGTATGTTCGCAACAAATATGCCCCTTGATCTCAAAGAGCACTTGCTTGCAATTGTTCGAGAATCTCTGGTCTTTGTCTCAGCACCAAGTCAGACGAGCAATGTATGATTTTTCTTCTCTTCGAGAGTGTGTTTGTTTCATGAAAAAATTTTATGTTTAAGGAAATGATCTACCCAAAATTCATTTTCAAGAAAAGTGATTGATTTTCCCTTATTTGGTTGTGAGTTGAAAATGAGAAGGAAGTAGTTTTTTGATGTATTTTTCACTTCTTAAAATATTTTCCTTAAGAATAGATTATGCAGTGCTATTAAACTATATAAAGGAAATTATAGACTGTTAAATGAAATATGAAGCTATTGGTTCGCAATTCTTGGTACTAAGAACCTCAAATGAGTGATTAGAGATTGATGAATTTCAAATAAAATCTTTTAAAAAGAAAATATCGAAAAAGGAGCAATAAAGTCTATAAACGCATACATACATGAAAGTGTTCAATTTCTTGATTCTTTTTCTCTGGTTCCAAAATTAGAGCTGGGAAGAAGTGAAATGGTAAGCACAATCTACTTTGACATATGAATAAATGCCTTTTGTGCTTTCCATTTCAATGCCATGAAATAAAATTTTATAGGGGAAATTCACTGATCGAAAGTATTATATGATAATAAATGAGAGAGAAAGAAAGAGCTTTATTGATGCTCTAAACTTAATTAAAGGTTTTTTTTTATGTCCTATGCCCTGAAGCAATGTGGAATTTAGCTAATGAAAACGTTTTTCTCTTATTAAAATGGAGAAATCTTTTTCCTCTTATTACGAGCGCTTTCATGTCTCTAATTTTTCCTGTGTAAAAGATGTCTCTAGTTTTTTTGCACCATGCGTGGTTAAGTTTTTTTTTCTTTTTAAGGCTCCGTTCGTTTGGCGGAAAATATTCTTCTTTTGAAAAATATTTTCCCGGAAGTCATTTTCCTGGAAAATGTTTTCCCGGAACATAATTTTCCGGTGTTCGGCGATCAATATGAAAAAGTTTCGGAAAATATTTTTCTCCGGCGACCGACGGTCAACGTCCGGCGTCCGACGGCGGCGGCCAGCGGCTAGCAGCAGCGGCGGCGGCCGGCAGCCGGCCGCTGGCCGGGCGGCTCAACGGCCGAGCGGCGACCCAGCCGCGGCCCGGCGGCAGCGGGCCCAGCGACCAAGCGGCGGCCCGCAGCGAGGCGGCGGCTAAGGCCAAAGCGGCCATGGCTGCAGCTGCCGGCGGCCAGCGGCCTGCCGGCAGGCGGCGGCGGCGGCAGAGCAGGCGGGGCGGCCGGCGGCGGCCGGCGGCGCTTAGTGAAGAAGAAGAAGAAGCTCGGGAAAATGATTTCCGCTTTTGAAGAAGCGGAAGTCATTTTCCGTAGACTTAGGCTATTTTGTGAGGGGGGAAGGAAAATGTTTTCCCACGGAAAACGTTTTCCGCCCCCCGAACACCGGAAAATCTGAAAAATATTTTCCGGGAGAATATTTTCCGCCAAACGAACGGAGCCTTTTTACTAAGAGAAGTTTTTTATTCTTCCCTCCAAGGGCCACGCAAATGCAAACGGATTGGGCTTGGGCCAAGCCCAAAACCCGACAGACAGTTGCTCCCAAGAATGTATTTGGGGAAAATTATCCGAAAAATCCTTCACCTATTGTATTTTTGTCAATTCAGTCCTAAGCCTTTTCACTTCTTGCCAATTCAGTTCATCCAGCCAATTTTGGCCAGAAAGTACTGCCGTGGACGCAGGCCGGCCTACGCGGCGTTAACGTGAATAATTTTTAATAATATTTTAATATTTTAGATTTTTTATTTTTCTTTTCTATTCTTTTTCCTTTTTTTTCTTTTTCTTGTTTCTTTCTCCTCCCCTTCTTCCTCCTCTAGCCGGTCACCAGTTGTTGTCAACCGGCCAGAGGTGAGGGCCGGCGAGGTTGACCTCGGGCGAGGAGAAGTTGAACACATGCGTAAGCAAGACATATCTTTTCAGGGAAGTTGATATTGAGTCGACCGATCCTAAGCCAGCCCATATACTTCGGCTCGACACACCACACAACCAAACAAATCAGAAAACTATATTGGTAATTCTCTCATTGACCCATATTCCAAAAGGCATTAGGGTTTGAACTTGATGCAAAGCACATAAATTGATTGCCATATTAGAAAGAGAAACACCCGCTACCAATTGCTTTGTCGTTGAACCTATCGTTATGCACGTCTCTCATACAAGCACTCGATCAACACTTACCACCTGGGCCCTTGACTTATTGAGAGGTTTTGCTGGCCATTCCTTGGCCCATTGCAGTAGGAAAACGAATTTAGTTGCTAAAGCCTAGCACTTTGGAAGGTTGTGTAGCAATTGGATCTTGTATTTCCCTCCTGCTGTTTTTATTTCCTTTGCTATGAAGTTAAGGACTTGTATTCGCTAAATTCTTATAAGTGAATGATATTTTCTTCTGAAAAAAAGAAGCAATCATTGAGCACGTTTTAGTTTGATACCCCACCTACAGTTGTTAGCCTTCTTAGGCATGATGTATTTCTGGGCTCTAGTAGTAGCCGCCGTAGATTTGCCTTTGTGCGCATTAAAGTTGGAGGCTTGAGATTAAAGAGGTGGCTTCATTGTGAATTTGCATCTTGGAAATAATCGCAGTGCGTACGATCGCTCAAATTTTGTGGTAAGATTTAGCGCTTCTTTTTTGAGATCGAGTGATTTTCTTTCATGAGAAATTGTGTAGGGCTAAGTATTATTAGATTATTGGGTGTAATCTGAGATTGCAAAAGAGACTCAAATATGATTATAATCTCGTTGTATCACTTGATCTATAGTAAAATATGGTGTTGTTCTTTTCCTCTCCCTCTCTTGTTTTCACAACAATTAGTATCGGAGACGATGGTCGATTGATAGGCCACAAATCAATTTAGTTTTCGATGGAAATTGCCATTACGGTTGATCTAACGAGAAGAGACTATGGATGGTCTATTTGACGATGTGAGATAGTGACCCTGGGTGGAAGTATACGTTGGGCTACAGCAACGTGTTGGCAGTTGATGGTAGGGTTGATGTGCATAATTTGCGGGTGCATTGCAACAATGCGTGGAGATTCAAGTCAGGATATGTTAATACAGAAGGATCTATGGATTAAGGGAGAGAGTATCCCTAACTTTGGAGCTCACACACATCAAAAAACATTTGATATAATGCGGAATGGGTTTATATTACTTAATTAGGTCATAGCTTATTACTTAAGTTTTCTAGAACTTGTGAGCAAGCGCGCATCCATACGGTGACCAAGGTGTCGGATGTTTGTTACGCGTCCTAAAAAAAGGAATACTACGCAATTCCAGGACGACACGTATGAATGGGAACCTTCTGGCTTCTTCAACTGCCCGCCTACCGCCTTGGATTTCCACGTTTCACAATAGGAAGACTTGGCAACTTTTCCAACACGGTCAATTTGATAGCGAATGTTCGTGTAGTTTGGGTTCTCATTATGTAAGACCGCCGAACCAGCTCATAACTCGACCTTACTGCAAAGATATCATGTCTTTCTCTAAATTTTTTCTTGTTTTTTTTTTTTGGGCGGTCAATGTTGACGAGGCAACTCCTTTGACACGCTCCTACGACGGTACCTTCCTTAACTGTGCTTGAACCGTGAATGCGATGGCACGTTTGTTTTGTCCCACAACATGGACTAACCCATTAATATGACGACGAAAACTTGATCAATTACAAAGTGCCAAACTATGTTGAGTGTAATTTTAAAATTGCAAATTCCGCATCCAAATCGCAAGAAGCGCATCGTCACTACACAGGAAAAGTCTTACTCGGTGCATGTGGACGAGACGACTCCCATCGATACACGGAGATGAATCGGTATTCTCACTGGCCATGTGGATCCGACAATCAGCAGATGAGTCCAAATCCTATGCTTTCTCTGAAAGCTAGATGCAATTATGTAACATCAATTGCCAATTTATTATATGTTCTTGGACGACCATTGACGGGCCAATTTCGGTCTTCAACCACATTAAAACCAACTTCCACCACTAGGAGACTCCCCCAATATTCTTGCTTTGGCGTCCGTAAAGCACGGTCAATCCTCGGTCAGCAAATGAAATTACCCAAGAATTTTCATGTTTCTAGTCATCATCGACCCGAGTGACAAACCCAATTTCCTAATTTTTTACAATTGACTCGGTAAGCGGAAATTAAAATACCCGATTACTAATTATATTCGACGTAATCACGTACGAGCGACAAGCTAGAGGTAGGAAAGGAAGGCTTGTCCAACCCGTCCACCGCCATGAAACGTCAGCGTTTTCAGCTTCAAAGACGCGTTTCGGTTTACAGGTGACCCAATGCAAATCAAACAAAGCTAAGCACGTACGTCTATATATGGGCATGTTTGCCTCGTACATCCTTAGATCTTGCGACAACAAACGCTACATTCAAGGAAACAAAAGGCCAACCCTCCTCGTAGATTCTATCGATTCACCAAACGAGACCCGAGATTTTCTTTGATTGGCAAGGCTTTCAATGGCTTCCTCGAGCAAATTGGCATTGGTTCTTCTCATCTCTTCCCTCTTCCTCCATGCAACTTTAGGTACAACAACATATCCAATGTTTTATGTGTCGGTTTTTCGAAACCCTCGATTATTTCCTCCCATGTTCTTGAATTGCTTGCGTTGATCGTGTCGTGATCGGAATTCTCTCCGTCGGGTCTTGCAGCCGAGATCGTGTGCGAGGAATTGCCGAAGGATCTGTGCGCGTTCTCGATCGCATCCTCGGGGAAGAGATGCCTGCTGGAGACGTACGCGAACCGGGACGGCGGGGTCGAGTACCAGTGCCGGACGTCGGAGGTCGTGGTGGAGAGGATGGCAGGGTACATCGAGACCGACGAGTGTGTGCGCGCCTGCGGGGTCGATAGGGATGCCGTCGGCATCTCCTCGGACGCGCTCCTTGAGCCGCAGTTCACCGCCAAGCTCTGCTCCCCGTCGTGTTACCGGAGATGCCCCAACATTGTCGACCTCTACTTCAATTTGGCCGCCGGCGAAGGTATCGACACATGATTCACCATCCACGTCAGAAGCATGACAACAATGTCTTACGCAAAATTAGGCTATAGAAAAAGTTTGTGCTTAGTCCTTTTTGCTTTCGCCACGGAAAAATTGAAACATTCCTTATTCGATCCTTCTGTTTGACCAAAAGAATTATTCAATCGTGATATTTGACCAAATTCAATTCTTTTTTATGATTTTCCTTGGTGAAGAAGTCACCGTTCACAAAGTTAATAAAAAAGAATATTTGACTAATGTTTTCTTGCATCGACACGATTTTGCAGGAGTGTTTTTGCCGGACCTGTGCGAGGTGCAACGGACCAACCCCCACCGTGCAATGATCGAGCTGTTGAGCTCCGGTGCAGCAGCCGGTCCGACGCCTAGCTCGTCCTTGGATGTCATGGGCGCTTCTCCGGCTCCGTCGCCCATGTAATCTATCGATGTAATCAAGCCATTCTGCACCTTGTTGCTGGGTAGTACGATTCGTTGCCTTTGGTAATTACTGTTTTTAGATTGCAGAAGAGGAATTATTAGCTAAGAAGAGAATGGAGAGAGATGTCTACTCTAAATTCTTTGTATCTGGGTCGGGCTTGTTGAGATCTCGTTCAAGAATGCATATATATATATTATTTTTAGTTATTTTTTTTCTCCTCATTTGTTTTCTGTTATGATAATAAATGGATAAATAAACAAATAAATAAAGACTTGTCATGCGCGAGACTTCCTATAGAATAAGGGACATAAAATTGGTTGTAAAGTTGTGGCAATGGCAAACTATGCATGTTTTAAAACAAGAGGGCCAAAAATGAAAATTGGGTTGACCCCTACAATTTTGGAAGAGATGTATATATTGATTCCTATTTTCCTAACATCATAAGTTGCATGAATTATGATCTCAATTTTATGGAAGACATCAAGATCTATGACCCCTCCCCCAAAATAGTACGATTGAGGTGGAATTACATAGATCTATTAGGACTTAGAGTATGAAATTACGAGTGTTTTTAGTCGCGCTCGCAACGGGAGCTGGGAGCTCACAATCATGCCGCAACACGAAGTCAATGAAAAATTCAACCTAAAACTGCTTAAAACATGAACAAATAGGAAATGGATTCTTATACCGATACACGACCTAGATAACCTACTTGTAACACAATCCGTTTTCATCGCCACTGATATGGGCAGTTTTAATTCAAAAGAGCGACTGAGTTCTTTGTCAATGGTGATGAACGTGGGTTGTGTAATATATGGTTATACGGGCTGCATATCTTAAGATAAATCCTGGGAAATTAGTGAATGATAAAACCGAAATCCTAAAACGGATCTAGCATAAATTCTAACCCAATAAGAACAATCCAAAATAACACAAACCACAACATCGGTTGGAGGATTTTCAAAAGCATCAATCGAACCCTCTGTCCTGCTTCCCACAACCATCGCATTCCGACACATGAAAAATTGTCCGAAAAATTCTTAACTTATTGTATGGAGGTCAATTCAGTCCTAAATCTTTCAATTGTGCCAATTGAGTCCTAAACCTTTTGACGATTTGCCAATTTAATCCTAAACTTCCCTTTCAATTGTGTCAATTTAGTCTTAAACCTTTTGATGATTTGTCAATATAGTCCTTCCAGCTAAACATCCAAATAATAGGTTGATTACCAAATTGATATATATTCAAAAGGTTTATGACTAAATCGACACAATTGAAAGATTTATGACTAAATTGGTACGAAAGGCTTATGACTGAATTGGCCGCTGGACAAATGGTTTAGGATTTTCAAGACAATTATCCCTTCCAACACAAGTTCCCTTCCTCGTATAATTGTCCAGTTTCAATAACATAGAACACGTAGACCAAATTCAAAACTCATGTAATCATGAACAGATGATAAATTGTAAACAAGTTTCGCAGCAAGTTCAACTTTCAAGTGCCAGATGTTCAAAGACATTACCAAATCAAAACCATGTTCCATATACCAAATTTCTCGTCCATTCTTTAGAGTTTAACATGCCTCACCAAATCTGATGTTTCAAATTCGAATTTTATATTTTTATTTTAGGCGACGACTATGAAAATAGTTATTTCAAATCTCTTGATCTGAATTTGGATGACAGGTCTTAGATCGGATAGATGAGGCGAGATTAGTCTGTTGTACAAATTGCCTAAATTATCTCCTAACTAATACGTAAAACAAACTTTAACCAATATCAAGATTATCATGAACAATGCCCCCAGTGGATCCTCTAAAGTTGAACCATCCAACTTTAGTTGGGTTTCCACAAATAGTGGAACATGTTAAGATAAACGTGTGAGTTAAGTTAGAGAAGTCTCAGATGGGAGAATTTGTATAGTGTGAAGCAGTTAAAAGCTTTTAAGTGAAGGTGGATTCTATTGGATAAGTTGACGGGCTTAGATTTGGGATTTCTCTTGGCAATCTCCTTGAATGAAGGTATTGGGCTTATACTACATGTTCCCAATAAATGATATTGGAGTCGGTGGTAGATTGATGGGCCCCTAATCTGTTTTGGTGCTTGGCGAATATCTCAAAGAAGGAATTTAGTGATCAACGTGGTTTCCAGGCAGTGGAAGTTGTGGTGTGACAACGTAGGCCCGATGATAGACTTCATAGAACGAGTGGTGGGCGTTGTGGTGTAACTATGCAAGCCCGATGGCAAACTTCATAGTTCAGTTTAGAGAAAGAGACCAGTGATGAAGTTGTGGGCCTAATGGCAGACTTCATAGTTCGGTTTGGAGAAAAAGACCAGTGATGAAGTTGAACGTTGATGGAAATTCAAGTTAAGATATCTTGATGCAGAATGATACTTTGATTAAGGGGTAGTATATCTAACATCGAGTTCACACGTGAGGGGGAGATCGTTGAGATACACGTATAAGTTGTATTAGATAAGTCTCACATTAGAGAATTGGTGTGGTGTATAGCAATTAATATATCTAAGTTGGCCCATAAATCATTAGCTTAAGCTTTTGAATGAGGGTGGGTCCAACTAAATAGTTGATGGGCTCGGACATAGGCTTTCCCTTGGTCATTTCCCTTGGTGAAGGTATCAAGCTTTTGTTACATGCTCCCAACAGACGGTATTAGTGCTGGTAGTATATCAGTGGGCCCCTAATCTGTTCCGGTGTTTAGTGAATATTTCAAAAAAAGAATCTGGTGACCAACATAGTTTCTGGGCGGTGGGAATTGCGGCATAACGACGAGGGCTTGATGGCATACTTCATAGTTTGGTTTGGAGAAAGAGACCAGTGATGAAATTGCAAGCCCGATGGCAGACTTCATAGTTTGGTGTAGAAAAAGAGATCGGTGATGAAGTTGGGTGTTGATAGAGTTCAAGTTGAGATATCTTGGTGCAGAAGGATAGTTTGATTAAAGAGGACGAGACCTAACACTGAGCTCACACGTGAGGTGAAGATTGTTGAGATACATATGTGAGTTGTGTTGGAGAAATCTCACATCTGAGAATTGATTTGGTGTGGAGCAATTAATATATCCAAGTTGGCTTATAAATCATTGTCTTAAGCTTTTGAGTGAAGATAGATCCAACTGCATATATTGACGAGTTCGAATTTGGGCTCTCTCTTGGCGATCTTCCCGGATGAAGATATTGGGCTTTTGTTGCGCGCTTTCAATATAACATATGTTCATTAACGAAATTTTAGATACGATGTTACATTTAAATAAGTGCTTTGAGATAAAACACCTGAATTCGATCATTAGGGTATTTAATTGAAATGAAGTACACTAATCTGTCTGCCTTATAATGTGTTTTGTCTCATATGAAGCATATGTGTCAAGTCTCATTTCTTGAGTAGCTTTCTTTGACCTTAAAGTGGTAATGGCTATAATTATGAGCAATAAATGGTAAACCTTTTATTGTAACATTACCCTATATTGGACCTTTCCATGACCGAATGGTTGTTGTAGAAACAAGCGATTGAATCATAAAATAAACAGAATTAAGAAATAAATGGAACACCAAATTGACGTAGTTTGGTCGATGAGATCTACCTCTACGGGAAGAACATCACAGAATTTCACTATATATCAAATGATACAACAGAGATAACATTCACACTCAAGTCATTTAAATAGTCTCAGTATTTTCTAGTCCCCATTACACCTAATTCGTCACGCATTATTTAGCCCTCATAATTCCTCTCGAATTAATATTTTAATATCACAAAAGAATTATAAAAAATCTTAACACAAGATTGATTGACTTCAACACTCTCAAATCCCTTCAACGTAAATAATTTACGAATAAACAGCCTCCTGGATACTCTTCACAAAGAAGCCACACTTCTTATCTAAAAAATATTTAGATCCAAAATAGGAAATGTACTCAAACTAGGTAACCGCTCTAATAGGAAACTTACTTAAATTTGAAAAATTTCATTTTCGGGCTTAAACTCGAGACATATTTTCAACAATTTCTATCTTTGGCTCAATGTTTGAGTTAAGTCATAATCACTTCGCTAGATTTTGAACTTCGCTGCTACTCTTTTATAACCCCTTTGGGCTCTTCAACTGTCACAGATATCTTCCAAGTCCAAGCCGCTTGAACTTCGCCATGACCGTGGATCTCATCATAACACAACTCCACTTGCACCTTTAATCGCTCCGTAAAGATTCGCTGATGCTACCTCCTCTACCACAAACAGAGTGAAACAATCGTTGCATTCACATGTTAGGAGATCGAAGACGCACCTTGTCAAACTCAGCAACCGTTGATTTTATAGGCTCCACCTCTCTACAAGCATGATCTGTGTTGATTATCGCGCTGGAACCTTAGGAGTTTTTGGTTACAGTTTTACCTTCAGCTGAACACCGTCCAAATTCATATAAACACCACCACAATCACCTCTATCTAGAAATATTGGAGACTCATTAAATGTAACTTCTTTGCTGATAACGGGTGAAGTTAATTTTAGGCACCACAACAAACAAGCTGGCTCACCTTATGCATAGCCTAGGAATATAAATTATCTATTAGGGTAAATAGTACAACCTAGAGGGAGGAGTGAATAGGTTGTTTGAAATTTAGCCAAAAAAAAAGAAAAAGAAAAGAAAGATTAGGTTGTTTGAAAACTTTAACGAGCTTGAGGAATCTAACAAGTTACATTTTGATAGTTGCATAAACATATTGAAAGTACCAAACATGTAAATAGTTTTATCTAATAGATTCAAATAATAATGAACATATAGATGATAACATACAACGATTTACAGTGATTTGACTTATAACCAAACCTAGGTTTACTCTCCAAGCTAACAGCCTTAATAGTGGTTGGAATCCATTAGTAATCTTCAAGAGATATAACAATTAGCAAGTATTTCTACCACATAAAAGATCACATTATAAAAAAGTAAGTATTGCTATTGTTGGGAAAACTCAATCCCCGATCATCGCGTTCGAAACATATTCGGAACGAATTCGATCAATGCGGAAAATGTGCCCAAGGATCATCAACTTGTATCACCGATCGTACAGGTATATCACACAACGAACATACCCAGTATTATCACAGATTAAGTGCCGCTTTTGCGCTTGAGAGTTCTTCGATCGTCTTTCGTACTCACGTGCGTTCCGAAGGAAAACAGAGAAGACGTTGTATCGAGGGAGTGTGTTTACATATGTTAAAATCACGTATGTTTTCCAAGGGGTGCCTTCTATTATAGATAGGCAAATAACTACCTCGTGGGCCCTTATGGCTCACGGGCCGGGTTTGGCCCATCTTGGGCGGTCCACCCAATATGTCTTACATCTCCCACTTGCCCACGGTGGGCTAAACACAACTCTCTTCCTTGCAAAGTTCATATTGGCAAATAATCCGTGTGATCAGCATACTACGAGAGCTCGTTGTTATACATCTGTTAGGAATATATAACAGCTCAAATTGGGCATTATCCAGAGTAGAATTAGTATGCAGTTCCTTAGATCAATCAGTCACAATTTTCATCTCTTTTAATCTCTTTTAGTATCTCGTATATTGTATTCACAACTATGATTTACTCAAAATCATAATTGGTCGACCTGTGAATACAAATATAGATTGTGACATCATAAATTAAATTGATCTTCCTCTTTCCTTAAACCTCTCCATTTCAATCCAACTCGCTTTTCTAGAAATGCCCCGTTAGACCGAATTATCATGATCATTGGCAACATCCTAAGATAGCAAACACTGAATAGAAATTTCGAAAATAAGTAAGAGTCGTGAGGGCACTTTAATTGAGAAAAACTATTTTCCTCAAGAGTCTCACACGACTTAAAAGTTGAGATCATAACTTTTTGCCAACTCTTATCGGTCGTCCCATGCATACGTAATATGAAATACGTATTACGGTATTCTCTCCTTTTCCCATAGAGCGTATGTCTTTACTCTCAATACCGTACAGATGATAGTTTAGACATACTCAATGTCTAACTTGAGTTCACAAATCTACTCTATTCATAAGCATCTATCAGAACTCACATCTGGCATTAAAGACAGGTAAAGTGAAATATGTGGGTCATTTCACTTTCGGACATAATAATCTATATGTCCTCATCTTAACATTCTGTTAAGGCGACGTCCATGCTTCAAGCTTGAGCTCTCAATTATCACCTAGATAACAAGCTTAAAACTGTCTCATCTCTATTCATCACACAGTGAGTAGAGGCGATTACCCGTGTGAGTGGGCTAATCTCTCATCTGTCCGACATACCTTTTCAATATAATGCACTCAGCATCGACATTCACAAACGTCATACAAACTTATAGACTTTGATAATAACAAACTTCATTAATAGTGAACATTCTGGGAAAATTACAATATTCAGTACATCATATTCTACACAGTCCTAGATATCTCACATGACCATGGAAAACTTCTCTAGGAATCGGCTTCGTCATAGGATTTGCTATCATCCTTTGTGTAGATATGTACTTCACGTTCACTTCCTTTCGTGCAACCATGTCCTTGACATAGTTATACTTGATATCTATATGTTTGGTCTTTCCATGGTACTTGAGATCCTTAGTGTACGTTATTGCTGCTTGGCTATCACAATAGACCAATACTGGGTTTGCAGCATTCTCAGTAACACCTAAGTGATCCAAAAATCTTCTAAGCCAAACAGCTTCTTGTGCCGCTACTAATAGAGCCACGAACTCAGCTTCCATTGTAGATAAGGCTACACACTGTTGCTTCTTACTGCTCCAAGATATGGCACCATTATTCAGTAAGAACACGTATCCAGAAGTAGATTTCCTTTCTTTTAAATCTCCTCCCCAGTCAACATCAGTATAACCTTCAAGGTGTAGATCACTTCCTTGATAAGTCAGCGCATAGTCGGCACTTCCCTTTAGATATCTCAGGATTCTTTTGACGGCGATCCAATGTGCTTGACCTGGATTAGATTGGTATCTACTTACCATTCCAACTGCATAACAAATATCAGGTCTTGTACACATCATAGCGTACATCAAGCTTCCGATAGTACTAGCATATGGAACTTGTTCCATTTGCTCCTTTTCTTGTGAAGTCTTAGGACACATTCTGTCACTTAATGCTTCGCCCTTTGCAATAGGAGTATCTATTAGTTTACAGTCTTGCATACGAAATCGCTCAAGGATTTTATTCACATACGTCTCTTGTGAAAGGGATAGGGATTTCTTTGAGCGATCTCTTGAAATCTTAACTCCAAGAATGTATGCAGCTTCACCCATATCTTTCATCTCAAAATTAGAAGATAACCAATTCTTGACTGTATTAACCAACTCCATACTGCTTCCGGCAATTAGTATATCATCAACATATAATGACAAGATCACAAATTGATCTTTGGATCTTTTGATATATACACAATTGTCTTCACTAATCATTACAAAATCATATGCCATTATGGCATTGTGAAAACGTATATACCATTGTCTCGAAGACTGCTTAAGGCCATATATCGACCTCAATAGTTGACACACTTTGTGCTCCTGGCCTTTTGAAATGAAACCAACAGGTTGTTCCATATAAATTTCTTCCTCTAATTCTCCATTGAGGAATGCAGTCTTTACATTCATTTGATGTAATTCCAGATCCATACTAGCTACTATTACCAGAATAAGACGAATAGAGGTAAATCTAACCACAGGAGAAAAAGTTTCTTCAAAGTCAACTCCTTCCTGTTGATTATATCCTTTCGCCACAAGGCGAGCCTTATACCTCTCTATTGAGCCATCAGCCTTACGCTTTATTTTGAGAACCCACTTGTTCCCAATGGCTTTGCGTCCTTTTGGAAGGTCAACCGATTCCCAAACTTGGTTTGATCTTAATGACTCAATTTCCTTTTCCATTGCATGTATCCATTCTTCCTTATCAGGGCACTTTAGAGCATCGTTCACATTCTTCGGCTCATCTTCATCTTATGGGGCGATCATGAAAGCTTCTCCTTCAATGTCAAAACGTCGACGGGGAATCCTATTACGACTTGACTGTCATATGGAATGTTGTACTCCTGATGATTCACCACGTTCCATTGCGCTCCCACTCGAATGAGATAATGGTGGTGTCGTCTCTTTAAGTGGTTGCAATTGAGACTGGGTTGCATTCAACTCTCCATTTGTCACAATGCTCCCACTAACTTCACTATCACGATCCACAGATTCGTATAGTGAGTAATCACCACCTACTTCGCCCTTTTTAGGAAATTCATTCTCTAAGAATGTGACATCCCGTGATTCAAATTCAGTTATACTTCCGCTTTCTTGCTCACCTATGAATACATATCCTTTCGAGTGCTCTGAGTATCTTATAAAAATACTCTTTTTGCCTCTTGGGCCTAATTTTCCATACTTGTGAGAAGACTCACGAGTATAGGCAGCACAACCCCAAGGTTTTAGAAAGCTTAAATCAGGCTTTCTGCCTGTCCATAACTCATATGGAGTAGAAGCAACTGATTTAGAAGGCACACGGTTAAGTATGTAGGCAGCAGTCAACAAAGCATCACCCCAAAAGGTGATGGGCAAGTTAGCTTGTGCCATCATTGATCTAACCATTTCCATTAAGGTTCTGTTTCTCCTTTCCGCAACACCATTTTGTTGAGGAGTATATGAAATAGTCAGTTGTCTTTCTATTTCCTTTTCATTACATAAATTTCTGAACTGATCAGACAGATATTCTCGATCTCGATCGGATCTTAATGCTTTTATTTTCTTGTCTAATTGATTTTCCACTAAGCTCATAAATCTTTTAAAGCAATTTAAAGCTTCGGACTTATGAGAAATCAAATCGACATGTCCGAATCGAGTATAATCATCAATGAATGTGATGAAATAAACAGACCCGTGCCTTGCTTTTACATTCATTGGACCACAGATGTCAGTATGGATTAATTGCAAAGGAAATTCAGCTCTTGTTCCTTTTCCAAATGGTTTCCGTGTTGTTTTTCCTTCTAGGCAATGCTCACATATGGGCCAATCAACCTTTTTAATATTGCCCAATAAGCCATCTTTAGCCAATCTATTCATTCTTTGTTGGCTAATATGACCAAGTCTAGCATGCCACATGTTCACATCATTCTCATAAGAATCAGATGATGTAAATAAGGAATAACTAACATTAACTTCACAATAGTCAACATCTAATACAATGAAACCATCTAAGAAATATCCGGAACCATAATAACTTGTACCTAAAGACAAGTCTACACCATTGTTATGGAAGTTTACATTAAAACCAAGTCTAACTAAAACCAACACTGAAACTAAGTTCCGACGAATCTCTGGAGCAAATAGCACATCATGTAGGAACAATGTGCGTCCACCGCGCATAAGTAGTTGACAGGTGCCAATGCCTCTGACCTCCACTCTTGAATTGTTCCCCACGTATATCCACTTCATTCCTTGTGGAACTCGTCGGAACTCCACGAAAGCTTCTCTGTCCTTCGCTACATGGTCTGTGACTCCCGAGTCTACAGTCCACAAAGGATTAGATTCGGTTAGAAACACTGAACTAGACACATAAGTAGCATTTTCATGAATGCTAAGGATTTCTACCTTCTTTGGCTCGCCACAGTCGCGAGCAAAGTGACCCTTCTTGCCACAGTTGAAACATTTCACTCTTGAAATGTTCTTCTTGAAAGGACGCTTTCCTTTCTCCCGTTGGTTAAGCCTCGGCTTCTTCCCTGAAGGACTTGGCCCTTTGCCTTTCCACTTCTTTGACCCAGCAGGGTGCTTCCTCTTGGAGCCCGAAACTCCATGCGAGCTAGAACCAGCAAAGTAAATATCAGTTTCTGGCTTAGCCGCCATGAGGCGATCCTCCTCTAGCTCAAGATGCCGCATAGCATCCTCGAAGGTCTTGATACCCTCATTGTGGGTCAAATGGATCTTCATGTGCTCCAAGCTTTGAGGCAAGGAGCGGATTACTGCCTGCACCTGCTGTTCATCAGTGAGTATGTGCCCGGCATCCTTTAGCTCACTAATCATATTCGACATCTGCCTCAAATGTTGTTTCATGGTCTTTCCATGAGACATCTTGTATGAGTCGAAACGGATAGTGAGTTGTCTCAGTTTGGTCACAGAAGTTCGACCAAATCTTGATGCCAATGCAGCCCACATGTCTTTGGCGTTCTGGAAACGTCCGAACTCTCGCATGATGTCATTGTCCATGCTGCTTAGCAACGTAATGCGAGCAAGGGAGTTCTTTCTTTTCCAAACAGCAAAGGCATCTTTGTCCCTTTTGTGTTGGGCAGTTGTCCCATCCTCAGGTTCTTCCATAATCTGGTTAAGAGCTTCGAGTGCCTCTTGCTCTTCCAGCACATATTGAATCTTGAGACTCCAAATCTCATAATTGTCGCTATTCAATTTTTCTCCCTTATTTAGTTCGGCCACTATGTTCTTAGTTGCTGAAGCCATCGTATCTGAACATTTCAGACACATACGCACGAGTTATTAAAGCCTATCTAAATGCTTCATCAGCATCATGATTACATAAACTAATCATATTAATGAATAGTTTCACAAAAGGTCTTAGAGTCGAAAGTTCACTATGTTCCCAATCATCGTCTAACAAACCTAATTTGAAATTACCATTAACATAATCATTTATGTAAATAAATTGGTTCTTCAAAAGTTATTCAAACTTTTAAGAACTTCCCACATATAACATAACACATAATATGGTAATATAAAATGAGAAATCACAAAAATTCATAGTCATATATATATCATAACACATTCACAAATGTTTAAGAATATGTAATATCAACTTGAAACATGTACAGAGTTGATTCCAAATCCTAAAAGAACAACATCAAGTGTACCAATCCAACACATAGACAGGAAAGGACTCATAAAATTCTTTAGAAAGTTTTATTTTTTTCGGAACATAAACAGAGGCTCCCGGAAAAACCTTAGATCCGGGCCATGGTTTGCGCCGAGACCCATTCAATGCAAGGGTTGGTGTTCTCCTTGCCCCGACCCTTATGTATTGTTGCAGAAAATTCTCCATAAGCATCTTATAGCTTGGACCCTTTAAGGTTTCTCTAACCTCATCAAGCATTCTTCCCAACTCCTCAGGAATAGTGCATTTTAGGGCTCCGACCATTACATATTCCGGCATTACAAAACCGTTCCAAATGATATCCTGTATCATTTTGTTGACCTTGATGATGTGTTTCATCATATCATCTCTAGCGTCCCATCGATAAAGAGCTAGCTTGACTCTTAAGTTCTCAAGCTTCTCCTTTTGAGCTGCCGTTCTGGGGATTATCGGAGTGCGTCTCAAATGTACCATTGTTCCTGCAACAAATGCAGAACGAAGGATTACTTATAATCCATGATACATTAAGATAAGGAATGCTTATTCATATACATATGATCTAGCACTTGTATTTCAAAAAACTATAGAGAAATACTAGAGAAAATACCAAAGAATATACCCCTAAGTACGTGTACATAGGGTTTATCGTGCATTTTCACATTCATAAGTGCAGTAAAAATGTAATATGAATATACCATAACGTAGAGCATTCCGATACGAGCACGTCGATTCCAAGAACGCCCAAATCAGAGTTCAAATGAGCTCGAACGGGCCGAAAGAAATAACTGGGTCATTCTGCCGGTTTGAACCGGTCCGGTTCGACTGGTTTGACCGGTCAACGGTCAACCGGTTCGGTCAACGGTCAATCCGATTCGATCAATGGGTCAGGTCAACGGTAAACGGGGTTGGGTCAACGGTCAACGGGTCGGGTCAATGGGTCCGCTCCTGATGACGTCACGATGACGTCATCATCGGTGGTTAGCGGCGACCGACGCGCCGTTTCGCACGGCCGCGCGTGGTACGCACGCGCCGTCGTGCGCACGGCCCTTGCCGGAGCGTGAGGGCGCGTGCGGCGTCCTCCGGCGACGCGTTGCCCATCATTTTGCTCGTCTTGACGAGCCCTTTCTGTTTATACAATAAAATTCAAGTTTTGAAGAAAAACAAAAATCGAAACATGCATGAACAGTTCGGCAACGCGACGAAAACGAACAAAAAACAAGGCCGAAACGAAAAAAACAAGCAGTATACACTTCAATGGTAGAGACGGTACACATGCATGATCGGGAAACAAGTAAACGGGCTCTGATACCAATGTTGGGAAAACTCAATCCCCGATCATCGCGTTCGAAACATATTCGGAACGAATTCGATCAATGCGGAAAACGTGCCCAAGGATCATCAACTTGTATCACCGATCGTACAGGCATATCACATAACGAACATACCCGGTATTATCACAGATTAAGTGCCACTTTTGCGCTTGAGAATTCTTAGATCGTCTTTCGTACTTACGTGCGTTCCGAAGGAAAACAGAGAAGACGTTGTATCGAAGGAGTGTGTTTACATATGTTAAAATCACGTATGTTTTCCAAGAGGTGCCTTCTATTATAGATAGGCAAATAACTACCTCGTGGGCCCTTGTGGCTCACGGGCCGGGTTTGGCCCATCTTGGGCGGTCCACCCAATTTGTCTTACAGCTATTAAATTTATACACTTCTCTTATTACTGATTACAAAGCAACAAGAACTCTATAACGGAGAGAATATCAAATAGATAATAACACAGTTTGCTTGAGATAGAAAAAGATTGATGATAACAGAGTAAGCTTTCTCAGTTGTCCGTCCAATCCCTTCTAGCTTTCTCATTCACCCTCCAATCTATTCGTTGAAGATCCTTTTGAGGAGTTAAGAGCCGTGGGAGTTGATTGGACCGATCACCAAGATCCAGGCTGCCCATACAGTCTGCACCTACTGACAAAAGCATGGTTTCCCAAAGTAGAGTCTGCTACCGCTGTTATATCAACTGTTCCTCTTATTGTTTGACCAAAATTTGGAGAGTTGTTCTGACTAGTTTCCGTCCAACCCTTGTCAACGGCTATTTTCTTCTCGATTAACGGTCATCTTGAGATGAATGATTTACCAGCATCTTCCAAGATTTGATAATGGTATGAAATGTTGATCCTTATCACCTGATAATAGCACATACCTTTATGAACGATCCGTTGGTACTGTCCAAGGAATTCCTAGAATCATTAAAATTTCATAAGATTGTTTTGCCAATACTTCTGTGAGATGAAAACTCCTTATTCATTTTGGTTGATCTCAATGCATCAAGCCCAAGTGTCACGCCCCGAACCCTAACGAGCTCGCGACATCCCCTGCTCTGGTCGAATAGTTGCGACGTCCCAGGAACATCGCCGACCCAACCCAAACATCAGAAACACATGCGGAAGCGAACACAAAACCCCTGACTATAAAAGACGACTACAGGACAGTCAAAGAACAACAACTATTCATTTATATATACAACGCTATTACACCACGCATACAAACAGAGTATTACAGCAAACTTAACAGACAAGCATTCGAACCACCGACATAACAAAAAGGTCAGATGGCCCGGTTAACTTAGCTTCCCTATAGGTCGACCTATTCTGCACAACCCCTAAAATACCCTAGGGGGAAACTACCGATCGCCATTTTCCGTTCTGCGCTTGAGTCTTCGGGCTTTTGCTCCAGAGGATCACCTACAGCTCCACTAGGCACCATGGGCAGCTCTTCAAAATTCCAAAAAGGGGAGACGGGCCTCCTGGGTCTAAGGTTGGGGGTCTGAAATTGTGGATTATACAACTATGAGACGAATCTCAATAAGTGTACAACCCCAAACCCCACGTAGGCACTCACGTACCGCCAGACGAAACACACATAACACCCAACGATCAATCATGCTCACAAACACATGCACTCTTACCTGGAACCCATCATGCACGTCCCTGCATGTTAGATAACATTACAGTCCACATTCCACAGTAATACAACACAGCCGCGCGCGTGCCTCGATTATAATGCAAAACCCACTTGGGCACGTCCCATACCATGCCTAGTAGTTTTTACCCTATAATCGAACACTACTCTATGCAATACCAACCACACTCGCATGCGAACTCACGCCATGCGTCAATTCCCCCACGTCTGCCAATTCCAATTCATTCTCAACTTTTCCACCACTATCGTGCCCACGTAAAACGCATCAGGCCAACGGTCCTCTGACCTCGTCAGGCATCGACACCCCGTCGGGCCGGGCATCGTCACCTCGTCAGGGACGGCATCGTCCCGCGTAAACGAACACGCCTCAGGACGGAATCCTACACTCAACTTCCCTTCTACCGCGCCCGCGTAAAACGCATCAGGCCAACGGTCTTCTGACCTCGTCAGGCATCGACACCCCGTCGGGCCGGGCATCGTCACCTCGTCAGGGACGGCATCGTCCCGCGTAAACGAACACGCCTCAAGACGGACCTTTTCCAACCAATCCTACATTCCCGTACCTTCGTTCCACACTCTCCACACGTACCACACGTACACACGGCCATACCCAATCTCACATTCCACATACACTTCGCAAATATACATTCTCACCACACAAGCACCACACAAACACCCATACTTGACACGCGAACTCATTGCGCAATCGCACTACCACACCACCACATCTCACGGCCACACACACGAGGCACACAGCCAAACCACAATCAGCCCAGAACATATTCTAAACCAGCCAACATCCACAATTTGCACAACCACATACACAATTCGATTCAAGGCATATTCCTACCAATCAATCGCACAATTTATCCACAATCAATCCATAACACCTCAGCCCTATCTCAGCCATATCCGAACCTACCAAACCACAGATTTTCAACCACTAAATCAGTCCATAACAACCCGAACATCCAGCCTTGATCTACGCCCAAAACAGCCACATAAACCCCCTAAACCGAGCCCTAAACGAGCCTAGCAATACCCGAAGTCCTAGGCGACATTTGGGGAGGTCACTTACCTAAGAAAAACAGGGCAAACTGGCCGGACAGGGGCTGGAACAGCCGGACCACCAGCAACAGCAGCAGCAGCGTCGCCGGCGACTAGGCGGGCGTGCGGCTGCTCCTCCGTTGACGGGCTGCTGGAGGGTGGCTCACGGGCGGTTGGGGGCGGCGTCCTGGTCGTACAGGACAGGGGAGGGCGGCCAGAGGTGGCTCGGCGGTGGCTGGGCTGATCGGAACAGGAAAACAGAGAGAGAGGGAGACGGGTGGTGGTGAGGCGCGGCTGAGGAAGGAAGGGCAGTGGCGGCGAACGGCTGGCCGGCGGCGACCAGGCGGCTGGGCGGACTGGTGGCCGGCCAAGGGGCTCATGCACGGGGGAGCGGAGAGAGAGAGACCGATCGGTGGGGAGGGGGGTGAGAGAGAGAGAGAGAGAGAGAGAGAGAGAGAGAGAGAGAGAGAGAGAGAGAGAGAGAATATAAATAATCTAACCCAATAATTGCACCTCGGAATTTACCAAAATACCCTTCCAACTACCCCTCCGATCCAATGGCCGAGATTTAATCTTATCCTTATCCGACGGCCTCCGTTAAATCGTATCCAACAAGCCAAAGGGCAAAAATGTAATTATCCAAAAAGGGAGAGGGGCATTCTTGTCCTTCAATTTTCGGCCATACTGGGTATTTCTCAGTCCCCCAACTTAATCCAGTCCTTAAAATTCGTTCGCGGTCCCAGGGGCAAAATGGTCATTTTTCCGGCCCCTGACCGAAATTCATTTTTTTTGTAGAAATGGGTGGCCCCAAGGTTGGCCAAGCCAAAAACGTCATCGGTCGCTCAAAATTGTCACTTTCAAAATTCTCGATTCCCGGGCCCGAATTCCAAGAAATGACTAGAATCGAACAATCGCGACTTTAGCTTATCTCTTGCTAACGGGTGGCTCATTGGGATTACGCGCTCTCGACCCGTGACCGACACTGAGTCAAATCACGTTTAAGTTTGCTCGAACCAAGGCGACCTCGATTGTCATGTAATTGCGAGGGTCTGTCGCTAGTTCCCTTCGGACACGATCAATCAATTAGATCGCTCTCTGTTGGCCCAAAACATTCCCTCAACAATCCTTATGGTCGAAGGTCGAACCAAGGTCGAGTTCTTTGGTCGTGCGAACTCAATCCCGTAATGGCCTTACCCCTAAGGTTAGCATCCCGAGAATGCGCGGTTCCGGGTGAGATCTCACTATAAGTGCATTGGTCAAAATATTCATTTAATAAATTCCGGGAAAAGGATCGAAAATTCGGACTGTTACACCAAGTCTGTTATCTTGAATATCTTCATCATGTCTTCTTTGAATTCTTAAAAAATGTTCTCATTCTTATTTGTATAAATGAGATCATCTACATACAGAGAGACAATCATGCTCTTTCTCACCCATGTTTGATGAAGCATCCACTAATTCTGCCATACCACACTAGCGGCGCTTGTTTGTCGAGAAAGTTCTAAACGCCTGCTGTCAAAATTTTCCTTTTGGTCAGGAAAATCTCTTCCTTTGGTTTAGTGGTACTAGAAAGTGCATTACATGCATCTTCACATAATCAGATCCAAAAATCCTGTGGCAACACAAGGCCCGGTTGGAAGACAATAAGCTTTTGCGGTGGGCATTGGCTGACCAGTCAGCAACACTATTAGTATGTAAATTCAGCCATCAAAGTTCCACAATCCTCCTTTGACTGGTTGAGCACCCGACGTGGTTGTGCTTCTCCGGTCAAAGACTGAGTAAGGTTGGACAGTCACTTTCCAGATAAATGTTTTCTCTTCTTCTACTACCGACTGGTTTGAGGGTTTCAAGATACGAGTTTCGATTTGTAGAGCACTTGATCACTTTAAATCCTTTGTCATTTCTGCAAACTGTAGTCACCGATCACTAAAGCCATTTAAGGTCGGGAGTTTGAGTCAATGCCTCCGGTTTCCATCCCATTCCTCGTTTCTTGGTAAACATTGCAATGATGCATATACATAAAGGTCAAATTATGCAGTAATTACATTATCTTTTTTCTCTTGCGTAACGCCACCGCATATACCTTAGCTAAATAGTGCACTGGGTTATGATTAGACGTCTTTATCTTCTTCTTTTTTTCCTTTTCGTTTTGTGCCAACATAACTATCTTTAACTTATGTTTATACTGCGCTTATCGTAGCATGACATGTATTATATTTGTACCTCATTTTATGTGAACAAAAAATGGGGAGGGCAAGACAACTGAAATTTGAGGGCTGTGAAAAAGATGGGCGGATGTCAAATGGACCAAACTAGCAATTTTATCGCAGGTCGTAAAGGTGAGAGGATATGTCCTTGTTGTAGAAATTGATGCAGCATTCAAAGGCGCTAATTGAAGTGGAAGAAGAGGAAAATGGGGGAAAGACTCCATTTAGCTTTCAATCTGAAATAAAGAAAATTTGGTTGGTAGGCCTTGGCCCAAGTCGCATTCGACTTTGAGAACTTCAGTGCAATACAGATTATAGAACATTTCTTCTATGCAAGACGCACCCATCTCTTCGAGTGAATGCCCTTTCTAGCTTCTGAATTCTTCCACCGAATGTAGGCAATATTTTTCTTAATGGCTAAACAAATGGATATGGGTATTATGAAAACGGACATCGCATAGGCGGGCAATGCCTGAACAGCAAGGCTGCCCTCAACTTGACTGCTAAACAAGGAGTAACAGATGGAAAATCCCATTCATCATGACATTAATTTGTAATTAGACCTTCCCATGGGCCTTGTAGCGAAATTCTCGACAGCTTGCTAGGTGCGAGACCAATTTGGATGGGCTCAAGAAATTGTATTTATTTATAAACTCTATCTGACCAGGTCTTGTTTCAATGCTTGTATAAAACCCATGATCACTTTTCAAGGATCTGGCAAAGCTAATGGTGTCCAATCACTTACTCCTACCACACAAGCCAGACTTCATTTCAGTTCGTTTAATTACTTGTTTTCTTCTTTACTTTTTCTTTTGGTACAACATATGAACCCACCTGGTTGCTGTAGAAGAACATCCTGCAACACATATATCGGATTTCAAATAGTTAGAGTTACAACCGAAGTGGATGCAAGAGACTCTTCTCTTTGCATCCTCTGTTATTGCGTTTTTAAATAAGCCAAAAGCATTTGAACCGAAGGGTGGGAAAACATGAAATCTCTTCATCGTAACGGCATTTCGAAGAAACGAAGCGATGGATGACTGATCGTAATGGGGTTGCGGGGTTGCATGAGGAAAGAATGGAAAGAGATAGCCGAGCCACCGGACAAATTAGAAACGTGTTCCGCGTGCTCTCGGTCCTAACACTGAGGCAGATCAGGAGGAGGCGGAGGCAATGTCGATGACAGGGTGGGCCCGTTCTCGACTACGAAAGCCGTCGCCAGTCCCATCGCCAAGTGGCTGTCCAGATGACAGTGCAATATCCACACACCTATAGAATACACAAAAAGTTGAGATACATTAATCTACCTGTTTAGAGTGATTAAAATAATCATGATTTTTCAGTATGTTATATTTTGCGTTCATCATCGAACTGGTCTAAAGGATTTGTTGAACCGTCACTATCCTTCAACTCGTCCCGTCTAATATTCTGACACCCTACCCTGGAAAACATTCATGCTTGCAAATACAAAAATGTGAGTTCAAGCCAAATGATATCAACGTATGAACCGTCACTATGAAGGACAAAATACAATGGTTGACAGGTTAACTTAAATATAATGATTACATTGCTTCATGTTTCGTGGATTTAGTCCCTTTTATCTTGCTTAATTACTCCCAAGAAAAGGTTCTATGTATCCGCTACACTTGCAACTGATCATTGATCATACTTGATTATCTTCTTTTTTGGCTAGGAAATAATCATGCTTAGATTAAACCCTATATAATTACTCGATTACACTAGTCAATCATACTTAAACAAACAATAAATCCCTCTTTGGACCCCAACGATATTCTAACATTATGATTTTACGTGGTATATGCTATCATAATTAATATAATGAAAGAGAGAATACTATTACCTGGATTATTTGCTTGGAATCTGATGGCAGCCCAACCACCCACGGGCACACCGATCGTGTTACGTATCACTGGGTTGAAGAGATTGAATTTCTTCCGATCCTGGACTGGGTTGAAGTTCCCGAACCCTTGTCCCACCACGTGGAAGTTGTAACCGTGCAAGTGCATAGGGTGATTCTCCGCGCCGATGATGGTTGTGTCCTGGAACACGATCTCAACCGTTGCGTTGTACTTCACTTGCTTCACCCTTGTGCTCCGGGGAGCGAATGCCAACGTTAGGTTGTTGCTGTTGGCAGGGTTCGTGTAATCGAAGTTAAGCGGCGGCTGGTCGGGGAAATCAGTGGTGTAGATCCCTTTGACGTTGAAGAAGTGCGCTTGCAAGAGGGACAGGCTTGTCGGGGATTGGAACGACGCGTTGTTCATGTTTGCGGACAACCGGAGGGAGGGAATATTGGGGATCAACTTACACGTGGCTGTCGGCCCGCACGGGGAGAGGCTCAGTCCAACTGTTATGAACATTTGCTCGTCCACCTTAGTCGGCACCCTCATCCAATTCGAGCTCCCCCTGAGGCTGGTCAAGGAGGAGGAGAACTTGTGGGCTGTGGGGGTGTCATTGAGGGCCGGCAAGAAAGGCATGATCGGGCTCGTGTAGGGCAGCTTGTTGTAAACGAGGATCCCAGTCGTGGTGCTGTTATCAGGCGGCGGTGCGTTTTGGGCGCTATCATATGGGCGGGCCGCCATGTAGTAGGCCCCCGGGGTCTGGTTTGTGGTGAGGAGCACGTCAACCGTTTGGCCCGGGGCCAGGACAGCGACGTTGGTGACGTAGGGGTCGGTGTATGAGGCGTCGACAGCGACGACAGTGAATCTGTGATTGGCTATCTTGAAGAAGAGTTGGTTATTGAGTGCAGCATTGATTATGCGAAGCATGTAGGTCTTCCCATGCACTGCCTTTACCTTGTAGGTGTCTGCGCAGGAAAACAAACGTGTCTAATTATTAATTATCGATAAACCACCAATTAAAATTTCTCTGACCTTTGTTCCATTTCAACATTCCTCTGAACCTTGTGCAATTATTTTTAATCATCAAGGTGATATGAAGGAGAAAGATGCGGTATGTTGTTCGTGGTTGCTTACGCTTTTTGGAGCAAGGATAGAGATCTCCGGGCCTTCCATTAATGGTGAATGCATCTGAATTGCTAGGCGGCACGCCGAGAGCCTGTGCCTGGTTCTGCAGATCGATCACATTTCCGTTCCACCACTCTCCTGTGATACCACACATTTAACAGCTTGTCAAGCTTATATTGAAAGAGATTAATTCTGGAAAAATCGAGTCTAGCAAACTTAATTTGATTATCATGTTGACAAATCATCCAATCATGGAATCCGCTTTCTTTGACTAGTCTAGAATTTGGGTGAAGAGTGATACCTAAAATAATAGGAAATTCTTTGTGGGGTGTGGGAAATGGGTAGTGACCCGACTTGGGGAGGATGATGAGAGCGCCGTAGACGGTGGTGCGGAGCAACGAGACGTGAGCATGCCACCAGAGCGTGCCTTCCTGTTTAGTGATAGTAAATTTTTGGATATAACTATGTCCGGGACGTATCGGACACTGCGTAATATAATTCGGTCCATCTGCCCAACTACTCAATAGTTGAAACACTCCGTGCCTGCGTAAGTCAAGCTAAGTGTCATCATTAGCAACTTTAGGGGACAAAGATGAAGATGAATGACATCGCAAAGGAGCCACTTGGGAAGTTCATCGGGACAAAGGTGTTTATTTCCCCCATTATTCTGATACTCATTTATTTTAAGCGAATAGCTCACCAATTCGCGGGTGAGGTGAAGTCTCATGATCGTACGTCATCAACAATGGTTTAGTAAAAAGGCAATTTGCTGATTCCATCTTTCTTTGTCTCGTTAACAATTATAAACAGCTGGAAGGCAATGAAAGAAAACAACAGAAAAGAAAGACTATCCTTGTACTTTGTCAAGGTCAAACTTCCTGTGCATATGTAGTTTATTTGACGCAGTTGCATGGTCAAAACTGCTTACCAGTGAATAGTGACGTTGTATTGGGACTTGTTTAAGACATGAACGACGAGGGTGTCACCTTCCGTGACTCGAATCGTTGGGCCAGGAAGAGCTCCATTCACTACAGTGATGACATGTTTCTGGCATAATCTCCTCACCGTCACGTTCTCCACCTGAAACAAAACATTGCACCCATATATGAACACCCCCTTGAGTGGATAATTGAGAGGAAAGTCAATTCTAGATAAGAGAGCATCGACGTGATGAATGAAATTGATCATTGAAAGGGAGAAAATTACTCCCGTGCCAGCTTTTCTTTTTCGTGCAATCAAAGTTTAATCCATGCTTTCGCAGTCAGGGGACACCTGGTCATCAAGAAGTGAGACTATACAGACTCCGAATGCTACTTCGATATAGTTATTCCCAGAGAACTAAGAGATAGATAAATGAGCGATCAAATTAGGTCTTGCATGCATAACAAAATCATGCTGCACACAAAAAAGACTGGATAGAACAAGAATATAAAACGGGTCGGCACATAAGACCCTCGTGGTGGTAAGTACATAGTTGGAAAAGAAGTTCTAAAAGGAGGAAAGCACGTTACATTGAATATGTGTTCCACAATCGCAGCTGAAGCCGTCGAAGACATAACTCCAAGAGCAAGAGCCCATGCAAGCAGAAACACAGCTTGTTGTCGCGCCATCGTTTGGTACAAGCTTTTTGCAGGTCACATAATGTTTCGACGATGGCGTTCGTGTTTGAATCACAAACCGTCCCAGGTTTCCTCTGGGGAACGTGATGTGCACATCCATAATCTTATACCAATCAAACTTTGTTGCGATTGGGAAAGGCTTCGATGGTGATTTTTTTTTGTTTTTTTTGTCATGAATAATGACAATGCAGATCATGGACTTATTCTCAAGCTCTCACCCGGTTGCGTGAGGACATTAATTAAATGGAGAAAGGGTCCCTGCTGAGGGTGTGCTCTCAATGGCGGTAGGACAAACTTCGCTGTCCTGCAGTTTAAATGGCTTCTATTAATAGAAATAAACAAAGATGAACAAGTGAATAAGGAGAAGAGAGCCATGCAACTTATGTTATAGTTTTCGTAACATAGTCGGTCCTTTGAATTGGTTAATCCAACTACGATTAAACAACCTCGGTGTTCTTCTTCTACCTAAACTCAGTTCATTTGAAGGTTCGGATGCAATAGTTTGGTTAACTATGTTAATTTAATTGCTTTTTCATTCTTCTTGAATGGCCGATGAGATCTCATTGTGGTTTGGTGGATATTGACGGGGGAGCCATGTTGAAAAGTTGAGGCTTGTCCCTACGCAATTTTTTTAAAAATTATTTTGAAGGGATAATGATATGGGGCTCCGTTGAATTCTATTTCGAGTTTGAACTCATGTACAAAACCGATTTGAATTGGAGGATTTAAATTGGTTTGTTAAACCAAATGTGTTAGAAAAATCCAGCATAAGCTCAAGTTTGTTTCGGGTAAAATTTGGCATTTTTTGAATATGTTTTTCGAGAAGTCATTTTCTAGGAACATGATAATGTTTTTCAAGATTTCATTGAAATCTGAAATTGAATTGAAAATTATTTTCCTTCAATTGGAATGGAAAGCTTGTTTCTATATATCTACAGAGACGTGCACTATTAGCCAGGGTTTCTCGGGCCTAGCCTTTGTAGACCCTAGCTTGGTCGTTGAGGAATCAGGCCCAACCTTGATGGACCTAGGCTCAGGTGCTAGAGACTTGGATACAAGGCCGGACACCCAAGCATGAGCATGGGGTCCTGGACCTGGTCTCGAGAGACCCGTGCCTGGCCTTTCTAGACCTAGGCTTAGTCGTTAATCACTTGGGCGTAGGAGTTGGGTACTCAACATGGCCGCCAAGGACCAAAGCATAGCAACAAGGTCTTGGGCCTAGCCACTAGGAACTTGGCCCAGTCTCTGTGGACTTTGTCTTGGGTCCATTGCCTTGAACGTAGGAGTCTGTTACCCTGGTACGAGCACCGACATCCTAGGCTTGACCTCTAGACACCCAAGCTCGGCCTTTGGGGACTAAGGCCGAAGTGCCGGTGACATGGGTGCAAGAGTTGAGTACAGCCATCGGGGACCCGGATGCAGGCACTGGGTTTTAGGGCCCAGCCTTTATGGATTCTTGCTTGGCTCAATAGACTTGGACCTGAGCGCTAGTGACTTCAAGGTGGGAGCTAAGTATTTAGGCATGGTCATGGGGAGTCAGACATGGAACTAGAGCCCTTGGCCCGGCCTTTGAGGACTCAAGCACAGCCTCGATGGCCTAGGGCCCGAGCGCTAGTGATTTAGGCATGGGAGCCAAATATCGAGACACGGCTTCTTGAGACCCAAGCATGAGCATTGGGGTCTTGCACCAAACCTTGAGGGACCTGAGCCCTCAGCCCTTGTGGACCGAGGCCCGGGCACTACTGACTTGGGTGCATGAGCCAAGTACCAGGGCATGGCCCCCGCGAACCCAAGCAAGAGCACCAGATTCCTAAGCATGGCTACTGAGGACCTAGGCACAGGCACCGGGATCTTAGGCCAAGCCTCTGTGGACCCAGGCCTGAGCACTGGTGACATGGGTGCAGGAGCCAGGTACGGCCATTGGGAACTTAAGCATGGGCATTAGGGTCTTGGGCCTAGCCTTTACGGACTCCAGTCTAGTCGTGACGGACCCGAACCAAGGTGCAAGTGGCTTAAAGGCGGGGGCTAGGTACCCAGGCATGGTCGCGAAGACCGAGCTCGGCCTCTGTGGACTCGAGCCCAACCCAATGGACTCAGGCTCCGGGGCACTAGTGACTTGGGCATGGAAGTAGGGTATTGAGTCATGGCCTCCGACGACCCAAGCATGAGCATCAGGGTCTTGGACTCGGGCACGATCTTGATGGACCTGAGCCGGGACATTGGTTAACTTGGGTCTGGGAGTTAGGTACTCGGGCATGGTTGCCATTGACCCAGGCAAGGCACTAGGGTCCTAGGCGTGGCCATCGAGACCCGGGCACACACAACAAGGTCTCGAGCCTAGGCTCAAAAAACCCAAGCCCAGCCTCTTTGCACTTGGGCTCATCATTGATGGCCTTTGTTGTGAAAAGCAAGTGATTTAATAATAAAATAAACATAACAAGAAAATTAATCGGACAACACAGTTACGTCGTTCGGTTGGTGGAACCTACTCGTCGGGAAGATACCCATAGAATTCTCAACCAACACAACAAATATTACAACCGTATTCGAGTCACTTAAATAATCTCAGTGTTTCGCAACCCTGGATCATACCCAATAACTCACAGTATTTTGTCCTCACAATGACTCACAAATATAATCTATTATCCCTCAATCACACAAAGATATTATAAATTTTACCACAAGATTTATTTTCATTACTTTGGATTGCTTCACAGTGGAATTCATAAATAAGCCGCCTCTTGAATGCTCTTCACAACGAAAACACTTCTTATGTGGAAAAGAATTTGATCAAAAATAGAAAATCTCTGTTAAGAATCCTAGTCAATCTAGGAAACCACTCGAACTTGGAGACTTACTTGAATTAGGAATACTTCCTTTTTGGACTTAAGCTTGAGACATATCTTAGTATCGGGTATGGGTGTCGGGGTTCCCGTGCCTAAGCATAGAGTCCCCATGTCCAAGTGTCGAGGTCTTTGATGCAAGCGCCGATGTATAGTCATAATTTGGTAATTAATTTCTGATTCTTAAAAGAGTAAACTATTTTTTGAAATTTTGCATAGCTTTTTGCATAGGTCTAAGGTTTTTCGTTGACTTGTTTTCCTAAATGATTTAAACACAAGAAAATGAGGAAAATTTCCATCAAACAAATGAAGCTTGAATATTAAACAAGGAGTAACAAATGGAAAATCATTTTTATGACATTACTCTATATTAGACCTTTCCATGGGCCTTGTACCTTGATGGGCATGACAAATTACTTGGTGTGAAGACAATATCGATTGTCTTAAGAAATGATACTAATGTATAAAAGTCCAACCCTATGTCCTTTCTAATAAATTTTTAAGAATAAGGTCTTGTCTCAATACAAAAATTTATAAAAGTCGGAGTTTATTTTACGATTGATTTGCAACCCAAGATCGCTTTTCGAAGATCTGGCAAAGCTCATTGGGTGTCCAATCACTTGCTCCAGCCCATCTACTACCCAAGCAAACTTCATTTCCCTCCGCACATCTCCACTTTCAAAGCCACCTCAACCTCTTCCTTCCTACCAGGTTATTGTATTGGAAGACATTGAAATATACAGTTCGGATCTCAATAACTTATAAAGTTACAACCATGGTGGATGCAAGAGACTCTTCACTTTATTTCCTCTTTTATTATGTTTTTACATAAATAGATGGGAAAGAGGTAGGCATTCAGATATATGAAAGACACGAAATCACCAGCCAACGGCGGTGGCAGGGTCAAATAAGGAATGTATTTGAACCAAAGGTTGAGAAAACATGAACTCGCTTCAGTGTATTGGCATTGTCGAAGCAATGAAGCTAGAGATGACTGTGTATCACAATGGGGTTGCACGAAGAAAGAATGGAAAAATTAAATATAGCGTGTTCAGTGTACTCTCGGTCCTAACATTGAGGCAGATCAGGAGGAGGTGGAGGCAATGTCGACGACCGAGTCGGCCCATTCTCGACGACAAAAGCCGTCGCTAGTCCCAGCGGCAAGTGGGCGTCCAGGTGGCAGTGCAATATCCATACACCTGCATAATTTACAAAAGGAATGAGATACAATAATCTTTTTGTTTGGGGTGATAAAATGTAATTATTTTTCAGTAAGTTATATTTTGAATTCATCATTGAAATGGTCTAAGGGATTTGTTGCACTGTCACTATCCTTCAACTCATTCCATCTAATATACCAAACTCATTCCTTTACCAACTCCCTCCCACTGAGAAACATCCATGATGTAAAAGTTGAAGCCACACGATATCCGTAACTAGGAATTGGTAAATGACACAGACAAGGGGATGACATGTTACATGTGATTGCAGAATGCATATGGTTGAAAAGTTAACTTAAAGATAATGATTAGCTTGCCCGATGTCTCGCAAACTTAGTCCCTTGTATCTTGCTTAATTTCTTACGAGAAATGGCTCTATGTGGTCGCTACATTTGCAAGTGATCGTTGATCATGTTTGGATTAAACCCTATATAATTACTCAATGACGAACTATATCGACTTCTGAAAAAGACGAACCGTCCCATGTTTTGTTTTTGTGAAAAGATTATTATGTCTAGTCTTTTTTTCCAAACACTAATCAATCATACTCTTAAGAAACAATAAATTTTACTCCATATAGTATTTACTTTCATTAATATTACCTGGATTATTTGCTCGGAATCTGATGGCAGCCCAACCTCCCACGGGCACAGCGACCGTGTTACGTATCACTGGGTTAAAGAGATTGTACTTCTTCCGATCCTTGACCGGGTCGAAGTTCCCGAACCCTTGTCCCACCAAGTGAAAATTGAAGCCGTGCAAGTGCATAGGGTGATTCTCTGCGCCGATGATGGTCGTGTCCTGGAACACGATCTCGACTGTCGCGTTGTACTTCACTTGCTTCACCCTTGTGCTTTTGAGCACGAACGCCAACGCTGTGCTGTTGCTGTTGGCGGGGTTCGTGTAATCGAATTTCAGCGGAGGCTGGTCGGGGAAATCGGCGGTGTAGATCCCTTTCACGTTGAAGAAGTGTGCTTGCAAGAGGGACAGGCTTGTGGGGAATTGGAACGACGCGTTGTTCATATTTGCCGACAACCGGAGGGTTGGGACATTCGGGAGAAGCTGACACGTGGCATTGGATCCGCACGGGGAGATGCTCAATCCGATGGTCACGAGCATTTGCTCGTCCAGCTTAGTCGGCACCGGCATCCAGTTCGGGCTCCCCACGAGGCTGGTCAAGTTGCTATAGAACTTGTGGGCCGTCGGGGTATCGTTGAGTGCCGGCAGGAGAGGCATGATTGGGCTTGTGTAGGGAAACTGGTCGTAAATGAGAATCCCAGTCGTGGTGGTATTATCGGGCGGCGGAGCATTTTGGGCGCTAACATACGGGCGGGCTGCCATGTAGTAGGCCCCCGGGGTCTGGTCTGTGGTGAGGAGCACGTCGACTGTGTGGCCCGGGGCAAGGACGACGACATCGGTGACGTAGGGGTCGGTGTATGAGGCATCGACGGCGACGACGGTGAACTTGTGATTGGCTATCCTGAAGAAGAGTTGGTTATTGAGTGCAGCATTGATGATGCGAAGCATGTAGGTCTTTCCATGCACCACCTTCAGCTTGTAGGTATCTGCGCGAATAGAGAAAAAAGTATCAAATATCAACAAACCAACAATCGAATTTTCTCTGAACTTTGTTCAAGTTGAAATTGCAGTATGTTGTTGTAATTGCTTACGCTTTTTGGAGCAAGGATAGAGATCTCCGGGCCTTCCATTGATGGTGAATGCATCTGAAATGTTAGGCCCCACGCCAAGCGCTTGGGCCTGGTTCTCTATATCAATCACATTTGCGTTCCACCACTCTCCTGCAGTACCATGTAAATCATTTAACAGCTTGTCAAGTTTCCATAGAGAAAGTGATCTGTTACAGCATAGTCGAATCTAGCAAACTTAATTTGATCATCATGTCGACAAATTATACAGTCATGGAATTCGCGTTCCATGACTAGTCTAGTCTGGTTGATTACTCAGTCAAGTACTTAACCAAGAATCATGAACGCAGAAATGGTTTTACCGGTTCTTGTAGATCCATTTGATGATATAGAAAGATGTTTTACTCGGATGAAACAACTTTTTGGGATATATACATTAAATATTGGGGAAAGAGCAATATACCTAGAATAATCGGAATTTGTTTGTGAGGTGTGGGAAATGGGTAGTGACCCGACTTGGGGAGGATGATGAGAGCACCATAGACTGTGGCGCGGAGCAACGAGACGTGAGAATGCCACCAGAGCGTGCCTTCCTGTTTAGTGATGGTAAATTTGTAGATATAACTGTGTCCGGGATGTATGGGACACTGCGTAATGTAATTCGGTCCATCTGACCAGCCACTCAATAGTTGAAACACTCCATGCCTATAGGAATTGAGCAAAGTGTCATCTTTGTCGACTTTAGGGGAAAATATAAACAGTGAATATAAACAACATTTCGCAAAGTAGCACTTGGGAAGTTCATCAAGACAAAGTTTTTTTTCCCCAATTTTCCCATTTTTTTATTTAATTTAAGCAAATCTAGTTGACAAACTCGTGGGCGAGGTGAGGTCTCATAGTCGCATGCCATCGTAAGCAATTGCTCAAAAAGCAATTGCTCATTCCATCTTTCTTTACCTTGTTAACCATAAAAAAACAGCTGGAACGTCATGATAGAAAACAACATAAAAAGAAAAAAGCTGTTGTTTTACTTTGTCAAAGTCAAACTTCCTGTTCGTATGTCAGATTTTTCATGCAGTTCTATAGTCAGGATTGATTACCAGTGAATAGTGATGTTGTACGGGGACATGTTGTGGACACGAATGACGAGGGTGTCACCCTCCGTCACTTGAATCGTTGGGCCGGGAAGAGTTCCGTTCACTGCAGTGATCACATGCTTCCGGCATAATTTACTCACCGTCACGTTTTCCACCTGAAACAAATCACGTTGTACATGAGCACCATTGGATAGAACAGGAACACAATACGGGCCGATGTTTAAAACCCTCGTCCGTTAAAGTACAAGTTGCGTATAGCTGGAAAAGAAGCAGTAAAAGGAGGAAAAGCACGTTACATTGAATGTGTGTTCCACGATTGCAGCTGAAGACACAGCTACAAGAGCAAAAGCCCATGCGAGCAGAAACACGGCTTCTTGTCGTCGTGCCATTGTCCGGCGAAAGCCTTTCGAAGGTCTTGCAATGCTTCGACGATGCACGAAATAGAGAGGATGCGTCCGTATTTAAATCACAAGCCATCGTTAGGTTTCTTCAAGGAACGAGAAGTGCACGTCCATATTTTATATTAACAAGACTTTCTTAACCTCTCGCACGTTTGCGTGAGGACATTAATCAAATGGAGAAAGGGTCCTGAGGGGTGTGTTCTCCATGGCGGTAGCCCAAGCTTCGCTGTCTAGCAGTTTAAATGGCTTCTATCATATGATAAATTATCATATAGAAATATAAACAAAGAAAATAGATAACCAAGTGGATAAGGAGTGAAACATGGTACTAAGTTATAGTTTCTTGACATAGCTGGTCCTTTGAATTGGTTAATTCAACTACGACCAAAGAACCTCCAAGTTCCAATTATATCATTTTACTTCAGTTCATTCGAAGGTTCGCATGCAATAATTTAGGAGAAAATTATCTAAAAGTCATAAACTTATTGTATTTTTGCCAATACAATCATAAATCTTTCAATTTTACCAATTGACCCCTGAACCTTTTCACAATTGAGTCCATCCGGCCAAATTTGGCTGAAAATTGTTGATGTGGATGGCGGCCGTCCGATGTGGCACCGCCGGCGCTGATGTGGACAGTTTTTAATAATATTTTATTATTTTTTTGATATTTTGATAATACCGGCGAGAGTACCTCGCGTGCCTTGGCAATCTCGTCCTTGCGAGGCGAACCTCGCTCGGTTAGCGAGGTCAGCCCTCGCCAAATCCAATGAGGGTGAGCCTCACCGGCTCTCCTTGTGGCCGGTCACCGGCCATCAAGGAGGCCGGTGACCACAGAGGAAGAAGATGAAAAAAAAATAGAGAAAGAAAAGAAAAGAAAGAAAAATTTAAACAGTTAATGTCAAAAGAATAATAAAATATTATTAAAAATTATTTACGTTAGTACCGCGCGGTGCCACGTAGGACGGCCAATGTCCATATCTGCGATTTCGAGCCAAAATTGGCCAAATGGACTCAATTGGCAAAAGGTGAAAAGGTTTATGACTGAATTGGAAAAAAGTGCAATAGGTTTTGGACTTTTTATACAATTTTCCCAAGTTCCAAATTCCAATTATATGATTTTACTTCAGTTCATCCGAGGGTTCGGATGCAATAAATTGCTTAATTGAGTTTTTTTATCAAGAGATGTCTCCTAGTAGCTTGGTGGATGTATAGATGTGGGAGCCATGTTAGAAAGTTGAGGCTTGTCCCCACACATTTCCATTCTGTGGGCCTATTGCTTACATATTGTATAGTTGGGAGGAGCCTATCATATGAAGTTGCATTCAAATCTCACGGAGATCATTGACCTTCGCTAAAACAAGAATAATGGAATACAGTTGTTCAATTATGCATGGAAAACCCGCTTAATATAAAAATATATAGTGATGGGCACATTGAATAGTCAATCAAAAGTTTAGCTAGGGAATATCTTTCACTAGTCTTCGAAAAAGAAAAAAAAAATCTTCTACAGATCCTCAAGCAAAACGAGAAAAGGGGAGGGGGGGTTGGGGTGGGGGTGGGGGGGGAAGAATTGAAAAAAAACAAGATAAATTACATTTTTGTTGTGAAGCCAAGCCGATCGAACACAATAAATGTTGAAGGTAAAATCGCACGACCTATTTACGTTGTTCATAGCTTGATGCAACATGTTTACGCTGTTTACGGTTGATGTAACTTACGTTCATGGAGAGAAACTTCTTGAATCTCGACACCTTTGAAAAACTTTACAGCCAAGTTTCTTCATTTTTTTTTTTATTATCTCACAAAGATTAGACGATACTCATATTGTATAGAACCCTCGCTATATATAGACCAAGTCAGATTCAAACTCACTTCTATGCTCTTTGCACACTTTACCGATTTTGTCATTCTTTACCAAATCAAGGCTTACTAAAGAAACGAAGCTGAATATTCACAAGTTGGCTAATAACTCAATTGAAAATGACTCTCTTTGAATCATCGAACATCTTCTTGGCGGGGTGAAAACCACGGGGAGCGAGTCAAATTTGGTTTGTTTTCCTTATAACATTTATTCTTCAATATTAATCACTCGTTAACACTTTTTACTTTTTCATATTTCAATAGCTTTTAGGGTATTAAAAATATGTCTCGAGTTAGATCCCATAAAATAAAACCTATCCAAGTAAGTTTACTAGTTTGAGTAAGTTTTCTAGCTTGTGTAGTTTCTTAAATTGAGTAGATTCCTTAAAAGGGTTTTCCTATTTTGGATACAAATATTGTAGATTTAAAAGATGAAATTCTACCGGATTATTAGACTCTAGAGCAGGCAAGAGGAGTGTTATAATTTTCTCTCTACGAGTTTCTGAGTGAGTTTTTTGTGAGAGATTGTGAGACAACAGTTGTGACCTTGATCTAGACGTAATATAGGTTTGATAAACACTTGAGCGATTGTAAACTTCATATTCTCTAGATTTATAATGGATCTCTTGATTACTAGCTCTCCCCATAGAATAAGTATCGACATTTGGACAGAATCATATAAGTATCAGGTATTTATCATTCTTTTTTTATTTATATGGTACTTTCTTTTTCTCACTTTAGACTTGAATTGCACGATCCTAAACTTCCACATAATTTTCACAACAATTGGTATCAGAGCTAGAGCTTGGGTCGCTAGAGTTTATTTGGAGTTTTTTTTTTTTGGTCTTATCATGGCCTAGAAATGTTGCGCTTGTGATACATATAGAGCAAGACTTAATATTGAGAAGTTCAATGAGAGTAACAACTTTGAGTTATGGAGCATTAGGATGCATGCCCTATCAACCACCAAGGTTTGGCCAAGGCGTTGGATGGCAAGTATAAATAGTCGGATTTGATGAAAGATCTCGATAAGTTAGGTTGATAAAGAAGGCGAAAAGCATGATCCTGTTGAATCCATCGGATGAGGTGTTGATTGAAGTGGCCAAAGAGAAAGATGTCGCAACATTGTGGGAAGAATTTGAGTGAGTCTATTTGATGGAGAGTTTGAATAATCACTTGTATATGTTGAAAGGGATGTTTTAATTCCGACTAGTTGAAGGTGCATCCACCAGAGCTCATTTTGATGAGTTTAACAAATTCATTGTTGGTTTGAAGAACATTAATGAAGCCTTTCCTGATGAGAAACAAAGCATCATCTTGATGGCATCTCTATCGGATTCATTTGAGTACTTTATTGATTCATTGCTATAGGGGCACATAACAATTAAGAGGTAAAGATTGGTTATCTGAAGTAGAGACAAACGCATAGGGTCTAGAGGTAGCAGATGGAAGAGCTATTGTAATTCAAGGTCCCTACTTAGGAAACATCGATGTTATCATCAGATGAAGTGGGCACTATAGGAGAGGTTGCTCGAAATACAAGGGTAAAGGAGTTAAGATGGAGTCTATATGGGATGATAGTGCAGTTACTGTAAAATCAAAACATGACAGGTCAGTTTAAAGTTGCGCAAGACTAATCGACCGGCGCAATAACCTATATCTAATCGACGAGGGATCAAGGGCTTGTGTGAAATCTGACAAACAAATTCGAAGCTTGATTTTGTTTCGCAGTCACCATGTGAACCGCGTGAGCTTCATAGCTTTGACGGAAAGGTGCTACACTTTCCTGTGATTGCGTGCATTGCATCGCATTTGCGTCTAGATTTCGATGCTATTTTAGGTACATGCGTAGAGAATCTTGGATCCTCATAATCTCAGACATACATATCGAGCTTTATCCGGGAACCAGCCTCAGTCATGTAGCCTAACTAGATGATTAAATTGATGGCGGTGAGTCCCTCCTAGGTTGAAACCTTTAAGAGGAAATGATTTATATGGCTTTCTTAATATTTTTCACGACATTAGGTACCCAAGAAGAAAGCAACCCAGTTGACTAGAATTAATCTTTGTTTGTTACAACGTTTGCGTGTATATATCTACATGAACTTGGCCACTTGCCTTGGGCTCGAAGGTTTACTTCTAATCTTTCATGGACACGGTCAACGATATATCTTTTGTGTCTGCATTGTTACTTGGGACATTGAGTAATCACCAAAAGTAAGAAGAATAACAAGTAATCAAGAGCCTCAGTCGTTTTCTTCTTCGAGAATTCATGACTTCTTCTTAGTCTTTTTTTTTTAAATTTTTTTTCTAATTTGCTTTACTTTGCTCACTTCTTGGGGGCCTTCGTCACTTCATTGGTGATGAGAGGATAGAAGGTCGCCTCCTAATCCTCAGCATTAGACTTGGTCCAGGATCAGAACTATCGCTATCTGTCGGAATAGGAAGTTTGATTAGGTGCATTTTGGTTAGGTAGGTTGAAGTATTGATTCCTTGGTTAAAGCAGGGTCATGATACCTGAACTCCTGTCTTAAGTTAGAACCTAATCTACATGCATCATCGTTGACATTGTGGCAAAAATAAATCAAATAAGTAACAGAAGACAACCCAAATCCCTACGTAGGAATGGGCTAAACGTTTGACCGGTTTCGAACAGCGACTGCTTGAGAGCAAAAGCCACTTTTTGCCCAATTGCACTCGTTGGTTCTATTAGGTCACGGACCAAACTATACTACGACGTAAAACCTCGCAAATCTGTCTTAATCTAAATTATCTTCAGTGTGGACATAAGCAGCGCAGATTTGACTTGAAGTTACATTATCATTGATTTCTTTAAAACCCTCTCTTGCAATTTATAGAATAATGTCACACAAGAGTTGAATATTAAATCCGGTACACGTACTAAACTGAATCTGAACCGTCAAATATGATGGAATCCCGTGATGGGATACACATAAAATCCACGTGGGATCCATCATTATCATTGGTTTAAATCCAGGTTAGTATACATACTACACTCATTTAATAATTTTTCTGTAAAATGAGTAAAGCATATATGAAAGAAATTGTTTGATGTGAAGACGCCACATGTTTTGATTAGGAGTTGTTCATTTCGTACCAAACCAAAATAACTTATCCCCATAGCACTCACGTATAGATTCAAAGGAGGGCCGGGGGCTCATCCGCAGAAAAAAGTAAAAGCAAAGCCCACTCACAGTTTGGGTACAATGAACTTTCCTAACGTGATTTCGGCCCCCCAAGCCGCTCTCTCGCTTCTTCTGTCTCTCCCTCTTCTTCTTCTTTTCCTTCTTTTATAAGTTCAAAGGGAAGGAGGGGGCGACAGGCGTGAGTGACACCCTCGAGCATTATTATAATGGTATCACACCCATTATGGTATATTTGGTTTGAGTCATTATTATTTCTTCAACACTCAAAATCCGAAATTCCGAGAATAGCAAGCTTGCCATCATAGCCCACCATGATACTAGCAGTCAGAAAATATTTGCACACGAGGTGTGACGCAGTTAGACAATGCAGCATGAGCCATCCATAGTCTTGCTGATGAGGTAAGTCGAACTCATGATCTTGTAAAAGATAGGTGACCATCTTAACTCATGGCCAACCACTTTTTGTCTCTCCCTTTTACTATTTAGGTTGCATTTGGTTGTCTAGAAATAAACTTCTTTCTCTACCAAGGATGTTTGTAATACCCTTGGATTAACTCGGTCTTGTTCGCTTTGATCCATCTCATTCTGAGCCTCACAATTTTTCTTTTGGCGTACATGACACTTTTCCAATAGGTCACCCATCCTATTAATGCTCTCACCTGAGGATCTCGGGTCAAAGACAATGACTGGTAAGCAGTCTAGTTCGATTCATCTCGAACTCACCCCATAGTTGCCGACTTTGAGCCGAGCAGGGGTCGTTGTGGTTAGACACTCGACCTCGCGTTCGAATAGTCGATGTATTTTATCTCTTTTTTTCTGTGATCGTAATGTCATCTTCCCTTCTCTACTCTGTTTTGACGGCGTTCTCTAAATTAGAGCCGAATCGACCATGTTTGAGTTTGTGCCGCTGATTGCATTTGTTCTTGATCGATTTTGAATGAATTTAGCCTTCAATCTCGGATTAGTAATACCTACGTTCGACTTGAATTCGACGGACATAAACTATTTGCTAAAATGCCTTGAAGATGCTGGTATGAGGCAGGTCACGTTCTTGTTTAATCAGCATGTTAATGTGGATTCCATGTAGTCAATAGTAGTGTTTGTATTGAGTCTCGATTTTGGGCATGTTTCACTTCAACGGAAAGGTCTATGAGCATGTTTTATTTGTATATGTCTTGGGGGTTACTTTAGGAATCCAATGCATGCGACAAGAATGTGCTCTGTCACATCCCAAAAACAGTTAAAAGGGATAATGATACAAACGGTCCCTAAACTTTCACCCAATGTGTAATGTAGTTCGTGAATCTTTAATTGTTCAATGCGATCCTTGAATTTTAGGCCAATGTGTAATGTGTTCCTTGAACTTTCATTTTTTTCAATGTAGTCCCTAGATTTTTTGTACATGTTCAACTTAGTCCCTGAACTATATGAAAATATTCAATATTGTCCTTTCATCAATTCAAATTCAGGGACGACATTGAACATTTTCTTATAGTTCAAGGACTAAATTGAACATGTACCGAAAGTTCAGAGACCACATTGGACATTGGGCTATAGTTCATGGACCATATTAAAAAAAATTAAAAATTCAGGGACCACGTTATACATTGAGCCAAAGTTCATGGACCATTTATGTCATTTTCCCCAACTAAAAAAAGGGGATGACACGGCCGTCTTTCCAACCTATTATTAAACATATATATCCCAAACCACATGTGTATATATATCATAAACCAACATATTGGTTATAACATCGGACTTTTTATAATCCACCAAAAAGAATATGTACAATTAGAACTCAGCCAACCCAACAAACTTTCAACAACCATTTATACAACTCCCAAAAACTAGACCCAAAATCTAACTCCCTAAAGTCCCTGTAATAACGCTCTTGTAATACCGCTGAACCTAAAACGATTGGGAAAGAGAGGGGTATAGCCCAGTGAGTAGTACATATATTCTAAGTAGATCGAGCAACTACTATGTATGTATACAAAGCCATTCCAGAGCTTCGTAACAAACTCAAGGTTTAAAATACATATCAAATTACATAAAAGTTATTTCATTTCAACAAAGCTTTATACAAATCAGAAATACTCAGTTAAATCCACCATCACAATTCAAATATTAATGATCAATTCCATTGATCAATCTCTATAAAAACCGCATCAATTATCCATTCCATTAACTATTCTATTGCTCAATATACTACCATAGTCACGACGCAACTCTTTGTGACAAGACGACCAAGATTCTCCCCTTTGCAAGGTTTCCATCTACAAAGCTAGTGACTCGGCCTAAAAGGATATCCTAAACCGGTATGCATATCCCGAAACCCCTACCTGGGTTCATAGCCATATTGAGCATCAAACAATCATCCTCCAATAGTCCACAATTCTAAATTCATAAATCATTTCACATATAACAATATGTTTCCCAAACCATTTCATAAAATCACGTTCACAAAGCAATACATACACATAAACAATCACGACATATTTCATAATATGTTTCTCAAATCATTTTTAAATAGCCAAAAGGTAGTAAATACTTGATCCCTCTTTATGCAAAAAAAAAGTGATATTTTAAGTGCAACAAAAATGATATATATAACAAATTACTATTACTTCAAGTTGTGGGTTTTACAAAATCAAAGAAGATATAGCACCACTTACCTATGAATACCCAAAACCAGCAACACATAGCTAAACAAGCCGACGATCTTATAATCCTAACAATTAAACATGAATCGATGTCAAAATCAAGTAAAATATTACAATAACTACTAATTGGCTATAGGGGCTTAATGTTAACGAAACGACTCCTATGCACTGACAAAAGTCTCGATCGAAGCGGATATTCAATACTATCCGCAACTCGGAGTTTAAGTGAGAAACTCGGTCACGCCATAACTCTCTCTATCGAACTCTGCTCTAAGTGAGCTTATAGTCAAAATGAAGATCTTTTGAAGCACTACAAGGCTCATATCTTAACCGTCCCAAAATTGAGCCGAAATCCATCGAAATTCGATCGAAATTCATCGAAATTCGGTCAGAAAGTCTCTGGTTGCGCACTGTTCATCACTCGCAGCCAACTTCAAAATTTTATTTCGGGCAAACCATAAGTCCAAATCGAAATCCGTAAAATCTCATAGCTCCACAACTAGTCATGGCCACGGGCCGATTTTGGCCCGGAATCGGCCCGGAACCGGCTCGGTCAAACCCGGGTCCAGCCCGTTGACCGGGCCCGCGGTTCGGAACCGGAACTGGCTCGTGGCCTACGGGCCTAGTTCCTGTTCCAACAATTTTGGAACCGGCCCGGAACCGCAGGTTCCGGTTCCGGTTCCAAATTATTTTTTAAAAAAATAATAATGAAAATTTTAAAATATAATTATTATTTAATTTTTTTTATAAAACAATTTGAACTCTAATTGCCATGCATTGTAAGTGCATTGATCTCTAATTACAATGCTTGGCTTGGGTGTATTGAGCTATAATTACAAGGCTTGGCTTAGGTTTTATACACAATGATTCTAATGCCTCTTCGTTCCCATTCGATGTGGGACTCTTGGCTTGCCTTGAACACTTTCAATGTGAGACTCTTGGCTTATTTTCATGCAAATGCCAAGAGTCCCACATCGAATGGGAATGAAGAGACCATCAAAGGGGTTGTGTATAAAACCCAAGCCAAGCCATGAGCATGTGAAGTTGTATGCCTTTTGTGGCTACGATCCTTTGCTAGTTAAAAGCAAAGGGTTCCATTGGACCACCTAGAACCGGACCGGGCCAATGGTCCGGTTCCCAGTTCTATGATTTGCCGGTCCAGTTCCTAGTTCTAAAATTAAGGGACCGGTCTTACCGGTTCGGTTCCCGGTTCCGAGCGGAACCAGACCGAACCGGGAACCAATCACCCATACAATTTACATTTTGATTACAATTTATATTGAATAATTCATTATTTCATAATTTTATAATTCATTATTTTTTTATTTCATAATTTATTTTTAAAATTTTTAAATTACGAACCGGAACCGGCCTGTTCAAAACCGGAACCATCCGGTTCACACATGGCCATGAGCCGGAACCGCCGGTTCCGAACCGAAACCGGCCAGTTCCGAACCGTGGCCATGCCTGTCCACAACACTCTAAACTACAATTTATATAAATATTCGTAGCTCAATGACACCTCATCGAATCTCGTAGCTCAAAATTGACAAAGCCCCAAATTTGTGCCATAACCCCAGATATTACTCCGATTAGGTGAACGAAGGACGCAAGCATTTACCGGACATTGTGAATCGGAGTTAAATCGGTTTGGCGACGTGTTCGTGGCGAACATATACGAAACCGCTCTTGTCTTCTTTCTTTCATTTCCCCTCTCTCTATCCTTTTCTTTCCTCTCTACTTCTGCGTGCGTCTCAGCGTTTATATAAGTTGAATAGTCCAACTTTTTGCTTCTTTTTCGTTTTTATTTTTTTTATTATTTAAAAGTGGGTCCCATCACTAATTCTTTGACCTGATCAAAGAAAGATATAAATATTACACCTGGGTATGCTCATCTAAGCTTCGGGTGACGCTTGTGACCAGGTTTTGTTGTGCCAATTCTTTCCTCCTTTGGCTCCTCGTGTCCGTGTGGGGGTCGTGGCCGTCGGCCATAGGCGAAACGTTGTGTTTCGGGGCAGTCCTCGGTGAAACCAAAAGGAAGAAGGCGAGGGGAAGAAAGAAGAAGGAATAGCAAAAGGAAGGAAGTGAAAACATGGGCTTAATAGGTCTAGTAAGATTTGGGCTTATTTGGTCTAGGTTAGTTCGGGCTGGGCTTGGTAGAATTAAATTTGGATTGGGCCTGTTTGTTGATAAGTTGGTTTTGTTTCTGATTAAGGCAAGGCGCCTAGTATAATCGTCCATTTGTTTTTGTCCATAGCTTGATCCACAGGCCGGCGAGTGCCCATATTCGGCTAGACCGGACGGTCCAGCCCGAGTCCCCATTTTCAGAATAAGTATTATTAAAAAAATTAATTAAAAATTAAATATAATTTTTTATGAAAATTCGAAAACTCAAAAAATGGCTTAGAAATAGGTCTTGATCTAGTCGTGTGGCTTTAGTAATAGATTTAGCCTTGGTTTTTAGTTAGCATAACCTTTAGTTTAGTTTTTCTTTTAGGGGTTACCTTTTGATAAGTTTAGTCTTAGTAGACTAATCCTTTAAGTAGGAGATTGAACTTGGTTTGAATTTAGCTCATGGGGAATCATGTCTTGGGGATTATAACATGGCCATGTATATTCTTTACCCGAAAAATATCGGGTTATCATATGCACTTTTACTTCGAGCTTTTAAATACTTGGGTGTTTAATTTTCGTCATTTCAATAGCTTGTTTGTTAATTTCCTTTTCTTAATTGGTTAGGTCTAGTTTAGGATAATAATAAACCGCTCAAGAACATATGCATGATCATTTAGTGGCTTTGATACTTTTGAGGATTATAATGAGTAATCAAGATTACAAGACCATATACATAACAACCTTCCAAGTTAGTGGTACTGAAATAGCGTTATTGGAAATTTTAGCTTAATCAAGTTCTTGAGCCAGAATCTCTAGTTGCATAGAAAACGAGATGCATCTCCAACGGCTCATTTGGTTTCTAGTTGACTCCAAAATGGCTAGTGGCAACTCTTAGAAACATTTAGGTAAAATTGAAACTTAAAACGAAATCCAACATCCTGCGAGGTATGGGCTTGGGAGAGCCCGTGCCTAATCAAGGTTTGTTGGCTTGCATTAGGCAATACCCCTAAACTCTCTTTCTTGTTTCCCCGACCACCGTCGGAAAACTTTGGGAGGGTCGTGACAAGCCATAACCAAGGTGGACACAAGAGACTCTTCTCTTCATTTCCTCTTTTATTATGTTTTTACATAAGGGCAAAAGCCACAAAAAAATCCTAAACTATACCCATTGTGACATATTTACCTTAAACTCTTTTCTGCGACACCAAAAATCTCAAATTTGTATATGTGTGACACATTTATTCTCCGCCAAAGTTCTGTCAATGAAAACCGTTACAAATCTGCTTATATGGACGCCATAAAGCAACCAGTGTTCACATGGCGCCAGCGTGGCTTATGTGAAATAAAAACGACGATGTTTTGGCTGAAAAATCATATAACGGAACCTTGACGGAGGATAATTGTATCACATAGGAACAAATTTGAGGTTTGTTAGTTTATGAGAAATATATCGCAATGGGCATAGTTTGAGGTTTTCGATGTCACAAAAAAATAAAGTTCAAGGTAAATGTGTCACAATGGGCATAGTTTGTGATTTTTTGGGCTTTTTTCCTTTACATAATTAGATGACAACGGGTAGAAAATCATATTTATTAAAGACATGAAATCGCCAGCCGAAGGCGGGGGATGTATTCGAACCAAAGGACAAGAATACATGAAATCTCTTCATTGTATTTGTATCGGTATCGTCGAAGAAATGAAGCCATGGATGGCTGTGTATCGTAATGGGGTGGCATCCAGAAAGAACAAATAGACAAAGCGTGCTTCATGTGCTCTCGGTCCTAACACTGGGGCAGATCAGGAGGAGGTGGAGGGAACGTCGACGACGGAGTCGGCCCATCCTCGACGACGAAGACCGTCGCAAGTCCCAACGACAAGTGGGCGTCCAGGTGGCAGTGCAATATCCATGCACCTGTAAAATATATATGAAAAAAAAAATGAGATACATTAATGATTATTGCCCGATGATTTGTGGACTTAGCCCCTTTTATCTTCGCTTAATTAATCACAAGAAGTGGGTGTGTGTGTTTGCTACACTTGCAAGTGATCGTGGATCGTACTTAGTTTATCTTCTTTTTTGGCTAGGAATAACCATGCTTGGATTAAACCCTATAGAATTACTCAATTACGAACTATATTGAACTTCTAAAGAAGATGCACCTACTCATCACTTGTTTTTGTTTAAAGATAATCATATCTAGTCTTTTCTCCAAACACTAGTCAATCATAGTTTAAGAAACAATAAACCCCACTTGAGACTTCAATCGTAATCTAACATTGTGATTGATTTTGTCTCCTCGTATCACAGTGGATGCACTTAGTTGATATCTAGTGTAATTTCTATATGACCGGTATCGAACACAAAGCTCATTTGTTCTTCTAGTGCAACTGGACATGAAGTATATGGTGTAATATCCTCACACAACATGGGATCTGGTGTTCTTTAGAAGGTTGGACTGATGAACTTCAATGGAAGATCAGGGCTACTAAGGACAATGACTTGGCGGCAAGGCTCCTCAAGATATCTTTCCTAATGACTATATATTGCATTTGGATAGAGCGCAGCCACGGGTGTTTTAAAACAAGTCAATTGATATCCACATTATTTTGGCTAAGGTCCATAAAATAATAAGAGGTAAAGCTTCACTTTACCAAAACTTTAGACCTTCCCAGACAAATGTTGTATTGGCTACTTTGTGGAGGTTTTCTATTTCCATTTTCTCTCATTATTAGTTCTATCTGTAATGAAACTTATGTACTTCATCTATTAATGATACTTACATATTTACCAAAGAAAAGAACAATATTACCTGGATTATTGGCTTGGAACCTGATGGCAGCCCATCCTCCCACGGGCACACCGATCGTGTTGCGTATCACCGGGTTGAAGAGATTGAACTCCTTCCGATCCTTGACCGGATCGAAGTTCCCGAACGCTTGTCCCACCACGTGGAAGTTGTAGCCGTGCAAGTGCATAGGGTGATTCTCTGTGCCGATGATGGCAGTGTCCTGGAACACGATCTCGACCGTCGCGTTGTACTTCACTTGCTTCACCCTCGTGCTCTTGGGCGCGAATGCCAACGCTGTGTTGTTGCCGTTGGTGGGGTTCGTGTAATCGAATTTCAGCGGTGGCTGGTCGGGGAGATCGGTGGTGTAGATCCCTTTCACGTTGAAGAAGTGCGCTTGCAAGTTGGACAGGCTCGTGGGGAATTGGAAGGACGCGTTATTTATGTTTGCGGACAGCCGGAGGGTGCGGATATTGGGGACGCCCGTACACACGTTGGAGGGGCCGCACTGGGAGACACTCAATCCGACGGTCCAGAGCATTTGCTCGTCCAGCTTAGTCGGCACCGGCCTCCAATTCGGGCTCCCCACGAGGCTGGTCAATGAGGAGGAGAACTTGTGGGCTGTCGGGGTGTCGTTGAGGGCCGGCAAGAGAGGCATGATTGGGCTTGTGTAGGGCAGCTGGTCGTAAATGAGGATCCCGGTCGTGGTGGTGTTATCGGGCGGCGGAGCATTTTGGGCGCTATCATACGGGCGGGCCGCCATGTAGTAGGCCCCCGGGGTCTGGTCCGTGGTGAGGAGCACGTCAACTGTTTGGCCTGGGGCAAGGACAGCGACGTCGGTGACATAGGGGTTGGTGTATGAGGCGTCGACGGCGACGACTGTGAAATTGTGATTGGCTATCTTGAAGAAAAGTTGGTTATTGAGTGCAGCATTGATTATGCGAAGCATGTAGGTCTTTCCATGCACCACATTTAGCTTGTAGGCATCTGTCATATCGTGAGAAAAGAAATCATCAAGGTGATATGAACATGAAAGATGCAGTATGTTGTCTTTGGTTGCTTACGATTTTTGGAGCAAGGATAGAGATCTCCGGGCCTTCCATTAATGGTGAATGCATCAGGCGCCGTGCCGAGCTCTTGTGCCTGGTTCTGCAAATCGATCACATTTGCGTTCCACCACTCTCCTGTAGTACGATGTAAATCATTTAATAGCTTATCGAGTTTCTATTGAGAAATATTAATTACAGCATAATTGAGTTTAGCAAACTTAATTTGATTACCATGTTGACAAATCATATGGTCATGGAATTCGCGTTCCATAACTGGTCTAGTCTGGTCGATTAATAACTCACGTATGTCCCCAACACTCATGAATATAGAAATGGTTTCATAGGTTCTGATAGATCCATTCAGATATATAAAAAGATATTTACTAAGATTGGGATATATACATTAGAAATAAGGTGAAGAGTGATACCTAGAACAATAGGAAATTGTTTGTAGGGTGTAGGAAATGGGTAGAGTAACCCGACTTTGGGAGGATGACAAGAGCACCATAAACGGTGGCGCGGAGAAACAAGACGTGAGCATGCCACCATAGCGTGCCTTCCTGTTTAGTGATGGTAAATTTGTGTGTATAACTATATCCCGGACGTATTGGACACTGCGTAATATAATTCGGTCAATCTGCCCAACCACTCAATAGTTGAAATACCCGTGCCTGCATGAATTGAACCGAGTGTCATCCTTAGCGACTTTAGGGAAAAAAACAAATAATTTAAAAAAAAAAACATTCATGGGTCAGGTGAGGTCTCATTGTCGCATGCCATCATCAATTTCTGGTCAAAAAGCAATTGCTCATTCCATCATTCTTTATCTTGTTAACCAAAAAAAAAAAAAACAGCTGGAGGGTAACGTAGGAAAACAACAACAAAAGAAAAACTTATCGTTGTTACTTTGTCAAAGTCAAACTTCCCATGCATATGTCAAATTTTTCATGCGGCTCTATGGTCACGATGAATTACCAGTGAGTGGTGACGTTGTATGGGGACTTGTTGAGGACATGGACGACGAGGGTGTCGCCCTCCGTGACTCGAATCGTTGGCCCAGGAAGAGTTCCGCTCACTGCAGTGATCACATGCTCCTGGCACAATTTCCTCACCGTCACGTTCTCCACCTGAAACAAAATCACCTGGATAGAACAGGAACATTAAACGGGCGATGCGTACAACTCTCGTATGGTCTAAGTACAAGCTGCATGTGTTTGGAAAAGAAGCGGTAAAAGGAGGTAAGCACGTTACGTTGAATGTGTGTTCCACGATTGCAGCTGAAGCCATTGAAGACATAGCCGCAAGAGCAGAAGCCCATGCGAGCAGAAACACGGCTTGTCGTCACGCCATCATCCGGCGCAAGCTTCAAGAGGTCGGGGAACGTTTCAACGATCTGTTCGTATTTAAATCACAAAGCGTCACAGGTTTCTTCTAGGGAACGAGAAGTGAAAATCCATAATTTATTTCGATAAGACTTTTTTGTGATTGTGAAGCTTCGATGGTGATATGTTGTTTTGTTTTTGTTTTTGTCAAGAATAAAAATAATGCAGACCATGGACATATTCTTAACCTCTCGCACGATGATAATACGACAACTTAGTAAACAGAAAAATAAACAAATAAAATAGATTAATTAAGTGAATAAGGAGAAGAGAAGCATGGAATTTATATTATAGTTTTCTTCCTTCGAATTGGTTAATTCAACTACGACTAGAGAACCTCGGTTATACAATCGATTTATTATGTTCGTTTGTTCATATTGGCCATACTTTGAAACCCAAAGGAAAATGGTGTCATGGTTATTCAATTTGGTTATTCAATTTTCTTAAACTCAGTTTGATCATCCAATATTTTTTTATAAGAGTAAAACGTGTCCATTTTCGCCAATTTCCCATTAAACACAACTTAATATGCAATTTACCTTAGCACACCTCCGTTACTCTTTAGGAGACATCTGCCCCATATAACTACCCACCTCGCACCCGAATTCTTGGTAGCTTTACTAACTACCTTCTCATTCTTCTCCTTCAATGTTCGTGGATAAGTATCCAAGGGCAGGAATGCTCTTTTATCATGTAAGTGGATCATTTGGTCGATTGCCTAATTGCATTAGTCTCATAGCCATAGCTATCTCTTTAGCATCTTGCCATTCTTGAAAGTAGAGTAAAGGGTCGACCAATTCTTGATCGACGGGAAAATTAATTTGATTTACGATTCATGGCATGAATAATAAGAATTTGTGGTTTTTGCTGCATTACTACCCATTAAATGTTATAAACATGTTTTACACATAATAAGTTACTTAATGGAACATTTCCGATGCATGCTAAACTAGAAATCCATATTCTTGGAAGATAGGAACAAGCTAAAGCGAAGATGCAAGCAATGGGTCCACAAAAAGGATAGCGACCTAGATATATGTTGTATAGTTGGTGGGAGGCTATTATACAAAGTTGCATTCAAAGCTCATTTATGCATGGAAACTGAGGTAGTGATGGACACATGAAATTGTCAGTCAAAAAGGTTAGTTAGGGAAGATCTTTCACTAATCGTCAAGCTAAACAAAGAAAAAAAGATGCGAAAGAACAAGAAATAAATGATAGTTCTGTTGTCAAGTCAAACCTATCGAACTCCATAAGTCGCGAAACTAAAATCGCACTACATATTCATGTCGTTTATAGGTTGATATAACCTACGTCCATGGAGAGAGACTTCCCAAATCTCTATTGCATATAATAAATTCATAGGCAAGTTTCTCATTTTAATACAATCTCATAGAAATCAGACCTAAAATACTCATGATTTTCGTAGAATCCTCGCTATTGATCAAGTCATGAGTCAAACATAGCTTTTATGCTCTTTGCACGCTTTACTGATGTCATTCATTACGAAATCAAATCACATATAAGCTCACTAAAAAAAAGAAGCTGAATATTCACAAGTTAGCTTATAACTCAATTGAAAAGGCAAAATGATACAAATGGTCCCTGAACTTTGATTCAAGGTGCAACGTGATCTCTGAACTTTTAATTTGTTCAATGTGGTCCATAAAGTTTAACCCAACGTGCAATGTGGTCCCTAAACTTTTAATTTGTTCAATGTGATTCATAAGCTGTTAATATATGTTCAATTTAGTCCTTATACTATATAAAAATATTTAACGCTGTCCCTGTTCTCAAATTAACGAAATGATAATATCGAATATTTTTATTTAATTCAAGGATTACATTGAACATGTATTAAAAGTCCAAGGATCACATTGAACAAATTAAAAATTCAAGGACCACATTATACATTGGGCTAAAGTTCAGAGACCACATTGAACAAATTAAAAGTTTAAAGACCACATTACTTATTGAACCAAAGTTCATGCACCATTTGGGTTATTATCCCGATTGAAAATGACTCTCTTTCAACTATAGAGCATCTTCTTGGTGGGGAGTGAGCCCAATTTGGTTCATTCTCCTAGCCATTCGTTGACACTTTTTACTTTATATATATTTCAATAACTTCCTCTGAATTCCCCCGGCCATAACTTATTTGTTATAAATTCCAACCCAAAAAAAGTATACTTTAACGGTCCTCTCATGGGGCCGCACGTGCAAAATGAACTGGGCAAAACCTGACTCTGATACTATGTTAGAAATACAAACCCAAATACTTAAGTCTATAAATGTAAGAAGACAACATATATATATATATATATATATATATATATATATATATATAAAGAGTATATAAACCCGTAAACAGGAGATGTAGGATACTTTATTATTATGTATGCTACCCAATCAAATATCTCATCCTAAAAAGCAAAACATTCCCGTCCATAGCCACTTCTCAATGGTGATTCCCCAATTTTGGAGTGAAGTATACTTGTTATTAGTAACATCATGTATTTTTGTGGTATAGCACATTCATCGTGAGTAAAATTAGCCAATTTGTGATAAGAACTTATCTTATTACTTATAAACCTGATTTCTGGATGACAAATATTTTACCATAAATTTCAAACGCTAAAGATAAAATTCATAAGTTTGTGGTTTTTCATTTCAAGTAAATATAGCTTCCAATTTTTTATTCAATAAAATAGAGACATCATTAGTCATGTTAAATTATATTTTCTAAGAAAGAAGAAGAAAAAAATGATATTAATTAAGAACAAGTTACTTTACCACAAACAACTCTTTTTGTTACGAAGAACTAGTATTTATCAAGAACAAGTTGCATGTATCAACAAATAAGGTTTACAACTGCTTAGTGTAAAAGTAACTCATTTTTCACCCAAGAAAAAAGTAACTTTCCCTTGGTAAATGCATGTTCTTCTCAGTAATCACAAATTGTTATTGATAAGTACGAGTTATTCTTTGTCAATACAAGTTGTTCTTTGTAAATACAAGATGTTTGTGCTTACATGACCGTACTTAAATATAATTTTTTTCTTTTCTGATTTGTTACGAAAAAATAACTTAACATCATTGATGATGACCATAATTAAATAATTAAAAAACTTATTCGAATTTCTATTCTCTTAAAATAAAAATATTTACCATAAATGAATACAATTCACCAAAAACTCACACAAATTTTACCACAGAATAATCAAGTTCATTGCTATCGTAAATATAACTCATTCCCGCTAAATGCAAGCTGTTCTTGGTAAATGAATGTGGTTCTTGATATATGATTCTTTTTCTTTTAATTAAATTTTTTAATTTTTTTTCAGTTTGGTGTTTCTTAATTTTTCGGTTAGTTTTTTCCTTTTTGATTTTTTCATCTACTTTGCTCAATTGTTGTGTGATTTGGAGGCGTTTGATTCAAAAGTATTGCAACTCTCGTGTTCGATTACCAGGAATGGGATTTTTTGCCAGTCATAAGCTTGTTTAACAGATACTTATAACAAATATAAGATATATTTTTCTATAAGAGTGGGTAACTTGTTCAACAGATGGGAAAAATGGACATTTTTCTTTTTATATCATGGTTGGTGAGAGATCTAATCTCATCGTGAGTTCACCATGTAGTTAGAAGCCCCCAAGGGAGTCAATAGAATAAACATTCCACAAGTTCCGCCTTATCTCTATCGAAAATCGTATTTCTTAAAGAAATTTATTAAGGAAAATAGTAGAATCCGACATTGTATATCTATAGAAAATATTGTATTATAATATTTAGATATTAAACTATGGCTTCATCTAACCATTTAAGTTTTTAGAACAGTTGGCAGTAATTCCACGAGATCTCACATAGTGTAAAAGCAATGGGTTCTAATATTGCTTTAGGTTTAGTCCAAAGTCCAGCCTACGCGTGAAGGTGAATGTTAGAATGTTTAAATATTAAATCACGTGTTCGTCTTACACCTTGAACTTTTTTGTGCAATTGGTAAAGTCTCGCAAAATTTAACATATTGAATCCTCAAAATTTTGATACATATACGAGCTTTATTCGGGGACGGGGACCAACAAAATGGCGATGAGTCCTTCATGGGTTGAAACTTTCAAGAGGAACTCTCTTATTGCTTTCCCAATATTTTTTCACGAAATTAGGTATAAAAAAGAAAAAAGCAGTTGACTAGAATTCATCTTTGTTTGCTACAAAGACTGTTTGACTTCTTGCCGGTCCTTTTTTTGGGGCCTTCACGACTTCATTGGTGATGAGAGCATAAGAGGCCGGCTCCTAATCCTCTCTTTGCTGTCACTCTCCAAGTCTCCAACATACATCTAGCCCTAACCGAGTCACTAGGCATTGATATGAAATTGTAAACTCCCCATACATTCACATTGCATGCTCTCCTATCTTTTTCCTCCAGAATTTTGTAGTATTCAGCTAATTGATGTCATTCTCTGGCCAAGATTAGAATGATTTGACTTTTGAGTCCTCCTTATGTTATATTAGCTAAGAGAAATATGCATGTCTCTTGATTTTAGGGATAAATGCATTGAAAGCCCTAAAACTTGTCACTAAAGTGCAATTGAGTCCTAAAACTTTCAAAAAGTGCAATCAAGTCCAACAACTTGCCAAATTGATTCAATCAAGTCCTTCCGTTGATTACATCTTTTAAGTTTTGTCATTTGATTACACTTTCGTAACAAGTTTTAGGACTGGATTGCACATTTTGAAAGTTTTAGGACTCGATTGCACTTCTCTGAGAAGTTTTAAGACTTGATTGCACTTTTGTGACAAGTTTTATAGGATTTCCAGTACACTTATCCCTTGATTTTATAACCATGACTTTCTAGGGTTTCTTCCCCTGACAATGGGGTGTCCATGGTTTTTTCGGGCAAATGATGAATCCCCAGTAAATCCTTCAGTCACGTTTCCACTCAGCAATTATCACGACTAGTAGGTTTGGAGGTTAAGTCGTGTCCTCGAGAAAGTGCTTTATTGTGATTCTTTGAACTTAAAGCCTTGAGTGAGAAGGCGGATAGCTACACCTCTTAAACATAATCCTTCGGCGTTTTTTGTAACCGACATTCCATATGAGCATGCGGAAATAAATAATGTCGTTTAGGAGCAATAGACTCGATACAGGATCAGAACTATCACCATCTATCTGAATATGAAGTTTATTGGTTCATTTGGGTTAGTTAAGTTGAAATTTTAATTATTTGGTTAAGAAAGAGTTATGATACCCAAACTCCTATCTTAAGAGTAGTTAGTGTTGAGATGTATATGTGTTGTGTTAGAGAAGTTCCACATTTGTTTAAGTTTTTGAGTGAAGGTGGGTCCAGCTAGATATGTTTTTTTTTTATCCAATTTGATATGTTGACAGATTAGGACTTGAGCTCTCTTTTGGCAATCTCCCCGCGTGAAGATATCAGACTTCTGCTGTGTGCTCCCAACAAATGGTATCAGAGCTTATGGTTGATTGGTGCTCCACCCCAATCTATTCCGGTGTTTGGTAAATATCTCAAGAAAGAAATCTCAAAATCGTCGCTTGTTTCGAGTGTAAATTGCTATCACAGTTAGTTTAGTGAGAAGAGACCATGGACAGTTGGTCTAGTAACGTGAGTCTGGCGAGAAAAGACCATGGATAATTGATTTGGTAACGCGACATAGAGACCATGGGTGATGCAATTTCAAGTTAGCAGTTTATGATGGTTGTTGTGCATAATTGCGGGTATATTGTAATGGGGAAAAGTGCCAAAAAAGTCCTAAACCTTTTGCATTAGTACCAATTTAGTCCTAAACCTTTTTTTGGTGCCAATTCAGTCCTAAACCTTTTGCATTTGTGCCAATTTAGTCCTAAACCTTTTTTTGATGCCAATTAAGTCCTAAACCTTTTAAATTGGTGCCAATTCAGTCCTAAACCTTTTGTTTTTGTGCCAATTTAGTCATTCCTGTCAATTTTGATCGGAATTTGCTGACGTGGACACTTGCCGGCTGGCGGCCAGTCACTGGCGCCGACGTGGCGCTGACGTGGATAAATTTAATAATATTTTATTATTTTTTTGAATTTTTATTTTTTTTCTTTTTTTTCAGTTTTTTTTTGCCCCTCCTCCTTCCTCTGGCCGGTCGCCGGACCGGCGACCGGCCAGAGGCCAGTGGCCGGCGAGCTTGACCTCGCCGGCCACCGCGTGGCGGCGGCCTCGCCGGCCACCGCGAGGGCGGCGGCCTCGCCGGCCCAGCGAGGGCGGCGGCCTCGCCCGGCGAGGGCTCGAGCCTCGCCATGGTCGGGCGAGGCTCGTGCCCTCGCCGAAGGCCGCGGCGAGGGCGAGCCTCGCCCGGCCAAGGCGAGGCTCGAGCCCTCACCGGAGGCCGCGGCCAGGGCGAGCCTTGCCATGGTCAGGCGAGGCCCGACCTCGCCGGATCTGGCGAGGTCGAGCCTCGCCCGACCAAGGCGAGGCTCGAGCCCTCGCCGGATGGCGAGGCCGCCGCCCTCGCCAGTGGCCGGCGAGGTCGAGCTCGTCGGCCAGAGGAAGGAGGGGGGGCAAAAAAAAACTGCAAAAAAAAGAAAAAAAAAGGAAAAAAAATAAAATTCAAAAAAATAATAAAATATTATTAAATTTAGCCACGTCAGCGCCACGTCGGCGCCGGTGACCGGCCGGCAAGCGTCCACGTCAGCAAATTCCGGTCAAAATTGACCGGAATGACTAAATTGGCACAAAAACAAAAGGTTTAGGACTGAATTGGCACCAATTTAAAAGGTTTAGGACTTAATTGGCACCAAAAAAAGGTTTAGGACTAAATTGGCACCAATGCAAAAGGTTTAGGACTGAATTGGCACCAAAAAAAGGTTTAGGACTAAATTGGCACTAATGCAAAAGGTTTAGGACTTTTTTGGCACTTTTCCCTATTGTAATGACTTGGAGATTAAACTTGAGATAAATTGATGCAAAAAGATATCTAAATTAAAGGGGAGCAAACCTAACACTGAGCTCATATGTGAGGGGGAGATTGTTGAGATACATGCATGAGTTGTTAGAAAAGTCCCACATCGAAGAATTGATGTGGTATTGAACAATTAATATATCCTAATTGGCCCATACTCATTAGCTTAAACTTTTGAGTGAATGTGGATCTAATTGGATATGTTGACGGGCCAAAACTTGGGCTTTCTCTTGGCGATCTCCCCGAGTGAAGGTATCAGGCTTTTGATGCGTGCTCCCAACAATTAGAGAACCAAATCTACAAGTTTCATCATTGCCATCTTAGCAAAAGATAATGATAATAACTACATTAGACAAAACTTAATTCCCAAGTAGGAATGGGCCAAACGTTTGACCGGTTTTGGACAAGGACTGCTTGAGGGCAAAAGCCACTGTTTGCACAATTGCACTCTTTTTTATCTTCCCCATGCTCATGCATGATGCATCAACGCATACTGGTTGGCCACTTGGCTCTATGTGGTGACGGACCAAACTAAATTACGAGGTAAAATTTCACAAATCCATCTTATTAAGATTATCTTTAGTGTGGACGTAAGGAGCTTAGATTTGACTTGAAGTTAAATTATCATTGATTTCTTTGAAACCTGCTTCCGTGATTTTATAGAAGGGAAAAGAGTAGATGACCGGCTCCGTCAATCTCACAAGAGTGACCGAGCCTTACCCACCACTCATTTTAGCTTGCAGCATTAAAACCCACTTGGGTGAGATGGGATTCAGCAAGCGAATCCCACTATCTTATTCTTTTTAAGAAATTGATTAGAGAAAAGAGGAAATGTAAGAAATCAAATTAAAATAAGATAGATCTTATAATCTCACAGCTTTTTTATAATCGCAGTTGGCCATCTACCATAATATAAGATTTGTGATCACTAAAGCATCGCTACCACTTCATTACAATGGTGTCATTAGGTTAGCTGGACTCAAAACCATACGTCGTGATCCTCTTAGAGGTGAACTACCGAGGAAAAGATGATAGATTACTAAGTCAAAGACCTTGTGCAGACTCTCCCAAGCCAAAATCAATATTAACATTACGGTTAATACTATGAAAAACCCTAAACTTGTACACTTGTTACAATTTTACCCCAAGCTAATTATTTATTCACCAAAAACCCCAAACTGATGCACATGTGATAAATTTACCCTCAGTTTGTTTTTGTTAAATTTTATTATCAAATTACTATGTTAAATGACACGCGGTAATTGACTAATGTATCGGTTTTATATTTTACCCTCCGTTTGTCACAGGTGTACCGGTTTGTGATTTTTTTGTTATATTAATCCAATTTAACGGAAACTAACTGAGGGTAAATTTATCACAAATGTATTAATTTGGGATTTTTAGTGGTCAAAATATTAGTTTTGGATAAATTTATCACAAGTGTACCAGTTTGGGGTTTTTTGTGGTATTAACCCTTAGGTTATTGTATTGCGAGATATTATTATATATATTTGCGAAGTCACAACCAAGGTGGACACAAGAGAGTCTTCTCTTTATTTCCTCTTATATTATGCTTTTACATAAATAGATGAAAACAGGTAGACATTCAGATATGTTAAAGACACGAAATCGCCAGCCAAAGGCGGGGAATGTATTTGAACCGAAGGACAATAAAACATGAAGTCTATTCATTGTACCGGCATTGTCGAAGGAATGAAGCTACGGATGGCTGTGTATCATAATGGGGTTGCATCCAGAAAGCACAAATAGACAAAGCGTGTTTCGTGTGCTCTCGGTCCTAACACTGAGGCAGATCAGGAGGAGGTGGAGGCAATGTCGACGACGGTGTCGGCCCGTTCTCGACGACGATGGCCGTCGCTAGTCCGAAAGACAAGTGGGCGTCCAGGTGGCAGTGCAATATCCATGCGCCTGCAAAATATACAAAAGAGAAATGAGATACATTAGTCTTTTTGTTTGGGGTTATAAACTAATCATCAATTTCCAATATGTTACATTTTAAATTCATCATCGTACTGGTCTAAAGGATTTGTTGCACTGTCATTATCCTTCAACTCGTTCCATCTAATTACCAAACTCATTCCTTCACCTAACTCCCTCCCCTGAGAAACATTCACTCTTACAAAAAACAAATCAAGTTCAAGCCACATGACATCAACGTGTGAACCACACCAAGGGATTGGTCAAGGACACAAACAATGGGATCATATGTTGCATGTGATTCAAGAATGCATATGGTTGACGAGTTAACTTAAAGATAATCATTTGATTGCCCGATGTTTCGTGGACTTAATCCCTCTTTTCTTGCTTAATTAATCACAAGAAATGGTTCTCTGTGGTCGCTACACTTGCAAGTGATCGTTGATCATACTTATATTATCTTCTTTTTTGGCTAGGAAATAATCATGCTTAGATTAAACCCTAAATAATTGCTCGATAACGAACTATATTGAACTTCTAAAAAAAAATGCACCAACTCTGACTTGTCTTTGTAAAAGGAAATTATGTCTAGTCTTTATTCTAAACTCTAGGCAATCATACTTCAAGAAACAATAAATCTCACTTTAGAATACGATGAATGATTGATTTTTTCTCCCCGTATGTTAGTTAGAATACAATAGAATGATTTTATATAGTATTTACTGTCATAACTCAAAATATGAAAGATAGAGAATAACATTACCTGGATTATTTGCTTGGAACCTGATGGCAGCCCAACCTCCCACGGGCACACCGATCGTGTTGCGTATCACTGGGTTGAAGAGATTGAACTTCTTCCGATCCTCGACTGGGTCGAAGTTCCCGAACCCTTGTCCCACCACGTGGAAGTTGTAGCCGTGCAAGTGCATAGGGTGATTCTCTGCGCCGATGATGGTTGTGTCCTGGAACACGATCTCGACCGTCGCGTTGTACTTCACTTGCTTCACCCTTGTGCTCTTGAGCGCGAATTCCAACGCTGTGTTGTTGCTGTTGGCGGGGTTCGTGTAATCGAATTTCAGCGGTGGCTGGTCGGGGAGATCGGTGGTGTAGATTCCTTTCACGTTGAAGAAGTGTGCTTGCAAGATGGACAGGCTCGTGGGGAATTGGAAGGACGCGTTATTTATGTTTGCGGAAAGCCGGAGGGTGGGGATATTGGGGATTGCCTTACATGTGGCTGTCGGCCCGCAGGGGGAGAGGCTCAATCCGATGGTCCAGAGCATTTGCTCGTCCAGCTTAGTCGGCACCGGCCTCCAATTCGGGCTCCCCACGAGGCTGGTCAGGGAGGAGGAGAACTTGTGGGCTGTCGGGGTGTCGTTGAGGGCCGGCAAGAGAGGCATGATTGGGCTCGTGTAGGGCAGCTCGTCGTAAATGAGGATCCCAGTTGTGGTGGTGTTATCGGGTGGCGGAGCGTTTTGGGCGCTAACGTACGGGCGGGCTGCCATGTAGTAGGCCCCCGGGGTCTGGTCCGTGATGAGGAGCATGTCGACCGTTTGGCCAGGGGCGAGGACGACGACGTCGGTGACGTAGGGGTCGGTGTATGAGGCATCGACTGCAACGACAGTGAACCTGTGATTGGCTATCTTGAAGAAAAGTTGGTTATTGAGTGCCGCGTTGATCATGCGAAGCATGTAGGTCTTTCCATGCACAACCTTTAGCTTGTAGGTATCTGCGCCGAAAATAAAAGTGCCCAAGTATCATCAATAACCCCCACTCAAAACTTCTCTCAAATTTGTTCCAGTTGAATAATTCATAAAAAAAAAAAAATCATCAAGGTAATATGAAGGAGAAAGATGCCGTATGTTGGTGGTTGCTTACGCTTTTTTGAGCAAGGATAGAGATCTCCAGGCCTTCCATTAATGGTGTATGCATTTGAATTGTTAGGCCCTGTGCCAAGCTCCTGTGCCTGGTTCTGAATATTGATCACATTCGCGTTCCACCACTCTCCTGCAATATGACGTAATTTATTTAATAGTTTGTCGAGTTTCTATTCAGAGAGAGTAATTACGGCATAATTGAGCCTAGCCAACTTAATTTGATCATCATGTTGACAAATCATAGGGTCATGAAATTTGCGTTCTATGATTAGTCTAGTCTGGTCAATTAAAAACTGATTTACGAGCCCAACACTCATGAATGAAGAAATGGTATTACTGGTTCTGTGGATGATCTATTCAATGATATAGGAAGATATATACGTTTTAAATCAGGTGAAGAATGATACCTAGAATGATAGGAAACTGTTCGTGGGGTGTGGGAAATGGGTAATGACCCGACTTGGGGAGGATGACGAGGGCGCCATAGATGGTGGCACGGAGCAACGAGAAATGAGCATGCCACCACAGCGTGCCTTCCTGTTTTGTGATAGTAAATTTATAGGTGTAATTATGTCCAGAACGTAGCGGACACTGCGTAATGTAACTTGGTCCATCTGCCCAGCCACTCAATAGTTGAAATACTCCATGCCTGCATGATCGAGCTGAGTGTCATCCTTAGCAACTTCAGGCTAGAAAATAGACAAGATAAAAAAACATTTCCCAAAGTAGGCACTTCGGAAGTTCATCAAGACAATTTTTTTTCCTTCCATTTTTCAAATTTTCATTTGTTTTATGCAAGTGTAGTTCACAAATTCGTGGGTGAGGTGAGATCTCATAATCGCATGCCATCATCAATTTCTTGTCAAAAAGCAATTCCTCATTCCATCATTCTTTATCTTGTTAACGATTAAAATAAAAACAGCTGGATGGTCATGAAAGAAAGCAACAGAAAAGAAAAACATAACGTTGGACTTTGTCAAAGTCAAACTTCCTATGCACATGTCAGTTTTAGTTCCATAGTTCAACGTAAATTACCAGTGAATAGTGACGTTGTATGGGGACATGTTGAAGACATGGACGACGAGGGTGTCTCCCTCCGTGACTCGAATGGTCGGACCAGGAAGAGCTCCGTTCACTGCAGTGATCACATGCTGCTGGCATAATTTTCTCACCGTCACGTTTTCCACCTGAAACCAAACACGGCATCAAGTTAGGTCTTGCATGTATAACAAAATCACGTTGTACATGAAAACCATTGATAGAACAAGAACGCAAAACGGGTCGACCCGTAAAACCCCGCATGGTTAAGTTCAAGTTGAATAGAAGCACTAAAAGGGAGTAAGCATATCACATTGAATGTGTGCTCCACGACTGCAGCTGAAGCCGTTGAAGACATAACTACGAGAGCAAAAGCCGATGAGAGCAGAAACACAACTCCTCGTCGCGCCATTGTTCAGCGCGAGCTTTCCGAAGGTCTTGACTATTGGAGTGCTTCGACGATGGACGAAACAGGGAGGAAGTGTTCGTATTTAAATCACAAGCCGTCGTTAGGTTTCATCTGGGGAACGAGAAGTGCACATCCATATTTTATCTCCATGAAACTTCGTTATGAGTGCGAAGCATCGGGGGTGAGGATGATAATAATGAAAATGCAGATCGTGGACTTATTCTTAACCTCTCGCATGTGTTCCCAATGGCAGTAGGACAAGCTTCGCTGTCTAGCAGTTAGAACATATTTGGATTAATACCACCAAAAAATCTCAAACTTGTACGCATGTAATAAATTTATCTCAAACTAATTTTTTGATCACCAAAAATTTCAAACCGGTACAACCGTGACAAGTTTACCCCAAACTATTTTTTTTACAATCAAAAACCCTGAACTGGTACATTTGTGACAAATTTATCTTCCATTAGTTTCCATTAAATTCGATTAATACCACGAAAAACTACAAACTAATTCACCTATGACAAATGGAGGGTAAACCCCAAATTGGTACACCCGTCAACTGCCACGTGTCATTCAACTCAGTAATTTGACGGTAAAATTTAACGGAAACCAACGGAGGGAAAATTTATCAGAGGTGTATCAGTTTGAGGTTTTTTGTGATCAAAAAATTAATTTAAGATAAATATATCACGGGTGTACCGGTTTAGAATTTTTCGTGGTATTAACCCAACTTATTTTACACATAATAACTTGCTTAGTGGAACATTTCCAATGCATGCTAAACTAGGAACAAGCTAAAGCGATGATGCAAGCAATGGGTCCAAAAAAAAGAGGTGGGGAAGAGAAGAAATGATAAGAGTACATTTTTGGAGTCAAGCCGCGAAACTAAAATCGCACAACGATTCACGTCGTTTATAGATCGATATAACCTACGTCCATGGAGGGAGATTTTCAAAATCCCGCTTACATAGAATAAATTCATAGACCAGTTTCTTATTTTAATATAATATCAAAGAAATCAGACCTAAAATACTCGTATTTCACATAGAATCCTTGCTATAGATCAAGTCAATATTCAAACTCGAAACATAGTTTGAATAGCTTTTAAGCTCTTTGCATCATTGATGTCATTCATTACGATATTAAATCACTTATAAAGCTTACTAAAGAACATCTTCTTGGCGGGGTGAAAACCGTGGGGAGTGAGTCAAATTTGGTTTGTTTTCCTATTCATATTAGAACTTCGATACAAATCATTCGTTAACACTTTTTACTTGACAATATTTCAATAGCTTCCTCGGAATTCCCCCGGAAATCCCAATACGCATGTTGCGTTAAACAAGATATACATCCATCTAAAAATGTTGGGACAAACTTAATAGAGCGTGTGAAAATTCGGTAGCGGCTTATTTGTTGGAAACTCCTATCCAAAAAAGAATACTTTAACACCCCTCTCATAGGGCTGCATACACAAAATAAACTAAGCAAAACCTGACTCGAATACTAAGTTCGAAGGTCAAAGCCAAAAACTTAAGTAATAATAGAAAGTAGACAACATGTATATCTTAAGAGCAAGTGGTTGAAGTTTTTTAATTTTCATTTCGACATATACAAAGCATCTTAACGGTGTGTATGTTTGGCTCGTTGAAAGTAGATAATCAATGAAAAACTTTTACAGTAAAGGAAACAGCAATACTTGAAATTGAGAAAAACAATTTCTCCACCAATATAGAAAAATTCATTTTCCCAAGCTCCTTTTCCATATGCACACTGTCACAGAATTTCAATTTATTCTCTCTCTAATGGTCTTCACTCCTCTTGGATACCTTCTTGTTGCAACCTTCCCAAAGATGAAACACTAAACGAAAGCTAATGAATTAATAAGTAGGCACGAACAGTTACTCATAAAAGAGATGTGACGTCACTTAGCTCAGACTTTCCCAAGCCCATACCAATCGCAACTTCAGAGTTTTAACTAAGTCATATTAACATGCAATTCAATTTATTTTGGAGCCACCACTAAACTATTATAGGTCGATTAGACACCCAAGTAAAATGTAAGAGAACATATTACTTCTACGAATTAGAAGGTTTCGTAGATATGGGGACTTAATTACACTTGATAAATCTAAAATCCTTTAAATACCTTTTCTCTTGATTTTAGAAATGTTTTGCAAGCAGTCTTGGTTAGTTTTAATTCAAAAGCACTAACATGCGATGCGTGATCATGCGAAGGCGCAAACAAAAATGTAACAATCAATAATTAAAGCAAGAAATACATTGTTAGGAAAAGGGTAAAGAACTTCGATGTGTTACGCAAAGCAAAAGCGAAGCTTTATTATCATCCAATGCACCAATTTTCTACATAATATTAACCAAAGACCAAGCAATGCACGGATGCCAATTTGTAAATGCAATGTTTATTAATTTTTTTGCTCTTATCTTGTTTAAGATAAACATGAATTAAATTAAATGCTAGGGCTATATGAATTCTAATCTAACATGCATTGATGAACTAACATGAAATCTAAGTGATAAGTATGCCAATAAATTGAATGCGATCTATATGCAATGACATGAAATAGAATTAATGACAGAGTAATCCTATCATGTAAACTATATGAGGTTATTTTTGTTTTTTTCATTTTATAAAAATAAAAGACCAAACCTTAGGACGCCTAGTATGACTTAATGACTTTTATTAAAAGATGACCTAACAATTCAATACTAATTATTTTTGGTATTTTCTTTTTATGATTTAAATAGGAAACTGCTTAAAATGACTTCAACCAATTATGCTTTTCCTAAAATACTACATAATTCCTAATGCATCTAAGAAATGAATTTCTAAATTAGGAGACATGCATAAATGCAATCTAAACTAAATGAAATGCAATCTTATTTGACATTTTCTATACGATGCATGTGCCTAATCTAATAACATATAAAATCTAACATCCTACATTATTGATTATATTTAATTTACATTATCACGCGTAAATAAGGAAACAAACTTAATTGAGGGTCCAATCTTTAGTCCCAAAGATCAAATCCCCAATTATCAAACATATATATCAAACGACTTGAACAAGAAAACTGTCCATTCAGTAACGCCCAAAAAATCAAATCAAATCAAATCGAGTTAGAATCAAATAATCTCAAATTAGGCAGTTAAATATTCAATCGAGCATGTAAATTAGGAAACTATCTTAATTGGAATTTTGATTCAAATGACTACTGGGTTTGGACTGCCAATTACAATTATTCTCCTTGTGGAGGAATTTGGATTGGGTGGAAACCCCACGAGGTAGACCTGGAAGTTATCTCCGTATCCGCTCAAGTTATCCACGGCCATGTCCGTATTTTGGCTCTCAATAAGACTTGTTTCTTCTCGGTTGTGTATGGGGAGCATACCTTTATTGCTAGGCGTTCTCTTTGGGCTGACCTTATTAGGTCCAGCGATCTTTTTGAGGCTGAACCTTGGTCGGTTGCAGGCGATTTCAATGCCATCCGATTCAATTCGGATAGGTTGGGTAGTTCTAATACATGGATACTGGCGTTTGATGAACATGGCCATTGTCTAGATCAAGCTGGCCTGGATGACCTAAGATACATTGGCCATCGGTTTTCTTGGGCAACATCTTCAGGTGTCTCGCGCAAACAAAGAAAAATTGATAGAGCATTGGTTAATGATCAATGGCTCAGCTCGTTCTCATTCTCGGAGGCCAACTTTCTAGCCCCAGGAGTCTCTGACCACTCTCCCATAATTGTTAGAATTGCTCCTGCCACCTCAGCTAGGAAGCCATTCAAATTTTTCAACTATTGGATGACTCATCCTTCGTTTCCTACGATTGTATCTCAGGTTTGGGATTCTCATATTGGTGGTACCCCCATGTATGTCCTCTGCCAAAAACTTAAATTGCTCAAAGGGCGGCTCAGGCAGCTCAATAGTGATTCTTTTTCTGATATCTCAGCGCGTACATCGCAAGCCAGGGCTGATCTTATGTCTACTCAAGACGCCCTAGCTCAGGACCCTTTCAACTCGGACTTGGCTATCCTAGAAAAGGATCATCTTCAGGTATTCTCGGATCTTAGACTCCAGGAGGAAAGTTTCTTTAAACAGAAATCAAGGAATAAATGGTTGAAAGAGGGGGACATGAACTCCAAATATTTCCACCATTTCGTGAACAAGAGACAGCTTCATAATCGGATCCTTTCGGTGTCGGATGAAGATGGTGCTGTTCTCTCTGACCCAATAATGGTTCATAGCCATATCATCTCATTCTTTGAGACTCTACTTAAGGCGAACTCTCCTACCGTGCGGCCTACGTGTGCAGAGATCCGGTCTGTGGTGGATCGAGCCCCTAGTGCTAATCAAATTCTCCTTCTCTCTAGAGAAGTAACTGACATTGAAATTCGGAATGCATTTTTCTCCCTGGCAAAAGGTAAGGCCCCTGGTCCTGATGGTTTTAATGTTGATTTCTTTACATCTTCATGGGAAACTGTCGGGCCTTCGGTTGTGTTGGCTATAAAGGATTTCTTTCGGTCAGGATCGTTGCTAAAGGAGGTCAATACAACGATTCTCACTCTTGTGCCGAAGATCCCCAATGCCTTGTCTATGAATGATTTTAGGCCTATTGCATGTTGCAACACTATCTATAAATGTATTACCAAGATTTTGGCTAATAGGCTAGCCTCTGTTCTGCCGTCCATTATTAGTAATTCCCAAAATGCTTTTGTCAAGGGACGGAGGATTGGAGATAATATTCTTCTTGCTCAGGAGCTCTTTGCGGGGTTTCATCATGAGCCTTATCGGCCAAAGTGTGCAATTAAGGTTGACTTTCAAAAGGCCTATGACACAGTTGATTGGGCTTTCTTGGAAACGGTTTTGCAAACCTTTGGATTCCCTCAGTTGTTTGTTAAACTCATCATGGAGTGTGTGACCTCCCCGAAATTCTCCATTGCCTTAAATGGGGAGTTACATGGATTCTTTGCAAGTGATAGAGGAATACGCCAAGTGGATCCTATGTCTCCCTACCTTTTTACACTAGTGATGGAAGTACTCTCTGGGATTCTCAACACTCAGGCGCAGTGTCCGGGTTTCAAATACTTCTGGAGGTGTAAGCCCGTGGGTTTAACCCATTTGTTCTTTGCTGATGATGTCCTTTTATTTGTTGAGGGGAATATAAACTCTACTACCTTGTTGAAGGAAGGACTGGACCTCTTCTCTAAGTGGTCTGGTTTGAAGCCTAATGTCAACAAAAGTGAGATATTTTTCTCTGGTGGGTCGCCGGATATACGTGGACAGATCCGAAATGTGTTTGGCTTCAATGAAGGTATGCTCCCTTTTAGATACCTTGGGGTTCCTATTATCTCGACTAGGTTGAGTAAGGCGGACTGTAGTTCATTAGTGAATTCCATTACTGTACGAGATCGTTCTTGGTCCCAAAGATTTCTATCATTTGCTGGCCGACTACAACTCATTAAGTCAGTGCTTCATGCTATTCAAGTATTCTGGGCAAGTGTATTCACACTACCATTGTCTATTCTGTCTAGTATTGAATTGATCCTTAGACAGTTCCTCTGGAAGGGTCCGGACCTTGGCGTTGGTGGGGCTAGAGTCCCCTGGTGTGATGTCTGCCTCCCTAAAGAGGAAGGTGGCTTGGGTATTCGTAGACTACTTGATTGTAATCATTCAGCAATACTCAAACATATGTGGACTCTTTTCACAGATAAAGAATCCCTATGGTGCAAGTGGATACACTCCACCTTTTTGAAGAATAAGAATTTCTGGATAGTGCCTAAGCCGACTTTTTGTTCTTGGGCTTGGAAGAAAATCCTCGACATCCGCCGGGATTTTCAAATGTTCTTTAAATGGCAAATTGGTGATGGTGCAACCACATCATTCTGGTTTGATTCTTGGCATCCCAAAGGCCCTCTTTCGGATTTATTCTCTAATAGGGACATTTATTGCTCTGGTATCCCAAGAGAGGCCTCTGTTCGGGAGTTTTGTTCCGGGTCTTGGCATAACTCGAATATGCTTCAAACCCTCCATTCCTGGCCGAATGCTATCCCTGATTTGGATATACAGAGACCTGATCGCTTAGTATGGAAGGGCCACTCGACGGGAATCTTCTCTGTGGCCTCGGCATGGGAGCAAATCAGAATTTGCAAACCGATCGTCCCTTGGAGCTCCTTCGTTTGGGATCAGAGCATTGCGCCGAGGTATGGCTTCTTGTTGTGGCTCATATCACTGAATAGGCTCCCAACACGGGTTTTTTTGCTTAATTATCGCAGAATATCGGAAGGTGTTTGTGCCTTTTGTAAATGTAGACCCGATTCTGTTGATCATCTGTTCTTTGGGTGTCCTGTCACGGGTACCCTTGCTCTATTCTGGGCAGATAAATGTAATCTATCATGGAGAAATCAGTCGTGGCAAGATACTCTTCATTGGGCCATCCGGTACATAAGCGGCCACAGCTTCCACCAGCGTATTGCTCGCTTCTCATTTGCAGCATTATGCCACATTATATGGACGACTCGGAACAATATCCTCTTCAGGAATCAACCCCTCTTTGTGCCGGCCATACGGCAACACCTTGTAAAGCTCATAAGGGATAGAGGTCTGTCCTTCAAACCTGTTGAAGATAATCCTCGTAACAGAAGGATCCAAGTCAATTGGGGCATCTCGCCTACCATTTTTGATTAATCCCCTTGGGTTGTTGTTGTAGTTGTGTTGGCTATCTTCGGCCATGTTGTAATGTGCGCTTGATGTTTTCGAGCTCTCTTACCGTTACACCTTTGCACCTGTTGGGGCACCTTAGGTGTCGTTTCAGATACGAGGTTTTTGTGTTTCGGTCACATCATATGTAGGTTACGCTTTGAAAAGTCAATATACATCTTACCTTACAAAAAAAAAAAAACAACGAGGGGCGTTCACAGCGATCGGCAAGGTAGCGTGACCTACGGGAACAGCGATCACAAGGGTTGCAAAGACAGAAAAGGGACTGTCTGCGATGATGGCTCGCTGAAAACCTGTAGAAAACTCGGAAAAAGAACGTTGTTGTCTATTGAAGACACTGCAGGGCAGTAGCAATGCTTAGCATCGTTGGAATGCTTGCCGGCGGCTAGAGGTATTGTGGAGATAGCAAGACACTGTAGAAGTGGTGTCGGGAAAGGATTGGCAAAGCTGTAGCTTCGCTAGATGACGTATGGAGGGGTACTATCACTATGGTAATGATGGAATGACGCATGCGATGCTACAACTTGCTGGCATTGATGCAAGAACACCGGAATAGGCTAGGCAACAGCAGTTGGGCTTGAATAGTGTCATGCAAAGCGAGAAGGAGGAGCTAGTGCAGGCAGTGCTGACGCGAGTACGACGGCAATGGGCTCCGATGAAGTGCAACAACCATGAGAAAAGAAACAACCTATCTATATGTCTCTTGTTGGGGCTAACAATACAAACTAGAGGGGGTAAATAGGTTAATAAGAACTAAGAAGAACTTTTACGGAATATAACAAGTTAAAATTCACCAGTAGCAGAAACAGATTAACGTAATCAGATGTGCTACCGATGAATAGATACTGATAATAACGAACAGGTAATGCTAACAATGAGAGAATGAAGATAGAACACTAAAATTTATAGTGGTTCGGCTTTATCCCTAAGCCTACATCCACTCTTCACACTACTAGCCGCAACAAGCCTACATCCACTTTTCACACTACATCCCTAAGATAGAATTCACTAGTAATGTTCGAGAGAAGTTACAATCCACTATTAGGACTCACATACTGCTATCACCATTGTACATTTTCTCTTATCACTAATTACAAGCAGCAGCACTATACAGATATTGACATCAAGAATACACGACAAATACCAACAAAAACAAAACAAATAACAACTCTCAAAGAAATAGACTAGATTGTCCGTTTCCACCCAACCTCACTACTTCTCTTGGACTAAATATATACCCATCCAATCTAAGATGACCGTTTACAACTCAACTACATGAAGTAGCCAATGAAATATCATCATCGGCAGCAGAACATCTCTCTGTCACTCCCCAACCACAGAACGACTCTCTCTGACAGTGGCAGTTTTCTCAAACCAATCAGACTGCTCTTGTTAGAATCTGTCTTCTGCTTGATATTGTCAAAACTACTTCTAATCAACTCCAATACTCCTTATGCGAATTCCAAGCCTTTGTAATGGCTATATTCATTGTTATCAACCTTCTAATCATTTGAGCAAGTGACCATTATCTTCTAAGACTCGATATCAACACGATCCTTTACGCATAATCATGATTGGAGATTATCATCGGTCTATTGGTGTTGTCCACGATCAAATCGTATGGAATGACTTACGATCAATCATTCAATGATCCTTTTGGCTTAGTCAGCATACAAAGTCTTCCAAGGACATTCGCATCCCCACTGGATCCGCATCTTTACTGATTAACCATATCATTAGCCAAAGACCTCCAAGGACATCAGCATTCCCGCTAATTCCTCATCTTCATTAAACTCACCAAGATCATTGATATTGTCACAATCTTCCCACCTCATTTATAAAGAACTTCTCCAGCCAACAATCTATTATCCCGATAACATATTGATAATTGTTAGTCTACCAAGTTGTTCACCTTCATGGTCTTTTCAAGCTTTACTGAACTTCCCCTTCCTAAATTTGTTCACAAGTACGGTCCTTCCAAGCTTCAACGAACATCACAGTTTTAGGCTTGTTCACCATCACTGAGGTCCATCCAACTGTTCACGTTATCTTGTTCTTTCCAAGCCATCACGAACATCCATGTTCTTGTCACTCTCGATGAAAGTCCTTCCAGGTTATTCACTTTTTTAGAAATCCTTCCAGCCTATAGATATCTCGATGCTCAATACATTGTTCACCTCATATATTAGTAGTGATCCTTCCATATCGGCAAAGCATTCCCAATTGTGACAAAGCACTCAACATATCAAGATCACACTTGATAGGATACCATATGCATTGTAACTTGTGTATATATCACTTGGTACTAACTCAACCAATACATACATTGGTAGCCTTTAATTGTCTTTATCATCATCAAAACAACATAGGGGATTTTCCCAATATCTCTCTCTTCTAAATGTGCATTGTGAACCTTTTTTCTTTTGTGTGTCCAACCTCCTCTAATCTTAAGAGAAAAAGTGTTTATATAGGCAAAAGCACTCTTGCAAGAATAACAAATATCTTAGTTTCCTAATTTGGATTAAGAGAATATGCGATGTGTCCAAAATAAGAAATCAAAGCACTTTTCCTTCATTATTTCCCATGACCATAATTTTTAAAGATATAAACTTTATTGCTTCAAAATTAAATTAGATGATGCAATCTTTCCTAATTCGGCACCCTTCATGTGCACCTCACACGTCAAATTTCGATTACCATAGGTCTTTAATGGGCTTGGCCGAATTTTATACTTCAGCAGGCGTAATCCAAATAATTCTAATTACGCTCAGAGCCTCCTTGCTTAAGTCCATCGGTGCCAAACCAATTATAATGCAATTTATATGGGCTTATTAAATTAAAATGTTACACTAAGCAAATGCAAATTACTAATACTTTTGTTCAGGGGTCGAGGTCAGCTTCTAATTTTCTATGCAGTAAATGACTAAATGAGTCACCAAAATAATTAGGTGTCAACACTTTTGTTTGGATGCTTAGTGTAGTATCACTCTATGATTATTTTTTTGGAATGAAGAACCATTTCTCACGTGAAGATTCAGGAGCACCGAGAGATTAAACTTTTTAATTGTTCTCATTTTCTATTTTTCTTTTTTGGCATCCATATTTTGGGTTTCTTTATTTTTATAATAAAAATAAAATTCATAGTTCATATATTTGTAATATCCTAGACAGGTATTTTGATATCATCTTAGTATCATATATGAGGAACAAAATCTAATAATCACGATTAATTATTTTTAAAAGTAAGACCATTGTACGCCACCAAACAACACTGAAAACTATTTCCCTTGCAAAAAAATTTTCATGAAAAATATTTTCCTTCGTCCAAAATTTTTGTGTGAAACAAACATGTCCTAAGTCGGAAGAACTTTGGCAAAATGATTTTTTTTGAGTGACCAGGGAACAAAGAAAGTTTGCGACAGAAAATTGATTTCATGATACTTGAAAATTTTAAAAGCCAATTATCAAATTTAACTCCGGTATTATCCAGAAGCGAATCTTCATGAAGCATCATTCAAAATTTGGCCATGGCATGGACATGTTTAGCACTTTTGACTTTTTAAAACTCGAGTCTTTTCCTGGTAGAGGAAAACATAGAGCGAAACACGATGGAGATAAGAAAGAAATTTGACGTGGATCTAACTCTCAATTGGGTGAAAATTTTAATCTAGAATTTAAATAATAAATTTTCTTTTGTTTCAGAATTCTAGGCAACACATTTTTAGTTTCATAAGAGATTGTTTTGTCCTAAATTTGTTTTTCACGCTTGATTTTCGAATATCTAAAGGAGCTGTTTATTAATTGTGTTCAAAGACACTTTCAAGATTAATTCTCAGAATACATATAGAAAGGCTTCACCTAAAATTGCGCTTGCGATCCATATCCTGCGTGCGTGTATGGGAATCTATCTGGTCACACGTTGTCAATCGTTTCTAATGTGTCATGCATGGAATAATCAACATCATATAATTTTGTGGTGTAGCACATTCATCGTGAGCAAAATTAGCTAATTTGTGATAAACCTTATCTTATTACTAATAAACCTTATTTATGGGGTGGAAAATGATACTATAAGTGTTATAATTTTCGTACGGCGCTCACTCTAGTGCCAAAACTTTTTGCCGGATACTTAAAATGCCAAATCAAAGAAAAAATGACCACTTAAATTAGGGGTGAGCATAGTTCCAGGTTCTACCCTGAAACTTGAGAACCTAACTTGTGAGAATCTGTAGGTTTCAGGTTCCAAGGTATGTAGGGTAGGTTCTAGGTTCCAAAAATTGAGGAACCTATTTCGACCGGTAGATTTCAGGTTCTAGGTAGATAGACCTTAAAACCTGGAACCTGAAACCTAAATAAGTTTTTTTGTGTTTTTTCTTGGTATATGTTTTCACGTGATCCTGTGGTATTTCATGGCGTTAAATGATAAGTGTATAATCTGAAACCACTAGTATAAGCTTTCATTTTATAACTTGTTAATGTTTTATATTCATCGTGTGTCTAAATATAAGTGGTGGTCAGTGGATTAAAGCAGCAAGTGGTGCAACCTGGGTAGACCCTGGAACCAACTCGGAAACTGTGATAAGGTAGGTTCCAAATTCCAAAAAATTAGGAATATATTCTCATGGGTAGGATCCAGGTAGAACATGTATGGAACATGGAACCACTCATCCATAGTATCAATTAACGCAATGACTTCTCATTTTAATTGTATTATTTGAACTGTAATGTCATGAAAACTAGTCTTTTGTATTTTCTTTGGTGAATGATAAGTTTGTTCGGTATTGTTGCATTCATTTTCATTTTGTTTAACTAAAAATGAAATAAAAAAAATAGAACCTGTTAAATCCTGGAACCTACACTAGAACCTATAACAAGGTAGGTTCTAGGTTCCAAGTTAAAAATAAGGAACATGTACCCGAGGGTAGGTTCAAGATTCCAGGTGGAACCTGTAAGGAACCTAGAACTGCTCACCCCTAACTTAAATGCCTCCAGCGATGGATTTCAGCCATTCGTGGCACGTTACTTTCTTTAAGAAATTTTAATGTCTATGTGGCTTTCTTATATAAAAAAAGAAAAAGGAAGTCCAATGTGGACAATGACGTGGCCTTAAACTCATTTTCTCTCTTATTCTCTCTTCTCTCTCTAATCCCATAGTAGAGATTGCTTGGCTTGAAGCTCAAGCTCCCAGGAAGTCAGGATTCATCTTCAATGGTGACCAACCCATTCCAAATCGCCAAAATCGATTTCTACAGCTGCAACTCCACCTTTTAAAGCAAGCGTAACCCATTCCCCTCCCCCTTAACCCCACACTTGACATCATCACCTTCATCTCTTCCTAGGTTGAAACATTTAAGAGGGAAATATGTCATTGCTTTCCTAATATATTTCACGAAATTAGGTACCCAAATAAAAAAATAATAGAGCAGTTGACTACATATCATCTTTTTGACTTCTTCCGAGTCCTTTGTTGGGGCCTTCGTGACTTCATTGGTGATGAAAGCATAAGAGGTCGGCTCCTAATCCTCTCTTTATTGTTGCTCACCGAGTCTCTACCATACATCTAGCCCTAACCGATCGAGTCACTAGGCATTGATATGTAATTGTGAACTCCCCATATATTCGCATTGCATGCTCTCCTATCATTTTCCTCCTGAATTTGTAATATTCAGCTAATTAATGTCATTCTCTGGCCAAGATTAGAATGATTTGCCTGTTGAGTGCACCTAATGTTATATTAGATAAGAAAAATATGTGTATCTCTTGATTTTATTGTCATGACTTTCTAGGGTTTCTTCCCCCGACAATGGGGCGTCCATGGCTTTTTCTGGCAAATGATGAATCTCCAGTGAATCCTTCAGTCACGTTTGGACTCGCAATTACCACGACAAGTAGGTTTGTAGTTTATGTGGTGTCCTCGGGAAAGTGCTTCATCGTGATCCTTTGAACTCAAAGCCTTGAGCGAGAAGGGCGGATAGGCACATCTATTGAACATAATCCTTCGGCGTTTTTTGTAACTGACATTCTATATGAGCATGTACTAATAAACAATGTGGTTTAGAACTTTAGAAGCATTAGACTCGGTCCAGGGTCAAAACTATCACCATCTGTCTGAATATGAAGTTGATTTGGTTCATTTGGGTTAGTTAAGTTAAAATTTTAATAAACTGAACTCCTATCTTAGGAGTAGTTAGAACCAAATCTACAAGTATCATCATTGCCATCTTAGCAAAAAATAATGATAATGACTACATAGGACAAAACTCAATTCCTAAGTAGGAATGGGCCAAACGTTTGACCGGTTTTGGACAAGGACTGCTTGAGAGCAAAAGCCTCTGTTTGCACAATTGCACTCGTTAGCACGTATTGGTTGGCTGTGATGGACCAAACTAAATTAAGAGGTAAAATCTCACCAATCTCTCTAATTAAATTATCTTAGTGTGGACATAAGTAGCGCAGATTTGACTTGAAGTTGCATTTTTTTTTCTGAAACTAGTAATAACGTCATACAAGAACCAAATGTAAAACGAAGAATTTATTCAACAAACCCGGTACATATGCAAAAATTGTTAGAATGTTTAAATAATAAGTCACGCCTTCATCTAATAGCTTAAACTTCTGACAGTTGGCAATGGTCCCACAAAATTTCACAAATGGTATCAAAGCATAATCCCTCCAGTAGGTGGGTGATTCAGGGAAAGTCTATGGCCTGCCTAGTCCTATGAGGGCGGAGAGTGAATCGACGGAGCAAAAGAGGCTCTGACAAAGTGCGGCTCTCAACTTGCTTCTAGAACAACAATGGAGGCACAGGGAGGAATCGAATTGCTTACTGAATAGGGATAACGTTCCTGGATCAATTGACGAACCTCGAAAGGAGGTAAGTTATCACGTTTCCAACAAGGGGAAAACCCTCTATTAGCCTCCTAAGATCAAGAGAAGTCTAGTAGATGAAAGAATATACTGCCAAGGGAGTGCAGTTAGCTCGGATGCCACACTTGTCAGGAAGCACAACTGACCAGAGATGCATGAACAGCTTTGATCAGGGGAAGCTACTAGTGGAGTAGAGTGGTTTGTTCTGTTGGGTGAGCATTGCCATTCAATGTATGACCCGGAGTGGCGCATTAATGGTTGAAGAATGCAGGGAAGCGATAGAATAACCCGCAACAATGGCGTTGCAGAATTGAGTGAAAGAGAATGTCATGGACCGTAATTTTCCTGTATTCTCATACCCTTGTGAGTGGAGCTTGATGATATCGGGGTGAAGAGTGAGTGATATGGAGGGGATGATACAATTGGTTTGTGGGAATAACGTCAATGTGGTTTGTGCTAGGAGTTTTAGGTTATAATGAATATACCCTTAGGAGTTTTGAAGGCAGGGTTGGCCTCCCGTGCACAAACTAATCGGGAGCTGATGCCGCTCTCCTAATGAGACCATGACAAGACCGAAACCAATTGTTGTGCACAAAGTGTTATGGGTGTCTCGTACCCGAGCTAAGTTGGGCGTGGTACGATCCGATACAAGAATGTTATTCGCCGTATTGTTATTAGGAACAACTATAGAATGAAGGCTGACCTAAGGTCTTCTCGACTCACTAGGTGCCGCACGGGCTATTTTGCGGCCAAAGAACTGCCGGCTCGTGACAAATGTTATCAAAGCTGAATGTCCTAAGTTTAAATCTTTCTAGTCTCCATTTGTCTTCCCAATTAAATATGTCCATGCTTAGTACTAGGTAAAAAAGACCGGACTAAGCATGAGAGGGAGTGTTAGAATGTTTAATTAATAAATCACGCATTCATCTAACAGCTTAAACTTTTAAAACAATCGGCAGTGATCCCACAAATTCTCACAAAAATAAATTTAAATAGCCAAATATGATGGGATCGACGCGGGACCCATATGGGACTCGTCGGATTTAACGGTCGAAATTCAATTTAGTACATATATTACACCGACGTAACAATTTTCCTTTTTTATAAAATGGTGAAACCAATCTAGAAAGAAATCGTCCCATGTGATGCGACGTGTTGTGATTAGGAGCTGTTCACGTCGGGCATTCGGTACGTATAATGCCTCCACGAGAGACCAGAACTTGCTAGTCCAATTTCCAGCAATTCGGCTAATAAGGAACGATCACATTTTCTGCAGTCCGATTTGTAAGGATTTACCAAACAAAAGAATAATCACGTTTCTGATTTCAAGCAAAACGGATTTTAAAAACTATTCTTTCCATGTTACCAATCTTTGGATTCCAAAACTTGACAAAATATGCAATCCCTTGAAACTACTTATAAACTACATTTGAGGCTTGAAGATAAAAGTGATTTCAAGTTTGACAAAGTCCAAACAAGTTGGATTGCAACCAAACTTGCTGAAATCTATGAGGAGATTCGGTGGTTATGTTATGCAAATTCCTGTAACAGTCTCCGCGGTGGAATGAGATGTATTTGGCAAACACCTGATGATTGGGAAAAGTGCCAAAAAAGTCCTAAACCTTTTGTATTAGTGCCAATTTAGTCCTAAACCTTTTTTTTGTGCCAATTCAGTCCTAAACCTTTTGCATTTGTGCCAATTTAGTCCTAAACCTTTTTTTGGTGCCAATTCAGTCCTAAACCTTTTAAATTGGTGCCAATTCAGTCCTAAACCTTTTGTTTTTGTGTCAATTTAGTCCTTCCGGCCAATTTTGATCGAAATTTGCCGACGTGGACACCTGTCGGCCGGTCACCGGCGCTGACGTGGTGCCGACGTGGACAACTTTAATATTTTTTTGAATTTTTATTTTTTTTCCTTTTTTTTCTTTTTTTTCCACTTTTTTTTTTGGTCTCTCCCTCCTCCCTCTGGCCGGTCGCCGGATCTAGCGAGGTCGAGCCTCGCCCAGCGACCTCGCCAGATCCGGCGAGGTCGGGCCTCGCCCGACCATGGCGAGGCTCGCCCTCGCCGCGGCCTCCGGCGAGGGCTCGAGCCTCGCCCGACCATGGCGAGGCTCGCCCTCGCCGCGGCCTCCGGCGAGGGCAAGCCTCGCCATGGTTGGGCGAGGCCCGCCCTCGCCGGGGGCCGGCGAGGTCGAGCTCGCCGGCCTCTGGCCAGTCGCCGGACCGGCGACCGGTCAAAGGGAGGAGGGAGAAACCAAAAAAAAAAGTGGAAAAAAAAAGAAAAAACAAGGAAAAAAATAAAAATTCAAAAAAATATTAAAATAATATTAAAGTTGTCCACGTCAGCGCCGGTGACCGGCCGCCGGCCGGCAGGCGTCCACGTCGGCAAATTCCGATCAAAATTGACCGGAAGGACTAAATTGGCACAAAAACAAAAGGTTTAGGACTGAATTGGCACCAATTTAAAAGGTTTAGGACTGAATTGGCACCAAAAAAAGGTTTAGGACTAAATTGGCACTAATGCAAAAGGTTTAGAACTAAATTGGCACCAAAAAAAGATTTAAGACTAAATTGGCACTAATGCAAAAGGTTTAGGACTTTTTTAGCACTTTTCCCCTTGATGATTGCAACGCCTCCAAAGTTATAGCAGCTTATACTAGCATTTAGGAAACTGTCTTGCCCACTTTCGAGGTGCTGCAGTTTTAAATCATGTATTACCAAACATAAAAGTCATAGCACTTCTAGCACCACTATATTTTAGCTACAGTTATACCAATGCAGTACCATAACTTGATCCTCACTGGACCTATTCACAACAGTAAGACCTTATTTTAGGCAATGGCGGTTTGGAATACGCTACCATATACGATCAAGTCAGAAAAAGGGTGACCAAGGAGACATTATCTCAACAACATAAGGATATTCTGCTCCACAGAAAGCTTCAAATATAAATGGCAACCGGGATATGAAGACAGGCAATCATAACGCCTCAATCTCATTCAGCAGCAGAAAAGGGTGATTTTCCGAGTGGGGTTCTGCAAAATTAAGGGCTCCCTAGACTATAAACAGCCTGACAATTGAACCATGATCCACAAACGAGTTACCAATTGGAAGAAGATAGTTTAGATTATAGTCATTGTCTACAAAGTGATAGCATAGCACAGAGCTTATAACTTCAGCACCGTATAGGCACCCTCATAATCTAAAGGGCATCCACTGGTTGCACCATGGACACAAATCCTGCTTTCCCTGGCTGCCTGTTTCAAGAATATACTTGTAAATACCCTGTCAAACCAGAAATGAAATCAGAGAGGACACCCACATCCAGGGAAATGCAAATGAGGATCACAGACTAGTTATTCACGAGCAATGTGAAAATACCCAAATTCAACCATCCAAGAGTCCCCAACTCATAATTTGATGAAAGAATTAACCAACGGCACAAGAAAACTCAAAGGCTGTGTTTGACGATGCAATGAAAATACATAAAATAAATGAAGGAAGAAGTATACTCTCTTTCTCTGTCCGGATAATTATAGTAGAAGGGAACATAATTGGATTACAGTAGAGAAGGTTGCTATGGATAACATATCTAATTAGCATCCTAATTCCAATGAATTCTCAGACTAGGCCATGCAAGACAAATTCCAATCAGTTCAAGAACTATACTTGCTATGGTCACGGTACATTTATCCACTAGTGGTTTCTTAGTGACGTTCATCAGAGGAAGAGTGGGCGAAGCTCCCACTTAGAACCTTTGAAAATGGAGGTAAAAGTACTGAAAATGTGCACGAATCACTGCCCGCGTACATGGAAAATTTGGTCATTCTTTTCATGTACAGCAATGAAATGGGGTCATGGCAGGTATGATGAGCAAGAGTGGGCTAGCCAAACTGTGGAAGTCCCATTCTGTGAGAGAGAGTTAGTCTATATGTTCATATAGTGGCAACTTTGCAAATAGAGGAACAGAAAGCTTTTGAAGACAAAAAGTCTCTGTCTTCTATCTATATATTTAGAGACATATATAATTGAAAACTAAATACTTTTGAAATACCTGAAAGATGATTAACGATGCAAATCTTTGATAGTCGTAGCAAAATCTCTCTGGTAGATGAACTCTTTGGGTTTTGAGCTTATTTTCTATGTATCCCACCCCTCTATTAAGCAAGACACTCCCGTATTCCTCTCGCATTCAGAAACTTCATTTCATACAAGAATGAACCACCTATGGGCACTGAAAATTATGCTAAAGAATAATAAAAGATATATCTCTTTACCGGCTAAAAAAAGCTGCAATTTAAGAAGCAAAAGCACCTATCAGAGCAAAACTAATGATTAGCATCAGGAGCTTTAGCATTAGCATTAAAACTGTCAAAGCCTCTGCTAGTTGGTCCTGCTGGATTTGTTTGATAGGTAGGAGGTGCAACCATTGAGGGGGCGCTACCAGAAGAGGTTAGGTTGGTGCACTTCCAGGAACTGTAGGAGGGACATTCAATGTAAGAGGCCTTGGCATGCCATTCATCTGAGGCATAGAGGGAGCACCAGGGGGTGGCGCCATTGGTGGCATCCCTGGAGGAGGAATGTAGCCTGCCAAAGAAATTACAACCAATAAAATTAGGCCCATGTTTCTCCTCTGACAGCCATCTTAAAATAGAAAGTAATATCTGTGGAAATAAAAGACATCAGTAGAAGGCAGCAGGCTCTCTCAATTAATAGATGATACAAGCTTACCAGAAGTATATCAAACTAACCATGAGAACATACATGGAACATACTGCTTGCTCATCAAAAAATTTACCACATCCAAAAGAAAAAGTAAAAGCATTATTAATATGATGCGATGTTTTTGAATGGAAGGGAAAGGAACAGGAGAAAAGTAAACCATAACTAAAACTCATGAAAAAAAAACACAGCACGTTATAAAATACGTGAAGTTTGTGCCTAGCATAAGAACTAATTAAGTATGATACAATGTCTATTCCCACCAAATAATGACTATGATTTGACAATTGTCACCATTAGAAACAATTCAGAGTGAATTAACTTATATTTGTAATTGTCCTTGCCTTTCAGAAGTAACCCTTTACATGTTGAGTTAAAGAAATAACAAAAGAAAAAACACAAGAAGTCAGCATCATCTATCCATCTGTGCTCATACATAGTATGCAGCATTTATCCTACTACGTTTCCTACACTCCATCTTACCCATGTTAACACGAACACTTCCACAAGGACATTTACTCAGCTCATAGCAACATCCACACCGCCAATGTCCAATCTAACTAACTTTAAAAGAGCTTTACTCTATTTATTTTTCCATATGTGAGCATAAAATACTGAAAAATTGACAGTTAAACAAAAGAACAAAAGAAAAATTTCAGTCTCCAAGATGGTATATGTTTCATTTGGAAGATCTTGCAAGACAATAAGGCAAACAATACTAACAATTTCGTGAAACGCTGTGTCATCCAAAATGGATGATGCTAACCGTTTCAACATTATCTGCCAATCTATGTTCAGACAAAGTGTCTGTAGAAGATAGGCCTTCTTATACCATCCACAAAATGAGATAATGAACATAGACACTAAGTGGATAGGCATTCTTTCAATAAGGTTGGGAATGGCTGTAAAGGTTTGATATGGAGAAAGACAGTTTGTTAAGGAGTGTATAGTTTCATAATTGGTTTAGGAAGATGTATAGTGAATAACAATGTCTAATCGAGGAGCACACAAGATTTGGCTTTCAAAGCAAATAAAGCATGTGTCACGGGAGTAGGCAATTGTAGGAAAACTGTGTCACGGGATGACAGATGCCTTAAACGATATATTTTCCGATTGGTTTGCATTAACAAGGACCATGACAGTTCATGCGGGTGATCATTGACACAGAAAAAAATAGACAATTGGGTGGAAGGTGTAATTTTTACATAGGACTCAAGATAAGGAGCTCAACGCTTTCTCTTAACTTTTTTGAGTGCTATTTTAGATGGCGCCAGGTGGGGGAGAGGACAACAGTCTATGATTGAAACTTTTGTGCATGTAGAAATTTATCTATTAAATCCTACTGCTCTAATCTCTTTTTTAGTCAACTGCAAGTGCAACGAAACACGGTTTCCACTTGGGAAAGTAAAGGTTTCTTTTTTCTCTTTGGAAGCAGCTCGGAGATATAATCTCAATTTGGATAATCTTCAAAGATAGGAAAACATTGGTAATAGATGTTTTAATGCAAGAATGAAGAAGAGAGTGTTAATCACTTATTGCTACATTGTCACTGGAGTAATTAGGTTAGGACCACGAGTTTTGCAGTTTCAGGAGCAAAGTGGATTACTTTATGCACAGTGCAACAAGAACGTTGGGCTTGGAGAGGGGCCATTAAATTCTCTGTTTAAAAGAAGAAAGTTACTCAGATAGTTCCTCTCTTCATATTTCAGCTCATTCCGAAGAAACAATAGGCATGTCATAGGTAGCTTTGTGATTCTTGGGGGCATTCTTTGTAACTGTTGTGTCTTTGAAGTTTTGTATCGGAGTTTTGTGTCCTTGTTTGATCTGAGAGTGTTGTTACTTGTCTGGGTTGTAGAGCTATACCAACTGTTTCTGCAGTTTGCTCGTGTATGTGATGATGGAGGACTGTGGCAACAACCTTTGAAGACTTACAAAAGGCGTGCCAAATGAAGATTTAGTTTTAGATGATAATTTGCTTAATTTGCCTTATTAGATTAAGAATCTTTATTAAGTGTTTAGAATCGTTGAGTCTTTTTAGAAAATAATCTTTCTTTTTATTTGAAATGGAACTTTGTGTTTCGTAGTTTCTAGGATATTATGTTTCCCAGTTTTTAAGGTAGGAGATATTCTTAGGTTTCTTATTTAAGAGTTTCCCAATTAGAATAGAGACTAGTTGAGTCTTTTAAAATGGTCTTCCTTTGGCTTATGATGTATCTATTTGATGAGTGAATACAATTTCAGCATTTCTTTGCTGAGAGTTGTACAGAGCAATTCTCCCCTAGGTGTGATGCTTAGGCACTTTGGAAGTGAAGCCTAAAGCATTTTCCTCTTCTCTCCTAACCTTTCTTACAACATCACCCAAACTCTTACCAATTTCTCCATCATTCACTTATCAGCCAATTTAAACCCTACATTACTGTTCACTGGTTCTGTTCACAGCCTTAAAACAGTACTTCTGATTCAACCAATCAGATTGTCCTACATCATTGAGCCGTAGATTTGCTAGTTTGTTGGGGTTGTACACATATTCCACTTGTATTTGTTCATGATTAGTAATGCAAAGCTTGCTGATGAATTATCAATGACAAAAAGAAAAAGAAAAAGAAAAAGAAAGAAACGATAGGCATTTCAAAAAGCAGATATCCTTGGGATTCTTTTAGGGATAACTAAGTATATACCCCTCACTTTTGGTATTGTAGGAAACTTCAATTTTCATACTTACCTTTTGTTGGAAATGTTCGAAACAATCGTATTGGCATAACTTTTGGCTTCCCTTGTGAAGCTGTACCGCATAGGGGCAATACCCCACAGCAACTTCTTAAATTGAACTTTATTTATCATTCAGAGAAAATGCAAGTAACATCGAGATTTCAGTTCCACATATTTACAAGTTAGCTCTCATTGCTCACTATTGGTACAGAGCATCACCATATGGTTTAGCTAAAAAATCTACAACTCATGCCAAAAATTTCCACCAATAAAATTCATTACTTTAACAAAGCCCGGACACAAATGAAAATCATGGTCCCTAGTCAATCAACGGAGCAAAACACATGGAAGCTACTTGCTCAAAGTATGTATCAGAATTCATGTATTAGCCAGTCTGGAGATCAACATAATACCTGGAGCACCAGGTGGTGGCCTCATTCCAGGAGCCAACTGCATATTCGGTCCCATGGGCATCATAGGTGTTGGTAGTACAGGTAATCGAGGCCTCTGAGCCATAAGATGTTGATTATAAGCGGCACCAACTTGTTGGAAAGCTGCTGCTTGCCCTAAATGTTCCTTAATCCTTTGGTCAATTAAACTTTGAGTTTGCTGCTCCTCAAATTGCTGATAGTAGATACGCACATTTGCCTAAAACCAGTCACAAATTCAAGTTCAAACCAGTAATTAAGAACAAGGCTTCTTTAAAAACCGAAGATAAATGCACCGAAAGGCAACATGGTGAAAGCTCGAAGCTCATTCGAAATATTACAACCAAGAAAAGAAAGAAAGGAAAGCAACGCAGGCGCTGCTAAGATAAAGTACCTTGTGCTTGTACCCTGCATTGTGCTGCTTTCTGACTGACGGCTGAAGTATCAAAAAACACAATTAGTTACGAAAAGCTTTGGGCATCCTGAAGCTCTAAAGAATCAAAAGACTAGTGCACGCGAATCACGATTATAGTTTACCAAGAAAGTTAGTAAAAATAAACGTGACGTGTAGTTATCTTAGGCGAATGAACCCAATCTCATGAACACAAGGTCAAAAGGGCAGATGTCGTTAAACACCTGCGATAAGATAGTCACTACCCAGAGCTAAGGTCCATGAGCAACTTGGAGAAAGCATGCAGCATTTCGGCATATCATTTCAAAGTCCTTCCTTTGTTGTCCCCAAGTACTTACACTTCCCAACTCATAAACGGGTCAAGATTGCAAATCAGATACAGCACAATGCCAACAGGATTAAGAATTCGATCGACGACACTAAACAGGAAAATGAAAAAGACCCAACCATCAACATCATTCGCCAATCGTAAAGAGCTGAAGATTTTACAAACGAAGAGAGTGAAATTGGACGAAGCGAGCAGGGCTTACAGAGTCGTGCGTCAAGTAAGTATCGCAGTAGTCACAGTAATACCTGCCAACCATCACCCAAAAGGACAAAACTAAGCAGAAACCAAGCAGGGTGACATCCCGATACAAGAAAGACGCGAATGTACCGTACGTGTCGAACGTACCGGGGCATGGTGGCTTTCGAGCTCAGGAGAGGTTGTTCGTGGATCGAGGGTCGACGGACAGCGGTTCTGCTTTCCTCGCGGGTCGCAGGTTGGCGGCGGACAGAGGTTGCTCAATGAGGGAGGTTGCTCGCGCCGACGGCAGCCGACGGAGCTTGCTTGGTGGCGGCGGCGGCGGCGGCGGCGGCGGCGGCCGGCGGTCGGACGGACGGACGGACGGCGGGAGGCTGCCGGCGCGGCCGCCGCTGTTCGAGACTGACGAGAGAGTTGAGCCGCGAGCGGGACTTCGCATTTGGGTTTTGGGATATTCTTAGAGTTATTTCCACAAGAAAATACGGGCAAATTAGTCTAATGGTCGAATAATAATAACCTAAAAATTTGGAGAATCTTTTTCTTACATTTTACTAGAATTAATTCACATTTACCCAACTAATTTTCGTATCACAAAAGATTTCAAGCCGGTAAATGTGCCACGTTTGCCCAAACTAATTTTCGTGTCATAAAAATCCCAAATCGCACGCCGGTGACGAAATTACCAAAATGTGAGGAAAATCGTGACAAAATTAGTTATTTTAACAGATTTTCGAGATGTAAGAGAGCTCTTAGGGAAAATTTAGCAGATCTTCCAATCTCGATTCATTATCCTTCAGACCTAGCTTCTCAAAACAATGTGGTTTAAAAGACTCGTTTATATTGAATTTCCACATCAGAGCCATGTCACGCACTGATCATCCGAGTCGTTTGTCACGAGTATTTCCACATCGGCAATTTACATGATATTGGCCGGAAGGTAAATGGGTGGCAAATTTGTCACCGGTATACTAATTTAGGATTTTTTGTTATACGAAAATTAATTTTGCGTTAATGATGCAAGTGTGGATTAGTTTTGAATTTTTGGTAGTATGAACCCAATTTTATTTTGAAGTGTCCCTTTTTAATTTATTTATTTTTCTTTTGCGATTTCCTTATCAGTTTTTTTTTTTTTTTTGTCTATCCTACTCTAATTCTCAACTCACTCTCAGGCTTTTACCATACTTCTTGCAGAGCGTAAAAGTCGAAACTCACAACTGATATTACCCCTAGCCCTCCTGAGAAGGTGGGGATTCAAACTCCCCACATTTCCCTTCTTAAGTAGATAGCTCTCTCGAGAAGGTGGAGATTCGAACTCCGCACCTCCTCCTTCCTAAGTAGGAAGAGTGGTCACTGGGGCAAACCTCATTGGTCTTATCAGGTTGAATTGCCTAATATATATGCAACCTTATAAGTTATAGAGTCTCAAATTGTGATGTGATTTTTGTGTCGATGTTTTTCATTTATGTGCCCAACATTTGTTATTTGTTCTTCTCAATCTTTAAAAGCATGCTATTGTTTCGATTTTAAAATTCTACTATAAATTCGTTGATCTTTTACCTTGACTCTAATCATAATTGCTATCATTGTTTAGTGCATATAAAGATTGGTGATTCTAATCATAATAAATAAAGTCATAATCTCGTTTGGTAATTTTATTTGGGCATTCTTTGTAGAATTTTTTGGGAAAATTCCAAATAAGGGCCCGAAGTGCTCTCATTTTCTCAAATAAGGGCATAAAGTGGACCTTGTATCAAATAAGGACATGAAGTGCTCTTATTTTTTTTCAAATAAAGACCTGAAATGAATCTTACCTCAAATAAGGATCTGAAATAGCCATCTTAGTCTTAAATAAGAGCTCAACCTCACCGGAGTCAAGGGCATTTTCGTCTTTTAATTTCTTTTGATTTTTTTGATTTTTTTCCTTGTGTTTTTTTTCCATAAAAAACAAACTCAAAAAAAAGTTAAAGTTAAAATTTTAAAAAAAACAAGGGAGCCCTCCCCCGCCTGTGGTTGCTGCCCCTCTGTGGCCGTTGCCCTATCACCAGTGAGGCGGTGGCCATGGCTAGCGACCCTCATCAACCAAAGGCAAGGGCCACCAGGTCCTTGCTAGAACCGGGAGGGTCGGGTCCAAATCTGGCAAGGGTCACTGGTCCTCACCCAGGTCTGCGGAGGGCCGCTGGCCCTTGCACAGGTTTGGCGGCCCTCTGCCAAACCTAGGTGAAGGCCACTCTCGCAAGCAACAGGCGAGGGCAACCTGGGCCCTTGCCTGTTGCCGACGAGGGTGGGCCTCGCCAAATCTAGGAGGGCCACCCTCGCCCAACCCCTCTAGGGCTTCGCCGATGGCTGGTTCTGGCAATCGGAATCGACCACCGACGAAGAACAAAAACAAAAAAGGAAAAAGAAAACAATTAAAATTATTTTTGGACGAATATTTCGTCGGTCGGCAAGGTTAAGCCCTTATTTGAGAGTCTAATAGCCACTTCATACCCTCATTTGAGATTGCCATGCAACTTTAGGCTCTTATTTAACATAAAGTCCACTTCATACCTTTATTTGAGAAAATGAGGGCACTTCGGGCCCTTATTTCCCGAGTTTTTAATACTGTCCACTCCCTAGGGAACCCTAATTTCACAATAAATGGAACAAATTGGGAAATTTCAACCGACTGATTAAGTTGCCAATATCTTATTATGGTCAATGTTTTCATAAGTACATGATATTTTTTCCTTTAAAATGACGACTTTGACAAGACATTTTTTCTCGTTCTTTGCATGGTACAAAGGGCTTTCTTAAAATGTCTTAATAAAGAGCATTTTCGAAGAAGAATTTCTACTATTATAATGGTGAAATATCTAATTTACCATTTGCTCCGAGAAAAAAATTAAATATAATTTTTCTGTTTATCTTAATAAACATTCTTTAAAAGAGAGCATTCGTGAACAATAATAACTATTTTAGCCCATAATAGTATTTACGTGAACAACTATAAATGTGCATTTGTCTGAGGGAAAGTGTTTTCCCAAAATTAGTTTTCTAAATTTGCGTCAGTTTGGTTCGTTGAAAATGATTAATCAACAGAGAACACTTTCCAGTCAAGGAAAATATTCAAGCATAAAATTAGAAAAGTAAATTCATAAATCTAAGAAGGTGAAAACGGAATTGCTCCTATTGAATTATTTAATATTTTATTTTTTCTTTACTTTTCTTTTTTTTCTTTTCCTTCTTCCTCCTGCAGGTCACTGAGCCTCGGCACCAGCTTGTGATCGGTCACAAGCACAGGTTGGCCTCGAATGAACTCAACCTTGCCAGCCTTGGGCAAGCTCGAGCTCGCCAGCCCAAGGCTCGCTAGGTCCGCCCTCGCCAGTAGCCTGTCGCAACCATGCCGAGGCCCAGCGACCGATAGAGGAGGAAGATGGAAAAGAAAGAAAGAAAAGAGAAAAATAAAAATTATTCAAAAATTCGATTTTTTTTTTTTTTGTGCTTGAGATAAAGTCATGAGATTGAAATCATTTTCCAAATGAGATCCAAACACTAGAAGACGTTGTCGGTCACATATCACTAAACAAGGAAAAGTAACCATTTTTTACAAATTGATTTGGGAAAGTATTTTCCTTTATCACGAAGTTTTCCTCAAACAATCGCACTCTAAGATCCTTCCACATTTCTTTGAGAAGAGTTTCTCTTAAGCAAAAATGGGCGTATGTTAAAAATTACGTGCTTTATGGACATTTTTGGATAATTTCCTTTTTTTGCAATTTAAAATATTATTTTGTCTAATGGAAGCTTGATTGAACAATCATTAACCACATCCTCCACCGCTCGTACGGCCACCATTTCAAATTAATTAACTTTAAGCTTCTATATTGATACGGCCTTGTTAATTTATTATTTATAATGTAAGTCGTAACAATTTAGATACATACTATTATTTGGGAAAGTACATGAATATAGAGATATTAGGAAAAACTTTGGCGTTTCGAGTGTACTTTTATGGTTTTGAAAAAGGAGTAAATTTTGCATGACATTGGAATAAAAAGAATAATATCTACGTCTCTATATACAAAAAATGCCATCATTATTCTTGACCAAAACTAATATTGAGGATAACTTACCCATATTTTCCTTTAAGCCAAAAGAGTAAAGTGATCAACTTCATTAGAAGAAATAGGAAATTGCTTATCGTGGAAGTAAGACAAAAGAGGAAAAAGGAGTTCTTTCTCAAAATAAGCGAATCTAATTATTTTCGGCAACTTAATCAATTAATTAAAAATTCTAAATTTATTTCACTGATGGTAGAATTCAGACGCCACCGGAAGTATGATGAACCCTTTTTTTAAAAACTAACCAAATGGAAAAATTAGGAGCAATTTAAAAGAGTTTTCCAAAAAAAAAATCAGACTAGAAAAAGTGTACATTACATTTATGCAAAACGGAAAAAGTAGAATTAAATCTTTTTGCAAAATCACTTTATTATAAAAAAAAATGGAAAGAAGTTACTGAGGCAATATAAAGACATTATATATGTATGTATGTGTATATGGAAAGAGAAGATATTTTAAGATTTGAAATTTTTTGTCAGATTCTTAGAAGATAGAGAAGATCAAATTTAAAAACTGAAGTACGTTAATGGAATTAGTAATTTATGTAATTGTCCATAAACAGAAAATAAATAAAATTAGCTACTCGAAGGTAATTAGGGAAAGAGAAAAAAAAATGATTATGATCCCTTAAAAGTAGAATATCTTTTTTTTTCCCTTCATGTGATAGCAAAGCATAACTCCAACATTCCATCGACAGTTTTTATCCTTTTTCTTTTTCGGGCCCGGATCCTACTATAAACTACCTCTTCGCAAATCACACGTTCCCGATTCTTTTACTATTTAAGGTCACCAACGTAGTAAAAGAAGATACAAGGAAGAAACGGGTCTTTAAGATCGTCCGACAAGATGGACGACCCGTTAAGGTTTGTGAGAACCGGTCTGGACACCCGACCTGCTACACCAAAAAAAGAGGGAAAAAAAAAGAGGGCCAATACAACTTGAGCTTTGTGCTGATTTCTACTAAGACCAAGTAAAATCCAATTTGTTAAAGCAATACTCAAAAACTGCAGCAAATCCCTCTGACGTGACCCCCCCTTATAAAATTACATCCCTCAAAGACCGACTACCAAATACATCCGTATCCGAAGCACACGGGGATCGTGCATTTGACATCCCTACCCCTCCTCCCACCCCGCCGCGCCCGAGCCCGAGCCCCCCTTTCGAAACGGTCCGGGGGGGCTCGCCCGTCTTTTCGACCCGGAGAGGCAAAAGTCTTGCTCTATGATGATAAAGGCAAAGTAGACATGGAAAAAGCCAAGAAGAGGGAGACGACGGACCGAGCAAATTCGTGCAGAAATTTTGCCCATTGACCGATCTCGATCCTTATTATAGTCCACACTCGACCCGCACCCCACGATCCACGTCCAAAAGCGCACGAGAAGCGCGACCCCCAGTTCGCCATCCGACGCACGACAGATCGTCAATGATTCGGTGACTTTGCTGCACCGGCCCGCACTGCACAACGATCTCCCTCCCCCACCACCACCACCACCACCTCCTCCTCCTCCTGTCAGGAATACTATAATATAGCAAGGAATCAGCTGGAAATCTTCCGTTTCTGTGCTGTGTAACTTCTGTGAATAATGTGTGAATGAATCCCCACCCCTGCAAGTTTCCTTCTCTCGTTTCCCTCCTGCCCCCTCTGCCAAAAAAGCAAAAGCAGCCCCATTCTGAAAAGACAGTTTCTTTCTTTCTTTGTGTCACTGTTCTTGTTCTCTTGCGCTCTCTCTCTCTCTCTCTCTCTGGCATTATTCTTCCTCCTCCTCTCCTCCTTGTCAATCCCAAACCCCACTGAGATTTTTTCATCTTTTTGTTTTTTTTAGCCGATGCTCCATGGAGTCTCTCACAGTGGAGTAGAGAGGAATGCCACCTAATCCAAAACCAGTCTCCTCCCTTCCCTTTAAATCGAGCGCTTCGGTCGACACTGCCTCTCGGGGTCTCGGAAACTCGCCGTCTCGTTCTTGAATCTCCGAAAGTTCCGAACTTTGAGCCTCCCCAGGCTCCGTTGTGCCGAAAAATCCGTTTTTGAGCATCTGGGTATGCCCCATGATGGCCTCCGTTGAAATGTCCCGCGTCGATTTGGAGCGAGGCGAAACCCACGACCGCCACGTCGGGAGCAGCGACGACGACGACGACGACGACGACGAGAGCCTCTGTTTCTCCGACGCCGACGACGGCAGCGGCTCGAGCTACTCCCAGTTCTACTCCACTGCCGGAGGGTCCTACGACGAGTCCAACTTCTCCCGCGTGCTGGACGTGGACTACGACGCCGAGGGCGGGTCGGGGAGGCCATCGTCGGCGTCGGATTGCTCGGTGGTGGCCGAGGGAGGAGGGAGGGAGGTGAAGGTGCATTTGGCGAGAGCGGAGAGAGAGAGGGACTGCAGGATTTGCCACTTGGGGTTGGAGAGCAACAGCCACGAATCCGGGGCTCCGATCCAACTGGGCTGTTCTTGCAAGGGCGATTTGGGTGCTGCCCACAAGAATTGTGCAGAGGCCTGGTTCAAGATCAAGGGAAACAAGTAAGTACCAACAAAAGAAAAGTGACAGAAAGAGCCAAAAAAAAAAATTAACAAAAATTTCTGCTTAATGTTTTCTGATTGCAGTTTGTTCTGTTTCTGGAGCTGTTCTTAATGCAAATTGCTATTATTTGTTTCATCTTCTAGCTAGTCTCACAGGGTAATTGATAGGGATTTGTGGAGTTGGAAATTCTTGATAATTGATTAATTCTCATGCATTTTGAATTTGGGCTTTTCTACATTCCAGTTGACTTGTACGCAATTTTGTTTTACTGTAATTTCAATTATGAGTGTCCTGACTTATAAGTACTTGAAAACATTTTGAGGAATGGCTGAAATATGTTTATTCATTTGTGATCCAATGATTACTATTGCTTTAAGAATGGTTCCTTGAGGATCATATAGAGGTCCCGGGAAATATAGCATTTGAATATGATGATATGGAAGGATTAGGAATCGGGGGTCCCGGGAAATATAGCAGTTGAATCTGATGATATGGAAGGATTAGGAATCGGGATGTGATCATCTGCCATTATACCAGCTGGTAATATGTCAAAAGAAGCACTGACCTTGTAAGTGGGACAATCAAAAGTAGACTTGCTGTGATTATAGAAGCAACAAATTCTTTAGCCAAAAGAAAAAAGGAGGGATATAAATATGAAAAGGAAAAAAAGGGGAAAAAAAGGGAAGAAGATGGAAGACTAAAGCATCGGAGTGACCAGATTGCGTGCCCAACTGCACCGCCCTATTATGCTTTTTTCTTATTTTTCATATTTAGTAGTCGTTATAGTCTTTACTCTGTTGCTCTCTCAATATTCTGTTGCTTTTATAAAAGTGGAGGAGGGACCCTTGTGATTTGGTCATTTTCTTAGGGCTGAAGTTTGTTGTTCTTAACAGATTTGATCATAAAATCACGTCACTTGCTGGTTGTGTAGATTCCAGTTATTCACATGGTCCTCGAAACTGACATTTGTGGCACGGATATTCTAAGTTTCGAGGTTTTTGCTAGCATCATATCATGATATGGTTCTTTGTTCACGCATCAACACGTCACTCTCGTCTATGTTGATGATGCATCTTTTGGTTTTTTTAATGCATCGAGTCTTGGATCTTCTGCATGTTCTATGGCTTTAATTCAATGGGATTAATGCTCATTAGTACTTTATTATGCTATAGTTGAAGCCACGAGAGGAGTTATATTTCTAAGGATAAGTTAGTTTCTTCTAAGATGAATGAATTCTTACTGATACTTCATGTTCAAATACTACTGAGGTCTAAAGAAATCTTTAAATGTAAAAGCTGCGGAAGTAAAGATGTGGGATTCTAAAGCTACTGGATTAACTTTAAGTGCTTGAGCTTTCATTTACTTTGGTCTCTGCCGGTTGGTGAGATGCTATAATCAGACCTGTAACCTTTTGAAGAGCTTTGCCAATTTGCAGTGAAGTCTATTTAATCCATGGGGTGATAGAATTTAATCACTGCAAATGCAATGATTCAGCAGAAGAAAAAGATGAAAGGACATCAGTTCAAATTTTGGATTTTCGAGTTCTTAAATACATTGATGCAATTCAATTCAGCTTAATGGGATCTTTCATTAGCGTTGATTTCGAAAATCACGGTGTACATCTAAGCTCCCCATTGTTCACAGTATTGCACCTATGGCCTTCCTGGTAGAAAAACCAGCTTCTTCTCTGTCCAATAGACATTAGCATACTCTTTAACCTCATTCTGATGCCCAGCTAGAGCCATCTACATAATGTAATTTCTAAGACTATGCATGACATACTCTCTCCTCTTTTTTTGGATATTCTTTGATTGGATTCATTTTGATCTCCCTGACTTTCTAGGACCTGCGAGATCTGTAACTCCATTGCACGGAACGTTACTGGCGTCAGTGAGGTAGAGTCGGTCGAGCAGTTGACCATAGAGATCGACAATCCCGCCGCCTCATCGGCCGTCCCGGCCGCCCCAACGCTGTCTTCAGAGACCCGGAACTTCTGGCAGGGCCACCGCTTCTTGAATTTGCTGCTTGCTTGCATAGTATTTGCCTTTGTCATATCGTGGCTTTTCCACTTCAACGTGCCGTCGTCGTAGACTCGGGTCGCCGCACTCTCTTCACACGTAAAAATTCAAGGGACTTAGCAGTCGCTTTTACGAGTAAAATTTACAGAAAGGAAAAAAGAAGGGAAAGTAGGGAATTTTCCATTTACCATCTTCAAAGCAATTTACATGTGGAGTCATTCTGTGCAATTTTAGTGTGCTCCTCCATGGACAATCAGAGGTACATGTTTATGGGAGTGTTTTCTCATGATTCAAGAGCGTACGGCTATTAAATTTTCTTCCTTCTTGCGTTGACATTATATGTGGTTTGGCACTAAATTGGAGTTCCCTGTCAAAAGGGTCAGGAAGTGTGCAACTGTATATATATTCATCATTGCCCTGCTAACGCCCTTGATGATAGCTTATCATCATTGAAGCCGTCTTGTAAAGTCTAATCCTGATTTTCAAGCCATTTATTGCGAATATTTAATGTTTTATTTGCTATGATGTCTTCACCCTTTTAATCAAAGCAGTAGAGTAATTATGTATAGGTAGATTAATTAGCTTAAGATAATTTAGGTTGAGTCGAATTTATGTGTTTGAGATTAATGTAAAATGTTTAAATGGATATTTGAATGCAGAAATACTAACTTGGAAGCTTTTATTCCTGCTAAATCTATAAACAGACATAATTTGAAATTCAAAATGTGCTTTGGTTAAATTTTTCCTGAAATATTGAAGGTTTGATCTACCAAAATGAAAAAAAAAAATTGAGATTTTAGTTTGACAGGTGCTAGAGATTTAATGAATGATTGCGACGATTTGGAAGGTCAGATTCAATTTTCCTTTTGATTTGGAATTTTGTCCTTCGTTTTTTATTCTACTATATTTCACTGCAGGCTTTTCATGAAATTTATCGGGAAAAGTTTGAAGCTTACAATGTGTTAAAAAAGAAGAAGTTCCTAATCATTTATAGAAAATTACCAACTGTAGTTTGAGCTTTTTGCCAACTTATCTTTGATGAGTTACCATCTAATTTTATTTATATGAATTTTAATTTGAGTCACTTACCAACCTGTATTTGATTGTTTTAAAAACTATTGCAATCATTTAGTCTTTTGTATTGTGGAGACTCCCAACTTGTTCAAATATAACTAACTCTACTTACGAACTTGTTCAATAACACAGATAATTTTGGATTTTAGCAGTACCCATGTCTTAAATTTACTAGTAACGTTCATTTATTAGTAAAAAGTATCGACTGTATAACAATCTACCAACATTTGTTTGCGGGGTTTACAAACGATTTGAAGTAATCAAGTGTTACACAAAATTACCAACACTAGTGAAAATTATCGATCATTTCAATAACGTATCAACATTCAGTTGCGGAGCTTAAGTGACCAATTATTTCATCAAATCATCAAGTTTTATTTGAGTCACTTATCAATAATTGTTTGATTGTTCCTAAATTACTAACTACCACAATATTTTATCAACAATTATTTGAGTCTAGCTATCAATGTTTACTTGATTCTTTCGAAAGTACCATTGCAATGTTTTTACCAACATTTGTTTGAGACCTTACCAACCTACTAAAGAGACCAATTTTTATAAGCTATTTTATGAGCTACTAACTTTTATAAGCAATTATAACCTCTTTCCATAATTACTAGCTATTATAATAATTTACTAACATGTTTTGCGGAGCCTAAGTAACCAATTTTACACGAAACTAGCAACTCTTATTTGATTCAGTTACTAACTTTTATTTGATTTCTTTTTATAATTACCAATTTTTTCCAATAACTTGCTCACCTATTTCTTATTGTTTCTGAAGTAGGAACTGTTCCAATAGCTTACCAACAATCACGGAGTTTACAACGAATTAAAATGACCACATTTCACACGAAATAATCGACATTGTCGAATATTATTGACGACTCAAATGATTTACCAACATTTAATTTTGGAGATTAAGTTACCAAGGATATATGAAATTATCAAATTCTAATTTGAACCAGTAGTTACCAATATTGTCTGCCAACTAGACAAACATCACAGTCAACATCGGATGCTTGTGCAAAAAACCTATGAATATGAAATAAAAAGAGGTTTAGATAGATCCTTTACCCAGGAAGCACCACTCCAATACTACTACTAAATAAAAGAGGATTAGTTCTTCAGGTAAGAAGACTGGCCGAGACCCGGTCATGAAGGCATAGTAGATTTTGAGTGAGAAAAGACGATTGTAAATCTTCGAAATGAACTTTCATACATTACAAAAATGTAAGACCATTGCAATCAAGATTTTTCCAAAAGGAAAAGGGACAAAAAAAAGAAAGAATCTCATGGTCGTTCACTCCGATCGGAATCAGAGTAAATAAATACAGGAAGACAAGCATTACAACGGAAGCAAAGGGGCTCGAACGAGGTGGCAGAGGAAGAAAAGTAGGTAGAGAAGCCGAAAAGAAGAAAAAACTATACATTTTATTAATGTTTGGTCCTTTTTGTTTCTAAGCTTGTGGCGTCCTTGAGAGATTCCTGTGCTTCGTTTTCCATGCCGAGGCTGAACATGCAGGCCGCTTGAAGATACAAAGCTGTGGGCCACTCAGGAGACACCACCAGGGCTTGCATCGCATCGCCGAGAGCTTCTTGGGCCATGTCAGTCATCATCAAGTATGATAAGCACCGCCTAGCGTAGACGGTGGGCGAAACCATGGTCCCGCAATCGATGAACTACAAACAAAGAGACAATAAGAAGTTGGACCATTTTCTGTCGAAAAGAAGGGGCTATCTCTGCCTTCCTGGACAAAGTGCGGTTGAAACATAGCTTAAAGTACAGTCTTCTAATATACTCATTCCGGCACCCGTTACTCTTTCTTTTCATTTCTCCGCAACAAGCAGAAACAAAGGTCTAAACTCAATGGTTCCTCTCTTTCTAGTTGTTATCAGATTATGTAACCAATCACCAGAAAAGGATGTCAACAGATCTGATTCATTTTATTCCTACCCATAGCAGTCTATCTACATTGACGGGTCTACTAACAATATTATAGTTAAAAAGGTTTGGTATCAGAAAACTTACTTGGGTATAGCAATCAATAGCAGTTCCAAAATCCTTTGCTCGAAAAGCAGTATCGCCATGTTTCTTCGAATTCAAGGTCTCCTGCATTTGATTGGTCCACATTTGAAAAGACAGCTGCAGGAGAGGACTAGTCATCTCAGAGTTGGAAGTTGTTGACAGACCGTAGGAAAAAAAATGATTTACTTGGAGCATTTATCTTTATGCTATCGAAAAATATAAACAATAAAGTTAAAACTGAATCGATCACATTTGGGGGAAAAGTTCTCATAATCGAAATCTAGGTCATTAATCTCCAACAAGAAACGATTACACAATTCCTACTAATGTGTGGTTGGTTATGCTCATTTTACAGGAAATGTGTTTGAGCCACCTGAGATTGATAAGCAGGATTCGGGTTTCTAGAACAGCAACCAGATGACACTAAGTAGTGAAACTTGATAATCCTCTGTAAAACCCGAAGCAAGCACTCAAATGTTGGATACTTCAACTAAGTTCTGGAGAGCACAGAAAACACTTGCATGAAGTCAATGACTCTCCGGGGAACCACAGCCTGGTTGCCTCTTCTAGATTTGGTCAAAAGAGGAAACTATGCCAATCTTTCCAGACATACATCGATGTATGCCGTAAATTGTGTTCAGTGTCATCAAGGTACTTTATTCATGCAGGGAGTTGGTGAAAATTCGATACAGAAAAACAGGGATGTACCTCATTGGCAATTCCTTCATCGTCCTTGTATCCAATCTTCTCTAATATCTCATGAATTGCAGTGAGATCCATTCTCAAGCAAGCCTCGCCAAATGGTGTCAGTGACAACGGCTGTGCAGGAGACTGGTTCTCCCGTTGGATACCCATAAGTACATGTGATGGAACCTGCTAGAAAACTCTTGGAATGAGAGATAGCTTGTGCCCAGACAGGGAGTAATCAACTTTTATTGCGACAAGCTGAAGTCAAGTCTCTTAGTGAGGCAAATAAAAGTTCGTAGGACATATTTTGGCCAAACAGAAAAAAAATCATAGGAAATATCCCTATACTAGTAGCATAGCCACAGGATGCTCAGACCAGCAGCTGGGACCAGGGTAGGGACTGGGTTTTTGCTTGTGCTCAAAGCAACAAACAGCAATTTTTGCACAAGCAAAATTGTTGTCTAATGGTGGTCACATGTATATGAAAGATTTCAACAAAAACACAGTAGAACCTTCTTAGTACTGAAAAAGAAATGCTTAAAAGTAAAAGACAGTGTGCAATCAATCATACCTCTGTTTCCTTCTGTAGTGACATAAGGGCTGTGACAAGGGACTTTGCATTTGGCCTCTCACGAGCTTCATATTGCAAACAGCGGGAAGCTAAACGAACTAGCTCAGTTCCATCATCATTCGAAAAGTGACCCTCTAAAGCAGAATCCATCAGCATCAGGAAATTTTTGCCACGAATCAGATCAAGTGCCTGCAATTAGGCTATATTTCAGCAAGCCCGAATTTGGGAAGATCATCCTTAAATAACAACAGAACTGAAGCAGCAATATGCAAGATTAAGTAGAATCTCAGTGGATAGCAAGGAGGAGGATAGGGGGAAACTAATGAGAACAGATTCACAGAATGCCATGGCCCATTGTTGTAACAAAAACCTCCACCCATGGAAGAGAGAGATTCTCGAAATTTGTGCAGGAAGCCTTTTTGCCACTTTGTTACATCAAGGAAGCAATATTGTAAGGGTCAGAACCTAGTACTAGCTCATAATACTTTGTCCCAAATATTGACCATTTTGATACTAAGATAAAGGTGGTCAAAATTTGAACCCTGACTCTAAAGTCCAGAGTCAAAACCAAACCTAACTATCGCTTCAAGCGAACAGTAGGATCAAGTATGTCATCAACAAAGCAACCACAACACAATGACATATCCGATGCGATAGCAAAAGATATTTGAAGATTAGTTCATACATCTTGAGACGCAGCATAACCAGGCTAATTCTAAACTTACATGGCTCGGGGGTATATGTTTGCCACTTAGAAGATCGAGTAACATGGTCCCAAAACTGTAAACCACACTTTCTGCCGTCACTCTGCCTGCAAAATGTAAAAAGATGAATGGTAATTCGAAATTATTCAGATTACAACAGAAACAAAGAAATAACATTATCCAATATTGGACATATTTTTCAGAATGCCGGCAGTACAATCAAATGATAGAACTGCACTGAAGATGTGTTTGTTATTCAGATTGTTTATGTGCTTGTAACCCCTCTCAGTACAAACAATGAACATAGAAACTGAGTTTAGGCAAAAGGACAACACACATATTTCTTTAATATCCATTAAGGAGACAAGCTGAAGCATTTTTTTTCAGAAATCAGGGACAAGTGCTAATACCAATCTAGATTGCCAGCTAAATCCAAGCTATTTGAAGACCAAGATACAGAGGAAGACACATTTAGCACATCAACTAAAGGGCCTCCACATAGCACAATTTTTTTTCCACTTCAGTCTAGGCTGTTTTTGGACCATTCAACGAAATACAGTGTAGTGCAATTTGGACAACTGATAAAGCCAAAAATCCAAAGGAGACCACATCATCGGAAGTAAGAAGGTTGCACAAGCACAAACAATTGGGCATAAGGAGACCTTTCCAAACTTCTAAACCAGTATCAAAAGAGAGGGTTTGGGAGAGAATATTTTTTTTCATACCGTAACAGCATGAAATTTTTGAATTGCCATTAATGTGCACAACTCATCAAACTCAAGCTACAATCACATGTCCTCACGGCAATCGCAGACTCATTATCAAATATACTCAGAGGAGAAATGGATATACCTGTCCTCAAGTATTCTGGAGGTGTGAAGGCTAAGTTGGTACTGTAACTCTTGCCGTCTCTACTGTTTTTCATAAGGCCAAAAGAAGACAGACGCGGATTCGCATCCTGTCGAGAAAATCGAAGTTAACAATCCTCACAGGAGAACCAAACATTAGTTCAAGGAAGAATAGACCTGTGAAGGGCTGTACCTGATCAAACAAGACTCTGTAAGCATTGAGATCGTGATATAAAGCCCGGCCTTTAATGCTGCAGTAATCCAGCGCTTGGGCCAAGTAAAATGCTACCCTCAGTCTCATTGCCCACTTCATAGGCTGGTTCTCCCCTGGAATCAACCCCCCAAAAAAAAAAAAAAAAGAAAGAAATTCATGTCAGAACAATGGCAAAATAGGTTAAAAATTCAAAATTTGGACACTTCAAGTGTTTCATCTACACCAAAATACTGTATTAAGTTCGTTTACACGTGTGATATTTTAACTTGGCGCGGTTCTACAGCGCATTTTTTGAAGTGTCAATGTGCCAAGAAAGAAATATAACAGCTCTGCAGCTACCACTAATATCTTAATGCAAACAGAATTTGTAATTACCAACTTGTTATAAACACTCGAGGCAATCAAAACTAAGAAATTACAACAGGACGGATACATTAAAGCCTAAAAAACATACTCTATGCAATTAGAGGTACAAATCCACCAGCTTGTCCTAAAATGACAGAAGCATGACATACTGTTGAGACTGAGACTCCACATATAGATCATCATCATTTCACTCTTCCAAGAACTTTCATTAGCTTTCAAGCCGAATTATGGCATATCACCATCACCGCATTACCAAGCTCGAGAATTTCAGGCATCGAATTAGCAGAAATAACTTTAAAAAAAAACAAAAGAAGTGGCAGCATACAGTGAAACAAATGCTTCGCAAGCGTCTCGTTCGGCATAAACTCCGCCACCAGCAACCTCTCATCTCCTTCGCAGCAACACCCGATCAGATTCGCCAGCCGCTCGCTCCGCAAGCTCCCGACGGATCTCGCTTCCTCCTGCAACCAAACATTCCCATCAAAGCAATCAATAAAAACCTCCAAAAAAAAAAAAAAGCATTCCGATTCGGTCCGATCATTCAGACCAACGGAGAGACTCGAAGCGAGCGGGCGGGGGGGGAGGGGGAGGACGACGCACGAGGAACTGGCGATTGTCGGGCCAGGCGAGGCGGTTGAAGCGCTTGACGGCGATCCAGCGGCCGCCGTCGAGCTGGCCCTTGTAGACGATGTTGGGAGCCTTGAGGCCGTGCTCGGAGACGATGTCGTCGGGGGAGAAGCCGCCGGTGGCGGCCTTCAGCTGGTCGAAGCTGTACTCGGTGAAGCTGGGCCACGAGCTCTCCTTCCTGTCCCCGTTCTCTGCCCACCCAAAACAAAACAAACGTCAACGAAAACGCCACTCGATCGATCACCCTCCACAAAACACACCCTTTAACACACACACACGCACACCCAGACCCACAGAGAGAGAGAGAGAGTGCGCGCGTGTATACCGAGATCGGAGGATTCAAGAACAGAGGGCTTGAGGTGCGAGTGGAACCAGCAGAGAGAGAATTTGGAGCAGCGAGCTCCCATCGTCAGAGACAAACACGGAGAGACAGAGAGACTGAGAGGGAGGAGGAGGAGGAGGACGGAGAGAGATCAAGCGGCGCCGGCGAGGGGTAGGGGGGGGGAAGGTCAAACGATCAGACGGCGCGCATTGCCGCTGCCACCCGCTGACCAGAGCAGCAGCCTCGCCTCCGCAGAGGAGCTCTTGCTCGTCGCCGTCGCCGTCGCCGTCGCCGTCGCCGCCGCGGCGCTTCGTCCCAGCTGACGAGGAGCGAAGAGAAAGAGAAGGGGCGAGCAGCAATGGCGATCCAACGGCTATTCAACCTTCGTTCTCTCTCTCTCTGTCTCTCTCGCTCTGGACACTGAAAAGGAAGGCGAAGCGAAGTGGTGATGGTGGTGGTGGTGGTGGTGGTGGTGATGGTGATGGTGTCGTTCGGACAATAATAATAATAATAATAATAATAATATTTATTATTATTATTATTATTATTGGGGGACACATTATTGTTCGCGTCTGTGTCTCCAACATCATGCGTGTATGTCTCGAAAAGGGCCATAAAAGCAAAAATAATAATATATTAAATTTTAAAGCCCCCCTTTTTTTTTTTTCTAATTTCCTTTTTTCAACCTTTCCGATTTCAGCCCTGTTTTTCTTTTGTTTTTTTCTTTTCTTTTGGGCATGCTTTCTGCAGTTTCCATCATTTCCCGGCCCTCCCCGTGTCTCGAATTTAAGGTTTTATTTTTGCAGCGAGAGAGAGAGAAGAGAGAGAGAGAGCGATAGGCGCGCAGTGTGCATGTAAGACCCACGATGGGTCACGGCGTGCACGAGATTTTAGTATGCACCATGGCGAAGTTTATATTCAGGATATTTTAACGCGAATGGGTCGTGTTCAATACTCGATAAGAATCGACCGTACCGTTCGCTCTAGGGTAAATGCCATCGGAATTCCAAAATAGGTGCCGGCGATCGAACAATTGCCAAACTAGTGGTCCGATGATTACGTTTACCGAAAATCTGATTTTCATCGTTCTGTCCGATATCTGTATGTCAACGCGCGAGGGCGTACGGTTGCTGTGAAGGCGGATTTGAAGTGGATAATCACGGGTTCGGCGTGGAAAGTCCGCATGTGTTGACACGTATGCATTTTGATGGATATAGAATTGGATTGGGGATACTAGTTTGACATTTTTAGACGAAAATTAGTTTGGGTCAAAAGTGTTATGAGGTACTAGGGGTGATCAGTTCCCGATCCGGTCCGGTCCAATGGAACCGATCAGTTGTTTAACATGAAGATGAAATTAAAAAAGAAAAAGGGCAAGAGATTTCGGCTTTTTTCCGGCAAAAAGAAAGAGGTCCAACTAATCAATAAAAGAAATGTTCCATGCTTTTCTCCAGCAAATTTCGACCAATCGAAGGAATTAATTCCTCCATATTACGTAAAAAGGGGCAACAAATGCGACAGTGATCGAAGAGGGAAGCAAAGGAAATTGTCTCCATTTTATTTTGGCAACAAATTGGCAAGGGAATCTGGTCGCGAGGGAAAGGACATATAGAAATGGATATTCTCTTTGGAAGATAATAGGAAAGGTCGGTCAACAGGGGATGAATAAAAGAAAAATATGAAAAAAAAAGAAAGAGGACAAGAGATTTAAGCATTAATGGGAGTGAAGCAAATCACTGAGACTATTCACGCCGCTCTCTTCCCTTAAATTTTTTTAAAAATAAAAAAAATATATATAGTCGGTCTGATTTCCCCTTGAAATCGGGAACTAGATCGCTCGGGTATCAGTTCCACTTTTAGTAATCGGGAATCAGACCGGCATTCTCAGAAACCGAACCCAATCGGTCGGTTCGGTTTGGTCGGTTTGTCTTGCTCATCCCTTTGGGGTACTGGTTTGAGATCTTTTGCAAGCTCAAAATTAATTCGAGCTAAATGTGTTATGGAAGTACCAATTTGAAATTTTTAATGATATTAACCATTTACTTGATAAAATTCTATAAAGTAGCCGGCATGTCAAAGCATTATCATGATGACCCGTGATTTTGATTTTAATGTCCATAAGTTCGGGAATAATCCAGCTAAATTGGACTTGCTGACGTGGAAATTCTCGTCGGTCCAAATCGTTAGTGGACTTTTGTTAAATGTATAACATAAGCAACCGAGTGGGGGTTTTGGCAATGAATGCGGGCATGCAAGAGTTCCACGTTTGGTCAAAGTCAAACCAATTTATGAAAATAAAAAGATCAGTTTGATTAATCACGGAACCGCCTAACCATTGCTTTGGACGTCACTTGGGTCAGGTCAGGTAAAGCGGCACTAATTTCGGATTAAGCAATTTAATTACGTGACTAGGCATGTCCTAATCAAGTTTGACAGCGACTCAACATCAGCCGGTGTTGAATAATTATTGATTAACGTGATTCCTGATGAAAAGACAATGGAGTTGGTTAGTACGGTTTGGCTTGGGACACCGGGAAAGACCAAAGATTAGCGTCTTAAAATTGTTAACATGAAGTTGACGTATCGTAGAAGCGACAAGCGAGTAATAGACAAAATCTAGAATAACATTAAATTCCCCACACGGGAGTAGAAACTATAAAAAAAAAAATCGAAATTAATGCGGTGACGGAAATGGATTCGAGGGCAACAAAAAAAAAAAGGCTGTTTTTTTTTTTGGTCTCGATATAAGAGAAAATCATCTGAAAAGTCCTAAATCTATTTCATTTTTGCTAATTCTGTCATGAATTCGAATATTTTTCATTCGTTCATTTATTTTTGTAAGCGATACAAGCGATCGGTTTTTGGAAAATATTTTTCAAATAATTCATTTTCCACTAAATAAACAAAGATGAAAACGAGTTTCAAATGGGTATGTTCCTAGCATATTACGACTCACATGTAGTTAGACATTTATTTTTCAGACTCATTCCAACCTGATTTAAAATTTTAGGAAACCCATTCATGACCCAACTTATCAAATATGAGTTAAAAAATGAGTTCTAGTCTAATATTATCACCTCTAGATATGACGGCCCGTAAGTTTTTATGGGACTAAATGTTATGGCATGTTTATTTAAACGAATTTCTTTATTGAAGATTACGCGAATTCTTATCTCGAGCCCGCCTCTCGAATTTTTTTGCTAATCCGATCTCTTTTTTAGAAAGTTTCCATGTCCACGTCAGAAGTCAAAAAAACATTCTGCTGAAGGGGGGAATCATGTTGCATTGCCCTCCCATCAATTCAAAATGGTAAAAAAAAATAAACATGTTTCCTCCTAAATGCAATTGGCGTTGTCCTCGTGAAAAGTCACTTTCTGCTTCGGCGAAAGTGAACCCTTTTTCTTCACAAGGATCGCGCTACTCATGAACAGGAACCTGCGCACTGTACATACATGCCACGGCCTGTCGTTTACGGCGTGAACCCTCCTGCTGGTTTTGTGTCATTTCTAAGCTCTCGATTTATGCAGTTTTTTAGGCTGCGAATGGTAACCATTCTATTTCAGAAATTAATTTCTGGCCAGAAATCAAATTTTCTATTTCTGTTCCTAGAGGGGTTTCTTAGCAAAAAAACACGTTTAATAACGACACAAAATTTATGTTCCAGAAACAGAAATTTGTTTGATAACGGCACAAAATTTCTTCTTCTCGGGTGGTCGGCGGGCGGTGGATGGTGGCGGGAGGAGGGCGGGTGGCGGCGGGAGACGGTGGCCGGCGGTGGGAGGTGGGCGGCAGCCGGAGGACGGTGGCCGACGGTGGGAGATGGTGGCCGATGGATGGCGGGCGGCGGCCAACGGTGGCCGGCGGTGGGAGGTGGGTGGCAGCCAAAAGAGGGTGACCGGCGGCGGGAGACGGTGGCCGGTGGACGGCGGCCAACGGCGGCCGGCGAGAGATCGTGGCCGGTGGACGGCGAGTGGCGGCCCACGGCGGCCGACGGTGGGAGGCAGGTGGCGGTGGGAGGAGGGCGGCCGGTGGTGGGAGATGGTGGCTGGTGGACGGCGGCTGGCGGTGGGAGGTGGGCGGCGGTGGCGGGAGGAGAGAGGCCGGGGGTGGTAGTTGGGTGGCGGCAGGAGACGGTGGCCGGCCTACGGCGGCCCACCGCGGCCCACGACGGTCAGCGGTGGGAGGTGGACGACGGCCAAAGGCGGGCTGCGGTGGTGAGAGGAGGGAGGCCGGGGGTGGGAGGCGGGTGGCGGCCGTAGGCCGTCGGTAGGAGGAGGAGGGTAGGCGGCAGCAGGAGACGGTGGTCGACGGCGGCGACCGACGGCGGGTAGTGGCGGTCGGCGGGTGGCGGCGGCCGGCGATGGGCGGCGGGTGAGCGACCGGCTAGTAGTGAGGGAAAGTGATGAGAAGAACAAAAAAATTTTGTTTCTCATTTCTATCCCAGAAATAGAGAAGCAAAAAATTTTAACTTCTGATTTCTATTCCAAATCTATTTCTGGAACAAAAATTTGTTCCAGAAATAAAAATTGAAATTTCGTTACCAAACGGATTTCTGTTCCAAACCTATTTCTGGAACAGAGATAGAGAAACAGAATGGTTATCATTCGCAGCTTTAATGGCCAAAAGATAGAAAAATAAGAAAGAAGAAAGGAAATAGACTGGTCGATTTCCATCCCATGCTTTGTAAGCTAGGTAGCACAAACGCATCTTCCTTTTGGCTCAGATTACTCCTCTTCTATTTTGCACTTAACCATGGGAAAATTATTAAAAAAAATTTGACCCTATTGCACTATTGCCAATTCAGTGCTAAAAATTTTAATTGAGCCAATTGAGCCCTAAATATTTTCACGTTTTATTAATTGAGTCCATCCGATCAATTTTGGCCGGAAATCGTTGACGAGGGCATCACGGCCCTCGCTCGGCTAACGACCCTTGCCATTTACAAAGAAAGAAAAGAGGAGAAAAGAGAAAGGAAAAAGAACATAAATAAATAAATAGTTGAAAAAAACTATCCACACCAACGCCGGTCATGTCATGTAAGACAGCTAACATCCATACTAGCGATATCCGACCAAAATTGGCCGGATGGACTTGGTTGGCAAAACGTGAAAATGTTTACGATTAAATTAGCACAATTAAAAGGTTTAGCATTGAATTGACAATAGTGCAATAGATTTAAGACTTTTTTGGTAATTTTTCCATGGTTAAGTGTAAAATAGAAGAGGAGTAACTTGAGCCAAAGGGATCTGTGTTTGTGCTTATGGAGCGAAGAAGATTTGGAGCTTGCAACCATAGCAAATGGAGCTTCTTCAAGCTCACAATCATGGCTGCTCGAGTTTTGTTGAGTTCGACCATGGTCGTGGTTGCTCGAGTTTCGTCGAGCTTGGCCATGGCAACTGGAGCTTTGTCAAGCTTCCTCCACACAAGTGACATTTCGAATCGCCCTCATCGCATGCGACTGAGTCTCTAGAGAACTTGATGTGGTAGGCCAGTGATTGGCGAGGTCTTGCCTTTTCTTTCTAACTTCATTTTTAGCTTTTTTAGCTTTTTAATTCTTGTCTTTTCTTTTATTTATTTAATTTTCTCCATTTTTTCTCATTTCTTTTTAAATTTTCAAGTTTTTTTATGATCCGACCATTGGTGGGTGCTACATTGGTGCCCAAATGTCTTAAGAAAGTAATGAAAAAAAGCCATGTTAGCATTTTTCATTAGCCAAATGACGAACTTAATAAATGGACTTGATTTCACCAATTTGACGTGTTTGAGGACTTGAGCACTTTTTGAGAGTCTTAATACTCAATTGTATTTTCACGACAAGTTTTAGAACTTTTGATATGCTTATCCCTAGCAGTTAACTTACTTTGAAAGTAATCGGCCCACTTTATAATGGGTCTCTTACTTATAGCGGCCTTGCCACATTTGTCAAACATACTTATTAATCAGAACTATTTCAATTTTGCAAAGCAACGATTGCAGATCACACACACAAAGAAAAAAGGGTATCGAATTCAAAAATCACAGACTTCCCCTTCGGCCTTACATGGCAGGAGCCCCGAGCCGAAACACCCGTCAACAAAACCCTAATAATATACCAAATGTTTAGCATTATCCTTCACTAACATGCACGTAGCATCATTGCTTTAAGGAATTAAGGAGGTGGAGATGATGAGGAGGATGTGGGCAAGAACGGAGTCATAATTGCTACCACCCCAACAGGCAGTCAAGAGGTCCCCCTTTTCTACCCCCCTCCCACACTTTTTCACAAGGGGGGGAAAAGGAGGGAAGGGGGCAACGCAAAAGGGCAAAGCTTACCCCCCAAGACATAGGCATGCCTCGAATCATGATCACGATATTCTCCCCTCCCCTTGTCTATCATAAGTCCCCCCACAACCTTTCTATCTTTATTGACCAACTTTACCACCACCACAATTTCCGCCAACATAATTTTGCCCGGGTCTTAGTCCCACGGGATCTGCCTCCCATGTCGCTTTCGACGTGTATTTATTCGTTCGGTTTCATGCGTCGTTTTCGGTCCCGTTTGCATTCCGAGAGCATGCGTGAAGGTATATCTCACGTCGCTCGTTTATGGATTTTCGACGGGTCTTATATTCATGTAATCTCACTTTACCCGCCTACTTACAACTCTCGGGTTAAACTTCCTAACATATATGTGCACACCACTTCAAGAATTCGGTCCACTGTGGCTTTGGAAGGCCTAGTGTGCACCACATATTCATCTATCAACGACAAAACTCACTAGCACGAGAATGTCAGCTTAGCATCATTATAGCAACAGGGAGCATTGAAATTTTATTGACGACAAGATACTATATTTATATTTATTTATAATTTTTTTTGAATTTTCTTTACCTCGTAGAATAAAAGCCTGCCCGACTTCACAATCTGGCTGGGGACCGACCCTTTTGTTATGAAGCGGACCTACCCTTTTGTTATGAAGCGTGGCAACACAACGATTATATGTTGTTCTGCCTGAAAATGATCCCACAGGCCGGGCAACAATTAGCTGTATTACAGCTAATTGGCTCTGCATTCCATGGAGGAAAACATATCCAGAAGACAATTTTCTTTGGCATTAATTTCTCGAGCCAATAATATAGTGGCCATGGATAGGTTTGATAAACAAGTGGTTCACTTTAAATGAGCGCTTGGCTAAAAAGTAGCCCGGACGGGGGTACTCATAAAGTAGCCAAATAAAATTGTAATTTCCAGTGCAGTAATTATCCCCGTGATATGGATAACTAATGTCTTGAAAAATCGGATAATTACTCATTAAGCATGTTTGACAGACACTCACTAACAAGATCTTAAACGAATGTACACCATAATATATAGTTATGACACAACTAGTTAATTAATGCCGGACTCATTGAAAGATTGCTTGAGAATTGATCTTCTTTATGTATATCCCGTGGTTGAACGGCAAGTCACGGCGTTTTCCGGTCAAAATAACATCGCGGCCATGCCTCTTACTCCATGAGTAGAGTTTTAGTCTATGTATGGGGACACGGCGTTTTGTGTGTATCGATCGGGATTTGTCAATTCAAAAGTTTTGATATTCTATGTTACAATAAATATTTTTTATTGAGATTCAACTAATGCTTTAGAGAAACTACCTTTAATTAACCCAAAGAGTTAGTAGAGTAGTTAAACATTTGATTTAGATACGATAGGTTCCGTGTACGTGTAGTAGAAGTTGAACCCCTACATCATAGAGAGACCAGCAAGAGAGAGTCAAAGTCTCAACTCATCACTATATTCAATTAGATACGTCTTCACTAAAAAAGCTTAAGCTAACAAGTTTGGGGCTAATTAAGATTTATCACTTGTCCCACGTCATATCAATTCTTCAATATAAGACTTGCCCGGCACCACTCAAATGCATATCTCGGCAATCTTACCTTTACATATGAGCTGATCCTATATTAGGCATGCTCCCACTTAATCCAAGTACCATTTTGCATCAATATATCTTAACTTGAAACTCTATCTTGTTGCACAATTGATCCGCAACATTGCCAACTGGGGACGCATAGCTACACCAACCTTGCCTTTTCCCCATGGCCTCTCTTCCGTCGCGGCAGGCCAAATGTGATGGGAATTTTCCCCGAGCACCGTGTGGATTACAAGATTTTTTTTATCGAGATATTCATTAAGACATGAATTAACCTTGGTGGCTCACCAATCAACCATTGACTCCGATATTACTTTCATATTAGCGAGATCGTCAAGAAAGAGCCCAAGTTTGGATGCACTAACACATCCAACTGAACCAATCTTCACTAAAAAATTTAAGCTAATAAGTCATGGCCGAACTAAGATGTATGTATTAACAGCTCACACTATATCAACTCTACAGTATGAGACTTCACTTAAAACCCCTCATACATGCACCTCAACAACTCAAACTCAAAGCATATTTTCAACAGCCACTCAAAGTAATTTTAGGAGCCACACCCGCCACCCTATGATAGAATTTCCCATGATACAAGTAAATAAGATGATTCGTGTACTTTCATGAGGTTTAGTCGGTACGAAAAGTTTGAATATCCCATGGTATAGAAATAAAGTGGCTATAGTATGCTTGTTATAAGAGTAGCATTTTGAACGATAACCGCATGAATCCGGCTCACAATCCGTTCGAGCCATTAGATTAAATGGGTCCATCAAATTTGATAATTCGCACGAATTGAACTCACACGATCCAATGTAGACAATAAATTTTAGTGGAATTGTCGGGAATTTGTATACTGACAATTTAGAAAAAGAAAATAGTGGGGATAATAACATAAACAGTTCTTGAAATTTGGCCTAATGTGTAATTTGATTCCTAAATTTTTAATTTGTTCAATGTAGTCCATAAATTTTAAGCTAATGTTCAATGTGGTCCTCGAACTTTTAATTTGTTCAATGTCATCCCTGAATTTTTGGTACATGATCAGGGACTATATTGAACAAATTAAAAATTCAGAGACCAAATTGCATATTGAGTCAAAGTTCAAGGACTGTTTGTGTCATTTTCTCAAAATAGTGCATGCGCGAGAAGTAATTTAGTCAACTATAAAATCACGAGCTCTCAATTTGTTTTGACGTAGCTCGGATGGTGAGGGTCAAGAACCGAAGGAGAGGGAACTCATGTGCCTTTTGTTTCTGGAAAAAAGATACGTTGTACGGGTTCATGTCCTCAGGACAAAATCTGTACCATTCTTACTTTTCTAAAGGCATTCTAAGTAAGGAAAAGCAAATGACCATTTGAGACCAAACTTGGGAATAAAAGCTATTTTGTCGATTCCACGGATACATGCCACCTACACACATCTCTTTTGGGAGAAAACTATTAGCTACATTCATATCATATGCACCTAGACATGGTAAGGTTTAGATCTTGTAAACCTCACGTGGGACTCACAGGATCCAGTGGATCATACACGACACCGGACGTATCCAATAGCTTCTCCTTTTTGGGCTCGAATTTGTGCACAACTTCAATCCCACGATTTAATGTACACATGCTTTATTATTATTTTTTTGTTGAAAGAAAATTGCATTCATTGCCCAAAAGGATACATGAGAAGTACAGTGACTTTCGTGACAGAGAAAATCAAAGCGGAACAAATCCCAGAATACAACAAAACCATGCTTTATTAATTGAGATGGGTATTATTTTGGGGGGAAATTGTCCAAAAAATCCTAAACCTATTGTACGACAGTCAATTTAGTCTTAAATTTTTCAATCTAGTTCTTTCGACCAATTTTGACCGGCATTCGCTGATGTGGATGCCGACCGTCCGTGCCACACAGCAGGCGCTAACGTGGACAATTATTTGCATTTTTTAAAAAAAAATTATGAAATTTTATTAGTTTTTTGACTTTTTCCTCTTATTAGTTCTTTTTTCTTTCTTCCTCCACCGGTCACTAATAGCAATAGGCGACCTCGGCCAGGCGAGGTCGACCCTCACCAGAGGCCAGGAGGTGGAGTTTCACCCGAAGTCAGTGAGGTTTGGTGAGGGCGAACCTCGCCCGAGGCCAGCAAGGTCGGCCCTCACTTTGTGGCTAGCCATTTTCGAGGCTCTGCGACCGGTGGAGGAAGAAGGAAAAAAAAAGAAAAGTGAACTAGATGCATATTCGCTATCATGTCTTTCGATGTGCGATTTCGTTGCCAAATGGTGGACGCAACAAGCTCCGGTGATCGGATCTGATCATCACGAAAAACAAGTAGTCCTTCTAAGTTTTACCTCTGGAGAATCCACCTATGTAAAAGTGAACTATGGTTTTTCGGCCTTGCCTTTGCAAGTAATTGTTACCTTATTATGTAGGTTTCCAATTTTGGACCCTACATCGGCAAATTATATCCACAAGATATAATAATTTGCAATTTAGGTTTATCAAATTGGGCCTTAAGTAGAACATGAGGCCAGTTAATTTTTATCCACATCGATATTGGAATCTAAATGTTATCATAAATTGTTGTAGAACTATTATGAATACTCTTTTCTACATCTTAAGTACGTCGTCTAGTTCTTGCATGTGTAAGTCTTTAGATTATAATAAATATTTTTTTTTCAGGAGGAATAAATAAGATAATGGAATATGAAAAGACTGGACGAAGGATATACAAAATGTAATAACGTGAAGAATAAATGTTTATATAAAAATACAGTTAAATAGTCCGAGCAACTTAATATAATTTCATCGTAAAATAATAAGTATAGCAATAGATAACATAAAGCATCGAGTACATATTTATTTAGAAGAAGTAGTCTAAGTATTTTCATCTATATCTCAAATACTTTTACTTCTTCCAATTTCTATAATTTTCTATAACTTGTTATTTACAAATGCAAAAATATTTCATGAAGGATAAAGAGTTACAAATAAAATGATGAAATAGTGAAGAGAATGTGAGGGGTAAAGGTAATAAATAGACGAAATGTGAAAAGGAGAAAACATCTACTATTGCCAGTAGCAAAATGTCAAAATGAATAGCAAATTTACTAGGTTGCTTTATTAAAAGCCATCCTACGGTGTATGCGATTGGTGCGAAATTACATATTAAGCAATGAAGAGTTAAGCTCTTAATGAATTCAATATCTATTGTGGGTGGTCTATTTATTTTTAGTGTATGCTTGATAGATTAGAGACGCACTTATAAGATTCATGGTCGAATCTCTACTACACTCATGAATAACTAGCAGTGTGCACGGGCTATTAGCGCAGACCCCCGTTGAAAGTAGAAATTGTGGAGATATAATATGGTTAATGAGAACTCTCACTTACAACAAGAATCCTTGCTCTAAAGAAGCTATTAGTTTCACCATTGGGTCTGTAAGTTATGTCTCATTTTTCTATGTTAGGGTCATAGTCCAAAAGACACCAAATTCGATACATTGCCATCCAATGTGAAATCGCTTTTTGTTCCTTCTCTACTTTGATAAACATTTTTTGAAGTATGTGGGAAAATTGTTGTAGAAAATCATTTCAAAAATCCTGTTCCCCTTAGTTTTCCTTGCGCCACATTGCTTAAGATGCTCTCTCTTAATCACTTTGTTAATGGGTTCACCTGATTAGTTTGGTAATAACAAGAATAAAGGTGTTGGACTCGCGCACATGAGACTGGGCTAAACCAAGTGTAAAGTTGGAGTTTACCCTCCCCTCCTTGCGCACAAAATATAGGTGAGACCCATTCCAAGATTTCTTTCACATAGTTCTTATTTTTGTCCTCAAAGGGAAAAAATTATTATAGAGAACAATGCTTGCACGCATCGTTGCGACCTTCAACCAGACAAACACTATCCTGTCACCATCGTCCCCCACGTTACGGCGCCACCGTTGGTGGTGGCTCAAATAAATGACTACGGCATAGATGCAATGTGTTTGCCATGAAGATATTATTGTCCAATAAATGGCCCTAGCTCAATTAAATGACCTTGCACACTTGCTTGGTACCAAACATGGCACAGACGTAATGTGTGCGCCATTAATTCCGCTGCGTAATGTATCATTTAATGATGTCTGCACTTGTGTTTTTTCCCCTCCCGGATATCCAACAATCAATAACAAGACATTCCAACATAGTATACCTTCAAGGGTACACCCGACAATCATGTGGGGCTTTTGATCCACTGATTTCGATGTCATATATCCCAAACACATACATTTAAAAGAGATAAATATGGATAATCATCATGTCGACTAATCTAATGAAGAACGATACTAGATCCGAACCACGTAAAAACTAATGAATTCGTCGTCCCGGCCTCTCGTTACATCTAGAATCTAAGTCATTTCTAAGGAGTGATATGCATGATCAAGCAGTGAACAGGGGAAAATTGTCAAAAAAGTCATAAACCTATTGTACGGCGACCAATTCAGTCCTAAACCTTTTAAGTTTGCCAATTCAGTCCTAAACCTTTTAAATTCTTGCCAATTGAGTCCTTCCGGCCAATTTTGGCCGGTCGGCGCTGACGTGGCTGGCGGCCGGCGCCGGCCGTCCGGTTAACGCTGACGTGGCAATTTTTAATTATTTTTTTCCAATTTTTTAATCTTTTTTTTTCTGCTTTCTTCCCTCTGGCTGGTCCGGCGACCGGCGGCCAGCCAGAGGGGAGGCCGGCGAGGTCGACCTCGTCGGCCTCTGGCGAAGCTCGCCCCGCCGGCCACCAGCGAGGGCGAGCCTCGCTGGCCCTTGGCTAGGCGAGGCGAGGTCGGCCGCGCCTCGCCGTCGCGACCCGGGCGACGGCGAGGCTCGACCTCCCTCCACCGGGTGTGGTGAGGCCGACCTCGCCACGCCCGGCGAGGCGAGGTCGAGCCTCGCCGTTGCTGGGTCGCGACGGCGAGGCTCGACCTCGCCTTTCGGGCGAGGCGAGGTCGGCCTCGCCACGCCGTCGCCCGGGTCGCGATGGCATGGCGAGGCCGACCTCGCCTCGCCCAGCAGAGGCGAGGTCAAGCCTCGCCCAGTTGGCGAGGCGAGGTCGGCCGCCGCCTGCCTCTTTGGGCGAGACGAGGTCGGCCGCCCCTCGCCGTCGCGTCCCGAGGCGACGGCGTGGCGAGGCCGACCTCGCCTCTCCCAGCAGAGGCGAGGTTGAGCCTCGCCGTCACCTGGGTCGCGACGGCGAGGCGAGGCCGACCTCGCCTCGCCCAGCCAGGGGCCGGCGAGGCACGCCCTCGCCGGCCCTCCCCTCTGGCCGGCCGCCGGACTGGCCAGAGGGAAGAAAGCAGAAAAAAAAAGAAAAAAAAGATTAAAAAAGATTAAAAAATTGAAAAAAAATAATTAAAAATTGCCACATCAGCGTTGACTGGACGGTCGGTGGCCACGTCAGCGCCGGTCGGCCAAAATTGGCCGGAAGGACTCAATTGGCAAGAATTTAAAAGGTTTAGGACTGAATTGGCCGCCGTACAAAAGGTTTAGGACTTTTTTGACAATTTTCCCCTGTGAACAGAGATCAATACTTTCATCATAGCAACATCTCACCCATCGTGTTTGGATGTCCATGTAAGAAGAGCGAAAGGTGCGCGCATGCATGTGATGCAAGATAAAATATTTCGGAGTCTTGAGGGAAAGACATGAACTTGCGAGGCATTGAATTGTCTTGTTTGTCGTATTAAATGAACCTTGGGACAATAATTCGTGTGAAGTGCAGACAAAGAAGCACATAAGTTGGTCCAACCGACAGACACATTAAGGGGAAAAGAAGCCAGAAAAATATTTAAAAAAAACGACACTTGTTCACATGCTATGTCGTGAATCAAAGACATGTATGCAGACGTTCTCACCATCGATCAGTCAATTGAACCATGTTAGTCTCTTTCCTGTTCCCACAAACATGTCTCTCCTTATGATAGTGAGAATCACATTTATTACATTTATCATGGTCCCTTTCTTGTTCACCCAATATTGAGTTTGTTTTTCTTTTATTTTCTTGTGGATAAGGAGGAAGAGCATAATATGTCCCCATCAATGCCAAGTTTGCAAAGATGATGATTTCCTTCAAAAATCAAATAGACGTTGGTAAATGACTTAAATGAAATTACTAATTTCGTATAAAAATTGAACCTTTAGGGCACTGGTGACCTCTAAAATAAATGTTGGTAAATCTTCGAAATGGTTGGTAATATGAAGAATCAAATAATGCCAATTCCTTTCTAGAAGAATTGGCAAGTTACTAACAAGTGACAAACCAAGCAAGTTTAGAATCTTTTTGTTACGAGATCTATCACTTATTAGTGTTTTTTTAAGAATTTATGGTCGTGGAAAAGATTTATCATTTTACATGCACGGAACACCAGAATCGTCGTCGTCGTTGTCCTCCTCCTTCCTCATTCTCGATGATCTCCTTCAATGTGCCTAGGAGCTTTGTTGTCACCACCCGTTGGTCGTCATTGATTGGGACTCCAACTAACCCGACTAGAGGTGATAAATGGGTCGACATGGCCGTGCCGTGCCGTGCCCAGGCCCAAGCCCAAGCCAGAGCTTGAACCTGAGCCCTCCGATTTCTTTTTTAATAGCCACAGGACAGGTTAGTAGTACTGTTCAAGGCCTAAAAGATCCTTTGGGGCAAAGAAAAAAAATAAAAAAAAATGACTAAAAGGGCCTAGAAAATGCTTGACATGAAATGGGCCGGCCGAGCAATCTCCGCCCATGGGCCCAGCCTCGGCTCGGCCTAGCACAGGTGCCGTGCCATGTCGACCCATCAAAGCAAACGGGTTGGCCCACTAACAAAATGGGACCGGGCCCATTTGACATATGCAGTGGTCACTTGGCTGGGACTGAGGGAGGTTTATGTTGTTTTTTTGTTAGTAAGTTTTTATGTCTTTTTACTTAACCTCCTTTTTTATTTCGATATCCACTCTAATAGCCAATCAAGTAGCAAAGAAGTTCTAGGATATAAAAGTCCCGAGGGGATTTTTTTTATTGTAGTTACTCACTATCCTATTCTTATCCTTGTCTTTGCGACCACACGTTGTCTAATATCTTTTCTCTCTTTCTAAGTAGTTCTGCCGGATCGATTGCTCAAGAACGCACTCTTCCAAGAGAGGCTGCTTCTAGACAATGCCTCCATCTACCACCTTGGCTTAAGGGACGCAGATCCACAACCACAAAGTTCAATTCATACCAGTAAAATCGGGCTATATTAAAGTGTGTTATGTATAAGATTTTCAATCTAATTAATTTTCATATTTACTGACAAGTTAAGCTCGTTTCTCAAGATTCGTCCCTATTCAAGCAGACTTCCATTAATAAGCCCACTTACTTCTGTATCATCTCTCATCTTCATTTTACTTATAAAAAGAAAAATCAGATATGAGACATGGTGATTTAGTGTCTCTAAAAGGCAATTCCCTCCGGCTCCATCCAATGCACTTTTTCTTTCTGGCATAAATAATCTGAAGTTTGGAAAATTGACTGAGGCTTTACCTCATGTCTTGTCTGACCCATGAAATGAATATTATAGATGAGATATTGGTTCTCGTCATCAAAAACACAAAATAAGAGCAAATAGTATATACAAGTGTGTTAGTTTTTGTCGTTTCGAAGCAGGCGATATCACTTCGACCGAAAAAAAAGCAGGCAATATCACTAAATTTCCAGGGGAAAGCACCTACGTAACTCGTTCTAACGGCGAAGTATAATATCTTGTCGTCACATAAATCATCGGATAATGTTTTGCGAGGAGATTGAGACTGCGTTTGTTACGCGAAAAATCAGACATTTCTGAAAAATGTTTTATGAGAAATCATTTTTTAGGAAAATGATAATATTTTTCCGGTATTTTGCTAAGACCTGAAAATGAACTGGAAAATATTTTCCGTCCTTTAATAAGGAAAATCTCATTTAATTTTCATTAATAGATATACACTATTCGAACGCTAGTAACTTGTGCATGGATGGTCAAGGAATCCGGCATGGGCATCAGGGTCTCAAGCCCAGACTCCAACTCCAGGGCTCGAGCACAGGCACTGATCTTGGGTCCATAGAAACCGACCCCAAGAACTCAGGGTCGTGCCCAGCTCCCTAGCACTCCGGCTCGGGTCTACAAAGGCCGGGCCTAGATCCCTAGCGCTCGAGCCTGGGCCCATCAAGTTCAAGCCCCGGACCCAGCGCCTGGAACCAAGAACCTAACACCCAAGCTTGGGTTAATCGAGGCCGGGCTCGTGACTCCTGTACCAGTGCACGCGCCCGGGTCCATTAAGGCTAAGCCCCAAACCCAACGTCTAGGTCCTGGTCACCTACGCGCGAACCCGGTGCTCGAGAACTGGTCCCCTGCGCTTAGACTTGGGGTCAACGAGGTTGGTTCGAGACCTTGGCGCCTATGCTCAAGTCCATCAAGGCCCAGCCTCCATCCCTGGCGACCGGGCCCAAATCCATCGAGGTTGGGACTTGAGCATGGGCCCGAGACATCGGCGCTCACGCTCAAGTCCATCAAGGCTAGGCCCAGGCCCCTAATGCGGGCACCTGGGTCCATCGAGGTTGAGTTCGAGACCCCAATGCTAGTGCCTTGGTCCTTGGCGCTCGTACCAGAGTCCATCAAGGCCGGGCCTGGGTCCCCGACGCCCGAGCCCAGGTCCTGGATGGACCCAAGGCCTGGGGTCTTGAGCATGGGCACTGGCATCAAGGTCCCAAACTCGGCCTCGATGGACTCGACCGCGGGCACCAGGGACCTAGGCCCAATGTCAATGGATTCGAGCATGGTCGCCAGGGTCTCAGGCACAGCCTCAATGGACCCAGGTTCGGGCGTTGGAGACTGAGACGTGGGCGCCAGGGTCCAGGGCCTGGGTCCAACCTCAATGTTATTGGGCCCAATGTCCCTAGCAAGGGCATCGGTGTTTCGGGCCCGACCTCAATGGGCCCGGGCCAGGGAGCCGAGGTCATGGGGCCACACTCAATGGACCCGAGCTCGGGCGCCTACTGTCAAGGGCTCGAGAACGAGCGTTGCGGTTCCTGTGCCAAAGCGCAGAGTTTCTGGTATAATCGTCGTTAATTAGTTATATTTTGGAAAATTATTTTTAATTTTTTAAAGAGTAGATCATTTTCTTTAATTTAAGCTTTAGTAGGAAAACCTCTTCCGTTGACTAGGAAAACATTTTCCGTTAACTCATTTTCTGGCATTTGGATCACTTAGGAACAGCCTAAAAGACTACGAATTTGCCTGTATATTGATGCTCTTCTTCTAGGTTGGCCGTCTTTTACCTGCTCTTTGCCATGCTACCAGTATGTGAGCAGAAGACTGATGTAATGACAACGAGGACGGAAACATGACATGGCCAAGACGACCGACGCTTCTACTGTCGTTGCAGATTCGATAAAACCGAAACAGAACCCGAAACCGGGAGCAAGTAAAATTCCAAACTATCTTCATTTAGTTTAGGCAACTTAACTTGAACTTCAACGAATAGAACTTAAAATATGCCTTGTGGATGAGGAAACAAGCTACCAGTTTTCTGCAAAAGCCAACCGGAGGCTTATCCTAGACTGTTTATCCTAGACTGGAAAGCCAAAATTAGAACTATGGTATGAAACTATTTAGCCCTCTAGAAGCGCAAATATTTTTGGTACATCAAATACCTTAAGTTAATTCCTCTTGCATATGGGAATAGCCTGCGCACCATCAATTTCTTAGCCAAGTTTTTGACACAAAATTGTGCTTGACAATGAAACTTGGACATGAACCTGTCGTATCAATTGCTATCAAGAGTGTATGCGGCTCAGATGAAACAAGTTCCACATGATTCTAATTCGATCTAGTAACCTAGAGGTTAATATGCCAAAAGAAGAAGCATAAAACCTTCGAATGGTCCGAGAGCGATGAACTTCAGCCCTACCTCTTCCTCAAATAAAGCAAATTTGAAAGACGACAGTAGGAAAAAAGTATAAGATTAGACCATGACTTTCATGGTTGCCTCCCACCTTTAATCGAATTCAATCATAAAATAGCAGCGATAGTCCTCATATTGTATTGTAACTATCGTTCATCCACATCTTCAGAGTTGAGTGATAAGATGCCATTATTTCTCAGTACAAGGAAAACAAGTTTGCATACTGTTAATTTCACCTGGTTTGCCCCAGTGAAAGAGGTCGGACAGAACTATTCAGGTTTTTCATAATGCAAACATTATTTTCTTTGTTCTGGTACAGCAGCTAGTAAAATACAAGACACATAACAACCTGCGTCATCTGCCATCGAACTAAACCCCTTTGAAGGGCTCGTAATTCGTTGCAATGTCCAAGTCCTACCATGAGAAATACGCTTCCGGACTTCGCTGGCAATCCTCTTGGAAGTCAAGGATTTTAAACATCTGGATGAAAAATCAATCCACCCCTGCCTGGGATTAAACTCTATCAAGTGGTGAGAATGGGAAATATGGAGGATATTTTGGGGGAACTTCAAAATGCGGCGTCATGTTTGGCAGATTCACATCATTTCCGCTGACTGAATGTCCCTGCAAAGTTCTAGATTTGGACAGTTGACGCCAATCAGAGGGCTCAGAAGACATCTGGCAGCTTATTACAGCTAAGCAAATGGCAAATGCTTGTAATGACGAGATTGTAGGATTGAATTCGACCAGGTAGATTCCCGTACTATATAGTTTCAAGCTGAAAATGGCCTTCTCTTGTTGAGCTTCTCCCTGTAAACAAGAAAGTAACAGGTGAAACCAGAAGCATAAAGTGCACAATGCAATTACCTGAAAAGATGAAGTATACATACACACCTGAACAAAAAGTTCAAGGTGATCCGACATTGAGCAAACACTTGATGTTCTTGATGTTTCCCAGAAGTCCTTTGGGGGAGAAAGAATGCACAATTTGCAACCTACATCCCAACCTCCACAATCACATGACCCACCAGTTCTCCATCTATCGATCAATGACGAAGGTTCTCCATTGCTCGGCATACTATGATCACCCCCTGGAAGTATGACCATTAGATGATTGTTATCTTCATTTGTAAGTTTGGAAAAGCAATTTTCTCCTTGCAAATCCACTCTTAAAAATTTATGACTAGTTGCCTGTACTTTGCAATTGCTAGGCCTGTCCATAGGAATCTTGAATATGATGGCGGCAAGTTCCCTGTTCATTGGTGGATCCAGTAATTCCTTGTCAGCTCGACTCAATCCGAGTCCCAATAAAACATATTCCCTCTCGACAGTCCGCTCATTGCAGTCGTCTGAACAAGCATCACGACACGTCAACTGACCAACTACATTGTACACAAAGCCGCCACTTCTCATCTTACTTCCTTGTCCAATCCAGCTGTCGCTCTTCTTTATCGTTTCATCCACAGAATAGATTGTGTAATTCCTCGCACAATTGCTCTTTCCAGAAAATGTCGCATCTTTGGTGGCAGCAGCAACAATGTGGCTGTTCTTACCGACCACAAATTTGAATAAGGGGAGTCCGTCAACACTAGTAACTTGGAGAAGAGCTTCAAATGTTGATGCAACATGGTTACCAATTTGAAGTGATTCAGTGGAATATTCATGGCTCAAGCTCAGGGAAGTTAAGCTCTGTTCTGATTGCTGAATGCTTTCAGAACGATGGTATGAAGTTGCTGACTTGGACTTTAGAAGTGGGTCTAGTAATCTTCTAATGCCGGACCTCCCTTTGCTAGCAATGTCGGGCTTCTCTTTAGTGAGATTGCCACTGCAAGGAAAATCCCCTGAAGCCATCGGACCAGATCTATCAGTCACAGATGCTGAACTTCGGAGAGGAGCAGAAGCACTTTCTCTGAAACTGAAACTTCTGCTTATCCTACCGAAACTGAAGTTGAACCGCTGGTTGGGTGATGGATGCCTACTTTTCTTGCCAGCTGAGTCAACAGCTTCACGATTTAGACTTCCCATACCCTCCCCTATGCTTGAATTTCTAGTCTTGTCACTATCATTTGACTTTCTCATATTAGAAATATTACTGCTAGACAGCTCATCCCCCGACCTGCTGCTGCATGACAAAGACTCGTCAAATTCAAGCTCTGAACCTCTCCTAGCAGTCTCTCTCTGAGCATCAACTTTCAACAACACTGGACATGAGTGTGGTAATTCTGAGCATAGTTCTCTTGAGCGGAGCTCCCTGAAAAATAACACATCTGAGAAATAATTGCGAGTTGCATCTGTCAAACTCCGATCAAACAATTTGCTGGTGTCACTTTTCTGGGATGCATCCATTGAGCTATTATGTGGACGTTTACCGGTAGAAAGTAGAGCTATGGTTGCTTTATTCCACGAAGATTGTTTATTGAAGGTTTCTCTATTTAATGACTTTTCAACTTTTTTCTTAGTCTTGTCATTCTCGGCAGTAACCGTCTCCTTTAAACTGATTGATCTGGCATCAATACCCAGCTTTGATGATGAAGATCCAGCCACTGACATGCATTTCTGTTCTCTATTATTTCCTCTGGTGCCTGATTCAGCCACTTTCCCCACTCTGGTATTCCCTTCGCCACGGGAAACTGTCCTGTTGCTCTTACTAGGACTTACCGAAAACATAGAGTTTCGAAAGTCCAACGAACCACCTAACTCTGATACAATTCTCTGATTCAATGAGTTTATGTTGTCCTTTTGGAGCGCAACGTCTGTGCACTTTTTTGTCGAAGATCTGTAAGCCCTATTTATCTTTTCATGCCCCTCCAAAAAACTCTTAGAAGCACTTTCAACATCTTGAGAACGCACCACTTTGCTGGCACTGGGCTTGACACGTCGAGAAATCCCATCCATCTTGCAATAACTGGGGCTAGGACCAAGAGATGCGCGCTTTTCAGTTTGATGATTATGAGTTCCGGTGTTACAGTTGCGAGTGAAATTCTCTAGACGACTCCAGTCCAGGACTCCAAAGTTCAGAGCTTTCCCCTGGAGGTTTCCTCTGGTATCGACACGAAGGAGATAATCAGGCAAATTGGTCATGTGCCTGGCAAGCTCATCATCTTTAACAATCTCCCCGCTAGTGCACTGTCTCTGTTGATCTGTAGAGGATTTCAGCTGGACAACACGGGCATTCACATACTTTTCCCCTGAATAACCATGCTTTAAGGTTGGTTCACCCTGACAATTTTGTAGCCTCGATTTGTCTGGATATCCGATCCTTTCGGACCGTTGTGGTTTCCTGATGCTCTCGTTCACTTTCTTGGAGTTCTGGTGCGGCTTTAGACTCTTTCTGACCAGTGAGTTGGATCTCCTATCCCTGTTTGGAGGGAAGACTTCATGCTTTGACGGAACATCAGACGCCATGGCTTCAGTTGTTTTCACCACCCATTGTTACTGCAAAAAACGGTTTGGATCATTCTTCTCCAGCATCATTATTATAAGTAGTCTAAATCTCCTCAACAATATGCTACGGATTGAAACCAAAATAATATTAGCATTTCAGCTGAAAATTTGGATGAAAAAACGAAATGGCTATACATATAATGAAGGTCTTTGTCAATTGCCACTGCAACTTGAACTGGAATGACCACAAGCATTGTCAATTCGACATGGAAACTCACAAACTCTAATAAGGAGAAGCAACGGTTTCGGTACAAAAGCAGATTCAAGATTACCAGTTAAAATGTTAGTCATGCGTAAAGAAAACATTTTATCAAAATGTTCTTTGTCTTCACCAGCAGTTTCCCAAATGTCCCATATCAAAATGGTAGCAGGCAACCTCTTTTATCAATCTATCAGCTTACGCAAACTGCATAGAAATCATTCATTTGGTTCGGACAGCTCGAGCAAAGCCATCTTCACTGTACATGGACAACTAGAAGGTCAATGTCAATGGAATGGAGCATAGAGTTCCCCCAAAGGAAGCCCTTACTTTGAGTTCTGTGTGCTGCAATTTTTTAACCTCAGACTTCCAACTTTCAGTTATGGAAACACTGACAAACGAAACGATGCAATGCTGATGATTATACAATGCTTTTCCTCCTAACATACCTAAACCAAAGCAATTTGTGCACTTTGCTTTAAATTTTGAGGTGCCAAAATTTAAAAAAATAAAAAAAAATCTGCAGATATTCACTGTTCACCTCCCTCCCTCCGTTGTTCAGATCTAAGGTCATTCTAGACACTGAGGATGACACAAACTGATCCAAAGTCCTTGCCGATATCCACACGGTGGGGAAAATAACATAACCCAAAACAAGAAGTGCTGTGCTTTGCTTTGCTTTCTATACAAGAAGAGTAAAATGCAAAAGTTATTAATGGGGCATGAAGCCACTCCACCAAGAAAACAGAGCATCAATATTAAGGGAAACAGACAAATGGGGTTATCCAGAAGCTTAACTCTGAACACCCCACCAAAATAAAAACAAACAAAAACCTTTTAGAACTCACTTGGAGTTGAGAGAACGCACGAGTACGAGGAAATCCCAGAGAATACGAGGCCCCTCCAATCCCGATGAAGATGAACTTAAGATAATCACAATGGTAATTAACGCGGTTAAAGAAAAAACAGAGAGAGAGAGAGAGAGAGAGAGAGAGAGAGAGAAAGAGGAGAGAGCGGTAGACCAAGCTAGAAGCGAAGTAGATTGTAAGCTAGAAGCGAAGTAGATTGTAAGCAAAAGAAAGGAATTCATAGCAATTAACGTTTCCCAAAAACGAGGGCAATCGACATCACCCCATTAAGCAATATAAAATCATTTGTGGGAAGGAAAAGGAGGCATCAGTGGCAAAGAAGATGGAGCCTTGGCTCTCTCTTTTTTGACTCTAGGCATCAACACCAGTCAGCAGTGCCAAGAAAAGGGAAACAAACAAAGGACAAATCGGCAGCGTGAGAGGCAGAGACAAATGGGGTGCGCCTCTCCTTTCGGGGACGTGGGTCCGACCATGGAGACTTCTGTCCTCCGGCGAATCCCGATGCGTGTGCCTGTGGTGGCGGGCCCGACCTTAAAGCTCCCTAATGATTTTCTCTCTCCTTAGCCATGAGAAAGAAGCAATGCAGGAATCCAGCATCATGCTCTATTCAACTTGGAGGACAAATCTGGTGGGCCTGCGCATATCGACATGCCACCCTTTGTTTTCAATGGTATGCTTGACGTGTTCGTGCCAAAATTTCCGCCCTCGCTATAGTGTAGATTCTCAAATATGCGATCGAGGATCATAAAGTTCGGCGTGCGTGTGTATATGTTACTTGGAAACCACCACCATGTTTGATCTAGTGGTAAGTGGATCATCTAACTTTCATGAGATCACGATAATAAACGAATCATTGAATTGTCTGTATTGTTTTTACCTTGCTGCGACATTGAAGAGACTTCATTACTATTAGCATCTTAATATTGCCGCGATGATGGGCTTGCCAACCGAAGACTTTCGTGTCACTGACGATGCAAAGTAGCCATGGCTCCATCCGAATAATACGTAGTGGGTGTGCAATTCTTATGGTGATGCCCAAAAAGAGTTGCTAGCACTACTCGTCCATCTCCGCTCTTTTACTAAAGCAAAAAAATGTTTTTCGAAAATAAAAATTGAGAAATTACAAAAAATACGACGCGCATATATATGGATAGGATGTATGGGGCCAATGTATTGCTCATCCATGTGTGTGCATATTACTGTCATGCCTATATGTGTAGTGGTTGGGCCTATGTGCTGTGCTTGGATTAACGATATACAGGTTTTCGTGAACTGTTTGTGGTGTTTGATATTTTAAAGCTACAGCTTCTGTTTGGAGAGTTCTCATATTTAAGCATTACGCGGAAACACTTCTGCTGAAACACGAGCAGAAGTCTGGAACGATTTTCTCGAGGTTCATTATCGGCGGATCTCGGGTTTGGACCGTGACGAGGTATTGGAGCTATAGGGTGTTATGGAGCAACAATATGTGCCGAGTGAAGGAGTTACAAGGTGCATTTGATTCACTGCGCAGTTAGGGTTTGATCTGCAGTCTTTGTAGGAATTGGTTTTACCTTCATCTGAAAGCACATGGGAGGACCCTCTTTGGCACCGCAATAGACGTGTAAATCCACATAATTTCTACGCTGCACTTATCTTCGTCTGTCGCCCCATTGAAGGTAATAATTCACTCATCATGTCTTTTTTGTCATACGTTGTACAGGACAATGACATTAATATGATAGCCGACCTGTATGTGGTGGCGGCCAAGACAGTGATAGGCCAAAGGCTTAAGAGTAAAGTCGAAAGGAGGGAGTGTCCTAAGGCTTGTGGACCATATGAAGCATTCATCTCTTTTGGCTGTGTCATAGAGATGAATAATGAGAGAGAGAGGTCGTTTCAGCCTGAAATTGAATGACCCCTTGGTCCCAAAACAAAGAGGGTTGAGGAAGATGCATTGGTTTCCATATGTTCATCACTTGTGGAATTGAGAAGAACAGGAGGGCAAAGAAATGGAGATGGAAAACAAACCCCCCACAAAAACCTGATTCTGATGACTACCAACCTCTCTTGGAGGCTAGTGACACTGTTTGGTAACCCAATTATGTCCTGAAAATTAAAAATTCAGCATTTAATGAGATTACACTTGTTTGGTCATCATAACGAACAATGCCTTGAGGATTCGATCAAGTAAGAAAGTCACTTAACGGTAGACCTAAGGGAAGGTATACTTAATATATTAAAGTAAACAAAACTAATTAATGGCAATTAGAATCCTACCGATTACATTGCTAAAGCATGTCAATAATGATTACAATCCCTTGTATGACAAGCAGTTAATAATATTCAGTCATCAATTTTACTTACTATCAAGCAACTTTAGAATTCTATTTTCCAACACTTAAAAATTGAGTGCTTAAATTTTCAGTGCTTATTTTTCAATTTTATCAAATGAGCCCTTTTGCTTTTTGCTCCAAATCACTAGGGAAGGATCATAAAAGGGAATAGCCATATAGAAGTCTGAGTCACTGGATCGAACATAATTCAAATTCCAATTTAACAAGAGACATTACTTGTTCCATCAATATTCATCTTAAGATGGGAAGGGATCCTTTTACACTAGTTAAAAATATGTGAATTTTTACACCAAATCTACTCAGTTCATTCGCTGTATGTCGAAAGGATAGGGAATTGACGCATCGTTGGGGTATCAGAGAGGACTCCTAGTTCATGAACCGGAGGTTATTTGTTTGCATGCAATTACCCTGAGTGGGGGTTACTTACCCAGCTCAAAGGTCCAAAATTAATCGATTGATGGGGCTTGCAGAATGTTTTACGGATCTTTAGATAGTAGGACATCTGCACTTGGATACTACCATTTGAGAGGCCTTGTTGCGGACTTAAGATGCTTGTTCACGAAATACTCGTCGTGGTCTATTTTCTATATGTGCAGAACAACTAAACCAAGTGTTCTGTACCCACTTCCATCCTCGCTGTAGTACTTTCACTAGACCTGTCAAACGGGTGGGTCAAGTTGGATTTGGTTCAGGTCAAAAATGATTCGACCCAAATTGACCAGTTTTCTTGCAGTACAAATCTAGTGACCTATATACGACTCAACCCCTATCCGACTCGATCTATATTACTAAAACACTTACATATTTAACTCAATTTAGGAAAAATCATATATGGAATGAGCAAGCACGAGATCGAGCGAAGGCGAGAAAGAGTCATAAAAGTGGGTTGGGTCTAAGTAAGTTGTGAACCCATTTAACATCCATATTATTTTGGGCTTAACCATTTTAAACCCATTTATGACCCATTAACTGAATATAACTAACCCATGTAATAACTCAGCCCATCAAATGTAGGTTAAGAAGTGAGTCTATAATCCATTTTGACAGGTCCAATTTTTAGCACATTTCATGTAACTATTTCACTTATAAAAGAAATACTTTGTTCATACTAAAATTACCCATGGCTGATTAAAAATTTTAAGAATGATTAACATCTAATCGGGCAAACGCTGCTTCTCGACTGTAGCTGAACCTTTCTCTTTTTCTTTTTCTTTTCGTACATTTGCTCTTATTGTATATGATTAGAGTGGTCGGCCATTTCTTTTCATGGATCAATTGTTAATTACGACTTTTATGGTTCTGAATAATATGTGGAACATCGGATGACATTGGATAGCGACCCTTCAAACCAAATGCATCAAGACAAAGTGCAAATATAATCTTATACCTCGTACGTAACTTTACTAGAAAGTTTAAATTTCATACTTAGTGTTCTCTGGACGACACATTTTTCTTTTTTGTGCAAAATATGGGAACTTGCATTATTACACAGTGTCAGAGGATGTACATAGAACAATGTCTGATGGATCAGAAAATCAAATTATAACCACACGGCCTATTCTACGCGACCCAAGCCCGTGAATTGAATAGCCAGGCGTAACCACACAAGATTGTGACCATTTGAGGTTGTGCCTTATGAATCATTTAACTGAGCGGTTTTTACCCCGACAAATGACGTCCTCGTTAACATTACTCCATATCACCTACAATACTTCTCCTATTCAATGTCTAATTAGATTCTTAGGAGCTTGCCAGAAGCCGCATCTTGTTCGAGCCATCTCGCCCTAGCTAGCACTTCTTACCCTTATTAAAGTGGTGTATGGGTCTATTCCATGCATGAACCACACATCCACGGGGGGAACCTGTCTTGGACATGATTAGCAATAATTCGGCTGATTTCAATGTGGGTTGGCACCCCAAAAAGAATACTCAATTGTAACCACACCGATATGGTGACCCTTTGAGTGGGGGTTGGGACTTATGAATTACTAAACAAGGTCTGTATCATCCAATACGAGACTTTGGAATGTGACCATGACGAAACACATTTTACTCCATAAATGATTTTCGAAATCCTATTAAATCGTAAGCGAGGTGGTCGCAGATATTTTGCTAAGAAGTATGTGTATTAGCTTTGGTCCCTCCGAGCCATGAGAAAGAGGAAAAATGAGCATTAGTACTACTTTTGTTGATTCATAAGATACAGACATATCATACCAAGTCCACGAACACCGTGGGGACTAAAGTTCTTGGGCTTGCGGCAATATCAGCCATCGGGATCATACTTTAGAGGCTCGTCTAGTTTCAAATCTAGGCGTGGATCTTTTACTCACATAGTCATGCTTTTTTTTTTCTAAGATGAGAAAAGCATTTCGGCTCATCATTTTTACTTTAGCAAAGGTGAGATACTAACAACAGAAAAAGAAGCAAAGACCAAAGATAAAAAGGAAAAGCTGTAGCCCAATAAAAAAAAAGTTTAAAAGGAAAAGGCCTCTTACAACTCCGTTATGAATAGTGTAGACATACTAAGAATGTGAGGTGAAATTCCAAAACAAGACTTAACATTTTGGCCGTTTGTCAATGAAGAACTTATTAAGGTTTTATTTTGGTCGATTGAGGATTAAGGTCTTCAAAAAGGCCTCATTGGGTCTCAAGCTCACTGTCGGCGAAATTCAAGTGTTAGAATATCAATGAGGCCCTCAAGTGCAATATTTGGCCATTGGCCATGTTTTATTTCCTTTGCTTGAATTCTATCAATGGCAAGGTCGAGATCTAATTGTGACATTTTTAAGTCCTTAATTCCTCAATTTACCAACTGCCAAAACTTTAAGTCCTATTTCTGCACTTGTCCCCCAAGAATGCATACAAAGTTTTGTTTAATAACTAACTAGGAATATTCACTACAAAAAATTGCCTTCCTTTGATCAAGTTCATTGATTCTTTTCACGACCCTCTCGAAGTGAACCTGTCGGAGCTAATAGTGTTGAGGTTGATGTATTGTATTCTATTATCTAAGAGATTATGAGGCGGTTCCGAAAGGCCCCCTGACGACTGGACAGCACGGGGGGTCCCGCTCCCCGGTGAGCGGGCGGGGGTCCGGGGGGGCCGCCCCGACGGGGGTCGCGGGGGCAGCGCCCCCGGGCCGCCAGAGGCGTTTTATGTTCAGTCATAGAAGGATCTCTATGGGAAAGCTAAATATTTTAGGCTATGTGGGCAATTTTGTAATTTGTGCCATGGAGGGTTTCGCTATATATATTTAGGGCGAAACAGGTCTCTAGTGAGAGAGGGAGGGAGTGAGATACAGTGGCTGTACACTTTTTCTATGTTATTAGTGAAACAGATCTCATCTCACCGTGGACGTAGGTAGACGGAACATCTCTCCTGCTGAACCACGTAAATTCTTGTGTTGTGCGAATTTTCATTACTTTTCTTGCATCGTTGATAGGATCGAATTCAGATATTCGACAAATAGGTTACCAGGCGACAAATAATCCTTTTGCAAGGTGAGCCTACGCTTTGCCCGGACTTTTTCAAGCCCTAGCGATCCTAGTTTGTTTCTCTCATTAATTCATGATTGTCTTAGGGTCACCACTAAACTATTTACTAAGCAGGTTAGGAGCTCGGTAAATCGCCAAAGATCGTTTTACCTTTGCGAAGCAGAGTTGGTTTCGTTAGATTAAACTAACACCTATTATTGGCACCTTTTCTTTGAGGAAAACATTTGACATGCAACCTTAATTGATTCTATTTCCTAAACATGTAAGCTTAAATGATCATGCATTGGTTCACAACCAATGTACTCAAACACTAGATAGCAAAAAAAATAATAAAAACATGATAAATAAATAAGTAAATCCAACCCGAGCCATCTTGGGTAATAATTAAGCATAACCACCTTGTTACGTCGGGACAGAACATTGTGAGCGGATAAATGGAAAGTCCCAAAATATTTAGTCAGGTTTCCTAATATAAACTAAAGCATGAAAGGAAAGTGAATATGCAAGTCATATGCTATGTAAAAGACTCCATTAAACAGATTATTTTCCTAAAATCAGATATTAAACATGATATAAATTTTAACATAATGAAATTTATAATGCAATGCAATACTAAGATAATGAATATATTTATATGATGTGAATGTGCAAATGAATATTTCCCTAAATGCACCATTTATTGAAGATGGAATCTAAAATTACTAACATGCAACATGCAATTTTTAAATTCAGATCTGTAAGGCTTAAGAGAGCCCATACAAAATTAAAGCGCCACCTCACAAGAGGTTTATATGCGCCTAGCAATCCATTAAACTCCCTCAAGGTTGATCTCGGGAGGGTCGCAACAAAATAACATGAGTTTTGTCCAACAACAAAAAAAACACATTCGCTTTAATGTTTCAAACTAGCAATTACTGAAAATTTGAACATTTTTTTGTAAGTCTTCCTATTATGTATTTTCTAGGAATTTTTATTATTATTTTCTCTCAATATTCAGTAATGTTGTTAGTTATTAAAATTTCCCTATGTCATATAATAAGGACAATTAGAAAACAATCAGAAATTTTCTGATTGTTATTGAGTTCCTATATTTTACATTAATAAACTAATAGTTCTGACTTTATTTTGGTCAAAAGAAGAATTCATATGAAATATATATGATACAACTTAACGAATAGTTTATACTAAAATACATTTCAATTTTACACAAATGAGAAATTTCACGATGTGCAACGCCCGGGTATGCTACTAGTATTCTATAGATACAGTCTATACCTCTGTCAGTGGTGACTATCTTATCCTAAAAGAAGCAAAAGTGGCTCTCTTCCTAGTTATGTAATTAGAGGGAGTCCTATCTACCACAAACAAAGTACACTGGTTCAATTCGCAAACAAGCAAAAGAATAGGTGGTCCAACTGTGGCGGTCTTCTGACCCAAAAAAAAAAAAAACTGTGGCGGTCCGGGCCTTCGGCCCAGTTCAAAGGATTGTGCAATGTGTAGTATCCTCAGTCACAAGTACTATCCTAGTCGACTCAAGCGTGCAAGATCTCAATGCTAAGGCGCACGCACAGGTCGTAGGATCGTTTATTAGAAAAAAAATAATATAAGCATGTCATGAGAAAATGATCTACTTAGCGGCATCAAATAAGGGTGTAAACAATGCCCATTATGAGACTATCGGGATATAGAAGTTTAATAGTTGAACCCCAAAAAGCTTTTCAAACAATATATATTCTCTAACGAGTAGACATTGCAGTTATTTGAGATGGCACCATTTAGAAATTACGAAAAAAAAAAAGAAGACTATGAAATATCTAAAGTATCTTTACACTATGTTGACACGTGCCTGACCCAAGTGGCCATTGACAATGTGCACCGGTAAGCTTGAATCATGGTACTCACAAGGAACTGCGACATCAAGGCACCGCTCACCCAATTAACATAGTAGATAATAGTGGTATTTAGGAAGTTTTATGTGATCGATGCTTCCTGAATACAAATTATGATGGCCAAAGAAAAGAAAATTATGCGAAGCAAGCATCATCCCCTCATCAAATTGAACAATTGCGCAGTTTGGAAGATTCACATTGAATTATATTCTAATAACTCAACTTGTTCGATCAATCATCCTTATATTTTCAATTAGTCTTTCCAAGTTCTTTGACGAAGATCCATCCGGGCCAACACTATCCGAACTCAATCCCGAAATCCTAGTCATCGATCTCATGATCTCCTCTTTGTTGTCCTCCGTCAATATTCTGACCATTGTCTCGACGGTCGATCTATCACAAGTATCCTTCATATCAAGCCCAATTTTCCATACTTCACTCACACACCAACTATTGATTTGTCGATCTCCCAGTTGAGGCCAACAAATCATGGGGATTCCCGCCGCTATGCTCTCCAAGGTCGAGTTCCACCCGCTGTGCGTCAAGAAACCCCCCACGGCAGGGTGGGCGAGCACTTCTTCCTGCGGCGCCCAATCCACAACGCATCGTCTTTCGCTGGTAAGTTTCAGTTCTGAAAGTAGTGATCTCGCACTCTCCTCTTCCTCTCCCGCAATCGCGTCCTCCCTTAAGACCCACAAGAACGGTCTGCCGCAATTGACCAGGCCGTGCCAAAACTCCATCAACTGGTCGACCGTGATCTTCACCAAGCTCCCGAATGACACGTAGACGACCGATCTCGATGCTTGCGAGTCGAGCCACATCATGCAACTTCGGTCTTCGATCCGAAGGCTGCCTACGGATTCAGAACGCCCTGAAAAATGCCCGACACTAGATTGGATGGCCAGGGCATGAAGGGGCCCGATCGTGTAGACGTTAGAAAAAATGGTGGCGAGATGAGAGACCATTGGGGCTTCGAGGGCATCGAATGTGTTGAGTATGAGAGCACAAGCTCGGGTCATGGCAAAGGTTTCGTCCAGAAAATAGCGAAATGAGCAGCTTTCGATCTGTGATCTGCAGATACTTGGTAGGTCTCTCCGTCGCAGAAGGCCTTCAGCTCCCGGCAAGCCGTGGAACTCCTTGTCCAGATCATCATCTGCCAAAATTTGGTCAAAAAGATTAACACTAAAGGAATAGATTCACCTCATTTTTCCCATGATCGCCGGACTATTTTTACATGTGTATGTTCGATCATTTTGCTAAACTCTCATATTTTCTGGAAATATTCCAACCGTAGTATCTAAAGTTTGGAAATTGCCTATTTTGATCCTCCAAATGCATTATACGCTCTTCAAGTTTTGTAACTCCACCGCTTTACATCCTCTGTTTTCAGAAATGTATCTCTGCATCCTCGACCAAAGAAAACTCAAACTCAGCTCCACTATCCATAAATCCACCTACCCAAGAACCTTAGTCTTCCCACCACCATCGATCGCCGACTGTAGCCCCCCTACCTAACACCCACGTCTCCCTCGCGGCATGGTTGGCCCTCTGTCTCTCTCTTCGCATGCCGCACCTGGGCCATGGACATCCATGCCCTCAGCCATGGCTGGCGACCTCGATTCGAGGTCACGGGCCACCATGGTTGTCCATGGCCTGAAAGAGACCGACGACCTCGGTTTGAGGTCGGTGCACAATTTGGGAGGGTGGGGAACGATGGAGAGAGACGCGAGACAAAGAAGGGTGGCTCCAACGAGCAGCAAAGCATGCACTCATTGAGCATTTTGGAAACGGGTCTAGGATGAGGTGAATTGGAGCCATAGCAAAGTGCCCGAGGTATGTTAGGGAAAAATGGCAAGTTGGTAAACACGGGTTTGTCGGGTGATGGATCGTGGGGCATATGCAAAAAAAATTAAGAATCTAAATGTGTAATTTTGCAAATAGAACATGCAAAAGGATACTCGTAGTGGAAATTCGAGATAGTTCTTTGGTACTTTCCTTTTAAAAGGATAGTATTTCCTTGGAAAGATTAGAGGGTCGGCCAGCAACTCTTCTCAAAGCAAACATTGTGTTTCCTTGGATTGCTAGACTCATTTTTCATTTGCATTTATTTGTCACCACTTCTAAGTGACTACTTTCTCAAAAGTAATGACTTTTTTAAAAAATAAATCCATTAGGTAATCATATGTTTAAGAGAAAATTCTAAATAAAGGTATGAAGTATCCTTATTTTCTCAAATAAGGACATGAAGTGGATCCACTTTTAAATAAGGTTATGAAGTGTCCTTATTTCTCAAATAAGGGTCTGAAGTGGCCATATCAATCTCAAAGAAAGGTTTAACCTCATCGGCATTTTCATCCTTCGATTTTTTGAATTCTTTTCCTTTTTTCTTTCTTCTTTTCTTTTTTTCTTTCTTTTTTCCTTTTTTTTTATTTCTCTTTCCTTTTCGCCGATGGCCAACTATCGACTGAGACCGGCCACCGGTGATGCTCGGAGAAGGCTGTGACCCTCACCCGACCTTGGCAACGGCTGGCAAGTCGTTCCGTTAACTTCGTCCAATTTAACTAACAGCAAATGCTGAAGTTATTTTTGAAATATTTTATCTCTCCTACGTGGCGTTAAGGTTAACTAAAGTACTAAAACAACGTTATTTTAATCTGAATCCTAATTTTTACACAAAATCTTAATTAAATTAGGTTAAAATTTCCAAAAAAATTTCCATAAAAAAGAAAAAAAAAAGGTTAAATCTTGAAAAAAACATACAAGAAAAGAAAAAACCAGGCTCTCCACTTGTGGCCGTCCCCCCATCTTCGGTGGGGCGTCGACGATGGCCGACGGGGTCACCAGCCCTCGCGCAAGTCTGGCCATAGCCCTCTCCCGAGGCACCGTCGACCCCACCAGCCATCGCCGACGCCCCACCGACGATGGGGCGATGGCCATAGGCGGGAGGGTTGGGAGCTAACCCTTTGCCTGTATTTTTTTTCCTTTTTTTAAAATAATTTAACCTTCCTAATTTTTAATTTAATTTAACTAAAATTTAGGTTAAAATTGTCTTTGACAAAAATGCCCTTGATTGGCCGGAATATTTAGCCGGCTGATGAGGTCAAGCCCTTATTTGAAACTGTCATAACCACTTCAAGCCCTTATTTGAAACAGGATCCACTTTATGACCTTATTTAAGGAAATGATGACACTTCATGCCCTTGGAATTTTCCCTATGTTCAATTACATTTTAATTTAGAAGCTCAAGAATCTCTACACACATGAACAGAACAGATCACACATCTGTATCCTTAGATCCAGTATTCTACATCTAGATTGTAAAATGACTCTCTTCTCTTCAAGCCGAAACGCATCATCATTCATCTATATTTTCGTTTCGAGACATGTCAAGAATAAACGAGCTTCATAAATATAAATAAATAAGGATACCCTTGGCCTTTTCGACCGAATTACCAGAAAATGGAAGCTTGCCCTCATGCATTAAGGTGGGAATGCAGAAGTTTGTCCACAAGCAGCAAGCACTGAATGTCCGGAACGAGATCGCGGAAATGCTGAGCTCCTCCGCGACATCAATGCCAATCGACATGATCCCGTCCGCTATAATGCAGGTCACCGGAGGCTCTGCACTTTTGGAAAGAAGAAACTCCCTCAAGTGAGCTTTCATCGCCGTCTTGATCGAGAGGAGAAGCTCTTCAATCAGTTCCAAGCTTCGCGGGTGGTCGTCCGGCAAGCCATCGGAGATGGACTCGAAACGGAGGAGGGAGGAGGGAGAAGAGGACGGGCTGCGGGGGAGGATGCGGCGGTGGTTGTGGTGGGTGTTGAGGAAGGTGACGCGGAGGCCCGCGGCGGCGAGGAGCTTCGCGAGGCAGAGCATGGGCTTGATGTGGCCGTGAGCCGGGAACGGAAGGATGAGCACGTGGGACTCGCGTGGCTCCTCCATCTGTTTGGTGTTACTGATCGCTTTGCGCAGGGTCGTTTGTTTCGGAAGTGGACGAGAATGGAGATGAGGAAAGAGAGGAGGGGATGATCATCTCAGTTTGGGTGATGGGTCCTCCTGTTGATCAAGGTGGGCAAGTTGGCTGTGACTAGAAACAAACACATAAGAACGAAAGACTACCATGAGGCCCAATGATCGAGAGTCTGGACTGGTTGGCATGTCATAAAACTTGTCAATTCCATACACTAAGTCTTAAAACTATCATTTCACTAATTTAAGTTCTAAAACTTGCAACTTTTAAATCTTTGCTTCCGTTGACAAAAGAACTCAATTGGGCCAAAAAAGTATATAAATTTTGGGAGTTAAATGCATGAAATTAAAGCTTTAGAAATTCAGTTCGCGAAATTGACAATTTTTTGGGACTTGCTCTTAGTCTTGCCATGTATTTCATAAGAAAATTAGGGATTAGATTTGACCCCTAAATAATAATGTTGTTTTTTGGATAGTTTGCATTTACATTCCATATTTACATTCCATATCGCGTACATTTACATTTAGGATCTCATAATGTTTAGATCAACCGTCTTTGCATCGAGCATGTTACAAGCTGCTCGAGGTAGCTCTGTGAGTAGCTCCGAGGTCTTTGACGATAGTTCGAACCTCACATTCCTAAATTGTGGAAATGGGCTCGAGGTTGGACAAATTGGATAAGGTAGTTAGAGAAGGTGTTGTTCGGGATAATCCCGGCCTTTCGAACTCCCACCCACGTGCCTTGGTCACATGTCATGCACGTGCATTGGTCACGTGACAATCACATGCTTGTGTCACATGCTATGCACATGCACTAATCATGTGCCATGCACGTGGCATCATCACATGCCTATCACACGGCTCTTCAATCTCACTTCTATAGACTAGCATACATGGGATTCCTCCCTTGTAGGGCGCTCGCTTTACTCTCATCTAATCCCCACCGTCCACCCTAATCACCGTACATCGAACGGTCCATAAGCCAGGTCAAACTAGGACTGTCTCATGCCCATGTAACTTACAAGCATCGCATGGCCGGTCAAAATAGGGGAGGTTCACTTCGTCGTTCACTTCGGGATCGCTCACTTCACCGTCACATCCAAGACACTAACACTCAGCGACATGCATCACTTCCTCTAGTCTCTCCCCCTCTCTCTGTCTCTGCGGCTATCTTTCTCGCCTGCCATATCCACACACACGGTACCCCATCACCGCGGCCTCCTCCCGCGGGCATCATCGCCCGGTTCCGACCACCGACCGCCAATCACCAACCGAGCATCCGGTCTTTCCCCTCCAATCCGCGAGTCCTCAAGTGTCTTCGGCCCACCATCCTAGCGCTGTCTTCGGCAATCGATCCGTGATCTCGTCTTCTTATTTTCTTGAAGGAAATTAACACGCTTTTGTAGACCCGAGCAGCACGCCATGCCAGCCCGGGCCCGGGCCAAGGCCCGTTGGACCTGTGCTTGCTCATCCAGCCTTTGTAAATTGGGTCATAATGGGGTTACCGAGACATTCTTTGGGTCTGCATTAAGAAATTTGACATGTTATTATTTAATTGTCCATATTTAATTACTGAGATAAGCTGATCACACTCGAGTTTGCCTCTCTTCTTGTGGTCTTGGTTTAAGCTTTTATTGGGAGCGGTCCAGGAATAAAATCCCGAATGCACCGTGCCAATATTAGGAAGCGTACCCTTAAAATGCCCGGAAAAGATGGACCAACCAAGTCCACTTAGGATTCGTTTGGTTTAACATTTTCAAGGGAATTTGGGGACATGCAAAGCAATTTAGCCTAAAGAGTTTTGAGGAAATGCAAAGACTTTTTGGTAAACTCTGTTTTGAAAAACAACTTTAAGAGTATAAGGTAGTCAAGCATGCCAGTTCAAGCGCTTGCAATATACATGTGCTTATTTCCTGGTGATGCTCATGCTCGTGCTCATGCCTCTCCAACAAGAAAAATCAATACGAAACATAGCTCATTCCCCTTTTGAATTTGAAAAATAACATGTTTTCAATGATAGAACAACATGAGATTATGGGAGTTTAAGATTGAGAAAACGATAGAAATTAAAAACAATTCACGATAAGAGTATGTGAACAGACTTGAGTATTTACAAAAGGCTCGCGCTATTTTGAGATGGCACAATTTAGAAATTACGAAAAATAGGAAGATTATGAAATACTGACACTTGCTTGACCCAAGTGACCATTGACAATACACCATGGTAAGCCTAAATCATGGTAGTCACAAAGATCTGCGACATTAAGGCACTGCTCACCCAATTGACATGGTACATAATAACAATATTTATGAAATTTTCTATGATAGATGGTTCCTGAATACAAATTATCATGGCCAAAGAAAAGAAAATTATGTGAAACAAGCATTGTCGCCTCATCAAAGTGAACAATTACGCAGTTTGGGAGATTCACATTAAATTATATTCTGATTACTCAACTTGTTCGACCAATCTTCCTTATATTTTCAATTAGTCTTTCCAAGTTCTTCGATGAAGATCCCTCCGGGCCAACACTATCCGAGCCCAATGCTGAAATCCTAGCCATCGATTTCATTATCTCCTCTTTCTTGTCCTCCGTCAATATCCTGACCAATGTCTCGATCGTCGATCTATCGCATGTATCCTTCATGTCAAGCCCAATTTTCCAAACTTCACTCACACACCAACTATTAATTTGTTGATCCGCAATGCGAGGCCAACAAATCATGGGGATTCCTGCCGCTATGCTCTCCAAGGTCGAGTTCCACCCGCTGTGCGTCAAGAAACCCCCGACAGCAGGGTGAGCAAGCACCTCTTCTTGCGGCGCCCAATCCACAAGGCATTGTGTTTCGCTAGTAACTTTCAGTTCCAAAAGTAGTAATTTCACATTATCCTCTTTCTCACCCAAAATCGCGTCCTCCCTTAAGACCCACAAGAACGGTCTCCCGCAATTAACCAGGCCGTGCCAAAACTCCATGCATTGGTCGACCGTGATCTTCACCAAGCTCCCGAATGACACGTAGATGACCGATCTCGATGCTTGCGAGTCGAGCCACGCCATGCAACTTCGGTCTTCAATCCAAAGACTGCTTACGGATTCAGAACGTCCAGAAGAATGCCCTCCTTTGGATTGGATGGCAAGGGCATGAAGGGGCCCGATCGAGTAGACATCGGAAAAGATGGTGGCGAGATGTGAGAGCATCGGGGCTTCGAGGGCATCGAATGTGTTGAGTATGAGAGCACAAGCTTGGGTCATGGCAATGGTTTCGTCTATAAAATAGCGAAATAAGTTGCTATCGATCTGTGATCTGCAAAGACTCGGTAGGTCTCTCCGTCGCAGAAGGCCTTCAGCTCCTCGCAAGCCATGGAACTCCTTGTCCAGATCATCATCTGCCAAAATTTCGTCAAAAAGATTAACAGTAAAGGAATAGATTCACCTCATTTTTCCCATGATCTCCGGACTACTTTTACATGTATATGCATAACTCTCGTATTGTTTCTGGGTGAATGATGGCCAAAGTAAAAGTGCCAGGGGTATTGTGCCAAAAAATGACCAATGTGGTAATAACAGGTCCGTTGTGGGATGCATTGTGGTTAGGGGTGTGCAAAACGGATTGCCCAAATCAGGAACCGCTTGGACCAGACTAGACCAACCGGTTTGGTCTGTTCCCAGGAGTGTCGGTTCGGTTTCCGGTTCCTAAAAGTGGAATCGGTGTCCAAGCGGTCCGATTTCCGGTTGCAAAGAGAACCAGATCAACTAGACCGGTTATATATACCTGTTTTTTTATTTATTCAAAAGAATTAGTAAAATGTGAACTAAACCCCGAGTGAAGTACGTTTTTTAGTTCGTCTTTTCAATTTGAGGATCATTACTGATGTTTGATCATTTATGGTTGCAAAATAATCCTTATCTCTCGATGATTGGTAGTTTAGTTCATTGTTTCAATATGCAATTTATAAATCTACTTTTAATTTTTGTTTATCGTTGAAGATATATGAGCACATAGTTAGGGTCCTTTTGCTCATATCTTTTTCTAAAAAAAATAGTGGGAAACACAAAGAGATGGCATCAAGCAGTAGGAAAAAAAAAAAGCGACCGGTTCCCAGTTCTAGGACCAATCGGGAACCGATCACCTCTAATTGTGGCTCATATGCAAATAAACTAAGGATCTAAATGTGAAATTTTAAGATTAAAAGATGCAAAAAGATACACGGGTGGAAATTCAAGATACTCTTTTTGGTGTTTTCCTTCTAAAAAAACATTGTATTTCCTTAGAAAGATGGGAGGGTCGGCCGACAACTCATATTTTTTTTTTTTTTGCATTGATTTGTCACGGCTTCCATATGACTAGCTTTTAAAAGTAAAATTGAATTTTTCGAAAAAACTCCCATTAGATAATTATTATCTTCAAGTACTTTTTTAAATATTGAAACTAAGAGAATCTCTGTACATGTGAACTGAACGGATCAGACTATCTTATATTCAATATTCTATATCTAAATTGTCAAATTACAACCCACCCTCATTCATTCATATTTCCCTTTCGACACATGTCAAGAAGACACAAGTTCCATAAGATTAAACAAATACGAATATCATTGGCCTTTATTGACCGATTACCAGGAAATGGAAGCTTGCCCTCGTGAATGAAGGTGGGGATGCAAAAGTAAGTCCACAAGCAGCAAGCACTGTATGTCCGGAACGAGATTGCCGGAACGCTGAGCTCCTCCGCGACATCAATGCCAATGGACATGATCCCATCCGCTATGACGCAGGTCACGGGAAGCTGGACGCATTCGCGAAGCAGAAACTCCCTCAAGTGAGCTTTCATCGCCATCTTGATCGATAGGACTAGCTCTTCGATCCGTTCCAAGCTCCGCGGGTGGTCATCGGGCAAGCCATCGGAAATGGACTCGAACCGGAGGAGGGGGGAGGGAGGAGAGCAGGGGTTGTGTGGGAGGACGCGGCGGTGGTTGTTGTGGGTGTTGAGGAAGGTGACACGCAGGCCGGAGGTGGCGAGGAGCTTCGCCAGGCAGAGCATTGGCTTGATGTGGCCCTGCGCTGGGAACGGCAGGATGAGGACGTGAGACTCAAGTGGCTCCTCCATCTCCTTGTTTTCTCTCTGTGCGGTAGGTGATATGCTCCTGGAGAAGATGAGAATGAAGATGAGAGAAGAGAGAGAAGCGGGTAATTATATAATTTGGTGATGGGTCCTCCATTCTTGTTGATCAAAGTTGTCAAGTTGGATGTTTTCTTTGTTTTTTGGGGCTAGATGGGCAAGTTGCATGTGAAAACATATAAAAAAGGACTACCACGAGGACTTGCAACCTTACACACTTTTAAGTCCTTTTTGATAATGTTGACTAAAAAAATAAAATGGACCAAATGTATAATTTTAGGACTTGAATCCACGAACTTAAATTTTTGATTTCGGCGCACGAAATTGATAAATTTTAAGACTTTGCTATGTATAAGTATCCCATATTAAGGGTGTGCATAATCCGGGTGGGTGATTTCTACTCTAAAATCGGAAACCGCCCACTAAGGACCAGTTTCAAAAAATTAGAATCAGAAACCGACCGTTGGTTCCATGGATCCACCCGGGAACCGAATCGCTTCGGTCCATTTCTCGGGTGAATCCAGAGAACCGGTCCCACTAGCCAAGAAATGACCCACTAGCCAAGAAATAGAAAGTGGAAACCTTCACCTATCTTAATCATAATGTTTCAATCAACTAATGAAAAATGGTCCATGGCACTCAAATAAATATTTTATAAAAGTTATGAGCCCCATAAAAAGTTATGATACTCCCGATGCCTTTTTTCTGCAATTATCCAGCAAAGTTGTAATTGTACTGAAGCCGCCTCGGCGGGTCTATCATTTCTGTCTGTTTGGTCGAAATGATGTATCATTACTGGTTCTCGTCGTTTGGAAATCAGAATAAAACATCATTTACATGCAATAATAACAACTTTATTAGCGCACTGGCCGGATTACAATCCTCGATCTAGGCCAAAATGCTGAGACGGCACACTGGACACACACAACAACGTACAAAACGACTCATGACACAAACTTCTCTCGGACTCTTATCACCTTCCTCGCACCGCGATCGGATTAAAAAGCCGCTCGAACCAACGTAACACAACCTTCTCAGCCGGTGATCTGGACGGACCTCACCTCCGGCTTCTTCTCCGGCAGCTTGGGGATGGCTACAGTCAGGACGCCGTTCTCCATCGACGCTTTCACCTCGTCCGCCTTGGCATTCTCCGGCAGCCGGAACCTCCGCAGGAACTTGCCGCGGCCTCTCTCAACCCGGTGCCATTCCTCGCCCTTGTCCTCCTTCTCGACGCTCCTCTCTCCGCTGATCTTGAGAACTCTTCCCTCTTCCATCTCCACCTTCACCTCCTCCTTCTTGAGGCCCGGCAGGTCGGCTTTAAACACATGGGCTTCCGGCGTCTCCTTCCAGTCAACCCGCAGGTTCGCGAAGGTCGACAGCTCATCGTTGGACGTGAAGTTGGGTGACCAGACGTCCATCGAGAAGGGGTCCCATCGGCCGCCGAAAATGCTTGGGATCAGAGACATTGTCGTCGGTTTTGCAGGGTTATGAAGTGACAACCTTCGGTGCTTCTTTTCAAAGAGCTTTTCTGATATCTGTGAATCTGCTTGCTATAGGATGATGGTCACCGGATGTGGATCGCTTTATATAGACAGAGATCGGAGATGGATTTAGATTTGAGGGAGCTTCTTGGGTTGCTTGAAGTTTCGAGGCTCTTCTTGGTCTCTGTAATGGAGTGGAGATGCGTCTTGTCATGTCTACGAGCTTCCACAATCTTCTTCTTCCTTTCATGCGTGGCAGACTGGCGATGTGCTTTTGAGTCTTTGTCCGTGAAAGGGACGCCAGCGAGCTTAACCATTCTTTCGTTTTCGTAACACCGTGAAAGCTGAAGAGAAGCGAAACGTGGGTATGACCAACTTGGGCCTTTCCGGGCCTTCTGATGCAAAAAATGTCCAGGTTTTGCCCAAGCGTCTTCATCTTTGGGATCATATGATCTGATTGCAGACGAGCCCAATCCATGTAGCCTTTGATATCGGTGGGTCTCGTATGGAACGATAGCGATTTAAGCGCTAGGATGCCTTAGGATCACATACACCCTGAAGGTCTTTGGATCAGGACTCACTTACTTTTCTGATCCTTGGATAAAAAGATTCATTCTTCTTTACGAGGAGGTGGAAGTCTAGATTTTTGAAGACACGCCTTTCTTGATCCCAAGATCGAAATTCACACCGCATGCGCGCGCTCAACTCACCGGTCGAAGAAAATCCAGAGTCAGAAGACGCCCGAAACTTTCAGAGCCAATTATGCCTGTTGATCCCTCACACTTTGATTACTTGCTTGCGCTTTGGAGATTTCCCTCTCCTTGGGGTCATTCGCGGACATACCCACTAAACAATTCTAACTTGCATACCCAAATTATTTTCATGTACATGTTTGTGTTTGGGCCATGTCTTCCTCAAATGTGGGTTGGATGAAACTTCCTCCAGCCGAGACTCTCATCAGTTTATTGTTAAAGAAAATTGCTCCGCCTAAGTCTGATCCGTTATTCATAATTCACATTCTCATGTCACAGTTGTCTGAGTTGTTCAACTTCTGGTTTTATATAGAGAAAGGACACTAGAAGTTAAGGGTGATCAGTTTCAATGGGTAGGTTCCAGACTTAAAACTCGAAACCTATCATGTTAGAACCAGTTTCCAGTTTTTGGAATCTAGAACCTACCCCGTTTGCCCTAGAACCGACCCTAGAACATATCTTGTTTTTTTGGTCCAAGTCCAAGACATATCCGAGAACCTATTTTTCTTTTGTTTCTTCTTTTGGTCAGCAAAATAATATAAGTAACAAAATTGTTCAAAGTAAAAGATGAACAAGAGCAAGCAAGTAATTAAGACGAGTCAGGCACGAGCGAGGGTTGCGAGGCTTGAATGAGCGAGGAGGAGGGTGAGTCGTGAGCAAGAGAAAGAATCATGAAGTATCTGAATAAGGTTGGAGAGAACAGAGAAAAAGAGGGATATAGAGAAAATTAGCATTTTTAGCCTATATGAAATCTTATCCAAATTCGGTCCAATCAATTCGATTTTCAAGTGGTTTTTCACTTGGAACTGGGAACCAGACCGGTTCAATGCCAAAACTTTTCGTACAACCTTATTAAAAATATCATAACTTTCGTACGGCGCTCATTTCCGTACCAAAACTTTTTGTACGATTACTTAATGGCACATCGGTAGAAAAAAGATCACTTAGGAGCCCCCGACAACAATTTCAGGTGATTCGTCCAACGTGACTTTTTTACTAAGATTTTAATTCCAACGTGACTTTTAAAAAAAAATTGAACTCCAACATGGACAAATAACAAGATGACCCGGCAAATTATTTAACCGGTTTGCCTTCTCTTCTCCTTCTTTTTCTTGGTTTTCATCTGCATCTTCTTTACTAGAACAAAGAAAGGAACAAACAACACAGCCCTTGATCCGCTCAATATTCCCTTCATTTTTACTGGAGCTCCTACTGCTAATAGTGGTGACAGTGACACTACTACAACCGTGAGAAGACATCTCGCATGTCACCAGCACAAAATTTCTAGCATTTCCCCTTTGTCTCTCCCTTCCAAGAAAATGGGGGCAAGTCCGAGTCTTGAGAAAACAGAGCAAACATCGCCTTTCTCTTTGTCGTTGGTATTGTGGTTTCAAAGGAAAGAAAGCAAGCTAACTTGCTATTGGTATTCCTCTTTAATCTGGAGCATGGTTTGGATTTAAAGAAAATATTCAAATCCCCTCTCTCCTCTGAGAAAATATTCAAATTCTCTCTACCCTCCAAGAAAATGTTCTTTCCTCCGAAGCAAAGGTTAGCGTTTCTCAAAAATAGGGTTAGGCAACAAACATCGCATTTTTAGCTTCTTTCGTCTGTAGTCATCTTCCTCTCTGCCCAAATTCCTCAATTTAGGGTTAGGATTTGAAGAACAATTTTTTGTTTAGCCTCAATTCCTTAGTTCGGTGCAAATAAATGTGTTAAAAGACATCATTTAGCACCAATTATTCTAACTCACTTTGCCAACGAGTCATGTCGGATGGATTACATTAAAAAATTGCCACGCCAAATTGTCCGGCCACACAAATTGGCTATGACTATGAAGTAATAGTTTTTTCTATAAAAAAAGTGGCACTCAAGTGATTGCTCGAAAAGTTTTCACACTAAAGTGAGTATTACATGAAAGTTATAACTAATGTGGCTAGCAAAGATCACTAGACATGGGGTGAATAGGTAATACAAATAAATCTTGACAATTTTAAAGTGGAATTGAAAAGGTCAAGATCTGAGTCTAAACTCAGAGTGTAAAGTTCAAAACCTGGACAAACTTGAGAAGCAGTTTTGTTAGTGTGCAATAAATTATAAGTACCAAGAGTTTAGGGGTAAGAGAATTTGCACACAAAGTTTATAGTGGTTCGGTTTAGATCAAGCCTACGTCCACTCTCTCATGTTGACAGCCTACTGGTTGAATTCCACTAGATGATCAATGAGAGATTACAATCAAGTAGTGCCGCTTATTTTCAAGCGCTTCTACCCAAAGCTGGTGCTGCTTATGCCCAAGCTGATAGATCACACTATCTCACACCTAAACACACACTTATGACACTGTTCACATCTCTCAATTGATTACACTTTATAGCTCATGAAAGACAAGTATATAGATCAAAGTTCGCTCAAACTTTGAAATTCTAGATTCTGGACTTTGTCTCTTGCTTCTGCTCCTCGGCACTTTGATCATACTCCTCCACTTCCAATCTTGTCATTGAATAGTCTTCAGAGGATTATCTTTCAATTTACCTATTGGACAGAATTGTATTAAAAAAATTAAGTAGACGTTGAGTGAATATGAATCTCCATTGATTCTGGTCGCCTATACAATCAAAATCTCCAATTTCCATAAGTAGAGTTCTTCAAATTAGAAGGTTACTTGTCTCGAAATTGATTCTCAATCAATCAAGATCTTTTTCATATTAACTCGTTACAAATCAATCTTCCATAATAAGAGTCAATCAAATCATTTAAAAAAGGAAATCCGAGCCAAATTACTAGTGGTTACGATACTTGGATTTACGTCTGAATAGTATCATAAATGGTTCCAGATTCCAAACTTTATCTTCGAAATAAAGTCTAAATAGACTTCTTGATCAAATGATACTGTCTGAATATTAACACTCTCTTTAGAAGCAGTTCCTCTTCATCTATCCATAGTACTTCCAATCTTTACCGAACTCTCCGTTCTGGGCTTGTTCACCTTTGATAGAGAACTCATATCCTCTATATGTATTTTTTAGAATATCATTTGCATAACAACTTGTGTATCTGTCACCTTGTTACTCAACGATTAAACACGTCAGTAGCCTTTAATTATTTTGTCATCTTCAAAACATCATGAGGGATTTTCCCTAACAATGGCACTTCTAGTGTCATTTTCTCATTTATAAACAAATGAAAACAAGGTCAAATTCTGAAAAATAAATCCAAAAAACATATCAGCTCTCTTCAACGTTTTATGTTTGAATTGTTTCTGTTTATGAATTTCATGCAACCTTATTCTAGACAGAGTATGCTTGTGACGCCCCCACAATGTCACGCGCGACACGTGTCATTTAATATTATTAATAATTTGGCCAGTGGAAGTCAAAGTCTGAACAAGTATTAAACATGAATACCACACAAGTTTAGTAAAAAAATACTTTTGCTTCTTATTACCAACCCTTGTCAGATTTACAAGCCCAGACAAAACATCAAATAAGTACAAAAACAAAAGTCTGGGTAGGTCGTGGTTGCCAATCTCCATACCAGATTATACTCGAAAAGTCTGCCTAACCAAAAGTCTGATGAAGTCATGGAACCCACTAAATAAAACCCACATCAACCCAAACAATAGCGCTACACTTAGTATATACTGCTTCAGACTCAGGCACAAACACATTTTCATAGACAGCTTCATGATATACGGGAACTCTAAAACGTAGAAGCTGAGGAACATCCATCCTACATGTCTGAAAAATAATGGGATGAGCCGAGGCTCTAAAAATGAATCTCTAGTTTTAAGTTAGGAAAATCGACTTACCACTTCACCTGGCATAAACAACATGCATGCATAACAAACAATATGCATAGAACTTGAATGCATGTTATACATTTTCCATTTGGATGTGCCACAAAATCTTAGCAACTCAACATTTCATAATACTTTCACACAAACACAAGCAGATGATAAGCAGACTTAGTCGGACAATCCTCTATCACCCAGATGGAATTGTGGCTTTTTGATGTCCTTGGCAAACCTTGGACAAAGTCCATCATCACGTGCTCCCATTTCCACTCAGGTATTTCTAACGGTTTCAACATTCCACCCGGTTTACGATGTTCTGCTTTCACCTGTTGACATGTCACACATCTCCGGACATGTTTGGCAATATCAACATTCATTCCATTTCACTAATAGTGTTGGCAGAGGTTGTGATACATTTTCATATTTCTCGGATGTACACTATAATTGCTTCGATGTGCTTCTGACAACATCTCGTTCCTAAGTCCTTCCTCTTTAGGTACGTAAAGACGTCCATGAAACCTTACTATTCCATCCTCTGATACTTGAAAATTGGCAAAAGTACACTAGAAGTGCCATAACTTGTGTACGGCAATCACTTTGGTGCCATAACTTTTTTTTGGATCACTTTGGTGCCAACTTTTTTGAAAATCAATCACTTTAGTGCCAATGCTGACGTGGCTCGCCGGAAATCCGATGTGGCGCTAACACGGCTCGCCGGAGAGGTCCAGTCAGCATTAAAAATAAAAAACAACGCCGTTTAGCCCGCTGACGTGTACTTTTTTTTAAAAAAATTTAAATTATTAAAAAAAAAAAAACCTGCAGCAACGGCGAGGGAGCCCTCGCCGCTACTGCCGCCAACCCACCACAACCGGGAAGGGCCGGCGGTGATGGGCGCAGTGGTCGGCGAGGGTCGCCAGCCCCTGGCCGGGGCCCAGCGACCCTCGCCGAGCCCAGCGAGGGCCGGATCCGGCGAGGTGAGACCTCGCCGTCGCGACCCAGGCGACGGTGAGGTATCGCCTCGCCTAGCAAAGGCAAGGCCGGACCTCGCCGTCGCCGGGTCACGACGGCGAGGTCTCGCCTCGCCGGACGAGGCGAGGCCAAACCTCGCCGGACGAAGGCGAGGCCGACCTCGCCGTCGCCTTGGTCGCGACGGCGCCGCGCCTCGCCGTCGCGACCCAGCGACGGCGAGGTCTCTCGCCGGATCCGGCCTCGCCGGGCTCGGCGAGGACGCCGGATCCGGCCTCCCGGGCTCGGCGAGGGTCGCCGGGCCCCGGCCAGGGGCGACCCTCACCGACCACTGCGCCCACCACCGCCAGCCCTTCCCAGCGGTGGTGGGTTGGCGGCAGCAGCGGCGAGGGCTCCCTCGCCGCTGCTGCAACTTTTTTTTTTTAAATTAAAAAATTCGAAAAAAGCCACGTAATTTCCACCGTGTACGAGTCAGACCATTTTTTTTAATATAAATGCCAGGTCAGCTTTTTGGCCGGAGTCACTAAAGTGATCGATTTTCCTCCGACTTGGCACCAAAGTGATTCGAAAAAAAATTATGGCACCAAAGTGATCGCCGTACACAAGTTATGGCACTTCTAGTGTACTTTTGCCCTTGAAAATCCAATCTTTCTACCTTCTACTGCTTCTTTGCGAACCCTTGTAATCTCAGGATCTGATTGCTGTATTATTCTAATCCTTTACATAATCTCCGGTTCAATCCTAAATGCAGCCATCACACTCGTCCAGTTACTTACATCTACCCTAAAGTCATAATCGGAAATCTCCCTAAGCAAATTCCATTCCCAAATCATCATATTCACCACCTTATTCGCCTTCGCTCTAACCTATAATATACCAAACGCCAAAGTATGGCATCTTTCACATCAAGTATAATCTGAACCTTCAAGAACTATCAACGAATCTATCAAGATTCCTATCATCTTAATTAAGACATAACCTAAGAATATCTCTCCATCCAATTGGAGATTCATGAAATCAGAGTATTAAATCAATGACTAAGATACTTCCAATCATAGTACTTAGAAAAGGATCCACTTCTTCGAGTTTCAAACTCACTATCTCCCAAGCAATTGACTATGATTGCCTCTATGGAGTTTGATTCCACCAAAACAAGAACTTGTCTTTGATCGCTATTTGAAAGATCATCTCTTAGACATGAGTGACTATCATCTTCCAAATTATCAAAATAAGAGGTCGTCCTCAATTCCACAAATGTTAACGTGAATATTATCACTTAAATGATCAACACCTAATTGAATAACTTTAACTCCTTAGTTCGCTCAAAGATAAGAACTTACCTATATTCCATTCAATGTTCCTCAAGTTCTAAACCTCGAGAATCATCATTCAAACTTATCACTTCTAAGATCCCATCTTAAGAATCCATCTCTTTTCCTTTGAAGAGGGTATAATCCATGTTCTCTAATTCCTCAAAACTGTTTAAAGTCAAGTTGCATTCTACAATCATAAAGATTATGCCTATCACCTCAACCTACAAACCACAAGTGAAATTACACCACATGTGACAATTCAAGCTTATAACTTCCAAGATCAGCACTTTTCAAACTAAGTATCTTGATGCAATACATCAAGACTTTCAATATAGATTCCCCTTTTCCAATAGGAGATCACAACCTAACTCAATCGATCGTAACTTAGTTTTCAAAATCGTAACTTACTCTCTATAGATCATGTCTTAACTAATCCATCTAATTCAACCAATAATCAAAACTCCTCCATTTTATTCTTAGACTTTCTTTGCGAATAACATCTAAATACCGAGGGAAGAACACTAGAAGTGCTAAAACTTATGTACGGCGCTCACTTTAGTGCCAAAAGTTTTCGTTGGATCACTTAAGTGTCAAATCAGAGAAAAAGCGATTATTTAAGTGCCAACGGCGAGAAATTCCGGCCAAATTAATACGTGATTTTTATAATTAAAATTTTAATCTGAGTTAGGTTTTTTTTAATAAAAAAATCAATCTATGTGGTATTTCCATGTGTATATTTTGATTTTTAAATATTTTTTCTGATTTGTTTCTTTTTTCCTTCTTTTCTTTTTTTCTTTTCTTTCTTCTTCTTCTACCTTTGGTCGGTGACCGAACATCAGCCACCAGCCATAGCCAGCCACCTAGCCTCTCCCAGACAAGGCTGCCGTTGCCCGCCACAGGCGAACCCTGCGAGGGCTGCGGGTAGCTCTCGTAGGGGCTCGCCCACCCTCGCCTGTGGCTTTTGAGGGACGCCTCACCCAGCCCAGATCTGGCGAGGCGAGGCCGACCCTCGCCTGTGGCAGGCAACGGCGACCTCGTTCGGGTGAGGCTAGGCGACCGGCGATGTTCGGTTACCGGCCAAAGGTAGAAGAAGAAGAAAGAACAAAAAAAAAAAGGAAAAAAAGAAACAAATCAGAAAAAATATTTAAAAATCGAAGTGTACATGCTAAATTACGTCGTTTTAAAGTGTACATACTGACTAAACCTCCGGCAAGCCACATCGGCTTCAGAAATTACAAAAAAAATGCCACGTCGGATTTCCGACCAAACTAATCGGAATTGGCACTTAAGTGATTGTTTTTCAAAAAGTTTGGCATTTAAGTGATCCAACGGAAACTTTTGGCACTAAAGTAAGGCCGTACACAAGTTTTGGCAGTTCTAGTGTTCTTTCCCCCTAAACACCCAAAAGATCATCACTCACCATAAGAGCTTAAAATTCAAACTTAATACCTCTAAAATCCATCATTGCCACGATGCAAATTAACCAATACTAACATCCTTGTATCTCCAAAAATTAACTCTCAGATTCCAAAAATCATAACTTATCAAATAATCTACAATTGTCTATAGTCAAAACATAAACATAACGGTCCGTCTTTTTTCTTCACAAACAACACCAGTATACCCCAAGGTGAATCACTTGGTCTAATAAATCTTCTATCAAGCAATTTCTGCAATTGCACCTTTAACTCCTTTTCTGATCACTTATCACCATTAGATATCCTTGACAATCATCATTCAAAAGTTGCTACATTTCAAGTGCGAAAATAAGCATCACAGATAGATTCACTACATTCCCAGAGAATTCAAAACTAGGTTGGTCCGGTGGGTTAAACTGAATTTCCTTCCTATAGTAATCCACATTGGCTCGTTGCTTACGAAGTCAATCCATTCCCACAATAACATTGAAGTCGTACATAGTCAATATGATCGAGTCTACTATTTGATCATGTCTACTTATAGTGATCTTACAGTCTTTACATTTCAGCATGGACATAATTGTATCTCTTAGCAGTGTAGAAATACAAAGGGATATTTCGAGTGGTCTAGGACTTAATTCAATCAATTTTCACGAATCGTGCCGATATAAATGAATGTGTGGTACCCATATCAAATAATTCATAAGCATTCTCGTTGCATACGGAAATGATACCTGCTATGTCTTGGAGGCTTTAGCTTCCTCCTGTGTGACTGTATAAACTCAACCTTGAGCTAGTGGCCTTTGGAAATTTTCTTGTTGCGGGATCTTGTTTTGTGATGACTGTTGCGGTTGCTGTGGAGGTGTGATACGTTGTTACTTCATCACTGGACACTCTCCTAATATGTGACCTCGCTGTCCACACCAATAACATTCCCTTAAAACTAAGCATGGTGTACCTCAATGTCGTTTGCCACAAGTGCGACAGACATCATTAGGAGACTGCATATGCATCGCCAATCGGTTGTTCCGCGTGAATCCAAAACCTCCAACATTGTTCCTTTTATTTGAAACAAATGGCCGCTTTCCAGTTTGCATGCGTCTCTTGTCACGACGAAAATTAGGTTGAAAAGTTTGACGATTAGGTCGTGCCTGGAAAGTCAATGTTGTCTCTACTAACTCTGCCAAATCCTTTTCCACAAGTTGTGTGCGTTCGTACAACTTATTCTAATATTTCAGATTCAAGGGCACTAGCTTACTTCTGATATTTGATCTCAAGCCATCCTGAAATCTCTTAGCTTTGTCTTCCTTGTCTTCAACCAACCTGGGGGCGAACCTTGAAAGTTCTGCAAACTTGGCTTCATACTGGTCCATAGTAAGATCATTCTATTTCAGTTGCATAAACTCCATCACCTTCTTATCCCGGGCACAATCCGAGAAATATTTCCCTAAAAATGCCTTGAAAAAAACGCTCCAAGTTCCATTAGTGCCAGTTGGAAACACAGTTTCCTTGGATGCCTTCCACCGGTGTTTGGCATTTTCTTGGAGTTGATATTTTGCTAGGGCTATTTTGTCAATGTCATTACAATCTAGCAGATTGAATATCTTCTCTATCCCGTCGATCCACGATTCTGCCTCTTCAGGATTTCTAGTTCTAGCGAACCGTGGTGGTTTCAGCTTCAAAAATTGCTCGATCAGACTTTGCAAACGACGTTCGCCATTTCCCGAGCTAGAGGCAACTCGTTGTAATTCCTGCTTCTTCACTAGGCTTCCGATATTGGCAAGCACTTGAAGGATTCCTTCCAACTGAGGATCCTTTTCTGCGTTGCTAACCGAACTCATCTTGCAATACCTACACGTATTGCTTAACTTAGCCATTAACTAATGAGTAACAAAAGTTACTCGGAGCACAAAATCAATCAAGAGCAAGCACATGGACTTGATTTTCTACACTCGTGTGGTGTAAATTAAGTCTACTACCCCAAATTCTAAGCGCACCTTGTCACTCCATGGGTAAAACCTGCTGTAATACCAAACAGACTGTGACGCCCCACGAACATCACGCGCGACACGTGTCATTTAATATTATTAATAATTTGGCAAGCGGAAGTTAAAGTCTGAACAAGTATTAAACATGAATACCACACAAGTTTAGTAAAAAAATACTTTTGCTTCTTATTTCTAACCCTTGTCAGATTTACAAGCCCAGACACAACATCAAATAAGTACAAAAACAAAAGTCTGGGTCGGTCGTGATTGCCTATCTCCATACTAGATTATACTCCAAAAGTCTGTCTAACCAAAAGTCTGATGAAGTCATGGATCGATAACTTCGCCCTCCGCTACGGAACCACCATCATCTATGTCGAAGCCCTTCAACGGGCCAACTAACTCTCCGTCGAGATTAGAGTACCAAGCAACGAACCGATAAGGAACCCACTAAATAAAACCCACATCAACCCAGACAATAACGTTACACTTAGTATATACTGCTTCAGACTCAGGCACAAACACATTTTCATAGACAGCTTCATGATATATAGAAACTCCAAAACGTAGAAGCTGAGGAACATCCATCCTACATGTCTGAAAAATAATGAGATAAGCCGAGGCCCAGTAAATGAAATCTCTAGTTTTAAGTTAAGAAAATCAGCTTACCACTTCACCTGACATAAACAACATGCATGCATAACAAACAGTATGCATAGAACTTGAATGCATGTTATACATTTTCCGTCTGGATGTGCCACAAAATCTTAGCAACTCAACATTTCACAATACTTTCACACAAACGCAAGCATATGATGCAAAACATTCATGCTCATGCCTTAAGTTCATTACTTCATCCTCTCGAACACTCCCGGGACATCCCAACTCCGGGGCATCCCGGAACACCCTCTGGGGCATCCCGACCAATGGGGCATCTTGACTCCCGAGGCATCCTAAAACACTCCCAGAGGCATCTCGACACACGGGGCATCATCACACACCACTATATGGGCGACGGAATTTATATTATTCTCATAGAAGCCATGACAACCAAGTATTTGCATTTATATACTCACCTGCTTTACATCACGTGTCCTTTCAAGTATTAAAATACATCATTCAAGCAAATAAGTACGAAGCAATGCAGGCTCAGACTCAAAAGGCTAAAGTCTACTCAAGTTCAGAAAGTACACATATCCAGATTTTGAGATAAAACTCCCTCGGTTTAGAAAATATATTTATTCAGACTTTGAAAATAAAGTCTACTCGGGTTCAGAAATACGTACGTTCAGACTTTGAAAATAAAGTCTATTCGGATTCAGAAATAAATACGTTCAGATTTTGAAAATAAAGTCTACTCGGGTTCAGAAATAAATACGTTCTGACTTTGCAAATAAAGTATGTGCAGTTTTAAAAGTAGACATGTCCAGATTCTGACCGTAAAGTCTACGTAGTTTTAAAAATAACCAGAACCAGAATTTGAGGCAAAAATCTGCTCAGCTCAAAAGTAAGCAGAATCAGAATTTAAGGTTAAAAGCTCAGAAGTAAACAGAATCAGAATTTGAATATAAAATCTATTCAACTTAGAAGTAAAATTGAATCAGAATTTGAGGTTAAAATTTGTTCAGCTCAGAAGTAAACAGAATCATCATTTACACTTACCTAATATACTCCACTTTGAGTAAAACGATTTTCTACCCTTTTAAAGATACATAAAACCAACAAGAAGAATTCAACAATTATCTCAAAGATAACATTTACACGTTCAGACTTGACCATTATACTTACCGATTTTCAATACACTTTAAGGAAACAAAACACATCCATTCGAACATGTACAGAACCAGCAAAGCATATCCAACCATCACCATATCTTCACTATTATCACACATCATAATAGCATTTCTCAAAATAGCATTTCTCAAGCAACCAAGTTAAAAAGTGTCAAGTAGATTTAACTAGCTTAACTCTAGAGTCTTTACTTACCTTATGCAAAAATCTGAACACCCAAAGGTTAAAACTCTTCCATAGATTTTGGATCGGGTGATGGTGAAAGTAGAAAGTGAAGAAGGGTGTTACAGTTTGAGGAAAAAATTTCCTTCGGTGTTTACCCAGATAAAATGAGACAGAGGGGTAGACGTTGAGATGGATAAATACATTGCACTCACAGGTGGCACCTCCTCTTTCCATCACGGACAGAGGGGTAGACGTTGAGGTGGATAAATACATTGCACTCACAGGTGGCACCTCCTCTTTCCATCATGGCCAGGTATAAGAAATCAAGGGCTTAATATGAAGGAGTAGTGGCCAAGGAAAATGATTTCGTAGGCTAGGTGTCTAACTAGAACAGAAGTTGGCTTAAGGGGACAAGTGGCATGTGGCCAAGTTTGCGCCTTCAAGGGCTACGTGAGAAGAAGAGTCCTGAAGAGATATTTTGTGAGAATATCTTCCCCCCCCCCCCCCCCCCCACCCCCTAACGGCAAATTAGCAAATAATAAAATGGTTAACACTACTTAACCAAAAATTAGCCAATAATATTACCCACTAATGGTAAATTAATTTATACCGCACTACTACCAACGTACACAACAACGTTTAAAATTTTTAAAACACGTCGAGCTCGGAACGATTACATTCCCAAATCCGCGCCTCGCAATTTATGGTCCAACAACGATTTCTACGCGTTCGCACGAATACTAACTTAAATAATACTTAGCTTTATTATCTAATTATCATTTTCGAACATGGAAAACTTCTAACTTTACATACATATTATTACGAAATTTCCAACGTTACAATGATGCCTTCAGTTGATCATCAATCGCCATCTTAAGAGATGGAGCTATCTGATGAAAGGGAAAGAAACGCGAAAACAGGACAAAAGGTTCATTCGGAAATTGTGGAATTAGAATGCTGTCTCGGCAGAACTAAAGCTAAAGTGTCAAACTTTATACCTGTCTCCTCCAACGGAATCGCTTGCATATGACTCGTCACACACATTTATAAGACATGAAAAACATATAAACTCAAAACCAAAAAGAGGAAAAACACATGTCCATTCCCTTACGCAATTCGAACACCTCCCGACATAATCTGTTGTATTCCAGAAAAGGGGATCCTCTCAATCTTTCAAAGGGTCCAGACAAACAAAGATCATTCCTGGAGTGACAAAAACATGTCCTCCGAAAGCACCCAAATTGGTCTCTTTTTTTTTTCTTTTTTACAAAGTGTGGAGGTCGAGAATTTCAACAAAAAAAAACTTGGGTATGGATTAGGCACAGAGCATACAAACTCCATACTCTTACATCATCAAAAGCAAACAATCTCTCCTATCAAGATTTAGCTAGCCTTTTACCATTCTTTTAAGATAAGTGCACGTAGCTCAACGTGGATTAGTGATAGCGGGAAATCATTTTCGTGTACCGCTTGCCCGTCTCTTACTGTATGTAAAATTTTGTGAGATCGTTATCAGTTGATTTAAATATCAAATGAAGACGTGTTTCAACATTTGAATGTTTTTGTAATATAATTGAAAGGACCAATAAAGAATATGAAAAGATTTAAAGTTAATTTCTTCCGCTTCGATAAATGCATGATTTAATATTTTGTTAGTGTTTCACCAGAATTCGACTCCAAGACAAAATACGTTTTACCGAAAGTATTTATTCGGTTTTTATTAGAGGAGATAGTTTCTGTGGCAATACTGGACATGAAATATCACAAGTAGACATGAGAATCGATAACTTCACTTTAAACGAAACCGAACGTACACAAATTATGCCGGATTTGAATCGACGACAAATCCTGAAAGCGTAAAAATACAATGCCGGAATTTAATTAGCGACGAGACACCCCGGAACTACAACAAGGATATAAGTCGAAATTTAATCAACGATGCGGATCTGGAAATTATAGCTAAAAAACATACCGGATTTAATCGAAGACGCAAATTTGGAAACTATAACCCGTAGTGCAGGAATTGAAAGATAGCATGTTTATTTGTTTGTGCGCGGTGGGCCTTTGAAGAGTGCGATGTGGTTATTTAAAGCCTATAATCGACGACTATCAACGGAGGTTACAAACGAAGTTTACAAAATGGGGTTATTAACAGAGGTTACAAATGGTTAAATGGACATTTACATTGACTCCGCTGCCTTAACAGTTTCTTCTACTCCATTATCTTAATAGTGGCTTTATTCCACTACATTGACAGATAATTTTTTACAGTTGCATCCAAAATTGTTGACTCCATTGTTGACTCCACTTTTTGTTGATTCCTTTAAGCTGTCGATTTATCAAGTTGTCGATAATTTTGTTCATAAATTACCATACTCCGCTCTCATCAATTAAGTTTATCACATGTCAATAATAACTAAAAATTGGTCATTTTTTGGTGTAAACAGTTATAAAAGTTACCGGGTTCATTTTTAGGATTGAATTTTCTAACCGTTACAAAAAACTAAAAGAAAAAGAATTTCACAAAAGCAAAAAAGCAAAAGAAGGCGAACACAATCTAAGGGAAGACATGGTGAGAATCCCACACTGTCTGTCCATATGTCCTAGTGGTTTTAAAACCACCATGCTCAACATTGCTTCCTCACCTCCAAGAGCAATAGAACTCAGTCGCAGAAACAGATATGGCGGACACAATACCGTCGCATAACAGCGAGCTCAACAGCACTCACTTCCATCACACAAACCGGTTGATGGCGACGCGCATGAGCTTCTACTGGGGACACAACACCGTCATCCTCTTCGACCACTGGCCCGGGAACCACCCCGCCATGTACGCATTGGCCATCATCTTTGTCTTCTGCCTAGCTTTCCTCATCGAATTCCTCCTTGGCTTCGAGTTCGCCAAGCCAGGTGCGACCAAAGTCGGGGCTTGCCTTTTGAAGACCGGGCTCTACATGGTGCGTATGGCGGTGAGCTACATGGTGATGCTTGCGGTTGTGTCGTACAATGGCGGCATATCCTTGGCCGCAGTCGGTGGGCACGCAGTGGGTTACATGATTTTCCGAAGTAGGGCTGTTCGATGAGCGTGACAACGGGTCGGGTTCGGGTAAGAAACCAGCTGATCTTGCCCATATTTGATTCTTTTAAGCCGTATGGCTGAGATGATGCGATGAATAACCGGCCCCGACTAGTCTGAAGGGCCTTTTGTTGTTAGGGATAGCATGAGATGGAATAAGATATATTTCGAGAAGGTCTACACTATTAATGTAGTTGGTTCTGTTGGCCACACTATTTACCAAATAAATTTTCAGATCATTCTTTTCCTCTTAATTAATTTGGAAGAGGCTAAAATTTTCTTTAGCTCCTGTATTATACCCCCATTGTTTAGCTTTTGATGACGTCGTTATGCATTTCAAGAAAGAGTCAAAATTGAATTTCCTTGTATCATATTGTCGTTGAAAACCAATATGCGGCATGTCGAAAGAGGTGATGACGAAAACCGACGTGCGCCTACGCAAACCAACTTTAGATGATTGGAGAGCAACCGAAATCCCTCCGTGGATCCACGCTCGAATGCAAAACGTGCGAGTAGGGTTTGAATGAAGTGATGGATCTGCGAATCTAAGTGCAACAAAATGTAAATTGCGAGGAAATCGAAGGGCGCTGAAATTAAAATAAATTGAAAGGAATTTACAAAGAAATGAAATGCACAAAGAAGTGAAAATACTCTAGATGGAGTGTTTGTGTGCATCTCTTAGCCGAAACTCCTTTGATAGACTTGCGGCCCATGAAGGGTCTGAGGATATGCACGTGAGACAATCGCTAAAACTGTCCCTCGTTCGTCGCTACATACATCACTTGCACGTTGCACATCATTTCCAAAGATACGAAATCGATACATTTAAATTTGATTTGTAAAGTTAGTGTCGAATTTTCTTCGATTTTTCAATGTGGCCTACTAACCGCAATGTATCCAGTTGCAATTTATTACATCACTCCATATTTTTTTTTCTATTTGCTCTCATTTTTTAGACATTCCAACCCTTTTCTTGGCCATCTACAATATATGCGCGGGGAAGAATGGATCCGTCGCTTCCTTATGACTCCAAATATATGAAATTCTCGTCCAAAATTTTCATATGGCACCATTACAAGGGGTCAACTCCGGCCATTTCCTATCGAAACATCTCTAAATCAGGCCCTTTGACAAGGAATAAAAATACCATAAATGTCATAACTTTCATACGATATTCACTTGAGTGCTATTACTTTTTTTAGCTTACTTGAGTAGCACATCAACGTAAAATCATTCATTTAAGGCTTTTTAAAATTTGAAACTAACAGGACTTTTTACAATAAATTGAAGTCCGACATAGAAAATTTTTCATATGACGTGACAAGAGCTAACAAAAAGATGAGGTTTTTTGGGGAAGACTCACTCTCTCTCACTCCTCCTCCTCTGAAAATCGTAGACTCCATAAAAAAAAATTACAAGCTTCCAATCTCTCTCTCTTTCCCTCTCTCGCTCATTCTCGCTCTGTCTTCTCTTGCTTCGGCTTGGAAGCAGAGTTCAGCAACTTTGATGACGACGACACTCATCCTCTATCGTCCTTTGTCGTTCTCTCTTCTTTGTCTCTGCGCTTGTTCTGAGAGCCCAAGATCCATCGGTGGAGGAATAAAGAAAGGGCAATGGCGACTCTAGAGAGAGAGTGTGAGAGAGAATTTCTTTTTGAGTTAGGGTTCTTCACTAGCAGATTTGGAAGCAGAGTTAGAGTTCTTCACCAACTTTTCCAACTTTGACAGAATTTTGCCCCAAATTTTTTAAATTGGGTTAGGGTCCCTCAAATAGATCTCTCAACGATGTCGTTTCACTTCTCACTAGTTCATCTTGTCGGCAAGTCACAACAGCCGTAATATAAAACGAGACAAGTCGCTGATAATACTCATGTAAACGATTTTCAAAAAATATGACACTCCAGTGAGCGAAAAAAAAAATGACACTTAAATGAGTATCGAACGAAAGAAATAATACTTGTGGGGTTCTTATCCTTCTTTAGCACCAAACTTCCCCAAATATGTCAAAACTTCATCAAAGACTCAACTTGGATTAGTGAATTGTGCACCATGCAAATCATGGCCCAAAGCCTTTTTCATTGGCCCAGTCATGGTGCCCTGGTGCTTGGCCAATCCCTAATTCAATTAATCTACTCACCTTCTTAATTCTGATCCGGTTGTTCCGCTAAGTGAGTATACTAATAAAATCCTAGTATAACTCTTCATCAAAATGAGAAAATCTTACTCAATATTGTGCAGTTGGCCATGCCCACCCATCGACCACCCTCCGGTTGCCGATGATCACCGTCCGGTTGATGCCGTCTCCAGTCATCATTCAACACATACTCTTTGTAAACATCAGCGGTCACATGTATTATGAAGGACCGGTTCGTGCCGTCGGTATCGTTCTGAGCCTTTAGGACCGCATCGTGAATGGTTGTGAAGTCCCCGATCCCATCCTAGCTCACCACCATTGTGGTGCCGACCAATACTGAATGGCACCCGCTCAAGGCAATTAATATAAGAACAAGAATGAGAGGCAAACCGGCCATATTCGAGCTCGTGAATTTAGAAACTGAAAGAACAACAAGTGGAGCATTCTTTCTCTTTTGCCACAGCACGGAGAGTTATCTAAATACGGTGAATAGTGCCGTGAGCTTTACATCTAATTGAGTTGTTTATCTATAAACAATGTGAGTTTGGACTTAATCTAGGTGTGAAAAACATACCAACACTCAAACTGAACCGCGTAAATTTCTAGTATTTTTTATTGTTCCTTATTTATTTCTCTAGTGATTTCGCATTTCCTAAATATAATGGATTATGCTGTAAGCTTTACATTCAATTGGGTTGTTTATTTATAAATACTGTGGTTTTGAGTTTAATTTAGGTGTGGGAAACGTTTGACACTCAAACCGAAGTATCGAACCACGCAAGTCTCTAATATTCTTTACGGTGCCACGTTTACTCAATTTGAATTTTCATTCCCTCGTATTATCTCATTCTCCGAACAAGCGCAAGAGTGTGAGAATATATGAACAAAGCGGAAAAGACAGCAAAGCTAAAGGCGACCTAGTTCCATGGATCGTGTATATATTACATTCGTTAATTAACTCGAAAATGGACAAGTTCCCATCGATATCAGACAACAGCGTCCGGAGAGCGCAATTGCCATGATCAATTGACAACACGTCGAATACAAAGTCCATGACATAAAACAACCCACGCTGAGCCAAAGGACTATTCTTTGTAAACAGAACAAAACTATAGCTGGTTCGTATATGAAAAGGCTACGAGATCGTAATTTACTATGTCTCCTCCCCTTTGTCTTCACCTGCGACTTCTGATTTCTTTTGCTTTGGTGTTTTTTTTTATTATTCTTTTAAATTTTGTGAGCTGGATACATGATTTCTTAATAAAGAACTAGGAAACATATAGTGTTCCTTTTGAGCTCTTTCGTGGGCACTCTTAAATAGCATTAACCCACTTCACATGAGCCATTAAAACATATGAGTTTCATATGATCTAACAATTCACATGAAGTGAGTTAACATAGGTCATAACCCAAGTACCTAAGAATTTTTCCCTTTTCTGAGGTTCAAAATGTTGATCACTCAAAAGTTTCTTTTGAAACTACACAGTTAAATATTCAATGTTTAGAGCAAATTATATCTGTACCCACTAATAGGTAATACTAGACCAAACACTTCATGCTAGCAATCACCATTGCAGTCAAACATCAATCAATACGTATTTTGTTGTCCCTTAGAAATTTTTTTCGTTTTTTTCTTTTTCACGTCGTGGACATACCTCTGACATGTTTCCGAATTATAATACTCAATCTCATCTTTGTTTCAACTGTAATTATAAAGGGTCATAATGAGGATATTCGAAGCGCTTTTTAAGCCTACTAAACGATGAATAATTAACTTTATAAAACAATGATTATGTTTAACACAAAAAATTTAAAAACTATAAAAATAATTAATTATTTGGTTAATGAATGCTCCTAGACACTCCTTAATAAAATCTTATTATAACGATTATGTATGTAAAGTTTTCTTTTTCCTTCTTTATCTTTTGGCGGCTTGAATTTTTAAGAATAATGGTTTGTTTAACGCCCCAATTGCATTATCAAATCAACCACAGATCACTGAAAATTTTACTTTTTCTATATCCACCAAAAAAGCAAGGAATTGAAAGAATCAATGCTTTAAAACTGATCAAGTGACTCGCAATCCTCGTCACCCACAATCCTCTTCATTGGTTATATCTCCTTTATTTTGCATCATCTTTAACTTTAACCAAGCAAACCTTACCAAGCACAAAAGCCACCTCGTTACTTTCTCCTCAGTTCCTAACCACTCTCTCTCTCTCTCTCTCTCTCTCTCTCTCTCTCTCTCTCTCTCTCTCTCTCTCTCTCTCTCTCTCTCTCTCTCTCTCTCTCTCTCTCTAAACTGAGGAAAATGTCTCAAGGCGATCATGGAGGAATGAACATGACTCCTATGACTCCTGGTTCAATGTCGATGACCAACTCATCCTCGAACAACTACGGCGGCATGAACATGAAGATGATGATGCACATGAGTTTCTATTGGGGCAAGGACGCCATCATCCTCTTCTCCAGTTGGCCGGAGCAGCGGTTCGGTATGTACGTGCTAGCTCTCTTCTTCGTCTTCTTCTTGGCCTTGGCAGTAGAGGTTCTGTCCGTCTCTCCCAGCATCAAGACAGGCACGAACCCAGTCGCGGGCGGCGCGACGCTGGCTGCCGTATATGGGTTGAAGATGACCTTGGCCTATATGGTGATGCTCTCCCTCATGTCCTTCAACGTCGGGGTCTTCATCGTGGCAGTGATAGGCCACGCCTTCGGCTGCTTTCTAGTCAAGAGTTGGGCTCTGGCGACGGCGAATAAAGCGGCCGCGGTTAGTTCCTCTGCCACCGGCATTGCTGCTAAAGTTTAAGTGCGGTTGCTTGTCACTTGTCAGTAATTTCTCTCCCCATATGATGTATCAAAAATATTAACCTTGTTGATAATGATGTGCATATAAACTATAAAGACCTTTTCAAGTTAATGGGCAATTTGACTTGAGAAACCATAGCATTACAGGAGTGATTTAACAGGTGAAACTGAAGGAGTTAGTAAATTGCCAAGAGAAATTTAGTTGCTTGTAAGTGCAATAATTTCTGTACAAATCTAGCACCTACTTGAATATTTATCTAGATTCAGAGTCGGAATAACTACCATCTTGTCATGTGAATGCATAAGACGGTTGAAATTGAAAAGTTAAAGAGGATGTGATGGCTTATTTTGATGCCAAACTAAAAATATGGGTTACTCCCTAAATTGAGATACGAGAGTCCTAAAAGTTACCATATATGGGTGTATATATTCCAATTTGCTCGTAGAGAGACTTGAATGTTTATGGTAAGCCGTTAGGACTACGGTGACGGGCTCATACACTGACTATGAACTAAGTATATTTGACTCAAATCGAACATTCTTGTAAAGACAATAGGATCTTTGTGGTAACACCCAAAATGGGTAGTTGTACCCTCTCCGGTCTCCAACCCTTTTTACCTATTCGAGAGAGAGAGAGAGAGAGAGAGAGAGAGAGAGAGAGAGAGAGAGAGAGAGAGAGAGAGAGAGAGAGAGAGAGAGAGAGAGAGAGAGAGAGAGAGCATTTAGGGTTTTATCGTATTCTACAGCGATATGGTCCGATCAGGATGGTGAGTGATCGGAGGACTCAAACAAGATTAAACTTCTAATAGGCTACTGGGATGGCAAAAGAAAATGAACTTAATTACTTACTAAACAAAGGGAAATTGTTGCTAGTTATATTTAAGCGTAACTGGAATTGACTCAAAAAAGACACTTTTTGGTGAAACAATAAAGGTGAGCAAGGGAACTCCATTATTAAAGTGAGAGCAATACGGGAACGAACTACCGCCTCCTAAAAAAGTGATTACCTATAGGTAATCCTACAAAATGTTTAGAACTTTAGGGAAATTTTTCCTAAACATATATAATTCAATTGTTCCACATAATTTACTGCCTGTTAGATATTAACTTTTAAGACCTCCTGAATGAATTTGTATGGAAAGAGAACTTTCTGGCCTCTCATGTCAGTATAACCATAAATTATTCAGCGCATCTTGTAACAATTGATCCAATACTACAGAGCATTGTTTTCGCTCAATATTCGAATCAAATAAATATTGATCGCTTGCTTTGTTTTGAAGAATTTAAGCAAAGTTTGAGTTCGGGATAATTGTCCAAAAAGTCTTAAACCTATTAACTGGTAGCCACTTCAGTCAAAAACTTTTTAATTTGGTCAATTTAGTCCTAAACTTTTTGATGAATTCCCAATGTAGTCATTCTCGCCAATTAAGACCGGAAATTGCTGATATGGATGACAGCCGTCCTGCATGGTACGGTCCACACTAAAGTTGACAATTTTTGCAATTTTTTTAAAAAATTTCTAAATACTTCAATTTTTTTATTTTTTCAGTTCTTTTCTATTATATCTTTTTTCCACTGCTAATCTTCCCAAGTGGAGGTTAGGGGTGATCGGTTCCTGGTCCGATCCGGTTCCAAGGTGGAACCGGGAACCGGGAACCGGACCGAGAGAACCAGTTCCCAACTTTGGGAACCGCGGACCGGACCGGTTGGTTCTAGGACCGGGAACCGGATTGGACCGTCGATCCGGTCCCGTCCAATGGAACCGGTCACTTAGAGTTTAGTTTTTTTTTTTTTTTTTGGTTAAACACTTAAGGTTTGGTTCACATTTTACTAATTTTTGTTAATGAATTTATGTCAATGAAGTTCACTTAGGGTTTAATTCGCATTTTACTAATTTTTATCAATGAATTTATGATAATGAAGTTCACTTAGAGTTTAGTTCACATTTTATTAATTTTTTTAAAAAAACAACAAATATATATATTAAATAGTCGGTCCGGTCCGGTCCGGTTCCCCCTTGGAACCGGGAACCGGACTGCCCGGAAACCGGTTCCGCTTTTAGGAACCGGGAACCGAACCGATAATCTGAGAACCGGACCAAACCCGTCGGTCCGATCCGGTCCCGGTTTGGGCAGTCCAAGTTGCTCACCCCTAGTGGAGGTTGCTGAGGCCTCGGTCCCATCAACCCTTCCGGAAAGGTGAATAGTATGAAAAGAAAGAAAAAAAAAAGAAAAACTCAGAAAATTTGAAATTAAAAATTGCAAAAATCGTCCATGCCAGAGCCGGCCGCGGTACCACGTAGGACAGTCGAAACTGATTGGACCATCACTTCAGTGATATTCGATCAAAATTGGCCAGAATGATTATATTATAAAATTAAAATGTTTGGAACTAAATTAATCAAATTGAAAAATTTAGAACTGAATTGAACGACATACAATAAGTACATAACTTTTTGAATAATTTTATGCGTATAGATTAAACAATTTGATGTAGTTTGAAATTCGAAACAAAATTAAATTGAATTGATTGATAATGAATGATTATTATCTAGGGTTGTTGCCGCCGCCCCCGCCGCCATTACCTTTCAACACCACTTCATTTTCAATTATTTCACTTCTTTTGGCCAGTACCAGACCACCACTTCACTTCACCATCAGACCATCAAGATGCATCGCCGCAGGCGCAGCCGCCCCTGGTTTAATATTCTACCACCACCAATTGCGATCATGCATCAAAAATATTAAGCATGTCTTGTAAAATAAAGTAGGTAACGGGCCGCCCCTGTTTTATTATTCTACCACCCCGAATTTCGATCGTGCATCGAAAATATCAAAGCATGTCTCGTAAAATAAAGTAATTAGCGGGTTTTTCTACTTAAATTAATCAATTAAGTTGCATATATATAGGCAGAGGCTATAAACAAACTCAATATATTAAATAACCGAGAATTTAAAATTTTCTATCCTCTTTGTCTATTTTAGGACGAAAAGCAGGCAAGGCCTCCAAGTTTTGAAGCCGAGCTATTCAACCTTCTTTAACACGATCCTGTAAAACGCTCTTTTTGAGGCTAGGCTTAAGGCCGACTAATTAGGGGGCGTTTGGCAAGTTGTCAAATAGTAAAAATTTCTGTTCTTTTGTTTCCAGAATCAGTTTGAGAACAGAAATCCGTTTGTTAAATTTTTTGTGCCCGGGCACAAATTTGCAAAAAATTGTTCCTAGAATCAGTTTTGGAACAGAATCAAGAAGCAAAAAAAAGTAGCTTCTTGATTCTGGAACAATTTTTCCATTTCTGATTCTTCTTCATTTTCTTCTTCCTTTTTTATTAGTTCTTTGTCTTCTTCCCGGTCTGCCACCGGCCCGCGGCCGGTGACCGGCCACCAGCGACCAGCCAGGGCCGGCGAGGTCGGCCTCGCCCAGATCTGGCAAGGCCAACCTCGCCATCGCCACCTCCGGCAACGGCGAGGTTGAGCCTCGCCCGGCCATGGCGAGGGCCGCGACGCCCTCGCCGGCCCTAGCCTGTGGCCGGTCGCCGGTGCCGACAACCGGTCATGGCCAAGGAAAGGAAGGAAAAAAAAGAAATAAATATCAAAAAATTTAAATTATTATTAAAATATTATTAATAAAAAGAAATTTTGTGTAGTTACCAAACGCATTTCTGTTCTTTTTTTATTTTAAGAATAGAAATTTTGGGCAGTTACCAAACGCTTTCAAATACTTAGAAATTGTTTCCGGACACAGAATCAAAAAGAATCATTTCTGTGCAGAAATAATTTTCGGGCACAAAATCATTGTCATGCATATTCTTATCATTATTGAAGGATGGGGGAACTTCGAGGGCAGCTGTATTCTTCGAGAAAAGTCAAGAAAGGAAAGAAAGGCCCGTAAGCTGCTACATACTTCAAGAAGAGAGTATCCGAGGACAAAAGGCCAATAACAGTCCTCTTCAAGATTCTGACACGATTTTGTAGAACACTCTTTTCAGGCTAGTCTTAAGGCCAACTACTTATTATTATTGAAGGGCGGGGGAACTTCTTCAGGAAGCTGTCTTCTTCGTGAAAACTCAAGAAAGGAAAGAAAGGCCCGTAAGCTTCTACATACTTCAAGAATAGAGTATCCGAGGTCAGAAGGCCAACAATAGCCCTCTTCAAAATACTGAGTAGGGCAAGTTGGCTCGACATGATTGTAGCATCCCTTCAAATCTCGGGGATTTCAGAATTGGGGTTTTAAATAAAAAGCCGATTCATATGGTGACAAATAGAAGCGCAATTAAAATTCGCCAAGGAGAGCTATAATGTCCTAAAGTTCTTCGTAATGTTATAAAGTTTGCTCATCTCTTTGTGTAGTTTCATAATGTTCCTCAGCAACGATTCGAGGTTAGAACATAGTTGACGTTGAATTTAAAGGATTTACTATTGGATAGATACCTTTAACAACTAATCCTCTTGATAGTATGGTCGTAGCATTTAAATGTGCAAATGGTGTGGCAGGTGAAGGGTCAGTTAAATAGCGAATGGTCTTATCAATACACAAATGTATAACTCCCCAAGAATATATCATTTCTTGTTACAGGGCTTGCAAAGGAGTTGTGGATATTGTTGTACGAACATCAGATGCGAGATCTAATGGCTATAGACCTTCTAAAAAAAAGTGTGTAGAAATCAAAACGAAAGAGATTTTAAGAGAAATAAACAATTCAATGATCGGATCAAAAAATATTAGTTTGGTTTGAGAGAAAGTACCAGTATTTGTCTTGGTAAATGGGTCGCATGTGCTATCCCATTGGCCACACTTCTTTTTTTTTTGGTCAAACATTGGCCACACTTCGTTGCTATGTTCCTCACCAAATCACGAGACATTCTTGCATGCTTCGGGTGCAATGATTCCAATTACACAGCCACCCTTGGATCCACTCGTGAATCCCTTCTAATCCAAGTGTGTATTTCGATCCAAAAAAAGTCCAAGTGTGTATAGGAACTAGCTCACTTTTACCCGTAGCAGGCAAGCTTTCTTCCAAAAACTCATATAAAGAAGGAAAAATAACACAAACGGTCGCTGAAATTTGACCCAATGTGTAATATCAATCATGAAATTTTAATTTGATTAATGTGATCCCTAAACTTTAGCCCAATGTGCAATATTGTCCCTGAAATTTTATTTTGTTCAATGTGGTTCCTAAAATTTTGGTGCATGTTCAAATTTAGTCCTTGACTATATGAAAATATTCAATGTTATCCTCCATTCATTCAAATTAATGGTATTAACTGATTTGGCTTCCAATCTGATTCGTTTGAACGGTGGACAAGAAAAAACATTAGAGTGAATTATCCACATAAGATGTTCAACTCAAATTTGAATAAAATAATTCACGTCATAAAATAACATGGATACTCATTTTTCCAAATTGAACAAATTAAGGTAATTATTAAATCCTGATTTGAGTTGAATATCTTACTAGATAATCTACGTGTAATGTTAGTTTTTTGTCCCTCATTGAAACTTACCGAGACTAGAATCCAAATCAGCAAATTTCGTAAACTTGAATTAATAGAAAGATAACATTGAATATTTTCATGTAGTTTGGGGATTAAATTGAACATGTACCAAAAGATCATATACCACATTGAACAAATTAAAAGTTCAGGGATGACGTTGCACATTGGACTAAACTTCAGAGATCTCATTAAATAAATTAAAAGTCTAGAGACTATTTATGTCATTTTTCCCATAAAAAAGGCCCAATTCCTTAAAAAACCTCAAACTTTAGCCTTTGTCCCAATTATATCCCAAACTTTTTTTTGTCTCATAAAAAACCCCAAACTTTTACTTTTGTCCCAAATCTACCCCATTTACTTTTCATCCAATTTTTTAATATTATTTTTTCGAATTTTTTTCTTTTCTTTTCTTTTCTTTTCTTTTTCCTTTCCTTTTTTTTTTATCACCTTCAACCTCTGGCCGGTCGCCGGTCCGGCGACCGCCGAGGCGGGGGCCGGCGAGGTCGGCCCCGCCGATCGCGGCGAGGCTCGGCCGAGCCCCGCCGGCGGCCGGCGAGGTCGGCCTCGCCGTTGCGGGCGAGGCCGAGCCCCGCCGGCGGCCGGCGAGGTCGGCCTCGCCGTTCTGCCGGGCGAGGCCGAGCCCCGCCGGCCGCCGGCGAGGTCGGCCTCGCCGTTGCCGGGCGAGGCCGAGCCCCGCCAGCCGGCGAGGTCGGCCTCGCTGTCCGGGCGAGGCCGAGCCCTGCACGGCCGGCGAGTCGGCTCGCCGTTCTTCGGGCGAGCCGAGCCCCTGCCGCCGGCCGGCGAGGTCGGCCTCGCCGTTCTTTGGCGAGGCCGAGCCCCGCCAGCGGCCGGCGAGGTAGCCCCGCCCGGCACTGGCGAGGTCGGCCTCGCCGTTCTTCGGGCGAGCCGAGCCTCGGCCAGTGGCCGGCGAGGTCGGCCCGGCGCCGCATAGCGGCGAGGCCGACCTCGCCGTGCCGGCGGGCGGGCCTCGCCCGGATCTGGCGAGGCTAGGCCCCGCCGGCGTGGCGAGGTCGGCCTCATCGTTGCGAGGTTCGGCCTCGGCCGAGCCTCGCCGGATCCTGGCGAGGCTTGGCCTCGCGGCCGCGGGCGAGTCGGCCTCGCCCGGACGGCGAGGTCGGCCGAGGCCGAACCTCGCCGTTCGGGCGAGGCTCGGCCCGCCGGCCTTGCGAGTCTCGGCCTCGCCAGTTGCGGCGGCGGGGCCGAGCCTCGCGGCCGGCTGGCGAGGCTCGGCCTCGCCCAAGCGGCGAGGCCGACCTCGCCAGTGCCGGCGGGGCCGAGCCTCGCCCGGCCCGGCAGGGCTGACCTCGCCGGCCGCCTACGGCCGGTCGCCGGGGCCGGCGACCGCCGAGGTTGAAGGTGATAAAAAAAAGAAAAGGAAAGGAAAAAGAAAAGAAAAGAAAAAAAATTCGAAAAAATAAAAAATAATATTAAAAAATTAGACGAATAGTAAACGGGGTAGATTTGGGACAAAAGTAAAAGTTTGGGGTTTTTTATGAGACAAAAAAAAGTTTGGGATATAATTGAGACAAAGACTAAAGTTTGGGGTTTTTTAGGGAATTTGGCCCAAAAAGGCCATAGCAATCCATTTACATCAGCCGCAGGCCGCCTTTGTTTGAGAGTAGACAATAGGCTATTGGCTGGGCTTTAAGGCCCATAAAAGAGCTCTAAAGCCCACACTAATTTGATGTCCTAGTCCTGAATCAGCTTTGTGGTGCCTACTGGTGTTAGGCTCATTGTTTTCCCATATCTCTACTTGTAGGAAGTTCTTTGAGCTACCATGGACACTACACGCATTTGCATTTTTTTAGTCGAGTCTCCATATGCATCAGGACGTTCATAACTTGTAAACCACCAATTAGAACGTGGTCGGAAGAAAATGTAATCCTTATCGTCATGAAATATTCCATTCAAGATACACATCTCGAGCAATTCAAATTCATCAATTTTTAATAGAAATTTCATAACATAATTCGATTCAAACTCTAGTAGGCATGTGTTTATTGAGTATGCAAACCTCCATCACATGGTATGTGTATAATATTTCAGACTCAAGTTCTAATGAAACCAATATACTCAGATAATTGTAACGATGTAATCATATATATCTTTATTGCAATCTAGAAGGGCTGTTCCATTAGACTTTTTTTTATAAGCAAAAGCTAATTTTTATTTTTCCATCAAGATTAAATAATTATCCAAATATAAACGGAAAGAGAACTAAAGCAGTCACGACATATGAGAGGCGAGGACAAGTAATGCCTTTAAAAATTATCTATTTCCTTCAACTCCGGAGACAATCAACTTATCATAGACGTTTTTTTTGTTTCGTTTTTTCTTTGTACACGGTAGAGTCTACAGCTTTACTTTTAGGCTCCATTCGTTTCGTGGAAAAGGTGACGCTTCTGGAAAATGTTTTTGGGAAAGTCATTTTCCAGAAAAATGACAATATTTTTCAATGTTTGGCTGAGACCTAAAAATGAATTGGAAAATATTTTCCACCATTCAGTATCTGATTTAATTTTCTAGGGAAAGTTACCAAAAAAAATCAAAAAAAAAATTCTTTTTTTTTCTTTTTTCTTTTTTCTTTTTTTCTCCTTTTCTTTCTTTTTTTTTCTTCTTCCTTGGCCGGTCATCGGCCACAGGCAAGCTCAAGCCTCGCCAGATCCGGCGAGCTGGGCGAGGCTCAGTCTCTAGGCTCTGGTGACCTCGGGGAGCTCGGGCCTCACCAAATCTGGCGAGCTGAAGCCTCGCCCGAGGTTGCCAAATGTCAACGAGGCTCTGGCGACCTCGAGCGAGGTTTGAGCCTCACCTAGCTTGCTGGCCTTGGGCAAGTTCGACCTCGCCGAATCAAGCGAGGCTCGAGCTCGCTTGTCGCTGGTTGCTGGTCGCCGCCGTGACCGGTGACTGGCCAAGGAAGAATAAAAAAAGAAAGAAAGAAAAGGAAAATATAAAAATATAAAATAATTAAAAACTCGATTTAAAAAAATAAAAGGAAAATGAGTTATTTCAAAAAAATGAGGTGAAAGAAGATATGGAAAATGTTTTTCACGACTAGTTTATTTTACGTGAAATAAACACCGAAAATCCAGAAAACATTTTCCTGGAATTTGTTTTCTAGGAAACGAACGGAGCCTTCATATTCAACTATTTTTTCAAATTCAATGACTCAAGCAATTCGACTTTTTATGCGGCACATCTGAAACTTTTCAAAATATAAAATTATTAAGAGAAAATGACACAAATGGTCCTTGAACTTTGGTCCAATATGCAATGTGATCCCTAAACTTTTAATTTATATAATGTGGTCCATGAATTTTAGCCAATGTGCAATGTCATCTATAGACTTTTAATTTGTTCAATTTAGCCTTAAACTTTTGGTACAAGTTCAATTTACTCTCTAAACTACATGAAAATGTTTAATGTTGTCCGTCCATTAATTCAAGTTTAGGGACACTAGTGCCCTAAACTTTTTTCACCGTGTCATCAACTATGACACTAGTACCCTAAAAAAATTTTACCGTGTCATCAATACCCTAAACTTGTATTAGTGGTGTCACAATTAGCATAGTTTAGGGGCTTTGGTCACACACAAAAAAAAGGAAAAACTGTCCAAAAAAATCCTAAGTTTATTATATGGTGGCCAAATTAGTTCCACGCTTTTTTATTTTTCAATGCAGTCATTCCGTTCAATTTTGGCTGGCAATCACTAACGTGGGCGATTTTTGCAATTTGATTTACATTTTCTGAAAAAAAAAATTCTCTCCTTTTCTTTTCCTTTTCGCCTGTGGCCAGTCTTAGCGATGGTCAGCAACCAATTACAAGTGAGATCCAACGAGGGCCGCGCTCGACCAAACCTAGCAAGGGCATTCCGGCCCTCGTGGGCCACAAGCAAGGGTCACCCTCACCCAAGTTTGTGTGAGCCTAACCCTCGCCTGGGCCGGTCGCCGGCCATCGCCAAGACTGGCCGCAAGCAAAACAGAGAAAAAAATTAAAAGGAAAGAGAACAAAAGGTTTAGAAAAATTTTAAAATTTACAAAAAAAATAAAATCGTTCGTGCCAGCGCCGGCCATGGCACTTAAGACGGCCGATGTCCACGTTAGCAATTTCCAATCAAAATTGACCAAATTTAAAAATTTAAAACTGAATAAAAGTCATACAATAAATTTAGAACTGAATAGCTATCAAAATATGAAGCAATTAATTAGATGTGATACGTTATTCAAAGCAACTTGTGTTTCAATATACATTGTTCAAAACAACTCTAAAACGCACGTTCAATTTGAAGTCTCACTCAATACACATGAATAAGCGATATAATTGAAGAGGCCTTGTTATCGAAACAAAAACCTGATCAAATACAATGTAACCGCTCGATCAGTGCCTTTTGCCAACGGCAATTAATCGGAATCTAATTTTGACTTCCTCTTCTTCTTCTTTTTTGTATTTTGTTGGATTGGGGATGTCGGCCGGAGTGCCCAGCGAGAATGAGGAAGGGAACAAAACAAACTTGGGGGAGAGAAGAATCGAAGGGAAAAGGGACAGGGGAATCCAGAAGAACGTGCGCCGTTCGTGTTTGGTGCGAGGGTGACCGAGTCAAAGCTTCAGCTCCACACGCCTTTTGTCCAACGTGTCGCCCACTACATGGCCCATCAATCCAGCCGTCCCTTCATTGACACGACCCTCGAACCGCCTCCCCCCACGTTCTTGCCCACCCATCATGTCATGCCGCATCACGGGGGGGTGGGGTCACGTCACCGCCGGCCTCGGTGGATGCCGGCGGGCGTGGCCGATCTCCGCCACCCGGCAGCCAAAGGTGCCAAGAATGAGAACATACGTACATCCTCCCACGAGAGCAAACAGCCCCTTGCTCTGTTTCTTTTTTCCTTATTTTCCTCATCCGGCCTAACATCACATTGATGTCGTGATGATATTGCGCCCTCGAAACAAAACACGATCACGTCGTGCACTTGCAATGTCAATTGCAGATACCCTTCTACCTTGGCATTGAATGGTACAACGAATTGTCTTGTTTTGTCCGGATAAAAAAGGTCGGGTAGGGCGATCGGCATTGATGACCTTTCCAGACCCACGATCGGAACATTCAATTTAAGCCGGGCCCGTCTTCATCGTGCCACCAAGTGCAATACCGACGCTATTCCTACGTTTGTCACAAGTCAATCCTACGTTTGTAACGAGCCAAACCAATGCACGCATGAGCTAACATTTCCTACGATCGGAAAAGGCTATTGGGATATTCAAACTCGAATCTAAGGAGCGATCCAAATCACATAGTAGTAAATCTTAATTGATCCGATCAACACACTTGGTGGCTGTGAATGGCACAAGTTACAAGCTAGATGCGCGGCTAACTAAGACCAATATTCTTGAATTTGAATGTCGAGTACAGTGATATAGTTGATTTTGCTTAGATATAAAGGGTCAGGAACAGCAATTTCTATTGGCTACCCACGATTGAAATCTTCGAATTTTAACCCATTATTACTGCACATTTCAAGCGAACCCCGTCATCATTGACGCCACCAGATGCTAGTCGATATAAAGCCGAAGTTACGCACACCACAAGCCTAACCAATGCCCATGCAAACTAGAATTTCTACTATGATCAAAAAGCTATTGAAGGATTCCAACTAGAAACTCAGTAGCGTTGCAAATCACACAGCAGATCTTTGTTTGACCCGCCACCTCGCTCGCTGGTTACGAAAGGTACAAGTCCCCCCCCTAAAAAGGAAAAACTAGAACAGAGATTGCAAAAAGCAAAAACCCCCGTTGGAGTGGTCCGATAACATCAGCTGACACGACACCAGTCACATAGCCTCATATGATTACTTGCTTCCTAAGTTATGGCATGGAGCATTACCCCAGATATGTTCTCCTTAATCCAACCTCGCATTTACTATAATAAAAACCATAATCATGTGCCACAATTTGAACTAGGTCCAGCTTACCCCCCCCCCCCCAATCATCCACTTACCCAAATGCCGCATTTAATATAAAATAAAGCTTCCCGTGCCTTCATCTATTTCGCCAAAAACAAAGTAATTAAAAAACATCTTTGCTATAACCGACCACTTGTATCACTTAAAAACGGATATAGAACATAAGATTATTTATTTTCCCGGGACAGAACGACCGGAAGATAATTAAATTAAAAACTAAGGAGCAGTGGGGAGTCTTCGATAGGTATCCATAGAAGCGCAAAAAGCAACTTCTACGCCCCCACTTCAAGTCCCCCAACAATTATTACAATAATGTCTCCGAGGGGAAGACCAACCGTGGATTCAATTTAAAATAATAGATCAAAACAAATTATCATTATCATTATTATGGAATATCTGAGGGGGGGTGGACAGGCTGGTCTGGAACGAAATCCCAGGAACAAAAAACACTGCGAAAAATCAGAGGGTTTGAAAAACTCCTCTCTTTTCCCAAAACATGGATCGACCCTCCTCCCACAACAACTTCAAATCCTCTTCTCACACACTCCATTCCGATATTATAAAAAAAGAAAGCGAAAAAATAATAACAATAATAAAAACAAATCTTACACTCCTTTCCACTAAATAAAAAAATAAAAAAAAAGCACATCGCTTATTACCAGAAGGCCAAAAACCAAAAAGGAAGGCACCGCCTCGTCCTCTGAGCCCGAGACATCGAGAAAAGCTGGCCATGATTGTGTTGTGTGCTTGGTTTGCTGCTGCGTCGTTCACTTCCCTTCAATGCAAACATTTATTGCTTCCTTCTTCTCCTTCTCCTTCTCCTTCTTACCCACCACTAAAAACCCTAATAATCCCCCACCCCCCTCAAAAAGAACCCTCTTCAACACTTAAAACTTTTAATGGTACCCAACTAAAATCTTTGCTTTCTTTCACCGCTAAAAAGAACTGTAGTAATAGCCCTAAACCTTTGCTTCTTTTTTAACTATGGAGACGCTGGTGCCAAAGACGAGAGCGTTCCGTCAAGATGTGGTTCGTTAGTAGGTCCACTCCTGAGGAAGCCGGATCTCATGGCTCATCGCCGGTGGCCGCCGGTTATGGTGATGGTGGTGGGTATGGTGATTGCCTCTCTGTTGGACATGATGAGGCCGGTTGCTTCTGTATCTCCAGGCTCCATCTGCGCGACCCAAAACAGAAGAGTAAAAAAAAAAAGTAACCACTAAGTAAAGATCTCGCTAAAAGAACAGAACAAGATTCGCAGCACCGAACAAAAGAAGAGACTCGATTGAAAAGAACCAATTTTTTTTTATGGGAACAGAGTGCAAATCTCGGCAAACTTGTATTTGGGTTTTGGCAAATTACACACTTGGACGACACGACACAACTAGGCTCGAGCAGATTGAACTTCGAGGGACCGCAGAAGGCATGAGTAATGAGGACTCACCACTCTCAGGCGCGAAGCAGACGTTAAGACGAGACTGAAGCTGGGGCTGAGAGCCTGTGTCGTCCAAGTTCAGGTTCAGGGCCTGCACTACTTTTGCAGGGATCAACACCGTCGAACCTGAAGCAGCACCCACAAGCACGAGCAAAGATCGAACTAGTCAGACAAAATGACAAAATAACAGAACATGGGTGGGTGAAAACGTCCCGCTAACTACAGGAGTTGATTCTTCCTCTGCCCACATACTCTCTCTTACGAAATCCACACAAAACCAGTCAAACTCCCACGCCGGTCTAGAACAGAGCGAAAGCGAACTAGGGAAAACATCACAAATCACTTCAAAGGACCACCAGAGATCGCTAAGAGATCTATTTCTGACCTGTCTTTTTGCGATGTTCGGGCTCGGAGACAGCCCGCCGAGGCAAGAACACGCCCGTCCCCGCCGATTCTCGCTTGAGCCCAGCAGATCCGAGAAACACAGCCCTCCTGCCCGACCCGTGTAGGTGGTGGCTCCGCAGCTCCGACTGTTGTCGATGCGCTTGTTGCAGAGTCGGCCACGCGGCGGCCGCGGCAAACCGTCCGTTCCCGACGACGCCCGCGAAATCGCTGTTCCTCACACCCTGGAACGGAGCTTGAGCCATCGTCGTCACGTGCCGAAACTGCCGGCGAAACAACAAAAAGAAAAACATCAGCGACGGCTCGAGACGTTCAAGACTTGAAAGGCCTCGTGCACAACCAGCCCGTAGAATCCGAACTTACCGGCGTGGCGGCCTGAAAGGGCTGGTGCTGCGAGATCGACGGGTAAGAGTAGGGGGCGACGTCGTACTTGTGGTACTTAGCGAAGCTGTTGAGGGCGTAGAGCTCCTCGTCGTTGATGCCCAGGTGAGCGACCCTGCCGGCGGCCTCGCGGAGGAGGTTCAGCGTGCCCGGAGGCGAAGCGGGCTGCGACGGGCCGTTCGGGCTGCCGCGGCTCGAGCCCTGGCCGCACCCGCAACCGCTCCGGAGCCCGCACAGCGTCGATTTGGGCGAGCCCGACAAGAAGAAACCCTGAACAGACAAGACAAAAGCCAAACCACCAAAAAAAAAAAAGAACCCTAATCAGAGACTGCGCCGAAAATGGAAAAGAGGGGGCAAAAAACAAATAAAGAACGAAAGGATGTTTAGAGCTTCCTTCTCTCGTACCTTCGAGTACTCGAAATCGTCTTCGAGGGTAGACTGAGCCACCTTGCGAGTCAAGTCGGCGATGCGCTCCTCCACGTCGCTCCATTCCTCCGTCGACCCCACCACGGACTCCACCGGAGAGCCGAGATCCGGCGACAGTACGACCCCGCGCGCCCGCTCGAAGTACGGTAACGCCGAAGCCGAAGCCGAAGCCGCATGGGTCGCGGCGGCGGCGGCGGCGGAGGAGCCACCACCGGGGGCGGGGCACCGCCGCTCCGGGAAGACGAGGAGGTCGTCGTCGTCGTCGGCGTCGGCGTCGGAGAGGAACTGCGGGGGGAGCCAGAACTCGCCGTCGTCTATGCTCTCCGCCATGAGGGGAAAAAAGTGCGAGCAACCACAGCCACAGGTCGGGGAGGGGCTCAAAAAGGGGGTTCTTGCTTGCAGGCGAAGGTTTGCCAGAGTCGAGACGAAAGAGAGGGGAGAGATTTTGAAGAGAAACTCCCGCTTTTGGGAAGACGGAAGAGGAAGCAGCACAAAAGAGAGGGTAAAAATGGAGGAAGAGAAGGGGGAGGTGGGGGGGGCTCAATTATAAGGCGAGCGCGTGCGCATGGTGTGGGGCGGTGGTGAGAGACAGAACGTCCCCTTTGAGGACTGCCCCCCGCTTTTCCCTTAGAGAGAGAGAGAGAGAGAGAGAGAAGTAGGACGTGGCAAGCGAGTGGGGGGGGAGGGGAGTCGAGAGCGCACGCGCGGGAGGCCGGGGGCGCGGGATGCCACGCGCGCGGACGGACGGAGGGGTTTTCCCCCCTCCTTCTTCTTCTTCTGTCTTTTTTGGGTGGGGCCCGGGGGGGCGGAGTTGCGGCCAGGTAAGATCGGGGAAGGGGAAGGGGAAGGGGAAGCGGGAAGGGTAAGGAGTGGGGGGCCCAGGGCCGTCGGCCGCCCGGGGGGGGGGGGGGGGGGTGGGCGGGCGGGTCTGGCAAGGCGAGAGGGGCTGGTGGGTTGGGGCATGTGACGGCGTGGGGCCCGCCCCGGGGGGGGGCGGGGGTGGTGGTTTTGAATATATCTTCCTTTTTCCGCTTTTTTTTTGAAAGATTTAAAAAAAAGGAAAAAGAGAAAAAGGCAGCATAGCGTGTGTGTATAGTCCCAGTGAAGTGAAACAATGGCCAGTGGGGCTCGAAACGTGGACTGCCCCCCCAATCTATCTTTAACGTCCATTTCAAAAAACTATTGTAACGGCGTTTATGTAACAATCATTATAGAAGGAAAATGCAGTGGTCACACGGCGGGTTACGAACGATTACGGGAGGGATTCCGTCGATTCGATGAATTGTGAGAGCGCTCGGAGCACATGATATTATTTCCTGATGCGGAGCAAGGAAGATAGGAGAGGGAGGGGGGTTCGAGAATTAATCGACGATTCATCCCGTGCCCAAATTCAGCATAATATATCCGTTAAATATCCCTTAGCTAGTTTCGACGGGGGACGACGTGGTGATATTCGTTCTCGGGGGAAATTTAACGAAATCTGTAGAATTGAAGAAGCGAATAGGACCCTGAAAAGATTCGAACTCGGGACCTCCGGCTCCGATACCATGATGCTAGATTTTATGGGACTACTGCCGCCAGCCGTTCTAAAATCTTAAGCTGTTAAAATGAATGCGTGATTTTATTATTTAAATGTGCCAACAAAGGTAGAACGGTTTTCACTTTCGATAAGAAGGGAATCATTTTCCCCCTAAGCCGCCGGACAAATGAAAACTAACTATTTTCCGTAATATAATTTTCGCGAAGAATATTTTCTTTATCTTTAGTTTTTCGGTGAAACAAAGGTACCTTATCCTTCTTTTTAAGTTATACCCTTACATTACTCCGGGTCATAAATACATAAAAAGAATTTTTGAATCGTAATAAATCATTTCTTATGGTCTTTTCCTCTGGCTAATCTAAAACCTCACTAATCAAACTTTACGCCGTTGCTTGTTTGAGGGTGATGGGTGTGCAGTGCGCGAGAGAGTAGCAAATCACGGCGTGGGGGAGGGGCGCGGCGGGGTGGGGGGGCCGCCGCAGCGCACGCACCGCCGTCCCCTCGCCGGCCCCAAAAAGCGGCCGTCTTTGTCCTCGTGGCGTCGGCAAATTGGCGGAGGGAGGGCGACCGCCGCATCTGCCGTGGACCGACCGGCAGCTCCATCTGGGCAAAGCTCCGTGTCCCCATGCTTTGCTGCAAAGTGATCCCCCCCACCCCCCCAATTGGCAAATCCCATTATTACTCCCTCCATCCCGCCACCTCCTTCCTCCATCCCCCTTATTTCATGGGTGACGTGACCAGCAGGATCGATCGGATCTTTGAGAAATCGTCCGAACCGATCTTATTGTTTGCCGCGATTCGGCTCGAATTATATTGTCGTTTGACTTGCGATCGAACAGAATTGACGCAGTTGGTTGAGACGGTACGGTGACGTTGGGGATTTTCCCCGGTTCATGATCCGGAAGATCACCTCGTTCGAATCTCGTCAATCATGTCGTGGCCACCTGCACAGGTCAAACATCGAGACCTGATCGGCCCATAAATTTCGTAGGGTACTCCACGGACCTTCGCCTTATCAATCCGTGAGTTCCGTCATCGTATGGTGCTCTGCGTCGCGAACCACGCGCAGGGTGCTCTGTGTCGGGGGCCCATCTACATCAGGCCGACCGCCGGGACTTGAAACGGTCCATGTAATTCGCGGGGTGCTCCATGGATCTCCGGCTAATCGACGCACTTGTCCGAGCTCTCGAGTTACAAAAAAAAAAATGACGATAAATGATTCTTCCAATCGAGCGTGCGGGGATTGGTTTTTTCATGTTTTTTGACACACTTTGGAGTGTATATGGACAAGGGCCATGTTCATACGCATTCGAGTGGGGCCAAAATAAAGGCAAAAGCGGGGAAAATGCAAAACCCCCCGCCAGCTATTGCGGTGCAGCCCACTGCCTGCCCAACCCCCACCCACCTACAAAAATATCTGAATCTCCATAAAGCACACCCGAGTTCCTATCTAGGGTGACAACGACCAGTTTTTTAATTTTTAATTTTTATTTTATTTTTTTCATCATCCTCTTTTCGTGGAAAATTGATTATTGTATGTAATGATTTCCTATTTTGCTTCGCTTCGTGAGCGCGACTCTCCATTTGCTTACATATCCAGCCAAAATAAATACGTGATCTTGTACGAATAAAACAACCCCCCCCCCCCTCCATTTTCGGATTCCTATTTTGTTTATACCATCTATACTATCCATATATAAAGTAATTTTCGAATTTTGGTGTCCTCCCATCCCTTATCATTATACCCTCGCATCTGTAATTAACTCCAATTGAGTGAAGAGTTGAGGAGGTGATATTGACTTCGTTTTATCGTTTTGCAGGGTTACACTTAAAATATGTTTGGTAACGTTTCTGTCCTCGGGAATAATTTATGTTCAGAAATAGTTTTTTTCTATTTCTATTCCCTGAACGAGTTTCTGAGTAGAAGAACGTGTTTGATAACTATACAAAATTTCTATTCCCGGAATAGAAAAGAAATAAAAATGCGTTTGGTACGACTCTAAAAATTTCTAATCCCAATTTTTTTCATTTAATTATAAAAAAAAGTCAATGGATACTTGATAATTCATGTTTGGATAAAACTAGAATGGAAATAGAATCAGAATATATTATGATATAAAATTAGATGACATTAATACAATAATAAAGAAAATTACTCCTTATAGACAAAGTAAATACCGGGTGGTGGTCGAGAAAATTGCAGTTTAGGATTTAGGGGTTTGGAGTTTAGGATTAGGGTTTTAAGGTTTTTGATTTGGGGCTTTGGGTTTGGATTTACGGTTATGGGTTTTAGTGTTTCGAGTTTTGGGTTTGGGGCTTTGAGGTTTGGGGTTTTGGGGTTTTGCGGTTTTGGGTTTTGGGGTTTTGTGTTTAGTGTTTCGGGTTTTGGCTTTTTGGATTTGGGTTTCGGGGTTTATGAGTTTAAGGTTTTAGGAATTCGGGTTTTGGAGTTTGGAGTTTGAGGTTTTAGGGTTTAGGATTTTGGGGTTTCGGGTTTAAGGTTTGGGATTTAGGGTTTAAGATTTTAAGGTTGAGGTTTAGTGTTTTAGGGTTTCGAATTTAGGATTTTAGTGTTTTAAGGTTTGGAGTTTAGGATTTAGCATGAGAATATCTTGTGAAAGAGATAGTTGATCTTGTTTCTCTTTTAAAAACCCGGAACAAGAAATGGATTTTTTTTACTTATTATTTCTATTGCAAATCTATACCCTGCTACCTTTTTGTTCCGGAGAACAAAAAAATTAATTGACGTTATCAAATTGATTTATGTTCTTTTTCTGTTTTGGAGAACAAAATAACAGTAAAATAGAAATTTTGGAGTGTTACCAAACCGGCCCTTAGCTCCGTTTGGTAACGTTTCTATTTTTTGGAACAATTTCTATTCAAAAATAGTTTTTCTATTTCTATTCTCTGGACGAGTTTCTGAGCAGAAGAGCGCGTTTGGTAACTACACAAAATTTATATTCCTGGAATATAAAAAGAAAAGAAATGCGTTTGGTACGACCCTAAAAAATTTTATTGGGAATAGAAATTTTTAGGGTCGTACCAAACACATTTCTTTTTTTTTCTTTTTTTTCCTTACCAAAAAAAAAAGAAATGCGTTTGGTACGACCGTAAAAATTTCTATTCCCAATAAATAAGAGAAAAGGCTAATACCACGAAAAACCCCAAACTAGTACATCTGTGATAATTTTATCGTTCATTAGTTTTCGTTAAATTTTACAGTCAAATTTCTGAGTTGGATGACACGTAGCAGTTGACGAGTGTCTCAGTTTGAGGTTTTATCCTCCATTTGTCTCGTAGTATTAATTCAATTTAACTGATGGTAAATTTGTCACAAATGTACCAGTTTATGATTTTTTGTTATCAAAAAATTAGTTTGGGGGTAAATTTATCACGTGTATTCCAGTTTGGAGTTTTTGATGATTAAAAAATTAGTTTAAAGTAAATATATCATATGTGTGCCAGTTTAGGGTTTTTTATGGTATTAACCCTGAGAGAAAACCATATTGTGATTAATTTTAAATTGTTGACTGAGTTATTAAGTGTTCTATCACCTTGCTAAACAAAAAGAAATCGTTCTCGACTCACGTCGAGTAACCCACCCACTTCATCCAGTTTATTTATTACCTACCCACCTTTGTTTCGCTTCGTATGCTCGTAGTGTGCACATTGCCTCTATTTCTATTAATAAAGAGAACTTATAAATTTAGTACCCGCTCGCAAATTTACTAAAGCATCATTAAGGTTTCAATGATTCTTACAACAACGAAATGTAAAATGGTAATTTATATAGGTGATGTTTTCTGTAGTGGGCGGTCACCTCCACAAGATCCGCTTCGTCGCAAATTAAAGAAAGAAAAAACACACAAAAGGTTTGTCGATGTAAATCTAATAAATATTTTATCCCATTTCAAGTTGCCTTTCAAGGGGGAACATAACCACTTTGTCCACTCTGAAAAAATATGTGCTGAGTACTAATCTATAGCACCAAGAGAATTTTTTTTTCTTTTTTATTCGGTTTCCACCCACAAATTCACTAAAATATACTTTTAGGTATCTATGATTGTTATAACATAACAACTAAATCTTGGAGCCAATTGCATCAATTGATTGCTCAAAAACTAATAGTGATGCACAGCAATCATGTAAAATCAAAGATTCTTCTTTACTCAAATTGAGGATTAATTATATGGAATCATCCAATTAAATGACTGCGGGGTAAGCAATCTTGACAGCTTTTGTCTCTTCCCAGTATTCTCTAGCATGCATTCAGGATTTACAGTTTCCTTAAACAAAATGATTAACTAGGCAATGAGTTGCTAATGATTTTGTTTGTGCTTTTTTTTTTATTATTAATTCAGCAAAAATTAGTTTTCCCTCCTTTGTTCTAGCAGCCTTGTTTGGATGTGCAGAGACTTTTTTATTCTATATCCAATACAAACGAGGTATAACTTACTAATACCACTTTTGCTTTTATGACGCAAATTAGGTATGTTACTATTGTTAGATTTTGGAAACAATATACTAAGAGTAAGTGATGCGTGTGTGGGGATGAAGAATGTTTTTTGACTTTTGAGTGATAATGGGATTTATGATAGATGGATAATGATCACTAAGGCATAAAGGACGCACTTCCCAGGCATGAATAAAGATCTAAATAGCCGAAGCTCACCACCGAGGTATAAAGGACAAGCCACCAACTAAGAATAAAGGACTTCGGGACAAGAAAAATTCACCACCGAGGATTAAAGGAAACCTACCGGCCAATGATAAAAGACTTCTTGGTTCACCACCAATCGAGGATAAAAACTGAGATAGAAATGCACTCACTTCAGGAAAATTTCATATATTCATCAAATTCAAGTCTTCTGTCTTACAAATGAGATTACACCCCTATTTATAGAGTGATCGTGCTAAACAAAAGAAAAGACTCTTATAATCCTGAAAAAACGAAAATGATTATTAGAGTATTCACATAATTAAGACTCTTGAAAGCAACACCATAAAGACTCGTAAAACTAAGAATTAAGGCGCTTAATAATTAAGGCTGAATGCATTTAACTAAGATTAGATGCATTGTAACTTGACTTGATCCTCCAAATTCATAACCAGTCTTGATAGTCGAATAGACACCTTGGAAGTTCATCAAACAACAAAGGAAATTGACTAGAATAACCTCCAATAACTAGGTAGTTGATTAGTAGCTTTGAGGTCGACGTCAAACTTGTAATCGACATCCATCGGCAACCATGAAATCGACAACTAGTCCTACGAGTCGACAACTAGCATGTACAATTGACATCTTCAAACTTGAATCCATCAAAACAGACTGGAGCTAAATTTGGCCTTTGATTGCAAAAGTAAAGATTGGGCTGGATCAATCAACAAAGTCTGAGTTGAGTTCGAGAGTTGATCGATAGAGCCGGATGCTCCCATATTAGTAAGTATAATACAATCATTGGGAATTAACACATACTCAATTTACTAATACAAGGGAAATTATTACTTTAAAAGTGAATTGCATCTTATAAAGCAAATCATTACTTTTAATTGCTTCCTATAAAGTAATTACTTTGTCTTAAGAAGTGTTACTACTTTGAAGGTAAATTACTCACTTAGAGGATAAGAGCTAAATGTAATTTCTCTCTAAGAAAGATACCACTCTGTAAGTTCTCCTAGAATCAAAATTACCACAAATATGAACAAATTAGATGATTTGAAATCTCTAATTATAGAAAGATTGACCATTTTACACATCCTAACTTGCGGATGTTGTTACCAGTAATTATTCGATAATACTGTAATTTTCTTGAAATAGTCACAGTCAGTAGTTCATTGTGATTGAGAATTTTCATCATTAATGGTAACTTTCCTTTTCACTTCGCAACTTGATGATAAAATCACTCAATAATTATCCTATCATATTGTAATTAGCCTCAAGAGGTCAGAACTTATGTTTCCTGGTCTTTGTAATAATACCTGCAATAATTTTGATTTTCATGAAGTCATCGCGATCTCGATTGCACCTATAACAAATACTTTCCCTTTTTACATAGTAATTTGGCTACAAATTTGGTAACATGAAATTTACATCACTTAGTAATTAAACAATGGAACAGTAATGTGTCTTAAATTGTTGTGAGAGATAGCCTATAATCAGTATTTGAGCTCAATTATCATAAATTACCCATAAATCTATGTAAATGATGATTAGTAGTCTACCTTTAGAGATAGTAAATTGTCTCAAGTCCTCATGAGCTCGAAGTTCTTAATGATTATAACTTATACTATTATTATTGTAACCATCTATTTCCCTATTCTTAGTAAATTTACTAATATTATGACGATGTTTCTTTCGAATTGGTAAACCAATGGAGTTTATGAGTAAGTAATAATCCTTTGTTGTTGCAAGTTCCTTCGGTTAAATGTTAGTTAGTTACCATTTTAACATGTAAACGATTACATTCGTGGAAAGAAAAAACGACACAAATGGTGCAATGAACTTTAGCTTAATTTGTAATGTCGTTCCTGAACTCTTAATTTGTTCAATATAGTCCCTAAACTTTAGCCCAACGCACAGTATCGTCCCTAAACTTTAATTTCTTTATGCAGTTCTTAAACTTTTGGCACATGTTCAATTTAGGCTATAAACTATATAAAAATGTTCGATGTTATCTCTGATATTAAATTAATGGAAGAACAACATTATACATTTTCATATATTTAAGGAACTAGATTGAACATTTACCAAAAGTTCAGATCTCGAATTAAATAAATTAAAAATTCAGAAACAATATTACATGTCGGGATGAAATTAAAAAATTATTTGTGGCATTATCCATTTTCAAAACTAATTCGATGGACGAGTTTTTTGTACTTTCAAATCCAGTGGTCCTACCCATTGCGTGATCAGTCCATCGAAACATCCTACTGGACCCAAGATATTTCCTGCACTTGCTACCAGAAATCGGATCACCATGTCTATTTCTAACACCAATAAGGGGAAGGTCAGGTCCGACCGTTCAATCGTAGCCGTACACGTGGCTTTATTCTTTTTCCAGACAAGATCATGCTCGTACTGTTTCTCGTAATTTGTGGAAATTCAAATTTCAAATGCCCCACTGTAATAATGCAATTTAATAATTGATGCCGCCGAATTCAGGTTATTATTATTTGCTACTATTATTTGAAAAGGATTACAAAAATAACATCGAGCGACAAGACACACTAGCTTCCAATTCTTTTTAAAATAAGTGTATTCGTAGTCCTGAAATTTGCAATGAAAGTGCAATTGAGTCATAAAATTTAAAAAAATTGAATCAAGTTCCACAGCTTGTTAAATTGATGTAATTGAGTTGTTTCGTTAATTCAGTCCAACTTGACTAACGGAAAAGATTTAGGGGGAATTAGGGGTGTGAGGTGTGCGGCCACCGGCACGTTACTATAAGAACGTATCCGTGGATACTACCCCAAAAGATTAGAGATAGACTCAAAAGGGTTTTGACCTCATGCTAGGCGCTTACGGTAGTTTTTGTAATTGTCATTACACTCGTCGCAATTTTCATGTAAAATATATATATATCTCGCCCCTTGTGTAAATTTTGTCAAAATCCTTATGTCGCCTTTGTAAGTTACAATACTAAGGCCGCTACTTTAACAACCTCTTCATCTTGGCTTTTAGAATATTCAAACATTAAATCACATCTACTTCTAACAGTTTAAGGTTTTGGGTTGAGTCCTCTCATATAATATCAGAATTAGGATCTACCCCAATTTATTTCGCGTGCTCATCAAATTCCACATGTCATTTCCAATCTAGCTTGCATGTAAAGGGTATTAAATTATCCCACTTTTCTTAACTAGGTGGTTTATATGATTTTTATATACACGCGCTCTTCCTCTACCTATCAGCTAAGCTTTTGGGTTTGACATTCCTACATTCTATTACCGCCTTTGGTCGAGTGCGTATTCAGCACCATGATCCTTATTTTAGGGGTATTGGGATGTCAAAAATCTAAGTGAGTTCCATGTCCGATCACATCCAGGATGGGAAATTCCTCACTTTTATTCGGTGACCAATCAAGTGTGAGATTTGCACATGCACCGGGTATTACTTGATCTTGTCCCTGTCCCCGTGGCCCAAGCCACCGAAATGACTCATAGTTTACCACACAGTGTGTTGATCATTTGGGGTAGTACAAATCAAGTCACAATTCAACCTCGATGTCAAAATCCCTCGCTTAAACTATTAACAGTCTCGTTAATATTGACTTGTGTTACTTAGCGATATTTGGTCCATTTGGTGCGTGATTCAGTTCATTCGCTCCACTAAATTTACTATTCCTAATAGCAAATCTCCCTTAATCCGTGCACAAGCCTTTCATGCCATCCTCGCCCGCCTTTAAGCTAAGCTCTAATACTAGGATCAAGTCCCTCACGAGATATTGCGTCGCGAGTGTAACGAAGAGAGTAATTCATGCCTTTGACATCGTATTCGACTTTGGATCGGCTTTCGCACGCCGAACGAAACCATTTTTTCCAGCATCGATGCCACGCCTTTTGAGCACGAGCGCTCTCGCGTAATTTTCTCCATTTTCATGCGATCAAAGTTGTCTTCCCGACCGAATCAAATGGGCACGGGACATGTTTTCTCGTGTTGCGGGATGAGTGCGGGACGTGCGATGCGAACCGCGACACATGATGCAGGAAAAGATGAGCGGAGATCATGGGATCTCAGGCGAGGAAAGAATCTCCAAGAATCTCTGACGTGGCATCCATTAAGGTTTTTGTCAGTCGGCAGCTCAACTGTCTTACCTGTCCTCGGTCAAAAAGACAACCACTTTCCGTCCGTTTTAACGGCGGTCGCTGTCCGATCGACAGCGGCTTTTCATCCAACGGCGCGTCGTTTTCCCGCTTTGACTGAGCCCAGCGCAGCCGGCGCTGGACGGCGGCCCCGCACTCGTACGCATGTTGCAGATGCACTCCCCGTGGACGCCACTCCATCGCCCTCAAACTTGAGCCTCTCATTAGTTTTTGTCCGCGAAGGAAAATACCAAAAGATACGGAGAAAAATACCTCATCAGTAGAATACTTTATTCGATGTTTGAATATAAAATTAAGGAACGAGTGTAGAAGCCTTAGAATTTGAATAAAATTCATTTGAGTCCTAAAACTTATCACGAAAGTGTAGTGTAGTCCTACAACTTTCAAAAAATGCAACCGTGTCATAAAACTTGTTAAGTTGACGCAATTAATTTTTAAAACTTGTCGAGTTGGTGTAATCAGTTTCAAAACCTAGGGGTGTGCAAAACGGACCGCTTAAATCGGGAATCGCCCGGACCGGACTGGAACGGCCGGTTTAGTCCGGTTCTCGGAAGTGTTGGTCCTGTTCTCGATTCCTAAAAGTGAAATCGGTATCTGGGCGGTCCGATTCTCGGTTCCAAAGGGAATTGGTGTCCGCGTGGTCCCGTTCCTAGTTCCAAAGGGAACAAGACTGGACCGACTACATATACTTTTTTATTTCTTCAAAAAAAATTAGTAAAACGTGAACTAAACCTTTAGTGAAACAAGTTTTTCGATTCGTCTTTTCAATTTGAGGATCATTGCTTACATATCACTTAATTCAACACGAAAAGATGGCATCAAGTAGCGGGAAAAAAAAATTGGTTCCATTAGACCGGACCGGACCGGGAACTAATCACCCTTACAAAAAACTTATCAGCATTTTTCGTTTGTCAAGTTAGATGGAATTAATAGAAAGACGTGATTAAACAAACTTGATGAGTTTTAAGACTTGATTGTACTATTTGAAAATCCCATTTTGGTGATAAGTTTTAGGACTTTCGGTGCACTCATCCCTGAAATTAATCTTTTGATAACGAGGGTTAAGATAATACCTGTTGATTTACTCATTCGGTGAACCAAAAAGAAATAAAGTAAAAAGAGCGAGGTTACTTTGATCAAGCAAAATAGAAAAAATCTGAATCTCAGCACTCATGGCGCCCACCAAAAATTACCAATCACACAATTCAAAATAAAAAAAAAATTATGGAAAATCCTTAAAATGCCCACATCACCCACTTAGTAATCCCGCCCAATCACTTTAATATACACACTCGAATCTAACTCGTGCAAATGAACGGGACCAATTAAGTTTATTCATCGGTATGTACCTTTTGTATTAGAATCCATTTCAAAAGTAGAAAGGGCAAATTGCAATAAAGAATTTTAGAGTAACAAAACTAAGGAACATTAGGATGTACGAAAAAGTCCCGATGCATCTCGTTACATGGGTCGTGACTGGGAACTCCGCTTTTCCAAGTCATCCTGGATACGAATTTTAGGTCCAACTTGTCAAGTACCTGAGATTTTACGGATGAAGTCATCTATTATACTTGCGTGATGTTATAACAGATTTTTAATTCGTGAATGTTGAGATTGGCAATTTTTATTCAATTTAAAATCTAAAACTGTGATAACCACGTCAACATTTCAAATTCACTTATATTGTTCACTAACTGTGCACACTTGATAAAATCTTTGATTCGTGCTACATTTTCTAAATATCACTATAAGGTTACATTAACATTAATGCTAATTAAACCAAGACTGACAATAAAAAAAAAGAAACTAAAACAGAGAGTGGATTGAGGAAAAAATTACCTTATTAAGAAATTCTCCCTTTACTATTTGTTTACTTTTTATTTTTATTTTATTGATTTGAGTTCATTTGGAAAATAAGAATCCCACGGAAACGCGAGTTTTGAAGGAAAAAAAAAATTGAAAAAACAGCAGAAGACCTCAACAAGATGTGATGGCAATTTCTTCTTTGGAAAAGGGGGCAAAATTTGAAACGAGCAAAGCGATCGAACAACGTGGAAAGGAAGCAGTTGCAACGGGGCAAAAAGGGGACACGAGGTGACGAGGATTAGCAACATGGCTTCGATTCAAAGGGATTACAAAGCAAAGTAAAAAAGAAGAAGGAGAAGAAGGAGAAGGGAAGGGTAAAGCGATGGGTGGGCAAAAGTGGAGATCTTTCGACATCCTCATCTGATTTTTTCTAAAGCAAACGAGTGCTGTTGCCTTGTGTGAAAAGGAAGCTTCGCTTTCATCGGACTGATTTGATTTGATTGCCTCATGATGCTCTCGATTTTTACCTCCTGTTCCCCTAAACTAATCTCGATCTTTCCCGCCGAAAGAGAGGGATTATGACGTCACCCTCCTCAGCCTTTTTTGACCATAGCACAAAGCACACACGAAAGTGCTTTTGGCCTAGAAGATGGGGTGTCGTTTTATGGGTGTCGATCATGTGTATTTGTTCCGATATAATAACTAATTGCTATTTGCTAATCCGAATCAAAACGTGTCGAAGTTCAAATCGATTTGAGAAAAAAGTCACAAAAAATTTCAAACTACGACTACCGTGACACATCTAACATGAACTTTATGCCAATTGTGACGCTTCTACTCTAAACTTTTTGCTGTGACATAAAAAAGCCCAAAATTTGTGCATGCGTGACACATGTACAAGTTTGGAATTTTAGGCGCTTCAGAGAAAAAAATTGGATAAATGTGTTACGGTGGGTAAAATTTAGGTTTTTTAGTAGCCTTTGCCCTATTGCTTTTAAGTTGGCAATGTTTTATGTCATGCCGGGTTTGGATTTTTCTCACTAAATTCGAGTTTCGAGTCATGTTCTTGTCTGGTATCAAGAATCGACATCCCTATCTAGAATGTTATGCTCAAACTTAGCTACGTATTCGGGAAATATACTAATGCTGAGACAACAAAACATTTCAATAGAAGTTGATGTATGGAGCGACGAGGTGGCAAATTAGTGATGACATACTTTAGTAACTTCCAGTGGAAGTTTCTTTTCGGGCAAAGCGAAGACAATTGATCTGCTTGGAAGTCCTCGAAATTACCCCAAATCTGCTTTTGAAATTGAACAATTCGTGTACCCAAAAGCCCTCGTTAATCGTACAGGTCCAAAAATTTAAAGGTTAAATGTGAAGAACAAAGTAAAAGATGGGGTTCGATCAGTACTAAGCTGAAATGGAAAGGATGATGATTCTTGGTTAATCTCTGAATCCCAAAATGTGATGGATACCACACTAGAAGCCACTTTAGAAGATTAGAATCCGAAAAGCTATCTCTTTAAGATTAGATTGGCCCCTTTTCCCAAACCTAAAGACATTCTACTAGACATGTATAAAAAGATCAAAGGTCTTCTACCACGGGGAACTTATCAAGAAAAGTTCTAAATTTATTGTACTTGTACCAATTCAGTCATGAACATTTTAATTATGCCAATTGAGGTTTAAACCTTTTTCAAATTTTGCTAATTGAGTTCATTCGATCAATTTTGATTGTAAATCATTGACATAGACTTACGTGCCACGGCCGGCGTTGATATGAATATTTTTTAATTTTTTGTAATAGTTTTTTTGTTTATATTTTTTATAGATTAGATTGGCTCCTTTTCCTAAATCTGTAGACATCCTGCTAGACATGTATAAAAAGATCGAAGGTCTTCGAACACCATGAGATAGTGTTGGGAAATTGAAAGTGTTGATAAATAATCTATTATAAAAACATTGTTTACCCGTTTCTTAACACACTAAACTTTTAAGGAAAACGATTAATTTAACATGGTATCTTAACATAGTTTTTGAGGGTTCGAATTTCGACACTCTCTCTTAATTTTCTCCTGTCGATAGTGTTAAGTAATATAGTATAAGTACGTTAAGCGATTTGTCTAATTGAAAGGAAGAGATAATCTCTAGCTATATGCGTATGAAATTTCTTGTTTGACGGGGAAATTGTCCAATCAGTCCTAAATCTACTGTGTGGATGCCAATTTAGTCTTAAACTTTTCAATTTTGCTAATTTAATCCTAAACATTTGCGCGAAAGTCCAATATAGTCCTTCCGGCACCACGCCGGCGATTTTTGGCAAAAGTTAGCCAGAAGGACTACATTGAAATTTCGCACAAAAGTTTAAGACTAAATTGGCAAATTGAAAATTTTAGTATCTAATTAACATCGGTACAATAACTTAGTCTATCACTGATTGACTGGTCCCAATTACTAAATTCGGTGGACCTCATATGCTGGGTGATTGAGATCACTTGATTCATGATAGAACAAAGTAACTCTAATGTGGTGCCAATATACCACAAGGAAGCCCCTCAGAGAGAAAAGTCACATTCATTAGAACCGATCCAAATTTTCTCTCTCGAGAGATATTGATTCGATATTGAAGAGCAAACGATGAGCGGTGAATGCTACTATAAACTAATATATCGTTTATTTCATCATTCAAACCCTAGCTTCTTCTCCTCACGCAATATGCCGCGATTTCATTGGACAAACTGAGTTAATTTTAACACTTCTGGCGAGAGGATCCGTACACGCCAGGTTCTTTTTGAATATGGCCGAAGCAACTCTGATCACGACCTAGTGTTCCTAACGTAATTGGTGTAGGCTTTATACTCAAATTGAATAAAGAAATCCGATCAAGCGTGCAATTTCGTAATATACGACGACTTAGGGTAACATCTTAGGGAAAGATTGCAGTTAACTCATGTGATTGCAGTTTACCCCACCTTCCATTTTTTTTTCATTTTTTGCAATTATACTATTCTATAATGATTCCTTAAGTTCGTCGCAAACGGATATTTTCACCCTCCGGACACGACAATAGTTATCTATTTACTTATACTAAGATCATGCTTTCCCCATATGATTTACCATTGACATAAGCAAAAGTGCGTGTCAGCCAGCTAGGGCAATGATAGGGCGTTTTCCCCATCCGCAAGCACCAATGATTTCCAGTTGCGGTGCACATGCAGCTTGGCTCGAGGACAGCACGTTTGCTCTTGAAGGACACTGTTAAGTGCATGCATGTCCCCGAAGGAATTACAGCTAGACTCAGTACAATTGTGTGCATGATTAGCTTAGGCTTCTATTCGCTATGTTCGTATGTTCAATGGATGGGACTTGGAGGTATGTCTTTAGTCCAAATTCTTGAGATGTGATGCTTGGTGGGTGATGACACTGGTGGATAAGAAAGATTATATCTTCCCTTTGGATGTGGAGATCCTATGTTTTCAATTAGGGATAGCTTGCATCTTAAGTTTACACTTTCCAAGTTGTCGATGCGTCGATGATTAACAAAAGGGCCCATGTTAAGTCGCATCACTCAACCCTAACATCGGTGCAATTAGTTGGGGGCATCGGAGGATTTTCAGCTCAGAAACTTGAGTTTATCCATTCGAATTTCACAAATTACGTGCAAACTAATCTGGGTTAGGGTCGCCTGCACAGATCAAAGGTCTAGACTTATATGGTTAATGAGGGTCTTATGAGCGTCGCAAGGTGTTCCATGAGCCTTCGGTGGCTGAGTCTCCATGCTTATGCGCCTAGATTATGAAAAAAAGAAAAGATCGCATAACTCATTTAATCCAACTCTGTAAAAGAGAAATGCACCCACTCTTTGTTAAAAATTACACACAGATCACATTCCCTTAATTACCCTTACATTCTCTCTCTCTCTCCACGCATGCGCTGGCACGCATTCTAGGATAGCGAGCATCTTCGTGAAAAAATGTAGTTAAGTATAACGACCAAACCAAATAGAATTGCTGCAAAACTTCATTTAGATGTATGGAGACCTTCGCAAATTACTCTAAAGAGGAGTGCCACATTCATGCTGGCAATTGTGTAGACCATTTATTGATTCGATGAAGTAGGTTTGATCTTGTGCTTAGGCACAGAGTTGATATGATTGTTAGGTTCAGGTAGTGCATATACCTTTTATCAAAATGCATACGTGAAATTGATGAATGGGGGGAGCCTTACACGCTAAATACATTTGGGGTGGAATTTGTCTCTAATGCCATACTCGAAAAGTCCAACTCAAAAGTTGATAGATAGACGAATACTACATTAGTAGAGGGCCTATTGAAACCCCACAAATAAGTAGTGTGTAATACTTTGGTAGTTCGATTCCCTCTTCTCGTTTCGGCCGTGACAAGCGCACATCAGATGTTCATGTAGTGACCTAAGAGGCGTCGTTTACATAATAAATTCCATTAACACGAATTAAGCCACAAATGAAGCGAAACCCAACAAGATAAGATACTTTATTAATTTCCAAAAAGCCCATGAAAGCATGCCCAATGAGAATCATCATCATTAGGAGTTAATCCAAAGTGGGGTGTGGGGCTAAAGAGGGAGAAACAGCATTCGAAGAATGGGGGGAGGGAAGAACATGTCGCCCTAATTAGCGGGGAGCTAGCAAAACTCGCCCATTACTACATGGGGATGTCCGAAAAGCTTGTCGTGGCCCGTGGAAGGTGGTCTGATTGTCGCACTGTCCATCCAAATCCCAAAAGGGTTTTCGCAGATTCCTTGGCCAGAAGTTTGACAATCTGTCCCCGCTGTTTCCCCTCTTTGACCAACCACGCCTCGCCCCCTTGCCACCTCGGCGAACAGCTCTCTGACAAAACAATCCAGCACGATTGCAAGATTATCAAAAGAAAAGAGTGGAAGAGAGAACAAGAGAAACGAAATTTTCAAAAGGTGATTGGTATTTCGATCTGCTGAAATTGCTAATTATAGTGCTATCCACCAAATGATGAGGGGCCCAACCTTAATCACTTCTTGCTGTAGGGATGGAATGTGGCTCTACTGGCATGGTCAGAAATGGATCTAACATTCCATTTACACAAATGATAACTTCCAACACATCGACCTATAGATTATTTGATATAGATAATTTGATAGTTAGGTCACTTCTCTCGAAATCGAAATATTGTTACGTTGCACCTTATTTGGGATATTAGTGAAATACTTGGTAAGTTTAGGGTTTGCTCCTCGAATGCGGATTTTGTCGTGGTTTGAAGGAGAGAGTGTTTCCGATGCTGCTTTTTGATCTTATTCAAACCCGAGATTCATGCGGACGTCAACGTGCCGGCTCTTGTGCTCTTCTCGTTTCGGTTCTATCCGTATCGAAATGTTCGTCAAGGTTTTCCGGTACTGATTTAGTGTGGACACTCGCTCTCGACGAATTGGCTGGGTGGCTAAGTGCTTGATTTGAAGATATGCATGTCTCGTATTCGAATAGGTAGTGTGATGCGTGTGTATTCATGGAGATTAGTCGAACCACCGGATGTGAATATGTGATATAGTTGGCTATTGGGCGTTATGGCCACTGTCGGGGCTGATTTTTAGGTTAGGATTGGAATTGGGCCGACTAATGGACTCGATTGGATTCATTAAGTTCAGAGCCCAATTGTCCAGGGCCATGACCTGACGAGAAAGACCGACGAATTGGCAAGTTCGTATTAGCTCCTGAGGACATAGGACGAGAGCAACACTTATATGAGCTCGCGACCTAAACACCAGCGAATAGATTGGTCGTTTGGAGACACCAACAAACAAATGAACAAAGCTCATGCACACGATCCCTCGAGAATCGAGCAAATCACATTAAAAATGGATCAATTTGGGTCAGACCAATTTTCAATCCACCCAAATTTGACCTAACACACCCGTTTGATAAGTTTAAATCCCATACATCATATCTGAAATAGTACTAAACTTTTAGATCTGCATAGAACCGGAGTTATCAAGTGAGACATGGCTTGGCTCGGCTCATGAACTGGGTTTGCTTTGGTAAGGTCTACGCAGTTAGTGCCTCCATAAAAGAGCTCCGAGGGAAGAAAAACCCTTTCATGGACGAACTTTTGTCTGAATTTGAGTCCATATGGATGGGATCCATCATATCTCTTGATCTAATGGGAGCTAAATATTCAATGGTTATGATTAGTTTTATATTGATGTACCTGGGTCTAGATAAGAGTACGCCTTCACAAGTGTTAGGCTTTTGAAGCAGTGCTAAACTAGCTACTACCATTCATAATCACCTCTAATTTCAAAGTTGAATTACTACTCATAATTACTTGGACCCTTCTAACTTCTTTGGCGTCTTTAACTTGTATACATGGGTTCTTCTCCGTTTGATGCATATGCACCGGTCGCATTCAAGACTTTCGTATAGGTTCATCATATCGAAATTAATGTGTGCATACCAAAAAGAGCACCGGTGCTCAAAGTAGTCAAGACATATTGCCATCAAACACTTCTTCTTTTGATGCACCTACATTTCCTGCACAAATTTTTTCCCTATAAATCTATAGATGGTGTGCAATGTTGCTTTTATTATTGAGTTCTTAGCAAACCTCCCCCCTAGAATACCTTTTATCTGAATTTCACGGGAAGAGCTCGGAGGGAAAAAACCTCCTTCCTAGAAAAACTCTTACTTGAATTTGGTTCCATATCAATCGGATTCATCACAATCGTCGATTATATAGGCCATGTATTCAATGGTTGTGATTATTTTGGATTGATGTATCCAGGTCCAGATAAGAATTTGCCCTTCCAGGTGAGAGAGACCTTTCCCTATTGTTAAGTTAAAGTAAGCAAATATGTCATAATTAGAAGTAGTGTCGTACTAAGCCACATGCATGAAGTTTCAAAATCCATCTCGAAAAGCACTACCATTCCCAATCTCCTTTCGTTTCAAAGTCCAAGCACTACTCACAATTGATAGGATCCTTTTAACTTCTTTAGCCTATGTCTACTCTGTTTGATGCACATGCACCGGTTGCATTCAAGACTTTCGTAGGTTCATCATATCTGAATTTATATGTATATACCGAAAAGAGCATCGGTGATCAACGTAGTCAAGACATATTGCCATCAAACACTTCTTTTGATGCACATACATTTCCTGCACAAATCTGTTCATATAAACCCTTAGATAAGTGTGTAATGTAGCTTTTATTAGTAAGTTCTTGGCTCCAGGGAATGAAATGGCTAGGGATTTTTGGTCCCACACGAAATAAATCAGTGACAAAAAGACACCCAAGAGGAAGTTTCCTAGCAACTTCGTCTCTCCCCTTTTTTTTGGGGTTCTCTATCTTTGTTTCGATTCTAACTTATCTCCAGATATTCATAAATGCATTTTGAATTCGAGGCTTGATGCCTCGATCTGATCAGACACGATGTATTGCACGCGTCTCTGTGCTGTGCCGTTAGGAGAATCAGAGGCAGCCTAGAACGCAACACGTGAACAAAATTTGGACTCGGACTCAAAGGCCGATGGTTGGAACGATCTGATGTCTGATCTTTTTACCAAAACGTAAGGCTGAGAGAGACTGATGGGATGAGATTGCGGTTGAGATCGAGACAGTTTGTCACGTGGTATTACGTGGTCCACGAATTGCAATGGAGTTATACTCGTTCAAAGCTTGATTTCGCTACGCACATAAGAAACTTCAACATTCAAGGATGTCGTCTTCTGCTGTTCTTGGTATTGAGGAGGACTCGGGATATTTCAAAGCAGCTTGAGATGCTTCGTATTGGATGATCCAGATGGTTCGACTTGTAGTTTGGACGAAGATGTTGAAGGGAGTCGTGGTTGGTGGTACGATACTGTGATCGGTCGTGGTTAAACTGTTAGGTTATACTAAGTCACTTGGTCGTGAGACTTTTGCTTCGAAGACTTTTGTTCTTGGTGGCGCTGTTGATACCCTTGCTTATCTGCCAAAAACAGGCTTAGGCCCATCGCAGAATGGATGCATGCAATATGGTTTTGCTCATACCCATCCCACAAAGCCACAGCCATCTCTACTTTGAATCACGAGGAAAATACTCGTTTCTGATTAGAGGGTTACAAATATGAACACCATCCTCTTTTAATTTGAGATAAGTTTGCCATTACGTATGGGTGATGTACTTGAGTTGTAAGCCCTCGGATAGAGACATGGTTGGAAGGAAGGAATGGTGGAAAATAAATCCCTAAAAAATGGTTTACCAAAAAAAAAAAATCTATAAACTAATACGATGGTCTCTTGTTGGATGCTGAATATGATAAATTTAACTACCGATTTTAAGTATTTCTTTGCTATTTTATGTATGTTCCGTTTAGATTATGCAAAAGACCTTGACTCAGAGCAGTTTACACGCAGTTGGTGAGATTCGAATGAGCGATCTTAAACTCCTAAGCTCGAAATCTCTCCATGCCTCAACTAACGATGTTGATCCTATATTATGTATTCATAATTTCTTATTTTCCTAAATTAAATCACGATCATCCTCAAGGCTCGAGCAATCATGCCAAATTACCTAGCATACAAAATTTCGGTCAAAAGTTTTAGTACCCCTAGGATTTCTCGTGAGGGATCTCCCAAATGGATTTGAGTTTGATAACTACTTGGGATGCAAAGTGCCTCTCCCACGATACGTAGCAGTTGGCACTGTATCCATGGAACGTTAGGTAATAACATTCTCGTTTTCAAAGTTCAAACGCTTTGATCAAACCAAATTAATGTTCAACGATTTTTCTAGAGCTTAATAAATTATGAAAAATTCAACCATCGCAATAGTAGACGAGCTTGAAATAATCTGAAAACATGTAGATACGAATCGCCTTGTAATTTAAGCATAAGATACGAATCGCCGAGGAATATTATAATTGGACATCAATGATCCACATGTTAAAACATGTGAAGAACGCATGTAACGTTGTCGACATCCCCTATCATGTAAGATTTATATAAACTAATGAAAGAAACTAAGGCATTTGATTGCACCCTTTCTATTGCGTAAATGTGAGAATCACAGTACAGTAACCCACATTGATGATAATTATGAGGGCATGCAATGCCACCCTATGTTGCTAGATATGCCATGAATGTTATTGAAGTAGTACTAGACACAATAAAGATGTCTCGAGGAAATATTTGAATCATTGATAGTTCATATTTCATAAAGTGGATTCTAATTTTGCCATTTACATTATTCTGGAACCGAGTCCGTTAATATTTTCATTCCGAATTTCTGACTACTTTTGTTTTGCAAGGTACCATGTTCGCCTCGAGGCTCTTATTGGGGATTCATGTGCTTTATATAAGAGAACCGTGATATGTAAGGCTCGTTTGTTTACGATTCAGCATGCTTTCCCGTCAGAATCTAAAAATATAATACAGATTCTAAAAGGTTATGGAAAAAAACAATACACGCGAACTCATGTGTTTTTCAACCCCAAAAAAACTTATGTGTTATTAATAGCATTTCGAGAAAATTTTTAAGCATTTCAAATATTACAAAGCCAATGCGCGTAATTCGCAAGATTCATACCCGATCAATAATCTTGTGGTTGTCAAATGCGAATGTATGACTCCTTGAATTGACCTATCGAAGAAGGCGCATGCGTGCATAAAAAAGAACCTGATACACTATTGTTTTGGATTATTCATCCGTCGTTTTGCATGGAACGTTTTGCAAACACATGCTTGTACACACGCTATCAACCTATCGTCTAATCGACAAAACGAATTTAATCCAAAATCCTATGCAGAGTCTAGTCCTAATTGTGGCGCATCGAAAAATAAACGACTTTGAAAAACATTTTCGAAGAAGGGATGTGCCTCCAATTCCGATTGTTAGCTGTTGTGCGATTGATCACGCGAATACGGTGCTGACTGTTGAGTAGGAATCGGGAAATTTCTTGCACGCGACCGTTCCAAATCTCTAATGCGGACACACAATAGAAATGACAATGACCCACCACCATTTTGTGGACCCTATTAATTTCTATATCTAATTTGCAAAGGTTCGATCGTTTTCTCCGCCCATTTTACCGACTAGGATTTGTGCTTGCCTTCATTCAATAAAATGAGTTTTGTCAAACGAGTTTATATGTTTCAGATTAGCATTTGTTGGAAATTCTAATACTTATGTAATTTTTCCTATTAATTGTTTTCTTGAAAGGTTTTTATTATTTTCAGTTAATAATGCAAAATGTTATTGATTACATATAAATTTTCCTAAGTCATATGACAACGACGATTAGGAATTTTCTAACGGTTGTCGAATTCCTATACTTCACATTTGTATATAATACGATTCAGTCTTTATTTAGAATTTTAGAGGAAGTAACGCATGAAAAGAAAATAGAGCAAGATTAGAGCTTTTCGCCACTTTTTGGCCATTTTTTAGAACTCTTCTTAACATTAACGAATATATGCACTGAAAGCCCTAAAACTTGTCACGAAAATGCAATTGAGTTCTAAATTTTTTAAAAAGTGTAATCAAGTCTTAAGACTTAATAAATTGGTGCAATCAAATCCTTTTGTTAAATCTGTTTAACTTGACCAACGAAAAATGTTGACATGACTTTTTTATTATTTTTTCTCTTCTACGTGGTGTAGATGTAGCTAAAACATAAAACAGAAGGCTAAAATAACATCATTTTGATCCTAATATGATTGTTTAACAAAATTTTGTTTAATTTACACTTAAAAAATAAGCTAAATTTTAAAAAAAGAAGGGAAATCAAGCGAGGGCCGAGCAGGCCCTTTCCGCTGTCGCCGTCGCCCCAACATCGCTGGAAAGTGCTGGTGATAGTTGGGTAATGGCCGATAGAGGTCATCGGGACCTAGCCAGTGGTCGGCAACCCTCACTGACCACAGGCGAGGGCTGACGACCCTTGCCCGAATTGTGGGTCGTGGCCCTCCCCTAGGTCAAGCGAAGGTCGCTAGCCCTCGTCCAAATTTAGCCGAGGGCTGCCGGACCTTGCCAAGATCTTGTGTGGCCCTTGCGAAGATTCGGCGCCCGTCGCCAAGATCAAGTCCTCACGTGCGGTCGGCAAAGGTCGCTGGTCTTTGTCTGAGGCTCGGTGACCCCGTCGCCATCACCCCAACATTTTCCTGTTTTTTTTTTTTTTTCAAATTTAGCTTATTTTCAATTTATTTTAAAAAAATTTAGGTTAAAAAAATCATATGTGGACCAACACGACATCGATTCAGTCTTATGTTTCATGTTTTTGCCAAGTCAATGCCACGTAGGAAAAAGAAAATAATAAAAAAGTCACGTTAGTATTTTTCATCAGCCAAATTAGATGGAGTTAACGAAATGATTTAATTGCATCAATTTGACAAGTTTTTTTTTGACTTGATTGCACTTTTTCAAAGTTTTAAGAATCAAATGTATTTTTGACACAAGTTTTAGGACTTATCCCTAGCATTATTGAGCACATTATTATCTTTTCCTTCTTTCACTCTCATCATTATTTCATCACTTTATTTGCAACTCCTCATTTAACAATATTTTTTTTCCTTTTGTAAGTAACAATTACACAAGACTTAAATAATATAAGAAGTAACAATTATACAAGACATTCAAAATAAAATTTAAAAGTACTTCTACAAATAATATAAACAACATATAATTATATCTAACATCCATATATGCATTAATTTCTCTAAATAATAAATCAATTATTCTATTATTATAATTTTGTAGAAAAGTCTGAAGCGCGAATATATGCCATTGCCTGGCTGGAGATTGAACCCAACACGAAAGCATCCAATTTGCCATTCTTGTCTCCCTCCTTCATCTATCGATCCATCCATCCATCTATAAAAGGGCACTCCCCTTCCTAATTACTAAGTAGCTTCGTGTCAAAGCATCATAAAGCCTAAGAACCCGTCGCCAAAGCGCGCATTCTTGCCTTTCCTCTCAACCCTTCACACGCCGTTCGCGTTTCCTTTTGCCCCTTTTCCCTTCGAGCATCCGCCAAGAACGCAGGCTCGGAGCAGATCGATCAGCAGATTCGAGAAGATGGGGAGAGATCGACAAATCGGCGTGGCCATGGATTTCTCCAAGAGCAGCAAGTGCGCCCTGCAATGGGCCATTGACAACCTTGCCGACAAGGGCGACACCCTCTACGTCATCCACATCAAGACCGACTCCGTCGACGAGTCCCGTGATAAGCTCTGGTCTAAATCCGGCGCACGTAAGTGTACATGCTTCCGAGTTCGCGGTTGGAGTTCTTTTCATAAATATCTGAACTTTCCCATTCGACTGTGGTTTGTGTTGCAGCTCTGATTCCATTGGCGGAGTTCCGAGAGCCGGAGGTCATGAAGAAGTACGATGTTCAGACCGACATGGAAGTTTTGGATACGCTCGACACGGGGTCGCGACAGAAAGAGGTAAGATCCTTTGCGCATCGAGTTCGAACGTAGGGTTTCTATTTCTCGAACAGATGATTTCGGTTTCGTCGAATTCGATCAGATTGTGAATTGCGATGATGGGTTGTGTGGTCTGCAGGTGAAGATCGTGACGAAGCTGTACTGGGGGGATGCTAGAGAGAAGCTGCTTCAGGCGATTGACGATCTGAAGCTGGACTCTCTGGTCATGGGAAGCAGGGGACTAGGCACCCTCAAAAGGCAACTCTCGCTCTCTCTCTCTCTCTCTCTGAATGAAGAAGATATGTAAAAAGAGAATGTTTTTGATTCGGATTATTCACGAAATGAATTTACATAGTCATAGAAAAAGATATATATATATATATATATATATATATATATATATATATATATATATTTAAACTAAAACTTGAAATCAGAGAAATTTATAAGACTAATTGCCAATTAGTTTGGCTAATTAGATACAGCTGTCAATTTTGCTGTTGATATGTCATTATAATTAAACTCCACACGATTTACGTGCTAGCATGAAGTTTGTGGACCAAGAATGAGGCTGAAAAGGTACCTTAGATTTAGTAGAGATAATATAATCAAAATTAAGTTTGGGTGTAATCGGTTTCTAGGTGGGCCGGTTGCGAGACCGGAATCTAGAACCTACCTTCTTATAGATCCCTATTCCGAAGAATTGGAACCGGGTGGAGCCGTCTGGCCGGTTTCGTTTTGTACAATGACATAATTGATATTTTATATTTCTTGTTTACCGCACGACTGGTCAAGCCTTGTTGGTCGAGTGGTCTCATGTGCCCTACTCCAAGCCGGAGGTCATAGGATCTCGTTCTCGCTTGTTGCATCTCGAACCGGCCTGCTTGGTTGGTTACTAAGTCGATGACATGAAAATTGAAGACCGAGCTGGGTAATGGATTTGGAATCGAGAACCGGACTGGTTCTTCCTAGAATTGACTAAGAATTGGTCGGGTACCGCTAGTTCGATCCGGTTCACGGGTTGAACCGGCCTGTCGCTCCCGCCTACATAAGTGTATCACATCACCCTTTTGTCTAACCAAAAAAATAAGAATCCTTTTCTGCAAACACCATGTTAGGATAATACACATCTACCGGTAATTTCATCTTGCAGAACGACATAAACTATTTATGCAAAACTAATTTCACACACACTGAACAACACAGAACAATCTCTTGATTATACAAAGTACATCACATTCGTTTATTTATTGGTCATTCTTGAATGTTACAATCAAAGATAGAGCAAGACATAATTGGGTTGGTGGTGACTTTGAATGCAGGATAATATTAGGGAGTGTGACCAGCTACGTGACCAGTCAAGCCCCTTGTCCTGTGACCGTTGTCAAAGATCCCAGCTTCGGCAAGAATTGATCATCACCTTCATCTGAGTTTCAACCTTGGGCGGGTGGTCTCTTGAGGAAGAGGATCAATCTCAAGTGCTTCTCTCTTTTTTTTTCCAATTTTCCTACTAATGAATAATTACCTTTATTTGTGGGTTGATACCAGATCATATCGACATAGAATTTACTCATATATGAAATTAATGTATTACTTCTAGCTATGCTGCTTTCGTGTTTTTGGATAGTGCTCACCGTTTCATAAAATGCAGAAACATGTGTATGCTTTCCTGAAAGGGATTGTTAAGTAGATTTGATTTGCGGTATTGAGCCGATACATGTTACAAAAGCTCATATATAGAACATCTACACGTACAGTCGTAAGAGGACTCTACCGAGCCGTGGTCGCGTTAAAGCAATCCCTAGATATATGGGCTTACAAAGTATGATGTAACCATGTTAAAGTAACCCCGTTTCACAACTGAAGCTGCCGCAAGAAATTTATACCGAGCAAATTGAAAGTTTTCTTGAAATACTTTTCTTTGGATGAATACCGTGAAATCCAATTCAGAGAGGTTGGTCAAGCAGTAAAAACAACAGGGATTTTGCTCGTGTGATACCGTGAGACTCCAAGTTTAATTCATACTTAACACTATGATTTGGAGTTCAGTCATTAAGAAGTAATTCATCGTGAATTCTCTAGTCCTGTCATCGATCGCTTGACTATGATCAGATCGAGGCAAAAGTCTAAACATATAATATGTCTAGAACAACTAAATTTCATTCAACACTCAAGCAAATAAGTTATAAAGAACATAACTAAATAAACAAATCCCGACGGGGGATATACTTTCCCTCGTATCACATGTGCATCCAAATAAATTTTCTTTCTCATTTCGATTACCTTATTCCTATTTGCCAAACGGGGTATCATTAGTTTTTTTATTCTTGTCATGTTAAGATCAGTCCCCCTCATTACAAAGCTAGCTTTTGTACTGTGCCCCAAAGAGAAATCTCAACATGTTCCCCCCCTTTTTCTTCTTGTGGAATGCGATGCCGGCTAGTGCAAACTTTTATCACCTATTGTCACGTTAGGGCTAGAATATGATGACACATCAAACCCAGCAACCCTTTTTCTTTATGTGCCTCCATCTGTGGCATTCTCCTCCAGATCTAATTGCGATGCCATACCTCGGTCGCCAAATGATCATTTGAGAGATTCTTCTATTGAAGTTCATGTGTAAGCGTGTTAGTAAAACGACACCACATATTAGACAATTAATCAGGGTAGAGCAATTAATATATCTACTCGACTCATTTGGAATGATGCCTCGTGAAGATATAACATATACGTTTTTTTTTAGGGTTCAAATATCCATCGGTTGCCAAAACATTAGTATGCTTGGTAACATTTCAAATAAGGAATCAAATCTCAACCTTACATGCATGAGTATCCAAGGAACTCAATTTGGATGCGTTGATATTTTAAATGAGACGGATAAAAGATGGGCATGTCTAACTGCAAAGTAATTTTTCTTTACTCTTGGCATTGCTGATCATTCCAAAATGAGGGATGCTGGACCGCGGACGGATTGGGGAATCGCCATGGTTCAATGAAGGCATGCATACGCAACACTCTGAAAAGAGTTCCTCTTCCACCTTAACTAATCGCAAAATTATAGGCCAAATTTCTCAAAAGAACACTAATTTATGGGTTCGATCCGATTCCGACATCGACTTTCGAGTGTACCAAAGAGGCCAACAGTGCACGTCAACAATGTCCATGCTCGAAAGTCGGTTCCGAAATTGGGTCAAAGTCATAAGATAGTGCTTCTTTTAGTGAATTCGGCCCTAAACACTACCTCACGACACATAAGAAACCCAAATCTTTGGAGAGACTTTAATTTTTTTCTCACTTATTCTGATTAGAAATGTTGCTGCTAGGAAATGAACTTGTCTGATCTGAATTCGACGTACTAGCGAACCTTGCTTACCTCCCTTTGTCTCAGCTATGGCCCGTGTCAATGGTGCTCAAAGGATGTTTTGATCAGTCCTTATTTCCCTTTCCTTTCCCTCCTCCTGATCTTGTTTTTTTCATTTGGACTTGCACATAAGAAAAGACCATTTCTTGGTCAATCCTCATTCCTTAGCGTTGGCTCGGATCCATTGGGCCTACAATCGGGCCGAATTATTTGGTGAAGCCCGAAGTGGGTTACTACTATTTGGAAGCATTGTTCAATGAAGTTGGGCTGGACATGGATGATACTGATGTCCAATGTTTTCCAAGCTCTGACGTTTTAATGTTTTCATCACATAAGAAGAAGAAAGCAAGATCACCGCATGCTTGGAGTACTTTGGTGGGTCAATTTCATTTTTGGCTACCACACATCGGATCATTGACAAAATGAGACAGGAGAAACAAAAAGATTTTTAGTCGTACGAGACCCATTAATTGTACTTTTCAGTTAGGCAAATCGTTTTTTTTTTTCCAAATAATTTAAACTAATAAGAAACTAATGAACAACGAATATATAACATATGACTTCACGTTTCCTATGAATATAAAATCAGTCCTGAGATGCGCAACATGAGATGTGAATATAATCATATCGAATAGACAACCTGATACAGGAAAACATTCAAAGGAGAGAGAGAGAGAGAGAGAGAGAGAGAGAGAGAGAGAGAGAGAGAGAGAGAGAGAGAGAGGTATTGAGCAAACTGTTTTCCTAAAAACCTTAAATCATTATGGAAAAAATAGCCCAACAAAACATTTACGTAGGATATCACTCAACATTCGAGAAAAATGAGGCTATGCACATTGATATCCATAATCCCCTAATTCATAGTTTTTAATTCTGTAATAGTTTTGCCATACAGACATGAAGAGGTAATGCAATAGCATTTTAAACATATACTCAATTCATGTAAAGTTTCATTCAAGCAATTTTTTCTCATGAATGATCATGTAGAAATTCAAATCGGTAATAGGGCAGGTTCGACTTTAGAAATTGCATCATACATATTGAGATCGTTACCTTAAATTGAAATATACACGGAATGCCTAAAGACTAAAAACCGTAAACAAATTTTGCCTCTGTCTCTTTCATTCCCTCTGATCTCCACGCCTTTCCTTTTCTATATTTAAATCGTAACGTAAGTCTGAAAAAGCATGTAAGTGACAAACAACGCTTGTCTTTGTCTAGTCAAGTGCCTGAAGTTGTAAGCTTTGGCTCCACTTTGTTGCTTCAAATCAGCAGTCCACATCATAAGCTATCAGAAGCTGAAGAGAAGATTGCCGTCGTTTTCGTGTCAGTTGGAACAACCAACACAACTATCGGACGCTTGCAAGGGAAGTTAAAGAAAGCTCGAGGGTGTATATAATCAGGCCATTATTGGATCTCAACTGCAACTACTCCTTTTATCAATGTAATTTCATGGTCACCAACTTAGTACTTTATGTTCATAATAGCTTATATGTAATGCTATTATGCAAACCATGATCATTATATCGATTGAGGGTTTCATTTGAGAGTATCTAGGTCAGGCTATCCTCCATAATTACCTTAATGTTGATCATCTATGTGACTTGGCCCTAAAGTATGTTCCTTCAAGAAGATGTTGGAATTAAGTCAAGTATCTTTTTTTTTTTAAATTATTTACCCCAAAACGATTAAAGGGTATTCAAATAATTGATTTGCATCAAGATATATATATATATATATATATATATATATATATATATATATATATATATATATATATAAACACACACACAATGTTTTAATGAAGCAAAACTAATAAATTGGGCCACTTAAGAACACATGCTAGAAATAGTACCCAAAAGCAAAACTAATAAATTGTCCACGTGCAAGTTGATTATCCTGTCACTAAATTTGTAGTTAAAGAGAGATTACTTACATATAAGGTTAATGCGAAAACCTGCAAACAAGTATGTAATGGTAAGAAAATCACAAGGAGTTCAAGAATAAGGTAAGATGAATGAAAACGGTTTGCGAAATAAATGAAAATTGTAGCACGAAGGATATGAGACTAGATCGTCACACCATGTTTGATATTATTAGTACAACCCTACAAGTTCATGTCATTAGGTAGAAGGAGATTGCATGCACAGTACATCATCTAATGCAGCTGTACGAATTAACATATTAATTGATATAATCGGTTCATTTCTTTTTGCATGTCACCGTTTTTTCTAACACATCAATCTTGAATTTGGTTTACAAAATCGTTCTGCTTTGCTAATTTCAATCCTCACGCCACCCTGGCTTGGTAAAGTCATTCTTTATTTATTTAGTACAACAGAATGCCATTGCTTTTCTAGCTTTTGCTGTGAAGGTTGGTGGAAGTGCATCCTCACTACCCCGTTTGTCTTTGGCCAAATAATAAGGTTTTTATTTAGCGAACGGTGAAAAAGTTTGAGAATGTCAAGGCTAGGAGCGCATTGCTCAAGACCCAAAGTTCTTTGTCGCTTTCATTTACATTTTTGTTCTTTGACTTTATTGCTTTTCAATTTTCATAACTTTATTGGCTAGAAAGATATTTTCCTTTTATTTTTCTGTCGATAGTGCCATGAAGTCTGAACTTTGAAGGGGAGGAGAAATTACTACACGAGTGCAGATGTACGTACCAAACTAAATTTGAACCATGGAAGAAGGTGGACTTTTATATGGTCTCACGTGAGTTTCTCCATACATGACAGTCCAGATTGAGTTTAGTATATGTACTAAGTTCGTGAAATACTAGCTCGAAGGGGAGACAAAATGCATCCTTTTAGGTCACTCCAAGTGACGTGCAGTTTCCAAAGAGTCAAAAAAGTTCGTAGGAGCTCTGCCAAAAAGAAAAAGGAAAAAAAAACAAGTACATGTATTTGAGCACTAATGTTGCGTTTGGTACGGCGTAATATGATAGAAAGAGGAATTGAAATGAAAAAATTGGAATGGCATGGTGAATATATTGGAATGAATATCTTAAAAATGAAACAAACACTCTTTCATTTAGTCAATGACTCCACATGTTTTAATATTTTAAAACATAATTTTTTTTTATTAAAGAGCATCTTAGCGCTCTTCTTAAGCAACTAATTACGATTCCTGGCGAAAAAAAAAAAAACTAATTGACGAAATTTTACAGTTTTTACTGTATCATTATCTTGTATTACGTGCAATTATCAATTTGAGAATTGAACTTATTTTACATTGTCCCAAGGGCACTTATTAATATTATCTTAAATAAAAATTTTGTTCCTTATCCTACATACAAAAATTAAATCAAAAGAGCTGAAATTATGAATCCATCACCTCAAACACAATTTAAGTTTTTCTATCGCATGATGAGGTCTTTTCAAGCATTACGTAACCATCACTTATTTTTTCATGAACTCTCATGCGCTCTCGTATCACACTCATTTACCTCGTTCAAAAGATGTTTTTATCATGCCATTATTCATCAATTTGCCCGTGCAACGAACTGCTAAAGTCCCACAATTTCCCAGCATGAGATTGACAAGAATTTATTAGATAGGGATAATTGCAAAATCTATCCTTAACTTTCCTTTCCTGTCAAGTGTTCTCCTCGTATTTCAAAACTTACATTTTGCATCTCCTCAAATCTCACTCTCTTCCCGTCATTCCTCTCTTCTCATACACAACAACATGACATAGCCGCCTGCACAGGGTCGAGCCACCGCTGGACACCATAGCTAGACCGTAATGCCGATGTGATACCATTGCCCTCACCCTCACCCGTCGCCCGCGCCCCTCTCCTGGCATCTGTGTCTTTGTTTATGATGAGGTCACATGCGATGCGCGATGGCAAGGCCACGCGAGCTTGGCCTAAGCTTGTGGCTCTCGGTCAATGAGGCCATGCAAAGTTGGCCTCAAGCTCATGAGGGCTGTGGCTAGCTGTGAGCCTCTGCGACAGGCTGGCCATCCATGCAAGTACTGTAGCAAAGCTCGGCTATGACGGCCATGATCGAGGTCGAATGATCGACCTCGACCTTGATTGAACTTTGAGCTGTCACCGTGATCAATTCTTAGACTTCGATACGAGGTTGGCGACAACCGTAGATTATTGAATGCTCTCACAATCTTACGTGTTGAAAATCTTTTCACAACCATAAGATTTGCAATTTGAGAGTCTGTGGAGCTTGCGTACTCAACTAAACAATTGACCTTTATTTTGGCGCTTTCATAATAGATGAAGGTGGAGATTGGCCAAAAAGGAAAATGGATAAAGGTGGAGACGATAAAAAGCGTAGCACAAGTGTTTGCCGGACCAACATTATACATAAACATATATATATATATATATATATATGTGTGTGTGTGTGTGTGTGTGTGTGTGTACGTAGAGAGAGAGAGAGAGAGAGAGAGAGAGAGAGTTTTAAAATCTTATGGGACCAAAGTTAATAGACTTTTTTTGGCGAACAAGTGTATCCTCCAAACGCCACCAATTTCATTTCAAGGCATCATTCAAAGCAGATCCGTTCCTTCCACGATTTCACGCGATTACTTTATTGTTGTGTTCTTGAATGATATTATTGCCTATGATATAGAGACCTTGTCTAAGCAAAGAAAGAGGGACGATCGTGCGGACGTTAGGCATGACTTTTTCCTAACAATTATAAACTTGAAAAGAAATACTTCGACTTTTATTAAGTGTTACAACTACAAGATTGTCACAGCCGAAGTATCATTGCACATCTTAAAAAGCTTCTTCTTCAAATTTCAAGTTACGGAAATTTAAAAAAAAACATATATTATCAAATAACATAAATTATAATACGTCGTACCACAGTTATGACATAAATATTTAGACAATTCTCAGCTATTGCCTTACTCAAAAGCAGAAATTTTGCAATCTAAAGAAATGGAAATGATGATTGATTTAGAAGCATCTAAAGGGGACCAGCATAGGCTCCTCCATCAATCCATTTCATATGACCTTCACCATGAGAGTCATAGTGTTTGAACCAAGCTTCTCTAATCATGACAGTCCTGGCCTTGCCCACATAAATAAGCAAAGCTCCCCAACCAAAAAAACAAAACCCTGAATTCTTCTTTTGTCCATGCCTTTACCATTTACTTTTTCCCGAGTTTTGATTTTTACTAGACAAATGCCTTTGTAATCTCTCATGGGTGGCGCTTTCAACCAACAAGAAGATAGAGAAGGTGCTGAACGCAGGAACCCTCCCACTCCACACCAACTCAAGCTTTGCCTACCGCTGCCAAGACCCAAAACGTTCCATAACTCCAACTCCCCTGCTGCTCTCGGCATCTGGGTCTCAAAGTTTCTTTGGAAGCTGCATTTCTGGGCTCGTTTCTCAAGTGGGTCGTGCTCTAGGAGGCTACGCTACAATGGCATGATAGTCAACAACTCTGCATTTTATGCTTCACCGGGCCGTGCTGAAGCAGAAGGAGAAGGAGAAGAGGGTCCTGAAATGGAGGGGTTGAGTGTCAAGAGAGAAGGCACTGAGGGAAGGAGAGATAAGTTCTGCGAGAACGGTGGTGGAGTTGGGATTTTTGCGGATTTGATCGAGGAAGAGAGGCGTGAGAGCAGTTCAAGCTCAGCTTTCTTGACATCGGATGTGACCGGGGATGAAGAACAAAGTCATAGCAGCTCCGAGGTGTCGTATTCGCCGCCTCCTGTGTTGCATTGGTCGGCGGACAAAGCTCCGGCGTCGGACTGTTCCAGTGAGAATAGTGTTGTGGAAGATGCAGAGAAATTCCCCTCCAGTGATGAGAAGTTGGAGAAACATGGCTCTGCAATTTCAGGTTTGAACCAAGACAAAACCAAAACTGAAAGGAATATAATTAGTTGTAAGTTTATTTTAATGTCATTACTGATTACTGTTTGGTTAATGGGCGATGCAGAGGTTGAGATGATGAAGGAAAGATTCTCAAAATTGCTTCTTGGAGAGGACATGTCGGGTTCCGGTAATGGGGTCTGTACAGCATTGGCCATATCAAATGCCGTTACTAATCTTTGTGGTATGTTGCCTACTTGGAATTCGTTACCAACTTCTTCTTCATTGCTGTGGCGTATTGGCCTAAGAATTGAATTTGATTGGTCCAGCTTGTTGTGGAAAGTGGTTTTGTCACCTGTATTGCTGATTGAAGGACATATGGTCTTTTGAAAGAAATAAAAGTGAAACTAGTTTTCGTATATGCATCTCTCGTTGTGTGCTCCAATCCATGGTGTGATTGCAAGTGCATTATGAGAGAATTTTTTTGATGGCACTATTTCTGATGATTGATCTTTTGTTTTGTAACTTCATTCGTGAAGCCACCCTGTTTGGGCAACTTTGGAGGTTAGAACCTATTCCTCTGGAAAAGAAAGCAATGTGGCGTAGAGAGATGGAATGGCTTCTTTGTGTTAGCGATCACATTGTCGAGTTCACTCCGTCGTGGCAGACTTTCCCTGATGGAAGCAAGCTCGAGGTAAGGCCATTTGCTTGTTAAATTGCACCTATAAAATTGCATCCTTTGACAAATAAAAGCTTGTTTCTTGACATCCCATTCTCTAGTGAGTTCTAAGTCTTGATTAGCGCTAGAATTCTCCACTCTGCTATGATGGGGATGATTTTTTGGCTTTAGCTGCTTCAATGTTCCGTAGGCATAAGAATTGCTGTGGTTGTTAATAACATCTGCACTTAGATCTCTGTGTTTAAGGAAGAACGGCAAACGACAGTAATAATTGTTGCTATAGAACCATACAGTGTAAAATAGTCTCAATTCATGAACACTTTGACATTTGTGATTGCTTGCTTCACTTCAGGTAATCAACTTGGTAAGATGATTCCATACTACTTACTGGTGGATTATAAAGAAATTGGTCAAAATTGAGGGACCAATTGGATTTGAGGTTTCTCAAAAGTCATTTTGCCAATTCTTTGTCTCTGTGTTTCAGGTCATGACATGCAGACCAAGGTCTGATCTTTATGTGAATCTCCCGGCCCTCCGAAAGCTAGACAATATGCTTCTTGTAAGGTTTCTTCCAAGTGGTTAAGTGGTCGATGTTTTTAGTCGGGAAGGAAAACTGAGGATTATGACTTGTCTTTATCAGGAAATATTAGACAGCTTTGAAGACACAGAGTTTTGGTATGTGGATCAAGGGATTTTAGCGTTGGAGGCCGATGGATCGTCGTCTTTCCGACAAGCCCTCCAGCGCCAAGAGGAAAAATGGTGGCTTCCGGTACCTCGAGTCCATCCTGAAGGTCTCAGTGAAGTTTCTCGAAAGCATTTACAACACAAACGTGATTGCACCAACCAGATATTAAAAGCTGCCATGGCAATCAATAGCATTGCCTTAGCCGATATGGAAGTCCCCGATTCATACTTGGAAACTCTTCCTAAGGTATGAAGCATATATAACTGTCATGTATAAATGTGGCATATGAATGCAACTTACCTAGTCTCTAAGAGTTCTTCAACCGATTACAGAATGGACGAGTGTGCTTGGGTGATATTATATATCGCTATATTACCTCGGATCAGTTTTCTCCTGAATGTCTGCTAGATTGCCTTGACCTTACATCAGAACATCAAGCTATAGAAATTGCCAACCGTGTCGAGGCCTCAATATATGTTTGGCGAAAAAGAACTCATTCAAAACCTGTCAATAGCACCAGCAGATCTAATTCGAAGTCATCGTGGGGATTGGTAAAGGAGCTTATGGTCGATGCAGACAAGAGAGAATTTCTTGCGGACAGAGCAGAAAGCCTCCTGCTTTGCTTGAGGCAATGGTTCCCTGGCTTGCCTCAGACCACCTTGGACATGAGCAAGATTCAATACAACAAGGTAATATATCTAGGACTCTGTCATTCATTTGTTGTACACGATTTTCGGTTTTTTCAGTTCACTCCCTTGTGAAAAATCATAAGAAAACCCTGACAACATAGATCCGAGTAATCTTTTTGTTGGGATTTTTGATTGGTGATGAGGCGACGAATAAATTATAGTAAAGAATCCTACTCTGGAAAATATCCCAGGTGTTCTAGGTTTAGTTTCAGTATAGCTGTATTAGTAGAGTGATCCACTTTGCATTGCACCTGTAGGATGTGGGAAAATCCATTCTGGAGAGCTATTCAAGAGTACTAGAAAGCTTGGCGTTCAACATTGTGGCTCGTATTGATGATTTACTATATGTAGACGACTTGACAAAGCACTCGGACAATGTCCCTTCAATCTCCAAGGTAAGTTTGATTGCGCACAAGAGCATTCCAATCCCATACACAGTGCCCCTCTCGGGCACTCCGTATAAAACAGCTTTCTCCACGCCAAGCTTCTCTCCGGCACGTCTCTTCAGCCCCATGAGGGGTGAGAGATCTCCTTTCATTGCCAGCGGCAAGCTTCAGCATCGTGGGTTAGGCGTGAAAAAGGCTTTGACAGATTATGTTGCCATCGACACAAAAGGAAAGGACTGTGGCAAGTCGAATGAGGAGGCGGATGCGTTGTCGAATGTCATCATCAAAGCATCTGCATCTCCGAGTGGCGTAATCTCTGACAAAGGTAATCTCAGCGCGAGGGAAGATTTACATGCCAAATAAGGAACTACCAAGAGGGCTTCTCAATATGATTTGCCTATATCAGTGCTCTGAACTATTCTCTGCTGTACTAGATATATACATATACAGGTGCTAGGTTTGTTTAGATCATGTTGTTAATTGTAGTGACATCTTTTGTATGAGCTGAGGCCTGACTGCTCATGCTACATGTACCTTCAAGGGCAGCAATTCTCCATCGTTGCAGCAATTCCCTTGAGATTGAGTTGCATATTGCGCAACGTATATAGAATTGCAGACCCTCTTCTGTAAGGACTGGCATATGAAACTTATTGCTTCACGGGTAGATGAGTTGTAAACGCGCGAGCGCAAGAAACATCCTCACTATGCTTCTAAAGAGGCCGCGAGAATCTTGACTCGCGACAATCTTCATAGTCTGATGAGTGAAAACATGAGCTAACAGAAGGAACGATTAAAGATGGGTTGAAATAATCTGATGATCTTGGAATTACCATGTTTGTATTCTCTTTGTGCCGACGCTCCGGCATCACAATTTTGCTGGAAAGATAGGCATGTCCCCGTGCTGCATCGTTTTGCCTACTGGATAAAGACAATGTTTGAGCTAATTAGAACTTGGTGAGAGTTCTCAAAGACAAACGACTGTTGGTTTTATTGCTGCTCAGGCACGTATTCGACGTAATGCGCCGGAGGTTTAGGAGGCGTTGGCGACACGCACGATATGCACAGAGTTGTCATAAATAGTGAACGTATGGAAAAACTGTGGCGTACATCGAGTTCATTCCTGTGAAATCGGTGCGTCTCAACCGTTGATCTTGATGGGTCTCTCGTGACGTCCATATGATGCGTTAACGAACTCAGCACGCGCCCGATATTGACTCAAATGGATGAGTCTCTCCTTGCCTGATAAAAGTGCTTAGCCCGGCAGCTTGACTCTTTCCTGGGCCCAGCAAGTGTTTGGGGAGTGGTGGGGTGTGTGGACTGAGACAAGATTCGCCCGAAACCCCAAATGTAAGTTATCATATCTGGACACCATTATCGGCTCTGAAAAAACTGTCCACCTAGTCCTAGATTCATTATGCCTGCACCTGTTCAATTCTAAATTTTTTGATTTGCTAATTTAGTTTTAAATCTTTACGCGAAATTACAATGTATTTCTGCCGATCAATTTTTACCTGAAATCACTCGTGTAGCGGTATGCCCCGTAGAATGACTGGTGATGATTTGATCGTCACGTCAGCGATTTCCGATGAAAATTGAGCAGCAGGACTACATTGGGATTTCGAGTAAAGTTTTTGGATTAAATTGAAAAATTTGAAAAGTATAGGATTGGATTGTTATCCGTACAATAGATTTAAGATGGATTGGGTATGATTATTTGATATTCACTTGCAAAGACTTGGAGCTAAGAGGTATCGTCTTTGGAAAAATTACAATTCAAATCATGATAAGGAAAATGCTGAGATCTGTTTATTTTGAAAAAACCTTCATGATAAAAGAAAATACTTTTCGGGAAATTATTTTTCGGAAAAATATCTTCTCCATTTTAGGTTAGGAAATTCATTTTCCTAACTTTAAGCATGCACGGAAATGATTTTCCGTTAATTGATTATTTTTAATTTTTCACTAAATTAAATATTTGAAAGTCCAGAAAATTAATACCGGATTTTTTTTTACTCAAACAAACATATACCCTAAGTATGAAATGGGTTCACTACTCCAAATCTGGCTTGTATCCTCTGCTAAAAAGAAGATCTTAATGCAAAGATTCTTTCTTAGCCTTTCTTGATCTTGGAAATGATAGGTCCCAATCACATGATTTGACTTGTACACTTAATTTTGAAAATTACACGACTACACTAGATGGTAATAGTTACTATAAATACAAGTCTCCTTCTTCCTTATTTATGCACGGAAAATTTCCAGCAAATTTTTTCTTACATTTTCGACAATCTAAATCCAAAAGCATACGTCCATCACTGACTCAATTTACTGGATTGATGAAGTTGTATCATTTAAAAATCTAGGAAAATTACCACAAAAGTTCTAAACATATTACACTTGTATCAATTCAGTCATAAACCTTTTAATTTGGTCAATTTAGTCTTAAACTTTTTGACAATTTGTTAATTGTGTCCATTTGGCCAATTTGGGCTAAAAATTATTGACGTGAACGCCGGCCGTCCTACGTGACACTGCTAATGCTGATGTGAACAATTTTTGTAATTTTTTAAAAAGGTTTTTGAATCTTAAAATTTTAAGTTGTTTATCATTTTCTTTTATATTTTTTCTTTGTTGCGGCTGGCGAGGGCTTGATGACCCTTGTTCGCCACTGGGCAAGGGCCTACAAGCCCTCGTTGGCCACGGGACCCGGATTTGACGAGGATGACCCTTGCCCAGCCCTCTCAAGGCATCGTAGGTAGTCGACCATCGCTTGAGACCAGCCACCAATGAAAAGGAAAGAAAAAAAAGAAAAACGAAAAAAATTTAGAAAAAATTTAAAAAATTGTCAACATTAGCATTAGTACGCCACATAGGACGGCCAGTGCTGACTGGACCGCCATGTCAGCATTTTACTGTCAAAATTGGCTGGAAGGATTACGTTGGTAAATCATCAAATGTTTATGATTGAATTGGCATAGTTAGTTGAAAAATTTAGGATTGAAGTGCTATAGGTTTAAGACTTCTTTAGTAGTTTTGCCTCGAAAATCCTCAAGACACATGCAATACTAAAATCATGATATTTGTTTTTGATAACTTAGGAGAGCGCAGATGCTTGACTATTTGAAGACCCATGTAATACCTTCTAAATCTCATGAATTGGTAAAATCTAGGCGTGTAGCCTATGTAAGTGACCGCGACCCAAATCAGCCTGCATGCATACACGTTGAATTTTTCCGTTATTCAAAACAGACAATGCTCAAGAAAGCACTTAATTGGACTTTCATAACAATTTTAAGACATGACTCCACTATTTGAAAGCTTCATGATTTGATTACATGTTCCTTATAAAGTTTTAAGAGAAAAACAAAATTGACCAAAAATGACTATATTGAAATTTTGTGTAAAAATTTTAGACTAAATTGATAAAATTAAAAATTTTAGAATTAAATTTGCATCCGTACAATAGGGCTATGATTAATTAGGTAATTTTCTCCCGGACAATCAGTCAATTATCATAACCAGTCTTTCCTTCTAGATACGTTGTTTCTCTAGCACATACGATGTGACCTCGCTTGATGTTTAATGCCTCTTCCCCATTGACTTCTAATCCCCATTTCGTCTTCCACGCGCATGCAGCTCGTACCACACATCGACCGGTGAACGTCCCTATCGATGAGCTTTACGAATTGTCGTGGTCCTCCCATGAACCGCACCCGCACGCATCTGCAGTGTATTCTAATAGTTTTTCCATCATTTCCTCCGTGCGAGAAAAGTCTGAACAGGGTCAAATCCACTCGTATCCCTTCCTAATAAGGACAAAAGGGAGGTCCCAACCCATTCTAGAAGGTGGGGCGGCCAATCACAATCATATAATAAAAGCAAAAAAATGACCAATACATTTCAACTTTCCCCGAAAATTCAGAAATATATGTACAAAAAAAACTAGTTATGCCCCGTAATTTAATGTGATGTTGCCATCTTATGCTTGGCTTTTCTGTGATTTTAGCTGCATGTCACAACATCAAGTTGTGAACTTTATTGGCCTTAGGCAAAGAAAATCATGTAGACTTTTGTTCCGTTGGAATTTTTTTTTTCCGGATAGGAAGTACGAGAAAAACGTATCTTATTTGTCTCCCCCATGTTACATACATGCTTCTATTTTGAAATATACATCTTTCGCCGATGTGGCACTACAGTCATCGCCGGCTGTTCGATGCGACACATCTGCGATTTCCGGTAAATATCGACTAAAATGATTACATTGTGCAAATGTTTAGGAATAAATTGATAAAATTGTAAAATTTTAAGACTAAATTGGCATCCATATAATGAGTCTAGGATTGATCGGACAATTTCCCCGGAATTGGCAAATCTAATAAGGTTGATGAGAACATGGAGTTTTATCGAAGTGTTCGGTCTTCTCTTACTTCGTTGAGAGTGAAGACAGTTAGAGATTGCCTTCGCTTTGGTTGTCGATGTAATTTCCTGGTCGTTTCCAGTTCGTTCGCTTTTGGGCCTCCACCACGTTTTGCGCACTCTAAGTTTAGAGACTCCCACTCAAGCCTCCAACCTCGGACTCGGGGGGCGAGAGTTTCAGTCGGCTATCACGTTCGATCGCGCGCACGATTCGCAGCCTCTTGGAAACTCAGTTTCTTCATCAATTCAGACATCCCAACTCTGTTGGAGAACTGGATTCATAGCAACCCCAACGTTAACGAGGGTATGTTAATACTCGAATTCGGCGACGAATTAAAAGGATAGGAAGATGCGAGCGGCATAGCGATCCATACTATAAGAGCCCCGAGCAACTATGGAGTGTTGAACCTTGTTCATGCGAACGAGTGAACAAGCTCAATGGTTCAAGGTTGGAAAGCCGGTCTTCTTTTGTTTTAAATAATGTAAGGACACGAGAGAAGAGGTCCGGTTACTTGGACACCCACGAAAGACCCCGCGAGTCCCTGTGCACACAGTTGGAAGGGCTTGAACAAGTGACTCCCAGTTCCGGGTAAGGCTTGAACGAGATGAAGCCTGTCATCCCGGCCTCACCCGAATATCAAAGGTCCAGACCCCATCTGCACAAAAGTAGATATACACAACCAGCGCCCCAGACGATTTCGGCCTCTTGACCTCGGATTCGTGAAATAGTCTCCCGCCTCCGCTAGTCCGCCACACTTGATGACGAAGAAGTGATTCAGACAGGTATATGTAAATGATACTACCTATGAACTCTTCCGAGGGGATTCAGTTAATGAAACAGAGGCCCTATTCTGCTTGATCACATTAGATGGCGTGAATCAGTAGCTTCTATTTATAAAGAGGCAAACTGATCATGGCAATAGTGAGCGAATCGTAGTGTCCGGAAAGGCTAGTATTGCCAATTACTTCGTCGGAGCTCGCTCTAATTCTTGCATATATCCATGATCAAAGTGCGTCTTGGTATATATCTTGGAACATCTCTAACTGTATCAAAATTTAGGTGTATCATACAAGCGGTTGGTCCAACTCTACAAATGGATGTATCCAAACCATGTACAAAGAGAAGGATAAGAAAAGAGGGGCATGCGCTTCAGCCGAGTTTCCATGGTAGGCATTGGAGCTTGGAGCAAGACCCCTCCCATGTGACTGTACACTCTCCGCCGCCGTCGCAACACTTGCAAACGACTCCGAGTGTCGCCAGGATCTTCGAGTAACCTACAAATCAAACAACGACAGAATTCAATTAGTGGGACGGAACGAAAATAGACGATTTCGAGACTGCGAAATCCGGAAGGACTGTTCTTACCAGGTTGCTGAGACGGGAAGCCCGGCAATGTCCTCGATTCGACGAGCTGCGCGACCTCGGACGCAGAGGCCACAACCAGAAGCCACAGGAGGAGCAGAGAAGGCTTGAGCACGCCCATCTCTCTTATCTTCTTGTGCGCAAGAGCTTCCCCACTTGGGCGTCTGCTCTGTCTCCCTGTGTGGTGGGAGTTGGGGCTTTTTATGGTGAAAGGCGTGTATCTTGTGAAAAGCCCCCTCTTTAACAGTGTTTTTAAAACAAGGTACCAGTCAAGAAACAGTTCAATCCGATCGAAATTAAACAATTATTGATATCTAGAAGGAGGGTGGGTTCATTGTTGTGGCTGGATGGGGACGGGATGGAGTCATGAGCGGGGCTTCTTCTAGACCGAATGATGGAGTCGTGCCACACGTTTTCACTTTCCTTTGCGTTTACATGGGGCTTTCGCACGGAGGTGAGCGGAAGCTTCGTGTGTGAAATAATGCTCGAAAACGGGGGCCCCGCCGTCTGTCCTTCTTGTCTACTTTTAAAAAGACAGATGAGCAAAAATAAGATAGTCGGGTTTTTACTGGTTGATTCCACCTTATCTTGACCAAAGTCGCCTGCCATTGCTTTCTCCTGTGGTGGGATTAACTTTCCTGTGGCGGGATTCGGAAGTCTAGGATGCAATCTGAGTGTTTTCACGGGAATTGCTAAGCTGTTCTTTAACTTAAGTCTTACGTTTGGGTCATGTGCGTAAGAACTGTGCCATGATGCCTCGAATGGATCCGAGCTGTGCCATGTCTTGAGTGGGGATCTAATTTGATCTTTGCTTTGAGAGGGATGAGAATTCGATCTGTGACTTATAGGCGGCGGCCTCGTTCGGCTGATGCCAGCGATATTATCCGTTTTGACGATGGCTCGCTAAAACCGGCACGGTTTCAAAACGCTATGTTAATTTGATTTCGCAAAAGACTCATCTGTCAATGTAATAGGTTAAATATAAGCGATGGATGATGGGCCGGAAGCGGATCTGATACCTAATATCCCCATCCTAGCTTCGTGACCACATCGTGGGTAGCTCCGCTGAGCACTTCGCCAATGCTATATTATTTGCTCTGATCGTGGCTCACTCGCATATCCGCACAAGTTAAAAGCGTGTCATACTTGTTTGATGTCACGAATGACCTATATACCTTTGCAACAGCCTAGACACGAGGAAAATGGGAGTATAATACATATTTGACGCCCCATAGTTGTATTTCCCCTTATTTTGTCGTATTAGTCGCGATATCCATAGAACCTTAATGAGTTTGGAAAAAATCCACCCCGGAATGAAAAATTAAGTAAAAAATCCACCTAGGACGATTTGTCAGAAAAGACACTCAAATGAATGATTTTACACCAATGTGACATTCAAGTTAGCGAAAAAAAATATTATGACACTCAAGTCGAAAGTTATGACACTCCTAATATTCTTATGTCCACTACAAACTATTAAATTTAAGCGATTACTCAAAAGAATACTTAAATTTTCGAACACTTTAACACTTCCTTTCACGCATAAGTTGGACTTTGGCTCGTGATTGATGCTTTTGGAATATATATATATATTAGAGAGGTAAATAAGAGGCCTTGGAAATATTTGAATGCATATTCTCCCGCGTAAACTTATCCATACCCTTTTTTTTATTTTGAAAAAGATTTTGTGGGATGTACTATCAATTGTTTTAAAAGTTTAACTTTTTGTCCCGACACCACAACGATAGTTTACCAAGTAGTCTAGGATGTGATTGCCCCCTTCCTTCGACTAATTGAACAATCATTCCTTTCATCTTGTTACTACTGCCGTGGCCTAATCCGCCACTTCTACCTTAGCTCAGTGAATGAATATGGTCGAATTTTGAGTGCCAAAAGCTGGACATACTTTTTGACAGGGCCAAAGGTTACTAGTACCTTTATGACATGCTTTGTGCACTCGGGTTTAAAAGGGGTGAAATGTCCATGCGCCAAAAAACTTGAACTTGAGCTTCAAGACAAAACGGGATTAACATATCTGTAAGCCTAATGCAGGTAATGTTAATAATTTAAAGATGGAAATAACAATTTGGGTTAATACCGCGAAAAATCTCAAACTGATATGCATGTGACAATTTTACCCAAAACTAATTTTTTGACCACAAAAATCCCAAACTGGTACATCTGTGATAAATTTACCCTCAGTTTATTTTCGTTAAATTTTACTGTCAAATTGCTTTGTTAAATAACATGCGGCAATTGACGGATGTACCAATTTTATGTTTTACCCTCTGTTTATCACAGGCGTACCAGTTTATGATTTTTTATGGTATTAATTCAATTTAATGGAAACTAACGAAGGGTAAATTTGTTACAATTGTACTAGTTCCGGGTTTTTGGTGATCAAAAAAATTAATTTGGGATAAATTTGTCACAGGTGTACCAATTTGGGGTTTTTCGTAGTCAAAAAATCAGTTTGGAGTAAAATTATTACAGATGTACCGGTTTGAGATTTTTCGTGGTATTACCCCTAACAATTTTCAATGCACAACTTTTAAGGCATAATTAATACTTCTTATTAAGTTCCTTACAAGCCCTTTTTTTTTTAATAAATACACTAAAAGTCATAAAACTTATTACAAAAGTACAATTGAGTCCTAAAACTTTCAAAAAGTTCAATTAAATCCTACATCTTGTCAAGAAAGTGCAATCGAGTCCTAAAACTTTCTAAAAATGCAATCGAATCCTAAAAATTTTATGAAAGTGCAGTCGAGTCTTAAAACTTTTACGAAATTGCAGTCGAGTCCTAAAAGTTTCATAAAGTGCAATCAACGGACGGACTTGATTGGACTATTTGACAAGTTTTAGGACTTGATTGAACTTTTTAGAAGTGTTAGGATTCAATTGTACTTTTGTAATAAGTTTTAGGACTTAATTGCACATTTTGAAAGTTTAAGGACTCAATTTCACTTTTATGACAAGTTTTAGGACTTTTAATGCACTTATCCCTTTTGTTTTCTAAAAGTTTCCATGGTAAAGTAGTCCCTCGTGTTGGCGACATGACAAGGAATGCGAATTCGTAATTAAGAATGCCTAAAATCAGCGTCATTGCCTATCAAACATTATGAAACTACTAGCTACAACGCTGGCATCTAGAACGATGCAACGGCGCAGAAATTGTGGAGACATAGAAAAATATTTGGTGAAGTGCAATCCTACAAGTAATTGTCTAGAAACTTATAATGAACATTCCACGGAGATTTCACACAGCAAAATTGACTTTTTCTTGGTGGTTGAACGCCTTCACCACACCGCGCAACAAACCACTTCCTGCTTCCATCATCGTTTATTCTTGTTCGCTGACGATTGTTTTTTTTTATTTTATATTTTTATAGTTATTAAGTCATATGATATATTGCATGAATTAAGGGCAAGCCCAAATCTTAAATTTATTGAAGCATGTCACAAGTCGAGTTTCAAATCTAGGGAGCGATTGATGTTTGGTGCGGGAGACCAACAACCGGAAGAGAAAGAAGCACTCGTAAGCTATTTTGTCTCGATGCAGTATCCCGTATGCTCAAGTTTAAAAATATAACTTGATTTAATTATTGATCACTAAATCTTGGATTTGATTATATTTACCCCTCGAATCACTTGAATCAATTCATACTCGACATGATCTCAATGGGGTTCATTTAGTTAATATTCGGAGTTCAAGTTCAAAATATTAGTTGATACGTCGCCCTCTAAAGATACAAAGACCTAGTAAACATTTTAGTGGTTGACTGGAAGACGTACTAAGATCGCGGTACGTATGAATAGAGTTGGAACTTTCACATCGTGACTTTGAGGGTTTTTTTTTTAATGTCATTAGGTCCATTGTCAATGTAAAAGTTAATGTACACGTTAATCAGTGGATATTGGGAATTGGGGGCTAGAGGTTTGTGTGCTCGGTGTTTTCTAGAAGGGAGGATGATTCTAAAGGTGAGCGGTTCCCGGTCTAGTTCGATCCAATTCAAAAATCGGGAACCGGACCGTGAGGACCGGTTCCTAGTTTTTAGGATCGGGGACCAGACCGGCTAGTTTTGGGACCGTGGACCGGACCATCGGTCCTGTCCGGTTCCAATGGGACCAATCACTTATTGGTAAAGGTAAGAGGGAATTGGGGAAATTAGATTAGACTTTTTATTTTTTTTTAAAAATTTTAAAAAGTATATATATATATATATATATATATATATGAACAAATTAGAAAAATATATATATTTATCGGTCCGGTCCGGTTTCCACCCTAGAACTGGGAACCAGATCGCCCAGAAACGATGTCCACTTTTAAGAACCGGGAACCAGACCGATATTCCCAAGAATCGGACCAAATCGGTCGGTCCGGTCTGGTCCGGTCCGGTCCGGTCTGGTTCGGTCCAGTCTGTTTCGGTTTGGGCGGTCCATCTTGCTCACCCCTAGGTAATTCGATCGTTTTTTTGGTGGGGTTTTGTTCTGAGCTGCGTCGCGGTATTTTCAGAATTAGAAGATTAAAATGGTAATGGAAAAAAAAGTAAGGAGAGTATTTGATACTTTTTCATTAGTTAATGATCCCGGGGACATGTGAGTCAAGCTCACATCCACTGTTCGATGTGGTGGGCCCCATGTGCAATAAACTCGATCTAACGGTCGATGCGATACGTACTCTCGCTTGCTCATATCTCTCATTACTAGTTGAGGACCGTGCAATATGCAGGCACCATCTCCAAATTTCTTTAATAATGACTAGAATAGTATACTAATAATGAAACATATTACGATTGATCTTACTTTCTCATATACATCACAAGGTTACCGTCTTGTACATATTATATCAAAGCACAATTCGTTAATGTCTCGTGTTTAAAAATCAAAAGATTGAGAGGCTTTTTTTCATATATTGAAAGGAAATAACTATTCTCATATTTTAGTATGACTTTAGCCGATTAGGCACATACCAACCGCGATTGCACGTTTGCTAATTGGCAATCGTGTGCGTGTCGGGTGTCCGGTCATGCCACATCTCGAGATTCTAAGGCCGTGGCCTAATTGTCTCTACTTTTCTCTCTTTATGTTGGAACCGTCACGATTGGCCAATCCAATCTCGAACATGTCGAACCATGGCAAAAGTTACGTCCGTCACAACTTGGTAATATGGAGATAAAACTACGCTCGAAAACAAATTAAAACAAAAAAGAAAATCTCAACTGCGTTATGCGCTGAAACTCGTCAAATTCAATTTAGATCCTAATCGTCAAGTTTAAGTAATTTGTAAACTCCTTTGTACGCCTAATTCTTGATCCATACTTTTTTGGGAGCCCACCAAAAAGGCCCACGTTCAGCTAGGCCTAAAGACAAATTTGGGAAAATGTAAAAGGGGAGAAGAGTGAAATGGCATATATACCCACACGAAAGGCTGGTAAAGGAAAGCTCAAAGTGTTGGGGCCCACGGTCCGTAGTGTCAATTACTATTTCGGGGAAAATTTTATTTTGGTACCCAAAGTAGGGCCTTTTTCTCAATTTGGTACTCAAAGTGGACATAGTCCCAAATTGGTACCCAAAGTGCCCATTCAGTCTCAATTTGGTACCCAAAGTGCCCATTCAGTCTCAATTTGGTACTCAAATGCTCATCGGCCGGTAAGAAATTCTTGTTAAGACAGCCTAGAACAGTATTTTTTTACTTTTTTATTTTTTTTCTTTTTTCCTTTTTCTGTTTTTTTTCTTTTCCTTTTCCTTTTCTTTTTTTTTTCCCTTCTTCCCTCCGCCGGCAACAGCCATGGCCGGCGGAGGGAAGAAGAAAAAACAAAGAAAAGGAAAAGAAAAAAAAAAAAGAAAAAGGAAAAAAAAAAAAAAAGTAAAAAATCTGTTCCGATTCTTGAACAATAAATTTCTTGCCGGCCGGTGAGCATTTGACCGGCCGGTGAACTCAGGTACCAAATTGAGACTGAATGGGCACTTTGGGTACCAAATTGAGATTGAATGGGCACTTTGGGTACCAATTTGGGACTATGTCCACTTTGGGTACTAAATTGAGAAAAAGGCCTCACTTTGGATACCAAAATGAAATTTTCCCACTATTTCGTCACGGAGGAGCGTAGGGAAGAAGAAAATATTCAATGATATCATAATAACATATCATCATCTTACGCGGCAAAGTATAAGTCCAGTCAGATTCGTTTAAAAAGTAACACGTGAGTCTGCGCTCATAGCTAAGTAAGAGGTGCGATTTTGGAGCGAAAGAAAAAGGGAGCAAACAACTTGAAGCTACAGCAATTCCAGAATAATTTCGAAGTTCCAAAGTATTGCGACCTTCTCTGATGATTTTACTTTCCCCTTCTCTCAAAATCTCAGTTTGGCGTACAATGATGAATTTATTAGGTTTTCGACATTAGAAGGGGGGCATCGAGTTTGTCGCCATGAGACTAGAGTAACACTAGATGTTTGCAAGGTGCAAATAACATCACGAATTTCTTTCTCTCTCTCTCCTTTTTTTATTTTATTTTATTGTCAAAGCATTACTTATGACAAATTGCTTACTATTTATAGTCAATTCGAGTCCGGTTGGATCGATTTTCGAGTGAGTTAGCTGGGATTTTTGACTGGGTGCCACCTCGAATTTCATCCTCGTAATCATGTCATGCGTAAGTGAAGGGTAAACGAGCAATCGATAAATCTTTTTTACTTCTTTTTTGGGTTCAGGCAAAGCATTTTGCAATCCATTGAAAAGATGAATGATTTTGGTGTACATCATCTATCAAGGCTCTGCCAAGACTAGGCATGACCTAACCATAAGGAATCAATTAATATATCTAAGGGTTTAGATTTTCGAGTGAATTTGGATCTCTCTATATTATATGTTAATAAGCTAAAATTTAGGCGATCTCCTATGAAGAAGGTAAGACTTCCACTACAATTTCCAAGAAAATGAGTATCATAGTGAAGGGATATCTTAGATCATCATAGTTATTATGTCAGGTATGCAGTCTTTCTTCAATTTAATTAAAGGGGCAGATCATTGTATATAGTATAGGCAGAATTCTATCGTTTCGTGCGACAAAAGCACAACTTTTCTTCGTAGTGGTAAATTTCAGTAAAGTACTAGTAAGTGTCAAAAGCTTTTTAATAAAAAAAAGACTGGGGACTTTTTATCTAGATAATCTGTTGATAACTTACCAATATTTTTATAAAATTATCAACTTCTCTTTATAGTTTCCAAATGGGTAAAGTATAATTCTAGTCCTCTAACATTCAATATTAATGCTATTTGGTCCTCTAATTTGCGTTTATCAATCAAGCCCTCTAACTTTCTGGATCTATACAATTTGGTCCTTTGATTATTATTCTGAACTCCTCTGACTTTCACGATTTTGTCATCCAAATCCTTCACTCAACCATTCTAATTAAATTCTCAATTTAATTGATGCCAGGATATTATTAATATGGTAGAAAATGACAAATGATACTAATTTGGCTCGAAATGAGTGCCAAATGAGCATAAAAGTAACTCGAATTGTTTACACATGAAATTATGGCTTTGATGGCTGTCAATTGTTGAAGAATTATCCCACATCGATTGACAACGGGTCCTAAATGCTCTTTATATTCATGTGGTCTCCCTCTACCTAGTAGCTTAAGCTTTTGGGTTGGACTTTCTAACATGGTATCAGATGCAATTCTATCCTTTTTGCGAATGTGCGTGGTAAAAATGTTGCTCGTAATTTGGAGCCAATACTATCCCTTTCGCGAACGTGGTAAAAATGTTGCTCGTAATCTGGCTTGCAGGTAAGTGGGGGTATTGAAAAATTATCCCACATCCATTGACAATGGGTCCTAAATGGTCTTTATATTCATGTGGTCTCTCTCCACATAATAGTTTAAGCTTTTTGATTGGACTTTCTAACATCAGTCACATTGTAGAAAAAAGGGACTAAATTCATGGTCACTGCCCAAAAAAGGGACTAAATTCACGGTCACCGCCCAAATTCGACCCCCTACTAACAAAATTTGAACTATATATCTCTGCATCCATAGTTTTCAATACGTTTTTCGCCATTTAGAAACTAGAGGCATCGCAGTTTTCTCCTTCTCAATACTAGATCAGTCACTAAGTGAATGTGCAACTTTATGATCACGATCCTTCTTTTAAAAATGACTATCGACGAAGTGATTCGAGCTAGTGATTCCTTCATTTCACGCCGAAATTGAACATATCTTGCGTTGATCCTTCTTTGGGCCCAAACTAACTAGACAGGAGCCAACGAACCAGTCTGCTCGGAAGGGCACGCCTTGGACTGATTTAAGAGCTCATGGATGGACGTAGGCGCACAAGTGGTGGCTGAGCGTGAAGACTGGAGTTCGTGGGCACTAGCACAACGAAATCACAGTGGTGTGGCTTCACCTTTTTCGATGAACAAATTTCACCAATCACACAACGCACGATTTTCTGTTCTCTCTGGACGTGTGTGGCTGCCCTCTCTAATGTGGCCTCTCCAATTTTCTTCCTCCCTTCAACGGGAGATAGAGAGGTCCTGTATATATAGGCGTTTGGAGATCTTTTACAGATAAGGACCAACATCGGATGCAACAAAATCAAAAACCCATCGTAGAGACTATCAATAATATCTAAGATCGTAATGGGATGATGACGCAAACTGAAGCCATTTGAATGGATATATGGGAGTGATAGAGAAATCATGAGATGGAGCTGGTGAGTGTGGATATCTCTGAAGTTGGATACGTGTCCATCAAATATTCCTTTTTAAACTCTTCCTTGTGGCTATTCACCTCCTTAAGCTTTTATTGAAAAATCTCCACTTGGTTATAAGCTCTATCCACTTTAATCCCAGCAATGAGAGTTCAAATATCACCGCTTCGAACCTCGACAATCCCAATTTTCCTTTAAAGATCGAACTCATCTATTTTCAAACCATACCCAGCAAATCTCATTTGGCGCTAATCGAAGATTATGTACTCGCTAGTCTGCAGTGTGTTGGTGCTATTGACGAGGGAAGATCCCTTGGGCACTAATTTAATGTAAATAATGTAGGAAGATCATGTGCATGTAATGCTTGACTTAAATGAAATGTGAATGCGAATTATGTTATTTTTGTTTAGGGGTCGGACCAACCCCTAATTTTCTCATGCGAAAAAAAAATTAAATATGATAGCCAAAATTTGGGTGTCAATAGCTCCTTTTAAGGCTCTTGGAGCTTGGCTCACATGAAACTAGCCAGACCATCACAGATAATATCATGGCATGACTCTGTTTCAACAAATAGGGGACAGTTTAGGCCCAAGCCAATCAGATGAGAGAGGAGAGTGTTTATAGGGGGTGAGAGTTAGGACAAGATGCGACTCCTAACAGATTTTTAGGATGGTAAAGGGACGGGAACGGACTGAATTGCCCTTCATATTGGGGGAATATTGGTAGGCTAAATGAGCCGATGCAGATGAGGACGCAAGTACTTTGTTTTTTGGACGGGAGTTTGTGATCTATTAACTCTTACACACGTAGGAGAGGCTTTCTCGAACAATTTATACGTAAAATCCATTTCCAAATCATTACCATCTTATATTATCGCTTGAGTACTTTCTTTGGAGGCTTGGTGTATGCAAAACAGACAGTAACCATATTTTCATCACTAAGTTCAGAGGAGCTTTGATTCATTGTTTCACGAGACGCTTCAGAGAGAGAGAGAGAGAGAGAGAGAGAGAGAGAGAGAGAGAGAGAGAGAGAGAGAGAGAGAAACTTTCATGTATGGTACAATCCCTTTGTGAAGGAATAAATATCTATTTAATCAACACTTTACAGATTAATCAACAAGGTGGCTTGTATTCTCTCCAACTATATGCATTTTACGTGCAAAATAAGATCCAGAGGAAGCAAATCTAGGCATTTTCACCCGCATTACTAGCAGCCTCTGATTTATGTCTTCCCGTCGCTCTTATGTAGCAGAACACCGCCACCAAGAACGTCGTGGCGAGGCCGCCGAGTATGACCCCTCCACCAGCCACAGACTTATCCCCTGATGAGTGATGCTGTTTTGCCAAATGGAGCTCTTGCTCAACCAATGAAGGCGGTGACAGATCAGAAGAGCTCGCGTTGCTCCAAGCAGGGGCTTGAGACGGGCTCAAATTCGGCCCTCTGAAGGCCATCTCCAGTCCCATTTGATGTCTCCCGAACTTCCGATTCATCATCTCTTGGGCCGTGGTTAACGTTGCGCCATGGACAGCTGGAGTTGAAGAAGAACCGGGAGAGTCTGATTTCAAATCTGCCGTTGCGAAAACCACAAAAGCATCAGCCAGAATGAAGAAGAGAAGGAGAGATCTTGCCATTACTCTTTCTGATGAGTGATGCTTTTTCTTTTTTGGCTGATGCTGTTGTAGTGGAGATTGATAGATTTGGCTAGAGTTTGGATCCTTATAAATAGTCCTCAGGCAGCGTTGCATTATAGAAGGAGATTGCCCAATTTTGTGGTATGATGGAACTTTCCTCCTCTTTGAGACACTACATGACCTGTTTAGTGATTATTTTAATTTTTGTTTTAATGGGGTTGTCTGTGGAATGGGAGAAATTGAGGGAGATACACGTGTAGGGTATAAATTAATTGGGGATACAACTAAGAATTCAAGCAGGGGGGGACAAGATCTCTATTATGTTTATTGGTAAAGTAGCATTACATTTAGGTTGGACAAGAGATTAAATTAAGAAAATGGAAGCCATTGATGATTCCATTCAAGCTTTTGTTTAACGTACATTTGAGATCAGAGAAGGTGATAGGAAGTTGCAAATTCACTTACCACTTGAATAGCACTTAATTTCGCAACCTTCACTTCGGCTCCGTTTGTTTCGCAAAAAAATGTAACATTTCTAAAAATTATTTTTCATGAAATCATTTTTCAGGAAAATGATAATATTTTCCGGTATTTGGCTGAAACCTAAAATTGAACTAGAAAATATTATCCGCCATTTGGTATGGAAAATTTGATTTGATTTCCCGCCGTGTACCCATTTTAATAATTTTTATTTTTAATTTTATTTTTAAAAAATCAATTTAAAAAAACAAAAACAAAAAATTATTAAAAAGAGTGCATGGAGGAGAACGTGCTTGGTCTGGGTGAAAAAGAGAGGAGGGAAAACGTTTTTCAGAGGAAATCATTTTCGTCACTTTTAAATGTGTTTCTTCTATTGACGGAAAATATTTTCCTTGACTTATTTATTTTCTTTGAACCAAATGCCAGAAAATCCAGAAAACTTTTTTCTGGAAATTATTTTCTATGAAACAAATGGAGCCTTCGTTTTGACGTCAAACTCTGTCCACTTTCTTCACCTCTTGTTCTTCAGATCTGCAAATTAGATCTCACTATGTCTGATTAATTATTTAAATAAATTCTATGTGTAAAGAGATAATTACACGAAAAAAGAGTTTTGTTTTAGTAATTGGTAACATTTCGAAGTTGAGGAGTTATCTTTCGAGTTTTTACATGTCTTTTGCAAATATAGATATCAACTGTCTTTTCTCTTTTCTCTCTTCTTTTTTTCCACTTTTTAGAAAAAATTGCTCTCACAATCCGCGTGTAGAGTAATATACATGCTTCTTTTTTTCATCTTTAATGAATATGTACGCACAATAGATAACATATGTTCTTTTAAATCATGCATGAACGAGATTTAGTCGACTTTTTATGAGATAAGCGAGGCAATAACATTTTTTAGGGCGAAGTTAGGGTGAGATATGGGCTAATGGCAAAGGGATCATATACCGATATCGTTAGACTTTGTTATTGTCCTTGCACTTTACTTTGATTTCATTAAATCCTAAACCTTTTGAAATTGTTACGTGACATCTCAAGTCTCATATCAGTTGTTAGAAATGACTCTCTAAAGTGTTTCATAAGTCAACAACAACCCTCATTTGAGGGTTGGGATTTCATGGAATGAGACTACTTGTCGTATAGATAGTATCAGAGCAAGCATCACAAGGCTAGAATAAAATGCGGCTCCTAATAGACTTTTATGATGTCGGAAGAGACATGAATGTGCCTGATCACACATAAATGGTACAAGCTGATGCTGGCGAGGATGAGGACGAGGATATCGGTTCTTTAAGTTGATGAGTTTATGATATCTTTATGTACCACATGAATTGGGACGGGTCCTAATGAACTATTCATAAGTTAGCATTCCTTTTGGAGGCTTGACATGTAAAACAAGTGGGTCGTCTCATGATTATTTTGACATTTTCCCATGGAATAAAGATAAACTTCTCATGATTTTGTTCATTTAGGACGTTTACTCTATGAAGAATTTCGAAAATAAAAATCCTGAATTTTGCCTCTATCTTCAAGAAAGGACATGCCAAACTTCGAAATGTGAAATCAATGTCTACCAAACAGTGTGGGGTGTCCATCTCAGTCAGTAGCATCGATGTTAACAACATAAAGGTCAGGTTGATCAATAATCAATCCCCTTTCTTCTCTCTTTCCCGAAAAGCTCCATGCTGGTCAGCTGGACAAATTCGGGCGGCGCCTGCCACGGGCCTCTTGAGTGGGCAATGGATTTGGAGCCTGCAATAGCGTTCCTTCTCCTTGTTATAGCTCAACCCGTACCTAATTAATCTTTGGCGGGACAAATAATTGCGCTTCTAAAGGTTGATTAGCGGAAGATATGATGTGGCTAGTTCTTGCTCAGAGTATGTGATATGCCATTATGAAGAGATTACCGTTCCCTAATCGTATCGATTGGTTTGGTGCATTGGTGGGCATAAGGAGGACAAAAATCATGTAGGCCTTGCAATTTTTGTGGGGGGCATAGGATGGTTAGGAGTCTGTCTTTTGTCCATAGGTGGTCCTGACCAAATCATTAACGTCCGTAGAAGAAAATAATTAGTGGCACCATGTGCATTGGGCCGTGTTTTGTTATCACCTAATTTAAAACTGATTATCTTTTATAGCATGCAATCTGGCTTTTACTTGGTCACATTTACCCTTACAGTTGGTGCGTGAAATTCTCCTTAGGGAAGATAAATACATTAGAAACAGAGAGGTGAATAATGCACAACGACAATTTGGAGGGACGATAACAAGATTAAAACCGATGTATACAATCATAGTCGATTAGTGTGTGTGTGTGTGTGTGTGTGAGATAGAGAGAGATGTTTGTGTCGTGGGGCGGGAGGGGGTGGGGGCATCAACAATGACACAGCATCGGCACGCTAGTGGCATCGGTGAAGGTTGATGTGATATGGATGCAGCAGAGATCCTGTCCATTTATATGTAACGGTTTATTTGGAATATTAGATTGCTGGGTTATCTGTACTACTTCTGAAGCTTCATATTCCATATATATCTTCATGAGAACCCAATTCAAATTTTGTCAAGCTAGGTTAAGACTATGATATGGTTCCTCTTTCCATCGAAGAAAGCATAGCTTTGTCCTCTCTCTTTTCTTACATCAATCTCTTCATAACTGAAACGTAAGTTTATCTTCTTGTCCATCTCAGTCGCCTCTTCCTACATTGTAAGATTTTCCGGGCACATTAGGCTGACCCTATGCTAATCAACACTCGGCTAAACTATGTATGATTTGTCTGCGGAACACATGTCATCCTGAAGAGTAGCTATAGGTGCCATCTTTTGTTCGAAATAACATTAGCAAAGAGCGACACCAGTGTCCACCCCATCATAAACTTTTCCAACGATTGTCGAACTAAGTGAATACATATCTCAGCATGTCCCATTTCCGATGGAACCAGCACAAGATACAAGGAACAAGCATATTCGAAACCAGGAATAATTTGTCCCTACATATATGTATTAACCCCTATATGATCTTCCACTCTAGGTCCAAATAGACTATGAAACCCATTATTATTTCTCTTATTTGTAATCAACCCCCATTATATTTTTCACACTGGAATCTGCGGCCCACCTTCCTGGTGAAGAGAGCCAGGAAAGCTAGAGAAACCGTGCAGGTTTTTTAATTCTCCAAAGCTTCTGCGACACCATTTTCGCATAGAATAAACCATTCTTACAAGCAAACAGAGAGGCAGGAGATGCCCTTTATGTGGGAAACAATGGAGGTTCTGTGGCAGCTTGAAGTGACCAGACCAACGCAAAAGATATGATTTGATTAATGAGTTGAACGTCAGTCGCTGTCTCCATCTCTCTACGAATAATGTTAGGAGCTGCCATCTGCTGCGGAGAATAATATACGATAGTAAGGTGAGTGATTATAAGGTTCGCTAAGTCATGTTTAACAATAATATAAAAAATGAAGGGTGTGCTGGAGATCCTGAAGGTGCCAGCTCATGGGCGGGGTGGTGGTCAACCTCCATGGTTGGCCGCTCGCACGTGCCCTGAATCCCCTGACAGAGACAGCTTCCAGCCAGCACGGCAAGGCCTTAATCCATATGGAGCAAAGAGTGCAGTGGATTTTTCCCATAAATATTAAACATACTAGAATTGATTAATAAATTTTGATATACGAAGTGATAAAAACTATAATTGGATGCTAAATTTGGCCTATTACTTGTGGCTCGAGGTATATACTCCATCGACTCGGAATGAACAACGTGAATTTCAAGGTTTTTGAGGACAATCGGAGTGTTGGCATAGGGCCGGATGCGAAACTGTGGGAGCAGAAGATGAAGACGGTAACTAGAAAATCTATTAGGTGTCCGGGACAAGGGGTCACCTGGCCGGGCACTTAGGCTAGGTGGCTGGCTAGGCCACTGGCCGAGTGCCCAAGCCACTTACTGGGCCACTCGACGAGTCGGCAATCGAATGGTCGGGCACCAGATGATAGAGGACGTAGAAAAAAGATTAGTATATATTTTTGGTCAGCATGATTAAATAGGAAACAATAAATTCAAGAGAGAAGGGTAATTTGGTCAGTTAATTAAGATAATAAGTTTCATAGTCTAAATGGCTGTGAATATAGTTCCACACTGCATAAAATAAGTTAGTTTTTTTTTTAAATTGTTTCAAAAGTATAAATACAGAAAGAAAGAAAGAAAGAAAGCACTCATTCAAGGGCAATACTTTTGCCATCTCTGATTCGAGAAAACTCTCTCCAATCCTTTATTAAATTGGTGAATTACAAATTATAAAATATACATATGTAAATTTAACCAAAATTAAGGAGGGGCGATGCCTATAATTGTAACTCGCCAATGAAACTCATGTTTGGAGAGAAGGAGGGAAGGAGAGAGAGACTATTGTTAATCTTATCCATTTGTGAGAGAAAGAAAGCGGTCAAAAGTCTTATTTGGGAGAAGTACAGTAGACGTGGCCTTTATAAATAAAATTTTTATCTGACTTGGCATATTTTTTTTTAAGATTCTAGCCCACTTGGAAGCCCAAAACAAAGTCGCACAATCCTGCGTGGCTTGCTCAAGCAAAACGATGCCTTACCAGTCTGGGAAAAACGACGTCACATGGGATGGATTCAGTCTTCGTCGTTCCGGGAACTCCTCATCGCTCACTCACCATCACTCGTTGTTGCTCGCTCGGTCGCCGCCGCCGTCGCTCGCCCAGTCATCGTGGTCGCTCGCCATCGTGAGCCGCTCGTGAAGCTCCTGCTCGTGAAACTCCAGACTTTGAGTATCACTGAAATATTACAGATCTGGGTTTCAGCTCCTCCTTTCCTCTGCCTTCAGCTCCTCTTCTAGATCTAGGAAGAACACAACACCTTATTCCTCATTTCTTAAGTGTGGCGCCGTGGTGTGGGTCCTGCGCTAGCGTCACCCCAGGTTTACCCCTCCGGCTGTCGGCCGTGCGGGAGGTTCCTGGGTTATCAAAAAAAAAAAAAAAACACCTTATTCCTCATTAACCCATCTCCTTTGCCCAGATTTGGTAATTAAAGGCTCGCTCGTTAATCGCATAATGGATTCATCCAAACTCAAATTAGTGCTTCCATGTGGAAGTTTCGTAACGACGCCAGGGATGGGTAGTTCGAGTTTGAGCTCGGAAGCATTCCTGTTTAGATGTTCCTGCAATTTAGAAATTAAAAAAAAACGATAATGTTTAGCTTCTTCTTCACTTTGTTAGAATGAATTTGAGCCGCTCGTGAAGCTCCCGCTCTCTATTTGCAAGATTCAGCTATTAATTTGGGAGCAACTCAAATTAGGGTTTCGATTCTCGGTAAAATGATGATTAGGTTTCAATTTGAGAATTTGGATCAATTTTGCAATTTAGGGTTCTTATTTTGGGACAAACCATCTACAAGACATCGTTTTTAGGGGTTACATGCTGACTGGGCCACCGGCGAGCCATGTATGACTGAGAAATTAATAAAATATGGCCATGTCAGAATTTCGGCGATCGAAATCAGAGTTGACACTTAAATGATCGTTTTTTTTTTAAATATGACACTTAAGTGATTTGAAAGAAACTTTTGGCACTAAACTGAGTGCCGTACACAATTTTTGGCACTGCTATTTTACTTCTTCCGCCTTCTTTTGTTGCATTTTTTTTTAGATCCTTTTTATTTTTCGATTTCTCATGTAATGGACAATCTTTTTTAAAATAAAAAAGATCTCTTTTGGAAAAAGCAAAAGGGTCCTATCCTTATTCTTTATTTACAAATAAGATTGGATTATTCATCTTGCCAAACCACCTATCTCTACACATTTTCCTCAATCAATTCTTGACGGGGAAAACTATGTAAAGTTGGTTTATAACTATTTGCTGTCGTCAAGTTAGTATCTAAAAGAATCTTACTTTCCAGATAAAAGGAGGCAGTACTTTGTGGGAGAATAGTAGTATGCGTGATGCGAGAGAGAGTGTCCGTGGAATTGAAATTCAAGTTGGTGGCATCAAAATCAAACCAAGATAAGAGTAACGCTGTCGATGATGCCCCGAGACAATCGAGCATGTTCTTTTTCCTTTGCCCTTGGACGTCGAAGTTATGGTCTCACCCGGCCCTAAATATCAGCATATCAAATTTGGGTTTATCTAGAATTGAGGAATGGTTGATTAACTGTTGACAACCTATGTGTCTCTTGAATTTCTCTTTATTGTTCTCTGGTTATTTGGAAGGAAAGAAACAATTTTGTGTTTTGAGCGCAAGTCTCAGACTCGAGGAAACTACTAGAAGCTGCTTCGACCTTGTATGATAGTATTGCTTGCTGGACAGCTAGATGTAAGAAAAGAACCGAGCTCAGATAGGCTTCGCATCGAGTTTGGAACCACCAAAACCGGGCGTCTTGAAATTAAACATTGATGGAGTTTACATGGAAGGAACTAAAGAAGGAGCCACAGCATGTGTGTGTCACGATAGCTCTGGTCTTCTCGTGGATGGATTTGTGCGAACTGCCATGGCATCGTCTGAAGCTCAAACCGAGGCCCTTGCTCTACTGGAAATCCTAAAATTCTTCTGATCACACTCAAGTGCTTGTTTTGAACTGAATTCGGATAAGTTTGGTATGATAAATGGCTTATCCAGTGAAGAAGATGCTTCTTGGGAAGTGAGTTTGCTCATCAAGGAAGCCCCAAAACAACTTAGCTTCTATTCGGAAAAACCAATCGATTGTAACCGAGAAGCAAATAAAGTGACAGACTGGGTTGCCAAGGCCCAACGTAAGAAAAGCCTTCTTTCTAACTAGAACTTATATCCCCCTCAAATCCTTTGGGCTAAATCAACATTTGTGTATGCTCATTCTTTATCTTAATGAAAGAGAACCATATTGCAGACCAAAAAAGCCAAAGAGCAACTTTAATTTTAACAGCATACTTCACCCTACTGAGAGTCTATTGGTTTAAGGAACAACACTATTGTGAATAACATCACCCCTTTCCTTCCATAAAAAGTACAGAGCTCCATTCCAAGCTAATTTCAGGATCACACTCCTGATTGATTTATCTTCTAAACTCCATAAAACCCACTTAAGCTCTACATTCGAAAGTCCAACAGCTCTGTTAATATTAAACAGATGCAGCATCTGGCTCCGAACTTTCTTACAGAAAAGGCTGTCAAAGAATAAATGCATTCTTGACATTGAGGAAGCATACCACACACAAGTTCTAAGTTCTATCAGTATTAGCCCACCTCTTCATCCTATCTCAAGTCTGCAACATCCCCACAGCTGCTGCAAACTTAAGCACATTTGGCCCAAACCAGACCAGCCTATGCCATTGAATTCAGGCACCCTCAGGCCTTACCAACTGCCAAGCATCTTTTACTATTGTTAGAAGCACAGTAGAGTTCAACATGCTTATCTTTGGGGTGATGACAAGTATATGAACTTTTACACTTTTCTTAGTCGAGTACTTAAAAACTTCTTTTTTTCAATCAAATATCTTGACTTTTCAATTTGTTCAATGTAAGACCTCTGTTAAAATTATAGAAGGAAAATGCCAAAATGAATGCTAACACCATTAAATAGCCAACAACGGTCCAAATTAGTGCCTTATATGGTCTCTTGAGATGATGCCGTGTCAACAAAAACTTATTGAATGGCTAAGACCATCCAAGTCAACACTCTCTCTCCAACCACATCACTTAACATTAAAATGGAGATGGCATAAATTCGGTTGAGTAAGCAAACTACTTTGGCAATTGTGTCTAACTTTTGCTGAGTAAGCGAGCCATGACAATAAAATCACATGAGATGGTAGTTTTTGAAAGGATACCCAAATTTGAAATGTTGAGGATAATATGATTTTGAAAGTGAATAATGTGGCTGGCGTTTGAACAATTCAGAATAATTAACGTAAAGAGCTCAAAGGAAAGCACAAATAAGCAATTGATAACAATTGAATCCTATAGTTTACTCCGGCGAAAATCCCGCAAGATCAAAATATGGTTATAGAGCTTTTTCCAATCTGTGAAGAAAAAACGACGAAACAATTGAGAGAGGTCGCGACACAATCAAAAAGAGAGAGAGAGACTTTTCTATCGTTGCATCTTTTTTCTCGAGATTCATTTTATTTTTCGATTTCTCATATAACAGAAAATGTTTTTAAATTAGAAAAGATCTCTTTGGGAAAAGATTGGATTATTCATCTTACCAATCCACCTATCTTTGCTCTTTTCCTCAATGGCGGGGAAAACTATGTAAAAGTTGGTTTATGGCTATTTGTTCTCGTCATGTTAGTATCTAAAAGACTCTGTTCCTCTACAGATTAAAGGAGATAGTCACTTTGTGAGAGAATAGCAGTGTGCATGATGCAAGAGAGAGCGTCCGATCGAATTGAAAATCCAAGTTGGTGGCATCATCATAATCAAATTAAGGTTAAGAAGTAACGTTGTTGATGACGCCCCGGAAATCGACAAATCAGTGAAGTCATACCGGTTGTTATTAGCGACAATGACACAAATGGTTTTTAAACTTTGATCTAATGTGTAATGTCGTCTCTGGACATTTAATTTATTTAATATAGTCCATGAACTTTCTTCCAATTTGCAATATCGCCCATGAAATTTTGATTTATTCAATGTGATCCCTGAACTTTTGGTGAATGTTCAATTTAATCCCTAAACTATATGAAAATATTCAATGTTGTCCTTCCATTAATTCAAGTTATCAAAAAACATATAGTCAACTGTCCAAGGACTAGATTGAACATTTACCAAAATTTTAGGGACAACATTGAACAAATTAAAAGTTTATGAATGATATTACACGTAGAATCAAAGTTCATGGATTATTTATGTTATTTTTCCTTACGAAGGCTCAAAAAGATAATCGGGGATTTAACAATCCTAGAAAGCCCAAAAACCAAAGTAAGTAGGCCAGACATGTTTGGGCCGGAAAGAAGAGTTAATCTTGGAAACAATCTTTACATTCCAGGTTTTCATGGTGGCTGGCGGAGGCCTCTCTTTCCATCATCATCCATGGACCATTCGTTCGATCTCATCTCGCCGTCTCGCAAGCCAGAGCAATCGGACCCGACCATGGCGCAAAAGAACGCAACCCGCATCTGACCCACCACCGCAAAAGCCCCCCGTTATCATCTTCTTCCCCTCACGGTCCGACCACTAACACCAGAGCAAAAGGGTCACCGCCTCCACTACCATATTTCCCGGCGACTGCTGCTCGCTCCGGTCACGTCTCGAGCTGCAAAACAAGGAAGACGAAAGGGATGTCGACCCTGCAGATGTCTCTCCTCGTCCCAGCCCCTCCACGAACCCTCTCCTTCTCAAGAGCCCTGGGTTCCCCGAATGCCCAGCTCTTCCTCCTCCGCACCGGGCTCTCCCACCTCTCCCTCCGGCAGACCCCAAGAACGATGACGCCGATCCGGATGGGGGGAGGGCCGAGGACCTTCCCGGGCGGCGTCTCCAAGTGGCAGTGGAAGCGCATGCAGAAGAAGAAGGCCAAGCAGCTCCTCAAGGCCCGCCTCTGCCGCGAGCGCCACATTTACGAGATGCGCAAGCGGGCCGAGCTCAAGGCCGCCGTCTCCGAGCTCGAGAGGCCGTGGGAGGCCGTCGAGAAGGCCACGCGGCTGTTCTCCGTCAGCGCCGACGACCAGCTGAAGGTGCTCGCCGACCGGTTCCAGCGGCCCGGAGGGTTTGACATGTGGACCGATAGGGACGGGCCACAGGTGTTCGGCAGGGCGGAGGCGGAGCTTCCTTCCGCCAGGTTTTTTCCCAAAGGGGTTGTGCACAGCGTGATGCCTTATGGGAGAATCGGTGGTGGCGAGGACGACGAATTGGATGGCAGTTCGAGGAATAGCGGTGGCGAGGCGATAGCTCAACGGAATGGCGGTTACAGGGGGAGGAAATTTCGCCGGGTACGCCAGAGGGGAGTGATTGGGAAAGAGGGGTATTCGGGTTCTGAGTCGGTTGATTCGGATGGGAAGAATATGAGTTTTCAAGGCTCTGTGGAACGGAGTGGCGTGGTGGCAGTGAAGAACGAGAAGGAAGTCGGTGTCGGTCTGAGGAAGGTAGGTGATAGGAGGAGGGACCACGGTGGGTCGAATGCGGAGAATTATAGGAGAATTGGGACTGATCAGAAGAAGAGAGGGGAGAGTTACTCCGGTCGAGCTCGTGGTAGCAGGATTGGCGAAATAATTGAGGGTTTGAAGAAGCCAAGGGATTCGGTTTCAGATGTTTATGATGTGAGTTTGCAGCATGATGGAAGTTACGGGCTGTAACTATCCATAGGTCATTTGGTTCAAATTTTGGGGCTTAGGAGATTGAAATTGGTGAGGCATGTAAAACTTCTGTCGCGTAATGAGACTTGCATAATTGGCAACGGAGTTGACGATGGTCGAGCCACCCTGTGATGGAAGAAACGTGTCTAGAAGACGGTCAGGTAGAAATCACTCATTGCTTTGAGATGTACAAATATATTAGGCTTATAGTTGTTAGTTATCTCTTGTGGTACATTGGCCTTCTCATTTGTATATTGGATGCAATAGTGGAATTGTCATAGGTTCAAAATCCATGAGACCAGGAAATATCATGCACATCTGCACAGACATTACATGTCTGAACCAGCTTCATGACACAGAATATGCTTTATCATGAGCTATGCAGACTGAAGATGACTTGTTTAAGCTACCTGCTGTGATTTTCACTTTCAAATTGGTCTGTTATTAGCTTTACTCATGGACTGTTGTGGGGAATTGCAAGTGAGAACGTCCTTGATAGGCTTACATATTCTGTTGGTACATGTGTTAGTTCCTACTTTCTCTCTTGCTCGTTTAAGGACAATATTGAGAGGAAAAAGGTTTCAGTTCTTCTTTCGTCGCTTGGACATAAGAACAGATGTTGATAGATTCTTAGTCTATCCCCCATTTAGGTGCAACTAAGCAAGATACCTACAAGGATTGGGATATGCTAGTATGGGACTTGGGAGGGAATGTAAGCATAGCCTCATCAAATTTTAGCTTTTCTGGCATAATCAACTGAGTGCGTCTCGTTTTGTCTTGCGACAGCCAAATTTACTTTTTGATTGCTCTGGAAATTTGAATGATAAATTAATACAGTATATTACTTTGGCACAAGTTGTCCTCGGCTTTTACCCATATGACATATCCTTCCTGCAACTTTGGTGTGTGAAGCCATGAAGCCTTTTTGCCATCTGATTCACTTGCATGCTGGCTAAATTCAGATGACATTTTTCTCATGTTTTAAGCTGTGCTAGGACTAGATGGAACTATCCATTGCTTACAATTCGACTTTCTGGTAATACGCTTTGCTGGAGATATCAATGAGCTGTGGAACTTCTCTCACGTGAACGTATTATAGTGAATCACTAATCTGCAACTTTTACCTGTATTTCTTCTCACGGAAGCATCAGGCATTGATACAAGTTAACTTCAGATTTCGTGACTCGCCTTTGCGAATTCATTTCTCTTATTGTATTGTTAGTCTTTGCTCTTACTCTGCAATGCATGCTCCAAGGATGCAACCTCCACTTTTTTATCCGTTGCTTGAATTACTTATTTTCTTCTGAACTTTAAGATTCCTGCTTAGTCCATCTCTTTGGGCTTCTCATGTTTGTTGTCTTCAGTTGTGTGGCTGGGACGTGGGTTTCATGTTGTTGCTACCTACATAGAGAGATGATGCTCAAACATATTCTGAACATGTTGATCTGCCAGTAACAGAGGATCATCATTAACCCTCCACGTCTGCTTTAATGATGAAGAAGCACCATTGACAACAAGAACTATTTACTTAAAGTTTAGATCGAGAGAAGAAACTTGTTCTCTATCTCCTTTAATTTCCCGAGCCGCCTTCATGCTGTTTCGACATCGCAAGTAGTCGATGTTTTATACATTTTGGGGTACCCTGAAACTACATAGGTGGCCACGTTGTGTTATCGTTTGGTTCTTTTTGTAGTCTAAACTCTTGAAACGTAAGTGTGGCCGACACTTTTCAGATCCTTGGCTCATTAATTCCTCATTGGTGATTACTTCTCATCTCGGTTACCATTACTTGTACATCCATTCGCATGGGAGCTGATTAGCATGTTGATGTTCTGGACCTGACCTGAATATAGATACTGAGTAGTGTGCACTGTTATTACCTGCTTCAGTCTTCACAGTTTAGAGTTTGAACAGTTGAAGAAGATTTACATCAAGGTAAAGCTCACAATTTTGTGTTGCCGTGACCCATCATGAGTCGCTTTGATCAATTCCATGGTAGCACTAATCGGTCCTCAGTCGCCCTACTTTTTTTTCTTTTGGTCCGTCCTACTTTAATTCTCTTGTTTTTTTTTTTCAGATTTTTACTCTATCTCTTTGTGAGCGCAAAAGTAAACGTCCCTACCTCGCCCAATTCCCTTACCATTGGACAGCCCCTACTTGGTCAGTCATGTCAAGGGGAATTTTGAGAAACCACTTTAGGGGTATTTTGGGATATTCATTAAAAATTTAGAGTGTTAATAAACATTTAAGAAATAAGGACACTAGAAGCAATAAATTTTATCGTGAAAGTGTAATCGAGTCCCATAATTTTCAAATAGCACGATTAGGTTTTAAAAATTATCAAGTCGGTGTAATCAATTTTTTCCACTCAGGTGTCGATTTCGTTTAATTTGGTTGTGACATATTTTATTATTTTCTTAAGACATGAGGCGTTCACCAACGTCACATTAGAAAAAGAAAGCTTGAAAGTTTAGCAAGGAAGATAAAAAAATTTAAAAAGGGAGAAAGAAAAATGGAAAAAAGGACAAAATTAAAAGAATTAATGCCCCCTCCCAGATCTGATTTTCTCAGCTTCAGAGAACACAAAGCATCTTTCTAATTAGTCAAAATGACAAAAAAAAAACTTCAACCAGGGAAAATTAGGAGAAATTAAGACTTAGTTTGTTTCACGAAAAATGAGACATTTTTAGACAATATTTTTTAGAAAGTCATTTTTTAGAAAAATAAAAATATTTTTCGGTGTTTGGCTAAAACCTGAAAATAAATAGAAAAATATTTTCTGTCGTTTGGTACAAAAAATCTAATTTGATTTCCTAGAGCAAATTACCAAAAAATTAGAATTTTTAATTATTTTTTTTTTATTTTTTCATTCTTCCTCAATCATTCGCCGGCCACAAGTGAGGGACGAGCCTGCCCAAGGCCGGCAAGGCTCCACCTTGCAAGATCCTGCAATTGAAGCTACATTATTCGACCGGGAAAACTATGACTTAATCACATTTATTAAACCTACGCACATTTTGTCCAAAATCAGCTCTAGGAAAATAAAAAGGTCAGAATAACACACACGAGGTCAAAACTATATCATAACAACCCAAGAGTCCAAATCGATTATATAAAGAAGTCAACAATGGAGATGAACGCCAAACCAAACTAACCTCAACGTTAATGATACAGACATGAGTGAACGAAGGTAAACCCTAGGATCGTGGAAAAGAGAGAGGATTGAAGAGCAAGGGAGAGGCAAGAATTGTGTTTTCCGAAGAGTAACACGGGGAACAGATTGGTGAAGCAAATGGATTTCACGGGGGGCAAAGGCGGCAGGGAGAGAGAGTGTGTGGCGCTGTCAGAGCATCTGTAGCCGCAAGCCATTTCTTAGGTAGTGGCGCTGCAGCCATCGTGGTGGCAGAGAGGAGGAGAGTCGGAGAGGTGAAGGAGAAATTCTGGAGCCGAGGATAGATAAGGAGTGCATAGGCGAAAAAAGGAAGGTGAAGGAGTGCACAGAGGAGAACGTGTTGGGTCTAGCTGAAAAAAAAAAGAGGAAGGAAAAGAGGAAATTATTTTCCCCACTTTTTGAATATGTTTTTTCCATGGACCGAAAATATTTTCATTGACTAGTTTATTTTCTGCGAACCAAATGCTAGAAAATCTAAAAAACTTCTTCCTAGAATGTGTTTTCTGTGAAACCAACAGAACACAAAATTATACAAGATTGGATTCGATCGAGCTTCAGAGGCTTTCCCATTCCCAAACTTGGACCTCAGCAGAGACGCTTCTCTACTACTGCAGATCACATATGTCACATTACTCGCTTTGCTCATTGGACCGCCACCTCCGCCGTCACCATTGTCCTTTGTTCCCTTCTTCCTCCTCCTTTCTTCATCCTCTCCCCCTTGTTCTCCTCCCTTTCCTCCCTCGCCGCCATCAAACACCACCGATCCTTCGTCTACCGAGATCATGAGCCCACACCTCCTCGCCATCTAGTGGCTACATTCTCCAGGCCGATCCCCCAAGCACCTCTTTACCTTCAGCTGCCCCAACTTCACTAGGCTTGTGCCCCCCTTGAGCCCCATTGAGTTGGAGGCACATCATCAAGCACACAGCTCAGGAACCTGCAATTGAAGCTACATTATTCGACCGGAAAACCGCGACATGAATCACATTTATCAAACCTACGCACATTTTGTCCAAAATTGACACGGCCAACGAAAAAAGGTGAGGAAAACGCACCACGAGATCAAAACTATATCATAACAACCCAAGACTCCAGATCGGCGAGACAAAGAAGTCAACAATGGAGCCGAACGACAAACCAAACTGACCTGGACGTTGATGGTACAGATCTGAGCAAACGGAGGTAAACCCTAGGATCGTGGAAAAGAGAGAGGATCAAAGAGCAAGGGAAGGGAAAGAATTGTGCTTTCCAAAGAGTAATACAGGGAAGAGATTGGTGAGGCAATGGATTTCATGGCGGGCGGAGGTGGTAGGGAGAGAGAGAGAGAGAGCGTGGCACTGTCAAAGCATCCGTAGCCACAAACTGTTTCTCAGGCAATGGCGACACAGCCGTCGTAGGTGGTGGCGAAGAGGAGGAGGAAATTTGGAGTCGGAGAGGCGGAGGGAAATCCTAGAGCCGGAGAGAGAGAAGGAGTGCACACGCGAAAAAAGGAAGGCGAAGGAGTGCATGGAGGAGAATGTGCTGGGTCTAGGTGAAAAAAAGAGGAAGGAAAAGAATAAATCATTTTCCCCACATTTGAATGTGTTTTTCCATAGACCGAAAATATTTTCCTTGACTAATATATTTTATGTGAACCAAATGTCGGAAAATCCGAAAAACTTTTTCCTAAAGTGTGTTTTCCGAGAAACAACCAGAGCCCGAAATGAAGCAAGATTGGATCGAATCAAGCTTGAGAAGCATTCCTATTTTCAAACTTGGACCTCGGCAAAGGCACTTTTATACTACTGCAAATCACATATATCGTATTACTCCCTTTACTCGTTGGATCGCCACCTCCGCCGCCACCGTCGTCCCTTGTTCTCCTCTTCCTCCTCCTTTCTTCATCCTCTCCCCCTAGTTCTCCAAACTCGCTCCTCCTCCCTCGCACCCATCAAACACCGCCAATCCTTCATCTACTGAGATCATGAGCCCACACCTCGCCATCTAGTGGCTACATTCTTCAGGCCGATCCCCCAGCACCTCTTCACCTTCAGCTGCCCCAACTTCACTAGGCTCGTGCCCCCCTCGAGCCCCATTGGGCGCATCATCGAACGCAGCAGTCGTATGTTCGTTCGTTTCTTAGTTAAAGCATATAAGACAAATCGATCACACACATCGCATAATCAAATATCAATCACAAGTTATTATACGGACACTTCACTTTTAATCAACTCCATTATGCAATCAACAAAGAAAAGATTCAGGAACAACGCGAGCGATTCCTAGCTAACACTAGAAAGGGATGAGAAAGAAAGAATAATTGTCCAAAAAGTCCTAAATTTATTTTTCGGTAGCTAATTTAGTTTTAAACATTTCAATTGTGCTAATTTAGCCCTAAACTTTTTGACGATTTACCAATTTAGTTATAAACCTTTATTTGTGTCAATTTAGTTCTAAATATTTTGAAAATTTGTCAATTTAGTCATAAACCTATTATTTCAATATTTAGCCGGAAGGACTACATTGACAAATTATCAAAAAATTTAGGATGAAATTGGTAAATCATCAAAAGTTTGAGGACTAAATTAACATAATAGAAAGGTTTAGGACTACATTGGCAAATCGTCAAAAGGTTTAGAACTAAATAGGCACAATTAAAATGTTTTGGACTGAATTAGCCTCCGTATCATAGGCTTAGAACTTTCTGGACAATTTTCCTTGAGAAAGAGATACAAACGATCTACTCTGCAAACCCCAGAAGTTTTTGCGCTTTCAAATACAAAATGATTTCAAAATTGATCATGGACGGAAATTGACACACGTCATCCATTTTACTGAACAATAGCTTGCAATCACACTGCAATATTTTTGTATCGACACAAAATGAGAAAAATAATCAATAGGGAAAAAGCCACCAAAAACCCTAAACTATGCTCATTGTGATATATTTACGCTAAACTTTTTTCTGTAACACTAAAAATCCTAAATTTATACTTGTGTAACACATTTACCCTCCGTCAAAGTTCTATCAATAAAAATCATTAAAAATTTGCCCACATTGACACCAAAAAGCAAATGGTGTTGACATGGTGTAAAAACAACATTGTTTTGATTGAAAAATTATATAACGGAACCTTTACAAAGGACAAATGTGTCACATAGGTACAAGTTCGGGTTTTTTACGTCACAAGAAAAAATTTAGGGTAATATATCACAATAAGTATAGTTTGGGGTTTTTTGATGTCGCAAAAAAAATATTCAACATAAATGTTTCATAGTGGATATAGTTTAGGATTTTTGCGACTTTTTTACTAATCAATACGAGTGTAACAATTCGGCATCCTTCTCTTTCTTCTTTAACTAACCCCTTTCTTTAGCTATTTTCACGAACCGTTCTCTATATCTACGCCTATCTCCATTTTGGCCTTAAAACATACTTACATCCACATTTCTCACATGTAGGCGTGTAATGTGCACCAGTATTAATTGAATGGAATTTTTTTTATCATATGTAAAAGATAATTCACGTGCTTAATTTATTGACTTTCATTGTTATACTAATGAATGATTACTTTAATGTATTTTTCTCCGGCATTTTTCGCACCATCTTCCATATTCTATAAAAATATGAACTGATAGAGCTTTAATGTGAAAACCATAAAAACAAATGGATTGATAGAGCTTTAATGGAAAAGGTGGCGTCTTATAAATTATAAGCTTAGACCCTTTTTTTATAGACCGTGTTACGCACCACTTCTTAAGAGGTTCTGCCTTTTGGAATCATGACATTCTAAACGAACCTTTAAGATAACGACACATTTTAGTGGGTCTTTTAAGTCAATGATAAGAGTACAAAAGGTGCATGAAGGTATCTTTGGCTTTAAGATTTAGACAATTCGATGAATTCGTGCATCATATAAAAGGGATGCAAACAAAATTAGATGCGAAATTATTGTGGAATCTTGTATTTACTCCTATAGGGATCATCAAATCAATAGCAATAAGTCCGTTTAAAGAGGCTCATATACGGAACGTCTCAAAATGAAACGGTAGATTCAATTATGTGTTCCCAAGCGTGCAATGGGTAGAGAATTCGTCTATAGAGGATTAAAAGGGGCAGAGCAAACAAAAACGAACTTGAAGAAAACTTCCACCTCTAACCCTAGGCACTGCTTATTAGGGGTGAGTGAGCATGGTCTGGGTTGAGCCGGTCCCGCACCTGACGTAGGGACCAACCTGCATAGCGTTGGTCTCAATTTTTTGGGACCGAGGACTGGACTTAACCTGTGGGTCTGGTCTGGTTTCAAGGTCAACCTGGGACCAACCAATTTTTTTTAAAAAATTTTGTATTTCTTGAAAGGATAAACGTACTCTTTGCAATTATGTATCATATTGTCAACTAAATGGTGAAAACCAGTACAAATCAAACAGAAATCTAAGAGAAGGCAACAACTAAAATCTCCACTTACCAAAAACAACAAACCAAGAAGACGAACATGAATTAAAATAAAATAAATAATAAGAAGTTCAAAATATGTCACATAAAACATGAATTATGGAATATCTTGTTCATTCATTAAAGATTGCTTTAGATTCTGAACACCTGAAAACAAAAAAAACAACAAACATATTTAATACTTAAAAATAGTTTTAAATGGAAATTACAATTAGTACAATTGATAGAACATCTCACCACTTATATTCATTCAAATTCACCGTGTAAACTCTATGTATCGATGTCAATCTCCTCAATAAGACAATCAATATCTAAAAAAAGAATTTTTTTATACAAAGGAATTAACAAGTAAAAAAATGTGCATGACTTAGACATACCCAATTCAAACTTTTAGGCTTTTCCTCAATGCACTCTTTAACATTAGTAGACTTACCCAATCCAAACCAGCGAGTTGTCCTCACTCTTTCAAGTGAAACTAATGTGGTGTAGACATTGCCATAGCCAAATTAACAACTCGTAGTTGCCTCATTGTCTACATCTCTCAAATTCACCAAACTCAAAAGAGAAAACCACTAAAACCTATAAGTCTAACGTATCTGAAACATAGAGAGACATCTCTCGCCACCAATTACAACCAAGCGAAACACTCCATTCCAACAAAACTAAGCCCGTCATCCACAACGCCTCATAATAGATAAATCGGCAATATAAAACAAAACATATATAACAGCGAAAAGAATCGGGGACATACCTATAGTAGCGAAGATACAACCAATTCAATCATCAGAGGAAGAAGCATGAGAGGGAGGGGAGGAGAATCAATCACTAAGTTCAAATGAGTAGAAAGAAAATGAAGAGACTACCAAAGAATAAATGGAAATGGAACGACAATATGAGATTGAGGGAGAGAGCGAGAATGAGGCTCTAAGAGAGGTAAAAGGCAAATGAAGAAAATGCCCTAGACCAATCGAAAAGCCATGCCCTTTTTTGAAACCAACATAGCTATTTTAGCTTCTTATTTAAAATAAGATCCACTTTAGGCCCTTATTTGAGAAAATAATGACACTTTAAACCCTTATTTGAAACAATGTCCATTTCAGATCCTTATTTGACAAAATGAGAGCATTTAAGATAAGGTACTTGTTTGGAATTTTCCCCTAATCAAGAGAACTTCAATTAGTTGCCTTGTCCAATGAGCAATTTCTCCTTGTGCCAAGACAAAACGGTAAAATTTGCAATCAATATTCGATTACTAGTTTCAATGGCCAGATTGCAAAGCATTCACTTTTGCCATAAAGGCAGAAACAGAAAAAAGCTTTGCCATTTCTCAAATTAAAATAAAAAATTGAACTTAAATCAACTATACAGATGCAAAAAATCCAAGTGATTCTCACCCTCCTGATTACTTTAATGTATTTTTCTCCAGCATTTTTCTCACCATTTTCCATATTTTATAAAAATATGAATTGATAGAGCTTTAATGGAAAAAAAATATGAATTCATTGGGTGACGTCATAAGTTATAAGTTTAGACCCTTTTTTTGGAATCATGACATTCTAAACGAACCTTCAAGCTGAAGACACATTTTAGTGGGTGTTTTTAAGTCAATGATGAGAGTACAAAAGGTCCATGAAGGTATCTTCGGCTTTAAGATTTAGACAATTCGATGAATCATGCGACATATAAAAGGGATGCAAACAAAATCAGACGTGGAATTATCGTGAAATCTCATGTCCACATCGAGTTCTAATTAATTTCCGACTTTGTTAAAAAAAAAAAAGCATAGCTAATAATTGAACATGTTTTTTTCCGACCGTTGGTAGACTCCCCCTCCCCTCCAACGTTCCAAATCGAAGGGACTTGTCAATTAGTGCCTTGTCCTAAGACAAAACGTTAGAATTTGCAATCAATGGTCGATTAATAGTTTCAAGGGCCAGATTGCAAAGCATTCACTTTTGCCATAAAGGCAGAAAAAATAATAATAAAAGCATTTGCCATTAATTTAAAAATAAAAAAATTGAACTTAAGAGATGCCCTACATGAAAGTGATTCTCGCTCTCCTGTCCATTAAAACAAGATAAATAGGAATAAATGATGACATAACGTGGGAAAATGCAAAATAATAGTCCCACCAAAAGATTATGCTATCAACTGCACCCAATGTGCCACGCTCGGCACGCCTTGGTTCACCGCGAACGCCATGTAGTAACTGGGCGGCGCCACCATGGTGCTCGGCGGCGCCGTGCACCCGATCCTGTACCGGCCATTACCGTCGGGGACGGCTCCCGTCACGGCCAGCTTGACCAGCCTCTGACCCTGGGAGAACGAGTGCGTTGCGAAGGGCGCGCTGTTCAAGTTCACCTCCACGATCCCCACCACCGGCAATGTGACGGACACGTACACATCGAAGGCCTCCCCGTACCGGACGGTGGCCGGAATTTCGTCCAGTGCCGGCCGAAGGTTCGCCCGGTCCGGCGACAAGTACTCTGGGGAGAACGCCTCGAGCCGCAGCTCTGTTGGGAATTCGGCGTTGAATTTGTAGAAATAGTGTGGGTTGCTCCCGGCGATCAAGATCCGCCCGTCCGGCAACAGGTTGGCGGTGGAGTGGTACAATCTGGGGATGGTGCTTGGGTTCAGCGTCATGAACCGTAGCCCGGCGGGCTGGTCGGGCCTGTAGAGGACCGGGAAGAGGCACGGGTCGGAGGCCAGCTCGAACCCCTGCGTACCGGCCTGAGCTCCATTGATTATCAGGGCCTCGCCGGTGGGGAGCATTACCATGTCGCCCATTATCCGGCCGAACGGCATGTCCTCCATTTCCCAGGAGGGCTCGGCCGCTGTCGCCACGATCCGGCCGCAGCTGCCGCGGGCAGGCGAGTCCGTGTTCCGCTCAATGAATGCGCCATACGGGGCCCCGCCGCAGACCACGATAACGGCAGTGTCGTAGGCGCCATCGAGGGCGAGCATCATGGACGAGCCAGCTGAGGGATAGTTGCGCGGGCCACCCTCCAGGGGCGGGTACTGCCGGACCACCCGAGCGAGCTTGTGGTCAAACGAGACCGCTCTGTCGTTCGCGAAGACAAAGAGGTGGCCGTCGGGCAGCAAGTGGACGTACGGGTACAGATTGTCCATCTGCTTGTCCCCGGCATCGGCGAGGAACGGGAAGAACACGGCTCCGCCCTCTCGCGGCGGGTAATACTCGACGGTGTTCGCTGCGCGGCCGCCGACGACGATCACCGACCCGTCAGGGAGGATCTGGTTCGTGCCGTACCACCGGCCGTTGGATAGCTCCACGCGGTCGAGCTCCACCCAGTCGCAGTCGCCGGTGGGGTCGCAGGGGGCGAACCGGCGGATCTTGCGGACGCCGTCGAGGTCGCCGCCCGTCTGGAGGAGGGAGCCGTCGGGGAGGAACTGGCCGGAGGAGCACCAGGTGTCGGTGAGGATGGTGAGGGGGCGGATCCGGTTGGTGGCGAGGTCGAGCACCGCGGAGTGGGCGTAGCAGTCCCGCTTGAGAGCGGCGGCGCCTCCGCGGGGGTCGCGCCGGCAGCGGCCGCGGGGGAGGCGGAGTCGGGTGGGGCCGATGTTGGTGCGGTCGAGGAGGACGACGGTGTTGAAGCGGGTGACGGCGGTGTGCATGGAGGCGATGCCGGCGTCCGCCACCAGGAGCTCCCACGAGCCCGGGAGGCCGGCGCGCGCGACGGGGGCGAAGCCGTCGAGGGCGGCGGCCGCGAAGAGGAGGAGGAGGAGGAACCGCCGGTGCTGCGAAGGTGAAGCGAGAGGCTCCATTACAGTGAGAGAGAGAGAGAGAGAGAGAGAGATGGAGGAGACGGGAGCGATGGGACGGGGCAATTGGCGAGAAAGGGTCGAAGAAAGGAGGAAGGGAAAGGGGGCGAATCTGTGGGGCCCGCGGTGTATTCAGTGAGTTTTGAATATTATAATCATTAATACGTGGTATAGAAGAAAGCATTGATTTAAAAAAACCGGGAGAAGGTTCTGTGACGTGACGTGACGTATGTCTCTCTCTCTGTAGAGAGTCTCTGATAGTAAATGGACAAAACGAAGGTTGTTTTGTGCGACGTACGCACGTGAAGGTGACACGTAAGCACGGGGTTGCCTACGTGTCGGGGCTCTCTTCCAAGCCGTCCGGAAAGAGACGTTCCTGGGTGCGTCGGGGGCCAGCGTGTGGTGAGTGCCTTCTTACTATTAAATCGCGTGGATCTCGTACGGGATCGGTTGAGATGTCAAAAGCCGAGGAATGAAATTATGTACATCTGGACAACCCAAGATGAGATTACTCAGTCCGAGAAGCTAATTATTTCTAGGGAAAATGACACGGACAGTCAATGAATTTTGATCTAATATGTAATTTAATCCCTGAATTTTTAATTTATTTAATGTAGCCCCTGAACTTTAATCCAATGTGCAATGTAGTCACTGAACTTTTAATTTGTTCAATGTCATCATTGAATTTTTAATTTGTTCAATGTCATCATTGAATTTTTGGTACATATTCAATTCAATCCCTGGATTATATGAAAATGTTCAACTTAATCCTTTTATTAATTCAAGTTCAGGGATTACATTGAACATTATCATATAATTTAGGGACTAAATTGAACATGTACCAAAAATTTAATGACCAAATTGAACAAATTAAAAGTTTAGGGACCACATTGAACATTAGACTAAAGTTCAGGGACTATATTGATCAAATTAAAAGTTCATGGACCAAATTGCATATTTGACCAAAGTTCAGGCATTGTTTGTGTCATTATCCCTTATTTCTACCCTGGCTTGGGGTAAAATTTTTTTTTTTTTTCTGAAGACATGAGTCGAGTTCAAATAATTCGAATACATAACAAAGCCAAACTCGAGTTTTGGTTTTCGGGGTGTACGCACATGGAGATGGCATAAGCCGGGGGTTGCCAATGTGTCATGTACTTCTTATCAACCGATAAATGGGGTGGTAGACGTCGGCGAGAAAGAGAAAAATGAAATCGGGTGAATCACAATCGTTAATTTTGTAGTTTCTACGAGATTAAATATTCGCATGCTAGAAAGTATCCCGTGTTATAAATGTGCATGTTCTCTTCAAAGGAAAGTGACCATTTTGCACAAAATTATCAAAATCTAAGGCTATTATAACATTTCAAGGTTTTTGAGGCGTATCTATAAATATATTCAAAACAAACAATCGAATTTAGCAATATTTTCAGACCGAAAAAAAATTTAACAAAAGAAGCATGTTACATGGTGAACTTGCACTGGTTAAAAAATTGGGAACCGGGTATAAACTACTAGCTGAAATTAGAGATGACAAATTCTTGTCATGTCGAGGCAGAGATGAAATACACATAGCTCGTCCGAACATGACCCGTTAATAAATATGTTGAATTGTCCCGGGGCGAACACAATACATCTAATAAAGCGGGTCATACGAGACAAATAACACAATTATCGAACTTGCCATCGTGTTAGACATCATCATGACGTGATACATTGACATGTGTATTCGATAAACACATTTACACATTTCTAGAAAAAAAAACACATTTACACGTGATAGTCTGCGTTAACATGTATCAACACAATTCTAAAAATATGAATAATTTCACTTTACATTGCATCGAGCATATCATTGTGTAGTAGGTTTTCAACAAAATTATCAAAATATCTTTAATATAGAAAATTATCCTAAAGAAATCACTAATTATGCCTAACATCCCCTTAGACTCAAGCTGACTAAGTCAGCTTGAGATTGATATCAAGTCAAACATCGTCCAGCAGTTGAGACGTGATGGATGATGCAACATCCGGCAGCTTTTCGTGTGAAATTTCTAAATTTAGCTGGTTTGAGAGTGACGAGTCTGGTGGTGGTGTTGGCTTCTCGAAACGACACACAAAAGGTCAATAATTGGAGGGGAAACAGATGCAGGTGGCTTACGAAATAGTAATTGAGCGATGCGGCCTATACGGCTGGCGTCGTAGCACCAAGCGGACTATAGGACTCGCTTGGGAAAATAGTTATTGTATGGTTGGCATCGAAAGAAAAGCCACCTTTCTGAAAAAAGGCTCGACTAGGTGATGCGGACGTTGCGGTTGGCGTCGAAACATGACCATCATGGAACGGACGTGACTGAGTACTTCCTCACATGAGACTTGTGCGCACGAAGTGAACACTGTTGAGTGACGGAGATGAATTTATTTAAGTGCATGGGGTGCAAAGTACACCTCGTGTACTAGGGTTGCTTTAGGAAAGGAGGCTCTAATACCAACTTGAGAATAATAAAGTGCAAGAGGTAATATACATGCAATCTTGAGAGATACATATGATAAATATAATTATCAAAGTATTTTTAACATAAAAAATTATCCTAAAGAAATCTTTAATTATCTCTAGCATCACCTTGAGTTTGAAATCAAGTCAAACAGAGTCCTCCAGCAGCTGTTCGTAGCGAAACTTCTAGATTTGGCTAGTTTGAGGGCACGCAAGTCTAGTGGTGGTGTTGGCTTCTCGAAACGACACGCGAAAGGTCAAGAATCGAAGGGGGAACAACAAGCGACTGATGCGGCTAGCTTGCGAAATAGTAATTGAGCGACGCAGCTTATACGACTAATGCCGTAACATCAAATGCCTATATGGCTGGCAGCCTATGCAGCTAACATGAATGAAAAGCCACCTCTGTGAAAAAGGCTCGATTAGGTGGCACGACTGATGCGGTTGGTGTCAACACACGACCATCATGGAACGGACTCGACTAAGTATTTCCTCATATGAGACTTGTGTGCACGGAGTGAACATTGTTGAGTGGCAAGGAAGGATTTATTTTGCTACGGGGAGCATGGGGTGTGCCGGGTGCAAAGTGCACCCAGTGTACAAGGGTTGCGAATTGAAGCTTTAATACCAAGTTGAGAATAATAAAGAGGAAGAGAGAATTGTGGATTTCTTTTTCTATTTCAATATATACGTATGTTAATGAAGAATACATCAGCCAATTTATAGGTTTTGTTAAATAATTATTCTAAAATAATATCTCAATCAAGATATGCACAATTAATGAAGATATACGTGCAGCATACGTGTAATATACATGCAATCTTGAAATATATGGATAATCAGCAAAATTATCAAAAATATGTGAAATTATGCTATAGAAATTCCTAATTATCTCTAACAATTTGAATAAAAGAAATCAGTTTCTATGGTTCACTCTTCCCCTCTTTACTGGGTTATCCCACAAACACACCCCCATTTTCACATTATAAAATTTATCCTAAACTAACATAGTCGTCCTTGAGGGCGGTGTCGGAGTGGTTGAGGTGGTAGCGGCCGGGTGGAGGAGGAGGTGGGTGGGGACGCCGTCGGTGCGATCGAGGACGACGGTGGTATTGAAGTGAGTAACGACAATGTGCATGGAGGAGACATTGGCGTCTACCACGAGCAATAGCTCCAACCTGCCCGGGAAGTCTGCACGCAGGAAGGAGGCGAAACCGTTGAGGAGGAAGATGGTCGTGGATAGGGGGTAAGGGGAAAATTACCAAAAAAGTTCTCAACCTTTTGCAGTTGTACCAATTCAATCCTAAACCTTTTTTTTTTGCTAATTCAGTCCTAAACCTTTTACAAACCAGCCAATTCAGTCCTTTTGGTCGGCCGGCGCTGACGTGGCTGCCGGCCGGCTGACGGGCCACCGGCCGGCGTCCACGTGGCAATATTTTAATATTTTTTTTTATTATTTTCGAATTTTTTTCCTTCTCCCCCCTGGCCTGTCCGGCCGGGGGGGAGGCTCGCTGGCGAGGCGAGCTGGGCCCTCGCCGCCGCTGGGCGAGCTCGCCATGGCAGGGCGAGCTCCGCCTCGCCAAATCTAGGCGAGGGCGGAGCTCGCCCAGCCAAGGCGAGCTCTGCCTCTCCGGAGCTGGGCGACCTCGCCATGGCTGGGCGAGCTCCGCCCTTGCCAGAATCAGGCGAGCCTCGCCCAGCCATGGCGAGCTCCGCCTCGCCAGATCTGGGTGAGGGCGGAGCTCGCCCAGCTCCGGCGAGGCGGAGCTCGCCTTGGCTGGGCGGAGCTCGCCTTGGCTGGGCGAGCTCCTCCCTCGCCCAGCTCCGGCGAGGGCCCAGCTAGCCTCGCCAGAGTTGGGCCCTCGCCGGCGAGCCTCCCCCCTGGCCGGACAGGCCAGGGGGAAAAGGAAAACAAAAAAAAGAAAAAAGAAAAAAATTTCGAAAATAAAAAAAATATATTAAAATATTACCACGTGGACGCCGACCGGCGGCCACATCAGCGCCGGCCAGCCAAAAGGACTGAATCAATTTGGTTTGCAAAAGGTTTAGGACTCGAATTGACAAAAAAAAGGTTTAGCGAATTAACAATGCAAAAGGTTGAGGACTTTTTTGGTAATTTTCCCAGGGGGTAAGAGGGGCCTCCGTTAGTTGTCATGGTGAAGCAAAAAATGCCATTAGAAGAATGGACGAAAGTGAGGGGGATGAAAGGGACGAAGGATGGACAATCAGTCGGGCCGGCAATTCGTTGTTTTGTGTCGCGATCGCATTCATAGTAATCATATCGTGTCAAAATCAAGTATAATCAAACCTGATACGGTTGGTTATTAATAGTGTCATAAATTCGAAACATAAACACAAAATTTTTTATTAAATGAGTTACATGATATTACGCGTTTAACACATTTTGGGATAATGATTTAAATGTCATTTGAAATTTATGTGGTCCATGAATTTTGAATTTGTTTAATGTAGTTCATGAACTTTAGCTCAATGTGCAATGTGGTTCATGAACTTTCAATTTGTTTAATGTAGTTCATGGACTTTTGGTACATGTTTAACTTAGTTTCTGAACTATATGAAAATATTTAGATATCATATTACACATTGAATTTAAAATTCATAAATCATACTGAACAAATTCAAAATTAATGAATTATATTATATATTAAACTAAAATTCAGAAACCGCCAATATCATTTTCCAACGCCTTTTTTGACACGAACACCTTGTATGGGAACGCGTGAAAATGTGCCTGCGACCATGTTGTTATTGTTACATCAGCTGTATGGGAACGTGCCTAACAATTCAGCGACCAAGGGGAGAAAGAGTCAAACAGAGGAGTAAATTTGTGGGCCCCAAGCGTATTTTCGAGTATTGGATGTAATAATCGTGTAATAATACGTATAAAGGGAGAAGCACGTTCCGCGACGTACGATTAGTCTTGAGAAGATGAACGGACGGACAGCAATCGTTCATCATTTTCCAGTAGGAGGTACACACGTGGAGGTGACGCGCGGGGCGCGGGGTTGCCTACGTGTCCTGGCCTCTTTTCCGCAGCTCGTTGGGAAGGTGGCTGACGTCAGCTAGAGGAGAATTGAACGATGGAGGCACAAGAGTGTGGATGTGCAATTCTCACCTCCAAAGTAATTTTCGATCTAATCTCGGTCTTGGAATCCCGTGAATCCCACGTGAAATCCATATTATTCGATTGAGATCGAAGGACTCAAGTTTAACTAGGGCTTCTATAAAAATTTATCTTGTATATGTTTGCACGAATCTCTCGATCGATGATTCGATGGATCTCGGATAATGAAATACTTTCATACTCAAGAACTGTTTATCGACCAAACTGTGCAATGCGAAAAAAGTGCAGTTATCAACCGTTTCCGAAGATTACCCCCTACGATACCAAACTACAAAAATAGTTTCGTTTGGTTCGGTTCGGTTCGACGATTTGAACCGTATTGTGCTCACGCTTACCTCTAGATGCCCACGGCAAAAATTGCTAATGTTAACATATTCTCTCCATAGTAAAAAAATCCTCATGTTTTCACAAAGTTGCCAAGATTTAAGGCTAAAACAAAATTGGGGAAAATGGCAGCATCAGCATTAAAACTACGTACAATGTCCACTTGGGCAAGTGTCGTGACTTTTTTTTTTTAGAACAAAGGAGTGCCTATAGCACTGAAAAACCTGACATGACCTTGTTTTAATAATTAAAACTCTTCGGTGTCGCTTAAATGGATACTTTGAAAAGTCTGGACACTAGAGTGATCATTTGTAATCATAAAAAAGAAAAATGATGGCAAGATAAGAATTGATTTACTTCTAATTTTAAACTTGTTTTTTTGGTCTATCCTACTCTAACTCTCATCTCTCTTAGACTTAGTAAACATCCTCGATCCACCCACTCCCTTACTAATGGGCTAGTGCCCAATAGTAACACATTTAAAGTTTAAGAAACATGTCCAAAATTGCCCACGTTAGGATCTCATTAATGGTAAGATTGATGAAAGAAGAAAAATGCACATTTAATGTAGATTAATTGATTTAATGATTTTTAATCAGCCTCTCCTAAACCGTTGTTTCTTCTTCTTTTGTGTACAAATTGAAGAAGTTTTACACGTTTATTGCTTTTTTATGAGAATTATCTAAAATTTGATTATTTTAATAAATTTAATGACTGGGATTTTAATTTAAAAGAATATTAATAAATTATTTTTACATACAATGTCTTCTAAAGTTGAATGTTTAATAATCATACATTTTTTAGTTCAAGTTTTTAAGGTAATTCTTCGGTTAAAGTTGTGGACTCTTTACTATCATAATTTATACTTAAGCTATGTGAATTAACAAAGATTACCAATAAGATTCAAGCTCGTTTGAAAAACCTATATGAAAATCAGCTTGAGTACATTAGTAAGTAGAGTACAGGAAATGAAGTTCGCAAACAAACAAACGAAAAAAATTAACATAAGGTGTTGGACTAAAACACTGTCGTTTTGATTGATACTAACAATTCTTTTGTATTTTCGTGACAATGCACGATTTTTGCATTTTCAGTGAGTAGCAACTTTCACCATTTCCATTTGTGATTGTAATTAATTAATTCTTTTGAGGTTATTTTCGTCAAATCAACAAGTTAGAGAGTGTTATAGCCATTTAGAGTATGAAGATAGCGCGAGCCTATATTTAAACCTTAAAAATATCACTTTAGTGCCAAAACCTTTTGAAGATGTACATGTTAGTGAACGATTTTATTTGTAAAATAATATCACATCAGATTTTTCGATATTGAAGCCACTTAAGTGATCACTTTTTAAAAGTTGTGATCTTAAATCATCGTTTAAGAAGTTTGGAATTATAGTCGGTGCCGTATAGTAGCTTTGACATTGATACTGTCATTTTTCCTACACAAATGAACAGCGAAAAAACAAGCGAATTATGTGATGAGATTACGAAAATTGAGAATTGGGGATCGATGCAAATTACTAAATGAGAAACTATTTTCCCTTTAAATGCACCACCCGTTCTCGTAATATGCATAATTAATATTTTAACAATTGAATAATTTTTTCATTGAGTATTTTTAACACTCTGGAGGCACTTATTAATAGGAGTCATCCTCTTTTTGTGGATGTATAATTGATAATTGCAGGTTTGACTTGAAAGTCAATGGCTGGGGAAATTCCCAAGAAAGCGAGGAAAAGGAGCAAATCTTACACATTCTCAGATTTGCAATCCTATAATTTCTCCACAATATTCTCAGATTTGACTTCTGGGATCAGATAATTTTTGAAATCTTTAATCTCATCATGCAATTCACTTCATGAATATGACAGGTAGACTTAAAAAATATTCTTATAATCTTAAGAAATTTTTTACAATGGTGAACAAAACCACACGTGCAAAGTACAATTATTCCAATTCCGATGTATCCAAACAATTTGACTGGTCTTGGAAAATTACAAATGTAAATTACTCCGACATTTCTTCGATATTAGACCAATTGTATTGTTAGTTCTACTAAGAAAGACTACCAAACCACAATTATTTCATGTGAAAGTTACCATCATTTCTAGCGGAATTTATAAGACCTAAAATAAATAGAACGAACCATATATGATCTTTTTGTAGTTTATTGAAAAAGTTTATCCTTCTAGAATAAAGCAATTCTCAAAATATATATACTATATATATATCCGAAAATTATATTCCAAAGTGCATTTCTCACCACCCAATCATTGCAATAGTTGCTTAAATCGTCCCTGGCCTGTCCTAATCACTTTTACCTCTCTTCTATAATACCTGAGTCTTGCAAAAGGTCCTCGAATCTAGCGAAAAGCCTCGGCACGTCAATTCATCGGTCTTCGCGTCTTGGAACTTCTTCAACAACTTCTTGCAATTCTAGAGAGTTGGTTTAGATGAGTAATTTGAGCCCCGAAAGACTTACTAATACCGCGAATTACAGATGATTCATCATTTCAATTAGTAAACTTGGAAATATTTCGATTACAAGCTATCCCAATTCTTCTTTATCAAAATCATAATTAGTCTATAAATATTCTTAACCACTTATAGTAAAAGGTAGGCTCAAGGAGAGATAGATGCAGCACCTCCTCGATATGATGGAGGGATCTCCTCGTAAGTTCTCTTCGTATTCCTTTTCTCTTGAAAAGAAAAAGATAGAGAGGGAACTGAAGGGTCTCTTGGGTGGAGAAGATAGATTTCACGTCAGTTTCGGCTGGCTAATGCCGGATAAATAGGTATGGATGGTAGTCTCCTGCGCCTAAAGTGATAAAAGGGAAGCAACGACTCCTGCTAGGTCGGTCTATGCTTCGCACAGTGCTTGGTAATTGGCTTGCCGTCCTAGTACCCCTAGTTACGAGTTCTTCTATATGAAAACCAGTTTTAGTCTATAAAGTATTCTTAACCATTTAAAACAAAAGGTAGCTCAGTTCATCATAGGATGCTTAGCGAAGACATTAATTTATTACATCAACTTGTTGTCTTGATTACGACATATTGCCTTTGTTTCGGTGCGTCTGAATGTTTCTATATAGTCAGGAGATGAGCATTCGATGTCATGTTCAAACACAGAGGCAAGTGGATAGAGAGCACTTTGGAATCCGGGAATCAAGAAAAGACTTCTTATTACCAAATATGCCTTGTCACAACAGTCCATCACTTTTTCTTGGCCGTACATGATATCTTACCTACAAATTGATCCCATTCAACTTTTAATTGGACCCCAATATTGAAAGGAAAAAAAAAAAGATGCTACCATGTGCTTTGGATCGAAGGATTATATTCATCAAAATTTTAAAAGTTCGGGAATTAAATTGACAAAAAAACGGATATGATATTGAATATTGAGCATCGTGTAAAGTTTAGGAATTGATATGATTACCCTTTTTCTGAATAGATTATTGATTGCAATTGGAGGAGTCTACTAGAAAATAGCAAATTAAGGTCCACATGGCGTACTTGAAGCTTTTTCATAGGCATAACGGGCGTGTTATCTCGTTGGCACAGGAGTAATGGAACACATTTAGTAACGATGCGAGCCAAAAGAGTTAATTTAGAGTTGATTTCTGGTTTTTGGTGCTAGGCAATACCAAAATATGACAATGTCTAGTCGAGATATGCGGAGGTTGTTGATTTGCAAATTTTCGCTCTCGTGAATCATATTGCGATTGTGTTGTCGAGATTGACTTCAACACACCCATGGAATCGCCAATTGAGAGTTCAATTCAATTCATTGTGCTTGATTGCCAAGTTTGGTATTCAATTGGTAATTTTTTAGGAAACACATCTAAACTAATTGTTGTATAAGGTTCATTTCCAAAAGTTTGTTTCCTATATAGGCCCCGTCTCCTTATACTTTTGTTTTTATTTTTTGGTGGGAAAGCTCCTTTTGTTCTCTTTTATTGGTGAGTTCACTTTACTAACTTTGTGATAAAGCTAGTATTTAGGCTAACTTCTGGCAATTATGCTGAGATGCTGCCCATTTAACAATGACTTGGCTTTTGAAAAGTTGGCACATGTTCTCAATATAACTTATTCACTAGAAAATCGACAAATGCTTCAACTGTGCAAGGATATAAAAATTAACGATGTGTATGTTTCGCTCAAAATCAATAATTTATAAAGATTTTCCTAATTTTGATGGTTTACTTCACTTAAGAAAATGAGTTAACAAAAAATATTTTCATTATAAAAAATATGCGTCGGAATCCAGTGAGCTCTTCTACTTAGAAAATGGATCATTTTCCATAGTTCAGATGAAACTTCGAATGTATAAATCCCCACAAATCTTTTAAAATATGTATAATTAATTTTTGTTTATTTTTCTCAATTTTTTTTGGCCCAAAGGGCCTTTTCCTTTTGGGCCCAAATTAAATTGTTTTGGAGGCCCTTTCGGCATCCACCCCTTATGAAAAGAAAAAGTTTTCAAAATCTTAAATAGGGGTGTTAACTTCCCATGGAAAAATATTATGGTTAATTTCACGAAAAACCTAAACTGGTAGATCTATGATAAATTTATTTCAAACTAATTTTTTGATCACCAAAAACCCCAAAATAGCAAATTTGTGATAAATTTACCCTCCGTTAAATTAGATTAATATCACGAAAAACTACAAAATGGTACACCTATGGCTGATGGAGGGTAAAATCCCAAACTGGTACACTCGTTAACTGTCACGTGTCATCCAACTTAGAAATTTGATGGAAAAATATAACGGAAACTAACATAGTGTAAAATTATCACAAATGTACCAGTTTGGTGTTTTTCGTGGTCAAAAAATTAATTTGGGGTAAATTTGTCACAAGTATACTAATTTAGAGTTTTTCATAGTATTAGCCCTATTATATTAATACAGTCTAGCTTTCTTTCCCTCCATTTAAACACCAACGCACAACGCCGCAATCTCAATCCCATCCTTGTTCTCTTGCTATGCTTAACTTACCGGTTTAAAGTACTAACTGTCCATTCACATTATGAGAAATTATTGTGATTACTAATGACTGGTTCTGTTCGTAGCGGCCCGAACTGTCCTCATCGCTGGATGGACGAGTTCCTCGATTTCTCATAGCTCGACTGTCGAGCCCGAGCATCAATCTCCCGACCGCGATGAGATGAAAGCTCAGGATGCCTCGGCTACCGATATATATGAACTGAAAATGACAACGTAGGATTTTGTTGTGTTGCAGGTCATTGGATCGGTGCGAATTGGGTTTTAGAGAAGAGAATTTGTAGTTTTAGTAGGGTTTAATATCTGCATACTGGTTTTGCTATCAAATATTGAAATTATGAAAACCATTCAAGATTTCGACATTGCCTCTTTTTTTTTTTCATTACATTATGTTAACACCAAAAAATTGCCGACTTGTCGACATGGGAAATACATGACAGAGGCATGAATTACACGTCCCGTCGTTGACGATTGTAGAAAGTAATATCCATTTAGTGCATCGATGATGGTTCAATCGTGGTCGATGAGTGTTTGCACCAAAGATTACCAAGGGACACATGGCAGAGGCACGAGGCAACGTTGAAGCAAATATCATCAAGTTGCCAACATAAGAGACACATGTTAAAGGTTTGTGTCATGTGTATATGTTTACACCCAAAAATGACCCATTTTTTGTTATTATCGACAAGATCGAGCAGAAATTTCAGTTCTGTGCTAGTTTGGGAAAATAGTCATAGCTTTATCGATACATATTGGATTGACCTAATTCTAAAGCCAAAAAAACGAAGACTCATGGATCTACAACTTTTATGTTTTGAGTTTTCTCAGAAAAGTACTGTAGAGTCATCTATTTTGGAAGGAAGTGGATGGTCGTGACTTATCAGAATGCAGAAACAGGATAGGAACTTCAGTCAAGAATAGCCAACTTGAAGGAATCGACTAAAAGTGGAGTCGACAGTCTCGTATACAACTGTCGAAGAAGTAACCGTCAATGTAGTGGAGTCGAAGCAACTGCCAACGTAGTGGAGTCGAATAAACCGTCAAGGTAGTGGACTCCACGCAACCATTAGAAAATCGTTCACGTGCACGGATGTATATTTTGAGGGAATAGTTACTTGGAAGCATGATCATGAGACAGTTATCACTTGTAGACAAGATCGTGAGACAATTATCTTGAAAGCAGGAAACATTACATGGACATGAAGACAAGATTTTCGGAATTGAAGAACATGGGCACAATTGTTGGAAATAGCTAAGGAGGAGTTACCACGCGACCGTTATAAATATCATCGGCCATCTACTGGAGAGCCCCCGACAAATCAAATAACATGTTTTCTTTCAATTATCTTTACTTTCATGTACCGCACTTTATCTTTCCTTAGCTGTAGCTTTCCTTTCGATTCACGTTGTCGATTAACCGACGTGTATCTTTATCCCGGGTGTTATGTCGTCGATTAAATTTTGGCGTTACATCTTTGTGTACGTGTGTGGCTGTATTTTCAAGCTTTGTAGTCGAATAAATTCCAGCACGGTTTGTACCTACAATTCGGTTCAAAGTTCGAAGTAAAGTTGTTGATTCTTGTCTTCCGGGATATTTTCTTGTCCGGAGTCGCCACTGAACCTGGTCATCTCTCACAAAAAAGCCGAACAACGACGTTTGGTGAATTATATTCACATTATATAATGCTGCTCGAAAAATTATTTCTGCTCACCGTTTATTGTCAAACGCGAACCTTATTTGTAATGTCAACTTTTTCATGTAATATGCATATGCCAAGTAGTTAATTTATGCATGCAGGATGACTTGTATGGTGAACGATTACGTATTTACTAGAATGCTCCGTTTGTTTTGTAGAAATTGAATGATTTAGAAAACGTTTTCTTAATAATAATCGATTATATTGCTTACAAAAATGAATGAACAAATTTTTTTTCATTGTTTACGAGAATGTTTAGACATAAAATTGTTGTTGATACTGAAAAATACTTTAATGACTAATTACTTTAAGTGATACAAGTGATCATTTTCAGGAAAATATTTTCAAAATCATTCATTTTCCGCGAAACAAATAAAGCCTAAGATTGTGGATTGCTCATATTAGATCTTCATCCTTTAGTCTCAAGAATTGAGAGAACTTTTCATATAATTCAGGATTAAGCCTATTAAATTTCTGTTGGACGTTGTAACTAATTGAAACTCAACCTAGTGTCCCTTTATCTATTGGTCATGAACTCAACCTAGTGTTCAAACTTGTCATTTCATAGCCTCTTCTAGTAGTTCTATGAGCTTGAAAGTCATTTAGAAAAAAACGACACACAAGAATATGTCAATGTAGGTTAAGAGAGTTTGCTATTTTGACATGGTGGAAAGGGAATGCAAGGACTTTGTCGATGCTGTCCACCATGACACGTGATATGCTAACTCTCTTTGGATGCGTTTGGGAGAGCTTTTAGGAAATATCTTTACAAAGATGCAAAGGATTTTAGGTTAAAATTTTTTAGTGAGATGCTCATAAACCGCTTTTGATCCTTAGGATAAAGATTGGGATATGATTGGATAAAGTGGGATAAAAAATCCCCCAAATACCTACCATGTGTTTGGTACACTTCAACATAAGACTGAAAAATAAATAAAAAATTTAATTGTGTTAAAAGATTGAAAATCAATTAAGTTCTAAAACTTATCAAATTGGTGCAATTAAATCCTTCCATTAACTCAGTCCAACTTAGTTAACAGAAAATGCTGGCATTTTTTTTTACTTTCTCTCTCCTCCTTCATGCTTAAGCCACGTTAGTGCCACATAGGAGAGAAAAAAAAATAATAACAAAGGCACATAAGCATTTTCCGTTAGCTAAGTTGGATGGAGTTAACGGAAGAACTTGATTGCACCAATTTGATAAGTTTTAGGACTTAATTACACTTTTTGTAAGTTTTAGAACTCAATTGCATTTTCGTGATATGTTTTAGGATTTCCAGTGCACTTGTTTCTTAAAAAAATTCAATAAGATTAAAAGACTGAAATGGAAAATCCTAGATCTAGTGATTGTGGCCGCCGCCGCCACCATGGTGGCCGCAATCGAAGATGATCACCACTGGCCTTTGCTTTGCATGATGGCCCAAATTAAACAATCTAAAATTGAGTAAAATCGTGATGCTTATTCGGTCCAGAGTATGTCCGGTCCAAAGAATGTCCCTAAACACCAGATAGACTAACAACTTATCCTATTTAGGCTCAAATCTAGACTATAAAATGCAACCAGGCTTTAGACCAAATTGTGTAAAGAGTTTTTTATATATATAGAAAGAGAAGATTGCAGAGATCAAAGAAAATCAATTGTGAAATAGTCGGAGTTGGCGACCTTGATCGATGGCTATTGGGGGCAAATCTGAAGCGACGCCGGTAAGATTTGAGCCCGTTGGCGACAACGTGGCATGTCAATCAAATTTGCACAAGAAATGAGGGTAAGGATGAAGCTGGAATTTAGATAATCTAATGAGGGCAAAGTTTTTTTGAAAAAAAATCATTAACCTTAGAAAGTAGCATTTTGGAAATTCCACATGTCAATGCTTGGTAGGACTTCCATTGAGCTAAGGGCCTTTAGAAATGCTAATTTTGACTCAAAGCCCTTTGCATTTTCATTTCCAAATTCCTCAGCATTTTGCCAAAGACCTTTATGGGCGAAAAGGCCTTTAACAAGGCTGTGCTAAACGCAACCATAGGCTTTTAGCTTAGATGGTAAGCCTTTAAGCGAGAAGAGTAGCAGCTTGAAGCCAAAGACTATCAAAATGACAGTGTCCGCTAAAGATCGTGATGTGGCGAAGAGGAGAGAATAAGAACATGCTGAAGACGATAGCAAGCAACCATCATTTGGTTCCGGCTAAAGGAAGATTGTGGTGATGGTCAATTCTGCGATAAAGATACATACTGAATTAGACACGACAATAGTCGGTGACTGTTAGCGACCGTCACTCACAAAATCGACCAGGAAGAGCATGAAACGTAATTACGCGGGTAAAAAACGTTGTATAGCTCAAATACTCCTGCAATAGGATTATCCATAAAATCATTGTGACTCGTGATCGATTAAACCGTCGCACTTGCGCATTAACCACGAATAAAAATTGGCGAAGGGGATATTATTTAGGGGTTTGCAAATGAACCGGGAAATGCCTGGAACCGAACTGGACCGGCTCGGAAACGAAAACCGAGAGATGCCAAAATTATGTCCAAACACAAACCCTAGACCTTAAACTCAATTTTGGCATCTCTCGGGGGAATATTCAGTATAGATCCATGGAGGTTCTGCAGAAAACTCTCGCTAAAAACGAAAAAGTTACAAATTAGCCAAAAACAAACAAAACAAAACAAAAGAATTTTCTCACATGATTTTGAGGTGCAAAATCCAAAGTCCAACAATTAGACGGAAAAAAAAATATTTCCAAATGCCAAACTTTTCTACTTTAGCTAAAACTCACACCACAAATTACCAACACCAATAAAAATAAAATTAAATAAAATTAAAACCCTTCTTCTTCAACATCAAATTAGCCTCCTCTTGCAATTAGGGCTCTAAGGTCCTAGGGTTTTTGTCAACCCCCCTCCAAAGGAAGAACCTATGTAGCACCGACACCGATGCGCGATACGACATGACATGACACGCGACACATCATTTCTTAAAAAAATAGAGAATTCTGACATATTGGAACACATATATTAAATATATATTTTTAATAATAAAATATACCATAATGACAAAAAACAATTGGTTTATAAATAGCTAGTCTAGCCTAAAAACACAAACACCTGAATACGAGTTACTAAGAGAAATTCACAAATAGACAAAACTTTGGAACAAAAGCAGCCCAATATAAACAAGAGACATGGCAGACAAAATGCCAATGTAAAATGGCTAACTTTCAGCAACAATACCATCCCGTACACATCCGGTAGACTGCACCGTACAATGATTTTCAAGGTAAACCAAAGTTATTAAATGATGAAGATCAATTCCAGAATGCCACATTTCTAAAAAGCCCCCATGTGGATCATTCACTTTGTTCTTAAGGGGGAACGGCCATTTCTGTAAAGGCCAAAAACAAACTTAACTACAAAGAACTATTTAAGAAAAAAACTAATTTGTGACACCAATTCTAATATCATTAAGGTGGATATATACAAACTCTTGGAAGAACTAGAAGCCATTTCAAAATAAAAGCCAATTGACTTCAAATTGCAACTTTCGGATGCGAGGAAAGAAAGCAGTTCTATTACCAAGATAACATCCAATCTTGGCAAGGACGGCAGACGTGAACCTTCCTTCTTAAAAATATGCAAGTAAATCTACTTGTGATTGATCTTCCTTATTAGAACCCATAAAACCATTAAGTTCCAATAAAAAGATGAACTTGACTAGTTTAGGTTATGTAAATTCAATGCTTTTCGAGTAACACCTCACTGATCCATCGAAAGAAGCGCATTCACAAATTCAATTAGGGAAACAGAGTATATGCAATATGCAAACTTCTCCTCAAAATTCATGTTCTCATATTTCAATATAGAACACCATCTAAAAATGTTTGTCCCATTAAATTCAACATTTAACAATAAGTCAAAAAAACAAAAAACAATCCACATTTCACTATCAAATATAACAAGTCATTCATCTACATTATCCACTTCTTCTAAAAAACATCGCACTCCATCTCCGGCACATCAAGTAAAAAATTCGCAACTTCAAGCACTCCAACATCTTCAAACGTGTCAAATGCATCTTTACCAATATCTCACATCTTGATCTCTCCTTGTGCATATTGTGGGCTTTTTCTTGATAGAAGACGTAGGTTGCTATAAATGAAACCAAATCTTCTGCACGTTTTGGAGTCATTTTATTTCTCCTCATTAAGTGCACAAAGGAGTAAGCACTCCAATTCCTCTCGGCACATGATGAAGAAGAAGGTTGTGCAAGAAGCTTTAAGGCTATGCTTTGAAGCATAGGTGCACTTTCACCATGAATAATCCGCCAAGCCTTAAAGATCCATAGAATACCGACTTTGAATGGAATCAAATTCTCTAAACTCCCTATTTGTGCACGCAAAATCTACATACTCTAAATTCATCTTGGTGCGCTCCTCCAAGTTAGGAAAGTATTTCCTAAAACATTTTTTTCTTTCCTGGATGATGTTGTTATCCTTATATGGAGAAACTCGAGAAGGATCTCCATTGAGCCATTGGTCACTATAGTACCTTATTTAATAAAATAAAAATAGAAAACCATAATAAGTAAAAAGAGTATTATATTATCATGTCAAAGAAAGAACAACTAATAAAGTAATAATCTCATACAATTTTAGAACTTACCTAGGATTCAAGACATGTGCTAAGCAATGAAGTGGAGTGTTGTTTCTAGTCCAACGATCCACAAGAATTGTATGAACCGCCTCATAAAATGTAGACTTCTCATCTAGCCTTTTCACTCATGCTCATATATAGCTCTCTTCACTTTTTCAATCATTGAATCCCACATGTTATAAACTAAGTGAAGACAGGGCTTGTCGGTGTCACAAATTCTAAGCATGTCATAAATAGGAGTCGTGAAGGAAAGTATATAATCAATTGAATCCCACAAAAAATCATCCAACATCTTCTCCTTGACAAACTTAGCCCTTCCTTGATTATCATCTCGATAGATATTCCATTTGTCACAAATAATTATGCTTTGAAGACCACTTTTTATTAACTTAAACCTCCTAAGCATCACAATCATCGAAGCAAAACGTGTATCCGCTACGGAAAGCAACTTCAACTTAACAAACTCATTGTATATTGCTAGCCTCATGGAATGGTTCATGGTGAAATGTTTGATTCGCATAACTTCTGAAACAATCTCGGAAATCCAACTACATTCCAAATAAACTTCATGATTAGTTTCCATATTCTTTGGGTCACAAATGTTCTTCAATGCAAGATTAAGAATGTGCACCACATAAGGCGTCCAAAATAATGGATGGAAATTCTTGCTCAACGAGTTATCCTGTGCCCTTATAATTTGAAACATTATCCGTAATCACTTGGACCACTTTCTCATGCCTAATTTCATTGATCACTTCTTTGAATAAGTTAAAAATGAAATGCATATCCTTTGTTTCTCCCGAACAATCAACTGACTTTATAAACATAGGTTCTCCATCTGACACCACCATAAAATTAATAAGTGATTTCCTATGTGAGTCACTCCATCCATCACTTACAATACTTACACCTTTCTCCCTCCACATGTTTATAATAGGTGCACACAACCTATTAATATTTGCCTTCTCTTTTTGCAACAAAGTGGTCCTTAACAAATTGTATTTCGGTAGTACATATCCCGCAATATTATGATTAGTGGCATAAGTAAAAGTGGATTGAAAGTAAGGGTTCCTTGATAGGTTAAACGGCAAGCCCGCCAAATAAAACATCCTAGCAATCTCATAATCTAAATATTCTCGTTGATTCATGTTGAATGCCTTCTCAAGTAATCCTCCACTCCCACTTCCAATATTCCTTTTTTTTGGAGTCTAAATCCATCCCACTACTAGGTTCACTACCACCACAACTAATTGAAACACTAGAAAGGGGCAAAGGTACATTTTTAGTTGTAAGACTCGCTAATCTAGTATTGACCTATTCCTCTAATCTTTCCATCTCCAAAAGATCATTTTTTTCTACTTTTCCGCATTTTCCAATTCCTTTTCCTTTGATCATCGACAAATGGGCCCTCACTCTTGTATATGAACTCCTAAAATCTTTTTGGTAAAGATTGCATTTCCAAGACAAATTTCCCCCTGCATCGCTATGAGCAGCTAGCTTAGTGATATACCTCCATATTGATTTATTCGAATCTTCATTGGTAGATGTAGGCGCTTATGTACAAGAAGTGCTACTACCCATGCTTGAAGTCATTCTACAGAAAATACCATCACAATACCAACACCCACATATTAGATTCACCCAAATCAATAAGCAGTAAGTAGGGGCAGGAACATGTAACATCCATTTGGTAGACTGAGATAAGTTACTCACAGCAATAGCACAAGAACTCACACTCTGATAACCCATCACCAAGCATTATTTGGTACCTTTAAGGAAAAAGTAAACTGACATCATAATACCACATACAACAAGATACACCTCAACCCATAAAAAATATATCATTAACTGCAGATTCAATATGTGCCGATGTTGCATTGCACCAATTAAATTGTCATTAATATGAATGTGGTTACGAATGGCAGGCACATTTTCATATCACCAAATTGACTCGAAAATCAACTGTCTCATTTCCACACCTCCAAAACTCTATTCCAGATCAAGCAACCTCGTTCCCAACCAAACTTGAAGTTCTTACTTATCCAAACATTGATTCACTTAAAAGAAAAAAAGAAGTGCGGGACCCCCTCTCCTCTCTTGTTGTAACATACTAATGCCTATCATTGGCATAACGATCATCCAAACTCACTGAATTTTATCTCAAACAACCCACCCACACGCCCCACGACTTCTTCCTTCTTTCCCCCCAACCTACACACATGCCCCCCCCCCCCCCCCCCTCGGCAACCCACCCACACCGGCCGGCCCCCTTCCCCATGACTTCTTCCTTCTTCCCACTCACCACGACTTCCTCCTTCATCGAGCTACCATTACACCATCAAATTTGACACCAAGACAAACGATAGAAAAGTCAAAGCCCGTGACCGGGGCACTTGGCAGAAACAAAGAGAGGGCACTCGGTAGAAACAAAGAGAGGTGTATCTGCTTGCTACATGGCTGTAGCGGCGACCGGCAACTGGCGCGGAGAGAGCCTTGAGGTGGACCGGTGGTCGACGGAAAGAAGAAAGAAGAGAATTTGAGATGGGAGGTCATCGGTCGAGCAAAGAAGACAGAGAAAGCAAAGAGGCAGCGTGTTTTAGCCCTTTTTCTTCCACATTTATTTTTCTCTTTTTTATAAATTTATATTTTGACCCCTATTTTTTTGAAAATTTATAAAATTGACCCCGTACGTGTCAGAATCGCGTATTGGGATTCCGGACTCACGTGTCGGAGGCGTGTCCGGTGCGTTGACCGCGTGTCGGTGCTACATAGAGAAGAACCTTTCCAACAACACATGACTCCATTCCCGGTTCCACATGCCTCCCCCCTTAAAAAAAAGGAAGAACCTTTCAAACAACACATGACCCCATTCTTGGTTTCCCCCCCTCCCCCCAAAGGAAAAACCTTTCCAACAACACATGACCCTGTTTCTGGTTTTCCCGATTGTATGGTTTGCACCCACATCGATGCTTTGTCTTGTACCTCCTTCAAGAGTGTTGATAGGACCAATTACACAGCATTGTTAAGTGTCTCCTTTCTCTCTCTCTTTGTTATTCTTCTCCCTTTAATGGTTGATGTTCCCCAATTTATCATTCCGATGTTTATTTCTTATCAAGTTCCAGAGCCAAAACACTAGAGTTATCAACAGATATATTCAGAGACTAAGTTACACTCCCCCAACGATCACTCTTAATCATCTCCAAATCACTAACTATGGCCATCCGTCACCATCAACTCAATCCTCCACAATGGTAACAGTAAGAAAATGGACAGAACATAGATTGAAGAAACAAACCAACATGAACATGGAATCAACACATAGACCATTGACTCGAATTACATGCCATTGACCGCTATCCATCACCACCATGACAAGCATACGGGAATAGAACAAAAATATTTTCATCACTCTTGATTAATGAGTAAAATTCTACAACTTAAGCGACTAACGAACTCTAACGATAACAGGTTCATTTCTTATCAATCTCATCTTATCAATCTCACGAACCAAATTTTTTCAAATTATCAACATCGGGCACCACATCTCGCAATCTGACGAGCCCCCACACAATGGAAGAATGAGACTCACCTTGTTTCCAACGGAGAATCGGCATGCTTAGCACGTCAACAGCAAAGACATGCCACAAATTGGAGTCAACGAGTTGCAAAAGAAAGAGAGAGGCAGAGCTAGGGTTGCTGCAGAAAGAGAGAGGCGAACAATGAGAGAGATGGAGCTTGATTGCTTTGGGCTGGGTTTCTACGGGCACGGGCAAAAGTGGGAGACTAAGAGAGGATTGACGATGGCGACAAGGGGTTCCTACGGCAAGAGATGGCCACTGTGCTAGCGTGCCATGCGAGTGATGAAGAAAGGAGTATGAGAAATAGAGAAGAGGCTGAGGTTAGAAACAGAGGTGTCGCGACCTAACCTCCCGCGGTGCACCACCTAGGGTTTGGCTAATGGATTATTAAGTCTAAGCCTAACTCGGGCCCTCCCAAGCCTTATCAATTCGCGACTTAGGGTTTAAGTTTTTAACATGCAAATCATTTCAATTAGGAGTTGCAACTAATCTATTTTTTGGTGGGTTGATTAGAAACCCAAGTAAAATATCAGGAGAATTACTTTACTCCTACGAACAAGAGATTATGGATTCGGGGACTTGGTTACACTAGATTACTCTAATGCCCTTTCGGTACCTTTTCTCTTTTATTTCAAAAAAAATATTTGCGGGCAACTTGGATTGATTTTAAACCTATCTACTAACATGCGAGGTGATCATGTGGATGCGCAATCAATAATATAACACTCATTAATGCAAAGCAATAAATAAATTGTAAGATAAGGACTTACCTCAAAGCAGCAAAAGCATCTGCAATGTTAGTTACAAAATCACATTGACAATCATAATATGATTTCTAATTAACACACAATTTCACTCAAATCTTTTTTAGAGTTTTCTCTTATTTAGTGAAAATTAAACTATATGCAATGCATGCTACTAGTCTAACATGACATGCGACATACGATTTACCTAAATGTCCTAATTCTAACAACAATTAAATGCACTATCTCTCATATGGCATGCAAATGAACCTAGACGTGAGATTTCTAATGACAAGAATTAATTAATATGCGACTACTCTAATATGACATGCACGTGGTATTTTTTATATTTTTTAGTTTAAATTCGGAATGAATAATTAACCTAATTTAAACATGTAATAATAATATCAAAGAAAAGAATCTAATCTATTCTAAGAAAATAATCAAAATTTATTGTAAACATGCAATATATTATCTACTCAAATTTTACCTAATCTTTTTGTATTTTTTTTTATGGAAAGACAATCAATTCAATTCAAACAAAATACGGAAAGAAATAAAGTGAACACGACACCCAATCACAAGAAATATTATCCATATCCATTTAAATTTAGAAACAATAGATTGACAAATCATATCTCGGGCATGAGGATCGAATTGGTCAATCTTCCGCACAATCGCGAATCATATCTTGGGCGGGAGATCGGATTGACGATTTTTCGTGCGATCGCGAGTCATATTTTGGGCATGAAATCGGACTGTCAGTCATAGCACGTTACGAAATTAGGAAATAATTCCTAATTTAAGGGTACTTGGGAGTTTTCATGGATATGGTAATATTACTCAAATATTTAAACAAGATTGCAATTTCACAAATTAGGCAACAAAATATATGAAAATTGAGTAATGAAAATTCTTACCTAATCCGCGATACTGCTCGAATAGCGTTTCCAAATTCGGACGGACGACGGATCTGGATTGCGGATCGTGGGACTCGACGGATGGTGGCTTGCGGCGTGACTCGGCTGGGGAAGGCTTGGCAGTACTCACGATGGGCTCGCGATATGCCGACGACAAGAATGCTCACAGATCGCAGTGATGAGGAACTTCAATTCATGGCTAGCGATTCAAGGATCGATGCTCGGTACGTCGCAAGGACAGCGACTTGGGGGAACCTGTGAAAAAAGAATTTTGGTGAAGCAATTAGCAACACAAGACAGCGCGGCTGATCGCTCGAAGTGGGATTCACGGGCAGCAAAGTCGTAGCGAGTTCGGAGCGGAGACACGTGGTGATATCGTGGCTCGAGCAAGGAAACAATAGGTTGCCGCCTCAACTCGTGATGCACGGACGTCACTGGAAAGTCCAATGCTCGCTGAATAAAGCCCAGGTACCTTTCTTTGGCATTTCTTCCCTTTGCTGAACGCCCAAGCTTTTTGTCTCTTGTGAACTTGCAACAATCTCTCTCTCACCTCGAGTGTGTTGAAGCAGCTTTTCGGCAAGAGAGCTCCCTCGCGAACGTGCTCTCCTTTTTCTATCGGTGGTGGCCGTGTATGAAATTGTGTGGCCTCCTCAATTGTGAACCCTAACGCATCTATTTATAAGAGTTAATTAGGGTTATCTTGCAAGAGCCAAGATATATTATTTTCTAATTTTGATACTCAACTTAGGTAATTTTCTGATTATTTTCTCTAGTTGAATATTCACAAAATAATATGAATTATTTTCCAAGTATATTATTTAATAATTTGATAATTCAATTATTCCAGCTTGCTTTATAATGCAAATTTCGGCCATATATGTATTCAATGGGCTTGGACAAACATTTAATCTTTTGGGCTAAGTCCAATCAATTAAGCTCAAAACCATTCACTTAAGTCCGTACCCCGCCGGTCCAATGCAAATGCAATTATATGAGCGTAATTACTGATGCAAATGCTCCTAATCTACATGCAATTTAACTAATATTTTTTGTCTAAGGGCCGAGATCAATCCTTAATTTTTATGCAATGAACGATTAACTGGGTCGCCAAAATTTAGGTGTTAACAAGAGGAATTATACTCGTTCCGAAATTGGTCAACCGAACCTGTTTTCAAGGCTGTCCGATCCGGTTCTCGAGTAGAACTGGTTCGATTGCACAGGGCTACAACTTATCATATCCAGACTTAAATCCAAACTACCAAATGTAACCGTGCTTTAGACCTGGTTTTGTATTTAAAAATAGAGAAATTTGCAGGGCTAAAAGAAAACCAATTGAGAAGTCAGAGCTAGCAGCCTTGATGGATGGCCGCCGGGTGCATATCTAAGGCGATGGCGGTAAGATCTGACCTTGTTGGCGACAATGGGATGCCGAACATATTTGCACAAGAAAATGAAGGTGAGGATAAAGCTAGAATTTATATAATTTAGTTAGGGAAAATTCAAATTTAAAAAAATCATTAACCTTGAAAGCTGCATTTTGAAAATTTCAAATGCCAATGCTTGGTAGGACTTCCATTGAGTTAAGCACCCAAATGCTAACTTTGACTCAAAGGCTTTTGCATTTTTACTTTCAAATACTGCAACATTTTGCCAAAGGCCTTTGACAAAGTTGTGCCAGACGCAACCATAAGCTTTTTGCTTAGATGGTAGGCTTTTGAGCAAGAAGAGTTGCAACTTGAAGCTGGAGACTCACAATATCTCAGTGTGCGCTAGGGGTGAGCATGGTTCGGTTGGGCGGTTCTCAACATGGAATCCGGAACCGCCCACTAAGGACCGATTTTGAGAAATTGAAACTGGGACCAGATTAGTGGTCCAGTTTTCGGGTGGATCCATGGAACCAGTCCCACCAAGTTTCACGCTAATGGAGGTGACTGAGAGTGAGAGAGGGAGGCGATGAACGGCTAGAGGCGTGGTTGTGAGTTGATGGGAGTTGAGAGTCGAGCTTCAAATTAAGGATTTTATGGTTTTTATTTTTCTAAAAAAAATTTCTTCTTTTTTTGGTTGAAATTTTTCTTAAAAATTATTTATATTACCGGTCCATTCCGGGTAGGCGGTTCCATGCCTAGAACCGGGAACTGGACCAATACTTACCGGTTCTAATTCAGTTCTAATAAATTAGAACAGAGAATCGGACTGGTCCTCACGGGAACTGCCAATTTCGGGCCGGCCTAGTCTGGTTCCGGGCGGTTCCTGATTCCTTTGCACACCCCTAGTGTGCGCTAAAGATTGTGATGTGGCGAGCTGAAGACAATAACAAGTGACCATCATATGGGTTCGACTGAAGGAAGATTGCAGTGATGATCAACTCTGTGACAAAGATACACACTAAATTGGACATGACCATAGTTGGCGATGTTAGCCACCATCACTTACGAATTGACTTGGAAGAACACGAAATGCATATTATGAGGGTAAAAAGGTTGTATAGCTCAAATACTCATGCAGTACAATTATCCGTAAAATCATTTTGAGTTGTGATCGATTAAATAGTCGTACTTGGTCATTAATCACGAATAAAAATTGGTGAAGGGGGTTCATATCAATTCAACGTGAAATCTCAAGGAAAATTGTCCAAAAAGTCCTAAACCTATTACATTTTTGCCAATTAAGTCTTAAACCTTTCAATTTTATCAATTCGGTTCTTAAACTTTTGTGTTTGTGCCAATTCATTCCATCCAGCCAATTTTACCCAGCCGACGCTGACGTGGACGCTGTCCGGCCAACGTTGACGTAGCAAATTTTTTTAATATTTTCGAATATTTTATTAATTTTTTTCCTTTTTTTTTTGTCCTTCTTTCCTTTGGGTGAGGACCGACGAGGTTGACCTCGCTAGCGTCTAGCGAAGCTTGGCCCTGTCGACCACTGGCGAGGGCGAGCCTCGCCATCGCCTGCCATTGGTGAGGGCAAGCCTCGCCGTCGCCGGCCACTGGTGGGGGCAAGCTTTGCTAGAGGCTGGTGAGATCGACTTCGCCGGTCCTTACCTCTGGTCGGGGGGGAGGGAGGGGAGAATGGCAGAAGAAAAAAAAGGAAAAAAAATCGGAAAAAATTAATATTAAAAATTTGCGACATCAACATTGGTTGGATGGTTGGCTGGCGCTCACGTCAGCGTTTGCCAGCCGAAATTGACCGAATGGACTGAACTGATACAAATACAAAAGTTTTAGGATTGAATTGGCAAAATTGAAATGTGTAATAACTAATTGGCAAAAATACAATAGGTTTAGAAATTTTTGGACAATTTTTCATGAAATGTCACTATTTGAAATTGTGTTATGTGCTATTTTCAAGGAAGAAAATATATTTTTGCTTGGTCGGACCAACCAAAAAATGCCCCAAGAAATCTCACTTTTGAAATAACATTCTTCATCACCTCACTTACTCTTTGTCCAAACACAAACCCTAGACTTTGAACTCAGTTTCGGCATCTCTCGGGGGGAATATTCACTATAGATCCATGGAGGTTCGGTGGAAAACTCTCGCTAAAAACGAGAAAAGTAACAAATTAGCCAAAGTCCAAAAATTAGGCAGAAAAGAATTTTCTCAAACGACTTACAGGTGGAAAATCCAAAGTCTAAAAATTAGTCAGAAAAGAATTTTCTCACACGATTTACAGGTCCAAATGCCAAACTTTCCTTATTTTAACTAAAGGGTTAACACTATAAAAAACTCTAAATTAGTACATCTATAATAAATTTAACCAAAATTAATTTTGATCGCAAAAAATCCCGATTTAATACATTTGTGACAATTTTTGGATTAATACAAAAAAAAGTCACAAACTTATGCACCTATGACAAATAGAGAATATAATCCAAACTGATACATCCATCAACTGTCACGTGTCATTTAACTTAGCAATTTGATAGTAAAATTTAACAGAAACTAACGGAGGGTAAAATTATCACAAGTATACCAGTTTGAGGTAAATTAATTTAAGATAAATTTATCACAAGAGTACGGGATTTTTCATGGTAATAACCCTTAACTAAACTCGCACCATAAAATACCAACAACAATAATAAAAAAAATTAAATCAAAATTAAAATTAAAATTAAAATTAAAACCCTTCTTCTTCAACGTCAAATTAGCCTCCGCTTTCAATTTAGGGTTTTGGGCGACCCTTAAAGGAAATACGCAAGAAAGGAGGAACCCTCTTCCGAATGCACCGCATGACCCGTTCCTGGTTTTCCCGATTCTATGGTTCTTGAAGGCGCTCCTCCCCACCTCGATGCTCTGTCCTGTCCTGTACCCTTCTTCGAAGCTGCGCGGAGAGGACCCTGATACGGCGTGACCCAGGTCGGTGGTGGTCGAGCGCCATGAACGCGGTCGGGGTCGTCGTGGAAGGAGGCCAGAGGGCTCTCAGTTCGGCCCACGGCGGCGTTCTTGATAGTGGGTCGAGGAGCTTCCTGCAGCAGCAGCATCAGCATCAGCAGCAGCAGCAGCAGCAGCAGCAGCCGCAGCCGCAGCCGCAGCCGCCGCAGCTCAAGAAGCAGAGCCTGAACCCGCAGTCCCAGACTGGGACCGTGCAGCAGCTCCTGGCCGGTGGCGTCGCCGGCGCTTTCAGCAAGACTTGCACGGCGCCCCTTGGTCGCCTCACTATCTTGTTTCAGGTTCAACCCACCGTCTCTCTTTTGACATCGTTTTCTTGCCCTTTTTTCTGTTTGTAGTGTCGGTTGTATGTTTGACACGAGATGGAAAAATTGTTGACGATGAAATGGGCTGGCTGGGACAGGACGCATTACGTGGAGCATAGTGTAGGTACAATTAGCAAGATAGATGTCAGCATAAAGAAGTTGGAAATACTTGAAATTTCTTCTTGGTCCAGCCTATTCGTTTGCTGGGTTTCCACAAAAGCTATTGTGGAGAGATTGACCTCGTGGCATGGAGGCAATATGATAGTTAGAACCTAAAATCTGTCTAGGCTTCTGGTTCTGCTTATTTTCAGTTTGGAAACTTCCTCTGGGCTATTGACATTATATCGATGGTTTTGCAATTCTTAGAATTATCCAATAATAGGCAGCATAGAATTGGAGTAGTGGAGATGATTTTCTTCCCTTATTTTGCTATTTTAACAATGGAGCTGGATAGTCTCTGAACCCCTGATATTGATGCACAAGACTTTTTTTTTTTTTTCCGGGATACCTTTCTTTGAGGTAGATTATATAGAAATCACGGCAGGAAGTAGGTTTTTTTGTGGTTTAGGGGGGGTGTTATCTTTTCCCCTTGTGTATGCGAGGGCGGAGATATTGTGGGTCATGGCAATTTATATTTCGATCAAATGGCAGCTTTTCTATACTCTATATTGAATCTTGTATGTTATTTGATCTGCCAAGGTGCAAGGTATGCACGCAGATGTTGCAGCCCTGAGCAAGGCTAGCATATGGCATGAGGCATCACGCATCGTCAATGAAGAAGGGTTTAGGGCCTTCTGGAAGGGAAATCTGGTTACAATTGCTCACCGCCTTCCTTACTCTTCGGTCAACTTTTACGCTTATGAACGGTACAAAAGTGTCAGTAACAAATACTCTGGCCAATTCCAAGATGTTTTTCAGAACAGAGTGTTATGGTGGAGAGTCCCTAATTGTGTTTTTTAGTTCTGCAGATGTTACAGTCAATTCTTGGGGAAAATAGCAAAGGAAGTGCCAGTGCAGGTCTTTGTGTACACTTCGTAGGTGGTGGAATGGCTGGAATAACAGCTGCAAGCGCGACATATCCTCTGGATCTTGTTAGGACACGCCTTGCTGCGCAGGTAAGTCCGAACATGTAAAAGATTACACTGTTTTGAAATCCATCTCGCATGCTTGCTCTCCCATGTTAGGGTAGCATTTTTCTTTCCTCCTCCTCCTGTTTACTCATTTACTTATTTATTCGGGTTGGGGAAGTCAAAACAAGAGGTATCAATGGATCATATAGATAGACCATAGGTTAGATACATGTTCTTTTAGATTTGTTTTGTGATGTTTGGCTTTTTTACTTCATTTAATTCATCTTCGCACTTTTTGGATTTTGCAGAGAAATACAGTGTACTACAGAGGTATTTGGCACGCATTTCATACCATTTGTAGAGAGGAAGGCTTCTTGGGGTTATATAAAGGACTTGGAGCCACGTTGTTGGTACAGTTGTGGTTCAAGTGTCTGTATCTTCAACTTCATGAAGTCGCATACTACTTACCTGTTTTCTCTGCGTCTTCTGTTTTGCAGGGTGTTGGACCAAGCATAGCAATAAGTTTCTCTGTGTATGAGAGCTTGAGATCTTTTTGGCAATCTCAAAGGTAAAAAATTTTCCTGGTTATTTGTTTCTGTCTGATGCTTCATTGGGTTTGTGAGTGTATATCTTTCTTTATCTTAACATTAGGCCAAATGACGCTACTGTGATGGTCAGTCTGGCTTGTGGCAGTCTTTCAGGGATTGCATCATCAACTGGTCAGTAATTTGGAAGTTCCATTTAAATCTTGCTTCCTAGATAAGATCTTCCCATTTTGCAAGCGTTTTGCTAATTGCTGAATTCTTTCACATGATTTGAGTCATTGAAAGCCTAGACAGAGTTATCTCGAGTATATTTTCTGGATCTTAATGTCCGTGAAATCCTCTTACTTTTCCCTTGTAGCTACATTTCCTCTGGATCTTGTGAGACGAAGGATGCAATTGGAAGGGGCCGGTGGTCGAGCCCGTATTTACAATTGCGGTTTGTTTGGGACGTTCAGGCACATAGTCAGGACAGAAGGCTTCCGTGGCTTGTATAGAGGGATACTTCCTGAATACTACAAGGTTGTCCCTAGTGTGGGCATTGTCTTCATGACCTACGAGACACTGAAGATGCTTCTATCTCAAAGTTCTACTCGGGATTAGCCGTGTACTGCTTTCTTGTGCTGTCAATGACTCCATCAAGACCGTTATGAGAAAAATAGTAAGAAAATTCAGTTGATTTTAACGTAGCAAGTAGATAGATAGGATGAAGAGAATCTACAATATTTGTGATGAAGTTCCATGACGGTAAATTTTGCTGTTACCGTCGTGATTTTGGGGTCAAATTTTTCTGTGCATAATTAGCCCGCCTTTCGGATGTTGTACCGAGTTGAGGTTAATTAGGTCTTTATCTTTAAAGGAGATTCAAAGTACCATGAAGCTACAGATTTGGTCTTTGCTCTTGTAAACCTGCTTGGCAGGTTATGCATTTATTGATGAGACAGTTCTGTGAAATTCTAATATCATATAAGTGCCTTATCATGAGGCTAGTTTACTCTACCTATGTTTCGTCATTGATCTGACTTGGCTTTGTTTGCTATCATCTTACATGGATATGTAAATTGATCGAACTACTATTCTGCATCTAGTAGATGAATTGTGTGATTCCTCGAATCCTTTATAATCTCCATCTATTCTCTCGTGTGCGGCTCATAGCAGATTGGAGCTGGAGTACTTTATCTTGTTCAGACTGTTGCAATTGTGTCTTAAGCCGAAATCCATCTCTCACAATTCATGGGTGTTGTGGCACAGTGATGGATCATAAGTTGCAGCTCTCGCGCTTGCTCGGGGTGGATGCCTATGCCTCATAGTGGATGAGGTGGGCTGAGCTGCCGATCGAAAACTGGGAAAATCATTTCCAGCTTTCAAATCCCAGCTTTGTTAATTATAATCCTTGATGATTGTTCATGTGGTTCGAACCGGCTCTTGCCCAAGTCTAGCATCGGGGTTGGACCCAACGAAATAGTTCTGGATGGATGATCATGAAGACCGCATCCTTCGCAACTCCATGTACAACTGTACATATTTTTGCCTAGAATTTTGCAGTTTTGGCAAAGTACCTAAATTTAGAAAAGTTGGTAACTTTATACGGGGGATCAAGTGGGGTATTGGACACGATTGTCTTTGGCACATCCTGATATTTTTTCCAAGTTTGCTTCGAATCGCCTCTGCTTTCGGCGCGGTTCACGTCACTCTAGTGCGTGGATCGTCTGCCGACTCTTTTTGGTGGATGTAATGATCAAAAGAGAGAGATGTATACTGAAAATGCTCCAATCAAAATCACATAGACCCTTAAATATCTGTGATAGCTTGGCATATTGCAAATAAAATAAATGAAGAATCTTAGATTTGGGTTACGATGTAGAATAGGGTTAGTTGTCAAGGGACCCATACATGATTGGCTTTGCGTTTATTTTTGCTCCTCTTATTCCTATTCTAAAGAGAATCGAATGCCACAATCTGCATCATAGCTTTCACTTCTTTCTCTGCTTCTGCAACTTGCCAAGCTGCTGATATCTAACTTGTGTCATGTCACCGTTTTTTCTATGCTTAGATAGGTCATTCTTTCTTAACGACGTTTTCAATGATGTGAATGGCGATAATGTTTGGCCTCCTCCTGACATAACCTGTCTAGCTAACCAGTATCATGAGAGTGTATTCAATGCATGGCATGAAGCGAAGTAAGTTCAGCTCAGATAATTGAACATAACCCCCGAAATTACTTAAGTATAGGAAGCTGGGTTCGGCACGTTGTACTGGTCCTGTGAACCAGTGATGTATCTTGAGCTCCTCACCAACCCCAATTTATGAGAAAGATCTTTGGCATTGGTTTGGAAATGCCAGACACGTCATACAGGATCTGGTACATCATGACCTGGCATGAGCACGCCCCCAGGAAAGAGCAGCATCAGATAATATTTGTGTCGACAGTTATGGAAATGTAGTAGGGACATGCTAAAACGGGTCATTGAATGAGCGAATCGACCCGTGCTCACTCGGTTCACGGCATATATCCTCCAAGAGCACAAGCTTTGTGGTGGCTATATAACTAGTTAGGAATAAGAATATGATTACTGCGTTTAAAAGCAGATGGAGACAACAAAAGCCAGATTATATTTGAGGAAGTGACGAGACCCCCCTCTTTTACACTATCATTTTCGAAAGTGAAAGAGCAGCCACAAGACATCATATCAATAAGAGCGGAAGTATCTATAAAAGCTTTTTCAGATTCTTCCCAGTGAATTATACTGATCTAGCTTCAAGCACACTAATTGTATCAACAACACTAGTTCACGATTCTAATTTTCTTGTTTGTGTTCTCCAAAAGATCAGTTATAATCATTTTAGTGAGAGGATCTTTAGTGTTTTCTTTATTAGTTAAGTCATTCCTCTATCAACAGCGGTCAAATCGGAAATTTCATTATATGAGGAAAGAAAGTTCTTATCATTGGCTGAAGAAGAACAAGAATCAAACCATGCATCATCATTCGGAGCTAAGAGCACCTTATCATGGCTTTGTGCTAAGATTCACAGGCCTTCTAACCTCTCATTCATATGTCTGAGTTAATTAATATATATTTGGGGTGAATTCCCAAAAAAACCCAAAACTTTAAGTCAAGTCCAAAATCTACTCCGAACTTTTTTTTGTCTCGGAAAAAACCCCAAACTTTAGGTCCAGTCCAAAATCTATCCCAAACTTTTTTTTGTCTCAGAAAAAATCTCAAAGTTTAAGTTTAGTCCCAAATCTACCCCAAATTTTGTTTTGTGTAAAAAAAAAATCACCAAAATTCAATTTATTTTCAAAAATATATTCCCGTGATCCAGTCCCAACTTGACGCGACACTTCCACGTCGATAACAAATCCACGTCGATAAAGTAATGGGACGATAGGTACAGACCGATGCCGCATTTCCACTTGGATAACAAATCTAACCCAATAAAAATTGTTGAAATTCTCTAAAATAAAACCGTTCTAGGATATGAAAATTAGGGACGATAACAAATCCACCTCAAAAGAGGTAGAGCTTCACTCTACCAAAACAGTAGACATTTTCAGACAAATGTTGTATTGTCTACTATGTGAAGACTTCCCACCTCCATCTTCTCGAGCTATTAGCACCATTTGTAATACTGGGGGATACCCCTAAGCTGCTGTGTTTCATTCGCTTTATAATACTGACATTTTACACCCAAAAAAAAAAACAAACAAATCCACCCCAATTTTTTTTTAATTTAAAAAAATCCCTATTTTTAGGTTAAGTCCAAATTTGCCCTAAACTTTTCTTTATCTAAAAAAAAGCCCCATTAATTTGTTGACGTGGATTTGTTATCGACATGGAAGTGTCACGTCAAGTTGAGACTGGATCACAGGAATATATTTTTGAAAATGAATTTTGGTGATTTTTTTTACACAACAAAACTTGGGGCAGATTTGGGACTAGACTTGAAGTTTCTGAGACAAAGAAAAGTTCGGGATAGATTTGGGAATGAACCTAAAGTTTGAGATTTTTTCTGAGACAAAAAAAGGTTCGGGGTAGATTTGAGACTTGATCTAAAGTTGGGGTTTTTTTTTAGGGAATCAGGCCATATTTCAAATCATGTAAGTTTTAAATCCAGTATAAATTCACAAGCTTCGGGCTCATCATCCTCAAAGTCCTTCCTCGTAGAAGCGGTTCCTTAGTAATATTTTTCTTTCTGCTCCTCCATCTGCTAACGATGCGATATCGTGTTATGATCTATGAGCTGATATGATTTCTATTGGGTGAGGAACAGGTAATCTGCATCCTGAGGTTTGGATCATCTCCCAAAGTGTATCTAATCCTCGGGAAGCAGATTACGTATTCCTTATCAGTAATGAAGAGCTGGAGAGGTTTTTCTGTTCTTCTCTTCTGCAAGGATTAGGGCAATTCTGTGCGTCCTCGTGCTCCGACAAAAGTGGCTGCACTTTCTGGTGACTTCCTCTGCGTAAGAAATCTATGTCGAGCAAGACAGTTATAATCATAGTACCCTTATTCTTCTCATTTTTGTTGTATTGACAATATCGGCATGGATTCCCATCTTCGTGCTCGGACAAAACTGGCTGCACTTTCTGGTGACTCCCTCTGTGTAAGAAATCTATCTCGAGCAAGACAGTTCTAGCCATAGTACAGAAACCGTCTACCCTTATTCTTTCTAGTTTTTTTGTATTAAAATTATCGGCATGGATTTGCACGTCGCTCGCAAGAATCTTTAACGCAACAGAGAACCTCATGTCTTGGTATTACTCATCTCCTTTTTTCAATTTTCAGTGATGAAGGTGGAGCTGCTTGAACTTGCGAGCTGTTCTTCTTTGATGCGTGCCTCCTATGAGGGGGTAAATTCATGGTTTTTGTTCACCAGTCATTCTTAGCTTAGCTTTATCAAGTGTCGTCATATGGTTATCCAGATCTCTTGGAATTGTTTATTAGATAATACGTCATGACTTCGTCCACTTATGCAATAAGAAATAGCCAAATAGGGAAGCAACAATGACAGATAATTCAGCACCACCAACCAACTTAAAGAGACTCGTTTTGTGGATAACACTGAGCTTTCTAATTGAAAGCATATCTTTTTCTCCTGCAAGCTTGAATATGCCAAGAATAAAATTACACCCACTCGTCTTGCTTGGAAGATGCCAGACAGATTTGGCCAATATTATAGTTAAGATTATGTTTGGTTGCACCATTAGTGGGGTAAAGAAGGAATATTAACCCGAGCAATATATAGAAAGTTCAAGAACTGCTTTTGCTACTTTGCAGGACTCCAACTGCCTCTTCCTTGCTTTCGGTGAAGTCCTTGCCGTCCTTGAAGATGAGAAACTCCATCGTGTCGATGTGGAAGAATATGAAACACCCGCATAAGTGAGTGATGCACGACCCGAAGTCCTTCCCGACCACGCAGTGCCATGACGGCCCGTATGCTTCATCAAATTTCTGTTGTCATTTATGATGAGTTAGCACTCTCTCCTCGGAACTAGCTTCGGTTTCAAGTCAGCAAGGCAGTGTTCATCATGTAAGATTGCAAATAAAACATGAATATCAATTCCTAACAAAGATTTCCCAGTTATTTAGGAACTTTTTGTCCGGCCGGATAGGTGCTGCAGCAAAACTGGGGCAAATTAGAATGACTAGAATTCTGAATAAAAGAATTTTTCACCTGCAATTCTTTGCAAAAAGCAGAAGCAGAGTATTTAGCAAGCGGTTGAATCAGTAATAAGGGTTACCCCTCAAACGGTGCAAAGATAGAACAAAGCCAGTCTCATTAATGCGACCGCGCAGTGCAATTATCCTATTAAGGTCCTTTAGCAGAATTATGACATGCTACCATAGAAACCACTTTATATGATTGTTCTACTTAATGATGGCTATTATATCTAACTAACATCAGGGATTTTGCCGTAAATCTTCACTTGTCTCGCACTACTTTGTTGCAAAGACTATCTAGTTTCAAGAAGAAAACTCAAACTCATAGGCCAAAAGAAAATAATTTTCCAGCAATTGCTCTTGAAAACAGGAGAGTAAGCGTATTTCCACGGATAAGGGGGCAACATGCTGATACCAAAAAATTAATTCGGTTAAACAGAGAATTTTGCTAGGGACATAGGTGAGTCTATGACCTGCTTGATATGATGAGCAATGGCCTGACAATCGGAGGATTCATGTAGGTCGAGAGCTTGGTAAGCTAAGTCCATTACATGGCTTCGCATTGCTTCTGTCATGTCTGTCTCACGCACTACAGCTCGTCCCTCCAGCATCTCACTGAAACCTCGCATCAATAGAAAAACCTTCAAGGAGGGTAAATTGGTATTGCCAACAGTTATACAGGAAGATATATAGATGAAGTCGAAGCAACGAGTGGTGGCTGGATTCACTGCACGTTTCAGAATCCTCCAGCTCAATTCCACGAAAGGGAATATGATTTGTATGTATAGACAGTTGTACTGAAAAATATCTTGCTTCGAGCCTGTTTTTTTTTTTTTTTTGGTAACCCGGGAACCCCCCGCACGGCCGACAGCCGAGGAGGTAGCCTGTTTCTCATGTAAGAACGCAACTTTTTTGTCGTTAATCGGGGTGAAGTTCTTGGACTACATTCGCGCATGGAACACAACCACGACTTGAATTACAATAGGCTCTAGGATGGTCCAAGTAAAAGACAGAGTTCGGAATGTTTATGGACAACAAATGCAGGCATGAAGATATTTAATGTGGTTGGCGACTTCTTATTTGTCTGCTTCATCATCTGCTGGTCCCGTGTTTGCAAGTGGTCCATGTTTGGCAAAACAGTTTGAGCCCTTCTTTTTAACTTCCATTTTTTGCTCTTTTTTATTTTTGTTTTTCCTTTTCTCAGCTTAAGGAATCTACATAAAGAATCAACTTCCCTGCCCAATGTTGGGTAGGAAGTACCTCCAAGCAGGATGGAATCGCTGAGCTCGGTTTTGGGACTTAAATACCAAAATGCTGAAAAGTATTCGGAATTTGCTTCCACTTAGCCTTAATTTTGAGGGCTAGTGATGCTGCTGCTACAAGAGCCACTCAAGTGATGCTTAAAGGGGATGACCAGTAGTTCAAGTTGATATTTTTAGCCTTCCACAAGCTAACCCGGATTGAAATTTCGCCGATAATACATGAATAACGAGAATAATTGAGTCTTATAATGTTCGAAGCATTTGCAGAATTAGAGATCATGCTGGGTACCATTGTTAGAATTTACCAGTTTGTTTCAGCCAACATTCTTTAGCTTCTGTAAGGGGCCAACAGAACAGAGTCAAAATGCACGCAAGTTCTCCGATATTCACTAAAGATATGCTAAATCTGCTCATCAAGAACGCAAATTAGGGCAATCCTTTACGACTATAACGGGCATAATGATCTGAATAAAAGGTTATAACTAATTTGAAAGGCTTCTGGGGAAAAAATGAAGAAGATATCTGGTTTATCATTTCACTGTCGAAAATTTACAAGATCGCTGAGAAGAATCTCAGCTTCCATCTAAAACACTACAGAAAGTACCAAAAGACTCAGAAAAACGAACTTTCTCTTTGCACTTGAATAAGCTTTCTTCTTCTAGCCCACCACGTATACCAGTCAACAAACCAAAAGCCGAAGAAAAAAGATAGGCACGTCCACATAAAGTTACATATTCTCACAGTGACCCACCTTCTTGAAGACCCAAAACTTCTTGAGTATCATCAATTCTAAAAGCAAATCAAATCTGTGTTCAATTTCTCTCTCTAGATCAGTGAACTAGGCTAAGCCAACTTGCACGAAGATTCTTGACGTCGCGCTCCATCAAAATCGGGATTTAAAAGATATCGATTCGATTTGCACCTTAGGGAAAACTCCGAAACTTTGTATAATTATCGCGTCCTGAGCAAGAACAGGCTGAGTTCTTGACCCTGGCACTCGTCTGGGTTAATCAGATGGAAGGACTCTGAGTCGGCGCTGCCAACGACGTGCTCATAATTCGCCCGCATGTACATGATCTCCTCGGAGCTCGCCGAGCCGGTCCCAGATGGTATGACTCCGGCACCAACTGTCATCGACTGCATTGTCTTGAGCATTGACCGGTTCTGTTCGCTCGCTTTCCTCTTCGTCGCGAAGCCGAGCTTCCGCCCGTTACAGGAGAGGGTCCACATGGGCACGGACCGCAGAGGGCAAGAACCGAGCCCGGGCTCCGAGTCGGCGGAGCACTCGAGGGCGATCCGGACGAGCTCGCTCGACTGCATCTCCTTGACGAGCTGCTGGGTCGGGATCGAGAGCTCGAGGAGGAGGGAGGGCTTCGTGGAGAGGCGGTCGTGCTGCACGCAGAACCACACGTGCCCGCGGCGCGGGCCAAAGATCGTCCCGATCACCATGGTCTTGGAAGGGCGCGGCGGCGCCACGGCCACGGGGGACGTCGAGCCCGCAGCGTCTCCCCCGGATCCGTCATCTTCGACATCGCCGCTTCCCTTCCGAAGTCGATCAAGGTCCAGATTGTGATCTTGGATTCTGGGTTCGTCGTAAATGTCGTCTCGAAGCGAGGTGCTTATGCGCTTCTTGGTGGCGGGGGCAGGGGCGGGCGCGGCGATTGGCGGGGAGGCCAAGGGAGGGGCGAAGCAAGGGAGGATGAACCGACGGAGGGTGTCGATCTTGGTCATGGCGGGGCGGGTTGTTCTCGACAGAGAATGAATCAAGAACCGGGTCCGATACTCGACACACACAAAAAAAAAAAAAAAGAAGAAGAACAAAATCTATGGATCGGAGGTGGACGATGTCGCCGCGGAAACTGATTCTTGCGGAGGTGAAGATGCGAGTGAATTTATAGAGAAAAGAGGCGGGAAGCAGCTTGGGGTGGGGGACTAGCCGTTGCAGCTGCAGCTGCAGGGAGGGAGGGAGTGGGGAAACGAAGTGGGGTGTCGCCACGTGTAGGGAACCCATTGGGCCGTGACCCAAGTGGGGGTGGGGGGGTGGGTGAACGAGATTGGGGAGCGAGCCCGGTCAAAACCCTGCCTGGGGCTTATGCCGCTTTTGCGTTGTGCAGCTTTTGGGCTGAACGGAGAAGAACCAGGCTGGCTTTTCTGTCTTTGACCCCTGAAAGAAAGTAAGTCTGGGGGCTAAAGATGTCAGTGTCCCGAATCTCTCTCGCAGGCATCATCGTGGGACTGGACAGCAATGGCATCATCATCATCTTCATCTTCGGCTCGAGTATGATGCAAGACCATCACGGTTCAAACAGAATCTCGCCTTAAGATAGATGAATCCCCGAGCTCTCGTGTAGCGAGCAAGATCGCGTCGCCACAAAGCGTTACCGCTTGATTGGGTTGGCGATAAAGCTCGATTCGGCGAGACGAATTTTGATGGAATAGATGAATGGGTCGTGTAGGTGGGGAAAAAGCTTTCGTGGTTTTGACGTTAGTTGCGTCCCGCATTCCTCGTCCTGCCATGTCTACCCACGGAGATCGGATTCGGCTTTGATGGCTCATTGATTGGCCACCTCGGGCGTGCTATGGCACGGACTAGTGTTACCACATTGAAACACGCGTATGAGTAGGGGCATTTCATCTTAGCTTGGTAGCCCGAGAGCTCGGACCGGTCCGGACTGATAGTAAGGGTTGGGAGTTAACGGGGTCGGGAATCCGAGATCATTTCAGTTCTCCCCTCGGTCGGTATGGTTCGGGCTACCCAGCTTGAGATGGTTAAGTCTAATTAGCTCAGTAGTCAGTCCATTCGAAATAATTCCCAAATTATAAAAAAATATGTTTCAAATTCGGAAATGCAAAAGTTAGTAAAATAAATAACTAACAATTATCCTATAAAGCCAAAACCAAGTTGAGATTAATAATCAAACGGCAAATTGACCAAAAAATAATGTGGTAGTAGGGGCCAAACTAAGAAATGCCCCAAAACATAACAAAAAAAGAGTTATTGTGGGCTCTGAATGAACTTTTAGATTTACTTACGGCTCCCCATCTCCCCCCAAATCAGAAGTTCCGTCTTGTCAAAGCCAACGCCAGCGATTTCAATTATTTGGAAGGAATTTATAGATTTTTGAGTGGTATCATCTTAATGGTCTGATAATTATATGCTTGATTTTTCAAATTCAATGACAAATGACAAATTGGAAAAGAAATATGTGCACGTTAATAAAATCAGGTTTGGCTTAAACTAGCCTGGACTGTCATTACCAGGGGTGTCAATGGGTCGGGTCGGGCTTCCATTATACCCGACCCGAAATATATAGGGTCACGCTTGACCCAACCCGACCCGACCCAAAACCCTGTTCAGCATATGCTCCAAGAATAGGGTCGGGTCGGGTCGGGTCAGTCCGAGTCGGGTTTAGTGTTTTTTTTTTAACAGGGACCAATCTTTTCCATTTCCGAGCTCCATCCTGCCCTTAGCAATAGAAGCTGAAGCTCATACAAGCTTAAAGAATCAACATCATCGTTACCCAAAGCCATTGCTCTTCCTAAAATTTCTCACAATTCACACAACAAATTGGAAGATACAGCAACAAGAGCCAGTCGCCCGCATACCCACGACGGAACCCACGACGAAACCACGAACGCAACGCTGAGAATTTGACGCGCGAGAGAGACGGGGGCGTTTACTTATCGGACATGATGGCTATGGACTTGAAGGCCTAGATGAGGTTGCGGTCAGGGTTGGTGCCGCGGCCCTGCCACTTGCCGAGGGAGCAGCTGAGGAACTCGCCGGAGGAGCCGTTGGGCTTGGAGATGACGGTGGAGAGGCCGTCATCAGTGAGGAGGGGATTGTAGGGCCTGCCGATGTGGACGGGTTCGTTGTCGTTGGACTCGTTGGCGAAGGTCCATCACTCGGAGGTCTCGTCGATAGAGTGCGCCTTCGGCACCAGGCCGCACTCCGAGCAGATTGTGTCTACCGCTACTCCGGCGGAGAGGATCGACGGGGAGACGGAGCTCGCTAGGGAGGTGGGGCTTAGCGGCAGGGCCTCGACTTGGGCGGTCACGGTGAGCGTCGTGAGCGCGAGGACGAAGGCCACCATAGCCATGTTCGCAAACTTCACAGCCACCATTGCCACGAACTTGAATTCGAGCTCTCGTGCAGAGAGAGAAGAGAGCGAAGGGGAGAGAGAGAGGGGGAAGGGCTGTTCTGGAGGAGTTGTATTTGGTGCCAGGGTCAAAAAAGCCCAGCCCGGCCCGGCCCGGCCCGACCCTAACAAATACCCACACCTAAAACCCTTACCTAAAGAAGATCAAGATTTGACCCCAAAATACCCTAAAATTTCGAGTCGAGCCAGGCCGGGTCGGCCCGGGCTTTTTTGACACCCCTAATCGTTACAGCTGAGGTTACAAGCTGGGCCGGAAAAGCCGACCGCGGTCTGCCCATGCTGGATCGAGAACCCCCTTCAGGCCCGGCCTGTTTACACCGGTACCAACGAGCATTGCTAGCTCCTTATGCCCAGGGCAATGACCACGCTGCATACAATTATCAACAAACCAGACCGTAGAAATTCAAGCTCTTCAGACCTGTGAACAAGTTAGCCTTTCGACACTTGATGCGCTATTCTATTCTCAGAGCATGTCACAAACTCATTTCTGCAGAAAACCTTCCTAAGGTTAAGAGCAACACTCAATCTCTGCATTATGGTAAGCAGAAATTCGACCCGGCCTCAAAAATCACCAAGCATTAATAAAGATTTCGACACCTATTCCAGGGGGATATAAACGCCCTGGCGGAGTCTAACCAAATGGCCAGAAGCATCTAGACTTACAATCGATGAGCTAGCTGAGTGAAGGGGAAAATTAGATAACTATTGTACTCCACTCAATCTTGCCCAGTCCACGAATTGCATGCCACCATATATGTTGTTTGCAAATCGTACCCCCACCGTGAAGGCCATAGCGATGGGCGGCATGCGTTTGGCAAGAGGCGATGCTTCCACCAGTCTCTCTAGTCCATTGATTACCTGATACCGGGTGTTGGAAGAGACCGCAAGAAAAACACCTGCGAGTTTCGAGATTCAAAACAACAAAGGAGAAGGTATTAGTGGGGCTGGTTGAATGATTACCTGGAAAGTTGACAAGCACCTAATTAGCACATCAGTAACTGCTTGCAGCTTATATTACACGACTCAAGGAACAAGTTCAACACATCAGAATTTCGATAGAAAGTGAAAAAAGAAACAGAAAATAATGAACACGAAAATAGCCAGGATAGACAAGAAAATCTCTCTTCAAGGGGATCATTCAAAATTAAATATTCTTACGAGCAACAGCCGCAGAGATAATATGGTATTTTGGGCAAGAGGGATGGTTCAGACTGTTCTCATACTGCAATATCCATTCAAATCTATAATACATTGTTGCAACTGAAGAAATCCTTATCTACTATCATTGTAAGAAGTTTGATGCAGCAGATTTGTGCAAAGAAAATCATGTTCCACCATCATGATACAGCTATCGTGTTGACTAGGGGCGCGTAAAATACTGAAAAAGGTCACGATTCAAGTAGAAAAAAAGGTAGGAGAAACAAACGAACTATATTGAGAGCATGTAAAGAATCAGGGAAGCATGTTAGATCAAAAGCTTTAGGTAATCAAGAGAGACTGAGAAACACAAAAAATCATAGCAGTGAAGAAAACGTGGGAAAATCGGTAAGATCAACAGAATGTCACAAGATTGAGCTTATATACTCTAAGCAATACAATTAGTAACTTAAAAATTACCCCAAAGAGCTGCACTCTTCACAAGAGGTGGCACCGGAATGTCCTCTTCAGATTTTTTTATGTTCCTAAAAGAGCAAATGGAAGACTGGAGTGAAAGTCTGGGACAAGATACATACGACAAGAAACATTCGAATCAATTGAATAGTCAGAATGAAGGGAAAAGAGTAGCTCAGATCCAATAATTTTTTACATATGCACTAACAATTTGCACTGATATTTTTTTGGTTCTTGTAAGGAACTCCATAGGTTACATGGGAAGTGAAGGGTAAGCATACAGTCAGAGAAGAAGGAAAGGCAAGCGCCATAACATCAAACAGATTCTGGACATGCAACATGTTATTAACAATAGGAATCAAAATAAAAAAGGTAAAAAAGAAAGCTCACTTTTGACAACCATTCTATAAGTACATTAATCAGAGGACATAACAGATGTTCTCGAAATCAGCTTTTCCACTTAAAGAAAAAAAGTAGTCAGATTATCCTTTGGCTTCAATTCAAATGAATAAACGTAGCATGCTTTTGCATGGGTCAAGCAATACAATGCCAATGCTTCGTGATTTGTATTGCCCAACCTCAAATTTTGGCATGTCGGACATGGACTGTACCTTCAAAGTTACTACAGAGCAACTGAATGTACCCTATTTCACTTATATTGCAGCTTCCATGCTCAAGTCACTTCTGTATTACTTCAGGATGATTAAAATGAGAATAAAACATTTAGGAACACTGTGGACAAGAGAAGAAGAATACACGACAGACAGTACATGAAGCAACAGAGATGCAAGAAAAGCATAATGAGCAGTGTAGATGCAACAGAATGCCAATCCCCTTTCACAATCCCCCATGGTTCAGATATTGACCTTATAATCTCTTAAGGCAAAAATACAGACACTCATGCTCTTCTTTTTGAGCAAAATCATGAAAAAAGATGAAAAGTAATGACCAGAAAGTAGTGATTATAGTGCCAAGCATGCAGAATCAAATTTATACCGCTTTGTTGTCATGATCAGATTCGCGATTCCTTGTCCTATGATACCACATGCAAATCCAACTGCACCATACAGGATTCCCTGTGATTGTCGTAGAGATGGAAAAACATTAACTGACTAGTAAAGCTCTCCACTATTTATACGAAAAACTAAAATTTGATCTTCACCAAGGAAGCTCACCTTATAGAAGTATGTGGCTACTCTCTGATTTACAGAATATCTAGATCCTGGTCTTTCGGCTTCAAATACACTGAGAAAGATTATGATTCACAATTGTAACTGACTGATAAGTCAATTTTCTCTACAAAGTTATAGTAGCAATAGCGAAAGAATCACTAATGCACAGCAATCTAGCAACTTATGCCTACTATGACATTGAAAAATTCGAAACCACTCAAGAACTTATAGTCCATTCAGAGAAAGCATGAACTCAACCTGCTAGGAAGGGCTGCATATGCATGCTGCATGCGCCCAAGGAACCCTTTGCCAATAGAAGGTTGACCAATCCTAGCGTAGGGAGCTAGCATACCAACTAAAGCAATGTTGACCACCACCCCAACCAAAAGATCTGCAACATACAGCTCGAATTCTGCCCAGAAGTCTTTGCCCCTCTTTTGAACTTCCGCAATTGTCGCACAACAAGAATCAATAACTATCTGCACCAAGTTATAAATTAATAAGTCATCGCCAAGGAAACTATATAATTGGATAGTAGAGTTTTCATACCATACCAACATGAGCAACAACAGGAATAATGGTACAAGATCGATCATCCTGAAGAGTTGCTAGTTATTAAAATTTCCCTAATATTTCTGCATTGGGTCTCTCAACTATGATAATAGCTTCATGGCTATATTAAGATGGCAGGGTACATGACTAACCGGTACAGTAATGCAATGAAAATAGCATAGCCTTTTAGTCAAGGATAGCAGTTAAGAGGCAGTTTTAAAACTGTTAAAATGTCAACACAGAAGGGACACAAGTTCCAGGGATGAAACTTTCTTAAAGCTAGTATCAAACCTCTGTTCCAATTTTAAAAAGAAATGATGGATCAGCCAACATTCGATTCCGAAGCATAGAACACGACTTCATTGCAAAGCCCAATGGCCAGACGGAACCCTACAATAAGCATAAGAAAGGGGGAAAAAATCAGCAACAACATCAGCAAAATAAGGGGAAAGAGTCGTACCTTCTACAATTTCTCGAAAAATATCTATGCCGGATACTTCCATTACCAATGAATGAGCAGCACAAGAAACCTCGATATATCTACCTGCAAATCCAGGAATCTTTCCAGAAGAACCTTGCGAAGCCCGACACTCTTTGCCGCCTCCAACATATCCGGAGGAAGAGTAGCCCCTCGAGCCTTGGTTTCCCTCATCACTTCGTCAAACTTCATGATAGGCCCGAACTCCTCCTCTTCCTTGTCATTCCCTTCATCGCCACCTCCGCCGCCACCTCCATGACCACCTCTCCCATTCGAGAATCCCCCATTGCCGCCGTTACCATCGAAGCCGTCCCCGCCATTACCATTGCGATCTGTCACCAACTCATAGTCATCTTCCACGATCTTAAGATTCTTCCCCGCCAGCTTCCTTTTCACCGAAAATCGCGGTGTCAACCGCACCGACAGACTGCGACTCGCCCTGCGGCTGCGACACGCTCATCATGACCACAAACTTCTCCACTTTCTCCGCTTTCTCCACAGAGCACCGACGGACACTAGCCTTACTATGAAGCGACAGAGCAACTTCATTTACGGACCGCTTGAGGACATAACTACCGGGCATCAACTTGAAAGAACAAACCCTCTTCAGAGCAAGCTTGTCCTCCAATCTCGCGAGTTGCAATGACGCATCCATCGACGAATAGCTCGCCATGTCTCTCCTCGATAAAAACTTAGACGGCTCGACGAATTAGCAATCAACAACTATCGCAAACAAAACAAGACAGCAAGAGAAACGGGCGATGTGGAGAAGGGTGCTTCAGATCCAGCTTTGAAAGATAACCACCTTTTTTGAACGAGGAAGACGAAGCTCGGACGACGCCTTTGGCAGCTCCTCGGTGACGACCCCGAGCTCGAGGATTATCTTGGGAGGGGGGGGGAATGAGAAGTGAAACAAGAACACCCACTTGATCTTTCCTTGTGGGGGATTTGCTCGAAGGGTTTGAGTCGCGAAAAGAGAAGACCAAAGAGCCGGAGGAGCAGGAGGCGATGCGACGGCGAGGAGAGAGGGTGGTGCCGAGCTTTGAGCTGTGCTGCTTGTTGGTGTTCTCTGCTGTTCCTCGTTCTTGTTTTGTTTTCGAGGGAAGTGGCGGCGTGGACAGTGTGGGGCAGGGCTGGTCGTCGCACGTGTGTGAACTCCTCTTTTGTTTTTTGGTCAGAACACGTGTGTGTGATCTTGAATCTATAGACCCTGTTCGACAATTGTCGAAGCACTCGCGCTCTGCCTCGATGATGATATGAATTGCGTTTGGCTGTTAGGATAAAATTCAGGATCCAATCCCGTGTTTAGTTATATTTGAGACGGGACAAAGTTAGATATAAAAGGGGATATAGCTCCAATGAATGATGTGGGATAAAAGTGCATAGTATTTATAATATCTATTATACAAAAGTTATTTTTCTCGGAAAACAAACTTTTAAAATTAATAAAATTAAAATGATATTTGAATATAAATAAAATTTAAATTATAATATAAAAATTCAAAATAACAAAAAAAATAACAACAATTTCGTTTTTATTTATTCTTGTTTGTATTTATATATTCGAATTTCTTTCTATTTTATATTATAACATATTTTAGGTATTTTAGGTATATTAGTATGGTTTACTGAGAGAATGATGGAAGGGTAAAAAAGAAATTAAAAAAATAGAAATAAAAAGAGAGAGAGAGAGAGAGAAATAATAAAAAACAAGCAAATAAAAATGAATTTTTACCTTCTCTATTTGTGCAATTTTTGAGTTCATTTGCACTGATATGCATGCGGTGGATATCAAATAATGGACAGAACGGGACGTAAAATCTCTGACTTTATTATTGCGATTTACCAAATAATGGATATCATAAAACAAAATCCCTACATTTTATATCCTATTCTGATTAAAAATACATACAATTAAACGCAGCCCTAAAAATGAGTTGGTTCACACGCGTAACAAGAACACTAGTACAACACGGGTAAGCTACAATAATTTAGCTAGGGTTTTGACTAGTTAAGCGGAACAATTATAAAGACTTTCTGAGTGAGGCCCCACTCCCCACTCCCACGTGGAGCCCGCCGCCAACCAGTTTTGATTTGAGTCCCTTCTTTAAGCATGTTTTGCTAATGGGGGCAAGTAAATTGCCGGCCTAATTCCATAAAAAACCCTAAACTTTAGTGTTAGTCCCAATTATATTCTGAACTTTTTTTTTGTCTCAAGAAAAACCTCAAACTTTTATCCGAGTCCCAAATCTGCCTTACAGTTATAAATCCATCCAATTAACGTCAGAAAAATAAAAATAAAAATCGAAAAAAGCTATAAAAAAACAAAACAAAAAAAGGAAAAAAAAAACAGAACCGGCAGCTGCGGCGGTGGCCAAGCCCTCGCCGGTGGCTGCCGCCACAGCCGCCGGGAAGGAGTGGCAGAGGTCGCCTGGGCCTTCCCGAAGCCCGGCGACCGTCGTCGGCCCCGGGCGAGTCCCCAGCAAGGGCCTGCAGCCCCCGATCTGGGGGAGGGCGCGACCCTCGCTCCAGATCTGAGCGAGGGTCGCCGGCCCTCGCCTGGGGCCGGTGAGGCCTCGCCCAGCCGGGCAAATCATCTTCCTCTTCTTCTTCTTCGACTCGATTCCTGTTCTTTGTTCCTCGTGAATCCTCGTATCTGGTCCGGTGTTGGTGCGCTCGTCGAATTTTCCTGATGGGGACGCCGGAGTTTCCTGATCTGGGGAAGCACTGCACCGTCGACAACTGCAAGCAGATCGATTTCCTTCCCTTCACTTGCGATCGCTGCAATCAGGTCTCCTCTCCTTGTCGGTCCTCGCCGGCCCCAGGCGAGGGCTGGCAACCCTCGCTCAGATCTAGAGCGAGGGTCGCGCCCTCCCCCAGATCGGGGGTTGCAGGCCCTCGCCGGGGACTCGCCCGGGGCCGGCGAGGGTCGCCGGGCTTCGGGAAGGCCCAGGCGACCTCCGCCGCTCCTTCCCGGCGGTTGTGGCGGCGGCCATCGGCGAGGGCTTGGCCACCGCCGCAGCTGCCGGTTCTTTTTTTTTTTTTTTCCTTTTTTTGTTTTTTGTTTTGTTTTTTTATAGCTTTTTTCGATTTTTATTTTTATTTTTCTGACGTTAATTGAATGGATTTATAACTGTAGGGCAGATTTGGGACTCGGATAAAAGTTTGAGGTTTTTCTTGAGACAAAAAAAAATTCAGGATATAATCGGGACTAACCCTAAAGTTTAGGGTTTTTTATGGAATTAGGCCGTAAATTGCCTATCCTTTTAACAAGGAAGTCAAATAAGAAAAGTTTTTCGAACATAAAAGAGAGGGATCAGTTTAGCCTAGTCATACAGGTCGCATGTTTCTTATACGATCGAACCTTTGAACTACTTCTGCTGCGTCGACAAGAGACATCCGATTACGGTACAAATCAAATATTCCACGATCGGTGTGCCGCCTTTGTAATAGTAATTCCCAGAGGGGATCGATAGCATTAGTGGTCTCTCCCTAGTTTCAAATTCGAGACAAGATTTTAGCTGCTCGAATATTGAATTGAATTGCTTGCCCGAGAGCCTAGCCATGGTGGAAACCCTCAAATTCCTCTCTCCTCGTGCAGGTGAAAACCTAATTCTGGAGTCAGACTGCCTAAATCTGGTCAACAGCTTGAAGTCTCCAGAAGGTATGCTGTGGGAACATCGTGCTCTCCTCAGTGAAGCACGTGAGCTGCTGTCTTCCTTTTCCAACATAAAACTGCAGTTTTGTAATAGGTCCAGGAATAGTGTGGCAGACTGGGTAGTTAAGACACACAGAAAAAAAGCACTCACTGAACATTGGTTGACCCGTCCTCTGCAGGCCCTTAGAGATCTGCTCTATTTTGAGACCCCGAAAGTGGGTTCTGTCTTTACTAGATATCAATGAATAGTCTTTTCTTCTGACAAAAAAAAAAAAGAATATTGAATTGCTTGCAGTTATTTTAGTTAGGTAGCTTAAGAGGCTAATTGAAGGAAGACAGAGCTGTCGAGCTTCAAATATTTATCTCAATGAGGTTCCACTATAATGTTAAGTTCCACATGTTAAAATATGTCTTAAGTAAAGCTTGTTACACATTCCGATTCATTCTATAAGAACAATCTTGGACCCAATGTCTTTTCGAGGAAAGTCCGAATGGGATTCGTATTGATCGACCGAGTGAAGATACCAAGCACGGAAATCAATCTACGTGTTGGAGTCGGCTTGACGAGGGTCTGATGTTTTCTTCTATAGATATCACTGCTTGGGTTTTGTTTGTTTTGTGTGCCTCGAAAGTGTGTTTCAAGAGGCGCCGTTATTGTGCAACGACGGGGCTGTTTTTCGGCATAACACCAAGGTGTCGTTCCTGCATTACATCCTGATGAATTATAGTGTTGTATATGTAAACACCGTGTTGTAAAATTAGTGTATTCCTTTGTGAAATTTGAGAGATTCTCTCATGAGTGATTATGAGGGCTAAAAACACTATGAGTTATCGAGTATAATTGGAGGCTAAAAAACACTGTGAATGTTTAAGTAACTCAAGTGAGGTTGTATTCTCTATTGTAGAATCCTCATGGAATAGGTCACATTGATCAAACCACAAAAATTCGATATCCAATTTATTTGTTTTTTGTTGTGTTTATTATTGTGTTGGATCACTTGTTTTCTTAAAAATTGGTAGTAAAGTTAGGCTGGACTGAGTTGAGGCAAATCGATAGTGACAAAAGCAGGAAAAGTAAAAATCGACGATTTGATGGGAAATATTTTTATTTTTTAGAAAATGTAGATTGAATATTATCTATATCAAAAGAATTTGCAGTTGCCCATTTCTAGGGAGAAGCTAAAGTCAATGAAACAAGTTGATTGGGATATGTTAAACAGACAAGCTTAGTGTGTTATTTGGTGGTGGACCTTGGCTTTTAATATTGTGTTTGATATTGTGAAAGAGAAGACTACTGCAGGACTGATGAATGTGGGAATGATGAATGCTCTATCAAGTATGTACAAAAAGCCCTTTGCGGTCAATAAAGTCTACTTAATGCGACATCTGATTCACTTAAAGATGGACAAATATGCTTCAATTTCTAAGCATATTAACGAATAAAATGTGATCATCAATCAATCGAGTTTGATTGACATTAAATTTGCTAAGGAATTACATGCTTTGATTCTATCATCCTTATTGCTTGATGATTGGAGTGATACTGCTACTTCTCTTAGTAGTTCTTTAGGGTTAGCATTTGATGAGGTTCTTGATTTTATTCCGAGTGAGGACATCCGTCAAAGAGAATCCAATGGAGTTGTGTCAGTTAGTTTAGTAGGTGAATGTAGATGAAGTACTGATGCTCGTGATAGTAGAAATAGTAGTAACTCGAATAGATATAGTCAATCTAGGATTGGTGGGATGCTCTGTTGGCATTGCTGCAGAAAGTGGCATGTCAGAAAGGATTGTCTTAAGCTAAGAAATGAAAAATGCAGGGAAATTAAAATTAAGTGTGCAATGATATTGTAGTCGTAGCTGACAGCTATTAAGATAGTGTTGATTTTGTCTTGTTTATCACTAAGAATTCGTCATTTGACGAATGATTGTTGGATTATGGTAGTTCATTCTACACTACATTGAACATGAAATGATTTGCAATTAATCAAAGTAGGGACAGTGGCAATATGTAATTTGGGAACAACACCAAGTGTGATTATGGGCCATTCAAAATCAGAATGCATGACAGTTCAATGAGAACAATAGCTAGTGTTAGGCACATTTTGGAGTGAAGAAGAGTATGATTTCTCGGAGGACTTTAGATTTAGTTGGGTGTTGGTATACTTAAGAAGCTGGCGTTCTAGAGTTATTGGAGGTCTCCTAGTAATAATGAAAAGAATCAAGCATAGTGGCTTTTATGAGTATAAGCGAAGATGGTGATGGAATTTGTCGCAGAAACATCGAATGCATTCATTTGAGAATCTGAATTCGTGGCATTTGTGTTTTAGACACATTGGTGAGAGAAGCTTGGAGATTTCGAGTGAGAGGAATCTACTATGTGATTATGTGGCGAAGAACTAAATGTATTACATATGCTGTAACTCGAGCAAATAATGAAAGTGCGGTTAAGTATGGCTATCAAATAAACCACGGAGATTGTAGAGTCGATTCACTTGGATGTTTGTAGGGTTGTCAAAGTTTTTGTCGAGGAATAATGCTTGATTTATCATAATAGTTGTGGATGACTACTCGAAGAAGACCTAAATGTTTGCTAAAACACAAATTTGATGCCGTTGTTAAGATCAGGTAGTTGAGAGCTTTGATTGAAATAGACATTGACAAGATGATCAAGTATGTGTGGACTAACAATAGCATTAAATTTTTCTAAGAACTGTTAAGTAATTCTACAAGAAAGGTATAATGAGACACCGCACAAGTGCTAATGATCACAACATATTGCAAAGTTGATGAGTTGAATGTTACTCAAGAAGGCTTATAAAATGCTCTCTAGTATCAATATATATAGCTAAGAGATTTCTAGTGGATTTGTTTAGTACCCCATGCTACGTGGTAAATAATTTCCATCAACTGCCATTGGATTTTCAATCCCTAAAAAAATGTGGTCATAAAATATTGTCGATTATTTTGCTCCTAGGATATTTGGTTGCTCATGTTTTGGATGAGTAAGTGAAGGTACACTCAATGGGAGGGCAAGAACATGCACATTCCTAAGTTATGTACAAGATGGGTGGGGTTGTATGTTTTGATAGCTGGAATTAGATTCACTTGTTGTTAGCAGAGAAGTTGTATTTGACAAGTCTTGGTAGTTTATGGGTACGAGTGTTTGTGAGAGTGATTATACAGATTTGATTGATGTTGCGCTCAAGATGGAGTTGCATAAAGAAACTTATGGTAGTAATTGATAGCACGATAACCAACCTAGACGAAGCTTGTAACGAGGTAAAGCCTGTAAAGCTAATAGTTATTATAGATATCGAGTTTACAAGGTGCAAATTCGATCTCTTTATAACTATGGATTCAATAACGCTTTAGCTTTGTTGTTGATAAAGGAGGTTGTGTTTGAAAAATCCTTGTAAAGTAGCTAAAAGTGCCGGTGAAGTTGACATTTTGATGAGTTCCACCGTTATGGTAATGCTGAGTGGCTTGGACTTGGAAGACGTCTATGGCAGTATGACTGGTCTAGGTTCTAGCAAAGCCATTATAACTTGGCTCAAAGGTCGAGCCAAGACAGAAATCTGTTAAAATATATCTCGAATTTGAGTTCGTTGAATGAAAACCTGATCTGAATTAAAATATGCGAAGTTTGGTCCATCCTATTCGGAGAATCTCGGATCCAACGTCTTTTCCAAGGAGAGTCCAAATTAGACTTGTATTTATTAACGTGCTAGAGATGGCTTGACGAGGACTTTATCTTTTGTATATGTATAATTTTCGTGGGAATATTGTGAGGGTTATACTGTATGTGAGTTATCAGATGTAATTATGGGTTAAAAACAGTGAGAGTTGATATTTGAGGTACTGTTCGATCTATATTAAAATCCTGTGCTACTTTCCCTCTAGATTATGTCGCACCAATCACATTTGAGTTGAATTGAGCTTAATATTTAAGCTGATTTCGACTTAATTTGTTTTTACAACACCTCTAGAAAATGATGTTTGAAAGACTTTTTTGACTCAATGCAACGACCTTGTAATTATAAGACGCGAAACGTGCATGTGACAAGTGCACAATAATTTGTCGATCGTGATTCCCAGAGCTCGGGATCTTTGGTTTATCTTTTGGTTTAAAATGACCAAGTTCATAAGATATTTTAGGACAAAGTAATAGTCTGGGAGAAATTTCGAGAAATGGACGTCACTTTAGATTTCATTGACTCGAATTTATCAAATTTGAGGCATTTTATAGGGGAGATTATGGTTGCAGGATAGAACCGGGAATTGATCCGGCTCCAGAGTATGCATGGCAGGTTCTAGATTTCAAAAATTGGGGAACCGCTTCCAACAATCTGGATCTAAAATTTGGAACAAGTCTTTGCGATTTTCTTGTTTTATGTCTTCGCACAATCCTGAGGTATTTCATGGCGTCCGATGACAAGTGTGTAATTTGAAACCACTAGTTCGAATTTTCATTTCCAGCAATATTCATAAATGAGGCTTTTACTTTGTACGTTCCATATTCTTCGTTTGTCTAAACATGAGTTGCGGTAAGTTGATGGTCATTAGATGTGGTGATTCGCTGCAATCGTTCAATCAAAAACACAGGCGAGACCGTGTAGATCCTGAAACCCGTGATGGGGGTAAGTTTCAAGTTTCAGAACATGCATGTTTAGGGTGCGCATGGCAACAATTTTGTGCCCGGGAATTGATTCTGCTTAGAAATGATTTTTTTTTATTCTGTTCCCGAAAACTGATTCTGAGCATTTGAAGGCGTTTGGTAACGGCCCAAAATTTCTTTTTATTAATAATTTTTTAATATTTATTTTTTTCTTTTCTTTTTTTCTTCTCCTCCTTGGCCATGGCCTGATCACCGGCCATGGCAGGCAACTGGCCACAGGCGAGGGTCCCTCTCGCCGACGAGGGCGAGGGCTGGACCCTTGCGGCCTAGGCGAGGGTGGCCCTTGCTAGCCTTTTCCAGCCCTCGTCCGAGTCGGCGAGGGCCACCCTCGAGGCTTGCAACTTGGGCGAGGGCTGGAAAAGGCAGGCGAGGGCCACCCTCGCCGCTGGCGGCCTGGGCGAGGAGGACCCTCGCTTGTGTCGCCGATCGCGACACATTCTTTTTGCCTGGCCTGGCAGGTGGCCAATGGTCGGCCAGGCAAAAAGAATGAAGAAGAAAAAGAAGAACAGAAAGAACGGGAAAGAAGAAGAAGAACAAAAATAATTTCTTTTCCAATTCATATTCTTGTTCTCAGAATCAAAAAGCTAAAAAAAAGTAGTTTTTTGATTCTGTTCCAAAATTGATTTTGGGAATAATTTTTTGTAAATTTGTATCCGGAAGTAAAAAGTTTATCAAATAAATTTTTGTTCTAAAATTGATTTTGAAAATAAAAAAATAAAAATTTTAACTGTTTGGCAAGTTGGCAAAGGCGTTAGTTTCCAAGCTCTAAAGAACCGATTTCAACTAGTAAGTTTTAACGGGAACCTTGATCCGGTCCTGTGCCGCTCGCCCCCTGGCTTTCTAGGGCAAAGTCAAGTACGCAGAAGCATCGATAGACGGTCATTTCCAACAGGCGATCGAACGCTTCGCTGGACTTCTTCGCAAATTCAGTCCCCCAACCCCCGCTCTCCCTCCGATCGCTTGCCCTGTCGCTATCCTCTAGGGTTTCCATCCCCTGCCCTCGCCGCCGTCCGCTTCCGCTTCCGCTTCGATCGACGGCGAGATCCCCTCCCCCCCCGGGCCGCGCGCCGCCGCCGCCGCCGGCATGGATTGGGGCACGGTGACGGCGGAGGATCTGGTGGACGCGCTCCGGGAGGTCGACTGGTCGTCCCCGCCCCGCCCCCTCCCCGAGTTCTTCTCCAGGTTCACCCTCCCCAGATCGTACGCCAAGTGGAGCAGCCGCCTCAAGTGCAATCTCTACTAGTACGCGTCCTCCCCCACCTCCCTCTCGCGACCTGCTTCGTTTTGATCTTGCGTCGCCTCGATGCTTCCGGATTCGCCGGTTGTTACTGAATCTGGCTGCGTCGGAATTCGAGGAATGTGATGAAATGTCTCTTGTGGTTTTCTAGTTTTTGTATCATCAAGGATTCGTGGGATGTTGGCAATTGTATTTTTCGCTGAATGATAAGAGAAGACTCTTTTTTTTTCCTCAGCAAATGATGAAGATTGACTTGAGTGTGCGATTGTACGCCATTTCCGCGATTTCCCTGCGGAGTTTCTGTTGATTGCTACCTGAATTGTATGCATCTATTTATTTGAAGCATATTGTTTTCTTCATTGTCGTGATTGGCGGTGTCCTGTTGAGATCAGTTTGATGCTCCTGATGGGTTGTGTTTGTTCAGTACGTGTTTTGGGTAAAGTAACAATGGTGGATGAGCCCCCTGTTTGCCGACGGAAAGAGTGGCAGGGGTGTTGGACAAAGTGTTTATAGGAACATATCTGTGAGTTCTGGGTGATCATTTCTTCGCGGTATAGTTGGTCTTTTGCATATCCTTGGAGATATCTTGGGCATGTAATTTGATGCGAATATTGGAGTCAGCTTCTTGAGTTTAGATTCCAGAGATACTTTGAGTAATTGATCATACAGAAAATGAATGATTGTAGTGTTTTTCTTTCCTCCGCCAGATATTTTTGCTTCCACTATACCAGTGCCGCGGTGTTTGCATGAGGCGATTGCTACTCTATACCGATTCTTTTCCTTTCGATCATAACGTCCTTTTGCTATTTTGCAGCTATCGAACAAACTACTTCATCATGATCATGGTTATTCTAGGTGAGTGGAGGTAACAACTTGATTTTTATGTTTCTTTCTGCACATCACACGTGTTTGCATGCATGCAATCAAAGATTCATAACTATCTGTTCATTTAATTCTTCCTTTTGTCAAATTTGATTGTCAACTACAGGATTGGGATTTCTTAGGAGGCCTCTTGCCATAGTTGCTACTCTTTTAACAGCTCTCAGTACTGCATGTCTAAATGACAGGTGATCCATCTTATTCTCCTTTCTTCTATCTATGCTCTACTTATGATCTTTCTTTTCCGGTTTTTTCTATTTTAGTGAGAGCGAGAGAAAAGAGAGGGTTGAGAGGGTGAGGATGAGGAGGGAGGGGGGGGGGGGGGGGGGGGTGGGCGTTTATTAATCTGCTACTGGTTGATTTCAAAGAGTGGACTGAGACCATTCAATGCATATTGTGCGGAGTCCTTTTGCTGTTGATGTGATGTTGTGGGCCATAGCTAATTACGTGGTCGATCCATATACATTCGTTTGTTAGCTGTGGTATATGTCTCATTTAAATATTCATTGATTGGTATCCTACTTATAAGATAGATTTTTATATGGGAATGCTTCAATTCAAACCGTACTTCGATTTTTTTCCCGATATAATTAGACTAGTAATAATTTTACAAAGACATTATCAGTCATGTGAACAATATAAACAATTAGAATTAAGTTAAGGAATGACAACTATGAAAATAAGGGCCTCTGTTCGCAAATGTCGTGAAAATTGTCGAATGATACATAGGAGGGGACGAATTGTAGTACTTGTTCCCATTTGAGACATAAACAAAGACAAGGATAATCTTTTTAAAAGGGACTCTCTAATGTAAAAGACCCACTTGGGAAGATCAGCCTGATATCTAGAGTAACTCTTATCCATTGAGCAACGGCCCTCCCATTGGCACTGTTGGATCACTAAGGCCGACTAACTTATTTCCTTTTTAAGAGTTTGAATGGAATGACCCGTTGAAGTGTAATGATCATATGTCTGTAGTCAATTATGTATCGCAGAGTAGGTCCCATGCTGGCGATTGATGTTGTGTTGCCATGATCATGTGTCAGTATGGGAGAATATCTTAGGTTTTCTTAACTCGAACACGATACATTTATTAAATCTATGAAACTTCTTCATCATGGACTCAACGTGGGTAAGGAAGCATTTCACATGGAATGGCATGACTGACATGCCAACTAGTAACAACTTAACACGACTATACGGTGACTATGTCAAATTTTAATATCACACGGTACGACGATACAACTACATGACGCTAATTAACTTGTATACAAACACGTATTATAAATTAAACATGTTTGTATATGTTAACATGGCAACATGTTTTTGCACTATACAAGTATACAACCTCAGGTATTACACCAATGAATATTAAAAACTCCATTAGTTTGTATCTCACAAAGTCACAGTTTGGTTGCAAAGAGTTTTGTTTAGAGAAGAGTTTACGTCTTTTGAGTTATGAGCATTCCCACTCCTCTCTTGTAACGCCGAAGAAGAAATTGATAGAATGTGGGTCATGTGACGTAGGATGACATAAATGAGAGCTTTTCGTCAGAGGGAGGATGACAACGAGACGGAGGAGTTTGATTGGCTTGGGTTCTCTCAAAATGGGCTTGGCAGGTTATTAGGGTGGTTTGGTCACTGGAATTTGAAATTGAGCATTATAAATGAGGGTTTCTTATATTCCCCTACACATTTAAATTTAACCTCTCATTTCTTTGTATATGTGATTAAAGTCAACTAACTTTTGATAAAGTGGTCTTTTAACCAACCCTGAACATTGCAAAAAGTGTTTAACTGAGTTGTCCTTCAAAAGCAATAGGTTAGATTAAATGGGTCAATTCGTGTCGAAACAGGTTAAACTGGTTAGCCCCATAAAACTTGATTTTTGTCGTGTTATTAGCTGGTTGATTTGTTTATGCTGAACTCCCCTAATTACTTGTGACATAAAAGGATCTCATAAAACATTGCTAGTGATAATTCATGCATTGAGAACATATGTTTTGACACTAAAGCACCTTGAAGGTGAATGAAGCATCTTTCTAGAAACTACTGTAAGGTGCCTTAATAAGGGCGGTGCGCCAATTGAGAGTTGTTTGCCAAAATACCAAGGGAAATCCATGGTTCCGCTTTTAAAAGGTCTAACTGCTATGGTTAGCTATAGGAAATACCCACACAGTACCTTATTTCTCTGATTTGCCATTGATGGAACTTTCGCCTTTTCTTTCTGAAAAAAAGGTGGTTCCATAAATTTGTGCCCAATATGCATAGGCATACAACGCCTCCATTTCAAATTAGTGGCCTTTTTGAACGTTTTAATTTAAATTACACTGGGTTGTGGCAGTGACGTTACAGTAATGGCTTGTGCCAAGGCTAATACTATCTATTATAACAGTGTGATTACAAATTGCATTGCTGAAAGTCTAAGTGGCTGTGTCATAATGGCTGGTGGTACCTGTAATAGCAGCTACAGTATGTAGGGGTGATCGGTTCCCGGTTCGGTCCGGTTCCAAGGTGGAACCGGGAACCGGACCGAGAGAACCGGTTCCCAATTTTGGGAACCGCGAACCGGACCGGTTGGTTCTAGGACCGGGAACCGGACTGGACCGGCCGGTCCGGTCCAATGGAACCGGTCACTTAGAGTTTAGTTTTTTTTTTTTATTAAACACTTAAGGTTTGGTTCACATTTTACTAATTTTTGTCAATGAATTTATGTCAACGAAGTTCACTTAGGGTTTAATTCATATTTTACTAATTTTTATCAATGAATTTATGATAATAAAGTTCACTTAGAGTTTAGTTCACATTTTATTAATTTTTTTAAAGAAAAAAATAACAAAAATATATATTAAATAGTCGGTCCGGTCCGGTCGGTTCGGTCCGGTCCGGTTCCCCCTTGGAACCGGGAACCGGACCGATAGTCTCGAGAACCGGACCAAACCCATCGGTTGGTTCGGTCCGGTCTGGTCCCGGTTTGGGCGGTCCAAGTTGCTCACCCCTAACAGTATGTTACAGGCTGTAACTCTGCCATTATTTCCCTCAATTAAAATTTGCAAGGATATAAATATATAGTTAGTGGAGCACCACTAATTTGCTCTCTCATTGCTCAAAATCTATTCTCCAGGTGGTTGTCCTCTACTTTGGTGTGCCCAACTTGAATCTAATTGTCATGCTAAGGATTTTAGTACAGCTTTGCAGGCACTTTCAGTGACAAGATAACAAGGACTGTGAGGCAGTTTTCACCACATTTTGCTGCCAAATTGAGGCCCTCACCTATGTAAGTTAAGTGCTTTTTGATTGTACCGACTAAAATATTTCAAAGCTGTACTTATCTCTAGACATTCTTCTGCAGACCTGTTATTCGTGGACGTCCATCAGCAAAACGATCAATTCATATATGTGGCCAGCCTCGCTGGGTGTTTGTCTCGATATTTGCCTCTGGTTGGTGCTAAACTATAATCTGCATTTTTAACGATCAATTATTTTTTTATTTTGTTTTTTGGGATTTTGTGCAATATGGTGACTGCATTTTCCTTTTTCCTTTCTTTAATCCCTTCTGCTTCTTGTTCTCCTCAGTGAGTCTCATGCTTTGGTATGTTTCCTGTGGAATCTTGACTGTCCTCTGGGCTTTTGCCATTGGACTCCTTGGTGCGTCTCTCTCTCTCTCCTTCACTCTCTTTTTCTCTCTAGCACAGATTTGGCCTCTAGCAGCTTCTCTTTTTTTATTTTCGTTTGTCGCGATCTTGTTTTTTCAGCCACTGTCCTTCATGCAAGTTTCAGAACACCAAACCTGAAAGCACGCCTAAATACATTTCGTGAAGAGTTTCGTGCAGTTTGGCGCAATTACAGCGACCTTTAATGAAGCAGAGTAACTGGGAAACGGGTTGCTGTGTTTTCTGTATGTATGTCTCTAATTACTCTATTATGACCCTTTTGCAGTCTTATGCCGTCGTGATTCAACGACTATGCAGCTTACATTTGTTTACTTTTTGAAGGCATCCATGGATATAAGCTGCTCGCCTTCTCAATTTTAAGTTGTTTTTATATTTAGCTCAAATTCGAGTTGCTGAAAGTTGATTGTTTTTACTGTCGTTTTAACAGCTTCCAACAAGCCAGTCTGGTAATAGATTTTTATGCCAAACTGGTGATCTGCTGAGATGGCACCGACTGCTCTTATGATACCTTCAGGTTGCTGGAGTCTGGAATTGTCAGGTGAAGGCTGTTGATTCTAGCTGATAATGGAAGGGATGTAAATTGTAAGAACTTTGTCCTGTAAAGAAAACTAGTCCTCTACATTATTATCAGAGAAACAATAATTGAATACATTGTTAGAGCTCTCGCAGATTTGATATGTTAATGGAAACCTGGTTCATGAACTATGTTTGAGGTGGCTGCTTTTTTGTGATCCCTCCCACTACAAAGAAAAGAAAATGTGAACGTGGTTCTTCCGTTCAGCTTATGATAAAGGAAAAGCTAGAGGCAGAAAATGCTGTTACATTCAAGTTAATTTCCTGCTGATCAGTTGGATGGTGTCTGGAGCGAGTGACTCGCGTATGCTTTTCTTAGAATCCGAATCTCAGTTTAACTCTGATTTAGTTATCACAGCATGGATGACATGGACGACCTATCCTCCCTCGGCTTATATCAGATGGCTGTGTGCATGTTTGGACCGAGCAGGATAATACACATCTTCGGTTATCGACTCTCTTTTCGTGGCATACTGTCTCCAAACAAAAGAAATACTGATTAAGATGTCGACGGGGACCTTTCATGTTTGCTCATGCATATGTGTATTCTTGAAGGAACTTTTTTCCATCGTTTACGTTTCGAGTCTTGACAGTCGACTGGGTTTTATTACCATTTGGTGGGGCAACACCACGGTGTTTGCGATCACGATATCAATCCAATGATGGAGATTTGGAAATGATACAATGCATGTCTGATGTATATGGGGAAAATTATCCAAAAAGTTTAAAATCTATTGCATTTTTACCAATTCAATGCTAAACTTTTTAATTTTGCCAATTGAGTCAATCTAGTCATTTTTGGCTGGAAATTTGGCGCAAACGCGGACAATTTTTAATAATATTTTAATATTTTTCGAATTATTTATTTATTTTTCTTTTCTTTTCTTTGTTTTTTTAACAACTCTAGCCGATAAGGTCACCGCCGACCATCACTGGCCATAGGCGAGGGCGTCATGGCCCTCCCCTAGATTTGGTGAGGGCGAGGGCTCAATAGTAAGAGTAGAGTTGGCTCGGCCACGTTGCCCTAGCCGGCCAAAGTTATAAAAAAACAAAAATAAAGAAAAGAAAAGAAAAGAAGGGAAAAATCAAAAATATATTAAAAATTGTTCACGTCAGTGTTGGTTTTGTCATAAAGGACGGCTGATGTTCATGTCATGGATTTAATTAGCAAAACGTAAAAATATTTATGACTCAATTGATAAAATTAAAATGTTTAGAACTGAATTGATAAAAATATAATTGGTTTAGGACTGTTTAGATAATTTTTTCGAAAGAAAGAGAAAAGAGAGAGGATCTGCTGGAAGCACATGTACTTCTTCCTGGTGAACTGAAACTACTCCTTTTCCTTTTACCCTTTTTTTCTTGAGAACGTGGCCTTCTTCCTGTGGATTGATCTTATCATTCAATGCCCTTTTTCGATTCCTCACACTTTCACCTTTCAAATTCTATGTGTGGAAGGGTCCACCTTCCACACCCCTTTTGACAAATCCCCAGTTACGTGCTTCTTCTTCTTGCTTATAGTTTTTGGTGGAGTTTTCTCTTTTCACTTTTCAATTAATTCGACCTGGGCCTGTCTAATGAAGGTTGAATAATCGTCGACGATGTTCAGCGATCAATTAATGGGTTCTTTCGGAGTAGTTTCCAACTTGCTGTTTGAAAATCACTCGAGCGTCAATATGTGTTTGATCCCTGTGAGTTTCTTATATCATTAAAGAGAATGTCGGGTTTGTGAACTCATCTTGATAGATTATTTCTTTTGTGTTTCTTGATCGATACCATCGCACAAGACTCCTTTTCCGAAAAGAAGTTCTTCAAAGTACTAGCAATCAAAAGCAGCTATGCATTAAAGTTATTGGCAAGTGAGCTTTTGCCTATCTACACACGCTATTACTTGCACAGGAAGGTCCATTCGATGTCTGGCATCGGACCTTTTTAAAAGGATGCGAGATGGGATTATTCTCTTGTTCAAAGGACAAGATGCCATTGTTCCATTAGAAGCAAAAAAAACCGTGTGACCTGAAATCCCATCTCCATGAAGAGACGCGTATAAAGCTGTGCGCTAGAAACAGGTTCGCTTGAGACCAACGTCAGTTCAATTAAAGAAGAGCAAGGAAGGGGATGAGGGAATGGTTACAAGCTCTAGCTTCTGCTTGGGGATTCATGCTGCTGATTGGCCTTACCTGTTGCTGTCTCAGCACCAAACCTCCCCAGCAAAGCGACGCCAGCAGTGGAAGCGCCAGCTGCAGCTGCGATGGCGGTTACGCCGGTGTCTAATACCATCCTTTGCGGCTTTCCCTCTTTTTTTTTTTTGATTGAAAATAGGGATATTCATTCTCCTCTTCCTCTTCATCATTTTGGCTTTCTTGGTTTTGTAATTCCAACCGGTCACGTTTCTTGGAAAAATCTCAAATTCATTCCTGCAATGGACGGTGTGGCAAACAGAACCGATCACTGGGTAACCAAAATTTCATAAGCTTTATTGTTGGCGCGGATCCGATTTCCGTGAGTTATCGCCTTCTCAACAACAGCCTGACTCTGCTGGTACAATGTGCGTGTAATTGGGGAGCACCTCATCTTGGGTGCCGTTAACGACGGTGATCTGCGACGTGTAACATGTCCTGTGGTACATGATGTTCTCGAAATGGCCACTGCCCATGGGAGGAGTAGATTCGTCGTTTGGCACAGAGAATACATATCCACCCCATCTCGCAGTGTCTGCCGCCCCCATGATCACCTTCGGCCAGTAATTAACCGGATCTTGGATCTTATTCATGAACAAGTACCATGCTTGTGATGTCGGGTCCTGAAAAAATTGCATGCGCCCGAGTATACACGAGTAAAGAACATGAGATGAACACCTAAAAATGGAGAACTAATCGAAGTTTGCTCTTTATGGACTGACCATCAAGATTAAGCAAAGCATTTCAAGCGTCTTTTAAAAGTAGGAAACTTCATAAAATAGGTGAAAATATGGTTGAACTTCTAGGGTTTCGTCAAATGTATTAACCTCTTCACATCCAGTAAAAGCAGTAGCTGAGCAGAACAGAAGTGGAATAGTGTAAATAGAGATGTGTTGAACTCACCTGCCTAATAGCAAATCGCACTACATACTGAATCCTGCCGTAGGCTGAGATCTTATCAAAATAGGATCGAAGTGATACTCGACGATTAAGGTACACAAAGCCCGGGCATTGGATGTTGTAGCATCCTGTGGATTTGTGATTATCATTCTGATCCACATGCAAGCAAAAACAACACAAAACCAACTTGTTAATAGCCCTTAATTTCTCTTTTTATATGCTTTCAACCTGCTGATTATTAGGGTTACACAAAGTTACGCCGGCTCACCGTCCATGACAAGTACCACTATGTCCGACCGTTGCCATACAAATCCGGATTCGCCTTTAGCGTGAATGTACCGAGTTATTAATTGAACACGACAATTCACATGCGTATATGTATGTAGTAATGTGAAGGGAATTCTAGGATGCTTTGGGACATCCTTACCGTCCACCCGACTTGTATTTGACTCAGACTAGGCAGATTTCCTGCTTGAAGGGAAATGGCAGCCGAGCTATAATGGTAAGGCAACTAACCGCCGGACTGTAGATGTTGAGTCGTGTTGCTGTTCCGCTGTCTTTCAAGGCTCTTGATGTCTAACGAATGCAGTGAGACGGATATGTTCATCCCCTTCCTCGGTCATTTCCAATCCAACCGCGCAGAGTCACACAGCTAAAAGAACACAGCATCGTCTAGTCCCTAATGGTGCCCAGTGTTGGTGAAGGAAGAGAGAAGGAAAAGGCAGAGAGCGGATTTCTTCTGTTTCTACCATAGGGAGTTAGATGATCTTTCCATTTCAAAGCTTCCATCACCATTTTGAGACAAAATATGGACATCTCAATTCATCATCAGGAACCCCACGACTGACATGTTGCCGGAAGAAGGATCACAGGTAGCAAAGTGGACGCGATTCAGGCCCATGAGTAATAGCACTCTAAGTGAAATTAGGGTTATGACGATGTGACGATTGTGTGAGTCTACATATATAAGGTCATCAAATGGCTAGATTGGGTCGGGTCGAAAATGGTCCAATCCAAATTGATCCATATAACCCATTTTGATTCATTTATATATAATACAAATTTAATGACTCATACTAGATCCGACCCATACTCAACCTAACCCATTTATTAAAATACTTCCATATTTAATCCAACTTATGAAAATCCGTATCCACCTAGTTAACCCACTTTAAACCCTTCAAGAGCATTTGTTATTTGGATAAAATTGCTATTTCCACTATAATATGCTAAAGAATTGGCTTTTGACTTTGCAAATGGCATGTACAAAAGCACAAATGCATCAGGCCAACACTGGTTGCATTTGAAGCATCTTATATGTGTGAAGCGAAAGAATCCATATATTAGCATGACTGGTAGAGTAAGAATATAGTTTAAAAAGAAAGAAAAAAGGACCTGAATGCACAAAAGAAGTCCGTGGACAAAATTGCACAAATTGAAAAACTTCAGGGGCCTCCCGTGTTACTATTCGTGGGCGGGGTGAAACGGTTGGTCCGTGAATAGCCGCGCACCAAGTTGAAAGCAAGTGAAGACACAAATGAAAGAAAGTAAATCAAACTTGTTTCAAATCCTCAATCATAGTGAAAAATTTCAATGGGAGGGATCAAGCCCAATCATGATTCACTTACGATTAAAGCATTGTTAGTTTACGATTGTAAAGTATAGAAAAGCAATCGAGTATGCAAGTAGCGGTCGCCGGAGAGCTAATTTGCTATGAAGTGACTCTTACGTAATTTGTCTGAATCTCTTCGTTCCATTTTGTGTTATACCCATAAGAAAAATATTGTTCCATTTCGATCTTGACCCTTAACTTTGTATTACATAATGACCTCATCCCATGGAAGACTTGATTTTGTTTATCTTATTTGCTGATGTAGGATCTACCAATGATACGAAAGACTATTAGAAGTTGGTAAAGTAACACTTGAGGTGTTATAGGTTACAAACACTATGTTTTGTTAAATATTTCGTATATTTGAAACATTAGAGACCAATATCTGACTAAGTTGTTTTGATTCATACGTTTGAGAGTACGAGTTCCGGTCCAAGCATGGCACAGGTTGTTCAGAAAATTCTAACAGGGTTGTTCTTGGTCATGCGAGGTGGATTGCAAGTATGACACAGGGCAAGCGACAGGCCATCACCGTCCGCGTTATTTCTATCAAGGGGCAGTGGTCGCGCCAACAGTAGTTGATCCGAATTAACACGGCATAGACACGAACAAATGCCACTACAGCTGTCTAGGCATGTAGCACAGGCGTCGAGAGAAAAGAAACACCACATTAGTCATCTGTAGCCATCAAGGTAATGCCCAAAGCTTCTGAAAGCCAGACGCAAAAGCTGGTAAGTGAGGCCTGAGGTGGAGTCAGATGCGTTCTGAGTTGTGATGGAACAAAACAAAGTGCTACTTCTTTTGGCTGCCATAGTGTTTGGACGACATTGGGATCCACCCCACCCATTTGCTAGAATTAAGACGCTACGGAGCACTGACTGCACATTGAGCAAGCTCATCACGGCATCCTCACCAAGTGTGAGTGCGGAAGCCTAAGAGTGGAGATACATCTAAACCAACGTCCGTCATCCTTCACAGACTAACCAAGATTTCTTTCTTAAGACCAATGATAGAACGGGGAATAAACCCCATGACCTTTAGTTTGCAAACCAAGTCTAGGATCATTCAACCAGACCACCTGGTTGGTAAAAAGCTAGCGCTACATATCTGCTGTCAGGTCACATTCCAAACCTCATGATTGGCACTGTAGAACAACCCTATCCTAACCTACAACTGGTAAGTAAATGAGATTTTCATTCAGCATCCAAGAAATATCGCTTTGACCCACCAACAAGTGTATTGTAAATTGGCATTAATAAATGACTATTCAAGATGCAAAAATGACAATCTTGCCCGCACCAAATTGGTACATATTCATACGGTATTTACATTTCAACCTTTTTGTTGCCCACATCAATAATCTGCCTTGTAATTTAGGCACCTCTTGTACAAGTCAATGATTGACCCAACAAGCAAAATTTCTCAATGAATGATCTAATTGCACACCATGCCAAAATTTCATATGAATAACTCAATATTCAGCTAAACCATGAGTAGATGTGAATCTAAGTACCAAAGCTGCGATCACCTGCATCTCCAAGTCCAGGAATTATGAACCTGAAATAGGAAAAGATATTGTTGTATTGGACTATGGTACCAAATTGTGAAAAAGTCACAAAGGGAGCTGATTCTTACCCCTTGTCATTCACAGTTGGATCAATGATTCCGGTGTAAACATGAAGCCTGTAAAAGCCAGACATCATTGGTCAATCTTGTCGTTTACAAAAGCCTCTAAAACAGACAGACTTCTGCTTCGGATAGCAAAAAAGCGACATCTTTTACCCGGGGAAGTTTTCACTGAGCTTTTGTAGAGCTGGAGGAGCAGCAACTGCTGATATCTGCAAGTACATAATCTCCTAATTAGTTTTCTAATTGACAATGTTAAAAACACTATGAAATCATCTCTAATCACAAGACAAAATTTTACCAAAATAAGTCAAGTTGAAAGATCCATAGATGTATTACTATCCTGACTGAAAAATGCAGTTTTGCGCTCTTCATGCTTCCAAGTCTCGTTATATTAACTCCATATTATGAAGATAATAAAAAGCTCGGACAGAAATAAACCAATCCTTTTATATTTGAATGACACAAAACAGCTGAAGTCGCCCAAATGATTGTGTACCCACCTTTAGAAACACAAAATCTACAAGGGAACTAGTTATTCAGATTTTCCTGCTCTCGCTAACAATCATCCATGTCCAAGCACATAAAACTGTCTGCTGTCTCCGCACATTCGACTAACAACTACATGTCAAGCACTAATTCTCTATGGTGCCGGATATGAAACACCTAGAAACTTCAACTATCCATCAAGCACATTTTACTCTTCTTAAAAAATCAACAAAAGAACTCCTACGGCGCATCCACCGAGTAAATCTGTGATCTTACACTTTGAAAAATGAAATGGAGAAAAATTAAGCTTCAACTAGAAAGAATAGAAAAAACTGTTCTAAAGAGAAAGCCCATAAAAAATCTGCTTATTATACATTACCAACTAAAGCTAACAATGAACAGCATGATCTACTATGCTTTGATTACAATGCATACAGCTGCTTCTGTGACCAATTCATAAATGCACAACTTGCAAATATGACTAATGGCTCAGACAATCTAACCCAAGAACGGGGACTACATATTCTTTACCACTTTGATTTGCTTGCTGTTGACCCCACGTTCCTTCAAGAGATTAAGTGCTGCCACTATTGTGCCCCCTGCAAAAGATGGGGTAAGTTGTGTCAGACCAAACACAAATTTTGCTATAACAAAATCTCCACAAACACCAGGTTTAACAGAGATACATGTGAATTTTGTCACTTTGATAATGCCAACTACATCATTGAATGGCCTAGATATCACCGACACTACTAAAACAAGAAAAGACACTTTGAACGAGTAGGATACGATACCTGTTGCCAGCATCGGATCTACCACAAATACTCGAGAACCATCGGCTAATCTATCAGGCAACCTGTGGACACAGTACAAAATGTAGGGAAGAATCAGAATGACGTTGAAGAGAATTGAACCAACTGATAATCACATTGGTGTACTAATTTGAGAGAGTTAAGAGAGATTGTCAACTAAAACCTGTGAATTTCAGGTTTTTCAATTGACTTGCACAAGGATATGATTACAAGTCCAAGAACCCACAAAGAGGAGATACAGAAAAACTGCAACCCTGTATGTTCATAGGGAAATGGAAAGTGGTAGAGAAGGAAATGCTTCCCAAGGAAAACTTTTCTTTCGTTTGGCTAGATAAAATGAGAGTGAAAAGAATAAAAGTGGGAAGAAGCGTTTCCCTTTGGCCCCACTTTTTATTTCCTCATAGAGTTGGCAGGAAATGAAGGGACATTAACCTTTCATGCACGTGTACCCTCCAATTCATTATCAAACATGAATATGACAAAAATATTTAACTACACTTACTAAGCTCATTTCTCTACGTATCATTTTCAGCAATACACATTCGAACATAGTACAAATATAGTGCAAATATACCTTCGACTTTCTCTTGCTTTCCCCTCCTTTCCCTCCTAACTTAAAAGATCAAACATAGTGCAAATATGAATTTGCGGATTCTTACTTGTTCAAATACACAGTTGGCTGAAGTGTTTCCTCATTTCTGCTGATACCTTCATTTACGGAAAATAAAAGTCATGATCCCCATTGTAAGTCACCAACGCTGAACCCATTTCATGGGAAACAGACAGATAATCAACTCAAAATGAAAAGATAAAAGAAAAGTGAATCAGAGTTGAAATAGATAACAGGTGGGAGGACACTACCACTCCCGAGACAGTCGAGTCACTAAATAACCAAGAATTGGCTTGTCTTTTGGTTTGAAGAATTATTAATCAATGCTTGCAAATGATCACTATATAAAGGAAGAAAACACCAGGTGGAGTGCACCCAATGCATTCCTTGCCCTTAGATCATGCATGTCCTGTGTGTGGCCAGCGAAAAGGACTGAGAATGCATTGCAGGCTCTCCACCTGGTGCAACCTAAAACCTCTCCTCTTAATGCCTTTAGAATGCAAATAGGGATGTGAGAAAACCTAGATGATATGTTTTTGTTGCTGGCAAGATTGATGATGCATATTCAACAAGAGCAAGACCAGCTCTTAAGATTGGAATAACCTGAAAAAGAGAATAAATACCAATGTCAGTGCTGTTGCACATGGTCATGGAATGAAGAAAACAAGGTCCTGTCCTGTGGTATTTTCATCAAAATTGGGCAAATCTAGGTGAAGAATGTATGGCTAACGTGGGGGACCCAAGAATGGTTATAGTATTCACCAACCAACTCAAAATCTACCCCTCTCAAGAAAACCAAATGCATTTATTTTCACAAGAGATGAATTAACATGTCAATGTCATCTTTTCTATAGGAAAGTCGCGAACATGAAAACTTACCACCACAGGTTCCCTCGGATCAATGAATTCAACAGAGGCAACACCCATTGGCGATTGAATCTCCCCAGCGATCGTAGGCTAGCGGCACCCAAAAAAAAAAAAGCACACATGGAAGTGAGTACAGTGAGGGTTCCCCCATAAAGAATATAAAAAGACAATTCTTCAGAGATCCACGCATTTTGTCAAAAAAAGAATCCTAGCTAGTAATGACAAGAAAATGACAGGAAAAAAAGAGTGCTTTTGAATGGGGGGTATCTTTCTGTCACGCAACAGCAAACTTCTTAAAGTATTCCAGTGAAGATAGGAGTACTCTGAAGAATTAGGGGTGTCATGTTGTGAATGAGCATCTATCTCATCCTGAGACAGGAAAATGGGATACTTGCAATGAAATAAACTGTGAATACATATGAAAAAGAAGATGATTATGATGAAGCAGCAGACCTTGGAAAGATGGAAGAGTTGGTCCACTCAGTCATAAAGGCAATATAGAAGATAACATAGGTTTAACAGTCAGATAGAAGGAACAAATGCCAATACTAATTTAAGTGCCAAGCTCACATCGACTGCTTATTCATCCATTCTTCAGTTGGTCCATCGTTTAATTTCAGAAAACACTTTAAAAATAGTCACTCCCTCACCTTGCCTACAATGAGTAACAAGCAAGTGGTTTGGCACAAGTGCCCCACGAAATTTGTTTATCTTGTGTGTGTGTGTGTGAGAGAGAGAGAGAGAGAGAGAGAGAGAGAGACAACCAAATTTTGCAGGAATTCTTGGTACAAAATGGAACATGAGAAAATAGAAGATTGATTTGGGTCATACTTCATAGCTCTCAGGAGAAACTAAACTTAAACCTGGCTATTCTCTCACCATCACAAGTATAAATGCGAACATCCCAAAGGGAACATCAAAGAAATTTTGGTTTTAGAAGAAATTTTGGCTTAAAGTTCCTTTTAAAGAAGTAGCACCTTTAGCTATGTCTTATAAGAAAAATATGGAACATATTACTAGAACACCTTAAAGGAAGGTAAAGTTTGTGCAGCACAAAACAAACTCCACAAGTTGAGGGTAAACAACAATATAAACAGTTTTTACTCAAGTGCAAATGAATGACTAACCAACCAATCTCTTGAAGCTTCATACATGAGTAGCCTCCCCAGCTCAGCCATTGCATTTTCTACAAGTAATGGACAAGGACATGCAAAATTAGTACATTAAGATTATATCTTGAATATAGACTCCCATAATTCCACCTTTATGCTTTTATGTGCTGATCTATGCCAAATGGAGAAGAACAAACAGTACAGCGGGCGAGCATGGATCAGCAAAGGAGAACAGACCAAAGAGCATGAAGATTAAGCAGATACAGAAGAGTCGACATTGAGATAGATTATCCAATGCAGCAGAAACAATTGTCAGAAAGCCAGAAGAAGAAATAGGTAGGTTTATTGGGTCCCATCTATTTCTATTGCCCAAACCATAATACCAAGAGATAGAAAATGTACTTCAATGTAGGGAGTGAATAATATCACAAAGGAAAACATCACAATGGCAATATCCTAAACCCACTACATTAAATGAAACAATGATGACCTTGATCACGAATTTTTGCAATCTGTTTCTGTATGAAAGTCGAGCATTTTAACAGTGATACACAGGTTGTGACTAAAAGATTGGAAAATGGAGGGAATCTACAATTTTGTGTCTTTATCATAAGATCCAAGAAGCAGAAACATGGCAAAAAAGCATGTATGGTCCCCAAATTTCGTCGTGTAGAGCAAGGAAAGCATAGTTTTCTAGTTATAAAGAAAGGAAAGCAAATTTCATGTCAAGGAGATATCTCGATCCACATCACAATTTATGTTGCCTCATGAGTCATAGCAAAAAAAGAGAGGCGAAGACAATGACCGGAAAACTTACTGAAAATGGGACAGGGAGTCTGTTCATTCCTAAGAACCGAAACCCAGTGCTTGATTAAGGGATGCGGCGGAACAAATACCTGAAGAAACCCAACAAACAAATTTCACCGACAAAACGAAGCAAATATACCCAACATGTCATAGAGTAAGAGTAACATGAAGACTTTATAAAACAAAAACGTAAAGCCACTTGATGTGACTTTTCGAACACACGGCAACCAAACTGCAATCTCATCTTCAGAAATAGAGCACACAGCACACGGATGATGGAAACGACAAAATCGATGCCACTGACAAAACGTCATGAAGCAACAACATAGTTCTAAACGAAAATTGCCAAGTTGGTCGCGAGAAAAATATATGAATAAACAAATACACAAACAACAAAACAAAGATGCATTGAGATGCTCATCCCGGCTTAGACACCACACATTTCAGCTCAGCAGCCAAAGCAGCACGCCGGATCAAAGAAAAAACATTCGAATCGCGGGCACTCATCTAAATCTAGAGAGCAGGGAAAGCAGCGAACTGACAAGCATCTGGTCCTCCGAAAAAGCGGGCTTGGGCTCCGTCGCCATGTGCGAGTTCACAGCGAAATGCATCCGCCGCCGCGTGCCGGTGCAGGAGATCTGCGAGACAAAGAAAACCAAAGAACCCCAATTGTACCCCGTCGACGGACGAGCAATCCGCACACCCACCCACCCACAAACCCACACGCGCACACACACACACACATACCCACGCAGAGAGAAAAATATGATTTTCACCTTGCGGGTGCCGGGGAGGGAGGAGGAAGGCGATGGCTTGGGGTCAAGAGGGAGGCGGAGGCGCGGCAGGTCGGAGGAGAGGCGCCGGAGAGAGAGGCCTAAGCCGCAGGGAGAAGAGGAGGAGGAAGCCATGCATCAGGGGGACTCGGAACTTCTTTTGAAGTGCGGAGCTTGAAGAGAGAGAGAGAGAGAGAGAGAGAGAAAGCGAGAGGCTTTTTGGGTTTTTGCATCTCCGTCCTCCAAAAAAGTGATATTCCGCCGGAAGTTCTGAAAAATCAAATTGGGCTTTGCATTTTAGCCCGTTGGGCTCCTTCTTCGGCCCATTTACGTAGTTGGGCCTAATATAGACCTGTCAAACGGGTGGGTTGGGTCGGGTCATAAATGGTCCGACCCAAATAGACTCATTTAACCTGTTTTGACCCATGAAAATCTAATGATCTATACCCGACCCGTATTGCCAAAATACTTCCATATTTAACTCAATTTAAGGAAACTCATATCCAAACTGAGATGAGAGTACGGAGTGAGTGGGTGCGAGAGAGAGTGAGGGTGAGAAAGATAAGTTGAGTTTAAATAAGTTGTAAACTCATTTACTTTACAACCGATTTATAACCCATTTTAACACTCATATTATGTTTATACCCATTTATAATCCATTTAATGAATATAGCTAACTTATTTATAATCCATTAATGATAGATGGGTTAAGAAATGGGTTTATGATTCATTTTGATAGGTCTAAGTCCAATGGTCCGTCCAATTTTGAGGCCCACCAATGTACTTAATTAGATGGAGAGATTTCACTCGAACAGCCCCCACCCCCTGTGACATTAGGCTAATTCTAAAAAAGGCACAAACTTTAACTTGAGTGATAATTTTGACTCGAACTTTTTTTGTCTTAATAAAAAGCACCAACTTTTACTCGAGTCCCAAATCCGGCCCCGTGATGTAAAATTTTTAAATTGTTCGGGCCAAATTTGAGATTTAAATGAAAGTTAGTGATTTTTTATGAGACAAAAAAAAAGTTCGGGCTAGAATTGTCACTCAAGGTAAAATTAATGTTTTTTTTTTGAATTAGGCCCATAGCTTTCGCATCGTTGCGCGATAGCCTCAAGAGGTTACTCGATACTCCTCCGAAGTTTGCCATAGTTGCACCATGTCGGTTGAACTTTGAAAAGTTGAAGAGCAATCCTATTGAAACGGAGTTCTCGGAAAGACAAACGAAAATGGGAATTTGAAAATCGAAGAATTGAAAAGAAAAAAAGTTTCTAATGCAATTTTTGAGAATATGTCTGATTGTCCAAATCCTAGTCTTTCGTTTCCTAAGAACAGGTAGAGCTATAGTGATCAAATGCCTTTGCCGTTTTAGAAGTCACCACCAATCATTATCAGGTCAATTGGACCTAAAGATCATGTGAGATTTTGTGACACTACTGCCAACTGTTTTAAAAGCTGAAACTGTTAGATGAAGACGTAATTTTATATTTAATTATTTTAACACTCTCCTCATGTTTAGTCTAGACTTTTTGCCTAGTACTAAGCGTGGATATATTTAATTAAGGAGGCAAATGTGGCCTGGCAAGATTTAAACTCAGGACCTCAAGCTCTGATGTTATGTGAGAAAATAAAGAATTGAGTCGATGAAGCGTTACATTTCATTGATATGTTGTACAATATAAATAGAGATATTATCACCTATAATTATAGTAGAAGTTGAAGATAAAATATACAATTTGATTTACAAGGAAATTGAATAAAAGACAAATCATAAAAATTTTCCAAATGATCAACTTGTACATACTCTGCTTGATATGTTATCTTTGTGCTAATTGGTAGAAGATTTTGCACTGCAACCATTCTGATTTTTTTTCTTTTTGATTTGTTGCTTCAATACTCCCCTTAAAACCGGTCAATGGGGAGGACCAAAGACCAAGTTTGATTCTTAAACCAACAAAACTATCTCGATTCAATGGTTTATCAACAATTTGGGAGGAAGACGGAACATAACGATTTACGATAAAACCAAGAGCAACCTTTTCTCGAACAAAATGATAATCGATCTCAATGTGCTTTGTTTGAGCATGAAAAACTTGGATTAGTTGTGAGATGTAATACTGACATATTATTCGAGAAAAGAAATGAAGGTTGATGTTGATAGATCCCAATGTCATGTAGTATGTATGAAATCCAAGTGAGTTCAGCAACTGCGGAAGCAAGAGCCCGATATTCAGCTTGAGCTGTAGAGCGGGCCACAGTAAGTTGTTTCTTGGCATACCATGAAATTCAATTTGAGCCGAGAAAAGTACAATAAACAGTGGTAGAATGTCGGGTGAGTTTGCACCCTGCCTAGTCTGCATCGACAAAGCCAAATAATTGGAGAGAACTACAAGACAAAATGTGAAGCCGAAGGTGTAAAGTACCACGAACATATCACAGAATACGTTTTACCATTTGATAGTGAGCAACTTGGAGCACGCATATGTTGGCCAACTATGTTGACCGCAAGCGAGAGATCTGGAAGAGTAAAGATAAGGTACTGGAGAGCGCCTACAATACTTTGAAAATGGGATGGATCGGCATAGGGCTTTTCACCATGTTTGAGTGGTGGTTGTGTGGTTGCTATTGGAGTAGCAATCAGCTTACATTGCGCCATTGATGCTCGATTCAAAAGATCCAAGGCACATTTTTGTTGTGAGAGAAAGAGTCCATCAGTGAAGTGATTGACTTCAATGCCCAAGAAATAATAAAGAGCGCTAAGATCTTTCATGGAAAACACTTGACCAAGTGTTTGCACAAGATGATTTAGTAATTTCGGGGAATCACCAGTGAGGACTCTATCATCCACATAGAGCAATAGAATAATAATATGACCATGATGACAATAAACAAGTAGTGATAGATTAGCTGTGCTGTAGAAGAATCCATATTTGAAAAGAAAGTCATTGAACTTGTCGAATCATGCCTTGGGATTTCTAATCAAAATATGATTAGATAGGATAGGATATGAAATTCAAGGAATTTACTATATCATATCTATTGTTTGGTAAATCGCGGTAATAAAGTTGGATTTTTTCACTTATTACCATGTTCATTTATTTTTTTATGAATGTCATATCAATATAAATGAACCTGAAAATTGCATAAACGGAGATGAGAAAAATTTCTCACGACACTTTTACCTACTTCATTTTTTTTGCTAATTTTTTTTAATTTTCCCTCTCTTTTTTAATAATTTCATTTTTTATTTTATTTTTTCCCTTCCATCATTCTCTAATAAATTTTATTAAATAGTAAACTATAAAATATACTAAAATATGTAATAAATATAAATACTAAATGTATTTATTTATATATATGAAATTTATATCATAACATAGAAAGAAATTTGAATATATAAATAAAAATAAGAATACATAAAAAGGACTTTATTGTTATTTTTTGGTATTTTGAATTTTTATATTAAAATTCAAAGTATTATTTATATTCAAATATTATTTTAATTTTATTAATTTAACAAGTTTGTTATTAGAAATGCTATCCACCTTCATCTCACCTCCCCGATATGATAATTTTATCCGGGTTATATCTCTTATATATTTGCTTTATCCTTTCTTGGGTAGGCACCAAACACGGGATAAATAAAATTTATCTTATCTCGAATTTTATCTCAATTACCAAAACGTAACCTAGGTATTAGGGAGAAGTAGACTGATCACTTAAAAGGTCAACTAGCCTAAGAAAATCATAATTCGAGGTTTCCGCGAGTTCGGTTATGTGTGAGAAGGGTTGGCAACCTATATCCATGTGTTAAGCTCTACAATGCAATATCTCATGATTTCCTATATCAATATGCATATAGTTTTTCTTTTTATGCTTTGACAATGCGAAAATCTCGTTGTCTGCCCTTACATGACATCGCACATCACGGGGTGAGCAATGACTTGTTCCGTCGTGTCGAGTATACCCGTTTTTTTTCTCAAAATATGCAACGCATGAATGCAGTAGAATTAATCAAACAATAGAAAAATCCAATCCAAATTAGACAACGTTCCAAAGACAGACACAAATCTAATGCCAACGGTATGTTTCAAGACAAAGAAACAAGGATGAATCCAGTCCAATCAATACGAAATTAGTCAATAGACCTTGGGTATGAAAACTAAGCAAACGGGACGGATCCCATCGCAATCATGACAACATGCAATCCAATCAGCGTGCATCTTTACAACATCGTTAAATTTCATGATGGCCTTTAGCAATTAATAAAGGCGTGTGGTTTTCATTCAGTGTGCAGATATAATCAGCTTTCTGATTCAACCAGCATGCAAGATCAGTCGGCGTTCTATTAAAAAAAACATGCAAACCAAATCAGCGTTCTAACTCAATCAACCACGGTCTTTCATCCCCAAACAGTAGTTAGTCAAGATAACTATTCAGACCTTGTAGAACATGCTAAGAGCTAGTGTAATTGGTTTTAAGGGTAGCTGGGAGGTTCACTTGCATCTAGTTGAGTTCTCCTATAATAATAGCTACCAGAGAAGTGTCAGCATGACTCTATTTGAACAGTTATATGGCTGCAAGTGTAGATCTCCTATATGTTGGGAGGAGATTGATGAGATGAAGTTGACTGGGCTAGAATTAATTTAAATTTGTCTAGTGTCACACTAATTATTGTAGAGAGATTTCGGATTGCATAAAGTTAGATCAAAATTTATGTAGACAAGCAGCTACAAGGGGGTGTCAACGGTCTGATTCAGTTTATCATAACCATATAGAACCATTAAGGTGTGTATTTTCTTTAAAGGGTTAATACCACAAAAAACCCCAAACTGGTACATCTGTGATAAATTTACCCTAAACTATTTTTTTGATCACAAAAAACCCTAAACTGGTACACCTGTGATAATTTTACCCCGAACTATTTTTTTGACCATAAAAAATCCCACACTGGTATACCTGTAACAATTTTACCCCCGAACTAATTTTTTGACCACCAAAAACCCCAAAATGGTGCACCTGTGACAAATTTATCCTCCGTTAGTTTCCGTTAAATTTTACAGTCAAATTGCTAAGTTTAATGACACGTGATAATTGACATGTGTACCGGTTTTGGATTTTATCCCTCTGTTTGTCACAAGTTTACCAATTTGTGATTTTTTGTGATATTAATATAATTTAATGGACACTAACAGAGGGTAAATTTGTCACAAATGTACCAGTTTGGGATTTTTAGTGGTAAAAAAATTAGTTTGGGGGTAAAATTGTTACAAGTATACTAGTTTGGGGTTTTTAGTGGTCAAAGAAATAGTTCGGGGTAAAATTGTCACAAGTGTACCATTTTGGAGTTTTTGCTGGTCAAAAAAATAGTTCGGGGTAAATTTGTCACAGGTATATCAGTTTGGGGTTTTTTGTGGTAAAAAAAATAATTCGAGATAAAATTGTCACGTGTACCAGCTTAGAGTTTTTTGTGATATTAACCCTTCTTTAAATTATGAACCGAATATAACCTGAACCAAAAACCTGATTTGATTCGGTTCGGTTCGGATTTTCAGTTATATTTCCACGCCTCCATTTGCATATCAAAACTTAAAATGGCAAAACCCAGGTGGGTCCCACAGTCCCGCAGAAGCTGAAGCGCCTCAAGAAAGCCACCCAAGTTGCGGTTGATCACCTTCCTTCCCAGCTCCACGAAAGCCCTAACCCACGTCGTCCCTCGTGCGTTCACTTTATCCTGAATTGCAGAGCCGAGAGGATTCAGGCGGCCTGCGTCCCCAGGAACCAAGGGATGAGTCGTCATTGGAGCTGGAGCTGCCTGTGCTCGATGATCTCCGCGGCGAGAGCGAATTCGTCTCGTTTTGACGGTCTCCAAAGCTGATGGATCCCGAGCAAAAAGAGTCTTGGAATTTGATTCCGCTGAGGAGTGACTTGATGTGCAGAGACCATGGGGATGGAGAGGCAATTGGAGAGGGAATGGAGGATTTGAGAAGAAATTTGCTTGAGAAGAGGCGGAGCAGCAGAGAGGTGTCCGGTGGAGGCGTAAAGTGTTAGAAAAGTCCTAAATTTATTGCATTTGTACCAATTTAGTTCTAAACTTTTTTTGGTGTTAATTCAGTCTTAAACCTTTTATCTTTGTGTCAATTCAGTTTTTTCGGCTAATTTTGGTAAGATATTGCTGACGTGGATACCAGCTAACTTACGTGGCGTCGCTGGCGATAACGTGGATAACTTTTTAATAATATTTTAATAATTTTCGAACATTTTGTTCATTTTTTAATTTTTTCTTTTCTTTTTTGTCTTTTTTTTTTTGCTTTTCCTTTCTTCTTCCTCCGGCTAATTGCCGGTTTGGTGATTGACTGGAGGCTAGGGCTGGCGGGATTTGCCGAATGGCCACGAGGGTGGCCTCGAGTTGGGCTAGCGAGGCTTGCCCTCACTAGATTTGGCGAGGTTCGAGCCTCGCCGGCCATGGGTGAGGTCTGACCTTGCTAGATCTAGCGAGGTCATGCCTCGCCCAGCCATTGGCAAGGCTCGAGCACTCATCAGAGCCTCGCCGGATGGCCGTGAGGCCGGCCTCGCGCTTGACCTTGCTAGAGATGGCGAAGGCGAGCCTCGCCAGTGGCGATTGGTTAGAGGAAGAAGAAAGGAAACGAAAAAAAAAAGAAGAGAAAAAAAGGAAAGAAATTTTTTTTTAAAATAAGTAATTTTTTTGAAAAATATTAAAATATTATTAAAAAGTTGTCCAATTCATTATTGGCGGTGCCATGTAGGTCGACCGGTATTCACGTCAGCAATATCCGTTGGCACAAAGACAAGATTTAGAACTGAATTGGTACCAAAAAAAGGTTATGATTGGTATCAAAAAAAGGTTTAGGACTAAATTGGCACCAATGTAATAGGTTTAGGACTTTTTTGACACTTTTCCCGAAAGCGAAGGGAGGTGAGGTTTCATAAGATTAGGGATTCGTAGGATTGTGTAAATTGCTAAAATAAAGAAGAAGGGCGATTTTAGGTTCGGTTAACCAAACTGAATTGAAATACTCCGAAACGAAAAAAAAAAAAACTGGCTATTTTTTCATTACTTGAACTAATAACCAAACGAAACCGAAAATATATGAAATTTAAGTTTGGTTCGGTATGGTTCTGGTTTCTATTCGGTTTTTGACACCCCTTGCTACGAATTTCGCAGTTTCGAGTTAGAGATAAGATTTCACCAATGAAAGGAGTGGCTGGAATCGAAGCAACCAACTCCATGCATCGGAATCGCTTCAACTTGGAGCAAGCATTTATCACCCTCTTTGGCCTATTTGTGTCATTTACGTTGGGTTGGTGATGCGTGTGCCAGACCAAAAGTGAAATTCGCCGGATAGAATGTGTAAATTACAATGGTTAGAGTGAAGTTCATAGCATGCTAATTTTGAGCACTGATTGAGAAACCAAACTTTAACACTGGCCTATATTCCAATCGTATCAATTGAAGCAGATTATACTCAAAATGTTGGAACCAGATTTTGTCGCTTTACTTCCCCCTCGGGCAAATGTAGAGAATTGCTTGACAATTATGTATCCAAAAGTAATGTCGTGAGTACTACGTTGCGGATGTTTCAAATAGCGCAGTGTTTTTTAGTTCCTTGTGATGTTATGCGAGGTAAATAGGTGCTTCTTAACTTGATTCCTATCCCAAAGTGAATGCTTATAAAATGGTGGCAGTTTTGAGGATTGTGCTGGGGTAAATTCAATGCTATTGCTGTTTTGCCTTGCTTTGCCTCTCCATATATAATCCTTAGTTTGACCACTCTTCGATTCGATGCCCTGATAGTTGCGCCTTTTGGTGCCAACAGTTCGAGTTCAACCATGGGGCTTTTGCTGCTCACCCGAAACATTCGTGAACTGTGGAAGGAGTGGGAACTGCGGTCGCTCATCCTCCTCAGCTTGTTCCTCCAGTTGACCCTTGCGAGTCAGGGCAGAAAGAGGAGATCCATCTCCAGGAACTGGATCCAATTTGTAGTCTGGATGACGTACCTATTGGCCGACTCCATCGCAATCCTCACGCTTGGCGTCCTCTCAAACCACCTAGCCAACATCAAGGAAATGAGGGGCACCTTCGATCCGATGAGCCAAATTAAAGCGTTCTGGGCACCGTTTCTTCTCCTCCACTTGGGCGGGCCCGACACAATCACTGTGTTTGCCCTGGCGGACAATGAGCTATGGCTGAGGCAGTTGGGGTGGTTTTGCGTCCAGGTAGGGCTAGCGTCTTACATTTACTTCACGGCCTTGACAGGGTCTACACTATCCATATTGGCGGAGTGTATGATCCTGGTGGGGTTCATCAAATATGGAGAGAGGATATTGTGTATGTACTTGGCGAGCCACGGTCGACTTCGAGATTCGATGCAACCGGTTCCCAGTTTAGGTCCCATATACTCTAGGAAAATGGAGCAGTACCTTCTAAAGAAAGCGGAGGGTTACAGGGTCGAAACTGAAGAGGTCATAGAGATGGGGGGTTTCTCAGTGAATAGCGGTCAAGATTACGACGAAGAAAATGCCGCCTCTCTGGTCAAAGCCTATGAGTTGTTCAAGATCTTCAAGCTTCTCTTCGTAGGCTTGATCCTCAACTCTGGCGACCTGAAGGCCAGTAGGCGCATGTTCAAGTACATCGATTCGGAGAATGCTTTTAGGATCGTGGAGATGGAGCTTGGATTCATGTACGATCTGCTTTACACCAAGGTGCCGTTGCTGAACTGTACTTGGGGCATCATTCGTTGGGTCATCAATCTCTCTGTGCCGGGTGCCGTGTTGGTATTACTCTCCTTACAGGATAAGAAGGATTACCCCAAAGTGGACATATGTATAACTTTCTTGCTTATAAGTGGGACTATAATTTTAGAGATTTACTCGTTTCTTCAAGCCATTTCATCCGATTGGGTCGAACACTGGCAGCTTCAGAGACCCTGGAGAACCGCAATTTCGTCCGCCATTTATTTTCTAGGGTTCTTGCCGAACCAAAGATGGGGGAATTCTGTAGCCCAGTTTAGCCTCTTGAGATTATTTATCAGGAAAAGACATAGGATCTTCCGCAAGTATCCGAGGCTCGCCAAATTAGACGAGAAGGTGGAGAAGCACTTCTACATCGGCGACAAAGAGTTCAAGAGAAATATCAAAGAATGGATCTTCACTCACTTGATTGAAACGGTCGAAGATCTGGAACGCAGAGGGTTGGCGAGTTATAAGGAGGAGGTGGGCGAAGTACTGACGAGGGCAAACCAGGTGGAACTGAGATGGAGAGTGGACAAGGTGGAGTTCGACCAGAGCATCCTCATCTGGCACATCGCCACTGAGCTCTGTCACTATAAGGACCGCGGCACGATGCAGAGCGAAAACTTGGAGTACGTCCCAGACTTCAAGATGAGTAACTTGGTCTCTCGTTACATGCTCTATCTTTTAGTATTCCAACCTTCCAAGTTGCCGACAGTGATAGCGGAGGTCCGATACGAAGACACTTTGGTTGACGCCCGGAAGTTCTTCGTGTAAGGATAAAAACTGAAGGATTCTAATCATGCATTGAAGAACAAAATTCAAGCTCAAGCACAATTAGAATCAAATGCGGAAAACAGGATCGAAAATAAAAACTGACCTCCAGCCATTGTTCAACTTTATGTTCGTTGGAAATTCACGGTAGTTCGACGTCAATTCGACAGCAATTACGGGCGCACTCTACTAACCCAATCCCCTCGCGTACTGACGGTGTATTACCGAATGAAAAGGTTTGCGTTAGACCTTGTGTCTACCCTTACAGAATGAACGTTCATCCTTATAAATTGCTTCCCATCAAGGCGGTTATCGAAAAGGGTGGTTGTCACCGAATGGGTACGAAGCGTGGAAAAACCGTATGTAGATAACCGTCACTTAAAAGAAAAATGTGGATCATAACCCAATGGATAAGTTTTATTTCAAAAACTATATCCCTAAATGTGGGATCACATTATAAATATAACGTTCTCCCACTTGATCCCAACATTTTCATCATACGGATTACCAAATCCACGAAAACCTTATGCTTAAGAAAAGAAACAAGACACATGAATCATGGCGACATGTCCTCTAAAAGCGAGTAATATCTTCCATGTATCACAATGCATCTTATTCTTTTAATGTTAGCTCATATGTGACAACACATCTTAATGAATAAACCCTATGTTTATTCCAGAACCAAGGATAATCGTTATTCTCATAAACAACCGAATGAGTACACTAGAAATTGAGAATAACATTACAACTGAATAAGAGTTTCAAACAACAAAAGTCGTACATACGACGATAAATCACATTATGGGAACTATTCCCATACTAGCCACATGATCCTTATACTTCATTGGTGGCATGCCTTTAGTTAAAGGATCGGTTATCATCAATTCAGTGCGAACATGTTCAATGACCACTTTATTCTCCTTAACACGTTCCCTTATGGCTAAATACTTAATGTCGATATGCTTACTTCGACTGCCACTTCTGGCATTTTTAGCCGTAAAAACCGCAGCTAAATTGCCACAATATATTCTTAATGGCCTAGAAATAGAATCAACAATTCTAAGCCCTGAAATGAAACTCTTCAACCATACATCATGCGAGGTAGCCTTAAAACAAGAAACGAACTCAGCCTCCATAGTAGAAGTAGCAGTCAAAGTTTGCTTCGCACTCCTCCATGACACGGCTTTGCCAGAAAACATAAAAATGTATCTTGATGTTGATTTTAGAGAATCAATGCAACCAGCGTAATCCGCATCCGAATAACCAACTACTTCTAAGTTATCAGTCCGTTTATACATAAGCATGTAGCCTTTAGTACCTTGAAGGTATCTCATCACTTTCTTTGCAGCTTTCTAGTGGTCCATCCCTAGATTACTCTGATATCTTCCCAACATTCCCATAGCAAAAGCAATGTCAGGTCGAGTGCAAACTTGAGCATACATCAAGCTTCCGACAGCAGAAGCATATGGGATGTTCTTCATTTGTTCCCTTTCCAGATCGTTCTTCGGGCATTGGTTCAAATTGAACCTATCACCCTTCACAATGGATGCTATACTTGGTGAACAATCTTTCATCCGAAATCTCTCCAAGACCTTATTGATATATGTTTCTTGAGATAGTCCTAAAATTCCTCGAGTTCTATCTCTATGGATCTTAATGCCAATGACATAAGATGTCTCACCCATATCCTTCATATCAAAACTCTTAGAGAGGAATTGTTTCACCTCATGCAACAACCCCTTATCATTGGTTGCAAGTAGAATATCATCCACATACAGCACAAGAAAACAAATTTTGCTCCCATTGACCTTCTGGTATACGCATTAATCCCTGATATTCTCTACAAAGCCGAATGAAGAGATGACATCATGGAACCTTAAGTACCATTGGCGGGATGCTTATTTCAAGCCATATATAGATTTCTGAAGCTTGCACACCAAATGCTCACCTTACTAGAGAAGAATCCTTCAGGTTGTTTCATGTAAACCTCCTCCTCTAGTTCCCCATTGAGGAATGCCGTTTTCACATCCATTTGATGTAATTCCATATCAAAATGGGCAACCAATGCCAAAATAATATGAAGAGAATCTTTTTTAGATACAGGAGAAAATGTCTCTGTGTAATCGACTCCTTCTTTTTGAGTGAATCCTTTGGCAACGAGTCTAGTTTTATATCTCTCAATGTTGCCCAATGAGTTCTTCTTAGTTTTGAAGACCCATTTACAACCAATGGTCTTCACACCATTAGGCAACTCAACCAAATCCCAGACTTCGTTTGATACCATAGAACTCATCTCATCCTTCATGGCATTGTACCACAAATTGGATTTATCACTACTCATGGCTTGTGAAAACGTTTCAAGATCGTTCTCAGCTCCAATATTATAGTCAGACTCTTGTAGATACACAATATAATCACCAGGAATTACTGATTTCCCAATTCTAGTAGATCTTCTTAATGTTGTATCAACATTCTCCTGAGGAGCTTGTTGTTCAACTAGTTGTTCAACAGTTTCTGGTAATTGTTGAACAACTGGATCTACCGGATGAATATCAGCAGGTTGTGGAACTTCAATAGTTAGTTGTTCAATAGCCGGCTAAACTGAATGGGCATTATGAACAACAACCAACCTAATACTAGAAGTGGAAGGTTGAGTATCTGAATGATCTTTCTCAGGAATAATGTCTTTCAATCGATCACTCCCATTAATCAAGTCACTTTCAAGAGACTTAGCATTTCTTGATTCCACAATCTTAGTAGTATGAGATGGACAATAAAACTTGTATCCCTTGGATTTTTCGGCATATCCAATGAAATACCCACTTACAGTCCTTGGGTCCAACTTCTTTTCCTGTGGATTATAGACTCTTACTTCATACGGGCATCCCCAAACGCGTACATGTCGCAAACTTGGTTTCCAACCTTTGAATAATTCAAAAGGCGTCTTTGGGACAGCCTTGGTTGGAACTTGGTTCAGTATGTACACTGCCGTCTTAAGAGCTTCAGTCCACAAGGACTTAGGAAGTCTGGAGCTACTAAGCATACTCTGCACCATGTCCAATAAAGTTCGGTTTCTTCTTTCTGCTACGCCATTTTGGTCCGAAGAACTAGGCATAGTGTATTGGGCAACTATACCATTCTCTTGAAGAAACTTAGCAAACAGACCAGGTGCTTGTCCATCTTCAGTGTATCTACCATAAAATTCTTCACCTCTATCTGATCTCACGATCTTAATTTGCTTACTGCATTATTTCTCTACTTCTGCCTTAAAAACCTTAAAGGCATCAAATGCTTCATGCTTATGATGAAGCAAGTAGAGATACATGTAACGTGAGTAATCATCAATGAAGGAGATGAAGTATCTCTGACCATACGAGTCCATATCAGGACTACAAATGTCTGTATGTATGATTTCTAATATATCTGTACTCCTCTTGGCACCTTTCTTTGTCTTGTTGGTCTGCTTTCTCTTTATGCAGTCCACGCAAGTATCATAATCAGTGAAATCCAAAGTACCGAGTATTCCATCATTTACTAATTACTTAATTCTATCCATGGAGATATGTCCCAATCTCCGGTGCCACAATATAGAGGAATCTTCATTCACAACACATCGTTTTACACCAGCATTATCATGAACATGCATCGCATTATAATAGACATTGTCCTGTAAATTAATTCGGAAAAGGCCATCAGACAAAGTACCGCTTCCAACAATTTCAGATTTAAACAATAAACTGAAGTTTGCATCTGAAAAGTTAAAAGAGTAACCCAAAGGTACAAGTCTTGAAACTGAAATTAAGTTTCTAGAGAAACTTGGAACATAAAAGGTCCTTTCCAAATTCAAAATAAAGCCACTATTGAGAACTAATCTACATGTCCTAATAGCTTCCACATGCGAACACATCTTGTTTTCCAAATAGATGCTTTGTTCACTTCCCACTGGCTTCCTATGGTTTTGAAAACCCTATAAGGAATTCGAAATATGGATTGTAGAACTATAATCAATCCACAAAGTGTTGTGACTCACATTAGCCATATTAGATTCATAACAAACACAAGAGGTTGGATTACCTTTCTTGTCGAGCCAGGCCTTAAATCTGACGCAATCCTTCTTTATATGCCCCTTCATTCTACAGAAAAAACATTTGGATTCCTTCTTAATATCAGCTTGGGGATGTATTTTACCTTTCCCTTTCTGCTTGCCGTGACCCTTATTCTTTCCTTGTGTTGCCAAATGAGCACTTTCTCCCAATTCCATAATCAGCCTCTCTTTCTCTTGAACACATATGGTCATGAATTCATTAATTGACCATTTATTCTTATGTGTGTTGTAGGAGATCTTGAAAGGTGCATATGTTGTGGGAGAGTGTTCAGAATGTAGTATACAAGAAATGATTCAGATATCTCAACCTCAAGGTTTTTCAACTGAGCTGCAATGTCCCTCATCTTCATGATGTGCTCACGCACACCTTTAACACTTGTGAGCTTTATAGATGAAAACTTCATTATCAGGGTCATGGCATGTGTCTTGTTTGAAGTCTCAAACTACGCATCAATGGCCTCCAATAAAGCCCTAGCATTGCTATGCTGAGCGACCGAACCACGGATACTTGGAGATATTTTAGTCCTTATGAACATCATACTAAGGCGATTAGATCGCTCCCACTGTTCATAAAGGGCTATTTCAACTGCAGTGCTCGTGTCAGTAGGAGCAGGTGGTTCGTCTTTCCTTATAGCATAATCAATATCTATGCACCCTAATTGAAGAAGAATTAACTCCTTCCAAACTTTATAGTTTTCACCATTCAGTATGGGAACATCACTCTTAAATTTAGAGAAATTCACAGGTTGCACAACTGCATATCAAACAATCATGCTTATGTCACAAAATTTGAGGTAAAACATACATAAATCATGTTTTACCAATGTAAAGCATGTCACAAAATATGAATCACATAACATAAAAAAAAATGCCTGTGAGCTAAGTTTTTAATTTAAATAGATTCATATATATTTCATGAAGAAACTATCATAATATATTCCTTTCCTTAATCCTTGTGGGTAAATTAAGAAAAATAATGTGATATTTCAACCTAATTAATCAAATTAATATAATGAAAATTCCTATGGGATAAAATTCATCATATTAATAAGATTAATTACAATCAATGTCCATTTTCATATGTGATCCGGAGGCTCTTAATATATAATTTAATTAATTAAAGATGCCGTGGCTACTCTCTAATTAATTAAAATATATGAATAACTGGATATTTAATTTCATGCATAAAATATTCACAAATAATGCATGAAGGGCAAAAGAGTAAATTTAATTCGGCAAGGGGTAGAATTGCAATAACAAATAAAGTCAGGGATAGAAGCGTAAAAAAAAATAAATAAATAAAGAAGGGGTTCGCCGGTCCCAAGGGCGCGTTCGCGGCACGCGCCTGCCCTTTGCGCGGGCGCGTGGGGCGCACGCGCCTTCTTTACCGCGCAGGCTCGTGCGGCGCACGCGCCTACAATTGCTGCGCGCGTGAGCCGCATGCGCTTGCAGTTGCGCGCGTGTGTGGCGCCCACGTGCCAGCGGTTGTGCGCGCGTGGCGCCACGCGCCTTCTTCCTCCGCTCGACCAGATCCAATTTTTTTTTGACGTTCTTCGCCATTCGGCCGCGCCTGGGACCGAATGGGTCTCCTCCGGTAACCCATCTCACACCAAAATAATTTATGGGTTTCGGAGAACACACCGGAGCAACCACATGAACCCAAAATTCAGCGAAAACGGCCAAGAAATAGGCCCGAATCAAGCAAAATTCCATCAAAACGCACAAACCCTAATCCGCAACTTCCACCGCGCAATTAGCCTCCAGCGATCACCGATATGCCAGATTACCTTGGGGCTATTCTTTTCCACGGCGGCGCGACCGTGCCAGTCCAAAGTCGAGCGGTGGGTCGCCGGAATTTAGCCGGAATCGGCGATTTCCCTCTTAGCCCCAAAATACCTAAATTACTGTTCATCTCAAAAGCCCCGAAAAATACACCAAAAAAAATGACAAAAAAACAAGACAGAGGCACTAAACATACTCTGATACCAAATGCAAGGATAACAACTGAAGGATTCTAATCATGCATTGAAGAACAAAATTCAAGCACAATTAGAATCAAATGCGAAAAACAGGATCGAAAATAAATTGACCTCCAGCCATTATTCAACTTTACATTCGTTGAAAATCCACGGTAGTTCAACGTCAATTCGACAATGATTACGGGCGCACTCTACTAACTCAATCCCCTCGCGTACTGATGGTGTATTACCGACTGAGAGGGTTTGCGTTAGACCTTATGTTTACCCTTACGGAATGAATGTTCGTCCTTATAAACCGTTTCTCATAAAGGCGGTTATCGAAAAGGGCAGTTGTCACCGAACGGGGTACGAAACGTGGAAAAACTGTCGAATATCTAAATTCGATCCTATCAACGATGCAAGAAAGTAATGGAAATTCGTACAACACAAGAATTTACGTGGTTCAGCAGGGGAGATGTTCCGCCTATCTACGTCCACAAGGAGATGAGATCTATTTCACTAATAACGTAGAAAAGTGTACATCCGCTCTTTCTTACTCTCTCCCTCTCTCTTTTGAGACCTGTTTCGCCCTAAATATATATAGCGAAACCCTACATGGCACAAATTATAAAATATCCCACATAGCCTAAAATATTTAGCTTTTCCATATAGATCCTTCTATGACTGAACATAAAACGTCTCTGGCGACCAGGGGCGCTGCCCCCGCGACCCCCGTCGGGGCGGCCGCCTCGAACCCCTGGCAGCTCACCAGGGAGCGGGACCCCCGTGCTGTCCAGTCGTTAGGGGGCCTTTCGGAACCGCCTCATAATCTCTTGGATAACAGAATACAAAACATCAACCTCAACAAAAACCGTATATAGATAACCGTCACTTAAAAGAAAAATGTGGGTCATAACCCAACGGATAAGTTTTATTTCAAAAACTATATCCCTAAATGTGGGATCACATTATAAATATAACACTTCGAGGACAAGAAAGAGGCACCCAGCACGAGTGTTTGCAGCTGCAACAAGGCGCACAAGTCAAGAGAGTTGCACCATCCGTGCGCAGTCTGCGATCTTCTGCTCCGAACGAGAACCGACCTCCCCCCTCATAAGTTGCGCGGAGACAAAAGCACGTCGGTGCTCTATGACGGGTGCCGTCTCGCGTCCCAGTTACAACATGACGATCAGAAATGGATGGTGATCAGCGCGGTCTGGGCGAAGATGCTGCTGTACTCATTTCGCCAAAGCAAGGGTTACGAACACTGTGAGAGCCTGAGCAGAGGAGGAGAGCTTCTCAGCCATATTTGGCTTCTTATGGCGCATCTCGGCATAGTGCAGACAGTGCACCCATCCGGAGGAGACCGCATTACTAAACCGATCGTGAACTAGGAGTTTCACTTGGAATGTGTCTTTTGGTTAGCCTAATGTTATTTGGGTGAGATAAATAAGTTAAGCTCATCATCTTGAGATGGTGAAGGAGTTGTTTCGATATTTTGTTGTACTTGGAGTTGTCAGGGAATAATGAAACTGTGTATCAGTTACTCACCAGAGGCATTACACTGAAGCCAGCCGAGTTGGGTTGGAGAATATGAGTCCCTCGAAGGGGTTGGTAACTTTCGACCTATTAGCAATTAGTCACTCCTCAAAGTGGTTACTAACTTTTCATGTGGTCATTTGGTTATGGTAACTCCTCACCCTAATCAATTTTCACCCCGATTCATAAGTTTTTAAATTTTGAGAAAGTAAGTATGATGTATCTATCTGCGAGACTGAGATTCATAATTTATTTTTAAATTGATCTGTAAGTTTTGATTGAGAAAAGTAACTTTCAACTTATCAAAAATTAGTAGCTAGCTTGTCCACGTGGTTAATAACTTTTTACTTAGAAAATCAAGTTCTAGGCCCATTTTTGCCTGTTTATTACTTCTAGGGTACGACTTTCTCTAAAAAAAGTTATAATAAAAAGAATAGGTAAATGCTCAAAATGTCTTAAAACTTGTTGTGAATGTGCAATCGAGTCATAAAATTTTCAAAAAATATAAGTAAGTCATAAAACTTATCCAATTAGTGCAATCAACTACTTCCGTTAACTCCATTTAATGATGAAAAATGCTGACATGGCCTTTTTAAGTATAATTCGGAGACACATGGCATTGACGTGCCACCAAGTGAGTGTTACATCAGAATAAGGACCCAAACTTGAAGAAAAAACATCTAAATAATCAAAAATAAAAAAATAAGAGTATATAACCAGAAGAGAAAGAAGATTGGGGGATTTGAAGAGGCGTTCCGGCCCCTTCTTTGCTAACGAAAGTCCAACCTTTGCCGAGGCAGCGCGAGGGACCCTTGAGCGGTGGTGAGAATGGCGAGGAAGAGAAAGTGATAAATGAAGTTAGAAGAACATGTCGAGAAATAGCATGTACGGGTCACTATAAACCCTGAAATTGATTCTTGAACTCCCTGCATATCCACCCATTTCAGATTCAGATATTTGAGAGGTGAAGATGGATTGGCTCAACATCCCAAACTTAGGATGATGTAATTGATCACCAATAAAAATTGTACCTTCCAACTTTTCTGGGCAAGAAAGTAAACCCTAATGTTCAAATCTATCTCCCTCATATCGCCACCGTAAGTGGAGGAACTATCGTGCCGCCGTCAGAGCTTGAAATTTTGAGCTTGCTGGTTGCCTCGTCATCGACGGACACCTCTTATTCGATGGTGGGCGAGCTTGGTTGAGTCGAGTCTCACCATAGCCACTATCCACGTCCAGAGTCGACCTGAAATGAACCCAAATGGGGGCCTCCAATCTACTTGCAATGTTGATGCAGAGAAAGACTTGCAACTGTAGAGATAGAAAGTGGTGCAATTGCTGTGGTCCAAGGCGACGGCAGGCAAGGCGCAATGGCCCGGCGAGGGTCGGTCCTCGCCGGCGGTTGGCCAATCCTTTTGAACCCCCTTCCTCCATCCCGCTTCTCTCTCTTCGTGTTCCATTTTGTTTTTCTTTTATTTCATTTTTGACTATTTCTTTGTTTTCTTTTTATAATTTCGTCCTATTTTTTGGTATGGCGTCCATTAAGCACAACGTATCCTCAAAATATACTACAAATTTCACGTCAATATCTTCCGTTACTTAAATGGATGGAGTTAATGGAAGTACTTGATTGCATTGGTCAAACAAGTTTGATGATTTGATTGTAATTTTTGAAAGTTTTAGGACTCGATTGCACTTTCTCAACAAGTTTTAGGACTTTCGGCATACTTATCCCTAAAAGAGATAATTGATTTTTCCATAGAACTTGATTTATGACGAAAGGATTTGGGGCCCATTCTGTCAAAACACTTCTATAATATCTAAAGAGAAATCCAGATATTTCATAAAAACACTTTTCGAATCCCTAAAGAGATATCCAAGTATTTCGCCAAAACATTTTTCAAAAACCTGAAGAGAAATCCAAATATTGCCCAAACCATAATACCAAGAGATAGAAGATGTTCTTCAATGTAGGGAGTGAATAATATCATAAAGGAAAACATCACAACAGCAATATCCTAAACCTACTACTTTGACTGAAACAAAGATGAACCTGATCACGAAATTTTTGCAATCTGATTCTGTAGAAAGTCGAGCATTTTAACAGTGATACACAGGTTGGGACTAAAAGATTGGAAAATGGAGGGAATCCACAATATTGTTTCTTCATCATAAGATCCAAGAAGCCAAAACATGGCAAAAAAGCATGCACGGTCCCCGAATTTCGTCGTGTAGAGCAAAGCATATTTTTCTAGTTATAAAGAAAGGAAACCAAATTTCAGGTCAAGGAGATATCTTGATCCACATCACAATTCATGTTGCTTCATGAGTCATAGCAACAAAAGAGGGGCTAAGACAATGACCGGAAAACTTACTGAAAATGGGACAGGGAGTCTGTTCATTCCTCAGAACCGAAACCCAGTGCTTGATTAAGGGATGTGGAGAAACAAACACCTGAAGAAACCCAACAAACAAATTTCACCAACAAAACGAAACAAGTATCCCCATCATGTCATAGAGTAAGAGTATGAGAAAACAAAAACGTAAAGCCACTTGAGGTGAATTTTCGAACACAAGGCAACTAAACTGCAATCTCATCTTCAGAAATAGAGCACACAGCACACGGATGATGGAAACGACAGAATCGACGCCACTGACAAAACGCCATGAAGCAACAACATAGCTCTAAACGAAAATTGCCAAGTTGGTCGAGAGAAAAAAGTATAAATAAATAAATACACAAACAACAAAACAAAGATGCATTGAGATGTTCATCCCGGCTTAGTTACCACACATTTCAGCTCAGCAGCCAAAACAGCACGCGGATCAGGAAACATTCGACTCGCAGCACTCATCTTAATCTGGAGAGCAGGGAAAGCAGCGAACTGACAAGCATCTGGTCCTCCGAAAAAGCAGGCTTGGGCTCCGTTGCCATGCGCGAGTTCACAGCGAAATACATCCGCCGCGGTGTGCCGGTGCAGGAGATCTGCGAGACAAAGAAAACCAAAGAACCCCAATTGTACCCCGTCGACGAACGAGCAATCCACACACTCACGTACCCACAAACACCCACACACACACACACGCACGCACAGACAAATATGATTTTCACCTTGCGGGTGCTGCGGAGGGAGGAGGAAGGCGAGGGATTGGGGTCAAGAGGGAGGCGTGAGGGGCAGGGGTGCGGCGGATCGGAGGAGAGGCACCGGAAGGAGAGGCCGAGGCCGCAGGAAGAAGACGAGGAGGAAGCCATGCATCAGGGGGGCTTGGAGCTTCTTTTGAAGTGCGGAGATTGAAGAGAGAGAGAGCGAGAGAGAGGGAGAGGGAGATGCATTCACGCGAGGGCTGATTGAAGTTTTGCATCTCCGTCCTCCAAAAAGTGATATTTCGCCGAAAGTTCTTAAAAATAAATTGGGTTTTGCATTTTAGCCCGCTGGGCTACTTCTTTGGCCCATTTACAAGAAGTTAACTTCTTTTTCTTCTTCTTTTTTTTTGGTTACCGGAAGGGAAAATGACACAAACGGTACCTGAACTTTGCTCTCAATGTGCAATTTGATCCTCGAACTTCTAATTTGTGCAATATTATCCCTTAAATTTAATTTGTTCAATGTCATTCTTGATTTTTTGGTACATGTTCAATTTAGTCCTTGAACTATAAAAAATATTCAATGTAGTCCTTCCATTAATTCAGGTTCATGGACTATATTGAATATTTTCATATAGTTCAAGGACTAAATTGAACATATACAAAAAATCCAGGGATCACATTGTACATTAGGCTAAAGTTTATGGACCAAATTGCACATTGGGTCAAAGTTCAGGGACTGTTTATGTCATTATTCCTTACTGGATTGCCCTTATGAAGTTTGGCACAGTAACAGGATAGAGGGAAAAGTGCCAAAAAAGTCATAAACCTTTTGCATTAGTGCCAATTTAGTCCTAAACCTTTTTTTTTGTGCCAATTCAGTCCTAAACATTTTGCATTGGTGCCAATTCAGTCCTAAACCTTTTTTTTTGTGCCAATTTAGTCCTAAACCTTTTAAATTGGTGCCAATTCAGTCCTACACCTTTTGTTTTTGTGTCAATTTAGTCTTTTCGATCAATTTTGATCGGAATTTGCCGACGTGGATGCCTGCCGGCCGACGGCCAGTCACCGGTGCCGACGTGGACAACTTTAATAATATTTTAATATTTTTTTGAATTTTTATTTTTTTCCTTCTTTTCTTTTCTTTTTCCATTTTTTTTTGGGTCTCTCCTCCTTCCTCTGGCCGGCGAGCTCGACCTTGCCGGCCACCGGCGAGGCTCGCCCTCATCGGCCACTGGCGAGGGCGAGCCTGGCCTTGGTCGGGCGAGCCTCGACCTCGCCAGATCCGGCGAGCCTCGACCTCGCCCGACCATGGCGAGGCTCGAGCCCTTGCCGGAGGCCGCGGCGAGGGCAAGCCTCGCCATGGTCGGGCGAGGCTCGGCGGGCCGGGCGAGGCTCAACCTCGCCATGGTCGGGCGAGGTCGAGCCTCACCCGGCCGCCGGCGAGGCTCGACCATGGCGAGGCTCGCCCTCGCCGCGGCCTCCGACGAGGGCTCGAGCCTCGCCATGGTCGGGCGAGGCCCGACCTCGCCGGATCCGGCGAGGTCAAGGCTCGCCCGACCAAGGCCAGGCTTGCCCTCGCCGGTGGCCGGCGAGGTCGAGCTCGCCGGCCAGAGGAAGGAGGAGAGACCCAAAAAAAAAGTGGAAAAAAAAGAGAAAAAGGAAAAAAAATAAAAATTCAAAAAAATATTAAAATATTATTAAAGTTGTCCACGTCAGCGCTGGTGACCAGCCGGCAGGCGTCCACGTCGGCAAATTCCGGTCAAAATTGACCAGAATGACTAAATTGGCACAAAAACAAAAGGTTTAGGACTGAATTGGCACCAATTTAAAAGGTTTAGAACTGAATTGGCACCAAAAAAAGGTTTAGGACTAAATTGGCATCAATGCAAAATGTTTAGGAATGAATTGGCATAAAAAAAAGGTTTAGGACTAAATTGGCACTAATGTAAAAGGTTTAGGACTTTTTTGGCACTTTTCCCGCAGGATAGCTACCAAACTTTTGAAAAGTTATGGATTACTCCCATGAACTTTTCTTTTTTTTGCAATCGGTAGTTTTTTTTGTCTATACAGACGTTAAGTGTTAAGTGGAAATGGTTTTGCTCGTATTTTAAACGACCTCAATAACCTTCATGACATGGTCAACGAAGTTGCGAAAATAGAGAGAATGTATTGTTGATGAGGCTGAGAAATATTGGTAGTAGTTATTTTGGTCAAGAAAAATGAGGTAATTATATTTAGGTAATACTTAACGGTTGTGCAGATGGTAATTTAGCAGTTGCAACAATAATAAAAATTAATGAGGGTAATTCGTCACTTCTTAAAGTTCTGGCTTTCATTGCACGACGATGCCACAGTTCAAGGGTGGTAGTCAATTTTTTTTTTCAAAGTTAAGGGTGCTCGTACAATGACGCCGTCCCTTGTAGTGCTTCCCCGCGCAATCACTGAAGAGTGTTTCTCGGCAAGATGGATGGGAAAATAGAAGTTCGAAAATCGAAGAATTGGAAAGCAAAGGTTTCCGATGCAATTTTCGAAAATTCGTCCCAAAATTCTAAGCTCTGTAGTTCTCCGTTCCCTAAGTCAGGGTGAGCTACGATGATCCAATGCCGAAGCTATCCGAGGAGCCGTGGGAGATAAAATTCTAGGTGTTAGGAGGAAGTTGACTAGTCATCTAAAGATCACCTAGTCTACGAAAATCGAAGTTAGAGGTACGAGGGTTCGGTTATACGTGGGGATATCATGTCCTTCGGTGAAGTTCTTTCATGCAATATCACAGGGAAAAGTGCCAAAAAAGTCCTAAATCTTTTGCATTAGTGCCAATTTAGTCCTAAACCTTTTTTTGGTGCCAATTCAGTCCTAAACCTTTTGCATTGGTGCCGATTTAGTCCTAAACCTTTTTTTGGTGCCAATTCAGTCCTAAACCTTTTGTTTTTGTGCCAATTTAGTCATTCCGGTCAATTTTGACCAGATTTTGCCGACGTGGATGCCTGTCGGCCGGCGGCCAGTCATCGGCGCTGACGTGGACAACTTTAATATTATTTTAATGTTTTTATTTTTTTTTTCCTTTTTTTTTTTCCACTTTTTTTTTTGTCTCTCCCTCCTCCCTCTGGCCGGTCGCCGGTCCGGCGACCGGCCAGAGGCCATAGGCCGGCGAGCTCGACCTCGCCGGCCACTGGCGAGGGCGGCCTGGCCCGGCGAGGGCGGGCCTCGCCTTGGTCGGGCGAGGCTCGAGCCCTTGCCGGAGGCCACGGCGAGGCGAGCCTCGCCATGGTCGGGCGAGGCTCGCCCTCGCCGCGGCCTCCGGCGAGGGCTCGAGCCTCGCCATGGTCGGCGAGGCCCGACCTCGCCGGATCCGGCAAGGTCGAGCCTCGCCCGACCTCGCCGGATCTAGCGAGGTCGACACGGGCAGATCCGGCGAGGTCGGGCCTCGCCCGACCATGGCGAGGCTCGCCCTCGCCGCGGCCTCCGGCGAGGGCTCGAGCCTTGTCTTGGTCGGGCGAGGCTCAACCTCGCCAGATCCGGCGAGGTCGGGCCTCGCCCGACCATGGCGAGGCTCGCCTCGCCGCGGCCTCCGGCGAGGGCTCGAGCCTCGCCCGACCAAGGCGAGGCTCGCCCTCACCAGCGAGGCCGCCCTCACCAGTGGCCGGCGAGGTCGACCTCGCCGGCCTCTGGCCTCTGGCCGGTCGCCGGACCGGCGACCGGCCAGAGGGAGGAGGGAGAGACCAAAAAAAAAAAAGTGGAAAAAAAAAAGAAAAAAAAGGAAAAAAAATAAAAATTCAAAAAATATTAAAATAATATTAAAGTTGTCCACGTCGGCGCCACGTCAGCGCCGGTGACCGGCCGCCGGCCGGTAGGCGTCCACGTCGGCAAATTCCGGTCAAAATTGTCCGGAAGGACTAAATTGGCACAAAAACAAAAGGTTTAGGACTGAATTGGCATCAATTTAAAAGGTTTAGGAATGAATTGGCACAAAAAAATGTTAAGGACTAAATTGGCACCAATGCAAAAGGTTTAGGACTGAATTGGCACCAAAAAAAGGTTTAGGACTAAATTGGCACTAATGCAAAAGGTTTAGGACTTTTTTGGCACTTTTCCCCAATATCACATGAATTCCTATTTTAATATACATATAGTTTTTTTTTATGCTTTGAAAACCAAAAAAATCCCGTTTGTCCGCCCTTTGATGAAATTGTCACATCACGGGGCGGACAATGACTTAACTCCATTGGGTTGTGTTTGATCCGTGTCTTTCTCAAAATATGCAGAGCATCAAACAATGGAGGAATCCAATCCATATCAGACATCGTTCAAAAAGAAAAGACAGGCCAACAGGTACGTTTCAAAACAAGGAAACGAGAGGGAATCCAATCCAATCGATCGATAGACCTTGTGTATGAAAATTAGGCAAACGGGATGGATTCAATCCCAATCATGGCAACATGCAATTTAATCAAATTGCACCTTTGCAACAGCATTGAATTTCATGATGATGAACACCCTAATTCAACTAGCATGAAAGTTCAGCGTTCTTCAATCAAGCACGGCCTTCCCAAGCAGCCGATAGTCAGAGAGAACTATTCACACCTTGGAGGACATGACGAGTATGACATCTGGAATTTTCATAAACATATTTATGTGACATCGAGAATTTTTTGTGCTCATTGATAATACTTAAGTTATAAAGCTAAGTATTATTTAGTTAGCTTATAATTCGGGTTGAATATATTCACTTGTCTGAGTATATTCATCTTAATTGGATTGTAAATCTTCTGACATCGGAAATTTTATTTTTGTAACATCAGATTCAATTATTGTAGGAATATCCACCATATATTCATTTGTTTGTTCAAATTCACTTCTTGAGTCTAAATATGTTCATTTGTGTGATCAGATATACTTCCTGAATATATTCGTTTGTTTGTTTAGATTCACTTCCTAAGTCTGAATATGTTCATTTGTGTGATTAGATTCACTTCCTGAATACATTCGTTTGTTTGTTCAAATTCACTTCATGAGTCTGATATGTTCATTTGTGTGATCAGATTCACTTCCTAAATATATTTATTTGTTGATTCAAATTCACTTCCTAAATTTGAATATTTTCATTCGTGTGATCCGATTCGGGGGAAGAACAGCAGAAGTACCAAAAGTTGTGTACGGAGCTCACTTTGGTGCCAAAAGTTTCATTTGGATCACTTAAGTGCCAAAAGTTTACGCCGGCGATCACTTAAGTGCCAAATCGGAGAAAAAACGATCACTTAAGTGCCAACGGCGAGAAATTCCAACTAAATTTAATACGTGGCTTTTATATTTAAATTTTAATGACACGTGGTATTTCCACGTGTATAATTCAATTTTTTAAATATTTTTTTATGATTTTTTTCTTTCTTTTCTTTTTTCATTTCTTTCTTATTCTTCTTCTTCTACCATGACCGGTGGTCGGAGGCCAGCCACCGGCCATGGCCGGCCTCGCCGGGGCATCGCCTTCCTCGGGCGAGGCCCGGCGAGGCAGTCGTGGCCTCGGCGAGGGCCGGCCTCGCCGGGGCTCGCCCTGCCCAGGCGAGGGCTGTACGACGGTGAGGGCTAGCGAGGCGGAGCTCGCCATGGCCGGGTGAGCTCGCCCTCGCCGCCGTTGGGCAAAGTCGCCCAGCTTGCCCAGCGGCGGCAAGGGCAGAGCTCACCCAGCCATGGCGAGCTCCGCCCTCGCTAGGCCTCGCCAGTGCCGACGAGGGCGAGCCTCGCCGTCGCACAGCCACGGCGAGGCTCGACCTCGCCAGATCTGGGCGAGGTCGCCCTCGCCGGCCGTTCGCCATGGCCGGGCGAGGTCGCCCTCGCCGGCCGCTCGCCATGGTCGGGCGAGGTCGCCCTCACCGGCCCCTCGCCATGGCCGGGCGAGCTCGATCTCGCCCAGATCTGGCGAGCTGGGCGACGCCGAGCTCACCCAGCGGCGGCAAGGGTAGAGCTCGCCCAGCCATGGCGAGCTCCGCCCTCGCCGGCCGTCGCCATCGCACTACCATGGCGAGGCTGGGCGAGGTCGCCTCGCCTTGCCCGGCGAAGGCGAGCCTCCCCAGTGGACCTCGCCGGCGAGCTTCCCCTTGGCCGGACTGGCCAGGGGGAAGAAGGAAAAGAAAAAAAAAAGAGAAAGGAAAAAAAATTCAAAAAAAAAGAAAAGAAATGCCACATCAGCCTCCGGCGAGCCACATCAGCCTCCGGCGAGCCACATCAGCTTGAGAAATTAATAAAAAAATGTCACGTCGGATTTCCGGCGAAGTGGCACTTAAGTGATCGTTTTTCACAACTTTTGGCACTTAAGTGATCCGATTGAAACTTTTTGGTACCAAAGTGAGCTCCGTACACAACTTTTGGCACTTCTGCTGTTGTTCCCCTGATCCGATTCTCTTCCTAAAAATATCCACTCTCTAAGTAAATTCAATTGCTAGAATACATTCGCTCAATTGCTTATATTCATATGAACATAACCGCTAACTACATCTTCTTAGTATATCCATCTATTGAGTATAATCACATGTTGCTTCTTACTTATTTATTTGATTAATTCATTGCTTTGGCGAATATGCGATGAAGCAAGAATGTGAGTGTATGTATTGAAACGCATCTAAATACTTATTCATCATGAATTGCATGAGAAGAATATGTTTTTCATCACTAGTAAATTAATGGTGACGATACCCCGTGTGTTAGGTTGCCTCATAGGTTGGGATGCCTCGGAGGGTTTATTGGATGCCTTGGAGTCGAGATACCCCATAGGTTGGGATGTCCTGAAGGGTGTACCGGGATGTCTCGGAGTTAAGATTCCTTGTATGGGATGCCCCGGCAGAGTTCGGGAGGAGAAGAGCATTTATATGAGTGAAGCATTATTATGCCACATTATTATTCGGTTGCTTCACGTATCATAATAGGAAAAGTATAATATTTGCTCATGCACTTGACAAACATATTTTCTTGCTATGTATTCATGTTGTTTGTACTAGGTTAAGTGGTAAGACGATTTTTTGACTTAAAACTAGAGATTTCATTTACTGGGCGTGTAGGATGGATCTACCACCGACTTTGCATTTCAGAGTTCCTATGTATTACGCGAGTGTTTACGAAAGTGTGTTTGTATTTGAGTCTGAAGTAGTATATACCAAGTGTAGTTCTACAATGTGAGTTGATGTGGGTTTGATGGATTGGGTTCCCTAGCGATTTGTCGCTTGGTACCTAAACCTTGACGGTGAGTTAATTGGTCCAATGAGGGGATTCTATGGTGATGTTGATGACGATGCAACGGAGGGGGAAGTTATCAACCTATAACGACGATCTTGTCTTTTGTGCAGGCTACCTTTTGAGCATGGGAGTATAGTATAGGAGATAGGTGACCCTAACCCTTCCCATCACTTTGTTATTTGGTATTTTGGTCAAGAGGATGTGTTAAAGATGTAAAAAGTGGATATAATTATAAAGAAACACGTGTTGTACGTGATGTTCTGGGGCATCACACCGAGAGCATGTGTAATTGGTTATACAGGTAGCTGGAGTATCACTTGCATGTGGTTGAGTTCCACTTATATGGACTCAAGTGTAGATCTCCTATTTGTTGGGAGGAGGTTGGCGAGAGGAGATTGACTGGGCCAGAAATGATAAAGATTTCGTCTAATGTCACATGAGTTGTTAGAGAGGGACTTTGGATTGCACAAAGTCGGATCAAAATCTTGTGTAAATAAGCAACTACGACCTTTAGAGTTTCAGCTTAGAGATCTTGTTTTGTAGAAAGTTTCACCAATGAAAGAAGTAGCTTGGAATCAAAGCAATCAACTCGATGCATCAAGATTGCTTCAACTTGGAGTGAGCATTTATCACCCTCTTTTGGCCTTTTAGTGTGTCTTTACTTGTTATAGGTGAAGCCAAATAGTTGAAGTCTATATTCCACATGAATCACGTCGGGCTAGTGATGCGTGCTGGATAGAGTGTGAAAATCACAGTGAATAGAGCGAAGTTCATAAGATTCTAATTTTAAGCCATGATTGAGAAACCAAACTTTTAACACTTGGCCTATATTCTGATCTTCTCAATTAAGGCAGATTATACTCAAGCTAGTATGAATGTTGGAATTTGATTTTGTTGCTTTACTTCCCCCTCGGGCAAATGCAGAGAATTACGTGAAAATTATGCATCCGAAAGTGGTGTCGCGAGTGCTATGTTGCGGATGTTTTGAAAAGCGCACTGCTTTTTTGTTCCTTGTAAGGTTATGTAGGGTAAAGAGGTGCTTCTGAATTTGATTCCTATCCCGAAGTTAATGCTTACAAAATGGTGGCAATTATGATGATGACGCTGAAGTAAATTCGAGGCTAATGCTGTTTTGCCTTGTTGTCCTCTCCAAATATTATATTAATTTTGACTGCTCTTTGACACGTTGCCCCAATCATTGTGCCTTGCGGTGCTGACGTTTCAAGTTCAAACATGGGATTTTCGCTGCTCCCCCGAAACACTAGTGAACTGTGGAAGGAGTGGGAGCTGCGGTTGCTCATACTCCTCAGCTCTTTTCTCCAATTGACCCTTGCGACTCAAGGCAGCAAGAGGAAATCCATCTCTAGTAAGCGGATCCAATTCCTGGTATGGACGTTGTACCTATTGTCTGAGTCCGTTGCAACCGTAACGCTTGGCATCCTCTTGAACCACCTAGCCAACATCCAGGAAACTAAGGGGACATTTGTTCCACAGAGCCAGATCACAGCGTTCTGGGTGTCGTTTCTTCTCTTCCACTTGGGCGGGCCCGACACGATCACCGCATTTGCCTGATCCTCAACTCTGGCGACCTGGCTCACCGGGGAGCGGAACCCCCGCCCGCTGACCGGTCAGCGGGACCACCGTTTCGGGGTGCTGCCCCCGAACCCCCGCATTCCGTGCGCAAGGGTCACATGTCATCGGATTATACTTCGGTTTCCCTAAGCTCACGTGGGCGTGCTCGGTATGAGAAACAAGGGTCTCCGAAAATATTTGCCAACTCCAACAGTTTTTTTACTCTCAGTCGTCGCTATCCGTTCTGGTACTGGTACCGGTAGCGGTGGTATCTCCGTCGTTAAAGAATCCGGATTCATTATTCTGATCTATCTCTTGTTGTCGGTATTGAGCCTTCGTCCAATCATCGACACAAGCGTGAGCCTCCACTGATTCTGGAAATAATCTTGAACGATGTTCGTGTAAAATATTACCGACACTAAATGCTTGTTCGATCGCAACTGTGGAACAAGGGGTTGCAAAAATTTGTTTTGCAATAAGAGAAAGGATTGGGTATTGGCTTGCGTGCCTCTTCCACCAATCCAAAATTAAAAAACCTGTACTACCTTCGAATTCAGTAAATTCAAAGAAAACAGTTAGATAAATCTCTAATTCAGAAATATTTCCTATTACTCCCTTTTGCTTTTTTTGTCTATGTAATAAAAGTTGGTACCCTCTACTAATTTTACCTGTACTCTCACTTTGTGTCTCGGTAGATTGAGAAGATCTAATATCACCTAAATTATATTTAGTATAAAATTCATTATATAATTATATTACTAAGTTTTTAACCTCACTTAGTATGGTTGTAATATTTACCGTATCATAATATAAACATTGATAATACATATGCAAATAATCACTTAAACCATATAATTTGCAACGCGGATAAAAAACACAAGCAACTAAATAAATAATGAGAATTTCGCTATAATAATGTAGCTACTTCATTTTCATTGTTACTATAGTATTTTATAATTCAACATCATTTTCATATTCCTCAAAAACTCCGACAATATTAATACATTCTACTAAAAATAAATGCGTAGTAGGATAATAAATACCGGATAAAGTATAAGTTGCATCATTAAAAACCTTTAAAATATCTAAATATTTTTTGCAAATATCCCACTCTTACGGGTATAAATTAATCTGAGGTATATTATTAGAAATGAATGCACATAATAAATCTTTATATGCAAAAAATTCACTAAGCAAGTGGAAAGTAGAATTCTAACGAGTTGGAACATCTCTTGGAAATCTTTTTGGCTTTTTGTCATTTGCTTTACAAAATCTACCCTATTCTTTCATTTTTTGGGGATGTTTTCATAAAAATTGAATAGCCGTTTTTATTGGTTCAAGAAAAATATCAAGAGTTTTCAAACCATCTTGTACACATAAATTTAAAACATGACAAGCACATCTAACGTGAAAAAATTTTCTGCCAAAAGCGGGTTTACAAATATTTTCTAAATCGGCAATTGAAGCGGTATTTGCCACGGTATTATCAAAACCAATTGAAAAATTTTTGTTAAGCAAATAATATTCTTCTAAAATTTGCCTAATTATTCTATAGATATTATTTGCCGTATGCTTACCATCGAAAACTCTAAATGCAATAACTCTTTTTTTAATATTCCAATCGTCATCTATCCAATGACATGTTATACCCATGTAAGAATGAATTTGCCAATGATCACTCCAAATATCACTACCTATATGCACACATCCATTAAATTGCATAAAAAAGTTTTGTAAATCTTTTTTTCCATTTTTGTAAATATCTTTAACTACTTGTTTAAGTGAATTTCTAGGAACACGTCTTGCTTTAGAGCACATGCTTTTTGTACAAATTGATTAAAACCAAATCTTTCTCCAAAGTTAAATGACAAATGCTCAACGGAAACAAATTTACCTAATTCTTCCTTATAAGTTTTTTCATTAAAACGAAATAAAGGAGAAGTGTTAGGATTGACGTACCCAGAAATTTGTTGTTGCTTGATATCGATTCCCGCTTGGGTTGGATGTTTGCTTCTAAGATGTTGTTTGAATGTTCCATATCCTTGTCCATCTGTATATTTATATATTTTTCCACAATGTTTACAAATTATATCATACCTTTTTTGACCAATATCAAATCTTTCCGTTTTCGTGAAGTGGTTCCAAATGTCAAATGTAAGTTCCCGCTCCGCCTCCTTTGTTGTAGATATTTCGGCATGAGGATGAAGACTTTCTTGCATCGGGACGTGCTTCACATTGGGAAAAATGTTGATTTCATCATCTTGAAAATCTGCATAATCACGAGGATCAAAAGAATGATGGGATTCCGTCATGATATTCTTACCTTTGCCAGTTGGCACTTGACTTCCACTTGCCATTTTTCGAGTGGATTGAGAGAATTGAGCGGATTGATTGGGAGAATTAAGAGAGAATTGCGCGGATTGAGAAAATTGAGAGAATTTAAGAGAATTTGAGAGAATTTAGAGTATTGAGAAAATTTGAGAGAAGAGAATTTGAAAGAATTTGAGAGAATAAGAGAATTTGAAAGAATTTGAGAGAATTTATAAGAAAAAAATGAGAAGAAAATTTAGAAAAAAAAAAGGCTAAATAACCGTTGCAATTTGCAACGGTTATCTTTTTTATTTTTTTTATTTTTTATTTTATTTTTGCCCTTTGCCAAGGCAGCCTACAAAGGCTGCCCTAGCAACGGGCCAGCAGGCTGTAGGTTTTTTGTTTTTTTTTTTTGAACCGGAACTGGGCCCGTAGGCCACGGGCCGGTTCCGATTCCGAACCACGGGCCTATAGGCCACGGGCAGGTTCCGGTTCCGAACCGCAGGCCCGGTTAACGGGCCGGGCATGGGTTTGACTAGGCTAATTTCGGGCCGAAACCGGCTCGTGGCCATGACTAGGCCCAAGGGGTATTGAGATAAAAGGAAAAATTAAGCAACCCTAGGTAGGTTCCCCTAGATATAGCCGTACAGTCAAGCGCTTGTGGATTCCTTCATGTAGCCACCTGTAGCCACACAGTAAAAGAAGAAGCAGGCGTGGCTAGTGTGTTCTTTCCTTAGACGCCGCACAAAGGAAAATCCAAAACACACACAGGCAGCGTTTCGTGTGGGTGCACGATGAGGAAGCTCTAGACACGTTGATGTTGTGCTGTGAGTTTTTACTTTCATTTGAGTTGTTTTTTTATAAATATTTTGGGTTTGGGTTTAATTTAGTTATGAAAAATACTCGAGTATGTAAGCGATTGTAAACTTTGATTATTGGATACTAGCGAATTATTCGGTGTTGGCTCTCCTTATAGATACAGATATTGATACTCAAAACGAATCACGTAAATTTTGGTATCCTTTATCGTTCCTCATTTATTTCTCTGACATTCTCGCATTGACTTAATTTGCAATATCTGAGTTAGCTTCGGCGTTCGGTTAATATACAACAATTACAATAGCCATGAGCAGAGTATTGGCACGACTCTATTTGAAGAGTTATATGGATGCAAGTGTAAATCTCCTATTTATTTTTGTGTGTAAATCTCCTATTTGCTGGGAGGAGGTTGGCAAGAGGAGATTGACTGGGCCAGAATTGATTAAGATTTTTTTCTAATGTCACACAAGTTGTTAGAGAGGGACTTTGGACCGCACAAAGTCAGATCAAAATCTTGTGCAGATAAGCAGCTACGACCTTTAAAGTTTCAGCTTAGAGATCACATTTTCCAAAAAGTTTCACCAATGAATGGAATCGCTTGGAATCAAAGCAATTAACTCGATGCATTAATATTGCTTCAACTTGGAGTGAGCATTTATCAACCTCTTTTGGCCTTTTAGTGTGTCTTTACTTGTTATGGCAAGCCTACCAGGTGAAGTTTATATTCCATATGAATCGCGTCAGGCTGGTGATACGTGTCGGGCAGAGTGTGAAAATCACAATGAATAAAGTGAAGTTCATGAGATTCTAATTTTAAGCAGTGATTGAGAAACCAAATTTTAACACTTAGCCTATAATCTGATCTTCTCAATTAAAGTAGATTATACTCAAGCTAGTACGAATGCTAGAACCTAATTTTATCGCTTTACTTCCCCCTTGGGCAAATGCAGAGAATTGCATGAAAATTGTGCATCCGAAAGTGGTGTCGCGAGTGTTGTGTTGCGGACGTTTTGAAAAGCGCACTGCTTTTGTGTTACTTGTAATGTTATGCAGGGTAAAGATGTGCTTCCAAATTTGATTCTTATCCCGAAGTTAATGCATATAAAATGGTCGCAGTTCTGACGATGATGCTGAGGTAATCTCGAGGCTTATGTTGTTTTGCCTTGTTTTGTCCTCTTCATATATTATTCAAAATTTGACCGCTCTTTGAGACGGCGCCCTGATCGTTGCGCCTTTTGGTGCTGACATTTCGAGTTCAACCATGGGATTTTCGCTGCTCCTCCGAAACACTCGTGAACTGTGGAAGGAGTGGGAGCTGCGGTTGCTCATCCTCCTCAGCTTGTTTCTCCAGTTGACCCTTGCGACTAAAGGCAACAAGAGGAAATCCATCTCCAGTACGTGGATCCAATTCGTGGTCTGGACGATGTACCTATCGGCCGAGTCTGTCGCAACCGTAACGCTCGGCGTCCTCTCGAACCGCCTGGCCAACATCAAGGAAACGAAGGGGACATTTGATCCACAGAGCCAGATCACAGCGTTCTGGGCATCGTTCCTTCTCCTCCACTTGGGCGGGCCCGACACGATCACTGCGTTTGCCCTGGCGGACAACGAGCTATGGTTGAGGCAGTTGGCGCGGCTTTGCGTCCAGGTAGGACTAGCTTGTTACATTTACTATATGGCCTTGTCAGGGTCTACCCTGTCGTTGATAGCAAAGGGTATGATCCTGGTGGGGTTCATCAAATATGCTGAGAAGACATTGTGTTTGTACTGGGCGAGCAAAGATCATCTTCAAGATTCGATGCGTTCGCCTCCCAATTTTGGTCCCATATACCCCAGGAAAATGGAGCAGTACGTTCTGAAGAAAGAGGAGGGTTACCAGGTCAGGTTCGATGAGGTCATAGAGTTTTCAGCGCCGGAGGGTCTCTCAGTGAGCGGTCAAGCCTCCGATGATGAAAAGACTCTGGTCAAAGCCTATAAATTATTCAAGATGTTCAAGCTTGTCTTCATGAGCCTGATCCTCAACTCTGGCGACCTGGTCGCCAGTAACCGCATTTTCATGGACTTGGACATGGATTCGGTGACGGCTTTTACAATCATGGAGATCGAGCTCGGGTTCATGTACGATGTGCTTTACACCAAGGTACAGTTGCTGAACTGTGCTTGGAGCATCATTCGTTGGGCCATTAGTCTCTCGGTGCCCTGTGCAGTGTTGGTATTATTCTCCTTACGGGATAAGAAAGATTACCCCAAAGTTGACATCTGTATAACTTTCTTGCTTGTAAGCGTGACTATACTTTTAGAGGTTTACTCGCTTCTTCTAGCACTTTCATCCGATTGGGTCGACTGCTGGCGGCTTGAGAAATCAAAGAGATCCACAATTTCGTCTGCCATCATTTTTCTCCGGTTCTTCCCGAAAAAAAGATGGAGGAATTCGGTGGCCCAGTTCAGCCTCTTGAGATTTTCTACCAAGAAAGGAAACAGGATCTTCCGCAAGTGCCCGTGGCAAGCCAGGTTAGTCAAGAAGGTGGAGAAGTACTTTTATATCGGTCAAAAAGAGTTCAGGAACAACGTCAAAGAATGGATCTTCAGTCATATGCGGGAAACGGTCAGAGATCTGGAACCGGCCCGCAGATCGAAGAGCTTGTTGGACAGTATTAAGCTGGAGGCGCGCGAGGTACTGAAGAAGTCAAACTGCATGGAGCTATTCTGGAGCGTGGAAGTGGAGTTTGACCAGAGCATCCTCATCTGGCACATCGCCACTGAGCTCTGTTACTACAAGGACCGCGGCAGTAACGAAATCTTGGAAGACATTTTGAGCTTCAAGATGAGTAAGTTGGTCTCCCGGTACATGCTCTATCTTTTAGTTTTCCATCCTTCCTTGTTGCCAACAGGGATAGGGGTGTTCCAATACGAAGACACTTTGGTCGATGCTCAGAAGTACCTCGAAGACAAGCAAGCGGTGTTGTCAAAGAAGGAAGGCCGCATCTTATCGGTCATCAAGTGGGCGAAGAGATTATTCGAGAAAGAGGCACATCGCCACACTGATGGTTACGGCTGCAACAAAGAGCACAAGTCTCGAGAGTCGCTAGATCTGTGCAAAGTCTGCCATCTTCTGTTCAAAGTGAGTACTCATCGTGACCTCCCCGCGTGGAAGATGCGCGGAGAGAAAAGCATGTCGGTGCTGTTTGACGCATGCTATCTCGCGTCCCAGTTGACTGAAGTCCCCAGGAAATGGGACGTGATCGGCAAGGTCTGGGCGATAATACTGATGTCGGCGGCTTACCAAAGCAAAGGCTACGAACATTGCGAGAGCTTGAGCAGAGGAGGAGAGCTTCTCAGCCATGTTTGGCTTCTCATGGCGCATTTCGGCATAGCTCTGCCAGAACAAACTCCCGGAGCAAAACGCATCACCAAACTGATCATGAACTAGAAGTTCCGGTGGAATGTGTCGTTTGGTTAACCTAATGTTATTTGGGTAATATTAATAAGTTAAGCTCGTCATCTTGAGATGGTGAGGGACTTATTTCGATATTTTGTTGTACTTGGAGTTGTCAGGAAATAATGAAACTGTGTATCAGTCATTTACCAGAGGTATTTCACTGAAGCCAGTCAAATTGGGACGGAAAATTTGAGTCCCTCAAAGTGATTAGTAACTTGAGACCTATCGCAATTAGCCACTCCTCCACGTGGTTAGTAACTTTACATATGGTGATTTGGTTAGTAAATCCTTACCTCAATCAATTTTCAACCGATTTGTAAGTTCTTAATTTTAGAAAAGTAAGTATGTGTCTATTAGCGAGAATGAGACTAGTAATTTGTTTAGAGTGATTCATAAGTTTCAATAGTGGCTGGCTTGTGCATGTGGTTAATAACTTTTTACTGGGCCGATTTTTGCCTATTTATAACTTCTAGTTGCGATTCTTTCTCCCAATATTTAAAGTGAAAAAATTTAAATATAGGAAAATTATCTATAAATTGCAACCTAATTCTTGGAGATGCTAGAATCAAGGGATTGACAACTCTTGTAATAGAACGATCTCTTTATTTATTATTTTTTATTGTTGTATTGTTTTCTTGCAAAATGTAACATTTATAATATCTTTATATCTCAACAATTGTACATTGAGATCAAGAATTAAACACCTTTGTTTTTTTATTCACGTGCTTAAAAGAATGTACAGAGACAGGTAGCTAGAATTCATTATCAAGAAAGTTGAATATCACGCACTTATCCAACACTTCACTTTCTCCTTGTGGCCACAGTAATTTGAAGTCCTTATCCTTAGCAACTTCTCAGCCTGCATAAAGAGAGATGGTTTGGAAAAAGGAGAAGAGAAAAATCAGTTTGCAATTGTCTCCCCTAATGGTGCCGCCGGTGATTGAGGTTCAGGTCGAGAACTTCGTCTTCGATAGCCCATTTGTAATATATGGGCCATAAACTAGTCCATTAGACAGGAACTAAGAGGAAAGAAGAAGCAGTAAGCGGCGGATTAAACAGGAACTAAGAGGCGATCGTGGAGATGAGAGGAAAAGGGGAAAAGAGGGAGCGAAGAAAATTTCCGCACGTTCACAATCCGGACGTCCTGACAAGTTGAATCAATTACGAATCGCAACACCTGGTGAGTAATCAAGCCGATTGTTCGTTTAATTGGAGTAATTTTCGGATTAAGGGCACGAGTTCGAAGTGACGTCGATTTTGAACTACGCGGTTCGATTGAGGAGTTATTAGGCTATGATTTTTGTGGAAATGATAATTTAAGACATTGCGGAGCCGTGGGGTTCGACGAAAATCGATTCCGAAGTACAGGTTGATTGGAACGAAATTCTGAAGTTCGCGTGTGAGTTACGCGTAATGGATGATACGCGTAAGGAAAAAGATGAACGTTTACTTTAAACGAGGTTACTCGTTAGAATGTAGAAGTCGTTTTATCGATGATTAAACATGGTTTAGTCGAGTCATTTGTTAGAGTTGTGTATTACTCGGTTTTGAATACCATTTTTCAATTAATTGATAGGAATGAGAGTGCGTTGATTCGAGTAACCACCGTAAGTTGGTTTTCGGCTTTTTTCAGGTGAGTGGTACTATTTCTTCTATGAATTTACAAACTCATATCTTGAAAATGATAGAGTTTTAATATAGTATGAGTTATTAAGAGCATGTTTCTTGCATAAACTGGATCGAACTTTTACTATCTTTTTAGTTGAATGAAAAGGCATTGGAAAGTCTTATGAAGTAGTTTGAAATGATCATTTGTGAATACTTTGGTTAAATGTTTTGCGAAGGGAATTGCCAAAAGTTGTACGTATTTGTCTGCGAAATGTTTTACAAAATCCATTCTAATTGATAAATAGAATTGTGAAAGGTTATATGATTCGGTTTGTAAAACCGTTTTATGAAATGGCTTTCTGGTGTTGATTGTGGATTGTTGGAGAAAGATGTTGGTTGATATTGCTCACATCGTTATGATGAGAACCCATTGGGGGGGGAGTATGCATAATGTTACGTCCTTTTGGGTTGAACCGCCAGCTGATATAGGGGGTAGACCAAGCCAAGGGGGGTAAACTTGGTCGCCTTCGTCTCAGCATTAAGTGTGACCGTAGTTTGATGATGAGCATTAAATTAGTTGATGGAGTAGATCATCGACGTGTAATTTGATGAGATTAGTCAATGGACTAGACCATTGATGGTTGTTTGTTATTGTTGAATAAGTTTTGTTGACTAATCTTGTACATATAAAGTTTTGTGTGAAAATTATCATACATTTTCGATATTTTACGTATATCGCATATTGAATTTGAACTGATGAGATTGATATCATTTTATAACGATGTATAGTGATTGTTCGATCTGTTTGGAAGAAATATACTACTCACTAGGCCGTGGTAGCTCATTCCTTTCATCTTTCGTGTTTTTTAGGTTCCTCGGTCAGTAGCCGATAGTTCGAGAGCGCTTTTAATGGGAACATTTGGGAGTTGATTTTTGGGTATGGTTTGAGGCTGCGTCCTTCGAGAGGAAGGACGGCCATGTCACTACCCCTATTTCCGTAGGATACGGGGTGTGACACCATTATGCTGATCCTCCATTGACCACCAGATCATGGCTGTCGATGAATTCGGCCTCTTCAGAAGCAAGAAACACCATGGCATCAGCCACATGCTTCGCTTTTAGCACTCCTTTCAGGCTTGAACTAGACTCAAACATCCTCTCACTGGTCTGGGTGAGACACAGTTCACTCATATGCCATATGCTCCAAGTTGCTTGATCGCCGACCTCACCAAACCCAGCACCGTATGCTTAGACTTTATATACTCCATGTGATTCCGGTATCCGTTGCTGGCCAAGATGCTTGCCGTGCAAATTATGCTTCCTTTTATGCCCCCCGCCACCATGGCGTGTGCCCCCGTGCTTGACACAGGCGGCCATTCCCCGAACATTGACAGCAAAAAGGCTTTCAAAAGCAGGTATGTCAAACTCGAGAATGTCATGTTTGATGTTATTCATTATGCCTGCGTTGCTGAACAAGATGTCTAGGCGACCGTTTGACTGAAGAGTCTGTGACATCGCAATGGATGTAGGTGCACCGATGGGATCCTATGGATGTCGTGAGGTCTTGGCTCTTTTCGTCTTGGACATCGGCAATCATGATATACAAGGCCGTAATTCGCCAACCGTCAGGCTGTTCACTCACTGATGCCACTTGTGCCTCCGGTTATGATAGCTACCTTGCCGTCAAGTTTGTTTGTGGCGTGGCTTGTCATTTCTGCAGGCAGAGAATGCAAAACTAAAAACAGAAATGGCCTATGAAGTTGTGCCGAGTGAGGTGCAGAGCCACTTCATATATAGAACTTGAGGACAAGTATGTTTACATTGAATATTCGATGTTGACTTTCTGTTGAATGCGTGTTACATTGCTCTAATTAGGACGGATGAAATTCGCAACTAATGGGTTTTGGTGTGAGGATGGGGCGAATTTCCTCTCCTCACGTGGGCCTAGATGGATGTAAGTATGGTCGGCCCCATCTCGCCGGACACTGCCACCACCTACGATCATATCCTCAAAATGTGGAAATTCATATGCTTAAGTTGATTTCTTTATATGCGTTGTATAATTTTGGTATTTTAAAGTTTTTTATTTTCTCCATAGATACCAATATTAATAATGCATACTTTCAATTGTTTAGTCATTTTTCCTCATTTGTTAACCAATGAAAATTTTCCAAATTAAACCTTTTCGGTGGACTCTTTTATTCTTTCTTCTTCTTTTCTTAGACTAGTATTTCTGTTATTTTGGCTTGTGAGAGTAGGGTACATAAACATACACCACGTGATACATGGAGCGGGGACGGGGTATCTCCAGGTGAATTTAATTAATAATGCATCGAGTCTTTATAATTATATATAGGGTTAATACAGTTTTTTTTTTGGTCAAGATAGGGTTAATACAGTTAAAAAATCCCAAATTGATACACCTGTGACAAATTTACCCAAAACTAATTTTTTGACCTCCAAAAACTCCAAAATGGTACACCTATGATAAATTTACCTTTCATTAGTTTCCGTTAAATTTTACTATCAAATTGCTGAGTTAAATGTCACGTGGTAGTTAACATATGTACTAGTTTCGAAGTTTTACCCTTCGTTTGTTACAGGTGTATTAGTTTGTGATTTTTTTTATTAATCCAATTTAATGGATAGTAAATTTGTCACAAATGTACCAGTTTAGGGTTTTGTTGATCAAAAAATTAGTTTGAGATAAATTTGTAATAGTTATACCAGTTTGAGGCTTTTTGTGGTCAAAAAATGAGTTTGTGGTAAATTTGTCACAGGCATACCAATTTGAGGTTTTTTACGGTATTAACCTTTATATATATGCACACAAAGTATTAGTTCAAAACCATGTGGATATTTTGATGGGTGTGCAAATTTTAGTTTTAATCATTATTTCCTACACATTCGTCTTCTCGCCGACGGCGGAACTTCCTGGCTCCAACAACACCTTGTCTCTCGGCAGGGCAAATCCCATATATTTTTGGTGCTTCAATTATATTTTCTGAGTTTTAATTTTATTGGCAGTATACAAGAGAGTCAATATTCACGAGTGATGTTATCATATGGTAATAGTAAGATTTATGCGCATTTCTCTTCTTCTTTTTTTGTCAAAAAATGATATATATATAAAAACTGGATGTCCATAGTTCCAAGGAGATATTTCGCTAATTCATTAACAAACCTAGCACCATGATATGGGAACTTTCAAAATGGTTATATGTCATCAATTGAAAGGTTGAGAGAACAAGATGACTTTCACCAATGAGGTATTGTCCACTTTAGCCCGTCTCATACCAAGCTTAATGGATTTGTCCTTTCGCATACATGTGGGAACCTCTTTAAGAAATCTCCGTAGTCCTCCCATCTGAGTAAGTCTAACTTTGGAGTTCCAAAGCTAAGTATTGCCATTACGACAAAAGGCACCTCATTGAGTTAATTTTAGTTTTCATATATATCTCAGAATCCCTCTTCCCCTGTTCGGTAAACAGTTCGATTCATTTTTGTCCCCTTCGCCATCCTAAAAAGCCTACTAGGGCCTTTGGCCCGAGTGATCACTCTCCGCGCTCGTCGGACTGGGTTGTTACAACTTCAGAGCTATCACCACCTTCATAGCAAAAGATGCCTGCCAGAGCTAGACTTTCACTTGGTTGATGGCACACAAAGGAGGCCAAGAAAGGGCCATCATCGTTTGTCCTGTCCAGGGGATTAGGCCAAAGAAAGGACCATCTTCATGTTTATAGGACCACAGATGATACGTGAACACGAGGATAATGTTCTTCATTTTAAGTGCGGCCGCTCGAGTCTGTTTAGGTGATCATGGGCGAGCATGAGCTCAGATCACTGCATAAAGCTTGACCCTTCAAGCAATTGTCAAAGCTTATGATGCTGGTAGAACCTGAAATCCTAATGCTGAGTACTATATCATCTTCCCGGTCATTAGGAAACAGAGAAGACCTTAAACCAAGAGTGGAATGCATCAACCTGATTCGAATGGAGAAATCTCTAGAGTACAGACCCATCATAAAACAAAGAAATCATCACCAGAAAAATACTGCACTAGGCTTGTAATATCGAAATTGAATATGGATAGTCAAATGTCTCCAAAACTCGTACGCTTGTTTACATGCATTGTGCATATGGTAGAAACCAAAGAGCTCATTGTCCTTGGATGTCCAACAGGAAGAACTAAAGATATATTTTCTTGAGATGCAACAGCCAATTTTGCTGCAACCTGCTTAGGAAGATTCTCTCCCAACAATTGGCAGCAGACATAAATTGCCAGATTACAAGTCTCGTTCTATGTTTTCTAACAATATCATATCGCAGAAAGCAAATTCCTTCTCCATCCACTGGTCGAACCAGATATAAAATACTTTGAGCAAAAAAAAAAAAAACCCGGATATAAAATACACAAGATCTGCACCATACCTAAAGATATTGTTGGGCAAATATCAAGCAATCAAGAAGAACAATGAAGTCAGACTTTTAGGCGCAATAACACTTTTTTTAAGGAATCATTTGCCCCACAACGTTGTTAATGGTTACTGGCAAAAATCCTCCAGGATACAACAAAATCTCGATGAGAATACCAGATAGCAATTCTAGTAATTCTCCAGAATCTCTCAAAAGAAACAATTGAAAACAATGGTTGGATATCTTTTGGAAGAAATGAAAATGGTAGTTCTACATCATGAACAAAAACGCTGAAAAATTATATATGTTGAACAAACACAACCTTTATGTCTAAACAAACACAGAAGCGCTCAATAACCGTTAGGCAGAAAAAAAATTTGAAATTAAATAATAATAAAAATAATCATAACTCTTTTATGAACTGTTACGTTGTTTCAATAGGACACAAAGGTCATTTTTTTTATAAATATAATTTCGAATTTTGATAAATAAAAAATAATGATCGTTAATTAGTATCAAATCTTGTCCACGTGCGCACTCATATCTTTTCGATGTGGGACAAGGCACCTCTACCAACAATCCCCCAAACAAAAATACAAAAATATATTTTTTAAAATTACAGTCAAATTTTCCATGATATTAATATACATACATAAATGTATCTTTCAAGTTAAACATTTATTTAGTGCAAGTATCTCAGACTTCTATAAAAGTTTCAAGTAGTTATGCTTTAAACTTGCCACTTTAATAATGGAATCGGATATACCGCATATATACTAACCTTTTGTTTCAAAAGAAGATCATAATTTACTTAGCACTATTATGGCCTTATGCTTGTAATTGTTTCATGAGTTCTCTAGAAAACAACATTAACTTCCGTAAGAAGTAGCACCACTTCTAAGCTCATATAAGTGAAGTATCTAGCATGTGTTTCTGTTACTAATAACACTTTGTAATATACTTCATTAAGATTTAATTCAGCCTACAAAACATAACAGACGATACTGATTTGTCGTGTTTGGGCTAATGTCAGTGTCAAACAATCACTTTCAGTAACTTGTTTTTACCCATTAAATAGTATAACTAGTGATTTACTAGTATTAGGTCGAGTTACCATCACTAACGATTTTAGTAAAGGGGTTTCAGCCCCATTTCTTTTGAGGTCATCTTTACCACGTCTCTTGGTAAAGCCTTTGCAAAAGGATCACCCAGATTATTGCATGACCTCACGTAGACAATTGTTATGGTATCATCTTGAATTAATTATCTTACATACTCATGTCTTAGACTAATATGTCTAGACTTGCCATTATAATTGCTATTATAAGCTCTTGCCAAAGTAGCCTGATTGTCACATTGAACAGAAATAGGAAGCATAGGACTAGGCCATAATTTGAAGTCCACCAATAAATTTCTAATCCATTTAGCTTCTTTCCCTGTTGCTGCTAAATCAATGAATTCATATTTCATAGTTGAGTGAGTCATACCTGTTTATTTCTTGCTTGCCCAAGAAACATCACATCCACCTAATGTGCAAATCCATCTAGAAGTGGAATATTTATCACCCACACTTATAATCCAACTAGCATTGGTGTATCTTTCTAATACCGCCAGATAATTATTATAGAACAATCCCAAATTTTTAGTTTAGTTAAGATAACAAAAAAAATCATGGTAATAGCTTTCCAATGTTTTATACTTAGATTACTAGTATATCTACTCAACTTACACATGGAAAAAGCAATATCAGGTCTAAAAACAATGCATTGCATACATTAAAGATCCTATAGCACTCACATATTTAAGTTGTGCTACTGCTCTACCAGTATTATGATTTAATTTACGCTCCATTCGTTTCGCGAAAAATGTTACCTTTTCGAAAAATGTTTTCCAAGAAGCCATTTTCCTAGAAAATGACACAATTTTCTGGTGTTCGGTTGAAATTTGAAAAAGTTTTGGAAAATATTTTCCGTTGTTCCATATGGAAAATATTTTCCTTCATGAATTATTTTTAATAATTTTTTATTTTGTATTTTAATATTTCTTTTCTTTTCTTTTTTTCTCCTTTTTATTTCCCTTTCTTTCTTCCTCTGCCGGTCGCCGGCCACAAGCGAGGCTCGGCCTAGCTCACCCAAGGCCGGCGAGGCTCATCATGGCCAGCGACTGGCCTCGGGCGAGCGAAGCCTTGCCTCGCCTTGCTGAGCTGGTCTCGAGCTTGATCGAGCATTGCCGAATCTGGCGAGGCGAGGCGAAGCGAGGCCTCGCTCGCTTGAGGCTAACGAGGCTCGCTGTTGTTGGCGATCGGCCTCGGGTGAGCGAGTCTGAGCCTCGCCTCGCCATGCCAGATCTGGTAAGGCTCGGCCTCACCTCGCCAGTCTCGAGCTCCACCGAGCATCACCAGATCTGGCGAGGCGAGGCTCGATCTCGCTCGAGCTCGCCGACCATGGGACAAGAGGATGCGCAAGGCAGTAGCGGAAGAGGAGCAGATGAAGTGCGAGGCAGTAGCAGCTCTGGTGATGAAAACCCTACTTTGCTTAGAACGATGGGAAAAGGAGAGAGAGGAGGAGAGGGCGTGAGGGTGAGAAGAGAGGGCGTGAGACAAGGGAAAATGATTTCCTTTCCTCCGGATCCGGAAATCATTTTCCTCAATTTTCAAAGGAAGTTTTTCATTGACCGGAAAATATTTTCCATTGACCACTCATTTTCCGCCCCTTGAACACCGAAAATTATGGAAAATGTTTTCCGGGAAAACATTTTCCATGAAACGAACAAAGCCTTAATACTGGAATCAAATGGAGTACTCGTATCTTTGAAATCAAGATGTTCAAATTTATTCAGCATTTTTTCAATATAATCACATTGGCTCAAAGAATAACGCCCACTACGGTTTTTAACTTTAATACCTAAGATAGTATCCACTTCACCCAAATCTTTCATTTTGAAATGGAAGTTAGATATTTTTAGTCTCGATGACTCCAATCATATTGGTTCTATCATATGCAACCTTTCCATCGCATTGCTGCAAGAATGTTTCCATAACTCAACCCCATGACCTTCTCGGTCACTAGTGGTAACCTTTCTGTCTATAAAATGGAGTCATGCTCAAATAACTCAGGAAATTAACCCAAAGAAACCCATTTCAATTAGTAGGAGCAAGTCTCCCCATCACTTGAGGGTTATCACATCAAGTCAATCTAACAAAGGCTAATCCAATAGTTCTGATTTCATTGTGATGCCTTATGAACATACAAAAAGGTTATTTACAAATAATCTCCACCTAGTTTAACTTTTCCATTTTGCTTAAGGAAGAATTAGTCTAGCACCCACATAAAAGTGAAGCAATGCTCTGAAAAAGAACATTACTAACACAAACTCGAATAGAGCCAATTCGATTCCAATCTAAAACATGCTATCTCGTTCCTATTCTCATTAAAACGTAGTGTGACCGTTAGAGATGTTGTTATCTTCTAGAGATATTATTATCCTCCTAGATTGATTCTAATTGATTGTATTTGATATTGTAATATTTTATTACTTTAGATAGTTATCTAGAACAGCCTATAAAGAGGCTTATGTATAATCAGTAATATGTATAGAGAAATATACAGAAATTCCCCAATTCACTTTTCCGCTTATTCTTAACTTGGTATCAGAGCTACTGCTGTATGAGGAAGTGGTGATTGAGTTATACTGTGTTATAGCAACGTACCACAGCCGCGCTGGTATCCATTCATCACTGAACCGCCACCCTTGATTGCTGTTCAACTAATTTTGTTGCTTATTTTGAAAAACAAACACCATCATCAAACTAGCTGTGCTCAGACAAGTCGGACCCTGAAAATTCGTCACCAACAAACTCCAGTGGCCGCCGCATGCACCACCACGCACCGCCGCACCACGGACCCACCGACGCCGTCGTCCATAAGTGCCTTATTCAAAGTCATTAGTTGGATATTGTCAACAACCGCCACCATAAATAGGTTCCTCATCCTCTAGCGAGTCCAACCCAGCAAACCATGTCGCCGAAAACCTCTACACGTGCCCTCACGTGCCACTCAAAGCGTCTACGCGTAAGATGCCAACGTGCCGCACATGTGATCATCACTGTTGGGAAAATATCAACGTGAATCGGGAAGAACAATAAAGTCAGACTTTGAGGCATGATATCACTTTCTTTAAGGAATAATTTGCCCCACAACATTGCTAATGGCTACTGGCAAAAATCCTCCAGGATACAACAAAGTCTCAATGAGAATACCAGATAGCAATTATGGTATTTCTCCAAGGTCTCTCAAGGAAAATAATTAGAAAAGATGGCTGTACTTCTCTTGGAAGAAATGAGAAATTGTTCTTCTTAATGAACAAAAATGTTGAAATATTTATACGTTGAACAAACACAATCTTTCGAATGTGAAGAAGTTATGTTCGAACATACACAACCTTTCAAAGGTTGTAAGAGAGCCTAATTACCATTAGATAGAAAATAAAAATTCGAAATTAAATTATTAAAAAAATAACAGCCACGCTATTGTGAACAGTCACACTGTTTCAATATAACAAAACAGTTATTTTATAATAATAAATTCGAAATTTAATAAATAAATTAAAAAATGATAGTTGATTAGTGCCAAATCTCGTCCACGTGCGCACTCACATCCTTTCGATGCGGGACAAGGCACCTCGTTGTTTGTAAAACAAAATTGAAATAAAACGTTAAAAATATACAACCAAAATTTCCGTGAGATTAATATACATACATAAAGGTCTCTTTCGAGTTAAACCTTTACTTAGTGCAAGTATCTCAAAACTCTATCAAAGTGACAAGTAGCTTGGCTTTAAACTTGTTCTTTTAAATAATAGAATCGGACATACCACACATATAATAACCTCTTGTTTCAGCGAGAAGTTCTATATTACTCAGCACTATTATGGCCCTGTGCTTGTACCTGTTTCATGAGCTCTCTAGAAAGCAACCCTAACTTTCGTAAGAAGCGACACCACTTCTAAGCTCATATAGGTGAAGTATCTACCATATGTTTGTGTTACTATTAACACATTTGAACCATACTTCATTAAGAATTTACTCCAACCTATAAACGTAATAGACAATACTGACTTCTCATGTTCGGGTTCATGTCAGTATCAAACAATTACTTCAGTAACTTGTTTTTACCCATTAAACCATATGACTAGTGATGTTCTAGAAAAAGGTCGAGTTACTATTACTGGTGATTTTAATTAAAGGGTTTCAACCCCGTTTCTTGTGAGGTCATATTTACCATGTTTCTTGGTAAAGCCTTTGTCAAGGAATCAGCTAGATTATTGCTTGACCTCACGTAGACAATTGTTACGGTACCATCTTTAATCAATTGTCTCACATACCCGTGTCTTAGACTAATATATGTAGACTTATCATTATAAGTGCTATTATAAGCTCTTGCCAAAATAGCCTAACTATCACAATGGATAGAAATATGAGGCATAGGACTAGGTCATAATTTGATATCCAACAACAAATTCTTAATCCATTCAGCCTCTTTCTCAGTTGCTGCTAAAGTAATGATTCAAATTCCATAGTTGAATGAGTTATACACATTTGTTTCTTGCTCGCCCGAGAAACAGCACAGCCATCAAATGTGAAAATCCATCTAATAGTGGATTGTTTATCACTCACACTTGTAATCCAATTAGTATCGGTGTATCCTCCTAATACAACCGAATATTTATTATAGAACAGTCCTAAATTTTAGTTCTCTATAACAACAAAAAATTCGGGTAATAGATTTCCAATGTTCTATACTTGGATGACAAATATATGTACTCAACTTACACACGGAATAAGCAATATCAGGTCTAATACAATGCATCACATACATTAAAAACCTTATAGCACTCACATTAAAGACTTTCTATCAGGAATCAAATGGAGTACTCATTTCTTTGAAACCAAGATGTTCAAATTTATTCAACATTTTTTCAATGTAATCACATTGGCTCAAAGAATAACCCCCGCTATGTTTTTAACTTTAATACCCAAGATAGTATCCACTTCACCAAAATCTTTCACTTTAAAAATGAAAGTCAGATACTTGTTAATCTCAATGACTCCAGTCATATTGGTTCCAAATATAAGCATATCGTTAATGTATAAGCACACTAAAATATCATGAAAAGAAGAAAAGTAACTTGCACATGCATTCCTTCTATTCCAAGGCCTTAGTGTCCTTTGAATCAATAGTGCTAAAAACATTTTGAAAAGGTTAGCAGAATAGAATCAGATGTCTTGTTGATGAAAAGTTGATGAAAGTCATGCACACATGTCTTGGAAGCTCGGCACAACTATAGTTTGCTGCACCAGGAGACTTCCAGAGACAGTAAGCCACCATAAGTACCTCTTACAGGATGAAGAGTCTCATATGACAAATGCTAACATCAAATATAGCCAAATGACCACCTGTAGCATAAGCTGGGCAGTCTTAGGCACAAGATCAGCTAGACATCATCATCATGGCCCTCCAAATGACCAAACGGCTAAATGAATAAATAAGCCAAATGGATTTTCTATCTTTTCATGAAGCATAGTGAAACGAATTTATGGCTAACCTTGTTTCTTTATGGTATTAAATTTCTGAGAGACTCAAAAACAAGCTAACCTTCTTTCACAATCCAAGCGTGATTACATGCATTCAAGACTCCAACAAAGGTGATCGCATCTGGTTGTAACCCTGCTTCCTTCATCTTATTTAACAGCACAAAGGCATCTCTTCCCGGTCATGTCACGCATAGCTAGACACCATAGAGAGAATAAAACCTTATCATAGCGTTCTGTACGAACACTTCCTGATCCAATAGGTCACAGACAATTCAAAACTGCTTGCCTTGTAGTTTGTATTGGATAGTATGTCGATCATCGCGTTATAAGGCTGAGGCTCGTGTTCATAATATTCCTGGTGCCCCGCCCACGTGAAGAACCGAAAGGCGATCTTCTCCCCATATCAAAACCTTATCGACATCGCTATCGAAACCGTCGTCCTCGACGCCACAACCATCTTTCGGTCGCCCCAACGAGACAATATCCATGCAAAAACAACCACAGATCGACCCCGGCCGCAAAAGCCGAGCGCCGTAGGGGAAACAGGAATTCGTCGAAACTCCAACAAGACGTGGATAGCCCCCACTATATTTGATGCGAAGACCCAGGATTCGCAATTGTAGGTACAACACTGAGCGACACAGTAAGCGGAGATAGATTGTACTCCCGGGTGAGATTGCGACAACAGTGGCCGTATCTATGCATTCAAAATCAAATCTTCAGATTGATAATGTATTGGTCATTAACCACCATCCGCCGAGATCCTTGCTTGTTGTCTTTTTCTGATCACAACGTTGTCCATAACTTCTTTTGATGATCGCTACATCATCGGCTCGGAACGTGTTGCTGTTGCTCGACCAACTAAATGCAAAAACGGGCAGTCCTCTTTCTTGGGGTTGAAATGAGAGGGATCTTGTCTCTCCAGTGCTTGCCGCCTTCTTGTCAAAACCATAGGCAATGGCTATTGCAGTCGGTTCATTGAAAAGACGCATGACATTGAGGCCAGCAATGACACCGGCATCCTTAGTGGCCTACACCTGGGAGTTATCGTAGTAAGCAAGAAGGCAAGGAATATGACAACGGCATTCTTGATAGTTGTACCAAGGTATGCCTCGGCGATCTCTCGCATCTCCGTGAGGATCATGGATGAGATTTCCTCCATAGCAAAATGCTTCTCTTCGCCCTTGTAATTGACGACAACCAAGGGCTCGGATGGAGGGAGCGATTTCTTGCTCGGATTAGCGAGTGATTTGGAATTGCAATTTGCTCTTGCGCTCTTTGCGCAATGTTGATAGCGTAGTCCTGGTTGCAGTTGTTGGCCCAACGAACAAATTTGTTATCATGAAAACATCCAGTGTCATCATGTCTTGATTCATGACTTTGATTGACTATAACTCCATTGTTGCAAAATAATTCCTTAAAATTGTTGGGAAAATATCAACGTGAATCGGGAAGAACAATGAAGTCAGACTTTGAGGCGTGATATCACTTTCTTTAAGGAATTATTTGCCCCACAACGTTACTAGTGGTTACTGGCAAAAATCCTCTAGGATACAACAAAGTCTCAATGAGAATACCATATACAATTTCAGTATTTCTCCAGGGTCTTTCAAGGGAAATAATTAGAAAAGATGGCTGTACCTCTCTTGGAAGGAATGAGAACTTGTTGTTCTTAATGAACAAAAACGTTGAAATATTTATACGTTGAACAAACACAACCTTTCGAATGTGAAGAAGTTATGTCCGAATAGACACAACCTTTCAAAAGTTGTAAGAGAGCCTAATTACCATTAGGTAGAAAATAAAAATTCGAAATTAAATTATTAAAAAAATAATCGCTACTCTATTATGAACAGTCACACTGTTTTAATATGACAAAACAGTTATTTTACAATAATAAATTCGAAATTTAATAAATAAATAAAAAATGATCGTTGATTAGTGCCAAATCTCGTCCACATGCGCACTCACATCCTTTCGATGTGGTACAAGGCATCTCGTTGTTTGTTTTACAACCAAACTACCAACAATCGCCACATGCTCTAAGGAGGTGATGTCATCGCCATGTTAACACCACATGTCTGCCACATATCCTCTAACGTCGTCTTCCATGTTAGCGCCACATCATAGCCATGTGTCTACCATGTGTCTGCCACGTCTCATTTGCCTTTGACTGTTGATCGACGTTGACCAGACACTGACCGGTGTTGACTAGTTGTTGACCGGCATTGACTAGACCGGTTTATCTATTTTTTGACTGGTTCGATCTCTCTTGGATCGGTTCTTGGCATTTTCAGATCGATTCCTAAGGTATTTCAACGTCTGAATCCATTTTTGGCCTTATTTTTTCAATATCAGCCTTAGAAATATCGATTTTCTCAAAATTCATTATATTGGGTTTATACTAGTTTATTACATATCATGGAGAAATTAGAAGTCTTAGCACCCATTCAAAGCATCTTCAATTGATCAAACTATATCTTATGGGCTCAAGAAATGTCAAGTTTTCTAAGAGGACGACGTTACGTCACTGGAAATATTTGTGAGCCTGTTCAGGCTACTAGTGAGGTTGATGATAAATTTGCTAAACGTTTGGAGGAGTAGGATAGCAAGAATCATCATAAACTCAGATGGATTCAAAACACTTTGATTCCATCTATCAAACTTCAGTTTGGTCACCTAGATACAACAAAGGAAGCTTAGGATCTTCTTGTCGGTCATTATTCCACTTCAAATTGCTCATCAATATCAATTGTTAGAGAATTTACATCCCATGCATAAGGAGAAACGTTAGTCTATTAATAACCTTTTATCTTCGATGCATGCTATATGGGATCAGCTGGCCTTATCTATGCCTAAATGGGAGTCGACTACTGATGCCCACATGTTTGATGAATATCGCAATTGTATGCATGTTATGAAATTTCTAATGGCACTTAATGATGAGTTTGAACTTGTGCGAGCTTCACTTCTACATCGAGATCCTTTACCTCATCTTGAGGTAGTTGTCTTAGGATTGTTGACCGAAGAGACTCGACTAGCCACTTTAAAGGCCCAACGTGCTACTCCATCAGTCTCTACTCCTCTAGATGCAGTACTTGCTACTTCTGGTTCTTCCTCATGGCGCAAGCCTTACTGTACGCACTATCGTCGACCTAGTCATCATGCATCCAGTTGTTACCAACTACAACCCAAGCAACCTATGGGAACAAAAGACCAATCCCGGTTCGGAGGTCCGCATGTACGCTCATCCACTACTGCTACTACCATTGAGGATTCCTCCAATCGTTCATCAGTTACTCTATCATTAGATGATCTTCAATCCACAGTCCGTTCCATTATTCAAGAATCTGGTACTTCTAGCTCCTCTGTAGCTAACCCTTATGCTCTATCAGTTAATTCAGGTACTTCTGATTCGTGGTTCTTTGATTCTGCCTGCTGTAATCACATGATCTCCAATTCTAGTTTATTCAAGTCAAAATCATACACTTCACAAGCACATACTATTCATATAGCTAATAACTCTCAGAAGATAGTTAGTCATATAAGGAACATTTTGACGTCCAAATTGTCCTTACTTGATACATTTATGGTTCCTAAACTCTCATTAAACTTGATATCTATGGGATAGTTATGTGAACTTGGTTTTGACATTCATTTTTTTCTCCAAATGGTTGTCGTGTACAGGATCCATGGATAGGACAGACAATTGGGACAGGCCGTAAAGTGGGATGCTTGTTTGACCTTATTTCATTAAAGCTTCCTAACTCCTTCACTGGTTGTGCTGCGACTGTATGATCTTAAACTTGGAATTCTCGTTTAGGTCATCCTTCTTTCTCTAGATTAGGTCCTCTGATTCTAAGTGGTCATTTAGGTTTTGTTGACAATAAAACTTTTGATTGATTGCCTTGTAAGTTGGGAAAACATCATGCTTTACCATTCAATATTAGTGAATCTGTCTCTCATGCTCTTTTTTATCTAATTCATTCTGATATTTGGAGACCATCTCCTCCTCCCACTATGGGAGGATCTCATTATTTTGTGATTTTTGTGGATAATCATTCTCTATATACATGGTTTTACCTTATGAAGAATTGATATGAAATTACTCAAATCTATAGTAATTTTGGTTAAAATGATTAAAACACAATTTTCTCGAGATATCAAGATTTTTCGCACTGATAATGCCATGGAATATAGAGACAAAGAGTTCCTTAGAATTTTTTCTTAGAATGGTACTATCATTCATCATTCTTGTCAAGGAACTTCCCAACAAAATGGTCGAACAGATCGTAAACACAGGCATATCTTAGATATTGTATGCACTCTTCTAATCTCATCATCTTGTCCAGAACAGTTTTGGGGAGAGGCCTGTCATACTGCTATATATACTATCAACCGTATTCCGTCACCTACTATAGGTAACATTTCTCCTTATGAGCGCTTGTATGACAGTGTTCCTAATTACATGCTACTTTGAGTCTTTGGTAGTGTATGTCTTGTGCATCTTCTCCCTAATGAACGCACGAAGTTAGATCCTCGCGCTCGTCTATCTTGCTTCCTTGGATATGGTATTGAGCATAAAAAGGGTATAGATGTTGGGATCCTGTCTCTAATCGACTTCATGTATCTCGTCATGTTACCTTCTGGGAACATAAAACATTCTTGTCTCTCCGACCTTTTGAATCCTCTCCAACTATTCGCTTCTTCACTGATCCTTCTATCGATCTATTTCCAGAAGATGACACACTTGAATCTTCCTCTTTGGAACTATCCCCTCTTAATATTAAAACAGGTATCTCTGGTAATCCCACTTTGGTAGCTCCTAATATGTCTGCACCATCTGCGGATTCTTCACCCTTGGACGAACCTTCATCTCCTCTTCGTCGTTCTACCCGTGTAAGTCAACCTTCTATTTGGCTTCGTGATTTTCACTATTATTCTACTATTGCTTCCTTTCACGAACCTCACACATATAGAGAAGCCCGTACTAAACCTCTATGGCAGCAAGCAATGGCGGATGAGTTGCAAGCGTTAGAAAAATCTCATACTTGGAATTTGGTTGATTTGCCTTCTGAAAAGTCGGCTATAGGTTGTAAATGGGTGTAGAAGATCAAAACAAAGGCAGATGGTACAGTGGAACACTACAAAGCTAGTCTTGTAACAAAAGGCTTCACTCAGGAATATGGCATTGATTATGACGAGATGTTTGCTCCAGTTGCATGTCTTACTTCTGTTCGTAGTCTCCTTACTGTTGCTGCTATTAAGCGATGGGCTCTGTTTCATATGGATGTGAAAAATGTATTCCTTAATGGGGACCTCACTGAAGAAGTTTATATGGAGCTTCCTCCTGGATACACTCACACTCCTAATAAAAGTGTGTTGTTTACGTTGAGCATTATATGGACTAAAACAGGCTCCTCGTGCATGGTATTCTAAGTTTAGTTCTATCATGGAACGTCTTGGATTTTCATCTAGTCACTATGACAATGCTCTCTTTGTTCAACGAACATCTCATGGGTATATTCTTCTACTTTTATATGTGGATGACATGGTTATTACTGGAGATGATCATATAGGTATTACAAAACTACAGCAGTATTTGAGTCAATAGTTTGAAATGAAATCTCGGAAGACTTAGTTTTTTTCTCAGCTTGGAGATTGCTTCATATTCCTCTGACTATTATCTTTCTCAAGCAAAATATGCCACAGATATCCTTTCTCGAGCCAGACTTACTAATAACAAGGTTGCTACAACTATCATTGAAACTAATACCAAATTTGATGACAAAGATGGGACGTCTCTTCCGAATCCTACACTTTATCGACAACTGGTTGGCAGTCTTGTTTACCTCACTGTTACCTGTCCTGACATCGCTTATGCTGTTCACATTGTAAGCCAATTCATGAAGGCACCGAGAACGACTCATTTTGCTGCTGTTCTTCAAATTCTTCGATAAATCAAGGGCACCTTATTTCTTGATCTTCACTTTTCTGCTAACTCAACATTTGAGTTGACAGCTTATTCTGTTGCTGATTGGACTAGTGACTCTTTTGATCGTCGCTCTACTACAAGCTACCGTTTCTTCTTGGAGCAAGAAACAGACTACTGTCGCTCGATCTAGTACGGAAGCAGAATACCGTGCTCTTGCTAATACAACTTCAAAAGTACTATGGTTGAGGTGGTTATTAGAAGACATGGGAGTCCGTCATGATGGTGGAATGGTCATTTATTGCGACAACCAAACTACTATCCAAATAGCACATAATGATGTTTTCCATAAGCACACCAAGCTTATTGAAATAGATTGTCATTTCATACGCTCTCACGTTGTGCGTGGTACTGTTCGTCTTGTTCCCACTTCATCAATTAATCAAATGGCTGATGTTTTCACTAAGGCACATCCACCTGGATATTTTCAAGATTTTTTCTCCAAACTCAAGTTGACCTCTTCTTCGTCACCTTGAGTTTGAGGGGATGTTAGAGATATTGTTATTTTCCAGTGATATTGTTATCCTCCTAGATTGATTTGCTATCTTCTAGAGATATTATTATCCTCCTGAATTGATTCTAATTGATTGTATTTGATATTGTAATATTTTATTGCTTTAGATAGTTATTTATAATAACCTATAAATAGGCTCATGTATCATCAGTAATATGTATAGAGAAATATACAGAAATTCTCCAATTCTCTTTCCGCTTATTCTTCACTGTGACAAAGCGGTAGGTATTACCTTGTTAATAGATTGGCAACTAAATCGATGACAGAAGCTTCGATTATTATCTACAATCGGCATCACAGCCAACGGAAAGGTCTCGAGTGAGTTCCAGTTGCTTCAAGCTCTCGGCGGTGAAGCAGAGCAGAATAGAGCACACTAGGTGCTCTTTCGAAACTATGGCCAATGGCAACGAGCGATGATCGTTGGCGTCCGACAGCAAGTCGTCGAGGAACAGACCCGTTGGAAAGTGAAAGAACTTGTCCCCGTCGATGAACCCGACCCACTTGCATGCGTCTCGTGCATGCATCGCGCAATAGGCGAATCCGGCTTCTTGCTTAGTCCCCCAGCAACGGAGCCAATTAAGCAGCCTCTGCAGTGTGGATGAAGATCAACACGCCGGTCTCTGTTCTTCATATGTACGCCTGGAGCCACCGCTGTACAACAAAATAGTTGAATCGTCAGAACACTTTGTGAAGGAATTGAGTCCATTGATGATTGCCACGTATCCAGGCCCATTTTTTCAGAAATTTCATCTTCCTCCTTTTTTATAATTTTTTTATTTTACTCTCTCTCTTAGTTTAGTTTTCATCTTATGCACTCTCTTGAGTTCTTGTTTTCCGTTCCGTAAACACACATACTGTTCTCATAAGAGAGAATGTCTCTTAGGCCACTTCATTAGCAGAAGCAGTGTTCTCTTGGATTAGCTTTGCAGACTTCTTTTGATACTGGCAATAAATAAGCATAATTGCTAACAAAGTAGAGCATATAGCCAGTGTGCATAGACCAAGTGGCCGTGACAGGATTAGCAAGTAGATCAATGAACCTGCACCCTAAAGGGCATTGCGCAATATTAGGTTAAGATCATTGCCAATTACACGTGACACTTGCTGACAATCCGCACCAAGCCTGCCAGTCAAATCACCCAATGTTTCCCATCAAAGAAAGAGATATCCTGTACAAGGAGAGACTGGTACAGAGTCTCTCTCATTCGCTTGATAAGGATCATATTTGACATGCCAAAACAGTAATCACGGACACCAAAGATTTCAACCTGTATATTCCTGCACTAATGCAGAGAAGAACCAAGCGACACATTCCGATGGAACATTGCGGTGTTCCCACTCTGTGCCGAGAATATTGATGCCGTCAACTAATGTGGTATAGAGGTCTCTGAAAGCGCGGCGACAATGAGAGCGGAAAAGGCGGCGAAAATGATCCATAGGTCCCTGGCAACCAATTCCAACATCCTGGTCAGCGCACGCCACACCGTGAACGGTTTTGCCAGTATCTTCAGCTCTCTCCCCCCATACTCGTCTTCTCGCTGCCAACAACACCACTGCCTAGCTCCCTCTCTCTCGCGCAGTCCAGTTTCACCATGTCTTGATTCATGACTTTGATCGACTTTGACTTTATTGTTGCAAAAATAATTCCTTAAAAATTATTGGGGAAATATTACTTGGGAAGAACAATAAAGTCAGACTTTGAGGCGTGATAACATTTTCTTTAAGGAATCATTTACCCCACAAAGTTACTAATGGTCACCAGCAAAAATCCTCCAGGATACAACAAAGTCTTGACGAGAATACCAAATAGCAATTCTGGTACTTATTCAGGATCTCTCAAGAGAAACAATTGAAAACAATGGTTATATATATTTTGGAAGAAACGAAAATGGTAGTTCTACATAATGAACAAAAACGTTAGAAAATTATATACGTTGAACAAACACAACCTTTCAAATGTGAAGAAAGTTATATCCGAACAGATACGACCTTCCAAAGGTTATAAGAACACCTAATAACCGTTCTACAGAAAATAAAAATTCGAAATTAAATAATAATGAAAATAATCATAACTCTTTTGTGAACAGTCATACTGTTTCAATAGGACAAAATAGTTTTTTTTATTATAATTTCGAATTTTGACAAATAAAAAATAATGATAATTTATTAGTGTCAAATTTGGTCCACATGCGCACGCACATCTTTTCGATGTGGGACAAGGTAACTCTTAGTTTGTTACAAATAAACTACCAATAGTAACATCTACAAATGACCTCGTATTGATTATACGGTTTCCTTTCTCTAGTGTCAGGTCATTACCATAGAGGACGGGTAAAGTGTGCGGGCATCGGGTCTGTATTCAAACATGCAGAATTCGAGCTGTCTCAAGACGTGTCATTGATGTACCTGAAGCAGATTTTGCTTGTGATTGATCTACCTGATGTTTCAACAAACATTTTATGAAATATGAAAAGAGTCCAACTAAAATTGCTCTCTTGTGCATAGAAATGGTGCAGTAGTTGGTTAATATGAACTTAATGCGCATCTCGGCGGAGCGCAGGCAAAACAACCTTCCGGATCAGACCACGTTACCAAACTGATCATGAACTAGAAGTTTCACGTGGAATGTGTCTTTTAGTTAACTTTATGTTATTTGATTAAGATAAATAAGTGAAGCTCATCATCTTGAGATGGTGAAGGAGTTATTTCAATATTTGTTGTGCTTGGAGTAGTCAGGAAATAATGAAACCGTGCATCGGTTGTTCACCAGAGGCAGCCAAATTGGGACCCCGATGTGTAAGGTTTTTATTTTGAGCAAGTAAGACTGAGACTGGTAATTTTTTTAGAGTGATTCCTAATTTCAATTAAAAAAGTAACTTTTTGCTAGTTTGTCCGTGTGGTTATTAACTTTTTACTTGAAAAAATCAAGTTTGGGACCAAGTTTTTGCCTAGTTATAACTTCTAATGATTACCGTCTCTAAAAAATATTTGAAAAGCTCATTATGTATGATTTGACGTGACAAAATATTTAAGAAGTCTAAAGGATTTCGTGACAAATAAAAGTGAAAATGTGATGATTTCAAAACTAGCAATTACGAAGTTTTCTCAAATGGGTCATTAAGTTAATTTGTAATCGGATGGATGGAAATTTCTTTAATGAAACATGAACATTCTATTGCAAATCAACACAAATCTGCCGCCACCATCAACCACACTGGTTATTCATAAAGCATACAAAACTCAAAGCATACAGACACCGTGGTTTATTTGAATAATTTCAGATATGATCAACTTGTCCCTCCTCTCTCCTCAATCCTCTGTTTTGCCATGCCTAGATCTCGCCATCCCAGAGGTCCTCAAGAGTCTTGTACGGACTCTTAGTCTCATGGACGAAATCGGCTCCCCAGATTAGTCTCACGTGCACGACGATCGCAAATGCAAAGTTTAACGAAATCAAGAATCGGAGAGTTACACGAAGAGAAAGCTCGGAGTAATCAGTAGTTTTTGACAAAAGACCAAAACAGGGCTTGATCAAAATGACAAGGACATGAAGACGGATAGCTGCTGATGAATATTTTGCCTGCGGAATCACGGAAAACTTGGCGAGCAAGTCGTCAGGGATAGACCAGTCAAAGACGTCGAAGTTCTCTTTGATTCGTTTTTCGGTGGTGCTTTTCGGGAGCACGCAATGACCCATCTGAAGACCCCACCTCAGAGCAGCCTGTGCAGTGTCTTTCCCAACTTTTCCGCGACCGTGGTCAGCATGGGTGTTTCAGGAGGTTGCTCTTGAGCCACAGTGTGCCTGGAGATCCCAACGGGAAACAACCCTGAAAGTTTTATCCGACAATGAATCAAGATTTGATGACATTCTAAATTACTCTTACCACAAACATTAAGTAGAACGCCATGCGAATGCTATAGGTTTATTTGTCCTAGATGACATGATTTAACTGAAGATATTAAGCGAGAAGAAGTCTAGTTGAATCCAACTCGAAGAGAGGTGAACGCTTTTGGATTTGCAAAATTCGTGCAGCTTCTTCTGCTGCCACATAGGGTGACATTCCACCTGATTGACGGCCGGAGGCATGAGCGCAATCTCCAACAGATCCGCCAACTTCTTGGTGGAGAAATTGCTGACTCCGATGGCCCGTGCCTTGCTGGAATCATAGCGTGCTTCCATTGCCCTCCATGTGCTTGGTATGTCAGGTTGCTCAAATTCCTTGGGTCCCTTCTTCATCCGTACTGGCCAGTGAATCTTTACAGTTGAAAAGCATAAATCAGTTACTTAAATACGAAACATTCTATATGTGGAAGAAAAGTTGAAACAAGAAAATGATCTTCTACCTGATATCAAAATAGTTGTTCAGGGTATCATATTCTTGCGCTATAAATATATGCAAACACAAGTCGATTGGTATTAAATTTGAACATAATTGCTAGGAAAGGAAGCTAGGCTAGAACACATCACTAAGAACGAAATTATCAGATCACAGTATACTAACGAGGTGCAAATCTGCATAGTCAAGCTGCAAATCCCGCAAAGTTCTTTTGAAAGCCAGCGATGGTGCATGATCGGTAATCCAGACAAGAATTGTTCAGGAAGATTAGCTAAGTTTAGATTTAGATGTGTTGAGGAAAACTCCTATTAATTTTGAAGTTGACAAAACCTTCTATGTTATTGTAAATCTGATACTTATTCTGAACTATTCCAGGTCTGTATATTCTGGAAGCTCAGAAGAAAGTTATTCAGACTTTACAATCTGTCAAGTATATTTCTGAAGACCCACATAATCGCAGTTCTGAGATTCAGAAGCAGAAGTTATTCAGATGCAGATGCAGAAGTTATTCAGATGCAGATGCAGACGAAGAAATTATTCAGACGAAGAAATTCGTCAGACGCAGAAGAAATTATTCAGACGCAGAAATTCTTCAGACGCAGACGCAGGAGTTCTTCTGATGCAGACGCAGAATATCTTCAGACGCAGAATTCAGAACGTAACACAACAGCTAGTGATCTGGCATGGATTTCACAGACGGAATGTTCTGATTGTCTCAATCTGAATCAAACTGATTGACAATCAAACATCATGACAAGAATGCATTACAACGGACAAAGTTCTACTTATGGAAACCAAGATTCTGATTGTATGGGCGACCAGAATCAGCGGGATTCAGAATCTGTCAACCAACGGCTACTCAATCCTTACTATACAAATCTGTCCAAGGTAAAGATTGGAAGATGATCCTCTGAAAGCTGTCCAACGGCTAGTTTGGAAGCAGAGGAGTATTTAAGGAGATCAACGAGCAGCAGAAGGGAGTACAGAATCAAGAATCAACAAGTCCAAAGTCTGAGCTTAATCCAATCATTTTTCTCTTGTCATTCTGAGCCAAATATTAAGATCTTGAGGAACACTTTGTAAGAGTGATTGTGTGAGATAGAGAGTCCTATCATACACAAGAGTGTAAACACTCAGAAGTTGTAACTCCTCTTGATTACATAGTGAAATCCAGCCAGTAGGCTGTAAGCGTGGGAGAGTGGACATAGGCTTGCTATAAGCCGAACCACTATAAACTTGTGTGCGATTCTCTATCCCTTATCTCTTACTTTACATTCTCGCACATCAAGAGCACATCTATATAATCTGTCTTGAATCTGAATTTTATTCGAGACTCTTCGTGATTTATTTTGTTTCCGCATAAATTACTAAAAATTGTTTTAGATCACCTATTCACCCCCTCTAGGTGATCCTTGCTAGCTACATCAATTGGTATCAGAGCGGGTTGCTCGGTTATTGAAGTGTTTTACTTCTGAGCTAACGATCTATATGGCTAGCTATGGTGCTCCAGGGCTCATTGAAGGACAGAGCAACAACAGACCACCATATTTCGATGGCAAGGAATATAGTGTCTGGAAGAATAAGATGAAGGCATTCATAAAGTCAATTGACCACATGCAATGGGATGTCATCATCAGAGGTGTCAATCCAAAGTCTTCTGATTCAAAAGAAAAGGCAGATGCAAGCAAAGCAGCAGATCCTCCATTATCTCAAACTGAGATATCCAAAAGAGAAACCTTAGACTCCAAAGCTATTTATTCTCTTTATTGTGCCTTATCACCTATTGAATATAAAAAAATTGCTGCTTGTGAATCAGCTAAGGAAATCTGGGATACTCTTCTTATTACTTATGAAGGAACAGATCGAGCCAAGGAAACTCAAATTAATCTTCTGCTTGGTCAATATGAATCTTTCAAAATGAAGCCTGGAGAATCAATTGCTGATTTATATGACAGGTTTACTGATATAGTAAACGGTCTTGCTTATCAAGGACAACCGAGTTCCAGATGCACTGAAAGTCAACAAACTTCTGAGAGGACTGACAAATCAGTGGGACAACATCAAAACATCTCTTCGAGAGACACAAAGGATCAAGCCTCTATCAGTGAATGAGTTAATTGGAACTCTTCAATCATATGAGACTGAGAAACGAAATGAGGAGATTGAATCCAAAGGTAATAAATCAATTGCGTTGAAGACTAACATTGATTCTGATGCAGATTCTGAAGATGAAGACGTTGATGATGAAGAACTAGCTCTATTTATAAAGAAGTATAAGAAAATGAAGATCAAAGGAAGAAACCTCAGGGGAAAGAAGCCTTTTGAAAAGAAGAAATCTTTCGATGAGACAGAAAGATCGAAGGATGTTATATGCTTTCACTGTAAGAAACGTGGACATTTCAAGCCAAATTGTCCACTTCTGAAAAAGAAGACCAAGTTTGAGAAAGCAAAGAAGGCCTTAAAAGCAGAAACCTGGAGTGACACGTAATGTGAAGACAAGTGATGAAGATTTTCGTCTAATGGCTAAGTCGACTCGCACTTATTCGATTCCGATCCCAAAGTGGAAATTGAGGTAAAACATTCTGACATGCCTATTGAGGTATCAAATTACATTGATGAATTATGCTTTGAATTCAAGACTGCTCTTAAATGCATCTCTTCTTTGAAAAAGGAAAATTCATCACTGAGGCAACAGGATGTTTCACAAAAAGAAAAAATCGATTTCCTTCAAAAAGAATTTCATCAAGTCAAGGAAAGTCGAGATTTTCTTTCCAAAGAAAATGCAGTTTTGAAAAAGCAAGTTTCAGAAATTACTTCCAAATTTTCAAAGGGATCAGAAACCTTGAAGCATATCCTTTCTATCCAAATTCCTTACTACAACAAATCTGGTCTCGGATTTGTGAAGGAAAGTGATAGCTTGATTGATTTTCCAAAGGTCAAGGAGAGATTAAAACAAAGACCTCCTCGACAAGCTTATAAAAATCATTTCAAAAGGAATTTTGTAAAACCTGTTGGTCGAAGTGCACTCAAATGCTCAAAATGTAGAGATCCACAACATTTTGAGAATGAATGTCCTAAGGTCTGGAGACCTGTTAGAAGAGATTTTGTTAAGACAGCCTATACTAATGTTCAAGGACCCAAACAAATTTGGGTACCAAAGAAAACTTGAGATGCTGTGTTCTTTGCAGGTTACCACAAAAAGAAAAAGGAAGTGGTACCTAGACAGTGGATGCTCTAGACATATGACAGGAGATCCAAGTATATTCGTTGATCTACACAATCTGAATGGTGGAAAAGTATCCTTTGGAGGAAATACCAAAGGAAAAATCGTTGGCAAAGGAACAGTTGAAATTGGAGGACTTACAATCAATGATGTCTCGTTGGTAAAAGGACTCAACTACAACTTGATAAGCATAAGCCAACTATGTGACACAGGTTTCAGAATCAACTTTCAAGAAGATACATGCTCAGGGACAAGCAAAGATTCTTCTCAAACATTTACGGGAGAAGACATGGCAATATCTATCTTCTAGATGTCAATCCAAAATCCACTCATTGCTTGATCTCAATCAAAGAGGATGAAGATCTATGGCATAGAAGACTGGGCATATCAAGATGAAACAAATCTCAAAGATCTCAAACAAGAAACCGGTTCGAGGTCTACCGATTTGAAATACAAGAAAACAGAGTTATGCAATGCCTGCACTCTAGGAAAACAAGTAAGAAGTTCTTTCAAGTCTATACATCATGTTTCCACTGATCGTGCTTTGCAGCTTCTTCATATGGACCTATTTGGACCAACCAGAACACAAAGTATTGGTGGTAAGAAATATTGTTTAGTCATTGTTGATGACTTCACAAGATTTACTTGGGTGTTCTTTCTTGCTCATAAAAATGAAGCATTTTCATATTTTTCAAAATTTGCAAAAAGAGTTCAGAATGAAATGGGCTATTCCATTTCCTGCATTAAAACTGATCATGGGGGAGAATTTGAAAATCAAAGTTTTTCAGATTTTTGTGAGGAAAATGGCTTTCAACACAATTTTTCTACTCCTTACACACCAGAACAAAATGGTGTTGTGGAAAGGAAAAATCGCTCTTTGCAAGAAATGGCAAGAACTTTGCTGATTGAAAGCAAAATTCCTTTTTATTTCTGGGCAGATGCAGTTTTTTACAGCATGCTATATCATTAACAGAGCTTTTCTCAGACCCATTCTTGAGAAAACCCCCTATGAGCTTTACAAAGGTAGAAAGCCCAACATTTCATATTTTAGAGTGTTTGGTTGTAAATGCTATATCCTGAAAAATCCAAATGACCGCACTGGAAAGTTTGATGAGAAAGCAGATGAAGGATTTTTCCTTGGATACTCAACTTCAAGTAAAGCATACAGAGTCTACAACAAGAACTCTCAGACTGTTGAAGAATCAATGAATGTGAGGTTTGAAGAAAACATTCAGACTCACAGAGATGAATCTGAACCATCTCCCAATATTCAAGAATCATCAGAAGCATCAGAAGGCAAAGAAGATATAATACAGACTCAAACAGAAAGTTCAGAGTCTGCAGAATTTCAGAAGGAAAAATATGACAAAAACTGGAAACATAAATCCAGTCATCCGAAGAACCTCGTTATTGGAGAAATAGAAGATGGTATCAAGACAAGATCCAAACACAAAGAGAACATCAGCAACTTGGCTTTGATATCAGAAATAGAGCCAAAAGAAGTTGGTGAAGCTTTATCAGATGAAAGCTGGATCGATGCTATGCAGGAGGAACTTCAGCAGTTCAGAATCAATAAAGTATGGGAGCTTGTGCCAAGACCCAAAAATCATCCAGTAATTGGAACAAAATGGGTATTCAGAAACAAACTGGATGACAAAGGGAAAGTTACAAGAAACAAAGCAAGACTGGTTGCAAAAGGCTATTCTCAAGAAGAAGGCATAGACTATGATGAAACATATGCACCAGTTGCAAGGTTAGAAGCCATTCGGCTACTACTAGCTTATGCTTGTTTCCATAACTTTAAATTATTTCAGATGGACGTGAAAAGTGCCTTTCTGAATGGATATATCAAAGAAGAAGTATATGTGGAACAACCACCTGGTTTCGAAGAACCAAGAAAGAGTGATCATGTCTACGACTCAAGAAGGCTCTTTACGATTCGAAACAAGCACCAAGAGCTTGGTATGAAAGGTTAAGTAACTTCCTTTCGCAAAATGGTTTTACCAAAGGTAAAGTTGATACAACTTTATTTGTTAAGAAAAAGGGTAAGGATTTCTTAATTGTTCAAATTTATGTTGATGATATAATCTTTGGATCTTCTAACGAATTGCTATGCAAGGAATTCTCAAAGAATATGCAGAATGAATTCGAGATGAGTATGATGGGAGAATTATCATTCTTTCTTGGCCTTCAAGTGAAACAAACCAAAGATGGTACATTCATTTGCCAAGAGAAGTATGCAAAGGAGATTATCAAGAAATTTGGATTACAGAATTGCAAGAAGACAGACATTCCCATGTCTCTTTCATCCAAACTGGACAAAGATGAAAATGGTAAAAAGGTTGATCAGAAGGTATATAGAAGCATGATAGGCTCTTTATTATATCTAACTGCATCTAGACCTGACATTCTTTTTAGTGTCTGTATGTATGCAAGATTTCAATCAGACCCAAGGGAATCTCATTTCTCTGCAGTAAAAAGAATAATCAAATACATTGGAACATATCCAATGTTAGGTCTTTGGTATTCCAAAGATTCAGATTTTACTCTTACTGGATATTCTGATGCTGATTTAGCTGGATGTAAAGTGGACAGGAAAAGTACTTCCGGTACATGTCATCACAGAAGAGTCTGAATAAAATTCAGATTCAAGACAGATTATATAGACTGTGCTCTTGATGTGCAGAATGTAAAGTAAGAGATAAGGGATAGAGAATCTGCACACAAGTTTATAGTGGTTCGGCTTATAGCAAGCCTACGTCCACTCTCCCACGCTTGACCCTACCGGGTTGGATTTCACTATGTAATCAAGAGGAGTTACAACTTCGAGTGTTTACACTCTTGTGTATGATAGGACTCTCTATCTCACACAATCACTCTTACAAAGTGTTCCTCAAGATCTTAATATTTGGCTCAGAATGACAAGAGAAAAATGATTGGATTAAGCTCAGACTTTGGACTTGTTGATTCTTGATTCTGTACTCTCTTCTGCTGCTCGTTGATCTCCTTAAATATTCCTCGCTTCCAAACTAGCCGTTGGACGGCTTTAGAGGATCATCTTCCAATCTTTACCTTGGACAGATTTGTATAGTAAGGATTGAGTAGCCGTTGGTTGTGATTCGAATCCCCGATTCGGTCGCCCATACAATCGAATCTTGGTTTCCATAAGTAGAACTTTGTCCGTTGTAATGCATTCTTGTCATGATGTTTGATTGTCAATCGGTTTGATTGATTGAGACAATCGAACATTCCTTCCGTGAAATCCATGCCGGATCACTAGCCGTTGTGTTACGTTCGAATTCGCGTCAAGATATTCAGCCCGCATCGAAGAACTCCTGCTCGCCTCAAGAATTTCTGCGTCGAATAATTTCTTCTGCGTCGACGAATTTCTTCATCTCGAATAATTTCTTCGTCTCGATCTCGCATCTCGAATAATCTCGCATCCGCATCGCATCGAATAACTCTCAGATCGCATCTCGAATAACTGCTTGAATCTCGGAAGGCTGCGATTATGTGGGTCTTGGAAATATACTTGACTGATTGTAAAGTCGAATAACTTTCTACGAGCTTCCGAATATACGGACCTGGAATAGTTCGGAATAAGTATCGATTTACAATAACATAGAAGGTTTTGTCAACTTCAAAATTAATAGGAGTTTTCCTCAACAATCTCCCCCTTTTTGATGGTGACAAAACTTTCTTTGCAGATTGAATTATTTTAAACATATTAAGCTCAATAAACACAGATTGAAATAGCAAACTCTGTTGATATCTGTGTCTTTCTTCCTTTGAGAATAACCTGTAAATCTGCAATATGATTTCTCCCCCTTTTTGTCATCAACAAAAAGAATAGTAATAGATAGAATAATGCATTGATATTAAGTAATCAATCAGTCTAACAATAAGTATGAGAAATATTACAGACCAATTGAAAAAAATAGAGAGAAATGTTGAAAAACAGGCTATTTTTTAGGAGTACGAATCAGTTGAAAATTTTCCAATATTGAGACAGCCTCCTCAATCTTCGAACCGCATTGACCTATGGCTTTATCCATGCTTGGATGAGCACATAGCAATGGCTCCTTCTAATTCCGCTTTGTCTCTGTCTTGCCGCTTGAAGTTGTTGAGCCTTGGTGTTTTCCTCAACAATTTTTCGTAGGTTCGCAAATTTTGCTCTAGAGCGACCTGCTTGTCCTTTATCTCGAGCGAGAATCGAAAGGATGTTCGATTTTCGAATGCGACCTTGGTCATTAGCTTTTTCGTGATCGATTGTACCACTGCAGTGATTCGGTGGAATCTCCCCGAGCAGTGATTGTTCTTCGATAACATGCTCTTCATGAATTGGTTCGAAACATTTGAACCGGTTCGGGAACATGTTACAGTTCTGCGATGTGACCGATTCAAAGTGTCTTTTACGCTTCATCATTTTCATCATGCGGAAGAGTTTTTCTTTTCTTTTCGTACACTTTGATTGGGGTTGGAGAATCGGTTTGCTTGCTTCTTTGAACTAGTTCTTTTCCTTTGCTCCTTTTCTTTCGAACTTTCTTGCCAATGATTTGGCCTCGATGTTGAGCCTCTTTCCTTTTTACTATGTCCCTGATATCTTCAAATTTCTTCATTTTGGAGAGCATTTTTTCTCCAACAAACATAAGGGGAAGCATAGTTTCTCGCAACTCACCAGGAATAGATAAATTGAGATACATGAAGATACGAGTGATCAAAGCTCCATATGGCAGATGACCCTTATCTTTCTGCAATGCTCTGTACATATGGAATATTATGAGGTGAGGAAGAGAGAAGGATTGACCTGTCAAGATAGCCCAAATGAGCTTGATCTCTGATTTCGAAAGGTCAGTTTTTGAGGCATCCTTTGGCTTTAAACAGTTGATGATGATCTTATGCAGGATCACCGATCGTCTTGATAAGTCAGAATAGGAGAGATGTCTTTTTGATCCTTGAGCAAAATTTGGATTTTTCAGAAACTAGCTGAGAAGCCTCTTCAAGACTTACTTCGCCAATGGTGTAAAAGTGGAGTGTGTGGCTCCAATTATCCTTGCCAACTCATGCGCCTTTAAATCAACTTTCTTGTCACCAATAGTAAACTGTAACCAGTTTGGTGACAGAATTGAAAGATTCGAATAAAAGTAGGCAGTCAATTCAGCATAAGTGTTGGCAGATTGAAGGCAAAATTCATAAACCCCTAGTTTTTCAAACAGGTTCTGTACAGAAATTCCAGCCTTCTCCAAATACTCGAAATCCACGGTTCTATTGTTCATTACTCCTCTATCAAGTAATGCACTGTAATACATCGATGCGCGGTGCTTCCGAATAAGCCTCCTGTTCCAGGCAAGCCAGATGCTATTCCAACTTTCATCTCAAAATTCTCAAAAAATCGTGCATCATCATCCGGAACAACAAATTTTGACGCACTAGATGTCTTAGGGCTTACATGAACCGATTTCTTTTCAGATGGAGTTGAAGCTTCTCCAACTTTTTCTTTGCCCTTTCTGGAAGAAGTTTCTTGTGGAGTAGTGCTGGTTGGAACTTGCCCTGATTTAGTGCAGTATTCAGAATAGATTTTCGCAAGGTGAGTTTCAGAGCGAAGATTGTTGTCTTTCAGACAAGCACGAAGAGCTGACTCAGAGGCATTATTCCTTTTCAGCCTTTGATAATTCTCCCACACACGTTTAATGTTTATGAACCGAAAATCGTTTTACCAGGACGATTTCGGTGGAGACGAACGCCGAGGGTTGACGCTTGAAGGGTTGACATGATGATCGGATTCCGAGTCCGAAACTTCTAAAAATTCCGCCGGCTGCGGTAGATTTTGAGTCTTGATTAAGAATACGAGAAGATCTTCTGTGGGCCACCATCTTGACCGGCATTATGATCACCTTTGAAGACGAAAGTTTCGATCTTTTGGAAGAAGAAGAGGAGAGTCTCTGTATATCGGAAGGTTTTTGAGAGAAAAAGATCGTACTGGTAGGGTTTGGAAAAAGAGAAGGACGGGCTTAAAAAGGAAGTTGATAACCTTTTGGAAGGAGAAAAGTACTTTTAGAAATTAAGAGATATCCCAAAACAAGTAGGAAGAAAATATTCTCTCTAAAACTTAACCAAACATATCAATATATTAGACAGATTTTAGCAGATAAAGTAGAATGCATACCTGATTTGCTTCCAAGTATAACGAATTATACAAGTATCCTGCCAAAAATGTCAATTTTATACCCGCCAAAATTTGAATAAGGAACGTACCTGTTTTCGTGAGTCTGAAAAATGTTCAGATTGAGAATACTTGAGTCTGAACAATTTCCTGTCTATCAAAACACTTCAAGAAAATGGATAAGTAATGCACAGTTTTTCTCTGATAAATTCAAATGAAGATTTATCAAGAGGTTTTGTAAATATATCAGCTAATTGATTCTTAGAATCAATAAATTGAATATTTACATCACCATTTTGAACATGATCTCGAATAAAGTGATGCTTGATTTCAATATGCTTAGCACGAGAATGAAGAATTGGGTTCTTTGTCAAATTTTGGCGGGTATAAAATTGACATTTTTGGCAGGATACTTGTATAATTCGTTATACTTAGAAGCAAATCAGGTATGCATTCTACTTTATCTGCTAAAATCTGTCTAATATATTGATATGTTTGGTTAAGTTTTAGAGAGAATATTTTCTTCCTACTTGTTTTGGGATATCTCTTAATTTCTAAAAGTACTTTTCTCCTTCCAAAAGGTTATCAACTTCCTTTTTAAGCCCGTCCTTCTCTTTTTCCAAACCCTACCAAGACGATCTTTTCTCTCAAAAACCTTCCGATATACGTAGACTCTCCTCTTCTTCTTCCAAAAGATCGAAACTTTCGTCTTCAAAGGTGATCATAATGCCTGGTCAAGATGGTGGCCCACGTAAGATCTTCTCGTATTCTTAATCAAGACTCAAAATCTACCGCAATGCGGAATTTTTAGAAGTTTCGGACTTAATCCGATCATCATGTCAACCCTTCAAGCGCCAACCCTCGCGTTCGTCTCCACCGAAATCGTCCGGTAAAACCGATTTTCGGCTCATAAACATTAAACGTGTGTGGGAGAATTATCAAAGGCTGAAAAGGAATAATGCCTCCGAGTCGCCTCTTCGTGCTTGTCCGAAAGACAACAATCTTCGCTCCGAAACTCACCTTGCGAAAATCTATTCCGAATACCGCACTAAATCGTGGCAAGTTCCAACCAAAGACTACTCCACAAGAAACTTCTTCCGTAAAGGGCAAAGAAAAAGTTGGAGAAGCTTCAACTCCATCCGAAAAGAAATCGGTTCATGTAAGCCCTAAGACATCTAGTGCGCCAAAATTTGTTGTTCCGGATGATGATGCACGATTTTTTGAGAATTTTGAGATGAAAGTTGGAATAGCATCTCGGCTTGCCCGGAACAGAGGCTTATTCAAGAATCGCGCATCGATGTATTACAGCCGTTACTTGATAGAGGAGTAATGAACAATAGAACTGTGGATTTCGAGTATTTGGAGAAGGCTGGAATTTCTCGTACGTAACCCGTTTGAAAAACTAGGGGTTTATGAATTTTGCCTTCAATCCGCCAACACTTATGCCGAATTGATCGCCTACTTTTATTCGAATCTTTCAATTCCGTCACCAAACCGGTTACGCTTTACTATTGGTGACAAGAAAGTTGATTTAAAGGCGCATGAGTTGGCAAGGATAATTGGAGCCACACACTCCACTTTTACACCATTGGCAAAGTCTTGAAGAGGCTTCGCCTAGTTTCGAAAATCCAAATTTTGCTCAAGGATCAAAAAGACATCTCTCCTATTCTGACTTATCAAGACGATCGGTGATCCTGCATAAGATCATCATCAACCTGTTTAAAGCCAAAGGATGCCTCAAAACCGACCTTTCGAAATCGTAGATCAAGCTCATTTGGGCTATCTTGACAGTCAATCCTTCTCTCTTCCTCACCTCATAATATTCCATATGTACAGAGCATTGCGTAAAGATAAGGGTCATCTCGCCATATGGAGCTTTGATCACTCGTATCTTCATGTATCTCAATTTATCTATTCCTGGTGAGTTGCGAGAAACTATGCTTCCCCTTATGTTTGTTGGAGAAAAAATGCTCTCCAAAATGAAGAAATTTGAAGATATCAGGGACATAGTAAAAAGGAAAGAGGCTCAACAAATGAGGCCAAATCAGTTGGCAAGAAAGTTCGAAAGAAAAGGAGCAAAGGAAAAGAACTAGTTCAAGAAGCAAGCAAACCGATTCTCCAACCCCAATCAAAGTGTACAGTAAAGAAAAGAAAACTCTTCGCATGATGAAAATGATGAAGCAGTATAAAGACACTTTGAATCAGTCACATCGCAGAACTGTAACATGTTCCCGAACTGGGCCCAAATGTTTCGTAACCAATTCATGAAGAGCATGTTATCAAGAACAATCACCTGCTCGGGGGAGATTCCACCGTAATCACCGCAGTGGTACAATCGCCCGAAAAAGCTAATGACCAAGGTCGCATTCAAAATCGAACATCCTTTCGATTCTCGCTCGAGATAAAGGACAAGCGGTCGCTTCTAGAGCAAAATTTGCGAACCTACGTAAAATTGTTGAGGAAAACACCAAGGCTCAACAACTTCAAGCAAAGCAGCAGACAAAGCGGAATTAGAAGGAGCCATTGCTATGTGCTCATCCAGCATGGATAAAGCCATAGGTCAATGCAGTTCGAAGATTGAGGAGGCTGTCTCAATATTGGAAAATTTTCAACTCGATTCGTACTCCTAAAAAATAGCCTGTTTTTCAACATTTCTCTCTATTTTTTCAATTGGTCCGTAATATTTCTCATACTTATTGTTAGACTCGATTGATTACTTAATATCAATGCATTATTCTATCTATTACTATTCTTTTGTTGATGACAAAAAGGGGGAGAAATCATATTGCGATTTACAGTGTTATTCTCAAAGGAAGAAAGACACGTATATCAACGAGTTTGCTATTTCAATCTGTGTTTATTGAGCTTAATATGTTTAAAATAATTCATCTCGCAAAGAAAGTTTTGTCACCATCAAAAAGGGGGAGATTGTTGAGGAAAACTCCTATTAATTTTGAAGTTGACAAAACCTTTCTATGTTATTGTAAATCGATACTTATTCGAACTATTCCAGTCCGTATATTCCGGAAGCTCGTAAGAAAGTTATTCGACTTTACAATCTGTCAAGTATATTTCAAGACCCACATAATCGCAGCTTCCGAGATTCAAGCGTAGTTATTCGATGCAGATGCAGCACGAAGAAATTATTCAGACGAAGAAATTCGTCGACGCAGAAGAAATTATTCGACGCAGAAATTCTTCGACGCAGCACGCAGGAGTTCTTCTCGATGCGCACGCGAATATCTTCGCACGTGAATTCGTAACGTAACACAACAGCTAGTGATCTGGCATGGATTTCACAGACGGAATGTTCTGATTGTCTCAATCTGAATCAAACTGATTGACAATCAAACATCATGACAAGAATGCATTACAACGGACAAAGTTCTACTTATAGAAACCAAGATTCGATTGTATGGGCGAATTAATCACGGGATTGGACCTGTCAACCAACGGCTACTCAATCCTTACTATACAAATCTGTCCAAGGTAAAGATTGGAAGATGATCCTCTGAAAGCTGTCCAACGGCTAGTTTGGAAGCAGAGGAGTATTTAAGGAGATCAACGAGCAGCAGAAGGGAGTACAGAATCAAGAATCAACAAGTCCAAAGTCTGAGCTTAATCCAATCATTTTTCTCTTGTCATTCTGAGCCAAATATTAAGATCTTGAGGAACACTTTGTAAGAGTGATTGTGTGAGATAGAGAGTCCTATCATACACAAGAGTGTAAACACTCAGAAGTTGTAACTCCTCTTGATTACATAGTGAAATCCAGCCAGTAGGCTGTAAGCGTGGGAGAGTGGACGTAGGCTGCTATATGTCGAACCACTATAAACTTGTGTGCAGATTCTCTATCCCTTATCTCTTACTTTACATTCTCGCACATCAAGAGCACAGCCTATATAATCTGTCTTGAATCTGAATTTTATTCAGACTCTTCCGTGATTTATTTTGTTTCCGCATAAATTACTAAAAATTGTTTTAGATCACCTATTCACCCCCCTCTAGGTGATCCTTGCTAGCTACATCAAGATGAAATAAGAACAAAAAAGACCGAGAACGACAAAGAGAATCCTTATGCCTTGGGAGAAAGTCCTTGAATGCATATACCAGTAGGCGGCTTACCAGAGTTCGGAGGTAATGAACAAATCCTCCCATTTAACCACGCCGTCTTCGAACAATTTCTTCAAAGCAACTCCAATCTACAGACAAAAATGTGTAAATAATCATCAAAAGAAACTTCAATTATCCAGATAAAGAAAGTCCATCCTAGTAACATGTTTAAGGAACCATGAAAAAACAATGGTGAAACTGCAAAGCAACAAGCAGAGGAAGGGAATGAAGATCAATCCGGCTACAAAACCAACTGAACGAAAAGAAAATCTGCTATCACGTTAAGCTTAACAAGAGCATAGAATACTGCAATTCACATGACTAGGGAAGAATTGAAATCCGCTCATGAAAAGAAAGAGAGTGACAATCTGAGTCGAACAAGAAAAATGGAGAATCAGTGACAATTTGAAATACCTCTGCTTCGTTTCCATTAAGCTGCGCACAATCGATATGCTGGTATCCGTGCTGCATTACTACACAAAAAGAACAAAAAGGTTATCAAGAATCAATTGAACTCATAAAAAGCAACCATATCGCAATCTAACTACAATTAAGACGTAATAAAACGCAAGAATAATGTGCTAATGTGAAAAGCTAGAACACAGATTTACACGCAATACTGCACACGGATTTATATGTCAACCTGCACTCTCCCCCAGACACTTTGGATATCAATAGTGGGAACCCCTCACATAGTACAGTGAAGAAAACACCCTGAAACATTGTATTAAAACAAGACTTCAAAGGGAGAACCTTGATAGCCATCTCTACGGCATTGCCCACAAGCCCCGGATCACCCTGCCATGTCCCCAGTCCTACTGAAGGGATTTTCGCTCCTGTGTTCAGCTCGAAGTATCTGATTTCCTTCCCCATTTTTCTTTCCCTCTTTTCGTTAAGGGCTTTTCTTCTTGAAAAACGAAGAAGAAGCAACTACGAAGGAAACCCACTTACAGAACTCGACTCAGCGGATCGCGAAACCAAAACCCATTGACAATTGAAAGAGAAACTGAAGAACAATGACAGCAACAATACTACTCTTTTAGGGGATAACAATGGCGTACTCCTTTTATAGTGGAAAGGAACTGGATAATCTGTGATTGCTTTCTAGTCAGTCTTCGCGTGGACGCCAAGTGACCGCCAGATAACTCGAAACTTCTAAGCTGGTCGGTCTTGACATGTGATTAGCACGATGAAATAACTTGTATTCAATTCTTGGTGGTGACTTGTGAATGGAATACGCAGACGAAATTATCTCCGGTGGTCTACTCCAATGGTGATCTTTCGAGAAAAACTGTCGGAGTTAACTCAGACCCGTGGAAGCCTCCGCATCAGTGGGAACGTGAATTCTGTATTTTCATTCGGCCCACCTAGCTTCACTTAATTTAGGGAAAATGACAAAAATAGTCTATGAACTTTGACCCAACATATAATGTTGTCTCTGAACTTTTAAATTGTTCAATGAGGTCAATGAACTATTGATAAATGTTAAATACAGTCATTCCTTTTACTCAAATGACAAATTAGATGTTATTTGATGATGTAGATAATAATCTGTTGCATTAGATGTTTAGCTATGATGGTGAACAAACGGCCCCACTTTAGGGCTCAGTTTGAAATTTTTTGCCTTTTTTTTTTAGTCAGAATAGCCTAACTTCATTAATAACGGCTTTCAAATATACAAGGTGTAGGCATCATTAAATTAGATACTCCAAAGGGCTTGAACATAAGATCTAACAACTAGAGAGCCAAAAAAAAACAGGGGCTTTCGTGACCCAATCAGCATCCCTATTGGCTTCACGGGTACAGAAGCAGAAGGTCAAGTTGCTAAAATGCTGAAGGTGTACTTTGCAAATGCCAATCGACTCTTGCACCCCACAAAAGCTATATAAACTCTTTCCCGGTCAAAACTCTTAACCACAGTGAAGTTTATCAGAAGCAAGCAGAGTTTCTCGTCCTTTCTCGACTTCAAGAATTCAAGAGCTTCAATGCATGCTATGGTTTCTGCCATAGTCACCGGAGAACCTCTCGCTGTTTTAGCTAGATCATCAGCGATTACCGTTTGAAAGTTCCAGCAGACAATCGAAATAGCCCCTGTGCAGTTACCCTCTATGAAGACTGGGTGGATATTGACTTGCAGAGTCCCCATGAGAGTGGTTGATTAGTAGGAAAAGTGCTTTATTAGTAGGAAGTAAACTGAATTCACAGATACAAACTCAATTATCCGTAATTGACTTTGTTACGCGCAATACATTATTTATCAGAACCAGTCGAATCTGTGCAAAGTTCATGCTGGGAGCAAGACAACTAAGTTATATGGTGGAAAATTAGCTAAACATAAAGTGCGTAAAATCAATGAAATCAGCTCGTAGACTGAAAGGGACAGAGGAACTGGCGTGCTGGACTCTCAAGTAGCGTAAGGTACTTGGTAATTCAATTTGACGAGGCAGAGAGTTTCATGAACATGGACATTTCACATTGCAAATCAACACAAACAGCAACAAGACAACAAATACAACACATTTTATCTAGCACACAGAACTAGGATTATTTGAACTGACTTCAGACATAAACTGGATGAAATGACCAACTTCCATACGTTTGCACACTCCTCTTTACTTTAAATCTTTCCATGCTTAGATCTCCCCATCCCAGAATTCCTCCACGCTCTTGTATGGGCTGAGAGTCTCATGGACAAAAACTGTCGCCCTAAGCAGCCTTGCCTGCACGCCCAATCATAAGCAAAAGAAGTAACAAAATTAAGGATTGGAGCATCGCATCGAAAGCCCGAGAGTAAATAGTTTCAATGGAAACAGAAATGCATGGCATAATCAAACGGACAAGGAGGGAGTTAATGTAGTATATTCACCTGTTCAATCTCGGAAAACTTGGCAAACAAATCATCTGGTATAGACCAGTCGAAAACGTCGAAATTCTCTATGATTCTTTTCTCATTAGTGCTTTTGGGGAGCACACTGTGACCCATCTGAAGACCCCACCTTAGAGCAACCTGTGCTGGACTCTTTCCCAACTTCTCTGCCACCATGGTCACCACCAGCTGCTTGAGCACCTCACTTTTGATGAAGGCCGAGCCGGGCGATCCCAAAGGCGAGAAACCCTGAAACAACAGATCCAACAAGGAATCAAGATATGCATAGTAACATCCTAATTTGCGCATACTTCAGTCAACTCAGAGCAACACTCATTTTGCTATGTGCCATGTATACTGGCAGAAACTTATCCATTGATGAATTGGCTCCTACATTGACGCTTCAGATTAATCTTATGACCAACATTTAACAGATCGCATTTATGTACCATAATCTAACTCAAGTAATACAGAAGAATAAAAAAGGTGGAGTTGAATCCTTCTCACAGTCAAGTGAATTCCTTTGGATTTGCAAAATTCATGTAGCTTCTTCTGTTGCCACGAAGGATGACATTCCACCTGAACAACAGCAGGAGGTACACGTGCAATCTCCAACAGATCTGCCAACTTCTTGGTGGAGAAATTGCAGACTCCAATGGCCCGTGCCTTACCTGAATCATATAGTGCTTCCATTGCCCTCCATGTGCTCGGTATGTCATGTTGCTCGATGTTTTCAGGGTTAAATCCCACCGATCCCTTCTTCATCCGTACCGGCCAGTGCATCTTAACAGTGATGAAACCATATAGTGTGTGGATAAGAGTCGATGACACTTACAAATACTTAAGTACACGAAAATTAGTCAGAACCGAACAAAGGGAAGTTAAGAGTGCATTGCGCTGACAAGACCGAGACAAAACTATCAGCATGTACTTACGAGGTACAAATCTACATAGTCAAGCTGCAAGTCGCTCAAAGTTCTTTCCATAGCCACCGGCACATCCTCTGGGGCGTGATCAGTATTCCTAGAGAAAAAAAAATCCGCAAATATCGCCAGTGAGTTCAGACAAAAAACATACAAGAAGTATCCCATTGCTTGTCTATGAGGTTTTGATAGGCTTCATATTCATGTAGTCTTCCTGAATCTATCAGTTCTACTTTTTGGATCGGTTCTACTTTTTGGATCGGACTTTCTAACGCAAGAGAACAAACAATACAAATATAATGTGGAAGGTCTCAAGCCTTACAGGTAGTCCTAGAATACATTCATGTGTAACAAGTGGTGATTCTTGTAAGTGTGGAGATACATCAACCAGTTTGCAGAACAGCTTTACCAGAGTTTGGAAGTGATAAACAAATCCTCCCGTTTAACCACGCGCTCTTCTAACAATTTCTTGAAAACCGCTCCAATCTGCAGCAAAATTCAGTAATTAAAGTAGAGCTCATAAATACAGATAGAGGAAAATCATGCGAACTTTGCTCTTGAATAGACGACTGGTAATCTCTAAAAAGAGTTATTAAATATGAGGGATTGCTAACTAAGGTAAACAATTTCGACCAAAAAGTACTAAGGTAAACAAAAATTAGTAACTTTAAAAAATTTCTAAATTAAAAAATAAAAATTAAACATCGGTAAGTAACTTAACTCGGACTTGGTGACTAAAAACCAATCGGTAATTTAATTTGACAAAAGTTGATAAATCACTCTATTGGCAGGGAAAATTATCCAATTGGTCATAAACATATTGTATGGATGTCAATTCAGTCCTCAGCTTTTCAATTTTGTCAATTTAGTCTTAAAACATTTAAATGAAATTTTAAAGTAGTCCTTCCAGTCAATTTTTGTTGGAATCGTTGACGTGGCGGTGTGCAAGGAAAATTAGCCAGAAGGACTACATTGAAATTTCAAGCAAAGGTTTAGGACTAAATAGGGAAAAATTAAAGTTTAAAACTAAATTGGCATCCTTACAGTAGATTTAGGATTGATTGGACAATTTTCCCTTGGTCGGCAATTTCTTACGAGAGTTCGTAGTTTAAAGAGTTGATATGTTATGCAAACAAAAATTGGTAAGTTAGTAAAAAATTTACTAATTCGCAAACTATAAAAATAAAATTGGTAATTTGATAAAATTGTTGATAAATTACCAACAAGTTACTTGAAAAAATCACCAGTCTTTTTTTTTTTACCAACAATTTTTTGATACTTACCAACTTTTTATTAAATTTTACCAACACCGAAAAAAAAAATCCGTCTTTTTGGGGGATTGAACAATAGAATCTACATGATCATGATGGTCTCTTCCCTTCAATTGATCGGCGTAGCGCGATGAGTTTCAACATTGTAGCTAGAACTAAAGGAGTCATACAAACTCGTTGAAAGTGAAAACAGCCTGCCAAACTTTCAAAGGGAAATAAATAAGCATGCAAATAACACCCGTCGATCTTTTTTATTTTTTATTAACTTAAGGGCACGACCGTGATTGGCCGGTTATCTAGAGGGACATTAGTATAGCAATCCATTGTCATGACCCCCACTTATATTTGAGTTCCCATGGCCCTAAAAGTCGAATAGGTGACCCATATAAATCAGATAAGGGAAATATAGCAAATTGAACATACAATCTTCCTTTGAGAAGATTAAAGCAACATGAGGCACTCATGATAATTCATGAGGTCCATACACTGTGTTATCTTTTGGAACATGGAAAAAAGAACTTCTGAAACTTCGGAGAGAGAGTAATTGAACAGCCAAATGGAGCATCGCCAACCAAATAAAATGTAACAAGAAAATCTGCTAAGGAGCAGATCGAAACAAGAGCAAAGAAACTGCATTTCACATGACAATGGAGTAAAAAATCAAAATCTATACATGCCCAGAAAAGTAGTGACGGTGAAAGTAAGAAAATTAGAGATACAAAGACAATATCAGATACCTCTGCTTCGTTCGCATAAACTTGTGCACAATCGATATGCCTGTATCCATGCTACATTACCACATGAAAAAAGCAAGAGGGTAGTAAGAGACAAATTAACTAGTAACAAACTGGCACTTGCAAATTCAAATGAGATCCGACACAGTTGAGAAAGACAGGATATTATAAACTCAGAAGCAAAGATCAAGAAGGATAACCCGAATGGCGATGTTGACAGCACTGCCCACAAGCCCAGGATCAGACTGCCATGTCCCCAATCCCACTGAAGGGATTTTAGCTCCTGTGTTCAGCTCAAAATATCTGATCGCATTGGCCATTTTCTGGGTTTCTTACTCGTTAAAAACAGAGGTCCAAGCAAGTTCAGGAAAGCAAAAGAAGACTAGACTCGCTCAACTCAGCGGAGTGCGGAACAAAAGCCAGTTCGAAATTGAACGAGAACAGTGAGTGACAGCTACAGTAGCCTCTTCGTACAGAACGAAATGGAAAGATCTCGTCGCTACTATAGAAACGTGTGGATACTAGTGAATTCGCCTTGTGTTTCGATAAGGATGATCTAGCAACAGGTCTCGATCATTTGACTGAGTTGATCAAGTGTTACGAAGTGGTGGAGATAGTGAACAGGAGAAGAAAATATCTGGAGCCTATAATTGACAGATCTTTAGTGGTCGGTCGATCCAGTGAAAAGGAAAAGCTGGGGGACCACACTGGGTGGGACAAAGTTGACGACTTTAGGGGCACCCATGGTAATTATTATATTTCTGTCCAGAATTAATTTTCAGTTCTCGGAAATAGACTTGGAACAGAAACCTGTTTGGTAACGCAATTCCATTTTTCTATTTCTGGGATAAGTTTTTGTTCCAGAACTGGTTCTAGACAAAACATCAGAATAAAAAAAAAAGTAGGTTTTCTATTTATAGACAAGAAATGAAAATCATTTATAAAAGAACATATCTTCTCTCTTCAAAACACATCTCTTCCTAAATTTGACATATGTCTGATCTAGTCAGACCGGTCCGAATCGGTTCGATCCGGTTCATTCCCGGCAGGAAAATAAAAAAAATTCTAAAAAAATTAGAAAAATCATTAAAAAAAATTAGAAAATTCAGAAAAAAAATCAAAAAAATTCAGAAAATCCATAAAAAAAAATAGAAAATCCGAAAAATTCCTAAAAATCTCAAAAAAAATTCAGAAAATCCATAAAAATTGAAAATTTCCAGAAAAATTCATAAAATTTCCAGAAAATAAAAAAAAGTCAGATTTCGGGAAAATAGGAAATTTGGTGAATTTTTTCAAAAATAAATCAAAATTTCAAAATTTCAAAAATTTCAAAACTTCACAAAATGGCTTAGAATACCTATGGCCACCCATTTTAAGTGAAATTTAAATTTTTTAAGGTGCCCAAATGATATTTTTGAAGACTCTTTAGTTTAGGGATTTAAAAAAGGTTTTAACCCCTAAAAAACCCTAAAAGGGGTTTAACCCCCAAAAGGGGTCTTTACCTCTAAAAAACCCTAAAAAAGCAACACAATCCTTTAAATGAATAAGCCTTTAGGGCTTTACTAGGGTTTGAGTGTTTTGATTGATTTTCATTTTAGAGACCACTCCTAAAAAATGAATTTCTGTTCCCGAAAATAGAAATTTGTGTTGTTATCAAATGGGTTTATGTTCCAGGAAATAGAAATTTTATGCTATTATTAAATGGATTTCTGTTCCAAAAATAGAAATTTTTTATCATTATCAAACGAGTTTCTTTCCTCAGAATCTCGTCCTGGGAACAGAAATAAAAATAGTTATTATTTGCGCCGTAGGTGAATGATAAGTATTTCTGTTCCAGGAATTGTTTCTGGAATAGAATAGTTATCATTCACGCCCTAGGTGATCGACGTCGCAACAGTGTCCCGAGTCACGTCTTGGACGACGAATTTTTTGTAAGATAATGCAAGGTGGGGCTAGAGAGAGAGAGGCACTGCTGTGGATTTACATGGGGGATCCGACGTGAAGATGGACAACAACCTTTGTTCGAATCAATTTCTTGGTATCTAGATTTTCGATAACGTTCATAGTTGCGACAGGCAAGGAAAAAAGAAAGGGGTGTTTGTGGTGAAATCTGAGCTCAAGACACTTGTTTCACGTGTTCCACGTTCTTTCTCCAGTGAAAAAACGAGGAAAAACTCCTCTATGTTAGGGGTGTGCAAACGAATCGCCCGGACTAGATTGGACCAACCGGTTTGATCCGGTTTCAAGGAGCGTCGATCTGGTTCCCGGTTCCTAAAAGTGGAACCGGTATCTGGGCGGTCCGGCTTCCGGTTCCAAGGGAGAATTGGACCGACTACATATACTTTTTTTTATTTTTTATTTCTTCAAGAAATTAGTAAACTGTGAACTAAATTCACGTACAATGCGTTTCCCTTATCGTCGCATCACAATGACTTTTCATTTATCGTCGCTTCCATCAATATGTTGAGATTTGTCACTCTCTCTCGTTATGGCGGGAAAAAAATAAAAAAAAGTGACCGGTTCCATTGGACTGGTCCAATCCTCGGTTCTCAAAATTGGGAACCGAGAACCAATCACCCATACTCCGTGCAATGGGTGTTCATGAACCAACTCAATCTAAACCTTCAAAGTTATGGATCTCATGCGAGTCCCCCATGATTAAAGATTAAATGAGCTGATGAACACCCGGCGCTGGCAAATCATGCTCAAAATTGAGAGGGTGAATCGTCCCCTTTGGCTATCCGTAAAAGTACACACGACCTCGTTTGGTTCCGTCAACCGGGAATCGTATATGGATTCTCATTTCGAATAATACCACTCCATAAAATTAGATTCTTTGTTAATTATTTGGAAATACCACTAAAAACCTAAATTTGCTCTTTGTGACAATAGTACCCCAAACTATTTCTCGTGTCATCAAAACGCCCAAACTTGCACTAGTGACCCAAAAATATCTTCCATCACAGACTTCACAGTTCCATCTAAGATGGGCAACAAAAATTCGACGTGCCTGCTTGCACGAATGAGGGCAAGCAAACGAAGCTGACATGGTTATAACTTAGTTGGGAAAATCCCACCACAAGTCTATACTTTATTCAATATAGCACCAATTTCCCAAACTTTTTTTTTTCGTATCATGAATGTCTTAAACTTTTATAGTTTCATCCAAGATAACTGCTAATAATCCGACGTGATGGCTTGTGTGGACAACGGTAGGCTAACGAAGATGACGTGACTTTAGCTAGTCCAAAGCAACGTTATTCCATGGATCGACAAATATGTGTAGGTACCAAAGAAGAAATGAATTTGTGTTATCTTGTTGGTACTCAATCCAATGAAGTTAAAATAATGCAAGTGGTACATTGATAGTGGATATTCGAGACACATGATGGGAGATTCATCGAAGTTTTTGGCTCTTACACGAGTTGATGGTGGATATGTGATCTGTGGTGGAATGGACAAAGGAATGATGATTTAGCAAAGGAAATATCAAGGTTCGAACCCTCGTCATCAAAGATGTATACTTAGTCAAATCCTCAAATCACAAGCTGTTGAGCATTAGTCAACTTTGTGATAAGGAGGGCTACATGATCAGTTTTGAAGAAGAAGAATGCATTTGGCTTAGACAAAAATCAGAAATAAAAGCTCATCGAGGAAAGGTATAGTAACATATATTTCCTTGATGTAGAAAAAACAAACCTTCAACAGGAGCACTGGTTTGTTTCTATAAAAGATAAAAGCAAAATTTAGGCATAATAAACTTGGACACATGAGACTCAAGCAAATATAAAAGCTATCCAAGAAAGATATAGTGCGAGGATGACTTAAGATCATCTTTGAAAAGATTGAAATATACGAAACTTGCACTTTGGGTAAGTAAATCTAAAGTTCTTTCAAGTCAAAGAATGTTGGTTCTACCGATAGAGTTCTGTAGCTTCTACATATCTATCTATTTTGACGAATAAGAACAAGAAGTAAGAGTTCTTAACTTGAGATATATTGCTTGGTGATTATGGATAATTACACGAGGTTTACTTTGGTAGTATTTCTTACTCATAAACATGAAGCATTGCATTCATTTACAAAATTTGCAAATTGAGTTTAAAATGAAAAAGTTATGGCGTTACTTCTATTCGAACCAATAGTAGAAAAGAGCTTGAAAATCACGAGTTTTCACCATTTTGTGTTGGAAATCGATTTAAGCTTAACTTATCTCCTCCTTACACTCCACAACAAAAATGGAGTTGTAGAGAGAAGCAATCATTCAATAGAAGACATGTGGTCCACAATACTTGCTAAAATTCATGCTGCTACATACTTTTGGGTAGAAGCACTTAGTATTGCATGGTATATTAATAGAATGCATCTTAGACCATTAATAGAGAAAAGCCCCTATGAGTGTTACGATGGCAAGAAGCCAAACATTGCATACTTTCATATCTTTGGTCGCAATTGTTGTCCCTTAAAAATGTGATCGAAAATGTTGGTAAATTAGATCCCAGACTGAATGAATCAATATTCTTACCATCTGGCAAATTCTATTGTGTGTATTACAAGAAAACATAAGAGGTAGAGTAATACATTCACGTAAAGTTTGACAATCTTCAAAGAAGTATAGACTATGTAGTAGAAGGGGAACAAACTCCATTCTGTGGAACCAAAGAATTTGAAAGAAGACCCAACTACTAAGTCCATATCTTTTCCAAAGGACTGAAAATTCTGTTGGGGTGTGGTCCATACTCCCTTTTAATAGAAAGGCATGAGAGTCCCACTCTCCGGAGAGTGGGTAGGGGTCAGGGGCAACGCCCCAAGCCGCTAGAGGGCTTTTATAGTTTGAGCTTGAAAAAGAAAAGTTTCCTATTTTGAATAGATTTTCTAATTGCATGGTTTCCTAATTGGTGTGGGTTTCCTATATTGAATCAAATTATTGCTTCTATATATTATCTTTCTCTTATAATTGAGAGATGTAACAAAGATGTGTGAGTTGTTGATTATAGTGGAATCCCAAGTTAGACATAGCGCTGGTTTTAAAGGTGAACCAGGACAAAATCTTGTGTCTCAAATTCTCTTTCTCGCTTTTACTCTCATCTAATATCAGAGCCAATGGTCTGTTCCGGTGTTTGGTGGGTGAAGTTGGGCGTAATTTCCGGATAGTGGGTATTGTGGTGTAACAATGTAGGCCCAATAGTAGACTTCATAATTCGGCCCGGAGAAAGACTTCATATCCTTGATGCAGAAGCATACCTGAATTAAGGGGGAGCTCACACATGAGGGAGAGATTATTAGGATGAACGTATGAATTGTATTAAAAAAATCCCACATCGAAGAATTGGTGTAGTGTAAAGTAGTTAATATATCCTAATTGTCTCATAACTCATTGGTTTAAGCTTTTGAGTAAAGGTGGGTCCATTTGGATATGTTAACAGGCTCACACTTAGGTTCCCTCTTAGTGATCTCCCCAGCAAAAGGTATTAGGCTAAAAACCAGATTTTCGTTTAAGGCGTCGTTTATTTCGAAGAAAATATATGGTTTGAAAAACATTTTCCTAAAAATGATCCTTGTATCGCTTATAAAAATGAATATACGAAAAATATTTTCATCGTCAACAAAAATGTTTAGAGATAACTTATTGTCAATAATGAAAACATTTTCCATTGACTATCTATTTTAAGGGATATAAGCAATCATTTTAGAAAAATATTATTCAAATCATTTATTTTCTCCAAAACAAACAGAGCCTAAGTAAATGATTAATTTGCTAGCACTTCTATCCAAGGTAGAACCAAAAATTGTAGAAGAAGCGCTACGAGATGAAAATCGGTTAAAATCAATATAAGAAAAACTTAATCAATTCAAGGTCGACAAAGTTAGGGAGTCAGTTCCACAACCCAAAAGCAAAGTGGTTCTATAGAAATAAACCTGATGATAAATGTAATGTGGTAAGAAACAAAGCTAGAAGGGTATTCACAAGAAGAAGATATGAATTATAATGAACTTATGCCTCTGTTGCTAGATTGGAAGCTCTACATTTATTGCTTGGATATGCATGTTTTCACCATTTCAAACTTTATCAAATGGATGTAAGAAGTACTTTTTGCAATGGTTATATCAAAGAAAAAGTGTTTTTAGAATAGCCCCTTAGGTTTTGGGAAACGAAGGAAATAAGATTATTATGTCAACAAACCCTAAAATGCTCTACATAGACCAAAGCAAACTGTAAGAGCTTGGTATGAAAGGTTGTTTCCTTATTGAGAAAGGATTGAAAAAGGTAAGGTAGACACAACGAAAGTAGAGATATCTTATTTGTTCAAATCTATACCGGTGAGATCATGTATTGTTCTACTAATGACTATATGTGCAAAAGTTTAGTTGAAATTATGCAAAATGAGTTTGAAATGAGCATGATAGATGAACTAAACTTTTTTCCTCGGACTCCAAGTAAAACAAACAAAAAGTGGCATATTTGTACATCAAGAGAAAGATGCAAGGGAATTTGGTCAAGAAGTTTGGAATGAAGAATCCCAAGAGTAGAAACACTCATGGCTAATTCTACAATACTTGACAAAGATGAAAACGGAAAGAAAGTAGATCCTCAACTTTATAAAATCATGATAAAATCTCTATCATATCTCACTGCATTTAGAACAAAGATCTTGTTTAGTATTTTTATGTGTAGCGCATCATTGAATATATTTCAACTTTTATGAAATTTTGCTTGTGCCACCCTAAGTACTCGAATTTTCTTTTATTAGGATGTTCTGATGCTGACATTGTTGATTGTAAGATTTATAGGAAAAACACATGGGGGTACTTGTCAAATAATGAGATGGTTGCTTGTGTCTTAATTTTTGAAGAAGCAAAACTCGGTTGCCCTGTCTAAGGCAAAAGCTCACTAGAGAAAGTTGTGCACAGTTTCTGTGCATGAGACAACTATAGAACGATTTTAGAGCAAAAAGCACAAATATTTACATCATGTGTGACAATACTAGTGAGATTAATTTGACAAGAATTCTTGTACTACATTCTAAAGCCAAGCAAATAGACATATGACATTAATGTATACGCGTCATGCTACATTTTATTGATTCAAAACATTAATTAGTTGATATAGTCACTAAGCCTCTTGATAAAGTATGTTTCGAATTATCCGAATTGAGCTAGGCAATTGCAATCCATTTGATTATAATTATTGTATGGAAGCACGTGAATCTACAGAAGTAGGTGGCGCTCGATTTTACGCAAATAAGACAAAAAGTACGAGTAAGCATGTGAAAGTTAATTTTTGCGAATTTTTTACTCTTATGGATCACATCACGTCTGATTAAGACTTTTTGCATATTACATTTTCTTTCAATGCCTTGAAAGTTTTTTCTTTTCAAAATTTCAAAGTTTAATTTTTTTTTTGGAGAAAAAGTCGCAAAAAATCTCAAATTATGCTTATTGTAACATATTTACCTGGACTTTTATTTCGTGAGATCAAAAATCCCAAACTATGTCCACTGAGACATATTTATTCTAGATTTTTTCTTGGAACATAAAACACCCCAAAATTGTACCATGTGACACATTTACTCTCCGTTAAATTTCCATTAGATAATTTTTCAGCCAAAACAACGTCGTTTTTATTTCACTTAAGCAAGATATGTCCGCACGGTTTGCTTTCTCGCATACATGTAGGCAGATTTATATTGGTTCATAATGACAGAATTTTGACGAAGGGTAAATGGGCAAAAGTACACTATAAGTGCCATAACTTGTGTACGGCGATCACTTTGGTGCCATAACTTTTTTTCAGATCACTTTGGTGTCAAGTCGGAGGAAAATAGATCACTTTTGTGACTCCGGCCAAAATTCCGGCCAAAAAGCTGACCTGGCATTTTTATTTAAAAAAAGAGTGTGACGTGGATATTGGGGTCAACATTTGATGTCCACGTGGACGAGCAAAACGACGTCGCTCAGTCCACTTGGACAAGAAGGACGACGTCGTTCCATTTAGGACAGCAAACGACGTCGCTCAGTTCAAAGGTCTTAGCATCGCGTCGCTCGTCACACCTGCTCTGTCTCCCTCGTCCAGTCACCGTCGCCTGTCGCTCGTCGCTCGTGGCACCCTCATTTCGTCGCCATCGTCGTCACCGTCGCCATCGCCGTCTCTTGCCTTCCCCTCGCGGTCGGTCGGCATCGCTCCCTCATCCCGTGGACTGATCATCACTCGTCCCGTCGGCGTCGGTCCCGTCTCCGTGGCAAATTATGAAGGTCGGTCTTCAAATAAGGGCTGTTAATTTTTATTTTGCTGAATTGATCGACACATTGTGCTTCATTATCCTATGTTTCACTCAATTAATTGGTAGATTAGGGCTGCCTTCGGGAAATTAGGGTTTGAAGTAGGAAATTAGGGCTCGAACTTGGGAAATTGGGGCTCAAACTTGAAATTAGGTCTTGAACTTCTGAAATTAAAGCTTGAACTTCATAAATTATGGCTAGTTGTTCGGATATTAGGGCTTGAAGTGGATTCGATTGTGTTGGTGCCGGACTAAGTATATGCGATAGATTGTGGTCCATGTGGGGACCTCTGTCATTGTCACCCATGTGGTCTGATGGTGGCTTTTTCAATCTTGTCGATCATGTTGGGGACCTTCATGTGAAGTTGTGCTCTTTTTCCTATGTGGTGTGGTCCCGAAAGCTAAAATATTGAATTTTTTGGCTTTTTTCCTTCAATGGAGGGTCGATATGGGGGATAAAGACGCAATTATCGGCATCATTGTTCACTATGGAGGAGAATTTGTCATCGGCACTAACGAGTGGGAATACTTTGGGGGACTTGAAGGTACTGTTTATTTCGATAGAAACAAGCCAGCATATATTAATCTCATGAGGGATATAGTTCAACAATTAAGATGTAAAATAGGAAGTTTGCATTATTGTGTAACTGGAAGCAGCTTGAAGGACGATATTAGAAACTTTGATGATGATAATGGTGTTAAGGATATCATCTACCATTATCTTCATGGAAAAGAAGCTGTTGTGTACGTTGAGTCCTATAGTGATGGTGAATCTGATGAAGGGGCTGAGGGAGGAGACGTAGGTGATGGTGCTGCTTTACCTAGTACTCAGATTGGTGCTAGTTCTATTATAGATGAAGCTGGACATGAGAGGGATGAGAGGGAGGCAAGCCATGTAGCAAGTGAAGAGTTCACTGGATTTGAGTTCACTGGATTGTCGTGGGAAGTTGCTGCATCTAGTGAATCAGATGATGAGGGTGTGACAAATGTAAATTTACCAAGTGAAGATGACGATGAGGAACTTGCACAGTCAAGGCAAAAGCAAAGGGAATTTGGAAAAAAATCAATAGCTGCACTTGGAAGATTGCATGAAGCTGAACCAGGACATAGCATTGATGGAGCTCCAGCTAAAGGTAATGACACTGATTAAGAAGAAAGTGGCTCTGATGAACAGAATGATAATTCTGAAAATCAGCATGAATATGATGATCCCGTTGTGCGCCGAAGGAAACGTAAGTATCCGTTATATGATCCTGGCTCTTCTTCTTCTGTGTTGACTGTAGGTCTGAAATTTCCTGATGCCAAACAATTCAAAGAAGGGATTATCAAGTATTCAATAGCTGAACAGAGTACTCTTCAGTTCACTCGAAATACGCAGGACTATATTAGAGCAAAGTGTTCTCAACCTAGTTGTTCGTGGAAGATATATGGTGTACGTTCAAAGAGGGACGGGTCATTCCAAATTAGGTCATTACAGGAGGAACATACTTGTTCCATCATGTTTGACAATAAAAGGGTAACGAGTGCTTGGTTGTCGAAGCACTTCTTCGATACCATCAAAGCGATGCCTGATATGAAGAGTGCTCAGCTGAAGCAGTTGGTGAGGGAGCAGGTAGGGATTAACGTGTCACTCAATCAGTGTAAAAGAGCCAAGTATAAGGTGATGAAAAAAATTCTAGATAGGTATAAGGAAGAATATGGTTAAATTTGGGAATATGCTGGAGAATGTAGGCTGCAAAACCTGGGTAGTCGAGTTTATGTTGAGGTTGTGGAGCGGCCACTGCCTAACCATGGGACTAACTTTGACCGAATTTATATTTGCTTTGATGCATGCAAGCGGGGATTTGTTGCTGGTTGTAGATGAGTCATAGGGTTAGATGGATGTTTCTTGAAGGGTGTGTGCAAGGGAGAATTGTTGGCTGCCATTGGGAAGGATGGCAATAATCAGATGTTTCCAATTGCTTGGGCTGTTGTGAAGGTAGAGAGCAAGGACACTTGGTCGTGGTTCCTGAAAAATTTGATGGCGGACCTTCAAATCACTAATGGAGGAGGTTGGGCATTCATGAGCGACCAACAAAAGGTAATGCTGGTACAACTGCACAAACAATATTTATGACATTTTATCTTGCACATGCATTTATTAATGCCTTGATGTATGAATTCTTGTAGGGACTTCTTCCTGCTCTAGCTGAGTTGATGCCATTTGCTGAACATAGGATGTGTGCAAGGCACCTATATGCAAACTGGGCAAAGATCTACAAAGGGGAGAAACTACAGAAGCAATTTTGGATGATAGCTAAGAGCACCAACATGGCTGATTTTAGAATTCACAAACAGCAACTGCTTGACTTGACGAAGGACGGTTATGAAGCACTTTTTCAAACTGAACCCAGGCATTGGTGCAAGGCCTTCTTCAGTGAAGAATTCAAGAGCGATATCATTGATAACAATCTCAGTGAAGCCTTCAATGGCAGAATTTTAGAGGCGAGGTGCAAACCAATCATCAGCATGCTTGAGGATATTCGAGTGATAGTCATGACAAGGCTGCAAAAACAGAGAGATGAGGCTGCGAAGTGGACTGGACAGTGTAGTTCTAGGATTGCTAAAAGATTGGATGACAACTTGGCGAGTAGTAGGTTCTGTCATCCTATCTGGAATGGAGATGATGGCTATGAGGTCATGGAAAAGATAGACAAGTATGTTGTCCAATTGGACAAACTAAAGTGCTCATGTTGAGCTTGGCAACTTTCTAGAATTCCCTACGCACATGCCATTTGTGCCATCCAAGCGAAGTACCAAAATCCCAAGGATTACCTGCATGGTTGCTAACACAAAAGCACATATCTTGCTGCGTACCAGCACATGATGCAGCCTATTAGAAGTTCAAAATTCTGGGAGCCGACAAATCATGAAGCCCCTCATCCTTTGCCACTTAAGAAACAAATGGGAAGGCCTAAAAGGAGATGAAGAAAGCAGGAGGGAGAGCCCAGAAGTAAGAAGATGAGCAGGTCAGGTGTAGAGATAAAATGCTCATATTGTCGTGAGGTAGGTCACAATAAAAGTGGTTGTCATTTGAAGAAGCAACATCAGTTGCTTCAACAGCCAAGTGGAGGGACTCAAATTGGATCAAGTGCAGCGCTAGCACAAGAACCAGCTGAAGGGGCTGCTGAAAGGCCTGCTGGAGGGCCAGCTGATAGGCATGCTGATTGTCTAGCTGAAGGGCCTGCTGAAGGCCAAGTTCAAGAACCAGCTGAAGAGCCAACCGGAGGCCCAGGTTCAAGGGCAACCTCCTCCTCGACTGTTGCACAGGCTAGGAGAAAATATCCAGTAAGCTATATGTATTTGTATTAATCTTTAGTAAGCAGACTTTGGCTTTAGTTGACATTATTTTGTTCTTATCAGTTGAGAAGAAAATCAACTGAACAAGCAGCTCAGGTTCCTCAAAGTGAGGCACCATATCAAACAAGAGGGGTCCTCGGCAGAAGATTAAGGCAATATGGTTATGGAATTTATACGGACTTCAATACTGGAATGACTATTTTGCATGTAAGTTTTGTACATCTCATGCATTTCATTTTTGAGTAAGTTTTGTACATCTCATGCATTTCATTTTTGAGTTTTTCACTTTTATGACAATATTGCTTCTTCTCATCCATGATTATGTTGTAGCCTGGGAGGAGTTCAGAGGTTCTCATATCTCAAGTTGGCCTAAGCCAAGAGTCAAGAGCTGCGCCAAAAAGAATCCAACCAACGTCGCAAGCAGCTGGTCCAAAGAGAAGAAGGGTGGCTGCAGAGAAGAGTGTTCGTAAACTGCCACCAACGAAAAACTCAACACTAGTTCCTGATCAACCAGCACATGCTGACAGCTCCAAAACAGCCACCAACACCAGTAAGAAGAAGATAGTTGCTACGCCTAAGAAGAAATCTCGAGCAAGAGGGCCAGTAGAACAACCTGCTGGTCCAGCAGTTGAAAAAGATGCAGCTGGAGCAGTTCAAGAAGAAGCAACTCTAGCTGTTGAAGAAGATGCAGCTCAAGCAATTCAAGAAGAAGCAGCTCCAGCTATTGAAGAACCTGCATCTTCAGAAGAACAACATGCAGTTCCTCCGGTTCGAAAAAGTCAAAGAATTATGAATCAATTCAAGAAGCCGTCGAAAGGAAAAGGAAATGGTGGACTTATCACTATTGACTAATGGGATGGTGTTGAGGCGATTGTTAGTTTTTGTGAAATTAGGGAGGTTTACCGTATTGGCTAATAGGAGGTTGATTTTTTGTGGTCTTGGAATGTTATTGACTAATGGGATATTGTGTGTAATGACTAAATTCGATGTTTACCGTGGTTAAGGTGGTTGTGATTTCCATAATATCTTTGCACACGTGTTTGTTCTATTTTAGTATAGTACTGGTGTAGTGGGGTGCTTGCAAGTTGCATCAGTAAGTTAATATTCAAAGAAACTTACTGATGTAGTTGGTGGGGAGGGTGGGAATTGGTGCTGCTAGTGATGGTTTTTTGTGCTATTTTCAAGTGCAATATGGTGCTTGCACCACCTGCTGATTTTGTGCTGTTTGGGAGTGCAGTATGGTGTTTGCACTAGCTGCTGATTTTGTACTATTTGGGAGTATAGTATGGTTACTATTTGGGAGTATAGTATGGTAGCTGCTGATTTTGTCATATTTGGGAGTGCAGTATAGTGCTTGCACCAGCATGCCAGCACGTGCTAGTGCAAGCATTTTGAATCGGTTTTTGAATATGGTTTGGGGGTTGTTTGGTGCTGGTGATTGGATATGGTTTGGGTGCTGTTTGAACCAGTTTATGAGTATGGTTTGGGGCGGTTTGGTGCTGGTGAGCAGTGCCGGTACAGTTACTGCTTTGATTCTGGAATGATCTGGTTTAAAGATTGGTTTGTTGGAATCAAAGTCTCCATTTTTCAAAGAAACACACGGCATGACACTTAAGTGATCAACTTTCAGCCACAATTGGCACTTAAGTGATCACTTTTGAACCACGACTAGAACTTAAGTGATCACTTTTGAACCACGACTGGCACTTAAGTGATCACTTTTGAACCACGACTAGAACTTAAGTGATCACTTTTGAACCACGACTAGCACTTAAGTGATCACGATTACAAACATTTTGCACTAAAATGTCAACTGCTGAACTTGTGACGACTTCATAATTTGCTGCTACGCAGAGTTGCAGCACTTGCAACACCTCATTTTTTAGTAGTGAGCCTTACTCCATAATATGCAACCATCTAACCAGATGAAAAAAATACAACAAATTAGCAAGTGAATATGCAGCAAATGAGTAAGTGCAGCAAATGAGCAAAAATATGCTGCAAATGAGGAAGTGCAGCAAATGACAGCAAATGAGCAAAAATATGCTGCCAATGAGGAAGTGCAGCAATGATAGCAAATGAGCAAAAATATGCAGTAAAATATGCCGCAAATGAGGAAGAGCAGCAAAAGACAGCAAATGAGCAAAAATATGCAACAAAATATGCTGCCAATGAGGCAAAACTGCATCAAAATATGCAACAACAAAATACTAAGCAACTCAACATTGAGAACCAATAAATTCCAACCTTCCATTTGTCATAGATTGCGACAAACCTCTTGTTACATACATAAATTGCAGCAAACTAATAACACAACCGTAGCTACAAATTGCCAAATACACATACATAGTACAAGCCTATCTTAAATTATGGTAGACTAAGAAACTTTTGCTCATAACTGACATTACATTTGACCATAAAATAGGCTATAAAAAATATCAATAACACAATCAACAATCGATAACACTTTCTTTCGATTTTCATCCTTCGAACTTCCTTCTTCAAATGGTTGGCCAGAGATGCTAAAGCCTTCATTTCAGCTTGCAATGAGTTGACATCATCCAACTCGTCCAACTCGTCCATTAATGCAGGTGGAGGTTGATGTCGAGCTTCAAGTAGCTTCACTATCATCTCTGTTGCTCGATCTGAAAATTTCGCATCAACCCACTTGAAGAATTTGCACTTCGAGCCTTCTCTATACCTGGCGCATCCATGGAATCTTCTCCTAGGGTTCAATCGAGTCCAAGATGTTCTTCTTGGACTCGGTAATCCACAATAGCAGAAGAACCGACCTTCTTCTTCACTTCGTTCAAACGAATTTGAACCGCTAGTGAAGCTCCTGCCATCCATTTGAAACCTTTGGCTGTCAATTTCGGGAAAAACAAGGAAATAATATGGCCGGTTAGGGTTTGCAATTGGGGAATATGTCCAATTAGCCGATTTAGGGTTCCTATATTGAGGGGAGAAAGGTTGAACGACGTCGTTTTCGCTATAAGGGCTGACGGGACTTTCCGGCCTGCTCCGGCCAGCCATCTCAGCATCGAATATTAATAAAAAAGAGCCACATCAAATTTCCGGCGTGCCATGTCAGCATTGGCACTCAAGTGATCGTTTTTCAAAAAAGTTGGCACCAAAGTGATCCGAAAAAAAGTTATGGCACCAAAGTGATCGCCGTACACAAGTTATGGCACTTATAGTGTACTTTTGCCAGGGTAAATGTATCACACAGGTATAAATTTGAGATTTTTTGTGTTACATAAAAAAGTTTATGATAAATATGTCACGGTGACTTTTTCCCTTTCCTTTTTAGTAAATTGGGAAGGGTTTTGAGTTTTAGAAACTTTAGAAATTTCCTTTCTTCCCTTACAAAACCACAAAACCTCCATATGGACATCTCCTATTTTCACGCCTAAGCCCACAATCCTTTAGCCCCCGATCAGTGGCCACTCAATTCTTTCCTTAAAACCTCAAAATCCAAACTTTCCTTCGTCGTGGCTCCAAAGATAGGAGCTTTTCGAAGTTTACCAAGGAACACGAAAATCAAGTAGAACTGCGTCCATACCCAAACCAAACATCATTCTAAAGAACCCAGCAATATTCATCTATCTCGCTACGAAAAACCATAACTCCGAGACAAAAATAGGATGAACTTCTCTTGTGAGTTGAAGCAAGAAGAATTCCCCGCCACACCGAGCAAAGCTGTGGGTTCTCCATCAACTGAATCTACTGAACTTTAGAACTCAAAAGCTTTTAGAATTGAGGGGAAAATTCCAAATAAAAGCCTGAAGAGGGTTCATTTTCTCAAAAAAGTATTCAAAATGAATCTTGTTTCAAATAAAGGCTTGAGATCACCAACCGGCCAAATGCACACCGACCAGCAAGCACTTGAGTTTTCCGACGACAAGGTTAGGGGCATTTTCGTCCATAGATATTTCTTTTTTGGGATAATGACACAAATACTTCCTCGCCCAATGTGCAATTTAATCCATGAACTTTTAATTTGTTTAATGTAGTCCTTGAACTTTAATCTATTGTTCAATATAGCCCATGAACTTTTAATTTATTCAATGTGGTCCCCGTACTTTTGGTAAATGCTCAATATAGTCCTTGAACTATATGAAAATATTCAATGTAGTCCCCAAACTTGAATTAATGGAAGGAATATATTGAAAATTTTCATATAATTCAGAGACTAAATTGAATACATGCCCAAATTTCGGGGATGACATTGAACAAATTAAAAGTTCAGGGACCACATTGTACATTGAGTTAAAGTTCAAGGATTGCATTGAATAAATTAAAAGTTCATGAACCACATTACATATTGAGTTAAAGTTCATGGATTGTTTGTGTCATTTTCTCATATTTCTTCTTTGTCCATGATCGTCCTCTTCGATGCACCAATAGCCCTCACCATCAATCGAGAATAAAGATGAACAGGATGAATAAACACCGAGAGACAGAGAACAATCAAAAAGCGAATGTTTCCGATCAATGGTATGGTGGGGAGCTCGAACTTAGGTAGGGGAGTTGTCTCTAAAAGAAATGTCCCTGTACGTGGTGGTGGGTCGAGGAAGAACAAGACCCCACCAAAAACAAAACAAAAAGGAATAACAAGAGACCATCATCTTCATCCGCATCTTCATGTGCAACTTCATAGGCATTTAGGTTGCGCATGGCAACCATTATGTACCCGGGAATAGATTCTACTCATAAATAATTCTTTTTTATTCCGTGTCCGGAAATAATTTCTAAGCATTTGAAGATATTTGGTAACTACCCAAAATTTATATTCTTAGAATAGAAAAAGAACAGAAATGCATTTGATAACTACACCAAATTTCATTTTATTAATAATATTTTGAATTTTTTAATATTTTTTTCTTTTTTTCCTTTTTTTTCTTTTTTTTTCCTTCCTTGGCCACGACCAGTTGTCGGTGCTGGCGATCGACCATAGGCCAGGGCCAGCGAGGGCGTCGCGACCCTTGCTGCCGACCTCGCCTGTCGCGACGGCGAGGTCGGTCTCGCCAGATCTGGGCGAGGTCGAGCCTCGCCCAGCCAAGGCGAGTCCTCGCCGTCGCGGCAGTGAGCCGCCCTAGCTCAGGCGGCGAGGGCCGCGACGCCCTCGCCGGCCTTGGCTTGTGGCCCGTCGCCGGCGGCCGGCGGGTGGCAAGCGGTAGGCCGAAAAACAACAACAAACCAAAAAAAAGAAGAAAATCAAGAAGAATCAGAAATGGAAAAATTGTTTCAGAATCAAGAAGCTACTTTTTTTTGCTTCTTGATTTTGTTTGAAAACTGATTCTAGGAACAATTTTTTGCAAAATTGTGCCCGGGCACAAAAAATTTAACAAACGGATTTCTGCTCCCAAACTGATTCTGGGAACAAAAGAACAGAAATTTTTACTATTTGACACGTTGCCAAATGGCCCCTTAAACCCAAAAAAAAAATCATTTCATCCTCATTTTTAAAGAACAAGATTATTTCTAATCTGACCCCATCACCTCAGCTATCCTTCACTCTGACCCTCAAAACTCTAATAATAAGCCCCATGAAAGATCTACCGAAGGAACAAGCTCCATGAAGCTTCTGAAGAGTGGTGGGACTTGTCCAAGTGGTTTGAGCCTGAGTAGTTCAATGGCACTTGCCGGCAAGGTCGGAACGGTGGTGGTGCACACCCCGAGCATCTTTGAATTTCTATTTTTTCTTTTGTAGTTTCGCTTTTTTCTTTTTAATCTTTATTCCGATTTTATTTGGAACAAAATGCCCCTCAACTCTGGCAGCCGGAAAAGTCGAGTGCTTGCTACTTTCGGCCCTCTTTTGAGAAAGTGAGTCCACTTTAGGCTTTTATACGGAATTTTCCCAAGATGTTGAAACCCCCCCTCTGCGGAACTCGGAAGTGAAACACCTGTTTCTGTAGAACCAGCAGCCGAAGTCCTTGCTTCTATTGAAACTACCGTTGAAACTCTTGTTTCTTGTAGAAGTTAATGTTGCTGAAGAATCTTAGGCAGTAAGGGTTGCAGAAACCATAGAAGGGCTCGAGAAAATCATCAAAGAAAAGGCCACGGAGCACATGGTAGAAGAAAGTGAATGACAAGGAGCAAGAATCTGAACCCCAAGAAGTGGTAGGGACTGTAGAAGGAGAAATGGTTGAAGTAGCAGATGGAAAGGCGGATAGTGAAAAAGAAAAGAAAAAGGGCGAAGGTAAGAAGGATGATGATAATGAAAGAATTTCCTTAAATTTTGAACCTGCCGTATGTCTTCCTAATGCTAAGTAATGACATAACTTATGCGGATTTTCAGATCTTACAATGTCATGGCATTTTCATCTCTTAGCTATCTGAAAAAGAAGATAATTGTTTAGTTACTGAGGATGTTTTCCCAAAGGTTAACACTCTATTTTACTCAACTTATCCTTCAAAAGTCATGATGATAAGTTAGTCTTCGTTATTAGTCATCAAAACCGTTCTCTGTTTCTATAGAAGAACTCGATGCTATGCTTAGTCTGCTTTTCTTTCAAACAATTCCTGCTAAATCTTCCTTGGCTTACAAGTTCATCATTTAGGATGAATTCTTTTGAACGAGGTCTCATTCCTAGTTTCCTTTAAGAAGGAAGTCTAAAGCCTTATAGTGTGTCAAACTGCTCTAGAAATGATATTTCCAAGTATGAAGCAAGACTTTTGACCCAAAAAAAAAAAAGGAACGAAACAAGGCTCATTTCGCACCTATCCTAACCAGTTTTGAATTCAGTCTTTCACATTCCATTTTCATTCACATGTACCGGACAATGGTTAGAAATCAGGAAAGCTTCCCTACGGTGGTCTGAGCATGAAAATTCTCAGAAAACAGTGAGCGGTAATTCCAGAGGAGCTACAGACGGAAAAAGTGCCCATTGCCTCTGTAGGCAAGAAACATCGAGGAAGATGCACCTCAAGCCCACAACTGTTGGGTGGGTTGATCCTAAGGGGGAGACTGTGAGAGTGGAAGGAGAAGATGAGAGGGTGAATGCTGCTTGAAGAGAAGATGAATGGAACCGAGGGCAATTTGAGTAAGAAGAGAAAGTAGAAGCAAGCAAAGAATGCTGCAGAAGCACCTATGGTGCTGCGAAAGGGTAAGAGAAAGGGAGAAACAGTGGAGGTTGCTCCATCTCCAGCGAAAAAGAGGCCAAAGAGTCAGGGTGAGTCAAGTCAGAATGTTGAAAACTCTGGGAGGCTTGAGTTATTAATGTAACGGTGTTAGATGGTCTAAAGAGTTGCAGGAGAATGCAATAGCTTTTGAGAGACAGCTAAAGCTGTTCAGAAGGTAGACTTTCTACAGAAGATGGCGTGTGACTAACAGATTCAGTCTCTTTCGTGCTTTGATGTGACCAAGTTTACCTTCAGCAAACCCATCTCCAAACCTCCCTAAACCTTGCTTGAAAAAGGAAGAAAACATGATACTTTTGAAATGAGAAAGCTTATGTGTTTGTCTTTGACTCTATCAGTTTCTGTTTCCTTTGTCTTTAGTCGTAGAACAATCGGGATCAACAAACTGTTGTGAATTGGGTGTTTTTACTCATTTCAATGTAGCTGTATGTTCTATCCTGACTCCTCTTGGTTATTCAACAAACTACATGTTTGTTGCCTATTAGCATATACCTTGTGAATTACATCGTTTACATCATTACACTCTCATCTGTTGCATCCACGGAAGTAGTCAAATCTGCAGATGTAGGCATTGAGTCTGCAGAAGCACCAAGGAACAAGTGCAGGACCACGTCGAAACTGCAAAAATGGGGTAATCCGTGTCGAATCTCGTGCTCGCCGACAACATCCAGAAAACGGATGTGCTTAAAACTTTATAGGTTCTTTATGCTCTAACTTGTTTAGTTTACGTAATTATGCGTCGCTTCTCATAATTGAGCTTCATGTAAATTAAATAACATTGTAGAAGAAAGAGCTGTTACAAATTTATGTATCTTTTGCAAAATTCTTCTTCGAGTGGATAATATCTCTTGCTACATTCATTGAAAATCTTACACTTTTGGAGATTATAACATCTACATATTGTGCCTTTTGATCTGAACCAATGTTCTTTTGGCATAATAGTAAACCCATTTACTTTACACTCGCTCAAATTTCAAAATGTTCATGCCTGTGAACAGATCTGCACAATGGAAGGTTTTATAAATAAGGGAAATCATTGAGAAAATCACTTATGATGTTTTTAAGATGACAAAATATTGAAAAGCTACTAATGTGTGTATTTGAGTGTGCGGGACAAACAACTTCTATATATACAAACCAGATACAGACAGTGTTAACAACATGACATTTAAAAGCACGGAATAACTTTGGCTCTGCAAAAGGAGAATAAGCAATTGGTCGGGAATCTTATCAAAGTCTAGAACTAGAAGGACCTTTGTAGATAGAGAACAAGCCGTAGAACGAGAATCCTTCATTCTTGGATGGACTAATAAAATGGGGGACAGTCGACAGATTATAACGAAGTCAATTTGTTTGGAAGAACCATCTTGCAGAAGGTGAATGTACCGTACGCCGAGATACTATGAAAAGCATGGAAGGATCATGTTTTACAAAAAGCAGTATATACTATAGATAAAGTGAATGGTTCTACATAAGGGCGTCTACGATCCTTGTGGGAAGACTCAGTTCTTTATCGATTTGAATTGGACTTAAGCTGGTATTTTACAACTCTCTTCAAGTGCTGGAATATGCCAAAAACAATCTAGATTAAATCAGACCCGCTTTGCTGATATCAGGCAGACTGCAAAAGCAAAATGTTCAACTTTGGGAAATTGTCCTTAATACTTTGCACTACGACGTGCCGCCTATCAAAGAGGGGTGCGCCGACGGATACTAGACTCTGTTGGATATATTATTAATATAATCCAAATAATATGTTCACATACAAACCCAATAGGTTTAAATAATGGTCATTTTGGACCCATATGGCTGGAGCCCAATAGCTTACATATAAACTCTAGGATTTACCTACGCTGGAGGTAACACTGTTGAGCGTTCCAAACTTGACGTCTCTTGGTGTAATACTTCAAGCAAAACACTATCTACTCTCTCAAACCCATAACCTTCAATAATCTTGAAGTATTATATTCGTGTGTTGGATTTGAGTAAGAAAGGTGTCTACTTGAAGATCTCGTCGAGACGAACTCGCGGGTATTATATATTTTCGATTTCGACGGTGGGATCGGCCGAAATCTTTGATTCAAGAACCCAGAAATTATAGCCAATTTGAGAGGGGTGAAACCATTTGGGTCTTGTTCTACTCGTCGATACGAGCGTTTTGAGTGGTCACTCGCATTGAACGGAGGCCGGACGGCTGAGATACGACAACCGGAAGTCCGGCGATTTTTCGACTTCCAGCGAATTTCCGGCGACTTCTCGGCTTCCAGCAACAAGAGCAGTCCATCTTAAGGTTTTTTGGCACTCCGGATTTGTTTTTGGGGTCTGTTTTGGCAAACTCCACCTCTACAAAGCGGTTTGACCAAGGTTAGGAGCTTTATTCGACTTTGTGAGCTCCGAGAACTTCAAGGTGCACTCTTTCTACGTCTTTGCTTTGATTAAAATGGCAAAACATAGTTCCTATGATATTATCAAGCTGCAACCATTTGATGTCATTGAATTTCATGGTTAGAAATTGCATGTTCAATTCGGCATGAAAGAATGTGAAATATTCTACACTGTACTGAGTGATTTTGTATCTACCACTGAAGATGTTGATGAATATCAATGGAACAAAGATGAAGATTTTTGTAGAGATTACTTGTTGACCTCTTTAAATCCTCGTCTAGCTATGACTTATAGTGAGTTTAAGATAGCAAAAGAGATATGGGATCACTTGAATGCTCAGTTCCAAAAACAAGAGGGGCTCTCTAAAACTCTTCTAGCGGAGAAGTTCTTTGACTTTAAATTCAATATGAAATCGACTATCACCTCTCAATTAATTGAACTTGAGAACATGAGGAACAAGTTGAAAGAGGATAACTCTGATATGTCCGATAATCTCTTTGTTGGTCTTGTGTTGAGTAAGCTACCTGCTGAATGGAGTTCTTTCAAGACTGAAATGCACAGACAGAAAGAACATATGAGACTGGATGAATTAAAGAGGTATATTCACATTGAAGATCAAAACATATCTAGGAAGAGTTTGGAACAAGAAGGACAACAAAAGTCAGTTGCCAACTTAGTTTCACATTCCAATAAACCTCATAAAAGGTTCAAGTCATCAAAAGGTGAATCCTCTTCACAGTTAGAGGCCAAAAAGACTATCTTCAAAAGGAAGAAGAAGGGCAAGTGCCATAACTATGGAAAGTGGGGTTATTGGGCAGCAGAGTGTAAGCTACAAAAGAAGCCAAAGAATGACACACCACAAACTGCGACTAATATGTTAATTAGTAAATCTGAGCCTCAAGCCTTCATTGGAATGATGAAGAATGGAAAGGCCAGCGTCTCCTCTGAGTGGTGGTTAGATAGTGGCGCTACTTGTCATGCTACAAATGACAAGAACTCACTCACTGAGGTCATAGAAGTGAAAGACACCGTAGAAAATTGTAATGGTGGTGAGGCAGAGGTGACTCATGCTGGAACTGCAAATTTGGTGCTTTCTTCAGGTAAATTACTAACTCTGAAACATGTTAAAGTAGTACCTTTACTTAAAAAGAATTTGATATCTATGAGTTTACTTGATAAAGCTGGTATGTCCTTTTCAACTATGAATGGTAGAGTAACTTTATCTGTTAACTCGTGTTATTTCGGTTGTGCATTCATGGTTAATGGTATGTATAGGTTGAGTTTAGATACTGATAGCATCAACCATATGAATTCTACTTTGATTGATCCAAAGTTATTACACAATAGACTTGGACATGTGAATTACAGGAAAATGCAACATCTAGCTAAAACTCACAACATTCCATTGGATACTTCTATTCGATTTGACAAATGTAAAGTGTGTGCACAGGCTAAGATCACTAGAAAACCTTTTAAGTCGGTTTCTAAAAGCACACAACTTCTTGAGCTAATATATTCTGACCTTTGTGACTTCAGAAATTACGTTACTAGAGGTGGTCAGAAGTATCTACTAACATTCATAGACGATTTTTCTCGATATTGTCATGTTTATTTGTTGAAATCGAAAGATGAGGTTTTTGAAAAGTTTAAGATTTTCAAGTCTAGAGTAGAAAATCAACTCTTGAAAATTAAGAGGTTTAGAAGTGATAGAGGAGGAGAATATACAATGACAGGGTTTAAGGACTTTTGTGCTACAAAGGGCATAATACTTGAAACCACTGCTCCTTAATCACCCCAATCAAATGGTGTTACCGAGCGTAAGAATAGAACGTTAACTGAAATGTTAAATTCCATGTTACTTACAGCTAGCATGCCTTCCTCCTATTGTGGAGAAGCAGTTCTAACTGCTAATCACATCCTAAACAGCTTGCCGCACTCTAAGTTGTCTATGACACCTTATGAGATATGGCATAAGTGTCCTTGTAGATATGATACTCTTAAGACTTGGGGCTGTGTTGCTTATGTAAGAATACAAGATCCTAAAAGACCTAAAGTGGGACCTAGAACCATTACTTGTGTATATCTAGGTTGTGCGGAAGATAGTGCTGCAAATAAATTTTTAGATCTATCTACTAATACAGTGATAGAAACTAAAGATGCAGAATTTTTGGAGAACAAGTTTCTCAGAGATCATGGCTTGAATGTTTCTGGATCTACAGATATGATTTCAGAGTCTCCTGTAGAATTTGAAGCAAGCTCTTCTGACACTAATTCCCCACAGCTGACTGTTGAACGAGTTCCAGTTAGAGTATCTACAAGAGATAGAGTTCCCAAAAGTTTTTGTGAGGACTTTGTTACTTACCATCTAGAGGATGATCCATTCTCCTATCATGAAGCAATGAGATTTAGAGAATCCCTACTGTGGGCAGAAGCCATAGATGATGAAATGAGCTCTCTGCCGTAGAACCACACTTGGCAGCTAGTCCATTTACCAAAAGGGGCTAAGGCTATAGGCTGTAAGTGGGTATTGAAGAAGAAACTGAATAGTGATAGATCAATAGCCAGATACAAAGCACGTTTAGTAGCTAAAGGCTATAAACAGCTGAGTGGAATAGACTATTTTGATGTCTATTCACCTGTGTGTCATCTATCAACTATAAGAATTCTTCTTGCTTTGGCATCTATTGAATACTTTGTAGTGCATTAAATGGATGTAAAGACAGCTTTCCTAAATGGAGAGTTAAATGAGGAAATCTACATGGAACAACCGGAAGGGTATGTCATGAAAGGTCTTGAGGACAAAGTTTGTAAATTGAACAAATCTTTGTATGGTCTTAAACAAGCACCTAAGATGTGTCATCTTAAATTTGACAAAGTGGTAAAGAGTTATGGCTTTCAGTCTAGTTATTCAGATAAATGTCTTTACCATCATTCTATGTCAAATAAGATAGTCATCATTTGCGTGTATGTTGATGACATGTTAATTCTTGGTTCCGATCATTCTGTAGTAAGTGACGTGAAAGCTACTTTAGCTAAAGAATTTGACATGAAAGATCTTGGTATTGCTAATACCATTCTTGGTATGAACGTAAGCTTTGAAAGAAAAGTCATCTCCCTTAGCCAGACTCATTATATGGAGCAACTACTTTCTACCTGGGGATACAGTGAGTGTAAACCGAATGCGACACCATGTGATTATAATAAAAGACTGAATCCTAATGAAGGGACCAGTGTCGATCAATTAAAGTACTCAAAACTGATTGGTAGTCTCATGTATGCTATGAGTTGCATTAGACCTGACATAGCCTTTACAGTTGGCATGCTGAGTCGTTTCACTAGTAATCCTAGTAAAGAGCATTGGGATGCCCTCAGTAGGCTAATGAGATACCTTAAAGGTAATAAAGATTATGCTCTATGTTATTTTGGTTATCCTCCAACTGTGGATGGATATTCTGATGCCTCATGGTGCTTAGAAATTGGAAATAGTAAGTCCACTAGTGGATATGTATTCACTTTAGGTGGAGCTGCTATTACTTGGAAATCCAAAAGACAGACTTGTATTGCATTGTCGTCTATGGAATTAGAACTTTTTTCTTTAGCTTCAGCCAGCGAAGAGGCAGAGTGGATAAAGAATTTGATTATGGATATTCCTTTGACTCGACTAAAGATTAATTCTTTAAACTTGTTCTGTGATAATCAAGCCGCTATCCAAGTCGTCAAGAATGCTCTCTTTAATTCCAAGAAAAGGCATGTGAGACTGAGACATGCGTTGTTGAATTATCTGCGCGAACAAGGAGTTATCACCTTGATCGATGTGCGATCGGCAGATAACATGGCCAATGCTCTCACGAAGGGTATGCCTACAGATCGATTATTCAAAACAGTGAGGGAAATGGGGTTAAAGACTATGTAGATACGTCTTAATTACCATTTACTTACCTTCTAATTGTATGTTTTGCATTATCGAATCTTCCTTTGTTGGCCACAATGATCAGCACAGTTTATGTGTTTCATCGATGTTCATGGTTGCTGATTAATTTGAAAAGAGTGAGTTGTCTTATTCCAAACTTGATGAAGATGACGTTAACCTAATTCAAAGGTTCTATCTGGGGAGCTTGTGTCATTCCAAACTTGATGATACAATCCAACTAGGTTGGACTATCCTTTTGGTTAAATGATCTCATTCCAAAATTGATGCTAGATTATTTGACTTTAAGGAATTAGTAATTATGACATTCCAAATTGAAATATAGAGATAGTTGTTTGCATAAGAAGCCTGTTGGTTATTGTAAGTGACATGACTATTGGTCATGTTCTTTGAACTAGACAATGGTTATTCACTTACAAATAAATTGAAGTTGATGGCTTTTTGTAATTCAAACTGTTTAGGCTTTGTTCATAATTTATGAAACTGGCTTGATGCTTATGAACATGATATTATGATGCTTTATGACATTAATATATGTTCTTCTCTGCCTGATTGAATTCATAATAATATGAAATTCATATTTGACATTCTACAGGGGATGGCAGAGATGGAGGAGAGCTTACTGGGTGGGATCCTGACCAAGATGATCTACTAGATGAATGAATATATCATTTAGAGTATGTAGGGACTTGACAAGTCACCTGCTATTGCCCATTTTGATGGAGTCCATTTATTTGAGACTTCCATTTTGCTATCTCTATTTTGTGAACATTATTGTGCTTGGTTCTTGTATTTATAAGGCTTTGGACTATTTTGGATGGCCTATTTATAATTGACTGTTATGCATATATTGGTTGTGAACTGATTCTGAGATTTATTTTGGATATTGGGATTTGGATGAGTTTAGACTAAATTTGAAACTCTTCATATTTAATTTTATGTGCTGATCTCAGAATAGATTCATGATAAGGATGATTCACTTATTTAGATTGCAAATTATGATTGAGTTTAATATTTAGTGCTAAAACTCTTTGACCGATCCAAGTTGATTGTCTTGGACTGAACGTGGATGATTCATATTTGTTTGAACATTACACTGACCACCGTATTGGATTGTGCTGTATGGTGAACATAGGAGGAGATTGTTGGATATATTATTAATATAGTCTAAATAATATGTTCACATACAAGCCCAATAGGTTTAAAGCATGGTCATTTTGGGCCCACATGGGCTAGAGCCCAATAGCTTATTTATAAACTCTAGGGTTTACCTACGCTGGAGGTAACACTGTTGAGTTTTCAAACTTGACGTCTCTTGGTGTAATACTTCAAGCAAAACACTATCCTACTCTCTCAAACCCATAACCTTCAACAGACTCGATTAGCCAAGTGTCCCAACTCCAACGTCAACGGTGCTCAAATGAGAACACTACTTTTCTCTTTTTCAATAACATGTAGCATCCGATTAATACCTATGAAAATGCATAAGTCGCCCTTGCCCACGACCGCATGTGGCAAAGCTCATCCCTAGCGGGCGTAGACCCCCCGAGTCCGCGTGGGCGAGTTTGAATGCAAGATCCGTCGGATCCAATCACCCAAGATCCTAATTCCCACTCCTAAAAGGCTAAAACTTCCCTCGCCAAAAAAAAAAAAAAGGTCCAAACTACAATCGTCATGAAAAAAATTATGAAAAAGGAATTGCAAGAAAAAAAAAAGGAAATCCACGCAAGCAAGTCGCTGTCGCCGACCGGAGACAAATTCCTCAGTCCATCAACCGTCACCACGAAGCACACATTTTACAGTTATTCCCGAAAGAAAAAAACCAAAACCCAAACCAAAAGCAAAGCCAACCACTTTCGATCGCTTTCGAGCCGATCCTCCCTCCTTCCCTCCTTCGCTTCGCCTCGCTCCTCGTCTCGCTCCAGCGCCGACCGCGAGCTCTCCTGCTCCTTCTCTCCACGCCCCCCCGCGCGCGCCGAGCCGAGCCATGTCCCCGCGCTCGCCGCGAGCTCCGGCGGAGGAAACGCGGCCCGCGGCGGCGGCGGTGGAGCTCTGGTGAATCTAGGGTTTTCTCGTGGGTTGGTGTGTGTGTTGTAGTAGAGAGAGAGGGAGAGGGGGAGAGAAAGAGGGGGGAGATGAAGGAGATCGTGGGGAGCCCCGGGACGGTGAGCGGGATGGCGTTGAGGGTGGGGCAATGCGCGTGCGCCGGTGCCTCTATCGGCTTCATGGTCTCTGCTCTCGGGTTCTCCAACTACACTGCTTTCTGGTACTCGTTCAGTCTTCCCGACTGTATCGATTTCTTTCTCGTGTGCTTTTTTTTTTTTTTTTTTTTGCTCTCGCGGTATCGAATTTTTTTTCGGGTTTTCGGTTTTATGATGCGAGTGATCTGTGATTGGGGGCATCAACAGGTTTAGTGTATCCAAGGTGAGTGTTGGTTTATAGGTTTAGTTTGGCCAAGGTGATTGGTGAGAGCTTGGTATAGTGGCCATCACATTAGGTGGCTGAATTTTCTTCCCCTATTCCTGTATGAATATGCGCTGTCAGTGGCTCGGCGCATTGTTATGGATGCATGGAATGAAGTGTTGAATGAGGTTTACACGTTTTCTGTACTCATGTAATAGCCTGCTTATGCATCAGTTCTTTTGAGCTGATGAATCTTTGGGAGCAGTATTTTGCAAGCTTGCACGTGGTTAATCTGAGTGTGGGGTGCTTCAGTATCTGGAGGGCAACTTGTGTGGTTAAGTCCCCATTATGAGATACACATAGCTGGGAGTATGCATCTCTGCAGTGTAAACAGAGGGATACGGTGGAAAAGATCAGCAGAAGTTCTTTAAGACCATATGCATTGTGTTGCGTAGAACAAATAAGCAAACTGCCAATGTACTTCTGATGAAGAGACCCATTTTTAGTTTCCTTTTCAAATGCATGCAAGTACCCTCTTATGTACATAAAGCCTGTGTTGTATCAGTGAAAAAGACCCTCACTTTTATAAAGATGATGATTTTCTGCTTTTAGTAGATACTTGCCAGAATGTCTAGTGTGTCACCAAATATGCTGACTGCTGGGAGTTAGCGTCCTCTGACTACTACATGCATGAAGGTGTTGGTGATAGTTTTGATAGCTTGGTTCTATTTTTTTCCCCTCCCCCTCACTTCTTTGATCCAACAATGAAGTGGAGCTGACATTAAAATGAAGAGGGTGATATAGATATTGCTTGGCCCTTGAAGGTAGATAGCTTGGAAGTTCAGAATGAAAACTTGCTCGAGGTAGAGGTGGATTACTCATTATTTGTTGAGCTTCTTTGCAATCCTTCACTTCAGCTTTTCCTCTGACTCTGGATAGTGGTGGGCTAGGAAGCTCCATGCTGTGTTATTAATAGTATGAACATAGAGTGCAGAAAAATGATGGTACAAAAGCTTAGCTGGGAAATAGAGAACTAAAGAGGCAACTCTTTTATTAATAAAGAGAATATAGATATAGAGAATACCTCTTTAGGGCACCTTAGGGCGTACAAACCAAAGGCAAAGGGAACTTAAGAGCCAAAAAAGAGCTCAGTTACAGGGCAATTGATCTATGGGATCCATCAATGCATTTAAATCCACAACTAAATTTCCTCGGTAGCAAAACACAGATTTTGAGCTAGATTTTAATAGTTACAATGAAAGACTCTTCTTCTTCTTCACAGGCTCTCTTGTTCCGTGCTTTGTAAATCAACTGAAAACCCGGAAAGAGTGTTTGAAGAGATCTTTTGTTTCTAGTCTCATGGAATGAGCGCCCTACCAAGCCTTTAATTCTCGCTAAATAAACCATAGGGCCTCCTATAACCCAACTTAGCAGGGTACATGCATAAGAAGCTGCCACATCCTTTCTTGTCAAGGAGAATGAAGAAGCAGCCTCACGGTTTTTGCTTCTTTTTTTGTGAAGGAAGCACCTAGTGGAGACTATTTAATGACAATATGTAAAGGTGGAGTTTTATCCAATGTGAATTATAATGATAAAAGCTTCTGAAGTGCTCTGTTCAAATCCATTTCCAACCATCAGACTTACCTCAGGACTGCAGGGTGGAACTTTTATTTTACGAGTATAATAGCAGATCTTTTAGAAAGAGCTACTCAGATAAAAACATTAGCAGTCTTTGTGCTTTTAGGTCATAGTTTATCTGATGTGCTGCCATAAAGCCGATTCGTTGCTATTCTGACATTCTCCACAAATTGCAGGAGATTAATGGAAAGGTCAAGTACTCGTCATTCCTAAGGTTCTTTCTTGGTTGGATAGCGGCAGTTGTTGTGATTTTCTGAGATTGTGGAATGATTTCAACTTTTGGCTTAGAGGAGCCTTTAGAACTTGAAATTTTATTTAAAACTTACAAAATGGGTGGAGACAGAACTAGGAAATTGAGTTGATGCATCTGGCATGTTGATCACATTACGCTATCTCATGAAATGTTATATATTCTGCCATTTGAAATCTCCACAGGCATTCTTCATCTGTGGAAACAATTGTAGTACTTTTGTTTGACAGACAAGTTTGAGGTGATTCCCTAGAAGAGTACTGTGGGGCATGGAAAACCACTGATATGACCTTGTGCAAGTGTGTATACTGGAGGCACCCCCTTGGTTCCATTTTTAGTAAATTATCTTAACTTATGAAAAATTGGTGCTTGTATGCAGTTGGGAGGAAGGAAAGTATGGTTTTCTATTATCGGAACTTTAATTGATAGAGTATTCATATTTCCAGTGCTATGTGAATGGAGCTGTTTTTGCTGAGTTAATGTCTCTGCATCTACGGTGCAAATTTTATGTTGTGCGAATGTAGTTGTCCATGTATTATATCTTTGATGAGCTTTCTATGCTCTCTAGTCCTGTTTGTGGGAAATACAATGTTTTACTGATCCAAGGTGTTTCCTGTTTATTAGAATTTCAAATGCTTTATCATATCAAATAAGTTGCAACTGGCACTGATATACCTTCTTACAGCTACTTAATTGCGTCGATGGGCCTTCAAGTGTTATGGAGCTTTGGACTTGCCTGCCTTGATGTCTATGCTTTGAAGAGAAAAAGAGACCTACAGAATCCTGTCCTTGTGAGCCTGTTTGTTGTTGGTGACTGGGTATCTTTCTTGATCCTTGGCCTCTGATGTTTGTTAGGCTAAACATCCTTGTAGGAAATATGCAATAGTTTGTTTCTTTTCCATGAATGTGTTTTGAATGTTTTCGTAGATTACTCAGTCTTTTAATTTTGGGTTGAAAATAAATACAAAATCGGTAGATTGCGTGTTAAGTGATATCTCAATCAGTTGGATTTAACCTGTGACAACACCTCCAAATTATTCTTCCTGTCTCTTATTAGATACTGCACAAAGTTGGTCCCTCCAGTACTTTGTCATTATTCTGCATTTGACCGGTCAAACTTCCTATGCTTCATTTTATTTTGAATAAGAAGGCTAAAGCATGTGCCTGTTAGCTGAAATTTCTTTTCCAGATCCATTTATGAATTGTTACTTTAATTTCCTTTAAGTTGCTGTGATTTCTTCGGATGCTTGATAGGAAAAAGAGTGGAGCCTTTCACTTGCACACCGGCGTGGGGGCGTCTTTTTAGCTGATAATATTCTGGCGTATTTATTAAGGAGTCAAGTAATAATGACACTTTCATCCGCAAGAGACCTGCTATGCCTGACTCTTAGCTACCCACTCATTCTGTCTAATTCGCCTGTGGGTGATGGAGACTTGACTTAGTAAAACATTTGTGGTATTTGTCGCTTCTTTTTTCTTCCTCAAGTGTTGTGCTCTTTTCAGCTGGATCGCCTGAAGTTCGCTCCCACAAATATAGCCGTCCGTACCCCCTCATGTCAATCCGACGAGCCTCTTCTTGAGGATTCTTGACATTTGATAACATCTCTAACACCAGATTCCTTAAAAATTTTGTCAAACAGATCGCCATTTCTTCTGACAGAATACTTTGCTGTTTCTTCTAATTTGGTCTGGTTGTGGTGCTGGTGCTTAAGCATAGCATGTTGGTTTTCAATTTCTCATCGGAAAGGAATCATATAGCAGTTGATATTAACTTAAGCACTTGGTGGAGCTATTCTAATTTTCATCTTATGGGAGTGTCTTTTGGCAGAATTCTTTGTTACATACTCTGCTGATCATTCTTATTCTTTGGGTGCACCCATCTTCAGTGCCTCTACTTTACTCTATGTTAATTCTTGAATGATATCTTCTAGGAAGTATTGGCACTTCCTATTACAGTAAAGGGAAAAATGTATGAGATCACTGCCTGCTTGACCATTTGGCTATGATCATGCAGGTGACGGCTACATTATCACTTGCAGCTGCATGCTCATCAGCCGGTGTTATCGTTCTATATTCTAGGGACTTGCACATCTGTAGGGCACAGGCTCATCTACCGTGCGGCAGATTTCAACTTTCGGTAGCATTGGCATTCTGTACCTGGGCCCTTATTGCCATGTCATCTCATGTTATGTTCTGGATCTTGGCATCGATATAGAAGGCCTTACTTTGAGGCCTCACTTTATGAGGATACTGCAGTATCTATGGTTTCACTTGTATATTCCAATGCTCCTATCCTTTTTTCGCCTTCTTCCCCGTGGGTCAATGAACTACACTCTTCAGTTGCCTAATATTCTGGGCAATTTTCAGGATGTTCCTCTCTGTTTTGTTGGGCTTTGCCTCTTTGGTTTTTCAGTACAAATGGAAAAGCACTTTGCTTGAGCTTTCTGATGCAGATGAAGATTTTTAGTGAATTATTTAGTTTGCCATTGTTTTCTGCGACCGAGCATTTGGTTGTGGGTGAGTTCTTTTTTGCCTCTGTATTAGGAGGTGGCTTGCAATCCACAGCAGGGTGAGGCTTGTTGCTAGGTGCCTTTGTCATGGATTGAGTCTAGTTTACCCTGATATGTTGTTACTTTGGTGTCATATTGTGGGACGGATTATGAGGGCAGAACACAAACCTGTCTTTGTTTTCTAATTGTTTCATTTCACTACTACGGGGGAGGGAAGACGATATTGTCTAGACTTAAGTCTATGTATGGACACGGACAGCACCAATCTTTGTACAAAAGCTGTTTAGGATCTTGTGTTTTATAGTGAAACTCCAAGTGGCTACTATTGATTCTTGAAATGTGATTGGTTTCGTATAGTAAATTTAGTGTATGCAATACTTGCTCGGAGAATGGAGGTTTAGAGAGTCTAATCATCTAATTTTGTTGGATTTCTCCATTGAAAAGATGACCGAGTTACTTTACTCTTCTTGAGCCGAGTAACTTGATCTCTTGTAAAAATTGTGCTTTCTTGATTTTCCAAGAAAATAAACTAGGTCGGACCGGATATCTTTTCTGAAACCATGAGTTGGCACGTGATCACATTGAAAAGGGCAATCAGACACTCCTTAGGATAGGAAAAGCAAACGATTTTCAATACTGGCATTGTTTCTCTGCATTTGAGCTAATATGGACTACGGAGTGTTCTTCTACGGGAGTGTCATGATCAGAATTGAAGCTACAGTTTTCTCTGGTCCATCGCGACCGAGCATTAATAATCGGACATTAGAGTGAAACAGCTTCCAATATTGTACTTTTCGTAGTTTCTGAAATTTGACTTTTTAAGAATTGTTCGTACAATCCAACATCACACAAATGGTGTCGCCTTCACTCACCATTTTCCAAGACTTAACATACTCGTACTTTCTCTGAGGATTTTGCTTTGGGTTTACAGTTCAGCAGATCTAATTAATAAAACCCACATGAGGAAACCACGCCAAGAGTCATGACAGTAAGCAACAAAGACTTTTAACCTCCTTGAAGTATACTTATGATGTATTCGATTTCGTCGGCTACTTCCTTCATGTTGGGGCGGTTGTGCCTCCGCTCATCCAAGCATGATGACGCGAGATATCCAAGCGCCTTCATGGTCTCTAATTCCAACTTCGTGGCACCCTCTTTGATCGCTGGATCGACCGCATCCATCAGTCTTTCTTCTTTTAGAATCTTCTTGATATGGATTGCCAAGTTCACCTCTTCCTCATCTCGATTGAAGTCAATGGCCTTCTTCGAAGTCAACAACTCTAGCAGAACAACCCCAAAGCTGTATACATCGCTCTTATCAATAAGTTGAAAATTCAGATAGTATTCGGGATCAAGATAACCGAGTGTTCCTTGAGCGCAGGTCGTGATGTGAGTTGCATCTGTCTCGGCTAACCTTGATAACCCGAAATCGGACACTTTAGCATCGAGCTTTTCATCTAGTAGTATGTTACTAGATTTAATATCCCTGTGGAAAATGGGCGGTACAGCTGAAGTATGAAGATATGCAAGTCCCTCGGCTGTTTGGTGGGCGATAATAAGCCGACGGTACCACGTGAGCGGAGCCCATTTACATTTGTATTGACCGTGAAGATGGTCGAAAAGATTTCCATAAGGTATGTACTCGTAAATTAGCAGAGGCAGCTCAAGATCCACGCAGCAACCCAGCAGTCTCACCATGCTCCGGTGATTCACCTGGCAAAGGATCCGAACCTCGTTCAGGATCTGGTCTATTCCCTTTGTGTTCCCGAGCTTGGCACGCTTGACGGCAATAACGGTTCCGTTGTCAAGGGTGCCCTTGAAGACCTCGCCGAAGCCGCCAGTGCCAAGGAGGTTCTCCCAGGAGAAGTTTCCTGTGGCTCTCGTGATCTCCTTCCCCGTGAAGATCTTGGCCGCTTTGCCGCTGCTATTGGCATTTAGGATGTCTTCGCGCATTTTGGTCAATCTGAGTTGTGCTTCCCTCCTGATGCGCTCGCGCTGCCGGTGGACTACAAAAAGAACTGCGAAGCCGAACAGGACTGCCGCGGTGCTCAAGGTTAAACCTGCAAAAATTGGGGAAAGTTTCGGGTCAAATTGGCGAAATTCTTAATGAAATCAAGTGGAAACTTTCCGGGTTGAAAATTGAAATACGTACCTCCAATTAGTGGAACTTTGCTTTGCTTCTCGCAATCTTCTGGTCTTGGACACGTGATATCTACAAGAAAATAAAGGACTAGTTTATGCCTAGTTCACCACAGATGCTTATGTTTGCTGCAGATATAAATGTCTGATTGCTGAATCGAACGTATTCACTAGAATGTGCCTAGTTCTGTGGCATGATGATCTATTTTGTTATGGAACAGGTGACTAATGAAGCATCTCGCTTCTGAACACTATGTTTGGATTAATTTATTTGATGCATCTGCCACTATTTATTATAATGCATTGTTTCGAAACGCAGTGCTTCTCATGAAATTTAGTTAATTAGATTTTGCTACATAAAGTGATACATCATGTTTCTGTTTTTTTTCATATGTTCGCGTAGATTTTAAGAAAACAACTTGCTATCCTACTTACTGTAACATACGCCCGCGATTGGATCCCACCGAAACCCGGATTGGCAAAAGCACCGTTTTTGCACGGCCTTCACGTGTTCCACCGAGCACAACGAATTGGCCGAGTTCTGGCAATCCGCCTGGGAGGTGCACAATGGCTCCTGAGGCAATTCCCACTCCAATTCCAACCCGCTGAACGCCACCCACTTGCTCACAGGCAGCGAAGTGTCCAGATTAACGAAGCTCTGGTAAGCCGCGCAACGGTCCGGGCGGACCCTGATCCTGTGCTCGTTCTGGGACCCGCCTGTCGTCACTGAGCAGCACAAGGGGAAGGCACCACACGAGGCTGCCGCGAGGGGATTGTCCCTGAGATACGCATGGCATATGCTTGTCGGTGTACAATCTAGAGCCAACGTCAACACTATGGTGGAGCAATTCATCAGCACCAGGGTGTTGCTGCTGGTTATGTTGAAGGGAAGGCTCGGGTCGAGGGAGATTCCCTGGCTCATGTAGTCGACCGACATGCAAGCATGGTCGACCCAATTCGACGGCCTAATCACTAGCCTCTGCGACTGTGGGTTGATGGACGTGATGACGTAAGACGACCCATTGAGTGCGTCAAAGAACAGCGTTCCGAAGCTGCACCGGACTTTGTACGACTGGTCGCCACAGCTCGGTCCGGTGCTCAATGGGTAAGGGACGGTCATGTTGCCACAATTCGGGCAGGTCATCGTGCCCTCTATGCAAATGTCGCACGATAGTATCACGAGCGCCCCGGCAAAGAGTGCAATCGCGAGAGTAAGTGTATTGCTCATGTTGGCCAGTACTTGAATGATACGAACTGTTGTTCTGGTTCAGGCCGTCCTAGTACAATTGAGTGAGTGAGTGAGTGACACACGAACTGTTCTCGTTATAACGCAGAAAAAGCATTGTCCAGTGTAAATCTCGTACCCAACAAAAGGCAAATTTTTATCTTTTCGAGGCCTAGGGAATGCTGGGGAGTTACTCATCAGTGGACAAGAGAGATCATGGGACAATGTATTAAGGTAAAAGCACGTTGAGGTTTCCTAAAAACTAGACAATTTGTTGTATGAAGATCCTTGATTCTCGTTATGAAATGGAGATGTTCACGCATTGTTCCCAAGAAACTTTAATCAGTCACCTCGTTAAGTGTAACTTCGGTTCTGGTTTTGGCCCTTTGTACAAGTCACTCCTGGTGATCTCACCGGGCCCAGAGAAATTGAGTCTCTTAAAAATTTCCTGTTTTAACCTGAATGCGAAGTTATTGTATGCCATATGTGCCATTATCGAGCCATTTCAAGGGAAAGAGAGGATTACTGAGCAAATATCGAGTCCTTGAGTAGTAAATTTTCTCTTTGGTAGCGTAGGGCTGTTGGGGATGGTGAATCGTCCATTTAGCGTAGTACTTCTTTTGGTATCTCGATTGATCTTGATCATTGACTTTATTAATTCATACCATCAAGTCTACCCATTCCGAATATTTTGATCAAATGATCGGATTAGTATTAGAAAGAGTCGTTTAGAAAAGTTCTCCTTCCACCAACCTCCTTACTCCATCTCTGGATCACCTTATCCTCCTCCGGGAGATGAAGGGCTAGGAGTCAATTAATTTGGGAGATGATTGTCGATGGCATGCGTCAATCGTTGTCCACATCGTCTCATGTCAAAGTCAGTCGGATGGCAAAGAGTCTTCAAAGAGTAGTCACTAATGGCCTCATCAAAGAGTGGTGCATTGAGGCATATTTGTTTGCTTGAGAGGTACCGCAGTCGGTCCGTCATTCAGGGCCGCTAGAAAGCGCCGTGCGGGTCAAAGGATCTTCACTTGGCTAGTAACACCTATGATAGGCACGAAGAAGAAGCAATAGACAGCTAAGTGTCACACAATGTTAAGTTCAGTGCCTAAGGATGATGGATGCGAGCCAAGGAAAGGTCGAGCAATTGATGTATGAAGTAACGTTAGTGAAAGCCATATTTACAAGTGAGTTTAATATGTTTTTTCATGCATACCATGAAAAGTGAGTTAAGGCGACTAGCGTAGTTGCCTCACACAGAAGCCTAACTATAGGGATTATTTCACAAACTACTATAGTATGTTTGGCTTTCGATGTCGCATTATCCCTACTGAATCACTGTGCTCAAAAGCTGCAAACTGTTTTTTGAAGAGGTATACTCGTGATGGGTCAGTTCGACAGAATGACCCCACCAAAGTGCCAACTGAATATGACCCCCACTCTAAGTGGTGTGGCTCGGAGTTCAAGTTCCGGACCTCTAACCACATGCTGAGAAATCACTTGGGAGTAAACCCTTTTTTCAGCTGAGCTATATACCTTTGTGGTGAGTTATATGTATGATTAAATGTGCTAAGACGAAGAAAAGACGAGTAACGAAAACATACATGCGGGGTTTTAATTTGGCTTTAAGTGGAATGGGGTTATCTGCAAATGCTGCGAAGCCTCGAGTCATTTCCAATTGAAATCCTAATTAGGCAAGGAGGGAATGGTTGATGAAATGGGTTTAGTTCCAGAAAGCCTCTAACATATAAAAAGAAGCAGAAAAAAACACAAAGCACAAACCATCATAACTCTCTTGTTTAGTGCCAAAAAAAAAAAAAGACATCAATTTTTTTCCCCTGCCACTGACTTTCAAAGTATCAGAATATTGTCGGTGAAAAGAATGACCGACTTTTCTTTTTCTACATTACTTATTGGTAACTTATCAAGACTTTTATGAAATTACCAGCTTCCTGGATGCTTTTGCAAATTGACAACTTTTGTCCTCCTCGGACGTCAATTTAAGCACCAAGAAGTTAGGAGAAATGAAATGAATGCTCAAGATTGGCCCTCAAAGTTCTATAAAATGTTGCTGTTGGAGTGTGATTATTTTGGAAATTTCAGGATTTGTGATTTGTTTGCATTCCATCTTAGTTTATCTTAACAAATGGTCGTTTCTTGGTTCTTTTATCCTCCCCTACGTAACATTCGTGCCACGATGGAATTTTAAGATCCAAAGCCTTTTTATTTAATGTCCTAATCTTGGAACAAGTAAATTACTCAGCGCACGCATTCCAAAAGTCATGTGCTTTGTCTTTTTCTTAGGTTATATTTTTGGCTCAATTCTTTTTTGTGTTTGGTGGGTTTTTACAGGTGCCGTTCCCTCAGTCGTAACTTAAGTACTCTAGCATTACGATGAAGCTCCCAATCTATTTGAGAAAGTAACGATCTCACATGCTATCAAGCATGGTGGAGAGAAGAACCACAACTTGAATATTTTAGAAATAGAACCTAGAGAACTCCCATAGATTTCTAAGGGAAAATGCTCCGTTCGAGGTTGTAGATCTTAGTCTGAGCGTGAAGGCACGATGTCCAATATTTTTAACCTACCAATCGAAGATATTGGGCGGAAGAAAGTTCTTTCAATCGGGGATCAATAAAGATATAATTTTTTTTATCAAAAAAGTATAAAATCAAATCCTTTCGGTAATTATCGTTACAATTAGGGGTGAGCGATTTCAGGTTCCAGTTAGTTCCAGATTCCGTACAATTTCCACTGGAACGTGTAACCTACTCATTAGAATAATTTCCTCATTTTTTGGAACTTGAAACCTATCATGTACATCATGGAACCTACCTACGCTGTCATGTTTCAAGGTCGGTTCCAATTTCCACTTGTATTATTAATTGAACGATTGCAGTGAATCATCACATTTAATGATTATTAATTGCTGTTATAATTCACTAACCACAATTTATATTTAGACACATGAAAAATATGAAACATTAAAGTAAAAGTCTCAGTTATAAAATGAAAATTCAAACTAGTGGTTTCAGATTATACACTCATAATCGGACGTCATGAAATACTGCGACATCATGGGAAGATATAGACAAAAAAAAAACACAAAAACATATTACAAGATCTAGGTTATATGTTCTACCTACCTAGAACTTGAAACTTACCTGTCGAAATAGATTTCCCAATTTTTGAAACCTCAAACCTACTCTGCATACCTTGGAACCTAAAACCAGACAAGTTCTCATCGCCCTGGCTATCCGGTTTCAGGTTCAACCCTATAATCATGCTCACCCCAATAACTATTGAGGGTATTTACACAAACAAATTTTTTCTATTCTAACTTTTTAATAGAAAAAGAGTGCGCGAAATTTATGATTCAAGAATAAAGTATAATATGTAATTACATATCGGACGAAAGTTTCTTCTAATTCTTTCCCCAGGAAGACTATAACGATGGGCTTAAGTAACCCACTATTTAGTTAGTAAAGACCAAAACCCAACCCATATTCTCAAAGCCCATGCCTCTTAGACACAACCCAACCCATATATTTCAGTCTTCTTATGCCACAAGAAGCCATCAACGACAATAACAAAGAAGGGAGCTTGAAGACCATCGTCGACAATAACAGAGAAGGGAGCCCGTCCGTGAAAAAGGAAAGAGGAAAAAGAACGAAAATGGAAATCTTTCCGCGTTCACGATCCGAAGTTGATTGAACACCATTTTGCAACAACTGGTAATTAATTGAAGCCTTTATTCGTCTAATCGAAGTATTATTTGAAGTTATGTTGATTTTGAGCTACGAGGTCTAATTGGGGGGTTGTCGAGTTGTATATATAATTGAAAGTTTAGGATGTTGTGGAACCATGGGGTTTGACATAACATTGATTTGGAATTATGGTTCGATTAGAGTGAATTCTCGAAGTTCTACGTACTCTGTTGGACAGTAACAAATTTCTATTTTTTGTGATGATTTTCCTCATCTCTAGCCGTCTTTTGAGTTAGCGAAGTTGGGAGTTTTGTAGTAAATTGAAAGGGTTTTGTATTGACTGTAAGTTCGCTTGAAACGAATTTCAATAGAGGAAGTTATGGAGCGAACGATTTCAGCACGCGAGTTGCGCATAGAAATTAGCAATAAGTGTTCGCTATAGGCAAGCTTTCTGTTGGCGCGTAGGTGTCATTTTATTGACGAATAGGCGTAGTATAGTCAATTCATTTGTTAAAATATTGATTTACTCAGTTTTTATATCGTTTTTCAATTAATTGTTAGAAATTCGAGTGCGTCGGCTCGAGTAACCGCTATAGGGTTGGTTTTCGGCTTTCCTAAGTGAGTGGTATTATTTCTTCTATGAATTTATAAACTCATGTCTTGAAAATGGTAGAGTTTTAATAAAATATGAGTTATTGAGAGCATGTTTCTTTCATAAATTGGGTCGAACTTTTACTATCTCTTTAGTCAATTGAAAAGGGATTGGGAATGTATTATGAAGTAGTATGAAATTACCATTTGTGAATGCTTTGGTTAAATGTTTTTGTGAAAAGCTGTACATATTGTTTGCAAAATGTTTATGAAATGCATTCTATTTAATAAATAGAATTATGAAAAATAATATGATTTGATTTGTAAAACTGGTTTATGAAATGGCTTTATGGTGTTAATTGTGGATTGTTGGAGAAAGATATTGGTTGATATGACTCATCTTGCTATGATGAGAACCCAGTCAGGGGGAAGTATGTATACTGTTTCAGGGCGTCCTTCTAGACCGTACCGCTGGCCGATATAAGTGGTAGACCTAGCCAAGGGGGTTAAATTTGGTAGCCTTTGTCACGTCGTTAAATGAGATTAGTCGATGGAATAGACCATCTATATATGATTTGATGAGATTAAGCAATGGAATTGACCATTGATGGTTGTTTGTTATTGTTGAGTAGGTATTGTTGACAGATGTTGTACGTATAAAGTTTTGTCGAAAAGTTATCATACATTTTTGATATTTTACATTTATTGTCTATTGAATTTGAAATGATATGATATCATTTTATAATGATGCATGGTGAATGCTCGATCCCCCTAGAGGAAATGTAATAGTCACTAGGTCATGGTATCTCATTTGTTGACACCTATTTTTAATTTGCCCAAAATTAATTGCACAAAATTTAGGAGTTAATTTTGTTTAATTCCTAAAACAAAAATATTTCAATTTAAATATATTACATATAGAAATTAGGCACATTTTGCATTAATAGGGTCTATTAGAAAAGATTAAAAAATTAAAAAAAAAAATTCGAGTCGGGCCGGGTCGGAGCTGGGCCGACCCGGCCCATTTCTTTTTTCCTTTTTCCCCCAGGCCCCGCCCCTTTTTCTTTTCTTTTTTCCCTTCGCGCGGGCCCGGCCCGCTTTCCTTTTCTTTTCTTCTTTTCCCCCCCGCAACTGGGCCTGGCCCGGCCCAGCCCTTCTTCCTTCCTTCCCCCTGCGCCGGTCGCTCTCTCCTCCCCTGTTCTCCCCTGTGCGCGACCGAAGCGTGACGCACGGCGGCGCCGCTCCTCATCGTCGTCATCCGGTCGAGGAGGCCCGCACGAGCACGCCACGGGGACCGGCCATTAAGGCCGGTCCCGTCTTCCCATTTCCCGTGCTCTCTCCCTTCTTCGCCCCATCTCTCTCGCACCCTCTATGCCCGGCCCCCCCTTTTGCTCTGCTCTGCACCGGCCTGCCATGGCCGCGAAAGTCGCGGGGCAGGTAGGCCGGTGCAGGCCGTCGTCATTGCAGACGTAACGAAGCCGGGGGACGTCGTCGTTCGCCTATAAAAACGAGAGAGAGAGAGAGAGAGAGAGAGCCACGGTCGGCCAATTTTTGAGAGAAAACAGAGAGTCCGAGAGAGACCCAGAGAGAATTAGAGTGAAACAGAGAAGAGAGAGGAGCCTGGGAGCGTCTCGCAGGTCCCAGCCGGTCTCGCCGTCTCCAGCAAGCCGACCGGCAACCCCCGGAAACACCCCCGGTCGGCCATATAGAGAGAGAAACAGAGCAGCGGGAGAGAGAGCGTGAGCCGAGAGAAAGAGGAGACGGAGCGAGACAGAGAGACGGAGAGCTCATCCGGCGGCCACCGCGCCTCAGCCATCCATCCCCGTCGCCGAGCCGACGGCGGCGACACAGAGAGAGAGAGAGTCCCGGTCGGCCATTTTCATTGAGAAACAGAGGAGAGAGAGACTGAGAGACAAGAGAGAGAATAGAGAGAGAGAGGGAGCAAACCGAGGCCACGCCGGAGCAGGAAGGACAACCAGCAGCATCGCCGTCGCCCACGGAATAGCCAGAAAGCCGCCCAGCCGCGCCGTCGACCGGTGAGCATCCCCGGGTCCCGGTCACCTCTGTCCTCCCCTGTTTTTGCACGCGGTCCGGCCGGGACTCACGCCGGCGGAGTCGCGCGATTCCCGGCCCATGCCGTCGCCGGTCCCGGTCCCCACTCGCAGTCGAACGTCAGCCGCAGCCGTCGGAGCTGACCGTGCCGCCGAAGGCGGTCGAAATCGGCTGATTTCCACCGCGCACACCCAGTGTTCGACAAAATGCCTCAATGAGGCCGGTTTTTGTCTCATCGCCGGCCGACGAACGACGGTCCGACGGCGGCTCAGGTGAGTGGTGTAGCTTAATGGTAGTACTAGGGGGTCAATTTGGGGGCGGCGCCGGTCTGGGTCGGCCGGCGGACGGCCAATTTTGGCTCCGCCGGCGCCTCCCCCTGCGGGTCTGTGAATTCGGGTCAGACTGACCCGGATCAGCCGACCCGACCCGGGTCAACGCCTGGGTCGGACCCGTTGACCCGGGTCGGTTCCGACCCGGATCAGCCGATCCGACCCGGGTCAATGCCCGGGTCGGATCCGTTGACTCGGGTCGATCCAAACCGACCCGGATCAGCCGATCCGACCCGGGTCAACGCCCGGGTCGGATCCGTTGACCCGGGTCGGATCCGACCGGTTAATATTACATTATTATTTTATTTAAAAAATTTTTAAAAAAAATTAATTAAAAATTTTTTAAAATTTAATTTTTTTTTCTTTTCTTCTTCTATATTATTATTTTTTTTTTGAAAAAAAAAATTAAAAAAAAAATCTTTTTTTTAAATTATGTTATATCTAAGTGTTTAATTTATCGTAGTATTATTATACATTTTTTTTGTCTTGTTTAAATTAGACAAGCCTAAGAATTGCGCGGTAATATTTTGCATGTTAGTTTTTATTATCGATGTATTATTATGCATGATTTTAATACAATCGCATGAGTTGTTGCGTTTTGAATGTCATCTGACTTAGTTAAGGTTAGAACCTTAGGCTGCATGAATTGTTGTGTTCCTGACTGCTGATCGTTCCTGATTATGCACTCGCTTGATCACCTCACATGTTAGGAGAAAGGTCCTAAAATCAATCCAAATTGCCTGACAAATGTTTTCAAAAATGAATAGGGTAAAATGGTACCGAAAGGGCATTAGTTATCCGACTAGTGTAACCAAGTCCCCGAACTCATTTAATCTCTGGTTCGTAGGAATAGAGTGATTCTCCCATCACCCTATTTGGGTTTCTAATCGACCCACCCCAAATCGATTAGTGGCGACTCCTTGGTATAAACCACTTGCATGTTAAATACTTAAACCCTAAGTCGCGATATGGTATAGGCTTGGGAGGGCCCGAGTTAAGTCCCGAACCTAGACTTAGCACGTACCAGGCGAGCCCCCCTTTTTTGCATGTTCGATAAAAAAGGGCTCGGGAGTTCGATCGCGACAGACTGGCGACTCCGCTGGGGACTTGCATTTTTAAAAGTGGACTTAGGCCAAAAAATTTTTATCCTGTGCAAAATGATTTTTGTTTGGCAGCAAGGACTCCGGGTACGATACTGACATTAAGGTGTTATTTGTTCTTGCAGGTTCGAATTGATTGTTTATAATTTGTTGTGCATGCTTTAATGATTTAGCACTACACCGTTGCACACACAACCACGCTGCCGGACCTGGGCCGCGATAGGGCATTTTAGGATGGTGTTAAGAAAAATACGACCTCGAACGCGAGCCCGCGATGTAGAGGTTGCCTTTCTTTTCCCCGAAATTTATTTCTAAAAATCGTAAAGAAGTATCTTTAGCCGCTATTCGCGTAACTATAAGATATTCCTTTCGATTTGGCCGAGGTTAAAAGGACTTGACACCAACGCGAGGCTGCGACGGTCAGGCACCCTTTTAATTTCATTTTGCTGAGCCAGTCTAGATAGAAATCGAACCTCACTCCTCATGTGCATGTTGTTGCGATTGCCATGGTTCAAGGAAAGGTATATATATTCTATCCCTTCTCATTTTTTATATATATACGGTCTACTTATTCAATTGATTTGTTACTGTTAGGCCACCCGTTGATTGCAGTCTATATACCAGGGATACGCTTATTGCGGAGCTTGTCCGTAAAAATAAGCGCCTCCGAGAGACCGTGATTTCCCCATCGTTTATAAAATGAGTATCCGGGAATGGCGCCCTTTTGTTAAAAACCCTGTCTTTTATATTTCCCTGTATTTATGTTTATGGGTTTTGGTTATCTCCTGTAAAAATGTTTATGGGTTGTACAAATGTTAATATAACTCGGGCCGTTTTTTTATGCTTTAAATAAAAATTTTTGCCCCTTAATGACACCATCGCGGCCTTCGGCCCAGTGGTATCCGGGGATGAGCAGTAACGGTCCGAGGCGAACGGGGTTCGAACCCCGGGGACGCCGCCTGTAATGTTAATATTAATAAAAACCCTTTTTGTTTATTTTTTCCTTGCAAATAAAGAAAATATGCAATAATAATATGACTAAGTCATAGAATCATTCTTTATTGGGCATTATACTCACTCATATCAGCGTTTTCGCAGGTAGCTACAAAAAATGGCTGAAGAAAACGTCCGCCTCAATAACATGGAAGATGAGATGAAAATGGTCCTTAATGCGATCCAAAGTCTCACAAAGCATGTGGAATCCATGCATGGCAAGCTCACACCTACGCCTGCAGCAGTTGAGGTGGTGTTATCACCACCGTCTACCGGAAAAGACAAAGCCTCCGCCAGCGACAATAAAATGTCTCCACTAGAGGACGATCCGCTTCCCCTTGCTGTTAGGAAGCCTGAACTTGAAGCTGTACCAATGACAGAACAGGACAAACGCCTTGCAAAAGTCGAGGAGATCTTTGAAACAGCTACAAGGCCCGCAGAATGTTGTCCCACTTGACCTGTCTATATACAAACGGGTCAAAGTACCAGAAAAATTCAAGATGCCGGAATTCGAGAAGTATGACGGTACCTCATGCCCCAGACATCATTTGCACATGTATCATGTGCGGATGACCCAGTACGTTGACAACGAACCCCTCATGATTCAGACATTTCAAGCAAGTTTGACGGGGCCAGCCTTGATATGGTATATGTCGAAAGATGTGGATACTTTTAAGTCTTGGGATGATGCCGCTGATGCATTCCTCAAGCATTATCAATTCAATCTCGACGTCACCTTTACTCGTGACGATCTGGAACGCACTGAAAAGAAGAAGAGTGAGTCCTTCAAAGAGTATGCCACCAGATGGAGAAACTTGGCCGCCCAGGTTACCCCACAACTCACTGATCATGAACAAGTGAAGTTGTTCATAAAGTCTCTTCCATATGAATACAGACACCGCCTGGTTGGTGCCACTGCTGAATCCCTTAATCGTCTTGTTCCTGTGGGCGAACGAATCGAAATGGGATTGCGTGAGAGGTGGTTTACAGACCCCACTTCCACAAGCAAGAAACTCGGCATGAAGAAGGAGAAAGAACCCCTGACAGATGCGGATGTTGCATACACCCAAACCGTTCGTCCTTCCCCAATGATTCAGATGAGCAGTGGACAGCAACCGGCCTCAGGCCGCAAACCGCCCCAAAGGCGAAATAACAAAAAGCAGTTCACGCCACTCCCTTTGCCTATGTCTCAGATCCTGCCTATTCTCCTGGAAAAGAGGTTGCTTGCTAAAGAGCCAAAGCGTGAAAATCCTGAGCGTTTCCCCAACTACAATCCCTCCAAGGCATGTGACTATCATTTGGGTGAAACGGGACATTCCGTCAATGACTGTGTTATTTTGAAAAATAAAGTCCAGAAATTATTGGATGCAAAGATCTTTTCATTCCGCAACGCACCACCCAATCAAGAAGGAGGCGCAGATGTCGTCATTGAGTAAACTGAAGACTCAATTTTCCTCCTTTAGAATAGAGGCATATTTAATAGTTTGAATCCTCCCCTATGTAGGAGCTTTTCTTGCTTTCTAAAGTCCCAGTTGTTTTCTAAGATTCCCAGTTTTCTGATTTTTGTAATTATGCTTGGAATTTTAGTATTGCAATTTCCATTCCAACAAATGTAATTCGCCTGAATTATTCAAAAGAATTACAATTGTTTTGTTTTGAGGGCCTGAGGAAGTATCCCAAACCGGCCCGTTGATGATATCCAACCACGAAAAGGAAAGTGTTCTGAGGCCCGAGCTTCCTCATGTTTCCTCGTTTCTAAGCTTTTGAAAATAAAACAAACGTTTTATCATTTTTCAAAAGGGCAAAAAAAAAAAAAGAATAGTTGTGGAAAAGCATACATACTCATAGCCCTGTTTGTTTTTCTAACTCGCTCACTTCGTGTCTCAGAGCATACTCCTTTTTGATTTGTTATTACAAAGAGGACATTTGAAAATGACACAAACTGAAGAGCACATCAGACCCTAATGATGCTAGCGGACCAACTCATCTGATAAGGCAGTCCGAGCGAAGATCATCCAATCTTCAAATGAAACATGGGGCAAATCTCACTATTACCAGTGGGCGATATCAACCCCAGAAAGTCAAAGAGAATGCTGACCATTCCTTGATCCCATGATGAGCGAAACATCATTTCGTACAAAAGTCGGGGGCAGATCAAGAAAAGATTACCCCTTTTGAAAGAAAAAGGTATGTCTTCTTCCTAAATAAATTTTGAAAATGACATTCCATCCCTTTTCTTTTGCAGATAATGAACTGGGGAACATGCTAGACTCTGACGTGCTAGCGAGCCGGATAGAGCACCAATGTTGAAATCTCTCGAATGAAACATGCAAAGAAATGCTTAATTGGGAGAGTAGACTAGGGAGCATGCGATCTCCCAGTCCATCAAAAAGGGTGTATTTCGTTCCTAAAGTTCATCCACTTTAGCATAGAAATGACCTATCTTTTCCTTTTACATAGGACAAAATTGAGTAAAGAACACTCATGGTACAAGCAGCTGGAAAGGACTTTGCGTATGACAAAATGGCGTCAAGGAAGATCCTGACAACCACAGAAGTCTCGATGGTAGTCATGCCCATGTTCGTCAAAGACCTTTAAAGTAGAGATTAGCTTTGCTGCGAAGATCCCCATGCAAGCAATTGCACATACCCTGTGCATGTCAGGAATCATATGATTCCCGAGAAACTCCCCGACGTACCGGAGCCGCATTGACACAGCATTCGCTGACAATAGAACCCTCTATTCGGGAGCACCCCTAATTATAGATGATTTCATTCGAGCTTCGAGACCGAGAATATGGAGGAGCAGACTGAGACAGAGAAGGCTTAACAAAGTAAAGAAGAGAAAAGACTCTGCTAGCTTTGAAGGCAAAATGGAAGAAGGGTAATTTGTATCGTTCTCAATTTACCCTCAATCCTCTCATTTCTAACATAAGCTCCTGTTTTTGTCAGAAGGGAATTATCAACATCTGATAAAACTCAAGGAGTTGTCAGTTTGATCTCAAATGAAGGGAATCACGAAGGGTAATGTTGTATCGTTCCCAATTCCTGTTCCCCAAAGAGCCATTCATTAACATGGTCTTTTTTATTACCTGGCAGGTTTGTCTCGTCGCTATTGCAGCACAGGTAAGTATCTATTTCCCTAAAAACTCTTCTCATAAGAGTAGAACGAAACAAAGGAAGAGGAAACATGTTAAAGCAAATAAATGCTTAACCTTCCCCCGAGTGCATTGCATGTCTTTTGGAAAGAATTTCGTATGGTAAATTTACCTGTTTAATTCATCAATTCCCTGTGAAAATTTTGACAATTCGACGAATGGTGTCGAACTGCTCCGATGTATTGAACGAGGTGTCTCAGGATGATGAGAGGCAATCCTTAGTCTATACACATTCTCACGTACCAAACCCATGTAAGATGAGCGAAAAGGTTCCACTGCTACAAGGTAAAGGGGTTTCTCGCATAAGGTACGGTAGCCAAAATGACGAGAGGCAGTTCATTTCTCTGCCCCATACACTTCCATTAATCTTTTGCTTGACCATTTGAGCCCATACACTTGGAGGTTCCCTTTAAATCACCTCTGTCAAGAACCACCCCACATTGGGGCAGCTTGAGGTAAACCAGCATTATAGGAAGGATTCAAATCCAGAGGGAGCAAGAAGAGCGTCCCTCCTTTTTGGTCACCGCCCCTGTGGTTTCGGCCTCGTCGTCTTTACGGATCCGGCGGTCCTCGACAGAGTCTTCCAAGACAAGCACACCATCGACGGCCGGACAGTCGAGGCTAAAAGGGCTTTGTCAAGAGAGAAGCAGCAAACTAAAGCTTGTCCAAAATGCCAACATCTTATTGATAACAGTGATGAGCAAGACAAGAAGGATGAGAAGTTTGTAATATCTAAAATTTTCTATGATCATCAGCTGCAGCAGCTCGCCCAAAGTGAAAAGATGAATAGAAATTTTCTTGCTCTCATTTGCATTAATCTTTGAGTGTTTTTATTGCAGATGAACTCTCACAATAATTTAAGTGCCCTAGGATGACGAAGAGCGGTTCTTCTTCTATCCCATACACTCATATCCCTTGCTAGCCCAATTGAGCCGGCGATTTCATTTCGTACCAACCCAGTTGGTGATCATCCCCTACACCGGGGCAAGGCAAAAGTCACCACAGCTTGAGCATGGGTCCAAAGTACCGAATCAAGATGAAGACTCCAAGAGCCTAACAACATTGTTCTGCTCAAATTTGTTTAGGCTAGTCCTGACAACACCAAAAGAGCAGCAAAAAAAATGCTGAAAACTAGAGGCATGAAAAAGCAGTGTGCCTGGTAAAAGCAAGGCCAATGCCCATGAATAAAAAAAAAACAAAGAAAAAGAAAAAGGAGAAGAAGAAAAACGATGAAAAAGACGACCCCAAAGGGTTAAACTTGAGTTCTTCTTCGATACAAATTCCTACTTTAGGAACTCTGTCTTGACAAAGATCTGTCACATGATAGATGAAGACGAAACTATACTTGAGAAAGCAATTGGAACAGAAATAGAATGGTATCCAGGAAAATGCTTGACGCAGAAGCTCCTCAAGAAAATGTTGTCAAAGATGCTAAAACACGGGATTACCCAGGGAGTTGTCCAAGAGGATCCTGATGATGAAGAAAAAGACAGGTGACAATGCCAAGATGATCACCAACTCTCACCCTTACACACATTTTTTAGCCTAACGATCCTTTCGTTTCTCAACCTGTGAACCGAGCCCACGTTACGTCCCTCAGGAAGTCTCTTCTGACTAGGACACTTGAATTAACGTGAAATTTCAAATGTTTATAAACAACGCTCGAGGAAGTGCGAGCAAGACTATTTTTATCTCGTTTTGCAGGGTTCTTGACTTGTAAACCCAGAGATAATTGCAGAATATTTTCATTTATGGCCTTGACTTGAACAGTCACCTTTGTTAAGCCATTGACCAAGCCTACATTACGACCTTGAAGAAGACCTCTTAGATTGGCAGCGTCGTACCGCTTGCGAGAAAACTCAGACCCTTGCGGATGTGATAGCGGTCAGATTGAGTGTTTTCGATGTTCCCGCATTAATGGACGGGACAAATAGCCCTTTTCAATGAGAGCGAGTGGAAAGTCCTTTCTAACTGAGGATCCCTCGTTCAGCATCTCGAGAAGTCCACCTCCCAAGCGAAAATTGTCTTAATTGACCCTCGGTGGATGTTTGGTGATGCAAACATGGTAAAATCATTATGCATGAACTTTCAAATACACATTCTGGGATAGCCTAGCTTGTCTATCCTTGATGAATGCATGCATGTTTGCGCTAACCCTCTTTGACAGGTAAAATATCCTCAAAGACTCAAAGAACATATGACCTTTGGAGCGTCTCCAAAGATGTCACAGAAAATTTCTTCCGCTCCCCAAGTGGAATTGACACAGCATGCTTTTGCTGCTCAGAATTCTAATCCCCAGTGATAGAACACGAAAATTCGGGCGCTGGAGAAGCCCTCATTATCATCACAGAAGAGATGCCCTGAAAAAGGTCGGGTATTCAGCAGATGATACATTGAACCTCCGGGTAAGAAATCCCAGGTATTTCATCAGATTTCTTTTCAAACTACCCAGAAGGTAAATAGGGTATTTCTTTGAAAAAGAAAAGCATCTTGACTAGCTGGTCAAGATATTTCATACGATATTCAAGAATAGCCTCAGTTGTCTATTTCTCCGACGAATACGTATGTCTTTGCACAAAAAACTTGTCTGACAGGAGACACGCCCTTAAGAGGCAGGAACGTGCCCAGGTAAGTACATTTTACCCATGCCTGATTCCAAAAATCTATGTACCTACGATTGTTATGATACCCTTTGAACATCGGATTGACCCCTTTGTTCACCCTCTGAACATCGGATTGACCCCGTTGTTCACCCTCTGAATATCGGTTTGACCCCGTTGTTCACCCTCTGAACATCGGATTGACCCCGTTGTTCACCAATTGAACATCGGATTGACCCCTTTGTTCACCCTCTGAACATCGGATTGACCTCGTTGTTCACCCTCTGAACATCGGATTGACCCCGTTGTTCACCAATTGAACATTGGATTGACCCCTTTGTTCACCCTCTGAACATCGGATTGACCCCGTTGTTCACCCTCTGAACATCGGATTTACCCCGTTGTTCACCCTCTGAACATCGGATTGACCCCGTTGTTCACTCTCCTGAGCATGGGACTGACCCCCATGTTCACATTAAATCCTCGGGCGAGGACCCCCAGGTGCTCATCGTTTGAGCTTTTTCAAGACCTGCTGGCGAGGACCCACCAGGCAAACAATCAAATCCTCGGGCGAGGACCCCCAGGTGCTCATCGTTTGAGCCTTTTCAAGACCTGCTGGCGAGGACCCACCAGGCAAACCGTCAAACCCTCGGGCGAGGATCCCCAAGTACTTTGACAAACAAAATCCAGTCAGTCAAGGCGACCGAAGAGAGGTTCGGGTCCTAGACAGGCAAAATCCAGTCAGTCAAGGCGACCGAAGAAAGATTCGGGTCCTAGACAAAAGCAATCCCCGTCAAGGCGATCGAAGAAAGGTTCGGGTCCTAGACAAAAGCAATTCCCGTCAAGGCAACCAAAGATAGGTTCGGGTCCTAGACAAACCATTTTTTCCATCAAGGCGACCGAAGACAGGTTCGGGTCCTCGACACACAATATCAACTATCTGGAATTACTCTACCCTTCGGCAAGGTAAGTCCCCAGGTATGTTTTTATTTGCTTTAGCATGCATCATCTTATATCGCATCATAAAAATGGGACTCCGGTCTTGCCAAAAATAATATTCATTGAACATGCATGGGCCAAATTTAGGTGCCATTTTATCTTTGAACGTAACCTCTGCGAGCTCAATCTCTGCGAGCTCACCTTCAAAGAGGGGCAGCTGTTGACACCTATTTTTAATTTGCCCAAAATTAATTGTACAAAATTTAGGAGTTAATTTTGTTTAATTCCTAAAACAAAAATATTTCAATTTAAATATATTGCATATAGAAATTAGGCACATTTTGCATTAATAGGGTCTATTAGAAAAGATTAAAAAATTAAAAAAAAAAAATTTCGAGTCGGGCCGGGTCGGAGCTGGGCCGACCCGGCCCATTTCTTTTTTCCTTTTTTCCCCGGGCTCGGCCCCTTTTTCTTTTCTTTTTTCCCTTCGCGCGGGCCCGGCCCGCTTTCCTTTTCTTTTCTTCTTTTCCCCCCCCCGCAGCTGGGCCTGGCCCGGCCCAGCCCTTCTTCCTTCCTTCCCCCTGCGCCGGTCGCTCTCTCCTCCCCTGTTCTCCCCTGTGCGCGACCGAAGCGTGACGCACGGCGGCGCCGCTCCTCATCGTCGTCATCCGGTCAGAGGAGGCCCAGACGAGCACGCCACAGGGACTGGCCATTAAGGCCAGTCCCGTCTTCCCCATTTCCCAGGCTCTCTCTCCCTCTCTGCCCCGTCTCTCTGCACCCTCTCTGCACCGGCCCCCCCTTTTGCTCTGCTCTGCACCGGCCTGCCATGGCCGCGAAAGTCGCGGGGCAGGTAGGCCGGTGCAGGCCGTCGTCATTGCAGATGTAACGAAGCCGGGGGACGCCGTCGTTCGCCTATAAAAACGAGAGAGAGAGAGAGAGGCCGTCGTCATTGCAGATGTAACGAAGCCGGGGGACGCCGTCGTTCGCCTATAAAAACGAGAGAGAGAGAGAGAGAGAGAGAGAGAGAGAGAGAGAGAGAGAGAGAGAGAGAGAGAGAGAGAGAGAGAGCCACGGTCGGCCAATTTTTGAGAGAAAACAGAGAGTCCGAGAGAGACCCAGAGAGAATTAGAGTGAAACAGAGAAGAGAGAGGAGCCTGGGAGCGTCTCGCAGGTCCCAGCCGGTCTCGCCGTCTCCAGTAAGCCGACCGGCAACCCCTGGAAACACCCCCGGTCGGCCATATAAAGAGAGAAACAGAGCAGCGGGAGAGAGAGCGTGAGCCGAGAGAAAGAAGAGACGGAGCGAGACAGAGAGACGGAGAGCTCATCCGGCGGCCACCGCGCCTCAGCCATCCATCCCCGTCACCGAGCCGACGGCGGCGACACAGAGAGAGAGAGTCCCGATCGGCCATTTTCATTGAGAAACAGAGAGGAGAGAGACTGAGAGACAAGAGAGAGAATAGAGAGAGAGAGGGAGCAAACCGAGGCCACGCCGGAGCAGGAAGGACAACCAGCAGCATCGCCGTCGCCCACGGAATAGCCAGAAAGCCGCCCAGCCGCGCCGTCGACCGGTGAGCATCCCCGGGTCCCGGTCACCTCTGTCCTCCCCTGTTTTTGCACGCGGTCGGGCCGGGACTCACGCCGGCCAAGTCGCGCGATTCCCAGCCCATGCCGTCGCCGATCCCGGTCCCCACTCGCAGTCGAACGTCAGCCGCAGCCGTCGGAACTGACCGTGCAGTCGGAGGAGGTCGAAATCGGCTGATTTCCACCGCGCACACCCAGTGTTCGACAAAATGCCTCAATGAGGCCGGTTTTTGTCTCGTCGCCGGCCGGCGAACGTCGGCTCAGGTGAGTGGTGTAGCTTAATGGTGGTACTAGGGGGTCAATTTGGGGGCGGCGCCGGTCTGGGTCTGCCGGCGGATGGCCAATTTTGGCTCTGCTGGCGCCTCCCCCTGCGGGTCTGTGAATTCGGGTCAGACTGACCCGGATCAGCCGACCCGACCCGAGTCAATGCCTGGGTCGGACCCGTTGACCCGGGTCGGTTCCGACCCGGATCAGCCGATCCGACCCGGGTCAATGCCCGGGTCGGTCCAAACCGACCCGGATCAGCCGATCCGACCCGGTTAATATTACATTATTATTTTATTTAAAAAAATTTTAAAAAAAATTAATTAAAAATTTAAAAAAATTTTAAAAAAATTTTACTTTTTCTTCTTCTGTATTATTATTATTATTATTATTATTATTATTATTATTTTCGAAAAAAAAATTTTAAAAAAAATCTTTTTTTTTTAAATTATGTTATATCTAAGTTTTTAATTTATCGTAGTATTATTATACATTTTTTTTGTCTTGTTTAAATTAGACAAGCCTGAGAATTGCGCGGTAATATTTTGCATGTTAGTTTTTATTATCGCTGTATTATTATGCATGATTTTAATACAATCGCATGAGTTGTTGTGTTTTGAATGTCATCTGACTTAGTTAAGGTTAGAACCTTAGGCTGCATGAATTGTTGTGTTTCTGACTGCTGATCGTTCCTGATTATGCACTCGCTTGATCACCTCACATGTTAGGAGAAAGGTCCTAAAATCAATCCAAATTACCTGACAAATGTTTTAAAAAATGAACAGGGTAAAATGGTACCGAAAGGGCATTAGTTATCCAACTAGTGTAACCAAGTCCCCGAACTCATTTAATCTCTGGTTCGTAGGAATAGGGTGATTCTCCCATCACCCTATTTGGATTTCTAATCGGCCCACCCCAAATCAATTAGTGGCGACTCCTTGGTATAAACCACTTGCATGTTAAATACTTAAACCCTAAGTCGCGATATGGTATAAGCTTGGGAGGGCCCGAGTTAAGTCCCGAACCTAGACTTAGCACGTACCAGGCGAGCCCCCCTTTTTTGCATGTTCGATAAAAAAGGGCTCGGGAGTTCGGTCGCGACATCATTCTTTTCATCTTACTTGCTTTTAAGGTTCTTCAGCGAGCCACAAATAGGACAAGAGCGTTAGCGTCGTTAGGAGGACTTTTGGATAGTGGGGATATTTTGGTATGTGTTGTACATAGCTATAATGAAATCTTGAGTTCATGGTTTATTGGATATGTGGATAAATTGTGTTGGTGGATTATAGAAAACTCTAATATTGTAACCAAATGACTTTTTATCAAATAGATATACATATATATTTTGATATTAGGTTAAGTTTTGATTATGCTTAATGCTGCATCCTTTGGTGAAAGGACGGTCGTGTCATTTCCTTGTTCTTGCTGAGTTGGGGTGTGACAAAGACTATCAAGCAGACAAGCACCTTGGTGAAAAGAGTCACATAACTTAAAAACTTTTGGAAGTAAGTTGGCTTATTTATGGAAAATATAAACTATATATACGTTTTGAGGAAATCAAGTACTAAACATTTTACTTTGTGCAATCAATTTTAAATCTTTTTAAAAAAACTACGATGAAATCTTTTCTGTTGTCCCTAATTCTCTGATTTCACATAGGCAAATTCTAACAAAAGTACTTGAATATATTTTTCAAAAGCTTTCGGATTCCATTATGTGGTATATTATGTGGTTTAGGGCCATACCTACTCCATCACGAGAGATTGACAAGAATGATTCCAATATAATTGACAAAGAGAAGATCGTAATCGCTCAAAATGCTTACATTCAAGTGTTTCCAATTCCTAAATAGACCCAAATCCACAAGAATCAATCACAAAAGAGGAGTATCTCATACTTTCAATTATTTTCGATGACGGTTTTCAAAAGCTCTCAAAACTCTTGCAAGTTTCCCAATATATTCGGTTTCGTGAGACACAATCTCACGTATAAAATAGCACTTGACATCAATATGTTTTGTCCTCTTATAGTACATCTGATTTTTTATCAAATGTATTGCACTCTAACTGTTTGACTTCACTTGGGAAAGGCAAGTGGTTTTTATCAGTTTCCTTAATCTCAAAGAGAAGTAGAATTTATTGCTACCATGGAAATGAACCTTACATGCGAGACTCTTATTTTGAATTATTTGGGGGGATACTTGTCCAAAAAGTTCTAAATCTATTGTACGGCGGCCAATTCAGTCATAAACATTTCAATTATGTCAATTTAGTCATAAATTTGTTGTACGGCAACTAATTTAGTCCTAAATCTTTTAACTGTGCAAATTTAATCCTAAACTTTTTGACAATTTGCCAATTTAATCCTTAACCTTTTAACGATTTGCCGATGTAGTCCTTTCAAGTAATTTTGGCTAGAAATCGACAAGGGACTACATTGACAAATTATTAAAAGGTTTAGGATTAAATTGACAAATCGTCAAAAGATTTATGACCAAATTGGTATAGTTATAAGGTTTTTGATTGAATTGGCCATTATACAATAAGTTTAGGGCTGAATTGACATAATTGAAAGGTTTAGGATTTAATTGACCACCGTACAATAGGTTTAAGACTTTTGGACAATTTTTCCTCTTTCGGAGCTTGGACGGTATGTACAAAGAGGCATTGCCAAATTGGTACGAATGATGCGGTGGGTCGGGTCTAGTAGGGGTTTAGGGTACAAGATGTGTTTAGGATCGGATATGTCCTGTAGGTGACCAAAATTGGAACGTAAAGGTCATTTTTCTGAGATACTTTTACTTTTCTCAACAATATGAGGTCGCCTATGTAGTTATATACACCGAAATAATAAAATCACTTTAAACCCGATTAGAACTTCTTTTTTCACATCCATAGTTTTTACTTCTTTTTTTTTTTTGTGATTCATAGAATTCGTATAAAAACTCAAAAGCGAGGTGGTTCGCTTGATCTCAATTTCCATGATTACTCCAATGTAGACGTATGATCAAGATGGTCTACTATTTCTTTTGTTAGAAGATCTTTTGGTAAAAAATTTATGTAGGAGCGAATAATAACTATTGTGATATGGAGGAATCTTCGGGTCAGGACCGATGAGTGTCCGATGATTTGAGGGAGATGAATTTTGATGAACATGTGCGAATAGACTTGTTGATTCCATCCTTTTTCGGCCCATCATCTACGGTTCCCCTGGCCCGGGGAAAACCAATCCATGATTTCTAATCCCCAGTGACTATTAGATGAGACTGTTGCAAGTGTCATGATCGTTAGCTACGAGCCGCAATGATCCCCCTTATCAGAAACAAATCCACTATCCATTTTATGTAAAGCAATACGTGGAGTAACTCTCGACATAGCAGTAAAAGCAAGGCGTGTAGGCAGATTGACTCTTAAGCTATATAAACTATAGAAAAAAGCGTTTCTTATTTTTTGAATTTTTTGCCTATCTTCTTTAATCTCCATGGGAGACCCACATTGGATGCAATCAAATTTTCTGTTAAAGAAACCAAGAGTCAACGACCATCAAGGCTATATATTCATGGCTCCCTGATCGGAGGAAGTTTTTGCTAATCATACGTATGATTGGTGGGTTATAAGTTATGGTCTATCACTCACACCCGATCTTAATTAAAATATGAATATAGTTGATGTCCATACCGATAACCCACCAATCACGAAACTAGTTTGAGGAAGCTTCTTTCTAATAAAGGACGAAGGAAAACACGGCCCTAACCATAACAAAACAAGTTTTCGAACTATCCACATGCGCTCATATCATTTTTGTCATGTGTTTTAACCACCTATCCTAACTCCACTCATTGTCCTCAACAAAGCATATGGACGGGCGAAGTATTACCATAGAAAATCAAACTCCAAATCAGCTAATGATGTGGCACGCGATGTTTACCGTAGTAAACATCTTCTCAATTCTAACATTGGTATAGAATTGGGAAAGTACCCATAACATTTATGTTTGAGGTTAATTTGAGAGTCAATCTCGTGAGTGTTTCGCTGCTAAGTGCCTCAACTTCACGATAAATCTTAATTCTTTCATTTAACTAATGCAACAGGAAGCAACTTTTTTTATTTTTTTGGTTGCAGGAACAACTCTTTTTCACTTGGGAAGAAAAGATTGCGTCTTCCGTAAGCATCCAAAAACGACAAGACAATAAGAATAGTTATTAATAGATAGTTGAGTAGTCACATATGACATGCTGGCCCTTCGGCCATTGTACGAACCTTTTCCTCGAACCTTAAGAGTTGTATCTACAAGCCTTATGTTTCTGTCTTCCTTTTTCTTTCTTTCGTCTTTGATTACCTTCACAATCCACAGTAATTAAGACAACAAGAGAAAGTAACCAAGCATGTGGCCCCTTTGGTTTCCACAATACTTAGCTTATGACACAAAATAAAAAAGGAAAAATCACCAAACCATACCAAAGAAACTATGCACAATTTTCTTGACAACCCTGTACTCCACACTCGTCTTGCAACATCTTCGATTTTGCATGAATTTTCTTCTTCTTCTTCTTTTTCTTCATGCGACCATGCGGCGGTTGGTTAAACGACAGACCGGCGACTGAACGCCAGATGACACGAGCACTTGTGTGGTCGAGGTCACCGTCGTTGCCGTGCTGGTTGCTGCCGAAGGCAACGTCGCGTTGATGAAACCGCAGTCGGGCCGGAAGAAATGGAGATCCGAGGCTTGAAACCGACCCGAATCACCGGGAAGCCTCATGTATGAAGCGGACGGAGATTCGGGGAACCACGTGGCGAGCGGCCCTTGGTTCCCATTCCTGTACTGCACAATTGCCCTGTACACAAATGGAATCAGTCCCTCCATTCCTTAACACTTTCTTTTCTCTTTTTGGCCTCTAAAACTGATTCTTCTGGGTTGGTTCTTTGAGAGAGAGAGAGAGAGAGAGAGAGAGAGAGAGAGAGAGAGATTCAATGGTTGGAGAGAGGTTGGAGAGCAATGGTTTTAATAGAGGGAGAGAAGGATGTGACGTGGCAAAGTGATTGGATTCCAGCTCTTCAAGCAAAAGCCACTGTTCTTCTTTTTTGTTTTTTTGCCTCTTTGGTTAGCACTTGCGAAACGCAAACCCGCACGAAAGACCCTTTGAAAGCTCCGTTTAAACTGCGAGCGCATCTCCATCGCATTTCACCAAATCTTGGTCATATCCTTTAAGTACTATTCTGGCCTTTTTTTTTTAGGGTTTTTGCCTGGAGGGTTGGTTTGGTACAGGATGTTTGGTATTTCTTTTATGACAGTTGGTCGGTTCCCAGTTCACTTTTTTATTCTATTGTTCATCTTTTAAGACCTTCGTTTCTTCCTGCTGGTGTCACCAGGGTTTTATTTTAGTGAAGGTTGGTTCCAGGGGTTCTTTCAGCGTGAGGTATAACGATGGAGGGTGGAAAAATTTAAGCATGTGCCGCCTGCACGGTATGAGATCTAATTTTATTCATAGGGAGAAACAACGGGTTTATCCGTTTTGATCTAATGCTGTGGGTACCAACCCATGAATAAACAAATGGCAAAGAGGGAACGACAGTTCCAGGCAAAAACGAGTAGAAGTGATCTGGCTTTATTATGAACCATTTGTTTGTACTGCAGTCTAGACAGAGCTTTCAAAGAATTTGGAAAAGTCTCGTAATGCATATATGCAGAATTGTTTTATTAAGTCATAAACTGCAAGCGAACCTTTAAACAAGTATGTCCCACTTGACGTAAACCATTTATCTCTCTATTACAAGGAAAAGTGTCAGAAAAGTTCTAAACATTTTGCATTGATGCCAATTTAGTTCTAAATCTTTTTTTGGTACTAATTCAGTCATAAACCTTTTATCTATGTGCCAATTTAGTTCTTCCGGTTAATTTTAGCTGGATTTTGCTAACGTGGATGCCGGCTGGCCTACGTGACATCACCAGTGATGACGTGGACAACTTTTAATAATATTTTAATATTTTTCAATTTTATATTTTTTTTTCTTCCTCCACTTGGTCGCCAGCGATGACCGGTTGGAGGCCAGGGGGCCTTTGGCGAGCCCCGTCGGCCACTAGCGAGGCTCGCCCTAGCCAGGGACGGCGACGGTGAGCCTCGCCAATGGCTGGGCGAGGGTCGAGCCTCACCGGCTAGCGCGAGGCTCGCTGGAGGCTAGGGGGCCTCTGGCGAGCCCCGCTAGCAACTAGTGAGGGTTGAACCTCGCCGACCAGCGCGAGACTCACCCAGGCCAGATCTGGTTAGGCCGGCCCTCGCGCAGGCCAAGGCGGCCTCGCCGGGTGTCGCCCACGCCAAGGTGACGCCTGGCGAGGCCGCCGTGGCTTGCTTGAGAGGAGCCCTCGCCGGGGTTCGCCTAGGCCACTCTGGGCCTCACCTGGCTTGGTTGAGTGACGGCGACCCTCGCCCAGGCGAGAGTAGCTTGCCCGGCCATGGCTGGTGGCCAACCATCGCCTGTGGCCGGTGGCCGGTCACCGGCAAAGGGAGGAAGAAAGAAAAAAAAAAATAATTAAAATATCGAAAAAAATATTAAAATATTATTAATATTGTCCATTTCAGCACAAGCAGTGCCATGTAGGCTGATTGATGTCCACGTCAGCAAAATTCTGTCATAATTAGCCAGAAGGACTAAATTGACACTAGTTCAAAAGGTTTCGGACTAAATTGATACTAAAACAATATTTATGACTAAATTGGTACTAATGCGAAAGGTTTATGACTTTTCTGACACTTTTTCCCTCTATTACAAAGTGGCATTTGTCCAATTTATCTTGCACTTGGCCAAAAATAATACCACCTCAGCCCCTTTCTTTCTCTCTATCCTTCCTCTATTCGCCTTTCGTCCTCCGCCGTCGCTACCACCTCCTCTGCGTATTAATTGTCACTATCGCCCTCCTCCATAAGCCTAACATCCCCATTACCACCTCTCAGAGACAACCCCTTCCTCTCCAATCATGGAGTTTGACTCATCGTCGTACCAGTAGACCAAAATTTTAGTTCCGACTTGCTGTCAAGCCAGATCTTATGTGTCTAATATCATACAAAGCATCTGGGATCAAATTGCAGCGTAAATGATGAAGGCAGTGGTCTCACAAAATCTTACAGTGACAATATGGTGCTGCTAGAGTTGCTATGCTGACGTGGTCGCCAAATGCAAATAGTGAAGCTAGCGACTAGGTTTACATAAACATATAAAGAAAAAAAAAGGGATAAGAATTGATTAGTAGTCCAAGTAATGTCCAAATCACCATTACTCTTGCTCCAAGTAATTTCGGGAGAAACACATTTTATCTTATGAGATGGGTCTTACACGACGTTTCACGAAGACTAGTTGAGTTGAAAGATTCTGATACCCTATATTATTAACACAACAACTGAAAGGTTTGTGGTCCTCATTTTGGACATATGAGAGATTATCGTTTGTGATCATCCTCATACACACATTAGACAGCTGTAAGAAAATCGTGAATGCATATTTTTATACAGCTAGTTGATCAACCCTAGCTAGAGCTCGAAAGAAATGTATGTTCTAGTTCTTCTCCTTGTCTTCGGGTTCGACCTTGGAATGGCCTGCCTTAATACTATATACATCAAACAGCCTTGGACTAGGACATGTTTCTTTTTCCTTTTTTCACCAGAACACACTTCTCTGGCAAGTTAAATGATTCTGTTCCTAAACCGGCAACTTAAATTAATTTTAATTGTCACATCGTGCGACGTTGCAACTTATCAAGTTGCTACATGAGAGAAAATAATAATTCTTTTGTTTTTGGTAAAAAATCCACATGTACAGAGAGGATAGAGTTGTGCACGAAGAAGTAAACCTAGAGAAAAAAAGTCTTCATACATATCCAATAAGCTCATTGTCAAACGTTGCTTCTCTGGAGCATCTAAAAGAAAGAGATAATCGTAATAATAATGCCTGAACCACGAAAATTAACTTAAAAATTAGCTTCGAAAATAACTTGCCAAAAATTTATCAGGCATTTGAACATGGTTCGCTTGTTTAAGTACTCATCAAGAATTTGACACATCTCTTTGTAATTATTCATTTATCATAAACCCGTTTCGATATCCCTAATAGTACTCACGTTTCTTGAACAAAGTTCACCATATCCCTTTATAAATCATTTTTTGAGCTTCGTTTCTTGAGTAAGGTATATTCGTGCGTGGGATTTGACCAGTCATAAGCGTGCACCAAAACTTTGAAAATCCATACCGTTAAAAGCTGACAAAAAACTTTATTTACTCCCTATAATCTAAAAGAAAAATAGAGAAATAAAATAAAATAAAATAAGTGGGAGGGTTTGCTTTTTCTTGCTTCATCTTTGTACCAACTGCATCTGTTAACATCTTAGATGAGGTCATGGTTGGCATCATCTCATTATCATGATCTGTCTGCCGGGTTCCTTTTCTCTTCCCTTGTCCCTTTCTTCCTCCAATTCGAGCCTCTGGCTTCAAAGCAGGAATCGATCTTTCTTCCCTTGTCCTCGAACCAAGACCCAAAATTTTATATAATTAAACACACGAATTGAAATTAATAAATTGAAAAGAGAAGGAGATAAGAGAAACTGGGTGCGCGCACAATGTTATGTGGGTGTTAGGTGGAGGAAGAAAATTTCATTGCAAAGCTGGTGTCACAGGGAAGTCCCGTCTTGGATAGTATTATTCGACCTTTTGAATTCAAATGCAAGCTGATCAAACAAGAAAATAAATTAAACGAAACATAAACTATAGTGCCACATGTTTAACCAAAAAAAAAAAACTATAGTGCCACGTGAATATCATTTTTCTTTTGGGGCACATTATAGTCTTATCGAGACTTGTGCCATCACTTACCTAACTTTGGTGGTGGGGGGACCAAATTGAACCTTCTCGGTTTGTTTGGCTTTATGATTGAATTACTATATAGTTCTTCAATGTATTTAGCTCGTAGTCTCATATAATTGTCGGAGTATGATGATTGCAGAGATTCCATGTCGCTACAGTTCTTTTGATTGTGCTATGAAATTTTTAAATTATACAAAATTAATTTAAAGTCGTCCCAAGAATGATGTTAAATTACATTTATTCGATTGGCGTAAGGATATATTATACGGGTGCTTGCACTCCAAGACGCCTTGGAGTGCAAGGGATAAAACAAATTAATGATTTGTATTTGCCCATTCAAAACTATTTTGAAATTGGTTTCCTAAAAATGATTGCTTGTATTGTTTAAAATAATAAATTAATAAAAAATATTTTTCATTATTAAAGAAAATGTTTACGCGTAGAGTTTTGTTGATAATCAATTTAATTTTGGCTAACTAATTTTTATAAGTGGTTCAAACAATCATTTTTGAAAAGAATATTTTCCTAATCATTGATTTATTGTGAAACTGACAGAGAATGTCAGAGTTTTCTTAAACAACAGCACATGCTTAATCATAAAAGCCGTAGAGTGTTACTAAATTATTTGTTTGTTGTATCTTAAAAGCTTAATTCCTAAATCATGATTAAAACAAAAAAATTCCTTAAAGGTCATAAATCTCTATAGTATTATAATTTTCCATTTAACCTGATATATAAATATACTTTTATCCAAAGTATATTTTCTCGGGATGATGAATTGAAGGGCATTTCTTCAAATCTAGGTCTTCTCAATTTAGGTTGAAAAAAAAAATAGATTGGATTCAAAATCTTATATTAACCCCAGGAAGATGCCGAATTAGTAAATTTAAATATTAGTGACTAATACTGATCCATATCACTAGATCATCTCCAATATTAAAATAGCGTCTCACATCGCTTGACAATGAGTCTTAAATGCTATTTATATTTATATAGTCTCTCTCTACATATCAATTCAGACTTTTGGGTTAAATTTCTAATATGGTATCAGAGTCAGTATTATCACTTTCCCCAATTTGTGTCCACCACCCATTAGTCAATCTTCATCTCTCAATATGGAAAAAGTAAATAGAACATTATATACAATTAATAATTAAAATTCAATATTCCCGAGCAGTTACCTAATAAATCTCCTATTTAGCTCATCAAAAAAATCTTAATTTATCCCTACATTAATTGGCTTGGGTGTGTAGATTATTTAATTTATCTAGTTAATTTATTTAGTACATCTAGTTGGCTTGGGTGTGTAGATTACTACTTTACCATTTCGTTTTCAAATTTTTGTTGTTTTGACTTTGAAGCGGTGAAATCTTTTGTGGGTACTCAATCCCCTTGAAACCACACTTTTCTTAGTCGTGGACAAGAATTTTGCTTGAGCAATTATCACTTCTTCACCGGTTAAGACACGCGCAATGTTTCTTTTGCTATTTGGCAAATCTTTTACACAATACTCAACCGGCAATCTCGCTTAAAGCTCTCGTTAGGATCCACATTTTATTGGAGGGTGGAAGCTTGTAGAGGAAAGACATTGATGGAGTGGTTCCAAACAGTACATCACTGTATCTTAATAGGGATGTGCACGGGAATCAGATCGACTCGAAAATCGGATCGGACCGAACCGAATCGGCCGGTTCTGGGTAGTTCTTGGTTTCAGATGCAAAATCAAACCGCTCGGATCGATATATTTTTTTCCTTTTTTTTAAAGAGTAAAGAAAAGGAAATTGCCAAAACCCTAATTCAGGTTGGTCAAACCTTCCCGGTCTGGTTTTCGATTCTAGGATGGAACCGGCCTAATCTGAGAACCGATCACCCATAATCTAAGACGTGTCATTTTATATTAATTCATGTTCTTTACTCCTAGGATTCGAGAACATATATGTACTCTATAATTTCCTAGAATCTACCGGAACTTGTCGGTTCGGAATGGTCGCTACAATCATAGACATGTGTTCAAGCAAATGTATACGCAGAATTCGCAATCGCAAAATGTGGGAACATGATACTGTTGAGATTTTGTCTCGAGTTTGAACGAATCCGAACTGAAAAATAGGGAGTTAGTATAGGGACGGGCATCCTCAGGATCAGACTTGGATTCTTGGAGAGCATACCTATGTTCAATGTGCAGGGTTGAGTGCCCGGTCAAGCCCAATCGAACGTGGTACTGAATGGGCATGCTAGCCCAGACAACTATGTTATTCCCTTATAGGCCATGGCCCAAGAAACTTAGGGGTTTACAACCAGAAGTCCGATCTCTGGAAAGTAGGTCAGACTATCACATCAATATGAACCTCTCCAACTAATTTCTTGACATCAGTGAAAACCTTTTTTCACTTGGTGTAATTAATTTTGAATCACTCTATTTATTCATTCTCTTGGAATCAACCTCGGAGCATGTCTCATTTATAGAGAAAATGATAAGAGCACTGGCGCTCCCCTCTGAGCGTTACGTAGGAATCTCATACTCATCTTTGGAAATGTTTCAGAAACCAAATGTGACTTAGTAGGATGACTCTCATGGAGGGATGAGGTGATAAACCACTTGACGAATATGGAGTAGTCAAAGGAAACTATTACCATTGTTTAATATCAAATCAAACATTTATCTAACAACTTAAGTTTTCAAAACATTTGACCGTAATCTCATGAATTTTTCATGATATCAGAGAGGATTTATTGAGTTCTCCACCCCTTATTCGCCGTACCTTAATTTGTTTCAATGCTTTTTCTTAAGTCAAATTCCAATATATGCTTAGGAAGAATGCCACTACATTTAAATATTAAATTACACATTAATCTAACAATTATAAGAGTGACGCTAGATATATTAAGATTAATCTACTGAAATTTGGTATATTAAATGATGCGCCAGATAGTAATCAATCTTTTAAACAAATTGGTCACATTCCCAACATCCAATAATACTCCACCACGTAACTTAATAAATCGATTTAATAATGCTTAATGGTATTCAAAAGACAACTTAGGGATCGCATGGAATGCATTCCAGAATAAAAATTCTGTTCCGGAATGTATTCCGGAACAGAATGGCGTTTGTTAAAAAATTTCTGGAATGCATTCTGGAGGGATTTTTGCATTCTGGAATAAAAATGCGTTTGTTAAAAATACTTGATTCCAAAATGCATTCTTGATTCCAGAATGCATTTTTGATTCCGGAATAAGTTTTTGGCAAGAAAAAGAGAAGCTACTTTTTGTAGCTTCTTGATTCCGGAATGCATTCTCCCTATTTTCTCACAATTTTTTTTTCAGAAAATTCATAAAAATTGAAAAATTCTAGAAAAATTCATAAAAATTTCCAGAAAATAAAAAAAAAGTCAGATTTCGAGAAAATATGAAATTTGGTGAATTTTTTTTAAAAAATAAAAAAAATCAAAAATTTCAAAACTTCACAGAATAGCTTAAAACACATGTGACCACCCACTTTGAGTGAAATTTAAATTTTTTGAGGTGCCAAAAAAAAATCAAAAATTTCAAAACTTCACAAAATGACTTAAAATACCTGTGGCCACCTACTTTGAGTGAAATTTAAATTTTTTGAGGTGCCCAAAAAATAAAAATAAAAAAAATAAAAATTTTCAAAACTTCACAAAATGGCTTAAAATACCTGTGGTCACCCACTTTGAGTGAAATTTAAATTTTTTGAGGTGCCCAAAAAAAAATAAAAAATAAAAAATTTCAAAACTTCACAGAATGGCTTAGAATATCTGTAGCCACCCACTTTGAGTAAAATTTAAATTTTTTGAGGTGCCCAAAAAAATAAAAAAATAAAAAAATTCAAAACTTCACAAAATGGCTTAGAATACCTGTGGACACCCACTTTGAGTGAAATTTAAATTTTTTTAGGTGCCCAAAAAAAATTAAAAAAAATCAAAAATTTCAAAACTTTACAGAATGGCTTATAATACATGTGGCCACCCACTTTGAGTAAAATTTAAATTTTTTTAGGTGCAAAAAAAATCAACAAATCAAAACAGATTTCTGTTCCAGAAATCAATTTCTGGAGCAGAATTAGTCATGTTTTACCAAACAGATTTCTCCTCAAAAAATCAATTTCTGGCAAGAATTCCAGAAATTAATTTCTGGCAAGAATTTGATTTCTGGAGCAGAATGGTTACCATTCGCACCCTTAGAATGAAACTTCGGGAAAGGAAGAGATAACTGAAAAATTGGGACTCTTTTTGAAGGCAACATCTCGAGAGGTTGATGCATGCGTGCCAATTACCTGCTCGATAGGGCAATGGCATTTTGTCTCATTTTGGGTGCAAATGGATGGAAACAGAAACGAACGAAATGATGAGAATGCATTGGGTTTCCTCTTTTTCTACCATATGGTCCCAACAGGAGATGAATGAAGCCACCTTTTGCACAGAAAGAATAAGCAGAAGAGATGCTGCAAAAGTTATGGACAAACGGTGGAGGTTGAGATGTTGATGTTTGTTTTCAATGCCCTCACATCTAAGCAATGCGTATTTTATTGCATGTCAACAAATCAGGAATTCACATCAATGGTGACAATTTTTGACGAAGCTCGAGCATGCGACACCGAATTAGCAAGTTTGAATTTATGTTAATCGTATTCATGTCATTATTTTGTCAGCTCGTTTGACATGATTAATAAACGGGTCATGTTCGGGTGCAACCTGTGTAATCCAAAATTCATTCGTTTGACAAGTATAATTGAATAAGTTGCATTTGTAGGATCTATGACTTGGCCTACATTGACCTTATTAGTTTAAATGACTATATTGTTTTGTTTTTACTAGATAAAAGTGAATATTAAGAAGGTTTTAAAACTTTAAATTTTTCTAGATTTTCTAGAATGAACATTGAACTTTTCCCTTAATGAAGTTAAAAATGCTATAATTCTCTTGATTTTCTCTAAAATTGTTTGATTGTGTTCAAATAATCATCTCGATTTATTAAGCACATCAATCTCACGAAAAATCCATAAAAATTTTAAGTTTGTTTTTGTTACAAGGATGCTATTTTGGTTGTCTAGATCACATTCAGGTTGGATTGATTCAATTCAAACCCCTTTCGAGTTATATGAGCTGTGTTCGAGTTACCTATATTTATAAATAGGTCGTTTTAAGGTTGAGTTTCCCGATACGACTATTAAATGGATCGCGTTTGTGTTAACTTAATGAACAATATACCCTTAAGTTAATTCGACAGGACGCAACACGTGCACATGAGTTGCCCCTCCCACCATCACATTGGTATATTCATTTTGCTATTTCTCTAACTATTTTAGGCCTAAAATTCTAATCTAGTGGGTCTTTAATTAGAAATGAACAAATGCAACGTTGGGCATTCTCTTCTTTGCGTCAACATACATAACTTATACTTATATAACTATATGTTTTAACAACGTTCCTTTGCACGATCCACTTAATCCGAGAGTTCGAGTTTACTCAACGCGCATGCGCCCGATGCATCCAATAAGAGCCGACATTACAATTCACAAGTAAACATTGGCCATCTTTTGTGGACCAAAGACCATAGTGGGCCAATGTGAGGGTGGTCCAAAACAAAATACCACTTTTGTGAATGGACCCAAAAGCAAAGGCTGAACGTGGGCTTCAACACAAGGTGGAAAAGAAAACTGTGGCACAGTCCTAAGAACGACGACGTAAAGGCGAGGGCACGTCGGGATAAGTTTTGTGTGGACTCTGTTCCATGGACCCAAACACATCCTCAGCGTTGATAATGTGAGACCCACACGTGCAACTCATATGATCAATGGTGATGATAGATCGTGGCCTTCGTGGACTCGGGTCGAGGTAAGTATTTGCAGCAGGACAGGGGAAGCTTTTTCGCTGTTGTTGTGCGGAGCCTTTAGGTATGTGCCTTGCATTTCACTCGATGTCCACTTACTTTGTCGTCCCACAAATCACTTGGAATCTTACTCCTTGGAGACCTCTTGGCTCTGGGCGATGGTCCCATCCGTACAAGACGTGGATGATTACCGAGGTACATGCAATTTTCACGGGGAATTAGAACTTCAATTGTTGACAAAAGAAAGAAAGAGACGGAAGTTTCCTTTTGTCCCCTTTGCTTGCATAGTTATGTTTTGCGCGTATCGTAACTTCTCTCTTTCTACATAAAAGATACAATCATGTGTCTATCCATGGATTTTAATTCTACAAATGTTGGCCTCGTTTGTGAGAAAAGTAAATAGGACGTGTTGTCTTAGATGGTAAGAGAGTTTACTTCTCTCCTTCTTAGATTGGATTCAAAATCAAATATTGTTAGGAGACTTTAGGAGTACAATTCTAAATTCACTGGACGATATAAGGGGATGCGCTTTTAGGATCATTAAGAAGGTGAACTTGTCAAGATGCTTGAAAACTATTTCGGATATCATCTTATCACTATAAAAAAAATAAAGGAGGAATTTATTGTATAATTTTAATCAATGTATCTAGTGGAATGTCCAAATGAAAGAATAATAGAAACACATAATCTTTTACATGGTCGTGTATATAAGCAAATATTAAGTTGTATTTTCTTCCTCGAACTTAATGTGCTTGCAATGCACTAAGTTGAGAATCAACAGGTAGGCTTGCAATTTATGTTGTGTCGTGTGAATCATGTTTTGTCAAAACATGGATATAACACAAACTTAACTAACCATAACCCGACACATTTAATAAACTTCACTGCCCTGACATGAATTAGACATGACATGATTAACTTGATTACCAAATGTGCCACTGTGTGTGGTGTCGCACGAACATATAGAACATGTTTATGAACAACAATATGTGTTAACAGGTTTAATATGTCTCGTGACATTCCATCTAGAGTATGTTATTGAGTTAGTGTTTTTTTATGTCATATGACTTTTGAGGCCCTAAATTATGTTTTTGCTTTGAACGTTTAATGACAGAAAATTTTTAGAGTATGAGTACTAAATATGCTAAAACATGTCTAACTATGACGTGTTAAAAAAATCACATGTTAGCATATTAACTTAAACATGTGAATTCGTGCCTAAATGGGTTAATCCGTTTATGACATGAACCCTGCTTATACCAAACCCAAATATGTTTTTACAAACCGCTATTAATTACAAACATGTGAATCGCCGGCGTCACCAACATGGAGTGTCTAGTCAAGAAAAAAAATCAAGATTGAATTCCAACCAAGTTTTGCTAGGAAATTTTGTAGCTTGCTAAAGTCCTAATCTAATTAGCCAATAACTCAATTGTTAAGATAGACATATGGATGAGGAGGTTGTGCTGTCTAGATTCAACAATATGGTGGCGCATATGCATGTATCGTTCCTATTGTTATTTGATATAGATATCCTCTGTATTCCCACCACCATCACACTAGCCTCAACCACGCACCACGCTACGTGGCGCTCTCTCTCTCTCTCTCTCTCTCTCTCTCTCTCTCTCTCTCTCTCTCTCTCTCTCTCTCTCTCTCTCTCTCTCCTGTGATGAAGGCCAAAAAAGTTACCAAAAAAGTTCTGAATTTATTACACTTTTATCAATTCAGTACTAAATTTTTTAAGTATACCGATTGAGTCACAAACCGTTTTACGTTTTGCCAATTGAATCCATCCGACTAATTTTGATTGGAAATCGCTGACATGGATGACGGTCATGTTACGTGGCACAATCGATGCTAACTTGAATAATTTTTTAAAATTTTTATATATTTTTTCGATTTATTTTTTATTTTATGCTCTTTTCCTTCTTCTTTTTTTTTTTTTTTTACTGTGGCCGGTGAGGGTTGCTGGGCTTTTGTTGGCCACTAGGCGAGGGTCGCTGACCCTCATCGGTCACAAGCAAGGGCCCGTCGACCCTCGCCAGCCAATGGGTGAGGGCCGTGAAGCCTTTGTCTGTCATGGGTGAGGGCGTTGCAGCCCTTGCCCAGACCATCACGGCCATGGGCAAGGCTGGGCAAGGGTCAACCCTTGCCCGGCAGTGAGGGCCTAGAGAACAGAAGGAAGAGAAAATAAAAAAATTTAAAATAATTCGAAATAAATATTAAAATATTATTAAAATTGTCCTAGTTAGTGCTAATCGTGCCACGAAGGACGGTTGGTGTCTACTTCAGTGATTTTTGGCCAAAATTGATCGGATGGACTCAATTGACAAAATGTAAAAAGATTTAAGACTCAATTGGTACAATTAAAATATTTAGGACTAAATTGACAAAAGTACAATAAGTTTACGATTATTTTGATAATTTTCCCAACTTTGAATATGAGGCTGCGGACTCTGATCCGGACTTGAACTTCCTCTTAACGATTTCTCTAGGTGAAAATAACGGCCAATCACGAGGATGAAGCTGAGTTACAGTTACCCCAATGGAAGCCTTGCCCCATCAAACATATGCGCAGAGGAACATAACATATTTCCCAATTCCCATATCCCATCTCCACTCAAGCATGGAAAAAGATCGGAGCTATTCCGATCCTTCTCCAATTTCGTGAAACTATTCCTTAAAATCGAGGACTCCAATCTTTCACTTATGGTTAGAGGGGAAACTGCTGTTTACTTCTAAAGCTCAAAAGTTTCACCAAATGAGACACAACGTAGAAGATATCAAGGGCATTGATCACGATAGATGGAGGATTTGACTTGGTTTCACCTCTAAGATGCACAGTTGCATGCACAAAAAATCAAGAGCTTGTGACATCATTCACCCCGGGAGTCGTCGAACTCTTCGAATATATATTTGGCTTCTCAAAGTCTAATTGGTTCTCTGAAGGTAGTTGACAAAGTATACAGAAACATCTCACCTAATAATGTCGTGCAAGTAACATGCAATGTCGTATTTAGATTGTCGCAGTCGTTATCAGTTTACTACAATTGGATGATTTCCTGTCAAGTTGGCCATTCGAGATAGTGAAATCGCAACTTGTGCATTTCTATCGTCTATGAATCTTTGAAGTCAAATCGTTTTAATACCCTATGAGGTATCCTTCGGTCCCCACGATTCCACTTTGATAAATACAGAGATTTGACTTTTCCTACCACCATGCAATTTGATCATTAATTTCACTTCGTATCTTTTTAAGTAAATGATGTAGTGATCCAGTCATCACCAGCCGTCCGATCAACGTTAGTTGTCTTATGTGGCATCACTAGCGTCTGACGTGGACAAACTAAATCGAAACATCGTTTTTCATGATTTTTTTTCTTATTTTTTCTTTTCTTCCCTTTTTTTGTAGTTACTGTTTGTCGTCTTCATTTCTCATTCAGCGGTTGAGTACATCTTCTGCTGCAATCGGCTCAGCACGTGGGGGTCCTCCCTCTTGAGCTCCACCATGTCGGCCCCCTTAGTCGCTGTACATCCTCGTGATGCACCTCATCTCTCCAGCCGTCAGGTTACAGCCCTCGTATGCTGCCATATGGTTCCCAAATGCGATACATCGCCAATCGAGTGAAGCTGATCGTCATGTTCAGGTCCCATACGTCGTCCTTGCTGTTGAAGCACACGCGTTCATGTGCGTTCTTGACCGGCGTTGTCCTTTTCTTGGGGCTCCTTACCGGTGTTAAGAACCATGAGTTTGTCCCCCAACTTGCCTAATGTGCATGATCATTCGAGCCACTGACCCCGTCAATCAGAGCGGAGCCTTCCGATTGAGGTTCCGCAATATCTTCAATCAAGTCTTAAAGATCTGGAAAGAGATCGTGTAGCTTCCTGAAAACCTACTCCTCATCGTTCTCCACAAACAGATGCGGGTTTTGAAGAAGGATCCGAACACATCTATTGAGTTGCACGTGTGAGTTGTGTAAGAAAAAGTCCCATATTGGAGAATTAGTATTGTGTGGACTAGTTAATATATACTCATTGGTTCATAATTCATTAGCTTAAGCTTTTGAGTGAAGGTAGATCCAACTGGATATGTTGACAAGTTTGACCTTGGGCTTCCTCGTGACGATCTTCCCAAGTGATAGTATTAGGCTTTTGTCGCACATTCCCCAACATATAGTATCATATATCATGGTAGATTGGTGAGCCTCGAATTTGTTCTAGTGTTTGGTGAATATCTCAAGGGAGGAAATGCGATTTTCGAGCAAGTGCAATACTGTTTGTTGTAATGAAAATATAAACAGAGATAACAATTCTAACAAAGCGATAACAAATTTAATAATGGCCACGCCAATGTTTATATAATCTTAACAAATAAAGATAACTAAATTACACACCAAACATAAATTTGCTAGATGCTATAAAATCGAAAAAGAATTAAACATGAGATGAAGCATGGATTACCAAATTTTCTTAAGGCAATTAGTTCCTGCCAATGGTACTTTGCAGATTTACGAATTACGCCTTTCGAGATACAACACTTCAAATATATTTCTATTAGCACTATATGAACAAGACTATATTGAACATTTCTCAAAACCGGCACACTTAGAGCACTAACCCCTAAGAACTAAAGAGACATGTCTTCTTAAAGACAAAGAACACCCTTCGTTTGAATTGAATAGACAACAATTAATCTTCAACATATGAACTGAAGAGATGACTATTATATATTCAGCACGTGAACTGAAGAGGCATCCCATTAATGTTGAGTTATTGATAACCAATAATTACAACAATATCCCCCTTCACATAAACTAAAGAGCCGAAAATTATATTTTCTGCATGTGAACTGAAGAGACATTCCACTAATGTTGAGTCATTAATGACCTATAATTACAATAGTTCACACGTGATGGGGAGATTGTTGAGTTGCATGTATGGGTTGTGTTAAAAAAAGTGTCACATCGGAGATTTAATGTAGTGTAGAGCAATTAATAATCCTAATTAGCCCAAAACTCATTAGTTATGCAAAATAGGTCGGTCAGATTTAATGAACAGAGTAAAAGTTGGAATTGGCCTAAAAAACTATTTCAGATTAAGTTCTCATGGTAAATTGCATAATTACTCATGGATAAATGGCTCTCTTTTTTTATTTATTTACAAAAGTACATAAATTGAAAGTTGTAAAGTGCATCTTGATCGCCTTGTGTTAATTTTGGCGCCATTTGACGTTTGTTTACTATTTTCTCGAACTTTGAAAAAGTAGGGTTGGAATAGGTCTAATATGGAGCAGTCGGCTTTAATTGATTTTTTTGTATTAATTTAGCCATAATTAGGAAAATTAGTCCTAATGAAAGTTGAAGTAGACATCCTAAACTTTGATTAGCAATTAGAATCATTCAATTTGGAGTTTGTTAGTGCATTCAATTGGATTAAAATTTAGAAGGTCCCAATTAGGGAAAAAACAGAGAAGTTGACCTTTCGGTCAATTAGTTGATTTTTGGGTTTATAAGTCTAGTTAGCCTAAATGCATGCTTAATTGATATTGTTTGTGATTGAATTGATGATTGATTGCTCTTAATCTCATTAGTGATGCATGATCCTTCGACGGGTAACTAAAGAAGAGGGATTAGACAAGGTGCTTTGTGACTTAGCCTACTGCTTGATGAACTTGGAAATGAAGGTTAATAATCACTTAGCATTAATTAATTAATCCCTGGTTGAATATAAGATTGATAGGTAATAGAATCGTATGATTATTGTCAAATCTCTAAATCAAGCTCGATACTTTGGATGAATGATTGATCGGTTGAACTTGCTAACGTGTGAATTGAGTGATTGCATGAATGAATTATGAGATTGACGGTAGAGACCGGCGGCTGAGAGGTTGGAATGGTGGTCCATGGGGGTGATTAGATTTAGGTTTACTAGATTAGTTTAGTATTGATTAGGCTAGCTCAGTTAATGGACATATAAATTAATAATCAAAATAGCTTAGGACTTTGTTAAATAGTCTAGCTAGAAAATAACGTTCAAATTAGATTTAGGATCACTTCTTAATGAATATGTAGCTTAGTCTAGTTTAGGACTTTCATCTTATAAACTGAGTAGAAGTTAGACCCACCTTAATCTAGTTCAAATTTAGGAATTAGGGTTTGTCTCTAGCATCAACCTTATAAGGGTTCATAACCGAAAGCTTAGAACAAAGGGTTGTATATTCTTTACTTGACTTGGTATCGAGTCAAGTTCGTGAGGGATCATATCTTTGCCGGACAAGTATCGGGTTTTCATTTCCGTACCTTTACTTTAAGCATTTCAATACTTGGGTGTTTAATTCCCACACCTTCAGTACATTAATTGTTCTTTTCTTTTTCAGCGTGGTTCGAATAGTAATGGCCGGATCATCTTCGCAATTGCCAACCTTCATAACTTCATCTTTGGAATTCTTCCATCTTTTCAAAGAAGGTCTTAAGTGCATTTTCAGCATTGTATCCTTACCAACAGTCAGTCTGGGGAGCTCCTCCTTCACAAATTCTCAAGGAATTTGGATGCTCTTGTGATCCCCAAAGTTTGAGCACTTATAGAAGTCTCGGCCAATAGGTTTTACAAATTATTTTCTAAAATGATTTTTGTAGAAAATGTTTGAAGGCAGGTGCCTTAATCTCTCATTGACTTTTGAAAAATCATTTTTGATATCACTTTCCTTTTGAAAGCCAAGTCAAATTCATTGTAATACAGAACTTGTATGGAAAGAATATGCTCCAAAAGTTTTTAGCCAAAAGAAATTTTTTTGGATACTTTTGAAATTTCCTCTTCGAGAGAATCATTTTCTTTTTCAATCAAATCTCATTTTTCCTTGATTTCTGAAATTTCCTTGTTTAAAACAACAATATTTTCTTCCGTAGAAAATTCTGATGCCTCAACTTCATATTTTCCTTCAACTCCAAGATTTTCTTAAGAGTATATTTGTAGTCTTGACATAATTCATCGATGTATTAAGATACTTCATCAAGGATCTCAGGATAACTTACCTCGATTCTTCCTCTAATTGTGAGTCTGCCATAAGATAGATGTTTGCATACTCGTCTTCATCACGATCTTTGCACTCGGTGTCGTTCCAAGTATTTGCTTTTAGTTCTTTCTTTTTCGTTTCAAATTGTCCTTTATTCTTTGGGTTGATACTACGAAAAACTCCAAATTAGTGCATATGTGACAAATTTACCCCAAACTAATTTTTTGACCACCAAAAACCTCAAACTGGTGTATCTGTGATTAATAGTTTGTGATTTTTTTTTGTATTAATCCAATTTAACGGATGGTAAATTTATCACAAATGTACCAGTTTGGAGTTTTTAGTGGTTAAAAAAATTAGCTTGGAGTAAATTTGTCACATGTGTACAAGTTTAGGGTTTTTTGTGGTCAAAAAATTAGTTTGGGATAAATTTGTCACAAATGTACCAGTTTAGGCTTTTTCGTGAACCCTAATTCTTTTTTAGGATTGGACAGTTTAGCGTAATGTGCCCAAGTTTCTTGCATTTGAAACAGATAATGTCCTTACCTTCTTCTTTGTTCTTAAAGAATTTTCTTTCTTCAAACTGCTTGCTTTAATTTCTTCCCTTGAAGTTTCTTCCAATTCTAACCATATATCCAAACTTATTTTCCATTAGAGCCAATTCTTCATCATCTGCTTTTGAATCTGTTTCACCTGTATCGTAAATGTCAGTTTTTAAAACAATTGATTTCTTACCTTTGTCTGCTTCATCATTCTCATGTTCTACTTTATACGCCATAAGAGTTCCAATTAGTTCATCAACAGTGAGAGGCACGATCGTCTATGTTTCTTGAAAGTCCTCTTAGAAGTTTAATCACTTTCTCTGCAGGTGTGAATGTTTTTTCCTTTCCTTTGATGATTTCTGTTTATCTTAAGAACATCTCGGTGACAGATTCATCTGGTTTTATCTCCAAGGATTCATATTTTCCCAAGAGTACATTCGTCTTGGTCTCCTTAGCCTTGTCTGTTGCTTCAAAGGTCACCTGAATTTCGTCTCATATCTAGTTTGCTATTTCACAAGAAGAAACGTGATTATATTCAGCAAGAGATAATGCACAATAAAGAGAGTACATAGCATTAGTATCCAATGCTTCTCATTTGCTAAATTGTGAGGAGTCATGGTTGGCTAGCTGGCTCTTCTTTCATTTAAGTCTCCTAGCTCATCGGTCACAGTAGTAGTTGTAGTTCTATTGGGTGTTGGAACATTCACTCCATTTTTGAAAACTTCTCACATTAAAGGATCTGTGGATCTTAGAAAAGTTTCCATTTTGTTCTTCTAGATGTCATTGTCAGTCTACTTGAAATAGGGAGGTCTGGTGTTATTCTGTCCTTCAACAATACATGGTCCAAGCATGCTAGCCATAGATCGTTAACTCAGTAAGTGAAATAACACTTAAAATACATGAGCAGTAGGCTCTTATATCAATTGTGGTGGCTAACAATATCACCTAGGGGGTAAATACATGATTTCAAACTGTGAATAGGTGGTTCGATTAGTCTCTATGAACACAAACAAATTGCCTACGCAAACATGTCCATCGATGCTATGATCCTTGCAAAACTTAGAAAAGAAAGTTTGATTTCCCTACGTTATCACTTTGTCGAAAAATGATTTGCTTGATGCATCACATAACTCGGTAATGTCATCCACACACAGAACATTTTTATCTTTCAATATGCTAACTGTTAGAGTTTTCTCTTTGCTTCGACACAATTGCTGTAATAAAATGCAACTTGAGCCCACGACTATGGACATCATGCATGACTTCTTCTTACACAATCACTTGCTTAGCCAGCTCTCTCCTGGTCCCTTTTCTTTATTGAAGATGCAGCGATTCGATCGTGTATGCACATCGGCGGTCCTTTTCTTTCCCAGTTGTCACAGAGTTTTTATATCCCCAACTTAAGTCATTCTAATCTAAATTAAATTGCTTTTTCATTGTTGCGTACACGTGAAAACCACATGTGGGGGACGACTCACAAATTACAATCGCAGCCAGTAGACGTGTTGCACTTTTCTTGCCAATGGGTTTATATAACTCAATTTTTTTTCAAAAGAATAGGCAATGGTGTTACAAAGTACTTTAATATTTATATTGAGTGACATAAACAGCATAGGCTACGTAAGATATTATATGATAAAATATTGACATGTTGGGTTTCTCGGCAACTCAGATTGTCGATGGCACTGAAGTTGTAGTTTTTTTTTCACGAAAGTGGCATGTAAGTGATCGATCGAAAAGTTTTGTCATTAAAGTGAACACCGTACGCAAGTTATGACATTTTTAGTATTCTTTTTTCATAAACAGTGCCTGCTTTGAATGAGACATGAAAATTTCTTCTCTTCAAACTAGTACGAATTCATTGAGCAATGAATACACAAGTCAGAGGTTGCTCATTGGGCCGACGCGTTGAAATTAGGAAGGACCCAATAATGTTCCTCTCTAGTTTTTACAACCACTGAAAATGATGTTTTTCCATTTGCATGAGCAACTCCACCGCTCGATTAAGAGGCATGATTGCTGACATTTTTGTTAGCACACGGTCGCCACAATGTTTGACTGGATCACATGCACGCATTCGATGCGCCCGAGGGTTGCCGCGTCTAGCTTCAACTTGGCGTAAATTTATTATCAGATCTTTAATCCAAGTGGTGCCATAAAAAAATAGGAGCAGCAAGATGAGGGACAAGCAATGTGAGGTAATCAGCTCATTTCATTGCATCCGGCCAGGTCGACCCTAATTGAATGCTCGATTTTATGTAAAATTAAATACTGAATTATTAAGCGGTCGAAAATGATTGCTGACCAAGCAAACCACCTAACTTTCCATTTATTTTACTGATTTAATGTATTTTATTGAGTAAAGTCACTCATGAACATTGTTGTGGGGTGATAATGCTGGTTAAACTAAGATTAATTGTTGCTAAGTTTCTCTAAAGTAGGGTTGCTTGGACCCATTAAGGAAAGAACCAAGTGATTTGCACATCATCTGCTCATTGCATAACCAAATAAAAAACAAAAAAAGAAAGAAAGGAAAACATGTTAATCGATGGTTGTGCGACTAAACAAGATTGTCTTGTCGGATGGTTGATTTCAGTAAAATGGGGCGATTATTGATGTCTCTAATTTCTCAGGATTCGAATTCAAAATCAAGTTTCTCAAGTAAGAAACCACATGAGGCTTTTCGGTGATTTGTTGCGATTACAAATTTTCTTCATCTTAAGTCGTTGGTATATAGATTTAGCACGAGCTAGAATGAAATGCATGTCTTGGCGGCAAACTCTTATTCCCGTTTCTCACATCCATCTGTCTCATGTCTAACGATCGTTTTAAAGCACTTGTCAACATCAAATCCCCACCTTCTCAAGGGACTGGGGCTGGGGACGTTTAGTTTCAAGTGTTGATTTCGATTCCCACGCTCTGCAGGAGACAAGGCAAAAGTCTGAGAGTAAGATGAGAGTTAGAATATGACAGACAAAAAAAAAACATGAAACCCGACACCGCGCATTTCCAGTAATTGCATGGTATACGGAGGAAAAGGGACCGCTGCATTTAAGATGTTTAGGCATATATAATAGTCGATAATGAAAATATTTTTCGTCGATCAATTATTTTAAGCAATACGGGGAGTTATTTTTAAGAAAATATTTTTCGAATTATCTATTTTTCGCAAAATAAATCGAACCTTTGAATGTAAATGAGGCGAGTGTTCAAGTGCGCGCATTGTTTACAAGAAATAATAAAACAGCATGTCCTCAAATTATAAAAAGCCAAAATAATAGTTTCGGGTGCACCCTGCACAGTGCACACCTTCTCATTGGGCGGGGCCCGGAATCTGATCGCATCTTGCGGAGGACGATGAATCTTGACCGACGGCTCCCGGTTTTAACCTACGAGCAGTGGAAATTTAACTGAATATAACCGCAGGCGGACCGGATGAACCGGTGACCGGTGGCGGAGGTTGCTCTGCCTCTATAAATGACAGCATCGGGACGTCGAGACCCGTTCATGTTTTGTTCAAAGACAAAGAATTCGCATTTGCTTTCTCTGTCTCTCTCTCCCTCTCGCCTTTGATAGGTGGAGGCTCTCTGCGTTTTAACGCTTCAAGAGCTGCGGAGGAACTTGTGATTCCGAGGCTGGAGCTCGAGTTTTTGAGCCCGAAACCATGGGATACTCGATGCTCGTGCTGACCGGGCGGCCGGCGAAGCGAAGGCCGACGAAGCGAAGAGCCGGGTTGCAGATGAAGCGAGCGGGGCGAGGTTCGTACCGAGGTAGCTAGGGAGATAGGCTTGGTGATTATATTGATTGAGGACACTGTTTTGTATCAGGAGTTTGTAATTTAGGGGAAAAAATTTCCAAGTTGTTTGACCCAGTAGCATGGGAACTGCTGCTTTACGACAGTTGCTACAGAGCTTGTGTCGCGATTCGCCCTGGACATACGCGGTGTTCTGGAAGATCAGGCGTCAAGTCCCTACGTAAGCCAATTCCTTACCCTGTGTTTATGTGATTGCAAGTAGTCTGATGGATGGTCCTTTGAATTTTGAGCATTTCAGTACTAGGCTAGAAATGAATGATCTGGTTTTTTATGCACTGTTCAATTTTGTCTTCCTGGATGATTGTTGATGGCATTTCTGGTAAAAATGGCCTTGATCTAGATGTTTAATGATGAAAGACGCGTTAACCATCTCTGGGTTTTGCTCATGTTCTGTCTGCCCCTGCCACGGGACTTGTCCCTTTTAATTGACATGAAGCAGGATCGGGTCACGATGGGTGTCATATGTCAGTGTGTCTAATGTTTGTCTCGATGGTCTCGGTCCAAAGCCTACACTTAATTCTGCAAATTACTTTCAAAGGAAAAACTTCCTGCCTTTTGACGACGTTCTGTACACAATTCATTTTCAGGGTTTTAACATGGGAAGATGGGTATTTTGACCATTCAAAGGCTAGAAGAAATATAGAGAATTGTTTAGATGAGTTATACTTCAACAGATCAGGCGAGCTGTTCTCTTTTGCCTATGAAAATGGCTTACAGAATGAAAGTGCAAGCCCTTTAGGAGTTGTGGAAACCGATATGTCATGTCTTCACTACTCACTGGGAGAAGGGTAATATTTCAGTCTTAACTTTCTGTGAATTTTCTCCTTCTCCATTTGTGTTTTGCATAATCCTTGTCAATTAGTTTTTTCAGGGCTTTAAGTGGTATTTTTAATAAAAAGTCTCTGTGTGTGGAATTTGAATACTTGTTCGCTGAAAATCCAGAAAAAGAATAATGATATGTGAGCAAAATATTTTGTGTTTAATTGGTTGAGAATAGACCTGCAGCACAAAATTTTCCTTAGTACATAATTGCAATAGCAGTGTCTTGATGTTATTCATTTTACATGCATTAGGCTTGTAGGCGAAGTGGCAGTCACAGGCAACTACTGTTGGCTTTCTTCTGATGATATTTTGGCTTCTCAGTCCAACTCTGAGATTCCTTTAGAGGTTAGTTGCAACGAGTTTTTTGTTCATTATATTAGCCAGTTGAAGACTTTGTACAGTTTATTCTGGATATATGGCAGCTCTAAATTACATTGTGTCTTTGCAGCTTCCTGAAGAATGGCTACCACAGTTTTTGGCCGGTGTGAAGGTAATAAATGCGTTGATTTTATTTTGATAACTATGCCAATATGATAGATATTATAACCAAGTATAGTAGGGTAGTTTTATTATGACGGTCCCAATACCATGTGTTTATAGGCATATGGATTTGCTGGCAACCATGTGCTTCAAGGAATGGTTGGAAAATGTGCAAGTTGATTTTCAAGTAAAAGTTACTTCATATGTTTACTTGTGGCTGTGCAGTAGTTTCTTTTATTAGTTACCCTACTGATCTTGCTTAATATGCTTGCGCAGACTATTCTCCTGTTACCTGTTCTTCCACACGGGGTCTTGCAACTAGGCTCCTTGGAAGTGGTCTGTCTTCATCCTCTTTCCTTCTATAATATACAAGTAAATAGCTGGAGGAATATAACTTGTCTCATATTCTATCCTGTTGACTTTAGGTTGCTGAAGACATAGCGATAGTTGCTGATCTCACGGGATTAGTCTCACTTCAACACGATTTTAGCCGTTCTCTAACTTCCACGATGAACCATGGCCTGCAGGATCATTCAATCCCATCCTGTTTTATAGATGATGTGGATGAGTCATTGAACATAACTGGCAACCTGGTTTTTAAAACAAAATCTGAAGGGTTATATAGCAATTTTGAGGTGAATTGCAGCATGCTAAATCTCGTACATGTTCGGCCTCTGTCAGAAATTCAAGAAGATGCATGGGAAAATCAGACTTGTGTCTTGGCAGCCAGTCCTTCCAAAGTGTCAACTCCCCCAATTGGACCTGCAAACCGGTCAGAAAGGATGGATTATGATGATTTTGGATTCTCTTGTGCAGAAGAAGAATTGCATGCCTTCAACAAATGTTACATTTCAGGCGGGTTAGGTGACTTTTATGATGGCATGGAGGACTACTTCACTGCTAGCGACTTTGTGAGCCTACCATTTGGAGACAATGATGTTGAGAATATCGAAAATGAAACCGTAGGCAACATGTCTAGCTTCTCCGTGAACTATGAGCTAGATGAAGCTCCTGGACCAACTTTCTTGTGGCAAAGTGAATTTCCAGTGGATTCGTTTTTTACAGATATGGATGTGCTTACAAGGTCTTGTTTGACTGAGAATCAATATTTTGTTGATGGCAATAAGCTGTTTGCTGGGGAATCTGGGAGATATCCTGCCAAAGATGAAGAGGAGTATCTCTTGGAATCTATTGTCAGTAACTCATATGATGGTCCTGATGGTAATTCACCAAATAAATCCAACATCACATCTTCAACCGTTCAACCGGAGCAACTTTTGACTTCTTTGAGAACAAAAAGGAAGTCTGAAGAAAGCTGCCTGAGTGGAGATTTTGCAAGCCGCATAACTCCAGCTGCATTCAGCTCTAGGAATATAGGTAAAGAAACTTCCAGCGATTCTTTAACTTCAGATAAAAGCACGCTGAGTACAGTCACTGAAAAAGAGCAGAGGAAGAGAAGATCCCCTCATGAACAGGCTAAGGGGCAGAAGAAGATGATCAGCGGTAGCAAAAGAAAGGGAAGACCAGGTGATAACCAGAGGATAAGACCAAGGGACAGACAGTTGATTCAGGACAGAGTGAAGGAACTTAGGGACCTTGTCCCAAATGGTGCAAAGGTCCGTACCATCTCGTAGTTGGTGCTTCCATGTCATTTTCCTGTCTTTGCTACCTATGCTCACTAATTACTTTTGTGTGATTTGTGATTTCAGTGTAGCATTGATGGCCTTCTAGATCGAACAATCAATCACATGCTGTTCTTAAGAGGCGCAACCAACCGGGCAGAGAAGTTGAAGAAGTGGGTGCCTCCAGAGGTATTTAACTCGTCCTATATTATTGCATCCATTCCTTCCCCCATTTTTATTGCAGGGACCCCATCTTTCACATACTGCAGAAGCATTACATTGCATAAGCTTGCAGAGACTATTTATTGGCTTTTGAATGATATAATGACCTAGGAAGATACTTGTCAATTCCCATCGAGTATAAAGTAAAGCATAACCAGATATTGTAGAGTATGAGTGTGTATTAACTGAAGCATCACACGCTTAATCCTGTTTATAGCGGTAAAATATACATTGTTAACTATTGTCAGCCCCATATTTGCCGGTTTCCTGGTTTTAGTTGGTTTACTGTGATTTCGTGAATGCAGAAGGTCGCCAAGGACAAGGTTACTTTTGAGAAGTACAGGAACTTGATAGACAATTAAAGTGAAAAAATGAATGCTATCAAGAAAACTTAAATAGCCTACTGGAGAGAGAGAGAGAGAGAGAGAGAGAGAGAGTAGGAGAGAAATTTTTTGTGGCTGCGCTGGGGAGTTTTTGGGGGGAGGGGGCGACTGCAAATTATTTGCAGTTGCAGTGAGCGATGCTTCAGCTGTGGGTCTCATGGCTGCAGAGGCCTTGGAGTAGGCGGATAGAGTGAGGTCTTGACATATCATCTGATCACATGCCGAGCATTGATATGATTTTGCAAGCATTTAACACATTGTCCTACATAAAAAGCTGTTGTTTACTCTTCTTTTTTATGGCTTGTAAAACAATAGACTGTGTTGTGCCATTAAATAACAATTTATGCGAGATACATGTTATGTGATACATTGTATCTCTTCATGTCCTTTCTTATGGTTTCCATAAAAAAGGACTGCTGAATGATGAGCTGAATAGAGATGCCACCACCAATCTGATTATTCTTATAGCATAGTTCTCAGTCATGGAGATTATAGTGATCGGCCTTGTGTAAAGAGATTGTTTGACTAAATGTTATAATGAAACTACTTATGCGTCAAATTCTGGCTTTCTTCGTTTCAGCTTTCCTTAATATATTTAGAATGTAACTGTGGTCTTTCCTTCCTTTGATGCATTTCTTCATTCTGTTTGTTCTCAATTGACTTTGTACAAGATTCTTAAATTTTTAAAAGAAATCCAAGTATTTTCTGATTGAATCACATGACTGGAATGCAGTCCAACTTAATGAACTTTTGGACTTTTTGTCTGCATTGTCGAGGACTTCCGATCTATTTTAAATGTACAGTTTGCCTAATTCACGATTGATTGTAATTAGTATCAGGGTCCTTTCCGCAGAGGAGATTGAGGAGCTGGGAGTGAAATTTCTACAGCCTATATATAAGTAAAACCTGTTAGACTAGACATATGCTACTTGACACATGTTAAGTATGATTTGCAAATGGTAACTAAATAGGTTTCAATACTAGACTTTGCATGTTAAGATGAAAGCTTCGCAGTACATGATCATTACCGTTCCTCAAAAGTTAAACACTCCAGCATAGACCTCTGGAGCTGTTTTAGCACGAGGACTTCAATAACTTCTGTGTGGCCGAGAATTGAAGTTTGAAAACCCTTTGTTCTTTTTTCGTACTATTAAATCGATAAGGTTACATTTAGAGCTTCCTGCTGATGGTTCTTCCACGAGAAACCTCAAAACAGATTGCTAATGAGCCTTTGTGACATCATCTTAAGAATATATACTTCTTCCGTTAATACTCAATAAGTTCATACATTGGATTGAAATGTAGTTGAATATTTGAAAGGAAGATTTTGGTATGATTTCTCTCTTTCTTTTGCGTTTCTTTTGATCAATGTCTGTGTGGTTTCTTTGAGGAACTCTGTGTAGCTGCAGCTGCAAGATACCTCGTGGTGGTGTCGTTAGTCCCTACTTATTGATTAGAATGAATAGGCAAGGCATCACATGCAGCCGACTTCATTAGTCCCTGCTTATTGATTAAAAGTAGTATCTGCACAACCGGATGGAAGTAGTATGCTCATGACAGTCTGAGGGCACCTAAAACAAATTTGGTTGAACACAACCCATGGATCCACTTGTTCTCTGTCCGACTCAGATGAGGATAAACTAGCAATGTAATCTTAAAAAAGATGTTTTGGTAGTTTTGCATAAACTCCTTGTTGATTTGCATCAAATTTACTAGACAATCTACATTTTACACAAAATGTTACGTGTTGACATTTTTCAATGGTTATGTCACACAGGAATCCGGACGGAGCAGATGGAGAGCACTTGAAATCGATGCTGATTCCCAGGGTGGAGCTAGTTGGGCTCTTGAATTAGGAGGTGAGCTTCAGGTATGCCCTATAGTGGTGGAAGACCTGGAATACCCAGGACTCATGCTTATTGAGGTTTGTACTTTTTCTTCATTGCTCATCAGCTTTCTCTCCTTATACGAGCGGGTTACACCTGGTTATAACTCCACAAATTCTTTCTTGTCGCAGATGCTATGCAACGATCAAGGGCTTTTTCTTGACATTGCTCGTGTGCTTCAACGCCTAGAATTGACCATCGTGAAGGGTGTTACAGAGAAAGATTCTGGCAATACCTGGGCCTGCTTCATTGTTGAGGTACTATATTATACTACTGATGCTGATGCAGAGATTCAATGAGATAATATCTGTGATTGTACTAAATCAATCTGTTTGTTTTTTTTTCTGGACCAGGCCTCAAAGGGTTTTCAGAGAATAGACATATTCTGGCCTTTGATGCAGCTTTTACAGCACCGAAGGAATTCCGTTCCGACATGACTTAATGGCTGTTGGGTTATCTATTCACTAACAAATAGTCTGTTTTGGTCTAGTGGTCGTAGGATGTCATTCTTGCAATGGGAGTTTCTTTTAGTGTTCCTGCGAGTTATTATCAAATGTTGATTAGAATCTAAATAGTGATATCGGGTGAATGGATGGTCTTGTATTGCTGCAGTGATCTGTTGCGTGGGTAATTAATTCTTCTTAATTCTCTTTCGAAAACATCCTGCTTAATTCTTATTCTTCACTCTAGATAAGGTTTGACCAAGTCTGGCTTGAATGCAGAGAAACATCATACTATTGAATTCAATCCGAGGAGACAGACATATGAAACGCAAGAGCATTCTTCTTGATCCAGACATCGCAATGAACTATCACAAAATCGGTTGTCATGGATATAGGATTTGTAAAATTTGACTTAAGCATTATAAAATTTCGTCTAATTTTCTCTCTCTCTCTCTCTCTCTCTCTCTCTTAAAGAACCTGTAGACTTTGCACAGAGTGCTGTCAATCGACTATGTAGTCATGTTAGAAGATGAGCGAATTATATCAATTTGCGTTGTCTATATACTGATTTCTTCTACAAAGAACCAGGAAACAAGGAAGAACTGCACCCCTTGCCGTGTTGGCGACTGTCAAGGGAGTAACATTCACGAACGGACCATCCATCAATCAATCAATCAATCAATCAATATGCAATTACTTAAATCTAAATTCTACAAGCAACAGTCTTTATCCATACCTCTCAATCGTCCATTAATATACTAAATCCATGTACCTGCAAACTTGTTTTTCTGAGGCAGCGATGTTGATGTGCCAACTGCCCGCAAATTCTCCTGATCTTGGTGATCACTACAGATGGCTGGGCTACAGATGGCCTCGTCTCCACAATCCAGTCAAACGGGTTTAAAGCATATAAGTTGCCGGTTGAAGACATGTAGGTAGGCTACAAACATGACCCTTTCCACACTCAAAAGTTGCAGGTTTCTTGCTGTTATGGCGTGTCCTAAGATGATACAGCAAGTGCTACAGGGGACTGGGATTTGTCTAAACCCATTCTAGGTTGATCAAGGAATGTGTTGGATACGCATGACTAGTCTTCTCCCGGATATTGGGCCCCCAACAAATAGAAATGTCTCTTTTTCTTCCTGATAGTTTTTAAGTATGTATTTGAGATGACTCTGACTTTCATCCTTTTGCTTTAGATTCTAAATCTGACTTTTATTTAACAAATATCACCTTCAAGTATGCAAAATAAATCAATATTTAAAGACAACTATCTTATTATAATTACTAATAATTTAAAGATGTTTTTGACATAACGAGATCGAAATCTGTACTTTCTGTTAATCATATTTTACCTGAGAGAGAGAGAGAGATGGGCACGTTGTACCTATTTGAAGAGATGCTGTGCTAGGTTGGTGGTGAGGGGCAAGGTGGGTGGCGTCTCAACGATGGGCGGGCGGCGGTTTCAGCTACTACAGCAGAGCCGATGGCCGGTGGGAGAAGAGTGAGAGAGTAGGGTGAGGTTTTTGGGTGAGTTAGTTGTGAGGATGGTTTGGGTTGAGGATTGTTTTGTGGGCTTCCTCACTAAAGAAGGCATTTTGGTAATTTTGAATCTAAATGAGGGTAAGTGGTAAAATGTTGAAATTTGTGGAGGGTAATTAGTAATGTCCCTAAACAAAAAATAATGCCTTATATAGCATTTTCTCACTAGTTTTGACAACCATGCTCACTATAGAACGATTTTGCCCAAAATTTTCCAAGACGAGCGAAATTCATAGTCGACAGAATTAACACTCGGAGAATGATTGACCGCTCATGTACAACAATCTCATGTTAAATCAATCTACTTTCCAGCATTAGCACTAATTCACTATGAAGGGAGGCTGCATTTGAACTTCTCTAATGTACCAATAGTTTGATCGGAAAGGGGGATGATATTGCTCGGAAGCTATTGCATCGTGGCACAAAACATGGGTCATTTTCAGGATGTGTTTATCTTCTTCGATCATGATTAGTTTTCTGTTACGAAAATGGGATGATAAGGAAAATTGTTTATGGAAAATCATTTTCCAGAAAAAATGTTTACTCAGTTTCAGGTTAGGAAATTCATTTTCCTAACTTTAAGCATGCATATCTTCTTCGATCATGATTAGTTTTCTATTAACTGATCATTTTCAGCAAATCAAACGCATGAAAATATAGAAAATTGATCCATGAAAAATTCTTTCACTCAAACAAAACTCACCCTTTGTTCGAATTTATAATTCATAGATTATTTCAATCGAGTTGCAAAATGTCCGCACACCAAAAGAGAATAATCACATTTTAAATTGGGATCCGTACATCCAGGGCATGCATCAAACTAGCGGAGAGTGGATGCTGGTGGTGGGCCCTACCTTCTCTTAATAAACAGGATGATGATCCAGAAAAGACAATGACTTTTCCAAATTCATTACGGTAGAATAACAACTACAACTTCTATGCATGAAAAGTGCATTTTTAAATCAGAAGAAAATTACGAATTTATTTATTAACATAGCTCTATTTTCAAAATTCATTGGTATTCCGATTTATACCAATATAGAATGGCGACTATATATGTAGAAAATCCTAATTTTATTATAACATAACAACGATTTTCTGTAAGACATATATTATTAAATCGGATCACCTCCGCAAGATCTTTAATAATTCATGGGAAAGGAAGACCAGCAATTTGGTGGTAAATAATCTAGAGAGAAGTTAGGAAAAAATTAACTCGATCCGACTCTCTCCCAGCAAGAAAATTACCATTTGCCCTCACATATAAAAGAAGGAAAAATGTTTTCAAGGTTGGTTGTTGGCTTATTAATTATTATAGATGTGGCTTTTCATATATTTAAAATTGTACCTCATTTAGAGCAATCTTGGATCCTTATACCTATAATTGATGCACATAGACGGAGCTGTTTGCATGCATTAACAGACGATCAATTGAGCATAGCCATGTTAAGAAAATTAATAAAATGAACCAAATTGAATGCTTCAAATATTCTACTTCTTAAAACTTGTCAAAAATAGTGCAATTGAATCTTGAAATTTTTGAAAAGTGCAATCAAGCTAAAATTTGATAAATTTGTGCAATCAAGTTTTACTGTTAACTCCGTCCAACTTAGCTAACGGAAAATGTTGACGTGGCTATTTTTATTGTTATTTTCTTTCTTCTATGTGAAGCATGAAGTAAAAAGATTAAAACGACGTCATTTTGGTTCCAATTCTAATTTTTAATCCAAATCTTAGTTAAATAAATTTAAAAAAATAAAAAGGCGAAAAACATTTTTTTATAAAAGGGCAAAACCCACAAAAAACCATAAACTATGCCAACAACGACATATTTACCCTAAATTTTTTTTGTGACATCAAAAATCTCAAACTTATATCTCGTGTGACATATTTACCTTCCATCAAAGTTTTGTCAATGAGAATTGTTAAAAATATGTTTACATGGACGCTAGAAAAACAAATAGTGTTGACAAGACATCCATGTAACTTAAGTAAAATAAAACCAACTTTGTTTTTGTTTTAAAATCATCTAACAGAACCTTGATGGAGGGTAAATGTGTCAAATAGGTACAGGTTTGGGATTTTTTATATCACAAGAAAAATTTTAAGATAAATGTGTCAGAGTGGGCATAGTTTGGAGTTTTTAATGTTACAAAAAAAAAGTTCAAGATAAATGTATCACAATGAGTATAGTTTGAAGTTTTTTTCTATGGTTTTTCCCTTTTATAAAAAGAACATGTAAGAGAAAAGAAAAAGCCATAGGTCCCTCAACAAGGGGTCACCGTCACAGCCCGCCGTCGGTGGGTCTCAGTGACCCTTGCTGACCACAAATTTGGCCGCCTTTGCCAAGTTTTGGAAGAGGGGCGGGCCTTGCCTATTGTCAGCAAGTGTCATCGCCCATCACCAAGGCCTCGACCACCCTTGCCAACCACAGATTTGGCCAAGACCAACCCTTGCATGTGGTTGGCTAGGGTCACCAACATTCATTGAGGCCCCGATGACCCTAGCCGACCATCAATGAGGCCCTGCCGGCCCTTTGCGGGGACGGTGGGGCGGCGGCCCACAAGTGAGGGGCCTGTGGGTTTTTTTTCTTTTTTTTTTTTTCCTTTTTTGTGTTCTTTTGGTAAAAAAATGCTATTAGCCTTTTATTTTTTAATATAATTTAACTAATATTTGGATGAAAAATTAGGATTTGAGCCAAAACAAAGTTGTTTTTGTCTTATGCTTTATTCTATGGTAACATTAAACACCACATATGAAAGAGAAAATAATAAGAAAAGCCACGTCGGCATTTTCCGTTAGCCAAGTTGAACAGAGTTAATGAAATGACTTGATTGTACAAATTTGACCATTTTTATAGTTTGATTGCACTATTTGAAAATTTTAGAACTTAATCGCACTTTTGTGACAAGTTTTAGAATTTCTGGTGTAGTGATCACAAAATTTAATACAGACTTTCATGTTATGGTCAAGTTTGGACAACAAATTAGATATGATAGAGCTCAATTTAAAAAAATTTCACAAATTTTATAATGTGATCGGGTGTGGACAACCTATGGGCTCAGCCTAGTCCCAACTCACCTATTGGTCACCCCTCCACGGTACACTACTCACCTTTATGATAATTACTTGTAAAAAATTATTAGATTTAAGGTTAGAGTCAACTTCACTTCCCTAATTTGCCCCCGCCTTTTGAGAAGTTTACCCAAAATTACCCAAATTCCAAGAAGGCCTAGATGTTTCCTCAATTTTGCTTTTCCGTTTCCCCATTTCCCATCAGCCCTGCTAGAACACCAGTGTCGAGACCGGGGTTGCTTTGGCTCTTTTGACAACTCTATCAGAGACTATATCATTTCTTTTTTAGAATTTGGATAAAAAGAGAGAGTGCTTGATTTACCTTAAAAACTGCATAGATGACAACTATTTATAGGCTTTCCTTTCCAAAGCTTTGATTAAAACTTTTATCTTGCTTAATTTTTTATCGCTCGAACTAAGATTGATGCGATTTTTGCACCCACCAAAAGTTCACGGCCTAAACTTTTTGAACATGGACTCCAATTGCTGAAAGAGCGTCAATATCACAGATTACCAAGAATTGATCAAATAGATAGTTATTGTGACAATCTGAAATTCGACCTTTTCGATATATATGAAATGATTATTTCATCGATGCACTGTTAGTTAAATCTTACTCTGAATTGATCACTCATGAGAAGACTAACCAATAGGGAAAAGCTACCTAGGAATTAAGTACGCACGACCTGAGAACTCGACCATGGATTGACAATTCGACCATAAGAATTGACGAGGGACAATTTTGAGCCATTACGGACCGATCAAGAGATGATTATCGAATGATTAGCCAATAGTATACAATCGAATCGCAGGTGCTTCCGCTTGACCATTGTATAGATTGCAAACGACCCTAAACCAATTCTGAACGATCGTGTACTTCGGAACTAGCGATTGACCCTCGCTATTACATGACAACTGAGGTCACCCATGGCTTGAGTAAGCTTAAATGTTGCTTGATATTGAATCGATCACGGGTCGAATACGCGTAACTCCTAAAAGCCGCCTGTTAGTTTGAGATACACTAAAGTCACAATTGATCGATTTTGATCATGAATTAGAATCCGAATTTGGATATTGAACTTTCAAGGGTTCCACGACCAAACTATTGGACGTCGCCTCATTAAGCCCATCTATTTGTCGGTTCGCTCGAAAATTCTTGAAAAAGTGAAATTTGGACTGAAAGTGAAAAAAGACTTTTTTACCCCTAAGTCTTTTGGATTCCTTTGATTTGTTGAAGGGAAAAATGGTCATTGTACCCCTCCATTATTTGGCCGGCCATGAATGACCAGACTGCCCCTATTATCTTTTCTTTTTTACAATTTTGCCCTTAGATATTTTGGGAGGCTTGTCTTGAAAGATTCATTTCTAGCCCTTGGATCTTGGCTTGTTGGGCAAGATGAGATCTTGGCCTTCCTTTTTTGGGGTGTCTTGATCAGCCCACTTTCTCTCTCTTCCTCACTCTCTCACTTTGACTCTCTCTCTTCTCTTGGATAACACTTTCGCTCTCTTGCCCACCTTGTTCGGCCGACCATCAGCTACCACCAGCCGCCATCTCCGACCACCACTAGCCACCGCCGTCACCACCGTCCGCCGCCATGGTCATCGTCACCCCCAACCACCTCACTGTTACCACTCTCTCTCTCTCTCTCCTTGTTTGGTCACCACTAGCCACCGCCACCATCACCGTGGCCGTCCACCACCGTAAGCCCCCTTTGTCGCCCTCGTCGCTGCCGTAGTCGTGAGCTGCTTAGCCGTTGCTACCGTCCACCGCTTATGCCGTCGTTTGCTGTGGCTGGTTGTGGACTGCCGTTAGCTTGTCTTACTTGGTTTAAGAGTAAGTTACTCTCTAAACCTTTATTAGGGTGATAGGTTGTTAATGGACTTGATTAGGAGCTAATTAGGGTGATTATAGGTGGATTAGTTGATAGGTTATCTTGTGTGGTTTGATAGCTTATCATGTGGTTATGTGATAGCTTATCATGTTTAGGGTGATGGCTTATCATAATTTGATGATAGCTTATCATGTTTAGGGTGATATCTTATCATATGTTTGTGTGATAGCTTATCATGTTTAGGGTGATTGCTTATCAAGTTTGGTGATAGCTTATCGTGTGCTTTAGTGATAACATATCATGTTCTTATTGATAACGTATCTAGTCTTGAATGATAACTTTTCATGTTGGGTGATCACTTATCAAATTTAAGGATGACTTATGTCGTATTATGTTGTTCTTTAACTGACATTGAACTTGCATAAGTTGGATTAGTAAGTGAATGGATAAGATGATTATTGTTGTATGCTAACACATTTTCATGGTAGCCTTTGCATCGGGAATTGCACGTTATAAACACCTTGCATTGGCTAAATTTCCAAAGATAAGAACTGGGGCTTGAGTGAATGTTGTGTGTGCATGATCACCTAAAGTTCCATTTGTGCCCGGTTTTACCGGAAGACCGCCAACCTTAGGGGTTGTGTCGTGGCCGTGAAGGTCATGCCCAATCTTGGTGATTGAATGACGTTGCGAGGGCAGGGTGAGACGAAGTCGTTCGCGAATGGATTTCGAGACGAAGTCGTTCGCGAATGGATTTCGAGACGAACCCATTTATGGGATTCCGTCATTAAGGTTGGTGCGACAATGCCGTCACCGACGGAGCGGGACAATGCTTGGCAATGCTGAAAGACCGCCATCCATGGGATGTGCCGTGGCTCGATGGATCGTTAATAATCTAGACTACCATGAGTGCGAATTACATCGATGAGTGTGATGTGCCTAAGGTTGACAATTGAACATGTCTAGATTATTAAGTTGTTGATGCGCATGTTTATGCCATGGTATATATTTTATATGTGATTCTTGAACATATGTGTTATTGTGATCTCGTTATGTGCTCGTTGGAGCGATTGTATGTTTAGGGCATTCCGGAGGCAATGTATTCTCCTAAGCGAGATTTAAAGAGTTTACTTGCTGAGTTTATCCCATTGTTGTTGTTTAACTGTTTTCAGAACCCTGACTATGAACCGACCTCCCACTCATTTTGGAGTGCCCATAGACATGGGCACAGTTATATCTAAGTATTTGGTTGGATCGGATAGGGCGTACCAAAAGCATCCGACCACCATCTGGATGGATGAGGGTTTGGCAATGTGGAAGCCTCATGAGTTTATAGCTTTGTTCCTTAGGGATGGTGATGGGCTATTCGGGCCTATTAGGAGTTTTGATGGACCATCTAATGGTGGATTGGGAGATAAGGTGTAGGACCCAATGGACCTCGACCCTCCGGACAGGGCTGTTACGGATCCGGAGTCCGATCCGGATTACTTGGTATCCGATCCGGATAGCATGGAGTCGGATCCGAAGATGCCTCCTGGGTATCACTGGGTTTGATGATGGGTTTGGATATCCCATCTTTTTTACCGCTCTCTTTTGATAGTGAAACTAGGTTAACCTGACCATCTGCATCCCTTTTTGTATGTTTGGTCTTTGAGGAAGTGGCATCATGATAGGCTTGTATGTATGTATCCTCCTAGGGTTAACGCTATGTTTATAAAATGGCTTCGTTGGTTTTTTCCTCATAGTGTTTTCCTTACTATCCCGTTTTATTAATTGTTAATTGGGTGATTCAAGTTCGCTTCCGCGTGTGTTTATTCGTAAGTTAGAACGATTGGGTCGGCGACACATCCTGAGATGTCGCAACTAAAAGACCATTGCTGGGATGTTAGCGCGCTCGAGGGTCGGGGCGTGACAGTTTTGTTGAAAAGTTTCGATGCGTTCTTCATTTCAAAACCAATCGACGCAATTTTTTGAGATTTGGAAAGGTTGTAAGTTGATTTGTATAGGGAAAAGTATCAGAAAACTCTTTAACTTATTGCATTATTACTAACTTTGTTCTAAACCTTTTAATTGTTGGAGCACACATAAGGAATGATGACAACGGAACCCATTGTACTCGAAAGAGTAACATGAGCTAGTAATTACTTGTTTTTCCTTGTACCATTCAACCACAAAGTGTTCATGTTTCTCCAAATCTTTGACAACAACGATGGAAACTGTTCCGATTTCATCTCTTGCTGGAGGACATCTAAATGCCCCCGACACCTCAATTTGAAACCTCTTAAAAACCTCATGAGTGTAGATGCCAAGGGGTACTCGAGCGCCTGATGATTTGGGCACGGTCACCTTAGACTTGGGCACGAGTGCCGAGGTCTTGGGCCTAGATTCAAGGGATCCAACCTCGGCTGCCAAGGTCTTGGACCTAGGTGCCAAGGACCCTGGCTCGAGCGTTGGGGACTAGGCCTCATCCTCGGGGCACTTAGGCTCAACTGTCGGATTCTTGGTTGCAAAAAGATGGGGTTTATTGGGCTCAGTTGCTAGGAACCCAAGCATAGGCGTTAGCTCGAGCCCGACCTCAATGGATCTAGACTCAAGTTCTCATGGCTTGGGTGCAAGAGTCAGGTGTGTCCAAGCACAGCCTTGAGGGACTCGAGCCTAGCTTTGTGAACCCAAGTCCTTACCTCTATGGACCGGGTTGAGCAGCAGTGACATGGGTGTGAGAAGTGAGTACCTAGGCATGACTGCTAGGGACTTGGGCACAGACATAAGGGTCTTGGACCCGACCTTGAGGGACCCAGGCTCAACCCATGTGGATTTGGGCACTGAGATTTCAAGTCCAAACACTGATATCTAGTCGAATTTCGAGAAATGATTTCTGATTCTTTAGAGAGAAAATCTTTTTTCCTTGACTATGAACTTTATGGTGACTCATTTTCCCAAGAGATATAAACTCGAAAAATGTAGTTGATTTTCTGCCAAACAAACAGAGCCTGGGACTCTAGCTACCCTTCGAATGAAAGATGTTAGTTTCCAACTACGAATATTATGAGTAATGTAGAAACCAAATAACTTATCTAGAAAAGAATACGAAAAAGAAAAAAACAAAAGCTATTGGCACATGCATTCCAAGACACAAATAGTTATTGGCAGATGCATTCCAAGACACAATTAAAAGGCAATCATATCTGTGAGAAAAGATAAAAAGGAAATGATTATTTATCACAAATATAAAGAATCAAAGGTGACTCCTAAAAAAAGGGATAAAAAGTCCAATTCAATTACTACTTATTTTTACGTCCAAAAAAAAAAACTACTTATTTCTGCATATATCATAAACCTACAAGAAGAGTAGCATCCATCATCTTTGTCTAGAGGTTTAACTTGGCATCGTCACTTGGTGCATCGATTGTATTTATCTACATCGCTTCTAAAGCAATGTTGGATTGAGATGCAGTCCTTGTAGATAATTGAACACGATTGTTGCGAATCATACGCTATATTCTTTTGAAAAGAATAGTGTTTCTCATCTCTTCTTGTCCAATTTCACATATTCACGACATGACTTTTCATAAATTGAGCCAACGGAATGGTTACATTTAAGCTTGTTATATGATATTTTCCTCAATTCACGTCGCAGCTTCTCTGTGAATTTAACTAGCTTTATAGGTTTTTTCTTAGGGTTAATATCACAAAAAACTTCAAACTGGTACATTTGTGACAAATTTACCCTAAACTAATTTTAACCCCAAACTGGTACACCTTTAACAAATTTGCCCTCAATTAGTTACCGTTAAATTTTACTATCAAATTGTTGAGTTGGATGACATGTAACAGTTGACAGGTATACCAATTTAGGGTTTCACCCCTCTGTTTGTTCATCAGTTTGTGATTTTTCGTGATATAAATCTAATTTAACTGAGGGTAAATCTGTCACAAATGTACCCGTTTGGGGTTTTTGATAGTCAAAAAATTAATTTAGGGTAAATTTATTACAGGTGTACTAGTGTGGGATTTCTAGTGGTTAAAAAATTAATTTAAGGTAAATTTATCATAAATATATTAATTTGATATTTTTCGCAATATTAACCTTTTTTTTTCTTGTGCACATTTATTGTTTTTTCGCCATCTGATTGACTCGATTCTTTTAGAGGTAAGTAATGCAACCTTTATTTCAAATCAAGGAAAAGTGACAGACAATCTCCGCTACAAGTCAACCAATACATCAATATCCACCACTATAACAACTCTTACACACCATAATAACAACCATTTCCAAGACAATGAACGAGTTACGAGAACAGAAGGGAACAGCAAAGCACAATCACCCAGTATTTCAGCCACATGCCCCTCATTGTAACCGGCAAAGAGGGCTTCAAGTATGCAAATTGATTTGCCTTCGAGTCCAAATCCTTTCTCCACGAACAATGCACAAACTTCTGAGGAACATTGACAGAAGCATTGATCCGATTTTTGTAGCTACGGAAAAACTTGTGACCCGAACTTTATGAAAACACGATTCGAACCTCGAAAAAAGTGTTAGAGCGATTGGCCAAACAGAATGTCGCGACAAAAAGTTGTGATACGTTCTTCCTTTGAAATCTAATCCTGCTTAACGCTATTCCTGTATAGCCCGTATAACTTGATCATTATAATAGCATCACCAAATCTGAATTACATAGACATTCAAGTCAACGACCGAGAGGCGCATGTCAAAACAAACATGTAAATCGAATCCGCCAAATGTTTACAGTATATGTCAAAATTAAACTGGCGGAAGGTTAACGAAGAAAATGTTTCGTACATCTACACGAAACTGGAGAGGGATGGACCAAAGAGATCAATTGTAAAATGCTTAAACATGAAACACAGAAACAATTGCGCGAAAATCACCACCCATCATCACTCTCTCGCCAAACATCCGTGTCGTCAGCTATCGACATTCAAGCTGGGATTAGCGCCTCTGCCTCGTAACTGTTCGCACCCGAGGGCGCAGCCGTGTTTGCAGGCGGACGCCGTCGCGCCCTCGACTTTCATGCAGAAGGGCATGCAATCGTGAATGCATATCTCCGGCGTCCATTCGCTGCCGACACGCGTTGCCTCCACGACAAGAATCATAATCAAGGCAAGTATCATTCTCTGGCCACTAGCCATGTTTTTTTTCTGGCCTAGTTGATGATCACTAGGAAAGGAAATGGTTTCCTCGAGGGACAGGAGGATGGCCTTCGATGTTTTCAGGGCTAAATTGTTGATGGTCCTCCGACAAACAAGGACACTCGCTCATGGGGTTATTAACAAGGACAAAGGAGTCTGACGTTTTCATGTCTGTCTTTCTTTCTTTTTTTTCTTAGATGTACACTAGCAATCAACCCTGCGCTACCCACAGATTCATGGTACTCCACTAGTTATTATGCGTAAGTTTCTGGTGAAGAAATATTATTTTATTTTACTTAAAATATAATGCTTCAATGTGATGGAAAATTGAGAGAAAAGGTCATTATTATATATATATAAAAAGGGCTAAGTGCATTCAAAGTCCTAAAACTTGTTATGAAAGTGCAATTGAATCCTAAAACTTTCATAATGTGCAATTAAGTCCTAAAACTTGTTAAGAAAGTACAATTGAGTCCTAAAACTTTCAAAAAGTGCAAATAAGTCCTAAAACTTATCACAAAAGTGCAAACAAGTCCTAAAACTTGTCAAATTAGTTCAATCAAGTCCTTCCATTGATTGCACTTTTTGAAAGTTTTAGGACTTGATTGCACTTTTATGATAAGTTTTAGGACTTGATTGCACTTTCGTGATAAGTTTTGGGACTTGATTGCACTTTTTGAAAATTTTAGGACTTGATTGCATTTTCGTGATAAGTTTTAGAACTTGATCGCATTTTTTAAAAGTTTTAGGACTCAATTGCACTTTTCTAACAAGTTTTAGGACTTCTAGTGCGCTTATCTCTAAAAAAAAATAGATAACTTTCACGCATGCATCACGCCTTCAATGTCAAAATCCTGCTTTCTTCGTCAAGGGGACCATCTATTACGTAAATACAACATAAGAATGATTGAGATTCATCTGTACAACCGTACAAAGTATTGAGAACCTCTTACTTTCGAGATATGACAATCCTGCTTTCTTCCTCTAAACATTCTTAATTAGTTTTTTTTAACAAGTATTCAATCGATATGATGCGTAAACTAATAATTCTATCCTATCTCTCACGTATTTCAATTTTAAAATTTGAACGTTTTCTGTCTTATAAACAAAGTTCGGATCTTCAAATGTTTTTCTCATTTCTACATGTGTACGATTTCTTCACGTCGTGTTAATAATTTTTTCCACTAGTTAATAATCTTAATATATCGTAATGAAATGATTTTGCAAAATCAATTTAGCATGAATTGGCTGTGCGCTTTCCTGGTAACATATTAAAAAAAAAAAAGCAAGACCCATGCATAATTGAAAGTATTAGGACATAAAATTGAAACCTTCCGGCTCTAATTCCATCTTAAATTGAGTATATAGCTGATTATTCAAGAAAAAAAAAACAGCAGTCAGAGAATGAACAAATTTAGTTTAGAAAAAACGAAGATAAATCAAATATTCTAGTTTAAAAAAACGAACTTATCTATGCTACTGTATAAAGTCCTACTTTTAAGGATCACAAACCTGTTTTTCTTCTCCAAAATATCTCCAATTAGTTAATTTATAAATGATATCAATGGACAAATTTGTAGATTAGTTTTCTATATAATCTTTCACGTATTTCAACTTTAAAGTATGATCTTTTCTATCTTCTAAACAATCTTACTAAAGAAACATAAATCTTGAAATACTTTCCCCTTCTCCACATATATGCGAACAAGTTCTTCATATATTGTGTCAATAATTTCTTCCCATTTAATTAATAATTCAAGTATTTTGTAAGAGGGCGATTTTGTAAAATCTTATAAATGTCAATTCAATTTTTCGCGTACTCGCAATACTAGTGCACTTTTGCTAGCGTAAACGACTAAAGCTAAGGTTCATTTGTAACCTTGTAGGCATGGGAGAATGCTAAGTAGGTCCATTATTTGTTTAAAGTCAAATTACTCTCCGCCAACGAAGCTTTATACATGGTCCCATTAATTAATAGACACTATGTACCAAAAATATTCAATTAATAGAGACTATGTACCATAAATATTTGATTAATAAAGACTAGTTGAACCTACATTTGTCTTTATTATATATGCGCATATATAAAAATCTATGTGTTTGGGACGAGAGTGACCTTACCGACACATTACATATATTTAAAAAAAATTCAATCTTTCAATTAAAAAAATCCGAAGGGAAAGTACTCGGCAATTATCCTCACTTAATTTAATGTAGCCGGAGAAGGAAAGGTCCATACGTTAAATTAAAAAGAAAAGGGTATGAACAACGATGGTCCTAAGAAGTTGATGTAATAGAGACAGTTATGTTATACATTACAATACTATTATACTATCAGTAGTCCGATACGACACGCATTTGTACTGTTCTTAGCTTTGTCTATTCTTAATTGTAAACCTTGCTTAGTCATCGAGTGTCATGTCACAACCAATATTACCTGTCGAAATATGTGGTGTCCGTCCATTTGATCAATCATCTCAATTCGGGCTTCACTAAAATATGTTGGTTGAGGAAACTAATAAAGAAGTTTGTAACACTTGACTCTGGAGTTGATTGGGTGATAATCTTGTGATAGCTCTTAAAACACCTAAAAAATCACGAGCAAATTGCACCACAAGTCTCAAATCCTATGTACGAAATGCAATTTAGTCTTAAACATTTAGATTAATTCAATCAAGCCCTAGACATTTACCAAAAAGAGCGATCGAGTTCTAAATCTTTCAATTGGTTCGATTAAATCCTCAACTTTTATCAAAAAATACATTTTAAGTGCTAAAATTATGTTTAAAAGTGCAATCTAAGGATACCATATAAGCACTTTTTAAGTGATGCGTAGGTAATTCTAGATACCGTTCATCAAAAGGACTTGATTGCAGTTTTTTGAGAATGTTTAGGACCTAATTAAACTAATTAAAAGATTGAAGACTCGATTGTGTTTCGCATACAAGATTTAGGACTTCATGTGCAATTTTTCCCAAAAATCCTTCTGTGGAAAGAGATGAAAAATTCAATGGTGGACCTTTTTGATTCCCACATTCATCTATTTGAAAAGGAATTCCAGAATGAAGACAAGTTCATTAGAATTTCATTAAAGATATTCACCTCATTCGTCCTTTAAAAATTATTCAGTCGTGAGAAGTCTTTTTATATTTGAGCCGATTTGTCAAGTCCTCCTTGTTGACGCATTTTAAAATGGTAGAATCTGGATTTGTTTTAACAAAGCATATCCGCCTTGCAAGTGTCCTTTATCATATTAACTAGTCGTTCCTCAAATTTGACGGGCCATAGAATTCTTATCTTTAGAACTATGCCCCCCTTTCATTTGTTTATGTGTGTTCTCTTTTATCCCATGCTACTTATATACGTACTTCTAGTATAGTCTCCTTCCACCTAATGGTTTACGTTTTTAGTATGGACAATCTAGCGTGAGTTCAGAACATGAATTAAGAACTTGAATCCCAACACTCTCCTCTCAAACTCATTGCTCGTGGTGGGTTATTCATAAAAATCATGACCATCTCACAGATAAACTGAACCGAGTCATAAATGTGTAAGGGTCTAATTACACGTGAGGGAGGTGAGTTAATAATAATCTTACATTGCTTGATACATAGTTTTAATGTATCTTATATTCAAATAGTTTCCTTCTATCTAATGATATAATTTTTTAGGTTGGTCATTCTAATATTTTCTATATGTTCTTTGATTCTTTAAAAGCGCTTTCAATGTAGATAAAAAAAAAGGTATGACCCTTCGAGCAAGTCTATATAAAGAAATGATTCTTTTGAGTGGATGAACTGAAATAACTAAACTATACTTTTGCTCATAAATTTGAGCTCATAAATAGTTGTGACCTAAATGTACAAAACTAACCACATTTCAAGTGCGAACTCATAGTGTTGTTGCGGGAAAAATACCAAAAAAGTCCTAAATTTATCGCACTTGTGCTAATTCAGTCCTAAATATTTTAATTTTGCCAATTGAGTCTCAAACCTTTTGATGATTTTCTAATATAGCTTATCTGGCCAATTTTGGCCAAAAATCACTGACATGGACATTGATCGTCCTACATAGCATGGCTGATACTAACGTTGACTATTTTTTGTAATTTTAAAATTTTTTGAATTTTTTATTATTTTTTTCTTCTTCTTCTTTTCTTTTTTCTTTTCTTTACTTTCTTTTTTTTTTCCCAATTGTGGGTTGACAAGGGCCAGCGACCCTCGCTTGGTCTAGGCAAGGGTGCTAGGCTCTCACCCAGATCCAGGCGAGGATGACACCCTCGCCTGTTGGTGGGCCGCAATTCCCTTGCTAGCCATAGGCAAGGACCTCCCCTCACCTATGGCCAGTGAGGGCGTTGTGGCCCTCACCTGGATTTGGGCGAGGGCCTGGATCTTGGCAAGGGTACAAAGGCCCTCACCTATGGCCAACAAGGCCGCGCGCCTCGCCCAAACCAAGCGAGGGGTTTAGGACTCTATGACTCAATTAGTACAATTAATTCGACTACAAAATTGATGCAATTAAAAATTTTACAACTAAATTGGCACAAATGCCATAGATTTAGAACTTTTTTTTATACTTTTCCCGTATTGTTGCATAGGTTCACAACAATGCAACACATTTATGAAGTCATCTTTTTATGTAGGACATAATGTACACAATGACATCCTTAGATAGCCATGGCCGGAGAGTGGATGCTTGACTCGCTGACAAATTATCGTATGATTTACAAACACGACAACCTAATATCGTTTTAACCATTAAAAATTTGGATCCAATAGTGGACCCACATGATCAATTATTGAGGTGAGTTTGATCTACATTATATGCAAGACTATCCAATATATGTTTTTATTCGGGATTTATAACTCGCATTACTTCATGCACTTGTCTATCCTTCACCTAATAAAAAAAAATCAATAACTACCGGGATTTGCCCCAGTGGTCACCCTTCCTATTTGGGAAGGGGGAGGTGGGAAGTTCGATTCCTCACATTCTCAGGAGGGGTTAGGGGTGGAGATATTTAGTTTCAAACGTGGGTTTCGACTCCCACATTATGCAAAGAGGCAGAGTGAAAATCTAAAAGTGAGTTGAAAGTTAGAGTATGACAAATAAAAAAAAAAAATCAATTTCCCTTTCTTCTTTTCTCTTCTCTTTGCCTATGCCTAGATTGCCACGAATTGCCCCCATCCCCTCGACCACTAACCAATTAATGCAAACTTGCTTGGAGGGTAAGTTCATCTCTGTTATCAGAATTTTTAGTTGTCATTTTCTTCTAGAGAAAAATATGCCCGAAATACCAAGTGCTGAGTAAAATCGAGGAATCGTTTAGTCTTTCTATATGTCTGTTGAGTCCAAAATACTACTTGAGCTAGTCGTAAAACATTTCTTCAACTTATATAACATTAAAAAATCTCTACACACTTTTTTTTTTTGGGAAAATTGCCCAATCAATCTTAAACTTATTGTCCAAATGCCAATTCAGTTCTAAACATTTCAATTTTGTTTTAAATCTGTGCGTAAAATTCCAATGTAGTCATTTTGGTCAATTTTTTGCCAAAAATTGCTGATGTAGCAGTGTGCCACGTATGATGGCTATCGATGATTGGACCGTCATGTAAGCAATTTGACGAAAACCGACAAGATGGATTACATTGAAATTTTGCGAAAAGGTTTAGGACTAACTTGATAAAATTGAAAAATTTAGATCTGAATTGCCATCCGTACAGCATGTTTAGAACTGATTAGACAATTACTCCTATTTTTTAAAGAATTTCACAAACTTTTTCCTTCGAATCAGACACCCCAGTCGAAATAATAATAATAATTACAGCAATAATGATAGTAATAATAGTAGTAATAATAATAATGGAAAGTTCTTACGTTCGTCGCTTCACATGAAGCCAACAGTAAAGCCTGACAAATACCAACTGTGACAGTGCCACACGGAAAAACACACATAGAGAGGTGTTCCACTTTGTTTGTAGTCATGGACACACGTTGCCTCATTTGAGCTGCCACTGTGCTGTCGTCTTTCTCCTTTCGATTCTCTCAAAAAGCATCTTTTGGAACGTTTGTATTAATGGGGTCTCAACCTCTTGTTAGCCTGGTCAACAAAATTGTAAAACATTATTACACTATTGTCACATAATTCTTTTTATAAAACAATTGTGGCAGGATTTAACTCACACTATCAGCAAAAAACCTCATCCAATTGCTTGTTTTTTTCAAATTTTTTATCAAGGAAAATTAAAGTAACAATTCACAGAAACATGACCTATACAAATTAGGGTTTTTTTATTAGGTCCATTGCCGGTGAGAAGACTTTTTTACACATCCATTATTGAATGGGTGACATGTGGATGAATTTGATTACACAACTATCTCTAAGCACACATGTCATCCATCCAACAGTGAAAGTGTGAAAAAATCTTTATACCGGAAGTGGACGTAATAATAATCCTAAAAATTAAGCACTTACATATATTAGGTCCATGAGCCGGCATTGCAAATTAACGGATATGCCTAAGATAAACTTTGAACATCTAAACATTTGTAGCTATACTTGTGTATTAATCCATTCAATATATTTAGCCAACTTTCATATCTTGGTATTCACCCCGTAAATTACTACCGTACCCTCGAATCTAAAATGAAATGTAACTTAGCAAAGTAGTTGAGGAGGGTAATGGTGACAGTTTCAATTCGATTACAACCTCTTAATCTTAGCCTTCAGGATAGTTGAGTTCGAGAAAACAAAAAAAAACAAGGAAGTGGAGAAAAGAGTTTGCTTCCATACTTCACTCGAAGCATGACAAAAGGAATGCCTATACATATTAAGGCTTTGCTTGCTTCTCGAAAAATGAATAAATTGGAAAATATTTTTATAAAAATGATTGATTGTATCGATTGAAATAATTGGTTAATGAAAAATGTTTTTGTTATTGACAACAATTTATGTTTAAATATTTTTGTGGACAGTGAAAATATGTTTCATCTATTCATTTTTATAAATGATGGAAGCGATCATTTTTTAGAAAATATTTTTCAAATCATTCTTTTTTCTAAAAATAAATACACCTTTAATTTAAAAATCCAGCACACGAGTAGCGTTGGTAGGAAATTAGTTTATTATTAAGTATAACTTGAAGGGTGTCCGACATTAACAACATTGTTAATGACTCAATATGACTTATGAGATAAAAGTTCAAGTTTGGCAAGTTTGTCGTTGTCGCCGGTAACAATGCCATAAATTCCGCAAGAGGGGACGAGATTTCAGCACAATTCAATTTAAATATTTAGCGAAATCTATCATTAACAATAATATCAAGTAACACCAACTAAATTACTTGATTGATAATGAAAAAATGTAAAGATATTTACGAAAATGGAGTATTCAATCAAAACGAGATAAATTACGTTAAGTAAGACCATGTATGAGCGAAACCTAGAAAATAATCATCTTAAATTCACATCTTACTATATGGGTCTTGAATTATGAATAAACAAAATCAACTTTAATTATGAAATGAGACAAAAAGATTAAAGACTAAAACTTAATAATGTATGAGTGGCTCGATAACCACTTGAGATCGACTTACCTAATTATCAGTCACGTTTGAGCTTGAGCGACTAAAGTATCATGTCAAGGTGAACTCAAACTCGCCAATACTCAGCTCAATATGTCCGTAATTCTAATAAAACTTTTAATATTTTCTAAAAGAATTAATAATTATAAAAACAGACACATAAATTTCTACTTTCATATTACACCAACATATAAACAAATATAGGGAAAAAATAGCCGAGTTTATTTAACTTGAGGTCAATTTCAAGTTCATTTATAACTTGATTATAGCCTAACCGAATAGAGACTAGCTCAGTATCTCATATACTATTCAAGTCAAGTTCAAGCAAAAAATTTATTAATCATTTAAATTTCAAGTGACGAGCTGAACGTCGGAATGTTGTGCTGGCAATATGAGAACGCGTGTCGCATTTTTATTTGGACATGTGATGCTGTTTCGTCTTATATAGTGCCAAGTAAGCACTATCAACAATGTAAAAATCAAAAATAAAATAATAACATAGAGAGTCAGATTGTGTCCGGGCAACCCATGGCGAAGAGTGGTGAATTAAAACAAAACAATTGAAAGTCGGTATTGCAAATGGAAGTTGATTATCTAAAACTAGTTGGTAATTTAATCTGACAAAAGTCAATACATCACTCTAATTAGGTTGATAATTTCATATTAAAATTAACGAATTCAAAGCTATAGTAAGTATGCAAATAAAGCTGGTTAGTTAGTTCAAGAATCTGTAATTTGCAAACTATTAAAAACTTTGTAGCTTTGTAAAAGCATTGGTATGATACCAACAAGTCACTTGGAAAAGAAATCTTTTTTTTTCATCAATATTTTTTTACACTTACCAACATTGTTTGAATTTATCAACAAAAAAAGTTCGTATGCAGAAGCTTGGGCAAAAGAAGTGATGACACGCTCTTATGATTTTTTATTTTTTTGGTCTGCACGCTCTTATGATTGACTTGAACGGTTCTTACAACGTGTTCAAATTGTCGTATGAATTATGTGAAAATACCACTAAAAGCAATTCCAGTTATCTTTTACACATTTAATTTTGCTTTTAAAATGTACTAACCTCAGATAAGGCAAAACATTCAATTTGAATACGCATATGAAGAGCCTAAAGGTTGTGTTTGCATTGACTCTTTCGTTTTCGTGTTTTCTGTTTTGAAATTTTATACATAATTTTATGCCGAATGTTCGAAGTCCGTCAAAATATATAATATTAACATATAAGTCATTTTGAAATTTTTAAAGGATTTTAAAGTGTAAAATTATTCTTTGTATTTTCAAAATTTTGGAGAGAGCACAAGACGTGAAAGCAAATGGTCTGACCAAAAAAAAAAAGTGAAAGCAAATGGTCACATTTTAGCCCCCTTAAAAGGGAAATTTCAACTCAAGGCTTTCCCTCTTCTATTGTGTGGAATAGGGGTGATTGAATCCGGGTGAGTCGGTTCCCGGCCTAGAACCGAGAACTGACCTTGTGAATCCTGGTTCCAAAAGATTAAACCAAGAACTGAACCGATAAGTCCTAGAACCGGCCCATTTTACCATTTGTATAAAAAACCACATTCTTATAGGAAAATATAAAAGTGCACCATTTCACTACACAAACATATATTGGTCAAGTGGTTGTTTTATTGCTTCTTCATGCTGAAGACCGTCGTTCGGTTTCTAGTGGGTGTAAAAGTTTTCTTTTTTCTAAAAGAGACTTCATAACTGATTTAGAACACGACGATTCCGTCCTTGAAACCGGTAACCGAACCGGTCATAGGTTCAAGGAACCGGGAACCAAATTGGTTCTCGCCAGAACCCACCTTGATTCGGTCTGTCTAGGCCGGTTGGGTCCATTGCCCGGGTTGAACCAAATGCAGCTCACCCCTTATCTCGAAGGTATGCTTTGTAAGGGAAGGAGGGGAGGGCTAAGAAAATGAGGTTTGAGAAAAATTAGTGAATTTATAAAGTTTTGTGGGGAAAAAAAGGATGGAAAGTTTGAAAATATTTTACTCATCTTTCCTCCTCTTCTTGTTCCCAAACAAAGCAGTAAAGAAGACGTCAGTCATCTAGAAGTTTATTATTTTTCATGAAAGTTGTAATGGGTATTCGTCGTGACTTCAGCTGTTATATTTGGCTCCTTTTTACTTTTTAAATTGTGGCATTTGAAATTACAATTCTATTGCTTTCAAACATGCATGCTTTTGAAAACTAGGGAGCTGAGACTAATCTCCATACAAACAGATCCAATTGAACTGAACATAGTGGTCAAACAAGTTAAAGAGAACAAGTCTGTCTACAAACGGACATTCTGTCCACATGACAAGCATAAAACGTTGCATTCACGAAAACATAGAACTAAAGAACTTCTTTGTCTTCATTTTACTCCATCGCTCACGCTCATCGACCTTCAAGAATCAAGATATACAAAAGAAAGTCGAATGACAAGTTTAAGTGCTTGTCCATTCTTGGACTTGTTCATAACAATAATCAGTGATCGACGACATGATTGATGATTGGAGGGCTTTATATTCTAGACTAAATTTGCAATTCCCGTGGCAATGCAAGCAGAGACCGACCCTTGCTTTAGGGCTTGGTCATGGCGGTCAAACGGACCAAAGCCATTGCTTTTGACAAAAGATACGGACTTGGTTTCCTTTCTTGCCGCTTGATTTTAATAATAATGGTAGCACAAGGTTGTCTTTTTCTATTTTGAAGAAAAATAAAAGGAATTAAAGGAAACTTCGCTTTCATTGACCACTCGCATACGCACGTCTAGGAAGGCCAAAGACTCGAAGAAGAAGAGTCCAAACAGATGCAGACGGTCGGGGCCGAAAGGTCAAGATTGAGCTACTCTGACGAGCAACCTAATATGCCTTTTTAAGATTCTCCTTACCAGTTATGAACAAGATGGTAAGTTTGAGTGTACAAGACGTGTTTATGTATAAGTTCTTTCATAGGAGATGTGACGCGATGAAAATCGTTAATAACATGAATATGTCGGCTGGTAAGTACCCGATAGACGATATTTAGGGAAAATAATTCTCGATTAGCTTTCTAAACAAGAATGTCAAGGTCGCCTTCCCTGCCTAAACATGATAATTAGATGCTCGTAAAACCCCAGGAAGCTCGAAATTAGCCCTAAGTTGGTAACTTGGTCACTCACTGGACAATTCGGGTGAGGACTCGTATACGTTGATTGCCGGAAATTTGACATGTTCCTTGTGGTTTAAGATTTTTGAATTTTGGTGACTATACACAACTTACTCGATGTACTAGTTCTCAGGAAAAATACTAATATAGATTGAATACTTTGTGAATCAGGTCCACAATGTGTCGGGTCAAATATGACAGTGGGTGAAATTGATTGATAACGTAGACATAGAACATACGGTGCACAAGTTCTTTTTCTAGTGGTTCAGGATGTTAGCGGCTCTTCTTGACTAGTGGAAACTTTATAAGTCTTGTACATATATAACGGTACAAGAACTAATGTCCCAAAAAACTCAAATTTCCAAATTCTTATAGTTGGGGTTGACTCTTCTAAAGAATGGGTCAAATTCTCTGTCCTACTTTTCTACATTCGTGTTGCATCGTTTTGATGATACCTTGAAAAAATTCAATATATACTACCAGAAAATTAAGCCCATTATTAGATGAAGTCTGTTTATTTCTGTATGTATTGATTATTGAAAAGATAAGAATATGTTGGGAGTGTGCGGCGGAAGCTCGATACCTTTACTTGGGAAAATCGCTAAGACGGAACTAAAGTCCGAGTCCATCAACATATTCAGTTAGACTCATTTAACTTAAAAGCTTAAGCCAATGAGTTAGTTATAGGCCATTTATGATATATTAATTGTTCCAGACCACGGCAATTCTTCAATGTGGGACTTCTCTAATATTACTCAGACGTGCATTTCAATAATCTCCCTTTTATGTGTGCGCTCAATATTATATTTGCTCCCCTTTAATTTAGGTATCATTTTGAATCAACTTATCTTAGCTTGAACTTTGATATATTCACCAAATATCGATATACATTGGAGTGGTAACCACTCAACCATCGGCTTTGATACCATTTGTTGGGAATGCGTAGCAAACTGATACATTCATCCGGATTGCCAAGAATGAACCCAAGTTCGAGCCCATCAATATATTCAGTTGGACCCACTTTCACTCAAAAGTTTAAACAAATGAGTTATGGGCCAGTGAGGATATATTTATCACCACACTGCACCAATTCTCTAATGTATGACTTCTCTAACACAATTCGAACGTGCATCTCAACATTACGTGAATAGAAACAGTAATTAGAAATGTTTCTTGACCACTGCATGGAGAAATATTATAATATTCTAATACTCCCCATCATGCGTATACTAGACTTTGGCCTTAGTCTAGAGAATGAAAATATGTCATTAGGGAAGCAAATATAGGTCTAGAAAGATTTGAACTCGGGATCTCCTGCTCTGATAGCATGTAAGATTTTGTGGAATCACTGCAAACTGTTCTAAAAACTTAAACTATTAGATTAAGGCGCGTGGGCATATTTAATTGAGGAGGCAAATGGGGCCTATAATGATTATGAACTGAAGCGATCATAGGAAGATTGCCAACTCGTTTGATCACACGAGAACCATCCACCTTGTCCCTGACTAGATCTATGGCCTCTAGAATTATGTCCACCCCAAGATTCTCAAAACGGTGGACTGGGGTGAAGTAGCATGACCAATCAAATTATGATGAATATCAAATGAAGTCTCAGTCCTACACTTTAATTTCCATAAAATTTGCAACTCTCGTTCTCTGGTTTTCGAACTTTCCTCGTCGTTAAGATAGATTTTCGTCAAGTTCACTCGCCTTTTGCTCTCTGCAGCTGGTGTGCCTTACACACACCAATTCACTAAAACCATATTTGAAGAACTTGTTTTCCAAATGTGATCGAGCTAGAACCAGGAAATAGTGCAGTTTCGCACCAACAAAGATAACTCTAAGCAATCGAATTTTCTTATTGTCTTATCTTACACATTTGTTCCCCATCATTGTACTTGTGACTTGGATGATATCCGAACTCAAATAACGGGTCACCCCCCGTTATTTTCCAATTTAGTTCTAGATGTGTATTGGCATTGTAATGGTTCCCTATAACATTAGTACTTGCAATCTGATGTTTGATTAATGGCATATAAAGGGTTTTGTCTTGATAACCATGAAATACATACATGCATATCATCATTTATTGCATCAACTTCCTTGTGAATTAGTGGATAGAGATTGTTGCTGTCGATGGACACTTTCAGTCATGGAATCATAAAACGTAATCGATATGGATTGTTGTTCTCTTGATTAGTGTCACTAGCATATGTCTTATCTCAATTTAATATCATCAAGCTCAAGAAAACGTATGTGTCTGGAATTGCTATGTCACAGGAGATTGAAATTCAGAAGAGAGTTCTTAGTCTATGAAATAATTAACTATATTATCAATGAGCCTTACCAAAAAAAAAAACTATATTATCAATGAGAATTCAACTAATCCTTGGTGACGAAGGTCAAGAAAATGAAAAAAAAATCAATTTATTTGATTTTCGCTGATTATGTTATTAATTTTCATAAAGTAATGGAGCTAAATAGCACTTCTTGCATCCAATTAAAATATTAGCAAGTCGTTTATCAGTTTCAACCACAATATAGTTCCAAGATCTAGAAGTGTCAAGAAACAAACTTGCAAGCAAAGATCACTCGCATATGTTAGTCATGGACATCACCCGCAGTTAATTAAGTTTGCATCCTATTACTATGTGACTTATCGAACAAAAAAAACAATGTGTGTGTCGTCGTGATTTTTAACCAAACTCTACACAATTTCTCCATGATTCCTATAATGAAAACAACTAGATTTCTTCTTTTTTTAATACATAACTAACAAATTAAGGACTAGATTTAGTTGTATGGTTAGGTTTAAAAGACCAAATCCAAAAGATTAAGCAAATAAATCACCGGTGGATAAGACCTCTCGTGGAAAAACTTTCTTTACACGAACGCTCTGTCCTCCAATTTTTCATAAATCAACATATGATTTCATATTTAACTGCTCCAACAGTGTTCATCCCCATGTATAGGATGAGATTTGACCTAAGTATAAATGGATTCGGATTTGAATTTTAATTCATGAGCTCAAACTGAAATGGTGTCCACATGGAAATGACGTGGCATCTAGAAAATTAATGCCACCACGTCAACAATGTGCCAAAAATCTACCCAATTCTGATAAAAAATACATTAATTGCAAAAAATTATTGTTCAGTGCATTATGTTAATGAAATCAAAGTTCGATGATCAAATTGCGTAAACCGCTAAAATTCAGTGACGACAATTGGAATTTAGTCTAATTTTTAGAGTTCAAGATAGAGAAATTGGATAAGAATCACTTGAGATGAAATACCACGTTAGCTATGAAGAGTTAAATTAAATTCAAAATTATAAATTGTTAAATGAATGCATGGTTTAATATCTAAGTTTTCTACTATGAAGTAACTTCTTCATCTAATTTCAGTCAGCTCACTTTGGTTTCCCTCGTCCAAAAGTCACCATTCTGAAGTGCTTGCAAAATTTCCCTTCCCTTCATTTTTTTCCCACCCAATATTGCCCTCTTCCTCGACATTATATCTTTCGGTTTTTAGGGGTGATGCATCACTGGTACTTCAGGAAGTAGCTATTCCATCCATCGAAGGTGGCCAGACGGAATATTATCAAGAGGATTAGATGTATGAGTGACGTTTTCCCTTGAAGGTTATTTCTCAAATGACATGAACATACCCGGTTCATCTCCAAGTTTAAACTTGCAAATGACGTGAAGATGAAGCTGTATAAACCTCCCTTTTGGTGTGTTAGACTCGGTATGCTTCTCCTCCTTTGTCTCTTATGATAAATAGTTGCAGGTTTTATGCTCAGTCTTAACAGTTATTAAAAAAAAAGGGAAGGGCAACATTAAAGCTGTTATATACATGCAAAATCTGCATATTCTTGGCCAGTGGTCTGTGCAGTAACCTCGTAATGTGCCTCCAAGGTGACATTGTCTTTGAGCACAAGTAGGGTTGCTGATAATGAATACGAAAAATTGCAAAACCCCCCTTTTTTACTGGATCATTTTAAGGACGTTTCAGTCAGATATGATATGACGTTTGTCTTCAAGCAAAGCCCGATACTGCTCAGAGACAGTCCCCCAAGGACCCACTCCTTTTTGGCGCTCTCTCTCTCTCTCCCTCTCTGCACCAAGGACATTGTGTGTGTGTGTGTGTGTCTGATAGAGAGAGAGAGATGAAAAAAAAACCCCACCAAAACAAAAGAGTAGCTCAACTTAGAGACAGCAAGGTAGAGTACCCACCACTTCACCTTCCCAAATCAACCCTATTAAGCAAAAGCTTCCCTTTTGTCTCAGATTCTGTGGTTAGCTCTTTTTCAGTTTCTTATATAGACGATATAAAGATTCACCATATGATGTTCTCCTGAAACTTCAGATCCCGTAATTCCTCTGGAGCTGGGGGAAGATAGATATTTTGGAGTTGCAAAAATGGAGCAAGCTCATCACTTCTTGATGTGGCCAAAGAGAAGGCTGAGTTCTCACTTCAAAGCGCCAAACAACTCCTCGTATGACGACTCATGGGAGGAGCAAGCATTTGCGGAGGACGCAGCTGGGTCACTCGGAGGGTGCATATGGCCTCCGCGATCTTATTCTTGCAGCTTCTGTAGGAGGGAATTCAGGTCAGCTCAAGCTCTTGGTGGTCACATGAATGTCCACAGGAGAGATAGGGCTAGATTGAAGCAATCTCCAATTCCCCAGAGTGAAATTCTTCATCCTGAGAATCAAAATCACCCTAATCACATTCGAGAGTCAATTCCGCAATTGGGTTTCCCCTCTCCTCCTCAGCTTTGCACCTTGTTTTATAACCCTAACCCTAATTCTATCCCACCAGGTGCTTTCGTTGCACCCACTTCGGCATCACCTTCAAGGGTTTCCTCTCCACTGATTGAAGGTGTTTATAATGATCGCTCCATGGTCATTAACCCTTATTACTCTTCCCTTATAAGTGAAAGCCGTGCTCAGACTACGGTGTCCTCCTTGCCGTCTAGATCAAATTTGCTCGGTGAGAAATATTGCCGTATTGTTGATGCCGATCTGATCGGAGAGAATTCCAACACGTTAGATAGGGAAGGAGAAAGGGCTAAAGCGGATCTTGTGAAGACAGATATGTCGGTAAGCTTAAACTTATACATCCGGAATCGACCGACTCTATCGAGTTGTGAGGAAGAGGTGATCAGTCGCAAGAGAAAGAGAACTGATGCTTCGAATTTGCCGTTCTTTCTAAAACCTGGGGCAGTTGTTAGGCATCATGTCCAACCAGCTGAGGTATGTGAAACAAGCCCTAGCCCCATAGAAGACTTAGATCTCGAGCTTCGACTTGGCGACCGCCCTAAGGTAAAATTGCAGAGCTGAAGTGCTTGAATGTTTTGTTGTTCTTGTGTTTATGCGTTTCTATTTGCATCTTCTTCCTCATCTTCTTTCTCGCTTTGATCTGGAAAGGTCAAAGCTTCTTCACTTTGAATGTGATTACTTGACTCTGTACGTAAAGTGTATTGGATTTACACGGTGTAACAAAATCAACAAGGAAAGCAATGGCAGAATTCAGAAAAGAGATGGGCTAAGTTTGGTCGCATAGTGCTCTACGCTTTGTGAAGATTGCTTAATTCAATATCATATATACCTTGTTTCGGTGGTCACGAAACAGATCCCTTCCTTTCATGGAGAAGTTAAATTGTTTCGTCGATCTATACTATGGAAGATGCAAAATCGAGGTTTCATCGTCGTTGGTTTCCATGATTCTCTTGCATTAGCATGCTTTTGCCTTGTTCGAAAGTGGTGAAACAAATTTTTATGGGCATCCACTGTTCTTTGTTTTGTATACTTGATTTGATTTTTTTTTTCTTTTTGCTTTTCCTCTCTCAAAGTCGTGCAATTCCAAGACTTTTGAGTTTAAGAGGATTAGGGAGTGAATTTCTTCATCTTTCAGTCTTAAGGAGTCCAAGAGTGCTATAGTTTAACCTCCTTGTGTCTACTTATGTGTCCCTTGGGATGTGCGGAGGCAAAGTACTTTGTTTTTCTTGTACTGCTTGAAGTTCCAAAAGAACCACCCATCTTCTTAACCTACCAAATTGTTCGTGCAGCACTTGAGAACATAATCATCAAATGCTAACTACAAGTTAAACTGGGCCATCTCGTGAGTGTGTGTGTGTGTGTGTGAGAGAGAGAGAGAGAGAGAGAAAGTTTGCATGGAGTATGGTGAGCACTTTTTCCCATTTAGCACCTCACTGACATTCTATCAGTACTCTCACTAAAACGCAAGACCACCAAAAAAAAAATTAGAGATTGATGAGTTTTCAAGAGGCATATAAGGCAGATGCATCACAACATGGGTTCCCTTTTTCATTTTGTACTATTCTTTTATTATCATGATTTAGATCTCTGCTTCAGTTTACTGTTAACTCCTCTGCATATAAGTCCATATGCATGTGTACTATCGTCTTGCTTTTTCTCTGACAACTCTCTCTCTCTCTCTCTCTCTCTCTCTCTCTCTCTCTCTCAATCCATCCAAATTTGCCAACAACTCCTCGGAATCAATCCATTTAAGTATTCCACGGTGTAAATTAACAAACGTTTTTTAATCCACAGAGAGAATATTATCGCATCACGACTCATTGGCATGTGTACGCTTGTTTTGTTACTTTGCGAATATATTTATGCGTTAGTATGCCCTATCACAGCAAGGGTATGTGTTTTAAGTCCGCTACAAAACCCTAACTGAAATCACTGCATGGTTCAGTTAATAAGTTTTGTATATCCTCTTTCTTTTTTCTCCCTTGATAATTTAGCGGAGGTAAAGCAAAAGAAAACTGTCATATACTAAGGACATATATTCCTCATCACTTAGAAATAATGTTACCATTTACTAAAGGTTCTTTGCAAACTCATGTGGTTAGTCCCCTAGAACAGTCATTGAAAATTTTTTTGCTTCACATGTGAGATTTTTGACGAATTTTTAGTAGAAAGATCTCTTATATGTAAGTTTTGAATTGTGCTTTTATTCGCATTATTTTGTTTGGCAGTGCAGTTCCAATGTTTTTTATGGCTTCTTGCGTGGTGGAATTCAAAGATGCATGTGAAAGAACGGCACTCAAACAAGAATCAAGTAAATTCTGACAAAGTTCATTCTAAACTCTAATCTTGAGGCCCATGTCTCATTTTCCCTCTACGTAAGTTCCAACTTAAGTTGCTTGTTTTCTTTTCTTTTTTGCTTAGTTTTTATCATGGTTTGTTTTAATATAAGATTTGTTCGTGATAGTTATATTTCATATATAATCGATGAAAAAAAAAAAGTAGTGCTAGGGATGCTAAAATTCTACCCAATGTTTCTCACTAACTATATGGTAACACAATTGAAGCCATTTCAGTGAAAAGTGAAGACATGAATTAAAACAAGATTGTTAATTCCACTGAATTCACCAACGAAAACTGTACAAGCTGTGTCTAATACAAGATCAAGTAAATGTTCTTAACACATTATTCATTTTATTTACTAAATGATGCACGCGTTAAACACCCATTGGGTACACAACAACGTACGACCTCCAACCATCTTCTCATGTATTGTTGATTTAACAAACTTTCGATCAAGTGTTGTTACATATATAGTGACATTATGCAAGAAGAAAGTCTTAGTGAAATAAAGCAGGATTAGTAAAGTTGAGATCGATTGTTTTTGGCTTTGCAATAACGACGGATGAATCTCTGTGGAGATTTCAAAGATGATTGAACGTATTATGGTGTTTGTCCTCATTAGGGTTCGATCAGAGACAAATAAAAACACATTGGTTGAGCGCTGCAACAGCTAATCAAGCTCTGAATGATTCTTGGAGGGGCAGTGGGCAGAAGTTGCACATGGGCTCGGATGTCGTTTTTCTGTCCTTCCCATGTAGTTTTTGTGGGAGTTCGGGCTGAGGAATTTTGGAGTTTATTCTCACGTTGTCGTCCCTAAAAGCAATCTTGCGAATTTCTAAAATAAGAATAAAATATCGAACGTATGAAGGAATTTCAGTGTAGTTTTGGCCGTATTTGGAGGGATTCTCTGGAGGGTTTTGTTTAAACTAAAACTGACAGCATAGGGTATGATTTGCATGGGAAGTAGCTCCAAGCTCACGAGCTCTTTTCGCAACGACATAACATCTGGGTTCTCTCTGTATTTGTCCCTTGATAATATTCACTAATTGCCGAGAATCATCTCAGCTGTCTAGATGAAAAATATCTGAACTATCGATTGATTAATCATTGTCAAATATCATATCAAAATAAATCATTATCAATCGTAAGACAGCTCACGATACTTTTCATCATCCTAAAACCTTCAATATCGTAGCAAAGGCCATAGAATTTGAGGTACAGTGACGATTTAGAAAGGTGCCACAAGAAATTTAAAAAACCCCAAACCGGTCGAGCCAAAAAGAAAATATATATTCAAAGAAGGAATTGGGATATCGACCAAGTTTTTTATGTATTTTTTATTGTGACGGTCTCCTACCTCTAACAAGGTTCATTAAAGTGAAAGTATCACTTGTTTTTCCTAACCATTGTCAGTCTTCTCATTTGCGGTCAAAATCTTCTGAATAGTAAGTGTCTTTCATTGTAATAAATCTACAATAAATATATAATTACCAAACTTTCTCTAAGAATTACCTCTAAAAGCCTACCAAAACGAAGTAGTTGCATAGCCAATTACACAAAAAAAAAAGGATCGAAGATGTCTAACATTCTCCACAAAGAAGGCTACCACCTAGGCGAAATGAAAGCAATACTATGTTGAATTGAATGGATTGCTCGATGAAATTGACGTTGAATTGCAATAAACACTTGTTTATTGCATTAAACGTGTTAATAATTAAGGAGAAAGGATAGGGATTCCTTTACTTTTTTTCATCTACTCTTTTCAATTTTTTTTCTCAGATTTTGCGGTTTATGCAATTTGACTTCAATTTAACACATAAATACCTACAATATTGTACTTTCACTTGTCTATAAGATTTCGATGAGCCTCACACTTATGTAGTCTCCCTCCACCTATTAGTTTAAGTTTTTGAATCGGACTTTCCTAACAATATAAACATTTTTAACATTTCCACTGCTATCTATAGTGTGAATGATGGGTAATGCGTGATGATTAAGTTTTCATTACCTAATTCGATCCCATCCATTCAAACATAGCAAAATCTAGACTTTCGCATTCCTTACACGTTCACTCAATTGGCACATTGCCAACAGGGGTTGGCTCAGTTGGTAAGTTCGGATACTTAACATTGATAATGCCTAGGTTCGATTGCCTCTGACAGCACAGCCCTCCATTGGTAGGCGATCTGTAAGTCCACTTCAAGTTCTGAATGTAGGCCTATGGCATGCCATGGCCTTGGAATGTGGTAACCTCCATTCCTTGCTAAATTATTATGTACAAAAACAAAAAACTTGATTGTGCCCATTGTTAGCAACATATCTCATTTTCATAAAGCATTACAAATTCAACAAGAATGAGAAGTAGGATGGATTAGCGAATGTGATCTTAAATACCCTTTCATTGGGACTTCTAAGTGGAAAAACACCATCAGAGGAGAAAAATAATGTAGGAAAAATGAATCGTCTAGAAAAAAATACTGTAACTTGCTTATTATTGATTGTACAACCTATAGAAAAGATTTATTTTTCCTATGATATGATCGTTTCCAATTCAATCCTAAAATTTACAAGCAATATTCTGTTTTTCCTCTTAAAAGATCTGCGTAAGTTTGAAGGGCTGCGGCAGGACAGCACATGCCCATTTGATGAGATAAACCGATGTTGCATTCTTTATCATAGGGAATGACCTCCAATTCTCACCTTGTGCGGGTTTTCTGCTTCAATATATTTTATTATTCCTTATAAAAGAATGCAAATTGAGAACTACGAAACCCTAGAGCACATTAATTATTACTATTATATTCTCTTACAAGTGAAGGGTATATTCCCATAGGAGCAGGTACAATCCTGCAATTGATGGTCCTTCCTCCTTCATAACACTATATAGACCCTCTCTGTCTCTCTCTCTCTCTCTCTCTCTCTCTCTCTCTCTCTCTCTCAATGAGAAGGAAAATCATGTAAACTTATTTTACAAATGATTGTTTAACCAAAACTAACCACAATATTGTGCCAAATATTATTTCATAAGTCCTTGTATGAATCGTATCTCTTCATATTATGTCTGAACATTTATCACGTACGGTATACCCATCATTCTCTCATAGTCTAAACTGTAAGAAGAAAAGTATTTATGCACAACTTCAACGTCATGCCCTAGAGAAAGGGTTCAAGTTCGATCCTCCAAAATCCCCGTTTCATCTATTTAAGATTTTACTTCGTTACCTGTGATGTTTGGTGTCAAAAAATCATTTACCCATACATATCGATCGTACTTAAACCCTTGTTATTGTACAAACCTTTAGGGGAGTATTAAGACTGAAAATGTAATTTGCATCTTCTCTAAAAGGTTAAGGGCGTGTCCAGTTGAACGCTTATTTTTTGTATTTTGTTTGATTAATATTTTGTGATGGACACATTTTGGCTTTATTTTACTGAAAGACCTTAAAATTTCACAAAATACGACATATAGATTAACATCTAACTTTTTCATAATTTATCGAAAGGTGGACAATATTTTAGATTTTGTTAGGAAAATAAAAAGGCTTTTTTTTCGTTTATAAAAGGGCGAACAAATTGGATCTAAATATAGATTATGCACTCAACTTCAACAGTACAATTGACTTGACCAGCTAGCTATCAAAATGAATCTAGATAATAATCATAATTACATTATTTTACTTACTAGACTAACTAATCTTATTCTTCGCAGACATCACGAGTCCATCAAATGTCTAGAAATACTAGAGGATCATAGTAGAATGGCTTCGAATAATGTCTTTTGATACTCTTTTCTTTTAGAATTGGCAAGTCCCGGTAAGAAACCCACTGGCCTTTGAATCGGTATTGAAGTCCATCCCAACTTCTTTTCCATCAGTGGGAAGGAGACTATATATATATATCTTATTGAACTCTGTAGACGTATGATGTGAGATTTCTAATAGGAATTATCTATTTATGACAACCTTGAGCCAATAAAAAATCATTCTACACATAATGACAAGTGACACCATTGTAGATCACGATTGGCTTGTCTGGTAGATGATACTCATGCAATTAGAAGATGAAGCCGTTGTCGCAACTTAACTAGAGGTAATCTCGCCACAATAGAGCAACAACAGTTGTAGTGTTTGTGAGTGAAGTGTGACGCAAGATGAATAATTTCCAAGATTATGATAGTTTATTTTCTTATCTTTTATCGACTTTAGATAGTATGTTCAAAAATATTAGAAATTTTGATTCAATCTTTTAGTATTATCCTTCAGATATGTAAGAATTTTTTTTTTGGGGAAAGATTTTTTTTTTCATTGATTTCAAGTAACTTCAGAAACATACAAACTCTTTGCCTTTAACATTAAAATTTCCCAAAGGCCTGCAGGTGGACAAATGGCCCAATTTGACTGAAGCCTGTTCTCGTGCTGGCTTCAGCCACGAAGGTCGTAGGTTTAATGATCATTCTTTTCTAACCTTATGGTTCATAGACAACCCAGGCATGATCACTGGTTGTGTGTGCAAGTGCAGTATAATGCAAGTGACAAGATCGTGCATAGTATTTCAATATCACAAGAAATATAGATAAGGTATACAGACAATTGAATGTTGCAGGAATAACAAATAACTGAGAAACACACAGGTGTAAAATGCAAATTTTTTGGCTATAACACTCCTGCTTTTCTTATCCCAATAAAAGTTCATGATAATGGCGTTATGTAAGGAAACATGACCCTTGTGTTTGGCCTTGCGCAAGGGCAGCCTGCACACAAGGCCAGTCTACAACTCGACTACGATGTTGCAGTTGTCGATCAACACCGGTCATCCACTTTTTTTTTTTAAAGTGTGGTTCGATTTTTTGAAAGTGTCAGGATTACAAATTTCGAAAAATTAGGCCAAACATACAAATGGGGTGAAAAGTAATGATATTTGTCGTGACCGAACTCCCGAGCCCTTTTATCGAACATGCAAAAAAAAAAGGGGGGCTCGCCTGGTACGTGCTAAGTCTAGGTTCGGGACTTAACTCGGGCTCTCCCAAGCCCATACCATATCGCGACTTAGGGTTTAAGTATTTAACATGCAAGTGGTTTATATCAAGGAGTCGCCACTAATCGATTTGGGGTGGGTCGATTAGAAACCCAAATAGGGTGATGGGAGAATCACCCTATTCCTACGAACCAGAGATTAAATGAGTTCGGGGACTTGGTTACACTAGTTGGATAACTAATGCCCTTTCGGTACCATTTTACCCTGTTCATTTCTGAAAACATTTGTCAGGCAATTTGGATTGATTTTAGGACCTTTCTCCTAATATGTGAGGTGATCAAGCGAGTGCATAATCAGAAACGATTAGCAGTCAGGAACACAACAATTCATGCAGCCTAAGGTTCTAACCTTAACTAAGTCAGATGACATTCAAAACACAACAGCTCATGCAATTGTATTAAAAAACATGCATAATAATACAGCGATAATAAAAACTAACATGCAAAATACTACCGCGCAACCTCAGGCTTGTCTAATTTAAACAAGACAAAAAACATGCATAATAATACAATAAATTAAAATACTTAGATATAACATAAAAAAAAAAATTTAATTAAAAAAAAATTTTGAAAGAAAAAGAAAAAGAAAAAAATAATAATAATACAGAAGAAGGAAAAGAAAAAAAAATTAATTAATTTTTTAAAAAAAAAATTTAAAATTTTTTTAAAATTTTTAATTTTTAATTTTTAATTTTTAAAACAAAATAATAATAATATAATATTAACCGAGTCGGATCCGACCCGGGTCAACGGATCCAACCCGGGCGTTGACCCGGGTTGGATCGGTCAATCCGGATCGGGTCGGAACCGACCCGGGTCAACGGATCCGACCCGAGCGTTGACCCGGGTCGGAACTGTTAATCCGGGTCGGTCGGAACCGACCCGAGTCAACGGATCCGACCCGGGCGTTGACCCGGGTCGGATCTGTTGATTCGGGTCGAATCCGACCCGAACAAACAGACCCGCGGGGAGGGGGGCGCCGGAGAGGCCAAAATTGGCCGTCCGCCGGCTGACCCAGGCCAGCGCCGCCCCCAAATCGCCCGACTAGGACCGCCTGTGGGCTGTGCCACTCACCTGAGCCGCCGTCGGACCACCGTTCGCCGGCCGGCGATGAAACAAAAACCAGCCTGGTTGAGGCATTTTGTCGAACACTGGGTGTGCGCGGTGGAAATCAGCCGATTTCGACCTCCTCCGGCGGCACGGTTAGCTCCGACGGCTGCGGCTGACATTCGACTGCGAGTGGGGATCGGGACCGGCGACGGCATGGGCCGGGGATCGCGCGACTCGGCCGGCGCGAGTCCCGGCCGGACCGTGTGCAAAAAAACAGGGGAGGACAGAGGTGATCGGGACCCGGGGATGCTCACCGGTCGACGGCGCGGCTGGGCGGCTTTCTGGCTATTCCGTGGGCGACGGCGATGCTGCTGGTTGTCCTTCCTGCTCCGGTGTGGCCTCGGTTTGCTCTCTCTCTCTCTCTGTTCTCTCTCTTGTCTCTCGGCTCACGCTCTCTGTGTCGCCGCCGTCGGCTCGGCGACAGGGATGGATGGCTGAGGCGCGGTGGCCGCCGGATGAGCTCTCCGGCTCTCTGTCTTGCTCCGTCTCCCTCTTTCTCTCGGCTCACGCTCTCTCTCTCCAGCTGCTCTGTTTCTCTCTCTCTCTAGCCGACCGGGACTCTCTCTCTCTTTCTGGCTATTTATAGCCGGACGACGGACGATGGCTTCCCTCTCCGTGGCGTCCGCGTGACGATGGCCTGCACCGGCCTACCTGCCCCGCGACTTTCGCGGCCATGGCAGGCCGGTGCAGAGCAGAGCAGAGGGGGGGGCCGGTGCAGAGAGGGTGCAGAGGAGAGAACAGAGAACCGGGAGAAAGGAGGGGATAAGGGCGAGCCGGGAAGACGGGGAGGACGGGACTGGCAATTAATGCCGGTCCGTTGGCGTGCTCATCCGCCCCTTTCTGGCCAGGATAGCGGCCAGCCGAGGAGCGGCGCCGCCGTGCGTCACGCAGCTGCCGTCGAGCACAGAGGCGAACAGGGGCGGCGAGAGCGACGGGGGAAGAAGGAAGGAGGAGGGCCGGGCCAGGCCAGGCCCAGCCGGCGCGGAAGAAGAAAAAAAAGAAAGAAGAGAATGGGCTGGGCCGCGCGGGGAGGAAGAAAAGAAAAAGAAAAGGGAGCGGGCCGGGCCCGTGCGAAAGGGGAAAAAAGAAAAGGAAAAGGGGCCGGGCCCGAGGGAAAAAGGAAAAAAGAGAAATGGGCCGGGTCAGCCCAGCTCTGACCCGGCCCGACTCGATTTTATTTTTTTTTTTAATTTAAGAAAATATGCTCTAATAGGCCCTATTAATGCACATATGCCTAATGTCTATATGCAATGTATTTAAATAGAAATATTTTTTTGTTTTAGGAATTAAAGAAAATTAATTCCTAAATTTTGTGTAATTAATTTTGGGCAAATCAAAAATAGGTGTCAACAATATTTATTCTTGTGACGGCAAAAAGCTTATGACTTGATTTTGAAGGCGGATTTAATCGTTTGGGTCAAATCATAAAGTTCCCAACTCGTCATGATTGGACAGCCATTTATAAAGATGTGATGTCTTAAGATCTGGTCCTTTGATTTGAACAAATTGGGTATCGTTAGAAAGTTCTTGACATGGATGGCCTAGTTATGCACTTCGATCAAACTTTTAACCAAGTAATTTTTTTTTCTAACTTTGATCAAACCTTAACTTAAAAATTCAGTGTCTAAAGGGCCTGTTCTCTTTCGAGTCTTGTAGCACATTGGGTTTAGGGTTTTGTGGATTGGAATGGTGTTGTTGGGCTTGTATTATGCAGTGCCCCTCCCTTTTGTATTAGTAATTTATCTCCTTCTATCGCATCGTACGTGGACATTGAGAAATCCGAAATTTCAGGGTTCTATCAAATTTCCAATACTTATAAACCCTCAAAAATGTTTTCGTCAATATTTTTTCTCTACATAGCCCTTCTCAACTCTTATAGAAATTTCATAAACCTTTGCGAAGTCACGTTCTGAAAAATCGCTGCTCTTACATTGATTCCTTGGATTTTTTTTTACAAACTTCATAAATGCAGTGGCACAGTTGTAAATCGGTGAATATTATCCAAAATTCATGGGAACCACTCACTATCTCAATATCCTAAATAATATTATAGGTGGCATTGATTCCCCAGGAGAGAAAGTGGGTATTTATTGTGCAACTAGTGTGGTCCTCCCCAGGGTTTGAGAGAAAAATAGGTATTGTACAGGGTTTTTAAAAATTAAACTAGATATTAAAATAAATTAAATTAGACTCGAAATGATATGCGTAAAGTATAATGATTAAAGCTTAGCAATGAACGACTGTAAGCCGATCCAAATTGACTGGATAAGTCACGTGCCACGCTTGCACAGGCCTCGATAACAAATCACAACACAACATATATAAAATTAATTTTCCCTTTTTGTTTCTTCTCTACAATAGAAACCATCATACTTTAGATTTTCTCTAAATTAAGAGAAAGAAAAAAGAAAACGACAGTTATAAAAATAAAATTGAATTAAAAATGAAATATAAAATAATTTCTTTCGCCAAAATTCAGGGGTCAACTAAAGTGCAATGAATTGAACCAGTTGACTCGTGAACCGGAAGCCAAATCGAAATTTTTACCATTAGAGTTTAAAGTTGTCGTGACCCACCAAGGTACACCTTGAGGGGGTTTAATGGATTGCTAGGAGGGCCCGTATAACTATCTAGAGAGGTGGCGCTTACGCTTCATATGGATTCTCTCAAAACCTACCGACTTGAACTTGGTTTTCCATTTATTATTTATTGAATTAGAGTCGCCACTGACCTATTCTAAGTTGGTTGGGAACCAAGTAGGGCACCAGAGCTCACCTTACTCCTGTGAACCGGAGATTTCCGGTTCAGACTTTGTTACACTTGTTTTACCTAACACCCTTTACAAATACATTTTCCCTTTAAATAGAACATTGTTTCATGCAATTATTTCCTACTTTTATCCCTAAACGTGTATGGCCATGCACAAAAAACTCAAGCAATAAAATTAAACCATCAATAATAAAGACTAAGATAAAGAAAGGAAAGGAAAGCAACGCAAGCTGTGTCGGGCAAAGTCATATAAGGCCTTGTAATAGACCCTTCAGACAGGACTTCCGTAAGCTACACCTAAACAAATGATGCATTAATCCAAATAAAAGGAATATTTTAATCAATGCCATGAAAACCCAAATTTTAAATGCAATATGACAAAACTAGCAATTAAAATTAATCTAATCCTATTGATGTAATGCGAGAAACGCCAAAATACAATCTACATGCTTTTTATATTCATGCAACGAGATTATCTAAACGTGTATCTGGAAAATAAAACTAAGCATGAATGATAAATAATGTAACAAGGAAAACATAACATCTAAATTCGGAAAAAAGAGATTAGAATGTATCCAAGCATGTGCACGCTTCAAAAGAAGGAATTTCAGGGAAAAAAAGGAACCCTACATGGAAAAAGAAATGTTTCGTTATGCTAAAACGGAGAAGTAAACAGAAGTAATTGTTTAGAACTGGCATGAGACGTAGAAATCGATCGTGAATGGAATGGACGCCAACTGTTTAGACCGGGAAAGGTCTGGATAGCGGACGTCAGGCCGTTTTCGGGCTAAATGGGCCTCGACCACCCAAGGGCAACCATGGGCCAAAAGGACCACCAAAGACCGCCCCGGAGAAGCCCAAAAGGACCGAAAGTGGGCTGGACAGAACGGTCTAAACGGTGAACATCGAGCCGGTTCCGGGCATAAAAAGGCCCTGAAACGGATCTCAATGACCCGAGAATGACCCTACTTCCAACCGTTAACAAAATGACAGGAATTAAACTTGAATCGGAACTAAACTAACCAAAACTACCAAACATCCGCATCGGAACGTGTTAAAATTAAAACAATCGCTATCAAAACAAAGCAAGTTATGATAACAATCAAAAGCATACTAACAGAAACAATGAATCGAAATCAAACATAAAGGATTCCAACTCCAATTAAAACGCATTGTGATTAATCATGTCATGTTACACAATTAGGGGAGAAGCACTTGGATTAAATCATTGTTATTGCTAGTAATATAATCTTGGGGAGGGGGGGGGGGGTTAAATAGGTTATATAACAAAACCCAATAGATTTTCATGGAATAAACAGAATCAAATTGATAGATACATAAGCGGTTTGATATATGTGAGAATAAACTACTAGTATTGAGTGTGAAGCTTCTATTAAACAATTAAACAAACGAGTAAAGGGATAGAGATAGATGCACGGAGAGCCTGCGGCCACTCTTTCAAACTAATAGCCACCAACAAGGTTGGATTTCACTAGTACCACTTCGAGTAGTTACAATTATAGCTTGCATTACTTCTACTCAAAGCTGCTAGATTACACTACCAAGTTACAAGCACTACTATAGCTCTTTTACATTTCTCAAACGATTTACAATCGGTGTAGAACTTCTCAATAAGTGAGTTAGAATAAGTAAGATATTTTTTAGATTTTCACAACTCGTCTTTATCTGATGTGGCTTTCATTGATCCCTTTGTATAGTTGTTGATCTTCAAGTTGATCGTTGAGTAATCTTTGAGATAATCAATTTAGCCGTTGTAGATAACAATCGCCCATACAATCAAATCTTCCAGCAATCTTTTTGCATTTTAGAATAGAGACTCCAAGTAAGGAAATAATCCTTCTCCAACCGTGTAATGGATGTTCGATTGGATTCTCCTCGAAATGAATGAATGCACACTTCCAGACTCATGTTTGGCTATCAAATTCCTACATGATGACGGTCTAAGGAATATCCGGGTCTTCTTTTATTATTCAATGTGACTATTAACGATCATATCGACTTAATATGAACGGTAGCTTCTATCAACATTTCGCAATTTTGCCCATTAATTTGGCTGACAATATTCCATATATCTTCCCGAGCAAATGCGTGAATGACACTTTCACAGAGCTGTTCTCCCTATTAGTTTTTCCAAGTTTTCATGAATTTATCATTCTTCATGGCTTGTTCACCCTTAAGGTTCATTCAGTCTCTTAAGTCCTTTCTCTTAGTCTTTTTATTTTTCACCTAGCAATTAGCAAGAGAAGCAATTGGCTTTAATGATCAGATTAAAGAGTACTAATTAGCAACACATGCACGGATTGGCTTTTAGACTATTCGACCAATGAAGAATTGGGTACAAAAGGTGAATCTCACAACCTTGTTAAATTATGTCTTGAATTTGAGCCATTTATGGAATCTGATCCGATTGGATACATATCTAAGTTTTAACCGTACAAAGAAGGAGAAGTTCTGAGCCACTAAAAGACAAAAGGATGGGGCACATTTTTTCATTTGTGACTGTGCAAAAAGGGAGGCCATGGTTGAATTTTCGGTGGGGCCTAATCAAAATTGTTGTTTGACTCCTTCGAATTAAATATAAAAAAAAAAAAGATCAAAGCAATCGCTTATGTAGTGAGTTTGTTCTTTTGTCTTATCCAAGGGCAAAAAACAGAAATAAATAAAAGGCTAGGTTTTGCTTCTTTTTAGCCCTAGCCTAGATTGTCTCTTCCTCATTATGAATCGCACAGTAACCGCTTGAGGTTCCTTTGGCCATGCTTGATAGCTGCATAGTGAAGATTGATAAAGGGGCTCCTTCTACAAGAAGAGATGGAGGCACGGTAGCTTCCTGTTGAGGGGCTGCACGAAGAACGAAAAGGAAGAAAACAAGAGTGCGATGCTTGGCCATGGATGGGAGCCGGAACAAACGTGGATTTGTGCTATGAGTTTTTCTTTTATATCTAAGTGAGTTATTTTATTTGTAAACATTTTAGATTTAGATATATTCTAGGTGAAAAAAATTCGAGCGTGTGAGTGATTGTAAATTTTGATTTCTTCGATTATTAGTGATTTTTTTGCTTTTGGCTCTCCCCGTAGATGTAGATAGCGATACTTAGACCAAACCACGTAAATTTTAGTATCTTTTATTGTTCCTCGTTTATTTCTCTGGTGCTTTCGCATGGATTTAATTTGCAAAATCCTGGTTAGCTTCTGCGTTCGTTTAATATTACAACAATTGGAATTAGAGACACGGATAGGGTTTTCTGGATTATGATTTGGGGCTTTTGCTTGTCTGATTATGAAATTATATTATTGCAATTATGTCGGGAGTGAAAGTTGAAATTGAGAAGTTTAATGAGAGGAACAACTTGTGGTTATGGAAGGTATCTTTCCTAGCGATCATATACTGCATTTGGATGGAGCGTAATCGTAGACGCTTCCAACAAAAGTCAAATGACGCCCTTATCATTTTGGCTAAAGTTCGCAAACTTGTTAGAGGGCGAGCTTCGTACTACAAATCTTTTAGACCGTCCCGAACAAATGAAACTTTGGCTACTATATGGAGACTCCCCCACTCCATTTTTTTGTAATCTTAGTTATATTTGTAATGCTGGAGAATGCCCCTAAGCTTCTGTACGTCATCTTATACATACTGCTTACATTTACACCAAAAAAAAAAAAACAACTTGTGGTTATGGAGTGTCTAGATCGAGGCATTATTAACAACTCAAAGTCTGGCCAAAATATTGAAGAGCAAGGAGAAGTTGCTCGAAATAATGAAAGATGCCGAAAGGGACGTGTTAACGAGGAAGGCGAGGAGTATAATCATGTTGAACTTATTGTATGAGATGTTAATAGAAGTAGTAGAGGAGAAGGATGTCGCAAAGTTGTAGGCAAAACTTCAAGCGTTTTATGTAACGAAGGGTTTGAACAATCTCTTGTATATGTTGAAGACGATCTTTCAGTTTAGATATATTAAAAGTACGTCTATTAGATCCCACCTAGATGAGCTTAATAAACTCATGATGGATTTAAAGAACATTGGTAAGATTCTAAATGACGAAGAGATAGCATGATGTTGTTAACTTCTATACCATAGTCATGAGAGCACTTTACCAATTCTCTACTACAAGAGTGCACTACAATTACCTCAGAAGCAGTAAAGTCCACCTTGTTCTCTAAGGAATGATAGAGAAAGTTGTGAGATGACAGGATAGCGTAGATGTAGCGTGGGGACTAGTAATTCGAGGTAGAGATCAACATTTGGGGTCTAGTATCAGCAGACGTAAAAGTAGGTCGAAGTCACGCCATAAAAAGTCTAAGGGACGCGTGAAATGCTTTCAGTGTCATGAGGAGGGGCACATCAAGATAGATTATCTGAAGCTGAGAAACTGAGGTGACAGGAAAAATGTCATAAGTAGTGTGGCGAACGTTGCTAAGGAGCACACTAGTGATGCAGAGGCTGTCTTGTGTGTGACTACTAGTTCGTTAGTAGATGAATGGGTGCTAGATTCGAGGTGTTTTTATAATATGCCGCCTCATAGGATTAGTTTACTACTTACCATACTACAGATGGTGGTAGAGTTCTGATGGGAAATAATATAGCATGCAAGGTCAATATGTACAGTTCGAATTTGGATGCACGATGGGGTGGTGCGCACACTGACTGATGTAAGGCATGTACCAGAACTCAAGAAGAACATTATTTCTCTAGGATACTCAATGACATTGGTTGTAAGTACACTGCTGAAGGTAAAGTACTGAAGATCTCTCAAGGTGCAATGGCAATGATGAAAGAGAAGAAAGTGAATACTCTCTATCATCTATTGGGAGAGACAGTGATCGGAATTGCTGCAGTTTCATTAAATGAGTCAGACTCTGACTTAACTCAGTTATGATATATACGGTTAGAACACATGAGTGAGGCAAGTATGACAATGTTGAGTAAGAGAGGGTTGTTGAAAGGAAAAAAGATAGGGAAACTAGACTTATGTAAGCATTGTATCTTTAGGAAGCAGCGTCAGGACGATGTTGAGTAAGAGAGGGTTGTTGAAAGGTAAGAAGATAGGGAAACTAGACTTATGTAAGCATTGTATCTTTGGGAAGTAGCGTCAAAATAAATTTACTATAACTATTCATTTGATCAAGCAACCAATTGAGTACATTAATTTAGATGTATGGGGCTTGTCTCCAATTCCTTCGAAAGGAGGTGCCCGGTATATGCTAACATTCATCAACGACTATTCGAGGAAAGCATAGGTATACTTTCTGAAGCATAATTCAAATGTGTTTAATCGATTTATGAAATTTAAGGCATTAATTGAAAATTAGTCTGATAAACAAATAAAGTGCCTAAGAATCGATAATGGCATGAAGATGTGTGGTAAAGATTTTATTGAGTTTTGCGAGAGAGAGGGATTATAAGATATTGCACAGTACCTGGGACACCATAGCGAAATGGCGTAGCAGAACGGAAGTACATAACTTTACTTGAGCGAGCTCGATGCATGCTTTCGCATACAGGTGTAAGTAAGGAATTTTGGGCCAAAGCATTGAACATGGCATGTTACCAAGTTAATCAATCTCCATTACCTAATATCGAGTGGAAGATTCTTGATAAAGTATGGTTAGGGAAACCTATTGATTACTCTGGATTACAAGTATTCGAATGTCCTATGTATGCTCATGCGAGTGATGGTAAACTTAAGTCGACGGCAAAAAAATGCATATTTCTAGGTTATGCACTTAGGGTGAAAGGCTATTGGTTGTGGTACACTAATCCCATATTCCTGAAATAGCTTCTACTGCTGTACTGTAGCTGCAATTCTGACTACATGTCATACCGTCAGTTCTCCTTTCTGACTGGTCTTCTACTGTGCCTGTCCAGTCCCAACGGCTACAATAGTGACACAACGGTCATATTAAATAAACTGTTACCTAAATATTATCAATTACTAGATCTCTTAATCTTGAATACGACATCGTCATTTAGCTGATCTTTGATATCGATGATGCTGTTTATATGATACTTCAAGGATAGTCTTGTGATCTTTTCTCCAATGAATAACATTATAAGTATCACTCAGTCCTTTGAATATATATGCACTTTAGACAATGTAGATATTACACCAATGATAGTTTGGGTATCATCAAAATTCATTTAAAGATGTTTCTCCAACAGGAGGTAACATATGTTGAGACTGGATATGAGGCCGCAGTTCTTGAAGTTGGTGATACTGAACAATCAACACAATTGTAGCACACTATAGCAGCGGGCAAGTAAAGAAGGCAAATTAATCTACCGGTACGTTATGGTTATACAAATATTGCTTATGCATTGATTGTAGATGATGAGGTATAAACAGATGAGCCTTCGCTTACTCTGAGGCGATAGATAATAGTGAGTCGTCACACTGGCTAGGAGCTATGAACAAAAAGATGGAATCACACCATCGAAATCAAATATGGGAGTTGGTCAAAGTGCTCAAGAGTTAGAATATTGTTGGAAGCAAATGGGTCTATAAACAGAAGGAGGGCATTCCCAATGTCGAGGCAGCGAGATATAAGGCGAGACTTGTGGCAAAAAGGTATACATAGTGTTAGGGCATTGATTACAACAATGTGTTTTCTCCTACGATAAAACATTCTTCTATTTGTGTTACTTGCTTTAGTTCGTGCACGGGATCTCAACTTAGAGTAGCTAGATGTGAAACGGCGTTTCTTCATGATAAGTTGGAGGAGCATATTTATATGAAATAGCTAGAGAGATTTTCTATTTGTAGTAAGGAAGATCAAGTTTGCTTGTTAAAAAAGTCTTTGTATGGACTGAAATAGTCTCATAGGCAGTGGTATAAGCGTTTTGATACTTTCATGACTAGTCAGGACTACTTGAAAAGTTAGATGGATAGTTGTGTTTATTTAGGAGATTGGAGGATGGGTCTTTGATATTTTTATTATTATATGTTAATGACATGTTGATAGCAGCAAAGATTATGTCTGATATGGATATGCTGAAGAGGCAGTTGAATGCTGAGTTTGAGATGAAAGATTTGCAAAGAAAATATTAAGTATGGAGATTTTGCGTGACAGAATTGCAAAAGTTTTACGTATGTTTCAAAAGAAATATATTGAGAAAATTGTTACACGTTTTAATATGCAGTTAGCGAAATCAATAGTACACCGTTAGCGAAGCACTTTAAATTTTCAAATAAGTTATCACCCCATACTGAGGATGATGAGAAGCATATGTCCCATATTCCATATTCCAGTGCACTGGGTAGTATTATATATGTTATGATATGCACTAGGCCTGACATTTCACAAGCTGTCAGCATAGTTAGCCATTATATGAAGCGTCTTGGTAAAACTCATTGGAAAGCTATGAAGTAGATCCTCAGATGTTTAAAGGACACAACAGACATTTATATAATGTATTGGAGGGACAGCAATGGCGGTGAGACCATAGGATATGCAAATTCGGATCACGTAGGCGACTTGGTTGAATGTAGGTCTTTAGCAAGGTATATGTTTACGCTTCCAGGTGATGCAATTAGTTGGAAAGCGTCCTTAGAGGACCACATTGCCCTATTTTGGACTAAGGCAAAGTACATGATACTGAATTTTATAGAGAAAGAGGCGATATGGCTAATGGGTTTGCTTTTGAATTTTGGGTTAGAACATAAAAGTGTTGATATGAATTATGATAACCAAGGTACGATATATCTTACATAAAATCCGAATTATCATGAACGAATGAAGCATATCGACATTAAATACCATTTCATCCGAGATGTCTTAGCGATGGATAAGGTTGTTGTGAAAAAGATAGCAACAATGGAGAACCCAGCAAACATGATGATTAAGCATGTTTCTTGGCGTAACTCAAGCTTTACTTGAGCATAATTAGCGTATGTGGAGAGCAAACACCCGTCGGAGCATTGGAACAGCAGCACGGATAATAAGCATTATGAGTTGGTTTCAAACATCGGGTCAAGGTGAAGAATTGTTAATTTATGTCTCAAGTTTGAGCCGTTTACGAAACCCAATCCGGTTGAATAAATATCCAAGTTTTAATCGCACAAAGGAGCAAAATTTCTCGGCCAGTAAAAGAAAAAAGGAAGGGGCACATTTTTTCACTTTTGACTGTGCAAAAAGAAAGACTATGGTTGAATTTTTGGTGGGACCGAAGTCAAAGTTGTTTGTTAACTCCTTAGAATTAAATATTATATAAAAAAAAGGAAGATCAAAGGATTCACTTGTGCGGTGAGTTTGTTCTTTTATCTTATCCAAGGGCAAAAAAAGAAAAAAAATAAAAAGGCTAGGATTTTATTTCTGTTTAGCCTTAGCCTAGGTTGTCTCTTCCTCGTTATAAGCCGCATAGTAGCCGCTTAAGGGGTCCCTTCGGCCATGCTTGATAGCCGCACAGTTAAGAATGAAAAAGGGGCTCCTTCTACAAGAAGAGATGATGGCACAGTAGATTCCTGTTGAGGGGCCGCATAAAGAACAAAAAGGAAGAAATCAAAGGGCCATTTGGTAACATGACAAATAGTGAAAATTTCTGTTCTTTTGTTCCCAGAAATAGTTTGGAAATAGAAATGCGATTAGTAAACTTTTTGTTCCTGGGCACATTTTTGCAAAAATTTGTGCCGAGAAACAGTTTTGGAAGAGAAACAAGAAGTAAAAAAAAGTTGCTTCTTGTTTCTCGGCACAATTTTGAGAATCAGTTTTTTTCTTCTTTTTCTTTTTTTTCTTTTTTTATTTTTGTGTTGTTCTTCCCTGGCTGAGCCGGCGGCCGGTAATCGGCCACAGCCCAGGGCCGGCGAGGGCGTCACGGCCCTTGCCGACCGCCGGCGGAGGCGAGGGTCGCCCTGTCGCCGGCGAGGGCGAGGGCCGGACCCTCGCCGCCTAGGCGAGGCGGCCTCGCCGGATCGAGCGAGGCCGAGCCTCGCCGTCGGTCGCGACGGCGAGGTCGGCCTCGCCTAGAGATGGCGAGGGTCCAGCCCTCGCCCTCGCCGGCGAGGGCGACCCTCGCCTCCGCCGGGCGGCCGGCGAGGGCCGTGACGCCTCGCCGGCCACGGGCCGTGGCCGGCGTCGACGACCGGCCATGGCCAAAGAAGAAAATGGGTAAAAAGAAAAAAAAATTAAACAATTCAAAATATTATTAAAATATTATTTGGGAACAGAAATTTTGTGTAGTTACCAAACGCATTTCTGTTCTTTTCTACTCTAGGAATAGAAATTTTGGACAGTTTATCAAACGCCTTCAAATACTCAGAAATTGTTTCCGGGCACAGAATAAAAAAAAATCATTTCTGTTCAGAAATAGCTCCCGGGCACAGAATGGTATTCATGCGCACCCTAAGAGTGCGAAGCTTGGCCGTGGACAGGAGCTGGAACACACGTGGATTTGTGCTGAGTTTTTTTTTTATATCCAAGTGAGTTGTTTTGTTTGTAAACACTTTGAATTTTGGTATAATCTAGGTGTGGGAAATACTGTGAGCGATTGTGAACTTTGATTTTTCAATTATTAGTGAATTATTTACTACTGGCTCTCTCTGTAGATATATGTATCGATACTAAAATCAAACCACATAAAATTTGGTGTCATTTATTGCTCCTCATTTATTTCTCTCATGCTTTCGCATTAACTTAATTACAAGATCATGATTAGTTTCCGCTTGCGTTTAAATTACAACACTCCAATACTCAATCTGACCAAGAACAATCATGTACTTGCCGTTTTCATGTGACTGCACACTGGACTTCCCTGTTTGCTGTGACAAATTTTGACCTTACTTCTCTCGCTTGTTTCAAGGCCGATACTAACTCAAACCAAGCAATAGGCACCATGATGATCATCTTTGAGTCTGTTTTCGAACGTTTTATGGCACATTGATTCCAAATATAGCTTCCCCTATTTGCCTATCTCTGAGTGAGTGTTGGCTAGCTTTTCTACTAATCTCCCTCTCTGTGTGTTTTGGCCAAGTTTCCATGTGACCGAATTCCCCTATGGCTTGGTATGGCCTTTAAATGCACCCTAATTGATAGAGTTTAGGAATCTTAATCCTAATCCAAGTCAAAATCAAGGTAGTTGAACTTTAAAAGGATCCTTATCAAACTAACCATTAATCTTTAGCCGAAAATCCCTTCTAGAAGATTTATATGGCACACGAATGGTACATGCCTGACATATGCATGGCACATATGTGGCACATGCAAATTTCGGCTAGGCAAAGGGAGAGTGAGTGTGGCCGAATACATTAAAGGGGCCAAGCTTGTGTGGGTTCAATCTTGAAAATTCAAATGAGTTTAGGATCCATTTTTCTAAATTCTGGATTGGATCGCATGTTGAGTCAATTCAAATAATTTTTATGTTCTTGCCAATATTTATATTTGATGTGAACATGCGATTTCTAAACAAAAATGTCCCCAATTTCTAAATGCAGAAGTATGCATCAAAGAATGAGAATGTGAAACCGTACCATCGCAACCCTCCCAAAGGGATTATGCGAGTCAGATTCTCCCCTCAAGATGAGTTTGACGGATTTCCAAGAGGTGCCAAATGGTCCCTCTTGCAAGGTGGACACTTAATCTTGGCATAGGCTTTCCCAAATCCTACTTGACGCAATTTGGTTTCCTCATTTGATTGATTCATTTACACTAAGCTTAGAAGTCGCCACTAATCTATAATAAACCATTTATGAGCCCAGTAAGACCCGAGAGCCCATGTTACTCTTGCGAACCAAAGATTCATAAGTCCAAGTACTTGATGATGCTAGGAATGTCTTACGCCCAATTTAATACCTTTTTCTCTTTTACAAAAATGATTATCCATGCAATTTTTCCAGTTTTGTTTTTTAATATTAATCTAGATGTCCATGCAGTTAAAATTAAAATAATAAAAAATAAAGCAAATAAAGTACGAAAAGGAAAATAACCCAAGCCGTATTGGGCAAAATTAAAACAAGGTCTTGTTATCGCGCTCTAAGACAAGACCCTTATGAGCGGTAAATAGAAAGTCTATGCAAGTTTTCTAAGATTAATATATTTAAAGGAAGTATAAGCAGATGCAATACGTCTTCAACCCACTCCACTTGCGGATGCAATCAAGCGATAGGCATTCAAGCAGTTGGCCACGACAGCCGTGAGGTTTTCTCCTCTTTTCTCAGTCCACCGAATGCACCCTATTGAAGCCGTGAGTCCGTGGAGTTTGGACTCGGGAAACCGGCACCCATGCTAGGGATCTCGGTGCCTGCGGTTGGGTCCTTAGTGTCCAACCTAGGTTCATAAAGGCTGGGCCTAGGACCTCGGTACTTTTGCTGGTTCCCCGGCCTGAGTCCACAAAGGCTGGGCCCAAGACCCCGATGCCCGTGCCCCAAGTCCCTGGTGCCTAGGCCTCAGTCCATGGAGGCCGGGCTCGAGACCCTAGAGCTTGTGCTCAGATCCTCGGCAACTGGCTCGAGCACCAGCATCGAAGCCCGAGTTCGAGTCCATTGAAGAAAGGCCTGCGACCCTAGTGCCCATACCTAGGTCCCCGACGCCCAAGCACCCAATGCCTATGCTCGAATCTACAGCGCCCAAGCCCAGGTCCATCGAGGCTAAGGCCTATGACTCTGATGCCCATGCCCAGGTCCATCGAGGTTGGGCCTGAGTCCCTAACGCCCAAGGCCCGGCCTCAATGGACCCAGCTCAGGCACTGGGGACCCTAGCTCGAACGCTGAGAATCAGGGCACATGCATTGGAGTCCCGACCGTCGAGGTCTCAAGTGTCGAGATCCTGAGCCCAGCATGGATGAACTTGGGCACGTGCACCTCGGCCTTGGCCTCGATGGACTCAGGCTCGGACGCTAGGAATCTTGGCATGGGCATTGGGATCTCAAGCCCAAGCACAGGGGACACAAGCCTAAGCACTAACCACCTGAGCCTAGTTGTTGAGGTCTCAACATAGACACTAACTTTGGGGTTCAAGTGTTGAGGACCTAAGCCCGAGCGAAGAGAACCCAGGCACGAGCACCATGATCCCGGGCTTGGGCACTAGGGCCCCATGCTAAGCCTTTGCGGATTTGGGTCCAACCTCGATGGACTTGGCCCGGGTGCCGAGGATCTGGGCATGAGCACCGAGGCCTCATGCCTGACCTCTGTGAACATGGGCTGGGGTGTCAGGGAGCCGAGCACGCACATGAGGTCCTTGGGCCTGACTTCTGTGGACTCGGGACCCAAATATCTGTTCCCATGTCCCCAGCACCCGAGTTGGGCGAGGTCCATTGAGATTGGACTCATGACCCAATTGCCTATGCTTAATTCCCCGGCTACTCGCGTGCAAGTTATTAGTACTCGAATAGTGTATTTTCTTTGCAAACAACGAAAAATATATTCCGATTCTTTTCAGATTTCCTTAAATTATTCTTTTTCAGATTTCAACCCATCGAATTTCCATTCCACGAAAACTTGAGTGCTTAAGTTACTCTCAGTAATACGAGAGTGCTGCTACTGAACTACGCTTCCGATGAAGTTGCCTCACCTCGAGGTTGATCAACAAACAAAAGTCGACTTGACATATACAACAATTTAACCCTAAAGATCTTCAATAATTTTCTTGAGGGTAGTTAAACTATCAAGTAGTCGATACCAGATTTGCCTAACTACTTCCATACGTACTATTGCCTTACTAATGACAGTGACAAGCAACTGACATTTTTCCTGCAGTTCTGTTGGATGGCGCATCTTGTGACCAGACCTAGGATTCGATCGAAATTTTCGGGAACGAATGACTTGTTTGATCATTTCCATTTTCCTTTTTGCACCAAGATCTGCTAACCTCCAAGTGATTTGACACATTAGCAAACTTGATTTTGATTTCTATGATATGTTTCATTTTTTTATTCCTTTTCCTTCTTTCATCTTTCTCACTTCTTCTCGTTCTCTTCCACTACACACAGGAAGCCCTAACTCCTAAGGTTGGTACCACCATTATCGTAGCCTTTCACAACCGCCACTGCCACCGTCTCCACCTCCAGCACCACCATCATAGATCGGGCCTTCGTCGTCTGTTCTGAGGTCTTTGGTTCAATGCCTGTGTGATCAGATGTTTTCCCCATCAAAGACAACAAATTCGAGGCATCAACTGTCGAAGAAGCTATGCCAGGATTAGGGTAAAACAAACGAATCATTCGTCTAACCTTTGCTCTAGATTCCCAATCCCAAGTACTTTCAACCTAACAGCACAGATAATCTGTTAATTGATTCACTCAATATCGAAAGACTTACCTTAATGAAACTTCAAGTTACCCATCCCACTTTAAGCATCAGGGCATAGTTTGCTTTCCCCTTCAAAAGCTTCATGACCCAATGAAATAGTGGACGCCAGTCAATATGAAAGTCATGAAGGATGCCCAGCCAAGAAGTAGAAGCAGCCACACTTCCAAAGAAAATATGTTCTCTAGCTTCCCAAAGCCCACCATGAAGCAAACATAAAGACCTTCAACATGGACACCCTCTTCGGACATTCTATCCTTTGTGGAGTAACCTGTTCAACACCAACTAGCAGTGGATAAAATTGTGCTTCGAGATACAAAGTGAGAGCCTAACCAACTTTCTCCAGGAAGCATAAAAAAAAGGAAAAATGATCGTCGCATAAGTCCGCCATTATGGTCATGACTAAAAGCATACATAAATCCTATAGGTACAGAAACAGAGATTATTAGCTATCGAATTCAGTTTGCCCATCTTACCCAGCTCCGGGCACATATTGGCCTCCCTCAGCATGTGCCGAACCTTCCACTGCCCGATTCTGCGAAACAATGTCTTACATTCAATTAAGATATTCTCTATGATTGGTGGAACTTGTCACAGATTATTCCAACATTGAAATAATATAAACGAGTCTCTTTCATTTCTAAACGGTTAATATAATTCCATGTCGCAGCACATAGATTTCAGCTAGTAACGTCGAAGCTTCTCCATTGTTACAAGCGGAACCCCTCACCCAGTTTCCGCCACAGTTATGGGGTACTCCTATTCCAGCAGTCTCCTGCTCTTCATTCACTGCTCCATCTGTATTTAACTTGTGCCATTCATCTTTAGGTTTTTGCCAAGAGATGTTATAATCAGTGCTCTTCTTTCTAATTTTATTCCCTGCAGAAACAACTGCAAATTCCATAGCTTAACAAAACAGAAGTTAGTAAGAATTAAAGGCAAAGATTCAGGATAAAAAACAGCTCTGTTACATTGACTCCAAAGTCCCCAAAGAGCCATGAGGAAAATTCCTCTCAACAGTAACAATGAAATTGCTACTTAATACCCACCTGCGTATAGCCAAGTTGGTGGGCACTTTTCTTCCCTCCCCAGAGATTCTGGGTTCGAATCCCCGCTCGGTTCCGTAATTTAAGTGGAGGGCTCTGGCGGTGGGTTGCTGGGCTAGTCTCCCCTGAGGTATAGGCGCCCCGATTACCCGTGCGGGGTCGTCCCCGGAGAATGATGGCGGATCCTCGGTTACAAAAAAAAAAAATTAAAAAAAAAATTGCTACTTAATTATACATTTGTCCTTCTAATCATCAATATTTGTACTTTTGATCCAACAGATATTTAGTGAAAGAGCATAGTTCCTCAGCTTCTTCTCCCTCCCCATCCCCCAGCAAACTAATTCCGATAGCGAACCTTGGATAACAAGCTACTCGCTAAAACACATTCATTTTTGCCGCCCTGTTTGTAATATTTCTAAGCTTCAATATCCTTCAACTTTTGCAGTTTGAAAATAATTAGAACCCAATATTAGTTCCTACCAGCGAACAGCCCGGACTTCAATAGGAATGAGCGTTTATTTTTCTTATCTTATGTAGTTTGACCCAAAAGTAAAATATTACGCAATAATAATATTTTCGTTTCACTTTAAGATGAAAAATAAATTCTAGAAATATCATATTAATTTTATCACTAGTTTAGATTAGTTCATTGAGAAAATAGCATACAAATGGCATTTTCCTCGTATATAAAATGCAAAAAAAAAAAAAAAAAGAATAACTTTTTTTAATAAAAAATATTGAAAAGATATATGTTACGAAAAGAAACTAAGATGGTAATAAAAGAAAATAACGAGAAAATGGAGTAGAAAATAAAATTTGACGACCTAAAACCTTGTAGGATGTAAATAACTTCACCCCAAGAGTGCATTGTCCCATAAATTTGAAGAACTATAAGGAAATAAAGTGTTAATAAAGTATTAAAGTGGAACACGCTTTTCTTTAAGTATCACGATCCACCTGTAACCTAAATCTGCTTTCACGTAGCAGATTATTTCCACTCCCTAATCCGGCCAAAGGTAGACCATGGCCCACCTACGTCAGAAGACCACTGTATTCACAATAAATTAGTTCCTCGTAATCGATTCGACAAATTGTTTATCGGGTGAGATAGACCCTACGTGTTTAAATGCGTAAAACCCTAACGTTCTATCGCTCAATCAAGGACATTTGTTGGGTATTTACTTCATAGAAGGTGTTTTGAGGTCATCACTCATGAGCTCATGAGCATGCTTGTTCCTAATCTTCCCCCCCCCCCCCCGAGCGAAATCAAGCGGCCGGGTTTGACCCGCCATTCAACAACTAGTTATAGTAGACTAGGTCCTTCTTAGACTGCACATAATGTACAGTTCTTTTAGGTCAATCTCTCCACATGTCGTAACTCATGCTTTCCGACTCCAATTTTTCAAATCCATCTTTATAATCCGATGATGAAATTGTCGGTTAACCTATCACTGGGGCATTGTTCATTCACGATCTCGACTCAGTCATTGCCTTGTCGGTCTATCCTGTCGTGTCCCTGATGTCTTTAGTTTAAATGGAGCCACGTATCGATTACTTAATCGAGCTCTCTATGGGACGGCAATGGTTGCTTTGATTATTGAGTTTTCTTTATTATTATTGTGTACTTTCGATCTCTTCAAGTGTCACCCTCTTGAGAACGTCACGCGGAGACGATAAGCATGAGGAGAAATTGCCTTATCGTGAAGCTGTTTTCTAGGGAATATTTCTTGAACAGCCGGTGATGTCGGGCATAGAAAATCCCTCCTAGATGTCGCCAAAAGCATTCTTAAGAAAACCCTCAGACTCATCGACATGGGATTGCGAGAAAATAATCATTCCCCCACATCTTTATGTAGATGACCTATGTTTTTACCCAACGGTGCTTTATTTCAAGCTCGCTACGTATGGGCAAAGCCACCGAGTTGGGATAAACTATTGCAACGTCAACATCATTTAGAAAAGAAAAAAAAATTGCTACTACAACCCTTGCATGCTTTTGAGAGACATATGAGTTGCCCTAGATGATTTTGAATAAAGGGTTATATTTTCCTCGTCTTAGATGGAAACTCCCACTTGGCTGATTTGTCGGTTACAAAGTTATAGACATTACCCAAATGCAAATTTAATAAAATATAAATATGGATTATATCCATATTTGTAATCCACTAATTAGATAACTGGTTGGAGAAATTTTTCTTTAAGTAAAGATGAAGAAAAATGTGGTTCTTATATTAAACTTCCTTAAAGCCCGAAGAGATCATTGCCATTGGATGGTGTCTAATTTTCGGACAAATTCATCTGCATGCGACGCCACTTAGAACGACTATCAGCCTTCCTAGTCTATTTAGACTATCAACAACCCGTTGAACAGTCTTGCAATACAATATGCTCATGCGTTATGCTTGGAAGAGGATAAATTAAAATGGAAACTAGTTATTAAATTGAGAGAATCCTAATAAACAAAAGTTTTCCGGCAAAACCACAATGAGTGGGAAAAAAAATATGCAGGAAAACAGAGAAAGGAAACCCTAAAACTGGCATAAACTCTCGAAGAGGTGGACGGTTTAATACCTAATTACCAAAGTGGGTTCTTGATCGGCCACAACACAAACAAAATGATATTTAGATGGCAAATGTCTCTTCGAATAACTTAAACAAAGAATTTCATGTTCTATCAAACTAAGACATCAAGAAGGAGCCAAATAGTCGGTCTTGTCCAGCCGATTGCGGGGTCTACTTGTCGGAGATACGAAAGACAAAAATATATGCTCTCACGAAAACCCTCAAGTCTATTAAAATAAAAACTATGATAAGGCCACCTAAATACATGCATAGTTTAAAGAAAGGTAGTGAGTGGAGTCACATGTCTTTGATGCATGTACCGAGAAAAAAGAAGAATAAAAGAGGAAAAGATTACGTGACTGGTGAACTAACTGAGTCTATACAAAAATTTCATTTTATTTCTCAAATTCGTCTTTAGATCCATCGCTTTTTGTGCACCTAGTGGTGCAGCATCTTCTCATCAGTTGGTTGTTATATGTACCTCAAGAGATCATTTGCGAAACCCTAACATATCAAGAACAAGTCGATAGCAACCGAGCCTTTTCAGCCGGGTAATACTGGATATCCTTCTTAGACCAATTATATCTAATCACAATTCATTTTATAGTAATTGGGGGTCTGAGGATGTGTGTTTGTTTTGTTGAAAAATATAGTATGAGAATCCAACTTCTCCAAGTTAGTATCCTGACTATGTAGATGAAATGAGAGAGCAAAGGATATAAACCATAGAACTAGGAGATCCTTGAACATGGAGAAGACGGTCGAACACTAGACATTAATCTATGTATTAGGTCAGATCTTGAGCTAGATTCCTCACATCCTTTATCACCCAGTTATGAATTTTCATTTTGTAATAGAACTTGAATTTCTACGACCCTTCAACGAGGGATACATATATTGGAATCACACACACTTCAACTTTTCCTCTCCATATGAAATATTAATTTGTAAAACACAGAGTGCACCATACTCTAATAGCTTAAAAAATTCGCTTTAAAGCCACGAACGTGCGCATACGTGAAATTTATGAAATATCAATGTTTAAGGAGTGATTATCATGAACTATATATTCTAGAAGGATCTAACTTTGTCCTAGTTAGTATCGACACTCGTAGATGAAAATTAGAGAGCAGTGAAAATGAACCCTTGAACAAGGATATGCTTCTATGTTGTGAATTATGAAAGATTTTGTCTTGCTTTCAAGTACAGCAATGGAGCTATGTTACACTTCTTTATTAAAATGAAGCGTTTGATCTGAAGCAAAGTCAGCAGCTTCAATAAATTAATCAGTCAAAATATTAGTTACATCACATGTATAGTTAACAAGATGTGTTTATAAAGCTTCTAACTCAGAGAGCTTACCTACCATATATATATATATATATATATATATATATATATATATATATATATACATATATTCTTTGACCAATCGGAGCCTTTTGGAAGCATTGACATCCACGCGTTTGGATCTTCCCATCTTCTACTCTTGAATGTTCGCATATGATGCATCAGATCACAGCATACGTTAAATGGGCGAATACTGCTAAACCTATAACATAAAAATATTGAGGAAAGTGTTACGTGATCGAATTGTTTCCGCCTTGAGCAATAGAGAGATTACACTTAAATCCTTTGTTGTCATTGAGATAGCGGTGTACATGTCGAAAATAAGATGGATTTTGTCAGGAAGGATACCAAATTCAACAATTTATCTCCATATGTATTTGACATACTATACCTGTCGATTTATGAAAGATTAAAAAAAAAAAAAGGTTAACGTAATCACATCTAGAAGAGAGTAAGCCTACATTTATACCCCTTAAACAAGTCAGACACAACCGACCCGCCTGCGTGCTCCTCTTTATATCCTTCTCTCTCTCTCTCTCTCTCTCTCTCTCTCTCTCTCTCTCTCTCTCTCTCTCTCTCTCTCTCTCTCTCTCTCTCATGGATATCAATCAATTGAATCTAGAAAAGCCAGAGCAAGTATTCATGAGCATAGATCATGACCATGGTCCTGTGAAATCCTATACTTGTGCCTTCTGCAAGAGGGGGTTTTCAAATGCCCAGGCACTTGGAGGTCACATGAACATTCACAGGAGAGATAGGGCAAAGCTAAGGGAATCCATGGAGGAAAGCGCGCTGTCACTTGGAGTCATCCCGAGCAAGAACGCCATCCCCGCTGAAAATCACGATGACGAGAAGAGCAGTAACAAAAGCCCCCCGAAAGGGCCACGTACCATGTCCATAGAAGATAAGACATGTGCTCAAGCAAGAGATGACGGTGTTGAACAAGAGAGGATGCAATCGAGTCCAAGTTCGGACTGGATAGAATTGGACCTCGAACTTCGGCTAGGCCACGAGCGCCCTCTCGAGAGTTCCTCAGCAAGTACTAAATAATTCTATTAATCTCAAGGTACACATCCACAGCGCAAAGGCTTCTAGGTTCCTCTATATGTAGCCTTCTTCACCTGTATTATTTGTTTCTCTTTTAACTTAGAGAACGAATTACTTGTTGAGGATGTGAAGTTCATACATAACCTTTTTGAAATTTCTGTGTTTATTGCAACTTGATTTCTTCCTAATTTTGACTCATCGGCGTAAAGTCAAACTTTTCCTCTATGCAACTAAGATACAGCAGATTGGCAACAAACTGCTTCCATGGTAATGCTAGGGTTGGCGTGTAAAATTTTGTTGGGCTACTATTAACTATTCTAAAAGTTAAATTGTTTGATAAATGCGTTATTCATAATTTAAAAACTTCAACACAGCATCATCTTAACTTTTGATTTGCATGCCAAAGGAGTCTTGAGTAGCTAGATATGCACTTATAAAGAAAGTAGCACAAGTCCTGACTTACCATTTAGACACTTCATGGAAAAATTACAATATTTATCGCTCAAAAAATGAGCACGTCATGTTGGAAATCCCTTAAGAATGTACTTCTAATGGTCGGATGATATACTTCAAGTTGGAAAAGTACTTTTAAAGATTTGGTATACATAAAGATAAAAGGCCATGTTTTTCTACATCTCTGGTTGGAGGGTTTTCTGATTCGTAGATACAAAGGTAGAAATCACCTTCATTTATATTTACATAATCAATTTTGCATATAAATGATACCCATAATTTGTAACCTACCATGAAAGAATGTATACATAATCAAACTCATTGCTTACATTTACACATTCAACTTAGCAAAATAGAAGCTATCGTTATAGAAAATTAGGTTGAAATGGGGAGACCTTTGAGAAAATTTCACTAATCCTCTCTCTAAACTTTTAGTGAATTTTGCAAATAAATAACAGCTTGGGGGAAAATTGCACGATGAATCTTAAATTATTGTAGGGAATGCAATTGCATCCTAAACTTTTTAATTGAACCAAATTAGTCTTAAACATTTGAGGGAAAGTGCAATTAAGTGATTTCGGTCAAGTTTGCCTAATGTATTTGGCATGACAGTCTAGTCATCGTTGGCCATCCTAAATGTAATGGAGACGGCGTGACATGAACTAAAGATTACACGAAATGATGTTGTTTTTATCAAATATAACAACGTTTTTTGTTGGGAAAAAATGTGTTTATAGGAAATGGAATCGGAATGTAATCGGACTTTGAGGCGTGTAATCACTCTCTTTTAGGATTAACTTGCCTCACAAAGTTATTATAGGTTACTAGCAAATTCCTTTGAGGATACAATAAAGTCACAGTGAGAATACTGGATAACGATTCTAGTATTTCTCCTAAAACACTCTGCGAAACAATTGAGAAAATGGTTATCTCGTTTTTCTCTTAAGGAAGACAAAAATGAAGGGAATTCTATTCTTCTTTCAATTGAACATAATTGTCTAATATATATCAGCAAATAGAACACACCTCTTGATGTCTAATTGCCAATACGGACACACCCATTCATGTCCAAAAAATTGCAATTCGGACATAAACCTTCGTGTGCGAAAACCGCCATTCGGACACAAAAACTGTCAATTTTGGACACATCTTTTCATGTCCTAAAACAGACAGTTTTGTCCGAACAGTCATAAGTTTAAAAAAATAAAAAAATAAAATAATTTGTTGATTAAGGCTTATTTTGGTCCAAGTGCTAAGTGTACTTTAAAATCGCGCACTTGCACTCGGGTATTGTGGGATCTAGCGCATTCACCTATTTTTCTCCATTTAAAATAAAAGATAATACCTTAACTTATAAATAAACAAAAACTTTCTTTTCTTTCCTATGTGGGATAAGAAAAAAGCCTTATTTGTTTGTTTTACACCAACAGTTTTTGGGGCTCCCTTTTCAAAAGGTTGTCGTTCCACTTCTATTCCCTCCCCCATCACCTTCACCACCCCACGCCCTCCTCTCTTTTTGGATCGCCAGCTCCCTCTTGCTCTTGAACTCACCCCTCGAAGCCCTCAGACTCGCCCTTAATGAAGCCAACAACGTCCTCGTTTCAGTCTCTCCAGCACCAAGTGGCCTCCTCTAGCTCTTCCTCCTCCGTTTGACGACTGTGATGCCATCTTCGTGGATTAGGAGAGCGTTCCTCTCGAGTGCGTCATCCGAATCGAGAGGCCAAATTCTGCCTCTCGTTTGAAGAAATAGGGGTCCGTTGGCAATTTTTGTTTTAGCTGTTGAAATTGTTTTGTTTTGTTGCATGTCTCTTTTGTGGTGAGTTTGTTTTGGTGCGCTTGTGTGGTTGTTTTGTTTCGGAAGGGTCGCGCTGCTTGCTGGTGGGGATGTTGCGGCTTTGCTTCTGTTCACTGCTATTGGTATATTCAGTCATGGATTCCCAGTTTTCGACCTTGAGACTCTGCGTACTGCCGACCCTCCAAACATTAGAGCAAAGGATTTCGCAATTTGGGGCTTTAGTTGCTTGACCAAGCAACAACGTTGTTTATCTAAGCAAAAATGGCATCATTTCATGTAATTTCATCACCCCGTTGTTGTTATATGTAGGATGCCTAACAATGACTACACTACCATGTTGGATAAATTAGTCGAAACTTGGCAGAGAGGACATGATTGCACTTTCCCTTCGAGATTATGACTAAATTAGTTCACTTAAAAGGTCAAAAACTCTATTACATTCAATACAATAGGTTTATGACTGAATGTTTAACTTTCTCCTGGACTACAATCTCAATTATCGAATGCATCAAACTTTCATTTCTTTGTAATTGATGGAATTGACCAAAATATGACTACTTTCCTAATGAAATGTCCAGAAAACCCACTATACGACTACCATGTATGATTTTTATGAAGTAATCATGGATTAATTAATGATCTCACTTGTTTCACCTAATTATTACTTAGGTTTCGACTTTGACCTTTGACATAATTTGAGTTAAATCTCTCTCGTTGAGTAGTCATTGAAGTTCATTTCTCAAAATAATTTGATTCTTCCTATATAATCTTTTTTTTTTTTTGTGAATGTAAGTCTTATAAATCAGATGAAGAACAGTAGCTTGGTGTTTACTTCTATACCACTTATTTCGGATTGATGTTGCGATGTTCCACAGGTGCATTAATTGTCATGTAACAAATGATGCTCTCATATGTAGAATGTCTTCTTGAGGATTATTATGCTTCTTTCGACATAGTAAATTAATTGGGCAATGAATTGTGTGATTTTCTCTAGTATGCAGAACATAATTGGAAGCGTTGAGTTAATTAAATTACCCTTCGAGCATAGATAAAATGAAGAGCTTAGATGTGAGGAGCTTCAAAATTTTAGTAAAGAAAAATAAATGAATTACTCGTTCTTTCTTCTTATTCTTAGTAAAAGTAAGTCCATCTCCATGTAATTACCCTTTAAATCTATTCAGTATTACTATAGTCATGCCAGATCTGATGTCATTGAAGGCAAGATCTAGGCTCGATGTGTTAGCAGAAAATGTAATTCAATTATGCTGAAATTCAGTATCAAAGAATCTTAGATCTTCATGATTTATCCACGACAAGAGAGATGAAAGATATACATATATCTATAGTAACTTTGAGAAAATGATTGTTGCAGAAACAGAAGAAACATAATATGACCTTTTGTTATCATAATTGGAGAGAGGATCAGACTCTTTTTATAGGCCTTCAATAGGTGACTTCCATCAAAGCACTGACATAGCTAGCAAGGATCACCAAGAGAAGGGGTGAATAGGTGATCTAAAACTTTTTGATCAATTTTTAAAGCGGAAACAAATGATCAATATTAAAGTCTGAAAAACAATCAGATTCTGATTAGACTTTGTGACAAATGTGCTAGTGTGCAGTATATATATTTAAAATAGGAGTTTAGGGATAGTAAACTGCACACAAGAAATTATAGCGGTTCCACTTAGATCAAGCATATGTCCACTCTCCTACGCTGACAGCTTACTGGCTAGATTTCACTATGTGATAAAAAAAGGATTATAAGTTTTGAGTGAAATCACTCTGTGAATGATAGAACACTCTGTGAATGATAGAACTCTCTATCTCACACAATTACTCTTACAAAATATCTCTCAAGATCTCAGTATTTGGCTCAGGAATGACAAGTAATAGAATCGGAGTATGCTCAAACTTTAGACTTGTTGATTCTTGACTTTGTTCTCTACCTTCTGCTTCTCATTAATTTTCTTTTATACTACTGCACTTCTAAACTAGCCGTTGGACAATCTTCAGAGGATCATCTTCCAATCTTCAACTTGGACAGATTTGTATAAAATTAATTGAGTAGCCGTTGGCTGATAAAATCTTAATCCCGCTGAATCTGGTTGCCCATACAACTAAAATCTTGATTTCCATAAGTAGAGTTTTATCCGTTGTGAGATATACTTGCCTTAATATTTGATTGTCAATCAATTTTGCATTATAGCCTTTTAAGATTGAGTCAATCAAAACTTTTCTTCTGTGAAATCCACGCCAGATCACTAGCCGTTATGTTCGTTCTAAGTAGTTTCAGAGTCTGGATAACTTCTGATTCTTGCTTCACATCCAGAACTTAAGTCAGTGTGGGTCTTCAATAAGGTCTGAACCTTTTATAAGTAGAGTATGAAGTACTCTATGAAGTTTGAATGACTTTATTAGTAAAGTCTGAAGTTCTCGTTCTGAATCCCGTAAAGTCTGAAGTGTTCCTTCTGGCCTCGTAAAGTCTGAGTGTCTAGAAAATTTAGTTCTCTCGAAGTATTGGAATTGCCATTTCTAGAATATGTCTACCTGGATCAAAATACTTCAGAGTATATATCAGACTTACAGAATTTTCATGGATAGTTTTGTCAATTTCAAAATCTATTAGGAGGTTTCCTTAACAAACACATTATATCTTCATAAGACTTGCAACTTTTCATATCCACTACGTTTTTAACACTTAAATAGTTATTGAACCATAATAAATCAGTTTTGGGAAGAGCAGGTTTAAAATTATTTGCAATTGTCATTCACATAAACATTAAGCTTATTCTTTTCGATCTTTCCCCAGCTTTATGGAAAGACCTTTCATTATCGCTACTACCATGAGTAATAGTAGTCGGTTCTTCAACTTGGAGTGCTAAATCATGATCTAGGACACCTAAGTGAAACTAAACTTGTTCGCACCAATAAGAGAAATTCATTTCATTGAATAAAGGAACATATGAAGCATGTGAATGAAGAGAAATAGGTACAAATATTGTTTAAGTTTAATTTACTATATATACTAAACTCATATATATATATATTAATTGTTATTTACACATGCGCAGGAATTAGCTAGACTCAGCAAAACTTGTACAAGGTTCGAGGTAGGGGAACTTTTTTACAACCTAAGGATACTCCTGTTTCGTGGAAAATGAATGATTTAAAAAATATTTTCCTAAAAATAATCATTCGTATTGCTTATAAAATGACTAAATGAAAAATATTTTCGTCATTTACAAAAATGTTTAGACATAAATTGTTATCGATAATAAAAAAAAATTTATTGACATTATTTCAAGTGACACAAACGATCTTTTTTTGAAAAATGTTTTCCAAATCATGCATTTTCCATGAAACAAATTGATCCTAAGACATAATCAAGTCAACTTGACCTAGATCCGAAAATTTTCAAGTTTGATCGAGTTAACTTGATTTGATCGCCCTCGACTCGGTACAGTTCAACATTTTTTTTTTCTTTTTGCTCGTTTCACAATTAATCATGGAAATTTTCTATCTTGATAGCTAAAGTAATACTGTGATGAATATATGTAATGTGTATAGTATGCAATCTTGAAACAAGTGAATAACGTGAACATTTTCACTTATCAGATATAAAAACTTCATTAAAAAACTACTAACTTAAAAGAATCACATGATTAAACATGAAATTAACAATATTTTAATTTTGTTTGGTGAAAGAATCTGTTGCCTAAAATCTTTGCACGCCAATATACAAGATTAATTTATCGAAGGCAATATCGGTCGACCCGTTTTGAATAACATAAGTTATGAATTCATCATATCTTGACTCGGACCGGGCAGTAATAGTCCCAATCCGCCCCTAATTGCCTGGTCAAATTGCTTACACTTATTTTACTGGATTAAGTAAACTACAAATTAAGAATATATGGAAATTATTAGATATCCCACTACATAACATGCAGCTTGTGAACTAAGATTTGTCTATCACATAGTCCACGTTTTGGAATAAAATTATACATGTATCTTTCTATGTGCGTACATCTCAAATTTCGGATTTAGCTCGCCCATAATAAGATTTATTGAACACTGAATGAGACATTTTTAAATAGTTACTTAGCCCGGGCTTTGCGCGGGCATGTCCGTATGCATGTTTTTTTAATCTATAGTAATGCGGACATGTGATGTAAGAGAAACAATGAGATTTCATGTAACTTATTTATAGGTATGTAGAAGAGTTTTATACTCTATGAAGGTGAAAAGCTAATATGTGGCAGAAAAAATGGCATAATGCTATATTTTCTGAGCATATAAAATTTAAATACAAACAAATTTTTAGTGTACGATAAGAAAAGCTAAATCTGAAATATGTTTGTTCAAAAAGTAAAAAATATACATAGGTTAAATATAAATGATCTATTGTTTAACTAAATTGCAATTTAATCTTTCCATGTATAAATATTTTACTGCATAGGGATGTGCAAAACGGGCCGCTCGGACCGGACAGGATTGGCCGGTTTGGTCCGATTCTCGGTTTCTAAAAGTGGAACCGGTGTCCAGGCGGTCCGGTTTCTGGTTCCAAAGGGGCACCGGACCGGACCGGACCAACCGGACCGGATCGGACTATATATATATTTTAATTTTTTTTAAAAATTAGTAAAAATGTGAACTAATCCCTAAGTGAACTTCATCGACATAAATTCATTGACAAAAATTAGTAAAATATGAACTAAACCCTAAGTGAACTTCATTGACATAAATTCATTGACAAAAATTAGTAAAATGTGAACTAAACCCTAAGTGTATGACAAAAAAACTAAACCCTAAGTGACCGGTTCCATTGGACCGGACCGGAACCAGTCCGGTCCCCGGTTCTCGATTTCGGGAATCGGTTCTCCCGGTCCGGTTCCTGGTTCCACCTTGGAACCGAATCGGATCGGGAATCGATCGCCCCTATTACTGCATGTCTCAAATAAATTTAAATATTTTTGTAATATTAAAGTAGTGATAGTTATTTTTTTCATTTGATATCCCCATAATTTAACAAATCACTTTATAAATTAGCTATAATTTACTAAAATTATTTTACTTGTCAAATTAATTGAATTTATTTATTCTGGATAAATTTTCTACTAGACTAAATTGAATTCCTTGAAGAAAATCAGTTACACTTTTAGTTAGAAACAAAATACTTATGAGTAATATATTCATTTAGAATTGTCCAAAAAATCCTAAACATATTATACTTTTGTCCATTCAATCCTAAACATTTTAATTGTGACAATTGGGTCCTAACATTTTTACCCTTTGTCAATTAAGTCTATAAGAATAATTTTGGCCGGAAATTGATGACTTGGACATCGGTTGTCCTGCGTGGCATGACAGGCACTAACGTGGACATTGGCTGTCCTACGCGGCATGACAGGCATTAACGTGGATATCGGCTGTCCTATGTGGCATGACAAGCACTAACGTGGACAATTATTAACAATATTTAATATTTTTCAAAAAATTATTAATTTTTTTATATTTCCCTTTTTTTTCTTTTCTTCTCTTTTCCTTATTTACTTTTTTTTTCTTTTTTCTTTTTCCCTCTGTCGGCCACCGTCGCAAGAAGAGAAAAGGAAAGAAAAGAAAAGAATTAAAAAAAGTAAAGAAGGAAAAGAGAAAAAAAGGAAAAGGGAAAAATAAAAATTAATAAATTTTTTTGATAAATATCAAAATATTATTAAAAAAATTTCAAGTCGGCGCCAGCCATATCACGTAGGATGGCCGGCATTTCACGTTAATGATTTCCAGCTAAAATTGATCAAATAGACTCAATTGGCAAAATGTGAAAAGATTTAGGACTGAATTGATACAATTAAAATGTTTAGGACTAAATTGATAAAAGTGCAATAGATTTATGACTTTTGGACAATTTTCCTCACTTTTCTATTAAGAGGTTCTCTTTATTTTTACTACTTTGGTTTTTTCAAAACGCAATTGCAATAAGTAAGAATATATCTAGAGATGATTTCTCTATATCTATTTTTTTCCAACATTAAACTCAAATATTTATTTTTAGATTACAAAAAGTTGTATTAATAAAAAAATAAAGCTCATAAACTTTGTCCTTATCCATATTATTAGAATATTAAATTAAATAATTTCTTTATGTATTGTATTGAATTATTTGAATAAAATAAGTTATATTTTAATGACAATAGTTTATATGTTAAGAACATATGTATTTAAGTTTGTTCCACTTTTGTTTTTGTTTTTTTATTGTGAAGCGGTTTTCTTTATTATAGTTTATATACTTTTATTTAAAATATTTTACTCTTTTCTTGGTTAAAGATATTTTGGTGAATGAAAAAGTTATATCATTCAATAATACTGCACAAAAATAAATCTGTAATATGAAGAACAGAAACCAATGTACCAAATTTGCATTATTTCAACAAATGGGTAAAATATCTAATTTCCAAATGAAATAAAAAAAACTATCTAATTCTTTTTATTTAGTAATGAAAAGACAATTTAAGGGTCTAAATGGCGCAATCTCCCATCGAATAGCACAAAATTTAAGTCTTCATTGAATGCAATCTGAGGGAATGGCTGGATCTGAAATCAAATTGTATAGTCATTTTTCTTCACATAAGTGCAATTTGAGGGCCTTAGTGGCGCTATCTCGATTGAGATCGCAAAATCTTTGATTCTTTTTCTCGAACCGAATTTGAGAACTTGAAAGCTTGATCGCAAATAGAAGAGGATCGAGTTCTTGATGACCCAAATATTTCTAAAATCTTGATGACCAAAATACTAATAGAAGTATTGACAACAATTTCATGCTTTCGAAGTTCTTTAATTTTTTAAAGAACTTTTCGCTAGCAACTCCACAAAATAAATGGAGAGGCCTCCTATTTACAGAGAGGATGGGAGAGTATTCGATAATTGTGAATTGGTCAAATTGAGATTGTATATCGACAATTGGAATTTTGCTCAATATTCACTTTGATTTAATCAAATACCGGATCCCTTTTATACTTGATATTGATAAATGCTAATTTGATAGAGCTCATCCAATATACCAATATCTTTGTTCTTGGCTAGTTGTTCTATTACGAATGCATATCTTAATTTGATTGGACAATCACTCTTCCCAAAAAGAATTGTTAAGCACCAAAATATTTATGCAGAATTTTATATTTTGCTCGAAAGTTTCATTGTTTTTCAAGTACATTTAAGAAAGTTCATTCAAGCCATGTTAGTGAAGAGTACAATTCAAAGGGAAAATTACCAAAAGTTCTAAACATATTGTACGGAAGCCAATTCAGTCGTTAACTTTTCAATTTGGCCAATGTATACCTAAACCTTTTGATGATTTACCCATATAGTCCTTCCAGCAAATTTTGATCTGCAATCGTTGACGTGGATGCTTGGTGTCTGACATGACACAATCAGTGTCTATGTGAACAATTTTTACAATTTGTTTTAAAATTTTCTAAATTTTTTTATTATTTTCCTTTCCTTTTTTTTTCCATTTCCCCTCTTTTAGCAACAAGTGACACAGCCCTCATCGGCCACAACCTTGGCCAAGATCCACGCAGGAGGGGTGGCTAGTGAGGCCTCCTCTGGTCGGCGATCGGTAGAGGGAATTAGGGAAACATGAAAAAAAGAAAGAAAGAAAAGAATAGAAAAAGGCAGAAAAAGTTAAGAAAATTTAAAAGAATTGCAAAAATTGTCCATATCAGCACCAACCGTACTACGTAGGACAACCGATACTAACTAGACCGTCATGTCAGCAATTTTCGACCAAAATTCGCCGAAAGAACAATATTGATAAATAGTCAAACGGTTTAGAACTAAATTGATCAAATTAAAAAGTTTAGAACTAAATTGATATCCATACAATAGAGTCAAGACTTTTTTTTTATAATTATCCCATAATTTAAAACAGTTACTCTAATTTATCCTTTTTTTTATTTTTAAACTTAATAAGAGATAAAACAGTGATGTACTTTCTTTTTATCAATTTTCTAACATTTAAAGTCCATATAAATAGAAAATAAATTGGGAGATGATAGAGTATAATTGAAAACACTTTCTCTACTCTTTGCACACCATACTCATATTCGAATCCCACTACCAACAATCCCCTATGGTAGGTGATCTGTAAATTCACTATAAGACTTTCTAGGCCTGTGGTATGTCCTAGCTTTGCCATGGGTAACCTCCCCTCCTCCTAAACTTTTACTTAGCAAAAAAAAGGAAAATACTTTCTCTACTTTATAGTTTTTATTTTCAAGTTTAAACTTAATAAGAGATGAAATTATCATATAATTTCTCCTTATTTATTTTTTGAAATTTAAATCGAAAAAAGATGAAAAATTGCGGATGACAAATTATTAAGCTAAAAGCTTATTGATCGAATATCCGTGGCGAAACTTTGCCACATGTCTTTTCACATGGCAAATACAAAGACAAAGTGAATTGTCAAGTGATGAGCACTAAAGTATACATTTCCGCTTTAGTTTTAACTATGTAAAATAGATAATGAAAAAAAACCTCCACGTACAAATTTTGATTTGTTTCGCCAGTAGCATATGTCAGCTTAATTTTCTATTTTACTTTCCTTTTAGGGGAGAATTACTAAAACAATTCTAGACATATCGCACTTGTGCCAATTCAAATCTCAACTTTTTAATTGTGCCAATTGAGTCCTATACATTTTCACATTATTGGCATCCGACCAATTTTGGATGAAAATCGTCGATGTGGACACTGACTATCTTACGTGGCACTGTCGGCACAAACGTGAACATTTTATTTAATATTTTTTGAATTTTTCACTTTTTTCAATTTTCTTTTTTTCTTTCTTTTCTTTTCTCTACTTTTTTTTTAACTCACAGGCAACTCGGCCCTCTCGCCAGCCTTAAGGTTAAAAGAAAGTAAAGAAAAGAAAATAAAAAAATTCAAAAATAATTCAAAAAAATATTATTAAAATTGTCCATGTCAAAACTGGCCATGCCACATAGGACGACCGGCATCCACATCAGCGATTTCCGACCAAAATTGGCCGAATAGACTCACTTGGCAAAACATGAAAAGGTTAAGAACTCAATTGACATAATTAAAAGATTTAAAACTAAATTGGCATAAGTAAAATATGTTTAAGATTTTTTTGGTAATTTTCCCTTCATTTTAGATTCCAAAACACGGAAACATGTTTGTACGATCATTGGGAGCTCACTATCTTTTGAGTCGGGTTCCTATACCCACATTTCGACCACGATCTTTCAATGTGTGCCAAAAAGATTCTTCTTATTAGCACCTTAGGGTTTGAAAGCTTTCTATATACCTCTCGAGTATTATTCTGATAAATGAATAAAATCTTTCTATCGATTAAAAAAAATGAGCACCTCAGGAATAATTCAATTTTCAGTAAAGTGATGGTACATAATACAAGAACAATCGGGACATTGGAAACTTTGCCAACATGCGCCTCCCGAACGCCTGTTAATAAAATCCCCTGAGAAAGATTTTCTCCCCAATTACCAAACTTTTGACTATTTTCTTGGCCAAGGACTGTGCGGCTGAACTGTGTTTACACTTTGCGGCCAAAGATTGAGACCCCCTTCACACTACACACTTGGACCGTCAAAAGAATTATAACTCTTTTAGACATTGACAGTTGGGAAAAAGAATAACTCCTTTCATGGAATTGCCGACGAAAAAATAGAATCTCAACATAAAGGGAGATTTAAACAATATAGTAAGAAGGAGCATAGATAGAAGCAAGAGATAACTTGACCAAAGATAGGTGATGCAAAGATGTCTTGGGGTGTTTCTCTCCCACATCATATTTGGATGCTTGATTATATACCCATGCCTTTTTTATGGTAAGATGTATATTTTATCCAAGTAAAGCCCCAATATATCAGCACCCCCTATCAACAATCATGCCGCCATATCCTCCTCCCACGATATTTGCCATGTAAGTCTAAAATTCATTAAAGGTTTGCACGTTGAGAAAGAGAGAGAGAGAGAGAGAGAGAGAGAGAGATGCCAATGTCTATACCCAACATCCTGTTTTCTCAAATTCGATCAAACCCAGGTTTTCTTTTCATCTCTTTTTAGGTTTTGATCTTGATCAGAAGATCATAGATAGGTTAAAGGCGCAGGATTTGTCAAATGCTTATCTGTCTACACCGGAAAAATTCTTTTCATGTCCTCATCTTCTCAGAATCTCAATGAGCTGATCAAACTCGATCCCTCCGATCTCTCTCTCTTTCTCTCTCTCTCTGCTTTTATCCTTTGTATTTTGAATGAAAATGTGTTCAACAAGAGAGAGGACGATTCACGACCTACTGAGGCCATGGAAGTCCCTCCTCGTCCACACGGCCAAGGTCGGCGACGCCTTCTCCCTCTTCATGAAGACCACCCTCACTCTCTGCACCTTCGCCTCCCTCTCCCTCGTCCTCTACTTCGCCTTCTCCGCCCAGTCCTACCTCTCCGCGTGTCCCCACTGCGACGGCGCCTTCCGGCCCCCCGCCCTCCGCCGGTTCACCTCCGCCTCTGCCGAGGCCCCGACAAACATAACCCACGTCCTGTTCGGCATCGGCGGCTCCGCCAAGATGTGGGACGAGCGCCGCCGCTACAGCGACCTCTGGTGGCGCCCCAACGTCACCCGTGGCTTCGTCTGGCTCGACCAGGACCCCTCCACCGCCGGCATCGCGTGGCCGGCCGGCTCACCACCGTACCAGGTCTCGGCCAACACGTCAGATTTCAAGTACACGTGCTGGTACGGGTCGCGGTCGGCGATCCGGATCGCACGCATCGTGAAGGAGAGCTTCGAGCTGGGGCTCGAGGGCGTGCGGTGGTTCGTGATGGGCGATGACGACACGGTGTTCTTCCTGGAAAACCTGGTCGACGTCCTTGCCAAGTACGACCACGACCAGATGTATTACATCGGAGCAAACTCGGAGAGCATCGAGCAGGACGTGATCCACTCGTACACGATGGCATACGGTGGTGGTGGGTTCGCCGTGAGCTACCCACTCGCGGCGGAGCTCGCGAGGGCGTTAGACGGGTGCATCGACCGGTATGCAGGGATGTACGGGTCCGACCAGAAGGTCCAGGGCTGTTTGAGCGAGATTGGCGTGCCCGTCACTAAGGAGCTCGGGTTTCACCAGGTAATATAACTTAGGTACCCTCATGTAAATTTTTCGGCACTCCTAAGTCGATTTCATCAATCTAGGTCATATCATTTCATATTTGCTAGTCCATGAGTGTGATTCATCATGTAAAACATAAATTTCATTCTAAATTGAATCGGGCACCATCTGATCGCTCCACTAGAAAATATCATTCTTAGCCTAGAAATCAAGCAAGCGTAATATATTCACAAGCAATTAAGGATAGTACTGGAAAAGGCTACCATAATTTAAATTCAAATAAACCAAATCTACTTCTAATCCTCCAACCATTTTTCTCAAATCATTTCACGTCAAAACTTGTTACTAATCCCTAGATTTTCAGATAACACTTGAACTGTAATTAGATAGGTATAAACTGCATTTTGAATGTATTTTTTAAATTGCTGATTTTAAATTTCACACACATTTTGCTGAGAGTAAACTAGTAAAATAAAATTCAATATTTATTCTAGATATGAATTATCAACTTTTTGGATGGACCACTGGGCTTAGAATACCAGTTGAGAGAAACAACCCAAAGATGTGCTGCTTTGAAATCTGTATCTATATTTAGAAAACATTAAGTAATGGTACTATTATGGTTATGAACTCTCAAAATCAACATTTTCTAATCATAGCAATCAAATTAGTAAACTCGCTTTCTTATCATAAGAACATGAAATTTGTGCTAATGTGTAACCAATAATCTTTCTTTTTACTAAATTTTGTTTTGGCCAGAATAAACCAACAATAATCTGGCAAATGAACAAACAATAATATGAGATTGTAAATTTATAAATATTGCATGGATCTCAAGTAGGGAGAAACTATTTACTTCTAACTTGAAAGACTAACATTGGTTAGAATACATATAATACGTGCACTATTTGATTGGTCGATTACACCATAACTGGTGCATAAAATTATTAATATACTTTTTCCTCAGGTAGACATACGTGGCAATCCGTATGGCTTATTAGCGGCACACCCGTTGGCCCCTCTAGTCTCCCTCCACCACTTGGACTACGTGGACCCCATCTTCCCGGGCCTGGACCAGATCGAATCGTTGAAGAAACTCCGGACCGCGTTTGAGTCGGACCCGGGCCGGACCCTCCAGCACAGCTTCTGCTACGACCTAGCCCGGAATTGGTCCGTGTCCGTGTCCTGGGGCTACACCGTCCAGCTCTACCCATCCCTCCTGACGGCGAAGGAGCTCGAGACGGCGATACAGACGTTCCAGACATGGCGGAGCTGGAGCAACGAGCCCTTCACATTCAACACCCGGCAGGTCGGCCCGAACCCGTGCGAGCAGCCTGTGGTGTATTTCCTGGACCGGGTCCACCGGGTCGGGGACGGCCAGATGCTGACCACGTACGTGAGGCCGTCCGTGGATGAGAACGACTGTGACCTCCCGCAATATGCTCCTGCTTTGGCCGTCCAGAGCTTCAATGTGTCGAGTTCAACGTTCAGACCAAACATGTGGAAAAAGGTACGAACGTCGACTTCTCAATCCCATGCCTTTGTGCTTTCTCTAAGTTGAGTCGAAAAATTTAGTGTGAAGTTTAGAAATTAATAATGTGAACTAACCAAGGAGGCGCCTAATAATCTAAGTTAGATAGATTTTTGTCGGACAATTGGCCTGTGAATATAGGCTAGAATGAATGAAAAGGTCAATGTACTATAACTTTTATTGGTTTTGACCAAGGTTTGTTGACTTTTGAGATGATCACGTCCCGAAAGACGTGGAGACTACCAAGAGACTTTTGCGGACGCACAATACATTGCATGCGATCATTTCAATCTTGATTTGCTCCTACAAAGCATAATTCTTTGCGCGATCCGCGCCGGATGCACAAGAGACCATGCCCTTTCACATTCCATGATTGCCATCCTAGTATTTGTTTATAATGACACGTGATTAAAAGAAATGAAGGATGATGTCACATAGATATAGGGATTGTGTCGAGTAATTGGCTCAATTTAGGATTCGCGATAAATCGTCTTGGAAAATAAATAGGTTGAGATGCAATCCGATGAACCATCCGATCTAATGAACCATTAAATTCCGTAGACCAAAGTCACGATTATACAATCAAACTATTCGCGTCGATCGCAGGCCCCACGGAGACAGTGCTGCGAGGTGATCAACGGCACGGACTCAATGGGCAGGATGGTCGAGGTCAAGATCAGAGGGTGCAACCCCATGGAGAGTGTGACTCCCCCCGACAACATCAAGATTGTTTTCACAGGGCCATCTTAAAGTGGTCAACAACAAAAGAGAAGCTCTCCATTCCTCGGTAGGAAGCTGTTTGTGAATTGCCCCTTGTGCCCTTTCTTCATGCGCTCCATGATCGGTCGGTTCGGGTCGGGTTGGGTCGGACATGGCAACGGGAAATTGGAGAAAAGTGGTAGGCACAGAGAAGACAACAGGTCTGAACTGCTCTTGCAGTAGATATCTACTGTCGTGGTGGGTGACTAATACATGAAGGCACTGAGAAATGATACGGGATCTAAAGGAAAGTTCTGCTCTTTTTTGTTTTGATTATTTTCGACGTTGCTAGGGTTTAGTGCATGTCAACACTGGAACATTACACTCATATTATAAAAGGACGCTATCCCATTTTATATATGAATTTTGTTAATGAGTGTCTCGAGAAACTTGATCCATCCATCTTCCTAGTCCTGATAAAGAGAAGTCATCAAAAGTCATGATTGCGAGATTTGTCAAAATGGGATGACCATGTGAGAAGAAGTGGTGTGGCTAGCTAAAACTCATATATTTCTAAGGGCTTGTTTGTTTAGAATTTAGTTTACGTCAATCGTAATTTTTTTACTTTTCCTTCAAAATTAAAAATATTACTTAATTTTTATAAAGAATTATGAAAAAGTATATGCAAATTGACGTGTTTATATTTGTATATTGTAAAAGTTAAAGGTATTAAGGGATAAAAGAAAAGTCAAAACGAGTTTGTGGTAAGATTTATATCTAAGTACAACCAAAGTAAAATTCTATTCAGAAAAAGTTGAAGTTAAAGCTGGTCTTTGAGCTAATCTAGCATAAGTAAGAAACTAAATTCCACATCAAGCCTAGATTTTTCAGAATATTTTCGTTTGCCCTCTCCAAACTCTCTCCTTGTTTCATTGTAGTATGATCCATATTTTCTTCCCAATAAAAAAACTCATTACCTTTTCACCAAATTGTGAATATAAAATTTGCTAAATAAGGAGTCACGTGTGTATATATATACACACACACCTACATACACGACTGGGCTAACATACCTAAGCTCCACCTTCTGATGTTTCATAAATAAACATCCATCCCACAATAGTCACCACTTTCTATAGTTACTCAAAGTGCTCCTTTTGGGGGTTAGTCATAAGAGCGGGGGACCGATGTAATACGCCCATAATCGATCCAACGAGGGTGAGAAGTGATTGTTGGGGCAAGTGCGGTCGAACAAGTTCCAATTCCTAGCAAACTTTTGAAATAGCATAGGGGGTAATGGATTTTTTTTTTTTCCATTAAAAAACGGGTGGGGATGAGCAACATGCGTAGCTACCTAATCTAGGTGTTACCACACCCGCGATGGAATGTTGGAAACTAGCACAAGCCAGTCAGAGGCTTGCTCACGATACGGCTCAAACTTGTAATCTCCTAGAAAAGAAGTGTCACTTATTTGCCACTAGGGTACCACGCTCGGTGATTGATCGACTCGTGGTTTGGTATCCCTTGGATAATGTCGTCCCTAAAGAGCTTCACTCGATCAACAGACTACTTCATGCTTCGGCCCAACAACACAACCTCACGGTGGGCTCACACCGGACAGTCAGCTTTGAGCCCAACTCTACTCCGTCGTTTTCTTTTTTTCAAGAAAAATCGACGGTTTGCAGTGCATAAATTCATTTAAGTCTCTTTGGTTCATAGATTGGAAATTGCTCATTGACTTCGCACGATCGCACTCATTGGAAAATAACTTCATTGTTATTACATGAATATCCGGGCACGTACATGATTTAGGTCATGAATAAAATGAAAAAGGTTGGAAAATAATGGGATAAGACTGAGAAACATGGCATTAGGTGGATAGTCGAAGTTTCATCCAACAAGACTGCTCTGCCCGGTTCCAAGGTGGATAGGTGTTAAAATATGTATCGATTTTGAGCCCGAAGCGAAAATCTGAATTGCGAAAATAATAATAGTAATAATAATAATACGAAGAAAAGGAAAGAATCCGAGGCCAAGTTTCGGAAATTAGTTTTCCTAACGCGTTTTGGGGCTTTCGGCTGGTGAGGTTGGAAAGTCCAACCTAGGACTTTGAATTGGAGATAGACTCGGTCAACAATGGGTCAAGAGAATGAAAGAAAGAAAAGATAATAGAACTTCCAGTTGGATTAGGCAAAGGAATTTAAGGAAATATGTATATATTTCCATGGACTTTTCATTTCCGTGTTGAACTCTGCTTGATGAGGAAAGTTGACCGTGGACCCACGTATAAATATGGGCTGTTCTGTTTTCGGCCATATAGAGAAGCGCTGTTGTTGACGTGAAGAGGTCCTGAAGCGCCGTTTACGAGTGCATGACGGTGAGCTATCTTCGTGAGTTCTTGTTCATGGATTACATCCAAGAGAATTGGTGTTCAAGCAAAAATCTTGTGATAGATTTGTGTAATTCATTCGTGAAACCGAGAAATTATTTTGTGATGAACTGTAGACTAAACATTGCGTAAGTTATTGGGTGTAATTGGGGTTCATGAAACATTAAGAGAGTTTGAGTGACTCGAGTGTGGTTGTAATCTCCATTGTATCGCTTCATCTATAGTGGAATTTGTTATTGCTCTCCCAGTGTACGTAGGTCACTACGACCGAACCACGTATATCTTGTGTTAGATTTATTTTCTTATTCTGTTTATTTTATTGTTCAATCGCTTGGTTCATTCGCAATAGTAGGTTCTATTTCTCAATTTTTGGAACCTTGAATCTACTCTGTAGACCTTGAAACAAACCCTAGATTCAAACTTGTTGGTCCAATTTGGTTCCAAGATCTACCTAAAATCGACGAATCTTTTTTTTTGTTTTATTTTTTTTTATTCTTAACAAAGCTGCGAAAAACTCAAAACTTTAACCGCCAAGAATCAACTAATATTCATACTCAAATAGAATTGAAACAGATAAAAGAAATCCATCTGCATCCCCAATGACAAAATTACCAAAAAGACATGAAACTATTGCACTTGCGCTAATTCACTCATAAACCTTTTAATTTGACCAATTTAATCCTAGATTATTTGATAATTTGTCAATGTAGTCCATCTGGCCAATTTTGGCAGGAAATCACTGACGTAGACACTGATTGTTCTAACTGGCACGACCGGCGAAGTAGATGCTCTTGCAATCAACAAAACATAAGAACTTGTTCCCCGTCATCCCTTGATAAATGTGGCTGCATGTAAATGTGTGTACAAAGTAAAATAACATGTTGAGTTTCACTTGATTGACTGAAAGCCCGACTTGTTGCAAAAGACTTTCATTAAGAGGAGGGCATTAATATCCTATAAACTTTTTGTTTGGTAGTCAAACAAGCTAACATTCGCATTGTTTTATCCATCACTAATGTTCAAGATTTGGAAATTCGCCAATTAGATGTTAAGAATGTCTTCCTACACGGCAATCTCAATGATCATGTCTATATGGAACAACCACCTAGATTCATCTTGTTCTTATTATGTCTACTTACTCCGGAGTGCACTATATGGGCTCAAACAAGCTCCTAGCCTCCTAGGGCATGGTTCAACAAGTTCAGTGACTTTCTTTTTAATACGGATTCTTCTGCAACCCTACTAATTTATCACTACTCGTTTATTGCCATTGGGATCATATTACAATTCTATTGCTCTATGTGGATGATATAATCCTCATTGGTGATCCCCACAATTATTGAACTATCTTGTGCACACACTTGGTCAAGTGTTTTCTATAAAAGACCTCGACGCTCTTCATTATTTTTGGGCATTGAAGTCAATCACTCCACCGATGGATTCTTTCTCTCACAACAAAAATATGTCTCGTGTCTTTTGAGTCGAGTATCCATGCCACAATGCAAGCCAATTTCTACTTCCAACTATGCAAGCCAATTGCTACTCCCAATTATCAAGCCAATTGCTAAAAGAAGCCAAACACAAACACGTGTTAAAAAAACTACACTCAAATACAATGATAAGCCCAATGCTAATCTGTCTTATTTCTGAAGCATTGTAGGCACTCTTCAGTAAGTTACTCTCACTTGTCCAAATCTCTAGTTTGTGGTCAACATCGCTTGCCAACATTTGCATGCCCCAACTGTTGCTCACTATCATATGGTAACACGTATTCACTAATATGTTTGCAGCACTTTACGCCTTGGCTTTTGCATTTTGTCTCATAGTTATCTACATTTATTTTTATTTTATTTTTTGCCTAATGTCGAATAGGCTGGGTGCAAACTCGGTGCAAACTCACCCAACATTTTACCAGTGCTTATTGTACTATTCTCAACTCAAACTATGTTTCATGGTGTGCCAAGGAACAACTCATCATGGCCAACTCCACAGCTGAAGTTAAATATCGGGCTCTTACTTCAACAACTACTAAACTGATTTGGATTTCATGCATATTGCATGACATTGGCATTTACCAACCTAGGCTTCCTTTTCTTTTCTCAAACAACATGTCAGCATTACATCCCACAACTAATCTAGTTTTTTATGCTTGAACAAAGCACATTAAGAATGATTATCTTTTTGTTTAGGAAAAGGTTGCTCTCGATTCTATTGTGACTTGTTATGTTTCATCTTCCTCACAAGTTGTTGATATTTTCACTAAACCATTGACTCAAGAAAGTTATGTCTGGTTACGAACCATACTCGGTCTTTGGTCCTCCTCATTGACCAGTTTGAAGGGGAGTATTCAAGTCACAAATCAAATATAAAAAATTAGTATGAAGATAACATATCAAGCAAAGTACCCATGAGCTGGTCATTTAAAGATTTTTTTTTATTTTTTTATTAAATTTCAATGTAGATAAAATTGTTATCTTTATGTTTACCTTCCACCATAATTATAAGTGATGATGTCTCTCTGTTTTATACTGTACAAAATATCAATGAAATTTGTGTACGCCATTCATTCAATTATGTGTTTATCTTCATTGATGTACTCATTCAAAGCGTCGGTCGAAACGGCCACGAGTTGTCAATCGTGATACATCCGACACTCAAAAAGGTACTCCTCTATTGGTTGAACAGATGTGACGATGTACCCGACTCGCCATATTGATCTAGTTATTCGTACACAATAATTAACTTTCGTTTTCAAATTACGATATTATAATTTCTCATTCATCGATCATCTTCATATGTCACTCTCCTTTCACACGATTGCTTCTTAACATGTCTCACAATAATGTCCGGGGGAACGTATGATCTAGTGGGAAACCCTTCTTCTTCTCCCACCAAACTCCAAAACCCCAACCACCTCAGAAAGCATAAGCGAGTCAACTGGGGGAATCCGACTTTCGTTCCCAGTCCTTGTCAAGTCAAATTCTCTTTCATGACCAGCGGTGGGACATTGCGAGAGATCTTGGGACTCCTCCTCCTCCTCCTCCTATGATGTTTCTTGAACTAATGCACAAGAACCGAGGGATGCTATGTTAGTCAAGTTCTTGGTTTCGGTCTTGCCCGTGGGAGCCACCATCAATAATCCTGTTTAAGTACTGTAATTAAGGAACGCGCATATATTTAAGTATATTAGGTTTAGTGTTCAGTATATATTTGTAAAGGATAATTATACATCACTCTGTTTACATGTGTTGGGACCGGTCACATTGGCAAGAGACCGATCACTTTTCACTTAATAATATATTGATCATTCTACAAATAAAGAAAAATCTATTATCTATTTCTCAATTTATGAGAAATTAGCCTTTCTACTTTGAGTTTCATGCTTCTAGTTTTGCTATCAAGGACTCCAAGACACACCGGGTGTTGCTAACGAAAACCAATCACCAAGGACTATATACCTATAAGGACTCGCAATACGTAGTATTCTTCTCTCAGAGAAACAAGGTTGTGGGTGAACTCACATGGCATTGCTGGTTAGGACATCCAAACAGTCTTGTTTTACAGCTTTTGCGGTGTTATAATATGATTTCAGTAAATAAGTCAATTAGCAATTTATGTACAAGTTGTCTGATTAGCGAAAGTACAAAAGTACTATTTTCTTTATCAAATACTCGATGTTCCCATCCATTGGAGAAAGTACATTGAGATATTTTTCAATTCCTTCTATGCAAAAATTTCAAAATTATGTGGCATTTATTGATGACTTCTCACGTTACGGTTGGTTGTATCCACTGAAGCAAAAGTCAAATTTCTTTGAGATTTTCCTCTTTGTCTAGAAAGTAGTCAAAAATCGGCTTGATAGGAAAATGAAAAATGTTCAATCTAACAAAGGAGGTGACGTGAATTTACAAGCAATAATTTTCTAAAATCTTCAAGAATGCAATATACAGCAACAACATTCTTGTCTAGGTACACCCCAAGCAAAATGGTGTTGCTGGGAGGATTGGTTGAACTTGGGCTTGCTACATTATTTGAGGCATCTATGCCACTCAACTATTGGGTGGAAGTGTTTACAACAATGAATAATTTGGTCAATCGGCTTCCTTCCTCGACTTTGGCAACAAAAGCTCATACTCGGTCTTATTCAAGAAGGACCCTGATTATTCATTGCTTTGGGAGTTTAAACGTAACTACATGATGAACAGAGTTGACAAGGCTCTTTGCTATGTGTATTTTAGGCTTAGTGAAAAGAAAAAAGAGTATCGTTGTTTTCCTCAATTTACCATATGTGTTTATAAATCTCGACATGTTTTTTTATATGAACATTATTTTTGTTTTGCCTTATCTTCTCAAATTACTGCAATGATTGAAGATGAGCGATTGCAATGGAATTCAACTTTAAGTCCATCACAAACAAAAGATGCTGGTGATCATTGGACTATGCCCCAATCTAGTCGAAAAACTGTTCAGATAGTTGTTCACCAATGGATCTTGACTCTACACGCAAATGTGCACTTTGTTTCCAGAGATAGAACTAGAGTCAAATGTTTCGTCTCTTTTTATAATATGCCACGACTAGCGGAGAGTGAATCTTAACCTCAATCTTCGCCTAAAGCTTCCACATCCTTAGTGAATCCCATGATTATTAGTTTAAAGATCGGGATCTTGAAGCCGAATCAAGGTATGTTAATCTAGCAATATCAACTATTCCTCTTGAGCCAAGCACAGTCCATTCGGCCTTAAAATAGCTTGGTTGAACAACCACTATGCTTATGGAGTTAGATGCTCTTGCAATCAACAAAACATAAGAACTTGCTCCCCATCATACCTCGACAAATGTGGTTGCGTGTAAATGGGTGTACAAAGCAAAACTACATGTAGAGTTTCACTTAATTGACCAAAAGCCCAACTTGTTGCAAATTGCTTCCATCAAGAGGAGGGCATTGATTTTCCTAGAAACTTTTTGTTTGGTAGTCAAACAAGCCAACATTAGCAATGTTTTATCCATCACTAATGGTTCAAGATTAGGAAATTCACCAATTAGATATTAAGAATGCCTTCCTACACGGCGATCTCGATGATCCTGTCTATATGGAACAACCACCTAGATTCATCTTGTCCTTATTATGTCTGCTTACTCCGGCGTGCACTATATGGGCTCAAACAAGCACCTAGGGCATGGTTCAACAAGTTCAGCGACTTTCTTTTTTAATATGGATTCTTCTGCAACCCTACTGATTTATCACTACTTGTTTATTGTCATTGGGATCATATTACAATTCTACATGCTCTATATGGATGATATAATCCTCATTGGTAATTTCCCACAATTATTAAACTATCTTGTGCATGCACTTGGTCAAGTGTTTTCCATGAAATACCTCGGCGCTCTTCACTATTTTTGGGCATTGAAATCAATCGCTCCACTGATGGACACTTTCTCTCGTGACAAAAATATGTCTCGTATCTTTTGAGTCGAGTATCCATGCCACAATGTAAGCTAATTGCTACTCCCAACTATGCAAGCCAATTACCAAAAAAAAAAAACAAAACTCAAACACGTGCTAAAAAAAACAACACTCAAACACGGCGATAAACCATATACTAATTCGTCTCTTTTATCATACCCTCACTCATCCAAATCTCTAGTTTGTGGTCAACATCGCTTGCCAACATTTGCATGCCCCAATTGTTGCTCACTATCAGATGGTAAAATGTATTCCCTGATATGTTTGCAGTACTTTACACCTAGGGTTTTGCATTTTGTCTCGTAGTTCTCTCCATTTATTTTTTTTGTCGATGCAGACTGGGCTAGATGAAACTCACTCAACATTTTATCACTAGCTATTGTACTTTTCTCAACTCAAACCGTGCTTCATGGTGTGCCAAGAAACAACTCAACGTGGTCCACTCCATAGTTGAAGCTGAATATCAAGCTCTTACTTCAACAGCTGCTAAACTGATTTGGATTTCGTGTATACTACATGACATTGGGATATACCAACCTCGGCCTTCTTTACTTTTCTCGAACAACATGTCAACATTACATCCCATAACTAGTCCATTTTTTTATGCTCGGACAAAGCACCTTGAGATCGATTATCATTTTGTTCAGGAAAAGATTCCTCTCAATTGTACTATGACGCACTATGTTTCATCTTCCTCACAAGTTGTTGATATTTTCACTAAACCATTGACTCAAGATAGTTATGTTCGGTTACGAACCAAACTCGGTCTCTGGTTCTTCTCATTGACCGGTTTGAAGGAAAGTATTGAAGTAACAAATCAAATATCAAAATATTAGCAATGTTTATACTCCAAAATCTTCTACAAATTAGTATGGAGATAACACATCGAGCAGAGCATCCATGAGCTGGTCATTTAAAGATTTTTCCCTGATTTGTTTGTTATTAAAATTCCATGTAGATAAAATTGTTATCTTTATGTTTACCTTCCACCATGATTATTGGTAATAATATCTCTTTATTTATAATATACAAAGTATCAATGAAATTTGTATACTTTATTCATTCAATTATGTGTTTATCTTTATAAACCTACTCATTCAAAGGGTGGGCCGAAACAGCCACGTGTCGTCAATCGTGATAAATCCGGCACTCAAAAAGGTATTCTTCTACTGGTTGAATAGATGTGACGACGTATCCGACTCGCCATATTGTTCTTATTATCTATACACAATAATTAACTTTCGTTTTCAAATTACGATATTATAACTTCTCATTCATCGATCTTCTTCATCTGTCACTCTCCTTTCACACGATTGCTTCTTAATATATCTAGCAATAATGTTCGGGTTGACGTATGATTTAGTGTGAAACCCTTCTTGTCCCACCAACTCCAAAACGCCAACCACCTCAGAAAGCATAAGCGAGTCAACTGGGGGAATCCAACTTCCGTTCCCAGTCCTTGTCAAGTCAAATTCTCTTTCATGACCAGCGGTGGGACATTGCGGGAGATGGTGGGACTCCTCCTCCTCCTACGATTTTTCTTGAACTGATGCACAAGAACCGAGGGATGCTGCATTAGTCAAGGTCTTGGTTTCGGTCTCGCCCATGGGACCCAACTTCAATAATCCTGTCTAAGTGCTGTAATTAAGGAACGCACGTATATTTAAGTATCTTATGTTTAGTTTTCCAATATATATTCATAATGAATGGCTACACAAATGATCCACAAACTTTGGTCCCATATGCAAAGTCGTCTCCGAACTTTTAATTTATTCGATATGACCCACGAACTTCAGTCTAATGTGCGATGCCGTCTCCTAAACTTTCAACAAACGTTTACTTTTAATTTATTCGATGTAGTCCCTAACTTTTGGCACACGTTTAATTTAGTCATTGAGCTATACGAAACATTCAGTGTTGTCCCTGACTTGAATTAATGAAAGCACAACGTCAAACATTTTCATAAAGTCCGGAACCTAAATTGAACATGTACCAAAACTTCAAAAATCGCATTGAATAGATTAAAAATTCATGGACGACATTGCACATTGGGCCAAAGTCAAGAGACGGTTGATGTTATTTTCCCAGATTGTAACTCAACTCATTGGCCGTGTGAAAAGAAAGAGAGACTTGCGGTTGAGGTTTGAAACCAGAGAAACGACAGAGGCTGTTTAACTGTTGAAAGTGTGAACGGTTCGAGCATATCGAGCCTTTCAACAACACGGCCCGCGCTACGCAATCTTGACTCGGCAAGACTTGAAAACAAAGGCCAAAGGAAAAAGAGTCCAACAAGAGAAGCAGCGGAGGAATCGAAGACTGGTCGGACTATGATCCTTCGGACCCCCCCAAGTACCCATCAGTCCCCGCATGGAGCCAAGAGAAAAGCGATGACGGAATGATTCGAGCAAAAGTTTCCCCACACGCGTTGGACCCAGGAGGGAATGTTCAGATCTGATCAGATCCTCAGAGGAAGATGTTCAATGAATGCTTCATGGGTTTCTGAGATTTAATTAATCTTTGGATCATCAACAGTGGAGAAAATAATTGAGGAGACGAGCGCAGAGACGCGTGGATCCAACTTGGAATCGACGTGACCCATCCTCGGACGCAACATTCCTTTGCAAACTATGTGACTTTATTGCTTTTTGCCCCGGTCAATTTCCCCTTTTGAATTTGCACAAATCGCGCACGAGAATCTACGGTCTTATCAAATTGGTGAATATGTTCTGATTTCTATTGCTGTTGGATCTCATGGAAGACGCGTTTGTTCTGACAATTACGTTCGCTAGTAAATGATATTTTGGGATATAGTTGAACTTCCGTGAATTTGAGCGGACAACCTAAAGAGAGGAGGACTTTTTTGTATGGTACATATGTAAGTATTAGGTACAAAGAAATTGTATTTTGTCAATGTGGTGAAAAATGTCTAGATGATTGGTGTTACGTTGAGCACATTTAATTATTCCAAAATCAAAGACGACTACAATGCTCATAAGACGGAAACAAAATTATATATCGAGTACATTCTTGGGTATTGATTTATGTAGTCGAGTGGAGCCGTCACTTCGTCGACAAATCAACATGGGAATTTTATAATTTGTGCAAGCCATGTAGAACCGATGATCATATATGGTGTGAAATCACAAATGTATCTTGTTTCAATTGGCATATCATTGCATACTTGCTCTCTTTTTTAAGGGCATAACGAAGGAGGACGTAGTTCTATTTCTATATATAGAGAAATAGACTTTGAAATTCTAACGTGTCCTAGAAAGCAGCAGTTGCTAAAATCTAGGTGCAAGTCCTGCATCCTTCCTAAGAAAAAAAGTGGTCCAGCTTGCAAGAACGAGAACCCCCTCTCTCTCTCTCTCTCTCTCTCTCTCTCTCTCTCTCTCTCTCTCTCTCTCTCTCTCTCTCTATGTCTTTGCCAGGTGGCACAATGTGAGCTTAACAATGCTTTTTTAGAATGGACAAAATTATTCAATCTCAGGTAAAGCCAATGCTAATAATAACTCTCTCTCTCTCTCTCTCTCTCTCTCATGACTACCAGTCTGCATAAGCAACTTCCATGGAGTTTCTCCATCCATAAGCGCGTGCCCTCGCAGAACCACCATATAAAATTCATCTCTCTCTCTTTATGTCTTCCTTAAACCCTAACATGTAACAACCACCACATCTACTGACATCCCCTCCATACAACTATACATCTCCAACGCCCAACAAATCTCAATCCACGGATCTCATCATCGCCATTCTTCATTTGGGCCATGGTCGTTGCCACCATGTCCTCTCTCCCCGGTCTCTCCAAGGCCGCCGCCACCGGCACAACTGCCGTCTCCTCCGGCGGATTCCATCTCTTCCGTTTCCACGCCGACATCAAGCCCCGCCCCATGATCCTCGGGATCCTTGCCTTCGACGCTGCAAAGACCATGTCCCGCCTCGTCGCCCTCTACAGATCCCTCACCGATGCAGAGTTTGGCCGCCTCCGGAAGGAGATCATCCGGTCCGAGGGCGTTGCGTACCTGAACTCCCGGGATGAGTGTCTCCTCCTCAACCTTGCGTGCGCCGAGCAGCTCGAGGACCTTGAGGGTGCCGTGGATGCAGTCTCCCGCCTCTGTGCACGGTGCTCCAACCGTGGCCTCAACCGGTTCGATCTTGTCTATGCTGACCTTAAGCGTGGGCTGATCGACATCGGCAAGCTCGACTACGGCTCACGGAAGGTGAACCGGATTGTTGAGAAGATAGAGAAGTACCTCTCCACGACGGCGAGCTTGTACTCGGCATTGGAATTGCTGGCAGAGATGGAGACGTCAGAAAGAAAATTGAAGCAATGGAAGAAAAACTACGCAGCGAACCAATTGCACAAGACGAACTTCGATCTCTTCGAGAGCAAGATCACCTTCCAAAGGAAGCAGGTGCGAAGCTTGAAGGACGTGTCGCTCTGGAACCAGACCTTCGACAAGGTCGTCGGCCTAATGGCAAAACTCGTGTGCGTCGTGTATGCCCGGATCTGCGTCCTCTTCGGGCCCTACATTTCCAGGGCCTACATTTCCGACCTGCCGAGAGCTGTGAAGAGGAAGCAGCAGGAGCATAACATCCAAGTCCACCCGGAGATATTCGCGCCAATCACGCATAGAGACGATAGCCGCCACAGCATGTGGAATTCGGGCCCCATCACATCCACGTCCAAGAAATCGGGCCTCTCCAAGTTCTACAGCCGTGAATTGAACCTCAACATATTGCTATTGCCCGACAAGGCCTCGCTCTGGGCTGGGCTAATGCCTGGAAATAGTTGTGTGAGCGAGGAATCATCAGGTGGCAGTTTACGGCGCAACAACGTGGTGTTCCACTCGGCGGCACAGACAACGGTGGGTGGGGCAGGGCTGGCAATGCGGTATGCAAACGTGATCGTGATGGTCGAGCAGTTCCTGCGGGAGCCGGGGAGCATGGGAGAGGAGGCCCGAGGGCAGGTGTACGAGATGCTGCCAGTGCAGCTGAGGGAGAAGGTGAGGGCGAAACTGAGGGGGCTGCGGAGCGGGGGCGGCGGAGGGGGAGGGGGCAGGGAGATGGCAGAGGGGTGGAGGGAGGCAGTGGAGAGGATGATGGGGTGGCTGGGGCCCGTGGCGGAGGATACTATGAGGTGGCAGGTGGAGCGGAATTTGGAGAAGAAGAGGCCGGCGAGCTTGGACACAAAGGGGAGGGTGTTGCTGATCCAGACGCTGCACTTCTCCGAACTGGAGAAGACGGAGGCTGCCATTGTGGAGGTGCTCGTAGGATTGAGTTGTATATATAGGTACGAGGATACACGGTCGTGTTACTATGAGTCTGACTAGTGGCTTTGATTTAAATCCAGATGATCTTGCCTTTTCCTTTCCTTATTTTTTCCTTTCTTTTGATATCTATATTCTTTAGATGGAGATTGAATAACAATGTGGGTTGGTGGGTAGAGAGCGGTGATTAGCTAGATTTGGGCACCTGAAAAGATTAGGTGCTCTAGAGATTTTTTGTTCTTTTTCTAAGTGCCTCTGTGAGCCTTCTCCAATTCGTTTTTCTCCCCTTTGACCCTGTGAAGCAATGTGGAGTTCACTGTCTGGAAATACAGTTTGAGCAATAAGAAAATCTTCACTGTTCTTTTCCAAAGTTGATGACGATGTTTATTGATTCAGTCAATATCTGGGAACCTGGGGGAAGAATAAGCATGTCATGCGGTCATCTTGGTTTTTAGCTGATTATGTGTCTGTTATTGGCAAGAACATTATGCACATGACGCAGCACCATTTCTTGCGAGACAATCTAATTTTTGTCTTAGAATTGGTCGGTTCTATATCTTGACGGGAGCAAGGATTGACGCGGTGGAAGCGTCGGCATCGGTGGTAGAACGATTTTGTCCAGATCATTTGCCTTATCATTGCTGTAATCTTAAAGCACAGTTATAATGAAGCCGTACCATGGTATTGACAATCTTTCGAGTACTTTCTTGCCATTCGGATTCATACATGACGGGTATAACGGTTTTTCTGCAGTATAGAACAATGTGCTGCACTTCTTGCGCAACCATCTTCTCTGTTCTTGTTTAGGAAACAGCTGCAGTTGACATAGACCGAGGTTGAAAGATGGAAACTGGAGGAGGCCAATGCCGGCCATAAACAAGCGGCGGAGAAGCAGCTGAGCGAAACAGGAGGCGACGGGTTTTCTAGGTTGGCAATGATGTGATGGTGTTCCTGAAACGAGAGCGATTTGTCATGGGTCACTATGGCGAGTAGCTAGGGCCAAGGATCCGATCCATACAACAAGATCGAGCAGAGAAATCAACGACGATGCCCATGTGATGGGGTTGACCTTCCAGGTTCTACGGGTATTTCTCCGACGTTTAATGTCTCTGAAATTTTTGCCTATTTTATCGATGAAGTATCATTTTATCATAAACCTAAGAGAAAATTGTCCAAAAAGTCCTAAACTTATTGCTCGGAGGTCAATTTAGTCCTAAACCTTTCAATTGTGCAAATTTAGCCCTAAACCTTTTGATAATTTACACCTCTCAAATGTACCAATTTAATCATAAACTTCTGACAATTTGTCAATGTAATTTTTTTGACCAAATATCCAAATAATAGGTTTATGACTAAATTGGCAAATCTTCAAAAGGTTTAGGACTAAATCGACACAGTTAAAAGGTTTAGGATTAAATTAGCAAATCGTCAAAAGGTTTAAAACTAAGTTGACACAATTAAAAGATTTAGAACTGATTTGGCTATCATATAATAGGTTTAGAACTTTTTGGACAATTATCTCCTGAACCTAAGCTTGACTCAAGGGCGAGTTGTTTTCCAAGTGAAGGGGATTGACACAGATGCTACTACTGAACTAGATGGTTTAGACAAGCAAAAAGTCGATAACTTGGTCCGGGACAAGAATTCATGCAGTGCCTGATTAAAGAACCATAATTTTTGCAGCCGTTTCGAGCCTCAAACTTCATTAGGTTTACATTTGGTCGTCGGGAGAATGATTGGAATTGGATAGATGAGATAAATAAAAAACCACAGATAGTATACATGGACATATAAAATTCTATCAAGTGTTTAGTACACTTTAAAATAAGATTAATAATACATAAAAAGTTCAATTAAATTAGAAAAATGAAATTAGAGAAATGGAACTGCTTAACCTCCGACTCGATCATCGCGACAGAGAGCCTAATTGCGTCAGGAAGTGCTTCACCTCCGACTCCATCACCGCCTCTGGCACCTCCTCCATCTTAATTGTCGACCCAGAGAATTCTTACACGAGCTCGAGCAGCCCTGAAGTGTGCTTCTAGTGCAATCCGAACGCCATCTCGAACTGCCCTTCGACGGTAAAGAACAGCATCTAGTTCTGCAGCAATGTCATGTTGCGACACACGTCGTTGAGCATCCACGGCTTGCCGAAGATATGGTCACGAGGCCTAGCCTCAAGCGACACCAAATCTAAGGTCCCGTGAGGCCAGCAACCTCTAAGGTCGTGAGCTTCAGATCCATGGTCGAAGGTGTTGGACTGTGTCGATCCGACGAGTCTAGATAGAGAGAAAGTGTGAGACAGAGAGGAAGGACAGCAACGGGATAGCATTGGCCCGCACTTTGTGACGACTCATGCTAGGCCCACAAGTCACAACGACAGCTAGGTAGCACTGCGACATTAAAAAGCGGCGAAGCTCGCACGCTGTTTCTCACTCGTTGCATCCTTTCCCCTCTACCTTCATGGTAACCATGGCTCATGTTTTATTTTTATTTTTCTTAATTTTTCTGGGAACATATGTCCAATCCGGATGTATCCTCCCCCTATGTGTGATATTTCTATTCGGACTTTGTATTGCTCAACCACCAAATAGGATAAAAGTTATCATATTCGGAGTTATATTCGGTCCACCAAAGACAGCCCAAGTGTGTTTCGGGGCGTTTTTTTTCTATTTTTACGTCTATTTTCCCATTATTTCAGGCTTTTTTTTATTATTTTTCCCTACTTCTTTACTGTTTAGTGTTATTTTTTTGGTTTCTTATGCTGCCTAGCGATTGCAGAATATTGTTTGCTCTTTTCGATGTTTCAAACATTTTTACCTCTTTCAAAATACCAAAAATCGAGACATTTCTCTTTGTGCGCTTTGTGCGTGGATGTTTCAGGCGTGTGCTTGCAAGTTTTACTTGTGCTGATCGTGTCCTCTCGTCGTATTGTATCGAGATTGAGGTTGAGTATAGATATTCAAAACACCCACGTATTTAGCTTTTTTTTTTTTCTTTTCATAACCATGAGAAAAGGGCATAGAGGCCCAATTTCTGTGGAATGGGTAAGTTTTGCATGGGCCGGGGTTTATAGATCCGAAGACCATCATGGCCATTGATCATTATGTGCGACCCACATGATCAACGGCCGCAATGGATTGAGTCCCATGTGAACCCGAGTCCAAATAAGTATTTTTCTCTGTGAAATACTTTACAAGCTCGACAAGTCAATTAAGTCTAGGTTTTTAGTATGCGCAGTTAGCAGGATTTGGCGAACGTTTGATTGCCGAGGTTTAGGCTCTGCCATGGAAGGAAGTGTGTGTACCTAAAGTCTATTCGTTAGTAACGTTTATTATTAACAATGCTTATGTTCTTTCTGCTACTAACATGGCATTAACATAATGATGGAACCTTACTGTTTTTACGCTAGCTTTGTCCATTTTCATCAAGTGGGATAATCCGTAGCGGTAGCACGCGACGGTGTACTCACGAGTCGGCTCGGGATTTGAACTCTGGAGTTCAGAATTTATCTTGAAAATCACGTTTTACGTGCCAGGTTAAGAAGGGTTTGACAATAATAATGGATTCAATTAAGCTGATATGGAAGACACTAGTAGCAAAATCAATGTATGATTACGGCGTTCTACTTTTAGGCGAGTCTTTGTTGGTGGCCTCCTAACTTTCTAATATTCTATACCGGTGCTAGAAATGCGTTATGCATGCTAAAATAATTTATCACAAGGGTTTGACCCATTGGGCATTACAGGATTCTTTGCACAAATTAATAAGTGTAATATGACTTGGTCCATAATATAAGCAAGCAAATGGAAAATCATCAAGCAAACAAAAAAGGATAAATGCTTTGGAAGTCCTAAAACTTGTCAAGAAAGTGTAATTGAGTCATAAAACATTCAAATAAATGTTATTATCACGAAACCCCCAAACTGGTACACCTGTGATAAATTTACCCCAAACTAATTTTTTGACCACTCCCTTGTTAGTTTCCATTAAATTTTACTATCAAATTGTTTAGTTAAAGACATATCGCAATTGACGAATGTATCAGTTTGGAGTTTTACCATCCGTTTGTCTCAAGTGTGCTAGTTTTTTTATATTAATTCAATTTACTATAGGGTAAATTTGTAAAAAATGTACCAGTTTCGGATTTTTGGTGGTCAAAAAATTAGTTTTGAGTAAATTTATCATAGGTGTACCTGTTTGGGGTTTTTGGTGGTCAAAAAATTAGTTTGAAGTAAATTTGTCAAAAGTGTATCAGTTTTGGGATTTTCATGGTATTAACCCTTCAAATAAGGCAATTAAGTCTCAAAACTTATCACGCAAATGCAATTGAGTCCTAAATCTTTCAAAAAAAAAAGTAATCAAGTCCTAAAACTTGTCTTGATCTAATCAAGTCCTTCCACTTTTTGAAAGTTTTAGGATTCGATTGCACTTTCTTGACAAGTTTTTGGACTTGATTTCCCTTTTTGAAAGTTTTAAGACTCAATTGTAATTTCGCAATAAGTTTTAGGACTTTCAATACACTTATAAAAAAAAACAAACACTAAGTGTATAGGTTTCCCTTCTCGATGCGTGGTGGCTCCTATCGTGTAAGGATTCCACCCTAAAAGTTTTTGGCCCACATCGGAGTTCCTCTTCCCCTTATTGTAATTTATAACCCAATGCGGTTCAAGATTTAGTCAATAACCGCGATAAGCTTTTTGACCTCCACAAGTTAAAAGGTTATGTGGTAAAATGGAAAATTCATGCCTCCTAAGTTGGTCATCTATATCCACCCGCAAGAGGTTCAATGAAATGTGCAATGAAATGTGCAAGTTTCAGGGTGGGTAGGGTGTTTGGCCTACCCAAGAACTGACCATATAAGCACTAGTTCTAATTTTTGAAATCTCAAACCAACTCTATAGGTTCTTGAATTACCTCGGAACCTGGAACCGATTGTTTCCAGGTTCTTGAGTACCACGCACTACCATCTATTTTTCCAAAATGCTTTCAATGAATAAGAATTTATAGTAGTTCTAGTTATTAGCACGTTAACATTCATCATATAACATAAATGGATTAGATGATTAAATACTTATATATGTCAAATGGTAACAAAATCCTAAGACGATAATAACACGGAACTTCGAATATGGAATTCAAAGGGATCAAATAGGAAATGACACTTTGACACAGCAATGCAATTTTAATCGGTATGGAAATGAAGTACTAGATAATTTCTATGTTCTTTTCTTGTTGTTTGTCGATGTAGACAAATTCTCTTTTTCCACAAGGATCGTGATGTCTTTCTACGGTCGTATTCTATGCTTACAATTTTACCATTTGTCCTTTTCATTTCATCTGTTGTCATTGTGAAAATTCCATTTTCCCTACGATGAGGATCAAGTTTGCCATTGCGAACAACTCGATGCACTATCTCCCTTCAATCCTTTGAGCAAAATGCATGTACTAATACCCTATCACATTCATCTAGGGATCTTGGTTCAAACCCTTCACTGCTACTGCTGGGTGAAAAATGCCTCTTCTTTGCAAAAAGCCAAATATGAACCAGCTTCCTCTCATTATTTACAATTAATGAGTTTGCATAAAAAGATATCCCACCCTATGGAGAGTATGAATTAAAACGTATCGCCGTAGTTACAACTAAGCTCCTAACGCACCACATTCACAAGGGTGAGATGGGGTTGGAGATTTGCTTTTCTCAGGATGGGATTGGAGCTGGTTGATCTAATAAGATTTTTACACATTGTAATGTGAACATCTCATAAGAAAAGCGAAAGTCATAAATAATTTAGTGCGCATATAATTTAATTAAGAAATATTATACACGGTATTTTGTACCTTTCTACATATACAACGTGCAAGGTACAAGATGGGTAGAAGGTAATATGACCCCAAACATTGGAAATCTATCTTGTACACACCGGTTTCGAAATTTTGAAATGTGAAACCTACCTGACCATTCTGGTTCCGCAGATTTCATAGGTTTTCCTACACACTCATAATACAAAACGACATGTTTTTGGATCACCTATTGGGCGCTCGCTTTACCCGATATATTATATTAGTGGGGTATCCTATGAGTTTACGAGTTTTCTTGTCAGAAAGCGAGCACGCAAGAAAAATCAATGACAAATTACATATTGAAACATTCGACTTTTACGTCCTTGCAAAAAGAAATCAACTTTTCGGTTATTTTCAATCAAACCAATGAATTTCATAAATTACATTCATCGTCCTTAAATCTTTTTTTTTTTTTTTTGGCTTTTCGGACAAATAGAAAAGAGATACACAGCCATTGCCAAAGTACAACTAAACTTAGGAACAGAGGGAGATTGGATCGAACAAGGATCATAAGATCAAGGAGCGGGAGAAGCTTCCCTAGTTTCGTAGGAATCTGAGCTTATCCAGTCAAAAGCATCCACAAACAATTGATTGTTTTTCGATTTTATAAGTGATTATTTATTAAGAAAAGGACATAGGTCAAAATGAGTTTACTGTGGAGGAGCGGACATGAGTCTTCATCCATGTGCTGTGTAGCAAATCATGTGCACAGTTCCTATGCTTGACTCGGTACATGATTGGAATCAAAGAATTTCAAAAATATTAGTTTCCTAATCAGATTCAAAGTAGCCTCCCAAATTGAATATGGATGCTTATCTCGAGGTTAAAGGAAAACTATGAGTCGCACCGGAATTACGTAGGCCCGGGGGAAAGTAATAAATAAGTCTTAAATCTATTGCATTAGTGTCAATTCAGTTATAAACCTTTCAATTATGCCAATTTAGTTCTAAACATTTTTCATATTTTGTTAATTGAATCCATCTGGCCAATTTTGACTGGAAATCGATGATGTGAATGCCAGACATCCTACGTGCCACGGCCTACGCTGACGTAGACATTTTTTAAAAATATTTTGAAATTTTTATACGTGTTTGCTCTTTTCTCTCTTTTTAATTTATTAATCTTTGTTTCCTTCTTTCCTTCCTTTCATTTTGGTCGACGAGGGCCAGCAAGCCCTCGACGGCTGCTAGCGAGGCAAAATGAAAGGAAAAAAAGGAAAGAAAAAATAATTCAAAATTTATTTTGCAAAAATTGTTCACGTCAACGTCGGCCGTTCCACGTAGGACGATTGATGTCCACATCGGGGATTTCCAGCCAAAATTGGCCGTATGGGTTCAATTGGGAAAATGTGAAAATATTTAGTATTAAATTAGTCCTTTGAAAGATTTAGAACTGAATTGACACAAACGCAATAGGTTTCGGACTTCTATAGTATTTTCCCCCATAAGCCCAGCATACGTTTATCCGCCGGATCATGCGGACCTATGCACGAAATCCATATGATCTGGCGGAGGACATGCGCTAACCCTGCCGTATCGATCCATGCAATAATGTCCCGTGCCTAAGAGGGCAATCGACACTCGATCGGCCCTTGACTTCAGCAAAGAAAAGGAAAGAAAAGAAAGAAAGCGATCTCACTTCAAGACCGAGTCGACGGTCCTCGAGTCGCCAACGTAAGTATCACTCTCCTCCTCCGGGCAAAAAAAAAGAGCATAAGTTGATGCGACCCTAGTGCAAAGAAAAGAATGCATGCACCTCCTCTCTGACTGAATCAAAGCTCCACCAAACGATGGCAACTCGCGAGCACCTTCTCAATTCAATCCCAGTCGCCCCCGCCTTACTTAGAAGTCAAAAAACGAAAGCATCTAGCTGATGGAAATTCAAAAGCTTGTGGCTGCTTTTTGAGATGGAGTAGTCCAAGGGGGATCTCAACTTGGCCAAATCAAGAGGTGAAAGAGGTACAACGACCATTCTATTTCATAAGTAAATTATGGACTATTCCTATTCCAAGGATGAGTTTCTAAGCAAAAAAACGCGTTTGATAACGATACAAAATTTTTGTTCCCGAAACAAAAATTTATTTGATAACGGCGAAAATTTCTCCCTCCCGGATGGTCGGCGAGTGGACGACGGGCGGTTAAAATTAATCAGATGGACTCAATTAATAAAACGTAAAAATGTTTAAGACTAAAATTGAAAGGTCAATAATTGAGTGCCATCAGATCATGCGGACCCCCGTATGAAATTCATATGATCTCATGGACGACGTACGTTAACCCCGACATATTGGAGCATGCAATAATGCCCCGTGCGTAAGAAGGTAATGGACACTCGATTTGTCCTTTTGACTTCAGCAAACAAAAGAAAGAAAGCGATCTCACTTCAAGACCGAGTCGACGGTCCTAGAGTCGCCAACGTAAGTATCACTCTCCTCCTCCAGGGAAAAAAAAGAGCACAAGGTGATGCTACTCTAATGCAAAGAAAAGAATGAATGCACCTCCTATCTAACTGAATCAAAGCTCCACCAAACTATGGCAACTCGCGAGCACCTTCTCAATTCAATCCCAGTCGTCCCCGCTTTACTTAGAAGTCAAAAAACGAAAGCATCCAGCTGATGGAAATTCAAAAGCTTGTGGCTCCTTTTTGAGATGGAGTAGTTGAAGGGGGATCTCAACTTGGTCAAACCAAGAGGTGAAAGAGGCTAAGGGCGCGAATCACAACCTTTCTATTCAAAAATCAATTTCTGGCTAGAAATAAATTTTTCTATATCTATTCCAAGAATGAGTTTCTAAGCAAAAAAATGAATCTGATAACGATACAAAATTTCTATTCCCGAAACAAAAGTTTATTTGATAACGGTACAAAATTTCTCCCTCCCGGGTGGCCAACGAGTGGACGGAAGCGGGCGAGCGGCGAACGGCAATGGGTGGCAGATGGCAACGGGCGATGGGAGGGGACGGCGTGGCTATTGCAGAGGACGGCGGTAGGAGGCGGCCGATGTCGAGCGATGGCAGGACGCGAGCGATGGCCGGCGGCAGCAAGAGGAGGGCAATGGCAAGAGGAGGGCGGCTAGCGGCGGCGGGAGGTCACGAACGGCGGGAAGCGGTGGACGGCGGACGATGGGAGGCGATGGACAACGGGTGGGCGACCGGCTAGTAGCAAGGGCAAGCAATAAGAAGAATTTTTATTTCTCATTTTTGTTCCAAAAATAGAAAAGTAGACAATTCTTACTTCTCATTTCTGTTTTAAACCTATTTCTGAAATCAAAATTTGTTCCAGAAATAGAAAAATGAAATTGCGTTACCAAATGGATTTCTGTTCCAAACCTGTTCTCTCTGAAACAGAAAAATAGAAAAATAGAAAAATAGAATGGTTATTATTCGCAACCTAAGCGTGCTTGTGGCTGCCCTAAAATGACCGAATTCGAGACTAGTATTAGTGCGTTGGACTGTGCTAATCGCAATAAATCATGAAAGCTCGTAGCTGGTCGTTCTCGCATTGAATCTTTACAATTTGATTAGCTATATAAATCATCATAGAAAAAAAAAATCTAAAAGTCTCTGACAGTCCATGCGATTTGGACAGTTTTTTTCTAGTAAAGATCCGGCACGCGTAGCATTATTTCGCGTTCTGCTCTCTTTTTATAGGGTTAATACCGCGATACACCTATGACAATTTTACCCCAAACTAATTTTTTTATCACAAAGATTTCTAAACTCGTATACCTATCATAAATTTATCATAAACTAATTTTTTTATCACTAAAAACTTCATACTGGTACATTTGTGACAAATTTACCTTCCATTTAATTGAATTAATATAAAAAAAAATCACAAACTAGTACATCTGGGACAAACAGAGGGTAAAACCCTAAACTGGTACATTTATCAACTGTCAAGCGACATTTAACTAAGCAATTTGACAGTAAAATTTAATGGAAACTGACGGAGGAGGGTAAATTTGTCATAGGTGTACTAGTTCGGGATTTTTGGTAGTAAAAAAATTAGTTTGAGGTAAATTTGTCACAGATATATTAGTTCGGGATTTTTTGTGGTAATAACCCTCCTTTATATGAATGAGCTTCACGAGCCAATTTCTGGCAATCGATGGAACAATGTTTTTCAAGATAATAACCTGCATATTTGGTTTCAAATATCTAAGCACAATGAAAAACATTTTCACAGTTGGATGTAGTGCTCTAATAGGGACAAGATTCTCAAAGTAGATTCATCTATCTAGCTCAACTTCTCTGGCCTCCTAGGTTGTCATCTTACTTAGAACGTGTCCTCACCGATATTAACACCGCCATCGCCTCTTATGCGAGTTCTAAGTTGCTTTTTCCTATAAAACCATTCTATTTTGTGAGTTTTATTAATGAATGTTCCATAAACACCAGTTAAACAATCCATCGAAGAAACTTTACAATTTGTACCCCTGAAAACCGAATCGATCTAATGAAGTATATAAATCTTGTTGACGAGTGCCTTTGAGATGCTTGATAATCATATCATTAAAGAAAAGTTCTCATCTCCGATTCATAAGTTACTTATAATGCAAGATAGACAAAATACTAAAAAATGATAACTTTTTTCACAATTGGGTTATCTAAAGAGTGCTTCAGGAGCACTCGGTTTACAAAATCGAAAGTATATTCATTAAATATTCGCAGCGCGCTAGCCAATAGAGTCCAATTTCTATGTCTGGTCCAACTCAAAAGTGGGGTCATGTGACAAAACTGATGCCTCCTAATTAATTTATAAACAATGTTCCTCCTTGGAACCCCACCATCCCACGACTTTGAGCCTTCCTAGAATTTAAAAACAAAATAGCAATGGCAATAGTGATGATTAAGGGGAGTGGAGAAACAGATAGAGTGGGTGAACAATACATTACATTTTTTTTCTTTTCTTTTTTCCTTTGTAAAAATCAACTTTTTAAAAAGTTTTCTCCAAAACAAAGCATAAAAAACCATTTTTCTTGAAATATATAATCATTAAATTACATAAAAAAGCACCGACTCTATCTATATAGGGTTGAAATTTTTCTCCCATTATCGCACATTTATATTCTCATTATACCCTCATAAGCATATTATAATTACATTTATATTCTCATTATACCCTCCTAAGCATATTATAATTTTTCTTTTGATATGTCATATCTCTAATTTCCGTCACTTTTTTTACTTTTGCTTTGTCTCTTACGAAAACGTCGGAGTTGAACACCGCACCTGTGATATTAGCGTTCTTACCCCTCCAATTACCTTACCAGCAGAGTCGCATGTTTATTGGCAACGTATTCTAATCAAAGCATGACATTTTCAATTGAAATATGCGATGAAAATATAGATCGAGAAAATATTGTAATATATATATCAAAACCATGATGGAAAATACATTTCGTATCGAAATTGACCGAGGAGGGCCCCACTCTCTCCCCATCTCTTTCACCAAATCCTTATTTCCGCCGAATAAAGGCCGCCGATCACAGTCCTCCGCCGCCACAGCGCGAGCTCGTCCCCCTCCTCTCACTTCCACAGCTCCGACAGGAATCTCTCCCACAACCATGTCTCCATCTTAGCACCCTTGAAACCCTAGACCGCCATGGCTCCCCTTCTCGTGCTCCTCCCTCTCCTCGTCTCCCTCTCCTCCGTCCCCCCCTCCTCCTCCTCCTCCCAGGACCCCGCCGCCGACCTCTTCTTCCCCGGGTTCCGCCGCGCCGCCGCCGCCGGCAACATCACCCTCAGTGGCGTCGCCGAGATCGACGGCCGCGGCGTCCTCAGGCTCACCAACGAGACGGGCCGCCTGATGGGCCACGCCTTCTACCCCTCCCCGCTCCGGTTCAAGAGCTCCCCGGACGGCGGCGTCTCCTCCTTCTCCGCCTCCTTCGTCTTAGCTGTCGTCCCCGAGTACCCGAAGCTCGGCGGCCACGGCCTCGCCTTCGTCGTCTCTGCCGCCAGGGACTTCCGGGCCCTGCCCAGCCAGTACCTGGGCCTCCTCAACGCGAGTGACATGGGTAACTCCTCCAACCACCTCTTCGCCGTCGAGTTCGACACCGTCCAGGACTTCGAGTTCGGCGACATCAACGACAACCACGTCGGGATCGACATCAACAGCCTGGTCTCCAATGCCTCCGCTCCGGCGGCCTACTACGCCGCCGGCGATGACTTGACCAAGCTAGATCTGAATCTGAAGAGTGGGAGGGCGATTCAGGCGTGGGTTGATTACGATTCGAGCGAGAAGGTGATCAATGTGACGATTGCTCCTAGCTCAGTGAAACCCAAGAAGCCAATCTTGTCTTTCAACGTGGATTTGTCGCCGATTTTCAGAGAGTTCATGTATGTTGGGTTCTCTGCATCGACTGGTCTGCTCGCGAGCTCTCATTACGTGATGGGTTGGAGTTTTTGCATCGACGGGGTAGCCAGAGCTCTTGAGATTTCGTCTCTGCCACCATTACCAGGCGCCGAGAAGAAGCATCCCCACACAGCTCTAGCAATAGGAATCTCGGTGTTATCAGTTGTTCTTGTAGTGTCTGCGGTTCTTCTTGCGGTCGTGATTGTTCGGAGGATCAAGAACGCCGATGTGGTCGAGGAGTGGGAGCTCGAAATCGGTCCCCACCGATTCTCCTACCAAGAACTCAAGCAAGCAACCAATGGGTTCAAGGAAAAACAGCTTCTCGGGCAAGGTGGGTTCGGCAAAGTGTACCGGGGGACCTTGCCAAGTTCCAAGATCCAGGTCGCGGTGAAGCGGATCTCGCACGAGTCGAAGCAGGGCCTCCGCGAGTTCGTGTCGGAGATCTCGAGCATCGGGCGGCTCCGCCACCGGAACCTGGTCCAGCTCCTGGGCTGGTGCCGGAAAAGGGGCGATCTTCTGCTGGTGTACGAGTACATGGCCAACGGGAGCTTGGACATGTACTTGTTCGACGAGCCTAAGGCCACTCTGGTCTGGGAACAGAGGTTCCGCATAGTGAAGGGCGTCGCTTCAGGGCTCCTCTATTTGCACGAGGGGTATGAGCAAGTGGTCATTCACAGGGATGTGAAGTCCAGCAATGTGTTGCTGGATGACGAACTGAACGGGAGGCTCGGGGACTTTGGGCTCGCGAGGCTGTACGATCACGGGTCGAACCCGGGCACCACCCGGGTTGTGGGCACGCTGGGGTACTTGGCCCCGGAGACCCCGAGGACCGGGAAGGCGAGCGCGAGCTCGGACATGTTTGCGTTCGGGGCCTTCTTGTTGGAGGTGGCTTGCGGGCGCCGGCCTATCGACCACGAGGCCGGGCCCGAGGAGCTGGTCCTGGTGGATTTGGTTTGGGAGAGGTATAAGGAAGGGAGGGTCCTTGATTTGGTGGATCGTAAATTGCAGGGTGAGTACAACGAGGGTGAAGTGATGGCGGTGTTGAAATTGGGGCTGCTGTGTTCGAATTGTAACCCGACGGAAAGGCCTACGATGAGGCAAGTGGTGAGGTACTTGGATGGGGAGGTGGATGTGCCCGAGGTCGCGACCGCGCCGAGCGGCTACGATTGCACGAAAGCAGGCCAAGGACACCGGTTCGAGGATTTCCAGCTCTCCTTCCCTTCGTCCTCCTTCGACAAGATGAGCTCGACCTCCTTCATGGCGAACCGGGACGCCAGTTTCGCCTCGCTTTCGACTTCCCCTATCTCGATCCTCAACGGTCGAGGCGAGAGCGCGTAGCGACTGAACTACTAGAGTCGGGAAAACCCAAAGAAAGAAGAGACAGATTCAATTATTTTGCATTCGTTTGCTCCTCTCTTTTCCCTTCTTCTGCGTGACTGATTGAATTTTTTTCTTGTTTTAAGTTACGGATTTGTACCGAAAATGTACCATATCTTTGTGGTTTTCGTTTCTTCGCCCTTTGAATCGAACGACGAAATCGATACTCGACATCGTAACTCAAGAACGGAACGGACGACCTTCCTTAAATCAATCCCATCGCGACATTAACGGGAAAAAGAGCAAAGAAAAGCACACTTAACTCAAACTTAACATGACATAATCGGAAGGGAAAACTAAAAATGCTCGATTGAGTTAGCCTATTCGGGGGGTCCGGGCGACGTTCCCAGAGGAATCGACGTACAACCTGACCCGTTGCTGGTTGAAATCCATGGTGACGAAGGTGTTGGGTGGAATGACCTGGACTCGAATCGCATCTCCGATCTCCTCTTTGATTTTCCTCTCAGCTCCCTCCGCCGTCGATCCCACGAGCTCGGGCCACGTCATCTTCTTCGGCGCTGCGTTTGCTCCACCTGAAAAAGAAACGGTTCGTTCTCGTCACTGCTGTTTCATGCGATGATCTCCCTTTACGAATCTTTCCTTAACAATGCAGCAAAGTGGCCGGACGCATCGTTGAAAAATCGAACTCCGTTACCATGGAAGTGGGACATCATGGATGACTTCGTGTTATGACATTGTTTTATATGCGCAAAAAGCATACTTGATATAAAGTGGATAGGAAAAGCAGACCCATTTTCAAAGCGATGGTATTTTAATGTGTTAAAAGTGGCTGCTCATATTGGACCAATTGGTGAATCGGGTCGAAGCGTGCCTGTGCTTGTGACATGTCGTGCGCGTGCTATGCTTGTGTTTTACCTGCCCCTTTCTGTGCGCACTCTATGTTGTGACATATAGTCTTGTAGAGTGAAAACTATAGAGATTTGAGATTGAAATTCTCACCGAGCAAAGGATTGAGAGCAAAAGTGATAGAGAACGAAAATGTTTGAGGATTCCGGTAGGGTAAATTTAGGGTATTTATAGGAACAAATAAATAGGAAATAGAGGTAAAGATAAGAGAGATCAAAACCAAAATTAACAAGCAAAAGATTGCACGCTTATGGAACAATCAAGAAACCATTGGGCGCAACGACCATATAGCTAAATATTGGCCGGTACTTCAACAACTAAAATGAATTTAAGGGGGGAAAAGGGCCGGCCGTGCTGGCCCGGCACAACCGGACAGTGCGGTGCCGGCCCACGGGCCGATGTTAACTACGCCCTAAAACCGTCACAGCCCATACCATGCCAACGGCGCCACCCACTATGGTTTAGCCCGGCTCAACCCCAACCCCGACCCCGAGAGAGAGAGAGAGAGAGAGGCAAGATTAGCACGGATTTACCGGGCTGCTCTTGGCGGGCGTTGGCCTGTCCGTGCTCCTCCGCCATGACAAGCTAAAGAAGTGTATCGATAGACGCTTACGCATCCGCGTCTTATAAGGAGAGTGACGTTCACGAAGAGGACTTTCTCGTTCTTTGGTTGTATCTTCGCTCTTATCTCTTCAGGACATTTGTTTCACTAGGGATGAATTGCTCGGCCGGCCAAGAAAACGTAAAAGTCCAGCCTATCTTGTCTAAGTCCATGTCGTGATGTGACGGATGTTTTGACATTTAGCTATGAACTTCGTTTCCAATGGTACGAATTATGGATGCTTTCGCAGTTAAGACACCTTCAGAAGAAACAACACGTGTACAAATTATACAAACTACAACGTCGTCGTCGAACTTGCCAAATTCTTTATTCTAGTTTAGTCCGACTTTTGGTTGACCGATATTGCGGTACACATAGACATTCGTGGCGGAAAATCGAAGGGACAAATAAGAGAGATTTAGCAAAGTCCGAGAATCACATTGCTCAATTGGAGTATATGCTTGAGGTCGATTTCAAACCAATGATGAGTACATAGCCCTGGTCCAATAACTAAGAGGCTAAAGCCTAGTCGGGTCCTTAACAAATGAGAATGGTTGTTTTAATCTCGATGACAATAAATTGATTTAGTAAAGCCTAAACAGGTTATCTTTTTCGGCCTTCCGGTCCTAACTCCAAATCAGCCCAAATTGGACCCATTTTTAAGTTGGAACATCTTATCATTTATGATCAATCTCCATGGAAAAATAGATGCTTCCTCGAATGTTGATGAATGTTATTGTCATATTTTCCCCCCTAGAAGTTGCATACCATATGATGTTTCTCATGTGAATATGTGGTTCATTAATCTCCATCTGCGGTTCTGAAAGTGAAGTACTCTCTTGGAAATGTTGTGTTGGGCTCTGTATGCTTCTTTATCTAGGTCCATCAAGCCTTTGAGCTATCGGGGGTGTATCCAACTCGGATTCTTTGATTCTAGCAATAGTGCACTCTTCTCGAACTGTCATGTTGAGCTCTATATGCTTCTTCACCTGTTGTCTTTCGGGCTTGTGAGTCAAGTCTCTTGATTCTCAGGGCTTTATATATAGTCAATTATCTTTAAAAAAAATCAAATTTAGATGCATCTTGTATATATTTTACGCAAATCATTATTGCCTTCATGTTTGGTAAATCAACAAGTCTAATTACGGAATCGTGCCAATTGCTCTCGATCCCAGTTTAATTAGGGTTGAAAATTCCACACGCTTTTTTGTACATGAATCATAAATGTATCTGACATGTTGCCCGCTTCGGCATGTTAGTGGTAATACTAGACACGTTTGATTTATTTAGACTATGTAAGCATATTATATGTATCAACACAACATGTTTCGAAACATCATTTTAACATGCTTATATGATAGCTCATCTTCTAATAATGCCGCTCCGCGTGATCCGTTCACTAAATTCATCATAGTTGAGTTGGAAAGTTGCAACATAATTAATTAAAGGTGATCGGTTCCAAGATGAGCCGGTTTCACTCTAGAACCTGAAATTGGATTGGACAAGGTCGGTTCTCAGTTTGTGGAGCCAGGAATCAACCCATCCCATTTCAGGGCCAATCCCAATACCAATAATTCCTTTTTTTGGTTTTTTTTCTTTCTTATATTCCCTATATCTTGTACTCCAAAAGTTTGGTGTTGCCTTTTGCTTGAATTTGGTGATGTTGCTTCCACCATCTACTAGTGCAATTGTGACTGGATTATATTCCGATAAATTCAAATGGTTTCTCCTTCCAATTTGTTCTTTTTTGCATTAGTTTTTATTTGTCCTTTCCATATGCATCTTCTTGGTTAAAGAGCTGCAAGCGGGACTTTCCCAACATTAAAAAAACAGAGCATTATTTTTTGTATTTCGTTAAATAAATGTTTACATGATTGGGGGTGCGGTGCTAATTGAAAGTTTTCCACTGAATTTTGTAGCCATTATTCTATTACATGGTATCGTATCGAAATATGTTAAATAATTAAAAATGCAAATTTATGGACAAACATATTTGTAATTATTACTCTATTTCTGCTGAAGGTCAGAAAAAAAATGCAACTAAGTATCTTTACTTTTTAAGAGAAAAAGAATTATAAAAAAGCATATTAGTCTGGTCCGGTATGGGCAATTCGGTTCCAAACCTAGAATTGGGAATTGGGAAACGGACCGATTCTTGCTAGAACCGTCCACAATCGGCCAGTAAAAATTCGGTTTGGTTCAATTCTTGAGTTGGAATCGGACCGATGCTCAACCCTACAATTAATACATTCATTGTTCTTACGGGACATAAATTTTGACAAGAAACCAGAAATTGCTGACCACATGTTCTATCCTGATTTATAAGTTCTTTTATCCCCAATCTCACTTCTTATAAGATGGAACTGAAACACCTTACTAGGATTATTGCGTCATGTATGCAATTTGTGTAAAGTTTCGATCACAGAAATTTTTTTTTTTGGTTAGAACACACCTTCCCTTCCATCAAAAGTAGTCGAAATATTACAAGGAGAAACTAGAGCCTGCATTAATATGATGAATTAAATAAGACTCCACTAACACTATATTTTAAACTTTCAATGGACGATCATTAAAAAGAAAAGAAGATGCGATTCTCATATGATGAAAAGTCCATTTTGCAAGCTCATGAGCAGCACCATTACTAGTTCTATTGGTCTACTTCAAACTCCATCTTGGATTGTTGCTAAGTGGGAAACAAGAGTCCGAGACAAAATGATGAGACTCTTATGTTCAATAGCATCAATTAAGACCTCACAATCACTTTCCATAACCGCGTTGAGGATGCCGAGGAAATATAGCTTCCACTTCCATTGTCGAGTTCCATCTTCCTCGTCTTGCCCACACTTGGACAACTGAAACTCTATCCGATCGTGTGATAATACCTATGGCCCCTTTGTTATTCTTCCACGCGCATCATCTACATTAAACTTCAACCTCCACGCCCCTTAGTTATCGTTCATGGAAGTTAGTCTCAATGATTGCCGTGCCTTTTTTTGAAGTATGCTAGCTTTGTACGATAGAGAAGTTCATACTATAATCAAACCGGCTGTGTGCCCTCACTTCTCACTCATGAATGCTCTCAAGAATGGTTCCCAGAAGAGAATTTCTAACAGAAACTGATGAAAGCAAAGAACAAAGGTGATAAGTGGATAAGAAATGGAATTGCGAGAATGGCGCGATTCCTCTGTTCATCTTTTCGAGCTCACACATATGTAGGAGCAGAACGCAGACACACACACACGAACTCCTTTTTAGAAGTCAAAGCATTGAAGCGAGAGACGACAGAAACATGAACCCTGCAAAATGTCGTTGAATGGTTGATGCTTATGGACGCATAAAGCTGCTTCGTGGTTATAAATTGCATGGTGTTGGTCAGATCTCTTGGTGGTGGTCCCGCTGGATTGGGCTGTAAAAAGCAGAGCAGAGCAGACCAAAAAGTGCGTGGCTGCATGTAAGAGAATTTTGCTGGCTACGTGGGTGCGCTACGTGAGAAACTTAGAATGCTTCTCTTATTATTATTATTTTATTTTTCAAATTTTTAAGTAAATGTTAGATTTTGAGCTTTGAGAAAATAGGAAATTGTTCGTTTAATGGTTTCTTGCTAGATTCGAATTTGTATAGTGGTGACACAAAGGAAATAACCTCGAAGTTTTTTCTTTCTGTGCAATTAAAGTTATGAATTTAATTGTTAGCTTGCAATGTTGAATAAGGAACGAGAATAATTCACGCACGTGCAGCGCGCACGCACGAAAGCTAATCTATCTCCTTCTTTTTTTTGTAACCCAGGGAACCCCCGCACGGCCGACAGCCGGGGAGTAAACCCTGGGGGCGACACGTGCTAGTCACCATACACGTGCCACCGGTTAAGTCACCCTGCGGCGCCCGGGATTCGAACACTCAACCTTTTTCGAGAGGAAGAGTGCGCGCTCCAGCAGCGCCACCCAGGCGGGTGGCGCTGGATAATCCACTCATGTTTTCGTTACAATGGAGTGACCAATGGAGTGACCAACTTCGTGGATTAAATAGATGAGTGGATTATAAAATGGATAAAAACATAAATTGAGGATCAATGGAGTGACCAACATCTTTCAAGTTACATGCCACTGTATTTATGTTTTTATCCATTTTACAATCCACTCATCTATTTTACTAGGGCCATTATAATCCACTCATCTATCTTTCTACTTGCAAAAATAAAAAAACAATACCATTTATCTCACTCTTAGTATTTTCGTTACAATGGCCCTAGTAAAATAGATGAGTGGATTATAAAATGGATAAAAACATAAATACAGTGGCATGTAACTTGAAAGATGTTGGTCACTCCATTGATCCTCAATTTCAATCATTCTGTCTTTTCACCATGTTCTAATCGGTTTTTCGCACCTTCAAAAGTGAATAATTTTGCATGTGCATGGCACGAGCTTGTCCACTAGTTTTATGGGATAATGACACATATGGTCCAAGAATTTTGATCCAATGTGCAATATGGTCCATGAACTTTTACTTTATTCAATGTAGTCCATGGACTTTTGGTACATGTTCAACTAATCCTTAAATATGAAATTGTTCAATATTTTTCTTTCATTAATTTAAGTTTAAGGACAACATTAAACATTTTCATTTAATTTAGGGACTAAATTGAACATGTACCAAAAGTTCAGGGACTACATGGAACAAATTAAAGTTCAAGGACCACATTGCCCATTAGACTACAATTCATGGACCACATTGAACAAATTAAAAGTTTAAGTACTACATTGCATATTAGGTCCGGGAACCATTTGTGTCATTCCAATAACTAAAGGGAAAAGTGAGTTTTGTCTCACTTGTTGGATATGCTTAAATTACCCTCACATTAGATAATAGAAAGACAAAAAAGTACATAATCAACACATCTCCTAGTAGCTTCCCACCTCAACAGGTTCCTCGTGCAACTACTCATTTTCGTTCCTCCACACATTATTTAGCTGCGTGCACGTGTGTTGTCCGTGCCAAAACAATTGTATATTTATTAAATTAAACTAGAATGATAATGAAGATAACCCGATGTGTAAAGTTCACCCATGATCGAGCCAAGTGAAAAAGCATTGACACCTTGATGGGTTGCAGGTTCAGAATACGATCATAGCGTAATAGCCATTACATGTTCGATTTAAGTAATGTAATACGTTTTACGCATTGGCTTAATGAATAGTATATGTAATAGGAGATGAATAGTATTAGAAGCCAGGAATAACCCTAGAATCAAAACTCACAAGGAATATAACAATTATCACTTTAATAACTAGTCAAGAGTTTAATTCTCCATATATAGTATCGGTTATTTCAATTTACTATATCAATGTTTATTTAATCAAACAAATTGGAAACACTAAAAGCCAAAATTAAATAATAAAAGTCAATATATGACGTACATAATGATAAAGTGGTACCAAATAAGTGAAACTCCGACGACTTGGAAGATAGAAACTCCATCCTGGATGAAGCTTTTTTGACAACCCCTTCTGAGGAGTAAGTTCAAGTTATTATGCTATGGATTGGCTATGGATTCAGTCTTATATATTGTAACCTAGGAAGTGCTATAATAGCCGATGTGTTTGGTAAATATGTGTTTTACATACAACGGCGACTCTTCAATGATCCTGAAAGTTGCTGTAAGCTGTTGCAATTCTGAGGATGCTCCATCATGCCGAACACCTTCCAAAACCCGCGACGCCCTTTTTAACGGCTTTATGTTGGTCCCGCGGAAGCCGTACTACACAGGTTCGAAGTCACGGTCTTGCCTCTCAGGTTTGTTAATTCTACTTCTCCAAAAGACTTTTTGGAAGCGATTTGCATGTCGAATAGTCGTGAAAAAAAAAGAAATTTCCCTTAAAACAAATTGGAAAAATTGATTCAGCGCTAGCTTTTTCGTAGATTGAGCCGTCAATTAGGAAGCAGAAACCGAGAGCCATAAGTGGTCTTACACAGGTTTCAATCATAGCGAAACGGAAAAGAGACTGGTTAGATAGAAATGGGATAACTGCAAAAAATTCCTGAACTTATTGTATAGTGGCCGATTGAGTCCTAAAACTTTCAATTATGCCAATTTAATTCTAAACCTTTTGACAATTTACAATTTAGTTCAAAATATTTCGATTATATCAATTTAGTCCTAAATCTTTTAAAAATTTTCCAATTTAGTCATAAACCTGATATTTGGATATTTTATCGAAAGAACTACATTAGCAAATCGTCAAAAGATTTATGACTAAATTGGCAAATCAACAAAAAGTGTAGGACTAAATTGACACGTTTGAAAGGTTTAGGATTGAATTGGCCTATTGTCCGAAAAGTCCTAAATCTATTATACTTTTGTCAATTCAATCCTAAATTTTTCAATTTTGTCAATTGAGTTCTAAACATTTTCATATTTTGCCAATTGAGTTCATCCGATCAATTTTAACTATAAATCGCTGACGTGAACATCCGCCGTCCTACATTACGCGACTAGCACTAAGGTGGACAAATTTTAATAATAAATTAATAATATTTTTCAATTTCGTTTTTTTTTCTATTTCTTCTTCCTATAGTCGGTCTTCGAACGCGAACCTAAAATGATAAAAAGTAAAAGGGAAAAAGCCACCAAAAACCCCAAACTTTCCCACCTGTGACAAATTTACCCCGAACTTTTTTTTGTGACACCAAAAATCCCAAACTTTGCTATTTGTGACACATTTACCCCCAATGCATTTAGTCCATGGGCATTTTCGTCTTTTTGCATTTTTTTTTTTTTTTTCCTTTCCGGCGAGGGGGCCCTTGCCGGCGTACGCGAGGCGGCCCTCGCGACTCGAGCGAGGTCGACCCTCGCCGGCGTCGGTGTGGTCGACCTCGCTCGAGTCGGGCGAGGCGGCCCTCGCTCGCCCGAGCGAGGGCAACCCTCGCCCAACGCCGGCGAGGGCCGCCCTCGCCGGCGTTGAGCGAGGGCGACCCTCACCCGATCTCGGCGAGTGCTACCCTCGCCGGCGTCGGGCGAGGGTCACCCTCGCTCGGGTGAGCGAGGCGGCCCTCGCCCGGTCTGGCGAGGCAACCTCGCCGGCGTCGAGCGAGGGTCGCCCTCGCCGGCGTCGGCGAGGGCCGCCTCGCTCGCCCGGCGCAGGGTCTCCCTCGCCCGGATCGGGCGAGGGCCCCCCTCACGGATCCGGCGAGGGCGCCTCGCTGACGCGCGAGGCCCCTCACGGAAAGGAAAAAAAAAAGAAAAAGCAAAAAGACGAAAATGCCCATGGACTAAATACATTGGGGTAAATGTGTCACAAATAGCAAAGTTTGGAGTTTTTGGTGTCACAAAATAAAGTTCGGGGTAAATGTGTTACAGATGGGAAAGTTTGGGGTTTTTGGTGGCTTTTTTCCAAAGTAAAAATGTTTATGATCACGTGAGCAGGAGAAGGAGGAGGAGAGGGGGACTACACGAAAGGACACGACAGCTGCGGTCCGCGAAAGAACGAGTGTGGGGACCCCAACCTGTCCTGTCCCAACCAATCAGCACTGCTCTTTCCCCATGCTTGCGCGAAACAACGCATGCACGGTTTTAATTGCCGGCATGCAATTCGGTGCCACCGTCTGCAGGTGTCCCCAGCGTAATGTGAGCTCTCAGATCGTGTTGTCCCCACGCGGTGACCGTCGAATATCAAAGGCTGCGCTGCGTTGGGCTCACGTATGGCCTGGAGCACCCGAGATTGTTCACAGTAAGACCCCATCTCATCATCGTCCCCATCATTCCTCGTGCTCTCACGCAATTGGTTCACTGCGGTCAAAAATTAAGGCCACGAAGGAAATATCTCGATCGGGCCTCTCGGCATTTACCCCAGTTCATGTCGAACGTGTAGTTTTTATAACTCTCCCGCTCTCTCTACTTGTAACCACCATGTCCACGTACTACTTCCTCTCGTTTTCCTATAAGTTGGCTAACTGTACAGTTTCTTGAGGACCAAACCTCTCCCTTTCGATCAAGTACGTAGAGAACAGGGGAACCACTGTTCAGTTGTCTGTGCGATATGGATAGCTTGCTCTGTGATGAGAAATGGGTCGTGAGCCCTTACTCGGCCTCCGATTGTTGCGAGCACGAAACGTTCGAGATGTCGGGCGGTTCGGAGCGTACCGGTTGCGGTGGTTCCCGGTTCGGTATGACCCAACAAGAGCGCGATGCGGCAATCGCCGTTTGCTTGGAGAAGGAGATGGGTTGTATGCCTGGGTCTGGTTTTGTGGAGTGTGTGGAAGCGAAAGGTTTGGTCTTTGCTAGGACCAGAGTCATGCAATGGCTTATTAAGGTTTGATAAGTAGCGAGTGCATAGAACCACCATTTTACTTGTGAACAAAGTTTACTGTCTAGCTGTCAATTTGGGTATCTTCTTGATAAGTACTTGAACTTGTTTCTCTCCTTCTCGTTTTGTCTTCTCAGTGTCGAAGTAGATTGAAGCTGTCTTATAGTACAATATTTCTGGCAGCGAACTACTTCGATCGACTCATCTCCATTTGTAAGTGCCAGGTAGGAAGTATTTTTTTTTAGCTTTTCTGGCAATCGAGTGATGACGACTTGAGTTTTTTCCCAAGGGACGACTATCCTCTCAAATAGGGCATAGTTCCATTCGCATATTAGTCAACCCTGCATTACACAAAGTTCTGTAAGCATAGAGAGCACCTATTAGTGTTAGATTTCTTATATGCTTGAATAACATTACTTTATCGTGTCATTTATCGCATAGATTGTTAGTTTTTCAACGAAGAAGCGAGATTAAAGCCAAAAACTAATTCGGTCTGGTTAATGTATTGGGATTTATGTCGTTCAAAGGTTATAAACAGATTAGATGTACGCGTAAACCCTTGATACCTTCATTTCTTCAAAACTCCCGTGTGTTGAATTTCCAGGAATGGCAACTCTGGATTGCGGAATTAGTATCCATTGCGTGCTTGTCGGTCGCGTCAAAGTTCAACGAGACCCTTAGCACACTTTCGATACATGAAATTCAGGTGACGACCACCATCATCCTATTGGTTTGTGTCTATTAATCTGGTTGTTTTGAGGGTTCCTTTTATTTTTAGCTGTTTACAAATTGCTAATGCATTGTGAAGATGGAGGATCTGGACCATTCTTTCCAGCCAAGCACCATCCAACGGATGGAGTTGATGCTACTGCAGATGTTAGGATGGCGTCTGGTTCCCATCACTGCATATTCTTACGTGGAACTGCTGACGTGTAATGGCAACTTCTTGACATCTCATCTTCACGAGCAGTTCATTACGAAAGTCAATGACTTGCTCCTCCATTCGCTTATGGGTATAGCATCTGGTCTCTTCAAATTTATAGTACCTCGATGGCCAAAACAGAGAGAGAAAAATCACACTTTGAGAATATCATGAGAATAACATTAACTTCTGATCCTCTTATCCAAATTAATCCGATCACCATGAGAATAACATGAACTTCTGATCTTCTTATGAGCAACACGTAGAAAATTAAGCCACCCGAAAGACTAATCGAATTGTTACAGATATCAATTTCGCGGAGTTTAGGCCAAGTGTTATTGCTGCATCTGCTTTTCAATGCGGATTAGACAATGTATTGACATTGTCATCGACTGTGTGTCTCACTAACTACATCCACCAAATCGTCTGTCAAGATCAAAGGGTAAGGATCACATGATACTCAAAACTTTGGTGTACTTATTTGAATGAAGTTATTGTTCAGTTGATGACATTGTTAATCCAATATCAGGAGATTGATTTGATGAAATGCCAGAAGCTTATGGAAGTTTGGTTAGCCAGTGAATGCTTCAAAGCAATTGCTTGCGGGAGTTTCAGCTGCTACCCTTCGAGTCCGGTCACTGTTCTATTGGCCAAGCGGATCGATGTTAATGACGATCACGTTGATCTCTCTATTTTCATGGTGCAAGCAAGGTCATGCATCGGCATCACCAAATCGAAGAAGACAAAGAGACTAAGGAAAAGCATCAGTTGAACAACTTCAAGTTAGAACGACAAGTGAACATAGAATTATATGCAATAACCTTGGGTTGCTACAAATTGCCAATCCATGGAAGGCAAGCTGAACTACTTCATTTGATCAGATTTTTACGTAACAAGTCATTGTTAACTTAATGAGACATCAAGTCACGCATCTTGGCGCTCAGCAGTATGAGTCTTGACTTCTGTTATATGTTTTGGGGCTACTGGAATTGTCTATCCACCCGTTCATATATGCTTTGCCGGTTGGTACTCCATTAGTAATTCATGCTTAACATTCTCAAATTGCGGCCATTGATCTACCAGTCTAAGACCACCACTGAGCAAGGGATGGCACAAGCTTGATGAGGGTGTAGTTAAACTACGAAGGCAGAGGCTTAAACTACGAAGGCAGAGGCTGGAATGTTTGTGTTGAAACTGATGCTGCCACAGTTCACAGAATTACAACTGACTAATGGGAGGAAGCTGGAAAGCTAATGAAGAAAGTATCTCCACAGTATTACCATCTTTTTAGTTAATTCAAAAACTAATGAACGTGCAAATTAGGTGGCTACTTTCTGTACAAGGGAGGTGAGCAACTTAGTCTGGGATTCTTATCCCCCACCTCCTCTACATAAGTTGCTTGAGGCTGATCTTTATACTAAGCTACCATGATGTAATGTAAAATCTGCAAGAATTTTGTGTGTTGCCCACTAAATGTGGAACATGTTTGGTCCACCGGAAAATGGAGTGGAAATATAAAAATCGAATCAATGAGATGTCGGCTAAATTGTCTGGTTCACAAAGAATTGACTTACTTAATTAAGTGCACTTGGTTGGGTTGGCATTAATTGAACTTAGGTCATCATGGTAGTGTTGAAGTATCCCGCATCGCTTGACATTGACATTTATATGCCATTTATAGACATGTAATCTCTCTCCACCTAATTGCTTAAGCTTTTGTATTGAACATTCTAACGTAGTAACAAGGTCAGGTTCCGCCCTTTCGTCCACTCTCGTTAGTTGAATTCTACGAGGAGGTTGTTGTTTCGGTTATTGTTTCAACATACGGCAGTTGCTATTGATTTTGACTCTTCAATAGTCGGTTGTGAGTCGCTACCGATCAAACCGAGTGGCCTTTTTTAAACCCTACATAGCATCAGCATAAGTAGAGTCATCACTAGTTGAACTTTAAATGTCATTAGTCAGGCTTAGCCAAGTACTGGCCAGGCGCTGTTTGCCACCGGACAATCTCGTATCAGTGATGCTACGAGCTCAGGCTCGCCTTTAGTTGCTCTCCATAGGCAATTGAAACTCACCGACAGAAAATCTTGCGCTATTTAACTTTTAGGAAAAAAAAAGCCACCAAAAACTTCAAACTATTCTCATTGTGACACATTTACCCTAACTTTTTTTCAGTGACAAAAAATCTCAAACTTTTACCTGTGTGACACATTGTCGCGACCGACCTCCATTTTTTTTCAACATAAAAAAAAGGGGTCTCGCTTGATACGTGCTAAGTCTAGGTTCGAGACTTAACTCGGACTCTCCCAAGCCCATACCATATCGCGACTTAGGGTTTAGGTTTTTAACCTGCAAGTGATTTATATCAAGGAATCGCTACTAATCAATTTGGGGTGGATCGATTAGAAACCCAGATAAGGTGATGGGAGAATCACCATATTCCTACGAACCAGAGATTAAATGAGTTCGGGGAATTGGTTACACTAGTTGGATAACTAATACCCTTTCGGTACCTTTTTACCCTGTTCATTTCTGAAAACATTTGTCAGGCAATTTGCATTGATTTTAGGACCTTTCTCTTAACATGTGAGGTGATCAAATGGGTGCATAATCATAAACGATTAGCAGTCAAAATAGATATATGCAGCCTAAGGTTCTAACCCTAACTAAGGCGGATAATAATCAAAACATAATAATTCATGCAATTATATTCTAATTGAAAACATGCATAATAATACAACAATAATTTAAAACACTCAGGTATATCACATAATTTAGAAAAATATTAGACAATACTATATCTAAATTATATCCTAAATTTTAAAAGAAAGAAAAAAAAATTAAAATTTTTTTAAAATTTTTTTTATAGAATATTTTTATTTAAAAAAATATTTTTTAATAAAATAATAATATAATATTAAAAATCGGGTCGGGTCAGCGGATCCGGGTCGTCTGATCTAACTCGGGTCAACGAATCTGACCTAGGACGTTGACCAGGGTCAACGGATCCGACCCATCACGTTGACCTGGCTCGGATCTCTGGATCCGACCCGAGTGAGGGGGTCAACCCGGGTCATTGACCCGGGTATGGATCGGATCGGGCCCGGTTGGCACTCGGTCTGGTGGATAAAGACGAAATAGGGCCGGTTCGACCGGGTTGAACCGGCCGTATTTCGCTTGCAAACAGGTCCAACCGGTCTAGGGATGGCTCCCGCGTGTCTGGGCACGCGGGAGCTTCGGCCGACGAGATCCGGCGATCTCGCCGGACGACCCAGGCCACCCATGGCCTGGGTCTTCAACCCACGAACCCCACCTACCTTCTCTGGTGACTGGGTCCGCCGTCCGACTGCTTGTTCACCGGCCGGCGGCCAAAAACAAAGCAGCCTCTTTGAGGCATTTCATCGAGCAGATGGAGGGCACAGCAAAAATCGAGGGACTTCAACCTCTTCCGACGGTCCGGTAGGCCCCGGCGGCTGCGGTTCGCCTTCAATAGCAAGTAGGGGCCGGGACCGACGACGGTATGGGCCGGGATTCGCGCGAAACAGCCGGGGCGAGTCCCGGCCAAACCGTACCAAAAAATAGGGGAAAACAGAGGGTTGTCTCGGTCGGGAAGGCTCACCGGTTGGCGACGCGTCCGAGCGGTCTCCGGCTGATCTGGGGACGACGGCGACGCTGCTGGTTCTCCTTCCTGCTCCGGCGTGACTTCGGTACGCTCTATTTCTCTCTCTGTTCTCTCTCTTCTCTCTCTGTTATGTTTCTCTCTCAAAAATGGCCGACCCCCTCTCTCTCTCTCCCTCCGGCTTATATAGCCGACGACGACGGGCCACTCTCTGCTCCATTACGCATGCTGACGATGGCCTGCACCGGCCTACTCCTATTCGAGACTTTTGTGGCCAATTTAGGCCGGTGCAGGGGGGGCCGGTCCTGATGCCGTGAAGAAGAGAGGAAGAAGGAGGAGAGGAGACCGGGAAATCGGGGAGGACGGGACTGGCCATCAATGCCAGTCCCGTTGGCGTGCTTCCCTGGCCTTCTTCTGGCCTGATAGGGATGGCGAGGGCCGCTCCGCCGTTGATTGCTCTGGACGGCCAAATGCAGGGGAGAGCAGGGGAGAGAGAGAGGCCGGTGCGGGGGAAGAAGAAGAAGAAGGGAGCTGGGCCGAGCCAAGCCCAGCCCGTGCGGGGAAAAAGAAAGAAAAAAAAGAAGGGTGGGCTGGGCCCGCGCAGGGGGGAAAGAAAAAAAGAAAAGGGTCAGGTCGACCCGGCCCCAACCCGACCTAACTCGGATTTTTTTTTTAAATTTTGAATTTTTTTTAAAATATTCTAATAGACTCTATTAATACAAATGTGCCTAATTTCTATATGCAATGCATTTAAATAAAAATATTTTTTTTGTTTTAGGAATTAAAGAAAATTAACTCCTAAATTTTGTGCGATTAATTTTTGGGCAAATTAAAATAGGTGTCAACAGCTGCCTCTCTTTGAAGGTGAGCTCGCAGAGGTTGAGCTCGTGGAGATTACGTTTAAAGATAAAATGACACCTAAATTTGGCCCATGCATGCTCAATGAATGCTATTTTTGGCGAGACCGTGAGTCCCATTTTTATGATGCGATAAGATGATGCATGCTAAAGCAAATAAAAACATACCTGGGGCTACTTACCTCGCCGAAGGGTAAAGTAATTCAAGATAATTAGTATCATGTGTCGAGGACTCGGGCCTATCTTCAGTCGCCTCGACTGAATTTCATTCGTCTAGGACTCGAACCTATCTTCGATCGCCTTGGCGAGGAAAATTGTTTGTCTAGGACCCGAACCTCTTTTCGGTCGCCTCGACTGGATTTCGTTTGTCTAGGACCTGAACCTTTCTTCGGTCGCCTTGACTAGATTTTGCTTTGCCAAAGTACTTGCATCTTATGAGGGGTACCTGAAAAGATTTGATGTGAACAGAGGGGGTTAATCCTATGTTAAGGAGGGGTACCATAATAATCGTAGGTACATGGTGAACAAAGGGGTCAGTCCAATGTTCAGTTGGTGAACAGAGGGGTCAGTCCAATGTTCAAAGGGTACCATAACAATCGTAGGTACATGGATTTTTGGAACCGGGCATGGGTAGAATATACTTACCTGGGCACGTTCCTGCCTCTTAAGGGCATGTCTCCTATCAGGCAAGTTTTTTTGTGCAAAGACATATGCATTTATCGGAGAAATAAACAACTAAGGCTATTCTAGAATATCGTATGAAATATCTTGACTGCAAGTCAAGATGCTTTTCTTTTTCAAAGAAACACCGGTTTATGTTCTGGGTAGTTTGAAAAGAATTCTGATGAAATACCTAGAGTTTCTTACCCGGAGGTTTGATGCATCATCTGCTGAATACTCGACCTTTTTCGGGACATCTCTCTTGGGATGATAATGAGGGCTTCTCCAGCACTCGAATTTTCGTGTCCTATCACTGGGGGTTAAAACTCTGAGCTGTAAAAGCATGCTGTGTTAATTCCACTCGGGGAACAGAAGAGTTTTTTTTTTTGGGACATCTTTGGAGACGCTCCAAAGGTCATATGTTCTTTGAGTCTTTGAGGACATTTTACCTGTCAAAGACGATTAGCGCAAACATGCATGCATTCATCAAGAATAGACAAGCTAGGCTATTCCAGAATGTGTATTTAAAAGTTCATGCAAGATGATTTTGCCATGTTTGCATCACCAAACATCCACCGAGGGTAATTATCAATCAAGACAATTTTCGCTCGCAAGGTGGACTTTCTCGAGATGATGAACGAGGGACCTTCAGTCAGAAAGGACTTTCCACTCACTCTCATTTGAAAAGGATTGTTTGTCCCGACTATTAAGGCGGGAACATCGAAAACACTCAATCTGACTGTTATCACATCAACAAGGGTCTGATTTTTCTCGCAAGCGGTACGATGCTACCAATCTGAGAGGTCTTCTTCAGGGTCGTAATGCAGGCTTGATCAATGGCTTAACAAAAGAGACTGTCCGAGTCAAGGCTATGAAAGAAAATATTCTGCAATCATCTCCAGGTTTACAAGTCAAGAACCTTGCAAAACGAGATAGAAGTAGTCTTGCTCGCACTTCCTCAAGCGTTGTTTATAAACATTTGAAATTTCACGTTAATTCAAGTGCCCTAGTCAGAAAAGACTTCATGAGGGATATAACGTAGGCTTGGTTCATATGTTGAGGAACGAAATGATCGTTGGGCTCAAAAATGTGTATAAGGGTGAGAATTGGTGATCATCTTGGCATTGTCATTGGTCTTCTTCTCCACCGTCGGGACTTTTGTCTGACAATTGCAAATTCGCTTAGGGAATACAAATTCCTTCGCCCTTTTTCATCATTTTTCTTCTTCTTCTTCTTCTTCTTCTTTTTCATGGCATTGGCCTTGTTCTTGAGGAGCTTCTGCGTCAAGCATTTTCCTGGATACCATTCGATCTCCGTCCCAATTGCTTTCTCTAGAATAGGTTCGTCTTCATCTATCATGTGATAGATCTTCGTCAAGACAGAGTTCTTAAAGTAGGGGTTTGTATCGAAAAAGAACTCAAGTTTAAACCCTTTGGGGTCGTCTATTCTACAACACTTAATATCTTTGAGGTATTTGAGAGCGCCTTCATCACGCTCAGAGATCTCCTCAGCTAAAACTTCATTATTTTTCATAGCATCTACCCAGAAATTAGGGACTCCTTTCTCTTTATCTTCATTTGGCACTTTGGACCATGATGCTCAACTGTGATGACTTTTGCCTTGCCCCGGTATGGGGGATGATCACCAATTGGGTTCGTACGAAATGAAATTTCGGGCTCAATTGGGCTAGCAAGGGATATAAGTGCATGTGATAGAAGAAGAATTGCTCTTCGTCATCCTAGGGCACTTAAATTATCGTGAGAGTTCATCTGTAACAATAACACTCAAAGATTAATGCAAGTGAGAGCAAGAAAATTTCTATTCATATTTTACACCTTGTGCAAGCTGTTGCGGCTGATGATCATAAAAAATTTTAGATATTACAAACTCCTCATCCTTCTTATCTTGCTCAGTTCCAAGGTAAAAACATCACTGTTATCGATGATATGTTGGCATTTTGGACAGGCTCTAGTTAGTTTGCTACTTCTCTCTTGACAAAGCCCTCTTAGCCTCGACCGTCCGGCCGTCGATGGTGTGCTTGTCTTGAAGGACCCTGTCGAGGACCGCCGGATCCATGAAGATGATGAAGCCGAAGCCACGGGGGCGGTGATCAAAAAGGGAGGGACGCTCTTCTTGCTCCCTCTGAATTTGAATCCTCCCTGTGATGCCAATTTACCTCAAGCTGTCCCAATGTGGGGTGGTTCTTGATAGGGGTAATTTAAAAGGAACCTCCAAGTGTATGGGCTCAAAATGGTCAAGCAAAGGATCAACAGTAGTGTATGGGGCAGAGAAATGAACAGCCTCTCGTCATTTTGGCTACCGTACCTTATGCGAGAAATCTCTTTACCTTGCGGAAATGGAACCTTTTCACTCATCTTGTTAGGGTTTGGTACGTGAGAATGTGTATAGACTAAGGATTGCCTCTTATCATCCTGACACATCTCGTTCAATACATCGGAGCAGTTCGACACCATTCGTTGAATTGTCAAAATTTTCACAGGGAATTGGTGAATTAAACAGGTAAAATTACCATGCAAAATTCCTTTTCATGTGATGCACTCGAGGAAGAAAAGAGCATCCATTTGCTTTAAATGTTTCCTTTTTCTTTGTTTCTTTGTACTCTTATGAGAAAAGTTTTTAAGGAAAGAGATACTTACCTATGCTGTAATAGTAAGGCAAACCTGCAAGGTAATAAGAAAGATCGTGTTAATGAACGGCTCTTTGAGGGATAGGAATTGGGAACGATACAACATTACCTTTCGTGATTCCCCTCATTTGAGATTAAGTTAATGGCTCCTTGAGTTTTTCTCGGATGTTGATAATTCTCTTCTAACAATAACATGAGCTTATGTTAGAAATGAGATGATTGAGGGTAAATTGAGAACGATACAAATTACCCTTCTTCCATTTTGCCTTCATAGCTAGCAGAGTCTTTTCTTTCAAAACTCCTTTCATGATTGGTCTTGAAGCTCAAATGAAATCCTCTGTAGCTAAGGGTGCTCCTAATTAGAAAGTCCTATTCTTGACACATGTTATGTCAATACGGCTCCAGTACGTCGAGGAGTTTCTCGAGAATCATGTGATTCCTGACTGCACAGGGCATGTGCAATTGCTTGCATGGGGATCTTCGCAGCAAAGCTAATTTCTGCTTTAAAGGTCTTTGATGGATATAGGCGTGACTACCATCGAGATTTCTATGGTTGTCGGGCTCGGCCTTGACACCTTTTTGTCATATATGAAGTCCTTTCCAGTTAGACTTGTCACCAGGAGTGTCCTTATCAATAACTTTTCTGCCAATTGCCTTGTTATCAACGGGGATATAGAAGTTATTTCAAGGGTAGTATTTCTTCACAGTATCAGACTTGACTGGGTTGGAGAATTGACGTCCATCCATCTCGGTTAGAATCAAAGCCCCTCCAGGGAGTGCCTTTTTTACGACATAAGGACCTTTGTAATTTGGAGCGAACTTACCTCCAAGCTCAGGGGGTAGTGGTAGCACCTTTCTCAGGACAAGATCGCCTACTTCGAAGTGTCTTGGGCGCACCTTTCGGTTGAATGATCTGGCTACCCTCTGTTGATAGCATTGACCATGACAAAGAGCCTTCAGCCACTTTTCATCAATCATATTCAGCTGCTCTAGTCTTTGCTGTTTTCATTCTGCATCAGACAGTTTGAGTTGGGACAATACCTACAGCGAGGGGATTTCTATCTCAACAGGCAGGACTGCTTCCATGCCATACACCAAGGAAAAAGGGGTTGCCCCGGTAGATGTCCGAATTGATGTTCTATATGCCATTAATGCAAATGGCAATCTTTCATGCCAATTTCGGTAGTTCTCAGCAGTTTTGGCTAAGATCTTCTTGATGTTTTTGTTGGCAGCCTCAACAGCTCCATTCATTTGGGGACGGTAAGGAGACAAATTCAGATGACGGATTTTGAATTCACTGAATAAATCATCAACAAACTTGTTATTCAGATTTGTCCCGTTATCTGTAACGATGGCTTCAGGGACGCCATAACGGGCGATTATATCTCGCCTGATGAATTTCATCACATTCCGAGCAGTGACATTGGCATATGACATGGCCTCGATCTACTTGGAAAAATAATCAATTGCGACCAAGATAAAGCGATGTCCATTTGATGCTTTCAGATTAATTGGGCCGATTACATCGATGCCCCACATTGAAAATGGCCATGACTCAGACAACTAGTGTAATTCAGTTGGTGGGGCATTTATCTTGTTTCCATAGATCTGACAACGGTGACAATTTCGAACGTGTCGGATGCAATCGCTTTCTAAGGAAAGCCAGTAATAACCTAATATTGTTATTTTCCTAGCCAACATGTGTCCATTCATGTGTGGACCGCATATTCCTTCATGCAATTCCTGCATAATTCGCGTTGCTTCGGTCGCATCCACGCATCTTAGCAAAATAGAGTCATAGGACGTCTTGTACAAGTTCTCACCATTGACGAAGAACTTCGTTGCCATCTTTATTATGTATCTTCTATCTGCAAAGCTAATCCCTTTAGGGAATTACTACTTCTTGATGTAGTTCATGATATCGTAATACCATGGTTTACCATCGGGTTCCTCAGTCACGGCCATGCAATGGGCCGATCTGGTCAGGACTTCAATCTTCAGAGGTTCTATTTCCAAACCATTGGTAACTTGCAACATGGATGATAGCGTAGCCAGTGCATTGGCGAATTGGTTATGAGATCTAGATAGGTAGTCAAACGAGATCTCGTTGAATTCTGTTACCAATTCTTCCAGATAGTCATGATAGGGCACTAGTTTAGTATCCCTAGTCTTCCATTCACCCACAATCTGGAGTATGATTAAGGCAGAATCGCCGAACACTTTCATTTTGGCTATTTTCATATCAATTGCTGCTTGTATACCGAGAATACATGCTTCATACTCGGCTATATTGTTGGTGCAAGGAAACACCAATTTCGCGGCTACAGGATAATGTTGCCCATATGGGGATATTAAGACTGCCCCGATGCTAGAGCCAGACAGGTTTACTGCTCCATCGAAAAACATGGTCCATGTGTGTTCCTCCTTTGATAAAATGCGATCATCTGGGAGATCATCCTCATGTGTTTCCCCAGGGCATTCAGCTAGCATATCAGCGATCACTCGACCTTTCACTGATTTTTGTGATGATGTTTGGATGTCAAATTCTGAAATTAGAATTTGCCATTTGGCTAATTTTCCCACTAATGCCGGTCGGTTAAGCAAATACTGGATGGGGTTGTTTTCACTTACGAGGAATGTCTGGTGGTGTAAAGTATATTGTCGGAGTCTATGCAACACCCACACCAATGCGACACATGTTTTTTCTGATTCGGAATAATTCTGTTCCGAAATGGTGAATTTCTTACTCAGATAATAGATGGCTCGTTCTTTTCCATCGTCGGGGTGGCTCTGGGCCAATAGGGCACCTAACGAGTCACTGTGAATCTTTAAATAGAGAGTTAGAGGATGTCCTGGGACTGGTGGAACTAATACCGGGGGACTCATCAAATACTGCTTCAGCTTTTCAAATGCTTCCCGATAATCTTCATCCCAGTTAATCTGAGCGTCTTTCTTGAGAAGTTTGAAGAAAGGCCTTGCAGTCTCAGAGAGTTGGGAGATGAACCGAGTGATGTAATTTAACCTTCCCAAAAGGCCTCTGACCTCCCTCACTGTGGATGGGGGTTGCAGTTCACATATTGCTTTGACTTTCGAGGGGTCGACCTCAATCCCTTTGCTACTCACGATGAATCCGAGTAACTTACCAGAGGTCGCCCCGAACACGCACTTTGCAGGGTTCAGGCGTAATTTGAACTCGCGCAGCCGGCTAAATAGCTTCTTCAAGGCTTCAATGTGGTCCTCTCCGCATCTGGTCTTGGCAATCATGTCATCAACATGGACTTCAATTTCTTTGTGCATCAGGTCATGAAGGAGAATGACCATAGCACGTTGGTATGTTGCTCCGGCATTCTTCAAACCAAAAGGCATAACCCTGTAGTGAAAGGTCCCCCATGGAGTGATGAACGTCGTCTTCTCCTTGTCTTCATCGTTCATCCTTATCTGATTATATCCGGAGAATCTATCCATAAAAGAAAATAATTCAAATCCAGCAGTGCTATCCACAAGGACATCTATGTGGGGGAGCGGAAAGTCGTCCTTTGGACTGGCCTTGTTCAAGTCACGGTAATCAATATAAACTCGAATTCAACCATCATTCTTCTTCACTGGCACGATGTTTGCTATCCAATCAAGGTATTGCGAAACCTCAATGAACTCTACTTTCAAAAGCTTTATCACTTCTTCTTCGATTTTTTTCAACAGCTCGGGTTTGGTCCTTTGTAACCTTTTCTTTTTAGGAGGCATGTCGGAATTGGTAGGCAAACTGTGCTCGACAATTCAAGGGTTTAGTCCTGGCATATCAAAATAAGACCATGCGAAGACGTCTTGATAATCTTTGAGGAGAGCGATCAGACGTATGGCTTTCTCTTCGGGAAGGTTGGCCCCAATCTTTACTTTTTTTGGATCTTGAGTACCACCCAAATTGATGGTAACAGTATCTTCGGTTGTAAGGGGCTTGATTTGTTCATATTGCTCCCAATTTCTTCGAATTTCAATGGGATCATCACTTGAATCGTCAGAATCGCTGCTGTCAGTATCTACATCATCAGGCTGGACTGTACTAACTCCCTCGCAAGTCGCAAGATTATGCCTGGAACACAGGGTAAATTGATCAGAAAAATAAATGGGGATATGGATTTTTTTCATTGTCCCCTTCCTCTTAAAACATTTTTTTTGAAGAAATAGTGAAATGTCTTTGATTTTCGAAAATTTTTAAAAACGAGGAAGCATGAGATAGCTCGGGCCTCAAAATACTTTCCTTTTCGTGGCTGGATATCATCAACGGGCCAGTTTGGGATACTACCTCATGCCCTCAAAACATTATTTATTTACAACACATGGATTTACAACCTCAAAAGAGGGAGAGTTCAAAAAGACATTTCTTCCAGCAGAAATGACAACAAAAAACAAAATACAAGGATAGCCCCTTTTCCAGGGATTCATGCAGAAAGGAGAAGAGGAATTCTACTCAAGTGGGCTTGCGCCCATTCCCTCTACCGGTCCTTCGTCTATTGTGCCGACGAAGAAATCTTCGAAAGTATTGTTCCAAGAATCCAGTTCATCGGCTCCTCTCTTTACTGGTATCAGCTTTTCCATGTCGTCCCATCTACTAGGAATGCTATTCTGCTGGTCTTCATAAAAAATTTGATGGCATCTGGTAGTCAACGTAATAGTCGAACTTACCACTAGGCTAGCCCAGGGTATCCATAATTGTCTTTTCCTTACGTGTCCTATCAGAAAGCTCAGGGGCAGCGGCACGAATGCTAGGTACCACCAAGAGGTTATTTTTACCATCATACAGCCATGGGGTACGAAAAGTGAATGCACTGGCGTCTAGTAGGTCTTGAATTCTATTTTTCAGAGTATCGTAATCATCCAGCGAGTGCCCGATCTCTTCCGAATGATAGTCACAAGATCTGGAGGGATCATAATTAATGAAATACTCAGGAGTAAGGTGTTTTGGCCTCCTTGTGATCAGCCCCTTCTGCAAAAGAATAGGGAATATCACATCCATGAATTTAGGAACTGGCGAGTGTCGTTGTACATTGCCCTGCCATTGTAAGAGTTGGATATCTCGCCAAGTCATGTCGGGAAGGACTCCCGATGGCGAGTTTTCTTCGGGACCATTTACTTGGGTCACCTCTTCTTGATCGGGAAACGGCAGTGACATGTCCGAAATTTGACCAATGGTATCCATTAAGGATGTGAACAAATCTCGTAGCTCGCCCAACTGATACTGCAAACGTGCAAACAAATCAAGCAGGTTTACACTCGTTTCTGAGGTCGAGTTTTCGTGTATGGCTCCTATGAAGATATCGTCAAATAGGGTGACCACGCTATCCAGCGTTTCTTCTCGTCCATAATCTTTCTCAATCGGTAGCTTGTCTAAGTTTTCCTGTCGATCGACAGCAACATTTACAGGAAGCATCGAGGAACTCGGGTGACTTGAACATTCGGCAGGATGCTTGAACCCATCACCGGATTTCCTGAGAGGTTAAGATAAATTTTTTCATCCTGCAACAATTTAGCAGGTGGCGGGAAAGTCTCCCGGATATGGGAAAGTAGCAAACCAACTTGACCCCTCTCGTGCCCCTTGTTGGCCTGTAGGTTTCCTCCGCGATACCCTAGACTAGCGGTATGGTGATTCCTGGCGGCCTGGATAGGCTCTCGGATGCCCCGGCCTTCTCTGCCGAGTCCTTGACCTGGGGTGAAGTCATTCCCAACCATAACCTTCCCTACCATGATTGAGGCTTTTGACATATCAGGAACGAGAGGAGAAGCTCCTCGATATCCGTACACGGTTGACACGAGCTCGATGGGCTGATAACTAGATTCCACCGTGCCACTTGGTTTGACATACGAGATGGTAGTTTCTTGATAGATTCGATGGTCTTCTTCTCCAAGGACTGTGATTATCTTCCCTTGGGCTACAAACTTCACGCTTTGGTGAAGACTTGAAGGTACGGCTCCAGCAGAGTGAATCCAAGGACGACCCAACAGAAAGCTAAACGCAGTAGGGATGTCCATTACCTGAAATAGAATGCTGAACACTGTTGGGCTAATCTGGACATTAAGGTCGATCTCACCAACAGTGTCTTTCTTCATCCCGTCAAATGCTCGAACGGATGTTTTGGAAGCACGGAACTTAGACGTGTCTACATTGAGACGGCGCAAGGTTGCCAACGGGCAAATATTCAAAGTAGACCTATTGTCTATCAGAACTCGAGCCACATGGGAGTTTCTACATTTAACGGAGATGTAAAAATCCTTGGTATGCCCCCTACTTTCGGCGGGAAAATCATCTTCCGAGAATGTTATCCGGTCCTTCAAAAGGATGGACCCCACAAATGCTTCTAACTTGTCATGCTCAATTGTCTCCGGGACGTTTACTTCGCTGAGCACTTTCATCAGAGATTTCTGATGCTTCACAGATGTTTGAAGTAGCTCTAACAAAGAAATCTGGACGGGCAACTTGCGTAGCTGATCCACCACATTGTATTCACTGGCTTTGATGATGGCCAGGAATTCTTTGGCTTCTTCATCGATGACAGGCTTCGGAGGCTGCACGTCAGCTTGGGCATACGTTCGTCCTAACCTGGTGATTAGGTCAACATCCAGTTCGTAGGACCATGGGATTGCTTTATCATTATTGTACTGGTAAGGCTGAGGTATCTCGATCACTATGTGCTCCTCGGTTAGGGGTACTTCAATCGTCAGTTCCTCCTCCTCGTCTAGGTTGTCAGTCAAAGGTTCGTTCACAAGTGTGGAGATGGATTCACTTGTTTCGGCATTCAATGCTGAGAGTTCTTCGTCCCAGTCGATGATAACCTCGGAGATGGTGGCCACTATGCCGGTGCGGTCGGCATACACAATCAAACCTGCTTTCGCCATGCTGGCAACTCTTTCTTTCATTAGGGACAAGGGCAGTACTTCACCAGTAGGATAGTACCCTGCTTTCACTATACCGTTATAAACGTCAATAGTGTATACCCTCTCATCCTTGATTCGACCAGCGTCGAAAGTGAATATGGCATTAATTCTGCTTTCATGTTCGGGTAGCGGGTTGTTTTGGACATTTGGCTTGGATGTTTGAAACGAGAAGGCTTTGATGTCGAGCAAGTTTTGGACTCAGTGTTTGAGGGTATAGCAGTCGTCCGTTGAATGTCCTATCTCGCCCATGTGATAGTCACATTTCTTAGACGGATTGTAATTCGAAAAACTTTTTGAGCTGGGCCGTTTTGGCTCAATAGAAAGCAGGTTTTTCTTTCGGAGTATGGCCAGGACTTGAGAAAGGGATCCAGGCAGTGGAGTGAATTGCCTTTTCTTATATCGCTTCAGAGGCTGGCGACTTGAGGTCGGCTGCTGCTCACTGCTCACCTGGACTGTCCTGGAAGGATGAACAGTCTAGGTGTATGCGATGTTCACATCCGTCAGGGACTCCTTTTCTTTTCTCGTGTTGAGTCTCTTGCTTGTGAAAGTGGGGTCTATGAACCACCCGTCATGCAATCCCATTTCAATTCGTTCGCCCACAGGAACAAAACGATTAAGGGATTCAGTAGTGGCACCAACCAGGCAGTGTCTGTATTCATACGGAAGAGACTTAATGAACAACTTCATTTGTTCATGATCAGTAAGTCCTGGGGTAACCTGGGCGGCTAAGTTCCTCCATCTGGTGGCATACTCTTTGAAGGACTCACTCTTCTTCTTCTCGGTGCGTTCAAGGTCGTCACGAGAAAAGGTGACGTCGAGGTTGAATTGATACTACTTGAGGAATGTATCAGCGACATCATCCCAAGATTTAAAAGCATCCACATTTTTTGACATATACCATGTCAAAGCCGGTCCTGTCAAACTTGCTTGAAAAGTCTGAATCATGAGGAGTTCATTATCAACGTATTGGGTCATCCGCACATGATACATGTGCAAATGGTGTCTGGGACATAAGGTACCATCATATTTCTCGAATTCTGGCATCTTGAACTTTTCTGGTATCTTGACCCGTTTGTATATAGACAGGTCAAGTGGGACAGCATGTTGCGGGCCTTGTAGCTGTTCCAGCATCTCCTCGACCTTTGCAAGGCATTTGTCATGTTCTGTCATAGGCGCACTTTCAAGTTCAGTCTTCTTGACAGCAAGTGGAAGCGAATCATCCTCTAGCAGGGGCATTTTGTTGTCGCTGGCGGAGGCTTTGTCTTTTCTAGTAGACGGTGGCAGTAACACCACCTCGATTGCTGCAGGCGTGGGCGTGAGCTCGCCATTGATAGATTCTATCTGCTTGATGAGATTTTCAAGTGCATTGAAAACCATCTTCATTTCGTTTTCCATATTATTGAGATGGACGTTTTCTTCGGCCATTTTTTATAACTACCTGTGAAAACGTTGAAATGAATGAGTATAAAGTCTAATAAAGAATCATTTCATGACCTTGTTATAATATTATATCTATTTATTACAGATTTTCTTTATTTGCAAAGAAAAAACGAAAAAAGGATTTTTATTAATATTAACATTACAAACGGCGTAGAACTTTTCATTTCCACCATCTTGCGGTACTGTTCATGCGAGCAGAAAATGCTCTCTCCTGGATATCTCGCGGGTACTGTTCACCCGACGGTGTTTTGCTGATTCCGGCGGATTCCGGTGGTGGTTGGAGCTGATTTTTGGAGGCAAGGTCCTCTGGACTCCCTTCTCTTTCCCCTCCAAAGGGCTCCTCTTCTTTCTCAGTATAGAGGCCGGGCCATCAGATCTGAATCGTTCTCCTGGTGCGTTCTTTCTGAGAAATCCGGCCACGCTGAGTGCTCCTTCTGCTAGTTTGTCCTCGTGGAGGTCGCCATCCCCTCCTGTAGGTACTCTCTCTTCGGTGTCCCTTCTTCTGTAGTGGGGCTGGATTTTGCGAGTCTGGTGGACGCATTTATGCTGGGTAGTGGGAGACCTGCTGTTGCTATTCCCTGTTCTGGTTTATATGTTGCTGTATTGGGTTGACTGGTTGGTGAAATTGGTGTGGTAGCTTGCTAATTTTCGAACCTTTGGAGGAGGTTATAAGGAACCCCTCTCCTGGCCCCTCCCCTGTTGCTGAGTCTCAACCGGCGGTAGTTGGTCTTGCTAATACTCAACCGGCGGTAGATGGTCCTGCTGATACCTCTAAGGCAGCAGAGCTCAAAGGAAAATCTACCTCCTTTTCCCATGAGGTTGAACTTCCTTCTGGCCCTAGGCTTTTCCTGAAAGCCAATTCTAGTTGTAGCCGAAGTAGGGGCTGCCCGAAGAATAGGAGCCGTTCTCTTAGGCGTGCTCATAATGCAGGTCCTTCAATTCGTTCTGTTCCCAGGCCCAACACAGATGGGAAAACAAATGTGGTGGGACAGAACCTTAGTCGTCCTCAAGGCCAACCCACCCCTGCACCCGTAACTAGAACGTGGGCAAATGTGGCGAAGGTATTGACCAAAGGATACAACCTAGCATATGTTCCACCGCTGGTGGAGGATGGTGAAGTGATTGTGGACATTACACTAGAGGTAATTGCTGATGAGAATCCACTTTTGCTGGAATGTATTGTTGGCCACTATATAGGGAAGAAAATTTCCTTCAAGTTAACTGAAGAAGCCATTAAGAAATCATGGGGTGATCAAGTAGTTGATGTAAAACTACATGAAAATGGGTTCTACTTCTTCCGAGTTCCGAATGCTGAGTTCCGCAGGAAGATTATTGATATGGGACCGGTTTCCATCTTTAGTAGCACTTTGATGCTCCAACAATGGCACTCGAAATTGAAGCTTAAGAAAGGTTCTCTAGATACTCTCCCGGTTTGGGTCAGACTAAGAGATATCCCATTCTCTCTATGGTCCTCAGTTGGTATTGGAAGAATAGCCAGCGCCATTGGGAAACCACTATATGTGGATGTGCAAACAGAACAGATGACCAGGATTTCTTATGCACGTGTCTGTATGGAAATTAATGCCACAAAATCCCGAGTGGAAGCAGTGAAGTTTCGTTGGGATGGTGAGGCGAATTTGATCAGTATTGAATATGAATGGAAACCTCTGGCTTGCTCTTCTTGTGGCATTTTTGGCCATAAATTGGGTTCCAGTGGATTTGAATGTGCCTCTGCACATACTGAACATAGAGCTCAGCCTATTGTTCGACCTCAAGGAGGAGATGGCTGGACTCACATCACTAGGAAAAAAGTCAAAGAACCTTCTGGCAAGCCGATCAACCAGCCTCAATCTGCGTCTCATTCCTCAATTGGCACCGAATCTAGGGGAGGATGAACCCCTTCCTCCTGTTTTGAATACCGGTGTGGAACCCGGCCTGATGGGTACTGATCTGAATTATTCCAAGGTCTTTGAGGCAGAGCCGAGCCATTCCACAGCTTTATGTCCTGCTGGACTAACTGACCAGCAGAGTGAGGATCCTTCTCAAAACTCTCAGTCGTCCTCAGAAGACTCTCTTGACTCCCGGACAATAATGGAGAACAACAGTGATTCAGAAGTTATGGCGGAGATGGAACCAGCTGTTGTATCCCCCTCAACACTCGTTCACGAACTTTGGCATCCAGTGCCACGGATGAGATTTCTAAGGCCTCCCCTGTTTCAACTCCTAGCTCGATGTGTCCTGTTAAGACACATAACCCGTCCTCCTCAAAAAAAAATCTAAGAGGAGGAAGGCAAAGAGACCCCAGAGGTAACCTTCCTCGCCTATATATATATGTTTTTTGGAATATGGAATATCAGGGGTCTAGTAGCACCCCTTAGACAAGCTGAAATTCGGGCCCTCATTAGGACAAACCGTCTTTCTTGTATTGGTATTGTGAAAACAAAAGCAAAAGCCTCTCTTTTTGCTGATATTTCTAGAGGCTTATGCGCTAATTGGCAGTGGGTGTCCAACTATGATTTTTCCCCCTTGGTAGAATATGGTTCGGTTGGGACCCGAATGAGCTGGAGACGAGTATTATTTCCTCTTCTGGCCAAATGATTCATGCTCAGCTTAAGCTTTTGAATATGCAAACATCTTGTCTTATCACAATAGTATATGGAGAACATACATTTGTGAATCGGCGGTCGCTTTGGGCTGACGTTATTCGGCTCTCTTCGTGTGAGCTGCCTTGGATTGTTGCTGGAGATTTTAATGCCATTAGAGACCCGGATGATAGAGTGGGTAGCACAACTCCTTGGATTCCAGCCTTTGATGAATTTGGGGACTGCCTTAACCAGGCGGGACTAGAGGATCTTCGTTATGTGGGCTGGAGATACACATGGACTTATTCTTCAGGTGATAATCGGAAACTTCGTAAGATTGATCGAGTGCTCATTAATGACCTATGGAACCAACTTTTCTCCTTCTCGGAAGCCACCTTCCTTGCGCCAGGTATCTCTGATCACTCCCCCATGGTGATAAAAATTTTCCCGCCACTTAGCTCCAATAAACCTTTCAAGTTTTTCAACTTCTGGGCTACACATCCAAAATTCTTGGACTTAGTAGCTCAAGCCTGGGATACTCATATAGTAGGCACTCCTATGTATATGATTTGCTGCAAACTTCGGGTGCTTAAAGCAAAGCTGAAACACTTGAATAGAAGTTCATTCTCTGCTATTTCCACAAGGACTGAACAGGCCAGATCAGACCTATATGCTATTCAGGTAGCCTTGGAGCATCATCCCTTTGATCAGAGCCTGCTTGATAGAGAAGTGGAGTACATACGATCCTTCTCTGCATTGAGATTACAAGAGGAATCCTTCTTCAGACAGAAATTCAGGATTCGATGGCTCAAAGAGAGGGACATGAATACTAAATTCTTTCATCATTTTGTTAACAAAAGGCGGTTACAAAATCGAATCCTTTCGGTGTCTGCTGATGACGGTGTTCTACTAACTGACCCACAAGCGGTCAGGAACCACATTGTTGGTCACTTTCAGGAGCTACTCAATGGTAATTCTGCGTATATCTAGCCATCTGTCCGTGAGATAAGGGATTTCATTGGCCGGGTTTTAGATGAGAATCAGAGGAACTGCCTAGCACAACCGGTTTCGGATGAGGAAATTCAGTCTACCCTGTTTTCACTTGCTAGAGGCAAAGCCCCTGGGCCGGATGGGTATAACGTTGATTTCTTCAAAACCTCTTGGGAGATCATTGGACCCTCCATTCTCATGGCGGTAAGATTTTTTTGAGTCTGGTTGTATGCTTAAAGAGTTAAACAATACCATTTTAACTCTAGTGCCGAAATCCCCTAATGCCTCGGCCATGACTGATTTCCGTCCGATTGCATGTTGCAATACCCTTTACAAATGCATTTCTAAAATCCTGGCTAGGCGTATTGCTCATGTCTTACCAACTTTGATTGGCCCTTCCCAAACGGCTTTCGTTAAAGGACGCAGAATTAGTGACAACATCATGATTGCTCAAGAGTTGTTCGCGGACTTTCATCATGAGGCTTACCTTCCTAAGTATGCCATCAAAGTGGATTTTCAGAAAGCTTTTGACACAGTCGACTGGGAGTTCATTGAAAAGACACTAAAGGCCTTCAAATTTCCGGATTTCTTCATCAAGCTGGTTATGGCTTGTGTGTCAATAGCCAAATTCTCGGTTTCAATCAATGGGGAATTACATGGGTTTTTTGCTAGTTGCCGAGGTATACGACAAGGCGATCCGCTATCGCCGTATCTTTTCATACTGGTTATGGAAGTCCTGTCCGGAATTCTAAAGGCAAAAACAGACACTCCGGATTTTCATTGGTTTTGGCGATGCAAAAAAACCCGTATTTCTCATCTATTTTTTGCGGATGATGTGCTCCTCTTCTCCGAAGCTCACTTGAGGTCGATTGAACTAATCAAGGAATCTCTTGACCTGTTCTCCGACTGGTCTGGCCTTAAACCGAATAATAGGAAAAGCAATATCTTCCTCTCGGGAGGGAATCAGGTTCTGCATGGCCAATTACTTCAATGCCTCGGCTTTCAACAAGGTACACTCCCTTTTCGCTATTTAGGCATGCCTATTATATCGACTAGACTGCGTAAAGAGGACTGTAAAATCTTGATTGATTCTATAACGGCTCGAGCCCTTTCATGGACTCAACGTTTCCTGTCCTTCGCTGGTCGGTTACAACTCATCAAATCAGTCCTGCATTCCATGCAAGTGTATTGGGCTACTATCTTCTCTATTCCGAAATCAGTATTATATAGAATTGAGGCTATTTTGCGACAATTTCTATGGAAAGGTCCTGACCTTGGCATGGGTGGAGCTAAGGTAGCGTGGAATGCTGTATGTTTACCCAAAGAAGAAGGTGGCCTTGGGATACGGCGACTTGTGGAATACAATAGAGCAATGACTCTTAAACACATATGGCTTCTCTTTACTGATAAGGAATCCATGTGGTGCAAATGGATACATTCAACCTTCTTAAAAAAATCAAACTTTTGGATTGTATCCAAACCTACATTTTGCTCTTGGACATGGAAGAAAATTCTGGATTTGCGAGCTTCCGCCCAAGCACTATTTCGGTGGAAGATTGGTAATGGACGCTCGGTGTCCTTTTGGTTTGATTGGTGGCATAACAAAGGCCCACTCTACCTCATATTCAGCAATGTGGACATATACCAATCGCGGATCCCCTGGGATACTTCGGTTCGGAAATTCTATGATTGTTTATGGCAACCTTCATATACACTTGACACTATTCTGAGCTGGACGGATTCACCACCAATTTTTGTGGAGAATACTCCGGACAAACTGATATGGTCTTCACATCCTTCTGACTCTTTCTCGGTAGCGCTAGCTTGGAATCATATCAAAAGGAAAGGGCATTCAGCCCTATGGCACTCATTCATTTGGGATCATCATATTGCCCCCCGACATGCCTTTCTCTTGTGGCTTATCTCTCTCAACCGGCTGCCTTCCCAGGTACTCCTCCTACAAATCCGCAGGATTGACACCGCCTTGTGCGCTTTCTATGGTGATAGACCAGATTCGATCAACCACCTCTTCTTTGAGTGCACTTCTACTTCTAGGATGGCTTCTTTCTGGGCAACTAAATGCAACCTTCCATAGCGCAACCGTCCTTGGCAAGAGCATATTAGGTGGGCAATGAAAGTTTGCGGTGGATCTTCCTTTGCTCACTGCCTCTCTAGATTTTCCTTTGGTGCACTATGTCATGTCATTTGGACTGAAAGGAACAACACCATCTTCAGAAACAAGAGTGTATATATCCCGGGTATGTGCTTGCACCTAGTCAAAGTCGTGAAGGATAAAGCCATATCCATTGGGGGAGTTGAGGATACTCCTAGGAACCGGCAATTACAAAGGAAGTGGGGTCTTCCACCTTCAATCTTCGAACCGAACTAGATGGCCTCTTAATTCGGTGTATTAAGTCGCCTTGTATTTAGTTGGTCTCTCTTTGGCTTGTTGTATAGTTCTCGCTGAACCAACGTGGACCCTGTTCGGACATTTCCGTGTCCTAATAGGGTCAAGGGTTGGCTTTGGCGCTATATTGTATATGGTGTTTTGAAAAGTAATACATATTCTTATCTTTACCAAAAAAAAAAAACATTACAAACGGCGTCCCTGAGGTTCGAACCTCGGTCGTCTCGGACCGCTTTCGCTCATCCCCGGATACCACTGGGCCAAGGCCACGGTGGTGTCATTAAAGCGCAAAACATATTATTTATATAACAAAAAGTGGTCCGAATTATATTAACATTAGTACAACCCATAAACACTTTTAAAGAAGAAAACAAAAACCCCTAAACATAAATACTAGGAAATATAAAAGACAGGGGCTTTTAACAAAAGAGGTCATTCCCGGACATTCATTCTATAAATGATGGGGAAGCCACAGTCTCTCGGAGCCGCTTATTTTCACGGACAAGCTCCACAATAAGCGTATCCCTCGTCCCCACAGTCCTTTCGAGATGGTCAATCCGTGCTTGGCGACTGGGCTTGTTGGTTATATCTGAGACCTTTGGCTGTAGAGCTGCCAGGATTTGATGATGTAGAATGTAGAACAGAGAGGCATGGTGGACCTTTTCTTACCCTTTCAATAGTTTAGGCACAAGAATGTTCTCAGGCTGACATTCAGTCCACACCCCCTGGATGGCACGAATTTCATCAACATAATTGTAGTTTGAGCGAGTGAATCGAACTCGAAACAGGTCTATCTTGAGAGGCGACGGGATCTCCTGAAGGGTCCTGTACTGGCAGGCTACCCGGTAGGGGTAGTATGAAGTGGCGCCAGATAAACCAAGCAGTGGAACAGGGTTGTGAAACCTGTGAGCATAACGAGCCTGACCCTCATGGAACCATTTAGCGTGCCATAAGAATGCTTTGGGATTGGGGTCTTTCAAAAAGTTTATCCAGGTAGAGTAATCCTTATCAGGGGAATTATTTTTTAAGACCTCAAATCTTTGTATCAGATGCATAAGGTTATCAATTTCAAAAAGCTGCATGAGGTACCCAAATCCTCTTAAGTAGGATAAAAATCAGATTTGCAAAATTTCTGGGGCGGCCCGCATGATTTTCTCGTCATTTTGTTTAAAACGGTTAAGAGACAAAAATATTTCTGCCAGAACCGAATTAACATAACCCATGCCGGTGCAAATTTGTTTGGCCACATACGCAATCGAGGGGTTTATTGAATTTTTACGACGGGGGAAAATGACACACCCGATAAAAGCAAGGATAAAAATCTTAGATTTTTGGCTCATGGGTTGATTTTCAAAGCATTCATTTAAGAAAAATCAGGACATGCATTACAATGAGCTTTAACGACTCTTTTCACGGTATTGCTCTCGACTCGCAAAAACTGGGATAATTCAGGTAGAGGGGACACACCCAAAAGTGGTTTGATGAGCTCAGATCCCAAAGACTTTCCAATGGCAACACTATATTCTTCCAGAGTCGGGGTCATTTCAAACTTACCAAATATGAAAGTGGATGTCTGTGGGCACTAGAAATGTGCTAATGCCTACATCATGCCAGAATGAACATTGATCTTGAGTAGTGGAAGTAGGCGATCAATTCTTGCTTTGACATATTGTTGGCCATTCTGATCGAGTCGGTCCCACTATGCCAAAAGCTCTTTCTTAGGAGTGGGGATGAATTGGACATCAGCTCTTCCCATCGTATATAGAATGCAATCAACGGGTGGCCTAACAGTAACAAATCAAATGAATAAGTAGGCTGCATAATAAAATAAGAAGTGATAGAATATATACCTTTCCTTGAACTATGGCAATCACAACAACATGCACATGAGGAGTGAGGTTCGATTTCTATCTAGACTGGTTCAGCAAAATGAAGTTAAAAGGGTGCCTGACCGTCGCAGTCTCGCGTTGGTGTCAAGTCCTTTTAATCTCGGCCAAATCGAAAGGAATATCTTATAGTCACGCGAATAGCGGGTAAAGATATTTCTTTACAATTTTTTAGAAATAAATTTCGGGGAAAAGAAAGGCAACCTCTACATCGCGGGCTCGCGTTCGAGGTCGTATCTTTCTTAACACCATCCTAAAATGCCTTATCGCGGCCCAGGTCCAACAGCGTGGTTGTGTGTGCAACAGTGTAATGCTAAATCATTAAAGTATGCACAACAATTCATAAACAATCAATTTGAACCTGCAAGAACAAATAACACCTTAATGTCAGGGTCATACCTGGAGTCCTTGCTGCCAAACAAAAAAAATTTTGAATAGGATAATATTTATGGCTTAAGCCCACTTTTAAAAAAATGTAAGTCCCCAGCGGAGTCGCCAGTCTGTCGCGATCGACCTCCGTTTTTTTTCAACATAAAAAAAGGGGGTCTCGCCTTGTACGTGCTAAGTCTAGGTTCGAAACTTAATTCGGGCTCTCCCAAGCCCATACCATATCGCGACTTAGGGTTTAGGTTTTTAACCTGCAAGTGGTTTATATCAAGGAGTCGCCACTAATCGATTTGGGGTGGATCGATTAGAAACCCAAATAAGATGATGGGTGAATCACCCTATTCCTACGAACCAGAGATTAAATGAGTTCGGGGACTTGGTTACACTAGTTGGATAACTAATGTCCTTTCAGTATCTTTTTACCCTGTTCATTTCTGAAAATATTTGTCAGGCAATTTAGATTGATTTTAGGACCTTTCTCCTAATATGTGAGGTGATCAAATGAATGCATAATCATAAACGATTAGCAGTCAAAATAGATATGCAGCCTAAAGTTCTAACCCTAACTAAGGCGGACAACAATCAAAACATAACAATTCATGCAATTATATTCTAATTGAAAACATGCATAATAATACAACAATAATTTAAAACACTCAGGTATATCACATAATTTAGAAAAATATTAGACAATACTATATCTAAATTATATCCTAATTTTTAAAAGAAAGAAAAGAAAAAAAAATTATAAAATTTTTTATATAAAAAAATTTTTGTTAATAAAATAATAATATAATATTAAAAACCGGGTCGGGTCGGCGGATCCGGGTCGGTCGGATCTGACCTAGGTCAACGAATCTGACCCAGGGCATTGATCCAGGTCGGTCGGAACCGACCCGGGTCAACGGATCCGACCATCACGTTGACCCGGGTCGGATCTCTGGATCCGACCCGAGTCATTGGCCCGGGTATGGACCGGATCGGGCCCGATTAGGACCTGGTCCGGTGGATAAAGACGAAATAGGGCCGGTTCGGCCTGGTTGAACCGGCCCTATTTCACTTGCAGACCGGTTCAGGGACGGCTCCCGCGTGTATGGGCACGCGGGAGCTCCAGCCGGCAAGATCCGGCAATCTCGCCGGACGACCCAGGCCACCCATGGCCAGGGTCTTCAACCCACGAACCCTACCTACCTTCTCCGGTGACTGGGTCCGCCGTTCGACTGCTTGCTCACCGGCCGGCGGCCAAAAACAAACCAGCCTCTTTGAGGCATTTTATCGAGCAGATGGGGGGCACAGCAAAAATCGAGGGACTTCGACCTCTTCCGGCGGCCTAGTCGGCCCCGGCGGTTGCGGTTCGCCTTCGACAGCGAGTGGGGGCCGGGACCGACAACGGTATGGGCCGGGATTCGCACGAAACGGCCGGCGTGAGTCCCGGCCAAACCGTACCAAAAAACAGGGGAAAATAGAGGGTTGTCTCGGCCGAGAAGACTCATCGGTTAGCGACGCGTCCGGGGGGTCTCCGGCTGATCTGGGGGCGACGGCGACCCTGCTGGTTCTCCTTCCTGCTCCGGCGTGACCTCGGTACGCTCTATTTCTCTCTCTTCTCTCTCTGTTCTGTTTCTCTCTCAAAAATGGCCGACCCCCTCTCTCTCTCTCCCTTTGGCTTATATAGCCGACGACGATGCGCCACTCTCTGCTCCATTACGCATGCTGACGACGGCCTGCACCAGCCTACTCCTATTCGAGACTTTTGTAGCCAATTTAGGCCTGTGCAGGGGGAGCAGGTTCTGATGCCATGAAGAAGAGAGGAAGAAGGAAGAGAGGAGACCAGGAAATCGGGGAGGACGGGACTGGCCATCAATGCCAGTCCCGTTGGCGTGCTGTCCTGGCCTTCCTCTGGCCCGATAGGGACGGCGAGGGCCGCTCCGCCGTTGATTGCTCTGGACGGCCGGATGCAGGGGAGAGCAGGGGAGAGAGAGAGGCTGGCGTGGGGGAAGAAGAAGAAGAAGGGAGCTGGGCCGGGCCAAGCCTAGCCCGCACGGTGAAAAAGAAAGTAAAAAAAGAAGGGTGGGCTAGGCCCGCGCGGGGGGGGGAAACAAAAAAAGAAAAGGGCCGAGTCGACCAGGCCCCGACCCGGCCCAACTCGGATTTTTTTTAAATGTTCTAATAGACCCTATTAATACAAATGTGCCTAATTTCTATATGCAATGCATTTAAATAGAAATATTTTTTTTTGTTTTACGAATTAAAGAAAATTAACTCCTAAATTTTGTGCGATTAATTTTTGGGCGAATTAAAATTGGTGTCAACACACATTTACCCTCCATCAAGATTCCGTCAATGAATATCGTTAAACATCTTCCTATATAGACTCCAGAAAGCAAATAGTGTTGACATGGCGTCCACGTGACTTAAGAAAAATAAAAACGACGTTTTTGTTGAAAAATCATCTAACGGAACATTGACGGAGGATACATGTGTCATATAGGTACAAGATTTTTAACATTATAAGAAAAAGTTTAGGGTAATGTGTCGTATTGGGGCACACTTTGAAGTTTTTTATGTCACAAAAAAACTCAAAACAATGTGTCACGGTGAACATAGTTTGGAGTTTTTTATGGTTTTTCGTTTTCTCAAAGAAGATGGAGTGATTCGGGTCATTTACAAGTGTTACTTATATTTTTCTTTCTATGAATGGCAACATGGAACTTGATCACTGATGGATTATGCCCGGTAAAGATAACACTTATGTACTCTAGACACCCCATTTTTCCGACACTTTTGTAATGGCAAAAGAACACTACAAGTGCCATAACTTGTGTACGGCGCTCACTTTGGTGCCATAAGTTTTTTTTGGATCACTTTAGTGCTAAAATTTTTGAAAAACGATCACTTAAGTGCTAAATTTTTTGAAAAACGATCACTTAAGTGCCAACTCCGGTGCCGTACACAATTTTTCGCCGGAAATCCGACGTGGCATTTTTTTTATTAATTTCTGAAGATGACGTGGCTCGCCGGAGATTGGCACTTAAGTGATCGTTTTTCAAAAAATTTAGCACTTAAATGATCGTTTTTAAAAAAATTTAGCACTTAAGTGATCGTTTTTCAAAAATTTTAGCACTGAAGTGATCCAAAAAAAATTTATGACACTTAAGTGATCGTTGTTCCTCCGACTTGGCACCAAAGTGATCCGAAAAAAAGTTATGGCACCAAAGTGATCTCCGTACACAAGTTATGACACTTATAGTGTCCTTTTGCCCTTTTGTAATGTACAACTGGATATTTTCATGTCTCATTATCTCCATCATTTGTAGGTACGCTATTTTATTTGATACTTTTGGGTATATTAGAATATCAGTCAATTGCAAATTATAATCGGTATGTCAGTTTTTATTTGTGACATATTTTTCCACATAATTCATACATAGCACCGGTATACTATAGTAAAAAAACAGAGATGAAATCCAAAAGATATTTGTTGTGGCTTCTTTCAAGTAGGGGTAAGCATGCTTCCAGGGTAAGACCTAGAACTCGGTTCCAGGTTTCAAGATATACATGGTAGGTTCAGGTTCCAAAAATCGAGAAACCCGTTCCGATAGGTAGATTCTAGGTTCTGGGTGGGTGGTATCTGAAACTTGTGTTTTTCTTGATTTATGTCTTCGCGTAATCCTATGATTTTCCATGGTGTCCGATGAACTACTAATCTAAGCTTCCATTTTATGACTGAGACTTTTACTTTGTTAATATTTCATATTTTCTTGTGTCTAAATATAAGTTGTTGTTAATGGACTATAATAGAAATTGGTGGTCATAAAAGGTGATGATTTACTACAATCGTTCAATTAATAATATAGATAGAACTTAGGTAGATCCTGGAACTGACCTCGAACCTATGACAAGATAGGTTATAGGTTCCAACATATGCATGATAGATTCTAAGTTCCAAAAAAATAGGAACCTGTTCAACGGGTAAGTTTCAAGTTTCAGGTGGATCCTTTAAAGAACCTGGAACCGCTCACTCCTACTTTTAAAAAGTAATGGTGTTGCCGGTTAGTTTTATAGGTGAAAGAATAAAAATTTGGACACTATATGAGAAAGTCATTCATTAATGTTTTCTGTTTTCATTTTCCTACTTTCTTGAAAAAAGGTGTGGTTCATGAAATCTGAAAATCTCAACTGAAGAGAAAATTCCAAAAACATATTTGGTTGGGTTTTTCAAATTTTACAAAAAATGTGAAAGATTATAAAAACACGTTTGGTTGGATGACCAACATGTTTCCATTTTCTTTTTATCTCTTTTCTTTATTTTTTAATGTTATCCACCTACTTCAAGATTGCATATTATTTATAAAAATCCATCAGACGAACCACGTGACATCATCATATCAATTTTATCTTTTTGGACCTACACAATAACGTACTTGTCCCCATTTTTTATATCTGCCAAGCTTCAAGGGTTATTTGCCTATGAGTTGTTTAATTCAATCATTATCGTCAGCTATACCCGATTGTTTCTCAAGGTCACAATCGTATTCAAGAATCTCATATTTATATATATTTCTTTACCCACTTTCTATTCTTTCTTATTTACATGAAGCAAGAAATTTGAGTAATTTATGTGAATTAATAATGATTTTTATGATATAGACGACTCATGGAAATGCAGCTTTATGGCCACCAATATATGAATATTGCGTATTAACAAATATGACTTGACATGGTCAATGATGAGTTGGAGTGCAAAATTTGGAGGGTGAGACATGGAACTTGATAGAGAAGAATCACCCACAATTGAATTGGAAATTAAATAGTTTCAAAAGAAAATGTCAAGGTACAATGTATCGTTCTCTGGAGTTGGGTGGGATTGTTGCAAGATCATCTAGAAGTGCGAAGATATTTCAAAAATAAGAGATGCAAATAATTATGAAATCTTTATGGGTAGCTAAGCCTTAGACACTCGGACACCATGAATTTTTTACATTTTTACTACGTGCGCATGGAACAGACGTTGCGTGAGTGCAAGAAATTGACATTTGAATAATAATCACTATGTTAGAAAAAAAATATTTGAATCATTAAAAAATGGAAAGAAATTGTTGATGAAAATGCACTGTACAAAGAAATTATTTAAACAATTATGGAAAGATAATAATATTTGAGATTTGAAATCTTTTTAGGAAGGTTGTTTTAGGATAGAATAATACCCACATTTTAATCTTGAAAGATTTTATATATAGAATAACATTATAAATTTTACAAGCTCTTCCATGGATACATGTTTGTACCATAAGTAATTAAGGATATTTTGAGGAAAAAATACGACTGAAATCCCTTAAAAGAAGGAGATTCTCTTTACTTTATATAACAGGAATAATGTATGAATGCTCATAATTATTTCAATATTTTTTTGTAAACTTAATTTTTTATAATAATTAATCAACTAAATGAATAGAATCACCATCTTCATACAAACATGCACTATGAGAACAAATAACAGAAGTCATCACTAGTTTAGGATAGCTCATCTCTTCATCCACCCTTGTAATTTCAGCCATAACACTTGTTTCTGTGCGTGTGTCTATATATACATGTATATTGAATTGTTAAAATTTTAAGTATCATTGTTATGGCCGCAAATTTCAGCAAATTATGATTTTTACAATATGTTATATGTGGTCATATAGTATAAGATCTATTTAATTGACTCATTAACGACCAAATTGATTGGCAACCGATTGATTCAGACTCATTAACGACCAAATTTAATTGACTCATCTATTTGATTGGTATCATTCGTTTGCTCAGATTAAAAATGAGCTTAGGTGATACTTACTGCCTACTGGACAACGAAGGTGCAATATCGTGAAGCCCGCACAGAAGAGATCCAAGAAACATAACCAAACTATATATTAATTTGCTCAATCATCGAGCATATATGTCAAGCTTTTACTGTTGAATTCTACGATTATAGAATGATTTTTGCTTTCACTCTTTCCCCCAAAGTAAAAAGTTATGTTTGGTAGTCGGGATAAAATTCAAAATAGGATAAATTTTATCATATCTTGTGTTTGATGTCTGCCCAAGACAAGATAAAGTCAAATATATGAGGGATATAGCCCAGATAAAATTATCCCATGGGGAAGGTGAGATAAAGGTAAATAGGATTTCTAATATCCATAATAAAAAAAATTATTTTTCTCTAATAAGAAACTTGTTAAATTATTAAAATTAAAATAATATATGAAAATAAATAATATTATAATTTTAATATAAAAAATCAAAATAACAATAATTTCGTTTTTATTTATTCTTTTTTTAATTTATGCATTAAAAAATTTTCTATCTTATGATATAAATTTCATATATATAAATAAATATATTTAGTATTTATATTTATTACATATTTTAGGTATATTGGTATATTTTACTATTTAATAAATTTTTATTAGAGAATGATGGAAGGGGAAAAAAGAATTAAAAAAGAGAGGGAAAAGTAATAAAAAAAATAGGCAAAAAAATTAAGTAAGTGCAGTGAGAGATTTTATCATCTCAGTTTGTGCAATTTTTAGGTTCATTTACACTGATATGATGTTCATAACAAATAATAGACATAATAAGATGTGAAAATATCCGGTTTTATTACTACAATTTACCAAACAATAGATAGGATATAGCAAATCCCTTAGATTTCGTATCCTATCATATCCTAACTAGAAATCCAGACGACCAAACGCAGCCAAAGAGAAAGCAGATGCCCCAGATAAGATTATGTAATGATCATTGATCACCCTTTTTCAAGTCTCAAGCCTTTCAGTTAACTGTATGAAGCAACGTGTCCTTCTATTCAACAAATCATTCGAAGCGATAAATACGAGAGAGAATTACCAATTTAGTCCTAAACCTTTCAATTGTGCCAATTTAGTTATAAACTTTTTCACGTTTACCAATGTAGTCCATCTAGTCAATTTTGGCCGAAAAACATTGACGTGGATGTTAGCCATCCTACATGTGACATAAACAAAATTTTTTAATATTTTAATATTTTTTGAATTTTTATATGTTATTTTTTTTTATCTCTTTTCGTTTCCTCCACCATTTGCTAGGCCTCAAGAATGGCCGACAAGGGTTGTATTCACTGGGATTTGGCGAGAGGGGACCTCACCGATAGTTGCCTTTGGTTGGTCACTGGCAATCGTCGAGGTCTAGCCACCGGCAGAAGAAGAAGAAAAAAAACAAAAAGAAGGAAAATAAAATAAAAATTACTAAAATTTTCAAAAATATTAATAAATTTTGTTCATGTCGTGTCAACTGTGCCACATAAAACTGTTGGTATCCACGTCAATGATTTCCCGCCAAAATTGGGCAGATAGATTAAATTAGCAAAACATGAAAATGTTTATGACTTAATTGACACAATTAAAATCTTAAGACTAAATTGACAGAAGTGCAATAGGTATATGACTTTTTTGGTAATTTTCCCTTAATACGAGTTACTTTTATCGAAAAAAAGATTGGGGAGAGTTCATTAGCGCAATTATCCCTCTCACCCTCCTGTAACTACTCAGTCCATCTATAGATATATAAGATGATCACATTAGCCCAACCATTGTGCTAATAGTGAAGGAATCTCTCTACAAATGTAGAAAATTGCTCAAGTCACAAATTGACCAAAGGTTTTGTCACGTCCCAAAGTCCTACATCGAACAGGAGAAATCTTGTGGAATGATTCATAAGTAAAACATCTACTCCCAAATGATCACCTCCTTATATGGTTATTCAGAGTACTCCTTTTGCAGGCTTGGCTTGGTGGCCATGGCGCTGAGAGAGAGAGAAAGGGGGGCATCTAAGATATATCAACAAACTCAAATTTTACTGATTTAGAAGTGCTAATACAATTGGAGAGAATCCAAGATTTTTATAGGATGGCCAAACTTGATGACCAAGTAAATTTTTAAAGGGAAACTAGGAATTATGCTACCACTAAACATATTTGTATTTTATATTATGGGTAACAATTTCTAAATAAAGATAACAATCCTAACCATATCTGATATAGAAAAATAGCAGTCCTAATCAAATCTCCTATAAGAATAAAATAAGATCATAGTTAAATCTTCTTCTTCTTCTTCTTCTTGGCAAGATCAATATCCCGTCCTACAGCAGTCTTCTCTACTAGAGAAAAAACTCGACCCCGAGTTAATATATGGTAATCTCGAAGGAATGTCTTGTCGTCTGGCATCATCTCTCACCATAAGAAACTCGACTCTGATAAACTTTGCATAGTATACCATCCTTGCTTCTGAAATGACACACCCTCGAATTTCATTGGTCGTCTCGGCTCGTACAATATGATATCGATGCCAACAACCAGGGACTAGTTGCCAAAGTTTGATTAGTGCATTTTGCTGCAGATGTCAGGTTAGACAGAGGAGGTTTCTTTCTGGGCAGTGCTGGACTTGGGCAGTTCAGATGTATCAATAATACATTTGTTTTAGGAATCCTTACCAAATCGTGTTGTCTCATCCGGACCAAGTCCATTTCTTTTCTTAACGAGAGCACCACATGTTGTGTTCACTCTCAACTGCAGGTGATGACTCCTGAAGTATATTAGGCACTTTCAATGCCAGTTACAATCATCAGTTGCATAGCAATCAAGTGTTAGGACTGATTAAGGAATGAATTAATGGTTATAACTGGTCTGAGAGTATCTGCAATAGTCACTCCACAGGATGGAGAACCTAAAAGTAGTTCAGGGCTGATCAGGTTCGTTCTCCTACAGCTTTCTCGCCTCCAATGAGTATGCAAATCGCAGTCCGTGATTCTCAGAAAACAAAAGGAAAATAAGAACACTGAAAGGATTTGGAAGAACATCTGAAGACGTGAGATTACTCATAACCTGACCAGAACCTTACATTACACGAAAATTATTACCTCAGCATGACATGGGCTTGTCCGCGTTATTCTACGGCGACATGGTCGCCTAGTAGTACAAGATGAAGAGAAGGCACAACGAAGTGTCCGCTGAGACTAACATTACTTTAAGAAAACAAAGCCCCTTACGAGTACAACAGGATCACTTACGAAGATAGCAAATTCCAACAGCCACACACGGGGAAGAAAACAGGGTCCAGCAAAAGCAGGAGCTTAGTCCTTCACTCTATGCCCATTGCTTTCTTGCGCTCCAAGGCGAAGCCATACACCCTTTGAGGGTCAGGGAGAGATTTGGACACGCTCTCCTTCTCCATGCACCTCTTGGCCCATGCGACGAGCTTGGGACACTCCGCTTCGATGCTGAAGTTCCCACATGTCTCGTAGGAGTAGAACCAGCTGTAGTAGCCGATGATTGATATGTCCAAGAACCCGAACTTCTTGCCCCCAAAGAAAGGCTCGTCTCCGAGCTCACTTTCTACCAGTTTCAGGCTTTCAATGAATTCCTTCTTCCCTGCCTCCTGTTCTTCCCCCTTCGTCATCCACACCTTCCTCCCAAGATTATAGAACTGCAAAATTTGTTGATCAGTATGATTTATTTCTTCATGGTATCAGATCAGGAAGAATCAATAGAAACATGCAAGCTGACTATTAGCATTAGCACTTCTTGCTTCAACACAACTTATGCGACATCATCAACTTCCAACATGTGTCAGATTTATTACAGGAGTTCGGCTGTCCAACCGTTTCTAGTCCATGTAGAGACTGACATTTTGCTTACAGTTCGTATTTGTTAATTTCAGTACATGTTAAATGAAAAGCCATACAAAGATTATATGATGCTGAATTGATGATGACGATTTAAGCACCGAGCCATATGCGAGATCAGATGATCTTTTTTCGCATTCAGCATGAGATCTATATAACTAAAAATGGTTGCTCCATAAAAAATGCACGTACATGTAGATCGAGTAATCATTAATGAATCTACACAGTAAAAACAGGAACCGATACCTTCTTGTCGACGAAATCAGCCCAGAATCTCGCTCGGGCTCGCTTGTAAGGATCAGACGGCAAGAGAGGGGCCTTGTGGTGCCAAGTCTCATCGATGTACTCCACAATGATGAGGGACTCGCACACGGGCTTGCTGTTGTGGATGAGGACAGGGATTTTCTTGTGGACCGGGTTCATCCGAAGGAGGAGGTCGCTCTTGTTCCACAGGTCCTCGTCCTTGTACTCGTACTCGACGCCTTTCTCGGCCAGCGCTATTTGGCACCTCATTCCGAACATGCTGGGCCAGAAGTCCAGCAGGGTCACTTGATCGGCCATTGCCTTCAAAGTCGCGTGTGTGTGACCTTTGAGAATATGGAAGCGTTAAGGAATGAATAGTAGCGGCTGTTGAGCAAGCACTCCACACAGGAGCTCTTGAGTACTATTTGTAAACAAAACAAAAGAGTTGCGTCAAAACTCGAAAGGTATTGGTGCGCTGTTTTGCTGACTTTCTCGCGGTCACAGAAGGCGTTTACGACACGTCGTTTCTCAGCATACTTCCACAAGACTTCATTCATTATCTTATTGAAACTATAGGAAGTATTCAGTGCGAATAATAACTGGTCTCTGAATTGTTTGGGTGAATGGTTTCATGGAGCAACCCACGACAATCCCTTTGAATGATCGATTCTATCTTCTTAGGACTTCACCATCGCCATGTTAATTACCATTTTACAATCATAAGAACTCGGTGCTGAGGTTGGGTTTAACTTTTAAATTTGCGAAAGATAGTAAGCGAGGTGTGGCTCGTCTAGGTGCTGCATCGTTGACTCCTAAAATTTTTTACCAAAGATCTTTGGTGAATTTCATCAAAATTGGGGATCGAATCTGCACGACAATGACCGAATTTGATCCCCAAACAAAAATATTGATATTGTATAAATCTTGTATTCCCATTCTTTACTGCATCCCTCAGCATTTAGAGATTATGGACTTTTTTTTTTTTTAGTGAAAGCGTGTCCGCATTGAATAAAGAAACATAGGCAAGCCTGTGAATTTCATTTAAACTGGCCCGATATGCGATCTGACCTTGAATTGAGGCTCTAAACTCATTTCAACTTTCAGTATTAAGCCCACGCGTGCCGGCCCCTCCAGCAATTCGGCCGTCCCCTCTCTTTCTCTTGCTTGGCTGAAATTCACAGGTGATAGACGTGTGCCATTCCAAAATAGGAAATAAAATTATTGAGGAAAACTCCTATTGATTTTGAAGTTGACAAAACCTTCCATGTTATTGTAAATCTGATACTTATTCTGAACTATTTTATTCCAGGTATGTATATATATTCTGGAAACTCAAAAGGAAGTTTTCAGACTTTACAAGCTGGCAAAATAAGAAGTTGAAGACCCACATAATCTTAGTTCTGAGATGAAGACATAGAAGTTATTCAGACACAGAATTTCTTCAGACGCAGAAGTTATTCAGACGCAGAATTTCTTCAGACTCAGAATTTCTTCAGACGTAGAACTCAGAACGAAACATAACAGCTAGTGATCTGGTATGGATTTCACAGAAGGAAAGTTTTGATTGTTTCAATCTAAGGCTATAATTGATTGACAATCAAATACTATGACAAGTGTGCATTACAACGGATAAAGCTCTACTTATGGAAACCAAGATTCTGATTGTATGGGCGACCAGAATCAGCGGGATTCAGAATCTGTCATCCAACGGCTACTCAATCCTTTCTATACAAATCTGTCCAAGGTGAAGATTGGAAGATGATCCTCTGAAAGCTGTCCAACGGCTAGTTTGGAAGTAGAGGAGTATTTAAGGAGATCAACGAGCAGCAGAAGAAAGTACAGAATCAAGAATCAACAAGTCCAAAAGCTGAGCATATTCCGATCATTTCTCTTGTCTTTCTGAGCCAAAAATTAAGATCTTGAGGGACTTTTTGTAAGAGTGATTGTGTGAGATAGAGAGTCCTATCATACACAAGAGTGCTGTCACTCAGAAGTTGTAATTCCTCTTAATTACATAGTGAAATCCAGCCAGTAGGCTGTCAGCGTGGGAGAGTGGACGTAGGCTTGCTATAAGCCGAACCACTTGTGTGCAGTTTTTCTATCCATTATCTCTTACTTTACACACTGCACATCAAGAGCACTGTCTATATAAAATGTTTTGAATCTGAATTTTATTCAGACTCAACTGTGATCTTTCATTTCCACGTAAATTGTTAAAAATTGTTTAAGATCACCTATTCACCCCCCTCTAGGTGATCCTTGCTAGCTACATCAAAAATAACACAAGATGAGGAAACAAACAAGGAAAAATTCGGATTGTACGTTACCACGCACGTGACATATTGTCGACGACTACATAGATTGATATTAGTTGATCGACATTGATACACATCGATAGCACATATACAGTTGTCAATGCACAACGATAGTCTTCTAACAAATATCAATATGGATACTGGCTATGGGTAAATTGCAAAAAGCCATCTTAGTTCTTCAAAAGCATGAGAAGCCCAAAAATATAGTTACCAATTAGAGATAAACTGGCAAATGTTCATGAAGGAGCATAGAAGCACGACTGCAAAGTTCAAAATCAGCAAAACAGTTGAGATCGAGGAGAAATTGGCGTACACTTTTTGAGGCAACAATTGCTACTCGGGAAGAAGATCGTGGGATAGTCATTACTTGAACCGCAGGCAACAACCGTCTAAAGTGAAGTCATGGAGTAGTGGATACACAGTCTAGTAAAAGCAATCCCTCGGGAGCAGAATCATAACATCATGAAAAGCATGGGCATGAAATTCTCGGAGATGGAGGAACGTGGAAGCATAGAAACTGCTCAGGTAAATGCAACTGTTGGGAACCGCCAGGAAGTAATTACCACTAGATCATTATATATTATCAGTCGTCTACTAGAAGGCCCACTGCGCATAAATCAAACAAATTTACTATCTTTTTAGTACGTTATGTTACTGCACTACACTTCATTTTCATAGCTGTAGTTTCCGATTCGCATCGTTCATTAAATTTCGGCGTGTAATCTCTATCCTAGGTGCTGTGTCATCAATTAAATTCCGACATAATATCTTTGGTGTTCTCAATCTGTGTCGTCGATTGAATTCCGGCATATTTTGTTTACATTTGATTACAAGCTTGAGTCTATAGATTCAGAATTGTGTCATCGATTGAATTCCGACACAATTTGCATACGTACAATCCCATTCTGTATAAAGTTGTCAATTCCCTCATTCGCTTGGAAATTTCATGTCCGAAGTCAGCGCATATATTAAAAGCTGAAAAACGACTTTCGGTAAAAGATATTTCGTTACGGGAGAAATTCCAATCAAACGGGTGGAAAAACAAATTAGGAAGAAGAAAGTGAAGATTCATGGTTGTACAGAGGCACTCGATCAGTTTGAAAAGCAAAGAGGGATCGAGCGCAAATGAGGCACAAACACAGTGAGAAGCCGAGAAGAAAATAGGGAATGGAGAGCCGAATGTGAAGGCGGATGTCGACCAAAAGACGGAGGAACATTTGGCTTCACAGGCTGAATTCTTGGCTGAACATCCCGCTTTCGCCGTTGTGCTGCTAGCCGGAGTTTGCCAATTGAATTTAAACTTTTGCTTCCAATCTTTTGAATAATTCAATTGCATGAGCCTACCAAGTATCTATCCCCGAAGTGCGCTTCCTACCCCGAACCGAGAACACGGCATGATTCGTCGTCGAGCGCAATGCCATCCGAGATAAAATCCTCATGTTTGAGTGCAATTCATCGTTCTGGTTAATGTGTTTGCATGAAGTTGATATGAACGCTTTTCTTGTCCATTAAGAATCCCCTAACACGTTATTTGTTTCGACGCGGATGCGATCAGTTTTAATCTGATTGAGTCTAATCCATTTGTTTGTATGCTTTGATTCATGTTGGCATACATATTCTTAGCGATTATGTCAATAATCGGTTTAGAGTGGTGGGTCATCGAGGTCCATTCCTGGCCGTTTTAAGCCTGCAAACGGGCTGGACGTCCTTGGTCTGAACAATGGCTATCCACCCTACTTTTTAACAGGAATTGTCGTAGAAATAAGGGAAAATGACACAAATAGTCCATGAACGTTGACCCAATGTGTAATTTGATCCCTGAACTTTTAATTTGTTCAATATAGTCCCTGAACTTTAACCTAATGTTCAATTTGGTCCATGAACTTTTGATTTGCTCAATGTGGTTCCTGAACTTTTAATATGTGTTCAATTTAGTCCTTGAACTATTTGAAAATGTTCAATATAGTCCTTCCATTAATTCAAGTGCAGGGACTATATTGAACATTTTCATATAGTTCAGGGACTAAATTGAACACATATTAAAAGTTCAGGAACCACATTGAATAAATTAAAAGTTCAGGGACCAAATTGAACATTATGTTAAAGTTCAGGGATTATATTGAATAAATTAAAAGTTCAGGGATCAAATTGTACATTAAGTCAAAGTTCATGGACTATTTGTGTCATTATCCCTAGAAATAACACAAACAAATAATCCACACATGCTTAAAAAACATAATAGAAAGAAAACACTAAAAAATTTATTATCGAAAACCACCCAAACTTAGGTCACATCTCCTCGCAAAGGCACCATAAGACTTCACTAGATTTTGAAGAAAATAGAAATATAATAATAATTTTCTCGAGAAATCAAGGCACAAAAAGATTTGAAAACACTCACGAAGAAAAATCACTTTTTCTTCCTTTTGGCCATCACATCCTTTCTTTTTCTTTTCTCTTTGTTTTCTTCTCAGCCATTCATAGCTACTACCCGAGTTGATATATAAAATGTAGCTTTTAACCTAAAAGCAAAAAAAAAAATTAAAAAAAAAAGCCCTAATAAACAATCTGGGCTTCACCCGCCAACAATCTCCTACTTAAAGACTAATACACCCGTGCATAAAACAACTTTGCATCCATGTGCTTCACAAGCTAGTAACCGAACTTGTGCTTGTGCGATACTCCTCATCAATTAACATAGAGTAATGCCAATGGTAGTAGTATAGAAATTATGCTTATCTCTATCTACTACTTGGGTAAACATGTCAATCGGATTCTTTGAGCCATCAATCTTCTGTAACTTTAACTAATTATCTTTCAATGCTGACTTGATAAAATGATATCGCATCTTGATATGTCTAGTCCTTAAGGGATAAGCTGCATTCTTTGCTAAGTTCAATGCACTTTAACTATCACTCCACAATGTGCTCACTAGCTGTTTTCGATATAACTCCTAATAATCTTGTAACCACATAATTTCCTTGGAGGTTTCTGTGATCGTCATGTACTCCACTTCTGTCGTCGATAAGGCAACTACTTTCTCTAATTGAGATACCCTTGCAACCATAAAGACATATCTAGTGGTTCTCTTACCACTATCTTAATCACCAAAGTGATCTACATCCACGTAACACTGCAACTCTAAAGATGTACCTTTATAACAAAGAGAGTAATTTGATATACTTACTAGATATTTCAATATCCGTTTTAGTGCATTCAAACGCTCTTTTTCTAGTTCTGCAAATATCAACTCACAACTCCCATTGCCTGTCCAATGGTGGGTCTCGTGCTCACCATGGCACGCATCAAACTTCACACTGCTAATGCATATGGGACTGTTGCCATCTCATCTTTCTAAGCCGGAGTACTTGGACATATATCCTTGGAAAGTTTGAAGTGATTTGCTAGATTAGTCCACGTTGAATCTCTTTAGCACATTGTTCACATAGTCTTCCTGCAACAACCATAATTTCTTATCTTTCATATCCCTGATGATTTTCATGCCTAAGATTTTCTTGGCCTCTCCCAAGTCTTTCATAGCAAACAAACGATACCAACATCTTCTTCACTTTTACGATTCTCTTCATATTGGAGCTAGCCAATAGCCATTAACATAACATCAACATATAGAGAGAGATGCACGATATCACCATCGCCACACTTGTAAAAATAAACACAATGATCAGCCTTACAGCAAGGAAATCCTTTTTCTTTCATGAAGATCGTCAAACTTTAAGTACCATTGCCGCTGAGCTTATTGATGTAGCTAGCAAGGATCACCTAGAGGGGGGTGAATAGGTGATCTAATAAATTCTTTACCAATTTAAAGCGGAAGTAAAAGATCAAGAACAAAGTCTGAACAACAAGCAGATTCTGATCAGACTTTGTGACAAATGTTCTTGTGAGCAGTATAAACAATATAATAAGAGATTAGAGATGGAGAAAAGTGCTCACAAACAATTATAGTGGTTCGGCTTAGATCAAGCCTACGTCCACTCTCCCACGCTGACAGCCTACTGGCTGGATTCCACTAATCAAATCAATGAGAAGTTACAGCAAGTTGTGCCGCTTAAACCCAAACACTTCTCCCCGAAGTTGGTGCTGCTTATACCAAGCCGATAGATCACACTATCTCACATCTAAGCACGCACTTATAACACTGTCTACACTTTTCAAATGATTACACGTTTGAGCTCACGAAAGACAAGAGATTGAATCGGAGTATGCTCAGACTTTGGACTTGTTGATTCTTGATTTCGTTCTCTACCTTCTGCTCCTCGTTGATCTCCTTTTATACTCCTCCACTTCCAAACTAGCCGTTGGACAGTCTTCAGAGGATTATCTTCCAATATTCACCTTTGGACAGATTTGTATAAAATGGATTGAGTAGCCGTTGATTGATAAAATCTGAATCCCGCTGATTCTGGTCGCCCATACAATCAGAATCTTGGTTTCCATAAATAGAGCTTTATCCGTTGTAATGCATACTTGTCATAGTATTTGATTGTCAATCAATTATAGCCTTAGATTGAAACAATCAAAACTTTCCTTCTGTGAAATCCATACCAGATCACTAGCTGTTATATTTCGTTCTGAATTCTACGTCTGAAGAAATTCTGCATCTGCGTTTGCGTCTGAATAACTTCTGCGTCTGCATCTCAGAACTTAGATTAGTGTGGGTCTTCGGTAAAGTCTGAACTTTCTCGTTCTGAGTCTGAACTTCTCTTTTGCTTGAAGTTCTTTCACAATCTGTGCACGAACTAGATCAAGATTGACATATGCTTTTCTTCCAAAAATAACTTCCTGAATCAAAATACTTCAAAGCATTTATCAGACTTACAAAACACTCATGGACAGTTTTGTCAACTTCAAAATCTATTGGAATTTTCCTTAACAATCTCCCCCTTTTTTATGGTGACAAAACTTCCATGTAGATATATAGATTTTGAGATAATTTTGAAAAATATGATCAAGCATATAATGTAGCAGATATTCAAGATATCATATATGATCAGAGTAATTTGATATGGGATTTTTTATACTCAGTTTTTGAATAAGACAAGGAGTATGACAAAATCTGAACTGTAAAAGAAATAAATCATAGTCTGTCTCCTTTTATTTGTATCCAATAATCTGCATATCAAACCAAATCATATCTGCGTATTTGAGCATATCAAAGCATATCATATCTGCATCAAAGCATATCATATCTGCATATTTCTCCCCCTTTTTGTCAGCATCACAAAAAGATATATGCATAAAATTCCTTAATGATCATGACAATATATGGAAGTATAATCAAAACTCAATATTATGCATCAATTAACCACTAAGTACATATGCATATTTACATTCTCTCCCCCTTTTTGTCATAATCAAAAAGCGATAATAATGAAAAGGGTATCACGTAGAGAATATAAACTGAACTCATCTTCACATGCTATCTTCAAAATATATTTGGCATGAAACATAATCTTCAAAAATATCATCTTTCGCGAACATAACATATATTCAATATAGCTCATGTTCTGAAGAATCAAATATCATATATATATCAACGAACACGTATGCACATAATAAATTTCACAATCTTTTTGTCATGAAAAAACGATAATATAAAGAAGAGATTCGTTAATGACAAAAAGTAAGAAATACTAACCCGGATTGTGTAGAACTTAGCAAGTTCTAACATACATTACCTTTTCTTTCATAGTAATCAAGAGTGGGCAGAAATTAAATTGACTTTCATACTTGATTTACGCCCCCCCTCAATTTGATACCATTTTGAGATGACTCTCCCCCTTTCTTTTGCATTTTTCACTTTTTGCTTTTCGCCTTTTTGTTTTTCTCCCCCTGTTATCAAGACAGCTTTTGCGAATAGCTTTCATTGCTGCTTGTGCACGTTGAACATATTGTTGTTCCTCTATTTTCTTTGTAACAGCAACATCCGCCACATTTGTTTGCATTTTGAAATTCGAGAAAGAAATTTGTTTTCTTCCATCAAGCTCGTCTCGGATTCAAACTGCATAAACTCAACAAACCTTTTGCACAAATTTGCGGTTGAAGATATAATATCTCACATAATATGTAATGCCTTTTCTTTAAAATAATATCAAATATTTAAACCTGAAGCAACTTATCCTTTTGTACGACGCATTAAGCTTTTGCTCATCGTGTTTTGATATGCCTCCAATAAGTTGTCAGAATATTGCATAAAGGAGAAATTTTCGATCCTTCGGAAATGTTGCAGAATCTCCCCGATTGTGGGATCAAGCTTTCCAAACTTCACAAGGAAAGATTCTTTTACATCCTGCAAATACTTGTAAGAGAGATAATAATCTTTGCAAAATATAGAGAATGTCACGTACATACCTTGCTCTGATTTGCTGATCAAACTTGCTAATTAAAAAAATCTTCTAAGAATATAGCAAGTGATTCAAGATTGTAGGAATTTTCCTTAAGCGTGAATCTCATAAGCATAAAGATTATATGACATTAACGAATTTCGCAAAAGAAATGTAGATATTTCAAGCATTAAATATATGCAATATCTTACACACATGGCAATAGAAATTACTAATTCATATCCCAATATGCATGTGCAGAATATACCTTTCCTTTTTAGAAAAGAATTCATCACTTGAGATCCTTCGTTGATTGCATCATGACTTGCGTAGGTTTGCATTCATGCTTCCTTTGTATAACTGTCTGCAATAAACTCATTTCCTTTATAGTATCCTTGTATTTGGATCCTTTCTTTTTGTTAGACGCAAAATAGGAAACTTTCATAGAAGCCCAAGGATACTTTCCCAACACATCTCAGTAGAGTATTTAAGGAAAATATGCATAATAAAACAATATCTCGCAAAAAGAAATTCTTTCTTTGTAAGGCATGACAATATCGGAGAACACATAATGAGTCCATAAAAAAAATTTCATTTCCAATAAGATATCAAACAATCTCTTTTATAAAATTTCATCTAAAAAATCCATCAAAATAAACTTGATTTTTATTACGACATTTCTAACACAACCAACGATGTAAAACATGCCATTTCAAGTCAAAATAAAGCAGAACATGGAGATAAAATGTTAAGTCCAAAGAGAATTCACAGATATTTAAAGTACGTATCCAAAACAAATTTAGAATTTGAAAAAAATACCTTTACTTACCAAATTCTCTTTTCCTTATTCCCTGCAAGAAAAGTAATCTCATTTTTTCTTTGGTACCCAAATCTGCTTGAGTCCTTTTTGGTTAGAAGAAGCATCAAATCTCCAATTGATTGTCTTGGATTTCTTCCAATCAGTTGGACATTGTTGCTTATAGTGATCACTTGAGTTCGAGCAATTATAATATTGAAATCCAATAGGCTTGACAAATTGCTTACCAAAATGATTTCTATAATACTGGATTGAAGGCTTGCGCTTTAGTCTCTCCTTGACCTTCGGAAAGTCATTCTTGATCTTACTTTCATTTTCGAAACCGAGGCCGGATTTGTTGTAATAGGGGACTTGAATGGATAGAACATGCTCTAATGTCTTTGAGCCAAGAGCAAATTTTTTGCAAATCTTCGGAATTTCTTCCTTATAGGAATCAACTTCTTTTTGCAAAATATCCTTTTCTTCCTTGACAGAGGAATTCTCCTTTTCAATCTCAATGATCCTTTTCTCATTCGTAATATTTTGTTGCTTCAATTTAGAGACTTCCTTTTTCAACTCGGAGATCTTCTTCAACGCATTCTCATGTTCCGTGCATAACTCTTCAAAAAGATCATCATCATCGAGAATAGGATCTGAACAAATCACCTCATCTTCTTCAGATTCAATGTCCGCCATTAAGCATAGATTTCTCTGCTCAAGGATTTCATCATCGCTGGATTCAGACTCTTCATTGTCGTCTCTGTTCTTAAAATATTTTCTTTCTCCGGATTTCTTTGTTGGCTTCTTCTCTTTGGGGTTTCTTCTCTTTCTCACAAGGTGTTGAAATCTTTTTATCAGCAACTTCATCTCCTCACCGTCGTCTTCTTCATCTCCTTCAAAATCTGTTTCATCATAATCAATGTTAGATTTTAAGGCAATTAACTTCTTACCTTCTGGATCTTCTTCATGTATACATTCTACTTCATATGACTGAAGAGTTCCAATCAGTTCATTCACTGATAGTGGCATGATCCTTTGAGTCTCTCAAAGTGAGGTTTTGATATTGTCCCACTACTTTGACAGTCCTCTTAAAAGTTTGTTGACTTTAATCGCATCTGAGACTGGTTGTCCTTGATATGGAAGACCGTTTATTATGTCAGCAAATCTGTCATACATATCAGCAACTGATTCTCCTGTCTTCATTCTGAAGGATTCATATTGTCCAAGCAACATATTGATCTGTGTTTCCTTCGCTCGATCTGTTCCTTCATATGTGGTGTAGAGGGTGTTCCAGATGTCCTTTGCTGATTCACAAGAAGCAATTTTCTTATACTCAACAGGTGATAAAGCACAATAAAATGAATAAATTGCTTTTGAATCCAAAGCTTCTCTTTTTGTTATCTCAGTTTGAGATAATGAAGGATCTGCTGATTTGCTTGCATCTGCCTTTTCTTTTGAATCAGAAGATTTTGGATTGACTCCTCTGATAATGACATCCCATTGCATGTGATCGATTGACTTTATGAATGCCTTCATCTTATTCTTCCAGACACTATATTCCTTGCCATCGAAATATGGTGGTCTGTTGTTGCTCTGTCCTTCAATGAGCCCTGGAGCACCATAGCTAGCCATGTAGATCGTTAGCTCAGAAGTAAGACACTTCAATAAATGAGCAACCTGCTCTGATACCAATTGATGTAGCTAGCAAGGATCACCTAGAGGGGGGTGAATAGGTGATCTAAATAAATTCATTACCAATTTAAAGCGGAAGTAAAAGATCAAGAACAAAGTCTGAACAACAAGCAGATTCTGATCAGACTTTGTGACAAATGTTCTTGTGAGCAGTATAAACAATATAATAAGAGATTAGAGATGGAGAAAACTGCACACAAACAATTATAGTGGTTCGGCTTAGATCAAGCCTACGTCCACTCTCCCACGCTGACAGCCTACTGGCTGGATTCCACTAATCAAATCAATGAAAAGTTACAGCAAGTTGTGCCGCTTAAACCCAAGCACTTCTCCCCGAAGTTGGTGCTGCTTATACCAAGCCGATAGATCACACTATCTCACACCTAAGCACACACTTATAACACTGTCTACACCTCTCAAATGATTACACGTTTAAGCTCACGAAAGACAAGAGATTGAATCGGAGTATGCTCAGACTTTGGACTTGTTGATTCTTGATTTCGTTCTCTACCTTCTGCTCCTCGTTGATCTCATTTTATACTCCTCCACTTCCAAACTAGCCGTTGGACAGTCTTCAGAGGATTATCTTTCAATATTCACCTTTGGACAGATTTGTATAAAATGGATTGAATAGCCGTTGGTTGATAAAATCTGAATCCCGCTGATTCTGGTCGCCCATACAATCAGAATCTTGGTTTCCATAAGTAGAGCTTTATCCGTTGTAATGCATACTTGTCATAGTATTTGATTGTCAATCAATTATAGCCTTAGATTGAAATAATCAAAACTTTCCTTCTGTGAAATCCATACCAGATCACTAGCTGTTATGTTTCGTTCTGAATTCTGCGTCTGAAGAAATTCTGCATCTGCGTTTGCGTCTGAATAACTTCTGCGTCTGCATCTCAGAACTTAGATTAGTGTGGGTCTTCGGTAAAGTCTGAACTTCTCATTCTGAGTTTGAACTTTCTCGTTCTGAGTCTGAACTTCTCTTTTGCTTGAAGTTCTTTCACAATCTGAACACGAACTAGATCAAGATTGACATATGCTTTTCTTCCAAAAATAACTTCCTGAATCAAAATACTTCAAAGCATTTATCAGACTTACAAAACACTCATGGACAGTTTTGTCAACTTCAAAATCTATTGGGAATTTTCCTTAACACTTACTTCAAGCCATACAAGCTTTTTTTCAAGCGACATACCATGTGCTCCTTACCTTTGACCTCAAAACCTTTAGGTTGTGCCATATATAATTCTTCATCTAAGTTATCATGCAAAAAGGCCGTTTTCACATCCAATCGTTATCATTCACCTTTGCGAATTTGAAAAGTATATTGCTTCGACTCTTTCGCCACTTTTGTGAAGCTTCAACGAGATAAATGAGAAGGAGCTCTTGCTGCTTTTGTGGACCTTTGACGTGAACTAGAGAGCTATGAAGGAGAAGGAGTTTTGACTCTTTCGTTATTTTCGTGGAACTTTCACATGAGCCAGAGAATTTTGGAGGATTCGCAAAACTTCAACATTGAAGCAGAGATGCGGAAGAGAAGGAGACGGAGAGGGCATGGTTTTTTCGAAATCTCATTGCCTCTCATTCTTAGAGAATTAGAAAGATCCTTTTTTAGTTTGAATCAATCATTTAAAATCTAGATTCTTCTACATCATTTTTTATTTACTTTGTTTTATTATTTTTCCCTCTCTTTATATATTTATTTTCTTTTTTATTCCCTTACATTGTTCCTTAATAAAAATTTTATTATATAATAAACTATACGAATATACCTAAGATATGCAATATAAATACTAAATATATACAATATATATTACATAATAGAAAGAAATCAAATAAATTAATAATAATAGGAATTAATAAAAAGAAAATTGTTTTTCTTTGTTATATTGAATTTTCTGTTTTATATTGCAATTCAAATATTAATTATATTTAACTATTACTTTAATTAATTAATTTAGGAAGTTTGTTATTCGAGTAAAATAAATTGTATATCTTGAATTAAAGAAATCCTATCCACCTTTAGCCCACTTTCTTTAAGAGATATTTTTTTTATTCAGGTTATATTACGGTTAAATATAATCTTATCCTATCTTGGGCGGAAACTAAGCACAGGATATCCTGACTTTTATCCTAGCTACCACCAACCGTAACCTAAAGACATTGCCTCTCATTATATCGTGGGTCAATATTCTATTACGTGTTGTTAAGAATACGAATTTTATTATTTTCTTTAGATGTGATTGATATCATTCATATGCTTAGATCAACAACGACATCAGGTGGTATTTACTGCCTACTGCACAACAAAGGTACAAATACCATAAAGCCACATAGAAAGCAGTACGGCATGACCCTAGTTAAGAAAACCAAACTAAAGATTAGGTTGCTTGACATCAAATATATATGCCAAGCTTTTTGCTGTTGATTTTTGCTTTCACTTGTCCCCCCAAAGTAAAAGAGAAAGCAAATGCCCAAGATACGATTACGTAATGATCGCCCTTTCTTAAGTCTCAAGTTGAAAGATTAACCAAATGAAGAATTGTCTCCTCCTATTTAAAAATCAATCGAAGCGATAAATATGAGGTTACTTTAATTGGTAAAAGTACGAGAAGAGGTGATTAGCGCAATTACCCCTCTTTGCATTATCATAAGGATCCTAAGCCAGTTATGCAATTTTCAATTTAAACTATAACTACTCAGTTCACCTATAGATACACAAGCTTGTCGCAGTAGCCCCACTTTTGTGCTAGGTGTCGGGGAATCTCTTCACAGAGGTAGCAAATTGCCTAAGTCACAAGATAGCCAAGGGTTTTGTGACATCCCAAAATCCTATATTGGACGGGAGAAACCCTACGGAGTGATTTGTTAGAAAATATACATCCCCAAGTGGGTACCACCTTACGTAGTTACTCAAAGTACTCCTTTTGCGGGCTTGACCTATTTGGAATGAGTTGGGTGGTCAGATGGTATGAGAGCATGACACCATCCAATCGGTGTATGACTCGTAAGTGGACTAAGCCCATATCCGACTCGACAAGGACGAGAAATGATCATCAGTGTGAGGGCTTGGACAATGTGAAAGAAGGGGCAGATTTGGATTGAACCACTCATCAAATAAGGGGGAGTAACTCTAAACAAACAGATTAGACCGCTAATCCAATACTTAAGAAAATCACGTATAACATAAGAATGAAATAAGATCACGGTTAAATCTTCCTTATCGATTTAGCAAGATCAAAAAAAATTCATGAAATCTACAGTTTCCCGTCATCCATCGTTTAGTCTTTCTGATTAGGGGTCTGATGCAAATTGCACATTTTACAAAGTGAAGATGACTAGTGACATGAGTATCAATGAGTATCAATGTTAGGGGACATTTTCTGAAATCTTCTACATTTTCTATGTCATGGATGTCATCTTTAACCTCTCTCTACTTTTTCTTGCCGAAGAAGTTTGTTATTTTGAATTTGTTAGTCGAAGTATGTTAAAGATAGAATAAGAAAAGAAAGCCCAAATTCCAAGCAAAGGATATGTGCCCTTTCTCCCCAAAAGGATGATTGAGTGGATAGAGAAGGCAAGTAATTTGAGTGATGATTAGCTCCTCTCATTCCTTAATGGATAGCGATTATTAGGTAAATTACAGTTTTGATCAGTGCTTTTCGTTTGGTTCCAATTTTGCTTGTATCTTACGATTGTGATATCAAAGTAAACTTAATTTGAAATCAAAGCAATTTTAAGAGCATATAACCATTTTTTATGAAGCGACCATGTAAATTCGACAGTTTGTCACTAATTTTCTTACGATATTAACCTAACAGACACGTAGTTACACAATAGGGGGGACAAGTGGTCGGTCAATGGAAAACATAAGACTTTTATTTTGGTCAATTGAGGACTATAAAGTTTTAAAAAATCCTTAATCAGGCCTCGACCTCACTGTCGATGCAATTCAGGTGTCGAAAATCCATCGTGGCTCAAACGAGGAACATCTAGTCACGTACCACGTGTCATTTGGGACGCGCAAATTCCATCGATGGCAAACTCAAGATCCGAACGGGGCTTTTTAAGAAAACCGCAAGTTCTCAATTGACTAAGGCCCCGTTTGGTTCAACATTTCCAATGTTCATTTGGGCTCTAAAGGCCCTTGACCAAATGCAAATGGTGTTTGGCAAATTTTTTTACTCACTTTGGGGAGATGCAATTACATTTCCAATGCTCATTTGGCCAAAGCACCTTGAAAGGTCCATTGGGAATGCTCATTTTCGAAATGCAACTGGTACTGTTCACTGGAACTGTTCATCTTCTCCCTGCAGCAGCTCCGGCGGCCGGCGACGGCCGCCTGAGGGCTAGCCCGACCCCGGCGACCACCGCCTAGGGGTCGCGCGACACCGGCGACTGCCACCTGGGGTCGCTGGACCTCGGGAGTCGCCTGGGTCGCTCGACCTCAGGCGACGCCTGAGGTCGCGCGACCCCAGCGACGGCCACTGGGGTCGTGCGACCTCGAGTGTCGCCCGAAGTCGAGCGACCCAGCGGCGGTCGCCGGGTCGCGCGACCCGTGCGACGGCCGCCCGGGTCGCGCTACCTCGGCGGCGTCGCTGGGTCGCTCGACCTTAGGCGACGGCCGCCGAGGTCGCACGACCCAGGCGGCCGTCGCCCGGGTCGAGCGACCCAGCGGCCGTCGCCTGGGTCGAGCGACCCGGCGGCCGCCCCTGGGGTCGCGCGACCTCAGGCGACAATCGCCTGAGGTCGGGCGACGCCAGATCTGGCTCGCCGGCGGCTGTAGCCCTTCGCCGGAACTGTTCATCCAAAGAGTATCTTTTTTAAAAAAAAAAAAAAAAAAAAAACCTCTCAAAGCTCATTTGTAAAAAAATAACCAAACACAATTGCATTTTTTCAAATGGCTTTCAAATGATTTTTTACCAAACGCCATTTGTATTTCCCCAAAGTGACTTTTACCTAAAGGTATTTGCATTCTCCAAATGAGCATTGGAAATGCTGAACCAAACGGGCCCTAACTATCAAAATCTTAAATCATGTTTATGCACTTATCCCACGGTCATCCCATCATACAACTCCCAGAAGGGTCATCTTTAGGTTTTTTGTAAGACAAGCATCGATACAATCACCGCATCATTGGCGGGAAATACTGCCTATGGCGTCGTTCAGATTCGTGGAAACTGATCGAATGTACTCGAATGGTGAAGATGTTGAAGCACACGGCAGGACTTCAGCTTGCCACAGAAGAATTAGAGGGACTGAATTGGATCCCGACGGCGAAAATACAGGGACCGAAAGCGCAATTTACCCATAATTTGGTCCTTCACCACAAAATCCTTTTCAGACACAAAAGTTTGCAGCCACCCCAGCCCTCACAGGCATATATATACTTGACACTTCTCGCTCTCACTCTCACTCTCACTCTTCCTCTATAGCTCTCTTCGTCTGCCTTTCTTACTGGCAAACATGCCGAGTTCATTTTGTTTCGCTCTTCTTCTCCTCTCTTGGCTGACTCTCTCCTGCATTATTACAGGTAAAAGTTCTTGTTTAATCGAATCAGTTGATCATTGGCAGTAGTAGCTTTGATATAGTGTTCATCATTTTTGTTAGCTCCACGATTAATCCAATTTCTGTCGTTCAATAACGCTCTCAGACGCCGCGCAACAACTCATACTGGTAAACAACTGCAACCACACCGTCTGGCCGGCGACTCTTGGCAACACCGGCCACGTGACCCCGCGCGATGGCGGCTTCCGCCTCGACACCGGTGAAGAATCAATCGTGGACATCCCCGAGCTGTGGTCCGGCAGAATCTGGGCGCGGCAGGGCTGCGCCTTCGACGAGCATGGCAAGGGTGCCTGCAGCACGGGCAGCTGCGGCGGAGTCCTCCGCTGCCGTGGCTCAAGCGGCGAGCCACCTGCGACGGTGGTGGAGATGACGCTGGGCACGAGGTTGTCGCCGCTCCACTTCTATGACGTGAGCCTGGTGGACGGGTTCAACCTGCCGGTGTCATTGAGGCCGTTGGGCGGCAGCGGAGGGTGCGGGGTGGCGGCGTGCGATGCGGACCTGAACGGGATGTGCCCGGCAGCGCTGGAGGTGAGGAGGGAGGGGAGGGTGGTGGGGTGCAAGAGCGCGTGCCTGGCAATGGGATCGGCCAAGTATTGCTGCACAGGCAAGTTCGGGAATCCGAGGAGCTGCAAACCGACATTGTTCGCGAATCTGTTCAAGGCGATGTGCCCCAAGGCATATAGTTATGCATTCGACGATGCTAAGAGCTTGAACAGGTGTAGGGCGTCGAGGTACGTCGTCACTTTTTGTCCTCCTCAGTGAAGTGAAGAAGATGAAGATGAAGATGGAGATGGAGATGGAGAAAGAAGAAAGAACCATATGACCGTTTTTCTTCAGGCTTTTTCTTTCTCTCGTCTGTTTGAGTGATCTTTACGCCTTTTTTTTTTTCAAATTTTATGATTTTCGTACTTTCATTTTGTAAAGATAAGCGATGGTCGCGTAGCAATACAGAGTTGGGAGAATGCTTATTGATCTGAGTGGTTTGTTTCGAGCCTAATTCTTATAATTTGATTGTTGTACTGTTCTTTTTTTCATAATTGTGAGGACAAGGAGAATCTAAACATAGACACCGTTGGGTTGCTTTCAATAACATATTCTGTCTCATGGGTCCATGTCACTTCCGGCCACCATGTGCCGCCAGGCGCCACCCACCAGACTTGGCCATTGCCACCGTCGGAGACACCACCATGACTACCTTGACTTGAGGACCACCACTGCAACTTCACCGCCGTGTATCGGCACGCCTGTCTCTGGTTAAAGTAGATCTCATATCCAAGATCATGCATGTGACCTTAAATCCAAGGTGGCACCGTAGGTCTGAGATCTTGTGACCTTAGGTTCGAGGTGGCCCGACCTTCCATCGAAGGTCCGACCATATATCTTGAGGTAGGAAGACTTCGAAATGTACGCGGTGATCTTCATCAATGGTTGAGGAAAGAGGGGTGGAGCGAGATGATTGTTTCCAGCGCGGCGAGGCCAACGATGCTGTGGCCAATGGCAGCGACTGCAACAAGCGTGGCAAGCGATGGCACCAGGAAGTTCATGTCCCCATAAGCTCAATATTAATTAGTTGATTGATTCCATCATTAAGGATAACGAATTCAGGTTCTACTGATCGTCGTGAACTGCACTTATCACAGTGGTTAGGTCATGCCATGTTGAGCATTCAGAATGCATGAAATCTGTAATGTAGAGAAAGATCCAATCCGCTAAACCACAAAAAGAAGCGACAGAGCAAGGTCCAATTCCGTACGCAATTAGCTAAGTCAACTAATTCAGAAACAAATCAAGAGGAGAGTATAAAAAGCAAGTCCGACAGCTTCAGGGAACGAAACATGGGCTCGAGTGCTAATGAAAACCTTAGAAGAGAAGATCATGGACCTGAAGAAGCACGACAGGCCCCTGTATATGGGGCCAACAATGCCAGTGCCCAATGTGCTGGAGATGGTCAGGAAAGACCCTCTTCACGTCCCTCGGAGGTACATCAGCACAGAACAAGACATGGCCTTGGACAAAGCCGACAAAGCTGTGAACCGTTTCTCGTCCGATATCCCAGTGATCGACTTGTCATCGCGCTTGTGCAGGGATGAGCAGGTGCTCAAGGAATTTGATCTTGCTTGCGAGTACTGGGGAATTTTCCAGGTCTTTCTCAGAGAAACTTAGAAAATTTCAGATTCATTCTTTTTCTCTCTATGTTACAAAAGAAAAGTTATATTCTACACGCTATATTAGTGAAGAAATAGGGCAATAGAGAAAAAATACATAAGAATCTACTTACTATTGTATTAATGAACTAAAATGGAATCATCTTGGCTTTGACAATGTCTGTAATAGATGATTTACCCACTATAGATTACAAGCAATTCCTAAATTCTCCTTATATATAATATGTTATGCTGAATGAAGGTAGTGAATCATGGAGTTGCGAAAGAGGTGATGCGGGCGATGAGGGATTGCGCGGCTGAATTATCTGCCGTTAGAAGAGAAGAACCGGTCTGCGATGACTTCGAATGACATACAGGGTTATGCGGCACGCATGCGGTTTCCTAGAAGCAGAAGCTGGACTGGTCAGATATTCTGATCTTCTGCATCTGCCCAAACCAGATTCGGAGGCTCGATTGTTGACCGGCCATGCCCGAAAACTTAAAACACGTACACAATGATATCTACTCGACAAGAAATTGTAGCCGAGACTGATGCAAGACTTTTGTTTCAGAGAAGTAATCGAGGCCTATCCAGCCAGAATTAGAGCAGTCGCGGAGGATCTCCGAGGGTGGCTCTCTCTGATCATGGGAATCGACGGGGACAAGCTCTCCAAACTGCACGGAGAATCAGCACAAGGTCTGCAGATGAATTACTGTCCTTGCAGCGAGCCGCGTAAAGTGCTTGGAGTGAGTCCGCATTCAGACACAGACCACACTCACCATACTAATGCAGGACGATGATATAGAAACCCTCCAGATTTGACATGAGGATCAAGGGGTCACCTTTAAACGAATCCCCTACGCACTTGTCGTGAACGTAGAGGATGTCACCAAGGTATTTATAGAATTCGGACTAAAAGTATCAATTCCATGGCATTTGCTACCGGGTCTTTCCCATTGTTTACTTTAATTTTATGTAAATAAGCTTTGGAATTAGATCATGAGACAGAGTATGCTTTTGTGACCATGGCATGAAAATTTGGGAGAGATGCTGCAGAATTTATCAGCCAATACCACTCAAGAAAGTGTAACCGATGAAGAAGCGCCTGATGTTTTTCCTCATGCTTCAGATTTAAAAGATTGGGAAGTACAAGAGCGTCGAGCATAGAGCCATGACAAATGAGCTCAAACCTAGATTGTCGTTTGCATCTTTCATCCTCTTGCCAGACAACGACATGGAGATCAAACTGCTGGACCATATGGTTGATGCAGAGCGGCCGATTAAGATGTATAAGAAAGGGAAGTATGGAGAGTATCTGCAGCATTCATTGAAGATGAAGCTGGAGGGGAAGGCATACATTGAAAAGGCAAACTTGATAATTGAATGGACACTGTTTTTCCTGATTCCTAAATGTTTGTGTCAATGTGAGTAAGAAAAGAAAACTCTACAGTGTTCAAACTCAACGAGCTACTCATAAAATCAATCTAACTTCCGAAGTTTCGATGCTCGCAGCTTTTATCTTTCAATTACCATGTAATGCAGGATTCTGGGACTAAGCTAAAGAATAGATTAAAGCTGGCGATTTTCTTAACAAAGGCGTAACAGAAACAGCAAGTACAGTGAATCAAGTACTGCAGGGCATTCGGATCCACTTATCTCTTAGTAATGCACAAATGAAGCAATGCACAAACTTAATAACTAGACATGCACGACAGAGCGAGTCTCATATGGCTTAGTGTGCAACCGAAGAAATCATCGAGTCTTATTCAACCGAAACTAAATCATCGAGTCTTATTCAGCCGAAACTAAACGAGTGGCCGATGAGCGAGTCTCATCAGAGTCAGGTCATCATGTCTATACTCAAGAAATGCGACAATGTCGATGACCTCCAGATTCAGCACAACAACAGAATGGGTGCCCGTGAAACTGATATGTTCTCGAGGTACATATGCAGAAAACCCAGAATTCCGTAATGATGGTTGGGTCTCTGGGACAGTGAATAAATGTGAGCAAATGCCTCGTGTGTTCGACAAGTTTGGACAAATGGGAAGCCAGGAACGTGGAGCAGCAAGTAACCGCGACCCGAAATAAGACAGATCACGTCTTTTGCTTCTTTCATCTTCCAACTGGTTAATGCGGAGATCGAGCCACTCCACCATATGGTCGCTGTTAAGGGGCCGATTAAGATGTATAAGGGAGTGAGGTACGGAGAACATTCAGTGCATTCCTTCAATAGGAAGCAGGAGTGAAAGGCACACATTAAGATGGCAACAATTGGTAATGGACCTAGAAACCAATAACGTCTTCTATTCAGGCTAAACAAATGCATCAAGATTGCTGATCCTCAACCATCTTAGTCCTGTTATGTTGTTTGCAACAAGTTGAATCTTGTACCAAAACCTTGACGCAATGCTCAAATAATTCATGTCACTCAGGTAAATCCTTCCACGTGGTAATTTTTTGAGATTCGTGGCAAGGACTCCAAACCCCTGCACTAGATGAAGGGTTCGATGCAAATCTCCATCGAAACAAGAATGCATTTCATCAATCGCAACAAGTCATGAGTGCCACGAGAACAACAGAGGGCACTTCGGGCGATAAGCTAAATGCTTAAAAATTGGCAATTGGACATTCTCAAAAACAGTGGAACCGAAAGGTATGCCAGCCCACCCCCCCCCCCCCCCCCCCCCTTGGCAGATGGGATAAAAACAAGGCCATATGACTCTAGACTGGAGAAAACAAGACCATGATACTGAAACATAATTTGATGCGTGCTCTGCTGCGTATGAACACAATGGGGATTATTGAGGAAGAAGAAACCACAAAAAAGACAGCCCTATATGTTATAATGTGGAGGGGAACATCATTGAGGAGGACCCATATGAACAAGTTTCTACATCTACAAAGGTACAAAATATATTCTATCTTTCTATTCCGAACAGATTTAAAAGCACGTCCATGAGAAGCCAGAGAATAACTTAGCTGACTCCTACGGATTCCTTTGCGCATCAGCATTTTCTTCTCTCGGAGCTGCATCGGGAGTAGGGCCAGGTCCTAATAGCAGTGGCGGTTTACTCTCCTGAGCATCAGACCCCTTATTAGCATCAGCTGCAGCCCATGCTCGCAGAGGTGGTTCAAAGTGGCGACTGGCAACATCAGGCGGAGGCGGCGGCGCATCCTCTCCAGGGAGAACAAGGAGCCCCTTTTTGCGTAGAGATGAAGGTTCATTGTAGCAGGCATTCCAGATAGAGTCCACCAGTTGCCTCTCCTCTCTAGCAGCTCCTAGATCATCGGGTGACATCAGGCTCATGCCATTGATACGTTCTTGGAGCAACTGCTTTAGCTTCTCATCGTCCTCAGCTAGTCTGCTGCCAGTCCCGTCCTCCTTGTCTTGCACAAGCTCGAGCAGGCCCCGAAGAGCAGCTTCTCGAACATCTGAGTCATCACTGGCTACAAGATGCATCATGATGCGCGGGAATCCTAGCTCATTCACAACTTTGCAATCAGAGCCATTCTCATGCAGAAGGTAATGGATCAGGTTCAGTGCTTTCCTGAAGGACAATAAGCAAGGTTTTATCAGAGTCTTGAGAGTCTTCAGCTAATTTAAAGCAGAGACCCACCATTCCCCATTTTTTATCACTATAATGAACCAAACTATATAATGCGCTACCACTGGACTCATAAGAGAGCACTTACTTGCAGGATGAGAAAGTGGTAATAATACACACGTGGTAATATCACTTACTTTCTCATCCTCCAAGTAAGTGGTAAATGGTCTTACCTTTGAAATCTCACATTGTCTGAACTCAAAGCATCTTTCAATGCCACGTAACCATTTGCTAGACGAAAAGCAGTGATTCCAGGCTTATTGTGACGAATCAGAGCTGCATCAAGAAGCAAATTAACAAGATAACTAAGATTCTTGCACTGCAAAAACCACTTGTGATATATCTGCAATAAAATATATATTTATATATTTATTTGGCTATAAGAATCGCTCACAGGATATAGCACCAAGTGCTTTTGTACGGACTGTCACATCAGGATCTGACGTAAAATTAGAAAGCAGATATTCTAAGCCATTTGCTTCCATGACTAGTTGTTGACTCCTAGGATTGTTCTGAACTATGGTTGTGACAACGTCTGCAGCCTTTGCTCGAATATTCGCGTGTGAATTCTTCAAGTAATTGAGAAGAGGAAGTAAACCGCCAATTGAGTGGAGATCTGTCGCATATACAAAGAAAAGCACATGACAATGCAAAGAAAATTCAGAATGCCACCTTCACAATCTCTTGCAAGAAAAACAACAAGTAATTACCAAACAAGGGACACATAAAAGCAGATGGAGCACGAAGACCGACAGAATAGAACATAAAGCCACAAAGCAGAGACATCACCAGATGAATAGCTTAATAAAGTAATAAAGTGGTACTGAAGAAGAAAGCTAAGTGCAAGAGGAGAAAAGATGGGCAAAACATGAAAAAGGAAACCAAAACTACATAAAAAGGTGAGTGCAAATGTCCATGTACATGTGTACTATCACCACTCTCCACCAGTCAAATAGGATATTCATTGTAAATTATCTACAGGACCTTATGAACAAGAGAAGCCATCCCCCAAGGACATTTCAATCTAAACACGGTTAAGTAAGTGGAGGAGGTTCATTTGACTCAAAATTCTAAGAAGTGAGGCAACGAGCTTAACATATAACACTCCAAGAACACTGGAAGGGTGATGAGTTTAACAGATAACACTCCAAGAATACTGAAGGGTGGATAGCTGTGGTTCTTGAAACAAAAGCATGTATACATGAAGTACTTTAATAGCTGGTACAGTAAAGACTTTTACGAACAGTGTGGATAAAATAAGACGCAGCTGTGTTCAAACCAGTGACTGGAAATATAACTAAAAGACCAAATTACACACTGTGACTGGAAATTTTTCTCTTAAAATTCATATGTCTAGAAATAGGATCATAGTCTAAATAATATGTCATGCTGTATAACATTTTTATCTATACGACTTCATTGTAAGCCGTGACTTAGGCGTATTCTGGAATCTTCAGAGTACACCATAAAAACTATACTTTTTATCTTTTGATGCACGATGCCTCAACCTGCTTGGCTGAATTTACAGCTAAGATAATGCTGCTTCAAAGTGCATCATACGACTAATAAAAAAGTTAAGCTACTACTCTGGTGATTGCAACATCTTTGACACAACATCCATTCTATTCAAACTTCAACCTACACAACTTAATCTTGCCAACTCACATATATCTTTATTGGCAAATCATCTCACCTATTTAACCTAATCAGGGTCAGGAACTATATCTTTAGTCATACCAAATACCCCAATACGCACCCACTATCTTTGAAAAACTTGAAAGAGAATCCTACCAATATATAACACTAACGAAAAAATCATCCTTTAAAACAAACAACAGATTTCAGATAATTCCCATCTGTTTTAACCACTTGGGATCTATAATTTGAATGAAAACAAGGAACCAGGGAAGTAAAAATCGTGTAACAAGCAAAGGCCCTTAATGATAAGACCTCTTCATTTGTCATGGTCGGTCGAGATTGGAAGCAAGCAACCACTAAGTCTTTAAAAGAAGAAAGCTTGAGTATTACATAGTCAACGATGCCGTCAATATCCTAACGAATCAGAATCCAAAAAGTATATGAAACTGTTTCCGCAACTCTAACAATGCATTGCAGACTACTAAGGCCAAGTTCTACTAACTATACAAGTTGGAAACTTTCTTCACCAAATTAACCCATTTAGCTTCACGAAGCATAAATTACATTCTATCTCACACATAACAGAACCAGCAGTGTCAATAACAACGATAAACCGTGTGAATCTCAGTGCCCCAAATCTTTCCTACAGGCTCAGACAGAGGAAAAAAGAACACGAGCCAAACCACTTATTCAAATGAAGACCAAGAAACGGTAAAACAAAATCTACCGTTGGCCATGTCGATAGACTCGACGTGCTCCTGCAGCTCATCCAACATATCTGCCAGTAGAGAATAACAGAAGAAGTGAGCCACAGCATAAAAAGGGGGCAACGGAACTTCACGAGCAGCCGACACCCCAAAGCTCCGCGGCATTACCTTCGATATCACCGGCGGTAACACCCTGAGACTCCAGCACCTGCTCCGGCGTCTGCATCACCAGCGTGATCTCCTTCATCCGCTTGATCACGTCCACGGTCTGGGCCTGCATGGCCTCCACGAACCACCTCCGGTCCTCCTCGCTGCCACAAGCAACGAAACCATCAAACGCGACCGAACGCGAAACAAAGCAAAGCCCCCCAAAATCGAGATCGATCCGAACCTCAAGTCGCGGGCGGGGCGGGTGCCGTCGGAGTGGGCGACGCTCCATTTGAAGAGGCCTTGCCAGTTGGGCCCCTCGCCGCCGCCGCCGCCGCCGCCGTCGGACATTGCGGGGACGGTGGTCCTCCGAGGGAGCCGAGGTAACCGGAAACCCTAGGAATCGAGCTCAGCTGTGGTGGACGAGCTGCAGCGAGGAGAGGAAAACCAGAATGAAAATGAGGATCGAGCGGATTGGAATGGAGGGAAATATATATATACGACTAGGCGGTGGGGAGGCCGTTCTAGTGATTTCTGTACGCTTCCAGAACCGGAGGTGTCTCCCCGTCGTTGCTCAGCTCCCCGCTCTCGTGAGTCGTGACGTTTCCAAAACGATATAATGTGTCCCCCTTTCTTTTAGGGGTGGGCATCTATCCAGGATCGACTTTGGACCGGCCCAATCCAATCGGTCCTGATCCGGTTTCTAAGAGCGCGAATGGTAACCATTCAGCTCCAGAAATCAAATTCTTGCCAGAAATTGATTTTTGGAGGAGAAATCTGTTTGATAAAGCATGACTAATTATACTCCAGAAATTGATTTCTGGAACAGAAATCTATTTTGATTTGCTGATTTTTTTTTTCACCTAAAAAAATTTAAATTTCACTCAAAATGGGTGGTCACAGGTATTTTAAGCCATTTTGTGAAGTTTTAAAATTTTTTATTATTTTATTTTTTTGGGCACCTCAAAAAAAAAAATTTCACTCAAAGTGGGTGCCCAAATGTATTCTAAGCCATTTTCTGAAGTTTTGAAATTTTTGATTTTTTTGGGCACCTCAAAAAATTAAAATTTCACTCAAAGTGGGTGCCCAAAGGTATTCTAAGCCATTTTGTGAAGTTTTGAAATTTTTGATTTTTTTTTTTGCACCACAAAAAAATTAAATTTCACTCAAAGTGGGTGCCCAAAGGTATTCTAAGCCATTTTGTGAAGTTTTGAAATTTTTGATTTTTTTATATTTTTTGAAAAAAATTCACCAAATTTCCTATTTTCCCGAAATCTGACTTTTTTTTTATTTTTCTAGAAATTTTTATGAATTTTTCTGGAATTTTTCAATTTTTATGCATTTTCTGAAAAAAAAAATTAATGAGATCTCAAAATGTGTTGTAAAAGCCACGAAAAAGAGAGAAAATAGGGAGAATGCATTCTGGAAGAGAGAAGCTACAAAAAGTAGCTTATCTTTTTCTTGCCCAAAACTCATTCTGGAATCAAGAATGCATTTTGAAATCAAGTATTTTTAACAAACGCATTTTTATTCCAGAATGCAAATATTGCTCCAGAATGCATTCCGGAAATTTTTTAACAAACGCATTTTTGTTCCAGAATGCATTCTGGAGCAGAATTTCTACTCCATAATGGATTCCATGCGCGCCCTAAAAGGTCCAGATCGGTCCTTGATCTTGAGATCTTTGGACTTTATACTGTGCGGATTGATTCTCGATCATAAAAGTTTAGGGTTAGTTCAGGCTGGTTCAATCGAATCAATCATGTATATAAAATATATATTATCTACTCTAAACCTTAGTGCCTCGTCCTCTGTTCTCTTCTTTCTTATGCAGTTTAATTTGTCCGTGTAAATAAAAAGTATAAAAAAACCCAGCCCTACTTCGACCAAAAACAATAGAAACCATCTTCGCTCATCTCTACCTCGCTCGCCCGCCTCGGCCTCTCGCCTCGCTGCTCGCCTCTCTTTGCTTGCCTCGCTCACCTTGCCGCTCGCCTCTGTTCACTCGCATTGCCGCTCGCCTCACGAGCGCAGCTTAGCTGGACAAACATATTTTGTTAAGTATTAATTATATGTGTTGTTTATTTTGTTTTTAGGTGTTTGAAAGTTGAAGCAATCATTTAAAAACGAACAAGATATGAAGTTGTATAATTCATACTTTATATTACGTATTTTGAACTTTTTATGGTTTAATTGCAATTCATGTGTTCGTTTTCTTGGTTTGTTTCTTTTAGCAAGGGTGAATTTTATGTTATTACATTATCTTATATTTATGTTTGATATTTACCGGTGTTCATAATTTGGTTGCTCAATGTCGCATGGTTGTTAGATATGTAATTTGAAACAGTATGTTTGTCTTTTCAAGGAATACAAAAAATAAAACAAAAAAAATAATTGATTAGTTCCGAGTTGACCCTGGAATTGGATCAGACCCATAGTGTTGATCTGGTCTTTGGTCCCAGGCTCAATAGGGCCGATCCTCAATTCCAAAAATTGGGGATCAACACTGTGCGGATTGGTCTTTGAGTTATATTTTAGACCGGCCAAACCTAGACCATGCTCACCCCTACTTTCTTTGGCTTGAAATTATTGATTTTTTTTTTCGAAGTGAAAATGATATGAATGGTCTCTGAACTTAGGCCCAATGCGTAATGTGGTCATTGAACTTCTAATTTGTTCAATGCAATCCTTAAACTTTAGTCCCAATGTGCAAATGTCGTCCGTGAACTTTTGATTTTTTCAATGTGGTCTCCATATTTTTTGCACGTATTCAATTTAGTCCCTGAATCAGATAATCTAGGGACTAGAGGGACTAGATACTATCAGTTCAAGGACCACATTAAATAAATTAAAAGTTCAGGAATAACATTGCACATTGAGATTAAAGGTGGGGGGCCACATTGAACAACTTAAAAGTTCATGAACCACAGTGCGTATTGGACTTAAGTTTGGGGATCATTTGTGTAATTTAACTTCTTTTCAAACAAGTGCTTTTACTTTAAATTTATCTCACCAAAGTTTTAAAAATTCGTGGGAATTTTCTAATCAAGTCCCTAAGAGGGTTAATTCAAGCTAAACATGGGACTTGGGCCATGCCGATGCACAACGTGGCGAACATTTTTACACCGGCCGACAAGGCCGCTATAGAAGAGATTCATGCACAATGTTAGCTCAAATGGTTTCGGATTCTTACCTTTCTACCTCAAAATTACATTTTAATCGCCCATGTCAGGCGCAGTTGATTGGAGCGTTAGGGGGATTTTCAATTTAGGAATTGGAGGTTACTCGTTTATCAACCGTTTTGGTGTCATGAGAGACCAATGACTTGGACTTAACCGATTTGTGGCCGCGTCTCTATGTTGGTTCGCTGAATTATTTGCACAAAAATAAAATAATGAGGCAAATTTTTTCCATGGTAGCTTGTCCACAGAGAATTGTTTCCACATAAAACTCCAACGCGGTCAGAATGGCACATCAACTCGAATTGAGTGGAATTAGCGTTAAAGGGACTTGATTAAAAAGATTATGTAATTTAAATGGAAAAAAGAAATTAGATTACTCTCGAGACGAAAAATATAATTATTTCGGAATCATTTCCTAGTTCTTTACCTAATACTGAATTTCCACGCTCTAAAGGCCTTGGACTTGATGAAGATGCATGCTCTGATTATGATCATTTTAACTGGTTTTGATGTGGATCATTTTGAAGAAACTAATTGCGGTTTTTAGACAGTATGAGCAGATTTGAGATTAGAGTGAAAGTTTAGAATTTTCTAGGCAAAAGAAGTTCGAAGAAAAATTGGAATTAAACCTAAAGTTGGGGAGTTTTCAGAAAATTAGGCCCTCTCTCCCTTTCGTGAACCTTTTCTTAATTTTACCCTTCTCCATGTCTCGGGTGCTTGTCGCATCCTCGACATGGTATTATCTCTATGTCCGCTCCGCCGGCAGCTCGGACATTGTCCCAAGATTTCGTCGTCCGAGGGACATGTCCAAGGGCGACACACGAAGCCCGTGACTCGAAGGCTGCGATGGCGGGCGGCAGGCGAGTCAAGCTTCGAAACTTCTAAGGCTGCCGCATTAAAGCGCCGAGGTAAGCTGTAAGCGGCGTGTCTCGTCTTCCTACTTGCTTAACTGTGCCAAGATTCAGGGCTCACCTTGCTGATCATGAAATGATTCAAGAACTCCTCAGACATTTGGCTAAAAGAGGGAGGACATCTTGCGCAACTTTAGCATCGGGTGCACCACGAACCGTCGTCGTCGTCATCATCGCCTTCCGAGTTTCCGCACAGTCCCTTGGATCTTCCATCCCGTCTTAAGATCCTATTGGCATCTCGAAGCCTTGCAAGAGCTGCTCGTCTTCTGATAAAGTTTCCAGGGCTGCGTCGTACGTAAATCTTCCGCCTTCTTTTTCCAGCTCTCGTTGGCTAACCGGCAAGGAGACCTTCTCGGGCAGGCTCTCGCCGGTGCACCCCGTCTCGCGCCTTCATTCCGGGGAGAAGTAGCCTCGACCTTGGCCCATTGGATTCTGTAGCTCATATCTTCCATCGCAGCAGAAGTCAAGTGGTGTTGGGGCGTTTTGCTCAGCTATCCCAACAAGTCGTTCACTACTTCCTCTCTCAACAGTGAACAGCTCGACATCAACAGGTGGTTGGGTCTGATCTTTCCTCATTTCCACCAACAAAGGGATTGGTGTTCGTCAGCGTGATCATGATATTGACGGGGGATCTTGCTCATCTGCTCTTTCCCCAAGTTTCTTCGAGAGGATGCACGAGCAGAAATGGTGGATCGAGCAACCCATCCATTGGAAATCTACGAACGGAAGAGAAACAGCCGCTGCCTTGTGTCGTGGCAACCCCCAATTTTTTTTTTTTTTGTTAATACTACGAAAAATTCGAAACTGGTACATATGTCACAAATTTGCCAAAACTAATTTTTAACTACAAAAAACCCTAAACTGATACATTCATGATAAATATACCTCAAATTAGTACATTTGTGACAAATTTGCATTCCGGTAGTTTCCGTTGAATTGGATTAATACCATGAAAAACCACAAACTTATACATTTATGATAAATAAAGGGTAAAACCTGAAACTGGTACACTTATTAATTGTCACGTGTCATCCAACTTAGCAATTTGACAAAAAAATTTAACGGAAACCAATTGAGGGTAAATTTGTCACAACTATACCGGTTTGGGATTTTTGGTTGTCAAAAACTTAGTTTGAAATAAATTTGTCCTGGGTGTACCAATTTGAGGTTTTTGGTGATATCAACTTCTTCTTTTTTTTTTTCTAGAGATCCTTTTCATTTAATAGGAGAAAAATATATGATTTGAGAAATATTTTTCTAAAAATCATCGCTTGTAATAATTAGCCAATAAAAAATATTTTCATTATCGACAATAATTCATATATAAATACCATCATGAATGATTAAAATATTTTTTATTCATTTATTTTTGTAAGCAATATAAGTGGTCATTTTTAGATAAACGTTTTTCAAATCATTCATTTTCAATAAACAAACGGAAGGTTTCTAAATTTATGCTTGATTTCTATTTTCAACATTGAAATTTTCCTTATTTGCTTATAAGGTAACTAACAAGGAAAAAGTTGATTTTAATTAATGTTTTCTTTGTTAAGCAACTAGTTTAGAAAAATTCGTGATTTCTGATATACTATTTTTTTTGTTCGTATCACTTCTAATCACTTCTTTAAATATCGAATTAATTCAAATTAAGCACAACATTCGACCAAAAAAAAAATTAAGCAAATCATTCCTTAACATGCCCCAAATAAAAAAAAATGATGTTATTTGTGAATGTCCTCGGAACACTTATCAATCATGCCTAATCAATAAATATCTTCATTCATTCATTATTAATAAGAGGAAGACAATGCTCTGAAAATTAGTAAGTTTTATTGATTTATCTTATTCGAACCTAAACTGGTACACTTGTGACAGATTTACCCCAAACTATTTTTTTGACCATAAAAAACCCCAAACTGGTACATCTGTGACAATTTTACCCCGAACTATTTTTTTGACCACCAAAAACCCCAAACTGGTACACCTGTGATAATTTTACCCCGAACTATTTTTTTGACCACCAAAAATCCCAAACTGATACACCTGTGACAATTTTACCCCGAACTAATTTTTTAATATTATTTTTTTTTATTTTTCGAAATTTTTTAGTTTTTCTTTTCTTTTCTTTTTCCTTTCCTTTTCTTTTTTTTTTCCTTCATCTTCATTGGACCAACAATGGATTGTTATATTGTAATTGATACCACAATAACGTGACACGTAACATAAATGCTACATTTTGACCTAAAAAAAAACATAAACACTAAATGAAAGACTTTCTTTTATATGCATGAATTTTCATGACAACCACTTTTTTCTACATTTAAATGTCTCACGTTTTATTTATTATATATTTCAAGTGATCATATTGATTTATGAATCGCCATGCACATATAATATCTCTCATCTTATATATAAAATATACTAATTTTGTAAATTAATCTGTTAAATTAAATTGGCAAGCAAGATGTATATAAATTGTTGATTAGCTGTACTCCAAGCTTAGGTAACAAGCCTACGTTGGACCCCATCAGTTTGCCTATCCACTTGCACCCAAAAATAAGAAAGACACGACAACAATATAATGCCTTTTTCGCGAGACATTTAAATGTAGAAAAAAGTGGTTGGCATGAAAATTCATGCATATAAAAGAAAGTTTTTCATTTAGCGTTTATGTTTGTTTTTTTTTTGGGTCAAAATGTTGCATTTATGTTACGTGTCACGTTATTGTGGTATCAATTACAATATAACAATCCATTGTTGGTCCAATGAAGATGAAGGAAAGAAAAAAAGAAAAGGAAAGGAAAAAGAAAAGAAAAGAAAAACTAAAAAAATTCGAAAAATAAAAAAAATAATATTAAAAATTAGTTCGGGTAAAATTCGCAATGTTCGCATTAGGGTTTTTGGTGGTCAAAAATAATTCGGGGTAAAATTGTCGGGTGTACTGGGTTTGGGGTTTTTAGTGGTCAAAAAAATAGTTCGGTAAAATTATCACGAGATGTCTGGTTGGGGTTTTTTATGGTCAAAAATAGTTTGGGGTAAATCTGTCACAAGTGTACCAGTTCAGGGTTTTTCGTGGTATTAATCCAAATTTTTTTTCGGAGACAAAAGCTAAAAAAAAAATGTGTTTTTTGCCTTTTTGGGAAAGCGAAAATCAATCCATAAAAAAAAGCACAAAGGGCAATCGAAAAAAAAGGCTTAATCGCCACGCTAACGCCATCCATCTTTATGCCTCCCTATTTCGCTCTCTCTCTCTCTCTCTCTCTCCTCTCTCCTCTCGATCCCCGCGAAATTAGGGTTTGCTTCTTCTGCCCCCCGCCCCTTTCCTCCTCCTTCGATTCGCGATCCCGCAATCCGTCCGCCATTTCCATATCCTCGCCCTCGATCTTTCTCTGAAACCGATTGCTTCTGCATCCCGATCCCTTCGTCTCCAGGATTCGACCTCCCAAGATCCGCGGGCTTTTTTTTTAATTTCCCCGGCGAGTCCCGAGCTTCGGCGTCGGCCGCATCGATGGCGTCCGCGGACTACTCGTACTGGTGCCACCGCTGCAGTCAGGTCATTCGGGTCGAGACCCGCGATTCCGGGTCCGTCGCCTGCCCCAGCTGCGGCGGCGGGTTCGTCGAGGAGCTCGAGTCCCCGTCCTCCGCCGCCGCCGCCGCCGCCGCCGCCGCCGCCGCCGGCCCTCCTCCGCGCCACCGGTTCCCCGCGGCCGCCATGTACCCCGGCAGCGGCTCCGATTCGGACTTCGCGCCGCGGCGCAGGAGGAGGAGCGGCAGCGACAGATCCCCTTTTAACCCGGTTATCGTCCTCCGCGGAGCGGCCGACGGCGGCGGCGGGGACGAGGGGATTGCGGTCGAAGGAGGTAGCAATTACGAGCTGTATTATGATGATGGTTCGGGTTCTGGCTTGCGGCCGTTGCCCGCGAGTATGTCGGATTTCTTGATGGGTTCGGGGTTCGATCGGCTGCTTGATCAGCTGGCTCAATTGGAGATAAATGGGATTAGGAGGTTAGAGAATCCCCCGGCTTCGAAGGCTGCTATTGAGTCTATGCCCGTGGTTAAGATCATCGGGAATCATATAGATGCCGAATCGCATTGCGCTGTTTGTAAGGAAGCTTTTGAGCTTGATGGTGAAGCTAGAGAAATGCCTTGTAAGCACATCTACCATGCTGATTGTATAATGCCTTGGCTTTCGATTAGGAATTCGTGTCCCGTGTGTCGGCATGAATTGGCGAGTGATATACAAAGCAGTGTGAGTAATGTGAATGATAGAGATGGGATTCGAGAGGAGGATTCGGTGGGGTTGACGATATGGAGGCTCCCGCGAGGCGGGTTTGCAGTGGGGAGGTTTACAGGGGGAAGGAGAGCTGCTGAGAGGGAGTTGCCCGTTGTTTACACTGAAATGGATGGTGGTGGGTTCAATGCAGGCGGGGTTCCAAGGAGGATTTCGTGGGACTCAACTAATAGGAGAGCCAGAGAGAGGAGTGGGTTGCGCCGGGCATTTCGCAGTTTCTTTTCATTCTTTGGGAGGCTTCGAACTTCATCGCCCAGATCAGATGCTGATCCTGAACCGGGGTCTACGAGGAGAGGTCACTTAACTGCTGTATTTGGTAGATCCTCACGGAGGCGCGGCCAAGTCTTGTTCTAGCTTAAGGGGAATCAGCTGTCAACTTTTCCCTCATCTTCAAATTAGTCTGCACTTGATGGTGCATTTGGCTGGCTCAATTTGATGCGTGGCAAAGGTTGAAAATTTGCACAGTTATTGTAGATAATAACACCAATGGAAGTAGGATGAAGAAACTCTCTTTTGAAGGTCATCTGTTTGAGGAGTAAATTGTGTAAGGGTGCGTTTCCACACAAATTTTGGCCAGAGCAAGTAAGAAGTTTCCGATGCAATGCATGTAATGGGCTTTCAGAGGTAGAGAATAGGTCATTGTACATGGCTTCAGCTCTGCCGACAGCTATATTAGAGGAACTCTATCAGTTTTTGTTGGCTTAAAAGTTATGAAAGCAATTTTTAACCTTTTCCTCCATTCTAATTTATGAAAGTTCCTGTCCATCTCTTGTGTCCTTTCTAGTTCCATTTAAGATACTATTTGGGTATTCTAACTTAACGCAACTTGATGTTTATTCTCCTAATAGTTGTTTGTATCACTCATCCTGTACAATTTTTGGGCCATTATGAAGGTCTCTACGTTGTTCTGCCGTGTTAGTTCCTCGCAGAAATTGCCTCGAGTTTAGTTAAGAACCGAGGGCCTCTTTATGTAAGAATGAATGGTCGCCTTTTATAAAATGAATTCTTTTATACGAGTACAACTTATCTACTCTAACTTCTACGAGATGGCTCCCATTAATGGTCAAATGCTTGTGTTATCTACCTTAAGTTGTGTATTTTTTCATAATTTGATCACGATCTACTTTGTTTAACTAACTGCTGTTAGATAGGTCCCATGTATGTTCAATTGCTGCTATGAAATGCTTTTTCAACTAATTGCATTGACTTGGTTTGTGACTAATGATACTGGAACATGATAAGTCATTTGCGTTGGTCTTCTAATTGCTGATCAGTGCTATTAGTAGCTAATTAGCAACTTCATCCTTTACAAGATATCCTTTCAGATACTTCATTTTAGTACTTGAGATGATAGTTATCGATTCTTTGGGCAAGAATTCAGAGGTTGCAGTTTAACGGTATATCTGGCATAAACTAAACACTTTTTCCTACCTTACCAAAAAAAAAAAACACTAAACACTTTTTCCTTTAGCAATAGAAGGGAAACGTGACTGTGTCCATTGACTTAGAAAGGCAGCCGTGAGAATTTCGTGGTGTTACCATCACAAGTCTCCATCTGGTAGCATGTCCACATTCAGAAATAAGCTTGTCATAGACTGTGTTTTCTTTCACCCAAAAAACACTTCATTTGGTGTTTGCTGTGTTCAACTCCTTTAATTAGATATAAATTATTAAGTACTGTTGATGAAATTCAGATGCTTTTGCGGTTCTGACTTATTTTGCTTAAGTAATTAACTAAGGTGCTGTCAACCAAGAAGAAGCTCCTAGGTACTATTATGTCTGCTAGTTGCCTGCATGTACATTTTCATGGCCAGATAATATGCTTATGCAACTACTGGGTTCTTTATGATCTGAATAAAGCATCAAATTCTACACATGAACATTGAAGAAATTTTTGCATTGGTGCCCTTTTCTTTCTTTCCTCCTAATTTTATTTATTTGGTCCATGCGTTAAAGCACCTCGTTTAGAGGACTGATGAGAAGATCGACAACCTTAAACTTGGGGTTATGGGGTGATATGTTCCAGATGGTTTAGCCATTAATGCCGCAGACTACTTATTTTAGTCCATAAGTAAAACCTGTCATGTGATTCAAAAATCAGAATTGAACTCTACAATACATTCTTCACTGTCCTTTCCCATTACGTGAGATTATGGTCTCCCTTAAGCAGTGCATTTGACAATTAATGGATGGTTGGAAGTATTGCATCTGGCGGTAGCATAGTGCTACTGCAGCTGTTTTGCAGGCAATGCCATCAGGTCAACTCGGCTTATGTAGGTATGTCTTCGAAAAACCACACCATTAGTAGAATTTCTTCTTCTTCCCCCTTGGTTTCTGTCTTCTGGTTGTAGCCATCACTAACTGGTGTAATCAGTCTGATTCTTTCCCCGCGTAATCTGCATCTGCTTTTTCCATCCTCTGAAATTTTTCTTGCTCCTCTGTTGACTTGGACGTGGATCTTATTCAATGATGTGACTTTTTGAGGAGTTTTGTTTCTCTGTTGTGGACCGACATCCCGATTTCCACGGTTGTGTTCATCGCTGCAATTGCTTTTTCTGGACTTACTCAAAGCAGTGTACAAATTGCGGGGAGAACTGGAAGTGCTTCTCTTTACTCACAGAGAGACAAGCCCGACTTCGATGCATCCTTCGTTTATCATGCTTCTACAAAGAATTTCTTGCATAGGGACAGTGAAATCCTCGAGCAATTATCATGCTAGCGCTGGTTTGCCCGACAGTAGCTGCCGCCGGAGAGGGAGTTAGGGTGGACTTCAACATTGAGGGCTGGTTTGGTTGCATGATATAAGATATCGGTTCCTGTTGTGACAGCATATTGAATGGAGTGTTGGAGCCGCAATCCATGAGGATAGCGCTCTGATGAGAAGGAACGATGCCGTCGGGAGGTTATTTATACCGGTGCTGATTTTCTATGCTCTTCACCTTGATGACTTGTCTTTTAACATGATTATTCACATTTGACATTTGACTACCGGCATAGAATTTCAATGTTTATGGCATGAGAACCGTTTTTCTCTTGAAAACTTTTTTCAACAATATTATCAATTTTTCGATAAATTCTAAACATTCCTTAAATACAACGTGTGTTTAAGAAAAAGTGATTCATCATAAAAAGGTTAATAACGAAAAATCTCAAATTGATACACATGTGATAAATTTATCTCACAAACTTCAAATTGGTACACCCGTAACGAATTTATTCTATGTTAGTTTTCATTAAATTTTATCATTAAATTATTGAATTAAATGACACGTGGTAGTTGATAGGTATACCAGTTTGGGGTTTTACCCCTATGTTTATAACATTTTTATCAATTTGTGGTTTTTCATGATATTAATTCAATTTAACAAAGGGTAAATTTGTCACAAGTGTATCGGTTGGGGTAAATTTGTCACGGATATACTAATTTGGGGTTTTTTGTAGTCAAAAAATTAGTTCGGGTTAAATTTGTCACAAATATATAAGTATGGGTTTTTTCGTGGTATTAACCCTATTAAAAAAAAGGTGCTTGTTAGAGTTTTGGTTTCTTGATTCGATTGTGTTTATTTAGCTCGAAGAGCCCTTCTATAAATCACGTCCATGCAAAACTTCTATTCTCTTTTCGTATAGGACTTTGGCCATGATGACGCTAACTTATATTTCTTTTTCTTTATTGGGAAAAAGCTATCAAAAATCCCAAATTATACTTACTGTGACATATTTATCCTTAATTTTTTGTGACATTAAAAGTCCCAAACTAGTTTATTATGACACATTTACTCTAAATTTCTTTATGTGACATAAAAAATCTCAAACTTGTACCTATGTGATACATTTATCCACGTCAATGTTTCTTCAGATGATTTTTCAGTCAAAATGGCGTTGTTTTTATTTCACTTAAAACACGTGGATGTCATTTCAACATGTTTTGTTTTTCGGCATCTATGTAGGCAAACTTTTAACATGCTCATTGACGAAATTTTGACGGATGGTAAATTTTTCACACAGGTATACGTCCAAAAAAAAGTTTAGAGTAAATGTATCACAGTAGATATAATTTGAAATTTTTTGTGACTTTTGCTCTACATTATATTGTACATGTATTGAATTTTTTTTCTTTGGAATAAATTCTATTAACTTTTTTGTATCGTTTTGAAGGTTTTTATGATAGAGTACAAGAACGACGAGCACATGTTTAGTTGGAAATTCTCCTTTTTTTCCTGTCATTTTTCTCACTTTAAAATAAGATAGATCGAGGAATGATAATACAAATAAGGGATAAATATCACAAATTGTCCATGAATTTTAATCCAGTATATAATGTTGTATTTGAACTTTTAATTGTGTAATATGATCCTTGGAGATTGGCCTAATGTGTAATGTCATTCTTAGGTTTTTAATTTGTTTAATATCGTCTCTGAACTATTGGTATATGTTCAACGTAATATTTAAACTATATGAAAATATGTAAAAGTTCAGGGACCAAGGTTTCCACTGAACATTTGACTAAAGTTCAGTAACCATATTAAACAAATTAATAGAGGCGATATTACACATTTGACTAAAGTTCAAGAATCATATTTAACAAATCAAAAGTTTAAAGGTAATATTGCACATTAGATCAAAATTTGGAATTATATTTTAGTTATTTCCACTTCCTAAATGACTAAATCTACCCCATTCACACTAAAAAGACAAAACTGCCCTCAATCTTTTACTTTCAATTTAAAGTGATTGCCCCACTTCTTATTTCTCTTTTTTTGGTTTTGTTATTTAAGATAGTTACCGCAATTAAACATGTATTGTTTTTTAGTGTATTAAAGAAAAGTGCATTATAAGATATTCCTATAACTTTTTGCATACTTTGTGTAAAATTATCTGGCTAATAGTTTAAAAAAAAAAGACGTTCTTTGGTGTTATATAAAACTGAAATGTCTCTTCTTCATAATTGATCTTAGAGTTAATACCACGAAAAACCTCAAACAGGTATACCGTGACAAATTTACCCCAAATTATTTTTTTGACCACAAAAAACCCTAAACTGATACACCTGTAACAATTTTACCCCAAACTAATTTTTCCCCTGACTGGTATACCTATGACAAATTTACCCTCTATTAGTTTCCGTTAAATTTTACTGTCAAATTGCTAAGTTTGATGATACGTCATAGTTGATGGGTGTACAAGCTTGGGGTTTTACTCCTTTGTTTATCACAAGTTTACCAATTTATGATTTTTCGTTTTATGAATCCAATTTAACAAACACTAACGAAGGGTAAATTTGTCACAAATGTATCAGTTTGGGATTTTTAGTAGTCAAAAAATTAGTTTTGGGTAAAATTATCACAAGTGTACCGGTTTGGGGTTTTTGGTGGTAAAAAAATTAGTTCGAGGTAAAATTGTCACAAGTGTACCGATATGGGATTTTTTGTGGCAAAAAAAATAGTTCAAGGTAAATTTATCACAAGTGTTAGTTTTGGGTTTTTGGGGTTAATTCCAAAAAAAAGCACCAACTTTAGGTCGATGGACAATTTTGGCCCAAACTTGTTTTTGTTCCATAAAAAAGCATCAACTTTAGGTCGAGGGACAATTATGGCCCAAAATTTTTTTTATCCCGTAAAAAAGCACCAACTTTAGGTCGAGGGACAATTCTGCCCTAACTTTTTTTTGTCTCGTAAAAAAACACCAACTTTCACTTAAATCCCAAATCTGGCCCTTATTGACTTAAAACCATTGATTTTCCAACTTGACTATTCCACCTTAGCAATAAATCCACGTGACTTGCTGACTGGATTTAAAGCATTATTCATTGTCTTATTCTCTAAATCACAGCTTGAAGAATAACGGTGAAACTGTTCGTCTCCTTCACTTCACCGGCAAGTCAAAAATATCTCTAGATTGAATCTTTCTGGCCAAACTTTGTCGTTTTGTCGTAATCTGAAGCTGTAGACCACCGTCCGTCAACAGACGCCATGGAAGAGATTCGCCAGGCTCATCACCATAACTTTTTTTCTCAAACGTAACTTCAGACAGAAAGTCAATGGGGGGCCAAATTTGGGATTTAAATGAAAGTTGATGTTTTTTTACGAGACAAAAAAAAGTTCAGGCCAGAATTGTCCCTCGACCTAAAGTTGGTGCTTTTTTACGGGACAAAAAAAAGTTCGGGCTATAATTGTCCCTCGACCTAAAGTTGATGCTTTTTTATGGAACAAAAAAATGTTCGGGCCAAAATTGTCCCTCGACCTAAAGTTGGTGCTTTTTTTTTGGAATTAACCCGGGGTTTTTGATGGTCAAAAGATTAGTTCAGGATAAAATTATCACAGGCATAACAGTTTGAGAATTTTTCGTGGTATTAACTCTTGATCTTATAACAACTTAACTTTCTTTTGCCATCTTATCTCAAAAGCTCGCTTTCTTAGTGAACTTTTTTTTCTAGTTTTTTTTAAATTCCATTAGTCTAAAATATATATATCAAATCTCTTTATTTAATATATCAAAGAATTCATATTTTTCCTTACTATAATGACAAGATACTTTTATATAGAGCATGTATGACATTAGAGGAATATATATGAATACACTAACAACCTTATGTACAATGAGGTATCTTGATATTTTTTTGCAAACAGTTCATCGATGATATCAATTTTTTTATCAATAAAAAATAATGATATTTCATTGGCATATTAAAAAAACAAATTCTTACTTTACGCAATGTTTTAATTTAATGAAATTTCATCTTCTTAATAGTTCATCCTTAAATTTGATCAACGATTGCAGAAAAGAAGCATATTTCTTGGAAGCTTCCCTTTTCGACAAAACAAATTTTTATGGAAGCAATAATCAACAATAGAAAAAACACAGTGCCTCTGATATACATGGAAAACCTACGATAAACATAAACTAAATATATGAAATTCTTTATTATGGTAAGTAGATCTCATATGGACATAGAAAAACTTAAAAATAAGAGGGAAGGAAATAAATTTGGAAACGCCAATTGAGATGGAATGCAAGTTCATCTTTTTGATGAAAATTTGGTGGATTTAGTCTTGCAGCGGTGAAAATGGTAGAGAGAGGTTTTTGCATATTTGTCAACTCCGACGAAAACAGAGCTGAGAAACGATGGCGAAGTGAATTTGGATTTGATAATTTCTCAGAGCTTGCTTCGTTTGATGGATGGGAGAGTGTGTGTCCACTTCCTTTCTGTTGAATGACAAATTTTACTTTCGACGGATGATTTCGAACGACCATTGAAAGATTCAGGGGGGGGATTAGCGTAGAAAAGAGATCACTGTCGTCATTTGTTATCGATTGTTGTTGGGAAAACGAGTGGAAATCTTGCTCCTCCACGTTCGCCTTCCCATCTTCTTGATTCTCGATCCGAGAATCGAAGAAGCAGAGGCGTCCCATCATCCACCGTCGCCGGTGCTCCAAGGTGGGAGCATCTGGCGCCGACCCAGAAGCGCTAGAGTCGTCTTTAGTGAAATTCAAGAGCGACCCACCAAGCATCGCCGCCGCATCGCGCCCGCCCACCTCTCAAGTTCACTCCTTTTCGCCCCTGGGGAAGGCCCGCGCCGTCGTCTCCGGGGTCGCCGCCGTCTCGCCGCCGGTGGTGCCTCCGGGGGGATAGAGGGGGCGCAGGATGAAGCGGCGAGGCGGGATCGGGTTCTCCCTCCCCGTCGCCGTCGTCGTCCTCGCGATCGGCTTCCTCTACTTCTCCACCGTCTTCGTGTTCATCGACCGCTGGTTTGGCCTCGCCTCCTCGCCGGGCCTCATGAACGCCGCCGCCTTCACCGCGGTCGCCCTCATGTGCGCCCTCAACTACGCCGCCTCCGTCTTCACCGACCCGGGTCGGGTCCCTCCCACCTTCGTGCCCGACGTCGAGGATGGCGAGACTCCGATCCACGAGATCAAGCGCAAGGTACGGCTCTGATTGCGTCTTTCCGAAGGTTTCCGCTTATACGATGCTGTTGATTCGGTTCCAAGAATCGATGGTTTCTTCTTTTTGCCCCGTTCAATTCCAGTTCATGCGCATTTGATACCTCCATACTCTGACTCGCTCGCGTTTAATGGATTTTTAGAGAATGTTATTACATGCGTGGGCTGATATGTAGTGCTCTATTTATGGAGGCGATCTGGAGATATGGGCATGACTGTGATTGATACTGTTTTAGTTTTTCGAGATTTCTCTTCCCGGAAAAGGGTTGTCAAACTTGCTACTATCAGATCTTGGTTCGGTGAGATGCTGATGCGATCCCTGTAATAAAGATGGAGTGGAGTATTCATTGTGTTGGCAATGTTGATCTATGTAGAATGCTTGTAGACATCGAATTAGTAAAGGGATGCTTAGTCGCGAATATATGAAGTGCAGTCCTTTTTAGTGGTCTTGGCCATTGCATCCATGCGATTCCGCAAGACGACAGGGATAGCCTGTTGAAAAGATTCTGGAAGTAATTGTAGTTTGTAAATAGAATGAACGTAGGTGTTAACCTGAGAATAATGTGTCCCTGTCTGCTTGTCTTGCTCTAGCCATTGAACTAGCGTCAAAGGTGCCATTACTATTATTAGTTAGGTATTGTGCCTGCAATATGGACCATGGTACTCTGAAGACATTATCAGGTGTGCTGGCCATCCTATAACTAACGCAACACCAAGTCTCGCATATTGTCTATCGCAAAATGATTGAAATTGCCTCCTTTGTGAAAATTACATTGATGCTCTTTATGTGAAGTTTGAATTGTCCACCCATTATGATGCTCGCATAATAATGATACTTTCAGCGATGAAATTTATGATGCCAAAGGGTGTGCTGAATTGCATTTGTAATTACATTTCAGCTTGGGGATCTAGTGTATTTTGCGGAATTTTGGAAGAATCATATATCCTGTGTTTTGTGTTCCACATCTCCCAATTGTTTTTATTTTCTGTTCACTTTGTTGAGGGAATTGTTTGGAATGTCATTTGGTCATGGCATTAATGTATCCCGATCTACGGGGTTTGCTCTATAGGAGTTGACAAATTTGAGTGTGCACTTGAGTCTCTTCAACTTCTCATCAGTGAGATCATATATGATGCACATTCATGTATGGGGAGTTAAATTCCATTTATGTTGTCTATCTAGTGTTTGTATATTCTCAAGTTTAGTCAGGCCTGATCAATTATCTTGTGTCCCACCAAGCCTGGGTCAGAATTATTATTTGAATGGTATGTCTTCCCTACTGTCCCTTGGTGCCTGGGCTACAGAACAAAGTTCTCTGTTTGAGGCATTGACTCTATGAATGATGTAGCGCTGAATCTGTGTTGATGCTACTCTTGGTTCATAGGGTAGGCTTGGCATAAATCGCTGGGGCTTGATTCTTGTTTAAGCTGGCTAATTGATCAGTCCTACTTGAATTAGTAGACAGAAAGAAGCTAATTGTTAAGGATTTTGCTGTCAAAAAAACGCAATAAAAAAAAAATTCTATTATGAGGGTGATACTCAAACTTTTTAGTAGCTTCTACTTAGTCTCTGAATCTGGAAATTTAAACCTGCAAATTTGTTATTTTGAGGATTTTGCAGGGTGGAGACTTGAGATATTGCCAAAAGTGTTCCCTCTATAAGCCTCCGCGTGCACATCATTGTCGAGTTTGCAAAAGATGTGTTCTGCGAATGGTATGCATGACGCACGCTATCGTCTGTGGATTAATCTTTTTTATACTATGTTCACTTAGCTAGTGTCACTTGAATGTCAGGATCACCACTGCATTTGGATAAACAATTGTGTTGGCAACGCAAACTACAAGGTGTTCTTTGTATTTGTTGTCTATGCAGTAACAGCATGCATCTATTCACTGGTATGTATGTATTTTCTCGGAGGATTCCTTTGAGTGATTTATGTTAAGAGTCCAATTTGCTATATCCATATGCGCTTTGAACCACTGCACGGTTCCTTTTAATGAAGTTCATTCGATTTGATGCATCCATCTATCCTCTTGAGGAGAGGTTTGATTTTGGTTCCACAGTTTGGGACTCTGTGTTCCTAATGCTGGCATGCTTTCGTTAATGAACTTCATCGTGCCTTATCTATATTCGAGCCAGAAAGGACCTCTTTATTTGTGATCTAAGTTAATAGGCATCAACTGTTGGACTAATTTCCAGTTAGAGCATTTGAATGAGATCAGTTATTTATGCTAACCCTTTTGGATGAACATATAGGTCTTGCTTCTGGGTAGTTTGATCAGTGATCCTGAAAAGGATGATCAGCAAAGTGAAGACTCCTCGCGAACCATATATGTAATACACCCGTAACACTTGGTTTGATACTCCATATATTCTCGAGTCCATTGACTCATAGTCTGCTATTTACAGGTTATTTCGGGGCTGTTGCTTGTACCTCTGTGCATTGCATTAAGTGTCCTATTGGGTTGGCACATCTACCTTATTTTGCATAACAAGACCACAATTGAGGTTGGTAAAGTCGACAGAACTATCATCTGTCCATTGTTATTTGCTGATAACTCTCTTCTTTTAGCTCTTATTCTTTTTCGACAGTATCATGAAGGTGTGAGAGCAATGTGGTTGGCAGAGAAGGGAGGGAGTGTCTATAATCATCCATATGATCTTGGTGCCTTCGAAAATTTGACAACGGTAAGAGCAATATACCCTATATTAGTGGGTGGTCAAATTCAACGTCGCCCTTTGACTTGATTCCAGGGCTGAGAATTTTGATATGGTAGAGATAGTAGTACTACACGGTGAATAAGGTATTTCTGAGAGAAATACAAAGGTGAAACAAATACTATTGGCTCAAACGAACTTAAAGCTTCTCTACGTACACAAGGCTCGATTGCTGCCTTACTTTGAACGATCGCCTGTTTTAGTTTGTACTTTGGGAACCGAGGATTGTTTGTCCTCTCTATTTGTTTTTCCTCTGTCTTGCCTCAAGTGGCTCACATCATTTTGTTTCCTTCAGGTGCTGGGTCCAAACATATTAACCTGGGTATGCCCCACATCTACACACATCGGTTCCGGTCTTCGCTTCCGCACCTCGTATGACGAGTTGGCCGCTTCGCCTGATTCGTAGCCTCTTTCGCTTTGTCGGGAACCGACCTCGAGTCATACCACATTCTTTTAACTCACAGATGCAATAGAGCGCTCTCCATTTGATTTAGAGGTTCCTAGACCGTGCGCCCCCGCGGCTTTGCATGCAGGAATTTTCCCACGACTAGCTGCCTGGCTTTCTGATGCCGAAGCTTTATGGCTGCGAGGTTCTCGGGAGGCGTGCAGCAGGTGTAGTCTTTGTAAGATTTGGTTAAAGGTGGGGGAGTTTGGTCTTTCTTTTGGATTTTGTTGTGTCATAGGTTTGTCCTTGCGGGTGGTGGTATAGAGCTCTCGTGCCTGTATGAAATTCGGCTCACAACTGTACAAAGAGGAAGGTATATAAAAGGATCATTCGATTGCCAGATTTGCTTTGGTACCACACAGGTTTGGTTAGGAAGTACAGAAACGTGAATGCATTTCCTTGTACGTTGAGAGTTGTAATTGCTTGAAACGGGTTGAAAATAAAGATTCGAGTTCATCACACACTTGTTTTCTTGTACTTGGTGCCTTCATTCCTGTCAAAGAGGAAAATTGTACATTTTTTTGGCACGTTCGCCCTCGACTATTGACCGTTAATCCTTTTAACTTTCATTTTGTTATAGCCGTCAACCCTTGATCTGTTTTTTCTGTTTGCCTGTGCCTAGGAAGTCATTTTTCAGGAGCAAAATTGCAGTTCTTCTTGATTATTTTTCTACTAAATGACTCTCCTGCCTTCATATATGTTGAAACGAATGAATGTTCATGCAATAAAAACAAGAAAAAATGAGGGAAAAAAAAATGTAATGATCATTAGAACAATATTAGGACACAATAATTTGACTTGAAAATAAAGAACAATAAACACGTTTACCCTTAAAAAATCACCTGTTGGATTCGTGCAAACGGAAAAATGGACGGAGAGTTAACGTTTACAACAAAATAATATTTCAAGAAGGTTTGGTGCAAATGTTGAAAGTTGGGAAGCGAATGGGCATCGTGACAGTTCGGAGGGGGTTTTGTATAAAATTCCCCAATAAATATGTACCGCAAGTGGTACAATGCTACAGGGTAAGTAATTATGGCCGCATTTGGTTGGGCTTTTGGGGAATTTTTTTGAGAAAATACAAAGGATTTTAGGTCAAATGAGTTTTTCAAAATGCAAATAGTATTTGGTGAATTGTAATTTAAAAGTGCGTTGGAAAGTAACTTTGATTTAAATGGTGTTTAGAAAAATTAAACATTTTAAAGGACTTTTGCTATTTAAAAAAAAAAAAAAACTCAAACCAGCTAAGGGCTCAAGTGACTGGTGGGTGGCCGATGCTAGATCTGGCCAAATAGCTCGCTAGCGACGTTGCATGGGGAGAGGGCATTTCTGAAAAAGTTTAGCGATAGTTTAGCGATGACAAAGTTGGAAGAAAAATATGTATCAGCATTATGGAAATGCTCAAAAATCCTTCGGACCTGCCTTAAGCTAAAGGTCTTTGGAAATGCTGTTGCATCTCTGCAAAACTCTTCAAGAAATTTATCAGACACCATTTGCCTTGGGTCAAGGAAAGTTTTCTCACACGCAGCCTATGTCATTCTAGGATCCAGTTAAATTTGATCATAGACTCGGCGACCCAATGAGCTCGTATGAGCTAGCAAGGCTCAAAGCACAATCCAGCCTAACCTGGACATGCAATTTTCTTTTTTGCTCGAGTATGCTCCTATGGACATATTTAGGCCCTTCGGGTCGGGTCATTTTACAAAAAAAGAAAGCCTTATTATTTTTTTTTTGTATCGTGAGAGAACCGGACCAACACTTCCGAGACATTAGTCTCGGTTGAGGTCCAAATGTTGAAAGCCTTCAAAGGCTCCGTCTTGGAAATGGGGCAAAAAGAAAATTTTAACTGGAAAATTTTGATGAATTTAATTTAATTTTTGGGAGATAGAAGTATGTTGGGAAATTTAATTATTGGGATGGTTTTCCTTGCATTCGCTGCACCTAGATTTGCTCCCATGCAAAGCTGAAGTGTCGCTGGTGATTACTTCTATGGGGTGGCAATTCCAGATGTGACATAAGAGCACGACTTGCACTCGACACAAATTTAGCGAAAGAAACCGAATCCGGCACGACTTAACTCGAAACTGACATGTCTTCATCCTTTTTAAATTAAAAAATATTACATAGTTATATCGAAACATTTTGGCAACGACACGAGACGACACAGATGGTCGACAGGAACGTTGTATGCAAAAAACACGAATTCCCCATATTTCCGTTCCCCTGCCCTTCAGGTCTGCTTGCTCTGCTTTTAACTTCTTAGGAGGAGTCTTGGATGAACGTTCTTTGGATGCAAAAGTCAGGGATGAGGGGGGTTCGGATTTTAAATGCTGGAAATGCGTCTCCGATCTAAATAAGAGCTACAATAGTTATACCAAATACCAAAACAATTTCCTCAAACTCACACGTAATATGTTACGTTATAGATATTATTTACTAATTATTTTAAGCGGTATAATCGATTTTTTAAGAAAATATTTTTAAAATTATTTATTTTCCTCATAATAAACGGAAGGGATAATATGGGTTGGACCCACCAAAGCTTCGGACGTGGCGCAACGGCACGTGGAGACGAGATGGCCCCGCCATGGTCTCTACCCCACCGCCCCCGCCCTCCCTCCCTCCCCGCCGCGCGCTGCGCAGACGTGGCGCCACGCGCGGTTGTCAGCCGATTGCGGCGACTGGTCAGCCGGCGCACGCGCCACAACCCCCCGCGTCTGCCCCTTGTACCTACGGAACAAGATTGGCCCACAAAAGGTATAGCGCAGGCGAACCTTGGATAAACTGCAAAGGAGAAACAGCTCCAATCTCCTCCGTCTCTCTCTCTCTCTCTCTCTCTCACTCTCACTCTCACTCTCCTCTCTGCTTCGACATGGATCACCAGGACGACGAGAACCCATCCGAGATCAATAGGTTCGAATCCCGATGCCTTCTTTGTTTCCTGGGTCTTTCTTTCTTGGCTCGATACTTTCGCTGCCTCGTTGTTTTGTTATGTCGATCGAGTCCGGCAGTTCTTGTTCTGCCGAAATTCGCTTGAAGAAAAAGATTGATGGGGTCTCTCTGCGCGCGTCTCGTTAGCTTTGGGAATGGGGTCGCGTTATCTGGTGGGGTTGGACTTTTAGGGAGCCGGAACAAGAATCGAAGGGTTTGCCGTCAGATTTGTGTTAGCTTGGTGTTAACCGAGAAAGAGCAGATTCGGCGGCTGACTTCTGAGAGCCTGTTTTACTCTCTTTCCAGGAGTAGGCTAGAATGATGGAACTGAGAAAAATGCTTGCGACATGGAAGGAGCGCTGCAAAAAGTGCCGGTTCTTTTTGGTGCTGATGAGGTGATGTGAGCTATCAGGAGTGTATGCTTGTTTCTCGTGGGAATGTGTTTCTTTTTTTGTTGGAGAGCGGAGGCTGTGAATTGAGGTTAGATCTTGCGCATAAGTTTAAGTGCTCCGCCTCTGATTTTCGCGTCTGGGTTATCTTTTCGTCGTTACTGCTCACGCCCGCGCGCCCCCGATTCATGATGCCAAAAGTAATAAGACAGATCTTGCGTCGTGGTACTCTGAATGGCTTGGGCTTTTAGAGACACGGTAACACACTCAGCTCTGTGGCCTGGGTCGATATAGAGATTGAGGTCTCGAATTTGATTCTTCGCTCCCCCTTTTCGCCCAATTACGGCGTATCCCTTCTTTTATGTACTCTGGGTTTTGACAATTCATCGCTCATGGGGCATGCATATTGGGGTTTGCATGCTCGGGGGAAGTTTTTATCGTATCAAACTTCACATGAGGGAAGTCTTATGCTATAATATGTGCTCCACGCCGTACTTTAATATCGTAAGTTTCTTTACAGAAGATTGGTTGTTACCCTTAACTCTAAGTACATGGCCCTTTTGTGGGTGTATTTATCTGTTAGTTAGAGAAAGAAGATTTCCACTTTACTCCTTAGAATTGAGATTGTTCTTCACCAAGCACCTTTAGCATTTCCAATGATTTGCTCCGATCTTGAATAAATCAGGCCCCAAAATTGTTGTCCTTAATCGAAGGTTCCTTCTGAAACGCGTGATATGTTTAAACTTTAGGTGGTGGCTTGTGTTCCAAATGGCTTTGCCTTTGGTCTCATTTCCAGAGCACATATGGAAATAATTGAGAAAACAAAAGATAACAGAACTCATATAGTTTTCCTATAAAGATTCTTTTCTCCTGATTATCTAATGAAAACATCAAAGCAATTTCTTGTGAACTCTGCTCTCGTTCTTAACCATTTTGATATCCATTGTCGAAAGATGCATGATCCATCTATGCCCTGTGAACTAAAAAAATGACCCACTGCTTCATGTCTGAAGGGTTGTAAATAAGTCATCTTGAATCAATGGATTCATTGTAAGATCCTTCTATGATATAATGCATTTTTATTACAATTTTATCAAGCTTTCACATTACCTTAGCACTCGATAAGAACTTCTGTTTTTGTCTATATAGGAAAAGAAAGTTGCAGCCTGAGCTCTTGATTCTGCCTCTGCCAAAGCACCAATGCTGGGATCGAGGCACTATTCATTTCTCTACATTCAATAAGCACCTGGAAAAAGATGACATCTCTAAAGTCGCAATCAAGGGAAAGGTGGACGTAGGTGATAGCAACGATGGATCGAGACCTGAATCAGAAAAGGATAGTAACATCTTTGTGGAAAATTCCGATTCCACTATGTCATTGTATGGAATAGGTAACTGTGAAACTGAGTCCGCCTCAATATCCAACAGGCATTCAGCATCGTCCACGAGTTACCGGTGTGCGAATTCAGAGAATTCATCTTATTCATCGCATTGCATGATGATGCTGGATAAAGAGGATGGTAAAGATAATCTAGTGCTAGGTCTTCAAGACGTCATTCCTCTCAGTCGCGACAGTCAATTACGAGTACAAGAGATCCTGGAGGAGCATCTCCTTGAATTTGGAAACCATGCGGATCACATATGCTCGGAAGAGGGAAAGGACTGCATCGACCAATGCCCTGATGATGAAACCGAAGATATCATCTACTCCAATGGGGGGCCGCCTTCTAATAAATTTGTCCTTTCCTCTGGAAGATGGATCGTCAACCAAGGTATGGTTTCTTGTTGAGTGTTGCGTAAATGTAGAAACGGCCCTCCTCACTCCGCGCCTTTTCCAATTTCGTCCTTGATTCTGCTAATATCCAACTGGTGGCTTGGTATGTTCTCGATGTTTTGGTCGCTGACTTCTCTTTTGTTATTTCATTGCAGAAGCCCAACACGGCACGAGAAGACCGACAATAGACCAAGAGTTTGAGCAGTACTTCTCCACGCTCATGCTGTAGCAGGGCATTGCCTGAAATAGACGACAAAAGTAGATATTACTAATATCAGCTTCCTGGATAATCGCCCTGTACTCTGCCTTTGGTATGGAGGTTATAAATCAGTCTTGCCTTACTTTTCGGTTGTTGCATACTCTATAATAAATATAATCGCTAGCAAATCTTGAGTGAACATCTTTGATGATATATTTACCTAGTTTTTGGTTGGGATGTACGTGCATACTTGTGTGTTAGCTAGTAAATACAAGGTAGTCTACACGCTTCCCGCTCCCGAATGTCCCTCTTGATATCGCTTGTGTATTATTTTCACTTTCCTGGGTCAAAGATTGCGTCAGATCTCCTAAGAGTGCTTACGTGTATACATGATTCAATCGGATAGATGTTTTAGAGAAGTTTGATTAGGTATGTTGTCGAATCAGTATTTTAAGGAAGACTTGCCCTCTCCCTAACTCCTTTAAATTGAAAGTAGCTGTAAACCAGTAAACCGTGGTGACTTAATTACCAGATAAATGACGAGATCGCCATGTCACTTTTGCTTTTCTTCTCGCCCACGAATATAAGATGAGTTGACAGGTTATTTACCTATCAAAAGAGCTAAAGGGAGGGTTGAGATACAAGTTTATTCATGCCGTTTTGATCCGTCTAGCTTATGGGGTTTTCATCATTCGCATTAAATTGACTCTCCTTACCTAGTGTTTTGTTCTTTAGAAAGTGTAAACTCGGACGGAGCGTTTAAACAAGTGAAATCTTTGCGCAAAGTAGTTAGTTTGCAATATTTAAAAGGACTTTGCATTATCATATCAACGGACTCCCAGTTGTGTTTTCTAGTGTCCGTGTCTATAATTATTCTTCTTCTATTGCCTCTGTATCTCTTCTTGATTATCAGGACAATCTTCTCTTTTCGTTTCATCAAGCGGAATTACAGAAAAAAAGAAAGAAAAATCAAGTAGTGATCGAAGCCAATCACATAGGGAAAGAGCAATAGAAGCAATCGCCACTTGGCACTTACCAATATGTAACAAGCCACCAAATTTGTGTCAAATGACGAGTCTCTCTCGCGCGCAGGTCGCTGTTAACATGCTACGTTTGAGCAGTAAGTGAATGCAGAGTTGTACTATTGCTTGCAATGAACTTCGATTAGAAGCAAAATGATCATGAGATGGACAGAAATCTCGTCAAGACAAAACCACATTTGGTGGTTGAGGATTAAGATTGATCAAAGAGATTATTCACATAATCGACCGCTTTCAAGTTCGCTTTTGAGCTGTCATACTCTCTTTCTCAACCAACATTGAAGGAAAAGGCAGGGTCATATCAAGAATGACGCGAAAGAATTAAGTTAACAAACGATACATGATGACCAAAAAAGAAAGAAAGAAAGAACACTCGGCGAAGAAAATTTTCATTTTTGCAGTGGCTCATCATCCCGGGTCGCGGCCAAAGTCAGCATTTCGGAAGATCGGACGGCGGCGGCGGTAACTTCTGATTGGGCTGCGGTCCGTCGAGGACTACCCATGCCATCCTCAGACCCCAGCTTGTGTGCACGTCCAAATGACAGTGCATGAACCATACCCCTGTTTCAATTCAAACAAATATTATATGGTTTTTTTTTTATAATGATTTAGGGGCACAACCTATGTAAAACCCGGCGGGCCTCATGAACAAATAAAGTTTAGGCTCTGACTCAGAGCAGTTTATACATAATTGATGAGAATTGAACAAGGAACCTTCCATTCTGAACTTGGAAATCTCTTAATGCCCTAACTAACTGCGTGGTCCCTGAGACTTCATTAGTGACCAATATTTGAAAACCTACTAAAACTATTATTATTCTATTATTGAAATTATTTGAGAGGATTTAGTAATGACAAGTTGAAGCCGAGAGCAATTCAATTGGATATTTTTATTGCTCCATAATACTAAAATTCGATGGATAGTAAGATATATTCACTGTACTGCACACATGTAATAGTATTATGTACCTGGGTTGTCTGCTAGGAAACGAATGGCCGCCCATCCTCCCGCCGGAACACCGAACGTGTTCCTCTCGACCGGATCCACCAAATTGAATTTGGCCGGGTCTTTATTCGAGTCGTAGTTCCCGAACCCTTGCCCGACAATGAAGAAGTTGAACCCGTGCAGATGAAGTGAGTGGCTCTCCGCGCCGAGGATGGTCGTGTCCTGCAACACTACCTCTACACTCGTGTTGTATGCCAACTGCACCGTCTTCGTGGCGTTGGTCACCATGGTATTGTTCGGCGGCGTCCCCGTGTAGTTGAACTGCACGGGCGGGTTGGCAGGGAAATCCGTGGTGTACACGCCATTGGACTGGCCGGAGAAGTGAGCCTGCAGGAGAGCGATGGACGGCAATACAAATGACATGTTGTTGATCGATGCGGCGAATTTCGTGCCATTTGGTCCTTGACACGTCGTGTTTTTCGGGCACGGCATAGTCCCGAGGCCAACAGTGAAGTAGAATTTTCTGTCGACCTTTTGTGGAACGTTGGCGGGAAACTTAGCGTTGGCCAAGCTACGCAATTGTCGTGTGAAGTTGGTGACGAAAGCGGTGCTGTTCATGAGAGGGAGAGTTGGTTTATATGGGGGGAGCTTCTTGAGTGACGGGTAATTAGAGCTCGTCGGGCGTTGGTACTCAAGGATTCCGGCGACGGTGGAATTGTCGAAAGTGCCCAGGCCGGTGAAATAGGGCCACGCTTCCATGAGGAAGGTGGAGTTGGGAAAGTCGGGTTTGGTCTTGAGGAGGACGTTCATGGTTTGGCCCGGGGTTATGAGCAGGCTGTCCGTGGAAAAGGGCTTGACGTACACGGCGTCAGCCTCGACGACGGTGACGGTGTGGTTGGCTATGCTGAAGAAGAGCTCGTCGTTGAGTGCAGCGTTGATCAGCCGGAGGAGGTATGTCTTCCCAGGTTTCACCTTCAACTTGAACGTATCTGTTGGACAGGTTTCAAAGCAGAGTAAGGTCTAGTGCTCGCCTAGCGAAAGAATATTGTTTATGAAATATGATAGGATTAATTTACCCAATTTAATGCAGCAATTAGAGAAAACCTTTGATTTTTTTTTTGGTTGGGTCGGCAACGGTGAATCATATTACTTAGGTGATTTGTATAATTATTAAAGTGAATCTAGATCACACTTTCTAACATAACATCAGGAAGCAAAAGATGCCGCAACGTCAAAGCCATATTTCCGGTGATAACAATGTTGATTCAAGTAAACATTTTAGGTTGTAATATGATTATTAGCACAGTAAAATCTAATTAAACACAACATAGAAACCACTTTGTGGATATAAGATTTGTGTTTTTTCGGATATGTTGTCAAGTATAAGTTAAATTTCAGAATAAATATGAGGGTAGTAGGATTAAAGTAATCCTAGCTTTTGGACCTTACACAGAAATTGTTGTACATGAGTTATGACAACTTACAACAGAGATTATACCGAATGATGGACTCATTACATAAATCGGTGCGGTAGACCAAACCAAGTAGGCACGAAGAAGGATTAGCGTAGATGAAAAATTATTAGTTGAACAGGGTTCGTTCATCCGAACTGTTGAGTCTGATGGGTCTCACAGTTAAAGCAAAGGGACCTCGTCGGATTGAATAGTTCGGATGTATTGAGGCGCATGCATATGATGCGGCCAAAAAGCTCTCGTTCATTTGATCCGTCAGTTTCGAGCATGCGACGATCTAACGGGTCAAAGTCTCGGGAATGATACCATATGTTATCAAACAGTTCTTGGCCACAAAGGCTTGACTAACGCATATGCATTGGGTGGTACCTTTAGAGGAGCAATTGTACAAGGGTCCTGGAAGGCCATTGATGGTGTAGGCATCGGAGACATTGGGGCCTCCTCCGGTCTGAAGAGCTTCGGCGATGACCGCTTCTGGGTCAGCATTAAACCACTCTCCTATATATAATAACAAGAGATATAAGCTTGATCAAATGAACCATATAGTGTACGTATCTGGTGCAAGATTCATTGCACATGTTTCAGTCATCTTTACACAGTTTGCGGAAACAGTTTTCTCCATTGACGACGGACAGAATGAAAAGTCTTTCATGTACAACGTCCGAATGGCTCACCGAACATTATAGGGACTTCCTTGTAGGGTTTCTCGAACGGGTAGGACTCGTTCCGCCTGGGGAGGATGATGATGGGGCCGTAGATGCTTGATCTTAGCCACGAGATGTGCGCGTGCCACAGCAGTGTTCCTCTCTGGCCAGTGAGGGTGAAGTTGTAGGTGAAGCTCTGGTTGGTCTGTATGGGACACTGGGTTACGTAAGCCGGTCCGTCCGCCCATCCCGTCCCTAGTTGCCGAACCCCGTGCCTGCCGTCACCATGATCAACACACACCCGACTTCTTTTAGTAATTGTTTAAATTGCACTTCCTATAGAATGACAGTAGCACATTAATTGTTTTTGTGCATTAATCTTGTATACAAGCACATTCTGACTACGACATGTCGTAGGTTCCACTTTAATTCTCTGTTGAACTATTGGTTTCGTACAGTTTGCTTGTTTTCAGGAACTCTTTAATAGAGTAAAAATATAAGACAATTGCACACGGAGTTCCCGAAAGTGACAGAAGATGCATTGTTTTCAACAACATTCCAATGTTTTTTGAGAGCGTAAATTGATGAATTTAGTTGCACTCCACTTCCTCATACCAGTGAATCGTGACGTTGTTGGCGACATGGTTCTTCACCTTGATGAGGACCCGGTCGCCTTCCCTCGCCACGAGCGGCGGCCCCGGAACCTGCTTGTTCACGCTCAACACACTTCTCGTGTGGCACAGCCTCGTCATGTTGTGGGAGTCGATCTACAAATCCATCATCATTCGAGAAGTTCGGTGTAAGGACCACCTCGACCATGAATCCGAAGAATAACCTCAACCCACAAATTATAGAACTACAAAGTGACTAACAAATGTACGTACATTGAAGGTGTAGTGCCTCGTTTTGCCATCTGCCAACTTTAGAAACCCTAGTAACAAGGTACAAAAGATGAAGAGCTGGTTCTGGAAGCCCATCTCTCCAATTTGGTGAGATTATAGCTGTAAGAAGTAACAAGGATAAGCTGGCCAAACGCAAGTGACGAGGTACGTGGACCACCAAGTTGCCAGGCATTTGAAGAACGAGGGTCGATTATATAGTGGGGGAAGGATGATTAGGTGGGATATGACAAGAAAAATAGTGATGGGTTTTCACATGGGTAGTCTGATCTGTCCAACGGCGTTCACCCTTCTCTGATCCGCAATTGCTGTTGGTCGTGCTGAATTTTAGAGTGTTGCCAAAGTAAGAATTTTCCTTTCACTGTTCGATTGCTACATGGACCGTTCCATGTCTACTCATTCTAGAGAACGTTCGAGTGAAATGCATGAATAACCCACCTCATAGTTTATAGGGGCTGGAATATGCCTAGGGCGCGATCGTCTTCGAGGCGGCGTTGGGGTCCTCCGCTTGGTTTCACTGCCACCGTCATCACCACCGTCTGGCTCTGCCATTGCGCACCGGCATCTCGAACTCCACCATTACCACAATCGAGGTTGTTGAAATCGAGATTGTACATGGGATAGCTCGGAGTGGTAGTTAAGAATCTAGAAACTTTCAAAACAATATGAAAATAAGATATATGTGCGGAATTGACATTCTAAATGCTATGATTTTTATGAGACTTAGGCTTCAATGAATTGGCGATGTGGAGCAATATGATCTCCACAAATACTACTACAAGGCGAAGTCCTTTTCTTTATGCCAAAGTCTCAACACTATCTATATCAAATTCTTATACATATTGCATGATCCTAGATAAGAGCTCTCCACAAAACATTAACTAATTAAGATGGATAGGATAGTGACACTAGAGGTGTCAAAGTTTCGTATGGCGCTCACTTTGGCGTCAAAAGTTTTTTTTTCAGATGACTTAAGTGCCAATTTCAACTTGGGTGCCGGAAATCCTACGTGACCATATTTTATTAATTTCTCCGATGACACAGCTCACCGGCATGCTTAGTCAGCATATATACCCCTAAACGACGTCGTTTATGTGTTTTGCCCGAAACCCGAATAATTTTCCCAAATTCGATACCCTAATTTGATATTCCCCCAAAACCACAATCTTTCCCTCCAAAACGGCAGGAATCCCCAAGCACTAAAATCTTAGTGGGGACTTCAATCGATCGGATTAATCACCAGCACACTAAAAAATCACGACTTGATTGCTCCCCAACCGGAAGACCCTCCTCCATGTCGACTTCGGACAATGAAGATGAAAGCCTGGCCAATTTCCTCGAGTCCAAGATCATATCCGAGGTAAAAATCCAACCTTCGTTCATTTTAACTTGCCTCGATTTTCGACTTTTTTTCCTCAACTTCAATTTTTAAAGTAATTTGATTTGATCTCCATTCTTTTCCCTAGGAAAGCGTCGATGCCGCTGAGCTGGAAAGCGAAACGGAAGCGTTTGGGAGAGGAAGAAGTGCAGGAGGAGAGACAAGGCGATGGAAGAAGCAATGGCAAAAACGCGAAGTGTTGATAATCTGATGAGGTGCCCGACGGTGGAGAGGAGCAAGAGAGGGAGGAAATTGGAGTGAGAGAGAGAGAGAGAGAGAGAATGAGAGTGAAAGATATTAAATTGCCTTAGTACGGTGGCGTTTTGTGATTAAAGGCCACCTCGTCGTTCAGGTGAACTTTCTTTTTTTAATGAAAAGCCACCTAGACATTAACATTTAATTAATTTTTGGCCAGAATTTGTCGCCAAAGGTATTTAAGTGATCATTTATTTTCCGATTTGGTACTTAAATGAGCTGTCGAAAACTTTTGGCATTAAAGTGAGTGCCGTACTAAACTTTTGGCACTTTTAGTGTCCTTATGTCCTAGATAGTGTTAGAATATTTAAATAATAAATCACACCATTATCTAATATCTTAAGTTTTTAAAATAGTTGGCAGTGGTTTAACAAAATCTCACATGATGTTAGAGTAGGAGGTCCTGAATTCAAATCTTTCCAAATCCATGTCAACGCTCAGTACTAGGCAAAAGGATCAGACTATCATTGGGAAGGCAAATAGGGGCTTGAAATGATTTGAACTCAGGATCTCCTGTTCTGATACCATGTGAGATTTTGTGAGACCACTGTCACGTTTTAGGCTTAGGCCAAAGTCCAGCGTGCGCGGATGGGAAATGTTAGAATATTTAAATAATAAATCACGTTTTTATCTAATAACTTAAACTTTTAGAATAGTTGATAGTAGTCTGAAAAAATCTCATAGATGGACCCTATGTAAAATTTATTTTCAGGATTCACATCTAAAATTTTAACAATCATGATGACAACCCATATTGCCGTGTCGCCGTCGCCACCGTTCTACCAGTAGCGGCGGCGGCGACAATGGACCGAATGAAGAATAAAAATAATGATACTTACAACATTTTAACGCCTTTATTAAAATCTTTTTAACGCAATTCATTTATGAGATTGGAAGGCCTTAGTTTTTCTTGATTTTGAAAAACCCCATTTTCTAGATCCCCTTTTCTCTCTCTCTCTCTCTCTCTCTCTCTCTCTCTCTCTCTCTCTCTCTCTCTCTCTCTCTCTCTCTCTGGTTGAACCATTAAGCAAACAAAAGCCAACTGGTCAGTGGCCAGTACTTTGTAACAGCATGGTGAATCCTCCCAAAACTCACCATAAAAAAACGAGATGTAGTAGTTGAGGAACTGACCTCCTTTCCCACGGTATATTTCCGTTCATTCTACTTAACTTGGGCTCAAATTCATGGCGGTTATCTTGGAGACTAAGTAATGGTGCATGAGACTCTAAACCGTATGACTGGCTCTTTGCTGATAACGTCGTAATGCTAGATTATGACCCCCTACATGTTCTCTTTCAATGAACAGTTCTAACACCCCCCCTCCAACAATTTCACCGACCAAGTAATGTTGGGTACGAAGATTCGCTATTCCTTTTCCTTAGACATCCCGCGTTTATCACCGTTGATATGAGTAGCCAAGTACTAGTTGAAGATAAAGCTCCCATCTCAACGTTATTACATATGAACATGTGTAGAACGAATGTTGTTCAAACTATCTACCCAGTATTTATTGTGGTTATAAACATAAATGGACTCTTTAGAGGATGACCATTTGCTTGGATACGTAAAAAAGTACTTGAGATTAGAGGGCTGACCAAAGTTAACCAAACTAAGCCTAGTTAACATTTCAAGTTCTTTTACTTCGACACTGAATAATTAAAATAGAAGAGTGGTCTGATACTATGCATGAAAGTTTGAATCCAATGTCCGTTGGTGAGACGATGTTCGCCATGTTAAATTTAAGATATGCAAGTTGCTGAATGCGTGCTAGTTCTGTGGACTTGAGAATGAGATATCAACTTACATGCGCGCCTGCATTCGGCAAATCGAGACCTTGTGCTTTTATGTGATAATTTTGCTGGTCTTATATATGCATCATTGGCCTTATTTTGGCCAATGATGCATATATAAGACCAGCAAAATCAGATATGCAGCTGCTAGTATGCTTAGGTGACAATTTTATTAGTCGTAGTTTCAGGTGACAATTTTACTGGTCATAGTTTCATTCATCGAGCTGAGGAGGCAACAAATATGGAAACTATGGCGATGACAATTCTGTAGTTGATATCTGAGGCTTTGACGGATCGTGTTGGATTATGTGTTGAATGGTGAACAGAGACACATGTCGTACATTTTTTGGTTCGAGTTGGTGAAGTTGCCTTTCGCCAACTCGTTGGGAGACAAGGATGCTTCATCCTCTCTTCACTGCCACTTCCGAAAACGACCCGTCATATCCTTAACGTTGAGAGAGTCTTCTTGTATACACTCGGTGCATGTGAAACCATTTCATCAAAACCATCATAGTATGTGCATCCCATATGATGCCCTCAATAGTTACCGGCGGGGATAAAATTGGTTCCCATGCTTCGGGACTTAATAAAATGAGAAGAATGGTGGAACGATCGAATTGGTTGAGTTGGATATTACATCCATGGCCTTATTTATAGACCTCAAGCAAAATGAAAGAAAATTCAGTATAATATTCGATATGATGACTCTAGACACATATCCGACTGGGCACAAGATGTACATAATTGCCAAATATCGAGAAGATTACAAAAAAAAGTTCTCAACTTAATGTACTTGTACCAATTCAATCCTAAACCTTTCAATTTGGTCAATTCAATCACAAACTTTTGACGATTTACCAGTCTAAACTTTAGATGATTTGCCAATTTAATTCTTCCGGCTAATTTTGGTTGGAAATCGCTGATGTGACAGTCTAGTCAGCATCGGCCGTCCTACGTGGCACGGCTAGAGCTAACGTGAATAATTTTTAAAAAAATTTCTGAATTTTTTTACTATTTTTCTTTTTTTCTTCCCTTTTCTTTTTCTAACCCTAGGTCGGCAAGGTTGCCGACCCCAGCGACCCTCGCTTGGTCTGGGCAAAGGGTTGCGACCATTCCCTATTGACCGATGAGGGCCTTAGTGGCTTGTGGCTGGCAAGGGCTGTGACACCCTCGCCTTGACTAGGCGAGGGCGACCATCGCCCAGATCTAACGAGGGTCGACCTTGCTTGGGGTCGGCAAGGGCGTGGAGGCCCTCGCCTACACAAGGTTGTGAAAAAAAAAAAGAAGAAAAAAAAGTTTAATTTTTTAAAAATTACAAAAATTGTCCGCGTCAACACCAACCGTGCCACGTAGGACGGCTGACGCTGATTATATCGCCATGTTAGCGAATTCCGGCCAAAATTGGCCTAACTGATTAAATTGGCAAATCGTCAAAAAGTTTAGGACTAAATTAGCACAATTAAAAATTTATGCCTTAATTGGCAAATTGTCATAAGTTTGGGACTAAATTGGCCAAATTAAAAGGTCTAGGACTGACCTGACACAAGTGCAATAAGTTTAAGATTTTTTTGGTAATTTCTTCGCTAAATATCTAAATGATTTGCAGAATATATAATGTATCATATGTCCATAATATCTACAAGACATCTTTGACACGCCCCTCAAATTAAAGTTGATATTGTAGATTAACTTTAGTTTGGAAATGATATTGAAGAATCATCCAAATTTGCATCACTTTCAATAGTGCCTTCAACATTAGCTTTTCCGGTAGACAATATCAGTATCCAATAACATCGTTTGAAAAGCAAGTACCGTCCAAATAAGCTCCCCGGTAGACGATGAGAACATGTGATAAACTAACGCCGCTTAAAAGCCGTTGAGCTTTGCTTTCAAGTGAACAATGCTAAAAGCCGATTACATCATTTGAAAGTGAGCACTATCCGGATTAGCCTTGGGATAGACGATGGCATCTTGAGTCAACTGTTTGATAAGGACCCACTATTGGTTGCGTTGGGGCCAATGCCACAAGGTTGATATAGTTTGAGGACCTCGTTTTGGCTCTTGGGGAAAAGCGAGGTGGTGGAGTGAACATATGAAAACAGATGCATGGTTGTGAACGAGTGTGTTGAGCTAACAGGGGTAGTTGGAAATGAGTAGACCTCTCAAACGGGTGAGTAGGGTCGGGTCGATAATGGTCCGGCCCAAATTGACCAATTATTATGTGATACAAACCCATACCTAGCCTATACCCGATTTGATCCATATGGCTAAAACACTTCCACATTTAATCAAATCTAAGAAAACCCATATGCAAACTAAGGTGAGAACACGTAGTGAGTAGTGCAAGATCGAGCAAGGGCTAGAAAGAGTGAAGAGAGAGTCATAAAAGTGGGTTTACGTAATTTGAGGACCCATTTCACATCCATATTATTTTGGGCTTTATCTTTCTAAACCCATTTGACTCATTTATTGAATATAACCAACCCATATAACAACTCAATCTATCAAATATGGGGAAAATTACAAAAACAGTCGGGAAAATTACCAAAAAAGTCCTAAACCTTTTGCAATTGTGCCAATTCAGTCCTAAACTTTTTTTTTTGCCATTTCAGTCCTAAACCTTTTACAATTGTGCCAATTCAGTCCATCAGGCTACTTTTAGCCGGCTGGCGCTGACGTGGACGCCGGCCGGCTAACGTAGCATTATTTTAATATTTTTTTCCTTCTTCCCCCTGGCCGGACCGGCCAGGGGAGGCTCGCCGGTCATGGTGAGGCCGACCTCGCCCGGCCATGGCGAGGTTGAGCTCGCCGGCCATGGGCGACGGCGAGGCCTCGCCCAGATCTGGCGAGGCCTCGTCGTCGCTGGGCGAGGTCGAGCTCGCCGGCCATGGGCGACGGTGAGGTCTCGCCAGATCTAGGCGAGGCCTCGCCGTCGCCGGGCGAGCTTGACCTCACCCAACGACGGCGAGGCCTTGCTCATATCCGGCGAGGCCTCGCGCCGCCGGGGCGAGCTCGATCTCGCCCAGCCATGGCGAGGTCGAGCTCGCCAACCATGGGCGAGACCGAGCTCGCCGGCGACGGCGAGGCCTCGCCCGGATCCGGCGAGACCTCACCGTCGGCCGGGCGAGGTCGAGCTCGCCCATGGCCGGCGAGCTCGACCTCGCCCGGACTCGGCGAGACCTCGCCGTCGCCGGGCGAGGTCGAGCTCGCCCAGCGATGGCGAGGTCGAGCTCGCCCAGCGACGGCGAGGTCGAGCCAGATCTGGGTGAGGCCTCGCCGGCGAGCCTCCCCCTGGCCGGTCCGGCCAGGGGAAAGAAGGAAAAAAAAAAAAAAGGGAAAAAAATATTAAAATAATGCCACGTCAGCCGGCCGGCCAAAAGTGGCCAGATGGACTGAATTGGCACAATTGTAAAAGGTTTAGGATTGAAATAGCAAAAAAAAAAAAGGTTTAGGACTGAATTGGCACAATTGCAAAAGGTTTAGGACTTTTTTGGTAATTTTCCCAAAACAGTCATAAACCTAAATTCAGTCATAAACCTTTTTTTTTGTGCCAATTTAGTCCATCCAGTTAATTTTGACCAGCCGGCGCTAACGTGGATGCCGGCCGTATGTTGACGTAGCAAATTTTCAAATATTTTTTATTATTTCTTTTCTGTTCCCTTTTTTTTTCTCCTTTCATCTTCAACCTCTAGCTGGTTGCTAGTCCGGCGACCGGCCAGAGGCGGGGACTAGCGAGATCGGCTTTGCCCATCCCTGGCGAGGCTCGATCTCGCCCAACCACTGGTGAGGCCGATCTCGCTAGTTGCCAACGAGTTCGAGCCTCGCCTAGCCACTAGTGAGGCCTACCTTGCCAGTGGCTGGGTGAGGTTGAGCCTCGCCGACCCCGCCTCTGGTCGGTCGTCGGTTCCAACAACTGGTTAGAGGTTGAAGACGAAGGGAGGCAAAAAAAAAAAGGGGAAAGAAAAGCAAAAATGATAAAAATAATTAGAAAAAAATATTTTAAAAATTGTCACGTCAGCGCCGGCCGGCCAAAATTGGCTGAATGGATTGAATTAGTACAAATGTAAAAGGTTTATGACTGAATTGGCACAATTGCAATAGGTTTAGAACTTTTTTTTGACAATTATCGTATCAAATATGAGTTAAGAAATGGTTTTATGACCCATTTTAACAAGTCTATAAACGAGTGTATTATGCTGTCAGAGGTGGTTGGGTGCACACCGAGATTGCCTGGCTTTGGTACCAACTTAAAAAATGAGAAGAATGACGGAACGATTGAATTGCTTAACTTTGATATGACAACAATGACTTGTTTATAGGCCTGAAACAAAATCAACAAAAAATCCAGTCTAATACTCCATATCATCAATCTAAACACAAATCCGACCACATACAAAATATACATAATGAGCTAAAGATCCAAATGATTTGCAGAATATATGATATGTTAGTGACATCTCCCTAATGTCTAAAAGATATCTTTAACACCGGGATCCATGAATTTTTCCTTAATGTCTAATAGATGTGTGCAGACACAACTTATATTTTCCTCTCACTAAATCACAATCACTTTGAGGATTGATATTTTGGCAAAGATAGGACATGAGGTCCTTAAGAATGCTTGAACATCTGTGTAGCACGTGTCCTTTTCAATGCTGGACTTCTTTTCAAAGTTCAAAGAGCCGAGAGATGTTTCTCCGTAGCACACAACCACTTCATTGAAAAGTGACTGACCTTGGTATTTCATGTACTCCCTCTTAGAGCAAAATGATATGGTACGTCAACTATAGGTTTTGTATCACGCAAAGCATAGTAGGTGCAGTATCAAAATGGCATCGATTTTGGTCACTGTTCACGTCAAATTAGGGCCACAAGTGCAATTATGGTTGAGTCAAAAGTTTCTATTAGCACTGATGCCAGCTGCTTTGTTCTGCATTAGAAAACATCGATTCAGTCAAGATGTGGAAGCAGCAACTGTGCCATCTCTCTTTGTTTGTATTTGAATATGATCGCCGAACAGATTAGTGGGATCAACAGCACCTGAAATTGGAGAAAGAAATCTCCGCTTCTTCGACGAGAGTGTTATTATATTCTTCTCATTTAAGCCAATGATTATCTGAGAAATCGAGACTTCCTCAACCCCTGTCGGGTGACATGGTCAAGGAGAGAGAGAGAGATCTTCTACCCCGGTCGGTCAGATCTTCCGTCCCGTTTGGTGTCTCCATCAGTCATTAGTGCTGTGGCGAATTTTGATGGGTAAGTCGAAATATTTTATTGCATACTGGAGATGTGGGATGAACCCACTGCACAGCACGATGTCTTCAGTTCAACAAACGTATGCAAACCACAACAGGCTAGACTAAAACTCAGGCATGCCAACACCAGGGACAACAAGAAAACATCTCAAATGATGCCTGGTTTTACAGACTCAGATCAACATCAACCGAAAAAAGGTTACCCGATTCGCAAGACTCATTAAAAATCAGCAAGAAATCCTCCAATTATGAAGGCATAGGCCTCGATGTTTGTGGCCTTCATCCCCCTGCAACCTTCAGTAATACATTATATCTCACAAATTCCATGATGGTGGTTCTAGGAGTGACCTGCGGGAGAATCAGATCATTCCTGGCCTTTCAGGTGTAGTAAATACAGCAGTTCCAAGCTAGTCTCGGTACGCATTTACGGCAAATCTCAAGCGTTAATACATTAGACATAATTTTCAGAGTTGATATATTAGTCGTAATTATGATTAACTAGGAATATTAACAAAACATATTAATCTAAATCTAGCGGTGGATGAACTTAAGCTTTTTCTTAGCTCGAAGCATCTAGACTTTCATAATATTCAAATGTTGGCACATAGATTCACCTATAGTTTTTTCATAATTTTTTGAATTTTGAATAATATTTTAAATTCTGACGGGAAAGTTGTTTGCTTTTACGTGCTAAGTATAAGTAATGTTATCTAACACCTGTTGAATGAGGAGAAAAAGGACAATTGCTTTTGGAGAATAGTTACAGTTTAAGTGCAATAACTATTAGATAGGGGAACTGTGAGCAAACACTGTAATAGGGTCTAAACTTGTAATAAATCTGTAATGTACCTAATGGTCAATACCGCATCCAAACATGCTATTAACATCGTACAAATATCAAGAAGTATTTGACACTTACCTTTGGCTGCAGTAGCTCATGTGATTTTGCTGCACTTTGATCCTTGCTCTTGCGCTTTTGTGGCTCCATGTTTTCAATTCAGCTTCAGTCTTGCTTCGTGTAGCATTCAAAAGCCGGTCCTTGTTCCTTTCTCGATTGTAATCATCCGATCTTCAGTGTGAGGATCGCGATGTGGATAGAAAGTCTTCTATCTCTGCTGCTGTTCATTACAGCTTTTCTTCGTCGATGACCTTTGAAGAGGACAAGAACACAATAGCTTGTGACCGCAGGCTTAGTACATCTCTCGATTCCTCACGGTCGGGCCGGCTTGGGGCAGGCTTAGTACATTTCACTCTATAAGTGTTGGATACATCTTGGTAATAAAATTATGAGGATATAGTGATGGACGAACTACTTAGCATCAAGCAAATTAATCGCATCATTTAACAGGTATGATTAAGTAAGTTATGTGTTAGGAAATCTCTAGCCCTAGAAATTAAATAAATGAGTGTGAAAGATTTAAAAAAAAAACAAGTTGTTTCATTTGGTCAATGAACCCAAGTAAAACATAGGCCCCAATCCATATGTAATGACAGGGGAGGTAATCATTGAGTGACTCCAGACGGATCTTTAGGTCAGGCCTAATTTGGGTGAGTTCAGTATTTTGAAACCACCTCATTGGAACAATTATATCTCTAAGATCTAAAAAAGAAAGATAATCTCTTATAATAGGAAACGGAGACGACATAGCAGTCTCCGGTGGACGTAGATGTTTCATCTTGTACAGTGTTTCCAGTGGTGCTTTGACAAATCTCAACCATTGATATATGAAAATGAGAATTGATCAACGGTTGATATTGATTGAGGCAGCAAGGAAGCACCGTAGGAGTAGAGGTTCTTCTCCTGCTTCCAATGCAATTAAAGAATCATGAGTTCGATTCCCGAAGGCTACTCTCCCTCGAGGTGTGCCCGGCATGCTTTCTCATTTCGTCCCTCTATCTAGGGTGTCAATGGTTCAGCTCGGCTCGGGCTTTGGGTATTCACAATACTCAGCCCGAACCGAATCGTATGGATGTGAGCTTGTTTTTTACCTGAATTGAGACCCGACCTGAATATGACCCCAACCGAAAATAGGTTCGGTTCGGGTGTTTGACACCCACCCAGCACCCCCCCTTCTTCTTCTGCTACTAAAAGCTTATCACCAGACACGGATCCGACATTCGATTCAATTCATGGAGGGCGTGCCTCCGAGATCACCATCCAAGTATACATCAATGTGTAGAAATCATAAGGCTTGGATGGGGACATAACCAGCTAAGACGCAAGAATTATCATTACTGATGCTTGCTACATCTTTTCGCCAAAAGAAAAAGAACACTTTTAGGAGTCAAAACTTAAGTGAAAATGGAATTCTACTCGGTTATTATACATTGGAGCAAACAAAATAATAGGGTTTTCTATCTATGAGCTTTTGGAGTAATCTCTATGAGAAATTGTAAGATACTACTTGTGGGTTTGTTGTGGGCGTAAACCTTTGGAGTTCTTTATCATTCTCCATTGATTTCTTTGGTAATTTCTTTTTGCGCGTTAGATTTGAATTGCAAAATTCGTTAACTTTCTGCATTAATTGTATTAGAACTAAGGATAAGGTTTCTAGATTAATTTTGGAGCTTTTGCTTGTCTAATCACTGTCTACAAAAGTTGTGTTTGCAATTAGAGTTGAAACAAGAGTTGAGATTGAGAAATTCAATGGTAGGAACAACTTTGGGTTGTGGAGCATTAAGATGAGTGTCTTGTTAACAACCCAAGGTTTGGCGAAGGCATTGGATGGTGATAATAAATTGCCACAAACAATGAAAAAGGGTGGATAAGGAAGAGGTACTAGAGAAGATGAAATGAAAATCTTATTGAATTTGTCATATGAGATATTGATTGAAATGGCCGAAGAGAAGGATGACACAGCGTTGTAGGAAAAACTTGGAGCACTTTATCTAATGAAGGGTTTAATAGCCTGTGTACGCTGAAAATGATGTTTCAATTTGGCGTGGTTGAAGATACATCTAAATAGGTTATTATAGATGTATCTTCAACCACGCCAAATTGAAACATCATTTTCAGCGTACACATGCTATTAAACCCTTCATTAGATAAAGTGCTCCAAGTTTTTCCTACAACGCTGTGTCATCCTTCTCTTCGGCCATTTCATGATGGACTAGAAGTACATCAATGAGGCCTTGCTCAATAAAAACAACGCATGAAGTAGTTGGCGCCTCCACTAATTTTGAGCACTTTACTTATATACGGCTATAGGGTGCGCTACGAGTATCTTGGAAAAGGTAAATTTCATCTTGTTTTCTAAGGAGTGACAAAGGAAGTTGCCAAAAGATAACTGGAAGCAGGATATGGCACAAGGTTTGGTTATCCGAGGTAGAGACAAATGCTGAGGCTTTGGAGATAGCGGATGGAAGAGCCGTTCTAAATTGAGATCCATCGTTTGGAACTATTGATGCTTTCACTGGGATGAGGTAAGGAAGTAGAAGAAAGATATTTTTAAATTCAAGGATAAAAGAGTTAACATGGGGATTGCAAGCGATGGTACTGTTTTTACAGTAGCAGATAATAGTTCTAGTCATGCGATGCTTTGTTAGCAGTCACCACTAGTTCATCAAGTGATGTTTGGGTGCTTGACTCTTGATGTTCTTATCATGCAACTTCTTATAGGCATCGGTTTACTATCGATTGGCGTACAAATGCGGGTAATGTGCTTATGAGAAACGGTGCTAGTTGTAAAGTTGTAGGTATCAGAACGGTTCGTGATTGGGATGCGTGATGGAGCAGTGAGCAAGTTGACTCATGTAAGACATGTACCATGGTTGAGAAAGAATCTTGTCTCATTAAGTGCTCTTGACGGTTTCGATACCAGATCCCTGTTGAAGATAGAGTTTTGAAGGTCTCTATGTGTGCTGACTGTGATGTGGGGGAAAGGCAGACCGTAGGTTGTATCTCCTCTAGGGAGCCATAGCAATTGGTTCATATGCTAGAATCTCTAAAGCTTCAGATCAGGACACAACACAGTTGTGACACATGAGTGAGAGGGAGATGAAAGTTCAAGGTCAGAGCGGTCACTTAGAGATCATCGGACTAAGAAGCCAAATGTCCGTGAACACTGTGAGATCAGTTGTCAGCCAAGAGTGAAGTTCCGTATGATAATTTGCTGGACCTCAGAGATTGTAAGTTGCGTACATTCAAACTTATGACTTATTGGAACCCTCTAGAGTTTCGTGCAAGGGTGATGCCAAGTATGTGTTTTTCCTTGTTGATGGCTTGAGGAAAATTTGGTTTTGTCTTCTTAAGCTCAAGAGCAATGTGCTTGGTTGGTTCAAGTCTTGAAAGACGATAATCAAAAAGCAGATAAGAAGGAAGATCATATGCCTAAGAACTTAGAAAGAATTGGAATTCTGTTCTAAGTAGCTTAGTCCGTTTTGCGTAGAGGAAGGCATGGTGAAACACCACAATGATGCTGATACACCACATCTGAATGGAGTTGCAAAACATATGAACTAAATTATATTGAAGAAAGCTCTTTATTCTCAAATGTTGGATTAGGTGAAAGTTTCTCTGCTAAAGCAGTAAATATTGCTTGTTACCTAGTGAACAGATCACCACTATCAATAGTTGATTGGAGAACTTCTGAAGGAACGTGGTAAGGTAAGTATGCCGATTCACCGGATAGAAAGTGTTTGGTTTCCTTGCTTATGCTCGTGCAAGTAATGGTGTGCTAGAGCCAAGGGTAAGGAGGTGCATATTCCTAGGCTATGCACATGAAGTGAAAAGATACTAGTTGTGGTGCACTAAGATTGATTCACTAGGTTTTATGTTTGGTAGAGAGGTTACCTTTGATGAGTCTTCTCTGTTTTTCAGAAAAGGAGTGAAAGATTGATTGTAGAGAAACATTCGGACATTCTTAAGGAACAGGAGGAGCTTCAATGAGCGCCTAGAGATGTTCAAAGTGTAGTAGATGTGACAGTGTTTATCGAGTCGCTAGATTTCATAGTCGCTCACAATTGATGAAGCTTTGAGATGGCTAACAAAGGTGAATCAGATAAAGTGACAATTGTATGCTGATATGGAAATGGATAATTTGGGCAGTAAATACAACTTTAGGTATAGATACTCATAAGGTGAAAGACTGCGTGAATATTGTGAGTGGATGGAGAAGTTACATTGGGGAAGTGCTGAGATGCTTCAACATGCAATTGAAAATTTTTGTAAATACCCCACTTGCTGCATATTATAAATTGTCTAGACTAGCACTGTGTACTTCAATGGAGGTGGAGTACCTTGTCCATGCTTTACATGCTAATTGTGTTGGTTGTCTAAGTTATGCAGTAGATAATACTATACTTGATCTTTCCCGTTCAATAAGAAGAATGTATACGATTAAGCCAGGTGTACATTACGGTGCTTTGAACTGGGTCCTAGTTTTGTAGGGACGATAGACATTGGAATATGTTTCAAAGAATATAGTGCAAGTAGCGTGGTACTAACTAGGAGGGTAACACGTCAAGCTGGGAATCTGAATGATGATTGAATTTTGAGCAGTTACTGTAATATCTGGAAATTTTGTAATAATATGTATATGACATTGGAAATTTTTCGTATTCAATAATGATACTTAGATTATCAAGGTAAGTTTTATTTATCATAAAATTTGGGTGGACGCATAGAAATTTTGGTAAAATCGTAAATTTTGTGAGGCGCAGAGGATGATTTTTGGGAACGTAGTCGTTCCGAGTTTGATGTATTGAAAATTTAAAAATTCTAGACGTTTATGTGTACGTTAATAGTAGCGCAGTGTTAATTAATTTACCGTCGTCTTAGTAATTGTTTGGTAATACTATTAGTTAAACTTTGATTAATTAGTGATATTAATTTATTATGTGCTAATTGGTGTTAAAGGGAGTGGATTTTATGATTTCAATGTAATTATTCACACAAGAATCCTCTTAAGCCTCACAAGACTCACGTGGCAATTGTGGGGTTAATGCATGGCCACGTGCCACTCTTAAGCTAAGCTTCTTACACTAATTTGACACATAGCCATAAGCCATCATTACCTTGGCTATTAGCCATCTCTAACAACTTTTCATTTCTTACACTTGATCGTAGATTGAGTAAAGAATTGCCACCTTTGAGTACATGCATTCTTCAACCTAAAATCTATTCCTATACATCACTTTCATCTTGGTAACATCGAATGGAATTTTCCATTTTAGCCGTAACTGCCTTCTTCACCTTCCACTCTCAAAGATAATTTACTTTCACCACTACCCGATCCAAGATCTACAAGGGGCTTTAACTTTGGGTTGTTTAGATTTTGCGCAAGATAAGTGAAGACTCTAGATGTTGAGTTAGTTTAATCTACTTGACGCTTTTAACTTGGATGGTTGTGATATGCTATTTTGATGTGCTCTAATATTGTGGATTTGGTGGTTGTTGGATTTGTTTTGCTGGCCTTGTACATATTCAAAATGTGTGTGAATTGTTTTCTTAAAGTGTGGTATTATTGGCAAGTGAAGTTGTTAAATCCGAACTTGGAAATGTCATCGTTAAGGTGATGGTTGAATTCGTCTTGCTCGTTTCATGCATGTTTAAAAGGTATTCGATTGTCTTACTTAAGTTGAGTACATATGGTGAGTGGAAATGATGAACCTCAACTTGGAAAAGTCATATCTGTAAGTCCAGACTAACCGTCGTTCGTAAAATCTATTGATTTCTGAACTGAGTAGATTTCACTTTCAAAATATGGATTTATGTATTTCTAAAATCGATTAGACTTTACTCTTTGAATCTAGCTATGTGTATTTTCTGAACAGAATGGATTTTACTCTTAAAATTTGGATATATGTATTTTAAACCGAGTAAACTTTACTCTCTAAATTTGTATATATGTGTTTCTGAAACGAGTGGATTTTACTCTCAAAATCTGAATTTGTGTATTTTCTTAACCCAAGTAGATTTTACTCTAAAAATCTATATACATCTATTTTTTAACCCAAGTAGATTTTACTCTCTAAATCTGGATATATCTATTTTTAAATCTAAATCTAGATATAGATATTGCTGAACCTGAATAGATTTTACTCTCAAAATCGGTATACATCTATTTTTGAACCCGAGTAAATTTTACTCTCTAAATCTGGATATATCTATTTATAAATCTGAATCTGGATATAGTTATTGCTGAACCTGAGTAGATTTTACTCTTGAAATATGTATATATATTATATATATTTTTGAATCCGAATAGACTTTAATCTCTAAATCTGGATATATTTATTTCTGAACCCGAACAGATTTTACTCTCAGAATCTTGACATATTTATTTCTAAAACCAAATAGATTTTACTCTCAAATTTTGAATATACTTATTTCTAAACCCGAAGAGATTTTATTCTTAGAATCTGGATATATTTATTTATAAACCCAAACAGATTTTACTTTTAAACCAGAATATGTTTACTTTCTAAACTTGAGTATATTTACTTTCTAAATTTTAATAGACTTACCTTATGAATTGAGTAGATTTACTTTCCGAACTTGAGTAGATTTTGCCTTTTGAGTCTGATCACATATTGCTTTGTACTTAATTGCTTGAATAATGCATTTCATTGTCTTGAGGGATATGTGATGTAATAAGAAGGTGAGTATATGCACGTAAATACTTATTTATCATGGCTTGCATGAGGATAATATATTTTCCGTCACCTGCAAATCAACGGTGACAATGTCTTGTGTGTCGAGATGCCCCATAGGTTGGGATGCCTCGGAGGGTGTATCGAGATGCCTCGGGAGTCGAAATGCCCCATAGGTTTAGATGCCTCTGAGGGTGTACTTGGATGCCCCGGAGTTGAGTTGCCCCGTGTGTCGAGATGCCCTAGGAGAGTTCAGAAGGAGAAGTAACGAACATAACGCATGAGTATGAGTACTATATACCATATGCTTGCATTTGAACTAAAATATTGTGGAATAATGAAGTGATTTGATTAGTGTGGCATATCCAAATGGAAAAGATATAACATTTATTCAAGTTCTCTGCATACTTACTGATTGTTATGCATGTACGTTGTTTGTGCCAGGTGAAGTGGTAAGATGATTTTCCTAACTTAAAACTAGAAATTTCATTTACAAGGCGGCTCATTCCTTTATTTTTCAGATGTGCAGGATGGACGTTTCACAGTCTTTGCGTTTTGGAATTCCCATGTATTATGAAGGTGTCTATGAAACTATGTTTATAACTGAGTCCGAAGTACTATATATCAAATGTAGTTCTAATATGTAGATCGATGTGGGTTTTATGGAGTGGGTTCCCCATTGATTCGTCGCATGGTAATGTAACCTCGACGGTGAGTTAGTTGGCCTGTTGAGGGGCTTCGACACTGATGATGATGGTCACGTAACGGAGGGCAAAGTTATCAATCCCTGATGTCATCAGTCTTTTGTACGGGCAGACTTTTGAAGTATAATCTAGTATGGAGATAGGCAACCTCAACCTACCTAGACTTTTGTTTTTTTGTGATTATATGAAGTTTGTATGGAGATGTAAATCTGATAAGTAATGTAAATAAAGAAGCATAAGTAGTTAAACTACACTCGTGTGATTTTCATGGTTAATAAATGTTCAGATTAAGCTTTCGCTTGTCTATTTATTAATTAAGATTAATAACTATTAAGAGACACGCGTCGCATGTAATGTTTTAGGACGTCACAGTTATGCTTTAATTCAATGAGCCATGCTATGAGTTGGAAAGATCATTATGAGACATAGTATTCTTGTCGACAACTAAAGTTAAAAACATGGTGAAAACTGAATGACCTGATTAGTGATGCTGGCGTGGGACATTGGGTTGATACGATGTTTAGTGGAAGCCAGAGATATCACGGAAGAGTCAAGTTCAGTGGTGATTGAAATATCTACGTCATATATAGCAGCATGTCAAGAGAAGATGTCGCTGTGAAGAAATTTCTTGTTGTAGAGACCCCTTCGGACACGTGGATTGAGTTCATTCCTTTGAGTAAGTCCAAGATCAGCTTGGGCTTCTCTTTTGGTTGAGTGCTCGTCGGGGCATTGGAAAAGCCGGCATAGATGATGAGCATTATAACTTGGCTAAAAACATCGAGCTAATGTGGAGAAATGTTAAATTATTTCTCGAGTTTGAACCTACGTAAACCTGACTTGATAGAAGTCTGGCTAGTATCCCAACGGTTGTAACTCTGTAATTCTCTGTGTTCATAGTGAATTTCTTTGCGGCGCTAGCTCTTCTCATGAAATAGGCACCGATACTCAGACGGAATCCCATAAAAACTCCAGCATTCTTTATCATTCGTCATTGATTTCTCCGATAATCGTTTCTTCTCCCATTAGACTTGAATTGGAGGATCGGTTAACTTTGGCATTATTTCACAACGATACAAGTGACTCGTATCCGTAGTTCGGGTCTTAAACAGGACTTCAACGTCGAAATACGATCTTCTATATGGATTGAAATACCCAATTAGTTTGATCAATCAATATAGAATATGCTGGACTGTTAGATTGATCTACAGATGGGAAGTGCCTTGATCAATCTGAGGGACCTTTCGGCATGCTTTTGAGAGAGGATTTAGTGGATTCATTCATTATTGTGCCTTTTTGCCTCCGACCAACCTGCTGCTCAACTGCTTATCGATGAGGCCAAAGTAAGCAATGTGTGGACGATGGCCATTGGGCGGTACTGAGTTATGATGTCCGACTGAATTTATTAGCAAAGTGACTGTTTGGAGCATCTATTCAGTGAATAACTCTACTCGATCCTGATTTCTGGATTTTGTAGCTTTCTAATCTGTATTATGGTGGCCCCCTGTGTCTTCTTCCTCATCTATAACGATTATCATATTAATTTTATTTGATGGTGGGAAAAGTTCCTCAGAGAAAATGAAAGGAAAACAAGAAAGAAAATTCATAAACTTGTGGCCAGCGTGGATCTAACTTGGTTGACGTGGGCTCAAGCACCTTTAATGCTAGCAATGTAAAAAAAAATAGCCTTTATTTAGGATAAAGATGCTCGACCTAAGATCGTACAAAGGATCGGTAACTTTCGACATGACCCGTCAGCAAGAGACGACACAACATATGGTCAAACATATTTGGATTTGACATAAACATGTACGTGTCTTACGCTTATTGATCGGTTAATCTATTTACACATGATTCGGCACATTCAAGTTGGCGTGTCATTTGTTTTGAGACGATACAATTATGCTTTTTTTTTAGTACGTTTAACATTCACATATGAAGACTTCTTTATCCTTGAATATTTCATAAAATTACACCCATATTCAGGTCTTGTTTGAGCCGTACAAGATGTAAATCTTAGATATAGATCTCGGACGAGATACAAATATCTAAATTAGATATTTTTAGATACTTTTCAAGTTACGGATACTAAGGTAAATGGTAAAATAAAAATATATATTTAGAGATATAAAAGTCATTAAATATAAATTAACTCAATCTACACTTTTGGTGAAGCCAAAATAAGCAACGTATGGAGGATGGCCATTGGCAGTTCTAAGTTAATACCGTCCAACTGAGTTTATCAGCAAAATGACTGTTTGGAGCATTTACTCAGGGAATTGGAACTACTCAATCCTGATTTCTGGATTTTGTAGCTTTCTAGTCTTAATTATGCGGCCCCACTCTGCCTTCTTCCTTATATACAATAATTATCATATTTATTAATGTTCCATTTATTTCGTAAAAAAAATAATTTAAAATTTTTTTCTAAAAATAATCGCTTGTATCGTTTAAAATAATTAGCCAATGAAAGATATTTTCTTTATCAACAAAAAATTTATGTCTAAATATATTCGTGGACAAAGAGAAAAAATATTATTTATTTATTTATTTATTAAGTAATATAAGCGATTATTTTTAGGAAATTGTTTTTTACACTATTCACTTTAAGCGAAACAATGAATGCTGAGAAAAGCTTTGCAAAAAAGAAAAAGGGGAAAAAGAGACAATTCCTGAACTTGAGGCCAACGCAGAAATGACCCAACTCTGCATCTCCTTCAATCTACTTTGCTTGACATGGGCTCAAGCAACTTTGAGGGTGCTAGGTTCCAATCTTTAGTCACCTCCACCCAATTATATTTTTGGGACAAGTGCATTGAAAATTTTAAAATTTATCATGAAAGTGTAATTAAATCATAAAATTTTTAAAAAATTCATTCACGTTCTAAAACTTATCAAATTTGTTTAATCAATTCTTTCATTAACTCCGTTCAACTATACTAATGGAAGATGTTGACGTATCTTATTTGATTACTTTCTTAAGGCATGTGCTAACGAGGTAACGCCCACCAAGCGCGACGTTAAAAAATTATTCAAAAATTTTAAAAAAATGCAAACTAAATTAGATTAAAAAATAAAAAAGCTAAAGGTTAATAAAAAAACACAAATTAAATCAGTCGCACTCATCGTTTAGGTTTCCCTAGACATGAGACAAGACCCCATAAGATAAGTTCTTCCTATTAGGACTACATTTAGGCTAGTGGATGATGCCACAAGCAACTCCAGTGAACCTATACCGATGTCCAATCTTTGTGCTAATTAGCGCTAATGTAGAACAGCTGGCAAGTGGTTATATGGAAACTTTCGAGCATCATAAGAGTGGCAGTTTTGCTCACGCCTTAAATAATGGGTCAACTTCAAACGATCATAACTTTTTATCAGGAAGGAGTTATGACGCGTACAACATATCTCATCGAAGAGAATTACAAGATATTTGAATCTACAAATGGGCTACACTGGTTTAGGCAATGTTTGACCTTCAAATCCACACATTTTCCTTGATTTCCAGGCATTCAAAGATTTCATACGTGTTTTATAGATTTTCAGGACGCATTTTGAAAACTTTCCCCTTTATCAATATTTTTTCTTTAATTCTGTTATTTGATTTTAATTATTTGATTGTTTTCTAAAGGGTGACCTCCCTATAAATAAGCGCTTAAGTTATTGTAAATGGTACTTCATTATCAAAATTAAAAATTATCCTTTGGAATCCTTTTCCGAGTATATCTTCCTCTGCGTCAAATGCCCTCTCTGACGTTAGGCAAGTTCCCTTACTTGAAAATCCTATATTACATCTATTTCGATACAAATCATCTGATGTGGCGCACTTGAGAGATAATGATAGCAAAGATTTGAACAACACGCCAGCTGCCTCCTCTGATGTTAATTTGACGATTTTCCTTACTTGAAAATTCTATACAACATTTATTTTGATGCAAATCATATGATGTGGCTTGCTTGAGAGATAATGACAGCAAAGATGTTTTAAAATGATACAGGTAGAATTTTTTCTTGCCCCACATTTGAGGATTTGGGACTAGTTTAGGTTACAATCCAAAGAATAGCCCCTCTTTTCAATTGCAAACCAAAATCAATGCTTCACTTCGAACACCACGCCAGCCGACCAGCCACCCTCCTCCTTCGACCGCCACAACTGTCATCATTTGAACTCTCTCTCCCTTTCTTGGCGCTCACCATTTTTGTCTCCACAACTAGTCCCAAAGTTGAACCTTTCGACGAGGTCATATTTGGTTTCATCAATGCCTTGGCCGTCAGGGTACGTGATGGGTCGCCTCACCAACAATGCGTTCAAAATTGGAATTTGGGGCAAGGGTTTTTTAGGAAGGAAATCCAACTCAATTTCTCAATTTGGGGGAAGATTTGTGTCATTAGGAAAATGATATAAACAGTTCCTGAACTTTGGCCTAATGTGCAATTTGGTCCTTGAACTTTTGATTTGTTCAATGTGGTCCCTGGACTTTTGGTACATGTTCAATTTAGTCCCTGAACTATATGAAAATGTTCAATGTATAGTTCTTCCATTAATTCAAATTCAATGACTATATTGAACATTTTCATATAATTTAAGAACTTGAACATGTACCAAAAGTTCAGGGATAACATTAAATATTAGGCGAAAGTTCATAGACTACATTGAACATATTAAAAGTTTAGGGAACAAATTGCACATTGGGTCAAAGTTTAGGAATTATTTGTGTCATTATCCCTTTGGTTTATTGAGCAATTGAACCTAATTTCTCAATTTTGGGTAAAATTTGTGTTGCTAAATGACGTCGTTTGATCTATATCTTGAATGTTTAGCATCTCCATTGAGACACTTTGGATTATTTACTCTAAAATAATGCCACATGTGATTTTTTGGTGACATAAGTGGCCAATGTCACTTAAATGATCGACTTTTAGAAGTTATGATACTTAAATGATCGCATGATATAACTAAATGTAGCAAATTGAGCACAGTACGAAAGTTGTGAATTGGTAGTGTCCTTTGCCCCAAAGACGTTGCATAAGCTCATTTTACAACATTGAACTGAATGATGAGGAACATAGTTATCACAATGCAAATAACTTATGGGAACATTATCGAACTCAATGTATGTCTCGATGTGTTTTCATATTATATGGCTTGATATAGTGGAGGAATAAAAATTAATAGCCACTTCTGGTATGAAACTGTATAGAATCGTTTAATTAGTGCCCAATCATTTGGTGGGGTTGCTTATGATGGACTAACCCTCTTGTCCTGTTGAAGTAGTCGTATGCGGTACGAGCACAAGGGTCGTTTGGATAATGATGGTGAGTCGATGGAGTAGATTGTGAGGTGTCCTAAGATCCACATTTAGTGGCCTGCGGCTGCATAATGACTCGTGCTACCTGTTTTGCAACACCACAATTAATTAAGCTTTTCCTTTTCGTGACACAATTAAATTAAGCCTTAGAAAAATCAAAAGAAAGTGATCGCCCTCCAAGTTCGGCAGTCTTGCCTGCTCATTATTGGTCGATTTGTCGAAGAGACTGATTTTTCCTCCTGACTTTCAACTGTATTTGCTTCAGTTGTCAAAGTTCCCTTTACATTGCAATAACAAGAAAGAAGATTAAAGGAGACAAATTGGACTTTGAATACCAATGAGAGTTGCATTAGGCAGGGAATTCAAAGTCTACATCGTGCCTGCTCCATTAACCTTCTCGTTTTGTCGTAATCACACGAGTGTCTAGAAGCATTAAAATATCTTGTTAAAATGTGGGTACTAAATGGCATCTTATTGGACCATATTGAATATTATAAACAAGCAGACCATTAACTAGCATGCGAGTCCTACTTTTTGTTCATAATTCTAGGGTATGAGTATAAAGGCCTGGCTACTTGGATGTTCATGAAACACCCTGCAAACACGGGAAATGTAGCAAAAACATCCTAAACCTATTGCATTGATACCAATTCAGTCCTAAACCTTTCAATTAGACCAATTTAGTCCTAAACCTTTTCACATTGATATCAATTTAGTCCATTTGGCCAATTTAGGTCGGAAATCGCTAATGTGGAAGCCGACAGTCCTACGTGGCACTGTCGGCGCCGACGTGAACAATTTTTATAATTTTTTAATAATTTTTTCAGATTTTTTTAATGTTTTTTCAGATTTTTTTCTCTTCCCAGAACTGGTCGGCCGGCGACCGCAAGTTGGTCTGGGCAAGGGCTCCCACGCCCTCGCCCAGATCTAGGCGAGGGCTGTCGCGCCCTCACCGGCCACAGGCGAGGGCGTCGAGACCTCGCCCAGATCCAAGCCCTCATCTGTTGGTTGATGAGGGCGGCGATGCCCTTGCTTGGATTTGGGTGAGGGCACGGCGGCCCTTGCCTGTGGCCGGCGAGGGTGTGGGGACCCTCACCCAGACCAGGCGAGGGTTGCCAACCCTCGCCTGTGGCCGGCGATGGTCGTCATCGGCCAACTAGTTCTGGGGAGAGAAAAAAAAAAGAGAAAAAACATTGAAAAAATCTGAAAAATTATAAAATTTGGGCAAAAGTACACCACAAGTGCCATAACTTGTGTATGTCGATCACTTTGGTGCCATAACTTTTTTTCGGATCACTTTGGTGCCAAGTCGGAGTAAAAGAGATCACTTTAGTGCTAATTTGGCCGGAAATCCGACGTGGCATTTATTATTAATTTTTTACGCCGACGTGGCTCGCCGGAGGCTGAGTCAGCGTGCACAGTCAGCATTTTTAATTTTAAATAATATTTTTAGCGTGTACAGTCAGCATTTTTAATTTTAAATATTTTTTTCCTTTTTTTTTTCTTCTTTCCTTTTTCTTTTCTTTTCTTTTCTTTTTTTTCTTTTCTCTCCTCGCCGGCCTGTTGCCGATGGCCGGCCGGCCACCGGCGAAGCCCGGGAAGGGCTGGGCGAGGGCGGCCTTGCCCATGGCCGGGAGGTGCTGCCGACCCTCGCCGGCGACAGGCGAGGCCGCCCCTCGCTGGCCAAGGCAAAGGCTGCCCTCGCTCGACGCCGGCGAGGGTCCCCCTCGCCGAATCTGGCGAGGGCGACCCTCGTCGAACCGGCGAGGCGAAGGAAGCCCTCGCCCGGGCGGGCGAGGGTCGCCCACGCCCAACTCGGGCAAGGGCGACCCTCGCCCGCCGTGCGAGGGCTTCCTCGCCCGACGCCGGCGAGAGTCGCCCTCGTCGGATCCGGCGAGGGCGACCCCGCGGCGTCGGGCGAGGGTCGTCCACGCCCGACTCGGTGAGGGCGACCCTCGCGCGCCCTGAGCGAGGGCTTCCCTCGCCGACGCCGGCGAGGTCGCCCTCGCCGCATCCGGCGAGGGCGACCCTCGCCCGGCGTCGGGCGAAGGAAGCCCTCGCCGGCGTCGGGCGAGGGTCGCCACGCCCGACTCAAGCGAGGGCGACCTCACCCGCCTGGGCGAGGCTTCCTCGCCCGACGCCGCAAGGGTCGCCCTCGTCGGATCCGGCGAGGGCGACCCTCGCCGGCGTCGGGCGAGGGTCACCCACGCCCGACTCGAGCGAGGGCGACCTCGCCCGCCTGTGCGAGGGCTTCCTCGCCCGACGCCGGCGGGGTCGCCTCGCCGGATCTGGGCGAGGGTCGCCCACGCCCGACTCAGCGAGGGCGACCATCGCCCGCCCGTGCGAGGGCTTCCTCACCCGACGCGGGCGAGGGTCGCCCGCCGATCCGGCGAGGGCGACCCTCGCCCGCCTGTGCGAGGGCTTCCTCGCGGATCCGGCGAGGGTCGCCGGCGTCGGGCGAGGGTAGCCCTCGCCTGGGCTGGCCTCGCCTGTCGCCGGCGAGGTCGGCCGCCCCTCGCCGGCCATGGGTAAGGCCGCCCTCGCCCAGCCCTTCCCGGGCTTCGCCGGTGGCCGGGCCACCGGTGACCGGCCGGTGAGGGGAGAAAAGAAAAAAAAGAAAAGAAAAGAAAAAGGAAAGAAGAAAAAAAAAGGAAAAAAAATATTTAAAATTAAAAATGCTGACTGTACACGCTGAAAAAAATTATTTAAAATTAAAAATGCTGACTGTACACGCTGACTCAGCCTCCGGCGAGCCACGTCGGCGTAAAAAATTAATAAAAAATGCCACGTCGGATTTCCGGCCAAATTGGCACTAAAGTGATCTTTTTTGCTCCGACTTGGCACCAAAGTGATCCGAAAAAAATTTATGGCACCAAAGTGATCGCCGTACACAAGTTATGGCACTTGTGGTGTACTTTTGCCATAAAATTTGTCCACGTTAACGCCGGCGGTGCCACGTAGAATCGCCGGCGTCCACGTCAGCGATTTCCGGCCTAAATTGACCGAATAGATTAAATTGATTTAAATATAAAAAGATTTAAGATTAAATTAATTTAATTAAAAGATTTAGAACTGAATTGATACCAATGTAATAGATTTATGACTTTTTTTTATACTTTTCACCTGTGAATCCCATGGAAAGTTTAGGCCTTCGGCCTAGGCTAGGCCTGACATCTCACGGGTAAAGTCTTATTTGATGCAGGTAATAGTCTCTGTACTTTGATGGAACTATTGAAGTCAACGGACATCTTGTCCTATTAAAAAGAGACATCCATTAGTGATGGTAGCGGGAGGTGCAAGACTTGTAGTCTCATTTATGAGGCCACAGGTCGAACTAGCTTATTATGATAGTAATGTGTGATTTTTCTGTTGATGATTGGGTTTGTAAACTTCTAGTGCTCTAGTGGTGCTAAGGTGACGAGGTCCGCGTAACTTAGACCTTTATGCACTAACGGTGCCGAGGGTCTCGATTAAAACTGATTTAACCAAAACGTGAACATTGCTTAGTGAATGTGAAAATGTTATATAGATATTAGAGAGATAGCTATACTAGTCATCCTCTCCATCCTTTTCAATTTACCAAAAAAGAAATGTCTCTCTGAATTCCGTTTAAAGATCAACTGCTCAAGCAAAATGATCAACTATTTGATAGTACACACAAGTACAAAAACTAATTTTCGTGAGAGAAGTATGTTAGTTTTTTGCCATGGAACATTACTTTGATGCAATTATCGTATATTCAACCAAACCAAAATTGTTCCGTGCTATATAATTGTCAATTTTCATAAAGATATCATAATCTTGTCTATGTAATCTGTTATCTTTTCTTTAAATTCGATATTCGTCGCCTACGTGTCCACTTGACTTAATATACATCTCCTCCTAACTTACCAATTATATAAGCTTAAAAACAAAGAATTAGTCATGATAAGAAAAGAACAAAAGATCAATATTACCCAAAACATAACAGAAATTATAAAAATACGAAGATAAAATTCTAAAAGAAAATATAAATACACTAATTCGGTATTTCAATGCAGTTTGATGCGAAACCAACCCAATTTAAGTTAAGTGAGATCAATATCTTCTTCGATTTCTACTTGGTTCGATCCGGAAAATTATCAAACCGTTCAATTCGGCTGACGGAACCAAGAATTGTTTAGGCACTCATAAGCCAGTCATTCCTCTTGCAATCATGTGCCCTGTCCTTTCTTGCAATTTCTTTACACCTCGCAAACGTTCACATCTAAGAGAAACTCCGGTTTGCAATAAAGAAGTATAAAGAAATGCTTGGCTATACGTCTTCATGGACTCTATTATTGGCCTCTCTTTCAAGAGCTAGCAAAAACGTGTATCTCATGTACTCCGGCCTAATCACGCTTTATTGCCAAAAGTAAATAACACAAGTCCTAGACCTTACGCAAGATACTCTGGAGATGCCATCCACTTAGCTTTATTTTTAGATGAATACTAATAACAAAGCACCAACTCCCCAAGGAATGTCTTGTTATAACTATTGGGTAATTCCCTTTTTCTTTTTTCGTGACACGGGGTATTCGAACATTCGATTCTGCTGATCTCATCGAACGCAGGCAAGTCTTTCAGTCCACATGTATCGGGTAAGACTTCACTTACAGGATGGTGAGCATGATCTAAGATTACTTTGAGTGTGAGATGTTATGAGTTGAATGCAGAACTGACCGTATCTGAACCAAGCGTTCATCCACTTAACCAGACAAAATCTTGGACAGTATTTACTAACTAAATAAGTCTGCCTATTCAGTTTGGCGAGAAGAAAAAAGATTTGTGGGGAGTTACTTCATATTGATCGACCCTAAAATGGAACATTGAGTAGCTATTCAATTTGAAACCTCCCATTTTTTTAAGTTTTGCCACTAATTAATCAACCCCTTAAGATTGATCACTACCTAATTAGAGTGGCATTGATGGAACTTCCCATGATTAAGAAATTAAGAATGCTAGATCACCCCTCCTTCTACTCTCCGTTGCTGTCCCTTTCCAAGTCAACCAAACCACCTCACCTTCTGGAACCTGGAGGCCCCGTGACAACAACAATTGACAATTTTTAGTGGCTAGAAAACAAATGCGATTGGAATATATTAGAGTCCCATAATGGAGGTGTCCAGGTGGTTGTTGTGATAATTGTGGAGGGAAAGAGTTAAAAAAAAACGGTGCTTTCCCAGAACCCACTTCAATGCTTCTTGTCAAAGACGTAACTTTCTTCCCAATATTTTAAAGCCGTGATGAATGGGGGATCTATGACTAAATAAGGCCCTCTTGGTTTTGTATGTGCAAGCCCTTTACTTCATCGTTGAACTCTTACTTGTTCTCTTTCCATTGGCATGTGATGTTAGGGCAACTATCATTGGTTCCCAAGAAAACTAAAAGTATCGCATGGTCAATTGGGTACTATCAAGTACCTACCAAAAAAAAAAGGGTCGGTCTTTTTCACCTAATTAAGCTATGGCACAGGGACTCCCAAGTATTGTTAGTACCCAAGTACGACCAATCGCCTCAACTCAACACGCATTTCCCACCACGCTTATTCTCTGTCACGAGCGCAGTGTGGCATGCCAATCTGTCGAGATGGCGCATCAATTACAATCCCTTTATCTACCGGTTTGGCCCCTAAATTTTTAGGTATTCGATCGACTTAGGAAGAGATTATACGAAGGCCCACTTTTTTTTTTGGGGGGGAGGGGGTGTTTTGATATTGATGTATTTTGTTATCATGAACTCACGTTCTATCCACAAAATGGGGGCTCAATTATGGCGATGGAGACTATCAAGCAATCTAACATACTCACGTAATCTAGTACTAGGGGACAGACACATTAATTTGCGTGATCATTTGATGGAGTACGCCGACGATTATTGCAATAACAATAATTTGCACGACGTGTCACTACATGCCTGATGCCAAAAGGGCAAAACACACATAAGCACGCAAAGATGAGTGCTGATTCCAAACTTATGAGAAGCTAAGAAAAGATGACCATCATAGAGATTGCTTTGAAACTTTTTTGAGTACTTTGAATGTGATGGACAAGTGTGGAATGTCTACATTCTCTGAGTTTGATACAAGACATTATTGAACTGACGAACACACATATCTTTAAAAGAAGTTGAATCAAATTAAGTTAAATCAATGTGTCGATGATATAGCGTAAATTCACTTCCAATAATACAGATAACACACATAATTTGTTATGTCATGAGGTTGGAAATTAAAAATAAGAGGGATTCAATTTTTATTTTATTTTTTGCAAGATTTGTATTGTTCAATAAAAACATTATCTATACTCCATAGATTCTGAGGAATGATCGTTCAAAGTTGCGGTGTCAAATAAAATGAGTATATAATATAAGGTTAGATGCGGGAGAATGTGGCAGCCCCACACATATCTAGTGAAACATCCAGCCAAATAATGGCATAGACAAATAGAAAAATAAATATATAAAATTAAAAGACCCCAAATTAGACCTAGCTAAATACCTCACGAACTGGTCATAATCGATCTCATAATTAATGTCGATGCATCAAGTAATCCAGAAGAATCCAGACAATAGAGAGGTTCAAACGAGTTGAGCTATTCGAGGCTTATTCCGCAATTACTCAAACTCGCTCGATTCTTCTTCAGTTTTAGATCGCACTTGCTGGTGGGAGCAAAAAACCTGGGTTTTTTCAACACGAATCGAATTTTTCAATAATGAGAAAGGGTTTTTGTTGACATGGCTCGATAACACTTGTTAAGGACTTCAAAAAAAAAAAAATTTGGCTTGTCATACCGCGTAAGTTACAATAATTGCATACTTCCTTCCCCATCCAAACTTTATAGGATATTTTAGGGTCAATCCCATGAAAAATTCTTTACTTCGTCGTGTGGGCACCAATATGCCAATTTTTTTTTTCCTTTCACCGATACCTAAAACCTATACAAGCGACCCCAAAATTGTCGTCCGCTTCTGTACTTAATGACCATTTAAAATCCTTCATGGCGTCATTCCCAATGCTGCCACGTTGAATTTTTAACTACCACAAGATATTTATGGGGTTTTGGTGAGACAAAAGAAAATTTGGGGTATTGGTGTTTCACATGAAAATGTTTAGAAATTTTTGTGTAATGTCCAGATATTATATTCATTTGGGCCAAGAGATGATGGAGCTAACGGTCTTCTTGCTGCCTTTATAAACCCCACCAAGTCCCTTCCTGCTTCCTCCTCGCTCTCTTTGCATTCTTCACTTCGGCATTTCATCTCAAAAATCTGTTCTTTGAGTTGAGCTGCTGATCAACTTCTCTCTCTGAAGTCTGAACAGATCACCTTCCATTCCGAAACTCTGTTGGTCTTGCCTAAACAGTCAACATTTGCTCGTTCAATCTTGGTGAGTCGATTTTCCAATGCGAGCTCATCTCATATGCGGATTTTCTTTGTGGCATTTTACCTTCTATGACACCCTTTTTCAATTTATTTGATTCCTTTTAATGAAAGTGAAAATCGGAGATGTATGATAAAGCAAGACAAACCTGAAACAGAGTGAGCTCTGTTTCTTCTTGGAAAGAGTACCCACATGCCATTAAAGGGTGGTGATTGAGAGTATATGCCTGACTTGACATCGTAAATGATCTTCAAATTGGGAGATGCAAGTTCTGATCTTTGTCGAACTATTTAGCTCTAGTTCAATAGTTATGACCTTCAAATTGTTTGCTTTTATGTCGGGTCAGGCAAGTTTCGATTGTTCGTCACTGATAGTTTGATATGCTGCAGCTAGTTTCATTTGATTTGAGCGGTGTTCTTTTCGCTTCGTTTGTTGATTATGAAGAGGCTGAGAGAATAAGAACACATGAATCTTCACACAAGCTGAAAAGCTTTTTCGGTCTTCAACTTTAAGCAAGTTGTTTACGCCTTCTTACTGTCTATTGAAGGTCCTTTGGAGACGAGTGAAATGGAGTTCGAAGGGATGTACCGACAACCTCAGAGGCCTAAATATGATTGTCTCTTGTTCGGTAAGTTTTAGCTTATTCCATTAGATGCGATTGATTGAATGGACACGAACATAGATTAATTATGTAATCCCCTGACTTTAACGTGCTTCTAGATCTCGACGACACCCTCTATCCCCTAAGCTCTGGCCTCGCCACATCATGCCGCAAGAACATCGGAGGTAGCTATGCTTTTTCCCACAGCCAATTCCATGGTGCTGTGTCATGTTGCATTAACTGAGATTGTTTAGGTTTCTTGTTCTGACGTTGAAGCTCTTTGCCAGATTATATGGTTGAAAAGCTCGGCATAGACGAGGACAAGATCGATACCTTGTGCAACCTTCTATACAAGAATTATGGCACAACAATGGCTGGTCTTAGGGTAAGATTTCACAATTTTATCCAGCTTTGCAATGTAGACAAAAAGATCAACTGTTATTTACGCTTAATTGGGTGTTTTTCACTTTCCAGGCAATCGGCTACGACTTCGATTATGATGACTACCACAGGTTAGAAAAATCTCTAGTGTATCATCATTTGAACATGTCTCACTGTCTTGAGCATTTTGTGCATTTATGTGCTTTTGCTGAGGATAATTTTGCACCAATTCAACAGTTTTGTCCATGGGAGACTGCCATACGAGAACCTAAAACCCGACCCGGTCCTGAGGAGTCTTTTGCTCAACATGCCTTACCGTAAAATCGTAAGCTCATGCATCCTGAAATGCCAGAAGTTTTTCGTCAATTTTTTGTGGTATTTCTAACCTGTTTGGTAAATGAAACAGATATTCACAAACGCGGACAAGATTCATGCGGTCAAAGCACTAAGTAGGCTCGGACTCGAAGACTGTTTCGAAGGGATTATTTGCTTTGAGACCCTGAATCCAGTTCACAAGAACGCTGCATCTGATGATGAAGATGATATCGAGTTTGTGGGATTGCCGAACACAATCAGAAGCAGTGACTCCGGGTCCGGGATTTTCGACATTATTGGGCATTTCTCCGGACACGGTGCCGGGTCAGGATTACCAAAAACCCCTGTTGTTTGCAAACCATCAGAAGACGCCATCGAGCGGGCTCTCAGAGTCGCCAACATCAACCCCCAGAGAACGGTGAGACAATCTTCTCTAAATTCCACTGCTCCATCGTTCAATTGACTGTCGATGAATGCCCAATTATTCATCCAAATTTATGACTGCAGATTTTCTTCGAGGATAGTGTTAGGAACATCCAGGCTGGGAAGCGTGTCGGCCTTCAAACTGTGCTGGTAAGTCATTAAAGAGGATACCAAATTATTTAGGGAAAAGACCACCAAAAATTCCAGACTATGTTCATTGTGACACATTTACCGTAAATTTTTTTGTGATACTAAAAAGCCCAAACTATGCATATTACGACACATTTACCCTTCATTAGAGTTTCGTTAAAAATCTCCGTCAAAACTCTGACGGTAGCTGACGTAGCGCCACGTCAGAAAAAAAATTTCAAAAAAAGTCACTGTTCATCGCGAGTTACTGTTCATCGTCTTCTCGCTCGGTCGAACTCTTCTGGAGCTCGTCCGTTGCTGCTCACTGCTGCCTAGACCTCCAGGAGCTTCGCCGTAGCTGCCGATCATGGCGGCCGCAAGCTTGAAGTTTGGCCATGGCCGCTCCGCTCGACTGCCATGGCCAAGCTTCGAGCTCGAGCGGAGAGGCCATGGCCAAGCTTCAAGCTCGCGGCCGCCATGGTCAGTAGCTACGACGAAGCTCCCGAAGGTCTAAGCAACAGTGGGCAACGGCGGACAAGCTTCGGAAGAGCTCTGGCCGAGCGAAAAGACGATGAACAGTAACTTCGAAGACGATGAACAATGACTTTTTTTTTTTTTTCTGATGTGGTTCCACGTGGGCATCACGTCAGCGCCATGTCAAAGTTTTAACGGAACCTTAACGGAGGGTAAATGTGTTAAAATGTGCATAGTTTTGGGTAAATGTGTGATAATGTGCATAGTTTGGGATGTTTTGTGGTATTTTTACAATTATTTAAGTCCTCCACCAATAGTCATGTGAACCCCACTAACTGCATACCAAAGAAGAATCCGTAAAGGGATATTAGAGCAAATTGTAATGTATCCTTGATAGATTTTCGGTAATTTTTTGCAGGTTGGCACTTCTAACAGGCCAAAAGGTGCAGACTATGCACTTGAGAACATCCACAACTTGAGGGAGGCAATCCCAGAGCTTTGGGAATTCGAAGTGAAGTCTGAAGTGGGTTACTCTGGCAAGGTTGCTGTGGAAACCTCTGTGACAGCTTAGATTCATTTTAAATGTTGTCACTCCTCTTCCTCTCCCTTGTAACACATGAAATATGAAATGGTGGGATGGAGATGTATGTCGCCCTTTGTATGCACCATTTCGTTGCTTAGTTGATGTAGATGTCTTCTTTTGCGGTGATAATAAAAACTCAATACTACAAAGGTTTCACTTTCGCATGCTGCCATACCAAAAGCTGATTGGACCGATCCCTCTAGAGGAGTGCCTTTATCATGGAAGTCGCAATCGGTTTCCGACTATAAAAAATTCAGTGGGAAGGCCGTGCCAATCAATGTCGACGGCAACACGGAAATTGAACGTATATTTTTTTATGACAAGATTTTTTCGGGCCGGATTAGCAATAGTACTTTCACATCCTGAGAATCGTCACGTTTTTGTCCTGAGTTTTTTTATCTCCGGTTCAAAATAGGATGTCATTTAGATGTTGATGTATTTGTTCATTTCTTCTTTTTTCCTTTTGCTTGGCAATAAACATTTAAACAAGTCCAACACTTAAAATGGAAAACAAAACCGACGTCTAAAATGAAGCCACAAATCCAGGGTAAAGCTCTAAATCTGATATAAACTTGCCACATTGAGATTTCGTTTTCCTATATCTACTCATTACGATATGTGCATTAGTAGGCTGATAAGCTGATCAAACCTCTGGAACTACTGTTATCATTTGTCTTAGGTCGGACTTATGAGCATCAAATTCATCAGACCGGGAGTTCATCGGCGAAATAGCAGACTGGAACAGAACAACAAGAAAATCCAGATTTGCAGAAGCAAGAATTGAATGCTAGATCATCCCTTCTTCTACTCTCGTTGCTGTACCTTTCCAGGTCAACCAAACCACCTCACTTTCTGGAACCTAGAGGTCCCCATCACAACCTCAAATGGAAGTTCTTTAGTGGCAAAAGGACAAATGCAATCGAATATATCTTTAAGTCACATGACGGGGGTGTCCAGGTGGCTGTCGTGATAATTGAGGAGGGAAAGAGTTAGAAATGGTTGCTTTCAACAAGAAGCCACCGCCATGCTTCTTGTCAAATACGTAGCTTTCTTCCCAGTATTCTAGTGTTGTTTTTGCAAACCCTATATTTCATCTTATAACTTTCACTTGCACTTTTCCCTCTGGCATGCGATCTTAGGGCTCCAATTATAATGTTCTCAAGAAATATACAAGTATTTGTATATGGTCAATTGAGTACTATCACGTAGGGAAAATGGCACGAATGATCCATAAACTTTGGCTAGGTCCCTGAACTTTAGTCAAATGCATAATATAGTCCCTGAACTTTTAATTTGTTCAATGTGATCTCTGAACTTTTGGTACATGTTCGAACTAACCCCTCAACTATATGAAAATATTCAATGCTGTCATTCTATTAATTTAAGTTCATGGACAATATTGAACATTTTCTTATAGTATAGGGACTAATTTGAACATGTATCAAAAGTTTAGGAACAACATTAAACAAATTAAAAGTTAAGGAACAACATTGCATATTGGGCCGAAGTTCGGAGACCACATTAAACAAATTAAAGGTTCATTGACCATTTATTTTATTATCCCTATCATGTACCTACAAAAAGGGTTGGTCTTTTTCACTAAATTAGTTGTGGCATGGGGACTCCTAAGTATTGTAAGTTTCCAAGTACCATGTGATCTTAGGCTCCAATCATCTATTCCCAAGAAAACAAAAGGTATATGAATATGGTCAGTTGAGTACTATGATGTACCTCCGAAAAATGGTTTGTCTTTTTCACTAAATTAGTTGTGGCACCGGGGCTCCCATGTCTTGTTAGTATCCAAATACTACCAATCACCCCCACTCAAGACACATCACAGTAAAAAAGCACTCACTGAACACTGGTTGACTCATCCTCCGCAGGCCCTTAGAGATTTGCTTTGTTTTGAGACCCCGAAAGTGGGTTCTGTCTTTACTAGATATCAATGAACAGTCTTTTCTTCTGACCAAACAAAAAACAAAGACACATTTCAAGCCACATTTTTCTCTTTCATGAACACAACGTGGCATGCCAGTTTGTCAAAATGCCCTAATAATTGGTCATGCCTTCATCTACCAACTTAGCACCTAAATTTCCCCTTATATGATTAACTAAGGTCGAGATATATCAAGGCCCACCTTTTTTTTTTTTGTCCAATGGAAGTGTTCTGACATTGATGTATGTTATTATCATTCATATTTTATTCACAATATGGGGTTCCCCCTCAATTATGGAGATGAAACTGTCAAAGCAATCAAGATACTCAACGTTTTGTAGTACTAGAAGACAGACACATTAATTTGCATGATTATTTCATGGATTACGCTGCATAATCATTTTCAGGACGTGTCACTATTTGCCTGATGCCAAAAGGCTCAAATACACATAAAGCACGCTAAGATAAGTGCTGATTACAATTATATGTGAAGCTAAAAAGAATTACCATTACATAGATTGTTTTAAAACTTTTTGACTACTCTGAATGTGATAGATATGTGCGGAATGTCTACATTCTTTGAGTTTGATATAGAATTAGGGGAAAATTGCAACAAAAGAAAATCCCTTGAAGTGAGGCAATTTTCGCAAACTAGGGGTGGTTGTCTAAAAAAAAGGTTCCTGAAGTTTGTGACGTCGTCTCAATTGACCCTCCAACTCACCCGCAACACAAGTACTCGTCCGGCAACGAGCACGTGCATGTCACGTGCCATTAACTGCACCAATGGACAGGGGCATTTGCGTCCAAAATTATCTGAACACCTAAAATCAAATTTCTCAAATTAATCCTAATCCCCAATATTACTAAAATATGCCCCAATCCCAAAAGTTCCCAGAATTTCCAATTAAATTAAATTGATCGTTCCTTTGTCCAAGGCAATTGCCGTTTGTTGAAGCAACATGTCATCAAGTTGGTCATACATCATCAAAATTGTGAGACTGATGGCTGTGGTGGTATGAGATGACTAATTTTTTCTTTAGTGTTGCTTTAGCTTGTTTGGGAGGATTTGCCTTCGTAATCTCTCCTTTTGTGCGAGTTGATGTATGTGAGTCCCATTTTACAAGTGATATCCATGTGTACATTTTGTAGTTGCAAGTGGTGCCATTTAGGGATGAACAGTTCCAAGTTCCGTTTTCTACCTAGAACCTACCTGTTGACACCTATTTTTGATTGCCCAATTAAATTATACAAAATTAGGAACTAAATTTTTTATTCATAAAAAAAATATTTTCATTTAATTGCATGACATGTAGACTTTAGGTGTATTTTTCATTATTAGAATATATTTCCTTTTTTTTTAAAAATTATTTATTAATTAATTAATAAAAATCAGATCGGGCCGGGCCAAGGCCGGCCCGACCCGACCTTCTTTTCTTCCTCCCTTCCGCGGGGGACTGGGCCTGGCCCGGCCCAGCCCAGCCCCTCCTCCTCCTTCCTCGCGCAAGTCAGCCCCCTCTCCTTCCTTCCTTGCTCTTTCCTTCCCCCTGCTGATCGTCGCCGTCGGATCGACGGACGGTGGAACGGCTTTCCCGTTCCACCAAGTAAAATGAACGAAGGGGAAGCGTCAGTGAAGGGATGCCCTTCAATGCCCTGCCTCCTTCCTCTCTCCCCGAGCGCTCCTCCACCGTCCAAACAAACAGCCCCGAAAGTCAAGGGGACAAGCTAGGCTAGGCGACGAAGATGCAGGGTAAGTTAATGGAGCAGAAGCAAGTGGATTTTGGCAATAAAAAGTCGAAGAAGAAGCGCGGAGCAGAGGACAGAGGGGCAAGAAGAGAAAAACAGGGGAGGTAGGGACAGTGAGAAGAGAGTAAGAGAACCAAGGGGAGAGACGTCTAGTGTGAAGCTCCCCAGTGCTCACCATGCCGGAACCACTACCGACGAGCCGCGACCACGCCCCTTTTCCTGCTTCGAAGCCACGCACTTTAGGTGTTTGAAAAAATGCCCGAGTAAGAAGCTAGAGGAGTCCATCAGTAAAGAGGCAAAGTGAGAGCGAGAGAGAACCTCGGTCGACGCCTTGGCTCCTCGCAAGCCTCGTACAACGACCCGAACTCTGGTCGACGTAGGTAAGCACGAATCGGTAAGCCCCTGTTTTGCTCGAGAGTCCCTTGGGCTCTGTTTTTGGGCATCTCGGGTCGGAGTTAGCAACCGTTCTGTTCACGCGAACTCCGACTCACGCCGTCTCCATGCCGAGTCCCCACGACCTCATACGTCGCGTGTCCAGAGTCCTGGTTCGGAGCCGAGCTGCCGAGCGAGCCGAGAATCCTTCGTTCTTGAAGCACCCGCCACCTGTTTGTTGAAAAGCCTCGATGAAATCCAGTTTTATATCCCTCTTTTGGCTGAAGTCGAGGCCGTCTGGGGAACGGCGGTCCGGGCTAAGGGGATGTTGTTGCCGGGGCACCGGTGTTGCCGGGGCACCGGTGTTGCCGGATCCGTGGCCGTCATCGTGGCTGTCCGCGGAGGCCGCAGACAGCGTTCCTTGGACTCCTCACCGTGGCCTTCGCAAAGGCGTCGGCGGACAGCTGCTGGTCCGAGTGTTCAGCCCGGACCAGCGAGGCAACTCTCGGAGGTCCCCCAGCCTGACGGAAACGAGCGGCGTTGCACCACGGCCGTCTCCGTCGCGGTGAAGGACTGAACGACAAAGGAGCAGTAACAGAGAAAGTGCAGCGGCTGAAACGGGCGGGCTTGGGGGTTGGCGGTCGTCGACCGGCCGACCGCGGCAGGGGCGTCGGGCGTGGCCCACCAGCCCTAAAAAGGCCTAAAGAGAGTTTGAGAGAGGCGGCGGCTCGGGCGAGCACACGGCCGAGGAAGATGAGGCGTCGCGGCCGAGACGGTGCAGGGGCCGGCGTTCAGCCCAGCCGTGGGAGTCGCGGGTAGGTGAAGCGTCGGACGAGGCCGAGAGGCCAGGCTGAGCAGCCTAAGGCACCGCCGGGGGTGCCCTCGGCGAGACCGAGACGAGCGGCAGCTCTCTCTCTCCAGTTGTCTCCATCAAAGCCGTGAGGGGCAAGGAGGCGTCGGGCCGGGCGTTGGGGTGAGTCGAGCCGGCGGCGACACGGGTGGAGGAGCGGTGCCGGGTTCGGTTCACGGTGGCGAGGCGACGGTGGCTCGGGTGTCGGGCGTCGGCGTGCGGCCGCGGCAGGTGAAACGCCGCGAGCAGCTAGGGTGAGGCCGCGAAGGCAGGGGAACATGCGGGAAGCCGGGTCTGTTGAGGAACGGGTCGGTCCGGGTCAGGCCTGGAGGTCTGACCCGACTCTCTAGGGTTTTCTTTGTTTCGTGGGCTGGGCTGGCTTAGGTTTTAAATGGGTTTGACTTGGGCTTGTTTAGTTTTAATTTACTTCTGGGATGGGCTTTCTTTTTTAGGTTTTTTAGTCCCAATCCAGCGTTGGGCCCGGGCCGGTCCTAACCCGGGTCGAATGTGGGGATTCGACCCGAGGTCCGTTTATAATAAATTATAGGGAAATTTTCAATTTGGGGTTCAAAGTGGGGCCATTTTCTCAAAATGAGTGCCTCAAGTGCAACCGTCTCAAAATGGGGTTCGAGTGCCCAATCGGTCTCAAATTGGTACCAGGTTCGCCGTAGGCCAAATAGTCATCGGCGATTGACCCAAGTTTTTCTTTGATTCCGGTGGCGAGCAGTAATTTTTTACTTTTTTAATTTTTTTTGCTTTTTTTTTTTCTCTCCTCCCTCCGCCGGCCCCCGCTATGGCCGGCGGAGGCTGCCCTCGCCAGCGTCGGGCGAGGGCCGCCCAGCCTTCCCCGACGTCGGCTAGGACAAGGGTCGCCTCGCGGCGGCCGGCGAGCGACCTCGCCCGACGCCGCAAGCGAGAGGCGACATTTGCCCTCGCCGGCGTCGGCGAGGGCGACCCTCGCCGACGCCGCAAGCGAGGGCGACATTTGCCCTCGCCGGCGTCGGCGAGGGCGACCATCGCCCGACGCCGCAAGCGAGGGCGACATTTGCCCTCGCCGCGTCGGCGAGGGCGACCCTCGCCCGACGCCGCAAGCGAGGGCGACTTTGCCCTCGCCGGCGTCGGCGAGGGCGACCCTCGCCCGACGTCGGGGAAAGGCCGGGCGGCCCTCGCTCGACGCCGCGGCGAGTGGCAACCCTCGCTTGGGCGGGCGAGGGGGACCCTCGCCGGCGTCGGGCGAGGGCCGACCCTCGCCAGATCCGGTGAGGGCGTGCCCTCGCCTGTACAAGCGAGGGTTGCCCTCGTCGGCGTCGGCGAGGGCGACCCTTGCCCTCGCTCACGTTGGGGAAGGTTGGGCGGCCCTCACCCGATGCCGGCGAGGTCGACCTTCCTTTTCTTCTTTTCCCCTTCTTCTTCCTTTCTGTTGCTTCGTATCTTCTGCTGCTGCTCCTTCTTCATTTTTTTTGCTTCGTTGCCTCTACTTCCGCTCGGCTTCCCTGCTCAACTGCCAGACCAGCCCCTCCTCGCCGAACCAACCACCGCCACCCCGGCCCTCGCCTTCGCCGGCGAGGGCGACCCAGGGTCAGGCGAGGGTCGCCCTCGCGGCGTTGGGACGAGGCCGCCCTCACCCGGGCCGGGCGAGCGAGGCGGCGCCTCGCCTCGCCCGGGCCGGGCGGGCGAGGCGGCCTCGCCTCGCCTCGGGCCGGGCGGCGGGCGGCGGCCCTCGCCCGACCCTGGGTCGCCCTCGCCGGCGAGGGCCGCCTCCGTCTGAGGCCGGCGACCTCCTCTAGCCTCGGCAATGGTCGACGGAGGGAAAGGAGAAAAGAAAAAGAGGAAAAGGAAAAGAAAAAAATATAAAAAGCACTGTTCCGTTCGCCGAAACAGTCGCGGGATCGCCGGTCGGCGAGTATTTTGGCCGGCCAGTGACCCAGACCCTTATATGACACTTTTTGGGGACTTTGGGTACCAATTTGGCACTAGGTCCACTTGGGGCCCCATTTTGAGAAAATGGCCCCACTTTGGACCCCAAATTGAAATTTTCCCTAAATTATATTAGCATAATAATATAACATTATTATTTTTAATATTAAAAAAATTTTAAAATTCCGAAAATTCAAAAAAATGGAAATTGGGTTTTGGAAATGCTTTTTCTCACTCTCTTGGTATGATTAATGCCATGCTTAATTGTACGTCGTTTGCTTCGCACGTTTTGAATTGCGTGTGTAATTCGACTTTGCATATGGCCGATTAGAGGCATGTTAGGCTTTTGTTTGTGCAATTCCAATGGTTTGATTGTTGTTTCCTTAGCCTGATTAGGATCAGAACCCTAGAATTTACAATCAATAGGAAAACTGCACTAATACCTTTAAATGCTGTTTGAACAAAGATTGATTGTTGTTTCCTTAGCCTGATTAGTATCAGAACCCTAGGATTCACAATCAATAGGAAAACTGTACTAATACCTTTAAATGCTGTTTGAACAAAGATTAGGTACCGAAAGGGCACTAGTTAGATAACTAGTGTAATCAAGTTCTCGAATTCTTAGAGTCTTTAGTTCGTAAGAGTAAGGTGATTCTCCCGAGACCTTACTTAGGTTTCTGATCGACTCACCCCAAACTAATTAATGGCGATTCCTAAATAAAAATCACTTGCAGATTAAAAAACCTAAACTACAAGTCGCGATATGGTATGGGTTTAGGAGAGCTCGAGTTAAGTCCTAGATCTAGACTTAATGCATCCAAACACACGCCATTCAAACCAAAGATAATGGCGGGTCGCAACACTACCCTATCACTAGTTACCCTATCACAGGTTCTAGAGTCGGTTCAGGGTCTACCCAGGTTCCATATATATTATTAATTAAACGATTGCAGTGAATCATCACATTTTATGACTACCACTTATTCATACAATCCACTTATTACAATTTATATTTAGATACATGAAAAATATGAAACATTAACAAAGTAAAAGTCTCAATTATAAAATGGAAGCTCAGACTAGTGGTTCTAGATTATACACTCATCATCAGATATCATGGAATACCGCAGAATCACGCAAAGACATAGACAAAGAAAAACACAAAACTTTATTCCAGGTTCCACCTACCTCACACCTAGAACATATCCATCGAAACAGGTTACTCATTTTTTGAAACCTAGAATCTACCTTACATACCTTGAAATCTGGAACTACATGTCCGGTTCTGAAGTTCCAGGTTCTACTTTGGAACAATGCTCACCCCTAATGCCGTTGTGGTCCTTAGGTGACGTCATGGTCCCTATTTTGGAAAAAAAAAATTTATCTTCTGTTGTGGTTTTTACGGTGTTATGATTTATTGTGTATTGCATGGAAACATATTGACATTAATTTTTCTTCCATTTTGCACCAAATGAAGGATGTAAAGATGTGAACTACAGAATCTCTTATAGCAAAGGTGCTGAATAAGACGAGTTTGTCATTATTGATTCGGATGACTTCAAGAATTTAATAAATGACAGTGTCAACGTGATTGTCCAATAGAGTGGGATAGTAGGTAGTTGTGAGTATGCATATGTTGAGCTAATAACATAGATTTCGTGAATATGAGAAGTCAAATTGAGTATAGACATCTTGAGTTCAATGTTGAAGTGAATATGGAGAATAATGTTTTCGAGTTAGGGATGTGCTTTATTAATGCTAGGGGTTTTAGAGAAGCTGTTGAGAACTATGCCGTGAAAAATGGGAAGCGAGTGAGGTTCATTAAGAATGAACCAATAAAGTTGAGAGCAGTGTGGTCTAAGAGCTCTGATTGGCTCATATATGCTTCCAAAGTATATTCGGAGTGTTGCGGAAGCCAAGCGATCAAACAATAAAATTGACAGAACAAGAAAATAAATCGGACACCAGATTTACATGGTTCGGTCGTAGTGACCTACGTCCACGGGGATAGCAGTACGGAATTCCACTATAAATCAAGCGATACAATGGAGATTACAACCACACTCGAGTCACTCAAACACTCTAAGTGTTTCCCAAGCCCCAATTACACCTAATAACTCACGCAGTGTTTAGCCTCACAATTCCTCACGAAATAATCTCTCAATCTCGCAAAAGAATTGTACACAAATCTTAACACAAGATTTAATCGCTACGAACACTTGAGTTCTTGGTGTAATTCCACGAACAAAATCTCAGTGAGATAAACCCACGCCAAGCACTCGACGTCAACCGCGGCGCTTCAAGACTTCTCTTCTGTAACTTCTCGGAGCAACCCACCACTTTATATATAATTCACCGCCAAGGGATGTGGATAATCGTCTCGGTCAAAGAAGTCAACACCGAATTTGGATAAGGAAACAAGTCTAGCCGAACTTTCCTATTTCGTTGCCTTAGCTGACTCCAGAAGAAATTTTATTTCCTTCTTTGTCTAACATGTGTTGATCCCAGTCAAAGTCCAATATTTCTAGTTTGAGAACAAAGACTCCAACGTGCGTTAGGAAAGTAAATTCAGATATTTCCTTTTTGCTCGATTTCGAATGTCCGCAAAATATTAATTTGGAATATTCAGATTTTCACTTCCGGCTCAAACTCGAGACATATTTTTAACAATCTCCACCTTGGCTCGACGTTTGAGCTAAGTCACAATCGCTTTGATAGAATCCGAATTTCGCTACTACTCTCCCACAGCCCCCGATGGGCTCAACCGCCACAGATGTCTTTCAAGTCCAAGCCTCGCTTGAACTTCGCCATAGCCGTGGACCTCATCAGAACACCAACTCCACATGCACCTTTAACCGCTCCATAAGGATTTTCCGACACAACCTCCTCAACCATAGATAAAGCAAAACCATTATTGCATCCATATCTATCGAGAGATCGAATACGCACCTTGTCAATTTCAGCAGTTACAGCAACCATTGGCTCAATAGGCTCCACCTCGCTACAAGCACCATCCGTGTCGATTACTTTGCTAGTACCCGCTACCTTAGGAGTTTCTGGTTGCAACTCTACCTCAAGCTGAACACCGTCCAGATCCGTATGAACACTACTATTAACACTCCTAGCCAGAAGTACTGAAGACTCGTCAAATGTAACTTCTCTGCTGATAATAGATGAATTTAATTCCGGGCACCACAACTTATAGCCGCGCTCACCTTGTGCATAACCTAGGAACATGCACTTCATTGTCCTTCCATTGAGCTTACCATCACTAACTCGAACATAACATGGACAACCAAATATTCTAAGAACAGAATAATCAGCAACGTTACCTGACCACACTTCTTCGGGAGTCCGACATTCAAACGCAGTCGATGGGGATCTATTCTTCAAGTAGCTCGCTGTACTAAGCGCATCCGCTAGAAACCTTCTAGCCATACCAGCACTAGAGAGCATTTTATGGGCCATCTCTAGTAATGTTTTGCTCATCAACTCTGCAACCTGTTGTGGCTCAATGGCACTAGTGCGGTGTTTCATTATGCCTTCCTTCATGCAGAATTCATTTAACAGCTTTGAACAAAACTCCATGCTACTGTCAGTCTGCACCTGCTTGATCGTTTTACCAGTCTTTTTTTCGATCAAAGCTCTCAACTGCATGATCCTAACAACAGCATTAAACTTGTGCCTTAGCACAATCACCCAAGTCTTCCTCGAGTAGTCATCAACAACTGTTAGCATAAATTTGGCACTCTTCCTCGAAGGAAACTGCGACAACCTGCGAACATCCAAGTGAATCAATTCTGCAATATCCGTGGTTTCTCTGACAGTCGTACTAAACTGCACTTTCCGCCGTTGATCTAAATCATAGCACCTGCATACATTCAATTCGTCAGCAACATAACCACATAGCAAATTTCTTTCACTTAGAACCTTCATGCTTCTCTCGCTAATGTGCCCCAAACGCATATGCCACAATTTAGACTCTCGAACCGATGCTTTCGACGTCTCCGTAGCGAATTCCGTCACTGTCTCACCTTGAAGCTCATACAGGCCACTATGCTTGATTCCTTTCATTATCACCATGACACCTCGAACAACTTTCAGAACTCCACATTTTGAAGAATACCGATACCCAGCTGAATCTAGGGCACTCAAGGAAATCAGATTTTTCTTCAACTCTGGAACATGCCTCACTTCAATCAATGTCCTCACAATACCATCATGCATTCTAATTCTGATATTACCAACACTAATAACATCGCATTCAGAATTGTTCTCCAACTGCACTTTACTACTATCCGTGCACTGATAAGTAGTAAACCAGTTCTTGTTTGGTGTAGCGTGAAAAGAACAACCAGAATCCATAATCCATCCGCCAAACGACGAATTATCAGTGACAGACAAGACATAATCAGCATCATCCGAATTACCATCAGCTATAGCTGCAACATCATCCGCAGAATCAACTCTAATTCCCTTACCCTTATCGTTTTTCAGCTTAAGGCAATCCCTTCTAAGATGCCCCCTCTTGCCACAACTCCAACAGACAACACCATCAGTCCTAGACTGACTTCGTCTATTCGAGTTCATACTACTTCTGCTAACACGTGTACCAGTTCTTCCTCTATTTTCACCTACTAAAGCAGCAGATACATGTTCGCCAGATTCTTTTCTACGGATGTCTTCACTTAGAATTAAATCTCGAACACCATCAAACGTCAAACTTGTTGACCCAGAGGAATTACTAACAGCAGTAACAGTAGTATTCCAACTATCAGGTAATGAGGATAATAGAATCAAAGCACGTACCTCATCTTCAAAGTCAATATCAACTGAACTCAATTGACTAACGATCACATTGAATTCATTAATATGATCAGCAACTGACGCACCTTCGCTCATCTTCAAATTAAACAGACGTCGCATCAAATAGACCTTGTTGATCGCAGAGGGCTTCTCGTACATGTCCGACAGGGCTTTCATCAAACTCGCAGTGGTCTTCTCATTCGCGATGTTAAACGCGACGTTACGTGCCAACGTCAGCCGAATAACACCCAAAGCTCGTCTATCCAGCAATTCCCAATTAGCTTGCTTCATCGTCTCTGGCTTCTCCCCGGACAAGGGCAAGTGCAGTTTCATCTGATATAGATGATCCTCAATCTGCATCTTCCAAAAACCAAAATCTTTCCCATCAAATCTGTCGATTCTCACTTTTCCTTCTTCTATCGCCATCGATTCGCTTCAACTCAGCCAAGTCTAGCTTTGATACCAATTGTTGCGGAAGCCAAGCGATCAAACAATAAAATTGACAGAACAAGAAAATAAATCGGACACCAGATTTACATGGTTCGGTCGTAGTGACCTACGTCCACGGGGATAGCAGTACGGAACTCCACTATAAATCAAGCGATATAGCGGAGATTACAACCACACTCGAGTTACTCAAACACTCTAAGTGTTTCCCAAGCCCCAATTACACCTAATAACTCACGCAGTGTTTAGCCTCACAATTCCTCACGAAATAATCTCTCAATCTCGCAAAAGAATTGTACACAAATCTTAACACAAGATTTAATCGCTACGAACACTTGAGTTCTTGGTGTAATTCCACGAACAAAATCCCAGTGAGATAAACCCACGCCAAGCACTCGACGTCAACCGCGGCGCTTCAAGACTTCTCTTCTGTAACTTCTCGGAGCAACCCACCACTTTATATATAATTCACCGCCAAGGGATGTGGATAATTGTCTCGGTCAAAGAAGTCAACACCGAATTTGGATAAGGAAACAAGTCTAGCCGAACTTTCCTATTTCGTTGCCTTAGCTGACTCCAGAAGAAATTTTATTTCCTTCTTTGTCTGACATGTGTTGATCCCAGTCAAAGTCCAATATTTCTAGTTTGAGAACAGAGACTCCAACGTGCGTTAGGAAAGTAAATTTAGATATTTCCTTTTTGCTCGATTTCGAATGTCCGCAAAATATTAATTTGGAATATTCAGATTTTCACTTCCGGCTCAAACTCGAGACATATTTTAACACGGAGCGTACTTTACGAGTCAAAACATTCAAACTTGTACACATCTATCATAACTCTATATGTTCCTTAGATAAGCATTAAATGGCTAGCAAGCAAGTACCATGATAGATTGAGGAGCAATCTCACGTGGCCAGGTGATTTATGAAGAGAACAATAGAGTCTAAGAATGTTTTGAAATTGTCAAGGCAATAATTCATAGAGACAGGACTACAACAAGAAGTATGATCATAGGGAAGGAGGATGAGCAATTTTGGATAGCTATTGCCAAGCACTTGTTAATGCCAACCCGAGATCCATATGTGTAATCAAGACTGAGACATGTCAAGAGTAATTCAAGTTTAGAGTCCACATTTTTCTAGATGCATTAAGGATGGACTTTCTAAAAAAATCGCTTTGTAAGGTTTGATAGTTGCCATGTGTCATCAGGATACAAAGGTATAGATGACAATAACTTGATATATCCTTTGCATGGATAGTAGAGGGACAAGAAACATTCAAAGTACTGGACTGGCTTGTCTAATAAACTAAAAGGATTGTTACAAGCATTGCAAATCTAATTCCTAAAGCAGAACATAAAATTTTGCTTGAGGCATCTTTTATGAGAACTTCATGCTGCATCCCAACGGGTTGGAACTTCAAAAGTTGGTTTAGAAAAACTGCAATGGCAACTGGGTATGTGATTTTAAGTTAGCAATGGAGAGCTAACGAAGTAGGCTCGGACATGAAGAATGTTTCAATGGCATTATTAGATTGAGACACTGAATTGTGGCATTATTTAATCGAGACACTGAATTGTGTTCACAAGAATGCTGCATCCGATGATGAAGATGATATCAAGATTGTGGGATTGCCGAACACAACCTGAAGCAGCGACTCCGTGTCTGAGATTTTCAACATATTTTGGCATGTCTCCAGACACGGTGCCGGGTCAGGATTACCAAAAATCCCCGTTGTTCGCAAACCATCAGAAGACACCATCGAACGGGGCTCTCAGAGTCGCCAACATCAATCCCCAGAGAACAGTGAGACATTTTCTCTAAATTCCACTGCTGCATCGTTCAATTTGCCTGTCAATGACTGCCAATTATTCATCTAAATTTACGACTGCAGATTTTCTTCGAGAATAGTGTTAGGAACACAGGCTGGGAAGCGGGTCGTCCTTCGAACCGTGCTGGTAAGTCATTAAATAGGGTAACAATTTATTTTAGTCCTCCACTAACAGTCATGTGAACCAAACACCACACTAACTGCTTACCAAATAAGAATCCGTAAAGGGATATAATTGTAATGTATCCTTGATGCGTTGCCGGTAATATTTTTGCAGGTTGGCACTTCTAACAGGCCAAAAGGTGCAGACTATGCACTTGAGAACATCAACAATTTGAGGGAGGCAATCCCAGAGCTTTGGGAATTCGAAGTGAAGTCTGAAGTGGGTTACTCTGGCGAGGTTGCTGTGGAAACCTCCGTGACAGCTTAGATTCATTTCTTGTGTCGTCACTCCTCTTCCTCTCCCTTGTAACACATGAAATATGAAATGGTGAGATAAAGATGTATGTCGCCCTTTGTGTTCACCATTTCGTTGCCTAGTCGCTGTAGATGTCTTCTTTTGCAGTGATAACAAAATCTCAATACTACAACTTTGCTTTCGCATGCTGCTGTACCAAAATCTGATTGGATCGATCCCTCTGGAAGAGTGCCTTTATCATTATCATTGAAGTCGCAATCGGTTCCCGACTATAAACAATTCAGTAGGAAGGCCGTGCCAATTATTGTCGGCGGTAAAACGGAAAACGAACATAATATTTTATATGACATGATTGCTTTGGGGCAGAATAATAATAGTACTTTTACGTCCTGAGAATCCTCATGTTTTTGTCCCGAGTTTAGGATCTCTAGTTCTCCGCCCTGAATCTAGTCCAGAAGTAGTATGTCTTCCGGATGTTGATGTATTTGTTCGTATCTTCTTTTTCCTTTTTCTTGAGAATAAACATCTAAACAAGTATTCCTTACCAAAAAAAAAAACATCTAAACAAGTACAAGCCTTAATATAGAAAACAAAAACGACGTCCGCAATGAAGCTACAAATCCTCGGTAAAGCTCTAAATCTGATATAAATATGCAAGCATTGAGATATCGTTTTCCTATATCTACTCATTATGAGACGTGCATTACTAAGCGGATAGGCTGATCGAACCTCTAGAACTGGTGTTGTCATTTGTCTTAGGTAGGACTTACAAGCATCAAATTCATTCGACCGGGAGTTCATCGGCAAAGTAGCAGACTGGAACAGGACAAAAAGAAAATCCAGATTTGCGGTTGCGAGGATTGAATGCTAGATCATCCCTCCTTCTACTCTCCGTTGCTGTACCTTTCCAGGTCAAGCAAACCACGTCACTTGGAGGCCCCCATGACAACCGCAATTGGAAGTTCTTTAGTGGCAAAACAACAAATGGAATCGAATATCTTTGAGTCCCATGACGGGGGTAATAATTGGGGAGGGAAAGAGTTAGAAATGGTGCTTTCAACAAGAAGCCACAGCCATGCTACTTGTCAAATACGTAACTTTCTTCCCAATATTCTAGTGTTGTATTTGCAAACCCTTTATTTCATCTTTTAACTTTCACTTGCACTTTTTCCCTCTGGCATCCGGTCTTAGGGCTCCAATTATAATGTTCTCAAGAAATATACAAGTATATGTACATGGTCAATTGAGTAACATCATGTACCTACAAAAAGCGTTGGTCTTTTTCACTAAATTAGCGATGCAATGGGACTCCCGAGTATTGTAAGTACCCAAGTACTACATGATCTTGGGGCTCCAATCATTTGTTCTCAAGAAAACAAAAAGTATATGTATAGGGTCAGTCGAGTGCTATGATGTACCTCCGAAAAGGGTACGTCTTTTTCACTAAATTAGTTGTGGCGTAGGGACTCCCACCCCATGTCTTGTTAGTATCCAAATACTACCAATCACCCCAACTCAAGACACATTTCATGCCACGTTTTTCTCTTTAACGAACACGACGTGGCATGCCAGTCTGTCCAAATACCCTAACAATTGGCCATGCCTTCTTTTACCAAATTATTCCTTAAATTTCCACGTATTTCATTAACTTGGAACGATATTATAATAAGGCCATCGTTTTTTTTTTTGGGTCTAATAGAGGTGTTTTGATATTGATGGATGTTATTATCATTCATATTTTATTCACAATATGGGGTTCCCCCTCAATTGTGGAGATGAAACTGTCGAGCAATCAAGATAATCACGTTATGTAGTACTAGGAGACCGACACATTAATTTGCATGATTATTTCATGGATTACGCTGATGATTATCGCAATAATAATCATTTTTAGGACGTGTCACTATGTGCCTGACGCCAAAAAGATGAAATACACGTAAGCACTCTAAGATAAGTGTTGATTACGATTATATGAGAAGCTAAAATAATTACCATTACAGAAATTGCTTTAAAATCTTTTGAGTACTTTGAATGTGATAGATATGTGTGGAATGTCTGCATTCTTTGAGTTTGATAAAGAATTAAGGGAAAATTTCAAAACCAAAAAAAACCCCACTGAAGTGAGGTAATCTTTCCGGAAAAGAAAAGTGAGGCAATTTTTGCAAAATCAGCATGCTTAGGAGTTAGCATTGTTCCAGGGTAAAACCTGGAATTTGAAAACCGAACTAATGGGAACATGTCCGGTTCTAAGTTTCAGGTTCCAAGATATACTTGGTAGATTCTATGTTCCAAAAATTAGGAACATGTTTCGACAGTAACCTGGAACCTGTAACAAGTTTTTGTATTTTTCTTGATTTATGTTTTCGCGTGATCCTATAGTATTTTATGGCATCCGATGATGAGTGTATAATCTGAAATCAATAGTCCGAGCTTCCATTTTATGACTCATACTTTTACTTTGTTAATGTTTCATATTCTTCATTTGTCTAAATATAAGTTGTGACCTATGGATTGTAGTAACAAATGGAGATCATTAAATATGATAATTCATTACAATCGTTCGATTAATAATACATGTGAAAACTAGATAGACCCTATAACCTGTGACAGGGTAGGTTCTAGGATATACATGGTAGGTTTCAGGTTCCAAAAAATGAGGAACACGGATAAATTCTATATTTTAGGTGAAACCTGTATATAATCTGGAATCACGTAACAACTCACCCTAGGGGTGTTTGTCTAAAAATAGTCCTTGAAGTTGGTGAGGTGGTCCCAATTAACCCTTCAACTCACCCACGGGACAAATACCCACTTGGCAACGATCACGTGCGTGTCGCATGGCATTATGTGCATCAATGGACAGGGGCAATTGCATCCGAATTTGTCTGAACAATTGTCACAACAATTAAACCAAATTTCACAATCCCAAAAGTTTGCCCAATTAAACTCAATGGATTGTCCCTTCGTCAAGGCAATTGCCGTTCGTTGAAGCAACTTGTCATCAAGTTGGTCATGCATGGTCGAATTGTGAGACCGATGGTAGTGATGGTACGCGAGGAGTATTTTTTTTTCTTTGGTGTTACTTTGGCTTGTTTGGGATGATTTGTTTCTGCTTTCTCTCTCCTTTTGTGCGAATTGATGCATGTGAGTTGCATTTTGTAATTACAAGTGATATATGTATATATATTTACATTTTGTAATTGCAAATGGTGTCGTTGTGGTCCCTAGGTGATGTCGTGGTCCCTATTTTGGAATTTTTTCACCATTTTGTTATGGTTTATTTTGTATTGCACCAAAACAAATTGATGTTAATTTTTCTTCCATTTTGCACCAAGTGTGGGATGCAAATATGTGAATTACAAAAATCTCTTATAGCAAGGGTGCTGCATAAGACGAGTTTGCCATTATTGATTTGGACAATTTGTAAGAAGAAATTTAATAAATGACGGTGTCGATAGTGATGATTCAATGGAGAGGGATAGGGAAGTAGTAGGTAGTAGTGAATATTGAGATGTGCAGCTTAAAATATAGATTTCTTGAATATGAAAAGTCAAAATGAGTACAGACATCTTGAGTTCAATGCTGGAGTGGATATGGAGAATCATGTCTTCAGGTTGGGGGTGTGTTTTATTAATGCTGAGGAGTTTAGAGAAGCCGTTGGGAACTATGCCATCAAAAAAAGGAGACGAGTGAGTTCATTAAGAATGAACCAAATAAGTTGAGAGTAGTGTGTTCTAAGAGATTTGATTGGCTCGTATACGCTTCCAAAGTGTAGATGGAGCATGCTTTATGAGTCAAAACCTTCAAGCCTGTATACATATGCAATGGAACTCTATATCTTTCTCAGTTATGCATTAAATGGCTAGCAAGCAAGTATCATGGTAGATTGAGGAACAATCTCACATGACCAGGTGCTTTATGAGGAGAACAATGGAGTCTAAAAATGTTTTGAAACTGTTCAGGCAATGGTCAACAGAGTCAGGGTTATAGCAACGAGTTTTGAAACTGATTGGACCGATCCCTCTAGAAGAGTGCCTTTATCATTGAAATGGCAGTCGGCTTCAGACTATAAACAATACAGTAGGAAGGCCATGACGATGAATGTTGACGTTATTACGGAAAACGAACATATCGTTTTGTATGACATGATTGTTTAGGGCCAGTATAATAATAGTACTTTTATGTCCTGAAAATCTTCATGTTTTTGTACTGAGTATAGGATCTCTAGTTCTCCACCCTGAATCTAGTCCAGAAATAGTATGTCTTCTGGATGTTGATGTCATTGTTCATTTCTTCTTTTCCCTTTTGTTGACAGTAAACATTCAAACAAGTACGAGCCTTAACATGGAAAACAAACACTACGTCTAGAATGAAGCTACAAATCCCCATTTGTGCATCTCTCCCAAATGGTAAAGCTCTAAATCCGATAGGCTGATATGTGCACTAGTAAGCTGATATGCCGATCAAACCTCTAGAACTAGTGTTATTATCTGTCTTAGGTCAGACTCACGAGCATCATATTCATTTGGCTGGGAGTTCATTGGCGAAGTAGTAGACTGGAACAGCACAAGAAGAAGATCCAGACTTGCAGTTGCAAGGACTGAATGTTTATGCTTCTTCAGTCAGCTTTGGGAAGCAATCACCCAATTTCTCTTTGCAAGGATTGAATGCCGGTCATCCCTTCTTCTATCTCGTTGCTGTACCTTTCCAAGTCAACCAAACCACCTCACCTACTGGAACCTAGAGCCCCCCATGACGGCTACATTTGGAAAGTCTTTAGTGGCAAAAAAACAAATGCAATTGAAGTTTATATAATGGGGATGTCCCGGTGGTTGTTGTAATAATTGAGGAGGGAAAGAGTTAGAAATGGTGCTTTCACAAGAACCAACTTCAATGGTTCTTCTCAAATGCGTAACTTTCTTCCCAAATTTTTTAGGCCATAGTTGAGAGTTGTGAAAGAGAGAAAAATATAATAATACCCTCCTAGTTTTGTATCTGCAAACCCGTTATTTCATCTTTGAACTTTTGCGTGTACTTTTTCCTTTGGCATATGATCTTTGGGATCCAATTATTGGTTCCCAAGAAAACTTAAAGCACATGTATTTGGTCAATTAAGTACTATCGTGTACATATTAAAAAGGGATTCATCTTTTTCACTAGATTAGTTGTGGCATGGGGAACCCCAACTATTGTTAGTATAACATTTCATGCCATCTTTATTCTCTTTCACGAACGCAATGTGGCATGCCAGTGTCACGGACCGAAGTTTCTTGGCCGCAAACAACCCTATGCAGGACCTGATGAGTCGGAACACTGGGCCAAACTTCCTTCAATAGATCATTCTCAAGGACAATATGTCAAATCGCATCTTCATAATTAATCATACCAAGCTCAATTTAGCTTAGGCATCCAGAGTGGAGTGGCATGTTTTGTTGATCATCCACGTTGATGAGTATTGTAATAATAGTAATTTTTAGGACGGGTCACTATGCGCCTGAAATACACATAAGCACGGAAAGATGAGTGTTGATTCCAAATATGAGAAACTAAAAAAAGAATAACCATTATAGAGATCGCTTTTTAACTTTCTAAGCACTTCGAATGTGATAGATAAGTGTGGAATTCCTACATCCAGCCGTTGGTTTCATCTAGTAACGTTGTAAGGGGAACCACTCATTTCGTCTTGCATGGAAAGGGCAACCAGTGAAAAGAAACGCAGAAGAGAGTTAGCTTGAGGATGAAGACGCCCAAGAGTGAGGATGGGAGATAGCAGCAGTGGGATCTGCTCACCAAATTCTGGGATAGAGACCTTGGTTAATCAGTTCTGATGTTTTCGAAGCCAGGAAGAAGATTGTTGAAGCCCAAGTTCAGCGTCTCGAAGAAAGGAAGGCCCCGAGAAAGTCAAGCCTAACCTCAAGAGCAAGCCCGAGGCCGACTTTCTCATGAAGTGACTGCTAATCACCCACGACATTAGCATAAGTTACAAAGAATTTCTTTTTCTCGATTAGTGGGATGCACATGGCAAGACGTTATGGTGCACACCAGAGAGAGAAAAAGAGCTTTGCGCAAAGGTAGGTTCTATGGATTTTGGGGGAGGCAAAATCCATAGAGAATTTGCATTTCCCAGTTTTTGTGTTCTATTAGCAATACTAGTCTTCAGTATACCTTGAATGTGTTCCATAACGGTTTGTCAGTGAGGAGTGCTAATTTAAAACGTCGAGAGAAATAAAAAAGAGGCAATCCAGAAGCACAGAAGAACCTCCAGTTGCCTGTGACGAGTGTGGAGCACGGAAGCATAAGCTTGGTGGACCGAGGAGCTTGTCTGAAAAGGAAAGTCGAATCTAAGAAGGTATATGTCAATAAAACGAAAGGATCATGCCTTTTTAAGGAAGAGATAGTTACAATTTAGTACGACATGACCTTGATATTAGCTCAAAGAATTGAATGTGCTAATAATAGCACGAGTCTTTGATGACTGAATGCCCTAATCCAGAGTGTCCGAATTCACATCATAAATTAGGTTGGGATTGAACTACGAGATTATTGAATTCTTGAATCGTTTATTTTGCCGACTTACTAGCCGATCGACCTTGATAAAAAAAAAATCGTCGAAGGAGATAGAGAATTATTCCAAAATTTTGGAAGAAGTGACTCTAAGACTAAGTGAATTTGAGGATTATTTTCTCAAGGGAAAATCTTGTTGACCCTATGTGTCTTGATGATTACAAAATCATCAATTACACATTCTTTTTATGAATGTGTTCAAGTTAGACTGCCTAGTTCAGATGTTCAAACTGCCCAGGACATGCCCCATTGCAAAACTCACTTTACCGGGCCCTCATGTCTAGGCTTCCGACTATAACTCTACTTTGATCACTTTTTTGTTAAGAGGTGAGTGGGCGATCAGAATTCAGAAGGCGGGCACTAGGGGTGCGTTTGGTAACTGGTCAAATAGTAACTGATTCTATTTTTTTGTTCCTAAAATCAGTTTTGGAATAAAAATCCGTTTGGTAAATTTTTTGTTTCCGAGCACAAATGTGCACAAATTTGTTCCAAGAATCGGTTTTGGAACAGAATCAAGAAGAAAAAAAAAGTTGCTTCTTAATTCTGGAAACAAGAATGAGAAATAGAAAAGATATTTTCTTTCTTTTTCTTCTTTCCTATTCTTCATTCCTGTTCTTCTTCTTGGCCATGGCCAGGTCATTGGCGATCGGAGGCCAGTGGCAGGCCACAAACTAGGGCCAGCGAGGGGGAGGACCACGACCTGGGCGAGGGCGACCCTCGCCAGCTGGTCGCCGGCCAAGAAGGAGAAGAAGAAAAAAGAAAAAAAAAGAAATAAATATTAAAATATTTTAAAATATTATTAATAAAAAGAAATTATGTGCAGTTACCAAACGCATTTATGTTCTTTTTCTATTTCAGGAATGGAAATTTTGAGCCGTTACCAAACGCCTTCAAATGCCTAGAAATTGTTTCTGAGAACAGAATAAAAAAAATCATTTATGAGCAGAAATTGTTTCCGAGAACAGAATGGTTACCAAACGCACCCTAGGAAGTCCCAACGGTCGAGAAATTAGCCATTTGAATTGTGTCCAACGGCTAGTCTTGTTTGGTTTTAGTATAAATAAGACCTCTAGGGTCTTCAAGGGGGTCACAACACACGTTATATTAGATATGTAAATGTGAAAAACCTCTTGTACACAAATTTGCTATTGTAAATCACAAGTGAGGTGAGAGATAGACTTGAGTGTGAAGTGTAAATCCTTGGTGGCTTGTGATCGAGCTTGTACTTGTTGAGTTGGGCTCCGTGATCAACCAACCTTTTCTATTTTGTGGATTGTATTAGTAGATTTGGGGAAATTCCCGAATGGTTTCCCGGAGGGGGGTGTGCGGGGGCTGAACCACAATAAATCACTTTGAGCAAGCTTTCTCTATCCCTACTCTCTTTATATTTGTGCATAGATTATATTTGCTTGCTTTAGTTATTTTTGTTATATTTCTTGGTTTCTTGAATCTTGATTTCAAATAGTTTTGATCGTATTTTTGTGCCAACAATTGGTATCAAAGCGGGTGCCCATATCTGCTTGAGTTAAACATCATGGCAACATCTACTTCTTCTTGTATTAGTGAAGGGCAATCAACTGTTAAGCCTCCATTATTTTGTAATTACAAATATAAGAAAACTCGAACGAGGGTTTTCATTCTATCTCAATATTATAAGTATGGACAGTTATTCAAAATGGTCCTCATTTGCAATAAAAGTGAAGACATTTGATTTAAAATGATTTGAAAAAGGTCGTAATTAAATGCTAAAGCTATGAAGCTGAGTGCTTTTGTGCTCCTGATGCAAACAAGTTAAATCGTACTTCCACTTATGAAAGTGCAAAAGAAATTTGGCAAATATTACAAGTTACATGCAAAAGGAACTAAAAGTAGAGGCAATTGATGATGCTCATGTTCTCTCCCAAATGACGCTTGATTAGCTTCTTGGAATCCTTCTTACACTCGAGAAAAAAGTGGAGCCAAAGAGAGAAGAACATCCTAATAAGATGAAGAAATCTATTGCTTGAAAAAGGTGATTGATACTTTGACAAATGAAAGCAAGGCATTGAAAATTAAAAACGAATTCTTGAAAGAAAAACATGTTGATTTGGAGAAAAGACACGAGTCTTTCAAAATTGGACTTAAAAATTTGAAAAATGAATATGAGATTTTGAAGAAGAAAAATGAAGACTTCCTTATAAAAAGCGGAAGGAAGTAAGAAGGGAAAACAAGTTATGTTTGGTAGACATGATTTTACTCGTAGAAATGATTGTGGTCATAGACATTTCCAATCTAGAAGATTGCATCTGATGTATGCCGATGTTGTGGTAAATTTAGATATATTGCAAGAAATTATTATTTTAAAAGAAATGCCTTTTTAAAGGTTAAGAAGATTTGAATTTTTAAAGAAGTTTTGCATGAATCCAAGGTTGCCTTGGACACAAGGTAGCATTTATTGTTAATTTGAGGGGGAGTTTCATTATGTGATAAGTTTTTAAAGGGTGGGAGTTTTTGAAATAATCTATAAAAATCTATTTTAATTACCTTTTTGATTAATGACAATAGGAGGGAGACTGCTAAATATTCGTATATGCTTAATATGCATGTATTAAGGCAGAGTTTTTGAGTTCTTCGAATTTTAAAGTTTTTGTGATAATGTATGTTGTTATTCGTGATAACTTTGTATAGTTTTAGCATCATAACAAAGGGGAGATTGTTGACTTTATGTGTTTAGATTATTACAAAACCATTAATTACTCATGATTTTTGTAGACGTGTTCAAGAAAGGATCAAAGTGGGCGGCCGGCTCTAATATTTCAATGCTCGGAACATACCTAGTAGCAAAACTCACTTTCCATGCATGTAAGTGGGTGGGCTTCTAGCTAGGTGTGACATCCGGAGTTTTTGTAATTGTATTTATATGACATTCGGAAATTTACGTATCCGGTAATGATACTTAGATCATAAAGCTAAGTATTATTTTGTTTAAAATTCGATGGACAGGTAGAAATCTTAGTTTGGATCGTAAATTTTGTGAGGCGTGAAGAATGATTTTCGTGAACAAAATTGCTCTGAGTTCAACGTATTAAAAATTTAAAAATTTATAAACGTCAACGTATACATTAATAGCAATGCTAATTAATTAATTGTTGTCTTAGTAGTTGATGCGTGATACTATTAGTTGAAACTTTAGTTAATTACTGATAATAATTAATTATTTGCTAATTGGTGTTAAAGGGGAGAGGAATTTATGTTTTCAATATAATTATTCACAAAAACTCCTCTTAAAGACACCAAGAGCTCACGTGGCTATTGGAGGTTTAATGCATGGCCACATGCCACTCTTAAGCTTAGCCTCTCGCACTAATATGACACATAACCATAAGCTATCATCACCTTTGGTTATTAGCCATCTCTAATATATCTTAACTTCTTGCACATGGCTGCAGATTGAGTGAAGATTTGCCACCTATGAGTGCATGCATTCTTCTACCTGAAATCTACTCCTACACATCACTTTCATCTTGGTAACATTGGAGCGAATTTTTCATCTTGACTATAACTCTCTTCTTCACCTTCAACTTTCAAATATACTCTACTTTCACCACTACCCAATCCAAGATCTACAAGTGGGCTTTAACTTTGGGTTGTTTAGATTTTGCGTGAGGTAAGTGAAGACTCTAGATGTTAAGTTAGTTCAATCTCCTTAACACTTTTAACTTTACTGGTTGTGATATACCATTTCGATGTACTATAATATTGTAGATATGGTGATTGTTGGAGTTGTTTTGCCAGTCTCACACATGTTCAAAATGTGTGTGAATTGTTTTCTTAAAGTGTGGTATAATTGGCAAGGGAAATTGTTAAATTTGAACTTTGAAATATCATTCTTGAGGTGATTGTTGAATTCATCTTTCTAGTCTCATACATTTTTAAAAGGTAATTGATCATTTTTCTTAAAGTGGGGTATATTTGGTAAGTCGAAATGATGAATATGAACTTGGAAAAGTCATATTTGTAAATTCAGACTTAATTGTCGTTCATAAAATATATCCTTTGAATCTAGACATATTTGTTTTTGAACTGAGTAGATTTTACTCTATAAATCTGAATATATTTATTTTTGAACTTGAGTAGATTTTTCTCTCTCAATCTGAACACATTTATTTCTGAACCCGAATAGATTTTACTCTCTGAAACCGAATATATTTTCTTCTAAACCTGAGCAAATTTTACTTTTTGAACCGGAATATATTTACTTTCTAAACTTGAGTAGATTTACATTCCGAACCGAGTAGATTTTATTTTCTAAACTTGAATAGATTTACTTTTGAGTCTGATCACATACTTCTTCTTACTTAATTGCTTGAATAAAGTATTTCATTGCTTTGAGGGATATGTGATGTAATAAGAAGGTAAGTATATGCATGTAAATACTTATTTACCTCTTTCTATTCCAAGAAATCCAGATATTATTGCTTTCTTCAAATCTAGATTGGTAACCTTTTTCATATATAATTAAGTCTCAAATAGAAAAAAAAAACTGGTTAATTTCTATTTCATTTGGGCCATTCTATAATTGTAGAAAAGAAAAATCTTGAAATTTTCACAAACAAGCAAGGGACCGGATAGAATTGCAAATCTAGGTGATTTTTTACGAAATAATTCGTGTCAAATGTGGTTAGGCCAGATTTGATCCAAATATGAAAATTGACACTCTTTTTTTGCTTTAAAGTTCATGCCAATTCTCCCTCTTTCTTTCTTCTCCTTCGTCTTCTTTAACCTTCAGCCATGAGGGAGGGTTTCAGCTAGTATCACCCTTCTCTCCCTCTTGTTGATTTTGTTTGAGTTTTCTTATTCTATCCTTATTTTTTCCTCTCCCAATCTAGATGTGTGAACTCTTTTCTCCCAATCTAGTTTTAGATCTAAGAGTTTGAACTCTCCTAATATAATTATAGATCTATAAGCTATTATCTCTCAATTTAGATCTAAGAGTTTAATTATATATCTCTATACTTTGTCCGTGTATAGGTCATCTGTCTCTAGTTTCAATGGTGATCGCGGGGGCTCTGACGCCTCGTTGAACTACGAAGATTTACTCTTCCAAAAGTTAGATATATGTTTATTCCACCTGTTTTGGTTGTCTCCATACGACAGTGGTGTAAAGAAAACAGAATCTAGTTGCATACCGCCAACTAGGGGTAAGTGTAGTTCCAAGGTAGAATCGAGAACTGAAGAACTGAATCGATGGGTCAGGTTTGGTCCCAAGTTCTACGGAGAGAAGGTCCAGTTCCCGGTTCTCCATTTTTAGGAACTGCTGGTTCCGATTCCCGGGGTCCCTAAAAGGCTGAAATAGAAATTAGAAACCCTAATTTATTCTTCCGGTCTTCTCTTCCGGTCTTCTCTTCCCCGTCCAAAGTCTTCAAACATTTCCTTTTCTTTCCACTCCGCGACGCAGCTCTCACTTCTCATCTCTGTCATTGTCGATCCTCTCCACGATGCATCTCGTTTCGTTTGCTGTCACCGACAGACTCACCACTGCCGACCAAGGCTCAGCAAGAAACTATAAGCTAGGGCTACTCTTGGTGAAGCACTCACGGGCGCTTGCTATTAATGGACAAACCGCCGCCTCCTTCTTTGGGCTTTGCGCAGTGAGTGAACGAGAAGAAGGTCAGCGACAAAGGCCACATCTTCCCCATCGAGTCTTCAATTCAACTCATTCCGAGACTTCAAATCAATCAGTCGATCACGCTGAGCAAACCTCGTTCATTTGGACTGAGATGCATCTCTCTCTCTCTCTCTCTCTCTCTCTCTCTCTCTCTCTCTCTCTCTCTCTCTCTTCACGCAATTATTAACCAGCTGTTTTTGAGCTAGCACCTTTTACAATCAGAAAAGGACTAGAAATTCAAAAGCTATGTATAGAAGATTTTTTGGGTCTCGTAAGGAGCTTGGGTTTTTCTTCTTCTTCTTCTTTTGCTTAGAGGTAGAGAACGGCGGCTTGCTTTCGCCTGTGTGACAGTGGTGGTGGTGGTGAACCACATTGGGCTACTGTCGACCACATTATAAATTCCCTTCGGGAAAATTGTCTAACTCGGAGACTAAATGTAGATGCCACAGTTTGAACAGAGAGCTTGCTTTGGTTTAGCTTAGCTCGATACGTGTATGCTACACGGTGCGTAGTTGGTGGACCTGGGTGGGTTATGTTTTGTGCTTGATATATAGCCATAAATTGGTTTTGTTTGCATATTGGCTTTGGATGCTTATGCATTTGCCCATCTTTCTCACTGTTGCAGAAGATAATTGATAGAATGATGGGTAGGCTGGGGATGAAAATTAGGAAATATATATGATGTCCTGTTTTGCTCTCGTTTTGTTTGATTGACTGTTCAAGTGCTCTCGGCTAATATGTTCTCGTGTTGTTTGCTTGGCCAATGTTGTTTGATTGACGTATCAACTATCAAGAATTCAAGATAACATGTCAGTGGAGGTTGAGGGATGTGAGAAGATGACTCCAATCACAGAATTGGAATTGTGGGGCGATAAAAATGAAGAAGAGCCATCCCCTACCATGAGTGCGACAAACAAGGTACTTGGTTCCCCTCTTCCTCCTCGTGATTAGAAATATATATCCGATTGTTGGAATCATCATGAGAGAATAAAAGATATGGATGGAAAAACATATAAGGTCAAGTGCATTCATTGTAGGTCTGAGTTTAAGTACCATGTTGCTAATGGTATTTCCGCAATGAAGAAGCACTTGAAAACATGCAAGAAGTTTCCTTGCAATGTGGATAAGAGGCAAAAATTCTTTGAACCATGTAATATAAACTTGGCTAGCAGGGTAGGGCAGGGAGAGATTCTAGTACTAGTAGTGTCTTATTAACATGGTTGTTTAATCAAGAATATTGTAGGTAAATGCTTGCTCAGTTCATCATACCCTTTTTCCTTGGTTGAGCGTGTTGGATTTCGTGAGTTTTTCATTGAGTTACATCCTCTCTTCAAACATTTCTAACGTTTTATAGTTGCTAAAGATTACATGAAGTTGTATTTCTGTGAAAGAACTTGTTTGAAAACTTACTTTGGTAATATTAATTCTAGGATCGCACTCACAATTGAGTGGCGAATAGAAAAAAGGTGTCCACAATCACCATGGATAATGCTAGTTTAAATGATGTTGGAATTAGTTGTGAAAAATGGCTGAACTACGGTAGGTGAATCTATTGTACGTTTCCGAAATGTGGTTAAGTATGTGAGGAGTTCTCCCATAAGAATCAAAACATTTCAATCTTACACTGAGAGAGAAATGATCACTTACAAGGGTTCAGTTATTCTTGATATCGCCACTAGATGGAACTCCACTTACCTCATGTTAGACACCACCATAAAGTTCAAAAAAGCTTTTAAAAAGGTGGAAGAAGATGATCCATCTTTTGCAGTGAGTTTAACGATGATCTTCCTAAAGATGATGATTGGGAAAGTGTTATTATTCTTTCGGAAGTTCTACAACTATTCTATGATGTCACCAATCGGATGTCGGAGAGTTCATATGTTACTTCCAATAATTATTTTGAAGGGATAGCTCTTTTGTATAAATATTTGAAAGCTGAGGCGGATGTTTCGGATCCAAAGCTTCAATCTATGGATACGAAAATGAAAGAGGAATTTGACAAATATTATGGGAGTTTGGATAAAGTGAATATGATGGTATTGATTGCGGTTGTGTTGGATCCTAGAGCTAAGTTGAATTATGTGAATTTCTTGTATGTTAGGAGTATGTGAATTTTTGTATGTAAATTTCTATTGTATGTATCCAATATGTGATTAGGTATGTGAAGAGTTCTCCCATAAGAGCCAAAACATTTCAATCTTACATTAAGAGTGAAAGGATCACTTATAAGGGTTCAATTATTTTTGATGTTGTCACTAGATGGAAGTCCACTTACTTCATGTTAGATATCGCCATAAAGTTCAAAAAAGCTTTTAAAAGGGTGGAAGAAGACGATCCATCTTTTGCCAGTGAGCTTAACCATGATCTTCCTAAAGATGATGATTAGGAAAATGTCATTATTCTTTCGGAATTTCTAAAACTATTCTATGATGCCACCAATCGGATGTCGAGGTGTTCATATGTTACTTGCAATGATTATATTGAAGGGATAACTCTTTTCTATAAACATTTGAAAGATGTGGCGAATGCTTCGAATCCTAAGCTTCAAGCTATGGGTACGAATATGAAAGAGAAATTTGACAAATATTATGGGAGTTTGGATAAAGTGAATATGATCGTGTTTATTACGGTTGTGTTGGATCATGTAGCTAAGTTAAATTATGTGAATTTCTTGTGTGGACAAATTTATGATGATGAATCGAAAATTGAGATGTATTACAAGGTGAAGGACGCATTGGAGCGTTTGTATGAATTTTATGAGCAATCTTTTCTTGCTTCAAGTGATCGAAATTTTGGTGTCCAAAGTTTGAGTGCTAATAGTAGCGGTTCCAATGCCGATGCCGGTGGTAGCGAAGGTAACAAGATCAAGAAGTATGACATCTAAGCTTGGCAGAGAACCTTTATGCACTCGAACCAACAAATGTGCGATGACAACAAATATGAGCTTGATTAGTATCTTGAAGATAAAAATGAAAATATTCTTGATCTTGATCTTTTGATGTGGTGGAAGACTAGTAGCTCAAAATATAAGATCCTATCTTTGATGGCTCAGGATGTTTTGTCTATTCACGTAACTACTGTTGCTTCAAAGTCGACTTTTAGTAGATCGAGTCGGGTGCTTGATGTCTTTCGAAGTTCTTTGACTCTCAAAGTAGTTGAAGCTTTGATTTGCACTCAATATTAGTTGAGAACCGTTCGCGTGCTGATTAATGTTGAAGAGTGCATCGAAAATGCAGAAATATTTGAACTTGGTAAGTGATGTTTATATCTTTATATATTGTAATTTCTTTTATATATCTAATAAGTGAATATTTTATTTAATTTCTTTTTTTTTTAGATATGGATTGTCTTGATGAGAAAATTATCAATGATAAATAGAGTTGACAAGTTGAAGCGGAATGAATCAATGAATACATGTGGTGAGACTTTCTAATACTTATTTTCTGGAGAGTTGTTGTTCTCGTTAAATTCTGTTTATTTTGTTAAATTCTGTTTATTTCTAGATGCTAATTTGTGATGTTGCTACAATGCATTCTTTTGATATTTGGATGATTCTGTCCCCGATTTGCTGCTTGTTTGGAGCCTTTGTAAAGTGTTGTGTAATGGGTAGTTGGATGTTGCATTTTTTTTGTATAGATGGTAGAGACTTGGGTTTTGGGTTCATGGTTGTAGGAACAGGTTGAATTCAACTTGAGGAAGCTGTTGAACTACTAGTGTGTGTACATAGAAAAAGGAAGCAGATTGTATAGATAATAATAAGCGATTATATGTAACGTTACAATAGTGTGACAATGAGCGAACCTTAGTAGTAACGATCCATCTGCCTTTTTCTTCAAGAGAGTTTGAGGAACAGAGCCATTCAAGTTATTTTCACTTAAATTCCTACAAGTATTCATGACTAGAAGTTGACAGTCATATCTACTCAAGCTAGATAACCACACATAATCTTTTTGTTAAAAGCTCGGTAACTCACAGAACTTTCAAGCTTGGCATTTGTGCTAAAAAGTCGGGCACATACCCAGTTAATGAATTGTTGGATAAATCCCTAAAATTAAGCCAAAAAAGTACTGAGAAACTTCATATGCATGTACGTGCATATATACCCAGTTAGTTGAATTTTCAATTCGCATAGAGGTAGCTTTTACATATCAAAAGGTCTTCTTTTTCTTATGTGCGTGCATATATACACTTTTTTGTATTCTCAAAAGTGTGTAGGTTGAATACTATAGCTGATGAAAGATCAAAATCCTAATTTGCATATATTGGGAGATATATTGGGAAGGAGATATTTAAATTTAGGGTTAATACCGCGAAAAACCCCAAACTAGTATGTCTATAACAATTTTACCCCAAACTAATTTTTTAACCACCAAAAACTTCAAACCGATACACCTGTAACAAATTTACCCTCAATTTATTTTGATTAATTTTACTGTCAAATTGCTTTATTAAATGACACGTGGCAATTGATGAATGTACCGATTTTATGTTTTACCCTCCGTTTGTCATAGGCGTACCAGTTTATGATTTTTCGTGGTATTAATTCAATTTAATGAAAACTAACGGAAGGTAAATTTATCACAAATGTACCAGTTCGGGATTTTTTATGATCAAAAAATTAGTTTGGGGTAAATTTATCACATGTGTACCAGTTTGGGGTTTTTCCTGATCAAAAATTTAGTTTTTGGTAAAATTGTCACAAATGTATCAGTTTGAAATTTTTCGTAGTATTAACCCTTAAACCTACAAGGTGACCAAAGCAGTGAGATTGGAGAAGGATTCGGATACACCCCCTTTCAACATGCTGGAGCTCAAATTCCTGTACAAATGCCACTTTTATTACCAAAAGTTTGTTTGTTTGTTTGTTTTTTTGCTAGAAATCATAAGTTTGTTATTAATTAGAAGAAATCTCAATCAATACTGAAACAAATATTGACCAATTGGATTTTGCTAGTCTTACGCCAAATCATAAGTTTTTTGCTAGAAATCATAAGCTTGTTATTCATGAAGACTTGGGTTTTGCTAGTCTTACGCCAAATCTTAGCTTATGCTTGTGGGATGTGTTAATGCAGAGATGTGTTAAAGCATCTAAATATTAAAACACCAAATCTTTATTGTTTCCTTTTATTATTGAAGGTGGTGGAGGAGCTTGGAGGAGCAACTTGCTTTGATGACCAGAAACAAAATTTTCTACTCTGGAGGAGCTTGAAGGGGAATATGGGTTATGTGATTTTGCCCTGTGTTGTGTCTGCTTCTTTTGTTGAGAATTTTCTTATGGGTGGGTTTGCGATGTGATTATGGGGAAAGGAGATCATTAGAACCATTTGGGGTCAATGCAAGCAAACTTGGAACCATGAGGATAGCTGTAATATATAATATTTATGAACTGTTATTATTGTCATAGATATGGCTGTGGTAATTAATCTCGCCTAATTTATGCTTTATCAATCTTGCTCAAGAAGATAGTTTGACTTTGTGAGATCCACCTTGATTTTGATGAGAGTTTTCATCTTTAGTCGCAGATGATAAACAAATTCATTGTGTAACAGGCCACTCTTTATTCTTTACACCTTCACGATCTCCGTGATTTTTCCAATAACTAATCTTTCGTTTTGTTTAACTAAAAATAAAACAAAAAAAAGAACATGTTAGACCTAGAACCGACCTTGGAACCTGTAACAGGGTAGATTCCAGGCTCCACGTTTCAATGGATAGGCTCCAGATTCTAAAAAATGAAGAACATGTACATGAGGATAGGTTCCAGGTTCTAGGCAGAACTTATAAGAAACCTGGAACCGCTCACCCCCACCGCCAACTAGCAACGCTGTAGTTACTGAAGAAGAAATTTCCGGCGTGTGCTCATCACTGATGATGATACGAGATCTAATAATCGGCTGTCGATTATTTTGCTTGAAAGATTCGTTCTTATGAAACGAGTGTATACTTAACCCTGCCGATGCTCTATTCATCCTCATTGTTTTATGAATTTGACTTTGTTTTGTGGTATTCTAGGCTTTACTCTGCATTTATTTTCTTCGTCATTAAAGTCTATGTACTTATCATGTTTCATTTTGAGTAATAAATACAATTTTCTTTCAACAAAAAAAAAGTTTGTACCAATTTTGATCACATAATTGCATAATCAATGTCCTTCTATTATGGAATTTGGTCCGAATTACACGGCACTAAGCTCGTGTGAATCTTCATAGAGATTCCCCGAAAGAAATACAAAGTTTAGTTGAGTCAAATTTTTCGAAATAATGAAAGTGATCAAGGAAGCGCAAATCTTTTAGATAAACCTCTTAGGCTACGTTTAATAGTCAGGATAAAAGTCAAGATATTTTATCCCGTATTTGGTTCCTGTCCAAGATAGCATAAAGTTGGATATAAGGGAAATAGAGCCCACATAAAAATATCATTTGTGGGAAATGAGATAAAGGTGGATAGGATTTTTTATATCCATAGCATAAAAGTTATTTTTCATGAATAAATTAAAATAATATTTGGATTATAATATAAGAAAAGAAAATTCAAAATAACAAAAAATAATGGACAACTTTCGTTTTTTATTTATTTCTATTTTAATTTATATGTTTGAATTTTTTTCCATTTTATAAGATATATTTGTATATATTTTTATATTTATATTTATATAGTATTTATATTTATTACATATTTTAGGTATAGTAATATAGTTTATTATTTAATAAAAATTTTATTAAGGAATGATGGAAGGGAATAAGAAAGAAATTAAAAAAAAAGAGAGGAAAGATAATTAAAGAAATAAGTAAATAAAAATTAAGTAGAAAAACCCTAATTTAAAATGAACAAATTCAAACTTGAAATGAATCTTCCTTCTTCTCCGTATCTTTAGTTCACGTTGAAGCTTCACGACTCCTCTGTAATTTTTTGTTCACGATTAGGCTCCACGAAAATGACAAAAGAGTCAAAGCTCCTATTCCTCTGCAACTCTCTAGTTCACGTCAAAAATCCACAAAAGCAGCAAAAGAGTCGAAACTCCTCTTTTTCGTAGCTCTGTGATTCATGTTGAAATTTCACGAAGGTGTCGAGAGAGTAAGAAAAAATATACTTTTCAGAATCACGAAAGTCAATAATCATGTTTTCTTTCTCTTACTAGATTTTACGTTTACTAGCTAATCTACCCCGTCTATGTTGTTGTAGCCCGTTTACAATTCTTGTCATTGTCAAACCCGTTTCTGACGTAGATCGTACAATAATTATGAATTAATTGGTAGAGGCTATCTCCGTCTATGCATTTATGATTTCTTTAGGAGCGAACAGTAAGAAATTCTTACCATATCCGTTAATGCAATTTCGGGTTTATTTATATCAATATGCCGTTCATGCTAAACAATTGATATAATAGGATACGTAAAATATCCGGCTTTACTATCGCGATTCACCGAAAACAGTAGTAAAATCCTATATTTTTCTATCTTATCATATCAAATCCAATCCTGATTAGAAATCCATACAACCAGAACACGGTAAACGAGTAAAAGGAGCGGTAAGGAATCGAGCCCGTCGTATGCCTCCGGCGATGGCGTGTCTATGGCGCCGGCCAATGTTTGCATTCATTCGTCTGACGGCGGAGGGATCCATCGACGAAGGAGGGCCAAAAGAAAGCCCCAAGAGGTTTTTCTCCGGCTGGAACCGCGTGGGGGACTCGAGTCAAACGCGCAAAAATCTTCGACCCTCTCGAGCCGGGACTTCAAACGAACCGAGCCGCCAAATTGGATCGTTCGCCCTTCTCTTTCTATCTTTTCTCCTCCTCCATCTCCTCCTTCGTCCTCTTCTTTAGTCCGTCTCTCATCGCTCGGCGCTTCGTCTCTGCGAAAGCTTCGCGAGGGTTTCGCCGCTGAGCCGGATCTCCGAGGACCCGGGCTGACGGAGAATGGCGGCGGACGATCCCAAGCAGGGCGAGGGCGGCGGCGGCGGCGGCGGCGGCTTCTTCGCTTCCATAGCCTCGAGTTTCTCCAACTTCGGTAGCGCCATGACCAAATCGGTTAACGGGTGACTGCCCACTTCCCCGCTTTGATTTCTTCCTCCTGCTTGTTCATCTTCCGGGGAAATTTTACTCGCAGATTTTCGGAGCCGATCTAAGCTTGAGATTCGCGTTTGTCTTTGGGATGTGTTGGCGCTTGTGTATAGCGTCATTTGCTTGCTTTAGAGGCTTTAGAAAAAAGCTCGATTGAGATGTGCGACTATGTCTGGGGAACCTAATTTTTCTCGCTTTTTATCTGTTTGATCTTCGTGGGTGCTAGATTGCTACTTCATGTGGGTATCTGTTGTTCTGTGGTTTCGAATAAGATTCCCACCTCGTTGAAATTCGATATGTTTCTCTCTTTCGAACTGAGCGTGCAACCTGTTAGATCAAAAAAAGTTTAAGCTGTTAAAGAACATTGCAGTGACAAAAGTGATGATTTCACTTGTTTTAGTTGATGGTATTTGGTTTTTCTCATGATAGATTGTTGAACTGAAGTTGGCTTCTTTGTCTTATGTGAAACCAATACCATGACCATCCGATTCGAAGTCTTATTGCTTCTGCCATTACACCCCCCCTTCTCTCTCTCTCTCTCTCTCTCTCTCTCTCTCTCTCTCTCTCTCTCTCTCTCTCTCTCCTCCGACTTTTTGAACCGATTAGCTGGGTTTTGAGAGCGGTTCCCAGAGCAAATCAGGCTAGAGGAAAGTTGGTCAAAACACGAAATCTGAACTGTATGTTTTTCCCTTTTCTAGGATGCGCTAATAATGCTCAATAATGCCAGACTAATCTGCGGGATACATATTGGGCTTGCAACATTAATTGGTGTTTCCTTTTCTAGGATTCTGGGTTACGAGGGACTGCAGGTCATTAATCCAGAAGGAGGCACACAAGATGCAGAAGAGGAAGCGGCAAAAGGGAGGTGGAAACAGGAAGTGCGCTTTTTTTTCTTTCATGAATTTTAACTGTGTACTTTTTCGGCTGTAATCAGAAATTGAATTAATTGGATGTCATTATTACTGAGGAATAGATAGAATGGAACATTCTTTTACATCTGGGTTGGCAGCAAATTTCTTGTCAACATATCATCAGGCTTCTTGTTCTGTGTACAATATCTATGATACTATCTACAAGGGATCATTGGCATTGGGAAGTTGGAATCGGGGACATTTCAATGCTGCCTCATCTACATTTGGCCATTTTTCTTTTTTGTCATAGCCAATAGATTATTCTTCACATTTGGGTACTTGGTTTCCTGGCTAGCCTATCGTAGTCGCTACTTTTATCATTGAAAATGACCCGTGGTAAGCTCTATTGGTCCATATAAAATTGTTAAGTGATTATGCATAATTAGATATTATTTACCTAGTATTTTGCAACCTACTGTTTTCATGTCTCATCTGCATATGTCATGGTCCAACACCAAAAGCCATGTTAGCCTTGTTTATTTCACTACATGAAGCATCCGCCCGTGATGCATGTGAGACTTGATTTTTCGTGATAACATTGCCATGATTTTTAGAGAAGGAAATGCACAGTCGCACAAGCAACATGATATTCTGAAGTTCATGAGCTAAAAAATCTAACTATGACTGTTCCGCTAGCTAAATGGACCAGGGCATTTGTGATGTCAATAATAAATTATGGCTTATCACGAGCACTGAAAAAATTGAAATTAAGACCACACAAAAGAGTGTGGAATTGTTTCTCTTCTCCACCTGAGTTTTTCAACAGGGGTCTTGCTTATTTGTCACATCATACATCTACTCACTGTGACATGGTATTGGGGTTCTCATATTATCACTTCATTGGGAACTTTAGAAAATCGTTGTTCTTATTGAACGGATTAAGAGGCCCAATATGAGCATGTTCGTTGGTATTTTGATGCCTGTGTGTCGAACCTTGCTCTTTAATAAGGAAGAGAACACTTCGCAACTGCACAATGGTCATCCCTGTTCTTTTAAGATGATAATTGGTCTTATGACCAATAAGAACATGATAGATGCACTCTCATTTCCTGCATCCTTTCTTGTCATTCTAGGATCGAGATAGTTACTGGAAGATGATGCAGAAGTATATTGGTTCAGATGTCACATCGATGGTGACACTTCCTGTTCTCATATTTGAGCCCATGACCATGTTGCAGAGAATGGCCGAGGTTTGTCTGCACCAATATCTTCATTGAGTCAATGAAACGATTAGTCTGGATGTTGTCATGTTAGAGGAACACTTTATGATATCGTAAACATCGGTCGCAGATCACGGAGTACTCTCACCTTTTAGATCGGGCTGATGAATGTGAGGATCCCTACATGCGAATGGTATATGTGGGTAAGGAATCTCTTGTTTTGTATTTACGGGGAACATGCGGCTGTCTGTTGGTGTATGTACCCATAGATGCATAGATATATGTACATAAATATATGAATGTTTATATTTATATAAGCCTTTGTATGTTTGGGTATATGGCATTGGACTCATGGTCTTTATGACTGCAGTGTCATGGTTCATATCCATCTATTATGCGCTTCAAAGGCCCTGGAAGCCATTTAATCCTATTCTTGGTGAGACTTATGAAATGACAAATCATGATGGCATCACTTTTATAGCAGAGCAGGTGAGTTGTTGAAAGCTCAGTTTTTTTTTCCTATTCTTTTTGGATGATACCTTTTGAGCAGGAAAATAATGAAACCTTTCTGTCTCTTCTTCAAATTTCTACTTCTCAGGTCAGTCATCACCCTCCAATGAGTGCTGCACATGCCGAAAATGAACATTTTATATATGATATAACTTCAAAAGTGAAAACCAAGTTTTTGGGGAACTCAATTGACATTTATCCACTTGGAAGGTGAATATATATGTCGGTTTGATCAGTCTCCATCTGATCCTTGATGCTTCTCCATCTCTTTGTGCTATTGTGTATGTCAACTTCCTGGAGGTCTGTGCTCAATATGCGTTGTCTATGCAAATATACAGGTCTCGTGTGACCCTCAAGAAAGATGGAGCTGTTTTTGAATTGGTCCCTCCGCCCACAAAAGTCAACAATCTAATATTTGGACGTACTTGGATCGATTCTTCAGGGGAAATGGTCATGACAAACTTGACAACTGGGGAAAAAGTTGTGCTATATTTTCAACCATGCGGCTGGTTTGGGTAATGTTATCTTCTTCTAAGAGTCTTTCCCTTGCATCTGCTTTAGATAGATGTCTACTTTGATCACTTGCATTACATACTTTCTAAAGCAAACATTTCTAGTAGTGAAGCTTTGATATCTTAGGGCCTTGATAGATTGATCATCAAGGATGTGGGAACTTCTGCTCTGCATATTGCTTTTGTCATTTGATCATGTATGTTGATTTTCCTTCATTTTTACCACTGTATAGACTTGCGAAGCAATCAGTTTGAACTACTAAATCCGGGTGGCATTATTTACTCCACATTGTCGAGAAAGTTCTTTCAGTCATTCCTTCTGTGTTGAATATGGTGATAAATAATCTGTATTCAGTATTAACATTTGCAGTTCAATCTCTTCTTGTTGCAGGGCTGGTCGCTATGAAGTCGATGGCTATGTGTATGATGCTGCTGAGGAGCCCAAGATATTGATGACAGGGAAGTGGAATGAGTACATGAGCTACCAACCCTGCGACAAAGAAGGGGAACCACTGCCAGGCTCTGAACTAAAGGAGGTCAGTTCTTTCTTATCCGTGTTCAACCTTTCTTGGTAAAGATGGCATTTATTGGCTTTTATGTCTCTCACATTGGCCGTGACAGATAGATCATCATGTACTTTTGAGCATTACTTACATGCTCTATACACTCTCCAAACACACACACCCCCAGAGTACTTGTTTGATCAACATAAATGTTTAGTTGTGTATGCTTTAATGGTGATTTTGTATGTGTATCATGTGCTTATTGGTGATGTGGGTAGACCTTTGCTTATGTTTGGACATTAAATGTACTCTTTTAGTATATATTAAATCCCGGTTGATTTTGGAATTTACAGGAGTAAAAAGAAACAAAACTACTACCTTTTGGAGCATCTGTACATCTTAGTCATCCATATAGTTTGACTTTTCTAGCCCTTCTTTTCGGGTTCAGGATGCAGTATTTTAATAGAAAAATGGACTTTGGAACACCTATTAGCTTACATTAATCATACTGCATCTATCATTGAATCTTGGCTTTCATGAATCAATAGATACGCGCGCATATTACTACTAGTATGACCTCTTCTCTTTGATAGTATATGCTACTGGCATATGCCTACTCTTTTTATTTTTTTTGCTTTACTGTAATGTGTTTTCGGGAATCTTGTTGTATTTTTCTACTTTATGATTTTTCTCCTGCTATGGAAGAAGTAAACTTCCCAGTCTTAACCATAGGAATGGCTTTTTGTTTTGGTGGATCACTTTTTACTTGAATGAGATGAGAAGCTTGCAGTCCCACACAAATATGACCTCTTGGTTTGTTCTTATATATAAGGTATTATAAAAGTTAGTAGTGCAAATATGCTTTTTTTATTTTGGTTTGGGGGAGGGGGGGTTGTTGGGCGGGGGGATGGGCAGGGAGAGGGATAGGGAGGGACAGAGGACAGAGGACAGAGATGGTCTAGGATCTGCAGTAGGAACTACTATCAAATGCTGTTAAGCAGTCATCATATCTTGATATGAATGACCATAAGCATATTTGCATAAGGAACAGAATGAGATGGCCCTTGTATTTGGAGAGAGAGAGAGAGAGAGAGAGAGAGAGAGAGAGCGTCTGGGATTTGCAGTAGGAACTACTATCAAATGCTGTGAGGCATTCATCATATCTTGATATGAACAACCATTGGCGTATTTTCGTAAGGAGCAGAATCAGATGACCCTTGTATTTGGAGTCATTGTCAAACTATCATACTTGCTTCCTCGTCTACCAGGCTTAAATCTTACCCATGCACATTGGGAACCTGTCCCGCTGTTCCCTGCACCTAAACACCACCCTGCTGAGGCAAATTACAAAGTTTGAAAGGTTAAAGGGATAAACATATTCCACTCATTCAGATTCATGATGCATTGTAACTTTCAATGTCGAATTGTACAGTTTCTCAGCGATTACTGTCATACTTTTTGTCATGTTAGAAACCCATGCCAAATTCCTCAATTTAATCTTGATATTTTCTCTCCTGTAGGCCTGGAGAGTTGCTGAGGCTCCGAAAAATGACAAGTATCAGTACACATACTTCGGACACAAGATAAACAGTTTCAATACTGCTCCCAAAAAAGTTCTGGCTTCTGACTCTCGTTTACGTCCCGATAGATATGCACTTGAGCAGGGTGACCTCCCTAAAGCTGGTGCTGAAAAGAGCAGGTTTCTCTTCTTCTTCTTCTTCTTCTTCTTCTTCTTCTTGACTTTAGATGTGATGTTTTAATTTGGCATTAGTTGGTACATGCGAAAAAAATGAAGACTAATTTGCTTTGAGAATATGGTGTACTCTGCATTGTTGGAATGGATACTTTTCCTTTTCCTTTTCCTTTTCCTTTTCCTTTTCCTTTTCCTTTTTCGTTTGGTTGCAACATTCTGGAAAAAGGCAGAAACAGAGAAGGGTTATTTATAGGCAATTTGTTCTTTTTTCAGTTTGGAGGAAAGGCAAAGAGAAGAGAAAAAGAACCGAGAAATGAAAGGTCATAAATTCACTCCAAGGTGGTTTGATCTGACTGACGAAATTAGTCCCACACCTTGGGGCGATTTGGAAGTGTACCGCTACAATGGAAAGTATACTGAACATCGGGCTGTTGTAGATAGTCTAGACGCCATCGAAGAGCTTGACATTGGATCAACCGAGTTCAACCCCTGGCAGTACGAGGCAACTTCTGCTGAATAAGTTATCTAGTGCAAATTCTACTTCTTGAATTTTTTTTTTTTACCTCCTTTCTTTTACATAGTGGCCAATGTATATCATACTAGATCGTCTTGAATGCGATTAGCATGTCATTCGCCCCTTCTTTCTCTCGGCATTCTTTCATTCATGGGAGATCGTTTGGTATAATCTACCCGTGGCTGCAGCATGGTGTTAAAATAGTCATATGAGCTCATCCTATATAGCACGATTTCATTCCGAGTATTATGCATTTCATGTTGTCTCTCTTGTATTGATGTCTATGAGTTGGGCTTTCTTCGTCAGCATGACGTGGGTCCCGTGTGCAATTGCTGCATTCTGCAAACCGGGATGTGAAGTTGCTTCCTTATTCTGTGTAATTTTGCTGCTGGGATTTTCTTATACCCTATGCCAATACCTCAAGAGCGAGTATAGGATGCCAATGGGGCCACATAGATTAGTGCTGCAGACATTCTCATTATACCGTGGGTAAGACATGTATGATCATCCTACCATAGCCACATTTAGAAAAGTTATACATTTATACCCGATAATACAATTTTTCCATGAATAATGCAGTTCAACTCGTTTCAGAGACTGGGTCATATGTGATTTATAAGAGCTTCATGGTTAGATGTGGGTATTCTCTTCTTATGTCACGGGTTGTTCATCATTCTGGGTTTCTGAAGGTTCGTGCAGGCTGCAGAATTGTGAGTGGATAAGAACATAAAAACATTTTGATCATCACCGGATTGCCCAAGTGAGAAGCGGTATGCGGGTTTGTCTTTCTCGTCCCTAGTAATCACTGAACTTGCGCATTCTTTTAGGACCACGCCTTGAACAGAGTTTCACGATTCTATTCCTTTGTTCTTTTCCCACTTTTGAGGTGGTTCACACTAGTCAAATAGATTGGTTTTTTCTATTGTTTTGTGACTGAAAGTTTACGTGAGTAATAGCTTCCCTTATGGTTTAAGAATTCTTATGCTTTATTTAAAGAAAAATCTAGCCAAAGTACACACGGTTTGCATGTATGCAAAAAATTTTGACATTTAAAACATTTTGCAAAATCGTCTTATTTCAAAATATTTGAACTATCAATTGATATAAGAAATTGCTTACACAATACGAGAAAATTGTGTACATAGATATAGAAAGAGAAACATCTTAAGATTTGGGCTTTTTTTTAAAAAGTTGTTTACAAGATAAAATAGATTCGAATTTTAAAATTGAGATGAATGAGAAACAAAAATAGAATTATTAATCTACGCATTAGTCCATTGATAAAAGGTTTATAAAATAATAAATTGAGAATATTTTGGAAAAGAATGAAGAGGACTGTGGTCCCTTGAAGTAAAAGATTCTTTTTGTATTAATACATTATACACTAAAACTTATTTACCAAATTGTTTATTAAAAGCTTCATTTTTACATGAAAAATGAACGATTTGGAAAATGTTTTCCTAAAATTGTTGCTTATATCGCTCGAAAAGGAAAATGTTTTCATTCATTCATTTTTTTGAGCAATATAAGCAATCATTTTCAAGAAAATATTTTCCAAATCATTTGTTTTTTGCAAAGCAAACGATGTTTCACAGAAAACATTTTCCTAAAAATGATTAATTATATCACATATAAAAATAAATGAACAAAAAATATTTTCACTGTTTATGAAAATATTTTTCATTGACTAAGAATTATTTCAAGTGATGCAAGTAATCATTTTTAGGAAAATGTTTATCAAATCATTCATTTTCCGCGAAAATAACCACGAAAAACATTTTCCGGCGATTGGATCACTCAGGAATACGAGTCAACGAAAAATATATGTTTAAATTTAGGAAAATGATTTCCTCTTTAAAAAATCGAAAATCATTTTCCATCAACCCTGATGTCCGTGCACTGGTTTGGGGCGCCCCGGCCCATGTCTATTGAGGCTAACCTTGGATCCCCCTATGTCCAATCGAGGCATGGGCTCGGGAACTCGATGCTAGCCCCCGAGTCCCCTTGGGTAGATCGAGGTCAAGCCCAAGATCCCAGTGCCCATGCCTGGGTCCATTAAAGTTGAGCCCAGTATTGCCTATGCCTGAGTCCATCAAGGTTGGGCCCAAGACTTTAGCGCCGCCTCTGGTCCCCTTGGGTGTATCGAGGTTGGGCTCAGGACACCAACGCTCGAGTCCTCGATGCTTACACCCCGGTCTATCAAGGCCGTACTTGGGTCCCCGGCGCTCGAGTTGGGATCCATTGAGGCCGAGCACCGAACACCAGTGCCCATCCCCGGTCCTATAAAAAAAGTGCTTGGGTCTCCAATGCTCGCATCCGAGTCGATTGAGGCCGAGCCCAAGACCCATGCCCAAGTCCCTGCGCCCACGCTCGATGCCCTTGCGCTTGCACCCAGGCTTGGGTCCCTTATGCCAGTGCATGAGTCCAACGAGGTTGGGCCCGAGTCCCTAGCGCTTAGGTCCATCTATGCCGAGCCTAAGTCTCTAGCGCTTGGGTCCATCTACGCCGGGCCCGAGACCCCGATGGCAGTTCTTGGGTCCTCCACACATGCGTCTATGTTCATCAACGTCGGGCCCGGGACCCTAGTACCAATGCTTAGGTCCCTAGCGCCAGGCCCATGTCCATCATGGTCGGGCCCGGGTCCCTCCGACCAAGTCTGGCACTGAGTTCCCGGGCTCGATCTCGATGAACCCGGGCTCGGCCTCGATGGACCCGGGCACTAGCGCGAGACTTGGGCACAAGCAGCGGGGTCTCTGGCTTAACCTCATTGGACCCTGTCATGGGCATGGAGACCTGGGCACAAGCACTGAGGTCTCAGCCTTGACCTCAATGGACCCCATCATGGGCACGAAGACCTGGGCACAGGCATGGGCAGTAGGATCATGAGCCTGGCCTCAATTAGACCCGAGCACGAGTGCTGAGGTCTCGAGCCTCAACTTCGATGGACTTGGGATCGGGCGTAGGGGATTCAGGCACAAGTATTAGGGTCTTGAGCCCGGGTCCGGGGACCCAAGCACGGCCACCGAGGTCTCGAGGCCGGCCTCAATGGACCTAGGCCTAGGCGCCGAGGTCCCCGGCCACTGTGGACCTGATTGTCGGGGACCGAGACACAAGTATTAGGGTCTCGATCCCAGCCTCAATCGAACAAGGCTCAAGTGTCGGGGACCCAAGCTCGAGCACCGGGGAATAGGGGGACCCAGGTATCCGACTAGTCTATGAGTTTAAGAAAATAAAATTATATGTTCCATTCCAAACGATGAAAAATATTTTCTAGTTCTTTCTCAGATTTCATCCAAACACCAGAAAATATTATCATTTTCCTGAAAAATGATTTTCTAGAAGGGCAATATTTTTAGCAAAACAAACAGAGTCTAAGTAATGTAAGAAATTCCTCTCGAATATTTAAATGGGTCTATCAATTCCAAAATCGCGTCATTTAATAAGTCGATTGAAATAATATTGTGAGAACAAAAATGTGTCTAGGGCAAGAAAATCATACAAGATCTTTTAATGAAATATTGTACATTGAATCAAATTCGATCCAAAGAAGCGCCTTCGCTCGTTAACCCCTCATCGAGACGAGACCTAGATGGCAACCTAACCTAGTCCGTTGGTTTGGGCCGACGAGGAAATGTCACTGGCTCGTTTGTCGATCCAAGGCTTAGGCATGAAAGTATAAATAAGGTTATGTTGAGGATGGAGGGTTGTACACGGTACGGTGGTTTCGGTAATAATAAGAAAAGTACGGTTGTAATTTCAGTATCTCTGACCTTGCTTTTCAATGGAGCGAGAGATCTTCCTACTACTAATCCTAGATTTGGTGCTATTATAAAAATGTCACTGGCCCAGGTTCGATCGTCGCGCCCCCGGCATGAGCGCGCAAAAAGGGGCGCAACGATCGGATTTCTCGTACGAGGACGCACTGTTTCTTTTGTCGGGAGGTTAACTGCTGCTCCTGCGGCGTCGTGTGCGCATTGGGTCGGAGACCCATCACGGACCACGTTCATTGCATTCTCTTTCAAGTGCCCTCTTACTTTAAATCTGGATGCCATTCCCAATTCCACGTGATTCCTTTTGTTTGTTCCCCCCACATTAAAAAAGAGCAAAAAGAATTTATAAAAAAAAATGCCATTCCCCTATTGAAATATATAATATAAGGGATTACATATGATTCTATTCTTTAAAATCTCCATTATAGTTAATGGTGATGCGCACATTGGCTACCTGATGTAACGGACGGAATCAATTATAATAGGGGTTAATATCATTATGAATCTCGACTCGGTACTCTTACGATAAATTACCCCCAAACTACTTTTCGTCCCGTAAAGAATCTGAAACCGATAGTCCATAACTCATTTGCCTCGGAATTGATTTTCGTCTCACAAAAAATCATAAACCGGTACCTTACGACACTTTTACATCGAACTAATTATCGTCTCACAAAAACTTCATAACCCCGACCCAAATACTACTCTCCGTTAAACTGCATGCGTGTCAGCACATACAGATTTTTCACACCGAATCCGTCATTCTGCACGTCAAATCTGTTTTGCATTAGTCTACCATGTGTGTTAACGCATATGTGTTTTGAAGGGATCTTAGACGGAGTGCTGACAGGATAGATTTGGATCAAGGGTATGAATTTAGGTTTTTTCGTGAGACGAAAATAATGCTTGTTAAATTACCCTAAAATGGGTATACTTGACAAATAGTAGACGAAAAAACAGATAAAACAATCTTTCGATAATCGCTCTTTACGTGCAGTTGCCACTCAAAAGTCATTATCGATCGAATTCTACAAGGTGGATGATATTGATAGAGTCATGGTCATACTTATTAACTATTCAAGACAGTTCACAAGCGGTGGATACACTTCGCTCGAAATAATTAGTCAATGAAAAATATTTTTATTATTGACAACAATTTATATTTAAACATTTTCATGAATGATAAAAATATTTTTTATCCATTCATCTTTGTAAATGATACAAGCGATAAATTTTAATAAATATTTTCTAAATTATTTATTTTTCGCTAAACAAACGAAACATTAGTATTGTATACAAATGACAACTCACATTGGACAACCATGACATGTAGGAAGAACTCGTTGACCTCTACCATTCAAAATTAGAAGTCTGATATTTGAATCAGGGAAAGATCAGAAATTGAACTCTCTTAATTGGCTTTTTTGGGTCGCAACAAGTCAATGCGCTCATTAGTTAGCCAAACTTGCGTCAGGAACCCAACTCAACACATTTACATACTTCTAAAAAAAAAAAAACTAGGGGTGTGCACTGGGAACCGGCTTGGACCGACCATTGCAAGGCTAATTCTCGAGAGAACCGATCCTAAAACTGGCTTCTTGACCAGTTCGTTTTCCGGTTCCAAGGCGAAAACCTCTGGTTCCTGGGTTGAACCGATTCTAAACCAGTTTTGTAGTCTCTTTTTGAAAAAAAAAAAAATATTTGCACCAATTGAAAATCGAGCAATGGTTTTCAACATAAACATACAACAATATAACCACTTGACCAATACATATTTTTGCAGTGAAACGATACAATTTTAATATTTTAATTTGATTTTTCTATACAAAAGAAAAAATGGACTGGCTCCTGGATAGAACCAAAAAGCAGAAACAATTGGATTGATTCCCGGTTCTAATTATTTAGAACCAAGATTTATGGGGTCGATTTCCGATTTTAGACTGAGAACCATCCACTTTGGAAATGATTACTCCTTCTACTAAGTACAATATAATTTCCATCAAATGAATCTATAACGTGTGGATATGCTAGTTCTACTATTTTATGGTCGTTCCACTAATGGCTTGCTCCAACGGTCATGGGCCATCTAGATACTATGGTCTAAGTCTGCTTTTGTTTTTTCCACGGTCAAAGCCTACTTTCCCTCCTCTAGAATTGACGTTTCATTGACTCTAGGAGAGAGATACCCCACTAAAGGAACAAGAAAGTTTACGTTAAAATATTTAAATATTAAATTATATCTTCGTTCATTAATTTATATTTTCATAATAATTAATCTCACAAAAATTCACTGTTGGTAGCTAATCTCCAATTTGTGCTAGAGATTCCAACCCCAATTATATAATAAACATCTTTATACTATATAGTACGACGTGAACATTATTTTTCTAAGAAAAAGACAAATTCCTTTATATTTTACTTTTTTTGTTTTCATTTTTCTTGATTTCTATTATTTTTTATTTGTCATACTCTAACTCTCAACTCACTCTCAGACTTTTGCTCAGTCTCTTGCAAGACGTGGGAGTCTAAATCCATATTTGAAACTACACATCTCTACTACTAGCCCGCCCTAAGAAGGTGGGGATTCGAACTCCCCCTCTCCCCTTTACCAAGTAGGAAAGGTGATCACTCGGGCAAACCCTAGTGATTTGGTTTCTATTGTTTGATGCTTCCTTTTCTGAACTGATTCTCTATATTCGAGCTGTATATTGGATATGTCTGAGTTCTTTTCATTTTGACCCAACGATTGCCACAATTTTCCAATTGACTGGCCCAATTTTTCTCCCTCCTTTTCTCCCTTCAAAGCACACGTGAGAAGAGAATGTTAGGTCAAAAAGTCATTTATGTAGCAATTGTCATGTTTTTCCAGGAGTCCGACAAATTTAGTCTCTTGTGTATTGCTGGCGAATATGCGCAAGCTCTGCGCGTATGTTAAAAATTATCATATCAAAAAATAACGAGTAAAGATATTTACACGCGTATAGTTTCAAACATCACATAAATAGAGCAAAAAATTACCATTTTGCTATGATCTTGTTATGTAAGTAGGTAACCTTTTGCAATGTTTTAGTTTTTTATTCTAATTTTTACTTTCATCATTTGATGCTGTGTTTTTTTTTTTTTGGTTGACAGACATGAGAAGAACTCGCGTCATCCTGGCTTGCGTCGGTTACAATGAGTAAACTCTTTTATGGGATATCAGGAAGGCCACATGCCTAATCTTGAATAATTTCGAGATACAACGTAAACTGGCAGGTTCGAACTTGCATCCCATGGGTCATATCAAAGCACGCTCCTCTGGAAAACCACGCTCAATGCCTCCTCCTCCTCCTCCACCGGTTTCATTGGACCACCTGGAAACTAAACCGATCGGTCCAATCCCAGGACCAGATGATCATGTTCCTAGTTTCGAGGTAAAAAACCGATCACCCCTAGCAGTGCCATCAATTGCTCTGCACCTCGCAGGGGCATTTGATATTGTGCTGTTATTTGGCAACAATCAGTTCAAAAAAATTTCAACTCCATATAGTGTTTTAGTAACTAAAATTATTTGAAATGCTTTTACACGCTTCATGCAATTAAATGAGAACTCGATTATCTATATAATTGTATAAAAGACAAATGATCTCCTACAACAAATATGATGTCCACGGACAAAAGCGCAACTTAATGATTTAACTTTATTTCTCATGAATTTCAATATCAAGGTTTGCATATTTTTTATTCTAAAATGAAATTACTAAAAAATTTCAAAGTGGAAATGTTTTTTTCTCTTTTCACAAAATATCATTCTTCCATTTGCTATTTTGTTGGTGATAACGATACATTGATCTTTCTCGTGTGACATGGAATCAATCATTCTGAAAACTAAATTGTTTCGAATTAAAATACGTGTTAGCCAACACATTATAATTTCCAAACCGATAATAAAAATGTATTTACTGTATTAGATATTAGGGCATAAGTTATCAAAAGCCCTAAATTATGTCTACTGAACACATTTATCCTAAACTTTTTTCTGTGACACCAAAAATCTCAAATTTGTGCATGTGTGACGCATTTACCATCCGTCAAAGTTCTGTCAATGAGAACCATTAAAAATCTACCTACATGGAAAGCAAACGGTGTTTCTGGCGCTCACATGGCTTAAGTAAAATAATAAAAATGTTGTTTTTACTGAAAAACAGAATTTTGACAAAAGGTAAATAGGTCACATGAGTACAAGTTTAGGGATGTTTTACGGTGGGTATAATTTTGATATTGTTTATGTCATTCAGAGTAAATACGTTACAATTGACATAATTTGAGATTTTTTTTAACTCTTTTTCTAGATATTACCTAAATGCACGTTATGTCGATGTTGAAACTTTTGTTGTTACATTGAACGTGGGAAAATACAAAACTAGCGAAAAGGGAAAACGACAAAGAAAGCATAGGCAGTCGCACGTCGCGCTTCCCCACTCACACACGGCAGTACCGGTCAACCTAAGATGGACAGGCAATTCCCGTGGGGCCCATAATTGAGATAGTGAGAGTACGTCACAGGTTATGCGGTCTAAAGAAATAAAATAATAATTTATAACGTGAAAGTGAAAAAAAATTACCCGATCAATCTTAAATTTATCATATTCTGACTAAAAAAACTTTTTAAATTTATTGTACAAATACCAATTTAATTTTATCAATTAAATCCTAAACTTTTGTGCAAAATTTCAATGTAGCCTTTCCAGTCAATTTTCGCCTGGGATTGCTGATGTGGTGGTCCAGTTATCGCCGGCCATCATTTGTGACACGTTGTCACGTCAACAATTTCCAGTGAAAATTGGCTAGAAGAATTATATTAGAACTTCAAGTAAAATTTAATTGGCAAAATTAGGAAGTTTGGGACATAATTTGCATTCTTACTTTGGTAAAGAACTGATTGGACAACTTCCCTGCGAAGCTATCCATAGAAGGATTTCATTGAAGAGTGTCTTTAGAACATTTATTAAGTAAATAAATATGGAAAAATGCAACTTGTTAAATTACACACCCTAAGATTGATATATTTGACATTTGTAGATAAAAAAAAATAGACAAAGACTGTTTGGATTATCTATCTTTACTTGCAATTTTGCAAGTCCAAAGTTATTATCCAACGAGTTCCACGAGGCATATAAATATTGATAGAATTATTTTCATGCCTAATTTTCAGTCCAAATGGCGGATTCATTAGTTAGATTTAACCTCGTCTCTTAAGATGAGCTTATTGTAAAAGTTTTTCTAATATGAGCTTCATTAATTGAGATTGTAATTAACCATTTTACGGGCTTAAGATATAAAGATTCTTAATTAGTCTAATATAAGGACTGGCTAGTGTGGGCCGACTAAGGCCAAACCTGTGATGAGAGGGTTTGGCTTAAAATTTTATAAATAGTGCTCAAGTCCCTTCTCTAAACCTAACGCACAAATTATTTCACATAAGGAGCAGACACTAACTGTAAGAGGCAATCTAATTGAGCCAGAGGTAATAAAGAGGATCGTCGCTATTCCACATCAAGAACAATGGATTCCAAATTATGTGCGCAAATTCCTTTTACTCGATAATATGCATTCTACATTCTAGCTATTGAGATCTTGGGTGTCGTTTTCGTGGCCAACAATTATTGGAACACGTTGACTTGATTGGTTTTTTTCTTCCCATCCCCTTTTTTTTATCGGACGTAATTGAGTTAATTAATGTTGGCTAGCAATATCACCTCAAAGGGGGACATGTGATTTTAAAAAACCTTGGAAGTAATAGCACCAAATTTGATTACAAGGTAATCAATTAATACGGGATATGAATATGATCAAGTTCTGGTAATATTCAAGTAGTGTCGTGCAGCGTCTCTATCAAGCAGTGATTGAGTATGAGCAGAGAGATAGAAGATAATGCACACATAGTTTATAGTGTTTCTTCTTTAATACTCCTCAGCTTCCAAAATTCTCATTGGACAATTTTCAGGAGGATGAATCTCCAATCTACCCGCTGGACAATTGTGGAGAAGATTAGGTAACCATTAAGGTCGATCAATCAGAATCTCCGTAGATTTGGCCGCCCATACAATCAAACCTTGATTCCCAAAATGGAGTGTTTCGGCTAAGGAAAGAATCTTGCCTTCAGGATGATTGTTAACCAAGATATCTCGCATGATTTAATGTTCCGTGAAGATAATCCTTAAGATTGATAAACAATCACGATCTCCTAACGAGAGAATCCATACCAGATCATAAGTTGTCAAGAATGAGATAAAATATCTCAAAGTATTAATCTTGAAAATCATGACAAGGACTTTGTCTCAAGTAATATGAGTAATCTGCTAATATTCAGCTATCGCAGTACTTTGGTGATATTCAACACTTTGCTGATATCCAGCATTTTGCCCTGCTGATAATTGCTGATATCCAGCCTTCGCCTTGCTGATATCTACATAGTTACCTTGCTGATATCCTTGCAATTCGTTGTTTCTGGCTTTTTGGATATGATCAACCGTTCTAATCAGTATACTTTGACAACGATAGTTATGTAGATATTGTAGACATAAAATCTCGATACTTTCAAGTCAATATGAACTCTCCATTCTATGGGTTTTTCACTCATAAATAATCTTTTTAACGTGAATATTACTTGAAACATAAATGCTTCTTGCATTTATCAATATCGATATAAAAATCATGGATAATTTTGTCTAACTTCAAAATATATTATGAGGTTATCTCAACAGTATTTACTTAGAATTGCATAGAAATGACAATTCATACCGGACGCCCATAACATTGTTTACACACAGAAGTAACCAATTCGTTGTGGTCAACGTATAACGAAGTTTAATCGCTCGGGTGGGATTGGTTGATGAAAGTAATCCAAGCCATTGATCAATCGAGAACCATGTGGCATGGATATTGACATCTACAAAGTAGAGCCAACGCGACGGACTCTTTCATGCACGCGATAAATGCCTGTTGTTGCTTTGCACTTGCACCTTTTGTCGACAGCCACTTTGGAAATTACGCTATTTGAGAAAGCGAAGATCTTCTGGCTTACATTGAAAGGCAAACAGGACAATGACCATATACATATAGTCAACGAAATTACACGCCTCCTCTTCTCTAACGAATTCGAAAGACCGGACGCGCGGTGCGCCCAAGAGCTCTGTGACGCAAATCTTGCTCATTTTGCCTCCAGTATTCGCGGTAGGGCGAGAAGGTCGGGTTCGGGGGGATGCTCATCTCTGTGCACACAAACGGCGGGCGTTGCGCGAAGGCAAGCTCCACGGTCTTGAGAGGACTTGTTCGGCCAGTTTAGGGTTAAAAATCGTCAGGGAAAATTACCCAAAAAAAAATAACTAAACATATCGCGCTCGTACCAATTCGGTCTTATACCTTTCAATTTAGTCATTTTAATCCTAAACCTTTTGCTAATTGAATCTTTCTGGGCAATTTTGGGAAAATAATTAATTTTTTATTTTTCGCGAAATAAACAGCACCTAAATTCCCTTTTCTGTATCTTCATATTATATAAATTACTTTCCATCTAATTAAGGAAACTACGGGGGCTTTTCGGACATTCGGCAACACTTAATAGGGTAGGGCGTTTGGGACCAATACGAAAATTATAAATTACTTTATCAGATGGTGTGCACTAGCACACGGTTCGATGTGATCCCCGTATCGATAACTTTTTGTTGTTACCCTAGAACGTGGGAATAAAAATAAACGAAAAGAAAACAAAGCGATAAAAAAGACAAGTTGCAAACTGCCAAGACAACCTCGGCACTAGGCAGTGTGACACGTCGGACTCCCACTCACGCGCAGCAGCACTACCGGTCAACCTAAGCCGGACAAGCACTGGGTTTGTCCCAACGCCACTCTTCCCACTTGAGAATGTCTCCCCGTCTTAACTTATCGTTAAGATGGGGACGTGTAATTTCAGGATTTCGATTCTCACGCTCTGCAAAAAGGTAGAATAAAAATTTAAAAGTGAGATAAGAGATAAAATAGAAGTAAGAGTAGGATTGACAAAAAAAAAATAAAACTTAAGACAGACGACAGTGCATGCAAACTTCTTCTGGTGTTTTTGGGGGTGGGGGCCGACACCGCCACGTCACCCCTCGGCATGTGCGAATCGAAGTTCCATCGTATCCCTCCTGTCTCGACGCGCACCTCCCCTGCATAGGCTTCGAGGGGGCAGAACAGTAATTTTGCGCCCCCCCCCCCCCAGCAAAGTGAAAATGACTGTGCAGTTCGGTCCCCGCCCGGCGGGACGCGCGACGTGGACACTAGGTCGGACCCCCCTGCGTGCCGACGTATGGCGGGCGAGCGGGCGGGCGGGCGAGAAGAGAAGAGTCCCCGTGCGCATTGACGTGGGAGGGAGACAAAAGGTGGTGGGACAATTTTAGCGGACGGTGGGGATCGGTCCACGTCCGCTCACTCGGTTAGGGACAAAATTACTTTATGTGATAAGGCTCCAATCGAAAAGAAAAAAAAAATGGAAAAATTATGTGATCAGATTTTATGGAATTCCTCGCATACAGTGACACTGGGATTGGGATAATTGTCCTAAAAATCTTAATCCTATTGTACGGCGATCAATTTAGTCCTAAACTTTTTAATTGTATCAATTGAATCATAAAGCCTTTTTGATAATTTGTCAATTTAGTTATAAACTTTCGAAAGTTTTGCCAATGTAGTCCTCAACCTATTATTTAAATAATAAGCCAAAATAACTACATTGACAAATCGTCAAAAGATTTAGGATTAAATTAGCACAATTGAAAGTTCTTAATACTAAATTGGCAAATAGTCAAAATATTTAGGATTAAATTGACACAATTGAAAGGTTTATGACTAAATTGACCACCGTATAATAAATTTAAGATTTTTTGGATAATTTTCCCTAGTGACATTTTGTTTGCCATCCAACCAAGAAAAAAAAAAAGAAATTTCAAATTTTCATTCGGCACAATTTTCTTTTAAAAAATAAATTATTCGAAAATATTTTCCTAAAATAATTAGTCAATAAAAAATATTTTTATTATCGACAATAATTTATATCTAAATAATTTCACGGACAATTAAGATATTGTTTGTTAGTTCATGTTTGCGAGCGATATAAGCTATCATTTTTAGGAAGATGTTTTTCAAATTTTTCATTTTTTGCGAAACGAATGCACCTGAGTAATTTTGATTTTTTACTTTGTCTGACCATTTACATCATGACAAAAATTTGAGGAGAAGAGAAAAGGGAAAGATAAATGTAGAAATATCTTTTATGTAATTGGAAGTACGTGGAGCCGCGCGTAAACTTTTCATAGATAAAGCAATTTATTCTAAAAAATTGTGAAAAAAGTTATGGGGTAACTTTTTAAGTTTTAATAGCGAGATACAGATATTGATAAAACTAGGTTTCTAATAGAGGAAAAACACATGTTTCTCTCACTTTTAGGCTTCCTAAATTTGTTATTGCTTTCTCTCTTTCACATGTCAACAAATAAATTTTGTCATTTTCAAAGTACCGTCCTCCTCGTGCTACACATTGTCTCTAAAAATGGATATCTCTCATTGTCAGACATCGTTAACAAGTGCCATGGGACACGCTTTAGCCATACACCTAACAAAGAATTAGTAATCGGTCCGGTTCCTTCTTTTATCTTATCTCGCTATCGGATTTCCTAAATTGCCCTTACTTTCTCGGACCGACCTTATATGCCGCACGTGCCTTAAACCTAGTATCTCGTAAAGAAGGCCGAGATGCCATTTAAAAGGTCAGAACATTAGGAGGAAAAAGCCGATGCTAAAGAGAAACACCCACCAATCTAATCGAAACATGGGTCTTTATCAAAATTCCGACTTTACTTCTTGAAAGTGCTATTTAGAGTACGAATATTAGCTTAACCGAGATTATCAAGACCGTTAACCAGGCGCCACGAGACACTCTCTAACAAGACCCCCTAACAAATGACGAGTAATTAGTCCGGCTCTTTCCTTAATCTCATCTCACTATCGGATTTCCTAAATTGCCCTTGCTTCCTCGAACCCACCCTATTTCCTGCACAGCTGCACGTTTCCTTCCGCGCGCAGTCGTGTCGCGCGGCCCGCGCGTGCCTTGAACCTAGTATTCTCGTAAAAAGAAGGCCGAGATGCCGTTTAAAAAGTCGGAAATTTAGGAGAGACAAAGGTAAAAACACGGGCCTTCATCAAAATTCCAGCTTTCCTTCTTGAAAGTGCTTATTTAGAGTACGAACAGTTAGCGCGACCGAGATTATTCAGAGTGGTTAGTCTGACTCCAACCCCACACCTAAACAATATTCTCTGGCTCGCCACGACTCGGTCTCTCTCTTCTTAAGGCGGAGCGCGACGCCATCTCCAGTTTCTCTGACCACTCTCTCTCTCTCTCTCTCTCTCTCTCTCTCTGGAAGAGCTGGGTTTCGTCGAGGTGCGCACTTCGTTCACTTGTTCTTGGTCTGGAGATTTTACTTCGCCGGGGTTCAGTGTTTCCGGGTTTTGTTTCTTGCCTGCTGAAGCCGCTTCCTCTGCCTCTCTCTCTCTCTCTCTCTCTCTCTCTCTCTCTCTCTCTCTCTCTCTCTCTCTCTCTCTCGTGAATTTGATTAAAGCTCGCGGCTTTTTAGATGCTCGGACTTGAGTGACCGAAAGCTTTATCTGGGTATTCCAGTTCGTTTATGCTTCGTTTGGATATTGCGGTTTGTCTGTCCTGTCGCCTTGTGATTCGCTGGATATATGCATAGGGGTGTTAGGCATGTCAAAACCCTGAAACTCCGGTGGTCGGATCGGTTGACTTTTTGCACCTTCTTCTTTGTGCATTGGCATTGTGGGGTTGCAAGGATTTGTTCGGGGGGTATCAGAAGGGGGTCGCGCGTGGGGCGTCTGTTGTTTCCGGAAATTCTGGCCTGGTGGGGGCTTGGATTGGTCTTTCTGGTCCAAGCTCTGTTTGGTGAGATCTTGTGGAGTGGATGAATATGGATCCTCCCTTTAAGGGGTATTCCGCTTCTGTAGCCGGACTTTCATTGGACAATCAATCGTTGCCGTGGTGTGCGGATTCGAGTTTAGTTCCTGGACCCAGATACGAGACCAATGGCTTCAGGAGAGGAATTCAATACGTTCCACCCCCCATGGCGACACAGATTAGCGGAACCCCAAGTGCCTCGAATTCGTGCATGACTCAAGAGGAGGATTCGCCGGAAGATTGCGATTTCTCTGATGCGGTTTTGAGGTACATAAGTGAGATGCTTATGGAAGAAGATATGGAGGAAAAGAATTGTATGCTTCAAGAGTCTTTGGACCTTCAAGCTGCTGAGAAATCTCTTTACGAGGCTATTGGTAAGAAGTATCCCCCTTCGCCTGAACCGAACCCAAATTATACCTATCTAAGTGGGGAGAGTCCTGAGGATGACCTCTCTGTAAATAGCTACGGCTATTTGATGCATAATCCTCTGGAATCATATTCTTGTGAGAACACTTCCTTCCCTCAAGTGCAGAGTCTTTCATTTTATGGCATTTCTCAGTCATCTTATGCCTCTTCCAATAGTGTCGTCGGTGGTATGGATTGCTTTGTAGATTCCCCAGCTAGTATTGCTCAGGTTCCTGATATGGGTGGCGAGAGTCAATCTATTTGGCAGTTTAACAAGGGAGTTGAAGAAGCTAGCAAGTTTCTTCCCAGTGGTAATGGGTTTTTCGATAATGCGGAGTCAAAAGGGTCCTTACCTGAGTCAAAGGTGAGATCTTGTGAGGTGGTCAAGCTAGAGAGGAAGGATGATTGCGAGTGTTCTCCTAATGGCTCACGGGGGAGGAAGAATCCTCATAGAGGGGATACAGATTTTGAAGAAGAGAGGAGTAGCAAGCAAGCTGCTATTTTCTCTGAATCGCCTCTCCGATCAGATGTGTTTGATCATGTGTTGATTTGTCCTCAAAAGGGTCCAAGTCACATAACCGTACTTCAAGAAACCTTGCAGGATGGAACTACTGCAAATATGTTGCGCAATGGGCAACCTAAGGGATTAAATGGTGGTAAAGGACGTGGGAGAAAACAAAATGGGAAGAAGGAAGTCGTGGATTTGAGAACTCTCTTGATCAATTGTGCACAAGCAGTTGCAGCTGATGACCGTATAAGCACAAGTGAGTTTTTGAAGCAGATTAGGCAGCATTCTTCTCCTTTTGGGGATGGAAATCAGAGATTGGCTCACTGCCTTGCAGATGGGCTTGAGGCTCGCCAGGCTGGCACGGGTAGCCAGATCTATAAAGGCCTCATTAGCAAGAGAACTTCTGCTGCCGCTATATTGAAAGCTTACCATCTTTTCCTAGCTGCTTGCCCATTTAGGAAGCTTTCTAACTTCACTGCAAATAGGACAATTAAAAACCTAGCATCTGATTCCATGAGCGTCCACATTATTGATTTTGGTATTCTTTATGGTTTCCAGTGGCCAACGCTTATTCAGCGGCTCTCATCAAGACCTGGTGGACCCCCAAAAATTCGGATTACTGGGATAGATTTCCCCCAACCTGGCTTTCGGCCAGCGGAGCGAGTGGAGGAAACAGGCCGCAGACTTGCAGCTTATGCAGAGTTTTTCCATGTCCCATTCGAGTATAATGCAATAGCAAAGAAATGGGAAACTATTCAGATAGAAGAACTCAAAATTGACAAGGATGAGTTACTTGTTGTTAACTGTATATATCGCTCTAAAAACTTACTTGATGAATCGGTAGCAGCTGTCAGTCCGAGAAATATGGTCACTGATTTGATGAGAAGAATCGATCCTGATATTTATATCCACGGGATTCTCAACGGGTCTTACAATGCACCCTTCTTTGTTACACGATTTCGGGAGGCACTGTTCCATTTCTCTGCACTTTTTGATATGCTCGAAACTCTAGTTCCCCGTGAAAATCGGGAGAGAATGCTGATCGAGAAAGAAATATTTGGAAGGGAGGCATTAAATGTTATAGCTTGTGAGGGTTGGGAACGAGTTGAAAGGCCAGAGACATACAAGCAGTGGCAAGTACGTAACCTGAGAGCTGGGTTTGTGCAGCTTCCTTTTGATCGGGACATCGTGAAGCTGGCAAAAGAAAAAGTACGGTCAAGCTATCACAAAGATTTTATGATCAATGAAGATGGCCGGTGGCTGTTACAAGGATGGAAGGGCCGGATCATCTATGCCCTCTCTGCTTGGAAACCTGCCTAGTGAATTTACGATCAAGGGTTTAACAATGGGGCTTGACAATGTTGGGCATACAACAGTAGATGGAATACCGAGGTGAGTTTTTGTTTCTCTATTTCTCTCTCTCTCCTGGAACCTGCTTTTGTGACCCGTCCCTCCACTGGCACTTTTGTTTGATATAACCTTGTTAAACTGGCAGGTAGATGGTTCGGTCTGGTGACTTTGTTCAATTGTGCAACAGATGGTGATGTAGATTTAGAGGTCAAAGTCCTGTGGAAGAAGACGGGGTAAAGCAGAATTTGTGCCTTGTCTTCTTCCACAGAATGTCAAACAGTTAGTCCAGCACAAAGTGTAAACGAAACAAGTGCACATAATTCTCAAATTTAGAGCATCTTCCCTGAATATGACATGCTCATTTGCAAGGAGTCCGTGCAGTTGATTCTAACCCGTCCCTGAAACGATATGATTATGATTGGCCTATGGTGTTGCTACAGCTTGGTAAATACATGGCCATCTTTTCCTTTTTTAGTTGGTTTATGTTTGTTTCAAATACCAGGTGCTGCTCTTCAATCGAGTCCATACTCTTCAATCGGGTCCATAGCTTGAGGTCGATAGCCCGATGGAGACTTTGGAGGGAAGTTGGTCGCTGTGATCTTGCATAGATGCCTCTGATTGGCGGTGTATAGTCGCAGCCGATGAATGAGCAGGCTTGAATTTTCCCTTGTGTCCTGTCACCATGCATTGTGTTTTCATGTAGAGTCAAAGGATGGCACATTGATTCCAAGGGGAAACCCGCCTTTCTCTGTGATGATTTTCTTTGCATTCCCTTCTCTGGCAAAATTCAAGGCTTCCAATAGAAAGTGTGTGAAATGTGTCGAGAAGAGAAAAAGGAATTGGGACCGGGGGTGTCCACACGAGACGGGTCCCCTTCTTCCTGGAGAAAAATCCAAAGCAATCAGTTTAAAAAGGGCACCAAACTCAACCCAAGTATTCTAGGAGAAATCTGAAAGTACCCTTGAAGTGGCGGCCGTTTCTCTAGGTTGCCCCAAACTTGTCTTTGTTTAAAAAAATGCCTCCCGAATTCGATCACATTGACTCCATAATCTCCTTAAATTGGCGCCTGTTTCATGAAATTTCTCACAAATTTGACTTTGCTTTGAAATGTCCCTTGAACTTGATCGTGTCGACCCATTAACCTCTGAGCTCGTTGCATCGACCGATGAACATGTACTTGTCACGTGCACGTTTTGCGCCTTTTTTCGACTATTTCAGTCCAAAAATCACCCAAAACTTCAAGTTGAGTTTAAAATAATCAGCCGTCAACCTTATCCCTTACTTCATGCACTCAAAAAAGCACCTAGTAGGGTTTGCTTTAGTCCTTGACGATCTCATTACCATTCTATTGGCACAACTGCAGTGACTCGCCATTTCCATTTTTCTTTTTAACTATGCTCGAAAAGCCCTGGCCCTTACTTTTTGGTATGTGAAGTTGGGGTAAATTACGGGTTTTTCTTTTTTAACGTTTTTGATGATCACGTGAGTGGCACGGAAGAATCGTGCCCCTTTTTTTTTGTTTCTGGACTAAAATGCCTCCTGCAGAAGGGGCGAAACGTGCAAGTGTCGAGCAGTGTCCGTTGATCGGACATTACTTCCAACGGGGATAAGCTTAGGAACGTTTATCTGGTCAAAATGATCAAGTTCATGAATACTTTGGAACAGTATCAAGATTGGGAGGAATTTAGAAAAACAGGTGCCACTATGGGGAGATTATTGATAGGGATGGGGACGAGGCTGGTGATCATGGTCCTTGTCCCCGGCGGTGCCCCAATCACATCAGTGTGATCTCATCATTATAATTATATATTGTCTTACGTTATAAAAATTTCCTGAGGGTGGGCAAAAGAACAAGTCGCATGGGTTGGTTTTGTAGAAAACAAGCTCCTGCTTTTGTGAAGCAGTCGATGTTGGGCAATTGAGAAGACGGAAACGCCGAATAGAATTGTCCCACCCACGTTACTTCACCTAGAGAACTCTTCGTGTTTGCATCTGCCATGTTCTCATTTGTAGATAAGAAGAATACACCGTTTTGGAAAAATATCGAATGGAACGGATTCGCCGATGGAGGCGGGATATGTCGAAACAAAATTAAGTTTTCGGGGGAATTTTGAGAAACGGGCGCCACTGCCAAGGAGCTTTGTGCGACTCGCGTGGAGCGTATAAAAGTCGCCCAAGACTTTCACCGTAGAATCATCGGCTTCCAGGATGATTTAAGGTGATACGCTGAAGCCTCTCAACAATAGTTCTTTCCGGAGATTAGTCTAGAAGAGCAAATTCAAAGATGGTAGAGCAAGAGTGGCCATGGAAAGCGATGTCAACATCAAATGCAATGCTGGAAAAAGAATTGAACTCGCAGCAGAACCCTACACAAGCTATCTTAAAGACTGGTTCGAGTTTGACAAAATTTGCGCCTCCAAGGCACCGTTTAAACAGTCGTATAAAGAGAATTCGTGACTTCCAAAGCAGTGCCTCTCCTGTTATGTGTAATTGGTGCATTGAAAAAAGAACATTTCCTTATCAAATATGCTTAACAAATGTCCCAGGAGCACTGGTCTACAAGACGCTTATTGCAAACAACAATCATCTTTGATTTTGCTTCCCTTCTTGTCTGTCAAAACGAGAAGCGCAACTTGTCCATTTATGATATTTTACAGACGGAATCACTGAGTCCTTTCACCGTTTCCCAGTGTCGAGATTCCATTGCTACGATTGCTCTTTGACGATCTCGAGCTTGCAAACTCCTTCACATTGGGGATGGCAGGAGGACTCTGGAGGATTTATGCCATAGGGACCTGACATCCAGCGAGCAATGGCAAAAGGATGTATCTGTTCCCAAATTGCAATTCCTGATAGTTCCATAAGACGGCAAATAATACACTTGGTCGAACAATAATGGACCATAAGCATTCAATATTAGCTGCAATCACGAAACAGGATGGCCAAAATCATAAGCATCCCTCTACTCGAAGACCTGCACAGGAAACACAAGAAACACGATCATCAGTTTTCGTGTTTGTATGTCCAACCAACCGGCGCAAAAAAGGATTTTCAGATTGAACAGCTCATCGATCCTGTTTCACAATCCGCGATATGGTTTGACAACAAAACTTCCCCACTTTCCTCGACTCATTCTTGGCTGAAACTGACTTACTTTCATAGAACTCTGTAGTGCAATTTTGGTGCCAATTTAAAAAAATCTATGTGATGTAAGTGGTTTTCCTCAAATAATGCCTGAAAGGAAAACAAAAGGGGCAGCCAGTCTGTTGCAATACCAATGAAACCGATGCAAAAGAAAGCATTATCAAGAGCTTGAAAATTTCATCCCCCGGTTGTCCTAGACATGTAAAAATTGTTCAAGACTCATGGTAGTGGCACCATAAATTTGACTGAAGCACCAACTTGAACAAAAAAAAAATATCGTATAGGGATCCAACTGCACAACAAAAAAAATCGAGGGACCTATTGAATATTTTGTAATGGTTGACGGACCTCCAGTGCCTTTATCCCCTAAAATATTACTCCTATTGTTGAAACAAAAAATCGATCCAAAGTCAACATTAAGAACTAGTGAACCACTAGATAGATGTTAAGACTTGTTCGCCTGAGTCGAAAGAGACTGCAACTCCCAGAACCAATCTCAGAGACAGGCTAAGCCAAGTTACCTCGAAGATGTGGAAAATATACCTGTCGGCCCAGAAGTCAATATAATAAACTCTCATTCTTCTTCAGATGGACGTTCTTCACCAAACCAGCGCGGGGGATCAAATCCAGATCCACCTGGCAAAATGAACACCTGGGGAAAATGAAAACCTTTTCTACCTACATTTATCATGGAGAAAGCAAGAGCTCAACGGAGCGCGCCATAGTTTCCTCGATGAACAGAAAGGGTTGCGAACTGCTGATACAGTGTGAATGGCATTAAGGGCACTGGTGGAACCCTGCTGTGTCGTGAAGTTTGTACTTTCCAGGTATGCAAATGAGTTAAAGCACAACATAAAATTAACATAGAAAAGATAAATTCTCCTACATCATTTCCAAAACATACTGAAGCTTAAAAAGAACCTTCAGATAATAAGGTGCTCGAAAGGCAATTACCAAGAGGATTGCAACGGCAGAGACGCCAAGCCGTCAGGACGGTGCCCTTAACAACCCCATACTTCTTGTAGGCTGCCATCGAGTACTCGCTACACGTCGGCACGTATCGACAACTATTCGGCAGAATCGGCGATATTTCCCCTAACAGAAGACAACCAAGCATAAGAAAGAGGAAAAAATTTTCAACCTTCATCCTCCACATCCAATTCAACGAAACACCCACCATTCTATTACTTCCTCCCATGCCACCAACAACATCAAGAAGCGACAAAGAAGATGCAACCGAAGCATCAAACTATTTAACTAGGAGGCGGACAATTGATCGAACACCTGAGATGCAAGTGGAGAGACTCACTCTTGTAGAACCTGAGCATACCCAACGCAGCTTTAACCCCTAAACTGTTCGCCTCTGTCTCTGGTTCCGCAACTTGGGCACAAAAACCGACGTGGGATTCACAGTAGCACGAAAAGTACTTCAATTCAAGCACAGGCAGAGACGATACCTGGGGAATTGCTCGGGTCGGAGCTGCTCCTGAGCTCGCAAGTAATGGATTGGAACTTGGAGGAAGTTCGAAGTTTCGAACGAGGGTTTCGAGGGAAGGGACGGATGGAGGAATGGGAATTGGGAGAGAGGAGAGGAGGGAAGAGCTGCTGCGAGTTCAGGGAAGCGACGACCGCCATGCGAGACCACCAAAACCTGTGCGGGAATAGGAATGAAGAGAGGGTGCGCTTGTCCGGTGGAAATAACTTGTTGAAAAAAGAAAAGTTTTGCAGTGGCTCTATACAGGGGTGAGCAAGACAGACCGCCTAAATCGGAACCGGACTGAACCGACTGGTTGTAGGGGTGTCAGAACCGAACCGAAAAATCGAACCGAGATACGAACCGAACCGAACCGAACCGAAAATTCATGTATTTTCGGTTCAGTTCGGTTTCGGTTCGGATAATAAATAAATGAATTTGGTTAACACAATGGTTCGGTTCAGTTCGGTTCAAATCGGTTCGGATTTCGGTTTTTTAATGTGGTTTTCTTCCCTTCGCGCTCTCTCTCCTCAATCTCACTGTTCATTACTGCAGTACTGCTCACCTCTCACTGACTTTTCTCTCTCTCTCACTTTTTTACTTTATTCTCTCTCTTCCTCTGTCTTCACACTCTCACTGCTCTCCTCTCTCTCTCTCTCTTTCCTGCTTTATTCTCTCTCTTCCTCTTCCCTCGCAGGCTCGCATCATTATCATCTCCCAAAAAGTGACGAAAGACATTTTTCTCTCCGGCTTCTTGAAGTTGGGCCAGGTGCCGCGCTTGAGGTGCTCGGAGGCGGTCCGCGACGGGTTGGAGGCGGAGAAGACGGCCTCGTAGAGGGAGTGCCGGAGCTTCACGGCCTTGGCGAGGCCAGTGTCGGCGTTGTGGACGAGCATGGGCTCGAGGTGCGCCCAGTACCACGCGCCCTTCCCCTTGACGGCCTTTGGCCGTAGCATGACAAGCCCCTTGTAGCGCTTGTTCACGGCCTCGACCGTCAGCTCGTCGGCCGATGCCGACATCGAGATCGAGTCCACCTGGGCCGGCGACGGCGGCTCCGAGGTGTTTGTGATGGCCGCCATTAACCAAACGGGTCGTCCGAGTCCCGGTCCTCGCTTTTTTGTTGTTAGAGCGGGTACAGTCGCCGGAAGTTCGGTCTCCGGCGAGTGTCCATGGCCGACTCCGGTGGTGATCTGGTGGGACCTTTTGGTGGTGGGTCATCAATTGACCTGCTTCTTGACGGGAAGAAGAAAGAAGAAGCAGTCTCGCAGAGAAGGGAAGAGAGAGCGGAAGAAGAAGACGAGGAGGGGGTAGGGAAGAAGTGCGAAAAAAAATAAAAGAAGAAGAAACCGAAAAGTAAACCGAACCAAATCGACTTATCGGTTCGGTTCCAATTCGGTTCGGTTCCTATTTGGTTCGGTTCAAGGAGGCACCCTTAACGGTTCGGTTCGGTTCGGTTCGGTTCGGTTTTTCAAGAAAACCGAACCGAACCGAACCGTTTACACCCCTAACTGGTTGGGTCCGGTTCTCAGAAATATCAGTCCGATTCTTGATTTCTAAAAGTGAAATCGATTTCCAGGCAATCCGGTTCTCGATTCTAGGGTGGGAACCGGACCAGATCGGACCGACCGGACCGGATCGATAAATATATATTTTTCTAATTTTTTCATATATATGATATTTAATATATATATGAAAAAATTGAATAATCGATTCCAATTTTTTCCATGGCCTTACGGGATCAAATCAGAACTATAAAAGAAAGAACGGAACAATCAATTCTCAGTTCACGAATAATATTTAATATTGATTCCATTGGAACCGATCCACGATCCCAAGAATCGCCGGTCCGGTCCCCAGTCCTAGAAACTGGGAACCGGCCCGGTTCCTGGTTCTTGGGTTGGACCAGACCGGACCGGGAACCGCTCACCCCTAGCTCTATAGTTCATATTTCATATATGTATATTATATATATATATATATGATATTAAAAGATCATTATAAAAATCAGTCTGGGATAAATTTATCAAAGATGTATCAATTCGGAATTTTTCGTGGTATTAATCCTTATAAGAAGTCATATGACATGATACTCTCTATTTGGTGTATGAACGGCATTAGAGGATTAATTAAAAAATACCACTATAAAGAATTAAACGAATATTACGAAATCAATAAAATGAATATTATTAGGTAAAGAGAAAAATCCATCGTCGCAAAAATTTTATAATATATTCTCAAAGCGTCACATACATGATTGTGCATATTTCATGAAAAAATATTGCCCTTTTCCCTTTCTTTCGGAATTTACGAATACTACAGGAGGGATTGCTGCTTAAATTAATTTTGAAGCTTAATTAATTTTTCATCACCTTGAATCTCCATTAGCCCTAGGCAACCAGACACCGTCAACCATTGAAGCCCTTTTAATCTTGATACCGATAGCCTCTCAAGCAATTCACAGATCGTCTCACATCCAAATTATGGAGTTTCTTCGACTGCTGTCCGAGCCATCATCAATCTCACCTTCCTCAGCAAATAGAACAAATTTGTCAAGAAGGCAAAGGACGATGACCTTTTCATCGGTGGCTTTATACCGTGTAGAGTCAATTCTTCAAGACTGGACGGAAGCCCTATCGAGGATTAGGGGTCTTCACAAGTTATCTTAAGAACCCGAAGCCGGGGAAGGGTAGCCAAATTAATTAGAGGAAGCGTGACATCTCCCATGACGAGTGTCAATCTCTCTAGGTTAGATAACCCCTCGAACCACTCTATATTCAGAGCTCCTTCACCAAATTTTGATAATCGATAAGTCTTGCCCTGTATGTTCAGATCGACTAAGTTAGTTAAATATGAGAGGTTGGGGACTTATCCACATTAAATGAGATGAGAATTTCAACTCCTTCAGGTTCACAGAGAGTTCCGGCAACTGTTCAAGTTCATCATATTGATCCAAATGAAGTTCTTGGAGATGAGATAGCTGATTCACAATTGTGGGCAATCGATAAACCTTGCTTCTTGATAAGTCTGGTGTCCTAAAAAAAGGATAGACCCCCAATTTCACTTAGAATTTCCCCCTCAGGATTTTCACAGGTTCCAGCATGCAACACTTTTTTATTCTCTGGCATCCCTATGGCCCTGGTAGCTATCTTATTGCACTCTTGTCTAGACCTAAAACCTCCAATATTTTCAGATTTCCAACAGAAGCAAATAATTATATGATGTGTTCCCCTCAAATCTAGCTCAAGCAAGAGCTCTAGCCCTCCTATTGGGTTCAATAACTTCTTTATCCAAGTATCAGTAAGACTCATCCTCCTCGACATTTTAAGATCTACAATAGAATTAGGCAAATCCCGTGATTCCCGTCCTATAAAATCCCAATTCAAGCAATGATTTTAATTTCTCTACACCTTGAATCTCCGTTAGCCTTGGGCAATCAAACACGCTCAACCGTTGGAGCCCCTTCAATCCTGATACTGATAGCCTCTCAAGAAATTCATTATCCCTCACATACAAACTATGGAGTTTCTCCAAATGCTGTCCAAGGACATAATCAAATTCAACCTCCCTCAGCCGACATCCATAAAGGTCCAAATTGGACAGATTTGTCAAGTTGGAAAAGAGTGACCCTTCCATTGGTGACTTGACAGTATATAGAGCCAAGTTTTCAAGACTAGATGGAAGCCCCATCAGAAATCGAACATCAACACAAGTTATCTTAAGAATCAGAAGTCGAGAAAGAGTAACCAAATTAATAAAAGGAAATGCAACATCTCCCATGACAAGTGTCAAGCTCTCCAAATTAGATAATCCCTCAATCCACTCCATCTTTGGAGCTCTTTGTCTGAATTCTGACAATTGAGGAGTGTTGTCCCATATATAAAGATTGGATAAGTTAGTTAGGTATGAAAGGTCAGGGGCTGTCCACAATAAATGAGATGAGAAATTTAACTCCTTCAAACTCACAGGGAGTTCTGGCAACTGTTCTAATTCATTACAGTCGTCCAAACAAAGTTGTTGGAGATGAGAAAGTTGATTCATAGTTGTGGGCAATCTCCTAACCTTGCTCTCTCTTAGATCTAGCATCCTCAAAAATGATAGACCCCCAATTTCACTTGGAATTTCCCCTCTCAGATTTCTACACTTTCGGGCTTTCAACTCTTTAAGATTCTCTAGCATCCCTACTGCCTTTGGGAGCTCTCTTATCGCACTCCCTTCTAGACATAAAATCTCCAACCTTTTGAGATTCCCAATAGAAGCAGGTAATTTTGTGATATCAGCTCCCCATAAATCTAGCTCAATCAAGGATTCGAGCTCTCCTATTGGGTTCGGTAGCTCCTTTATCCGAGTTCTACGAAGACTCATCTTCCTCAACATTTGAAGATCTCCGATAGAGTGAGGTAATTCTTCGATTCCCCTGGCATCCAATTTCAGTTCAAGCAGTGATTTTGACTTTCCAATGGACTCTGGAAGTGTAAAAAGTGAACAATCATCTAAACCCAAACACCACAGATGATTAATTTGTGCAACATGATCATCATGTACTTGAAGTTCCCTCCTTCTTACTTTTGGCGTTGACAGGGATTCTAGACCACCTATGGAAGACACTGCAAAAATGTCCCAATCGTCTTCCCCTACCATATCAATCGACTCGATTTGCAAGTGCTTCAGGTGTTCTAGTTTAGAGAAAGAGCCATCAACCGCTAGCAAGGTCGTACAACCTTGAAGAACCAATATCTTCAAATTCAAGCATTTTGAGAAATCAGGAGTCCTTTTTAAGCTTGGGCAATGAGTAATTCGTATAACTTTCAAGTTCTCGCTCACCTGGAATAACAAACCAAGAATCAGCCAAGTCAAGAAAGGCAAATGGGTAAGTTTGGTTAGCAAGACAAATGCCAGAAAAAGTAAACTGCATAGTATGATGTTGTACCAAGCATGGCCCCCATCCGGTCCAATCTTCAGTAATGTTACTTCCTGAGAGCTCGAGCACGGCCAATTTCTCGAGACTTAAATTTGTCGCGTTTAATTTCAAAGGGCAAAAACTCCAAGAGAGCCATGTTAACTTGGAGAGAATATTTTTAAAGTCCCCTACCAAGTTCCCCCCCTCTAATTCCAAGAATCTCAGATTGGGCAGCTTTGAAAATTCTTCACCTGTGAAATGATGCACATTGGAGAGTCCCGTTAGTCTGAGTGCTACGACTTTATCTGTCCCCTGGTGATAGGAAAAGCATAAGTGAACATTTCAATTGAATGACAAACACGGTGCTGTACAAGTCTGAGGAACATGATTTTGTCAGCAATGGAACATACAATATTGCTTTGTACGTATCTAAACTGAGAAAAGAACAAGAAAGACCTAATCAAGTTAATCCGACTTTTTCGTACAGCTGAAAAGAATTTTCTATACTGTATAAAGCATAAATATATTACTAATCACTCAGTTTAAGTGAATCTCTGTCGATAAAAAAGAACTTAGTTATCACTGGGTAAAACAGCTTGATAGAAAATACTGCCTACATTATTTAATTTTTCTAAAACATAACAAACCTGCAATGGTTTTGCAATAGGATTAATACCATGAAAAATCTAAAACTTGTACACTTATGACAAATTTACCCCAAACTAATTTTTTGACCAAAAACCCCAAACTGCTACACCAATGATAAATTTACCCCAAGCTAATTTTTTTGACTATAAAAAACCCTAAACTTGTACATTTGAGACAAATTTACTCTCCGTTAGTTTCCGTTAAATTGGATTAATACCGTAAAAAATCATAAATTGGTACACATGTAACAAATGGAGGGTAAAAATCAAAACTGGTATATCCGTCAACTGCCGAGTGTCATTTAACAAAGCAATTTGACAGTAAAATTTAACGAAAACTAACGGATGGTAAATTTGTCACAGGTGTACAAATTTAGGATTTTTTGTGGTCAAAAAATTAGTTTGAGGTAAATTTATCGCAGATGTACCAGTTTGAAGTTTTTCGTGGTGTTAACCCTTTGCAATGCAGGAAAAAGTTGCCGGACCAAATTCCTAACTATGTCTTGAGTTTGTAAACCGATTGCGACTCTATGGATGGATTCCCGCTTGGTCACTTTATTAGGTTTCTTATGAGTTTTATTACAAGATGAGGCACAGGAACCGGAAAGTCAAACTTGTTTTAGGAGTTTCTTGCGGATTCTACAGAACAAAGGATCAACGCACAAAAGAGATATGCTTTCTAATAGTAGAGATTTTCGACCAACCTCATGAAAGTCGCCCTTATATTGTTTGAAATGTTAGAGATAGACCATTAATGGCTAAATCCATATATTGCAGGAAAGTTTTGCCAGCCTATACACAAAAGATTGTAGTAAATTACCGCTCCGTTTGTTTCCCGAAAAATGAATGATTTGAAAAACATTTCCTTAAAAATGATCACTCATATCGTTTAGAAAAATGAATGAACGAAAAATATTTTTAATGTCTACAAAAATGTTTGAATGTACATTATTATCGATAATAAAAATATTTTTCATCAACTGATTATTTTAAGCGATTTAAGCGATCATTTTTATGAAAATATTTATCTAGATCATTCATTTTTCGCGAAACAAACGGAGCATTTAAGCGAATATTTTTACGAAAATATTTATCTAGATCATTCATTTTTCGCGAAACAAACAGAGCAATTAGTTTCTAATTCTATTCCCAAATTTCCAGTAAGAGGTGGTCGACGATGTCTCGTTTTAGATTAATGTCGCTAATGATTGCCAACTTAGCAAAAAGGAAGACGCAATCTGCACCTGTTTTCATATCATTTTGTTTAGAAATTTTGGTATCCCTTGAAGTGGTGGCTGCAACACTTTTTATATAAGATAATGATATAACCATCAATAAACCCCTATAAAAACATTTCCATTTTTCTTTGCGAAAAGGAAAGTTGAACAAAAATATTTACCTGCAAGAAACTTACTCCACACTGTTGGTAAATGCATGGTCGATTTTTTCCTAAAGAAAATAGCAAGGTGACCGTAGCTTACCTCTTTCATCCGAACCACGTCCAACGCAATCTTCGGTAACCACAACCTACTGCGTTTCCCCGGAAAATTGACATCTTCGTGCTGAACAATTGCTCTTCCAAGATCTCTAAGTTGATCGTGCATCCCCAATGTGTCATTTTCAACAATCTTTATCAAAGACATACGGATAAGGATAAGAACTTCACTCTTTGGGAAATAGTTAGAAGCTTTCCACATATAATACGGATGGAGTCTTTCCTTTCCAATGAAGTAACATGCGACATCAAGAAAGATTTCTCTTTGACGATGGTCTAACATGTCATAACTAATCCTTAATTTATTGAAGACTTCCTGCTTGGGTACCAAATCTAATTTTTTCAAGGTGTCTTTCCAGAAAAATTTGCTTTTGCAACAAAGTGAAGAACCGATTACCTCGAGAGCTAATGGAATTCCACATGTTTTGCTAGTAATTTTGCGTGAGATTTCGTCGTAGTCAGGTGGTGGGAAATCCAACCTGAAGGCGTGTTTACTAAAAAGTTGAAGAGCATGGAAAGAACCCATTTCTGTCATTTCATAAATTTTAAACTCTTCATAACTTGCTTGGAAACTACTTTCTTTGTCCCTCTCTTTGATTGGCAAAAAGTTGATGTCCCTCGTTGTGATGATGATTTTGCTTCCTGGACCAAACCAATTGCTCTTTCCTGCAAGCTTAGAGAATTGGTCCCACTTATTTACATCATCAAGAATAATGAGAACTTTCTTATCACGAAACCTTTCTCTAATTATGTTAATCCGTGCATCAATAGAATTATAGATCTCTAGAGATCTGCCTTGGAGAATTTCTGATAATAACTGTTTTTGTAAGTCAATAATTCTACCATGCTGCGCAGATTCCCAAACATCCAAGAGGAAGCTATAGCCTTGAAATTGATTGGAGATTCGATTAAAGATAGCACTTGCTAGAGTTGTCTTACCGATACCGCCCATTCCATGGATGACTAGGTAACGAACATCATGAGAACCTTCATTTAACAAGTCCATGATAGCTTCGATATGATCATGAATCCCAACTAAATGATCGGGCAGATTTCTTATTCTTTTCATCAGCTTGGTCAAAACCTCGTCAATAATCTTGTTGATGATTTCACCATGGCTGGCATATTGACACAAGAATCTTAGCATGAAACAGATGGCAGATAAACTCTTAAGTTGGGAACCATTGAAGACACAAAACTAGTTGGATTTCTGAATCGGCAAGGTGTTACCAAAAAGAAGATCACTTTCTTAAGTCAATGGATATGTTCACTATAAGTCCTAAAACATATCGCACAAGTGCAATTGAATTCAAAATTTTTTAAAAAGTGCAATTAAGTCTTAAAATTTGTCAAATTGGTTCAATCAAGTCCTAAAGTTAACATCGTCGATTTGTCTAACGGAAAATAATGACGTGACATTTTTAAATGAATTTCTATCTCCTACGTGGAATTTTTAATTATTTTATTATTCAAATCTTATTTAAATTAAATTAAAAGGCTAAAAATTAAAAAAAAAAAAGACTGAAAAAAAGGAGAGAAGGAGCTTTGCCGTGGGGCCCCGCCACCCATCGCCGGATGGGCCGGCGGAGGTCGCCAGCCCTGGGCGAGGGTGGCTGGCCCTCGCCAGCCCCGGGCAAGAAAACAAAAAGAATAGACTAATATCCTGTGCTTGGTAGGAATAATTAAAAGAGGAAAAATGGGAGAAGATTCTATTCATTATGATCATCTCACTAGTGTAGAGATCTTCAAAAATATTAACTATGAAGTAGGGAAAAATTCTTTTCTCCTCATTGCTCTTCTCTCCATCAGATAAATTAACTATAAAGGCAGTGTGGCATTGTTTCTTTTGGGACAGTAAGCAGTAAAGCATCATGAGAACGCATCATCATCTCAACAAAAAACGTACTTCTCTAGTGAATATGTATAATTATGCTTTTTAATTGCCCAGAAAAAACAGAAGAAAGCAGATTTCGAACCCACAATCGTACCCTTTGTCCTTCAAGCCCCATCCGTTGATTCTTGCGACCTCGGTCAGAGCGTTCTTCCATTGTCGAACATCATCGCAGCCAAACTTCTTCTCATGCTGCTTCAGATCGTCGAGGTATAATCGAGTTTTGAGCTTCACGTCGTCGGGATTCACGTAGTAGAAAATGGGTAGGATCACTTTGCCGTTTTCTTTGCTCGAGCACTCCACCATGTGCGCGAGCTCGCGAAGACACCACGTGCATGATGCGTAGTCCCTAGAGAAGATGGGCACGTATATTTTGGAGGACTCGATGGCTTGCAGGAGCTTATCTCCAATCACTTCGCCCGTTCGGATCTCTTCGAAGTCTCTAAAAACGCGAATCCCAGCTCGAACCAGGGAGTGATAGAGACAATCAGCAAAGCTGAGGCGAGTGTCGGGGCCTCTAAAATTTAAGAACACCTCAAACTCAGCCCCTGACGACAAATCGCAGTCATCGGCAGATGCAGATGTCGTCGCTACGTCTGGTGAGTCCGTCTTTCTCTTCATCCTCCTTCAGGAGCTCATAATCTTAACCAGATTGATCAAAGAGAGATGTGGAGTCCTTGCTTCTTATTCTGACCTGGGATTCCTCAAGAAAAATTAGCAAAGCGACGGAGGCAGGAGAATAGCAATGTGCTTTGGCTGTATTTTCTTGGATTTGTTTGCTTTGTCTCAGCACGGAAAGAATAAAAAATAGCGACGAAGTCAACGGTCAACGGTCAGAATAAGTGCTTTTTTTTTACAATGACAGTCCTCCAAAGTGGCATAAGTGCTTCTTTTTTTTTTTGTCAACAGTCAAAATATCGGGGAAATTACCAAAAAAGTATTAACCATATTGTAATTGCGTCAATTCAATCCTAAACTTTTTAATTTAACCAAATTAGTCATAAATTATTTAACAATTTGTCAATTCAGTTCATCCAACCAATTTTAATCGGAAATCACTAACTTAGATGCTAGCCGTCCTACGGGGTGCCACTAGTGCTAATGTAGACAAATTTTATAATTTTTTACAATTTTATGATTTTTTTTGTTATTTTTCTCTTCTTTTTTTTTTGTTTTTTCATTATGGTCGGTGAGGGCTGGTCACATGGCAACCCTCGCCAAGACAAGGCCTAACCTTGTCAAATCTAGCAAGGTCGTGCCCATGGCCGACGAGGGCAAGCCTCGCCAGCCAAGCGACGGCGACCCTCGCCAGCCATAGTGAAAAAACAAAAAAATAAGATAAAAAATAATAATAATTCATAATTATATATATAAATTGTTCACGTCAGCAATTTCAGCCACAACTGGCCATATGGACTGAATTGGAAAATTGTCAAAAGACTTAGGACTAAATTGATCGAATTAAAAGGTTTAGGATTAAATTGACACAATTGTAATAGGTTTATGACTTTTTTGGTAATTTTCCCGTCAATATTGACAACTTCAAAAGCGACAAATGTACGTTAAGTCATTGCATTGAATACTATAAATTTATCAAATAAGAAAAAAAAAAACCTATTTGGTACTTTTTATCAACTACTTCTACTACTAAGACTCTCTCTCCAAAATGTAAAATTGTTTAAGCTTTTAATAATTACAATAACATGTTTATATTTTTATATTGATAAGTTTTAAGAATTTCGTGTTAAATACACTCCAAGATATGAATTTGGTAAAATTTTGAAAAAAGTCATCAAATTCAAAGTTATGAGAATCTTCGGGAATTAAAAGAATTACGATAAAAATAATTTTGCATTCTTTAATGTGAAGAGCTTTTATTACATTCTTAGGCTCCGTTCGTTTGGCGGAAAATATTCTCCTTTTGGAAAATATTTTTCCGGAAGTCATTTTCCTGGAAAATGTTTTTCCGGAACATAATTTTCCGGTGTTCGGCGACCAATATGAAAAAGTTTCGAAAAATATTTTTCGCCGGCGGCGGTGGCCGGCGACCGACGGCCAACGTCCGGCGGCGGTGGCGGTGGCCGGCGACCGGCGGCCAACATCCGCGGCGGCCGGGCGGCGGCGCCGGCGGCGGCCGGGCGGCGGCGGCGGCAAAGCGGCGGCGGCGGCGGCATGGCGGCGGCCGGCGACCTTAGTGAAGAAAAAGAAGAAAAAGCTCCGGAAAATGATTTCCACTTTTGAAGAAGCGGAAGTCATTTTCCGTAAACTTAGGCTATTTTGTGAGGGGGGAAGGAAAATATTTTCCCACGGAAAACGTTTTCCGCCCCCCTAACACCGGAAAACCCGAAAAATATTTTTCGGGAGAATATTTTCCGCCAAACGAACGAAGCCTTAATGTGAAAAGCTTCTCCACCAAATCCTCCGCCCTCAGAAAATTTTTAAAGGAAACATCATTTTGGAAAACCTTGAAAAGTCATCCATTTATATATAAATGGCGAAATTATTGACCTGAACGCCCAAAGCACGATTCTCGACCTAGAATTGAGAATCGAACCGGTCTGTTCTCGAACCGCCAGTTCCTGCCCTGGTCGATTTTGTTCCAATTCCCGGTTCTACGAATGATTTGGCCCATTGTATGTTTTGGAAGAAATAAAACCAAATTTTTTTATTAAAATATAAAAATTGCATTGTTTCACTACAAGAACATTTGTGGGTCAATTATGTTGTTGTTTATTCACGTTGACGATCGTAGTAGTTTACCAACTTAGTCAACAGACAAGAGAACACAATCAAATGACGATTCGTCAACTTAGTCTACAGACATTTTTCAATTTATGAACGGCTATATAATTTCAACAATAATGTAAATATTAAGTCATGAGTCATGAATTATTTCTTCCGTTTCCCTTTCTTTGGAAAATCCTGAATATTACAAAGAGATTGTTGCTTCAATTATTCAATGCTAAGGTGAACATGCATGATGTAAACCCCAAAAAAAAAAAAAAACAGAAAATTGCTCGGAGGAAAGAAGGCGGCAAATTTTTACCAACTGTAAAGAAGGCTCACACTATTTCCACCTCCTTATTAACTCTTAACATGCCCAATCACATTGAATTGACTACATTATCCCTTGCGGGTCTCATTCTTGACTTAAGATAATTTTTTACCTTTTTTCTCTCTTTTTTTCCAATTTTACTAAAAGACAAAATTACCCACATCCAAATAACTTTTTTCACCCTAGCCACTTCTTCCACACCCATTGCATTTCAATGTTTCCTTCATGTTTATCTTCTTTTGAACTTGTTCTCCACTGTTATAATCTTAGCAAGCACTAATCATATATCAAAGTTAAGAAATGTTAGTTTAATCTGCAAAGTGTTTACTTTATTTCCCTAGATTATCTTCATGATTGTGAATTTTTCAACTTCGATTTTTGGTACAAATTTACGAAAATTTACTCAAAGACTAAATATTGTGGTTGATGTAAACATTATCCACAATTTACTCATCTTTGATCGTATTGTTTCTTGTAGTGCAATTACTATGGAATACAATATTGTTTTCTACTTAAAGATATCTATTTATGATGAAACTGTGAATGGAGAAAATAGCAATCAATCATCTCAACAAGTTCATTTGAAACTTTACCAAGAAATTTTCTAAAGCAAGAGTATCTTTTGAGTAATGTGCGAACGTATCTTCTTGCTCAAGGTTATTTTATCTCAATAAAAAAGTCAAAGAGAGACAAAATGCGTTCTTCTCAGTTGTGATAGGGAAAATAGTTATCGTGATTGACATAATATTTCTATTGCACGTCGGAGACGAAAAACCAAATCTAATGTCCTTTGAGGTACTTTGCTATAAAACGAAGAACGAATCATGGTCACTCAAAATATTGAATGCATCACACAATAAATAATTGAAAAATGACTATTAGATTCACCGATAAAATGAAAATTGAGCAATTAAAAGACATAGGCTATCATTTAATGACACATATTAAAATGTACAACACATTAACAAAATAATTAGTTTCCACGTACAAAAAAAAATATACAACTTATTTACAAAATTAGATGGTTTTTGTTTACTCTTACTTGTACTTGAGTTATTTTTTAAATAATAGTTTCCTAGTATAAAAAAGAAGAAGAAATATACAACTTATTAACAAAATAATTATTATTTTTTGTCATGAACACATTAATTAGATAGCTATGCACCAAATAAACTATTTGTTGGAAAAGAAGTACACCAATTTTTTCATAAATGGAGAAAGAAAAGGAAAAAACCAAAAAAGAAGAAATGAAGGCAAGCAATAATCTTAAATCAAAAGTGGGCCCCCCATTTAACTTAATAAACGCTGATTGATAGGAGCATGAATAGTTTCATTTATAGTAAAATTGAAACAGAAGAAAAAAACAAAGGTGAAAAATAATGTAGTCAATTCAATATAATACGAGGTGTCAGGAGCCAATAAGACGGTAGAAACACCGCAAGTCAAGAAAGTGGTGGTTGTCCCTTTCTAGAGTCACCTGTTGATATCTTCCACATTATGACTGCATGTATTCTTCCAATCTTTGTAATGGCCATTGAAGACACGTAACCTCCCGCAGTTTTGCGATGTCGAGAGGACACGTGTCTGTTAGACGTAGATCATGCAAATTTTGCAGTGATTCACAATGCGTGAAATTCAAGCATTGCCGCTTCTGTAACTTTGATAGATCCGGCAACTTTTTTTAAGGAACCACATTTATGAATGAACAAATGCTCCAACAATTCAAATTTCTCCAAACTTTGAGTCTCAATTAGTGCTTGCAACTCTGCACACTCTATTATCGGAGGCCCTTTAATCTTGATAGACCCGATAGCCTAGCAAGCAATTGACAAATGGGTTAATACCACAAAAAACCCTAAATTGGTATATATGTGACAAATTTACCCTAAACTAATTTTTTGATCACCAAAAACCTCAAACTGGTACACCCGTGATAAATTTACCCTCCGTTAGTTTCCGTTAAATTTTATTGTCAAATTGCTCAGTTGGATAATATGTAACAAGTGACAGGTATATCAGTTTAGGATTTTACCCGTCTGTTTATCACAAAATTATCCGTTTGTGATTTTTCGTGGTATTAATCCAATTTAACGGAGAGTAATTTTGTCACAAGTGTACCAGTTTAGGATTTTTAGTTGTCAAAAAATTAGTTTTGAGTAAATCTGTCACAGGTGTACCAATTTGGGATTTTTTGTAGTCAAAAAATTAATTTGGGAAAAATCTTTAACAGGTGTACCGATTTGGAGTTTTTCGCGGTATTAACCTCAGACAAATTGCACATTTCCAAATAATTCAGATTTTCTAGCTGATGTCCAAGCGCATCATCAAATTCGACCACTCTCAAACGACATTCAAAGTCTGACCAAAAAAAAAAAAAACCGACCTTTTTTTTTTTTTTTGGTCAGAAACCGACCTTCAAAGTGGGACAGTTCAACCAAATTTGTCAGGTCGAAAAAGAGTCGGCATTCTGTCGGTGACTTGACGTGTCCTAAACGCAATCTGACAATTTCAATTGAAATTTGCCCCTCCAAATTTCCACAATATTCGGTCCTCTTTAAGATTCTCCCGCATGCCTATATAGGAAAATTCTATGAAATAAAGTTGTTTCTATTCATTTTGTCAATATTAGATCGCCGACCACGCCACGTAGAATAGTCGACAATAACTAGAGTCAGCAATTTCAAGCAAAGATTACCCTAAAAGATTATTTCATGCGAAAATTTAAGACTACATTGAAACAATCGAAAAATTTTGCATTATATTCGTATCCATATAATAGGTTTGCAACTGAATTGATAATTTTGCCCTTAATTTCATTTTTTAGCTGTTGGAATAAAATGAACTTAATGGTGATTGTAGGGTTTCATTTTTTAGCTGTTTGGATGAGGACATCCTCAAAGAGAGAGAGGGGTGCTATCTCCCTGTCTCGAACCACCTAAAGGCCGTTTGTCGTATAACACCCTCGCACCAATCGTGTTAGCCACCTCATCTTAATGGTTGCCGCCGGTCACCGCGAGCTCCCTTCCCAACGCAACTTTGTACCCTGCTCCCCGCGGCTCTACGCCGCAGCCACTCTCGTCTTCCGCTCCCCTTCACCATCGCGGCGGCTCTGTGCCGCTGCCGCCACTCGCGTCCTCCTCTCATCCGTCACGAGACCTTGGTTCCTATCACCACGACTCCTTGCGACTTCTTCATCTGCAATCAATCCGCGACTCCATGCCCCCGATTCCACCATGTCACTGTCTCGTCACCAAAATCTTGTTACTCGCCAATTCGCTCGCCGGCTAGAAACTGCCATCAAGGAGCCAAGGCCACTCCCGCGTGGCCTAGGTTTTCCTTGTATGTTGCAGACACAAGTGTTGCAGATGTGGCTCTTGGATTTGTGATGAGGCGTCTCTAGGCATTTCAACTCTCGTTCCTTTTTAGTCTTTGTTCCCTTGGTTGCCACTTCTTGGCTACGGCCCAAAATCATACACTACTTTTCACAATAACAGGTGTCCGAAACTTCTATTCATATCTAACATCTTTAGTTTTCGCATATGTAAAACATTTTGTCCTGAAAATACGAATCGAGTTTTAACCGAAAAGGCGAACAAAAGGATCGTGATGTATAAAGGCACCTGTTTGTTCGACCCAACCCAGCATAAATGGAGCATAAATGGACCAAATTGTGAATCCGGCAAATATGCACTGAGAGAAGTTTCCCGTTTCCTTGCTTCCGCTGCTTTCAGGATTCCCGAACACGTAATCCATACCTCCTTAGTTCAATCGAAATCCGATGCTTCTTACTAACATTACGATTTCAATCTTCTTACCTGACTTTACGTCAGGCAAATTCAAATATAGTTATCTCATTCTGAACAGATTGGTCCGTCCTACTCGACTAAAATATTGTCCTATCAGCCCATGGAAGATAGCATGGTTCATAGGCCATAATGGATCCATACCATCTGAACCATTAATCATGCAGGTCCAACAGCCGGACCGATATTGATCAACAATCCAAATGGGTTCGATCTACGCGATCTTTAGACCATGCGATGCTTTTCCATCGACACGTTCCAAACAAAGGCTGGTCAGGCATACACAAGGGAGAGATGTAAGCATATAACCGCTAGCATCAGAAACAGACCATGATCACTTAAGGAGGATTTCAATCTTCTTACCTTATCCACTTCCACTGCACATTAGTCATATAGACGTGCAGTTTTTACAAGTAAATAATGCCCAATTTTGTTGTTTGATCATATTCTTGGGCCACATCATATGCAGTCGACCACACAGAATTGACACTTGCAACACATTCTGTGGAGACATATTCTTGTACACCTACTTTTATTTGCCATGTCTCTCTTTCCCCATTTCCATAAACTTAGAAAGAGCAACTATTAATCTATGGCCACTTGCAATTTTAAAACTTAGTGGTCACACTGGCAAATAGAGCCTTAAATTCTTTTGTGGGTGTACCGACATCTTCGGGCTTCGAGGCCAGATCAAACGCCTTGTACTTGGACTCCTCGAAGAACAGCGCCTATTTTTGAGAGAAAGATTGGATTGGAAAATATAAATTCGCAAGTTAAACTAAGAGAACGAAATCTGACCGAAAAAAAAAAAAAACTAAGAGAACGAAATACATAACAGCATAAATAATTACCTGAATGCAAACTTCTGCGACATCCTCCCTCGCGATGGTTTTTGTTGGTGTCTCAAGAATCTCATCATCCTTGCCCACAATCAATTCACGGATACCCCCTTCTCTGTCTTGCAAGCCTCCAGCCCTGAATCAGGTAGACATCAGTAGGCATGTTCTAGTCTAGTGAATGTAACAACAATTGCGACTATCTTCAGCCAATAAGCAATGCTATTTACTACACCAATACTCCTTGTAATTGACAGTTGGGATGCTCATGACTAACCAATCGGTGATTAATCACCAGTTTAGAACATTAAATAAGATCAACTTCTCCTATTAAAATGTTTTCATGCCACTTGGGAAGAAAAGATACCACAAATAAGATGTATTGCAAAAAGTGGCTTATAATATCCATTTGTCTCTGGTAATGCACACAAGCGCAGGCAAGAGAGAAGAGAGACTTAATCAGTGATATTGTTGGGAAAACTATTTAGATCTCAGAAGTTCAAATCTACCTTATTATTGTGTATGGAATACCAGAATCAGCCAGATACTGCTCAGCCTTCCTCTTCCACACCTGTAAAATAGCAAAGCTAATATTTTGCAACGATATACAATTCCTTACTCACATATTGACCCAGTAAATGATATTAAAGAAAGACATTTATCTCAAGAGACAAGGAAGATGATTCAAACCAGGAAAGCTGCTACTCAGCACTGGTAGAAACTCACAGAAATAAACAGTAGTCTGAGTCCCTATGTGAACAACCACTTTAACTTTTAGCATTTGACTGTATGCACTTTTCCCTACCATAGGCTCATGGTTGCTTTCCCAACGGCATAAATAGGCATCAGACAATATCGATTTATCTTAAGCAAATTTCCACAATCTGTCAGCCAGCATCTACCATACTTGACTAAAACATTTTGTGTGATTTGCATTTTGCATACATTTTCGGTAGTGGAAGAAGGCCAAACATCCCATCCTCACCACCTCTCCCCCCCCCCCCCCCCCTTCCCCCTTCCCCTCCTCTTCTTCCCTCTTCTTCTATCTTCCTTCCACGATTTATTTGTCGTTCTCCCCCTCCTCCCAGTAAAAACAAACACAGAAAAATTACCCACAGTGATGGTCGATTAAATGGAGGCTCGATCACAAAATATATGCTCAAATAAAAAGAGATCAAAAACCATTTCAAGATATTTTGTGCAGATCAATGAATTACAAACCAGAATGTTTCCATTCCCCAAGCTGTTCAAAGGGTGATTGGGATTTGTTCCGCCCATTGAACCAACCAAAACTATTTGCTTTACTCCTGCAGCTTTTGCTGTAGAAAGAAACCATATATATCAGTAAAAGGCATGCCAAGGAACTCAGAACAACAAAATCAATTCCAATGGGCAGGAGACAGAGACCAGCATCGATTTGATTTTTCTGTCCAAGCCAATCGACCTGAGATGCAAAATATTTTGTCAGAGCAGATAAAAAGGACAGTGGATGTCCCCAGGGAGTGTAAACAGAGATGTAAAATGACCTGCTCAGGATAAGTTCCTTCTTCAAAATAAAACTCTGGCCCTCCACCCTGAGTGGGATCAAAACCAGGCTTCATCTTTGGAACAGCGCTGGTGAGAATAATAAGAAAATCAGTGCCTTGTATTGCAGGTACTACACTGCTGGGATCCCTTATATCACCAACATAAACATCATCAGCTCCCCCAATTTTTCCCTTGCTCTCTTCTGTTCTGACAAGACCTCTTGCAGCAAACTGGTCTGACCTCTCCTTCAATTTCTTATAAACTATTTGACCTGTCAGACAAAATTATCTCAAAGAATAAATAATAACGATAACCTTAAAACCCAAAGAAAGAAAGGTGACTTTTTGAAAGTGAGGTAAAGACAGCTGCATCTGGATTCTAGAAAACTCCGCATTCTGTCTCTTCTCAGAATGTTATGAAGATGGGCAAAATTTGAGAACTAGAGATAGAAAATTAGCACCTCTCACATGTGCATGCGTGCGTGGGTGCGTACATAAATACTCTCTTAGAAATCTAGCCATTAAAATACAAGAATCACCATAGACCAGATCTTAAGCAGTAGAATTTCAATTTCTTTTGCACGCCGAGTATTTATCCATAAAGAATGTCTTTCATATCCTCCTAAAATCTGCTCAAAGAGCTATTTAGCTTTAAGTTGGGACAATCGGTAGGTGCTCTAGGAGCATTTCTCTTGGTGCATCTAAATTGTCAAGCGTAAGACTTTTAAGTAAATGCCGTATTTCCTAAATCCAATGGTCGAAATATATTAGGAACAGTGCTAGCGGAGCATGGGGGAAAAAACAAGTACCTCCCCCTTCAAACAATTCGTGCCCAATGAAGAGAAAAACACTTAAGGCCTAATCCATCATCCACCTCAATAAAGAGAAAAACGGGTAACGTCAATTCTGAAGAATCAAACGCGAAAAATAACGAAGACTAAAGCCCAAACAGAGGAAGCAATCAGGAGTTCGCAACTCGAAAGCTCTCGAAAACCAAAGAGGAAAAGGCGTCGCAAACGAAAGAGGAGGAGGAGGAGAAGGGCCTCACCGGTTCGACCACCGGCACCGGTGATGAGCACCGTCGTCGGGGGCGCGCCGGCCATGGATGCAGCAACGGTCGGGAACCGCCTCCTCGGCGAAGAAGAAGAAGAGGAAGAGGAAGGAAACGGCGACGGCGACGAAGGCGAAGCAGCGGGCGAAGCGAAACGAAGCGGCGAAGGCGACGGAGAGACCCCAATTTGACTGGTGCTGGTGCCGCTGCGATGGCCGCGGCGATTAATGACGCGAGCTACCACCGAACTCAATTTATGACGTCGACCCACCCATGACGGTGATGACGGCGACGGTGACGGTGACGGCGGTGGTGGTGGTGCCGTAGATAAGGCCGAAGGGACACGTGTCGCCATAGCCATCGCTCCCGAGAACGCGCGCTCAGCTGCACCCGAGCCCCTATCCCATCCGACCGTCGCCCCTGAATCTTCTTCTCCCTCAGCGTCAGCGGAGCCGAACGAAAGAGGATAAAGCTCAGCTCAGCTCAGCTCAGCTCGGCTCTGCTCGGTTTCCCGGGAGGAGCAGCAGTAAGCCGGGAAAATTCATCCTTTCAATTTCTCGATTTTTTATGATGATTTTCCCTCGGGATTAGCCCCCCCAAAAAATTCAAAATAAAACAATTCGGGTCGGTCGATCGTTGGTGCAGGCAACCCGACCCATTTGACTCGACCCGAACTCCGACATGGCGTATAATCTTTACTCTGTATAACGTCGAGTTTTGATTAGGTGTCTATCTACCCTTTAAAAGAACAAAAATACCCTTACTCACAATTTTCAACATGAAAGGAGTAAACGGTGTATTGCATATATGATAAATGGAAATTCGATATCTTGATTGATTACCTCACAAACCGCGCACTTTTATAGATAGCACGTATCCTATTTTTGAAATTAGGCATCCTTCTTTTTCTCCTAGAAACCATTGACATCTATCTTTAATTTAGAGGGTTGCATTACGCGTGTAAATGGTCTCTATTATAATTAATTGCAAAATTTAGATTCGGGATAGTCTCGATTATCAGTTACACATTTTGAATTGCGCGTTCAAGGATAATGAGAATGACAACTAACTTACCCTGCAGATATCTACCAAATCTAAATTTTAAAAAATATAGATTGCTCAATCTTTTGAACAAAAAATTTTTCTCAAGAAGTACAGGAGTTCATATAGCCATAAGAGAATCCTAAACCGACAAGGTTTTAGGTACCATCCGTACGTGAGGAGACAAAGCCCTGAAAAATAGAGACCTCAACAAGTGACGAAAGAGAGGCAAGTTTCAGCCATCAATGGAGACTCCGGAGAGAAGAGAGAGCTGCGGATGCGGGTGCGAGAAACCGGTGCCTCACGCCTCCTTCGCGAAGCGACGCCCGCCGGGACTGGTGTTCTACCCCCTCGACCACCAGCTCATCGCCATCTTGCGCCGCAAGCTCTCGGGCTGGCCTCTCCGGCTGCCTCATCCCTTCATGGACCTCAATGTCTACAAGCACACCCCTCAACAGCTCTCCGGTCAGTGTCTTCATCTCTCTAGTTTGATTTGTAACGATGACGTGCTCATCCTCTCGTGTATTTTACAAGGTCAATTTGCTCTGGTACATGTGCTTTATAGTTGCTTCTGAAATACCAAGTTGTCCTTTCTCGTTCTTGGTGACACGCAGAACTGAACGGGTGTGGAGAGCGAGAGAAAGAGTGGTATTTCTTCACGACCAGAGACCGGAAGTACAAGAACGGGACGCGACCCAATAGAGAGGCCGGAGGCGGATTCTGGAGGGCCAGCGGGTCGGCGGAGGAAATCGTTCATGACGGGCAAGTCATCGGCTGGAAGAGGTCGCTCGTGTATTACCACGGCAAGCCTCAGGACAGCGTCAAGACCGATTGGATCATGCACGAGTTCACAGCCAAGGACGCTGATTACAACAACAGCAACAATCACAAGGGAACGACGGGCGAGAACGACATGCAGGTCGGGACCCTAACATTCTGCAACCGACTAGTTCGATAAGCGTAGCATTGGAAACTTTTGAAGTTCGAATGTGACTTCGCTTTGCGTGGTGATAAAACTGTTTCCTTATGGATTGATGCGTCTTTTTGTTCAGCTTGATGGCTATGTGATATGCAAGATACACAAGAAGAGGAGCAAGTCGGAATCGGACGACCGCAAAGAGGAGGGCCGCAAGACTGGCCAGAGGAAGAGGAAGAGCGTGGCTTCAACCCAGGATGGGTCCAAAGCTCCACACAAAGATCCGGGCAATCATGGAAGTCACGCTGAAAGTTCGTCTCCTGTTCCCGGACCGAATGACGGTGCGCCACTCGAGCCCTGGGGCCAGCTGGCTCCTATCGCCGAGCTTCCGGGCGTGTGCGGCAGCGTTCCCACGCCTGATCAGAGGCAGCAACAGCCGCAGGCAGCAAAGAAAGGCACGGTTTGTTTTGAAGACACTGACACTCTCAATGACCCGGGAGTTGATGCCCCACCTCTGGACATGTTCGACTGGTGGGAGACTCAGGAGCAGCAACAGCAGACGGCCAACGATGGTGCAATCAATTACAGTTATCCTAATGTTCCCACCGATTCGGTAGCTTGGCCTCCACACACGCCCTTTATTTCCTTGACTCGTGGACAACAACAGACCCCGGCTGATCAAGCTGCGGCGGTCGACTTCAATCCTGCAAATAATGCTTCCGACGATTCGATATCGAACGGGGTGAACGCCATCAGAGGTTTGTCGTTGGCCCACGAAGACGGTTCAGCATTCACGGCTGACTTTGGTGATGATCTCCTAGACAGCAATGGTTCTTCCTTGTGGAGGCATTTCGACTATAAAAGGTTTATGGTTGTGGAAGACATATGAACTGCTTGGGAGATTGTATGGGTCAAGAGATCTATACTGGGTAGATAAACTTTTAGCTGCTTTTGATTATTTGAACATGGATAGGGATAGAATAGAATGAAGTGGGATTAAAATTCCTTTGGATAGTGAGAAATCCTGTCATATGTTTAGTGCACCTAGAATATGATTGAAAAAAATTACAACAAAAATACTGAAAGAGGCAAAAAAAGGATTAAAAAAAAACCAGCCACCACCGCAACTACTGTTGCTGTAGCGGCTACCACCGGAGGCGGTGACGAGCATCCAACCGCAATAGATGAGGATGTAATATCCGAACATATCCGGATTATATCCCAATTGAGATTATCTTATCCAGATGTATCCAGATTTTGCGTTCCCTCGAAAACACAACGCAGATAAGGATAGGATTTTGATTTTTGGAATGTTTTGACGCGCGTTTGTTCTTATTAGTTAGTAGTATCTTGTCGATCTATAAGCTTGCGTTGCATAAGTTAAGAGAATGGAGGCTGCTCTTTGAGGATCCTTCCACCAAGTTTGCTTTATTTTGCTGATGTGATCTATTGACGCATCGCCTTGATAGGTAATGAAGCAAACATCGCCAAACCGACTTGCCATTTCTATCTTTTCATTAATTGACATATGAGCAAATACCAAACGTACTTAGACTGGTTTACGAAATTGATTTATTAAGTGATGCGTCAGATTGCGATCCTTTAAAATAAGTGGGTCATGTTCAATTATTAATAACAGACTGGCGCATGACTTTGTAAATCAGTCCTGGTAAGTCTAGCATTTTCCTCGACATATATATAATTTCGTAAGTAAATTTTAGGAGGAAATCACGACATACACCATCGGTGTAAATAAAACTTTACACAAAAGCGATTTTATCCATCTTTAATTACAAAAGAGACCAATCTTAGAGAGAGAGAGAGATCGTTTGCCTTGAAGCATAAGTTGTCACTTGTCAGGAAGTCATGATTCATCTCCAATGGCCACCTATCTGCTTCAAATCGACCCTTGAAGCAACTTTTGCAGCTCCAAATCCACCTTGCACAGCAAGCGCAAGCCCATTCCCTTCCCGCTCCCCCTCCCTCAACATCACCACCTTCATCTCCTCCCGATCGCGGCTCTATCGCCTTCATCGACGCCTCCTCAGACCTCCACGTCCCCTTCTCCGAGCCTTACTGTTCTGTCGACTCCCTCGCCTCCCACCTCTCCGCCATGGGCATCCGAAAGGGCGACATCGTCCTCCAACTTTTACACAAAAGCGACAAGCTTGCGTGATCAAGTCTAAGCAAGAAAAAAAATGGGAATTAGGGTTTTGGAGATCTGGAATAATAAATATCAACAAAAAAAAAATCGATCCGGTTCGAGTGGGTGAGTCCACACCTAAAATCGGGAAGTGGATAGATATTCACTGCCAAATTTTGGAAATCGGGACTAGGACTGGTTCTTGCGAGAACTGCCCAGAATCGATTGGTTTGGTTCGGTCCTTTTGCTCACTCCTATGACAGATGAGCGATACCAAGCCTACTATGATAATTTACAAAATTGATATATTTGGTGGCAAATCGGACCGTGACTAATCCTTTAAACAAGTGGGTCACGTTCAATGATCATTAATAGCCCGACGCATGACTTAATATATCTAATTTTAAATCAGTCCCAATAAAGTCTATCATTTTTCTTAACATATATATGGCCTTATCAGCAAATCTTACTGGAAAATTAAACATGCTCCGTCAATTTAAAGAAAACTTGACACAAAACCGATTCTATCCACCCTTAATTTGAGAGTTTTGACTACAAACATCCTCACTAATCATAAATTCAACGATGGATGATGTCGCTTGTGATTTTTTCCTCTTTTTTTGTACAATGGTAATGGATAATTGATCTGCTTAATTACTTGGCAAGATCAAAATGCGATTTTTAAATTAACCTATCATTCCAAATTACAAGAAAAAGTCAATGGATGAGCTTTTTCTTTTTAGGCAACACCTAGACGTCCCGATCGAGAACGTTGCTTAAATCCCGTCGAAAATCGGCAACGCATGCTGGATGTCACAATTCTATATTAAAATTTAATATTTATAAACATGCAAGCGGCCTGGCTTTACTCATGTATTTATCGAAAGAGATTATAAAAGATATATCGTTAACAATCCTACGTTAGTGTTTAATATTCATAAACAATAGTAGCAAATAAGCTCAAAGATTTCTAATATACTAGGGGAAAATTGTATAAAACTCATGAGAAAAGTAATTAAGTAAAACAATACGCACCCCTAAAGGTATTTTTCGTCATTTGTTTTCCAGTTCTATTTACTTTTTTTTTTGGCTGAACATCAAAAAAATTAGAAAAAGAAAGGTGCCTTGATGGGCGGGCCTGGGTAGGACCGCTCAGGCCCGTCTAATGAGCCAATGTAGTCCCAACTTCCTATATTGTGAGCGCTAGGTGAAACTAGTGCTGTCGTTGCCCACGTGCTTTCAACATGTGATGTTTTTTTGGGGGGCCTTTTTCTTATAAACGGTGCCCACTTGACACGACATCAGTGATAAGTGTTTTCGAAAAATCTTTAAAGATGCCACGTTAGGATTTTCCCTCACTCCATTAACAACCTATCACTTAAGTTTTTTAGGAATTTTGGTGCACTTATCCTTTTAGCTTTCATACGACACTGTAGAGGGATACTTAGCAAAGTTATCATCCTCGATGTGATAGGGTGTTAATGGAGTTCAAGTCCAAACAGCAAATGGTTTAGGTCCACTTGAGATTATTCGCGATGATATTACGTTAGGTAATTTTCAGCTCATGAACTGCAGATTACTTGTTCAAATCCCACTAAGTACACACAAACTAGGAGTTAGTGGTTCCAAGTTCCTTACAGGTTCCACATGGAACCTGAAACCTACCCTCGGATACATGTTCCTCATTTTTTGGAACCTGGAACCAATCATTGGGTACATATTCCTCATTTTTTGGAATCTGGAACCTACCCATCGAAACTTGCAACCTACAACCTACCCTATCACGGGTTTTAGGATAAGTTCCACGGTCTAACAGGTTCTTTTTTTTTTTTTCATTAACGCAATAATACTGAACAAGCTTATTATTCAAAGACTAGTTTTCCTGTCATTATGATTCAAATAAATATAATTAAAATGAGAAGTCGTTACATGAATCAATACTAGGGGTGAGCGGTTCCATGTTCCGTATAGGTTCCACCCATGATAATAGGTTCCTCATTTTTTGGAACTTGGAACCTACCCTATTACAGGTTCGAGAGTTGGTTTCGCGGTCTACCTAGGTTCCACCTTATTAATTGAGCAATTACAATGAATTATCATCTTTAACAACCACCACTTTCTGCTATGATTCACTAACCATAACTTATATTTAGACACACGAAAAATATGAAATATTAACAAGTCATAAAACAAAAGCTCATACTAGTGGTTCCAAATTATACACTCATCATCTAACGCCATAAAATACCGCATGATCACACGAAGACATAGATCAAGAAAAAACACAAAAAACTTGTTTAGGTTTCAGGTTCCAAGTTTCACATATCTAGAGCCTGGAACCTATCTATCGAAATAGGTTCCTAAAATTTTGGAACCCGAAACCTACCATGTATACCTTGGAATCTGGAACCTATAGGTTCCCACTAGTCAGGTTCTCAAATTCCAGATTCTACTTTGGAACCATACTCACCCCTAATGCAAACTGCTCTAGATTGGGCCGCCTGTCCGGGCCAAAAGACGTAGATTCAACTCTTTCTTGGGGCTTGTAAGGTATTCCATATCTCTTTAAGTAGCCGGATCTTTGCGCTCCTATACTTGAATTATGGAAAGAAAAGAATCGCAATGTACTATGAAATTGATTTCAGCTTTCTTGTATTACTATTTGGATAGGATTGTGATTCTAGTGGAATATTACCCCTGTTGTATATTGTGTCCATGAGTGCTATTTCTGTTTGGTATCTCTCTCTTACATCCATGATCTGCCGAGGTTAGAGACAATGAACACTTCCCAATAAGAGGGTCAAGACAATCACCATATGTTTTCACGCCTTTATATAATCAATTTACCACTATGGCTAGCACACTAAGTGGTCCAGACATTGCAATATTATCTTTGTATCTATCTTATGATCTTGTGGTGCAGTTGAAGCCCTGGCGTCTTTTGTGTCCGGACCACATAATTCTTTAATCTCAATCATGAATTTGCTCTCCGTCATCCCCAAAGAAGTAGGGCAGGCATTGACCCCCACAAAAGAAAAAAAAGAAGGAAAAAGAACAAATCTATCATAAAAAAAAAAAAATTTATTTGAGGAGCACGGCGACATGTCCGTTACTCTGGACACATTCTCCCTTTTTTCCTCGAGTAAAGGAGCGGGAATAGGCGACTAGCGCCAGCAACCCTTCAGGAGCTCCACACCCGCGCGACACGATGTTCGACTCAAATCACAGTTACGACTCATTTTGAGCGAGCCCATCACCGCCGTCCCGAAAGCGGAGCTGAGGATTTACCTTATACCATAACACGACCGAACTTCAAGTCGCAGATGAACCGAGGCTTCCGCCGTTGGTAAGTTGGTCTATTAATGCGGTCCATTTTCCAAATGGAAGAAAAAAAAGAAAAGAACTTTCTAATCCTAGCGGTAGCGGCAAATACCTACCTACCTACCGATTGAGCAAAGGTCAAATCTCGTCTGGAGACAGGACGAATCAGGAAACGCCACGTGGCCGGGTTGTTGGGGAATCGGTGCCACGTGCGTGAGGGCAGACAAAAAAAACGCGGGAACGTACTCCGATTCAATCATGGAGGGAGGAAGCGAGCGGCCCGCTCGTCTGTCGGGAACTCGGAGCCCCGGACCCGCGTGGGATCCACCGCCGGATCTCGTCGGTTTTTTATTTTGTGGGGCCCAAATATTCCCACGGATTTTGCATGTGACTGCAACTAATAATATTGATGACGCGTTAAATTGTATATATATATATATATATATATATATATATATATATATATATTATAAACTAGGGAAAATAACACAAATAATTTTTAAAATTTAGCTCAATGTTTTAATGTGAACCCTAAAATTTTAATTTATTTAATGTTAATGTGATCCATGAACTTTAACCCAATGTTTAATATAGTTCCTGAACTTTTAACAATAGTTCATAAACCATATTAAACAATGGGTTAAATTTTGTGGACTAATTGAATAAATTAAAATTTAAGGGACCACATTATATATTGGACCAAAGTTCATAGATCATTTGTGTCGTTCTCCCTATAAACTAATATATCATATTCAATGCCCAATCCGAACCGGAAATTGTAATATTTATTTGGCATAGCTATATACTTTTTGTGCTTTGTTTTTGTAAATATGCTCTCCAGTGTTGTTTGTGTTACCGACGCTACTTGGTGCGATGTCACGGAGATAATTGTTTAAAAGCCGCTGGCGAATGAGCTTATCAATATTAATAAAATAGACTCTTTGTTTTTCAAATCTGTAAAGAGATGTCGTGTAGTATATTTGATAAAAGAGCTTTGTTAAACGGTGCCCTTGTGGCATCGCGAGAGCTATGTGGATGAAGCCTGGAGTGTTTTGATGTATCCTTTCTTTTGTATTTATCTGTAATCTAATCGATACCGTTCCTTATCAAGTATGCGACAATTTCCCTTACGACATCGGTTAACAATATCTTCAATAGAAAGGTATTTTGATTTTCGAACTAATTTTAGTGTATCTAGCATTATTTATTATTACACCACGAAAACAAAAATACTCGTCATCTAATTTAATTTTGTTAGGGAGTATTCTAAAAGCACTCTTCGAGACACTGAAAGATTGCAATAACCTATATAACAACGCAGCTTAAAAGTCGAGCAATAAATGAAAATTTTAAATAAATCGTCTTACCTAAAATGCGAATATTTTATATTTGGGATAAGTGTACTATAAGTCCTAAAACTTGTCAGGAAAGTGCAATTGAGTCCTGAAACTTTCAAAAAAATGCGACCAAGTCCTAAAACTTATCACGAAAGTGCAATCAAGTCCTAAAACTTTCAACAAGTGCAATCAAGTCCTAAAACTTATCACGAAGGTGTAAATTAAGTCCTAAAACTTTCAAAAATTACAATTAATTGAAGGATTTGATTGAACCAATTTGATAAGTTTTATGACTTGTTTGCACTTTCGTGATAGGTTTTAGGATATGTTTTCACTTTTTGAAAGTTTTAGGACTCAAGTACACTTTTCTAACAAGTTTTAGGACTTAATTACATATTATGAAAATTTTAGGACTCAATTGTATTTTCGTAATAAGTTTTAGGACTTTCAATGAACTTATTCCTTATATTTTCAAACCATACTTTGACTCTCAATAGGTGTCCTAGAGATAAATATTTAATAATTTTTTTCGCCAGATTATTTGTTTTAATAATATTTAAAAGGAGAAAGAAGAGAGAACGTCCAACCTCCGCAGCCAACCTCTGATGAACGGCTGACCAACCAACTCCTCCCCTACCTTCTCACCTTCCTTCCCTTTCCCTTTCTCCTCTTTCACACCCGCCGGAGCTCCGGTCACCGGCGGCGTCTCCAATGGCTGCGGCACGCGGAGAGCCCGGCCCCCGGCCTCCCCCCTACTCCTCCTCCTCCTCCTCCTCCTCTTCCGCGTCCGAGATCCACGTCCGTGTCAACTCCCGGCGGGGCGCGAACGCGGTGCACCCGGTGGTGGACATGCCCGCGCCGCCCCCGGGCCCGGCGGGGGCGGCGGCGGCTCCGGCGGCACCGAGCCCGGTCGTGTTCCGGGAGGTGAAGCATTTCTGGAGCTGGGTCCCGTGGCTGGTGCCGACCTTCGTGGTGGCCAACACGGTGATGCTGGTCATCACCATGTACGTGAACGACTGCCCCAAGAACTCGGTGTCCTGCATCGCTAGGTTCTTGGGCCGGTTCTCCTTCCAGCCCTTCAAGGAGAACCCCCTTCTTGGCCCTTCCTCTGCTACGTGAGTCGAATTGATCTTTCTTGCTCCTGCGATTCGAGCTTCCCCTTCTTTGGCCTCTTTGATTGGTTAAAGTTTGATTTTTTTTTTCCATGGGTGGTGCGAGTTTAGGCTTGTCGTGTTCAAAATTTGGTGTGTTGAGTGTTCTGAACCATCATGGAACGAAGCAAGCAAGACAGCCGCTTTCGGTTTCCGGACAATGTTCGTGTTGTTTCGGTCTGCGGATTTTTGGGATTCTGTTTCCAAGGATTAGGTTATTGTTTATGGACTAAAGAAGCCTGTGTAAGCCATATAGTGTAATGATCTCTCAAAGAAAGAAGTGTTTTGAGCTCTTGGGGAGGAGTAGTCCCGCTGCGTAGCCTACATACTAAATATGGGAAATTATACCAAGGCAAGTTAGAGATGTTTTTTAGCATTAATGATTGTGTCCACATTATCATGAGTATTAGTTAGCTGATTTTTCATGGTGAAGCTAAAAGAAGGATGGGCTACTATCTTAGCTCCAAAAGTGACTGTGAGATTAGATGACAGCTATTTCTATCTCTACACTTCTGGTGAATAAGCAATCGTCAAAGATGCTAGACCTTATTCGACTTGACTGCCGTTTTACGAGTATTTTATGTAATTGCCTCGTCATTTTAGATTATAGATATTTCTACCTCTACACTTCGTAGCCAATATGCAATCATGTGCAGACTCTTTTTTTCAACTTGACTGCTGTTTCATGCCTGTATTAGGTAATTTCCTTGCTGATTGGTAATTATCAAATTTAAGTCTATGCTACGTCTTTTTAGGCTTCAGAAGATGGGTGGTCTAGTGGCAAGTAAAGTGGTTGACCGGCACCAGGTGTGGCTCCTTGTCACCTGCATTTGGTTACATGGAGGAGTTTTCCATTTATTGGCAAATATGTTGAGTCTTTTAGTTATTGGCATTCGGCTTGAGCAAGAATTTGGTTTTGGTATGTATAAACTGCTTTTCCCACCTCTGCTTCATTGCACTTATATCTTCTGGATACCAGCCTTCTCTGACGAAACTTCCCATCTCATGTAAAATTCTTACATTGTCCAAAGCTTCCCATTATTGTCATAAATCTCATGATGGTGAACATCCATTTGAGTGTGTATGTAGAATTGTTAAATTTCTTGGAGTTTGCTTCAGTTCTGACTCAGAACTTCTGACCTGGGGTTTGCATGGGAGAGAGAACATGTGGAGGGGTTGGAGACATTGAATTCATTGGAGATGCCATCTACATAGATATGGTTTGGCATCAAAAGTGAAGGAACTAATAACATCTAATGATTTGCAATGTAGCAATAGCTTTTAGGCAAGTTTTTTTGGATAGCATTAAATGATTGTTTTTCTTTACCTACTGTTACTGACTTCTGAAAACAATGTGGAGGAAAAAATTTGTGAGGAGACAAGTATCTAATTTGATAATGCAAGGTATGGATAGACTTTGGTCTTGATCTGCTCAGATGTTTCCAAATGCTCACTGGGGAGTGGATAGCAGAACTTGTTTCTTTTCCGATGGTCCATGTGCCTTAATCTTTTAGTTTGCATGTGAAATTCATTGCTCTTGGTGCTACCATTGTTATGATGTATCATGATTTATACATTGTTCATGTGCCAGTATCCCAAAAAATGGAAATTTCAGCTTTAGGATGTAACTGAGGTTTTCTTCTTTCTTACCTAATCAACATGCGCACCATGATATGTTAGTTTTGTTTTAGCCTAGTATGCTCCCTATATCATGTGCAAGTATTATTTTTGTACACTCTCCTCTTGTTAGCTTCCTATATCATGATGCCTACATTCTTTCATGGGCTAATTTTAATAGAACATTGCTGATCTACTCCTCCTCCTTATACCTGTTTAAGTTCTATCATTTACATTTTGTTCAATATTTTTGTATCTGCAACTCGAATGCCATCATCAGTGATGCTTAAATCTGCAAAGTCTTTGTCTTTCATGTTCATTTTGCAAATTAAATTCTGAAGAAACATGGCATTTGCATCATCCTCATTATGCAACTTCATCTTGGTTCGGATTCAAAGGTAGTTCAATGGAGACAATTACTTTGTATATCACTGTATCCATGGAATATCTTCATTCATGCTACTAAGATCTGTGGATCTGTCAGAAAAGCTTCGTTCATCTATGCGGCTTCCATTAACTTAGAGCTTTTCTTGCAGTGCGAATTGGTTTGCTATACATAATCTCAGGAATTGGTGGAAGTCTGTTGTCAGCTCTTTTCCTTCAGTCAAACATTTCCGTTGGTGCTTCTGGTGCACTATTTGGATTACTAGGTGGAATGCTCTCTGAACTCATTATTAATTGGAGCATTTACACCAACAAGGTATAGCACCATTATGCATACTTTTTCACGACCCGTGTATTACTATCCAGCAACTTCTCTCTTTCTTTTAACATTAACTGATTTTTCCCAGGTTGCAGCATTTGTGACCCTCTTGTCTATCATTGTGCTAAATTTGGCTGTTGGGATACTTCCTCATGTGGACAACTTTGCCCATATCGGAGGATTTCTTTCCGGCTTTTTTCTGGGATTTGTCTTTCTGATCCGTCCCCAGTTTGGATGGGTTAGCCAAAGATATGCTCCCCCTGGATATTTGACGACTTCGGTTATATCCAAATTCAAGAAGTATCAGTGTGTCCTGTGGATTTCCTCTCTTATCATCTTCATAGTTGGGTAAGTACCCAGTACACATGTTCTTAACAATCAAGGGAGAGAGAGGATTGTCAGAATTTATAAACAAGCCGACTTTGATGACCGTTTAATGATCTTGAGACCAAGAAAGCTGCCAAATTTCTATTTCCAGGCATTAGCTGATAGTTAGCTGATTTTCTGGGTTAATTGGAAGTAATTGCGTAAACCAATATAACATACGATCTTGTGCTGAGTTTATGCACGTAAATGTTGGAAATCTGCATAGCTTAATGATGAAAGCTTAGCAAAGTAATGACAGTCACTCTACCCACCAATTATGCTTCTAAAACATCATCTCTTGAATATTTTTGTTTGTCGCTTCCTCCTTCCATTTCCATCGTAGTGTTTCTTTGCTTTTTCAGGTTGTTGGTGCTTTCATTATGCACAAGTACTTGGACTATAAAATACTTTTAGGGGTTCTAATTTGATATCTACGCTTTCTTAATAGGTTTACCGTTGCTCTGGTTTTGCTGCTCTGGGGTTTCAACGCAAATGATCATTGTTCTTGGTGCCATTATTTGTCTTGTGTCCCAACTTCAAGATGGAGCTGCAATTCAAATCCGGGATACTGCAATGTAAGGAATCTCTCCATTCTTTTTACACTTTTCAGTATATTCAGTTCACTTGCAAAATCCTGGAACATTCATTTGAGACTGGACAACCTTTTATATGGACTAGAAAATGCCCATGTGATTCATGTGCGATCATGGGTAGCAAATAACAATTTTCTTACTATAGCCAATTGTAAAGATAACCTTAATGTGCAATTCATGATTATAATTATTGTAAAGCCAAGCAAATCAAAATTTCGGTTTATGAAGTAAGCTCTCTTAGTTATTCGATGACATCTATCGCAGATAATATAAGAACTATGCACGGTGCCGATCTTTAATATATGAATTTTCTGTTGCTTGAACTCTAATTTCATTTGTATTGCAAAAAATGAAATTGCCGATCTCTATAGTTTGTGGCACGAGCGTTAAACTCGTGTCTTTTGCACATGAAGACTCCGTATTTGTCTTGCGAGACCAGTCTCATTTCTCTCCTACTATCTATTTCGAGAAATGCATAACCCCTTGACCCGTGTTGCAATTGCTTTTGAATGCAGTCCACACAGTTGGGAAGCCAGGTGAACTTGACGTGCTTGACCAACGGCAAATCCGGCTTTTACACGTTGCCAGATGCAAGTAGTTCTCAGATTCAGGGGCTGTGTTCTCAGCTCTGCAGTTGATTATCAAGAAAACACAGTGCGTGCAGGCATCACCTTTCTTTTTTTATTGCTGTAAAGTCATGTCGACTTTGGGTTACTGAATTTATGTAAATTTTCTGGGGGGCATAGAGACTGTGCTTTTAGATTACAAATCTGAACATTAACTCGAATCTTCATATTACATGTACTGCTAAGAGTGATAGATTATTGATTGAGTTCAATTTTTGTTCTTCAAATGACGGTCGATGCTTTCCTTATTCGAAGTGCATGATTTTCCAAGTATCAATCATATCGTATGTTCCCCTGATGACTTATAGTCTCATACCAAGTAGCCTAGTAAGACTTATACCTGCGAATTTCTATCTTAGGATCTCATATTACTCTTTAGAATTCATGAGGAAGCTTGCAATTTGTGTGAAGAGTGCGGATCCGACCAGTAACTTGCAGTTTGAAAACTTCATGACATTCGTTTTGTCCTTTTCACGGTTGGAAACCCATCTTGATTTTTCACATTATCAACGATTGGCGTGTGTTGGAGTTGGCGAATACTTCGAGGATCCTTGTTTCTCATACTAGGCACGCTCACGTGAGTTTAGAGAAATCGAAATATGAACCGACGACATGTGACCTCTATGCATCGAATGTCGGGGGTCCCACTGCCCGGACAACGGGCAAGGGTTCCCGAAACAACATCGAGTTTGCTGACCCGTTTGTTGTGGGATCAAAGGGATTCGGATAGGTTTGGGCTTTGAACCCATTTTAAGTCCTATATATTGTACTCGTAAGAGAGATCATTGTAACGAATGGCTGTGATTGTAAAACTTAAATATCATAGTGGAATCCTTTTGCAGGATGTAATCCTATTCTAAGGTGAATCTGGGTAAACTCGTATGTCAATTTTTCTATTATCTGTGTGATTGTTCTGATTTTGTTTAGGATATAACCCATCAATTGGTATCAGAGCCAAGTTCGAGGAGTTAGGGTTTATCTGAGATGTCAGGAGGGTCATGGATTGAGATAGAAAAATTTGATGGGAAGCGGTTCGATCTGTGGAAGATGAAGATGGAGGATCTTCTTTGTGATCGAGATCTTTGGTCGGCAATCGTAAGGGAAAGGCCAGTTGTTGCGACGACTAGTGTCGTGAAAGGCAAGGAAGCGGGTAAGGAAGCGGATGAAACTCCCAAACAGCCAGATCCAAAGAAGATTGAGGACTAGGATCGGATCGATCGGAAAGCAAAGGGTTTGATCCGGCTTTATCTCGCGGACTCCATTCTAACCAACGTGATGAACGAACCTACAGCCAGGGATTTATGGCAAAAACTAGAGCCGCTGTACCAAAGCAAGTCGCTGGTAAATAAGTTGTTCTTAAGGAAGAAGCTATATAATCTTCGGATGCACGAAGGCGACTCGTTTTCTGCACACCCGTATGACTTTAACATGTTGATAAACCAACTCGTATCAATCGGTGTTAAGTTCCAGGACAATGATAAGGCGATAACACTACTCTGTTCACTGCCGGATTTATGGGATAACCTGATTGTAGTAATCGGTGGTGGGGATAAGGAACTGTCATATGAGACCGTGTGTTCGGCCTTGTTATCAGAGGAGACACGAAGAAAGGGGTCAGAGAGTTCCGATAAAGAGGCGCTGGTGGCTAGGGGTAGGCCAGCAGAGAAGGGACTAAATCGGAAAGGGTCCAGATCCAAATCTCGTGGGCGATCGAAGAGTAGGGAGATGAGGGTACAGTGTTGGAGATGTGAAGAGTGGGGCCATGTGAAGTGGGACTGTAAAAACAAGCCCGTTCCTAAGAAAGAAGGCGAATCATCCTTGGGGAAGAAGGAGGTCGAGACAGGAGATATGTATGTGGCTACTGCATGTATGGCGCAGTCAGACAAGGATATTTGGTTTGTCGACACCGGTGCTTCATATCATATGACGCCTCATAGACACTGGTTTTGTGAATATGAACAATATAATGGTGGAGATGTCACGCTCGGAGATTATACTACAGTTCAGAATATCGGGCGTGGCTGGGTGAAGCTGAAGATGTCTGATGGCACAGTGAAGACTCTTCCCTCGATGAGTAAAAACTTGTTATCGGTTGGTACGATGGCTGATTAAGAGATTATTTTCAATTGTGATAAAAATTCGTGCAAGATGACTCGGGGTTCTATTGTGAATGCACGAGGAGTCCGTTATGGGACACTGTACAAGCTGCTCGGAAAAACAGTGATTGCTGGTGACGGGTTCATCTCTGAAAAGCCAAAGGAAGATGGATATGATACGTCCATGTTGTGACATCAGAGGCTAGGGCATATCGGTGAAAAGGGACTGTCTACCTTAGCTTTGAGTCAAATGGTAGAGGGAGTGCTAGATTGCTCTATGGGTTTCGGGTTCTGTGAACACTGTCTTCATGGAAAACAGAATGTAGTTAGTTTCCAACACGCCGGTACAAGAGCAACAGAGATTCTTGAGCTGATTCACAGTGATGTTTTCGGGCCTACTTCGACTCCATCTATTGAAGGATCCATGTACTATGTATCGTTCATAGATGATTTTTTGAGATATAGTTGGATTTATTTTATTAAAAGTAGATTAGATGCATTTGAAAAATTTCGAGAATTCAAGGCTTTGGTTGAAAACCAATTGGGCAGGAAAATCAAAGTACTTCGTACGGATAACGGAGGTGAATTCTGTTCGGACAAGTTCGAGCAGTTCTATGTGGATAATGGTATCGCGAGGCAGAAAATGACCCCATATACACCTCAACAGAATGGGGTGGCCGAAAGATTAAACCGATCACTCATAGAAAAGGCGAGATGCATGCTGAGTTGGGTAGGTTTGAAACCTGAATTTTGGGTAGAAGCCGTAGCCACGACCATTTATTTGAAGAACCGATCACCAACCTCATCAGTGAAGGACCATACACCATACGAGGCAGTGTTTGGGAATTAGCCGATTCTGTCACATGTTCGGGTGTGACGCACACGTTCATGTGCCCAAGAAGAAGAGGGGTAAGCTTGACAATAAATCCGAAAAGTGCACATTCGCTGGATACAAGGAAGGGGTCAAGGGCTATAAGCTGTGGAATCCTGAATCAAAGACCATCGTATACAGCAGGGATGTCGTCTTTCATGAAAAACAATCCCAAGCAGGCACACAGGAAAATGATGAGCCCAAGAAAGTAATAGTGCTCGAAGAAAACCTGAAAGCTGAAACTGTGGAGATGGCTCCACCAGGTACATCAATGGAGTCTCATTCTGATCCGGAACAGGGGAACTTGGTTAATGAAATTGAGGTTGCAGATTCGGATGAAGACCCGGACACAGATAGCATGCCGGCTCTTAGGAGATCAACGCAGGAGAGGTGAGTACCACTTCGATACTCGCTTAATGCATTGAGTACGTTTCATGCCTTGAGCATTACCGGGGATGATCATAGTACTGTAAAAGAGGCGAGATCCATGGATGACGCGAATCAGTGGGAGCTCGCAATGATAGATGAGATGCAGTCCCTTGATCATAATGAGACATGGAACTTGTGTAAATTGCCTAAGGATAGAAAGGCAATTAGGTGTAAGTGGGTATTCAAGCGGAAATTGAAACCGAATGGTACTATGGAAAAGTACAAGGCGAGGCTCATAGCCAAAGGGTATTATCAGATCGAGGAAGTTGACTATGACGAAATTTTTTCCCCCATGGTGAAATTGACCTCGATACGATTTGTTGTGTCTGTAGCAGCTGCATATGACCTTGAGGTGGAATAGATGGATGTGAAAACGACTTTCCTTCATGGGGAAGATTTATATGAGGCAACTAGAAGGGTTTGAAGCAAAATGAAAGGAGAATCTGGTGTGCAAGCTGAAAATGTCTTTCTATGGGCTGAAACAGTCACCGAAGATGTGGTACCAGAAGTTCGACACGTACATGTTACAGGTTGATTTTGTGCGTTCAAATTCTTACCACTATGTTTATGTGAAGAGGGTGGGCGATCAGTTTGTCATTCTCACGCTATACGTGGATGATATGTTGTTAATCGGGAATAGCGTGAAGATGGTGAAATCCATAAAAAAATTTGTTGGCTAGGAAGTTCGATATAAAAGATTTAGGGCTTGCAAATTTATTTTGGGCATGCATATTACCAGGGACCGTGGGAAACGGAAGCTATGGCTAGGGCAAGAGAAATACATCAAAGAAATGTTGAAGAAATTCAACATGACGAACTGCAAGCCTGTTGGTACCCTCATACCTTTAGGGACCAAATTATCTGCCGAATAGTGCCCTAAAACGGATGAGGAGACTGAAGAGATGGCCCGAGTTCCGTACGCAAGTGCAGTGGGTAGCTTGATATATGCTATGGTGTGCACGCGTCCGGATATAGCCCAAGCAGTGGGAGTCTTGAACTGATATATGTCCAACCCGGGTAGAGAACATAGGAATGCAGTAAAAAGGGTTTTCAGGTATCTTCGTGGAACTTGGAATTTTTCTTTATGTTTTGAAGGTCAAAGGAATGGAAACATCCTCAATATCGTGGGCCATGTAGATGCAGATTGGGGTGGAGACATTGATAGTAGACGGTCTACTAGCGGGTATGTTTTCACATTATTTAGAGTTGCGCTGAGTTGGATGAGTCGGAAGCAATGCGTGGTAGCGCTCTCTTCTACGGAGGTTGAGTACATCGCTCTTACTCATGCCGGAAAAGGGGCCATATGGTTACGGCGGTTGTGCTTGGAGCTTGGTTTTGAGCAAGGTACCGTGGAGGTGAGATGCGACAATCAAGGGGCTATTTATTTAGCTAAGAATCCAGCGTTTCATTCACGTACAAAGCACATCGACATACAATATCACTTTATCCGAGAGAAGGTGGAGAAGAAAATAGTTCAACTTGAAAAGATCGACAAGGTAAAAAATAGTTCAAACTTCCTTACTAAAGCCGTCACGGTTGCGAAGTTTGAATGGTGCTCTGCTGTGATTGGATTGAAGAGGAGTGATGTTGGTATGGCCTCGTTTGCGTGAAGTATCCACCAAGTGGGAGAATGTTGGAGTTAGCGAATACTTCGGGGACCCTTGTTTCTCATACTAGGCATGCCCACGTGAGTTTGGGGAAATCGAAGTATGAACTGACGACATGTGACCCCTACGCACAGAATGTCGGGGGTTCCGCTGCTCGGACAGCGGGCGGGGGTTTCCGAAACAACATTGGGTTTGCTGACTCGTTTGTTGTGGGATCAAAGGGATTCGGATAGACTTGGGCTTCGGGCCAATTTTAAGTCCTATATATTGTACTTATATGAGAAATCATTGTGACGAGTGGTTGTGATTGTAAAACCTAAATATCATAGTGGAATCCCTTTATAGAACGTAGCCCTATTCTGGGGTGAATCTAAGTAAACTCGTGTGTCAATTTTTTTATTATATGTATAATTGTTCTGATTCTGTTTAGGACATAATCCATCAGCATGCTCAACGTGTGAAAATCACTCTTTACATACCCATCACACAAACTCAAATCCTAAATCCTTTATTCCCCATTGACAAACTGCTCCACTTCTACTGTGAATTTCGATGACTTCCGTCGCCTCTCTCTCGCCACCCCTCTCTCGCTCTCGCTCTCAGTGGCTCGATGGTCGGTGATGGTGGGGGAATGGTTGGCCAAGGCTTGGCGACCTCGCTGATCGCAAGCGCACTCAAACTGGGCCAGGTTCGCCAACCCTTAAGGGCCACCACTGGGGGTCGCCAGGTTTGCCAACTCGCCTGCTTCTTCCTTCATCCTTTTGTTTTTTGTATTTTTTAAATTGTTGCTTATTTTTTAATTTAAATAAAATTTGTATTAAAAGGTTTTTTTGACCGAAATGATCACCTTTAACCACGTCAGCGTCACCACATAGGATAGAGAAAATAATTAAAAAAAAGCCACGCCAGAATTTCTCGTTAGCCAAATTGGACGGAATTAACGGAAAGATTTGATTGCACCGATTTGGCAGGTTTTGACAAATTTTAAGATTTTCAGTATATTTATCTCAATTTTTTTTTTCTCCTAAAGGCAAAAGGAAGAAAAGAAGAAAAAACTAGAGGCGGCGAGCAATTCCCACACAAAAGCTTGAACCGAAGCAGAAGCAGCAATCACTCCACTCCACAGAAGCAGCAAACCGCGCGCACAAAACACGCCTCGCTCGATGCTCGTATCGGATATGAATCCCGCCTCTCCCGTCCGTCGCCGATAACCGTCGATCGACATCGGAGCCACCATGATGACGACGATTCGGGCCGCCAACGGCTGCTCCTCCTCCGTGCTCCGCTCCCCACCCCCACTCCGCGCCCTGCGCCGCCTCTGCTTCTCCCGCCGCCGCCCCCCCGGGGCGCCCCCCCACCCGGCGGCGGCGGCGCGATCGAGGGCTCGGTGGTCGGCGGCGGCGGCGGCGGCGGCGCTCCGGTGCGAGCGGAGCTATTGCGTCCACAGCCTCGTCGAGGGCGTCATCGAGGAGATTAGGGAGTCGCGCCGGCGGAGGCTCGCCTGCTCTGCTTCCAAGTAAAAGTCCTGCTCCCTCGTTTTCTTGCTTCCGCAATTGTGGTTTCCGAGCTGGTGTTCTTCATTAGGACACTCCTTGATAGTGGGTGGATGAAGCTGTGATAGACGAGTCGTGAGAGGGCCGAAAATGATGAGGTCTCTGTGTCAAGTTCAGTCTGATTAGGTTAATTATTGATCATTCTATCGACACACATCCATTTGGTGATGCCATTGGTCAGCCTGGTATCGATAAGTTGTTGCTTAAGAGTATTTTCTCGTCGGACGAGTTTATCTGAGCTGTCCTCCTGATAGGCTATCATTTCTCCAGCTCTTGTGCGCGATGGTTGAAATTCCTATTCCTACGTCTCATTTGAGCTTGGTATAGATGATGGCGGCGTGTTACTTCGATAATTTTGATTATTTTTCAATATCATATTGTTAATCACAGAATGGCGCTCACCGGCAGCGGAGAACTTTTGCAAGATAAGCTTGTGAACCGAGCACTGGAGAAAGGGTTGCTGCTGGAGTTCAAAAAAGATTCTGAGAAAGTATTGTTGGCAGTCACTCAGAGGCCCGATGGCAAGAAAAATTGGATGGTTTCTGATCAGGTTTTGCTTGATACAACTAAAGCGCATAGGTTGCTAGTTGTTGGCAATAAATCTTCTTTCGTGAACCTATTGTTGTAGCTGCTTAACTCATTCCCGGGTTGATGTCAGAATGGTGTCTCATCGTCGATCAAGCCACAGCAGATTACTTTTATCGTTCCCGGTGTTGAAAATTTTGACCAGAAAGAAATTTCAGATTTTTTACAGAGGGCTGAAGATAACTTGGTTAGTTCCTCTTGTATATTCCAAACACGGGCATGTTTTTGTCTTGGCAAGTAAGTTTTGTTTGGCTTCATGCAGGACCCAACATTGCTTGAATTTGCTTGGGTTGAGCTTCTGGAGAAAAATAAGTCAGTGACAGCGGAAGAATTGGCGGAGGTACTATATGATGCATTTTGGGATGCTAGCTGTGCCGTTTCATTTAATAACCTCGGCTTATTCTACAGATGATCTTTGGCGGTTCAGAACCCTTGGAGAGCTATTGCGCACATCTTTTGCTTTCAAAGGATGAAATTTACTTCACTGTCATTGAAGCAAAAGGCTCGCGTAGAATTTATGGTCCTCGGCCTGCTGCACAGGTACATGTTGCTTATCCTACACTGAGAATGTCTGCAATAGGATGGAATAACATGTGAAGGAATATTCTGTTCTTAGAAACTATTGTTCTTAAAATATATCATGTTAGATTTGGATGGCAAATTGATGGAATAGTTAGCTTTGTAGTCGGTAACATACTATATGTCTAAAGAGTGCTGATTCAGTGAAGATGGAGGAAGTTTAGCTTGGAATATCTTCTATCAGAAGAGTGCAATTTCAGTGAGATGACTTTGAATCTCTCCCAATTTATAGTATTAATGAGGGCATGACATTTTTCTGAAAACGCTTGCACAAAACTTTTCATTTTTGAGAAACCGTATCCAGTCACCATCTTGATTAAATATACTACTTTTAATTATTGAGTGACTACTCTAATTTTGTATAGTTTGAATGCGGACACCTTGAATTATTCAAGAGTAAAACTTTAAAAGGTTCCTTTTTTGAGTAGCTTCGACTTTAAGTGTTCTCAAGGATTTGAAACATGAGATATTGCATCCTTTTATCTTCGGAACTCTCTCTCTTGTTTTCCTTTTTTAACACTGGTTATGGCTACATGATATGCTAGGTGGAAGAACAGATCCGTAGGAAGCTTGCACGAGAAGCTGCTGAGAAGGAAATTGAGGAGTTTGTTCAGTTGTTGACATCTGCTAAGTTGATGCCTTACCCTGCTAAACCTCGGAAATCTTCATGGCTTACAGAAGAGAAAATTCGAAAGAAAATAGAGTCTCTTGAATGTTACGCAATTGATGCATGCAAAAATGATGAGCAGAGGAAATTAGCGGGCGTGGTACATTTCTAGATCCATGTTAACCCTTTACCAGTGTCTCTCTCTCTCTGTTTTTTTTTTTTTTGGGTGGAGGGAACTAGTGGTGTTGGGCTTTAATTTTTTATGGGTTTTTTCACTTGGAATGATGAGGGGAAAAACAATTATTACTTATTACACTAATAGTTTTTTGGTTGGGTGAAGCAAAACTAGTGATGCAATTTCACGAGCATCAGTTTTCATTTTAGCCATTTATGCCTTATGATCGCTTCCATTTTATTGGCATGAATGCAATGTCGCATGGTAACTATTCTTCTTTATTGTTCGGGCAGATCCTGAAGGCAATGGGACTGACAAAAACAGCTTCATCTGCAGTGAATCTTCTCATAGATATTGGCTATTTCCCCGTACATGTCAATCTTGATCTGTTAAAACTGAATGTCCCTACCGTGCATTCAGATGAGATAATATCAGCTGCTGAGAGTCTTCTTCTGTCACAGTTAGTTGACCTAGATGAGGTATGTACATTTTTTGCTTCGAAGTTAATGAAATCACTTTTTAGGTCTGAGATTGGTTAAACTAACTTTGTATGCAATCTTTCATCTATGGTTGATAGAACAATTGCTTCCACCTATTTGTGGGTAAGGTTCTAACAACGATGCATTCACGAATAACCACCAAAGTTATGGGCCATTAAGTTTATTTTCTTTATTAAATCCTCAATTTGATTTTTAATCCTTCATTCTTTTTCTTTTTGGAGATTAGACTGACCGGAAAGATCTCACTGACCTGAAGGTGTATGCAATCGATGTTGATGAGGCTGATGAGGTAAGCATCAATTGATTTATTGTTAGCTTCTTTGAACTATAGTCTCCAATATCTGTTTCTGTGAGATATGAGCATATGAGTAAGTGCAGGAAGGATGGATGTACTTGATTGGAAAATGATATGTAGGAGGGACGCTGGAAGGAACTAATGACCTGTTTGATATGTGAAATGTTTCCAGATAAGAGCAAAAGTTTATATTCTAATTTAGGGCTGGTAATATTGGACAGGACCGTTTACACAGATGAATTACAGAAAGAGAACTCAAATATGACGCAACATGATACGCACAGCCCTATATTTTGGCACGAATCATACGAATTAACACGTTTCCATCATAAATTAACTATTTGACATGTAGAATCAACATTATGATGTTTTATTCTAACAAAAATCGACACTAATTATGAATGCCATTATGACATGCTTACACGAATTGTTAGCCCTATTAAAATTTTCGTGGCTGATTGGGAGCTTTGAACTACAATAAGGGTAACTAGCATATTTATCCTCATTACCTTCTTCTCATCACATGTAAACAAAAGGCAAGCAAATTAAAGCATTTCGAATGGATGTGCTGTTTTAGAAAAAGAATGAGAGTTTTTCTCACATGCTGTGACCTCAAATGGCTAATTGGCAATGATTTGCAGCTTGATGATGCCTTGAGTGCAACAAGATTGCTGGATGGCCGAATCAAAGTCTGGATACATGTTGCGGACCCAGCCAGATTTGTTCGACCCGGAAGCTTAGTTGATAGGTAGTTTTGGTAACTCATTAGTTGATATGGCTAGAAATACTATTTAGAGGTTCATCCTCTGTGTGTCTGTGATATTTAGGGAAGCGATGAAGAGGGGAACTTCTATTTTCTTGCCTACGGCCACCTATCCAATGTTCCCTGAGACACTTGCTATGGCGGGAATGAGTTTGAAACAAGGAGAGCTCTGCAATGCCGTTACTGTTTCTGTTGTCCTGCACTCTGATGGAAGGTAATCTCTAGGGTTTTTTGGCCCATTTATCCGTGATAACTCCAGGCCTGGAGCTTGTTAATTTTATGGTCGATTGTCTTACTATTGTAAGAAAAGAGGAGTATGTACTTTGTTCCTCTGGATTATGTGCGGTTAAAAGCAAGAACATCATGATATGGAATCATTTAAGTGGGTAAAAGAGGTAACCCTCAGAGTTTTGACCCTTAATTTTTCCTGGGACCCCTCCCATCACTGCCATATACGAGGATTATTCAAATGCTTACACAGCTGGAATCTTATCTCACTATCTGAACTATGAATATATATGTTAGTTTACTTTCTTCAAATTTATCATCTTCATGGTAATAGGGTGTTCCATTCCTTGTTTGTGGTCAACTTGTGGATTTTGAATTTCCAAGAGATGATAACACAGTTCAAATTGTGGTGCTATAGCATTGCAGAATTCGCAGTTGATAATTCTATCATCAAACCAACGTATATGCTGACCTATGAGAGTGCATCTGAGCTGATTCATCTGAGCTTAGAAGAGGAGATTGAATTGAAAATTCTATCAGAGGCAGCCACTCTTCGACTGCAATGGCGTCGACAACAGGTTGGCCTGATATATCTGATAGTATTGACTACTTCATTTCAAGGATGATGAATGTAAAATTTCTGGAGGATCTTATGTATTCTTGAGAGTGCTTCAACCTGTTTTGGTTGAATCTTAGGTTTTTGGTTGAATTAGTGTAATTAGTTGTCATATATATGAGGTTTTATTCCACTATTAGAATGCATAAAATTGATCAATGAATCAAATAATGAATTTCTTAAAGCAAGTACGTTCTGTTTTGAAAATGACCAAGCCAGAAAAACAAGAAACCCTTTGTGTCTAGTGAGTTAATGTGTCAAAACAGTCTTTCCTGGTTTTGTGGTATAAAAAACCAAACATTGCTCAAGAACAGTTTGCTTGTATCATTCATCTATCTTTCCTGAATTGATACCATTTCTCATCGATCAGGCCCGGGTTTGAAAGATAGATGTAAGAATAGATTTGTATGTGCTTCTAGAACATCTAGACTTGAGAGTGACTATATATATGTAAATCTGCAGTAACCTTTCCTTCACTTGACTTGATTTATCACGTTCTTCCAAATTTAATTTGTTGAAACTTTTAGGGTGCAATAGACACAGCAACTCTGGAAACACGCGTAAAGGTGCCTGATCCTGAGGAGCCAGAACCGGAAATTAAACTCTATGTGGAAGACCAAGCTGACCCTGCAATGAGACTTGTCTCTGAAATGATGATACTCTGCGGCGAAGTTATAGCCTCCTATGGTTCTCAAAACAACATTCCCTTGCCTTACAGAGGGCAGCCACAATCGAATATCGATGTATCTGCATTCTCGCACCTTCCAGAAGGACCAGTTAGGAGTTCTGCTTTGGTTAAGATTATGCGTGCCGCAGAATTTGACTTCAGGAAGCCCATACGCCATGGCGTTCTTGGAATTCCTGGTTATGTTCAATTTACATCTCCTATCCGTAGATATATGGACCTTCTTGCTCATTATCAGGTGAGTTCTTTTATTTTCGTTAATTTCTAATCAGCCTCACAGAAGTTGGCAAAACTTGAAACACTGAATTCCGAACCCTGCCATTAAGAATGAAAAGTCAAGAAAACAAAATGGCCACAAAAGGAGAAATTTTATATAGAAGCACTATACTCTGCCTTAGCCATCTTTCCTGCTTATTATTACAATGGAGAAAGGACTCAAGAAGCACCTAAGCATTTCAGTTCATGATTAATTATATGGTCAAGCTTCTGGGAGTTGAAAGGGTCATCGGAAGGGAAGTGTAGCACTTATTCAGTTGGTAGTGTTGTCTATTTCACTGTAATTGCTTGTTGTGGAATATTAAGAAAACATGCTATCCTTTGTGATATAAGTAAGAATGGATTTAACAAGCTGTGTTCCCATGCAATGCATTGTTCGCAAAGATATTTTTCATAGTATGGCAATTTACAGTCCTCAAGCTCTTTTTTGTGAATGCATTATCGCCCCACATGGTGCCTAATAGTGAATTTCTCTTTATTTATCCAAAAAAGAGGAAATAATTATCTTGTAAATGGACTCTGAAGCATAATTTCACCAGGATTAAGGAGATTGCTTCAAAGCACTACTTTCTTGATTTTTCTCTCTAGTGTGATTTTATTGTCATTGTTTTAGCCACAGAAGAATTGTAGAGGATTTTAACCTGTATTATTTATCCTGGCTGAGGGGCTATCCGGTTTCTGAAATTAGATTTGTCCACTTGTGCAGTTGAAGGCATTTCTTCGAGGTGAATCTCTCCCTTTTTCAGCTGGACAGCTTGAAGGGATTGCATCAAGTGTAAATATGAATGCTAGGCTTGCTAAGAAGATCTGCAACACGAGTCTCCGTTATTGGATACTGGAATTTTTGAGAAGGCAACCAAAGGAAAAGAGATATCATGCACTGATTCTAAGATTTATTAAAGACAGAATTGCAGCATTATTGTTGGTTGAGGTGAGCATCCTTCGCAACTTCTGCGTCTTGTGATTATGTAGTTCATCATCTCCTCTATGTTACATATATCTATGCCTGTGTGAGACAAATGAGCATATTTAACATTAATAAGATCTACCGAGCGCTTGTTATTTGCCTTTGAATTGCTTAATTAAAACGGTTTGTCACTTGGAATTATTGTGGTAGATCCTTGACATTGATTTACTAGATGCTGGAGTGTATGGTTTATTCAGTTGAGCTGAGAAATTTATGAGGATGGCATGATGGGTGATTTATCTCTTTTCAGTTTCCATCTAGCCATTGAGATGATTATCTTTCTCAAACAAGGAAAATATTTTTTTCATTTTTTTGAAAAAGAAAATAGGGTAAGGACCTTTTCATTTTATAGTTTCGGTTTAATGCGCTGTACGAATAATCAGATTTGAAGAGTGTCGCATTCTTCTACAAGTAGATGCAAGTTTAAATTTTATTATCAATCAGTCTAACCCTCTTAACAGAGTAAGTTTTAACTTCTTTATTCTTATGACTCCAAGTCCTGGGTCGGTTCAGATGGCTAACTAGAATCTTTAACCTTAAACCTGCCCTTCAGTGTTAGGATTTAGGAACTGAGCATGTGTTTTTGAAGATCTGCCTTCTATATGAATGTCAACCTATCTAGACTGGTAAGGGTCAGTTTGTGGATGAGCCTGTCTGATTGCCAAACCCTATATAGGGAAGGAAATTTTAGAAAGATAATCACAAAAGGAAGGGGTGGGGGAAGGTGACTGCTTTGTAGTGCATTATTATTCATTTCTGAGCGAAACCGTGTCTACGACAGCAGTGTGGCATGGGAGGATCCAAGGATTTTCTCATAGAAGGTGGCGAAGTGGCTGAAGCTGAACCACTCAGACTATGGGACAGCAACTGTGTCTATATCATTTACGTTTGGCTGGATACTTATTTTAATATGACAAAACCATCTTGTCTAGTTTGTTGGGGAACTCATTATGACGTCACATGGTAGATTTGCCGCACCCCAACCTAAAACTAAATGGAATTGGTCTTAATATTTCTAAATAAGGTTATTTTCCTTTGAGAAAGTATTGTTAGCTGATACAAAAGATCCATGGCAATCTCCTATAAGTACTTTTGATTTTCGCGGAGTTGTATCTGCAATCCTTTTGGAATGGTGTAATTTCGATTTGCTATCTGGCCGTCATTACATTCCTATCGTGTAAGAATAAGAATGCTTCTGTTGAGTAATATCTGGGACTATGTTTCAGGTCGGACTTCAAGCTTCGGCATGGGTGTCTGTGGGGAGGGACATTGGGGATGAAATAGTAGTTCGGGTGGAAGAATCTCATCCACGGGACGATTTTCTTTCTCTCAGGGAGGTCATTTGAGGCATACAGAGATATATTCGACGGCTTATCAACACCTTTTCGTCACGTTGGGAGTCCATGATTGATTATCAGAAAGCAAGTTTCTGTTCTCATTGTTATCAACATGAATTCAGAGAGTGATTCTTTTCTGAGTTGCTGCTATCACCCACTGACAGAAAATTGGGAACCCAAAGCCAGCAGACCTCAGATGACTCACTTTACACATATAATGAGCTTTTGTGGGCGAAACATCTTTTCAACGAGTTTCTTCACATTGCTGTGCTTTCTCGATGGGCGCTTTGGAGTAATCAGCAGAAGCGGGCTGACCGTGAGAGTTAGATTGTCTTTGCGGTTGGTAATTCATCTTGCTCCATTAGGAAAATAAAAGAAAATTCACCTTACACTGTCTCGGACGCTTCTCACTTCCAACAGGTGATGGCATTCTTCATTCATTCATTCATTCTAGTGCATCTGGCAGTAAATTTGCTCCCGAACTTCTGCGTTGGAAAGAGGTGGTAGGGCGTGCGGAAAGTCGAGCGCAAATTTTGGCTAGCAAGATTTGGAAAATCCATTTCTTTTGTTGTATCGATTCTGTAATATACAACGATTGATGTAAGCCAAAAGGAAGACAAGTCGAGAAAGCAAAGCAGAGCTATTTTCCTTGTGCTTCCAAGGGCTATTACATGATCGTACCATTGAGTCTGCTTGAGTTTTAGTCTTCTGGAATGAAGTTCTGTCCCAAACTCCTGCTTTCCCCAATGACATGAACGATCACGACTTATATGCTTGTGAACTGGCCTTTTTGAATCTCTTCTGTGACTTCTAGGGTCTTTTGAGAACGTTTCAAACAGAAAGAACACATACCGAAATGAGTTTTCTACTTGTTCTGGTGTTCGTCCCCATGAATTGTGCTCACGGGGTCGGTTCTCCTCGTCCATGACGACGGCTCGCTCCGAAGGCGATTCTTTTCGAATAAAGAGAGACAATTTCAATGGTTTTGTCGCTGAGTTGTCCACGGAAGTGCTCAACAACCTTGCGGGCCAAACTAGTCGAGAGCGCTAGAAGGAATAGGTTGTCACTGCTGCCGTCGATGAGGATATACATTACGCAATGTCGACGACCGAATGAGCGATGCCTTCGAATTCCAATAAATAAACTAATAATACGTGAAGGCCTTTTCGATACGACATAAAAAATCAAATTGATTATCAAGAAACTCTTTGTACTTCAAGGGGTATGGCGAAGGTGCGCATTCTGTACTAGCATTTGCTTTGAAAAAAAAGAATCGAATTAATCGATACGCAATTCCCTCTATGAACAAAATATTCAAAGGATCAAATTTAAATATTGAGCATCTACATGTTAATAAAAGGTAAGTTAGATCTCTGGTGGAGCAACATAGGAAAGACCAGCTGCTAAATAAATAGCGAATGTTTGAACGGTCAAAGCACACTCGTTAACTATATGTCTTCCATTCCCTACTAAATGTCAATCTAATCTTTGAAATAACAAAGGTGAAATCAGTAATGTTTTTTTTTCCGTAGCACGAGGCATCCGACCATTTCACTCCGTTTCTCGAGGTGAAATCAAGAAAAATTTATAAATAAGATTCTCAAGTGAGATCGTTCTCTTAAAAGGGGTTCGAAGTGAATCTTATTTTTAATAAGGTCCGATCTCATTAATCCATCAAATTTTCACCGACGGCGAACACATGCATCACATGTGCCACCTTCGGGAGATACATGTCGGATGCCTGCCAACGAACAGCACATCATGTTATGGTTGATGATGCAAGTGGAGGAAAAGACAACAATTTCGGGAACAATGTACATAGTACATCAATAACTAGCCTTCGATATGTACCAGAAAAGCACATCTTTGCAGCTTTTTTATGTATCAGAAAAAATAAGAAAGCAGAAGCACCCGCCAAATTGCCATTGGCCCACCATTCACGTCCAAAACACCGACTCATTGAAGAAGTGTTACTTTCATTTATGAGATGGCGGGGGCTTAATTCATGTTTGCAAGTTGTGTCTATTCAGCTTTCTCTGGCCTTAGCTACTTCCATGGGGTAAATTTGATCACTTCTTTACTCCATCGGAGTTGCTCGAGTGGGAAACGCCTTCGTCTTCCTCGCTCTATGCGTGGATTCGAATCATCATGCTCGCGTATTTTCTTAGGCCATCTTGACATTTTGGAGCTGGTCACTGACGTTGTGAGCTCTATAATATATAAATAAAACTCCAGCTTTCATTTTGTTAAAAAGTTGTTGCAAAATTTCTATTCACAAAGCGAAGATGGGTGATTAAGTCAAACCATATTTTAATTCGGTTTCCACGTGAATTTAATATCAGTCACGCGCAGGAGATTGTACATATTATCCATTGTTGACAACCTATGGAGCTATGCCTTCTAATTCCAATAAATAAATTAATATGCGAGACTCTTTTTATCTTTTAGGAGGACATGCAATTTGAAGTGATTGTGAAGAAAATTTTTGTACTTCAAGGGGTACGGTGAAAGTGCAGATTCTGTACTGGCATTTGCTTAGAAAAAAGAATCAAATCAATCCTTGTTCAATCACTCTATAAACAAATATACAAATGGTTTCCTATGGTAAGTTAGATCTGAGTGTGGAAAACATACGCAAGTCCAGCAACTAAATGAAGAGTAATTATTTGACCAAAATAAAATAAAAAAAATAAATAGTGATTAAAGATCGGTCAAAGCACACTTATCAATATATTTCTGTCGGTCCCGAATAATAAATAATAAAAAATTCGTGTCGGCTTGTAGCATGCTGGTTCAGCATAGGCTTATCCATTAATCTATATGATGGGTTCAATGTCAATTTCAAAAGATGAAATCAATGTTTCTTTGTCATGACACGAGGCATCCAACCTTTTTGCTCCGTTCTTAATGTGAAAAATCAAAGGAAAATTTTCAAATAAGGTTCTAAAATTGGGTCGTCTTCTCAGTATATGGCCGAAGTAGAATCTATCTCGAATAAAGTGCTGAAGTGGTCGATTTGGGCTCTACTAAGGTTGATTTTTGAACTTTGATTTAGGAAGTTGTACTATTGTAAAAAGATAAGTCATTGGACAATCGAGAGACGTTCGAAAATTATAAGATTTGAGCACAAGAAAGATATAAAAGACGAATGATTGGAAGACCGAGAGGCTTTTGGAAATTACAAGATTGGAACGCAAGAAAGATACAAAAGGAAATCGCAATTCATAAACAAGTGCAATTTGAACTTTTAATTATGTACGGAGCTCACGTAAGACCCTTATGGTCAATGTTAGACACGAATCTGGTTTATGCAAACCTAAGAAGCACGTCTCACCTCTTAAATTTGGCCCTTCTTCTCACGAAGGTTGTGCACAGCAAGAGCAATTGACAATTGGCAACAACAATTCTCCTTTTCAAGTAATGTTAGATACATTAAATCTAATTTATCAAACCAATATAACTCTCTCTCTTTCTTTCTGCGCATTGCATCACTCCTGGATGACCTCCGTTCCAGGTTGCCCATGGCATCGCGACCTCTGAATGAGGTCGGGAACGCCATGGACAACTTTGGTCATCGAGGTTTGCAATTTTCCATGGTAACCCCAGCCGAGGCCGACGGGAGATCGTAGGGGGAGGCCGGAAGGGCGAGTGCACTAGCAGGGCTGACCGCGGATTTGCATCGAGATTTTGGCCAAGTCGATGTAGGTGAGTTGAGGCTAGATTTTGGCAGAGCCGATGGAGCACCATTGTAACTTTGACTCTTCAGCAACTTATGTTGGTCAGTTTATATATTTTCAGGGGAAAAGCATATTACATGACCATTTGGATACTAAAACGGAGGTACCATGAAAATGGAACTTTTTTCTCTTTTTGGTTTTTTTTTAAAAGTTGTTTTAGCGACTCAGATTCGTGCATATATGCCTAGTTCCGTAGAATCGAGATGGCGAGACCGTCTAGATCTCTCCTTTCGGCGTAGCAGTTCGACTATCTATGTGCACTTCACCTCTATCTCTCAAACCCGCGAGCTAGTTTCACTGATTCTCTACCTTATTCCTAATTTCTCCCTTATGAAAAGCATACCAGAAAGCGACTTGAGTCGGACTGAGTTTTAGGGCTTCACGAATACTTGGATTATGATCCGTGACCAACATAAATCACGCGGTGGATTTGCAATGTTTGGGCCTACGAGTTAGACAACTTAAATAGCACCAAACTACCACCTTAACTCTCATCATTCTACGGTTGATGGTGGAGGTGGAAAAGGCAATAATTTCATCAATCATAGACATAGTACATCTATGATTAGCCTTCAAATGCCATTGACCCACCATTCATGTCCAAAACATTCACTCTTTCTAAGAAGCCTTGATTTCATTATGAGATGGTGGAGTTAATTCGCGTTTGCAAGTTGTCAATTTCAGCTCTCTCTGACCTAAGCTACTTCCATGATGGAACCAGCTAATTCTTTATTAATCAGGGTTGCTCGAGCGGTACACGTGTTCGTCTTCCTCGTTCGAGACACGGGTTCGAATCATTACGCTTTCGCGTTCTCTTGGGGCCGCCCTAAGAGCATAGACATATGTGGCTCGAGCAATCATCCGGTGCTCATGTGGGACGGGATAGTGTCACGCCCCAATGCAGAGATTACTCGAATACTCGGCAAGTCTCGGATACCCATTGACATTACAAAAAGGACTAATTTTTTCTTAAACACGGTTCGTAAGTTGATTTTATTTCACACCCACTACAATTTAACGTTCAGATTCTCTCTCATGCACTCAGAATTTAGGTTGTAATTAATCAACAATCGTGACTTTCACGTGGTCGAGATGAAGTTGTCTTGTGATTGGCACCGTAGGGTTTCCCTAAATTTGGAGCAAGCCTTGCATAGATGCAGCCACATTTCTCATGCGCTCTCACATGGCTTTAGGCTAGTAGCCTTGTGCGCAAGAGAAAACTTAGGGAATCGAGCAATTATTTGCTAGATCAAGACTTCATATGATCCCCTATCATTATTATTAGAATGGACAACAATAATGTGCATATGTTGCACGAGTGCCAATTGATGAAGACGAAAGTTGCTCTGATACCGAATAATGCGTAATAGATAGGGGAAAATGACACAAACAGTCCATGAACTTTGACCCAATGTGCAATTTGGTCCCTGAACTTTTAATTTATTCAATGTAGTCCCTGAACTTTAGCCTGATATTCAATTTGGTCCCTGAACTTTTAATTTGTTCAATGTGGTCCCTGAACTTTTAGTATGTGTTCAATTTAGTCCCTGAGCTATTTGAAAATGTTCAATGTAGTCCTTCTATTAATTCAAGTGCAAGGACTACATTGAACATTTTCATATAGTCCATGGACTAAATTGAACATGTGCTAAAAGTTCAGGGACCACATTGAACAGATTAAAAGTTCAAGGACCAAATTGAACATTAGGCTAAAGTTCAGGGACTACATTGAATAAATTAAAAGTTCAGGGACCAAATTGCACATTGGGTCAAAGTTCAGGGACTGTTTGTGTCATTATCCCTAATAGATATTGCTTCGGTGCTGTGGTGTAGAACGGAACAAGAATTGATAATAATTGACGAAGAGACAAAGAACTCGCTCCGATACCAGATGGTGAAGTATGAATCCAACTCCGACACCAATTGATGGAGAAGGGAAGCGCGTAGCACGATAGATTTGGAATCGTTGAAAAGGAGGAAAATGGTGGAACGCCGAGCGGGCAATATTTCGACAATCAAACCATCGAGCTTAAGAAACAATTTCGTTCGGGCTTGTACATAATAGGCCATCTAAATAGAGTTCCACGAAGAGAGTAAATATTAACAAGGGCAACGAATCGAGACGAATCTCTTAGAACCTAGACAAAGTTAAGGTAAAGATCAGATTGGCTTCTAGAAAGGTACATTCCGCAATCGAGCCTCTGAACTTTGATTTCAATCGCCACGATGCGCCGAACTCCTAATTTCTTTCCTCGCCGTGGCCTGCGTACTCCAACCGGGAGTACTCCAACATATCTAACTTTTCTAGATGTCGCGTGTTGCCACGATCGGTATCATGTCATGACTCGGCTCGAATTCGGATTAAGGTGCATCGATTAGGAGAGAAACGAGCAAAAAAGGAGACGATGTGCATTGCAAATTTACAATCTCAAAAGAGGGAAACCCTAGGAAGCGTGCACGCAATGGCGATTGGAGAAGAGACAAGGCAAACAATAAGTGAAGGCACATGGGGAGTGGGGGGCTATAAATTTGATAATTTAGAGCAACCTGCCAAATTCTTGGTTCGGTGATCACATGGGCACCATGGATTTAATTTTCTTTCTTTATTATTTTTTTGGATGGATAAGGTGGTTCAAATAGGGAAGAAAAAAAATAAATAATACATGTGATTAAAAGGGAAAAAGCAGCTAAAAAAACAATGCTAAATTATGGTCATTGTGATGCATCTACCATGAACTTTTTTTTTTTGTGATATAAAAACCTCCAAGCTATATTCACCGTAACATATTTACCCTAAACTTAAGCCACAAACTTATGCGACGCGTTTACCCTTCATCATGGTCCCGTCAGATAATTTTTCAGTCAAAACGGCGTCATTTTTATTTCACTTAGGTCACGTGAGCGTGCATGCCAGCAATGTTTGCTTTCCGGCATCGACGTAAGTAGATTTTTAACGGTCCTCATCGACGGAACTTCATGTTTCGCGACGGTACAAGTTTGAGATTTTCGCATCGCAGAGAAAAAATTTAAAATAAATGTATGGCAATGGGCATGATTCGACACTTTTGGTAACTTTTGCCCTGAATGAAAAGTCATGTTATATTCCGACCAAAAAAAGAAAAGTCATGTTATTGACTAGAGAGGTTGAGGATGAGGGAGCAAGACCGTGAATGGGCAGCACATGGGCTTCCACGGCGTCGTGCATGCATGACATGAGGTGACACCGCCGCACGAATCGACGGTGCAACTCGAGAACGATCGGCCTTTCGGCGAATACGTTTGTTTGCTTTTTCTTTTTTTTTTTTGTCAATGATCGATTTTTAAAAAAATTTATTCATTATTTGTTAATACAAATGTTAATAGTAATACCACAAAGAATCCCAGACTGATACACCTGTAATAAATTTACCTCAAACTAATTTGTTGATCACCAAAAACTCTAAACTAGTACATCTATGACAAATTTATCCTTTGTCAGTTTTCATTAAATTTTACCGTTAAATTACTGAGTTGAATGACACGTGGCTTAACGGGTGTACCAATTTAGAGTTTATCCCTCCGTTTCTCACATATTTACCAATTTATGGACGGAAGGTAAATTTGTCGTAAGTGTATCAGTTTGAGATTTTTTGTGGTCAAAAAATCAGTTCAGAGTAAATTTGTAACAGGTTTACCGGTTTGAATATTTGTGGTATTAACCCTTAATACAATATGAGTGGTCTAACTAGTCAATTTAGTTGATAATTCATGGAAAACAAAGTGAATTGCGCGGCCATACCGAGTTCGACTTTCGTTCTTTTTAAGTAACATTTGCTAATCGTAAAAAATATAAATTAAACGTGGACAAATTAAATACAAAAACTATTTATACTTTGTTCAATAAATATTAGAGATAATCTTTGAATGATTATTTGTTAAGTTTACCTGCGGTGTAACAAAAAAAAAAGCATACACATATATGTCCTGAACTTAGGGTGCGTTTATTTCGCGAAAAATGAATAAATAAAATCGCTTGCATAATAAATTAATAAAAAAATATCTTCATTATTCACGAAAATGTTTATACATAAATTATTATTGATAATGAAAACATTGACATAAATATTAGGGGTGTGCAAAACGGACCACTCAAATCGAGAATCGCCCAGACTGGACCAAACCGATCGATGTGGTATGGTTCCCGATTCCAAGGGGGGAACCGGACCGACTACATATACTTTTTTAAATTTTTTTCCATCAAAAAAATTAATAAAATGTGAACTAAACCGCAAGTAAACTTCATTTACATAAATTCACTGGCAAAAATTAGTAAAATGCAAACTAAATCCTAAGTGACCGGTTCCATTGGTCCGGTGTTCCCGATCCTAGGTCTCCGGTTTTGAGAACTGGAGCGAGAACCGATCGACCTTAATAAATACGGGCGATTTGTTCCGTTCATTTTTTTTTTTCGAAACGAACTTAATTATTTCATGGACCCCATCATGCATGGTGACTAATAATAAGTGAACTCTTGTGGAGCGACGATAAGCCGGTGGGGGATTGCTAGTCTCTAGGCGCGCGGTTACATCTCAAACGCGTCGTTCGGGTTTCCGGCCTCTTTCTTTTACCCCATATTTCCAGGCCAAATCCCAGCAAAAATCTGTGAAAATATATAGTGAATCTCCCACTTGAAAGATAAATTGACCCGTCGCTAGATATCGCGTCCCCGGAAGTTGACGTGGCATCGGAAATTACTGACGGGGTGGCCGGACGGAGGTACAAAATCGTGGTGGCGGCGCCCTGTGGATATTTTGTGGTTTAGATCGACATTCAATGAATCTCGATCGTTTAACGGATCCGGATCTTGACGTTTATGATTTTATTGTTTTTCCGGCGAAATCTACGGAGGCACGGTGCGCAAGAAAAGCCGTAGGCGCAGGCATAAAGTACGCAAATCGAAAGGCCATAGGGCAGGAAAGGTGAATTGATGCCATTTCTCGCGAACTAATGCCCTCCTTAGCCGTCCATATTGAGGGCTCGGTCCGTTTCGGCGAGGAGAAGAGAGCGAGAAGAAGAGAGATGCGCGATCCTAGAAATCGAGACATTCGAGGTTCTTTGAATTGAGTTCGCTTTTGCCCCCCGAACCGACGCTCAGGATCCCGAACCGACGATCTCGAGCAATCCGGTCGGCACGGATGGAAAACTTAGGGATGATCATTTTGGTCTTCCAAGTAAAACTCAAGGGTGTAATGGTTGCGAAAGTTGTAAGTGAACGATGTCTAGCGTTTGATTTAGGAAGGACCAAAGCAAGTGGAAGTTCGCGCATCGATGCTTTTCGAAAGCAGGATATGGAACCCTTTTTTTTACAGATTAAAGTCAGGATGCTTCCTAGCATTTGCAGGTGCAAATGCCCATGCCCGCCGTATCATCTCTCCGTATTTCCCGTCATCGAGCGGTTCGCCGGACCCCGTGCCTTAACTTCGCTGCTCGGTGCACGGATCCCCGTTCCCATTTCGCAGCCCCCGCGAATTCAATCGACCGAGCGGATCGAGCCGTCGTACGCCTGATCACGACCCGGGGAGACCGGTCACGGGCCTTGCGCTCCCGACCCGAATGCCACGAGGCGACGGCGGGCCGCCAAGCTCGGGCACTATTGTGGAGCAGCAGGCTCTCATGTTGGGCCTAAATGTCATCTTGATGACAATCTCGTTGGTCTCCGGCCACCCTAAGCAATTAAGCATGCATGGGTCGATGCTGGCCCACCCCCTTGGCCATCCCGCCCCACCCCCCACACTGCCCAAAAAATTATAAAAAAAAATTTATTTGTCAAAAAAATGATGAAAAAAAAAAATAAACTTATTATCGAAGAAACTAAATCCCCATACCGACATTAAATGAAAAAAAGAAGAAGAAGAAGCAAAAGTAGACAAAGCGTAGCCAAAAAGAAAATAAAAAATTAGCAACATAGGTAGATCTGCGAGGAGAAAAAGGAAGGGATCATTAATAACTGGAAAAATGACACGGTCAATCTCATTTAACTTTAGTCGAACGTCCGTAATATGGTCCCCGAACTTTTAATCTGCTCAATTTAGACTCTGGACTCTAGCTCGGTCTTCAATACGGTCCCCGTACTTTTACTTTTTCAACGCGGTCCCGGAACTTTAATCGAACATTTTCAATATAGTTCGGGGATTACATTGAACTTGTATCAAAAGTTCAAATACCACGTTGAATAAATTAAAAGTTGAGACATCACGTTACGTATCGAGCCAAAGTTAATAGCCTGGCGGCCCTCGCCATAAGTAGCCCCCCCACCACCTCCTCCCTCCAGCTTCCCCACTCGCTTCTCTCTCGCTCGCTCTGCCCTCGCGCGTGTGTGAACAGAGGGGAAGGCAAATGGCTCGTGCGATCGCGCTCTGCGCCGCCGCCGCCCTCCTCTCCCTCCTCGCGGCGGCGACCGCCCGGATCCCCGGCGCCTACACCGGCGGCGCCTGGCAGAGCGGCCACGCCACCTTCTACGGCGGCAGCGACGCCTCCGGCACCATGGGTACGCCTTCACAGTCCTCGGGAGGAGTTCCGAGCAATTCTGGGTTCCTCCCCCGGCGCCGTCTCGTCTTTTGTTTTTAAGGAAGAGAGAGAGAGGGAAGAAAGAGAGTTTTAACGCGTACGCATTGTGTTGTGGCAGGCGGGGCTTGCGGGTACGGGGACCTGTACAGCCAGGGGTACGGGGTGAACACGGCGGCGCTGAGCACGGCGCTGTTCAACGAGGGGCTGAGCTGCGGGGCGTGCTTCGAGATCCGGTGCGCCGACGACCCGCGCTGGTGCAACCCGGGGAGCCCGGCCGTCACGGTGACGGCCACCAACTTCTGCCCGCCCAACCTCGCCCTCCCCGGCGACGACGGCGGGTGGTGCAACCCGCCTCGCCCCCACTTCGACCTCGCCATGCCCATGTTCCTCAAGATCGCCCAGTACCGCGCCGGCATCGTCCCCGTCACCTTCCGCCGGTCAGCCCCTCCCTCCCTCCCTCCGTTTTTCCCCGCGCGACGAGCGCGGCGCCGGCGGTGGTCGGCGACGGGCCCTCCCCTTTTCCGTTCCCCGCCCCTTCCGGGTCGGACGACGCGGGCATGGGCCTTCCCGGGTCGGCCCGAGGGGCTGGGCCCATTGGGCTTCTCGGGCCCGAGGGCACTCTCGTCATTTTTCTTCTCTCCCTTTTTTTTTGAAAATTTTTACAGCCCCGAGTCACCTCCGACTCAGTTAATGTAAACCAATTAACTTTTTTATAATTCGAAAAAAAAAAAGAAGGAATTAAAATGGGTTTTTGACCGGGAAACCGGGGTGGGCCGTGACACCGGGTCGGATCACGCCGCCCGATGCGTGACGTCGACGGAAATCGAGCCACGTTTCCCGCCTTTTCCTTACCGGTTCTACCGGTCGGACTTCAACGGTCGCTGCATTGTTTAGTAATTTCTGCGTTTGATTATTTGTAATTTTGTTTTTTTGTTTTTTGTTTTTTTTTGGTCCGGCAGGGTGCCGTGCAGGAAGCGAGGAGGGATCCGGTTCACGATCAACGGCTTCCGCTACTTCAACCTGGTGCTGGTCACCAACGTGGCCGGCGCGGGCGACGTGGTGCGGGTGAGCGTGAAGGGGACGCGGACCGGGTGGATGGGCATGAGCCGCAACTGGGGCCAGAACTGGCAGTCCGACGCCGTCCTCGCCGGGCAGGCCCTCTCGTTCCGCGTCGCCGGCAGCGACCGGCGCACCTCCACCTCGTGGAACGTCGCCCCCGCCAACTGGCGGTTCGGCCAGACATTCTCGGGCAAGAACTTCCGGGTCTGAGCTCACCCCGGGGAAAGCTTTTCGAATCGGAATATATATCTCCCCCTCCCGCCTTCCGTTTTTTTCCCAAATTTTTCCCTGGGAAAATTTTGGAAGTGGGAAAATTTATGGATAGGGCTAAAACTTTAGTAGTTTGTGTAAAAGGGTTTGAATTTGGGGGGTAATTCATATAGGAATATTCTCAATTTGAAGAATTTATATGATATATATATGTGTATATATATGTGTGTGTTTTTTTTGACGTTGTGATTTGTCTATGTTTGCCACTTCTTTTATCCATAGAAGATTTGTGCAGTTTGATGATACGTCGATGGGATATAATTAGGTCGGAAAAAAGCTTGTGACTTGCCGTGCCATCGTGTCACCAACGATGACAAGCGATAAGGGGGTCGAATAGCGTGCGGTGATTGGTCGCCGGCCGGAATTCGTCTCCGGGCATGAACGGCGTCGAAAATAGTTTGTCGTTGATGAATAGCGTGCGGTGATTGGTCGCTGGCCGGAATTCGTCTCCGGGCATGAGCAGCGTCGAAAATAGTTTGTCCGAAACGACGGCTCAGTAACTCGTCTAGCAATCCGGCTGTGTTCTACGCAAACTTAGAAGGAGCAGTCGAGGTAGGTGTCGATCAATCAGGGATTGTGCATTTATTTATGAATAACACGGTATAAGATCTTGCCGGTTCGATGTGGAATCTGAGATATCGCAGCTCAACGACCCGTTACGCGCTCGCGATTGCCCCGGAATTGAATTCCAATAGCAAGTTTGATGAAGTTCTTTGGCAAATATGGAAGATCCCTGTTACGCTAACCACCCTGCCTTAGTCTCGGCATGCGCGTCGCGACCGTTCTTCTCACGCCCTTAATTACGATCTTCGAAGATGTCGAAATCGTTTAGCCGATTCAGTTAGCTCCGTCTCTTGAACTACACGGGCTTCCGTGTTTCGGCAAATCCCCAGTTTCGAGTCGAGCACGGAGGTTGGGCGCATCGTCGCGCCGCGTAAAATGAATTTGATGGGGTACTTTTCTGTGTTAGCATTCTTATTTTCTTTCGGGTGAATTCCCTCAAGAACCCCAAACTTTAGATCAAGTCCCAAATCTGCCCCGAACCTTTTTTTTGTCTCGAAAAAAACCCCAAACTTTAATTTCAGTCTCAAATCTGCCCCGAATTTTGTTTTGTGTAAAAAAAAATCAGCAAATTTCAATTTCTTTTTAAAAATATACCCCCGTGATCCAATCCCAACTTGACGTGGCACTTTCACGTCGATAACAAATTAACATTAGCAAAGTAATGGGGCGATATGTACGGACCGACGTCCCATTTCCACTTCGATAACAAATCCAACCCAATAAAAATTGCTGAAATTCTCCAAAATAAAACCATTCTAAGATATGAAAGTTATGAACGATAACAAATCCACCCAAAAAAAATTTAATTTAAAAAAAAAACCTAATTTTTAGGTTTAATCTAAATTTGCTCAGAACTTTTCTTTGTCTAAAAAAAAGCCCCATTACTTTATTGATGTGGATTTGTTATCGACGTGGAAGTACCACGTCAAGTTGGGACGGGATCACGAGTTATATTTTTGAAAATAAATTGAATTTTGGTGATTTTTTTACACAAAATAAGATTCGGGGCAGATTTCGAACTTGACTTAAAGTTTTGAATTTTTTCCAAGATAAAAAAAAGTTCGGAACGGATTTGGACTTTAACATAAAGTTGGGATTTTTTTAGGAAATTAGGCCTTTTCTTCTTGATAAGTTCTACGATTCCTTCCTGGCTTACTTTTAGCAGGCCGGTGCTGAGTTGAGCATCCCGGGAGGAAATTACCAAAAGCCCCCCCCCCCCCACAAAAGGGAGAAAGCCATATCTTCTTTTGTTTCCAAGGAAAAAAAGCTGGGGGGGTCTATCTACTTTTCTTCTTATCTTATCATCAAATTAGACTTTCGGCATGCATGAAAAGTCTTTGCTTCAAGTGGTAAAAAATGCAAAAGGGAAAATGTTAAATAAACTAAGGAAAATGGGGTTAATGGCACGAAAAAACTCCAAACTTGACAAATTTACAATTTCCATTAAATTTTACTATTAAATTGCTAAGTTGGATGACACGTGACAGTTGACAGGTGTACCAATTTGGGACCGGTTTATGGTTTTTCGTGATATTAATCCAATTTAATAGAAATTAACGGAGGATAAATTTATCACGAATGTGCCGGCTTGAGGTTTTTGCTGGTCAAAAAATCAATTTGGGGTAAATTGGTCATCGGCGTACCCGGTTTGGGGTTTTCGATTCTCGAAAAATTAGTTTGGGGTAAATTTGTCACGAGCATTACCAATTTGGGGTTTTTCGTGGTATTAGCTCGAAAAAATATCTAGCTATATTTGTTAGTACGTGCAGCACGGTTGAACTGTCGATATTGAGGTCGACTTTGGTGTCCAACTTGCATACTTATGGAGACCAAATATTCCAGGGATATCATGTTGCCGCCCAAACTTTCCTTTCCAATTGGGGGCAGTGCAGGAATGGGACATTGAGGTCCATGAAGAAAGTTAGAGAGAGAAAGAGAGCGAATTTTGGATATTATTCGAGATATCGATCTTTTTCCCGCTTGAGCTCGCGAATTCTCGACCCTTCCAATTCCATTTGCAAAGCATTTCCGATAGCGCCGATGCCGGAATCTGTGCACGGCCTTCTTTTCCATGTCTATAAATCGCGGCGAAAAAAAAGACAGATTTGAGTTTGATGACTCTTTTGCTTCTGAAGAGGTCTATGAGATGAAAAGAACCTTCACATTGTAGGGCTGAGTCAAGAAAAGGCGTTGTCAAAAAAGCAAACCTTCGCATGGAAGATTTTGACTTTTGCTGACTCCATTCCCACGTCCTCCGATTCAAAAGGTTCACGTCTAAATGACTCGTGAGGCAGCCATGGCGTTTTGAGATGGAAGTGGGATTGCAAAAAGCAAGAAAATTGTCTAAAAAAAGCCTTGAATCTATCATACGACGGCCAATTCGATCATAAACCTTTCAAGTATATCAATTTAGTCCTAAACATTTTGACGATTTGTCAATTTAGTTCTGAACCTTTTTGAAGATTTATTGATCTGGTTCTAAACCTTTGGACGATTTGCAAATAGGTGTCGATCTAGCAAAATACCTAAATAATAGGTTTATGACTGATTTGATAAATCTTCGAAAGGTTTAGAACTGAATTGACATAATTGAAAGATTTGAGACTAAATTGGTAAATCGTCAAAAGGTTCAGGACTAATCGGCACAATTGAAAAGTTTAAGACTGAATTTACCGTCGCACAATAGACGTAGGACTTTTTGGTCTCAAATAAATCCTCTTTGCACGCGAATAGAAATGAAAGTTTGTAATCGAGAGGATACATGGCCCAAAGACCACGACCAGTGTGACAGACACGAAAGGTCAGGGGATAAAAGTACCGGTAGCTCCCGAACTTTTTCCAAATTGAATAGGGGCGGGGGAGCTGCGGCGGTTGCCATAGCCATGGCCGCTCGAGCAGGGTGAGGTTTCTGGCGTCCCTTCCCGGGCTTGAGCCAAGGCTACGCAACCACAGCTTCTTCAGTCTGGGTGTTTTTTTTTTTTTTGTAATGTTCTTTAATCTTCCTTTTTGATGTCCACGTCGGCACGTCACCCTAATTGATCCAGTCAGCGCTGACATGGAATTGACGTGGCATCACAAGTCGGCATTTCCGGTTTGAGGAAAAAAGAATTTCGAGGATCCGATCAAACAAATTAAAAGGTTCCAAAACTACCGGAACCTTGGTGAAATTATCCACCTTCTCATCCTTGCAGACTTACAAGTGATAGATGGCCAAAACCATGACTTTTGATGCAGGTCGTCCGCCTCTCAGACGGTGCATCACCACGCAGAGACTCCAAGATTCAACTGGCAAAAACCGGACTACACCGACAGCCCCGGCGTGGCGGCGAGCAGAAAATTCTCGAGTGAATCGTAGCGACATCCTCAGACGATTTTCTACTGGAAAGGGAGGCGGAAAGAAGCGTGAGCTCAATTATGTTAACAGACCGACGGAACAAATCGACTATGGCAAAACTACAACAATGTTCCTCCACCACCGCGCGTTCGGAAACTCTTGCTTACATCGACAAATCAAAAGGCAGCACCTAGTACACTAAGCCTAGACAACTACTGTACAATGCTCAAACGGCAGAAGGCACACACAAACTACATGCCCTGAACTCAGAAAGAGAAAAGAATAACATCAAGAACACACTGGCAGTGGCGCTCCATCTCTAAGCATAAAGAGGGGAAGCAGAAGGCCGCGGGTATGCAGCAGCAGACACTTCCTCCGTGCGGCTTCTACAGGCTCTTGGGGCAGCATTTGAACTTCTGCGACCGGCTGACCGCCGATCCTTGTGAGTACCCCTCGTGCCCTTCGACACCTGAAGCTGCTCTAGGGACGTCACGATTTCGTCCATGGTGGGCCTTATCCGGGGTTCTGTGGCTATGCACTGAAGTGCGAGGAACGCCGCCTTTTGGGCTTGATCCATAGAGTACTGACCTTCGAGACGGGAATCGATGACGCGGAATATTCTTCGCTTGTTTGTGAGGTATGGCTTTGCCCACTCCACAAGGTTGTGTTGCCCGGCTGGTCGGTTCTTGTCTATTGCTCGTTGGCCAGATAGCATTTCCAGAAGAACGACACCAAAGCCATAGACATCGCTTTTGGGAGTCAAATGGCCTTCAATTGAAAAGTGAGATTAAAATCAGAAACCAGCCACATCTCTTCTAGCTTTTGCTTAAGAATCTTGAAAGACAAAGCAAAAAGTAGTAGAGAAGTCGACCAAAGGCATTATGAGGATTTGAGCCAACTTTTGACAGTCCCATGGCAGGTTAAAACTGATTAAAGAATACGTCAATTGACAGGAAGACTTCCTTCAACATGAAAATGAAATATCTAACCGCTCCAAAGAACAGGAGCGAATCTGATTATAAGGATCTATAGCCACTTGCATGAGGGATTATGATCATGCTAAGCAGTACCTGTGGCAAGATACTCTGGAGCAGCATAACCATAAGTTCCCATGACCCGAGTAGATACATGACTCTTGTCACCAGTCGGCCCGTCCCTGGCCAACCCGAAATCAGAAAGTTTTGCATTGTAGTTCTGAAAAGAAAGGCCAAATGGCATTAATAACCGTAAGATAGTGATGAACCAAAACTATGCACTTCAACCAAGATACAGAGACAAAGGTATTAAATTGCAAATGACAGCATCATCACATACCGAATCAAGCAATATATTTGACGTCTTGAAGTCACGATAAATAACTTTTGGTTCGGCATTGTGAAGAAAGGCAAGCCCCTTAGCTGCAGCAAGGGCAACTTTCATCCGCACGGTCCATGAAAGTGGCTGGAAGTATGTCCCTCCTGTTTCAAGCAATGATATATAATGAGAAAAGGCAAGTAGATATTCGCTTCTCAACAAGGGAAAAAGGGACAACGGAAAAAACAACAGTAACTAAAACGGTTGAGGTTGAAAAAGAAAAGCAAGCCAAGACCATGGAAGATACTCACTCCTGAATAGGTGATTTTCCATGCTTCCCTTGGACATGAACTCGTACACCAAAAGCCGCTGCTCATCCTCTAAGCAGAATCCTATCAGCTTCACAAGATTAGGATGATGCAGCTGTCCTAAGTAATTGATTTCGGCCTGCATATTCCAAAATCACACAGAAAATTAGACTTTACCACTATGAATCCATGTCATTGTGGGCTTGCTTGCACTATGATATCAAGATTGTGGGGACAAAGATTATCCTTCAATGGTCATAATTCTTCCAAATTCAAATGATTGAAAAAAGGGTCTTGTTAACGAGTGCTTTCAGAGTCCTGGTTAACCACACTTAAGCTCCATTTGTTTCGCAAATAATGAATGATTTGGAAAACATTTTCCTAAAAATAATCGCTTGTATTGTTTCAAATTCATTATCAACAACAATTTATGTCTAAAGATCTTCGTGGATGATGAAAATATATTTTGTTCATTCATTTTTGTAAGCGATACAAGCGATCATTTACAGGAAAATAATTTTTCAATCATTCATTTTTTGCTAAACAAATGCAGTCTTAATAAGCAAATGTTTCCATTTCAAACACATGGATTACATTCTGACAGAGACAAATACGCCGATTACACTTGACAAGAAAAAGACAATGCCTTGAAGATGACAAACTTTCTTTGTTGAGGTGTTTAACAACTGCCCTGGAGGCATTTGTTACTAAAATTCCTAAAAAGAAAAACCTTAATAAAACTCACAGGAGTCTGCGTGAATTAGAAACTGGAAAGGAGGATTGCACCGTAGAAACAAAAGCTTCATAAGGTTATGAGAAGGAGATAATACTTACCAACCATTCACGGTGTCCCTGGAACCCTTCTTGGTTTAGCCTCTTTACCGCAACAATCATGCCGGTCCCAGGCCTGGCAGGAGCCAACGTTTGCTCATCGATCCACCCCTTGAAAACTGCCCCGAAACCACCTTCTCCGAGCACACTGTCTGGGCGAAAGTTTCTCGTAACCGTTCTCAGTTCGCTGAAACTGAATTTCTTCAAATTAGAAGACTGAAGGATTTCACCCTCGCTTCGGGGAGTCTGAGGTCCAGAAGCAGAAGAGATTCTGCCGCTCAAGTCGTTCCCATCATGGCTGACATTTTTAGAGTTCACCCCTGCTCATACATCATTTCCAAGCATCAACTCAGTAAGTCTACGACAAAAACGAAGGTTCCATTTTGTATATTTGAGTTTGGGACCATGGCAGACTAATTCCTTAGTCCAAGTTAATGTGTATCCACAATGCTTAAATGCGGGATGGCAATGAGCCTGACACGCACGTAGTCTCCTTCCACGAAACAACATAGTCTTTCAGCCCGGTTTTGTATCTTTCATGCCCAAATTAACTAATCATTCCAAGTATAGATTCTCATTATCTAAATGAATTTATTCATGAAAGTAGGATCCGTAGGGCACTACCGCCGGCAAGACATTTTATAAAATTCAAATCCAAGTCCAAAGGGAATTCTTTACCATCCTTCCCTTCTATTTTGGAAGATCCAAATCTCATTCTAAATTAACGAGTGGAAATCTACACCACGCGTTTGCCGAGGTCATTTATTTGCTCTAGCTGGGATCACATATTCAACACCTCTTAGACCTGACATTAGCAACTTCAGCATCGGCCACTACCCATAAATCATAACAGCCAAATCTTACGCAATTTGTGTCAAACAAGAGGATCCTTGACTAAACTCAAGAAAACCAGTGAAAACCCAAGATAGTACCAACCACAGAGCCTACTTCTTTACATGATTAACCAAGATAAGCTCAGAAACCAAGTCAAAGTTATTGAGCAAAAACCCAGCAGAAACAAGCTTCCGAAGAAGCTGAACAGATCAGTAGTTAGTTACCTGTGTGATTAGGAGTCTCGGCCTTGATCCTATTGCTCCAACAAACACCCATCAAGAACAAGAAAAGCTTGAATATTCAGCTCCAGCAGACAAACCTTTGTAAAGACAGAGCTATATTATTCTCTCTCCAGGTGCAGAGAATCTGAACAGAACAGCACCAAGTCCGTGAGCTCCCCCTTAAAGGAGATAACTTAAAGATCTCGTGCCGTCTCTCCCAGAACCCAGTAACTCTTCTCAGCCGTGAAGATCGGTGCAAGTTGCTCCAAACAGCAAACCCTCCCCAAGATTCAGACTAATCCTGCGCAGAAACAAGAAAAAGAACAGACCCAACTCTAGGATACCTCCCCCTCTCTCTCTCTCTCTACCCTTTTTGCCTTTCTGGCCATTTTTTTTTGTTTGTGGGGTTCCTGGTTCTTTCGTTTTCGGATTGAGAGGAGAGAGAGAGAGATGGCCCGGCAAGAAAGATCGTGAAGCAGTGGTCTTTTGGGTGTTTCCTAGTAGCCTTTTTGGACCCCCTCTCTGGCCAACCATCGTGAAGGTTTGACTCGGTATATTTGGCTTTCCCCTTGTCGTCTACCGGACAGCCCCCATGATTCCCCAAAACACGAGAGAGATCAATCATACGATGTAAAGAAGATTACATTGAAGATTTCGTTAAAGAGTTGGGAGAGGATCTTGCCAAGAAAAGCATACGAACTTTTTATCATCCGTTGCTCTTTTGGTAACAAGAAAATCCTTTGATGCTACCCGTAGATAAAGATGATACTCCCGTCGTCCTCTTTCGTAACATAAGATGTTGGAATTTTTCGATTGGACTGTTTTCGTGAAAGCTTTTGTCCCGAATGGCTTTCTCCTCTCCTATCTCGGGCCGCTACAGTCAAAACAAGGTATTCTAGTAAGAAAAGAATAGACAACTCGTAGACACGTCTTCCTCGACTTCCTCTCTAACTGTTCGACCGCCCATTCTCGTCTTTAAATACATGGAGCCGAGTACGCACGTGATCAATGGAGAAATTACAACTCCACATGGAAAGCTGGAGACAAAAATGAAGACATTTCGAACCAGCATCCTAGTGGCAAATTCATTTGTCCCGATGAAAACCCGTCATATTGTCGAAACCTTCGAAGCTTGGGCGTCCAAGCATTCGATCTAGGTATAGATTGCGGATTGCCGACGGCGCCTTTACGTCCTCGTCCATATCCTTTTTAGATTCTATCCGGGTTAAACTTAAGTTCCTGTATTTTAGGGTAACGATTAATAATAAATCAGGAACAAGTTTTAGAGAACCAGCAAAGTCTCGCTGGTTCGAAATACACATGCAAAAGTTTTTGTATTTTAGTCGATACAGAACTTCGATCGTCCCCCCCAAAAATGGAAGCTTGCCCTACGCGGACCGAATCACTCCAACTTTCTGATGAGCTTGAAATTATCGCAGAAAGCACGGTCAAAATCGACACTTATGAGAAAATCTTATTCCACACAATAACGGTAAAAAAAAACCAATTTCAATAAATTCTTTATGATTCCAGAACGTTAGAATAGTAAAAGATGGAAGTTCTAATGCTGAAAAAGCTCCTTCGTCAAAATCCCGTGGCGAGACCAAAGTTTCGCACGAAAATTTCACAACATGGAAACTATATAATATACAGTTACTTCAAGGTTTTTCTAGCTCGCCATCGATGACGCTGCCGAGTCTGCGGTTGGCTCGGGTCATCAAGATGGACGCCTCGGAGTCAGGGTCAACGCGGGCCGGCTTGATTATGTTCATTCAACGGTGTGGAAGGGAGAGCTCATGCTGTCTTACCGTGTGCTTGCGTGTGCCGTGGTTGACAAGATGACGTCACCCCTTTCCAATTTTTTCAAGCCGGCCAAAAAGGGGGCGTCGGCCGCCGTGGAAGAAGAGACTACATTTCCTATTTGGGCTCGGCATATTTCGCGGAAAATTCGGCATTTCTGAAAAATATTTTTTAAAAAATCGTTCCCCACACGAGAGTGGCGTTTGGTCCAAATTTGACAAAGAGCGACCGTCGTTGGTAAAGGAAAACTCGCTCTCGTTTTCCTCAAGAAACATGCCGTGTTCATATTTATATAGTGGTTGCACATGTTATATCATCAAATTTTAAATAAATTCAAGCCGAATTAAATTTTCACGGCATAAATACTTTTGTAGATTGTAAACTATGTATTTCTTCCCCTCTTTTATGATTTTTTTTATCCGCGTTTCTTTTCTCTTACGGTTGAAATAAGCAACCCGAGATATGTAAGACGTTATCTACACAATATCGAAGAAAATTACCCTCGTTCAACCGACAAAATAAAAGGGTGAACTCCTCAATTTAGAGAAGCAATAAAAAGTCAATCTCGGGTTCTTTAACATGCAGAAACATGCGGTATTCTTATTTATAGAACGGTTACGCACGTTATATCATCAAATTTTAAATAACTTCATGCCGAATTAAATTTTCATGGCATAAATACTTTTGTAGATTGTAAACAATTTATTTCTTCCCCTCTTTTATGTTTTTTTTTTTTTCATCTGTGTTTCTTTTCTCTTACGATTGAAATAAGCAACCCGATATGTAAGACGTTATCTACACAATATCGAAGAAAATTACCCTCGTTCAACCGACAAAATAAAAGGGTAAACTCCTAAATTTAGAGGAGCAATAAAAAGTCAATCTTGGGTTCTTTAACATGATTCTCTCGTGGTACAAGGGTGTCGATGAACGCATGGTGAATTCAAATGTCAATGCATGCATATCCCGATAACACTGCCGCCGAGAGAGGATGCTCAAGACTTTTTTTTTTCTCTTGGTGTACCACATTGCTAATTTTAGGTATGAATGGATTCTTAAACTTGAGAGTTGGTGGAGTCGTGGCACCGGATTGGGGACCACCAAGGGCTGAGTTTGGGAATGTTTTGACCTTAACACAACGACCTTAATGGAAAGAGACCTGAATTCAAGTCTTTTGATTGATCACGAGTAGTGTTTGGTAATTGGGGTTTCGAACATGATTGTAAATTAGCTTTAGATGGAGGACTATCGTTAAGTCCCCTGTCAAGGGAAAAACATACTTACATATTCATCATTGGACGAGTGACATGTGTATTTGAAATGAGTTTTGTAATCAGATTCTTTCGTAAGTCAACAATTCAATGGCGAAGATATGAATTATTTCTTACACCAACAATGGTTTTTTTGACTGTCTGAATTATTTTGCCATAAGTTTGAATTTTTTATCAGCCAATTTGTGCTCATGAAGCATTTGAAGTAAGATTTTCAAATGCTGCTCATGGTCATCTTGGCCTTTTGAATATACCAAAATATCATCAATGAACACTATCACAAATTGATTAAAAAATGGCTTAAAACATCATTTCTATCATATCCATAAATGTTATGGTGCATTAATCAAACCAAAAGGCATGACTAAAAACTCATAAGTGACCTTACTGGCTTCGAAAAGCCGTCTTAGGAATATCCTTCTTTTTTATCTGTAATTGATGATACCCCGATCTTAAATCAATTTTGGTGAATACTAACGCTCTTTGTAGTTGATCAAATAAATCATCAATCCTAGGCAACAGATACTTATTCTTAATCATAACTTGATTTAATTACCAATAATAAATGCAAAGGCGCATTGACCCATCTTTCTTCTTGACAAACGACACTGGTACACCCCTAAATGATGCACTAAGTCAAATAAAACTTTTGTCAAGTAATTCCTGTAGTTGCACTTTTAACTCTTTCAACTTCGTTAAAGCCATTCGGTATGGAGCTTTAGAAATAGGTTATGTTCCTAGAGCAAGTTCAATAATAAATTCAACTTTATGCTTTCACAGTAATTCGGATAATTCCTCTGGAAAGACATCGCGAAATTCTCGAATAATGAGAATTCTTTCAAGTTGTGCTTCTTCCTTTGATTGGTCCGTTACAAATGCTAAATACCCTTTGCAACCATCATTCAGAAGACGATATGCCTCAAGCATAGAAATGAGTGGCATTGAAGGATGTGCCCCATTTTCGAAGAATGCAAATCCAAAACGATCAGGTGGATTGAACCGAAAAACTTTCCGATAACAATTCATATTGGCTTGTTACTTACTAAGCTTGTCCATTTCCAAAATAACGTCAAAATCACACATTGTCAATACGACCAAATCTGTCATTTGATCTTGTCCACCAATGGTAATCTTACAATTCTTACATACCATAGTGAACAAAATTGCATCTTTTAATGGTGTAGAGACACTTAGAGGTGCTTTGAGCTCTACAAAAAAACATGGATTTTGCCACGGAAATTTGCGACAGGAAATTTTTTGTCGCTAATTTGCGACGGATTTTTTTTTCCGTCGCAAATTAGCGATGAAAATTATTCGTCGCTAATTTGCGACGGAATTTGCCACGAAATAAAAATTCGTCGCAAATTAGCGATGGAAAATAAATCCGTCGCTAATTTGCGACGGAATTAGTGACGGAAAATAAATCCGTCGCAAATTTGCGACGGAAAAAATTTCTGTCGCAAATTTGAGACGGAAAAAAAAAATCCGTCGCAAACTTGCAACGGAAAAAAAATCCGTCGCAAATTTGCGACCGAAAAAAAAAATCCGTCGCAAATTTGCGACAGAAAAAAAAATCCATCGCAAATTTGAGACGGAAAAAAAAAATCCGTCGCTCCCTCCTCCCCTCCGCCAGCCATGATGGCCACCCTCACTGCCACCGCCGTTGCCTCCTCCTCCGTCGCCATCTGCCCGTTCCGCACCCACAAGCCCTCTCGCGCGCCCCGCCGGGATCCGGTGCTCCGTCACCGAGGGCCCCACGATCTCCCAGCCGAACAGAGTTCGTCTCCCCGTCTCACCTCGAGCTTTGGAGCTCTTCCCAGGTACGAAACGAGCTCGCTCCCGCGGTCGTCACTGGTTTCGTACAGTGACCGTTCTTGATGTTGTCTTTGGTTTCGTGTGATCAGCATAGGGTGAGGTTGGGGAAGTACAAGAGGGACGCGGATTCGTTGCGGAGGGAGGGGGAGAATTCGCAGGCCGTGTGGAGCCCTGATGCCAAATTGATTGCCTTTGTGGTGAGTTCGAGATGTTTTTATGGATAGGTTTGATGAAACATGATATGATCCGGTCGATTTGTGAGTCGGGCAATTGCAATTGATTTTGCATTTGCATTGCCGTTCTTGATTCATATCTGGTCGGCCTATAACTATGGATTGGTATAAGTTCATTTTTTGGGATGTACTCGTGTACAAAATTTACCTTGACTACAATGCATCCGCAAAGGATGGTGCTCAAAATGAGAGCTGGGTGCCCTGCTGTAGATCTCTTCTTTGGCTGTTCCAGTTAGAAATTCTGCGTGTCGGTTGACTACTGTCATTCTTCGGACTGATCTTTGTAGCTACTTAATTTTGGCCAAGGGGGTATCGGTATGACCCTTTAGATAATTATCTCTAATAGAAGCTAGAGAGGTGATGCTTGTCAATTGTGCCTATTGTTAGTGAATGCGAGCATTCTTTCCTCCTTCCTTGGTCTTGCTCTGACTAGTAAAATAAACTACCAGTTGCTTCTTATATTATCCCCTCGAGGGCACCTGGTTGCTTCTTATGACGTGTTTTCATATTTTTTTGCAGACGACTTCACTCTATCTTCATTTATTTAAGGTTCACTTTTATGAGAAAAGAGTACAGATTGGAGGGAAGCAACCGTCTGGTTTGTATTTTGCGACTATTTCTCTTCTCCTCAGCGAGCAGGTTCCCTTTGGAGACATGAATTTATCTGTGTGAGTATTACGCCAATGTATTTGTGTATATGCTGGAAATCTAAACTTGTGCCTTAGTGGACTGTGGGCACGCCATTGTCTTTATTATTCCCTAAACTCGGTTAAGTTGTACAAAAATCACATAACATCTTGTAAGTATATTGGTTTTGCTCATTTAAAATAAAAAATATTAAATGAACAAAGCAGTCTAGAAACCTAATGGGCATGTTTGATGAATGTTTACCGAGCTTATGTCTCTTCCTCAAGAGCAATATCGTAAGTGATAACAGGCATATGCTGCTTGGACTCTCTGACGGATCCTTGTATGGCATTTCTTGGAAGGGAGAGGTATGCTTTATCTTTTTTACTGGCTATTTACTTTCAGGATCAGAGTTTTCTGTAAGACGTTGGTGCTTTGATCTGTTCAGCCTGAAGAGGGTTGTCTTTGTTGATTATGATTTAATTTCTCTCTTTACATCATAATGTCTGCGCAGTTTTGTAGGGCTGTTGGACTTGACCATCCCATACGAAATGAGAGTGATAAAGTTACTGACTTACCACATCCTGTAAGTAATGGAATTGGGTATAGTCTTCATCGAGAAATGGAGATGATGTTTGTGAGTTTATAGGGTAAATGGGTCAGGATAGGGTGCTTTGCAAGTATTTGATGAATGACCCAGTTCTCCAATTTGCGAATAGACGTGCAATTTTGGACTTTTTTTGTGCTGTTGCAAATAGCGAGGCGAGGCTCGAATCGGCGTGAGTTCTTTCTTGGGTGTTCTTCCTTTTTTTTTTTCTGGGGGAAAGGAAGAAAATGGAGAGGACAAAGCTATCGTTGGATAGATGCTCAAGAACACTCAGACTTCACTTGCAGAAGGTAGTGCTTCATGTGTTAATTTTTTTGAAGCTTTCTTTGGATAGATGCTCATTCTCTTGCTTGTCACTTCAGAACAAGAACGCAATCGCCAGTTGACAAAGCCTGTAACTGCTGAAAAGGTAGGATATGGTTCTATGTATTGTTGATATTCGTATTGAGGTTGGCAATGAGAACCTTGCCAGAGTACAGTTGTGCTGTTTTTGTGCATATTGGTCATCACTTTTGTTTGTTTGCAGATGGAAACAAGAAAAGCAGAGCTTGAGACTAACCTTGCAACTAATCTCAAGAGGCAGAAGCAAGAGTATGAGGCTATTATATCCTCATCAGAGACTGATTTGCATGAAAATGAAGCGGAATCAAAGTGGTAGGAGCTAAAAGATACTAAATCATTGGTCATTGATGCAACCCAGCGATTAGAAGGTGGAAATTTTGGATTGATCGAAATATTGTTGTCTTGAAGCTTTAGATTTTGTTCGCGCTTTTGATTGAAACAAAAATTATCAGGAATTAATAGAAGTACAGAGGAAACAAATAAGCAAATCAAAAAGATCAAAGATGAGATGGCAAAGTTGAAGGTACTATTTAATTTTTTCGGTGTGGACTAAATGTTGGTATTCAACTCTTTGGTTTCTTCTCAAATGATTGCTCGAATGCAGGCTTTGGAGGACACCTATGAGAAAACACTTCAGGATGAAACTAAAGAACTTGAACAACTCTTTAGCCGGAGGAATACTCTTATAGCTAAAAAGATGAGTACTCAAAAAAGATAAGGAACTTGGGCCCGTTATCTTCTGATGCTTTTGAGACGTATGTTCCCTTGTCTAACTGTGAAAATGTTTTGACTTTGAAAATGCTTTTGAGGCGTATGTTCCCTTTGCTACTGAATTTTAATTTGGTTTCCACTATTGAAGCTCATCATACCTCATTTTATATGTTTGAGATTATAGGTATAGACGGAGGAGCATCAAAGAGTTGCAGAAGATGCTTCACAGATGCAACGAGCAGCTCCGATAGTTTAGTCATGTAAACAAGAAAGCACTTGATCAGTACGTGAACTTCACAGAGCAAAGGAAGTGAGCATCTCACATGGACCGTGTCTTTAGTTTTGTTCAGTATTTATATGATGGAGATTGTCGCTAAAAGCCAGATATTCTTTTTTGATTCATTTCTGTCGTCATTGTTTATTGTGCAAGATTATTTATTATGCAAGATTATTTATTCTCTCATTATGTGTACTATAAAGAAAAATATTTATGTCATTCTTGTGGAAAATGTAGATGAATGTATTTCATTTTCATATTATTATAATATTTTGATGATATTAAGTGCTTAATCAATGTTAAATATAAATTTCAGAAATTAATTTTGCTTTTAATTAAGTTTAAAATCGAAAAATAAAATAAATGATTTTATCGTACGATCGCAAATTATAAAAGTTCGTTACAAAAATAAAATTTCGTCGCTAATTTCGTCCCTAAACGATATTCGTCGCAGAGTTCGTCACTAAAGAATTAATAAAAAATCATTGCTAAATTTGTTCATGAATAATGTTCATGGCAAAAGTCAAAATTTTTCGTGACAAATTTGCGACGAATTTTGCCACGAGTAAGTTCGTCGCAAATTACAAACAAAAAAAATTCGTGCCAAATTAGCGACGAATTTTGTCACGAATATAGTTCGTGGCAAATTAGCGACGAATTTTGCGACGGAAAAATAAATCCGTTGCAAATTTGCGACGGAAAATAAATCCGTCGCAAATTTGCGACGGATTGAAAATGCCTTCCGTCGCAATTTTTGTGACGGAAAATTTTTGTGACGAATTTTGCGACGAATTTTGCGACGGATAAAGTTCGTGGCTAATTTGCGACGAATTTTGCGACGAATTTTTTTCCGTCGCAATGTTGCGACGGAAATTGAAATTTTCCGTCGCAAAAATTTGCAACGACCTATTAGCGACGGAATTTTTTCCGTCGCTAATTTCGTTGCAAATTCGATTTGCGACGGATTTTGCTAAATTTTTCGTCGCAAAATTCGTCGCTAATCCCTTATTTTTTTGTAGTGGAGCAGTTTGGGATTTACTCCAATTAATTATGAGAATCGTGCATATCTGAATGAATGTGTGATACTCGTATCAAATAATGCATAAGCACTGTTGTCGCATACAAAGATAGATATAATAGTTTTGGAAGCCCTAGCTTCCTCCCGCGTGACAGCACAAAGTCGCCTTGGGCTAGTGGCCTCTAGAAATTTCCTAGCCGTGAGGCTTGGTTTTGTTGCGGTGGCCTCATCTGCTGTCGATATGCCATCATATGACACTATCTTATCATGTGACCTTTCGGTCAACATCCAAAGGCTCCTGTGTGAGCCAGGCGGGGTGCATTTCCATGTGGCTTTCCACAAGTACAGCATACATTATTTTGATATTGCATCCTCACCATCGGTTGATTATTATGTGTTTACCCAAACTGTCCTCTAGCATTGTTCGTCTTAATCGAAACAAATGGTCACTTTCCAATTTGTATGGGCCTTTTGCCACAACGTAAATTAGGTCAAAAGACCTTATGATTTGGTCTTGTCGTGAAAGTTGCTGCTGTTGCTAACTCTGAAAAGTTTCTCTCTATGGGCTGAGCACACTCATAGAGGGCATTATAGTTCTCAAGATTCAAGGGCACTAATCTGCTCTTGATATCTAGCCTCTGGCCATCTTGAAATCTTTTAGCCATGTCCTCCTTATCCCCAACTAATTTGGGGGTGAACCTTGGCAATTTTGCAAACTTCAAATCATACTGATCCATTGTTATATTATTATGTTTTAATTCTATGAATTCCATCACTTCCTTATCTCGAGCACAATCCAAGATATATTTTCCAAAGAACATTTTAACAAAGCCACCCCATGTCATGAGTGCACCAACCGAAAAACCACTTCTTTAGATGCCCTCAACCAAAAACTGGCATTATCTTAGAGTTGGTACTCAGTTAGGGGGGGGAAGAATAGCATTGGTGCCAAAACTTGTGTACGGAGGCCACTTTGGTGTCAAAAGTTTCATTTGGATCACTTTAGTGCCAAATCGGAGGAAAAATGATCACTTTGGTGTCAACGGCGAGAAATTCCGGCCAAATTAATACGTGACATTTATAATTAAATTTTTAATCTTAGTTGGATTTTTTTTTTAAAAAATTAGTCTACGTGGCATTTCCACGTATATATTTCGATTTTTTTAATACTTTTCTGAATTTTTTTCTTTTTTTCTTTTCTTTCTTCTCCCTTTGTCACCGCCGGTGACCGGAGGCCGGCCACTGCCACCCGGCCTCGCCGGACGAGGCCGCCGCCGCCCGCCACAGGCGAGGCCGGCGACCCTCGCCGGGCGACGGCAGCAAGCCCCGGCGAGGTCGGCCTCGCCTCGCATGGGCGAGGGGCTCCCTCGCCCAGATCCGGCGAGGCCGGCCGTCGCCCGGGCCACGGCGGCCCCGCCGAGCGTCGCCGGCGAAGGCGACGCCGGCGGGGCCGCCGTGGCTGGGCGACGGCCGGCCTCGTCGGATCTGGCGAGGAGAGCCTCGCCGGGGCTCGCCCTCGCCCATGCGAGGCGAGGCCGACCTCGCCGGGCTTGCCCGCCGTCGCCCGGGCGAGGTCGGTCGGGCCTCGCCGGGACGAGGCCGCCGCCGCCGCCACGGGCGAGGCCCGGCCGACCCTCGCACGGGCGACGGCGGGCAAGCCCGGCGAGGTCGGCCTCGCCTCGCATGGGCGAGGCGAGCCCGGCGAGGGCTCCCTCGCCCGAGTCCGGCGAGGCCGGCCGTCGCCCGGGCCACGGCGGCCCGCCGGCGTTGCCTTCCCGGGCGACGTTCGGCGGGGCCGCCGTGGCCGGGCGACGGCCGGCCTCGCCGGATCGCGAGGAGCCTCGCCGGGCTCGCCCTCGCCCATGCGAGGTGAGGCCGACCTCGCCGGGCTTGCCCGCCGTCGCCCAGGCGAGGGTCGGCCGGGCCTCGCCTGTGGCGGGCGGCGGCGGCCTCGTCCGGGTGAGGCCAGGCGGCCGGTGGCCTACCTCCGGTCACTGGCGGTGACAAAGGGAGAAGAAAGAAAAGAAAGAAAGAAAAGAAATAAAAAGAAAAAAATTATTTAAAATAAAAAATGCTGACTGTGCGTGTTCACTGTATCTCCGGCGAGCCACGTCGGCTTGAAATACTAATAAAAAATTGCCACGTCAGATTTCCGACCAATCAGATCAGAGTTGGCACTTAAAAGATCGTTTTTTAAATTTTTTGGCACTAAAGTGATCCAAATGGAACTTTTGACACCAAAGTGGCCTCCGTACACAAGTTTTGGCACCAATGCTGTTCTTACCCCCTCAGTTAGGGCTATCTTGTTAGCTTTGTTGCAATTTAGTAAAGCAAATATCTTCTTAATCCCATCAAATCCATGATTCCTCCTCTTCTAAATTTCTTATTCCAGCAAACTTTGGCGGTTTCAGCTTCAGAAATTGCTTGATTAAACCTTGTAAATAATGATCTCCATTTCCCAAACTAGAAGCTGCATGCTGTTTTACTTGCCTTTCAATCAGGCTTTTGACGTCCAACCAAAAAATAAATAAATCAGGCTTTTGACGTTTGCAAGCACCTAAATAATTTCTTCCATTTGAGGATCTTGCTTCAAATTGCCACCGGAGCTCATCTTATCTTGCAAAAGCCTAAATATATTAATTAGCTCAGTGCTAATTATTTAGTAACTAATGTTATTTATACCTCACAATTAATCAAAAGCAAACGCGTGCATATAATATTTTACACTCATGACCATTGTACAACTCCAACCTTTAACCGCACCTTATTATTCCATGGGTAAACTTGCTCTAATACCAAATAAGCTATGATGCCCTAGATTGTCAGACACGACACGATACTTATTTACTATTATTTTTAAACAAGAGAAGGCATAGTGAAATAATCACGTCGATTGGTAATAGAAATTTAACAAATTCATATCAACCTCACCGATGGATCCTAATAGCTATAAGTTCATGAAGCAATATATCATGAACATAGTTCGCAAGCTCAATTCTCACCCTCTTAAACTATCTAATCCACCATTTCCATGAGAAAGCCCTAACTGGCATTTCTTCAAATAACTCGCGAGCAAACCAAAAGAACTACAAGAAGTTTAATTTCAATATATCCAAAACACTCAAAACCAGAGCCGCTGAAGAGTAATCAGCCTATAATAAAGAATTTGTGCCACTGTAAAAGAACTGGCAAGACATTCATAATCAGATGCATGAAAGAAACTTAGGGCGCACATGGTAACATTTCTATTCCATAAATCAATTTCTGTCTAGAAATAGTTTTTTCTATTTCTATTCCTCGGATAAGTTTCTGATTACATAAAAACGTTTGATAACGACCTAAAATTTCTATTTCTGTAACAGAAATTCATTTGATAACGGCATATAATTTCTATTTCCTGGAACAGAAATTCGTTTATAATAATATAAAATTTTTATTTCCAAAATTTCTATTAGAGCAAATTTGATGCGAAAAAAAAAATGTGAAAACTCCCCCGTAACACCAAATCTCTCGAAATGACTTTGCGAAAAATGTCCAATAAAGAAACCATTACCTATTATTATTTTTCCTCACAAATCACACATTCTTCGGTACAAGTTTCCTCCTTGCCCCTCTCGCAAATCCGACCAAAGACAGGATCAAGACAGGCATATCCCATGACTTCTTCAAATGAAGTAAATGCAATTGTGATTCGGTTCTTAAAATGAATGAAAGACGGTAAATTGGCATTTCATCAAGCATGCAACTTATGTACTATGATTTGGTTATAGTATGTCGTGAAAGCAAATTGTATTACCTAGCCTTACCTTCACAAGGCTCTTAACATTTAGAATTGCACATGGGAGCAGATGGAATGACTATTGACAAGTCCAGCTAATCCACATTTCACGGTAGCATTCTCCCATTCCATCTAGAATATTGCTCTTACATAGTAGAAACAGCAAAGGGTTGATCCAGAAAACATCCATAAGCTACTTCATTTGTGAATATGAAGACTTTTTGTGGTTTCATATTTGCTACGTAAGCCAATGTTTTATTTAGAGCTTTGTAAGTACAAAGAATAGTTGCATGTGAGTCAGCAACTGCACCAAGTTCCAGTTCCTACATGCCTCCACATGCTGAGGCAATCCTCTACAATCACCATGCTTTTACATCATTCGGTCTATACAAAATGCCAGAATGAATCTAGAGAAAAAGACACCACTATCGGCATATCCCAAGCACGTAAATGCATTTGTGATGCTCTTTCAATTTCACACTTATATTTAAAGCAACAAAGATAAATGTTCCAAAAGTTACTGATCTCTAAGAAAAAATGACAAATCCGCGAACTCTACTAAATACTAAGTACCACATCATATTACAAGAGCGAACATACAGGATCCCTAAATACCACATCACATTACAAGAGCTAACATAGGAAATCCTCAAATACAAAATAATTGAAATACATTACAAAAGTCGAAAATAGAATTTCATGGAATCTCCGTCATATTATGATCTCTTGCCATCTTATTGGTGATATTTTTCCTAAGCATGTTGATCTCGATTCCTTCCCCGGTCAATGTATCGTCTATGACCTCATCTTATGTAGGCCCAAATGGGTACTCCAGATCACCATATAGGGAAAGTTCCTATCCATATTGTCTTGATCACAGATGTAATTATGGATAGCACAACTATAATACGTGCTTGCTTTCAAATTGTAAATGGAGGCATGTGTTTCAAAATGAAGAAGCGATTCTTTAATGTTGCAAATGATCTCTCAATGACATTTTTTAGCGAAGAATGCCTATAGTTGAACAATTCTCTTACTGTTCTTGGCCGTCTCGCTGTACCCTTATAATCATTTAGATGATACCGTTCGCCTCTGAAAGGAGTTAAAATCCCGGAGTTGCAGCATAACCAAAATCTACCACGTAATATTTGCCTATCACATGGTATTCATATGTTGGTCATGATTTGCAATCGAAATACAGTTATAAATGAATTTATCCCATGAAGAACAAGCAAATACCTGGTGGTGGTCAAGGAAATTCCAAGCGAGGAGTATCAAGTGCTGCCGATAAGACCCGACAATCGTTGACAGAACCTTCCTAACCAGCATACACAAAAGTAAATTTCATGTCAAACGAACAAACACACATCACATTCTGAGTGGTTATTCCTTTCCTGCCTCTAAATGGGATCTGTTTCGCCGCAGGTACAGAGGCATGAACATGGGTGCCATCAATAGCACCTACGCAACCCTATCATTTTAGCAAATACTAATATTATACAAGATTATCAACAAAATGAAACTAATGGTGTAAAGGAATGTATGAAAATTCTACCTTGAAGTAGCGTTTACGGGTAGGATTCATAAAAATCTCCTCGGGGACAACTTCAAAGGAAGGTGGCACGATAATCTCTCTTGCCAGTTTGAGAATTGCCTGCAACACTATAGCGAAGTACTTGCTAATAGTTTGTCCCGAATGTTGGAATCTCTCACATAAATCTCTATTCGAGTTCTTGTGACAAATCATAGATAAGAAAATCCCAACTTGTTCATCCACCCTAATATATCGACTATCTTCCAACCAACCTCTTGCCTTCATAAATTCACAAAGGTTGAGAAACACATGTCTCTCCATTCTAAAAGCTTCATATGCTCTATCTGAATGTCCATAAAGAACCTCCCTCATCTATTGGGGTCCTGACAATACGCTGGCCCTAATAGGTTTTTTTGTGTGCATGGACATATCAAACTCAGTAGTGCACGCCTATGCTATTATTATATCAAGTTCAAAATCATCAAAGCCTTGTTTAACTGATTCAACTGATGCTACTTGATCAATACTCCCGCTACTTTCACCCCCCTCCATATGACCTATGCAATCACACGAACTAAGAACGTAAACACAACAAATAAGTACGGAATCCAAGAGTAATCAACAATAGCCACAATGTCATCACAGTTGCATAAAAAAATAACAAAGCATCTCAAGTACATAAGTTATAGCTTGAAAAATAAGCCAAATATAAATCCAAGCATATTTCTCAACATCTACTTAAAGAGATTCAAGAAGACCACGTCTCCTTTCAGGTAAAGATATGATGAAAGCCTCTCTCCAAATGGCATTAAGACATGCCTGGTTCACAGCTTTGTTGTAAAGATTTTGCTCCAAGTCAAGCATGCCATTTAGGACGACAACCACAGCTCTTATGGAGTAGGCATCTCCGGGTAGTGGGGGATGTGAGGTGACGGAGCCACTTGTTGATTGAGCCATCCTGGATTTTATCATCTCTTGAATGGCTTTGAAGGTGTTAGAGGCATCATATGTGTTACTCTTTCTCCTCCTTTTCGAATTTGGAGTTCTATCCAACTTGTGCTTCTCACGAACTGGCGTGGCAGTCACATAAGGTGCGAAGACTCCCTAGTCATTAGGATATTCACTAAGTTCCTCCGGATCACCCACCGCACCACCACCACCATTGCTGCCGCCACCGCCGCCACCGCCGCCACCACCATTGCCACCACCACCAAGACCATTGTCTTCCCCCTCCGACACCACCAAGCACTCTGCATTTCCTGCTGCGTATTCCCTCGTAGCATATGTATCACCGAACACAATACATACTGAGGAAACCCATCTTTTCAGAATTTAGCCCATTTGCTGTTATTCTACAATTTTGTCAATACTGACATACGTCAGCAACATAATTGAAGATTACATCCACAATAAGAACAAAATGACCCAACGAAAGTGATACCTTGATGTGAGACTCCCATACACTTGGATCCTCCATAGCAACCGTTTTGTTAATATTATTCCATCCAAATCCAGATTATGAAAAAAGCTTCTTAAAACTACCATACTGTCTCTTCAGTTTGTTTACACTGTTCTTCAACTGAACTAGACTAAATTGAAGTGTTGTTTGTTTATTGAATTGGGTAAGTATGTTATTCCACCCTACTTTGTTGTAGGTACAAGTAGTGCGATTTCCCTTTTTCACCTCTTCTACCAACAAACTTACAAGCATATTGGTTAGCGGCTCGGTCCACTTTGCTATGAATGCCTCTTTGTGGGATGCCATTTAACCTTAACTGACAGAGATCAAATGAGTCATATCATATGGTGTACCAATTCAAGCGTAAAAAATTTGATGTCAAGGTCACATATATCTAATGTTCAAAAAACTATTAATAAAACAAAAGGCACGAAGAAAATTCAGAGAGAACATCCGCATATAGTATTGTACAAGCAAGCATATATCGCAAGCATATATCATCTTCAGAAGTCTCATTGTGCTGCACCAAGCTAATGCTTGGTCTAACCAAACTGGACAGTTTGGGGGAAAATACGCGACATGACTACGCGAGCTCTACTTTTTCTTCTCCTCTTTTGAGGGAAAATACAATATACTCACTATTTCCAATATTATGCAGGTCAGAAGATGTTATAATGCACTTACTAAGCTGAAGTTGTTAGTTGGTTGAGTGTGGAGGCTCTCGAAGGATTGCTCTACCCCACCATTCACGTTAACTAAACTTCAGCCACCTGAATCTAAGACTATAGAGCGTTCTGGCCACAAGATACATTAGAGTAGCTAATCATCCTGTATCTTGAACAAGCTAGCCATGCATCGAGTGCGTTTGATATTTATTGCACGTGTATCGCAGTTTTCCTCCGAACAATCACATCTACACAAATCCCGCGCAGCCACACAAATCTAAAGCTTCCGCGCCGACATAAGGGATTTGCAGGTAGGTTGGATCGGGCAAAAGCGTAGACCCATTCAAAACCCGTTTAAGACCCACATTTGATCGAAGCTTTACAGCTCAAACCCACAAACAACCCATTTATTATCAACAGGCCAACCCATATCCGACCCATTTAATAAAAAAACGGGTTAAAAAAATAGATCGTCAACCCGTTCCGACACCTCCGGTTACCGGCTTTCGGTTAATCCAATCCAAAAAATGAAAATGGATCAGAACGGGATTTGTAATCACAAACGTTCAGCAAAGGGCCCAAGCCCGGCCCAAGCCCGGCCCACGTTCGGCACGAGTTGGACACCGACTCTCTCGAGGGGCCGAAGCGAGGGCGAGCACATAAAATGAAGGCAAAACACAGCGAGCAATTAACTCTGCACCGATCTTTCTTTCCTTTCTGCTCTCAAAGATTCCACCGTCACATCATCGCTTCCCGATCGCGCTTTCTTCTTCTTCTTCTTCTCCTTCGCCGTCGGCGTCTCTCGTCGCCGTCGGCGTCTCTCGTCTGCGATTGGGCGGCGCCGCCTTCCTCACTCAGGGAGCTTTTGCCCCACCGCTGGTGGTGGTGGCCCGCGCTGTCGAGGACGGACGTGTGCGGGGGGGCGCGCGCGTGTGGTGAGTTCTCCGATCGGTGAAGCTTGCCGTCGGAGGGGCGGTTTGAGGAGCGAATCTGGGCGGTGAGAGCTGGTCGGGGCTCGGGCGCTGTCTGCGTTGCGCGGAGTTCATCTTGCCGTTCGTTCGGAGCCACGGGATGGACATGGACACCGATCGCCCTCCCGAGGATAGCAATCTCGGCCCTCGAGATCGAATTCTGGAGGTGCGGCGGTTTTTTCTTCCGATGGTTTTGGTTTTTCGCTTTCTTCCCGGTTTCCATTTCGTCGTTTTTGTTGAAATCGTTGGATCGTTGGCTGTTGTTTGCTTCTCCTTTTCTTTCCTCTTTCAAGTTTGGGAATTGAGAATGTTTTGCCATCGGTTTCGATGTGGTGCGGTCTGAATGGGGTTTTGAGAGCTTCTGTTTTGGTCTTTGGAAGCGAAACGTGTCGGCTCTACTTCAAAGAGGCTAGGAATTGATCTTTGACAGGTTGTATGCGGGTGAATTGAAGCTGGAAATGTAATTTCTCATCACTGCCTTTCTTTTTTTTTTTTGCGCTGCTTCGTTTTTCCACAGCTTCATAATAGGACTTAGTGTATGGCAGTGCGAAGTGAGCTTTGTGTATACAGGAAACGTATGGGATGTGAGGGCAGTGTGTTCGTAGTCCTTAGGTTGTAGCCTCGAGGGGCATTTTGAAAGTGAGTATTTCCATTTTTCTTTCTTCTTCTTTTTTTCATCTTTTAGTCTGCTGAATGGATGGAGATGTAATAAGGGTTCTGCTGCTTTTGCTGTAATGATTTCATTGTTTGCCCAGTCTTTCACTGATGATCTTTTCTTTTACTGTTTGGTAATATTTTGGCATTAATAATATGAAGTAAGAGACAATTTGCTAACAGTGGGATATAGGCAGGATATAATTCGGTAAATTGGATGCTATCTTATGCTCCTTCTTGGTTATTTATGCTAGAGGCTTGCACAAAGTGAAGTTCCACCGGAGTACCTTTGCAACTTTGAATCTGGTGTTGTTTCTTTCCTCAAGGATAATGAGTCCTGGACCCCACAGCTTGTATCTGCAATTTTACCCTTAGATGAGGAGCTGACAGAGATTCATCAGAAACTGCAAACGGGATCTGAAGATGTTCCGGAAGAAAATGACATGAGAAAGCGTTTTAGAGAAAGTATGGTTTGGTTGCAGTGGTTGATGTTTAAGGATGAACCTGCCTATGTACTTGAGTATCTTTTGGACATTGATGTGGGCCAGAGGGGAGTTTGTGGTGCTGTGTGGGGAATCGATGATATTGCCTATAGGTGCCGAACATGCGAAAATGACCCCACATGTGCAATATGTGTCCCTTGTTTTGAAAATGGGAATCATGAGGACCATGATTACTCAATGATATATACTGGAGGGGGTTGTTGCGATTGTGGAGATGCGACTGCATGGAGACGAGAGGGCTTCTGTTCGAAGCATAAAGGTGCAGAACAGATCCAACCCCTTCCTCAGGAAATCGCACACTCTGCTGGGCCAGTCCTTGATGCCCTTTTTGTGTTTTGGAAAAACAAGCTGTTGTCTGCTGAGTCTTCCACTCAAGAAGACAGCAGGGCAAGCGACCTTGCTGCAGAGTGTAGTCAAGTTGCAAATGAGCTTACTCTTGTGATAGCTGAGATGCTACTAGAATTCTGCAAGCATAGCGAGAGTTTGCTGAGTTTTGCTTCAATTAGGATATTTTCATCTGCTGGTCTGTTGGAGATTCTGGTGAGGGGTGAGAGTTTCTTGAGTGATGAGGTTGTGAAGAAACTTTATGAACTACTTCTTAAACTGCTTGCAGAGCCCTTGTTCAAGTATGAGTTTGCCAAGGCATTTTTGAGTTACTACCCAGTTGTTGTAGAGGAAGCTATAAAAGAGTGCAATGATGATGTTTCTAAGAAGCATGCTGTATCGACATTTTCAGTGCAGATCTTTACAGTGCCACCTCTGACTCCACGTCTTGTGAAGGAAATGAACTTACTTGAAATGCTATTTGGATGCTTAGGAGACATATTTACTTCATGTGCTGGTGAAGACGGTCGTTTACAGGTAAGACACAAGTTTGTCTCCTATTTGGTTATTATATTCTCCCTACAAGCCTTGGATGTTGTCCACCGGATGAATTCTGACAATTGTGTAGTCTTTAGTGATTTAGTTGATAGGATGTCAGATCTACTCTAGTTGAACATTATTATGAAATATTCTCCTGAGCATTAAGAGCATTTATTTAATCACTGTGCATTGAGACTCAAGCTTTTCCATGGAAAAAAAATCATTCAATGGTTGAGCAATTGGTACTTGATTAATTATTATCATTAAAACCTTAATCTTTTCCTTACAGATACCTCTTGCCTTATGATATTTTTGAAGTATATTTAGTAGTATTAGGAATTAGTTAGTAGGTGAGTCTTAAACAAGGTAGTTAGGATTTTGGGTCTCTCATGATGTATAAATAGATCCATCTAATGTACCCTTTTGTTAATTAATTGAGTATAGATGTAGCCTATAACTATTTCTCTCTCCTTCTCTCTTGATGATCCTAGAATATTTACATGGTATAAGAGCCACAAGAGAGAGGGACCCAAATCAAAACCCTAATATTTCTTTTTTCTCATTGCCATTGAATTAGAGAAAAGAATCCCAAAGACCCATTTATCAGCCCCATTGATCCCTGTTCCAGTTTTCTCATAAGGGCAGTAACACAATCACCTTGTTATGCGCTGCCACCATTGCTCGCTGTTTGTCACCTGTTGTTGTCGACAATTCTTTGCTCATTTCATCATCCTTGAGAGCAGGCACACCTGGTCATCTTCAAGAGCAGCATCATTGTCCACAGATTGTCCCTGTCTCAAACCAGGTCTTGTCGTCTTCGAGAGTAGCGCTATCTCGAAATTGTCAACTTCAGTCATGCCGTCCCTTTAAGCTCAGTGGTGTCGTCATCACCCTTGTCCTCTCTGCCAACCTCGTTAGTCCTAGTCATGCGTCCATTCAAGCTTTGTGGAGTTGTTGTTTGTAATTTTTGTTGGTTCTCTAGTACGACCCCCTCGCAGCCTCTGTTGTCCTCATCTTCATAGTCTCTTCCTCTGTCCCGAGCAACCTTTCACTTTCCATATCCAGTTGCTCGACCGAAGTTGTCTCCTTTGTCCATCTCTTGGCTCTTGAGTTCTTCATCTCTCCAGCCCATATCTCATTGGTCTCTACTGATCATCAAGGGGACAACTCTTTGCTAGCAAGTTTTGCTGCTGTCATTCTTTGTTGGGAGCTTTCCTTTTTCATTGTTTGCTCGTCTTCCTTCTCTATAACTCGCTAGGTGCTTGTTTGGTAACCATCCCGTTTCTCTATTTTTCTGTTTTTTTTGCTCCCTGGAACAAAAAAAGAACAGAAGTTCGTTTGGAAACGTTAGCTCATTTTTCTATTATCTGGAATAGAAAAGTGGCCAAGGAATAGATTTGAAATAGAAACAAGAAGTAAAAAAAACCTACTTCTTTGTTACTAGGAACAATTTATGAAACAAGTCATTTTTTTTTCTTTTTTTTTCTCCCTTCTTCTTCCTCCTCTGGCCGGTCGCCGGGCCTCGGCGATGGCCGGCGAAGAAAAGAAAAAATTCAAAAAATCTGAGAAAATTATTAAAAAACTAAAAAAAATTCCACGTCACAAAATTTTTTTAGGGTCGTACCAAACGCTTTTCTGTTTTTTTATTTATTCCGAGAATAGAAATCTTGTGGAGTTACCCAATGCGTTCTTCTGCTTAGAAACTTATCTAGGGAATAGAAATAGAAAAAAAAACTATTTCTAAAAAAAAATTGTTCTCGGAAATAGAAATGTTACCAAATGCACCCTTGTGCATCTTTCTATTTCCAGCACTGGTTTCCGTCAAGATTTGTCATCTCTGATGCCATTGGTTTCTGCTTTGGTCTTTTCCTGTTTTATGTCTTTTTCTAATCCTAGAGAAAAGGTTAACAAAACAAAAAAAGATTTTCTAGAGATATATAATTGCTCCGATATCCAGCGACTCATCTTTGGCAATTTCTCCAATTTTGGTCCTCTGAAATCTCAACAAGCCTATTATGGATGCTATTAGTTGTGAGACTCTTCTTACACTGTGTGCGTCATTGACAAGCAAAGTCGCCATCAAGTTCTAGTTAGCCGTGAGCGCTGGAGTCAAGCACACATTTGTTGAGCAGCCATAGTCGAGTACCGTGGGGTGATGCAATTTGGTTTGCCACAATACAAGTTGGGTTCTTACATGATTTTAATCAACATCATGTGAGAAAGAGTTGTCAACTTTTTGATCATTTCTTTCTTCCCTGGTTCTCTGTCAACTTTAGTATTGATGTCGAAAGTATTTAGTTTGTCATGTAAGGAACGGGTTACACAAAATTGTCTTGAATTTGGTTGGATGTTGCCACATCCATTATCTATTGGAAGGTCCAGTTTACATTGCGCTTTGGTCACACTCTTTAAGAGAAAGTTGCAACTAGAAAGTTGCACTTGTTAGTTGCAATATGGATACTCTAGCTTGACGGTGAGTACTGAAGTATACTTAGTGGCGTTAAATATTAGTTAGTAGGTGAGTCTCAAATAAAGTAATCAGGGTTTTAGGTGTCTATCATGTTCTATAAATAGAGCCATCTCGTGTGGTTTCTTTTTTTATAACGCGGGGTTTTTGAGCCCTGCGGCTCAGCAAATTCCATGCAAACCGCCTCATTCACGTACATTGGATAAGGCTCCTTCCACAGGGTGGCGGGCATGACCCGTAAGATTAATGAGGGGTGACGCTGTGGACATAGGATCTGCTAGATCCAAACCAATTGCTGGAGCACTTAGCCAATATCCGCTAGATGTATGCCTTTGATTATTTTCTCTCTCCCTTTCTCTTGAAGATCCTAGATTATTTACGGATATCATAAATCATAAGTTTGTGTATGATTGACAGCTATGGTTCTCATTATTGAATAGTTTCATAGCAGGATAGACTGTTTTCGGAATTTAATGAAGTCAATAGTTGTTCTCTGCTTTCAGAATACTTGAAAGTATTCTTTGGAAATCCCTTTGAAAGGTATTGTTTCTTCCTTACTGATGGGGTGTTGATATTGTTTTGTAGATTGATTATAATCTAGACATCTTACAGTTGATACTTTAAACAAGAATGCACAGATGTAGAATGAACACTGAAAGATACTTCCAATTAAGACGTACATAAAGTCTTATATACTGTCTAATAAATTATTGAATTATCATTTACTTTTTATGTCAATGGTACTGTTTGAGAATCTTATAGAAAACAGTTAAATGGAATGCATTAACCAACTGGAAGTGGTGAATGATATTGGGAAATAACAGTACATTTAATTTATGACAAAATCAGTGCTCTTTGAGTGAAGTCTTTCTGTAAGGAGTCATCTTTTAGTGAAATCTGATCTATGTATAATCTCAGTGCTTGCATTACATACATTTTTCAGTTAGTATTTGAATTCCGTGTCTCTATTTTGGAAATTACATTACTATATTGCAATGAGGGAATATTGAGAAGGCTATGGATCACTTGTGTTATCGTCAAACCTCATTCTGCTGCTTCTGACTATTGATTTGATGCTACTTCCTTCTCAATCAACTAGGTTTCTATTAGGTAATCGATCATGCAGTGTATCATTTGGTGTATTTTTACAAATCACGTCCTCCATTTGTTTTGGTAGTATCAGCCGCTGTAAACTATTGAGTGAGTTTTTATATCATAAAGCACTTGGTATTCTATGTGTCGAGGATTGGCCATCTAACCAGTGTCCTCACTGCACTAATTGATGGCTTGGCTAGGCAATATTCAAGTTATCCGATGATGTTCTGTGTATCTCATGAAGTTTTATCTCTATTTAGCTTCAAAGTGTCAATGGAAGAGGAGCTTCATTGAAAAGTAGGTTTTAATGGTTTTCCATTTTACCTGTTGAAGCAAATCCACGATAAATGTCTCGTTTTGATTTTTAAAAGTACTTTAATAAAGTACATTTTGATTTTTCCTTTAACATCTTTTCCTTTGTTCTGCCATGTCTAAATAGCTGAAAAATTCTGTTGATAGGTCACCAAGTGGCAAAATTTGTACAATACAACCATTCGTGTGGCTGAAGATATACGATTTGTTGTGAGCCATGTGGTTGTACAGAAGTATTTAACTAACGAAAAGCGGGATATCTTACGGACTTGGATGAGGCTTTTGAACTTTGTGCAAGGAATGAACCCTCTAAGAAGAGAAACAGGTATACTTATAGAAGAAGAAATTGATGATACACATTTTCCTTTTGGTCTATGCTATTCAATAGCAAGTACTCACTCCCTACTGGTTGATGGAGCATCTTCTGATGAACCTGCTAAAGAGACAATTGACACCACTGGGATTGATGAAATGGACATGGATGATGGAGAAAGTCTGAGACATGCAAAAGTAGTACGTTTATCTCACGAAAGCTCTGCATGTAGCACTTCAGGGAGGAGCAAGGCATCAGCATCTGGATCCAAGGCTGCTGAAGTCGATACTATAAAAAGTAGTCATCCGTCAGTTCCACTGTCTATCACATGGCTAATAAATGAATGTTTGAAGGCCATTGAGAATTGGTTATCAGTTGATAAGACTTCAAGGGCCACTGTAATTGATTTATCTCAGAGCAACAGTAGTATTGCCACTAGCCATTTTTCCGCATTGAAGAAGACAATATTGAGGATCAGAAAAGGTAAATATATATTTGGTAGACTTGGTAGTCCTAGTGACCAGCAAGGTAGACTTAATCATGGTGATTTGCCCAATGCCAGTGTAGATAATGGGGAGGACGCTGATACTGAAAGTAAGTCCATACCTGTTGGTGAAAGTGATGTTGCAAATGCTTCTGTGGCCTCTGATAATTGTGCAATGGAAGGTGATTATGCTTCAGAAGTGGGTGCTTTGCGTGTTCTTAGTTTGCAGGATTGGCCAAATATCGTCTATGATGTTAGTTCGCAAGACATATCTGTTCACATTCCGTTGCATCGCTTACTCTCATTACTTCTGCTTAAAGCCTTGAAAATATGGGATGGGGATACAACTGCATCCAATGAAAAAGCTGCTGCTTTTGCTTATCAGCCATCAGTGCCCTACTCCAACTTTTTTAAGTGCCTTTTGGGTCTTTGTAGTCCAGTGGGTTTTTCTGCTCTTGTCATGGAGCATCCTTTACGTATTAGTGTGTTCTGCGCTGAGGTTCGCGCTGGAATGTGGAAGAAGAATGGGGATGCAGCCCTTGTATCTCGTGAATTGTATCGTTCAGCTCGGTGGTATGTGGTCTTCATCTTGTGTGATTTACACGCCAGAGTGACAGACATTCCTTCTAACTCAATGTTGATTTTCCTATATGATTTTCCTACTTTTATTCATTACAGATTCCTATAGGGCATGGCGATTCCTAATTTTGCTTTTCTGCAGGTCCGAGCAAGGTTTGGAGCTTGACCTATTCCTGATGCAGTTCTGTGCGGCCGTAGCCCCTGCTGATCTTTTCGTCAGCAGAATAATAGAACGTTTTGGGTTATTGAGTTACCTCTCTCTTAAGCCTGCACGGGATAGCGAGTATGTACATACTTTCTTGAATCGCACATACATGCCTTTGTTAAATAACATCTCGACCTGTTTTAGATCAGGAGAATCGTAAGATTTGCAGTTTTATGAACAAGTAGGATAGCTTTATTTGGATATTGAATTTTGCCGTGAGTCTCGATATATCTTCTGGTAGAATGAATGGCCTGAAGTTGCTTTGTGGTCCCTCTTTTTTGGGCCTATTGTTAAGCTGCCCATCAGCCCTCGGTTTATTCTCTCAGAAAAAAGCAGCGGAGGGATTCTTGGGCTTGTAACATATTCTCATAGAAGGAGTAGGAATTGGCCGTGTCTTAGAAATTCGAGCTTCATTGTGTCGTATTCCTTTTCTGTTTTCTTTCAAAGTTTCAATCACTGATAAAGGTGATACACGTTAGAGCATTTGGCCACGGGATAGATGTTTCAAAAGAACCCTGCATGTTCACTTATGGTTATCGAGCATTATACCATCTGTTCTTTGGGACTTTGTGCTATGGCCCTTTTCATAAAAAATCCTTTTGGATAGTGCATAAAGTAATCATTTATATCATTGTTGTCATCTTCATTTTGTGTGAGTAATTCACTTGTCAAAATTGTTCCTCACTCTGAACATGCTACAACCAACTCCTGGCCACTAGCTTCTAGAATGACAAGTCATCCGGGTTTAAGAAGCCAGTAAAGAGCTAATCTGTACGGGCTGGAAGTTGAAGTTCCCCTAGGTTCTAGCTTGTCGATTCGGCTTGTGAGCAGAAATATTGATAAAAATTAGTTTTACATCTTAAACCATGAAATGTCTAAAATACAATATTTTGTCGTTTTTGAGTAAAAGACGTAAAATAGTAGTTTCAAACGTAGAGCTTCTACGTACTACTACATCCAATAATACTTGCTACCGAAGTCGAAAGCCACATGCTGCAGCTACATCAAAAAAGGCCCCAAGGGTTTTGGTGCTTGCAGCCAAATGGCTTTTCATCTAATTGGTGAATAGAAGGGAGAATGCAAATGGAGGATGAGGAAAAACTAAATGATGATTACTTTGATGCCAATGATTGGTCATACATTCTGGCGTGAGTTGTATCATTGGTGATCTTGGTGGAACTGATGGGCTGCAGAAGATATGCTGCTTTAAGGGTGGTTATAAGTATTAGGATGCTGAAGTTAGTGAAAGAGAGGGGGGCTATGTACCAAACGTCTGATATGTATACTTGCATAGTGTCAGCTTTTCCTTGTACATTAGCCAGTAATTGTAAGATTGGTACTTAGTCTTCTCACCTACTTGTTAATGAATTGCCATGCTTATTAAAGAAAGGGAATGGTTTTTGATAGTGCTCCTCTTGTACGAGTTCTAGGCCATAGAAATCTATTAGAAATTGGAAGTAGTCAGGTTTCATTAGTCCACCTATGAAAATGAGAAGACTGAATTTCTAATTATATTGCCTTTTCCTTTTAATTCGTCCTTGGCTTGTCCAAAAATTGCTTTAGAGAATGTTTGTTGCATGAATATTTAATGTAAATATCCCATTCTTGTGTTGTTGGTTTGGGGGTTCCAATGGAGATTGTAGCGAGGGAATTATGAAGCTTCTGATGGTAGATGATTGCTACTGGTGAAAGTGAATAGTTCTCTACTTCTCATTCGTGGTTCCTCTGAATCAGTGTGCACAACCATTTGTTCCAAATGCTTAAGGACGTAAATGAAGATGTTTCATATCCAGAAGTTCTAGCACTTCCTCTGACATGGGGATTTGACATAGGTTCAAAAATTGAATTTTTTTAGGGTAGGGATGGTAATGGGATGGGATTTGGGACGAGTGATCCTGTACCCCCGTCCCACTAATTTTTGAGTTTTTCCCAAGCTCGTCTCAAACCCTCTATGGTTTTTTGATGAAATCCCACCCCGTCGCCACTTAAATTACCTGGTGGGTTCTCAACGAGTCTCAATGTCTCTACAATTGTTATTTTCTCCTATATAATTTTGTAATGAAAAAAATTGTTAACACAATGTAAATAGTAAACCTCGTGAGTACACATCCACCATCGTGGAAATCCAAATTAAGTAACCAATTCAATTTCAAATTCTTGTATTAATAGAACATAATGTATAAACTATGAATGTTCAAAAGAATGTAAATGGGCATAAGTAATTTCTATTATCTTTGTATATAATTAAATAGGGGACCTTCTATTCGTTAGAAAAGTAAAACTGTGGTAGTAAAATGGCTCTTGGGTTTGGATTACTTGTGAGACAAATGACAAACCTGTCACAAACCTTATGGGGTTCTGTAACTAATATCCCCAACCCGTCCTGCAACCTGTTTAAGGTCTATTGTAGATTGAGTCAGGGCGGTAACTCTAATAAACCCAACCCATTGCCATCTCTAGTTAGGGGTGGGGTGGGGTTAGGAGTGTGTAGAGTGGGACCTCATTCTAAGCTGCTCGTTCCTAGTTTTTCAAATCGTACCAAAAACCGAACCATGCACTTCCCCTTTTTCTATGGTCTGGCCGCTTTCTCATGCCGTGTTTACAATTGTGGGACCATTTTCCACTTATTTATAAATTTAAGCTTATAGAACAATCAATTATGCACTTTTGAAGCCCCGAGTCCAGAGTTGGAATCCTTGTAATCTCCTATAATCAAATTATGGTTTTCCTTCTTTACAGCTATCATGTTTTTTTTTGAAAGTTTGAGCTTTCAGATAATTGGAAGTGAATTGGTAGTGGTCCTATAATCCTCAACGGATCCTATTAATAAGAAAGTCTTGTTAGGTGCTATATATAATACATGTGTATACACGTGTCAACGATTGTAATTTATCTACTTGCCTTGTTTTTGATACGGCAAAATTACATATTAATATCACACTTTTTTTTAGCATCCTCTATGTTCACGTGCATGTGCACGCAATTTTGAGTGAGAGACTTCAGATGTAGGAGAAGCAACATTTTTTTTTTGGATTTTGGGGGGGGCAGGGGAAGGGAGTTCTTAATCTTTGGACGGGTTGGCTTGGGCTTTTACATACTACATGTATGTTGTTATCTATTCTGATTGTCCATCCAATATGGAAATGTGGCTTCTTGTGTTAAGGCTGAATGATATGGATTTTCAGGTATGAACCGGTTCTAGTAGAGGAAATGCTTACTCTTATAATCCAAATTGTTAAAGAAAGGCGATTTTGTGGACAGACTATAGCTGAAAGTTTGAGAAGAGAGTTAGTTTACAAGTTAGCCACTGGAGATGCCACTCGGAGTCAACTTGTGAAGTCACTCCCCCGTGACCTGGCTAAGTTTGAGGGTCTGCAGGAAATTTTGGATACTATTGCTTCATATTCCAATCCTTCTGGCCTTAATCAGGTATTTTTAACACTCGCACACACTCTCTCTCTACCAGCCTTTGACAGATATTGTCCTAATATGTCGCTCTTTTTGTAGGGTACATATTCATTGCGATGGCCATGCTGGAAAGAACTGGATTTGTATCACCCGCGTTGGAACTCAAGAGAATTGCAACTTGCAGAAGAAAGATATGCACGCTTTTGCAGTGTTTCAGCGTTAACTGCTCAGTTACCTAGGTGGACCTACATATATGCACCTTTACGAGGAATAGCTGGAATAGCTACTTGTAGAGTGACCCTTCAATTTATCCGCTCAGTGCTATTTTATGCTGTTTTCAGTGATAAGGCATGTGACTCACGTGCACCTGACGGTGTCCTGATTGTTGCATTGCACTTGCTCTCTCTAGCTGTAGATATTTGTTTTCAGCAGAGAGAGTCCGGAGATAGAACATGGCTCAATGTAGACCAAAATTCCATGCTATCTTTTGTTGCTGAAGAAATTAATGAGGGATTATCTTATGGTGTTGGCAAACTCAGCTTATTATCTCTACTTGTTTTGCTGATGATGTTACATAAGAAAGAGAGAGTTGGGAATCAGACGGATGCATATGGGTCCAATCTTTCACATATGATTGAAAGCTTATTGAAAAGAATTGCTGAAATTGATCCTTACTGTATGAATGAGTTGCAACAGCTAGCCCCAGAAGTGTTCAATCAAGTACCGCAGTCCGTCCTAGACAGTGGTAATGGAAGTTCAGGATCTCCTTCTAATGAAGGGAAACACAGAGCCAAAGCTCGCGAAAGGCAGGCTGCTATAATGGTAGGGATGTGAGACATTATCTATGCAGATAATCTTTTCTGCTTGCTTGGTGTAATAAGTAAAATATAGAGCCATGCATTTTAATAGAGACTTGGTCTAAGTTAGTTGAAGTTGGCTGTTGTTGTCATGTTCAAAATAGCTGTAGTGTTTGTGTGATGTTTAATCTGTCCACGGTGCTCTGTGGTCTACATACATATATATTTCAAGTCATTATTTTGTTATACATGAGGTATTAAAACTACATGACTCTGGGCAAACTTCATCTCAAAAAGTATTTTAGATGAATTGATATATAAATAGGAAGAGTATATGGCTTGATCCAATAAACTGAAGCTTTTAATGGAGCGAAAATGATGTTACAGGACGGTCAAAGATTGGTGGTTGGAAAATAAATGTGCTAAATTTGTTGGAGCATGTTTCCAGCAAAAATAAATTTGTTGCATATAAGACTAAAGTTTGCTCCATAGGTTGCTGTATTACCAGCACAAATTTGCTTCAACCTATTTGGCTTATTGAAGTTTGTTTTGCAGGCAAGAATGAGAGCTGAGCAGTCCAAGTTTCTAGCAAGCATTTCAACTGATGAGGGCTTATCCTCTGCAGAAGAGGCAACTCGTTCAGCTGCTGTTAGTGAGAGCAGAGAATCTGTTCAAGATGTTTGCTCTCTTTGCCATGATTCTAATCCAGAGAATCCTCTCTCTTTCTTAATTTTTCTCCAGGTAACAAGTTATATATATTTTTTGTTTCTTCATCTCTTCTTAAAATTAATGTTTGTTTTTGTTCCTGATATAAGAAATCTAGGCTGCTAAGTCTTGTTGAAAGAGGACCCCCATCATGGGATATGGTTCAACGGCCAGAGAAGGAAACAATGCAGATCGAGAAGAACAAGGAATCTGAACAAAGTGGAGTTGAAGTTACGGCGGCTAGTCGTTCAGAAGTAGATCCACCTTCTAAGTTAGTGCAGTTGGTTCGCAATACTATAAATAAATTCATGCATAATGCCCAACCTTCTGAAGTCAATGCTTTCATGGAGTTTATCAGGGCTGGCTTCCCTTTGTTGAGAAACCTTGAAGTGCCGCAGATGTCTAAGGATAAAAAGGAAAGCACTGTATATATGTTTGAGACTCTAGAGGAAGATATGTACCGAATGGTTCGAAGGGGAGTTCATAACAATGCACATCTCCTAGAGTCAGTTGAGGGAGATAAAAATATCTCAACATCTCAAGAGGTTGCAGGGGATTTTGAAGACGATGAAACTGTTCTGCTTGCAAAGTATATAGCTTGCCTTTCAGGAGATAGAGCAAAAGATCCGTCAGCTTCTGAACACTTGCACATTGATGAGACCTCAGTAGAAAATGCTAAACAAGGGTTAGCATATGATGGATTTGGTCCAGATGATTGTGATGGAATATTTCTTTCTTCCTGTGGTCACGCCGTCCATCAGGGTTGTCTGGAACGTTATCTATCTTCATTGAAGGAAAGGTTAGTTCTGCTAAAAATTTCTTTTCTCATCCTTTGTTTGGTGATATGATTGTGATGGTGGTTAGGTTTCATTGTCATTGATGGCAACCGGAGGATAGAAAATGATTGACATTGATGGCAACTGGAGGATAGAAAATGATTGACTGGTGCATGTGTTATTTGGGTTGGAGGTTTAAGAAATGTCCCATTATGCATGAGTTTAAAATTCTGCTACATCAGATGTTAGCTATGGCATGCCTTGATAGGAAGTTTATACACTGGCCAGTAGTGGCTGCTTTGTAGTGGAAGCAGCGGCTGCTGATAATGCTCCTGTTGCTATGATGGTGAGAAAAATGTTTTGGGTCAATAGCCAATGTTGTTGGCACTATGCAGTGATAACACCTGTCACCTGACAAGTGTCATCACCGTTATCACAACATCGAAAAAGGGAAAAGAAAACAAGAATGTTGATGAACATACTTGACCTCTAGGGATGAGTGGCTATATTGCGACACTTCAGTAACTTATGCCAAAAACATTATGAGCTTTTTTGTTTTGATTTGGATAAATAAAAGCAAAAATTACTTCTTTGCTCTACCGCCAATTTTAATTTATTATTCAAATTCTAAAAGATAGTATATGTGAATTACGTGTCAAAATTAGCATATGGTGATAGTTTTAGGTATTTTGGGTTTAAAATGTCAAAATGCGTCAGCTGCAAAATTTAAATTAGGAAAATGTAACAAAGATGAAAGTAATTCCAGACAGATTTGCATAAAAGTTTTCTAGTCTCGTTAAGGTTTGTTTGGAGGGAATCTAACTTTTAACTTTTTTTCTTTTTTTTTAAATCTTGCGGCTCATACCTTTTGACTATTTTGCATGAAACACCAAAAAATAATTCAGAATTTATAGATTTTAGCTGATTGATTTGCATATCATTTTTCACAATACTTTAAACTAAAATAATTTTTTGCACTGGAGTTTTGACCAAAAAACCCAAAAAAACCAAGCCAAGAGTTGCTATAAGCACAACAAATGCACCATCTAATCCCCAATAGTTAATTTATGATTCTTCTTCACGTGCTATCATTTTGAAAATAAATGCATAATGTGATGGCTATCTGCTTTTTGGCAGCTGCTATACTTGCATCGGTGAGTTTCTGCTATTGTGAACCTTGCTTAATTTTAATATGGTAATTTCTTTTTGTTAGACGTGATGTGAGTTTTTCTTTCATCTGGGGTATGTTAACACAGCTTAAACTTCGTGAAGTTGTCTGTAGTAGAACGTGATATAGGATTGTGGGTAACAGAAGTTGAATGTACCACATTTCTGCTTTGAAGATTAAATGTACCACATTTCTGCTTTGAGGATTTTGATGCACTTTAATCTTAGTTAGGTCAAGTTTAAGTGTCTTTAATTTCAGGCCGAGAAATTGTCATGCCACATTGGAAGTTCTGGCATTTGCCTATGATCATTGTATATAAGAGTGGTTGATTAGTTTCGTACAAATTGAAAAATTCTGCAAGATTTATTCACTAATGTGTTGCAAGACTAATAGAATGTACCGATAGGTTGCCCAAAGCAAAATGCCGAATCATTACCTAGCTAGTTGTTTGCATCTTGTGGCAAAAGGATCAGTTTTGAGTAATTAACCTGCCAAAAAATGATTGGTCATCTATCAACTTTGTGGTCAACTTTTTGATAGTGTTTCAGCCTTAAAAGGTGACATATGAAGTTTCTTTTCTTGTGAAGCTTCAGACATTGTTCAAATTGTTGTCCTTGTCTTGCTGTGTTTGGTGAACTTTCTGGATATTGTCAGCTTGATGACTGTAATCCCAGTGGACCTTTGCTTAAAGCAAATCTAATTGTTATCAAATTCTTTGTTGTGCTTAGCCAATCAATTAGCAATCTCCTTTTTCATGCGTGCCGCTCTTTCCTGACAAAGTTGACTTGTTCGTGAAACAATTGTTGCAGACATACAAGAAGAATTATCTTTGAAGGAGGGCACATTGTGAATCTCGATAAGGTGCATGTCCTTTAACTCTCCTTTTTTTTATGCTTAGGCTGCATAAGGTAGTCATCTCATTTCTCTTAACCACCAAGTTCTTAGTGCTGTTGATCGATGTTTATATTGGATTTAGATACTTGCGTTGCTTATAGTAGATTTTGTCTTCATTAAATTATAAAAGACACTGTCGAACACCTATAATCATAGCCAGAGAGTCCCTATCTTATTTTGTCTTCGTTATTTGGCAGTGTTTTTCCCCCTTAATCGTAGCCAGAGAGCTGGAATGACTTTTCTTGGATGAGGGACGAGGTCCATTTGTACTTCTTCAAGCTTTCCTATCAATCTTATTGCCTTCAACCAGTAGGCTTTAAGACTACACTCTGTGACTTTGAAACTTTTTTCAATTTAATACACCCTAAAAGTTAACCCGGCACAACCAACGTGGGGAGCTTTTGTATTCTTGCCAATATTGCAAGTTTTTTATAAGTGCAAGAGAAAAAACTGATGCCATTACGGACAACCTTCGTCTAAATAGCAAGGATTTCTTTTCTTTCTTTTTTTTTTTTGGGAGGGGGGGGTGTTTAGAAAGAAAAGACCAATGATTTAATCTGATTTTACCTAAAGGGAAAACATACATACTTCAGCGGATGTGATTGTTAGATTCTACTCCGGTTCACCATGTTTTGTGCCTTAGAGATTGTAGATGCTTAGTACATGATGCAGGAGAATTAGTTTGCTAGTTTTTATTTTCCGAGAAGACAACACTCAAGGAGGGCATTTTTAGGACGGTCTAGGACTACTAGTGGAAATGCTAATAAGGATAAAAAAGTTTCAATGGGAAACTCACCGGTAGGAACTGATTGCGAATATAAAAAACGGAAAATACCACAAAAAAAAACCTCAAACTATGTCACTTGTGACAAATTTACCCTGAATTTTTTTTTGTGACACGAAAAATCCCAAACTATGCCACTTGTGACAAATTTATCCTGAACTTTTTTTTGTGACACGAAAAACCCTAAACTATGCCACTTGTGACACATTTACCCCACAATATTTTGGCCCATGGCCATTTTCGTCTTTTTCCTTTTTCTGTTTTTTTTCCTTTTTTTTTCTTTTCTTCTCTCTCTTCCCTCCGCCGGCCATGGCGGAGGGTAGGGGTGTGCAAACGGAACCGCCCGAACCGAGAACCGCCCGGACCGACACTATTTGGGCGGTTCTAAGGGGTGCCGGTCCGGTTCCCGGTTCCTAAAAGTGGAACCTGTGTCCGGGCGGTCCGGTTCCCGGTTCCAAGGGGGAACCGGACCGGACCGGATCGACATTTTTTCTTCAAAAAAATTAATAAAATGTAAACTAAATCCTAAGTGAACTTTATTGACATAAATTCTTTGATAAAAATTAGTAAAATGTGAACTAAACTCTAAGTGAACTTCATTGATATAAATTCATTGATAAAAATTAGTAAAATGTGAACTAAACCCTAAGTATTTGACCAAAAAAAAAACTAAATCCTAAGTGACCGGTTCTATTGGACCGGACCGGACCGGACCGACGGTCCGGTCCGGTTCCCGATCCTAGGACCAAACGGTCCGGTCCACGGTTCCCAAAATTGGGAACCGGTTCTCCCGGTCCGGTTCCCGGTTCCACTCGGAACCGGACCGGACCGGGAACCGATCACCCCTAGCGGAGGGAAGCTGGCGAGGGCTGCCTTTGCCGGCGTCGGGCGAGGGCGAGGGCAGCCTCGCCCGATGCCAGTGAGGGTTGCCCTCGCCAACCCTCGCCAGCGTCGGGGAGGGCAGCCCTCGCCCGACGCCGGCGAGGGTCACCCTCGCTGGATCCGGCGAAGGCAGCCCTCGCCGGTTTCCCTCCGCCAAGGCCGGCGGAGGGAAGAGAGAGAAAAAAAGGAAAAAAACAGAAAAAGGAAAAAGACGAAAATGCCCATGGGCCAAAGTATTGCGGGGTAAATGTGTCAAAAGTGGCATAGTTTGGAGTTTTTTGTGTCACAAAAAAAAGTTACAAGGTAAATTTGTCACAAGTGGCATAATTTGGGGTTTTTGGTGGTATTTTCCCTATAAAAATTAGAACATATTTCTTTTGCTCTTTGAAATTTGATCTTCTTGTTCCCTGTAAAATTTGTTTATGTTAATATATTCCCTGAGCTTCACACTGGTTTAAATTGCATTTTTCCTACTTTTTGGCTACAAGTTACAGTGGTTCACTCTCTTTCGTATTTGAATTTGGACAAGTCAGACAAATCTTATGACACCTATTTGCATTCCATACTTGGTCATTAAAATAAAGTCAAGAACTTCAAATCAGTCGAGTGAGATATGATTCTGTTCAAAAAGCAAGTGGCACTAAGTAATAAATTGAGCAAACTAGTGAGGCTTTGTCTGGATGTTTTGTTTTCCTTTTTTTATTTGGTGTTTTTTGGGTGGGGGTTGAATGGGGCAAAATATTAATGGGAACAAAATGAGACTAGAACCAAACTTATTGTGTAAAAAAATGATTTTTCCTAAACACCGATGATGATGTAAATTTTTCATGGTTATGTTCTAAGTCTAAAGAGCACAAAAGTTACTTTTATTTACATATTCTTTTTGTTGTGGGGGAAGGGTCTGTATTTTATTCTTACTTCAACCTATTATGTGAATTGACTGTCTTTTAATATTACAATCCATATCATGAACTGTTGATGCTTTGAACATGTCTGTTTGTCTTGATTTATACTTCTCTTATAAGTTCTATACTAATATATGTTTCTTCTCATGTTAGGGTGAATTTCTATGCCCTGTTTGCCGTCGTCTGGCAAATTCAATCTTGCCTGCCCTACCGGGTGTTGGTCAGATGTTGTGGAAGCAATCAGCGAGTTCATTTCCCAATTCTTCGCAATGTCCTTGGCCTGGTGCAAGCAGTGACACAACTTCGCTTCATTTACCGGAAGCCTTGTGCCTTTTGCAATCTGCAGCCGATTTAGTAAAGAAGGGCGAACTTTTTAAAGCTTTTCCTCTTCATAGTAACTCTAGCTTAAGATCAAAACTCGAATTGCTCTGTGATCTGCTATCTAAGCTGTATTTTCCAGGCCAACAGAAAAGATCATCTAGGACTGCTAAGGCAACTTGCTCAGTTATCATGTGGGATACTCTTCGTTACTCGCTTATATCAACAGAAATTTCTGCTCGTAGCGGAAGGACGTCTCTCACCCCAAATCTTAGCCTTAGTGCCTTGTTCAAGGAAATTTCATCTGCTGGGAAGTTTGTTTTCTCCTTGTTTTTGAGGGCCATTCAGAGCATGAGGACTAAGGATACCCTAGACGTTCTTCAAAGATTTAGAGGCATTAAGCTCTTTGCAGATTCAATCTGCTTTGGCATTTCGACAGATCGCCCATTTTCTCCTGATGGCAAAGAAGGTAATTCCTTATTATATGATTAAAGTGTTATATTTGTTGTCTTTCTTTCTGCCTCATTTTACTGTATCATAGTAGTCAGGCGTCCTCTGTAAGGTATGCTTCTCCTCTATTTCTTTAAGCTGTCCGTGTTATCTTCCTTGCTCGTCATTAAGAACATGTTACAAACGTATTTATGGAAATGGTGCGAAATCCAGGAAATACATTGGCTAATTTAGTCCATTACTTAATGAATCTTAGAGAATCAAATTATATCTTTTTATCATCTTTATATGTCTTGTTAGCTTGAGCCGTTTATATCCCAACCCTTGACTGATTACGGATATACTTGTCGTATATCTATATGATTGATCCTTGTTTTCTCTTCTCCTCGTGACAACAGTTTTGTCTTATTTATTTTTTCATTTGGTATATTCAGTATGTTGAAGGGCGAGGAGAAATATAATATGCTTAATTTCTAAGTCTTTATCTTTTTTACTCATCTGTATCTTTCTATACTGATGGGCTGTTAAGTTTTAAATTAACGGCTCATATTTATCTGTATCTAAATAATGTTTGTTGCATCAGATTAAACTGGAAACTTGCTTTTTTTCCCAGTGCAAAACTATTAAGAAGGCCATATCAGCCTTTTTGGAGGTTTTTTTTTTAGTTTTTGATGGGGAATTGAGGTGGGAGTAGTGTTGGGGGTGCTTCTCTTCTTTTATATGAATAGGTCCGGCATTTCCTTTGCAACTAATTCACTATCCTACCATCAAGTATACTAACAATTCTTCCCCATGGTATTGCATGTGCTTGATATGTATTGATTCGATTTGGTTTGGTTTTTGGTTAGGTTTCGTGGGATTTGCAAATTAAGCAAAATTTGTCGGTTTGAACATTTCGAAAACCATAACCATAATCAAAATAAAAGTTAAACCAATCTAAACTTAAACATCATTCATGACATTCTCATCTTATATGGAAAAACTATGTATGTTCTATTGAATATACAAAGAATAGGAGATGTTTTCTATCTGAGGAAATGTCTATCTATAGTATCATGTAAATGTTGTTTAAACTCAAACTCATAAGATTATAATTGAAGAATCTGTTTGGTAATGCAATTTCATTTTTTTTTATTTTCAAGACAAATTTTTAGCCCAAAAATAGGTTTGGAATAGAAATGAGAAGTATAAATTTTCTACTTTCTATTTCTAGAACAGAATCATAAATAAAAACTCTTACTTTCCACCACCACCACCTCCTCCTTCTCCACCACCACCAATGTCGCCCCCTCCACCTCCACCGCCCCCTCCCCCTCCTCCACCTCCCTCGACCTCCTTGAGCGCCACCTTGCCATCAAGAACTTCTGGCTTGCCAATGAGGAGACCCATCGCCTTCTCATCGCCCTGGCCGGCGATGCTGCCATCAAGCACGGCTATGTCTTCTTATCCGAGGCCCACTTCATCGCCGCAGCCGACCTCAAGTCGATTGATGACCTATTGAGTCGCCACAGCAACGACCGCTTTAAATATGACATTCGGAAAAGGCTGTGGGACAAGGCCAAGAGGGACTTCACGAGGTTCTTCATCAAGGTCGGGTGGATGAAGAAGTTGGACATGGAGGTTGAGCAATACAATTATAGGTCATCCCCAATTGAGTTAATGTGGGAGTTAAAGGAGGACACTCCTAAGGGTCACTAGCCACTCACCTATGCCCTGAGAGGGACTCAGTTGCTCAACATTATCCTCTCTCACCCTGTTTTCACTGATACGGAAGAAGAAGAAGAAGAAGAAGAAGAAGAAGAAGGGGGAGGAGGAGGAGGAGGAGAAGAGGCAAAGAACAAGCTCATTTCGAATTGAAGGGGTGGAAGGACAAGAATGCCTCCTTAAAGCCAAAACCCAAAAGGGTGTTCAAACCAAGCTACAATAAAATTGTCCAACTGTAGGCATTCTTCACTAAGGAATGTCATTGAAAGATCATTTGTGACATTAAAGAATCGCTTTTTCATTTTGAGGCACATGCCTTTATTTACAATTCGAAAGCAAGCACTTATTGTAATTGCATGTTATGCTATGCATAATTACATCCGTGATCAAGACAAGAGGGATAAGAACTTTTCCCTATATGGAGATCCGGAGTACCCATTTGGATCTATAAAAGATGAGGTTACAGACGATAGATCGACTGAGGGAACAGAAATTATAGAAATTGTCGTTATCAGATGAATTTCTGTTCCGGGAACAGAAATTTTATGTCGTTATCAAACACGTTTCTCTACTCAGAAACTCATTCAGGGAATAAAAATAAAAAATTTCTAGCCAGAAATTGTTTCCAGGAACAGAACGGTTACCATTCATGCCCTTATAGTTTTGTTCGGAAAAATGTCAAACTAAAATCAATTCAAAATCATCAATTAATTGGCTTGTTAAATCTTAAAAGTACTTCTTAATCCGACATGGAGTAGTAAAAGTAGATTAGTAACTTACCAAAAGTTGAAGTAAGAATAGATCTCAAGTTGAAAATTAGGCAGGCTCTTATATCGTGGAGTGTTAATGGAAAAATCTTTCCTTAATTTCCTTAGCGATATTTGAACAATGCAATATGTACATCTCTGATAGTCTATATATCAATGCAAAAATGGATTGGAGATAGAACCGATAGTTTTTTGGACCCGATTCTTTTATAACTAGAATAGAAGTTCTAAATATTCTTGTATTATGGAAACCTTGTCTACTTTTAGTTCATCTTCTCCCTTATTTGATGCCTGATTCTAGAAAATGATTAGCTTTGCTTATTTAAGGGTGCTAACTCCCCGTCAAAATTCTATCTGGAAAAATAAATGACGCAACATATGAGAGATCCGATACCTCTTGTGCATGTGGTGGAGATTACTCTTACACTTAGTTTGGATGGAGTGATTACAAGAGAATGGAAAGGATATGGATAATGTCCTCAGAAGAGAAAAAAGAAGATGGGAAAGGATTTGATTTGTTGTTGTTTAGATACTTACGAAAGAAAAGAAAGAAAACGAAGGGGATTTGACCATTTCATGTTTGGTTGAAGAAATGAAAAGAATGGAAGGGAGTCTAATTATATTTATATGACTCTCTTGTCCTCCTTCATAGATAGTATAGATGAAAATTAATACTAAATTAACTCATGCTATAGAACACTCATTTAAAAAGATTGAAGGGTCACTCTCTTGTCCCTTTGCTAATACGACTTTTCATCACTGCTTCCATTTTTACGGGTCATCTAGAAAGGAAGAAGTTGGCGAGCTTTTAAAAATGAGGAAAGTTCTAATGGTGATGTAGAGGATGGTTTGCCTGCCACCTTAATTTTTGGCATTGTGGTGGCAGATCCTTCGACGCCAAGTCTTAATGAATTTCTAATGTATTTTCTAACTCCTAAGTTGCAAATGGGAGGCACCCCCTTGGTGCTCTCTAATATACTTGAAAAAAATTAGCTCTCTCACATTCACTTCGAGCATGGGCGATTACTTTTTTATGATTATTACTACTTACTATTATTCTAGAACCTGGGGATTGGGAAGAGTAAGAGGAAATAGGGTATATAATTTTTTCCTATTTTCATTTAAGCTTTGGTTTTCAGAGTTTGAAGGGAATGAATGAAAAGAAAGAACTGGAGAGGACCACATGTCTGCTCCTCATTAGACTTCTCCAAGGAGCACCTCTCTCCATATATGTTATTAAATAAGTTAGATTGGATTAGATTAGCTTTTTGTTATGTTGATTTTGCTTTCTAATCTCTTACCATTTTTATTCTTTCTTCGGTTGGTTCTCTTTCCTAATGTCCTTTTAATTCCCTGAATTAGGGTAACAGCCATGACTTGAGAAAGCTTTTTAATTTGTTCCTTTGTTAGTTGATTCTATATGACATCATTTTTATATCTGTTTGAAACGAGGTAAGATTTGGTTGTATAGTCATCGTGCTCATATAGCATTGGACAAGCAGCTAAAATAAGTAGTTGGGCCATGTTGTTAGTTTTCACTTCATCACTTGATTTCTTGTTGGATTTCTTGTTGAATTTCTTGGGTCTTCACTTCATAGGCAGTATGTTGTGTACTTTGGAAGATTTCAAGGGGGAATCACTACATCCTGATCTTCATTTCTGGAAACGAGCTGCCGATCCTGTCCTTGCTCATGACCCGTTTTCATCTCTGATGTGGGTTCTCTTTTGTCTCCCTTGCCCCTTCCTGCTATGCGAGGAGTCCCTATTATCACTTGTGCACCTTTTCTACATTGTCTCCATCACTCAGGTTTGTTACTGGCATCCATTTTCTTTTACATTGGCATTTGGAGCTCTATTTGTTTGTTTTCTTTTTTCTTTTTTTTTTGGTGCAGTGGCATATAGTTGTTGTCACGTAGTTGGATTCTTATGTTTTAATTTTATGGATATGCAGGCTATAATTTCATTTTGTGGGAAACATAGAGGTGAGATGGATGAATTAGGCTTTCATAATGGTATGGTCAGTGACGTCGGCAAATTTATGAAAGAGTCTGGATGTGATTTCGAGTATGCTGTTTCTGACCATGTCGATCCATCATGGGGCATTGACAATGTAGTCTGTAACTTGAGCTTACCTTATTTGCGGAGATGTGCATTGCTGTGGAAGCTTCTGAACTCGTCTGCCCATAGCCCATTCTTTGATAGGGGTAATGATTCAGATGGGCCTTTTTATGCTGCCCATTTCTCAGACAGTTCTGTGGAGCTCAATGAGATTCAAACGCTTGAGAAGATGTTCAAGATCCCCTCGATTGATAAGATATATAAAGATGAAAAGCTCCGCTTTTTTGTCTTAAGGTGGATTCGTCATCTCTGCAACGAGGCTCAGCTTAGTAGGATCACTTGCATTGCACGCTGTGTCCCTGCGGTTCCTTTTAAGCTGATGCAACTACCCTACCTATACCAGGACCTTTTGCAGAGGTTTGTTTGGATGGTGAATACTTTCAAGAATTTGACACTTTTTTTTCCCGTCCTTTTCTGCCTGCTAGTATACATCATTCATGTTGCAAATGTATGAACAGGTATATTAAGCAGCAATGCCATTACTGCAATACTGTTATAGAGGAACCCGCATTGTGCCTGCTATGTGGTAGAATATGCTCGCCAAGCTGGAAATCATGCTGCAGGTTTTTTCAATTCACCTCAGTTAGCAGTACATAGTTTGGATGGAGATATGCTGTTTGACTGGAATCATAAGTTTTAATCTCGAACTTAATTGACCTTGTCTAATCTTTTCCTGAAGGAAAAGTGGATGCCAAAGTCATGCATTTGCCTGTGGTGCTGGTATTGGAGTATTCTTGCTGATCAGGGTATGACTACTTGCTATTTGTGGATTTGTGGGAAGTCCCACTTAAGACCTCCCTGTCTCTGTCTCTCCCTCTCCTTATTCACTTTGTGGACTTTCTTTTTCTTGTTGCAGAGGACAATGATTTTGTTCCAAAGGTCTGCACGTCAATCAGTTTGGCCGTCTCCGTACTTAGATGCGTTTGGGGAAGAGGTTAGCTTTTTTACCTGGATGTGGTTTGGATTTTTTATTCTTGGGTGGAAGCTTAAATCTCGTGTTTTCACTTAAGCTAATTTTCTTTGGGACTGGCCTATTATCTGCAAGAATTATGTTTGAGTAGCTTTTCTCTAATTTGCTATGGTGTGGCTTTGCAAGATCTTAGCAGAAGTATATAAATGTTGATTTTTTTTTTAGGCAGAGAATCATTTAGGATGTGTTTTTAGAGGCTTTGGTCTTTCTTCTTTCGGTTCAATCTTTTCTTGTACCATTTAAAACACGTAAACATTGACATGTAGGATCATTTTGGAGTGTTTCCTGTTCCATTTTTAAATTTCAGAATTTTCTTATTTGGTGGGGAAGCAATGTTTCAGTGGAAAAGAAAGAACTTTTAAGAGTTTTTAATCACGCTACATTCTTCAGTTCATCAAAAGAGCATGTTACTTTGTTGCCATGGCTTGAGAGTATGTCTCTGTTTGTTTCAACGGAAGAGCAAGAACTTTAGAAGTTTTTAAACACACTATAGTCTTCAGTTCATCAAAAGAGCATGTTACCTTGTTGCCTTGGCTTGAGAGTATCGTCTCTCTTTATGCTGTTTTCAGTTCTTTAAATGTGTCATCAAATAGTTCGGAGTGACTTGATAATTGCAATTACTCATGCTATCTTCTGTTTCAATTGGCTTCACTACTCTTTGTAAAGCGTATAATGTACATGTAGTTTCATTAGCTCTTTTCCCGTAAAGTGATGGATCTATATATATCTTTGAGAGATGGCTGCTGGACGGTGAATTAAGTCATTGTTTGGTATTCTGGATGATGGCATCGTGCATGCTTGTCCACGACTCATATGATACATACTTTTTTGTTTGAATTTGATTGATGATGGAAGTAATTTCCTGGACAACTTGCAAAAACGAGGTCAAATCTTGGCTAATAGGTGTTGCCTGAAACTGTTGATTGTTTATTGATTTGCTGTGGTTGGTCATGAATGCTTTGGAATTTGGCTTTGCCAGTTGTGGGCATTAAGCAGGCCAGTGCAAAGACTGCAAGAAGAGCTGAGAGCTTTGCAGGACATATGTATGAAAAGAGAAAAGATTCAGTTGATCCCCCGGGTGACTTTTTTGGCTGATTTGGCGGGAATGAAACTGGAGATTTATCGATAATACATAGTCATTTTGTAAAAATTAGGGACTCTTGGCTTTTTTTTTTTTTTTTTAATTTCTTGGGTATGCACAGAGCTTGACTGTTAATACAAATGCCGTTCTAGACGGGGACAAAGCATTGGGATCAGACGGTTTCACTTTGGCTTTTTTCAGGGAGTAGTGGGCAGTAGTGAAAGGTGACTTGATGAAGGTTTTTTGAGGATTTTCATGTGAGAGGTGGATTTGTCTGTAGAATCAACGCTACTTTTATCACTTTCGTTCCTGAAAGAGGCAGTGCGCTTAACATCAAGGATTTCCGCCCTATTAGTTTAGGGAGCATTGTGTACAAAATTCTCTTTAAGGTGCTTGCAAAGAGATTAGAACGTGCAATGCGGTGGGTCCTTTTCAGAGTGCTTTTGTTGAAGGAAGACGCATTTTAGATGCAGCTTTCATTGCACATGAGTTAGTGGATTCCCAACTAAAGGCAACGAAGAAAGGTGTTACCTGCAAACTTGATATGGAGATGGCGTATGACCATGTCTCCTGGGATTGCATTTTGTTTGTTCTGAAGAAGATGGGCTTTGGGAGCGGTGGTGGTGTGACGGGATAAAACGGTTTATTTCAACCCCGAGCTTCTCTGGTCTTGGTAGTGGCAGCTCAACCAGTTGTTTTCAATCTTCTCGAGGCCTTAGACAAGGTGACCCTTTATCCCCCTTGTTGTTTATCCTGGTAATGAGGGACCTTAGCAAAATGTTTTGCAAAGCATCCGTGTAGGGTTGGCTTTCTGGCTTCAAAGGTGTACAATCATGGCATGGAAATGATTGTTTCTCAACTCCTCTTTGTAGACGATACTATCATTTTTGTGAACATAATGTTCAGCAGTTACTTTATTTGAGGAGTGCACTCTTGTGTTTTGAGGCAATTTTTGGGCTTAAGATCAGTCTGAGTGAAAGCGAGCTTATTCTGCTAGGTGAAGGAGTGCATGGTACTTTGGTATGTTCGTTTTGGGGTGCTGGTTAGGTTCTCTCCCCATCACCTACTTAGGTATTCCTTCGGGCGCTAGTTTCAAGAACAAGAGTATCTGAGAGCCCGTTCTTGAGGAGTTTGAGAAGAGATTGTCTGGTTGGAAAAGATTGGAGGCTTGCTCTTATTCAGAGGGCTCTGTCCAATCTTCCTATTTATTTTATGTCTCTCTTTCCCTTCCCTTGTTTGGTGGCTAAGTGGCTGAAAGCTATTCAGAATAATTTTTGGTGGGGTGATACCGAGGAGGCTTGCAAGTTCCATTTGGTCAATTGGAAAGCAGATAAACAACCTTTTTGCAATGGTGGATTAGCCATTTAGTCCCTTTCATTATTCAACAAGGTTCTTCTCGGCAAATAGCTTTGGTGGTTCAGTGTTGATAATGAACATCTGGGAAGCAGAGGAGTAGTGGTTGCTATTTTTGGCCTCAGTGTTGTCATAGGCGAAAGGCGCTCTTCAGGCACTAGGACCAAAAAACGTCTCAGGTGAGAAGCGCAAAAAAGGGAAAAGAACATAAACTGAGCAGAGATGTTTGAGAGAGAGAGAGAGAGAGAGAGAGTCAAACACAAAAGAAAGTGAGAGTTGGGGTACTGTGACTTTGATCAATTCTTCTAGTGACCTATGCTGTAGGCTTTAGCTGCCTTTAACAGTAGCAATAGAGACAGGTTGCCACTTTCTGTTAAAGTCTGAAAAGTTTTTTGGTCTTAAAGTTACTTTCTTGACCCTCACTATGGATAAAGCTTTTTCCCAGTAACTACTCTGAAAAGTCTTTTTGAATATAAATAACTCCTTTTGGCCTCTTTTTGGTCAGTCAAGGGCTTTAGAGCTTTTCGCGCGATGGCTTAAGTTTTCCATTCTTGGAAAAGAAAACCCGATGCACCACCTCGCCTGACTACCTAGAAGCTTCCCTGTTGTGCCTTTGACTACACTGTTCAACCTTGAGAAGGCAGGTTGATCACTAAGGATTGGAGAGTTTCGCATGTAACGGGATATAGAAGAGGATTAAAGAGGATTGGAGTGAGTTTATTTTATTTACTTCACTCAAATTATGTTATGGAAAGCGATTTTTTGCTCTGACGTTTGGTGGGGGAACGGTTTCAAGGGATCAGTTCCCAGATCTCTGCATGAAGCTTTGGTAGTGGACTGTCATCGGTAAAACAACAGAATGATCATTTGGGAGATTGATTACTTGAGACAAGCCCAAGGTTGGGAATTCAAAGCTTTTGCCTGCTTTCTTGTTGTCTTTTATAATTTGAAGATTTCAACTGCTTCCGAGGATGCTTTGGTGTGGAACAATGAAAGAGATGGAATCTTTTCTGCGAAGTCTTACTACTAGATAGGGAGGTTGCTGGTAGAATGGATTTTCCTTGGAAAGCGATTTGGAAAGTTAGTTTTCCAGCTAGAGTTTCATCTTTTTGCTTGGATTGCAACTTGGGGACGAATCCTTACTTTAGATAACCTTCAACAAAGAGGCAAAGTACTGGTCCATAGCTGTTTCCTCTGCAAAAAGGAGACAGTCAGTGTGGTATCTCCTCGTTCATTGTTGTTGGATGAGAATGGTTTGGAGAGTTTCTTATGCTTGCACTGTTTTATCTTGGGTTATTGGAGGTTTCATCCAGCAAGAGCTTTGGTCTTGGCAGTGCATTCGTTTACAGCGCAACAGGAAAAAAGGATTACCTCAATTCTTCTCTCTGTTTTTTGATGGAGAGGATTCTCTCCCATTTCTATTTTTATTGAAAATTGGCCTCGAAATATGCTTTTGGTGGAATGGAAATTGCATATGGAAGTAAATGCCTTGGTTGATATAGTCGATGATATATCTTGTATTTGAGCTCCCTTTTGGTTTCGAGAGCTTTTTTGGGTTCTTTTTGTATTTGTTGGCACCCCCTTGGTGAACTATAGTTTAACTTTTTATCTATTGAATAAACTAAAGATTTGTGCCGTTCTAGACCAACTAGACTTCTTACTTGATTTTGTAAATGGTTGGGCATTCCCTTGGTGCTTTTTTAATTATTTACCTTACTATTCTACAAAAAGATGACAGAAGTATGTTGTCTAAATGTGAGAGCAACTAGTTTAAGTTCCATTTGCTCATTATATGATGCAGTATGTGTCAATGCACTGCTATGCGAAAGTCTTAGCTTTCAGCAGTTATTTGATTTTTGCATCGTCTAGATCTTGACTTATCAATGCACAATGACTCTGAAGCTTCAGTTTCAGCAGTCTTGTTAATGTCAGCTATAAGTTAATAACATGTTACTCATCTGTCCTAATTCTCTGCAGGACAATGATTTGCACAGGGGAAAGCCTCTGTACTTGAACGAAGAACGTTATGCTGCTCTTACCTATATGGTGATGGTTTTTCTTGTTATGCTTCTTCCAATGATATCTATATAACATTAACTTTAGAAATTAGTTCTCTTTTAGTCAGTGACATTCAGATGTAAAATGAGGAAAAGCATTGATTGTGATCGTGTCCTTTAGAGAACATGCCCATCTTGTGCAGAATATTTTTTCAGTTAGCATGAATCCTACTTCTTTTCCACCTTTCTTGATCAAACATCGTCTTTTTCAGGTGGCTTCACATGGACTAGACCGAAGCACCAAGGTTCTTCGTCAAACAAGTGTCGGTGCCTTATTCTTTTAGATTGGATGCTAGGACTTCGGCAAAGGTCAGCCCATGTTTTTGTTTACTTGCCGTTGTTCCATCTTTTGAGGGGCAGCCTGTTGACTCCTGATATTTGATCATATCAGAGGACTATCGTTATGAAGGTGATATTGAGTGGTGGCAAGATGGCTGTGCATATCCCAAGGTTGTCGATATGTGGATATTATGGCAGTTAAGCTTCTCTGGTCCACTCGTCATGAATTATGTACAGGACAATGGTAGGTTGCTCAATTATTTGCTTTGTTTGGCTACTGTTAGGGCCTGGTTGATAATCTTAATTAAGTGTTTGAAATTAAAAAATTCAGCTGTTAATGAAATTAAGTTGGTTTGTTAACCATAATTAATTTCAACTTAAAAGATTTAGTTAAGTAAAAAATTCACTTAATCCAGTAAGTAAAGAAGGGTCACCTAATACGTTTAATGGAAAATTAATTGATTAATTAGAATCATGCCAATTATATTTTAAACTTACCAATGATAATTGCAATTCCATACTTAGAAAGTAATTAATATCATTTAGTAATCCATTCCCAGTTATGATCAAACAATTTCTGTTCTTGTTTTCAGTACTTAAGGTTATTCACACTTAAAATTCAGAATTTACATTTTCAGCATTTATTGTCTGGTTTTACCAAACAAGCCCTTATTCATGTATTTCTAGTTGAATCCCTCTTTTGCCTTTCGTATGTGATCTAGTTAGGGAGCATATTATGTAGTTCAATTTCTTATGAACAGACAACTGGAAACAAAAAAAGGCTTGGCAGGCATACCAAACTTGTAATAGGCTGGCTTCTATTTCTTTGTTTAATACGGATTGTGAGGCTGGGAAATGCCATTAAGGTAAATGAATATATCATGTCTTGTCTTAGAAATTCAGGTGTTTTAATTTTATTATCCTACTTACCGTTTATGAGTTTTATCATCATAGCACTCTTATTGGAAAAAAAATATGCCGTGGACCTCCCCTTTTCAGGGGATTATCTCGGAGTAATACACGTTCCATTATTTTTTTAGTAAAAATTAGTAAAAATGGAACAATTTGGTTCAGAGGAACAAAGAGAAGACTGTTGAAGTTCCAGCAGCTAGTTCAAAGGTTCTTAGGTTCCATTTTGCCCATGTTCCATTATCTTCGCTATGTTTGTTTCAGTGTCTTTATCAAATATCTTAGTTGGACATTGATAAGCTACATGACTCCATTTTTTTTGCAAAAACACACACTAATCTTGATTCTTACTTAACACACACTAATCTTGATTCTTACTTGCTTGAGTGATCGTTTTTATGATTCTCCTCCTCATCTATTGTAATTTTAAGGCATTCATGATCATGCATGATGAATATACCACTTTGGTCAACATCCATCTCTTCTTCCTGATCATTCCATTTGATTGCTTGTTCTCTCTCATCCCTCTAAACAAAACTTTTGGCTTTCCCCAGAAAAAGCAAATCAAATACCATATTATGTTTGTACTATTCTATGATCTGGTATTGTTCTATGATCCAGATTAAATTGAAAATAGCAGATTCTAAGGATCAATGTTATTGGACAGGATAGCAATCCACCCATGAATATGATCCTAGTTTTCTCAAGAAATTGGGGCTAATTTTAGCTCACCCCAAATCCACTTTCATGCCTCATCATATTTTAGGCCGAGATCCAATATTATGGCATCAGATTTGGAAAGAATATTGCTTGTGAACTTCATCTTCAAAAGATCCATAGGAGAGACGGTGCTCATGGGGAGTCGAACTCCATCTTCTGTCTTCTAAACAACAATATCTGAAGTTGAACGTCTTGTTTATCTTTACCTCCAATCAACTTCATCTTTCCTCGTCTGTTGTTAAGAATAACTTGTTTCTCGTTCTTTTGTGACTCATGAATGTGGCGAACTTCTAGCTGCTTTGTAAGACCGGTGGAAGTGGTTCTCTTCTTTGATTTCCTTCGGTTCTTTGCATTTGTGCTGTTGCTCTTTTAATATTTTATTATCCACCACTGTTTATCATTTTTTTATTTTACTGAGTCAGTTTTCCTTTCGCGCTAGCTTCTCTTTTCGAATATCCATTTTTACTTTTTGCTTATTGTGTCAATAAATCATATTGACTTGTGTTAAGTTGTGCCTGTTTCTCTTACGCTCCGTTTAGTTCGTGGAAAATAAATGATTTCAAAAATATTTTCCTAAAAATGATCGTTTGTATTGCTTGAATGATTAATCAATGATTTTTTTTTTAATTTTCGGCAATAATTTGTCTAAATTTTTTCTGAATGATGAAAATATTTCTCGTATAAATTTTCGGCAACAATTTGTCTAAATATTTTTGTGAATGATGAAAATATTTCTCGTATATTCAGTTTTGTGAGCGATACAAGCAATTATTTTTAGAAAAATATTTTCCGAGTCATTCATTTTCCTTGAACAAACGCACCATAGGTTAGATCCTTGTTCAGTTGCAACTTGCATTATCTAAAAAAAAATTTAATTAGTTCAAGTAGCAAGAACATAGGGGGCTTCTGGTAATAGGATGGGAGACAAGAGCTTACAATTGGGAATGATGGAATTATAAGAATGCAAGGAGAATTTGTCAAGTTACGTGCGCTGGTGGAACTATCAAAACATCATTTTATATGCTAGGATATGTATTTTATGCTTAGGTTGAAAGTTGGCAACGAGAATGTGCTCTTCATCCCTTTTATTTATGGTTTTTGGGGATTTGGAATAAGAAAGGAATGTGAATAGAAACTGGGAATGAAAGAGGCCGTTACTATGCTTTTCAACAAAGGGGAGGCGGAAATTCACGAGAAAAGGTGGGCACGACTTAAACAAAAATGATAATTGCTTAGATTCACGATTAATTATGAGTTACAACAACTAAATTAAAATTATGGCCTCTCTCTCTCTTTTTATTTTCTATTTCTTGGAGAGTTTTTGAGTAAATTTTTATGAGTTTGCTTGCTGTTATCAATTTCTTCCGCACTTTAACCTGAAAAACATCTCATTCCAATTCCAAGGCGTCAGCCTGTGAGTGGATGATATACCGTTCAATTAATTATTGCTTATTTCAAGTCCTTTTATATCGTTCCAATTTTCTCATTTGACTAAATAAACGATAGCTAGGAGTATAAAGTCAAAGCCAACAGTCATGGCCTCCCCAAACATGCGTCATTCGCCCTTAGCTATTTTTTCATCTCCAGTATTCATTGTTTGGTCATTAATTATAGCGTTACATCTACTACTTCATCAAGCAATATCCTGACAGATCTCTTCCTTTGTTTCTTCTTTTCTACTATCCTTTGTTGAAATGAACATCCCATTAATATCAATGCCCATTTTATGAAATTGGTGGGAAGTGCGGCTTTTTATGAAGCAGTGATCTATCTAGTTACACTGTTTTTGCTCACTTTGTTATTTATAGCTGTTATTTATAACCGTTATCTCATCTTGTTGAACTTATTGTGACAGGTAATTTTGCTCTTCCACCATCCATTGGAGTTTGTTTGCACCTAATTTATCTTGTGTCGCTGGCTCATACTTCTACTGTACATTCTCTCTCCTCTGTACATGCGTTTTTATCAGTCTTCTGAGTAGGGTGTAAACTCCAGGATCTTAATTTGTATGATCTTGACATGACTACAAGATTGCTGGCTCATGCTCTTGCAGTAGTATTTAGGCTCTTGATCTCTCTTGCCAATTGCTTTTGTGCTTTTTATTCTTATATTCACTCTTTCACGCCGAAATTGTGGAGAAGTCTCATTGTTCAGCTCGTGTTTCTGACAATCACATAGTATGCAATCAATTAGGTTATTGTCATGATATGTGGTAACCACTCTGGCTGCATATAAAATCTAGCCACAGCTTTTAGAGAGCTGCCCCGCTGATGAAGCTGATTGGTTCTGCTGTAAGCTCTTCCCTATGAAGGACTTTGGTGGCGCCTGGTTGCTTCTGAAGGCATCGACCTTTTGATGCAAATTATTTGTCACCATTCTTTTGGTTGAGATGTTTGTATTATGAAAAGCCAAGGCAGGGTGATCAATGGGGGTTCTAGTTTCCAAAACATGGGTGACATTTTTCTTGCGGTGAACAATGACAGGGAGCATCAAGTTAATTCGACTGGATCTGTGAACTTTGCAAAGTAATTTAGTGGTAAATGACTCTGAAAGTTGAATCGACCATCTTATGGGGTTGTTTCAAAGCCGACGCTTTGTTTAGAAGAAACTATCAAAGTTTCTTTTTGATGCAATGACGTGACTCCCTCTTTTTCTAACAAAATTGGGACAATGACACAAATGGTTAATGAACTTTTTTGTCCAATGTGTAATGTCTTTTCAAACTTTTAATTTGTTCAATGTGATCTTTGAGCTTTATTTCAATGTGCAATGTCATCTTTAAACTTTTAATTTGTTTAATGTGATTCTTAAACTTTTGGCTTATGTATAATTAGTTTTTAAACTATATGAAAATGTTCAATGTGTCTCTAAATTTTAATTAATGAAAGAACTACATTGGAAGTTTTCATGTAATCTTATGGACTAAATTAAATATATACCAAAATTTCTTGAACTACATTGTACAACTAAAGTTTGGGGATATCATTGTATATTGAGCTAAAGTTTAGGGACTAAATGATACATTGGGTCAAAATTTAGGAATCACCTGTCACTTTCCCAACAAATTTCTTTTTCAATAAATGGGCTTAGTTTTATTGTCACATCGTTTGGGGCGTGTTGACTATAGCGGAAGCTTAGCTAAATTTATCTTTGCCGTAAATCTCATTAAATTTTGGTTCTCATATGCAATGAACGGTTGATTTATGCCCCCATAGTATCATAAAAACAAGAACTCCAGGAGAATCTAATTTCTTCTTATCAAGTGCTTTTGCACTGGCAAGTAAACATTAGATACTAACATAGATCGGTTGGCATCTTGTGGAGTTCAATTGAATCTTTAACTAGTAGACGAGAGAGAGGTGGGAAAGTGCTGGAGGTGCATCATGAAAACAATTTTGACTCTCTTCTTTGTTTATCCTCAATTTGTTTCTTCACTCTGTATAATTTAATACGTGACTATTGTTTTATTCTGAGTCGTGTAGATGACAAGTGAATCCTGGAATCTCACGTTTCTGGTAGATGGATTTTAATAAATGGAAGTTCCTAACGAAAAATGCAGTCCCTTTGTTTATGTTCGCAAAACACTGAACTCGATGCTCATGCTCAAAAGTAACAACCACCTATGCATACGAGCATCAAAGTATTCAAGAAACGAACAGAAACATCACTAAAATGCGTCCAGAAAGAAGTATAGCAGGAATGCTATTGCTTAAAAGATCAACCTGTTAAGGCGGGTCATGAAAACATGACCCTTTCAAGCTACTCTCTTATCGCTCATTTTACAGTAAGAATTTCCATCTAAAATCACGGTAGTGGCTACACTCGGTTGAAGTAACGAGCAAGATATTGGATGGTAAAGATTATTGTGTTCCTCGATTCTTTTACACTCTTATGCAAGAATATCTGTCGCTACATCAAACTCCCAACACGACACTGCCATCTCATTCATTGGGGATCTTCTCAGGAGGGGAAAAAAAAAACCAATGACAACACCATTGTTCCTATCAGCAAGTGAGGGTCATCTTGGATTTGATTGCTGTTCTGCTTGGTTGAGCTCCGCCAGTCTAATTCCAACATATGCTGATACCTTCAGGAATTTTTCAGCACAGTGAAGCACGCATCTCTCCTCTTGCTTGCCAAGAGACTTGCGATAGAAAGAATCGATACAATCGATAAAGCATCTCTCCACCAAAGAATTATACAACCTTAGACTGCAATAAGATATCCGAAGCAGGAGAAAGAAATCAGATTCTCACATATGGCATAACCCTCACTCACGTAAATTAAAGTATAAACAAGGCGTGCATATGCAATTTAAGTTTGAATGAATTAGTAAGATTCATAGAATCACAGTGGAGTGAAGAGATGACTGGAGGTTTACTGGGGTCTGCGAAAGTGAAACATGAATACTGGTTAGATTGATGTCATAATTGATGAGAAAGAACAGGCTAACTTCTGAAGATTAAGATAAATAAGGATGGGCAGAAAAAGAAAAAGAAAGGGTCAAAAGAATCAGGCTGTTCCATCAGAAGATAAAATCTCATCTTCCGTTATTCAGTAGAAAAAGAATTGGACGCAGAAAAGAGAGGTCAAAGATCAAATTGATAATCCTTGGACCATTATGGGATCAATTAGAGTAAGATAATGTCCTGGTGTTGCCAAGTTCACAAGAGACTTCAATGACCGGGAGTTGGGTATTGTTCTCAGAAAAGTTATCACCAGTGAATTAATTGTTAAACTGAACGAAGGCGACGATGGAATATCAACAGGACACGAGTTTGGTGTGAAATCTTCTTAGTTCTCATGATGATTCATGCGGAGATAAACCTAATTGTTTCTCATGTCAGCGAATTTTGAAGGTCAAAGCCCCATCAAGCCAGTTCTCTCAAATGCACAGCAAGTTCTAGGAAAATTCAAACTAAACTTTGTAATATTACCATGTCGAGCCATGCTTCCCTTGCAAGAAGAGAGCCATCTGTGGATGACATTATTATCCATTTTCTATCTATGACATCCGGAACTTTTTTTAATTGAAAGATGGAATGCTCCTGGTAATGCCACAAAATGTTTCTTCTTACTGGAAATGAAAACAGAGGGTCAGATTTGACCGGAATTTATAATGAGCTACACAATCGAACATTACACAGAAAATTTGGATGAAAGCCACGAAAGAAATTCGAGGGAGAACAACCTGGCCCACGGAACCATCTATGCTGATAAGCATGATAAAGAGATCAGTTGAAGGCTGCATCATTATGTCTTAGACAGAAAAACCTCTACATATGTTTGAGTCTTGATTTCTTTTATTTGTACTATTTCTTTTATCCACACAGGATTGTAATTATTCTTTACTGAATAAACTTCTTAGTCTTAACAAAACAAAAAGAATTTTGCCTCTCCATGCACAAACTTTTTACCGAAACTAGACATCAAAGCAATTGATGCTCAGTGAGTCATCTCCAGACATAAGATAGGTGGAATGTGATGGTTTAATCAGACGTTGCCAGAAGATGCCAATGCCATGTGAAGGACAAAGTCGGTTAAGAGGTCTCACATACACCATGTATTATACTCCAAACTGACAGCATGCATGGCAAGAGAGAGAAACTTAACAGACTAATTCAGATTGCCACTCTCAAACAAGAAAAGAATAGAACAAGGCATAAAATAGGAGAAGTGGAGAGGAATTTCCAGTTTGGGTATGACCAACTCCACGGATTTTGCTCAACAATAAGAGAAGGCCCCTTCCCCAGATAAAATGGTTAGAAAATTTCTTGTTTCGGGTTACATCTTTTGAAGTAACATATGCAGACAAACCAGCGGGAAAAGGCCAGAGTCACTCCTCCTTAATTTTAAGACCAGTGAAAGAAGACGCATCGCGTGAACTTTCTTGTGGCAGAAAAAATAATAAGAAATTGGAAGTTTGGGAGAAAATTTGTGGCCACGAACAAAGAAAATATTCTGCATAACAAGACTCGTTACATTTACATTTTGAGCCAGTGTTCCTTTACCTGAAATTGGCGGCAGCAGACTAGAAACTTACCCATTGACACATACCAGAATCATAGATCATGAAACCTTCCAAAAGAAAATGTAGAAGAAGAAGAAGAAGAAGAAGAAGAAGAAGACTGATCCAATGTTAACGCAAACAAATGTAAACGCAAAAATCAGAATGGAACAGGATTAACAATCACTGCATATGCACATATTCGATTTGAAGACTGACGCTATTACTTTCCAGCGGAATACAAACAGCGAATTGGAAAATGGAAACTTTAGGAGGAAAAATTTCTAGCAATGAAGAATCAAAGGCTCTGGCATAACAAGACTTGTTACATCTACAGCCAGCCTTCCTTTACCCGAAATTCTTCGACCCGATCAACACGTCTGTCTCATCATCGAAAACGGACTAGAAACCCATCATCAATCCACCCACATCAGACATCAGAGATCATCAAAAAAAGAAAACTACCAAACGAAAACAACGCAGCGCGAAAACCCAGTTGCAGCAATTTCAAATCACCGCGCGCCCACGCATCACGAATGCGTCTTCTGCAAAACAAAAGTCGGAGACGACATTCGGGTCCCTAGAGCTCGGGGACCCGCGAGGGGCTCACCTGTCGCGCGCTTGGAGACGGTCGACGAAGGCGCTCAGCCGGAGCTTGTCTTCTTCGGGGAGGGAATCCAGCTCTCCGAGGATGGTCTTGTCCATCGCTTCGACTGCGACTAGGGTTTAAGGGCGGGCCGCAGTAACGACGCCATGAGAGCTCTTTCTTTCCCCTTAAACCCTGAAATGAGGAGAGAAAGGAGGCATTGCACGGGCATCGCACGTGCCTTTGAGAGTGTGGATCCGCCGTAAGCCTTCTCCTCTAATTAAAAAAAAGGGAAAAAACCACCAAAAATCCCAAACTTTGCCATTTGTGACACATTTACCCCAAACTTTTTTTTGTGACAAAAAACCCCGAACTTTGCTTTTTGTGACACATTTACCCCAATGTATTTAGTTCATGGGCATTTTCGTCTTTTTTGCTTTTTCATTTTTTTTCCTTTCCGGCGAGGGGGGCCTTGCCGGCGTCGGGTGAGGGCGCCCGCCGCGGCCGAGCGAGGGCGGCCCTCGCTCGGGCGAGGGCGGCCCTCGCCGAGCTCAGCGAGGGCGACCCGCGCCGACGCGGCGAGGGTCGACCTCGCCAGATCGGCGAGGCCGCCTCGCTCGCCCAGAGAGGGCGGACCTCGCCCGACGCCGGGCGAGGGTCGCCCGACGCCGGCGAGGGTCGCCCGACGCCGGCGAGGGTCGCCCTCGCTGGGCGAGCGAGGGCGGCCCTAGCCCGACTCGGCGAGGTCGACCTCACCCGACTCAGCGAGGTTCCTCGCCCGACGCCGGCGAGGCCGCCTCGCCGGATCCGGCGAGGGCCGCCTCGCTGACGCCGGCGAGGGCCCCCTCGCCGGATCCGGCGAGGCCCCCTCACGGAAAGGAAAAAAAAAAAAAAAAAAAAGAAAAAGCAAAAAGACGAAAATGCCCATGGACTAGATACATTGGGGTAAATGTGTCACAAAAAGCAAAGTTCGGGATTTTTGGTGTCACAAAAAAAAGTTCGGGATAAATGTGTCACAGATGACAAAGTTCGGGGTTTTTGGTGGTTTTTTCCCTTAAAAAAATATCACGTCAGTATTTTTAGTTAAATGAATCGGTATTAATGGAAGGATTCGATTGTATCAATTTGACGGGTTTTAGGATTTGATTGTAATTTTATAAAGTTTAAGGATTCAATTGTACTTTTGCGATAACTATTAGAATTTAGGGATATTTTCATTAGAAGTCCTAAAACTTACAAAAAGTGCAATCGAGTCCTAAAACTTGTCAAATTGATTCAATCATGTCTTAAAGTTAACACCGTTAATTTGTCTAACGAAAAATGCTGACATGGCATTTTAAAATGAATTTCTCTCTCCTACATGGCATTTATATATATATGTTTTATTCAAATCTTATAAATTAAATTAAAAGGCTAAATTTAAAAAAAAAAACAAAACAAAACTGGAAAAAAGAAGAAGAGAGAAGCAGATTCAACGGAGGGGGGCTGGTGGAGGTCGTCGGAGGGGCCGGCTAAGGTCATCGGCCCTGGTTGAGGGTGGCCAGCCCTTGCCGGCCCCACGCTAGCCCCGGGTGAGGGCGCCCAGATCTGGGTGACGTTGGCCCTTGCCTGGGGCCGGCGACCATCGCCCGCCAAGATTTGGGTTGAGGGCACCTAGATCTGGGCGACGCCTGGCCTTTGCCTGAGGTCGGCGAGCCTTGCTAGCCCCGGGCGAGGGCCGGCAACCCTCGCTTGGCCCGGGTGAGGGCCGGTGTCGGCCAGATTTGGGCGCCCTTGCCTGGGGTTGGAGAGGACTCACCTGGAGTTAGCGAGGGCCGGCCACCCTCGCCGGGGGTCGGCAACCTCAACCGGCCCCTTCGGCGACCTCCACCGGCCCCCCTCTAGCGATGGGCGGCGGCTGCAACTCCTAACTTAGCCCTAGTTTTTTTTTTTTAGTTTTGTTTTTTAAAGTAATTTTTAGATTTTTTTTAGTTTTTTAATTCAATTTATATAATATTTGAATAAAATAATAATAATAAACGCCACATAGGAGAGAGAAATTCATTTTAAAATGCCACGTCAGCATTTTCCATCAGACAAATTGACGGTGTTAACTTTAGGATTTGATTGAACAAATTTGACAAATTTTAGGACTCAATTACACTTTTTGTAAGTTTTATGACTCAATTGTACTTTTGTGACAAGTTTTATGACTTCTAGCGAACATATCCCTAGAATTTATAGTGAATTTATCTCTAGTTTGTAAGTTAAGTGAGAGCGTGCCTCGATAGCTAGCCAAAACAAAGGGAGTCCCTCAATTTTTTTTAAATTTTCAACTAAGTCTCTTAATAATAATAATGTTGGTCAAAATGGAAAAGAAGGGGAAAAAAATTCGCTTATAAGATGTGGTGTTTAGATCTATTCATTTTTTTTGACAAAAAAAAAGATCTATTCATTTTTAAATCAGATGGATCTTACACCAATTGAGGGAATACATGCACAAACCCATGCCTTCTTATATGATAATGGCTCTAGTGGAGTGATTCTTTGGACTAGGATGAACGAGAAAGTTGATCTTGAGAGGCTGGAAAACATCAGATCACATTTGTTAGGTTTGGTAAGTCAATGAACATGACGATGGCCATCCTTTTTCGCAAATCTTGGTGATTATTACCTCACTCTTTATATATATCACAATCTTAAGGTTTTTTATGTTCGAAGGACCATGAACCATCCGACAAGACTGTTGAGGAAACTTCTTAATAGATTTTGAAGTTGACAAAACTATCCATATTAAGTCTGACACGTGCTCTGAAGTATTTTGATCCAGGTAGATAAATTCTGAAAATGGCTATTTCGAGAGAACTAAACTTTATGGATGTTCAAACTTTACGAGGACCAGAAAGAAAATTTCAGACTTTACAGCTTTAAGAATAAGAAGTTCAGACTTTACTGAAAAAGTCACTTAAACGTTATATTAAGCAGATGAAGAATTTCAGACTCTATTTCTGAAAGGTTCTGATCTTATTAAAGACCCACACTGACTTAAGGTCTGAATGGGAAGTAAGAACCATAAATTATTCAAAACGAACAAAATAGCTAGTGATTTGGTGTGGATTTCACATAAGAAAAGTTTTAATTGACTCAATCTTAAACGGATATAATTGATTGACAATCAAACATTAAGGCAAGTGTGTGTGTATATCTCACAACGGATAAAGCTTTACTTATAGAAACCAAGATTCTGGTTGTATGGGTGACCAGATTCAGCGGGATTCAATTTTTGTCAACCAACAGATACTCAATCAATTTTATACAAATCTATCCAAGGTGAAGATTGGAATATGATCTTCCGAAGATTGTCCGACGGCTAGTTTGAAAGTGGATGAGTATAAAAGAAGATTAACGAGGAGCAGAAGGTAGTGAATGAAATCAAGAATTAATAAGTCCAAAGTCTGAGCATATTCCGATTCTATTACTTATTTGTCCTGAGCCAAACACTGAGATCTTGAGGGACATTTTGTAAAAGTGATTGTGTGAGATAGAAAGTTTTATCATTCACGAAGTGATATCACTTAGAACTTGTAATCGTTTCTGATAACATAGTGAAATTCAGCCGGTAGGCTATCAGCGTATGAGAGTAAACGTAGGCTTGATCTAAGACGAACTACTATAACTTCTTGTGTGCAATTTTTCTATCCCTAAACTCTTATTCTATTGTTTATCCTGCACACTAGCACATTGTCTATATAAAATGCTCAAAATCTAAACATTATGCAAACTTTACTAGTGATCAATTATTTCCGTCATAAAATTTGATCAAAGTCATCTAAAATCACCTATTCACCCCCTCTAGGTGATCCCTACTAGCTACGTCAATTAGTATCAGAGTAGGTTGCTCGTCTATTAAAGTGTTTTACTTCTGAGCTAACGATTTTTATGGCTAGCATGAGTGCTCCAGGTCTCATTGAAGGACAAAGCAATTCCAGACCACAATATTTTGATGGCAAGGTATACAACGTCTGGAAAAATAAGATGAAGGCTTTCATTAAATGAATTGATCACATGTAGTAGGATGTTGTCATCAGAGGAGTCAATCCAAAACCTTCTACATCTGCATATGCCTCAAAAGAGAAGATAGATGAAAGCAAACTAGCAGATCCTCCATTATCTCAAACTGAGATGACAAAAAGAGAAGCTTTAGATTCAAAAGCAATTTATTGTTTTTATTGTGCTTTAGCACCTATTAATATAAGAAAATTACTTCTTGTGAATCGGCAAAGGACATCTGGGACACCCTCTACACCACATATTAAGGAACATATCGAGCAAAGGAAACCCAGATCAACCTATTGCTTGAGCAATATGAATCATTCAGAATGAAGTTAGGAGAATCAGTTGCTGATATGTATGACAGATTTATTGATATAGTAAACGGTCTTGCATATCAAGGATAACCAGTCTTAGATGTAATGAAAGTAAACAAGCTTATAAGAGGACTATCAAAGGAGTGGGACAACATAAAAACCTCACTTCGAGAGACTCAAAGGATCATGCCTTTATTAGTGAATGAACTAATTAGAACTCTTCAGTCATATGAAACTGAACAACTAAATGAGGAGAATAAATCCAGAGGTAATAAGTTAATTGTTTTAAAATCTAATATTGATTCTGATGATGCAAATTCAGAAGAAGAGGATCTTGATGATGAAGAACTGGCTCTTTTCATAAAGAAGTACAGAATAATGAAAAAGAAAGGAAGAAACTTCAAAAACAAGAAGCCATTTGGGAAAAAGAAGATCCCTGATGAGACAGAAAAATCAAAGGAAGTAATATGCTTCCATTGCAAGAAGCGTGGACACATCAAACCAAAACTGTCCACTCCTGAAGAAAAAGAAGAGCAAATATGAAAAGGCAAAGAAAGCTTTGAAAACAGAAACCTAGAGTGATACAGAATGTGAAGAAAGTGATGAAGACGTCTCAAACTTCTGTTTGATGGCCAAATCAGACTCAAACTCAAACTCAGACTCGGATTCTGATACTATGGTTGAAATCGAGGTAAAGTATTCTGAAATTTCGATTGAAGTGTCAAATTGTATTGATGAATTATATTCTGAATTTAAGGCTACTCTTAAGAGAATCTCCGAACTGAAAAAGGAAAATTCAGTATTGAGGCAACGGGATATTTTTCAAAAGAACAAAATCGATTTTCTGCAAAAAGAACTTCATCAAATCAAGGAAAATCGAGATTTACTTGCTGAAAAAATTCTGCTTTAAAGGGGAAGTTTTTTGATATTACTTCCAAATTTTCAAATGGTTCAAAAACGCTGGAACATATTTTTTCTATGCAAATTCCTTACTTTAACAAATCAGGTCTCGGTTTTGTTAAGGAAAGTGATCATTTAATTGATTTTCCAAAAGTCAAGGAGAGATTAAGGCAAAGACCTCCTAAACAAGCTTACAAAAATCACTTTCAAAGGAATTTTGTAAAACCTGTTGGCCGAAGTGCAATCAAGTGTTTAAAATGTGGAGATCCATAACACTTTGAGAATGAATGTCCTAAGGTCTGAAGACCAATTTGGAGAAACTTTGTAAAAACAGCCTATACCACTAATTCTTAAGGACCCAAACAAATCTGGTACCAAAGAAAGCTTGAGTATATGTGATTTTTACAGGTTACCAGCAAGAGAAAAAGAAAATGGTACTTGGACAGTGGCTGTTCAAGACATATGACAGGAGATCCAAGCAAGTTTATTAAATTTCAAAGTCTGAATGGTGGGAGTATTTCCTTTGGAGGAAATAACAAAGGAAAAATTGTTGGAAAAGGAACCATTGAGATTGAAGGACTTACTATCAATGATGTTTCATTGGTAAAAGGTCTCAATTACAATCTTATCAGCATAAGCCAATTATGCGATACTGGTTTCAAAATAAGCTTTCAAGAGAACATTTGTTCCGATTCTAGCAAAGACTACTCTCAAACCTTTACAGGATGAAGACATGGTAATATCTATCTTCTGGATGTAAATTCTGATTCTACTCAACGCTTCTGATTCTATCAAGGAAGATGAAGAACTATGGCATAGAAGATTGGGGCACATCAGCATGAAACAAATTTCAAAGATCTCAAACAAAAAACTTGTTCGAGGTCTGCCAGATTTGAAGTACAAGAAAACTGACTTATGTACAGCCTGCACCTTAGGGAAACAAGTCAGAAGCTCTTTTAAATCTATACATCATGTTTTTACTAATCGTGCTCTGCAGCTTCTACATATGGATCTGTTTGGACCAACCAAAACTCAAAGCATTGATGGCCGAAAGTATTGTTTAGTTATTGTGGATGATTTTACTAGATTCACTTGGGTATTCTTTCTTGGACACAAAAATGAGGCTCTTTCATACTTCTCAAAATTTGCAAAAAGAGTTCAAAATGAAAAGGGTTATACCATTTCCAGCATCAAAACTAATCATAGGGGAGAATTTGAAAATCAAAGTTTTTCAAATTTTGTGAGGAATCTGGCTTTCAAAATAATTTTTCTTCTCCTTATACACCAGAACAGAATGGTGATGTGGAAAGGAAAATTCGTTTTTTGCAAGAAATAGCAAGAACTCTTTTAATTGAAAGCAATATTCCTTATCATTTTTGGGCAGAAGCAGTTTATACAGCTTATTATGTTATCAATAGAGTTTTTATAAGGCCCATTCTTGATAAAACCCCCTATGAGCTCAACAAAGGTAGAAAACCCAGCATTTCATATTTTCATGTGTTTGGTTGTAAGTGTTTTATACTTAAAAATCTAAATGATTGCTCTTGAAAGTTTGATGAGAAAGCAGATGTAAAATTTTTCCTTGGATACTCCACAACAAGCAAGGCATACAGAGTTTTCAACAAAAACTCTCAAACCGTGAAAGAAACAATGAGCGTGAGATTTGATGAGAATGTTTAGACTCAAAAGGATGAATCTGAATCATCCCATAATGAAATGCCTGAAACTCAACAAGACTCTCCAAAGAATATTAAATTTGTTGAAGAAAGAAAGGAAGATCCATCGATCCCTCAGAATCAACCAGAATCTAATGGTACTCAGAAGGAAAGATTCAATAGAAACTAGAAATATAAATCTAGTCATCCAAAGGATTTCGATCCAAACACAAGGAAAATATTAGTTCCTTGGCATTGATATCTAAGATAGAACCAAAAGGGGTTGATAAAGCACTTTCAGATGAAAGCTAGATATAAGTAATGCAGGAAGAACTTCATCAGTTCAGATTCAATGAAGTATGGGAACTTGTGCCAAGACCCCAAAATCATCCAATAATTAGAAGAAGATGGGTATTCAGAAACAAGCTGAATGACAAGGGAAAAGTCACAAGGAATAAAGCAAGGCTTGTAGCAAAAGGCTACTCACAAGAAGAAGGTATAGATTATGATTAAACCTATGCACCGGTTGCCAGGTTAGAAGCCATAAGGCTACTTTTAGCTCATACTTATTTCCATAACCTTAAAATATTTCAGATGGACGTGAAAAGTGCATTCCTGAATGGCTACATCAAAGAAGAAGTATATGTAAAACAATCTCTTGGTTTTGAAGAACCAAGAAAGTCTAACCATGTTTACAAGCTTAAAAAGGCACTTTATGGTTTGAAACAAGCACCCCGTGCTTGGTACGAGAAGTTAAGTAATTTTCTTCTGCAGAATGACTTCATGAAAGGTAAGGTTGATACAACCCTGTTTATTAAAATAAAAGGTAAAGATTTTTTAATTGTTCAAATTTATGTGGATGATATTATATTTGGATCCTCTAATGAAGTACTTTGTAAGGAATTTTCAAAGTGCATGTAGAATGAGTTCGAGATGAGCATGATGGGAGAACTGAACTTCTTTCTTGGACTACAAGGAAAATAGACCAAGGATGGTACTTTCATTTACCAAGAAAAGTATGCAAGAAAGATTATGAAGAAGTTTGGATTATAGAACAGCAAGAACACACACTCCAATGTCTCATTCGTTCAAATTGGACAAGGATGAGAATGGTAAATAGGTTGATCAGAAGGTGTATAGAAGCATTGTGACATCCCGAATTTCGGCCCATTTTTGGGTTTTATAAAACGCGTAATTTGTCAGTGTGCTTATAGTAAAATCTCGCCCGAGAACTGATCACTCCCGGTTATCATTTTAAATTAGAGATTTCGCTAGAATCGCACTCGATCAAATCTGGCCGTTATTTAGACCCCGAACTTGGCAGTCGATTTTTGGGAGTTTCAGGACGAAATAAATTGGACGGTGTCAATATTATCGTAGCCAGCGTTGAGATTGTCAGGAATAATGGAAAAAGGGGAGTTTTTGACCGGGTGCGAATTTGGACTAGTAGACTTCCCTCGCTATAGTTTGATTTAATTAATTCAGCTTTTGTCCCTTTTTATATGCGAGGCTTATTTTGGACAGGTAGATCGCTTTCGATTTTGAATTTGGGTCATCGGATCGCATTTAATATTTGATTGAAGTTAATTTTTTTATTATTTTTCTCTCTCCTCTCTCCTCCGCGCGCACGCTCCCCCTTCTGACCGCGCACGTTCTCTCTCTCTCTCCTTTCTCTTCTCTCCTTTCTCTTCTCTCCTCTCTGACCGCACGCAACCCCCCTGCAACGTCACTCATGCCCATTCTTTCCCCCCTCCTCTGACACCCTCTCTCCTCTCTCTCTTCTTCTTCCTTCTTCTTCTCTTTCTTCTTCCTTTCTTTTTCTGCTTCGATTTTCTTCCTCCTCGACGAGCCGCGCCTGGACTTCGCTCCGCCCGACGCCGTCCAGCTCGTCGCCGCGTGCCGTGCCGTCGCCGGCCAGCTCGACCGCCGCGGGCCCAGCCGTCCCAGTTAGATTTGACTAATGTACAGTGTGGGCATGTGATTGGATGGCGAGGTAAGTCCATTGATGTGAATTATATATAAGTTATCGGTTAGATTGCATGTTACAACTTGTCTGGGTACGCATTGGCCTATGTGGGGTATAGGGGATTACTTATTGAGACTCGTTCTCACGGTTATTATATAACCATTTTCAGATCTGCAACCGTGATTGATTGGAGACGCCACCAGGGTATCTCGGGGATGGAGGACGGGTCAAGTTACCCCATATTTTGTGTGCTCCTCTTTTGTATAGCGAAGTAGGATACCCCACCACTATTCCCTTTTGATGTTGTGTATTTGGAATTATTGTTTTGTGCTATCCCTTTGTCATATTTTATTGTTTGGGTTGTTTTAAATTCGCTTCCGCTTGCCTTTATCGTTGGGTGTTTCGTTTGGGTCGGCGACGCGTCCTGGGACGTCACGTTCAATACGACCGTTGAAGGGGTGTCGCGAGCCCGTTGGGGTCCGGGGCGTGACATCCCTGTTGATTTGGTATCAGAGCAAGGTTAGCTCGAACCAAGATGGTTGAAATTGGAGTGATAAGGAGCGATGACTTTGGGGTAGTTAGTTAGGGAGATCTGTGTGCCATGCGTACCCCAGACTGTGTGATTGTGATTTGCTAAGTGATTTTTATGCAATATTATGTGAGGTGCAGGTGCGTCAGGACTTGAGGTAAGTGCACGAACTATGTTGGTTGTGATTGGTTGTCGATTGTGATTGGCTGCCTGCTTAGTGAATTATTGTTGTGATTCACTGCCTAGGGCTTTAGACTGGTATAGTTGGCCTAGGTCTTTAATTCCCGAGGGGAATTATAGCAGGTAAGTGGGTGGTGTGAACCCTATGAGTATGAGTAGCCGAGGAAGAGGTCGAGGTCGAGGTCGTGTAGGTCCGCAAGTTAGAGTTGCAGAGGATCCCATAGTGGATGGAATTTTGAGGGCACTCGAGGGAGTTGGAATTTTAATGGGAAGGCAAACTGAGGAGCGAAATGCTACTGTTGCTACTAATGCCACTGATGCTGAGGCCATTATTGTCGCCGTTAATGGAAATGTTGGGAATCAAGGTCAAGGGCAAGTTAATGCAGTCAGATAGATGCGTCAGCTGGTTGGAAAATATTTGAAATCGAAACCTCTGAAGTTCGATGGTAAAGGTGACCATGAGGCTACATTGCTGTGGAGGTATTCAGGTGCACTGGTGAGGAGAAAGTGACCCTGGCTATATATCAACTCTAAGGAGATGCAAAGGATTGGTAAGAGGGCCCCGAAGTGGGATATTTCAGAGGGCATATTTCCAAGTTGGGGTGTCGTTATCGAGACCTTCAATGGGAGGTACTTTCAGAGAGTGCGCGAGAACAGAAAATGACAAAGTTTCTTCGGCTTCGCTAAAATTGAATGTCAGTTGATCAGTATGAGATCGAGTTTGTAAGGTTGTCTAAGTACGCACCAAGGATAGTCAATGATCGTGTGGATAGAACAAGGAGGTTCTGGGATGGATTGAAATCGGAACTTTGCAATCAGTTAGTACTCTTGTGTCTTAAGGGATTACAATGAGTGTATGAGAGGGCTCGATAGTTGAAATGGATATGAGTGGCATGTCGTCGCCCGGATCGTGGTACGCGTCGGTTAGGGACAATAAGAACTTGGGAAGAAGTCTATGACAGAGAATCGGAGATTTGTTCCTCTAGTAAGAAAGAACTTTGGGAAGTCGAACTACGACTCCAACGCCGCATGTCGGTCTTATGGAAAGAGGCATAGGAATGACTGTTGCCAAGGTAGAAGTGGAGCATGTTGTGGATGTGGACAGTAAGGTCACCAAGTGAGAAATTGTTGAACCGACAGGTTAGGTCACTAATGCAATCGCAGCGACCGCAGGTAGGACATTAAGCGAGAGCTACCTCGCAGATTTATCAGAATCGACTAAGGACGTAAGGAAAAGTGTATGTTGTGGCTGAGAAGGAAGTGAATGATGCGCCTTGAAAGCCTAGATGCGTTATGAGATGGTATTGGGTACAATAGAAGATGATTTTGAAGTTATCGCTTGAGTGGTCATGTAAGACTTATAATCAATCTTATGGTGAATAGGCGCAATCAGTTTACGGGTTTCTGAATTATTGATGATATTTTTGGACGGGTTGGGAATGATAAGTGTGGTTTGGAAATTTCGGATTTTATAAAGAACCGGGGTGATTTAATTTGGGAGACTGTTGGATTGAAATTGGAGGGATTAAGCCTCGTCTTTGAGGTGTGGAAAGATAACTATCTTGTGATTAACTCGTTGGTTAAGGAGTCAAGGCTAGAGGACATAGCCGAAGTGTGTAATCTTCCTGATGTCTTTCCTCAGGAATTGCCGAATTGCCACCTGATAGAGAAGTGGAGTTTGTGGGTGAATTAGCCCCAGGGATAGAACCGATCTTGAAAGTGCCCTATAGGATGTCACTGTCGGAATTGAAGGAATTGAAGGTCCAAACGCAGGAGTTATTGGATAAAGGTTTTATTCGCCGAGTGCGTTTCCATGGGGAGCGCCAGTGTTGTTCGTGAGGAAAAAGGATGGATCCTTGAGGTTGTGCATTGACTACAGACAATTGAACCAGGTGACCATTAAGAATAAGTATCCGTTGCCAAGGATAGATGACCTGTTTGATCAGTTGCAAGGTGCATCGATATTTTCAAAGATCGACTTGAGGACGGATTACCACCAATTGAGGATTAAGAAGGAGGATATACCGAAAACGGCATTTAGGACGAGATATGGGCACTATGAGTTTACAGTAATGCCATTTGGACTAACTAATGCCCCCGCTGCTTTCATGGATTTAATGAATCGGGTATTCAAGGAATTTTTAGATCAGTTTGTGATCGTGTTCATAGATGATATTCTGGTGTATTCAAAGAGTTCCGAGGAACATGAGGTACATTTGGAAAGAGTTCTACGGACGTTAAGGGAGCATGCACTGTATGCTAAGTTTAGCAAGTGCGAGTTTTGGCTGAACCGTGTAGCGTTTCTTGGGCACATAATTTCCGGAGAAGGAATCTCCGTAGATCCGGCAAAGATTGAGGCAGTGATGGATTGGCCGAGACCGACGACAGTTACTGAGGTTCGAAGCTTCTTAGGACTGGCAGGTTACTATAGACGATTTGTGGAAAGATTCTCGGCAATAGCCACTCCATTGACAAGGTTGCTTAAGAAGGAGACTAAGTTTGAATGGACGGAAAAGCGCAAAGAGAGTTTTCAGGAATTGAATATGAGCCAAAGGCGTTGGATGGAATTGTTAAAGGACTATGATTGTGATATATTATATCATCCCGGTAAAGCCAACCGGGTAGCGGATGCCTTGAGTCGGAAATCGAGCATCGCGCATTTGTTGGTCAAAGAGTGAATTTTATTGGAGGTAGCGCGGAACTCAGAATTTAAGTTCGAGGTAGGACACCTCTCTAGTCTGATGACGACATTAAGGATTGAACCGGAAGTGCAAGCCAAGATTAAGGCGTTGCAGTCTATGGACCCTGAGATTCAGAAGATTTTGGAGATGGATGCACTAAGAGGAAACCGGACTTCCAAGTGTCCGAGGACGGAATTCTTAAGTTTCGAGGACGTTATGCGTGCCCGATGATTGGGGACTTAAGGAAGAGATTTTGTCGAAGGCTCATAGGAGCAATTACAGTATCCACCCGGGCAGCACTAAGATGTACCAGAACCTCCGTCAACACTATTGGTGGAATGGAATGAAAGTAGACGTAGCCAAGCATGTGGCCAAGTGTTTGACGTGCCAACAAGTGAAGGCACAACATTGTAAGCCTGATGGAATGTTGCAACCGTTGGAAATCCCGAATGGAAATGGGAACATATCACAATGGATTTTGTAACGGACTCGCCGAGAAGTCGAGGGACATGATTCTATTTGGGTGATAGTAGATAGATTGACGAAGTCGCGCACTTCGGCGGTGCAAAAGGACTTCGAGCTAGAAAGGCTGGCAGAGTTATATGTGCGACAGGTTGTTCGTCTTCATGGAGTACCGGTATCAATCACTTCGGACCGTGATCCTCGGTTTACTGCGAATTTTTGAAAAAGTCTGCAATCGGCCATGGGGACTAAGTTGCAATTCAGCACGGCCTATCATCCGCAGACGGATGGCCAGTCTGAGAGGATTATTCAGACATTAGAGGATATGCTGAGGGCGTGTGTGTTAGACTTTCAGGGCAAGTGGGAAGAACAGTTGCATTTGGTGGAATTTGCCTACAATAATAGCTACCACAGAGTATCGAATGGCACCGTTTGAGGCACTATATGGCGGGCGTACGAACACCATTGTGTTGGGATGAAGTGGGGAAAGAAGTATAACGGGTCCAGAGTTAGTTCAAGAATCGGTGAAAACAAGTAAAGGCTATCCGGGAAAGGTTGAGAACGCCAGTCGTCGAAAAGTTACGCGAGACCGAAGGCGTAGGCCGTTAGAGTTTTGATTGGCGACCATGTATTTCTTAAGATCTCACTAATGAGGGGACTATCTCGGTTTGGCAAGAAAGGGAAACTAAGTCCAAGGTATATAGGCCCGTTCGAGATTTTGGAAAGGATTGGGACGTTGGCCTACCGTTTCGCCTTGCCGCCGAATTTGTCGCAAGTTCATAACGTCTCCCACGTGTCGATGTTGAGGAAGTACGAACCGGATCCGACACACGTGCTGAATCATGTGGTAATAGACGTGGACGACAGGGTGTCGTACGTGGAGAAGCCAGTTCGGATCGAGGACAGGAAGGAACAGGTTTTGAGGAGCAAGCTGATTCCGTTGGTTAAAGTTATCTGGGTACATCACGGGACGGAAGGTGCCACATGGGAAAGCGAGGAGGCGATGCGACAACAGTACCCCCAATTGTTTGAGTAGTCGGGTTTGGATTGTAAATTTCGAGGACGAAATTTTTGTAAGGGGGAAAGAGTTGTGACATCCCGAATTTCGGCCCATTTTTGGGTTTTATAAAACGCGCAATTTGTCAGTGTGCTTATAGTAAAATCTCGCCCGGGAACTGATCACTCCCGGTTATCATTTTAAATTAGAGATTTCGCTAGAATCGCACTCGATCAAATCTGGCCGTTATTTAGACCCCAAACTTAGCAGTCGATTTTTGGGAGTTTCAGGACGAAATAAATTGGACGGTGTCAATATTATCGTAGCTAGCGTTGAGATTGTCAGGAATAATGGAAAAAGGGGAGTTTTTGATCGGGTGCGAATTTGGACTAGTAGACCTCCCTTCCTATAGTTTGATTTAATTAATTCGGCTTTTGTCCCTTTTTATATGCGAGGCTTATTTTGGACCGGTAGATCGCTTTCGATTTTGAATTTGGGTCATCGGATCGCATTTAATATTTGATTGAAGTTAATTTTTTTATTATTTTTCTCTCTCCTCTCTCCTCCGCGCGCACGCTCCCCCTTCTGACCGCGCACGTTCTCTCTCTCTCTCTCTCCTTTCTCTTCTCTCCTCTCTGACCGCACGCAACCCCCCTGCAACGTCACTCATGCCCATTCTTTCCCCCTCCTCCTCTGACACCCTCTCTCCTCTCTCTCTTCTTCTTCCTTCTTCTTCTCTTTCTTCTTCCTTTCTTTTTCTGCTTCGGTTTTCTTCCTCCCCGACGAGCCGCCGCGTCGGACTCCGCTCCGCCCGACGCCGTCCGGCTCGTCGCCGCGTGCGTGCCGTGCCGCCGGCCAGCTCGACCGCCCGGCCCAGCCATCCCGCTTGCCGCTGCGCTCGGCCCGCTCGGCCGTCCGGCTCGCCGCCGTCTTGCCTCGTCGCCGCCGGTCCGCCATCTCTCCCCCTCGGCCTCGATCCTCTCTCTCCCTCACCCTCACCCTCACCCTCACCCCCCCTGGTTCACTCTTTTTCTCCCTCGTCCCGCTCGGCTGTCGCCGCCGCCATTCGCCGTCGTCGCCGCCGCCGCTGCCGCCGCCGCCACCGTTATTTGCCCGGCCAGCCCGGCCAGCCGTGGCCGGCTCGTCGCCCACGCGACCAAGCCGCGCGCCCGTCGCCGTGCCCGCGCCCGTGCCCGTGCCCGTTGCTGCGCTCGTGCCCGTCGCCAAGGCGCGTTGCCGCTCAGCCCGGCCCGTCGCCCGGCGCGTCGCCCATCCGCTCGCTCGTGCGCCCGGGCACGCCGCACGTCCGCCGCGCCCGCGCGCCAGGCACGCCGATTGGCCATTATGCCCGCGTTGGCCAGCCACCGCGCCTGTTGGCCCGCGCCCGCGCCCATTCCGGTACTGTTCACCCGGGCCATTTTGGGCCCGAGCCGACTTTTCCCTGGCCAAACTTAGGTAAGTGACTTCCTAAACCTTACCTAGTACTTTGGGTATTTTTAGACTTGTTTAGGATGTGATTAGTATCGGGTTAGGAATTAATTTAGGCGTGGGCTAATTAGATTGAGTGTGCCCGATTTATGAATTATTGTGGTGATAATTGTGTGGCTAATTTAGTGATTGACTGAGGTAAATAGCATGACTGAATTGTCGTGGCGCTTGTGGGTGAATTGGAATCAATTGAATGTGTTGACTTGAATGTCGGGTCGGTGGGCCGATGTGGGGAGCATGAATTGAGTTGACTGATGTGGCGTGCTAGATTGACATTGGTAAAAGGGTGGTGATTGAAATTGATTTATATGACTAAGAGCATGGAGAATTTTGTATTGTGGTGCATGTGCATGAGAAAAGCCCGGATCGATCGGAGGGCCGAGCCTCGAGGCGTGTTTACGCGGCCGTGAAAGGTGAGTTAGACTCGAGGCGTAGGTTACGCGGGTCATTGGAAAGGGAAAAATGTCCTGAGGCGTGGTTACGCGGGACGAAGCCCGGCTTGATCCGAGGGCGACCCGAGCGCGATGAGCGCGGGTCGTGGGAAAGTGTGAAATGTCCAGTGAGGGACGGAGCCCCGCTTGATCCGAGGGGCGGACCCGAGGCGCATAGCGCGGGTCATGGGAAAGTGTGAAATGTCCAAGTGAGGACGGAGCCCGGCTTGATCTCGAGGGCGACCCGAGGCGCGTAGCGCGGGTCGTGAGAATGGGCCCGAGGCGCAGTGGGCGCGGGCAGTGAAAGGACCCGGGAGGTCGTGAGAAAGTTGGCTGGACCACGCATGTTGCATAGTGTTTGATTATGAGGTGAATACTGCTAGGCATGGTATGGGACGTGCCCAAGTGGTTTTACCTTATAATCGAGACACGCGCGAGTGTTATTGTATGATGCATGGAAAATTTCCTTGTGTGATCTGAATATGAGCTCTGCTGGATGCACTAATGTGATTTGACTAATATACAGTGTGGGCATGTGATTGGATGGCGAGGTAAGTCCATTGATGTGAATTATATATAAGTTATCGGTTAGATTGCATGTTACAACTTGTCTGGGTACGCATTGGCCTATGTGGGGGTATAGGGGATTGCTTATTGAGACTCGTTCTCACGGTTATTACATAACCATTTTCAGATCTGCGACCGTGATTGATTGGAGACGCCACCAGGGTATCTCGGGGATGGAGGACGGGTCAAGTTACCCCATATTTTGTGTGCCCCTCTTTTGTATAGCGAAGTAGGATACCCCACCACTATTCCCTTTTGATGTTGTGTATTTGGAATTATTGTTTTGTGCTATCCCTTTGTCATATTTTATTGTTTGGGTTGTTTTAAATTCGCTTCCGCTTGCCTTTATCGTTGGGTGTTTCGTTTGGGTCGGCGACGCGTCCTGGGACGTCGCGTTCAATACGACCGTTGAAGGGGTGTCGCGAGCCCGTTGGGGTCCGGGGCGTGACAAGCATGATTGGATCATTGCTATATCTTACTGCATCTCGACTTGATATATTAGTTAGTATCCTGTATGTGCCCTAGATTTCAATCCAACCTAAAGGAATCACATCTTACAGCCATAAAGAGGATAATCAAATACATTGTAACTGATCCAATGTTAGGTCTATGGTATTCAAAGGGATCAGACTTTACACTTATTGGTTATTCTGATGCTAATCTTGCTGGATGTAAAGTGGACAGGAAAAGTACTACAAGAACTTGCCAATTACTTAGGAATATGTTGGTGTCCTAGTACTCAAAGAAACAAAGCACAATTGCACCATCTACAGCAGAAGCAAAATATGTGGCTTTGGGAAGTTGTTCCGCTCAGATTCTGTGGATGAAACAACAACTGCGAGATTTTGGGATTGAAGAATCAATGTTGCAATCAAATGTGACAACACAAGTGATATAAATCTGACCAAGAATCAAATTCTCCACTCACGAGCAAAACACATTGAAATTAAGCATCACTTCATCAGAAATCATGTCCAAAACGGTGATGTGAATATTCAATTTATTAATTCTAAAAATCAATTAGCATATATATTCACAAAACCTTTAGAAAAATCCTCCTTTGAATTTATTCGTAATAAGTTATGCATCACTTACCCTTTTGCTTGAAGAATTCTTTAGAGGCAGGAATTATTCAGACTCAGATTATCTAAGTTTGAACGCTCTATCCAGACTCAAAAGGAAGGTAAGTCCTTTATTTCAAATTTGGTGGGCATATTTTAATTTTGGAAGAAAATCAGGTACGTATCCTTACTTGTCAAATATTATTATCTGATTGATTGAGTGTGCTTAAAATATTTTTGCTATTTTTGAAAATTCCTGAAAAATCGGGTTTCAATATATAACTTTCAAAAGCGATTTTATTTCTAAAAAACAGTCTACTTTTTAAAAACTCTAATAGGAACCCGACTGTTCATTCCCGATTTCTAAATGACTTCAGACCTTACTCCTTCTCGTTCACAAAATCCAACCTTTCTCCTCTAAAAGTCCTTTGAGAATCACAATGCCTTACAAGAGAAGATCATCACGTATTCCAAACAGAGAATCTAAGTCCAATGAAGAGCAGAATACATGAAGATTACAGATTCGTCCGAAACAGAGTCGGACAAGCAAGTACCTTCCAAAGCGACTCCTCAAGCATCTCAACATCAATTTTCTCAAAAACCATCTGGTAAAACAGATTTTTGTTTCGAAGATCTTAAATTTGTGTGGAAGACATATGAAAAGTTGAAAAGCAACAATGCATCTTAATTGCTCTTAAATCAGTGCCTACGAGACAATGGTTTTCGCTCTGAGGTAGAACTTGTGCAATTCTATACTTTGTTTCATTCATAAACTGTTCATTCTAAAGCGGATCTGACTAGCCCTGAAAAGAAGGAGAGTATGTCAAGGAAAGGTAAAGAAAATGTACGAGAATTATCTACTCCTATCCCAAAGAAACCTGTTTTTAAAGGCTCCCAGTCAAAAGTGGCTCAGAATCTAAAGTTGAAAAGAAAAAGGAGGATGATGATGCTAGATTATTCAATAATTTTGAAATTAGGGCAGGTATTGCTTCCGGAGTAAAAGGAAATGGACAACTGTTTCGAAATAAAATGCACCGTAATTATCATTATCTTTTGTTATCTAGAGGAATTATGAACCATAAAAGTGTTGATTTTGCCTACCTGGAAAGTGTTGGTATTATGGTGAGGCAACATTTTGAAAAGTTGGGTATGCAGGAATTTTGTCTTCAGTCTGCTCATGTACATGGTAAACTGACTGCCTACTTCTACTCCAATAATTCCTTTTTGTCTCCAAACTGGATTCATTTTATAGTATGTGATAAAAAGTATGATCTGTCTGCTACTACATTAGCCGATATTATTGGAGTAAAGCATACCAAGTTCACATCAATTGAAGTAAGTACAGAAGAAGCTTCCAAGGCAGCCTCAGAAAATCCAAATTTCTCAAGAAGTTCAAAAAGACACATATCCTATTCTGATTTGACAAAAAAAACAATGATCTTACATAAGATCATCATAAATTGCTTGAGGCCCAAAGCATCATCCAAGACAGACCTGTTTAAATTTGAGGTCAAGCTAATATGGGCAATCCTGAATGAAGTTCCTTTCTCTCTCCCTCATATTATAATTCTTCATATGTACAGAACATTGCAGAAGAACAAGGGACAACTTCCTTATGGTGTACTAATCACCAGGATTTTCATTTATCTCAAAATTGATATTCCTATTGAATTGTGCAAAACATTTGTTCCTCTGATGTATGTTGGGGAGAAAATGATTGCTAAAATGAATTTCAAGCAAATTGATATCAGAAAGGAAAAGGAGATTGCTAGAAGTAAATCCGAAGGCAAGATTAGTGAAAAGTCAGAAGCACAAACTGCTGGAAATAGAGAAGGAGAAGGAGGGGAAAAAGCAAAGTCAATAGAGAATAAGAAGGAGCAGACTTTCTCAATAAGTCCTTATCAAGTTTATAGAAAGTGAAGAAAGATCCTTCTCATAAATGAAGAGGATGAAATAGAGAACACTGATGAAGGACATAATGCTGTTAAAGAGACTACAGAGAAATAAAAAGAAGTTTTAGAACCTGTTGCAGGGATGTTAGAATCTATTGAAAAGACTTCACAACCAGATCCAAAAGGATCAGGTTTGAAGCAACAAGAATAAGGCAATATTCCTATGGAGACAAAAGAAGGCCAATCTCCTCTCCAACATCCTGAACATACGGTGGAAAAGAATGATGCTGCAAAACATGCAAATATTCATGCGGAGATTTTGGCCGAGGAAGGGACTGAATTTGAACAAACAGAACATGAAAATGTCTAGGGACAAATCTCACAGGACTGGACCATACTCTCACTTTTGCTGTAAATTAAGGAAAAACAATCTGTTCTTAAAGAAGACATGAAGAAGCTTAAGGCAATTGTTGAGGAAACAATCATAATATTCGCCTTCAAGCAAAACAAGATAAAGCAAATATTGAGAAAGCAGTTTCTCAGTTCATCCAATATTGAGAAAGCTGTTGGTCAGTGTTCCACCAAGATTGAGGAAGCTGTTCAAATCCTGGAAAACTTCCAACTTGTTCGAAACCCCTATCACAAAATAGCCTGCTTCAACTGCTTTCTTGTTTCAAAATTTACCAATTGAATGTGTAATTTGATCATTCACTTTGACTTGGTTTGTTATTTCAGTGACTGACATGGTTGAATTATTCAGTTTAATGGTTTGATTATCTTTTTTTTTTTTGCTGATGACAAAAAGGGGGAAAATGTATGCAGATTATAAATATGCATGTTGATATTACTTGATATGTAGACATAACATGTTTTAAAATGCAAGTTATTGGACTTACTCGAAGAAAGAAAAGGACACAGACATTAAAAGTTTGCACTTATAATTATTCTCTATGCCTTATGCGCTTAATAGATATTTACGCTCACTTTATTGTCAAGTCTATTTCAAATTTTTTAAATTTGCATGGAAGTTTTGTCACCATAAAAAATGGGGAGATTGTTGAAGAAACTTCCTAATAGATTTTGAAGTTGATAAAACTATTCATGTTAAGTCTGACACGTGCTCTGAAGTATTTTGATCCATGTAGATATATTCTGGAAATGGCTATTTCGAGAGAACTAAACTTTCTGGACGCTCAGACTTTACGAGGACTAGCAAGAAAATTTCAAACTTTACGGCTTTCGAAACGAGAAGTTCATACTTCACTGAAAAAGTCATCTAGACGTTATATTAAGCAGATGAAGAACTTCAGACTCTATTTCTGAAAGGTTCAGACCTTACTGAAGATCCACACTGACTTAAGTTCTGAATGTGAAGTAAGAACCATAAATTATTCAGAACGAACATAACGGTTAGTGATATGGCATGGATTTCACAGAAGGAAAGTTTTGATTGACTCAATCTTAAGAAGATATAATTGATTGACAATCAAACATTAAAGCAAGTGTGTGTATATATATATCTCACAACGGATAAAGCTCTACTTATGGAAACCAAGATTCTGGTTATACGAGCGACCAAATTCAGCGGAATTCAGTTTTTGTCAACCAACGGCTACCCAATCAATTTTATACAAATCTATTCAAGGTGAATATTGGAAGATGATCCTTTGAAGACCGTTCAACGGTTAGTTTGGAAGTGGATGAGTATAAAAGAAGATTAATGATGAGCAGAAGGTAGTGAACAAGATCAAGAATGAACAAGTCTAATGTCTAGGCATACTCCGATTCTACTACTTGTTTGTCCTGAGCCAAACATCAAGATCTTGAGGGACATTTTGTAAGAGTGATTGTGTGAGATAGAGAGTTATATCATTCACGGAGTGATATTACTCAGAACTTGTAGTCCTTTTTGATCACATAGTAAAATCCAGCCGGTAGGCTGTCAGCGTGGGAGAGTGGATGTAGGCTTGACCTACGCCGAACCACTATAACTTCTTGTGTGCAGTTTCTCTATCCCTAAACTCTTATTCTATTGTTTATCCTGCACACTAGCACATTGTCTATATAAACTGCTCAGAATCTAAACATTATTCAGACTTTACTGGTGATCAATTATTGCCGTTATAAAAATTGATCAAAGTTATCTAAAATCACATACTCACCCTCCTCTAGGTGATCCTTGATAGCTATATCAAAGATCAGTTCTCTAGGATATTCCTGGGGGCGGTGTATCGTATTGTAGAGTCTTCATGTGAATAGTTGGTAGATGGGGAGTGCAATCTCCCACCATTAGATTTAGGAGAGATTTACGAGTGAGGCCTATAATTGTATATAAATGGGTCTCATTTCTCTCATTTGTATCCATTCACAAATAATAGAAGTCCGGAGTTTTTCTCTAAAGCTTATCGTCCTTATGAGTGAGGAGGGAACGTCGACTATTCGGTGGTGTTACCCCTGCAACTTCCCTTTCCCTTCTATATCTTTGCTCTAGTTTAGTTTTATTTTTTTTTTCACATTTTCATCTAAAAAATTTACTGAAGATATCTATTTTATTTCTTATTATATTTTCTAAAGTTGTTAATACTTAATTGAACGATCATTATATTCTTTTTATCGAAAGATGAAATTGAACAAAGAAAGTATACCATTCAAAAATTCTATTGGTATACAAAAAAAGTTTTTGAACAATTTAGCTAGATTAGACAAAGTACTTTTAAACGCATGGGATAGTGCACCGGTTTTAAACTAAAATTTTGAAAAGAAGGATTTGAATTGTTGCTGGAAAATAATTAGATGGATTTTATAAATCGTTTTTGAATGATTTTTTTTCTCACTATTGTTAAGTATTTATCAATATTTATTTACAAGTTCGAGTCGGAAGTGTCATTTATGCACTTTATGAAGCGTTCTGTTAAGTATTTGTCAATATTTCTTTAATGTAAAAAAAAAGCATTCCGTAAAGATCCCACATTAAATAAATAGAAAGTCAAAAAACAGGGACATAATTATAGTTAAGCACATAGTAAAACTACCCGCCACTTCATAAGAAATTTATCCATGGGAATTAGAAGGTAAACTCACGACGTGGTCGAGATTTAATTAACAATGCAAGAGTAATCGCGCTTTCAAACAAAATAAAAAAAAAGATGAATTCTTGAAATCTAATTAAATAAAGTTTTGAGTTTGGATGCATTGATTACCCATAATATAATATTATGAAAGAGAAAGTGTGTTGGAAATTAAAAAGTTTCCTCGATTCATAGTGGGAATCGATGGAGCCCTTTTATTAAAATACCATTTTAAGGACATTCGCTAAATAATCCAATAAGGAAAGTTTGTAATAGTTCCCACGAGATGATTTTTCTCACGTTACGTGCAACAAATACTTTGGAAAGTTAAAAAAAAATAAAAATTCCCCCGATTAAACATGCTTAACAAGTGTCGGGGCTAATTAGACGCTAAAATTCGGATAATACCGATCTCAAAATGCGTAACTAAATCCCCGAATCCCCAAACAATAATTTGTGTCCACGTGGCGTTCTTGCGGGTGTCCACAATTCAAATCGGGAAGGGCATTGGACCCCGACAAACGAAAGAGGCCCAACCTCCGAAGCCCTTTCAAACTCCTCCTGTTCAAATCTGAAACTCCCCAACGGTCGAACTCCAACATCAACTGCTCTGCCTCCGTCCTGTTCCTTCAATTTTCCTGCTCTGCCTCGCGATTTCTTCAGATTTCCCGCAAATCTCCCGCCTCCAATGGACGCATCGTCCGCGGATTTACCCTCCAAAGTCCGGGTGGTCGTGCGGGTCCGCCCTTTCCTCCCTCACGAGGCCGCCGCTGCCGCCTCGGGGAACGGCGGACCCGCCTCATGCGTTTCCGTACTCGGTCGTCGTGCGAGCGGATCGTCGTCCCCCGACGACGAGGTCACCGTCCATCTCAAGGACCAAGCCACTAGGTCAGTGGAAAAAGTCCCTTACTCGATCGTGCTCGAATTTGTGCTGCTCCGAGACCGATTTTGTCCCTCCGTAGGGTTTTGATTTTGTGTTTTTGTTCTTTCGGGTGATTTTGTTTCTTTGTTCGCCGTGCGCGCGCCAGTCGGAACGAGTGCTATAAGTTGGACTCGTTCTTCGGCCAGCAAGACGACAACGTGAGGGAGATATTCGACAGGGAAGTGAAGCCCCTGATTGCTGGGGTCTTCCATGGGTGCAATGCTACGGTGTTCGCCTACGGCGCCACGGGCAGCGGTAAAACCTACACGATGCAGGTTGGCACTGTATTTTTGAGAAAAAATTCTAGCTTTTGAGCTTTGATTGTGACTTAGACTCACGTGAAAACAGAAGGAAGTATTGAGTTCCCAAGTTAGTCTGGGCGCTTCTGAAGCTGGTTAGGTGAAATTGAATTGAATAATGGGCTCATATTTATATGCAGTTTGAGCTTTTGAGCAAAACGTCCGGATGATCATGATTCTGTTGTTCAACTTCGTTTCACTTTGTATGTAATTAGTCTCGGGTCGGGTTTCGGGAGAATTGGTAGGAAGGACGGGGGGAAAGTTTTCCGCAGCGAACAGAAGTCGCAGAGCTAGCAAATTCTATGTTCCTCATGATGAATGCCCCGTTGCTTGGAATACTAATAGAATGTCGTCATATATAAGCATGTTTGGGGGGTGGATTGTTGGTTTTTGAATCTCTTTCTTCTTGTTGTATTCGGACTCTAATGGTGACTGAAATTGTTTCCTTCGCTTGAATACTGCTATTAGCGTTTCTGCCGAAAGAGAATTGACGAAATGATAAATGATTTAGGGTACCGATGAACTGCCGGGCCTGATGCCGTTGGCCATGTCCACGATCCTGTCCGTGTGTGAGACCATGAGAAGCACTGCAGAGATTTCGTACTACGAGGTCTACATGGAGAGATGCTATGACCTTTTGCAAGAGAAACCGAAGGAAATCGTGATTATGGACGACAAGGATGGGCAAATCCACCTGAAGGGACTCTCGTGGGTCCATGTGCAATCAATGTCCGAGTTTAACGAGGTGTTTGCTAGTGGAATCCAGAAGCGCAAAGTGGCACACACTGGTCTAAATGACATCTCCAGCAGGAGCCATGGTGCACTCGTTATAGCTGTCACCACACCTTGTGGCGATGGTTCTGATGCTGTAGTCACCGGAAAGTTGAACCTCATAGATCTAGCCGGTACTTTCTAATTTCCTCACTGTTAAGTTGTTTACTGCAGATCATTTTTGCCCACGTTTTTTTATATAATTGTCTTTCGTCAGGGAACGAAGATAATAGGAGGACCTGCAATGAGGGAATCCGTATGCAGGAGAGCGGCAAGATAAACCAATCGCTGTTCGCATTATCCAACGTGATTTATGCTCTGAACAACAACAAACCTCGCGTGCCTTATCGAGAGAGCAAGCTGACTCGAATACTGCAGGACTCTCTTGGTGGAACCAGCCGTGCCATCATGGTTGCATGTTTGGTAAGACTCAAGTGTGGAACTCCCCTTAAGAATTTGCAATTGTCCATTGGATCTTTAACAAATATCATTTCTGTTTGGTGTTCAATTAATAGAATCCTGGAGAGTACCAAGAATCTGTTCATACTGTGAGCTTGGCAGCTCGGTCACGCCACATCACTAACTTCATTCCTTCTGCTCAAAAGCAAGAGACTCCCAAGTTGAAAGTTGACATGGAGGCAAAACTGCGTGCTTGGCTTGAATCAAGAGGCAAAACAAAGAGTGCAAACAGAGTCGGAGCCTTGAAGACACCAGTTTCTGTCAAGAAAACTGCTGAGCGTCATACTTCTGTTAAAACGAAGGTCAGCTCTAGACAGGATAATTCTGTCTCCCGAAGGTAAGGTCATGACGGCCAATGAAAGTGTTGAACGGCATACTATTCCTTCAATTTTATCTGATGGTCACATAAATGCAGGATCTTGCCGGTCTCCTCCAGAAATTTATTCGATAATGGAGGTTTGGAGGAAAGGGACGCAGAGGTATGTCGTTGGTTAAGAGGCTGTTTTGTACATGACATTATGTCCCTTAGAATGAAATTCCAACCAGCAATGAGGACCTACTCTGCATGACTTCCTTACATATGCCGCTGTTCTTTGTCACTGTGATGCGTTCAATGCTTCTGCTGGTCCCTTAATTTTTGAGTAATTTATAATGATATAATACAATGATTACAGTGGTTTCTTGTCAATTATGATCTGAAGCATCTCATCACGAAGAATGCGTATACTTTTACAAGGAGATGTACTGGCTTCTCTAACAGTCAAACAATGTTCATTTCAGAACCTGCAGTATATACCTGAGCACACAGACATTAAGGTGAAAGATGTGCTCGATGCAGTTACTTTGGAATCAAGAATAGACCTCCGAGGTACTCTAGTCTTCAAGGATTCTTCTATTTGTAGTCAATTTAGATAAGCTGGAATTTGGATTATCTTCGATACATGGGATATATCTGCTTCATGCTATCGTTTAAAGTGGCTGTAATTATATGTAGGTGAGCCAATTGAAAAGGACGACCGCGCTATTGCCAAAACATCCATCGATTTCACTGAGTCATTTAGAGTTACCGGTACGAAAAGTGGCAGGCAGAGTCCCCAAGGAAAAGTGCTTTCCCCAGTAGAGAGAGCCAAAACGTCTGTCGACTTCACAGAGTCATATCGAGTTACCAATACGGCAAATGCAAGGCAGAGCCCAATAAGAAAAGCACTCTCCCCAGTAGATGTAAACATCGGACAAAGGGCTCTAGTAACATGCTCCGAGCCATTTGAGCCACGGACCCCAGTTACATCTTCCAAGAGCTGCACAAGCAAGCTCCAAAATTTTGTCACTCCACTTGATAAATTTAATGAGTGCAGCTCTAACTTGAAGGTAAGTAGAAATAACCTAGAACCGCTTCACTTTCATTGCCAACATTTTAGTACTGTGGTGGTGGAACTAACACGCGGTATCTGATCTGCAGACCTGTCTTATTAAAGAATTCATCGATGTCTTGAATGTTGCCAGCAGGTAATGCGGCCGTCTGTTGTATTAAGAGCATGTATTTATTCTTGTCAGTGAGTACTGAACATGTGTTGTGGTTGTTGCAATTGCAGAGAGGAGCTTCTTGAGATTAAGGTACGCATGTAGTAGGAATTAGGTACACTTCAAAATGAACATTTCGTGTTGTTAACACTTTTTGATATTTTCTCTTGAATGATGATACAGGGCATTGGACCGAAGAGAGCAGATTATATCCTTGAACTCAGGGACTCTAGCCCTCTGAAATCGGTAATAAGACTACTTTCTTCCGTCAACTTTCTTCCCCTTTCGGTTTATGTAAGCGGGAGATTATAGCAGTGAAAATTAAGACTCTTCTCCTAACTTATTTTGTCATTACGTTTTTCTGGGTAATGCAGTTAGATGACTTGGAGAAGATCGGCCTCTCCTCTAAGCAGGTACACTTTAGTTACACCTAAACTTGTATTTAGATACATAGATATGTGACCTCCGTCCAAGACAAATCTCTGATGTTCTCTGGATCTTCGACATCAACTAATCTATATGTGACCCCGGATTTTTTTGCAGGTTCATAACATGTTTGGTAGAGTCGCAAGAGATGCGTTCGAGTGATCCGGAAGACCGGCAACAACCTGTTGTTGAGCATTTCTGCTTGAATCATCTCACATGTTGTCTCTGTCTCGTCCCTGTTTTGGGAGATTGTAAACAAGCTGCGTCTAAGCTTTGACAAGAATTTTAAAATCCATAAATTGTGAGATCAGAAAGGATGTAATGTCACAAACAATAGCGTCTTGATCCTGTGAATCTCTCATTGTTGTGTTCGTCCATTATCCAGATCGTTGTTTATATCCTATTCGATCCTTGATCTCTCATTGTTGTGTTTGTCCATTATCCAGATCATGTGCGTTGTTTACAATCCCATTCGATCCTATGATCTCTCATTGTTGCGTTCGTCCATTACCCAAATCATGTGAATTGTCGATAAGCATTTTTGGCATCTCGTCCCCGTCCCCGTCCCTCCCGTTAATCCGTGTAAAAGATTGCAAGGGGAGGAACAATTAAAAGAATGACAGTTTATAGTGCAAAGGGTTTCGAAGGCGTATGCACATGTAGATGGGGCTTGTCTACCCCATCGTGCTCTTATAAAAAATAAAACAAAATAAGCTTTGTTGGCTGTCGGCCGTCGGATGAAACCGGTACGATGTCGGCATGAAAATGAAAATTGATTTCCACCAGGAGCACATACAAACCAAGACTTCAATAATCTAATGAGCCAACTCATCTGATGTAAACAGTGCATCACGCCAAATCGGTTTTGGAAGATGCATGCACCGTGTATGACATAATTGGTTGCGTTCGGCGATTGGATATGATAGACACAAAGTCCGACTTAGGCGACGCTTCGTGGATAAAGTTAGGCAGACGTTTCAAGTTTGAACCACGGACTTGAAGGTGACCCTCCTTCGTTTCCCAATAATTCACCCCCCAAACCCCACCCCGACGTCCACTTCAAGTCTCCCCGAAGTCGACAAAAAACATCATGTGATTTGCAATCTAATCTTTACGTCTCCTCACACTAATCTTCAATTTAAGAAGAGGGGAAGATATTTGTGGTAACCCATTAGTCAAAATTGTCCATGATACCAGGGGGAGGGGTGGGGGGCAATGAATTTAAAGAGAGAATGCCGACCTTTTTGACCGCAAGAACAGAGCTTTCAATCGCCTTATCATTTCATTATCTGACCCCAACACAAACCAACCCACCCGAAGCAGAGACACCCAGATCGGACACGACCTTTACACAGAGACGACAAAAAAAGAAGGAAGAACGAAAGCAGAAAAACAACACCAAAGCCAGTCACGGCTGAAGCCAACCCCCCCATCAAAGGGGGGAGACCCTAAACCGGGGAGTTCAGGATGCAGTCGCACACATCCAGCCGCGGCTGCTTTATTCTAGCACACAAGACAAAGACCCACATGGCGAAGGACACATAGTAAAACGCCAACATGTCATAAAGCTAAGGATTAGTTCCGATCTCTCGGTCTCTGCCTTCGGTCGGGGGGCGGGTCGGCGGTGCTGAATTCAAGGTCGCGATCCGTTTCATTTGCAGTTGCATGGGTCGCAGCTGCAGTTCGAGCCGCACTTGCACCCGTTCTCGGCTCCGGCCTCCATCTCGGACCCCTCGAAGTATCTGCATGCCGTAAAACATTCGCATCAAAATCACAGATCTCAGGCTCGAGGCCAAAAAAACAAGAGGCTTGCGTGGAAAGAAACGTCTCCGATGAAGTTCCGATTTTTTCCGTAGTCTAATGGGGAAGAGGAGACGCGTACGACTTCTCGGGAGCGACGCCCATGACGAGGGTCTCAGTGGTGGTCCTCTCGGTGTAGCTCAGGTCCGCATGCATCTTGCACCTGCATCACCATCGCCATCATCGTCATCATCCACTCAACACAAACAACACCGTTTCATTTTCCAGTCACCCATCGCAAGACTCGACAAAGCGAACGACAACTAAGCCCAAAAAAGGGAAAAAAAAAACCCAGCAATTCAAAGAAGTTTTCAGTAGGCACTGAAGGATCAAACAGGGCGGTAGAACAAGAATCATCGGCGCATCGACGAGCGCCGAACGTAGGGAGCAGCAGAGGGAGACGTAGACGTACCCTCCGCAGCCGCCGCTGCACTTGCAGCCAGAGCCGCAGCCACAGTTCCCTCCGCAGCACGACATCCTCGGGTTGCGGTGGAAGGGTGAGAAGGCAGCCGGAGAGCTCGGAAAGATCGCGGAGGCAAGACGAAGGTATCGAAGTTGATCCTGAACTTTCTCCTTGGCGCAGAACGAGTTCTCAAGAACGAAGCGCCGCCCGAATTTATAGCGCGAGGTTGGGGCACCCCGGGGACGTGTCCACCGTACACGTGTCGCGATATCTACCCCTCGATCCCATCCACGCGCGTCGCTCCGAAATAAGATGTCCCGTGAGCGGTGGGCCCCCCTACCTCCGCGGGAGTGACCATCGCCTGCACCCGATTCTATATGATTTCACCTCATCTCGGCCGTCAAAACGATTAGCGTCGCGTGGGCCCCGCGCTGTTTAACGGGTTTCGAGATGGGGGATAGACAGACCCCGCGCGTTCCTCCTGGTGGGGGGCGGGGTCCATCTCCGCGCGGCGTATCCGTTGGATGACGAGACGTTCGGACGATTGGACGGCCTGGATTGTCTTGCAAGATGCCGACCCACCCCCAACCGAGCCGAGCCGAAGCCGCGGCGCGCCGTCTCTTCTTATCTTAGAGCCAGATTCGCCCCTCCTTGTCTTAGCGCGGAACGGAGCCGAAGCTATTTTCAAGGCTCGTACTCAATAATTTATTCGGAATTCGCTCGCGCGATATCGAAATTTGTCGATACTCAGCTCGACAGGCTCGCCGATACGGCAAATTGCTTATTATCTTTTCGAAGAGACATCTAATCCAATACTTAGGGAAGACCGTTTTTTTCGTTTCTTTGTTTTTTTTTTTGGTTGCTAATCAGCCCCGTCTATCATACTTGCTCAGATGAAGTTCACCGCCCGTTACGGGGTGAATTTCTTCCGGTAAATTAATTTTTCCGGTCGATCCCGCGTCGCAAACGGCGTAGAAGATTCGATGATCTCCGTCTTTTTCACTCGCGAAGTTAGATTCATTTTGTTCCGTATGTGCCGTGAGGAGAAAATTTAGGTCCTTCCCGGTGAGTATAAAGTAGGAGCCGCGTAACGTGTCTCGCTATCGTCTTTTACTTCGATCCGAGATTCCGTGGCTAAAATATTTGGGATAATGACATAAACGGTCCCTGGAATTTATCATAAGTGACGTGGTCCATGAACTTTTAATTTGTTTAATGTGATCCCTAAACTTTAGCCTAATGTGCAATACGATCTCTGAGCTTTTAGTTTGTTCAAGGTGGTCCCTGAATCTTGGATACATGTTCAAATTAGTTTCTAGATTATATGAAAATGTTCAGCGGTATCATTTCATTAATTTAAGTTTAGGGATAACGTTGAACATTTCATATAGTCTAGGGACTAGTTTGAACATGTACAAAAAATTCAGGGACCACCTTGAACAAAATAAAAATTTAGGGACCACATTGAAAAAATTGAAAGTTCATGGACCGCATTGTATATTATGACAAAGTTTAGAAACTATTTGTGTCAGTTTCCCAAAACATTTTGAACTTCTTTAAGAAAAGTTTAGTCATTTTTGGTTAGAGATATTCTTTGAATGGCTCCATTTTGAAAAAAATGCTTACCAACTTTTCATCTAAATAAAAATAATAATAATAGAATAATAATTTTACTTTAGAAAATTATGAAAAATATTACATAACTGTATTAGGAAAAAATTATGTATCGATCAACAAGGCTATAAAGATACAGGTTATTCCATATCAAGAACCTTAAATACTAAAAAAAAAACGTATTATTAAAAATAAAAGTAGTTTAGACTCTAAGCTTGTATCATAAAATGGATTCCAAATAGGCAAAGCTCCTTAGGAGAGTGAGGTTATTATAAGTTTAAGGCTCCATTTGTTTCGCAAAAAATGAATGAATTTAGAGAAAATATTTTCTAAAAAACGATCGTTTGTATCGTTTACTTATGAATGAACGAAGAAATATTTTCATCTTCTATAAGTTGTTGTCAGTAACAATTTTTTTATTGACTAATTACTTTAAGTGATATAAGTAATCGTTTTTACGAAAATATATTTCAAATAATTCATTTCTCGTGAGACAAAATCGAAATAATAAGCAGTGTTAATTAGCCCGACAAACACGTGGTGGATACGTCAACTTGGGCTTCCATTTTTCCTTAAGAGATCAAATTGGGGGGAGAGGGGGAAAATGAGAGGAAAAGGGTGAGAACGTGGTCTGTGCGAAAGCGTCGGGCCTTTGAAAGCTACACCACGTTGGAACACGGATGAACTCGACCCGTCCGACTTTAGGAAAGAGGTTAAAGGGTATGATTGAGGTGTACATTTGTCTTCACGCTAGTTTGATTGATAATGACTTTTCGCCTACCCATCTCCATCGATGAATCCGATGAAAAGGTCTAATTCAAAAGGGGTGATGGCTTGAGCAGCTTTAATTATGATTTCGCGAAATAATCGACTCGAATCGAGCTCCGAAATCATGGCGTGCCACCTTAAACGCTTCCTTTATATCGTGAAAAATGAATGATTTGAATAACATTTTTAAAAAAATGAACACTTGTATTGTTTACGAAAATGAATGAATCAAACACATCTTTATTATCCTCGAGCCATAAATTGTTATCAATAATGAAAAAAATTTCCATTTACAAATTATTTCTAGTGATATAAGTGATTATTTTTTTAAAAATATTTTTTAAATTATTTATTTTTCGTAAAATAAAAGGAATCTAGTATATAGATGAACGATGGTGAAGTGGGTCTAGATCTCCAAGGTCCAAAAAACATTATAAACTAATTTTTTTTATTAACATGATAAAATAGCTGTAAATTGATTTTCAGAAATTCATTTGGAATTAGAGTCGAGTCTTTCATTAAAAAAAAAAACAAATATCGATCCTATTTTAGAACAACTCTTAAAGGGTTTTTCAATACATGAAAAAGAATTCGAACGAGGAAAGAAAGAGAGTGAGTCAGATTTCTTGCGGCTATCTAAAAATTGTTTCAATTGAAGGTTAAAAAAAAAAAACGAGATTGTTGATCTTCGACGGGACAAAGTAAGTCAGTTCGCTAAGAAGTATAGAGATTACCAATCTTAATAGTTGATACTCCGCAGCTATTCTATTGTTCGTGGAAAGGGAAAGGAAGAGTCCTAGTTTTTCTATGGATAGAGCCTTCTATGGCAACGAAATCATCGCCCAGAATTTAGGTTCTTTCACACTCTTTAAATATTATAGCGCCATGTTTTGAGAGATTATGAAAGAGAATACCTTGTCTTGAGATGAAAATTTCTCATCAAATTCCATTGAGTTTCTCTTCATCTTTAACCATTGCTTCTGTTGGAAGCACGCAGCAGAAGCCCGATACCTTCATCTAGGGAGATTTACAAGAGGGAGCTTAAGTCCAAGCCCGTTAACATATCTAGTTGGACCTACTTTCACTCAAAAACTTAAGCCAATGAGTTGTGGGTCAACTAGGATATATTAACTGCTCAACACCACATCAATTATCTGATGTGGGATTTCTCTAACACAACTCACACGTGTATCTCAACAATCTCGTCCTCACGTGTGAGCTCAGTGTTATGTTTGCTCTCCCTTAATTTAGGTATTCTTCTGCATCAACTTATCTTGACTCAAATCTCCAAGTCATTGCAATGCACCCGCAAGTATGCACAACAACTATCATTAACTGCCTTTGTGGAAAAATTCTGACTTTTTTATCCACTACAACCATCATCAATTGCTAACTTAGGATTGCATCACCCATCGTCTTTATTTCGCGCACCAGACCAACTGTCCATGGTCACTTCTCGCCAGACCAACCGCGAAAGAAATTTCCACCCGAAACAAGCGTCGATCTTGAGATTTCTTTATTGAAATATTCACCAAACACCTTAATAGATTGGAGGCCCCCACCAATCAACCATCGGCTCTGATATCAATTGTTGGGAATGCGTAGCAGAAGCTTAATACCTTCACCTAGGGAGATCGACAAGAGGGAGCTCAAGTTCAAGCCCGTTAATATATCCAGTTGGACCCTCCTTCATTCAAAAGCTTAAGCCAATGAGTTATGTGCCAACTAAAATATATTAACTGCTCAACACTACATCAATTATCCGATGTGAGACTTCTCTAATACAACTCACGCGTGTATCTCAACAACTTCTTATGTTAATTAGTTTTTGGTCATGTCCACATCTTGCAACCGCATCTCCCGTGTGACGGGCTCATACATACATACATACATACATATATATACATACATATATATATATATATATGCACTGAATAGTTTTACTTCAAATCAGACATTCCATAGCGGATATGAAATTCTTAGGGAGTAGCTATCAAGTTGCCAATCTCCTCTCTTTGCCAAGGGAAGAAAAAAGAGTATCATTGGGGCTTGGTGACGATGATAATTATCGGTTACTTGAAGAAATTTGTTGAAATATCTTCAATGAAGAAAGTTGTGACTGAAAATGCCTATCCACTATTTAAGGTAATACGGATGATGGTCCCCCAAAAGCAATACTAATTAGCCTAAAATTAACCTTCCCGTTCTTAGTTAGATCTTGTAGACGAGTGCCTCTGGAGCATTTATTATACACGCTCAATTAGGAAGATTTCAATTTTCAAGATAATGTTTACACATAGCACAAGTTAAATTTTCTAATACTTTATCCAAATAAGGAGCAGAAGTCACAAAAATACTCCAAACTATAACCAATGAGACACATTTATCATAAAAAATTTTCGGTAACACCAAAAATATCAAACTTGTATATGTGTAACACATTTACCCTCCGTCAAAATTTTATCGGTGATAACGGTTAATATGGCACCCACGTGGTTTAAGTGAAATAAAACGATCTTGTTTTGGCTAAAACATCTTCTAACGGAATCTTGACGGGGGATAAATATGTCACTAGTGTTGATACCAAAAAATGATCTGGTCCTTGATACACAAGTGCCTAGCATGTGAATGAAGAAAACATGTGAGTGGCATATGAGTATGGCTAAAAGTAATCATGTGCATAACACATGAACACCATCATGCACGTATTGATCTATCGACGGGCACAGGAGTCAACACCTGTCGATCAATGACGATATTATTTAATGCCACGTGTTCAGTTGTTGAAATATGACCACGGAATTAGGACTTTGTGAAATAACTGATTCGATTGAAGGCTCTAAAATAATTACGAGTCTTTCATTAAAAAAGGGAAAAGACTACAAAAAAAAAAAAACTCCAAACTATGTTCACTGTAACACATTTACCTTGAATTTTTTTGTGTTATAAAAAACCTCAAACTATGTCCACCGTGACATATTTACCATAAACTTTCTCTTGTGACATAAAAAACCCCAAACATGCATCAATATGACGTATTTACCCATCATCAATGTTCAATTAGATAATTTTTAAGCCAAAACAATATCATTTTTATTTTACTTAAGTCACTTGGGCACCATGTCAATGCTATTTTCTTTCTGGTGTCTATGTTGGCATATTTTTAACGGTTCTTGTTGACATAAATTTAACGGATAGTATATATGTCACATAGGTACACGTTTGAGATTTTTGATATCACAGCTAAAAGGTTATGATAAATGTATCAGAGTGAGCATAGTTTAGGGTTTTTGCCAAAAAAGACAAATATCTTTCCTATTTAGGAATGACTCTAAAAGTGTATTTCGATAAATGAAAAAGAATCTGAACGAGGAAAAGATAGAGAGTCAGAAGTGAGTCAGATTTCTTGTGGCTATCTAAAAATCGTTTGAATCGAAGATAAAAAAGAACATGAGATTGTTGATTTTCGATGGGACAAAATAAGTCAATTTGCAAAGAATTATAGAGATTGCCAATCTTGATAGTTGATGCTCCGCAGCTATTCTATTGTTTGGGGAAAGGGAAAGGAAAGAGTCCTAGTTTTTCAATGGATAGAGACTTCTAGGGCAATGAAATCATCGCCCAATATTTTGGTTCTTTCACACTATTTAAATATTATATCACCATGTTTTGAGAGGTTATGAAAGAGAATACCTTGTCTTGACATTAATTAAAATATAGACTGCCTGCTTTCTTATCCTGAAAATTTCCCTTCAAATTCCATTGAGCTTCTCTTCATCTTTTAGCAGTGCTTGTGTTGATCAATTTTGGTCATGGCCACGTCTTGCAACTGCATCTCCCGTGTGACGACTCATTTATGGGTGCACTGAATAGTTTTACTTCAAATCAGACATTTCATAGCGGATATGAAATTCTTGTAGTAGCATCCAGAGAGAGTAGCTATCAAGTTGCCGCTCTCCTCTTTTTGCCAAGGGAAGAAAAAAGAGTGTCACTGTGGCTTGGTGACGATGATGATTGTGAGTTACTTGAAGAAATTTGTTGAAATATCTCCATTGAAGAGAGTCATGACTGAAAATGCCTATCCTCTATTTCAAGCTAATACAGATGATGGCCCCTCAAAAGCAATACTGAGTAGCCTAAAAATCAATTTTCCTGTGTTCTTATTTAAATCTTGTAAACGAGTGGCTCTGGAGCACTTATTATATATACTCAATTAGGAATATTACAATTTTCAAGATAATGTTTACATACAACACGAGTTAAATCGTTCACAATACTTTGTCCAAACAAAGGGCAGAAGCCAAAAAAAATCATAAACTATGCTCAGTATGACACATTAACCCTAAATTTGTATTTATACGACACATTTACCTTTCATCAAAGTTTTGTCAATGAGAATTACTAAAGATCTGCCTACATGGAGCCAGAAAGTAAACTATGTTGACATGGCACCCACGTGATTTAAGTGAAATAAAAACGCCATTATTTTGGCTGAAAAATCATCTAAGGAACCTTGACGGGGTAAATGTGTCACATAGATAGAAATTTGGGATTTTTTATGTCAAAAGAAAATGTTTCAGATAAATGTGTCACGATGAGCATAGTTTGGAGTTTTTTTGTAGCTTTTGCCCCCAAACAAGAGAAGATATAAGGGTCTTAAAGTAAAAAAAAATGTGAAAAAAAAGGCCACCCTAAGATGAGTGTTCTCTTATTCTGACTTCCTTGGAGTTTTCCATAGCACAGTCAAGCCATGGACGGGTTCTCTTATGTTGAAATCACGAATATGACCATGAATTCGTTGGAAACGTTAGCAAAACTCTGATAGGAGAACAATATGGTCAATGAATTCCTTTCATTGCAACTATCTTCTTATTTAGTTTGGCTTCGAATTGTTCAGGACTCTTTTACCATGGAAAATCATATAGTGACCTCATTGGGATTGAAATTTCATGTATTGATTCTTGAATATTCTTGTGGTGTTGAAACAAAACATCTACTCAAGAGGATAGATGGGGTGGTTCTGGGCTGCGATTGTTTTCATCTCTATCCTTTCGACAATGATAGGTATCAATATTTTCGGGAAAAGTGCCATAAAAGTCCTAAACCTTTTGCATTAGTGCCAATTTAGTTCTAAACCTTTTTTTGGTGCCAATTCAGTCCTAAACCTTTTGCATTGGTGCCAATTTAGTCCTAAACCTTTTTTTGGTGCCAATTCAGTCCTAAACCTTTTAAATTGGTGCTAATTCAGTCCTAAACCTTTTATTTTTGTGCCAATTTAGTCCTTCCGGCCAATTTTGACCGGAATTTGCCGACGTGGACGCCTGCCGGCCGGCAACCGGTCACCGGCGCCGACGTGGATAAATTAAATAATATTTTAATATTTTTTTGAATTTTTATTTTTTTCCATTTTTTTCTTTTTTTTTCCACTTTTTTTTTTTGGGTTTCTCCTTCCTGTGGCCGGTCGCCGGTCCGGCGACCGGCCAGAGGCCAGAGGCCAGCGAGCTCGACCTCGTCGGCCACTGGGGAGGGCGGCCTCGCCCGGCGAGGTCGGGTCTCCCTCGACCATGGCGAGGCTCGAGCCCTCGCCGGCGACTGGGCGAAGCCCGACCTCGCCAGATTCTGCGAGGTCGGGCCTCGCCCGACCATGGCGAGGCTCGAGCCCTCGCCGGAGGCCGCGGCGAGGGCGAGCCTCGCCGTGGTCGGGGGAGGCCCGACCTCGCCGGATCTGGCGAGGACGGGCCTCGTCGGCGGCTGGGCGAGGCTCGCCCTCGCCGGGCGAGGCCGCCCTCCCCAGTGGCCGACGAGGTCGAGCTTGCCGGCCTCTGGCCTCTGGCTGGTCGTCGGACTGGCGACCGGCCAGAGGAAGGAGAAACCCAAAAAAAAAAAAAGTGGAAAGAAAAAGAAAAAAAAGGAAAAAAATAAAAATTCAAAAAATATTAAAATATTATTTAATTTGTCCACGTCAGCGCCACGTCGGCGTCGGTGACCGGTCGCTTGCCGGCAGGCGTCCACGTCAGCAAATTCCGATCAAAATTGGCCGGAAGGACTAAATTGGCACAAAAACAAAAGGTTTAGGACTGAATTGGCACCAAAAAAAGGTTTATGACTAAATTGGCACTAATGCAAAAGGTTTAGAACTTTTATGGCACTTTTCCCCAATATTTTCAGCTTATGTCTCGAGTATGGACTCATATCGAAATCCGAGTCGATCGAAGTTCGAGCTTGTTTGGATATTTGTGGTGTTTACTAAGGGTGTGTTTTTTTTGCCGAAAATGTACCATTTCTGGAAAATACTTTTCAGGAAATCACTTTCCAGGAAAATGAGTTCATTTTTTTGGTGTTTGCTAAAACCTAAAAAAGACTTGGAAAGTATTTTTAGTTGTTTGGTAAGGAAAATCTGATAGTGAAAATTATCAAAAAAATTTGTATTTTTAAAATTATTTCAAATTATTTGTTATTATAAAATTATTTTTATTAAGAAAAGAAAATACATGAATGTTTTCCTTCTTAGAAAGAAAAAAAAAGAAAAAAAAGAAAGAAAAGAAAAGAAAAAATATTAATAAATTCAAGATAAGCAATTCCGAAAAGTGTTTTCATATTTTTAATTAGGGAATTCGCTTTCATAAAATTAAACATGATATTTATGTTAACCGGAAAGTATTTTCCGTTGACCAAATCATTTTCGAAGAACCAAACGGTTGAAAGTTCAAAAAACACTTTTCGGGAAAATACTTTCACCAAAACAAACACACCCTAAGTAAAGTTTGACTTGCATCTGAACTCCAAGCAAATTCGATGGAGTCTAAAATTTGATGGGGTGTGATCTTGGATTATAAAGAAAAAAAGAAGAAGAAAATAACTGTTTTCAAGTTTGAATAAAAAAAAAAGTTTGAATAAAAAAGTCACGCAAGAACATACAAAGACGGAATCTTTCTTTACGTGGGTTTTTGGTTCCGCCAAAGTAAAAGTGGATTCTGCTCGTATTGTACACCTGGAGCTTCTATCCGAGTGTTTAGTTTTGTCTCTGTGAATATTTTCTTGTGAGAATACATGTGAGCGATTGGGCGTTAACACAACTGGAAATCTTTTAAGTGTAATTTAGAGTTGGAAAGCATTCGAGCTATTTATTTATTGTGACTTTGTAATTCTCTAAATTCATAGTAGAATATTTTGCGATTGGCTCTCCCCGTAAAATAGATACCCATACTCGGATCAGATCATGTAAATCTCCAGTGTTCTTATGATTTCTTGTTGGTTTCTCCGAGAATTTCGGTCTCTTACATTTGATATTGAATCACAACATCTACTAATTTTTGTGTTTATTTCACAATTTCTCTAAAAACAGCAAAATAGGAACAACACTTGACATTCAATTGAAATACTCCAACGCGCCACTCACCCCAGATTGATTAATGCTCCTTTACGTTTTTTAAGTTCTGTGGCTGATGTCACTTCAAATATTTTTTAAGCGTGAATCTTCCAAAATCTATTTCAATACATAAAGATTATAATTATGAATTTGAATATTTTTTTTTCAAATTTTTAGATGGATTATCATAACTTGAAGTAGTAAATAGCTGTTTTCGCCGTGCCCCACGCGAGGTTGCTTTGAACAAGTGCTTTCGGAGTACGATGGAATTCAGAAAGAAATTACGTAGCAGTATTGGGGCTTGCGGCAGGTTTCTTGAAGAAGAAACTTCCCATTAAGTCCTAATGAAAGCTACCCTTATCTGACCCATCGTACTCTTCGAAATTAGGTTGACTGATTGCATAGATGCCAAAGTTGCCGTTTTGGCAATGTTGTCAAGGATCAAAGAAGACACTTAAGAAAAGAAAATTTGTCAAGAAATGAGGAGGAAGACTGTTTCCGGACAACGTAGATGATTGTAACTAGGGCTGCGCAAGAGAATCTAGGAAATCTACGGAATCTGCAGAACTTGCATGACCAGATCATTGTAATGTTAACACCGGTGAGTGTATGGTAGATTACAGGGTTTAGAATCATACTCATCTCGTATCCACTCAATACTTAAGTAGATACATGTATAAACCTGTGAAATTTGCGGAATTAATAAGTATGTTAAAAGAGTTAAATAAAGTATATTACGAATATTAAAAGTATAAACAATTTGTTACCATATAATATTCCATATGCATATAATTATGATATGTCCTATTATATAACATATTATAGTGACAACACTTCATGTCGTCTAAGCAATTAGGTGGCTTTTGTTAATTTTTGATAATTCAAATAACAAAAGCCATAAAATATGGCGAGTTCCTAACGGCACAATTAATTAAAAGTCACAATGGTAGCAAGGGGATCAAATCCTTCGGAAAAGTCAAGATGAAAGAAATTACAAAGAAAGTTGATACTTCTCAAGAAAAACATATCATCAAACCCAAAAAATGTAAAAGTCATAGACAGTGGGGCCAGTTGCCCCCCCACTGTGGATGCCTTGGCCCGTCCAGGCAATCATAAACTTTTTTTGACATAAAACAATATTGTTATTTTTTTTAAAGTATTATGGCTTGAAGAGCAATTATGTCATTTACAATTAGACCTGCTCATTGAGCAGGCTAGGGCCCGAACATCATTAGGTCTGCACAGGCCCGCCCATCGGGCCACCATTCTTTTTTATGAAAAAAAAAAGGTATTTCAACAAAAAAAGTGCAAATCTGAAGACAAATGAAAAATGAGGTTTAGGAGTTTGTGTTATTTTATTTTATTACTTTACCTATGACTTTTAGTGTATTTTTCTCTACTATAGTAGAAATTTGGGGCTTATTCTATCTTATTAGTGCTGATACGTATAAAATATATGGGCGAGTCGGGCAGGTAGGATGTCGAGGCACTTGCCCAAGCCCAGCCCCGCCTACTGACCAAGCCTAGAAAAGTTCTCCGAGGCAAAAGAGTTCGGCCAATGGGCGGGCCCATTCGCCACCTGCTTATTGATCGGGTTTATTTTTAAAGTTGTTAGGTGATATAAATTAATATTACGCATTATGAGATACTTTATGTTCGTATGACATAATTATAAGAATATATATGCTAGTGGTAAAGACACTCTTGTGAGTACATATTAATTAGGAAATTCATTGAAGGATACTTTAGGTGCTAATTATTATATCACTGGACACAAAAGGCAATTAGGCCATTCAACTTGTCTGTACTTTAAACATGACAAGCTTTTTTAAAAATAAAAAATAAAAAAATTAAGTGTATAAACTATCGGTTCTTGGGACAAAACCAATCACCTGAGTGGAACTCAAATTTATGGTGTCAATGAGGCTGCCCTAAAATATTTCCAATCTTTCACATGAAAAAGTTGTGCTGGTGATATTACCACCTTGTTAAGGTAGATCCATCTATCTATGAAATGAATATAGTTACTCAAAGAAAAGAAAAATCGAATGCATGCCAATATTTTGACTTTGCTGAGGCAATAACTGGGTGGCGCTGCTGGAGCGCGCACTCTTCCTCTCGCAAAAGGTTGAGTGTTCGAATCCCGGGCGCCGCAGGGTGACTTAACCGGTGGCACGTGTGTGGTGGTTAGCACGTGTCGCCCCCAGGGTTTACTCCCCGGCTGTCGGCCGTGCGGGGGTTCCCTGGGTTAAAAAAAAATAAAATTTCAACTACAGTGGACATAACAAAATTATTTTACAATTCTCATTAATGAGTACATTCGGAGCATTCGCTCAACATGTCTGACGAGGAAATATTCAATTTTCAAAGTATTGATTGTGTATATTATACTTTTAATGTACTAAAAATTGCTGTATTTCCTTATTTGGTTGGTTGACTAGTGTCTCGATGGCAACTTTTTAACAAAAATCATATTTAGTTAAAGTGGTTTCCATAAGTGTCATTGGATTTTAGGATAATTGTTGGCTTAAAGGGCAACGGTTTAGTTAAGTACATATAAATAGTGTTTTGAAAGTAAAAGAAATGATATAAAATAAAAATTTATTACTAGACGTAACCAAACATATATTGCTTTGAATTAAGAAACGTTTAAATATGTTAAAAACGAGTCAAATAATTTATTATTTTTTATGAAACAAAAATAAATGTATCCGACCGGCGCTAGAGACTTACAATGATTTTTGTTTTTGACTTTATCACTTATATTATTAGTCTTAAAATTTAAATTTCGATTTGCATAAATTTCTTAAAATTAAACGAGAAATTTTTATTTTGACAACAAACAAAAAACACATATGTGGCTCACACTCAACCACGAACCTAGATATAGAGGCTGTTTTTTTTTTTTTTCGTGAGTTTAGGGATAGATCTATAGATATTTTGTAGTACAAAAATTACAGTAGTACACTCCCCCTTCTTTTCTAGTTAAACAGCAGTACACTCCCACTTAGTACAAATTTCCATTTCTTTGGTGGAAATACAAGATTAAATTCATAGATTAACTTGAAAAAAAAAAACAGCATGACGCAAGATTAGACCGGATTTATGGAAAAAATGGTTAATACCACGAAAATCCCAAACCGGTACACTTGTAATAAATTTAATCATAACTAATTTTTTGACCACCAAAAAACCCAAATTGGTACACCTGTGACCACCAAAAATTCCAAACTTGTACATTTGTGACAATTTTACCCTCCGATAAATTAGATTAATACCATGAAAAATCACAAACTGGTAAACCTGCGACAAACGAATGGGTAAAACCCCAAACTAATACATTTGTCAACTGTCACGTGTCATTCAACTCAGCAATTTGACTGTAAAATTTAACGGAAACTAACGGAGGGTAAATTTGTCACAGGTTTACCAGTTTAGGGTTTTTGGTTGTCAAAAAATTAGTTTTGGGTAAATTTGTCACAGGTGTACCAGTTTGGGGTTTTTTGTGTTATTAATCCAAGAAAAATAAAAAAGAAATATAAAACTCTTAACACAAAATTGGAATGTCAATGCCAAGTGAGAGCGCTACGAGGATTGAGCGATTATTGCATCACGAAGCAACGGGGCCGCGCAAGGCTTTTTATTTTTTATTTTTAAAAGTGAACTCAAATCACTTCCAAGATCAATTCCTTTTTTACTAGAGAGAAGGGTCTCATAGGTGAGTTTAAAAAACAATGGGGTCTGATAATGTCAATCAAGCTAAATTTTCATAAATTTGTCGATATGAAAACAAGGTGAAGATGAGACATGGAAGACAATGGTCTCACATTGCGTACTTAAAGAATTTTGAAACTTGCATTTCCTATAAAACCAAGACTTTCATTTGACCTGTACATAATCTCCCAAAAGCCTTGCCCCCTATTAGTCGAGCAACGAAAATTATGAGCTAGCAAAGTAGTTTTAGAGAAAGTTCTAAATTATTATATAAATAGATATTAATATATAAAATAATATATGTAGTGTCTATTGTTTATTTTTGTTAAAACACTGAGAAATATAATTTTCTTATGAATTTTAATTCGTGGTACGGATTGGAGGGGAGGGGTCGATACCTTACCCACCCTGCCAAATCCCCTCTCATTGCCCTATTCTCCATTTTTGCGAGGTTGCCCTGTTCGAAATGGAGCGTCACGCCCCGTGCCCATCTCTAATAAAAATAATCTTATATTCATAATAATTGTAAGGGAGGCTATTCTTTTAGTTTTCCACACCTCCTTGTTATTTCTTTTGGAATGATGGTCTAAATTTTTTTTATTACATATTTCATTTTGATGACAATTTCCCTTATTTTTGTTTGGAAACCGCTTCGAAAATACTACAACACATTTCTTATGGAACGTTTTCATTCATTGGAAAAAATAATAGGAAAATTGAAAATCTTCACAAATCAAACGAGGCCGGAAATTTGCACGGAACTTGCTATGAAAACTTGAGTTCAAGCTCGAGATGAATTAAAATTTCTTACTAGTAATCAAGCTCAATCAACATAATGCGGATCAATTTCAACTTTAAGATGAGTCCAACATCTTGGATTTTAGTATGGGTGATCAGTTCCCAGTTCGGTTCCGGTCCAATGGAATCGGTCACTTTTTTTTTTCCCGCTACTTGATGCCATCTGTTTTGAAACTGGAATTATGTTCCCTATGCTGACTACACATAATCATAAAAACAACCGTGCAATTTGAGCCATTGCGATGACGAATTGATGTAGACTGGTCAAAACATGCGAACTACACATGTACTACTAATGTCTATGATGGAATAAAAAAAAAAAGAAGAGACCCATTAGAAACAATTTTACTACTGTTGATAAGTATTACCCCCTTGGTTAGTTGTACACTGGTAAGTCTAGCACATTACATTATTTTTTATAGGTGGTGTTAAGTATTACCCCCTTGTGGACGGCAGACTGACGTTGGCGAGTGGCGACTGGACGAGACTCGAGAAGTCGAGAAGACTAAAGTACTTCACTTAGGATTTAGTTCATATTTTACTATTTTTTTAAGAAGTAAAAAATTTAAAAAGTATATCTAGTCGGTTCGATCCACTTCGGTCCAATTCCCGGTTCTCCCTTGGAACCGAGAATCGAACCGTCTGGACACCGGTTCTATTTTTAGGAACTGGGAATTGGTCCGATACTCCCGGGAAACCATACCAAACTGGCCGGTTCATTCTGATTTGGTCTGGGCGATTCTTGGTTTGGACGATCTGTTTTGCATACTCCTAAATTTTAGAATGCAATTGAGTTTGAAAATAGGCAGATGCACCGCATGTATGTGAACTTGTTCAATCTGGTTCCCTGTATTTTCTTTTTTGGTTCAATGTAGTTCTTGTATAGCCTAAAATCGGTGCAATCTCATTCTTTTGTTAATCAGGCTAACAAAAATTGTAAATAGGGCACATAATATAGTTAACCATCCTTCAAGTATCCAAGTTGGCGTTACACATTTTATTAGACGGTCCAAATGTTCCAGCCATGTCCATATTGCTGACATAGCACCTAACTCTGCATCTTTTAACACCCGCGTCCATCACACCTCTGCCGCTCGAACCCATGATTACCACCGAACACTTCCGCTGTTACCACCACCACCACCGAAGAGGACATCATCGTCATCAGAAGACCTTGGCACCACCGCCCCCCTCCTCTCTCTCGCGACTGATGTGACCTTCAACGGTACTAGGTTTGAGGCGAGGACGACTTAGAATTGCAGTCATGCACCTCAAATCTGAGGCGCGGAAAGAGAGAGAGAGAGAGAGAGAGAGATGGATGGGTTTCGAAGGGGTGCTGATGGGACGACGAGTTGACAAAAAACTATTCTAACAGCAGAACCTATGTCGAATGGTGAGAAAAAGTTTAAAAGACCTCTTGGGTGGATTACCCTATTCAAGAATGAGACCTCGAATCGACGCCGCTCTTTATCTCAACCCATGGCCGTGCTCGTGGCATTACAAAAGAGAGAAAAATCTCATGCCAATCGAATATGATGAACACCATTCATTGTCCCCCTAAACCATTGACGGCGAATCCAACCGGGGAAAAAAGGCTCAAAAAGCAAAGATGAGGAAAACCCATCGAACAACAGGAAAAGTAATGACATTTGAAGGGACGCAACTCAAAAGATTCCCCCAAGGACACAGACTCACAGGCGCATTCGCAGAAAAGGGTTGTTCACCTCTTCCTCAACAAAATCCATTCAGACATTTGCATAGAATTTTACTTGGATCTTTGGTATTCGGTTAAGAGGTAATATTACCGAAGAGAGAGAGCTTTCGTTCTTATGAAGGCCTCCACGGCCTGTTCGTTCGATATACAAGGACGGCGGGCTCTACAAATGTGTTTCTTATATACTGTGACCACACGCCTCGTATTCCCAATGCCCCCTTATCTTTGTCTTTCTCAGGAAAATGGAATACCTTTCGACAATTTTACATCACAATGATCTCAAGATCTTGCTCGGATCCAAAGATTAAAAACCCGTTGAATAACATGAAAAGTAATGTCATTTGAAGGGACACAACTCCAAAAGATTCCCCCAAGGACACGACTGACTCACGGGGCCCATTCGCAAACAAAGGGATGGTTCACCTCTTCCCCGAACAAAATCTGTTCGGACACAAGTTGCAACTCCCTCCCTCCCTACAAATGCGCAGTGCCGAGTACAAAAACGTTCCGCTTCCCCCACTATGCACGGTCTCCCCACATGGTGCGCTGCGCGCCGCGGGTCCCGCTGCGGTCCAAGCCCTTCCTTTCGAGACGGACTTGACGTGGACTGGGGCCCCTGCTCAATCATACCGCCGCGGTTTTCGTGGTGGGGCCCGAATGAACCTGGCCCGTCAACGGTGGATGTGGGAATCGGTCATCTTCTCGTTGCCTTTATGCGACGAGTGGATTCATAAAGAAATAATTGGCACATGGAAGGCATAACAACACAAACGGTCCTTGAATTTTGACGTAATGTATAATGTGATTTCTGAAATTTTTAATTTGTTCGATGTAGTCAATATACTTTTGATACATGTTTAATGTAGTCCCTGAACTCTTGATGCATGTTTAATATAGTCTTTGAACTATATGAAAATGTTCAGTGCTGTCATTCCATTAATTTAATAACAGAGACAAGATTGAATATTTTTATATAGTCTAGGGACTAAATTGAACATGTACCAAAAGTTCATGGATCATGTTGAACAAATTAAAAGTTTATGGACCACATTAAACAAATTAAAAGTTCATGGATCAAGTTGCACATTGGGCCAAAGTTCAGGGACCACATTGAACAAATTAAAAGTTCACTGACCACGTTACACATTGGATTAAACTTCAGGGACCATTTGTGTCATTTTTCCCTATGAATGATATGCATCGATCGTGCTAGATATCTGAACGTATTCATCACGTCATATGTTGAGCCTGATTCTCTTCTCTAAATACACGCTTAAATAAAAGAGTAGATTGTTTAATGTATCGATTTTTGCATGTCTATTACTATATCATGAATTCTCTTGATTAACCTAAATGATAACTCAAGCGGTAAGCGGATTTGTCCTCCTCATTCAACACCCGAGTTCGAATCGAAACACTTGGGCATTCTGTCGAGGCCGCCTTTAGGAGCATAGATCCGTGTGTCTCCGGTAGATACCCTGTGGGTGTGTGGGAGATGGGGACTGCCATGTCCGGTAGAGACTAGCTGGATACTCAAGAACTCTGGACACCCATTGATATGATAAATTAACGAATTACTCTTAGATTATTGCATTGTGATATTCTCTTTGCCTTTTACTCCTTTGGACGAGCCATTCAGCCGCAGTGCAGCTTGTTCTCTCGCTTTATTCGAAAAGAAAAAGAAGCCAACTTGTCCGAACACTTACTTGATCGTGGAGGTGGGTCAACATACTTTTCCAAATACCAAATTCAAATGAAAGTTTAGATGTATAGAGGTCGATAGAGATCCATGTGCTCACTTGACTATAGTCCGTACACTTCATTACTGGTCTTGAACAGTCAGATTCAACCTCACTTTTGAGTTTGAATCTGTACACTTGCACATTGTCAAGGCCATCCTTAGGAATACAAACCCGTATTCCCGAAGATTACCCAATATGCAGGGAGGACTACCACACATAGTGACGATTAATCGAATGCTCAAAGAGCCTTAAGCATCATATATATATACTAGTCGAAGATGTGTGCGATGCGTGGATTTCATTTTAATTTAAGTCGCAAAAGGAGATCATATTAGAAAAGCCTTTTTAACAAAATTAAATCTAATCAAATTTGGTACATATCATATAAATCATCCAAATTGAATTTAAGGACTCCTTTATAATATAAAAATTGCTACCATATTTTAGTCCAACCCTCACTAAACTTGGTCTCATTGCAGATGGAAAAATTACCAAAAAAATCCTAAATTTATTATCCAATTCAGTCCTAACTTTTTAATTGTGCCAATTTAGTCCTAAATCTTTGATCAGGTTTTGCCAATTTAGTCAATCTGGCCAATTTTAGCCGGAAATTGCTGACGTAAACGCTAGCCGTCCTAAAATGCTGATGTGGTATAATTTTTTTAATATTTTTCCTTTTATTTTTTCTTTTCTTCTCTTTTCCTCTGCTCTTTTGTTTTGTATTTTTTTTTCCCATAGTGACCAGCGAGCTCGCGTCGCGACGCCCTCGCCAGCCGCCGGCAAGGGTTGCGACCCTCGCACAGATTTGGTATTGCTCGCATCCGAGCAATCGGAGGGCTCGAGCACAATCACTTGCAACACCACGCCGATCACTATGAATGTAGTCCATGGCAGCACGGTGCTGAGCACAGTCGACTAGTTGAAGCCTATGAAAGAGACGAACATCTCCGGCTTGTGGAGCGTCTGATTGAGGTGTGGGTACTCGTCCTCCTCCTCGCGACGTTGCCGTGGTTGGTGATTGCCGCAATTCTGATCCTGAACTAGAAGAGGCGCCTGTACGGAAGGCTCTGCCGCCGCTAGCTATTGCATGAGGATCCGCCATGAAAGCAGAGCTTGGAAACAACGATTTTCTCCAACTTGCGCCGACGAAGCTGATTCTCCAATTTGAGCCTGAACAAGTTCATCACGACATATGTCGAGCCTGCTTCTCTCAATACATCCTTTAAATAAAAGAGCTAATTGTTAGATATATCAATTTTTGCATGTCTTTTTCAATATTTCGAGAATTACTCTCAATTAACCTTAATGATAACTTAAGCGGTAAGCAGATTTGTCCTCCTCATTCAACACCCGAGTTCAAATCAGTACACTTGGACGTTCCTTTGAGGCCACCCTTAGGAATACAGACCCGTGTGTCTCAGGAAATACCTGATGGGTGTGTGGGAGACGAGGGCTGCCATGTCCGATAGAGACTAGCGGGATGCTTGAGAACTCTGGACACCCATTGATATGATAAATTAACGATTGCTCTAGATTATTGCACTGTGATATTCTCTTTGCCTTTTATTGCTATGGACGAGCCATTCAGTTGCGGTGCAGCTTGGTATCTCGCTTTCTCTGAAAAGAAAAAAGAAGGCAACTTGTCCGAACACTTACTTGATCGTGAGAGGTGGGTCAACATACTTTTCCAAAATACCAAATCCAAATGCAAGTTCAGATGGATAGAGGTCGATAGAGAACTTATCGCGAATGTGGCAAAACAGATACATGTGCTCACTTGATCGTAGTCCCTACACTTCACTACTGGTCTTGAACAGTCAGATTCGACATCACTTTTGAGTTTGAGTCTTTATACTCGCACATTGATAAGGCCATCCTCAGAAATACAAACCCATATTCCCAAAGATCACCCGTATACAAGAAGAACTACCGCACGTAGTGACGATCAATCGAATGCTCGGAGAGCCTTAACCACCCTATATATACTGGTCAAAGACGTGTGCGATGCATGGGTTTCGGTTTAATTTAAATCGCAAAAGGAGATCATATAAGAAAAAGCTTCTCGACAAAATTGAATCTAATCAAATACGGCACATATCATATAAATCATCCAAATTGAATTTAAGGACTACTTTATAACATAAAAATTGGCACCATATTTTAGTCCCACCCTCACTAAACTTCGTCTCATCATGGATGCGACAATGTTCACCACATATAGACTAACACATGTTACTTTTTTCCAAGGAAATAGATCATCTAACTATATAATAAGTAAGCCGTAAAAAACTTCAATCAAATTACACGACATGCGGAAGAAGTAGAATTTACAATTTGTAATTTCTTTGCTCAGTCGTATGGCTTTTTGTGACGTGAGACTGCTTGGCTAATTTATTCGTTCGTGTTTCGGAGAACATTACTTTCTAACAAGTAGAGCACTCTACAGACTTTTTAATGAAATGCACTTTGACCATTTTACTTGGAGCCTTGAGATAAAAGCTAAAAAACCAAACCCTAGACACCGTTTATCCTCTCTAGAGCTGTCGATCATGGCATTCGGCCAGGATTGATTCTGCTTTTCTCCCCTTCGTTAACCTATCAATAATCAAGGCCTATAACTATTAGAGGCAAATACTCTAAATATGTCTGAAATTTTACCCATTAACAAAGAAACATGCATCAACTTTTAAAAATATATCTTTGCACCTTTAAATTTTAACTCGACAACTACAACAGTACATCCTCACATTATTTAGTAGTGCCTCTTTATTTACAGAAATGTCATTTTCATTTCCAAAATACCCCCACCCAAATACCAAATTCCGATTGCCACCCACACACAAAGCCCGTCGAATCGAGGGGACAAAGGTGGTGGACGGCGCACCGAGTTGGGACGGTGGTCGTAGGTTGCTGTGGGCGTAGGATGGCACGGCTGATGGTGGTGGGCGGTGAAGAAGAGATTAGGGTTTTTAAACGATTTGAAATATTGGGGAGTTTTCAAAGGGGGTAATTTGGTCTTCTATTGATGGGCTGTTGTTGAGAAGCATGGAAAATGCATTTTCAAAAGTAGAGGTACGGAAGTCATCATAAGATAAAAGATGCATGTTTTTGGTACTTACCCTACATTTAATCAGGAGACAATATTTCTAAAGCTAACTAGGAAAATAAATCAATTGAAAATAATTACGAAAGCCATGACTATAAAAAGGAAGATGGGCAACTTTTATACAGATGGGATTTCATTTTTTTTGTGGCTTGGTTGATAAATTAAATTCGTTATATGATTCGCATTAAGAACTAACTTCTTTTTACTTATTTACTAATAATATAGATATCTTAAGAGAGTAAATCGTGTCTCTAGGAGAAGTGAAATGTGTGTGTGTGTGTGTGTGTTTTTTCATTTTCGTACACTATCAATTATGAAATGAACTATGGAAAATATTCAATTCTCTAAATAATTTATCAAATACAATTTCATCTTTATCCTCGTTCATGGCCCTTTGACTTTTTGAGTTAGATTTTCATATTTTTCGTAATACTAACTATTATAATTAATGAACTCAATTAAGAAAATCATGAATTAGAACTTTTATCGTTCAAAAATCAATTAATGCTGGTTATAATTAGACTCATTTAATGACATGTATAATTTTATATGTAGATGTCAAGGGAAGTGAGGGAATAGAGCTTTGTGATGATGTGGCTCAACTACAAAACTCCATATTATATATATGGTTTTTATTGAAATCAAGACTTTGATACTAACAAGGTGGTTGGTCTAATGGTAAATGGATCACCTATCTTTTACGAGGTCATGAGTAAAATTTAAATGATGAGCAAATCTCTAGACGACATTGCTTGTCTTACATTACTCAGCTATAGCATACCTCGTTTGGACTTCCTGATTGATGGTATTTTGGTGGTGCTGCGGTGACAGACTCATCAATCTTGAACTTTCATGTCACGGATGCTGTGAAATAGTCATGATCCGACAAACATTTCGCATCGGGTGTGAGATACTTATGATAACACCCAGAATAGATTACTAGCGTCAGTCATCCCTCTCCATTCTTTAATTTATAAAAAAAAAATCAAGACTTTGATTAATGGTTTTTTTCAAGCAGATGATGAAAGATTCAATAATATTATTAATACTAGAAATACTACTGTATTAAAAAAAAGGGAACGCTTTCTTGTATTCATCCATCATCTATTGCTTTATCGTTTTTTCTTTGGGAAAATTGCACAATTAGTCCTAAACTTATTGTATTGATGTTAGTTTAGTCCTAAACTTTTTAATTTTGCCAATTTAGTCCTAAACCTTTACGCAAAATTCCAAAGTAGATCTTCTGACCAATTTTCGCTAGAAATCACTAACGTGGCAATGTGCCATATAGCATGTAGGATGACTGGCGATGACTAAACCGTCATATCAGCGATTTCCAGTGAAATTTGATCAAATGACTATATTGAAATTTTGCGCAAATGTTTAGAACTAAATTGGCAAAATTTAAAAGCTTAGGATTGAATTGTCATACAATATGCTTATGACTGATTGGACAATTTCCCCTTATTCTTTCTAACAACCAATAAAAAACGTGAGGGGTGCATGAAATTTAACAGTTGTTTTTTACTCTTTGTAAAAAAATAACAAATTTAACTTTTTTTTATTTTTGGTTATATGGCCTTCCTTTGTATAATGTAATCTTTTTTAACTCAATATTTTATTTTACTTATTTCGAATGTTATTTAAATCTGATCTATGCCAGATTTCCATACTTATATTCCACAGGTATGTTATTCTTCATCACAAACCAAGGGCAAATAGGAAAAATCCCAAATTGCATTTTCAAATTGATAGAATAGTATGAACTTGCCCATGTATGCACACTTCGAATAGGAATCGAAACGATCCAAACTTTTGTGGCAACTTAGTGCCAAATCCATGACCAATATACTTTAGTCCTTTCCTTTGCGATTGTCAATTACTTGCTTGTATTTTATCTATCGCTATAATATGGTTCTTTTTTCATCCTGACGATGATATGGGCCTTGAGTGAGTGAGGAAGGCCATCGTGCTCACTGCTTTTAACGATACCTCGAAATTTACTAACTTCATGAGATTTTCTTGGATCTCATGATTTCCCTCTTCATGGCTATTTTAGCACCAAATCTCCTTTACATATAGACCTTTGGGCTAAGATCTGGGATCAGAGGCAGTTAAACAGCCCCCAATTAGGTAAAAGATTAAGTCATGAGCTCATCATGGGCCTTCATTGTTCAGCCTGAATTTAGCACTACTCAAAAATCAAAACACCATCAGGTCTTGCAGTTCGTCAATCCATTCTTTCAACTTCAAGGATCCGTTCGTTTCAAGAAAAATCAATAATTTGAAAAATATTTTCTTAATTTTAATCGTTGTTATCCCTTAGAAAAAATTCAGTCATGTTAAAAAATGCTTTCATAATCAACGTCGTTCTAATGCCTAAATATTGTACTGATAATGGAAATATTTTTCATTAACTCATTTTCCTAACCAATAAAAACTATTGAAACTATCATCGTACTGCCTTTAGTGAGGACTGAGATTTTGTTGGATCGCATCATGATTTGAGTCTTTAATCGATGAAATTACACATTCATTCATCATCCCATTTCCAATTTACATTGGCTGACCCAAATTGGACCTGCTTGGAAACTATCTGGGCTTTCTTCAAAGCCGAATCGATAGGCTTAGATTGAGCCAAAAACGTGCACTTTCTGTTTAACATTTTTGTAGCACCTCGGAATTTTGCAAAACGTACGTAGGTAGGTAGTCCGTAGTGCCTTCAATTCCTAGATTTTCCTAATCTAGATTCAAATTGATTACTATGTTGATTATTTGAAATTCGAAAGTAGAAGAGTCGTAGGTTGCTTCGGCACCTAGCATCCTTAATAGATTTCAGGATATCTAAGTGACATGTGCAAGGTGACCAATTTATCTGCGTAAACCAAGAGTCTTAGGTCTAAAATTCGTTTACGCCTGGGAAAGGTTTAGCAAACCCAGAACGCCTTTCCGGTTTTACAAGTCTTTGATTAAGTCCTCAATCGCATTTATTGCACATTTTTCCTAAATTGACAAAAATAATTTCCAAAAAGAATATCTAACTTTTGCTAGTTTGCAACATGTTGAAATAAGTTATAACATCTTGCGAAACGGAATGATCTCATCTATGTGCATGATTGTATAAATCGGAGTATACGTAGTACACAAGATATGTGACATGTAAAATGACGTGCGGATGGCATGGCAAAATGAAGTGGCAATTGAAAATGGAATGACATGGCATGTGATGTGGTAAGTGAATTCGATGTACGCTGACGACAGGGCATGTGATGGGGCGACTCAATGACCGCATGTGAATGATGTGAATGTCTATCAAGTGTCGTGTGACTTACCTTGTGCGAACCCAGTGCCTTACATTTATCTTCCTCAAATTAGCAAAAATGAGAGAGAAACGCAAGTTAGAATGGATTAAGTTGTGAGACCAGTGCCTTACATTTATCTACATTTATTTTCTTAAGCTTGTATCCGCTCGTTCGATGTCCTATTAGCGCGATCTTTGCATTTTTGGAAAGCTTGTGACAAAATACTTTCTGCACAGCATTGATGGGGGTAATTGGGAAAAAGTACGGTTTGGCTTAAACCGAGGCGGTTTTTTTGGGTTCGCAAATCAAATTTCAAATTGGCAAGCTTGGATCATCAAAACTGATTATTCACTATAGCTAGAAAGTTTCGTTCAAATATGAGATCTCAAAGTACATGGTCATGGGCTGTCGCATGAACTACCAAGGAAAAGCTAATGGATTACTAAGCGAACACAAATGGTTATTCATTAAAGAGATGGTACCGTTGCCTAGTGCGAACTCTTCAAAGCCCATACCAATTGCTCGTTAGAGTCTCAATTTAAACTCATAACATATCTTAGCTTTTGGAGCCACCATTAATTGATTATGGGTTGATTAGACCCCAAAATAAAATGCGGAGTACATTTTATTTTTACGAATAAGGGGATAAGAACACAAAGAATACCATAACTTTTATACGGCGCTTATTTGAGTGCCATAACTTTCTTTTTCCGCTCACTTAAGTATCAGTTAAATGCCATTGGCGATTTGCCTAGCCGGAAAATCCGACATGGACGTCGGTCATCCTATGTGGCATCGCCGACGCTGACATGGATAATTAATTTTAAAAATTCAAAAAAAAATCCATGTTGGAATGGAAAATTAATAAAAAAATTCACATAGGACAATTTGCCAAGGAATAGCACTTAAATGATCGATTTTACTCCGATGTGGCACTCAAGTGAGTGCCGTACGAAAGTTATAACACTCCTGCTATCCTTATCCAAAACATTTTTATTTATAAGCGAAAAGGTTGGGGAGAGCCAATCAATGCAATGCCTTTTGAACTTTACCATAAGGGTTCCACGTAAACAAATGCCTTGCATTAATTAATTCTTTATAAAACATATTAATAGAAAAGTAGGTGCCATATTTATAAAACTACGTACTTCTCATGAATGAGGTCTATCACACAGAAAATCCAAAAAATTTTAAATTTAATTTTCAACAAAGATCAAAATTAAAATATCATCAAAACAATTATTATGTACTAATACATAAGTAGTATTAATTATAAATGATATCATTCGACTCTCCTTTTTCTCAACCACCATATGACTTTTGATTCTAGAAACCCATCATACTCTCTTATTATTTTACTCGCATCAACTCAAATATAATTAAGTAGGTTAGCTTTAACATTTAAATGAGTAATTATGTGAAAAGGATAAATGCATAAAAGCCTTTTCTCATCCATTTTTTTGACATTCGATGTCCCCTGTTACCTCAAACTAACCATAATTTCTCTTGTAGGTCCAGATTTAAGATTATTTCTTACCTTTCTTTTCTTTTCTTTCTTTGGAAATTCTGATGCATTTAGGGTTGACAAAAAATATGTATTTGCCAATGGTTTGATTGGATTGTCTTATAATGCAATTACAATGTAGTCCTAAACTTTTGACCAATTTTTCAATGTAGTCTTTCCCGCCAATTACCACAAAAAATCGCTGACGTGGCGTTTAGTCATGGCCGGCCATCTTATCTTAAGTGGAAAGTTAGGATGGCAATTTGTTGATTTCCACGTTGCAATTCGCGATGACAATTGGCAAGAAAGGTTGCATTTAAATATCGTGCAAATGTGTAGGATTATATTGACAAAATTGGAAAGTTAAAACTGAATTGACATCCATACAATAGGTTTAGGACTAAATTGATAATTTTCTCAAATATTTAAATAATCACTCCTTCAATGGACGCATGTATAAGCATTTTTGGGATAGGTACACTAGGAGTGCCATAACTTTCGTACGACGCTTACTTGAGTACCACAAATTTGAAAAATCAATCACTTAAGTGTCATCGGCGATTTGCCTCGTCGGAAAATCCAACTTGGCATCGCCGGCGCTGATGTGGATAATTATTACAAAAATTCAAAAAAAAATCCACGTCGGAATAGGAAATTAATAAAAAAATCCATGTAGGAGGGTTTGCCGAAAATGGCACTCAAATAATCGATTTTACTCCGATATAGCACTTAAGTGAGCGAAAAAAAAGTTATGGCATTACTGTTCTTATCCCTATGAATAAGTGATTCATGGATATATAATGTGATTACGTTAGATTAATTTGACGCCCTTTTGGTACATTTTCTCTGAATATCGAAAATGTTTTGCATGCAATCTTTGCTGGTTTTAATCCTAAACCACTAATGTGTAAGAAATGATGATGTGGGTTGTGCAAACAATCATGTAATACCTAATATTCAAAAAAATTAAGAAGTATTGAAAAGATTAAAAAACTTGGAATGCACGAGCAAGCAGAAGCGAATCTCTATTTGTCGCCAATTGAAACAAGGATTTTGCACAGTTAGACTCAAAAGGGAGATACACAAATGATATATGCAAGATCATATGAAATGCATGATTATGTAGGAATATGCAATCATGATGCAAAACTAACTAGTGTGCAACCTATACTCATTTTTTTGGGGTATTTTCTCATTTGAATGCCATGATAAATATGAAATTAAACCCTAAGACACTAATGGCCAAAATGGGCATGCATTTTGATGTAATGACATGAAAATCCTGATTGGACTAAGATGCCTAAAATGAATGGATTAATTAAGGCATATTCAAATGACTTAATATGAACCCCTTATGACAAATGTCGTGCACACGAAATGACATGATCTAATGCAATATGATATGACATGACTTAAATTTTTAGATGATATGATGTGCATAATCTAAGCTAACGTCCATCCCTTAAATGCTAATAACATGTGATGCAATGCATTCATCCTAAATGCAATCTATATGAGATGCCAATAAATTAATTCCTAAAGACACGTGGCTTACTAAATGGCATGCAATATGCAACATGGATAATATAGAGCTAATAGTAATTAATACTATAATTAAACGCAATCTTCGTGAGTCATTAATAAAATATTTTTGAAATTTTCTTTATGGATTAGAAATAGGAAATTACCCTAAATCTATATGATGACCTAAATTAACTAGGAAATTACGTTTATCAAATCCTAGTCATGCACAAACTAGAATTCGTGATTTACTAAACTACTACATGTTTTCTATTGCATCAAATATATGAAATCCTATATTAGGAAACATATATAGATGAATATAACTTAAAAAATACAACATGCGTGAATATATGATAAAAGAGCAATATCTGATAAAAGCACATGATCAAAGAATCACTTTAAGAATTACTATTATAATTCAATGTTCATGGAAATTATGCAATATCAGAAAGAATCATCAATATCTATCAAAGATATGCAATAATTATATTATGATGTAGAGATAATATTCTCGATTAATCTTAGATGCAAGTTACTATATATAATGCATGAAAGACATAATTTGAGGTCCAACCTTTTGACAACTATACGATATGCACTGAATCAAGGCGCAAAATCTAACTCTTAACTCATAATCTATGCAATTACTAAACTTAACTTGATTAGGACTAACAGGGACACCAAGGGAGACCCGCAGTTAGGAGGGACGATGGTGGAGCTCAAGGACCGCCGGTGAGAGATTTGGAGGCCGGCGGTGCTCTTGGTGTGGACGGTGGCTCACGGTGGCTGGGCAGCGATGTGGAGCAATCATGAACACCACTTCGGTAGTGCTGGACGTGATAGGGGCTGGTTGGGAGCAGTGGAGTTGTTGACTGCAGGTTTGACCACCGGAATTGGTGTGAATCAAGGCCAAGGATTTGACTCGGTGATAGTTGACACCTCTTGGGATCTCTGAATCTTTGACGCTCGATTCCTTCGTTGGGGTTGAAAGAACTAGGTGTCGTAGACGTCTCCTCAATAATATAACGCATTATGACCTGTAACGAACACGTACTCATCATTTTTGCAAGATCGCGCATTGGGCTCTCCTGTCTTGATCCAACAATCCGATTGGTTCGGTTTTTTTTTTTTGTCAAAGACATACTTTCTTATAATTTCTTACCATCTCCATTGGACAAACTCAAGAATAATGTCTGAACATACTCTCCACAAAATTTGAGCATGATCCAACGGTTGACGAATGGTCACTTGTTGATTTCGTGAAACTGCGAGCTGGAATTTTTTTGCTACCGAGAGAGAGTTTCAAGATTGCCGAGATGGAGAATGAGAGTTTTAGAATTTTTGAGAGCTCTCTGAGTGTGTTCTCTCCGCGTGTATCATTTGTATGTATCCCTCTCTTTTTGACTGAATAAAATAGGCCCTCTTGTAAGAAAAAAAATTTCCTACTTTCCTATTTTGGATCAAGCAAATATACAATTAAAATTTGGATATTTCTCTCTCTTACTCCCATATGGCCGAAATTTTGTAATATATATCCCATAATATGACCAAATATCATCCTCTCATACTTTATGTTCTGCTGGAATTATTTGCCTTAGAACACCTACTTTCCAAGTTCAGAACATCAAGTGATACATGTGATTTTCGGCCAAGTGAGGGAGATAAATGGGTTGGCCAAAATTTCCCAATTAAATGGGCGTAGTTTTTAAATTCAAATGAGATTAAGGCCTCTTTCCTCAAACCCAGGCAGCACTTTGGGCTAATACAAGGTAATTTATGATCAGACCAACTTAAATGCAATTTGTTTACTAAATAAAAAAGTCCCTAATGCCCGTAATGCAAATGTCAAGCCTGTCAATGATATTTTGTTTAGGGATCGGGGGGGGGGGTCAATCCCTAATTTCTATATGATATGTGACTATATAGAATAACCAAAATTTAGGTGTTAACATGAGCATTGAATATGCGGTTGCTAATATTCCATAATGCAATTCAAAAAATTTATTTCTTCTTTTGGTAAAACTTGTACCTCAAAGAGAATATTAAACCACCGCAAGCGATACAGTTACCACCATGGGAATCCACACTTATTAAGAGTCTATTTTTTTTGTTGCTAGAAACAGACGTGATAAATGTCGATTTATCGAACGTTCAGATACAATACCGAATGAATTGAGAAACAGGTAAAACAGCCCTTCCAATCCACCTAATATCCATATTAAAGAATAGGTAAAAAGGAACTAGCCCCGTCTAGATACATTTTTAAAATGCATTTAGTCATTAGGATAAGAATTCGGATATGATAAAAAAAATGCTTATATCCTACCTTGTGTCCGTGAAAATATCACACATAATGTCGGATAGTATTTGGTTCATCTATGTTATACTAGGAAACAAAAAAGGGGGAAGAACACTAGAAGTACCAAAATTTGTGTACTGCGCTCACTTTAGTACCAAAAGTTTTCGCTAGCTCTATTAAGTCTCAAATCGGAGGAAAAACAATCACTTAAGTGCCAACGACGAGAAATTCCGGACAAATTAATACGTGGCTTTTATAATTAAAATTTTAATCTGATTTGGATTTTTTTAAAAAAAGAAATCAATCTACGTGGTATTTCCACGTGTATATTTTGATTTTTTTAAATATTTTTTCTGATTTTTTTCTTTTCTTTCTTTTTCTTCTTTTACCTTTGGCTGGTGACCGGACATTGGCCATGGTCGGCCGCCTGGCCTTGCCCGGACAAGGCTGCCGTCGCCCGCCATAGGCGAGGCCCGGTCGACCCTCGCCTGGGCGAAGGCGGGCGAGCCCCAGCGAGGGTCGGCCTCGCCAGATCTGACAAGGCCGGCCCTCGCCCAGGCTACGGCAGCCTTGCCGGATCTAGCGAGGGGAGCCCTCATTGGGGCTCGCCCTTGCCCAGGCGAGGCGAGGTTAGGCCGACCCTCACCGGGGATTGGCTGCCCTCGCCCAGGCGAGGGTCGGCCGGGCTTCGCCTGTGGTGGGCGACGGCGGCCTCGTCCGGGCGAAGCTAGGCGGCCGGCCATGGCTGGTGGCCGGTGTCCGGTCACTGGCCAAAGGTAGAAGAAGAAGAAGAAAGAAAAGAAGGAAAAAAAAATCAGAAAAAATATTTTAAAAAATCGAAAAAATATTAAAATATTATTAAATATTGTCCCCGTAGCGCCGACGTGCCACATAGGACTGAGAAATTAATAAAATATGGCCACGTCAGATTTCTGGCGACCTAAATCGGAGTTAGCATTTAAATGATCGTTTTTTTTTAAAAAGTGGCATTTAAGTGATTCGAAAATTTTTTTTGGCACTACAGTGAACGTCATACACAAGTTTTGGCACTTCTAGTATTCTTCCCCCGAAAAAAAAAACAATTCAATAAATTGCTGAGTAAAGAAAAAATTCCCTAGATCTAGGGATGTAGCCACTGGGACTATCATGACATTTAGAGACGTCAATCACTATGGTGGTTCACCACTATAATCAAAATCAGAGAGAGCATTGGTAAACAAGGGAGACTATGAAGAGCCGCGACCAAGGTGGTGGTGGTGGTCTCTTTGGAATCAAAATGAGAAATGGTGGCTGGATAGACAGCGAAACCACTGCTGGCAGTTTGCCTAGAATGGTGGAATTCCGTGATGGTTACGCAACCTGAGATCTCGAGAGAGAGAAAAAGGATCAAATGATCACTTGAGATCTATGAACACTGTGCAATAGTCGTGAGCGGCGCCGCCAATGATGTTGATGGTGGCACTGCTTAAAGGACATGCTAAATTGGGTTTCAAAATGAATATATACATGCTCTTGTTCCCCCCTTTTTTGTATGTCTCTATTTATTCTAGGGCCATGAGCACAAAAACTCGGTTATTTCGAAGCTCTTGAAATACCTAGAATCTCATGACCTGGTTAAGTCCAGATCTTTGGCCCATGCATGTTACCCTAATTTAGAACAATTTTCACATGATTAGTATAATTTGAACATATAAACTTCACTTCCAAACCCCACTTATTCCATTTCCCCTTCCAGTTTTCTCGTTATATCTCCATCAATGAGATTCATCCATAATTCACGGTCCGATGGGACTTATCTCCGGTTCTCCGCACTGATTTCCAAGAAGATCTCTAGGATGGCCAACCAGATTGGGAGATGGACACACAAGTCAACCACCAACTTTTCAAATTGACCCACATGATTCTTGGGGAATAGAAGCGGTTGACTTTCAGATGAGAGTATTAGGATATCTCCATTGAAGCGCACATAATCACATGATGTCTTCACGTGTACCAAAGTCATCCAAAACAGAGCTTAGTGGCCGACACCATCTTTATCATCATTGCCTACTTGGGCATCGATCCATGTCACAAGAATATATGTTCCGCTAGATCGATCCCACATGATTTACTAATGATCTATTCGCTTTAAATTGAAAAAGTTCAATGAGGACTAGTCGAAATTTTTCCTATAAAATTCCATTTGACACTCATTTCAAAAGTTAACCCAGATATGGGGAATGCTCTGGTTTTGATACTTTACCTGGGCAATAAGAATTTCGGGGTGTAAGCAACTCATCGGAATAGGTGGTGTCGTGGTGCAACCATAGCTATGTCGAAAACGGGATCATGTGAAGCTAGGCAACATATCGCTGAGCTCGCGGGTGCGCCGGTATTATGGAATTCTTAGCGATTTCGAAAATATTTGATTTTTCTTCATGCGCAATTTACTAAATAATTGCCATGTTTCATATCGATTATACATAAGTACTACTAGCATAGAATTTCCATCACTAGATTAATAAATTCAATTACCAAGTGGAAAAGAAAAAGGTAATCTCAATACTAATTAATATCTCGGGACTAGGCCCGGGTCAAATCCAAATGAATGAAAAAGTGCTAGTTGAGCTCATATACAACATTGGAGCGACACATATTTGATTTTATTGATTGCCTTTCGTCATATAAGGGATAATGACACAAAAGTCCCTGAACTTTGGCCTAATATGCAATTTGGTCCACAAATTTTTAATTTGTTCAATGTAGTCCTTGAACTTTAGCCTAATGTTCAATGTGATCATTGAACTTTTAATTTGTTCAATGTGATTCCTAGTTTTTTGGTACATATTCAATGTAGTCCATGAAAGATATGAAAATGTTCAATGTAGTCCTTGAACTTAAATTAATGAAAGGACTATACTGAATATTTCCATATAGTTTAGGGACTAAATTGAATATATACTAAAAGTTCATGGATAATATTGAACAAATTAAAAGTTCAGGGATTACATTTGCACATTGGGTTAAAGTTCAAGGACTACAATGAACAAATTAAAAGTTCAGGGACCGCATTGTATATTGGGCCAAAGTTAAGAGATTACTTGCGCCATTTTCCCAATTGTTTATACTAAATCTCCCTCTGAACCTTTCTTTGTCTCTTCCACTTCTAGAGGGGAGGGATTTGACCTAGATCTCTCCCTCCCCTCCTAGTTGTTTTTGCTTTAATTTCCTTTTGTTTCTTTTCTTACTCTCTCGATCTAGTTTTAGATCCGAGAGCTTTGCTCTTCCGATCCTATATATGTGAGCTTTTATTTCCGATCTAATTTTAGATTTTGGAGTTTTAATGAATAAGTACTTTGCCTTCAGTTTCAATAGTATTCATAGTAGCTTCGGTGTCAAATATGTGCTCGTTCAACATGTTTTAATTAAAAGCTTTGGCGCTAAGCACTGGTTAAAGGCTTGCTTTCACATGTGTCAGATTCGATCTTATTCAACATGTTTTTTTTTTTGGTTAAATCTTATTCAACATGTTTATGTTGTCTACGTACAGTGATGGTGTTGGGGACGCCGAATTTAGGCGCAACCACCGAAAGGTAAAGCCGTAACTACAGATGGAGATCCCAATGTATGCTTTTCACCGATGATGCTGTGTAATTTAGTGATTGATCGCCGATCATTTTGCTTGAATGCAGTTACAAATTTGTTCTTGAAGAATGAGCGTATGATGATCTTTGCCAACCATGCTCTGGTGACAATGTCTTAATTTTTTGTTTTTGGTTTGTTTTGGATCTTTATTGGTTTGCCTTGTTATTATGACTTTTGATATTTCTTATGAATCCTTTCATCTATCATTTTGGTAATAAATGAAAAAAAATTTTGACAAAAAAAATAATAATAATGTGATTGTGATGTACTCTTATTCATTTTTTTAGTACGACCCGTTTAATAAACGTCTACTTCCAATGTGTAAAGTCAGTCAAAATATTAAAATTTAATTTATAATTTAATATGTCTAGAATTGCTAATGTACACGGTGCCTCTGGCAAGAAAATACAAAATGACAGAACAGCAATAAAATGGGAGTTGGCTATCGATGCTCCCGATGTCTGAGTCTGACGTACAAGCACCAGTTCGGTTATTATTAATGATGTGCCCTATGCACTCCCCATCTGCCAATGGAATCATCCTTTTTTGCTTCCTGCATCAGAGATTGAGATTGTGTTCTTCCTCGATCTCTATCTCTCCTAGCCTCAACGATATCTTCCTTTTATTATCTTTTCCCCTAGAAAAAAGAGGAATTTTGTGTGTATCAAAACGTGGACCATGTCGCTTGACCACGTCTATCATATGCTATTATAATTTCCATAGTTTGCAAATTAAAAAGGAAATGAAGAAATTAGATGATTGAATTTGGGCTGGGTCACAAATTGAATCACTCCTTAAAGGGGATGTAATGGGGTCGGTCCAATATGGGATTCTTCTTATTTACTTTAGTTTCAGGCCAGCTTTAGGAAGAACTCTGGCTAATTCCCGAGTATAACCAAGAATGGTAGCAGGATTGGTTTGAGACGATTGCTATCGTTCCAGATCCACCCCGATGACTCTTCAACTTGCCTCGTAAATTGTTTTAGCAAAAAAAAAAAAAAACTTGCCTCGTAAATTGTATTACACTAAAATTGTGTCCAAGCATGCATGAAGCCAACGAGTGGCTACCGAAGGAGTGTATGGACTGCTATTGATGGCTAGCTATTAGTGAATGCATGGACAATTGGGATGGTCAATAAACTCCAACAGCTCATATTTATTACAAGGACATTATTAGAATAAAAATGCGAGACCAAAAGCCCTCAATAATTATCCAAAAAGTCTTAAACCTATAGTGTGGCGGCCAATTCAGTCGAAAACCTTTCAATTGTGTTAATTTAATCCTAAAATTTTTGACTATTTACCAATTGAGTTCTTCCGGCCAGTTTTTATGCGAAATCGCTGACTTAGACGTCGATCAGCCTACATGGTATGGCCATCACTAATGTAGATGATTTTTGAAAATTTTTAAAAAAATTTCTGAGTTTTTCTTTTCCTCCTTTTCTTGTTGCCAACGGCTGGTTACTGGCCACAATCAATGGCTGATGAGGGCCACCAGATTGAGCTTTGCCCTCACACAGTTAAGGCTTGGCGAGGGTCATCATTGCCAAATCTGACAAGGATGGCCCTCGCCCATGCTCAGGCAAGGTCGACCCTACCTGTGGTTGGTGGTCGGCAATCGGCCATTGGTGAAAAGAAAAGAGAAAAAAGAAGAAGAAAAAAGTAAAAATTTTAGAAAAAAGAAAAAAATCCAAAAAATCATTTACATCAGCAATTCCCAGCCAAAATTGGCAAATCGTCAATATGTTTTGGACTGAATTGTCCACTATACAATAGGTTTAGGACTTTTTAGATATACCCTTAATGATATAGATATATGATAAATCACATCAAACTTGCAATTACAATCATTTATACAAAGGGAAAATTGCCCAATGAGTCCTAAACATATTGTATAGATGCCCATTGAGTCCTAATCTTTTCAAATTTGTCAATTTAGTCCTAAATCTTTGTATGAAATTCAATTCTAGTCCTCCAGGCTAATTTTCACCGAAAATTGCTAACGTGATCATCAAGTCATTTCAAATGTTTCGTGTCGGTGTATCTCATATTGAATCTCAACAATAGTTTTGGTGGCTAAAAATAATACCTATGGCCACGAAACTGTCGTGGGGAAAAGTCATATCTTTTGGCACGAAAAGCTTTATAGTTGCCACATGTTTGTGGTAATAGGATAGATCCTTAACCACGAAACCTGTTTCGTGGCAATAGAAAGCGTTTCTGGCCACAAAATAATGCTCGTGGCAAACTTTTCATGACTCTCTATCCCATATTTTACCACGAAAATAATTTTTTCTGGCTAATGCTCTGTTTGTATTACTGAAAATGTTACACTTCTAAACAAATATTTTCCAAAAAGTCATTTTTCAGGAAATTAACAATATTTTTCGGTGTTTGATCAAAATCTAATAAAAATCGGAAAATATTTTCTGTCGTTTGGAAAGGAAATCTGATTTGATTTTCTTAAATAAATATACACTATTCAGGCTCTAGTAACTTGCGTACGAGTGGTTAGGAAACCAAACATAGGCACCAAGTTCCCAAGTCTAGTGTCAATGGATCCAACCCGAGCATCGAAGACTCGAGCACGAGCACCAAGTCCATAGAGGCCTAGCCCGGGACCTTGGTGCCTTTGCTCGGGTCCCCAGCACTCGAGCTCAAGTCCCCGACACTTAGGCCATGGTCTATCAAGGCCGAGTCTAGGATCCTAATGGTTGTGGTTGAGTCCGCAGAGGCCTAGGCCGAGCCTAGATAGATCTAGGCTAGGCTCGAGACCCCGATGCCTATGCCCGAGTCCTTGACATGGGGTTCAAGACCCCAGTGGCTTGTGCCTAGATTCCCTACGCCTGATTTTGGGTCTTTCAAGGTCAAGTCCCTACCCCGGGTCCATTGAGGTCGAGTCCGGGACGCTAGTGCCAGTGCTCGTGGTTGGCTCCCTGCACCCAAGATCGGGTGCTCGGCGCTTGGGCCTGAATCCATAAAAGTTGGGCTTAGGATCCCTATGCCTGTGCTTGGATCCCTAGTGCCCGAGATTAGGTACTTGGCACCTAAGCTTGGGTCCATTGAGGCCGGGCTCGGGTCCTAGCGATCAGCCCAATTGCTAGGAACTGAGCATGGCCTAAATGGACACGAGCCTAAGCACCGTAGACCCGGACACTGGCTTCGAGGACTCGGGCAGAAGCATAGGGGACTCGAGCCTAGTTTTGATAGACCTGGGCACGGGTGCAGGGGACCTTGGCTTGGGAGAGGGAAGCTGGGCACGAGCACCCGGGTCCTGGGCCCTACCTCAATGGACTTGGGTGCCAGGACCTAGGCAAGGGCATTGAGGTCCCCGGCTAGGCCTCGATGGACCTAGGCGTAGGTGCCAGTGACTCGGGTCGGGGCATTAAGGTCGGCCTGGGGACCTAGGCTTGGGAGCGAGGATCCGGGCACAGGCATCACGGTCCTAAGCTCGGCCTCGACTAACTTACGAGTGGGCGCTGGGAGCTCGGGTATTGGTGCCGGGGTCCCAAGCCTGGTTGGATGGACCTAGGGGAACCCATGGTTGGTTGCTTGAGAATTGGGCATGGGCACTTGGATCCCGAGCTCAGCCTTAGTGGACTTGTGCACGGGTACTAGGGTCTTGGGCTTGATCTCGTGTATTGAGGGGGACCCGAGAACGGGCACTAAGTTCTTGGGTTTGGCCTCGATTGTACCCATAAGGACTCAAGCTCGGGCGGCCCATAATCCGAGCATGAATACTGTGGTCCCTAGCCTAGTCTCAATGGACCCAGGGGGACTTGGGCACGAGCACTGATGATGATAGACTCAGGCTCAGGCACCAGGGAACTAGGTACGTGCACCTGGATTGCGAGCTCGGCGTCTATGGACCTGGGCTTGGCCTTTCTAGACTCGGGCTAGGACTTTATTGACCCTTGTGCATCTAACCCTGGCCTCTAGACTCGAGTTAGTTGCCAAGGTTTTGGGAATGAGCGTTGGCGTTTTCGTGCCCAAGTGCTGATATCTAGTCATATTTTGGAAAATAATTTCCAATTTTCTAAAGAGAAAATCATTTTCCTGAATTTAAGCATAGATCATCTATTGACTCATTTTTTTTAGGCGATCCAAACGCCAGAAAATGAGAAAATATGTTTTTCGCGAAACAAACAAAGCCTAAAAATGAAATCTACTGCCCCCAAAATTGCTTTTGTGGGGATAGATCATATGTTTTGCAACAACAATTTATCTCGTGGGCATATGTTAATGGCAGTACGTAAGTTCTTTAGCAACAAAAGTTGGTTTGTAGCTAAAGGATGGGAAAAGTATAAAAAAAAGTCCTAAATCTATTACATTGATACCAATTCAGTCCTAAACCTTTCAATTAGACCAATTTAGTCCTAAACCTTTTCTCACTGGCACCAATTTAGTACATCCGACTAATTTAGGCTGGAAATCGCTAACGTCGATGTCGGCAGTCCTACGTGGCATAACCGGCGCTGACTCGGACAAATTTTATAATTCTTCAGAATTTATTTATTTACTTTTCCGTTTTTCTTTTTCTTTACACTATTGGCCGACGAGGTCACCGGCCAACCATCGCTAGCCACAGGCGACGGTTCCCATGCCCTCGTCGGCCACGGTCGTAGGCGTTAGGCCCTCGCCTAGATCTAGGTGAGGGCGAGGGCGTCGCGGCGATTGCCTGCCACAAGTGAGGGCCTTGACGCCCTCGCCCATGGTTGACGAGGGTGCGGTGGCCCTTGCTCGCCAGCATGCGAGGGTCGCTTATTTTCGGCTCTTGCTTGTGGTCGGCGAGGGTACGGCGGCCCTCGCCCGTGGCCAGCGAGGGCGTAGACGCCCTTGCCCAGACCAGCCTATGGCCGGCGATGGTCGGTCGGGGACCTCACCGGCCAAGAGGGTAAAGAAAAAGAAAAAAAAAAGAAAAGAAAAGAGAGAAAAAGAAAAAATATTCAAAAATTCTGAAAAAATATAAAATTTATCCAAATCAATGCTGGTCATGCCACATAGGACCGCCGAAGTCCACATCAACGATTTTCAACTTAAATTGGCTAGATGAATTGAATTGATACCAAAGCAAAAAGGTTTAAGACTAAATTGGTCCAATTGAAAGGTTTAAAGCTGAACTGGTATCAATGCAATAGGTTTAAGATTTTTTTGATACTTTTTCATAACTAGAGCTGATCAATTGACTCGAAAAGAACATGTTTCGTGGCTATATGTATGATATACAGCCCCAAATTTCGTTTAATGGTCAAATTTTTGTGGCCATAAACTGAGTGATTGCCACATTTTCTTTTTCTTTGTGGCAGCAGACAAAACTTATAGCACTGAGGCAGGTATTTTTGCTGTTGTCAAATTAACTGCAAAGAGTACTATTTCTGTAACAGCAGGACAAGTTGAACACATATGATCTTTGTGGGTCACAGGTAATGAACGATAGCAGATATTCGAAGGTGCAACGGTGCCTAATTTCGCATTACACCTGTTAGCTGCATTATTACGGGCAAGCTAGGATCGAAGGGTTGCCAATTTAGTGCAATCAAAGCATAGTGATAATTGACGCGGTGAAAACGGTAAGTACGAGTCGCGTCAACTCTACCTCACCGTCATTATAAGCATATGTTTTAGGTTGATTACAAAGTAGCCATGGGAGAAAGCGTAACAGGTCTGTTGAGGAAAAGCTTGGTTTGAAACCTGCGTGCTTGGGATACACTAGGATGAGACTATGTGATGTGGTCAACCAAGCTTATATGAGTGCACGCCAACACTTCATACGGAGAAGGTATCACAACATTAAAGAAGATGGTACATGATTCACTTTCAAAATGACATGAAAAGTTTGTTGCGATTCCCAGTCATGTGGCCCCTCCTCCGTGCATCAAAGTTGGTAGAGGATTAAAGGTATGGATCGTGATGGGATGGAACAACACCCGTGGCGTTGCTTCTCCGCTTCTCCCTCGTTTGCATAGATCGATATAACTGTGACAGAACATTGAACAGTAACTTTTATGTACCTTAGTTGTGTTGTAAGGTGTTATAACTTATGTATTTAGTAACATATGTTTCGAGTGACAATGCCTTAAAAGTTGGATGGAATAGCTTCCTAAAAATTATTACGAGCTACTTCAGCTGTGAGGTGTTTGTCAAACATCTTATAAACTGTGCAACATTCTTTTTTTTTTTTTTTGCTGAAGTTAATATGGGAGAATTGTGTCGAGTAGCCAAGCGCATGCTCGCAATCCTTCACATGATCACGTCATTATGAGAAGTTCCAAATTGCCATGTTAAATAATAAATCAAGCTAGCATCGTTGTATTTCCAGTCTAAACATAGTGGTAAGACCGACAATTCACATTAACGTTTTAAAGTTACTATTATAATTCATGCTAGCAGTAAAATACTGTATCATCATCTAGCCCGTCAAATAAGTAAATTGGGATTGAAGCATGATTACTTGTCTTGAGATATGAGATATTAAGCGTACCGCATAGCGTTATATTCACATTTTCTTTGTATATTTGATATTTTGCCTCGTCTTATATACCTAGTTCGTGGTTGATATATACAATTCTAATTCCTATTTGCCAGATTCTTTAGGGAAAATTATCCAAAAAGTTCTAAACATATTGCACTTTGACCAATTGAGTCAAATATTTTAATTTTGCTAATTGAGTCCTAAAACTTTTCACATTTTGCCGATTGAGTTCATTTGGCTAATTTCAACCGGAAATCGCTGACATGGACATCGGTAGTGCCATGTTGCCAACGATTTTCGGCTAAAATTATCCGGATATACTCAATTGGCAAAATGCGAAAAGATTACGACTCAATTCGCAAAATTAAAATGTTTATGACTGAATTAGCGAAAAGTAAAGTAGGTTTAGGAATTTTTAGATGATTTTCCCAGGTTCTTCATATTATAACATTTATCAAAAAAATTTTAAATTATTCCCCACAAAACTTTAATCACTCTTACACGCTTGGGGTGATCTGCTGCTGTGTCTCGAAGCGAGAGGAGTCAATAATACCGTGAAATATTTAAAGGGGTTGCAAAGTTGGAAAGCGACGGGCCAACGGATTTGGTGGGAGGTTCTTGTTAGTACGAAGTCTTTGGCTTCCCGTGGAAGCATAAGGAATGTACCTAATCATCTCCGACTAACCCGGGGGAATCCTAAGCCGAAAAGCTTCTAGAAAGTAAAAAGTGTGTATTCTTACTTTTTATTTAGAGATAAATATATTGAAAGTCTTAAAATTTATCACGAAAGTGCAACATCATTCTAAAACTTTCAAAAAGAGTAACTAAGCCATAAAATTTGTTAGGAAAGTGTGCTTGAGTCCTAAAACTTTCAAAAAATGTATTCAAGTCCTAAAATTTATAAAATTGATCCAATCAAGTTCTTTCGATTGCACTTTCATGACAAATTTAGGATTTTACAGTACTTTTGAATGTTTTAAAACTTGACTACACTTTTATGATAAGTTTTAAGATTTGACTGTACATTTTGAAAGTTTTAAAACTCAATCGCACTTTTATGATAAGTTTTATGACTTAATTGTACTTTTTGAAAGATTTATGACTAAATTATACTTTCATAACAAGTTTTAAAACTTCTAGTATACTTATTCCTTTTATTTACTTATAATCTTATGGCTCGCATGTATCTAACTTTTTTGAAATCTAAAATATTTGAAATTTTCACAAAATATAAATGCTGACAAGTACATTCCACGTACAATTTCTTCATAATTTTGTTTTGAAATTTGAATAGTATATTAATTCATAGGAAAGTAAAACAAGTACTTTTTGCTTTTTATAGAAGGGAAAATGACATAAACAGTCCCTGAACTTTGACCTAATGTGTAATTTGGTTCATGAACTTTTAATTTGTTCAACGTAGTCTCTAAACTTTAGCCTACTATTCAATTTGGTCCATGAACTTTTAATATGTTCAATGTGGTCCCTGGACTTTTAGTATATGTTCAATTTAGTCCCTGAACTATATGAAAATGTTCAATATAGTCCTTCCATTAATTCAAGTTCAAGGACTACATTGAATATTTTCATATAGTTCAAGGACTAAATTGAACATGTACTAAAAGTCCAGTGATCACATTGAACAAATTAAAAGTTCAAGGACCAAATTGAATATTAGGCTAAAGTTCAAGGACTATATTGAACAAATTAAAAGTTCAGGGATCAAATTGCATATTGGACTAAAGTTCATGGACTGTTTGTGTCATTATCCCTTTATAGAACTTCAAACAAATAGTCTCTTAAAGCAAGTATAAGGTGTCCTATTGCCTCCATGTAATTTGATCCATCCCTAGGACATGTTGATGAAAACTGTGATTTTAGCCACCAGATGGAAAAAAATTAGGAATGACAATTTAAATTCACCTACTATAATCGAATTTTCTAATTGTGTGGAGTTTTGTTATTGCAAAACACTAAAATTTAATTAGCAATAATACAAAAAATATGCTAAGTTTTCAACCCGTGACAAAAAACATGCCTCTATTTTCAAACTACAAGTTAGGGAAAATGATACAAAGAGTCTTTGAACTTCAGCTCAATGTGTAATGTGGTCCCTGAACTTTTAATTTGTTCAATCTCGTCCCTAAACTTCAACCCAATGTGCAATGTGATTCTTGAACTTTTAATTTGTTCAATATCGTCCTTAAACTTTTGGTATATATTCAATTTAGTCCCTAAACTATATGAAAATGTTCAAATGTTCAATATAGTCTTTCAATTAATTCAAGTTCAGGGACTACATTGAACTTTTTCATATAGTTCAATGACTAAATTGAACATGTACTAAAAGTCCAAGGATCACATTGAACAAATTAAAAGTTTGGGGACCACATTGAACATCAGGATAAAGTTCAGAGACTACATTGAACAAATTAAAAGTTCAAGAATCACATTGTACATTAAGTCATAGTTCAGGGACTATTTATGTCATTATCCCAAGTTAGGTCATTTTCCCTAATCGTGAGTGGGGACTTTGATAGTGGAGGCGGAGAGAAAGAGCGATCGGCGCTCGTGCTTTTTGCATGACTCTCACTTCTGAAGTAATAATTTTGGAAACCTTGGTGTTGTTTTTTCTTTTCTTTTCTTTTTTCTAGCTTCAAAGCAATGAAGTTGAAACATGGAGACGACTTTGCCGTCTCCATCATCATTTTTGCTAGCGTCTTCAACCTCGATGGAGTTCTATGATTTCCTCGACAGGCTGCGCAACCCTGTTTCTCTCGATCTCGTTTGATCTATTAAGAGGTTCATCGCCCCTTCTCTCTCAATTTCGTGGCAGTTTCAGCTTAATCTATAAAAACAACATTGTTTTTAGGCAAGCCAGCCACGTCGTTACATGTGACGTCGTTCAGGATGTCCACGTGGACTCGTTTTTAATATAAAAATGCCAACTCATATTTAACTCTTTACTAAAAAAGCCACGTAAAACTTTTGGTAAAATTTCTTGCCGGAGGAAGTTAAGTAATCTTTTTTTTTCCCAATTTGACACTTAAGTGAGTCGGCGAAAACTTTTGGCACTAAAGTGAGCACCGTATGAAATTTTTGGCACATCTAGAGTCCTTATGCCGAAAGAAAACTTTACGATTTTAATGTACTGGCTTTTCTTGTTGACATGTATATTTAGTTTCTCGAGTGTCCAATAGTTCCGCACCGCGCATGACTTTTAAGTGCTTGAAAAGCTGTTTTTAATAAAATCCGCATTAAGTTATAGGTACTCTTTTCTATTCGAAAGTTGTAGACTTTCTACCAAGGGCGTCAATTCATTTAAAATAAAAAAAGCCGTTCTTCCTCCAATCAATTGACAATGTAGAATCTCATGCACAATAGTATTGATTAACTAAGAATAAGATGCAGCTATCTCTATTCCACGCTCCTCCAAATCTTTTCTCTTTATTTAAAGTCAATTCTTGCTAATTGACATTATTAGGCTCCGTTTATTTCACGAAAAATGCATTTCTTGGAAATTGTTTTCTTAAAATTGATCACCTATATCGTTTGAGATAATTAGTCAATAAGAATATTTTCAATATCGTAAACATTTCGTGGATCATATATATTTTTCATTTATTCATTTTTTTAAGTGCTACAACGATTATTTTTTTAAAAATATTTTCTAAATCACTTATTTTTTTCGTGAAACAAACATAGAGAATAGATTTAATATTATCGCGAGACGAAAACTTAGATGGACATTTTGGATAGAAACAAACAGGTGGTCCTCACAAAGCAGGGACCACGTGCATTGATGCATCAAAGTTAGCACTCACCAGAAAAGAAAAAGCTGAGTGCAAAAAATTCAGATGTACCATTGTTCCCTAGCTACTTCTTAGTGCTCATGCAGATAATCTCATGAATCTCATGAACATTGTTCGGTTGTATATTATAATTTATTTTATTAAGTTCTTCGAATATTAGTCATTTTTTTTCAACCATATGTTTTGTATTTTTGGCTTTTCAAACGACTGTTGATTACATTATTTCACTTATGAAGTGAGCCTAGGAAATAATCTGCGGAAATAGACAGTTTTAACCGAGAGAGAAATAGGCAAAGGAGTTCATATGAGTGCATCGGATCCTTCGCCAACAACGCCTTTCTCTCTCTCTCTCTCTCTGGAGAAAGTGTCAAAAGACTGACAAAATTCTCTAACTAAACAAACAGTTTCAGATGCTGATTTCGTGATCGTGTACGTGATTCATTCACCACGTTGGAGATCTCTCCATTGCTTCTCTCATCCCTCCTGCTCATCGTCACCAGCTACATCTTCTTGATTCGTTCTTCATGCACTGCTCCAACTTCATGCGAAACATTTCCCCTCTAATCATCACTCCAATGTCCAATGGTTCTGAGCAGCTCGTCGCCGAAGATGAGCAAGAAACGATCCGAAGTGACAAGTTGAAGAATCCCCAGTTGGAGTACGACTACGAGATCGCCCAAATTTCCCCTTTGGACCACGTTGGCATCGAGACTGATCATCTGAGGCCGAAGAAAACCATCGGAACAAGCAAAGAAGAAGAAGAGGAGGAGGAGGAGGAGGAGGAGTGTGGAACAACGTCGTTCCGAGAAGAACCGGAGCTTGTCGAAGAAGATGGGGAGAACAATGATGGATTCAGGACTCCGACGTCCTTGGACCACAAAATCCCTGCAATGACCCAATGCCCGCCTGCGCCGATGAAGCCGAAGCCAACGAGAAAGCGGAAATTGTCGTCGTCGTCGTCAATGTCATCCGATGATCGCTGCAGAGAAGTGATTGAACTCGATTTCTCCGAGGAAGTGGAATCACTGTTTTGGCCAATTCGTCGCGATGAGATCAAGAAAGCTAGAAGGAATGGAAATAATAATTGATGATTGATTATATGTCCATTTGATGAGGTAAGGAGTGCCATGTAGATAAGGCTTCCATTGCTTTAGAGCAAAAATAAAAAAGAAACTAATTCCTCTCTCTCTCTCTCTCTCTCTCTGTGATTCTTGGAGGTTGGCCATGATGAGAAGCACTTGAATATGCTGAAGAATGAAAAAGTAGCGAAAGGAAAATGTGGACCAGATTCATTGGAAAGGAGCATAACTTTGGAAATCCAGTTTGGTGCTTTTTTCTCCAGGTGTTACAGTGCTCTCTTTGAGGAAATATTTCCTGCCAAGAGTTCTATACCATCTGCTAATTTAGTTTCTGACTCTCCGATGGAAATTTGGAGTTCCAGATGAAATTTCGTTCTTCGGTATCTGAAAATATTATATGTTCTTTTTCTCTGTCCTTTCTTACCTGGTAAATGAGGTTGCTGTTCTTCCTAAGAGGAGTAGAGAACCAGACATCCTCCGCAAGTTTCAGAGTCCTCAACACAAACAGTATCCATAGACGTATGGAGGATTTTGTGTACATATACACACGTGTACTATCTCTGTTAGTACGATGTACATGATCTTTGGCTGCTTCATGTGATCTGCTACTATGGGTTTATGTTAATGATCCGACGGGAAATTTCCAGCTATGTAACCTCTCCATTACGGTTCATCTCGAGTTTTCCCAAGCATAATAAGGCTAGATCTTGCTGACAGAACGCAGTGAAAAAGCTCACTCTAGTTTTTCCTCTTTTCCCATAACTATGCATAGAAATTCATTCACAATATGATTGACTCCAAGAACGTCTCTCATCAGCCAGTAACTTTTACCCCTTGTTGTAGGATCTATAAATGCAAAACGAAGAAGAAAGCTTTCGATCTTTTGCTCTAAAAAACTAAACCCATGCCATTCTCGATTACAAAATTTTCTTTGTGGGGGGGTTTTCAATTGTTTGGTTTGGACCAAACAAAAAAATTAAAAAAAAACTCTGTTTGGGTTTGTATTGGATTTCGTATACGTCTCCGATCCCACACCGACTAGATAGGAACTTCTCCACTGGTAGATAGTCTCGCGCAAACTTAAGTTAACGTGATGCATTTCAAAACGGTGCATGTGTGGATGACTTGCGACCAGAGCTAACAATATCGGGCAACATCGGAATGGGGCTACTTTTAATGGTTATCGGAGGCAAGGCGGGGATGATGGCTTTTAGATGCGTCTCTGATCCTACATATTGCCTAGATATGGGCATTTGGTGTTGGAAGATACGTCACATACCACCTTGCGGGGGTGTTGGATTTTAGATGTGTCTCTGAGCCCACATTGCCCCAATATGAGCTATTGGTGTTGGAAGATAAGTGATGTGCAACCTTAAACTAGCATGACACATGATGAGGGGCACGTTAAGATTTGATATTCGTTCGTTACATGATGGATTTAGGATATCAAAATTTGATATTTATATATGTTAATTATTTATTATGGAGTTTCTGAACTTATTGTTTCTGTTTTATGTTTTAGACTTATTAAGGATATTTTAGTTGATATCACTCGGATTCTAGGGGAAAATTATCAAAAAATTCCTAAACCTGTTGTACTTACGTCAATTCAGTTCTAAACTTTTCAATTTGGCCAATTTAATTATAAACCTTTTGACAATTTGCCCATGAACCTTTCAATTAACCAATTTAGTCCTAAAATTTTTGACGATTTGTCAATTTAGTCCTTTTGGCCAATTTTGGCCGAAAATCGCTGATGTGATGATCTAGTCAGCATTGGTTGTCTTACATGACATGGCTAGCGTTGACGTGGATAATTTTTAAAGTTGTTTTTTTTTAAATTTTCATTATTTTTTTGTAGTTGCTGGCCATAGTCAAGGGCTATGACGCCCTCGCATAGTCATTGGCCCTTGCCTATGGCTAGCAACCTCGCCAGCCCAAGGTTACAAAAAAAATCGAAAAAAAAATAAAAGAAGAAAAAAAAGAAATTGCTAAAAAATTCAGAAAATCTTAAATTTTAAAATATTATCCACATTAGCGTCGACCATATTATGTAGGACGGCCGGCACTGACTAAATCGTCACGTCAGTGATTTTCGGCCAAAATTGGCTAGAATGACTAAATTGGTAAATTATCAAAATATTTAGGACTAAATTGGCACAATTGAAAGGTTTAGGACTGAAATGGCAAATTATCAAAGGTTTAGGACTGAATTAGTCAAATTGTAAGGTTTAGGACTGAATTGTCACTAGTGCAATAGGTTTAGCATTTTTTTGATAATTTTCCCTGGATTCTAGTAAGTGATATCATTTTGTTTTTAAAGATTATTAGACTTAGTTTCCAACTTTTCTGGTTTATCACGCGTATGGATGTATGCTTTATCTTTCATATAATTGAGCTTACCTATTGACTAATGACAAACTCTGTAAGCCTCGTGTGTGCTGCGCTTTGTGTGCTTGCAAGTGGTAACTTGTGTTTATAGCCTCGTTTCCATTGGGTCGGTATCGACCGGAGATCGTGACATCTAGTAACAACAGCCCTGGGGATAACCATCTCGCCAACCAAGATTGGAAGGTGTGGGCTCTATCATGACCGTCGTAGGTCATCTCAACAAGCCATAGAACGACAACCGAAGGTGACCACTGTTTGGTTGGAAGGCCAAATGCCAATGACTTCTCGGTTTCCAGATCTTGGCTTGAAGACAAAGCCAGTTCCGATCGACGAAGTGGCACCGATCGGGAATTGAGCCGATGGCCAACTGTCCCGTAAATGTACTTCGGCAATGCGGAGCAACCAATGTCCAACCTACCCGAAAGGAATACAATTCATACGAGGATTGACGGGATAATTGGGGCCTACTGTGGTCGCGATGGCTGCAGTAGTCACGGCTACTATGAAGTTAGTGATAAGCATGACATATGCGACGATTGGTGTTGCAAGAGTCATTATATCACATGTAGCATGACATAGCAAATCAGATACAATGTGTAAAAACAAAATCATATTTTGATTTCAAAATGATTTTTCCTAATCAAGACCATGACATGAAGAATGCATGTACGGGGCCTCAGTTCAAGGGTTCAAATTGCGATGGCTATTCACTTTTGACTTCCAGCCGCATTGCTATAACCTATTAAACACTCGAACTCAATCCTTTCGGTGCATAACCTATGGGTTGTCTTTCTGGTAACAGGGTGTTTTGATGTAGCACTTCAATATATCAGTCACCTTATGTCCCTTCTATATATTGAACAGTTTACATATCAACAAAAATAGCGGCATGCATTCCATCACATTCGCATCATAGCCATCATCATAAAAGCTTAATTCCAGATCTAAACAGTCATTATGACGGCCTACTAACATGCATAATTACTAACGACACTTCAGCAGCACAACCACAAAGCCTTTCACTTGAGATCTTATTTCGGCACTACGACGGTCTAAGACATGCGTTTTGCCTATTCATACTGGCAGCATCACGACATAGGACATATCCTAGTTTTTGAGTTTTCATTTTGCCATTATAATGGCCTAAATACACGAGTTTTTCGACTATTCAAACGGACATCGTAACAACGTGTTTTAGATCTCATGATTTTAAACGAGCATTGTGATGTCTTAGCTTGCATTTCTAAATAAATTTGAAAACAAGGGAGCAGGACTTACCTCGAAAGCGCGGGAGTTCGGTATCTTACTCGGATACAAAACAAGCGAAATGAACTCAATTTGAAAGATTTCACGAGCAAAAGGGTAAGAAATTGACTCACCGCCCCTAAAAATGAAACAAATGTAGGGCTTTATATGGGCGTTTTTTCGGCCATCTTAAGAGGAGGTGTACGCGCCTCGAGCTCGTGTCTCCTCATGGCGCCATTGGAATGTTCGTGTGAAAAGCTTTCCAACAAGCCCAACATTATTAGGGGTATTTGCGAAATCATAGGCCGAAGACTTCGACCTATTACGGGGCTTAAGACTCAGGCCTATGAACCGAGCGTCATTTCGGTGGCTTATCATTTTCATAAGTAATCATCGATCGTAACTCAAAGGTTTGGAAGTTTTCGTTTGATTCCAAGATCCCTGAGTATGGTTTTGGGCTCTGTGACCTTTTTCTCTTATATAATGATTTGACCTAAGTTTAACCAGCGATTACTTCCTCATTCAACATTTGCTCGATGCGGTTTTTGTTGTGTTGGGACCTTGTGATCCCTAGTTTCGGAATGTGCAACAAAATCAGGAAGTCACAAACTTCTCGACACTGCAAAAGATGGGTGACCAATTCTGAGAGCTAAAAAATTGACCGTCGGATTTTAGAGGCAATATGACCGTCAAAAGACTTGTTTTAATGAGTACAAGCTATTTTTCAGGTTTTAGATGTGCTTTGGGCTTTTTATTTCATCAGTCAACCTTGCCCAACTCTCGATCAAGCCTAAGTCAAACTTAATTATTTTCTAGGTACTCTGGACTATTATACTTTTGTCAATTCAGTCCTAAACTTTTCAATTTTGCCAATTGAGTCAATTCGGCTAGTTTTGGCTAGAATTAGATGTGGACGTCAACCATTTTACGTGACATGATTGGCGCTGTCATGGATAATTTTTAATAATATTTTAATATTTTTGATTATTTTTTCTGATGTTTTTATTTTTTTCTTTCTTTTTCTTTCTTCTTCTCCTTTTGCTGGCCACCAGCCACAAGCAATGGCCGAGTGGGCTAGCCTTGGTTGGGCAAGGGTTGCTGTCGCCTGCCATCGACGAGGCTGACCTCGCCTAGGCTAGACCTAGCAGAGCCGACCCTGGCCCAAGCTAGGGTAGCCTAGCAAGATCTCGTTTGGGTTAGCACTTGCCTAGCTAGGGCTCGCCTGTGGCTGGTCACTGGCAAAAGAAAGAAAGGAAAAAAAAATCGAAAAAATATTAAACTATTATTAAAAATTATCTACGTCAATACCGGCCGTGCCATGTAGGACGATCGACGTCCACATCAACGAATTCCGGCCAAAATTGGCTAAATGAACTTAATTGGTAAATTGGCAAAATGTTTATGATTCAATTGGCAAAATTGAAAGGTTTAAAATTGAATTAATAAAAGTGCAATAGGTTTAGTGTTGTAAAATATTGCGTTGCAAGTATATAATAGAGAGAATAGAGATTAAGTAGAGAATGCAGATAAACACCAAAGATATATATATTTTCTCTTTTCATTATGTTCTCTTTTCTTACACAATGACCAAAACTAAACTCCTATTTATAAGAAAACAAGAATGCACATATCATTAATGTCAATGTGTTGAATACATACATTGAATAGGGAAATGAACATTCATTGGAGATTGTACATAGAATGTAGGTTACAAATGTACCATAATAGGTACATTGAATATACATACATTGAATATACATTCATGTATGTAGGTTACAAATGTACCATAATAGGTACATTGAATATAATGAATATTTATTCATGTATTTCATAACACTCCCCCTTGAATATTCATTGTATTCATTATATTATGAATGTCCATTGAATGATACTGCCTCATTAAAAACCTTAAGCTGAAAAAACCCAGTGGGACAAAAACCGGACAAAAGGGAAAAAGAGTACACAGCACAAATATTAAGATCTCTCCCTTTTGTAGATGCGTTAATTGCCTCGTTAAAACTTTAAGCCGGAAAAATCCTGTGGGAAAAAAACCGGACAGAAAGAAAAAGAGTGCAATGCATAGTTCATAATATCTCCTCCTCAATTTGAGCTATATAGCCACTGCTAGGGCTAGTCAATCTTGCATCTTATGAACTCGCTGCATACCAATGCCATATACTAATTTCTCAAAAGTTGACGTTGGCAATGATTTGGTAAAATGATCTTCAAGATTATTTATGGATTGAATCTGCTTAACATCAATTTGTCGACTTTCTTGGAGTTCGTGAGTATAGAAAAATTTCGGCGAGATATGCTTGGTCCTATCACCTTTGATATGTCCTCCCCTAACTTGTGCAACACAAGCAGCATTATCTTCATAAATTATAGCGAGAGAATTTGTAACCGGTGTTAAACAACAAGAACTGTGAATATGTGTTATAACGGATCTTAACCAAACACACTCTTTTCTAGCTTCATATAAAGCAATAATCTCAGAGTGGTTGGAAGATGTAGCTACTAGCGATTGCTTCGTCGAACACCAAGAAATGGCGGTGCCGTTATAACAAAATAAATAACCGGTTTGAGAGCAAGCTTTATGTGGATCAGATCTATATCCAGCATCAGTATATCCAACTAAACCAGAGGTAGTAGAATCCTTGGAATAATATAATCCCAAATCTATGGTTCCTCGGAGATAACAAAAAATATGTTTAACTCCATTCTAGTGTCTTCGAGTTGGCTCAGAACTAAAACGTGCCAATAAATTTACCGTAAAAGCGATATCTGGTCTCGTACATTGTGCCAAGTACATCAAAGCCCCAATTGCATTGAGATATGGTACTTCAGGACCAAGTATCTCTTCATCAGATTCTCTAGGACGAAACGGATCCTTTTGGGGATCTAGAGACCTTACAACCATAGGGGTGTTCAATGGATGAGCCTTGTCCATGTTGAAGCGTTTAAGTAATCTTTCAATGTATGTTGATTGATGGACGATTATTCCATTTGCTTTATGCTCAAGCTCTAGACCAAGACAAAGTTTGGTTTTACCCAAATCTTTAACTTCAAATTCCCTTTTCAAATACTCAGCAGTTTTAGCTAATTCTTCTGTAGTTCCAATTAAATTTATATCGTCGACATAAACTGCTACAATAGCAAATCCGGTTTCTGATTTCTTAATAAACACACATGGGCAGATAGGATCATTTTTGTACCTTTCCTTAATTAGGTACTCACTTAGGCGTTGATACCACATGCGACCGGATTGCTTTAACCCGTACAAAGATCTTTGCAATTTTATTGAGAATAAGTTGCGGGGAGTGCATGCAGCAGGCATTTTGAATCCCTCGAGAATTTTCATATAAATATCCGAGTCTAATGAGCCATAGAGATATGCCGTCACAACGTTGATAAGACGCATTTCCAATCTTTGAGATAGTACCGGGCTCATGAGAAAATGAAATGTAATCATATCCATCACAGGTGAATATGTCTCATCATAATCAATCCCAGGTCTCTGGGAGAATCCTTGGGCAACTAGTCGGGCTTTATACCTGACAACCTCGTTTTTCTCATTTCATTTCCGAACAAATACCCATTTATATCCAACGGGCTTTACATTATCGGGGATGCGAGTTATGGGTCCAAAAACCTCTTGTTTGGCTAGGGAAGCTAATTCAGCCTTAATTGCTTCCTCCCATTTAGACCAATCTTGCCTTTGACGGCATTCAATAATAGATTGCGGCTCACAATCATCATCCATAATTTTATGAGCAACTGAGAATGCAAAAGCATTATCAATTATGATTTCATTCCGATCCCAAATCTCATTACAATATGTAATGGGATTCTCAGTATTCCCACGGTTGGTGATCTTTTCATGGGTTTGTGCCTCTTCAGGGGCAATAAGCTCTTTGGGAGCAAGCATAATACCAGGCTCTTCTGGAGCGGAATCCTGATTCTTTCCCCTTCGTTTTCGAGGAACAGTGTCTTTTGATCATATCGGTCTACCGCGTTTCAAGTGTAGCGGATTTTGATCCATTTTAGCTTGTCCTTTGAAAAAAAAAAAAAAAAGCTTGTCCTTTGGGAACAACTATCCTAGATGGAGCATTTACAGCTGGAATATGAGACTTCGTTTCCTTAGTAGCATCATTAAATGCGTCAGGAAGTCTATTGGCCATAGCCTGTAAATGGATTATGCGCTGCACTTCGTTTTCACACTCAGGAGTTCTTGGGTCTAATTGAGATAAATTTTTCTCATTCCAGGAGAAAACCTTAACTGATTTTTGCTTCGCAGCCATGTTAGTTTTAGGTGTCCCAATTGATGGAAGCATAGTCTCATTGAAATGACAATCTGCGAATCTGGCAGTAAAAAGATCACCAGTAGTTGGTTCCAAGAACTTAATGATAGACGGTGAATTAAACCCAACATAAATGCCCAAACGGCGTTGGGGACCCATTTCGTTCTTTTTAGCGGTGCTACATGCACCTGTATTGCACAACCAAATGTGCGTAAATGTGAAATATCAGGTTCATAATCAAGAACCATTTAAAGGGGAGATTGTAAGAGACTAGCAGCGGGGCGCAATCTTATTAGGGTTGCCGCATGCAAAATTGTATGACTTCATGCTGTATCGTTGAGATCGTTCTTAATAATAGAGTGTGCGCAATGATTTGGATATGTTTAATCAAGGATTTTGCCAATCCATTTTGAGTATGAACATATGCGACCGGGTGCTCGACCTCAATTCCGAGTGAAGCACAATACATATCAAAACTCTTTGATGTAAATTCACCAGCATTATCCATCCTTATGCTTTTAATTGGATAACGAGGGAATTGTGCCCGGAGCTTTATAATCTGCGCAAGTAAACGTGCAAAGGTGACATTGCGCGTAGATAATAGACAAACATGGGACCATCTACAGGATGCGTCCACTAGTACCATAAAATATCGAAACGGTCCACTTGGTGGTTGTATTGGTCCACAAATATCACCCTGAATTCTTTGCAGGAATAAAGGGGATTCAAGATTAACCTTTGTTATAGAAGGTTTAGTAATGAGTTTTCCTTGTGAACAAGCTTCACAATTATAATCTTTGGACAACAATACCTTTGTATCCTTTAAAGGGTGCCTTTTTGTATTATGAATTATTCTACGCATCATTGAAGCGCCAGGGTGACCAAGGCGATCATGCCATAATCCAAACTGATCAGGGTTTACCAATCTCCAGGATATGGTGGAATATGTTTCAACGGCCTTAATCACGACACAATATAAACCCATAGAAGAAGCTTCTAGCTTCTCATGGATGGTCTTCAGGCCCATCTTATAAGAGGTAATGCCAATATATTCTTTATTTTGCTCATAAATAGTCTCAATATGATATCCATTACGGCGTACATCTTTGAAGCTAAGCAGATTCCTTTTTGATCTACTGCTAAGAAACGCATCCTCAATATGCAGGATGGTGCCTTTTGGCAAAATAATTATGACATTCCCGAAACCATCAATAATCGGAATAGGACCTGATATTGTATGGACATGTGTCTTACGCAATGTCATACTTGAGAAAAAGTGTCTATTACGAAATATGGTATGTGTTGATGCACTATCAAGCAAACAAACATCTTCCTTTTTCTCGGTATTTTCCATTTGCATTTATGTTGACAACTTCAGGTGTTAAGTATCATAAAATTGTCATATTAGTTAGAGGGTCAAATAAAATTTCAAAATAATAAATATTATATCAGGTTCATAAGCATTTCATTGCATAACCATATTAAAGAACAATAAAAGGTAATACATTTAAAGAAAAGCAACTAGAAAAGAAATTATTATAATCATAAAATTCGAAGTCTAAGTTGTCATCCACCAGTCTGATGCTTCATCAAAGTAATCAGAGGTCCTCAAAGAAATCAGAGACATCCAGAGATGCATTTGCTACTTCAAGAGCAAGAGGAGTCCCACCAACAGAGATATTATTGGCCTCAACAGTGGTTATGGCAGTAGGATTAATTTCAATGGCGTGAGATTCACCACCCTTGCCCCTATTTTTTAAAGATGCATGGTATAGATCAACAAAGTACTTTGGCGTACGACAAGTACGTGACCAGTGCCTAGTCATGCCACAGCGATGGCAAATACTTTCATTAGTCACCTTCTTTTGCTTCTTTTCTTTGTCATGATTCGGGCCAAAGTTAGATTTCCTAGGGCGGTTAAATTTCTTGCCACCCCTTTGAGGATTATGTTCTTGTCTGCGCTTATAGCCCTTAAAATGGCCAGTATTTTTCTCAGAGTTAACATGTGCTTCAGGCAATGCTTTTGACCCAGCGGGTCTAAGATCATGATTTTTGAGCAGCAATTTATTAGTTTGCTTAGCAGTGAGGAGCACAGAAATTAATTCAGAGTATGTGGCAAATTGATGTTGTCGGTATTGCTGTTGCAATACAATATTCGAAACATGGAAGGTGGAGAAAGTTTTCTCTAACAGTTCCGCATCAGTGAGCTTGATACCGCATAACTCAAGCCGAGAAACAATATCAAATAAAGCGGAGTTATAGTCAGACACTGATTTAAAATCTTGCAGTCTGAGATTTTGCTAGTCATATTGTGCTTGAGGGAGGATAATAGTCTTGGTATGATCATACCTATCCTTCAACCTCTTCCACAGGGTCTGAGGGTCTCGAACGGATAAATATTGAGTCTGCAGGCTCTCATGCAAATGGCGACGAATAAAAATCAGTGCATTTACTTTATCTTTTGCATTTGAGGTTCCGTCTTCTGTAATTGCATTAGCGAGACCTTGCCCTTGGAGGTGCATTTCCATGTCAAGGCACCAGGATAGATAATTATTTCCACTCACTTCCAGGATGTGGAATTTGGGTTTTTCAATATTTGCCATAATTCTTGCAAAACAAATGAATCCTTAAATTAATTAGAAGGATTTCCAAATATCCACGGCCACTTCAGGAGCAGAAGGATACTTTTAGATTGGAAATTGGCTTCATGCCAAGAAAAAGAAAAATGAAGAATTGATAGGAGAAGATGAAGTATAAGTTGATTAATGAAAACAAAGAGAACACTTACCTTGCAAAAATTATCTACTCAGTTGGTAGATCTTCGTGCTGATAACGTGTTGTAAAATATTGCGTTGCAAGTATATAATAGAGAGAATAGATATTAAGTAGAGAATGCAGATAAACATCAAAGATATATATATTTTCTCTTTTCATTATGTTCTCTTTTCTTACACAATGACCAAAATTAAACTCCTATTTATAAGAAAACAAGAATGCACATATCATTAATGTCAATGTATTGAATACACACATTGAATAGGGAGATGAACATTCATTGGAGATTGTACGTAGAATGTAGGTTACAAATGTACCATAATAGGTACGTTGAATATACGTTCATGTATGTAGGTTACAAATGTACCATAATAGGTACATTGAATATAATGAATATTCATTCATGTATTTCATAACATTTAGAATATTTTTGGACAATTTTCTCCATTTTTTTCTCTTCCTCCAATTTCTGACTTAAGCATCGGAAGGGTCAATCCGAGCACAAAATCTGGACGTCTTAACCCATTGTCTATGGTGCTGATTAGTTCTCAGGTCAGAGCTCCCGCCAGCTTCGTGGATCCAAGTCCAGCTTCAACTGTATAAAGATTAGTACTCCGATCAAAGCTCCGACCCAAATCGAGCTTCGACTGTTTGAAGATTATTTCTCCGATCGGAGCGCTCCGGCTAGCTTCATGGATACCAAATCGAGCCACAACGATTCAAATTAATGTAGAACTTTCTGCGTTTGCACAAGGGGAGCATGTCCTTCAAAAATTGCACATTCATCTCTGGGTGTTTTTTATGAATGAAAAAACCCAATAAAGAAACAAAGGAGATGCTGGATTCATGCGAGCACACATCCTCAACCAAAAGCCCTGAATAATGGAGGGGGAATTGTTGGGTCGTGAAGAGTAGTCATGTCCCACGACGACTCCCTCGTTGACCGTTTCCTTTCCCTTCGCGAGAAGTCAAACCGAAAAAAGCACATATCCTTAACGGTAAAATAACCACCACCCCACCTTGTTTCTCTCCCTTCCGTTGCCTCCCTCGATCTCCATCAAGCACAACCAAAACGCTCCAATTCACACTCTCTGGAAAAAAACACGCACGCATGCACGAAAAGGAAAAGAAGAAGAAGAAGAACAGCATGTCCCTCAATTCAATTCAATAACCCCATCCCATCCCTGCGAAATGGACGGGAATGGAACCAAGCGAACCTTGACGATGAATTGGGACGCCTTGGGCGATGAGGACGAGGACGATCGCTTCTTCGAGTCCCGCGACTGGATGTCCTGCGCCATCGCGCTGGACCTGGCATCCTCGAACTCCGACGACGACGATGACGACGACTTCGAAGACAGCCGTATCTCCTTCGCCTCTGCTGTGTCCAGCGCATCCGCAGGAGAACTTCGGAGCGTGTCGGGCATCAGGGTTTCGACCTCCGTGTCGCAGGACTACGAGATCTGGATCTCGCAGCCTGGCTCAATCAGCGAGAGGCGTAAGCGGCTGTTCCAGGGGATGGGGCTCTCCAACAAGGACCTTCTCCGACTTGCAAGTGCCGAGTTCAAGCCGGTTGCCTCCAAGAAGGTAGGAAGCCAAAAAATCTCGTCTTTGATTGTCAATAATGATCATCCGAGCGACGAGCAACAAAAGGAAGACGCGTCTTGTATTCGTTTAGCTCCTGTCATTCTTGTCCGATCAAGATCGGACGGTGACATAGATTTCCCCCCGATTGCCAAGAGAAAGGAAGAGTTTTTTGGTGCAACATCCAAACAGCGCCTTACGAGGACCTCGTCCACGTTGTGCGGGCCATGTGCACCGGGTTGCCGGTATCCTGATTCCATCAGAGTATCACCGCAAGGTGGGAATTCATCATCCTTCGGCCAGCGGAGGCGCTTGTCAACCATGATCTCAAACAGTCGGTTAGGCGCCTTCTTTCTGATAAAGAATTTGGATACCGGGAAGGAGTTCATCGTGAACGAGTACGATGAAGAGGGGATGTGGAATCGGCTCAGTGATCTGCAGACTGGGAAGCAGCTAACCATGGAAGAGTTCGAGAAAAGCGTCGGCTATTCCCCTGTTGTGAAAGAGCTCATGCGGAGGGAAAATGTATCGCAGATCACCGATGGTAGCATCATCATGGCAGAGAGGAAGTTCAATCCAAATTCGTACCTCTCAAAAAGCTTGAGGCTGAGCAAGAAGAGCGGAGTCGCCTTGCTGAAGAACATAAAGGGGGTCGCGAACTCAATGAGCGGATTGATCGGGGACAAGGAGAGGGAGAACCAGCCGGTCCAAGAGCCGAAGCCGAGCAAGAGCTTGTCGGAGTGGGTGAAAGTGAAGCAGCACGGGAAGTCGTACAAGGAGCTAAGCGCGTTGCACTTCTGTCAGGAGATACAGGCTCACGAGGGCTCAATTTGGACCATGAGGTTCAACTCGGATGGGCATTACCTCGCAAGTGCTGGAGAGGACAAGACGATTCATGTGTGGGAGGTACAGGATTGCGACATGATGCCTCCGAGGAATCCAGACGAGTGGTATTGGAGCCCTTTACATGCTTCGGCGAGTAGTACACCAGACCGACAGTTCCATGCTGAGCCCTCACCTCAGCCGGTGGAAAAGAGGAAGGGGAAGGGTTCGCTGAGTAGCAAGAAGGCAAATCCAATCCCCGACTATGTTCACGTGCCTGAAACGGTTTTCTCGCTCTCGGAGAGACCCGTGTGCTCTTTTACAGGTCACTTGGATGATGTCCTGGATCTATCCTGGTCAAAATCAGAGGTTAGCTTCTTGGAACTATATGCAAACAGGATGTCTCAGTGTCTCAACCTTGACAAAACTGCAGCTATGGAGTGGTCTTAGTTTTTCTTTTTTAATCCTCAAGTTTTATTTTTATAAACCTGCAGCTACTCCTTTCGTCTTCAATGGACAAAACTGTGAGGCTGTGGGATATGGAAACGAAGAGCTGTTTGAAGCTGTTCGCGCACAATGATTATGGTAACGTCAACCTGAGTCTCTTCTTTTGAGTACAAATATCGTCTTAAGATTTCTGTTTCTCAACTGGAAAAATATGCTTCCACATTGTGAGCAGTGACTTGCATACAGTTCAATCCGATGGATGACACGTTTTTCATAAGTGGTTCGCTGGATGCAAAAATCCGGATATGGAGCATATCAGACCACCATGTTGTTGACTGGACCGATCTTCATGAGATGGTCACCGCGGTTTGCTACACCCCAGATGGCGAGGTAGTAAGTGGGTCTTATAATCTATTGTTGACAGTCATGATAGTTTCTCAGAAGCAATGCTTTTCTATTGCAGAACATAGTACTACATTTTGGTTATATCGATTCATGCATTGCTTGAGAACCTTAGCGATCGTTTGTCAATTGTTTCAGCTGAATCGGCTCAAATGAGATTGTTTTGGCATAGTAATCTGCATTAAGGAACACTTTCATTGGGTTTATTACGATGAGTTTGCTCTAATTGCTCTTCCTAATTGTATGGGATTATACAACTGAAGGGCGCCATTGTAGGATCGCACAAAGGAAGTTGCCGGATGTACAGCACAAAGGGTATGAGATTCTCTACTAGCATTTTTCTACTCAAGTTTATCAGCAACGGCATAGAAACAACGACACAAGTTGGAAACAATTTGTGTCTTTAAATGGCCCTCCTGCATCAAGTTGCAGTATAATCATTTAGTGGGCTATTGAGGTTACATCAGAAAGGAGGTTTATCGTCTCTCTTTCACTTGTTTGAACAGATTGTAAACTGAACCAAATCAGTCAGCTTGAGATTCAGAGCAAGAAAAAGTCCCAAGCCAAAAAGATAACAGGTTTCCAGGTAAATTCTATTCAGGTTTCTGTCCATTTTTTTGGCTAATTTTCAGTCAACACCTGTTCTAGTCCTAGGGGAAAAACGTGCTAAGAAGCCAAAGAAAAATAACTCTCTGCTTTGAATTTCCAATCAGTTCTCACCTTGCAATTCGTCTGAAGTTCTTGTTACCTCGGCCGATTCCCGTGTTCGCGTTGTTGAGGGCTCAGACATCACGCACAAGCTCAGAGGTAGATCAGCTATGCAATGAGAATGTAGATACAATTCTCCTCAAGTGCCTCCATCACCAAGTAATTGTTTCGTTGCTTTTCGCAACAGGTTTCCGAAATACTAGCAGCCAAATTGCGGCTTCATTTACCCAAGATGGGAAGTATGTCATATCGGCGAGTGAAGATTCTCACGTCTATGTGTGGAAGAGAGAGACGCCACGGAATTCCAACGTGGCCAAGGCCAAAGCTCTGGTTACTAGCAAGTCATATGAACACTTCCCTTGCCGAGATGTCTCAGTGGCGATTCCTTGGCCCGGTACCATAAGAGGTGACCCACCGGCCATGCCGATCCATTCCAAGAGGCACTCCAAGCGCTCGACCTCGACACAGCCACCGGCTTCCAATGGCTCGCCGACTCAAGAGGATCATAGCCTTTTGCAAGGGAACAGCAAGAGACTGATGTTGCCACCTCTACCCAAGAAGGCAATCCCCACGGAGCGAGCCTCGATTCCTCCTGAAGTGGATCTCGCCCTGCTTTCTCGCCTGGACTCGGGGTTCGGGAGCGGGATTGGGGAGTCTTTCAATTCCGATGCCAGCTCGGCCAGGTATGACGAATCACCATTGATCTCGGTGGCTGTGAACTCATCGTCAGCTTCGTGGTCTTCATCTTGGTCTTGGTTCGACAGCAGCAACAGCAATGGGGCTAATGCTATGCAAGCGACGGCTTGGGGGATGGTGATCGTCACTGCAGGTTTAAGGGGCGAGATAAGAGCTTATCAGAATTTTGGTTTGCCGCGTAGAGTTGGTCGTCAAGCGAATCTTTTCTGAGGCCTTACATGCTTTACCTTTCCTAATCACAAGGTGTATTAGCATTAGTCCTAAGCTCAAACATGAAGATACTCATCTGATATGGGACATAGATTTTTACTGAGGTAATGATCGACGCCAGAGAAAACTTTTAGTCCACGACAGTCGAAGCTAGAGACATCAAAGCTATGCAGAACCTTGTTTTTGCAGATTTGGGCTCAATTACTCGTGTTATCATACATAACTATATTTCAGCTTAGTGCAAAGAACAGCAGAACATCTAGAACAAAGGAGCGGCATCGGATGGATTAAATGATGGAATTGCACGAAAGAAAGCTGTGGAAACATTTTCTGTTGAACTCTTGGCTGATTTTGAGTTTCAATTTCTGGTTTCTCTATAGAACATCTGTATTTGTCCTTACCGAAACGGCACAAACCCAGAGCTTGGCTCGATTTTGTTCAGTTCTCATAATCAATTACCAGATGTGTAAAATATGTTTCTGTTTAAGCACAATCATGGAAGTGCATAATGAAGGTTTTGCTGTTTTCCTTTTTACGAAGCATGAGCTCTGTTAACTTGCAAGGTAACTTACAAGTGAAAACTTCCAAGTAGTTACTCATTGTTTAAGATATTCACATATGCACATGATGGTTCATTTCCTAGATGTTTCTGTTGTTATCTCTTTCCCATGTCGAATCATTCACACCTGATGCTGATTGTTATAGCTCTTAGCACAGTTGAGAGAGTGTTGTCACGTCCCATTTACCCTTCTCTGTTCTCTTTGCTTTAATTTGTGCAACCTGAATAGCAGTTTCCATGGATTTTCACTAGATCCCTTTAGGAGGATTGAGGGACTTCTTTTGCGATTTCTCTCGAGGTAAAATAATCGTTTGCCTCGGAAATTCAATACATCTCGTATCTATTTGACATAGCTATGACTGCGCTGTAGCTATATCGCATTGTAGCTATGCTACGAAGTAATGTTACATTTGTGTCGGCAATCCGAAATACCTCAAAACTGAGTGGGGCAGTTTCCTAAAATCTGCGGTAAAAATTAAAGCTGCAGCGCTTCTTTTTCACAGTTGTAGTTGTTGTAAGAAATCTGCACCAAATAGACTTTTCTGTAAACTCCTTTGCTTCCGTCAGAAATTAAACAGGAGAAGCTCCATTTTTTCAAGCTTGGAAGGGTCATTATTTGAATCAAATAGAGGTCTACAACGTTATGGTGAAGGCAGTGGGCTGTTTGTTTTTCTCAAGCGGATTCTCCGGCCTAGCCCAACATCATTACTCTATTTGAACAAACCAGAGAATCTACTGAATAAGTGTCCCCTGATATAAAATAAGGTTAATATCACAAAAAATCTCGAATTGGCACTCATATATCACATTTACCAAATTATTTTTTATGTGTCAAAAAATCCCAAATCGGTATACTCGTGTCATATTTACCTCCAAACTAATTTTCGTGTAAAAAAGAATTACAAACTGATACATCTGTGACAATTAACATATATCTTCGGGCAAAATTAGGGATTTGAACATATTTTCGAAAAATAAAGGAGCTGTCGGAGCAATAACAACATATTTTAATAGATTTTCCAATCTCAGTTCTTTTTCTTCAAATCTAACTACTTTCAAATGACGTCGTTTAGGAGAGTCATTTATTCTGAATTTCCACGTCAAAACCATGTCACGTGACGATTTTCAGAGTTATTTGCCATGTGTGTTTTCGTGTTGGCAATTTTAATGGAAATGAGTATAATTGTCACGGGCGTACCTATTTGAGATTTTTTACGACACAAAATTAATTAGAGTAAACGTAGCACGGATGTACCAATTTCAGATTTTTGCTAGTATTATCCCTATGAAATAAGGATGGTATATTTAAAATTTATTTATTTTTTACTTTCTGCTAGTACCCCACTTTATTTGAGCATTATCCATCGATAGTTGGTGTTAGGGGCCCTCACCCGTCACTGGCTATGGTCATGCCATACTCGCCGGTGGCCTCATATGATTGTTTTTTTTTTTTTGATAACCCAGGAACTCCCCGCACGGCCGACAGCCGGAGGGGTAAACCTGGGGTGACGCTAGCACATGACCCACCACCAAGGTGCCACACTTAATGAAAGAAAGCAAGATCGAAGATAGGAAGAAAAGGGTTTGGGAGAAATTCAATGTGTATTTTTCTATATTGTTCGATACTCAATGTACATACTTATAATACAATGAGAAAAAGAATAATGGAAACAATATATTTTACAAATCAAATCCAATCTCATTGATCCTTGCGTAGCAATCGCAATCTAAATAATATCGAAGATATCGCATATCTTCCAACACTCCCCCTCAAGCTGGTGGCTTGTAGATGTCCAAGACACCTAGCTTGCTCAGTAGATATGCGTGCTGTTTCTGACAAAGGGGTTTAGTGAAAACATCCGCGGGTTGTTCTGCAGTCCCAATCCCTCTTGTTTCAATTATCCCTTCCTGAATTTTCTCCCGTGTGAAGTGACAATCTACTTCTATGTGTTTCGTCCTCTCATGCACCATAGGATTAGCCGCAAGTTTGAGAGCGGCATCATTATCACAAAACAGTCTGGTTGGACCCTTAATTTGTAGTCCAAGATCTCGCAGTAAGCCTCGTAGCCATACTATCTCGCAAGTGGTTTTCGCCATTGCTCGATATTCTGCTTCTGCTGAAGATAGTGAAACAGTCGGCTGTTTTTTTTGTCTTCCATGAGAGCAAGGAGTCTCCTAGCTTAATGCAAAAACCTGTGACAGATCTTCTGCTCATTGGACAAGTTGCATAATCTGCATCGCAATAAGCCGTCATTTCCATGTTGCACTTTCTAAAAAGAAATATCCCAAGTCTTGGGCATTTTTTCAAATATTTCACAATCTTCAGTGCAGCATTCATGTGAGACTATTTTGGTTTGTGCATAAACTGGCTGAGCGTCTGCACCGCATAACATATGTCCGGCCTGGTCATAGTCAAGTATATGAGTTTCCCAACAAGTTTCTGATACCCTGCTGGATCTTTGAGCATGGGGTCATCTTCTTGGGAAGATCCCTCATCATATTCTGCTGTGGTCAGCTTCGTATTTTGTTCGATTGGAACAACAGCTGGCTTGCATCCTGACAGACCTGCTTCTAATATAATTTCCAACACAAATTTCCGTTGACTGAGGGAAATTCCTTGGTCGGATCGGGCAATTTGAATTCCCAGAAAATACTTGGGTGATCCAAGGTCTTTTATATGAAAAGTGGAATGCAGATACTCTTTGAGGCTCTTTATGGCATTGTCGTCATTTCCCATAATGAGTATATCGTCAACATATATCATTAAATAGATAGATGACATACCTCTTGTCCATGTAAAAAGAGTATAGTCAAAACGAGATTGTTTGAATCCTGCAGCTATGAGTGCATTCGCAAATTTTGCATACCATTGCCGGGAAGCTTGTTTAAGACCATATAGGGATTTACGGAGACGACATACTTTATTCTCCCCCTGTCTCTGAAAACCCTGTGGAATTTCCATATAAATCTCCTCATCCAAATCACCATGAAGGAAAGCATTATGGACATCCATTTGGTGTAATGCCCAATTTTGGAAGGCTGCAACCGATAGGAAAGATTGGACGGTGACATCTTTGGCTACTGGGGAGAATGTCTCGTGATAATCAAAACCTTCTCGCTGTGTAAAATCTTTAGCCACCAATCGAGCTTTGTAACGTTTGATGGATCCGTCTACCCTATACTTTATTTTGTACACCCATTTGCACCCAATCGGCTTCCGATGAGGAGGCAGTGGCACATGCTCCCATGTGTTATTGTCAATTAAGGCTTGCAATTCTGTTGTCATGGCCTTTTGCCATCGTGGATCAGTGGAAGCCTCATCATAGCTAGACGGTTCCCGATTTTCAGATATTCGGCTAATACAACGTTTATGTTCCGACGAGAGTTTATTGAACGAAACATAGGATGAGATGGGATATTGAATACCTGGCAAATTTTGTGCAGCACAGACATAGTCTTTAGTCCACGTGGGTGGATGTGTGACGCGCCCGGAACGTCGTGGAGGATCTCTTGGTGGTGATGGCGAAGTTTCCTCCATAACAATTGATGATTCTCTGTCAAAAGGTTCTGGTGCGGGTGTTGGAATATCTTCAATTGACGCATCGTCTTCCACTGGTTCCAAAGCTGTTGATGGAGAAATATCTTCGGTAGAAATTGGCTTAGGTGTTTCAAAGCCTTTGATAGTCGGAACATATAGGGGATCCTTCAATCCTTCCTGTTCAGTGGGAAGGATATGAGAATGGTTGTCTGCCCCTACATCTTCCTGAGGGAAGTTACTTTCAAAAGGAAAAATGTTTTCGTGAAATATAACATCCCTGCTTACAAAAAACTTTCCCGTTGATGGGTCAAAGAGACGATAACCCTTTTGTAGATTTGGGTATCCCATGAATGTACATCGCCGAGCACGGGGACTCATCTTGTCCCGAGGGCCCATAAAAGTAGTGTAACATAAGCATCCAAAAATCCGTAAATGATCCAACTCTGGCTTTTTTTCAAATAGGAGCTCATATGGTGACCGTCCATTGAGTACTTTCGATGGCATTCGATTAATTAAGTAGGCCGCAGTGATGACGCAATCTCCCTAGAAAGCATCTGGGATAAAAGCTTGAAATTTCAACGCGCGTGCAACCTCTAAGAGATGGCGGTGTTTTCTTTCAACTATCCCATTTTGTTGTGGAGTGTAAGTACATGAGCTTTCATGTAGAATGCCATGGGATGAGAAAAGATAGTCGCACTCATGGTTGAAGAATTCCCTTCCATTATCTGTCCGGATACGTCGAATATGTTTCCCGAATTATGTCCTTGATAAGGAAATGAATGTCTTCAAGTGATGTAATACTTGAGCCTTAGATTGCATAAGGAAAACCCATGTAGCTCTGGAATAATAATCCACAATGGTGAGAAAGAATCGAGATCCATCATGGTGCGGCGTGTGATATGGCCCCCATACATCAATGTGAATTAATGAAAAAATATCAGCGGCGCGACTCTTGCTAAGGGGAAAGGGCGTGCGAGATTGTTTTGCAAGTGGGCAAATATGACACTGAGAATAAGGAAATAAAGCACTATGCCCCATCTGGAATGCATGAGGAAATTTTTATCATTGGCAGTCAAATTACACAATGATCTTTTATTGAAAGAAATGTGGGATAAATCGAAATTTCTGGGAAAGCTGGTCCAAAAATATAGTCCTTCAGAGTGACTACCCAAGCCCATCAGTCTGCCAGTCGAAAGGGCCTGAAAGAGACAAGTATCAGCATCGAAAATGACTCGACAGGAATTTTCGTCGCACGCTCTAGACACAGATATGAGGTTGAATTGGAAGTCTGGAACATAAAGGGCATTTCTGAGTGTGATCTGAGGACTAAGATTTATTGTTCCTGTTGTAGTGACCAGAGTAATATTCCCATTCGGCAATTTCACAGAGATGGGGATATTTAATTCTTTATGAATAATGGAAAATAATCCCTTATCGCAAATAATATGGTCGCTGGCCCCTGAGTCAATAATCCATGCATTTCTGGAAATAGAATTTATCAGGCAATGAGTAATACCTGAAAAAACACTACCCTTGTTGGAAGAATCCAATTTCTGTAATGCCTGCATAATTTGTTGATAGTGCCCATATGTGATGGGCTGATCATTGTTCGGACCAGTAACTTGATAAGCTGCAGCCGAAGATTCTTTTCCTTTATTTCCTTTTTCCCCGGGTTTACCGTGCAATTTCCAGCAGTTATCGATTGTGTGATGGGGCCGCCTGCAATATTCACAAAATAATTTTTTGGCCTTTAAATTATGCCTATAATTCTTTTGTGCACCCGAAAAAAATTGGCCATTGGATGCCTTTAGTTGGGCTTGTTGCCCACCGTCTGATTCCATTAAGGAATCAGAACTCTTCCAGCCTTCAGATTGTGACTTACGATCTGCACCGTCCAGCCCACTCCCTTTTAGTTGCCGTGGATCATCACTTGTAAACCCTAGCTTCCCATTTCGCCGTTCTTTCTCTCGGTCTAGGGTTCTGGAACCCGACTCGCAACGCTCGCCGCGGGTTGCGAGGGCGATGCTTTCCGTTCCCCTTGCATGCTCCGCCAAGGCGAGTCGTTGGCTCTCTTCCTGTACCGCCAGTTGAAAGATGCGTCCGAGCGGTGGCACCGGGTCCATGGTGAGGATCTGCGATCTAAAGGTGAGATATGATTCATTCAAAATCAAGAGAAATCGTGTGACTTTCTCCCTGTCTTTTATCGCCCTATATTGTTGTAGCATGGTTTCGGGCCCCTCGAGCTTTTCTTCGACTGATTCTAGCTCATTCTAGAGGGCCGACAGCTTGTTGAAGCAAGCGGTTATGCTCATATTCCCTTGCTTTAGCTCTGAAAGCTCCTGGGTGAGAGAAAAAATCCTCGCACGGTCCCGTACATTTCTCGTATATTATCCCACATCTTCTTTGCATCTTCTGTGGGGGGGAAGTCCGACGGCTATTTCTGGACTAATACAGTTCCCGATCCATGTTCTAACGAGCTGGTTGCATTTTCTCCATTGCCTTACCATTCTCTCGTCAGTCGGGATCGGAACAGATCCGTCTATGAAACCGTTTTTGTTCTTGGTCACTAGAGCTCGTCGGAATTCTTGTGCCCAGATCGAGTAATTTCCAGATCCCGTGAGATGGTGGCTAATGAGCCGCAACTCCGGTCCATCGGCGGCGGAGACGTAGAGAACGTCGTCGGGCTCTGGTCGGCCAGTGACACCCGCTGTTGGATACGGCAAGAAACCGGGTGGCAGAACCAGGTAGGGATTTGGACCCAAACCCGGATTCCCTGACCCGCTTGATACCCCCGCATTGATCGTTCCAGATCCTTCAGTTGGGCCCGCTCCACTTGTGGCTGGTGGGCCGCTGTTGGGCTGGGCATTTTCTTGGCTCGCCCCAGGCAATAATGCATTTGGGTTCGGCCCAAGGTACCATGAATTCGGTATCCATTGGAAAGGCTGGCCCCCGATTGGCTGGCCCACGATGGGTGAGCCTGGTATGGGCCGCCCCATATTTGTCTGAGTCTAAAAGGGTTGCCAGAAGATAGGTTGGATCTGTGCTGTGGAAAACAGAGTCTGTGGATCCAGTGTTGAGTCCTGAGTACGTGAGGTTTGTGAGTTGATCTCCTTTGTGGAAGTTTGGTTGGAAGCTGGGGTGGTCTCCTCCGTCGAAGTCTGGTCGGAGGTTGGTAGCTGCTGATCCATGGTGAGGTAAGTGTATAACCTTTCTTCGTTCTTTCTTTAAAAAATTTGATTCCTTTGCCGGAAGGGCACCTTGTTTTTCAGGTCCAAAAAAACGGCAGGCAATCGTTTAGTGTTTGCGGAAGTTAAATCAGGAGCGAAGCAGCTCTGATACCATGAAAGAAAGCAAGATCGAAGATAGGAAAAAAAGGGTTTGGGAGAAATTCAATGTGTATTTTTCTATATTGTTCGATACTCAATGTACATACTTATAATACAATGAGAAAAAGAATAATGGAAACAATATATTTTACAAATCAAATCCAATCTCATTGATCCTTGCGTAGCAATCGCAATCTAAATAATATCGAAGATATCGCATATCTTCCAACACTTAAGAATCCCTAACGACTACGCTGGGGTTCGAATTCCGATCCCTTCGTGGGGGGGACAAGAGCGCAAGCCAACGTAGCCGCTGCGGGCGGTGGTGGCCTCATATGATTGTTAAAGTATGAGGCTGCCACTAATTCATTATTGTGACATCAATGTCACTATAACACATTAAATATAAGAAAAAGTAAAAATAAAACTAATTAAAATCACGATACAACCAATAAATTTTACAAAGTTGGGAAAGATAATTGACTTTTGAGCATTTGTAATTGCAAAGTACATTAACAATCAATTGTTGGCAATGGAATTTTCACAAGTCAAGGAATGAATATATAAATATTCTTATTCTGAACCAAATCTACAAAATTCTACGTATACGTTATTGGGGAAAAAGATATCGTGAAATTCTTCAATAATACAAATCTAATATTGTATACTTTTGCAAGATATCGAACAATGCTCTTTATAATACATTGTGATGGATGACAGGATATTCATCGACTCTTGTTAAAAAGACTAGGCACATACAAAAACTGAAAAGGGAGAATTTCCATAAAAAAAAGAAACTAAAATATATGGAATTAGAAGATGATCTTGAAGAAATCACCTCTAACTCTACAAATTGAGAGGAGAAGATGGAGAAGAGAAATGAAATCATTCATACTTTCAAGAAGATTCCATTTCTATCAAGATAGGTTGCTTGCTCGCTTTTTCCACAACAAACTAACGAGACAAAGGTGAAGATTCTGACGAATCGAGGGGAACTTATCGTGAGAGGGGAACTTACATTCGTACTTTATACTTTCATGTTCTTATTGATTCATGTTATTTTATGTTCTCGAAATGTTGCATGTACTTATATAACAATTTAACAAATTTTGCAATTATTAAGGTCCGTTGTTTTCTTTTAATTGGAGGATATACCAATATGATGGGTGAAGATCCACTTTAAATAAAATCAACTAAATCCTAGAGGAGAATTTAATTGATGTAAATGTTAATTATGCTATTATTTCCAGCATATTATTACTTTTATGAAAATTCATAGTGATTCCCACACTAATAATAATATAACAAATATAGACTTAAAACATGCAACGGAGGGCATCTTGCTAGTATGTTATATCTATTCATTTGTCTCTTAAAAAAGTTTACCTCTTTGAATTTCGTAATTTACTGAGATTTTTCTCAAATTCTTTTAAGAAATCCATAATTTTAGGTCTTCTTTAAATTGATTCAATTGTGAAATAAAATATAAAAATCATTGATTTTTCTCACTCAAGGACGAAGGCAAGAGAGAGAGCCATCATCGACGAGAAAGTGGGAGTTCGATTTGGCGAACGAGCTCTTGCCGCAGGAGAGGAAAGCGAGGGAGGCAAAATAACCATTCGTCGAATTCTCCTCAAATGTCGCTTTTTTCTTGGGCTGCCGTCCAATGGGTACACGAAAGTGACGAAGATGCTTTGCTATAGAACCAAGCATCAGCGATAATAATACTTGCAAAACATTATTAGTGTTTCTCCTCATTTCCACATTGTCATTTGTTGGGTGTGGAAACCAAATTGATGTAGAAAAAAGTATCTAATGTGACTAGCAAGAGTTGTGCTTTCGTGTGAAATTCTAGAAGAAAACCATGTTTTGTGTGAAATTGAACCCCAACTATATATATATATCATTTGGTGACAATGATGAATAAAGCTGAAATTGATAGCACTTACGATAGGAATAGATTAAAGCCGTAATAGGCATTATGTTATTTGGTTCAAATCAAGGAATAACTATTACATTTTTATGGTTGGACATTACAATAAACTATTCAAATATATATGCCCCATCACTTATGCCTCTAAAACAACTTGTGAGTATAAAAGAGTTCCACAATACCCCTCCCCCCCACCAAAAAAAAAAACTATTGTATAAAAAATGTGATATATAGGAAAAAATATTAAATATACATGAATCGCCCTTAACATTTTCAAAAATGTGAATCTAGCCCTCAATTTATAGTTAGGGGAATTTTGACCCCGAAAATCTTATATCTCTCTCACATGGCCTCTTTTTAATGCCACATGGCTACACGCTTGAGAGCCGTGTAGAACTTCCGATATCGAAAATCCATTGGCGTCGGGTTCTGGAGTTGAGTACTCTTTAGAAATAGTTAAAGACTTAATTGATCAAAATAAAACAACAAAAAACTCAGCTGACTAACGATCATAACATTAAAAGACCGATGCCGACCTATCTTCACAGAAGCCGGACCTAAGTCGAGAGACTCCTAATATTCTTGAAATTGTCCTTGGTATATCAACTCCACACTTCTTGAAATAGTTACTCAAATAGTAAATTCAAACGATAGGCTTTGTCCAACCCCCTTTCTTGGAAAAGAAGAAGAAGACCGTAGGTCCAACAAAGACGAGTCGTGAAAAACCATGCAATGAGTGACCAATCGATTACTTTAAGACCGAAGACCCACCACCCAATCTCCACTGTGTGGTTTTGAATGATCTGCTTTATTCGTTAGCAGGATTTCTGAACCTCTGTCTTTGCGAAACTAAATTGAATAAACAAAGGGATAAAGCAAATCCAGAGGGGCATTCGATGCCTTGCTTCCTCTTCACTCTTCGCATCTTACCAGCAAACAGTTCGTGGCATTTTTGGCATCTTACCCTTTCTTTATCATCGTTATTATAATGTACACTCAGGAATAAAGTGTCTCAGTCTCTGAATCTGAGGAAGAAGTATTGTATATTCATGTAAAAGCGATGTCTTTCGTCGCCGATACACATGCTCATATCTTTCTAATCAATGGTATTTCATGGGCACGAGATTTACTCTCTCCGTTTGTTTTGTGAAAAAGCGAACGATTTGAACAACATTTTCCGAAAAATATCCGCTTGTATCGCTTGAAATAATTAGTAAATGAAAAATGTTTTCATTGTCGACAATATTTTATATTTGAACATTTTCACGGATGACGATAATTATTTTTGCTCATTCGTTTTTGTAGGCGATACAAGCAAGCATTTTTAGGAAAATATTTTTTAAATTATTTATTTTCCGCGTGACAAACGCATATGTATAGAATTCTTCTTCATGACGAATTAAAATGAGATTGAGTTTTATCGGTAGATTTTTCTCAAATTATTTATTTAAGCGGTTCATTAAGTGTTGCTAGAATATTAGATGATGGTTTGAATTTTGAAACAAATTTGAGGTTCGGTAATGAAGCTGCTTAGAGAAATATATCCTCATTCATTAAGTTCTGTCCATGGAATATGTTGATAAATTCTTCTTTTTTCTTAGATATGTAGGCTATTTCATATCCTAAATGTAATAAATGAATATGTTTGCATCTACTATAGGAAGGTCAAACTTTAGGCGTGTAAAATGGTGAGCAACCGATCAAATCAATTTTAGGACGTACTGGTTCGGTTCTAGATTCCAAGAACATCGAATTTGAGCCAGCCCCCTAAGAACTAGTTCTAACCTAGTCTTTTTTTTTCGCTTCAAAAGAACAAAACCTTGAACTTTGGTTTTAGAATTTTGACTTAGAATCTGTTTTGGTGGTTTCTCTTATTGATGTTTAATCTCGTCTAACGTTGGTGTTAGACTTGGTTTGGGTCAATTTGAAAAAAATACACATATGAATTGTCTTTTTCCTAAAAAGGGTCGATTCCTATTCCGCCTATAACCAACCAGCTGCGAAATCAATCAGGTAGGTTCAGATTCTAAATTCCTCGGAGCAGAGTCCCAAAAATTGACCCACTAGGCTATGCTTATCCTTTTGTAATGCTTTTCTTCTTCTAGATAACGAATACAATGATCACTTAATAAACGATGTAAAATCTCAATAAAATTTGCAAAAAATTTTCTCTTTCCCAAACTGATAAATCAATAATAGAGAAATCTCGTTTCAAACTCAATCTATATAAACCTACTTAATCATGACGATTGATCACGTTCCTCTCATTGGGAGCGCCCGCGAAATCATTGACCTCGGGGATGGCATTGCTTTTAAGTCTATATAACTATCGCTAAAGAGAGAGATATAGTAGTAAGTTTTAAAAGAAAGTGAGATTGGATAACTTGAATGACAAAATTCACAAAAACAAAATGAAAAGAAAGATGATTGGTGGCAACTGACAAATTTGGCGTCTTTTGAGGCGCTTGTCTTGCGAAATCAAAAGACTCTTGGTCTCTTTCTCTCTCTCTTTCTCTCGCGGTCCCGAAATCTTAATCTCGAACCCAACACCAGGCCACCAACCACAATCAAATAGAAGTCCCCACAAAATTATTGCAGAATCATTCCCTTTTCCAAAATCCATGTCCTAAGAATCTTACTCAACATCTTAACCACACATTAATATATATGGTTGTCACACAACTGTACAGAACCAACGTGAAGATGCTGAAGTCTAGGCGGATCTTCTTTTTTGAATTTGCAGAGAAAAATGAGGAATCTCGGAATGAGAGCCGTCCCTCAGGGGGATAAAGAGAGGAAAAAAAGAACGTCGTTGTGGGCACAACGAGGCTAAAGCTGTAACTGCACTTTCTTCTTCTGTTTTCATAGACGTCCAATTGCTTTAGCCCATGAGAGAGAGAGAGAGAGTAATTTGGACTCTACTTCGATATCCATTCTAGTTGTCAAGGTCGAATTATTCCGGTATCTTGTCCGGTCGAGATCAACTTGTTAATACCTTGCTGGGCTCGCTAGCCTGATCGAACTTCTACTAGCTTTTCAAGAGAATTTAATAGTTATAACATAGACGTGGGATTCCTAGCAATTACATATGTATCAACATATATATCATATATAATATATATATATATAGAGAGAGATATCATCAAGCTTTCTAAAGTCAAGCTTGAGCTCCAACTTCTTCATGAATTGATTGTAAATGAGTTTAGTTGACTTCGAGGGTTGAGTTTTTAGAGCCAAGTATACGAGTTGGGTTTCTAGTATCAGATGTGCGAGTTGAGTCAGGCTTGAGCTTGAGCTTGAGCTTGGCACTGGTACCGGCTGGACTTGACTTGATTATGTCCCTATATCTTTTCTCACCGTAAAGCGAAGATAATAATTTTTGCAAATCTCTTAAGATGATGGACGTGTATCTGCTAGAGATCCCATTTTTGTATCCTAATGATGCAAATGTTCACCTTAAGCAGGTAATACTAACATCATGATCCAAGTAAGATGCGGGATAAAATGGTGATGCACCTAATCCACACATATAAATATGTCCGTTAACTAACAATTAAATTAACTCCTAAATCAACAACTTCACGGTACTTATTGTTGTAGCTTTAGAATGATGTCCCTCTCGCCATTTTGGTTTCTACTTTCAGGTTTGGCTATCAAAAGATATGCCTGTATGCCTCATGCATATACAACCAGAATGTATTCCCATTGCGGCTGAAGGGATTGCAGTGAGAAATTTTCACTAAACAAATGATATCCATGAGAGACCAGCAAAAATATACACAGCGTCTGGTGGTCAGAGTTTGCCCAAAAAAGTGGCTTCTCAAGCTGATAGTATATAGCTGAAAAAAGCTGATAGTAAATTAGTTAAGTTATCAGTAATCACACATGTAATTGGATAGAAACTTGGTCGGTTGTCGATAACTTTAAGAAGCGGCAAAACTTAGACGTTAACGCTGCTATGACCCAGAACGCCAAAAGTTTGACAGATTGGGATTGTCAGTTGGAAATTTGTTCCTGTAGTGTAAACCCTTTCAGAAGATGAGTCCATATTGTATACATACGTCTTTAAATTCAAGTCAAGCCTTACTCACGAAAAGCGAGATTTAAATGAGTAATTACGATACGAATTACATAGACTCCAGGAGCAAAGGCACAATGGCAGAAGGAAGAGGCTAAAATCTGGTAGAAAGATGGAGTCCTTGTAATATAAGGAGCCATATAGGCAATGAGGATTCAAATTCATCTTGAATGAGCTCTGATATACTTTCAAAATGCTGATCCATACTAAAACACAAGTAAGTGTTTTGCATATGGCCGTCAATTCGTGGACGTTGCTTTGAGATGCATTCTTCCAACTTCACTTGTCAATATGATTTCTGAAGATGTGTCACATACAACTACTGAGCTGCAGATTCTAACGTTAGAACTCTTGTGTCACTCAAAATAAGAAAACATATAAGTTAGAACTCCCAAAGAACATCTACTCACAGTAAACAAATGTTAATAGTAAGACATTGCCCAGCCAATCGTCACAAAATTAAAGAACGAAAGAAAAATTTGATAATGGAGATTGGCCAGCGAAATATGCATTCAAAAGTCTCTCGGAACATAATATGATCACAACTTGGCAAAGTCATACACAGTCTTTATGGTGAGAAGGTGACAAAGTTCAAACCTAACAAAAACAACAAAAGAAACAAAAGAAACCAAAAAGCAAAAAAAACCAAAGAGACAGATATTTCTAGGGTTTCATCTTTAAGAGCAGTCAGCAACCATCTTCACTAAATATTTCTAGGGTTTCATTCTAAGTTTGAAGAATCGGTTGAGATGACCAAAAATATGAAACAAAGGAGGAGAAATATGAAAGCTTCAAAAAGAGAGGATCAAAGTAACCATGACATCTCTATAAGGGGTTGCGGGTGGAAGAAGAGCTGAAACCAGAAAGATCCGTCCATGCGCTGGCACTGCTCAAGAAGGAATTATTTTCGTGGTTAATCCCGAAAAACTGCCTCGAAAAATGCTGATTGTTGTCTTCCATTTTCACCGACGAGGAGAGATGAGCAATTAGCCCAGCTGATGAAGGCGGTGCATTAGGTCTCACACTAAGAGCTCTGAATGACTCAAACCCACCTTCAGATGGGTACAATCCCAGGTTTGGATCCAACCCACCCGAGGAGAAAAACTGCTGTGCTTGGCCCAAGCGCCACCGCTCTAAAGCTCCGCCATCACAGGCGCTCACCGACTGGAAATTCAAGTCTCCTAGTGGTGGAGGTACTCCAGTATTATAATTAAGTCCAGCCCCAGCTGATAAACTCAAGTTATCAGGAAGATAGTGCAAAGGAGCCATGAAGCGGCCGAACGGCGGGAGCTGCGTTCCGACCCCTGATATTTCAGTGGCGTCAACCCTGGCCCCTCCGTTTGAGGTCGGTACGCAAGTAGAGCCTGATCTCGGAGTTGTGATTTGCCGATGGCCGCTACTTGCCGCAGATTTCGAGCTCCCCGATTTGCTCCTCTTGTTGTTTCTCCTGCAACCGCCTCCAACAGGGACATTTCTTAACGCTCCTCCTCGCGTCCAGTACCTTCTGCAGGTCTTGCAGAAGTGTCTCGGCTGGGTGAGGCTGTAGTTGTTGAAGTAGCAGAACTTCGTGTTGGTCGATTCGCATCGAGGGCACTTCAGTGGCCCCTCTGGCATCGGTATGTTGGCCAGGCGGGCCTGGTCGGCCATCAAACGGGGCCTGATCGAGCTGGCGCCACCGCTGCCACCATGAGGTTGTGGCGGCGATGGCAGCGGAAGAGGAGGCAGGAGCTGAGGATTTGTGCTGGAGTTTCCAGTTTGGTGATGATCTGTTTGTTGCTGGAGAAGAACAAGAAGAAAGCAAAGATCAAATATCTGGTATATTCAGCAAAGAAGACTAGCAAAAGCGGGGAGAATATCTTTTTCCTTTGAAGTTTTTTCTTGCTTTTTCGGCTGAGAAAGCATGAAAGAAAGACAATCCATGGAGCGTATAAGAAAACCCTCACCTGTTGCCAGTTGGATGGATCAAGATAAGATGGGAGAGATGGAAAATCCATGGCTTGTGCGATGATGCTCTTTCTTTTTAGTAAAGGTCGCAATGGGGGCTTCTTGAGGGAATAGTGGAGAATCACATCAACAAAGAGAGACTTGCAGAAGGGAGAGAATTGAATAAGGAGCAAAATATTAAAGGAGGGAACTTTTATGTGTGCTGTATTTACATGGAATATATTTGTTTTGTCCTTGCCACTTCTCACTAGCTTAAGACACTTTCTAGGGTTTAAAGGGACAAATATTCCTTCTTCCTTAACGTATAAGCATCTTTCTTTTTGTCCCAAAAGAAGAGAAAAAGTTTAGCAACCCTCAATCCTACACGAAAATTGGATTTAGAACGAAATAAATTTGCACGAGCCTTCCACTGAAATCTTACCATCTTTAAATCTACCAAATGATAAAACACATTATAGGGCAAAAAAGAAAGAAAAAAACATCATCTCTTTCTATAAGTCTCCATGTTCAATCATAAAAATCAACGTAGCCACCATCACCTCTTTGTACCCACCGCCTCTCCAATCACCGACTTCTGCTTCACAACGTTTAAGCTGCGTAAATGATAAACAACACGAATAGATCAATTCACGAACACGCACAAAGGCGCATAATCGCTTATAGCGACATTTTCAAGCAAACTCTCTCGGATGTATTCTTAAAGTATATGACGAAAGCTGTATGGCGCATCGAACAAAATAAAAATAAATCCGCTCTAAATCTTAGGTAATCCAAATTTAACACTAAGTAGCACATAAAATTTGGAAAATAAAGAAATGAGCTAGAGCAAAGAGAAAATTAGCCAAAAAAAATTAGAAGAGCGACTTGAAAATCATGAAAACGACGGATTTTGAGGCCCGAAATGATGGCGAACGCAAGTCCCCTGTTTTGGACATTTGGACGTTATGTAGTGCCCAGAACAAGCTTTCCAAGTAGGTACTATGAGCACAGTAACTCTTCCTAAATCAGTAGTTATGGCGTGTTCATCGAACACAGTGGGAATTCTTGATCCAAAACTGCCTTTCAATTTTCATAAGCAGCCGTGTCCACACCAACCACCTTAGGCGGCTTTATGTTCTCTAACATCGAGTTCCACCACTACTCTCTCTCTCTCTCTCTCTCTCTCTCTCTCTCTCTCTCTTCGTTTTAAATTTGGAATGCTCATCACGATCGCTTAGAGATGCCTCTGTCCACATCGCTCCGCCCACCAAAACCTCCGATATAGACCCAGTTGCTGCCAACCAGTGGGGAGATATTACGAGAGGGAGAGGGACAGATCTAAGAGAGACGGAGAGAGGTGGCTGTGAGGGGGATCGATCTGAACTTGATGGGCCAACAGCAACGAGCCGCAGCGTGACATAGCGGTGCCATAGCACAGTGGCCAATGGCCATGGCGGTTTTGCTGTGGACGATCAGAGATTCAAGGGATGGGGGAGCGGGAGAAAGAGAAGGGATTAGGGTTGTGTTATGTTTAGGTTATTCAAGCGTATGTTGAAATGACTATTGGAAAATCGAAGGAAACATCTAGAGATAGAGTCATACGTTCACCTAAAGTTTTGCCTAAAAGCTTGAGTTTAGTGAATGTGCTGATTGTATCTCATATCACAAGGGAAAATTGTTCAAAAAGAATTAAACGTATTGAACGACCATGATTTTGCTATGAGTGCGTATATGCTTTTTCTCACCAAAGACGTCCTTTTATTATCTAAGCCTTTAGGATCTCAGTTCCACATCCTAAGATTTGTTCCTGCTTTGGACCTACTCCTAAAGTTTTAGACGTGTGCCTCATGGGCTAGCATTTATTTGTGGTAACAGTTTCAGGGGAAAATTACTTAATCAGTCCTAGACCTACTATATGAATGCCAATTCAGTTTTAAATTTTATAATTTTGCCAATTTGTTCTAAACCTTTGTGCGAAATTCTAAGATAGTTATTCCGGTCAATTTTCGACAGAAATCTCTAATCTAGTAGTCTAGTCATCATGAGCTGTCCTACGTGGCATACTGTCATGCTAGTGATTTTCGACGAAAATTGATTAGAAGGACTACATTGAAATTATGTTCAAAGGTTTTGGATTAATTTGGCAAAATTGAAAAGTCTAGAGCTGAATTGACATCCACACAATAGGTTTAGGACTGATTAGATAATTTTTCCACAGATTTAGGACTCATGCTAACTGATTCACCACGCATGTCAATTTTCTTCTGCCACATGTTTGGCTACAATCCCATGACTTTTGTATTTTAGGGAGATGTTTAACTAGAAAATAACGGTTTCCCACACTTTTCTCGTACTTTTAATTGACTTGGCATCATTCCAACCACTTTTGCCACATGTATGCTAGCCACATGTGCCACGTGTTCAGCCATGATCCCCATATCATGAGATTCTAGGGTCGCGGCCTAATCGCCTCTACTTCTGTTTTTGCATGTGGGTATCGTCATAAATGGTCAACCCTAATCTTGCACACGTCAAACCTCCTGCTGGCCAATCTCATGCCAACCACAACTTGGTACCATAATTTCCATAGCATCATATAATTCGAAAGCCGATATCTTGCTCGATATGGTCGGGTGACTCACAAAGCCAATGTCTCTCTCAAAATGGCCAATACCAATTTTGCTTTTTTGTGTGTGTGTGTGTGTCAACAATTCCCCTTGAAATTCAATTGTATGAGAAATGTAATTGACTCATGCAATTGAACGTTTCTAGCCTCCTAGAATTTTTTTTTCTCTCAAAGGGCATTGAGGCTTCGGCCCACACCGAAACTCTTTGTCAACCATATCTCACGAAGGCCAACTGATCATTTGCTCATTCGATTCTCGTTCTTCTTCTTCCACTTTGACTTCGCTTCCTGATCGACCTTTCTCCCCACTATGGTTCTGAGACGGTATTGAGCAGGTTTTGTCACTTCTCTTTCCTGTTCTCCGCCGTATCGGACTTCTATGTTCGTTCGGTCTCGGTTTTGTCCTTTTCCACATTGTTTTCCACCAGCTGAGATGTTGGTATTTTGCTTTGGCACTTTTTTCTTTTTCATCATGGCCAACTTCCTTTGCATTTTCCGCTTCTGGGTCTTGGTCAAACCTGTCGTGCGCTTGAAAGGACTAAACTGCTGCTTGGGTCTTGCCTTGAACCACTCACCCATAGGTGGATGTGTAGTTTATCTTAACCATCCTGGATGGAACATTAGCCTTTTGATTCACGACTAAGACCTGCCTCCATCATCGTGGCTCCAGGACGCCCTTGAGCTACACTTAGATAATAGAGCCTTGAGAAGACACTCTTCGGAGGCCCTCCTCCATGGCCATTCGTACTCGGCGGATACCAATCCCTTCAAGTCTTGCAGTGCAGGTAAGAACACGAACCTCTATTTGGAATGGTATATTTTTCGCGATAGCTAGCCATTACCCATTTCCGGCGATCACCAACGTTCACCAGAAGTAGGTCCTCATCTACACCCATTTTTTCTGGTCCCTTTGCAACAAATTTCAATGGTCCTCCTTGAATTGCTCCCTGTTTCACCTTTCTGAATATAATACAAATTTTAGTGTCGGGGTCCCGAGAATGGTTCCACCTACAATGTATCCTATTCGTCATTTCCTCAGTCGTTGGTATCTTATGACGCTCGGGCAATTGTATTTGCCTATCTTTTAGCTACATGTCAGAAATTTGATCGGCTTTAGAAACATGAGAAAAAAAAGTTCTGGCTATTCTTGGCCTTCGGCGTTACTGTTTCTTTTGCCTGGTTTGGCCTAAGTGCTGAGCAGTCACACGATTTACCAACATTCAAATTTGCTGCTGCTACTTGACATTCTTCTTCCTCTTCTAAATCAACCACAATAGCAAAAAAACCCTCAGCTATGAAATGATGGTAGTTTCTTTCATTATCTTCTTCTTTAATCAACTGCTCATATTTGGCAATATGAGTTGCCTAGTGCAACCAATCCATAGTCTCTCGTCCTTCAAGTTTCTCCCTTAGATGGAAATGCATGCCATCACATACTAGATCAGCATACCTGGCCTCGGGAAAAGAGATAGAATAGCGAATCCTAATTTGTTTAAACCTGTTAACAGATTCTTCTACCGATTCATTAGTACCCTGCGCATTCTTGCCAGATCGGCAACCAAAATTTTCAGGTTTTGTCTTATAAAGGTTAAAGTGGAACTGTTATTCCATCTTTTGCCGTGTATGAATAGAGTTCGATAGCAAATTAGAATTCCAAGAGAAAGCAGGAAAAGTACCGAAAAAGTCCTCAAGCTAATTGCACTATGCCATTTAAGTTATAAACATTTCAATTGTACCAATTGAGTCCTAAATCTTTTGATGATTTGCCAATATAGTCCATCCAGTCAATTTAAGTCGGAAATTACTAACACGAACATCGGCCGTCCTACGTGGCAAGACCGGTACTGACTTGGACAAATTTTACAAAATTTTTCTCAATTTTTAAATTTTTTTTGAATTTTTTCATCTTCTTTCTTTTCTTTTCTCTTTTCTTTTCTTTCTTTGTTTTTTTTTAAAAACTCTAGGCCGGCGAAGGCCAGCAACCCTCTCTTGGTCTGTGGGCAGGGGCACGAGCCCCTCGCCTACCAACAAGCAGGAGGTGTTTGCCCTTGCTTGGATCTACTTGAGGGCTTGATGCCCTCGCTTGTGGCCGGCAAGGACGCAGAGGCCCTCACCTGTGGCTGGTGAGGGTTGTTGGCCCTTGCCTGTGCCCAGCGATGATCGGCTGGCGATCTTTCTGTTCCATAGTTGGGAAGAAAAAAGAAAGGAAAGAAAAGAAGAAAAAAAAAACAAAAAAGTAATTAGAAAATTTTCAAAAATTATATAAAAAAATTATCAACGTTAGCGCCAGCCATATCATGACGACTTAACGGCGTCCATGTCAGCGATTTCTTGTCAAAATTGCTCAGATGAACTACATTAACAAATCGTCAAAATATTTATGACTAAATTGACACAATTGAAAGATGAAAGACTAAATTGACCAAGTGCACTAGGTTTTAAATCTTTGATACTATTCCCAGAGAAAACTGCTTTTGTCAATGACAACGAAAACAACCTTGACTCCTGGAAGCCGGCACCGGCCGCTTCCTCACTTTCCGCCACAACCCTATTTTATGGTAGATTTCAAGTAAAAGCAGTATAATAAGGAATCTTGTACCCTCGAGGGAATTGTACTGCCGAACCCACCTTGTCCGTAGTTTTGGTTATGGGTTGACATTCCTAATGCATAACTTTGACCAAATTCTAGCTTTCGCAATTATTGAACATTTCCATGCTAAAGGTCAGGACTTGCTCTTAGCTGACCAACCCGTCTACCTGGTTCTACCAACCCCTTGTCTAAACTGATTGTTGACCAAACCTTCCCCACCTTACTAAAAATGCTTTAACCAACTATTTTGGATCATTATATGAATCAGAAAGAATAGGTTTTTAGCAATTCGGACATTATTTTTAGGAATACACCTTGAATGTCATGTATGCTATGATCCATTTCCACTCTGAGTCTCACCAGGCGCAAAATGTGTTTCCGCCAAACTTTGCCAAATGGATGTCATCCCCCTCAAGGAAGACTTCCTAAAGATCATGCTCAAATTGGGCAAATGTAATCCTTGTATTATAGATCAGACCATTAACAGCTCAGAAAGGAGCATGAACTAAGCTTATGAGTGACTCTCTGAGTTTAAACCCCAGAGCACAAACTCAAAACAAACTCAGAAGAGTGAGAGTTTGGTAAAAATAATGGAAATACTTGCAATTTGGTTAAGTGTGTGTCCCTCTTCTCTCCGAAGATGTTCTTTTTTATAATCATAAATCTCTAAAATCTCAGTTCGACGTTCTAAGACTTGTTCCCATGTTTAGGACATGTTCCCCAAGTTTTAGATGTGTCCTTCATGAGCTGGCATCAGAATACGGTAATAGGTTTGACTTCATGCTAACCGCTCCTTCACATACGTCAGTGTGCTCGTGCCACATGTCTAACGACAATCTCCATCATGCCTATATTTGATGGGTCAGTTTTACCAAAAGATAACTGTTCTTGCACTTTTCTCGGACTTCTAATCAGCTTGGCACCATGCCAGCTACTTCTACCACGTGTGAGCCAGCCACTTCTGCCACATGTATGTTGGTCATCTTGGCCACATGTTTGACCATATTACTCGTACCTCGAGATTCAAGAGTTGTGTTTTCCCTATCAGCATCATTGCAAATGGCCAATGCCGATCTCGCACGTGCCAAAGCGATGCCAATCACAACCTGATTTCGATACAATTATATAACTATAAAGCAGATATCATACTCTATATGGTCAATTCTTCACAAAGCCAATGTCTTTCTAATTCATGTTTTGATCAATTTTAGGTGTCCACGATAAGATAATAAACAAAATATATTAAGAAAATGTAAGTCATCGGCGCATTAATGATAATAAAACAAATGGAATGGGTGGAATGGGGGTCCGGACCAAGTGAACCTTTATAGTCAATGCGGTCTTCTTCCTTCTCCGCTCTTTTTATTTATCTTTGTATTGTTTGTTATTTCATTTATTTTATCTAACTTTTTGCATGGGAATGGAATCATAGCAAGCGCGAATATCCACGCTCCCTCGGAGTGCGTGTTGACGGATGCTCCAAGTCCAACAAATCCCCAATGAAAGAAATGAGTGAGGGGGAAATTGTCTAAAAAATTCTAAATATACTTTTATCAATTCAATTTTAAACATTTTAATTATGTCAATTGAGTTTTAAATGTTTTTACGTTTTGTCAATTGAGTTAATCCAATCAATTTTGGCCGGAAATCAATGACGTGGACGCGGATCGTTTTACGTGGCGTGGGGCTAACATGAATATTTTTTATAATATTTTAATACTTTTTAAAAAATTATTTATTTGTTTTTCTTTTGTTTCTTTTTTTTCTTCCCTTCTTCCTCTAGCCGGTCGTGAAGGGAAGAAAAAAAAAGAGAAAATAAAGGAAAATAAAGGGTTAATACCACTAAAAATCTTAAAATGGTACACTTGTGACAAATTTATCCCAAACTAATTTTTTGACCACGAAAAACCCCAAACTGGTACACCCGTGAAAATTTTACTCCGAACTAATTTTTTGACCGCGAAAAACTCCAAACTGGTACACCTATGACAATTTTACCCCGAACTAATTTTTTGACCACAAAAAATCCAAAACTGGTACACCTATGACAAATTTACTCTCTGTTAGTTTCCGTTAAATTTTACTTTCAAATTGCTGAGTTTGATGACACGTGGTAGTTGACGGGTGTACCAATTTGGGGTTTTATCCATTTGTTTGTCACAAGTTTACGAATTTGTGGTTTTTATGATATTAATCCAATTTAACGAAGGGTAAATTTGTCACAAATGTACCAATTTGGGATTTTTGGTGGTAAAAAAAATTGTTCTGGATAAAATTGTCATAGGTGTACCAGTTTGGGGATTTTTGTAGTCAAAAAATTAGTTTGGGGCAAATTTGCCACATGTATACTAGTTTGGGGTTTTTGATGGTCAAAAAATTAATTCTGGGTAAAATTGTCATAGGTGTACCGGTTTGGGGTTTTTTATGATATTAACCAAAAAAATAAAAGAAAATAAAAAAATAAAAAAATTATTAAAATTTATCCATCTTAGTGTTTGCGCCACATAGGACGGCTTGCGTCTATATCAGCGATTTCCGGTCAAAATTGGCTAGATGAATTCAATTAACAAAACGTGAAAATGTTTAGGATTCAACTAGCATAATTAAAAAGTTTATAACTGAATTGACAAAAGTGTAATAGATTTAGGACTTTTACGACAATTTTGCCAAGGACGGAACATACCTACATGCTCTAAAGAGCTTGCGACTCTTCTTTTTATGCGACAATTGCTATTTAATTATTTCTTAACGAAATTGGAGGGAGAAAAAGGGCTCTTCATTTGGACATATAGAGAACAAGTACTTGGATTTTTAATTTGAATTTTGTACACGAAAGGTATTTTCCAATTAATGGATTTGACTATTCGCTCTGTGCCCACCACAATGGTGCCAATCTCTTTATTTTGACTTTACTTCAAATTTGCTTGTGTAGGTTTACTTGTACTCATAATTTGCTCGGCCTAATTCCAAAAAAAAAGTATCAATTTTAGGTCAAGTGACAATTCTAACCCGAATTTTTTTTTGTCTCGTAAAAAAAGACCAACTTTAGATCTAGTGACAATTATGGTCCCAAGTTTTTTTGTCTCATAAAAAATCATCAATTTTCATTTAAATCCCAAATCTAGCCTCCCTTGACTTAGAACCATTGATTATCCAACTTGACTATTCCACCTTAGCAATAATCCACGTGGCTTACTAAGTGAATTTAAAGCACTATTCATTGTCTTCTTCTCTGAGCCACAGCTTGAAGAATAACGGCAAAACTGTTCGTTTCTTTCACTTCACCGATAAGTAAAAAAGATCTCCAAATTGAATCTCTCTAGTCAGGCTTTATTATTTTGCCGTAATCTGAAGTTGTAGATCACTGCCCGCCGACAAATGCCATGGACGAGATTTGCCAAGTTCACGACCATAACCTTTTTTTCTCAAATAGGGTGACTTCAGAGAGAGAATTAACGGGGGGCCAAATTTGGGATAATGATGAAAGTTTGTGATTTTTTACGAGACAAAAAAAAGTTAGGGTAAGAATTGTCACTCGATCTAAAGTTGGTGCTTTTTTTATGAGACAAAAAAAAATTGGGAGCAGAATTATCACTCGACCTAAAGTTTGTGTTTTTTTTTTTTGAATTAGCCCTAATTTGCTCTGCTAAGTTCCTCGGCTGTCCAGGATCTCGAGAAAGATCTTTGATGGAAGTGCCAGCGATGCAAAAATTTGCTAGTCAATCTGTCGGATCTAAGTCAATCCACGGCAAATCTGACAAACAGGTGATTAGGAAAACGAACTCAAACTTGTTCTCTGGTTCTACTTTGATTGGAGAGGGATCAAAACTTCCACAAACCAAGTTCTTTCAAGAAGATAGGGCGTGAATGCGCACGAGAAAGGCATGCCATGCCAGCTCCTAAGGGCGAAAGTAACGTGGGAACTGCTTCTTCAAAGTAAATGACAGAGTGTCAAAGAGTACTAGAAAATGAAGGTGCGACAAAAGCTGGGAACTTGGCTGAAACGAGGAAACTTAACTAAACCGAACTAGAGCAAAGTGCGAGATATGACAAGGCTGGAAACAAAGGAAAATAAGGTTCAGACACCATATTCCAAGGGAAATCAAAGGGCAAGTGCTCGAAAATGGAAATAAACTTCACTGAAATCGAATGAACATACACATTTACGCTCAAATGGGAACATTGAAACGAATACACCACTGGTGTTCATCATGCATGTTATGAAGAACAAATTTAGTCCTTAAAGTAGAACCGCAATTGAAAGACATTGCTTCGAAAGGAAAATGCTTTAGAGGAAAATTTGGCAGAGTTTTGAAATAGCTGGAGTGTGTGTTTATCCTCTGTGTTCCTTCCTTTTATATCCTAGAATCGCCTTCAATATTTAATGGAATTCATGTACATATCCCCTCTCTAACTCCTCCACATTTCTATGATCATCTCCACTTCCATGATTTCAATAACCCTAGAGTACTCATGGGTCTTGCAATAATTTCCTCCTCTCACACAAGCTAATCAAATTTTCTAACTGTTCCTGCTCTTAGCTCAAGTAGATAGAGCTGCTCTTGCTTTCACTCTGATCAAAGTAACCCCAATGTATCTCAGATCAAGATCAATGATCACGCATATCAAGTTGAAGCCCGGCCGGATGAATTCCAAATCGAGTTGAGTTTGATACAACTTGACTCTTGCATTGTACTCTTTTTCCTCGACCTATGCCTTAACTTTGGTTAAGTGTTTTTAATTTGAGTTTTAGCTGTCCAAATATTTTGGTCTTTCAAAAGCCAGGCCCATTCAACTATTTTCGTTACTCTCGCCTTGCCAATATCGGAATGTACTCAATTTGACGCCTCTTCGTCTTCTCGATTACTTTCGGAAATTCCTTCCGTTTCAAAATTTCAACTTCGCGATCTCAGCTCTCCCAATTGCTTACCGATGTTCATCAACTTCACAACTTTCTCTCTGCAATCGAGTCTTCACTACCCAGTGATCTTCTTACTTCTTCCAACTCGTTTTCAATGGCTCCCAAGTCTCAGAAGAAGAATTTTGTTGCGGGTTCTTCATCATTGACCCCAGTATCATCGATTCACCGTTGAGACAGAAACCAAAGTCGATGATCTTGTCGAAGCACTCTTCAATGATCCTGGAAAACTTCCTTAACTCTTTAGAAATAAAAGGAACCCTGTCCAATTTTGGGTCTTGTCATTAGTACCTAGTCTCATTCCGAGCTTGATTCTTGGTTAGAAACCAAAGTTTCTACAGAGCTCCCTTGTTAGTCTTCCAAAGCTTAATGGATCCCTGATGGGAGCTGCTTTGACTTTCTGGTCTCCCCAGTTACAATTGCCTTTACTTTCCCGATAGCCTCGTGACCATAACCCTCATGGATACCAACTCTAATCACTGAGGTCGAGGTGGGTGGTCTTGAGATCGATGGCCCTTTATTTTCTCTAGATCCTAATGACGCTAGACAATTCGCAGTTACGAACTGCGTTTTGACATACTCTAGATTCCTTTCTCTCATCATGCCAAACTTCCTGCAAAATCCCACTCATAAAGATGTCCTTGCAGATGACATGGATGATGTCGAAGTTACTGCTTTGTTTTTACTATTGGCTTTGCAAACATGCTATCTATGTCGCTGCCAAAAGAGTCACTGCTAAACATATCGTTTTTTTTTTTGGTAAGGAAGCTAAACATATCGTTGTTTCTAGTATATATTTAGAAGCTCCTTTAATTCCTTGGATTCTTGAGCTAAAAATGGCTCGTCAATGGTAGATAATAATAATAAATTTTTTGATATAGTAAATAAACGGACTTAGATTTTTTTTTCTCTGAGACTAATCAAACAATAAATAAAAAATTCACCAGAAAACTGAGCCTTTGAGATAGCAATAACAAATAATGGATAAGTTGAGATAAGAGCAATGGTGAAGTGGCTAATTCTATATTCTGAACAGTTTTAAATTTACTCTGAAGGAAACCCATAATAGGACAATTTATAAATTGAACGAAGCTATGCAAAATTGGAAATTATCAAAAGATATTTTGTCTCTTTAGTGAAAATAAGGTGGATTTAGTTGTACTGGGAATGAAATAGCACCACCCTTTAGTGCTTACCATCCTCAGATGTATATTAAGTCCCATCCTCTCAATCAAGTCATGCCATGTATACAGGTTATTCGCAAGAATGAGATAGACCCACACAAAGTCCACTTAATTAATCCAATGGCCCCCATACATGGAGGCCGAATGTATACATTCCATGAAACGAAATGATTTTCCCAATTGAGATGCAGCCTGATGAGTATCATTGATATTTCATTGTCAGCCAAACTAAAATAGGATACCAAAAGTGGAGTTATAGTCAAACCATTTGCATCTCGATCACATAGTCATCATACTAGCAGCACGACGAAAGCTTTGTGAACACGACAGCGTCTTGCCGAGTCTTAGAGACTAAAAACAACGTTTTCTACTATTCGTGGCAGAATAGCAGGTTCAAGCAATAAAATGTGCAAAATTTATGAGATTGAGCAATTTAGTGGCAAACCCAATATAAAAGCACGGTAGGATTAATCAGCAAAAGAATGAAATATCACGTAGTTATTTATTTGCACTGTTTACTTCTGAAAGTTTCAGGATCAAGGAGGTTTGCAATTAGCTTTTCGAGCCTTCTTGAACTCAAAGTTGGTTTAACAACAACAGGACTCCCAGAAACCAAACAAGGATCCTTACCTGCCCTGCCGCTTCCCATACACCAAGCACCAGGTGTAAATCGGCCATCTGACCTCATCAGAAGCTCCTTATCAATCCTATCAAGAACAGGGTTGTCTTTCTCAAACTTACGAGCAAATGGAGCCCCACTCCGGACCATGTCATCAAAATGTTCCATCGTCAACGTGATGGGATGCTGCTTAGGAGGATTATCCCACCTACTGTAATGCAAGTCGTGATTGACGGTCGTATTCTGGTAGTCCTTATGGTTGCAGACAACTGTGTGAAAATAACCCTCAGGAGACGACAGGAAATTCGTGTAGTACATGAGAAGCGTGCGAGGGAGATTGTCCCATCCCCAGACACAGAATTCCAGGAATGACTTCGTGAGGACAACCCATGCAGATCCTGGTGATGGAAAAAGAGTTATTAAAATATAAATGGGGATGTTGGCCAAACATTTATCACAAACTCAAGTAAGAAAACAACCTCACATTTCTATTGCAGAATTACAGCATTTAATGGTTTGCACCATTTCCACAATAATAGGGTGCTGCTCCTCTATTAGCGTAAATATTGCAAGGATTGCAGAGAACTCAACATGCAGCATAATCAATATCATTGTGAAGTACAAACTCAGCACGCACGCAAACAGACATACGCGCCCATAGCACACATAGGATTTCCCCTACTCAGCCCAACAGTCGCAATCAAATAAGAATTTAATATAGACAGGCATCAACCACCGATAGACTTTAAGTGTGTCAAATATGCCCCAGATAACAACCTATTCACACAATTTTGCAACTTTTAATGCTTGAGTAACAGAAAAAGTAAAAGGTTCCTGACAACAATTTTTTTTTATGATTGATTTCCCGGACAACAGTTACCAACCAGTAAAAGACAAAGTTGCACTTCACTCTTCTCCAAAGAACTTTGAAAATTCAATTAAAGCGAAAACTTCTTGTTCAAATACTGAATAATTGTGAGCGGTTGTACTACATATATTTCAGAAAACTTTCTCATCAATTTGGTGCAGTGAGACTCTAAAATTAAAACTGGTGCTTTACCCATAAATAATTTGAAAGAAGCTGGTAAAGATCTTCTCTCTTTTGCATAGAATACATTAGATTTCTTCAAATGATACAAGCCCGGATCTATAATGATAGGTCTTGCTCGTTCAACCCTGCAAGCATGTACAAGAATTTTCATCAGGAAAAGTGACTGAAGATGTCAAAATACAAAAACATACAACACAAAAAGGAACAATACCACTGGCATGACTTTTATACTCACTCTTTATAGCCGAGATCACCACCATGCTCAAGGAAATTTAGATCCCTCGGCAAGAATGAGAAGATGTGCAAAAGATCTGGAATTAAAAACATATGAAAAGAAAATAGTCAAGCTTCCGTCCAAATTTCATACTCACTCCAACACTATTTTGTACAGAAGCAACATTAGATGAAAGATAAATCATGATTACCACAGAGTACATCACCCTAGCAGAGAGTTAATAATTAAAATGAAGACTACTGTAGAATGTAATGGGAGTATACTATTTTGCACGGGGAGAGATTGAGTCCTTACAAAAGGTTCACCTATTTGATTATGGATTTAAAAATGCTCGATCTAGAAAGCAAGCTCTTCTAGTTACTATGAATCTGCTGGAAAGTGAACTAAGAGTTTTATGATATCTGTTGCCATCTCTATGTAACTTATTAATCTCATAGATGGGTATGATTTAATTCCACATAAATCATACAGAGAAAGGACTAAATTATATCTCATCGTCGGTAACTTATTAGAAGTCAAGATTCAAATTAGCCATCATGACTAGTGTTAGATCCCTGAATAGGTGCATTGAGCTTGGCACGGGCTGCAGCCTTGAGTTCATGCCAAGTGTCAATCACAAGCACACAGTGGCCGTGCTTGAGCAGGCCAACGGATGATTGGGAATAAATCGTTGGCATTTCAAAAGGGATCGGTCCATGCACAAGGGAATCACAGAGCTTCAGCAAAGCACGGGTTGCTGTTCTTAGATGATCCAAATGCAAAGGAGACTGGTTCAGGATCGAAATGCAAGAGCACAGTGCTAGTGCATTAGACAGGCAATGGGCATTAGAATGCTTCAGACTTGTGTCGGCTAGGGGGCTTGTGCATGATCGAGTGTTGAGCATTGATGGACCTACTTGGAGGATTGACATGAGCAACACACTTTATGGATTGGATGATTATTATCCGGCTAGTGTTCATGCATGAGTTGTGCCAATAGGTGGACTGATCATGTGAACCAGGCGTCCGGTGCATGTGCGAGTTGGTGGGTCATGTGATGAGGCTATATAAGAAGGCAATCTAGGAGATGACCAATGAGCATGTGTGTGTCAATGAGCACCAAATGCAGTTGCTGAATGTTGCAAAGGTCTGCTGGATGGGTTACAGGGCAGTTAGTTGCAGATAAGGCTTAGAAAATCCAATGGGATTGGTCTAAAGTAAAGTTGGTAACCACAGGACACTTGTAATAATCTGAGTAGCATGTTGTAACCGCTTGTCCCTTGTATATTGTGAGTCTGTCTGGGTGTATCCAGACCAGAAAGTGTAATTTCCGTGAGTTTGTAATGAGTCTGAGAGGCTCAGACAATGTTGTATTGTGTGAGTTTGAATGCATAAGATTGTTGGAAGGTTCCAGCATCTCTTGTGCATTTCAATCACTCGGTGTGTGTGAGCGTCTGGGCTATTCCTAGCCTTGTGCTCAATTCTGACTTGTTTAATGAGTGTTTCTATGTGTTTGGATCGTGAACAACCTTGGGGAGTGACCAGCACATCCTGGCCTGGTTTGCAGGCAAGGGTGCAGTGAACATGATAAGGGGAAAGCCAGGATTGTGTATGCTTGGGTTGGATCGTGCTACATGTGGCCTGACTTGTGGGATTGTGTTTGTGATAGTGTGTGCTTCCGTTGAATAGGGTGTGGCCTGGCCAAGGTGTGTGCGCTTGACGGCATCATAGGGCAGAGAATTTGGTGGCCAAATTCCACGCCATGATAACTAGCACACTTCATGCAATAGAAGACAGAATGGTTCCACATGTGAGAATGATAAAATTCACCATTATATGTCTGATTATTTAGAGATATAAAGATTCGTCTCTATCACCCCTTCTCCAGTCCATGCCCATAAAAAATAGAGATCCACAAACAGAAGTGATGACAAATTAAAAAATAGAGAATGTTCAGAAATTATTTCAACATCTACCATAATAACTTAACGATGAATAATCCAACTTGCATCCACATTCAAAAGGCACACTTCCATTCAGCCAACTCAATAAATCAAGCATTACCAAACGGGCATTCTTTTGCACGAAAATAAAAGAAATGCTGAACAACTTGCAGAGGCCCAGTGCCAGCTACTTCTTTTGCGCTTTGATTTTGCTTTTTCAATGTACACTCTGTTTAGACAATTCACATGTTAAAGCAGGCAATTCAAGAGTGTATGTATTTTAGGTACTAAATAGCTCCAACTCCCCCATTCTCTCTCCCCCACTACACCCCCCCCCCCCCCCCCCCCCACCCCCCAAAAAAAAAAAAAAAGAAAGAACAAAAAACCCATCCCCTGTCTTTCCACGCCAATCCATTACCTCCATCAATGACCCTTGTAAGGCCACTAATGTACACAGATTTCAATTTTCACCCCTTCATAGAACGGTTGCTTGGACAATCTAATTCCATAGTCGGCCAAGGAAATAAAATCTTGGCTCTACGCATAATCTTGGACATTATGACTCCTCATAATAATGGCAAGTGGACAACTCATACCCTAAAAACATTTAGATTGGTTACTAAAAATAAACCTAATGGTACCATAAAGTCCATACCTTGCCACTAGCTAGTCACTTCAAACTTCATTCCATGGTGGAATCGATAGTGAAATTTGACATTTTTTTAAGATCCAAACAAGACTAGGATTAAACTTGTTTTTCTTCTCTACTTCTCTTCATTCCTCCACATTACAGACTCCCAAAACTCCACCCTTTCATCTTCACATTGAAGAAATGATAGACTTAAAAATCACTACGACAGAAGTTTAGCGAGCTCAAATTTCACTTGGATTTAAAGTTCAACCAACAAAAGAATTCTGCATCAGAATGGGATTGCGTCAAAGGAGTCAGAATGAACAAGAAATCTCAGTAAAAATCATCGGCTCGCACAAGGGAAAGATAACAAACCAACCATCTTGTGGCACGAGAGGATAATCCGAGGCGCTCAGATTGATGAACCAGTCCCAATCCTCGGCCCGCTTCAACAGAACCGCGATCGCGTGGAGCGTGGAAGCGATCGTCGTCGGGCCCTTCGACGTGACCAAGTCCGCATCCCCGATGACCATCACATTCCCGAACTCCCTCGCCACGCCCTCCGACTTCACGTACCTCGCGAGCTCGAGCCTCTCGCTCTCGGGCGCCTCGAGATCCAGGTGGATCAGGTAATAGTTCCTCGGGTGGTACACCGCCTGGAGGAGGCGCTTCACGCGGGCGCCGTCGTCCTTCGTGCCGGTTATCAGGTACGCGAGCCTCGGCAGCCGCGGGAGCCCCGAGGACGAGCCCCCGCCCCCGCCGCCGCCGCCGCCGCCGGGGAGGAGGAGGAGGGAATGGGGCGGCCGCCGGCCGGAGAAGCCGGGGGCGGGCGGCGGCGGGAACCTGGGGTTGAGGAGGGAGAGGGAGAGGAAGAGGAGGAGGGAGAGGGCGGAGGTGATGAGCAGCGGGGCGAGCCACTTGCGGTCGAGCAAGGGAGGGACGTGGCTCCTTTTCATGGCGGATTAGGGCTCGGACAGGAGAGGGGGTTTGACACTTCGGAGACGTCGATTGGAGTCCGAGAATGTCGAGGGGGGGAGCGTTTTATGTTGTCGTCGGCGGCGGCGGCGGCGGCGGTCGGCCGAGTTTTGGTAGGGAATGTGCGCCGGGCGGGCGGTGATGTGTCACTGTCGAAGCGTGCTAACTGCTAAGGACTTTAAGATTAACTTGGTTTTGTTGGACAGATTAAAGCTACTATAAATGACGTGCGGGCTGTTATGTCTTCTATATTAAATGTTGTGAGCTTTTAATTCCTATATAAAGTGACGAAGGAGGTATGAGTTGTAAATCAAGCCATAAGATCGACCCAAAAAAAATAAAATAAAAAATCAAGCCGCAAGCACGAAGCCGCAAAAAAAAAAAAAAGCATTCTTGATAAGAAGTCCTTTCTCCATTTTTTCATTTGTGATATTATTCCAAAGTTCCAAAATTTATATTATTCTTTTGATTTCGACATTCGGTATCAGATCTAGCAATGGCATCCACCGGTTCCGTTCGATTGCAACTTCCAAAGTTAAATGTAAGGAACTTCAATAACTAATATGTCCGAACGAAGGTTTTTGTCAAATCGCAAGATTTGTGGAATCTAGTGGAGAACGACTACACCAAAGTGGTAGATGTTGAAGCATTCAATGCTTTAAGAAAGGAAAATAAGGGCTTCTCTAGTGGAGTCCCGAAAGAAAGATCGAAAAGTATTGTTTGCAATCTTCCAAGCTATAGAGGAAATGATATTTGAAAAAGTTATTAATATTTAAAAAAAGCTAATATCATAAAAAGCCTCAAATTAATACACTTGTGACAATTTTACACCAAACTAACTTTTTTACCATAAAAACTCCAAACTCGTACACTAGTGACAAATTTACCCTAAACTAATTTTTTGACCAAAAAAAATCAAAAATTGGTACACTTGTGATAAATTTACCTCAGTTAGTTTTTGTTTAACTATATTAATACCACAAAAAATCGTAAATTGGTATACATGTGACAAAGAGATGGGTAATACTCTAAACTGGTACACTTGTCAACTGCCACGTGTCATCAAACTCAAAAAAGTGATGGTAAAATTTAACGGAAATTGACATAGGGTAAATTTTTCATAAGTGTATCAGTTTGGGATTTTGGGTGGTCAAAAAATTAATTTGAGGTAAATTTGTCATGAGGTACCAGTTTGGGATTTGTCAAGGTATTAACCCTTTGAAAAAATATCGAGCACGAAGACCGTAAAAGCATCATGGGATAGTTTGCAATAATCCTACAATAGCAATAATCGTGTTAAACGGGCACAACTTTAATTACTTTGACGATAATTCGAATCTTTATGCATGAATGGCTTTGATTTGGTGTACTTTACTGTGTGCATATCTTTGTTAACCAATTGAGGATTAATGGTAAAGAACTCAAAATGTGTAAGATGTAGAAAAAATCTTGAGGTCTTTGACAGAAAGATTTGACTACGCTGTCACGACAATCTTGACATTAGAAAGATTGATGGGTTTATTGTGCTCGCATGAGTAAAGAATGAATCAAAAGTTTGTTAGTTCAAATCTCGAGCAAGCATTGCAATGTTGGGTCGCTCGTCAAGTCGAGGAGGCTATCAAGGTGGCCAAGGTAATGGAGGTGGTCGAGGACTCGGAGGTGGAATTTCAAATTTCATCAGAAAATATAAAACATGTGACAAATCAAAGGTCAAGTGTTTTAAGTATAACAAATTTAGATATTACGAATTCAAATGCCAAATAAAGGTTGCATATAAGTAGGCAGAATAATCGACCAAAAAAGAAAAAAGCAGGCATAATAGGCGCATGCCATCGATGCTAGACAAAAACATGGTGCCAACGTGCAGGAAAGATGACTCGAGCATTGTGGACACAAACATCTAGTAATAGGCAAAAATTACGGGAATTTTGGACGAGACGGCTCATAGTGAAGTCACCTTCGGGAATAAATAAAAAAATTCCCATAGTGGGCAAAGATAGCATTAATATCAAGTCAAAAATTGATATTAATGTTATTGTTGCATATGTTTACTTTTTGCCGAGGCTTTTTTGAAATTTTTTAAGGGTTGGCCAATTTTCCGAAAAAGGCCACAAAGTCCCCATTGAAAATGGAGTTTGCACCATTAGAGGTGCAAACAATAAGTTGATTATGATGGTGCCGATGATGAAGAATCGAATGTTCCCTTTGACTCTTCAAACGGAGAATGTTTTAAGTTTTCAAGCGATGATGAAAAATAGCAACTAGTTGTGGTATCTTTGATTCGGTCATCAAAATTTCCGTGAATTAAATTATTGGTCTAGACAAAGATGGCGACCGACACGCCTTTGATGGACAATCCAAATCGCTCATTTGAAAATTAGTCAATAAAAAAAGTTTTCCTACCAAAACTTCAATTCAGAAAAATGATTTTCTATTTAAAAAATTGAAATTTTTTTTCCAAAATATAATTAGGTACTGGGGCTCGGATTGAAAACTATATGCTCGAGTATAGAAATCCCAGTGCTTGTTCCCAAGCCCTTGGTAACGGGGTTGGGTCCCTGGTGCCCAGGTCCATCTAAGCCGAGCTTAACTCCATCTAAGTCGTGCCCAAGACCTCGATAACTGTGCCCGAGTCCATTAAGGCCGAGCTTGGGACATCGATGCCCGAGACACTAGGCTTGGAAATTACTGATATGGACGTTGGCCATCCTTTGTGGCACCACTGCTACTGGTGAGAACAAATTGTAAAATTTCAAAAAGAAAATTTCGAATTTTTTTATTTTTTTCTTCTTTTCTTTCTTTCTTTTTCAATCTTCCTCCAGCAATCACCGGGCCTCGCGCCACAGCCGGCGACTTGACACAAGAGACAACCGGTGTGGATCGAACTCGCTTGAGGCCGGTGATCTTGAGCCTCGTCCAATCTCGGCAAGCTCGAGCATCGCCGGCCTCTAGCAAGCCTAGCAAGGATTGAGCTTGCCAGATCCCAGCAAGGTCAAGCTCGCCACCTCACTAGATTTGGTGAGATGGAGCCTCACCCGAGGCTGGCACCGCTCTAGCATGCCGGGATCAAGAGAGGCTCGAGCTTGACCTTGTTGGGATCTAGAGAGCTTGAGCCTCGTCGGCCCTCTCTTGGGGATGGTCGCCTCACCAAGGCCCAGTGACTAGCAGAGAAAGAAAGAAAAAGAAAAAGAAAAAGAAAGAAAATAAAAAATTATTGAAAATTTTAATTTTTAAAAAAATTTATAAAAATTATCTACATTAGCGTTAGGGCCATGCCTATAGAATGGTCGACGTCCATGTTAGCAGTTTTGGTAATTTTCCCGCTCGAATAGTGTGTGTAAGATTTTCCTTACTAAATGACAAAAAAAAAATTCAATTCATTTTTAGGTTTTGGCCAAATATCGAAAAATATTGTCATTTTTCTAGAAAATGAATTATTGGAAAACATTTTCTAAAATTGTCACATTTTTTGTGAAACAAACAAAGCCTAAAATGATCAATTAATGATGGCTTCATATATGTATATATATAATAATTTTTGTGAACGGAAATTCTTACCCAAATAAAATAGATTGCAATATTTACAAAGGCATATATTTAGTGTCAATAAAAAATAATATTTTCTTAAAAAAAATACTAAGCCTCCATTTGTTTGGCGGAAAATATTTTCCTCATTTTTCGGCATTTCCTTTGCTTAGGAAAATGAGTAAATGGAAAAGGTTCCTTCCAAAACTTATATTTAGGAAAATGATTCTCTCTCAAAAATCGAAAATCATTTTTCAAAATATGATTAGATATTGGTGATTGGACCACAAACTATGTGCTTGGGCACGAGAACCCTAACGTTCGCTCTCAAGCCCTTAACAATGGGGTCGGGTCCCCAGTGCCAGGTTCATCTAGGCCGGGCCTAGGTCCATCTAAGCCGAGCCCGCGACTCCGGCACCCAGGCCTGGGTCCATCAAGGTCGAGCTTGGGGTATCAGTGCCTAGTATGCTAGATCTGGAAATTGCTAATATGGACGTCGGCTATCCTACATGGCATGGTCAGTGCTGATGTGGACAATTTTTTTAAAAAAATTCAAATTTTTTTATTTTTATTTTTTTCTTCTTTTTTTTCTTACCCTACCAGTTGCCGAGCCTTGGTGACCGGCCATTGGAGAGTCTTGGTGAGGATAGAACTCGCTTGAGGCCAGTGAGCTTGAGCCTCGCATGATGCCAACAAGCTCGAGTGTTTTGGCCTCGGGTGAGGCTCTACCTCGCTATATCTCGCCCGAGGCTAGTGAGGATTGAGCTCGCCAGATCTAACAAGGTGGAGCCTTGCTTGAGGCTAGCAATGCTTGAGCTTGCCAAAATTTGTCCAGCTCGAGCCTCGCCGAGGCCCATGAGGTTAGCAAGTTCAATCCTTGTCAGCCCTCTCCTGTGGCCGGTCGCCAACCCTTGCTAAGGTTGGGCGACCGGCGGAGGAAGAAAGAATAAGAAAAGGAAAAAAGAAAAAAAGAAAAAAAGGTATGCCCATTTGGGAATGTCAAATAAGATTTTCCTTACAAAACAACATAAAATATAGTTATTTCTTGGAAAATATAGTTATTTCTTGGAAAATTACTTCCCGAAAAACATTTTCCAAAAAACCACATTTTCCATTAAATGAACAAGCCTAAAATGTTCAATGGCTTCATATATGTATAGATAATAATTTTTGTGAATGGAAATTCTTACCTGAATAAGATAGATTACCATATTTACAAAAGCATACATATAATAGTCAACAAAAAATAACATTTTCTTCAAAAAAAAAAAAACTAAGGCTTCGTTTGCTTCATAAAAAACATTTTCTTCATTTTCTGTCATATCACTTAGGAAAGGAAAATGAGTCAATGGAAAATATTTTCTTAGTCAACGAAAAATATTTCTCCATCAAAGCTTAAATTTAGGAAAATAATTTCCTTTTTAAAAAATTGAACATCATTTTCTAAAATTTGACTAAGTATCGTCGCTCGGGTCAGAAACTCTGCGCTTGGGCACGAGAACCCCAATGTTCATTCTTAGGCCCTCAGCAGCAGGGCCAGGGTCATGTAGGCTAGGCCTGAGACTCCGGTGCCTTGGCTTGGGTCTATTTGGGCCGGGCCTGAGATCCCAGCCATCGCCTCAGGTCCATCGAGGCCGGACTCACCGATGCCTATGCCCAGGACGCTAGGCCCGGTAATATTGAGGCCAAGCCCGAGTTCTCGATGCCTATACCCCAGTCCATTGAGGCCAAAATTTAAAAAAATTAAATTTTATAATTTTATTTCTTCTTTTCTTTCGTTTTCTTTTTCTTCCTTCCTTCGCCAGTTGCGGGGCCTCGGTGACGGCCGGCCGTAGGCACGGGTCGGCCTTGGGGAGGGTCGGGATATGGCGAGGTCAAGCCTCGCTAGCCTCAGGCAAGGCCCCACATTGCTAGCCTCCGACGAGCTCAAGCCTTCTAGATCCTGGCGAGGTCAGCCCTCGCCTGTGACCTATTTCTGACCATTCTTGAGGCCCGGCGCCCGGCGGAGGAAGAAGGAAAAAGAAAATGAAAGAAAAGTAATAAAATAAAAAAAATTAAAAGTTTTGATATTTTAAATTACAAAAATTATCCACGCCAACGTGGCTGTGTAAAATTATAGGAGACCCCACCACATACAAAACAAAAATGGAAAGAAAGTACAAAAATGAAATGAGTAAAATTGCAGGATGAAAGGAGACATAAATCTCAATCGCACTTAAATGAGCATTATCGCATGAGTGCCGAATACGTAATCAAATGAATCTGATACATTAAAAATGGTGAGTTTCATATAAATCCGACAAGGCTCCTGCCAAATTTGACTCTCAAAATTCAGTTCAATATAGATACTAGGTTCACTAAACCTCACGCCCTAAGAACATCCCTGCTTATTAGGTAATAATAATGCACTCATTCCTACACACACCCGGAGAAGCAAAGAAGATGCTGTAGAAGTTGAAACATAGCTTCTTACAAGTTATTCGACACAAAGAATTTGCACCAACAATGCACTCATTCCTAGACACATCCCGAGCGACTCGCCTATTCTTTGAACTCGTACGGCTCGTACCTAGCTCTGCAATCCACGAGCTGAACATGAGCTCCAATGGCCTTGGGACACAGGTCAACGATTTGTTGTACAGCAACGGCCATGCACTTGGTGCAATCGTCGCGCGGGATTTGACCGTTGCAAGCGCTGTGGCCATAGCAGATCGGGCTCGGCCCGGGCCATGGAGATTCGTAGTAGTAATTGTACCCATTGTGCCCTGTCTCGGTTCATAAGTGGTTGAGCACGTCGGTTAGGCTCGCTTGAAAGAGATCCTCGTCTCTATAAACTTGTCCATTGCATATCCTGTAAGCCAATCTCGTGTTGGGATCGCTCACTACAGATATGATTATGTAGAGGAGCATAATCACAGTTGCTGTTGCCATAGGTCTCATGAAAATAACCATAATAACTAGTTCACATCTAAGTGTCGACTTGACTATGTGGACATGACGCAAGATTCACCTCATAAAGAAGTGAGTCCTATGTTGGTACTTCCGAATGCCCTTGTCCTTTATTTGGTTTGGTTGATTCATTCCAAGTATTCTTCTGTTTTTATGCACGGGGATCACTAATCACGATGCTAAACTAGGACAACTACCTGAGGCTTTGATTTTTTACTGTTGTGCTTATTCTGAACCATTCGGCTGGAGAATCTGACTCTCTTTGGCCACACTTAATATGGGATCTTGGCAAATCCTTGGCCACCGTCTGCATGTTTGAGATTGCCGCGATGTTCTAACTCGCGTTGTCTCTAAATTGAGGACCTTCTTCCAGATTATTAGGCCTTGTTTCCCATTTAGATCCCAATTTTAAGAAACTTGTTACTCGATACTTTAACTTGGGTTTGGCTTTATTACCTACATCCATCTAGAGCTGTTTGGGGTAAGAAAACTAATGACATTCCCTTTCAAATTTTCAGCTATCATCAATCAAAAGGTTTGTTACCATTTCAATACCCAAAGTCATTAATTAACAGTTAATAAACACTTAAAATTCAGCACTTCATCAAACTAACTCTTAGTCTTGCTAGACTTCCATTGTAAAAGTAGTGACAAATACTTAGCCTCATCTCGATTCACCAAATTGTAGGCTACAAATATATGAACTCTTAAGTCCATACCACGTAGTCAAACAAGAATATTTGCGGTTTCAAGTAATATGAGATACCTACTAAGCCCCGAAAAAAGGAGGGATCATATTCTTCGCCAAAACCTCCATCGACTAGATTTATGATCATTGGGGTAAATACATGCATATAACCCACATGCAAAACTTGAATTTGGAAAATACACAAAACAAGAAAGACTAAGCCAGACCCTCCGACCCACACATTAGCCTCATCCTCGTGTCTCTTCTCTCTATAATCACGTTGAGTGCCACTCAATTATCACCTCCCAATCTCTCTCCCATGCACGCCCCAAATGGCCTTGGCCCTTTGCAAGGTCACTCTAATACTTGGCAAGGCCTAAATAGCCCCTCGCAAGGGTATTTGAGCCTTTTGCAAGGCTCCACTTAGACTTCAAAAATACCCTTTTATATAGGAAGTTCATTTCATTTCTAGTCCATGGTAAGTGCATGCGCCCCCCTCTCTCTCTCAAGAAATTTTATTGTCTTAGAGTTAGAGCTCCTACTACTTTAGTATTAATTCTAGAGGAATTCCAGCGAACGAACGTAGATCCAAGGAGGGTAAGGAAACGTTGGACAATCCGGAAGGGTCTGCATTCTTTTCTTCGAAATTAGTCATTGTAATGTCAAAATTGGCTTAGAAATTCAAATAATATGGTTGTTACTCTATTAATTTAGAAAGTATATTATTATAAAAATAAGCTATTGTGCTGTTGAAATTAGCGAAGCTATTGACGTGTTATTACTAAATTAAAATTTGAAGTTATAAGGGGTTGAGGAGATTACTAAATTAAATTTTGAAGTTACGACGGTTAAATAATCCGACCCTCGGTTCATACGCCGAGGGGTCTGTCTTGAAAAAGTATTTCTAAGACTTTCATTAATGATGGCTTCATTCATCTCTGAAGAATATTTCTAGAGAAAGGAAAATTTTACCTAAATAAGATAGATTGCCATATGTACACAGGCGCATATATAATGTCAACAAAATATCATATTTTCTTCCAAAAAAAAATACTAAAAAGACAATCATAATAGAATAGAATTGCCAATACACATTAGGTAAAATATAAGAGAACGCATATCAAGCTAATTGCTCGCAGAGCTCTTGATGGTTATTGGGACATAGGTTCTTCCATCTTATTCATCACAAGGAATTTGTAAGGACGATACACTCATTCCTCGACACCCCTCAAGAAACTCGCCTATTCGTGGAAGTTATACTTCTTGTACCTAACTCTGCAACTCACGAGCTGAATCTGCACCCCGATGCTCTTGGGACACTTGTCGACGATTTGTTGTGCTGCACTGGTTATGCACTCGATGCAATGACCAATGCATCGAGTGACACATTTACTCTCAATCAGAGTTTTGTCAATGAGAATCGTTAAAAGTCTGCCTAAATTGACATTGGAAAGCAAATATTATTGACGTGGCACTCACGTGACTTAAGTGAAATAAAAACGGCGATTTTTTTATTGAAAAATCATTTGACGGAGCCTTGATGGAGGATAAATATGTTATATAGGTACAAATTTGGGGTTTTTTATGCCGCAAGAAAAAATTTATGGTAAATGTGTCATAATGAGCATAGTTTAGGGTTTTTGACGTCGTAAAAAAGGGGTCGGGGTAAATATGTTACACTGAACATAATTTGGAGTTTTTTTGTGCCATTTTTCCCTCTAAATTATTAGGCCTATTTTTTTTCTTTCATCCGGGCCCCAATTTTACAAATTATAATGCGATACTTTAATTTAGGCTTGGCTTCATTAATTACGTCCACCTAAAGCTGTTTGGGGTAAGAAAACTAATGATAATTCCGATTAAATTTTCAGCTATCGCCAATCAATTTTTTTCTTTCCATTTTTTTTTTTGGTCAGAAGAAAATACTGTTCATTGATATCTAGTAAAGACAGAACCCACTTTTGGGGTCTCAAAACAAAGCAGATCTCTAAGGGCCTGCGGAGGATGAGTCAACCAGTGTTCAGTGAGTGCTTTTTTACTGTGTGTCGTAACTACCCAGTCCGCGACACTATTCCTGGACCTATTACAAAACTGCAATTTTATGTTTGAAAACGAAGACAGCAGCTCACGTGCTTCCCTGAGGAGAGCACGATGTTCCCACAGCATACCTTTTGGAGACTTCAAGCTGTTGACCAGATTTAGGCAGTCTGACTCTAGGATTATGTTTTCACCCACACGAGGAGAGAGAAATTTGAGGGTTTCCACCATGGCTAGGCTCTCGGCTTGTTCGGCGGAGGAGGCAAGGGCGTCCTTGGCAAAGCCGTCGATCAAGATCCCAGCTGAGTTGCGGCATACACAAGCTATTGAACCTTCAAAGGAACCAGGTTGGTGAGCTGCATCCATATTTACCTTTGTTTCGTCCCTCTCTGGGGGACTCCAGACATCCTCCTCAGAGTGGTTTACAGCTTCAATTGGTCTGTCAAGGTTGTTCCATCTGTTGAAATTTTTTAGCAATTGTCGTCCTCTTTCAACCAGCAACTGTGGGTCCAGGAGGAGCCTTCTAAAGACGAGGCTATTCCTTGCTTTCCAGATTTCCCAGAGGACAACAGAGACTAACTCAAATTCAGGGGAGTTGCTGCTGCTGGGTATGAATTTAATCAGCCATTCATCAAAGCGGGAAGTTTGGTATTTTGAGATCTGGATGTTGAGTGCAGGAACATCCCAGACTTCCCTCATCCACTTGCATAGTAGGAATAGATGTTCTGTGGTTTCTGCATGAACTCAGCAGAATGGGCAATTCAGATCAGGTACCAGTTTCCTTCTGTACAAATTTTCCTTCGTTGGTAGTGCGTTTTGGCATATGCTCCATACAAAGTTTCTGTGTTTACCTTTTTTCGAAGGGTGTTGTAACCGCTCTTAACAGTGTAGTCGCCTTCCATCGTGCCCGTCCAGATCAGTTTGTCTTTATTCATTTGTGGTCTGATATGTACTGTGAGGATCTCTCGTACTACCTGTTCATCGAATAGTCGTCGCAAAAGCGGTTCCTTCCATGTGCTTTCCTCTTGGTCTATCAATTCATCAACCTTTTTTGGGTCCCCCGCATTAGTCGGTCCCCCTATAATTCCCCTTTTGAGCCACTTATCCTCCCTGATGTTAATATTGTGCCCATTCCCTACTGACCACATGACTGAGTCTTCAATTGATGTGCGCCCCATGAGTATGCTCTGCCATCCCCAAGATGGTCTGGATCCCTTCTCTGCCTTTCGGAAGCTCTTGGTTGGGTAGTAAATACCCTTTAAAACTTGACTGCACAGAGTTGTATGATTTTGTGCTAATTGCCAAGCTTGTTTACCCAGCATGGCCTTGTTAAAAGATATTAAATCCCTAAGCCCAAGGCCTTCCCTGTCTTTTTTCTGTTTGAGAACTTCGGCTTTCCTCCAGTGCACTCCTTTTGTTGCTGGTTGGTTCTTCCACCAGAAGGCTGTGATTTTTTTCTCAATTGAACACCCAAAGTCATTAGTTAATGGTTGATTAACACAAAAAATTCTGTACTTTATCAAGCTAACTCTTAGTCATGCCAGACTTCTCTTGTCAAAGTAATGACAAATACATAGCCTCATCTTGATTCACCAAATTGTAGGCTATAAATATATAAACTGTTGAGTCCGTACATTCTAGTCTATAAAAATATGAATTCTTATGTCCAAACATTGTGGTCTATAAATATATAAAGCTCCACAGAGTAATTAACTCTGTCTCTTATGTAATAAGTGACATAAGTACATTCACACGAGATACATATTAAGAGAGGAAAGTGGAGGGAGGGATCATATTCCTCTTCAAAAGCTCCATATACTAGATTTATGATTGTTGGGTTACATACTTGCATAAAACCCACATGCAAAACTTATATTTGGAAAAAACACAAAACCAAGAAAGATTAAACCAAATCCTCATCGTTATCTCTCTTCACTCTTTTCCACGCGCCTGTCATTGCCGTTGCTAACTTTGATACTCGACCTCATCACAATAATTGCTAAGGGTGATTGGTTTTGGATCCGGTCCGATTCCAAGGTGAAACCAGGAATCGGACCGGGAGAACTGGTTTCCAAAATTGGGAATTGAGAACTGGATCGATTGGTCTTAGGACCGGTCCAATGGAACCGGTTACTTTTTTTTTTCCCACTACTTGATACCATATATTTAAAATTAGAATTGTGTTCCCCATATTGATTACGCATAATCACAAAAACAAGCATGCAATTCGAGCCAATGCGATGACAAATTGTGCTTTCCATGTCGACTACACATATGTTTTAAAATTGGAATTGTATTCCCCTTACTGACTACACATAATCACAAAAAAGAAAGTCTATATAGTCGGTCCGGCGGTTCCAAGGGGAACAGGAACCGAACCCAACCGGCTGGTCCGGTTCGGTTCGGGCCGTTCCTGATTTGGGCAGTCCGTTTTACGTACCCCTAATAACTGCCACTCGATTATCACCTTCCCATCTCTCTCGCAAGGCCATTTTGATCGTTTGCAAGGCCCAAATACCTCTTTGCAATGGCATTTGAGCCTTTTGCATGTCCAGTCCGTAATAAGTGTGTTCCTCTCTCACTCTCATTTTAGAGTTCTATCACGTTAGAGCTCTTGCAACATCATCTCTCTTCACTCTTTTCCTCGTGTCATGAAATTACACGCTAACCTCAAAGTATCAACTGGCGTCATAAAGTTGCATGAAATTGAATGTAAACTGCGATTGCATGATATGATTATAAGCTATTACTAGATTATACAGTGAAAAGATGAAATTGTGCAGTAGTTGAAACATCCCCGCTATTGTGACATGCACATTCGTATCGAATGTTGCTTTGCTGATACTAGATTCATCCCCATTAGTGCTCCGCACTTGCATGTTGTTTGCATACATAAGTTGTTGGGAAAACATCTCTATAGAATATTGATGATTCCAAGACTATACTTTGTAGTAGTATTTTTATGATAAGTGCAGATGTCCGTGGTAACTGTAAGGAAGACTCTGATGATATCAATGGTCACTATGAGTTCAATGAATATTGATTACAAGGGTAAACATCTTGATAGGAGAAGAACAAGTCAAATATGACGATGTGTTTATGAGGACTTAGCGGTATTAGGGTTGATCTGTCGTCAACATAAAGTCTTTGAAAGCTAACATAATTAGGAGGATCAATAGATGATTGATTATAAGTCATTTCACACGGTTTGACCGTGAATAGCATCAACAAACCGATGACCACAAGCACATGCTACTATCAACTGATAAAGAGCAATGCTTCTTGTTGATATTAAAGTCTTGAGAGATGCTGGCGAACATATTCATCTGAAGATGACTATTTGACCAAGTCGTTTGACCGGCTAAGAACCACAAGAGGAGAACCGGTTATGATTCAAAGAGCAGTGACAATTATGATCAATCAGTTAGATAGACAGTGGATGTGACGGCGTTAGAAGACTCAAATTTGGGAAACCTTGCTTTTGCCACTAGAACATATTATATGGCATTTCAGACCACGACAACTACTCCAATCAACCCCTAACGACTCCTAGCTCCTCAAAATAGTCTCCAGTAGTTAGATTGAAGATGTCTATATAAAGAGGATCAAAGAAGCTTAAATGGGTTGAAAGAAATAGAGAATACTAGCGTTGTTCATTGTTATCTCTCTAGTGTCCAAATTGAATTATGTCTGTATGAAATTCTGTGTAGTGTGTTTGCTGCCTTGTAATTGTAATAAGATCAAGTTTATAGGGATAAGTACAGCGCAAGTGCCATAACTTTTGTACGGAGGACACTTAAGTGCCATAACTTTTTTTTGGCTCACTTGAGTGCCATAACTTTAAAAAAAAATGATCATTCAAGTGCCGCTTACGAGCTGATCGTGAGGGCCCGAAACCGCGGCTTTTCCGGTCGAATGGTGACCTTCCCGGCGAGGCGAGCACCACCAGCTTGAAGAGGGGGTGTCGGTGAATCATTCCATGGCCTCCGTTCGTCTCGAAATTTCCGTTTCAGCCTCCATTGACGAAGGTAAAAATGCTTCGTAGTAACACAAATCGGCTCGATAAATGTGTGACTACGAAGCATTTTTACCTTCGTCAACGGAGGCTAAAACGGAAATTTCGAGACGAACGGAGGCCATAGAATGATTCACCGACACCCCCTCTTCAATCTTGTGGTGCTCGCTTTTCCGGGAAGGTCACCGTTTGGCTGGAAAAGTTGTGGTTTCGGGCCCTCACGACCAACCCCTCTGACAAGCTGGTTGTGAGGGCCCGAAACCGCGGCTTTTCCAATCGAACGGTGACCTTCCCGGCGAGGCGAGCACCACTAGCTTGAAGAGGGGGTGTCGGTGAATCATTCCATGGCCTCCGTTCGTCTCGAAATTTCCGTTTTAACCTCCGTTGACGAAGGTAAAAATGCTTCGTAGTCACACAAATCGGTTCGATAAATTGTGTGACTACGAAGCATTTTTACCTTCGTCAACGGAGGCTAAAACGGAAATTTCGAGACGAACGGAGGCCATGGAATGATTCACCGACACCCCCTCTTCAAGCTGGTGGTGCTCGCCTCGCCGGGAAGGTCACCGTTCGACCGGAAAAGCCGCGGTTTCGGGCCCTCACGATCAGCTCGTAAGTGGCATTTGAGTGATCATTTTTTTGAAAGTTATGGCACTCAAGTGAGCCAAAAAAAAGTTATGGCACTTAAGTGTCCTCCGTACAAAAGTTATGGTACTTGCGCGGTACTTAACTCAAGTTTATAAGAGTGATAGGAGTACTTGAGTACAAATAGCGTGATCTTTCATCTATAAGGATTAATACATGCTAATTGTAACTTGTCTTGAAAAATAATTAGTGGAATTCAGTTTGTGTTCAGAATGTTACCTAGAGAGTGGACGCCGACTTAAGGATAAAGACGAACCACTATAAATTATTGTGTGCTATCTTTTAATTGCTCATTATTATCTGCTTTCGTTTGATAGCATCACTTGCACCTATCACCTTCAATCTATTTCTATTACTATCAAAGTATATTTTACTATCTTCCGCGAAAGTTTTTTATAGTTCTAAAACAACCTACTCACCTCCTTTTAGATTGTATTAGTAGCCCCAACGCAAGGTTTATTGATTGAGTTAGCATTGGATTCATGCATGTTTAATTGAACATTGCTTTGATGGGATTGGATCTGGCCCCACTAGTTGTTGCACACTCACATGCTATTTGCATGCACAAGATGTATCGATTGATTTGGCATTGGATATATGCCCATTTAACTGAACGTTGCTTTGATGATATTGGATCCGTCTCCATCAGTATTTTCGCACTCTCAATGATGTTTCCATATAGGAGGCGAATTGATTGATTTGGCATTGGATTCTTTCCCGTTTTGATGGGCTTAGATTCGCCCCCATTAGTTGTTTCACATTCTAACGTAGTGTTTGCATGCATACGCAAACTTGTTTTTGAAACCCAAAAGAAAAACTATATGTATAGTAGAATTAGGAAATCCTGTGATTGTGCGTGATAGAACATAACCAAGTAATGAGGTACGGAAAGGGCGACCTGAGCAAGCCAACCCTTCTCTATGTGTAATCGAAACCCTGGACCTAGATGTTTAGATTTTATAAACCAATTGACCTCTATGTGACTAATTGACTTCCCTTGCCACTTTTGATTTTGGGTTATCAATTGACCTAAGAAATTATTGGTGTCGTCATCTGGAACTGTTCAAGATTTGAATCATAGTAAGGGAGGCACCCGGACCTAGGGAAAGGAAGACTCTAGATCATAGTTTAAGGGGAAAATTCCAAAAAAGGGACCTAAGTTCTCTCATTTTTTCAAATAAGAATATGAAATGGACTTTGTATCAAATAATGGCATGAAGTGCCCTCATGTTTTCAAATAAGGGTCTGAAGTGGCTATATCTGCTCTAAAAGAGAGCCTAACTTATTGGATGGTAAGGCATTTTCGTCTTTTTACTTTTTTTACTTCTTTTTTTCCCTTTTTTTCCTTTTTTTTCTCCCTTTCTTTTCTTCTTTCCTTTTCCTTTTTTCTTTCTTTTTCTAGTTTTCTCTTTGTGCTTCGCTGGTGACCGGCAACTGGCCACCGATGAAGCTCAAGAGGAGCTGGGTGACCCTCGCGCAACCCAATCTAGCGAGGGACGCCTTTGCCAGATCTAGGCGAGGCCGTCCCTCATTGGCAGCTAGCGAGGCAACCCTTCGCCAGCCTCTAGCGAGGTCAAGCCTTCTAGATCTTGGCAAGGTCGGCCCTTGCCTCTGGCCTATTGCCAACCTTTAGCGACCGACGAAGGAAGAAGGAAAAGGAAAAAGAAAGAAAAGAAGAGAATTAAAAATTTTGATTTTTTAAAATACAAAAATTATCTATTACAGTGAATCATCACCTTTGATAACTACCACTTCCTGCTACAATCCACTTACCACAACTTATATGAAGCATTAACAAAGTGAAAGTCTCAATCATAAAATAGAAGCTCATTCTAGTGGTTCTAAATTATACACTCATTATTAGATGTCATGGAATACCGTAAGATCACACGAATACATATCAAGAAAAACACAAAAACTAGTTATAGGTTCCAAGATCTAGGTCTCAGGTTCCAAGTTCCACCTACCTAGAACTTGAAAACCTACCTGTTGAAACATGTTTATTAATTTTTGGAACCTGAAACCTACCCTGCATATCCAGAAATCTGGAACCAAACAAGTTTCTACTAATCTGATTCTCCAGTTCCAAGTTTTATCCTAAAACTATGTCCACCCCTAGTAAAATTGCACGATGAAAGGATAAATAAATCTCAATCGCACTTAAATGAGCATTATTACATGAGTGCCGAATACGTAACAAAATGAATATGATACATTAAAAATGGTGTGTTCCATATAAATCCCACATGGCTCCTGCCAAATTTGACTGTCCAAATTGAGTTCAATATATGTAGAGTTTGGGCAAACGTTACTTTCATTGATGAAACAATTTACAATAAATATATATATATATATAAGGTTTAGGGCTAAAAACAATACAATGACAATTATGCCCTTTAGTATAAACCTAATCTACCAATACTCCCCCTCAAGTTGGGGAATGTAAACATGTCAACAACTTGTTCTTAAAAGTACAAAATAAATCACGTGTGACCGGTTTCGTGAACAAGTCCGCGAGTTGGGAGTGACCGAGAATATGAAGAGTGTGCAAAGTGCCATCTTGAATTTTTTAACGAACCAAGTGACAGTCAATCTCGATGTGTTTGGTGTGTTCGTGGAAGACGGGATTAGTGGCAATGTGGATGGCCGCTTTATTATCACAAAAAAGATCAGCAGTGGTAGTGTTGACGTGGAGATCCGAGAGAAGCGTGCGAAGCCATGTGATTTCGCAAGCGGCAGACGCCATAGCACGATATTTAGCTTCTGCTGAGGAACGGGCAGCAGTGATTTGTTTCTTGGAACGCCATGAGATGGAACAAGAACCAAGAAACATGCAGTAGCCAGAAACAGATCGTCGAGATGTAGAACAAGATGCCCAATCAGAATCTGTATAACCATTAAGTTGGAGAGTAGAATTGGATGGGAAAAACAAACCAGTGCTGGGATCATGCTTGAGATACCGCACAATGCAAAGTGCGGCATTCCAATGGTCTTCATTAGGAGAGTGCATAAATTGACTAAGATGTTACACTGCAAAGAGTAAATCTGGACGAGTTACTATAAGATATAATAATCTACCAATAAGTCGTCGATATGAACCTGGATCCTTGAGAGTTGGAGAGGAATCCGAAAATTGTATATTGGGTTCCATCGGAGTGTCAACAGGATGTCCTCCAAGAAGACCAACGTCAGACAAAATATCAAGAGTGTATTTCCTTTGTGACAAGAAAATCCCAGACTTGGAATGAGAAACTTCAATGCCCAAGAAGTATTTGAGAGTACCTAAGTCCTTAATGCGAAATTGTGTGTCAAGAAATCGCTTGAGAAGTTGAATCATAACTTCATCATCACCCGTGATAACCAAATCATCAACATAAACAAGGACAATGGTCAAGAGAGAGCCATGGACCAATGTAAAAAGTGAATAGTCCGCCTTGGACTGTTGAAAACCAACATCAAGCAGTGCAGAAGAGAATTTAGCAAACCATTGCCTCGATGCCTGTTTAAGGCCATAGAGTGATTTCTTAAGCCGACAGACTAAATTCTCTCCCTTAGTATGAAAACCCGGTGGAAACGTCATGTAGACCTCTTTGTCAAGATCACCATGCAGAAAAGCGTTATTTACATCTAATTGGTAGAGAGGCCAATGACGAATTGAAGCAAGAGCTAATATAGTGCGAACGGTTACCATTTTAGCAACAGCGCAAAGGTGTCATGATAATCAATCCCCTCTGTTTGAGTGTAACCCTTTGTAATGAGACGAGCTTTGCAGCGCTCAATGGTGCCGTCAGACTTATATTTGATTCGATAAACCCATTTACATCCAATGGGTTGTTTGTCAGGAGGAAGAAGAACAATTTCCCAAGTGTCATTCTGTTCAAGGGCCTGTATCTCAGAAGACATTGCGTCCCGCCACTTGGGAGATTGACACGCAGCGTCATAAGTTTCAGGTTCTTGCTTTAAGGATATGGAGGCTAAAAAAACACAGTGAGTGGGTGAAAAAAGCAAGTACGATAAACAGTTGGATAAGGGATAAAGATTACCTGATTCAGTTACCTTAGAGTCCGAAGAGGATTGATCGGAGGCCACAATAGCGCAGTGGTAGTCTCGAAGATATCCGGGTGGATGTGGCCGAGATGGCCGAGGCACGGCTTCGGTTTCAGTGGGTGATGGTGCGGCCATGGGTGCAAGGGGCTGAGGAGGTGAGGTCGGTGCAAGTACCGCGGTGGAGGGAGGAGGGGAGGTTTCACCAAGATCGGGTATGGGTAATGGAATTACCGGGGTATGTTCAGTTGTGTTATGGTTGATTGTTTGACGAAAAGGAAAATCTTGTTCGTAGAAAACGACGTCGCGACTGGTAAAAGTTGTTTGGTCTTAGAGATCATAAAGACGGTAACCTTTGTGGTTTGTGGGATAACCGATTAGAACACATCGGCGAGATCGGGGGCCAAATTTATCGGAGTGAAGATGGCCGGTAGAAGCGTAACATAATGAGCCAAAGACAAGAAGATGAGAATAGGAAGGTGGTTTGCCATAGAGAAGCTCATACGGGGTTTTATTGTGTAGGAGAGGACTAGGTCGTCTATTAATGAGATAAGTAGCAGTTAAGACACAATCACCCCAAAAATGACGAGGCATGCCAAAATGAAAACGCAACGCGCGAGCAACATTGAGCAGGTGACGAAGCTTGCGCTCAACAACTCCATTTTGTTAAGGAGTGTGAGGGCAACTGCACTGGTGATGAACACCATGGGCGCGAAAAAACTCTTGCAATCGAGAGGAAAGGAATTCGGTCCCGTTATCAGATTGAACATTTTGGACTTTGCTTTGAAATTGAGTCTCAACAAAAGCAAAGAAGCGAATCAGAGAATCAATTGCATCAGACTTAAAAGTAAGCAAAAAAATCCAAGTATAGCGCGAATAGTCATCAACAATAGATAAAAAATAACGACATGTCTGATGTGTAAAATGAGAATAAGGTCCCCAAATGTCAACATGAATAAGCTCAAAAGGACGTAAAGTAGTAATAGTGCTAGACGCAAAAGATAGACGCGTTTGTTTGGATAAATGACAAGCATCACATGGACTCAATCGTTTTGCTAGACTAAAACATAAAGTTCGTTGCAAAGTGGATAAAACTAACTCAGATGGATGTCCTAAGCGAGTGTGCCAAAGATGAGGTGAAGAAGTTGCAGTGGAGAGGACGGCAGGTCCGGTAGGAATCTCCAGATAATAGAGACCACCACGCTCATGGCCCCGACCAATGATCTTCTTCGTCAAGAGGTCCTGAAAAAGACAGTGTTTAGGAAAAAAGGCGACTGAGCAATTTAAAGTTTGAGTGAGCTTGGAGATTGATAATAAGTTGTATTTGAAAGAGGGAGCGCAAATGACATTGTCAAGGGAGATAGTTGGGGTAAGAGGGGCCGAATCGTGTGATGTCACAAGGACACCAACACCATTTGGAATCCCAATGGTGGGATGTGGAGAGGGATAGTGAGTCGGGTTTGTAAGGTGACGGGGTTCAAATGTGATGTGGTTGGTGACGCCAGTGTCAATAACCCAAGTATCATAATTAAATGAACTCGAAGATAAGCCAAGAACATTACATGAGAGGTTGGCTTTTGGGATGTTTACCTCTTGCAGAGACGAGCTTAAGGGACGTGAGAGACGAGCTTCGAGGATCACCGCTCTGATACCATGTAGAGTTTGGGCAAACGTTACTTTCATTGATGAAACAATTTACAATATATATACATAGGGTTTAGGGCTAAAAACAATATAATGACAATTTTGCCCTTTAGTATAAACCTAATCTACCAATAATATAGATACTAGGTTCACTGAACCTCACGTCCTAAGAACATCCCTGCTTATTACGTAATAATAATGCACTCATTCCTACACACACTCGGAGCACCAAAGAAGATGCTGTAGAAGTTGAAACATAGCTTCTTACAAGTTATTCGACACAAGCAATTTGCACCAACAATGCACTCATTCCCAGACACACCCCAAGGCAACTCGCCTATTCTTTGAACTCGTACTGCTCGTACCTGGCTCTGCAATCCACGAGCTAAATCTGGGCCCCAATTGCCATGGGACACTGCTCAACGATTTGTTGTGCAGCAAAGGTCATGCACTCGGTGCAATCGTCGCGCGTGATTAGTCTGTTGCAGGAGCTGTGGCAGTAGCAAATCGGGCTCGGCCCGGGCCACGGAGATTCATAGTAGTAATTGTAGGCGTTGAGCACTGTATCCATCACTTAGTGATAGAGTACGTCATCTAAGCTCAATTGGAAGGTATCCTCGTCTCTATAAACTTGTCCATTGCATATCTTGTACGCCAATCTCATGTTGGGATCGCCCGCCACACATGATTATGTAGAGGAGCATAATCACAGTTGTTGTCGACATAGGTCTCATGATAATAACCATAATAGCTAGTTCACAACTAAAACGTCGACTTGGCTATGTGGACGCGGCGCAAGATTCACCTTATAAAGAAGTTAGTACTACATTGTTACTTCCGAATGCCCTTGTCCTTTAATTGGTTTCGTTGATTCATTTCAAGTTTTCTTCTGTTTTAATACACGGGGATCACTTATCACGATGCCAAACCAGGACAAACTACATGAGGCTTTGTTTTTTTACTGTTGTGCTTATTCTAAACCATTCGGCCGGAGAATCTGACTCTCTTTGGCCACAGTTGATGTGAAATCTTTGGCAAATCCTTGGCCACCGTCTGCATGTTCGAGATTGCCGCGATGTTCTAAGTCACATTGTCTCTAAATTGAGGACCTTCTTCCAGATTGATAGGTCTTTTTTTCCCATTTAGATCCCAATTTTAAAAACTGTTACGGGATACTTTAAATAACGTTTGGCTTTGTTGAATTTATGTCTCAAGTTTGAGTTCGCTATGAAATTTGACCCGATTGGAGGATATAAATTGAATATATTTGAAAAAAAAAGTCTTGGATAAGATTTTTCTTTTCTTGACGGCTACACCAAATTACGTGAAGATTTCCTTTCTATTAGAGAAAATCATTCAAGATTGCCGCACAAGATATTTACTTCATTGCTCGTACAGTGGTCATCTTTCTTAATCTGCGAGTCCGGTCAACAAGAGTTAATAGTTGGAGTTTATCTTCGACTTTTTCAAGCCGCACAGCGGATGTATGTGATATTTAAAGCCACATAAAGAAAAGGGAAATTTTACCCTTTTACTCTAGTTGCTGGAGACGAGCTGCCATCAGAGGAAAAAAAGAACGTCGAAGTTCTTTCTTCCAGCCATACGAAAAGCTTTGTTTTAGGCTTGAATATTTGGAGATTTGTGCTGTGAGTTTTACATCCAATTGAATTGTTCGTTCGTAAACACTTTGGGCGATTGTAACTCTGATTCTCTGATTATAGTGGATTATTTGCTGCTAACTCACCCCGTGGAAATAGGTACCGACACTCGGATCAAACGATGTAAATCTTTGATGTCCTTTATTGTTCCTTGTTTATTTCTATATTTCTCTTGCAATGATTTAATTGCAAGATCCAATTAGTGTTTCTATGTTAATTTTACAACAATTGGTATTAGAGCTACGGATAAGATTTTCTAGATTGTGATTTGGGATTTTTGCTTGTCCGGTTATTATCTAGAAATTATGTTATTGCAATTATGTACGGAGCGAAAGTGGATAATGAGAAGTTTAACGAGATAAACAACTTTGGAGACGTTATTAACAACCTAAGATTTGGTCGAAGCATTTGGGGGAAGGATGAGTTACCCGAAACAACAACAGATGCCGAAATCGATGTGCTAATGAGGAAGACAAGGATTATAATCTTGTTGAATCTATCAAATGAGGTGTTAATAGAGGTGATTAAGAAGAAGGATGCCGCAAAGTTATGTGAAAAACTTCAAGCCCTATGTATGTTGAAGATGATGTTACAGTTAGATCTGTTGAAGATAAATCTATCAGATCCCATCTAGATGAGTTTAATAAATTCATGATGAATTTAAAGAACGTCTGTAAGATTCTAAATGATAAAGAACAAGACATGATATTGTTAGCTTCTTTTCAAGAGTCATGGGAGTACTTTACTGATTTACTGCTACATAAGCATACTATGATTATTTCGAAAGACGTAACATCCGCTTTGTTCTCTAAGGAGTGGAGAGAAAGTCGTAAGATAACAATCTGGAGTACGATGTAGCGCAGGAACTAGTGATTCAAGGTAGAGATCAACACCAAGGGTTCATTAGCAGTAGAGGTAAAAGCAGGTCGAAGTCACACCATAGAAAGTCCAAGGGATGCGTGAAATCCTTTAAGTGTCATGAGGAGGGGCATATCTGGAGAGACTGTCCTAAGTTGAGAAACAAAGGTGATAAGCATAATGCCACAAGTAGTGTGGTGAACATTATTGAGGAGAGCACCGGTGATGCAGAGGTTGTCTTGTGTGTAACTACTAGTTCGTCAAGAGATGAATGGATGCTAGATTTGGGTGTTCTTATCATATGACACCTTATAAAAACTAGTTTACTCCTTACCGGACTGTAGATGGTGGTAGAGTCCTGATGAAGAATAACGCAACTTCAAGGTTGCGAGGATAAGGATAGTTCGGATTCGGATGCACGATGGAGTGGTGCACACATTGGTAGACGTGAGGCATGTACTGGAGTTCAAAAAGAACCTTATTTTTCTAGGGACACTCGATGAAATCGGGTGTAAGTATGCCGCTAAAGGTGAAGCACTGAAGATCTCTCGAGGTGTCATGATGGTGTCATGACGGTGAAGAAGGGGAAAGCTAGTGTATAAAAAGAGTTTACACTAGCTTTGTACTTAACAAGCAATCCTCTTCTTCTGGCGTATCCATGGAAAGTGAAGGCAGAAGAATAGCCTTTCAAATGATAGTTTGCCACGTTGATCACTTAAGATAATTTTAAATGTGTTCAAAAGTCATTTCATACTGCATATCAAGCAAATTGCTTACAGATCTCTTCTTGATGATTGTTGGCACACAAATTCTTCCATCTTATTCATCACAACGAATTTTCGAGGATGATATTCTCATTCCAAGACACACTCCGAGCAACTCACCTATTCGTTGAAGTTGTACTGCTCATACCTAACTCAGCAATCCACGAGCCGGATCTGTGCCCCAATGCTCTTGAGACACTCGTCGATGATTTGTTGTGCGGCACTGTTCATGCACTGGACGCAATCGTTGAGCGAGAATTGTCTGTTGCAGACACTGTGGCCGTAGCAGATCGGGTCCGGCCCGTCCCACGGATATTCCAAATAGTAATTGTACTTGTTATGTGCCGTGCCGTCCGGTAAGTGATTGAGAATGTCGTTTACGTTCGCCTGGAAGGGATCGTTGTCTCCATAAGCTTGTTCATTGCATAATTTGTCCACCCTTCCCGTGTATCGCCCACCACGAATCTAATTATGCGGAGAAGCATAATCACAGTTCCTATAGCCGGACGACTCATGAATGTAATCATAATTTGTCTCCATAAGCTTGTTCATTGCTTTGACTTCGCTATGCGGACACGGTGCAAGAATCAATATATATATAGAAGTTAATGCTGCGTTGTTACTTCCAAATGTCACTGCACTTAACTTGGTTTGGTTGATCGACTTCAAATTTTCTTTGTTTTTTTCTTTTTTTTTTAGATACTCGGTGATCACTTATACAATGGTAAACTGGCGAAACTAGGCTTTGATTTTTAGGCTGCGCATGACAACGATTCTGTGCCCGGGAACAGATTCTGGTAAGAAATGATTCTTTTTTATTCTGTGCCCGGAATTGATTCTGAGCATTTTAAGGCGTTTGTTTAACGGCCCAAAATTCCATCCCTGGAATAGAAAAAGAACAGAAATGCGTTTGGTAACGCTACAAAGATTCTTTTTATTAATAATATTTTTAAATATTTTAATATTTCTTTCTTTTTTTTCTTTTCTTTTTTTCTTTTCCTCCTTCTTGGCCATAGCCTGCTCGCCGGCCATGACCGGTAAAATATTTTTTTATTAATAATATTTTTATTAAAAGTATTTTTTTCTTTTTTTTTGCCATGGCCTGGTCGCCGGCCATGACCGGTAAAATATTTTTTTTATTAATAATATTTTTATTAATATATTTTTATTTTTTTGGCCATGGTCTGGTTGCCGGCCATGGCCGGTAAAATAATTTTTTTATTAATAATATTTTTTTATTAAAATATTTTTATTTTTTTTGGCCATGGCCTGGTCGCCGGCCATGGCTCGTAAAATATTTTTATTAAAAATATATTTTTTTCTTTTTTTGGCCATGGCCTGATCGCCGGCCATAGCCTGTAAAATAATTTTTTTATTAATAAATTTTTTTATTAAAATATTTTATTAAAAATATACATTTTTATTTTTTTGGGCCATGGCCTGGTCGCCGGCCATGGCCGATAAAGTATTTTTTTTATTAATAATATTTTTTATTAAAATATTTTTATTTTTTTTGGCCAAGGCCTGGTCGCCGGCCATGGCTCGTAAAATATTTTTTTTATTAAAAATATATTTTTTCTTTTTTTTGGCCATGGCCTGATCGCCGGCCATGGCCTGTAAAATATTTTTTTATTAAAAATATACATTTTTATTTTTTTTGGCCATGGCCTGGTAGCTGGCCATGGCCGGTAAAATAATTTTTTTATTAATAATATTTTTTATTAAAATATTTTTATTAAAAATATATATTTTTTCTTTTTTTGCCATGGCCTGATCACCGGCCATGGCAGGTAAAATATTTTTTTTATTAATAATTTTTTTATTAAATTTTTTTTATTAAAAATATATATTTTTCTTTTTTATGGCCATGGCCTGGTCGCTGGACATGGCCGGTAAAATATTTTTTATTAATAATACATTTTATTAAAATATTTTATTCTCGTTAGATCCGGCGAGGGCGGTCCCCGGGCCGAACATTAGAAGCTAAATTAAAAATCAAGAAAAGGAAGAAGAAAAAAAAATTGATTCTCAAAATTGTTCCCAGAATCAAGAAGCTACTTTTTTTATTCTTCGATTCTGTTTCAAAAGCGATTAGGAACAATTTTTGACAAAATTGTGCCGAATCAAAAAATTAAACAAATGCATTTCTGTTCCCAAACTGATTCTGGGAACAAAAGAACAGAATCAAACACTGTTTGGCAAGTTGTCATGCGCAGCCTTAGTGTGGAGCTTATTCTGGGCCATTCGGCTAGATGAATTGATTCTCTTTGGCCAAAAGTGACGTGGAATATAGGCATGTCCTTAGTCACCCTCAGCATTTTCAAGATTGTCGTGATGTTCTTAACTCATGGTGTCTCTTTCCATGAAAAGCCGCTGTAATTGGACTGGAACTAATTGTCACTGAAATTGAAAGGAAAAAAAAAGGTTAATATTACGAAAAATATCAAATCTCGTAATAAATTTAAGCTAAAATAATTTTTCATAAAAAAAAAACTTCAAATTGACACTCCTGTGACAAATTTACCGTCAATTAATTTTTTGACCACCAAAAATCCCAAACTAGTACATTTATTACAAATTTATCTTCCGTTAAATTGGATTAATATCACAAAAAATCACAAACTGATGATAATAAAATTTAACGGAAATTAATAAAGGATAAAATTGTCAAAGGTGTATCAGTTTGGGGTTTTTTATGGTCAAAAAATTAGTTTGGAATAAATTTGTCACTAATTTGGGGATTTTCGGGGTGTTACCAAAAATAAAGGGACCTTCTTCCACATTATTAGGCCTTTTTTATTTTTTATTTTTCCATTTAGGCCCCAGTTGTGAAAATTATAAAGGCTAGGGTTTGTCTTCATTATCTCCGTCCATCTACAGCTGTTTGGGGGTAAGAAAACCAATGAATTTCCTGTTGATTTTTCAGCTATCATGAATCGATTTTTTTTTCTTTCCATTTCAACACCCAAAGTCATTAATCATCCGTCAATTAACACTAAAAATTAAGTGCTTTATCAAACTACCCCTTAGACTTGCTAGACTTCTCTTGTCAAAGTAGTGACCAATACTTAGCCTCATCTTGATTCACCAAATTGCAGGATATAAATATATACTCTTTAAGTCCATATATCATAATGTAGTCCTTGCGGTCAATTTTGACCGATGATTGTTGACGTGGACACCGATCGTCCTACGTGGTATGGTCGGCGCTGATGTTAGGAATTTTTTTGAATTTTTTTATAATTTTTTTCTTTTTTTTCTTTGTTCCTCCATCGGTCACTGGGCCTCAGAGAGGGCCAGAGACCGGTTGCCCAAGGCCAGTGAGCTCCCTGCAAGGTCGAGCCTCGCTAGAGGCCAGCAATAGTCGGCCTCGCCTATCGCCAGTTGCTGGCCATGGAAGAAAGAAAAAAAGAAAAGGGAAAAAAGAAAAAGATTCAAAAATTTTATTAAAATTTTATAAATTTTTTCAAAAATTCAAAAAATCGCTCATGTCATCGCCAGCCTTGCTACGTAGGATGGCTAGCGACCACGTTAGCGATTGCCGGCCAAAATTGGCCGGAAGAACTATACTGGTAAATTATCAAAGATTTAGGACTAAATTGGCCAAATTAAAAAATTTAGGATTGAATTGGCATCTGTACAATATGATTATGACATTTTAGATAATTTTCTTTATGTTCAAGATTCTCGCAATGTTTTTCTCACGTTGTCTCTTAGTATGAAAAGGCCGGTTTAATGGGACAAAAGTTGCTATTTATAGGAAGGAAAAATCCGGTGTGTAACGGGACCGGAACTAACTGTCCTCGAAAGAAAAAAAAAAGTATGATTTGGGGTTTTATACAAATTTTAATGATCAGGATCAAATTCAAAATTGAGGACCTTCTTCGCGATCATCAGGCCTTTTTCTTTCCATTTAGGCCCCAATTGTGAAAATTATAATGTGGTTTGGCTTTGGACCTACTAAAAGGCTCCATTCAAACCCTCGAGATCCAAGAAAATACAAACATATGAGGGGAATAGGGGGGCTTGAGGTGGTCCGGTCGCCGAGCCCTAAAACAAGGCGAGTAAGAGAGAGCCCGAAAGGGTTTTACTCTCCAGCCCTCAAGGGAATGATCTCTAGAGTTAACTGTAACCAAAGGCTCCAGAGTGAGCATCCCCTGGTTACCGTTACCAGGGGATGCATTGTCTACGTCCATCAAGAGCTGCTTGGGGCAAGAAAACTAATGATATTTCCTATTAAATTTTCAGCTATCATCAATCAAAATTTTCTTTCCATTTCAACATCCAAAGTCGTTAACAAACAGTTAATTAACACTAAAATTTCAGTACTTTATTAGACTAACTCTTGGTCTTGCTAGACTTCTCTTGTCATAGTAGTGGCAAATACTTAGCCTCATCTTGATTCATCAAATTGTTGGCTTCGTAGTCTATAAATGTATGGAAAAGGAGGGATCATATTCTTCTCCAAAAACTCCATCCACCAGATTTATGGTCATTGAGTTCCAAAAATGCATAAAACCCACATGCAAAACTTAAATTTGGAAAGACACAAAACAAGAATTATTAAACCAAAACATCCTACCCGCACATAGACTCGTCAAACGGGTGGGTTGAGTTGAAAATTGTCCAACCCAAATTGACCCGTTTAACTCGTTTTGACCCATTACCATGCAATATAAATCTAGTGACTCATACTTGACTCAACTCATACCCGACCCAACCTACATTACTAAAATACTTCTATATTTAACTTAATCTAGGAAAAATCATATACAAACTGAAGTGAAAGCACGGAGGGGGTGAACACGAGATCGGGTGAGGGCGAGAGAGAGAGAGAGAAGAGAGAGTTATAGAGATAGGTTGAGTCTAAGTAAATTATGAACTCATTTAACACTCAAATTATTTTAGTTTTATCATTCTAAATCAATTTATGATATTTACTGAATATAATTAACCAAATCCATCAACTATGAGTTAATAAATGAGTTTATGAACCATTATGACATGTCTATCCCTGCATCAAGCTCATCATCGTCTCTCTTCTCTCTTTTCCTTGCGCCTGTCATTGCGTTGTGCCGACAATCCCATTATCCATCACCATTACCGACACTCAATCTCATCACATGAACTGCCACTGAATTACCACCTCGCCATCTCTCTCGTATACACATATAGAGTGAGAGAGTTGCAGTCTACGACGGGATGGATGAGACGATCCACTAGGAAGCACTAATGATGGTGAGGATATGGCAAGGTCAGTGGTGATCGAGAAAGAGGACGAATTTTTGTCTGTTATAGGCTTTGTACAAGCAAGCTGATCAATCTAGGAGAAGGAAAGAACAGGCAAGAAAAAAAGGGCAGGTCACCGTAGCGGGCCGCCTTTGGCCACACTCTAATAGCACGACGGCTACTTTTCAGTCCTTTGGGCCCAAAAAAGCTGTACATATGTGGACCAAAAAGTTTCAATATTGAAGACGGGCATGAAATGAGCCCGACTAATCACTTCTCCTCTGAAAAAAATTCTCAATACCCAGCTTTGGGACTTCAACTCTTACATAAACTTCTTAGTTCGGCAATTCAAAAGAAGAAGAAGATTTTCTACTAATAAATTGATATTCAAAATCATTCCATTTGGGATCACTTTCTCTATCAAAGCACGGGGTTTCTAACTTCTCATAAGGCCCCCTAGAATTCCTCCCAGCACGGTGCATGAGCCAAGCTCGGCCCATCCAAACACGGGCCTCGTGACATGCCCAGTCGTTGTCATCTCTAGGAAAGAACAGTAATGGGAGGAAAGCATAGTCAAAAGCAAGTCAATCAATGGTATCATAGCCATTGATTATGTTGGGAGTTACGCAAGTCCTGAAAGATTCAACGATTGCAACCGCAACTATGTTCATAGAACTGGACATTGTTTTCTTGCGTATGCTACACTGCCGGCCGAGTTGTTTCTTCACTTTCATTCCGAGATTCATTTGCATCTGAATTTGCACAATGAGAGAGAGAGAGAGGACCAAAGGCTCCCACTCAAGCGAACCATTCAACCGAAAAACGAAAGGCTTCACAACATTTAGCCATCATCATCATCACCACCATCATCTTTTCGCACCTTCCACTCTTAGATGGGACCAAGAAGAGAATGGGACTTTGGTGGTGATCATCAATGTACAGACGGACATACAGATATGGACCACTTAGGTTGCGAATGATAACTATTCCGTTTCTATTTTTCTGTTCCAGAAATAGATTTGGAACAGAAATCCATTTGGTAACGCAATTTCATTTTTCTATTTCCGGAACAAATTTTGATTTCAGAAATAGGTTTAGAACAGAAAATGAGAAGTTAAAATTTTCTACTTTTTTATTTCTGGAACAGAAATGAGAAGTTAAAATTCTTCTCATCGCTCGCCCTCGCTACTAGCCGGTCGCCCACCCACCGCTCATCGCCGCCCACTTGCCGGCCGTCGCCTCCCGCCATTCGTCGTCTCTCGCCACCCGCCGTTCACCGGCCACCATCTCCTACTGCCGGCCGCCCTCCTCCCGCCACCGGCCGCCTCCCCCTGTTGGCCACTGTAGACCGCCGTCCACCGGCCATCGTCTCTCGCCGCCGTCCGCCCCCCTCCCGCTGCTGCTCTCCTCCCGTCGTCGGCCGCCTCTAGCCGCTGTCCTCCGCAATGGCCGCGCCGTCCACCGTCGCCTCCCCCCGCCATCTGTCGCCCGTCGTTCGTTGCCACCGTCTGCCGTCCACCATCAACTGCCGCCATTTGCTTGCTGTCCACTCGCCGACCACTCGAGAAGGAGAAATTTTGTACCGTTATCAGATAAATTTTTGTTTCGCAAACATAAATTTTATGTCGTTATCAAACGTATTTTTTTGCTCATAAACTTGTCCAGAAACATAATGGTTATTATTCGCAGTCATATATATCTACAATTATGTCGTTGCTTGACTTTTCTTTTCTCATCAACCGCGTGCATCTGCTCTTTCTTTTGTTCTCTCTCTTTTTTATCTTTGGAATTCTCTAGCTAGAAAAGCTAAAGCTACCCTTCCACGATTTTTCCCAGAAAAAGGCAAACGATTGCCGAATGAGTTTGGTCAGTTGTCAGGCATTAACCCATTTGCTCGATGATGACCAATGAAACATGATTTGAATGAGACCTGGGCATTTCCTGGACGGAGTGATGGGAGATGTCCCTGAGTTCACACACTGTAGCAGGCATGAATTTTAAGAAGAGAGAGAGAATCTATCATAGTATAAGCAGATCGTGCACGGAGTCATCATTTTCCACATTCCCTTCATGAGTACATTAAAGCAATAGGATCCAACTTGTCCTTCAAGGACCGCCAACAAAACTTGTCCTTCAAGAAAAAGGGTGGAATAGGAAGCATGTTCATCTTCGTCATCCGCATTTTCCTACGCGTAGTTTCTTGCACAGTAGAACAGCTAAAAGGAAAAGGTAAAAGCAACCTCAAAATTATAACCTGGAAAATTGACCTCAGCTGAGAAAAAAAAAAAAAACAAGCAGCCTCAGACCACTGTTGGTAGCGGCGGCGGCGGCGGAGCCGGATTGTTCAGACTCTTCACCGGGACCGACGCACGGCAAACTGGGCAGTTAGACTGAGACTCCAGCCACGTGTCGATGCACGCGGTGTGGAAAGCGTGCCTGCACACGCTCAGCCGCTTGATCTCCTCTCCTTCGGACAACGTTGACAGGCACACCGGGCACTCGCCGCCCACGGCATCTGCCGTGCAGTCGTCGCTCTCCTTCTCGTGGTTAGCTTCCGGAGGAGCCACGCCACCGCTGCCTCTGCCACCGTCGACGGGGGAGATTTCAACGGAGTAGCTGCGGGAGCTCCGGCGGCCACGGCGGAGAGACAGGGAGGGGCATTTGACCCCGCATACGATGGTGTAGATGAGGACGGGGACAGTGATGATGGCAATGAAACCGAGGACGAGCCCGAGAGGAGAGATATCGTCGGAGCCAGAGTCCGGGGGGAAGGGAGGGAGCGGCGGAGCAATGAAGAGAAAGGTTGGTGCGCTGGCCATTGATAATGATGTTAAAGTATAAGCAAATAATAAAAAGATAAAAAGAAAAAGGAGTGTGTGGTGATGGCGGGCGGTGGCGGGTTGCTTTTCTCTCCAGTTGGTGGTGGATTGGAGCTTAGGCCAGTGAATGTGATGGTGGCGTTTTTGCCTTCTTGATGGGGTTGTTTCTGTAATTTTTGAAGGAGTAATCATTGTGAGGAAATAGTGCGGCAAGCTGGCAGAGATAGCCAGATAGGTATGAGTTGAGACCGGGTATAGTTCTACCAAAAACCCTAAACTTTTTCTTACGAGAACTAAATATTTTTTCATCCCACCAGTACCCTAAACTTTGTAGTTATCAACCCAGAAATATCTTTGTTACACTTTCATCCTTATAGCTTTAGGAATCCGATGTGGTAGCATTTATGGACAATACAGACAGATGAATCTAACGTGACAAGCTACCCTGTCGGCTTTCAAACGGCCATTATGTGAATAGAAAGAAAGGTATTAAATCGTGTCGTTTTAATAGATAATAAGTCTTGAAAGAATGAAGCTAGACTAAGCCAATTTTGCGTGAATGGATTTTGGATATGCATTGCAACAATATGTTAAGAGACAGAAGGCACAAATCTACCAAAGATGGTGTTAAACGTGATTTTCTTTGTAGGCCATTCACATTGTAGGTAAGGTGTAGAGGTGGCATAATGGGTCTAGAACCCATATTTAATGTTGCGAGTAATAAATGAGTTGCCTTAAATTTTAAAAACAGGATTAAGTGGATTCAAGAAATAAATGCCAAACAATTTAATGGATCTTGAATGGGTTGAGAACTAACCCATTTCAAACCCATATGAAAAATTGAGAACTTTTTCACTAGTCTTCTAGTAGTAAATAAAGCGGCCAATGCCTCAAGTGGAGTTGGAGATGTTAGGACAATTTTATAATTTTTATTTTTTAAAAGCTTTATGAATTATTTATAATTTTTTTCTTTCTTTCTTTCCTTTTGTTTTTTCTATGAAGTCCGGCGAGGCTCGGAAACCCTCGCCAGCAGCAATTGAGGGCCGTGGCTAGCCCTCGCCTATGACTTGAGAGGTTGTCTAGCGACCCTCGCCGAATTTAGAAGAAAAAGAAAAGAAAGAAAAGAGAAGAAAAAATAAAAATAAATCATATATTTTTTAAAATTAAATAAAAATTTCCCACATCAGAGCTAGTCGTTCTATGCTGGCCATGACACGTAGAACGGTTGGTGTTCAAAATTGGCCTGAATGACTAAATGAGCAAATTGTCAAAAGGTTTAGGACAAAATTGACAAAATTGGAAGGTTTAAGACTGAATTGCCGCAAGAGCGATAGGTTTAGGAATTTTTCGGTAATTTCCCCATATTTTTTGTCACAACACGTTCATACTTTTCCAATTTTTAATGTGCATTTCAATCTTTAGGTTTTTTTTGTTTTTTATTTTATTTACTATTAGATTTTATTTAGTTTGTTTATGTTTTTGATTTGATTAAAATATCTATCCAAATAACATATTCTTATGAAGAGGTTAAAGTAAATTACATGTTGTGGTATGCATATGGATGTGTTTTAGTAATATGGATTGGGTCAATTTGGGTTTTAGTTGGGTTTGAGTCGGGTTGGGTTTGGGTCGCTAAAATTATATTACATAACAATTGGTCAATACGGATTAAATGGGTCAATTTGAGTCAGACCATTTTCGATCCGACACAAACCCAACCCGACCCACTCATTTGACGAGCTTAGTAAGGTGGGAGATATACTGAACAACCAAAAAGAGAATACGTTTTTCTTTATTTGATTGGGACATTTATTTTCCTGCCGAAAATTGATACCCCCTTTTCTGACAATAATGCATTATTTCTTTTCATAAGGCTAGCTGAGAGAGTGGATAACATTGAATTTTAATCAAACTTGAATTGAGTGGAAATAAAAATCTATTTTTTTAAACTTATAAAAAATTCAGTTTTTTTTTATTTGTCATATTCTAACTTTCAACTCACTCTCAGATTGTTGCCCTGCCTCCTTGGAGTTGAGGAATCAAAGAAATGCTAGAAATTTGGCCCGAACCAACCAAAGGGCCCTCTTGCCTGGTTTACAGTTGACTGATCATGTTATGAAAAAATAACCGTGATTGTAATTCGTGTCAATTCCTGTCAATGATGAAACAACACAGTTTCTGCTAGATAGCTAAACAATTGTATAACAACATAGAAAGTTATAATTTATTTTGATGCATTGACCATATCATATCGTGTCATATTTAAATCTTTATTTTATCTTTATGTTTTTTTTTATCTTAAATCTCGTAGACGAACCGTGTGTGACCCATTACCAATCCTAGTTGTGTTGAGTTGAGTAGTAGAAATTGGAAAACCCGACACACTTGCTTCTGGTGAGATCTTGATGATCATCCGGTCATGCAACATCGATCACCGCATAAAATCCTAATGCCATTATATTAAGGGTGCAAATTATCATTGAGGATAGTACTTGCACGTATCATATAATCATTAATTTTCTTTTTTGGCCTTTTTGAAGGAGTAGTCATTGTGAGGAAATAGTGTGGCATGCTAGTAGAGATAGCCATATAGGTATAAGTTATAACTACGATATTTGCCCGCGCACCTCGGTACATTATCTACAAAATATATTTAAAAGACAACTAACTATATGAATATATATTTACTACTTCACATTTAGAGAAACTAATGTATATAAAAATATGAATGATAATTTCTGCTTTTTTTATATAGATTGGAACTATGATGACATGATGTATGACAATATTATATTTTCTCTGCTTGTAAAACAATTTTATTTTCCAAATTTATGTCCATAAAATATATAATACTAATGCATTTGGCCATCTCTCAATCTCAAGTTTTTTTAGAGTATCACGTAGGAACTTTGTATGGTTTTTATAACTTTGAAGAAGCTCCTCAATTCAATTACATGGCATTATTAAAAGATTGTGGACTTAAATGGCATCGTTAAATTGTCTTTTGATCATGATGGTAATTCATAATTTAATCTATGTGACTATCTGCAACAGTGAAGGAATTAACCATAAACTTTTCAATAGTTTCTCCAATTAGTTTCGTCAAAATGTCATGATGTGTGTTTGGCCACCTTATCATTAGGACGTATGTTTCTATTAAAATATTTAACTATTAAACCATGCTTTCACCAAACAGCTCAAGTTTTTAAAACAGTTGTCGGTGGTTTCACAAAACTTTAACATGCTAAGAGTAAAAGGTTCTGAGTTCAATTCTTTTCATACCCCTATTTGCCTCCCTTATAACATATTTTTACATTTTAGGCTTAGGCCAAAGTTTAGCCTACAAGTATGGGAGAGTGTTAGAATATTTAAATATTAAGAGTGCGTGCGTTTTGTGAAAAATAAGTGATTTGAAAAATAATCGCTTGTATTGTTTATCAAAATAAATGAATGACAATTTTTTCATCGCTCATGAGAATAGTTAGGCATAAATTATTATAGATGATGAAACATTTTCCGTTGACTAATTTTTCTAAACGATATATGCAATATTTTTTGGAAAATATTTTCCAAATCACTCATTTTCCGCGAAACGAATGCACCCTAAACAACGCCTATATCCAATAGCTTAAAGTTTTAAAACAGTTGGTAGTGGTCACACAAAACTCGGGAGGAAAACATTAGAAGTGTCAAAAGTTGTGTACGTCACTCACTTTAGTGCCAAAAATTCGTTTTGGATAACTTAAGTGTCAATTTTTTCAAAAAACGATCACTTAAGTGTCAACTCCGATAATGGTTGCCGAAAATCTGACATGGCCATTTTTTATTAATTTCTTAGTCTGATGTGGCTTGACGGTGTGCCAAGTCAGCATGTAGCCCCTAAACGACGTCATTTTTCCCTTAAATATAATCCCTAAACCAATTTTTTATTTGTTTGGAACCCTAAATCGATTGGCCACGCTCTTGAATGTGCTCTATTCTCATGAAAATCAATTCGAAGGACTATTGGTGGCCGGTGAGGAGGCTTGACGCTAACCGGAGATGATGGATGAAGAATAGTGATGGAGAAGCCTCTGTAATCTATGAATGGATGGAGATTTTTACTTTGCTTCCTCTAGGTAATATGTTGCCTCTATTCCAATGCCCACAAAAAATCCGATTTTGCTTCGTTTTAGATGAGAGAGACAACTAGAGTGATAGAGATTCCTGTCAGCACCGACTCGGTGACCTCCTTTCCGCGTGTGCTCAACAAATTTTGCTTTGTTGTGCCTCCTTCATAGCACGCATCCATTTCCACCATGAGACCAACAAGAAGCAAGAGAGATCTCCAAGTTCCCCGAAGTTGCCAATTCCCCTGCGGCAGCCAAGTCCACGAAATCGCGAAAATTGGCCTCTAAGAACCCTAATCCAATGACTAATTGCTTCCCCAAGAACAGAAATCGAGATCGGAAGTTCGTCTTGGTGAAGAGGAACACAAGGAAAAGGGAAGCCAAATCTAGACAAGCGGCATTTGGAGACTGAGATGGGCGAGCCCAAATCTAGATGAGCAGCTTGCGAGCAATGCATGCTTGTCCATGAGCGTCGTTGGCGTCGTTCGGCTAGATCTAGTCAGCTCGTAAGTGCCGGCGACTCGACTAGTGGCAATGATGAGGTGGGGCAGAGGTTGAACTCGGAGGGAGGGGATGACCAGATTGGTTTTTCGAGCAAGATGGATCGTAGGCATGCAGGTGAGGGAGTAGGCCAATGCCATTGTTATAGAGAGCGAGCTTGGAGAGAGGGTTACAGAGGAGAGAGATGAAGTGAAAGAAAAAGGCCGATATTTTCTCTTCTTCTTTGTGGGACATCAACCAAAGAAATCCGCGTAGATTGGTTTTTTAATAAAAATTGCCAACTCATATTAATTTTTTTAATATAAATGCCACATTATATTTTTGGCTGGAAATTCTCACCGGAGGCATTTAAGTGATCATTATTTCTTCAATTTAGCACTTAAGTGAGCTGGCGAAAACTTTTGGCACTAAAGTGAGTGTCGGCATAACTTTTAGCACTTCTAGTATCCTTCTCCCCACAAAGCTCTCATAGTTTCCCATGCTTTGCAAAGTTAGCATCATGACATACACATGATTTTGCCACGTCATCATGATGCCATATGTTTTGCTATTCTATCATTCTGCAATATGCCTTATCTTGTCATCGTGATAACATCCATATGATTTTGTATTATCGAGATGATGCATGTCATCCTTATGACATTTTATCATCCTCATCGCAACAAGTGTTTTAAATTTCATGCATCGTCATGCAATAATTTTCGAAATAAATAAACACAAGTACATACTCATGGAATCATGCCATTTCATGAACAATGGAGCTATTAATCAATAGTGGCACCAAACAACGATTTTGACGACATTTTGTTTAAATAAAAAAATCGTGCATTTCACTCAGAAAATCCAATAAAGAGCAAGAGTCAAGGCTTAATTGATAGGATTGTCGTATTGAAAGTATTGAGGTTGTCCCACATCGGTTGCAGAAGATGTGACATTCTGAATTTCGACCCACTTTTGGGATAAATGAAATGTGTATATTCTTCAATGCATTTGTAGTTAAATTTCGCCCGGAACTGATCATTCTCGGGATACTAACATTTAGGGAATAGCTACCTAGGGAAATGCACGTGGACCTAAGAACTCGACCATGAGTCGACCTTCGGTAATGATCGAGGTCGCCATGACTTGAGTAATCGATACGCGTAAACCCTAAAAAGCCGCCCGTTAGTCAGAGATACACTAAAGTCACATTTGAGTGAAATTGGCCGTCATTTGAATCCGAACTTGGATGTCGAATTCTCGAAGTGTCACGACTAATTTATTTGGACGACGTCACATAAGCGTGGCCAACCTTAAGGTTTTTTGGATTTGTCGGAAATTTGGAATTTGGACTGGGAGTGGAAAATTACCATTTTGCCCTTGAGATTTTGTGAATGCATTTGATTAAGTGAAGGTTAAAATGGTCTTTGGCTGCCCCCTCTCTCTCTAGTGTGGCCGAAAATCACAAGACAAGAATGCCCCTATCAACTTTGCTCATTTCCCTCTTTGCCCTTAGATATTTTGTGCAAAATGCAACCTTGGCCATTGATTCTTGGTGGATGTGATGTGTGCTTGAATTTGGACCATTGGATGAGAGTGTGAGTAGGGTGGGTAATTTGGTCTTTGTAGTGGGGTGGTTGACCCACTCCTACTCACCAAAGATGACAACCCTTCTAGTCTATCTCTCACTTCTCTCCCTCATTTTCCCCCTTCCCCTTTTTGCTTCAGCCGAATCCTCTCCTCTCTCCCTCTCTCTTCTGCTTGGCCACCACCAGCAGCCACCGCCGGAGCCGCCGTCCAGCTGCTGCCGCCTCTTTCTTTGCTCGGTTTGCTTAGGCTCTCTAGGTAAGTGGCATTCTAAACCTTGTCTAAGCTAAGGGGTTACCAATGGGCTTATTAGGGATTGATTAGTGGCTGTGGTTAGTTGGTTTAAGGGATAGACAAGTAGATTTGCTTGTTGGTTGTTTTCCTGGATGTTGTGGCTGCTGTGCCGCCAAACTTTACTATTTTTTCTGAGACTTGTGTCGGTCGAATGTGGGGTAGTGTTCTTCATGAAAGTTGTTAAAAACATCTTGACGTATAACATAATTTAATTTGGGAATTTTTGGAAGTCATTTGAGGCCATTCGGAAGTCCATCTTTGGACCGAAATTAGTCTGTCGGAAACACTGTTCCTCCGACCTTCGGGTCTGTTCAAATTTTTATAAATTTTTCCAAACCTATTTTCAAAATACTTCCTTCACAAAACTTGTTGGGGAAATATGTGGGTATGACATATAAAAATTTCAAAGCTTTCTAAGGATATTTGGTTACTGCTTGAAATGTATTTTGAAAGCCGAATGGCCAGTCTGAATGAAATATTTTATGTCTGAATTTGGGTGACAAAAATAGGTGGTTCTAGGCAGAACTGGGTTTTGTGTCCTTCATAAAAAATGTTCATCATGATGTTTTCTAGGACATATCCGAAATTCATAATTTTTGGAGTTGAATTAATATTTGTTTTAAATGGAATTCCAGAACTGTGTATTGGCCCAGATTTGCCCCGAATCTGTGTATTCGATTTTCCCTTGTTCCTTGTGGCCGCGTTGTGATGCTTAGTGGCTGAATTTAATGTTAGCATGGGTGGATTAGTGTTAGTGATTTATGGCTTGATTGGTAAATTGGAGTAATGTAGGATGTTGTGGCCGAATGCTTGCTGCCCTTGTGGATGGTTTGGCGCTTGAATATGGGTGTTATATGATGATTTGATGGCCGAGATTGAATGCCTTGGTGTGTTCACTTGTGATTGCTAAGAGGTGGCTTAAATTGTTGATTCGGTAATTGGATCGGTGATTGAAGTGGCTGAATTGATTGGTTGGAAATTGAGCATGTTTGAGTGTCATTAGGACATGTTAATATGGTGTGGTTGGAGTGAGATACGTATTGCATGTAATTGACAGGCCCTGAGGCGTATTTACACGGGGAAAGACGTGAAATTGAGCGAGAAAGTACATGTGATCCTTTAGTCCTTGATGCGTATTTACGCGAGGAATTGAGTGTGTCTTGAGGCGTGTTACGCGAGACAATGGCCGATGATACCAGATGATAGCCGACTTGATGCGTCTCTACACGAGTCGTGCCATGGACTTGATGCGTATTACGCGAGTCATGTGAAGTGGTGGACCTGAGGTGTGTTACGCGGGTCGGTAATGAATGAGGAGTTGTTGGATTGACTTTATAATTGCATATGTTAGGAATTGTTGGTATTTTGAAGTGTATGGACCATATGTGGTCTGATATGTTATTACGATCCAACTAATGTGCAGGGTTATATATGCATTGAGGTAAGGCTAGAGAGTGCCTTTGAATGTAATTGTATGTTGATTGAATATGTTTGGTGTTATTCTATTTGTCTGGAGGTACATGTTAGCCTAAGTAGGGTTTAGGGTGTTGCTTATTGAGACTCGTTCTCATGGTTATTATATAACCATTTCAGACCCTCGACCCCGACCATGAGCAATCCACCAAAGTGTTTTGGGATCCCGAGGCATACTGAGCACTCGGTGGTGGAATACCCCGTAGAAGACGGGAAGGCCTATATTAAGCATATTATTGTGGTGTAGGTAGACGTGGGTAGATAGATACTGTAGCATAATACGTATCGTACTTATTGTTATCGGGATTTGTACGGCACCTATGGTCCACTTCGAAACTGTGATGTTTCGTTTAATGGGGTAGGTGAGTGGCACCCCTCAGTGGCTCTCGCTCCCGACGGTGTAGTCACAAGCCCGGATGCCGCCCCTGAAGATTCTGACCCCCGACCGGTGATAGTGGAGTCCGAATTCGACGAGGAGTCCATGGAGTCAGTGCCGGAGGAGGAACCCGAGGAGGCCATCCCAGAGCCAATGAAGTTCGATCCCGAAGAAGAGCCAATGGAGGAGGAGCCTGAAGAGGAACACATGGAGTCGGATCCTGAGTCTGCGAGTTCCGACTCAGATTGGGAGCCGTAGCGGTACTTTAGTGTTAGGTCTAGAAACCCTTTTTAGTAAACCCTTTTTGTATAGTTAGGCTAGCCTACCCGACCACCAGTCCCTTTTTGATGAAAGTGGAATTTAACCCTAGTGGCCTAATGTGTGTAAAGCTGAATGATGTAAATGTGTTATTGTATGAAGTACGTTGCTGAATGTTTAAGTGTTTTCTCTACTACCCTTGGTCTTTAATCTTGTCTGGGTGCTTTTAATCGTTTCCACTTGTGCTTTATGTTTTGATGATCATGTGGGTCGGCGACGAGTCCTGGGACGTCGCATTCGAAATACGACCGTGGAGGGGTGCCGCGAGCTTGGAAGGTCCAGGGCGTAACATCCCTGTTGATTTGGTATCAGAGCAAGGTCAGCTTGATCCAAGTTGGTCGAGACTTGAAGTGATAAGGAGCGACGACTTTGGGGAAGACAGTTAGGGAAACTTGTGTGCTATGTGTCTCTAGACTGTTTGACTGTGATTGCTGAGTGATTTGGTGCAATAACATGTGACAATACAGGTGCGTCAGGACCCGAGGTAAGTGCATGAATCCTGTTGGTTGTGATCTAGTGTTGTTTGTGGTTGACTGCCTGCTTGTGAATTGTTGAGGTGGATCTTTGCCTAGGGCTTTAGACTGGTATAGTTGATCTAGGTCTCTAATTCCTAAGTGGAATTATATCAAGTAGGTGAGTGGTGAGAAACCGTGAGGATGAGCAGAGGCATTGGGACAAGAGGCCAGTCGAGTGCGCAGGCACAAAGTGTGGAGGACCCACGGTTGACCGAGGTCATCAGGACCTTGCAAGAAATTGGAAATTTGATGGGGAGGCAGGCTCAGGAGCGAGCTGCCACGACGCTGCAGCTGCTACTGCAAATGGAAACAATGGTAATCATGGGAATCGAGGCCAAGGTCAAGGGCAAGGAAATGTGAATAGACAGATGCACCAACTGGTGAAGCAGTTCCTGAAGTTAAAGCCTCTGAAGTTTGCAGGGAAAGGTGATCCCAAGGCTACATCAATTTGGGTGGAAGAAGTGAAAAAGGCCTTTGCCGTGCTGGGATGCACATAAGGCGAGAAGATGACCCTGTCAATGTATTAACTACAAGGAAATGCCAGTGATTGGTGGAGGGCTACTAGTGGAAGGGTGTTCCCTGTGGGTATGGCACAAACTTAGACCGCTTTCAAGGAGGCCTTTAATGGCAAGTACTTCTCGAAGAGTGCCTAGGAATAGAAGATGACTGAATTTCTCAGACTCCGCTAAGGCCAGCTGTCAGTGGACCAGTATGAGGCCAAGTTTGCAAGATTGTCCAAGTATGCTCCAAGGATGGTGGAGGACCCATTGGACAAAGCCCGGAGGTTCCAAGATGGACTGAAGTCGGACTTTCGCAGCAAGATGATTTCACTGAACATGAGGGACTATAACGAGTTGTATGAGTGAGCTCAGGCTATTGAGCGAGATCAGAAGGAACGGGCTGCCGCTTCTGGATCGCGGTACATCCCGGCTAGGGACAACCGCCATTTTGGAAAGAAACATATAGCGGGAAATAGGCGCTTTGTCCCTCCTGTCAGAAAGAATATCGGGAAGCCAGCTCACTACTCAAATGCTGTATGTCGGAGTTGTGGGGGTAGACACGGAAATGGACCTTGTCCGAGTAAGCGTGTAGTGTGCTTTGGATGCGGTGGACGAGGCCACCAAGTGAGGAACTGCCCTAACCGACAGGCTGGGCCGCCTGTGCAGCTGCAATAACCTCGGAATGGAAACCAGATTGGAGCTGCTCAGCCGGCTAATTAGAATAGGCCGCCGGCCCAAGGAAGAGTGTATGCTATGGCGAGAAAGGAAGCTGAGGACGCGCTTGGCGTGGTCACAGGTACGGACTCTCTCTGTGATCATGCTGCATATGCTTTGTTTGATCCGGGGGCGTCGCACTCGTTTATATCTGAGCAATTCGTTAAATTTACTGGAATTGAACCAAATCTACTAGAAGTTATGCTATGTGTTACCACGCCTTTGAATGACAAAGTGATGATCTCGTTAGGATGCCAAGATTGTAAGATAGTAATTGGAGATAGAGAGGAAACGATAGATTTGGCAGTCTTACCTATGTTTGATTTTGATGTGATTGTGGGTATGGATTGGTTGGTTAGAAAGAAAGCTATAATGGATTGTGGTAACAGGGTGATCCAATTTAATCCGGTTAGACACCTTAGATTCGAGTTTGTGGGAAGCCGAGGAGAAATCTCGATCCCTTGGATTTCGTCACTTGAGGTGACAAAGTTAATGGACGAAGGGTGCGAAGGGTTTTTGGCAACTGTGATTGATTCGACGGCGGAGAATCCAAAGTTGGAAGATATAGCCGTGGTGTGCAACTTTTCCGAAGTCTGTCCACAGGAATTGTCGGGATTGTCACCAGAAAGAGAAGTGGAATTTGTAATCGAGTTGGCTCCTGGGACTGAGCCAATGTCACGCCCCGTACCCTACGAAACGCTAACATCCCTACCTTGGTCGATTATGGTGCGACGTTCCAGGAAGCGTCGCCGACCCACGCCCAACAGAGAACAAGCACAAGCGGAAGCAATTAAATAAACAACCCTGACAATAGCTATAAGAGACAACGGATAGCCCGATTACAATCCATCGATTCTGATAATATGTACATTTTATATTACTATAGAAAACTTTTATACAATATCCATTTATACGACAAAAACAAACGATACAAGCAGTTAACAGCCATTAGGTTAAAAAGGTAGGTGGCTAGGGTGAGTCTGACTAAACCTATAAGGAGAACTACAGTAAAAAAGGGACAGTCCTCCCTACCAACTCTGGCATGCTTTAGGGCTCCCAATCAGGGTCTGAGGACTCCGAAGAATCACCCGACGACTCCCCTAAAGAACTCTCAGGGAGCTCAGACTCCTCGGACTCCATCTCCTGCGCTGCAGCCCACTCATCCTTTGAGTCTATCTCGAGCTCCGGGTCTAAATACAGATCTAACTCCTCCTCATCAGATCCTAGCTCAGCAACCTCTCCGTCCTCATCCGGGTCTTGATCCATGGGCTCCGGCTCCTGTTCAACCTCCTCGGCCATTGGCTCGGGATCCTCGTACCATACCCCTGGCTCCTGGTCCATAGCCACAGCTTCGTCTGCGGGTGGGGGATCCACAACCTCGCCATCAGCCATCTGGGATTCCATCACCCCGCCTATATCTACCGGAACGTCAAATGTCCGGAGGGGTCGCCCGATATTTTCGCCTGCGTCCTTCAGGCACCAGGCTACATACTCTTTCGTCTGATAAAAATACTCACCCACATTCACGAATACTACAGAGTGATATCTTACATACGATTCCCCATTCCCAGCTGGGTATACTCTCGTAGTCGAATGGATATGAGTGGGGATCCCAAAAAGAGTTGGCTACCTCGGCATGCTCAAGGCTGGGGGTCTGAAAAGTTTGGTCATTACAACCGTGAGACGAATCTCAGCGAGTATAACCCCTAGACCTAGGCTAGGCTAACATGCATTCTCCTGACTAGCAAAACAACGCAATATACAAACAATGACCTAGGCCCTTGGCCCAGATCGATCATACAATTGACCCTGCAGGTTAGGCATTTCATAAAAATACTCACGGCACATACGCGAACACACCGGTCACACGTACGCCATACGCATGATCATACTCATTAATGTTTGATTCGCATGCCAAACACCGAGTCCCGCACACTCGCACATTAGCCCATGCACTCTTATGCATGTAAATGTCATTATCATGCCATGTTCATATTGGCTCACACTGCACACTGGCATATAGCTCATTTTAATTAATAACCGATCCAAAAATCACGGCCCGAAGGCTCACAACACTCCATGGCCAGCGTAAAAACGCCCTCGGCCCAGTGTCTCTAGCCTGCTACAAAGTGCATGAGGCGCAACACCGATCTCCTTACGAACCAGAGCCTGCTACAAAGTGCATGAGGATGGTCGTCTTCCGGATATACCGGGCATCGTCCTGCTACAAAGTGCATGAGGACGGCACGACCCGAAGGCCAATATGTGATCACACGGCACACTGCCAATTTTATCTGAACCCCGCGTAATACGCCTCAGAGTATTTTAGGTGATCACATGCTCATGACAGGCACGCATTCTCCACAATTTCCTCACATGCCTCATTCTCGGCATACACAATGCGTGACCATGAAATGCAGCACAATGCACCATCAGCATCAAACATATTGTAGACAACCAGTCAAATTTATGCCACAACAATGTGCTCACTTGGCCAATTAATACCGTGTGGCCCAATGCACAATGTACAGTTCAATAATTTGATCAAGCCGTCAATTGGCCAGTCACACTCCACATGAGTCGGCCACCCGAGCACACGACATGGCATTATTCAATTTCCCAAAATTGGGCACAATAATCATAATTCAGCCAACCCGGGCATACCCGGTAGTCCAGTCACCTAATTCTCAACCAGCTCGTACTAACACATTAAATCGTTAATATTATTCCAGTCACAAATCCCATCATCCGGTTCCTTAATTTCTCTCAGCATTCACTAATAATACCCAAACCAGTCCAGAAAACGCACTATCAGTCCTAATCCGGGTTTAGGAGGTACACTCACTTATTCCTAGACCACGACAACGAGGAACGGCAGCCGATCACCGGTGAATGGTGGAACCGGCGGCGGCGTTCCGGCGGACGGCGTACGGACGGCCGTACAGGGACGGTGTACAAACGCGTACGGACGGCGACGTATGGTGACGTATGGACGGCTGGAGGGTCACGGCGGTAGCAGCTCAGCTGGACGGCGACGGGACGGCGGTCCGGCGAAGCTCCGGCGTTCCTTTGGCCGAGAGAGAGAAAACAAGGAAGAGAGAGAGAGAGAGAGAAAACGGACGGGATGGGGGTGCTGGTGGGGTCGGGGACACGTGGACGGCGCCGGCGACCAGCAGCTCCGGCGAACGGCGGCGGCACAACGTCGGTCCGGCGAGCTCCGACGTGAACGACCGAGGGAGAGAGAGAACGTAGGAGGAGGGCTGATCGGTGGGGGAGGCTGGCCGAATGAGGGAGTGAGGAGAGAGAAGATGGTCCAAGGTGGTCAAATATGGTGGGCCAAGGGCGCCACGTGTCGCCGATCCGAGAGATTTGACCAAAATGCCCTTAATCCAACGGTCTCGGTTGATCTTATCCAAATAATTGAGGGGCAAAGTGGTAAATAGAGCCAATAATTCAGCTGATAATTAACTTTGATTATCCCAAATATTTTCCCAAAAATTCGGATTAAAAATATGCCAGGGGCAAAATGGTCATTTTTCCGCTCCCGGGTCGAAATTCCAATTTTTGGCTATACCAACCACAAATGGGTGTGGCCAACATAATATGACGTCGAAATCGCGAAAATAGCCTCTTAAGTCCTTGAAAAGCGATTGCAAAGTCCTAGGGAATAAAATAATATTATTTTTCACTTCCGAGCCAAAATTCCAATTTTTGACCGAAACAACTCTAAATGCGCGTGGCCACCCTAAAATGACATCGGCCGCGAAAAATAACCTCAGACGGCCTCAGAATCAACGTCGGTGTCTCGAGGGGCAAAATCGTCATTTTTGACTTCCAGGTCGAAATTCCATTTTTCAACCGGACTAACTCCAAACGTGTGTGGCCAGTATAATATGATGTCCGAATCGTGAAACTAGCTGTACAAGTCCTCGAAAATCGGTATCGAAATCCGGGTCCAATCTCGTGACCAAAACTCGCTAAATTTTCAATTTCAGGGTCTCTCACTAACGGGCGGCTGTTTAGGGGTTACGCGTATCGACCTAGGATTATCCGAGTCACGACGGCCCCGATCATCGAGAGAATGAGAAATTATCACTAGTTCCAGAGGTCGCAATCGTTCGGTTCCAGTTCAGGACTGGTTGGCCACGTGCACTCTCGGTCGTGCAGAATCACCTGCGATCCGATTGTACATCGTTGGTCTTGGCCAAACCAAATCCATCACTTTTCCTAAGATCGGCCCACGTTGGCCCAAAATATTCCCTCATCATTTCTCGTGATCGATGCCCGATTCACTATCGGGTCCCTGATCCACGTACCGTTTTCCCAGTTAGCCATACCCCACTAGTTAGTATCTCTAGAGTGATCAACTCTGGGCGAGACTTACTAAAATGAAATGCGAAATAATGTCAATTTTATTGATCTCGGAATTACATCGAAATTCAGGCTGTTACAACTCTTCCCCCCTTACAAAATTTCGTCCTCGAAATTTGCAATTTATCCTTATCTACTCAAATAACTGGGGGTGCTGACGTCTCATAGCTTCTTCGCTCTCCCAAGTGGCACCTTCCGTTCCGTGGTGCTCCCAGACAACCTTGACCATCGGGATCGTCTTATTCCTTAGTACACGATCTTTTCTATCTTCGATCCTGACTGGTCTTTCCACGTACGACACTTTGTCGTCCATGTCTATCTTCTCGTATCTTAGGACGTGAGTCGGATCTGGCTCGTATTTTCTTAACATCGACACGTGGAAAATGTTGTGCACTTGGGACAGATTAGGTGGCAAGGCAAGTCGGTACGCCATATCTCCAATCTTTTCTAATATCTCAAATGGCCCGACATACCTTGGACTGAGCTTCCCTTTCTTGCCGAATCGGGACAATCCTTTCATTGGCGACACCTTGAGAAATACATGATCTCCCACTTGAAACTCCAAGGGTCGTCGTCTCCTATCGGCATAACTCTTTTGGCGACTCTGCGCTGTCGTTAGTCTATCCCGGATAATCTCAACGGCTTCCACTGTCTACTGCACTAATTCTGGGCCCATTATGCTTCGCTCACCTACTTCGTCCCAACATAATGGCATCCTACACGCCCTACCATATAAGGCTTCAAACGGTGCCATCTGGATACTTTGCTGATAGCTGTTGTTATAAGCAAATTCCACTAAATGCAGCTGTTCTTCCCATTTGCCTTGAAAATCCAATACACAAGCTCTCAGCATGTCCTCTAGGGTCTGAATCGTTCTTTCCAACTGGCCGTCTGTTTGCGGATGATATGCCGTACTGAATTGCAACTTTGTTCCCATAGCCACTTGCAGACTTTTCCAAAAATTTGCAGTAAACCTCGGGTCATGATCCGATGTGATTGTCACTGGTACTCTATGAAGACGTACTATTTGCCACACATACAATTCTGCATATCTTTCCAGCTCAAAATCCTTTCGCACTGCCAGAAAGTGCGCTGACTTAGTCAAACGATCCACTATGACCCATATAGAATCATGTTCTCTCTGGCTGCGCGGCAAACCCGTCACGAAATCCATCGTGATATGCTCCCATTTCCACTCTGGGATCTCTAATGGTCTCAGCAGTCCTCCAGGCTTACAGTGCTGTGCCTTTACTTGTTGGCACGTCAAACACTTAGCCACATGCTTAGCCACATCAGCCTTCATTCCATTCCACCAATAATGTTGCCGCAAATTCTGATACATTTTCGTGCTGCCTGGGTGGATACTATAATTGCTCCTGTGAGCTTCTGATAAGATTTCTTCCTTGAGCTCTGTGTCATCGGGCACACACATTCTTCCCCGGAACTTCAAAATTCCATTTTCACTCACTTGGAAAACTGACTTCCTCTTAGTAGCATCCAGCCCAACGATCTTTTGGATTTCCTGGTCGGTAGACTGAAGTTCCTTGATTTTTGTCTGAATCTCCGGTTTGATCCTCAACGCAGCTAACAGACTGGACATCTGGCTCACTTCGAACTTGAACTCTAAATCTCTGAGCCCTTCCAATAATGTCCACTCTTTGACCATTAGGTGCGCCATACTAGACTTGCGACTTAAGGCATCAGCGACTTGATTTGCCTTACCAGGGTGATACAAAATGTCGCAATCATAGTCCTTTAGAAGCTCCATCCATCGGCGCTGCCTCATGTTCAATTCCTTCTGCGAGAATAGGTACTTGAGGCTCTGATGATCGGTATAAATCTGGAATTTCTCTCCGCACAGATAGTGTCTCCAGATTTTGACGGCGAAAACGATTGCGGCTAATTCCAAATCATGCGTCGGATAATTCATCTCATGGGGCCTCAATTGGCGCGACGCATACGCTACCACTTTTCCATGTTGCATCAGGACACAGCCAAGTCCTCTCAATGATGCATCGCTATAGACTTCAAATCCTCCTGGTCCAGATGGAATGGTCAATACGGGAGCTGTTGTCAGTCTATGCTTCAGCTCTTGGAAACTTCTCTCACATTTGTCATCCCATACGAACTTAGATTCCTTCTTCAACAATCGTGTCAATGGCATGGCTATCGACGAGAATCCTTCTACAAAACGTCGATAATAGCCAGCCAATCCTAAAAAGCTTCGAATTTCTGTGACTGAGGTTGGTCTAGACCACTTCATTACTGCTTCAATCTTAGCCGGGTCAACAGAAATTCCATCTTCGGAAACTATATGTCCAAGAAACGCCACTCTGTTTAACCAAAACTCGTATTTGCTGAACTTGGTGTACAGTTTGTGTTCTCTTAAAGTCCGTAGCACTTCAGTCAAGTGTACTTCATGTTCCTCGAGGCTCTTAGAGTACACTAGTATATCATCAATAAAAACTATCACAAACTGGTCCAGGAATTCCTTGAACACCATATTCATTAAATCCATGAAAGCAGCTGGGGCGTTCGTTAGTTCAAAGGGCATAACCAAAAACTCATAATGCCCGTATCTGATCCTAAAAGCAGTCTTAGGGATATCCTTATTCCTGATCCTCAGCTGATGGTACCTGGTCCTCAAATCTATCTTGGAAAATACTGAAGCTCCTTGTAACTGGTCAAGCAGATCATCAATCCTCGGCAGTGGATACTTATTCTTTACTGTCACTTGGTTCAACTGCCGGTAATCTATGCACAGCCTCAGAGTTCCATCCTTCTTTCTTACGAACAGAACTGGCGCTCCCCATGGAGACGCACTAGGGCGAATGAAACCCTTGTCCAACAATTCCTGTATTTGCACTTTCAGCTCCTTCAATTCTGATAAGGACATCCGATATGGCACCTTCGAAATCGGCTCCGTCCCAGGGGCCAATTTGATCATGAACTCCACCTCTCGCTCAGGCGGTAAACCCGGCAATTCCTAAGGAAACACCTCGGGGAAATCGCATACTACGGATATATCTTCCAACTTAGGTTCCGCCACTATCGGATCCACTACATTTACCAGATATCCTTTACACCCATCATCCAACAACTTGCTCACCTCAAGCGAGGAAATCTAAGGGATCGAGATTCCTCCTCGGTTTCCCTGAAATACAAAACTAGGACGTCCATCCGGACTAAATTGGATCGTCCTATCGCTGCAATCCATTACAGCTCTCTGTCGGACTAACCAGTCCATACCAATGATCACATCAAAATCGAACATGGCCAATACTGCCAAGTCGATACTCTCTTCCTTACCCCCAATCTCTATCTTACAATTAGGGCATCCAAAAGAAACTAGCACTCTATCATTCATGGGAGTTGACACGCAAAGCACATTTTCAAACAACACAGGTTTCATACCAACCAACTTAATAAACTGCTCTGAAATGAAAGAGTGGGTCGCCCCCGGATCAAACAATGCATAAGCGGCATGATCACATAAGGAAATCGTACCTATGACCACGCCCGGCGCATTCTCAGGTTCTCTACGCGCCATGGCATAGACCCTTCCTTGAGCTGGCGGTCGACCCTGATTAGCCGGTGGGGGATTCCCGGCTCGATTCCTTGCTCGGGGCTGCTGCTGGGACATCATAGGCGGTCTTGAGGGTTGCATCTAAGGGCAACTCTTAATCTGGTGCTCTGTACTCCCACACCTGAAACATGCCCCAAATCTACTCGGCTGGGGATTCGGCTTCCCTATATTTCTCCTAACAGGCGGAACAAATCGTCGATTGCCAACCATTGGCTTCTTTCCAAGACGGCGATTATCTCGATTCTGGGCAAATCGCGATCTCAAAGCGGCTGCCCTTTCCTGCTGATCCCGCTCCATAATCTAAGCCCGTCTATACATCTCCCCGTAGTCCTTAATGTCATGCGACAAAATCTGGCTTCGAAGATCCGGCTTCAGTCTGTCCCGGAATCTCCGAGCTCTATCTCTCGGATTTTCTATCATTGTCGGTGCGAATTTCGCCAGTCTTGCAAACTCTGCTTCATACTGGTCAACAGTCATCTGACCTTGGCGCAAACGCATAAATTCCATTAATTTCTTTTCCTGGGCATTTTCCGAGAAATATTTCTCATAAAAATTCCCAACAAACACCGCCCATGTCGGGGCTGTTCCGACAGAAAATACTCTGCCTTCTGTGGCCTTCCACCAATCATTGGCACTATCCCGAAGCTGATAAACTGCCAACGTTACCTTCTCTTCATCGGTGCACCCCAGAACCTTAAAAGTTTTCTCCAATTCTTCCACCCATCTTGGTGCAATCTCGGGGTCACCACGACCGTGAAACCTAGGCGGCTTCAACTTCATAAATTGCTCCACCAATTGGGGCATCTGCCTAACCCCTGCTGGTTGAGCTTGCCCCTGCTGGGCTTGATTTCCTCCATTACCAGCAATCGGCGCGGCCTCAGCAGCATGTGCATAAACTGCGGCCCTTTCTTGCGCTTGTAATCCCATAAGTCGCCCTATCTCCCGTAGGGTATTCATCACATCGTCAAACCTTGGATCTCTAGCCTCACGGGCTCCCTCGCTAGCCTGGGCTTGGGGCTCCTTTCCCCTTCTCCTGCTTGGAGTTTGAATAATATCCTCTAGTCAGCGATCTCGTGCCTCTTGGCCTTCTGAACTAGGCTAACCCTGGGGTTCCTTACCATTTCTTCTACTCATCCTCACAATACAGCTGCTCACTACCTGCTATAATTCCATTAAGGAATTAAAGACTTAAACCAATCTATCCTAGTCTAAGTCCTAGGCAGGTATCAAAACAACAATCAAACAACCAGCATGCGGCCTAACAAGAGCCAAACAAAACATCACCCAAGGAGTTTGCGTACTCACCTCAGGTCCTGCCGCACCTGTACTTTACGGGTCATACCAATAAGCACTCAATCAAACACAACTGTCAGGAGATGCATGTAGCACACGAGGTCACCCTATTGGCTACCCATGGTCTCATCGCTCCTTATTACTCCAAGCTTCGACCAAGTTGGACCGAGTTAACCTTGCTCTCATACCAATTAAGACGGGGATGTCACGCCCTGTACCCTACGAAGCGCTAACATCCCTACCTTGGTCGATTATGGTGCGACGTCCCAGGAAGCGTCACCGACCCACGCCCAACAGAGAACAAGCACAAGCGGAAGCAATTAAATAAACATCCCTGACAATAGCTATATGAGACAACGGATAGCCCGACTACAATCCATCGATTCTGATAATATGTACATTTTATATTACTATAGAAAACTTTTATACAATATCCATTTATACAACAAAAACAAACGATACAAGCAGTTAACAGCCACTAGGTCAAAAAGGTAGGTGGCTAGGGTGAGTCTGACTAAACCTATAAGGAGAACTACAGAAAAAAAGGGACAGTCATCCCTACCAACTCTGGCCTGCTTTAGGGCTCCCAATCAGGGTCTGAGGACTCCGAAGAATCACCCGACGACTCCCCTGAAGAACTCTCAGGGGGCTCAGACTCCTCGGACTCCATCTCCTGCGCTGCAGCCCACTCATCCTCTCAGTCTATCTCGAGCTCCGGGTCCAAATACAGATCTAACTCCTCCTCGGACACTACCTCCTCATCAGATCCTAGCTCTGCAACCTCTCCGTCCTCATCCGGGTCTTGATCCATGGGTTCCGGCTCCTGTTCAACCTCCTCGGCCATTGGCTCGGGATCCTCGTACCATACCCCTGGCTCCTGGTCCATAGCCACAGCTTCGTCTGCCGGTGGGGGATCCACAACCTCGCCATCAGCCATCTGGGGTTCCATCACCCCGCCTATATCTACCGGAACTTCAAATGTTCGGAGGGGTCGCCCGATGTTTCCCTCTGCGTCCTTCAGGCACCAGGCTACATACTCTTGCGTCTGATAAAAATACTCACCTACATTCACGAATACTACAGAGTGATATCTTACATATGATTCCCCATTCCCAGCTGGGTATACTCTCGTAGTCGAATGGATCTGAGTGGGGATCCCAAAAAGAGGTAGCTGCCTCGGCATGCTCAGGGCTGGGGGTCTGAAAAGTTTGGTTATTACAACCGTGAGACGAATCTCAGCGAGTATAACCCCTAGACCTAGGCTAGGCTAACATGCATTCTCCTGACCAGCAAAACAACGCAATATACAAACAATGACCTAGGCCCTCGGCCCAGATTGATCATACAATTGACCCTGCAGGTTAGGCATTTCATAAAAATACTCACGGCACATACGCGAACACACCGGTCACACGTACGCCATACGTATGATCATACTCATTAATGTTTGATTCGCATGCCAAACATCGAGTCCCGCACACTCGCACATTAGCCCATGCACTCTTATGCATGTAAATGTCATTATAATGCCATGTTCATATTGGCTCACACTGCACACTGGCATATAGCTCATTTTAATTAATAACCGATCAAAAAATCACGGCCCGAAGGCTCACAACACTCCATGGCCAGCGTAAAAACGCCCCCGGCCCAGTGTCTCTAGCCTGCTACAAAGTGCATGAGGCGCAACACCGATCTCCTTACGAACCAGAGCCTGCTACAAAGTGCATGAGGATGGTCGTCTTCCGGATATACCGGGCATCGTCTTGCTACAAAGTGCATGAGGACGGCACGACCTGAAGGCCAATATGTGATCACACGGCACACTGCCAATTTTATCTGAACCCCACGTAATACGCCTCAGGGTATTTTAGGTGATCACATGATCATGATAGGCACGCATTCTCGCACAATTTCCTCACATGCCTCATTCTCGGCATACACAATGCGTGGCCATGAAATGCAGCACAATGCACCATGAGCATCAAACATACTGTAGACAACCAGTCAAATATATGCCACAACAATGTGCTCACTTGGCCAATTAATACCGTGCGGCCCAAAGCACAATGTACAGTTCAATAATTTGATCAAGCCGTCAATTGGCCAGTCACACTCCACATGAGTCGGCCACCCGAGCACACGACATGGCATTATTCAATTTCCCAAAATTGGGCACAATAATCATAATTCTGCCAACCCGGGCATACCCGGCAGTCCAGTCACCTAATTCTCAACCAGCACGTACTAACACATTAAATCATTAATATTATTCTAGTCACAAATCCCATCATCCGGTTCCTTAATTTCTCTCAGCATTCACTAATAATACCTAAACCAGTCCAGAAAATGCACTATCAGTCCTAATCCGAATTTAGGAGGTACACTCACTTATTCCTAGACCACGACGACGAGGAACGGCGGCCGATCACCGGTGAATGGTGGAACCGGTGGCGGCATTCCGGCGGACGGACGGCCGTACGGGACGGCGTACGGACGGCCGTACGGCGACGTATGGCGACGTACGGACGGCTGGAGGGTCACGGCGGCAGTAGCTCGGCTGGACGGCGACGGGACGGCGGTCCGGCGAAGCTCCGGCGTTCCTTTGGCCGAGAGAGAGAAAACAAGGAAGAGAGAGAGAGAGAGAGAAAATGGACGGGATGGGGGTGCTGGTGGGGTCGGGGACACGTGGACGGCGCCGGCGACCAGCAGCTCCGGCGAACGGCGGCGGCACGACGGCAGTCCGGCGAGCTCCGACGTGAACGACCGAGGGAGAGAGAGAACGGAGGAGGAGGGCTGATCGGTGGGGGAGGCTGGCCGAATGAGGGAGTGAGGAGAGAGAAGATGGTCCAAGGTGGTCAAATATGGTGGGCCAAGGGCACCACGTGTCGCCGATCCGAGAGATTTGACCAAAATGCCCTTAATCCAACGGTCTCGGTTGATCTTATCCAAATAATTGAGGGGCAAAGTGGTAAATAGGGCCAATAATTCAGCTGATAATTAACTTTGATTATCCCAAATATTTTTCCAAAAATTCGGATTAAAAATAGGCCAGGGGCAAAATGGTCATTTTTCCGCTCCCGGGTCGAAATTCCAATTTTTGGCTATACCAACCCCAAATGGGTGTGGCCAACATAATATGATGTCGAAATCGCGAAAATAGCCTCTTAAGCCCTCAAAAAGCGACTGCAAAGTCCTAGGGAATAAAATAATATTATTTTTCACTTCCGAGCCAAAATTTCAATTTTTGACCGAAACAACTCTAAATGCGCGTGGCCACCCTAAAATGACATCGGCCGCGAAAAATAACCTCAGACGGCCTTAGAATCAACGTCGGTGTCCCGAGGGGCAAAATCGTCATTTTTTACTTCCGGGTCGAAATTCCATTTCTCGACCGGACTAACTCCAAACGTGTGTGGCCAGTATAATATGATGTCCGAATCGTGAAAATAGCTGTACAAGTCCTCGAAAATCGATACCGAAATCCGGATCCAATCTCGTGATCAAAACTCACTAAATTTCCAATTTCAGGGTCTCTCACTAACGGGCGGCTGTTTAGGGGTTACGCGTATCGACCTAGGGTTATCCGAGTCATGACGGCCCTGATCATCGAGAGAATGAGAAATTATCACTAGTCCCAGAGGTCGCGATCGTTCGATTCCAGTTTAGGACTGGTTGGCCACGTGCACTTTCGGTTGTGCAGAATCACCTGCGATCCGATTGTACATCGTTGGTTTTGGCCAAACCAAATCCATCACTTTTCCTGATATCGGCCCACGTTGTCCCAAAATATTCCCTCATCATTTCTCGTGATCAATGCCCGATTCACTATCGTGTCCCTGGTCCACGTACTGTTTTCCCAGTTAACCATACCCCACTGGTTAGTATCCCTAGAGTGATCAGCTCTGGGCGAGACTTACTAAAATGAAATGCGAAATAATGTTAATTTTATTGATCCCGGAATTACATCGAAATTCGGACTGTTACAGCCAATCTCGAAGGCGCCTTACAGAATGTCATTGTCTGAGTTGAAGGAATTGAAGGTTCAAATGCAATAATTATTGGACAAAGGGTTCATTCGTCCAAGTGCGTCTCCGTGGGGAGCGCCAGTCTTATTCGTGAAGAAGAAGGATGGAACTTTAAGATTGTATATCGACTAAAGATAGTTGAACCAGGTAACTATCAAAAATAAGTACCCACTACCAAGGATAGACGATCTGTTAGATTAGCTACAAGGAGCATCGGTGTTTTCTAAGATTGACTTAAGGATTGGGTATCACCAATTGCGGATCAAGAAGGAAGATGTGCCAAAGACGGCATTTCGGACAAGATATGGACATTATGAGTTCACGGTGATGCCGTTTGGATTAACTAATGCCCCTGCTGCCTTTATAGATCTAATGAATTGGGTGTTTAAGGAGTTCTTGGATCAGTTTGTCATAGTCTTCATAGATGACATATTGATTTACTCGAAGAGCCCGGAAGAGCATGAGATACATTTAAGTAAAGTTCTACGGACCTTAAGAGAACACGCATTATACACCAAGTTTAGTAAGTGCGAGTTTTGGCTCAATCGAGTGACGTTTCTTGGACACATAATCTCTGGGGATGGAATCTCAGTAGATCCGACAAAGATTGAAGCCGTAACAAAGTGGCCAAGACCGACGACAGTAATAGAGGTTCGAAGCTTCTTGGAGTTGGCAGGTTATTATCGACGCTTTGTGGAAGGATTCTCTTCAATAGTAACACCGTTGATGCATCTGCTTCAGAAAGAAACAAGATTTGAATGGACCGACAAGTGCGAACGGAGCTTTCAGGAACTAAAGCAGAGGTTGACGATGGCGCTAGTGTTGACAATTCCAACCGGACCTAGAGAATGTGAGATTTATAGCGATGCATCGCTAAAAGGGCTCGGATGCGTATTAATGCAACATGAAATGTTGATTGCATACGCATCGTGACAGTTAAGATCGCATGAGATGAACTACCTGACGCATGACTTGGAATTAGCTGCAATTATCTTCGTCCTTAAGATTTGGAGAAACTACCTATGCGGAGAGAAATTTCAAATTTGTATGGATCATCAGAGTCTCAGGTATTTGTTTTCTCAAAAGGAGTTAACCATGAGATAGCGTCGTTGGATGGAACTCCTCAAGGACTACGATTGCAATATCTTGTATTACCCCAGAAAGGCTAACAAGGTAGCGGATGCATTAAGTCGGAAATCAAGCATTGCGCATATGATGGTCAAGGAATAGACTCTGTTGGAAGGAGTGCGAGACTCGGAGTTCAAGTTCAAGGTGAGTCATGTTTCGAGCCTACTTGCAACATTGAGGATTGAACCGGAAATACAGACTAAGATTAAGGCTATGCAATCTACGGACCAAGAAATCCAGAAGATACTGGAGATGGATACCACCAAGAGAAAACCGGACTTCCAAGTATCCGAGGATGGGATCTTAAAGTTTCGAGGGAGGTTGTGCGTGCCCGATGATGTTGAGCTTAGGGAAGAGATCTTGTCGGAAGCTCACCATAGTAATTATAGCATTCACCCGGGTAGCACGAAGATGTACCAAAACTTGCGACAACACTATTGGTGGAACGGTATGAAGGTGAATGTAGCCAAGCATGTGGCCAAGTGCTTAATGTGCAAACAAGTAAAAGCACAACATTGTAAGCTCGGAGGATTATTGCGATCTTTGGAAATCCCTGAATGGAAGTGGGAACATATTACTATGGATTTTGTCATGGGATTGCCAAGGAGCCAAAGAGGTCATGATTTCATTTGGGTGATAGTCGACCGATTGACAAAGTCAGCGCACTTCTTGGCAGTGTGAAAGGATTTTGCATTGGAAAGGTATGCCAAGTTGTATGTACGACAGATAGTTCGCTTGCATGGAGTGCCGGTGACGATTACTTCATACCGTGATCCCAAGTTTACTGCTAGCTTTTGGAAGAGTCTTCAGACGGTAATGGGAACAAAGTTAAAGTTCAGTACTACTTACCATCCATAGACGGATAGTCAGTCTGAAAGGACAATTCAGACTTTGGAAGATATGTTGCGGGCATGTGTTTTGGACTTTCAAGGCAAGTGGGAAGAACAATTACATCTAGTGGAGTTTGCCTATAACAATAGCTATCAACAGAGTATCAAGATGGCGCCATTTGAGGCATTGTATGGTTGGGCTTGTAGAACACCGGTATGTTGGGACGAAGTATAACCGGTCCAGAATTAGTGCAACAATCAGTTGAAGCGCTTGAGATCATTCGTGAGAGACTCAAGACCGCGTAAAATCGCCAAAAGAGTTATGCGGATTGGAGACGAAGACCTTTGGAATTTCAAGTAGAAGACCATGTTTTCGTCAAGGTGTCGCCAATGAGAGGATTGTCCTGGTTTGGCAATAAAGGGAACTTAAGTCCAAGGTACGTAGGCCCCTTTGAAATTTTGGAAATGATTGGAGATCTAGCCTATAGACTCGCCTTACCGCTGAATTTGTTTCAAGTACATAATATATCCCATGTGTCAATGCTGAGGAACTATGAACCGGATCCAATCCACGTGTTGAATTATGAAGAAATAGACGTGGACGATAATGTATCGTACGTGTAAAAACCAGTGAGGATCGAAGACAGAAAGGAACGAGTATTACGGAACAAGACAATCCATATGGTCAAAGTGATTTGGGAGCATCATGGAACTGAAGGTGCCACTTGGGAAAGTGAAGAGTTGATGCGACGTTAGTACCCCCATTTATTTGAATAGTTGGGTTGGGTTGTAAATTTCGGGGACGAAATTTTTGTAAGGGGGGAAGAGTTGTGACATTCTGAATTTCGACCTACTTTTGGGATAAATGAAATGTGTATATTCTTCAATGCATTTGTAGTTAAATCTCGCCCGGAACTGATCATTCTCGGGATACTAACCTTTAGGGAATGGCTATCTAGGGAAATGTACGTGGACCTAAGAACTCGACCATGAGTCGACCTTCGGTGACGATCGAGGTCGCCATGACTTGAGTAACCGCAGGTTGATACACATAAACCCTGAAAAGCCGCCCGTTAGTAAGAGATACACTAAAGTCGCATTTGAGTGAAATTGGCTATCATTTGAATCCGAACTTGGATGTTGAATTTCTTGAAGTGTCACGACTAATTTATTTGGACGACGTCACATAAGCGTAGCCAACCTTAAGGTTTATTCGATTTGTCAAAAATTTGGAATTTGGATCGGGAGTGGAAAATTATCATTTTGCCCTTGAGATTTTGTGAATGCATTTGATTAAGTGAAGGTTATAATGGTCTTTGGCTACCCCTTCTCCCTCTAGTGTGGCCGAAAATCACAAGACAAGATTGCCCCTATCAACTTTGCTCATTTTCCTTTTTGCCCTTAGATATTTTGTGCAAGATGCAACCTTGGCTATTGATTCTTGATGGATGTAATGTGTGCTTGAATTTGGACCATTAGATAAGAGTGTGAGTGGGGTGGGTAGTTTGGTCTTTGTAATGGGGTGGTAGACCCACTCCTACTCACCAAAGATGACAACCCTTCTAGTCTCTCTCTCACTTCTCTCCCTCATTTTCCCCCTTCCCCTTTTTGCTTCAGCCGAATCCTCTCCTCTCTCCTTCTCCCTTCTGCTCGGCACCACCACCAACCACCGCCAGAGCCGCCGTCCAGCTACTGCCGCCTCTTTCTTTGCTCGGTTTGCTTAGGCTCTCTAGGTAAGTGGCATTCTAAATCTTGTCTAAGCTAAGGGGTTATCAATGGGCTTATTAGGGGTTGATTAGTGGCTGTGGTTAGTTGGTTTAAGGGCTAGACAAGTAGACTTGCTTGTTGGTTGTTTTCCCGGATGTTGTTGCTGTTATGCCGCCGGACTTTACTATTTTTGTAGAGACTTGTGTGGGCCGAATCTGGGGTAGTGTTCTGCATGAAAGTTATTAAAAACCTCTTGAAGTATAACATAATTTAATTTGGGAATTTTTTGAAGTCATTTGAGGCCATTCGGAAGTCCATTTTTGGACCGAAATTAGTCTGCCGGAAATACTATTCCTCCGACCTTCGGGTTTGTTTGAATTTTTATAAATTTTTACAGACCTATTTTCAAAATACTTCATTCACAAAACTTGTTGGGGACATATGTGGGTATGACATATAAAAATTTCAAAGCTTTCTAAGGAGATTTGGTTACTTCTTGAAATGTATTTTGAAAGCCGGATGGCCAGTTTGAATGAAACATTTTATGTTTGACTTTGAGTGACAAAAAGAGGTGGTTCTAGGCATAACTGGGTTTTGTGTTCTCATGTAAAGTGTTCATTAGGATGTTTTCTAGGACATATCCGAAATCCATAATTTTTGGAGTTGAATTAATATTTGTTTTAAATGGAATTCCAGAACTGTGCGTTGGCCCAGATTTGCCCCGAATCTGTGTATTCGGTTTTCCCTTGTTCCTTGTGGTTGCATTGTGATGCTTAGTAGCTGAATTTAATGTTGGCATGGGTGGATTAGTGTTAGTGATTTATGGCTTGATTGGTAAATTGGAGTAATGTAGGATGTTGTGGCCGAATGCTTGCTGCCCTTATGGATGGTTTGGCGCTTGAATATGGGTGTTCTATGATGATTTGATGGCCGAGATTGAATGTCTTAGTGTGTTCACTTGTGATTGCTGAGAGGTGGCTTAAATTGTTGATTCGGTGATTGGATCAGTGATTGAAGTGGCTGAATTGATTGGCTGTAAATTGAGCATGTTTAAGTGTCATTAGGACATGTTAATATGGTGTGGTTGGAGTGAGATACGTATTGCATATAATCGATAGGCCTTGAGGCGTATTTACGAGGGGAAAGACGTGAAATTGAGCGAGGAAGTAAATGTGATCCTTTAGTCCTTGATGCGTATTTACGCGAGGAATTGAGTGTGTCTTGAGGCGTGTTACGCAAGACAATGCCCGGTGATACCGAATAATAGCCGACTTGATGCATCTCTACACGAGTCGTGCTGTGGACTTGATGCGTATTACGCCAGTCATGTGAAGTGGTGGACCTAAAGCGTGTTTTGCGGGTCGGTAATGAATGAAGAGTTGTTGGATTGACTTTATAATTGCATATGTTAGGAATTGGTGGTATTTTGAAGTGTATGGACCATATGTGGTCTGATATGTTATTACGATCCAACTAACGTGCAGGGTTATATTTGCATCGAGGTAAGGCTAAAAAGTGCCTTTAAATGTTATTGCATGTTGATTGAATGTGTTGGGCGTTATTCTATTTGTCTGGAGGTACGTGTTGGCCTAGGTAGGGTTTAGGGTGTTGCTTATTGAGGCTCGTTCTCATGGTTATTATACAGCCATTTCAGACCTTCGACCCCGATCATAAGCAATCCACTAGAGCGTTTTGGGATCCTGAGGCATACTGAGCACTCGGTGATGGAATACCCCGTAGGAGACAAGGAGGCCTATATTAAGCATATTACTGTGGTGTGGATAGACATGGGTAGACAGACGCTGCAGCCTAATACGTATCGGGCTTACTGTTATCGGGATTTGTACGATACCTATTGTCCACTTCGGAACTGCGATGTTCTGTTTAATCGGGTAGGTGAGTGCGACCCTTAGTGGCTCTCGCTCCCGACGGTGTGGTCACGTGCCTCGATGTCACCCCTGAAGATTCCGACCCCCCGTCGGTGATAGTGGAGTTTGACTTCGACGAAGAGTCCATGGAGTCAGAGTGGGAGGAGGAACCCAAGGAAGCCATCCCAAAGCCAATGAAGTCCGATCCCGAAGAAGAGCCAATGGAGGAGGAGCTCGAAGAGGAACCCATGGAGTCGGAGCCTGAGTCTGCGAGTTCCGACTCGGATTGGGAGCCGTAGAGGTACTTTAATATTAGGTCTAGAAACCCTTTTTAGTGGATCCTTTTCGTATAGCTAGGCTAGTTTACCCGACCACCAGTCCCTTTTTTATGAAGGTGGAGTTTAACCCTAGTGGCCTAACTTGTGTAAACCTGAATGTTGTAAATGTGTTATTGTATGAAGTACGTTACTGAATGTTCAAGTATTTTCTTTACTACCCTTAGTCTTTAATCTTGTCTGGGTGCTTTTAATTGTTCCGCTTGCGCTTTATGTTTTGATGTTCGTGTGGGTCGGCGACGAGTCCTGGGACGTCGCATTTGAAATACGACCATGGAGGGGTGCCGCGAGCTCGGTAGGGTCTGGGGCGTGATAGAAGAGGCCGGTGGTCGGTTTATAAGTGTGAGGGTAAGACTTACCTTTTGAGCTAGCTTTTGGAGTGAGAGAGGCTCGAGATCACCCAACAGAAAGGACATTGTGGGATTATTTATCCTTCCCTCCCCGTAACCAAGCTCTTCAACCTTTAAACTCTAATTTACGCAATAGATCGCTACCTTAGCCTAGGTGTCAAACTTCTTGTGTTGCTTAGGCTATAGATTCCTAATCAGCCTAGGATTTGTTCAAATAGATTGATGGTGACTCCAAATATAATTAGAGAGTGAATAAATGATCCAAGTAAATATCGGACATAGGATTTGAGAAGATCCTAGGAACATAGGTAATTCGACCATAGGTTCGCAAACTACATTGGCAAGAGGGGCATCTACAATCCCTCCTATGGTGTATGTTCGAGGTGCTAGAACTGCATATTAAGTAAGGACGAGCATATATGTCCATAATTCCATATTGACCATGGGTGATGTATTTATGTGCAATGTACACTAGATGGAATGACCTACATGAGTGTGGAACGGGCTGCTCCTAGGAGAATCATCGCTGAATCTCTAAAGCACTCAAGAATAATCAAACACGTGCAGGGTATATTAGCAAAAATTCACTTTCAACAACAAAAATTGTTGGGGTGTCATATGATTAGTGAGAACTCTAGCTTAAAACAAAGATCCTTGGTTAAGGAAGCTATAAGCTGCAAGCTGCACACTAGGTTTTGTAACTTATGTCTCATTCTTCTAGGTCTGGTTAATAGTCCAAAAGACACCAGATTCGATATATTACCCTTTAGAATATGAAACCAACTTTTATTCATTCTCTACTCTTTTTTGGGGAGGCTTGCATTGATTCTCTACTTCCGATAAATCTTTTTGAAATATGTGGGGGATTGTCAAAGAAAGGTATTTCAAAGAATTTGTTTCCTTATCCCACAATTCTTGTGAAGATCTCTCTTGTTGACATTATTCATGGATACACTTTTACTAGCTTTGTAACGATAAGAAGAGAGTGTTGGGTTTGTGCACGTAAGGTTACGCTGAACCACCCGCACACGAAATATGTCTCGAGTCCTTATTCGGACAAGCTTATTTTACTTTACTTTTGAACCTCTGATTTTTGTACTTCGAATTTAGTCAAACTATCCATCGGAATTTTACTTAGCTAGCAGTTGGTATATTAAGTCACGGCCAAACTAGCTATTGTGACATTTAATTTGTTAGCTTGCAAACTTGCTATAAACTCATATCATTTCGTTCATAGTTGAGAACGGAAATTTATTTGCAGAATACTTCCTTATGCTTCTCCTCTCTGCTGGTCTCACATCATTTCGTTTTCCTAATTTTTTTCCTGGATGGTGAAGTGTACAATATTTGGCGGGTCTATTGACCTTGACGATAGCCACTTACATTCTACACTCACCGAAGAATGAAAATTATCCATGAGTATGGTGCTTACATGCCTGAAGGGATCGTGAAATTTGCATTTCCTTTTGGTGGTTCTCGAATTTTTACAATTTGGTCTAGCCCATGAATGATCTAAAGGATTACATTATTGATCCTCGTGATACACTCATCGTAAAAAACTTGATTTATGATAATTCAACTTTGAAAGCATTGATTTCGCAGAACACAGTAGAGTCATTGTGTTGGAATTTGCAAAAAATTTTAGTTAGTTCCTTAATAAGTATTTCCGAAACATTTCATTAATAAGATAGATTTCAAAAAAGAAAAAAAACCCCAGAACATGTGAGGAAGGAAAATTCACCTTAAGGAAGGTAAGTCTCTAGCCTAGAAAAGAAGGAAGCCAAGTTGTAATCACTGGTCACACGTTGGCTGACCAATCTTTTAGACATAGCCGACCGATCATAGTACTTGAGACAATAAATTGTTGTACTTAGTTTGATAATTCGATTTTTTATTTTTGAGATATGAACTATCAACCGATATATTAGATAAGAGCTGACTAATTTCTGCTAGTTCATGCAAAGAATCTTGAGTAAATAGTTAGTTTACACTAGTAACAACGACCAACGATTACTTAAATGACAAAGCGAGTTTATTTCTCGCTTTCTTACCTTGGGTTGAAATCTCATTGAGAGCATTATAGGAGAGTAAATTAAGAAAGGCACCAGACCGATAGGGAGACTGTGCCTTTAAAGATCGCTAAAAAAGATGGACTAGTCTAGGTGTGCAAAAACTGCTCCTAACCGCCTCAGTGCTAAACAAACAAAAAGTATCGACTTATAGATTATATCCCAATGAACAAACGAGGAAAGAATGACTTTTTGTCAGGGGAAGAATAGCAGAAGTCCCAAAACTTGTGTACGACACTCACTTTAGTGCCAAAAGTTTTCGCCGACTCACTTAAGTGCCAAATTGGAGGAAAAACGATCACTTAAGTGCAACAACGAGATATTCCGGCCAAAATTATTACATGGCTTTTTAATTAAATCTTGTAAATGACTTGGCAAATTTTTTAAAAAATAAAGTCCACATGGACTTCAAAAATGACGTCACATTGCCTATGTGGCTTGGATGTCCAATGCGACGTCGTTTCCCCTGCTTAATTAAACGACGTCACACATTGAGAGTGAAATTAGGGCTCGTCTGGTCGTCGTTCAGGTGAAGGAATTTCCTGTTGTCCATCGCCATCGTCGCTGTGCTCCATTGCCGTCGTTGTTGGTCGCCGCTTACATGTTGTCTCTTACCCTCAGTCATTCAGGTTTGTCATATTCTCTTCATGGCTCAATTGGATGGAAAAATTAGGGCTCCGAGGGCATAATTAGGGTTCGAGGGCACAATTATGGCTCCAAGGGCAAAACTAAAGCTTGGGGGGAGAGATAAATTAGGCATGACAGTAATAGAGAAGGAATTGCGACATAGTGATTGTGGGGACCTCAAGTTGTGATTGTGGGAACACCGGTGCTAGCTGTGTTGCTTCGTTTCTACTAAACGACAGAGAATGAAGTTATTTTATTTCAACAATGGCAATTTGTTTAATCGTTTAGTTGCGGTTGTGGGATCTTCCATGTGAACTTGTTGGATTTTATGCGTCGTGGTCCTAAAAGCTGATTATTTTGTTTTCTTTCGGTGCAGCATGGTCATAAGGGACAACGTTGTCGCCATTATTGTTTGCTATGGTGGGGAATTTGTCATTGGCACCGAGGAATGGGAATATGCTGGTGGAAATGAAGGTACTATCTTTTTCGATGTAAGAAAGCCATCATATATTGAATTAATGAGGGACATAGTGCATTATTTACGATGCAAAGTACATAAATTGCATTATTGTGTTCCTGGGAAGAACTTGAAGGATGGCTTGAGATTTTTTAGTGATGATAATAGTGTTAAGGACATTATTTACCATTATCTTCATGGTGAGGAAGCTAAAGTCTATGTTGAGTATTACAGTGACTGTGAAGATGATGAAGATGATGAGAGCACCGAAATAGGAGGAGTAGGAGAATGTACTCGGGTTGGGGACGGAGGGTAACAGCTATGGCTGGAGACGGAGGCAAGTCATATAGAGAGAGTTGAGCAAACAGGAAGATGTCCCTAAGTTTCTAGTGAAGACATACCTAATGAAGAATTGGCCGGATTAAATTGGGAAGTTGCTCAATCTAGTGAATCGGATGATGATGTTTTGGCAAATATAAATTTCCTAAGTGATGACGATGACGATGAAGAACTTACACAATCAAGGCAAAAGCAGAGAGACTTTATGAGAAATAAATTTGCATCATTTAGAGAATCGTATGAACCACAACCAGTGAATAGGAGCGAAGAAGCTCCAGCTGATGGTAATCAAACTGAATATGAAGAGAGTGGCGGTGAAGATGAGAGTTCTAGCTTCGAGAATGAGCTTGAAGATGACGAAGTACCTGTTCGTAGAAGGAAAAGTAAGTATCCTTCCTATGATCCAACAGCTGCATGTTCTATTTTGTCTGTACGAATGAAATTTGATAATGCAAAACTATTTAAAGAAGCTATTGTCAAGAACTCCATTGCTCAAAAAAGGAGTATCGAATTTATTAGAAATACAAAAGAATTTGTGAAAGCTAAGTATTCGCATCCAAATTGTTCATGGAAGATCTATGGTGCACTGAATAGGAAAAGCGGGTCATTCCAGATTAGGTCATTGTAAGAGGAACATACTTGTTTCATTATATTTGACAATAAAAGGGTAACAAATGTATGGTTGTCAAAGCACTTCCTCAATACTATCAAGGTGATGCCCGAGATTAAGAGTCCTCAGTTCAAGCAGTTGGTGAAGGAGCAGGTAGGGGTTAATGTATTGAGAAATCAGTGCAAATGAGCCAAGCAAAAGGTGATTAGTGTACTGATAGATCGGTACAAGGAAGAATATGGCTAGGTTTGGGATTATACTTGCAAATGTATGCTTCAATATCCATCAAGTAGAGTATACGTAGAGGTTATTGAGAAGCCATTGCCTGACTATGGGAATAAGTTCGATAGGTTTTATGTTTGCTTTGATGCATGCAAACGAGGATTTTTGGTTGGTTGTAGAAAAGTTATAGGATTGGATGGATGTTTCTTGAAGGGTTTATGCAAGGGAGAGTTATTGGCTGTCGTTCGGAGAGATGCCAATAACCAAATGTTTCTAATAGCTTGGACTGTTGTCAAAGTAGAGACCAAGGACATTTTGTCCTGATTTCTAAAAAATATAATAGCTGATCTTGAGATAACCAATGGGGAAGGTTGGATATTCATGAGTGACCAACAAAAGGTAATGCCATTTAAAACTATTGGCTTTTTAATATTAATCGCATATTTTTTCTTACAAGTATTTTCTGGTTTGAATTATTGTAGAGACTTGTTCCTGCATTAACTGAGTTGATGCCATATGCTTAACATAGAATGTGTGCGAGGCACATATATGCAAACTGGGTAAAGAATTATAAAGGGGATAAGCTGCAGAAGCAATTTTGGCATATAACAAAGAGCACAAACATGGCTGATTTTAGAATAGCCAAACATGAGTTGTTTCAGTTGTCAAATGAAGGTTTTGAAGCATTGTTCCAAACGGAACCTAAGCATTGGTGTAGGGCCTTCTTCAGCGAAGAATTCAAGTGCGATATCATTGACAACAACCTTAGCGAAGCTTTCAATGGCAGAGTACTAGAGGGTAGGTGCAAATCCATCATTAGCATGCTTGAAGACATACGAGTTATGGTCATGACTTGACTCCATAGACAAATAGACGAGGCTACAAAGTGGACTAGACAATGTGGTCCCATGATTGCAAAGAGATTGGATAAGAACACAACTGCTAGTAGGTTCTGTCATCCAATTTGGAATGGAGATGATGGATATGAGATCATGAACAATGTTGATAAGTATGTTGTCCATCTAGAAAGGCGAAAGTATTCATGTCGAGCTTGGTAACTAACTGGAATTCCTTGTGCACATGCCATTTGTGCCATCCAGTTGAAGCAACAAAACCCAGAGGATTACCTAGATGGTTGGTACAATAAAAGCACATATCTTGCTTTGTACCAATTCATGATGCAGCCTATTAGAAGTAGCAAATTCTAGGAGCCAATAAACCATGAAGCCCCTAAACCTTTGCCACTAAACAAGCAAATTGGAAGGCAAAAAAAGAAATGAAGAATGCAAGATGGAAAGATTTCAACTCAGAGGATGAGCAAGATTGGTGTAAAGATGACGTGCTCCTATTATCAAAAGGAAGGGCACAATAAAAAGGGTTGTGCATTGAAGAAACAACATTAATAACAATAACAATAGCCATATGTAGGGGCTGATGCAGGGCCAGCCCAAGGGCTAATTGAAGGACCTGTTGTAGAGTTAGGTGTAGGGGCTGATGCAGGGCCAGCTGAAAAGTTAGCTCAAGGGGCTGATGCAAGGCCAACTGGAGGGCTAGTTGAAGGGCCAGAGCAAAGGCCAGCTCAAAGGCAAATTGAAGAGTCAGCGCAAGGGACAATTCAGGGGCCAACCCAAGGGCCAACCACTGAGTTGACTATTGAACAGACGAGGAGAAAACAGCCCGTAAGCTGTATAATTGGTGTTTGTGTTATTTTCTGAGCTGAAGTTTAACTTTGATATGTCTTTATCTGGTAAGAAGAAGACCAACTTTAAAAGTTGCTAAAAGTGATGCACCGCTGTGAACAAAAGGGCATCTCGGAAAAGGCTAAGATAATATGGTTATGGCCTTTTTACAAATCAGCGTATTGGAATGATTATTTTGAATGTAAGTTTTGTAGGACTCATGCATTTAATTTATTTATGTTATTTCTTTTATTGACAATATGGTTATGTTGTTGTAGCCTGGGAGAAGTTCGAAAATACTTATCTCTCAAGGTGACCCAAGTCAAGAGTCAACAGCTGCACCCAAAATAGGAACCCAAGTAGCAGGAAGAAGGACAAGGGAGACGGGGCCAAAGACCATTGCTCAAAAGAAGAAGACATCGGGTGCAACTCCAAAATAGTCACCAATAGGGAACCCAACACCAATTACATCTTAACCAAGTGATCCTAGCACCAACAATGACCCTACTGAGAGCTCTCATCAAATGACACGACCTACAAAGAAAATGGCAGCTGCTAAGAAGAAGGTGTGACAGGAAGGCCAGTTGAAGAACCTACACGTCCAGTTAGAAAGAGTGCAAGTATCATGAATCAAGCCAAACGTCCATTTAAAGGAAAAGGAACTAGGGGTTGTTCATATTGACTGATAGGAGGGTGCTAAATATGGTAGTTTTGTTTTTTGTTGGGAGGTTGTGCATATTGACTCATGGAATTGACATTATATAGCGTTGAGTCAATTGAATGTTTTTATTTGGTGGGAAGCCATTCCCTACACGTGGATGTTTTAAAGCCATTCCCTACATGTGGATGTTTTAGTTAGTTATTCATATTGATCAAATGTAAAAACTAAGTTAATGTCAATGGACCAATTTTTATTTTGTCTATGCTTTTGAAATTTCCATATTTTGTTATTGGCTGTGCTAGTTGTGCTGCTGGTGTGCTAGTTCTGCTGGATGTTCTAGTTGTGCTAGTTGTGCTCGGCTAGTGTAGTAGTGGTAGTGGTAGTGGTAGTGGTGCGGTGGTGGTGGTGGTGGTGCAGTGGTGGTGCTACTGTTGCACTGGTAGTGGTTGTGCAGTGGTGGTGGTGTTGGTGTAGTGGTGGTGCTGCTGTTGCACTGGTGGTGATTATGCAGTAGTGGTGATGGAGGTACAGTGATGGTGGTGGTGCAGTGGTGGTGGTGGTGTTGCTTAGCTGGCATTGGTGGTGGTGGTGCTGTAGTTATGGTGGTGCAGTGATAGTGCTGGTGCTGGTGCTGGTGCACTGGTACTGGTGGTGTAGTGGTGGTGGTGGTGGTGTTGCTTAGCTGGTATAGGTAGTAGTGGTGCTGTGGTTGGTGGTGGTGTTGCTTGGCTGGTGTAAGTGGTGCTGCAATGGTGGTAGTGTGGCTTGGCTGGTGTAGGTGATGGTGGTGGTGCTATGGTTGTGTTGGTGTAGTGGTGGTGCTGGTGGTGCACTGGTGGTGGTGGTGGCGCACTAATGGTGGTGGTGCTTGATTGGTACAGGGCTTGGTGAAGGTGTTGAGGGTGCTTGGCTGATGTAGGGTTTGGTGCTGGTGATGGTACTGGTGGTTGTGCCGATGCAGGCCTTGGTGGAGGTGTTGCTGGTGCTTGGCTGATGCAAAACTTGATGATGATAGTACTTGGTCGTTGGTGCACAGCTTGCACTAGTAGTTATATGTGCTGGTGCGAGGTGCAAACTGCTCGTGTGCTAGTCCACCAGCTATGTGTTGGTGCGTGCAACTCATAGGTATCTTATGCTCGCACCAGCTATGTATTGGCGCAAGCACAAGATGCACTAAGTACCAACACATAGCTAGTGCAAGCAAGCACACTAGCTACATGCTTGTTGCTGGTGTAGTACGAGTGAAATGAATATATCAACAACTAGCACTTAAGTAGTCACTTTTTAACAACAACTGGCACTTAAGTGATCACTTTTCACCACGATTGGCACTTAAGTGATCACTTTTCACCACGATTGGTACTTAAGTGATCAGTTTCAGAAAACTTGGCACTCAAACGATCGCTATTTACAACATATGACATTGAAATAATGATTGAACTTGGTACCACTCCTTCATTTGACAAGCGTTTGCAGCAACAATTGTAGCAAACCAGCATCCCATTACCAACAAACACTGCAGCAAACAATTACTAGCAATACCAGCAAACCATTGCAGCAATCCAAACATCTCAAGCAAAACTAAGCAAATAAGAATTGAGAATACACGACTAAATGCTGACAACCAATGAATTTCAACCTTCCATTTCCATCATAAATTGCAGCAAACTTTTTTTCCATATAAAAATAGGTTAATACAACTATACTTACAAATTACCTAATACAAGTACATATTCCACTCATCTTCAACTATGGTAGACTGAGAAATTTCTTCTCATCACTCGCTTTACATTTGACCATAAAATAGGCTACACAACAAAATAACAACACAATCAGTGCTCGATAACACTTCCTTTCAATTTTCATCCTTGAAACTTCCTTCTTCAAATGGTTGGCCAGAGATGCTAAAGCCTTCATTTCAGCTTGCATTGAGTCCACATCTTCCAATTCATTCATTAATGTAGATGGAGATTGATGGCATCCTTCAAATAGCTCCAAGATCACCATTGTCGCTCGACCAGAGAATTTTGCATCAACCCATTTAAAATATTTGCACTTTGAGCCTTCTCTATACCTGACACACCCATTAAATCTTCTTCCGGGATTCAACTGAGTCAAAGATGTTCTTATTAGACTCGATAACCCACAAAAACAGTAACATTCGCCCTCTTGTTCGCTTCGTTGAAACGAAATTGAGTCGCTACCGAAGCTGCTGCTCTCTATTTGCAAGATTGGGCTCGTAACTTTGGGAGTGAATCTAAATAGGGTTTCAATTGGGTGTTCAATAGCCGGTTAGGGTTGTAAATTGGGTGATTCTCTTTCAATTTGGGGATTTAGGGTTCTTATTTGGTGGAAATAGTACTAAACGGCGTCGTTTTAGAGATCAAATGCTGACTGGACTCTCTGGCGAGCCACATTAGCTTAAGAAACTAACAAAAAAAGGCCATGTCAGATTTTCGGCCAAATTGATCGGAGTTGGCATTGAAATAATTATTTTTCAAAAAATTTGGCACTGAAGTGATCCAAAAGAAACTTTTGGCACTAAAGTGAGCGCTGCACATAAGTTTTGGCACTTCTCCTGTTCTTCTCCCCTTTTTGTCATGATTTCCAATGGATATGAATATTCAAATTCCTCTTTTTGGATTGGCACAAGTTATTAGACTGTGCACAGAGTCTTGGGAGAAATTCCTAGAGGCTTCATGGTATCTAAGGGCGTCTTCTTTCCGTGTTTTGTACAATACGCTGAGTTCAATAATATTTTTTAATAAACACTTTGCATGCTTGAAAGTGTCCTTCCTTTCTCATCTATACAATCTTTCCTTAAGAGTATTAGTAAGAAGTTATTAAATGATATATGATTATGTGGATAAATATCATTTGAACCGTTAAAGATGTGGGTTACACTATGAGTTCCACATGATCAACTCTTTGAATGGATTTAATTTACATTATCTAGAGACCACGTAATAATTTTATATTAACAAATGTAGAACTTGAATACTAAAATGGGCCACAGAATGCCTGTTCACCGCTTGGCATCAGACGTACATATAGCGGTAAGCCCACCGAGGCCATTAACCACATACCCACCAACTCTTCCTCTCTCGTGGCCGAACAATTTATAGGCCCCCCTTACTATGACATCCGATATCCCATGTCGGACGGGTAAGATCTTCCAAAGTGATTCTTAAGTAAAACCTATCTCAAATGGTAATCACATTTTTTTGTTACTTTGAGTAATTTTGGGAATTTCACCCACTTGAAGCAAGTCGGGCTGTTATAGATGGATCAGAGCAAGACTCCTACTACTAGATGTGTGGTTTGAGGACAAGCTACGGCCAAGCCAATCCAAAGTGAATGGAGCGTGATCACTGTGTAAGAGGGCTCAAACAATGTACAACTCCTAGTAGACTTTCTAGGATGACAAAGGTACGAGAATGAATTCGATCACACAACGAATAGGGGAAGTAGCTTAGCGATTTAGGTGAAGTTGACGAGGAGATCATTCCTTTAAATGATCAATATGTGAGACCCACTTTTGAACGGTCAGCATCTCATGTAATTACATTGAAAATTTCTTTTAGGGACTTGACAACGTAAAATGGGATGGGTTGTTACAGAGTGTGGCTACTTTTTTAGGGGGCGTTAACCCACAAGAACATGATTCGGTCATTACAGATGTTAGCAAAATAGGACTCCATCTTGTAGATATGTGGTCTATAAACAAACTATACCAATGCCCGATTCGACAAGGTAGGCGAGCGTACATCGAGACCAAAGCGCTGTGGCTTCTTGCAAGATTCTAAGATGGTAGGAATAGCATGAATAGACCTAATCATGTTAGGATTCGGCGCACAATCACAAAGAAATAGAGAGTAAAAGCGAGAAAAAAAAATCAAGACACAAGAGTTTTATCTTGCATGCTCCAATCGTCAAATCTCAACATTTTGAAATGATCTTATCTAACTTTTTTGCAAAATTTAAATGTAGTGCTTTCGATCAATGTTTGACGTGGCAGTCCAGTCACCGCTGTCCGTCCTACACAACACACTGCTCCGTTAGCAATTTCTAGCAAAAATTGACCGAAAAAACTATATTAAAATTTCACGCAAACATTTAGGACTTAATTGGCAAAATTAGAAAGTTTAGAACTGAATTGGCATACGTACAATAAGTTTAGGACTGATTGTGTAATCATCCCGGAAAATTAAATCAACCCTTACAAACTTGGTTTTCATTTTACATTGTAGCCGAAAGGTTTCCTTTCACTTATTCTAGGAGACAATACTTGATCTGTAATAACTTAATTTATATGTTATGGAAGAGAATTCACGATTTAATTCATAGTCATCATCACCATCTAAGTAATATTTTTGGGGCTTCGTTCATATGAACGTAGTCAAGCTGTTACTAAGGCTCCATTTATTTCATGGAAAATGTCACATTTCGAGAAATATTTTTCAGTAAGTTATTTTCTAGAAAATGACAATATTTTTCGATGTTTCGCTGAAATATGAAAAAGGAACCATAAAATATTTACCGCCATTTGGAAAGTTTAATATGTATTGATTTTCCTAAATACATATACACTATTCGGGTGCTAGCAATTTGAGCATGGACAGCCAGGGAACCAGGCACGGGCACTTGGGTCTCGAGTAAGAACACAAGCACCGGTCCTGGGTCCATAAAAGCAAGAACCAAGAACCTGATGCCTATACACGGCTTCTTGGGGGCCCCAACCTGAGTCTACATAGGCCAAGCCTGAGGCCCTAATGCTCGTGTCCGGATTCTCGGCACTCAGGCTGGGTCCACTGAGGCAAGGTGTGGACCACGTGTCATTGGTTCCCCCACATTCGTGCTCGGTTCCTTAACACTTAAGCCCTAGTCCATCAAGGCTGCTAGGTCCGGGACACCGGTTCCTGTGCCCAACCATGCTCAAATCCCCGGTGCTTGGACTCGGGACCTTCATGCCCATGCCTAGATCCCCCGAGCTCAAGATCGGTCCATCGAGGCCAAGGCTTGAGAACCTCGTTCCCTTACTTGGGTCTATCAAGGTTCGGCCCCTAATCTCATGCGCCCACCCCCAGACCCATCGAGATTGAGGCCCAAGACCTTAGTGCCCGAACTCGAGTCCATCGACACCGAGGCCTAAGACCCCGATGCCCATGCTTGAGGCCTTGGCACTCGCACCCGGACCCATTAAGGACGAGCTTAGGGCCCTAGTGCTTGAGCTTAAGACCCCTATGCCTATGCCCATGCCCATGCCCGAATCTCTCGTGCCCGAGCATGGGTCCATTAAGCCTGAGGTTCACGACTCCAATACTCGTGCCTTGGTCCATTGAGGCTAAGCCTGACACCCCAGTACTCCTAGATGATCGGGACCGAGTCTAGATAGGCTAAGGCTGGGACTTCGGTGCCCGTACTCGTATCCCAAGCACCTGGGCTTAAGTCTCGGCGCTGAGCTAGGGTCTATTGAGGTTGAAGCCCAAGACCCCGACAATCACATGCCTAGGCGCCGAGACTTGGGCCCAGTCCCAGTCTCCGCGACTAGACATGTGATTGTCGGGGTCCCGGGTCTAGCCTCGATAGACCCAAGCTTGGGTGCAAGAGCTTCGAGAACCGGCACCGGGGTCTTGGGCTTAGCCTCGATGGCCTCGAGCTCAAGCACCGAGGAGTCAAGTATGGGTTTCGACATCCCGGGCCCAACCTTGATGGATCCAGGCATGGCAATTGAGGTCTCGAGCTCGGCCTCAATGGTCTCGAGATCAAGCACAGGGGTCTCGGAATCGGCCTCGATGGACCTAGGCCCAGCCTTTGTAGACCCGAGCCGAGGCGCTTGGTGAAGTAGTTAGCACCATCACCTAGAGGGGGTGAATATGTGATTATAACCGATCTTGACAAATTAAATCGAAATTAAATAGTCGAGATTAATATCATTTGAATATAGAGTTTAAAGTGAGATTATACTATTATCAAATTCACTTGTGTGCAATATACTATTAAAGATAATAATTAAAAGTTAAGGGATATAGAAAATTGCATGTAAAAGTTATAGTGGTTTGCCTTATTGCAAGCCTACATCCACTCTCCACGCAGAAGCCTATTAGCTAGATTTCACTAGTAAATTAATTATAGGTTATGGCCATGAGTAATGATACTCAATCTTGATAGATCTCATTATATCAAAGCCACTCATCTCACTATCTCAATGTCACTTGTTTCACTCTTTCAGAGTCACTCTTTCTACACCTCTTAAAAATTGCACTTTTGAAGTTCATTAAGACAAGTGTGTAAGGTAGAAGCTCTCTTGAACTTTGGAATTTTAGATTCACGATCTCTCTCTTTTTCTTTAGTACCAAAATCTCATTTTATACTCATTTATTTCCAATCTAGCCATTGAATAGTCTTCAAAGGATCATTTTTAATCAACCCATTGGACATGAATGCTTCAAAGAGATTAAGTAGTTGTTGAGTGATGAAATCATAATTCCCTATTGATTCAGCCACCCATACAACCAAAGTTGGGTTTCATAAGTAGAATTCTTCGTTTGGAAAGAATATCTTGTCTAAGGAAGATTGTCGATCAATGAAAGATATTTTGCTTTGAGTAAGTTCATTGCAAAACAATCTTTTAAATTGAAGATCAATCATCATATTCTATGGAAGAAATCCGAGCTAGATCACTAACTAATGCGATATAGAATTTGTATCCCAAGTCTGAATAAACTTCTTGATCAGATGATACTATTTGAGTCTGGATACTCCTTGGATATGAATGGATAGAGTCTGAAGATGCCAAACGTCTTAACAATATTCATGTCCAATCTTTGGTGATGTCTTTATATTACTCTAATGATATCCACAGCATAATTGATCTTCACGAAGTAAATAATCAGAACGTTAGACGCAACATTCAGATAACAATAACCAGAGTTCGAATATCGTTTCTTAACCACCTGAAAATACTTTCATTAGACTCAATAGATACTATGGAAGGTTTTGTCAATCTTCAAAACATATAAGTTTGTTTTCTCAACACTAGGGTCCCAACTTGGCCTCGATGGACCTAGTCTTAAGCACCGAGGCCGTGGACTCAACATCTGTGGGCCTGGGGCTAGGTGCTGAGAACTCAAGTATAGGTAGGGGTGAGCGGTTTCAAGTTCCTTACGGGTTCTAGGTGGAATCTACCCATCGGAACAAGTTTCTCATTTTTGGAACCTAGAACTTAACTTGCATTCCTGTGACAAATAGGTTCCATGTTTGGTTCCAAGGTCTAATAGATTCTTCATTTTGTTTCATTTTTAGTCAAGCAAAAAGAAATTGAATGCAACAACAAAAATGAAAACTTTTTATTTGTCAATAACAATAATCCATAAGAGATGAATACATAAAATAAAATAAACAATATAAAGTTCAAAACACAAAACATAAAACCTAAATCATAGAACTTCAACGACATTGCATATTTTCACCAAATAACGTATCGTAGGGTAATTTATCTCACTTTATCAACGGCATAGAATGATGTGAATTACAATAAGACAACAATATTATATGTTTGTTTTCAGGTAATGACACTAAAATAGATCTAATGGTCTCGGAAAATTAATGTGATATCCAATTTTGTTGTCACACATTGATCTTGCGAGAAGTACTAGTATAAACCCCTGTATAGATAAGCACATCTAAGTTCTTATGAGGAAAAAGTAAAAGGCTTTAATTCTTATTTTAAGTGGTTGTTAATCAAACCATGACAAACAGGGACAACGCAAAAATGCATCATCCAGCAATTAGATTTTCATGTTTTTTCTTAAGAATGAAAAATCTTGAATAAGCATTTTAGATGCTATTGGGATACACATACTACTTGGCCGACCCCTACAGTATGTAAATTCAAGTAACACTCAATTCTATCAAGGACATAAGTTAACCATTCAATGTTCTAGTCATGACTTCAGGCACTTCCAGAAACTCAAGCATTCTCACGGCTCTAGGAAACTCCCATGCATTGTTTGGAGATGAATTTGATTTGAAGTCCACAGTTGAAAAGCGCAACTTACGTAACAATTTCAATTAGTTTATTACAAGTAAAGTTAATAAACTAACAATGGGAAACTTACTAATGAACATCAAAAGGTAATGGTTGATGTGTTTAGTTTTGACGCCCTAGGCCATAAGTTCAAATCCGCCTCAACTTTTAAGAGCCAAAGCCCTAGCTTAAAAGCAAAGACTAATTGAAATGAATTTGAGCTGAAGTTGATCGTTTTACGAAGATCTGAAAAGTGCGAATCGCAAAGCCTCGACCCCTAATCGAACCTGTGATTGGTAACCTCGGTATAAACGTGACCTGTTGACGAACTTGTGTCAACTAGTCGACGTTATAGACGCCACGAACAAGAAAATTCGCTATCCTACTCGATTAGTCGAATCGACCGCCACAAGGAAGGCCTTGATAAGGTCAAGTCCACAAAGAACTCAAAGAAGAGAAGAACCTCTCGTTGTATTAAAGTAAATCATGTTCCTCCAAAGAAACCCTAAACACCCTTTTTATATGGTGTTAACCCTAAATGCAAAATTACGAAAACGCCACTAGAATTAATAAAAGCGCTTAAATAAAAAACTTAAAAAAACATCAAAACTACTCCGAAACGCAAAAAAAAACGACATCGGTCACGGCATCAGCGGTGAGTATTATCAGCGGCCCGTTTGCTTATAACTAACCAAATTTGATCATGTTGCGCCAAGAGGTTCAAGATTCTTCAAATCCCAATCCAAGATCGCTTCCACTCCAAAGATCTCGAACCATGATGCCAACAGCTTGCTTGAATTGCTTCGTCCTTGCTCGAGTAATCAGACCAAGAGGATAGGACAATGGGTCCCTAGCACCTCCTCCTCGATATGGCACGATGTCCACATCATTCCCTCCCCGTGCAAAGGATTTGCCCTCAAATCATCTCCTGCATCGAAAAAAGTTAAGTCAGTAACATTGAAAGTAGCACTAATACCATACTCACCTGTAAGGTCAAGCTTATAGGCATTACGTTAACCCTCTCCAACACCATAAATGGTCCATCCCCTCGCGATTGTAACTTAGAAAGTCGCCGCTCGGGAAAACGCTCCTTGCACATATGAACCCAAACCCAATCGCCGGGCTCAAATATTACTTTCTTGCGCCCTTTGTTGGCTTGCTTTACATATTGCTTGGTCTTATGCTCAATATTCAACCGCGTCTTCTCATGCAATGCCTTGACAAATTCGGCCTTCCTAGAACCATCTAAGTCCATACGTTCATCAACAGGCAAAGGGGTTAAATCCAATGGAGTTAAAGGATTAAAGCCATAAACAACCTCAAACAGTGTAAATTTAGTAGCAGAATGTATGCTCTTGTTATATGCAAACTCAACATGTGGCGAACAATCTTCCCAAGAATTATAGCACGCAACAATACCCCTAAAGTTCTATTAACTACCTCAGTTTGACCATCAGTTTGTGGATGACAAGTAGTAGAAAATAAAAGCTGTGTGCCTAACTTCTTCCATAATGTTTTTTAAAAGTAGCTAAGAAATTTAGTGTCTCGATAAAAAATAATGGACCTAGGCATGCCATGCAAACGCACAATCTCACGAAAGAACAAATCAGCAACATGCGATTCGTCATCGGTTTTATGACAGGGTATAAAATGAGCCATCTTTGAAAACCGATCAACAACCACATAAATAGAATCCCGACCATGCTTAGACCTAGGCAATCCTAACACAAATTCCATTGAAATATCAATCCAAGGATGCTTCGGAATAGGCAAAGGTGTATACAAGCCAGGTGGTTTAGTTGTAGACTTAGCTTGCTTACATGCAATACATCTCTCACAAATATGTGTGACATCTCTTTTCATGAGTGGCTAATAAAAATGTTCATACAGCATTTCATAAGTTTTATTAATGCCAAAATGTCCCATTAAGCCATCACCATGCGCCTCTCGCACCAACAACTCACACAAAGAACATTTAGGCAAATATAACTTGTTCTTACGAAAGAGATAGCCATTATGCCTATAGAATTTTTCAAATGCAGCGTGTTCACAAGCTTCAAACACTCTTCCAAAGTCTTCATCATCAGTATATAAGTCCTTAATATGCTCAAAACCTAGACATTTTGCTCCTAGAGTAGTTAGAATTGCGTACCTTCGAGAAAGTGCATCGGCTACCACATTTTCCTTACCTTTCTTGTACTTAATCGCATATGGAAAAGTCTCGATGAACTCCATCTATTTGGTATGTCTTTTATTCAACCTTTGCTATCCCTTCAAGTATTTTAAGGTCTCGTGATCAATGTGGATCACAAACTCCTTTGGCCATAGGTAATGTTGCCAAGTCTCCAAGGCTCGCACCAAAGCATTCATCTCCTTATCGTAAGTAGGATAATTCAATGTTGCTCCACTTAATTTCTCACTGAAATAAGCTATGGGACGTCCTCCTTGCATTAACATGGCCCCGATTCCTATACCAGAAGCATCGCACTCTATCTCAAAAGCAGCACATAATTTGGCAAAGACAACAAAGGAGTGTTAGTCAATTTATCTTTTAACAGATTGAACGCTCTCTCTTGCTTTTCTCCCCATGTGAAACCCACATGCTTCTTGATAACTTCGGTCAAAGGTGCGGCAATGGTGCTGAAGTCTTTCACGAATCGTCGATAAAAACTTGCTAAGCCATGAAAGCTGCATACCTCACCCATAGTCTTAGGTGTCGGCCACTCACGGATTGCTTTCACCTTTTCCTCATCAACCTGTATACCATCAACACTAACAACAAACCCTATAAACACTAATTTATTAGTCACAAAAGAGCATTTCTTTAAGTTAGCATAAAATTGCTCGGTCCTTAAAATCTGCAAAACAGCTCGGATATGTTCAATGTGGTCATCAAGGCTTCGACTATATATCAAGATATCATCAAATTAGACAACTACAAATTGATCAATAAAAGCACGCAATACATGGTTCATAAGTCGCATAAACGTGCTAGGTGCATTAGTTAGTCCAAATGGCATGACTAACCACTCATACAACCCATACTTGGTTTTAAATACAGTTTTCCATTCATCCCCTTCTTTCATCCTAATTTGATGATAACCACTTCTCAAATCGATCTTAGTAAATATACTAGCATCATGCAATTCATCCAACATGTCATTTAACCTAGGAATAGGGTGTCGATATTTTACCATAATGTTATTGATTGCTCGGCAATCAACACACATTTGCCATGACCCATCCTTCTTTGACACCAACAAAACAGGGACAGCGCACGGGCTAAGACTCTCTCGCATATACCCGCGCTCCAATAGTTCACTAACTTGCCGTTGAAGTTCCTTTGTCTCCTCGGGATTACTTCAATATGCGGGTTTGTTAGGCAGTGGCGCACCAAGTATCAAATCGATTTGATGCTCTATGCCTCGAATCGGGGGTAACACTCCAAGAAGCTCATCAGGAAAGTCATCTTCAAATTCTTGCAATAAAGACACAACAGAGCTAGGCAAACTCGGGTCAAGATCGTTAGTAGTAAATAATGCCGCCTTATACAAAAGTACAAGCATCGGTTGGTCCAGAATTAAAGCTCTCCTCACTTCGCTGGGTTTTGCATAGAAATTATTTTGCCTCTCTTCTTTTCTCTCTCCTTTTCCCTCAGCTTTTACCACTCTTCTTCCCTTGATCTCTCCTTTTCCTTGCGTCTCGGTCTCTCCTCGCAAACCCTCGGTTCTCTCACCTTTTCTCTCCCTCCCAGCCTCACGTTTTAGTTTCAATTGATCATCATACACCTCACTAGGTGTCATTGGCACCAAGGTATAAGTCTTCTGATTCATTACTAATGAATATCGGTTAGTGTACCCATCATGATGTACCTTCCGATCATATTACCATGGCCTACCAAGTAAAACATGGCCCGCTTGCATAGGTACAACATCCCACATCACCTCGTCCTTATATCTTCCTATCTCAAATGGAACTCAAACTTGCTTCGACACGTTCACTTCACCACTATCATTCAACCATTGAAGTCTATAAGGTCTAGGGTGTCTTGCAGTCTTTAACCCCAACTTCTCCACCATGGTACAACTTGCCACATTCGCACAACTGCCCCGTCAATAATCAAACTACAAATCTTGCTATTCACCACACATCGTGTATGGAATAAATTGTCACGTTGCTAGTATTAATCATCCTCCTTAGCTTGAACACTAAGAGAACGCCTAACCACCATCAATTCACCATTTGCTAGCATCTCAACGTCACTACAATTCTCTAATTGTGGCATGTCATCATCCTCTTCCTCCCTCTCACTTTCTGATTCAACATCATTATGCCCAGTCATGATCATCACCCTTCTATTAGGGCACTGATTTGCCATATGACCCCTGCCCAAACACTTGAAACATTTAATATCACGAGTTTTAGTTTTAGGGTTTTCAATTTTACCTGAAGCCGGATTCGAACCAACTTTGCTATCCTTCTCTTTCTCCTTCAAAGTCTCAGTCTCGGGGTTGTTTCCCTTCCAATTCGGCTTCTCATCTCTCTTCCAATGGGATTTCCAATTCGAGCTTGAACCTCCACTACTCTTGTAATTTCGGTCCAACTTCAATTGTCTCTCCACTTTGATGGCCTTGTCCACAAATTCCTCCAACTCAACATAATGTTGCAGCTCCACCACCCTCGCTATATCTCGGCTTAAACCACTCAAAAATCGTGACATTATGGCTTCACGGTCTTCTACCACATTAGCACGGATAAAGGTAATCTTCATCTCCTTATGGTACTCTTCCACGCTCCTATTGCCTTGTGTGAGATTTTGTAGCTTATGGAACAAGTCTCGGTAGTAATGGCTAGGTACAAAACGCCTCCTCATCACTGTTTTCATCTCATCCCACGTGTTTATCGGCATCTCACCATTGCGCCTTCTGCTAGTCACAAACTGATCCCACCAAATTATAGCATAATCAGTGAATTCAACAGCTGCGATTTTTACCTTCTTAAGCTTGGAATATCGTTGGTAGTCAAATACCAATTCTATTCTTTTTTCCCACTCTAGATACGCATTAGGATCATTCTTTCCTTGAAAAGATGGAATCTTCATCTTGATGTTGCCAAGCTCATCATCTTCTCAATGTCTAACCTATCGGCCTCGTCCTCCGTTCCACCTCCTAAACCGGCCATCTCGGTCTTCCTCCATGTCAGCCTCAAACTCATCATCAAATTGCTGCTGCCATCTAGGTCGTGTTCTAGATTCATCTCGCTGATTTCGCGGCCTCCCTCGTGGTGGCTCTCGATCTCCGTCAAGCCTCGTCTCACATCCCATAACTCGGGTACTAAGTACTTCATGTTGCAATCCCAACTATTGAATGCCTTCCAAAATTACATCATCCCTTTGTTTGGAAGCATCCTCCTTTTGATTTACGCTTTCTTGGTCGTGTGACATGATTTACCTGCAAGAAAATGTTAGAAATAAAAGAAATCTCACCAAATACTCCCTCACGTGTTTTGCTCAAGGTATTTGTCGCTCCCCCTCGTGTTTAACTCAAACTCAATGTCGGCTTTTTTTTTTCTCAATTAAGCTCACATACTCTTTCCTTTTACCTCTCGTATTCCCTTCTCACAAGCTCTTTATCAAACTAAAAACCGTTTTCTCACCCACATCACAACAATCAACCAAACCACTAAGCAGGATCAAAATAATTCGTCAACCTTTCATTAATTGTCAAATTCAAACTCAATTTTTGATACTTTCTTTTTAATTCAGTTCGGTCCAACTAACAAACGAGTCGTCTTCTCGATTCTTTTCAGTTGATATTTTTTTTTTTGTTCGGCTTGCTCTTTTCCTTTTCTTTTTGCTAAAACTTTTTTTTTACGAACTCAAATACAATCAAGATACATTAGGACTGAAAAGAAAAAAAAAGAAAAAAAAATGCAGCAAGAACGATTTGGATCCCCAATTCAGTTAAAATCTGAGATCCTAGTTCAATAATTCTCAATTTGCCGAATGAAAGTAACAAAATTAGGATAACTAGACCTTGTAGAACCTGAGCTCTGATACCAGATGAAGTGAATCTGAGCTGAAGTTGATCGTTTTATGAAGATCTAGAAAGTGCGAATCGCAAAACCTCAACCCCCAATCGAACCTGTGATTAGTAACCTCGGTATAAACGTGACTTGTTGACGAACTTGTGTCAACCAATCGACGTTATAGACGCCACGAACAAGAGAATTCGCTATCCTGCTCGATTAGTCGAATCGACCGCCACAAGGAAGACCTTGATAAGGTCAAGTCCACAGAGAAATCAAAGAAGAGAAGAACCTCTCGTTGTATTAAAGTAAATCATGTTCCTCCAAAGAAACCCTAAACACCCTTTTTATATGGTGTTAACTCTAAACGCAAAATTACGAAAACACCACTAGAATTAATAAAAGTGCTTAAATAAAAAACTTTAAAAAAACATCAAAACTACTCCGAAACGCGAAAAAAACGACATCCGTCATGGCATTAGCGGTGAATATTAATTAGCGGCCCGTTTTCTTGCAACTGACCAAATTTGATCGTGTTGCGCCAAGAGGTCCAAGATTCTTCAAGTCCCGATCCAAGATCGCTTTCACTCCAAAGATCTCGAACCATGATGCCAACAGCTTGCTTGAATTGCTTCGTCCTTGCTCGAGTAATCGGACCAAGAGGATAGGACAATGGATCCCTAGCACCTCCTTCTTGATATGGCACGATGTCCACATCACTAATTCAAGAAACCAAAATGCCTTGTAGGCAAAATAATAGGCCACAAACCGGTTCCCCCAACTCAGTTCCTGGTTCTCCATCCGCTTCCCGGTTCTCAATCTAGTTTTCGATTCTCAGTTTAGGAACTGGGAACTAAGGGTTCCAAAAATAATGGATTTGGGAACTAGACCGGGGCACATTGGAACCTGAAACCGGATCGGTTTCCACTAGTTCGATTCTCGAGTTCCTAGTTCTAGTCTAGAACCATGTTCACCTTTACGCACGGGCGCCCGCATCCCAAATTTGGCCTTGATGGACTGGTGTAAGGGCATCGAGGTCACGAGCCTCGACCTCGATAGACCCGAGTTTGGGTACGGGAGATCCGAGCATAGGTACAAGGGTCGGACTTAGCGTCAATTAGCCCAAGTGCGAGTGCGGGGAACCCGAGAACAAGCATCGAGGTCACGTGCTCAGTCTTTATGGACCTAGGCTCATGAGTTGGGGACCTAAGCACTAGCACTAGGGTCCTGGGCTTGGCCTCGATGGACCTGGGTGTGAGCATCGGGGACCTAGTTGAGGCTCGAGGAATTGGGCATGGGCATCGAAGTCGTGGACCCACCCTCAGTGCACTCGAGCTAGGGCCCAGGGAACCTAGTTATGGACAATGGGAACCCAAGAATAAACATTACGGCTCCTGTGCCAATGCGTAAAGTTTCTAGTCAAGCGCCAATATCTAGTAATATTTTGAAAATTGATTTCTGATTTTTTAGAGAGGAAATCATTTTCTTAAATTTAAGCATAAATTTTTCATTAACTAGGAAAGCATTTCCCGCTGACTCATTTTTCTAAGCGATTCAAATGCTGAAAAATAAGAAAAATATTTTCTCGAAAGATGGTTTCTGCGAGACAAACGGATCCTAAGTGTTATTTGACCAGTGCATCAGGCAAAGTGCCACATTATGGACCTCTTGAACCTCATTTGCGAAAAAATTTTACATGGTGGGGGCCACTTTCTTCAAACTAAATGTGACTCATCTTATCTAGAATCCTTCTTGATTTGTTTTTGCACTATGGTACTTACACGAAGTGATAGGATGCCAATAATTTAAAAAGAGGGATTAGTGGGATCATAAGCTGTAAGGATGTGTGTTAGCCGTATTCCCTAAAGCAATCATATAATAGTTACATGTTAGGGATTTCAGTTATATTATTTATTTAATGGCAAAGATGTATTCATTCAATGTCCAATTTTTATGAATGATTCCATAACATTAATTGTGACTGAAACTATTCTTAAGGTGTTAAGAATATATGTGACAAGTTTACAGTTATTTTAAGGGTTAATACCACGAAAAACCCTAAACTGGTACACTTGTGACACATTTACCCCAAACTATTTTTTTGACCATAAAAAACTCCAAACTGGTACACCTGTGACAATTTTACCCCGAACATACCACAAAAAACCCCAAACTGGTACACATGTGACAATTTTACCCCAACTAATTTTTAATATTATTTTTTTTTATTTTTTTGAATTTTTTCTTTTTTCTTTTCTTTTTTTTTTTCTTCACTTCAACCTCTGGCCGGTCGCCGGTCCGGCGACCGGCCAGAGGCGGAAGCCGGCGAGGGCCGCCCTCGCTCGACTCGGGAAGGGCGACCCTCGCCGGATCTAGCAAGGGCGGCCCTCGCCTGACTCAGGCGAGGGCCGTCCTCACCCGACTCAGGCGAGGGCCGTCCTCGCCCGCCCAGGCGAGGGTTGCCTCGCCGTCGCCCGAGTCGGGCGAGGGTCGCCGTCGCCCGAGTCGGGCGAGGGTCGCCCTTGCCACTGGGCGGGCGAGGACGGCCTCGCCCGACGCCAGCGAGGGTCGCCCTCGCCAGATCCGGCGAGGGCAGCCCTCGCCGATACCGGCGAGGATAGCCTCGCTCGAGTCGGGCGAGGATCGCCCTTGCCCGACGCCGGCGAGTGGCGGCCCTCGCGAGCACAGGCGAGGCGGCCCTCGCCCGATACGGGCGAGGGTTGCCCTCGCCGGATCGCGAGGACGGCCCTCGCTCGACGCGGCGAGGGCGGCCTCGCCGGCTTCCGCCTGGCCGGTCGCCGGACCGGCGACCGGCCAGGGTTGAAGATAAAGAAAAAAAAAAAAAGGAAATAAATAAATAAAAATTCGAAAAAAATAAAAAATAATATTAAAAATTTAATTCATGGTAAAATTGTCACATATGTACCAGTTTGGGGTTTTTTGTGGTAAGTTCAGGGTAAAATTGTCACAGATGTACCAGTTTGGGGTTTTTGATGGTCAAAAAAATAGTTCGGGGTAAAATTGTCACAGGTGTACCAGTTTGGGGTTTTTTATGGTCAAAAAAATAGTTTGGGGTAAATGTGTCACAAGTGTACCAGTTTAGGGTTTTTCGTGGTATCAACCCTTATTTTAAATCTTTAAAGTGTTCTCAATGGATCATTGATAGGATATTAATGATCCTTTTGAGACTGATGTGCTCTTAAGTTTCACCATTAAGTATTTGATACCTAAGGGAATGACGAGTCACAAGTCATTGCATATTGTGATACCCAAGCTAGAACATAAGTGCTTATATCGAACAAGTTTACTCAACGTGATACACACAAAACGATTAGCAACATGGAAGCTTTTAGTATGGTCAATGTCTAATCGTTCATGCTCTAATTTTATGTAAATAATCCTTAGACATGAGGCACAGGCTTGACTTGTATGTTGGATGATATGGTTTACAAGTGCACATATTGATGCTTCGTTGAAAATTTTAATTAAAATACACGAAAAATGTTTTGGAGATACATGTATGGGTTTTGCTTCTGCTATATTTTTCAATTCGTTTTTACCTATACATGTTTTTCACAAAATCCCAACAGTAGCTCCCTAATTGCCTATCAATTCCTTTAATTTCCCAAATGTTTTGCGAGAGTAATTACTAAAGTTCAATTACTTAAAGCCAGACCTTATTTGCCATCGATTAATTTAGGCAAAAGTACACCACAAGTGCCATAACTTGTGTACGGCGATCACTTTGGTGCCATAACTTTTTTTCGGATCACTTTGGTGCCAAGTCGGAAAAAAAGAGATCACTTTAGTGCCAATTTGCCCGGAAATCCGACGTGGCATTTTTTTATTAATTTTTGACGCTGACGTGGCTCACCGGAGGCCGAGTCAGCGTGTACAGTCAGCATTTTTAATTTTAAATATTTTTTTTCTTTTTTTTTCTTCTTTCCTTTTTCTTTTCTTTTCTTTTTTTTCTTTTCTCCCTTCGCCGGCCGGTTGCCGGTGGCCGGCCACCGGCGAAGCCTGGGAAGGGCTGGGCGAGGGCGGCCTTGCCCATGGCCGGCGAGGGGCGGCCTCGCCAGATCTAGGCGAAGTGACCCTCGCCGGCCCAGGCGAGGCCGATCCTCGCCCGACCAGGCGAGGGCTTCCCTCGCCCGACGCCGGCGAGGGTCGCCCGACGCCAGATCCGACGAGGGCAACCCTCGCCGGCGCAGGGCGAGGAAGCCCTCGCCCGGGCCGGGCGAGGGTCGCCCTCGCCCGAGTCGGGCGTGGGCGGCCCTCGCCCGCCTGTGCGAGGGCTTCCTCACCGGATCTGGCGAGGGCGACCCTCGCCGGCGTCGGGTGAGGGAAGTCCTCGCCTGGGCGGGCGAGGGTCGCCCTCGCCGGCGTCGGGCGAAGGTCGCCCTTGCCAGCGTCGGGCGAGGGTCGCCTCACCTAGATCTGGCAAGGCCGCCCCTGGCCGGCCATGGGCAAGGCCGCCCTCGCCCAGCCTTTCCCGGGCTTCGCCGATGGCCGGCCGATCACCGGCAACCGGCCGGCGAGGGGAGAAAAGAAAAAAAAGAAAAGAAAAGAAAAAGGAAAGAAGAAAATAAAAAAGGGAAAAAAATATTTAAAATTAAAAATACTGACTGTACACGCTGGAAAAAATTATTTAAAATAAAAAATGCTGACTGTACACGCTGGAAAAAATTATTTAAAATAAAAAATGCTGACTGTACACGCTGACTCGGCCTCCGGCGAGCCACGTCAGCGTCAAATATTAATAAAAAATGCCACGTCGGATTTCCGGCCAAATTGGCACTAAAGTGATCTCTTTTCCTCCGACTTGGCACCAAAGTGATCCGAAAAAAAGTTATGGCACCAAAGTGATCGCCGTACACAAGTTATGGCACTTGTGGTGTACTTTTGCCGATTAATTTAGGATAAATCCAGGTTGGTCAATGGCTAAGAATTAGGAAAATTGTCAAATTAGTCGTAAATCTATTGTACTAATACCAATTCATTCCTAAACTTTTTAATTTTATCAAATTAGTCCTAAACATTTGCGCGAAATTCCAACATAATCCTTTCGGTCAATTTTTGTTGGAAATTGCCATCGATGTGACGGTTCAGTTATTGCCGGCCATCCTATATGGCACATCACCACGTCAGCGGTTCCGATGAAAATTGGCCAGGACCATATTGGAATTTCCTGCAAAGATTCAAAACTAATTTGACAAAATTGAAAAATTTTGGACTAGAATGGCATTCGTCCAATAAGTTTATGACTGATTAGATAGTTTTCTCGCTAAGATTCCATGTAGTGTTGGGAAAGTCAATTACTAGCTAAGGCTCCGTTCGTTTCGCAGGTGAACTTTCTAGATTAAGGATTTGATTAGATAAACTAAAAGTTCAAGGGTTTAGTAAAAAGAATATGCGAATTCAAAAATAAAAAATGGACTTTTACCATTTGATTTCAAATAATATTATCTTTGAAAATGTTTAACAATGGACAAGATTGCCAACCAAATATGAAGTTTTCCCTATTTGCAAAATGACAATGTTTATAACAAAAATCCTATTTTTTAACATGGGTGTTGTTTTATAATCTTTAAGGAAATAAAATTCTTTATATATGAGTATCAAACATGTTAAACGTTTGTAATCGAATCATACTAAGAAAAACTGATACATTAGCATGTTAACTTAAACGTGGATTTGGGAATAAATTGATTAAGCAAGTCAACCCGTGTAAGATACGTTCTTATCATTTCATTTTCCCATTTATACCAAACCCAAACTTGCTTAATTGCATGTCGAGCAAACAAATCGTGTCGAGAAATGTCGGCCCTGATTTTTGGTGAGTAAACTTTGAACTCGTGAAATACTCCACTAACTCATGGACAAGATCAGCGCTAGTTTTAGGCATAGGTGAGTGGCTCAAATGTGAAATTGCTTACACTTTATGGTATAGGGAGTCGAACATGTGTCTTGAGTTTAATCAACACACGAGTTAGATCCTTAATTAAGTCTGAAGTGATCTTGAATATCACAATTTGCAATTAGGTTGAATGATGTGGGAGGGAGGGAGAGAGTCCTATTCAAGCTAAATGAGAGAGAGAGAGAGAGAGAGAGAGAGAGAGAGAGAGAGAGAGAGAGAGAGCTTTTTGAGCAAAAAGAGCAAGCAGAAAGACCTCAGCATCAGCATCAGCATGCATTGCTATTGCTTTCCTACATGGCGCAAGTACAATTTATTTCTCGATATTCCCTAAAAGGCAAGTGACATTTTACATGTGAACCTCGTCCGGGCACAACCAAAGAACTACCATAATTAATAACTAATTAAAGTATTGACAAGATATTCACAAGAAAGGAATGGAATTGTAACGTATTGACAAGATATGCTAGAAAATTGCACAAAAGTGATGTCCACTTGATGCATGAAATATCAGGTGGACCAATTCGATTGGTCAAACTGATCTCAGGTCCACTAACAATCTTGATTAATCTTCATGGATTGCTTGTATATGGTGGGTACGGTTTCATGATTTCCTTTTATTCTTCCCCAACTTGGATTATTCCTCCAAAAGGTTTTGCTTTTGTGATTACAACTTCTACCAATTCCATTTGAGATTTCTGGATCATTCTTTTTGCTCCATTATTGAGCTTTCTTTTCTTATTTTAACATTTCTTCATGCTTGTCTTAAATGGACCCACCAACTCCGGTCTTGTTTTATCTTCTGAGAATTTGTATACGCCACAAGTCATTTATAAGTAAGCATGCATGCATCTTCATCCTTTTGTTTAATTCTTCAGTTGTGGGTAGTCACGACTCTATAATAGGGACAGTTCTTTTTCCATGAGCGCCCCCGCATGCTGTGGAGATTCTATTCTATCTCATTTTCTTGGTTCAACAGTGCAAAAGATTGTATCTTCTTTGATTAAACATATATTTATTAGGTCAACTACAAGCACAGGAAAAGAATATATCTAGTATAGCTATATTGGACGGTGCCCTCTAAGTACGTACCCACATGTTTTCAAAGTTTTTTTTTTCTATGACGAGCAATAGTAGACTTATATTCGTTGCGTTAGTGCAGTAGTACAGCAGCAAAACCCGGCAACAGCACACATCAAAAAGTGGGTTAACACTCAACAGCAGTCAAAACATTCACAAAAGCTACTCTTAAGGCCCCTTTAGCTAACTTGTGGGCAGCCACATTTGTTTCATGTCTCGTCCAGGAAAGGGACCACACTTGGGGATGGGAAGAGCTGGCCAGGAGGTCCATAGATAGTTCTGAGTGTGAGGAGCCATGTCTAGTATCGACCATAGAGTTATTTCCATCAACTGATTTGCACGAAGGCTTTGTTCTGTGAAATTCCTAAGAACGATGATTATTGAATGATTATTAATGTGTATACTGGCTTGAGGTAAGGATTGTGAGTCCAAGCTCTGCTCTGACCTGCGCACAGAATAACCAGTTGAGGCGTCCGATTTTGTCGCAAAAGAATTGTGTGGGAATCAACTTTTCTTCTTCTGTTGTTCTTAATTTCTTAGTTTGGCCGATTACCATACCCTAATGATTAATGCCACTCCTCATCGACTCTGCTGTTAGTATTCAAGTATTTCGATTTTTTGAGTTAGTAGAGGGATGTGAATGTGGAAAGAAAAAAATAGAGGAACTAGGATCGATGGGTAACCTTAGCTTTTACGAGGAAGCGAAAAAACCCTGTTTATAGTGATCATTGAGGGTCGTTCATGATTGGCACACCGAGGAGGGGATGGTGGCGGCAGCCACTGATGGAGAGGTTGGCGAAAAGGTGGCACCCATGCCCTCGTCTTGATCCAACGAGGATATATACTTAGGCGCAGTGGTTATGCTATTATTCTCAGACAATTAGGGTTAATGTCTTTCTTATAGTTTTGCTGGAATAAAGGAACCGTCGATCATTTGAGTCCCTAGAGATCTTGCCCTCATCGCATCTCATCACTTGATCCAAGAAGAAGCCCATGTCAAGATCCCTGACCGTAATAGTCAGCTAGGGTTGCCCGGTCTTATTGTCTCCGCCGGTCATGTAGCGCCACGCCGTCCGCTTGCCCCAACCCCACTTCCCCTTCTCAGTCGTGCTATAGGATCTTTTTCGGGTTTTGCGAAGAAAGGAAGTTTTGCTTTCAAAATAGTCAAAAGTAAAAAAAGAAAAAAAAATCTCAATTCCAAATAATTTGTCCCATGGTCGAGACCTAGAATCTTTCTTACCCTAGTTTGGGGTTCATTACTACAATCAACATCTTAACTCATTCTAGGAGTCACCACTAATCAGGTCTAAATCGATTAGGAGCTTAAAAGCCTAGGTGTTAGGGCGAAATAAACTAATCACTTAGGCTATATTTGATTGTCGGATAAGATAAAATCGAATAAAATATAGATTGGATAGGACAACAATTCAATATATAATATCTTATACGGTGTATGGTAGATACTGGATATAACACGAATATAAACGCGCCTAAATCAAATCTCAATCTTTTCACTCCTCCTTCCTCTATTTCAAGTCTGAGACACATTCTTCTTCCTTCTCCCGATTCCACCTAAAAGAATTTGCTATGTTTCTTTATCACTTTTTTAGACCTTGTCGCTTTGCTTAACTTTTACTCTATGCTAACCGGGGCAACGTATCTAAGTGTTGTTGCAACCCTCCCAAAGGGGTCTCCTTTCAAGGCCTCAGTCAAGATTTAGAGATTTTTACTTGAAAGATGGTCCAATTGGAGGCCCTAAAAGACGGTCTTAAAGACTTCATCTTTTTCGGTAATTTAAAACAGTCCATCAATTTTAAGTGTGGTCTCTCCCAATCCCATATCTCACGTGACATTCAGACATTTTTTATTCTTTTAAGCTTACGTGTTACTAGGAGTTGCTACTAGCCATTATTGGGGGTCGACTAGAACCCAAACTCATGGGAGGTTTGTCTCATTTTCTACAATCAAAGAATTCTAGGAACGAGGACTTGTTTACGCTAATATTTCTATTAGCGCCTTTTCGGTATCTAACTAGTTGGTTGTTTTCTAAAGTGATCATGACATCTTGTTTTGCCATTTATGAACCTTCTCAAATTTGCTAAGTGTTATGTCCAAAAAAAAAATCTGCTAAGTGATCAAGCAAACGTTTTTGTCGAACTTTTAATTAAAATTTCAAGCTAATCTTAATCTAGTTCTAGAAAAGGAAAAAAACAAACAATTTATTGAAAGACTGTTTGAGAAATAAACACCCAATGAATTGAAAGCTTTCATCTAAGTGCAAGAAAGAAAAACTCGATGCAATATGGGACAAAGAATATTACATGGCCTTCTTTATTGAGCCTCTAGATATGATCCCTCGGAAGCTTGAAACTAGAGACTAGAACCCATCAAATATGATTCTAATTCTAATTATTTTCATTAAAGGTGAAGCTAGACTAAAATGTCTCAACCATTTATTTAAAGTTGAGGCTAAGTCTAATTTGATTTTATTAGCTAAAGCCTAAGCTATTACAAGAAATGTCTAAACTAGCCTAACTAAGACTACACTAGTCTAAACTATTACAAGAGATCCAAAGACCGGAATGGACATCGGTCTACCATCACCACCGATTCTATTCAGCTGCCGCCTCCTTAGGCCATCGCTCTCGGCCATTATCTTTTGGGTGTCGGTTTTGTCATTCGCTCATTCATTCAATCATGCACAATATGCACTCAAGAAAAACAAGCAATTAGCAACATTCACATCAAATCAACATTCAATTTGCCTTGGGATCGGCTTCAAAAATAATCATGCAATTCAATTATCCCAAGCCACCTCTTAATCCACTAGGTTTATTAATTAAGATTAGTGACATTTAACCCTCGCTTGTCTTTACATAGCAAAATCGCTAATTACATTCTAGTCAATCCACTAATCTACCCGTCCATCGACATGCATCACGGGCCTAATGATACATCTAGAAATCACATGCAAGGCCTAACTAAACATGCAATTAAGCCAATTGGCCTTGAACAATCATCAATCAATTAGTGAGCCAAATTGGATCACTTATTCAATTGTGAACAGATTCTGGAAAATTATGATTTGAATCAGTTAATCTTACAAATGAAGTCCAATTAAGATGATTCAAGCATCTCTAGAAAGCTTAGGATGTGTAATTCGAAGTTCATTAAGACCACTTGATCTGGTGCTGACACAAAAGACCTGAGATTGACCAATTGGACCCGACGGTCCTAATATTGACCCATTTTTGGCAAAATGCAGGAAAATAACAAACTACGTCAAAACGGTTTCAAATTTTACAGGCAATTAGTACTAACCGTCTATTTTGACTTTCGTTGTTTGACTCTTTGCAATTAAACCCTTTAACTATTCCAGATTTGCAAATTACTCTCGGAGACTCAATTGAAAACAGCTTTATAGGCCAAAACGACCTTATTCGATTTATCACACGTAGGGACCTCTAGACTTTGCCAAAATGCCCCAAAAACTTTCCAATCTACCATTTAAGACCCTAACGGACAACTTTTCAATTTTGAATTTTTGCAAAAAAGTCCTTTAGCTATTTTATTTTTGTAAAACAAATTCGAAGAAAAATGATGTCAATTTTCCAGAACAAGCGCAAAATGTTTTCGCTACTTTGAAGATGCAAGATTTTCGATCAAATGAACTCAGAATTTTTCAAAAATCATATCATGGCGAAGCGCTCAATCTATATTTATGGTGATATCTCATGAAGACTTACAAATTTCTGACTCTAAAATTTCCTAAAAATCGAAGAATGCATAGAGGTTAAATCATCTCCGAATTTCGGATTTTCACAAACACGATCAAACTTGTAACTAAGTTAAATCATGCATCTACAAACCTATTTCCAACACATTCAAGCTACATTCTACCTTGTTCATGAACATTCAACAAATTTCCAGCGACTTTAATCTTCATTCATCCATGATCAACATCAATCACTTAAACATTTATCTAACATGTCTAAAATCAACCTCGAATTCATTCCTTAACATGATTTTCTAACATTCCTCACTCAAATCAATTTCGATCATCAAAATTGAATAGTAAAGTAGGCAAGAGGAGCTTCGATCGAAGCTACCTAAGAAGGTATAACATGCAACTCTTATTGAAAATCAACAATCAAATAAAAAACTATACTAAAAATCCGAAGGTTTAATATCCTAATCATGCAATCCAATGCAATCAATTCATTCAATATCGAAATTGGCATAAAAAAAATCCTAAACATGCTCGGCTAAAGAGGAATTGATTCATGAAAATTTTCCTAAACATGAAATCTAATAATCATTTAATGAAATTGAACTAACTCTAGAATTAGTTGTTTTATTTGACTTTTCGAAATTTCCTCACATACTAGCTTGATAATGATCATTAATTGATATAATCAACCTCCAACATCCTCAGATGATCATAGAATCAAACATCAAAGTGATTGAACTTCTACCTTGATAAATGACGATCAGTGATCGGCCAAGGGAATTGTGCTCCAACGATGGACTTCCAATGACTATTTCGAATAGCTCCAATTACCTCAAGGCTATGGAGAAGCCTAGGATGATCGTCGCACAACAACACTGGTGGAAGATCGCTGAAAAATGGTTGGCCACAGACAAGAACAAGCAGCTGATAAGGCCTCACGTGTGACACGAGAGAGAGAGAGAGAGAGAGAGAGAGAGAGAGAGAGAGAGAGAGAGAGAGAGAGAGAGAGAGAGAGAGAGAGAGAGAGAGAAGGAACCGAATAACGAGAGAATCCCAAAAAATGGAGGGAAAAACGTATATACAGCCTTAAAAGTTTGAATTTTGGCCCTTAGATCAATCCAAGGGCTGAAAATGATTCCTTAATTGCTAAGGTTATCCCTCATTGGCCGATTTTAGGTCACTAGGATAGGTGACATATCAAAATGTATGGCTAAGATCAATGCATAGATGAATGGCTAGGATTTTAATGCTCACATGGAGTGATGACTTGGCTTAGGCATATTTTGCTAATTTTCAAAGGGCATTTTGGTAATTTCTAGGCAAGGGAGAGAGAGTGAAGCGAGCGGCTGTCCTTGTGTGCCACACGACTCAATTGAACCGGCCGATCCAATAGGTTTGATCGATTTTAATCTAATTAGGTTCAATTGGATGCAAATTGAATCAATAATTTTTTACCAGGTTGATTTGATATATTTCAATTGTTCAATTTTTCCTTAAATTTCATAGTTTGACTTGGAATTTCTCTCTATTTGATTGAATGAGATTGGGTTCAAATTGGTCAAATTGAATTGGCCTAGTGTGAATTGGATTGAGTAATCTTGGGCGAAACGCTTTACTGTACCCCAATTGCATTAATTTCCTTAAACTTTGCCATAGGTATAGCCAACTGCATCCCAATTGATTCAATTTAGTCAAATTTGGGCCTGACTCAATTGACATGGTTCTTGTACTTAATTCCCAAAATTGATTTCAATTGGGTCAACCTAGTTCAAACTGGATTAGCTTAGTCCAATTGAATTGACTCGTGGCACTTCAATCTCCCAATTTCTTCTTTGTGGCACTATGAGTTAGGCCATAATATATAATTGAGGCTTAATTATTAAATTGAATCTCAACTAATCAATTGGACCTTAGTCTAACAAGAGTCAAAATGAATTGGGTCAATTGGATCGAACTATCTTGAATTTCTCAATTACTAGTTCACTATTTTGGTCAAATTGAGCCGAATTGTTGTGCTCTTGTCAAAATTGACAATGGAATCGAGTTAATTAGACTCAATTGGACTCAAAGTGGGGTAATCGGCATTACTCAAGAATTAATCAAAACCCCTAATTGGCTCGAACTTGGGGAAATTCGCCTCCAACTGGGAATCTTAAAATTAGGTTGACAATTAAATGCATAATGATCTTCGGATCAAATGTCATGAAGGAAATTTTCTTAAAAAATGACTAGAAGACAATTAATTTTGAATTTGGCCATTTAGAAATCGAAATTATCAATTTGGGGAAAAGTCCATTTCAGATTTATTTTTGTAAAATTGATGAGCTAAAAGTCAAATTAAAGTAAAAAGGAGTTGATTTGATGATTTTATAATTTCTTTTATTTTTTTGGAAAAAATTGACCAAGAGTTGACTTTAATGGTTGACCAAAAAGTCAACTCTTAAGACTTCCTTTGATTATTGATGAAATCAATGTCTCAATTTAGACTGAATATAGTAGAACTTGAATTTTTTTCAAAATAACACTAAAACGACTCTTTTGGACGAGAAACGGGCTCTGTCGTGATAAGGGACCCCTGATCTCAATGTCATGAAGGAAATTTTCTTAAAAAATGACTAGAAGACAATTAATTTTGAATTTGGCCTTTTAGAAATCGAAATTATCAATTTGGGGAAAAGTCCATTTCAGATTTATTTTTGTAAAAATTGATGAGCTAAAAGTCAAATTAAAGTAAAAAGGAGTTGATTTGATGATTTTATAATTTCTTTTATTTTTTTGGAAAAAATTGACCAAGAGTTGACTTTAATGGTTGACCAAAAAGTCAACTCTTAAGACTTCCTTTGATTATTGATGAAATCAATGTCTCAATTTAGACTGAATATAGTAGAACTTGAATTTTTTTCAAACTAACACTAAAACGACTCTTTTGGACGAGAAACGGGCTCTGTCGTGATAAGGGACCCCTGATCTCAATTTTTACCTTTATAAGACTTATCGGCTGAAAATCAGGTGTAAACAAGTGTTTCCTAGCCAAGCTGCTATTAAGACCACTGGCTGTTGTCGCACCGCGCCTTTACGGGCACGCTAAGGAGGTATTTCCATTTGTCACGAATGGGGAAACTGTCCTCGAATGAGCTACTAAGGTCCGATACGAATATTTTGCTCAAACGTTCCACATACATCTCATCACTAGACAAACGGGGGGCCTCTCCCAGACCATACCTCATGTGATAGTAGGTTATGGTTTTTTTTATCATTCTATTTAATCTAAGTTTTTGATTTGGAGTCGCCACTAGTCATTATTGGTAGGTTGACTGGAAACCTAATTGGGGTACGGTAGAAATACCACGATTCTGTGAACTAGAGATTATGAATATGGGGACTTGATTACGCTAATAATCCCGAGTCGAGATCCTTAACACCCTTTCGGTACCTAAAACGATATAACGTATCTAACGTGCCACACGAGTTTCCAAGGTCTATCCACTAATTCTAACCATTCTAATTGTGGGAATTCAATCAATCAATATAAGTAGCACAATCAATTGCAATCAAACAAAACAATCCTTATTTGGGTCTCTAAAATGAAAACCAATTCAAAACACCAAAATCCTAATAAAGCCCTAAAAGCTTATTCATTCGATGATATGTGTTGTTTCAAGGTTTAAGATTTTTTTAGGGGTAAAAACCCCTAAACTAAAGATTTTCTAAAAATACCGGTTATGCATCTCTAAAAATTCTAATTTCACTTACAAAGGTTAGCCACAATGTTTTTGGGTCATTCTGTGAATTTTTGAAATTTTTTTTTGAAAAATATTTTTGAGAATTATCCTTCCCAAGAGCTAATTTTTTTATTTTCCGAAATTTTCTTGAAATTTTGAAACTTTTTTATGGATTTTCGGATTTTCCATTTTTTTGTATTTTCCTAAATTTTTCACATTTTTGTGGATTTTTCTGAAAATTTTTGAATTTTTATGAATTTTTAAATTTTTAAATTTTTTTAGAATTATCCTGATTTTCTAAAAAAAATTTACTTTTTATTTGTTTTTAAAATTTTTCCCGCCGGGGGTTGAACCGGACCAAACCGGTTCAGATCGATCCGATCGAATCGGACTAGCCGGCACCGACACTGGCATCGACCAGCGCCCCGACGAGCACGATGCCAAAACGACGTCGTTTCTTGACTTTCTTCTCTTCGGCATTTCGTCGAACACATGTTGTGCATGAATCCAGTGTAAAGGTTTTTGAGGCCGCCGGTTCAAGCTTAATTCCGACGAGTTTTTGACATTCTTTTCAGGTTCTACACCAACCTCTCATCATTCCCTAACCATCTAACCTTCTCAGTTTGTCGCCAGAGCACTGTCAGCCATAAAAACTGATTCCAAAAGACCTAACCTAAAACTAACTAAACAAGTTTTTCTAACTTTTAGATAATCACACGATCCGCCCTAGCCGTCTAAATCGATCAAAAAACAATGTTCAAAACATCAAACAAAGATCAAGGAAAGCTAACTTGGATGGCCTACGGCAAAGGGAGGCTCTCTGGCGAAGTTCAGAAGCTCTGGCAAGGTTAAATAATGGCGGCCGACTCGGTTTTATGCATATTCAACCATTCAAAATGCAAGCAAGCAATGAAAATGTGATTAGAACATGTTTTAAGCATCTAACATGGCAAAATCGCAAAGAAACACACATGATTAAGCTAAAACCTATTTTAGAAATTTTATTAGACTGTGAGCATGATCAGACTTTACCTTTTTCGTTTGAGCTTGATTCTGAATTTCTGAACCGAACAGCGACTGTCGAGTCCTTCCCTGTCACCTGAACTTCAAGACGATGGCTTTAGTTTCGCCGGAGTAGCTCTGGACACGCTCGTCGAGCTTGATTTTCAGGCGTTGGCAACCAGCTTCGGTATAGGTTTTCCAGGTGAGGAGGTTCACCATCGAAGCCGATTTGCCAGCGTTTTTCTCGTCGGAAAAACACCGATTACTCGGTCCTTGGAACCTCAACACACGTCTCAAGCTCAGACTCTCTCTTTCTCTCTCTCAATAAAATCGTCGAACACCCTCTATGCCTGAATAATGATTTTTTCTCCTTTTTGTAGCTTGATTTCCTGACCAAAGTTGGTTATCACCGACCTCCGAATTGGTTATAACGAATTTCTGTTGCCAGCTGGAGATTCTCCGGCTGGAATCGGAGTTTAACACATGCTATATTGATCGGATTCAATCAATAAAGTCATGAGGCCGAAGATATTTTATTGGTTTTTATCACGTTCTGGACGAGTCGGGTAAGGAAGGAGACCAACCCGGGTCGGGTAGGGTCAGGTTGACCCGGCCGACCCGGGTTGATATAAAATCACAAATTAAACCCAATTTTGACTCAATTTTTCAGATTTAACTTCAAAAATTGAATTCCTTGGCACAATTTGCATCAAAACATGAGATTTTCCCTAATTTTTGTCACAATTAAACCAAGAATTCCCAAATTTTAAAATCCAGGTCACTAGGATTCTATTCAATCCAGTACCTAATTGACCTGATTGAGCAAAAATGATGCCAAAATTGGATTACCCATGACTGATTAACCCTAAAAATGATGGTCTCAAGGTTCGACAATTTCAAATTGATAATGATCCCCAATTTGAGCTTAAAATCCCTAATTTTCATTTGGATTTTGGGGCTTTTTGATTTCTTTAATAAATTGTGTAATTGGACTGACCATTATGTAATTCAAGGTTCCATTTGCTATTTTTCTTGATTTTCTCTATTATTTTGACTAAAAGAAATTAAGGAAAAATTCAGGAAAATTATAAAAAATTTATTTTTAGTTTAGAAATAGGTTCCTAAGCTTGGCCAAGGTTCCAAATCCTAATTTTGTAATTTTTGGAAAAATTTGAAAAATAGGCTAAAAATTATGTGTCAACAGGTGTCCCTCTTTGAGATTGAGCTCGTCAGAGGTTAATCTCAAAGACAAGGTGACACTTTAGTTTTTAGCTGACTCTATGGACAAAACAAATGGAAATTTCACAACAACTGATTAAGAATCTTGCTTGAAATTCATGATCCCACCCAAGTTTTTCTCTTTTGAAAGTATCTGAGAAGTTCTTAATGATTGAGGGAAAGAGAAACTTATCTATTTATGAGCATTTCTTTACTGATTATCTCCAAAGTGTGAATTGGTGATGGTGATGATTATGATGACTTGAATTCTGATCTCGTGGTTTAAGGACATGTCCACGAACCATGAGTACCTGAGGCTCCTCGCCTGAAGATTTGATGATTTGCTTAGTGGCTCGTCGCCGGTAAGACTTAATAATTTGCCTAGTGGCTCCTTGTCAGTAGGACTTAAAAATTTGCCTAATGGCTTCTCGCTAGTAAGACTTAGGATTTGCCTAGTAGCTCCTCGCTAGTAGGACTTAAGATTTACCTAGTGGCTCATTGCCAGTAGGACTTAAGATTTGCCTAGCGGTTCCTCGCCAGTAGGACTTGAAAATTTACCTAGTGGCTCCTTGCCAGAAGGACTTGGAAATTTGCATAATAGCTCTTCGCCAGTAGGACTTAAGATTTGTCTAGTGGCTCCTCGCTAGTAGGACTTAGGATTTGCCTAGTGGCTCCTTGTCAGTAGGCCTTAAGATTTGCCTAGTGGCTCCTCACCAGTATAACTTGATGATTTGCCTGGTGACTCCTCACCAGCAGGACTTTGTATGGTTTTTAGTTGACTAAAAACTATTAAAACGCGGTTTTAAGTTTACCACCAACTGTTTGAAAACTTGATTTTAAGTTGACCAAAAACTATTTGGAATGTGGTTTTAAGTTTACCACCAACTATTTGAAAACTTGGTTTTAAGTTGACCAAAAACTATTTGGAATGTGGTTTTAAGTTTACCACAAACTGCTTGAAAATTTGGTTTTAAGTTGACCAAAAACTATTTGAAACGTTGATTTGGAAACATGCATTCTTTGTGCTAATGCATTCAGACAATCAAATTTCCTTTCTAAGGAATTATTTGAGTAAATTGCTTACAATCTTTCAAGACATGTTTGAGATAAACCTGGTCTTTTCTTCACTAATTGAAATGGGAATCATCTTGAGACCCTCAATCATCCCTTTTAACCGATCCTCAGGTACTTGGAGATGTTCGTAATGTATACAATCCAATTGATCCAATAAGGTTTTTCAAAGGATTATAATGTAGGCTTGGTCAATGGTTGTTCAAATGATAGGAATTTTAAGGTCAAGAAAAGAATTTCATCATATTTTTTCGATTCACTTCAGGTCTACAAGTTAAGAACCTTAAAGACAAAACAAGACATTATTGCATACATTCCTTTAAGCGATGATTTCTTGTCAAAAAGTCATGTTTTCACTCTCAACATCCCAATCTGAAGAATCTTTGAGGAGAGGTTGTAATATTAGTATTGGGTAGGCTCAAAAGGCTCATTTGTTTTTGAATTCAGGGCTTTTGTGAAATTGGTGATCTTCTTGACATCACCACCCATTTTCCTTTTGTCCGCTAGGGATCTTTTCTCTTTCATGACCACAAGAGTCCTCTAAATACTCATCATGATCTTTTTTCTTTTCTCTTTTTATTGTACTGCTTGTTATGATCTTTTATCATTTTGAGCTTTCTTTCGAACTCTCCTTTTCTTTTCTTCATTTTCTTGGGCATTTGACCTTGCTTTTACCAGGCACACTGCTTTTTCATGCCCTTGATTCTTTTGCATTTTCTAAACTTTTTGGCTTCCGACCTTTTTGAGTTCTAAGGACTCTGTGTTATGCCTTTTGTTTCTTATTTATTCAAAGTGGATCATATGCTCATGCTCCAGTGTAAAGAGATGATCACCAATTTAGGGTTTTGAAATGAATATTCGGGCTTAATTGGGCTTTGTAAAAGGTAATGTGTTTGGGGATAAGAAATGAAATATTCTTCTTCCTCTTGGGATATTGCAAGCTTCCATATGACCTCACCCTAAAGTTATCACAGAAAGATTGATGCAAGTGTATGCAATAAAATCTTTATTGATCCTTTTCTCCATAAACATCGACCACAAACCTCCTAGTTTGCCCAAATGTGGGGTGGTTCTTAACAGGGCTGTTTTAAAAAACTTCTCCACTGTTTAGGCTCAAGTTTGGTTTACAAGGGATAATCATGTGTTTAGGATAGTGAAATGATTGCCTTTCATCATTTCAATCCATGTAATCATTGCGAACATCATCTATCTCCTTCGGATGAGGTTTTTCTCACTTTTAGTACTCATTCTTTCACTGTACTTGAGTGTATAGGGGACGTGTTTGGTCATGGCTTACCTTTCACCATTTGAAGGTCTTTTCATTAGATTTTTTTTCAAACGTTTTCTTTGAAATCTTCCAAAGCTTTTTGTCAAATAATCCTTTTTAGGGAATTTTGATGCACAGTGCACACTCAAAGAATGCGTGTTTAAAAACTTTTTTGGTTGAAACTCTTTGAAATGATATTTGAAACAATCTGTTTTGTTTTGTTTAGCTGTCACGTCAATCCACTTGGGAAAAAGAAGTTCAATCTTTCCAGAAAAGTAAACTCTTTAAAACTCAAATTGTTTTGTTTTTAAATTCCTGATCATTTTGATGATATTCCTTTTTGACTTGATGAAGGTCCTGCAAAATTAGGAATCAAGTGTTAAAATTTAGGGTTAATACCACGAAAAACCCTAAACTTGTACACTTGTGACACATTTACCCCAAACTATTTTTTTGACCATAAAAAACCCCAAACTGGTACACCTGTGATAATTTTATCCCAAACATACCACAAAAAATCCTAAACTGGTACACATGTGACAATTTTACCCCGAACAAATTTTTAATATTATTTTTTTGAATTTTTTTGAATTTTTTCTTTTTTCTTTTCTTTTTTTTTCCTTCACCTTCAACCTCTAGCCGGTCGCCGGTCCGGCGACCGGCCAGAGGCGGAAGCCGGCAAGGGCCGCCCTCGCCAGATCCAGCGAGTGCGACCCTCCCCGGTATCGGGCGAGCGCCGCCCTCGCCGAATCTGGCGAGCGCCGCCCGACGCCGGCGAGGGCCGCCCTCGCCTGATCTGGCGAAGGCGACCCTCACCCAACGCCAGCTTCCGCTTCTGGCCGGTCGCCGGAACGGCGACTGGCCAGGGTTTGAAGATGAAAAAAAAAAAGAAAAGAAAAGAATAAAAAATAAATAAAAATTCGAAAAAAATAAAAAATAAAAAATAATATTAAAATTTTAATTTAGGGTAAAATTGTCACATATGTACCAGTTTGAGGTTTTTTGTGGTAAGTTCAGGGTAAAATTGTCACAGGTGTACCAGTTTGGGGTTTTTTTTGGTCAAAAAAATAGTTTGGGGTAAATGTGTCACAAGTGTACCAGTTTAAGGTTTTTCGTGGTATTAACCCTAAAATTTATTTGAGCAATTCTTAACAACAATTGGAACGATTACCGCCAATTCTTTTATATGTTTCCACTTTGATTCCACTGGGATTTTCTTTTCGTTACTTCCTATCTTTGAGCTCCCTAAGGATGACAAAAAGGAAGAACATATTAAAAGATGACATCAAAGAAAGTAAATTGGGAACAATACTTTCCTTTATCTCTTATTAACTCCGTTGGGGGTTTTGGAGATCTTTGATCATCTTAGACTCTTTTTACTTTATTTTGCAAAAAAGAACAAACATATTTATGAAATGCATGATATGACATGTTCTAGAGTGACCCAAATCATTTCATTTCATGGGTAGAATATCTTCACAGCATCTGCATTTACAGGAGAGGTCAATTCTGTTCCAATCATATTTACAAGAATCAATGCTCCTCTAGGAAGAACTTTCTTGACAACATATGGACCTTCATAATTTGGAGTGAACTTCCCGCGGAGATCTGAATTATTGGGAACGACTTTCTTCACTACCAAATCTTCTACCTTAAAATGCCTTAGTTTCACTTTTCGATTAAAGGATTTGGTGACTCTCGACATATAGCCTTTAACCTCTTTTTCATTAATCATGTTGAGTTGTTCACATCTCTGCTGAATCCATTTGGCTTTTGAAAGCTTCAATTGAGATAATATCCTTAATGAAGGAATTTCCACTTCAATGGATAATACTGCTTCCATTCCATAAACCAAGGAAAATGGAGTTGCCCCAGTTGATATTCGAATTGAAGTTCGGTATGCCATTAGATCATATGACAACCTTTCATGCCAGTCAATTTAATTCTCAGCTGTCTTGGATAATATCTTCCTAATGTTCTTGTTTGCTACTTCCACTGCTCCATTCATTTGTGGGCGATATGGGGACGAGTTCAAATGTCGAACGTGAAAATGTTCAAGCGAATCATCCATAATCTTGTTATTTAGATTTGAGCCGTTGTCAGTAATGATAGCTTTTGGAACTCTATATCTGGCAATAATGTCTCACTTAATGAATCTTGCGACGTTCTTGACGGTGATATTTGTGTAAGAATTTGCCTCAATCCACTTGGTGAAATAATCAATTACAACCAAGATGAAGCGATGCCCATTTGAGGCATTGGGGTTGATTGGATCGATCATATCAATGTCCCACATTGAAAATAGCCACGGCTCTGACATTTGATGTAGCTCATTCAGCAGCGCATTGATTCTGTTTCCGTAGATTTGACATTGATGATAACATCTCACATGTTGGATGCAATCCGTTTCTATTGTCATCCAATAGTATCCCAACCTCATGATCTTTCGGACTAGGATATGGCCATTCATGTATGGCCCACATTCGCCTTCATAGATTTCTTTCATGATATGTTCAGCTTCTTTAGCATCGACACATCTTAATAGGACTGAATCAAATGATTTCCTGTAAAGAGTTTGATCGCTGAGGAAAAATTTGGTAGCTATCTTCTTTATAAACTTTCTGTCGCCTGGTTGGCTTCCTCTAGGAAATTCTCCAGTTTGGAGATATTTCTTAATGTCATGGAACCACGGTTCATTATCAAACTCAACTTGAATCACCATGCAATGAGTTAGTTGTTCAAGAATGTCGATTCTCAATGGCTTTACATCCATACCATCTTCAGCTTGCAGTAAGGATGACAACGTAAATGATTATGAGCTCTTGGAAGATAATCAAATGTTATTTCTTCAAATTCCTCCACCATTCCTTCTAAGTATTTGTGATAGGGTATCAACTTGGTATATCGAGTTTGCTACTCACCAGTTGTTTGTAATATGATGAGTTTAGAATCTCCATATACGTGCAATCTCCTTACCTTTATTGAGAGGGCTAATTATAAGCCAAGAATACATGCTTCATATTCAACAATGTTATTAGTGCATGGAAATGTCAGTTTTGCATGTAGTGGATAATGTTGGCGTTCTGGGAAAATCAACACTGCCCCAGTTCCTAATCCAGAAAAATTAGTTGCACCATCAAAATATATGGTCAACTTATCATCAACCAATGCTAATATACGATTGTCAAATCGTTCCTCCTCAGGATTAGTAGTGTTCTGATAATTTTCTGCCAACATGTTCGTTATTGTTCATCCCTTAACTGATTTTTGTGGTGAACTTCTGATATCAAATTCTGATAACAAGACTTACTACTTTGTTAACTTCCCGACCAAAGAGGATTTCTCAAGTAAATACTTGATCGGGTCATTTTCAGTCACCAGCAAAATTTGATGATGAAGGGTGTATTGCCTTAGTCTGTGCAACACCCAGATCAATGCAACACATGTCTTTTCAACTGCTGGGTAATTCATCTCTGATATTGTGAACTTCTTGCTCATGTAATAAATGGCTTGTTCCTTATCATTGTTTGATCTTCTTTCGACAAGCACTTCTCCTAACGACTCGTGGTGAATTGTCAAGTATAAGATCAATGGAATCCCAGGGATTGGAGGTACAAGGACTGGCGAACATACCAGATATTCTTTGATCTTGTCAAAGGCTCGTTGACATTTTTCGTCCTGTTTCACTTTAGCATTTTTCTTCAGCAGTTTGAAGAATGGCTTTATAGTTTCAGAAAGCTGATAGACAAATTGGGCAATGTAATTTAATCGCCCCAATAAACTTCTCACTTCTTTTACTGTGGAAGGAGTCTTGATATCATATATTGCCTTGATCTTTGAAGGATCTATTTCGATGCCCCTACTGCTAACCACAAATCCTAGCAACTTGCTAGATTTTGCCCCAAATACACATTTATTGGGGTTTAACCTCAACTTGTATTTTTTGAGTCTTTCGAACAATTTCTGAAGCACTTTAACATAATCTTCTCCTTGTTTGGATTTTGCAATCATGTCATCCATATATACTTCAATTTCTTTCTACATCATATCTTGGAACAAAGTTATCATTGCCCTCTAATACGTGGCATTAGTATTTTTCAAACCGAAAGGCATCACTTTGTAACAGAATGTGCCATACGGCGTGATGAAGGACGTTTTCGCCTTGTCCTTTTTCTTCATAAGGATTTGATTATATCTAGAAAAGCCATCCATGAGTGAAAACGTTTCAAATCCAGCAGTATTATCCACTAGTGCATCGATATATGGAAGTAGTACCATATCCACTGGATATGGTACTACTTTGATGAATCTAATTTTAAGCAGTTTCATCACTTCCTCTTGAAGCAGCTTGAAGGGTCCAGGAAAAGTTTCCTTGATGTAGATCTGATAATAAGGAAGCTCCTTAGTTTTATCCTTCCATATTGATGAATTAATAACACGATCATCTCGGCTTCCATAGCCTCCATGGTTCTTTTGACCTCGGCCTTGACCTCCCTGGTGATTATTAGAGATCTTTGTAATGTAACCTACTCTATGTCTCTTCTTCTTAGTAAGTGGGATGATAGGTTCCTGGATCCCTTGGGCTTTTGACCCAAGTCCGTCCCCAGGAGTGAATCCATATTGGCATAACACATTCCCCAACATAAGATGATGTTGAGAGTTATGGGGACTTTATGATACTTCCGGCGGGGATTTGCACCATCGAAATTATCTCGAAGGAATGATAGCTTAGTTCCTCTTTCACCTCGGGTTCAATATATGGTATTGCACTTTCCTTGTAAGTTGTGAAATCTATCTCTCCATGTACAGTGATCATTTTGCCATTAATAACGAATCTAACATTCTAATGAAGACTTAAAGGGATAGCACCGGCCATATAAACCCAAGGCCTTCCCGGCAACAGATTGAAAGTCCTCGGAATATGCACCACTTGAAAATCAATTAAGAAGGGTACATGGCCTATATTTACCTCAAGCTCGATATTGCCAACGACATCTTTCTTCATTCCGTTAAACGAACGCACAATTACCTTAGAGGGTTTAATGAACTCTTCACTGATCCCCAAGCGATGCAGTATGCTCAGAGGACACAAATTAAGTGCAGAGTCATTATCAACCAACACATGTGATACTTCTTTGCCCCGGCATTTGACAGCAATGTATAGGGCCTTATTGTGTGAACGTCCGTTTATCGGGAAATCCTCATTAAAGAAAGTGATATGATCTTTCAAAAGAATAGTACCAACGAAATCCTCCAATTATACTTTGTTGTACTTCATTAAGAAGTTTAATAAGCACTATTTTATGACTCTTTGAGGTTTTAAAGAGATCCAGCAAAGAAATTTGTGCCGGCATCTTCCTTAGCCGTTCAATTACTTCATACTCGCTTGTTTTCATGATTGACAGCAGCTGTTTTATATCTTCTTCAGTTACCCCTTTCTTTTCATGATCACCCTCCTTATGGACATAGCACCTTTCCGATTGAGTTATGGCATCTACTTCTTTAGGTGTGTAATCCCAGGGCATGCACTTAGTGTCAAACTTTTATTTTAGAGGCAAAGTAATGATCACAAGCTGTCTCCTTTTCCTCGATCATTAGCTGATCAATTGGAAGTTGAATGGTAATTGGATCAACATGACATTTTTCTTCTTTATACTTATCCACTTCATCAAGTTTGATTAGAAATAGTGTGACCATGGACACTATGATTCTGTCGGCTTCATCGGCATCCATTCCACCCTAACCAACAAGTGTGATTACTTCATTCTTAAAAGTCCATGAAGGAGGCGTATATTTGACACGGTAATTGTATCGGCTACTATCTTGACCCAAGAAGTCCACAACTTCACTTTGTTTCCGTGCTTTGTGAACAAACCGCCTATCTCCTCGGCAAGTCTTTTTCTCCTCTCGATCTTCCTTTTCCTCGAGACTTAGTTTGTTAATCGAAACCTCGTCCATGCCGCCCCATTCGTCAGGCACAATAACTTCATTTTTAAATGCCCATAGAGGAGGGATGTATTTGACACAGTAGTTATATTTGCTACTGGCCTGACCAAGTAGGTGAACAGTTTTACCCTGCTTGAGTGATTCTTGAGTAAAACGATTTTCACCCTAACGGACCTTTTCTTTCTCTTTTTCATATTGATCCGTTTCGTTTTCGAACGGAATTTCATTCTCATGACTCAGCTTGCCATCCATACCGCCCCAACAATCGGGCATAGTTACTTCATTCTTGAATGCCCATGGTGGCGGGGTATATTTTACTTGAAAGTTATACTTACCAGAGTCTTCTCCCAAGTTGTCTATAATTTCACCTTTTAGAAGTGTTTCACGACAAAAATGGGCATCCCCTAATCGAGAAGCTTTCAACTGGGCTTCATATTCATCTTCATCATCAGACCTAATTATTTATTCTTCACCCTAGATAATGTTTACCGTATTATGCTCAGGCAGAGGATTCTGATGTACGTTTGGTTCGGGCTCTTGGAAGTTAAGTATCTTCTTGTCAATGAATTGCTGAACCTTGTATTTTAGAGTGGGACAATTATCTACGTCATGTTCCCTTTCTCCCATATGGTACGCATAGGTTTTTGATTCATCATACCAAGAAAACCTTGCAGGATTGTCTCTTGGCACCTCTTTTGCCACTAAATGCCTTTCTAGAAATATCGATAATAGCTTTGATAGGGGTCGCGGCAAAGGTGTGAATTGCCTTATAGGTCTTTTCTTTGGCTCAAACTACCTTGAGTTCTTCTAGGCGATGTTGGATTGCTTTGGAAATGGCATCTGATGAATGTTCGGGCTAGACACCATAGATACCTCACGAACGGGCTCTTTGTCTTTCCCCCCAGGATAAGGCCTCCGTGTTGTTGTTTCTTGGACTTTCTTCTCTTTCAATCCCCACTCGATCCGTTCACCCACTTTTACCAGCATGGTGAATGTTTGATAGCCTGACACATGTAGCTTGTCGTAATATTCAATTGGCAATGATTTCAAAAAGAGCTCAATAAGCTCATCCTCGCTTATGGCAAGTTTTACTTGTGAAGCGACAGCTTTTCATCTCTGGGCATAAGCTTGAAACTTTTCATTCTTTCGCTTCTCCATTCTGACGAGATCCTCCCTAATTGAGAGTATTTCAACATTGAATTTGTATTGGCGGAGGAATTCTCCAGCCAAATCATCCCATTCCATGAAATCTTCTATGTCAAGGCAGTGTACCATGCTAGGGCCGCTCTTCTCAAGCTGTCTTGAAACGTGCTAATGAGAAATAGCATGTTGTCTGAATATATTGCCATCTTGCGGAGGTAATACTTCAAATGGCTTTTGGGACAGTCAATTCTATCATATTTACTCATGAACTCTGGTTCTTTGTAATTTTCCGAAACAACTACTTTTGCATATGGTGAGAATTTGTCGAACCTTTGAAGTTCATATCCCTGACTTGCCAAACATTCTTCAATTTTAGCCAATCTTTTGGACTCTTCCTCATCCTTTACTTTGGATGTCTTCTTAGCTAAATTGTCTTTTTAGCTAAATCGTCTTCTTTCAAATTTACTACTTTAGGGGTAGCTTTTGGAGGATTCTCTTGGACTGGTTTTTTACTTCTAACTAGTTCTTCAATAGGAGTTTCCATAGCATCTGAAGTTCCAGCATTAGGAATGGTGGGATAAGATCATCGGGAAGCAATGATGAAAGCTTTCATTTCCGCCATCATGGTGGTCATTTGGGTCATTTGGTTCTCAACTTCAGCTAGTCGAGTACGAGTTTCCTCTTCCGCCATTTTAGTCTGCAAACGAGTTCGAATTTAGGTTCTTCTTTCTTCCGTTGCTATGTTATCTACCTCATGAAAAGACAAGGTGTTCACATGATGAAACAATCATGAAAAGCTACATTCTTTCAATTGTATGGTTTTTCTTGTGATTAACAAGGATAAAAACTTTCATACAAGCCTTAACCTCGTATAAAACTTCTTATCAATGCATTTTTCAAGCAATCATACAATTCAAATAATTGTAATCTATGGTGATTCTTTTACGTTTTGAAATCATGTTTTGAACTTAACTATACACGTCTAGAAAATGATCAATTCATCATTGCATATAAAACTTGAAATTGTTTAACATCATGATCTTAAACTCAAATGGGAATCTAAATCATCCAATTCTAGGCTTCTTGCTAACTAAGGTAGCTTCCGCCTTTTGGTATTCTTCCCATTCCTTGATGCAGGATTCCCATTCATCAACATCGATCACGACCTCTTCAGGGACATAGGGCTCCACTATAGGCATGTTTGGAACAATATATTTTGGAACATACTCTTCCTCAGGATCTGATACAATACTCAACGGGACATACGGCTCTACATCAATTGGACGCTTGCTTTCTATCCATTTGATGTATTCTTTGGATGCTATGTAAATCTTCATATCACCTTCCAAGCTGTTAGGCCACTCAATTACTTGTTCTTGTGAGTTATCCAAAGATAGAATGATTTTGTGGATCTTGATTTGAAGGCTATTCTTCTCCTCTTTGGGTATAGTTTCACTTAAGATATCGAAGGCAAACTCCTCGGGATTCCATGTTGGTGGGACTTGCTGAAGCATCCTGAATTGTCAGACAACCCTTAGGGGACAATATGCAACTTCTCCATTCAAACCAAGTAGCGGTACCGTATTTCCATCTTGGCTTGTAATTCTCGCCTTGTCAATCTTTGGCCAATTGATCCGTCATTAGATTTGATCGAGAGTTAGAGCACGAATGAAATTAGCCCAATCTAAGAAAGATTACTTGGGTAATTTGTTTTGAAGACGGATGTATCGCTCTATTGGATTTGTTGACTAACAAATTTCACGAATGTTCATGAAACGACAGCATGGTCGAATGTGTGAGATAAACCATAGTGAAAGAAGACTAGTAGAAGCTTGAAAGACACCCCTCTCACGATTTTGGTACGTGTTCAGGGAAATAATAGTTTGGGCAAGAAGCATATTCGAAAAGTCCCACTTGAGACATGCTTATCTTGCAAGTACATCAACTAAAGAATTTAATCACGTTCTAGACATGGGGAATAAAATGAAGTCGAAGAAGGCTAGAATGAATACCCGAGCTGATGTGTTTCTCATTTCCCTAGGAAGTTTTGAAAAGTTGGCTATTAGGAAATATAATGGAAATCTACCAGTGTTTGATTTGATTAGCTTTTCAATTTTGGAAGTTTTAAGATTAAGGAATTAAGCTAGAATGCTTACAGGACTAAGTCCAACGGGTGGCTCTATAATCCTAGGCTTAGAATTGATCCCGATGGCGGCTTGATACTCTTCTGAGATTGATACCAATTCATGTTCTCTAAACTAGAAGGTGGTAGTAGAAACTTCCCAAAAATGGGCTAAAGCTTGAACTAAGCTAACTTGGTGTTCTACATGCATTAGCTCGAGATGATATCTAAGCCTTTCTTGGACATAGACTTGGTTGTCCTTCCACCAAGCAATGAGCTCCTTCCGAGGAATGGGACTTACTTAGATGTCTAGCTTTCCCATTTGAGTCTAATCATACAAAAAAAAATTCATCATTATTCAGCATGGATTACGAATTAATTTTAATGCCTCCGTTTCAATTATATGTTCCTTCTAAGGTAAAATGGAAGTAAAGTACATTTGCATACTTAAAAAAGTAATACAAATGTCAAATTAGGTTCATTCGTGCCTTAAAAGAACATATAGTTGAGAATGGGGAATGAAATCAGTGTTTGATATAAATGCGCTTTTGTCATGCTCCATTTAGACCATAAAGGTCTAGCCTATAGTTTACAACTTCGAATACATCAAAATGAACACTCGACTCATTGAATTGTACATGTCACATTTTGAGCATATTGTCACTTGAATTACATTGAAAATTCGCCATGGACCTATACATTCTATCTAAAAGTGAAAAAATGGCCAAATGGAGCATGTCACCCTAATCATTCATTCTAGTATATAAGAAGGGCATCTAAATCAACCATTGGTTGTCATTTAGACATTTTTTAAATTGTGCCAACTAACTTGCATAATTGAAAGTGAAAGGAATGGAACGATACTTACTTACCGGAATATTTTTGTTTGGTTTTAGGTATACCAACCACAAAGACAAGCAAATGCAATAAGTGAAGTTTTGATGCCTAAAAGGGTAGGATATGCTAAAGGCTCGAGGTCACCACCTTAATGGACTAAGGATTTCATTCCAATAGGCAATCGGCCTAAAGTCATGGAATATTATTCCATTTCGGTTATCGGTATTGCATTTAACAATCCCATGAGCAATCGGCTCATAGTTTCGCCTAAACACATATCTCCTAAGAGTAATCCCAAATGTAGCCAGGGTTGGGCCATGGGTGGTGTGTGTGAATGGTGTAGTGCTAAAGCAATTTAAAGGCATGTATAGCAATTTAATAACCAAACAGCACTTCAAAAATTCAATCAAATCACATTCAATCCCAACACCATCCTACAAAACAAAGATCAGCAAAGACAACACCCCTTATACCTCCCACATACAAAACAATTTAACACGATCATTAGTGGAACGTACTTGGGATCCTTGTGTGTGACATTCCGAAATTTCCACCAATTGGGATTTATTGAATAATTGAGTTTTATGAAATGTGCTCGCAGTAAATTCTCGCCCGGAACTGATCATTCCTGGGAATGCTAACCATTAGGGAAAGGCTAATAGGGGAATTAAATTTGCGCGACTAAAGAAAATTCGACCGTGAATGGACTTCGACCATTAAATCGCGTAAGTAATATTTTGACCCACTGTTGGCTGATCCAAGGATAGTTAGGGGTCAGTTCGCCACTGTCCTAGTAGTGGATCGCGGGTGATTCCGTTGGACCACGAAACGACTTGACGAATAATTCCGAAATTATACCGAACGATCGTACCCCTCGGATTTGATCTTCGCGATTTTTATGACAACCGAGATCGTCACGCATCGAATGGACTTGCACGTGACTCGATTCAGTATCAGTTATGAGTCGATTCTGCGAGTTTCCCCAGCAAGCCGCCCGTTAGCTTGAGAAACGCTCGAGTTACGTTTAATAGAATTTAATTATTGAATTTTTGTCCAAATTGGACACCGGAAAATTAGGAAGTCACGCCGGAACATTAGGACGGCGTTGTACGTGACACGTGTGAATTTTTGGTGTGCTCAAATTCTTCGGAAAAATTCAATTTGGACAAGAAACGAAAAAGTTGACTGTTTTGCCCTTAAGGATTAACAAAGGGCATGCTTATGGAAGAAGGGGTGTTTTAGTCATTTTTGCTTTAGATATTTTTTTGGGTCAAAGTTTCTAGATAAGACCCTCTCCTCTCTCTCTCCCTCTCCTTCGTAGACTTCCCCCCCGTTTTCTTTTTTGGCCGTGAGTTTCCCCTCCTCCACCGTGAGTTCTTCCTTGGCCATTTTCTCCACCGCCGGCGCCGCCGCTCGCCGCCACCACACCGGACCACCCTCAAGCCACCGTCCACGCCGCCGTACGCCACCATCACCCCCTCCCGCCATCCCTCTCTCTCTCTATTTCCCTCCCTCTCTCTCTTGGCCGTGAGGCCCTCGGCCACGCGCAAGCCACGCCATCGCCGTCCAAGCCGATCGCCGCCACCCGGAAGTTGTACGTCGTCGCCGTTGTCCCCGATTAAGGGCCGCCGCTTTCCGTTCTAGCCGAGGAAGTCTAGAACGCGGGTAAGTCGCGCCTAAACCTAATTTAGGACTTCGGGTATCGACGGGTAAATTCGGACGAAATCAGTATGAAATTAGGTGCGGAATTACATGGATAGGGGGTGAAAATTTTATGGCGGGCCTTAGGAATTAATTCGGATAATATTTATTGGAAATTCAGAAAAATAGGGGCTGAAAAAATACTGTTCATATGCCTCGAATTACTGTTCACTGGCTGTGGATTACTGTTCACCGAGCTGTGATGGTCCGATTGGGACGCAAGTTGAATTTTTGGAACCTAGATATTATGGCGAGAAAGTCCTGTGAAGGATCGGAATTAATCCGACGCCGTTTGGTTGGAGAAAAATGGGAATTATCGTATTGGATGCATATTTAAATTATTAGTAAATTGTGGTAATTAAGTTTAGCATGCTGTGGCGTGCTGTTGGGTACGAGAATGATACCGTTGAGTCCGGCTCGGAGTTTCATGTAAGTGTCGGGAAGAGTCGGTGGTGTGATTTTGTGATTTGAGTGCAGAAATTACTGTTCATGAGCTGTGGGAGTACTATGCACTGTGCTGTGGTGAGTCGTTTGATGCGTGTTCGGTACCGTTAGGTCCATCTTGGAATTTTATGAAAATCCCGTGAAGGGCTGAAAATGATTTGAAAACATTTGAACAAAGAAAAATGTTGTTTTATGCGAAAATGTGCTTTTGTGTGAAAATGGTGATGTGGTGAAGTGTGGGGTGCAAGTGTGCACGGAATTTGAGGCAATGGCATGAGAAAGTGAATGTGGGATCGGACCGAGGCATGTGATGCTCGGGGCGCGATCGAGGGGCCTGAGGCGTGAACGAGTATGCGGGCCGGATGTGGTGAGTGGTCGCAGTGTACCTGAGGCATGTACGTTTACGCGGGTCACTGGCGAAGAATGAGAAAGAGGAAATGAGAATGGATGGAATAATGGGATAAGAGTGGTATATGCGCGTGTTTACATCTGACAGGATTGAGTTTGAATGATGTTGTGCGCATGTTTGAGCCTGGAAATATTATTTGTTGTGCCTGCAATGTGATGTTTCAGCGTGTGGTGATATTGAGTGTTTAAATTTAATTGGCGCTCATGGTGCATTGCATTGCATAACATGGACACGCATTGTGTATACCGAGAGTGAGATATGTGATGAAATTGTGTGAGAATGCCTGTCTGCCATGAGCATGTGATCACCTAAAATGCCCTGAAGCGTTATACGCTAGGTTCAGATAATAATAAGTTGTGTGATCACCGAAGGACCTTCGGGTCATGACCTTCGAGTCGATACCGTCCTCATGCACTTTGAAGCAGGACGATGCCCGGTACGTCCGGAAGACGACCATCCTCATGCACTTTGAAGCAGGCTCTGGTTCGTAAGGAGATCAGTGTTGCGCCTCATGCACTTTGAAGCAGGCTAGAGACACTGGGCCAGATCGGTTGCTGCGCCTCATGCACTTTGAAGCAGGCTAGACGCACCGGGCCGTTAATAATGTGGACTCGAGTCGTAATTAATAATAAATTGGGAAATTGCCAGTGTGCCAGTGTGGGCCAGTGGGCCGGAGAATGCGTATGACATGTAGACGACATTTGCATGTATGGAACATGCATAGACTGGCATGCGAATGTATGAGAATCGGTGCATGAACGTGTGATTGACATACGTGTGATTATGCGTGCCACGCATGTGCCGTGACTATTGTATGTTGATCTGCCTAACCTGCAGGGTCAGATAATTGTCTGACTATTGTGGTATTGTGATTTGAATAATTGTTTCCAGTCAGGAGATTGCATGCTAGCCTAGCCTAGGTTGGGTTTAGGGGTGAACTTACTGAGAAGTGTTCTCACGGTTGTTTCAACCAACAATTTTAGAACCCCAACAGGACCCATGAATCTTCCGCCATCGCCACCAAAACGTTTTGGAGTCCTCAGTGGATGGGACGGTATAAAGGGACTCAGACTCAGAGGACAAGGAATCAGACTCAGAATGGATTTTTGGCGAGCACCATTTTTGGAGTAGTAGTAAACCCAAGTTTTCATCCTTGGAGTATCGATTTTTTAGAAAGGCGATATGCATGTACATGTATGGGACAGTTTATAAATGTAAATATTATGGTATAAGAAGGAAATGAAAAAGATATGTATATTCTCCCTGATTTTTCTCCCTAGTTTTAATTGTCCGGGTTTAATTGTTGATATCTGCTGTGGTAGTAAATCTCTGATGGTAAATTGAGGTCAGCGATATTCCTGGGACGTCGCTTGAATCGACCAGAGGCGGTGTCGCGTGCCGTAGGGGTTCGGGGCGTGACATTGTGCGAGCACAAAACACATGCATATCGCTCTATCTAGGCCTAAGTCCACTTAGAAATCTAATTTCCCCAGTGGAGTCGCCAAGCCTATCGCACCACGCTTTTTGGCATGCTAAAGAGGTACTTTCATTTGTCACGAATGGGGAAACTATCCCCGAATGAGCTACTAGGGTCCGATATAGATATTTCACTCAACCGTCCAACTACATCCCATCACTAGACAAACAAGGGGCCTCTCCTAGACCATACCTCACGTGACAGCAGATTGTGATTTTTTTTATCATTCTATTCAATCTAGATTTTTGATTTGGAGTCGCCACTAGTCATTATTGGTAGATTGACTAGAAACCTAATCGAGGTACGGGAGAAATACCACGAATCTACGAATCAAAGATTCTGAATACGGGAACTTGGTTACGCTAATAATCCCGAGTCGAGACCCTTAATGCCCTTTCGGTACCTAAAACGATATGATGTGTCTAACGTGTCACATGAGTTTCCGAAGTCTATCCATTAATTCTAACCATTATAATCGTGGGAATTCAATCAATCAATATAAGCAGTACAATCAATTACAATCAAACAAAACAATCATCATTTGGGTCTCTAAAATGAAAATCAATTCAAAACACCCAAACCCTAGTAAAGTCCTAAAGGTTTATTCATTCGATAATATGTGTTGTTGTAGGGTTTAGGGTTTTTTTAGGGGTAAAAACCCGAAAACGAAGGATTTTCTAAAAATGCCGATTAGGCACCTCTAACTAAGGATTTTCTAAAAGTGCCGGTTAAGCACCTCTAAAAATTCTAATTTCAGTTACAAAGGTTGGCCACAATATTTTTGGGTAACTCTGTAAATTTTTGAAATTTTTGAGTTTTTTTTTGAAAAAATATTTTTGAGAATTATCCTTCCTGAGAGCTAATTTTTTTATTTTCTGAAAATTTTTTGAAATTTTGAAATTTTTTTATTGATTTTCTGATTTTTCAATTTTTTTTTGTATTTTCTTGAATTTTTCACATTTTTGTGGATTTTCTGAAAATTTTTGAATTTTTATGAATTTTTTGAATTTTTAAATGTTTTAAGAATTTTCTAATTTTTTTAGAATTTTTCTAATGTTCTAATTTTTTTATTTGATTTTTCTGAATTTATTATTTATTATTTATTTTTAAAACTTTTCCCACTGGGGGTTGAACTGGACTGGACCGGTTCAGACTAGTCCGATCAAATCGGACCGGCCGACACTAGCACCGGCTAGAGCCCAGGCGAGCACGATGCCAAAACAGCGTCATTTCTTGACTTTCTTCTCTTCGGCATTTCGCCGAACAAATGGTGTGCATGAATCCAGTGTAAAGGTTTTCGAGGCCACCGGTTCAAGCTTAATTCCAACGACCTTCCGACGAGTTTTTGACATTCTTTTCAAGTTCTACACCAACCTCTCATCATTCCCTAACCATCTAACCTCCTCAGTTTGTCGCTAGAGCACCGCCGGCCATAAAAACTGATTCCAAAAGACCTAACCTAAAACTAACTAAACAAGCTTTTCTGACTTTTAGATAATCACACGATCCGCCCTAGCCGTTTAAATCGACCAAAAAACATTGCTCAAAACATCAAACAGAGATTAAGGAAAGCTAACTTGGATGGCCTATGACAAAGGGAGGCTCTCCGGTGAAGTTCAAAAGCTCCGATAAGGTTGAACAATGGCGGCCGACTCGGTTTTATGCATATTCAACCATTCAAAATGCAAGCAAGCAATGAAAATGTGATTAGAACATGTTTTAAGCATCTAACATGGCAAAATAGCGAAGAAACATACATGATTAAGCTAAAACCTATTCTGGAAATTTTATTAGACTGTGAGCATAATCAGACTTTACCTTCTTCGTTTGAGCTTGATTCTGAATTTCCGAACCAAACAGCGACTGTCGAGTCCTTCCCTATCACCTGAACTTCAAGACGGTGGCTTTGGCTTCACCGGAGTAGCTTTGGACACGCTGGCCGAGCTTAATTTTCAGGCATTGGCGACCAGCTTCGGCACAAGTTTTCCAAGTGAGGAAGTTCACCGTCGAAGTAGATTTGTCGGCATTTTTCTCGCCGGAAAAACACCGATTACTTGGTCCTTGAAACCTCAACACACCTCTCAAGCTCAGACTCTCTCTTTCTCTCTCTCAGTAAAATCGTCGAACACCCTCTATACCCGGATAAGATTTTTTTCTCCTTTTTGTAGATCAATTTCCTGATCAAAGTTGGTTATCACCGACCTCCGAATTGGATATAACGAATCTTCGATGCTAGCTGGAGATTCTCCAGCTGGAATCGGAGTTTAACACGTGCTATATTGATCGGATTCAATCGATAAAGTCACGGGGCCGAAGATATTTTCTAGGTTTTTATCACGTTCTAGGCGAGTTGGGTAAGGAAGGAGATCAACCCAGGTCAGGTCGGGTTGACCCGGCTAACATGACAGACCCGAGTTGGTCTAAAATCGCAAATTAAGCCCGATTTTGACCCAATTTTTCAGATTTAACCTCAAAATTGAATTTCTTGGCACATTTTGCATCAAAACATGAGATTTTCCCAAATTTTTGTCAAATTAAACCAAGAATTCCCAAATTTTAAAATCCGGGTCACTAGGGTTCTATTCAATCCAGTACCTAAATGACCTGATTGAGAAAAATTGATGCCAAAATTGGAATACCCATGACTGATTAACCCTAGAAATGATGGTCTCAAGGTTCGACAATTTCAAATTGATAATGATCCCCAATCTGGGCTTAAAATCCCTAATTTTCAATTGGATTTTAGGGCTTTTTGATTTCTTTGATAAATTGTGCAATTGGAATGACCATTATGTAATTCAAGGTTCCAGAATCATTTGTTGTGAAGACACTATAGCCTAGAAATGACTAGAAATGACTCAATTGAATTTTTAATTCAATTTGGGCTTGTTTTTACCCAATTTTGGGAAAAACACATTCCCAATTGTAATTTTCTAAAATTGATGCTGTATTAATGAAATTGGATTCAAAATAAGACTAATGGATATTTTTATGGAATTTTTGCATTCCATTTGCTATTTTTCTTGATTTTCTCTATTATTTTGACTAAAAGAAATTAAGGAAAAATTCAGGAAAATTATAAAAAATTTATTTTTGGTTTATAAATGGGTTCCTAAGCTTGGCCAAGGTTCCTAATCCTAATATTGTAATTTTTGAAAAAATTTGAAAAATAATCTAAAAATCAAGTGTCAACAGTTGTGATACTGAGGCCATGACTGACGCAAGGACGAGGCTCAGCCTTAGGCGACCTCCAAACGTTGGCTATGAACTCTAGTTTTGATGAACATGAGCTCAAGGTTGTGAACTCTACCTTTGGTCGCGGCTAACACCAAGCGTGAGCCCACCTCAGGCGACCCTAGCTCTAAGGTCTTTGAGGCAGACAACCTTTGATTCGAGGTCGGGAGTCTCAAATCCAAGGTCTAGGGCATTGGACCACGTCAATTCAATGGATCTAGATAGATAGAAGGAGAGACAAATGGGGATGATGGCTCGGCGGCGCTCTGATGTTGAACGACGATGGAACTCATGGGCTAGTCTTCAACTATGGAGCTTAATGGTGTGATAAGACTGCCATGGATGAGACCTTCACTTTATGTGTTATCGCTCTTTTGCTTCTGCATGGACGGATCTCTTACAATTTTAGCAAAAAGTGCATTCTCCTCCTCCATCATTTCTCTATTTTCTTTTCTTTTCATTTTTTCTATAATCATTATATTTTCCTAGTATTAGAGGTGGGATTTTTTAATCCAAATTATATCCGGAGAAATGTAGAATTCAAGTCACTCAAACGCCGGAAATGATAATTTTATATCTTATCCAAAATTATATATAGTATAACAAACTTAGCCTTAGGGGTCAACTGATATGCAAAAACTAAATATCGATATATGGGTTTCGTTACTAGATCTGGGGTTAGGTTATGTGTAAGGGGAGTACTAGATCCGGGTTTCGTCTATTTTGTTCTCATCAAACGAGTAATACTGAGTATCTTTCGCTTTAATCATAATATTCTCCTTAAATTTTTCTCTAACTCTGGCTTCAATGCGTAACAAACATATGGCTTGTTGATAACCATTTTAGCCACAGCTACTCAGCATATTCTCCTTAATCTGATTCGTTTTCATGTCTATACCCCTCTACAAAAGTCACGTCACGTTTGCCTGATTTTTTATCCTTTCCATTCAATGGGTTCTCATGCCTTATTGCCTTGTTGTCAGCTGGAAAAGGTCATTACATGGTTGATTTCTTGATCTCTTAAACCTAGACAAGAACTAGTCCACAGATTCATTATTCTGCTGCTTAATACCAGCAAAATCCGCAATAGACACATCGGGAACGAATTTATAAAATTGGCTATAGAATTGCGTTTCCATATGTTCCCCAAGAGTGGATAGACTTGGCTGGCAAGGTAGTATACCATGTAAAAGCAATCTTAGACAAAGATAGAGGAAACAAACTCAACTTCCAATGATCGGCATAAGATGCATCTCCACATTGTGCAATGAATCATCTAATATGCTCGACCGTCGATTAATCATCTTCGCCAAAGAAGAGTTTAAAATCAGGGATCTTAAATCCACTTGGATAAGGTACCGCATCCATCCAATTTAGATATGATTTTCTATATATGGGTTTGATATTCCCTATATCATTCCGTACGCGCTATGTTGCTTGATCTACTATCAACTAGAAATTCTAGGGATCTTGCCCAAAGACTACTTGAGCAAGTTGCACCCTGGTAAATGTGGTGGTCGCATTTGATTATCAACTACCAGGTTTGGTCTTTGGGGAACGTATACCAGATTGGGCAAATCCACTGCTTTTGCCAAGGGTCCTTAACCAGCTTGCCCTCCAAGTGGAGACAGTGGTCTACCTTGGTTGTCAATCACAACATTGGGCCTATATGGGGCAGGTGTTATGTTAGGCGAAGGTACTATCCCAACTGGCATCGATAAAAGGTAAATGGCCCAACCAATGCCAATTGCTTGTTTTCCACATTTGGTAGTGGCACATTTTGTAGAGCATTTTGATTTACCAAATCGTCATTATTATTACCACCTAGGCTAACTTGGACAGGATTAGGCAAATTACTTGCACCAACAGGCACAACCCCACAAGTCTGGGTTGCACCAATAGTTTCAGGCCTTTGTAAAATCCTAATCGGCAGTGGGTGTGGTACAATTTGTTTTAAGGTACCAAAAGTAACTTGAGCAGCAGTACTCGACATGTGCAGGATTGGTAGGATTTGTCTGCATCTAAATAGATTGGCTTGATGTTCCTGGCCTGTGCATGACTTCTTAAAAGGGTTGACAATCATTGGCTTGACCACATTGATGAAATATTTCATCATGTGATTAAGCGCCTCATTCTGGTTTTCCTTGAACATCCTTCTCATGGTAGCCAATGATACAAGACTTGGCTCCAACTGCCTTCTCTACTCATCCGTAAGTTGTTTTGGGATGTCTACATCTCCACCTTGCTCCTGTTCTATCACCGATTGTGTGGTCGATGACTCAAAACGTCTTGTCCTATCATTACCAAGTTATAGTGATGAGTTGTTACCACCAACATTGTCAGGATCGACTTGATTCCTTGTTCTCACCATCGTATCTCCTCAAATCAACCACACTGGTCCCACCAAGTGTGCCAAAAAGATGTTTCATGGAATTGATCCCGCAATGAAATTTCTTTCACTGAAAGTCGTTCTTCGGTTATGTGGCGACTCTGGATAGAAAATATCACAGGTAGTCAAGGAAATCGATAATTTTACTTCAAACAAAATTGTACAAACATACACCGTGCCAGAATTTAATCGACAATAAAGTTTGAGAACGTAAAGATGTAACATTGGAATTTAATCAACAACGCGATACATAGGATAAAGATACATATTAGAATTTAATCGACAACGCGAATCTGGATATTATAGCTAAGAAACACAGGGAAATTTAATCGACGACGTGAGTCTGGAAATTAAAAGTACAGTGCATGAAAGTAAAGATAACAGAAAGATACTAGATTTGTTTGTTTGTGCGCGTGGGGTCTCTAGTAAATGAACGATGGTATGTATAGTGATTGGGTCATAACTGTCTCTGAGTAGGCTTCCTACGGTAGTAGTCATGTTCTCTCATCTCCGAAAATCTTGTGCCCATACTCTCATGATGCCATGATCTTGTGTCCCAGTGGTTGCTCCTTTAAAATTGAGTTCTGGTTGCTCCACAATTTTCATTGCTTCATTCTCTAGTGACTTCAAATCCATAAATGAATCTTGATGCCCTTTATGCATCCAATCTCCTCTTGATGTGTCAATCAATAATCTGCTGCCCTCACTAATTGATACCATTGCCCTCACTAATTGATAACATTGCCAACTATCGTTAACCATCCGTCGTCGTATGTCGAAAACTGGTCAGTAGTGGTCATCGATGTGCATTAATGTCGATAACAATTCCTATGTTGTCAATGACTTGCATTCTGGTCACGTGTCTACTCATGTCAACGACCTGACCAAATGTGGTGCAAACAATAGTAGAAACATAACCTTACGAATTTCAAATGTGAGGAGTGTGCACTACTTAAAAGTACGGATTTTTTAAGTATCGTTTTAGAAATGTCGAACTTTCTATCACTAGCATAATATTCACTATACTTTTTCTATGCTAAGGATAAAGGCATTTTTATCACTTAAATATATTAATCGTCCATAAAAATATTTAGACAATTACATAAGTTGTTGTCTGTTGACACCTAATTTTTAACTCATTTTTTTCTATTTTCAAATTTATCAAAATTAGGACTAGGAATCTTGTCCAAGCCTAGAAACCTATTTCTAGACCAAAAATAAATTTTTAGCATTTTCCTGCATTTTTTCTTAATTTCTTTTAGTCAAAATAAGTGAGAAAATCAAGAAAAATAGCAAATAGAATTAGCAAATTCCATAAAAATAGTCATTAGTCTTATTTTAAATTCAATTTCATAAATGCATCATCAATTTTGGAAAATCTCAATCGTATATGTATTTTTCCTAAAATTGGGCAAAATTAAACTCGAATTGAACCAAAAATGTAATTAAATCTTTCCTAGTCATTTTTAAGTCATAGTGTCTTCACAACAAATGATTCTGGGACCTTGAATTACATAATGGTCGGTCCAATTGTACAATTTGTCATAGAAATAAAAAAAATCCCCAAAATTCAATAGAAAATTAGGAATTTTGAACCCAAATTGGGAATTGTGCCCAATTTGAAATTGTCGAACCATGAGACCATCATTTCTAGAGTTTATATGATGTGGGTAATTCAATTTTGGTACCAATTTTGCCTAATCAGGTCATTAAGATATTGAATTGAACAAAACCCTATTAACCCCGAGTACAAAAATTTAAAAATTTCGGACATGATTATGACAAAAATTGGGGAAAATCATATATTTGAGTTCAAAATGTGATGAGGAATTCGATTTTGGAGTTTAATTTTGAAAATTGGGTCAAAATCGAGCTCAATTTGAATTTTTAGTCAAAATCGGGACTGCTGGGTCGACCGGGTCGACCCGACCCGTCCCGGCAACCTGTCTTCTTTGCCCGACTCACCCAAAATGCACAATAAACCCAGAAAATTACAGTTCAAACCCGCGACTTCGTGAACCTTCCCCGGTCTATTTAGCACGTGAAAATCGAGTTGGCCAGCTGGAGAATATCCAGCTGGCGCCAGAGAATCATCCCAACCGATTCAAGGTTGGTAAATAACAAACTTTGGGCAGGAAATCGAGCTACAAAAACAAAGAAAAACTGAACATTGACTGGAAGGTGCTCGGTGAAATGCTAGAGAGAGAAGAGAGAGAGAAAGGAGCGAAATCAAAGAGAATGATCTAGAGAGAGAGGGTCGAGGGTCCACTCACGAGTGTCCGGCGCCATCATAGACGGCGAAACGCCGTCGAATCGTGGATAGACCGCGACCCTCCCCTAGTCGTTCGAGTCGAACGAATTGATCGCGAAGCCCTGAAAACGAACTTTGTCCGGTATGCCGAGAGACACTCCGGCGAATTTGAAGCTACTAGGTTGAAGATCAAGTGTTAGGGAACAGTTCCACGGTCGTGGATCGTCTCAAAAACTCCATCTGATCATCGATCGAAGAAGGTAAACTTTGATCATGATCACTGTTTTCCAGAATTTCCAGAATGAGTTTTAGCTCAAACTTGTGTGTTTCTTCGTGATTTTGTTACGTTTGATGCTCAAAGCATGTTCTGATTTCATTTTTATCGTTTGTTTGCACTTTTGATGATTGAAAACGCATTAAAACCGAGTCGGCCACCTCATGAACCAACTCGCTGGAGCTCAAGGAACCTCACCGGAGCATTGCCGTGACCTTAGGTCACTCAAGTTGGTCTCTCTCAACCTTGCTTGATGTTTTTGTTCGTTATTAGAATCGACATAGACGGCTAGGATGGTTAGGATTAAGATTTGTATACTGGAAAAGCTTGCCAAAAACGGTTTGCAAGTTAAGGATTTTAGACCGACTTTTCGCCGGCCGGCGAACGTCCAGCGGCACTCTGGTTAGGCTGGATCAGTATTAGAACATATGAGCTTGGTTATGGATCAAAAGAAATGGCAAAACATTCGCCGGAGAAGGGCTTGAAGTGGCGGCCTTGAAAACATTAGGTTGGAATTCATGCACATTAGGTGCTCAACCAAATGCCCCAATGAAGAACGCATTAAACGGCGCCGTTTAAGCGTAGTGCCCGCCGGAGGAAGTGATCGGGGACCGGCGCAGGCGCGGCCCGGTTCGGCCAATCCGATTCATTTTCCCGGCGGGAAAATTCAAAAATATTAAAAAAAATCTAAAAAAATAAATAATCAATAAAAATTAGAAAATTCATAAAAATAAAAAAAATCAGAAAAATCTAAAAAAAAATTCAGAAATTCGGAAAATTCAAAAAAATAGAAAATTTAATAAAAATTCAAAAAAAATTTAGAAAATTCATAAAAAACCAGAAAATTCAGAAAATACAAATAAAAAAATGTAAAAAAATTCAGAAAACCTAAAAAAATTGGAAAATTCAAAAATTCATAAAAATTTTCAGAAAATCATATAAATCAATTCTCGGTTAATGAAATTCTCAGAAATTCAATTTCCAAAAAAAAAATCAAAAAATTTCAAAAATTCACAGAATGGTTCAAAAATATTTTGGCCAACCTTGAAAAGTGAAATTTGAATTTTTTGAAGTGTCCAAGTGGCATTTTTAGAAAATCTCAAATTCAGAGGTTATAACCCCTAAAAAAACCCTAAAACCCTAAAAAGACACAAATCATAAAATGAACAAGCCTTTAGGGCTTCATTAGGGTTTGGATGTTTTGATTGATTTTTAGTTTTAAAGACAATTTAGGATTGTTTGGTTTAATTTGCCTTGATTGCGTATTTAATTCTTGATTGATTTTCTCCGCGATTAGAATGGATAGAATTAGGGGGTAAGCCTCGAAAACTTACATGACACGTTAGACATCGTATCGTTCTTAGGTACCGAAAGGGCGCTAGGGATCTCAATTTGGGATCATTAGCATAACCAAGTCCTTGTACTAGGAATCTCTGGTTCGTAGAATCGTGGTATTTCTCCCATACCCCGATTAGGTTTCTAGTCAACCTATCAATAATGACTAGTGGCAACTCAAAATCAAAAACATAGATCAAATAGGAAATTACCATCCACTGTCACGTGAGATATGGTCTGGGAGAAACCCTTACACGGAAATACCTCCTTAGCACGCGAAGCCCGAAAAAAAAATGCGCGGCGCGACAGGCTTGGCAACTCTATTGGGGAGTTACCTTTTCTAAGTGGACTTAGGCCTAGATAGAACAATACGCTTGTGATTTGTGCTTGCAAAGATCCCAAGTACGTCCTGCTGACAATTGTGTTAAATGTTTTTGCAGACGGGAGGTAAAAGGGGTGCAGTCTGTGTTAACCTTTGTTTTGCAGGATGGTGTCGAGAATGAATATGAAATGATTATTTTAGAAGTGCTGTTTGATTACTAATTGCTATGCATGCATTTGAATAGCTTAGGCACTACACCATTAGCACACACCACCCGTGGCCCAACCCCGGCTACAATTAGGATTACCCTTTTTTTTTATCGGAAAATTAGGATGACCCTTAGGAGGTATGTGTTTAGGCGAAACTATAAGCCGATTGCTCATTGGATTGTTTAAATGCAATACCGATCACCGAGGTGGAATAATATTCCATTACTTTAGGCCGATTGCCTATTGGAATGGAATCCCTTGTCCATTAAGGTGGTGACCATGAGCCTTTAGCATATCCTACCCTTTTAGGCGTCAAAACTTCACTAGTTGCATTCGCTTGTCTTTGTGGTTAGTATACCGAAAACCAAACAAAAACGTTCTGGTAATCAAGTATCGTTCCATTCCATTCTTTTACAATTATGCAAGTTAGTTGGTACATTTTCAAAAAAAATGCCTAAATGACATTCAATGTTTGGTCTAAATACCCTTTCATATTATAATGCATGATTAGGATGTCATATTCCATTTGACCACTCTTTCATTTTTAGATGAAATGTATAGGTCCGTGACGGATTTTTCATGTAATTCAAGTGCTTATTCGTTCATTTCAATGTATTCGAAGTTGTAAACCATAGTTTAGGACTTTATGGTCTAAATGGAGTATGACAGAATGGGCATTTACATCACATATTGAATTTGTCCATGATTTCAAGTATATGCTCTTTTAAGGTCTAAACGGACTTAAAGTGACATTTGCATTACTTTCTAGACATGCAAGTGCATTTTACCTCCGTCTTACCTCAAAAGGACATATGATTAAAATTGAGGCATTAAGATTGATTCGTAATCCATGGTAATTAATAACAAATTTTTTTGCATGATTAAGCTCAATAGGAAAACTAGACATCCAAGTAATTCCCATTCCTCGGAAGGAGCTCGTTGCTTGGTGGAAAGGCATGTCCAAGGACAGCCAAACTTATGTACAAGAAAGGCTTGGATACCTTCTCAAGCTCATGAATGTAGAACATCAAGTCAGCTTAGTCCAAGCTTTGGCACATTTTTGGGGGGTTTCCACTGCCGCATTCCAACTTGGAGAACATGAATTGATACCAACATTAAAAGAATATCAAGTCGCCATTGGAATTAATTTTAAGCCTAGGGTCATAGAGCCACCTGTTGGACTTAATCCTGTGAGCCTTCTAGCTGAATTCCTTAACCTCAAAACTTCTAAAATCGAAAAGCTAATCAAGTCAAACACGAGTAGATTCCTATTATCCTTCCTAGTAGCCAACTTTTCAAAACTTCCTAGGGAAATGGGAAACACTTCAGCACGGGTATTCATTCTAGCTTTCTTCGACTTTATTATATTCCCTGTGTCTAAAACGGGATTAGACCCTTTAGTCGCTGTGATCGCGAGACAAGCCTGTCTTAAGTGGGACTTCTCCAATATGCTTCTTGCCCAAACTGTCATTTCCTTAAACACATACCAAAATCGTGGGAGGAGTATCTTTCAAGCTTCTACTGGTCTTTTGTCATTATGGTTCATCTCACACATTCGACCATGGTGTCGTTTCATGAACATTCGTGAAATTTGTTCAGCGATAAATCCAATTGAACGATATATTCGTTTCCAAAGCAAATTACCCAAACAATCTTTCTTAGATTGGGCCAATTTCATTAGAGCCCTAACTCCTGATCAAATTCAATGGCAGATCAATTGGCCAAAGATTGACAAGGTGAAGATTACAAGCCGAGAGGGGAATGCAGTACCATTGCTTGGTTTGAGTGGAGGAGCAGCTTATTGCCTTCTAAAGGTTATTAGACAATTCGGGATACTTCAGCAAGTTCCACCGACATGGAATCCCGAAGAGTTCACCTTTGATATCCCAAGTGGAACTATACCCGAAGAGGAGAAAAATAGCCTTCAAGCCAAAATTCACAAGAACATCCTATCTTTGGATAACCCACTTGAACAACTAATCAAAAGGCCAAAAAGCTTGGAAGAAGATATGAAGATTTGCATGGCCTCCAAAGAATACATCAAATGGATAGAAAATAAGCGTCCAATTGATGTCGAGCTATATGTCCCATTGAGCATTGTACCGGATCTTGTAGATGAATATGTTCCAGAATATATTATTACAAGCATGCCTGGAGTGGAACCCTACATCCCTGAAGAAGTCGTGATCGATGTCGAAGAATGGGAATCTCGAACCAAGGAATGGGAGGAATACCAAAAGGCGGAAGCTACCTTCGTTAGCAAGAAGCCTAGGATTGGATGATTTAAATTCCCATTTGAGTTTAAAATCACGATGTTAAACAATTTCAAATTTTATATGCAATGATGGGTTGATCACTTTCTAAACATGCATAGATAATTTCAGAGCATGCATTCAAAATATAAAGGAATCACCATGGATTACAATTCTTTGAATTGTATGATTCCTTGAGAAAGACATTGATGAAGAATTTTATACAAGGCTAAGACTTGTACGAAAATTTTTATCTTTGGCAATCTCATGAAACCATACAATTAAAAGAATGTAGGGTTTCATGATCATTTTACTATGCTAACATCGAGTTTTTTTGCATAGCAGGTTTTCTAACAACGAAAGGTAAAAGACCTCGAACTTGCTTGCAAATAAGAATGGTGAAAGAAGAAACTCGTACTCGACTAACTGAGGTTGAGAACTAAATGACCCAGATGGCCGCCATGATGGCAAAAATGAAGGCTCTTATTCTCGCATCTCGAGGATCTTTTCCTACTACTCCAAATGTGGGAACTTCAAATGCTACTGAAACACCGATTGAAGACCCAATCAGAAACAAAGAACCAGTTCAAGAAAATCCTCCAAAACCTACACCTGAGATAGTAAATTTGGAAAAAAACGATCCAACCAAGAAGGCATCCAAAACAAAGGATGAAGAAGAGGCCAAGAGATTGGCCAAAATTGAAGAGTGCTTAGCAAGTCAAGGTTATGAACTTCAAAGATTTGACAAGTTCTCGCCGTATACGAAGGTGGTTGTTCTAGAAAATTATAAAGAACTAGAGTTCGTGAGCAAGTATGATGGCACTGGTTGTCCCAAAAACCATTTGAAGTATTATCTCCGTAAGATGGCGAGATATTCAGATAACACGCCACTTCTTATTAGCACATTTCAAGACAGTTTGAGAGGAGCGGCCCTTGCATGGTATACAGCCCTCGACATAGAAGATTTCACTGAATGGGATCATTTGGCGGGAGAATTTCTTCACCAGTACAAGTTTAATGTTGAAGTACTCCCAACTAGAGAAGATCTCGTCAGAACCGAGAAACGGAAGAATGAAGGGTTAGAGCCTATGCTTAGAGATGGAAAGCTGTTGCCTCACAAGTAAAGTCCGCCATAAGTGAAGACGAGCTCATTGAGCTCTTTCTAAAATCATTGCCAATTGAGTATTATGATAAGCTTCATGTATCAGGCTGTCGAACATTCACCATGTTAGTAAAAGTGGGTGAGAGAATTGAATGGGGATTGAAAGAGAAGAAGGCTCAAGAAACAACAGCACGAATGCCTTACCCGGGAGAAAAGACAAAGAACCCATCCGAGAAGTGGCTGTGATGTCTAGCCCAAATACTCATCAAGCATCATTTCCTAAGCAATCAAATATCACTTGGAAAAACCCAAGGCAGTTCGAGCCAAAGAAAAGGTCCGTGAGGCAATATACACCGTTGCCCCGACCCCTGTCAAAGCTATTACCAATGCTTCTAAAAAGGCATTTGGTTGCCAAAGAGGTACCGAGGGACAATCCTGCAAGATTTTCTTGGTACGATGAATCAAAAACCTGCACCTATCACATGGGAGAAAGGGGACACGATGTAGATAATTGTCCCACTCTAAAGTACAAGGTTCAATAGCTCATTAACAAGAAGATATTGAACTTCCAAGAGCCCGAGCCAAATATACATCAGAATCATCTTCCTGAGCACAATACAGTAAACATGATCCAGGATGAAGAAACAATGATCAAGTCTGACGATAAAGATGAATATGAAGTCAAGATTAAAACTTCTCGATTAGGAGATGTCTGCTTTCGTCAAGAAGCGCTCCTTAGAAATGAGATTGTAGATAAATTGGGAGAAGACTCCGGAAGGTATAACTTCCAGGTGAAATATACCCTACCGCCATGGGCATTCAAAAATGAAGTAATTGTGCCTAATGGCTGGGGTGGTATGGATGACGAAATTGGTCCTGAGGAGAAAACTCCGTCTAAGAAGGAAATACTTCAAGATAAAACAGATGAGGATGTAAAGGAGAAAGGAAAAGTCCGATAGGGTGAAAGGCGTTTCATCCAGAAATCATCCAAGGAAGGCGAAACCGTAGACTTACTCGGTCAAGACAGCAGTAGATATAATTACCGTGTCAAATATCCTTCACCACCATGGGCATTTAAAAATGAAGACATTATACTTGATGGATGGGGTGGCATAGACAAGGTCCCGGTCAGCCAACTAAATCTCGAAGAGAATGAAGATCGAGAAGAGAAAAAGAAGAAAAAGACTCGCCGAGGTGATAGGCGATTTGTCTGTAAAGCACAAAGACAATGTGAAGTTGTTGATCTCCTGGGTCAAGATAGTGGCCGATATAATTACCGTGTCAAATATATACCCTCTCCGTGGGCATTCAAGAATGAAATGATCACACCTGATGACTAGAGTGGAATGAATGCTAACGAAGCCAATAGAAGCATGGTATCCATGATTACACCATTTCTGATCAAGCTGGATGAGGTAGATAAATATAAGGAGGAAGAAGGTCCTATCGAACCAATCACTATCCAACTTCCCATTGATCAACTAAAAATTGAAGGAGAAGAAATATAGCTTGTGATCATCACTCTCCCTCCAAAAGAAGAGTTTGATACTAGATATGTACCTTGGGATTACTCTCTTAAAGAAGTAGATGCCATAACCCGATCGAGGAGATGCTATGTCCCAAAAGAGGGTGAGCATGAAAAGAAAGGAGTAACCGAAGAAGATGTCAAACAATTGCTTTTAGTCATGAAGATAAGCGAATTTGAGGTAATTTGAATAGCTAAGAAAGATGCAGGCACAGATTTCTCTGTTAGATCTCTTCAAGACTTTAGAAAGCCATAAAATGGTGCTTCTAAAGCTTTTCAATGAAGTGCACGTCCTGGAGATAATTAATGAAGTACAATTGGAAGACTTTGTTGGCACTATTCTTCTGAAAGATCAAATTGCCTTCTCCGATGAAGATTTCCCAATCGACGGGCGTTCCCATAATAAGGCGCTATATATTGCCGTCAAATGTCGGGGCAAAGAGATATCACGTGTGCTAATCGATAATGGTTCCGCACTTAATTTGTGTCCACTAACCATATTGCATCGCTTGGGGATTAGCGAAGAGCTCATCAAACCGTCTAAAGTAACTGTGCGCTCGTTTGATGGAATGAAGAAAGACGTTATTGGCGATATCGAGCTCGAGGTAAACATAGGCCCTGTGCCTTCCCTAATTGATTTCCAAGTAGTGGATATTCCGAGAATTTTCAACTTGTTACTCGAAAGACCTTGGATTCATATGGCTGGTGCTATTCCTTCAAGTCTCCATCAGAAGGTCAGGTTCGTCATTAATGGCAAGATGATCACCGTGCATGGGGAGACGGATTTCACCACTTACAAAGAGAGGGTAATACCGCATGTCGAACCCGAAGTGAAAGAAGAACCAAGCTATCATTCCTTTGAAATGATCTCAATGGTGCAAATCCCTGCCGGTTGCATCATGAAATCGCCAAAATTCTCAACATCATCCATTATGTCTCGAAAGGTGCTATGCCGGTATGGATTTACTCCTAGTAATGGTCTTGGATTGAAATCCCAATGAATCAAGAAACCTATCACTCCGCTTGCCACAAGAATGAAACACGGAGTAGGTTATATTCCAGATAGCTCTAAAGATCACCATGGAGGCCAAGGCCGAGGTCAAAAGAATCATGGAGGCTATAAAAGCCAAGGTGATCGCATCATTAATCCATCCGTATGGAAGGGTAAAGCTAAAGAGCTTCCCTATCATCATATTCACATCAAGGAAACTTTTCCTAGACCTTCCAAGCTGCTTCAAGAAGAAAACTTACATGCAGAGGAAGAATCTATTCTGCCTGGTTTATTCGAAGAGAATACCATCAACGTCATCATAACTGATGCAGAAGATACTTACGCACTGGAGTAGGAAAATTTTCTTGAACTTTTGCTACTAGCCAATTTCATTGCATTTTATTGATTACAGTTTCAAATTTCTTGTGATTTCATTTGCAATTTTAGTTCGGTTGCAATTTACATTCCTGTTGATATAGATGTAATCACGTCTTTCAATTCAATAAAAGTGGTCAAATGTTTTGTTAAGGACATGTAAAAACAAAACCAAACCTTTGTTCCACATATCAAAGGGTAATGGTAACTTTGTTCCATGACATGATGCATAAAGAAATCGAAGTATATGTGGATGACATGATTGCAAAATCCAAACAAGGAGAAGATCATGTTGAAGTGCTTCGCAAGTTGTTCGAAAGACTCAGAAAATACAAGTTGCGACTGAACCCCAACAAGTGATATTTGGGGCAAATTCTAGCAAACTGCTAGGATTTGTGGTCAGTAGTAGAGGCATCGAAATAGATCCCTCTAAGATCAAGGCAATATACAACTTAAAGACTCATTCTACGGTAAAAGAAGTGAAAAGCCTATTGGGGCGATTAAACTACATTGCTCGTTTCGTATATCAGCTTTCTGAGACTGCTAAACCATTCTTCAAATTGTTGAAGAAAAATGCCAAAGTGAAGTGGGATGCGGAATGTCAATAAGCCTTTGACAAGATCAAAGAATATCCGGTATGCCTACTAGTGCTGGTACCACCAATCTATGGGGTTCCGCTGATCTTATATTTATTTTTTTTTTGCTAGAAGCTGATTTTATATTTGACGATTCACTATGAATCGTTAGGAGCAATGCTTGTACAAAGAAGACCAAATGATGGTAAAGAACAAGCCATTTATTACTTGAGCAAGAAGTTCACAACATCATAAATGAATTACTCGGTAGTCGAAAAGACGTGCGATGCATTGATTTGAGTATTACACAGATTAAGGCAATACACCTTCCATCATCAAATTTTGCTAATAACTGAGAATGATCCGATCAAGTACCTTCTTGAGAAATCCTCCTTGGTCGGGAAATTAGCAAATTGGCAAGTCTTGTTATCTGAATTTGACATCAGAAGTTCATCCCAAAAGTCAATCAAAGGACGAGCAATAGCAGACATGTTGGCGAAAAGTTCGCAGAATGTCGCCAATCCCGAAGAACAGCTTGATAGTCATATATTAACAATGGTCGACGATAAATGGACCATGTATTTCGATGGTGCAACCAACTTATCTGAATTAGGAACTGGAGCAGTACTGATCTCCCCAAAAGGCCAATACTATCTGGTATATGCGAAACTGGTATTTCCATGCACCAATAACATCGCTGAATACGAAGCATGCATTCTCGGCTTACAATTAGCCCTCTCAATGAAAGTAAAGAGGTTGCAAGTATATGGAGATTCTATGCTCATCATACTGCAAACAACTGGTGAATGGCAAACTCGAGATGCCAAACTAATTCCTTATCACAGATACTTAGAAGAGATGATAGAAAAATTCGAAGAAGCAACGTTCGATTATCTCCCAAGAGCTCAGAATCATTTTTACAGATACTCTTGCAACTTTTTCATCCTTACTACAAGCTGAAGATGGTATGGATATAAAACTATTGAGAATTAATATTCTTGAACAACCAGCTCATTGCATGATGGTCCGGGCACAGTTTGACAACGAACCATGGTTTCATGACATCAAAAGGTATCTTCAATAGGGAGAATTTCTTGAAGGAAGCCAACCAGGTGACAGAAAATTTATAAGGAAGATAGCCAATAAGTTCTTCCTTAGTGGTCAAACCCTCTACAAGAAATTATTTGATTCAACCCTACTAAGATGTGTGGATGCTGCAGAAGCTGAACAGATCATGAAAGAGATTCATGAGGGCGAATGTGGACCGCACATGAATGGACATCTTCTAGCCTGAAAGATTATGAGGTTGGGATATTATTAGATGACAATGGAAACAGATTGCATCCAGCATGTGAGATGTTGTCATCAATGTCAAGTTTATGAGGACAAAATCAATGCACCGCCAAATGAGCTACATCAAATGTCTGAGCCATAGCCATTTTCAATGTGGGGCATTGATATGATTGGTCTAATCAACCCCAATGCCTCAAATGGGCACCGGTTTATCCTGGTTGCTATTGACTATTTCACCAAATGGATTGAAGCAAACTCATATACAAATGTTACTGCCAAGAATGTTGCAAGATTCATTAGGCGGGATATCATTGCTAGGTATGGAGTTCTAGAAGCAATAATTACGGACAACGGCTCAAATCTAAATAACAAGATTGTGGATGATTTGCTTGAACACTTCCACATCCGATATCTGAACTCGTCCCCATATCGTCCACAAATGAATGGAGCAGTTGAAGCAACAAATAAGAATATCAAAAAGATATTGGCCAAGACAGCTGAAAATTACCGTGATTGGCACAAAAGGTTGTCGTATGCTTTAATGGTATACCGAACTTCAATTCGAACATCAACTGGAGCAACCCGTTTTCCTTGGTTTATGGAATAGAAGCAGTGCTACCTGTCGAAACAGAAATTCCTTCATTAAGGATACTATCCCAATTGAAGCTTTCAGAAGCTGAGTGGATTCAACAAAGATATGACCAACTCAACATGATCGATAAAAGGAGATTAAGAGTTATATACCATGGGCAAGCCTATCAGAAAAGAGTGGCCAAATCCTTTAACAGAAGGGTGAAACCAAGGCATTTCAAAACAGAGGATTTAGTAGTGAAGAAAGTCATCTTCAATAATTAAGAACCTCGTGGCAAATTCACTCCGAATTATGAAGGTCCATACATTGTCAAGATAGTCCTTCTTGGAGGAGCATTGATTCTTGTAGATATGGCTAGAACAGAATTGGCATATCCTATAAACACAGATGCTGTCAAGATTTTCTACCCATGAAATGAAGATGAACATTCAAGAAGAGATTTGGGTCACTTTAGAACATGTGCATATCATGCATATCGTGCATACCATGCATTTCATGAACATGTTTATCTATTTTGCAGAAGAAAGCAAAAGGAGTCCGAACCAGTCGATGGTTTCAGAATCCCCAACGAAGTTGTCAAATAATAGAGGGAAGTATTATTTCCAATTCAATTTTTCGTTGATATTCCCTAATGTGCTTTTCTTGTTATCATCTCCAGGGAGATAAAGAAAATGGAGCAACAAAAGAAGAATCTCCAGTGGAATCAAAGCAAAAACATGCAAACAAGAGGGATCTTGGTAAGTTGATCAGACAAGTATCCCTAAATCGTGAGTGCATCTGTTAAAGAAGTTGCCTTCCTAAGAGAAATCGAACTTTTTCTTCCCCAAGCGGAATGACACTAAGACTAAGCAAAACAAACAGATTGTTTTGAAAAGAAAATACCTCAGAAATGTTTCAAATCAAAAGTTTTGAAACACGCTTTCTTTGAAAATGGATTAAGTATCAAAATTCCCTAAAAAGGGATAATTTGACAAAAGGCTTTGAAAAATTTTAAAGAAAAAGTTTGGATCAAATCGAATGGAAAGACCTTCAAATGATGAAAGGTAAACCGTATCCAAACACGTTCCCTATACACTCAAAGTCAAAGTGAAGAAGTGAGTGAGAAAAAAAACTTATCCAAAGGAAATAGGGAATGTTCGCAATGATTACATGAATTGAAATGATGAAAGGCAGTCATTTCACTATCTCAAACACATACTCATCCCCTGTAAACTAGATTTGAGCTGAAACAGTGGAGAAGCTTTTCCAAAACAATCCTATTAAGAACCACCCCATATTGGGGCAAATCAGGAGGTTTATGGTTGACAGTTATGGAGAATAGGATCAAGAAAGATTTTATTGCATACTCTTGCATCAATCTTTCTATGATAACTTCGAATGAAGTCATATGGAAGCTCAAAACATCCCAAGAGGAAGAACAGCACTTCAATTTTTATACCCAAACACATTACCTTTGGCAAAATCCAATTGAGCCTGAATATTCATTTCAGAACCCTAAATTGATGATCATCTCTTCACACTGGAGTATGAGCATATGATCCACTTTGAATAAATAAGAAACAAAAGGGATAACACAGAGTCCTTAGAATTCAAAAAGGTCAAAGGCAAAAGAATCAGGGGCATAAAAAAAAGTAGTGTACCTGGTAAAAGCAAGGCCAAATGCCCAAGAAAAATGAAAAAAAACGAAAGAGAATTCAAAAGAAAGCTCAAAATGACAAAAAAAAATCATGACAAAGCAGAGCCAAGATTGTGAGAGATCATAAATCACAACAAGTGAGTCTAAGTGAAAAAAGAGAAATCCTGATAAACATTTAGAGGACTCTGATGTTCATAAAAAAGAAAAATCCCTAGTGAACAAAAGAGGAAAAGGGTGGTGATGCCAAGAAGATCACCAATTTCATAAAAACCCTGAATTCAAACAAATGAGCCTTTTGAACTTACCCAATACCAACAATACAACCTCTCCCCAAAGACTCTTCAGATTGGGATGTTAAGAGTAGAAACGTGACTTTATGACAAGAAGTCATCGCTCAAAGAAGTGTATGCAATAATATCTTGTCTTGTCATCGAGGTTCTTAACTTGTAGACCCGAAGTCAGATATGATGAAATCCTTTTTCTTGGCCTCAAAATGCCTATCCTTTGAACAGCCATTGACCAAGCCAACATTACAACCTTTTGAAAGACCTTATCGGATCAATTGGATTGTATACACTGCGAACATCTCCGAACACCTAAGGATTGATTAAGAGAGATAAAATTGAGGGATATCAGACAAGTTCCATTTCAATCAGATAAAGAAGAGACCAAGTTCATAAATTGAAACAAATCCTTTCTAATGAAGGTCTTCCAAACGATCATTTCAAGCATTTCTTGAAAGATTGCAAGCACTTTGTTCAAATAATTCCTTGAAAAGGAAATTTGATTGTCTGAAATGCATTAATATAAGGAATGCATGTTTCCAAACTAGGTTTCAAAAGTTTTTGGTCAACTTAAAATCAAGTTTTCAAACAGTTTGCAGTAAGCTAAAAAATCACACTTCAAACAATTTGTGGTAAACTAAAAAAAACCACGCTTCAAACAGTTTTGATTAATTTCAAAATCATTTTTTTCAAAATAGTTTTTGGTCAACTAAAAACCATACAAAGGTTAGTGAAACCTCAAAATCACATATCTCATGGTCAAGGCATTCATTGTTTAAAGCCTTCCCAAAGTCCTACTAACGAGGAGTCCCTAGGCAAATTCAAAGTCCTATAGGCGAGGAGCCCCTAGGCAAATTCAAGTCCTACAGGCGAGGAGCCCCTAAGCAATTTCCAAAGTCCTACAGGCGAGAAGCCCCTAGGTAAATTCAAGTCCTATAGGCAAAGAGCCCCTAGGCAATTTCCAAAGTCCTACATGCGAGGAGCCCCTAGGCAATTTCCAAAGTCCTACTGGTAAAGAATCACTAGGCAAATTACCAAAGTCCTAGAGGCGAGGAGCCCTTAGGCAAATTTCCAAAGTCCTACAGGCGAGGAGCCCCTAGGCAATTTCCAAAGTCCTACTGACGAGGAGTCACTAGGCAAATTTTAAAGTCCTACTGGTGAGGAACCACTAGGCAAATTTCCAAATCCTTAGGCGAAGAGCCTCAGGTGTTCATGGTTCGTGGGTTCATCCTTAAACCCCGAAATCATAATAATCATCATAATCATCACCGTCATTAATTCATACTCTTGGATAAGCAGCAAAGAGACGCTCACAAACAGGTAAGTTTCTCTCCCTCAATCATTAAGAACCTCTCAAAATGTGTTCAAAAAAGAAAACTTTTGGATTAGATCACGAATTTCAAATGTAGGATCCCTAATCAGTTGTTGTGAAATTTTCATTAAGTCAACTAAAAATTCAGGTGTCACCTTATCTTTGAGATCAACCTCTAACGAGCTCAATCTCAAAGAAGGGCAGTTGTTGACACCTGATTTTTAACTCATTTTTTTCTATTTTCAAAAATCTCAAAATTAGGACTAGGAATCTTGGCCAAGCCTAGAAACCTATTTCTAGACCAAAAATAAATTTTTTAACATTTTCCTGCATTTTTCCTTAATTTCTTTTAGTCAAAATAAGTGAGAAAATCAAGAAAAATAGCAAATGGAATCAAAAAATTCCATAAAAATAGTCATTAGTCTTATTTTAAATTCAATTTCATAAATACATCATCAATTTTGGAAAATATCAATCGGGTATGTGTTTTTCCTAAAATTGGGCAAAATTAAACCCGAATTGAACCAAAAATGCAATTAAATATTTTCTAGTCATTTTCAAGTTATAGTGTCCTCACAACAAATAATTCTGGGACCTTGAATTACATAATGGTTGGTCCAATTGTACAATTTGTCATAGAAATAAAAAAATCCCCAAAATTCAATTGAAAATTAGGAATTTTGAACCCAAATTGGGAATTGTGCCCAATTCGAAATTGTCGAACCATGAGACCATCATTTCTAGGGTTAATATGACGTGGGTAATTCAATTTTGGCACCAATTTTGCCTAATCAAGTCATTAAGGTATTGAATTGAACAAAACCCTATTAACCCGAATATAAAAATTTAAAAATTTCGAACATGATTATGACAAAATTGGGGAAAATCATATATTTGAGTTCAAAATGTGATGAGGAATTCAATTTTGAAAATTAGGTCAAAATCGAGCTCAATTTGAATTTTTAGTCGAAACCGGGATTACCGGGTCGACCGGGTCAACCCGACCCGACCCACCCGACAACCTATCTTCTTCGCCCGACTCACCCAAAATGCACAATAAACCCAGAAAATTACAGTTCAAACCCGCGACTTCGTGAACCTTCCCCGGTCTATTTAGCACGTGAAATTCGAGTTAGCCAGCTAGAGAATATCCAGCTGGCGCCAGGGAATCATCCCAACCGATTCAAGGTTGGTAAATAACAAACTTTGGACGGAAATCAAGCTACAAAAACGAAGAAAAAACTGAACATTGAGGGGAAGGTGCTCGGTGAAATGCTAGAGAGAGAAGAGAGAGAGAAAGGAGCGAAATCAAAAAGAATGATCTAGAGAGAGAGGGTCGAGGGTCCCTTCACGAGTGTCCGGTGCTGCCATAGATGGCGGAACTTCGGCGAATCGTGGATAGGTCGCGACCCTCCCCTAGTTATTCCAGTCGAACGAATTGATCGCGAAGTCTTGAAAACGAACTTCGTCCGGTGTGCCGAGAGACACTCCGGCGAATCCGAAGCTACTAGGTTGAAGATCAAGTGTTAGGGAACAGTTCCACGGTTGTGGATCGTCTCAGAAACTCCATCTAATCATCGAACGAAAAAGGTAAACTTTGATCATGATCACTGTTTTCCAGAATTTCCAGAATGAGTTTTAGCTCAAATTTGTGTGTTTCTTCGTGATTTTGTTACGTTTAATGCTCAAAACATGTTCTGATTTCATTTTTATCGTTTGTTTGCACTTTTGATGATTGAAAACGCATTAAAATCGAGTCGGCCACCCCATGAACCAACTCGCCGGAGCTCGAGGAACCTCGCCGGAGTATTGCCGTGACCTTAGGTCACTCAAGTTAGTCTCTCTCAACCTTGCTTGATGTTTTTGTTTGTTATTAGAATCGACATAGAAGGCTAGGACGGTTAGGATTAAGATTTGTATTCTGGAAAAGCTTACCAAAAACGGTTTGCAAGTTAAGGATTTTAGACCGGCGAACGTCCGGCGGCACTCTGGTTAGGCTGGATCAGTATTAGAACATATGAGCTTGGTAATGGATCAAAAGAAATGGCAAAACATTCGCCGGAAGGTCGCTGGAGAAGAGCTTGAAGTGGCGGCCTCGAAAACATTAGGTTGGAATTCATGCACAGTAGGTGCTCGACCAAATGCCCCAATGAAGAACGCATTAAACGGTGCCGTTTTGGCGTCATGCCCGCCGGAGGAAGTGATCGGCGACAGGCACCGGCGAGGCCCGGTTTGGCCAAGCCGAACCGGGTCGAACCAGGCCAGTTCGGTTCATTTTCCCAGCGGGAAAATTCAAAAATATTTAAAAAAATCTTAAAAAATCTTTAAAAAATTAATAAAAATTAGAAAAGTCATAAAAAATAAAAAAAATTCAGAAAAATCTAAAAAAAATTCAGAAATTCGGAAAATTCAAGAAAAAAATAGAAAATGTAATAAAAATTCAAAAAAAATTTAGAAAATTCATAAAAATCCAGAAAATTCAGAAAATACAAATAAAAAAATGTAAGAAAATTCAGAAAATCTAAAAAAATTGGAAAATTCAAAAATTCGTAAAAATTTTCAGAAAATCATATAAATCAATTCTCGGTTAATGAAATTCTCAGAAATTCAATTTCCAAAAAAAAATCAAAAATTTCAAAAATTCACAAAATGGTTCAAAAATACTGTGGCCAACCTTGGTTAGTGAACTTTGAATTTTTTGAAGTGTCCAAGTGGCATTTTTAGAAAATCTCAAATTCAGGGGTTATAACCCCTAAAAAACCTTAAAACCCTAAAAAGACACAAATCATAAAATGAACAAGCATTTATGGCTTCATTAGGATTTGGATGTTTTGATTGATTTTTAGTTTTAGAGACAATTTAGGATTGTTTGGTTTAATTTGCCTTGATTGCGTATTTAATTCTTGATTCATTTTCCCAGCAATTAGAATGGATAGAATTAGGGGTAAGACTCGGAAACTTGCATGACACGTTAGACATTGTATCGTTCTTAGGTACCGAAAGAGCTTTAGGGATCTCAATTTGGGATCATTAGCGTAACCAAGTCCCTGTACTCAGAATCTCTGGTTCGTAGAATCGTGGTATTTCTCCCATACCCCGATTAGATTTCTAGTCAACCTACCAATAATGACTAGTGGCGACTCCAAAATAAAAAACATAGATCAAATAGGAAACTACCATCCACCGTCACGTGAGGTATAGTCTGGGAGAAACCCTTACACGGAAATACCTCCTTAGCCCGCGAAGCCCGAAAAAAAAAAACGCAGCGCGATATTGTCGATAATGAAAATATTTTTCGTTGACTAATTATTTCAAATGATACAATCGATCATTTATTATTCACTTTTCACAAAATAAACAGAGCCCTAATTTCTTTTTTTGTTATTTTTATTCGTGCCCCTACTACTTTCATATTGCAATATAAGAGCAAAATGCAAGAGCCAACGATTGACTGGCCGATCAACGGCCGCCAAACACGGAAGAAACGCTTTCCATTGGAACTTGGAAGAGCCATGCAAAGGATCTATTGCTACTTGGATAAGAGGAGATCACATGGCCGTGTCATTGTTAATTAATATTTCTGCCGTTCCAGTAATATAGGAGTCACATACAAAGTATTTTGCTTTACATCAAACACCAAAGTAGTCGCATCATTTAGTATATAAACTTTCATAAAAATTATTTTTTTGTATATTTTAGCATTTCTCTTGATATGGTCATTGTATATGCGAGAACTAATCTGAAGTCTTCCACACTTTCATGTCATTAATTGACTGTATTTTTTTATCGAAAGTCGCTAACGCGTCAGTTTTTCAAGGTTTGCCCTCGTGACTAGTATTTGACACAATGCAGTGGAAGCAACAAAACAAACTAATTCACATGAAATAAATATTGGAACAATGAACACAAGTTTGCCAATTTCACCTAATCAAAACCTTTATTTTAACCTCTCATACCTCAGCCCCAAGTCCTAAATCTCAATATCTTTACCTCCTGCGCATCCTTCGACCCACCTTCCTAAACCCTAAATTATAATTGAACAAAGTCATCCGGGTGTCACTACCAATCCACGCCCAAGCTAGCTCTAACCTAGGGAGGCTTACTTCCATATTCTCTCTTTTATTTAATTCACTTTAATTCTATTGATCAAAGGAGGGAAAAGAAAAAAAAAGGAAGGAAAGAAGAGATCACTTTGAATAAATCTTTGGCACTGTTTAAGTCTGTCGCACGTCTTGAATAGTCCTCTGCCAGGCACGTTTCCTCTCTATTGGGAGGCCATGTGGGGGCACCTTGGATGCGTCCTGAACAAGAAACTGCTGGAGTAACTTTCAGAGAGATAAACATTTGAACCAAACAGGTTATATCTGGGACGTCTCTTGCTCCTTTCTGTTAAACTATTGGGGAACATATAATAATCTGCTTAATCAGTCAAACAAAGGTTTTCGCACATATTCTGCCTCAGTTCCCTTCTGAAATTTCTAATTCAGTGAACAGAAGCAATGACCCCTTCTTCAATTGGTAGTGGTGATTTCAATCGGAGCTTTTGAGTTCTTTGGATTTCACTGTGCGCACGCGATCTATTTGAAATTTCAACTTGTACAGATAATTAATGAGAGATCATATTCGATATGAGGAATGGGGGGTGGAATCAAATAGCGATTCGATCCCTTTTCATTCCAATGAGTCTATACAGAAGAAAAAAGTCCTCTGTTTGATTACGTTAAATTTCATTTCAATTATTATCGAAATAAAAATCTGCCAAGGGAGATCGAAGATATTGAATAAATTGATTGATTGGTCAATAAATCAATTAAAGGGACAATGATACAAATGCTCCATAAATTTTGGTCCAATATGTAATGTGGTCCATGGACTTTTAATTTGTTCAATGCGATCCATAAACTTAAGCTCAATATACAATGTGGTCCCTGAATTTTGGATATATGTTCAAACGAGTCCATAAATTATAGTTCAGGTATAAACTTTTAAAATTTATAGACCATTTATGTCATTTTTCCTCAATTAAATTAGTTGATATTCCAAATCCAACGTGAATACCCCCTCAGTTAAAAACTTGAAGAAAGCTTTTTCTTTTTGGCATTTTGACCTGAGACCCCACGCACATATTCACACGCACAGACAGTTCCACACGAAAATCAAAAACAACAAAAGTGCACCGTTTAGTTTACATTAACATCCGGAGCAACAGTAGCCCAACCCGGTCGGTATTATCTGGTGCAGGCCGCTTCTTCTACGCGATAATCTCTCTGCTACTAAATAAGAGGCCAAGAGCTCCTCTGTTCTCCCTTTCACACCCTCCCAACGCGGACACCCCCTTAAGCACACGCCCGTACGCATTGTTCCTCTTCGAATCCGCAGGAGAAAAAAGCAGCAATTCCTAGAGGCAGCAATAGCTCTGATTGCTTTGCTTCTGCTGCTGAAGCTGGGTGGTGTTGATGGTTTGGTGGTGATGGTTGTCGGCAGAACCCTTCATTCTCCTCTTCTTTCGCTCGCTTCCATGATGACCATCCCAAATGGTACTCTTCTCTGAGGATCCCCTTTTTTGGTTTTTGTTTGTTGGGTTCTTCTTTTTCGGGTTTTGATGTCTTGGTAGGTTTTGAGTTCTCTTTTTCTGGGTGGGTATTGGGGGTGGGGGCAGAATTAGGGCAAGAGAGGTTTGACTTTTGATGGATTTGATGCTACTGATTCAGTGTTTCAGGCCTTTGTTTGGGGGATTTCAGGAGATTCTTGGGCTAGGATTAGATATAGTGTTCCTTTAGCGTCTTTCCAATCCAATCTCTCTCTCCCCGTCTCTAGGTAGAGGTTCAATAGATTTTGTATTACCTCCAAAATCTTAGCTTTTCTCTGAGCAAAGTATTGGTTTTTTTGTCAGATTTTTTTATTTCGGAATATTGGTTTTCTGTTGGGTATAGTATAGATTGAGCTGGGGAATTATTCTGGGAATTGGTTTTTGAAGAAGGTGGTTGTACACGGATAGGTTGTTTGAATTTTGTTTTGAGGTGCAACTATGGAGCTTTTTAAATCCTGCCCAACTGCAAGAAGACCCACAAACAAAATGAATTGAAATGGGAGATTCTTCTCTCCTTACAACCTTATCAATGGAAAGTCATCACCCATCCACTCTGTTGTCCATGGATTCAAGCTCCTCCTCTCACGAAGAATCAGTTTTGGAGATGAATCGCCAAATGATTCTGCGGCCACCGGATATTAACCTACCCCTGTCTGTTGAACGGAGCCCACCTCCCCTGCAGTCCTGGAATCCCGATCCCTGCGATATCCTTGATGTGGGCCTTGGTCCCCAAGTTTACGAGACGGAGAGCTTGCTCAATATTCCTAAAGGCGGACGGAAATGTGCGAAGCGGGGGGATAGTATTTGGGGTGCTTGGTTTTTCTTTAGCTTTTATTTTAAGCCCGTGTTGAATGATAAATCCAAGGCAAAGATTGTAAGGGACAGCAACGGAGTATCGGGATTCGATAAATCTGATCTCAAGCTTGACATATTCATGGTTCAGCATGACATGGAGAACATGTACATGTGGGCATTCAAGGAGAGGCCCGACAATGCATTGGGCAAGATGCAGCTGAGGAGTTATATGAACGGGCATTCTCGACAAGGTGAGCGTCCCTTTCCCTTCAGCGTAGAAAAGGGTTTTGTTAGATCTCATAGGATGCAGCGGAAGCATTACAGGGGTCTCTCTAATCCGCAGTGTATCCACGGGATTGAAGTTGTTCCCTCACCCAATCTCATGGGTCTCGATGAGGAAGACCACAGGCGTTGGATGGAACTCACAGGCAGGGAGTCGAATTTCTCTATCCCATCTGAAGCGAGCGATTTTAGCTCTTGGAGAAATCTACCCAACATTGATTTTGAGCTCGAAAGGCCACCTCCACCTGTTAAGTGTGCCTCTAATTCCCAGTCCAAGAAGCTGCTTAATGGGTCTGGACTGAATTTGTCTACTCAACCATCAAGCAATGGTAATGGGGATGGTATGGATTTATCACCTGTGAGCAGCAAGAAGAGGAAAGACTTTTTCTCTCATGGACTTGAGGAGGATACATATTTGACTGTTAATCCTCCCTCGGATCGGACTATTGATATGGATCTCCACCTGAGTGAACCACAATGGTTAAATGAGTTCAGTGGGATCATGAAGAATGTTTATGGGCCTGTTACAGCTGCAAAAACAATTTACGAGGATGAGGAGGGTTATTTGATAATCATAAGTTTGCCCTTCGTGGATCTTCAGAAGGTTAAGGTTTCTTGGAGGAATTCTCCCACTCATGGGATCATCAAGATATCTGGAGTTAGCACATCTCGAACACAGTTCATCCGGAGGAACGACAGAACTTTCAAACTTACAGATCCATCCCCGGAGCATTGCCCTTCTGGGGAATTTGTGAGGGAGATTCCATTATCAACTCGAATTCCCGAAGATGCCAATATAGAAGCCTACTACAACGAGCAAGGCTCATTGCTAGAAATAATGGTGCCCAAACTCCGCACTGGCCCAGAAGAGCACGAGGTCCGTGTTTGCCTTCGCCCTCATCTTGGAGGCAGCGATCTCGTTCTGACCTAAGAGTTCTTTTGGTGTAATTTGGAAGGGTTGATAGCTGTTCTTGGTGCATCATTTGTTTACTAACATTGTACCACAGCATAGTCTATGAAAGGAAATTTGCATTTCCCTTAGCTGCTTAATGAATTTATCCTTTATTGGTTAGATCTACTTGGTTGGATGTGTTATATCTGTTTAATCGCTTTCCTCGCATTTAATTGTAAAGATGCTTGAAGTTGTCGGTCTTCCGTACCAAACGGAAGTGGGATTTTAATCCCGATCTGTTGCAGCCACTCGCAAGTAATCTTGTTCTAATAGTCAGTTCATTCTGTCGCTTTTTGGCTTTGGTACTTGAACCGCTGCGGCATGTTCTTCTAGCAGATTTAGCAGGCCTGGGGCTAGTTGAACAAGTTCAAGTAACCAGATTGGTTTTAGACGTTCTATAACGTTGTTCCTTACACTGCATCCCCCAGCTCCTCCCCCCCGCCGGATAGTTGCTGTGATTCCTATTAGGTTCTTCAATTGTTCATATCACGCCACTGGGGATTTGAGTTCTTTTCATTGGTCCAACACGCCTGAGAACCAGGTTTTTCCCCCATCCTTACACGGAACTTCTTCGCGAATGGTCGAAGACTCGGGTTTGCTTGTCATCCTCTGTGCATCTTCAACATTTTAGTTTCAATAGTCTCGCTTCTTTCTTTGATTGATCTAGCAGGTTGGATTTGGTTTTTGCTACCTGAGCATGTCACCGTAGACACATCATGCCTTTCTCATTTCGACGCGCAAGCATCCGGACTCCGGCGTCCGTAACAATCCTTCGCTCCCAATGCGCTGTAGCAATCTTTCGAGCTTCCCATTAATAATACACAAAGCATGTAGTTATCCATTCTGGGTGGCTTAGCTAGGGAAGAAAGATTGTCCGAAGTTAAAGACTGCTGCAGAGATGACCAAAGACCCGTTTCTGCTGTTGCAACGTGGTTGTTTCAGCATGCACAGCGGCCGTATGAGTCGAGTCACAGGTCAAAGCACGGATCGTGCCTCACACGTACACGACTTATCAGTCTCACAGTACTTATCGCTACCGATCTCGGCCTATCATGAAACGGGTCAATCACGGGAAGAACACGATAGATATCTAGCGTGCATAGGAACAGGGACCTGGTCCAAAATGGGGGGCTTGCTCCTAAGTCCTCGGCAAAGACCGCATGATGCATGCGGCCATAAAGCGCACCAGAACAACAGCCCCGCATTCATAATTCACACAGTGAATACTCCTGGTTCTTTCGAGGTTTCTCTGCCCACCTGATCTGGAAACGTTGACAAAACAGCCTGAATCATTGACTCTCTCTCTCTCTCTCTCTCATTCTCTCTCTAGGGTCTGAGTCGTGGGTCGTACGTGGGAGAAAGGTCAAGGAAGGCGTCTGGTGACTGTGAACGACGATGATGATGTCCCAGAAGGGGGGCCGAGGACTGGCATCGTGGGTGTCCTTGTCTTCCGCTCCCCTTTTCTCTTCCTCTTGTTTTCCTCGCTTCCCCTTTTCTTTGCCCCTTTCCGGGAGTTTTGTTGTGTTGCGATGTGTTGTCCATTTGACGAGTGGATTCCACTGAGGCTGAGAGGGACTCTCTGAAATTGAGAAAAAAAAAGAAAGAATAAACAAATTCAAAAGCCAAAAAGGGGGAAAAGTAAATTGGAATTTGCAGCTGATGTGCTCTCTCTTCTCTTCTTTTTTCTTCTTTGGTGGGGACGGGGGGGTGAAAACATGAGGAAAGCATTTAAAAAATACAAAAGTAAAGGAGGGAGGGGGGGTTGTTTGCTTTTTTGAATCTGATATGTGATTTGTCAAATCGTCGGTGTTGGTGGATAAGCACATCCGTTTTGGTGCAATTTTCCCACTTCTGTTGCTATTAAGAGGCCATTTCATCATCGTTCGTGTAAATATTTTCTTTTCTTTTTTTTATTGTCGGAGATGAGAAAACGGTCTTTTCGCGAAAACGCGGTTTAGATGGTTGCGTATAAAACAGTTTTTTTTTCCAAAAATGACGGTGAACATAATCTATTATTAAAGAAGTAGAGAGAGTATTACCAAAAACAAAAAAGCCATAAACCTATTGCACTTGTACCAATTCGGTCATAAATTTTTTAATTGTGCAAATTCAGTCCTAAACCTTTTGACGATTTGTCAATATAGTTATTCCAGCCAATTTTAACCGGAAAACACTAACTTGGCGATCCAGTCAGCTTCGGCCGTCATATGTGGCATGGCCAGTGCTGAAACGGCCGGCGCTGACGTGGACAATTTGTTAAAATTTTTCTAATTTTTTTTTCCATTTTTCATTTTTTTCATTTTTTCATTTTTTCTTTTATTTTAGCCGGCAGCCAGTTTGAGGCGATGTTCAACGAGGCTAGGCGAGGTCACCATCACTAAACGCAAGCGAGGACCGGCCTCACCTAGGTGAGAGTCACTCTCCCTGACTTGGCAAGGGCCTCCATCACCTCCAGATTTAGTGAGGGTCGTAGCCCTCACCACCAGCCGGCGAGGGTCATCAAGCCATCGTCGACCACAATAAAGAAAAAAGAAAAACGAAAAGAAAAAATTGCAAAAATTGTCCATGTCAACGTTGGCGGTGCCATGTAGAATGCCCGGCGTCCATGTCGGCGATTTTCGGTCAAAATTGACCAAATTGACTATATTGGCAAATTGTTGAAAGGTTTATAATTCAATTAACAAAATTAAAAAGTTTAGAACGAAATTAGCACAAATGCAACAAATAGGATTTTCTTGATATAAATCTTTGTATTAATAAAAAAAAAAGGGAAAAAAGCCACAAAAAACCTTGAACTATGCCTATTGTGTTACATTTACCCCAAATTTTTTTTGTGACACAAAAAATCCAAAACTATGACCAGTATGACACATTTATCTAGAATTTTTTTTTGTAACACAAAAAACCCCAAACTATGACCAGTATGACACATTTATCTCAAATTTTTTTTTGTGACACCAAAAACCCTAAACTATGCTCACTGTGACACATTTACCCTCCGTTTGGGTTCCGTTAAAATCTGACGTGGCTTCAACGTGTCGCTGATGTGGCACCAAAAAAGATAAAAATAAAAATTAAACCTAAAAAAGAAAATTATCGAAGCACTGTAATCGCTGTTACTGTTCATCGTCTTGGATGCTCTGTTCATCGTCTTCAAGTGCTCATCCGTGGACGACGACCTCGGTCGAGGTTGTCCATGCTTCCCGAGCTAGGATCGAGGACGTGGGGGCTCGCTCGGGCCACCTCGATTCTAAGGTCGTCGCAGCAGTCCGGTGACCATGAGCCTTACTCGATGTTCAAGAACAAGATCTCGCTCTCAAACCCAATTTTGTGTTTTACTTGGGGCCGAGCTCGCCGAGATATGGAGTAGCCGAGCTGTCCATGTCACTCTATTCCTCTTTCTCACGAGCTTCTGCACTACTGGGGCTACTCTCCATGTCTTTAACCCATTTCCAGTAAACATCAGGAGCTATTGAACCTTTTCCCTCTTGTTCTCGAAGTCGCGGAATTTGGCCGTATCATGGAATGTGCCTTGGAATCACGACGGTGCAAACATTGGCTATTATTTGCCAGTCTTCCAGTTCTGTTCCAAGGTTTGGAGATGCGGTGATCAAAGTGGCGAAGTCCATGGATTGATTTTGCCAGTATTTGACTATTGAAGTTAGAGGAAAAATGGCGGTATTTACCCAGAAAGATGAACCCTAAAGGAACAAGGAAGAAGATTACAACAAAAGAAAAAAAAAGTAAAGTAAAGAAAAAAAAAAGGATGAATTATACATAGCCGAATGTCCAGGCGGCTCTGGGCAGCGATGGACAAGCGCTTGAAGACGATGAACAGTGCATCGAAGATGATGAACAGTAACAGCGATTGGGTTTAACTTTTATTTTAATTTTTTCTGACTTTACGCTTACGTGGCGCCACATTAGCAACACATTGGAGCCACGTCAAATTTTAACAGGGATTTTTAACGGAATCAAAACGGAGGATAAATGCATCATAGTGAACATAGTTTAGAGTTTTTGGTGTCACAAAAAAAAATTTGAGGTAAATGTGTCACACTGGGTATAGTTTAGAGATTTTGGTGTCATAAAAAAAGTTTGGAGTAAATGTGTCACAACGGACATAGTTCAAGGTTTTTGATGACTTTTTCTCATAAAAAAAATGATTGTCTACGAAAAATTTTAGATTAATCAAAGGAAATTTTGGAACCAAAAGATCACAAATCTCTTCTATTTATGAACTTGTGTTTTCTTTTTTCCTTCGCAACGGAATTATTCGAGATTCTTTAAAACTATCTTCAAGTTCACTCATCAAAAAGTTATCTCGAAATTGCCTTTTTCCCTTTTAATTTAAAGTTCGTCTCGTAGGTAATAAGTTTATGCAATTACTAAAGTGTATTAAATTCCGACCAAAAAAAAAGTGTATTAATTAATACTGGTTTTAATATGCGTCTAGCTAAAATTTACACAATTGTACAACTTCCTTCAACTTTCTCCAATTATCTTGTCCTTTGTATGTTAGCGATGAATAGTCCCGATCCCTCTTCATCGAGGGATAGTGTCTCGAATCTATTTGAATTAACTAGCATTTCTGCACGTCGAAAACTGCGTGTGTTCGCTAATTAAATATCAAAAACTTAAAGATCCTTATTTAATTTCCAAATCTTAAAATATAAGTGTCGCGAAATATGAATTTATTGAGAAGAAATGAAAAACGAAAAACGAAAAGAGAGACAGAAGTAATGAAATAGCGATACATACGTGGTTTTTAGAAACTTTGAAGCTTACAGTAATATCCGTAGAGGTATTTAAGAAGAAAAAATAAGAGGGAATTGGTTACCTAAAAAATGGGGAAGCCCCTTCCCCTGTATAGTTGATAATTATGTCAACTATATGGTTTATGAATGAAAAGTATTATGAGAACAATGAAATGAAAAAATAAAATAAAATTAGAAGTGAGACATGACAAATTTTCTCATTAGGTGCAACCAAACATTTCTTTTAATTAAAGAACATTTAAATAAACTGTTAAAAAAGTCATGATTTTGCAATTTATAACTAGAAACAAAAATAAAATCATCTAACATTTAAATAAAGGTTGTATCTGGTGTCTCCGCCTCACTAGAGTGTGCAAAACAAACTGCTCGGACCGGACCGGACCGGCCAGTTTGATCCATTTCCTGAAAATATCGGTCCAATTCTCGATTCTTAAAAGTGAAATCAGTATCCAGGCGGTCCGGTTCCACCCTCGGACAACATTTTCCATTGGACCGGACCACCCCTACGCCTCACTGATGCTCAGCTTATAACTGTAACAATTTTTTTTCTAGCTAATCACGGCCTGTCTTACCATCCGTTATGATTGTGTTCTACTCGCACGTCTTCTTATGGACCGGCCCTTTTAGCTACCTCAGTAACATGGCTTGGTTTTTAGAGGGAGTGAGGCAAAGATAGAGGTAGGTATGTTAATGTCTCCAAACTAGGCCCGTTGGGAGATAATGAATCCAAACTTTGCACAACAACTGCACCCAAAGATTAAAGAATGGCGGCACCAACGATTGCACAAAAGATCTAGTATGAAGATGAACATCCAAGCGCTTTGGGAACAAACACTTACAAAGAAAAGCCAAGATAAACATCCAAGCGCTTGCAGATCCTAGACATAACAGAAAAGGGGCAAAAAGAAACACTAGATAAAGATAGCCATGGAGAATAATTAGTCGACCTCCTCGATCTTAGGACCAGCTCCGCTTCCACCGGCAGCAGGACCATCATCATCGTCCATCTCTGCGTCCATGTCAGCACCGGCACCTTGGTACATCTTGGCAATGATGGGGTTGCAGATGCTCTCCAACTCCTTCATCTTGTCCTCGAACTCGTCAGCCTCGGCCAGCTGGTTGCCGTCCAGCCATTGAATGGCCTGCTCGATGGTGTCCTCAATCTTCTTCTTATCGGCAGGCTGGAGCTTGGCGCCAATCTTCTCGTCCTTGACGGTGTTCCTCATGTTGTAGGCGTAATTCTCCAAGGCATTCTTGGCCTCGACCTTCTTCTTATGCTCTTCGTCCTCGGACTTGTACTTCTCTGCCTCTTGAACCATCTTCTCGATATCCTCCTTGGATAGCCTTCCCTTGTCATTGGTAATGGTGATCTTGTTCTTTTGACCGGTGGTCTTGTCCTCAGCAGACACATTTAAGATACCATTTGCGTCAATGTCGAAGCACACAGTAATTTGAGGGACGCCCCTAGGAGCCGGGGGAATGCCTGAGAGCTCAAATTTACCCAACAGGTTGTTGTCCCTGGTCCTCGTTCTCTCACCTTCGTAGACCTGAATGAGCACACCAGGCTGGTTGTCTGAGTAGGTAGAGAAAACTTGCTCCTTCTTTGTGGGGATGGTGGTGTTCCTAGGGATCAACACGGTCATGACACCGCCAGCAGTCTCGAGACCTTGGGAGAGTGGGGAGACATCCAACAGCAAGAGATCCTGCACTTTCTCATTGCCCTCACCGCTCAAGATGGCAGCTTGAACAGCAGCACCGTAGGCAACGGCCTCATCTGGGTTAATACTCTTGCAAAGTTCCTTGCCATTGAAGAAATCCTGCAGAAGCTGCTGAACTTTGGGAATCCTAGTTGAACCTCCAACAAGGACAACATCGTGGACAGTACTCTTATCCATCTTGGCATCCCTCAAACACTTCTCAACCGGCTCCATACACTTCCTGAAAAGGTCCATGTTGAGCTCCTCAAATCTAGCCCGGGTGATGGTTGAGTAGAAATCAACACCCTCATACAAGGAATCAATTTCGATGGTGGTCTGGGCCGTGGATGAGAGTGTCCTCTTGGCCCTTTCGCAAGATGTCCTCAACCTCCTGAGGGCTCTAGGGTTGCCACTGATGTCCTTCTTGTGCTTCCTCTTGAACTCTTGGACAAAATGGTTGACCATTCTATTGTCAAAGTCCTCTCCACCAAGGTGGGTATCACCAGCAGTGGCCTTCACCTCAAAGATACCCTCCTCAATGGTGAGGAGAGAGACATCGAATGTACCACCACCGAGGTCAAAGATCAAGACATTCTTCTCGCCGACACTGGTTGCTTTCTTGTCAAGACCATAAGCAATAGCAGCTGCTGTAGGCTCATTAATGATACGCATCACGTTTAGGCCTGCGATGACACCAGCATCCTTGGTGGCCTGACGCTGGGAGTCATTGAAGTATGCTGGGACAGTGACCACAGCGTTCTTCACATTGAATCCAAGATAAGCCTCAGCAATCTCACGCATCTTCATGAGGACCATGGAAGAGATCTCCTCAGCAGCAAACTGCTTCTCCTCACCCTTGTAGTTGACCACAATCATGGGCTTGTCCCCAGGCCCAGGAATGACCTTGAATGGCCACAATTTAATATCACTCTGTACAGAGGCATCACTGAATCTCCGGCCAATCAATCTCTTGGCATCTGTAGTGGAAAGGCAAGTGTAAATCACCCAAGCAACAAAAAACGTACAGCAGTATTCCATTGCACACAGAGTATCCCCACCTACAGAACCAAGCTGTCTAAAGCTAACTATAACTTTGAAACTAATAATCCACATTTCACAGCACCAACCCGTATTTGTGCAGAAAAGATTCGAAACATCAAGACCCAACACTTCATATTAAAGTTGAACAATGCGCAGACCCATCTGGAAGTATACCAAGTCAATTCCTTCTTAAGCACAAGAGGTCGAACCGATTACCCTCCTACGAAATTGCTCGGTTCTGAAACAGTAAATTCCAATATCACTGCCCGACAAAGTCGTCACGTTACAGATGGCGGACCATATATACGGTCCATGTACGTACAGCATGAGTAAATGCAATTATTCTTCCTACACCGTACTTTAATCTCAGTTAAATATCAGGCGAGTTTAACACGCGTGCTTGCAACTTAAAGGCTAGACCTCATAATACGAAAAAACCAATCGTTTTAAACCACATGCAGCAACAAATAGCGATTCGCCAGCAGGATAAGAGTACAAAAACCTAGTAAGCTAACCAGGAAACAAAAAGAGTCAACTTGCGAGCAACACCCAAAAACAAAAACAAAAAAAAAATACAGACAAGCCAAATCCGGAAAGAATAGACAGCGACTACTCAGAGCTACAGCAGATCACGAAGAAAAACCGCAACGAGCACTCCTAAACACGACGCGCGCGCGCCGTAACATCCCTAGATCTGCCAGGAAAACAACATGCACCGAGTCCAAGCAAAGCCCGAATATTAATACAACCATCTTTGGAAGAAGCCTCGATCCAACCACAAACCACTCTAGGGAACCCAATATTAATACATAAAGACCGGGTCCCTAGAACTCAGGTCTTACCGAAAACGGTGTTCGTCGGGTTCATCGCGACCTGGTTCTTGGCGGCGTCCCCGATGAGGCGCTCGGTGTCGGTGAACCCGACGTAGGACGGCGTCGTCCGGTTCCCCTGGTCGTTGGCGATGATCTCGACGCGGTCGTGCTGCCACACCCCGACGCAGGAGTAGGTCGTCCCGAGGTCGATCCCGATGGCCGGACCCTCGCCTTTGCCGCCCATTGTGGCCTTCCTCTCTCTCTCTCTCTCGCTCTCGCTCTCTAGCTTAAGGGTTGCGCCGACGACGGAGGACGCGTGAAGGAACGAGAATGGAAGGGAGGCGATCGAAGAAGGGCACGAAGCTTGAAGCTAGGAGGTCGGAGCACGAGGCTTTGTAGAGGTTCGGGGAGGAAAGAGAGCGCTTCCAGAATGTTCCGTGGCTCGAATCTCATTGGCTTGTGCCAGGCCCTTCCGGCGGCGTAGACTTCTCCCGGTCCGTGTCTGTTTTTTGGTCGGTCTCGATGGAAGTCGCTAAGACGCGTTAAGCATCGGAATCGAAAACAAAATTGCGTACTTTCACGCGTTCGTATTTATTAATTCGGAAAATGGCCCGAGTGGTCTCTGAATTTCGGCACAATGCAAGATGTCGATTTTTGACTTTTAATTTATTCAACATAATCCATAAATTATTAATAAATGTTGGATTTTCGAAAATAATGAGTTCCGTGTCCATCCATTTATCCATCTACTTTTGACGAGGAAAAAACATTTGATGATATTGATTATTTTATCCTGATTTGAGATGAATATCCTACGCGTAACTTTTTTTTTTTTTTGGTCCAGCGTTCAAACTTAATGGATTGAAAATCACATCAAACAGCTTCCATTAACTTGAATTAATGAAAGTACAGTATTAAACATTTTCATATAGTCTAAGGATTATATTGAACATTTATAGATAATTTAGAGACCACATTACATATTGAATCAAATTTCATAAATCATTTATGTCATTCGTCATTATTGATTTGTTACTCCACATATTTAATCTTTTAGAATTAAATTAAAATCAAAAAATTCAACAAATAACAGAATTTCGCCATACTTCACCATCTCCACTAGCTTATTATTTTCGCACTAGTGTTACTCTAGTAGATTTGAGCTCAATCTTTAGGTAAGTTGCACCGCTCTATCTCATATGATTTATATTAACCCGTCCCAACCTTTAGCTAAATGTAATTTAATTCAATTGAATTGATCCATTGACTTCTTTCAAATAAGTAGCGCCTATTTTTTCGATTGAATCTTTTATGAAGTTGAAATTAGAAGATACACGTGAAAAGAAAAATGGTCAACCTATATTTACTTAAGAAACTAGTTGCTAACTTGCACAGCAATCGGATTGATGTTTTTTTTTTTTGGTCGAATTTCAGATCGATGTTAAATCTGTTTGTTTCTTGCTGTATCTCACGAAGAGATCTCTATGATTAATATATATAGATATATATATATATATAGATATATATTCCTATCTAAAGTGTAAATGCAAGACTATTACCGAGTTATCGATTAAATTGAAAAGGCGGGCCTAAAGGAAGAAGAAGCGACATCAATGTCTTCCTTGGGCTTCGCCGCCGTGCAACTCCCTGGCGATTGGACGTGACCTCTAGACTCGGATATCGCCAACAATCTCATATTGTCACCCGCCGGAAGCGACCCGTCCCGCCACAGAATGGCCTGAGTTCAATAGAATCTAGGCCGGAGATCATCTTCGGCTGCGTTTAGTCGACCGGATAAAAGTCAGGATAGGATATGTTTTATCCTATCCTGTGTTTGGTGGTGATCCAGGATAGGATAAGGTCGGATATAGACCGGATATAGCCCGGATAAAAAAATCCGAGAGGAGGGGTGGGATAGACCTGGATAGGATTTCTAATGTCTATTTTTCCAGAAACCCTATGCTCGACTCGCCGTCATCTTCATCCCCACACCTTGTGCGCTTTCACCAAAAAAATTTCTCGGCTTTTTTTCCTTCACCGACTCCTCCGGACCCGTGAATAGCAAAAAAAAAAAAAATTTATCCTATCCGACTTTAAATCCGTAGTTCACCAAACAGTGGATAGGATATGAAGAAATCCCGGGATTTCTTATCCTATCCTATCCAGTCATATCCTGTTTGGAAATCCGGACGACCAAACGCAGCCTTCATTGCCAAGTTCGTGGACTATTCCTAAGCACCTTTCGTCATCCTACGCGGATTTCGTGACAAATGTAATATTTAACCCTGTTTTTCATGTTAGGCGGCTTTCCGGGCAATTTCGCTACGTTGTTAGCTTGTTCAACTTTTTATTATTTATTTAAATGTCCATCTAAAAGCACTTCTTGCACTTGACTTCTAGAAGTTACATTTTAATATGGATTATAATATTTTAAAGGTTGTCTGAAAAAGAGAAAATGACACAAATGGTTCATAAATTTTGGTTCAATGTGCAATGTGGTCCTTAAACTTTTAATTTGTTCGATGTGGGCCCTAAACTTTAACCTCAATGTGCAATGTGGTCTATGTACTTTCGGTTTATTCAATGTGGTCCTTAAAATTTTTGTACCTGTTCAACTTAATTCCCGAATTATATAAAAAATGTTCAATACCAAAGACTGGGCGAGGCTCAACCTCGTCGTTGCTGGGTAAGGAATGGCAAAGTTGAGCCTCGCCCAGCGACGATGAGGTCCTCGCCTAGCCGGTGGGGTCGACCACGCCGGCTAGAGGTTAAAGATGAAGGGAGGAAAAAAAAAAGAGAAGGAAAGAAAATAAAAAAAAAGGGAAAAAAAGAAAATAAATAATTGGAATCGAAAAACAAAATTGCATATTTTCACCGGTTTTTATTTATTAAGGGGTAATGTCACGAAAAACTTCAAAATAATACATGTGAAAAATTTACCCCAAATTGGTTATGATAAATTCATCATTTTTTAATTTCCGTTAAATTTTACTGTCAAATTACTGAGTTGGATTACACGTGACAATTAACAGATTTATAAATTTGGAGTTTTACCCTCCGTTTATCACAGATGTATCAATTTGTAATTTTTCGTGGTATTAATCCAATTGGATAAAGCTATCACAAGTGTGCCAGTTTGAGATTTTTTGTGTAGTTAATGGTTTTTCTTGGTATTGATTCATTTATAAATTGAAAAAAATGACGGGAGTGGTTCTTGAATTTTGGTCCAATGTACAATGTCATTTATGGACTTTTAATTTATTTAATGTAGTCTTTAAATTATTAATAAATGTAAGATTTTCAAAAATGATGTGTGAACATATCTGTCCAGTTAGCCATCTACTTTAGATGAGAAAAAAATATTTGATGGCATTGATTATTATATCCTGATTTGAGATAAATATCCTACGTAGATAATTCACGTGTAACTTTTTTTCCAACTTAATAGAGTGGAAATCATATCAACAGTTTTCATTATTTTGAATTAATGAAAGGATGACATTAAACATTTTCATATAATCACACATACTACCTCATCGACATACTTCACCATCTCCACCAGCTTATTATTTCACATTAGTCTTACTCCCGTAAATTTGTGCTCAATCTTTAGGTAAGTTGAACCGCTCCATCTCATATGATTTATATTAATCCGTCCCGACCTTTAGCTAAATGTAATTTAATTCAATTGAATTGATGCATCGACTTCTTTCAAATAAGTAGTGCATATTTCTTCGATTGAATCTTTTATGAAGTTGAAATTAGAAGATACACATGAAAAGAAAAATGTGCAACCTATATTTACTTAAGAAACTAGTTGCTAACTTGCACAGCAATCGGATTGATGTTTTTTTTTTGGGTCCAATTTCGGATCGATGTTTAATCTGTTTGTTTCTTGCTGCATCTCCCGAAGAGATTTCTTTGCTTAAAATATATATATATTTTTTCCTATCTAAAGTGTAAATGAAAGACTATTACCGAGTTATCGATTAAATTGAAAAGGCGGGCCTAAAGGAAGAAGAAGAGACATCAATGGCTTCCTTGGGCTTCACCGCCGTGCAACTCCCCGGCGATTGGACGTGACCTCTAGACTCGGATATCGCCAACAATCTCATATTTTCACCCGCCGGAAGCGACCCGTCCCACCACAGAATGGCCTGAGTTCAATAGAATCTAGGCCGGAGATCATCTTCATTGCCAAGTTCGTGGACTATTCCCAAGCACCTTTCGTCATCCTACGCGGATTTCGTTACAAATGTAATATTTAACCCTGTTTCTCATGTTAGGCGGCTTTCCGGGCAATTTCGCTGCGTTGTTAGCTTGTTCAACTTTTTTTTTTAATTATTTAAATGTCCATCTAAAAGGACTTCTTGTACTTAACTTCTAGAAGTTACATTTTAATATAGATTATAATATTTTAAAGGTTGTCTGAAAAAAAGAAAATGATACAAATAATCCATAAATTTTGATCCAATATGCAATGTGGTCATTGAACTTTTAATTTATTCGATGTGGGCCATAAACTTTAGCCCCAATGTGCAATATGGTCCATGTACTTTCAGTTTATTCAATGTGGTCTATAAAATTTTGTACGTGTTCAACTTAATTCCTGAATTATATAAAAAATGTTAAATATCAAAGACTAGGCGAGGCTTGACCTCGCCGTCGCTGGGCGAGGAATGGCAAGGTTGAGCCTCGCCCAGCGACGATGAGGTCCTCGCCCAGCCAGCGGAGTCAACCAGGCCGACTAGAGGTTAAAGATGAAGGGAGGAAAAAAACAAAAAAGAAAGAGAAGGAAAAAAACTAAAAAAAGGAAAATAAAAAAATAAAAAAAATCGAAAAATTATTAAAATTTTGTCCACCTCAGTGCCGGTCGCGCCATGTAAGACGGCTGGCGTCCATGTCAGCGCTATCCAGCTAAAATTGGCCAGATAGACTAAAATTGGTACAAATACAAAAGATTTAGAACTCAATTGATACACAAAAAAAAGGTTGAAGACTGAATTGACATAATTGCAATAAGTTTAGGACTACTTTGGTTATTCTCCCCAAATTTAGTGATTCGTACACAAACCAATCTATTCCCGACTCGATCCAAAATCCATTTTTAGAGACTTTTCTCCTTGAATAACCTTTGAAGAATGAGCTGCTCCTTGGATCTGACTCGTCAAGTTAGTGAGGGAGCTTGAGGGTTGGGTCATGGATGGGGGCGTGAAGATGATGGTGAAAGTTTGATTTCCTTAGAAGTGCAATTTGTCACAATAATGTGAAGTTGCAAGCCAGAGGTTGAAAAAAACCTACCGATAGCACAAGCAGAGCGAACGAAGGAAGAAGGTCACGAGTCATGAAATCGAAGACGGAGAAAGAAGAGACTAGCGAAGAAGGACCAATATAGGCTGAGCTTGACCTATTTGTTAATGGGTTGAAAGTGGATTTATATTAGACCCATTAAAACTTATTTATTTTAGGCTTTTGACTTTAAAACTCATTATGACCGATACTTTAAGTTTGGGGAAAAGTATCAAAAAAGTCATAAACCTATTGCATTAATACCAATTTAGTCCTAAACCTTCTAATTGAATTAATTTAGTTCTAAACACTTTTACATTGGTACCAATTCAGTCCATTTTGTCAATTTAAACCAGAAATCGCTGACACAGACGACTACCGTCCTACGTGGCACGACCGGTACTGACGTGGACATTTAAAAATAAATTTTAAATAAATTTTTGATTTTTTTGATTTTTTATTAGTTTTTTCTTTTATTTTTCATTTTCTTTATTTGTTCTCTTTTCTTTCTTTTCTTTTTTTCTTTCTTTTTTTTTTCTTCCCTTCCTCTTCCCTTCGCCAGTCGCCAGCCTCCACAATGACTGGCGGAGGCCGCTGGCAGCTAATGAGGGTGAGGGCCAGGATGCCCATGCTAGCCACAAGGGAGCTCGGCCCTTGGCGAGGGCCAGCAAGGGCCAGACGAAGCCGCCCATGCCCTTGCCGAATCTGGCGAGGGGTGGCCTCGCCCATATGGCAAGGGGCCTCGTGACAGCGAGGCCAACCCTCGCTAGATCTGGCGAGGGGACCCTCGCCTAGCCCTCGCCAAAGGCCGGTGAGGGCGTCCCGACCTTTGCCAGCCTCTAGCAAGGGCTAGGCGAGGGTCCCCTCACCGAATCTGGCGAGGGGCCTCTCAACGCGAGGCCGGCCCTCACTAGAGGTTGGTGAGGGCATCCCGGCCTTCGCAGGTAGGGCCGAGTTAGGGTCCCCTCACAAGATCTAGCAAAGTAATGAGGCGATAGGTACAAGCCGACGTCACAATTTCACTTCCATAACAAATCCAACCTAATAAAAATTATTGAAATTCTTCAAAATAAAACCGTTCTAGGATATTAAAATTAGGGATGATAACAAATCCACCCCCACATTTTTTTTAATTTAAAAAAAAACCCAATTTTTAGGTTCAGTTTAAATTTGCTCTGAACTTTTCTTTTTCTGAAAAAGCGCCTCATTACTTTGTTGATGTGAATTTATTATCGATGTGAAAGTGCCACGTCAAGTTGGAACTGGATCACGGAGGTATATTTTTGAAAATAAATTGAATTTCAGTGATTTTTTTACCCAAAACAAAATTTGGGGCAGATTTGTGACTAGACTTAAAGTATTTACCAAGTAAGTCTATTTTAATCCAATTATCGATTCATTTTAAAAGTTTATTATCATCCACTTTTCTCTAAATCCTGACTTTAAAGAAAAAGTAACAATTTTGACGGAAAATTTTTGATTGCTTAAAGAAGGTTTCACTTGCCTAGCCAAACAAATACTTTAAAGAAGGTTTCATTGTTTCATTTAAAAAAAATAGAATTGTAACCAAAAATGACTATGACATGTGGCTGTAGTTTAGTGGTAAGAATTCCACGTTGTGGCCGTGGAGACCTGGGCTCGAATCCCAGCAGCCACAATCATCAGTGACCTTTTGTTTAATTTTTTTATCCTTGTGGCAAGGATGTATTTCCAGCACTTACTTGCAAATCACACTTAGTCCGTTCCGCTTGCAGCAATTCAATCAATTCTTCCAGAAAAAGAAAACATTAAAAGTTTCATCGTCGAAAACCAACAGCTTTGATGTTATGTTGCCTACTTTTTTTTCCATAATCTTAATTCGTAGTGTAAAATTTGGTTTCCCATTCTTTCAATGCGCACTCAATCCGTTCTGCTTGCAACAATTCAATCAATTCTCCCAGTAAAAGAAAAAAAAAAACCATGAGACGTTCCATCGTCAAAGACCAACAGCTTTGACGTTATGTCACCTAATTTTTTTTTTCCATAAACTTAATCCGTAGTGTAAATTTGTTTTGTGTTAGGAAAACTGTCTCCTGACACCATCTTCAGTTGCATCTCATGTGAATGAACTGTTTCTTGGATTTTAGCTCCCTGCCTCACATTCTGTCCCTCTGTGGGGATCAAGAATCTTGCTCTGGAGACACTTAGAAAGATGACCTGAGCAAATCATTAGCCTGCTCGACCTGAAGCGCTGGTGGTGATAATAGTGAAAAGCAGGTTCCAAATTACAGCTCCATCCCGTCTACAAATGTATCTTTAGCTGCAGTACGAGTTCTAAACATTTTGGCGATCAGTCAGTTAAGTTCTAGTCGTTTACTTTAGCCCATTGAGTGATTTGAAATAGGTGCAATCAACTCCTAATCTCGTTGATGATGACATTACGTCATCGGAATATTGCACCATCACAAGTTTTAATAAAATTAAGCATAATGTTGATCATAATCAAGGAATAACATACATGAATATTGTTGAGTGGAGAAGTCGATTGTGCCAATCGATTTTATAATAAAACCTGGATTGCATGCAGTTAAAGGAGAAACTCCCATTGTTATTTTTTTAATTCTCAGTTCACTTAAAATTAAGAATTTTCAATTAATTCTCGTAATCAAGTTTACACTCGTTTATGAACATACCCCATATACCATAATCTTGATTATGATCAAAATCATACTTAATTTCACGAAAAAAAATCGAAAATGGCAGTATTTCCTAGAGACAAATGTTGTAGTCGGTGAGATTAAAACTTAGTTTTCTAAATTAATGTCTCGTCTAAAAGTCTGGACTTGAAACTGTCCTATTTGATCTTTTCCTGTCTTTAAATGTATCGATGAGAAGTCATGAGCAAAGTGTTCAGGTTTTACCCTCAAGCATTGAATAGAATACCCGAAGACAAGGATTTTAGTAGGTTTAAATGAAGCCTGGTCATGCCGACATCCCCATGAAAGCTCAGATTGACAAATTTGAAGTGTAAGATATGGCTCGATGCTTACAATAGATGCATATGATCTAGATATTTACATAGCATGCGGATTTGCTGCTGTTAAAGAGGTAGGGGACAGAAATTTTCTTACTATATCTCTGTCCCGGCAAACTAAATGAAAAGGCCATGAGCACTGCCGTTGCCCATCGGGTCCTCCCACAAATCCAGCGAGGTTTTGTAGTCCTTCACTTCCTGTTCAACTTGAACAGATGGAAGAACAGATCATGGAGAAAAAGCCGATAGGTTACACTATCACTTGGCCTTTTGCTTTGAATTGGAGATGTTTCATCAAAATTTACAGCTGAGACTTGTTCTGTGAACGAGTGCGCGGGAGAAATTTGAGCCGAGGAGAAAACCGTCGCTCTCGTTTTATGGAAGAGGCCAATTTCCTATTCTGACCATGGCTGCTCTCTCTGGAACCTGCAACTTAACCAGCAACTTATACTCTATTGAAGTATGCAGACATGATGCTAATGGGAGATCCGTGCAATATGTTGATACAAAATGTACAAATCATTGATCATGAACGAATTTCATCTAAGATATTGCCTCCTATTCCTATCTCAAATATGTTCAATTATTTTCACCTGTCATAATAAACCTCTCTAACTAGATTGCTCCAATTGTAATTGGTTTGTTCTGTTAGGAGTGTTCTCCACGCATTAAAAGTAGACTTTGTTTGTGCACATATATGATGCTAGAGAAGAAAGTATAATAACTGACAAATCAAGCAAGCAGATTAGCAAAATGACATGTTGTGAGCACACCTATTGGAAACCGTGTTAACAATTGTTTACTTTTTCAATGACGGAAACAAAATTGATGGTGATTGGGAGAGTGAGGAAGTATTAGCAACCTAAAGATAAACCACTGAACCCGCAAATGTACAATTGAACCACTGGGTATAAGTCATTTTCTTTCCCCTTTTGTGAATCATCAGATGTGAAGTTACAAGTACAGCCACTTCAAGCAAGCTTCATATGTTGAAATATAAATTGGCTTGGGCAAAAGAGCCAGGAGCAGAAATTAAGAGTATCATGCTTATCAAGGGAGATTTATCATCATGAGAAGGCAAAAGCCAGTAGCATTAAAGATCATGACCATGGGCCACAGCAGCATAATATCTACTCTAAATGACAAAACAAAATTCAAACTCAGAAGTTTAGAGGGATAACCTTCGTTTTGTTGAACATTCTTGAGGGCATCAGAAGTTTCCTCTCCATCCTTTTGCTCGGCATCAGAAGTTGTCTCTTCAATTTTTTTCTTGTTATCTATAGTTTTCTCAATCTTTTCTTTGGAAGGACCATGAAACTCAGCATCAACCGGTGATGAGACCTTTTCATTCTTTTGAGATACCTTCCTTTTGGTGGAACTTCTATTTGATGTTGTCATCTGGTTCAAATCATAGTTCAAACGCTGCTCGACTGTTATTACATTTTCTCTCTCTGCAAGCCAAGAAGAACGGGTAAACCTTCCAGTGTTTGCCAAGGTGCCTTTCTGTATCTCTTTATCACAGGATTTTATTTGATTTTCACAATTTGCGGCAGCAGAACCTCCTCGAGCTGTCGATCGAGTTATTCTAGCTATTTTTGTAGGTTCCCTCAACTTGGTTTCATTCATTGAACACGTCTCTGTTGCTCTAGAATCAATGGACTCTGAAGCAACTGGGATAGAAGGAGATGGCACTAGAAAAGATTTATCAGTCAGCGGAGACACACTACCAATGATACAGGAGTCACCTGCCTTAGTACCATTTGTTACTACACTGTGAGCAGCTGATACTATTGATGCCAGAGCCGCACGGGCGGCAAGAGGACTGAGTCGGGACTTGTTATTAGAAAGCTCAAAAATAGATGAACCGAAAGGTACGGGAACTTCAACCTCAACATCAAGTTGCAGTTTCACTGGATCCTGAGCGGATGCTTCCAATCGAATTTCTTCTTCAGGACCTTGAACAGGCAAACTACTTGCATCAAATTCATCAATAAGTGTGCGTTGTACTTGCCCCTTCTTCTCAACTGTACTTAAAACCAGCACATTTCAGCTTTATTAAATGTAAGTTATCGGAAATGACCTTAAATGTCTAATCTATCATTCGGAACAATTTGTATCAAATAAAACTCCAATCTCAAATGCTAAAAAACAAAAGGCTAAAAGTAAATATCAATCCAAAAAAATCCATAATGAATGGAGAAGCAAAATGTTCTTGTTATAAATTCTATCATTGCATCTTGGCCACACAAGATAAAAGGAAAAAAAAAAGTAACAACAAAAAGTTCTTACCTTTCATCCCAATGCCAAACAGAATGTCTCTTGAAATTCCATCTTTAGGATCGTCAAACATATTACAACCCTTTGGCTTTTCCAGCAGCCTGTCCACGTCCTCTTCAACACCATGCTCTTGATTAACAGGGAAGAATGGAGAAGCAGAATATATAGCTTGACTTTCCACAGATTTCAAGAATTCAGAAATAACAGGATGATCCTTTATACTTTTCTCGGCTAATCTCATGATTGAACTAGACGATACAGTGAAGGTTTCTCCCTTAACATCTTTTTGAAGCAATTTAACAGTGAAAGTGCATCTACAATTGATCCTCTTCGAGTGTCTTACTCTGAGCACCTGACAATTATAGATTTTAGCAGAGAACTGAACAAATAGGCAATACAAATTTTATGCATTATTATATACAGTTTTCTACTGCAGAGAAGGAACAGTAGGACCTAAATGACTGAATCTGAGCTAGGTTTAAAGAATGACAGCATAAACCATCAGCATCTAAGAACTCAAATTGTAATACTATCTAAAAGAATCTAGCTTATGGATGCTCTTGATAATACTCTACATCGAGAAAAAGCTAATAACCCCATAACTAACTTACTTAAGGCAGAGCATACATCAAATCCACAGTGCAGAAAGTAGAAAGGACCAGGATATAATAGATAATTAAGTTATCCACTTAATAGAGAAACCAAAGCGCATGTCACACCCATCGAATTATATCTTCAGAAAGAGATTCTTGCTTGAATGTCTGAAGCAGTTGCACATTGCTGTTGAGGCTGATGAGTAGACGAGTTTTGTTTTCCAATCAACTACAACAGGACAATGGAATGCATCAACTCTAATATTTTTATAAGTCTAATAGCCTTATTATTGGGTTGACTGGGTGTGGCAATGTAACAGATCAACCAAAGTCAAATTGATATGCTAATTGAATTGCTGACTCAATTACATTAGGTAGTGGAGCAACCCGAGTCAAGTGGATCACGCTTAAGCTCAACAATATAGCTGTTAAACTAAACAAAAGATGGTGAAGCTTGGTTAGTTCAGCTAAACTGAACTCCTGACATGGAGGAAGGTACACTTTTAAATTATAAAACAATCTTTGTTAATCGAGTCTCATTTTAGGCCATTCTGCATATAAATGGTTGGATATCACCAAGGGGCTGTTAATTACTCAATGACAAGAAATCCCCCATTGCACTTTGTTGATTGCACTAACGGGAGATTAACCATGCTGTTCCCCTGAGTCTAGGAATGCATTAGCGCGCACCTTTTCCACTTCGGCATCATAGAAGCAGTCTGGGAACTGCGATTTGCAGGCAGCAAGGACATGTTTGCCTTGCTCAATGTGAGAGCAATCGTCACCTTGAAGAGGAATTGATCGAAAGCGGAGACGCTTCAGCACTTCCGGCTCATTTAATATCATGTCTTCTGGCTCTTGGCTTCCAAAGTCTATAAGAAGACCTCTTCCGAAAGAGCTGGGAAATTCACGGATATCGCATTAGCTTCAGATCGAATGGAAGTATTCCTACATTATTCTGCTAGACAAATTACAATCCACTCCCTCAAGTCTTATATAGGTACTAACAACCATACAGATTTTCCATCATGCACATCTTTATAAGGGAGAAGTTGAGTGAGTTTGGGATACATCTCAGCAAAGTGCAAATTCCCAAATTTCGATTGGGGGGAAGCCTAAGGAATCATCTATAGGTATGCCACAGACTACAAGGTTCTATCTTCAAAAGCTAAGTGATCTCTAGTAGTGTAAGATTCCACACGATACATTTGAGACAACTGAAATGAAAGAAGATAGTAGCCTTGATATCACCAAGCATAGTTGAAAAAAACAAAGAAAACGATGAGTGCAATTTAACAGAGATTGCAAGAGCCATTAATGGACTCCATAAATTAGATTCCAAAATCTTATACCAAACATCAGCAAACAAAACGTTATACCATATACAGTGCATGCATTGCCAAGTTCAACTGCATACACACACGCCACATGCAAAGAATATCATCCCCCTTTTCGCTCCCGTCACAGCACAACCAGTTCTCCTTCCCATCACCGAGCCGGCATCAACTTCAACCCTCAAAGCGACGAGCTAAAGGTCCCGATCAAGTCCTCATTTTCCGCGGGCGAAGATCCAAGCCCAACAGAGGCTAAAAAATTGAGATACCCAGCAAGCGATTTCGATTTGGTTCGAGTCTATATGCTCAATCTACAGTAGAATAGAGCTTACGATTGTGCATACGCGATCGAGTTTTTACAGTGGCAACAAAGTGCTCGAGCTCGATGGAGGGAGGGAGAGGAGGGGGGGGAGGGGAGACACTTTTTTACCTGAGAGAGACCGTACAGGGAAGCCAGGAGGAGTCGAGCGTGCGCATGGCTTCGAGCTCGAGTCCATCGCAAGCCTCTGCATCGACTGGAGCGGCCATCTGAGCCAATGCAGGTCTCGCCTGAATTTTGCTCGTGAAAGGTTGAACATGGAGAGCGAGTACCAGAAAAGAAATACCATGGATCAAAAACCCCTTTCGCAGAAGGAGGACGATGGGCGGGCTGGGCTGGGCTGGGCGGGTCGGGTCGAGTACAGCAAGATGATCCGACTTCAACCGTGTTCTTGATTCGGGGGAGTTTCTTCTGGTTCTAGTACCTCGTGAGAGTATACTTAATATTAGAGGTGAGTATGGTTCAAGGTTCTACCCTGAAATCTGAGAACCTGACCGATGAGAACCTACAGATTTTAGGTTTTAAGATATGCAGGGTAAGTTCTAAGTTTCAAAAATTAGGAAATTTGTTTCGACAAGTAGGTTCCAAGTTGTAGGTAAGTGGAACATGGAACTTGGAACCTGGAACCTGTAACCTGTAACCTAAACAAGTTTTTTGTGTTTTTTCTTGGTCTATGTCTTCACATGATCATGTGGTCTTTCATGACGTTAGATGATGAGTGTATAATCTAGAATCACTAGTCTGAGCTTTCATTTTATGACTTGTTAATGCTTTATATTCTTTGTGTGTCTAAATATAAGTTGTGGTTAGTGGATAATAGTAGCAAGTGGTGGTCATTACATATGATGATTCATTACAATTGTTCAATTAATAATACAAATGGAACTTGGATAGACCTTGGAACTAACCTGGAACCTATGACAGGGTAGGTTCCAAATTTCAAAAAATGAGAAACCTATTCTCATGGGTATATTCCAGGTGGAACCTGTACGGAACATGGAACCATTCACCCCTAGTATCGATCCACGTAATAACTTATTCTTTTAATTGTATTTATTTGAACCATAATGCTAGGAAAACTAGTCTTTTATATTCTCTTTGGTGAATGACAAGCTTGTTAAGTATTGTTACGTTCATTTTCATTTTGTTTAACTAAAAATGAAATAAAAAAAGAAGAACCTATTAGACCCTGAAACCTATCCGAGAACCTGTGACAGGGTAGGTTCCAAGTTTCAAGTTTTGACGGATAGATTCCAGGTTCTAAATAATGAGGAACTTGTACCCGAGGGTAGGTTCCAAGTTCTATGTGGAACCTGTAAGGAACCTACCCCTGAAACTGCTCACCCCTAGTTAATATGACAAATATGATGGTCTTAGTTACTTGCGATGATTGGAAATTTAATCCCGTTATATAATCGAAGGTTAATAGCATGAAAAACCCCAAATTGGTACGCCAGTGACAATTTTACCCCGAACTAATTTTTTGACCACAAAAAACGTAAATCAGTACACCTGTGATAAATTTATCCAAAATTATTTTTTTGACCACCAAAAATCCCGCACTGGTATACATGTGTTAATTTTACCCCGAACGAATTTTTTAACCATCAAAAACCCCAAACTGGTACACCTGTGACAATTTTACCCCAACTAATTTTTTGATCACTAAAAACCTCAAACTGGTACATTTGTAACAAATTTATCCTCCATTAGTGTCCGTTAAATTGGATTAATATCACGAAAAATCATAAATTGGTAAACTTGTGACAAACAGAGGGGTAAAACCCCAAACTGGTACACACGTCAACTATTACATGTCATCAAATTTAGCAATTTGATAGTAAAATTTAACGGAAACTAACGGAGGGTAAATTTGTCACAGGTGTACCAGTTTAGGATTTTTGTTGGTAAAAAAATTAGTTTGAGGTAAAATTGTCACAAGTATACCATTGTGGGGTTTTTTGTAGTCAAAAAAATAGTTCGGAGGTAAAATTATCACAGGTGTACCAGTTTGGGGTTTTTTGTGATAAATAAAATAGTTTGAAGTAAAATCGTCACAGATGTATCATTTTGAGGTTTTTCGTGGTATTAATCCTATAATCGATCGTGTTATGTGTATTATCACATCGTTTAGAAATACGTGATTATAATGCGAGTATACATGCTGTACTTTTCACCTGATAATTTAAATATTTTAGTTTGACATTCTAACATAATATCATAATGCGAGTCGAAAATTCCGATCTTAACGATCTCATTTCAAACTCACTAATCGTTATGGGTTCACGATAGTTTGCTGACGAGTCATGGTTATTAATTCTTTTCTTGGCCAGCTGGGCAAACTTTTGGAGAATCTAATGATCTTTACATAGATAGGCATAAGTAGGAATATTTAGGTCTGTGTGATCAGGTCCAGTAACGGTGTTTCCTTTATCTCTCTTCTTTAGGACTATGTGCCACCTCAACCATCTAACGGTGGAAGTAATAACGTTTGACAAAACAACTTGATTGTACAAATTAAAAAGTAAATATCGCAAAAAAATCTCAAATTGATACATTTATAATAAATTTATCATAAATTAATTTTTTGACAATCAAAAATCCCAAATTGGTTCACTTATGACAAATTTACCCTCCGTTAATTTCTGTTAAGTTTTATCATGAAATTGCCGAGTTGAATGACATGTGACAGTTGATGGGTGTACCGATTTAGGGTTTTACCCCTCTGTTTGTTACAAATTTACCCATTTGTGATTTTTCGCTATATTAATCCAATTTAACGAAAGCTAAATTTATCACAAGTTTATCAGTTTGGGGTTTTTTGTGGTTAAAAAATTAGTTTTTGGTAAATTTGTCACAGGTATACTGGTTTGGGATTTTTCGTTGTATTAACCCTAAATTAAAAGAGGTAGAGAATTTGATAGTACCAAAAAATAAATAGAAAATCAAATGAAAATTAGAGTCTTAATAAATAGATAAGAGTATTTTTTAGACTTATTAAATCTCAAACTCATCTCAAACTTTATGTAATGTTATAAGCCAGATTCTGAATTCAGCCCTCATCGTAAAAGCACTTTTTTAATAATCAATATGGATTGATATTGAAACCTAATCAAATTCGACCTTCTCCTATTCCGAACACGAATAAGATCAGATACCACCTTTTATCATTGCACAATTAATGATATAGAGATCACACTTTCTTTTATGAAATCTAAGTCCTGCAAGAATTTTTGGTCAGCTTATGTCTTAGGGATCTACTATCGTAGGAGAGGCTTCATGGCTTTTGCTACGTGGGTGGTCTGTGGTGACCGCTCATAGACTTACAGATAGATTGAGTAGTTATGGCCCAAATTCGATCCTTCATCGCAAATGTAGACTCCTGTGGTAAGGCTCAAAGGGGTAGCTGTGTTATTTTAGCCAAAAAAAAAGGGGTAGCTGTGTTGACCGAGTCTTCTCCACTTATTCACTTACAAAAAAAAAAAGATTTTTTTATTTAAAATAGATCTCTCGAGAAAAACATTAATTCCCAAAATGAATCTCTCTCAAAACTATTACCCAAACTATACTTCTTATAGCCACATCATACCTAAAGGTTGCCAAGTTATCATTCTGCTTATCCTAGTAACATCTACCTCTCTCCTAAAATTATTACAATAACTTTAAACATTTCCACAAAATGAAGTTGTGCACATTCAAGCACTAAGTTTTTTAATGGCATAGTACCCTGGAAGTCCTAAAACTTGTCACAAAAGTGTAATTAAGTCCTAAAACTTTCAAATAGTTCAATCAAGCCATAAAACTTATTACGAATGTGCAATCCAGTCCTAAAACTTTAAAAAAGTGCAATTAAGTCCCAAAATTTATCCCGAAAGTACAGTCGAGTTCTTAAATTTTTAAAAAGTGCAATCAACGGAAAGATTTGATTGGATCAATTTCACAAGTTTCAAGACTTGATTGCACTTTTTGAAAGTCTTAAGACTTAATTGCACTTTCATGACAAATTTTATGACTACCAATGCACTTTTTTTATTTTAATTTACTAATGTGTTAATCCGCATGCTTAATTTCTTTTGCCTTTAACTTTAATTTTGAACTATTTAAAATGATATAGCCTTGAATATAAGAAATACCTTAAAGGTGCTTCTTTTTTAAATTTATAAATTAAATTAAAATCTAAAACATAAATAATATTAATGTATTTTACAAATAAATAGCATTTACAACTTGAAACGGGGAATTCTTTCCTTATTAGGTTCAAATTTATATAATGGCTAAAAGGAAAAAAATATAGTAAAAGTAATTTTAAATATACCATTGTATTGTAAATTGAAATTAAAGGACTAATAATATATTTTATCGGCAAGATAATATTTTTATAATTTTAATCGTAACATTATTTTGATTAAACAAATTCCTCTTAAAGTATCAATTCCTAATTGAATCGTTAAAAATTTCTAATCGAGAAATGGAAAAAACTTTTATTATTTTATATGTAACTCATCCTTATAGTCTATATATATTTAAAAAGTTGAAAAATAAAAACATAATAAGAAAATGAACCGTGTTCCATCAAATATGAAAAACTTTTGGATAATTTGAAAAATAAGAGAATAGCTGATTTAACGGCTTTATGGATGGAAGATACTTTTGGGCCATTGGTACAAGTTGGGCTATTGGTGAGACGAAGAAATGAGCTTGGGATATTGGTGTTCCACGGGACAAAGTTTAGAATCGTTTATATGAAATTATCCCTTGACTATGGAAACTGTAATCAAATGAGATGCTAAATAACAAACAAACAATGCAAAAGATAAGTGATAATTATCGGAAAGACTCGACACTAATTTTATAAAATCAATGGCTGTCTTAATACCTATTTCAGTAGGTAAAATAAACCGCAGATAACTATTTAGGTTTGACACAAGTAAGAATAGAAAATCAACATGAAAGAAAATTAATAAGAAATTAAGCGCGCTACATGCCACCGTGGTCTGCTAAGCTCAAGCGCAAGTGCTGAGAACTAAGTACTAAGCCACACATGCTAAATGCACACATGCTAAGTGCAATCTTGCTAAGCACCAACTCAACGCTTTTGTCTCCCTAATTTCATCTCTTCTAATGCTCCGTTTGTTTTGCAAAAAATGAATAGTTTGAAAAATATTTTCCTAAAAATGATTGCTTGTATTGCATACAAAAAATGAACAAACGAAAAATAATTTCATAGTCCAAGATGAAACAAACGTATGTTTTGATTGTATGTTTCAACTCCGAATAGGATATAACTCTTCATACAAATTTATTCATTATTTATTTCTCCTAACATTTTATTTCTACGTTTAACATTTCCTATGAAAAATTCGGGGATATTCTTTTCTCATATCAAGTTTTTTAAGTCGATCTACTAGTAATTAGCTCAATGCCTCTCACTTCGAAACTCTTCTTCATATTTTCAAGCGACATGTCTAGTATTATTATACCAAACCATTACTGTTTCATTAGGCAAGTTCACTCTCCTTGCCAACCTCTCAAATATGTATTTGCTTCCTATGTATAAATATTAAATGCCTCTGCATTATTTCTTTCTTTCTTTGTTCTTTCTTATCCTCTAAATAAAAGGACTGCCTTAAAAGATCTCTTCCCATACTAGGCAATACCAAATTAATACCATATTCTTCTTCTAATTTAGTTCTATTCAACATACACAATCAAATCTATGCTGGATTCCTTATTTGATCTTGCTATTAGCTTACCTCTATCGTTTCATCTAAAGTTAATTTTTTTTCTTTTTCTGCTAATGACTCGCGGACAAGCTTTCTCCCTTATTTCCTTCATTTAAATATTCAAATTCGAGACATTGCAGCTACTTTTATCATCCAATTTTGTACTTACAAAAAATGCGGCAAAGATTTTATCTTGTTAGTTCAATTTATACGGTCTTATTATTATAATAATCGTTTCTTTTTTACGCGAATAATGACTATTCTTCTTCATAATAATTTTACTATGGACTTCACACATCTATTTTTGTTAAATTGCAACATGCTCATCGTCCCACCAATAAAAGGAATTATCTTGATAATTATTCTTTTTATGCATTCTTCTTTTTTCATGACAATCCTTTTCGCATGCTTCAAAGAATTCTCATGCAGGAGGCAAAATGTAGATGCATAACTTTTTCCTTTCATTTGTATGAAAATTACATATATTGTTCATTATTTATAAAATTTCTTAATTTACTAACAAACACCGTTATCAGGGGTTTGTTGCAAATTTGCTTTATGTGAGCATTGCTACATACAAGCATGACTTGAGATAGGTGGCATGATCCTAGGTCATCCTTGTTCAATTGAGATGTTTTAGGGACATTTAGTTTTGAGGGCTTAGACCGGGGCTCGTTAGGGATGGTTCGGCCTATTCCCTAACAATTTCCAATGGATTAGTGTCGGCCCGTTTTTTCTTGACGCGTGATTGTCTATGATTTGCATTTGTTCTCGTGACGTGTGGCAGCCTATCCACGGTCAGTTTCTTATGTCATGATTGCCACATTTTTTAATCCTGTCAACCTATCCTTTCGATCGCTCGCACAAATAAATACTCCATCACCTCACTTATTGAGGAAACCTTTGAACTTCTGAACTTCAACACTCCTGTTGACCTCAGCAACGAGCCAACTAAGAAAACTCTCCAACAATTGACTTGTCATCCCTCATCTGCCACCTAGTATCCAGGTCCACTAGATTGCCCGCTCCTCCTCTCACACCCTTTCAATTTCATCCCGCCTATGGTCTTGCATCTGCGTGAATGTAACCCTTTTACAAGCTTAAGGGATTCCGGGGCAAACCTCCTCGACAATCACTTCGCAAGTAATGATAATGATCAATTTACCTTTTTCTTTTCAATTTGGTTAAGAATTGTATGTTGTTTATATGAAATTACACATAGCTTTTATATATTTTGTGTTGTATGCCCATATCACCAAAATGAATGTTTTCAATGAGTGAATCATTAAAATTCATGCATCAGAGGGGCGTCCATTAACCATTGACATAAACCCCGAGTTTTTGCTTGCAATATGTGATAGTGAACGCCATGTCAAGCTCACTAACAAACACTAAACTAAGTATTAGATTTGAATTTGGCATCTCCAATATCAGTTTCGAAATTAGGTCCTAAGATGGATAGCGAACGCTTAAAACTGGGCTTCTTATATAAAAGAAGAAAAAATAGGAGAATAGCTAATTTATTAAAAAAGAAGAAGAAGAAGAAGAAGAAGAAGAAGTTGTCCTCATTAATGAGTTTCCTCTTCGTGGCGAGATTTTCTTTTCGCGCTATAAAAGCAAGCTCCGTTGTCTTGCCTCATTTCTTTTTGATCGTTTGTGACTCATGACCATGGCCAAGACTCACTCCAACTCTTCCGCACAGGACAGCCTCACTCCTCCTCCTCCTCCTCCCCCTCCTGAAACCCAAACCCTGGATCATCCTTCAGAATCAGACACCAATCCTTTGTTCCGCCAATCCATTGAAGACTCCCTCGCGGGCTTATCCATGGAGGACCGCCATCCCGACAAGAGGGACAGCATCAGAGCCTGGGTTGCGGAGCAAGAGTGCAGAATCGAGAATGAGATCATCAGGGCTATCTACTCCGGTAAGACCGACTCGCTCAAGCCCAATTCTTACGACTCCATCACCATTGGCGACCATTACGTCTGCGTCTTTGTCCGCGACGATGAGATCGATCCGAAGTATCGGACGTGGGAGTGGCATGGGCACGTCATGAGGTATGATGAGGAAGACGGGTACACGTCCGAGCACATTTACGGGCATCATCACGAGAAGCTGAGTTGGTACGACGACGAATACGAAGAGGAATACGAAGAGTGGACAGAGGATTTTGTGTTCCCGTGGTCCTTCAGAAGAACGTGAACCCGAGCTTCTTGAGGTTTGTGTAACTGAAGCTACCTTTTTTCGTATATAAAAATGAAATCTTTTTCTCTCTCATGTTCTTTCGTCGTGGTTTTGTTTTCTAGAGCTTATTGTACGGCCTAAATGTCATGTCGCTGTTTCGTTTTTTTATGTCTATGGCTTTCTTTCTGCCATCGGTATAGTTGTTTGGTCGATGGTGTGCTGTTTGTTGATATGGCTATGTGAATTCTTGGGGTTCTTTAGCTGTTGGAATACTCCAAGTCCACGCCAAAGTTTCTGACATCAACTCACATTCACATACTGTTCTGATATGAAATGTACTCGATGACATGACCTGCTACTCTGACTCGGACACGATTGCGGAATTCAGAGCCTCTAAACGTTTCTCAGTCCTGTTTAGAATGCTTCCCTATGGGAACTGGAAGGCTTATGGCTCAGATATTTCTTGTAATCTTATGGGTGTGTGAAAGATGCGATGCTTTAATTGCTTTCGGAGTGGTATTAGAATAGCATATGTTCAAAAAGAGCTAGCTTTGTGTATAAACTTCAGTTTACCATGACTGATGACGCGAGAGATTATGGTTGTGTTTCCTAAGTACACGTGACATGAGGCTTGCTTCGTCAAGTAACGATTTTCCGTAGTACTTATTAGTCTCGGTGGATGATCGTAAGTCAGACCCGTTATAAGTATCCGTTTATGCTATGTCTCATTCTTATCGTAATATGGAAAGTAATGATGATACGATTGATATAATACCAGGGTCGTGATTCATTTGGACCGACATTTAATACTAATTAAATTATAAACTCTAAGAACTCACCGATTTGGTGAATTCGTTCTTTGCAAAATTTCGAACTCTTAAAACTTTTTTTCTGCCTGTCTTACTCCAACTCTCATTTCTCTCAGATTTTTACTCAGCATTTTTGCAAAATGTGAGAGTCGAACCCCAAACTTTAAACTAAAAGTCCCCACCACCCTCAATTCCCTTACCACTGGCCGTGTGCCTAGTAGGTGGACTCTTAAAACTTGAAAGGGCCATGCTCTCGTTTCCAATCACCGAATTTTAAAGAATCGGAGAATGCACTGCTGTTAAAATTAGTTCATTCTCCTTTGCAATGTAAAAGAGAGTTGGAAAGTTGAACTTGGCAAATTTTGTTGTTGTTTCTGAAAAGAATCTCTCATCTCTCTTCGGAACCATTCGATTGTGTGTGCCTTTGTGTGTGTTATGTGAATGTGCATACTTTTGTAGGGCTGGGGAAGGGTGTTGTTTAGGCATATGTGGTCGGGTCTATATTTCATTTTCCCTTACAAACTAAATTCATGAAGAATCTATACCTTCCATTTTTTATAACTTAGCTATTTAGGTTTCTCCTAGTCATCCTCATTCTTTTTAATTTTTTATCAATGTCGCGCGAGAGTGTAACAAATATCTCGAGTTAGGATGTTATTCACTTTAGCATTTGATGTGGTTCCTCGTTACAATGATAAATTTACTAAATTTAGGCATAAGTTCTTGAAAACGCGTTACGATAAATAAATTTTAATGTTCCAATTAAAAGCCAATTAAGTGTGAAAAATATTTATATACTCCATCTATGTACTCCCTCCTCTCCCTAGTGGTTCCTATATGTTAGATGTATGTAAACGTTTCTCATCACATGTACATCCTTTAATAATCAAGATGCTATGCGTCATTTGACGTTCAAGATGTTATGTGACATTTGAGTGCTAGTCTTCATATGTCAAATATATCTTCTTTTCTCACACAAACCTGCTTGTAGAACTGTTTGCTAAAGAGAGTCGGCTTTGGTACACATGTAGTTTGTCCTTTCAGCACCATGTATATCCATAGATACATATGTTCATGGCAACACGAGATGAGGTGGATTAGTAAATATAAAGGTAGAGATTTTTGAAGCTTGTAGCTGGATTTTGGCCTAGAATTCATGTGTACTTGATTTGGAAAGCAAGATATCAAGCTGTTTTACACGTTACTTTTTAGAAGTTTTGATTAGATTAGACATCCTATAAAGTTACTTGGCATGTGTCATACCGAAGGGTGTATATGTTTATGAGAATATTTTGCTGATTTGCATCGATCTGCTATCATAGGTGGGGAATCGATGTGAATTTACAACTGCACTTTATTGATTCCCTGAACTATTAGAGGGCTGGTAGCTGGACTTTGTCGACATGTTTGGATAATTTGTAGAGATATAATTGATTCCTTATCACAAAAGAGGAAAGAATAAGAAGAAAGATTGCAATGGAGGATTAAGATTAAGTGGAAGCACTAGCAGGATGGTGTTAATGTGAATGTTATTATTAGTATTGTGACTTGAGATCATAATGCAGAAGTGATTGATCTAAGCTAAAAGAGTAGCAAAAGCACTTGTCATTAGAAGTGAGATAGATCTAAGCTAAAAAAGTTAATTGGTAGAGTGATAGTGAAGATGTATTCAAAGGTTAAGTGAAGAAGAATTGAACTGACAGAAGTGGGAGAACTGGAAAACTGAGTAGATATTACATGATATTTTTCTTAAAACAGGTCTTTGATAATCGGTAGAATGAATTCTAACTAGTAGAGAGGCTAATGCACGCGCAAGTTAGGTGGTGAGCCAACTGAAATGAAAGATGTGTTTGTTTATTGGAGGGTTTTCCTATTAATGCATTTAATGTTCAAATCTCATTATTGAGATGCAAGTGCTTAGGGTTGTGACTTGTGACTATCATTGTTAAAAACAACGTTCTATTCTTCCAATGTCGTATCTGCTGCACTACATATCAACGTTTCTTTGGCAAATTTTTGTGACTCCTATTTTGTACATCCCTATTCTTCCTATGTCATCTGACAATTCACAATTCTTGATGTTCTAAGAATGACTTGATGATTTTAGTTACGCTTTCCTTTGTTGAATTGAGTTTAACAGGTTCAACGGGTTCAACTGACAAGTTTGTTCAGAGTTGTGACGTGGTCCAGAAGTTGTAAAACTGTATTCCAGAATTGCCGGCCATTCTTTTCTTTTTGCAAGATCTGCATGATGGAACTATTGGTTTGGATTTCTCCCTCCAATGCAAGTTCAACACATAGAGGAAAACAAATAAAAATATCGCATTTGCTATATCATTGTTTCGGTATTGTATTTCTCTTAGACATTACCAATAAAAAAAACTTTTAGCGTTCATCCTCTATGATGTAATTCTTATGTAACTTTGAAGCTATCTGGTTTACAGTTAATTGTAACTTGTTTGAAGTTTTCCTATTGAATTAGACTTGGTAATTGGATTTTTTTTGTCTTTAACATTATCTGTCCATAATTTTTTTTGACCACCGTGTTTCCTATCTCCTTTAGCCAGACATTGCCATATGATGCTTGGCTACATGAACACTGATTCTGTTAGCTTTATTGGGAGAAAGCCTTGCTTTGGGCTTTTGTTACCTTTTCGTATAGAAACTATGTGACTGAACAAATGTAGGGATGCTATTGTGCATGAATTTTGGCTGCGTTTTGAATTGGAATTGCCAATATCCAAAGCCCCTTAGGCTAAAATTTGATGTTTGGGAACAATTTTAGAAACTCCCATCAAGCAAAAGTGAGCCTTGTGATGGTTGAAAGCCCAAGGCAAGTCCTAGGTTGCCTTGGGCTTTCAGCTTTTTCGTCATGCAAGTCTCTGGGTAAGTAAAAACAAATTTCTTTCGAAACTACCCTCATTTATTTTTTGATTTTCCGGTTTTGGCCTCGTCTGTCACTGTTCATCATCTTCTTCACTTACACCTCGGCCGGCGTGGCTGTGAGGGGACGGTGACCGGCCGGAGGGGTCCGACATGGTCGCGCAACCCAGCAACCGTCGCCTGGGCTTGCACAACCGCCGCGAGGGGCCACGCGACCCAGATTTGGCCCCGCGAGGCCGTCGTCTGAGGTCGAACGACCTCAGGCAGCCCCCGGTGACCGCCAACGAGGGCCACTTGGGGTCAAGCGACGGGGTCGCACGACCGCCTGAGGTGGTGCTACCCAGACGACCCTCAAGGGCCGCCGACGACCTAGATCTGGCGCCGCGCGGCCATCGTCTGAGGTCGAATGACCTTAGGCAGCCCCCGGCGACCGCCGACGAGGGCCGCGTGTGGCGCTAGATCTGGGTCGCCGGCGGCCGCCTGCCCTTCGCCGGCTCCGGCGAAGGGTTTCAACTTTTCTTTAATAAAAAAATAAAAAAAGTGCTTTGCAAATATAATTTTTCCAAATGCTATTTTATTCAAAGTTGTTTTGTAATGAACTTTTAAGTTACAACTTACCAAACACAATTTGCATTTTGGAAAACTCCTTCAACTTAAAGGCTCAGTTAGTTTGGCGGAAAATATTCTCCTTTTGGAAAATATTTTCCCGGAAGTCATTTTCTTGGAAATGTTTTCCCGGAACATAATTTTCCGGTGTTCGGTGATCAATATGAAAAAGTTTCGAAAAATATTTTTCGCCGAGCGCGGCGGCGGCCGGCGACGAGCGGCGACGGGCGGCGGCGCGGCGACGGGCGGCGGCCGGCGACGGGCGGCGGGCGGCGACCGCGGCGACCGGGCGGTAGGCGGCGCGCGGCGGCGACCGGCGGCAGCGGCGGGCCGCCGGCGGCGACCGGCGGCCGCCGGCGGCGACCGGCGGCGGCCGGCAACCTTAGTGAAGAAGAAGAAGAAGAAGCTCCGGAAAATGATTTCCGTTTTTGAAGAAGTGGAAGTCATTTTCCATAGACTTAGGCTATTTTGTGAGGGGGGAAGGAAAATATTTTCCCACGGAAAACGTTTTCCGCCCCCCGAACACCGGAAAACCCGGAAAATATTTTCCGGAAGAATATTTTCCGTCAAACGAACGGAGCCTAGAGTTCTTTGCATTTTCCCAAAGACTTTCCCCTAAAGTGTTCCCAAACGCAATCTTTAAGGTTGTTTAACTTTCTTCTCTCTGTCAGGAAAGCCAACAGTTAGTGAAAGTGCCGAATTGATATTTTTTTTTCCTTTCTTTTTTCAACCCACTAAGCTTACTGCTTACAAATTTGAAGCCAATATGATAATAATACTTAAGCAAAGTCCAACAATCAACCTTTCTCAATCTTTGGCTGTTGACTGTACAAACATTTATTTTCTACATAAGTATTTATCTGTGTAAATATTTAAAAAGACTAAGCACGTATCACAAACAATAACCTTGGCCTCCTACGCATATTTGTCCATAGTTGTAGATAAAGTCCCAACGCTCTAACGCTGAGACATGCATAATTGTTGTTACAAACATGAAACATGAAACATGAATACCCTATAGAGAATAAAAAATAAGTTCCAGCTGCGCATACACACTTGTTTTTGTGTGCTTTGATTGAATCTCATATAGCGATATTTCACTTGCATGCAAGTCCTAGCAAATATAGGAAATAATTGTGTGCAAACTTGTCAAGATCAAGCCTGGATCTTGGATTGTTATGTAATTGACATTCTCATTCCCAGAGATGATGAAGACAACGAATGTCAAAGTGTGAATATGCAATAGTGTCCTCTCTCTGTCGAGGAAATAACAGCTTGTGGAACCAACATGAAGCAAATAAGATCATTTTTCCTCAAAAAGCAGAAGTCCAGATCTGAATGGTCAAGGAAGACCAGTAATAGTCGACATTACTTTCTTAATCGTTTAGATCAGTTTAATTCAGAATCTATTTAAATATATGAGAATGGAAACAGGCGAGCTCAATAGCGATAATGGAGCTACACATTTGCACGAGTATATTTCATTTTGGCTAAGTTTGATTGTTGATTTAAACATGCGCAAAAACAAAAGCTCCTCTTGTTCCTTACAACATCCACATGTATTTAGTTTATTTGTGGAGGCCATCTTTATCGACTGGCGAAACGATGTCTATAGTATCTCTCAGTCTGGTGCAGCATCACTTCCAAAAGGGCCGAAAGCAAAATCTTCCTCTTCAGGGGCTTTATGTTTATCTAGTCAATGACCTCCACTGATCTCTCCATAAGAGTCAATCATCCGTTCTTTTTTTCAGTTTGTTTTGGCTTGGAAGTAGGCAATTGAATGAATAGAGAACTCAGACTAAATTTTTTTACTTATTTGAAAAAATTGGTTGGTCGGGTCTCCTGGAATACCTGAGTAAGAAATCGCGTTAGCTCACGGCAGCTCTCGTCCCATCGCCTCATTATCTAGTGGGGGCAGGAGCCCTTAAAGTGGCTCCAATAGAATCATCTTTTATAAGATTCAAAATCAAGACCACGCTTCCCATGGCGTGTTAAACCAACTCGGTAACCACTCATTGCTAGGTCTAAAATTTGAAGGCTCTTAGCTGGGAGAATGTTCTAATTATATCATCTATAATGTGATCCCACATTCAGTTTATTATTGCCCACATTAATTAATTTCGTCAACGTTTATTGAGCGCATTCAAATACGTGATAACTATGATCGCCCAATATTAAGATAACTATCTTGATGGAAAAAGTTATTTATAAGGATATGAATTGAGATATAAATAGGTCATCTAAGCCAAACCCTCTCATAATCTTAAGATCGATCTCTCATTCATTTATCTAAGATATCGGAAAACACACCATCGACGTTGAGAGGATAATTGGCTAGAAGCACCTATCGATAATCGTCAAGGCTCCGCGTATTAGGTTCTTGTTCTCATCAATGGCTGGATGTTAGTACAGAATTTTCCACGTTTCCGCACTCAATTCTGATTATGCATGGTTACTGTTTATACGTGAATAATCAAAATCTTTAGTCTTCCGCTATAGTTAAATTTCTAACAGATAATTCAATTAAGCTTAAAGCATCCCTGCTCAAGTTAGTCCAATCTTAATGCAATTTATGCGGGCTTATTACTACTAAATGATAATGCTTATAATATGTAAATTAATAATATTTTTATTTAAGGGTCGGAATCAACTCCTAATTTTCCATGCAATGAATGATTGAAAGGGGTTGTCAAAATTTAGTTGTCAACCTCAGTGGAATCGCGAAGGGAGGGGGTTTATAATATTACAGGGAAAGATGATCCAATATCATTAGTCCCTTTGTTACCAAGTAGTACATACCCTGGTCCGAATCAAGCTTTCCGTGCCTCGCGTGTTGTGTGGCACCCAGATCGAACTTCTTCTTCTGTTGCTAAGGCCACTCGCAATTTTTGTGGACCGAAAAGTGCTTGAGATGCCGATTCGACCGTCATAATGCTGGGTTTGGCTAGTCTATCCATCAACACATTTCATAATGCAAATGGGTGAACCACGTCCCTCGAAACTGCTGAGTTATGACTAACTACTGTACCGTTAGATTCTTCACATTTCAAACACTTGTTCTTGAGAGAGCATGGGTCTAAAACTTTCCCTTAGCCCCGACCCCTCTTTCCTCTTTCACTTATTTGCTCTGCATGATTGATGCTTTTTAAAATTTTCAAGGTTGTGTAGATAGTTTTAATTTTTGTAGAACTACGGTAAGAATCAGAAGCAGAAGAGGCCAACAACAAAGGACTCATTTATTCTCATAGATTTCACAAAGATGACAATTTCGATACTCGATACTCACTGAACATTCATTGAAATCCCAAACAACATTACCTATTTAATGACATACAGCTAACTAATTCCACCCAAACAAACTGTCTGCAAATTTATTCTTGAACAGATTCATCCCTCGATATGCATCAACCAGACAATTACGTGCATCATCAGTTCACTGTTATACCATGTATCTGAAGGTTGTCGAGACACTTCGGCCTCCTGTACTTCTTCAGCAAGAGTGAAGAGCAGACGACACTGACCGATGACGCGGCCATCGCTGCCCCCGCGACCCAGGGAGGCAGGCGGAACCCCGTGGAAGGGAAGAGAGCCCCGGCAGCAATCGGGATTCCCAAGACATTGTAGCCCAGTGCCCAGACGTAGTTCATCCGGATCCTGGAGAGCGTCTTCCTAGAGAGGTCGATCGCAGCTATAACGTCCTCCAAGTTGCTCTTCATGAGCACGATGTCTGCCGCCTCTATGGCGATGTCCGTGCGAGCACCAATTGCCATCCCCACGTCCGCGGCCACGAGTGCTGGTGAGTCGTTGATGCCATCTCCCACCATCGCTACAATGTATCTCGAAGCCTGTGAATATGAAAGATTGGGGTTCAAAGCTAACAATATTACTCTCCATGCCTGCTTGGAAAAATATTCCAAGTTACTTTATTGAATTCTTCCTTTATGGGATTAAATAGAATGTTCAGCGACCTGCAAATCCTTCACTTTCTCTGCCTTCTGCCCAGGCTTGGCCTCCGCAATCACAGTGTCGATGCCGACGTCTTTGGCTATGGAATTTGCAGTCCCCCAATTATCGCCGGTCACCATGATGCTCTTCACTTTCATCGACTTCAGGATCGATATCACCTCATGAGCGCCCGGTTTCAGAGGGTCTGAAATCGCGATGACTCCCATCAGTTCCCGGTCTACGGACACCAATATCCCGGTCTGCGCCATCTCTTCGGTCTCAGCCAGGATCTCTTCGGTTTCGATAGGAATGGCAATGTTGTGCTCTAACATTAGGCCCTTATTTCCCACAATTATCTCCTTGTTACAAACCACAGCTTTCACTCCGTGACCAGGGATCGAGATGAAGTCGAGGGCTTTAGGCCAGGCAGGATTCTCCTCATCATCCCTGAACTTTTTGGCATACTCGATGACGGCCTTGGCCAATGGATGTTCGCTATTCACCTAATACACATCCGTTACTTTGAGGGGTCTTTGACAGCTCAGTTAACACAAAACGGCCTTCGAGAAAAAGAGAACCGAAAAAATGGGAGGGTCATACCTCTGTTGCAGCAACCAATTCATAGAAGTCTCTCAGCACCACGTTTTTTAGGAGTCTCGTATTGACCACCTCGGGCTTTCCGACCGTGAGCGTCCCTGTCTTGTCGAACACTATGCAATTAACCTGCCATTTCGAGGAAGAAGAAACGTAAAGAAAAGGGTTTGAGAGGTAAATTGCCTCAAAAGACAATAGACACTACAAAAAAACATGATTATTGCGACGGAAATTTGCGAAGGATTATTTTCGTCGCTAATTTGCGACGGAAAGTTGCTCGCTAGTTCCGTCGCAAATTTGCGACGGATTTATTTTCCGTCGCGACGGCAGTAGCGACGAATATTTTATCCATCGCAATTTGCGACGGATTTTGCGACGAAAAAGGGTTCGTCGCTAATTTGTGACGGAAAATTAATTTTTTGATATGCACCCCACCCCACCCGTCAATTTCTCTCTCTCTCAGTAGTGATTCGTCAGGTCGCCCGCTTTTCTCTCACCTTCTCCTTCTATCATTTCTCTCAATAATCCGTGCGTCCAGAAATCAATCTCGGTGAAGCTTTTCCACCGGTAAGTATCGTAGCTAATTTCGTGACTAAACATGCAACTAATATGATCCTGTCCTTCTGATTCATCGTTGGATGCGAATTTTTTTTTATTGACATTTTTTTCTGTTTTTGTTGTACCGGCGATCGGCCACCAATTTGCGACGGACGGTCTTTGTCCGTCGCAAATTTGTGACAGACACACCTGGGCAAGGTGCCGGTCGACCCCGCCGCCATGGCGGCCTCCTCGACCCATGGCCGGCTGGGCGACGGCGAGGTCGACCCGCAGCCCTGGCGAGGCCGCTCGGCCTCCCCCAGATCTGGGTGAGGCCGAGCGACCTCGCCGGGGCCGCCGGTCGACCTCGTCGTTGCCCAGTTGGGCGACGGCGAGGTCGACCGGCGGCCATGGCCAGGCCACTCGGCCTCGCCCAGATCAGCCGGACCGGCGGCCTCGCTGACGCCAGCCGGTCGCCGGACCGGCGAACGGAGAAAATTGTAAGAATTTTTTTTTTTAAATTCAGAAAAAATAAAAAATTATTTAAAATTGAATGTTAAGTGATTTTGCTTTTATTTAGGTACGTGTCTAATTGAAGGTCTCGCAATCCAAGTGAACTTTGCAATTCTCTTCAAATTGACCACTTTCTGCTACCAAGATTTCAGTCAAATATCTGGGCAAGTCTTCTTTACATGGTAATTTTTTCATTTTTTAAAATTTCAAAGTAATTGTTGCGTGAAAAAAAAAATTTTAATTTTCATAATTTTTTTTAATTAACAACAGTAGATATGATATTTTAAATATTTTACAAGATTTTTTTATTTTAATACAGACACAATGCAAAGAAACAGGACTTGGATGTATAATAAGAACTTACCTGGACGTCAAGGATTGACCGATGAGTTTCTTACTGGGTTGGAACTATTTTTAGACTTTGCTAGTAGTAAATATGAGTTCATGGATGGAAATAAGTTAAGGTGTCCGTGTGGAAAGTGCAGTAATGGTAAATTTCATGTGCGTGATACAGTTGGAGAACATCTTTGTAAATTTAGGTTTACTCCGAATTATTATAATTGGACTTGCCATGGTGAACCATTTATATCTGATGAAGGATATCGAAGAAGTGACCAATTTTTAGTTAGGGAAGAATGTAGCTATTATGACCAATTGAACCCATACGAGAGGATGGTGATTGATGCAGCTAGTCAGAATTTTGTTTCAGATTCGAACTATGCAAGTACTAGTTTTACTCCTACACATGAACAAGTGGGTACTAGTCATGCATCACAAATGGAAGATATAGGAGTAACGGGTTTTGATGAGAATGTGTGTAATGGAGCTTTTTCATCTAATCAGTTCTGGGAAGTGTTGAAAGCAGCAGATGAACAACAACCATACTAAGTTATTAGTGACAGCAAGACTGTTAAATATCAAAGCAGAGCATAATGTGTCGCAAGATTGCTTCAACTCTTTTGTTGAAGTAATGCGGGAAACAATGCCTCGTGATAACAGCATGCCAAGTGATTGTTACGATATGAAAAAGCTAGTGGATAATTTAGGTCTTCCGGTTGTAAGGATTGATGTATATAGTAGGGGTTGTATGTTATATTGGAGAGATGATGAAAATGCAGAATCTTGCAAATTCTGTAGCCAACCTAGGTACAAGATTAACAGGAGGCAGGGTTGTAATCAGAAGCGTAGACCATGCAAGCAAATGTTTTATCTGCCCTTAATCCCCATATTGCAAAGGCTTTATGCGTCTCAAGCCACAGCTGAACACATGACTTGGCACGCAAATCATGAAACAGAAGAGGATCTAATATGTCATCCTTCAGATGTAGAGGCATGGAAGCATTTTGATAGAACGTACCCTGAGTTTGCGATAGAGCCTCAAAACATCAGGTTAGGTCTCTGTGCTGATGGATTTGCCCCATTTGGGAAATCAGAAAAAAGTTATTCATGTTGGTCAGTTATCTTAACGCCGTACAATCTTCCACCTGGTATGTGCATGAAGACACCTTATATGTTTTTGACATTGATCGTGCCTAGCCCGCAAAATCCGAAAAAGTTAATAGATATTTATATGCAACCATTGATTGAAGAGTTACAACGGCTATGGGAGGAAGGTGTCCTTACATATGATGTTTCTACCGATCAAACATTTGTAATGAATGTTGCTCTTCTTTGGACGATAAATGACTTTCCAGCTTACGGAATATTATCTGGATGGAGTACAGTTGGGATCTTAGGATGTTCGATATGTTTGGAGAGATCAAAGTCATTTAGATTAAAACATGGAAAGAAGCCCAGCTATTTTGACTGTCACAGACAATTTTTACCGATAAATCATACATTCAGAAGGAATAAAAAAGAGTTCATGAAGAATAGGACTGAAAGAACACGTCCACCATTGAGGTTGACCGGCGATCAAATTTGGGAGCGGGTGCAGGACTTTCCAATTGTTGTTCAGAACCCTCACGACACGACTTTTGCGTACGGAAGCACACATAAGTGGACAAAACGCAATATATTTTGGAATCTACCATATTGGAAGGCCCATCTTATTCATCATAATCTTGACGTCATGCACATAGAAAAGAATGTTTTCGACAATGTCATAAATACTGTGATGGATGTCACCGGAAAAACAAAAGACAACTTGAATGCAAGAAAAGATACGAGAGATATTTGTGATCGACCAACACTAAATGTGGATGCAAGCAGCAGGGGACCAAAACCAAAAACAGTTTATACATTGGATAAGGAGCAGAGGCGAGTTGTTCGTCAATGGTTGAAATCTGTGCGGTTTCCTGATGGATATGCTTCGAACCTCGGAAGATGTGTTGATTTGAATGAATGCAAGTTGACAGGTTTGAAGAGTCATGATTGTCACATATTGATGGAAAGACTAATTCCAATAGCTTTCAAGGAAGTTCTACCGAATTTTGTTTGGGGCTCCATTACAGAGTTAAGCAATTTCCTACATGATATTTGTTCGATAGTGTTAAAAGCATCGCACATGGACAAACTAGAGAGAGATATTCCAATTATTCTTTGCAACTTAGAAAGGATATTTCCTCCATCATTTTTTGATTCGATGGAGCATCTCTTAGTTCACTTGCCTTTTGAGGCCAAAGTTGCAGGTCCCGTATAATTTCAATGAATGTATCCATTTGAGAGGTAAATTTTTTTTTTAAATAAAGTTCAAATTACTTTATTATATATTATGTTCCGATAAACTTCTTTCTATTGCAACTAGATTCTTATATCATTTGAAGAAAAAAGTGAAGAATAAGGCACGTGTTGAAGCTTCAATTTATAATGCATATATTGTGGAAGAAGTGACAACATTTGCATCATATTATTTTGAGCCGCACGTACAGTGCAAGAGGCGGAGAGCAGGCAGAAATGATGAGGGCCCCATTGATCCCAATTGCAAAGCATTCTCTATTTTCAATTATCTGGGTCGACCAAGCGGCGCATGTCGGTCTCGTTACTTAACAGCGAAGAATTGCATGCAGCCCATACATATATTTTTTATCAACCGCCCGAAGTCGAGCCATACTTCGAGTAAGTGTAAATTTGCAAATATATGTATTGTGTGTCAAATATTTGCTAATATATAAATGGTATTTATTACTAGGATTTTCCAAACTTCAATGTATGGACTACCACAAAATGAGTTTGATCGTATGTGCGACGAACAATTTGCAGCATGGTTCAAAACATATGTAAGTTGCCTATGGACCGTTCACTTGCCTTATTAAAATTTTATACATCATTTATTGAAATATATATTATTGACTTTGCGTGTGTAACCTTAGGTTCACAATAATCATGATGAACTTGGAGAGCAAGGATTGCTATATTATCTGTCATGGGGTCCACAGTTAAGAGTGCGGAGTTGGCCAGCATATTTCATAAATGGATATAATTTTCACACTAAAAAATATGGAATGGGAAAAGCCACAATGAATAGTGGTGTATCTGTTCGGTCATCCAATGGTGACAGTTCAAAAGATGATTTTTATGGATTGTTGGATGAAATCATAGAGATAGAGTACCCTGGACCATTAATGATGCAGGTTGTGTTATTTAAGTGCAAGTGGTTCGACCCCGTCAAAGGAATGAAGGTGCATACGAAGTTTAATTTGGTTGAAATAAATCACAAGAAAATGTATATGAAATATGAACCATTTGTCTTGGCACAACAAGCAATTCAAGTATGTTATGCATCATATCCTAGTTTGAAACGTGATAAAGCTGATTGGTAGGCTGTATGTAAAATCAAAGCACGGAGAAAAATCGAGGAACACTGGAAGGATAGAGCCTATCAACAAGAGGAAGTTTGTAATACGGTTGAAACTGAGGAATATAACATTCCAACTTTACGAGATCCATGTGGAGCTATGATAGATGTGGATCCAACAGAAATTTGCGAATTAAATGTACAAGACTGTTCAGAATCTGATTTTGAGACATATGATGAAGACGAAGAGCAAGACGAAGACGAATTGGAAGATGAAGACGAAGACGAAGATGCAGACGAAGACGCAGACGAAGATTAAAATTTTTGTGACAAAACACTAATGATGTGTAATTATTATTGCGACAAGTGTTATTTTGGTTGTCATAATAATAATTATTATTCTTGTTATTATTGTTATTGTTATTAACATTATTGTTGTTGTTATTACTATTGTTGTCGCTTATTCTTCTTAATTTAATTGATCGTCGGAAAATTTGTCGATAAATGACGACAAGTCAAATATTATTCGTGCGATGACATTTGCGATATTATATTTTCCATTGGATTTGGATCGTCGCTCATTTTACGACAACAACTTATTCGTGGTTACTGTACATCGAAGAATTATTGACGGACCAAAAAATTCACGGCAATTGTTCGAATCCGTCGCAAAATTTGCGATGGATTCGAAAATGTCCTTTATTTTTGGAATCCGAAATAAATCCGTCGGAAATTTGCGACGGAAAAATATTGTCTGTCGCAAAATTGTGGATGGGAAAAAAGTCCGTCGCAAATTTGCGACGGACACAACAAAGTCAGTCGCAAATTTGCGACGGACCAACATAATGTCCGTCGCAAATTTGCGACGGACACAACAAAGTCCATCGCAAATTTGGGACGGGAAAAAATTCCCGACGGAAATTTGCGACGGACAAAAAAGTCCGTTGCAAATTTGCGACCAACATAATGTCCGTCGCAAATTTGCGACGGACACAACAAAGTCCGTGGCAAATTTGCGACCGAAAAAAAAATTCCGTCGCAAATTTGCGACGGACCAAAATAATGTCCGTTGCAAATTTGCGAAGGACCAAAAAAAGTCTGTCGCAAATTTGGGAAGGGAAAAAAAAATTCCCTCGCAAATTTGCGACGGACAAAAAAAGTCCGTCGCAAATTTGGAACGGGAAAAAATTCCCCCCAAATTTGCGACGGAAAAAAGGTCCGTCGCAAATTTGGGACGGGAAAAAAAGTCCGTTGCAAATTTGCGACACAGGAGTTGTCCGTCGCAAATTTGCTTTCTCGCCTGCACACGCACGTGCCCCCGTCAGCTTTTCTTTTCTGCCAATTTTTGTTGTCTTCCTCCTCTTCTTCTTCTTCTTCTTCTTCGTCTTCCTCCGGGTTGTCTTCGCCGAGTGCACTGATCCGCCACCGCCGTCGCCGCAGCCGCAGCCACCGTCGCCCCCGGCGCCATCGCCTCCGTCCCCGTCGTCGTCTGCCAGCGTGTGGGGTCGCCGCTCGCCGCCTCCTCGCTCGCCGCGCGCCTTGCTGGCTCTGCCTCGCGGCCGCCCGAGGCCGTCGTCACCCGGCCTCGCCCGAGCTCGCCGTCGCCGCCGCCCAACCGCGTCGCCCGGCCTCGCCGTTGCCGCCCGGCCGCCGCCCAACCGTCGCCGCCCAGCAGCCGCCTGGCCTCGCCGAGCTCGCCGTCACCGCCCGGCCGCCACCCGAGGCCGTCGCCGCCCAGCTCGCCGCCGTCCGGCCGCCGCCCAACCGCCGCCTTGATCAGTCGCCGCCCGGCAGCCGCCCGACCTCGCTGAGCTCACCGTTGCCGCCCGGCCACCGCCCGAGGCCGTCATCGCCCGGCTCGCCGCCATTGTCGCCCTTGCCGCTTGCCAGCCTCCCCGGCGCCTCGCCGCGCCATCGCCGCCACCCAGCCGCCGGCCGACGCCCGTGCCGAGCCCGCCACTATTAACCAGGCCAAAATCTAATTATTGTTGTGTTTTTCTTGGCCTTGAACCAAGTAAGCAACTCTCTAAATCCTACCTACTATAATGAGTATTAATCGGACTTGTTTACAGATTGTTTAGTGTCTGATTGGTTGGCTAAGTTAGGGATCGATTTCAGGATTGCATGTGGCTTTGATCGATGTTCGACCGGTTAATTTGTCCATTATATCGCCGATTAAGCGTTTAATGATCATCGGATGATTGATTAAGCGTTTATTCAGAAAATGCATTAAAATTGAACAATTCTGGAAAAATTCCAAAAAATTTCGTGAAAATTTAATAAAGTCATATTTTGGGAAAATATTAAATTTGGTGAATTTTTTTTTTAAATTAAAAAAACCAAAATTTCAAAACATCACAAAATGGCAAAAAATAACTGTGGCCACCCAATTTGAGTTAAATTTAATTTTTTTTAGGTGCCCGAAAAAGTAATAATAATAAAAAATTCAAAATTTTCAAAATATTATAAAATGGCTTAAAATACCTGTGGCCATCCATTTTGAGAGAAATTGTAAATTTTTTAGGTGCACAAAAAATGTAAAAATAAAAATAAAATAAATAACTGCAAAACTTCACAGAATGGCTTAGAATACATGTGGCTATCGACTTTGAGTGAAAAATAATTTTTTTTAGGTGGCCAAAAAAAAATTAAATATTTAAAAAATTTGAAAACTTCACAGAATTGCTTATAATACGTGTGGCCACCCACTTTGAGTGAAATTTAAATTTTTTTTACGTCGCCAAAAAAATTAAAAAATACAAAAAAAAATATTTCAAAACTTTACAGAATGGCTTAGAATACTCGTGGCCACACACATAAGTGACATTTAAATTTTTTTAGGTGCCCAAAAAATTGCAAAAATAATAAAATTAATTTTATTATAAAACTTCACGAAATGGCTTAGAATACTTGTGGCCAGCCACTTTGAGTGAAATTTCAATTTTTTTAGGTGCCCAAAAAAAATTTAAAAAATCAAAAATTTGAAAACTTCACAGAATGGCTTATAATACATGTGGCCACCCACTTTTAGTGAAATTTACATTTTTTTAGGTGCCCAAAAAAATTAAAAAATAATGAAATAACAAAATTTCAAAACTTTACATAATGGCTTAGAATACCTGTGGCCACCCACTTTGAGTGAAATTTTAATTTTTTTAGATGCCCAAAAAAATTAATGGCTTATAATGCCTGTAGCCAGCCACTTTGATTGATGATCGTGTGGCCGAGAACGAAGATCATGTGGCTGAAATTGATGTTTCATGGTTGTTCTTGTACTTGATGAATTATCGTGTGGTTTGAAAGTGGATCGTGTGGTTAATTATGGCTAATGTCGGCTTACCGTGACATATCGTGCTCATATATTGATGTTTGATATCAAATTGAGTGCGATTCATAGTATATTTGTTCGTAGGTAATTGAACGTCATAAACACTCGGCATTGCCTAATTAAGAGGGAACATTTTATGCTTGTCAACCAAAATGGTAAGCTTCGTCATGTACGTCATTATGTGTCCGTAATATGTGTTCATATTTTTTTACATATTTGTCTAACCTTCCTACTTGTCAGTATAAACATGGAGGTCACATGCATAGAAGACCAGCCTCTTCAACGGGGTCGTCCCCGACCCTTTCCTCGTCTCCTGTCCTTTCATCTAACCCACAACCACAATATGCTGATGGGCAATATAGACACGTTGGTCCTTCCTCCAATGCTCAAGAATATGTTATGGGACTTGACCACATGCCAACTCAATCTCCTCCAATTCCATCTCCTTTGGCTCCTTCTCCTTCCGTTCCACCTTATTATTCAGCGCAATATTCGCATAATGACAGAAACGAAGGTGAAGAAGATAATTGATTCCTGATATGCCCATTTGGAGATTCGTAAGTACTTCAAATTTTTTTTTTAGTATATGTAATATTTATGGCTTTCGATATGGATGTCAACTGAATTGTCGATGTTGCACAATATCTGTATGTTTGCAGATTCACGGATGCTACGTTTGTTGTGAGGGAACTGAATAAAACAGTCAAAAACTATTGGATTGGGGAGTATGTTAATTACAGAAGTGTTCCACAAGAGGTGAAAGATTTGTGGTGGAATGAATTCAAGGTAAGTTTTGATATTCTATTTTCTTACCAACTAAGTTCGGTGTAGTATATTGATGGTCAAGAATGATGTAAAGGGACCAGAACAGCTCTTTACTTTTCGGTACTAAAGGGACCAGATATTTTCCCCGATATGAACTTAACAAAGTCTATCGCCGAATTGTCTGGTGCATGGTAATGGATATGTGACCATCATAATAACTTTCAGTTTTGCTTGTAATGATTGCAGCGGAAGTTCAGGTGGGATGACCAGCAAGAGAATGAAGTGAGAAGAATTTTTCAGAAGAAAGTCAGTGATCACATATGAAATGTGATGAATAGAGCGAAGAACAGGAAAGTGAAGCCGGCTTTCATTACAGCTGACAATTGGGCGAAAATTAACAGAATTTGGGAAACTGAGAAGAGTCAGCAAATCAGTCAGCAGAATAAAAAGAATCGATCTTCCAGTTCTAGTGAAGGGTCTGCCACATATGCTGGGGGCTGTATCAACATTGGGGAGCATCGCAAACGACTGGTAAGTCTGTTAAATAAGTTATAAGTTAATTTAATTCAATTACTCATGTTTACATTTTGTAGGCACAAGAATTGGGGACGGAACCGACATTTGCAGCTACATTTGAACGCACATTTCAAAAGAAAGATAAGACGTGGATTGGCGATCGAGCAAAAGCTATTAAGGTATGTAAGGTTATACTTTGGGCTTTATGGAAACTAGAATGAAAACCGTGAATGCTTTTAATATTTATGGTAGATATATATGAAGTTATTTTATTTTCATCTATATTGTTAATGTAGGAAAAATATGATGAACTTTTAATGGGCAATGCTAGTGGTAGTGATGGTTCTGCAAGTGCGTCTGAGCCATCAGTTGACAGTATGGCATTATGGGTGGAGGCAACGGGTCAGGTGAAAAAAGGAAAAATATTTGGATGGGATCCTTGTCAAGGATGTTCATGCCGAATCAAGCTGGAACTCCATCATCCAATGCGACTGGTCGAAGGAGGACACAACATGACGAGCAATTGACCCAAGAAGTGAACCAACTGAAAAATATAATTGTAGAGAGGGACGAAGAATTAAATGACTTGAAACAGCAAATGCAAAATCGTTATGCGTCACCTCAATATCAATCGCGGTGAGGTTCCTCCTGTACCCCCTGCCAATCCAATAGGTGATGAGCACAATGATAAGCGACACAATGATGCTGACATTGATGATGATGCTGATGATTTTCTCGGTCATTTCTAGTTAAAATTGCCAAAATCGGGGGTAAGCTTGCTTCACAATCTTATATGACATAAGTGCAGTTTCACCCAATTTGTTCCTGCCCTACAATTACTTTTTGTGCACAACTTTCTTACTGACAGGTTCAACGATCTAATTTTTCCTATGTGACAGAAATACGATTTACAAGGGTGAAAAAACTACAGTGGATGTCAAAGTTGACTCATACTCATATGTAAGAACATTGATGTTCGTCCTGAAACGTTTTTTTGTTAACCCTCTTACTTGTTTTTTTATACCTAGTTCCACATCCATGCATAAGCACTTCTTTTATATTCTTGACTGATTGAATATCGTTATTTATGTATCTACATTCATCAGGTGTCGACAAAAGTGATTGCTTTTGGTGTCCTGCCGAGTACCACAGCTGCCTAATCTTGTGTCTAGTTTGTCGATTTTTCGTTTTCTAAGCAGAATCTATGGTTGTCCCGCCTCCTATGAATGTTTTGAATGTATTATAAGATTTGATATCAAATATCATCGTGTCAGGCTTTGCAACTTTGCATATATCATTATTTTTTGCGAACTAGCATCTTTCCTTCAGTTACATTTTTCAATTATATGACATTGTGTCTGGTTTGTTCGTTTTCTGTTTCTGAAGCGGAATTTATGGTTTTCTCGTGTCCTTTGATTGTTTTCAATGTATTACATGATGTTCATTAATGCGTAGCAATTGATATGGACAAGATTTGATGGCCGAAATGCTGTAAAATTTGCGACGAATATTTACATACGAATTTTGCGACCATTACAGTTCGTGGCTAATTTGCGACGAATAAGTAGAGACGAATCAAGTTCGTGCCTAATTTCCGTCCAATACATTTTGCGACAAATTTTGCGACGAATTTTGCAACGGATTTTGCGACAAATTTTGCGACGGATTTTGCTACGGATTTTGCGACGAATTTCGCGACGAATTTCGCGACGAATAAAGTTCGTGGCTAATTTGCGACGAATTTTGCGACGAATTTTGCAACTGATTTTGTGACGAAATTTGCGACGAATTTTGCCACGAATTTTGCGACGAAATATTTGCGCCGAACTTTGCGACGGATAGTGTTCGTGGCTAGTTTGCGACGAATTTTTTTTCCGTCACAAATTTGCGACGACCTAGTAGAGACGGAATTTTTTCCGTCGCTAAATTCGTCGCAAAAACGATTTGCGATGGATTTTTGCGATTTTTTCGTCGCAAAATCCGTCGAAAAAAACATGTTTTTTTGTAGTGAGACACAATTGACCAATTCAAACGACTTCCAGAAAAATGTAATGTATGACATAAAATTTGCAACATCTTGCTAAGATTGTTACTGAGGGAGTTCATCTTTTTGCACCATCACAGGAGAGATGACTTGATAGAAGATAGATTTCATATCTTGCAATGATCACTAATAACGTGCTGCTAAAAACTACACAAAAATCATTAAAAGGACGTAAAGTTAGTTAGCATCCTCGAGGTGTATGGTCGGTATTTGAATACTTAAGGTTGTTTAGATTATGAATGATTGTGGTCGGAACTTGAAAGTGCGAAAGAGGTTATTGTTGGGGAACCTTGTGTGCCCTTTCCAGTGCTTGGCCTCCTTTAATGAGGACTCCTTGAGATGCGCCAACACAACGTTAGCGACTAACCTCTTTTTCCTCGAGACTTGGACATGCGCTGCCATTAAGACCACATTAGCGAACAATTAACCAAGTCTAGGCCTAAGTTCATTTAAGTTTTAGAACCAATTCGCCAATGAAGTCGCCAAACTGTCGCGACCCAACTTTTTCAACGTGGTCCTGGGAAGAGGGATGAGTTCAGAGGTATTACCCAAAGGCTAGCCAACAACCCTCGATTAGGCGTGAACTCTCCCAAGTCCATACCTTGCGCAACATTGGATTTTAAGTTTTAATTTAACCTAAGGGATTCTAGGAATCGCCACTAACCTTTCAGAGTCAGCTAAAAACCAAACAAGACATGAAGTTTTGTCTCATTTTCTACGCAGCCGGATATTAATTAGGTTTGGGGACTTGATTATGTTAATCTTCTAATTTATCACCCTTTTGATACTATTGACACATGATTTTTTGCCAATGCATTTTTTTGTAATAAAAAATAATCAATAACAAAATGAAAAGGCTTCATCCCATTGAAATCTGTTCAGGCCTACTAATGCGGTTGGGCTCAATCTAATTTCAAGCACAAGCCTAAATCATTTTTGGAGAACATCTCAGCCCATGGATGTTGGCACCTGAATTTTTGTCGACAATTCAAGTGTTCATTCTTGTAAAAGTTTAATTAAAAGTAGCGAGCTAATGATAAACGGACAACAAGCAAGTCAACAAATAGGAGGGGTCTAATTCGGCTTTGATCAAATTGGTAAAATCCATAAAAAGAGCCCGGTCCAATTAGTTCTAAGCCCGTGACAGTTCGTGCTGCCATATCCATTTAAGATTCTCTTCTCTGACCCAAATTAACCCATGCAAAGGCCCATAAAGAGACTCAGCTCGCTAGAAAGAGACAAGATACTCAACCCATTATGATTCAGTCCAGGACCATTCAAGCGTTAACTCACGAAGTGTCAGCAGGCAGCCCCTTTTCACAGGGAAAACGGAGAACGGAGGAGAAGAGCTTCCCGCTCTCTTTCTTATCCTCTCTCCATGAACGAAGCTCGATAAGCTTCTCCTGAGCCTCACCGAATGCGACCTCGTTATACTCTGTTTCTAATCCGATTACTGGAAGAGCTCGGCTCCCGGTGGATGATATGCCTTCGTCAGCTCCAATTAACAGCCTCGTCGTCCTTGACGATTTCTCCCGTCCGTCTAATCACTATTCACGGTCGACGATTGTGATGATATGGAATGAAACGCAGCTCTGATTTCTGCATATTTGAAAGGCTCTCTACTTGTTCGACGATTTGGTTCTCAGATTTTAGTGTAATTTTGACCCGCATTAGTCGAATCTGAGTATGCTCTTGCACAATTTAGATGAATGGCTCTCTGAGCCGTTTGCTAGCTAAATCTATGTCTAGCCGAAATCTCCACGAAGTTGCGATGACTTCTTGATTGTTCAAATCCTGGTGTAAATGTTGCCTCTGGTCCTGATACGCTCTTGTTAATATCTTTGCCATACATAAATTCATATTAACTAATGCTCGGAATGGACAAAATGTGTGCGAATCTTTGTTGTGAGTAATCAAGGGCCGTTAATATGAATTCATATTAACTAATACTCTGTCTTTAGTGGTTTCTTCTCAGTGGAGCATATGGAAATCCCGAAATAACTTCGTTTTATTGATATTCCATTCCTCTCTGAACCTGTTCGTGAGTTTTCGAAAGTAATAAGTCTCTATCTGAGTTAGTTTTACTCATAGTTGGGAGGCTTCTCTGTGGAGCATCTGGAAATCCGTTGTTTCTTAGGCATTCGGATGTATACCCTGAAAAACGAAGTTATTTCGGGATTTCCAAATGCTCCACAGAGAAGAAGCCACTAAAGACAGAGGAGGTAAATCAGCCCCTTTTCCAGCAAATTGCATTAACCATATATCAATTCTTGTGATCTCCCGGTAGTTGATTTGAATCTTCTTGTTAGGGTCAGCACAGACGCATTGAGTCCAGAGACAAAGCAGAAAGATGTGCTTAATTGTCTCATTCTCCCGTTGACATATGGGGCACAACAGGTCAGACATAATATTTCTCTTCCATTAATTCTCTTTTGAAGAGATTGCATTAGTACAGAGAGACCATAGAAAAACTTTTACCTTATGCACAGTTTGCATGTCCCAAATAGCTCTCCAAAGTGTTTTGGGAATTTGGTAAGAAGAGGAAGCTCGTTCAGTGTTGCGCTTCTATTGAATCAATCTCTATTCTGATTATGTCATAGCCATTTTTAACAGTATAGTTGCCTAATTTAGTACCCAACCACACTAATTTATAAACTTGAGCGTAGAAAGGTCTAATTGGAATTGTTTGAATCTCCTACACTAACTGCTCATCAAAAAGCTCCTCTAGTTTTCGAGTATTCCACTTTCCTTCCTTAGCTAAGATCAATTCTAACTCCATGACAAGGTCCTTCCTGTTTGCTGGTCCCCCAAGTAATCCTCTTTTTAACTACTTCTGCTCCATGATTTTCTGATTTTTTGTTCCCAATCAAGCACATAACAGAATTGGCAATAGAATCCCTCCCTAATAACAAACTCTGCCATCCCAAGATGGTCAGGAACCTCTCTTGGCTTGCCAAAAATCTCCCTAATGAAAGTAAATACCTTTGAACAACTTGAGCTCAGCAAATTTGGTGGTTGTTACATAAAAGAATCTGTCATCTCTCTTCGGAAAGTAGGTGTTTTGTGAGAATGCATGCTTTTGTAGGGACTGGGGAAGGGTGGTGTTTAGGAATATGCGGTCTAGTTATTCATGAAGAATCAATTCCTTCCAATTTTAAAACTTAGCTATTTGGATTTCATTTAGTCCTGCCCATTCGTTTAAATTTTTTTTACCAATGTCGAGTGTTATAAATATCCGGAGGTAAGGATCTTATCCGGTTTGGCAATTGAATGTGGTCCCTCATTATGACGTCAAATTTTATTGAACCTAGGCATAAGTTCTTAAATACGCCTTACAATATACAATGAACCAAGCTAATGTTTTAATTAAGCCAATTTTAAGTGTGAAAAGTATTTACGTACTGTAGGTTTGTACTCCCTCCTCTCACCAATGGGTCTCATACATAGGATGTATGTACACGGTTCTCGTCAAATGTACACCATTTCATATTCAAAATGGGCTTAATACCTTAAAAAAACCCCAATTTTAGCTGTAGTCTTAATTCTATCCTAAAAAAGTTTTTCTTCTCACAAAAAACCTCCAACTTTTGGCACAGTCCTAATTCTATCCTAATATGCTTTTTGTCTCATAAAAAACCAGCAACTTTAGATCTAGTCTCAATTCTACTTTGAACTTTTTTTTGTCTCATAAAAAATTATTAACTTTTATTTGAGTCATCTATTTTTCCCGTTAATTCTCCGTTCAAAATTGCCCTTAGTGACGTGGCATTTTCACGTCATTGCTAATTTTTCTCCAAATTTCATATCTGAAAGGACGTCATTTGGAGACGAATTTCCACGTCGGCACAACCACGTCTTCTTCCATTTGTATTTTGGGGAAAAACTAGAGCAAATAGGGTTTGCTTGCTTCAATTGTTCTTACTCTTAAGAGAGTCTTCCTTCCATCTCGCTCAAAGATCTTCGATTTTACGCTCAGTCTTCAATCCCTCGTGCTCAGGAGCCTTCCATCTCTTGCAATTGGAAAGCTCACGCTCGGGATACTCAGCTCGAGATGTTGGTATGGCTAACGCTCGGGAGTCTTCCATCTCTCGGTTCTCAAGAGAAATTGTGTATGGAGAGTTAACGGGGGGAGAAGAACAGTAAAAGTGTCAAAAGTTGTGTACGGCGCTCACTTTAGTGCCAAATTTTTTTTTTGAATCACTTAAGTGCCACTTTTTTGAAAAAATGATCACTTAAGTGTCAACTTCGATCCAGGTTACCGGAAATCCGATGTGGCCATATATTTATTAATTTGTCAATCCTACGTGGCTCGGCGGCGTGCGAAGTCCGCATATAACCCTTAAATGACGTTATCTAAAAGTTGTAAACAGTAATCATTTAAGTGCCAAATTTTTTTTTTAAATGATCACTTCAGTATCAGTTGTTGTTAAAAATCAATCGTTTTATTGCCAATCATTGTTAAAAAGTTATCATTTCGGTGTCAAGTACGCACCAGCATAAATAAGTGCTGGTGTAGTTTTGTGCTTGCATCAGCTGCACAAATACGTGCTGTCGCAAGCACAAACCAGCAACATCAACTAGCTGCACCTTCTCGTGTATCTTGACCAGTAAGCACAATTGCGAACCCCTCTTCAACAAGATAATTTCATTCCTCTCTTTCCTACGTTGTTTTGGATAAGTGTGAGACTAATTTCCGTCCATGAAATCCATGCGTAAATCATTGAAAATCTGAGTTGTTAGTTGATGATTGGTGATGACATTGTTGTTTTAAATATTGATTTTAGATGGAAAACAATTTCAATTTCATAACTAGATCTACTAATCTCTTTGCACGCAGGCTGTTTGTTGAAATGTCTCCATGAAGTTGTGAAGCATACTTGAGAGAGTTACTTAAATCTGTTGGCTGAAGTGTTCATCATATGTTCAAATCATAATAGAAACCTTAGATTCATTTACATCGCTTTTGTTTGGTGAGACTTGAATATTAAATCGAGAACAACACAAAGGAATAGATTTGAGCGAAGACGGACGAAGCTTGGCCATGGACAAGGGGGGGAGAGAGAGAGTGAGGGACAAAGTCGACAAACAAGTGCCAGTTCAATATCTGCCCGAGCAAGTAGCATGTTAATATGATATGAAAACAAAATCAAGAAATGGATCATAATGTCTACGATCAGAGCACAGCCTGAGAGATCGATGCTTTATTCACTAAATGCCCACAAGTTATGACGAAATAGTAAAAATTTATTGCCAGGAAGTTCGCTGAAGATTCACATGCTTGGTCTGACATGAATGTGTCTGCTTTTTATATGAACATAAGAATATTTACACCAAAGCAATGGCTAAGAAAGCAATATCAACAACTGACGGGCCATGCATCTTTCTTCTTCTTCAGCTAGTGCCATTGCCATCACAGTAGTGGACACCGTTGGGGCGTGCACCCTTGCGCCTCGGGTTTAGCTCATTAAAGCTCCATATCCGGACCGTATGATCTTCACTGGCCGACGCCAACATGTGTCGGTTTACTGGGTTCCAGCTCATGCAATTCACAGCTCCCGAGTGACCCGACAATGGCTCGATCAGCTTCCTTGAGCCTTTGTTTTCTGCCAGTTTTGTTTCTCACCGTCTATTGCAATTTCACCTATCAAAACAAGAAACCAACCAAAGAACCGAACCAACAACAGAACGAAAGTCCCCAGCTACAAATCACCCAAACTCATGAACCAAATCAATTGACCAGGGCCCACATGCAGGAAGAACCAAAAGGGGTCAGACCTGACGGCTGCCGCGATTTCTCCGCCTCGCACGCATCCGCAGCCTTCTCCGCATCCGAGCCCCGCCGATCAGAGGATATGAGCCCGAAATCTCGAGATTCCGACCCGGGTTTTGCCCCCACATCAGCTTTCTCGGGCAAATTACCCTCCGCGACCTGCGCAAAACAGGGAAAACCCCAAATCACCCCCACGAATCCAAGAGGAAACCCACGAATCTGGGGTCCTGAGGAGACCCCGAGGCCTCAAGAAAGCGCCAATTCGAGCGAAAAAGCACCGACCTTGGAGCAGCTTGCTGCCGGAAGAGGACGAGTTTTGGGGCGAGAGGGGCCACTAGCTGGCGGAGGCGCTGCGCCTGGTATCGACCATGGTATTCGAGGGTTCCTTGGAGTAGCGTCTTGGAGCTCCCGGGTTCTCTCTCTTTTTCAGCTCTCTCTCGATCGCCATGAGAACTTGAATGAGAGAGAAAGAGGGAGCGAAAGAGAACGACGGAGAAAGAGAGAGCAATAGAGAACGACGGTGAGAGGGGGAGAGTGTGGCGTCGTTTTATGATTAATGCCACCTCATTGTCCACGTGGACTTTCCCTTTTTAATGAAAAATCCACCTAAATTTAACATTTAATAATAATAAAAATCGCGTATTAATTTTGGCCGGAATATCTCGCCGTTAGCACTTAATGATCGTTTTCTTTCTGATTTGACACTTAAGTGATCCGACGAAAACTTTCGACACTAAAGTGAGTACTGTACACAACTTTTGACACTTTTAGTGTTCTTTTCCCTTTAACGGGAATAGATTTAGGCCTCAAGTAAAAACTAATAGTTTTTTTACAAGACAAAGAAAAGTTTAGAGTAGATTAGGACTGGATCTAAAGTTGGAGAATTTTTATGAGATAACAAAAAGTTTATGGTGAAATTAAGACTGAATTTAACGTTAGATGCTTTTTACGGGAAAAAAAAAAGTTTAGAAGAGGGTTGGTATGTGATTTTTTAAGGTATTGGGCCGTTCAAAATGTTGTGCGACATTTAAGTGCCATGTGTCAGATGGATATTTTTTTCCCTTGCAGCCATGCCAGTAGACATGTTTGCTAAAGAGAGTCAACCTTTGGTACACGTGTAGATAGTGCATGCCTGTAGAGATGTTTGCCAAAGAGAGTGGCCCTCGGTAAACGTGTAGTTTGTGCTTTTAGCTAGGTAATATTCATAGATGCATCACTTTGCGGCAATTAGACATGACCACGGGCCGGTTTCGGCCCGGAACCGGCCCGTGTCAAACCCGGGACCGGCCTGTTGATCGGGCCCGCGGTTCGAAATCGAAACCGGCCCGTGGCCTACTGGCCCGGTTTCGGTTCCGACAATTTTGGAACCGGCCCGAAACAGCCAGTTCTAGCCTCGGCTCCAAAAAAAAATTGCAAATTTATTTTTTTCTCTTTTTTTCCCTAAATTTAATTACAATGTACATTTTGATTATTCATTATTTCATAATTTGATAATTCATTATTTTTTTATTTCATAATTTATTTTTTTAATTTTTACCGGCCGGTTCCAGAACCGGCGGTTCCAAAACCGGCCCGGAACTGCCGGTTCCAGTTCATACATGGCAACGAACTGGAACCAGCTGGTTCCGAACCGTGGCCATGCCTAGTGGCAATACGAGCTGGAGTAAATTAGTACATATAAAGGTAGAGAATTTTAAGCTTGTAGCTGGATTTTGGCCTATGATTTATTTGTACTTGATTTAGAAAGTAAGAAATAAAGCTGTTCTACCTGGATTTTTCAGAAAACTTGATCAGATTGTACACGCTATAATGTTTCCTATCAAGTGTCATTAAAAAAGGATGTATATGTTAATGAGCATATTGTTATTGATTTGCATCAAGCGAATCAATGAGAATTCGTATGTGTACTTTATTACATTGCCTGAACTGTTAAGAGGGCTGGTAATTGGAGTTTGCGGACCTGCTCGTTTAATTTGTAGAGATACAATTGCTTTCCTCATCACCAAAGAAAAAAGAATAAGGAGAAGGATATGCAATGGAGTGCCAACCAGCAGGTTGCTGTTGATGTGAATATTGGCATTGGTATTGTGACTTGAGATCATAATGCAGAATTGATTGATCTAAGCTAAAAAGTATAGTAAAAGCACTTGTCATTGGAAGTGAAATAGTTCTAAGCTAAAAAAAGTAAAAGAGTGATTGTGGCATTCAAAGGTCAAGTGAAGAAGAATTGAACTAAAGGAAGCCGTGTCGCAATCCTCCCGACGGGCATTTCAGAAAAAAGATAGGTTTAGAGGTAATGTCAAGTTGAGGACTAACAGTCCTCAATCGGCGCAAGTTCTTCCAAACCCTTCCCTCACGCGACGTTGGGCAACTAAAATTAGGATATAGATCTATCTATGAAGTTCAACTTAACCAGGAGTCGCCGCAAACATCGGCTAGAAATCAAGTGATTAGAAATTATCACATTAGCAGACGAAAAGATGGAAATGACGCAACCTGGGCACGTCTCAAGCGGATTTGGGGTAATAATTCTGCCCTTGAGTGTCGTGGACGTTCAAAGGCTTCTTGTAAGACTGCAATAGTAAAGAGGAACAGACCACACTGAGGGAGGAAGCAGCCATGCAGGCGCCAGCGAGCCAAGGCGGTAGACGGATGCCGGTGAATGGGTACAGGATGCCGGAGGCAATCGGCATGCTGAGAATGTTATAGCCGAGGGCCCACACGTAATTGAGTCGGATGCGCGACATCGTCTTCCGGGACAGATGGATGGCAGTTATCACATCCTCCAGGTTGCTTTTGATGAGAACTATGTCAGCCGCTTCTATGGCAACGTCGGTGCCTGCACCGATCGCCATGCCGACATCTGCCGCAACCAAGGCCGGTGAGTCATTGATTCCATCTCCCACCATTGCCACTGTCATCCCATTCATCTGCATCGGATAAATTCAGTCATCAAACCAATTTGTTTTTTACAAGATTCGTAGCAGGACAATTTCATCAAACAGAATTTGAGGCACATGAGCAGTAAATTAGTAGCATGAGACAAAATAGACAGAAGAAGAAGCCTTAAGAATCAAACTCGAGACCTATGCTCAAGTAACGTTAGACAGTTGTAAATGCTAAAGTTTGTGGAAAAGTGGATTCTGAGATACGACAAAAGTCTCTCAATTGCCCGTTTGCCTCCTCAATTATGATCAAATGTCATGCGTCGTGCTTAAGCCAAAACCAACCTATGAGGGAGTGTCGAAGTATTTGAATGTTTAGATTACACATTTATCTATCGACTTAAGTTTAAGATGAGTTGGCAGTCATCGCACAAAAATTCTACGCTACACGATCCGACTCTATTAATCCCAATATGATGCACAAATCTGCCATCAAAACTGATGCATCAAGATGCAAATTTTGTAAAACTCTAGAAGGAATAGAATCACCTATGAAATCATGTTCATATTCATAGTATGAAATGAGTCCACTCATAACTAGGACCCTACTTCCGATCTAAAGAATCCTTAGCAACGCGAAATGCTTGCTCAAGCCAACTAATTAACCTTGGACCATAAAATGATAAACGATTTAAGATTGATGTAGTCCACTTAAGAACCAAAGCAAGACAAGATTACCTGCAGATCTTTGATCCTATCAGCCTTTCCTACTGGGTCTGTCTCAGCAAAAACCTTCTGGATACCGACTTGCTTTGATATGGCCCTCGCTGTGGCCCAGTTGTCACCTGTCACCATGATACTTGAGATGCCCATAGAGTGAAGAAAGGATATGACACGCCCAGCCTCTGGCTTTACTGGATCAGTTACAGCAAAAGCTCCGGCAATCTTTCCATCAATGGCAACAAGCACACAACTACGAGCCATTTGCTCATTTTCTGAAATGTAGTCCTGAACCTCACGACCAATAGCCACATTAAAGGCCTGCATGAGCTTCCTATTGCCGACTAGAACCACTTTTTCTCCCACTTTTCCGCTCACCCCAGCTCCTGGGTGTACCTCAAAATCCTTGACCTCTGCATTATGGTCAGTGCTGGATCCGAAATTCTTGCGCAGCCTCTTTGCGTGTTCGATGACAGCTTTTGCTATTGGGTGTTCACTGTTCACCTGAATATTACAGACAGTCAAAAATATCACATAAAGAGCACTGCATAAATCCAATCTACTATCAAACGAATACAATCTACTTTAAAAAAATAACCTGAGATCACTTCTTTGAATATAAACAATTTCCACTAGACGAGTAAAATATTGAGATTTAATTGCAGCATGTGAGACGAACTACTGAATTATACCCACTTCATGGGTTTTTTCATTAGCACTTCAACATATATCTGCTAGACAATCCAACTCTCATACTAGGACACTATACAACAATACAGAGACGCACCTCTGCAGCAGTAGCCAGGTCACAGAACTCCTCCATTGAGTAAGAGGAGAAGAGAACAGCACTAACCACCGCAGGTTTTCCAATCGTCAATGTCCCTGTCTTGTCAAACACTACTGTTTTCACCTGTTAGACAGAAAAATGTAAATATATTGCGTACAACAGGAGTTAATATTAGTAAAAGAAAGTTGGAAAAGAGCTCATGACAGATTCAAGCCATCTACAACTATAGATTTATCCGAACATGTCTAACATCAGCAGCATGCTCTTACGATCATTCCCAAGGAGATTGCAATTTGCAAATTAATAAAAGGATTTGCAATCAATGGAACACTGTCCTCTATCTGTGGGACAGGACAAAGAAAAAAATGGTTGGTGGCTTTCACGTCTTAACAGAATATGTGGCTTGGAATACAACATCTGAACTATGAGGCAAATAAACAGAATATGAAAATTTGTCCAAAAAAAAAACTATTGAGGCAATTATTTAATAACTAATGTAACCACCAGTGGAAAGAAAAAAAGTGAAAGTACTTTCTTTAGCATACTTAAGACATTCAAAGTGACAATGTGGTAGGTGTCTACAGATCTGGTCAATCCTCCCTTGAAACAACCCCAGCAGGATAAAGAGAACCAACTATGAAAACGAATAATAAAATGTAAGACGACCAAAAAAAAAGCAAGAAAGGCTTGTCTGGAAGAGTAATACAGTGAACAAAGCAGCACACATTCTTCAGGAGTAAATGAATGTCTGCATTTCCAAGTAATAATATCGCTTGGTTTCAATGATGGTTCCAAATCCTACCTTGTGTGCCTTTTCAAGTGCATCTCCGCCTTTAATAAGCACACCTTGTGAAGCACCCTTGCCAGTGGCAACCATGACAGCCGTGGGAGTTGCTAGTCCCAGGGCACAAGGACAGGCAACCACAAGTACGGAAATACCAAACTGCAGAGCAAGTTCAAATCCATCCATTGCTTTTGGTATTAACCATTTAGGATAGAGACCAACTTCTCCAGGAATAAACCACGCCAGCCACGTTAAAAAAGCCGCCACAACAACCTGTATATAGAAGAGAAGAAATCATAATTAAAAAATTCATCATCCTTAAAAAGAAAAGCAATAGTAAACACTAAAAAGATTGCCACCATTAAGCATTTTATTATCCTCGGTAGTAAATTTTGTGCTTCTACTATGCCCGGTAATTAGAAAAGAGCAGTGGCTGTTCTGAAAAACCGAAGTCTATGAACATTGCTCAGCCTTGAACAAACTGATTTCACTGAACGTGTGACTTCGATGCATTAAGATCGACCGTGGCCAGGTATTGCATGAGCTATCATAATATACAATCTGTCAGTCTACATCGACTTCATTGTACCTCAACTTTTCTCACTTCTACCTAGCGTTATTCCCATCAAAACTAAGGTTCAAAGTTAAGTGAATTGTTTTGGCAAAGGAATGCCAGGTATACAAAGTCAAGTGAAATATCAACAACTCTAAGGTGGAATGAATGAAGGATGACAAAATGAAATAAGGCACGAACAGATCTCCAAAGAGCAATGATGTGAAAACAGCAACTCTAGTAAAGAACTCAGTCTGCTAGCTTTACATGCTTCCAGATCGGGAAAATGCCTTTCTTGTGTATCATATCTCCAAAGAGTGAACTTGACCTGGTCTTCACAACAGTAAAATGAGAGAAGAAAACGAACTATGCCTTGAAAATGAACAAACCGATTTGAAATCACAAAGCAATATTATTGATCGATATTATTGATCGACAAGGTAACTACATAAAGCAGGACCAAAGAAAAGAGACTCACTGTTGGCACGAAAAATCTTGAAATTTGGTCTGCTAGTTTCTGCACAGGTGCTCTTGCAAGCTGAGCAGCTTCAACCAGTTGAACTATTTGAGAAAGTGCTGTCTCCGACCCGACATGCGTAGCCTTTACTAGTAAGCATCCATTCTCATTCATGGTTCCACCAATGACCTATGCATCCAAATAAAGGACAGGTGGGGTGCCAGTTAAAATTGCAGTGCAATAATATAACTCTGGTGTTCCGACCAAAAAATATATATAAAACTCCAGTGTATGAGATGCCAAGCAAGAACACAAGGCAATACCTTGTCACCTGATCTTTTAGCAACTGGCGTAGCCTCCCCGGTGATCATACTTTCATTGACATGGCTTTGGCCAGTGATGACAATCCCATCGACAGGAACCTTTGAGCCAGGAATAATCTTGAATACGTCATTCCTTTGTATGAGTTGAGTGCTAATTTCCTCCTCTGAAATAAGATTCCCATCATTATCCAACTTAACCAAACAAGCCGCATCAGGTGCCAGATCAGTCAACTTGGCTAAAGCATCTGAGGTTTTCCTTTTAGCTACAACCTCCAAATATTTTCCCAAAAGAATAAAGGATATCAACATGGAACTTGTTTCAAAAAAGTCTTGCCCTTCAAATTTATCAGAAGTCAATGCCTTTATCATGATATATACAGAATAAAAGTAAGCAGCATTGGTGCCCAGTGCAACCAGAACATCCATATTAGCTGATTTTCGTCTCAACGCATGGTACGCCCCCACATAAAACCTAGAAAATATCCAAAATCAGACAAGTTAGCTGATTCTCGGAGGTGACCTGGAAATCATACACCATCCAACATACAGCTTCTGAAGTGTGAAAACTCAACACAACACAATCAATAATTATAACTTTGGAAAAACATTTTCTTACCTTCGGCCAATGACAAACTGCACCGGAGTGCAAAGTATCCATCTCAGGAGCATCCCAGTGCTGAGCATGTTGTATATCTTATACTCTAACCAGTTCCCATAAGGATGAAGCATCGGAAGTACCATAGAGAATACGAAAACTGGAACTGAAAAGAGGCAGCTCAACAAAAATTGGTTTCTATACATCCGTACTTCCTCCTGTTGCTCAGATTCTCTACGTCTTGGAGCAATATAGAGGCTTGCATTGTAAGATTTTGACCCGTCGCTAGCTTCCTTTATGCAATTTATTAGGGACCTTGGACCAGTAAGGTCTGGGTCATAGGCGATAACGACCTTTTCTTCTGTCAAATTCATCTCAACTTCATTCACACCTTCAGCAGACTCAAGGGTGGTCTGAATAACAGCTGCATCTTCTGGGTAATTCACTCCTTCAACTTTCAACTGCACTTTGTTCAGATCATTACCCATTGTGATGAGATCAGCCCCAAAACCAGCATCTTCTACAGCTTCAATGATGCGGTTGGTATCAATTATGTTTTTATCATAGTGGACCTTTGCTTCTTCTAGAGCTAGACCAACCACAGCTTTTTTTACTCCATCAACCATTGAAAGGGCATGTTCAACAGACTCGGAGCAGCTAGTGCATGCCATTCCTTTGATTCTAAGACGACATACCACAATATCTCGTTCTGGAAATTCCAAAACTGCAAAACCTGCTTCCTCGATGCATTCCTTAATCTTTCTTGCCTAATAATAGAGCCATAAACTCGTCGTTTCTCATTAAAAAGGCAGAATGGATCACAAGCAAAATAGAGAGCACATCTTATAAAAGTACAATCAGAGAGAAGAGAGACAGACAGAAAGACAGATAGACGGACAAACAGACGGGCAGAGAGACAGACGGACAGACAGACAGATAGATAGATAGATAGATAGATAGATAGATAGATACTTTCTTTTCACTATGCACCTTTCTCTGGCGTCTATAAGGTTTTGTGAAAATTCGCAAAGAGATCAAAAAGTTCATGTCTTCTCACCACAAATCCATCTCCAGAACTTGTTACCATAAAATTGAAACACACATGTTAAACTAAAAACATTCTCAAAGAAATGTCATTACACACGCACACGCACATGCATGGGGCACGCACACACACATGCACATTCTTTGGGTGTGCATTGCCATCAACTTGATCCGAAAAACTCTTGATAGATGAACTCAAAATCTGCAATTTCTTCCTCTTCAAAATTATTTCGGCGTTAAAAATGGGGATGACCTAGACTTACTATACCAAGTCACATAAGAGGAGAAACAATGCTGCCGTTTCTAGTGAAACTTAGATCATGTTCAAGTTAATAATTTTAAAAAACAACAATGAGAGAAGCGATTGCAAATAACTCACACATAATCTAACTGGAGAAAGGAAGGTAAAAAAGACTATGCCCTAATGTCCCACTGTATGGCAAACAGCACGGATTAATTGTCATGGCTGACTTACATTTATTAGCTCGGGAATATATGTCACTGCAGCGTTGCCTTGAAGTGGCGACACCAACACACTCTCAACCCCATTAAGCTTTCCAACAGCTGATTCTATAGAAACTGCGCAGGATGCGCACTTGATACCACTTACTCTGAATGAAATACTCCGTACTCTGTCATCTTTTCTATTATCTGTAGTGCTTGAAGAGGCAATCACACCATCAGTAGGTTGCAACAGAGGCACCTTGAGGTCAAGCTTCCCATTTAATTCCATTTTAATTTTTCAGAGAGTTAAGTTTGCCTAATCCTGCAAAACCAAATTAACAAAATAGTGGAGTTACACAATCTAGCGTTTCTATAGCTAAATGAAATTGCAGTACGTCCATGCAGTGATTACAAGGGTGTGAAAGAATATTGCTAATAGATTTATCTGTCGCCATTGCTAATTATAGCAAAAATGCTGTTGCACAGAACTCCAATTTCGGTCCTCTTCAAAAATAAATCAGCGACAGACATGCGGTTTATCGCTGTTGAGATGTATTCGACAACAACACAACCCTGGAACATGCATATTTTCGCCTTCAGTACTAAGTCATGAAACAAATTGCAGCGCATTGACTCTATAAAGCAGAATGAGCAAACAGAAGTTCAATTAGGTGGATGGAATTGTATTGGCAATTAAAACAGCCTGAGCACAAAGGATAATGAAGCCAAACAGAGCAGAAGAATGCTGCGTAAGGTCAATTTCGCAAGCGAAAATCAAAAGAACTAATTAAAGCACAACGTGACTTCGCAAATGATCAGAGTGTGAATCAAGGGAGCTCTCATGATCTCATCATACGAAGCAAACAACAGTGCTACCAAAAATAGGGAACCAGCAAAAGATTGTCGCGGAGCTCAGGTGAATACGTAGACATTATCACCATGCACCTCTGCGGAGCAACAAAGAGCGATTACATGGAGCGCATATCACGAAGCTGCTGCAAACCCGCAACTACACAGAAACCCACTAAATGATCACGCGAAATTTAAACAAAAAAAAAAAAAAGTATGAGTCCGCTTAATGCTTTGAGAAAAGGAGGACACAAAGAAAGAGGCAGAATTCAAAGCAGTAGGACATTTGTATCAGCAAGTAATGATCAGGTCAAACAGATCTCAGCAAACATGTATCCGTGTTAAGACTCGACCTCGCCACACGATCAGGCTAGAAAACCAGGAGTCTCATCACCCGAGGATCTCAACAAAGCAAACACCGACACCAACAGACAGCGGAAATCAGCAAGCAGAACAGAGCACCGGGCGGCAATCAAACAGGGGCTTTATATATAACACCAAAAGGTGGAGCGAGCGAGCAAAACACGAGTACCGAAACGATCCCGTGTCGCGAGAGAGGGCAAAAAGCGAAAGCTAAAAGAGAGGCGTTCTGCCAATGGATCTGGCGATAGGGATTGATCGCCTTAAAGTTCGACTCGGTGAATTCTAGGGTTTTTGCGCACACAGAGGGGGGGGACGAAATGGACAGCAAGGGCGCCAAAGAGATGTCGCGTTTATGCTCGGTGATCGCTCGCTCCAAAAGTCTTATATTGACTTTTTAAAATTTTTGAATCTTTAACGTCTTCTTGTCGTTCGAAAGTTGGAAAAATTACCAAAACAGTCCTAAACCTATTACAATTACGCCAATTCAGTCCATCCGGCCAATTTTGGATGGCCAGTGCTGACGTGGACACCGGCCGGCGCCGGCCGTCCGGCCAACTCTGACGTGGCAAAAAAAAAAATTAAAATTTTTTTTTCTTTTTTTCTATTCTCTTTTTTTTCTCTTTCATCTTCTTCAGTGGCGACCGACAACCGGCCAGAGGTTGGGGCCGGCGAGGTCTCGTCCTCACCGGTCGCTTCGAGCGAGGCCGACCTCGCCAATTGTCGGCGAGGACGAGCCCTCACCAGCAACTGCGAGGATGGTCGTACCCGACCTGGCCAATGACGACAAGGACAAGACCTCGCCAGATCTGGTGAGGCTTGTCCTCGCCCAGCAACGTCGCTGGCAAGGCTCACTCGAAGCGACCAACAAGGACGAGACCTCACCAGATCTGGCGAGGTCGGCCTCGCCCAGCAACGGCGAGGTCGGCCTCGCCGGCCCCATCCTCTGGCCGATCACTAGTCTGGCGACCGACTAGAGGTTGAAGAAGATGAAAGAGAAAAAAAAAAGTGATAAAAAATTCAAAAAAATAATTTTTTTGCCATGTCAGCGTTGGCCAGACAGCCGATGTCCACGTCAGCACCAACTGGCCAAAATTGACCGGATAGATTGAATTGGCATAAATGCAAAAGTTTTAGGATTAAATTGACACAAAATGATTGAAGTTTGTATCAGGAGCACTGAAGAACTCATAGCAGTTATGGAAATTCTGACAGCAGATAGACACATGCATGAGCAGTCTAACTGTTTTGGGAAAACTGCCACAATCAATAGTCGTTCTAACCCTGGTGATGATAAAAGCAACGCTACTTCATGAAGTTGAGTAGGAAACATTCAGGCTATATACATTCAATCCAATAGTAGTGAAGTTGAGCGGAAACAAACAAACCAAGTCTATAGCATTTGAGTGTTCTTCTTCATTATGTTTTTGTTGATAGCAGTTGTGTTGCTGATAATGTCTCTGTGTGGTACCACTGAGTTGTAATAGCAAACAGTCAAGTGTACAATTGTAACAATAGTGGTTATATCCTGATAGTGTAATATATCGTGTGAAAAGAACAACATTTCCTAGTTGTAACTTGCAGTGCTGATTATTAGTGAATTCCAGCCTCGTTAGTCTAGAGAGTGGACGTAGGTTTAGGGGTAAAGTCAAACCATTATAAATATCAGTGTGCTATCTTCTATCTCTTTATTATCAACATTACATGTTTGTTATCTGTTCATCAACAGCACACCCAATTATGCTATATTATTTCTACTGCTAGTGAAGTTTAACTTGTTTTAATCCGCAAAAGTTTCTTCATAGTTTTCATTCAACCTATATTAACCCCCACTTTGGATTGTATCATTAGCCCCAACAATAAAAAGTCATACGGTTACTATATCAAAAATTTCATTTCACCTAGGAAAGCTGAAAACTAACATACGAAGGTTATTCAAGCCATGCACTCGTATTCCTATCAATTAATCAAAAAACAATATTAAAAACTAAGTAATACGCTACTTTAACGAACGATACGACTAAACTACGCTTATCATCGATAAAACGACTTCTGCAGGCTGACGAAGAAACTCATTTATAACGAGCATTGATCTTTATCCGTTACGCATAACTCACACGCAAACTTCATAAATCCATTCCGATCAAACCATATTTGGGAATCAATTTTCGTCAAACCCCACAGCTCCACAATGCCTTTATCTACCATTTCCATATAAATATAATGCTCAATTGCTCCTCAATCGAACGTCGTAGTTTAATTTTCACATAACTCCAAATATAAAACCTAACTTTGAAAATTACTCCAATTAGATTAATAATGGGCTTGAATACTTACCAGGAGTTGCAATCCATAGTTGATACAGCTTGTCGGGGTGGTTGGATCGTGTATACGCCAAAATTTTTTCCTCTTTTCTTCTTTTCGTCCTCTCCATCCACGAACTAGCTCACTCTGTTTTTCCTTCTTTCTATCACCGCTTCACTACTTCATCCATTGGAGAAGAAATAAGGGAAAATGACACAAACAGTCCCTGAACTTTGATTCAACGTGCAATTTGGTCCCTGAACTTTTAATTTGTTCAATATAGTCCGTGAACTTTATTCTAATGTTCAATTTGGTCCTTAAACTTTTAATTTGTCCAATGTGATCCCTTAACTTTTAGTATATGTTCAATTTAGTCCTTGAACTATTTGAAAATGTCCTATGCAGTCCTTCCATTAATTCAAGTTCAGGGACTACATTGAATATTTTCATATAGTTCAGGGACTAAATTGAACATATACTAAAAATTTAAGGATCACATTGAACAAATTAAAAGTTCAGGGATCAAATTAAACATTAGGCTAAAGTTCAGGAACTACAATGAACAAATTAAAAGTTCGGGGATCAAATTGCACATTGAACCAAAGTTCAGGAACTGTTTGTGTGATTATCCCAAGAAATAAATCAGTTGGGGCTTGGGCTTGGCTTTGAAAGACATGAGTTGGGTTTGAGGCCCATTATTACACCCTTGACACCCAGCATCTCAAGTCTAACCACGAGGTTCTAGGCTTGACCTCGAGGTTTTGGGCTCAGGCATCCAGGTCTCAGCTCTGGCTCGCATACGGTCCTCAACCCTTAGAGTGTTAGGCCTGTTTCCCAAGACGTCTGGTCATGGGTCCAATTGGATTCAAGGATCCAACCCTACAAGAGGAATCGGCCTTTCATGCACCTTGCTCGCATGCATCATCAGTTCTTATGAGTCTTATATGGACATCTCATCCAATGGTGAATGTGAAAATAATTTTTCCTGACATAAGTTCTTGGGCTGGACTCGAAGTACCAAGTTAGGTATTGCGTCTAAATTGGCTTTGAGGTCACAACAACCATGAGTGATCGCAAGAAATGATGCGCTCACTTAATTTCATGGTTTTAGTTAATGAACCCTTCACTAATTTAACTATGTGTAGTCAACAAGGCAGTGGAAATCGAAATTGGTCATCTACCATGAACAATTAATTGGTAAATTAAAAAAATAAACAGATGATACGATTAATGACATAAATTTGAATACTTCATTACAGAAACTGAGTATCTATTTCACAGCTTCATTTAATCTACAACTATTGAATAACAAGTGATGCTCCAATCATTGTGATTGATTTTTAAATACATTTATTGAAACCTACTCCACGGGGAAAACCATCCACCAAAAAATTCACTATGAATCCAAAGAATATAGAGTTTACAGTGAGCGTCAGTTGGCCCTAAACTACAGTCAAAGTAGAATACAATAGTTTACCGAGAACTCACTTAGAAAAATCAAAGAAAAAATCCTAATACTCATGTGTTGTTTTAGCATGTAATAACACAGTAAAATTTCATCTTTTATATGCATGTTGACACCTGAGTTTCAGCTGACGAGTCATGTCAAGGTAAAAACTCGAGATTATGGTTCATAATCGCGACATGGCTCATTTCTTGGCCAAAAAGAGTAGTTTTTCAAGTTCCATAGTATTTTGTCTAAACCAAAACATTAATTTCACCAATAATCCAAGTAAATCTTTGTAGTTAACTTTTTAGTCAACCCTAAAGTCAACCCCCAGTCAACATTTTTCAAAAATTTTAAAAAAAAAAAGCAATCGTTAATTCAACTCCTTTTTGTGCTTAATTACACTTCTAATTCATCAATTTTTCAAAAATCGATCGAGAATTGACTTTTCGACCACCCCGAGAATTTCAAAATTGATCGACCAAATTCAAAATTATTGATTTCTAGTCAATTTTTAGAGTGATTTCCTTCACGGCATTTGACCTTGGAGTCGTAACATATTCAGTCAAAGCCAATTTTGAGAATCCAAGCTTGAGACGAGTTGGCCGATTCTCGAGCGTCAATTAGGGGTCCCTATAGATCCTTCATGAGTAATGTGATTAGCCTAATTTGAGTCCAATTAAGTTCAATTAACTCAATTCCAATGTCAGTTTTGACGATATCACAACAAATTGACTTACTTGACCAAACTAGTAGGTTAATGATCGACAAAATCATCGAAGGTCAATCCAATTGACTAAATTTGGTTTGACCCATGTTGAGCTAACGCTCAATTTGAGCAATTGAAGCCTAATTTGCCAATTGAATCTCAATTGTGCGTAACAGCCAAATGTATAATACAATTCAAGGAGGATTGAAACAATTGGAATGTCACAAGTGAATCCAGTCAAGCCAGGCCAATCTGGTATGAGCCAGGCCGATATGATTGGAACAAATTGAACCCGAGCCATTCGGTCGAAGCTCAATAAAATTTTAATCAACCAAATTAATCATACAAGTCAGCCCATAAAGTAGAATAGGCAAAAATTAGACAATCGAGAGGTTCCGAGTCAACCTAGTTTGACCAAGGTTGACCCAACCCAAACCATTTGGCCAATTGGGCCGAACCCACTCAGCTCAGCTCATGGTTTGGCCGCCTCTCTCTCTCTCTCTAAAATTACAAAATTGTCACTTGGAAAAATTACCAAAATGCCTTTCTTCCATGTCACCTATCCAAGTGAAATATAATCAAAACCATTCATTAGCCATTCAATCAAGACCATCCAAATTGACATGTCATCAATCATTGTGAACAAAATGTAGCCAATAGGAGCTTTTCTTAGGGGGTAAGGGATCATTGTGAGCCATTAGATTGATCTAATTTCAAAATTTTCTCCAAAAATGGGGTATGTAAACCATCTCTCTCTCTCTCTCTCTCTCTCTCTCTCTCTCTCTCTCTCTCTCTCTCTCTCTCTCTCTCTCTCTCTCTCTCTCTCTCTCTCTCTCTCTCATCGAGAATCGGTAGCCGATTCCGGCACTCCGACAACCGCCTCTTGCCGGCATTTCCATAATGGTCTTTTCCTACGCATCCTTGAAATCTCCATGGTCGGCACATCCTTGGATCATCGTCGGAAATTCTCCATCTGAGTCGATCTCGTTCATAGCTTACCAATTCAATTATCAAGGTAGAAGTTCAATAAACTTTCATTGATTAATTTTGAATGATCATCCAAGGATGTAAGGATGAACATAGTTCCAAATTGGAGCAAAATCTTCGATCTATGTTCAATACCAAACTAGGATGTGACAAAATTTGATAACTAGAAGTAGAAAACCTTTAGAGTATAGGATAATTCCGTCAATTCTCAAATTGATTGCATGTTAGGAAGATTCTAGAAACTTGATTCCTCATGTGGCCGAGACACTCAATGATGACTTTCAAGTTGATTTTAGTACTTGCATGTTAATCAAGTCTAGAACTTGCAAATTTAGGTTGATTTTCCTAGAATCTAGGGGTGTCAATGGGTCGGGTCGGGTCGGGTTTTCATTATACCCGACCCGGCCCGAAACTAATAGGGTCGCGTTTGACCTGACCCGACCCGACCCAAGACCCTATTCAGCATATACCCCAAGGGTAGGGTCGAGTCGGGTCGGGTTTGAGTTTTTTAAAAAAAATATATTTTCGAAATTTTTGTATTTTAGAGAAAAAAATCAGCTCAAGGTGGTTTTGTTCGATCCCAAACCCTCATTTAGACGACCACATCCAGCTCCTCGAGTTACGCGAGGACAAATTGCAGAGCTCAAGGTGGTGATGGACAGAGTCCATCATCTTCTTCAATTGGGGTGAGAATTGGAAACCCTAATTGGACCTCGCTTCTCCAAAATCACCGAGACTCTCCATCACCATCATCTGCCAGAAATCCTCCAAAACCAGTTTCGAAATCCCCCAGAAAGCTCCGATCTTGCTCTCGCAACGATGCTTCTCTCTCCCAGCCATTCTCCTCGTCATCTCCCGTCCCCATCCCCATCCCCATCTCCGCCTCTCCGACCCCCAGCGATTCCTCCCTACAGCCCCCGAAGGCTGCCCCTCCGTCGACTGCCGCCCCTCCTCCGATGAATCCTCGGAAGTGGCCCACGGTCCTCGATGAGGACACCTACATATCGGCGATCAAGAAGATCATCGAGCGCGACTTCTGCCCCGGCATGTCGAAGCTCTGCGATCGCCTCGACTGGCTCGAGGCCATCAGGACCAGCGACCCATCCAAATCCGGGATGCCTAGCTGAAGATCGCACTTGTCGAAGCAACTTGTCGCCAGAATCTCCCGACCTACATTCCTTGCAAGGCACGTCGCCATAGCAGCCATCTCCGCCGGGCCCACTGCCGTCCTCAAACGGGGGTCGAGAGAGCGGCTTCGGCGCTCGGGTCCTGCGACCCCGTCTTGGTCTTTGTCGTCGAAGAAGACATAATTGTTGGTTAGTTGAACGCGAGAGAGAGGGGGACGGCCGTACAGATGAGAGCACCTATCGGTGGTCGAGGCAACGATTGGGAAGTGGCGGTGACTAGCGGCGAAGGTGGCCAAGGGATAGGAACTCATGAGAAGAGAGCACCACCCTTTTTCGATCGAGATCCAGAGAGCCCCCCACACCCTTTTTGCTCTCTGGCACCAGTATAGTACCAAGGGTATCAAAACAACCCGGCCCAACCCGGTCCGGCCCGACCCTAACTATACCCATACTTAAAAACCCTTACCCAGAGAAAACTAATGCCTGACCCCAAAATACCCAAAATTTTGGGGTAGGGCTGGGCCGGGTCGAGTCGGGTCGGGCCAGCTCGGGCTTTTTTGACACCCCTACTAGAATCTTAGTCAATTGAAGTAGATAATCAAAGTTGCACGGTTGATACTCCATTAGCATGTCTCGACCGAAAATTCTAGATAGATAATCGAGCATGTTTTTTATGTTGATTATGCTTAGATTGATCACTAGTTGAAGACACGTTGATTTGAGCTAGTTTCGTAGTAATTCGACAATGTTCAAAGCATGTTTAGATGAATGCTTTAGGTAATTGTTGAAGAGCATGACGAATGTTGTTGAATGATGACGAATGTAGCTTGAATGTGCTCATGCATAAAGGCTAATAAGGCTCTACTTTCTGAACCTATTATGTAGGAGAAGACCTGGAGCATTATGGGAGTTCATGTAGTAGCTGCTGTCAAAGATTTCTTTCAAACTTCAAAGCTCCTTGGTGTTGTAAATTTTACATTAATTGCGTTGGTGCCAAAGGTGCCAAATCCTTCAAAGATGGGTGACTTTAGGCCCATATCTTTTTGCAGCATTATCTACAAGTGGTAGGACGATTGTTGATAATGTCTTGTGAGCTTATGAGCTAGCAAATAAGTATCATAGGTCAGGTTTGAGTCCGAGAATTGCTATAAAGGCTAATATAATGAAAGCCTTTGATTCATTGGATTGGAGATTTGTACATAATATTTTGGGTTAATACCACGAAAAACCCCAAACTGGTACACCTGTGATAATTTTATCCCAAATTAATTTTTTGACCACCAAAAATCTCAAATCGGTACACTTGTGATAAATTTACCCTCAGTTTATTTCCATTAAATTTTATTGTCAAATTGCTTTGTTAAATGACACGCGACAATTAACAGATGTACCAATTTTATGTTTTACCCTTCATTTGTCACAGATGTACCAGTTTGTGATTTTTTGTGGTATTAATTCAATTTAACGAAAACTAACGGAGGGTAAATTTGTCATAAACATACCAGTTTGGGATTTTTAGCGGTCAAAATATTAGTATGAGGCAAATTCATCACAAGTGTATCAGTTTGGGGTTTTTTGTGGTCAAAAAAATAGTTTTTGGTAAAATTGTCATAGATGTACCAGTTTGGGATTTTTCGTGGTATTAACACTAATATTTTTCAAGCAATTGGGACATCTCCTCGACTTGTTGACTAGCTCATTGGTACTTAAGAGGATTTAGTGCTAGAAGAAGGCAGGCATGATGAAGTGTATTTGGCAAATTTTTGCTCAAAAAGGATGGGTTACTTAGCTTAAGTACTACTAGATACAAGATAAATCATTTGGGATTCTGTCCGTGACGGCTTGTTCCCCTTTTATTTGGAGGAAATTGTTAAAGCTTCGAGATGCTGTGAGGCCTCATATCAAACACCTTCTCGGAGATGAGACAACTACTTATCTCTGGCATGGTGATTGGCATGTCTGGGGACCTCTGCTAAGAAGATTTACAAGTAGGGCGGTTTATGATTTTGCTTTGTCTTACCATTCAAAGATTGCAGATGTTATTCAAGGCCATCGTTGGCATTGGCCTGCAGCTATATTTGAGGATTTAGTTGAAATTCAAGCTACTCTTTATTGTTCTCTAGTTCCTAAACCTTTCATACCTGCTCTTAGGCCTAAGGGTTTTGCAAGTTGCTTGGAACAAACTTATTTGGTTTAATGCAAGCATTTTAAAACACTACATCATTGCTTGGTTAGCTATGCAAGTTATAATTGAAATTGTTTATGCCTATTTCTCCGAGAAAAGGATACTAACAGTATCATATTTTTCATAAGGCACTAATTTTGGTGCCATAATTTAAATCGATCACTTAATTGTCTAACATTCAGTGAAGTTACTCATGTAGCATATCTTCAACTACTAATACAATTAGGGGTGTCAAAAGAACCCGATCAAACACGACACGACCCGACCCGACCCGAATAGGAAATTTTCGTATTGGGTCAGGTTGGGCCTCATCTTGTTTGGGTAATAGTAAAAACAAGACCTTAGCTTGTTTTGGACCTACCCGAGCCCGTCCGAAACAAGCCCACTCGAAACAAATAAAAACCATTTGTTCTTCTTGCACCCGAGCCCACCCGAAACCCTATCTTCTTCTTCCATCGCGACAAGAGCTCCGGATCTGCAAGTGCCTGACCTTCGGTCACGCAATGGTGCAGTCGCACTCTCAAGCACCTAATCTCCGGTCGCGCAACCCAGACCACCCACGGAACCATCTCTTCCTCCAACTCCTTTGCGAAGCTCGCCAAGAGCTCCGGATCTACAAGCAGTTCGAGGTCTTCCCCTTCAACCTCTCGACCCAAGCTCGCTGCGACATCTCATCCCTCAAGCTCAAGCCTCAAAAAGGGAAGGAGTTCGAGGTGTGTTTTTTTGTGTGTTATGTGCGATTATACAGCTTTTCTAGAATGGAAGACATTCTCTTTGGATGTTTATTTTCGCATCTAAATAATCTGACAAAAATATGGAAAATAGGAACTTCGCATTGTGGTTAGGTGGGTAGGCCAGGTTCCATATCTTATTTCTTTTGTAGATTTTACGAATTTGATTGGTGGGCATGCTATCTTCATCTGCAGCTAGTGGCCGATGGAGTTTTATCACGACATTCGAGTAATCTGATCAAACTTTTGTACTCATTTCAGTCATCTTAGCATTGATCTAGGTATGTAGTCAATGAGCCTCTTCTATGCATTGCTGATTCTGGAATGTTAATCAATTTTGTAGATAGCACATAGCCATTATTGGGCAATGATGGTTTTTGTTGATTCTGGAATGTTAATCATTTTTGCTGATTGCTAGATGTCTTCATTAACATATTCTAGCCTCACAAATAGAAGGAAGACATCCATTATGTGGGATCACTTTAAAAGGATTCCATGTACAGACAAGAACCAAGAAAAGGCTAAATGTTTATATTATGGGGTCCACATTAGTTGTTCTAGTACTCAAGGGACTAGTTCAATGCATCATCATTTAGATAGATGTAAAGAATATCCATATGCAAACATCGAGAAAAGGCAAAAAAATGCCTCGGGTCAACCTATTGGGGTCGGTAGTTCATTTGGTCTGTGGAAATTTGACCAAGATGCTAGTAGAAAAAAAATAACGACCATGTTCATTCTTAGTGAATTGCCCTTTAAGTTTGTAGAAAATGAGGGTTTTCGGCGATTTGTGTATAGAATCCGGCCAAAGTTCTCAATCCCTACACGTAACACGTTGAGGAGTGATTGTTATGCGTTATATGTGGAGGAAAGAAGAAAATTGATGAAATATTTTTCCGACACATGTCCTAGAGTTTGTTTGACGACTGACACATGGACCTCTTGTCAAAATTTGACTTATATGTCTCTCACTGCTCATTTTGTTGATGCTGATTGGAAGTTGCAGAAGAAAATCCTAAGTTTTTGTCAAATCCCGGGTCATTCTACTGAGATAATAGGAAAGGCGGTTGAGAAATGTTTGACTAATTAGGGGATTCAAAGTATTTTTTCATCACCGTGGATAATGCAAGTTCAAATGATTTAGGAATTCAATACTTGAAAAAAAGACTTAACTCTTGGAACTCTCTAGTATTGAAAGGTGAGTTACTCCACATGAGGTGTTTGACTCATATATTGAGTTTGATTATGAAAGAAGGGTTAAAAGACATAAATGATTTCATTGTTAGAATACATTCGGCTGTACATTATGTGAGGTCTTCTCCTGGGAGGTTGAGGCGATTTAAGAATTGTGTTAAACTAGAGAATATTGAGTCCACGAGTCTTGTATGTTTGGATGTGGAGACTCGTTGGAACTCGACATATATGATGTTGGAGGCGACTTTGAAGTTTCAAAAAGCTTTTTTCTTATTGGAAATTCAAGATAGCAAATTTGTTGAAGAACTATCCAAGGCAAAAGGGTTGCCTACTAGTGATGATTGGGATTATGCCCGTCACCTTCTTCCTTGCCTGAAGTTGTTCTTTGATACAACTTCAAAAGTTTCGGGTTCTTCTTATGTCACTAGTAATGATTTGGCAAAGGATGTCTATGGGCTTTTTGGGATGATTAATGAATATTGTGAGAATGAGGATAAAAGTTTGCAGGAAATGGCTAAAAGAATGAAGACCAAATTCAGTAAATATTATGGCAATGTGAATAACATCAATATTAATTTGTTCATTGCTTGCATACTTGACCCTCGACATAACTGGGACTATGTGAAATTGTTGATTAATGATGTTTATGAAAGCAAGCAAGCAGAAATTTTACATGATAAAGTAACATCATCGCTGACATCATTGTACAAGCAATACCGCACTGGTAAATGCCCCCAAAGCAACTTGAGATTAAAGGGTACAAGGACGGTAAATATGTCAAAGTCTCCCGTGGTTGGTGCGGACTTTATGACTACAAAGTATCTTAGCCAAATGGGACAACAAATTTTGGAAGAAAAATATGAATTAGATAAATATTTGGAGGAAGGATGTGAACATTATAACCCCAACTTTGATATCTTAACTTGATGGAAAGTTAATTCTTCGAGATATCCTATCCTCTCTTCTATCGCTCGAGATATTTTGGCCGTACCCGTCTTGACTGTAGCATCGAAGGCCGCATTCAACACAGGAGGTCGTGTACTCGATGTCTTTCGTAGCTCCTTGACCCCAAGCTTGGTGGAGGGTCTTATATGTGCTCAAGATTGGCTACGATCCTCGCCACTTTCACTTTCAATTGAGGATGACTTAGAAGAACAAGAAAATTTTGAGTCAGGTCAGAAAACATAATTGTGGAATATTTTTTCTTTTCTATATTACAATTGATACTTAAGTTCTCATTTTGATTGTGAATTTAATACGGAGTGTTCAACTACAATTATGGAGCCGAACTCGATATCGGTTTCTCTTGATGATTAACGAAGTTGGAAATTGATACTTGTTAAACCATTTTGTTTATTGCAAATTTACTTTTTCATATTCAAATTAGGCATTTAGTAATTGTTGTCTTCTTCATTTCTTACTTGCAGGTTGACCTTACTGGAGAATGGTTTCCTTTCTTTCTAAATCTCAGATGTGGAGTTATTATCATCTGCTTTACTTTTTTATCATTGCCCTAGTTTGTGAATTGGTCCCAATATGCATGTAGACAAGGTTGTATAACATCGGAGCTGCTTTGGTGGAGTTGCTTTAGTGGAGTTGCTTTGGTTTGTTTAAATTTTAGTCGCTTTGGTTTGGTTTGCTTTGGAGTAGATTTGATCCACTTTTGTCTCATTGAGGGGATGAGATGGGGTCACTGAACTGAATTCGAAGGTCAATAGGGTCATGCTAGTTCTATCAGTATTGGTTTCTAAATGGAATGCACTTCTATTTTAGTTGTTTACATGTGCTGACTCTTGTGGGTAAAAGAGAAACTTAGCCATGAACCTCTACTCATGCATTTGTTGTCCAACAATCTTCCTTTAACATTAAAGACTTTTAACATTTGACTGGATGGGTCTTTTTGCATCTGTGGATGACATATTGCAGTGATATAATAGAAAGAGAGAATGTGAGTTTATGCATGTTGAAATAGAAAGATGGTTCTTGGTGAAATCATGTAATGCTTTGGTGAGATCCAATTAAGGTTCTGAGCAGGAAGTGAAGTAACTTGTGAATTTTGGGTTTCAGGAAATAGAGTATGGGTTTGCAATTGGGGTAATTACATGAAGGGCGAAAAGAAAATTATATTTTTCATTAGGGTCATTTTAGATGCTGAAGTTTTGAATTTTTATCTTTTTGTTATGATCTTTGAGGAGTGAAAGGAACTGATCAGGAGTTAGCTTATTTGCTAGACCACCATGGGTCTTCATTTAGCTCAGAATTAAGATATTGTACTATTGTAGCCGTTTCATATGGGCTTATTGCTCTTGCCGGCCGAATGCAATCCAATTTTTTTCTCTGATTCTCTCCTGTGTTTTAAGCATCTATCGAATGTTAATATGATAAAAACCAAATGAAGCAATTGCCAAAAGTGCCCTGAGCTTCACATGGATCGTGAATGCAGGTGTTTCATATTGATATTATCCTCGTTCTAGCAGCGATCTTAGCTTTCTTTTGCATACACACGTGCATACAGGTGTTTCATATGTTTCTTCTAGTTTCTTTGATTAGAAAACAGGAAGATTGTTAGCTAGCTTCTCACGTTTGTCGTTCATGTCAGAGTTGGACTACAATGCATTCCCCAGAATTCACGATTTCACTTTTGACATGCTCTTTTGTGTTGGTTTTGTCTCAATGTATGAAAAGCACGGGAAGAAATATACCCACTAGCTTAGATGTTCAAATTGTCTAAAGACTTGGCTACGTTCTTTGGAATGATTTGGTTTTGTCTCAACTATTCTTCCATTGACCAGAAGTATAAGTTCTTTCTGATTCAGGTGCGAAAAAGGAAAAGAAATGAATGACAATTGGCAAGACAACATAAATTAAATCACCAAAATTAGAAAGCCCATGAGGTATGCCGCATCATGAATGTTCGAGGTCTTTGGAGATGTGGGACTCCTAAGCGATTGTGGGAAACATATGTAACTTAACCTTAATTTAAAATAAAATATAAAACACGACCCGACCCGAACCCAACCCAACCTGATTGTGCGGCTATATTCTGTTCGGGTCTTGTTTCAAGTCAGGCCAAGCATACATATTCAGTTTTTTGGGTCAGGTCGGGTATCATGAAGACTCGACCCGACCTGACCCAGTAACACCTCTACTATGTGTATTTTTATAATAATAACATATCAAATGTGGCTTTCTATAAACAGAGTTACAATCCAAAGTGAAGATAGGCCTTAAAACGACCATCGAAGATCAATTAATGGAGGTTTGAAAGAATTGATTCTCTCTCTCTCTCTCTCTCTCTCTCTCTCTCTCTCTCTCTCTCTCTCTCTCTCTCTCTCTCTCTCTCTCTCTCTCTCTCTCTGTGTGTACAGACTAAGTAGAACCGACACTGACACGCGACACGTCATTTACCAAAAAATAAAGAATTTCAATACGTTGGAACACATTGTATATTAAATGTATATATACATGATAAATTATCATTTTTATGATTATTTCAATCAAATTAATTTGATTCGAAGCTACAAATAAATAAAAAGAGCCTAGAATGAATTTACACTAAAAATATTAATCCACCATTTGTTAATATCATTCAATGTTTCAATTTGAGAAATTCAACTATATTTCATTCCAATAATTCATAAAACTTGGAGAAAGAAAACAATCCACATTCCACCATTAAATTTAACATTTAACAATAAGTTAAAAAAAAACAATCATCATTTCACCATCAATTATAAGAGGAAGTGATTCATCTACATTATCCACTTCATATGAAAAAACAACAGCTTCTATTTCCGGCTCATCAAGTGAAAGACTCGCAAAGTACTCCAACATCTTCAAACGTGTCAAATGCATCTCCGCCAATATCCCACATCTTGATCTCTCCTTCCGCATATTGTGGGATTTTTCATGATAAAAGATGAAGATTGCTGTGAATGAAAACCAATTCTTCTACACGCTTTGAGGTCATTTTATTTTTTCTCACCGAGTGCACAAAGGAGTAAGTTCTCCAATTCCTCTCGGCACATGACGAAGAAGAAGGTTGTGCACGAAGTTTTAAGGCTATGTTTTGAAGTATAGGTGCACATCCACCATGATTAATCCATCAAGCCTTAGATCCATATCATACCGATTTTGAATGGAATCAAATTCTTTAAAATCCCCATTTTTGCTCGCAAAATTTACATACTCCATATTCACCTTGTTGCACTCATCCAAGTTAGGAAAGTATTTCCTTAGGCATTTTAGTCTTTCTTAGTTGATCTCTTCATCCTTGTATGGAGAAACTCAAGTAAGATCTTCACTGAGCCATTAATCAATTTAGTATCTTATTTAATAAAATAAAATAAAAATAGAAAACCATAATAAGTAAGAGGAGTATTATATATCATGTCAAAGAAAGAATAACTAATTAAGTAATAATCTCAAATAATTTTAGAACTTACTAAGGATTCAAGGCATATGCCAAGCAATGAAATGGAGTGTTGTTCCTAGTCCAATGATCTACAAGAATTGTATGAACAACCTCATAAAATGTAGACTCCTCATTTGGCCTTTTCACTTCATGCTCATAAAATGTAGGCTCCTCATCTAGCCTCTTCACTTTTTCAATCATTGAACCCTACGTGTCATAAACTAAGTGAAGACAAGGCTTGTTGGTGTCACAAATTCTAAACATGTCATAAGTAGGAGCCGTGAAGGAAAGTATATAATAGTTGAATCCCACCAAAAATCATCCAATACCTCGTCCTTGACAAACTTGGCCCTCCCTTGATTATTGTCTCAATAGATATTCCATTTGTCACAAATAATCATGCTTTGAACGTGTATCCGCTAAGGAAAACGTGTATCCGCTACAGAAAGCAACTTCAAGTTAACAAACTCATTGTATATTGCTAATATCATGAAATGGTTCATATGATGAAATGTTTGATTTGCACAACTTCCCAAACAATCTCTGAAATTCAATTACATTCCTCATAAATTTCTTGACTGGTCTCCATATTCTTTGTGGCATAAATGTTCTTCAAATCTAGATTAAGGGTGTGCATCACACAAGGCGTCCAAACAATGGATGGAAATTCTTGCTCAATAAGTTGTCCCGTGCCCTTACAATTTGAAGCATTATCCATAATTACTTTAACCACATTCTCATGCTCAATTTCGTTGATTACTTCTCTTAATAAGTTAAAAATAAAATGCATATCATTTGTTTCTCCCAAACAATCAATTGATTTTATAAACATAGGTTCTCTATTCGACACCGCCATATAAATAATAAGTGGTCTCCTATGTGAGTCACTTCATCTATCACTCACAATACTTACATCATTCCCCCTCCACATATTTCTAATAGGTGCACACAACCTATCAATATTTGACTTCTCTTTTGCAATAAAGTGGACCTATATTTCGGTGGTACAATGGCAAAAATGAGAGCGAGTTAAAAGTAAGGGTTCTTTGCTAGGTTAAACAGCAAGCCCACCGAATAGAACATTTAGCAATCTCATAATCTAAACGTTCCCATTGAGACATGTTGAATGCCTTCTCAATTGATCCTCCACTCCCACTTCCAATCTTCCCTTTTTAGGAAGTAAAGGATAATCCATCTTATAGCCACCACCACCACTAACTAAAAAACTAAAAGGGGGCAAAGGTATATTTTTAGGTGCAATACTCGTTAATCTAGTATTAACATCTTCATCTAATCTATCCATCTCTAAAAGATCATTTTTTTCTACTTTTCCACCTATCATCAACAAAGGAGCCCTAACTCTCGTATATGAACTCCTAAAATCTTTTTAGCATCATTTCCAAGACAAATTTCCTCCTGCATCGCTATGAGTAGCTCACTTAGTAATATACCTCCATAGTGATTTATTTAAATCTTCACTTGTATATGTAGGCGCTTGTGTACTAGAAGTGCTATTATCCATGCTTGAAGTCATTTTACAAAAAATACGATTACAAGAACTATAAATTTAATATGTACTACAAATAAATGTGATAGCAAAAAAGCAATAATAAATATATAATAATAAGCACATTCATAGAAATCATCCGTAGAATCCTCTATCTCTATCCTTTTTCAAATTGTCTTATCAAAGTTGGAATGGTGAAGGTTTGTCACTCTATCTCTATCCTTTGGAACATAAACATTAACTAAAATGAGTTATAATATGGTGAATATTCATCCTCGATAGTCTAAAACCTCAAACGAAGCAATGCAGGATACGGGGGCTTTATCCACAAAACGAAAACTAAATTACAACAATGAGTTTAAAGGAAAAGAAGAGATTCCGCTACAGTAATCAACTCCACTGCATGATAATGCACAGAGACAAACCAATCATCAGATTCATCACTAAAGGCCGCTTCCAACGGATTAAGGAACAAAAGGAAACTGAAGCTATAGCTTCTACACAAATTGACAAACTTCCAATATTCGACGACTACCCATGAAATTAGCCTCAAATAATCGTGTAATCAACAATAATTAAGGAGATTCTCGAAGCCTACCGATGGTATTGCCGTCAACCCAAGGGAAGTGTCGTCGCCGAGGATTGTGGCGGAGATGGACAACAACGGAGAGAAAGTTGCCGACTAACACCAATCGACTGCGAGAACAAGGCCAAGGCTGTGAGAGGGAGGCGAGGTTGATTGTGACCAAGGGCTGGAGGCAAGGCACAACCAAGTTGAAGGCATGGAGTGATGGAGGACTGGAGGCGAGGCACGAGCCGCACGACAGAGTTGAAGCTTGAAGGTGCGGAGTGACTAGTGAGGGAGGGGTCAGTAAATCACAATGCGTTTTAACCTGTAGGGCGACGAACTAGCGAAGAAGAGAAAATCGCGAATCAAGAGCAGGTGGGAGTACAGAAATTAGAGACGTCGGCGATGTAGATGTAAAGCGCAATAGTGAAGGCACAACAGAAGATGAGAACATTGAGAAGACTAAGGTAGCGAATGATAATCATTCTGTTCCGGAATGAGTTCCTGAAACAGAAATAGATTTTTCTATTTCTGATTCTAGGATGAGTTTTTGAGAAAAGAAACCCGTTTGATAACAACAAAAAATTTCTATTTCTGGAACAGAAACCCGTTTGATAACAGCACAAAATTTCTATTTCCTGAAACAAAAACTCGTTTGATAAACAACACAAAATTCTATTTCTAGGAAAAAAAATCCATTTTTTAAATGGAATAAAAATAATTAAAAAATCCAAAAATTTCCTAAAAATCTCAAAAAAAATTCAAAAAAATCCAAAAAAATTGAAAAATTCTAGAAAAATTCATCACAATTTCCAAAAAATAAAAAAAAATTCAGATTTTTCTAGAAAATAGGAAATTTGTTGAATTTTTTCAAAAAAAATCAAAAATTTCAAAACTTTATAGAATGACTTAAAATACCTGTAGCCACCTACTTTTAATGAAACTTAAATTTTTTTAAGTGCCCAAAAAAAATCGAAAATTCCAAAAATTTTAAAAATTCACAGAATAGTTTAGAATACATGTGGCCACCCACTTTGAGTGAAATTTAAATTTTTTAAGGTGCCTAAAAAAATTCAAAAACTCAAAAATTTCAAAACTTCACTGAATAGCTTAAAATACCTGTGGCCACCCACTTTGAGTGAAATTTTAATTTTTTTAGGTGAAAAAAAGTAAAAAATAAAAAATTTCAAAACTTCATAGAATGACTTAAAATATCTGTGGCCACCCACTTTGAGTGAAATTTAAATTTTTTTAGGTGCCGAAAAAAAAATCAAAAAATCAACAATTTTAAAACTTCACAGAATGACTTAGAATCCCTCTAACCACCCACTTTGAGTGCAATTTAATTTTTTTAGGTGCCCAAATGGTATTTTTGATTTTTAAATATTTTTCGGCACCTAAAAAAAATTAAATTTCACTCAAAGTGGATGGCAACATGTATTCAAAGCCATTCTGTGAAGTTTTGAAATTTTTGATTTTTTTTCTTTTTTTCGGCACCTAAAAAAAATAAAATTTCATTCAAAGTTGGTGGCAACAGGTATTCTAAGCCATTCTATGAAGTTTTGAAATTTTTGCTTTTTTGCTTATTTTTATTTTTTTCGGCACCTAAAAAAATTAAACTTCGCTCAAAGTGGGTGGCCATAGGTATTCTAAGCAATTCTGTGAATTTTTGAAATTTTTTATTTTTTTCGGCATCTAAAAAAATTTAAATTTTGCTCAAAGTGGATGGCCACAGATATTCGAAGCCATTATGTGAAGTTTTAAAATTTTTAATTTTTTGCTTTTTTTTATTTTTTTAGGCACCTAAAAAAATAAAATTTCGTTCAAAGTGGGTGGCCACAGGTATTTTAAGCCATTCTATGAAGTTTTGAAATTTTTTCTTTTTTGCTTATTTTTATTTTTTTGGCATTTAAAAAAAATTAAATTTCGCTCAAAGTGGGTGGCCATAGGTATTCTAAGCCATTCTGTAAAGTTTTGAAATTTTTGATTTTTTTATTTTTTTCGACACATAAAAATATTAAAATTTCGCTCAAAGTGGATGGCCACATATATTCTAAGCCATTCTGTGCAATTTTGAAATTTTTTATTTTTTTATTTTTTTAATTTTTTTCGGTATCTAAAAAAAATTAAATTTCGCTCAAATTGGGTGGCCACATATATTCTAAGACATTCTGTGAAGTTTTTAAATTTTAGATTTTTTTATTATTTTTTATTTTTTTGGCATCTAAAAAAAATTAAATTTCGCTCAAAGTGGGTGGCCATAGGTATTCTAAGCCATTTTGTGAAATTTTGAAATTTTTGATTTTTTGACTTTTTTTTATTTTTTTCCGCACCTAAAAAAATTTAAATTTCGCTCAAAGTGGGTAGCCACAGATTTTAAACCATTATGTGAAGTTTTGAAATTTTTGATTTTTTGCTTTTTTTTTCCCACTTCAAAGATCGTGACTTCCAGATAAACATGTGTTTTAAAGAAAGAGTTCTCTCAGAAATGATTCTCATTTTTTGTCTAGAAATAGAAAACCAACTTTTTTTTTGTTCTGATTTCTGGTTCAGAATCGGTTCTGGAACAAAAACTTGTCCCAGAAATAGAAAAATGAAATTGCGTTAACAAACGGGGTTCTGGTCCAAAACTGATTCTGGGAACAAAAAACCAGTTCTAGACAGAACCAAAATGGTTATCATGCGGTACCTAAGGTTTTTCTTTCACCATTTCTTTCTTTCTTTTTTAAAAATTAACATTTTGACTCTTAAATTGTTGAAAATTTATAGAATTGACCCCGTGCATGTCGGAATCGCGTGTCGGGATTCTAGACTCCCGTGTCTGGCGTGTCTGGCACGTTGACCACATGTCGGATGTTCGACACCTGTTGACCGCTTGTTAAAGTGTGTCAAACACCAACATGCGTCCGACACCGACACGGCGGCCCCCAGAGAGTGTCCATGCTTCCTGGTGTACAAATAAACTGAATGTGGGAAAAAAGGCCACACCTTAGTGGAAAAATTAGGGCTTGGATGACGAGCGAGGAATCTTGCAACAGGGAAAAGGTGAGTGATTGATTGTGTTTCGTGTGGTAGATTGTTACTTTTTCTTCACTCACTGACAAAATCAGTTATTGTTTATTCAATTTGGTGCGATTGAGGGGACCGATTGCTCTATTTGTTGTCTCTTTGTGTCTTGTGGTCCTTGAGACAATTTTTTATATAGCTTTGACATCGTAATGCCATAGCACCCATTAATGTTTAGTATGGTGGGGAGTTTGTTATTAGTGATGAATAGGAATAAATTGATGGAAATGTCGATATCATTCTAATCAATGTGAGGTAGATATTGTTATATATAGAATACGCGATCAATATAGTGGTATAGCTTGGGTGCAAAATAGAGAAATTGCATTATAGGGTACCTGGTAAAAGCTTAAAAGAGGCTCTGAGATTTCTACATGATAATAATGATTTTAGGGATTTTATTTACCATTATCTTCATAATGTCGAGGTTAATGTGTATGTTGAGTATAATAGTAACGAAGATGAGGACAATGTAGGTAATAGATATGATTTAGGAGGAGTGGAATATGGTATTGAATAAAAGATGAGGACATTGAGTTAGGTAATAGATATGATTTAGGAGAAGTGGAATCTGGTATTGAATGGAATACCTAAGTAGGTAATGGATAAAGTTTAGGAGGAACAAAATAGAGAGTAGAAGAGATTGGGGTAAGGCATAGACCTAGTATTGAAGAGAGAGTTGAGCAAATTTGGATATGTAACAAAGTTGGAGGTTAAGACACTTGATGAAGAAAAGATTGGAGTGGGGCGAGATTGGAAAGTTGTACAGAAAATAGATGAAGATAGAGACCCTTTAATGCTAGCAAATTGCTAAGTGATAACGATGATGAGGAACTTACACATGCAAGGGAATAAGTTAGGGAGTATGAGTAGAGGAGGAATGCACCACTTGTGGAACTCAATGGAGATATAAATATGGATCAAAGAGCTACAATTGCTAAAGGTTATACACGATATAACCAAAGTGGTGATGATGAGAGTGTTAGATTACGAGATGAAAACAAAGTGTGCATAAGAGAATTGTCCATGGAAGATATATAGAGCACTAATTAAGAACAGTGGCTCAATCCGCATCACGTCATTCCAAGAGGAACATAATTGTGGCATTATATTTGATAATAAAAGGGTAACTAGCGTGGGGTTGGTCAAATACTTATTTAACACCATCAAGGCTATGCTAGAAATCAAGAGTTTTCAATTGAAGGAGTTAGTAAAGAAGCAACTAAAGTTTGATGTGGCAGAAGGGCTAAGTATAAGGTGATGAGTACATTGATGGGTAGAGGTTGTTATGAGGCCAAGAAGTAAAGTTCATGTAGAGATTGTTGAGAGATCACTACTTGATAACTAAGTTTGATAATATGTAGTTTGCTTTAATTCATGCAAAATAGGTTTCTTGACTAGTAGTTATACATTACCTTTTGTTGGTCACTCATACAATGTCCAACTCCCATCAATTATGCTAGGGTCAACCATCAGATTTTTTTAGTAACTAGGACAAAGTGTTTGTATTCTTTACCTTCACAACAGCTCAAGCTAGTGGGAACATCTTGTTATTTCCATCTTTTCCAATGGTAGCCAATACCTCCCATTTGCATAAACCCTTCCAAAAACATCCATTTTAACGCTATCACTCTTCCATCACCAAAAAGCCCATTTTGCATGCATCAAAACAAAAATTCATCTTGTTAAACTTAATCCTAGAATTAGCCAATGGCATCGACAACATCCACATAAACTCCACTGCACAGGTTTCTTTCCCTTCATAGCACCACATGTACATATTATTCCTTGTAACTATCCATCAACATACTCTCCACTTGGGATTTGGTTCTTTTTCACTGATTTCCAAACAAATAAACCCTCAATTGTTCCTTCACTAACTCTTTCAATTGAAGACTCTTGATTTATGGCATGACCTTGATAATATTGAAGAAGCGCACTACCAATCGCACACTAGTTACCTTTTTATTGTCACAATGCCATAGTTATGTTCTTCCCGAAACGACACGATGTGGAATGAGTTAGTGCTTACTCAATGCCCCTTGTATCTTTCATGTACAATTCTCGTATGCACACTTTGTTTGAGTATATGCCTTGGTATTTTTAATGAATTCAATATTTCTCTGTTGAATAATTGAGTATTTCACAATAGTATTTTTGAATTATTTTGCATCATAAAATCTCACAGAAATGCAAAACACAAGATTTCTAGCATTTACATCATTAAAAGGGTACTTGTTGTTCCTTGTACACAAAATTACTTGATCTTCAATCTTATCCTATAATCTAACATTCTCATCATCGCTACCTTGGTCATAATCAATCATAACTATTTGCGATTGGAGCTCCTCGGTCCTTATTTATATTTCATCAAGTTCCAAAAGTGGTGCATTCCTTGTTTGTTCATATTCCCCAACTTATTCATTTGTTTGTGCAAATTCCTCACAATCATAATTACTTAGGCAATTTGCATGTACTAAAGGGTCCTAATCTTTATCAATTAACTAAACGACTTTCTAACCCTATCCTGCTCCAATCCAAGTGTGTCTTCATCACCAGTTATGTTGCCTATCTTAATTTCCTCAACTCTATATTCAACGCCAGCTCTATGTCATGCCTCAATCTCCTCAACTCTCTGTTCAATACTAGTTATATCTACGGTTTCTAAACCATATTCATCACTACCTCGACACTCTGTTCAATATCAATTTTACTCCTCCTAAATCATATCCATCACCAACCTAGTGTCCTCATCTTCATCGCAATAATACTTAACTTATACATAAACCTTGGCACTAAGTAGATAATGGTAAACAAGATCCATGACACCATTATCATCATAAGCAATCTCAAACACTCCTCAAATATCCCATAATACAATTTTTCTATTTTACCCCAAGCTGTTTGATTATATGCCTCACAAATTTTTTATATGGTAATCTACTTGCATTGACTAAGGTAATATCGACATTTCTACCAATATATCCCTATTCATCGTCAATAACAAACTCACTTCCATAACAAACGTTAATGGGTATTGATGTGTTATCCATATCGACGCTGCAAAAGAAAATTGTCTCAAGGACCATAAGACACAAAGAGACCACAAATTGATCAATTGATGCCCACAACCACACCAAATAGAATAAATAATAACTAATTGTGTTGGTCAGGGGACAAAAAATAACAATCTACCTCAAAAAACTCAATAAAATCGTTCACAGTTTCCCTATTGCAACATTCCTCTTTAGCCCTAATTTTTTATATGGCCTTTTTCCTGCTTTTAGTCTATGTGGAGTGTGTGTGTGTGTGTGTGTGTGTGTGTGTGTGTGTGAGAGAGAGAGAGAGAGAGAGAGAGAGAGAGAGAGAGTCGGTTATTTCGAACCTCCATTTATTCATCATCATTTGGCTGTCGGTCCGCCATATCATTTGGCTATTTTTCCGCTTTGAATTTAACTCTCTTGAAATAGTCAAATTGATACATTATTGTTAAAATAAACCCACATAGGGTTCGTCGGAGGAGATATGTACACAAGTGGATGTTTTTTAAAAGTTATCACACCTAGAAGTGATCAATTGAAAAACTATGGTATCAAAGTGAATACTGTACAAAAGTTACTTTTATGTCTTTTCTCATTTCCCCTGTTTCTCTTATGTGATGTTTCGCCATTCTAGTAATGAAGACATGAGTCATTTGTTTTTTGTTTGGCTTGTTTCTTGCAGAATATGGAGTGTCATTTTGGAGCGGCATCTTATCTCTTAAAGTGCTAGTAGCATGGATCATGAAGTTGCTCGGGCATTTCTAGCTTTAAGGGGAAGTCATATCCAAGTTTGCTTTTTAAACTTCCTTGGAATGTCTATGTCTACAAAATTTGGTTGGCTAGGATTATTTGTTTACATGATTCAGTTTTCTGTAAATGTGAATTAGATTGTAGTAAAGATAAAGAAAGCCCAATGTGCAATTTGCTCCTTGAAATTTTAATTTGTTCAATATAGTCCCTGAACTTTATTCTAATATTCAATATGGTCTCTTAACTTTTAATTTATTCAATGTGATCCCTAGACTTTTGGTACATGTTCAATTTAATCCCTAAACTATATAAAAATATCCAATGTAGTTCTTCAATTAAGGAAAAGATTCTTACTTGTACAGATGTTAGGAGGGAAGTGTTGACACTCATAGGGCACTTTGCTGTAAACGGGACTTCCATGAGCTTGAGTAGTTTTGAGCATGTAGTAGGATATTGCTCTCCTACATTTGGTTGTTTGTTGTAAATGGGACGCATGCTGCCACATCAACCAAGGGTGTAACCACGCAAGCTACACTATCATTGTCGGATCTTTAACAATAATATGGATGGAAGTCTAACAAAATATATTCTTTGATCATTGGTACAGATTTGAGGTATTGGAGAAAGGTAAAAATAATTTGAGGCATCGATGTCCATAGAAAAAAAGCTTATGATTTTTTTTGCACATTATCCTATATTTTGTAGAATGAACAAGCTTATCTATTTTAGATATGTTAAATTATAAATCAAATTTATCAAGCACATCAAGCAACTAAAAGCACGGGCATGATTTGAAGACGGGGATTTGGGCAGAGAATCGAGTCCTCGCACCATGCGCCATCTCTACAAAAGGTTCTCGCAAGACGATAATCTCTCTACTATCCATGCGCACTGCGTCTCTCTCTTCGTCATTAATCATTTACTTCTGCTCATGCTCGTCTCTACCATCGTCTCGGCTTGCATTTGTTTGGAGTGTGTGTGAGTAAATTGGAAAATCAACACGATAAGGGAGAGTATACTTGTCCTTTAAGGTAAAAAGCTGTGCCCGAATCAATCTTAATTTTTTTCATTTACTAAACATATTTTACTTTCACGCGAGTGGATTGAAGCAATTGTATAAAATAGCAAGTTGTAAAAAGTGAAAAATATAATATAGGGTAAATATTACGAAAAACCCAAAACTGGTACACCTAAGATAAATTACCCCGAACTAATTTTTTGACCACAAACTAGTACACCTGACATACCTGTCAATTGCAACGTGTTATCCAACTTAACAATTTGACAGTAAAATTTAACGAAAATTAATATAAATTAAATTAGTCACAGATATATCGGTTTGGATTTTTTATGATTAAAAAATTAGTTTTTAGTAAATATGTCACAAGTATATCAGTTAGAATTTTTCGTGGTATTAACTTAAAAATATAATATATAAAAAAAGAAAAGAAATCTGTATCCTGTGTGGTAGTCATGGCCACGGGCCGGTTTTGGCCCGGAACCGGCCCGGTCAAACCCGGGCCCGGCCCATTGACCGGGCCCGCGGTTTGGAACCGGAACCGGCCCGTGCCCTACGGGCCCGGTTCCGGTTCCAGAAATTTTTGAACCGGTTCCACAAAAAAAAAAAGAAGAAGAAAGCTGCAGACCTCTGGCGAGGCTTGACCTCACCCGACGCCGGCGAGGTCGAGCCTCGCCAGATCTGGCGAGGGTTCGACCTCGCCCAGCCTCAGGGGAGGCCAGGCCTCGCCGGGTTGCCGGCAAGGTCGAGCCTCGCCAGATCTGGCAAGGGTTCGACCTTGCCGGCCTCGCCAGTTGCCGGCGAGGTCGAGCCTCGCCGGCGTCGGGCGAGGCCGGCCTCGCCAGTTGCAGGCGAGGTCGGCCTCTCCCGACGCCGGCGAGGTCGAGCCCTCGCCCGATCTGGCGAGGCCGGCCTTGCCCAGCCCAGACGAGGGCGGCCCTTGCCCGACGCCGGCGAGGGCGGCCTCGCCTGAGGCCGGCGACCTCCGCCGGCCCCGGCTATGGCCGGCGGAGGAAGAAAAGAAAAAAAAAAGAAAAGGAAAAGGAAAAAAAAAAAAAACAGAAAAGAAAATTATGAACCGGTTCATACTTGGCCACGAACCGGAACCGGCGGTTCCGAACCGTCGGTTCCGAACCGTGGCCATGAGTGTGTGGTGAAACTGCAGTAGCAGGCAACGGTCGCTTCGCTTCCTTCCTTCCTTCCTTATGGCGTCGAGCTCCGACCCCTCAAGATCACCCGACGACGATGACTTCTCAGCGTCCCGCTTCAGAAAAACAGTGAGTGCTCTGTGCTCAAACTCTCTCTCTCTCTCTCTCTCTCTCTCTCTCTCTTCCAACTCCTGATTTTTCTTCCATGCGTTTCGCCGAGTAGGTTTGTCTCTACGATTGGTGGTTGTCACAAGCTGCAGATGGTTCTCAGGAAAGAACACTGGCTGTTTCTGGCTTCGCTTCACCCAAGTAAGCGTCGACAATGATCTGCTAGAATTCATCTTCCCGTTCGTGTAAATTTTTCACCTTTGTAGGAAAAAAGTGAGCTTTCCCGTGGATTTGCGGTTCTTTTTTTTGGGGAGAAATCTAGTCAATTTGGGCCAAACATCGGAAAATGTGATCCTGTAGACACTAATCCATCCAAAGGCTCACTTTTGATTGAGACAAATACAACCTTGGTCTTTCATGTCTGCACTTGTTTTGAAAATGTAGCTGGCAAGGTAACTATTGGGGCTGGGGATTTGTGTTGCGTCATCATGATCATGTTCGTGTCGGTTATTCAAGTCATTAGCTGAATATTACAAAGTTGGTGCAATATGATGATAAATTGTCTATTTATTTTCTAAAAGCTTCTTGAAATTTGTCGAGCAATGTCTGTTTTGAGTTAGTTATATTCGTGTTCTTTTAATTTGGGTTTCTCCTATCCAAGTTAACTCGATTGTATTGTGTAGAAAGTTGCCACCCTTATTAACTAGGACTGCATCTTCAGGTAGTCATTGTTGTCCTCGTGACTTGGGCTCTCAATGAGACTTCTCTGTTGGCATTTACTTTATTTTTCTGGTGTAGCAATTCCATGAGCTCAGAGGACTTTTTACTCCAGGCAACAATCTGTTCAACAAGTGGTTCAGGTGTTCAAATCGGCTCCGATCACCAAAAGATATGATTTTGCAACTCTTGAAACAGCGGATGGTGTTTGTGTTGTGGTGTCTGGATTGATAAATAAGTTGCGTACTACAGAAAGTGGCTTCTCATCTGAGGTTTGTGAGTCTCTTGCTATTTTCCTGCCCATGCAGGCTCTATCAGTTAGTATATACATCGCTAGCTTCTCAGTGCAACAACCATTGTTTGTAGGCTTAATCAAGCTTCAAGAAGCTATGAATTGCAAAAAATTTTACTAGCCCACTCTAGTTTGAGCTCTCGGACCTTGACCATGGAAAACTTGACATGGGCAACTATCAACTGTTGTTAAAAGTGCTCGGGTTCAAAACAAAAGAAAAGTAGAAAAATCATCTCATGGTGACCTGTTTACAAATGCAGAAGGATTCTGAACAAGTCGTTATGAGCTGCTCTTAAATCCGCTTTAATGCTGAACTTTAGCTGTTTTAGGGGAAAATGTTTGAGATGGATTCGAGATTTGTTTGTCCTTTGTGCAGTCATCTTACTATTTGATTATCTTATCTCATTGCAATTTCATATGTTAGATTCAAAATTTGTGCTGTTCGTAGATTTTCAAGCATTTTGTGTTTGGATTTCCTCTTAATTGGGAAGAATGTGCTTCAAAATGCTTGGAGAAAGAAGCGAAGATAGTTACGAGGCCGGGAAAGGAATCTTTCGATTTATCAACATTGAGAGGTATATAAGCAACACAAGTTTGCTTAAATTAACTTTCATATGTTAGGGACTATGGTTTTACATGATGACATGTTGCTCCAAAATGTTTGTTCCTTCTCAACTAGAAATTTAGACTTGTTTGATGTTTATTGTTCTGCAACTTTTTGTGTTTTGGATGTCTCCATTTGACTGACAGGAGATACGAACCTTAGTTTGGATGAAAGAACTCCAGGAAAATACAATATAGGCAATAGTAAATAAGCACAGTGTACAACTTTACATTGTCTGTTCTCCAAAATGCTGTGATCTGCTCCAGTAATGTGGATCGATGCTTCCAAATTTGGCATTGAAGGGATTTCAAGTAATTATCTTTTTACACCTGTTGATGTGGTTGAAGCACTCTTATTGCAAATCATTGTGTAGAACATTCTTTTTTATTTACACTTTGCTCAAGATGACAATCAAATTTGCAGTTGTCATTGCTAGGAAGTCTGGGGAGATTGTTTTAGTTTGCTGATGTCCAGACCATTTGCAGGTGGGAATAGAAAGAGTGAAATACATGAAGATAACTCAATTAGGAATGCTACTATTGTTACTATCAAAAGAGTTACCAGATCAGCAAGCAAATCTTCTGCATTATCAGCTTCAAGAGGTATACATGCATGTCTAGTTTGTGTGAATTAACAGTAATATATTTGGGAGAAATTTCCATCCATAAAATGTTACTTCAAAGTTTTCATACTATCGGAAGTTAAAATATTATGCTTCTGGACGTTTATTATCTTCACTGACTACTGCTATGGATTGCAGACTATTGTGGGCCCAGTGAAAGAAATTCGGACAAATGCATGAGGGATACTAATGAAAATAAGCATGATGCACAACTTCAGAATGATTTTTCTCCTGAAAATCCTAAAAGTCACCTCACTAGTATGGACCCAGGTCTTCCTAATGTGGAAGTTGAAGGAACACAAGAAAATCATCTTTCCGCAGCTATGGATGAGTCTAAACTGTACTCTCCTCAAAAGACAGGTGCTGAAACGATTTTGGTGTTTAAACGGTGCATAATGACTCTTAATCATTCGTGTTGAAGGGATTTGCAGTAATAATAATTAAGCATCTGTTGATATGGTTGAAGTGTTGTCTTATTGCAAATCAATATCTAGAACATTCTTTGTTTATTTTTACCTTGTCTAAGATGGTAATGTAATTTGGAGTTGTCACTGTAGGAATTCTGGGAAGATTGTTTCAGTTTGCTGATGCCGTAAACATTTGTAGGTGGGAAGAGAACAGGTAAAGTAAATGAAGATAACTCATGGAGGAATGCAACTATTATTACAAGCAGAAGAGTCACCAGATCAGGAAGCAAATCTTTTGCTTTATCAAGTTCAAGAGGTATACATCCATGTCTAGTTTGCTTGAGGGATAGTATATTTGGGAGAAACTTTTATCCATGAAATGTATTTCAAGGTTCTAATACCATTTTAAGTTATGACATTGCAATTACCAGACAGTTATTTATCTTCACTGACTTTGCAACATTTTAACTTCTATGGATTGCAGACAGCTCTGGCCTGGATCGAAGAAGTTCAGGCAAATACAAGAGGAATGCTACTGAAAATAAGCATGATGCACAACTTCCAAATGATTTTTCTCCTCAAAATACCAAACGTTGCCTTACTATGATGGACCCAAATCTTCATAATGCTGAAATGGAAGGAACACAAGATAGTCGTTTTTCTGCAGCTGTTGATGAGTCTAAAGTGTACTCTCCTCAAAAGATGGGTATTGAAACAATTTTGGTGTTTAGATTGCATATGATGGCTTTTGATAATTGCTAGGAAGTCTGGGAATCAAACATTTTATCACTAGTTTGACAGTTATCTAACGAGTTAGCATTGCAGGTGGGAAGGGAAAAGGCAATGTCGACAACAATACTTTATGTGGGGAACCAATTGTGATTAAAACTCCTACAGGCTCCCAAGTAAGTTCTCTCAGTTTCTGATTCTGTCAATAATGTTTGAGTGGTTTAGCAAGAGTTTCGTGTTTTGCTGCTTCTCCTTTACAATATCAAACATTCTGAGTTTCCATATACAATATTGAGAACTTTGCAGTGAGGTTTTAGTGAACGTGGATTAGTAATACTATGAAATGTCACTTAGATTGATTTTCGAACTGAGGAGAAGTGTTATAAAACTGACTATCTTGTCAACCAGGAGAGACTGCTGAGATTTTATAGTTTTGCCTGTAAGCTTTATTAACAGTGGCAGGTGATTAAATTTTGATGCCTTTGGCCACATTTTTCTGGATATATTATCTCACTCCTAGTCATTGCCTTTTCCACCCAGACCTTAGCCTTCCAATTCAACTCACTGTTTTTACAAAACATTTAAAGCTATGAAATACGCCAAACTGATAAAAAAAGCTTTTGAAGATGGGAGGAAAATATAGCACCTAAAACATACTAAAACTTGACTTGTCAGCCCATATGCATATGTGATCTGTGGGGGGAATTAGATATAAATCTAGTTAGTCATTACTCATGTGAACTTAGGGCAGTCTTTGCCTGCCTTTCTAATCAGTTTATATGTTTAGAATTATAGTATAAGTTTGGTATCTGTATGCCTTTATATGGTGATCTTCTGTCCACACCCACAATTACATCTGCCATCATCATGCTCCTATTTAATTTGCATACAGATTTGGGCACTTGTTTGGTCTAAAGCCTTCTTACTTTGTTTCCTGTTTGTTTAGGGAAGTTCCCTCACATCTCCAGATTCTTTCAAACGTTCTAGATCTGGTGAGTAGACCATCAGACCATATTTCTGTTCAAGATCTACAATTTGCTGTTTAGCCGCTTATGAATTCAGAATAAGCATGTATTATTTTTTCAATTCCGTTACATGCCTTAAAACCTATTTTTTTAACTTTAATGAAGTTAATGAACTGGAATTATCATTTCAATCAATACTAAAGCATTGTACATACCTGAATACATATCACCAGTTTAAATGAGAACATCCTTTGAACTGATGGATCCATTTGTATGGAAAGAATTCCAGTTATCACACTCTGTATCCTGTAACAGTTGGGCCTGCATTTAGCAAGCATTCAATCAATAGCGAAGGATTTCTCCATTTTAACTACTCTTTTTGTGAATTGCATTTTGCCTTCCCAAAATGTTTACTACTATTCTGAAATAATTGGCCCGTCCCATACTTTAGTTAAATGCATTTGCAATGCTTTGAAGTATTCCAGTAGTCACCATCCGTATGCTCTAATAATTAGGCCTGTATGAAGCGAGCATTCAATCAATATTCAAAGATTTTCTCCATGTTTAAATACAATTTTTGTGAGACACATTTTTGCCTTCTCAAAATGGTTACTACTACTTCCAAATCATATATTGCCGTCTTGAAAGGTTCATAATTCGCTTCTTCCTGCATTTTTTGTAGGAAGAATACTTTTACCCAGGTTAGAGTTCTGGCGAAACCAAGTGGCAGTTTATGCACTGGTACGTAGTTTCTTTCTGGTTTGCAATTTCACTTTATGTTTCTCTAGTAAGTAAGGATTTGTCCTTTCTATTATAGTATCAGTCCTGAGTTGGCATAGTGGTTCAAGCAACCAAATCATACTTATGAATCTAGGGATACTACTAGGGCAGTTATGGAATTTTGTGCTGTAAATTCACCTTAAAATCTTCTTCCATTGTCTCATAAAACTGTGGATGAACTTCTTAAATTTGCATATTCAGTACAATTGTATTGATTGCTGTTTAAAGTTAAATAAAATATGTTGACATTCCCATATGACTTTTATTTAGGACCGTGGAGTCGCTGGAGTCCAAGAGGCCCAAGTTTGATTTTAGATGAAGGTTTGTCTCCTTAAATTTTTGCAATGCAAATATATGTTTAGCTACTCCTCTTCCCAAATGGTTGGATGAAATGGTTTTTCCAATGACAACGTTTTAGTGATTCTTATCTGGCATATTGACCTATTGGGTCCTGATATGACCTTCCTCTAATCATACTTATTTTTATGCACAGTCCAACGGCTCTCCAAGGTTTAGCTGTTCCTTATGTATTTATTCCCAGTCAACAGCTCTCCTAGGTCCTTGGTAAAATCATCTTCTGTATCAGACCGAATAGAAAATGCCGCTTGAAGGAGGGACAGAAATGCATATTGTCGACATCGAAACTCTCTTCGCTGTCCAAGTCTAATCGAGTAGAAAGTCTAGTTTGTTTTGTTTTTTCCTGTGGCTTATGCATGCTGCTATAAAATGGATATGATGCCAGGTTCGGCAAAATCATCTGGAGTAAGCCCAGGACAGACAGATTGACCCTGCATCAGTGTAAGCAGTGTTGCATGAAAGTCAACTTAGTACTTTTGCAATGATTTTGCAGATTGGAATGTACCTAAGCAGGTGACACTGTCTTTTGGGGCTTTTTGTTGAACAGTGCTGTGCGTTATGATTTGTTTGGATTTCTTGTTTTTGATGATTATTATCAGCATGGCCTTTAATATAAAGTTGACATATTGGGACGGATGGATGCAGGGTTAAAGTCTTGGTTTTTGGGGTAGCCATGTGCAAAGAACCATTGTGTCATACTTTGCACAAATTGAGAAGATATGCGCAGTAAATATGACTAATTTTCAAACAAGGCCAAAAGCATAGAGCAAGAGTAAGTTCAAGATTGGTCGATTGGCAACTTCTTGCAAGAATGCTTCCTCGATTCCATTTATTGTCTTGTTTCTTCCCTCAATTTCACTAGCTTTGCACGCATTTTTTCGCTCGCCAAAGAAGGTTTATATGGAGTTGGTTGTTTTCTCATTGGCTGCTTGAATGTTTGATTTAACCACTGGGCGAGCCCGTCACCACAGCACCACAACGTGCGAGTGGGAAAGCCCAAGACTGGTGATATATATATATATATATATATATATATATATATATATATATATATATATATATATATATATATATATAAGCGCTTACCCATCTTTCGCGGACTAACCAAGGTTTTTGAGATTGAAAATAAAGTGCAGAATTGAACATGTGGTCTTTGGCTAGCAAATCAGGTCTTTGAACACTTGATCAACCACGGGGTTCGTGTGCCTGCCATTTTGTTATTTTTCCATATGATGCATCGATGAGCGAAAATTTCTGAGTGTATGTTGCTCTTCTTCCTCCTGTATCAACTATAATTCTGCATCAGAACTAGCATCTTTTGTGCAAACAGCAGTGTCGATGGGCGTGAGCGTGGGTGAATCTCTCTTCCATCTCAATGTATCATTGATACAGATGGAAATGAAACAAAATGCAGTATTTGCAGAATCAATAATTAAGGAAAAAACACAAAAATAAATACCTCGCTCTGGCAATATTACAATTTTGCCCTCTTTTTTAGTGATACCCCTTCTCACATACTCTAAAACACACGAACCATACCCACAAATCCCAAACGCCGACCACCTAGGTTCGGCCGCCGCATACCCCCGCCTGCCGCCGCAACTACCTTGAACGCTCGCCCCTCCGTCATCGACGCCTTGTGCAGGATCTTGGCCACTGTCGTGAGTGGTCATGAAGGTCTTGCCGAGAGAGCTCGTTCTTCTTTTGTCTCTCTCCTCCGTAACTCGCTCTCTCTCTCTCTCTCTCACACCACCGCCTAAATGCAAAGGTCGGCCACGCATCACGACCTCTCATTGACGCCATAGACGCCATGGGCGACCAATGGGTTGATGTGGAGGCTAGGGTCTTTCTGGGTCCTAAACATGTGAAGGTATTTTGGTCATTTAAGAGGGTATGAGGCATGGGCCTTGTAATTTTAAAATTAGAGGCATGGTTTTGCTATCAAGATGAAACTCATATATATATTTATTTATTTATTTATTTATATTTTCCCAATAATCAATGGACGAAAAATGCCAGGTGAGATAGATTTTACGAGAGAAAATGACACAAATGATTACTGAACTTTGACCCAATGTACAATGTTGTCCCTAAACTTTTAATTTGTGGTATCTAAACTTTTAATTTGTTCAATATGGTTTATGAACTTTTGGTACATGTTCAATTTGAGGGCTAGATTGAATTATTTATGAACTAAATTGAACATTTACCAAAAGTTCAAGAACCACATTGAACAAATTAAAATTCAGGGACGACATTGCACATTAAGCTAAAATTTTATCGACCATATTAAACAAATTAAAAGTTCAGGGACAACATTTCACATTGAATCAAAGTTTAGGGGCTATTTGTGTCATTTTTTCAATTTTTTTTATGAGATCACTTTGGCTTTTTTATCTTTTCGCTTTTACAAAATTTTGTAGCCTCATAAGTTGACTTTTTAGTTAATGCGAAACCCCTTTAAGGTGTTTTTTTTTTCAATGGAAAACGAACGTATCATTAGGCTCCGTTTGTTTGGCGGAAAATATTCTCCCGGAAAATATTTTCCGGATTTTCCGGTGTTCGGGGGACGGAAAACGTTTTCCGTGGGAAAATATTTTCCTTCCCCCCTCACAAAATAGCCTAAGTCTACGGAAAATGACTTCCGCTTCTTCAAGAGCGGAAATCATTTTCCGGAGCTTCTTCTTCTTCTTCTTCTTCACTAAGGTCGCCGGCCGCGGTCGGCCGCCGCCGCCGCGCGTCGCCGCCGCCGCCGCCGCCGTCGCCGGCCGCCGCCGCTGTCGCCTGCCGCCGCCGCGTGCTGCCGCCGCCGCCGCCGCCGCTGGCTGCCGCCACGGTTGCGGCGAAAAATATTTTCCGAAACTTTTTCATATTGGTTGCCGAACACCGGAAAATTATGTTCCGGGAAAAAATTTTCCAGGAAAATGACTTCCGAGAAAATATTTTCCAAAAAGAGAATATTTTCTGCCAAACGAACAGAGCCTTAGTACCAAAATAAAATGTCGATTAAGTAATAGATTTTGGTATGGATTTTTTTTGTCATCGGATATTTATAACAAAAGTTTCGAAAGATTTCTTCCCTCTCCTCAGTTTCCACCGTCCCAACACAGAATATAAATATCCGACGACAAAAAAAAAACAAAGAATATAAATCTTTATGAAAGTGCAAAACATAATTAAGTTTTGTTTGGTTTCAAATTCAGCCAATTACCAAAAAGTATCTACTCCCCATCAAAGTGAAAATCATATTTCGATTCAAAAGATAATAAATTCAAATTATAAAATCACTTCGAACGTATATTCACCAAATGTTTTAGGGTGTTTTTCATTAAACTAAAGTTTGAATTTTATTTCCGAAGTTACAAGGAGTCGGGTTTTATTCACAAGTGCGGAAGAAAATTTTGTTAGGTAACTAATTTAAAAAAATATATATAACCTAATTTCACTATATTTTTTTTGTGTTATGTAGTATTAATTTTTTTCAAAATCTAAATATTCTTTCTGGTTAGAGTACGCTTAAATTATTGCCAATAGCAGCAAAAGACGCTTGAATTTACCCGGGCGAGGCCACGTCAGCATCCAGCGTCATCCTCGGAAAGCCGAGGGGAGCCAATCAGCTCCATTCCTAGCAGGCGACGCGGATCGACATCCTCTAGCCGTCCGATGGTGAACTGATCCAACGGTTCACGTTTCCCCTCCCCCGAAGCTCCGTCTCCTTCAACAGCGCCACCGCGCAGTGCCGTTTCCTCCCCCTATAAATCTCCTTCTCTCTCCGTTTTCCTCCTCAAGCTCTCTCTCTCTCTAAAGCTCCGTTTCTCTTCCGGCCATCTCGATCGACCTCCGAGTCTCCGACCCTCCGATCGCCGCCATGTCGGGCCGTGGGAAGGGGGGCAAGGGGCTGGGCAAGGGCGGGGCGAAGCGGCACCGGAAGGTCCTCCGCGACAACATCCAGGGGATCACCAAGCCGGCCATCCGCCGCCTCGCCCGCCGCGGCGGCGTCAAGCGCATCAGCGGCCTCATCTACGAGGAGACCCGGGGGGTCCTCAAGATCTTCCTCGAGAACGTCATCCGCGACGCCGTCACCTACACCGAGCACGCCCGCCGCAAGACCGTCACCGCCATGGACGTCGTCTACGCCCTCAAGAGGCAGGGCAGGACCCTCTACGGCTTCGGCGGCTGATTCCGGTCCGGTGGGGGGCCCCGCGGGCTGTTTCCCCCGCTCCGGTTGCGCGCCTGTTTGTGTCGAATTGGGTTGTCGCCGTGGATGGTGGCGGCGCTCTAGGGTTGGGGGGGCTTTTTGGGTTTGGTTTGGAATCGAAGTCGCGTGTGATGTGAATACTTGGGTCGATTTAATGGGAAGTTAGTGTTCGCATTGATCAATTTCTGCGTCGAATCTGTTTGGCAATGTTCCTCTTTGCTTCGATTCGTTCCTACTCTGCTGTTCATCATTCATGATTGTGAATTTTTTCCCACTGCAATCTTTTCCATTTGAACCGAATTGATGATCATCTAGATTCGCTAGCAAGCAAACACTTAAAGAGAAAGGAAGAAAGATTCTCCGACTGCCTTTAGTGGACGTGCGTTCAATTTGCCAGTGTTCTTGCGAGTCATGCAGCTCTCTATGTGCATCGGTGAAGCTGTGTTTCCATCTGCAGCTGAACTTGAATCTGTCGGCCTCTGCATTTTTGGTTGACATGTGAGAATCGAACATGCTTTTCTGTCGGATACGGTCATATTGCGGAGCCGCCCCATTCTTGTTTTTCAGGATTTTAAATCTGAGGTTTTCGGAAGCTGTTCGTTCCCTTTGCGCTCGGCTCTTCTGCTTGTTGGGTGCTCCGGAGATATGCTTCGTTGGACCTGGCAAAGAGCTGGTGTGTTGGCACTTTGAATTGGCAAGTAGCCGGCCAACTGGATTCGCCCTTTTCTTGATTCATCCGAAGAAGATTTCACACGTAATACATGGTGAGATCAATTGGGTTTTGGCATGTTTTGGATTTGTGTCCTTGTAGTCGCGGATGGCATCGTTTGGTTGTCCTTACTTCGCGAATGGGGTTACTCTAGTTTGGTCTTGTCAATTTTGGCAATCGCCCCTCAGGCTCATTCCTAGCAACAAGCAAGAATTTGGGTTGTATAGTATAAAATGTTGGAAAGTATCAATGGATAATCGTGACTAGGTGGAAGGTGGTGAATATTCTGATTGGTTCGGCGGTTGGTTTAGACCGTTTTCTCTTTAACCTGTTTTGGCATATCGGATTCCTCGAATGAGTACTAACTTTACGATACGGCCCGTTCCTTAAGTTTAGCCTCTGGCAATTCGTATCGTGTCGAAATAGGGATACGATATGAAGGTGACTTATTCTAATTACAGCTTACACTTAAAAATCATGGGCCACGACAACGGGCCACCATTCACTTTTGAGTAACAATCATTTGGCCTTAAATGTCGAAATCAACAATAACAATCAAAGCAACATAGAACATGGCGAGGGAGGGAGAGGGGTTACACATGAATGATGAAACATGAACAGAAATGAAGAGAGCCGTGAGTCCGTTTTATAAATTAAAGTGTTATTTTATAAGTTATTAAGAAATAAAAATGTCTTTATATATTACATACGTATTTAATTTTCTCAGGTCATAGAAAATCGCATGCTAACATCTCAACTTAAAACATTTGGATTCTTATTTTAGCGGGTTAAGCGAGTTAACTCGCACAAAACACGATTGTTTTTTTCATGTCTTAAGCATGTTAACCTGCTGTGCGAACGAGTCGTGTTGAAAATTGTCGGCCCTAACATCATGTGTTGGGATCGGCCATATCTAATCCTGGTCCAATTCTTTTCATTAGATGTTTGGTTTGATTCTTTGCCCCTGTGGACGCCCCACCTTGAATTAGATGGATCCATGTGAGTGAAACGTAGAAGCCCATAACATATATTTTCGAGCCCATTAGACTAATTGCTATCCATGCTACTATTATTGTTTTTTTTTTTTTTATAATTGAGGTGTCCGCGCTGCTGGCGAGCTAGGGCTCAAACCAGCGGTGATGCCTGTTTAAGACCAAATTCTTAACAAATCCCGTATAGGCAAACAAAAAAAAAAGAATTTACTAATTCCTCTAGCCCTCGGCATTGAAGGGACAAGTTAGTTTTTTCAATCTCTCGAGTTTCTATTTTGTTCAATTTCATCCCTGTAGTATTGTCCGACATTCAATTCAGTCCCCGAACATTTATTCCGTCCGATCTTTTCCTTTTATTCTTTTAAGTGATCCCGATTTGGTCATTTCGTTGAACTTCTTAGCAGCATTTGCTAATGGGGAGACAACGCTCTTCAATTTGCTGTGATTTGATCACAGTGGCTCTTACATTTGATTTTTTTCTTTTTGCCAATTTTCTATGTATAAAAGTGCATGAACGAACAGTCTATTTCTAAGAATGTCCATGACCAAAAAACCGTAAAAATCTTTCAACAAGATTGTTCGGGCCGGATCGAGCCCGTTAAAGGAGCCGGAAGCTTAGCCAGCTCGGCCAATGGGTCTAAAAACGTAAGGGCAGTCCATTAAGCCACTAAATTTGCAGTCCGTCATAAATTATTTAGGCTGAAATATTCCCCAAAGTCATGTCATCTCACATTTTCAGAATTACACTACATTTCTCAAGAGACAAAGTGAAGAATTATTATCTGCCCAAGAAAACAAACGGTCAAAAGGGTAAAATGGCTTGTGAGTAATGAGTACTTTGACTTTGTTGGGCCTAATGGATATGATGAAGTAGCCCAATTCCATCATGTCTTTTCTAGTTGGACGACGCCGTCACTGATGAATTTAGGATCGATCGGGTAAAAGCCCAGATCAGTTTGAAGCCATCATCTTTTTGTCCTTCCTTTTCTTCCCCGTGATATTTGAACTTTTATCGCAATTGGATCGCTAAACTTTATGTTTCTTGTTCGAGTTGATCCATCCGTCGATACTTATCAACGACCCGACGTTGGCCGACAAGGGCTCCGTGACCCTCACCAGCATGTGTCCCGCCACCCCTTCTTTTCTCTTTTTCTTTCTCCCTTAGTTTTTGGATTCTCTTCTAAATTTTCTGATAGTTTTTTTAGTCAACACAAGAGAATTGCAAGAAAGCGCCTATTTGTCAAGACAGTGCTGATGGGGCGTTGAATTTAATGGAAGAATCGACTTAAACAAAATATATATACTTCAAAGACTTAATTATACAAAAAAAAAAAAGAGAGACTATTCAGACACCAGATTGAACAATTTAAAGTAGTGCCGAGACACTACAGATTGCGTTGCCTTTTATCCCTTTTTTTCTAAATGCACATATAGTACTCTCCACTGGCTCTCTTCTTCAGTTTTTTTTGTAATATCTGACAAAATGGTAAACTTGACGAGGTCAACAACTTCTCTCTTGATCACGCATATTTTCTTTTCTAATCACAAAAATTGATAAAGCTTTTAGGTGGCATGTGCAAGGTTCCTGTGAGAGTATTTTGAAGAAAACTTTAGTGAACGAATTTTCACTTGTGAAAAAGCTAAAACGGACATGCCCCAAAAGTTTTTCCTACCATTATAAATTACCTTTGACTTTCACTCAAAAATTTGAAAATGAAAAAGATTCTAAATCTGAAAAAGTCTCGAAAAAACTACATATGATACTAAATATCAATATTTGTATATTGAGATAGCCTTTAGATGTTTCGACTAGGGAAAAGTCAAATTGCGCGAATCACAAAATTTATGATTCAAATTAGGTCAGAAGTAAAAATTTCTCCAAATAGACAAACGTGAGGGATTGTAGAACCTCTAAAAAAGTAGGCTCATGATAAGTTTGGGAATGTAAGGAAAAAGGTAGGAATGAAAATTCGGATGGAATATTGGAAAGGAAAAATTAAATCTTTTGTAGTATCATTGCTTTGATCTTTTACCTTCTTGGAAATTTCAATTAAGAAGTTATATTCAAGATATTAGGTTTGGGACGACAAAAATTTCGACATGCAAATCAAAATGAAATATGTACGGAAAAAACACACGTGTTATTGAAGAACGACAAATCGAACGAGTAAAAATGGAAAAGTCAAATTGAGGCACGAAGAACGTACTCTTGGCTCCGGCACTTATCGGTCGGATTCAAAAAATTAGCCGTCGGATCATGAGTAACTTCATATGCACATGAGGTCACGAAAAATCCCGTAACCAAGTGATGTAAGAACTTCCAACGGCCCTCGTCCCGGAAACTCTGGGTCACACTTCTTGAGTTTCAAAAAAATATTTTTTTTCTTTTCTTATTTTTGGAAGTTCCTGTCTTTAATTTCATGCGATTTGCAAGGGATGAACATAATTGATGACGCCTTAGATATTCTCATGTTCCGTTGCACGAAAAACATATTTAAGATTGTAAGTGGATCCCAGACGGCAAAACTATTCTTTCATAACTCTTTTTGTCATTTAAATAAAAGGAAGAGCCCCCAATCAACAAAGTGCTGGCGTAGATGGTAAGAAAGTTCGTTTTTCTCCTTATGATCTTAGGGTTCGGGTATTGTTGAGAGTATTGCCGGAAGAAAATCTTGAATGTACCGGAACAATTTTGGGGAATGCACACCCTTAAGATAAACTAGAGAGAACCAGTCGAGGTGCAGTGCGCGAAAGTTGGCTCGGACAATTCCTAACCACTAAATTTTAAAAAAAAGGAGGCCCACGTTCAGTCACTCACATTATGCTTGTGTTATGTCAAGCTGAGATGTATGTGATTCGATTTAATGTGGTTGAAATGGAAAGAAGTAGGCTGTTGCTTATTAGCAATGAAGGGGACAAAGGGTGCCCTAAATGCATGAATTGACTTATCTGCTACTATACCTAATTTGGATCAATTGCTCGGGACCCACAACACATAAATCCAAAACGTGATTGTGACCTAAAGAAAACCTTCCACCAAAGCGTGCCTGTCTTGTTGAACTTCTATTTTTTTTTTTTTCTTAATTTGAATCTTGCAATGGCTTGAAACTTTTACAATTTACAAATGTTGACATATAGATTTATATATACTTTCATAGTTTTTGAATATTAGATGATATTATAAATTTTAACGGAGAAGTATAAAAGTACTTTTTACTCGACAAACAAGTCGAGCATACACTGAACACACCTCGCTAGAACAGTTAATGCATTATTGACAACTGTAATATTTCCATAATGGTCACTTAACAAGTGCAATAAACTTACAAACAAATTCCTGGACAAAATAAGGAAATTACAGTCTACCTCATGTACAACATTTTCTGGACCATTGGACTAAACCGAAAGTATCAATAGCTAGTCCCCGAGCATTTCTAATTAAGGAGTGGGTGGTCAGGACGAGTATGGTTAAGAGTTGGACCTAAAAAGTCTTGGTCCCACTTTAAAAAATATTAACTTTTCTTTTCATAGCAATAGAGCCTGGGCAAAAGCCAAAATGGGCATGTGCTAGGGCCGAACCCACAATGATGTCACTTTCAACTCGCGAAAGGTCAAACCGTCGATCTTAGGGCAATTCCCAATTGACCCAGACAAAACTTTTTTGCTTTGCACAGAAGGAATTAGGTATACTCATAGGTAGCCCCCTAGCCTTTTGGAACTATATATTTTCTATATCTAAGAGGGACTTCTCGAATGAGAATGAATTCATACCTGAACTAGGAGATCCAGCTTGACGCAAATTAGCCTTGTGGCATAAATAGCGATTCCTATAGAGAGGGCGTTTGGTTCAGTTTCACTCTGAACAATGAAGAAAAAGACCGTTACTCCAGGCTCGATGAAATGGGATAATTATCCAAAAAGTCCTAAACTTATTGTACGACGGCTAATTCAATGCTAAGCATTTCAATTTGTGTCAATTTAGTCTTAAATCTTATGACGATTTATCGATGTAGTCCTTACGATCAATTTTAGCCGGAAATCGCTAACGTGAACAATGGACGGCGAACACCTAACATGAACAAAAGGCAATTCCACTTGCAATGCTGCATGCGGGGGAGGAATAAAGGCATTGTTGACTCTAACTTTTGGTTTTTTCTGGCTAAATCAAGACGTGAGACATAAGGCAATTCCACTTGCAATGCTGCATGCGGTGGAGGAATTAAAGCATTGATGTTATGTCCAACTCCTCCACCTATAAATTGATTGGCGATAAATTGATTGGCGATTAGCCAAATTGCGTACGACTTTTTTGCCCAAAAACATATCACGTGCAACCCGCTAGAGGGGAGCGGTCGTCCTAGGCTTGGCAACAAAAAAAGGACTGCATGAAGCACAGATTTTTCAGTAAATTCGATTCAAAATGTTAAGGGATAAATGCAAAAAAACAGAACTTAACATTTTAATCATTCGTCAATTGAAAACTTAAAACTTTATTTTGATTACTTTCAGTAAATTCAATTCAAAATATTAAGGGATAAATGCAAAAAACAGAACTTGACATTTTAATCGTTGGTCAATTACAAACTTAAAATTTTATTTTGATTAATTGAGGATTTAAAGGTTTGAAAAACACCTCAATCAGGTCTACAGTTCTCGGTATTGATAGAGGATCAGATCAGAGAGAGAAACAGAAGAAATAAATGGATGCGGAGAAAAGGAAGAGAAAAGTGAAAAGTCCTTTTGGTATTGATTTTTTTTTTTTTTGGTAACCCAGGGAACCCCCGCACGGCCGACAGCCGGGGGGTAAACCCTGGGGGCGACACGTGCTAGCCACCACACACGTGCCACCGGTTAAGTCACCCTGCGGCGCCCGGGATTCGAACGCTCAACCTTTTGCGAGAGGAAGAGCGCCCGCTCCAGCGACGCCACCCAGGCGGGTGGTCCCTTTTGGTATTCATAGTTTTCGAGAAAGTATAAAAAAGGTTTAGTACTTTTTGACATTTTGCCAATTTAGCTTATCTGGCCAATATTGATCTGAAATTGCTAACGTGGACGGTGGTCGTCATACATACCACAGCCGGCAGGAATTTTTTTTTATATGTTTTTCTTTTCTTTTCTTTCTTTTTTTTTCATTCTTTCTCCGCTGATTGCCGGGCCTCGGAGATGACCAACGATCGGCCATAGGCGGTGACTAGCGAGGGTTGCCCTCGTCAGCCTCAAGTGAGGTCACCCTTGCCGAAAGCCGCTGAGGTTGACCCTCACTAACCTCACCAAAGGCCAATAAGGGCCAGCCTCATCGGGATATGACGGCGAGTAACCTTGCCAGCCTTGGCCGGCCCTCATTGGCCTCTGGCGAGGTCGCCCATCGCCGATCGGCGCCTATGGTCGGCCGCTAGCCATCACCGAGGCCCGGTGATCAATAGGGAAGAAGAAAAAAAAAGAAGCAAAAATGGATGAAAATACTATAATAAAAAATTGTAAAAATTGTCCTGTTAGCTAGCGCTGACGGTGCCACGAAGGACAGCTAGTGTCCTGGCCAATGATTTCCAGCCAAAGTTGGCTGCCTGTACTACATTAGTAAAATGTCAAAAGGTTTATGACTCAATTAATACAATTAAAAGGTTTATGACTAAATTGATATAAATATAATAAATTTATGAATTTTTTGGTACTTTTCCTAATAGTTTTCTATATATTTTGCAAAGTGGGTTTATCTTAATATATACACTTCAAGAAATCGTGATTCAATAAAATCTGTTTACACTTACTGGACCTTGAATGGGTCAGCTTGGTCTTTCGATAAGTAGTTGCTAGAAGATCATATCTTGTGCTAGAGATGAGGAAGGAAACACTAGGGGCTGCTAGCCTACTGATGTGAACTTTGACTTGTTCAACATGCGTGTTATCATGTCAGTGAAATTTAGGACATGGAAAATGACATGTGGCAAATGGCTAAATATTCCACATGCGAGCCACATTGGATTCTGATGCTTAAATACTGCCGACGGTAAGGTAAAGACCTAATTGTGGCTTTTGTAAAATCTTAAGTTCTCAACCAACCAAAATATAATCTTAAATTGTCAATAGACAAATGGCCGTGTGAGATATTTTGGGATCACTGCCTATTGTTTTAAAAGCTTAAGTCATTAGATGAATGCATAAGATGACGTTATTTAATTATTTAAATATTCTAATATGCCAAAAACGCGAAGTCATGTTTCTACACTTATCCCAAAATTTTAACTCCTTCCATTTCGTTAACAATAAGTATAAATTAATTCATTGTGTTAGCAAGTTTAGCTCTTGAATCGTTTCTGGAACTTGAAGAATATGGTTGCCTACTTATTGCACAAATGTCATGTCGAATTATACCAAATAAGACGATCACGTTAAGCCCTCGATCACTAATGTCTCTCTATCTTTTTATTGTCTAGTTAGATCTCTTTTATCGATCTGGTACAAGTACACTTTATTATTAAATTATGTCTCGAATTTGAGCTCATATATAGAACCTAACCAAGTTGGATGATATAGACCGATTTGTTAAATAGTAGAAAAGGAAATCCAATGAATGTCTTGAAGGGCATATAAATATATTTATATGTTGGGATTTGTTTTGATTGGGTTGGATAAATATTCAAATGTGACCGCACAAAAAAATTCAAGAAAGGGAGCTTCTATTACGGTTAAAACAAAAAGAAAAATCTCTCTGGCTCTGCAAGACAAAATTTGGGTCTCACATATTCTATTTTATAAAATATATTTTTTATTTTATGGGTAGAGAAGTCTTTGTCAGAGAAAGCGACAAAAAGCAAAAAAATTTCTTTTATTCCCCTTGGCCAGCCGCAGCCGCACAAGGGAAAAGCGTACGGAGGTGCTTCTTGGACAGCCGTAAAGCTTTTGCTTTAGGTTTGAACACACGGTGATTTTGTGCTGTAAATTTTACATTCAATTAAATTCTTTATTTGTAAAAATTTTAGACTTTGGTGTAATCTAAATTTGGAAAACACTCGAACATATGAGCAATTATAATCCTAATTCTTAGATTATAGTAAATTATTTATTGCTGGCTCACCCGTAGAATGGGTACCGACATTCAGACCGAACCACATAAATCTCTAGTATCCTTATTGTTCCTTATTTTTCTCTGGTGATTTCGCATTAACTTAAATTGTAAGATCCTATCAATTTCTACATTAATATTACAACAATCGGTATCAAACGTTGAGGATAAGATTGTATGGATTGTGATTTGGGGCTATTACTTGTTTGATTATTATTCGGAAATTATGTTATTGTGATTATGTCTATAGCTAAAGTAGAAATTAAGAAGTTTAACGGGAGGAATGGTTTTGAGTTGTAAAGCATTAAGATGCATGCACTATTGACAACTCAAGGTTTGGCCAAGGCATTGGATGGCAAAGATATGTTGTTGATTTTGATGAAATAGACTAATAAAGTAGAGCTAATGGAGAAAGAAAAGAGTATAATTTTATTGAATCTATTGGATAAGGTAATAATATAGAGGTAGTCAAGGAGAAGAATGCCGCAACGTTGTGGGCAAAACTTCAAATCCTCTATGTAACGAAGGGTTTGAACAATCGCTTATATATGTTAAAGAAGGTGTTTCAGTTTTGATATACTGAAGCTACGTATATCAGTTCACATCATACCTAGATGAATTTAATAAACTCATGATGGATTTAAATAACGTCAGTAAGATCTTAGATGATGAAGAACGGGGCATGATGTTGTTAGCTTCTTTATCAAGGCCATGGGAGCACTTCATTTATTCACTATTACAAGGACGTACTACGATTACCTCAAAAGAGGTGAAATCCGCCCTGTTCTCTAAGGTGTGATAGAGAAAGTTACGAGTTGACAGTCTGGCATGGGCTGTAGTGCGAGAAGTGATTCAAGGTAGAAATCAACATCGGGGGTCCAGCAGCAGCACAGGTAAAAGTAGGTTGAAGTCACATCATAGAAAGCCCAAGGGACGAGTGAAATGCTTTGAGTGTCAAGAGACGGGGCACATAAGGTGAGACTGTCCAAAGCTGAAAAACAAATGTGACATGCAGAATGTCACAAATAGTGTGGCGAACGTTGCCAAGGAGAGCGCTAGTGATACAGAGGCTTTTTTGTATATGACTACCGGTTCATCAAGAGACGAATGGGTGCTAGATTCGAAATGTTCTTATCATATGATACATCATAGGAACTGGTTTACTACTTATCAAACTACAGACGAAGGTAGAGTTCTGATGGGGAACAACACAGCCTAGAAGGTTATGGGTATAGGGACAGTTTGGATAGGTGCGCACACTGACAGACGTGAAATATGTACCGGAGCTCAAAAAGAACATTATTTCTCTAAAGACACTCGATGACATTAGGTGTAAGTACACTATTCAAGGTGGAATACTCAAGATCTCTCGAGGTGTCATATAGTTTTAATGGGGAAGAAAGTGAATATTCTCTATCATCTACTAGAAGAGACCGTGACAGGAGATGCTACAGTTTCATCAGGTAAATCAGACTCCGACTTGACTCAATTACGGCATATGCAATTAGGGCACATGAGTGAAGCAAGTATGACAGTGCTGAGTTAGAGGAGGTTGTTGAAGGGTCAAAAAACAGGAAAGCTGGACTTGTCTCAGCATTGCATCTTTGGAAAGTAGTGCCAGATTAAATTTACCACAACTATTCATTCAGACATTTGAGACCTGTCTCTGGTTCCTTCGAAAGGAGATGCCTAATATATGCAGTCATTTATCGATGATTATTCAAGAAATGTATGGGTATACTTTCTTAAGCACAAATCTAATGCGCTTGATCGGTTTAAGAAATTTAAGTCATTAATTGAGAAGCAGGCAAATAAACAAATCAAGTGCTTGAGAACCGATAATGGCATGACGTTATATGGTAAAGATTTTACTAAGAGAAGGGATTTTGAGACACTTCACAGTACCCGAAACACCATAGTAGAATGGCGTAGCAGAACAGAAGAACAAAAATTTACTAGGGCGAACTAAGTTTATGCTTTCACATACAGGAGTGGGATAAAGAATTTTAGGTCGAAGCAATGAATATGGTCTCTTTTGTTACCTGGTTAATCGATCTCTATCATCTGTTATCGGTGGAAAACTCCTATGGAAGTATGGTCGGCGAAACCTGTTTACTTTGAATTACAAGTATTCGAATGTCCTGTATATACTCATGCGAGTGATGGCAAGCTTGAACCGAGGGTGAAGAAGTGCATATTTATGGGTTCTTCACATGGGATTGAAAGCTACCGGCTATGGTGCACCAATCTTAAATCACTTGTTTTCTAATTAACAGAGATATGATCTTCGACGAGACTAATATGCCTCGATAAAGGAGTCAGCAGAGTAGATAGATTGTGGTGTCGGTAGTGAAGTAGAGTTTCAGATGGAGACTTGATATTTGACGAGACTAATATGCTTCGATAAAGGAGTATTGAGACACAACCAGCGGAGCAAACAGATTATGGTGTTGGTAATGAAGTAGAGCTTAAGATGAATGGAGATGGAGACCTCGAAGGTAATCAAGGTTGAGGCTACAAATGAGGCCACGGTTCTTGAAGTCAGTGATACATAAGAACCGGCAGCTATAGCACACTATAGCCATGGGCAAATAGAGATTATGGTTAAATAGATATTGCTTATGCATTGACCGTAGGTGGTGGAGACAGGTGAGCCTTCCTTTTACTCTAAGGCAATGGCTAGTCTGAGTTGTCGCAGTCCCTAAGGGCTATGAGTGAAAAAATGGAATCACTCTATCGAAATCAGACATGTAAGCTAGTCAAAGTACCAAATAGCCAAAAGATTGTTGGAAGCAAGTGGGTCTACAAACGGAAGGAGAGCATTCCAATGTTGAGGCGGCGAGGTATAAGACGAGACTTATGGCGAAGAGGTATACATAATGAGAGAGCATTGAATACAGTGAGGTATTTTCTCTTGTGGTAAGACATACTTCTATAAGTGAATTACTTGCCTTTGTTGCTATACAGGATCTCGAGTTGGAGCAACTAGATGTGAAAATGACATTTCTTCATGGTGAGTTGGAGAAACAGATTTAAATGAGACAGCCGAAGGAATTTGCTATTCCGAATAAGGAAGATCATGTTTGCTTATTAAAGAAATTTTTGTTTGGGCTGAAACATTCTCCTAGGAAGTGGTATAAGCATTTTGATGCTTTCGTGACTAGTCCGGACTATTCAAAAAGTTAGATAGATAGCTGTGTTTACTTTAGAAAATTAGATAATTGGTCTTTGATATATCTGTTATTATATGTTGATGATATGTTAATAGCAGCTAAAAATATGTTTGGAATTGATGTATTGAAGAGGCAGTTGAGTGCTAAGTTTAAAATGAAAGATTTAAGTACTGCAAATAAAATATTGGGCATGGAGATTTTACATGATAGGACTGCAAGAATTTTACATATGTCTCAAAAAAATATATATGTTGAGAAGATTGTTACACATTTTAATATGTAGTTAACGAAATCTATGAGTACAACTTTAGCAAAACACTTTAAATTTTCCAATAAATTATTACCATAGACTGAGGAGGAGGAGAAGGAGTATATGTCTCGTGTTCCCTATACTAGTACAGTAAGTAGTATTATGTATAATATGGTATACACTAGACTTGATATTTTACAAGCTATGAGCGTAGTTAGCGTTATATGAAGAGTCTAGTAAAGCTTATTGGAAAGCTGTGAAGTTGATCATTAGATATTTGAACGGGGACAATAGATGTTCGTATGTGGATTTGGATCACGCCGATGACTACGATTAGCAACGTACGTATTTACAAGTGATGTAGTGAGTTGGAAGGCGTCCTTACAGGACCACGTTACCTTGTCTTCGTTGAGACGGAGTACACAGCACTGATCTTTATAGCGAAGGGGGCGATATGGTTACGGGGTTTGCTTTCAGACTTTATATTGGAATATAAAAGCATTTATATACACTGTGATAACCAAAGTACGATATTTCTGACATATAATCCAGTTTATCACGAGCAAACGAAGCATAATCATGTACCATTTCATCAAAGTATCTTAACGAAGGTTAAGGTTGTTGTAAAAAAGATTGCTACAGAAGAATTGTGACATGATGACCATGCCCGTTCCTTTGGTGAAGCCCAAGCTTCGTTTGAGCGCAACTGATGTTTGTAAAAAGTGAGTGCCTGTCGGGTGTTGGGGAGCTGGCTTAGATGATGAGCATTATGACCTGACTTTAAATGTCAGTCAAGGTGGTGAATAGTTAAATTATGTCTCGACTTTTAGCCCGTATACGGAACCCGACCAATTGGATGAAATCTTAGGAAAGAAATCCAATGAATCTGTTGAAGGGCATATAAATATATATGTTGAGATTTGTTTTGATTAGGTTGGATAATTATCCAAGTTTGAACGCACAAAGAAATTCAAAAAAACGAGCTTCTGTTACAGTTGAAACAAAAAGGAAAATCTCTGCGGCACTACAAGACGAAATTAGAGGCTCACATATACTATTTTATAAATGTATAATTTTTTAATTTTTATGGGTGAAAAGTTCTTTGTTGGAGAAATAAATAAAAAGCAAGTGATTTACTTTTATTCCTCTTTGCCTGCGGCACCCACACGAAAGGAAAAGGAAAAGAAGCGTATAGCCGTACGTAAAGCTTTTGCTTTGGACTTGAACACATGGTGATTTTGGACGGTAAGTTTTACATCTAATTGAGTTGTTTTTGTAAACACTTTGAAATTAGGTATAATTTAGAATTGGAAAACATCCAAGGATATGATCGATTTTAAATATGATTATCTAATTATAGTAGATTATTTGCTACTAACTCTCTTCGTGGAGTAATCACCGACACTTGGACCCACCACATAAGCCTCTAGAGTCCTTATTATTTATCGTTTATTTCTCTGGCAATTTCGCGTTGATCTAATTGTTCTGCATTAATATTACAACATTAATAATCTCAACAAATTCAATAGTGACGGAAAATCATTACATATTTCATGGCATCGCGTCACCATCTTCCCAAAAATGGATACCCCACAACACGCTCGATGCTTTGCTATTGGTACAGTCGAAAAGCATACGTCATGACTCGACGTGATGTGTATTGTTGGACCATCATAGTGTTCATAGGAGGGACCAAAGTTGCAAAATTAGCAAGAATCTAATTCTAACTTTGTTCATAATGTAGGTAATGGAAAGAGGAGGGGGTGGTGGGAGATCAAAATCGATGAGCAGTAATGCTGCACTACACTACCGACCTGGTGATAATTATAACCGGTAGGTTTAAGCTGGTAAATTGATTAACCTTTCAAATCACCCTGTTAACTGCGATCAGCAATCTGGTTGTGAATAAATGAGGGTGGGTGGAAAGGAAAAGGTGAGATGATTGAATGAATTGCAGAGTAACGGGGGGAATGCATGTGAAATAAAGCCTGTATTCGCCAACCGCTCTTTGAACCTTTTGCACCTTTGAAAAGCTCGTGACGATGCGACGGAATGGCTAAATGGTGGGTAAGTTTATTTTCTTCCTGCCCGGATCGAGTTAGGTGGCTATTATATCGAGTTGAGCTAGAAAATACTGGATTCGAGTTCGCCGGCCTGATGACTTTTATATCTGTAAAACGGGTGTATGTACTTTTTTGCACGTCAAGGGAACGTCCAGCACTGGCAAATTATAAACCATCTACCGGAGAATATTCAATTTAAGTCGGCAGATTTTGCCCATGCCCCATTGGCCACGGGGTGAGCTCGTCACCACGATCTGAGTGGAGAGTCCAAGGCTAGCGATACATCTAAGTTCAGGTCCGTCTTTCGTGGACTAACCAAATTTTCGGATATATAATACGATTATATACACTTACCAAAAATTCTAAGTTTGAGCTTGAGTTCAAATTTGAGTTCGAGTGTAATTTAAGGGTTCGTTTGTTTCGCGGAAAATGAATTACTTAGAAAATCTTTTCCAAGAAAATGATCACTAGTATGACATGAAAAAATAGTCAATGAAAATTGTTTTCGTTATCAAGCGATTATTTTTTGAAAAGAGTTTTCTAAATCATTCATTTTTCGCGCCCTAAACTTAGATTTAAATTCTTGTTTTATTATTTGAAGTGAATTTTAGTCGGATCGAGCTTAAATTTATATAGGTACTTGATCTACTCGAGTTAAAGCTTAAAATATCCAGCTCAACCGTGCTGGAAAAAAGTATCTGTGAGTTATTTAAGTCAAATCGTTCGAGTAGTAAACCCAGATTAACTCATCTTGACTCGATTATGATATATCCTGGCAATGGAGTAATGATCCATTTTGGATTACCTTAACCCAATGGGTCACATGGTCCATCCCATAGAAGGAATCGTTTTAAATGGAGTCGAGATATGGTCGAGCCATAATTACCCCTAATCAGCCCCCCCCCATTTAACATGATTTTCCTAATGAGCTTAGCCTTAAAAAAAAGTGCAAATGTTTTAAAAATAAGGATTAATATCGAAAAACCCTAAACTGATACACTTTTAACAAATTTATCCAGAACTAATTTTTTGACCACGAAAAACTCCAAACTGGTATATTTGTGACAAATTTACCCCAAACTAATTTTTTTGATCATCAAAAACCCCAAACCGGTACACTTGTAACAAATTTACCCTCTGTTAAATTGGATTAATACCACGAAAAATCATAAATCGGTAAACATGTGAAATCCTAAACTGTTACACCTGTCAACTATCACGTGTCATCCAACTCAGCAATTTGACAATAAATTTAACGGAAACTAACGGAAGGTAAATTTATCACAGGTGTACCAATTTAGAATTTTTTATGGTCAAAAAATTAGTTTAAGGTAAATTTATCGCATGTGTACCAGTTTGGGGTTTTTCGTGATATTAACCCTAAAAATAAAGACAAAAATGCAAAGCATATTATTTATGACATACATCATGTCAAAAAACTGAATTTTCCTTAAAAAAAATTTCGAATAAAACTATCTTACAAATTAAAATATACAATTGCTATTCCTCCTTACACATGAACAAACTCTCCATACAAGAAATCATAAATCTTTACCTGCGCACTCTAATTTTTTTTTTTTTTTTGGTTGGATCGCTCTAATTCGGTACATTTGAAATCCGCAGAAGTGCTAATATAAAACTGCTCGTTTCTTGAACTCGGTTATTTATAAAATATTCCGGAGTGAGCCTAAATCCAATAGATTGAAGCTTTAGGTCTACATAAGGAGATCTACTTACTACTCAACCTGAGATCATGGCAACACAATAATAATAACCTAGGAATATCACTTAACAATATTAGAAAAGGAAGCCAACATATAATCTGACCTCAATTAAGAAAATGTGAATTATGCATGATATGCGTGGCCTATAAATAACTATTGTCATGTGTGCAATAAATAAATATGGATGCCATGAGATAATAATCAACTTTAACACCCAAATGCATGCGGATGAACATACACATCCCATGATACGCAATTCCCACATTACAAGCTTACGATATACGCAAATGAGCATCTAGCCCTATTCGCTTCTAGTTATGATTCATTTCCACTAATGAAACATCATCACTGTCATTTCCCAAGCGTATATGAACTGAATCATAACTCCATCTATGACATGACTTAGTCTATTCTTCACGCGTGTCCTCACTATCAGCGAGGATAGATATACTACCGTACATCTACAGGATGATAGCTATCACATAATTATTCTTTTTCTTTTCCTCAAATTTGGACCTCAAGTCCATAATATCACACACCAGTAGCCTTATGTCATAGCGTCATATTTAAGTGGGTCGTGAACCTATCTCATGTAAAAATAGAAGGATATCATGCCATCTCAACCCTATAGATAGGGGTAAACGCTAGAATCGGATTGAATCAGGAATATAACCGAACCGGAGCGAACTAGCCGGTTCCGAGCGGTTTCTAATTTCTAAAATTTGGAACTGATGATTGTCGGTCCGATTTCAAGTGTGGACCAAACCACCTGGTCCACCAGGACTAAACCGATACTTTTTTTTATTAGCAAGTTACTGATATTTGATCATATTTTATCGCACCTTTAGCGTCTTTCCACTGAGATATTCATTAATTAAATATCCAAAACACTAAAGAATGAGAGTTTAAATTACGTAACAACAACTTGTAGTCTTGCAGGGAATTGGAAAAAACAAAGAAAGATATTATCAATGACTCATGGAAATACTTGGGAACCCAATCGGACCGGTCCAGTTCAGGTTCTATGGTGAGAACCAACCAACCCTGAAACCGATAACCCCTATATGTAGAGACCCATCTCGAAATGGTACAAATGCGTCATTTCGCATTGTCTCATACACATACTCATATAGAGTAATTTGCTCTCTAGCAAATAGGCGATGGCATAAAAAGCATGGCATTGATAACCCACTAATTTAAATCATAAAACTTAATCAATTTATCTATTATGCCAATGAAGCCATACAACCACATAACCCTCGTCCGGTATTCAAATTTATCGTAAAACCTTGGTTCTTAATTGACCTCAAAAATTGAAAAAAATTGTACAAAAAGTCATAAACCTATTGTATGATGGTCAATTCGGTCCTAAACCTTTCAAATTGTCAATTTAATCCTAAAATTTTTAATGATTTTCCAATGTAGCTCTTGCAAGCAATTTTGGCCGGAAATAGTTGGCGAAAACAATTTTTGCAATTTTTTTAAAATAATGATTTTTTTTATAAATTATTTTCTTTTATTTTCTCTTTTTTTGCCCACGGTGAAAAAGAAAAAAAGAAAAAAGCTAGGAAGCACGGACACTCTCCGGGAGCCTCTGTGTCATGTCAGACACGTGTCGGACATCAACACTCGTCCGACACTCTTTTTTTATTATTTATTTATTTGTGGATTTAAATCAAATTAATTTGATTGAAAGATCAATAAAAATGATAATTTATTATGTATATATAAAAATATACATTAAATACGACGTGTCCCAATGTGTCGGATTTCTCTATTTTTTGAGAAATGACGTGTCGGCGTGTTATTTCATGCCATGTCGTGTGTCAGTGCTATTTAGAAAAAAAAGTCAAAAAATTTATAAAAAGAAATCACAAAATTAAAAAAAAATTACAAAAATTATCTATATAAAAAATTATCTACGTCAGCACCAGTTAAGCCATGCCACATAGAACGGCCTGATGACCGACATCCAAATCAGCGATTTCCGGCCAAAATTGGTCGAAAAAATTGTATTGACAAATTATCAAAAGGTTTAAGACTAAATTAGTCAAATTGTAAAATTTAGGAGTGAATTGGTCGCTATACAATAGGTTTATGACTTGTTGGACAATTGTCCCCAAAGCGAGTCTAGGCCTATTAATATTTTGCTATATTGTCCCCAGTCCACTTTACAAAATCGAAGTCAATAGAAATAATATTTTGCTTTAAAGCTGAAGTTGCTTACAATCTTGTCACCAAAGCCAAGATTAAATTAAACAATTCTGCCCAAACTTAAATATGTTCCCATTATTTCGAAATTAATTGCTAATCAGTCCATTTAATATTCGGGTCCTACCCACTTCACCATACTTGGCCGATTTTCTCGGATTTGCCCATGAATCCAAATCAAACAATAGATGAAACTAATCATCTCCCATTCACCAAATTAACAATTTAATTTACGATAAGACTAGAGAAAGTGTGATATACTATGCTAACATGATGTCGGTTCTTCAATCGCATTTTCTTTTCGTTCACGTTAAAATTCTTCAAAGAACTCATAAAATCTGTGAAATTTCCTCGAAGCAAAATAGAGTTGATTCGTTGAGAAGGGGCCTCCTCATATATCCAAATTAGCCATGAGAGGAAGTGAGTCTCCAAACGAATTATTGGGATGTCGGGCGATATAGCTTGATTACAATTTACTATTTATTTTTCAAGAAAAGACATTTTTCTCAATGCCTAAGTTTACTCAAGCAAAGCAAACCATACAAAAACAATCGCACCAAAATCGAGGGCGCGCATTTAATATGCCAAGTCTCTTTCCACATGATATGTATATATCGTGGAAAGAAAGTGGGAATGAGATTGAAAGCCTTTTGACACACGGCAGATGAGAAATGAAAGGCGCCCACTCGTACTTGAATTCAACCATGAAAAGCGAAGGATCGAAACACGTAAATGTATTGTTTTTCATGAATCATGGCCAGTTATTCATTGCGTCTCCCATGAATTTCATGAATCGTGGCCAGTTTTACAACTAAGAAAGTTGAAGAGTTGTTGAAGCTAATGTTGTACAGTTCCTAACTCCCAGTTCCCACAGAGGTGAAGTGACCATTCAATGCACCTACGCCACACCTTTTCCAAAGACCCTAACCCTGAAACTAACTCGCACCCATAAATGCGCACTGCAGCTTGGCTTCCTTCCTCTGATCTCTGTCTGTCCTTCCTTTTCAATCTGAGCTAATATAAGAACAGTCCTCCATTTCTCACTTTCTTCGTGCACTGTTCCAGAGAATCTTCGTACTTGGGATTGTTCCTTCTTTGCCTTTAGCAGTTTTTTATGTTTCGGGTTGATCAGGGGAGATGAGTATTTTCTCGTTAGTGACAGGACGGCGAGGCCCAAGTGGGTTTGGATCAGCCGCCACTGCAGAGCAGGTCACTGAAGGCATTGATGCAAGCAACGTCACAGCTATCGTCACAGGTGAATTCTCTTTCTTTTTTATTTTTCCAACCTTCTGTTCTTGATCTGGCTTACAATTCAGTTCAACTGAATTCGTTCGTCGTGATTCTGTTGTCCAGCTGTGTTTCATGATGTGATGTAAGCTCATCTTGAAAGATGAGTAACTTGTGCGAGTCTTTAGATAGTTTGATCTTGAGTGTTTGCCTTGAAGTTGATCTTGTCCATTTGGCATAATCTGCAAGGAGGAGGGAGTGGCATCGGATTCGAGACGGCGAGGGTCCTAGCCTTGCGCGGAGCGCATGTCATAATCGCCGCGAGAGACACGGATGCCGCGAACGCAGCGAAACGGCTGATTCTGAACAATGATGGAGACGCTCGCGTGGATGTCCTCAAATTGGACCTCTGCTCCATGAAGTCCATCAGATCATTTGTCGACAATTTCATTGCTCTTGATCTTCCCCTCAACATCTTGATGTAATAATCACCCTGCCTCTCGCTTCACTCTGTCTTCAGTTTTTCAGACTTTCTTGTCAAACTACATGGGAAAAAAAAGTCATTTCTCGCGCTCTCGTATTGATGAGGCTAAATTGTTCGTTTCAGCAACAATGCCGGGATTATGTTCTGCCCTTTTCAGCTCTCGGAAGACGGGTTCGAAGTGCAGTTCGCCACAAATCATCTCGGTAGCTATATCTCTGCAAAAATTTCCTCGGTTCAACCTTATGAAATTCTCTCTGTTGGCTATTCTGAATGCCCCTTTTCGCTCATTCATTGGCCAGGACATTTTCTGCTGACAAACCTCCTCCTGGACAAGATGAAAGCGACCGCAAGAGTTTCCGGCATCGAGGGACGCATCGTGAATCTGTCTTCCATAGCTCATCTGCACACTTACCAGGAAGGAATTAGATTCGATGACATCAATGATGAGCTCAGGTATGCAAACTCTCTCTTGATGTTCTACTTCTGATAGCCATTGGTCTGACTTGTTACTCACACTTTTGCGTTTCTTCTTTTTTGGTTCAGTTATTCTGACAAGAAGGCATATGGTCAGTCCAAATTAGCAAACATACTTCATGCCAACGAGCTCTCTCGCCGCTTGCAGGTGACTATCACCCGTTTTGTCGGAATCCAAAATCATCGTGGATAATTTCCGATTGTTGCATTTTGAGGCCTCATCGATTAATTTTCCACGATCATCAGTTGAGGGTAACCAAAATCTTCGTAAGAAGTCAAACTTGACATGGCCCTCTTTCTCGGTCTCCCTCCATCAAATTGTACACCGGATTCCCATCTTTGCGCGTTTCCAGTCATACACATTCCGAGTTCTAACGTTTGTATACCGCAAATGCAGCAGGAGGGTGCAAATATTACAGTCAACTCGTTGCATCCGGGGCTGATCATGACGAATCTCATGAGACATTCTTTCATCGCCGCGAGTAAGTTATAGAACCATGGAGTGATCTCAATGAGTAAGTTTTAGAAATTTCATTACATTTCTTGCACTCTTCTGCAATGCAGGAATCTTTAGGATGTTCACGTATCTGCTATGGAAGAACGTACCACAGGTAAATCGGTGAATCATTCCAACCTCGTTAAAGTATTCACATCGTCACGATACGACGCAAGAGAAATACTTGCGGATTTTCACTTCGGTTTCGTCACACCACATGGTCATCTGACTCAGGGAGCGGCCACGACTTGCTACATCGCGCTCCATCCGAGCCTCAAGGGCGTGACGGGGAAATACTTCATGGAATGCAACGAGACGGAGCCGAGCGCGCTCGCCCGGGACGAGCATCTGGCCAAGAAGCTGTGGGATTTCAGCAACGAGCTGGTAGATTCGGCCTCCAAGGGCTGACATAAAAACCAGGATCTACTTCGCAAACCAAAGCTTTAGGACTCCGCAAATATATAATGAAATACATAGATTTGCAAAGATTGGTGTTTGCCCCTTTGCTTTTGTACATGGTGATGTTGGCCTTCCACCACCATCTCCTACAGCAACTGTATCTGCATGACTGTCTCAGTGAATTCAAATGGTTTCTCCTTCCACCCTTTTTATTCATTATGCAGTTCGTACAGTATCACCATCATCTACAGAAGATTCAGTACACAAGAGAGAGAATCATGAGAGGAAAGAAATCGATTCCTCCGCGAAAAGATGCGGAGATACAAATATTACTAAAAGCATGATCCAAAGAATCTCCGACGACGATCATCAGAACGGAGGGGCGTCGTCCTCCTCGCCCAAAGCCAGAGCCCTGACCACGAGGGCTGACCCGGCCACGACGACCGCCGCGAAGACCGGCGGCACCACCAGGTCGGCCCGGGACCTCGAGAACAGGTGGGCGGGCAGGCACACGACCTCCCCGGGCAGGTCCACCGGCACCCGCACCACGTCGTCCGGGCTGGGGCCGCCGCCGCCGCCGCACTCCCGCGTGAACGCGGACGAGGGCGATACGGCGGACACGAAGGCGAGCTCGGGCGAGAAGGAGGCCACCGCGACGGTGGCGGTGAGGAGGGCCGTCCAAGCGGCGGCGTAGAGGAGGAGGGGGCGGGGGCGGCGCGTGAGGATCCGGTCGAGGAGGGCGGAGAGGAGAGCCATGATGAGGGGTCGGCAACGGCTGCGGCGGCGGCGGTTTAATAGGGGATCAGTGGAGAGGCCGGGCCGCCGTGAGGGGTGCGGGGTTGGATTTGGTGGGTTGGGGGAAGATGAAAAGTAGAGATAGAGAGAGAGAGAGTGGGGTTTGATGTGAGTTTGACTTCTGTTGAGAGAGTGGGAGGGAGTGTGTTCGGCTGGGTTCGGTTCAACGGCTCGCCTGGCGTGTACAGCTTCGCCACACGTGTCGACGTCGAGAACCGTTGGGGGCACGAGGTGGAGGTGGAGGTGGAGGTGGAGGTGGAGGTGGGAGTTTCTCTTTTGGCCGAAAGGCGTTTCCTTAAAAGCCTCAAGCTTAGGTTTGTCCCGATTGTACCTTAAACTGTTTTTTTCCCTAAATAAAGAATTTAATACACGAGAAATCCTTAAATGATACGTGTGAAAAATTTACCCCAAACTGACTTTCTTAGCAGAAAAAACCCCGAACCGATACATTTGTGTGATAAATTTACCTCAAATTAATTTTTTGACCATCAAAAATCCTAAACCGATGTACTTGTGACAAATTTACCCTTTGCTAGTTTTGGTTAAATTAGATTAATATCACGAAAAATCGCAAACCTGTATACATATGACAAACAGAAGGTCAAACCCCAAATCAGTATACCGGCCAACTGCCATGTGACATCCAACTCTACAATTTGATGGTAAAATTTAACAAAAACTAACGAAGGGTAAATTTATCACAGGTATACCAGTTTGGGATTTTTTATGGTCAAAAAATTAGTTTGGAGTAAATTTGTCACATGTGTACCAGTTTGGGGTTTTTCGTGGTATTAACCCTTACAAAAAAACCAAACCAAACTTTTTTCTTTCTGTCTAAAAAAAATCACCAATTTTAATTCTGGTTCCAAATCCGTTCTTGTTAGCCCTTTGTCTAAATGTCATCGTTAGTCGTCCCTAATTTCTCTGACTTTCATATCAAAGAACGGTTTCGTTTTAAAGATAATTTTTCACGTCACCTTGTTGATGCGAATTTGTCACCAACGTGACAAAATGTCATCTCAAGCAACTAATTAAGATTTTTGGACGGGAGATTAACGGAGGCAGATCTGAGACTAGAATGAAAGTTTGTGATTTTTTTCCAAACAAAAAAAAAAATTCAGAACATATGTGGGATTAGAGTTAAAGTTAGTGATTTTCTTTTGGACAAAAGAAAAAGTTCAAGGCAGATTTAAGGCTGAACTAAAAATTTGGGATTTTGTCTTAGATAAAAAAAAAAAGTGAGGCAAAACTGAAATTAGACTTAAAGTTAGGATTATTTTAGCGAATTAGGCTCAGAAAAACGTCAAAAAAAAAATTTGGTCGAAATTTTTTTTTCCGAGCAATAGATGGAACTCCGGTGCGTGCATTGGTTCCTCTTAAAATTCAAGGAAAATTTCGTGTTCAAAAGGATGGAATGCCACGTAATGTTTTAGCTGTTATTACATTTCACTTGAAATCTATTTATGTATTAGTTGGCTGGAAGGGCAACACACCCGATTCTTGTATTTTATCCGATGCACTTACAAAGCCTAATGAATTGAATATTCCTAAAGGTATGAAAATGGAGTTTAAAATTGTTGTGAAATTGAGAATAGTATGTTTGAGATAAAGTTATTTATAATTTGTATAAAAGTATTATATTGCCGATGCTGGTTATGGAACCAACGGGGGATCATTTCTCCTTTGTATCATGGCGTTAGACACCATTAGAAGGAGTTCGGTGATCATCCACCCGAAAATGAGAAGTACTCCGTGGGAACAACAATCAAAAGAGCACTTGCATACCGAACCTTTTTGGTCATTTTGAAAACATGTTCTTCTAATTTGTTGCATCACTCGCAATTTTATTATGGGAGTGGATCCTAATGACTCTATCGTGGAAGAGTTGAATAGATAAATAGAATCTGGGAGAGAAAATTCAAGAGTTGAACTAACACATAAAGAAGAGAGAGGAAATAGGGAATGGACATTTCAAAAAGGATAGGATTGCAAATGCAGTGTGGAGTACTCCATATAAAAGGACTAGAAGAAGCCGATGATGTCTCCATTCTTCTTTTTCTTTTTGTTTTCTTTGCGTGCCTCATTTTGAACTATGGTCATGTATTTACTTGTTTGGCTAGGAATTTTTTGAAGATGTCAATGTCACGCATGTGGGATATGTGAGTTGCAATTCTCCTAATGTTAAATATGTTAATCATTTATCCTAGTGTGCATCTTTATCATACGGAATGAGCGATATTCAGTGGGCGAAGAGCACTCCCTTGCTCTTCATTTTTCTGTTGATGTCTATCTTGAAGAGTACTCAAATTGGATCAATGACCGATAGCTATTACACAATCTTTCAAGGGCGGCTGCTTCTAGTCAATAAAACAGTAGTATAAATATTTATTGGGGGTAGGAGGGAACCCTAAGAGAACAGCTAGCTCCAATTACCGTCCATGTACGATCCATAAGCAGTGACAATTGACTTAAGAAGACTCGCTTTCGCTACAACTCCGTTAGGTTCCCTTAACTTATGGGCACTGACATCCCAAATAATTCAGTCTAATGGTTCCTCGTTCAATTCTTTCAAAGTCATTGGGTCATTTTCCTCGTTCAAGAATCGTCTCCCGTCTTCCACTCCGTCCTGAATGGTCCTAATCCATTAAGAGTACCCTCACGAATAAATCTAGGACAGATATTTGAATGTTCTGTTAGCTAGAGCAATCGCATAATTATAGCAATGGGTAGAAGCAAGGAAAATGGAAAAGAACAACCAATTTAGGTGGTCCAAGCCCATGGAACATATGCTACATGAAATCCTTGCCGATGAAACTCATAAAAGAAACGAGCCTTCCTTCAAGTACATTCAAATTCTACGACCCAAAAAAAAAAAAGTGCACTCAAATCCTCTTTCACTTGCTTGAGTTGTTGACGCAATAAAAGAGAGGTTTAGTGTTGATCATGAGCTTGACCATATTAAAAATCGTCTTAAGACGATTAAAGAAAAGAACTAGAAGACAGTTCGAATTATACATGACAAGAGTTAATGCAGCTAGGACGATGAGTTAAAGATAATCATTCACCGGATGCTGCTACTCGGATTTTATGCAAATTATTGTTGTACGGTGGAGACCCCGCCACCACTGGAGGTTGCGCAACCTTAGATGCCACTTATCTGTGACAAAGAGATGGGAGTTTGCGCCGGGGAGTTGTATGGTGGTGGTAAAGTCGATTCTATTCTTCATATAAGTAGGTTTCGACACGGAGGCGACTGATACTGGTGAGGGGTTTTATGCTTTGCCGCCGAGGCAGTGGCCACTATTGGTCAAGTTTGGCGACAGTGGTTGTGTTCAAGCCTATGGGCAGCAATGGGTGGCGGCAATGGTGGGCTGTGGCAAAGGACGGTGTTGTTTCTGCTTTGAGAGAGACATATGGTTGGCGGCGATGGTGAGCATGGTTCCAGGTTCTACCCTGAAACTTGAGAACTTGACCGATGGGAACATGTAAGTTCCAAGGTATACATGATAGGTTTCAGGTCCCAAAAATTGAGAAACCTATTTCGACGGGTAAGTTTCAGGTTCCAGGTAGGTGTAACCTAGAAATTCAATAAGTTTTTTGTGTTTTGTCTTGGTCTATGTCTTCATGTGATTCTATGGTGTTTCATGGCGTTAGATGATGAGTGTAAAATCCGGAACCACTAATATGAGCTTTCATTTTATGACTTGTTAATATTTCATATTATTCGTGTGTCTAAATATAAATTGTGGTCAGTGGATCAAAGCAGCAAATGGTGATTATTAAAGGTGATGATTCATTACAATTGTTTAATTAATAATATAGGGGAAACCTGGGTAGACCCTAGAACTAACCTGAAACGTGTGATAGGGTAGGTTCTAAATTTCAAAAAATGAAGAACTTGTTCTTATGGTTGGGTTCTAGGTGGAACCTGTACGGAACATGGAATCACTCATCCCGAGTATCGATTCACGCAATGACTTCTCATTTTAATTGTATTTATTTGAACCATGATGCCAGGAAAACTAGTCTTTTGTATTCTCTTTGGTGAATGACTAGCTTGTTCAGTATTATTGTGCTCATTTTTGTTTTGTTTAACTAAAAATGAAATTAAAAAAAAAAAGAACCTATTAGACCTTGGAACCTACCCTAGTTTCAGGGTAGGTTCCAAGTTCCAAGTTTCAACGGGTAGATTCCAAGTTCCAAAAAATGAAGAACCTGTACCCAAGGGTAGGTTCCACGTTTTAGGTGGAACTTGTAAGGGACTTAGAACCGCTCACCCCTGGATATGACGCATGGACTCCAAGTGGATGCCAAAACATTTCTAATAGGATGACTACATTAGACCAATTTTCACAAGTTTGGATAATAGATTGAACAAAAAAAGAGTTGAGGCCCCCACATCCGGCGATACTGAAAAAATTTCAAGAACTTGCCATGCCATGAACTTTAGCAATTCTACCTTACATTAAATTTGTGAAATCTCAAATCCCCACTAAAGTTTAGTGTGTTCCCGTTAATAGTATGCAATTTACTTTTATTGTCAATAAACTTTGGGGGCAAAATTATCAAAAAAGAGTCTTAAACCTATTACGCTTGTGTCAATTCGAAAAAAATTACCAAACAGTTCTAAACCTATTGCATTTGTGCCAATTCAGTACTAAACTTTTTTTTGCGCCAATTCAGTCCTAAACCTTTTGTATTTGTGCAAATTCAGTCCATCCGGCCAATTTTGGCCAGCCGGTGCTAACATGGACGCCAACCTTTCAGCCGACGTTGACGTGGCAATTTTAAATTTTTTATTCAAATTTTTTTATTTTTTCTCTCTTTCTTGTATTTTCCTATCTTCTTGGCAACCGACCAAACTCGCCGGCCACTGGCGAGGCTCACCCTCACCGACACTAGCGAGGGCGAGATCGAGCCTCGCCATGGCCAGGCGAGCTCAACCTCACCCAGCGACGGCGAGGTCTCGCCAGATCTGGGCGGCTTCGCCGTTGCTAGGCAAGGTCTCGCTATATTTGGGCGGCCTCACCGTCACTAGGCAAGGTCGAGGCTCGCCCTCGCCAGCCTCAGCCTTTGGCCTATCCGGCGACCAACTAGGGAAGAAGATAGGAAAAAAAAAAAAGAAAGAGAAAAAAATCTTAAAATTTTTTTAAAATTGCCACGTCAGCACCAGCTGGCCAAAATTAGCCAGATGGACTGACTTAGCACAAATACAAAGGGTTTAGAACTAAATTGACATAAAAAAAAAGGTTTATGACTGAATTGGTACAATTGCAATAGGTTTAGGACTGTTTTGGTAATTTTCCTGTCAATTCAATCTTAAACCTTTCAGTTTTGCCAATTTAGTCATAAATATTTTCACAATTTGCCAATTGCTGACATGGACGCTGGGTATTTAGGTGACACGGCAGGCGATGACTGGAATGGTTTTTGTAAAAAATTTTAAAAAAAATTTATGATTTTTTTTTCTTTTCTTTTTTTCTTTGCTTTTTTTTTCATTTTGCCAATGGGGGTCACCGGCCGCGAGCAAGGCGGCCCTCACCCATGGCCGGCAGGGCCACGAAGGCCCTCGCTAGCGACCTAGTGGCTAGAGAGGGTCAACCACAATGAAGAAAAGAAAAGAAAGATAAAATAATAAAAAAATTTAGAAAAAATTTTAATTTTTTTTTTTAAAATTGTCCACGTCAGTGCCGGTCATGCCACATAGAACGGTCGACGTCCACGTTAGCAATTTCCATCCAAAATCGATCGGAATGACTCAATTGACAAATTGTCAAAAAATTTATGACTAAATTAGCCAAATTAAAATGTTTAAGACTGAATTAACACAAGTGCAACAGATTTAAAATTCTTTTGGTAATTTTCCCTAAACTTCGGTAATCTTCAATGAGGACATTAAACTCTTACTGTATGCCTTGCTTGACTCACTAGTTTATAGTGATTCTATATTGTACGGCAATATAAAAATTTCGATGATGTTACGGTGGCAAACTGTTTCTAGTTAATATCTTGGGTTAAAACTTGGTAGTTTGAAGTAAACGATGCGAACACACAGGCAATCTACTTGCCCATTGTTTTCCGGTAGTCCATTTCATTTTTCAAACCTTTGCTCACCAGAATTTAAGATCGAAACATTAGGGTTGATGAATTAGGACGAGTCGACGCAAAGTAAATGATGTCTTAAAGTACCTTTCTTGGATTAAAAGTGAACTCCCTCCATAGCATAGCACAATCACAGAATTTTAGCGAACATCGTATCGATTGATTGAGAAGCAAAGGCCTGCCTCCCACACCCAAGCTAGACGAGTTGCAAATCTCGGAGCTTGCTTGCTAGTGTAGACACTATCTAATCGACAACTAGCACGAACAGTAATTGCAATAGGGCAATACCTTCGGCAGGCGTTTCGCTACAAAATTCCCAGTGACATATATTCACTAGGTATATATAGCTCACCGTATTGTGAAGGTTGTCCTCGATGAATTCGTAGTTCTACCCATCTCAAATTATATCTTTTCAATTGGTGTCTCCGAAGAAAGCAAAAGCCAAAACAGAGGTGCATTCGAGTCTTCCAACGCAGATCTATAACATACTCTGTTCTTTTCTAAAATGAATGGTTCAACTTATCTACGGTGTTCGATAAAGAATCAAAGCGCAAGCACCAGTTAAGTTAAGGCAGCCCTCACCCACCTTGGGAGCTACAGGTTTCAGGATTCTTAGACGGATGCACTAACACAAAACAAATAAAAACCCACTACATTACCCACTGAAGAGGAGCAATAGCAGCACATAACTTTCTAGCAGCATGATCTCTCATCTTCTATCCTCATATACAAATCGGTTCCAAAAGTTAAACGACTAGAACTACTCTTATCCTTTCTAACCAACTTTAATAGTTGAGAATCTACTTAAGGTTGTCAACATCGATGTTCAGTGACCGCATGACAGATGCATGAAGGATCTCTCTTCAGCTTTGTCTATTACAAGAAACTTGTACAGGTCAAAGCGTATAATTCATTGCAAAGGACCAGAATGATGTGTAGAGGAATACAGAACGGAACTCACACTGCGTACGTATTTATTTGCAGCAGCAGAACCATAATAGGTCTGCTGATAAGGCAATTTGGATATTGGAGTGCAAGTCAATAAAAGATTCACAAAGGAAGATAAATTATTCCAGTCTACTACAACCTCCACGAAAGGTTCACATAGAAAATATTACCTCATCCACTCACAGATTGTTTAGTACAGAATCATTAAATCAGCAAATAAGTTCAGAAGGTGTTCTGGTTTTCAGCAAATCCAGAGAGACAAGACTGAGAAAAAGTAAGAAGTTGGTAATCAGCTACCGCCACAAACAGGTACATATTAGCTCGTAAATGTAAAATGACAAAACTACAAGTACGCACTCATAGTTTGCATTACGAACAATCAAAAACATGCCATACCTGAAACCACAAATATCCAAGAAGAATAAGATAATGAATGGTAAGACCTGGAAAGTCTATACCGTGCCTAGCCAAGTTCACCATCCCCAAGCTATAGACATTTCACTCAAAAATAAGGAAACTGAATTGAGGAATCTCCAGTTGCATGGCTGCAATGCAAATTCAGGTAGCACGGCTTCTAATAACATCAAGACCCATCTCAGTGGGATCAGTTGCTTGTAATTCAACCTGAATTCCATCAAGCTCTCTCTTGAATCTATCTTTGGAGCTTGCGTAAATCATCTTGCTTCTGACCCTCGACGTATCAGGAGACCTTTATAGGACGATATTAAAATTAACTCAAAAGACCAGATTAACTTGCAAACCACATCGTAAATATTAGTGACTAGTACACATTGTATGATGTCAGAGGACGTGGCAATAGCTTTTGGTTGGATTTTCTAACGCAGTGAAAGGCAGGAAACATTAATGTGAGAGTAATTACAAGCACACACACATATATATGTCAATCAGCTATGTCTGTATCAAAGCATACCATGCAATGAAGAATATTCTGCTTTTCTGGCAGTTCTCCGCGGTGACAAAATCAAAGTCATAGACAGCATATCGACACTCATCAGCAGGAAGACTGGCAGTAAAATCTTCATAGCTTTCAGTTGGCTCTCCAACCTTCTCCACGACAACTTGCTTCTGTTTCTCCTCTATCTTGAACACTATGAAGCGATAGGTTCTCTTGGCCTTCAATTCCAAGAACCTTAACTTACAGTCATCATGAACAGCCATACCAGATGCAGCGTTGGCCTGTGAAAAAGAATATGCCATAGATATCAGCTACCTCGAGAAATTAAATTCCAGGTACAGTTAGTTGAGAGACACAGAAAGACGGATATCAACACAGGAAACAACTGTCTCCATGATTACAAAAAAATACGGAACACTTTGCAGTGTGATGTCTAACAAACTATAATAACAATTCTCAAAAATCTCAAATTTGGTATTCATTAACCAATGACAGATCAAAGGCGCGAAGAAGTCACGCTTTGCTTCAGTCACCGTTCTAAAGGTAACAATATTAACCAATAGCTACTTCGAAACTACGATTCACTTTTCCCTTAACTCGTTTACAATATATGATCTCCAACAAATGTATTCTTCTCCTGCCCCATCCTCTCCCAGCCAGATGGAGGAACCAATCCATCAGACACGCGCATTTACCATCTATCTCTTGCTAAAATGCAGCTTAGGTTCTTGAACAGGCACAAGCCAGAACCCACCAGTTATCAGTTATCAGATCTCTTCTCTTCGAAAGACACACGAGTTGCTTGGAAAAAACCAGATCAAGACCGCAAGCAACAGCTGCATATGGCTGCGTGTATCTACGCTCAGAGATTGGTAACAGCAACATGCATATAGTCATCCTCCGTCAACAGAACCCTACGTTAAAGACATCGAATCGCGAAATTCTCAAACGCAATGAATTACTCTCCAGCGCTCAACCTGTTCCCAAAAAGAAACGAACACGATCGCAGAAGTTCACGATACGGCGGCGTCATCCCACGGCAATCGAATGGGAATTACACGGCCCAACCAAATCGAGCCAGATCTTCGCGTCAAGGAAACACGAAACGAGCAGTTCATTCACTCACTGTCAATCCGATCGAACCGGCCGGTGCTCCAGCGAAAAGAAGGAGAGGAGCTCCGCGGGCGAAAATCGGCGACGGATCAAGCGCGCCGACAACATCGGCGGTAAAGAGAACACTCTCGGAAGCTACAAATCGAACCGAGACGCGCACCGAACAGCACGAAGAGAAACTGCTCCGCGAAATCGGCTTCCCACGATCGCTCGGCGGAGGAACTTAGATCGCGAGCTCTCGGAAACCCTAGCGGACCAAACCTTAGGAGAAGGAGTAAGAGAACTCACCATCTCCGAAATCCTCGGGAAGCGATCGGCGAGCGAGGGTCGGTCGGTCGGTCGGTCGGTCGATCGAGGGGGGGGGGAGAGAGAGGCGGAGGAATTTTGAAGGAGGTGGGAAGGAGAGTTTCTCTCTCTAGAAGCCAGCTGGAGCTCTATGAGGGGGAGAGAGAGAGGGAGGAAGACGGAGTTGTGAAGTCTCCTTTTATTCGGTGGGTTTCCGTGGGAGAGAGAGAGAGAGAGAGAGAGAGGAAGATGGAGGTCGCGATGAAGAGCGTGTGTGCTTGCGCGCGCGCGAGAGAGAGAGAAGAGCGTGTCCCAGCGAGCCCGGCCAATCAGAGCGCGCCACGACGGGCGAGTATTATACGCGGGGATACGTAGCGAGAGCTGCGGCTCGGCTCGCTGGAGCCGACTTTGCTCGGCCGGCTCGTTAGGGCTAATGCGAGCTGATTAGCCCCAAGTTAATCGACCTTATTCCTTGGCTCAAGCGAGGGCTTGAAGTATGAACGGACGGTAAGTAGTATAGTAGTGCAGATGGTCCTAACGGAAGAGACTAGTGGAGACTAGACAGATGCAGCGAGTTTTGTTCGGCGCCGATGAGTTCGTGACTCCGGCGTTTGCGCCGTGTCTTCACTCTCATCAGCCCCGAACCCTTGTCACCGGGGGTGAATACCTTTCAGTCATTGACCATTTTCTTAACTCATATTTAATGGACCGGGTTGTTATATAGGTTAGTTATATTCGGTAAATGAGTTAGACTCGATTCTATAGGTCATAAATAGGCTTAATATGGGTGTTGAATAGGTTCGCGACTTACTTTGACTCGTCCCACCTCTATGACTCTCTCTTCACTTTCTCTCGATCTCGCGTTCGCTTACTTCGTGATTTCACCTTAGTTTGGGTAAAGCGTTTTAGCAATAAATGTCTAGTCGAATATGAATTGGGTTGAGTATGGGTCATTAGATTTGTATTGCATTGAAATAAATTAAAACGGATAAAAATGGGTCAATTTGGGTTGGACTAGTTTTTACCCGACCCATTTGTTTGACAGGCTACCTTCATTAAGAAAGAAATTGTATTTTATGACGGGAGTGTTTACCGGCTGATTCAAAGCTTATCATACGTGGCCAAACATTTGATGTTCATGAAGTTCTTATGGGTTAAAATACCATGACCGAGAACGTTATAAGGTTGTTGTGGAGCTTCACTGCTCAAAGTCCAACTTCGATCCATCATGTTCCCATTTTATCGTGCTCTAGTTTCGACCAATCAATTTTTAGTTACGCACAAATTATATAGCTCACAAGCCCTAGGTTCGTTAGCTATCTATTTTCTTTTACTAGAAAACATTCATTTCATCTCTGAATTCACTCCAAAGATCTTATAAGATTACTCGCCATCGTATGGCTATACCCTTTCTATTCCCTTTTATTTTCCCTCCTCAATTACATGCCCCTTTTTTCTCAACAATAATTATATTTTGTTCAGGGAGATTTTCTTCCTACAACTAGATTTTTATACCATGAAATTCCATTGCACAAACAATTTCCGATCAAGACACTTGTCAGTGCAGACGATTACTTAACATAAATATGGACACGTGTCTCGATGTCAAACCCGTTTGGACAGAGAAAATTTTATGCTAATGATATTTTTCTTAGATCAGTCCCCTATAATAGAAGAGCTCTAAGCACGGCTTGGCTAGGCTGTAGGCTGCAGCGTATAATATGGTTCGTGACTATAGTTTATACAGGTACTGATATTTTTGCTTGGCAAGACAGGATGGCCGTTGGCACATTAACGGCGGAGTTTAACGGCGTCAGATTTTGAATTTTTGCGCCCCCCTCCCCCCGTCCTCGAAAAACAATTTAATTATCTTGGCTTGCAAGAGTGCGACGTGTCCATCACATGACGCTTTTCCGATGGAGTGGGGGGGTGGGGTGGGGCCCATCCGGATTCTTTCCATTTATTCCCATCGGCGTCCATCTAACGCTACTTTTCCAGATTTTTCTTTTCTTTTTTTTCATATATCTTTTGGTGCAAATTCGTTTTTTTTTTTAATAAAACCTAATATATTGGGAAAGCAAAGCTAATTCGCTTGCGTTATCATGATGCTGCCGTCGAATCATGTAATTAGAGAATGACACGAGTGATCCCTACACTACAATTCAATATGTAATATGGTCTTTGAATTTTTAATTTATTTAATGGGATCTCTCGATTTGAGCCGAATGTACAATATTATTCATGAACTTTTAATTTATTCGATATGATCCATGAACCTTTGATACGTATTCAAATTAGTCCCTAAACTATACGGAAACGTTTAAAGTTGTCCATAAACTTAAATTAACGGAAGGATAATATTGATTATTCTCATATTCTATAGAGACTAGTTTAAATATTTACAAAAAATTCAGGAACCACATCGCACAAATGAAAGATTTAGGTACGATATTGCAATTTAGGTTAAAGTTCAGGGATCACATTACACATTGGGCCAAAGTTTAGGGACGATTTATGTCATTATTTCTTATGTGTTTTTAGTTGTCTTTTTTTTTTCAATCTACCATTTAGACCTTTGAGTTGAAATTTGAAAAAACAGAAAATTGCTTTATACATATATTTAAATGGCGTAGCTTTTTAAAGGAAGTACTATAACTTGTGCCTCTATAGAACGAATCTCTCATTAACAATAAAAATCTCTCGTTGATCATTTATATGTTGTTCTAAATTATTGTTGGGTTGAACTATTATATCAAGAGAGCAACTTTAAAAGTTTTGGATATAAGAACTTCCACCCTAACTTCTTGAATGCAAACATCACGCATTCTTTCACTCCCGTTAATGTCCCAATTTTCAATGAACCTAACATTTTCAGATTCAACAATTCTTGTACTATGATTATGATAGTAAAATTTATACCTTTTGGATTTTTCTACATAACCAATGAAGTAACTACTAGTCGTTCTAAAATCCAATTTCTTTTTATATGGATTGTAATTTCGTACTTCTGTTGGATAACCCCAAACATGCAGGTATCGAAAACTAGGTTTCCTTCCTATCTATAGTTTAAAATGAGTCTTTGGAATTGCCTGACTAGGATCCATATTTAATAAATAATACATCCACAAAGATAAGGTAAAAATGATTAACTCATCATACTCCTAACCATTTCCATTAAAGTAACGCCTTTTTGTTATACCATTTTGCTGTAGTGTACCCAGCATCATGTATTGAGCATAAATATCATGTCTTTTAAGGAATTTAGCAAATGGACTCGAACATTATCCCGATTCATTATACTTTCCATTATATTCACCACCTCTATCTAGCATCACCATTTTCACCTTTTTATCTAATTACTCAACTTCTTTAACATACACCTCAAGTACATTTATTGATTAAGATTTATCACGCAATAGATAAATGTAACCATAACGTGAAAAATCATCAATAAATGTGATAAAACTTTCTCCACTGAAACATGGAACATCAAAAGGAGCATATATATCAATGTATATATTTTTAAGAAGCTATATGTTTCTTGTGGCGTCTTTCTTAGTGTGTTTTGTTAGTTTACCTTTAATACAATCAAAACACACTCCTAGATCAGTAAAATCCAAATTCGGAAGAATTTCATTAGTCACTAATCTTTGCATTCTTTATTGGGATTGCCACCCAAACATTTATGCCACAAGTAAGCAAAATTCTCATAAGGTAAACTGCGTTTAGTGTTAAAATTATGATGCAAGATCATTCAAGTCTCAATAATAACATTATCAAGTTAAAACTTGTAGAGACCATCACATAAAATTCAAGTTCTAATAATATTATTATTCTTAAAAAAATTGAAAGATCTAAAATCAAATTTAAAAAAAAAATTTGAGGGAAAATGTAGGTACATAAAATGTTCAAAACAAATCCAAATAATACCCGATATGTAAGATTAACCGAAAAGTACCAACATCTTCAACTGGAGCTTTGTTTCCATTCCCCCGTGAACACATAGTTCTCATTTGGCTTTATGGTTTGGATCATAAGAAACCCCTTCATTGTATAGTTCGATTCAAAACATACTAAAGCACAAGGCTTACTTTTCTTTTCAAACCAAACTTTACGCCTCAGGCAATCTTTCTTCAAGTGTCTAATTTTATTACGAAAGTGACAGTTAATAAAATCGAGTTCCTTCTTATGGATTTAAGAAGTCTTACACGAGTCATTCATGTTGTATAGTCCTTTTTCTTCTTACTCTTTCCATCTTTTCTTTTGGAATTCTTTTTAGCTTCTCGATGACTTAAGATATGAACAAAATGAGCCTTTTGATTCTTTATTCTTGTTTCCTCTTGAATAAGCATATTGGCCAATTCATTTACATTTCACTTATCCTTTATAGTGTTATAATTTATTTGAAATGGCCCATATTGTTCATGAGGTAAGGAGTTAAGCACTCATTCACGCTCATTCCCAAAGTCCTTCATTTTGCTATTAAGTTTGTCATCTCAAGTATATGCTCATGCATGGTATATGAACCCTTATATTTCATGGTGGTCAAAGTGCTTCTCAATGTACTAGCGAGTGACTTATTAGCAGTTTGAAAACGCTTTTCCACAAATTTCATAAATTCCTCAGTACCGTTAGTTTTGGGAAGAGTAGTCTTTAAGTTGTTTGCAACTGTCGTTCGCATAAACATCAAGCTTAATCTGTTCCATCTTTCCTATGCTTTTTTGAAAGACCTTTCATTATCGCTCTCTTATTAGCAGTTGGAGAACGCTCCTTCACAAATTTCATAAATTTCTTAGCACTGTCAATTTTGGGAAGAGTAGTCTTTAAGTTATTTGCAACTGTCATTCGCATAAACATTAAGCTTAATCCATTTGATCTTTCCCGAGCTTTATGGAAAGACCTTTCATTATTGCTACTCTCATCAATAATAGCAGCCAATTCTTCAACTTGAAGTGCTAAATAAGATCCATGACACCTAAGTGAAACTAGACTTAATCAAACCAATTAGAGAAATTCATTCCATTTAATAAAATAACAGAGAAGTATGGGAATGAAGAGAAACAAGTACAAATACTTCAAATATGCAAGAAAACACTCATACATTAATGCTTTGAGAATATCACATAATTATATTCAAATTAAACAATACATGTATACCATGGTTCTTCTTTGGGTGATCCTACGATATACAAACATACAGTAAACCATAATGATGTAAACAAATTTTATTTAATAATTACAAGCACACCTCATTAAATTTTATTTGCTATCTTTGAGTATACGCACAAATCTAACAAGACATATTAATTATCAACTATTACGTTAATGAATTATAAGAAATGGCTAACCTTTGGTTGAATCCCTAAAATCTCATAATAAATAAAACTTTAATATACCCATGACACCAACAATGATATGTAACATATCAATTTCATTCATAGCATCAATTGATCACGGGCAATTGAATAAAACATCACAAAATTTCAAAAATTCAAGAGACATTAAGGTTCGGCAACTCTGGTGACTAACAAACCATTCATAATTGAATTTTTAAAATTGTAAAACACGGTAATTATTTCATAATTTGATTATCTCTAAACGTGAATATTCAATCACTTTCGTGATAAAATTGTCATAAAGGTATGAGAATTAAATTATAAATTATGATGCCTTAAGTATATGTATCAATTCATATATAAATATATGGATACATATAGCAAAACAATTGACATGTTGAAGAACATGAAAATACATATACACCAAGAGCACCAAGCCCAAACAATAATGTACATGTGATTTTATTAAGCAAATACTTGTCTTAATCAATTCGATGTGTATATATCTTTAACGAACATTAATGGGAGATCATTAATAGAAACCATATATTTTTTTTCTAATCGAAAAATCATGAGATCCTGAACCACGCTCTTATACAAATCGATAGCTATAATGTAATTCAATTATACGGAAATTCATAATAAAAAAATCTTAGATCTTCATTATTTATTCACGACAAAAGGGATGAAAAACATACCTTTATCCATAACAATGACTTTGAGAGGATGATTGTTGTAGAAATAAGATAAATGAAGAAATCTGATTTCTTTCCCTTAACCCATTTTTGTCTTAATGTATTTATTAGATGGAGGATAGAATACAACTTTTCGTTATCTTGGGTGGAGAGAGAGAACTAGACTCTTTTTACAGGCCTTTAGTAGGTGCCTTTTATCAAAACATATTGTATCTTTACAAGAGTTACAACTTTTCATTGCCAATATGTTTCAACACTTAAATAGTTATTAAACTCTTAATTAATAATATCAATAAGTGCATTCCATCAAAGCACATTCTATCTTCTCAAGAGTTTGCAACTTTTCATAGCCAATACATTTTTTTAGCATCTAAATAGTTATTAAACCATCAATTAATAATATTATGTGGGCCACAATTAATCTTACATTGCTACCAAACGATTTTTTTTTATCTATGTCAATTGGACAACTATATGGCTAAGTTCATACGTATTAATTAGAAAATGAGTTTTGGGGATCGAATAAGTGAGGGACTGGTTAGCATCCCGCAACGCCATTCTTGATATCACAACTCTTTGATCAAGTCCTAATATAGTTTTTTAACATGCAATTTCCTTAATCCATCCATCCGAAAGCAATTTAAAAATTGATTTTTAACTGATAGGCAATCAAGCAGGAAGATCGCCTAATCTTACGTAACGAGTGGATGATGTAATATATAATGAGATATTGAATAGGATGTGATCAAAATCGAACAAGCAACAAACAAATGTGACTTAGAAGATGAATGAGATGTCACATATTGATCAAATATACAATGATCGAACATGACATGTATATGTGATGTGTGTAGCACCTCAAATTATGCCAAACAGGGAGTCGCCAGCCAGTGGCATCTTGGTTCTTCGAATCTTCGAAAATTCTATGTTGGAGTAATTAATAGAATGCAAAATTGATCATAAACTCAAATAAAAAATTGGAGTGACCAACAGTTGGTTTGAAAAATATAGATTGATTGGACACATGAAGGCTTGAGCAATGTTAGGAATCAGCTATCTAAGTGCATGTGTGAAGAAAGCTGGTCTATTCAAACCAAAGATCTTAGGTCTGGGGGTTTGGCTAAGTGAGACGTGTTAGCATCCCATGACGCTTTTTGGTATGACATCCTTATTTTTTTTATTATGTCCTAAGTCATTCACCAATTAATTTTCTAAGCATGCATGCTGCTTTGTTTAAAAATTGTAAAACGTCGCGAAAACACTGTTATTGATTAAATTACAGTTTTCTTATGTGTACAAGCAAATTTCAATTCGGGTGCAAAATTCAATCGTGCATGGGAAAGTGACATGAATAATGACACAATTGGTCTTTGAACTTTGGCTCAGTGTATAATGTGATCCCTAAACTTTTAATTTGTTCAATGTAGTCCCTGAATTTTTAATTTGTTCAATGTGGTCCCTGGACTTTTGGTACATGTTCAACTTAGTCTCCAACCTATATGAAAATGTTTAATATTGTCCTTCTAGTAATTCAAGTTTAGGGACAATATTGAACATTATTATATCATTCAGGGACTAAATTGAACATATACCAAAAGTCTAGGGACTACATTGACAAATTGAAAGTCTGTGGATCACATTACACATTGGGCTACAGTTTATGGACCACATTGAAAAAATTAAAAGTTCGAGAATCATATTGCATATTAAGCCAAAGTCTATGGACCATTTGTGTCATTTTCCTTAAGTGACATGACAAATTTGAAGTTCAAACATAACGAGGAAATAACAAGATATGAAAACAATATCACAAATTCAAAATTCACGCGTAATGAAAAATATGATATAATATGATATGACAATGACTGACACATTTCAAACTTGGAAAATGATGAAAAAATGAATTGATGGCAAGGATATGGTAGATTCAAAATTTGAGAATTGATGAGAAATGACGTGACGTGATAATGGCATGAAAAATTTGAAATTCGGACATGACTAAACAACAACATGACATGGCTATGACAATGCATATTTGAAATTCATAACATTATGAGAAAATTACACGACACGGCAAATTCAAAATTTAGAACATAATGATAAGATGACATGACATAGTAATAATCACATGTAACATGACCTAGCAAATCATATTCAAAACAGGATGACGAAATAGCATGACATGCCAATTATCAAATGCAACATGGCATGACAAATCAAATTCAAAATGTAATTACAAAATGACATGAGACATAGTAGTAATCACATGCAACATTACATGACATATCATATATAAAACATGATAGCAAATGATATGAGATGACAATAATCACATGCCACAAGAATGACAAATTAGACTTAGAACACGGTGATAAAATGATATGACATGGCAATAATCTTATGCAATATGACATGGCAAATCAAATTTTAAAACATTATGATGAAATGACATGACATGGTAACAATTACATGCGATTTGTTGTGGCAAATTGGATTTTAAATATGATGACGAAATGACATAACATGGCACAAGATGAAAATGTGGGCTATGCAATCCACACTGCGCGACGAGTCATTTTCATTTAATTTATAACTTTATCCATACATGTAAAATTCTATTCAAATACACACCATTTTCTTTCGATCAGATCAAAACAAAATCATAATTCAACGCAGAATTCATAATTCATTTAAAAATCATGAAATAAATATTCACATGCACGATACCCAAGTTCGTGGGTTCGAATCACAATGACTATTGACTTTTGACCTCTCGTCACATTGCCGTGGCCTATCCTACATACGGACCTAAGCTCTGCGGTATATGACTTCTGGGTAGGCTCATAGATAAAAGGGTTATATTTTCATGCAGCACTTCAATATGTTCACTACTTTATCATCAACAATGGCAACATGTATTCTAGCACATTCTCAACACAATCAGCAGCGCAATGGCTTAGTTATAGATTCAAAATAGTCATCGCGACTGCCTAGAAATATGTGTCGGCACCACAACGACGTATTCTATAAACTTGATATTTCATTTTGGTATTACAACGGCCTAAAAACATGTATTTTTGTCTATCTTAAATGGGCAACACAAAAGTGTACTTTCAACCTCGAGATTTAATTTCAACATTGCATTTTTCGACTTTTCAAATGGGTAATATGACGACATATTCTATACCTACAAAATGGCAATGATCCTAAACATATATTCATATTCAAATTCAAAGAGAGGGGGGCTTGGAACAACCTCTAGGTGAGCGGTCCGTGACGGGAGAAATATGCACGGAAAGAGAAAAACTTAAGAATGACTTCATAATGAGAGAGAGAGAGAGAGAGAGAGAGAGAGAGAGAGAGAGAGAGAGAGAGAGAGAGAGAGAGAGAGAGAGAGAGAGAGAGAGAGAGAGAGAGAGAGAGAGAGAGAGAGAGAGAGAGAGAGGAAATAACTCACAATGAGTTTTTTCTTTAGCTAAAATAACTTACGATGAGTTGAAAATGAGAAAGGGGATGCCTTCTTATAGGCACGTAGGCACGCTTTGTCTTGAGGCTTGAATGCCTCTAGTAAAAACTTGTGTCTTTTGGGTCTCGCAACTTCCGTGTCCAACATTGATTCACGTGATTTTCACACCATTGGAAAGCTCGTAAAGAGATCTTTCTAGCGAGCTCAATATCGCTAGGATAAGTATGTACGAATCACATGCCGAACGACGCAAGAAATTAACATGCATGATGACGTTACAATCAAATACGACATGAGCCAACGACATACGAAAATGATATGAGAAACTGAATATGACACGAGATAATGACAGTTGTTATCATGAAAAGTAGGGGTGTCAACAAAACCCGGGCTGGCCCGGCCCGGACCGCCCCGGCCCGACTCGGCCCTAAAATTTGGGGTATTTTGGGGTCGGGCCTCAATCTGGCCCTAAAATTTGGGGTATCACAGGGTTGGGGGTAAAATCGGGCCGACCCATCGACACTCTGGGCCGACCCATCGACACTCTGGGCCGACCCATCTGAGCCATCTCCCTCTCTCACTCTCTCTCCCATTCTCTCTCCCCTCTCTATGCGCAGAGCGGGATGAAAAAACCTAGGTCTATCGGCGACGAAATCGAACACCTCCATTGCCGTCTCGCCGGAGCTCGCTCGTTCGCTCGCTTGCTCAGATCTCTCCGCTTCCGTCGACAGGGTCATGTCCTCCCGAATTCATCTCTCTCTCTCTCGTCTCTGCAAATTGTCTGCATCTAGAGAGAGAGAAATGGTGAAGAAGACGAATCGCGGCAGCTATGTCGGTCTCGCTGCACGGCGGCCGCGGGGTCGAGGTCGAGCCCCCCGGGTTCTCGATCGGCGCCGCCCGGTCCTCGGCCTTCGATCCGCTGGAGCTCGACTCCTCCGGCGGCAAGGGGATTCGCGTTTTCGAAACCCAGAGCAAAAGGGAGCACGGGGGGAGCAAAGGGAGAGCCCAGGGCGAGCACGAGAAGAGAGGATTCGCGTTTTCGAAACCCAGAGCAAAAGAGCAAATCGATTCGATCCAGAGCTCTGCTCTTCGTCTCAGTTCTTCTTCGTCGTTCGAACCCGGCGCTCTTCGTCTCAGTTCTTCTTCGTTTTCCCTTAGTTGCAGGAGAGCCGCCGTCCCGCCGCCGCCGCATTCGCCGCTCTCGGCGGCCGCGCCCGATGGCCTCCCCTATTTTCGGACGCCGTTGCTGAACAAATTCATCTCTCTCTCTCTCTCGCTCTCTGGTCTCTGCAAATTGTCTGCAACTAGAGAGAGAGAAACGGTGAAGAAGACGAAGAGGAGGAGGAGAGAGAGTGGGAGAAAGGTGTGTGTGTGTGTGTTTGAAGAGAAAAAGGCCCGACCCGGCCCTTGGGGTGTATGCTGAACAGGGTCTTGGGCCGGGTCTGGGCGGGTCAAGCGCAACCCTATTGTTTTCAGGTCGGGTCGGGTATCATGAAAGCCCGACCCGACCCGACTCGACCCATTGACACCCCTAATGAAAAGATGTACTCTTGAATATGCAATAAATGTAGGTTGATATGAAAAGTGGTGATGGTTCATCATGAAAAGTGATGATAATGGGAATAAGATACCTATTCCCAAGAGATGTGTTGATTGGTTGTTTATAAATAATACTAAATCATACATTGTTCAATACAATTGTTCAAGGATCACAACTGTTCAAAACAACAATTTCTTATTCGTAATTCTTTTATTCTATTTTTATACACACAATTTTGATAACACATTCAAAGTGAAATTCCAATAGAGAAATTGAATACTATGATGAACTCGTTGCTTTGCGACTTCGGTGTATATTCTGGGGATATATATATATATTCTAAACTCGAAAGCAATAATAGTGGGATAAATAATACCTTAAGAATAGTGATCATCATCATGCATAAAAGCATCAAAGATCTATAACTACCGTTTTATCTTTATTAGCAATCAAATTTCCCCAATGTTACATGCGTAAGCGAATACTCATGTGAAAATGGCATGCAATATGACGTGGCAATCGAATGTTGCATGAGCGAATAACATGCGTAATGACGTGGCAATCTAATGCCAAATGAGCAAATGACAATTGTAATGATGTGTCAATCTAATACGACACGAACGAATGACATGTAAAATAACGTGGCAATTGAATAATGCACTAGCGAATGGCATACATAATGGTGCAGTAATTGAATATAAGATGAGCGAATGACATGCATAATGACGTGACAATCGAACAAAATATGTCCAAACGACATGCGAGATAATGTGACATTCGAGCAAGACATGTATTAACGACATCCATAACGATGTGATGAAGAAGATATATACGACGCGTCGAATGGATTTGTATGACATGTATTGTTATATGTAAAGGTGGATGAATGTCATTTGGATGTCCTTTTGGAATCAAATTTGAAAATTGAACTTTGAATAATGAAACGATGATCTGCATGCACAGGGCACATGCTCATTAATTGCCATGGCTATCGGTCCTTGACCCGGGCTCATCACCATAGCATATCCTACGCATGAACTCAATCCTTTTGGTATTGTGTTTCGAGGGTTGGCTTGCAAAAATAAGGGGTTCCTTCTGACGCTTTGCACATTAAGAGCACGTTTGGTAACGCTTCTGTTTCTCTATTTTTCTGTTCTTCTGTTTCCTGGAACAAAAAAAGAACAGAAATCCGTTTGGTAACGCATTTTATTTTTCTATTTCCTGAAATAGAAAAGTGGTCAAGAAATAGATTTGGATCAGAAATAAGAAGTAGAAAAAATCTACTTCTTTGTTCCTAGAAATAGAAATAGAAATAGAAAGGTCCGGTCCTCAAGCCGCGACCTCAGCTCCTCCTCCATCCTCCGTTGTCTGCAAACCGTCTCAAAACACCGGTCCGGTCCATTCTCTGCGGAAATAATAAAAAAATTATAAAAAATTAAAAAATTCCAAAAATTCATAAAAATCAGAAAATTTCTCAGAAAATCCATAAAAATCAGAAAAACTCAGAAAACCCATAAAAATTTGCAAAATTCCGAAATTGAAAAAATAAAAAAAAATTCATAAAAAGCTTTCTGGAAAATAAAAAGAGACAAATTTCGGGAAAGTAAAAAGTTTTAATAAACTTTTCCCCAAAAAAACAAAAATAAAAAATTCACATAATGGCTTAGAATAAATTAAAAAATTCCGAAAATTCATAAAAAATTAGAAAAATTTCAGAAAAATCCCATAAAAAAATTAGAAAATTAAAAAATTCCCAAAATTCATATAAATCAGAAAAATTCTCAGAAAATCCATAAAAATCAGAAAAACTCAGAAAACCCTTAAATATTTGCAAAATTCCGAAATTGAAAAAATCATAAAAAAATTTCGGAAAAATAAAAAGAAATAGATTTAGGGAAAGTAAAAAATTTTAATAAATTTTACCCCAAAAAAATATAAAAAAATTCACATAATGGCTTAGAATACCTGTGGCCACCCACTTTGAGTGAAATTTAAATTTTTGAGGTGCCCAAGTGGTATTTTTGAAGATTCCTTAGTTTAGGGATTAAAAAGGGGTTTTAAACTCCTAAAAAGGATTAGACAAACCAATAAATCATGCTTATTGATTTTTTTCACTTATAACTTGTATTTATAGTTATATAAAAGATATAGATTTGAATGCAAAAAATTGGGAATAGAAATTTTGTGCAGTTACCAAACGCATTTCTGTTCTTTTTCTATTCCAGGAATAGAAATTTTATGCAGTTACCAAATACATTTCTGTTCTAGAAATAGAAATTTTGTTCAGTTACCAAACGCATTATTTTGCTCAGAAACTCTTCCAGGAAATAGAAATAGAAAAAATTATTTCTGAAAAGAAATTGTTCCCAGAAATAGAAACGTTACCATACGTAACCTAACCAACCCATGGAAACTGTAGGGTTTTTATCTAAACAACCCGTAATACGCATTATAGCAACTTTTGAACAATCAGATCATTTGGCAGCACGATGGCCTATTTCAAGTTTTATAATTTAATTGCGCCCGCCTAAAAACATGCGTGCATAATGACGTAAGTTCAAATCTAATATCTCGGTTTGGCATTTTATAACGATCGAATATATTTTCTATATGAAATTTTAAAGAGTGAGGGCGTCATGACTTTTCTCAGGGTGAGGCGCCGCGGCAACGGGACCGGGATCCTCAAAATGATGACCGGCAAGTTTCCGGGCTCGTAACTTTTTTTCTTCCGGTGCCTGATTCGCGTGATTTATATGCCATTGGAAAAACCACGATGTGAGCTTTTGAACGAGTCTGATATTGGTACGGTAAATCTACATAATTGTTTTGCAAGAAATAAATGATTTTAAAAATATTTTTCTAAAAATGATCGAATCATATCTCTTGAAATAATTAGTCAATGGAAAATTTTACATTATCGACAATAATTTGTATTTAAACATTTTCGCGGACGATGAACATATATTTCGTTCATTCATTTCTGCAAACTATTCAAGTGATTATTTTAAAAAAATATAATTTTTAAATTATTTATTTTTCGCAAAAAAAAATTGGAGAATAAATAAGAATTTATATTTCAAGGATCATTCTCCCCTGTCTCCCAATTCCTCCCGCCAAACGCGCCGTCAATCGAAGAAGTTGGGCGGGAGATAATCTCCCGTTATAACAGGAGGGAAGGCCCACGGCCCACGACGGCGCGTGGGCCCCACCTGGCCCCCCGCCCCTCCACCATCCATCCAACGGCCCTCCCCATTCCCCTGGGGGAGCACCCCGTCGCCTCAACCGCCGGGTCACGTGGAACGCGTTCCCGTGACTTGGCGAGGAAGCCGCGCCCCCCACACGCGCCGGCCCCCGCACGTGCGGCGCGCGGGACACGTCAGTGCTGAGGGGAAATCTCTCCCTGGGACCCAGGTTCCACCGTACCCGGACGGACGACGACCGTCGATCTGGACGCCAGCCGCCTGGTCCCGCCGCGGGGGCGCCGCAAGATCAACGGGCGTCAGGCGCTCGCTCTGCTGGATCCGGATCTCCTCGAGAGGATGCCCCGCGACCGGGCCCCGCGGTGGCGACGTGGCGCCCCCTCACTGGCCCAGTGGCGTGGGCCCCGCCTTGTTTTATCCATCGTCCACCTCCCCCCCTCCCCCTCCCGTCACTTCCCGAATAGATATAATTTTCTTCTCCAAAGCAAGCGAGAGAAGCAGCTAAAAATAGCGTCTCTCTCTCTCTCTCTCTCCTCGGAGCAGTTGTGTAGTCTCTCTCATCTTCCCTCTCTTCTTCGCGAACCCGAAGGCCCCTACTTTGCCGCCCTCCCCGAGTTCCCGCTGCAAATCCCCTCTCGAACGCGAAACCCTAGCGCTCTCGCTCGCGCGCTTCGCCTCGCCTCGCCTCCCGGAATTCGAAGCATCGAGCCGGTTTCCTCGCGGCCTCGCGCGCCCGCGCGCTTTTCTAGATCCGTCCTCCGGCGTCAGATTCGCCGTCGAGGCGTGCCGCGATTGGTTCCCCCGGATTGACGAGAACCGGTCGCTCGCGAGATTTCGGTCGCTCTTGCTTCCGGATTGCTCGGGAGAGCTCGAGATAGCAATCGGCCGGATGCTTCTGCATGTGGCGACGTAGAGTTTCCTCTTCGCGAGCCGTGGTCCGGAGAGATTGATTGTGGCGCTGTTTGTTATCGATTTAGGGAATTGAAGTTTCGATGATGCTGCGGGATTTCTTCTGGATCATTTAGGAGGAGTTTCTTGTTGATTTGAACTGGAGTTGGATTTGGAACCGAGTGGCGAACTCAAATCACTTGCAAACGGATTCAGGTACGGTCGTTTGCTCGTTCGGCTCTCGATTTGCTTGGTTTCCCGTGTTTCGTCTTTAGCTGGTGAATGCTGTCGCGGGCAATAGCTACGCTGTTTTGCCTTGAAATTGCCGGGGAATCGCGTTTTGATGGCGGAAGAGGAGGCTTGTCTGGATGTTTCGTCGGATGTGGTCATGGAGGCGAAGAATTCTCCTAAAGATGAACTGAAGCGCGAACGCGAATGCGCCGCGGATGATGATGATGATGCCGCCGTGCCGTGTTCTTCTCCCGCGAAGAAGCAAGCTATAGAGGCTTCTAATGAGGACACGCGCTCTGAAGTGTCCAATCCCACGGTGTGCCAGAAAGCGAATGCCGCGAGCTTTCAAGATGTGACCAGCCCACCGGCTGAATTGTTGAGTGCTAAGCTGGTTGCTTCTGGTGAAGTGACGTCTAAATGTTCAGCGAATTCGAGTTCAGAAGAGACTTTGAGCAATGAAGAATATGGTCTGAATGATGCAGAATCTAATGGCACGGCCGAAAAGCCCGAACCAGTTATAGCGTCCTCTGTTGTATTGGAGATTCCTAAGCATGCTAGTACTACTGGGATCAGGAAAATTACATTTAAGTTCAGTAAAAGAAGGGAGAACTCCGATATTCTGTGTACTTCGTCGGTTGTGGAGCCAGCATTCGGTCACGCAACTAGCCGCTTTGCGGATGGAAGTTGTAGGGAGGAACAAGAGCAATACTCTCCAGGAAAAAGATATCCTCTCAGCAACCTCAATATATATGGTCGCAATATGGAATTGAAAATGTCTAAGAAAGTTGTTCCGAATAGTTACCCTACGAATGTCAAGAAGCTATTGTCGACTGGCATCCTTGAAGGAGCTAGGGTGAATTATGTTTCTGGTGCACATGAGGTTGGTTTATGATCCATGTTGAGCTTCTTCACATATATCTGAAGGTGAATTTACAAGGGAGCGATAATTCTTTCCAATTTTTTTTTTCTAGGAGTTACAGGGGATAGTCAGCCGTGGTGGATACTTATGTGGCTGTTCTCTGTGCAATTTCTCAAAAGTGAGTTCTCTGATTCTATTGTCTTTATCCCTGATGCATCGAGTGTTCCTGCTGTTGATTTGTCAAGCAGTTAACCTCACTGCTGTTTGCAGGTTCTCACGGCATATGAGTTTGAGCAGCATGCTGGATTCAAAACTAAACATCCTAACAATCACATATACCTGGAAAATGGAAAGCCCGTCTATAGCGTTGTGCGGGAATTGAAGACTGCTCCGCTAAGTGTACTGGAAGAAGTGCTCAAGGATGTTGCTGGTTCAGCAATTAATGAGGAGTGCTTTCAGGTCTGGAAAGGTGATAACCTTTGGTTTCATAATTTCCAAGTACTGATGTGTTACCGAAATGGTCCACTCATCTTTACAACAGAAAAAGTTTTATGCTGCCTGCTCTGATCTTCTTACCTTCTGATTGATTAAATCAAGCAAAGTAAACAGGGCTTTAATTATAAAGGATCAAGAAATGCAGCTTCATTAACATTTTTTTGCTCTGTTAAGATTGGGCAAATGTTAGGCTAGACAAGATATTTTCATCGTGTTTTTCTCCAGGATATATTTTGTTGTGTGATGGGGGATTTTGACTCATTCTCTTACATGCAGAGAACCTTGAACAAGGCATTGGAAGCAATGAAGGTGCTGAAAAGTTCTTGCTTCAATCGCGTCTAAGGTCTGTCATTTCTCCATGATTGATTTCTTTATCAGAGGTTGCATCCTGACTCGAAGTAGAGGCATATTGCATGGGTGAAAAGTAGGGTTTTGCTAATCATCGTTTCTTCTATTGATCATAAGTCCTACTCTGGTTAATATGCTGTGGTTTTTTGTCACTCAGAAAATTTGTCATCTATTGGTACTTCTATAATACATATCGGCTTATTGGTCTTGGTGTTAGCTCCTTCTAGACTTTTCAGTTTTTATTTATATGGTCGTTATACACTTAATGCTATATATCCAGGAAAATGAATACGTCTAATTGTTATTGCAGAGATTTACAAGTGGCAAGATCTTCTTAGGGCTGGGCTGATTGACCACTGACTCATTGTGTTGTGTTTGCAAATGTCCCTTGTTCGTTTATATTACGTGTATATTTTATTTTTAGCATTTAAGATTTGATTTTTACCTAAGACTGAACACTTCATATTTAAAGTCATAAATAAAATTCACAGGAAGATTTTGAGAAGTTTTAATAATTAAAAAGTGTTCTTTTGTTTTGGTGGAAAGTGGCAAGTTCCTTTCAGAAGTCAACACTAACAGGCCTTTAATATAGCATAGCATTTTCTGTTTATGCTTTCATTGTGCATAGTACCAGATGCTAATTACTCACTGTTTGGAAGCCATTGGGTAAGTAGTGGTATGAGTGAGGGGTGATGGAAGGATGAGTGAGGGTTTAGAGACCCCTGGAAAGCCCAAAATCAAGGTGCTTTAGAGAAGAGAGAAAATATAGGACAGCACTAGCTAGTTGACGAAGAGAAGGATGATGCATTTCTTTCTAGTACGAGTATTTCCCTTTATGTGTAAAAAGACCTGCGGGGGGCACAAAATGTAGATAAATTGGCAAGTACTTTTCAGAAGTTAACATAAACAGGCCCTTAATCTGTTTCATTAGTTCTTAAATCTGCTCTTTTTTTAGATAGAATGAAAGCAAGTGGCAATCTTCTGCCCCTACTTTCACTGCGTGTGGTGCCAGATGCTAATTGCTCATGTTTGGCAGCCATGGGGTAAATGGCCTAGTGGTATGGGCGTGGGGTGATGGAAGGGATGGAAAGGGTTTGAAAACCCCTGGAAAGCCCAAAAATACTTAAGGAAAAAGCTGACAATCTGGAATGTTTTTTGAGATTGATCTTGTGACTTAAAGTAGATCAATGCACTGAGGGGATGCCGCTACTTAAGCTGATGTGATGTCCATATGTGGCTGGGAATCGTTCTTTTAAGCAGATAATGATTGACATTTAGATTGTATAACAAGATTACTTTGGGCTTAAATCACTGTGATTTTATACCATTTTACAGCAATCAAGATGTAGAAGGAGATGGAGGCCCTGGTTGGTGTTCTCTGTTGGACAACAGTGCTATTAAATGTGTGGGGAGATCGGATGATCATAAACGTGCAATGAAAAAGTATTCTCTCTGTCTGTCTCTCCCTTTGTTCTTGTGTGTGGTTGCATGCGCGCACTTGCTGGTATGCTCATGCGCATATTTGCATGTGCAATGTGCTCGTAATGCGTACTTGCTCCTTTATGTAAATACTTCATATGTTATGGTATGCCCTCTCTGCACTTAGAATGTTGGATTATTTATATTTCACTTTTTATGCTTTCCAGACCAGGCTCATACATTTATAGCGAATTTGTGAAGCATAAGAAAGCCATTGAAGGATCTTGTAGGAGAAGGTATGTTCATCTTGCAAAAAAAAAAAAAAGGAAACAGAAGAAAGATAACATTGTATTTGTTGGCTGGCTAGGAGATTCCTGATTGGAGATTATCTCTTTCATTTTTACACTTTATTGTCTTCTTTACTTGATTATTATCGCTGTGTGTGTGCAACTTTTTGAAACAGGGACAATGATCTACATAAGCTACTTTTTATGCCAAATGGACTCCCAGATGGAGCTGAGTTGGCCTATTTTGTTAAAGGACAGGTTGTTGCATTTTGAGGCTCGAATCAAAATTTGTGAATGAATGCCAATTGTATTAACTTCATGTTGTCGTTATGCAGAGATTATTAGGGGGATACAAGCAGGCAAATGGAATTGTCTGCAGTTGTTGTGACAGAGAGGTATACTTTGGTTTAAGGATCTTTTAACATATAAAGTCAATACTCTTAGTACACACAATCTTGTGAAAGTACATGGTTACTCCATTCTTTCGGGAAAACAACTTAAAATCCACCAATTGTGTTGATCTCACTATCATTATAGAAAAGCTTCAACCCCTTACAATTCGATAAATGTACGTCTTTATCCTCTGTTATGTGATGAAAACATACAATTCTGCATTTTCAACTTTCACAAATGGTGGTCTTTTATGTGTTTCTATCATCTACATAGCATTGTCGTTTAAGCAATTTACATTCAATATTTGAGGTTTGAGGAGCCCTCTTTTGTGGCTCACCTTTGCCATCTTTCAAATAAACAGATTAGTCCATCACAGTTTGAAGCCCATGCTGGGATGGCTGTCAGACGCCAACCGTGAGTATATTAAATATTCTTGTTGATGTTGTTAAGATAGTTGTTTAACTGTGTTAGTTTGAGTTAATTATGTTCTTTTTTGGCAGCTACCGACACATCTATACTTCAAATGGACTCACGCTGCATGATATAGCTCTATCACTTGCAAATGGACAAAATCTTGCTGGTACTAGTGATGATATGTGCACAGTATGTGGAGAGGGAGGAGATTTAATTCTCTGTGTTGGATGTCCACAAGCTTTTCATGCAGGTATTCGCCAGTCTTATTTTTTTCTTAGTGGGGGATTATAAGTGGCGTAGAAAATTAGTTAGAAGAGAACAACCATAAGTGATGATCACTTTGTCTGGGATCATGGATAATGCCCTCTACTTTCTTATTTTAAAAAGAAAATAGAAGTCAACCTATTTAAGTATATGGATGCTTATAAACTTTCTTCATAGTTCTGTTATAAACAACCTAGCTGGTAATTATTGCCTCTTAGAAGTGTTATAAGTTTTCCCAAATACCAATCTCCGTAAGTTATTTTTAATGCGTTATTTCATTTTCAGCACTTAACGAATTATATCTAGTATTCACAGATGACCTCGCCTCCTTTATCGCTTTGGAGTTTGGAATAAGCAGATTGTAGCCAATAAAAAGATCAATCTCTCTTGTAATTTCCTTGAGTACTTAGTTGTTAAATGTGATACAGTGGGACTTTCACTCTCTCTCTCTCTCTCTCTCTCCGGGGGCTTCATATTTTGTGGTATTAGAGCACGAATTCTGAACATCATGGTGTTGCTATTCTCATCGAACAATGAGGTCCTCAGTGGTGAATGCTTGGAAGCTTCTTGTACTTACTTCTCTATTTAGTTTAGAGGGATAGCTTTAGTAGAACATGAGATCCAAAACACTTAATTTTCATGAATCAATTATCGATCAAGTTCATTTACATGAACCATTACTGTCCTGTACTACGTCATTTCATTAATGGATATTGATCCAATTCTCTTCTTGACTGAGAGGAATTGCTACAATAAATAATACATCAATCACTGTACTTTGACAGCATTTCTGATGTTTCTAATAATATCGTGCTTCAAGTTTCACTATTTTGATGGGTAATAATCCTTTAGCGATTATTTTAATTGATAAATTCCATGCCCTGGACTGCTGGACCCTTAAGTTGCTGAGTCAGCATGATGATTTCTGGTCCTTGATGCTGCCACTGAGAAGTTTTACTATTTGATCATATCACCTCAAGCGATCCCCCAATGTACTGGACAGTTTGGTGCTTAAAAGAGTGGAAAGTCCAAAATGCATAGTTGAGCATCCGAAGCATTCAAAATAAAGTTTTTCAGTATGATTCAATTGCCAAATGAGCTACCATAATTTATGGCTGCTCCATCTATCTCTTGTTCGACTCTTTCATGTTTATCTTGTTTGTTTGTTGCTTTAAATGTCATCTCTCTAGCGTTCGCAATTATTGTATAATTTCCGGTTTTTCCTAACCTTTTGATTCTATTTCTGGTGGTCATAGTTATTTGCTTTTTTACGGCAGTAGTCTAACTAAGCAGAAAGGTTTCAGGTGCTGAAACGTAGGGCTTTCTCCATTATTTCTTATATGTGGGCAATTTATCTCCTCTTTTTTTTTGTGCAGTTTGTTTGGGTTTGCTTTCTACCCCAGAGGGTGATTGGTGCTGCTCAAATTGTAAAGATAAATCAGTCTCTTGTAGAAAAATAAGTTCTGGAGATTCAAATGCTGCAAGACCAATTATGATACGGCTGACACGTGTTGTCAAAGAACCTGAAGTTGACATTGGTGGTTGCTGTGTCTGCAGGTTAGTCAATTGTTATAATTTGGTACTTTCCATCTTGTGCATGGCTGGAGCCATAGTATCCTTCTCTATACCTCTTTCCTTTGCTATTAAGCGGTTGTTGGGTTTTGAATTGGACTTGTATGTCAACTTAAGCCTTTTTTTTTTTGGTTGGAAACTTAAGCTTAACTGAGTGGCAATATTGATTAAGCTCGAGTTAAGTTTGATAGTGATCTTAATACTCAGGGCTGACTTAAATTTCTGTAAAAATATATATCCCCCTTTTTTTTTTCTTAAGTGATCCATGTTTGATAGTACTTCCGAATCAATTATGCAAATAAGAAATCAGTGGAGTTGCACAAATTTGAGATCCTCAGAAGTTGTCTCATATAGTAACATAGGGAAGTCGACTAAACAGAACACACAAACTTTATAAACCACATGTATAAAATTTTAAAAAAAGGGGTAAACGAATAACCGACAATCCATCTGCGAAGTAAATAAATGACCTCTTTCAATCTTCCAGGAAATTGATAGGGAATAAATTCTAAAATCTGAAATCAGTCATAGCAGAAACAGCAATAGTGAGTAGAAGAGAAAAGCTTGTATTAGATGCCATTTGTTGATTGTGAGGCGGGGAGAGACGGGGGGACGAGGGGGTTGAAAACTCTGCCAGATAAAGCAAAGCAGAGAGGACGAGTATAGATAAGCAAGGTAGAAGAGCACATTAATTTTTATTCTTTTTTTTGGGGGGGTGGGGGGAAGGAAAAATGGAAATGAGGGTTGAATGCATCATGCGCATGCACAGAAATAGAGGGACTGAGGGAGGGAGATTTTGCTCTAAATGTCTTCAAGGTTATCAACTAGAGCATGTGGTGTTCTTTCTAACAAAAATAATGCATGGGAAGTTATACAGGATTCTTTGTTGCAAATATGGTGGTAAGGCATTAGCCAGTTATGCTTCCGTTTTAACCACTTACTTTCATCTTTTCCTTTTCTTTTTTTTTAATCGTTATTGTTGCTGTTAAGTTTGTGCTAAATGAAAATGTGAAAACTGAAATAAGGATTTTGGCTTCTTCTGTTGATAGACATGAATTGCGAAAAGGTATATAGAATTTTAGAGTTCAGATGAAGGTCGAAAGGAACGTAAAACCTTTTGGAAGTTAAGCTTAGCATGGGAGATGATGCTTATAGTCCTCATTTGAAGTCTTTTTTGAATGGCTGCTGTTCATCATTTCACTTTTCTATTTAAAATCGTTCTCCTTTCTAGATGGGTCAGGATTTGTTGCAACGCATCTTTTCTTTATATATTTGTCTTCTGAACCATCTCCTAACTAGTTTTATAATCTCTAGTTACTGCTACTAGAATCAAAGTTTTGTTTGACGGCAAAATAAGCAGCCAGATAGTTCGATGGAGGCATCCATTTATTTCCTTTCTTCCCTCCTTAGAACTTTCACTTGTTTTTCCTCTTGTTGTTTGTGGTTATAAAAAATAATTTTGGTATAGGAAAGGTACTCTTGACGTCCATTTCTCTTTTTCAAAGTGCTTATATGGACGCTTCATGGCAATCCCGCCATGTTATTTTTATAGAGGACATGAATACCATACGTAGCTTCACTTTGTCCAAGCCTCCTTGAGATGTATGTCTATGATTTTTTTAATTTGTCTATGATTTTTTTAATTTGCTTTAGAGTTGTCGGTCTCTCCCAATTTCGATTATTTACTCATGCAGTTGGTAGAAGTTACGGCCATAATCCATCTCTCTAGCTATTGTAGTAAGAATTAAGTCTAAGTTTCTCGGATTTAAAGAAGATTCAGAACAGTGGAGGTGGTTACATTGAATTTCACGTCATAGTCATTAGTTACAATCCGTATATTGACAAATGCTTGTAGTTCTGTTTCCTTTGAAGTTGATTTATTTTTTCTTTGTTGTGCTTAATTGTTTGACTCTATTCCTGTTAAGGTTCAACTCGTCTACCCCAGTCCCCCCTATCTCTGTTCTTTTTTATCCCTCTCCTCAGAATTTCATAAATTTCGTATCTTCTACTTCAGGAACCATGACTTCAGTGTTGGTACATTTGACGAACAAACAGTTATGCTGTGTGATCAAGTAAGCTGAGTTCTATTGTTATGCTTCTCCATATTTTTGTCTTATTGCTGCTCAAATATTGGAATTTTGTTGTTTTTATTTAGTGTGAGAAGGAATACCATGTTGGCTGCTTGCAGGAGATTGGACTCTGTGATCTAAAGGTAGGTTTAAGAAGTGAAAGTATGGTGAACTGTGGTGAAGTATGGGATCTAAGTTCCAGTTATATTCTGCAGGAATTGCCCAAAGATAAATGGTTTTGTTGTGATGACTGCGATAAGATTCACATCGCTCTACAAAAATCTGTCTCTGCTGGATTTCAGACCATCCTGGCATCTTCTTTAAGTACAATAAATAGGAAGCATATTGAAAAAGGACTCCTCATTGATGGATTCACGGATGATGTCCAATGGCGAATTTTAAGTGGGAAAAGTCGGTTCCCTGAGGATCTACCTCTGCTTTCGAGGGCCACTGCAATTTTTCGAGTAAGTCATGATGGCAATATCTGTTCTCATTCCTTCTTTTCCATCCTATTAGCAAGCTATTGTCTTACTAGTGTTTCTTTTTTGTTTGTGTTGTGTTGCTAAATTCGGATGCCTATTACTTCCTTTCCCAATATTAGTCCATAGATGCACCCATATAAAAACAACAGAAAAGTTATTATTTGAGGAATAAGATTAATGGGGAGAATGTGCTGAAATCGTTTAGATAAGAGCTTATGATGCTCAGTTGGCATTGCAATTTTCACTCCTTTAGCTGTGCTTATTTTGTGTCTGGACTGAAAGTCCATGAACATGGTATATTCTGTCCGTTTGAACATCGATAAGGGCCGTATTAGAGGTGCCATTTGATTGAATGATTTTCTTTTATCTTTGGGCGATTCTTTCTGTATAAAGTGTATATTCTGTCCCAACCGAGAAAAGAATAAAACGTGTTGTTCTGCATCTGATTTTCTGAGCGACTTAGAATACATGCTATCTACACTTAGTAGTGGGGGCATCAACTGAAATTTACAAAATTATGTGCATGGATGGTTTTAATCTTTGATGATAACTGGACTTTTTCTCACGTGTTGTAAATTTGACCCCATGTGGCAGGAGTGTTTTGATCCTATTGCTGTAGCATCAGGTCGTGATCTCATACCTGTCATGGTTTATGGGTATGTTCTTATACTGATGCTCTATGCTCTTAATACCTGCATGTAAATGTTCTGAAACTGTCATTTCTGTTAGTTTCATTATTTTCAGTTTTTGTTTGTTTGGAATCTTTACTGTGGCATTTGATATATTATATTGCTTCTGCATGTTGCTCTTCTAATTCAAGCTTTTGGGTTGAATATTGACTAACATGAAAAGCATCTGGTCATTGTGCCATTGTCCCGCACTTACGATTTAGGCTCTTATCACATGCTTTGATTTAGCTCCCAGTGGTTTGGACCTTTACTTGTCAGATAGAGATCCGCATTTTTGATAGTTGGTTATAATGGTATTGCATTCAAGTTCTCTTTCAATTTCATCCACTATATTATGGTAGAACAGGGGATATCGGGGCTATATCGGGGCTATTTTTTAACATCCTGCACAATTTTGTCCATTTTCACTGCAGCTTTGTTTTTTGAAAGTTTGGAGATTAACTTCAAGAATATGTATATCCCAATAGTTGTCTTTATTGGAACTCCATGTTGGTAATGTTGAATTCAGTATTATAAAAAATCCCGTTTGAAAGAGGTGAAATTTCTGTAAAAGGAATGAGAACTCTTCTTCCTTCAAGAATTTATACTTGTAAATGAAAAGCAGCTGTCAGATTAGTTTCAAGAAGATTGCTGTTGGAATTGTGGCTTGTTTTATGCATCTTGCATCCACTTCTCTGTATTCGAGTGTGCTTTGGGTCACATTCTTCGAAACAGAAATACACAATAATATGATTGTTCATTTGGGTTGATGCTTCTTCTCATGCTTACATGTACTCTAATTGTTCTTTAAATTTGTTGTAGGAGGAATATTTCCGGTCAAGAATTTGGTGGAATGTATTGCGTAGTTTTAACAGTGAAGTAAGTTTGTTAGTGTGTTAAAGTTCTGCTTGTCACGCAATCTGATATGTAACTGTTTCCCTACCATGATATCACGAGCAATACCTTATGGTAAAACGTTGGGTTCATGTGCAGGTCTGTTGTTGTATCAGCTGGTCTTCTTAGGATTTTTGGGAGGGAGGTTGCTGAGCTTCCTTTGGTCGCTACAAGTAGAGAGCATCAGGGAAAAGTGAGAAATTCTGCTGTTATTTTCAGTCTCTGGCTTCTAGTCCCTAGGATCCTCTTTCCTTCGTGTTTGTTTTTACTTGAAATATTTTGACTTCTTTATACATTTTTTCCAGGGTTACTTCCAAGCACTATTCTCTTGTATTGAGGGGTTACTTTGTTCACTGAATGTGGAGAGGCTGGTGCTTCCAGCAGCTGAAGAAGCCGAGTCAATTTGGACAAAAAGATTTTGTTTCAGAAAGATGAGTGATGAACATGTAAGCCATTTCTTTTTCTTTTTTTTTTCAACGACCCCTTTTTAGCGAAGGGAACAAAGCTGTTGCAGCATTAAAGAAAGTGAGGTGAACCAAAGAAAAAGAACTGTCAGAATTCATAGGGTAATGGCATCATCGGTGCATTGTAAGGATAACTATGGATTGGTGGAGTATTCGATTCCTGTTCTTTTGACATATTGCATAGAACATATTGTCTAGCTTGGACTTAAATTTTTGGTTGTGTTGTCAGTGGTCAGATCTAGGCTTTTGGGTGAAAAAGTAGGGTAAGTGGTGTGGATAATGGATATAAGCAGCATATACATGGATTTATTTGATAGTTTCTGCAATTCTCGTCAAACAAAATATATGTGGCTCAATTCATGTCTCGTTGGTAAGATTAGGTTAGAGAGTTTTTCATGAGCCACGATTTTATTTATACCGCACTGAGTTGGTCATGACTTTCTCCCTTTCATCTTGACCTTTTGTTTTTCACTTGGATTTCTGTTGGTGACCTTTTTTTTTATTTCTAGTTGGATTCACTGTGTGCATGGTTTTCTTGTCCCACTCCCTGCCTCTGCTTAATTTTCCACAACTTGGTCTTTGTCGATATGATCTTCTCAATCTGACTTGAAGGATTGCGTACTTAATTGTCAGATTCGCTGCTTTATTAATCTTCTGGATAATAAGAAATTGAATCAATACCTGTTTCTTTGTGATTAACCTGAGGCGAGCAGTTTCTTGTGTCATCTTTATCTTTTTCTAATAGAATGCTGTAGAGACCTGCTGATGAAAAATATTCGTTTTTCCCTACCCAGTTTAAGAAGCACATGGGGGATCATCAGCTTACTATTTTCAAGGGGACATCGATGTTGGAGAAGGAGGTGCCGGCAAAGCGAGATTAACAGCTTTTTCCGTTTTGGTGGAAGATATGTCAAGGTTGATATATTTGTTAGTTCTTCTTTCTTCGATTCCTTCATGTAGAATCTAGTCCTGCTTTTACATTCTTGTTACTCTGGGGTCTTCTTTGATGCCGAAATCCTGCACGGTAGGATATTTGCTTGTGTTGACATTAGATTTAGAATTAGATAGTGAGGGAAAGCAATGTTTTTAGGTTAGATAGGCGACTTGTAAAAAGGAAAGTCTATGCGTGCTCGCATTTTTTATTACGCATGCATATGTCAAGTTTGTGTTTCTGGTATGTTTTGCTTGCGACGAGACTAAATAAGACTGCATTTTTTTCAAGCAGACAGTGACCTAGATCACCCACCGAGTTTGGCCGGTCTCATTTGGGATTTATGTCTGATTATCTAATTCGTCTCTGCTCGAGTTGTCTATGGTTTTGTTGATGTTCTCGAAGCTTGAAAATCTAGACATCATTCTGAGATAACGTCGAATGAAGTCGTACTCTCTCTGCACGTTTATGAATCATAGTTGCGCCGAATGAAGATTTTGTTGAAACGTTTCTAGACAGGCACTCGGTGGTAATTTTCCCTACATGCTTTCGTCATTTATCTATCTCGCTTGATGGTAACGTCCGCTTGCTCGTAAGCCTACAATGTCGAGCCTATCTCTATCCATGTGGCAGCAAAAAGTGCAGAAGCATATTGACCTTAACTAGAAGAGGAAAAATCATATCTGAGGAAACAATCAGGATTTTGACCTTAATCATGTCTCAATATGTTTAAAGCATGCTAAATCAGATACACCCTATATAGAATGTGGAAATATGCACTAAATAATTCTAGTCATTCTCTTTGTAGGAAAATAATGCTAGTGATCATTATTATACTCACGAGAAATTCGAAATTTTTCCTAACTTCCAGTCGGTTCAAGGTAGGCCTTGGATGGTTCCTTGTTCGTTCTACGGATAGATTGGTTCGCTGGAACGATGACGTCCAGCTAAGAATGCTTGTTCGGACAAATATAGTGCCCATGCGACTTTGCAACTACTTCGACTTCACTTGTGGTGTCAAGTAAGCACAACATCCGCAACACTAAAAAAAGCAAAAAAAGGGCAGGTGCTTGAGTTTCACAATCGCGTGCATGTCACGGACCAAAGGATGTTCGTCATCAATCAAATGGGTTGCCACGCCGTGCCACGCCATCGATATGAAGGGACTTATCAAAGCCGTTAGATTTCAAAAGGACTCTATCTCTAAAATCAAATTTACTTGACAAGGATTGATGCCTTCAACCGTTGAATAGAGCTGATCTCCATCGTTGGATTAATGTGAAGGGGATTAATATCCTCCACCTCAGATCAAGTGGATCTCTAATGTCGAATTGATTAGATAAGGATTGACTGACATCCTCTACCGTTAGATCGTGTGGAAGATTAATGATTGTAATTAAAATGACTTTTATATAAATAGGAGATTCCTCCCCTTCATATGTATCATTCAATTTCGTTTGAGCAATACAAGTATTCTAGAGCTTCTCTCTACTTTCTTATGATCCAAGTGAGACATGTATACGTGTTAGCTATTTGTTCGTCACAACTCCAATGGTGTTGTTGAAGGACTTTTTGTTAGCCGAATAAAAAGTACAAATGGTCTACAAAAGCCTAACTGATGGTCAAATGAACGGCCGTGGTGTGAATCAATTTCTTAAAAGTTTAGGCTACCTCGAAATCAATGATTTAAGGATACTTTCGAATTTGAGTAGGATTATAGGAGTATTACTCATGTTATTTCCCATATATATTTTTATGGTCAACTTTACTTTTCTACCATATAACTGGATCTTTATTGGAAACATAAGTCTTGACGAGGATACGCGTGTTTTTTTTTTTTGGGTTAGATATGATACTTCAAAGTTCAGGATCATGACTCGAAATAGATATATTTACATTATAAAAATTGACACAAAGTGTCGTAATCTATTCACATTACAATTAAATTATGGTGTTTAGAATGATAATTTTCTCTTCGTTCAAAGAAGTGCTTGCCAGTCGGACCAGTGTCGTTCTGCATCCAAATCTTTGAGCTCGCTACAATCTACGATCCAATCGGGGATTATAGATGGGCAACTCACGATGCATCTTCTTTGGACGTCCATATGCTTTGTTCAATCTAAGAAACAATGCTCGTTGCCACATATTAGATAGACAATTTCCGATCAAGTATCTTCTAAAAATTGAATTCGCGGAATTGGATGAGTCAGGCATTTTCATTTTCATCCCCAGTCAAAATAGGCATCGCCGGAATCTCACAAGAACCAGGGTTTACGTGCCAATTTGGAATTTACTAGAAGACTCCGAGGAGTCAATCTGAAAAGTTAGAAACCATAAGGGACTAAAAACTAAATTCAAAAAATCTCTTTCCAACGCTTATATACCGCTATTCCTTCCCTAAACCCTAATTAAGCCCTCTTTCCAAATTCTCTCCAGCTTCTTCCAACCCCGTTCAATGGCGTTCTTCTCGAGCATTCGCAACGCGCTCGCGAGGTCCGCCGTGTCTCCATCAGCCCTCCAAGCTCAGCCCTCTTTGAGCAGCTTCTATTCAACGCTCACGGCGCCCAAATTATTCGTCAGCGGTGCGCGTTTCATCCCTTCTGCGTGATTCTTGCGTTTCGTGCTTCCCTCCCGTTTTCATCTGATTTCCTTTCGCCCGAGTTTGTCTGGAAGCTAAGATCAGAGTCTTTTTTAGTGCTGATTTTCTTTCGTGTTATGTTTTCATGGGCGGGATTTTTGTCGGACGAGTTGGTTCTGCCTCATGTCGGTTTGATGGCGTGGGAGTACGTCTAAGGCTCTAAAGCTTTATACGTCTTGGAATTGGCTAGAAGGCTGTGATATTGAAGATCTAAAGCTCTGTTAACTTAGCTGAATTGAAGTTTTAATGAGAGGTGCGGTCGATGTGTAGGTTCATGGTTAGAGTGCCAGGAAATGGAGGGTAGGTAGGGGAGAACTTTTAATTGCCTTGTAGGTTCTTTTACGTGGGTTCTTGGAAATCTTGGAAAAGGGATAACATGGCAATGGGATGTGCACTCTTATCGTTTTGGTTGAATGGCCAGTTCAATTTTTGCTTGCCGTCGAGATGATGCAAGTGGTTGGTTGCGGGCATTTTCGCCGTGTAATTTTCTGTGGTGGAATTCTTATTGATTAGGTATCATAGCTTTTTTTTTTTTTTTTGGGTTTCGTAGGAGGATGGTTGGTGTTGTCGGGATCCCCTTAGTACCAAGACTTCCACAACGGTGACAATGTCACTAGCTTAACTGAACTGCAATAAAAACAATGTGCTTATATGTTACTTAGAATTGGATCTACATTTCATCAGAGATGAGTGTTTATACCTTTGCGATACTCCAAAATCTTAAGGCTGCCTGGTTTTTGATTGTTTTCTCTGGATGGTATTCCTCTATTCTATTGTTATTATTTCGTTCTTTTTTTCTCCTATCCATGAATAGCTCTTGAGTTAGAGCTTTTGTTGTGTCATTTACCTGATCCTACTCTTTCCCTGGAGAAAAGGGCAAATATTAGAGAATGAGAGTCAGTACTTGACATCTAGGACTCTAGGAAAGGATTCAAGACAAGCGGGAGTGGCATGTCTGACTTTTATGATATTACCCCACAATGTGGACTGTGGAGCCTTGTGCACTGGAATGCCCTTATTGTATGAGCCTGAGCACCTGCTTTTTTAGTTCTGTGGCGTTGGTTAATCGACATGATTGACCTGTTTGAGCACTGTCATGATGTAAATCTATTGACAAGTATGGCCATGTTGAACTATTTACTATATCGGAATCTGTTAATTAGAGATGCTTTGGTTCATGGATGTAAGTATGAGAAAGGACAATGACATTACTCCTAGAAGAGGAGAAGGTGGTGGTTGGACTTTGGCCCAAATTTGAGAAAATATGGGAGTAACTTGGCCACTTTAGCATTTGATGTTGACAAGTTTTTTCATAGAGAAATGGCAGAGAAGTTATAGAGCTTTTTTAGTTCGGTTTTCCTGAGCATAGGAGAGGAAAGCAGCTATGTATCGGTTGGAGACAAGGTTAAAGTTGTTTCCTTCTGTTTTATGTGCTTGTCCTGCTGCTTCCTATTCTTGTTGCTGGGTGCTTCAACTCTAATAGTCTTGTAATTAGGGCCTGCTACAGTAAATTTAGATATGTGTTCTTTTCGAACATCACCCTTGTTTATCCAAAGAAAAGTTATTTAATAAGGACTACATCTTCCAAACATGGAAGGGGAAGAGTCAGCTGCCCGACCTTAGTCTGTCTACTATGTTATTTTGCTGTACTCATGTATGCACAAACAATGGTAACCAATCAGATGAACATCATTTGGGAGGGTGGCTGGTAGAATCTTTTCCGTTGTATATATCCATGATTTAATCTTGAAAGGTGGTCTAACTTTGGCCTTTTCATCAAAGTTATTTAAAATCATACAGTTTCATTCTTCTGCCTTTAACTTTCCCTTGTTTTATTTGTAAGAGCAGTAATGAGATTTGCTTATAGAAGTCGTACTGTATGGTTGAGTTGATGCCCTTTTGTGGTGTGCTTGACAGGCCTTTCTAGATTAACGTCAGATGATAAGCTTCAGGAGGCATTTGCACCTTTTGGAAATCTTGTTGAAGGTACGCCCTTGATTAATTGATATTTTGTTCTTTTGGGGCATCTATCTGATAAGATTGGATCGTAAATTTACTTGTTCTGGTATGTCATCTCGTGATCTTGCAGCAAAGGTTATTACAGATAGGATGTCTGGCAGATCGAAGGGGTTTGGCTTTGTCACATATGAAACAATCGAAGAAGCAGAGAAAGCCAGAGAAGGAATGAATGCTAAATTCCTAGACGGATGGGTTATTTTTGTTGACCCTGCGAAACCAAGGGAGCCGAGGCCTCCACCTCAACAGGAGCCGCAATTTTCGGAAACTGGTTTCAGGACCAATAAGACTGTTGGATGGTGTGGTTGATGCTTGTTGTGTCCATTGTTCCCATCCTTGATTGTGGTTCGACTCTCTAAAATTATTTGGCGCCTGATACTCTTGGATTAATTGAAAACTGGATCAAACCACTGGTTGGGATCAGTATTGTTAACTCTTCGTGTATTACCTTAATATATATAAATCATCTGCTTCTAATGTTCCTCTTTGCTTTGGTTGCCTTGTCTGAATTCCAGCTCCTCTCCTTGTATTCTCTCTCTACCTAGCCATCCACGCATTTGGATGCTTGTGTACTTGCCCATTTAGGAAAAGGTACATATTTGATCCTGCCCTCTTCTTTTCACTATGATTTCCGAATTCATGATTTGTTCCAAACACTTGAGCTTACGGAATTTTTTAATGTAGATCCCGTGTTCTTTGATTCTGACTTGAAATTGATATGAACCATGGGTGCCAACCAAAATAATGGGGAAAAATCGATGTCACCGTTGAAACTCAATTTCAACCAACCAGATCAATTAGCATACTTAACGACAGTGAATTAGCATCAATCGGTGCAGAGTTTCAATTAATTGGAATTTGTAACTTGATTGAAAATAAATTACACAAGTTAACGTAAATAACAAGTTCGGAGACCATATTGAAAGAAAAAACCGTGCAACTTTAGGTACCATACTTGTACCTTTTTGTTTCCAGGGCTATTGAAGCATCGTTGAATGAGAGTACAATGCATAGGCAGTTCCTCTCGATGTCAATCCAGAATGCTTGCCGCAATCCAGAACGCTGAATCTTTATATAGATTCAACTCAACGATAAAAGTTCACGTACAAACTTTATGACAAAACATTTTCGAAATTCGATACAAGAGTACGAGGGAAATGAAAGTGCCAAAAGCTCCCCTAAAGTTGTAGCTCATCCAAAGGGCATGACATAACATAATGACAACGTTTTTCACACTAGAACAAGATGCAATATCAACTCGAATTGCATGCTACTTATAATAGACTTGAGAACTGCAGCAACACCAAGAAGATCTTTCCTTCCTATTTTCATTAGCCGGCACCAAGAAAGCGCAGAGATGCAAAAATATGTACAAGGGCAGCTCCCCAGGACAGGAGGGGCTCCGCTAAATTTTGAAGAACTATAATATTTACTCAACTAGAGCCCGTCCAGTCAGGAAAATGTTTCCCAGCATATCAAACTAAAAGTTTATAAAATTATGCCCCAAAAAATTTAACCCTGCGATATATTTTCCTGTTCCTCAGCCTCCTAACTAACTGAAAAGATGGAGAAGAGTAACTAATTTTTCCTCCCTAGACAACCATACTCATCTCAGCTTTCAAGTAAATTTTGCCACCATCAGTAGGAATAGTTATCTGATCCATTGTCATCCACAAAACTATACGACCTACCAGATTTCCCGGTTCTATGATTCTGCTTCTTTCTCTTGTCCTTGCTGCTGCTGCCCCCTCGTAAAGAGTCTCTACCTCCACCAGCACCTCGTGTGGTTTCTTTGCCCCTCTGGCCTTCCTTTACGCCTACTTTCTCTTTCTTGGGAACCTTTTTCTGCTTTGTCCCTCGGGTAACTATATCTAATAGTTGTGTTGGACGTGGATCATAAACATCAGGAGCCCACGTAACTGTGAGCTTCCCCGGAGCTCCCCCTTGTTTCTCGCGACTACCTTTAAAGGCAGATACCAGCTCTAGAGGAGCCTGAGAGAAGTGATACACAGGGATAAAGATGAGAAACATCTGAGCACAGAAAATTAATGGTTTGTTGGTCATATCAGAGAAGATATAGGGGGGACCGGATGAATGTCTAGCTGTAATTTTATATATCCAACCCACTATAAGATTTACCCACTTACTGGTATAAAGCTTATTTAATTTTTCTGTTGTAGTATCCCTCTAAAAGATTGACATTGTACTGGAAAGGATTGACAAAAAGTGACACAATCTCATCATAATAAATACCAGGTGAAAGCAACAGTCATATGCCCATGTATTGCAGACAGCCAAGCATGTGCATCAAATGACATACTAAAAGAAGAACCAAATTCTAATATGCTGGCTGCAACAGTTTAGTTAAGGAACTAATTTTTTTGGCTCCAATCCATCTATTACGAATCATCCAAGTGGATCACAAACTGGTCTACAGAGTCGAAGCCAGGAGATTATCAGTCAGACAGACAGAAAAAGCACAAACCCAGAAGTCCAAGAAATACCTGCACAAGTTCCTATACACAAGCATCTTTTAATACGTTTTACAGCTAATGTGTACCCAACAAGAAAACAGAAAGCTCGAAGTAAACACAAACAGCGCCACTTACAGGCGAGGACACTGAGCATCCAACGGCATTATCCACAACTTCTTCAGAACAGAGTTCTTGCAATTCTAAGTTTGGTCGCTCTTCCTCATCCTCTTCATCAGAAGATATACGTGGAGACATAAGCTTGCTTGGAGAAGGCCGGATTACATTGTCCAAATTTTTTTGATCTGATCGTCTATACTCCTCGAGCTCATCAGCATCCTCATCATCACTCAGATCAACCCCATTGGAAGAGCTTTCACATTCATGAGCATTTTGAATGCGTAGGCAACCGTCAAAAGCAGTTCCCAGTTCATTCACCAAATTCTCACTAGTAACTGACTCTGAATCAACAGACAGACGCTGTGCCTCCATAGGCAGAGATCTGTTAGGCACAAGAACACACATCAGATGAACTCAATCATACAGCATGTAACTTAGAAATGCAGGCACAGGAAATTGAATCCTCGATTATGCCAAGAAATTGATCAAAGCATGTCTGACATGAAAAGCAAAGGCAGATTACAGACTTACAGGAAAGTTAACCAGAGAGGCAATAAATTAATGCATGGATCTAGTGAAGAGCAGTAAGGGTATTATTTTATTCTTTTTTGCACTCGACCGTGTCCATGCATTTAAACTACATCATCAGCACTCACGCATCATCTCATCGCTATTGAATTGGCAACTTGGCAACAATATCAGAAGAAAAAAGTGCCCTAATTCCTCTAAACAGCACGACGTACTGCCAGCTTCTTGAAAGCCCTAAGTCTGACAAGAGAACCCGAGCTGGCAGGGCAGACACTGGACTTCCCTAATGATTAGCATTGATGATTCATGTAAAACGAACATTTTAGCACCACCAATTCCCAAAATAGATTCCTAGAGCTCGCCAAATAGCTCAATCGCCCCACTGACATGAAAAAGCGTCAATAGCTATGTAGCTCAATCGTCCCTTTGACATAAAACAAGCTCAAGCTTGAGGTGGAGCGTCAGAATACAGTCCAATCCTCAACGTGTTTTGAGCCCAACATTGAACCTTTACTTTTGGAGTTAAATTCATGTTGGATTCAAGCGGCGAATCACGTCACTCCGGACTCTAATTTAGCTCTCACAGTGCCTCCACTTAAAAGATGTCCGAGATGGACTGCACAGTCCATTCAAGCCAGCACCAAACAGCAGGACAGATACAATATGTGAAATTTCTCCTACACAGCACAAACTCCTACCTCCGAAAGGCGGGATACATAAAGCAAGAACAACTTCATCCCCAATATGCGAACCCATTCAACGAAACCAAAGCCGAAGGAAAACCCGCAACTTTAAACAGCGCACACACGATCAAATTCCAGATACCCAGAATAACAAACCTCAACAGAGAACCAAATACCCAACAAAAAAAAAGTTGCCGAGGCCCAGAACCGACCAAGCACGTAACTCAGCAGATGCGATCACGCCCTTCCCGCCTCACGCAGCCAAACTACAACGTCGATAGAAATTCAATAAAAAAAAGAGAACACCCACGTTCCAAAATCCCGTAGGAAAAACCTCCAAGAGCTTCAGGGCCTGGAAACGTGAGCGAGAAAGAGAAGGAAGTGTGTAATTTTCCTTGACATGGAAGATCAAAGGGAGATACATTATATACACATCTGTATCTACAGAGCACGAGTGGGACCGGGCGTTGCTTGGGGGAGGAGGTAGGACTAGGATTTCAAGGGAGAGAAGAAAGGCTAGGGTTTTTGCTGATTCCCACGGAGTGTGAATCTGCGGAATGGGTCGATCATGCCTTCTTTTCTCCCTCCCTCCAGGTGCTGCGTGATGAGCAAGTTACGGGGGGGAAAGTGGGCTTTTTGGACATTTTATACCTTGGCCGAAAAAACCCGGCTTTAGGTTGATTGGATAAGGTTTTGTATTTTACTTTTTTGGGACTTTTTTTTTCTAACAATGAGGTATTTTCTATTCGCGACACATCACGTCACTCACACCATCTTCGCATGCCAAGTCATCACACGATGCATTGAAATATGAGAAAATATTAGGTGCATTTCACACACCACGTAGGATTTACAATAAATCATACACTAATCGACACGTGTCCATATCGGGCCCACCCGTCAGAAAATTGTCTCCCCCTCCCCTCTCTCTCACGCGCTCTGCTCTCCATCTCTGCAACCCCAAGCCCTCTGCAACCCCACGCCCAACCCCCTCTCTCTAAAACCTTCGCTCATGCCTGACTCTCTCTCTCTCTAAAACCTTCGCTCATGCCCGATTCACGATTAGCTCTGCTCTCTAGTCCAACGAACCACGCCACCGCCTCCGCCTCCGCCTCCGATCCATCTCCGGCGACAACTTTCGAGGTATTAAACCTTCGGGGACTCCGGAATCATGGAACTTGTCGTACACGACATAAAACCCGTCGTCCTCGCTGACGTCACGAGAGTACCAATCGTCGACGCCGAAAGCCGGGGTCGAGCTCGTCTTCGGCTTGAAGACCAACTGCAGCAGCTTCTGGACCGACCGTGAGATTTGGGAGTGATTCTTCGCCGTCTTTGAGGTCACCAGTTGTGGCTGCGGTTGCAGAGGAGAAGGGGGAAGGCGCGGCGGTCAGGGTGGTGAGCATGGATACGGTGCAGGCGGAGATGGCGGAGTCGAGCTTGAAGGACTTGAGCTTGAAGAAGTGTTGAGCGAAGGTTAGAGTGGGGGGTTGGGCGTGGGGTTGCAGAGATGGAGAGCAGAGCGCGTGAGAGAGAGGGGAGGGGGAGACAATTTTCTGACGGGTGGGCCCAATATGAACACGTGTCGATCAGTGTATGGTTTATTGTAAATCCTACATGGTGTGTGAAATGCACGTAATATTTTCTCATTGAAATATGAGTCATTGCGTACGATAATTCATCACATGACATGTAGTCACTTGATACATAAACAACACGTCATCTAGCATATATGCTAGGGATGGTCAATTTCAGGGTGGGTAGATTCCAAACTTGAAACTTGGAATAGACCATATTATAACTGGTTATCAGTTTTTGAAACCTTAAACCTAACTTGTTTGTCCTGGAACCTGTTTTGGAACCTATCATGTTTTTTCGGTCTAGTTTAAGGGTCTACCTGAAAACTTGCTTTCTTTTGTTCCTTTTTTTGGTTTCATTTTTTCCAACAAAATAATATGAGTAGCAATGGAACAATTCAAAATAAAATATGAATAATAAAAATCACTATCTGCCAAAAGTAACAATCCTTACGATGAGCAATAAAATTACTATCTACCAAAAACAACAATCCAAAATATAGGGGAAAAGTGCCAAAAAAGTCCTAAACCTTTTGCATGAGTGCCAATTTAGTCATAAACCTTTTTTTGGTGCCAATTCAGTCCTAAACCTTTTGCATTGGTGCCAATTTAGTCCTAAACCTTTTTTTGGTGCCAATTCAGTCCTAAACCTTTTAAATTGGTGCCAATTCAGTCCTAAACCTTTTGTTTTTGTGCCAATTTAGTCATTCCGGCCAATTTTGACCTGAATTTGCTGACGTGGACGCCTGCCGGCCGGTCACCGGCGCTGACGTGGCGCCGATGTGGACAACTTTAATATTATTTTGAATTTTTATTTTTTTTCCACCTTTTTTTTTGGTCTCTCCCTCCTCCTTCTGGCCGGCCACTGGCGAGGGCGGCCTTGCCCGGCGACCTCGCAAAATCCGGCGAGGTCGGGCCTCGCCGCGGCCTTCGGCGAGGGCTCGAGCCTCGCCATGGTCGGGCGAGGCCTGACCTCGCCGGATCTGGGGAGGTCGAGCCTCGCCCGACCAAGGCGAGGCTCACCCTCGCCGGGCGAGGCCGCCCTCGCCAGTGGCCGGCGAGCTCTGGCCTCTGGCCGATCGCCGGATCGGCGACCGGCCAGAGGGAGGAGGGGGAGATAAAAAAAAAAAGTGGAAAAAAAAAGAAAAAAAGAAAAATTCAAAAAAATATTAAAAAAATATTAAAGTTGTCCACGTCGGCGCCACGTCAGCACCGGTGACCGGCCGCCGGCCGGCAGGAGTCCACGTCGGCAAAATCAGGTTAAAATTGACCGGAAGGACTAAATTGGCACAAAAACAAAAGGTTTAGGACTGAATTGGCACCAATTTAAAAGGTTTAAGACTGAATTGGCACCAAAAAAAGGTTTAGGACTAAATTGGCACCAATGCAAAAGGTTTAGGACTGAATTGGCACCAAAAAAAGGTTTATGACTAAATTGGCACTAATGCAAAAGGTTTAGGACTTTTTTGGCACTTTTCCCCAAAATATAGTAATAGTATGATCTACGATTTTTTTTTTTAACACAATCTAAAAACGAGTTCCAAAACCGGTATGGGTGGGTCTTTACTTGGAATCGAGAACCAGACTAGCTCCAACCGGTTCCCAAAAAATGGAACCTATTCCCGGACCAGTTCAAACAAGAACCGGTTCCCGGACCTGTTTTTCGAGTGATCCGGTCTTATTTCTGGGTAAACCCAATTCGGTTGCACATCCTTAATACTTGCATTCATGGCATAGAGAGTCATTGCCGGGGCATAATAAACAAGCACAGGCACAGCGTCATGGCTGTGGCACGATATCATGCAAATCTTTCACCTGATTACGTCTCTAGAGTTTTAGGAAATCAAGTGATAAAAGAACCTATAGGACCTAATCGAAAATGTGGTTCTTAAATCATGTTGCGGCGTTTCTAACCCTTCTACACACGTAACTCAACTCTCGTCCCACTAATCTTTGATTTTGCAATAAACTTTTCACCTTCACACGCGCATCTTCATGAATACTCAAATTCTCTTCGTGTTACATTTACCCAAAATGAATTTTCATATCATAACAAGCTCAAAATTAGTAAAAGCATGCAACATTCACCCTCAAACTAATTTCGTATCTCAAAAAAGCCCAAACCGATATACTCATGTCACGTTTACCAAAATCTTAGCATAAAATTGGGGTAAATGTGGCATGTGTGTACCAATTTGGAGTTCTTTGTGATATTAAATTTAGTTTGGGGTGAATGTGGCATGGGTGTACTGGATTGATATTTTTGTCTCACGAAAATTAATTTGTATAAATGTGGTATGAAAGTACCAAATTGATATTTTTGGCAATATTAACCCTTTATTTAAAGGGTTAATACCACGAAAAACCCTAAACTGGTACACTTGTGACAGATTTACCCCAAACTATTTTTTTTACCATAAAAAATCCCAAACTGGTACATCTGTGACAATTTTACCCCGAACTATTTTTTTGACCACCAAAAACCCCAAACTGGTACACATGTGACAATTTTACCCCGAACTATTTTTTTGACCACCAAAAACCCCAAACTGGTACACCTATGACAATTTTACCCCGAACTAATTTTTTAATATTATTTTTTTTATTTTTCGAATTTTTTTAGTTTTTCTTTTCTTTTCTTTTTCCTTTCCTTTTCTCTTTTTTTTCCTTCATCTTCATTGGACCAACAATGGATTGTTATATTGTAATTGATACCACAATAACATGACACGTAACATAAATGCTACATTTTGACCCAAAAAAAAAACATAAACGCTAAATGAAAGACTTTCTTTTATATGCATGAATTTTCATGACAACCACTTTTTTCTACATTTAAATGTCTCACGTTTTATTTATTATATATTTCAAGTGATCATATTGATTTATGAATCGCCATGCACATATAATATCTCTCATCTTATATATAAAATATACTAATTTTGTAAATTAATCTGTTAAATTAAATTGGCAAGCAAGACGTATAGAAATTGTTGATTAGCTGTACTCCAAGCTTAGGTAACAAGCCTACGTTGGACCCCATCAGTTTGCCTATCCACTTGCACCCAAAAATAAGAAAGACACGACAACAATATAATGCCTTTTTCGCGAGACATTTAAATGTAGAAAAAAGTGGTTGGCATGAAAATTCATGCATATAAAAGAAAGTCTTTCATTTAGCGTTTATGTTTTTTTTTTGGGTCAAAATGTAGCATTTATGTTACGTGTCACGTTATTGTGGTATCAATTGCAATATAACAATCCATTGTTGGTCCAATGAAGATGAAGGAAAGAAAAAAAGAAAAGGAAAGGAAAAAGAAAAGAAAAACTAAAAAAATTCGAAAAATAAAAAAAATAATATTAAAAAATTAGTTCGGGGTAAAATTGTCACAGGTGTACCAGTTTGGGATTTTTGGTGGTCAAAAAAATAGTTCGGAGTAAAATTGTCACAGGTGTACCAGTTTGGGGCTTTTAGTGGTCAAAAAAATAGTTCGGGGTAAAATTGTCACATATGTACCAGTTTGGGGTTTTTTATGGTCAAAAAAATAGTTTGGGATAAATCTGTCACAAGTGTACTAGTTCAGGGTTTTTCGTGATATTAACCCTTATTTAAATTCTTCAAAACAAATCTGTGGCAACCTACGATCACGGAGCCAAAAATCTCAATGCCCGCAATGACTAGACTTTCATTATCGGTAACACCCACATAAATCAATTTAAATTTAAAAAAAAACGTAGAATTTCTAAAATATAGATGAGCATGTGGAAACTAATTCAATACTTTTGATAGGGGAAATTGTCCAAAACATCCTAAATCTATTGCACTTTTTTAATTGTGTCAATTTTTTTTGGTCGAAATAATTGTGTCAATTGAGTCTTAAACATTTTCATGTTTTACCAAATTAGTCCATCCAATCAATTTTGAATGGAAATCTCTAACATAGACACTAGCCGCTCTACGTGGCACGGCTGGCGTTGACATGGATAATTTTTAATAGCATTTTAATATTTTTTCGAATTTTTTTTATTAATTTTTAATTTTTCCTTTTTAATTTTTTTTAGTTTCTTCTCTTCTCCTTCTTTAATTTTTTTGCTTTCTTTCTTTTCCTTTTCTCTTATTTTATTTTTCCCCTTTTACCTTTGTCGGCCATCGTTGGGCCTCGTTCGCTGGACCTTGTTGATCCGCCGGCCTCAGGCGAGGGCTGCCCTCGCCCTCGTCTAGGCGACCCTCGCTAAGGGCTGGTAAGGACAACTCTCACCTAAGGCCAGCAACCTCTACCGACCATCGACGAGGCTCGGCGGAGGGAAAAAGAAAAAAAAGAAAAAAAAAAGAAAAGGAAAAAAGAAAAAAGTAAAGATGGAAAAGAGAATAAAAGAAACAAAGGAAAAATAAAGATATTAATAAAATTTTTGAAAAAAATATTAAAATATTATTAAAAATTGTTCACGTCAACACCGGCTATGTCACGTAGGATAATTGGCATTCATATCAGTGATTTTTTCAGCCAAAATTGAGGACTCAATTGGCAAAACGTGTAAAAATTAATGACTCAATTGATACAATTAAAATGTTTATGACTGAATTAACAAAAGTACAATAGGTTTAGGACTTTTTGGACAAATTTTTCCTTTTAAGATGTCAGGTTGATAATATCAAATCTCTCAAGAAAACATGGAGGCCAAAAATTCAAAAGGACAAACAAGAATTACTTATAGTCTCAAAATAATTAGCATCCTAATTGGAATACAAAATAAATACTAGCAAGAATGCACACTTGTGCAATAAATTGACATTTATATTATTCTTCAAAATCACCTGTTGCAAAATACTTGAATTATTCATTAATAGAGACAAAGATAACTAAACATAGTAAAAGTCGAAATTGATAAAATGCTCGCTACGTGGCACTTAACTTTGCTTATATGATTGCTACGGTGCAAGCCACATACATGGCTAATATTTGACCAGTTAGCATTGGTTTAGTGATTTGTCGTCCTCAAACTTCTATTACTTATCAAACTTAAATTTAAAAATGGATGAAAGAAAGTATCTTCAAATATATTCTTAAATGTATTTGACCAATAAAATTGATTTTATTAACAGCTGAATACATGAATTTTCAGCACTTATTATCGAAGTTATCAAATATGTCGATTCCCTCCAAATTTTCCTTCCGTCCCACATCCAAACATAGCATTAATGGTGTGGCGCTTAAGACAAGAACCAAGGGGCCGGGCTTCCGCTTATCCCTTTGAATTCAGGTAGAATTGATGGCCTAGCCTCCATGATGTAAATCTTCTCCAACATAGGACTTAAAGTAAATAGTTAGATGGAATAATAAAATAGATGGTTAATACCGTCAAAAATCCCAAACTGGTATACTTGTGATAAATTTATTTCAAACTAATTTTTTTATCACAAAAAACCTTAAATTGATATACATGCGACAAATTTACCCTATAATAGTTTTCATTAAATTTTACTATCAAATTGCTTTATTCGATGACACGTGGCAGTTGATGGATGTACAAGTTTTGGGTTTTAAACTCCGTTTGTCACAGGTACACCAATTTGTGATTTTTTGTGATATTAATTTAATTTAACGAAAACTAACGGAGGGTAAATTTGTCACAAATGTACAAGTTTGGAGTTTTTGGTGGTCAAAAAATTAGTTTTGGGTAAATTTATCACAGGTGTACCAGCTTGGAGTTTTTTATGGACAAAAAATTAGTTTTGGGTAAATTTGTCACATGTGAACCAATTTAGGGTATTTCGTGATATTAATCCTAATATAAATGGTCCCCGAACTTTGACTTAATGTGTAATATGGCCTCTAAACTTTAAATTTGTTGACTATGATCCCTGAACTTTAGCTCAAAATGTAATTTCGTCTATGAACTTTTATTTGTTCAGTGTGGTCCCTTGACTTTTGGTAGGTATTAAATTTAGTCCATGATTTGTATGAAACTGTTCAATGTCATCATTCCAATAATTCAAGTTCACGGGTAACATTGAAAATTTTCAAACTGTCCATGGACTAATTGAACAAGTACCAAAAGTCTAGAGATCACATTGAACAAATTAAAAGTTCAGGAATGACATTACACATTAGATCAAAGTTCAGAGACTTTTTGTGTCATTTACCGTACTTTGAATTGTTAAAGACACGACATAATGGTCACCGATTAGTTGTATTAATTATTTAGTGTTCCTTTTCTGTTCATGTATTATTAATGAACAGTTCTCTTAGTGTATTATTTATATCTTCAAGAACACACATTTTTGGGAAACATACCAAAAACGCACTCATATTTCATTGGGGTGATCGATTCTCGGTCCAGTCCAATGGAACCGGTCGCTTTTTTGTTTTTTTCTCACCACCACGAGAAAGAGTGACAAATCTCAAAATATTGACGGAAGCAATGATGAGTGAAGAGTCATTGTGGTGTGACGATAAGGGAAAAGTATTGTACGCGAATTTAGTTCACATTTTACTTTTTTTTGAAGAAATAAAAAAAAAATTTATGTAGTCAGTCCGGTCCGGTCTGGTTCCTCCTTGGAACTGAGAACTGGAACACCCAGACACCAGTTCCACTTTTAGGAATCGGGAACCGGACTAACACTGCCGGAAATTAGACCCAACCGGCCAGCTCGGTCCGTTTGGGTGGTTCCTGGTTCGGACAATTCGTTTTGCACACTCCTAATGTTTTAAACCATTACCGCTTTCATACCTTTACTTCAGAAAACAAAAACAACTTTATATATTGAGGTTCTGGCTCTACAGACTGCAAAAAGGAGTTACCACGGTCCATCTATTTACCAAATTGTTATTTTCGTTTCCAAAATACCCACGTCCAACTCTCAAATTGCCCACTTACTCACAACCCCTACTCATTCGAAACTTACTAAGACAACCTATTGTGCGGCGACCTCTGCCTAACTCATTGTCTGTCATTGACGACCTCAGTGGAGCTCATGCCAGGCGGCACGACCTCAATAGAGTTCACCGATGTCCTTGAGGCCACGGCAAAGGCATGGACGAGATCTATCTTTGGAGCTCAAATTGAGGTTATGAGCCGAGACAAAGCCATGGACAACCTTGATTGAGGTTGTTTATGGTGGCCTAAGACCTCAAGTCGAGGTCATAAGCCACGGCCCAAGTCACAAACGAGCTCAATCGAGGTCATTCATGGTGGCTTCCGACCGAGGCCGTGGACGACTTTGACTACGTCCTTATGGGACCATGGTGTCATCAACAGAGAGCAATCGACAGCAGCGGGGTGACGATCGGAGGTGGGTGGGGGTGGTGGATGAGGGTCTGTCGATGACATGGAGGTTAGGGTCCGAGAGTTTTTGGGTTGGAGATTTATAAAGGAGCAATTTGATGTTTTTAATGTGAAAACTTTTTTAGAATAATGAAAGTGTTATTTTGCAAAAAATAGAGATACGCAAGTAATATCTAGGTCTAATATTTTAAAGTTTGTTTCATATTTTTTATCTCACCTACTAATACAAAATCTCTACTGTATGGAAACAAAATACAAAAGAGAATTTCAACTCACATTTTTGTCGCATGAAATGCCATCAAAGCCCGTGCAAGTTATTAAAACTAATATTTTTGGTTCATCCGTAAATTATGGATAAAATTATACCTATAAAGTTAAAGGGTAAAATCAATAAAAAAAACCATAAACTATGCCCACTGTGGCATATCTATCATAAAATTTTCTTTTGTGACACAAAAAATCTCAAGCTTGTACTTCCGTCAGAATTCTGTTAATGAGAACCGTTAAAAGTTTGCCTATATGGACGATAAAAAGCAAAAAATGTTGACATGGCGATCGCGTAGCTTAAGTAAAATAGAAACGACATTGTTTTGGCTGAAAAGTCATTTTACAGAACCATAATAAAGGGTAAATGGATCACATAAGTATAAGTTTATGATTTTTATGTCACAAGAAAATGTTTAGGATAAATGTGTCACAGTGGCATAATTTGAGATTTTTGATGTCACCAAAAAAGTTTAGGGTATATATGTCATAATGGACATAGTTTGGGGAATTTTTTGTGGCTTTTTCCCTAAATTTAATTAGACAATAAAAGTGATTCCTCATATCTCTCACATTTGATTCCGAAGTAATCTTTCCACCTTCACAAAATCTAAATTCATATGGGTTAACCATAAAAAATGCTAAGTTGGTACATCCGTGCCATATTTTCTCATAAATTAACTTTTGTGTTACAAAAAATCTCGAACTAGTATGTCCGTGTGACAATAACCACAAACTAATGTTTGTATAACAAAAATTTTAAAATTGATACGCCCGTGACAAATCTATTAAAACCTTAGGACAAATTAGGGAAACTTTAGGGATTTTAGCAATTTTTTGAAACAAGCTCTTGTAGAAAAATTAACGAATTTTCTAATCTCAGCTCATTTTCTTTGGATCCGACTTCCACAAAAAGACATCTTTTAAGAGACTCATTCATGTGAAATTTCTGCATCAAATCCACGGATAAATTCCCAAAAAAAAACATAAATCTATTGCATTTGTGCCAATTTGGTCATAAACCTTTCAATTTAACCAATTTAGTCCTAAACCTTTTGATGATTTTTTAATTTAGTCTTTTCGGTCAATTCTGACCGGATATCGCTGATGAGGATAATTTTTAAAATTTTAATTTTTTTTAAAGTTTTCCGAATTTTTTTAAATTTTCTTTCTTTCTTTTCCTTTTTTTTTCTATTAAGTCCGGGGTGACTAGGGGAGGGCCACGACCGGCAAGGGTTGGCTGGCGACCCTCACCGAGCTTAGAGGAAAAAAAGGAAAAGAAAGAAAGAAAAAGAAAAAAGAGCAGAATTTTTTTTTAAAATTTTAAAATTTTTTTAAAAAATTATATAAATTATCCATGTCAACGCCGCCTGGCGCCACGTCTGCGATTCCTGTCAAAATTGGCCTAAAGGATGAAATTGATAAATCGTTAAAAGGTTTATCACTAAATTGACTAAATTGAAAAGTTAAGGATTGAATTGGCATAATTGCAACATGTATAAAATTTTTTTGGTAATTTTCCCTCAAATCCACGTCACACAGCGATCATTTGAGTTGTTTGCTCCCACGTTGGCAATTTAATGAGAATATTGGACGGAAGCTAATGCATGGTAGATTAGTCACAATTGGTACTAGTTTGAGATATTTTTTTTTTGTGATGCAAAAATTATTTTAAAGTGAATGGGGTATGGGCGTACCATTTTGGGATTTTGGGTGGCATTAACTGAATTCACATTCTAAATAGATCATATTTTCAAATCTCATCTCCTTTACTTATTAGAATTCTTTTCGCATTTTTTTGGTCACACACAAGGTCGGTGCTTTCTTTTAGTTAATATAAATCTTTCACATAAATGTGTGAATAACATATATTACTTGTGTAAGTTTTCTGCTTTTAGTAAATAAAAAAAAATTGCAAAACCTCTCAGACAAGCTAACTAAATCTACATAAGGACTCGAACATTGTAACCAAATGTCAAATTTCCTCAAAGATCATTTTGTCTGACTTTTACTCTTTTCAAAACTACCCCTACATTACGTAACAAGAAAAAGTCAACAAATAAGTTAGAGATCTCAACGGGTTTGCGCTGTAATTTTCATCCACTACCCACTTCGGGCGCGCATGAAATCATTTCTATTTCTCTATTTTTCTTTTTTTCTAGGGAAAATTCCAATTAAAGACCCCAAATAGGGTCTTTTTCTCCAAAAAGGACTCCAAGTGGACATAGTGTCAAATAAAGGCATGAAGTGCCCAATTAGTCTCAAATAGGGGTTCGAAGTGCCCAATTAGTCTCAAATAAGGACCTGGGTTCGTCGGCCGGTCAAATACTCACCGGCCGACGAGCACGGTTACTGTTCCAGCGACCGGAAAATGGCAGTTTCGTCTTTTTCTTTTTGTTTTTCCTTTTCTGTTTTTTTTTCTCTTCCCTCCGCCGACCGAAGCCGGGGCCAGCGGAGGTTACCCTTGCCGGCGTCGGGCGAGGGTAGCCCTTGCCTGGGCTGGGCAAGCGAGGGTCGCCCTCGCCCGACGCCGATGAGGATCGCCCTCGCCTGGGTTGGGCGGGCCAGGATCGCCCTCGCTTGGGCTGGGCAAGCGAGGGCGAGGGCGCTGGCAAGGGCGACCCTCGCCGGCGTCCGGCCAGGCCGACCCTCGCCCGCCCAGCCCAGGCGAGGGCAGCCCTCGTCCGACGCCTGCGAGGGCAGCCTCCGTTTGAGGCCAGCAACCTCCGCCGGCCTCGGCTATGGCCGGCGGAGGGAAGAGAAGAAAAAAAAAAGAAAAAGGAAAAAAGAAAAAAAAAGACGAAATTGCCCTTTTCCGGTCGTCGGAACAGTAACCATGCTCACCGGTCGGTGAGCATTTGACCAGCCGGCAAACTTAGGCCCTTACTTGAGACTAATTGGGCACTTTGGCCCGTATTTGAGATTGATTGGGCACTTCAGGCCCTTATTTGATACTATGTCCACTTGGGGTCCTTTTTTGAGACCACACTTGGGGTCCTTAATTGGAATTTTCCCATTTTTCTATTTTCAGGAATAAGTTTGGAACAGAAATCTGTTTGGTAACACAATTTCATTTTTCTATTTCTGGAACAAATTTCCATTCTAGAAATAGGTTTGAAACATAAATCAGAAATAAAAAAAATCTACTCTTCTATTTCTAAAACAGAAATGAGAAACAAAAACTTTTCTTATCGGTCGTTCTTGCTACTAGCCGGCCACCCCCTTGCCGCTAGCTACCTCCCGCCGCTAGCCGCCTCCCGCCGGCGTCCTTCGCCGACCGCCTCCTCCCACTGCCATCCTCCGCCGTTCGCCGCCGCCCATCGCCGGTCGCAACTCGTCCACCGCCCGCCGGTCGCCTCTCGCCTGTCGACAGTTGTCCACCGCCCGGCGGCCGCCTCCCGCCTGCCAACAGCCATCCACCGCCCGCTGCCTCTTGCCGCCGCCCGACGCCAGCCGCCACCTGCCACTGGCCACCATCCTCCACCGCCGGCCGCCGTGCTCCACCACCCGATGCCGGTCGCCACCCGGCGCCGGCCGCCCTCTATCAGCGGCCATCCACCATCGATCGCTGTCCTCCACCGCCGATCACGGTACTCTTCCGCCGGCCGCCTCACCCCGCCGTGCGCTGCCTCCTGCCGCCGCTTGACACCGGCCGCCTATCGCCACCGACCGCCGTCCTCCACTGCGGCCGGTTGGCCGCATCCCACCATCGGCCACCATCCTCCGTCACCCGTCGTCCTCTGCTGGCCACTCGGAAGGAAGAAATTTTGTGTCGTTATCAAATGAATTTTTATTTTGGAAATAGAAATTTTGTGTAGGTATCAAACACGCATTTTTGCTCAGAAACTCATCCGATAAACAGAAATAGAAAAATCTATTTCTGGCTAGAAATTAATTTCTGGAACAGAAATGTTACCATACGTGCCCTTTCTCCACTCATGAAACAACTTTCAATTTCCTTATTCTTTTTGAGTGATTCTTAATAATCTTATTTATTTTTTCACATATTTATTCAATTTTGCAGACGCGCCTAATTGAAACATGCTTAGCACTAGTGCTTGAATAGACTGAAAACAAGTTAACTTATGAATTAATACCACGAAAAACCCCAAATTGGTACACTCGTGACAAACTTATCAAAAACTAATTTTTTTATCACAAAAAATCCCAAACCGGTACACTTGTGATAATTTTACCCTCTACTAGGTTTCATTAAATTTTACGGTCAAATTTCTGAGTTGAATGACACATGACAGTTGACCGGTGTACCGGTTTATGGATTTTCGTAGTATTAATCCAATTTAATGGATGATAAATTTGTTATAAATGTACTGATTTGAGATTTTTTGTGATCAAAAAATTAATTTAATATACCAATTTAGAGTTTTTCGTGGTATTAATTTTAATTTATTTAATTTAAGCGCTTATAAATGAGAATAGATATTAATAAATTAAAATATTACCATACTTTCTCGCATTTTTAATTCTGGCAACGTGCAATTTACGGATCAAGATTCCTGACTCGGATTTCGTCACCAACGATAGATCATGTGGAACCAACGTAACTTCTCTCCTATAAGTAGACCGGCATTCATTGTACTTTCCCTCGATGCATTTCTCTCTCCCCACGCTATTGGTCCGCTTCAAAGCACACGGATCGCCCACCTCATCACCCCGTATCCGTCGATAGGCTCCCCAAATCCAACGGCCGATGCCCCCCTTCAATTCCAACCCATCCCCGAGGCCATTTTTCCTCGGCCCGCCCCCCATAAAAACCTCGCCATTTCATCGCCTCGATCGATCGATCGATCGCCTCCCGAGAAAACAAACGAGGAAATTTTCCCGTCCGATTTTTCCCGAGAAAGAGAAGCTCCGGAGATTTTCCTCTTCGCCTTCGCCCTTTCTCCTCCTCCCTGCTGCGAGAGATTCGGGCGAGAAGAGAATGGAGGCCGGAGGGAAGCTGAAGAAGGGCGCCGGCGGGAGGAAGGGCGGCGGCCCGAAGAAGAAGCCGGTCTCCCGGTCGGTCAAGGCCGGCCTGCAGTTCCCGGTCGGTCGGATCGGTCGGTACTTGAAGAAGGGCCGTTACTCCCAGCGCGTCGGCACCGGAGCTCCGGTCTACCTCGCCGCCGTCCTCGAGTACCTCGCTGCTGAGGTATTCTCCCCCATCTCTCTCTAGTTCTGTCTGAATGTTCGGTGGCGACATTGTCGAGTTAGGGTTTTGGTTCTGGCCGTTTGATTGGCCCGAGCTCGATTGAGATTTCTCCTCCCATTCGTGATGGTAGCAGCTGGGGGCTTTTCCCCCTGCGCAGTTTAGATGCTGATTTTCTCGGGGGTAACGATGGTTGTCTTGTTCAAATGCTTGCGAATGGAAGCTCGTGGAAATGTCATTGCATTGGTTCGCCATTCCTGTGCCTGTAGGTGCTGGTGGTCGAATGGTGATTTAGTTTTCTTGGATCTCAATGTGCTCTGTTTCTCTGTGAAGGGGTGTGAACTGATATTCTGGTGGGTGGGTTGTGAAATGGGTCGTGCTCTAATTGTCTATATGGGCTGTACTGTTATATTTGGAGACATCCAAGTTTGGAAGGAGCATAATGAATGTCGAGAATTCATTTATGGAAAATGTTTGAGCGAAGGACAGTGGAGCCCTCCCTTGAGGGTTTCAGCCTGGGTTGCTTTTGCTCTTAGGTTTTTTCAATTAGACTTTGGGGCTGGCTTTTCACTCTGAAGAGCCTATGGAAAATAAAATCTCATTTGCTGAAGCAAAAAATTGTTTTTTTTTTTCCTTAAATAAAACATTTGATTTGCTTTGACCCCGATGTGCAACTTATGGGCTTCTTGTGTGTTTGTTTCGTTGAAAACTTTACGACGGAGAGAAATATTTTCCGTGAAGATTTTCAAAGAAAATGGCTGATTTTTAGTTGTTGGGTGGTGTACTTGAAAGGAAATTTTTTTTCTTATATTTTTTGTTTTGACTGTAAATTTTTTTCTGTTAATTATTCACTTTCTGCGAATCAAACACATGAAAGTTTGAAAGTTCATTTTTTTCTATAAAAACAAACACCCCTGGATTGTGTTCTTATCATGCATGGGAATGTTAAAATGTTGTAGGTTCTGGAGTTGGCTGGTAATGCTGCAAGAGACAACAAGAAGAACAGGATCATCCCGAGACATGTTCTCTTAGCTGTGAGGAATGACGAGGAGCTTGGGAAATTGCTTGCTGGAGTGACCATTGCCCATGGAGGGGTGCTTCCCAACATCAACCCGGTCCTCCTGCCGAAGAAGACCGAGAAGGCGGCCAAGGAGCCAAAGTCTACTTCCAAGGCCACCAAGTCACCCAAGAAGGCTTAAGGGATTAGTCTTGTTTTGATTTGGTCTTGTGCCAAAGGTGACTTGTTTGTATTGCCCTCTTTTCGTGCCTCCGCCTCCTTCTGTATGTAATTTTAGCTTGATGTACTTAAAAGCCCCTTTTAGGTGATGTTGATGGTGTTAGGATTTTCAGGCCATTGTGCTATTTGGTTTTATGTTTCGGTAGAACATCTTTTGTTTCTCTGAATTGAATGACATCCTGAAAGCTTTTAGGAAGTTCATGATTTGCGCTCGGTTGAGAGCTTGGGATAATTTGTTATTACTAGAGCGGTCTCTGTTTTCAGTGAGCGTCTTTTTTTGCTTTGCAAACATGAACAAGTTGCTCGGGAATCAACCTGTAAAGTAAGCACTAATTTAGTTGGTCTAGTGGTGGATGAGTCACTTATTTTTACGAGATTACGAGTTTGATTTACATCGCAAGTGAATTTCTAAATTGTTCATGTGGCTTCGCCCTGCGACAAGCTGAATTTGATAATGTTGACATATACTGATTAGGACGATAGAGAGGAGTTGTGGGTGTGAACGCCGGAAGCTAGTCTCCCGAAGATGCTTCTTTGGACGATAAACCTCTACAGTCGAAGAAAATCCACAAGCATTTGCGGCGTTGGCTTTGATAAGTGGTAGCGAATTAATAGGCGAATCGTCAAGTGGGATGAACTACTTGAGATGGCACCAGTGTCGATATGAGGAAGAGGTGATTAGGGTTGGAAAGAGCTCTTCAAGTATAATGCTACATATCGAAAGCCTATTCAAGCCAACGAGCTGGGCAATTGGTGGGAGTTTGCATAATATTGTCTTGACGTCGAAAAAATCCTTTGGTTTTGCCGAAGATCCCCGCTTCGTTCACTATGTACAGACAGTTTTGCAATCTCAGTTCAAGCCCGTTCGGCAATCAACAAACACCAGCAACTGCAAGTTGCAGTTCAAAGAGAGAAGGGCAGCATTGATGCATATGCTGTCGACGGATAACTTCTGAGTCTCTTTAACTTATGAGGTATAGATTAACACTATGAATTACGTGCATTGTGTTGTCATTGGTTATTGGGTCAATGAAGAATGAGAATTATGTCACTAAGCTCTTGTGTATAAGAAGTTAATATTTTGGCACGATTCTCGAAACGTGGCTGTCGAATTAACGAGAGATGTCAATGAGTTTTGACAATTTCGATAAATTCTCGTCACCACCTGAACACCTCCCTTCATTGGATTGTGATCCCAAAGCTAAATCCATTTGCAACGGCATTTTCTTTGTGTTACTAAAAATGTCAAATTATGTCTATTGCGATACAAATACCTTAAACTTTTATTTGTATCACTAAGAACCTTAAACTTGCACATTGTGACGCAAATACCCCAAACTTATATCAGTGTGACAAATATACCCCGGATGAAACTATAATAGAGGGTATATATGTTACACATGTATACGTTTGGGTTTTTTCACGGCACAAAAAAAAGTTGTAGGTATTTGTGTCGCAATAGGCAAGTTTAGGGTTTTTGGCAACACAAAAAAAGGGGGAAAGTGCGAAAAAAGTCATAAACCTTTTGTATTGGTGTCAATTTAGTCTTAAATCTTTTTTTGGTGCCAATTTAGTCCTAAACCTTTTTATGATGGCAATTCAGTCCTAGACCTTTTGCATTGGTGTCAATTCAGTCCTAAACCTTTTGTTTTTGTGCCAATTCAGTCCTTCCGACCAATTTTCACCGGATTTTGTTGACGTGGACGCCGATCGACTAGCGGCCGGTCACCGGTGCTGACGTGGACAACTTTAATAATATTTTAATATTTTTTTGAATATTTATTTATTATTTATTTTTTTTCCCCCTCCCCTCCCTCCTTCCTCCAGCCAGTCACCGGACCGGCGACCGGCCAGAGGCTAGAGGCCGGTGTCGGTGACTGGCCAGAGGCCGACGCCGGTGAGGTTGGGTCTCGCCGGATCTGGCAAGGTCGAGCCTCGCCGGCGGCTGGCACGACCTCACTAGATCTGGCGAGGTCTGGCCTCGCCCAGCCATGGTGAGGCTCGCCTTCGCCGTTGCTGGCGAGGGCGAGCCTCGCCTAGCGCGAGGCCGCCCTCGCCAGTGGCGGGCGAGGTTGACCTTGCCGGCGCCGGCCTTTGGCCTTTGGCCGGTCGCCGGTCCGGCAACCGGCTGGAGGAAGGAGGGAGGGGAGGGGAAAAAGAAAGAAAAAAAGAAAAAAATAAATAAAAATTCAAAAAAATATTATTAAAGTTGTTCACGTCAGTGCTGGTGACCGGCCATCGGCCGACCGGCGTCTACGTCAATAAAATTTTGCCAAAATTGATCAGAAGAACTGAATTGGCACAAAGACAAAAAGGTTTAGAACTGAATTGGCACCAATGCAAAAGATTTAGGACTGAATTGGCACAAAAAAAAAGCTTAGGACTAAATTAGCACAAATGCAAAAGGTTTAGGATTGAATTGACACAAAAAAAAGGTTTATGAGTAAATTGGCACCAATGTAAAAGGTTTAGGACTTTTTTGGCACTTTTCCACAAAAAAAAGTTTGGGGTGTTAGTGTCACAGTGGACATAATTTGGAGTTTTTTTTATGGAATTTGTTCTAAAATTTATTCAAACAAGCATGTGTATGCAATGCCAAGAGTTTTGCTAATTTTCCTTCCCTGTGCCCGGTCCCCACGTTATTACTTGGAGAAAACCTTACACAATATCTGCCAAGTAGGAAAGAAAATGATCCACTTCCTGTTGCCGAGTAATGCAAGAACACTTTGATGGTCTTGATCTACTCTCCTCAGCAAACCATCCCTACCTCTTACTGTAACTCTCATTCCCATTTCTGAAATTAAGACAGTAACACTTTCATGAATTATCAAGTAAATACCTGAAGTTACATTAAGGATTAGTTTACGTTTTTCACTTTTTGTGACTTTCTCACGCATACGCACGATTTCTTTTTCAATCTTATAGAGTACCCATATTATGTACGTGCTCAGATTGCTGTCTATGGGATGAGAATTGACATAATAGCAAAATGGGCACGCGGTAGTCTAGTGTTAATATTGAAAATTGCCATTGAGATGGATGACAAAAACTCGTGCAAATATGGTTTTTGGAAAAGTTGACTTCATAAAGATCATGTGAACTATCCATGAATATGTGGGGAACAAATAGTTTAACCACGGGCCATGGCAAATGCCGTTGGCCGAATGACAGAAAAAATTGTCATTTCTTATAGCTCCTTAACGAGGTTAAGTTTTATGAAAAGCAAATGTTGCTGCATTAGCTGTGAAGCTGACCAGGTAAACAAAGTCATTCGGTAGCATTGTGCTACTTGTGATTCCGAAAGCTTGAAGTCATCGTACCACGGCAACACTATGCACACTGGAGTCGTGATAGCCATTGGGGTGTCATTTTCGCAGTCAGGACTTTTATATGACTGAGTGCAAGGAGACAACAGGAGTGAAAGAATCCATATCTTCTAGGACTTTTGTATGGGCCGGTGCAAATTATGGTAAAACTAAGAATGTTATAAGATAATGGGGGAATAATGACCAAAATCAGAAGACCAATCGGTTCTTAGAAGAATCCTGGGCCACGGCAACTGCTCCTTAAATTAGGTTAAGTTCTAAGAAAAGAAAAATTGCTGCATTAGCTATGAAGCTAACAACGTAAACAAAGTCGTTCGGTGGCATTGTGCTACATGCGATCCCAAAATCTTGAAGTCATCACCTATCATTCCACTTACCATTTGCAGCTCAATTCCTGGTCTAAAAGTTAAAAGATTGTACGTATGCAATGAGACAGTTACTGAATTTAGTTCAGTCTTTCTCTTTCTCTTTTTATTCTTTTATTTATTTTGGGGGTTAAATGTCTTTGATTGTATCCAGTTACCTGAACCGTGATCGACATCCTGACCACTGAAAACATCCTAATGTTTTGCAGTTCATTGATATCATTCCAAATTGACACACAAGCCTGTGAAACATTTTACAGCAATCCCTCTATAATCACATCTATCCACATCTGTTCTCTCAGCCTCCAGATATGTTGAAACAAAGAATGGATCTCCTAGACTACAATGCTTTCTCTGTTTCTCACTTTGTTACTAGGCACGACCTCCCGTCCAAGGAGGAAAGTTTTGGCCTTATGCAGTTCAGTGACAACGTCTCCGATGTCCATCCGTTCACCTGGTGATGCAGCTGAACAGATGACCCCAATCCGAAGGATTGTAGCCAAGCACGTGCTTATGTTGTTTATTTTGTCTGTTTGTTGCCCATTGTCATTCAACTCCCTCTCTTCTTCCAAATTTAGCGAGGGATCTATGACCTGCATGAACCTATCTGGAAGAGCCATTTTGACGAACTCATGGAGGTTAAAGTTGTCCACAAACATGCTCTCTGTGGGTCTCTTTCCTGTGAACAATTCAAGCAAGAGAATCCCATAGCTATAGACATCGCCTTGGGTTGATACGGCTTCCGATAGACCATATTCTGCAATATGCACGAGTCCGGAAACTAGTCAATTCCTTTTCCGTAAAATAGATATTCCTTTATTCTTTTTCCCCAGATCTATTGAGCAAACCAACTTTTCTTTCTTATTTTTTCTCCTTTTCTTGGGTACATTTTCCATCTTAGACAGTACAGGCATTATATGACTCGGAAGCAATCTGTATTGTACTGAAATACTGGAATAGGAGGGTAATGATGTTCATATTTGGACAATAAGAGCATAGGAAGTTGTTTAGATTACCTGGAGCAACATAACCAACTGTGCCTCTTATGCCAATCGAGCTGGTCTGCATTTGAGAGGCTCTTGACAGGAGAAATTTTGCCAGGCCGAAATCACTCACATGCGCGCGCAAGTCATCATCTAGAAGGACATTGCTTGGCTTCAAGTCACAGTGTGCTATTGGTGCATGGCACTGGTGGTGGAGATAGTCCAATCCTGCGGCCACATCGATTGCAATATCTAGCCGTTGGACCATATTCAGCTTGATCCAATCTCCAGTAGGATGTAGCCATTTATCCAGGCTCCCGTTCGGCATGAACTCGAACACTAATGCTTCAAAATCATTCCCTTGGAAATCTGTGCTTGAGCAAGAGGTGATGATCTTGACGAGATTTCGATGCCGAACACTCCTTGATGCTTCATATTCGGCTAAGAGGCTCTTTTGAGCTATGCGTTCCTGAAGTTTAATCACTTTCACAGCAACAGTCTGGTTATTGGTGAGCTTCCCTTTAAAGACGGTGCCAAAGCTTCCTTGGCCTATTAAGTTTGCCAAGGAAAATCCATCTGTTGCTCTAAAGAGTTCCGAGTAAGACAGTTTCACGTACTGATTTTTCAAATTGGCGGATGAAGTTGTCTCTTTTCGGGACTTTTGCACCCAAAGGAGAACTATGGAAGTACATGCCAAGCCTATGAAAATTGAGAGGGTTATGCTGATAGCCAACACTTTCTTAAGATTTGAATATTTCCGTAGGTTCTTTTGGTTTTCAATATCACAAGGTGGCAACTGCAGCTCTTGAATTCCCCCACAGAGCTTGTTATTTCCCTCAACTGATATTGCACTAAGATTTCTGAAGATTCCTCCTTTTGGCACTTCACCAGCAAGCATATTGAAGGAAAGGTTGAGATTCCGAATGAGACGGAGCTCTGCGAAGAACTCAGGAATCGGACCAGATAAATTGTTCCCAGAAAGGTCGACAACTTGTATGCCTTTCAAATTTTTGAAAGACGAAGGAATAGCTCCACTAAATTGGTTACCTTTCAATATGAGAAATTCCAACACCAGACAGTTGCCCAAAGTGATTGGAATTGCTCCAGACATACTATTCTCGGAGACATCGAGTGCCATGAGATTGACCATCTCACCCACCTGCAATGGCATTGGACCTGTCAATGCATTACCTGCCAGGGATAGTCCTATTGAGAGAGAAGGGAGGCCAAATACTTGACCAGGCACTGAACCAGTGAGGTTATTCCGGGACAAATCTAGCTCATTCAGATGATTGCAGTTTCCTATTGAAGCCGGTATGCTTCCCTCAAGCATATTATCACGCAAGATGAGACGATTTAGTGAACTTGCATTGCCAATCATGAAGGGAATTATCCCAGAGATATTATTATCGGAAAGCAAGAGCACTCGCAGATTGTAGAGCGCTCCAATGGACAGGGGAATATTCCCGGTAAGCTCGTTTTCAAACAACGAAAGAAGTCCCAAATTCACAAGGTTTCCTACCCCGAAAGGGATGGATCCGTGCACTAAGTTTTGATCAAGGCGTAGGCTTGTGAACGTGGTGGAGAAGTTTGCTAGAGAATCTGGTAACATGCCTTGGAGATGATTAAGAGGCAACCAGACAAACATTAAATTGGTGCAGTTGCTCAAGGAACCAAGAAATCTCAGATCATCGCCTTTTTCAGTTCCTAGAAAGTTTCCACCGAAACTTAGAACCTGCAAGTTCTGTAGACCTCCCAATTTTGGTGGTATTGACCCAGAAAAAGAATTTAGGTTACCGTTTATTTGCACAAGTTCGGTAGCATTTGTTATGGAGTTGGGGATCGGCCCGGAAAACTGATTACCACCAACATAAAAGCCTTGTAGTTTTGGGAGAGTGAGAAATAAATCTGAAGGAAGAACCCCGCTTAGATTGTTGGAAACCATCGAGAATAAAACCATTGATGAAATATTATACAGAGAAGTGGGAATTGGGCCCGAGAGTTTATTGAGTGAAAGCTGAAGGGATGTCAAGATGGAGAGCTGGCCGAGTTCTTGGGGAATGCTTCCTTCTAAAAGATTGCCCGCAACAAAAAAGCGATAAAGGGACGAGAGATTGCCGAGAGAAGGTGGGATTTTCCCTGTAAGTCGATTTGTTGATAGGCCTATGCTGTTTAGCTTCGGAAGATGACTCAGTGTATCAGGAATAGTTCCGCTAAAGTTATTGCCCCATAGATTTATGGCTGAAAGATCTACACAGCGAGAGAGATTTTTCGGCAGTTCTCCTTCGAAAGAATTGTTCACCAGGCTAAGAGTCTGAAGTCTAAACAAGCGGCCAATATCCTCGGCAAGCGTCCCGTGGAAGCCGTTGCCATCTAGTCGAAGCGTTTGCAGGAAAGAAAGGTTTCCAACTTGAGAAGACAGCGAACCTTTCAACTGAAGGGATGAAAGGTTAAGGGCAATCACTCTCTCACGTTTTTGGCTACACGTAACACCTGGCCAGTCGCAGAAGGGGATGGAGTTGTTCCACGAGGTTAACGCATGGAGAGGATCGTCCGTAATCTGATCCTTCATTGCTAGTAATGCATGGTAATCTGTCTCATTTGTGAAGCCATATGTGGGTTTGGCTGGAGCTAAGGAGAAGAAGATGAAGATCAAGAGAAAAGGGAAATTTAGCTTCATAGCCATCTCCATTCACTAACTATGAAGTTCAAAGAACAGGAGTAGGGTTGCTGTTAGTTGGGGCACTTACCTGGTCATATATTAGAGGTGTGCAAAGAAACCGGAACCGTCCGGACCGGTAATATATATTTTAATTTTTTATTTTTTTAAAAAATAAAAATTCTAAATCCCAAATTTGGCCGGCGCCCCTCCTTGGTGGAGAGTCCTCGCCTGGAAATTCTGCATAGTTGACTGAATCAAGAGTGTTTGTTGCCGTGAGAGTTGCAAATGGCAAAGAAGTCAGCCAAAAAAACTGGACTATTGCAGGAGCTACACAAACAGGGAAATGGACTGGGATTGGCAACAATCTTGAGCCAAAAATGTGACGGACATTGCAGCTGGTATTTTGACCATTTGAGAGGTCATTTGAGGTGACAAAACAAGGGTCAAAACCTTGCTGCATTTGCTGGAAATGCAGAGGGAAGATAACTGCTGCAAGGAGGGGAAACAAACTTTAAATCTTGAATTGCAAGGGAAGATAGAGGAACATAACGCTGGGAAAGGGACTGGTGATACGGTTCCCGGGTGGATCTATGGAACCAACGGGCGGTTCCTGATTCCAATATTTCAGAACTGATCCTTAATGGGCGGTTTCCAGTTTCGGAGTGAGAACCGCCCACCCGAATTATGCTCACCCCTATTGTGTATATATATAGAGAGAGAAGCAGCTTGAAAATTTCGACCAAACAATGAGTGCTTGCCGAGTTGGTTCAAACAACTATGATGATTCGGATTTAGGTCCTACCAAAAATATTTCTTTACTGCACATTGCTTTCATGCATTTCGCAGTTAATAGTATATAAAGCTCATTTCTTTTTTATTTGTCATTCTCAGTTTCAAGGTTGTTTTGGTCACTTTAAGAAAATTGCGGGCCCTTTCTTTTACTCTTATCCCTTGATTTGGATATTATATTAATATTCGGAGAAAATAACACCATAAATGTTACAACTTTTATACGAAGTTTACTTTAGTGTCGTAACTTTTAAGTCAATTACTTGAATGCCATAGATTTAAAAAAAAAAATTTCACTTGAACAACATTGCGGATTTCCGTAGTTGGAAAATTCGACTTGACATTAATTTAATATAAATTTTTCGACATGACTTGCCAGAAAATGGAGTTAGCAAAAAAGCATGCAGAGATGAATTGGGCCTAAATTAGCTCTAATTGAAGCCCTAACCCCATTTCATCTTCAAATCATGCAAGTAAAAAATTTCCGTAAAATCTCTCGGACATCATCGATTCCCATTTCTCTCTCTTTTCTTTCCTGCCAAATTGACCATATGAGAATCCCACAACCATTATCGGCCAATACCTATCTCTTCCTCTTTGCATCGCGCCCTGACAGTAGATTGGAGGTCGTCGACCTCAAACTGTTCGACATCTCTTCTTTGCATGAGAGGTTTGTGTATGTCAAAAATGAGAGAAGATTGAAGTTGTGAAATTATAATAGTTGAATCTCATACCAGGAAAAGATTATAATTAAAGAATTATGTGTAATGTCTTTGACAGTGACAAGACGATTTTTGAATATTTCCAATAACATATGCATATAATTTAAAATTCATAGTTGAACAGGCTTTTCTCGAAAATTTGTGGGAAAGTTTGAGGCTGAAGGGATGGAGAGGGTTTGCTTGATTAACAGCAAATATGTCTGTTTGAATAATTAAAAGGGATTATTTCTTTTCCCCTGTCTTTGGTCTTCCGCTGTATAACCCCAGCTAAACTTGTATTTTAGCTACACAAATGAGACAGATCAAGGATGGGATAACTGAAGATCTTCAACGTGTTTTGAACTCCTGGAACAATTCCATTCCCTTCTTGCGTGACCTTGACTTGGACTTTGCCTGAGTAGATGATGAAAGAGGTGGATATTGCTGGTCTCCCAAGGGAATTGCTTGGACTTTGGAAGGCCTTGCAAGATCTATACATTCATTGATTACAGAGGGAAGTCTTCCTTCGTGTCGATCACGGAGACATGAGAACGATCTAACAAAGACTGCACAATAGAAGAAGACACCGAGATAATACCGGCGAATGCGAAGCTCAACGGGTCAATTGGAGAAAGCGCAGTCTGGTTCATTCGATCTTTGAAGTTGGTTTTGTTTGTTTTCACTACGTGATTCAACAATCTTTAGAGGACTTTGCAGAGTGGGTGTCCTTTAAGCAGGAGATAGCGTCTATGCAACGTATATACAATGTGACATGTTGTCGATCCGTCTCTTTGTATGTGTCTGTCAAACTTTATTGCGACATTAAAACATACAAAAGGATTACATTTGATTGGATAAATTGTTGACATCGGCTTAGCAGGTCAAGTACTACGAACATTATCAGACATGGTTTCTATTTAGGTAGAGCAGATCGATAGGTTATTTAGGACCCGTTGGCAAGTGACGTGGAACAATTCCTCAATACAAAAAAATCATGAGTCTCAACATAAAAAAAAATATTTATAATTAAATTAATATAATTGAAAGGTTTAAAATTAAACTGGCATAAATATAGTAGATTTGTGATTTTTTTTTGACACTTTTCCCATCATTCAAGAAAGTTGGCCGCAATCAACGTTTCCCGATAAATCCCGTATTCTGCTCCGTGTTATAAATTCCTGAAACTTGACGTAACTTTTTTCCAAGTCCTCCGAATCTTTTAAAGCCTTCGTGAAAGACCACTACTATTCAGTCTCTTGTCTTTTTCCTTCCCGCATTTAAAGGGATTTGGACAAGCGTGGGGAACACGATGAATGCTTGAAAATGTCAAGAATAATATGTGAGAAGAAGAAATAAAGAAGAGGGCCCAAGGCTGAAATTCAATTGGATCAAGATGCCAGCTTACCTTCTCTACTTGTGATCCATCATTCATTTCTCGACCTTTACAAAGTTTGGACAACGACTTCCATTTCATTGACAAAAAAGCCCGTCTTAAGATAAGACACGAGTTCAATCCCGATTAAGTGATCGATTGAGCTTGGTTTTACCGGGGAAAATCGTGACTATTCTTCTCGTGGTGTCATGATGAAGAGCTTGATTTTTCTTATTTTCTCTTGCCGTGGAGTATTGAAACTCATTAAAAGACTAATCCATTTGTAGAAATTTTCGGCCACGGGAACATTGGAAAGATCCAAAGACAGACAATGTGACTAAGCCAGAATTTCGTTGACATGGTCCGGCGGCTAGGAAATTTTTGATTCCCCCAAAATAGATTTTTTTTTTTTAATTTTCCTATTTTCTTCTTCTTCAGTGCTTATCCCACCATGATTTCCGGAGTTGAGAAAAATAAAATTACATGGCATTCCGGACAGCCCCTATATCACGGCCATACTTATGGGAACGCACGCATTCTTAATCAAACGTTTGATGTTTTTGATAACTCAAATTGGAGATTATCTGATCTTTTTGCCTAATATCAGGCTTGGACATATTTAATTGGGGAGACAAATGTGGCCTGAAAAAATTTGAAGTCAAGATCTTATGCTATGATATTATATGAGATTTTGTAGGACTATTACCAACTGTTCTAAAAACTTAAGCTTTTAGATTAAGGCGTAATTTAATATATAATTATTCTAACAGTCTCCAATTGATGTAGCTATTTCTTTTCTATGGAAACACGGTCAAGCACTGCAATCCTCGTCATGGGGCTCATCTATATACAAGGACTTGTGAGCCTGTATGGGTACAAACAGCCTTGCACCACATGCTCACAGCCTTCGCCTGAGTTGACAAATGTTACGGAGATAGCGAAACTCTACTTCTTGAATAATGTTCGCGTCATTACGGACCAAAAAAAAAAAAGAATAATGTTTGCGCCATTGATCATGATGGCAAAGAATGATGATGTTTATGTATGCCCTACCTCATTCGAGATATGTAAAACAGCGATTTTCTGTATAATTTTCTTTTTTAATTATGCCTTGCAAATACGGAAAAACAAACTGTATTTATAGACTTAATAGTTGTGCCCGAGAAGTGCTTTCAGGAATGTTCGGTTGACCAGATCACTAATAATAACCTGATCAACATAGGAATCTTCTCTTGTATATCTACTGCGATTAACATGAAATAAAAACTGGATCGATGAGAGTGAACCCTTGTCGATTGTCCATGGTGGTTGCCATCGAGAGATCTCGATGGTTTTAAGCTAGGATATGATAATGTGCTTGGTGGGACAAAGTGAAACTCTCTACAAGTGAGGACCTCTTTGGTCAACTGCTTCTCCGTGAGTTCCACGGGTTAGACAGGGGATACTCACTAGGGAATGAAATGGCATAAGACGCAGCGACTGTATAGACTCGCTATTGAAGCTGGCACCTCCAGATGGTCAGAGAGCTCCAGGAATATAATCAAGTAACATTGCTGCAAAATGGGCATGTGAAGGGTACTCGTGAGTCTAGACCTATTAAACGGGTGGGTCGGGTCGGGTTATAAATGGTTCGACCCAATTTGACCCATTTATCGCAAGGCAAAAATCTTGACCTATACCCGACCCATTTAACTAAATCTAGGAAAGCTTATTTCTGATAATTATTTTAAATGATTGTATTGCTAAAACATCTTCATGCAATACAAATCTTTTAAAAAAAATTGATGCTCTATCTGTTTCGCAGAAAATATAACATTTCTGCAAAATATTTCAGGAAAATGACAACATTTTCCGATATTTGGCTAAAACCTGAAAATGAACTAGAAAATATTTTCCGCCATTCGATATGAAAAATCATATTTTCCTCTGTGCACACATTTTAATATTTTAATATTTTTATTTTTTTAAAAATTATATTTTAATTATTTTAATTTTCTTTTTTTCTTTTCCTTTTTCCTTTTCTTTTTTCTTCTTCCCTCGTTGGTGGCCGGTGAAGCTCGAGCTCGCCCTAGGCCGGTGAGATCGACGAGGCTCACCAGAGGGTGGCGAGGCCTCGGCCTCGCCCCGATCGGTGAGCTCGAGCTTTGCCGACCTTCGGCAAGTTCGTCCCTCGCTTGTCGTCGGCTGCCCTACCTTGAGGGTTTCAGCCTAGGTTGCTTTTGCTCTTAGGTTTTTTCAATTAGACTTTGGGGCTGGCTTTTCATTCTGAAGAGCCTATGGAAAATCAAATCTCATTAGCTGAAGCAAAAAAGGTTTTTTTTTTCCTTAAATAAAACATTTAATTTTCTTTGACTCCGATGTGCAACTTATGGGCTTCTTGTGCGTTTGTTTAATTGAAAACTTTACCATGGAGAGAAATGTTTTCCGTGAAGATTTTCAAAGAAAATGGCTGATTTTTAGTTGTTTGGTGGTGTTCTTGAAAGGAAATTTTTTTCTTATTTTTTTCGTTTTGACTGTAAAATTTTTTCTGTTGATTATTCACTTTCTGCGAACCACATGAAAGTTTGGAAAATTATTATTTTTTTCAATGAAAACAAACACCCCTGGATTGTGTTCTAATCATACATGGGAATGTTAAAATGTTGTAGGTTCTGGAGTTGGCTGGTAATGCTGCAAGAGACAACAAGAAGAACAGGATCATCCCGAGACATGTTCTCTTAGCTGTGAGGAATGACGAGGAGCTTGGGAAATTGCTCGCTGGAGTGACCATCGCCCATGGAGGGGTGCTTCCCAACATCAACCCGGTCCTCCTGCCGAAGAAGACCGAGAAAGCGGCCAAGGAGCCGAAGTCTCCTTCCAAGGCCACCAAGTCACCCAAGAAGGCTTAACGGATTAGTCTTGTTTTGATTTGGTCTTGTGCCAAAGGTGACTGTTTGTATTGCCCTCTTTTCATGCCTCCGCCTCCTTCTGTATGTAATTTTAGCTTGATGTGATGTAGCTAGCAAGGATCACCTAGAGGGGGGTGAATAGGTGATCTAAATAAATTCTTTACCAATTTAAAGCGGAAGTAAAAGATCAAGAACAAAGTCTGAACAACAAGCAGATTCTGATCAAACTTTGTGACAAATGTTCTTGTGAGCAGTATAAACAATATAATAAGAGATTAGAGATGGAGAAAACTGCACACAAACAATTATAGTGGTTCGGCTTAGATCAAGCCTACGTCCACTCTCCCACGCTGACAGCCTACTGGCTGGATTCCACTAATCAAATCAATGAGAAGTTACGGCAAGTTGTGCCGCTTAAACCCAAGCACTTCTCCCTGAAGTTGGTGCTGCTTATACCAAGCCGATAGATCACACTATCTCACACCTATGCACACACTTATAACACTGTATACACCTCTCAAATGATTACACGTTTAAGCTCACGAAAAACAAGAGATTGAATCGGAGTATGCTCAGACTTTGGACTTGTTGATTCTTGATTTCGTTCTCTCCCTTCTGCTCCTCGTTGATCTTCTTTTATACTCCTCAACTTCCAAACTAGCCGTTAGACAGTCTTCAGAGGATCATCTTCCAATCTTCACCTTGGACAGATTTGTATAAAATGGATTGAGTAGCCGTTGGTTAACAAAATCTGAATCCCGCTGATTCTGTTCATCCATACAATTAGAATCTTGGTTTCTATAAGTAGAGCTTTATCCGTTGTAATGCATACTTGTCATAATGTTTGATTGTCAATCAATTATAGCCTTAGATTGAGACAATCAAAACTTTCCTTCTGTGAAATCTATGCCAGATCACTAGCTGTTATGTTTCGTTCTGAATGAATCCCGCGTCTGAATATATTCTGCGTCTGCTTCTACGTTTGTGTCTCTTTCAGAACTTAGATTAGTGTGGGTCTTCGGTAAAGTCTGAACTTTTTCGTTCTGAGTATGAACTTCTTGTTCTGAGTCTGAACTTTCTTTTGCTTGAAGTTCTTTCACAATCTGAACACAAACTAGATCAAGATTGCCATATGCTTTTCTTCCAAAAATAACTTCCTGAATCAAAATACTTCAAAGCATTTATCATACTTACAAAACACTCATGGACAGTTTTGTCAACTTCAAAATCTATTAGGAATTTTCTTAACAATCTCCTCCTTTTTGATGGTGACAAAACTTCCATGCAGTTATATAGATTTTGAGATAATTTTGAAAAATATGATCAAGCATATAATGTAGCAGATATTCAAGATATCATATATGATCAGAGTAATTTGATATGGGATTTTTTATACTCAGTTTTTGAATAAGACAAGGAGTATGACAAAATTTGAACCGTAAAAGAAATGAATCATAGTCTGTCTCCTTTTATTTGTATCCAATAATCTGCATATCAAACCAAATCATATCTGCGTATTTGAGCATATCAAAGCATATCATATCTGCATATTTCTCCCCCTTTTTGTCAGCATCACAAAAAGATATATGCATAAAATTCCTTAATGATCATGACAATATATGGAAGTATAATCAAAACTCAATATTATGCATCAATTAAGTAGAATTAACCACTAAGTACATATGCATATTTACATTCTCTCCCCCTTTTTGTCATAATCAAGAAGCGATAATAATGAAAAGGGTATCACGTAGAGAATATAAACTGAACTCATCTTCACATACAATCTTCAAAATATATTTGGCATGAAACACAATCTCCAAAAACATCAATGAACAATATATATATTCAATATAACTCATGTTCAAATATCATATATATATATATCAATGAACACGCATGCACATAATAAATTTCACAATCTTGTTGTCATAATAAACGATTATATAAATAAGAGATTTGTTAATGACAAAAAGTAAGGGAAATATAAGAAATACTAACCCGGATTGTATAGAACTTAGCAAGTTCTAACATACATTACCTTTTCTTTCATAGTAATCAAGAGTGGGCAGAAATTAAATTGACTTTCATACTTGATTTACACTCCCCCTCAATTTGATACCATTTTGAGATGACTCTTCCCCTTTCTTTTGCATTTTTCACTTTTTGCTTTTTGCCTTTTTGTTTTTCTCCCCCTGTCATCAAGACAGCTTTTGCGAATAGCTTTCATTGCTGCTTGTGCACGTTGAACATATTGTTGTTCCTCTATTTTCTTTGTAACAGCAACATCCGTCACATTTGTTTGCATTTTGAAATTCGAGAAAGAAATTTGTTTTCTTCCATCAAGCTCGTCTCGGATTCAAACTGCATAAACTCAACAAACTTTTTGCACAAATTTGTAGTTAAAGATATAATATCTCACATAATATGTAATGCCTTTTCTTTAGCAATTAAAATAATATCAAATATTTAAACCCGAAGCAACTTATCCTTTCGTACGACGCATTAAGCGTTTGCTCATCGTGTTTTGACATGTCTCCAATAATTTGTCAGAATATTGCACAAAGTGGAATTTTCTTTATCCTTCGAAAATATTGCAAAATCTCCACGATTTTGGGATCAAGCTTTCCAAACTTCACAAGGAAAGATTCCTTTACAACCTGCAAATACTTGTAAGAGAAATAATAATCTTTGCAAAATATAGAGAATGTCACATACATACCTTCCTCCGATTTGCAGATCAAACATGCCAATTATAATAGTACTTCCAAGAATATAGCAAGTGTATCCAAAATATGCAATAATATCTTTCAAGATTGTAGGAATTTTCCTTAAGCATGCATCTCAGATGCATAAAGATAATATGACAATAACGAATTTCACAAAAGGAATGTAGATATTTCAAGCATTAAATTTATGCAATATCTTACACACATGGCAATAGAAATTACTGATTCATATCCCAATATGCATGTGCTGAATATACCTTTCCTTTTTAGAAAAGAATTCCTCACTTAAGATCCTTCTTTGATTGCATCAAGATCTGCGTAGGTTTACAATTACGATTCCTTTGTAAACTTGCCTGCACTTTACATACCCATTTTTCTTTCTCTTTTTCTTATTCCCCGCAAAAAGAGCAATCTCATCTATTCTTTGGTACCCAAATCTGCTTGGGTCCTTTTTGGTTAGAAGAAGCATCAAATCTCCAATTGATTGTCTTGGATTTCTTCCAATCAGTTGGACATTGTTGCTTATAATGATTAGGATCACTCAAGTTCGAGTAATTATAATATTGAAATCCAATAGGCTTGACAAATTGCTTACCAAAATGATTTCTATAATGCTGGATTGAAGGTCTGCGCTTTAATCTCTCCTTAACCTTTGGAAAGTCATTTTCGATCTCATTTTCATTTTCGAAACCGAGGCCGGATTTGTTGTAATAGGGGACTTGAATGGATAGAACATGCTCCAATGTCTTTGAGCCAAGAGCAAATTTTTTGCAAATCTTCGAAATTTCTTCCTTATAGGAATCAACTTCTTTTTGCAAATTATCCTTCTCTTCCTTGACAGAGGAATTCTCCTTTTCAAGCTCAATGATCCTTTTCTCATTCGTAATATTTTGTTGCTTCAATTTAGAGACTTCCTTTTTTGACTCGGAGATCTTCTTCAACGCATTCTCATGTTCCACGCATAACTCTTCAAAAAGATCATCATCATCGAGAATAGGATCTGAACAAATCACCTCATCTTCTTCGAATTCAATGTCCGCCATTAAGCATAGATTTCCTTGCTCATAGATTTCATCATCGCTGGATTCAGACTCTGTGTCGTTCCATGTTTCTGCCTTCAGAGCTTTCTTCTTCTTTTCGAATGTCCCTTTCCTTTTCTTGAATAAAGGACAATTGGGTTTTATGTGACCCATTTTCCTGCACTCAAAACATATTATATCCTTACCTTCATTGTCGTCTCTGTTTTTAAAATATTTTCTTTCTCCGGATTTCTTTGTTGGCTTCTTCTCTTTGGGGTTTCTTCTCTTTCTCACAAGGTGTTGAAATCTTTTGATCAGCAACTTCATCTCCTCATCGTCGTCTTCTTCATCTCCTTCAAAATCTGTTTCATCAGAATCAATGTTAGATTTTAAGGCAATTAACTTCTTACCTCTGGATTCATTCTTCTCATTCAGTTGCTCAGTCTCATATGATTGAAGAGATCCAATTAACTCATTCACTGATAGAGGCATGATCCATTGTGTCTCTCGAAGAGATGTTTTGATATTATTCCACTGCTTTGACAGTCGTCTCAGTAGTTTGTTGACTTTCATCGCATCTGAGACTGGTTGTCCTTGGTATGCAAGACCGTTTACTATGTCAGTAAATCTGTCATACATATCAGCAATTGATTCTCCAGACTTCATTTTGACGGATTCATATTGACCAAGCAATAGATTGATTTGAGTTTCCTTGGCACGATCTGTTCCTTCATAAGTATTGTAGAGAGTATCCCAGATATCCTTAGCTGATTCACAAGAAGCAATTTTTTTTATATTCAATAGGTGCTAATGCACAATAGAAAGAATAAATTGCTTTAGAATCTAAGGCTTCTCTTTTTGATAGCTCAGTTTGAGATAATGGAGGATATGCTGGTATGCTTCCTTATGTCTTTTCTTTTGAATCAGAAGATTTCGACTTGACTCCTCTGATGATGACATCCTATTGCATGTGATCAATTGACTTTATGAATGCCTTCATCTTATTCTTCCAGACACTATATTCCTTGCCATAGAAATATGGTGGTCTGTTGTTGCTTTGTCCTTCAATGAGACTCGGAGCACTCAAGCTAGCCATATAGATCGTTAGCTCAGAAGTAAAACACTTCAATAAACGAGCAACCTGCTCTGATACCAATTGATGTAGCTAGCAAGGATCACCTAGAGGGGGGTGAATAGATGATCTAAATAAATTCTTTACCAATTTAAAGGAGAAGTAAAAGATCAAGAACACAGTTTGAACAACAAGCAGATTCTGATCAGACTTTGTGACAAATGTTCTTGTGAGCAGTATAAACAATATAATAAGAGATTAGAGATGGAGAAAATTGCACACAAACAATTATAGTGGTTCGGCTTAGATCAAGCCTACGTCCACTCTCCCACGTTAACAGCCTACTGGCTGGATTCCACTAATCAAATCAATGAGAAGTTACGGCAAGTTGTGCCGCTTAAACCCAAGCACTTCTCCCTGAAGTTGGTGCTGCTTATACCAAGCCGATAGATCACACTATCTCACACCTATGCACACACTTATAACACTGTCTACACCTCTCAAATGATTACACGTTTAAGCTCACGAAAGACAAGAGATTGAATCGGAGTATGCTCAGACTTTGGACTTGTTGATTCTTGATTTCGTTCTCTCCCTTCTGCTCCTCGTTGATCTCCTTTTATACTCCTCAACTTCTAAACTAGCCGTTGGACAGTCTTCAGAGCATCATCTTCCAATCTTCACCTTGGACAGATTTGTATAAAATGGATTGAGTAGCCGTTGGTTAACAAAATCTGAATCCCGCTGATTCTGGTCACCCATACAATTAGAATCTTGGTTTCCATAAGTAGAGCTTTATCCGTTGTAATGCATACTTGTCATAATGTTTGATTGTCAATCAATTATAGCCTTAGATTGAGACAATCAAAACTTTCCTTCTGTGAAATCCATGCTAGATCACTAGCTGTTATGTTTCGTTCTGAATGAATCCTACGTCTGAATATATTCTGCGTCTGCATCTGCGTCTGCTTCTACGTTTGCGTCTCTTTCAGAACTTAGATTAGTGTGGGTCTTCGGTAAAGTCTGAATTTTTTCGTTCTGAGTCTGAACTTTCTTTTGCTTGAAGTTCTTTCACAATCTGAACACGAACTAGATCAAGATTGCCATATGCTTTTCTTCCAAAAATAACTTCCTGAATCAAAATACTTCAAAGCATTTATCATACTTACAAAACACTCATGGACAGTTTTGTCAACTTCAAAATCTATTAGGAATTTTCCTTAACATGATGTACTTAAAAGCCCCTTTTAGGTGATGTTGATGGTGTTAGGATTTTCAGGCCATTGTGCTATTTGGTTTTATGTTTCCGTAGAACATCTTTTGTTTCTCTGAATTGAATGACATCCTGAAAGATTTTAGGAAGTTCACGATTTGCTCTCGGTTGAGAGCTTGGGATAATTTGTTATTACTATAGCGGTCTCTCTTTTCAGTAAGTGTCTTTTTTTGCTTTGCAAACATGAACAAGTTGCTCGGGAATCAACCTGTAAAGTAGGCACAAATGTAGTTAGTCTAGTGGTGGATGAGTCACTTATTTTTATGAGATTACGACTTTGATTTACGTCGCAAATGAATTTCTAATAGTTCATGTGGCTTCGGCCCGCAACAAGCTGAATTCGATAATGTTATGAGGAAGAGGTGTTCGGGGTTGGAAAGAGCTCTTCAAGTTTAATGCTACATATCGAAAGCCTGTTCAAGGACGAAGAGCTGAGAAATTAGTGGGAGTTTGAATATTATTGTCATGTCGTCGAACAGATCCTTTGGTTTTACCGAAGATCCCTGCTTCGTTTACTATGTGCAGATAGTTTTGCAATCTCAGTTCAAGCACGTTTGTCAAAATCAACAAACATCAGCAACTGCAAGTTGCAGTTCAAAGAGAAAAGGGCGGCATTGATGCATGTGCCGTCGACGGATAACTTTGAAGTCTCTTTAACTTATGATGTTTGGACTAACACCAAGAATTAAGTGTATCGTGTTGTTATTAGTTATTGAGGACGTGAATAATAACCATTCTGTTTTTTTTTTGTTTTTCTATCTTTTTGTTTCTGGAAACAAGTTTGGAATAAAAATCCATTTAGTAAATAATTTTATTTTTCTATTTCCAAGATAAATTTTAGCATAGAAATAGGCTTGAAATAGAAATGAGAAGTTAAAATTTTTTATTTTTTTATTTTTGGAAAAAAAACAGAAATAACAATTCTCTTTTATTGCTCGCCCGTTGCCGCTCGTTGGGAACAAAAATTTAAGAATAAACTTTCAAACGGATTTCTATTGCTGGAACAAAAATTTTGTGTCGTTAGAAAACGCTACTTTTTGCTTAGAAACTCATATGGGGAATAGAAATAGATTATAGTCAGAAATAGGGTTAGGGAATGAGAAATTTTATCATTTGCGCCTTGAGTCGATGAGGAGTGAGAATTATGTAATTGAGTTCTTATGTATAAGAAGTTAATAATTTTGGACAATTTTCGAAATGTGGCTGTCGAAATAATGAGAGCTGTCATTGAGTTTGACATTTTCGATAAAATCTTCGGCATCACTTGAACACCTCCTTTCACTGGAGTGTGGTCCCATAGCTAAACCCATTTGCAATGGCATTTTCTTCAATGTGTGGTGCGTGTGCCACTGCATTAACTTGTCCGTTAAGACGCTCTTTGCCAATTTTCGATTTTGTGGCCAATGTACATAGGTGAGTTCATTACATTAGATCCAGCCCACTGACTCATCAAGAGTTGGAGGTTTTATACTTGATATATGAAAATCAAGCTGAAAAATTTCCCTATGGATGTAAGGAAGTGGAATTCAAACGTACAAGATGTTGAAGAAGGCATGTGAGGAGATAAATGTTGACGCTATACTCCATTACTCATAGCAGATGTGTATCCATCTCCCGCAATTGGCACAACAAGATTGGAGGGTTGCTGAAGTCTTTAGGGACTTCTTGCATTTTTCGGCTATGAGACAAATGCTTTGAGCATTGGCATTAACCATCAGGCAACAGAGTTGTTCCGTTTTATATATAACATCGGTTGAATTGACTAATGAGGACAGTGAGCCATACTTCAATGCAGCAGTATTGGACACGAAGGTGAAATTCCTCAAACATTATGAGGACACTTCGCTTGTTTTTTTGGTATCTGTTGTCTTGGGTCTGAGGCTCAAGGTGGAGAGGCTCTCCTTGTTCCATATTACAAAAATTAGGGATCAATGAGGAGGTCCCAGTGGAGTAAGATACTAGTGATGGTAATGAATTGTTTCCGAAATATGTATGCTGCATATGCCAATTGGTTCAATAAGACAAGCTTCACCTCACGGACGGAGATGGGCCCTCATCGAGCAATGTCCATAAATCTCTATGGTATATGCTTCGTAAGAAAACTGCACATCCTTGTGCTAGGTCTTCGTTTTCATTTATCAACGAGTTGGAGATGTACTTTGGAACGGATTATGCCAAATATATCGATAAAGTCAGTGAATACAAGTCGACGTTATGAAATAGTGCGAGAGGAGAGCCATCAGTTTTCTGATTCTTTTCACCATGGCTCATGATTTACTGAGATCCCATGGCCCTCTGAGGTATCACCGAGGTCCACGTTTAGTACTATTTAATTAATCGCATAGTATTTTATTTTGTGAAAAACAAACTATTATAAAGTACATGAGACAATGCTAGATTGCCCAAATATAGCTAAGTGATCTATTTATATTGCGCTTAAACACGTCCCCGTATTGGTAATAAAATATGGTTGGACGGTCAATGTAGGTTAGTATTTCAACAATAACTTGTGATAGATGCGTTTTAGCGAAAAACACTCGTGATAGAGGCGCTTGTTAGAATGCACACTGTAAATAGATTATGCTCCCCTCTCTCATCATCAATAAAAACACTAATGATGTATCCACTAAGGCTGTCTAAGGGAGGAGAAGGAGAGGAAGACCAAGTCTCCGTTTCATACGGTTTTATCTGTATCGATCGATTCAAAGACGGTAACTTACTAAAGCAGGTATGTGATTTCAATTCTAACCTAGGTATTCTAAATTCTATATACGGGTTCTAAATCGTTGAATTTCAAATTCCTTAAGGTTAATACCACAAAAAACCCCAAATTATGTTTATTGTGACACAAATGCCTTAAACTTTTTTTTGTATTACTAAAAACCCTAAACTTGCACATTGTAACACAAATACCCCAAACTTTTTTTTGTTATAAAAAACCTCGAACTTATATCAGTGTAACAAATATACCTTGAATGGAACTGTAATAGAGGGTACATATGTCACGCGTGTATAAGTTTGAGTTTTTTTGTGGCACAAAAAAAAGTTGGAGGTATTCGTGTCACAATAGGCAAGTTTAGGGTTTTTAGTGACAAAAAAAGGTTCGGGGTGTTTGTGTCACAGTGGGCATAATTTGGAGTTTTTTGTGATGTTTGTCCTAAAATTTAATCACACAAGCATGTGTATGCAATGCCAAGAGTTTTGCTTATCTTCCATCCCTGTGCCCCACGTTATTACTCGGAGAAAACCTAACCCAATCTCTGCCATGTAGGAAAGAAAATGACCCACTTCCTTTTGCCGAGTGATGCAAGAACAATTTGAGGGTCTTGATCTACTCTCCTCAGCAAACCATCCATCCCTACCTCTTATTGTAACTGTCATTACCATTTCTGAAATTGAGACAGTAACACTTTCATGGATTGGCAAGTAAATACCTGAAGTTACATTAAGGATTAGTTTACGTTTTTCACTTTTTTTGTGACTTTTTCTCACGCATACGCACAATTACTTTTACAATCTTATAGAGTACCCAAATTGATATACGTGCACAGATTGCTGCTGTGGGATAAGAATTGACATAATAGTATAATGGGCATGCGCTTACCGAGTGCATGAAGTCTAGTGTTAGTATATTGAAAATTGCCATTAAGATGCATGAAAAAAACTCGTGCAAATATGGTTTTGGAAAAGTTGACATCATAAAGATCATGTAAACTATCCATGAATAGTATGATCTCATAATAAGAAAAACCAATTTAAGCTATATTTGTGGGGAACAAATAGTTTAACCACGGGCCATGGCAAATGCTGTTGGCTGAATGACAGAAAAATCTTGTCTAAAATTGTCATCTTTATAGCTCCTTATGATGTTTAGTTTTATGAAGAGCGGATGTTGCTGCATTAGCTATGAAGCTGACCAGGTAAACAAAGTCATTCGGTAGCATTGTGCTACTTGTGATTCCAGAAGCTTGAAGTCATTGCACCACGGTAACACTTTGCACACTGGAGTAACGACAGCCATTGGGGTGTCATTTCGCAGTCACACTGGGGACTTTTATATGACTGAGTGCACAGAGACAACAGTCAAGGAATGAAAAAATCCGTATCTTCTAGGACTTTTAAATGGGCCAGTGCAAATTATGGTAAAACTGAGAATGTTATAACCAAAGTCAGAAGACCAATCGGTCCTCAGGAGAATCCTAGGCCATGGCAAATGCTGTTGACTCAATGACAGGAAAATCTTATCTAAATTTTTCTTCTTTATAGCTCCTTAAATGAGGTTAAGTTCAAAGAAAAGCAAAATTGCTGCATTAGCTATGAAGCTAACAAGGTAAACAAAGTCATTCGGTAGCATTGTGCTGTCTGCGATCCCGAAATCTTGAAGTTATCACCTATCATACCCCTTATATTTGCACCTCAATTTCTGGTCTGAAAGTTAAACGATTGTACATATGCAACGAGACAGTTCCTGAATTTAGTTCAGTCTTTCTCTTTCTCTTTTTATTCTTATATTTATTTTGGGGGTTAAATGTCTTTGATTGTATCCAGTTACCTGAACCGTGATTGATATCCTGACCACTGAAAACATCCTAATGTTTTGCAGTCCAGTGATATCATTCCGAATTGACGCACGAGCCTGTGAAACATTTTACCCCAATCCCTCTATAATCACATCTATACAAATTTGTTCTCTCAGCCTCTAGATATGTTGAAAGAAAGAATGGATCTCCTAGACTACAATGCTTTCTCTGTTGCTCATTCTGTTACTAGGTACGACCTCCTGTCCGACGAGGAAAGTTTTGGACTTATGCAGTTCAGTGACAATGTCTCTGATGTCCATCCGTTCACCTGGTGATGCAGCTGAACAGCTGACCCAAACCGAAGGATTGTAGCCAAGCATGTGCCTATGTTATTTCTGTTTGTGTGTCCCCCATTGTCATTCAACTCCCTCTCTTCTTCCAAATTTAGCAAGGGATCTATGACCTGCATGAATCTATCTGGAAGAGCCATTTTGACGAACTCATGGAGGTTAAAGTTGTCCATAAACATGCTCTCTGTGAGTCTCTTTCCTGTGAACAATTCAAGCAAGAGAATCCCATAGCTATAGACATCGCCTTGGGTTGATACGTCTTCAGAGAGACCATATTCTTCAATATTCATGAGTCTCGAAACTAGTCAATTCCTTTTCCGTAAAATAGAGATTTCCTTTTGTTCTTTTTCCCCAGATCTATTGAGCAAACCAACTTTTCTTTCTTATTTTTTCTCCTTTTCTTGGGTATTTTTTCCATCTAAGACAATACAGGCATTAAAGCAATCTGTATCATACTGGAATACTGGAATAGGAGGATGATGACGTCCATATTTGGACTATAAGAGCATAGACAGTTGTTTAGATTACCTGGAGCAACATAACCAACTGTGCCTCTTATGCCGATCGAGCTGGTCTGCATTTGAGAGGCTCTTGACGGGAGAAATTTTGCCAGGCCGAAATCACTCACATGCGTGCGCAAGTCATCATCTAGAAGGACATTGCTTGGCTTCAAGTCACAGTGTGCTATTGGTGCATGGCACTGGTGGTGGACATAGTCCAACGCTGTGGCCACATCGATTGCGATATCTAGCCGTTGGACCATGTTCAGCTTGATCCAATCTCCAGTAGGATGTAGCCATTTATCCAGGTTCCGGTTTGACTTGAACTCGAACACTAATGCTTCAAAATCTTTCCCTTGAAAATCTATGTTTGAGCAAGAGGTGATAATCTTGACGAGATTTTGATGCCGAACACTCCTCAATGCTTCATATTCGGCTACAAGGCTCCTTTTAGCTCTGCGTTCCCGAAGTTTAATGCTTCTTGCTTCGCCAATGGAGGTAACTAGAATCGGTCATGGTGGTTGGTGATGTTCATGGTGATGTTTGGTGGTAAGATGTCGAGTTTGGTGGTGGCAATGGTGTACAATTTCAGCGCCACAAAAATTAGGAATCTCTTTGTCATTGTATTAAAACTCTTATCGAGCATTATCACAAAGAAGAGCAGTTATAGACACCAAATCTTTTACCAAGGATTTGATCAAAGTTGATCGAAAATATTATTTCATTAAAAGTTCAATCGAAGGGTACAATTAGATCGTGCTCATCAAGAACTTTCTAATGATACCCTCTTCGTCAAAATTAAACAATCGGATCCTCAAATATCGTATCTTTTAATTATGGTCATCCTTTAACCAAAAAATAAAATAAAATTACGGTTGTTTGATCATGAAGTATTGGGAATTCTAAGATTTGACATAATCAATTCATTTCACCTTATAAATCAAGTTATAAGCTTTCCGAAGTCATAAGAATCACGGTGATCAGATTGGCAACGAATAGAATATTATAACTTTTCACCTTGGCCGTTCAGTCGACCCAATTCTCAAAATTAGTGATTCCGACACTTTCCTAAAAATCAAACCATACATTTGGAAAACTCAACTTGTGGGCTTTTTATGTGCACAAAAATCAGGTCAATCATATGTTGGACGGAAAAATTATGTGTGAACAAAGTTTGGTCAAATTTAAATAAAAGAAATACACAAATAAAATCTTTCAAAAATTTTTAAAAAAATAATTGATTGATTGCCACTAATTGGCACCTGCCAACCTGTGTGGCAATCTTAGGGGTGGCCTGGCGCTGTGCTAACTAGGCTTTGCACAAGTCCCTGCTGGGCTTACGAAAGGTCATTTGAGCCCTTTGCAAGGTAGTATTAACCTTGCATTAGGTTTCCCTTGATCCCAAAAATTTTCCTAAGAATAGAAGTTTCATTTGCTCATTTTTCTTTAAATAAATTATTCTCGAGCTCTCTGTTTCAATTACATTCTCTCAAATTCTTGGTTCTAAGCATTATGATCTTATTGTGTGGGGAAATTTCAATGTCGGTCAAGCTTGAACAATTTGGTGATCCCGAGCAGGTATGGATTGGAGCAAATTGGCATGACACCAGGTACGGACTCTAAACCCCGAAAATAAAATTGATAGTCATAATGCTATACTAATGTAGTCATTACTCTGTTGGCTTCAAAATTAGGCTTTTATTGAATAATAGGCCATCGTCATGCAAAAGTTAACCTTTGAAAAATGATAAAATATGTTTTTTATGGTTGTTACAAAAATAAACCTAGGAAATTGCATATTTTTCAAATGCTCGTTAATCCGCATGCCATGATATTCCCAAATAATTAAAAAAACTATAACTAATTTCCCTAAAAGTGATACGGGAGCATCATAACTTAAATCTTCCAAGAGTACATTGCTATTCTAACTCAAGCTTCATCAACTAATCAAGCCAATTTGTCAATAATAGAAGCAATAGCAAATTTGTCCTCAACATGGTCCAATGGGTCCAGGGCACTCAAGATAGCATTTGCTGATGATTAGGGTGCGAATGGTAACCATTCTGCTCCAGAAATCAAATTCTTGCCAGAAATTGATTTCTGGAATTCTTGCCAGAAATTGATTTCTGGAGAAGAAATCTGTTTGGTAAACCATGACTAATTCTGCTCCAGAAATCAATTTCTGGAACAGAAATCTGTTTTGATTTGTTAATTTTTTTTGTACCTAAAAAAATTTAAATTTTACTCAAAGTGGGTGGCCACATGTATTATAAGCCATTCTGTAAAGTTTTGAAATTTTTGATTTTTTTTTAATTTTTTTTGGCACCTAAAAAAATTTAAATTTCACTCAAAGTGGGTGGCCACAGGTATTCTAAGTCATTTTGTGAAGTTTTGAATTTTTTTTTTATTTTTTTGGACACCTCAAAAAATTTAAATTTTACTCAAAGTGGGTGGCTACAGATATTCTAAGCCATTCTGTGAAGTTTTGAAATTATTTATTTATTTTTATTTTTTTGGGCACCTCAAAAAATTTAAATTTCACTCAAAGTGGGTGGCCACAAGTATTTTAAGCCATTTTGTAAAGTTTTGAATTTTTTTTTTCTTTTTTTTTTGGCACCTCAAAAAATTTAAATTTCACTCAAAGTAGGTGGCCACATGTATTTTAAGCCATTTTGTGAAGTTTTGAAATTTTTGATTTTTTTTGGGTACCTCAAAAAATTTAAATTTCACTCAAAGTGGGTGGCCACATGTGTTTTAAGCTATTCTGTGAAGTTTTGAAATTTTTGATTTTTTTTTATTTTTTTAAAAAAAATTCACCAAATTTCATATTTTCCCGAAATCTGACTTTTTTTTTATTTTCTGGAAATTTTTATGAATTTTTCTAGAATTTTTCAATTTTTATGCATTTTCTGAAAAAAAAAATTATGAGAAAATAGGGAGAATGCATTCCGGAATCAAGAAGCTACAAAAAGTAGCTTCTCTTTTTCTTGCCAAAAACTCATTCTGGAATCAAGAATGCATTCTGGAATCAAATATTTTTAACAAACGCATTTTTATTCCAGAATGCAAAAATCGCTCCAGAATGCATTCCGGAAATTTTTTAACAAACGCCATTCTGTTCCTGAATACATTCCGGAACAGAATTTTTATTCCGGAATGTATTCCATGCGCACCCTTAGTGGCTCAAATGCAAGGTTGAAGAGGCAATTAATATGTTCCCCTTATTTAGTGTGCTCAATTTGTCTTCGTGTGTCTTTAATGCTTTAATGTGCTCAATTTGTCTTCTTACATGAAAGAGTCTTTATTGCAAGTTTGGAAGGCTTGAAAGACTAGGAGCTAGCCTTCGTTACTAAGCTGAAGTGTAAAAAGATAGAGTACTTAGTTTGTCTTCTTGTGTCTGTAATGCTTTAGTATGTTAAGTTGTCTTCTTACATTAAAGAGTCTTTATTGCAAGAATATCAGCTAGTCTTCATTACTAGGCTGAAATGTTAGAATGTAGAGTGTGATGATATTTATTATCAACGTCTTAGTACAATGTCTTAGTTTAGTTATAAATAGAGATGTAATTTCGTATGGAAGGCAAAGCTAATTTGCAATACATGAAATTTCCTCTTGAAGCGAGCAATTTCTGGTTCTATCCATTTGTATGGTGGTGAGTATAATTCTTTATCCTTGACTAGTGGATTGTTCCTTTAGGCCTTGGTAGTGAGCTTCATCTATCCCAACTTCAATTTCATTCATAATACACCTCCATTTAGCCTTAATTCAACAATTCCATCAAGTTCCCATTTTAATAGAAAGCAACAACACATTCCTTCATATACATCCTAGCAAACACTTATCCATACACTCTATCCTTTAGACACTAGTCTAGAAAACGAATTTCTTATTCCTTCATTCCCATCACGCATCAAACGTATTTTCAGCTTTCAAAACCAGTATTATATATGGTCAAAAGGACAAGAATACCCTTGTTTGAAATGCTAAGTAATAACATGGCTCTTGTGAGCTTCCAAATTAAGCATGCATCATTAATTAATATGTCATTTAGTTAATTGCATAGGCATACACATCCCAAATTAGGGCTTGTGCATATTTTTGCAAGTCATGACAAAGGAATTTCTGATTATGTCTCCTGAAAAATAAAAAAGCGCATATATATTTTAGGAAATTATTTGATAATTGCATTCAGACGACCTAATTGAAAAATATGGTACCCAAAGGATATTGTTGGGATGCTAACCCTTCCCCACGCATAACCAAATCCCCAAACCCCAAGTTCTCTGGTTGTCACAAATGACCTATGCTTCACACATCCACCTAAATGTCCGATCAATCTAGCTTTCTCTTAAAACTCATTGGTAACGACTTCATTTCTTATTTTCTTAAATCTAGAGCTTTTTCAATAAAAAATATTTTAAAAGCCTTTTCCAGCTACAGTCCTGCATCTTAAGCCCCCCGATCCTCGGGGAGAGAGCTGCCATGTCCAACTCTTGAACCCGTCCATGAATACTAATTCAAATACTGAAGTCTACCCACAATAAAAAATGTCAAACTCCCCACAGTAGGTCTCTAAAATGTCCGACTCTTGAATCTGACCAAAATCTCACTTAAGGTACAAAGGTGAAGGTGTTAAAAACTTCGAGGCTCACATTAGATAATCGATGAGGGATTTAACTATTTAATATTAATTATAATTAGGCGATATTCACCATACAAATGCATTTCGTCAAAGATTAGGCACAAGGAGAAGGAGAGACATTCATCATGATCCTACTTTAAAATGAAAAGATGAGTGGTTTTAACTTTCTTGCTAAGAATAATGAAGATGGCTTTCTGGTGGAGAGAGTATTTTATGTAATGGAATGATAATAATGACAGTCTAGCCAAACAATCACCTTTACTTAGGTGCTACAAGTCTGGTCCCATTTAACTTCTATATCCTGGGGAATGGTACAACAACTAAAGTAACAATGTAGCTTCCAGAATTTGAAGTTCACGTCGGAAGTGTGTGGTTGCTCTTACTGAAAGAAGTTGCAGTTGCGGTTGCCGTTCTTCATTTATTTATTTATTTTGTTCTTTTGGCTTAGTGGAAATTTCAAGTGAAATTGCGAACGTTACAGTGAAGAAAGATTATTACATCTCAAAGTAAGGATCAGATACAAGAAAAAACAGAAGAGCTTTAAGTCACCACCTTATGCATTTCACCGAGGTAAATAAAATGTTCCGGAGCAACCTTAGTCTGCAATCTAAAAAGCTTAAAGTAATTATTTTACAGCATTTAGTCGAAGCATCCCAATTTCTGAACGAAAAACGAAGACAAGCCGTACGCAAATACAGTTAAGACATATTTTATCTCAGTTTGCAATCAACCAAATCGAACCATGCTGTATCATTTGACTCTTATCTTGTCTGTCACTAGCTCAACCTTGTCTCCAAGAGGATACTCTTTGCCTTATACAGTTCGGTGATAACGTCACCAATGTCCATTCTTTCACGTGGTGATGCGGCAGAACAGACGACCCCAACTTGAAGGATCATTGCCAAGCACGTTCTAATGTTGCCTGTGTTTACACATTGCCCATTGTTGTCCGAGTTGCCCTCTTCCTCCAGATTGAGTGAGGGATCTATTACTTTCATGGGCCTATCCGGAAGGGCCATTTCAACAAAATCATGGAGTTTAAAGTTGCTTGCAAACATGCTCTCTGTGGGTCTTTTTCCAGTGAACAATTCGAGTAAGAGAATTCCATAGCTGTAGACATCACCTTGAGTCGATACTTCTCTAGTAAGACCGTACTCTGCAACGTACACAAAAGTCCCATCCCAAAACTAGTCAGCTCTTAAATCATATACACGAGGAGTTTGCCTGAAAACGCGTATATTCGATGAGAGAAAATACCCTAATTATGAGGAAAAGAAAGATTAAAAATGCAATGTGCGACCTTTTGGAAACGAAGGAATCGGTGGAGAATATTCACCTTTATCCAACAGAAAAGTTTATTCAATATTCATAGACATTGCAGAGGAAATTAGAGAATAGATATAAGTCGTGTTACCTGGAGCAACATAACCAATGGTGCCTCTCAAGCCAATCGAGCTGCTTTCTGCTTGAGAGGCTCTTGCCATGAGAAACTTTGCCAGGCCAAAATCACTTACAAGTGCATGCATGTCATCATCGAGAAGGACATTGCTTGGCTTCAAGTCACAATGTACAATCTGTACATGGCACTGGTGGTGAAGATAATCCAGTGCCACTGCCACATCAATCGCGATGTGCAAGCGTTGGACTATATTCAGCATCACGCATTCCCCTGTTGGGTGTAACCATTTATCCAGGCTCCCATTTGGCATGAACTCGAACACTAAAGCTCCAAAATCGTTCCCTCTAAAGTCTATGCTCGAGCATGAAGTGATGATCTTGGCAAGATTTCGATGCCTGATGTGTCTCAATGCTTCACATTCGGCCATGAAGCTCTTCCTGGCTCCATGTTCACGGAGTTTGACAACTTTTATGGCTACAACTTTGTTGTTTCTTGAGAGCATCCCTTTAAAGACGGCACCAAAGCTTCCTTCACCAATTAAGTTTACTGAGGAAAATCCATTTGTTGCTTTATGGAGTTCGTGGTAAGAAAGTTTCGGATGCTGATGTTCTAAGGTGGACGATGGAGCTTTTTCCTCTCGTGACTTCCTTACCCACAAGAGAATGACGGAAACAGATGCAAATGCCAAGGCTAAGAGGGGTATACTAATTGTTAGTATTGTCTTCAGAGGTGGAAACCCTCGTTGATTCTTTGTATTACGACATGGTGGCAAGTGCAGCTCCAGAAATCCTCCACAAAGTTTGTTGTTTCCCTCAACCGAAATTGCACTGAGGTTACCGGAAGTTCCTCTTGGTACTTCACCATCAAACATATTGAAGGAAAGATTTAGATTCTGAATAAAAGGGAGCTCTAAGAAGAACTCGGGAATTTGACCCGAGAGATTGTTCCTGGAAAGGTCGAGAACTTCGATTCCTTTCAAGTTTTTCAGTGACAAAGGAATGACCCCATTGAAGTGGTTACCTTCCAGTCTGAGAAATTGCAACACTAGACAGTTGCCCAAAGTGGTCGGAATTTCTCCGGACAAACTATTATCGGAGACATCGAGTTCTGCAAGATTCACAATCTCACCCACCTGTGATGGTATTGATCCAGTCAATGCATTACCTGCTAGGAATAGTCCTATGGAGAGGGAAGTGAGACCCCAAACTTGATCAGGCACTGCACCAGCGAGGTTATTCCGGGACAAGTCAAGCTCCTTCAAACTCGTGAAGTTGCCTGTTGAATCCGGTATGCTCCCCTCTAGCATATTATCTGATAACAAGAGGATGTTGAGTGATGTCGCGTTGCCAATTGTTGATGGAATTATACCAGAGAGGATATTATGATAAAGCCGAAGCACTTGCAGTTTGGAGAGCTCTCCAATGGAGCGGGGAATACTCCCTGAAAGCTTATTCTCAAACAACGAAAGAATCTCCAAATTCACTAGGTTTACTATGTTTGAAGGAATGGATCCATGTAGCAAATTTCTGTCGAGCCAGAGGGTCGTGAGCGTGGTGGAGAAGTTCCCTAATGAAGCTGGTATAACACCTTTCAGGAGATTTAGAGGCACAAAGACTTCTCTTAAATTGGTGCAGTTGCTCAAGGAATCAAGAAAAGTAAGATCGTTGCCTTCTTCTGTTCCTAGAACATTTCCACCAAAGTTTAGAAGCTCCAAGTTATGTAGGCCTCCCAATTTTTTCGGTATTGACCCGGAAAGGAAATTTAGGCAAAAGTCTACTCGCACCAGTGCGGAAGCATTTGTTATCGTTTCGGGAATCAGCCCAACAAATTGATTACCTCCAAGATACAGTTTCTCAAGTTTGGGCAGAGTGAGAAATAAACTAGAAGGAAGAAACCCGGTTAGATTATTCCCTGCCACAGCCAAGACTTTGATGGATGATATATTATACAGGGAAGCAGGAATTGCACCGGAAAGATTATTTTGTGAAAGATGGAGGAATTGCAAGTTGGAGAGGCGGGCAAGTTCTTGGGGTATGCTTCCTTCTATTTGATTATTGGCTATATAAAGGTGAGAAAGTGAGAGATTCCCAAGTGAAGGTGGAATTTTCCCTGTAAGTCGATTTGCAGATAGGCTTATTATAGTTAGCTTTGGAAGATAACCAAGTGCATCGGGGATTGATCCTGTAAAGTTGTTCCCTTCTAGATTAAGAGTCAAAAGACGTGCACTATTAGTGAGATTTGTGGGCAGTTGTCCTTGAAAGGAATTGTTTGCTAGTGTAAGAGTCTCAAGTCTAAATAAGAGGCTGATCTCTTCAGGTAGTCTCCCATAAAAGTGGTTGCAGTCAAGGTCAAGGGTTCGGAGAAAAGAGAGATTTCCTACCTGAGAAGACAGTGAGCCTGCCAGTTGAAGTGACGAGAGATTGAGTGAGACGACTCTCTGATGCCGATTGCTACACGTAACACCGCGCCAGTCACAAAAGGGGATGGAATTGTTCCATGAGCTTGTTACATGGTGGGGATCCTCCTTTATCCCGTGTTTGAATGCTAGCAATGCACGGTGATCTGTCTCATTTGACAAGGCAAGTACAAGTTTAGCTGGACATATGGAAAAGAAGTAGAAGAAAGTCAAGAGGAAAGGCAAATTCCTTTGTTTCGCAGTCATATTCGCTGTACTGTGTTTGAAGTACTTCCGAGTAGGAGGCCAAATTTATACACACTTGTGTTCATGCTTGGTCTAAAACTCGAGTCCAAGTCAAACACCTAAACTTGATTTTTTTCACAAGGCAAAATTATGTCTAATCAGACTAAATGTTTTCCACTACCGACGTGTTTGGTTGGATGAATTCACCGTCTCAATTTAGTTTTGAGGGAGCACCAAAATCTTTAGCTTTTGATTTAATTTCCTCAGTCTTAAGGAAATACCAAAAAGAAATTGCACCAGTGAAGGAATACCATCGTTGTCTTAGGAGAATACCATTGTGGACGTTGTTCATTCACTGACCAAGATTGGGGGGTGATTGCATGACCACGGCAGCAACCATCTCACATTACCCAAGCGGCTACCTCGCAATGGTCGGATTGTTTGATTGATTGAGAGAGCGATAGTGCAGGTCTGGTCGCCTTTCTCATGCAAGCAAATTGCATCGAGCATTACTCTCAGACGATGACCCTCCGATGACCGCTGCTCTGAAGTGTGTTAGTCCATGGTTGGGTAAGGTTGACAAGATTGATAAGATTGATAAGTTTGAAAAATAGATCAAACAAATTGACTGACATAATCATTGTCCCGCTCATTAAGCATTCTGCTGTCCAATTCACCGTTCCGATCTTTCACTTCAACAAAATCGACTTAGGAGTAAATCATAGAAGGAGTGTACATCGAGCAAAAGCTCAGGAACTACAAATGTCGTTATCCCTTTTATTCAATGATAATAAACGCACAATAACGGTGTCCGACAACTACTTTGAATATTTAGTAGGTATAATACTTTGTGATCTGTGTTGGACTCGTCGTTCGGAAAAATTTTGTGATCTTTTTCTCTTTACTGTATGGCTGCATCCAAGCAATAAACTGATAAATACTCTGACCTGGTGTCGTGAGAGTAAACATGCTTGTGAATTCTAAGTCTAAGAAAAAGAAAGATCAATATAATCCTTTTTTCCTCAAGGGTCAATTGCAATGTGTTGATGGACATTACTACAATTTGTAGAAGTTGGCTAATTTTTTAAATGTTATTTAGAAACTAATGAAGAACATAATAGGAAAAAGTTTCCTAGAAAAGTCGGGCAGTATGATAAGCAGACAAATGATTCCCGGAAAGAAACAAAAGAGATTTCTTCCTGCAGGAGTAGTTATGAAGAAGAAGCTAAGCATCTTGCTGTGATTACCGATTCCACGATCTCAAAATATTTGGTTTTGTCACTTTAGTTCCTACGGTTGTCGAAACAGACCCCTCGGGATCCCACGAACTAGCCTTCTCTTAGGGTTTTCAAGAAGTTACATGAATAATTCCTTTCGGTTCTAGGGTTACGTTTAAGCAAAAGAAGAGAAATGCGAGTTATCTCGCTACTCTCTCTGTAATGTACATTAGCTAAGAGCCAAAAAGGTTAAAAACTATAAAGACTATGTGCCGCCAGCGTAGGCTTAAGGATCAACCATCAGAAATCAGAATTACTCTCTCAAATCTAGAGTAGAGGAAGCCTCGGACTCGATAAGAGATGAAGCACTTGAGTAGTCTTTGCGAAGATAAACCTTTTATTCAAATTCTGAACAAAAACATATGGATTATGATCGATCCTTGTTTCTCGATAATTGTTGTAAAAAAAAAAAAAACAGATTTTGACTTAACACGGCAACTGTTGTCGTGGGTTTTCATTCTAAATTAAAGATCTAATTATGAAAAATGAGTTTTCGCTTCCGCTGCAACAACGATCGACGAACCATACCAGGAGTAAGATTAAACATGTAAATGATCAGAAGTGCATGCATGACACGGGCTCATTGTTAGAGGAAATCGGCTCTGTTATTTAGTACTCTTAAAGATACACGCGGTGAGCGCAAAAAGTAGAAAATACATGAATAAAAATGAGAGAGTATGATTAAGTTATATATCTGACAAAAGGATTTAACAAGGTAGATAGACGGGAAGATCAATTCTAATTTGGAATCTAAGAAAGGCATATAGGATAATCAATAATTTTGATTGACCCTTTTAAATTATCATCATATCTAGTTTTGTGGAATGAATGATTACTAATTATCCTACTTTCATGAAGCCCATCCATTTAAAAGTTGAAAGTTATCTTTAAACTTGCTTAATAAGTTCCTTTGCACGCACTATGTGGGTGCCCATTGGGTCGCACTGCTACACCACAACACCTACTGCCCGAAAATTACGTTGGTCGTTAGATTGCTTTCTTGAGATATTCACCAAACACCGAAACAGATTGGGAGTGGGCTATCAATCAACCATCAGCACTAATATCATTTATTGGGAGAGCGCAACAAAAACCCGACACCTTCACCCGGGTAGATTGCCACGAGGGAACCCAAGTCTGAGCTTGTTAATATATCCAGTTGAATCCACCTTCACTCAAAAGCTTAAGCCAATGAGCTATTGACCGATTATGATAATATTATTTCCTCCACTCCACACCAATTATCCGATGTGAACTTCTCTAAGACAACTCATATGTACATCTTAACAGATATGTATTCCATAAAAATATGAGATTCATTATATAACTGCTCGTAGACACTGAATTATAGTTATTTATTATATATAATGTTCTCTTTACTTTTTTTTTTTAATTGAAACGAGTTGAGATAATGATGATTCAGTCATGGGAAAACGACATAATTGGTCCATGAACTTTGACAAAATGTGCAATATGGTCCCTGAACTTTTAATTTGTTCAATGTGGCCTTTGAATTTTTGGTATTTGTTCAAACTAGTCCCTAAACTATATGAAAATGTTCAATGTGATCCCCGAACTTTTAATTCGTTCAATACGGTCCTTGAACTTTTGATACATGTTCAAACTAGTCCTTAGACTATATGAAAATGTTCAATGTTTTAATTCCATAAATTTAAGTTTAGGGACAATATTGAATATTTTCATATAGTCTAGAGACTAGTTTGAACATATATTAAAAGTTCAATGACCACATTAAACAAATTAAAAGTTTATAAACTACATTGCACATTGGGCTAAAGTTTAAGGGCTATTTGTGTCATTATCCCTTTAGTCATCTAAAAAGTGGAGACCAAATTTAAAAATTGACTCTATGAATATTATTATATCAAATAAGAGGACTTCCAATTTTTAAGAGTTCACCATCCTTTTTCCCCGAAAAAATCCTCATTAGTTATTCTATAAGTGTATTATCTACGGACAAATAGGTAATTAATAATTCTATTTTATCACTTACATATTTCAACTTTAAAACTTGAATCTTTCTGTTTATGAAAAATCTTGCAAATGCAAAATAGTTCAACTCTTGAATCTAAACCATATGCACGGATTGCAATCAAATTCTAAACCTTTAAATTTGTTCAATCAAATCTTAAACCTTTATTAAAAGTGCAATTGAGTTCTAAATCTTTCAATTGGTTCAATTAAGTCCTCAACTTTTATCGAAAATGCAATTAAGTCCAAAAATTATGTTGAAAAGTGAAATTTAAGGATGTCAAGTGACACATAGGCAATCTTAAAAACTATTCATCTAAAGGACTTGATTACACATTTTGAAGAAGGTTTATGATTTAATTAAGTCAATTGAATGGTTAAGGAATTGATTACATTCAAATTTTCCTTGTTCATTGTATATGTGCACAATTTCTTTATATTGTGTCAATGATTTTTTTGTTTAGTTAACAATTATATATTTCGTACTAAGAATATTACATAAATGTTTTTCCCAAAATATCCTTGATTAGTTATTTTATAAATATTTTATCCTTGGACAGATACATAATTAACTGTTCTATTTTATCGTTCCCATATTACAACTTTCAAATTTAAATCTTTTCCATCTATAGACAATCTTACAAATGTAAAATAGTTCGACTCTTGAAATATTTCTCTCTTTCTATTTATATATGAACAATTTCTTCATATTGTGCCAATAATTTCTTTTCATTAATTGAAAATTAAAATATTTCGTTATAAGAAGATTTTGTAATTTTTTATGTCATTTTTTTACACACGCAACACATGCACACTTTTGCTAGTATATAGTATAGATAGAGATATTACTAGGCGTTCCTGTGTGGTAAAATATTGTCGTACCAGTGTCGCACCTCATGAAGAATAAATAAGGAAAACAATATTGATGTTTAAATTGAAAAAATTACCTAGAAAGTCATAAATTTTATTGCACGGTTGCCATTTCAGACATAAACTTTCCAACGTAGATCGGATGGACTACATTGAAAAATCATGAAAAGATTTAGGACTTTGAAAAGTTTATGACTAAATTGGCAGTCGTGCAATAGACTTGTGATCTATTGAACGGTTGCTTTTTGGAAAGTGGCCTGCAAACTCCACTGATAAAAGTTATTTTGCAGTTATAATAATCGGATTTGTGGAAGATTTCTTTTTGGGCTAAAAGTTTTCCACTACTGTGGCGTGTTTTGGTTTGGATGGATTCACGATTAGACTATCCAGTGACAGGCGGATGATAGGCGGTGACCGTCCAAGGAAATACATGTTGTGCCTATCTCAATCCATTCTCTACGTAATTTGACCATTGTAAAGTTCGGTATCAGCAATCACGATCGTGTTATGTGGCACGACCAGTATGCCTGTAAATCACGATATGACAACACCTACCAATAATATCACGCCATTCGTATTGTTGCCTGCCGACCACATTTGAAACCCAATGACTATGTCATTTGTTTTGATGCTCTAAAATACCTATTTACCACAGCACATAAGAATATGCCATCTATGTTGGTGCTTTGATAAGTCATTGCTTATTATGATTGCTTTACAATACCTACATATAACACGTTTTTTATGCCCATAAGTTTTTTCAGTCCATTGCTGAAGTTTGTGTCTCACGTTCTATATTCAATTCATTATCTACCTTAAATAGTGCTCATACTAATTTGTAGGATTTAGTTACCTTTGGAGTTATGAATGGTTATTACCCCTTTCCAATGACGATGAATATGGACGTTTGAATACGAGTTATTTCGACCAAAAAAAAACCAATAAAGAATACGAGTTATTGATCTTAGCTACTCAATTGGTCAATTAAACGATCCGATAGCCTTGACTCACATAAAATTATTAAAATATTATTATTAAAAATTATCTACATTAGCGCCACGTAGGCCGGTCGGCGTCCACGTCAGTAATTTCCGGCCAAAATTAGCCGAATGAACTCAATTAGCAAGAAGTGAAAAAATTTAGGACTCAATTGGCAAAATTGAAAGGTTTAGGACTGAATTGACAAAATTATAATAAGTTTAGGACTTTTTGAACAAATTTTCCCATTTTAAAATGGGTTAATACCAAAAAAAAACTTTAAACTAAAACACATGTCATAAATTTACTCTTCGTTAGAGTCCGTTAAATTTCATCATTAAATTGCCGAGTTGAATGACACGTGACAGTTGACGGGTGTAGAATTTGGGATTTTAACATCTGTTTATCATAGATTTACCAATTTGTAATTTTTCGTGGTATTAATCCAATTTAATGGAGGGTAAATTTGCCCCAAGTGTACCGATTTGAGGGTTTTGGTGGTTAATTTAGGGTAAATTTGTCACAGGTACATCGGTTTGAAATTTTTGGTAGTCAAAAACTTAGTCCGTGATAAATTTATCACAGATGTACCAATTCATGATTTTTTATAATATTAACCCTTTTAACATTGACAACATATTGATAAAAGTTGAAGTACACTTCCATACCGAAATGAAAAGACTTATTCTTTAATCAGATTTCAAAATAAAAAAATAAAGAGAAAAATGGAATAGCTAAACGATCATTTTTGAGAAAAAACGACAAACGGAAAAAAGACAAAAAAATAAAAAGAGAGGAAAGAAACCATTTTAGGGGTGCCAGAGTTGGGACTCAAACCATCTATCCGGCACCTAAACAGTTCATACGAGTACCACTATGCTGCTCGTGCCTCATCAGTTTGTAAAAGCAGCTAATCAACAATTGACTCTCGACATTCTATGGGGGCGGTCACGAGTTTCTCTCTTTGATATCATGCAGTAGAGTACTAGAGGAAGGCCAGTATCCAACATATGTTCATCATGGAATTGCTTATTTTCTAAGTCCATTGCATCAACCAAAACATCAAGAGGACTAGGCTGAGATACTAGTTCCATTAAAAAAAAAAGAATACAGAAGCCAAGCCGTTTGCTTTTTCCTTTTAAGAAGGAAAAGCATATGAAAGCCAATCCACCATCATAATATAAACAGAACCATGAAAACAATGCTCGTACATACAGCAAAATACCCAGTTTCCTATAGTAAAATATAGATACTGTATACTACTATCATCATTATCTGTGTATTCGGGTCACTTCGGGAGATCAGCATCACCAATGCTGGAATGGGCTATCTATCTCCTCAAGCTCTCCACAATGTAGTCTGCATACAGGTTCCTTCAAGGTAGAATCAGAGATAAAGGAATAAGATTTTGGGGTGGATATGCATTAGAGGTTGCATAAAATACATCGTAAGAAGCATTAGCATACACGATTTACACAATGTGTTATGCGCAACAACCTACAAAACTTGGAAAAGCAACCCCTCCAGATTAAGCTTTTGTACATTGTAGAATTTCCACACAACTATACACATATATCATCAACATCTTAACATGGATACTACTTCATGTAATCTAACTCAAAAGATCATACTAGATTCTGTAAATGAATCTACTTTTAGTCATTGACTCCAAAAGAAGACATACTCATCGCTTTCTTTTTCAATTCAATTTTGTTGACCTCATACGCCCCTTTCAAAAGGGGGAAGAGAGAGAGAGAGAGAGAGAGCGAGACCACGATACACTTTGCACGTGGCAGGTGACTCCTTTAAAATATGTCTGAGAAAGAAGATTTACTTACATGGAGTGCTGAATTGCATCAAAGGCAGCAGAGGCAGGCAGGAAATCATTAACTGCAACTTCCTTGTTCTCATTTTTCTTGTCTAACTAGTGTTAAGGAATGACTACACAACAAATAAGAAAGGACTTCTGACACCAAAGACCTAAAATACTGTCTTGAAATTGCTAAGTGCATCGTAAACTGGTTAAGAAGTTGCAAAAGGATACAATCTTCAAAGAAACGACGAATTTCAGCCAATCGATGGGGTGGGAGCTCCTTAATATCATTGTAATGACGGTATTCAGGATCATCAGCGCAAACAGCAATTATCTTATCATCTTTCTCGCCCTGCATTCCAAGAATTGTCAGGTTATGACCGTATTGCTGGATCAGAGACAAAAACACCCCAGCCTCAAGATATTTACCTGATCAATCATAGGCATGAGCCCAATAGCTTTAGCCCTAAGAAAGCATCCAGGAAGAACAGGTTCCTGTAGGATAAAGCCATGCCATATCAGTACAAATACATATCCTTGTACAAGATAGTCCAAGATGCTTCTATCAAAGTTTAGGGCAAGACACAGTTCAAAAGTGCCGAAGAATTAAAATCAAGCCAAGTAAATCAACAGAGTTACTTTTTAAATTTGACTCGATCATAAAGGATCAACTGTTGACTTGAACTCAACCAAACTTGGTTTGTAGAGTTAAAACTTGTCTCATTTAAGTACTCTATACAACAAAAAGTGCTGAATATGCTCGAACAAACCTCAACCTGAAATTCAAGAACTAAAAAATGATGAAACCTCACTTTGGGCTCAAACTGGACTCGAACTTATGTCCTAAATACATAAAAATTAAGGCACAAACACATTTACATGTACATGATATAGATATATGCAAATATGAAAAATTTACAACTCAGGTTTGAAAACACTTTGAGTCAAGTATTACAGTCAATATTAGGGTAAATTCAGCTACTTTACTTACAAGCTCTCGTAGTCTAATTTATATACCAAACATATACGGATGAACTCTCCATTTCCTATCTGTATTTAAGATTATTAAATGCTATAGATAACATCAATTGTATTCCAATCATTCATGGCATTTGACTCAAAATCCTAAGATGATGCACTTTGTGGTTAACTCTGCATCAAAATTTTACCTGCATGATGATCAAGACATCCAAAGGGTCATTATCCTCGCAGAGAGTTCGAGGGATGAAACCATAGTTGTGGGGATACACAACTGAAGAATACAGCACACGGTCGACCTGCATGATTTACACCAATAAGCAACTATCATGAATTCTAGGCTTAGCTAAAAGTTTCACTTGCCATGATCAATTACCTTGATCAGTCCAGTTTTCTTGTCAAGTTCATACTTGACCTTGCTCCCTTTACTAATTTCAATCACCTGTACAAGTCATTTTCCAGTATGAAGCATGGTGAAACGAAAAACATGAAATATATTTACGTCTGTCTACAATCTTGTTCATAATAAAAAGGTACTCAAAGAATATCAATAGAAAGTAGCTTGCACTCCATGCTATTCTAGAAGTAAACAAGCTTGTAAGTTCAAGGACATGACCGCGGCCGCTGTGATAAAATGTACCGGCCAAAGGTGCAACGAAACAAGTAGCAAGTGGAAACAGGGTATCGAGAAAGCAGAGTGCTCAAAGCTCATTTGCATTTGCAAAGTATAGTCTGCAATGTCATACCTTTTTTCCCCGGAATGCATATACCTCAACTAGAAACTTTTTTCAGTGACTGCATTTTTCATTGCTTTCGTCAGTCCAAAAACAAAAATTGGAAAATGATCCTAAGTTAACCGTCAAAACAAATAAAAGATCTTGAAAGAGCACATCTGGAAATAAAAAGACGGGAAAAAGGGGAAATAGTCAAAGAACATATTTGAACGGTCAACTCAGCTAATGCAAATTCCAACAGTGCTATCATTTTAATGTCTAAACTATGCAACCATCGTACGCCTACACCGACAAATTCAATCACTGCTTAGGGCATCAGGCAAAGCAATATCATGTACTTACACAGTTGAAGACCGTAGGAGCTCCAGGTCCTATAATGAAACGAAATCACATTTCAAAGAGTGACATTGTAAATGAGAGGCAAAACACCTGACCAATTTAACATTTGAAGAAGATTAGTGATATAGCATACCTATCTCAAGGTCATGCCAAGGGTGCGCAGCAACAGACCTCCTAGTCATTGATGAGAGAATCCTTTCATTAAGAGGTGGATGGGACGGATGATCGTTTTCATAAACTTTCTGTGGTGTCTCAATAGGAGGAGCCATTTCTGCAACATTTGGTAAAAAAAAAGTACATCAATGGCTTTTTGAATGGAACTTGGTTGCAAATGGGAGAAAAAGACAATGAGCACATGAACACAGTTTAGCGCCATATTCAAGGTCATTCGATCTACAGATATAACATACAGGTTTCTCAGAACATTCATTTAGCCATAATGTCACCAACAAATTAACATGCAGGATAGCAGTTAACACACTTGCACACGAGAAAAAGAAAGCATATTCACTTAAAAGGTGAATTTTGAAGTTGTTTAACAGATCAAAGTAATTTTCAGTTCCGAGAGAAAAAAGTGCTAAGTCAATTACCAACATAGGATATGTCGCATTGCGGCAGTGCCGTTAACATCAACTAAGTATCTATGCAAGTACAGAAGGGAGCACGTAACAGAGAACAAGAAATCCCCATCCGACAAAGAAGGCCGCAGAAATGACCAGTCCCTCGATCAACCAAATTCTTGATTTGCATATATTTCAGTGATAGCAATCATCACCTCACAAATTTTGGAAAGGGCATGATGCTAGAGGACCAATCTAAACTAACGCGAGATACCCATCCAGTTCTCCAAGGAGAAACATATGCCAGTATCCACAAACATCAAAAAGTGGAGGGACAAGGAACCCTCCCAGGCATAAGAGCGAAACGAAGGCTAATCACTAATTCAAAAATAGCTCATTCGAAGCACATCAGCCTCATCGTGTTTCAAGCTGGTTTTCGTAGTTTGCACTCGCCTCCGAAGGAAACAGACGGGCAAGAAATTCTATCGAAAAATCTCAAATGCATACACACATACTAATGACCGTCGCCTTCCCCATATTTTAAAAAGCCTGTGCGTCCATCAGCCAAAGCTTGAGGTCAAGCAAACATAGATCTACCAATTTTGCTCATGCAAAGGAGACGGCACAAGCAAGTTCCTGCAACCAGAATCCTTCGGAGCCGACTACCCACTGGCATAAGAAAGCAGAGAAAGCAAATCGCATCGAAAGCTCGACGACCCAGATCTCCAACACAAACGCCGCAAAATCAGCACGGACCCAACACTAAACAAAACCGACACCACTCAACCGCAACCGCCCGTACTACGAGCTTCCCACGACCCACCACCAGCAGATACTTCTAGACATCGAGCAACTTCAGCGAGACCCCAACAGCTAGAAGCAGGCAAGCCATACCCAAAAAAGAAATGCCAAGGAAGACCGTATGGCGATCTGAAACCGACGAAAGCGAAGCCGAGACGCACCTGTATCAGTCAAACTCATCGAGCAGAACCTCCCTCCGGAGAGCAGAAACCGCGCAGATCTCGGACGAAGGAGAAGGCGAAGGAGGGAAGGAGCGAGCGCACAACCCTAAGAAGCTCGGGACCTTGGTCGCGCAGAGCAGAAGAGCGGAACGAGACTCGGCGTGGTGTTCCCGCTCTCTCTCTCCTCTCCTCTCCTCCGCCACTTTAAGGGAAGCAGGGAGGACGAGGAGGAGCGGAAAACGTAAACGGACAAAAAAAAAAAAGAGGAAAAGAAAAAGTACGAAAAAAACAAAAAAAAATAAAAGAAGATGGTGGGGGAGAAAATTCTTGCGTTCGAGAAATGAAAGGAGGGGTGGAAAAAAGAAAAAGGGGAAAAGGAGAAAAAGGGGAGGAGGAAAAAATTTGCGTATATTCCGTGATGCGAATATTGAGATGGTGGCTCCCAGCCGGGCAAAAAGACTGCGGTCCGCGTCGGATTGCCGTTAAGGTGGGTCGGGAAGTGTGTACGTGAACGTGACTCCGTCCTCTTGGCTTGGACGTCGCTCCGTTTAAACTAGATCGAGTCAAATTGTACATCGACCGATGCTGATGTTAGGCGACGGTGCGAGCCGGGATCTCCGAACTTAGCGTCGCGAGCTCTGACTTGCTTGCCGAAGAAGTGCATGTATATATGTATATATATATCTGGTATATGCGTTTCGTGCTTTTAGCCCCCTCGCGATGGAATGACGATGGATCTCGCCTGCTTACTTTGAAATCGATGGGTCGTGAGCCGGTACTGAGTGAGGACGTGTCTACGGTTTTTTCGATTCTGGATGTTTCGTTGGAGGTTTTGAACGAAAATCGGGACATTGTTGACTCCTTCCTACCGGTTTTGATTGGCCGAGTTGGTTACGACTTTACTTCAAGGTGGTTAGGAAGTGATCTGGTCACAATTCGAATCCCATATATAATCGTTCGGTCAGAAGAAATGTTGACTCGTTTGGGAGGTTGGTCATGTGACACTTTTAGATTAACTCACTCGAGATGTTGTTCGCTTTGGCCCGTCGCATATCGAGCCTCCCGATTTTGTCTTTTGGCGTACAGGTGGGCATTAGCCTAAGAGGTTGCCTGGGCGATTATCTTGTTTTCTATCAAACATATGACCAATCTCAAATTACAATCTCTTCCTCTCACAACAATATAAATGTTTTTACGACATGAACATCTTGTCTTCGCTAATCGTATATCTGATTTTAGTCTATGCAACTTCGATAAGTCGATTAGCATTTCGAAAATTAAAAGTCAATACGAACGAGTGTAGATTATTTACCAACCGTCACATGTTTGGGCACTTGAACCGCGATTTGTTTTGGATCTTGTATCTGTAGAATGAGTTTACACAAAACTTGATTATTGTTTTATCATTATCATTGAGTATATCTCTAGAAAAATTATCTTTCCATTCCACGTTTTTGGCTTGCCGGTTACCTTTCTTTTGTCTTTTCCATTTCTCCATTTTCATCTATATATGCCTCTCTTTGTTTGGAAGGGATCTCGAGTTGACTATGTTTATTATTGTGTCGTGTGTAACTTTGTCCTCTAGAAATTCTAATTTTATGATATGAAAAAGAGGGCCTAATGCCCTAACTCAAGTCCCAATTTTACCCTAAACATTTTTTGTCTCGTAAAAAAGCCCAAAACTTTAGGTCCAGTCCCAATTCTACCCTAAAATTTTTCCGTCTCATAAAAAAATCTCCAGCTTTAGGGACGGTTCCAATTTTACCCTAAATTTTTCATTTCTCGGCTGCCAACAAGAAATTTTGGACGGAGGGTTAACGGGGCAGATCTGTGACTTGGGTAAAAGTTGGTAGTTTTTTTTTAAGACTAAAATAATTCGGGTTTATACCACAAAAAGTCATAAACTGACAAATTTACCCCGAACTAATTTTTTGACCACAAAAAACCCCAAACTGGTACACCTAAAGTTGGGGGTTTTTAACGGTCGTGCGGTGCGGGGTTGTGTCCCGGGGGGGAGGCGGGCGTAACTGTGGACGGCGAGGGGGTCAGTCTCGGCGGTCGGCTGCGGATTCCCTTTTCTCTTTTTGGGGACGGAGCGAATATCCCTATCCCCACCCCAAATGCCAATCTCGAACGACTCTCTCTCCAAAACCTATCCAAAGCAAAAAAGCAAAGGAGTTGCGAATCACGGAAGGTGGTCTGTTCGTTCGTCGAGAGCGGGTGACGTGCAGGGTCAATTCTCTCTTAGGGCGGTTACCCAAGAAGAAGTTGCGTGAACCTCCTCCCATGGAGGAGGAGGAGGATGATGATGATGAGCATTTCCCTTTTACCTCCAATTTCTGTCCTCCCTCCCCTCCCTCCCTCCCTTCCTGGTTCTCCTCGCGCTTTCTGGCGACGAGAGAAAGTGGGCGAGCCCCGGCTCCGTGAAATATCCCTACAACCTTCGCGGACCACATAATATGGAGTCCAGATCCGGATGGGCGATCCGAACACGGAATACGGGGTTTAGCGTTCGCCGGTGATGCCAGCTGTCAAGAGGGTTTCTTCGTGAAGGGTGCTCCGAGCTTTTTCGTGGGCGATGTGCTTTTTATTCCGAGATGAAAAATCGCAAATTGAGAGTTTTAGAAGTTTGATGATGCAAAGTGGCGAGCGAAATGTGAGTTTATATCTCTCTTATTTCCATCGCATTGGGAAGACCATACTTGGTCGATACGTTACCTTTATTAGATAGAAGTACTCCGTATTTACTTTTTTGTGAGTCTGTTGGCTTTCGAGCAATAAATTGAATTTGACTCTCTTATCCTATCAAAGATAGGCCATCCATCCATGTTGGAATTACTACTTTTACGTTTCTCGATCTCGGGAGACTAAATCGGGCCGTGAAGATCTATTCATCATCTCGACCCATAAGATCGAGAGCGGTAATATCACTAGGTAGCGAAACGGTAAAAAGTACATAGATCGCGAGACGTATCAACGGACTATGGCTAAACAAAAAAAAATCCTAGTCGAGCGATGCGTCCAAATCGCACGGGGATCGAAAATAAGCCGACCACATCGTACGCGGGTCCCGCGTTATGAACACCTCCATTAAAAAAAGGCTATTATTATTATTATTATTATACGGTATGGTGGGAGGGGGTCGATGCAGATACCCACGACGATGGAAATGGCTGGAGCTAGTCGCGGGGCATGGATGCTCTTGCTCTCCAATCTCATCCCACCTAAAAAGGAGGAGAGAAACACAAAAGAGAGTAAAGGACGAGATGGGATTTGAGGTCGAGATGAGACGCGTGTGGAATCTTGCGTGAAAGCAGGGTGGGCGGGGGGCGGGGCGGGTCGGGTCGGGTCCATCCGATGTGGACGCGCGGCGAGCACTCCCGCATTTTCCACTATGGAATTAAAATTCGCGTAATTCGAATTAGTTTAAACATCTCCTGTGCCATGCACATTATAGAAATGCTGGACCTTCTTGGACACTGCAAATTATATAAGGGGTCTGGTTGTCATGTCTATTTCGAGCACTGTAGTCACTTTCTCTTCGACCCTTCCCAATGACAAGTCTTTTTCTTTTTCTTTTTTTTTTTATTAAAGTTATGCAACGACCGTGACGAGGCCGCCGGAGAGGTGCAACCACCGCGCGGTGGTCGCGAGCGACACCAACAACCGGGGGTTCCCAGGGCATAAGGAATTCTTCGTCTGTTTCAATTTTTTTGTTGAAGTTTTTTTTTATTTTTGTCCAGGTGCTTATCGCATCCCTAGGGTCCGGATAAGTTATCTGGGATTATGTCCGGACTTATATGGGCTTAATTATCCCGACCTTGAAGGTGTCTCTAAATGCTATATACGACTATTTTTATCCTACTCGATATTTTATCGGGGCGATTATCCAATCGCTTAAATTAAATCTCGATGAGAAAAGAGGGCGACGCTCAAGAAGAAGAGGGCACGCACGTTTGGTGCACCTCATCTTGGGTAAGCAATGATGTGGAGGAGAGGGGATCGAGAAGGAATGGTCATCCATGACTTCATTTGTTTGATGAAACAATGTATTTTGACTTGGCCAACGACCAGTCTTCTGGACATCCTAAGCCGTCTTCGATGCTTTTTTTTTTTTTTTGCTTCAGAATGCTTGTTCCCAAAGAAACGAGCACCAAACGAACTCCAACTTTACTTCTCCTTCGATTTGTGCACGAGTGTCGGTCATATTAAAATCGTTTCGTGGACAAACATGTTTATATAGTATCCCGCTTCACGCGGAATTTATGCTTCATCGCTTATAACTTTCCTAGGAACAGCCTTGTGTATAGCAATCTTTAACGAGCATTAATTTAAATAAGCGAGTCATATTCAATATCGACGTTCTTCAAGTATTTATGGCACGCCATTTTTGTGTTTTTTTTTTTTTGGGTAATCTTTGGGGGGGGGGGGGGGGGGAGGGGGTTTTTCAAGGACTACAATCCTCGCATGTTGGAAGACTCTCGTTGGACAAAGGAAGAGCCACGACGTGTGCCAAGACGACTCGTTCAAATCCTTTGACTTTGCGATCGTCGAGAGTTTGACTTGGCCTCCCTCCTGAGCAGTTATTGGGTACAGTTAGGCCCAACGCACATCGCCCGTCGGATCGTGCGGGTCCCGCGCGGGGGTCGTAGTGGGATGCACGCGATCCGACGGATCGCGTGCGCCGAGCGCACGTGTTACTCGCGCAGCGAATGATTGTCCCCGCCTCCTCGTGGTTTGACCGTTCTGTTGGTGGGAATAAGACATCTCCGAGGTTTAGAAAAGCATCAAGTCTAAAGCCGGTTTCAAGAATCGCTTAATTGGTAGGATCCAATGTCTTTTTTAAAGTCCTTTCAAAGAGCATTTTTGGCCCAACACACTATCAAATTAAGTTGTGGAAAATTTTTTCACCCGGACAAACACACCCGAAGTGTTGCTTCTGCTTCGATACTAGGTAGCGTATCCATCAAGGTAGTGTATCCATCAAGACTCTGCTAAGATCACAAGTGCTTGGGAAAGTGCTTCGGATCAAGAGGCACGCTTTCGTTAGGACCGAGTTCGTCCGCTGTCGACCCCGCTCCGAGCGTAAATACATGTTTTCCTATTTTTGGGAACGGTTGAACTAGAGAAACGACATCAAGCTCCGGGGCTCAACCACGTCATTTGAATTGGGCAACATCTGCACCCGGCAAACTGCGCCGCGGATATAAACAAGGGCTGAGTTTGGACTGAAGTGATGCAAAAGTCTATTTGGGCATTGGGTTAGTAAATATGTCAAGGCAACGCATTGAGTAATCTTTCGCGGGAAAATTACCTAATCGATGTTAAACTTATTGCACGGGTACTGATTTGGTTGCAAACTTTTCAATTTTGTTAATTTAATCGTAAACCTTTGCACGGATTCTAATATAATTCTTTTAGTCAATTTTTGTTGGAAATCCTTGACGTGGCGGAGTGTCACGTAGGACGGTCGGCGTCGACTAGATTGTCATGTTAGTGATTTTGGACAAAAATTAGTTGAAGGAATTACGGTGGAATTTCGTGCAAAGTTTTAGGATTATATTTGTGAAATTGGAAAGTTTATAACTGAATTGGCATCTATACAACAAGTTTATGACTGATCGGAAAATTTCCTCCTTTTTCACGAACCTAATGATAATCTACTTCAACATGCTTAGTTCCAACATGAAACATGAGATCGAAGCTTAGTCTTGACATAGAAAAATTATGACAAAACAAAATTGGTGGCTTCTAAGGTGGCTACCAATAACCCACAAAATATAAGGTAGCCACACAATCTTGACTGTAGTGGATTGGAGCTCGAAATTCAGCTTCCGTACTAGACTATGCTACCGTATGTTTTCTTCTTGGCACTCCATGAAATGCAATTGTTACTGGTGGTCGAACACCAAGTAAGCAGACAGCCCGCCGAATTAGTATCGGTAAATCCATACAATTTCAATGGATAGAGGAAGAGAAAAGGAGATACTGCGGTCTAATGGGCCACCTATGTCAGGTAGGATTGTATTCAAAATCTGACAGAAATTTGGTAGGATTCTGCAGGAACTGAGATACACCCTCTTTCAGAAGCTGAAAGAGAAGTAGACAGCTCGCCGAGTCAACATGGGTAAATCCATACAATTTCAAAGGATAGACGAAGAGAATAAAGAGATACTACAGTCCAATGTCCCTCCTATATCATGCAGGATTGTCTTCAGAAGCTGAAAGAGAAATTTGGTAGGGTTTTGCGGGAATTGAGATACATCCTAGAAGAAGACAGCCCGCCGGATCAGTATCGGTAAATCCATACAATTTCAATGGATAGAGGAAGAGAATAAAGAGATACCGCAGTCCAATGTCCCACTTATGTCATGCGGGATTGTCTTCAGAAGCCGAAAGAGAAAATTTGGTAGGGCTCTGCAGGAACTGAGATACACCATATAGATAAATATCTGGACGTGTAAAAGTCAAGCATTGAAGGGTGAAGCCCACACCGACAAGCCGTGTGGTTTACGCACCATTGGAGTGCTCACCGGCTTAGAATTCGTCGTTTCTGCACGCTGGAGCAGATCGTATGCGTACTTGACTCGACTTAGAAAGAGCACATCAGAAAACCTCTTTGCCGACGATGACTGAGAAAAAAAAATGTGGGTGTTATGATTGTTGATCCATTTGATTAAGAATGCTCTAGACTGTGTAGACCTCCAAAAAGCACATGGTTCTTTGTCTGCTTAGCCAACAAAAAAATCACGGATAATGTCAAAAAGTCTACGGTTGAACTTGAGTACATGTATTCGACCAAAAAAATAAAATAAAATTGAGTACAAGTATCATTGTCAGGTGGTGTATGTCGGTTAAAATGAGCCTATAAATTGACAAAGGGCGTTCGGTCTTGAGAAGTGCAGACCAATTAGAGAAGCCCATCATGTACTCTACCATTTGTACAATACACAAATTACTTTATGAAAATATCTTTAACTTGTCCCATTGTTGCTAAAAGCCCACGCATACACACTTCCACATCAAAATCTAAACCAACTGCTAACGCCAAAATCTAATGGAAGTATCGGAACCTCGTCCGGTAGGTATTGGGCGTTTGTCCTATTCACCTGTTTCTAAAATCACATACCTCAATATCCGGCACCAAAGCTATGGCCAACTTCACCCCACACTCACCACCATTTACATTTTTCAGCTGACATAATTATGATTACTGGAGCATGAAAATGACTACCCTCTTGATAGCCAGGAGATTTATGGGACATAAGGATCCGTGATATGCGGCTCAAAAAGAAGGTGCAAGCGTTCCAATAGAGCAATTCCACAAGATGCAACAGCTCTGTGTGTCATCCATTTGGGCCTCATCAAGCCTAATAGGGCTTAGTCCCGACAGAAACGGGCTTTGCTAGATATATATATATATATATTTACTTTGAGGGCACTAAATCAGGGTTTCCACGTGAGCTCTTGAAACTTTGTTGATTTGTTCCCTAAGCGCACACTGGATTGATCGCGCTTTGTTGAATTTACGATTATTCTCGAGTGCATGAAAATGCGAAGGAATGCAATACTTAGAAAAAATTAGCTGCGAATTGAACCTTGCGAATTTCAATCACGATTTTCAAATGATAAGGTAGGAGATCCACATGTGACAATTTGGATGTCAACAAAGTTGGAGCGGTCACATATTTTTTGATTGCCACAAGGTCGTCACATATTCCTTTAAATATGCTGATGTATTCATTCATGGTGTAAGTACATTTCTCATGCATATCGAGGTCATCGAGGAGATAGTACTTTCAATCTTGAGATTATTTGGTGGGCAGAGTTAATCAAGGTATTCCACATGTTAGCGGTAGTCTCAAGCCCGACAACCATGTGAAGAACACCTTCAGATAAGGCTCCAGTGATCCATTCTCGTAGGAGACAATCAGTTCGCTTCCACGCGATATGATTTGGATTTATCGTAGAGGTTGCACTTGCCATTGCAAATTGCTTAAGACGAAAAAACGGTTTTCTTTTCTATAGCTCTGATACCGTAAAGTCCAATGAGAGCACTCTCCCATATGCAATGTAACATGAAGCTGCTGTCAAAATACAAGAAAAATACTGAAAGTTACAAAGATCAGATGCAACAATCACAACAATAAAAAACGGTCCAATTTAATGGAACCGATCACGTTTTTTTTCCCGCTACTTGATGCCATTTGTTCAGAGACTGGAATTTGTTGGTTATGTCTTAAGGACCATTTTCGGTCATTTTTTGTTCTGGTCTGTTAGCTGGTTGTTTTTTGGTTTTACTTAGTCAACAAGATAGTAGGAGTTTGTTGTTTTCAGTTCCTATTTTGTTGCTAGTTAGCGGTGTAGTGGTTTTTGTCAGTTACTAAGTTAGTGCAATTCAGTTTTCGTTGTTTTAAAAGAGCTATGTACTCTTCTCGTTTTTGAGAATGTAAAAGGTGCATTTCCAGATCAATCTTCTCTTGTTCTTCTACATTTGAGAGCACATTCTCTGTAACAACAGAGAGCACATTCTGTGCAACAAAACTGGTATCAGAGCACTATTGATCTTAAGGGACTTGTGAGAGAGTGCTAAATTCGAAGTAGAGCAAGAAAGATGGAACAAACTGGTGTACCTGCTGCCTCATTCTCAACCATCACAGCTCCAATCTTCGATGGAGACAACTACTAGACATGGGCAGTGAAGATGCAAGCTTTCATGGAGGGTGCAGACCTATGGGAAGCTGTGGAAGAGGACTACGAGGTTGCTGATCTACCCAACAACCCAACTATCAATCAAATCGGGTACCATAAAGAGAGGGTAACCCGAAAAGCAAAGGCAAAATCTTGCTTGTTTTCTCATTGTCTCCTCGACCATATTTACTAGAATCATGAAAAAGATTCAGCACATGATATATGGAATTATTTAAAGGAAGAATATGAAGGGGATGAGAGAGTGAAAGGAATGAAGGTGCTGAACTTGTTAAGAGAGTTTGAAAGGCAGCAAATGAAGGAGAATGAGTCTGTGAAAGAGTTTGTTGATAGGCTAGTTGATATAGCCAATAAGATAAGGGTGCTAGGGACGGATGTAGATGATAAAAGGCTGGTTCAGAAGGTTTTGGTTGCAATGCCTGAAAGGTTTGAAGCAACCATTGCTTCCCTTGAGAACACTAAGGACATTTCGGACATCAAACTTGTCAAGTCCTAAGTGCTCTACAGCTCGTGGAGCAAAGAAGGCTTATGAGGAAAAATGAGCCTATCGAAAGTGCTCTGCAAGCCAAGCTGAAGCTGCATAGTGCAGAAAAGGGAAGAGGATGGAACCAAAATAGAAGACATGTTGAGGCCAATCATAGTCATAGTCAGGGAGGTTCAGGCAGTGGTGGATATGACAGGAAGTGGAATGCAGTTCCATGCAAGCATTGCGGAAAGAAAAATCATCCTCATTTCAAGTGTTGGAAGAGACCAAATGTGAAGCACAGGAGGTGTCACAAGATGGGCCATGTTGAGGCCATTTGCAGGGAGAAGCATCAGCAACAGCAAGCTGAAGGTCAAACTGCAGTAGCCAGTGAAGTGAAGCACCTGTTTGTTGCCTCCTGCTTCATCTCAAATGCATCTAGAGATGGATGGCTCGTGGACAGTGGATGCACCAACCATATGACAGGTAATGAAGGATTATTTAGCAATTTAGACAAATATGTGAAGTCTAAAGTCAGGATTGGCAATGGAGAACGCATAGAAGTAGAAGGCAAAGGTGATGTAGTGCTTGAAGGTCCTGGTGGTGTTAAGCTTATCACAGAGGTTATGTTTGTGCCAAAGATAGATCAAAACCTGCTGAGTGTGGGTCAATTAGTAGAGAAGGGGTTGAAGGTCGTGTTTGAGAAGAGTGAGTGTGCCATAGGAGATGAGAATGGTCACATCCTTTTCAGGATTCCTATGAGAAATAAGTGTTTTACATTTGATCCAGTTGATGAGAATTTTGAAGCCATGAAAAGTATACAAGATGAGGAGGAGTTATGGCATAGAAGACTGGGTCATTTCCATAGCAAGGGGCTGCAATACTTGCGGCAAAATGAAATGGCAGTGGGGCTACCTATGTTGCGGAAGGAAGTAAGCGGTGTAGAGCATGTTTACAAGGCAAGCAAGTGAGGATTCCTTTCAAGAGGTCAAATTGGAGGGCCAGTGAAAAGCTGCAACTAATCCACACAGATGTGTGTGGTCCAATGCCAGAAGAATCACTGAACGGCAGCAAATACCTCATCACTTTCATAGATGACTGCACTAGAATGTGTTGGGTGTATTTCATGAAGAATAAGGCTGAAGTTAATGAGATTTTTTTGAGGTTCAAAAGAGAAGTAGAGAAGGAGAGTGGCTGTAATATCAAGACAATTAGGTCAGACAATGGAGGAGAATACACCTCAGGCAGTTTCAGGGCTATATGTGATGATGCAGGGATCAAACACCAGCTCACTGTGCCATACACTCCACAGCAAAATGGAGTGAGTGAAAGGAAGAACAGAAGTATCATGGAGATGGCCAGATGCATGCTACACGAGAAAGAACTCCCTAAGAAGTTCTGGGCTGAGGCTGCCAACACTGCAGTCTTCCTTCTGAACAGACTGCCCACTAAAGCTCTCAACAAACAGACACCATTTGAAGCATGGCATGGATATAAGCCTAAGGTGAGTAACCTGAAAGTGTTTGGCTGCATTTGCTATTCACTGGTTCCTTCTGTTAAGAGAGATAAGCTTGATCCAAGAGGAAAAGCATGTATCTTTGTGGGGTATAGTTTGCAATCTAAGGCTTATAGAGTTTATCATCCTGCTAGCAACCAGGTTGTGGTTGTTAGTGGTCTGCCCTAAGAATCAATCAAGGTTGATACTCTAATATTAGTTGTGGATTAGGTTGTGTCGGAAAACCGATCTTCACTATACTTAGGTAGTCATAATGTATTGCTAGAGACCGCTTATGACTTGTGGGCCAAAAGAGTTTTGGGCACACTTGCTAATGTTTAGTGAACCTACGGGGTCGCACACAATAGCGAACGGACTTAATATTGTCTATGCGCCTTGATCTACTTAAGAAGTAGATTTTAATTTATTCTCCTATTTAAATTATCTATGCGGTCGTGCGCGTTATGAGATAACGATTAAACGTACGATTGAAGGTGGACGGTTTGGCGGGCCCAAATAGCCCGGCCCACTTCTTTTAATTCCGCTAGATAATGAGGCTGTATAAATAGATAGAGAATCGTTCTCTGTCTAGGGTTTTTCGATAGAGTATCGAAAAGCGAAAGGCGTTCAAGAAAAAGGAACTTCAAGATCTTTCGCTAGCATGTGGATCGTTGGAGAATTCCGTTCGTGTGTATGGATACCGGTAGAGGCGCAACACTTGGGGCGCTCATCCGACACAATCGATTCTTGATTTATCTTTGATCCGCAAAGGTACGCATCGAAATTCCTTTTCGATTTCAATATACGCATGGATCCTGTCTAGGGTTCTATATTCCGCTGCGTTGTTTTTCGTTGATGAACCCTACAGTGGTGTGTAGAGATGTGAGTTTTATGGAAGATAAGAAGTGGGACTGGTCTGTGGAAGGTGGCAAGGCTGAAGAGGAGGTAGTGCCATTGCAGGTTGAACCAAATGAAGTGGAAGTCGAGGATCTAATTGATCATGTTCCCGCGAGAGGCACTGGATCTCTTGCTGAAATCTATGAGAGATGCAATACAGCTATGCTTGAACCAGCTAGCTATAAGGAAGCAAGTGAAGATGTGAAGTGGTGTGCTGCAATGGAAGAAGAAATCAGAATGATTGAAAAAAACCAGACATGGGATCTAGTTGAGAGGCCCAGAAGCAGAAAGGTGATTGGAATGAAGTGGGTATTCAGGACAAAGTTGAATCCTGATGGCTCAATACATAAGTACAAAGCAAGACTTATTGTCAAAGGCTATGCGCAAGTATGAGGGGTAGACTACTATGAAACCTTTGCTCCAGTGGCAAGGTTGGATACCATAAGAATGTTGCTAGCAGTTGCTGCACAAAAGGACTGGCAAGTATTTCAGCTGGATGTGAAGTCAGCCTTCCTGAATGGAGAGCTAGTGGAGGAGATATATGTTGAGCAGCCTGATGGCTTTGTAGTTAGAGGCAAGGAAGTTTACGTGTACAAGTTGAGGAAAGCCTTGTATGGCTTGAAGCAGGCTCCAAGAGCCTGGTATAGTAAAATTGATAAGCATCTGCAAGAACTTGGGTTTAAAAAAAGTTTGAGTGAAGTGACTCTATATGTGAAGAAGGGTGTGGAAGGTGTAACTATTGTCTCTCTTTATGTTGATGATCTTTTGGTTACTGGTGATTGTGAAGAGCAGATTGCAGAACTAAACAGAGGGCTGATGAAGCAGTTTGAAATGACTGATCTTGGACTAATGTCCTTCTTTTTGGGAATGGAGGTGCAGCAGAGGAAAGGCGAGGTATTCATCTGTCAAAGAAGATACCTAAGAGAGATCTTAAAGAGGTTTGAGATGGAGGAATGTAGAAGTGTGAACACTCCTATGAATCTAAAGGAGAAGCTGCAGAAGACCGAAGGAGCTGAGCCTGCTGATGAAGGTTTTTACAGAAGTTTAGTCGGTTGCTTGATGTATCTAACTGCAACAAGACCAGATATCCTGTATGCAGTAGGTGTGCTTTCAAGATTCCTAAGTTGTGCTGGTGAAGAACACTTGGTAGCTGCAAAAAGAGTGATTAGATACTTAAAAGGCACTCAGTCATTTGGTGTCAAGTTTACTAAAGTAGACAATTGCAGGTTGCAAGGCTTTGCTCACAGTGATTGGGCTGGTTCAGTCGAGGATATGAGGAGTACAAGTGGTTTTTGTTTTACTTTGGGATCTAGATGTTTCACTTGGAGCTCAAAGAAACAAGAAGTGGTTGCTCGATCCCTACTGAAGCTAAGTTTCTAGCAGCTCTTGCAGCTGACCAATCATGCAATATGGCCGAGAAAGGCGATGCGGGATCCGGAAATGGAAGTTGAAGGACCAACCGAGATACTTGTGGACAACCAAGCTGCACTAGCCATATCTCAAAACCCTGTCTTTCACGGGAGAACCAAGCATTTCAAGATCAAGTTCTCCTGAGGGAAGTGCAACAAGAAGGTGAAGTGAAGCTACTCTATTGCAAGACAAAAGATCAGGTGGCTGATGTGTTTACTAAGCCACTGCAAGCAAGCAGACTTGAGTTACTGAAGAAGAAGGCTGGAATGTGTTCTGCTCCTTAAGCCAAAGAGGAGTATGTTGGTTATGTCTTAAGGACCATTTTCGGTCATTTTTTGTTCTAGTCTGTTAGCTGGTTGTTTTTTGGTTTTACTTAGTCAACAAGATAGTAGGAGTTTGTTGTTTTCAGTTCCTATTTTGTTGCTAGTTAGTGGTGTAGTGGTTTTTGTCAGTTACTAAGTTAGTGCAATTCAGTTTTCGTTGTTTTAAAAGAGCTATGTACTCTTCTCATTTTTGAGAATGTAAAAGGTGCATTTCCAGATCAATCTTCTCTTGTTCTTCTACATTTGAGAGCACATTCTCTGTAACAACAGAGAGCACATTCTGTGCAACAGAATTGTCCGTTGCCTTTGAACTCTCATCATCATGAAGTAAGGGCTCCTCCAAATTACTGTTTGATCACAGTAAACTCACAGATTAATTTCATAGATCCCAAGTGTCAAAAGCTACCGTATTACGAAAAATAAAGAGCTGGAATAATCAAATGGCACTACACTGTACAACCATGCATTTGATCTATATATATTCACAACCCAACAGGAAATATACTCGATGAAATAGATTACTTCGAAATTGAAGAATTGTCAGGAGTGATATAATTACTCCCATTGTTGGCAGGTTTCAGGACATCTAGAGATGGGGAGAAGAACAGCATAAGTGTCAAAAGTTATGTACGGCGTTCACTTTAGTGCTAAAAATTTTGAAAAACGATCATTTCAATGCTAACTCCGATTTGTTTGGCCGAAAATCTAACGTGACCATTTTTTATTAGTTTCTTAAGCCGACGTGGCTCGCCGAAGAGTCCAGTCAGCAACTAATCCCTAAAATGACGCCATCTAGTACTCTTTTCCTTAAATAAGAACCCTAAATCCTCAAATTGAAAAAGAATCCCCCAATTTGCAACCCTAATCGGCTATTGAACCCCCAATTGAAACCCTATTTAGATTCGCCCCCAAAGTTACGAGCTCAATCTTGCAGATGGAGAGTAGGAGCTTCAGCAGTGACTCAAATTCATTTCAACAAAGCGAACAAGAGGGAGAATGTTACTGTTTTTGCTGGTTACCAAGTCCAATAAGAACATCTTGGACTCGGTTGAATCCCGGAAGAAGATTTAATGGTTGCGCCAAATAGAGAGAAAACTCGAAGTGCAAATATTTGAAATGGGTCGATGCAAAATTCTCCGATTGAGCGACAAAGGTGATCTTGGAGCTACTTGAAGGACACCATCAACCTCCACCTACATTAATGGATGAATTGGAGGATGTCGACTAAATGCAAGCTGAAATGAAAACTTTAGCATCTTGGGTCAACCATTTGAAGAAGGTAGTTTCAAGGCTGAAAATTGAAAGGAAATGTTATTGAGCATTGATTGTGTTGTTGTTTTGCTGTGTAGCCTATTTTATGGTCAAATGTAAAGCGAGTGATGAGAAGAAGTTTTTCAGTTTGCCATAGTTGAAGATGAGTGGATTATGTACTTATATTGGGTAATTTGCAAGTATAGTTGTATTATGCTATTTTTGTATGGAACAAAAGTTTATTGCAATTTATGGTGGAAATGGAAGGTTGAAATTAATTGGTTGTGAGCACTTACAAGTTCTCTTGCTTAGTTGTGTATTCTCAATGTTGATTTGCTTAGTTTTTCTTGAGATGTTTGGATTGCTTCAATGGTTTGCTGGTAAATGTTTGTTGTAGTGTTTGTTGGTAATGGGATGCTGGTTTGCTGCAATTGTTGCTGCAAACGCTTGTCAAATGAAGGAGTGATAACAAGTTCACAAGTCATTATTTCAGTGTCATATGCTGTAAATAGCAATTGTTTGAGTGTCAAGTTTTGTTGAAATTGATTACTTAAGTGTTAGTCGTGGTGAAAAGTGATCACCTAAGTGCCAATCGTTGTTAAAAAGTGATTACGTAAGTGCTAGTTGTTGATCTGTTCGTTTCACTTATACTGCACCAACAGCCAACACATAGCTAATGTGCTTGCTTGCACCAGCTATGTGTTGGTATAGAGTGTGCATCTTGTGCTTGCACCAATACATAGCTGGTGCAAGCATAAGATGGTGCAGCCTATGTGCTGCATTGACACATAATTGGTGGACTAGCACTAGCAGCTTGCACCTTGCACTAGCACATATAACTACTGGTGTAAGCCCTGTACCAGCATCAAGTACCACCAGAACCAAGCCTTACATTAGTCAAGCACGAGCAACACTAGCACCAGCACAACCACCAGTACCAGCACTAAGCCCTGCACAGCCATGCACTCTCAACACCTTCACCAAGCCTTACACCAGCCAAGCACCACCACCACCATTGCACCACTACACCACCACCATGACCTACACCAACTAAGCACCACCACCACCACGATCTACACCAACCAAGCACCACCACCACCACTACACCACCACCATGACCTACACTAGCGAAGCACCACCACCACCACTACACCATCGCCACCACCATGACCTACACCAGCCAAGCACCACCACCAGCAGTGCACCACCACTACCACGACCTACACCAGTCAAGCACCACTACCACCACTACACCACCGCCACCACCATGACCTACACCAGCCAAGGACCACCACCACCAGTGCACCACCACCACTACGACCTACACCAGCCAAGCATCACCACCACCACAGCACCACTACCACCACAACCACCTACACCAGCAAAACTAGCATATCAGCAGCACAACTAGCACAACCAATAGCAAAACATGGAAATTTCAAAAGTATAGACAATAAATATCGGTCCATTGACATTAAACTTAGTTTTTACATTTGGTCAATATGAATAACAAACTAAAATATCCACATCCAAGTAATGGCTTCCCACCAAACAAAACATTCTACTAACTCAACACCGTACAATGTCAATCTCATGAGTCAATATACACAACCTCCCAACAAAAACTAAAAACTACCATATTTAGCACTCTACCATCAGTCAATATGTATAACCCCCCAGTTCCTTTTCCTTTAAATGGATGTTTAGCTTGATTCATGATCCTTGCACTCTTTTTAATTGGATGTGCAAGTTTTTCAACTGGCCTTCCTGTCCCATATACCTTTTTCTTAGCAACAGTCATTTTCTTTATAGGCCGTGTCATTTGATGAGAGCTCTCCGTAAGGTCATTGTTGGTGCCAAGATCACTTGGCTGACATGCAACTGGTGTTGGGTTCCTTATTGATGATTGTTTTGGAGCTGCAACATTGTCCCTCATGCCCATGCTGCACCGAAAGAAAAAAAAAAGAAGCTTTTGGGACCATAACGCACAAAAGCCAACAACTTCACATGGAGGTCTCCACAAAAGCAACTAAATGATTAAACAAATTGCGATTGTCGAAATAAAATAACTTCAGTCGCTATCATTTAGTAGAAACGAAGCAACACAGCTAGCACCGGCGTCTCCACAATCACCATTTCGTGATTCCTTATCTACTACCGTCGTGCTCACGGCTACACCAATATTCCTAATTTTTCTCTCCCCTTGAGCCTTAGTTTTGCCCTCGGAGCCTTAATTTTTCTATCCAATTGAGCCATGGAGAGAATATGACAAACCTGAATAACTGAGGGTAAGAGACGACACGCGTGCGACGGTGAGCAACGATGGCGATGAAGTGAGCGGTGATGGCGATGGAGCGAGCAACTGCAAGCGACCATTACTGAACAACGACAACTTCCTTCGCCTGGACGTCGAGCAGACCAGCCCTAATTTGATCCTTCTTTGTGTGACGTCGTTTTGTTAACTAGGGGAAACGACGTCATGTTGGACGTCTGAGCCACGTAGGCGATGCGACGTCGTTTTTAAAGTCCACGTGGACTATATTTTTAAAAAAATTATCAAGTCATTTACAAGATTTAATTAAAAAAATCACGTATTAATTTTGGCCGGAATATCTCACCTTTGGCACTTAAGTGATCGTTTTTTCTCCGATTTAAAACTTAAGTGAGCCGGTGAAATCTTTTGACATTAAAGTGAACGCTGTACATAACTTTTGGCACTTCTGCTATTCTTCTCCCTCTAGAGATGAAAAATTTGAATATATGAGCACATCGCAATATCGCGTGATTGAAGGACGTGATAACTAAACTCCAAAGCATGATCAATAACAAATTTAGAGCTCGAGACAAATCCTATGCTTCCATCCGGATATCTTATTCTCCAATTATAGGCTCCTATTTCCTCATAAACAAGATGAATCGACCACATAAATTGCAGATCGAAAACAAAAAAAATAAACCCACCAATTATCAAGAGATAATAATTATTTTGCAATCATGAATGATCAAACATTAGTAATGATCCTCAAATTGAAAGACAAACCAAAATACGGGGATGAGTAGATCACGGATGACAGAACCCTGGGAAAGGAGAGACGGCGGATAGCGGACAGCAAATGACAGATGACGGATGAGCCAAAGGAGAGACAATGGCGCACGGCAGACTGACATTGGCGAGTGACGACTAGACGAGACTCGAGAAGTCGAGAGGATTGAAGCACTTCACTTAGGGTTTAGTTCACATTTTTCTAATTTTTTTGAAGAAATAAAATAATAAAAAAGTATATGCAGTCGGTCCGGTCCGATTAGTCTGGTTCGGTCCGGTTTCCCCTTGGAACGGGGAATCGAATCGCCCGGACATCAGTTCCACTTTTAGGAATCGAGAACCGAATCGCTTGAATATCTGTTCCACTTTTAGGACCCCGGAATCGGATCGACACTCTCGGAAAATGGACCGGTTCAGTCTGGTTCAAGCGGTCCGTTTTATACACCTTTAATGTAGTCCATCCGGCTAATTTTGGTCGGAAATCACCGACATGGACGCCGGCTGTCCTATGTGGCAAGGCTAGCATTGACGTGAACAGATTTTTTTTTTCTAAATTTTTTTTAATTTTTGTTTTATTTTTTTTTCATTTCTTCCTTTTCTTTCCTTTTTTTCCCAATTATGGACTGGCAAAGGTTGCTGGTTGATGTGAGAGCATTCAATTCTCTGGAACATTCTTTCAGTTTTGACTCGATTCCAGCGATGAGCCCAATGTAATAGATGAGAGAGAAGGACACTAGAAGTGCCAAAAGTTGTGTATGGCGCTCACTTTAGTGCCAAAAGTTTTCGCTGGATTATTTAAGTGCCAAACTGGCGAAAAATGATCACTTAAGTACTAATGGCGAGAAATTCCGGTTAAAATTAATACGTAACTTTTTTAATTAAAATTTTAATATGAATTGACATTTAAAAAAAAAACCTATCCACACATGGCATTTCCATGTGTACATTTCTCCTCCTTTCCCTCCGCATCATTTTTTTCTTTTCTTTTCTTTTCTCCTTCTGCGCCCTTGCTGCTTCTTCGTTTTCTTCCTGTCACGACCAACCCCAACTCGCCTTTGCCGTTGCCAATCACCAGACCACTGCCACCAAAACATCATGCCGATTACCATTTTTGCCGGCAAATAAGGATCTCACGACAATGTTTTGAATAGAGGGCATCGCCGGAAAATGGGTAGGGACTTCGGCATAGGTGTTCATCTGCGGTCGGCGCCGGGAATCGACGGAGATGCCATAAAATCACAGGGAATCATAGATTTAGGCATAGTTTTATCTATCAAGGAAGAAATCGTGAATCAATCCTAACTCTTAACATCGATTTCATGAGAACCGCTTTGTTAGCTCTTTTAGGCAAATCTTCGAACACATGCTAGGCGTTTTAAAAGGTAAGCTTCGGACTTGATTTCAATGTATTTCTTAGCCTAAACACAGTATGTAGAGTCTTAAATCATCTCTATTTGTCACAAATCCATCTCATTCTATCACGATTTGCTCACGATTTAACTTTGAATCCAATGATTGAGAAGCGCTCCGAGATCGAGCAAAAGCAAATCCAGAAGCTTCGCGAGCAAGAGAAGTGCGAGCTTGAGGCCAAATCCCACCGCCGATCCTCTTTCTCTGACGCTGCCTTCAAGCCCAATCCTTCCTCCTCCTTCATGTGATGTTGCAGAGCTTAAACGAAGAAATGGAGGAGAGACAGAGAGAGAGGGGGAAGAGAGAGAGAGAGAGAGAGAGAGAGAGAGAGAGAGAGAGAGAGAGAGAGAGAGAGAGGAAGATGAACGTCGTTTTGGATTGTACAGGTAGATGAAACTGGATAAACAATGTCGTTTTGGGATTTTCATGCTGATTCAAATGTTTGGCGAGCCATATCGGCTTAAGATATTAATAAAAAAAGGCCATGTCAGATTTCCGACCAAATTGATCGGAGTTAGCGCTAAAATGATCATTTTTCAAAAAATTTGACACTTAAGTAATCCAAAAAAAAACTTTTTGTATTAAAGTGAGTGTCGTACACAACTTTTGGCACTTCTAGTGTTCTTCTCTCCGATCGATGATCAACCATGCCAAAACTAACTTTGGTTATAACTTGTTTCATGGGGTCAAAGAATGAAGTTGTCAATGACTAGACTATTGACCAAGATACCGATTAAAGGAGTTGTCAATTCTTGACTTAGCCGATTCATTATCGTTTCACCAAGATTAGTTGTTGATTTCGATATGGATCAACAACATAATGATGTGAGGTTGTTTCGAGCAATTTCCTATGACATTTGCCTATTTATTGAGATAATTATTTTCTAGTCAAGGTTGGTGAACGAATTTTGGAAGATATATGGCAAGGCTGAATAGTCAATAATACAAGTCTCCATGTTATTAATACATTTTATAGTTACTAGGCCTTTAAATAGCTTCCTAGTTCTCCTGTCCTTAAATGTTCCATGTCCTTTAATGTTTGTCTATTTCCTAAATCTCATTCTCTCTTTAAAAAGAGGAATGTTCTCCATTGTAATGAATATTGAAAACATGAGATTTTCTTTTGTGTGAGCGGATATTTTTGGAGAGTGAATAACTTTTATTGTGGTTTCTTTATCCTTGGAGATTGGATTAATTCCTGGTGGTGAGCCAAGAAGTGCTTTATCTTCGGCCGGTGGTTTTTCCCTTTAGGCTTGGTGGTGGGCTTCATCGATCCCGATCTTCATCCTTGGTTGGTAGTGCATCCTTTATACCTCTGTGGTGATTGTATTCTATTATGCATTTGCAATTTACCCATCGACAACCATCCTATACACACATATCATCCAGAAATTCCCCATTTCGGAATCAGTCGCCCACGCACGCATCACCGGGTGACCCTTGCTGGCCACATGTGAAGGCATCGGGCCCTGGGACCGCTGGTGTTCATGTAATGATTTTCTGCCAAAATTGGCCGGAAAGACTACATTGACAAAATCGTCAAAAAGGTTTAGGATTCAATTGATAGAGGTTTATGACTGAATTGCCACATGTGCAATAGGATTATGACTTTTTTTGGACTCATTTGGCATAATTGAAAGGTTTATGATTGAATGGGAGTAACTAACATGGCTAGTCTCCATAGATGTTACCATAAAGGTCTTATGCTGGTGACAGAATGTTTAGATTTAGAACTACATGGCGCTCGTCACTCAAAACCATTCATGATCCATCGATCTTAGATAAGCGAGTTTGTCACAATAACTCCACTGAGATATTAGAATACCAATGTCTATTCACCATTGCGAGATAACACACTATTATAAACAGAGAGTTTGAACTTGTGACCATCGCATACTGGAAATATACGTCCATGCCACTAGACCACTAATGTGAAGAAAAAGGTCACACATTCAACAGTAATGATTTTTTTTTTGGTTGAAAAAACTTCAATATTATTTAAATTCAAGAGTTCTTAAACGAAAAGCCCGGCATAGGGGCATCCAAATATAGTAGTTCCCATAGAGGTTGCGGAGGACGGGCTAACCAACTAGAGGAAAGGGCATTCAAATGTTGGGCCTTTGCGATCCAATCGGCTACTTGATTTGCGGGACAGTAACAATGGGCTAAGGAAATATTTGCAAATTGGTCCATCAGGAGCCTGACCTCTTCCATTAAGATTTCCAGCTCCCATTGCACGTGTACTTTCCTCTGCAACGAATCTATTAACTCTACACAATCCGACTCTATCACTAGCTCGCTCTCTTCCCTCTACTGAAATTGCTTCAAAGGTTCATTCAGAGCCAAAGTCTCTGTCTGAAGCGTCGATAAAGCTGGAACTTTCATGGCAAATCTATACAGTAGAGCTCCCGTTTCATCTATGAGGATCTCTGAAATAGCTACTTCAGTTGCACCTTAAGGAAAGCTCCATCTATATTGATTTTGAAGGTAAGGGTTTTTGGTGGGATCCAATTCTTTATCAATTTAGTCGTTTCTATGTAAAGTTTCAAACTTTGATTGTTCCACTTGTTGAAATTTCCGAGCATCGTCTGCACGGAGTCAATTAGGGTTCTCAAATTTGGGGGTTTCCTTCGGAGTACAAAATTGTTCTTCACTTTCTAGATAAACCATAAAGATAGCTGCGACTGCATCGAAGGTAAGTGGGTTATCTGGCTGTAAAATCTGATCTTGGAACCATACCTCAATTCGTGTTAGATTTTGACGCGAAACTTGGATGTTTACTTCAGGATCTGTCCAAACCGATGATACCCCGGAGGAGTCAGGATGCCCTTGCTATGTGCTAGGGATGCCCCTACTAAGTTAGGGATGCCTCGAAGTCAGATACCCAAGGATAGTGAACCGACGTATAATGCAAGTTGAGAATAATAATAATAATAATAATACTGAAACAATTCAGGGATGGTGGCGTGTGAGTTGTGGGTATTGTCTTCGGTCTCATGCTGTCGTGCTCATTTTATTTTATATATATTTGATGTGTGCCATGACCATGAGGTAGATGGATCAATTAGTTTAGGAATTGGTTATTTCATTTGTTGAGCGTTAGCTCATTCTTGTTGATTTTTAAACTTTCAGATAATTAGTTAGCATGGTCGCAATTCCCGTCACCCCTAGTGTACGATATGGAGCCCCTGTTGACTTCAAGGGTTCCCCGGATGACTTTATAGACCTGTCTTTCCTAACGTCGTGTTTACCAAATACACGTCCACTTTATGGATCGATGTAGGCTTGGTGACAGGTTGGGTACCATACCGTTTGGTGGCGTTGTATGTGCATCGTGACGGGCGACTTCTAAATTTTAAAAAAGGTTTAAGACCGAATTGTATGTGCACGTTAGCGCTACGTAGGATGGCCGGCATCGACTAGACCGCCACGTCAGCAATTTCAGGCCAAAATTAGCCTAAAGGACTAAATTAGCAATTCGTTCAAAGTTTTAGGACTAAATTGGCACGATCGAAAGGTTTAGAACTGAATTGGCAATTTTTTAAAAAGTTTAGGATCGAATTGGCAAAATTGAAATGTTTAGAATTGAATTGACCGTCGTACAATAGGTTTAGGACTTTTTGGACAATTTTCCCCAAGTAGAGGTAGGAAATGGGTCAAGAGCCCGTTTATTAACATATATATAATGATTGTGGGTTATTAATGGATTGACTTTAATTTAAGAGCAGACTTAATTGGGTCATTAATGGGTCGGCCTATTAACTTAATGGGTATTAAATGGTCACAAATGGGTTACCCAACAAGCTTAAGTGAATAATAAAAATGTTATTTTTGTTGTAAAATATTGCGTTGCAAGTATATAATAGAGATTAAGTAGAGAATGCAGATAAACACCAAAGATATATATTTTCTCTTTTCATTATGTTCTCATTTCTTACCCAATGACCAAAACTAAATTCCTATTTATAAGAAAATAAGAATGCACATATCATTAATGTCAATGTATTGAATACATATATTGAATAGGGAGATGAACATTCATTGGAGATTGTACATAGAATGTAGGTTACAAATGTACCATAATAGGTACATTGAATATAATGAATATTCATTCATGTATTTTATAACACTCTCCCTTGAATATTCATTGTATTCATTATATTATGAATGTGCATTGAATGATATTGCCTCATTAAAAATCTTAAGCCGGAAAAACCCAGTGGGACAAAAACCGGACAAAAGGGAAAAAGAGTACACAACACAAATTTTAAGATCTCTCCCTTTTGTAGATGCATTAATTGCCTTGTTAAAACTTTAAGCCGGAAAAACCCTGTGGGAAAAAATCGGACAGAAAGAAAAAGAGTGCAATGCATAGTTTATAATATCTCCCCCTCAATTTGAGCTATATAGCCACTGCTGGGGCTAGTCAATCTTGCATCTTAAGAACTCGCCGCATACCAATGCCATATATAAATTTCTCAAAAGTTGACGTTGGCAATGATTTGGTAAAAAGATCTGCAAGATTATTTGTGGATTGAATCTGCTTAACATCAATTTGTCGACTTTCTTGGAGTTCGTGAGTATAGAAAAATTTTGGCGAGATATGCTTGGTCCTATCACCTTTGATATATCCTCTCCTAACTTGTGTAACACAAGCATCATTATCTTCACAAATTATAGTGGGAGAATTGGTAACCGGTGTTAAACAACAAGAATTGTAAATATGTGTTATAACGGATCTTAACCAAACACACTCTCTTCCAGCTTCATATAAAGCAATAATCTCAGAGTGGTTGGAAGATGTAGCTACTAGCGATTGCTTCGTAGAACGCCAAGAAATGACGGTGCCGTTATAACAAAATAAATAACCGGTTTGAGAGCGAGCTTTATGTGGATCGGATCTATATCCAGAATCAGTATATCCAACTAAACCAGAGGTAGTGGAATCCTTGGAATAATATAATCTCAAATCTATGGTTCCTCGGAGATAATGAAAAATGTGTTTAACTCCATTCCAGTGTCTTCGAGTTGGCTCAGAACTAAAACGTGCCAATAAATTTACCGCAAAAGCGATATCTGGTCTCGTACATTGTGCCAAGTACATCAAAGCTCCAATTGCATTGAGATATGGTACTTCAGGACCAAGTATCTTTTCATCAGATTCTCTAGGACGAAACGGATCCTTTTGGGGATCTAGAGACCTTACAACCATAGGAGTGCTCAATGGGTGACCCTTGTCCATGTTGAAGCGTTTAAGTAATCTTTCAATGTATGCTGATTGATGGACGATTATTCCATTTGCTTTATGCTCAAGCTCTAGACCAAGACAAAGTTTGGTTTTACCCAAACCTTTAACTTCAAATTCCCTTTTCAAATACTCAGCAGTTTTAGCTAACTCTTCTGGAGTTCCAATTAAATTTATATCGTCGACATAAACTGCTACAATAGCAAATCCGGTTTCTGATTTCTTAATAAACACGCATGGGCAGATAAGATCATTCTTGTTCATTTCCTTAATTAGGTACTCACTTAGGCGTTGATACCACATGCGACCGGATTGCTTTAACCTGTACAAAGATGTTTGCAATTTTATTGAGAATAAGTTGTGGGGAGTGCATGCATCAGGCATTTTGAATCCCTCGGGAATTTTCGTATAAATATCCGAGTCTAATGAGCCATATAGATATGCCGTCACAACGTCCATAAGACGCATTTCCAATCTTTCAGATAGTACCAGGCTAATGAGAAAACGAAATGTAATCATATCCATCACAGGTGAATATGTCTCATCATAATCAATCCCAGGTCTCTGGGAGAATCCTTAGGCAATGAGTCGGGCTTTATACTTGACAACCTCGTTTTTCTTATTTCGTTTCCGGACAAATACCCATTTATATCCAACGGGCTTTACATTATTAGGGATGCGAGTTATGAGTCCAAAAACCTCTCGTTTGGCTAGGGAAGCTAATTCAGCCTTAATTGCTTCCTCCCATTTAGACCAATCTTGCCTTTGACGACATTCAATAATAGATTGCGGCTTACAATCGTCATCCATAATTTTATGAGCAACTGAGAATGCAAAAGCATCATCAATGATGATTTCATTCCGATCCCAAATCTCATTACAATATGTAATGGGATTCTCAGCATTCCTAGGGTTGGTGATCTTTTCATGGGTTTGTGCCTCTTCAGGGGCAATAAGCTCTTTGGGAGCAAGCATAACACCAAGCTCTTCTGGAGCAGATTCCTAATTCTTTCCCCTTCGTTTTTGAGGAACAGTGTCTTTTGATCCTATCGGTCTACCGCGTTTCAAGTGTGGGGGATTTTGATCCATTTTAGCTTTTCCTTCGGGAACAGCTATCCTAGTTGGAGCATTTGCAGCTGGAATATGAGACTCCGTTACCTTAGTAGCATCATTAAATGCGTCAGGAAGTCTATTGGCCATAGCCTGTAAATGGATTATGAGCCACACCTCGTTTTCACACTCAGGAGTTCTTGGGTCTAATAGAGATAAATTTTTCTCATTCCAGGAGAAAACCTTAAGTGGTTTTTGCTTCGTAGCCATGTCAGTTTTAGGTATCCTAATTGATGGAAACATAGTCTCATTGAAATGACAATCTACGAATCTGGCAGTAAAAAGATCACCAGTAGTTGGTTCCAAGAACTTAATGATGGATGGTGAATTAAACCCAACATAAATGCCCAAATGGCGTTGGGGACCCATTTTCATTCTTTTTGGCGGTGCTACAGGCACCTGTACTGCATAACCAAAGGTGAGTAAATGTGAAATACCAGGTTCATAACCAAGAACCATTTGAAGGGGAGATTGTAAGAGACTAGCAGTGGGGCGCAATCTTATTAGGGCTGCCGCATGCAAAGCTGCATGACCCCATGCTATATCGTTGAGATTCGTTCTCAATAATAGAGTGCGGGCAATGATTTGGATATGTTTAATCAAGGATTCTGCTAATCCATTTTGAGTATGAACATATGCGACCGGGTGCTCAACCTCGATTTCGAGTGAAGCACAATAAGTATCAAAACTCTTTGATGTAAATTCACCAGCATTATCCATCCTTATGCTTTTAATTGGATAATCAGGGAATTGTGCCCGGAGCTTTATAATCTGCGCAAGTAAACGTGCAAAGGTGACATTGCGCATAGATAATAAACAAACATGGGACCATCTACAGGATGCGTCCACTAGTACCATAAAATATCGAAACGGTCCACTTGGTGGTTGTATTGGTCCACAAATATCACCCTAAATTCTTTGCAGGAATAAAGGGGATTCAAGATTAACCTTTGTTATAGAAGGTTTGGTAATGAGTTTTCCTTGTGAACAAGCTTCACAATTATAATCTTTGGACAACAATACCTTTGTATCCTTTAAAGGGTGCCCTTTTGTATTCTGAATTATTCTACGCATCATTGAAGCGCCAGGGTGACCAAGGCGATCATGCCATAATCTAAACTGATCAGGGTTTACCAATCTCCAGGATATGGTGGAGTCGGTTTCAACGGCCTTAACATAATACAAACCCATAGAAGAAGCTTGTAGCTTATTATGGATGGTTTTCAGGCCCATCTTATAAGAGGTAATGTCAATATATTCTTTATTTTGCTCATAAATAGTCTCAATATGGTACCCATTACGGCGTACATCTTTGAAGCTAAGCAGATTCCTTTTTGATCTACTGCTTAGAAACACATCCTCAATATGCAGGATGGTGCCTTTTGGCAAAACAATTGTGGCATTCCCGAAACCATCAATAATCGGAATAGGACTTGATATTGTATGGACATGTGTCTTATGCAATGTCATACTCGAGAAAAAGTGTCTACTATGAAATATGGTATGTGTTGATGCACTATCAAGCAAACAAACATCTTCCTTTTTCTCGGTATTTTCCATTTGCATTTATGTTGACAACTTCAGGTGTCAAGCATCATAAAATTTTCATATTAGTTATAGGGTCAAATAAAATTTCAAAATAATAAATATTATATCAGGTTCATAAGCATTTCATTGCATAACCATATTAAAGAACAATAAAATGTAATACATTTAAAGAAAAGCAACTAGAAAAGAAATTATTAGAATCATAAAATTCGAAGTCTAAGTTGTCATCCACCAGTTTGATTCTTCATCAAAGTAATCAGAGGTCCTCAAAGAAATCAGAGACATCCAGGGATGCATTTGCTACTTCAGGAGCAAGAGGAGTCCCACCAACAGAGATATTGTTGGCCTCAACAATGGTTATGGCAGTAGGATTAATTTCAATGGCGTGAGATTCACCACCCTTGCCCCTATTTTTTAAAGATGCCTGGTATAGATCAACAAAGTGCTTTGGCGTATGACAAGTACGTGACCAGTGCCCAGTCATGCCACATCGATGGCAAATACTTTCATTAGTCACCTCTTTTGCTTCTTTTCTTTGTCATGATTCGGGCCAAAGTTAGATTTCCTAGGACGGTTAAATTTCTTGCCACCCCTTCGAGGATTATGTTCTTGCCTGCGCTTATAGCCCTTAAAATGGCCAGTATTTTTCTCAGAGTTAGGATGTGCTTCAGGCAATGCTTTTGACCAAGCGGGTCTAAGATCATGATTTTTGAGCAGCAATTCATTAGTTTGCTCAGCAGTGAGGAGCCTAGAAATTAATTCAGAGTATGTGGCAAATTGACGCTGCCGGTATTGCTGTTGCAATACAATATTCGAAGCATGGAAGGTGGGGAAAGTTTTCTCTAACAGTTCCGCATCAGTGAGCTTGATACCGCATAACTCAAGCCGAGAAACAATATCAAATAAAGCGGAGTTATAGTCAGACACTGATTTAAAATCTTGCAGTCTGAGATTTTGCCAGTCATATTGTGCTTGAGGGAGGATAACAGTCTTGGTATGATCATACCTATCCTTCAACCTCTTCCACAGGCTCTGAGGGTCTCGAACGGATAAATATTGAGTCTGCAGGCTCTCATGCAAATGATGACGAATAAAAATCAGTGCATTTGCTTTATCTTTTGCATTTGAGGTTCCGTCTTTTGTAATTACATTAGCGAGACCTTGCCCTTGGAGGTGCATTTCCATGTCAAGGCACCAGGATAGATAATTATTTTCACTCACTTCCAGGATGTGGAATTTGGGCTTTTTCAATATTTGCCATAATTCTTGCAAAACAAATGAATCCTTAAATTAATTAGAACGATTTCCAAATATCCACCACCACTTCAGGAGTAAAAGGATACTTTTTAGATTGGAAATTGGCTTCAGGCCAAGAAAAATAAAAATGAAGAATTGATAGGAGAAGATGAAGTATAAGTTGATTAATGAAAACAAAGAGAACACTTACCTTGCAAAAATTATTTACTTAGTTGGTAGATCTTCGTGCAGATAACTTGTTGTAAAATATTGCATTGCAATTCCTTACCAAAAAAAAAAAATATTGCATTGCAAGTATATAATAGAGAGAATAGAGATTAAGTAGAGAATGCAGATAAACACCAAAGATATATATTTTTCTCTTTTCATTATGTTCTCATTTCTTATCCAATGACCAAAACTAAACTCCTATTTATAAGAAAACAAGAATGCACATATCATTAATGTCAATGTATTGAATACATACATTGAATAGGGAGATGAACATTCATTGGAGATTGTATGTAGAATGTAGGTTACAAATGTACCATAATAGGTACATTGAATATAATAAATATTCATTCATGTATTTCATAACAATTTTCATATTTTTAAATTTCTGACTTTTTAATTTTAATTTTAATTTTTTAAAATTATTTTTCTTTTCTTTTTTTTTCTTCTTCCTCTGCCGGTGGCCCGCCACAGCAATGGCCGGAGGCCGGCCACAGGTGGGGAAGAAGAAAAAAGAAAAAAAGAAAAGGAAAAAGGAAAAGAAAAAAAGAAAAAGAAAAGAAAATTAATTAAAATATTATTTGCAAAAATAAAAATAAAAAATTATTAAAAAAACATTTTCGTTTTCTTGAAAACATTTTCTAGAAATGTCATATTTTCCGAGAGACAAATAGAGCCTCAATTTTTTTTAAAAAAAAATATAAATTGTTCACTAGATTTGTATTGCATTAAAATATTTTAGCAATACAAATTTTTTTAAATAATTATCAGAATTAAGCTTTTCTAGATTTGATTAAATGGGTCGGGTCAAGTATGGGTCGAGAAATTTGCTTTGTGATAAATGGATCATAAACAGGTTAAATGAGTCAAGTTGGGTCGGACCATTTATGACCCGACCCAAACTCAACTCGACCCACCCATTTAACAGGTTTAATGTCAAGATAGCATAATAGTTGTTTAGAATCCTAGTTTTAAAAAGTACATCCTTATGCTGCCAGTTTGAATAGTCGAAAAAATGCATGTTCTAAGGCTACGATAATGCCGAGATGAAATCTCTAGTCTTAGAATATGTCGATATGCTGCCCAGTTGAATAGTCAAAAGAGGTATAATTTCTTAAGAGGTGTATGGTGCTATTCAAATTTCTTCCTTCTTTTGAGTAGTTATTTAATGGAGGAGGTATTTAAGTGATATAATTTTCTTCGATGTCATTTCGGTAATCCACTATTGCCTTCTCGTTTTGTCCACTTTGCACATTGATAGTTGTTTTCCTCACATGCTACTATGTTATGCATTAGAAGCTTTGCACGTTAGGTAAGTCTTATCAAAATATTATACGCTAGAAACTTTGCATAACGTAATTGTGTGTGAGCAATTTTTACAAAGAAGTTATTTCAATTCTGATTGTGCGTTGATAGTCTTTTAAAGAGTATCCAGGTAAAATAATAGGAAATATCCCATTAAAATAAGAGAAAATTATATACGACTTCTTAAATGTAATATCAATTGCGCGTTTGCCCTTTTAATACCATTTAGTAAACTCTAATGAGAGTATTTTGAAAAGAGAAAAGAGAAAATATTTCTGAAAATAAAAACCCCCTTCATGTCACATAATAAATGTGTACACTTAGGAAGGTCATTGACTCATTTCTTCTATAAACAGACTAGTCTTTATTGTCAAAAAGGATAGGGACAGGCGATCAACACTCATGACCCTTTATTAACGTTACTATAAAAAGTCCTACAACCACTATGAAAAATTCCAAATCGATCCATAGTGCGAAACCCAAAGGTACGAGGTTTTTTAATAAATATACTAGCAGTCAGGAAGTCTCTCCACACGAGATATGTCGCAGCTAGGCCACGCAACACGAGCCGTTTATAGATTATGTGACCCATTTATCGCTAAGTCAACCTCCTTGGTGATGATTTCATATATACCCCGTAGGCATCGGTAATATTATTTGTTTTCAAAAAATTATGAGAAACTTATAAGTGAACTTTCATTTGTATGTGTGTGCGCGGGGCAAAAGTTTCAAATATTTCAAATTCGATTGGATACATGTACTCCATGAGATTTAAATTTTAAAAAAAAAATGTAAGAACGAAAAGTTTATGGATAATGACAAAAATGGTCCCTGAAATTTGGCCTAATGTACAATGTGGTCCCCGAACTTTTGGTACAAGTTCAATTTAGTCATGAACTATAAGCTAATGTTCAATGTTATCCTACAATTAATTCGAGTTCATAGACAACATGGAGCATTTTAAAAATTTAGGGACTATATTATATATTGAGCTAAAGTTTATCAATCATATTGTATATTAAGCTAAAGTTTAATGAACATTTATGTCACTTTTCCAAAATTTATCGGTATGGTCAAAACCACTTCGATAATATCACGTGGGCCCGCCCGCCCTCCTTGGATGGTCGTCTCTGGAGAACACGTCTGATTCGAAAGCTCAATGTCAAATCCAACGGCTCCAAACCCCTCGACACCCCCCACGTTTGTTTAATCCAACATTGCCCTCGACCCCCTCCCCTTCTATATTCCCTCTTCTCTCTCTCTCTCTCTCTCTCCGCGCAACTTCTTCCTCCGCTTTCTCAACGGCTGTCCGGCGCCGACGTATCGGAGACGCCGCCGCCGCCGGCCAGATCTCTCCCCGCCTCGCCCCCTCGGCTCCCGATCTGGTATCCTCCGCGACAATTCCGCCCGGCGCGACGGCGAGATCTCCATCTCGCTGTCGCTCCGGTTCCCGATTTGGAACCCGGCTCGATGGGTGTGTTCGATTGGGCCTGGTTCGCTCACGTAGCATCTTGGTCGGTTTCTTTCCTTTATAGGTTCTTGTCTGCCTGAGGTCGGGCGCGTCGAGCGGTGTTGTTGAGTACGAGGAATGGCTGTCGCGCCGGCGCGGGCTCGGGCCGATTACGACTACCTCATAAAGCTCCTCCTGATCGGCGATAGCGGTATGCCCTGCCCTTCGATTTTTTCCCCCTTTCTCTTCTGGGGCTTTTGCGCTTGCGCGCGAGAAATGGATTCGGTGGTTCCCGTAACCAGAACCCGATCTCGTCGTTGTCTCTCAGTTGTAATCCGGCTCGAATTTGGAGTTCTCGTGGTCCGAACTGGGCATTGGGCTATGTTTGATTGGTTAGCTGGTGTTGTCGAATTCGAAGTTAGGGAAAAGAGTCGATGATAATCTCGTATCGTTGTTCTGTACGATCTTTCTTCATTGGGTTCGGGACCCGGAGCCGAACCCCTGCTAAGTTTGGGGATTTCGACTGAAATGCTGAGGAAGATAGTGGTAGGGTGAGCTCATCTTGTTTTTTGATGGCATAAAGACTGCACTGGCATATACTTTAGCGAGGTTTAAGTGGCTTGGTACCTTAGACTAATAGGGAGGCTTTGTAGATTGTCGTATGATCTCTTGGTGGATTGGAGACCATTTGGATTGTTGTTTTGGGACTACTTTGGTTATCTATACTGCTTGTTTTGCTAGTATGTTGAGTGAAAAGTTCTCTTTAATGGTCTTAACATTATATTTGTTAAAGACTGACATGTTAAGCTACCATACAAGGAATAATCGCAATATCTAATGTATTGTCTTATTTCGTCATTGCTTTGAAGATTAAAACTTTCCTTTCTAAATATGGTTAACCAGTTCTGATAGGCACTCGTTAATGTGATCATCTTCATATTATACATATTTTCAAGGTGGAAAGGAAGTTTTTAAGGAGTTGAATGTGGGAAAAAGTAATTTATGTAATACTCATACGACATTGTATGCGGACGTGACATCACCAACTAGCAAAGTGCTACTACGCTATCCTTCATAGCAAAACAACATTTATTACCGTCCCTTGTAAAGGAGAACGACATATGAATACAAACATTTGATTGATTAAGCGTGTGATATGTTATCCCCTTTGTACATGTACAAACTGTTTTTTTTCGAAATATTGTAATTTGTGAGTTAATGCTTCAATTACTTGTCAATTCTGAAATGGACTAGCAGTGATCATCTCATATCTCCTTCTCTTCTGGCATTACTTATGGCAGGTGTCGGTAAGAGTTGCCTCCTCTTGCGCTTTTCAGATGGTTCCTTTACTACCAGCTTTATAACAACTATTGGGTGGGTCTATCAGAAACAAATTTTGTTTCAGTTCTGATGTTGAGAAGCGCAACTAATCGTAGTAGCTTGTCTTTTTAATTCGCAGGATCGATTTCAAGATCAGGACTATAGAGCTAGATGGAAAACGAATTAAATTGCAAATTTGGGATACTGCTGGACAAGAGAGGTTCCGAACAATTACAACTGGTCAGTGTCTGGCTTCAAATACAGTTGGGCCATGGGGTGGCGAATGTTTAACTCATAAGTTGGATCAATGTTTATTTACCCAATAAAGTAAATGTTGGCCAGTAAAAGGAAAAGCTAATAATATGGATGGGTAATAGTTCCTTCACCAGTTTTTTTCCAATTGCTTTCTGTGGAAGTTTTAAAAATATCAGGATTTCTTTTTCTATTTGATTTTGAGAGTACATACATACTTACGTAGTGCTTCGTCCTTGGCATTTCACTTCATGTCATAACATAATAGTTGGTTATGTTTTGAATTGCTTTCAAGAGTTGCCTTCTCAATATTGAAGAGTGAGTTCATAAAATCTTAGCTTATACTTGAGAACTTTATATGCAGGAGTACAGCTTATGCCTTGTATGTAATTAGGTCCTTACTGATCGCGCTTTGATCAGAAAAATTTTGTGTAACAACTTCTCTCTTTATGGCTGTCCATATCTGCCAGCCTGAGTGATTGTTGAAGTTGGTAACCGGATTATCTTTGTGTTGCAGCTTACTACCGTGGGGCCATGGGTATACTCCTTGTGTATGATGTGACTGACGAATCATCTTTCAACAGTAATTGGTTCTCCCTCATCAGTTATCTCTTGCATAGTTGTTTCTTTCTCTTTCATGTTTGAAAATTAGGTTAACATAATTGTGTCAATTTGGAGTACAGTCCTGTTCTGATCCAGGATTTATTTGTCTTTTGCACACCCTATTCCTTTAGGTTGATTCAGTTTATCTCTTCCTTCAGATATCAGAAATTGGATCCGTAACATTGAACAGCATGCTTCTGATAATGTGAACAAGATACTTGTCGGTAACAAGGCTGATATGGATGAGAGCAAAAGGGTATGTCATATCCCTGCATCATGGATGCCTCCATGTTGTTATACATTCATCTGCTGGTCATTTTTGTTGATATTTGTTAGTACTTGATGGGTCCTTCTCCTTTTGCAGGCTGTTCCTACCTCAAAGGGCCAAGCACTGGCCGATGAATATGGTATCAAGTTCTTTGAGACTGTAAGTACAGTTGGCTTTCTCTTATTGAAATTTTTACTAGATTTTGTTACTTCCTGTCAGTGCTGAGTATGTCTTCTATTTCAGAGTGCCAAGACAAACTTGAATGTAGAGGAGGTTTTCTTTTCAATAGCGAGAGCTATCAAGCAAAGGCTTGCAGAAAACGACACAAGATCTGAGGTACGTGTTTTCTATATCACGATTAAAGCTTGTGATTTTCAGTGCTTATCAAGTTTTTTTGCTCATTAAAATAGATTGTGCCAGGGACCACAGTCATAGCTTTTCTTACGGAACATCTCATTCTTCATGCAGTGGGTAAATAAGTAGTACTGCATAATTAGTAAAGAGCTGACCAGATTAACCTGTTCTGCCGACAAGTATTATCACGGCTTTCCACAGATGTCTCTTGCCTCGCGAATAAATTTTTGTATTAACCTCTGGTGCACGGTCTTTGTATCGTGTTTTTTTAAACAAGCCACCTCCATCACCGTTGATATAGGTAGTTATTTTTTTAAGAACTAACTAACCATCCAAATCAATGGTGATAAAGTTGGCTTGTTTTAAAAAAGGTGACACAGCGTGTACCATAAAGAAGACCTAGATTTGAAGGCCAAATCTAGCTTTGTGTGCAAAACTGTCCTCTTCAATAGGTTTTTCAATACCTATACATGTGTTAACAAACTCTATTTTGCCAACAAGATACAGCTCAAATGCTTTTAAAATTTTTCTATCGGATATTCTGTGCGCGCGCGCTTTGTTGGGCTGGAGGGGCATTTTAGGTTGGCACTTGAAGTTTCTTGAAAATTTTCCTCTGAGAGTACCGGAAAAGGAGGAAAAAGAGTCTAATTTCTTTCTGCAGATATCAATTATCTGTTCCCGATTCTTGACCTCTTTGCTGTTTGGTCAAACTATTGCAGCCTCAAGCAGCAATTAGGATCAATCAGCCTGATCAGGCATCAGGGTCCTCTCAAGCGCCGCAGAGATCTGCTTGCTGCGGTTCTTAAGCAAGTTTTGCTCAAGTCACTGCAGTAGTGGGGAAAATTGATTTTGTTATATATCCGGTTGCTCCCATTGTTCTCGCTATACTACCTCACTAAATGCTGCTTTTTGTGTGGATGGTAGATCTGTCAACATCCAATAGAAGAATGAATTCTTGGGCAACTGTAATATGAGGAACTAATTATGTGCAGATTCCTGCTGGGATTTTATCTCATTAAGTTTGACATCACCTTATCAACTCTACTGTATTTTTTCCTGGAAAAGGTTGCTATGATATTCTGGTAAGTTTTAAGCCACAAATTAGTCTCATTTGCCCTTCAAAGTGAAGCTCTTTATAGATGCTGAAATTCCTTTTGAGGTGCTAATGCTCACGGCTCTGTTTTGCTTTGCTACGACTCTCACGGAGTTCCTTTTTTCTTTTGTATGCTCTATCGTCCTTGGTTTTTTTCTTTTAAAGTGCATTTACTAATTAATGATAAGTGTGCCGCTGACTGAAGGTGAGATATGATGTATTTGTTGAAAAGAAAAGGGGGGTAACTCCATTCTACTTGGTAAAGAGGGTTAGGATTCTATGGAGTACTGTACATCTGATTGGTGTGGATTATAGTATTTGGTATCATCGGATTGCAATCCCATTTCTTCCTTGACATTCCAAGATATGAAGCAGCTTTTTACTGCGAAAGTTGGGAAAGCACTTGCATTAAGTTTCGGTTTGATGCAGATGAAACTCTTCACGGCAGTTCCAATTGTGTACTCGGGCTCTTTAGCTAGTGCCTTACGCTGGGTGAACGGCTTCAAGTTCTTTTTGGGTCATCACTAGTGCTTTCTCCTATGTGTGGTGAAGATGCTAGATTAACAAAACATGAAATGCTCAGATTTTTTTCTATGAGCTTATTGTCTTAGTCATTGATTTGAATTTCGAAGTCGTATGATCGCAATTGATCGTCTTTGACTTTCGAACTGACCTACTGTCTGGTATGATGGCAAATGATTAAGGAGAACCCAGCTTCCTTTTTGATTCATTACATGTAACGTGGGGGTTTCTTTGCCATAACTTCTAATTAGGAAGAGCTCTCAGCTTCTTCATCACACTTTCCCTCACTTCCGTACGTGGTGAGCGATGTACTTTAGTGGTGGTTTATTGATGTAATTACATCGTCAACTGGAGTCCCCCATTCATTAGCTTAGTATACAGGGGAAATCTCTCAAAGTGCTACCTAGTGAAAGTGTCCCAATTAGATACATCTACACTGCAATGCAGGGGGACAAACTTCCTAGTTTTAGTGACAGTCGACTGTAGAAATGGACACGGGTCGGTGCCCCAATCCGGGGCAAATTTTATCCACAAGATAAAAAAATGGAAGGGAGAAAATCGGGGAGACGGGGATCCGCCCCACCAATAAATGTGTACAAAAAGTATGTTTCATATATGTTATATACAAAAATATTCTTTAAGCATTTTATTATGTATCTCACCTATTTTAGTTTTAATTTAACGGGTTAAGAATTACAAAATTACTACTTGCTTGCTTAAGAGTTGAAAATGAGAGGTTTTATCTTTTATAGAATATGCTAACTCATAATTTTAATTGTTCAACCAACGTGGGACAAGGCTTTTGAGTTTATGTGCAAGCACAATTCTTAATTACTATAATATGCAATGCAAACTAGGAAGGTTCTCTAGGTAAGTAGAGTGGGACAATTGTGTTTCATGTGTTCTATCTCAATTTGTTCCACATAGATTAGTTTGTGAAGTTTGGAGTTTACTTGACTCTATAAAACGAAAACAATACCAAAAAACCCTAGATTTATTATATGGATGTCAATTCAGTCATAAACCTTTCAATTTAGCCAATTTAATCATTAACATTTTAATGATTTGCCAATATAGCTCTTCCGGCTAATTTTGAATGGAAATTGTTGATGTGAATGTTGGCCGTTTTACGTGGCACGGCCGGTGCTAACGCAGACAATTTTTTCAATTTTTAATAGTTTTTTTCAATTTTTTTCCTTTTCTTTTCTTTTCTCTTTTTCTTTTTTTTTCCTTATTTCCCTTAGCCGGTCTGCAGCCATGGTAGTGGCCGATGAAGGTCACCAGATCAGGGCGAGGGCCGCAACGCCCTTGCCTAGGCCCTTCTCGACATAAGCAAAGGCCCACGAGCCCTCGCCCAATGGCCGACCAGGGCTGTGACGCCCTGGTTGTGGCCAGCAAGGGCCGCAATGCTCTCGCCGACCATCGTACTAAAAAGAAAAAAAAAAGAAAAGGAAAAAAAGAAAAAATTCAAAAAATTGATTAAAAATTGCAAAAATTGCTTGCCTTAGCTCTGCCCATGCCACGTAAGATGACTAGCGTCCACATAAGCGATTTCCAGCCAAAATTAGCTAGAAGCACTACATTGGCAAATTGTCAAAAGATTTATGATTAAATTGACCAAATTAAATTGAGGAATACGGTGAGTTCACGTGGTAGTGGAAGCAGTTATTTGACTTCTTCAAGTTTTGGAAGTTCTCATTCCCGAATCTAGATTTAGATCTAGGAGCTCTTCTCTCCTAATCTAGATTTAGATTTGAGAGTTCCTTAAATGTGTTTCTATGCTCGTTCAATCTCTCCTGATTTAGATCTAAGTTTGGGAGCCTGTTCATCATTTTTTTGTTGTCTCTGCACGGTGACGGCGTTGAAGATGTTGAAACTAAGCATGCACCGACCACTGGGCAAACCACAACTATTGGAGGAGATTATGGTGTGTGTTCATCACTTATGATGATGTGATATTCTGTGATCGATCGTCATTCGTTTTGCTTTAATGCTCAGACAGATTTATTCTTGTGGGATGATGATGCGGAATCTATTAGTGGTGCGTTTCTGGACCAATTGGACAGGCAGAAGTCCAAAAGAAAGGCGAAACGGTGATGCGACTAGAACCGGCGGACCCGGTCAACGACATCGGATTGAGCTCAAATTCGGTCTGTTAAAGCGAAACGGCGTTCTGAACACAACTCACTGCCTTTGGCTGTGATCTACGATGGATTTTGGCGATTCGAGATCGTTTAGATGGGTTTTTCTATTATTTTAATATTTTTTATGAGTTAATTTAAAAAGGCAGTTTCCTAATTTTGATGTTTTACGCTTTCCAATTTTAGTAGGGTTATAATTAAAAAAAAAGGCAATTTCCTAATTTTGATGTTTTACGCTTTCCAATTTTAGTAAGGTTATGTTATAGGTACATAAGCTTGTTTAAGGGTTTGTTTTGACATTCAGAACATTATCATTAATATTGAATTTCGAGATTTCTTTCTCTAAGCAAGGTTTTGCTTGAATTAGTTGCTGAACGCTGCGTCAGGTAGTATCAGAGCCAATGGCGACTGGTGGTGGTCTTCGTGACGATGCTCAGGAGACTGGAGCCCCAACCCTTGGGGACGACGCGCTGCAACGTTTGGAGCAGCGTTTAATGGAACGCTTGGATCAACGACTCGATCAAAGTCTTCGTCGTTTCGAAGAACGATTTGACGAGTTAACAGATCGGTTCGAAGGTCTCGGCGTTGATGTGAACCGGAATCGGCGGAACGACAGAAGGCCGGGTGCAGATCTTGCTCGCGGTGATCCTGTTGATAGGCCTGTTCCTGTCCGCAGGTTGCATAACCCTCTGTTTTCAGAGAGTTTGGAAGAAGAAGAAAACGATTATTTTGATGCGGAACGCGCTGATTATGGCGGCAGACGTCGTCATGGAGGATTTCAAAGAGGATATGATCAGAGAGATGGAAGACGACGTTACGACGATCGTGAAGGTAATGACTTTAAATTGAAAGTCGATATTCCTTATTTTAATGGAAGTCTGGGCGTAGAAGAATTTCTGGATTGGCTTGCTGATATAGATAGATTTTTCGATTATATGGAGACCCCTGGTGAGAAAAGGGTGCGATTAGTAGCCTGTAGATTAAAGGGGGGTGCGTCTGCATGGTGGGAGAGATTGCAGAATAAGAGGGAGCGAGAAGGGAAAGATAGAGTTCGAACTTGGACTAGAATGAGGAGGCTGTTGAAGCAGGAATTCCTTCCACTCGATTATAAACAGATTATGTTCCAACAGTACCAACATTGCCAGCGGGGCAATCGGACTGTGCATGAGTATACAGCCGAATTTATGAGATTGGCGGAGCGAAATAATTTATCAGAGACGGAGGGACAGCAGGTGGCCAGATATCTTGATGGTTTGAAACCCTTCATTAGAGATAAAATAGGAGTACAGTTTCTGCAAAATTTAACTGAAGCCAAGAATATGGCGATGAAGACAGAATTGATGTAGCAAGACAGGGGAAGAAGAGGCTACAAAAATTATCGAGGTAGCAGTTCGAGCAGTTCAGTAGAGAAGAGCAGTTTCAATAATCGCTTTAACGCAGGGCGAAATCAGGAATATAAGGCGGTAGAAAAGCGCCCTATGAACAATGCGAGGGATAAGGGAACGCAAGCACAGAAAACTGCGAACCCTAACCCTTATGCTAAACCAGCAGCGATAAAGTGTTACAGGTGTAATCAGCCTGGGCACCGATCTAATGAATGCCCTCAGAGAAAGACCGTAAACGTAGCAGCGAGAGAAGAGGAGGAGGATGGATATTGCTGTGCGCTGGATGGTGAGGACGATGATTTTGAAGATGAAGAAGAGGAGCAAGTAAACTGTGTGGTGCGTAGAATGATATTAGCTCCAAAACAGGAAGATGATTCGCAACGCCATCAGTTATTCCGAACCAGGTGCACCATTCTGGGAAAGATCTTTGCTGTGGTTATTGATAGTGGAAGCATGGAGAATATCATTGGGAAGGAGGCAGTGAAGAAGTTGGGAATACCCGTGGAGAAGCATCCTAGTCCCTATACGTTATGATGGATTAAATCTGGAGCGGAAAGCATTCAGGTGATTGAACGATGCAAAATTCCATTCTCCATTGGAAAATATCATGATGAGCTGTATTGTGATGTAGTAGATATGGATATATGTCATGTGTTATTTGGGAGACCGTGGCAATTTGATGTAGATGCTCAGCATTCGGGAATGAGCAATCAGTATAACCTCGTGAAGGATGGAGTGAAGTATACGTTACTGCCACTGAAGAACAAAGGAAAACAATCTGCTGAAAGTAATTTCCTTACCCTTACGAGGAAATTTGAAGCTGAGGTTAAGGAGACCCGACAGATTCACGTGCTAGTCGTGAAACAAGCAATTGAGACTGAGGCTGAATTATAAGTGGAGGAGCAGCCTGAAGCAATCAGGCCTTTATTGAAGGAATTTAGCGAACTGATGCCTGAAGAGATTCCAGATGGGTTGCCGCCTATGCGTGATATTCAGCACCATATAGACTTAATTCCTGGTGCTAGTCTGCCTAATTTACCGCACTACAGGATTAGTCCTAAAGAAAGCGAGATTCTAAAAGAGAAGGTGGATGAGTTGTTGCGAAAGGGGCACATTCAGAATAGCATGAGCTCATGTGCTGTTCCGGCCTTGTTGACTCCTAAGAAAGATGGGAGTTGGCGGATGTGTGTAGATAGCAGGGCCATTAATAAGATAACCGTGGGTTACAAGTTTCCAATTCCGAGATTGGATGACATGCTGGATAAGTTGCACGGTGCTAAGTGGTTCTCGAAGCTGGATTTGAAGAATGGATACCATCAGATTCGGATTCGGCCCGGAGATGAGTGGAAGACAGCTTTCAAAACAAAGGAGGGGTTGTACGAATGGTTAGTGATGCCTTTCGGACTTTCCAATACTCCAAGCACTTTCATGAGACTTATGAATCAGGTTCTGAAATATTTTATTGGCAAATTTGTTGTAGTTTATTTTGATGATATCCTGATTTATAGTAAGACCGAGGAGGATCATCTATTACACTTAAGGGAGGTATTGACAGCTTTGCAGATTAATAAGCTGTATATTAATCTTAAGAAGTGCAGTTTTTTAACTAATAAGCTGTTATTTCTGGGGTTTATTATTACTGCTGAAGGAATAGAGGTAGATGAGGCGAAGGTAAGAGCAATCAGAGAGTGGTCGACACCTAAAACAGTTTCTGACGTTAGGAGTTTTCATGGGTTGGCTACTTTCTATCGGCGATTTATTAAGAATTTCAGTACTATCGCAGCCCCGATTACTGAATGTATGAAGAAAGACAAATTTCTATGGGGAGAGGAAGCAGAGAATAGTTTTGCTATTCTGAAGGAAAAGTTATGTACTGCACCTGTTCTTGCCTTACCTGATTTTGATAAACTTTTTGAAGTGGACTGTGATGCTAGTGGAGTTGGTATAGGAGCTGTTTTATCTCAAGAGCGCAGACCAATTTGCTATGTCAGTGAGAAGCTTAGCGAGGCAAGACAAAAGTGGAGCACTTATGACAAAAAAATTTATTCTATTGTAAGGGCTTTGAAGACCTCGGAGCATTATTTAATTGGGAAAGAATTCGTCCTTTATTCTAATCATGAAGCTTTGAAGTATCTAAATAGTCAGAAGAGGATTAGCAAAGATATGCATGCGCGATGGTGTCAATTTTTGCAAAAATTTCCTTTCAGATTACAGCACAAGTCAGGTGTGCATAATGTCGTAGCAGATGCATTGAGTAGGAGAGCTGGCTTGTTGATTACAGTAAGCCAAGACATCTTGGGGTTTGAGCAGTTGAAAGATTGTTATGCAGATGATGATGACTTTGGGCAAATTTGGAAGTCATGTGCTTCTGGTCAACCTGTGCAAGAATTTTATGTGCAGGATGACTATTTGATGTGTAGCAACCAGCTTTGCCTTCCTTGAACATCATTACCAGAGAAGGTAATTCGTGATTTACATGATGGAGGATTAGCTGCACACCTGGATCGTGATAAAACTATTGCTGCAGTCCGGGAGCGATTTTACTGGCCCCAGTTGCGTAGAGATGTCAGCAGGTACGTACAAAAGTGTTATGTTTGCCAGACTGCTAAGGGGAAATCTAATAATACAGGTTTATATATGCCATTACCTGTTCCTGACAATATATGGGAAGATCTGTCCATGGATTTTGTGCTTGGTTTACCACGGACACAAAGAGGCGTGAATTCTGTTTTCGTTGTGGTTGACAGATTTTCCAAGATGGCGCACTTCATTCCTTGTAGGAAAACTTCTGATACAGTAAGTGTGGCCAGATTATTCTTTAAGGAAGTGGTTTGTTTGCATGGTGTGCCCAAGTCTATTACCTCAGATAGGGATAGTAAATTTCTAGGGCATTTTTGGCGGACTTTATGGAAGCTGTTTGATTCATCTTTGAATTTCAGTAGCACTGCTCACCCGCAGACTAATGGGCAAACAAAGGTGGTTAATAGAACTCTGGGAAACTTGATTCGAAGCATTTGTGGAGATAAGCCGAAGCAATGGGATGTTGCTTTATCACAAGCAGAGTTTGCTTATAATAATGCAGTTCATAGTTCTATTGGCAAGTCGCATTTTTTTGTTGTTTATACAAAGGCGCCTTAGCATGCTCTGGATTTGGTACAGTTGCCTAAGCAAGCGGATAAAAGTATAACAGTGGATCATATGGCTAAACAGATTGTGGAGGTGCATCATGAAGTCAAACAGAAGCTGGAGGAAGCTAATCAGAAGTATAAAGCTGCAGTAGATAAGCACAAGCGGAAGCAGGTATTTGCGGTAGGTGATCAGGTCATGGTTTTTCTTCGTAAAGAGCGATTATCAGTTGGATCTTATAGTAAATTGCAGCAAAAGAAGTATGGGCCTTACACTGTCAACAAGAAGATCAACGATAATGCTTATGTTATAGACCTTCCACATAGCATAGGCATATCCAACACTTTTAATGTTGCTGATTTGTCACCGTTTCATGAGTCCACAGAGCCGTTATATCCAGATTCTGATTTTAACTCGAGAACGAGTTCTTTTCAAGTGGAGGAGAATGATGCGGAATCTATTAGTGGTGCGTTTCTGGACCGATTGGACAGGCAGAAGTCCAAACGGAAGGCGAAACGGTGATGCGATTAGAACCGGCGGACCCGATCAAAGACATCGGATCGAGCTCAAATTCGGTCTGTTGAAGCGAAACGACGTTCTGAACACAACTCACTGCCTTTGGCTGTGACCTACGATGGATTTTGGCGATTCGAGATCGTTTAGATAGGTTTTTTTATTATTTTAATATTTTTTATGAGTTAATTTAAAAAGGCAGTTTCCTAATTTTGATGTTTTACGCTTTCCAATTTTAGTAGGGTTATAATTTAAAAAAAGGCAATTTCCTAATTTTGATGTTTTACGCTTTCCAATTTTAGTAAGGTTATGTTATAGGTATATAAGCTTGTTTAAGGGTTTGTTTTGACATTCAGAACATTATCATCAATATTGAATTTCAAGATTTCTTTCTCTAAGCAAGGTTTTGCTTGAATTACTCGCTGAACGCTACGTCAGATGAGAATATGCTTATCACAACAGTTTGTGCTTTATTAGTTTACTTTGTTGTTTGTGATTTGTTTTGTTTTGAATTTCTCATGTATCATCTTGAAATCTCGAGATATGAAAGAAACATTTCCTTTCGACCAAAAGAAACATTGAAAACTTTAATTTATGCATACTAATAAACAAAATGCACGCGAGCGTTTATAAGAAAATAGATTGAAAGATTAAGGGAAAATTTCAAATTAGTACCCAAAGTGGGGTCATTTTCTCAAAAAAAAGTCCAAAGTGGATATAGTGCCAAATAAGGGCAGGAAGTGCCCAATTAGTCTCAAGTAAGGGCCTGAGTTCACCGGCCGATCAAATGATCACCGGCCGGCAAACACATCACTGTTCCGATGATCGGAATAATGGTAATTTCGTCTTTTACTTTTTAAATTTTTCTGTTCCTTTATCTTTTCTTTTTCTGTTTTTTTTTTCCTCTTTTCCCTCCGCCGGCCATAGCCGGGGCCGGCGAAGGTTGCCGGCCTTGGGCGGAGGCTGCCCTCGCCGGCGTCGGGCGAGGGCTGCCCTTGCCGGCGTTGGGTCGCCCTCGCCCGGGCTGGGCGGGCGAGAGCAACCCTTGCTCTCGCCGAATCTGGCGAGGGTTGCCCTCGCCCGCCCAGCCCAGGCGAGGGCGGCCCTCGCCCAACACCGATGAGGGTGACCCGGGGTTGGGCTGCCCTTGCCGGCGTCGGGCGAGGCGCCTCGCCTCTGGGCCGGGCGGGCGAGGCGACCCTCGCCTGGATCCAGCCGAGAGTAAACGACCCTTGCTCTCGCCCAGCCCAGGCGAGGGCGGCCCTCGCCCGACCCTGGGTCGCCCTTGCCGGCGTTGGGAGAGGGCTGCCCTCGCCTGGGCTGGGCGGGCGAGGGTTGTTTACCCTCGCCCGATGCCAGCGAGGGCAACCTCCGCCCGAGGCCGGTAACCTTCGCCGGCAACCTCCGCCGGCCCTACCTATGGCCGGTGAAGGGAAAAGAGGAAAAAAAAAGAAGAAGAAAAGGGAAAGGAAAAGAAAAAAACAGAAAAAGGAAAAAAGAAACAAAAAAAAATTTAAAAAGTAAAAGACGAAATTACTCTTATTCCAGTCACCGAAACAGTGACATGTTTGCCGTTCGGTGAGCATTTGACCGGCTGGTGAACTCAGGCCCTTACTTGAGATTAATTGGGCATTTCGAGCCCCTATTTGAGATTGATTGGGTACTTCAGGCCCTTATTTGATACTATGTCCACTTTGAATTTTTTTTTTATAAAAATGAACCAACTTTGGATACTGATTTGAAATTTTCCCAAAGATTAATGAAGGAAGAAAAACTATGATCCAAGTTACTAGTTAACTTTAAATTGTTATTGGACAAGGAAGATACAATTTTAACTTTAGATTATATAATAGCGATTATTAATCTATAGCAGACATTGCATTGGTCAAGATACTCGGCGCCTAACTTTAGTTCCTAGTGGCTGGGTCCGACAAACAAACGGCTCCTACAACCATGACCTTGGCGGTCGGGCCCAAGTCACCGAGGCCGGGGCTTAGTCCCGAACGCTCGAGCTGGGGTCTTCATCACTCGAAAAATAATTTGACGATAGAATGTGTATCCATTCTCTATATAATATATATATATATATATATATATATATATATATATATATATATATATAATTTGACAATGGAAAAACTTTTTTGTCATTTGGTAAGGGAAACCTGCTCATATATATATAGGAAAGTATTGTCATTTCCAGAAAACTGACTTTTAAAAAAATATTTTTCAGAAATGTTACATTTTCTGTGAAACAAACTCACTTTTATATAAACACTCAACAACGCCTCAAAGAGGCATCACACAAAAACCAAGAACACTTTTAGAGTTAATACTACAAAAAAACTCCAAACTGATACATTTATAACAAATTTACCCTAGACTGACCACCAAAAATCCCAAACTAGTACACCGATGACAAATTTATCTTATATTAGTTTCCGTTCAATTTTACTGTTAAATTGTTGAGTTGGATGACATGTGGCAGATGACAGGTATAGCAGTTTAGGATTTTGACCTTGTGTTTGTCACAAATTTACTAATTTATGATTTTTCATGGTATTAATCCAATTTAACGGAGGGTAAATTTGTCACAAATATATCAGTTTTGGATTTTTGGCGGTAAAAAAATTAGTTTTGAGTAAATTTATCACATGTGTATAAGTTTGGAGTTTTTGATGGTCAATAAATTAATCAAGGGCAAATTTATCACGAATGTATCAGTTTGAAGTTTTTCGTGATATTAATCATTAATTTTAATGGAGCATTTTTTCAATGCATTGACCTTTATGATTCTAGTGCTTTAGAAAGGGGAAACCAATACATGGATACAAACACATCTTTACCTTATCGAAGTAGTGCTAATCATTATCATTCATTATCCTTAGAAGGATCACCAGATCTGGCATTAAGTCTTGCTGCATTGATCATATGCAGGCAGCTGTATGAACTTCCTCTTCCTATACACAAACTCTTAAAAAAACTCAAGAAAGAAAGCTGCCCACAATCCTTTACATTGAGATGTATATGAGAAAAGGGGATTAGAAAAACACAATAACTAGCCTTCGCTGCTTCCTAACAAATTGAGGAGGACATATTTCAAAATTGAAGTCCTTGTCTTAGCGTCAAGGAAAAGAAGTTCCTTTCTTGCTTGTTCTTCAGTAAAAACAAATGAATCATCATCTTGCACACTTGTATATACAGTCTGAATCCAAAATATTCCTCTCGAAAATCCGAGTCTTCAATAACCACTTCACCCAAAACTGTTCTTCCTGGTTCCATCACCAAATGAAAAAAGATGGAAACGCATGACCATTTTTGTAATTCCTCATCAAGCAAGTCTGCTAGGGTGGTAAGACACTTCCAATCTGCCGATGATATGGTAGATTGAATCAATGCCTTGCTATGTATTGGAACTATGTACCTTATCACACACCCGCCACATGGTTTTCCGATAGTGTCCATCACTCCAACTTGCAACGAAAGTTACTTGATTTAGTCCACTGACCTGCACTAATCCTGGCCTTGAATATAGTGAGTCTCACCCGATCTGAAGGTCGTGAAAATAAACAAGTAATCCGATTCCCAGATAACAGACTACAATTCATTCAAGAGCCTGTTGACACGGTTGGAATGGACTAGAACCTTCGGTCTCCCAAGATTTTCAAAGGGAGTTTTAGAAGGAGGGTTTTCAAAATCTGGGAGCAGAAGAGATGCAGCTCTGAGCTCTGGTGATGAGGAGCATCTCTTCCGCTTGTACTTTGGCCACGCACGAAGCAGGCAGGGGCCGAAGCAGGCCGGCCGTGGGGGCGACAGTGGGCCGGTTGGGCCGGTTCGGGACGTCCACTTGGACCGAGAAGAGCGAGTAAACAGGCCTGTGGTCCGAGAATCTGGACTCTCCTCTCAAATACCATATCTGCTTCAGCCCATCGCCTCTCCACAATATTCTGTCACACCTGCCATTTTTCAATTCAAACAAGGTCCACAGAGTCGGTGAATCGTCCCACCAAAAAGAAAGAATCACATGCAAATTAATGAACCACGAGTGCTTCCACATCTTGTATTAAGGTATGTAAACAACTTCCTCGAAGGTATACAGAATCAACTTTTCTTTACTGCTTCACGAAAAACTAAAGCAACAGTAGCAATAAAAGAATTATCAGATAAGGATTCTCAGTAGTGGACCATAAAGTAGAAATATAATAACAGATGGTCGGCAGGAATATATTTTATCCTCAATTAATATTTTGCTTAAACTAAAGTGAAGATATGACTGTTGCTGGCCGACCCTTTTGAATAAATCTAGTAAAATTGCAGCTGAAGTAAGACCCGCTAAAATTACTAGAATAAACCTAGAAACATCGGCTTGCTATAATGACAGCAACCACGTGTGTTTTCTGCGTCGGCTACAACAACCTGCGCGCCGATTTTTCTTCTATTCCACGTTAATGCCGTGTCAGATTATATTAAAAATCTCTCTCTCTCTCTCTCTCGGTCCAAAAGTTGTTTGCTATGGAATATTCATGGTTGACCAATTCATGCAGTGGTCGAAGAAACGAACTCTCTTTCAGCAACGAAAGGGGGAGCGAAGGAGTCGTATGTCTGTTTACCACGCTTAAAAAATGATTTAAGAAAAAGGCGCGTGCCATTAAGTATTCAACTAGTTCCACATGTAAAACGGATTGATATCACAGTGTTCTATAGTTATCAGGAAGGAGAGAGCTTGTACATAACGTCACGCCGCTCAAAGACGGTGAGAGGGACCTTGATATACCGAAAAAAAAAAAAAAAAAAACAAGACTCGATTAGAAGAAAGATTCAATTACCAGGCCGGTGTGCGACGCTTTTCTTTAGATTTGGAGTTCTGAACGGCATAATGGTCGGAGTTGACGAGGTACTTGTACGTCGGAGCGAAATATATATTCCCTTCTTCCCACCCTTTGAATACTCTACCTGCCCTTTGTTCTATTTTTAGCTGCCAAAACACATTGAACATGAACCAGCCATTGAGACCAGAGGATTTTTCACCATAAAGAAGTGAAAAAGAAAATCGATTTCGATTATGTTGAGTTTGGAAGACTATGTTTAAAACTGATTTGAGCTTAGTGTAGTACCTGGTCTTTCTCCAAAAGTGCTTGCCAATCGTTCCTCCAGAGAAGTTCGTGCATGTCGCTGCAGCTTGAAGCTAGCCGATAGTTCAAATCGCCTAGCCAAATGATTTTGCTACATGAAACAACGAAAATTTCCATTAAATACCATTAGCTACGTCCTAAATATGTTCCGAGAGAGGCGCGAAGACAAGTACAGAACTTACTCGTGATCAAGAATGCTATCAGGCGAAAAAGATGGCCCTAGTAGTCGAGAGGAATTAGAGAACTTCGTCTTCCTTAGTATCTCCATCACGTCCGAGTTCCTCTTCACTTCGTCGCCTTCTTTCTCCCCGGAGGTCAAGTGTGTACACACAAAGCAGAAGGTGGTCTGGTGCAAGGTCATACTTATGGAGATTGAACCCTAGATCAATGAAACAAAGAAGGGGCAAGAAAATCTAGATTATTCCCGAAATCTCAAGATCATTAACCTAAGGATCGCGACTATCAAACAAAATCGCTACTTTTGTCCCCAAACTCGCATCTAGTCGAACAAATTACTATTCCCCATCAAAGAAATAAATCTTCTTAAACTGCGTGTGATATTCTAAATAGCATGCATGCATCTATTTTGAGCTATTAGCGCAGATTTCACATGATGAAAAATAAAATAAAATAAATAAGTTTTTCTAGTGTGGATGACACGCGACAATTACTTGACCACATAAAACTGGTCTGATGATCAAAGGGCCAATTAAATCATGACTAATTAGGGCAATCATCTCAAACAAATTAGACTAAGCAAATTCAGAAATGGTAAAACCCACTAAAAGAATGCATCAACATCTTCAAGTTCTCCACGTTACAATCATGTGAAATTCAATTAAAATGCCTGTAAAGAAAAGGGTTTAGCAGATGAAATTAATCAACTATTAGCTGATAATGCTGACCTTATTTCCAAGATAACCCATGATTCCTCGCCCCACGCACGACACCTTCAAATTGCTAACGTGGCTCCTTAGATCTTCCCTAACCCACACGCACAAAAATATCCCCACCATCTGCTTGCTCGCGGCGAGGCAATAACGCCGGCGAACCGGGCTCATGTGCCTCCCGGACGTGCTTGGCGGGCTAGGTGAGCCTTCTTCGCTGCCACTCAGTAGCCTATCGAAGTTCTCTTGGTCAAGCTCATCTTCAAGAGACAGCAAGTCCGAGAAGCTGAGCCTCGGTTTGAGACTCTGCAGGAGCTCCCTCTGCGGAGAATCCGAAAACTCCGCTTGGGATGACCTGTTGCCGTTCAATGCCTGGCGAATCAGGGACAGCCACTTGGCAGCCGGCCCGTTGTCCTCCGCTCCTAGCACATTCCCCGCGTTTAGCGGCACAATTTCTTGGAACCTGATCCGATGAACACATCAAGTACCCAAGTCAATACAAGTCGGAAGGATGACCATCATCTCGATCAGTTTCGAGTATTACGTCATCGTTCTTTTACGGTCCCTTACGTGCAAACTCGAGATGCATGAGGCGGACAACACATAGCTCGATGATTCGATGATTAAGAAAAGGATAAGGCCGGGAACCCGACATATTTTCTCTGCAATTAATAGTAGGTTAGTCCGTCTGTATCACGTCGCTAACGATGGACCAGTTAATAATGTTCCTGATCATGGTGGTCGCAAGTCCAATTCAATTCCATCACCATCTCATGTCATCCGATCAGGTGGGCAAGATGGTAAATTACTTAAGTTCGAGCACGTTGATGATGAGCTGGTGGAACATGTCGAAGTCGCGTCAAATGTGGCCCAGCCCAACCCACTAGTGAAGAATATGCAACCGGAGACCCCATTAGACTATGACAAACGCGTTTAAAGCTGCCTTTTTTTATAAAAAAAAATTAGGGAAAATGACACAAACAGTCCCTGAACTTTGGCCCAATATGCATTTTGATCCCTGAACTTTTAATTTGTTCAATGTAGTTCCTAAACTTTAATATAATGTGCAATGTGGTCCCTGAATTTTTAATTTGTTCAATGTCATCCTTGAACTTTTGGTACATGTTTAATTCAGTCTTTGAACTATATGAAAATGTTCAATATAGTCCTTTCCATTAATTCAAGTTTAGGGACTACATTGAACATTTTCACATAGTTCAGGGACTGAATTGAATATGTACCAAAAGTTCAGGGATGACATTGAACAAATTAAAAGTTCAGGGACCATATTGAACATTAGCTTAAAGTTCAAGGACTACATTGAACAAATTAAAAGTTCATGGACCAAATTGCACATTGGACCAAAGTTCGGGGACTATTTGTGTCATTATCCCAAAAAATTACAATCATCGAGCAAAATTTACTCAAATTTAATTTTACTTTACCGATGCATATTGTATTGATTAAACTTCTAGTGGACTAAGTTAAAAAAAAGGAAAAAAGAAACTGCCTTTCGAAAAATTAAAAAATGTGATTTACCCGGTATTTCTAAACTTACTACACTTTACTCGATTTTAACATAATGACAAAAGCATTGTGGTACAAAATGTCATCAAAAACATATTTTTAATTTAAATTTTTTTAATCAGTATTTTTAAAAAAAATATTTGTTAGTAAAATTCTTTTATTTGCTGATGGGGGTTGGTGACAGGTGAGAAATTCAACAAGAAAAGAAAAAGATAAAAAGAGTTTAGAAAAAGGATGAGTTAGGGTTTGTACCAAATCTGGAAGGGGACTGAGTACACCTACCAAGTACAATGATTAAAAGCACGGCAATGTACAAAGTTGTTGAAAAGCAAGAACTCAAATTGCAGCTTTTATATACACACAGATGAAAAGCTGCAAGCTTTTGGAGGCAAAGCAAACAGAACTAGCAAAGAGATGTCTAGTTCAGTGAATGGCTCCCCAAGCAGAAGTTTCTGTTGGACACACATGTTGTGCTAGCCACAACAGCTTAATAACAGTCTTTCAGTAATTGGGCCTGATTTAAATGCTGCTAACTCTAAAGTATATGTCAATAAAAACACAATTACAGGTGCGGTGGAAGCTACTGCCCGAAATTGCAGCAAGTTAAGCTCAAGTTACGACATTTGGCTTTTGAATTTTCATCATTTTCGTGAATTTCACGCGTATTAGTTCCATTATCGAACACCTAGCACTTGAAATCTCTCAAATTTTATACGTCGAGGTGTAAAAGGACATCTAATTTTCGAAAAGAAAAAGAGAAGGAGAGGACAGAGAGGAGCATACCCAAGAACATAGATGTCAGCAGGAGCAGGTGACTTGAGCCAATCCTTCAAGTTCAAGCCATCATGCGGCGACTTCCCTCCAACATTCCATGTCCCCACAAACATCCTATGCATATGTCCAATGAAAACCCAATCATTACCTCAAACACCATTTCCATGACCCTATCGACCCTACTCCATTCATAATTTCTCCAAATTGGTTCTCATCTTCTGTCACCCCACCAAAATAAACCCAATGATTTTGGTGACCTGAATATCGTCTAATCGTTCTTTTTAATTTGAATATCTAACTAATATATGCAAGACCTTCGCATAATTAGTTGTCACAGGCCACTCTTTAATAGATAAATAGACATAGAAATAAAGATTAGTGAGTATGATTTATGTAAAGACTTGCCTTAGGTTGAGTGTATCGGCGACCCAGGGTGATTTGCAGCCGAAGCTAGACTCTTTAAGGCCATCGCTCGCTTCCACGAGCCACCCTTCTGTCGCAATTACAAAGTTCAAAGACTCGGTCACGCAAGAACGACCCATCAAATCATAGGGCAAGAAAAGTTATTAAACAACCGTTTGCTAATTAGAGTTTGGTCAATGAGCATAAAAACCATGGAAGAGTCGTAGTTTAACCGTCGGCATCCACCTCAATCTAATCCAATCCAATCCAATTCGAGATCGAATATCTCAACGCTTAGATATAGCATGCGAAGATCGCATTCTATCTCGAGTAATTTTTAATAATCATGAAAAAAAATCAGATCTACTAACTATATTTGCAAAAAATATATATCTGGCAAAATAACTCAAGCAATAATCACCCGCAAAAATTGAATCTGACAGAAAAAGGAATAATTCAAGCAAAAAGGAAAGCAGACAATCAAATCAACCTCTGGACTTATTATTATCGTCGTTTTTGTTTCTCCGATGTCCAATCAACAAACATAAAAAAACTTGCAAATCTGACGGCTTGGAGGAAGAGGCCCGCCATTAAAGAAGCTTGAAAAGTGCCAAGAAAGGTACAAGCAATCGAAAGAGATGGGCACTGCCATTTCAGCAAATTTACCTGAAAATCCTTGGGGCACGACCACATAGCAGCCTTGGTCTGAGCAGCTCTTCCTTCTCTCTGCTCTCTTCTCTGAGTTCCACAAATGGCTATCAACACGTGAAACATTGACGAATAAAGAAGAAAATAAGATGATCAACTCCCGATTGCTACCTCTTGCGGCGTAATCGGAGTGGAATTCGTCGGCCCCGCTCCTGATGTTCAGCCATTTCCTGACCACCACTTTCGGCCACGAATTCTGCCCGAAAAGGAAGAGAAAATCGAATCAAGATTTGAGTTCCCGAAATTTCAGCAAACCCGACACGTCGTGGGAGGAGGGAAAACGAAGATGACCCGCTGACCTTGGAGATCTCGCGAGCCTCTTCTCTCATTGCTCTTCCCCCGTCTCTGTTCGGCTATGTGCCAAGACAACTGAGAATTTTACACGGATAAGGATCAGATGTGGGAATTAGATTTAAGCAGAAAACAGTGGGAATCGAGGACCGTCATCACTTGTTCAACTTGTCCAAAGATGTACGTAACGATTGCGATCGGGGATATCTTGTGCATAAAAGAATGAAAAGATCTTCCATTTTCTACTGCATTTAAATCAATGCGAGGAACCGTCGAATGAGAACAAAGTAGGGTAGGGGCTGATCGAAGAGTGATCAATTTGGTCCGCTTCTGTCTTGTTTTCTCCTCATTTTTAAACTTCAGTTGTGAACAGAAGACGTGTATACAAATGGAGTGAGGATATAGAAGTGTCGAATGCAGAGTTCAACGGGGAGTTTAATAAAAGGGCAAGTTGCAGGGGAAATGGAGACAGCTTCTGAGCGTAGACCGTAGCCTGTAAGCAAGAAAAGATGAATAACCCACATGACCCTTTTTAATTTAAACGAATAGTCCTCAGAGAGAGAGAGAGAGAGAGAGAGAGAGAGAGAGAAGAGGCCAGGTTCAACCTTTTCTCTAAGCAAGCAATTGTTTAAAACCCTTTACAGAGAGGAGAGAAACAGAGTGGCAGGATCGAAATCGAATCGTCAAGACAACGAAAGAAAAAGTTTGAGCTTTTATTTAATTTTAACTAAATTACATCGAAGCGCGCTCTCTCTCTCTCTCTCTCTCCCTCTGTCTCTCTCGATCGGGCATCTCCAGAACGAAAATGAAAAGAGTTCTGAAAAGGGAGAAGAGGAGTACATCCGAAACTTCAATCTTTGATCAGATCAACGTCCCCCGCGCGCGAATGATTTCCCCGTTCGATCATCGCCGGAGAGATTGCCCAGATTTGGCAGATTCGAAGCGACCCGAGCGTGATTACACAAAAAAACAAAGAACAGATGAAGACTTGCGGGATTCGCAGCGAAACAGGGGAACCGGGAAGCAACAGAAGAGATGGGGAAGTCAAAAGAGGAGATGGGTCGTCGACATTCCAACATGTTCATACTCAAGAGGAAACAAACCAACCAATGCGTGTAGGAGAGAATCAATCAACGACAGAAAAAGAGAGAAAGAAAGAAATCTAGAGAGAGAGAGAGAGAGAGAGAGAGAGAGAGAGAGAGAGAGAGAGAGGGGTCACTTACATGCCCTGAACCGGAGAGGCCCGAGATTTTCCAGGGGGGAGGAATGAACGAACAGTCAGGCGCGAGAGCGAGAGGATCTGCTACGACTAGTCCAGAAAGCTTCTCTCTTTCATCTCCGTTTCTCCGAGACAGGGAGAGAGAAAATGATTGCTTGGGGTTGCTCTGTGTTGGTTGGTGGAGGGGCAGGGAAGAAGGAGATGAAGATGAGGAAGAAGGAGAAGGAAGGAGAAGAAAAAGAAGTGGCAATGCTTTTTGAAAGCAGAAGGAGAGGGTCGGTTCTCAAATTTATAGGCGTCGTCGCGTCTCTCCGAGTCTTGAGCTTTTCAGACTGCGTGCGCGAGAGCGGAGGGAATGGGAAGGAGGAGCAGTGGCCCGGGGGAAGGGGACATGTTTCGGTGCGGAAGGATGTAGCGGCTCTATTAGGAGCCTGTTTTGACTCCTTTTAAGGATAAATCCCTGTCGATTTCCAAATTGATTACATGAAAATTGAAGGAGGTAGTAGCTGAGCGTGGAAGGGAAATTAGGAATTTAGACGGAGAGAGAGAGAGAAAGAAAGAGAGAATTATCGCACGATGTGCCGTCGATGCGGTTACATATGATTACGTATCAAAAGAAATATCGGGTTGAAGGAAAAGCGAGCTATACTCACAAAATGGATGGTCACGAAAGCGACATCGATTATGTTTGGAACCATGTTCATTCGCTCGAGTAATAATAAAAAGTATAAGAAGTGACAAACACAAAGCAACTTTGGGGTCATTATACTAGAGAGACCACAAATTGGAGACTAGAGATAACAAATCAAAAGGTAACACGTTGGGGCATGTTAAAATTCAGAATTAATTATATCGAAGAAAAAACTCGCAATTTTGAATTGCTTGATTGTTATCACAAGTCGTCTCTCATCGAGTCATGGTAATTTAATTGAGATGTAAAATGGGCCTATTCAATGGAACAGTGGAAAAGGGCGATGCAACGACGATTACTTTTAGCATTGTTATATCGTCGAGTTTAGATTATTCAGTGACCTTTTGTGATTTTATTTGATGGAAGTGACCGTTGTATTTCATGAATTTGCATATTTAACTATTCAGGTGGACTTCCCCTTCAGAAAAGAGAAATTCGAAGTATACAAATTCTTAAGTCATAAATCAGTCAATTACTTCGCCAATTCTCAAGTGGGCCAAAAAAAAAAGTAGGGGGCATATCATTAAATGAATTAAATGAATATTCAATGGATATGTCGCAAAAGTAATTAGTTTTAGTGTACGCACTACGCATGAGCGCGATTACTTCAACAAAATGAATTAATAATAAATTCATAACTTTCGTTGGTTGGAGAAAAAAATTCTTTACATTGTTTTATTTTTTTTTATTTTTGTACAAATCTCTCATGCCAGAAAGCAGATATTAGATGAACATTCTTCTATTCTTTCAATAACTTAAAAAATATTTGCTAGAAATTTAAAGAGAATGAGAGGAAAATTTGAAATTTCCTCGCATAATGTAAGGATGATACTTGTTGCCTGATGACGATAATAAAGGAATTTCATGGTGTGCAGTTTCGTAGTGAAAGCGAATAGGTAACCTCTTGCTTTTACAGTTTTACATGCTTATCCTTTCTCATATGGATGGATAGGGTCGCAAGAGGACCAATGAGTGGTTCCATTTGTCTCGCAAATTACTTGGGTCGCTTACAAAAGTGAATAAACGGAAAATATTTTTATTGTTCACAAAAATGTGTAAACATATATATAAATGGCTGTCGATAATGAAAATATTTTTTATTGACTAATTATTTTAAGCGATACAAGTGATCATTTTTTGGAAAAATATTTTCCAAACAAGTTATTTTTCGCGAAATAAATGGAGTCGTAGGATTTGGGAATTTGAAAATTAAGAGTTTAGCATATGATTTTTCATGATATGAAAGGTGTTTTTGGTAAAATCGGTGGCATGGTTCAATTTGAAGGTAAATAGAGAGCATCCTACTATCTAAAATTATTTGCTTATGAGCTCTTGACACATTCTTCTTTGTTTCTCCCCAGTTTTTGAAAGGTCATTTATACTTAAATGTTAATCATAAAACTTAGGCAATTAGATTAGCACATAATTTATGCTGACATGTATTCTTAGTGCTCTCTCCCACCCCTCATTTGTCAAATATCATTTTCTTGAACTAAATTTTACTTCTCAAATTTATAAGTCAAACTTTAGTATAATTAATTTGACTTGATTTTATACGAATTCTCTGTTTCAATTAAACGTCACAGTCAGATTGCAATGCTTTGGCATAAACATTTGGTGTAATATTAGGTTATTGATAATTCTTCGGAATTTCTAACCCTTTAGGAAGAAAATACAGATACTCACAATCTGTACTATTTACATGATTAGATAAAGCAAAGGAAGGCTCCTACTTTGGAGGGATCTCAATCGTTCTTTTATTTCCCTAATGTCCTTAATTACTTATAATATCATCCTTTGAAAATTAGTGTCTATGAAGTAACTTTATAATTTTATTCTATCTCTCTCGTTTTTTAATAGAGAAACTCTGATATTTCTATCCTACAACAACCTTCTTAAAAGGATTTTAAATCTTGAAATATTTCTCTTTCTGTAATTATTTATACAACTTCTTTGTAATGTTTACTTTTGTCGATAATTTCTCCACATTATTGATTGATTCAAAAATTTCGTAACAAAGTGATTTTGTTTATTCTTTCAAATGTCAATCTATTGTACACGAGCAACTGGTGCGCTTACACATTTGCTAGTCTTATATAAAACAAAGGGAGTCTTCTTCTTTTAAGTAATCTCAATCTCTTTTTCTTCACCTAATATCCTCAATTACGTATTTTGTGAATAGTGTACGTATGGCCTTGCATATATTAGTAGTTCAACATAGGCTATACAATGTATTTGAAAATATCTTTTATCTAATTTTTAATTCGGGTCTCTTTAAATAGTGCATATTTAATAGGAAACTGCTTGGATTTTTATTGTATCGATTGAGTATAATACAAGAAAGATGGTGTTTCAAAAACAGTTTAGAGTCTTTAATTTAACTACTTAAGAAGTGCCATAGGGAATTCCTTAGCAGAGTCTTTTTAATTTAAACTCAGTAAGAGATTAAATTGTGGAGTAATAAATCGACAAATTAAATAAGGTTAATCCCATGCAACTTATTTTTCAAGTTTAATTATGTATTTAATTAGGTGAATTGGTAGTGTAAAAATTTTTCTATACATTCACTTGCGGATGGATGATACCCGGATGAATTTGATTACATAATTAATTCTAAGTACATTTCTCATCTATTTAACAATGAGTTTGTTGAAAAACATTTTACTGTCAGTGAGCTTAATAATAATCATTTAATTAGTTATAATAGTTTAATGCTACATAGAAGTGTACAGAATGTTCGAAATCATTGTAACAACTTTAGGAAAGAAATTGGAGTGACTAGGATGAGAATGATGAGTAGATAATCTTGAAAACTAATTTTAGAAAATATATATTTTGAGAATCACATTTTAGAAGGATCTATTTGGAAATAAAATCACATACTTAATATATATATATATAACGTGTTATAAATGATAAGGCTATCGACTTGTTGTAATTAAGCAGAGATCTGCGTGGCCTCGGTGTCTTTAGCGTTTTCATTTGCACCAATCATTGATTGAGCTTTTAGTAGCTGTCTAATAGTAATAATTCTCCCTGCCAAAAAAAATATGACAAGCGATGTGATCTGAGATGTGCGTCTGTCATGTCAAACTTCAAATGCTCAAAGTGTGATTGGCAGGGTTTAGGGTTAGAGTTTTTGGGTGTAGCATCTCAGGAAGTTTACGTCAAGTCTTCCATTTAGGAACACCTACAAGAATTTTGTAATTCAATTAGAAGGGTAATACAAAAGGCCTGCTCTCAATATTTTTTCTTTAATAATTTGAGGGTTCCGTCGTACGGGTTTGTTCACAATTATTCGGAGACCGATGAAAAATTTTATAAGTCTCATGAATCTTGATTGATTAAGACTTTTGACTTGTGTAGGTGATTTGATCCAAAGTTATTGGCACACAATTAATCTGTTTCGAGCGAGCAAGCTCTAATTTTTAAATTATCAATCTCCCAATACCATAACCAATTATGCCAACCTTGAATTTAGCCTACTCTATTTTGCCATCTTCGGTTATTCATAATTTGCATATATGAATAGATCAACGAAATGTACCTCTACTCTCGATGTAAATCTAGGTAATTTTTGTTTGCTCAATTTTTGCTTAGTATTTATTGACCTAACTTTTATTTTGATTGATTAACGGCCTATCTAAATATGTTACGGCATTGATGTGAAAAAAAAAATTTGCAACTAATCACTGAAAATCAACCGTGTCGTGGTCTGCTAAAAGAAAATACTCTCCATTTCACCAACCTAACTTTTATCCATATATGTTCAATACCAAGAATAGAAACTTATTTTTTCATAAGCTTTAAAATGAGAGGAAATTTTTTCCACTAAATATCCTCACGAAATAAAATTTGTTCCGAGTTTGGTCGTAAGTTGAATATCATAACCCCTATCCACCCCTAAATTACCATCAAACGCTCACATCTAAATTTTGGTCTGACTAATTACCAAAATAGTTGAGAGCCAATGGCGAGGCAAATTTCGCAATTTTACCGTTGCAATCTCATAATTTTTCGGCAACTAAGGTTGAGAAAGAATAAAAGATGGAGGAAACAATTTTCTTCCACATATACCTCTTAAAAAGTGTTAAAGAGGAGAATAGTTGATCATGGTAGGAAAAATGACACAAATGTTCATTGAACTTGGATCCAATGTGTAATGTTGTCTTTGAACTTTTAATTTGTATAATATGGTCTTTGAATTTTGGCTCAATATGTAATGTAATTTCTGAACTTTTAATTTATTTAATGTAGTCATTGGACAATTTGTAAATGTTTAATTTAGTCTCTAGACTATGTAAAAATGTAACGAATGGAAGGAATACAGTTAACATTTATTAATAGTTCATAAATTTCATTAAACTAATTAAAATTTCAGGGACGATATTACACATTGAGTCAAAATTCAGGGACCACATTGTATAAATTCAAATTTCAGGGACGATATTGTATATTGGATCAAAATTCAGTAACTACCGATACTAATAGCCCATCGTATTAATTCAAATTCCATACACGCGGATCAAGACTAGTAGAGCTAAAGACAACCTTGAGCTAGTCTTGGGTGGTTGATTAACTCATAAAATCCAAAACATAACCAATCAAAGCACCAGAAAATCAGTGTTGCCGCCCAAAGGAGCAAAAGCAGGCCAGCAGGAAAATTCTTTTTTCATATTGTTTTTGGCTAGACAGTTGTCTGAGATGATTACATGTCTGTCCCTAATAGGCTGTACTAAGAGGGGCCTAACGAAGCCAATACGATATCGTCACGCTTTTACAGGGCCACCGGATGCCGACAGATTGTGAATGTGTCAGTCAAGTGTTCAGGCCAATGAGAGAACGTGCATGCAGGAATGGGTATCAGTCAGAATTCAATTTTGTGCTTTTTTTTTTTTTGCTAGAACAATTTTGTGCTTTTTTGTTTGCTTTCTATGAAGAGAATGAATTAGAATTTAAGTTAAAGAGACGAGACATGACAAGTTGTTGGCCGATCATTCTCCAATGAAATTTTGTCTGGTCGATGTACTATAGATGGGATAAATCCTCCGATGTAATTTGTGGCCGCACATTTGGCACGGTTCTTGTTTCGCCAAGTGCTTCTCTTCCTATTTCCTTTTTCCCAACATATGTTTCCATGAAAAATGATGTTTGTAAATTGTTTTACCAACCAATAGAATTCGTGATTACTCCTTATGTACATGCTTGGATCGCGCGAGTGAACGATTTTGAGGTGGGTCGGTTCCCGGCCTAATTTGCAAACCGGTCTTGTGATCTTCGATTTCAAAGATTGAAATCGGGAACGGAACTAATTAGTTTTGGAACTGCCAATTCTGAAATCGAGAACCGGCACATTTTATATTTTGGCAAAATACTTATAATGAAAAACAAAAGTTGCACCATTTTATTATAAATCACATTGGTTGGTTAAATAGTTATGCTGTTGTTTGTTCATATTGAAGATCATTATTTAATTCTCGATGGGTGAAAAATCTGTTTGTATATATATATATATTCTAATAAAGATTTCAAAACCGATTTAGAATGTGTTAGATTTGGGAATTGACGGTTCTGGCCTTGGAATCGGCAATCAAACTAGTCCTGGCTTAGTTCTTGGTTCGTGGAAACGGGAATAGTTGGCAACCGAACTGGTTTTTCTAGAATCGTACTTGAACTGATTTTTCCGGACCGGTTCGATTCGGTTTTCTAATCGAACCAAACTCAATGCTTAACCCTTCTTTTACCTTTTTGTTTTGTTTTTCTAGTTTTGTTGGTTATAGTTGTCCCTTCCTAGATTTCAGAGATTATATAACTCACAAAAGTTATCTTAGATTATGTAGTTCGTGCTGAATTAATGAATGTAATTGTGACATATATTCTCACTCAATTTTTCTCTTTTGTCATTTAGATGATTTTTTTTGTTTTAATTTTAATTTACTTAACGTAACCCCAAAAAGGACCATAATTAATCCGTTTAAGATCGTTATATCTCGTTTCTCTGATCAAATATTACTATGAAGTTATGCTGAAAAAGGAAAAAGAGGACGTATGAGCTGGAAAGAAAGGAGACAAATAAGTTTATTTCTCTATAACGTACCATTTTTCTATTCCCTAATGGAGCTAATTCTCCTTCTCATGGAAATTTTTAAAAAAATATAATGTATGTTTAATTAGTCACAGGAATAAAAAAGTCTCTTTTTTTATGCTCGGGTATTCAGAACATTTTTTTATTTACATAATTGCATTTCTAATAATTCATTTTACCCAGCTAAAAACCTTGTCGGATATTTTATGACGTGTATTATTGCATATCAAGAAAATTCTTCCTCCTCATTGTCAATATCAATAACCAAGAACATTAGGACAATATATATCATTTATTCATCAATTCGACGTAAATATATGTTTATAGCTGCACGACATCATTGCTGACTAGATCAATACATTGTATACATGACGATCGGACTAGTGGTCACTTATTCCTCAAATAACCAGCAATTTCCAAATGATTTTTTGTTGCTAATCCAGCATGTCATGGCTTCAAAACATGCCTATGCCATGTGCAAGCATCTAGGTGTACGGTCAAAAAATTAGCTAGGGAGCGGTTGACTTGGCTATGTACGCCAGATCCGTATCAATCCGGTAATGTCCATGAGTAGAATCGTATTAGTTAGGTGATTAGCAAGAAGTGGCCTCGACATGTGCCCCATCAATTAAACAAAGAAGCAAGATAAGCTTCCCAATATTCAATAATTTAACTCTTTCCAACGTTGAAAGTTGAAGCTTGGAGAGACAGCGATGGACTGCCGGGAAAGAAGGCGGCACAAGATAGTGCGGTAAGAGCTAGCGTGCATGGCCTTATCTCACTGGTGCACGAGATCGAACCAAATCATGCCAATAACCTAACTCCATATCTATGTGGTATGTAAACCTACGTGTATGAAGATTTTTGACCAAGTAAAAAGTAAAAAAAGAGAGAATATCTTATCTTGAATCTTGATCTACGTGAAAAAGGCCACCTCGAGGGGGGGCATAGCTTTCGTCACCCGCTTCTCGATGTGTATATTTAAATGGGGCGAAGAGATCACAGCATGTCATATCGAGATGGGAGTGTGCAAATGGTGATGGAGAATTTGGGATGGAGAGCAGAACTCGAGATGGAAATTGTTATCATGTTCGTGAAGAAACACTGTTCTTAGAGTGTTTTAATTCCCCCTACTATGATTGCTGTGGTGTTTTGAGGGAAAGTACCCAAAAAGTCCTAAATCTATTGCACTTGTATCAATTTAGTCCTAAAAATTTCAATTGTACTAATTCTTTTTTTTTTGTCACAATTATATCAATTGAGTCTTATATCTTTTAACAATTTGCCATTGTAGTCCATCCGGCCAATTTTGGTCGGAAATCGTTAACATGGACGCCGGCTGTCCTATGTGGCACAACCGGTACTGATGTGGACAAAATTTACAAAATTTAATATTTTTTTTGGTTTTTTATTTATTATTTTATTTTTATTTTTATTGTGGCTGGCGAGGGTAACTGCTCTCACCCACGCCATCGCTGGTTGCACGCGACGGCCACCAAACCCTCGCCAGATCTAGCGAGGGTCGAGCCCTCACTAGATACAACGAGGGCTCAACCCTCACGACCCCAAGTGAGGGCGGTCATCGCTTGGGTGAGGGTTGCCCTCGCCGTATCTTGTGAGGGCTCGCTCGGGCAAGGGCTGCAACCCTCCCCAGTGGCCAACGATGGCGCGTGGGCCCTCGCCTAGTAACCGACAAAGGTTGCCGACCACAATGAAAAAAAAGAAAAAATAATAATAATTCAGAAAAATATTGAAAAATTATGAATTTTATCCACGTTAGCGTCAATCATGCCACGTGGATGGCTGACATTTATGTTAGTAATTTCCGGTCAAATTTGGCTAGATGGACTATATTAGCAAATCATCAAAATGTTTAAAACTCAATTAGTATAATGAAAATGTTTATGACTTAATTGACATAACTGCAATAAGTTTAAAACTTTTGTTGGTACTTTTCCCAGTATTTCGGGGGATACACTTTTGGGATTAACAAAACCTTCCGAAATTTCTTGTGATGGCTTCTATTAGAAGGTGGCGCAAAAAGAAGAAAGAACAGTTAAGAGCAAAAAGAAAAGTACATTCAGACGGCAAGTTAAACATACTAGATAGTACTTCTGAAGAGGAGAAACGTGACCATAAAACTCCCTTTTTTCCACGCCATAAAAAATCACAAATCAATACTTTTTGGAAATTAAAAGATAAATTTGAAAAATAAAATGAATTTTTGGAAAAATTTTCACATAATATGACACTATTCTTTTTCCCTCCACCCTCTTTCCACCAAATTCAAATATTTAGGTGTGATTCAATCTCATAAACTCAAGGGAACTCTTGTGTTCTTCTAATGTGGGATTCCAAAGCTCACTTAATATCATCACAGAAATGGTGACACGATCTCCATCAATGTCGGGGAGGGAGGGAGGAAGGGAGGAGGAGGAATTCGAGTAGGAAAAACGAAATTATTGGAGCAGCCTTATATAACAACATCATGAACCCTAGCATGCACCTTAATGTTTTTCCTCGACGTGAAGTAATACTAGTCTTAGATTCCATTTGTTTCGCAAAAAATGAATAATTTTGAAAATATTTTCACAATAATGATGGCTTATATTGCTTACAAAAATGAACGAACGAACAATATTTTCATCGTATATGAAAATATTTAAATATATATTATTGTCGATAATGAAAGAATTTTTCATTGGTGTCGCGACCGAACTCCCGAGCCCTTTTTAAACAACATGCAAAAAGAAGGGGGGGCTCGCCTGGTACGTGCTAAGTCTAGGTTCGGGACTTAACTCGGGCTCTCCCAAGCCCATACCATATCGCGACTTAGGGTTTAAGTTTTTAACATGCAAGTGGTTTATATCAAGGAGTCGCCACTAATCGATTTGGGGTGGGTCGATTAGAAACCCAAATAGGGTGATGGGAGAATCACCCTATTCCTGCGAACCAGAGATTAACTGAATTCGGGGACTTGGTTACGCTAGTTAGATAACTAATGCCCTTTCGGTACCATTTTACCCTGTTCATTTTTGAAAACATTTGTCAGGTAATTTGGATTGATTTTAGGACTTTTCTCCTAACATGTGAGGTGATCGAGCGAGTGCATAATCAGAAACGATCAGTAGTCAGAAACACAAAAATTCATGCAGCCTAAGGTTCTAACCTTAATTAAGTCAGACGACATTCAAAACACAACTCATGCGATTGCATTAAAAACATGCATAATAATACAGCGATAATAAAAATAACATGCAAAATATTACCGCGCAATCTCAGGCTTGTCTAATTTAAACAAGACAAAAATATGCATAATAACACTACAATAAATTAAACATTTAGAATATATCACACAAATTTTTTTTTAATTTTTTTTTTTTTGAAATTTTAAAAAAAAAAATAAATACGGAAGAAAAAAACAGAAAAAAAATATAAAATAAAATAATATAATAATAATAACCGCGTCGGGTCGCGGATCCGGGTCGGAACCAACCCGGGTCAACGGATTCGACCCGGGAGTTGACCGGTCAATCCGGATCGGGTCGGAACCGACCCGGGTCAACGGATCCGACCCGGGCGTTGACCCGGGTCGGATCGGTCAATCCGGATCGGGTCGGAACCGACCCGGGTCAACGGATCCGACCCGGGCGTTGACCCGGGTCGGATCGGTCAATCCGGATCGGGTCGGAACCGACCCGGGTCAACGGATCCGACCCGGGCGTTGACCCGGGTCGGATCGGTCAATCCGGATCGGGTCGGAACCGACCCGGGTCAACAGATCCGACCCGGGCGTTGACCCGGGTCGGATCTGTCAATCCGGGTCGGAACCGACCCGAGTCAACGGATCCGACCCGGGCGTTGACCCGGGTCGGATCTGTTGATTCGGGTCGAATCCGACCCGAACATCTGCACCGCGGGAGGGGGCCGGAGAGGCCAAAATTGGCCGTCCGCCGGTTGACCCAGGCGCCGCCGCCCCAAATCGCCCGACTAGGACCGCCTGTGGGCCGTGCCACTCACCTGAGCCGCCGTCGAACCACCGTTCGCCGGCCGGCGATGAAACAAAAACCGGCCTGGTTGAGGCATTTCGTCGAACGCCTGGCGGGTGCGTGGAAAAATGAAGGATTCCGACCTCCTCCGGCGATCCGGTCGACTCCGGCGGCTTGGGTTCACCTCCGACAGCGACTAGGGATCGGGACCGATGACGGTATGGGCCGAGATTCGCGCGAAACGGCCGGCGCGAGTCCCGGCCTAACCACGCTAAAAAAACAGGGGAAAACAGAGGGGCTTCTCGGCCGGGGGCTCACCGGTCGACGGCGCGTCTGGGTGGCCTTCCGGCTGCTCCGTGGGCGACGGCGACGCTGCTGGTTGTCTTTCTCGCTCCGGCGTGGCCTCGGTTTGCTCTCTCTCTCTCTCTCTCTCTCTCTCTCTCTCTCTCTATTCTCTCTCTCCTCTCTCGGTTCTGTCTTTCTCTGTTTCTTTTTTTCAAACGACCCGACCCACTCTCTCTCTCTGTGTCGCCGCCGTCGGCTCGGCGACGGGGATGGATGGCTGAGGCGCGGTGGCTGCCGGAGGCTTCCTGTCTCTCCCGGCTCACGCTTTCACGCTCCCTCTGTATTTTTCTCAAAAATGGCCGACGGGGACTCTCTCTCTCTCTGTGTCGCCGCCGTCGGCTCGGCGGCGGGGATGGATGGCTGAGGCGCGATGGTCGCCTGAAGAGCTCTCAGTTTCTTCTGTTTCGCTCCGTCTCCCCCTAGAATTTGCTCAATTTCTCTGGGTCTCTCTCACGGCTTCTCTGTTCTCTCTCTGCTCAAAACCGACCGAGAAAAATCGCCCCTCTCTCTCCTCTCTCTGGTCTGTATATCCGACGACGACGATGCCATTCTCTGCTCCATTCAATGCTCTGCACCGGCCTCTGCTCCTACCATGACTTTCGTGGCCATTAGGCCGGTGCAGAGGGGGGGCCGATTCTGTGGAGTGTGCAGAGAGACAGGAAAGAGAGGAAGAGAGCTCGGGAAATCGGGGAAGACGGGACTGGCCATCAATGCCAGTCCCGGTGGTGTGCTGCCCTGGCCTTGCTCTGGCCAGATAGGGACGGGGCGAGGCTGCTCCGCCGCTCGCCGATCTGCATCAGCAACAGGGCAGAACAGGGGAAGGAGAGCGACGGGGGGGAGAAGGAAGGAGGAGAAGAGCTGGGCCGGGCCAAGCCTAGTCGCGCGAGGGGAAGAAAAAGGAAGAAGAAAGAAGCGGGCTGGGCCCGCGGGGAGGGGAAAGAGAAAGAAAAGAAAAGGAAAGGGAGCGGGCCGGGGGCCCGTGCGGGGGGGGGGGGGGGGAAAGAGAAACGGGCCGGGTCGGCCCGGCCCCGACCCGGCCCGACTCGATTTCTTCTCCTTTTTTTTATAAAAAAATTTAAGAAAATATGCTCTAATAGGCCCTATTAATGCACATATGCCTAATGTCTATATGCAATGCATTTAAATAATAATATTTTTTTGTTTTAGGAATTAAAGAAAATTAATTCCTAAATTTTGTGTAATTAATTTTGGGCAAATTAAAAATAGGTGTCAACAGCTGCCCCTCTTTGAAGGTGAGCTCGCAGAGATTGAGCTCGCAGAGGTTACGTTCAAAGATAAAATGGCACCTAAATTTGGCCCATGCATGCTCAATGAATGTTATTTTTGGCGAGACCGGAGTCCCATTTTTATGATGCGATATAAGATGATGCATGCTAAAGCAAATGAAAACATACCTGGGGCTACTTACCTTGCCGAAGGGTAGAGTAATTCCAGATAGTTGATATTGTGTGTCGAGGACCCGAACCTATCTTCGGTCGCCTTGACGAAAAAAATGGTTTGTCTAGGACCCGAACCTATCTTCGGTCTCCTTGACGGGGATTGCTTTTGTCTAGGACCCGAACCTTTCTTCGGTCGTCTTGACTGGAATTGCTTTTGTCTAGGACACAAACCTTTCTTCGGTCACCTTGACTGACTGGATTTTGTCTGTCTAGGACTCGAACCTTTCTTCGGTCGCCTTGACTGACTGGATTTTGTCTGTCTAGGACCCGAACCTTTCTTCGGTCGCCTTGACTGACTGGATTTTGTTTTGACAAAGTACCTGGGGGTCCTCGCCCGAGGATTTGATGGTTTGCTTGGTGGGTCCTCGCCAGCAGGTCTTGAAAAGGCTCAAACGATGAGCACCTGGGGGTCCTCGCCCGAGGATTTGTTGGTTTGCCTGGTGGGTCCTCGCCAGCAGGTCTTGAAAAAGCTCAAACGATGAGCACCTGGGGGTCCTCGCCCGAGGATTTGATTGTTTGCCTGGTGGGTCCTCGCCAGCAGGTCTTGAAAAAGCTCAAACGATGAGCACCTGGGGGTCCTCGCCCGAGGATTTGTTGGTTTGCCTGGTGGGTCCTCACCAGCAGGTCTTGAAAAGGCTCAAACGATGAGCACCTGGGGGTCCTCGCCCGAGGATTTGATTGTTTGCCTGGTGGGTCTTCGCCAGCAGGTCTTGAAAAGGCTTAAACGATGAGCACCTGGGGGTCCTCGCCCGAGGATTTGATGGTTTGCCTGGTAGGTCCTCGCCAGCAGGTCTTGAAAAGCTCAAACGATGAGCACCTGGGGGTCCTCGCCCGAGGATTTGATGTGAACATGGGGGTCAGTCCCATGCTCAGGAGGGTGAACAACGGGGTCAATCCGATGTTCAGAGGGGGCTACCATAACAATCATAGGCACCTGGATTTTTGGAACCGGCACGGGTAAAATGTACTTACCTGGGCACGTTCCTGCCTTTTAAGGGTGTGTCTCCTGTCAGACAAGTTTTTTTTGTGCAAACACATACGTATTCATCGGAGAAATAGACAACTGAGGCTATTCTTGAATATCGTATGAAATATCTTGACCAGCTAGTCAAGATGCTTTTCTTTTTCAAAGAAACACCTCGTTTACCTTCTGGGTAGTTTGAAAAGAAATCTGATGAAATACCTGGGATTTCTTACCCGGAGGTTTGATGTATCATCTGCTGAATACCCGACCTTTTCGGGGTATCTCTTACGTGATGATAATGAGGGCTTCTCCAGGCGCCCGAATTTTCGTGTTCTATCCTTTGGGGATTAGAACTCGAGCAGCAAAAAGCATCTTTGTGTCAATTCCACTTGGGGAGCGGAAGAAATTTTTTGTGACATCTTTGGAGACGCTCCAAAGGTCATATGTTCTTTGAGTCTTTGAGGATATTTTACCTGTCAAAGAGGGTTAGCGCAAACATGCATGCATTCATCAGGGATAGACAAGCTAGGCTATCCCAGAATGTGTATTTGAAAGTTCATGCATAATGATTTTACCATGTTTGCATCACCAAACATCCACCGAAGGTCAATCAAGACAATTCTTGCTTGGGAGGTGGATTTCTCGAGATGCTGAACGAGGGATTCTCAGTCAGAAAGGACTTTCCACTCGCTCTCATTGAAAAAGGGCTATTTGTCCCGTCCATTAATGCGGGAACATCGAAAACACTCAATCTGACCGTTATCACATCCGCAAGGGTCTGAGTTTTCTCGCAAGCGGTACGACGCTGCCAATCTGAGAGGTCTTCTTCAGGGTCGTAATGTAAGCTTGGTCAATGGCTTAATGAAGGTGACTGTCCAAGTCAAGGCCATGAAAGAAAATATTCTGCAATCATCTCCGGGTTTACAAGTCAAGAACCCTGCAAAACGAGATAGAAATAATCTTACTCGCACTCTCTCGAGCGTTGTTTATAAACATTTGAAATTTCACGTTAATTCAAGTGTCCTAGTCAGAAGAGACTTCATTAGGGACGTAACGTAGGCTCGGTTCACAGGTTGAGAAACGAAAGGATCGTTAGGCTCAAAAATGTGTGTAAGGGTGAGAGTTGGTGATCATCTTGGCATTGTCACCTGTCTTTTTCTTCATCATCAGGATCCTCTTGGACAACTCCCTGGGTAATCCCATGTTTTAGCATCTTTGACAACATTTTCTTGAGGAGCTTATGCATCAAGCATTTTCCTGGATACCATTCTATCTCTGTTCCAATTGCTTTCTCAAGAATAGTTTCGTCTTCATCTATCATGTGACAGATCTTTGTCAAGACAGAGTTCCTAAAGTAGGAATTTGTATCGAAGAAGAACTCAAGTTTAACCCTTTGGGGTCGTCTTTTCATCGTTTTTCTTCTTCTCCTTTTTCTTTTTCTTTGTTTTTTATTCATGGGCATTGGCCTTGCTTTTACCAGGCACACTGCTTTTTCATGCCCTTAGTTTTCAGCATTTTATTGCTGCTCTTTTGGTATTGTCAGGACTAGCCTAAACAAGCTTGAGCAGAACAATGTTATTAGGCTCTTGGAGTCTTCATCTTGATTCGGTACTTCGGACCCTGATGCTCAAGCTGTGGTGACTTTTGCCTTGCCCCGGTGTAGGGGATGATCACCAACTGGGTTGGTACGAAATGAAATTGCCGGCTCAATTGGGCTAGCTAGGGATATAAGTGTATGGGATAGAAAAAGAATTGCTCTTCGTCATCCTAGGGCACTCAAATTATCGTGAGAGTTCATCTGCAATAAAAGCACTCGAAGATTAATGCAAGTAAGAGCAAGAAAATTTCTATACATCTTTTCATCTTGTGCGAGCTGTTGCAGCTGATGATCATAGAAAATTTTAGATATTACAAACTCCTCATCCTTCTTGTCTTGCTCAGTGACAACATCACTGTTATCAATAAGATATTGGTATTTTGGACAGGCTTTAGTTTGCTGCTCCTCTCTTGACAAAGCCCTCTTAGCCTCGACTGTTCAGCCGTCGATGGTGTGCTTGTCTTGGAAGACTCTGTCGAGGACCTCTGATCCGTAAAGACGACGAGGCCAAAACCACGGGAGTGGTGATCGAAAGGGAGGGACGCTCTTCTTGCTCCCTCTGAATTTGAATCCTTCCTATAATGCTGGTTTACCTCAAGCTGCCCCAATGTGGGGTGATTCTTGACAGGGGTGATTTAAATAGAATCTCCAAGTGTATGGGCTCAAATGGTCAAGCAAAGGATTAATGGTAGTGTATGGGGCAGAGAAATGAACCGCCTCTCGTCATTTTGGCTACCGTACCTTATGCGAGAAACCCCTTTACCTTGTAAAAGTGGAACCTTTTCGCTCATCTTACATGGGTTTGGTATTTGAGAATGTGTATAGGCTAAGGATTGCCTCTCATCATCCTGACACACCTCGTTCAATACATCGGAGTAGTTCGACACCATTCGTCGAATTGTCAAAATTTTTACAGGGAATTGGTGAATTAAACAGGTAAAATTACCATGCAAAATTCTTTCCAAAAGGCATGCGATGCACTTGGGGGAAGGTTAAACATTTGTTTGCTTTAACATGTTTCCTCCTCCTTTGTTTCTTTGTACTCGTATGAGAGAATTTTTTTAGAGAAAGAGATACTTACCTATGCTGCAACAGTAGGGCAAACCTGCAAGGTAATGAGAAAGACCGTGTTAATGAACGGCTCTTTGAGGGATAGGAATTGGGAACGATACAACATTACCCTTCGTGATTCCCCTCATTTGAAATTAAATTGATAACTCCTTGAGTTTTCTCGGATGTTGATAATTCCCTTCTGACAAAAACAGGAGCTTATGTTAGAAATGAGATGATTGAGGGTAAATTAAGAACGATACAAATTACCCTTCTTCCATTTTGCCTTCAAAGCTAGCAGAGTCTTTTTCCTCTTTACTTTGCTCAGCCTTCTCTGTCTCAGTCTGCTCCTCCATATTCTCGGTCTCGAAGCTCGAATGAAATCCTCTATAATTAGGGGTGCTCCCGAATAGAGGGTTCTATTGTCAGCGGATGCTGTGTCAATGCGGCTCTGGTACGTCGGGGAGTTTCTCGGGAATCATATGATTCCTGACATGCACAGGGTATGTGCAATTGCTTGCATGGGGATCTTCGCAGCAAAGCTAATCTCTACTTTAAAGGTCTTTGACGAACATGGGCATGACTACCATCGAGACTTCTGTGGTTGTCAGGATCTGCCTTGACGCCATTTTGTCATATGCAAAGTCCTTTCCAGCTGCTTGTACCATGAGTGTTCTTTACTCAATTTTGTCCTATGTAAAAGGAAAAGATATGTCATTTCTATGCTAAAGTGGATGAACTTTAGGAACGAAATACACCCTTTTTGATGGACTGGGAGATCGCATGCCCCCTAGTCTACTCTTCCAATTAAGCACTTCTTCGTCATGCTTCATTCGAGAGGTCCCGACATTGGTGCTCTATCCGGCTCGCTAGTACGTCAGAGTCATGTTCCCGAGTTCATTATCTGCAAAAGAAAAGGGAAGGAATGTCATTTCCAAAATTTGTTAAGGAATAAGACATACCTTTTTCTTTCAAAAAGGGTAATCTTTTCTTAATCTGCCCCCGACTTTTGTACGAAATGATGTTTCGCTCATCATGGGGTTAAGAAATGGTCAGCATTCTCTTTGACTTTCTGGGGTTGATATCACCCACTGGTAGTAGTGAGATTTGCCCCATGTTTCATTTGAAGGTTGGATGATCTTCGCTCAGACTACCCCTATCAGATAAGTTGGTCCGCTAACAACATCAGGATCTGGTGTGCTCTTCAGCTTGTGTCATTTTCAAATGACCCCTTCGTAATAACAAATCAAAAAGGAGTATGCTCTGAGACACGAAGTAAGCGAGTTAGAAAAACAAACAGGGCTAAGAGCATGCACGCTTTTCCACCACCGTTCTTTTTTTTTCGGCCCTTTTGAAAAATGATAAAACGTTTGTTTTATTTTTAAAAGTTTAGAAACGAGGAAACATGAGGAAGCCCGGGCCTCAGAACACTTTCCTTTTCGTGGCTGGATATCATCAACGGGCCGGTTTGGAATACTTCCTCAGGCCCTCAAAACAAAACATTTGTAATTCTTTTGAATAGTTCAGGCGAATTACATTTGTTGGAATGGAAATTGCAATACTAAAATTCCAAGCATAATTACAAATTCAGAAAACTGGGAATTCTAGAAAACAGCTGAGACTTTTTAGAAAGCAAGAAAAGCTCCCAAGTATGGGAGGATTCAAACTATTAAATATGCCTCTATTCTAAGGGAGGAAAATTGAGTCTACAGTTTACTCAATGACGACATCCGCGCCTCCTGCTTGATGGGGTGGTGCATTGTGGAATGAAAGCATCTTTGCATCCAATAATTTCTGAACCTTATTTTTCAGGACGACACAGTCATTGACGGAATGTCCCGTTTCACCCAAATGATAGTCACATGCCTCGGAGGGATCGTAGTTGGGGAAACACTCAGGATTTTCACACTTTGGCTCTTTAGCAAGCAACCTCTTTTCCAGGAGAATAGGCAGGATCTGAGACATAGGCAAAGGGAGTGGCGTGAACTGTTTTTTGTTATTTCGCCTTTGGGGCGGCTTGCGGCCTGAGGCCGGTTGCTGTCCACTGCTCATCTGAATCATTGGGGAAGGACAAACGGTTTGGGTGTATGCAACATCCGCATCTGTCAGGGGTTCTTTCTCCTTCTTCATGCCGAGTTTCTTGCTTGTGGAAGTGGGGTCTGTAAACCACCCCTCACGCAATCCCATTTCGATTCGTTCGCCCACAGGAACAAGACGATTAAGGGATTCAGTAGTAGCACCAACCAGGCGGTGTCTGTATTCATATGGAAGAGACTTTATGAACAACTTCACTTGTTCATGATCAGTGAGTTGTGGGGTAACCTGGGCGGCCAAGTTTCTCCATCTGGTGGCATACTCTTTGAAGGACTCACTCTTCTTCTTCTCAGCGCGTTCCAGATCGTCACGAGTAAAGGTGACGTCGAGGTTGAATTGATAATGCTTGAGGAATGCATCAGCGGCATTATCCCAAGACTTAAAAGTATCCACATCCTTCGACATATACCATGTCAGGGCTGGCCCCGTCAAACTCGCTTGAAAGGTCTGAATCATGAGGGGTTCGTTGTCAACGTACTGGGTCATCCGCACATGATACATGTGCAAATGATGTCTGGGGCATGAGGTACCGTCATACTTCTCGAATTCCGGCATCTTGAATTTTTCTGGTACTTTGACTCGTTTGTATATTGACAGGTCAAGTGGAACGGCATGTTGCGGGCCTTGTAGCTGTTTCAGGATCTCCTCGACCTTTGCAAGGCGTTTGTCCTGTTTTGTCATTGGTACAGCTTCAAGTTCAGGCTTCCTAACAGCAAGGGGAAGCGGATCGTCCTCTAGCGGGGGCATTTTATTGTCGCTGGCGGAGGCTTCGTCTTTTCCGGTAGACGGTGGTGATAACACCACCTCAACTGCTGCAGGCATAGGTGTGAGCTTGCCATGAATGGATTCCACCTGCTTTGTGAGATTTTGGATCGCATTGAAGACCATCTTTATCTCGTCCTCCATGTTGTTGAGACGGATGTTTTCTTCGGCCATTTTTTGTAGCTACCTGCGAAAACGCGTATATGAATGAGTATAATGCCCAATAAAGAATCATTCTATGACTTATTCATATTATTATTGCATATTTTCTTTATTTGCAAAGAAAAAATAAGCAAAAAGGGTTTTTATTAATATTAACATTACAGGCGGCGTCCCCGGGGTTCGAACCTCGGTCGTCTCGGACCGTTACTGCTCATCCCCGGATACCACTGGGCCGAAAGCCGCGGTGGTGTCATTAAGGGGCAAAAAATTTCATTTAAAGCATAAAAATAAACGGCCCGAGCTATATTAGCATTTGTACAACCCATAAACATTTTTACAGGATAAAACCAAAACCCCTAAACATAAATACTAGGAAAATATAAAAGACAATGGATTTTAATAAAAGGGCGCCATTCCCGGATACTCATTTTACAAACGATGGGGAAATCAAGGTCTCTCGGAGGCGCTTATTTTCACGGACAAACTCCGCAATAAGCGTATCCCTGGTATATAGACTGCAATCAACGGGTGGCCTAACAGTAACAAATCAATTGAATAAGTAGACTGTATATATAAAAAATGAGAAGGGATAGAATATATATACCTTTCCTTGAACCATGGCAATCGCAACAACATGCACATGAGGAGTGATGTTCGATTTCTATCTAGACTGGCTCAGCAAAATGAAATTAAAAGGGTGCCTGACCGTCGCAGTCTCGCGTTGGTGTCAAGTCCTTTTAACCTCGGCCAAATCGAAAGGAATATCTTATAGTCACGCGAATAGCGGCTAAAGATACTTCTTTACGATTTTTTAGAAATAAATTTCCGGGAAAAGAAAGGCAACTTCTACATCGCGGGCTCGCGTTCAAGGTCGTATCTTTCTTAACACCATCCTAAAATGCCCTATCGCGGCCCAGGTCCGGCAGCGTGATTGTGTGTGCAACGGTGTAGTGCTAAATCATTAAAGCATGCACAATAAATTATAAACAATCAATCCGAACCTGCAAGAACAAATAACACCTTAATGTCAGTATTGTACCTGGAGTCCTTGCTGCCAAACAAAAATCATTTTTGAACAGGATAAAATTTTTGGCCTAAGTCCACTTTAAAAAAATGCAATTCCCCAGCGGAGTCGCCAGTTTGTCGCGACCGAACTCCCGAGCCCTTTTTAAACAACATGCAAAAAGAAGGGGGGGCTCGCCTGATACGTGCTAAGTCTAGGTTCGGGACTTAACTCGGGCTCTCCCAAGCCCATACCATATCGCGACTTAGGGTTTAAGTTTTTAACATGCAAGTGGTTTATATCAAGGAGTCGCCACTAATCGATTTGGGGTGGGTCGATTAGAAACCCAAATAGGGTGATGGGAGAATCACCCTATTCCTGCGAACCAGAGATTAACTGAATTCGGGGACTTGGTTACGCTAGTTAGATAACTAATGCCCTTTCGGTACCATTTTACCCTGTTCATTTCTGAAAACAATTGTCAGGCAATTTGGATTGATTTTAGGACTTTTCTCCTAACATGTGAGGTGATCGAGCGAGTGCATAATCAGAAACGATCAGCAGTCAGAAACACAAAAATTCATGCAGCCTAAGGTTCTAACCTTAACTAAGTCAGACGACATTCAAAACACAACTCATGCGATTGTATTAAAAACATGCATAATAATACAGCGATAATAAAAATAACATGCAAAATATTACCGCGCAATCTCAGGCTTGTCTAATTTAAACAAGACAAAAATATGCATAATAACACTACAATAAATTAAACATTTAGAATATATCACACAAATTTTTTTTTAAAAAAAATAAATAAATACGGAAGAAAAAAATTTAAAAATTTTTTTAAAAAAAATTTTAAAATTTTATTTTTTTGAGAAAAAAAATATAAAATAATATAATATAATAATAATAACCGGGTCGGGTCGCGGATCCGGGCCGGGTCGGAACCGACCCGGGTCAACGGATCCGACTCGGGAGTTGACCGGTCAATCCGGATCGGGTCGGAACCGACCCGGGTCAACGGATCCGACCCGGGCGTTGACCCGGGTCGGATCTGTTGATTCGGGTCGAATCCGACCCGAACATACAGACCCGCGGGGAGGGGGGCGCCGGAGAGGCCAAAATTGGCCGTCCGCCGGTTGACCCAGGCCAGCGCCGCCCCCAAATCGCCCGACTAGGACCGCCTGTGGGCCGTGCCACTCACCTGAGCCGCCGTCGGACCACCGTTCGCCGGCCGGCGATGAAACAAAAACCGGCCTGGTTGAGGCATTTCGTCGAACGCCTGGCGGGTGCGTGGAAAAATGAAGGATTCCGACCTCCTCCGGCGATCCGGTCGACTCCGGCGGCTTGGGTTCACCTCCGACGGCGACTAGGGATCGGGACCGATGACGGTATGGGCCGAGATTCGCGCGAAACGGCCGGCGCGAGTCCCGGCCTAACCACGCTAAAAAACAGGGGAAAACAGAGGGGCTTCTCGGCCGGGGGCTCACCGGTCGACGGCGCGTCTGGGTGGCCTTCCGGCTGCTCCGTGGGCGACGGCGACGCTGCTGGTTGTCTTTCTCGCTCCGGCGTGGCCTCGGTTTGCTCTCTCTCTCTCTCTCTATTCTCTCTCTCCTCTTTCGGTTCTGTCTTTCTCTGTTTCTTTTTTTCAAACGGCCCGACCCACTCTCTCTCTCTGTGTCGCCGCCGTCGGCTCGGCGACGGGGATGGATGGCTGAGGCGCGGTGGCTGCCGGAGGCTTCCTGTCTCTCCCGGCTCACGCTCTCACGCTCCCTCTGTATTTTTCTCAAAAATGGCCGACGGGGACTCTCTCTCTCTTTGTGTCGCCGCCGTCGGCTCGGCGGCGGGGATGGATGGCTGAGGCGCGATGGCCGCCTGAAGAGCTCTCAGTTTCTTCTGTTTCGCTCCGTCTCCCCCTAGAATTTGCTCAATTTCTCTGGGTCTCTCTCACGGCTTCTCTGTTCTCTCTCTGCTCAAAACCGACCGAGAAAAACCGCCCCTCTCTCTCCTCTCTCTGGTCTGTATATCCGACGACGACGACGCCATTCTCTGCTCCATTCAATGCTCTGCACCGGCCTCTGCTCCTACCATGACTTTCGTGGCCATTAGGCCGGTGCAGAGGGGGGGCCGATTCTGTGGAGTGTGCAGAGAGACAGGGAAGAGAGGAAGAGAGCCCGGGAAATCGGGGAAGACGGGACTGGCCATCAATGCCAGTCCCGGTGGCGTGCTGCCCTGGCCCTGCTCTGGCCAGATAGGGACGGGGCGAGGCTGCTCCGCCGCTCGCCGATCTGCATCAGCAACAGGGCAGAACAGGGGAAGGAGAGCGACGGGGGGGAGAAGGAAGGAGGAGAAGAGCTGGGCCGGGCCAGGCCCAGTCGCGCGAGGGGAAGAAAAAGGAAGAAGAAAGAAGCGGGCTGGGCCCGCGGGGAGGGGAAAGAGAAAGAAAAGAAAAGGAAAGGGAGCGGGCCGGGGGCCCGTGCGGGGGGGGGGGGGGGGGAAAGAGAAACGGGCCGGGTCGGCCCGGCCCCGACCCGGCCCGACTCGATTTCTTCTCCTTTGTTTTTTTTAAAAAATTTAAGAAAATATGCTCTAATAGGCCCTATTATTGCACATATGCCTAATGTCTATATGCAATGTATTTAAATAGAAATATTTTTTTGTTTTAGGAATTAAAGAAAATTAATTCCTAAATTTTGTGTAATTAATTTTGGGCAAATTAAAAATAGGTGTCAACAATTGGCTAATTATTTTAAACGATACAAGTGATTATTTTTAAGAAAATATCTTTCAAATCATTCATTTTCTGCAAAACAAATGGAGTTTTAATCCTTATGGACCACTCTTGTAGCAGAAAATCACTTGCCTCAAAATCATCGCCCCAAATGACAAGGATTGAGATCCTCTCTATTTAAGGGAAGTAAGCTTGCATCTTAACTGATATAAAATGAAAATTTCCGTCACCAACACGTTTACTAAACTTGAAATCTCTATGCTAATGATTTATAACCACAACTCATCATCTAAAACTTGAAATCATGTGTATCAAATTCAATCTCCGTAAACACTTATAGGATTGCGTATCAACTGGTGAATTTCGATATGCGCTTTGCTAGACACAAAATACGCGCATGTGCCCTCATCCATAAAGTAACACAATACCTCTTTTAACCATAAATGACTTACAACATTTGAGTTACATTATTTAATCGCGAGTATAAGATTCTCAAACTACGAATTGATGGACAAACAACTTTTGGGGCGTTACGTAGGGTGGGCAACTTTTTCTTAAGACCCTAATAGGAAATACATCCATTTATTTATCGACTCATACAGGTATGATTAGCCTTAATGATGCCATTATTAGCTCCATATGGACTTGAAAATACCTTAGGTTTGTTATAGGTTGCAATCATTTGTGCTTTGATCTCATGCTGTGGGGAGTCTATGAAATCCTTTGTTAATACGAGTCCTTGGCTCCACAACATGTGTAACCAGATCAATCGCTTTTCTATATTTTAGGTTATGCTGTTTTGTCATTTTTTTTATTAATCTAAAAAATGTTAAGATCATATAGTTTAATGCCCATGATGGGGTCACAATCCACAAATGCTCAAATTAATATTTCCTCTAAGCATGTGAATAAGCATTGAATGAGATCCGCTTTATTGAAGCTAATCAAACCATTATGTGCAACTTGTTTTTGCGCATCTAGTATGCTTCTTAGAGTATAGAATATGACGAAGACCATCATTAAAACATGTAAGCAATGATAGGCACACTTTATCGTAATCGATTTCTTAGTCCAAATAAAGGCTCACCATCGTGGAAACTATCTTTTAAAATACTGGATGTTCGTGCATAAGTTCATTTGTTATCATGGCATGGACATGAAAAGTCATGCTGCATTATGGGATAAAAGGAAATTCATTGCGTGGAGTGATGTCATGCTAATTAGTAGAAGTCTAGTGGTAGGAGAACACATGTAATGCTAATATTGTTGAGATGGCAAAATAAACATTTGTTTTTTCTTCGTTCCTAATCGTTGGAAACTCTAGCGACCAATATTTTGATCGATGGGCTATATAGACAAACATGACCCCGCAAAATTCATTCACTCCTTCGATGAGTGATCTTATGTTATAAATTGACCGGTAATACGAGCTAAAATCAGGGTGGGCGCCTCAAGATATGAAGTTGTTACCTTGACACTAATGGTGCGGAAATCCAAATTTGTTTTACGTGCTTAAATCACACATAGAAATCTATTTCTTCAACCAACCCAGTCAACCCAGTTTCCTGGATTGAAGAACAAAGCTTGAAGTTTATTTACGTGTGGATCCTCAAGGAATATGACAATAGTTACATATGTCTAATTTTTGTTGGCGAGATAAACTTGTCAAGTCATGACAAGATTGAGAATCAAGGGCCAATGTGTAATAGTTCTATTTACCATAAAAATCATTAGCTATGTTTAGCAATGATGATGTACTCTTCTTTATATAAGGAGAATGAATCTCCCTCAAGAAGCTAAGAAATATGGGGATTTCTACCATGGATGTAGACTTCCAAGAAATTTTTCTTGGTCGACTGAACCACTTGAAACATTTGTTCATCTTTCCTTCTCTTTCATCTTCGTATTAACACACTATATGGTGTCAAAGCAAAAAAGATCAACACCAAGCTCCTGCACTCTCTGCTGCTTCAATGGCTGTTGCACCTTGTCTTTATAATCAGTTAAGTACTCTTGTTCTTGTTCATTTTGTACAATGACTAGCATCTCTGTTGCCACCGATTTGGGTCGTTCTGGCTTAAATGAAATGAGCACTTGACTCACCTCTATCATTTTTAATGGTTGCAATTATTTCCCCTGGTCTCGGGCGGTTACGATCGCTCTTGGAGGCAAATCAAAGTTGGGACAAATTAATGGCTTGATCAGACCCCTTCCTATTAGCGACTCTAAAATATGCTGAGTGGCAAGCTGCTGACAATCTTGTCATGTCATGGATATTTCATTCCATGGATCCTCAGATCTATGAGATTTTTACATATTATGAGACTGTGAAGGCCCTATGGGACACTCTTCGAGATATGTATGGACATCAAGACAATGCGTCCCGGATTTTTGAGTTGCAATAGGAGAATGCTCACATTGAGCAAGCCTCTGGTCAATCTTTTACTGAACATCTTGGCAATCTCAAACGGAAATGGGATGAACTCCAACAATATTGTCCCCCAATTCAATCTGTCGATGTGTATACTCGGCAATAAGAACAAGATTGCATATTTCAGTTGCTTGCTACTATTTGACTTGAATATGAAAATGTTAAGAGATAGATTCTTATGAGTGCTACTCTACCATCATTTACTAATGTCTATGCCACTATTCAACAAGAAGAAACTCGTCGAAGGGTGATGAATACTGAACCCAAATAAGGGGGAGAATTGGTAAAGACTTCGGCTAATGCAGTTAATATTGGCAATCAAACTGGTACAAGCACTCATTTTAATGGTGTTAAAGGGAAAGGTTGCGGCCGTAATACCAGTTTTACTGTTCCCATTGTAGCAAAGATAGGCATACAAAGGATTGTTGTTTGGACCTGCACCCTCACTTGTGACCCAGTAAAGACAAGGCTACATGTAAGATTATGGATCCTAAAGTTGCCAGTTAGGTCACTACTATAGATCTTCAAACATCTCTGGGACAAATAGCCTTACAACTCAAACAACTAATGTCCTCCAGTAGTGAGCCTCAGCCGAGTTTTGAATCGGGAAACATAGTTCAAACTTTTGGTAATGTCTTTGCCCCCTATATTCATCCTCTACGAACTGTTTTATAATTGATTTAGGAGTGACTGACCAAATGTGCGGTAGCTCTCGTTGGATAACTTATCTGCGTAAGGTTCCTATTGGTTTCTACTCTCCTAGTACATTGTCAATGGTGAAATGGTCCCTGTTCAAGAGGTTGGGAAACTGGATTTATTTTCCAACTCTTTTGATGTGTTATTTGTGTCCTTGCTATCTTCCAACTTGTTATTAGTTAGCAAAATTACTAGGGATCTAAATTGCAATGTTACCTTTTCCCCTGATAAGGTTATCTTTCAGGATAGAACCACATGGAGGAAGATTGGTGAAGGCCGGTTTCAAAAGGAGCTATTACACTATTGATTTTTCAAGTATGGTTTCGGTTGCTAGTCAGAATAAAGGCTTAACATCTCAACTATGATATTGGCGTATAAGGCATCCATCAGACAGGGTGTTACCATCCATTGATCTTACATTTTCTCTAGATTCAGGCTCTTGAAACTTGTCATTTAGCTAAACATCATAAATTGCCTTTTTCTCAAAGGACAAATAATGCATCTAAACTATTTGAGTTGATTCATTATGATGTTTGGGGTAATGCACCAATTGAATCTTGAGATGGTTTGAAGTACTTTATCACGTTTATAGACAATAGAACCAGTTATGTGTATTTGCTCACCTCTAAAAGTGAAGTATTAACAGTGTTAAAGGAATTTACTCGAATGATCTATATGTAGTATGATGTTTGGATTAAAATATTACTTACTGAGAATGGGACTGGATACACCAATTACCCCTTTGAGTCTTTTCTCAAAAGTCTAGGTATTGTACACCATACTTCAAGTGTTAAAACACCCCAACAAAATGGGGTCGCAGAGAGGAAAAATCGCTGTCTCCTTGAGGTAACCTGATCTCTTTTGTTTCATGGAAACTTAGCTCGACATTTTTGGTCGGATGCCATTCTAACAAGTTGCTATTTGATCAACTGTCTTCCTAATAAGGTGTTGTGATACAAATCTCCTATGGAAGTGCTCCTTGGTCGGTCGATTAATCTCTCTCATCTCCGTGTATTCGGTAGTGTTTGCTACGTTCACACTTCATCAAGGGGTAAATTAGATCCTCGTGCACACAAATGCATTTTTTTGGGATATTTTGGTGTTAAAAAAGGTTATAGATGCTTTGATCCCTCCACCGAAAAAATGCTTATTTCTCGGGATGTTACATTTGATAAAATTCACATGTATTTTCCTTCCATGGATCAAATTCAAGGGGAGAATAGTGATGACAATAGTAACAACTATGATTATAGTGTATTCGATATGGAATTTGCTCCCTTACTAGTTGTTTTTGATGATTTGGTGATTAATAAGAACCTTAGAAATGGGAGAGACAGTCCTAATCAAGACACAGCTGCTTTAGTTCCTGACCTTGTCCAGGAAATAGCTCCAGTTCGTCGATCAACTAGAGCATCTCAGCCCTCAACTCGTCTTCGGGACTTTGTCACGTATTAGTCGTCTATGGCCTATCCTATATAGGCTTATATTTGTTATGGTTACATCTCTCTAGAGTTTTGTACCTTCTTATTAGCTATAGATACAAACAGAGCTTGCAAACTTTCTTGAGGCACAACAGTGAGCTGAGTGGAGAAAGGCCATGGATGAGGAAACTCGAAACTCTTGACAAAAATCTGACTTGGGATATTATTCTATCACCTATTGGAAAACGTTCTGTAGGCTGTCGATAGATTTATTAGATCAAGTACAAATGAAATGGTTCAATTGAAAGGCACAAAGCTAGATTGGGGAAGGCCAAGGAATACACCTAAACATACAAAGTAGACTACAAAGAAACATTTGCTCTTGTAGTAAGGATGAATACTATCGGAAATCTCATGTCAGTTGCTGTCAATTGTGGTTGGTCTCTGTTCCAAATAGACGTTTAGAATGCATTCCTTCGTAGAGAGCTTGAAGAAGAAGTGTACATTGACCTCCCTTGATTCACCCCTTAGAAAATCAAGGATTTGTTTGCAAACTCAAGAAGGCTATCTATGGTCTCAAGCAGTCACCTCGGGCATGGTTCCGAAAGTTGAGTACAACCTTTGTGACATTTGGATTTAAAATGGGTAAGTCCGACCATTCTCTATTTGTTAAGAAAAATTCTAAAGGAATTGTGGTAGTATTAATCTATGTTGATGATATTGTCATTACCGGTGATAATCTACAAAAGATTGAAACTCTAAAAAATTATTTGCATGAGAAGTTCGATATCAAGGATTTGGATCGATTGCGAGACTTCCTTGGAATTGATGTTGCCACTTCCAGTAAAGGCTTATTTCTCTCTAAGATAAAATATACATTGGATCTATTAAAGGAAACGGGAAAATTGGGGCCCAAACCTGCAGAGTCTCCTATGTACTTTGAGAACAAAGTGATAAATAATACTACTCCTCTCCAAGATTTTGGCTAGTTTCAAAGATTAGTTAGTTGGCTAATTTATCTGACTATCACTCGACCAGACATTTCATATGCCGTTAGCTTTGTAAGTCAATTTATGCATACTCCTATCTAAGGTCACATGGAGCTTGTCAATTGTATATCTAGGTATTTGAAATCATGTCCAAGACGTGGAATTCTTATGAAGAAACATGGTCACACGGAGGTTGTCAGATATCCTGATACTGATTGGGTTGGTAGTCCCATTGATAGGAGGTCCACCACCGGTTTTTGTACTATTGTAGAAGGTAATCTCGTTACATGGAAAAGCAAAAAGCAAAGTGTGGTTGCTCATTTGAGCGCCAAAGTAGAATACAGAGCTATTGCATCTGCCACATGTGAATTGGTCTGGCTTTGGTTTCTATTTAGTGACTTGGGTCTTGAAGGACCTCGTGCTCCTATGAAGCTATTTTGTGATAACGAAGCAGCAATTCACATTGCATCAAATCCGGTTTTTTGTGAAAGAACAAAACACATAGAATTTGATTGTCATTTTGTTTGAGAGAAAATACAAGACAAAACTATCGAGACTCCTTGAGTGAAGAACAACTTGCTGACGTGTTTCCCAAACCGCTTTCTAAAGAAGTATTTCAACAAATGTTGGCCAAGTTGACCTCAGAAGACATTTTTGCCCCAACTTGGAGGGGGAGTGTTGGCAAGATAAACTTGCCAAGTTATGATAAGATTGAGAATCAAGGTCTAATGTGTAATAGCTATATTTAGCGTAAAAATCATAGGCTATGTTTAGCAAGTATGATGTATTGTTCTTTATTTAAGGAGAATGAGTCTCCCCCAAGAAGCTAAGAAATATGGTGATTTCTACCGTGGATGTAGGCTGACAAGGAATTTTTTCTTGGTCAATCGAATCACATAAGACCTTTGTTCATCTTTCCTTCACTTCGTCTCTTTGGTCTTCGTATTATCGCACTATAATTCTCTCTACAGGTTTCTGGATAACGCTAAGGACTTAAACAATATCATATATCCTATCCCATTATTTTTTTCTGCTGTTCTAATTTGATCTAATTTTCGAATGATTAAGTAATTCCTCAAATAAGGGTGGCGACCGTACTTATTTTTTATGTTTTCTCAAAACACTCAGTTGCCTCTTTCAAGAAAACCAAAAATTGAGTGTTTCACTTTGTGCGCTCCATACGTGTTGACAAGTTGCGATTCGTGTTTATCATTTTCACTACGTCACCTTAAATTTAATAGCACATTCAATATTATTTTGACATAGTTGTTGGAATACAAAATATAGCATTATTCTTTAGGGGTAATGACATTGGTCATCCTCAAATTTTCGCTTATTGTTCAAACGTCATCCTCGAATTTTTTTTTTCGCTTAATGTCATTCCTGAACTTTGTTATTTTTTCAAGTTGGTCCTTCCATAAAAGATTTAACAGAATATGTTGATATGGCCGTCAAAAGAACTAACCTGCCAAATTTTTTTTTTCAATTTCTTCCATGAACTTTATTTGTTTGTTTAATTTCGGCCTCAAACTATTATATTTTAGTTTTCTCTCTCTAAATCCTTTGCCTTAGCACGGTAAAGGTCATCAAATATTCTTCAAAATAAATCTCGATGACCCTTATCTAGGACTAGTAATTTTTGACACAACCCGTTGACAAGACCTCACACCACACGTGTTAATGTGTTCATATAAGCTTAAGCATGATGAATAATAAACACGTCAGGCGTGAACTAATCTTTTACCCTTCTATAACATGCTTGGACTCGTTTAGTTACAATATTATTGTATTTAAAAGCAATATGTTTATAGACATTTGTAAATATTTACAACATGTAAGCACAAGTAAGCATTTTCATTTATAACACTTAATATCTTAAATGTTTTTTGTTGTGTAAACCATTTAATAAATATGCTATGTTTGACTTTTAATATTGTGACATAATTGAGAACATTTTTTGTTGGGATTAACCATTTAATTTTACATAACTCTTAATTTTTTGAGCTTCAATATGGTATCATTGGATCCGTATGCTTCAAGCTATCATTTTTTCACCCCACCTTCGAGAAGGGAGATTGGCAATAGACAAAATACAAACCACATTGTTTTCTACATGTAACAACTTAAAACTTTGAAAACAAATAGTCGCACACTCAACTTCCTATTACCACCACTTCTTAAAAGATCGGAAAAAACTAGTCCTCCACGCGGCTCATGAGCTTCAATATAATATGAAGCAATAGACCAATGTTGAGGAGACATTGATGGGGTGGTTGGACTTGCATATTCCTCTTGCCACCTTCTCGACCATGCACAAACGCGATCAGAAAATTGTTTTCTTCCTTGACGAAGGCCATGACGTGTGAACCTTATTTCCATGCCTATATAATTGGAAACATGAATCATGTAACCACATAAAATAACAACGCATGAAGAAGAATGCTCAAAAGAATCAGTTTTTAATCAATGTCAACATCACGGTCAAATTGAGTTCAGGAGATGGCAACATTGGAATCTTGGAAAAGAGCTCGAGCCATTGGAGAAAGGTTGTGGAACTTTCTGGATTGAAATTTTATAAAACAATGATTGGAGATATGTTTATTCCTCTTGAGTCGATCAACTGATTGTCTGTTGCCTTGAGAAAGAAGTGCAGCCAGAGAAAATACTAGCCAGCTTGCTTTGGCAGAGGAACCTTCTAATTTGCCAATCATTTTGTGCTTGATTATTGATTAAATTAAGATGATTAATGGTCGACAGACTTCTTTGATTAGTGGATAACTTACAAAACTAGTAATTGAGAGTAATGACATTAGGAATTAGAACATGAGAGCTTTGTTGTGAGTGGTTTTATTGAGTTACTAAGTGCCAAAGTTTAGTGGGTCGTTTATATGGTCCCCTGAATATTAAAAAGGTTGAAGAGTTCTGGTTGGACTTTGCACATCAAAGGCACATCAACATAAGTAGGGAACTTTGCACATGAAAGGCACATCATTATTATTAGTAAACAACTTAGCAATTATGTACCTCTTACCTGCAATTCCAACACGCAGGAAAAGTTTGAAATTTAAGAGACTTTTTCTAATAAACCTTATCTAAAATATTTCAATGGACATATTTACGTTTGTTTGGATTGACTTTTTCTTTTTTACTTTTTACTAAATTAAATTGGTGCGATCCAGGCACTTTAACCTTTAAAAAACCGTAACACTTCAAACTTTCATAAAATATAAATGTTAATACGTAAATTTACATGTAACGAATTTTTTTATTTTTCAAAATTTATTTACTGTTTGGCAAGAGAGCAAAAAGTATTTTTTGCTTTTGTTTAAACTCAAAACTTTGGTACGTTCATTTATATGTTTTTTTCATGTCTCTGTTAAATATCATACTCAAGGGGAAAATTGCCCAAAATGTTATAAACCTATTGTACTTTTGTCAATTAAATCCTAAATCTTTTAATTATGCCAATTGAGTTATGAACTATTTCACATTTTACTAATTGAGTCTATCCAGTCGGAAACTGCTGACGTAGACGCTGGTTATTTTACGTGGCACGACCGACGTTGACGTGGATAATTTTTAATAATTTTTCTAATTTTTATTGATTTTTTTTCTTTTCTTCTCGTTTCCTTCTTTACATTTTTTTTTCCTTTTCTCTTCTTTTCTTTTTTTTTTTTCCCTCCGTTGGCCACAGGAGAGGGCCACCCTTGGTCAAGGGTCACCCTCACCTAGGCTGGCGAGGGGAGGGTGACCCTCGCCTGCGCTTGGGCTAGTGAGGGCAATGCTTGCCTGGTTCGGTGAGGGTGGCCTTCACCAACCTAGGCCCAGGCGTCCCTGGCTTGAGGCCGGCGAGGGCGGCCCTCACTTGAGGCCAATCGACGAGGACCGGGGGAGGGAAAAAGGGAAAATGAAAAAGGAAAAGAAAAGGAGAGAAAATGGAAAATAAAAAAATTAATTAAAAATTAGAAAATATATTAAAATATTATTAAAAATTATCCAAGTCAACACCGGCCTTGCCATGTAGGATGTCTAGTGTCCACATCAGCAATTTTTGGCCAAAATTGGCTGGATGGACTCAATTGACAAAACACGAAAAGGTTTAGGACTCAATTGGTACAAATTTTTACAAAAAAAAATCGGCATAATTAAAATGTTTAAAATTAATTTGGCAAAAATATAATAGGTTTAGGATTTTTTGGTAATTTTTCCCATTTTTTATACACACCTTCAAGTAGGGACATTGTCAATAGACGAAATTTAAACCGCATTGTGTTTTATATGTAACAACTTAAAATTTGAAAACAAATAGTCGCACACCCAACTTTCTATTGCTACCACGTCCAAAAGTATGGGAAAAAACTAATCCTCCACGCGGCTCATAAATTTTTTTACAATATAATACGATGCATTATACCAATATCGTGGAGACATTGATGGGGTGGTTGGAATTGCATTTCCCTCTTGCCGCCTTCTCAACCATGCGCAAACGCGACTACAAAAATGTTTTCTTCCTTGACGAAGGCCGTGACGTCTAAACCATATATCCATCCCTATATAATTGGAAACATGAATCATTTAACCGCATGAAGAAGAATACTCAAAAGAATCAGTTCTTAGTTAATGTCAACATCACAGTCAAGTAAGTTCAGGAGATGGCAACATTGGAATCTTGGAAAAGAGCTCGAGCAATTGGAGAAAAGTTTTGGAACTTTCCGGAGGAAAACTTCATAAAACAATGATTGTAGATATATTTATTGCTCTTGAGTGGATTGTCGGTTGCCTCGAGAAAAGAAGTGAAGCCACGAATCAATTCTAGCCAGCTTGTTTTGGCGGAGGAACCTTCTAATTTGCCAATCATTTTGTGCTTGATTATTGATTAAATTAAGATCATTAATGGTCGACAGACTTCTTTGATTAGTGGGAAGCTTACAAAGCTAGCGGTTGAGAGGAATGACATTTGGAGTTAGAACATGAACACTTTGTTGCGAGTGGTTTTATTCAGTTACTAAGTGCCAAAGTTTAGTGGGTCGCTTATACGGTCTGCTGAATATAAAAAAGGTTGAAGAGTTCTGGTCGAACTTTGCCATGAAAGGCACATTAACATAAGTAGGGAACTTTGCACATGAAAGGCACATCAACATTATTAGTAAATGACTTCGCAACTATGTACTTTTTTGCAATTCTTTTGTCGAAAGTAAATATTTTATAATATCTCAAGATGATAAATGAGATGCTCAAAACAAAGCAAATCCCAAACAGTAAAGTAGAACAATAAAGCACAAACTGGTGTGATAAGCATATTCTCATACTATAAGAATGGATCTGTCTTAATATCCAAACAGAACGAACGACGGTAGATCACCGAATCTTGCATCATTATTAGTGATGAGCACACACCATAATCCCCTTTTTCAAAGCCATGGTTTGCCCAATGGGCGAGACGTGCCTAAATTTAGTGTTCTCAACACCATTACTGTACAGAGACATAAAATATAAGTTGAACAAGCTTCTAGATCCATATTTTGATCGAGAGAAGTTAGGCGAGCATAGAAACACCTCTAAAGAACTGCTAGATCTTTATCTAGATCGCATAGAAGAGCTTCCAGATTTAGATTTAGATAAGGAAACAAGAGCTTCCAAAACTGAGAAAAATCATATAACCGCTTCTAGGGCAATAATCGCTGATCGTATTCCTCCTCGATTTTGTCAAACTTCCTGGTTTGGAGGATCTGAAGCAGCGGGTTGATTCCTAACAATGGAAGTGGAAAATACGCCCAGCAAGCAAAGAAGAGCATCGATAGCAAGCAAAGAAAAAAACAAGAAAAAATTAGATGAAAACAATAAAATAGTCCCAGATCAGATCGGGAGAGATAATCTCAACTTGAGTTGAGAAGATTGAGGCTCTCTCGACTGATAGTTATTTCTCAGTTGAGGGAGCTTGGAGTGGAAGAGAAAAGGGGAACCGGAGAGAGGAGCTGGGCATAGTTTCACTTATGCAATTTCGACGTTTGTAAAATATGTAAAATTTACAAAAACCCACCTTAGGAGCCTCCACCGCAGAAAAGCCCCACTTATCTCATGGACTTAGTAAATCGTAGTTCAATGCATAGGTGAATAGTCAATTCATAGAATCATTTGTACTTCACAATACGCGGAATCGAAGTCTTGTCCATCGACAAAAAAAACAGAAGGATCGAACTCGTACCCACCCGACTAGAGGGACTGAGAAATTAATGATTCGTCTAATCCACCTACAAGTTCATTCTTGGGAAAATTGCACCACAAGCCCTAAACTTTGTGTGGGGATTACATAATGCAATTGAATATTAAAATTTTCAACTGGTTCAATCAAATTCTAAACCTTTTCTAGAAAGTGTGATTGAGTCCTAAACCTTTCCATCATTTTAATTAAGTCCTACACATTTACTCAAAACTCAACTAAGTCCTAAAATTTATCCTGAATGCAATTTAAGGATGCCACATAGGAAATTTTAAAGTGACAAGTAGACAGTAATAAGTAATATTCGGTCAAAGAACTTGGTTGCAATTTTTTAAAAAAGGACTTAGGAATTAATTAAATAAATTGAAAGGTTTAGAGCTTTTTACATTCCGTACACAATGCTTTAAATTTCCGGCGCACTTTTCTGGGTTTAGAACTTATTGCATTTGGGAATTAATTAAATAAATCGAAAGGTTTAGAACTTATCACATTCCGGATACATCCCCTAATTCATTTCTGTTTTCTGATAGGGAAAATTTACTTTCCTTAAGTTTTCGTTAAATTGGTAGAATTTCAAATATTGACTGCTCTCACTTTCAGTCGCTAGTTGGGATGATCATGCGCAACATCACTCAAACATTGTGGCCTCCATGCAGCAGGGATCTCGTCATCCTTAGTCAACCGTTCAACACGATTCGATGACAACATCCAGCCGTCCGGCTCCAATTCAATGAGGATCCAAGTCAAATGGACGCGTGGCTTTAGATAGATGAGATTTATCAACCCATGCCCAATCCTGTACTAATCGGAGTAACCCTTATTTGACCCTATTCTTTTTCTTCCAATTTTTCATGTGCAAATATTTCCAATATATATATCTTCGGCAAATGGATAAATAGAAAATTTGTGTATTGGTCGCGAACTTATGATAAGTTTCAGTAATCGTAGAACTAGTATGGTCGATGCATCATAATAACAAATCAATAGGAATTTATAATCTTCCAGAAGTGTTATGACTAAATAAATTCTCAAATCAAATAAAAGAATGTCGGAAAATCATAATAAAGCTAATCACGTAAAGAGTATCTTAGATATTTTCTTTTATAATAAAAAAAACAAAAAACATGTATGAATTAAAAGCTACTACTTTTAGCATGATGGAATCCGATTTTAGCTTCCGACCAAACAAGTGACACTCCTTTGGAGTTATATAAATCATAAATTTCGAGGATATTACAAAAATCTTTGCTAATAAAATGAATATCCTATAATTTTTTATTTTTCTTGATTTTCAAATGTAGTTATAATGGTTCAAGCAAAAAGAAAAAAAAACAATTTCTTCATATGTTGGGGAAATTTGGGTTAAACCTGCTTGACTGGACCCAACTCATAATTTATTTGAGTAATGTTAGAGATATTAAGACTCGTCTACTAGATTAGTTTATTAAGGGCATTTTAAGCACCCAACAAATGTTAAACAAATTTATAAGATGGATCTTAATATGTTTACGATGTTCAAATTTATGAGACGAATCACCTATTTAAAATGAATTGATAAAAATTATATACTTCTTGAGAACATTACTCATATTATGAGATGAATCACCTATCCAAAATGAATTGATAAAAATTATATACTTCTTGAGAACATTACTCATATTATGATTGACAAGACTGGACATTGTGTAACTTTGACTACTTCATAATTTGCAAGTACAATTCAAGGAAAAAAAAATAAAAAGGAGGTAAAGAAGCTTATTCTCATGCCGGGTCAAATTGAGTTGACCTGACCCAACCCGAAAATTTAAGGGTCAGGGTCAGGGTCAGGTTGACTTTCTTGGGAGGTTGAAAAGAAAATCCACTTAAACCCTATCTTTGGGGAGGATTATGGGGTCTGTTCTCGTTTTTGCCAGGCCTATTAGGGCACAAAAGGGGGAAAAGCCTCTCAAATACAGAAAATAGAAGTAAATTGTGCGGTTGGGATTCAAGACCCACGAAATAAGGCAAGTACTTAGCATAGTCTAGATCCCTATAGACCTAGTGAATCATACTACGAACATCGTGTGAGATCGACACGATAAACGAATGAAATTTATTCGATCCATCATTGACGATGCCTATGCAAGAATTCCCATAAACATATTGACTTTTGGAAATTTTCTACCTTTTGTCTTTGTAAGTTCACGTTATTTACAATTAACTCTATGCACTTTTAATTTTTTATAATGAAATCCTTCTACTTGCACAAATTGCTTAATCAATTACGTCCAGTGCGCAGTTCAACTGACATGGCCGTTGAATTATGAAGTGAACAAAATTTTGCCAGTGTTGATGCCCGCATGGATGTTACCATGGGAGATAAAAGGAAAGAAAAGGACAAAGTAACTTTTTATTAATTTTTAATTTTTATTTTTATGGCGGCATTCACGCTGGCAAAATGTCAGCGGCATCAAACTCTAGTGTGGTCCGAATGTCGCATCCGTTGGATTCAAGTAGAAGGTCTTGCTCCGCAAAATAAAAAGTATGAAAACTTGTTCAGAAAAAACTTGAAAATATAGAGCCCAAGAATGAAATTTTTCCATCGAATTTTTTTTTTCGCTGCCGAATTGCCAATGGCAGTTTTAAGGTTTATGGATTGAACAAACAAAAACAAAACTGTGGTTCTTTTTCTTTTCGTTTAAATGTAATTAGATTGGTGGATGTGCCGCGGACTCATGTAGAACTTTGCTTTGGTTTTTCCACCTTTTGACAAATCTTTCAATTTGTTTGACCTTTAAGAATTGTTGACCATGGACTATAAACAATGAAATTCAATCAAGCCTTTTCAATGATGTCAAAAAATGGACCCAAAAAAAAAAGAAGCTTCCCCGTTGGCCGAGAAACTTCTTTAGAAAAAAACCACAAAATTGTCATTTTCGTCTTTCACAAAATAAAGAAAGAAAAGAAAATCAATGGGTGATGCCCCCCGGGAGGCAAGGAAATTGCAGATTTTCTACCCAAAATTAGGTGACTTCCCACTTCATGCTCGTTATAAACTTTTATTATTCATAAAATAAATCAATGTCGGTATTATAAATAGGAATATAGTTTAAGTTCGGACGGTGGTGGTAAACTTTGACATTATGTTCTTAACATTATTGCTCATGCGGGAATCTTGTAGACTTTGCGCGTTGACGTGGGTTCGATAGTAAGACGTGGAATTTTTAAGCCTAATACTTTTTCTTTGGAAGGAGGGTTTGCAAAGGAACATAAAATATTGGATGATGGAGTGAAACCAATATTTATCTAAGTTAAATTAAAGTTAACCCATTATTTTAAAGTGAAGCAGGATATGTTCAACCTGTCCATAACCAAAAAAAGAAAAAAAGAAAAAAGAAAGAACCTATTAAGTTGTTTACTCTTGACAAAAAACTATTCATACTGGTAATTTCATGGCTACCAATAAGTCGTGAGTCACAAAGTTGGTGGATATAACACAAACAATGATAACATAGTTTTAAGGGACAAGTATATAAGAAGTCCTAAAACTTGTTACTAAAGTGCAACTGAGTCCTAAAACTTTTAAAAAGTGCAATCAAGTCCTAAAACTTATCACGAAAGTACAATCGAGTCCTAAAACTTTCAAAAAATGCGATTAAGTCCTAAAATTTGTCATGAAAGCACAATTGAGTTCTAAAACTTTCAAAAAGTGTAATCAACGGAATGACTTGATTGGACTAATTTGACAAGTTTTATGATTCGATTGCACTTTTGCGACAAGTTTTAGGATTTAATAACACTTTTTGAAAGTTTTAATACTCAATTAGACATTCGTGATAAATTTTAACATTTTTAATGCACTTATCCCTAGTTTTAATGGTGTCATAATTTGTTACACTTAATAACTACTCTACTCTTTCACAGTTAGGAGGTCATTCGAACAAAGTAGCTTTAGAATTCGTGTTAGAACTCTAGCGTGTGCTAGGTCAGGTCTTAATTATAGCACTTTGAATTGGGATTCTCTAAAATTATGGGATAATTTTACATGGTGAGGCTAACCCGATGTGTGGACACTTTCTTGTGAAATTTTATTCAAAACTACCCGCATCCAAAGCCCTATCTAGAACCCCCTTCTCTCCCCTCCACCTTTCAACCTAAGCCATTGTCCCCTCCGCCTCTGGTGTCTTCGCGTCTCGCCCATCCGCCGTTAGCCATCGACTGTTGGGGTCGTCGCCGAGCCCCATTGTTGTGCCCTCAATCCACGAAGACAAAGGCGATTGCAATGGTCGTCCCCTAATGACGAGCTTAAGTGATGTACTAGCCTTAGGCGGCCCCAGACACGAGGCTGCTCGAGGCTGGAGATGTCGGACCGCTCTCAGTTGGCCAATTTCAACTTTTCATGTTCATCTTCGTAGGTATGTTCATCTTCGTAGGTCTGTCAGATGATTGAACTTGATCGAGCTTTATATGCGGAATAAATAAACCAAAATTAGCTTTAGTTCATATATGGTCAAGACTTATTGTCCTTCTTTGTCAATTTAGTGAATGTAATATTACTGAAAAGACCATATTTTCAACTATCCGTGATTGGAGGAAAGAGGGCTTCATTTGTTGGATTACAACTATATGGATATCCCTAGTATTTTTTTTAGTTGTGTATAATGTCCATGTTTAGAGCCCACTAATCGGATAGATGGAAATACATCATGATCAAATGATCTCATATCCACGAAAGAATTTTTTACACGAGCTGTGTTTTCCTCTGTCCTTAATTGGATGAAAATCTGACCTCTAGTAAGCAAGTATGCACATGAAACACATGCAAATTTAAACAAAAACAAAAGTATATGATATTCATAATTGTAATCTACAAATCAAACGTTTGGTCAGAGAAGTTTGCTCCATCCAACCAGGAATACAAAAGTATAACTCAGATTGAATTGAAAGTTGCATATGAATTTTCCGATTACACCTATTTAGCTTGCAAACAAGAGTTCCTAGTAAAAAAAAAAAAACCAGCAAGAGCCGGGTGATCTCGATTCACTTATACGAAATTCATCATCTATTTATGAAACACCATATAAGATTATCTCATGCAGTTATTTAACGTAGCATCAACAAAATGTATAGCCATGAAATCTGCCTTTTCATTTTTTGGCTAAACAACTTTTCCCCAAACTCAGATATATTTGCTTACACGGACTTGTCATAAAAAAAGATTATCACTTATTTCCATAAAAGGGTTTGTCCCACTAAAACTCTCAAACTTTTTCATTTGAAATAAATTTATTTTGAACTTTTACACTTACGATGGAGGGAAAATTGTCCAAAGAGTTCAAAATCTATTGCACTTTTGCCAATTCACTTTTTAATTATGCAAATTGAGTTCTAAATCTCTTCATTCTTTGCCAATAATCCATCCGGCCAATTTTGGCCGGAATCACTGACATGGACACCGGCCGTCCTACATGGCATGGCCAACGCTGATATGGACAATTTTTAATAATATTTTAATATTTTTTTGAATTTTTTAAATTTATATTTTCTTTTTTCTTTTCTTTTCTTTTTTTTTCCTTCTTCCTCTGCCAGTCATCGAGCCTCGACAATGGCCATCGATCGGCCAAAGGCAACTACTGGCGAGATCACCCTTGCTGTCGTCTGGCGACGTCACCCTTGCTGGCTTTTAGCGATGTCACCCTCTTTGGGATCTAGCAAGGGTTGACCTCGTTGGCCTCGGCCAAGGGTCACCCTCATTAGCTTTGTCGCGACCTACCTCTCGAGGGCCGAACTCGATGAAGCGGGTTTAGAAGTAAGTGTTCATGGAACGGTCCATATGGCACATCATAAAAGATAGCTTTACCAAAACGTCGATCTTTTAGTCATCCATATGTTCCGCATGGCACATTATAAAAGACGGCTTACCAAAGCGTCAATGTTTTAGTCATCCATACGGTCCGTTTGGCACATCATAAAAGATGGCTTACCGAAGCATCGATCTTTTGGTCATTCATACGGTCCATTGATCATAAACGTGGATTTTCCCTAAATCCATACCTCGCGTGACAGTGGATCGATTGTATCTTTTTTAGGAGTTGCCACTAGCCTAGGTCGGGGGTCGGCTAGTATACCCAACCGAAATGGGGGAGTTTCGTTTCGGTTTCTATGAAAATCAGAGATCATGAGTTTGGGGACTAGCTTACGTTAATATTTCTATTAACGCTCTTTCGGTACCGCTAAACTTAACACGGCTGTTATCTAAATTGTCATGCATTTATTTTTTATCATTTTTCATGCCAAAGTCTTAGTCCACTAGGTGATCATGCATTTTGTTTTTTGTGTTTTCATTTAAGATTCTAAACCAATCCTATCTTAGTCTAGAAAGGAAAGAAACAAACAATTGTGTTGAAAAGTATTGCGCAAAGTAAACACTCAAGGTATTAAAAGGACGAGCTAATTCTAAGTGCGAGAAAGTAAAACCTACAACTCGTCGGGTCTTTATTACAACACAAATTGAAAACCCGAGACATGGTCGGGAACGAATGAATTGAATACAAATTGACCCCAGATTGGACATCGGTCTATCACCTCCGTCTTTTACAATTTTGGCTTCATGGATCGCCTCTCGGGTGTTGATGTTTATATCCATAAGATACATTCACGACAAATAATGCACAAAGGAACAACCAAAGAAACGTAATGACGCAAACAATTCACTAATCAAACACGGGCCTCGGGATCGGCCTTTGCTTTACATGCATTTCGATTCACCCACCCACTTAATCATCTAACATTATTTGATTAATGGTTAACGATAACGGGCTACTATTTACATTCACAAAACGGCAACTCATATCGATTAACCCCTAAAATCGGGTTTTAAGTGACAATAATGGGTTACCCGCCGAACATATACCGGGCCTAACATACATCTAACGAACACATGCATAGCAATGAGTAAAGCATGCACTCAGGCCCATGGGCCATGTTTCTCAACCAATCAAGCAATGAGAAGTGGGCCTCATAAGAGGACCACTTAATCAATCATTAGTTATTAAATTTGGACCCATTCTGTTTGAGTATGATTAATCAACCTAAAGCTATCAAAATAAAGTGATTCGTGTGTCATTAGAAAGCTTATGTCATGAGGATAAAAATTCAAGAAGACCACTTTTTCTAGTTCCCCACCGATTTTCACGAAAAAGACAATTCTACCCTCTGTGACAGTGTAGACCCGGTTTGAATTTGAATTCAAAAAAAATTGCGGGAAAAATAGTGGTTGTTATCAAAATCCCGCCAAATTTTTTAGGCAGTTATGATTCTCCGTATGTGACAGTTTTCATGTTTTTGAGTTTTTTCTAAAACGCCCTCAAAATTTTTATAAAATTCGTTTTTTACCAAGGACTCGTTTGCAAATCAAGTTTAAGCTCGAGAGGACCTTATCTGAGACTTTTAGCAAATTTACCCCATAAAAATTGCTATTGGGCCCTCAAAATTTCCAGTCTACATAATAAGGCCTTAATTAACAACTTTGTAGTTTTGAGTTTTCGCAAAAGGTGACTCAAAGTTTATCAATTGGATTTCAAAGAAAGAAAAATCAGATCAGAACACAGATATTGACTAAATCATAATTTTTTTTTTGAAAATCCAAATGAACTCCGATTTTGATAAAATTTATGTCACCGGAAATTTCTCGATCTCAGTGTGAACTTTCATGCAGAATATTTTTTCAGATTTTGAATACACGAATTTATAAAAATCGAAGAACACATGAAGGTCATTCAGAAACTCATCTGTCACCAGAACTATGCCTAGATGACGTTGCTAATCGTCCTAACCTAACATGCTTGGAATTTTATGAAATTTTTACAGTGAACATATCTGAATGTCCTCAAGAATTTTCATGCAGTAAGTTTTCTCAAATAATGAACACATAAAATCAGAAAAATCATTCAACCGAACAAGGCCATTTAGTATCACAGAAGAATAGGACACAACATTATCATTCCAGATTCTGATCTCAACTTTTGAAGGAGTTTTGACTTAGCAAACGAAGTCCAATTGAGGCATATAACATATCAAATCGAAGCTCTCGACATATGCTACGATTCTCTAGTTGATCACTTCTTCAGATTTCGACATTTACGAGATCAAATCAACATTTTAAGCATGCAGACCTCTCTGTGCATGATTTCACAGGATAAGATCTAAGTATACCTACCTTGTATTTTGGCCACCAATGATCTCCGGAATGGCACCAAATATAGCTCTCGATATCTACGTCACAAGGTAAGAAAATCAACGTGAGATTGCGATCCAAAGGATAATAAGTAAAATCAAGCTTAAAGTGGAACTCCGGTGGCTTTTCCGGTGGAAACCGGCCACCACAACTTCGAGGTGAAGTTGAGGATGCTGATCGCAAGCCTCAGACAGCCTAGGAAGAATGCCGGGATCCCGAAATCACCACAGAAGCCGGCTGGATCAATCACCGGCCCGGTGATGTAACCGAGAGAAAGATGGAGCTGATCGGATGTGCTCCGGCTACCAGTAGCTGTGGCCAGCCATATGACTGGCTCTAGGACGTCTGGAGGGCTGCTGGAGTAGCGGCGGTGTGCCGGAAATCGGCCGGCAAATGGCCGGCGTGAGCAACGAAAGCTCACGGCCAAGAGAGGAAAGGGAGAGAATGTGAGATAGAGAGAGAGAGAGGGAGAGAGATGAGAGAGAAAACATATCTGGAAAAATTAGAGTCCCTCTCCAATTTTGGAAGGAAAAAGCTTATCTACCCTCCAACTTTGAATCCTAGTCCTTAAATTGATTAATGACCTAGAATGTATCCTTAGTGATTAAGAATATTTCTTAAGGGCTAAGAATAGGTGATATGGCATTATGGATGGCCATGATCAATTATAAATGAATGGCCATGATTAATTTGCTTACCCCCTAAGAAATTTGTTTAATCCTTTAGGAAGGGCATTTTAGTAATTTCACTTAGGGGCATTTTTGTAATTTTCATTTAAGGGCATTTTTTTTTATCATTTTGGGTTCAAAGGGATGTGGCCGGCCTTGGCTGGTCAAAATGGACCGCCGGCCGCCGGATTTTCGATCGAAAAATGGCCTGTCCGATCGGACCGGTTCAATTCGGGTCAAACCGGGTTGAACCGGTTCAATTCTAGGCCCAATTTGTTCTAATTTTGTGCAATTTAATCCCTATCATGATTGATTGACCTAATTAATATTGAATTTGATTAAATTGGATTGAACTAATTTGAAATTCAGGCACAAATTGATCCAATTTAACTTGTTTAGTCCAATTGTTCTTTGATTTGAGTTAAATTGCATGGTCAAGCTAAACTAACGAATTTAATTGAAGTCCAATTAGCCAAATTGAGCCTCAATTCATCAAATTGGATGTTAATCTAGAATGAGTCAAGTTGAATTGCACTAATTGGACTAATTACTCTTAGATTTCTCAATCATTGGATAGCTAAATTGATCATATTGGCTCAAATTCATGTGAATCTTCCAAAATTGATTTCGAATTTGGATTTCATATAAGAAATTAGTCTCATTCGTGTCTTAATTATGCAAATCATGAAGAATTGATCAAAATCACTGATTATGGCCTAAATTGGAGGTTTTTGCGCTTGGCTTGGAATTACAAAATTGGTTCCAAAATTGAATGTAATACAACCTTTAGATCAAATTCCGTGAAGGAAACTAACGTAAAAAATGACTAGAAATGAAGTAATTTCATTTTTGGCCGATTTGAACCAAATTTCACAAATTGGGAAAAATTGATTCTAAGCTGATTTTTGCAGAATTTCAAATGCTAAAGTCAAATTGAATGTAAAATAAGATGATTTTGGGATTTTTGTATTTTCTAATTTTTTTGGTCAAAGGTTTGGCTAAAAGTCAAACCCTAGTTGATTTTTCACTAGGAGTTTGATTTTGTGATCAAATCTCTGAATTTTTCTGAAATTTTCACTTTTAAAGTGAAATTAAAATCAAAAGAAATCTTTTTGTATTAAAAGCCCCAATTTGACCGGGGTTGACTTTTTGGTCAACCATTTGACCAAAAAGTCAACCCAAAAGTCAACCGTATGACTTTTCGGGTTTTTGTGTGAAATGAATAGAAAATTATTTATAGAAGCTAAATCCACAAATATAATTGAAAAATGACACTTTTTGTTCGAGAAATGGACTCCGTTACGATCGGAGACCCAAATCCCGAGTTTTATGTTTTTTTTAATGACGTATCTGCTAAAAATTAGCTGTTAACAAGCTTCATGCAAGGCTCGACTTCATCAGCCTCGGGTGAGACTCATCCTCACTAGATCTGGTGAGGTGGAGCCTCACTTGAGGCTAGTGAGGGTCGCCCTCGACGAAGGGTAGCGAAGGCCAGCGAGGGTTACCCTTGCCAGCTTCAGGCGAGGCTCGGCCTTGCCGGATCTGGCGAGGGTGAGCCTTGCCTGAGTATGGCGAGGGGTTTGCCTTTGGCCGGTGTCCACATTAGCAATTTCTGGCCAAAATTGGCCGAATGGACTCAACTGGCAAAACGTGCAAAGGTTGAGGACTTAATTGTCATAATTAAAAGGTTTATGACTTATTTGGCAAAAGTGCAATAGGTTTATGACTTTTTGGACAATCTTCCCTTATGATGGATCTATCTATGGCCAATAACTCTATTAACAAAATGAAATATTCCCTCAAAATTTATAGTTTTACCCTTCAAGACCCTTTTTATTAGGTTTTTTTTTTTTTTTGGTAACCCAGGGAACCCCCGCACGGCCGACAGCCGGGAGGTAAACCCTGGGGGCAACACGTGCTAGCCACCACACACGTGCACCGGTTAAGTCACCCTGCGGCGCCCGGGATTCGAACACCCAACCTTTTGCGAGAGGAAGAGTGCCCTTTCCAGCAGCGCCACCCAGGCAGGTGGAATTTGGTTTTTGTAGAGAACCTTTTTATTAGTTTGTTCTCTACAAAAACCAAATTTCTTCAAAAGTCCCCAACTTTTTCCAATCTTTTCAGTCTAGTCCCTAAGGAGCATTCTTTCTATTGATTGCATTAGAGCTGATTCTAATGGAGGATACCAATCTAACTCTCGTGAAAGAAGAAGTACTTTGATTTTATGTAGTACTGTAAGTGATAAAACTACCCATTGAAAATTTTCATCATATTTAAAGGTATTATATTCGATTCATCATAGTTCATTCTAGTGACTTCCCAATCTTCATAAAAATAGAACATCCATTCACTAAAAATATTAAGAGCTTTATCCATTATGAGAACAATCTAACAGAGCTTTGATACCAAAACTAACAGGGTCTTTATTTAAAAGCATACTAATATGATTACATCTAGAAACTTTATCCACAACATATTGAATTCCATTACAAGTTCACTAGAAGCATAATTAAAATACACTTACTGTATGACCGCTGGTAATTTACATGGATAATGGGATTATTGGGAGAAAAAGCTCACAAACATGTTTGATTATATAATTGGTTAATACAAAGATGGAAGAGACAAAGAAAAGAGAAGATGAACAAATGTTTTATGTGGTTCGTTTGATCGAGGAAAGGTTCCTGGAAGCCTACTTCCATGGTAGAAATCCCCATTTGACTTAGCTTCTTGGGGAAGATTCATTCTCCTTATATAAAGAAGAATGCAACATAGTGGCTCGACATAACCTATGATTTTTATGGTAAATACAACTATTACGCATTAGACCTTGATCCTCAATCTTATCATGACTAGGCAAGCTTATCTTGCCAACACTCTCTCTCCAAGTTGGGTCGAAGATGTCTTCTGAGGTCAACTTGGCCAACATTTGTTGAAGGAGTGCGAGATCCTTCAAGACCCAAGTCACGTAATAGCATGCAAAGCCAAACCAATTCACATGTGCCAAATGCCATAGCTTTGTATTTAGCTTTAGTGCTTGAATGAGTAATCACACTTTGCTTTTTTCTTTTCAACATAATGAGATTAACTCCTACAAGAGTACAAAAACTGGTGGTGGACCTCCTACCATTGGGATTGCCAGCCCAATCAGCATCAGCATATCTACAACCTCTATGTGACGGTGCTTCTGTCAGGATTTTTTGCCAAAAATATGCATGGGTAAAGTTAATTTAAAATCGCAGCGGAAGTAAAATCCATGCATTTCTTGTATCTCCAAAACATTTTCGTACATTTTAACAAGAAGCAGTCAAAAACGAAGAGGAGGGCTCATCGCATTTCCTTTGTACCGTTCCCAAGAAAACTTGGTTATGATGTTCTTCAGATGCTAACCACAAATGTCCGATCTCCTTATTGCGTGTCTAAGTAATCTGGTTTTGATGATTTTCAGTTCTAGCTTCACAAATGTGGACCTTTGGTTCAGACACGTTTTGATGTTCTTCAGTTCCATCCCCACAAATGCCGGACCTTTAGTGCAGACACATCACCAATCACGCGTCGAACGGTAGAGAGAAATTTGAGTATGTTCACCACACCAATTATGTTAGCGATTGCTCTTGTGTGTGAATCATTTGATTGATCTCAATCATCACATATTATCAGTCTCAGATCCAATTTATTTAAATCACTTCGGCCATTAACTCTGAAACCGTTTTAAAGCATTAATTTGGGCATTAACTCTGTAACCGTTACAAAATATTATTATGGGCATTAACTTTGTAATTGTTACAAAGTATTATTCTAGGCATTAACTTTGTAACCGTTACAAAGTATTAATTCGGCCATTAAGTTTGAAACCGTTTTAGAACATTAATTTGGTCGTAGATTTTGAAACTGTTTGAGATCAGATCATTGATTCTGAAACCGTTTCAGATCATTAAATTAATCGTTGATTTGAAACCGTTTCAGATTATAAATCTTCCCATTGATTTTGAAACCGTTTCAAATCATTAATTTGGTCATTGATTCTAAAACCGTTTTAGATCATTAATCTAACCATTTATTTTGAAACCATTTCAGAATGTTAATTTGGCCACTTTTACCCCAAAAAAAAACTCAGATTTACCACAATTTGGGGTAAATGTGGTACAATATATCAGTTTGGGGTAAATGTGGCACGAATGTACCAATTTGAGATTTTTATGACGCAAAAATTAGTTTGAGGTAAATGAAGCATGGGTGTATCAATTTGGAGTAAATGTGGCACGGATATACCAATTTAGGAGTTTTTTTGACACAAAAATTAATTTGGGGTAAATGCAGCATGAGAGTACCAGTTTGAGATTTTTTGTGGTATTAACCCTTAAAAATTTTAACTGCATAATCTATCCTTAATTGAAAAGTTCCACTTTTTTTGTATACATGCACATCTATGTGGTATATTTCAATTTTACAAACTTTTGTCAACACCCTGTATTTTCTATTTCCTCATACTACTTGTAACTTATTTTTGTTGGGGCTAATGGAACAACCTAGAAGGGGGGATCGAATAAGTTTTTGAAGATAAATGACATTTTTTCACAATATAATAGCAATCAGCAAAGCAAATTGTGATAAGATTTAACGGTGTTTATGAAGATAGTGTACTACTTATGCAAATAATGAGTATTGAAGATAAAGCACATAGCTATTTTATAGTGGTTCAACTTTATATCCAAGCCTATGTCCACTCTCCAGCTAACAGCCTAACAGCGGTTGGATTCCAATAGTAATTAGCAATGAAGTTACAACTGACAAGTGGTGTTCCTTTTACACATACATCACACTATCATGACATAATCCCTGCACTTACCCTTGTACATTTGACTAACTGCTATTATAAAGCTTAACCTTTATAGAGAGGTATAAACAATGAGGATTTCTAGCGTGAAGCACAACTATAACAATTTCTCCATTCTTTTGTAACCTCTTCTAAGCTTCGCCGATCTAAATTTATAGAAGTTTTCAAACTATCTGCTGGAGACCTTCAAGGATTATCCAGCTAACTCTTAAGAGTCATTGAAGTCCTATGCCGGAATCAGGATTTCTCATGCAGTTTTCCTGACTTTTGCAGTTTTCCTAAGATGGAGTCTAGTGCAACTGTCCCATTGTCAGTGAACTGAAATCTGTCTTGTGCTTTTTTAGATATCTATACTTGTTTTTCAGCTACGAAGTCCAGTGCTTGCAACGACGATTTTTGTATCATCAACGATCATCTTCAAACGTGTATCTCACCATCACCAGTTTCAACTCCTCATCAGCCTGATCTAGGACTCATCATCGACAAGTGCAAATTGTGAGCGAGTTGAATGATAATATCCAGCGACGATACCAACGAAATGATGTGTGATGATAGGACCAATGAGCCTTTCTCCTTTACCAATAACCAAAGACCTTTAAAAACACTAGCTTGACATAGATACCTTCAAGCCACCATGAGATACTGTTCATACTGGTGCTTGTTCACCATTAAAGCCTAGTCTCTCATCTTTGTTGATACAAATGAATCATCGACATCTGTAAAGCTAAATAATTATCTGTGCTTATCATGATAAATGTTAGTATCAAAGACAGTTTTGGAATCATCAAAATTCCATGGGAGTATTTTCCCAACAATTCTTCCTATCCATTATATCTTTCTTAGAACTAGAATCCAAACAATATTTCTGCTATTAAACCAATTTCCTATTAATATTAGTCTGGTTGTGTATTTACCAGTATTCTATCAGTGATTTACACCATTTTATGTTCTAACATATCTTTTAATTTCACAGAGATTTATGTGGGTTATGGGACTTGGGTGATGATCATATGCAACGAGACTAATAATAGTTATCGTTATTTTATGGCTGGTACATTTTAGTCTTCGGAAGATGATATTTCCCAAGAATTATGAGATGGAGGCCAAAAAAATGAAGAATAAGAAACTAAGTCCTTTTCCTAAAATATAGCCTTGATGGCAGTTCTAAAAATATCTAAGGCTGTGAAATATAAAAATGTAATAAAATTTTTTTTTTTATGAAATCTAATGGAGGGGTATGATTAACATAACTTCGAAAAATGAGGGCAATAGCGACATTGTCAAAAAATTTGGAATATTCGTGTTGCACGTGTAACAATATAGGATTTTTCATAAAATCTTCGGCTTTTATGACCTTATCCAACCTTGGTGACTTCATGGCACTAAGCCATTTTCACTGGTCAGGTCTTCCATTATTGATATAAATAATTATTTGCGGTCTAAGAAGGTCCATGATTACGTTAAAAGTTATTGGCAAGTCCTCACAATCAAACACGAACCAAACCCACATCGACCCACCGCAGCAAAAGAACTTCGTCTGCACGTCGAGATAGGACAGTCAAAACATTAGAAAGACAGGTAATTAAAAAAATGAATTTAGATGGTTGGAATCAATCTAATCACAGCTCTTATTGGGCAAGTGCTCTGAACATGTGCCATATGACATAAACAAAATCCGAAGTGGAGACAAGAATGATTGCAGACAAGCTGTCGGGATTAAAACCAAATCCCCGGGCGTATGTTGCCTTTGTCTGCATGCCCTGCTTTCACTGGTCTGGAAGCTTTTATTTAGAGACACCTGCCAATTGCCTACCTTGTCTACATTACTTTTGACCAGGAAAAGGCGGTTACTACATTGTACTCTTAAGAACTGGTTGATGTTGGTTAAAGTTACTTTGTACCACTTACTTGTTTTATTTAGTGGATTCAAAAGTTTGGAGAACTCATGTGTCATGGCTTGGCTAGGTAAGATTTATTAGGGTCGAAGTTGTTACGTAAAAATTGCAGTGGGTGGAAAAAAACCCACAAATTAATGGATCAAATTCTTGAAGATTATTTAGGCATAAGTGAAAATATTTTGAAGCTGAACTCAACAAAAGGAAGGAAATGACACTGTCCTTGTCACACGCTCTTATTCCGACAAGTTGCAATAGCTATTCTCAAAACAGACGTTTATTTTTTTTACCCCCTCCCTCAATCAATATTAGGTTCTTAACATTTTTTATAAATAATTTATTTATGGTATCTATGTAATGATGAAATCAATGATACTTATCTTGATTTTGTAAATAATTGATTTGATAGTAATTATGTTCGTTCGATCCAAATGCAAGCAAATAACATGGAAAGAGGGAGGTAAGCAAGAAGGTCAGACACAAATTGCTACTTGTAAGCAGTTCCGTTGATTATTACGCGTTCTCTTTGCCAACTTCAGGCTCTTTTTTTTTTTTTGTTGAAACTTCGGGCTTTTTACTAATAGTGTAATCGTCCTGATATTATGGATACCATTACCCGTTTCATTGATGCTTTGCCCAAAAAAAAATGGATCGATTGCTATGATTGTGACATGCAAGACCGTTGGAATGAGCTAGGACAACACATTGGAAGGCCATGATAAGAATAACAAAACTTACTGGGGGAAGAAAACACAATCTGTTAATAGAACGAATGGATAAGAATAATTTTGGAACCTGAAAAATAAGATCAGTAAAAAGAAAACTCGGATGGATAGACCGACCGTCTTTTTGTGCCCTCAACTTGTGGTCCAAACCTTGTGAAATATTTTTGAAACCAAAATGAACATATTAGATGATTTGCAAACTCTAAGTCTCACAAAATGAAGCACTTGACCCCAAACACTAATCCATACCAAATTGGTAGCAACACTCAATTTTTTATGTATGTTTACAAAACATATACAATGGATAGGGAATTAATGCTAGACTTTGCCATAAACATATATTACAAGGAGCGTGGGTACTCTATAATAGGACAGTAGCTTGCTGTCCGGATGAATGGGTAAGCTTTCAAATTTTTTTTTCAATCACCCATGTGCAGTTAATTTCCCCATTGCCCATTGATGTTATAAAACAGATCTCATTATAAATATGCAATTCGATTACTCTCAAATTCTCAATAATGCGCGCTCCAATTTGCTTCATGATTATATAGGAATGAGACCAGATAATGAGAAAAGCCTAAACTCAATCGGTTCATGAACACTTGTGTCTTGGGTAATAAGAAAACAAAAACTAAATAGTCAGAATCTTCAGATTGTGAACTTATAGTAGCGAAAGCTTATTATTCCGAAGATGCATAGACAAAGGTAAAGAATGGCCAGCCAGTTTTTCTTAGGAATATCACAACATAATTTGACTAGGGATTGGGATGGAAGAGATTTGATACGCTCCAAGATACAAGAACTGATGCCACTAAGCGACCGATTCACGAGGAATAATGTAGGTGGCATTCTTCCTCTCCTAAGTCATATAAATGCATGCACATATATTCTAACTATTGATATGTGGTGTTGGCGATTCGTTTCGAGCATGAGCTCAAGAAGAGTACATTCTTTCCGTTCATGAAGGCAACTACGTACTTCTGCCCTCTTCCCAAGAGAATTAATCAAGGTAGTAGGGTTCTTTTTTCTCCCTGAAAAAAGGGGTCGAGAGGGGCAATGGGCGACAGCAATCCTCTTTGGGTATTACCATGAGGTTCCCAAACCTGCTACGAAATGTTTGGATTAATCCCCATCTGCCCTTCAAACAATCTATGACTTCGATGTCCGAGGTTAGCGAGCCCATCACTACATTTACACAAAGATGTTAGCAATCAAGAAGTTTCTTCACGTAAGATATGCTGTATCTAGGCAATGTAACATAAGCCATTTAGAGTTTCGCTCACAACGTGAATCGAATTCGTGATCTCATAAAAGGTAGGTAACCGTTTTATCATCATGCCAATCATCAAGATGAAAGGAGTTCATCAACTATAGCAACCGACAAATGATTAGTCTTCGCACAATTTGCTCACACTAAATTAGAAAGATCGCAATTTTTGAATCAAATATTGCGGCGACAAGTGGACCTTCATTAGTCAACTTATACACTCGATTGACTTATTAGAGCACACATTTCCTCACCTAAAAACGAAGAAAAAGAATCTCAATTACAAAGTCAAAGCACCAAGAAAATGTGGAAATTCATGTGGTTGAGCTTAAGCCACCTATTCTTCTTTAGGACAAGAAATTCAATCTTAAGAAGACAAACTACGGGATCTTGAGATACCCACTATTATTATTTATGTTGTTTATTTTTGTAGCGTTCTAATCTACCCAAACAACTATGTCCTTTAGTCACTATTCCAACCCATGTGGCCAGTGTGCAATATAATGCACCATAATCCTTTGTAAAGTTATGCTATGTATACTTTCGCATACAAGCGATGGCAACCTCACCTGCCCAACACGAGATTGTCCACTTAAGTCATAGCTCACCGTTTTAAAGCCGCGTGGGGGGGAAGGGGAGTGTCGAGAGCAGAGATAGGTGACATGTGTTATTTAGTTAAGCATAAATCCGAACTATGATTTGTCTTTGCTGATGTGGAAAATAAATTGGAGATGTCAATTCACACCCTGAATTGAGAGGAGGTATTAATGTATAGTATTATCGAAATTAATCAAATTTCATCTATGAGTGCGATTGGACCGAAAAAGTTGAATTATAACAAATATCATGCAGAACAATTCGATGTTTTTTTCTTTTTGCTGATGAATTTCACGTGAGTAGGAAATAAATGTAACTACGTAGAGTTCCGCAGCATGCCAACTCCAAAAGACGATATCAACTTCCCAAGAAACGACATTAGCTTTAATTTCAAAGTTGATTTATCAAGTTGGATTTAGAATTTTAAGTCCTTGGATGTAATGTAAGAAGTTGACCTCTTAATAAATATTTTCCAATATTCAAGTTAGGTTATCATGTTGGATTTGGAATTTTCTGTCCTTGTAAGTCAGCTTGTCCACTTGACAATGATTATCATATTGAAATAGATATGATCAACATATACGAGTTTTTGAAACCGTGTCTGCATACGACTGTGAAAAGGAGGGGAAAAGAATAATATCAGTATCAAAGTTATTATACGGTGCTCGTTTTGATGCCAAAATTTTCCAAATGATCATTTAAAAATTGTTGCAGAGTCACTTATATGGACCGTTTCAAAAAGTTTTGGAACTTTTCGTATGGTTTTGGTACTAAATTGATCGTTTGCAATATTTTGGTCCTAAACTTTATAAGATTAGAAATTTGACGTTGTGAGTTAGAAGCAAAAATCAAAAGCAAATATTCTAGTTTTGTCACCATTTTTCTTATTTGGTAGAGTAAGAAGCAGAATCTTAGAGCAAACATTCTTTTTCTCCAAATAATTCCATTCAAAATTACAGAAATCTATTTGCTATGTTAGGGCACGTCTGGGAACCAATCTAATCCAATTTCTCAATTTGTGGGAAATTGGTCATCGTTTGGTACATAAATTGTGTGCCACACAATTTTAAAATGTATGGTGCCGAACTTTATGGACGATCAACTTAGTGCCCGGAATTTTATTATTTTAGTGCCAATTTTTTTTTTACATCATCTATTTAAGTGAAACTGTGAGTTTTTATTAATAGTACAATACCACATTAGATTTTCCGGAGGTAGAGTCACTTAAGTGATGCATTTTTAAAATTTATGACATATAATTGATGTTTGAAAAACTTTGGCATTAAAGTGAGCAGTGTGCGCTAATTTTAGCACCGGTACCGTCTTTTTCCAAAAGGAAGAGAAAAGAAAAAGTACTCAGTACATCTAAAATCTAATCTTTTGCTACAATCTCTGGTCTTTAGCACGTATAATGGTGCCAATGCCACTCATGTTATATAAATTGCCAATTGATCAACATGCAATTTATATCTCGATTATCTATAGCTATTTTAGTAGACCAATGCAATCTCCCATTAAACTAGTGCGACCACTCGCAATCCAACCTCCGTGCCCTAATTTGACCAAACCTGCATAATTAAAGTGGATGTCAATGTAAATGACATAGGTGTGATAGCCACGTATACCAGTCACTTGTTGGAGGTAACAGTTATAGATCAAAAGCAAGTTGATCCCATCATCTTCATTGTACCCGTAGAATAGCCCGGTCATGTACACACTACCTCAATTAACAGAATGGAAACTTTTGGTTAATTAATTGCCAAAATGACTTGAGGGCTGCATGTGCTTTCACATAGGTACAATTTCATGGCTCAGTATGATCAATCCATCACCTTGAATTGACTTGATTTGCTCACACATATGGTCCCCAAATCGAGCTTAGTCTGGTGTAGTGTGAAATATATTTTTGTCTTAATAGTCCCCAACAGGCGCAGGCTGACTCGACAATGAAGACCTTGGGGTATATCTATATAATATAACAAAAGAAACCTTGAGTTCAATCTCAATCTAAATGTCAGATTTTTATTTAATTATTCTATTAAAAGCCATCTATGAAACTATACACTCTAATATGACAAGGTATCCCTATCTAAGGAAAAAAACATTTAATTTGGTAAAGTTTCTCATATATCAAATTTGAATTTGAATATTTTTCATTTTAACCCTATGCAAATAAATATCCTAAATGATTTAATTTCCTAAATATCATCTCATTCCAAAAATCTTTCCTATTATAACATTTAGTTATAAGTATTAATAGTAAGACATATTTGATTGATTGTTTCTCCACATTTGCTCCCTTTGGTTCAGTTTCTTACTATGGTTTCCGTAAGTTCTTCATCATAAGTTTTGGGATGATGTCACTGCTTCTCATTAATTGACTTGTTGGAAATAATGATGCAAGATATACTTAATCTGGTTGTTTGATCTCAAGGAATCTATTTTCTTCGACAACATTGGAGGCCAAATTCTTCCGCTTTCTCAAGATTGCAAGTGTTGGGTTTAAATCTAGAGTGGAGGCTAAAGGACGCCTCTTGTACCTAAAATTAGGCAGCAGTCATGAGGTAGACCTGACTATTCCTCCCGCAGTGTGTGTCTTTTGCTTTGAGAACAAATGTGGTCTGCTGTACCGGAATCGACAACAATATGGTCTACTGTTTCGCCGCCTGCGTGCGGCGAAGAAAAAGAGCTCGTTAGGGAGGTCACCGATGAGCCCAATGCACGTGCCAACGAAAGTGTGGAGGACGATGGGGTTGGCATCATAGATTAAAAACACAAAAAAGTTGAATACATAATAAAAAAATGGAACACTTTGTAGAGTTATACCAGAAGTGGTGGGTCCCATAAGGAATAGTATGGTCAAAATACACAAAAAATGGAGTGTTTAAGTTAAAGGAGAAGTAGAAAAAATACGACCCTAAATATAACTATATATACAGTACGACTTTTAGCTATAACCACATATGTGATATATTTTGTTCTCTCGATGTAGAACACTATTTGTTAACATCCATCAATATTTTCCATGATTGAACTTAGCTGTGCAACAAATAGGTTATACTGGCTTTATACCATGTAAAAATCAATTGATAAATATATAGTGATACAAATAGAAGTGCCATATCTGCTGAGCTCCTGTGTACAATGAGATCCTATACAGATTTTCGAAAATCGAGCCTAATTTCTACATTGCCAACCTTTCTCTAGAGCTCATATTATATGGTATGAGGTCGTGGTCCCTTAATTTTAGCAGGAAATGCATAGCTTCATCGCAAGAGGCAAGAGTTGCTACGTCAGACTCCACTAACGTCAGACAAAGAGAGATCTTAGTTACAACTAATTCTAACTTAGGATAAACAACTGGTGAAGCCCTTTCAGGCAACTCAGAGACGTGCCTTTGTGTACCCATCTTCGACGTCAGTGGCAAGATTTCGAAAATTAATATATCTTTTTCCGATGTAGCATTGATTAGAATAGTGAATTCGCGCTTAATCTCGCGTGATTTAACAATTTCTTCCATCGTTTTCGTTGCAATTTAAACTTATCGAGGCACACATCACTATTCACTTGCACGTCTGCACGGCTCTCGATGAATCAGATCTCAAGGAACAAAATGCCAAGGAGTTTTTTTTTTTGTTAATACTACGAAAAATCTCAAACTGACATTTTTGGGACAAATTTACTATAAACTAATTTTTTAACCATAAAAAATCCAAAATTGGTACATTTGTGACAAAATTACCCTCCGTTAAATTGGATTAATACTACGAAAAATTACGAACCGCTACACCAACCCCAAATTAGTACACCCGCCAATTGTCACATATCATCCAACTTAGCAATTTGATGGTAACATTCAACGAAAACTAACGGAGGGTACATTTGTCACAGATGTACCGGTTTGAGGTTTTTTGTGGTATTAACCTTTATTTTTTTTTCCTTTCAACACTGGCACATGAGGTCAAGATCTTTGGAAGATTCAAGTAGGTCTAACAAATGCTTGTTATTCAATCTTGATTTGTTAAGAAGTATTGTGAATGCACATTGCTTTGCTCTCTAGTTTTTTTATTTTTAATTTTTGTTTAAGGCCAGATCACAATACAAAAGATCGTGCAATGCTCGATAAGCCAACTTGATTGTCGTATGTATATCTATCTATGTTCTATACAATTAAGCCGCAAGTGGGTTTTGTCTCACTTTTTTTGACGTTTTGCTATTATCTTGCGTCAAAAATATATAGAAATTAGTTTCTCTACACGTAACATTGATCCGCTACATTTTCTCAGTCAAATAATCAATAATTTCTTTAAAAAAAATTATTTTCTTTCTTTTCATGTTCATACGTAAGTTGTAGCTCATCTACAATCATGAACGCACATATGGCGTGCCTCAAACATTCGTATTCTAGTTTGCCACTTCAGAGTTTTTTGTTAACAGTGATTTTTCTCCCGTTCTTTACACCATTGACATCGATCTTCAATTCAATAATCAAATCGGTTAATTATACTTGTCATTGTTTACTTCCATAAATATTTGGACCCTCAATTATGCTCAACTCAAGGTCCAACTTGCGCGCGGTATTTCGATGGACTCGGTGTTCACCTTTAAGATCTTGGTGGGATAATTTCTTATAGTTTTCTGAACGGCCCAAGTGTTGTTTCCGGCCCAAATGCTTCGTGCTTGTTCACGTCCTTTCTTCCTTCTCTTTTGCATGCTAATTATGAGCGCATTTGTGTCTCACGTGACAGTGTGTTTAGGTGTCTCGGGGCTGGATAAAGGTGGGGAAAGTATCAAAGAAATCCTAAACCTATTGTATTGATGGCAATTTAGTGCTCAACCCTTTCAATTGGACCATTTTAGTCTTAAAACTTTTGTATTTGTGCTAATTGAGTTTATCCAGTCAATTTTGCCTTGAAATTACTGACGTAGACGTCGGTCATTCTATGTGGCACGGTTGATGCTAATGTAAACATTTTAAAATAATATTTTAATAATGTTTTGAATTTTTTTTATAATTTTTTTATAATTTTTTCTTTTTTTGGGGCTAAGGGCTGGCAAGGGTCGTTGACACTGGGCAAGGGCCACGACACTCTCATTTGGCCTAGATATGGCAAGAGCTTTGTGGCCCTCCCCGGATTTGGGTGAGGGGCTTGCGGCCCTCACCGCCCTTATTAGCCCCCCTAATAAAAGTAAAGAGAAGAAAAGAAAAAAAGAGAAAAAGCCATAAATAAAATTATGAAAAACTTCAAAATATTATTTAAAGAGTCCACGTTAGCGCCGGCCGGCATCTACAATGGTGATTTTTGTCTAAAATTGGTCAAATAGACTCAATTGGCACAAATGCTAAATGTTTTGGCATAAATTAGTCAAATTAAAATGTTTAGGATTGAATTGGCACAATGCAATTGGTTTAGCACTTTTTTCGATACTTTTCCCTGATAAAGGTTGTCAATCCGGAGCTCTGCAGTTAGATCACTTGCTGGTTTTAACTGCCCCATCTAATTGCAAGATTCTGTAATTCGAAAAACAATCTGAAAATGGTTGTGCCCCCCATATTCTGTGTGAAGGGCAATAATTTTTTGTTGCCACGGGCAACAATTTTTTGTGCCCGATAGAAATCGTGATCCAAGGCAATCGGCTTCAAATCCTGTACCTAGGATACAATGTCCAAATTTTAATCTTTCTCACTTTGTCTGCGTGCCAAATGAAGGATGAACACGATTCAAGCCTTGAAATGATAGCCAATAACAGAGAAAGCATGAAAGAGACGAAGTGGGAGAAGAAGGAACAGAGGATAGTGTTTTGTTGTTGTATCTCACAATATTCTCAATCTTATGACCGAGGAGATGCACATTTACTTGTGCCCCTAACACCAACTGTAAGAAGCTGATCCCTATACACATGGAAATAAACTAACTAGAGATAAGAACAAATGGAAACTACAAATTCAACGGACACATACAATACCATAATTGAGTCGAATAAATTAATTATCCTATTCGAAAATACACAACACTCGTATCGTCTTCTTATATATTGGATCTCACAAATTCTTCATTGAGCTCTGTTTCTAACTTCGTTATTCAAATTGGATGGAAGCGGGTTGAGATAGCCCAAAAACACAAATTTCTCTTTCTGGTATGAATGATGGATTTTGATGAGTACGGGCTAGTCAATTTTAGGTTCACTTGACCCTAAATAAACCGGGTTTGGGATGGGCACGACGCGTAGTCATGCCTTCTTGAATGGGTTTGGGATGGTTTGGCCGACCAAATCCATCCGGCTTCTATCCTTAGACCTCGATCGAGATGTATTCATGGCGATGTGAAAGTCTTCAAAAGGCTAAAAAATTACTGCTGGATAAAGAAGAATGCCCCAAATTTTGACTAGCTTTTCGCAATTGGCAACTCGCATCATTTCTATTCCTCTCGCATTATTTGCATGCTCTTTCCTTTATATATGCCCCCACTTGTTTCAAAGCTTTTCCAAGCTAAAAACACTAGATCTACAAGATTTGTCCATGGTTGCTTGGTTTTGAATGTGAAAACGGCTTGCGCTTCCGTCAAGATGACCAAAACGTTATCATCACTTTTAACTTTGCATTCATTAATCGCGAAACGTGGACTCAAAAACAATGTCGAAAAAGTTGACATGCGAAAGATCATCGGAAATACCCTCGAAGGTTGACAATGAGAAAAGCAACGGCAATGTATACACGACGATCAATTGCTTCTGGCGAGTCTTGTTTTGTACAACGAATGAATGAATGAAACTCAATTCTGGGTAAAAGCAAAACCCGAATAACAAAGCAAGAAAATGTAAAAGGTTGAAAGTCAGATCAATCACACCAAAAAGAATCAATTCATCAATGGATCAGTATTCTCGGCGTTAGCTCGCCGAGCAAGATCTTCAAGTCATTCTCAAGAGGACTCAAGTTCAAGTCGAGGCTCATAACCCTCCTGTTGTTACTGCTGGACCTCCTGACAACTGGGATTACCGAGTTCATGTTCGCCGTGACCTCGCTCAAAACTTCTGCTCTGTGTTTCCGCATGTGACCACCCAAGGCCTGGCCATTCGCGAACTTGAGCCCGCAAATCGTGCACCCGTGCATCCTGGGCATTGCCGTTGAGCCCAAGGTTAAGACCGTGCAATCCTCCAGCTTTGGTTCCGACAGCTTTGGCCGCTTGTGGCTCGTTCGATGGCCTCCCAATGCTTGGAACGACGGGAACTGGCGTTTGCAGGTCTTGCACTCGAAGTCGCCGCCGTGACAATCGGTTCTCCTTATTGGCATGGTGTCGACGCTGCCCGAGAGAAATATCAGGCAATTTGCCATGTCCGGGCTCATTGCGGATACTCCATTGTCAAAAGCTCTTTTCATGGTCGAGGAAGAAAATGTCAAAAAACGAGTCTGGTGAAGAGGAGGGTGTGGATGGCTAGGGTTTTGAATGTAGTGATGGAAGGCTGCCTGTGTATTTTATAGGCGGTCTAGCCAGTTGATAAGTTGGACCGAAACAGTTGACTTTGACTGAACGATGGTATCTCTGCCCCCGATGAGTATACGTCAAGGATGGCGTCGTGTTCCAAATTTGATATAGGAATGGTGTACACGTGTGAATTCGTTGACCAAAACACGTTCGATGCTGTTCAACATGACGTGGCGAGTCCCGATTGGGCAGTCACGGATCGGGTAAAATCCAGCCGAGACACGGCTTGCGAGCTACGGCTACTACGGCTTGAGACACTACGTAAGTTTTAGATAAGCATGAGTTCATCATGACTTCTAATACCTTTTTCTTTAATAAACAAAAGATTGGTCGCTTTATTGCAAGGGTTATATTTTCCGTCTTTCCCGATTGGATGGACTTTTTTTTTGTATCCATATTTCTGATTGGTGGTAACAAATTATGATTATCATCCGTATGATTACATGCTTTGTCAGAAAGTGGAATTTTATGGAGATGAACTTGCCATGAATTGACATAAAATTACTAATGATACAAATAGTGTAGCTTTTTGCCATTGTGTGAAGTTCCTAAAGTTCTTTTTTAAAAATAATGCTAGAAATATTTGTGATCACCATTTTCCCCTAATAAGTAGAATTTAATAAACTAATTTTTATATCTTTAAATTATTCTCATTGAATAATATTTTAATAACATATTTACTATTCAACAACGATGCGAAAGAAGCTATATTCAGTTATAGACATCAATCTACTGTCAAAATCATTTAAATGTTGATCTACACTATCATAAATTGGGATAATTTGACTATGGTCTCGTAATATCTATAAGAGATTAGGTGCTTTAATCTCTTTAGGACGCACATATATGCCTTCCATCAATAGTCAATTCCCACATATTAGTGACTAAATTTAGTATATCTACGATAGGATTGTTTCACTTAAATATTGAAAGACTAAGGAGAAAAAATATAGAAAAAAAAAATGAAGAAATGTTGAAGATGAAGATGAAAGAGAGAGTCTTTGCCATGAAAAAGAAAGACAAAGGAGAGAGATGTGTGACTCTAACTAAATTGAATTGCATGTTTCACTGATTTAACCAAAACACTTAAAGTTGTGATTGGTATGGAGTTAGAAGAGTCCGCTCTAGGCGACTCATTAATGTGCAGCCGTTCGTACATGCTTAGTAATTCATTTAGTTTTTCCTTAGTGGTTCATCTCGAGGAAGGTCGCAATAAAATAGTTGCACTCATAGTTGTCTTCATCACGCATGGCGGTTATTTTAGGGTTTGTATTGACCACATGAGAGAAAAGTGAAAGACATTTTGCCATGTCCAAGCTCATTGCAAATGCTCCTGAACGACAATGGCCATGGCTATGGTTTGGAAAGTGCCACGTGCTCACCGGCCGGTTAATATTTGGTCGGCCGGTGAATAGAGGGGTGTAAATTCGATATTTCACGATCTTATTTGAGATAATGTGTACTTTTGAAATTCTTTTGAGAAAAAGGCTCTTTTTTAGGATCTTATTTAAAATTTCTCAAGAGTGTTTATAGCTCGTACGACTCATGCTACTCATTACTTGTCTTAAAAAATATGGCGAGTCAATGAAAGATAAAGTACATAGCAAAACGTATGGATTGAGATTATTCCGCGAATCAAGAGGCAGCGGCTACATGTCAAACATCTCGATCTTACATGTGAACATTATCGTTTTCCACTTACGCGAGATATAATTCAAGACCTAATAAAAGAAGCGTTGACAAAGATTCGGGCAGTCAGAGAGGAAAAAGCAACTTGAAGACCTGTTATTTATGAGATTTATGCCTTGGGAAAAAGTTAACAGGAGATAAGGAGGGGACTATTTCGTAGTATGGGGAGAGAATATAAAATAGTGATTTGACTACTTTATTAGGTGTTGTTCACACACGAAACGAAACGGGTCAAATCAAGCCGAGCCGACGTGCTAGGAAGCTTGAAAGGAGAACGAGTCGCGGATGGCTAGCTGGGGATACGGCTTAAGAGCGTACTGTAGAATAATTACCCTAACCGAACCGAAACCATTACAATACCCGCTTGACAACCCTTAACCCGAACAATACTGCGACTCTACCCGAAATTACCCTGATTTTCCGGTTCGGGTAGGATCGGGTCGGGCAATTTCGGGCCTTTTTTGACAGCCCTACTCTACATGGCTCTTTGGAAAAATTGCTCGTGATAAAATTCTAACTTTTGAGTTTAGGAGACAAGACTTTTAATACATGACAATCTCATGCGCATTCAACGGTTTATATGCGGTCAGAGAAGATAAGATATTGGGTAAGAAATATCCTTTTTTTTAATAATATTCCGTGATCCATCACAACCATTCATTGCACAAGAAAAGGATAATGAATTCAAAGAGACAATGAAATCAACCGTCAAGATGAGTTGTCGAATAATAAAAGCATATAATTTGTGGGTATAAATAGCTTTTCCAAGATGACACCATTCTTGAAACACCACATAAGAGTTTCTTGGGGAGGTTGCACTGGGTTCATGATGCGTATCACAGTAGGAAAACGTATGTTCGGACACACTGCAAACATTCAACATATGTTCAGTGAAGCTCTGTTTGCTCTATCAGTGTTATACAACTTCTTTTGTATGGAATATCATGGAGACAACCATAACACAGAATTTCCATCCAAATGTTCAATATTCCGATTGAGATTCATCTTTTGTGCCAGGTCTCTGAATAACATTTCATTTTTCTTTATATTTGGTCAACTTTTCATTTCTTCTGGCTTGTTTATGGGGTTACTAGCAAAAGTGCCCATACATTGAATGTGTGACAATTAAAAGATACTACAAAATCGACTTATTATAAGGGTACATTTGGTTCACTAATGAGTGAAAAACAAATTATTGACACAAAATGAAGAATGTTCGCGCTTTTTGACTCCAAATAAGGTTACAGGCACCACTGCCATTTTAAATGGACGATAATATCCTAAAAAAACCATTAGGATTAATAAGAAAACTCCACTTACTAACAAATTAATGGATTGCCTTTCAATTTTACTAAAAGACAAAACTACCCTCACTCCTCTCAAAATACTTTTTCACTCTAGTGCCGCTTCCTCCACGCCCTCGCAAACAACTTTTTTCATGTTTGTGTTCTTCTGTACTTATTCTCCCTTGTTTAAGAGTTCAACTGAAAATTTTTAATATACTTAACTCTGTTATATTTTTAATTCTTTTTTTTAATATCCATTAAGAAATCGTGTAGTGATGACATACAAAATAAATAAATTAAATCGGACTATTCGACTTACCGTATAAAATGAACGTTCAACAATTACAATATATGGACTACAATGTAACGATACATATGAAAATTCTAATTTAACCAAATGCATTTACTAAAACTAGTGGGTGATTTTTTTTCACTCTTACTTGTGCTTAGGTTATTTTTAGAATATTAGTTTCCTAGTACAAAATAAGAAAAAATGTATAACTGATTAACACAATAATTAGTTGGCTATCTATCAAATAAATTATTTTTTTGGAAAAAAAGTCACCGATTTCTCCCTAATGAAAGAAGAAGAAGAAGAACCTAAACAAAAAAAAGGAAATAAGGCAAGAAACAAGCTTAAATCAAGAGTGGACCCCACATTTGACCTAGTCTTTGTTCTGCATATAGAATAGTAATTGAAAATTTTAACTTCCAACGGCATGCTAAAGTAGAACCCGTAATGGATTATTTGGTATATTCAAGATGGTAAGGGATGTCTACAGTCGTAGTTTGGGTAGAAAAAAGTACGAGCTTACGAAGAAATTCATAAAAATGGAAAGAGAAGAATATTTCAAGGTTTGCACTTTTTTATAAGATAGAAAAGATTCGAACTTTAAAATGGAAATGAGAGAGAAAATAGGATCGTTAATTTTACGTATTTTCAGTTGAAAGAATATTTATAGAATAACAAATAGATGATAGTTTTGCGGAAGAAAAAAAATGATTGTGATATATTAAAAATAGGAGGCCCGCTTTACTTTATACAATAGTATAAGTAACAGTTGATGAAGTAATAACAATTAAAAGGATGGGAAAATGACACAAATGATACTTGAACTTTGATTCATTGTGTAATATGGTCATGCATTTTTAATTTGTTTAATGCGGTTCCTGAACTTTAGCCCAATGTGCAACGTGGTTCTTAAACTTCTAATTTGTTTAATGTGATCCCGAACTTTTGTTATATGTTCAATTTAGTTCCTAGACTAAATTGAGTCCAGAAATATAATAATTCATAGAGTAGATTGAACGTTTACTAAAAGTTCATGGACAGCATTGAATAAATTAAAAGTTCATGGATTACATTGCACATTAGGCTAAAATTCAATGATCATATTGAACAAATTAAAAGTTTAGGAATCACATTACATATTGTACCAAAGTTCAAAGACCATTTTGTGATTATCCCTAAAGTATTGTAACCTTCAAGCAAAGGTTGGTTTGTTACACGTGTTGCGTATGATAAAGGATATTACAAAATCACCTCATTATTAAATTGTTGACTCCCTCACTGGCTCGTTCTTGTGGCCGATCACTGGCCGTTACTGAAACCCAGTGATTGGCAGAGGAAGAAGGAAAAAGAAAAATAAATAAAATAAATAATAAAATTGAAAAATTTCTAAAAGATTTTGGCCTTGATTGACTCAGGCACAGGCGTCGAGGACCCAAGCTTAGCCTCGATATTATGGGCCTAGCATCTCGGGCAAGGGCACTGTTGTCCTAGGCTTGGCCTCGATAGATCCCGGCAATTCCTAGATGGACTATGGTAAAGGCACTAGATTCCCAGGCCCAGCCTCGATGGACTCGGGCCCAGGCGTCGGGAACCCAGACCCACTACCAAGGGCCTGAGAACAAGCGTTGGTGTTATGGTGCTTAAGCACAGAATTTCTGATTTAAGCGTCGATATCTAGTTATATTTTAAAAAATAATTTTCGAATTTTTAAAGAGGAAATCATTTTCTTGAAATTTAAGCTTTTGTATGAAATTTTTTTTCGTTGACTCATTTTCTGAAGCGACCCAAATATTGAAAAATTAAAGAATATTTTTTGCGAAATAAACGGTGTCCGTGACAATATATCTCCGCACGCTCAGTGGATCAGGCTATACTTAGTGGAAGGAACATCCGTGACGTCCAAAGAAAAGTGCAAGTTGTCATTTAGCAAATAAATGGCGAGGATTCTAGAAAAAAAAAGTAAATGGCGAGGAAAAAACAATAATAATAGCGACGGGCTAATTTTCAAACTTCCCATTTGACTCGACAGAGCCGAAAGTTGAAAGTTGTTTCTCTTTTTTCATTTTTATGTTATTTTTTTGAAATTGATACGTGGGATGATGTCATACATCACCATCGACTATTGAGATTTGCTCATACACGCAGCAAAACCGATACCTTATTTCAGAGAAATTTCCCAGTAAAGTCCATCAACATATTTAACTGAACTCAATTTACGAATTTTTCGACAAAAATAAAATTCACGAATTTGATCACATCGATAAAAAATTTCTACCTAAAAATATACGTCAGTGGTTTCCTTCAATTGGTGTGCTCTACTCAAAAGTCCACATTATTAAGTTATAACCAATTGGTTTGGAGACATATTTGACGGTTGACACCAGCAGGTACTTACCTCACCTATTGTAACTTTGAAATGGTGGGCACTTGATTTTACATTCTAAGGCCATGAAGGACTTCAAGCAATCATGAGAAACACGCAAAATTCTAAAATCGTGTACTCCCGTAACATCAAAATTAGGGGGATAATTGTCCAATCAGTCATAAATTTATTGTATGAATTCAGTTCTAAGTTTTTTAATTTTATTAATGTAGATATAAACTTTTGCTCGAAATTTCAATGTAATCCTTACGATGAATTGCCATCAGAAATTGTTGATATCATCGCTAGTTATCTTATGTGGTATGCTGACGTTGAGAAGTTTACTCATGCCAAATCAGCGAATTTTGGCAACAATTGGCCGGAAGGACTGCATTGAAAAATGATTAAAAGGTTTATGACTAAATTTGTTATATTGAAAAGTTTATAATTGAATTGACTGTTTTATAAAAAGATTTAGGACTTTTTGGACATTTAACTTCAAAACAGTGACATAAATTGCTTAACTCAGCCTGGTGTAAAAGAAAAGAAAGGATAAGGAAGTTCATAGTCATGTTTGACAGGCAATAATGGATTAATACCGACACCTGTTGAATCTTCACATTCCTACGCATAAATTTAAAACCATCATTGTAAATAAAAGTTGCTAGTTCGTTGGTTAAACTTTAAGGTTGAAAATTTTAAAATGATATGGGAGCATACAAACTCCTTAAACAAGCGATATGGGATATTTAATACAACTGGATTAGGAACGATTTGCGGAATCTGACATATGAGGATCTCACACGCGAAATAAACTTGAACAAAACCTGATTCAAATACCGTGTTAAAATGTCAAATTCAGAAGCTAATAGGTTGGACTTGGACATTCTAGCACAAACGTAAAGATTTGAGTAACGGGCGTGAAAAGTTGCAACCTAATCCACTCCAGGCTCGACAAGCAACTAGATTACCCTTCTCCGAATGAGCTAAAGTGAATCTCCTACGTGTTCAAGCAAGGACATTCAAACATACTTTAACTTAATTGAATATGAAGATTCAACGTCAGCTTTATTTATCAAGAGTCAAATTTGTTGAATTTAAAATTAGTTAATGTGCTACGAAAGGAAATGGACCTTCTGCCGTTAAAGCATTTGAGCATCTTCCAAGTACCATTCTACTGTTCCTAACCAAAAAAAAATTGACCGGAAGGTTTTTAATTCTGGTCAAAGTAAAAGCTGGAAGATGAGAAAGTAGAACTGATAAGCATGTGAATTTATCGTACCCCAGAAATTTGGAGCGAGTTTATGGATAGGAAAGCAAGTTCTAAATTGATTGCCCTCCTAGCTTGAAGCTCATCAGAGGTCAACAATATGACTAGTGTTTCACGTCGACCAGCTACAGCAAAATCTGCATGAAATCTCAGCAGAAGAAACGATGCTCTTTTGTACTTGAATTCCAAAACGTCGTTTCTATTTCGAAAGTAACTGTCAAGTTAAAAGCGCAGCTACGAAACTACTTCCTATGTGGGGGAAAGCCAAAAATTACATCGTTTTCTTGAATTTTAGCGTTTACTTGCCAAAAGAGAAGGGCAACCGATAATTCACTATAACTGATTAAAATTTAACTAAGTGAGGTCTTTTTGAGATTAAATTGAAAAGATGAGTCTGCTCTTATGAATAGACTACAATATCAGGCCCTTCCGCATATTAGTACTTGAAACATTCTGACACTTCTCCTTCCTTATAGCTTGAGATTCGACCCGAAACTCAAGCGCGGAAACTTATTCTAAATAGGGAAGCAAAGAATGGAAATCGTGCATGTTATCTCTTTCCCCTTAACAGTAAACATATTATTATGTACTCAGCTCTGAAATGGCAATTAAGCGAAAAGTTTAAAGTTTGAAAAAGGCGTACCAGAAAAACCGACCATAAGTGAATATCAAAACAGAAGCAAGCATTCAACACCATCGTTCTTTACTAATATTGTACACCATGCTGTCTTCCTATCTAGCTTTATTCAGGATGATTTTGCCAACAAATAATCTCTTTCATAACTGGGGTAAAACAGCAAAAAAGAGATAAAAGAATGATTGGACTTGAAATCTTGGATGAATTACAAAAGCCCCTAAACCCAGTCAGTCCACATGGGAGTTTCTTTTTGTACAACAAATGAATGAACAAATAATCAACCTAAAGTAAATCTCCTCGTGAAAACAACGTGAGAACAAGGAATTATAATTACAGGAGCATGGGATCTATCTTCGGAGCCATCTTGCCGAACAAGAACTTGAGGTCATTCTCAAGAGGAGTCAAGTTCAAGTCCAGGCCCATAACCCTCTTATTGCTGCTATTCGACCTCTTCAACACTGGGATCGTTGAACCAACCGTGAAAAACTCGTCCATCTTCACCATGTTCCCGCTCATCAATTCGGCCCTGTGCCTCCTCATGTGGCCTCCCAAGGCTTGCCCCAACGAGAACTTCATCCCACATATCGAGCACTCGTGCATCTTGGGCTTCACCGCTGAGCCCAGCGCCAACTTGGTGCAGTCTTCTGGCTTTGTCTCGGGCAGCTTTGGCTTCTTGTGGCTCGCCCGGTGGCCGCCGAGCGCCTGGAACGAAGAGAACCGGCGATTGCACGTCTTGCACTCGAAGTTGTCTTCGTCATGATGCACGGTGGCTCGTTTAGGGTTTGTGTTGATCCCGTGGGAGAGAAGCATCAGGCATTTCGCCATGTCTAAGCTCATCCCTTCATAGTCATCCCTGGTTCTTTTCAAAGTCGGCGCGCAAGAGAATGTCATTGATGATTTAGAGAGATTGGGGTGTGGATGGAGTTTTGCGTGGTGCGTTTTCTTTTCCTTGCGTAGGCTGGAGCTTATCTTGCGAAAGGAATGTGGTGATGAAGCTTGCGAAGCGTGTTTGGGGTATTTATAGGCAAAAGGTCCAGCTGAGAACGTGGACTAAAACATTTGACTTGACTAATGTTTTGAATTATCGCAATAGAAGTATGCATGAAGAAATGACGTTTGTTTGGTATAGTGATGCTCGCAAGAAACACCCCCCAACTTGATCGCGGACGAGAAAGGAAGTAATTAATGGAGGAAATATGTGCACGTGGGGAATAGTTTGACTGGTCTTGCTCGTGTTGTTTCACACGCAGCATTCACAAGACCATTTGCACACTGGCGTTTGAAGGGCAAGGGTCAAAATTGGTGTGATTCTTTGAAATGTCTGCTTTCTTCTAGAGGTTCGGAGCTTACTTTAGACGATTACTCTATCTTTTTTATTTTGTTTTTTACAAGAACATTATGTCACGCAGGACCAAAAAGAAAACAAGGGCTCACGACTGCGACGGTCTCGGAAGCTTCCTTGTTCTTCGACGCCGCCTCCAATTACTCCCGTTGTATTAGACCCAAAACAGTAAAGAAACTAAAAATGAAAAGTGAATGACACAAGTCTTCGCATTTTGTGACGTTTGGATGTTATTTGGCCGCCATTGAATACACGCACTTTGCACTTAGACGATGATATTATTAAAAAAAGAAAATAGTAAGATTCTCAGGCAAGTAAGAGCCGCACAGTTTAGGAAAATTGTCAAATCATACCTCAACTTATTGTATGGATGTTAATTTAGTTCTAAATTTTTCAATTTTACCAATTTAGTCCTAAACCTTTACATGAAATTATAATGTAGTCATTTCGGTCAATTTTTGTCAGAATCGCTAATGTAAAAGTGTACCACGTAGGATGGTCGGCAATGATTGAACCACCACGTCATTCGAATTTCGCACAAAAGTTTAGAATTAAAATGACAAAATTGTCGGGAGGAAAAAATTGACGAAATTGAAAAATTGAAGAATGAATTGGCATACGTACATTAGATTTTAGATTGGCTAGGTAATTGTTCTGCACATTTTTGTAGGCTTTGATGGGATTAAAAAGATGGAGATAATCAGTAGATTCTTGTAGAAAGTTGAGCGGTCATTAGCCAGTTTGGCAAGGCAACAGTTTCAGCACAATAAATAAACTGAACATTAAAATAAGTTTAAGCTTCAACCTTTCTTCTCTTTTGGCATTTTAACCTTTTTTTGACCATAAGTCCGTGGCCAAGATGGCCACCCTCCTTGCCTTTGATCCATTTCAATCTTCACTTTGTCTTGGACATGGTAAATGTTAATTTGACCGATGATTTCAACAAGATGTCACATTAAAGTGAAACCAAAAGCAAAAGTTAAACAAAATTCTCAAACTATGGCGACTTTGATAAGATTGGTTTTGTTGAGGAAGCAAATGACCGAACAATAAATAAACTGAATAATAAAATAAATCGGACATTGGATTTATGTGGTCGGTCAATGTGCCTTACGTTCATAGGGAAGAGCAGCACTGAATTTCACTATAGATCAATCAATAAAATAGATATTGCAACCGTACTTAAGTCATTCAAATATTCACAGTATTTCCTAGCCGTTGATTATACACAATAACACACATAATATTTAGACCTCACAATTCATCGCGAAACAATCTCTCAATTTTGCAGGGAAATACACAAAATCTTAACACAAGATTTTTACGGCTTCAAACACTCAGCATGTAATTCACAAGCACAAACTCCTCTTAAATGCTCTTCACAAATGCAGACACTTCTTATAAATAGACAAGAGTTGGATCCAAAATAGGAAACCTCAATTTAGGAAACTTAGTCAAATTAGGAAACTATTGAACTACTTATTCAAATTATGAAACCCACTCGAATTAGAAAACTCTTCTTTTCGGGTTCAAACTCTAGATATATTTTCAACAGGCTTAATGATTGAGGAGTGAACATGTTGTGGATGGGAAAGAAATAAAACCTTTGCTTGGGTTGGTCATTGTGATTTTGGTTAGCGTCTTACTTGGTTTATGAAATGAGTGGGGTACTTCAATGGGTTGGGATTCACTTGCCTAAGTTGGTCCTCCTCATCTTTTAAAAAAATGAAATTACAAGCACTTCTCAAAGACAAGTTAATTTTTAAGTGCATGTATATATATTTTTTTCATTTGTCGACAAACAACCAAAATAAGAACCGAAACCAAAAAAACATACTACCTTTTTCATCCATATCATACACTTAGGGGCTAAATCTATATTGGGATATGTCATGCGAAATTTAATACCTTTAGTAAGAAATCAGTAAGACAGAGCTCTTTCGAGCCTATTAGCATATGCAATTGGATTCGTACCTTCACTAAAATTCTTCAGTCAATGAGTTGTAAGGCCACGAGGATACATCAATTGCTTCACCTCATATTGAATCTCTTATGCGAGACTTTATAAACACCGCTCACATGTGCACTTCAATAATCATTTCCTCATGCATAAGACTCCAGTGTTAGGCTAGCTCCCTTGTATCCTTCTGCATCATCATATAATTCCACTCGAATCACTATCTTGTTGTGGGGGAGGAGGCACCGCAACCACCACAACACTCAACTTCACCCCGTATCCTCTGTTTGGTAAAAGGAGAAAAAAGTGGGAGAACTAAAGTGGGTGAGGAAAATAGGAAAATTTAAAAAATTTCATGAGAATGAGATGGAGGAAAATCTTTAAAATTTAATCAATTTTCATTCCCCATCTAGCAATTTTCTCTTCCTCCTAGTTTCCAGACATAGCATTAGTCTCTTTCACTAGACCGAACCATAAAAGCTACCCGACACCGCATTGCTACACCATAACTGAATCTTCACCTTTGGTCTCTTCTGCCAAGTCGAATTGTGAAAGCCACCGCAAACCGTGTTGATCATGATATTTTTTCCTTGAGGTGATACTCACCAAACACCGATACAGATTGAGTGTGAGCCACCAATTAACCATGAAGGTTAAAACTAATTTGTTGCGCTTAAACCCGGTCAATGCAATCAGCCAACGAATCATAATAGAGATGTATCAGACAAATGTTATAAAGATTAGAGAAGAGCAAGCCAATATTTTATCTGGTTTGGTCCAAATTGGTGCCTATGTGATATCAGCATGGTAAAAGACTTAGAAGGTAACACAAGTGTGGCAGAATAAATGCTCGCCACCTAACAAATCCACCCAAGGATGTAGGCGTATAACTCACCACTCAATAAAATTCACCAAAGAGATACATAATTATAGAGATACTCTAGTCCAAGAGATCAAATGTGAAATGTCATAAATGAAAACACTCTAACCTAGTCATGGCCACGGTTCAGGAACCGGCGGTTCCGGTGCCTGGCCAGGTATGAACCGGAACCGTCCGGTTCCGGGCCGGTTCCGGTCCGGTTCCGGTTCCGGGCCGGAACCGGCCCGGTTCAGGGTCGGTTTAGGTCCAGTTCCGATTCCGGGCCGGTTCATTCCGGTCCCGGTTCCGGTTCCTACCGGTTCCTGTTCATAATTTAAAATTTTTTAAAAAAATTATTAAATAAAAAAAATAATGAAATTATGAAATAATGAATTATTCAATATAAATTGTAATCAAAATGTAAATTGTAATCAAATTTGGGGACAAAAAGAGAGAATGAGGGGGCTTGAACTTAATAAATTATCATTAAACGCCTTACAATTCGTTACAATGATCTATAAAAAAAAGGAGTACAATATATATGCCTTAAAATGACCCAAAAACCTAAGCCTATCCAAACCCCCGCATTCCGTACGTAGAGGTCACATGTCGTCGGATTATACTTCGGTTTTCCTAAGCTCACGTGGGCGTACCCGGTATGAGAAACAAGGATCCCCGAAATATTTGCCAACTCCAACAGTTCTTTTATCCTCAATCGTCGCTACCCGTTCCGGTAGCGGTATCGATACCGGTGGTATCTCCGTCGTTAAAGAATTCGGATTCATTATTCCGATCTATCTCTTGTTGTCGGTATTGAGCCTTCGTTCAATCATCGACACAAGCTTACATCTCTACTGATTTCGGAGCTAATCTTGAACGATGTTCGTCTAAAATATTACCTCCCGCACTGAATGCTTGTTCGACTGCAACTGTGGAACAAGGGGTTGCAAAAATTTGTTTTGCAATAAGAGAAAGGATTGGGTATTGGCTTGCTTGCTTCTTCCACCAATCCAAAATTAAAAAACCTGTACTACCTTCGGATTTGGAATCAGTAAACTCAAAGAAAACGGTTAGATAAGTCTCTAATTCAGAAATATTTCCTATTGCTCCCTTTTGTTTTTTATGTCTATTTAATAAAAGTTGGTACCCTCTACTAATTTTACCTATACTCTCATTTTGTGTCTCGGTAGATTGAGAAGATCCAATATCACCTAAATTATATTTAGTATAAAATTCATTATATAATTCTATCACTACGTTTTTAACCTCACGTACTATGGTTGTAACATTTATCGCATCATAATGTAAACATTAATAATACGTATGCAAACAATCACTTAAACCATCTAATTTGCAACGCGGATCAAAAACACAAGCAACTAAATAAATAATGGGAATTTCGCCATAATAATGTAGCCACTTCATTTTCATTGTTACTATAGTATGTTGTAATTCAATATCATTTTCATATTCGTCAAAAATTCCGACAATATTAATACACTCTAATAAAAATAAATGCGTAGTAGGATAATAAATACCGGACAAAGTATAAGTTGCATCATTAAATTAAAATATCTAAATTTTTTTTGCAAATATCCCACTCTTGTGGGTATAAATTAATCTGAGGTATATTATTAGAAATGAATGCACATAATAAATTTTTATATTCATAAGATTCATCAAGCAAGTGAAAAGTAGAATTCCAACGAGTTGGAACATCTCTTGAAAATCTTTTTGGCTTTCTGCCATTTTCTCTACAAAATTTACCCCATTCTCTCATTTTTTGGGGATGTTTCCATAAAAATTGAATCGCCGTTTTTATTGGTTTAAGAAAAATATCAAGAGTTTTCAAACTATCTTGTACACATAAATTTAAAACATGACAAGCACATCTAACGTGAAAAAATTTCCCGCCAAAAGCGGGTTTACAAATATTTTCTAAATCGGCAATTGAAGCGGTATTTGCCGCGGCATTATCAAAACCAATTGAAAAAATTTTGTTAAGCAAATAATATTCTTCTAAAATTTGCCTAATTATTCTATAAATATTATTTGCCATATGCTTATCATTGAAAACTCTAAATGCAATAACTCTTTTTTGAATACTCCAATCGTCATCTATCCAATGACATGTTATGTCCATGTAAGAATGCGTTTGCCAATGATCACTCCAAATATCACTACGTATATGCACGTGTCCATTAAATTGCATAAAAAAGTTTTGTAAATCCTTTTTTCCATTTCTGTAAAGATCTTTAATTATTCGTTTAAGTGAATTTCTAGGAACACGTTTTGCTTGTGGAGCACATGTTTTTTGTACAAATTGATTAAAACCAAATCTTTCTCCAAAACTAAATGATAAATGCTCAACGGAAACAAATTTACCTAATTCTTCCTTATAAGTTTTTTCATTAAAATGAAATAAAGGGGAAGTGTTAGGATTGATGTACCCGGAAATTTGTTGTTGCCTGATATCGATTCCCGCTTGGGTTGGATGTTTGCTCCTAAGATGTCGTTTGAATGTTACATATCCTTGTCCACCTGTATATTTATATATTTTCCCACAATATTTACAAATTATATCATACCTTTTTTCACCAATATCAAAACTTTCCATTTTCGTGAAGTGATCCCAAATGTCAGATGTAAGTTCCCGCTCCGCCTCCTTTGTTGTAGATATTTCGGCGGGAGGATGAAAACTTTCTTGCGTCGGGACGTGCTCCACATCGGGAAAAATGTTGATTTCATCATCTTGAAAATCTGCATAATCACGAGGATCAAAAGAATGATGGGATTCCGTCATGATATTCTTACCTTTGCCAGTTGGCACTCGACTTCCACTTGCCATTTTTCGAGTGGATTGAGAAAATTGAGCGGATTGATTGGGAGAATTAAGAAAGAATTGCGCGGATTGAGAAAATTGAGAGAATTTAAGAGAATTTGAGAGAATTTAGAGTATTGAGAAAATTTGAGAGAAGAGAATTGGAGAGAATTTGAGAGAATTGAGACTTGAGAGTATTGAGAGAATATGAGAGAATTTTAGAGAATTTATAAGAAAAAAAATGAGAAGAAAATTTAGGATAAAAAAAAAAGCTAGATAACCGTTGCAATGCAACGGTTATCTTTTTAATTTTTTTACTTTTGGTGCTTTTGCCCGTTGCCAGGGCCTGCAGACGTGCAGGCCCTGCTGCAGGTTCTTTTAATTTTTTAATTTTTTTTGGAATCAGGCCCCGGTTCCAAAATTTCTGGAACCGGAACCGGGCCCGTAGGCCACGGGCCGGTTCCGGTTCCGAACCGCGGGCCCGGGTTTGACCGGGCCGGTACCGGGCCGAAACCGGCCCGTGGCCATGACTATTCTAACCCTTAGGGAAACCTTAAAGGGGTTTATATAAACTCAACTTGGAGCAACCCTCCAAGTATAAACAAATCCCAAATTACTAACCTTTTATTTCCCAAGATAAGACCAACAATTCCTAGATAAAACATAAATTTGACATTTGATCCTTCATCACTACATCCCCGAGAGAGCAGCCGTAAAAGGCTCAATATGAATATGGAGAATTACACACACTCAATTGCACACCCACTTAAGTGCTTCCTAACAATAGATAAAACCCGAATAGCTTTTAACCAAGTACCATGTATACTCTTTGTGAGATTATTATTAGAGATTGTGAGTATATAAAATTGGGATATCTTCAGTGTGATTCTACAGATTTATATGGAACTTTTGCGGTTGCTCTATCGTGGATGAATATACTGAATTGGGTCGAACCATGTAAAATCTTGGTGCATTCTTCACTCTTCTTTATTACTTTTCCCGCCATATGTTGATTGTGATCGGCTGGTGGATTGCATGGTCTGTGTTTAGGTGTAACACTCTAAAATGTTGGTTATATATCACTGCTTTCATTATGTACGTGACCTGCATGGACTTAGTATCTTTTCCAAAGTTTATTACGGACTGAAATGGCGAATATGTTAGTGTATTTTAGTATGTGATCGTTTAGAAAGGTTGCTTAATGTGAGCAATGTATATTCGTAGATTAAGTAATGTCCAGAGCTAATAAGTATAACAAAATTATGTAAGTAGTGTCCATAATTGGTGGATAAAAATTTGGTCCAAATGAAATGTTCACTGTCAACAGTACAGAAGCATGAAAATTTGGACCGAGGTTTATAACAATATAGGTAGAGATTTATCCTAATACTGGCTTATACGTTAAAATAACATTTTTTTATTAGGTAACAAAAAGGAGCCAAAAGTGAGTTTGGTTGGTTTGAAGGCCATTAAAATGTTCAGTTCAGGCTAAAATAATTCTAAAATGCATGCTTTTTCCACAAATTCGTCCTCGTGTGACTTCCAATATACTTGTCAAGAATTTATCCGTCCCTAAAACGCCTTGTGTAAACCTTTTAAATTAAGAAAAATCATTCTGACCAAAAAAAAAAATTAAGAAAAGTCACGTATAGAAGCACCACATGCTAAAATTAACACATCTTGTGATGGTCAATGCCATCGATATTGTCGGTAAAGATTAAAGCAGTCATCTAAACTCTTTTAAGGAATTCTTTCTTGTGTAGTAAAGATCAATAGATAAATCTCTCTCATGAAATATGCTAGTAACCTCATAGACCACATAAAAGTGGAGTCAAAGGCCTGAGTGACTTGCCCAAACATAGATTTAGGGTCCATTTGTTTGAAAGAAAACTATTTTCGGGAAATTATTTTTTCAACTTTGCGGCATTTGAATGATGAAAAACTAATTGATCTACGGAAAATGTCTTCCATGGACTGAAAACAACAAGCTTAGTTTGGGAGAAAACGGTTTCCCCTTTTAGCAATAAGGAAATCACTTATTCTAAACCACCAAACAAATGAAAATTAACTATTTTTCTTGAAAATTATTTTTAGGGTTAATACCACGAAAAACCCTAAACTGGTACACTTGTGATAAATTTACCCCAAACTATTTTTTTTACCACAAAAAACCCCAAATTGGTACATTTGTGATAATTTTACCCCGAACTATTTTTTTGACTACCAAAAACCCTAAACTGGTATACCTGTGACAATTTTACTCCGAACTATTTTTTTGACCACCAAAAACCCCAAACTGGTACACCTGTGACAATTTTAATCCGAACTAATTTTTTAATATTATTTTTTTACTTTTTTGAATTTTTTTATTTTTTCTTTTCTTTTCTTTTCTTTTTCCTTCATCTTCTTTATCTTCAACCTATGGCCGATCGCCGGACCGACGACCGGCCAGAGGTGGGGGCTAGCGAGGTTGGCCTCGCCGTCAGCTGGCGAGGCTAACCTCGCCGGCAACTGGCGAGGTCGACCTTGCCCACCCTTGGCGAGGGGTCGTCCTCGCCGTCGCTGGCGAGGCTCGACCCCGCCGGCAACTAGCAAGGTCGGCCTCGCCCAGAAGCGGCAGGGCCGAGCCTCTCCAGCGACGGCGAGGACAACCCCTCGTCGGCAACTAGCGAGGTCGAACCTCGCCAGGGGTAGGCAAGGCCGACCTCGCCGGTTGTTAGCGAGGGGTCGTCCTCGCCGTCGTTGGTGAGGCTCAACCTCGTCGCTTCTAGGCGAGGCTGACCTCGCCAGCTGCCGGCGGGGTCGAACCTCGCCAACGACGGCGAGGATGACCCCTCGCCGGCAACTGGCGAGGTCGAACCTCGCTAGGGGTGGGCAAGGCCAACCTCGCCAGCTGCCAGCGGGGCCGATCTCGCCGGCCCCTGCCTCTGGCCGATTGCCGGACCGGCGACCGACCATAGGTTGAAGATAAAGAAGGTGAAGAAAAAAAAAAGAAAAGGAAAGGAAAAAGAAAAGAAAAGAAAAAATAAAAAAATTCGAAAAAGTAAAAAATAATATTAAAAGATTAGTTCAGGGTAAAATTATCAAAGTATACCAATTTGGGGTTTTTGGTGATCAAAAAAATAGTTCAGGGTAAAATTATCACAGATGTACCAGTTTGGAATTTTTGGTGGTCAAAAAAATAGTTCGGGTAAAATTATCACAGGTAAAATAGTTTGGGATTTTTTGTGGTCAAAAAAATAGTTTGGGGTAAATTTGTCACAGGTGTACCAGTTTAGGATTTTTCGTGGTATTAACCCTTATTTTTATGAAATTATTTAACTTATCATAAAATTTTCAATGAAACAAACGCAACCTTATTTACATTTTATGGTGCAGAGAATCGAATTTGTAAAGTATGTTTCATCTTTGGATACAAATAGTTCCTTTTCTGCTAAACCAATTTACCAGGGTTAATTTTGAGACTCGGTCTCAACTTTTTTACCAACAAATTGAATACATTAGGCTAATTGAAGATAGTTGTATCCCAATTCTAGCTAACCCAAAAATCGTGCGGCGCATTTAGGCCATAAACCCTAGACGAAAATGGCACAAGGATTTAATCCAAGATTATAAATGAAGGGGGAAATGACGGAGACCGTGACATCTTCATGAATTGACCAACAAGGTTGAAACTTTAGCTTCAACAAGGTCACTTTGTCTACCAAAAGCTACTTTGACCGAAAAAGCACATGCAACCGATTTAACTGGTTTCATGTTTTCTTTATTTGAAAATACCATCCTCTTCACATTTAACCCTATTGGAGAAACATCCCTAAGTATTTTGATGATTCCAAAACTATTCCTAGTATAATGCTTACTATGATAATTGTAAATGTTTGTGATAATTTGTTGAGGACAGTAGTGGTCTCCGTAACTGAAAAAGATCACAATCTTTTCTGTTCGTATATAGTACCAACGATTTAAAGATAAGTTGATGATGATGTTTATATCAAGGCTGAGAATATCATGTCATTGATTATGTTGAAATAACGTTCATCTGAGGATGTTCATTGGAAAAGTCAAATATAGCTGTTGGAAGCTAGAGATGCACAACAGAGGAACCGAAAATTGTCAAACAACGGGATTCAACTTTTGTCAGAGCTATCGGCGACGAGACAAGAATGACAGAACCTATTTTGGGATAGCTAGCTAATATTCACCAGAAGGAATTGTCTAGGTGATTCTACTTCTGAACAACGGTACACAAAGAAACCTTATGGCTACCTGCTTCTCGGGACCATCTCTAACGGTAAGATTGAAGATGTCTATATAAAATAAGATCCTTGAAGCCAAAATGATTAGACAAACAATACAAAGAAAACCAAAATAGTCCAACACTATACTCTGAGCTAATATTGTTCATCGGAATTTCACTCAAAGATTTATGATTGAATTGAAAATTTTAGAATTGAATTGGTATCCATACAATAGGTTTGAGACTGATTAGGCAATTTTCCTACACATTTTTGTAGGCATTGATGGGATTAAAAAGACGAAGATAATTAATAGATTCTAGTGGAAAGTTTAAGCGGTTATTGGCCATCAGGTTTGGCAAGATAACAATTTCAGCATATGCTGGTTCTCATCTTCACAATCGATGTGAATGTTAATTTGGCCACTAAACCTTTTTTTACCATGAGTCTATGGCTGAGATGGTCACCCTCCTTGCCTTTGATCCATTTTTATCTTCACTTTGTCTTTGGACATGGAAAAAGTTAATTTGACCAATGATTTCAACAAGATGTCACATTAAAGTGAAATCATAAGTAAAAGCTAAACGAAATTCTCTAACTATGATAAATTTAACCGGATTGGTTCGTTGTGGAAACAATCAATGGAACAACAAATAAACATAACAAACAGTCGATGTGACTTACGTCTATGAGAAGAGCTGTACAGAATTTCGCTATATATCAATGGATAAAACAGATATTACAACCACACTCAAACATTCTCAGTGTTTCCTAGCCCTCAATTATACCTAATAACACACACAGTATTTAGCCATCACAATTCCTCATGAAACAACCTGTCAATCTCGCAGGAAAATACACAGTATCTTAACACAAGATTTTCATCACTTCAAACACTCGGGAGGTAATTCACGAACAGAAACTCCTCTTGGACACTCTTCACAAATGAAGACACTTCTTATAAATAAACAAGAGTTAGATCTAAAATAGGAAACCTTCTTTTAGGAAATAGGACAAGTGCACTAGAAGTCCCAAAGCTTGTCACGAAAGTGCAATTGAGCTAGAACAGATTCACCAAGAATAATCAAGGTTCGATTTTTAAGCCGCCTCATCCTCCTTCTTCTTCTTCTTCTTTTTTTCTCCCTCCTAAATCACGTGTAATGTCTTTTTTTTTTATAGACCTCCTCTTGCTTTCCAAGAAACCTTAATCACAATAGGATTGCAATTAAAGGTTGTTCCAAATTAGGACTCCTCCAAAAAATAAAATTCCTTTTTTAGCTTGGACTTTGATTTTCTTCCCAAAATAGGCTTGATTCTTCTTGATTGCAGATTTGCATGGCTTTGATCTCCAATTTGGGAAGCTTCTACACGATTTAGGAACAATTGGATTGTTTCGGATACTTTTGCGCGTGGAAAGCCGGCAAATTACAGGATTAGTCCCTAAGCTCCCTTTAACTTCAATTACCTACAAAAATTAATTAAAATAAATAAAGTAGACATCAAATTCAATTAAAACTAAGCAAATATTAAGTCTAAAATAATAAATAAACTCTATATAAAATAAAGTTATCAAATACCCCCAAACTTAACATTTTGCTAGTTCTTGAGCAAAAGTAAGATATAAAACATACTCAAGCTAACAACCCCCTACATGACTTCCTTCCATAATTGCTCGAAATCACAATTCAAAGACAAACAAAAATTTCATCCAAACATTGAAATAGATTCATAAGTTAAAACCAATTCTAACTATGTGATCCAAGTGTGTGTGTGTGAGTCCTCATCTTTTCGAATTATATGCAATCCAGATAAGTTCACATTGGTATGCAACCTCTCAAAAACTCTTTATAATTATAACCAAATCTCATAGGTTTGCTTTTCATTCCTCTCTCCACTAATGTAAGCTAATCATTCAACCAAAAATCAATAGGACTTTCCTCATGTTGTAATATAAGGCTGGGCTAACGGTGAGATAATGGTAAATTTAAGCTCAAATCACCCATGAACACATTGATTTCTAGGATCTAAATGGAGCATATGCCACTATCCCCAATTTCACATCTTCAAAATAATCTTTCTGCCACCACGTATCATCATGCTTTCTCCTTTTTTTTCGTTTTTTTTTCTCTCTTTTATTTTTTTCATTGCTTTATGGTGGAGTTCCTCCCTAAGTCCCTCCTAATATAACGTGAACATTCCCAACCCATTGAGTATCCGAAAGGCTCACTCAATTGAAAGTTGGATAGGGAACCATAAAAGCAATTTTTTTTCTTTTTTTTTTTGAAACGATACACCCCAAACAACCATAGCAATCAAATTATTTCCATGCTCCACCCTTCCTCCCAAATAAACTTTTATCCTAAAAAATTAACATATTCATGGGGTGTGGGACAATGATATAATTTGGCAACAGGTAAGCTAAAAAAATGCGGGTTCCAATAAAAGATTGGATAATAATTAAGGCTCAACGGGGGTGACTATGGATAAATAAACAGGGTTGGCTTGAAAGGCTCAATCAATTCAAAAATTGCCTAAATCATTTTCTCAGTTAGATGTAGCCTAGGATTTCGCCTTAAGAGAAAATTAAACAAATTCTAAGATTTGGGTGAGATCTAAGAAAAGCACATATTTCACGTGAACGTTCTCTAGATGTACACACTACTAAAAAATTAAGGGCTTTTAGTGCTCAGTAAGTGGATCAACATAATCAGACTCAAAATTAACTTACATATCATTTGCAAGTTTGAACAAAATTTAAATTTTCCTAAGAATCGCAACAATTCACAACAAGGAATGCAATCATAAAAATTTAGCAAAAATTTTGTCTCCCCCCCAAACTTGAATAAAGCATTGTCCTCAATGTGAAAAACAAAAGAAACAAAAGAAAAATAGGAACAAGAAAACTCCCCTTGATGTAGGATGTGTCCATGGATGGTCTTGATGACTAAACTCCAAAAGGTGATCCTTCAAGAAAGAAAATTAACCTGGATAAAAGAAAAAAAAAATTAATCATCTTTTTTTTTTTTGAAAAAAAACTGAACATAAAAATTAATGAAGAAACATAATAAAAATGCTTGGGTTGCCTCCCAAGAAGCGCTTGCTTTATAGTTTACAGCCAAACTCTTCCAACTCTTTTAGGCAGGCGAAAGCAAAGCAATGGTGGCTGTCTGTGAGTCGAAACCACCTCCAAAGTAGGGCTTGACACGTTGACCGTTCACTTTAAAGGTTTCCTCCTTATCATTAACAACTTCAACTGTTCCATAAGGGAAGATCTTGGTGACAGTGAAAGGTCCAGACCATCTTGACTTCAACTTACCTGGAAAAAGAGGAAGACGTGAGTTATATAATAAAACTTGTTGACCTATATGAAACTCCTTTCTTAAGATGTGTCTATCATGCCATCTCTTCGTCCTCTCCTTATAGATCTTGGCATTCTCATATGCTTCATTGCGGAACTCATCCAACTCATTCAATTGCAGCAATCTCTTCTCACCAGCTACCTGCATATCGAAGTTAAGAAAACGTACTGCCCAATATGCTTTATGTTCTAACTCAACAGGCAAATGACATGCTTTTCCATAAACAAGTCGAAAAGGTGATATACCAATAGGAGTTTTATAAGCAGTTCGATAAGCCCACAATGCATCATCAAGTTTAATTGCCCATTCCTTCCTATTAGAATTCACTGTCTTTTCCAATATTCTCTTTATCTCCCTATTAGAAATTTCAGCTTGACCACTAGTTTGAAGGTGATAAGCAGCAGCTACTTTATGTGTCACACCATATTTATGCAAAAGTGATTCAAATTGCTTATTCAAAAAGTGTGTACCTTGATCACTTATAATAGCCCTAGGCGTGCCAAACCTGGTAAAGATATTCTTTTTCAAAAATTTAACCACAACTCTAGCATCATTAGAAGGCAAAGCTACGGCCTCAATCCATTTAGAAACATATTCCACAGTAACCAAGATATAAGTATTACCATATGAAGGTGGAAAGGGTCCCATGAAATCCATACCCCAAACATCAAACAATTCACAGATTAAGATATTGTTTAAAGGCATTTCATGTCTTCTAGATATATTACCAGTTCTTTGACACTTATCACATGCACCAACATAAGAATATGCATCTCTAAATAGTGTAGGCCAATAAAAACCAGACTGCAAAACCTTAGCTGCAGTCTTGGAGGTACCAAAGTGACCACCTGCCTGTCCATCATGGCAATGAAAAAGAATGTTAGGTATTTCTTCATTGGGAACACATCGCCTAATAACTTGATCAGCACATACCTTAAACAAGAAACGATCCTCCCAAAAATAGTGTTTAACATCAGAAAAAAATTTCTTCCTTTGTTGATAAGTCAATTCAGAAGGGAGAACCTTACTTACCAAGAAATTAACATAATCAGCATACCAAGGGGTTTCGATTTTGACAAAGAAAAGTGCCTCATTAGGAAATTCATCTAGGATTGGTCTTTCTTCCACAGGGGCATTCGGCAATCTAGAGAGATGGTCGGCCACTAAGTTTTCTTTCCCTTTCTTGGCTTTGATTTCCAAGTCAAACTCTTGCAGCACTAAGATCCACCTAATCAACCTAGGTTTTGAATCTTTCTTTTCAAGCAAATACTTAAGAGCAGAGTGGTCAGTGTAAACAATGACTTTGGAACCAATCAAATAAGAGCGAAATTTATCAAAAGCAAACACTACCGCCAAAAGCTCCTTTTCAGTTGTGGCATAATTTAATTGAGCTCCAGATAGGGTGCGACTTGCATAGTATATGGTTCGAAAAATTCTATCCTTTCTTTGTCCAAGTACGGCTCCAACAGCCGAGTCACTAGCGTCACATATCAACTTGAAAGGCAAATCCCAAGTAGGCGCAGTTATGATAGGGGCCGAAATTAACTTCTCCTTCAATGTGTTGAATGCCTGCAAACAATCATCAGAGAAGTCAAATTTAGAATCTTTTCCAACAATTTAGAAAGGGGTCTAGCAATCTTAGAAAAATCTTTAATGAAACACCTATAAAATCCTGCATGTCCCAAAAATCCTCGAACAAGCTTCACAGAGGTAGGAGGCGGCAGTTTTGAAATAACTTCAATCTTAGCTCGGTCCACCTCAATTCCTCTTATAGAGATCTTATGGCCTGGCACAATCCCTTCCTACACCATAAAGTGACACTTCTCCCAATTCAAGACAAGATTAGTCTCCTCACATCTTTGTAACACCAAAGCTAAATTATTCAAGCATGAATCAAAAGATGAGCCAAAAACAGAAAAATCATCCATAAATATCTCAATATATTTTTCCATCATGTCAGAAAAAATAGCCATCATGCATCTTTGAAAAGTAGCAGGCGCATTACAAAGACCAAAAGGCATCCTCCTATAGGCAAAAGTGCCATAGGGACAAGTAAAAGTAGTTTTTTCTTGATCCTCAGGTGCAATAGGGATTTGATTATAACCAGAATATCCATCTAAAAAGCAGTAAAACTCATGCCCTGCAAGTCTCTCCAATAATTGATCAATAAAAGGCAAAGGAAAGTGATCTTTACGGGTGGCATCATTCAATTTTCTATAATCCATGCAAACACGCCATCCAGTAACTGTTCTAGTAGGAATCAATTCATTATCATCATTAGGTTGAACAGTCATACCTCCTTTTTTTGGAACAACTTGCACAGGACTTACCCAAGCACTGTCAGAGATAGGATAGATGATCCCTACATCAAGTAGCTTAATTACCTCAGCCTTCACCACCTCCTGCATTTTTGGATTGAGCCTCCTTTGGGGTTGGATGATCGGTTTGAATTGCTCTTCCATCAATATTTTATGCATGCATATCAAGGGGCTTATTCCTTTAATATCTGCAATGGTCCATCCTATTGCTCCTTTATGATCTCTCAGGACTCGGAGTAACTTTCCCTCCATCACACCTGTCAAAGAAGAAGAAATAATTACTAGAAGAGAGGACACTCCATCAATAAAAGCATATTTAAGATGAGATGGTAAAAATTTGAGTTCTAGAATTGGTGGTTCTTCAATAGAGGGTTTCTGTTTCCTCAAATTCGATCCCAATTCTTCGAATTTCGGTGGTCTAAATCTCGGAAGCGGTGGATTTGCTTCCAAAAATTTCGTGTACTGCTCGACCTCTACAACTTTGGCTTCTTCTTTGCTTGGCCAAACCAAGCATGCCTCCAACGAGTCTTCAATTGTAGCTTTACTAAAAATTGATTCCACAAGCCTATCAACTGCATCGACTCTCAAACATTCATTCGACTCAGCAGGATATTTCATGGCTTTGAACACATCAAAGGTGACTCGGTCATCTTGAACTCTAAGAATTAATTTTCCTTGTTGCACATCAATTAGAGCTCTCCCTGTTGCTAGAAAAGGTTAGCCTAGGATGATCGGGACCTCGAAATCCTCCTCCATCTCTAAGACAATGAAATCTGCAGGAAAAATAAACTTGTCAACCTTAACTAGAACATCCTCCACTATGCCTCTCGGGTATTTGATCGATCGATCGGCTAACTGAAGAGATATGGTGGTAGCTTTTGCTTCTCCCAAACCTAATTTCCTAAAAACAGAATAAGGCATTAGATTAATACTTGCACCTAAATCACACAATGCCTTATCAAAATAAGAATTACCAATAGTACAAGGAATAGTAAAACTCCATGGATCTTTCAACTTTGGTGGTAACTTATTCTGCAAAATAGCTGAACATTCCTCATTAAGCTTCACAGTCTCATAATCTTCCAATTTCCGTTTGTTTGCCAAAATTTCCTTTAAAAATTTCGCATAACTAGGCATCTGGGCTAAGGCATATGCAAAAGGAATATTAATGTGCAATTTCTTAAAAACATCAAGGAATTTAGAGAACTGCTTATCTATTTTGTGTTGCTGAAGTCTTTCCGGGTATGGAACTGACGGCACATATGGCTTTGGATTGTCCGGAAATAACTTGCTTCGAGGTGGATCAGCTTTGGAGGGTTCAATTTCGGGTGCGTCGACTCCGGGTGGTTCGGTTTCTTTCTTCTTTCTAGCTGCTTCATTAGACAAATTTCTGCTAACTTCTTTTCCACTCCTCAAGGTGATTGCTTTTGCATTCTCAATTGGATTCTTCTCAGTGTTGCTCGGAAGGGTACCATATGGTCTTTCAGACAAATGATTAGCTAACTGGCCAACCTGCTTCTCCAGATTTCGAATGAATGCCTCCTGATTTTGAAACCTCACATCAGCACTTTTAATGAAGTCTTGAGTTGTTTGAGCTAGCTTAGTAACCATCTCCTCAAGGTGATTGTGTTGTTTCTCCTCAAGCGGCCTAAATGATGGTGGTGGTGGTCTCGGCCCTTGCTGATTTTGGTTGCTCCAGGAGTAATTCGGGTGGTTTCGCCATCCAGGATTATAGGTGTTTGAATATGGATTGTTTTGGGGAGGCCTGCTAAAATTTCCAACAAAGTTAGTATTTTCAGGAGGATGTGTGAAAGGATTACCTACCTGACATTCGGTGCTAGCATGGCTTCCATTGCAAAATTCACAAGTCGGGCCTTGAATCTTCAACACTGAGTCGATCTTTTTGTTTAAAGCAGCAAACTCTGCGGCAATGGTAGTATTGACACCGACTTCATGAATTCCACTCGACTTTCTAGCAGATAGCCTCTCAATCGGCCATTGGTAGCTATTAGCCGCCATCTCCTCCAAAAGATCAAAGGCTTCCTCAGGCGATTTATTGTTCAACGTCCCTCCAGCTGCGGCATCAATGGTAGACCTCAAATTCGGCATCACTCCATTGTAGAATGTATGCACTTACATCCAAACTGGTAGGCCATGATGCGGACAACGCATTAGTAGTTCTTTAAACCTCTCCCAAGCTTCGTACAGAGATTCACCATCCATCTGTACAAAAGAAGTAATATCGTTACGCATCTTGGCAGACTTAGCAGGAGGAAAGTACTTACTAAGGAATTTTTGAGCCATGTCATTCCAAGTCGTGATAGATCCTGCAAGAAGAGAAGTTAGCCACGTCTTAGCTTTATCACGCAAGGAAAAAGGGAATAATCTCAATCTAATGGCATCATCAGTAACGCCATTATATTTTATAGTGTCACAAATTTCAAGAAAAGCATCTAAATGGATATTAGGATCATCATTCGGCAATCCACTGAATTGGACTGCGTTTTGAAGCATCTGAATTAAGGAAGGCTTAATTTCGAAATTGTTAGCTTGTATGGTTGGCCTTCTAATGCTCGATGTTGATCCTTGGACCGTAGGTGCGGCATAATCCTTGAAAGTCCTCCTTGGATTTTCTTCTCCCTGTTGGTTTTCAGCCATGGTGTTTTTGTTTTGCTCTCGTCGTCGCCTTAGAAAAGTGCGCTCAATTTCAGGATCAAACTTCTCAAGTTCTCCCTGTTGGCTTCGAGTCATGCAATATTCCACCCAATTCTTGTACAGAGTCGAATTCCTCTTTCTTCTTTTTTTTTTCTGTAAAATCAAACAAATAAAAATAAAATAAAAATAAAAATAAATAATGTTAGACTAAACCAAGAATTGCTTGGTATTAATAGTAATTGATAGTTATCAAATCAATCCCCGGCAACGGCACCAAAAACTTGTTCTCTAAATTAGCAACGCAAGTGTACGTATCGAATAAGTAATAAAGTGATGAATTAAAGTATCGTTCCCACAGAGATTGTAGACAAATCAATCAAATTACTTACTAAAGGTGAACAATTCTCGACTTTATCTAACCAATTAAAGATTTAATAAAACAATCGAAATTCTAAAGAAAACTAAATTAACCTATTACGATTGAAATTTCCGAAAGCTAAATTAACCAAGGCAGTAAACCAAAATGGAAAATAGAAATTCACAAACTAAACCTAGAAATTTCGAACATAAAGAAGCAAGAAGCAAAAGACTTTGATCAAGAATTAAAAACGTTAGAGCATCCGATTTCACTTAACCAATCAAGATTAATTAACCAAGCTTGTCATGCAATCAAATTGAAATCATAGTGTGATGGTAGAACTTCCTAATTTAAATTACTATCATTGGTCCGGTATAGCAACCCTACTTAGATTTAGCAACCCACACTTGGTCCATGTGAATTTAAGTAAACCTAAGTGCATTAAAATCTATGAATGTTCCCGGATTCAATAAACCACCCTCGATTTACTTACTACCGAAACCACACAAACAACCTAGTATATCTATATCTAAGTTAAATTCATGGCTATATATCATAAAGCACTTGCATAGAATCTCCTTTCGGTTTCATCATGCAACAAAAATCATTCAAGTGGTGATCAAGCACTTCAAAGCATTAACAACATGATATATAACTCACACATACGAGATCTAGAATTGCATAAACAAGTCTTGAAAATTAATCAATCATAGTTAAGCTACATCGTAGCTCTAACAACAAGTAGTCTAGAACATAATGAACATTAAACTAAAAACAATAACTAAATTAAGCATGATGAAGAACCAGAACAGATTCACCAAGAATAATCAAGGTTCGATTTTTAAGCCGCCTCCTCCTCCTTCTTTTTTTCTCCCTCCTAAATCGCGTGTAATGTCTTTTTTTTTTTTATAGACCTCCTCTTGCTTTCCAAGAAACCTTAATCACAATAGGATTGCAATTAAAGGTTGTTCCAAATTAGGACTCCTCCAAAAAATAAAATTCCTTTTTTAGCTTGGACTTTGATTTTCTTCCCAAAATAGGCTTGATTCTTCTTGATTGCAGATTTGCATGGCTTTGATCTCCAATTGGGAAGCTTCTACACGATTTAGGAACAATTGGATTGTTTCGGATACTTTTGCGCGTGGAAAGCCGGCAAATTACAGGATTAGTCCCTAAGCTCCCTTTAACTTCAATTACCTACAAAAATTAATTAAAATAAATAAAGTAGACATCAAATTCAATTAAAACTAAGCAAATATTAAGTCTAAAATAATAAATAAACTCTATATAAAATAAAGTTATCACAGATCGAGCAGCTTCGACGACGGAGACGGCGACGGCGATTCCTCCACAGGTATCGCTCTCCACATTATAGCATTTGGGTATTGAGCGACTTGTGTTTCCATTCCAGTTCGGTCAGGGCCTGTGTGTTCGGAGCGATTCGAGTTCTTGATTCAGTTCGGGTTGGGTAGCTGCTTGGGTTCCTAATTTTAGTTCGTGACTGTGTAAGAAATGGTTCTTGTCTCGAGTTCTTGATTGGTTTATGTGGACCTGAGCCATGATTTGTGATATTAGCTCCAAATGTTCTTCTTTTGGTCCTTACTAGCGAGTTACTTTACCAGATATGCTAGAGATTGTGTGCCGAAAGATTGAGGAATTTTGATTCACTTTTTGTGGTGTATATTGCGTGTCAAATTCTTCCTAGTTATATATGAAATTTTTGACTTTGTTATCATTTTCTAGAGTTTCTTCTCAATTTCTATATGATGCCAAGCATCAACCATTTCGAGAAATATTGTGCTAATGTAGTTTGTTGTCCGAAGAATGTTGCAACCAAGCAAGCAAATTTTCAATTAACAGTTGAAGTATGACCTTCATAAGTGAGCCATCATCATGTACATGGTAATGTTAGCTGTTCATTCTAATAAAGTTTGTTTTCTTATTTGTTTTTCCTGCTATTTTCACCCTTAGAGCATTTATTTATGCGGTTAAATCATCAATATTTTTTTTTTTCTGCTCAGTCAAGTTTACTCTTTGTTGTTGTTCCTTTGTAGGTACAATGGCCAAAAACAAAGTTTATGTCACTGTTTTCTCTAGAGGTAAATTTCAAGTTGGACCGCCCTTGGAATACATAGGTGGAATGGTTAATGCTATTGAAATAGGATTAAATAATGGTTCACTATTTAACATAATTGAAGCTATTGTAGCTTTAGGTGTGCGTGAAATAGAGAAACTCTTTTACAGAGTTCTTAGAAGTATGACTCTTGAAGACGGGCTAACTCTTAGGTATTTATGGGATAACTCTGATATGATAGATTTATTTTATCATCATCTGCATTATGGAAATATTGACCTATATGTTGAGCTTGCTGATGATGAAGAGACGGGAGCTGAGATAGGGGGCGTTGAGATGGAAATTGGAAGTCTGTATAATGTGATTGGGAATATTGATGATAACGGGCATCGGTTGAAGTTGCTAATAGGGATTTGGATGATGATGCATGTAATTTGGTGGATGTGGAACAATTGAGTGACGGTGATGATTTTGAATTGGTATGCAAGGAGAAAATTAAAGAAATTTTCAATGAGATAAAGGCCAAAAATTGGCATTTACAATGAGGTAGCTGGTACTTCCCAAGCACTGGTTGTGGATGAGGCTCAGTTGGTAGATGCTTATGGGTATGAAATAGACTATCATTATTCAGATGAGGAAGAAAGTCTTCAAATGGGTTTAAATGATGAGTGTGATGAGGAGGTTGATGTTATTTCAAAGAGGAGAAATAGGTTACCATCATATGAGCAAAATGGTACGAATTTAGTATTTATTGTCGGCATGACATTCGAGGACGCAACTGAGTGCAAAGATGTAATTTTGAAGTATTCTGTGGCTGAGCAAAGAGCAATCAAATACACCAAGAACACAATTAGATTTGCAAGAGCTAGGTGTGCTCGAACAAATTGTAATTTGATGATTTATGGTGCTCTTGATAGCAAGACTGGGTCATTTCATTTGAAAACGTATATATATGAGCATATATGCAATATCACTTTCGAGAATAAGAGAGTGTCTAGTGTTTACTTAGATAAACACTGGCAAAAGGACACTATAAGTGCCATAAGTTGTGTACGGAGATCACTTTGGTGCCATAACTTTTTTTCGGATCACTTTAGTGCCAACTTTTTTGAAAAACGATCATTTAGTGCCAATGCTGACATGGTCGCCAGAAATCTGACGTGGCTCTTTTTTTATTAATTTCCGATGCTGACATGGCTCATCGAAAATCTGACATGGCTTGCCGGAAATCTGACGTGGCACTTTTTTTGGCAGGAATTTTGGCCGGAGTCACTAAAGTGATCTCCTTTCTTCCGATTTGGCACCAAAGTGATCTCCGTACACAACTTATGGCACTTATAGTGTCCTTTTGCCGATAAACACTTCATGATTCTCATTTCTACAATGGACATGAGTTCAAAAAATTAGTTAGAGAACAATTGGGAGTAAATGTTACTTTGAGTCAGTATAGGAGAACAAAGCTAAACGTATTGAAGGAATTGGAAAGCAATTATAAGGAGTATGCACAGATGTACGATTGCTTGGGGGAGCTTTACACTACAAGCTCTGCAAGCAATTTTATGATGAAAGTTGAAAGGTCACTGTCAAATTCTCTACCATTAGTTGATAGGGTTTACATTTGCTTTTATGCCTGCAGGAAAGATTTTTTGCTTGGATGTAGGAAGATCATTGGATTAGATGAATGTTTCTTGAGGGGTTTGATCAAGGGTGAGTTTTGTGTGCCTTAGGGAGGGATGCCCACAACCAAATGTATCCAGTGGCATGGGCAGTGATAAGAATTGAGAATAAGGACACGTGGACTTGGTTTATCGAATTGTTGAAGTGAGAGCTCGATATGTGTAATGACAATGGTTGGGCTTTGATAAGTGACCAACAAAAGGTATGCAATGCTTCTTTATAACTCATTTGAAAATTGATTGTGACACTGTATGTAATGCCTATCAATATTAATGTTTTGCTTTTGTTTTCATTTTTGTTTCGTTTTTTTTTATATTTGTTAGGGTCTTATCCCTTCCATAGCTGAACTTTTGCCAAATGCAAAACATAGGATGTGTGCAAGGCACATATATTCCAATTGGGGTAAAAAGCACAAAGGAAAACAGTTGATGAGACAATTTTGGAAATGTGCTATAGTACTAACATGTCAGATTTTGAGGTGCATAGATAGAGGTTAAAGGAAATGACTGACCAAGGTCATGATGATTTATTTCGTACTGAGCCAAAACACTAGTGCAAAGCCTTCTTTGACACCAACATTAAGTGTGATGTCATTGATAATAATCTCAGTGAAGCTTTCAACGGGAGGTGCGTGGAAGCTAGGTTCAAGGCCATTGTGAGCATGCTGGAGGATATTATAATCATGGTTATGAATATAATGCACACTCAGAGGGATGGATGTACTAGGTGGATTAGAAATTATGGTTCAAGAATTATGCATAAGTTACAACAGAATACAACTACTAGTAGGTATTGCCATTTGATATGGAAAGGAGATGAATGATATGACATTATGGAAGGTGGTGACAAATATGTTGTAGACTTAAATTTGAAAGCTTGTTCTTGTAGAGCTTGGGAACTTAGTAGAATTCCATGTTGCCATGCCATCTGTGCGATACACCACAAGAAAAATGATCCGGGTGACTACCTAGTGGAGTGCTTCAACAAGGCAAAGTATCTAAGTGCTTATCAATTCATGATGCCTACAGTGAGAGGATAGAAATTTTGGAAGAAAACCAATAAAGAAGCTCTTTAACTCCCGCCGATGAAGAAGATGCCCGGTAGGCCAAAAAGGAGTAAAAGAAAGCAACCAATTGCGCTTGTAAATGGTGATAGAATGACTAAAGAGGGTAAACAAATGACTTGTTCTACCTACAATATGGTTGGACATAACAGCAAGGGATGACCTTTGAAAAACGTATTATCTCAACTAATTGATCATGTCGATGCTGAGCATGTTATCTTAATATGTTGTCAATTAATGCGTGCTATGTGCTTCTCAAGCCAATGCTTAGGTCAATGTATGTACATACAGTGCTCATGCCAATGCAAGTACAGCTGAAGCTCATGCTCAATCTCAAGCCAATTCCATTGGACCAAGGCCTGACAAAAGACAAGTAAGTTATGGTAGAACCATGTATTGTAAGTTTTATATGTCATGGTTCCAATTTAATGACGATGAATATATATTCATGCTAAATCTAAAGCAACGACAAACATAACTGAAGGAGGATCCAAAGGCCAGGCCAGTGCTTTTGCAGAGGCCAGTGCAATACGAGATAATAGTGGGTAGGCCAATGCTTCTGCTCATGCTAGTGCATATATAAGAGGATGTAGTGCCACTGCAGGAGCCCATAGGATGCATAGCTACTGTTGATGCAAGAGGAACTAGTGGTGAGGCCAATGCTTTTTCTTAAGTCTGTTTTGATCAAGGTGAATGTATTTATTAAACTCAAGCCAGTATAATTGCTCAGGATAGACCTCAAAAAATCCTAGTGAGTAACACCTCAATCCCCATGCATACATGTGTTGTGACTGCATTCTCGTGTCAAATGATTTTTTTTTTTTCAGTTTAAAGGACCCGCAATTGAAAATGAAATGATGCAAGGACAATCACAGGCGAAGAGGAAGAAAATGGTAGGGTTGGGTGTTGACACAAATCCTAGGACAAGCCTTCAAATTCTCAATGTGAGTGATATTTTAAGAATTTCTAATAACAATTGCCTGTCTCCTTAAGCTAAAAACATGCTTATTCTTTTGTAGCCTGGCACAACTGGTGTAAGACTATTTAACCTACCAGACAAAGGGGTAGTTTCAGAAGCTGCTTCAATGGCAAAGGCACATCCCCAAGTTCGTGCACAACCTCAGCAATTAAGAACTCGTCCTCGAAAGTATGTTGCTATAAAGCGAAAGGCACCATCACAACCCAAGGCCAGTTCCCAACCTCAGTCATCTCATGCTACAACACTCGAAAACATGTTGTAAGGCGAAAGGCACAGTCACAACCCCAGGCCAGTTCGCAACTTCAGTCATCTCATGCTACAACAGCTCCTTGAAAGCATATTGCAATGAAGCCAAATCCACTATCACAACCACAGGCCAGTTCCTAGCCTCGGTCATCTCAGGCTACAACAACTCCTCCAAAGCCAATTGTTGCAAGACCATATAAGGAAAAGCCCATGAATTATGTGAAGGTCGAACCTACTGGACCACTAGAGACCATAGAATGGATTGATATATTTGCCGAAAATGGTTTTTAGGTGAATTTATGTCAATTATCAGCTGGTTTTTTGTTTGAGACATATGTAGCTTTGTTTGTTTGGAACTTGGCAAACAACTTTTGGACAGCTTTTGGTCTAAGCCTAATCAAGTTTCTATTTTTTTTAGGTGAATTTATGTCATTTTCGCTAAGCAAATGCAGGCATTTTGTTGAACATAAGCTTTTGTTGTCGATCATTAATCAGTATGTTGAGTATCAGATAGTGCTTGAGTTGCTACTTGCCTTTTGTACACTGAAAGTGCAGGCATTTTGTTGAACAGAATATTCATCGCCAATCGTTAATCAATACGTGCAGTATCAAATAGTGCTCGAGTTGCTACTTGCCTTCACAACCTGATATTCGTGTTTCTGCTCAACTTGAGTTTGGACGTGCAATTGTATAGAACAATATGTAAACGAGAGTTATCTAGACAAAGTTTACATACAGGTCAGGGTGTAGGAATCGGAATGCGGCGCACCAATTGGTTAGAACAGCATGCAAATGAGAGTTTTCTATGTTTGGGAAAGCCTAGTTTAGGTGCATGAATGTATACTCATTTATGTTTAAGAATACGTTAGCACCATTAGGCCAATGATGATGTTATTAAATTGCATGAGTGCATGGTTAGGTGATCAGATTGCCTATTTTGGCCATCCAAGATGGAAGTTCAGATTGCGAACAAACTACTCGAACAGAACAATTGAAAAACCAGTTAAACGAACAATATCTTTTGCTATGTTGCACATGTGACTTGTTATTATTGCAGTGTGTAATTTTCTTTTCATTGATGATTGTATGAAAATTATGATGCAATTAGAATTGACAAAAATATATGTGTTTGCAAATGGTTTGAATGAATTGTCTTATAATGCCATTACAATTGCCATAATTTCTTGTCAATAGCTAATTATATATGTATTCAAGACAAAGATAGTATTCTATATAATAATGTTTTAGGGATAGTATTCTATATAATAATGTTTTAGGGATCATTTTCTTTTGCATTTTCATGACAATAAATGGATGTTTAGAATTTTTAATGTACCGAACTTTGTCATATTTTTAATTTTTGTTGAAAGTATCTTATAAAATATCATGCAATGATGGCATGAAAAATAAATAAAAATTGGATTATTAGATTCACTGAATAAATGAAAGTTCAGCAATTAAAATACACAGACTATAACACAATGACATATATTAAATTTATAATTAGACGAAATATGTACTAAAATTGGTAGATGGAGTCTATTCTCTATTACTTGTGCTTAGGTTATTTTTTAAATAATAGTTTCCTAGTACAAGAAAAGAGAAATACACAACGCATTAACACAATATTTAGTTAGCTATCTACAAAATAAAACTATTTTTAAAAAAAGAGGGACACCAATTTTGTTCCAAATGGAGAAAGAAAAGGAAAAAACCAAAAACGAAGAAAAGAGGCAAGAAACAATCTTAAATCAATAATAGACCCCACATTTAACCTTAATAAATGTTGTTTTAGTGAAGCATGAGTAGTTTCGTCTCTAGTAAATTTGAAACAAAAGAGAAAGAAGAAGAAAAAGGTAACAAATCATCTTATATCAAGAATGGGACTTACAAAGGATAATATAATCAATCCGATGTGACAGGAGGTGACTGGATGAATGTTTTGGGTGCTATGGTAAAAAGACTTTTCCTATACATCAGGATTTTATCTCTAAATGAGCTTGGTAAAAATAAATCGCCGGCTCATGGCATTGCTCATTTTTTTAATGAGAGCTTCTTTCAGTGGTATAAAAGGCTAGGGCCTCATATGTTGCCCATTTGGAAACGGGCTCAAATCGCTTTGGCTTTGGAATTTAGTTTGATACTTTTTTGTCACCAACCTCTTTTTTTTTTCTTACAAAAATTATTTACCATTCTTATGAACAGTTTATATTTTCATTTAACAACTATTATATGAATGTTTGGTAACTTTTATTTGTGTGATTTATCAATTTTTTTCCTATTCAGTTACCAACTCCACGATGATTTACCAGGAAAGCGGTAGATGACAATCATAAAATGATTTGGAGGAATCGAAGGATTCAATGATTAAAAATTCCTGTTTGGCATGAATTTTGTGAACTTCTAAACCTTTGAATCTCCTGAGGTAATCCACGTTTCTTGTTCACTACACATTCATTTCAATATGCCAAGCCCATCGTATGCTGAAAAAAAAAATAGAAGATACATCGTTCCTAAAAGTACATATCCTTCACTTTGTTTTGACAACGCTAGGCACCCTTTAGGTTCGACAAAATGTTGATATTAATTGCTTAACTGATTCTATTCCGCAGGGAAACTTATTCCGGGATACAGAACTTTAGAAGTTTTAAAAAGATTTGAATCAAACTGGGAGGTTTTCAATTCTGGTCAGATTAAAAGCTGGAAGATGAGAAAGTATGATAAGCATCTGAACTTATCCTACTCAAGAACTTTAAAGCGAGTTTGTCTTATAGAAAAGCAAGTTCTAAATTGATTGCCCTCCTAGCTTGAAGCTCGTCAAAGGTTAACAATATAATTGTGGTTTCACATCGACCAGCTACAGCAAAATTTGCATGAAATATTAGCAGAAATCAAACGCTCTTTTGAACTTGAATTCCGAAAAGGCGTCGTTCCTTTATCAACACTCACCGTAAAGTAAAAAATGCAGCTATGAAACGATTTCTTATGGGGAGGGAAAGCCACGAACTACATCCATTCTTGAATTTTTAGCATTTAATTGACAAACGAGAAGGGCAACAAATGATTCACTATATTGATAGAAATTATATAAGTGGGTTCATTTTGAGTCTACTTTTAGAAATATACAATATCAAGCCTTTTCGCATATTACTCCTTGAACATTATAACACTTTTCCCGTATAATCTCCCTCCGTCTAATAATAGATTATGCAATCATTTCATATGGTTTTAAAGTCGAAAGCCTTAAGCTTGAATAACTTAAAGTTTGAAAAAGGCGTCTAAGCAAAGGCTGACTGTAAGTGGATATTGAAACAAATGCAAATATCCAAAATCGCCACACCATCTTTCTTAACTAACATTTTACACCATGCTGTCTTCCTATCTAGTTTTATTCAACATGATTTTGCCAACAAATGACCTCTTTCACAACTGGAAGAAAAAACGAAAAAGAGATAAAAGAATGATTGAACTCGAAATCTCGGATGATTAACAAAAGCCCATAAACACAGTCGGTCCAAATAGGACTTTCTTTTTGTACAACAAATGAATGAATAAATAATCAACCTAAAGTAGAACTCCTCGTGAAAACAACGGGAGAATGAGGAATCATAATTACAGGAGCAAGGGATCTATCTTCGGAACCATCTTGCCAAACAAGAACATGAGGTCATTCTCAAGAGGAGTCAAGTTCAAGTCCAGGTCCATAACCCTCTTATTGCTGCTATTCGACCTCTTCAACACCGGGACTGTCGAACCAATCACGAAAAATTCGTCCATCTTCATCATGTTCCCGCTCATCAACTCGGTCCGGTGCCTCCTCATGTGGCCGCCCAAGGCTTGCCCTGAAGGGAACTTAAGCCCGCATATCGAGCACTCATGCATCTTGGGCTTCGCTGTGAAGCCCAACGCCAACTTGGTGCAGTCTTCCGGCTTGTTCTCCGGCAGCTTTGGCTTCTTGTGGCTTGCCCGGTGGCCGCCAAGAGCCTGAAATGAAGAGAACCGCCGATTGCACGTCTTGCACACGAAGTTGTCCTCGTTGTGATGCACGGCGGCTCTTCTAGGGTTTGTGTTGACCCCATGGGAGAGAAGCATGAGGCATTTCGCCATGTCCAAGCTCATCCTTTCATAGTCATCCCTGGTTCTTTTCATCGTCGGCACGGAAGAGAATGTCATTGATGATTTAGATGAAATCAGGGTGAGGATGGAGTTTGTGTGGTGCGTTTTCTTTTCGTTGCGTAGGCTCGAGCTTATCTTGCGAAAAGAATGTGATGATGAAGCTTGCGTAGCGTGTTTGGGGTAATTATGGGCGAAATGTCTAGTGTAGAAAGCGGACTCTAACATTTGACTTGACTAATGTTTTGGATTATGAATTAAGAAATGATGTTAGGTACTTGGTCACGCCCACAACACAAGAAACATTTCCAACGAAAGGAAGTTCAGGTGCATTTTCGGTATAAAACGAGAAAGCATGTGCACATGAGGAATGATTTGACTGGCTTTGCTCGTGCTCTTTGACACGTGGGAGGTTCCGATTCGGCAGTCATAAAACCACTTGCGCGGTGGGGCACGAAAAGGCGTGGGTAGGCTGCCAAAGGAAGGAAGGAAGAAGTGCGCAGGAATCAAAATTGGGGTAATTCTTTGTTTATTACAAGTGCGCAGGAATCAAAATTGGGGTAATTCTTTGTTTATTACAAGAACATTATGCCACGTCGGACCAAAAGAAAACGGGGGTTTACAACTCCTTTGGTCTCAGATGCTTCTTCGTTCTTCGACGCCGCCTCCAATCACTCACGTCGTATCAACCCGAAAATGTTATAGAAATTATAATGAAAAATGAATGACTCAAGTTTTGGCATATTTTGACATTTTGATGTTGTTTGGCCGCCACCAAATACACACATTTTGAATTTAGATGATAATAATATTAAAGAAAAGGAAAACAGTAAGATCCTTAAACATGTAAGAACTGCACATTTAGTAAAGTTGTATAATCAGTCATAAACCTATTGTATGAATGCCAATCAGTTCTAAACTTTTCAATTTTGCCAATTTAGTCATAAGTTTTTGCATAAAATTCTAATATAGTCATTCTGGCTGATTTTGGTCAGAAATCATAACCTAGCGGGGTACTACTTTGGACAATCGGTGATAATTGGATCGCTACGTTAACGATTTCCGGCGAAAATTTACTAGAAGGACTACATTACGCTAAAAGGTTTATGACTGAATTGACAAAATTGAAAAATTTAAGACTGAATTGGCATCCGTACAATAAGTTTGAGATTGATTGGGTAATTTTTCCGCACATTTTTTGTAGACTTTGATGGGATTAAAAAGATGGAGATAATCAATAGATTCTAGTGGAAAGTTTCATCGGTCGTTAGCCATCGTGTTTGGCAAGGTGATAGCTTCAGAACATGCCAGTTCTCATCTTCACTATCGACGTGAATTTCAATTTGGCCACTGAACCTTTTTTGAGCATGAGTCAGTGGCCGAGATGGCCACCCCTTACCTTTGATCCATTTTTATCTTTCACTATGTCTTTGAACATGGTAAAAGTTAATTTGACCGATGATTTCAACAAGATGTCATATTAAAGAGAAACCAAAAGCAAAAGCTAAACGAAATTCTCTAACTATGGTGAATTTAACATGATTCGTTTTATTGCGGAAACAAACGATTGAACAATAAATAAACATAACAAACGGTGGTTGTGACTTACGTCCAGAGGAAGAGCAGTGCAGAATTTTACTGTAGAATAATCGATAAAACAGAGATTACAATTACACTGAAGTCACTCAAATATTCTCAGTGTTTCTCCGCCTTCAATTACATGCAATAAAACACATAGTGTGTAGCCCCCACAATTTCTCATGAAACAACCTTACAATCTCGTAAGGAAATACACTAATCTCAACACAAGATTTTCACCGCTTCAAACACTTGGGATGTAATTCACGAGCACAAATTAGGAAACATAGTCAAATTAGGAAACCACTCAACTAGGAAACCCATTTAAATTAGGAACCTAATTGAATTAGGAATTTTCTTTCCAAGCTCAAATTCTAGACATATTTTCATCAGACTTATTGATTGAGGAGTGAACATGTTGTGGATGAAAAAAAAAAACCTTTGCTTGGATCGATCATTGTGATTTTAGTTAGCATCTTACTTGGTTTATGAAATGAGTGGGGTAATTCAATGGGATGGGATTCACCTGCCTAAGTTGGTCTTAATCATCCTTTAAGAAAATGAAATTAAAAGCACTGTTCAATGACAAGTTAATTTTAAAGTGCATGTATACATTCATTAGTCAACAGAAAACTCGAAATAAAAAAAACTGAAGCCAAACAACTATACTACTTTTTCCTACCATATTGTACACTATGGCTAAATCTACATTGGGATATGTCGCAAATATGCGAAATTCAATACCTTTACTAAGAGATCAACAAGACACAGGTTTTCGAGCCTATCAATATATGTAATTGGATTTATACTTTCATAAAAGATCTCAAGTCTATGAGTTGTAAGGACGCTAGGACAGATTAATTGTTCCACCTCATATTGAATCTCTAAGGCGAGACTTTATGGACACTCTTCACATGTGCACTTCAATAATCATTTTCTCACGCGTGAGACTCCAGTGTTTGACTAGGCCCCCTTTATCCAAGTATCCTTCTACATCATCATATATTTCAACTTGAACCCCCAATAACCCTAACACTCAACTTCACTATCATCCTCTGTTTTGGAAAAGAAGGAAAAAGTGGGAGAACTAAAGTGCGTGTGGAAAATAGGAAAACATGTTAAAATTTTGTGAGAATGAGATGGAGGAAAATCTTTGAAATTTAATCTATTTTCATTTTCCATCTGGCAATTTTCTCTCCCTTCTTAATTCCGGATATAATATTAGTCTCTTTTGCTAGACCAAACCATAGACGTTACCAGGCACTGCATTACTACCCCAAAACACCATCTTCACCTGTTGTCTCTTCTGACCAACTCAATTTGGAAAGTTACCTGGAAACCGTGTTGATCATGATATTTCTTCCTTGAGATACTCACAAAACACCAAAACAAATTGAGAGTGAGCCACTAATCCACCATCAACGCTAATATTAATTTGTTACACTTAAACCTGATCTGTGCAATCAACCAATGAATCACATTAGAGATGTACTAGACAAATGTAATAAAGTTTAGCCAATAGTTTTATCTGGTTCGGTCCAAGTCTGTGCCTACGTGATATTGACATGATAGGAGATTTAGAAGGTAACACACATGCGACAAAATAAATGCTTGCCACCTAAAGAATCCACAACGCAGGCATATAACTCACTGCTAAATGGAATCCACCAAAGAAATACAAAATTTTAGAGATACTCTAATCCAAGAGATCAAATGTGAAATTTCATAAATGAAAACACTCTAACCCTTTAGGAAACCTTAAAGGGGTTTATATGGACTCAACTTGGATCAATCCTCCAAGTATAGATAAATCCCAAGATACGAACCTTTTATTTCCAAAAAGGAAAAAAGTGCCAAAAAAGTCCTAAACCTTTTGCAATGGTGCCAATTTAGTTCTAAACCTTTTCTTGGTGCTAATTCAGTCCTAAACCTTTTGCATTGGTGTCAATTTAGTCCTAAACCTTTTTTTTGTGCCAATTCAGTCCTAAACATTTTGCATTTGTGCCAATTCAGTCCTAAATCTTTTTGTTTTTGTGCCAATTCAGTCTTTCCGATCAATTTTGATAGGATTTTGCTGACGTGGACGCCAGCCGGTCACTGGCGCTGACGTGGACAACTTTTAATAATATTTTAATATTTTTTTGAATACTTTTTTATTTTTTATTCTTTTCTTTTTTTTTCCCTCCCTCCTTCCTCTAACCGGTCGCCGGACTAGCGACCAGCTAGAGGCCAGAGGCCGGCGAGGTCGAGCCTTGCCGGCCGCTGGGCGAGGCTCGCCTTCGCCGTTGCTGGCGAGGGCAAGCCTTACCAGGGGCTGGCGAGGTCGACCTCGCCGGTGGCTGGGCGAGGCACGACCTTGCCAAATCTGGTGAGGTCTAGCCTCGCTCAGCCATGGTGAGGCTTGTCTTCACCGTTGCTGGCGAGTCTCGCCCGTGGCTGGCGAGGTCGCGCCCTCGCCGGCCTCTAGCCTCTGGCCGGTCGCTGTTCCGGCGACCGGCTGGAGGAAGGAGGGAGGGGAGGGAAAAGAAAAAAGAAAAACAAATAAATAAAAATTCAAAAAATATTAAAATATTATTAAAAGTTATCCACGTCAGCGCTGGTGATCGGCTGCCGGTCGGCCGGCGTCCACGTCAGTAAAATCCAATCAAAATTGGTCGAAAGGACTGAATTGGCACAAAGACAAAAAGGTTTAGGATTGAATTGGCACAAAGACAAAAAGGTTTAGGACTAAATTGGCACAAACACAAAAGGTTTATGACTTTTTGGCACTTTTCCCTTTCCCAAAACAAGACCAACAATCACTATATAAAACATAAATGAAACATTTGATCCTTCAACACTACATCCCTGGGAGAATAGCCGTACAAGGTTCAATGTGAAATTGGAGAATTACGCACACTTAATCAGTCACTCACTTAAGTGCTTCCGAACCTTAAATAAAACGCATAGAGCTTTTAACAGAGTACCAAGTATTCTCTATGTGAATTTTCTTGGTGAGACTATTACGAGAGATTGTGAGTACATAAAATTGGGAATATCTTCAGTGTGATTCTGTAGATCCATATGGAATTTTTATGGTTACTCTACATAGGGACGAATATACCGAATTGGGTCAATCACGTAAATCTTGGTGCATTCTTCACTTTTCTTTGTTACTTTTCTCTGCTATATGTTGATTGTGATCGGTTGGTGGACTGCATGACCTAAATGCGCCACACGATTTTGGGTTAGCTAGAATTGGGATGCAACTATTTTTTGTTAGCTTAATGTATTAAATTTGTTGGCTCGAGACCAAGTCTTAAGATTAAACCTGTTAAATTGGTTAAGCAGAAATGACATAAGGATTTATAGTCCAAGATTATGAATGAAGGTGGAAATGACGGAGATCGTGACATCTTCATGAATTGACCAACAAGGTTCAAACTCTAGCTTCAACAAGGTCATTTTGTCCACTAAAACTAATTTGACTGAAAAAGCACATGGGATTGATTTAACTAGTTTCATGTTCACTTTCTAGGAAAATACCATCTTCTTCATATTTAACCCCGATATTACTTTTAATCCTCTACTTTTAAAAATCTCACTTTGCATCCTCTGACAAAATCTTATGAACAAGATGACCAGATTGCCCTCCATTAAAAAATCACCACCCTTGCTTTCCACCGGTCCGGTTCACGTCGTGAGCAAGCCTCTTGGCTACATTGCCTAGTTACCACATACCTCTTCCAATAAGACTTCAACCTTGGACCTTTGGGTCATCGATGGTGCGAAGTAGACACTACTCAAACAAAACATTCTGGTAATTGAGGAGGTTGCTCGCTAGTCATTCACCCCTCTCTTCCTTCTTCGGTCCTCTCTCTCTCTCTCTCTCATATTATAATGAGAGGTCCGACGACCTTAGTAAGGTCGCTGAGGTTGTGGGCCACCTCAAATCAAGGTCGGCACCACATCGACTCAAGGTCATTTGATCTAGGGGACCTCAATCTAATGTCATTGGGTCCCTCCAAGGCCAATGTAGCTCCAACTAGCAAGCAGCAAACTAATGCACAACAGAGGATTTGAGAGTGAAAACACACAAAGCACAGTCAACACAATTAAAGAGAGGGTAAAGCTCACGGTAGAGAGAGAGAGAGAGAGGATAAATGGCGGTGGCGACAACTGTTGGTGAAGGTTTAGAAAGAGGGTTTAGAGTTTTCTAAATGGAAGGATGGGTTTTGCAAGAGGACAAGGGTATTTTATGAAGAAAAATGGCAACTTGGTAAATAAATGTTTATTGTGAAGTGATACATGGTGTCTAAACAAAAAAGTGAGAATGTTATAGATATACTTTTGAAAATAGAGGATGAAAAGCGGTACTTTGATGGAAAACTCGATGATGGTTTCTGGTATATATTTTCATATTCTATTGTTGACCCTAAATTCTTCTACCATTTCATTTTCGCCGCGTTTACATCACGAGAGAGCTGCCTTGCCACTATGGCGACTTGACTTTTCCTGCCGGCTGAGTTATCAAATGTCAATTCTTCAATATCCATAAAGGATAAAATTAGAGAAAAATTTGTCTTCAAGTTGACCTGAGAAATTGCTTTATGTCAAGCTGTCTAATAGAAATATAACTTGAATATTACGTTTCACTTGGGTTAAAATTGTTCGTTGGTTCCAAATTCAGCAACCACCAAGTCTCTCTTTCATCCATCGTTATGGATCCGGACTACCACTTCATTATAATTTTAAGTAACTTGAGATTATAGCAGTCTATTTAAGGGAAATAATTAGGTATGCTTAGCTGGCCCTCTATTTAATCTTTAACATGTGCATATTTCTTGCATGGGTGCTGCCGCCTTCTACTGACCACGACGATCCATGTCATGGCTCTTCCCCCAGCACAATGTTCCATGCCTCCCCCTTCAATTCCCTTCACTTAAGTTTGATGAAACTAGCATATGTACTCATTTGCATCAATGGAGAAGTTTCAAGACTTCATTACGCTTTTAAAATTCTAGGACTCAATTGTACTTTCACAACAAAATGCTTTGTGACTTCTAATGCACTTATCCCTAAAAACAAAATGTGTGTAAGCATGTTAGGGATGATACCTAATGTGGGGCATATTTTGGAGTTCAAGAAGAATCTAATTTCTTTAGGTGCACTTGATTTAGCTGACTATTATCATAATTTAGAAGATAAGATTTTGAAGGTTGTTTGAGCTGTTTTGGTAAAAACTAGATGGATAAAGCACAATGGACTTATGAGCTCCCATGGGAGACATTGACCCTTCACTATTGTGACATTTGATGCCTTAGGTCAAGAGATATCGAAATTATGGCATATGAGATGGGCAGAAAATCCCAAAGAGACTTGAAAATTTTATGTGAAGAATCTATTACGTGGTTTTGTTATAGAGAAACTAGATGTGAGTAGGTATGGACTTGTTTTGCAGAAAAGCATCGATGAAATACCCTTCAGAATATGGATTGATGAATCAATCGACAAAGGATGTGACAGGTCCTTTACTAATTCTTGGAGGGGAAGTATAATCGACGAGATAATTAAAAGTACTAAGACTAGAGACAATTGTGTCCAATTATGTAAAGTGGTACAGACATGTAAAGATAAATTGAGGGTCAAGCTGAACAACCGGTGTTCGTTGATTGATTGGCGATCAATTGCACAAACTACAATTCAAGCAACTATACCTATGACTGACAGTTAACAATAGTTATGAAGAAATTAAATACATCCTACATGGCTCTTAGAATTCAGCAACTTGTATTTACAAACAATCAAACGACTTCACTACTCGACGATTATTTCTAACGACTATTTCATGCCCAGCATAATCAGTTATTATTGAAGCCCCTCTTCCACCTAGGGGTGAGCGGTTCCCAGTCCGGTCCGGTCCAATTCAAGAACCGGGAACCGGACCGGAAGGACCGGTTCCCAGTTTCTAGGACCGGGGATCGGACTGGCTAGTCTTAGGATCGTGGACCAGACCGGACCGCTCCAATGAGACCAATATTAAATATTATTTGTGAATCGGGAACCAATTGTTCCGTTTTCTCCTTTGTAGTTCTGATTTGATCCCGTAAGACCATGGAAAAAATTGGAAAAATATATATAATATATGAAAAAATTGAAAAATTGGTTCCAATGGGACTAATATTAAATATTTTTCATATATATATATATTAAATATTATATATAAATTAGAAAAATATATATTTATCGGTTCAGTGTGGTCCGGTTCCCACTCTAGAACCGGGAACCGGATTGCCCGGAAACCGGTTCCACTTTTAGGAACCGGGAACCGGACCGATATTCCAGAGAACCGGACCAAACCGGTCGGTCCGGTCCGGTCCCGGATTGGGCGGTCCATCTTGCTCACCCCTAGTTCCACCCACGTTTCTCGGCTCCTATCAATGGTGGCTTCTGAGATCCATTATCTCATGTTGTGGGACTCAGTTTTCCCTTCATATTTTCCGTCGGCTAAAACTAATCACCTTGTTGACTAGTTGTACTCAGCGACTAATCTGGATTTGGAATTTAGTTTGATAATCTTTTGTTTGATCAACTTCTCTTTTTTTTTTACCAAATTTTATTTTCCTTTCTTACGAACAGCTTATATTTTGTTTTCCAACTATTATATGAAGTTTAGCAACTATTATTTGTATGACTTACCAACTTTTCTCTGATTCAGTTACCAACTACTTTTGCATTACCAACTATTTGATGATTTACGAGGAAAGCGGTAAATGACAATCATAAAATGATTTGGAGGAATCGAAAGGTTCACTAATTAAAAAATTCCTGTTCGGCACGAATTTTTGTGAACTTCTAAAGCTATGAATCTCCTGAGGTAATCCAAGTTTCTTATTCTTTCAATATACCAAGCCCATCATATGTTGAAAAATAATAGAAGATACATCGAACGTAAAAGTACATATTCTTCACTTTTTTTTGCCAACGCCAGGCACTTTTGGATCGACAAACTATTGATATTAATTGGTTAACTGATTCTATTCTGCAGGGAAACTTATTCGGGGATACAGAACTTCAGAAGTTTTAAAAAGATTTAAATCAAACTGGGAGGTTTTTAATTCTGGTCAAATTAAAAGCTGGAAGATGAGAAGGTATGATAACCATGTGAACTTATCCTATTCAGGAACTTTAAATCAAGTTGTCTTATAGGAAAGCAAGTTCTAAATTGATTGCCCTCCTAGCTTGAAGCTCGTCAAAGGTCAACAATATAATTGTAGTTTCACGTCGACCAGCCACAAAAAGATTTGCATGAGATCTCAGCAGAGAAAACGATGCTCTTTTGAACTTGAACTCCGAAAAGGTGCGGTTCCTTTATTAACAATAAAGTTAAAAGTGCAGCAGTGAAACGATTTCTTGTGTGGAGGGAAAGCCACAAACTACATCGTTTTCTTGAAGTTTTTGCGTTTAATTGACAAAGGAGAAGGGCAACAAATAATTCACTATATTGATACAAATTATTTAAGTGAGGTCATTTTGAGATATAATAAAAAAGGCGAGTCTACTTTTAGAAATAGACTACAATATCAGGCCTCTTTGCATATTAGTCCTTCAACATTATAAAATTTCTCCTCCCGTATACATTGAATTTTGACCCGAAACTCAAGCGTGTGGAAAATTATTCTATTAGGGAAGCAAAGAATGGAAGTTGTATGTGTAATCTCTCTCCGCCTAATAGTTTACCGTATTATAGAAGATTATGCACTTGGCTCTCATATGCTATTAAAGTTAAAGGTCTTAAGTTTGAATGACTAAAGTTTAAAAAAGGCGTCTAAGAAAAAGTCACTTAAAGCGGATAATGAAACAAATGCAAGCATCCAGATTCGCCACACCATCTTTTATAACTAATATTGTACACCATGCTGTCTTCCTATCTAGTTTTATTCAACATGATTTTGCCAACAGATGATCTCTTTCACAACTGGAAGAAAAAAGGAAAAAGAGATAAAAATAAATGATTGAACTCGTATTCTTGGATGATTTACAAAAGCCCCTAAACTCAGTCGGTCGAAATAGGACATTCTTTTTGTACAACAAATGGATGAATAAACAATCAACCTCAGTAAAACTCCTCGCGAAGACAGCGGGAGCACAAGGAATCATAATTACAAGAGCAAGGGATCTATCTTCGGAGCCATCTTGCCCAACAAGAACTTGAGGTCATTCTCTAGAGGAGTCAAGTTCAAGTCCACGCACATAACCCTCTTATTGCTGCTATTCGACCTCTGCAAAACTGGGACTGTCGAACCAATCGCAAAAAATTCGTCCATCTTCATCATGTTCCCGCTCATCAACTCAGCCCTATGCCTCCTCATGTGGCCTCCCAAGGCTTGCCCCAACGCAAACTTCAGCCCACATATCGAGCACTCGTGCATCTTGGTCTTTGCCGTTGAGCCCAAAGCCAACTTGGTGATGTCTTCGGGCTTCGTCTCCGGCAGCTTTGGCTTCTTGTGGCTCGCCCGGTGGCCGCCGAGTGCCTGGAATGACGAGAACCGGCGGTTGCACGTCTTGCACTCGAAGCTGTCCTCATTGTGATGCACAGCGGATATTTTAGGGTTTGTGTTGACCCCGTGGGAGAGAAGCATCAGGCATTTCGCCATGTCCAAGCTCATCCTTTCATAGTCATCTCTGCTTCTTTTCATCGTTGGTGCGCAGGAGTATGTCATTGATGACTTAGATGAATCGGGGTGTGGATGGAATTTGCGTGGCGAGTTTTCTCTGCTTTTGCGTGTTCTGAGTTTATCTTGCGGAAAGAATGTGATGGTGAAGGGTGCGAAGCGTGCTTGGCGTATTTATAGGCAAAATTTCCAGTTGAAAACGTGGACTCAAAAACATTTGCCTTGACTAATTTTGGATCATCCCATTACAATATTCATCAAGCAATAACGTTTGGTAGTTAGTCATGCTCACAAGAAACATCCCCCAACCTGAGCGCGGACGAGAAAGGAAGTTCAGGTGCATTTTTCGGTATAAAAAGGAGAAAGAAAACATGTGCACGTGAGGAATGGTTTGACTGATTTTGCTCGTGCTCTTTGACACGTGGGAGGTTCCGATTCGGCAATCACAAAACCACTTGCGCGGTGGGCCACGAAAGGGCGCGGGTTTGGGTTTGGTTGCCAAGGGAAGAAGTGGGCAACAGTCAAAATTGGTGTAATTCTTTGAAATGTCTGCTTTTTCTAGAGGCTCGGAGCTTGCTCCAGACAATTATCTTATCTTGTCGATTTGCTCATGACAAGAACATTATGCCGCGTAGGACCAAGAGAAAACGACGGTTCACAACTGCCACGGTCTCGGATGCTTCTTCGTTCTTCGACGCCGCCTCCAATTACTCACGTTGTATCGATCCGAAAATATTATAGAAATCTTAAATGAAAAATGAATGACACAAGTTTGGCATATTGTGACGTCTTGATGTTGTTTCGCCGCCACCAAATACACACATGTTTGCATTTAGATGATGATACTATAAGGAAGAAAGAAAGAAGATGAATAAGATCCTTATACAGGGAAGAACCGCATCATTTTGTAGCCTTTGAGGGGATTAGGAAAATGGAGATAATCTATAGATTCTAGTAGAAAGCTTGAGCGGTCATTAGTTGAGCATAAGTCCGTGGCCGATATGCATAGTATGGGGTAGCGTTCTTGGCCACCCTCCGTTTCTTTGATCCAAATGTGCAAGGTAAATGTTAATTTGACTGATGATTTCAACAAGATATCGCATGAAAGTGTACCAAAAGCAAATGCTTAATAAAATTCTTTAACTTGTGCAAACACAAATTGATATAAATGTGCATGTAAACATTTTATGCATTGGTCGACAAAACATTTGAAATAAGAAATTGAAACGATATATATAACAATATTATTTATTCCAACCAGATTGTACACTTGTGTCACCACCTCCTTGAATCGGTCTCGCTACCTAGGGGGTTTGACTAATGGATTACTAAGTTAAACCTAGCTCGGGCTCTCCCAAGTCCATACCAATTCACGACTTAGGTTTAAGTTATGAACATGCAAATTAATTTCAATTAGGAGTAGCCACTAATTAGTTTTTTATAGGTCGATTAGATACCCAAGCAAAGGTGGGAGAATTGCTTTACTTCGACGAACCAAAAATTCAATGGGTTCGGGGACTTGAATATATTAATTAATCAACTAGTGCCTTTTCAGTACCTAACCTTATTCAATCACTACCTGACATGTTCATGTAGCAATCTTACCAACTGTGAATCCTAAAATTCTATCCCTAACCAAGCTAAGGAAAGCAACAACCAATGTATGAAAAGTACGTAATCAAGTAGTAATCAAAATGGAAATGTGCAAACAACGGCCTAATATTTGTCTCTAAGAACATTCAAAACTCTATAGTAATCAAGTAGTAATCAAAATGGAAATGTGCAAACAATGGCCTAATATTTGTCTCTAAGAACATTCAAAACTCTATAGTAAAGCCCTAGGCTTGTTTAATTAGAGCACAATTTTTATCGAAGATTTTCAAACATTTTTAAGAAAAACTACTCAACATTTAGTTTCTAAGCTTCTTCCTAATTTTAGAAAAAATATAAAAAATATAATTAATTTTTTTAAAAAAATAATTTTTTGAATATTTCGAATGGTTGAAAACAGTTGGTGGCTAAATCTATCGTCGAATAACCCACTCATGTGACTGTTTTTCATTCTTGTGCGAATACTTTTTTTTTTATAACAAATTCGTCCTTGTGTGACTTTAAAATACTTTTTGAGAATTTTTCCGTCTCTAAAACGCCTTGTGCGAACCTAATAAATTAAGAAAACTGCCGTATAAAAGCACCACATGGTAAACAATTGACACATTTTTGTGATGGTCAATGGGATCAATATGCATTGGGAAAACAAACCTGTCGTTCCATTTAAGCAGTCATCTACTCTCTTTTAACTATATTTTTTGGGTAGGAAAAGATTAAGTTAAAATTTATGAACCTCTCATGAAATTTTTAAGTAATCTCATAAATCACATAAAATTGAGGATCGAGTTATTTGCCCAAACATGGAGATATTCACATTTCATGATGCAGCGAATCAAATTTGTGTTGTGCGTTTAACCTACACATATAACTCCGTTCCTTATCCACTAAACCAATTTCATAGGTTTAATTCAGAGATACAGTCTCAACTTTGCTTCCAGTTCTAGCTGACCTAAAGTCGTGCGGCGTATTTAGACGATAAAGCCTAGACAAAAATGACATAAGGATTTATCCTCCAAGGTTCTGAATGAAGGAGGAAAATGACGGAGATCAAGACATCTTCGAGAATTGACCAACAGGGTTCAAATGTTAGCTTCGAAGATTGGGTGGTTTTGTGTTCTTTTTTATTTTTTTGGAAAATACCAAGCACTGGGCCCAATACCACTTTAAATCCTCTATTTTAATTAATCCCACCGTACATCCACCGACAAAATCCCATTGATAAAATGCCTAATTTGCCCTCCATTAAAAAATGACCACCTTACTCCAGTTCCTCACCAAGGTGCGCCTATTGGTAAATGAGTCACCCGTCTTTCATAAGGTCCATGAGTCCGATTCATGCCATGAGTGAATCTCTAAACGGTTCTGTTGTGTTGCCTCGTCATTGATATCTCGTGAGAGGAGATTAACTAGCAATCTTATTGATGGGTCTGCAGTGACGAGCCCGATGAGTGGTGCGAGACAGATATTGGCAATAACGATAGTCACAATAATTGGGAAATTTTGGAAAGGGGTCTATAGCATTCTAAGTGGATAAAAGGATTTCGGAAGATAACGGGTTTATTAGGGAGCTAGGAAAATGGCAATTGGGTAAATAAATGTTTGTTTTGAGGTGGTAGGAGGTGTCTAAACAAAAGAGCGAGAATACAAAGATGTACTTTGAAAATAGAAAATGGACAGTGGTATTAAGATGAAAAGTCACGATGGTTTCTGATATTCTTTATTTATTTTTATATTTTACCCTAAAGTAGGCGGCCCTTTTATTTGAGTCATGGTTTGCATCACGAGAGAGGCATGCGACCCTTTCATTTGAGTCACGGTTTGCATCACGCGAGAGGCATGCGACCCTTTCATTTGAGTCACGGTTTACATCACGAGAGAGATGCCTTGCCACTGCAGCGACTTGACTTCCGCTGTGGCGTGAGTTATCAAATGTCAGTTCTCCAATATCCATGAAAGGATATTGAGAGTAAAAATTTGTCCTCGAGTTGGCCTGAGAAATTGCTTTTATGTCAAACTGTCTGATAAGAATGTAACTTGAGAAGCCACTTGGGGGAAAAATTGTTCGTGGGTTTCATATTCAGCAACCATCATGTCTATATACCATAGTTTTAAGTAACTTGAAATTAAGGAAGTCTATTTAAGGGAAATAAAATCAAAATGCGTGTAGGCATGTTAGGGATGATAACTAGTGCGGCCACATTTCGGAGTTGAAGAAAATCTAATTTCCTCGGGTGCGCTTCCTTTAGCTGGCTATTCACATACTTTAGGAGTAGAGATTTTGAATATTGTTCGAGCCATTTTGGTAATAACAAGATCGATAAAAGCACAATAGGCTTATCAGCTCCCATGGGAGACAGTGACCATTCGCTATTATGATCTCTGATGCCTTAAGTCGAGAGATAATGAAATTCTGACATATGAGATTGTGGCGCAAAATCCCAAAGAGATCAGAAAATTTTAAGTGAAAAGAATTGACTGTGTGGTATTGTTACAAATGCACTAGATCAAGATGTACGCAGGTATGGACTCAGAGAAATAGTGAGAAATACAATTCAGTACATCTGTCAAAGGAACCCACTGATATATAGGCTTTCGTAATTTCTTTCAAAGAGAAGTGTCAGGTGTATGCTCACAATTGTTAACTATTTCTTGAGGAAGGCTTTGGTGCTTTTGCTAGGCACAAGCTTAAACTAGTCGCTGTTAGCAAGTTCTCTCAAGTTCCTTCATTGGAAACTTAATTCTTGTGATCTCACTCTAGTGTGAGTTCTGCCCTCACCTCTTTTGAGTGTGCAGTAATAGTCGTGGAACAAGTATCCATCGGAATCATGAGTGTGAAACTCATGTTCATCATTAGACCATGTGAGTTTTATATGGGGCCTATCTCATTTAACGATGCATGCGAGCTAGAGTCATCTATTAGACTTTTGGTGGTTGTTTCGCCACATGATTATTATTTTTTTGTTTTGTCGATTACAAGGAAATAAAAAAGAGGGTTTCCAACTGCTACGATCTCGGATGCTTCTTTGTTCTTCGAAGCCGCCATTAATTACCCACGTTGCATCAGCCCAAAAAAATCTAGAAGAATTATAAATGAAAGATGAATGACCCAAGTTTTTGCATATCGTGTGACGTTTCGATGTTGTTTGGCCGCCAACGAGTATAAGCATTTCGCATTTAGATAATGGTAAGATCCTCGTACAAGTAAGAACCGCACATGCTAGTGGAAAGTCTAAGCGGTCATTAGTCATCAGGCTCGGCAAGGTAACAGTTTCAGCACATGCCAGTTCTACTCTTCAATATCGACGTGAATGTCAATTTGACCATTCAACCTTATGTGAGCATAGGTCCGTGGCCGAGGCCACCTTTGCTTTGTCACTTCTTATTACATGTTTTAAAGTTGATTCTGTTTTCGCGTTTTGCCATACACATATATGCATAGTATGGGGGAAAATTATCCAAAAAGTCATACACCTATTGCACTCTTGCTAATTCAGTCATAAACCTTTTAATCGTACCAATTTAGTCTTAAACATTTTCGCGTTTTGCCAATTGAGCCTATCTGGTCAATTTTTGCCGGAAATCGCTGATGTGGATGCTGGCTGTCCTACGTGACACGACCAACACTGAAGTGGACAATTTTTAATAATATTGTAATAATTTTTTCGAATTTCTTTATTAATTTTGCCCTTTTTTTCTTTTCTTTTTTTTTTCCTTCTTTATTTTTTTCCTTTTGTTTTTCCTTTTCTCTTCTTTTTTTTTCTTTTTTCTTTTTTCCTTCCGCTGGCCATCGCCGGGCTTCATTGATGGTTGGCAGAGGTCACCGACCTTAGGCGAGGGCAGCCCTTGCCGATCCCTAGGCAAGGGCGGCCCTTGCATGAGGCCAGCGGGGAGGCCCACAGAGAAAAACAGAAAAGAAGAGAAAAGGAAAAAAAGAAAAAAGTAAATAAGGAGAAGAGAAGAAAACAAAAAAGGAAAAATAAAAAAAATTAATAAAAAAATTTGAAAAAATAATAAAATATTATTAAAAATTATCCACGTTACTGTTGATCGTGCCACGTAAGATGGCCAGCATCCACATTAGCGATTTTCACCCAAAATTGGCTGGATGGACTCAATTGATAAAATGTGAGAAGGTTGAGACTCAATTGATATAATTAAAATGTTTATGACTAAATTGATAAAAGTGTAATAAGTTCAGGATTTTTTGGACAATTTTTCTCACGGTATGGGGTGGCGTCCTTGGCCACCCTCCTTGTCTTTGATCCAATTCTATCTTCACTTTGTCTTTGGACCATGATAAATGTTAATTTGACCAATTGTTTCAGCAACATATGACATTAAAGTGTACCAAAAAGCAAAAGCTAAACAAAACTCTTTAACTAGGGTGAAAGAGAAAAACCTTCCTTTGGATCACTCTTCGGGATTTTGGTTGGTTTGCCCAAACATAGACTTATTAACATTTTATGGTGCAGCGTATTGAATTTGTGTTGTACATTTGATCTACACATATAAATCCGCTCCTTATTCGTTAAACCAATTCCACGTGTTATGAGACAGGGTCTCAACTTTGCTTCCAACCAATTGAATACATTAGGCTAATTGAAAATAGTTGCATCCCAATCCTAGCTAACCCAAAATCGTGCGGCGCATTTAGGCCGCAAGCCTAGACAAAAATGACATAGGGATGTATAGCCCAAGGTTGTGAATGAAGGAGAAAAATGACGGAGATCGTGACATCTTTGAGAATTGATCAACAAGGTTCCAATGTTAGCATCTGCAGGGTCATTTTGTCCACGAAAACTAATTTGACCGAAAAAGCACATGGGACCGGTTTAACTAGTTTCATGTTCTTTTTTCACATTTGGCCTCAATGCCACCTATAATCCTCTACTTTTTGAAATATCATTTTGTATCCTTTAACAAAATCTCATGAACAAAATGACCAAATTGCCCTCCATTGAAAACCAACCTTGCTTCAACTCACCCAACACAAGCCTTCACCAAGGTGGTTGGCCTAGTGGTAACGGGGTCACTTGCCTTTCATGAGGTCATGAATCTGATTTATGTCGTGAGTGAACTTCTGAACAACTTGGTTGTGCTGCTTAGTTATGACGTATCATGTGTGAAGAGATTTCCTAACTTCTATCATTTTATTGGTGTGGTTACGATAACGGGTTCGTCAACTTGAGACCTTTGGGTCATGGGCGGTGTGAAGTAGATATTGCTCAAATGAAACATTACGGTAGTGGGTATGGACTTACGGTAGCACCTAGAAGACGTTGCTAGTGCTAGTCATTCACCTCCACCCTTTTTACTTATCAAAAAAAGGGTAAATGAAACAAATGGTCCATGAACTTTGGCTCAATGTGTAATGTAGTCCTTGAACTTTAAATTTGTTCAATGTAGTTCCTGAACTTTAGCCCAATATGCAATGTAGTCCCTGAACTTTTAATTTGTTCAATGCGATCCCTGGACTTTTGGTACAGTTCAATTTAGTCCCTAGACTGTATGAAAATGTTCACTATTGTCCCTGAACTTAAATTAATAGAAGGATAATATTGAACATTTTCCTACAATCTAAGGACTAAATTGAACATGTTCTAAAAGTTCAGAGACCACGTTGAACAAATTAAAAGTTCAAGAACGACATTACACATTTGTCTAAAGTTTATAGACCACATTGAACAAATTTAAAGTTGAGAGATCACATTACGCATTGGACCAAAGTTCAGGGATCATTTGTGTCATTATCCCTAAAAAAAAAAAAACGACCCAGGACAAACCTAATTTTTAACTCTCCGGCCCACTGTAAGCCTTAGCCCCTAGCCTCCTCCACCCACCACCATTGGCCATCGTTGGACGCAGTCGCCGCCCATTCTTGAGGAGCTGCCACCCTCCTCCGAGCTTGCGGCCCAAACTCTTCCTCCTCTGGGATGCTCCTCAACGGGGCAACAGCGGAAAGGCGACGATGATGGCGGCCATGAGGACAGCAGTGGCGACGACTGTTGGTTAAAGGTTTGAAAAGTGGATGTTGAGTTTACTTAGTGGAAGGATAGGTTTCGGAAGATTACTGCCGTATTTTAGGGAGGAAAATGATAACTTGGTAAATAAATGTTTTTTTTTAAATAAATGTTTTTTTGAGGTGGTACGTGGTACCTAAACAATATAGAGAATGGAAAGTGGTATTGAGTTGAAAACTCACCGTGGTTTTCGGTAGTTTTCTTATTTTTTATTTTTGACCCTAAAAGCCACTGCCATGTCATCTACATCACATGAGAGTTGCCTGCATCGACTTGACTTTTGCTGTGGCGTGAGTATCAAATGTCAATTCTCCCATATCCTCAAAGGATAAACTAAGGCTTTATTCGTTTACGGAAAAATATTTTTTTGAAAAATATTTTTCGCGTTTTTCAGTGTTCGGGGGCGAAAAATATTTTCCGTGGAAAAATATTTTCCTTCCCCACCCCCAAATCCTTCATTGTTTTGAAAAAAATGATTTCCTCTTTTCACAAAGAGAAAATCATTTTCCCCCAAATTGAAGACAAAATTGCCCATGGGAGGGAAAATATTTTCCGTGGGAGAGGAAATTGATCGCCGATCACCACCGTTGGCCGCCGGTCACTGGCCACCCGCCGCCGCCGCCGGTTGCCGGCTGCCCTCTGCTGTCGCCGCCGCGGCCGGTCGCCGGCTGCCGGTCACGCGGCCGCCGATGGTCGCGGCCGCCCCGGTCGCCGACCCCCGCCCGGCCGCCCGCCGCCGTCGCCGCCCGGTCGCCGCCGCCGGTCGCCGGTGAAAAATATTTTCTGAAACTTTTTCATATTGCTCGCCGAACACCGGAAAATTATGTTTCAGGAAAACATTTTCCAGGAAAATGACTTTCGGGAAAATATTTTCCAAAAGGAGAATATTTTCCGCCAAACGAACGGAGCCTAAGAAAACAATTTGGCTTCAAATTCACGTTAGAAGTTGCTTTGATGTCAAACAGTCCGATAGGAATGTAAATTAAATATTAGGTTCCACTTGGGGTAAAATTATTCGTGGGTTGCAAATTCAGCAACTACCAAATCTTTCTTTTCATCTATCTTCATGGATGTGGACTCCCACTTTATTTTAATTCTAAGTAACTTGAGATAATGGCAGTCTATTTAAGAGAAATAATTGGGTATGCTAGCTGGCCCTCTATAGAAAATTTCACTTGCGCATATTTCTAGGACGGTTGCCGCTTTCTCAGACCACAACCATCGATGTCATCATTGTCATGGCTTCGCCTCCGGCTTTCGTTTCAACGATGGGTAAGGCGGTCAAAGCTACCTGCACCTGTCTGGTCCGATCATTTGGCGGCTCTTTTGAAAAGGCGTGAGTGCAAATAAAAGAAAAGCTTGACCTCCTGGTGGGCGGCGTAAAAATAATGACGTTTGTTGATATGCCACCTACTAAGATCATCATAGATTCTTGATACGTGGATTCCATTATTGCGGAATGGTGCCAGAAATTGCAGAGGGGCAGGATCCCCAGTGGTGGCTGCTACAAGAATGGAATATTTCAAAGCTAACCAAATCCAATTCTCTCTTGATATGTCCCTCAAAAAGTTCGATTCAGGCGCACTTCCCCCAGGATCTTCGCAGAATTCTCACATATGAAATTGAACACAATTTTGCAAAGAGAAAATGACACAAACAGTTTCTGAATTTTGACTCAATGTGTAATTTGGTCCGTGAACTTTTAATTTGTTCAATGTAGTCCCTGAACTTTAACCTAATGTTCAATTTGGTCCCTGAACTTTTAATTTGTTCAATGTGGTCCCTGAACTTTTAATATGTGTTCAATTTAGTCCCTGAACTATTTGAAAATGTTCAATGTAGTCCTTCCATTAATTCAAGTGTAGGGACTATATTGAACATTTTCATATAGTTCAGGAACTAAATTGAACACATATTAAAAATTCAGGGACCACATTGAACAAATTAAAAGTTCAGGGACCAAATTGAATATTAGGTTAAAGTTCAGGGACTACATTGAACAAATTAAAAGTTCAGGGACCAAATTGCACATTGAGTCAAAGTTCAGGGACTGTTTGTGTCATTATCCCTTTTGCAAAAAAATAGCCCACTTGTTTCTCGAGGAGAGATGGGAAATATCATCAATATCATTTGATTGAATAATTGATCCAGTTCTTATTGTTTGAACAAACCCTTCACTTCAATTGGTATTTTTTTCATGATCCAACACGTTGTCCCAACACGCCGCCCCCTTCAACATCCTTTAATCAGCTCTCTCGTTCTATTTTTTCTTTGTTTTCAATTATTTTCCTTTTTTAATGTTCTATCGTTTTTAAAAAATTTTCAAGCTTTTTTCTCGCTATTGAGCAAAGAGAGCACCATAACGGCTTCATGTAGCTTATGAAAATGCTAAAAAATGCCACGTTAGTATTTTCCATGGCTCAAGTTGGACGGAATTACTAGATGTGCTCAATTGTATGAACTAGACAATTTTTAGGATTTGATTGCGCTATTCAAGTTTTATAGTTTGATAGTACTTTTTTTTGGTAAGGATAGTTTGATAGTACTTTCACAGTAAAATATTTTAAGATTCTTAATGCACTTATGCCTAAATCAAAATACATGCTAGCATGTTGGTGTCACATGCCGATACTTGAGATCGAGATCGTGCGACAACTTAGACTTCCTTTGGTTCGTTGGGTCATCTAACCTAAGCCTTTTCTCAACATTTGCACGCTAACTCACTTGAATCATAGAGAGAGAAAGTATTTAGGGAGAGAAGCTTTGGGAGAGAATGTACTTCTATTGCTCAAATGTTGGATGATACAAATGACGGGAAGAGCACCCCTATTTACACGTGTGGAGATCTACTCTTCTCAACTACCTACTACCCTATTTACTTTCGTCTACCCTATTAAATATAAGACTACCATCTACTTCATTAAATATATTAAATATAAACATACATTTTCAAGAAGCAGTTCAAGGCTTATTCCATTCCCTACGATCATTTCTCAGTACATCTAGTCTTGAGAATCTCGAGACCGTAACATTTTCCGTCACCCAATCGAGTGACGCCCTTGGCGCTCTCATCTTAGAGTCTTTTGCTTCTTGGATCGTCGGTTTCCTCGAATGTTGGTGATTCTTCCATTTACGATGCCGCTTGGTTTTTCCTTTGTCGACTTGACGGCTACATGGCTCTTGAATCCCAGCTCGTTTCACAAGTAACTCCTTTGGTTCGGCCATTCCATGTTGCTCAACAACACTCCCCTTCTGGAAAAATCACATGAATTGGCACCTCACAATGAGTTGGTGTAGGTTGCCCCAACTCCATCTTGACTCCTCCAAAGGTTGTGGATTTGCCATTGACTTAGCTACAAGTTCGTCAACTCTTGGCCTTTCATCCAGAAGTTGTATCGTGGAGATGCTCTTGGTCTCCGTCAACCCATTGATCATTGGTACCATCGATGGGCATTTTGGGTCGGTGATAATAATTGACTTGGTTCTCGTGTCAATCATGGCATTCGTGCCATAAAAAAATTCCAAAGCCAAAATAAGATTATATTCATCAAGTGGAATTACCTCGATAGAAAATTTACCATTCCAATCACTGACATGTAATTCCATGTTCCGAGCAATGCCCACGGCCGATACATCATTAGAGTTGACCGCCATGAACTGATGTCCATTTGGTTCTACTCGAAGTCTCAAACTCTTTGCCGCTTTGCTCGACAAGAACATGTATGACGCACCTGTGTCCACCAAGGCATAGAGTTTTGTGTTACCAACCTTGACTTCCACAAATGGCAATCTTGTGCTTGGAGGCTTCTTAGGCGGTGCTTGAGTCTTCCTAAAGTCGAGATTCTTTACGGTTCTAAGCTACAGTTCTCTCTTTTCTTGCTTGGGTACTTCCTCTTCTATGGCGGCAGTCTCAGGTCCAGTGGGGACCATCGCAAAACATGGGGATGGCGATGGCTTCGTCTCCCTTTTTTTGTGGGAGTCAACTTGGGGTCAGTTCCACCTTTGGTTGGGTTGTTTAGAAGGGCCTTCTCCCCATGATCTTTCTCGTCGATCTTTTCGATGGCAACGGCGGCAACCTCTTGGTTCGACATTCTCTCAACCACTTGATATGTTCCTTGATCTCTTTGAACAAACTATCTACTACTTGTGCTCTAATACCACTTGTCACAGGCCAACGCTTGAGATTGAGACTAGGCGGCAACTTATGCTTCCTTTAGTTCGTTGGGTTGGCTAAGCTAAGCATTTTCTAAACGTTCACTTGCTAACTCATCCGGATCATAGAGAGAGAAAATATTTAGAGAGAGAAACTTTAGGAGAGAATGTACTTCTATTACTTAAATTTTAGATGATACAAATGAGGGGAAGAATACCTCTATTTATACATGTGAAGATCTACTCTTTTGAACTACCTACTACCCTATTTACTACCGTCTATCCTATTAAATATAAGACTAATACTACCTCATTAAATATCTTAAACACAAATATACATTTTCAAGAAGTAGTTCAAGGCTTATTCCGTTCCTAAGATCATATCTCAGTACATCAAGTCTTGAGAACCTCGGTAATGTGACATAGGGATGTTAACTGGTGTGAGGCACATTTGACAATTAAAGAAAAATCTAATTTCCTTGAGTGGTCTTGATTTGGCTGGCTATTTGCATACTTTAGAATCGAGCTATTTTAGTAATAATGAAATGGATCAAGCACAGTGGGCTTAGGAGCTCCAATGGAAGACGATGACCATCTCTCCATTGTGTAGTAGATGTCTTAGGTAAGGAGATTAAGAAAATATGGCATATGAGATTGGGGCACAAAACCCTAAAGAGGCTCTAAAATTTTAAATGAAAGGAATCGTGGTAACATTGATGAGCCTTTTTTGCATTACCAATTTGGTGAGCCCATAAAAGGGTTGAAAGCATGGCCCGGCTCAGATTAATGAAACCATATTTAAGTTTGAATTGGAAGCAAAAAGTTTAAAGGGAAATTCTTTCGTTTTTCTTTAGGCTCCATTTATTTCGCGAAAAAGTGATATTTCTAGAAAATATTTTCCTGGAAGGTTTTCATTTTATTTTATTTTTTTAGGAAAATGAAAATATTTTTCGATGTTTGGATGAAACCTGAAAATGAATTGGAAAATATTTTTCATTGTTTGGTAAAGAAAATTTGATTTGATTTTCCTAAATAGATGTACATTATTCACAATCTAGTGACTTGCGCATGGCCTGCCAGGTAACCGGGTACGGGCACTAAAGTCCTAGGTCTGGCCTCAAAGAGACCTTGACCTGGGCGTTGGGAACTGCATCACAGGCTCCGAGGTCCCGATCCTAGCCTTGATGGACCCAAGTACAGGTGTCGGGAACCCGGGCTAGGCACCGAGGTGGCCCAGCTTTGATGGACTTGGGCACAGGCACTGGGGTCTTGAGCTTGGCCTTAATTGACTCAATCAGGCATTAACGTCCATCACATGGCCTCAATTGATCTAGGACCCAAGCATGGGCGCCGGGGTCCTCGACACGGGCATCGAGGTCCCAGGCCGGACCTCGTTAGACATAAGCATGGGCATTGGGGACTTGGGACTAGCCTCGATAGACCCATCCTAAGCTTTATGACCTAAGCCCGGCCTCAATGGATTCGGGCTGGAGTGTTATAGATTTAGGCGTGAGCACCGGGGTCTCAGGCCCGACCTCTATGGATCCAAGTTGGGGCGTTAAGGAGTCGAGCAACGGTACAGGAGTCTTAGACTTGGCCATGGGTACTGGTGTCCTGTGTCACGCCCCGAACCCCTTCGAGCACGCGACACACTTCTCTGGTCGAATGATGCGACATCCCAGGGTATCGCCGACCCAAATTAAACTTATCAGAGATTTATATCAACAACGGAAACCACCAATACCCGGACGATAATAACTGGGGTAATCAAGGAGAATGCACAAATTCATTTCTCATTCAAACTTATATAATATCCACAATTTACAAAACCACATATATACAAGTACACCGCATCGTCACACTACATACCACCGATATCAAAAAGGATCGATAACCTGGATACCCTATCACCAAAAATAGTACGCTTCAAAAGCCTATTCCACAACCCCTACACTTGCCCCTACGCCCTCTACTTGGCGTCCACTTCGAGTCTGATTCTTCGTCCTCTGAATCTGAATCCTCCTGAGTCTCCTGCTCGTCTGTTGGGTACTCTACCACGTTAATGTTGGTGTACAATGGTATTGCAAAACGCTGCGGTGGCGGCGGAAGGTTCATTGATCAGACCGGGGTTCTGAAATGTTTGGTTGAAACAACCATGAGATTACATCTCAATAAGTACACCCTTAAACCCCACCTAGGCTATCACGTACCTCCAGACAACACATACCTGACACAAACAACCACTCATACTAACAATCACACGCGAACCTACCTGGGATTCTTCATACACCTCCCTGCACGCCAAATAATAATACAGCCAACACGCCACAATGATGCCTCATTCATGTCGCAAAACCAAAGCATGTAATATGAATTCACATGCATCAATACATCACAATCGCGCATGCCTCGATTATAAGGCAAAACCCACTTGGGCACGTCCCATACCATGCCTAGTAGTTTTTACCCCATAATCGAGCACTACATCACACGATACAACCACACTCGCACACTAACTCACGCCATGCGTCAACTTTCGAAATCCTCACACGTCAAACCAAGTCCAGCTCATTCCCAACTTTTCCACCACTACCGCGCCCGCGTAAAACGCATCAGGCCAACGGTCTTCTGACCTCATCAGGCATCATCACCCCGTCGGGCCGGGCATCGTCACCTCGTCAAGGACGGCATCGTCCCGCGTAAACGAACATGCCTCATGACGGAATCCTACACTCAACTTGCCTTCACTACCGCGCCCGCGTAAAACGCATTAGGACAACGGTCTTCTGACCTCGTCAGGCATCGTCACCCCGTCGGGCCGGGCATCGTCACCTCGTCAGGGATGGCATCGTCCCGCGTAAACGAACACGCCTCAAGACGGAATCCTACACTCAACTTGCCTTCACTACCGCGCCTGCGTAAAACGCATCAGGCCAACGGTCTTCTGACCTCGTCAGGCATCGTCACCCCGTCGGGCCGGGCATCGTCACCTTTTCAGGGACGGCATCGTCCCGCGTAAACGAACACGCCTCAGGACGGACTCACCCCACTTAAACGAACACGCCTCAGGGTACCACTTTTCCGACCAATCCTACATTCTCGTACCTTCGTACCATACGTGCCACACGGTCACACATCACACATGGCCACACAATCCCACGCCACACATGCCTTACGCCAACACACATTACCATCACACAATCACGCCACACGGCCACACATACTTGGCATGCGGTCACACATAATGTCTCGCTCATAAAAATGAACATCCATAGAATCAGGGTAAATCTAGGCAGTTTACACAGTGACCGAAATCTCATCAAAATAAATAGTAAACGAACTCCAAAAATTCTAAAATTTGGATATGTCATAAAAAACATCTTGATCAACATTTCTTATGAAGAACACAAAATCCGGTTCAGTCTGCAACCATGACTTTTTGTCCCTCGAAATCAGACCAAAATCAGTTCGCTCTAACAGACTATTTTGTCCTCAAAATACATTTATTTCAACACCCAAATCACCTTAAAAAGCTTTGAAATTTTTATATGTCATAGAAAAGAAAGTCACCAACAACTTTTGTGAAGGAAGTTTATTGAAAATATATCTGGAAAATTTTATAAAAATTCGACCAGACAAAAAGGTCGGGATGAACAGTGCTCCGGGCTGTTTTAATACGGTCTGAAAATAGGCTTTCGTACGACTCAAATGGACTCCAAAAATTCCAAATTTAAAATATGTTATACCTTAGGATGTTGGGAGCAACTTTCATGAAGAAAACTTCCTCAAATTCGGCCCACAAAATTCTCCACAAAAATAACAAACCGGACAGGTACAGTAGCCGCGAATCCGAGAATCACACAAAACCTCACGGATTCGAACCCCAATTGATTTCTACCGAATTTCAACCGCCAAAACTCATTCCCAGACGTCTAATCCAACACGCAACAGCCACTAACAGCCATGATAAGCCACCAACAACCACGATCGACACGCCAATCAACCCCTAAACTACCCTAAACCGCGTCTAAACGAGCCCGTTAATACTCGATATCCTAAATAGGGTTTAGGGAGCGACTTACCCGAACTCTAGACTAACTCGGCTAGAGCGGGAAGAGGGAACGGCTGGCCGGCGGCTCACGGCGGCGGCGATCGGCGGCTACGGCGGTGGACGAACGGCTACCTTAAGCGGACGACGGATGAACGACGATCGGCGTGGCAAACTAGCCACTCTCACGGCCAAGGAAAGGAGGAGGGGGAACCGGCCAAGAGGAGAGGAAGAGAGGGGGAGACGTGAGAAATGGAGGGAGAGAGAAAATTGGTCTTAAATGAGGGGGGGGGGGGGGGTTTGACCACTTTTTCCAAATTCCCATTTCGCCCCTAAAACACTTGGTCCACATCAACTTAAGCCAAAATATTCAAGGGCATTTTGGTCCAATATTTTGGGAAATATATTTATCCACAATTAATCCCCAAATTCAATTTCCAAAATCCCCAAAATTCGGAATACCCAAAAATAGGCCTAGGGGCAAAATCGTAATTTTCCGGTCCCGGGTCGAAATTCCATTTTTCGACCGTACCAACCCCAAATATGCATGGCCACCCTAAAACAACATCGGCCTCGAAAAATAATCACATACGGCCTCAAAAATCAACTTCACAGCCTGGAGGGGTAAAACCGTAATTTTTCACTTCCGGGTCGAAATTCCATTTTTCGACCGTACCCACTCCAAACATGCGTGGCCACTCTAAAACAACGTTAGCCTTGCAAAATAGTCGTATACGACCTTGAAAATCGACACCGAAGTTCGGGTCCAATTTCGTGACCAAAACTCGCGAAAATTTCCAATTTCAGGGTCTCTCACTAACAGGCGGCTGTTTAGGGATTACACGTATCGACCTAAGGTTATCTGAGTCATAACGGTTCCGATCCTAGAGAGAGATAGGAATTATCACTAGTCCCAGAGGTCACGATCGTCCAGGTTAAGTTCGGGACTGGTTGGCCACGTGCACTTTCGATCGTGCAGAATCACCTGCAATCCGATTGTACATCGTTGGCCTTAGCCAAACCAAATCAGTCACTTTTCCTAAGATCTGCCCACGTTGGCCCAAAATATTTCCTTCTCTTTTCTCGAGATCGGTATCCGATTCGCGATCGGGTCCCTGGTCCACGTACCGTTTTCCTAGTTAGTCATACCCCATTGGTTAGTATCCCGAGAGTGATCAGCTCTGGGCGAGACTTGCTAAAATGAAATGCGAAATGATGTCAATTTTATTGATCCTGGAATTACGTCAAAATTCAGGCTGTTACATCCTGAGCCCAGGGTTTTGGGCTCGGCCTCTTTGGACTTGAGATTGGCCTCAATGGACCACGTGAACCCGGCCTCGGCCCAAGGCTGCTGTCAAGGGCCTGGGAACAAGCGTTGCGGTTCCCATGCCTAAACGTAGAGCTTCGAATCCAAGCGATATCTAGTCATATTTTGGAATATGATTTTCTATATCGGAAATCAATTTCCTGAATTTAAGTATATATTTTCCGTTGACTCATTTTACTAAGCGATCTAAATGCCGAAAAATGAAAAAACTATTTTTAACGAAACAAATGGAGCCTAAAAAAATCACAAATCATTTTTCAAAATATGATATTGGCGCTTCGATCAAAAACTCTACGCTTGGACACGGAAACCCTAAAACTCATTCATGAGGCCTTGGTATCCAGGATCGAGTGCTCGGGGCTTGGGTCCATTAAGGCTTGGTCTGTGACCCCGGTGCCCGTGCTTGCCCATGCACGGGTCCATCAAGGTCAAGCCCGAGACCTTGGCGCTAGTGCTTGGGTCTCTAGAGCCCGAGCCTAAGTCTATCGAGGCTGAGCTTGATGCCTTAGCACTAGGGCAGGGTCCATCGAGGCTAGGCCTGAGTCCACAAAGGCTGGGATCGAGATCCCTGTGCCTGTACTTGAGCCTGAGTCCATCGAGGCTGAGGCTTAGGACTCTAGTGCCCATGCTTGGGTCCTCGGTGCCTGGGTCCCCGACAATTGGGTTTGTAGAGGCCAGGCCACGATGGACCCTAGACCCCTGTGCCCTTGCCTGGGTTCGGGTCCACAAAGGCCATGCTCGGGACCTATTGCCCGTGCTCGGATCCTCCACGCCGAAGCCCAAGTGCACGAAGCCCAGGAATTTAGTACCCCATGCCCATTGAGGCTGGGCTCAAGTTTATTAAGGCCAAGTTCGGGACCCTGATACCTGTGCCCGCATCCTTGAGCTCGAGAAGACAGTGCTAGTGCATGGATCTCCCGCCCTTGAGCCACGATCCATTTAGGGCAAAGCCCGTTACCCCAGTGCCCATGCCGAGGTCCATCGAGGTCGAGCATGGAACCCTAGAGCCGAGACTCGGTCTTGACATTGATGGACATGGGCCCAGGCACCGAGGACTCAGGTACTTGCGTTGGGGTCCTAGGCCCAGCCTCAATTGACCCGAGCCCGGTTGTTGGGGACCTGGGCACGAGCACCAACACCTCTAAGCTAGCCTCGATGGATCAAGGCTTGAGTGTTAAGGACCTGAGTCTGAGCATTGGGAACTTAGGTCATTGGGGTCCCATGCTCAGTCTTTGTGGACCTTGACCCGGGTGCCGGAGATTCGGGCACGGTCATTGGGGCGTCGGGTCCGGCCTCTGTGGAATCGGGCTGGGGTGCCAAGAAGTAGTGCACGGGCACCGGGTTTTTTTATTTAAGCTTTTATGGATGCGAGATCAGTGTTTGCACCTTTGCTTGAGAGCCAAGTGGCTTTGCCCTGTCGGGGTCCATTGAGGTTAGACCGAGATCTTGGTGCCTGTTCTTGGTTCCCCAGCTGCGTGTGTGTAGGTCACTAGGGCCCGAATGGTGTATATGTATTTAGGAAAATCTATACGATTTTCTTTTCCAAACGACAGAAAATATTTTCCAGTTCTCTTTTAGATTACCCAAACATCGAAAAATATTGTCATTTTCTTGTAAAATGACTTCCTTTAAAAAATTTTCCAGAACTGTAATATTTTCCGTAAAACAAACGGAGCCTAAGTTATGTTATTTTTTATATTAGTTAACAATGAGGAATAGATGTTCTTGTATTGGCATGAGTAACAATTGTAAAAAATAGGGATAAGTGCACTAGAAGCCCTAAAACTTATCATGAAAGTGTAGTTGAATCCTAAAACTTTCAAAAAATGCGATCAAGTCCTAAAACTTGTCATGAAAGTGCAATCAAGTCCTAAAACTTATCACGAATGTGCAATCAAGTTCTAAAACTTTCAAAAAGTGCAATCAATGGAAGGACTTGATTGAATTAATTTAACAAGTTTTAGGACTTGTTTGCACTTTTTGAAAGTTTTAAGACTCAATTGCACTTTTGTAACAAGTTTTAGGACTTAATTGCATATTATGAAATTTTTAGGACTCAATTGCACTTTCGTGACAAGTTTTAGGACTTTCAATGCACTTATCCCTAAAAATATATATACACCTTGAAAAATCCCTCGATGAATGGGGATTTATAACAAATTATAAAGAAATTGAAATACAATGAAAATAAAAGACAACCTAATATTACAAATCATATTCACAACCATATAAAGACAATAAGAAGAGAATATCTAGGACAACTAACAATATTCCACAGGTCGGAGCGTAAAAAACAAGAACGCTCGACACTCCCGACTTGCTACAAAAAAATTGTTCACGTCCAAGAGCTTTAGAAAAACATCCAAAAGCTGATGAGACAATGGTGCATAATCAGTATGTATGATTCCCTGAACAAGATTTTCATGAAAAATATGACACTCTATTGCAATGTGCTTTGCAACATCCATGAAAATATGGGTTTGCTGCAATATGTAAGGTGGCTTGGTTCTCACAGAAGACGAGCGGGTTGTGAATCGCAAATGCCAAAGTCCTTAAGAAGAGAAATCAACCGGATAATATCATAACATAAAGTAGGCATGGCTGTGTATGCAGTTTCAGGTGAAGATCATGAAACCTTTGGCTTGTTTCTTTAGTCTTCTACGAAATCAATGAAGAACCCAGAAAAGCACAAAACTCAGTGGTGGAGCGTCTAGTATCAAACAATTTTCCAATCATAATCATTGTATATCCGAAGCATGAAATCCGAAGTTGATGGACGAAGAATACCTAGCCCAGTAGCTCTTTAAAGATAACAAAGCTAGCGAAGAGATCATGATCGATATCATCCATTCATCTGGCATTTGGATCTTGAAATGCCATCTCTTCAAGTCATGACTAAAAAAAATTAAAAAGTACGTCAATATTATGATGCAAAACGATATACCAGCGTATGCTCAACAACTAGAGGATTGCTGGCTGTCATTTTGCTTGTTTCAGCATCTACAGGCCCTTCATTCTTGCGATTTCAAGTAATTTTCACCCGATTAAGCTCTTTACTATCATCACTCTCCTTTTGCACTAATATGTTCTTAGTTTGAGTCTTATGATGTCTCCAACTTGAAGAAGTAGTCTCGGTAACCCACTTCCTTACTTTGATTATCGATGATTGACTTTGATTAGTAAATCAAACTCGTACTATTCCAAATAATGCAAATAAATTGACTAACATATTCATGTATAATGAAATGCACATTATACGAAAATTATTGCACTTTTACAAGATTCCATGTATCATCTCTGACTCCCTTGGGAAGAGCTTTCCAATTCTTGCATGTCAAAGGCAACGAGTGCGGATTATTAGCCAATGCTCCCGAAAAGGTGCTGTTGATTCTTCTCTTCTTGTTTTCTGAGACCGATAGGCAATCGATTTTCCATTTGCTATGGCTTGAATTTGAAGATATCCTGTCTCTCCTTTCAAGGACAGGCCCGTGCACTAAGCCCAACATAGATTAGTACAGTCGATAACCAAGCAATAGCTCATTCAATATCTGAGAGATACGTAACGACCATATCTGTCCTAAGCCCTTTCTTCGCGTCTCCATGTTTAATGAAAGGGTTAATACCACGAAAAACCCTAAACCGGTACATCTGTGATAAATTTACTCTAAACTAATTTTTTGACCACCAAAAACCTCAAACTGGTACACATGTGACAAATTTACCCCAAACTAATTTTTTGATCACAGAAAACCTCAAATTGGTACATTTGTAACAAATTTACCCTCCGTTAAATTGGATTAATACAAAAAAAAATCACAAACTAGTACATCTGTGACAAATGGAGGGTAAACCCTAAATTGGTATATCCGTTAACTGTTGCATATCATCCAATTTAGCAATTTGACTGTAAAATTTAATGGAAACTAACGAAGGGTAAATTTGTCATAGATGTACTAGTTTGCAGTTTTTGGTGGTCAAAAAATTAGTTTGGGGTAAATTTGTCACAGATGTACCAATTTGGGATTTTTTGTGGTATTAACCCTTAATGAAATAAGTGACGGAAAAATTAGTTCTAAATAGCAGGCTCTACCTTTATAATATGAAAGGACAAAGAGAAAATAAAATCAAACCTTTACATACTTGTTACCTTAAAGAAATAGAGTAAAGTTTGACGCATCGAAACAAAATAATAAAGAATAAACAATTCAATAAGCTCAAGAAAGATCAGTTGGACTGAAAGGAGCAAACGAAAAAAAATTGACAATAACGAAATTGTATATTAGTATCACCATCCTCAGATTTAAGTCCGTAATTATTGAGAAAACCTCTTAATATATTTTGAAGTTGATAAAACTGTCCATACTTCATATCGATCTTGATAAATGCAAGAAGTGTTTATGTTTCAGGTTTCATGCTGGAAGAATTCTTTATGACTGACAAACCTACATGTACAAGTCTAGAAGAATGAAGAGTTCATATTGACTTGGAAGTGTCAAGGTTTCATTTCTTATCTACATAACTATCGTTGTCAAAGTTTATTGGTTAGAAAAGTTGATCATATTCAAGAAGTTAGAAACAACAAACGTTGGATATCAGCAGGGCACTCGATATCACTAGAGTACTGTGTTAGTTGAATTTTAGCATAATACTTATACTACCTATGACGAAGTTCTTGTCAAGATTTTCAAGATTAATACTTTGAGATATTTTACCTCATTCTTGACAGATTATGATCTGATATGAATTCCATCTTTAAAATATCTTGATTGACTATTAATCTTAACGATTATCTTCACAGAATATTCAATCGTGCGAGATATCTTAGTTGATTGACAATCATCTTGAAGGCAAGATTCTTTCCTTAGCTGAAGCATTCCATTTTTGGGAGCCAAGGTATAATTGTATGGGCGACCAGATCTATGGAGATAACGATTGATCGACCTCAACAACTACCTAATCTTCACAACAATTGTCCAACGGGTAAATTGGAGATTGATCCTCTTGAAGATTGTCCAACGGGAAGTATGGAAGCTAATGAATATAAAAGAAGACTAAGGCACCGAAGAGGATACGAGATCAAGAGTTCACAATTCCAAATTTCAAGAAGAGCTTAACATATTTTCATTTGTATCCGTGAGCATACAATTGTAATCTTTTGAGAGATGTTGGTAGTGTTTTAAGTGTGTGCTTAGATTGAGATAGCTATAGTATAAGTTTGTGAAGAAGCTCTTGGATATAAGCAAGCACATACAACTATAACTTCTCATTGATTGACTAGTTGGATACAGTCAATAGGCTGTTAGCATGAGAGAGTGGGCCAAGACTTACACCAAAATCGAACCACTATAAATTCTATGTCATTGTCTTCTATGTCTCTGTTCATACTCAATCACTGTTTGATGGATACATTACGCGACACTACTTGAATATTACCAGAACTTGCTCATATTCATATTCTATTTTACCCATTTACTCTTTTTTCAAATTTGGCGCTATTAATTCCGCATTATTTTACCAATATTTTTTTTAAATCACCTATTCACTCCCTTCTAGGTGATATTGTTAGCCAATAGCAATTTGTATCAGAGCAAGGTGCTCATTATTTTGAAGTGTATTACGTTTGAATTAACAGTCCATTATGGCTAGCAATCTTGGACTAGGTATTATCAAGGGATAGAGAAACACTAGACCTCCCTACCTTGATGGGAAAGACTATGATGTCTGGAAAAACAAAATGAAAGCTTTCACTAGATCCACTGATCCTTTGATGTGGAAAGTTGTGCAAAATGGAGTCAATCCTACACCTAGAGCAACTGCCACACCTACAAGCTCCAACATAGGAAAAACAAATGAGAAAAGAACTCCAGAACCTACAATTACTCCTACAGAGTTGGCCAAAAGTGAATCATTAGATGCTAAAGCCTTTTACTCTCTTTATTGTGCTTTATCTCCTGCTAAATATAATTGTATATCTTCATGTGAAACAATAAAAGAGATATGGGACAGACTCCATGTAACCTTCACAGAGTCAAGGAAACAAAGACAAATATCCTCCTTGGCAAATATAAATCCTTCAAGATGAAGCCAGAATAATCAGTTACCAACAACTTCAACAAATTCATTGATGTCACCAATGGACTTTCATATCATGGCAAACTAATCTCAGCTAAGAAGAAAGTAAACAAAGTTCTACAGGGACTCTTAAAAGAATGGAACAATATCAAAACATCCATTCGAAAAACACAAAGGATCAAGCCCATCAGTGCTGACGAACTCATTGAAACTCTCATGTCCTATGAAGCTGAATGTATTAATGATGAAGATGATTCCAAAGGTAAAAATTCAATTGCTTTAAAGTTTAACATCCATGACTCAGGTGATACAGATTCGTAGGAAGATGAAGATGAAGATGAAGATGATGAGGAGCTGGCTTTGATGGTAAAGAAATTCAGAAGAATGGCCAAAAGAAAAGAAACTTCAATGGAAGGAAGCAATTCAAGGAATCCGAATCAAAAAGACCCTTCACTAATAATGTAGAAGGTAAGGATGTAATTTGTTTTGAATGCAGGAAACGAGGCCACATTAAACAAAACAGCCCACTTCTAAAGAAGAAGAAAGGCAAGTTGAAAAGACGAAGAAAGTTTAAAGGCAGAGACTTGGAGTACCATTGAGTGTGTGGAAAGCGATGAGGAGGAATATGGACATATATATGTTTAATGGCCAATTGAAATTATGAAGAAGAAATCAAGGTAAATCATCTTGAGATCCTGGATGAAGTGTTAGACTATTTGATGAATTATGTTTAGAATTTAAATTTGCTCTTCAATTGATCTCTTAGTTAAAGAAGGAAAATTCAAGGTTGAGGCAATATGATTTTTCTCAAATGAAAAGATTGGATTTCTACAAAAGGAATTTTTGCAAGTCAAACATGATGGGCAAGAACTCTGGATCTTTAGCATAGAGTTCTTTCATCGAATCAAAGCCAATGGCCCTAGAGTCCATAGCAATGAGCATTTAGTATGTCTAAAGTTGAGCTTGTGTTGGCCACTTATCTACTTGAGAGTATCATGATCAAAATGTAGAACAAACTGCTCGGGCTTCAAGTAGTGACTCTAGTGATTATGAGCCTTTACAATAGCATAGAACTCCATGTCACGAGTAGAATTGTACCTCCTTGATCCCTTGTTAGTTTTTCACTGAAATATGCAAGAGGCCATGGGGCTTGGGTGAGAATTGCCTCGATGCCGGCTCCACTTGCATCGTATTCAACCTCAAACACTTTATCAAAGTCTGGAAGGGTAGGGACAAGAGACTCACCAAGTTTTTGTTTTATAATTTAAATGGTATCATGGGCAGTCTTAGTCCATTGGAAAGTTCCTTTCTTCATGCATTCCTTAATGGGAGCCATGACGGTGCATAAATTCTTACCAAACCATCCGTAGAAAGAAGCAAGTCCATGGAAGCTCCTTACATTGGAAATCGATTTTGGGACTGGACAAGTCTTTATTACCCCCAACTTGGAATGAGCGCTAGAACCCATCATTGGAAACTATGTAACCCTAGAATATGATGCTTGTTGAAAATAATTCGCACTTCTCCTTTTTTCCATAGAGCCTCTGCTTTCTAAAGTTTTCAAAGAGCTGTCTTGAATGAGATACATGCTCCACCTCATTCCTACTATACACGAGAATGTCATCAGAATAATTGACTACAAATTGTCCAATAAAGAGACGAAGGACCTCATTCATGAGCCTCAAAAAATGTGCTAGGAGGATTTGACAAATTGAATGGCATGACTAGTCGAGTTTTGAAGGTTGTTTTCTGTTGAGCTCCTTCGTTCATTTGGATTTAATGATAACTACTCCTCAGATCGATCTCGGAGAGTACTATCAAACCATGCAATTCATCAAGCATATTATCACGTATAGGTATCAAGTCTAGGCATTAGGTCCCTATACATGATCATTATGTTGTGGATGGGTCGGCTATCGACACATATCCTGAAAGATCCATCCTTCTTCGGAATGAGTAGGACTAGAATTGAACAAGGATTCATGCTCTCCCTCACGTATCTTTGTCAAGACCTTCCTGAAGGTGAACCACCAAGGAAAAGCTAAAGGACTACTAAATGGAGACGAAGGTTCCTCTCATGAGGCAATCATTCGCATTTAGCGTGGGTTCTCTCAAGTCCTACCAATGGTAACTTGGTACTCGATTTAACATGCAATTTTCTTACCTTTTAGAGTCGTCACTAATCAATTAGGTCGATTAGACATCCAAGTAAAATGCGAGAGTACATTTTACTTTTGTGAACCAGAGATTCAATGGATTTTGTGACTTGATTACACTAAACTCATTTAACCCCCTTTCAATACCTTTTCTCTATATTTCGAAAATGCTTTTGCATGCAGTTTTGGTCAATTTTAATCTTAAACCACTAACATGTAAGGGATGATCATGCGGGTGCGCAATCAAGAAAGTAATACCCAATAATCAAAGCAGTAAATAGATAGCAGAAGAATTTAAGAATTGGATGTGCTAGGCAAGCAAAGCATATCGCTACCCATCACCATGAGGTTTCCGCAAACTATTACTTAGAAAAATATGTAGATAGAATGCATGAATGTTATGAGTGATTGTGCATGAAGTAATGGCTAACTAATATGCAATCTAGACTAATTTCTTTTTGTATTTTCTCATTTGATCAACATGCATTGTTTAAGAAAATGCGAGAAGGACTAATTGAACTGCACTAACTAAAATGCTTCATGACTTGTACGATATGATTATATGACATGCATAATGAGTTCCAAATTACATTTTATGAAATTGATTCAAAAAAGTCTACATGAGATGCCAATGAAATTTAATCTTAAATGACGAGTGACTCACTAAATGTCAGGTAATATGAAGTTTAAGAAAATTGATATTCTTAACCAATGCAATCTATATGATGTAATCTAATTCAATTTTTTTCTTAACAAATGACCCTAAAAGTCTACAAATTAAAATAATATGCATTAATTCCTAATCATGCACTAACTAAATTAATATGTATTACCTAAGTTACTACGTGAATATACGATCCGAATCCTATGTGCAAGATGACATACTCGTGTTGTATGTATGCAATCCTAAGTTAATTAGCATGTATGAATGACTTATGGGAAATCACGAGCCTATCATATAATAAAAACTAAATTAAATGCTATTTTTTTTTGGTGAAAACAGCAAGTTTAACTCCTAAGACTCTAAAGTGACCTAGTGAGCTATCCATTATTATGGAGCTATATGCAATGCGGATGATGCATGTAATGCAATTAATAATTAAAACTACTATATGATATGATTACTAAAAATTTAGTTTAAATGACGTAATGATGTGCATGCTATGAGGCTAATCCCTCTCCTTTTGGCCAAGAATCATGCAGAGTACTGATTTGAATCTTGGCAAAGAAGGATCAAATTCCCACCGAATTCTCTCTCTCCATTCGCTCTCCTTTTGGCTAACAATCATGCAGAATATTTCTTTGAATCTTGCTGAATCTTGGCAAAGAAAGATCAAATTCCCGCCGAATTGATCTCTTTAGCAACACCGAATTCAATTGTTTCCTTTTAAACCGTGGATATTCTCGATTTGCTTATCGTAATTGCATTTCTTTCCTTTTGAATTATTGACCGAGATCAAGAGCATGTGATGGCCAGCTATCTATGGGAGACAATCTTACGTACACTTGTTCGTGGACACAAGCTTGGGTGCATCAATCCATGGTTGCATAGTAGGGAAGTCATGCGATGACTTAAGTGAAAAATTCGAATGTGCATAATGCAAGCGATACTTCCTTTAGAGATCAAATTTGATCCCTAATTTTCATGTAATAAATGACTAGCTGAAATAGTCAAATTTTGGGTGTCAACAATCTTCTTGCAATCATTTTAACGACTTGCCATTGTAGCTCCTTGGTTTCCTCAAGATTGCATCTATAAGAAACTTCATTGGGTACAGGAGTATCAAGAAGCAAATCGATCTAAAGCTTAATTCCTCTTATGGGAGGTAATCCGGGGGCAAAACCACCGGAAAAACATCTTCATCTCATCCATCAGGGGTTGGAATTTTGGGTGTAGGGTTCTCTCTATCTCACTTTCTCAATTTTCAACCATAAGAAAAGCAAAAACGTTCTTCGATTGGTGAATGGTTCTATTCACCCTGTTTCATTTAGGAATAGTTTTTCCTTTCTAGTGTTTCCCTCCCTAGGTAGATTTTGTGGATGAAAAATGGGCTTGAAGGTGCAAGGGTGATGCGTTTATGTTCTTTTTGGAACGAGTAAGTGTTTTTCTGTCCATTATGGATGACTTTTCTAGTAAATTGCCAAGGTCTTCCCGATAATAAGTGGCACACATCCATGGGAATGGCATTACACAAAACCTAATCTTGGTAATTTTTCCAAATTGAAAACAATACCAGGCCTTTCTTAGTTACCTAGAGATCATTCCCTTTGCTCAGCCATTGCAACTTGTATGATTGGGGATGCTTGGAAATTAGCAACTTTAACTTGTTGACCAAAGTTGTCAAGGCCACATTGGTGCAGCTTCCACCATCAACGATCAACTTACACACTTTCCCGTTAATTGAGTGACAGATTTGAAAAATAAAAATATTTTCCCTCTGCATGTCCACCTTTAGGGCAACTATGGTGTGCAAGCTCTCTTTATAACAAGAGATTCTCCCTCATCCGCCGTTCCACGATCTCATCTTCCTCCTCAGATTTGGACTCTATTAGGTCGGGGTCTTTCACAGCTTCTCGAAGCCCTATATCAATCTTTGCGATTTCCCAAAGGGTCATAGCCCTTTGTTTTGGACAATCGGCTTGAAAATATCCATAACCGTGGCACTTGAAGCACTTTCAACCACCACTGTTTGTCTTTTTGGTGACTTCATTAACAAACTTCATAACCTTCTCTTTTCCGTTTCTTTTGTGGAAGCATTCTCGGCCTTGGTAGAAGAAACACTTTTTAAGAATGACGTTCGCTTTGTTGAAGGTTTGACAAAAAAAAAGCTTTTTGTTCTTCAGTTGTTTCTCCACTTTGTAGCCATTTTGCAAACATCTTTGAATGACTAATATGGTTGAAGTTTAACCAAATTGCAATTTCCCTGGTCATATCACTGAGGAAACATGCGATGATCTACTCTTGCAATTCTAGAACATCGAACCTCATAAGGAGCTGCTCAAATTCCCTGATATATTCCTCAATGCTCATCCCGTGCTGTTTGAGGGAATTCAGTCTGAGGAGCATGCCCTTCCTTATAGTTGTTGGAAAGAACCTCTTCTTCATAAGTTTTTTTAGCTTTTCTCAAGATCTAATTCTACTTTTTCTTTCTTGATTCTCTGATTCTTTAGGTTTTCCCACAAAAGGGAAGCATACTCCTTCAACTTGAGAACAACACCTTGCAATTATTTTTATCCGAGTATGAGCGGAAGTTAAATACTCATTCATTTGCATGTTGCCAATCCAGAAAGTCGTTTTAATTTAGGCTAACCTCAAATTCTGGCACCTCTACTTTGATTTCACGGTTATTCTCTTCACACTTTCCTTTTCTCCTCCTAACTCGGTAATTCGAATCACTATAGTTGCCTCTAGTGTCACTGGATTCATCAGAGTTTGGACGAGGATTCGAATCATACGACGTGGTTGCAGGTCTCTCCAGCTGATCTTGTCTTGTTTGATTCTCTAGGATGTTGAGGACTTGCTCGATTTGTCTCTGGAGGTCCTCTATGGAACGGTCACGTCTTTCGCGGTGTGCTTGCTCCAAAGTCAAGCATCTTGGAACCGAATCAGTCATTTGCTCTATTTAGGACGGGAGTAACAAACGAGGAATGAAGAAATCTCCCAAACTAGTTCACATGGGGCTCTAATACCAATTTGATGCATGATGGGATTGAGAGATTAAGATATTCATTTTTTGGGGTAAGTGTATTAATAGGGTTTTTTGAAAATGGTTGTGGAACGGATGTAATGGGCTTGTGTGAATGGAAAAATGAAGTTGGGATAGATCAAGCTCACCATCGAGGCTTAAAGGATCACACCACCGGCCAAAGATAGAGAACTTAAGTTCACCACCTAGACATAAATGAGCACACTACCAGCCAAGGATAAGGAACTTAACATTCACCACCAAATAAATTGGATTACGAACTGAAGATAGAAATACGCTCACTTGAGGAAAATCTCATTTATTCATCAAACTGAAATATGGTTTGTATATGTGAGATCACTTCTCTATTTATAGGGGAAAAGGATATTAGAAGTACCATAACTTTCATGCAGCACTCACTTGAGTGTCATAATATATTTTTTTTCCGATCACTTGAGTGCTATAACTTACATACACAACTAACTTTTTTTACGACTGCTTGAGTGCCATAAAACATTTTCATCAATCACTCGAGTGCCAAAACTTTTTAAAAACGTTCATCGCAAGCACCATGCCACGTCGAATTTTCGGCACTTGGGTGAATTCTTTTTTAAAAGTTTTAGCACTTATGTGATCGATCGAAAGTTAGATCACTCAAATGAACATTTTCTAGAAGTTATGGCATTCAAGTGAGCCCCGTACAAAAGAGTTATGGCACTTGTGATATCTCCATCCCCTATTTATAGAGACAATTTGCTTAGGGACTAACAAACTTGAATGACTCTTGCAATCTAGAAAACAATAATGACTCTGAGACTAGTTACAGCCTAATATGGCTTATGGAAATTAATAACACACTTAAGACCCATAAAAACTAGGACTTGAAATCGACAATACAATTAAGACGCATAATAACTAGGACTTAACCCTCCAATTTTGTCCACCGGTATTGGAAGTCAAGCATCCACCCTGAAAGATCAACCGATAGTCATGGGAGTCGACTAGCAGTCACTTGGTAGTTGATTAGCAACCTTGAAGTCGACAACTAATCTTTTGTGTCAACGTCTAATCTTGTAGAATCAACATTGCCAACCTTGGACCCATCGAATCAAGTTGTGGCCGAAATTTGGCTTTGCCTACATGAGTAATGATTAGGTTGGATCAATTGATGAAACTTGAGTTGGGATTGAGATTTGTTCCTTAGAGCAAAATGCGTCGCTCTTCTTCTCAGATATCATATTTTTTTTTTATGATGATCTTGGATCTGTCAATTTTCGCATGACGATGCTCTGGTCATTAGCACCCTATAGCTGAACATGAAGTTAGATGACTCCTAGTAGAAAATGGTAGCTCCGCATACGTTCTATACTTCTATGCGTTACGGACAATAGCGGGGCATGTTGAGCAATAAAGAGCCTCTGATGACCTTAGGGGCAAGCCCTCGACAGGCTCTTATATCGATGGCTTTCCTCATCGGAGATGTCCCGTCGGCATATAATGACATTATTGGCAGACCAACACTGAACGCCACTCGCGTCGTTGTCTCCATTTAATCATCTAATGATGAAGTTTGAAACTGACAATGGTGCGGGCGAAGTGCATGGAGATCAAATCGGAGGAAAGAGTTTCAAAGCGACTATAAACTATGTCGCTTTAAAATGAGCGAAAACATATCAGTTTGTATCAATTTTGAGTTAAATCGTGTTGTATTCTCGATTTCGGATTTGTCAGGTTCAAATTGTATTCTGGCATCTACTCAAGCTGTGCCACCCATCCTCCATTGGCTAATATACTATGGTACATATCCCCACAAATAACTAACATCACACTGTCTCTTTTCGTGTACTTTGGCTTTATTATCCTATATATTATCCTGGTTGACAGGTGGAGACGAACGTGCATTGGACGTGACAGTCATCGTCCCAAAACGGATCCAGTCAGCGAGTACTTGCAGAAGTCTAGGCTATTCCCTGCCCTATCCAATTAAGGTAATAGCTGCTAGATTCATGAAATTAGTTTTAAACAAGAATCTTAATTTCATACGGTTTTCTCTTTCCGCACTTACAATATTTGCGTCTCGATGTGCTAATCGATTCCCAGTTTACCGGGCCACTTGAAATTTATTATGAAATATTTGTGTACTTAAGATTATATATGTCTCAACTTGCTTATTCTTTTTGCAATTTACCTCACCACTGGTCATTCATTATGAATTGATTGCTTTAATTGTAACCTTTCTGCACGTACAGTAGTTATGTCTCAACTTGCTAGTTCTTTAGGAATATACTTGACCACTAGAAATTTATTATGAAATGATCAGTTTCATCCTCACATTTCTGCACTTAAGATTATATATGTCTCAACTTGCTTATTCTTGAGCAGTTTACCTCACCACTTGATATTGATAATGAAATGATCAGTTTTATTCTAACCTTTCCAATTGAGGGAAAATTGTGAAAACAAAGGGAACGAAATCTGTACACATATTCACTTGGGACTAGGAGGTAAATAAATACATATAAGCTGCTTCAGATTTCCCTTTTCGTATCTGACTTCATCTATCTTCTATCAATGCAAAAGAGAAATTTCTAGGCGACGTAATTGCTGTCCCTTTTCTGTAATTCCACCACTTCTGCGTTGGCTGTTTGTCCGGTACCTTCACGACGCCCCACAAGATGTTCTCGTGCGATTCCACCGTCATCGACTCGAGCACAATTGCCTTCCCTAGTAGAAGATCCACTAGTGACGATAACAACCCATCTTCTCCGTTAGTCGTAAACCCGAAAAACTTAACGAGCTTCAAGTATTTCAGCTGCGAAACATTGGACTTCACGGCGGGAAAATCCATCCAAAGATGAGATTCATGCCAATGTTGATGAAAGTAGGGACAGGTCACGCTGCTCCTGCTGGGATCAATCTGCATATTCATAGAATGCACATATCTTCTGTTGTACCATTTAATAAATATGTGGTTATAATTGAAAAAATTGCTTAGAAAATTTCATCTTTGTTTATACGTTATGGTAGTGGGTTGATGGTGATACTTACTGTGATAAACAACTTTTCCAAGATTGGGCAGCTATTCAAGAAACAAGCCAATGAATCGCGCTTTGCGTTGTCCATTAGAGAATCAATCCAGCTCAATTGCTTTAACTTGCGAAGCTGGAATTCTAACCTTCCAAAGATAACTCCAGCAGAACATAACCACTGTACACATATGTGGAGTACACACTCGTGAGAAAATGAAGCCAATACTCAATAGTTATCTAATAAGAAAATAGGAACAAGAAAGAGGTTTACCTCGAGAAGCCACCCACTTATAGTGAGAGTCTCCACTTCTTTCAAGGAAGAGAGCAGACAGAGAACTTCCTCACAGTCAAAGTCACTGTTACCAGAAGCACCCTCCAAATCAAGCACCACATCAACCAAATTCAAAGCATTCTTCATGTGGATTTGGGTCAATAGGCCCTTATACACAAAAGACCTTAACTCGGTAGCTGAAACAGTCACATTCTCTATATCCATGCAATCCACAATCACCAAGCTACTGAGGCTCTCATTCTTCTCGATCCCAATTCTCTTTAGTCCTTCGCACTTCTCGATCTTCAAGCTCTGTAGAAGCTGGCAATTCGTGAGCAAGGAGGAGGCAAAGTCCTCGGTGATACCAGCGACCGATCGCAGATGAAGAGTCCTTAGGGTGGATAAATTGGTGATATTGATAGGAGGAGTTGTATTACCTAACTCCATTTTCTTTTGGTAATAACATTTGTCCTCTGTTTTGCTGTGAAAGAAATTGAGATGGAGCTCTTTGTCGACTCCCTTCGTGGCAAGGATGGTCACGTCACCCTCGGGGAACCGAAAACACAGTTTCCGCATCTCCGGGCTCTCGTAAGATCCCAGAAGCGCACCGACGGCTTCTAACGAATCTTTAACTGCTTTGACTGCAGCAGTCGGGCCGTCACCTGCGGCATAATGATTCACCGTGGTGGGCGACCAGAGAGACCTCCATTGTGTGGAGAGGAGGCTTGTCCTCACTGCCTCTTTCAGTGGCAGGAAGGAGTTGATTCTTTGGAGGATGTCTTGTGGCAAATTGCTGATCAGATCGACATGTTCTTGAGCCATGATATAATTCTCTGGAGCTTGAAAACCACAATCCCCAAAAGAATTGTAACCACAAGATGTGCGAGTCAATTTGTTCCTTTATGTGAGGACAAGAAAAAGCTAGTTTAGAACAATAGGACTTACAAGAGACATAAGTATGAAACTACCCACCCACCAGCCAACTGTGAAGTTTTGGAGCAGCTGGGGAGCATTTATATTTTGGGACACTTCTCCTACCGAGTTTTCTTATTGACTCTTTCTTACCAAAACGTTACGGCAATTAATGTTACTGTCATAAATCGGAAAGCTTTAGGGCTGAAATCGAAAGTTGAGTGGACCCACTTAAATATTGCGTTAGAAAAGGGGTGAAAAAGGAAAAGAGAAAAGAAAGAAAGATAGGGAAATGGAACTTATCCATGTGAAATCTTTGCGTGTGATTGGAATTGAGAAGTATTTTCAATTTTGACGGATGTTATAGATGGTCCCGTGCTTACACGACGTGGATCCTAATCGTACCTATTGGTGCTTTTAAGGTAAAATGCTTATGTGGAAAACACTAATAAGTTGCCGAACATACAATAGGGAATTAATCCAGAAAACATTACTTTCTGGCCGTCAACATTTGCAAGAAGACTCGTACATGTCCGTGGGACTCATCTAATGTCGTATTGGAAATCAAGGCACACACCAATACGTGTATATAATGTCAGACAAAAGCAAACGAAATGAACTATTTTTTAGCACTAATGAACATCTATAAGTGACTTAACGTGATTTATTGATGTGACATATCCATAGACAAATTATGTAACTCCAAATCACTAATACAACTCCGTTTCGAAAATATTTAACTTAGAATTTTATCAATTTATAAAATGATACGGAAAAGGACAGTGCAATCGACCACAATCACGAGATGCATAAAGAAAGAAATGAGAAATTGAGAAAACAACAATGTGGGATTTATGTGATTCGATCCTAAGACCTATACATCCATACAGAGAGCGGCAATAACAGACCTACTTTGAATAAGGAGATTATAGGCTTATAAATACGTTTCTTTTAACACCAAATCATCAATTACACCCAAACAATCTTCACCCGGTGTTTCACACGATCTCCCCTATCTTCTTTTCAAAATTTTCAGAGAGTAACTTAGAAACATCCTTAAGAGAATCTATGTGTAATACCCTAACAAGTCATATACAAACTTATATCCTGTGTTTTCTAAGGGTTCACAGTGTCGCTTTTCTTTGGGTGCTTGGTGCTCGGCCATTGCCCCAGCTAGTGGCTTGGCCACTGCGTTAGGCACCCAGCCAAGTGGTCCATCTATGCCAGGCACCTATTAGATTTCTGATTTCATCTTCCGCTCCCTCAAACGCATTGCCAAACTCCTCCTTGGGCCTATCCATTTTCTGGGCTTCAATCCTCGCTCGAGTCTATGGCAAAAACTTCAGACATATTCAACAACTTTGTACCTTGTCTTCAGTTTGCAGCCAAGTCACAATTTCGATTCACACTTTGTATTGTCACTCTCCAAACCCCCTCTGTTGGCCGTTCAACGACCACAGGCTTCTAGTAAGCCCAAGTTCTGCTCGGACTTCGTCGGAGCAACAAACAAATTACTTGACCACACCTCTTTTCCACTTCTGCTATAACTATATTCGTGGCCACACTCGTCAACAAAACAACCATGTCACTCACGACACAATTTATAAAAGTAAAGGCACAACCACTTGGAGATCAACCATTCTTTAGTTTCCTTGCATGACCCGGGTCTAAACATCCAAACTGCCATGCTACCTTAACTATATACTTTAGAACACAATCCAATGTCAGTAGTCTTCCCCCCTCCAAAAGAAAAACACAAGAGGATCCATTTCACAAAATCAGAACGTATACGTGGATTAGCAGCATGCATTCTCCCAAAAACAGATGAAAAATCGGGCATGATACTACACCAACTGATTGTACCGCTATCTAAAGGACAGAACAAACGCTCAATTTCTATGCTAATGCGTCATGAAAATGTAGATAATTTTCACAAATTGCGTTGAAGTGCTTCAACACTTTCTAGACGTAACTCTACTTAGTCACTCATAACATCCCAGCAATCTTTTCTCCTTGCATCTCCATACCAGTTGCGATCTTTGTTGCCCCCTTATCATCCATCTCAATACTGCATTCAACTATTGGTTCACCTGATCCACCTTTGCTGACCACCACGAAACTTGACACTAAGTTTTTGCCTCAAACATCTGTTATCTAATATGGAATGTCGCAACTTTGCACAAACTGTCACATCTCATTGACTCTTGTCATCTATGGGTTCTCTCTAAAGCTCAACCTGTTTACAAGCAGTGTCCAAATCTCTCTCTACAATTGATCCCTCACTCCTCTTATGAAATAGAGTAGACTCGTCAAAGCTAACATCTTTGCTAATCATAAAACCAGGTGAATTCTTGTCTGTGCATAACCTATATTCCTTCACCCTTCATGCATAGTCTAGGAATATGCACCTCCTAACCCTCGGCTTTAGTGCCACCAGTCGCATGAGTATAAGGAGGGTAACCAAACATTCTTAGTACGTTGTAATTATCAAGTTTTCCTGACCATGTATTCTCAATAGCTTATTACAACCTGCTAGTGGTGGTGATTTTTTAAAAACAATAGACCACGCTACGGCCATGAAATCCTCGTATAATTTAGCATTGGAGAATAAAGAGTGAGCTTTCCTGCATATGATTTCTTTTATTGGTTGTGCGACTCCGCTCATATGTGGCGGCACAACATTAATATAATGTTTCACTACACCTAAATTCTGGTTAAGCTCCACAAAAGAGAACTCGAACCCTCTATTAATTCTTAGGTCCATGATATTCCTATTTCTCTACTTTTTGATCATTGCCTTCCATGACTTCGATTGACCAAGCAACTCGCTTCTTTTTTTAACCAGGCAAACGCAAAGCTTAAGAAAAATCATCCACAAAAGATAATAGATACGTGACACCTCCCTTCGACAGCACTTGAGAAGGCCGGCCCCCATAGTACTTAACGTATGCTCCCTCTGATGCTTGCCAAGCCCACAATGATTGCAAAAGTCCAGCTTCTCGATCTTCTGGCCATATAGAAGATCTCTCCCACCCATTATGTTCACGCCTCTCTCTAGCATGGCCCCAATCGCATGTGCCAGAATTATGTCACTACCTCTCTCTAACAAGTGCCCCGAGCCTTTCCCTCATTTTAGTAAGCACACCCCCAGAGATTGTAAACACTTCACATTGAGCAGAGAATATCCATTTTCATTAAGAGTACTTAACGAGATAAGATTCCTCTTCAATTTTGGTACATGCCTCAAATGGTCAACGTTCTCACCACGCTATCGTGTATCTTGAGAGAATAATTCCTAACCCAACCACTCCATACGGAGTTTTGTCTCCTTTAAGCACTTTACCACCATTCGTGAACTGATAGGTAGTAAAACCAACTCTTATGAGAAGTCATATGGCAAATCCAAGATCCAATCATTACGCGATGAACTTGTCATTCAACATTTGTGGAACTCTCACCTGCTATAAAAGCCATAATACCAAGTAAAGAATCTACATTAACTCCTTTATGCTTGTGCTTCATAGAGTCTCTTCTATAGAGTCCCACCTCATGACAATTGTAACATCGATGATTACTTACATTAGACCTCATTTCCATATCAAACAGCGGAAAATATTTTTCTTTTTATTTTTAGGTCAACTAAACATCGGAAAATATTGTCATTTTCCTAGAAAATGACTTCCTACAAAACATTTTTCAGAAATGTTATATTTTCCACGAAAGAAACTGAGTCTCAATTTCTTTTAATAAAAAATATAAAAATTGTTCACTAGATTTGTATTGTATGAAAGTGCTTTAGTAATACAATTTTTTTTAAAAAAATCATAAGAAACAAGCTTTTCTAGATTTGGTTAAATGGGTCGGGTCAGGTATAGGTCGAGATATTTGCATTATGATAAACAGGTCATAAACGAGTTAAATGGGTCAATTTGGGTCGGACCATTTATGACCTACCCAAATCCAACCCGACCCATCCATTTGACTAGTCTAATTTTTAGATATCAACGACTTTAAATCTTAAAGAGCTCAATGAGATTTGTCGACCAAAATAAACGACAATGGAATTGCAAGTAGGTGAACCTTGCTTGGCCCGCTTCCGATTTGTGTTTTTAAAGGCGGGAAGACCCTGAACAACAGTTTGCGAGGCGTTTCTTCTCTCTAACCTTTTCAGCAACAGTAATAGCAAACAACGACGAAGGCCACATAGGACATATAGAAATTGAAGAGAAGACAGATATTGAGAGAATGATGTATTTTTTGTGTTCACTTGACTTGTATTCTTTACATTGTACATGCTCCTATTTATAATAGAACGAATGGTTAACTAAGGAAACAATAAGGAAAATACATGGAATAAAATCCAATCTTGGATTGATACAATTAATCAATTATAATCCTAGGTAATCTTCGATTGATCAATCATAATCAGTAATTGATCCTCGCATATCTCCAACAAGGACCACCAATCAGTGGGAGAATCTGTGGACCAGAGCCCAAGGACGGTACAACATTAACGTATGAACTACAATCTGATTCGCCTAAGATGGCGTTTTTTCATTAAAACCATGATTTTTTCTCCCAGATTATCTTAAGTATTCCCTGATAGAAGGATGTCGATTTAATTCACGACGGGTTCTTGGGCTTTCTCGTTCTTTTGATTCTGCTGTTTGCCATAACCAGCAGAAAAGATTTTGATTGATTAATATATGGGCGACATGAAGGAAGCACATTGTAGGACATCCGGGAACGTCTCGCGATCCCGACCCAATTCATCGTGCATGATGGGCCACTTACAGTCGCATTGGCCATCCGCCATCACCAAGGTGACTGCTGCAGTCGGCACCAGGACTGGGGCTCCTCCCTCTTTTTCTCTCTGAATATGAAAAGCAGACTCAGTAATCAATTTGTTGATAAACTCTTTAAAATGAAGGAGGATCATCCACAAAATCGCTATTGCCACAGCTTTTCTTTCATGCATTGACTAATAGCTAGCAGATACAAAAGATTATGTGCAACTTAAACCCGGGCTTCCTGACCCCAGTTTCCCCATCCTCTCTCTCTCAACAGGTCTTTGCAATTGCAACGAGCAAAAAGGGAGAAGTCTTCGAGTTCAAGGTGAATTTACCGTCCCTCCCCGCTGTTCAAGTTGGTTCCTTTCATGTTCTCCCCAGGTCTTTGCATAAGGATGGGTGTGATAGCGTTTTCCACAACGTATCGTTCTGCTGTGACAATGGGAATGAAGTAGAAACTTGAGATAAATCATGTTGTGCAGTATCAATAACGGATTCGTCGGGTTCAAATTTTATTCTTGCGTCCAATCAGGCATTGCCACTATTCTCCATTGGCTACTAAACTGCTGTACGTATCCCCAGTTATCATCGCATCATGTAGTTTTTTTCTTTTTATAAACGAATTATTCTATATGTTATCCTGGTTGAGAGATGGAGGCAAACGTGCAGAGTCATCGTCCGTTGTCGCTACGAAACGGCTCAAGTTAATGAGTACTTGTTGGAGTATCAGCTATTTCCTGTCCATCCGAGTAATGTAACAGTTGCTAAATTCATGACATTAATTATAAACAACAATCTCGATTTTATGCAATTTTGTCTGTCTGCGCTTATATTATTCTGTATCGACTTGCCAATTCATTCGCAGTTTGCCCGACCACTTGAAATTGATTATGAAATGATGGGTTTCATTGTAACCTGTCTACACTTGGATTATTTACGTCTCATCTTGCTAATTCTTTAGCAGTTTACCTCACCACTTGATATTGGTTATGAAATGGTCACTTTCATTGTAACCTTTCCGCACTTATTATTTACGCCTCAACTTGCTGGTTATATAGCAGTTTACCTGATCAGTTGGTATTGATTATGAAATGACCAGTTTTATTGCAACCTTTTCAATTAAGGGAAAATTGTAAAAATTAAAGCAGAATGCTAACTGTACACAGATTCACCTGGGACTGAAAGCTACTTCAAATTTTCTTCTTCGTATTTGACTTCATCTATCATCCATCAATTCAAAGCAGAAATTTCTAGGCGATGAAATGGCTGTCCATCTTCTGTAATTCCACCACTTCTGCGTTGGCCGTTTGTCGGGCACCTTCATGATGCCCCAAGAGACGTTCTCGTGTGATTTCACCGTCATCGACTTGAGCACGATTGTCTTTTCTAGGAGAAGATCCACTAGTGACGATAACAGCCCATCTTCTCCGTTAACAGTAAAGCCAAAAAACTTAACAAGCGTCAAGTGTTTCAGCAGCCAAACGTTGGACTTCACAGTGGGAAAATCCATCCAAAGATGAGGTTCATGCCAATGTTGATGAAAGTAGGGACAGGTCACTCTTCTCCTGCTGGGATCAATCTGTATATTCATATAATGCACATATCTTCAGTTGTACAATTATATAAATATGTGGTCATGGTTGAGTGATAAATTGCTTAGAAAATTTCATTCTTATTTAAAATTTATGTTGGTGGGTTGATGGCGACACTTACTGTGATGAACAACTTTTCCAAGAATGGGCAGATATTCAAGAAACAAGCCAACGAATCGCGCTTTGCGTTGTCCATTAGAGAATCAATCCAGCTCAATTGCTTTAACTTGTGAAGCTGGAATTCCAGCCTTCCACAGATAACTCCAGCAGAACATAACCACTGTACACATATGGGGAGTACACACTCGTGACAAAATGAAGCCAATTGTCCTCTAATAAGAAAATAGGAACAAGAAAGAGGTTTACCTCAAGAAGCCACCCACTTATAGTGAGAGTCTCCACTTCTTTCAAGGAAGAGAGCAGACAGAGAACTTCCTCACAGTCAAAGTCACTGTTACCAAAAGCACCCTCCAAATCAAGCACCACATCAACCAAATTCAAAGCATTCTTCATGTGGATTTGGGTCAATAGACCCTTATACACAAAAGACCTTAACTCGGTAGCTGAAACAGTCACATTCTCTATGTCCTTGCAATCCACAATCACCAAGCTCCTGAGGCTCTCATTCTTCTCGATCCCAATTCTCTTTAGTCCTTCGCACTTCTCGATCTTCAAGCTCTGTAGAAGCTGGCAATTCGTGAGCAAGGAGGAGGCGAAGTCCTCGGTGACACCGGCGACCGATCGCAGATGAAGAGTCCTTAGGGTGGATAAATTGGTGATATTGATAGGAGGAGTTGTATTACCTAACTCCATTTTCTTTTGGTAATAACATTTGTCCTCTGTTTTGCTGTGAAAGAAATTGAGATGGAGCTCTTTGTCGACTCCCTTCGTGGCAAGGACGGTCACGTCACCCTCGGGGAACTGAAAACACAGTTTGCGCATCTCCGGGCTCTCGTAAGATCCCAGAAGCGCACCGACAGCTTCTAACGAATCTTTAACTGCGTCGATGGCTGCAATCGGGCAGTCGCCTGCGGCGAAGTGATCCACCATGGTGGGTGACCAGAGAGACCTCCATTGTGTGGAGAGGAGGCTTGTTCTCACTGCCTCTTTGAGTGGCAGGAAGGAGTTGATTCTTTGGAGGATGTCTTGCGGCAAATTGCTGATCAGATCATGTTCTTGAGCCATGATGGAATTCTCTAATCTAGAGCTGGAAAATTGCAGTCCTTAAAGGAAGTGTAACCACAAGAGGTGGGATTCAATTTCTTCTTTTATGTGAGGACAAGATAGAGCTAATTTGGAACTATTGGACGTACACCCACCAGCTAACTCTGAAGTTTTGGAGCAGCTGGGGAGCATTTATATAGGGACACTTCGCCTACCGAGCTATCTTTTGACTGTTCCCTACCTAAACATTGCAAAAGGGGGGAAAAGGAAAAGAGGAAAGAGGGGGAGAGCTATAAAAATCAAACTCATCCGTGTGAAGTCTCTGCGTGTGAATGGAATTGAAAAGTATTTTTAGTTTTGAAGGATATTGTAGATGGTCCCCTGCTCCATCTACGCGACGTGGATTCTAATTGAACCTGTCGGTGTTTTTAAAGCGGTTGTGTGGAAAACACTGGGAAGTTGCTGAACATAAGATAGGGTATTTTGTCCAAAAAACAATACTTTCTAGAAGGCAACATCAGCAAGAAGACGCGTACATGTCTACGAGATTATTGGAATCATCCTAGTGCTTGTCGATACATAATGTCAGACAAAAGCATAGGAAATAAACTACTCTTTACATGTATGAACATCAATAAATGGCAGCGAACGATTCTATGTACCGGTGACCTCACGCGATTTATCGATGTAACATATCCTCGGATTAATCATGGAACTCTACTTTACTAACACATTCTCTGTTTCTATATGATTAAGAGTTATGTTAATATAAAATATGCTGCGGAAAAGGACCAGGCAATCAACCACAATCGCGAGATTAATAGAAAAAGGAATGAGAAATAAAGAAAACAACACATTGGGATTTACGTGATTCAGTCTCGAGTTGAGGCCTACACATTCACAGGAAGAGAGGCAATAACAAATCCACTATGAACAAAGAGATTACAAAGTTAGAATTACGTCTCTCAATACCAAACACCTAATTACACCCAAGTAATTTTCACTCGGTGTTTCACATGATCTCTCATAGTGTATTCTTTTCAAAATTCTCACAAAGTAAGGTTTTGATGTTCAATGTCCTGAATATAAGTCACATACAAACTTTTTTTTTTTGGTTGAAAGTCACATACAAACTTATATCCTGTGTTTTTGAAGGGTTCATGGCATTACTCGAGCGCTCACTACATGCCTAGTGTAGTTGATACATGCCCGGTGGGGACAAGTACAGTAAGAGGGCCATAATTTTCGTACGGCGTTCACTTGAATACCATGACTTTTTTTCACTCACTTAAATGCCACATCGAAGTAAAATCAATCATTTATGTGCAATTTCCGGCAAATCATCCTACACGGATTTTTTAATAAAATTTTCATCTGACGTGAATTTTTTTAATGTTTTTTATTATTTATTATTATTTTGATTATTTATTTATTTATTTGAAATTTTATTTATCTTTTCCTTTTTATATTCCTTTTTTTTTTCAAGGCCACCAATGGTCACCGGTGACTCTCGCCGGCTGCAAAGGCCTCGCCCAAACTGGGCAATGGCCAGCTTGCCCTCGGCTGGTGTGAGAGTAAGAGGGCCTGGGCAAGGCCATCGCGGCCTCGCCGATCGCAGGAGAGGCCCCTTTGCAACTGGCGCTAAAAAAAAGGAAAACATTTCAGGAGATTGACATAGATTGTTTAAGCTAACTTTACCTGATTCAAAATCTAGTAATTAAGGACGACAACTTGGTAGGATTTTCACCTTGGGCCGGACACAGAAGAGACCTCTCTGACTATTGCGCAACGAACCGCTGAATCTGTCAACCTTAAAGAACCATGAAAGAAAGTGGACAGGGACCATATTTTTCCAATTTTTTACAGCATACGTCTGTTTCATTGCTTTTATCAATTTCTCGTTCACATGCATCTGTGGATATTTATATGCTTCTTGTGTGACTATGTCTTAAATAAAGCATCATTCTAGAATGCAAGAATCCAGACAATGTTTGAGAAAACTTAGCCAGCTGACTTTAAGCGCAGCGTTGCGAAGTTCGGAGAACATGCGAACTTGCTTCGTCCTTTCCTCCATAATTATTTAAAAAAAAGGGGGGAAAGGAATCTTCGGGATGAAGGTAGTAATCAGTATGCATGATATTATATAAACGAAGTCACATAATTTTTGAATTGTTGGAAAATGGCGTTATATCAAAAGCTTATCATTAACAGTTTCGGTCATCTTGCGCTTCTTGCTTACTTCGCAACCATTATAGGTGTATCTCGTAGGTCCTAAAGTTGACATTAAAAATGACACAATTCATATGACATACGTTAATAAGCATAATCTCCCCTTTGATATACAAGTCGTGCGTGTAGGCCCCTCTAACTATCGCAATATGAACATACGAAAATGGTGATTTTTAAGATCCACGAAAGGAACGTGGGATGGGTCGACATATGATTTTTTGAACAGCTTGTGCTTCTTTGCTCTAATTGATTCTTGCTCCCATGAACCTGCAGATGTAACGTGCAATTACGGAGACCAACGACAAAGGACGGTGGGAAAGTCGTTTCTTGTGTCCTTTCTCTCTGAATAGACCATTGAGTGGTGACGAGTCATTACTAGCCACAAGTGGTGCTGTCGTGTGGTGCACCAAGTCAGGTGTACGTTCTGAAAGTCTTGCATGCATTTGAAAATCGTACATCCATTCCATCTTAGCCATAAAATAGCTCAAATTAAGTGAGCTGCCATGCACCAGCGGATATCAATAAGAATTTTCCGCGCAAGAGACTCGATCGTCGGGATCACGTTAGCGGTAGGACCCGAAACTCCCTTTCGTTACTCTAGACGTAAGAGGTTACTATACCAATCTACCCGGCGATAGCCAACTGAAGCTGACGTAAAGTCTACTTTCCTCACCCGAAAGTCTCCAATTCCCTCCAAATCTTTTTCTTCCTTGGAAAGAGGAAATACGGAGGAGTTTGAAAGAGCTAACTTCTGCAGAAGTGAGAAGTCTCAAACTTTCCACCTCCATTGAAGTTTTCCCTCCCCTTACCCTCCTCGAGCCTTTTAAAGTCCTGCTCATGACTCGTCTTAGCCATAAAATAGCTCAAATTAAGTGAGCAGCCATGCACTAGTGGATATCAATAAGAATTTTCCTTGCAAGAGACTCGATCGTTGGAGTAGGTAAAGAAAATTACACCGAAGAAAGTGTAAAGAAGTAAGAGATAACACAAGTAAGAATTTTAATGGATAGAACACTCGCCACTCGTAGGTGATTAACCTAAGAGATAAGAGCAATGCTTGCTACCCGTAGGAATCCACCTAAGGGATAAGAGTAAAATAAGAATTCCTTCTTGTTCTCAAGCCAAAGGCTCAATTAGTTTTGAATCAAAATAAGTCTTGTTTTCTGTTATTTATCATAGCACGCTTATATAGAGCATGGAACAACCATCCAAGCTTGAGTAATTACTAAAACTCTTTGGAAAGACAAAAGACTCATTAGAAAGACAAAAGACTCATAGGAAAGACAAACAACATTTACTAGAAAACAACTATAAATAAATAAGGACTCTAGAAACTTGAACAACATTAACTAGACCTAGAAAATGTATGAGAATTAAATGTAACCGATTGAAGGTCTTCATGATTTTGCCATTTCCAAAGTGGATAAATTAATGGCCTTTATGTTTTTGAAAGAACCGAACAGCCTTCGGTTCGTTGTGATCGATGAGTCGACTTGAAATCAACAATATTGACGAGAGTCAACTTGAAATCGATAATATCACCAAGAGTCGTCTTGAATCAACAAGAAGTCGACAACTCGACGTCTTCAAAGAATGCTTCGGCATCAAACGCTTCTGCTGTGCGTAAACTCGTCCCTGAGTTTTCTTAGTCTTTGTCATCATGGTAGGAAGAAAGATCCGCAATATTGAACGTTGCAGAAACAGTATACTCACCAGGAAGTTCAATCTTGTAGGTGTTGTCACCAATCCTTTGCACCACCTTGAAAGGTCCATTAGCCCTAGGCTTCAGCTTCCCATGTCGACCCTGAGGAAATCTTTCCTTTCTAAGATGCAGTCAGATCAAATCTCCTTCCTTAAATACTGCACGTTTTCAATACTTGTTTGCTCTTGCTTGATACTTCGCATTGTGTTTTATTATCCTTTCCCGAATTTGCTCATGAAGTTTCTTCAGATAGTTAGCATGTTCCTCAGCATCCCCGCTAAAATGTTAAGAGATGGGAAGTGGAGCTAAGTCTATTGGACTAATAGGATTTTTGCCATACACAATCTCGAAAGGACTCTTCTTGGTTGTTTGGATTGAAGACCGATTGTAAGCAAATTCAGCTTGAGCCAAAGTAAGATTCCATTGATGTAGGTTACTTCCAATTAAGCTCCTTAAAAGATTACCCAAACTCCGATTAACAACTTCAGTTTGCCCATCGGTTTGAGGATGATGAGAAGAGCTAAATTGAAGTGTGGTGCCGAGCTTCTTCAAAAGTGTTCGCCAAAAATGACTAATAAATTTTGAGTCTCGATCAGATGTCATCGTCTTCCATGTAGTTTCATGATCTCTTGAAAGTAAAGATTTGCCACATGAATAGCATCCTAGGTCTTGTTACATGGTACAAAATGCGCCATTTTTTAGAACCGATCAACGACCACCATGATTGAGTCCTTACCCCTTTGTGTTCGAGGTAAACCAACCACAAAATCTAGGCTCACATCTTCCCAAGGGGCTGTTGGTACCGGTAATGGAGTATACAAGCATCGTTCCTCATGTCTCATAACATCTTTCTCCATTTGAGGCCAATAAAGTTTTTCTTTGACAAGAGAGAGCGTCTTGTCTCTTCCGAAATGACTGGTTAAGCCTCCACCATGGGCTTCATATATAATGGCTTCCCTTAAAACTTCTCGATATGCACAAGCAATTATTTCTAAAAAGAAATCCATCTTGCAATAAAAATTGTTGAATTGGACCCTTTGAGCAATCTTTCCAAATCTTCCCAAAGTCAGGGTCTTCTTCATAAAGCTCCTTAATCATGTCAAGGTCTAAGACCTTTACTTGCATTGTGGATAGCAAGGAGTGCCTACGGCTTAATGCATCCGCCACTCGATTGAGAGTTCTAGCTTTACGTTTAATAAGAAAAGTGAAAGCTTGAAGAAACTCTACCCACTTGGCATGCCGATTGTTGAGCTTCTGTTGAGTATTTACATACTTCAAGGCTTCATGATCCGAATAGAGAACAAATTCTTTAAATAATAGATAAAGTTGCCAATGATCCAAAGCTCTAATAATAGCACAAAATTCCTTGTCATAAGTAGAGTAATTCTTGCGGGAATCATTCAACTTCTCGCTGAAGAATGCAGTAGGCTTTCTTTCTTAGCTAAGAAGAGCACCAATCCCCACATTGGAAGCATCACAATCAACTTCAAAGACTTTATTAAAATCTGGAAGTGCAAGAATAGGAGCCACGGCTACCTTCTTTTTAAGGAGTTCAAAGCTTTGTTGCACCTCTTTAGTCCACTTGAAACTCTCCCCTTTTAAGCATTTAGTAATAAGAGAAATAATAGTGCTGAAATGCTTGATAAGGTGAAGATAAAAGGAGGTCAAATCATGGAAACTCCGAATGTCATGTATAGATGTCGGCACGGGCTAGCTTATAATTGCCTCCACCTTGCTAGGATCCATCTTAATGCTGTCTTTAGAGGCAATATAGCCTAGAAAGACAAGGCTATTGGTAAAGAAGTCACACTTCTTCAAGTTGGCATATAACTTTTGCTCTCGAAGGACCTTGAAAACTTGGCAAAGATGCTCCAAGTATTATTCTTGAGTAGAATTTTAAACAAGAATATCATCAAAATAAACAACAACAAAGCTGCCGATAAATGATTTGAAGACATGATTCATGAGGCGCATAAATGTATTAGGAGTGTTAGAGAGACTGAAAGGCATGACCATCCATTCATAGAGGCCATCTCTTTTTTTGAAGACATTTTTTCACTCATCTCCGGTTCTCATTCGAATTTAATGATACCCACTTTGAAGATCAACCTTGGAAAAGATAGTTGCGCCATGGAGTTGATCGAGAAGATCATCGAGTCGAGGAATGGGAAAGCGGTATTTGATGGTAATCTTATTCACCGCTCTACTATCGATACACATACCCCAAGACCCATCCTTCTTCGACACGAGAAGAGCAGGGACAGCACATGAACTCATGCTTTCTCTCACCATTCCTTTAGCCAAGAGTTCATCCACTTGTCGTTGAAGCTCTTCATGCTCTTTAGGACTCATTCGGTAGGCGGCTTTGTTTGGAATGACGGCTTCCGAAACAAAATCAATACAATGCTGAATGTCTCTTATAGGCGGAAGACCGAGTGGAATTTCTTCCGGAACAACATCCTTAAGTTCTTGAAGAAGAGGTGCTACTTGAGAAAGAACAACAAAATGTTATTCATTTTCTTCTAACACCACAAGAGCAAATGCCTCAAAGGAATCTTACAAGGCCTTATCAACTTCAGATTTAGAGAGTAAATTATTTCCCTCCCAATTCGATAGTTTAGGAGTGCTCTCTATTTTGGAAGGACCCAAAGTTATTTTGATTCCATCCTTTTTGAAATTATAAGTATTTTTGAACCCATCATGCTTAGTTTTTCTATCAAATTGCCAAGGCCTCCCAAGAAGCAAAGGCAAGCATCCATGGGAACAACATCGCACCATACTTTATCATTATATTTTTTCCAATGGAGAATTGAATAATGCATCATTTATCAACCCTTACCTCATTCCCTTTGCGAAGCCAAGAGAGCTTGTAAGGTTGTGGGTGTTTCTCCGTCTTGAGGTGCAATTTATCGACCATTGTTGTAGCCACGACGTTCTCGTAACTTCCTCCATCGATAATAACATCACAAACCTTCCCATGAGAAGTACATCTAGTGTGAAAAATGTTGTTGCAAAGCCACGTACCATCTTCACTAGGAATAGCATTCAAAACCCAACAAAGGATTAGAGACTCTCCTTGATCTCCATAGATAACTTCATTTCCCCCTTCCGATCCTTCATTGGAACTAGGGAAGTCTTCAAGATTGTCTTCCTCATGCTCTTCTTCTACTAGAGAGACAATCTTATGATTTGGACAATCAGAGGCAATATGTCCAAACCCTTGGCACTTGAAACACCGGATAGAATTAAGGCGCTTTGAACTTGATGTTCCTTCATTCTTAGGAGTGGACTTTGAAGCGGCTATTTTATTTTTAGTGGAAATACTCCCATATTTGGAATAGCCCTCCTTGTCCCGATACCGAGAGCTACGATTACGAGCTTCCTTAAGTTGCCGTTCCACCTTTAGAGCAAGTTGACAAACATCATTATAAGTCTAGTAAGGTTGAAGTAGGACAACATTACCGATTTCTGAGCGAAGTCCACCAAGGTAGCGGGCAACAGTTTGCTCCTCAGGCTTAGAAATATCACAAAGTATCATGAGATGACCAAACTCTGCTGTATATTCTTCCACGGACAGCTCCTTTTGTTTGAGGTTGTGAAACTGGAGGAAGGTATCTTGCCGATAGTTCGTCGGTAAGAACTTGTTCTTCAATTCTTTCTTCATCTTTTCCTAAGTGACGATATGGCTTCTTCCTTCATGAGCTCTTTGCTTCTTCAAGTGCTCCCACCAAATAGATGCATGTTTTTTGAGCTTGATGGCGACTAGCTTTACCTTCCGATCAGTTGGTATTTCTTTATAGTTAAAGATTCTTTCTACCTCGTGTAGCCAATCCATGAATTCTTCCGGTTGTATTTTCCCTTCGAATTCAGGAATTTCAACCTTCACATAGGAATCTTGTTGAATTTCACGGATCCTTCGATGCTGACGTCGAGGAAGTCCCTCCTTACTCGCAACATGACTTCGAGCACCAGCGAAAGGGTTACCATCATCTTACCATCATCTTTGTCAGAGAGAGCATCTTCTGAATCGTGACTCAAATCATCACATTCTAGAAGTTTGAAGCGTTGCAAACGCTCCTGCAGTTGCTGCACTTGTCTCCTTAAATCATCCACCTCCACATCTCGTAGGTTTCTTTCTCGAGTTGTAGAAGACTCAACGTTTGGTCCACATCGATGATGACCATCCATTGAACCGTGCTTTGATACCGATTTGACGCTGGAGAAAGTATAGAGAAGTAGGAGGCAATACAAGTGAGAACTTTAATGGATAGGACACTCGCCACTCGAAGGTGATTAACCTAAGAGATAAGAGCAATGCTCGTCACCCGTAGGAATCCACCTAAGGGATAAGAGTAAAATAAGAACTTATTGTTCTCAAGCCAAAGGCTCAATTAGTTTTGAATCAAAATAAGTCTTGTTTTATGTTATTCATCATAGCACGCTTATATAGAGCATGGAACAACCCTCCAAGCTTGAGCAATTACTAAGACTCTTTGAAAAGACAAAAGACTCATGGGAAAGACAAACAACATTTACTAGAAAACAACTATAAATAAATAAAGACTCTAGAAACTTGAATGACATTAACTAGACCTAGAAAATATATGAGAATTAAATGTAACCGATTGAAGGTCTCCATGATTTTACCATTTCCAAAGTGGATAAATTAATGGCATTTATGTTTTTTAAGGAACCAAACAGCCTTCGGTTCGTTGTGATCGATAAGTCAACTTGGAATCGACAATATCGGCAAGAGTCGACTTGGAACCGATACTATCGACAAGAGTCGTCTTGAATCGACAACTCGTCGACAACTCGACGTCCTCAAAGAATGCTCTGGCATCAGGAAAAAAAAAAAAAAGAACGCGAAAGATCACCACGAGCAGCTTTTTGACATAATGGGCCTCCATGAACCAGTAAAACAAATAGCGAGGCCAATTCAAAGGAGTGTATGGATAACTATTCTTAGCACAAGAAAAAGTAAATATTGACTTTTACTAAGTCAAAACCAAAACATTAAAATTTTCATTGATTTATGAAAAATTTGGGAAAAATGTTCATACGGTCATAAACCTGTTGTACGGTGGCCAATTCAATCCTAAACTTTTCAATTTGGTTAGTTTAATTCTAAATCTTTCCGACTAATTTTGGTCGGAATTCGCTAACGTAGACGTCAGCTATGCCACGTAGGATAACGAGCGGTGATTGAGTATCCACATAAGCATACTTCCGGAGTACATCGGAGTGCGAGAAAGTAAACATTGTATTTGCATGTTCTGCATTTTTTTCTGGCTTTTATCGGTTTGGCCTCATGCCAACCACGACTCCACGTTTGTCGACGACTTCTGCTACGGGTCTATTGACTCCACACACCACATGTTTGGCCATGATCCCCTATCTCGAGATCGAAAGGTCGTGATCTAGCAACCACTATTTTCTATTTCTTACGTTATCACCGTCACAATTGATCAAATGCCAATCTTGCGAATGACAAACCTTCTGCTGGCCAAGCCCGTGCTGGTCACATCACAACCTCATTGGCATGATCCCCGTAACATCTAGTGAAAATCTTGTTTACTATGATCCATGCCTCATGAAGTCAATACCTCTCTCAAAATGGTTAACACTTATTCTGATCAATTTCAGATACCAGCAACTTTATATCTTAAGGAGCTCAATGAGATTTAATGACCAAATTAAATGAAATGGAAATGGCAACAAGGCCAACCTTGCGTGGTCTGCTGCAACTTCTCTCTGATCTTTGACGCATTAATAGCAAAAGATGTCTTGCAATGCAAAGAATCTACTCTCCTGGCCGATAGCATCTGTGGCGGGGTGTTCGCATCTTTGGGATACATATGGGCGTGACATACTGACATGCTCCCAACTTACTTAGCGGGTGCTGTCCGGAACCGCTTGGATCACTAATTCGTCCTCCATGGGTTCGAGTCTTTGCTGAGAGCGACGAGCTTGAACTACGACAGCAACAACATTCAACGTATGTCTCCATTCTGATTCGACCGTAGATGGCCTTGTTTTATGAAGCCATGATTTGTTCTCCCTAAAACGTAATGCCTCGATGTTTGTGTACGTGTCTGTGTGTTTTATATTCGTGTTTTTTGCCTCCCTTGGATGGTACTGGTAGGCACGGGTTTATCTCATAAGGAATGTTGCGTGTGAATGTTGGAAATTTCTGCTTGGCTATATAGTAAGGCTTACATGGACTGATTGGGATGCACTGGAAAAATGACAAGGAGATGATTCCTATGCCAAATTATCTTAAACATTCCCGGGGAAAAGGATGTTGACCTTATTCACGATGGGTTCTTGCCCTTCTTATTCATTTTTATACTCGATAAAAATTTTGCACACCTTGTAACACTTCTGCGTTTTGCTAACCAAGAAAAAAAGGATTGTGATTAATTAATATAGGGCCGATATGAAAGAAGAAACTTCGAGGACATCCTGAAACAACTTGCAATGCTGACCTAATTCATGATGCATGGGCCATTTGCAGTCACATTCGCCATTCGCCATCACCAAGGCACCCGTCCGTAGTCGGCACTGTGGCTTGCGCTCCTCCCTCTGTCTCTCTCTCAACACGAAATGACCTCTATTGCGAGAGGTAACTAATGACCTCTGAAATTTTATCAAGAGTATGAAGTTTGTTTAGAGACTTGTACACGAATTGCTACTTATCAATAGTCGGTGTTGACTCAGTTATGCTTGTTAGAGCTTGAATGGGAATTTGATCAACCAATTTAAATCATTGTTGGTATTATAACGTAACAAGATATAGGAACAAAAGTACCCTCTTAGAAATCTATACCGATGAAAGTAAAAGTTTCACTTAATATTGTTGAGGTGCACATGTAGGCGTCTTATAGAAGTTCCACATCGGGGATTTGACATGGTGTGGTGAAGTTAATTTATCTTAGCTAGCCCATAACTCATGGATTTAAACTTTTGAATGAATGTGAATCCAACTAAATATGTTAATAAGCTCTCTCTTAAGGAGTGGGATATTGTCCCCATCCTCTGTCACCACCACATTCATCATTGGATTTGGAACATATGATAATCCAACACTCCAAAAAAAAAAAAAAAAACCTCACTCGTATCCTATGCTTTGCCCACACTGTCGCTCCTCTACCAATCGCAACAATGCCACTAAGCCACTCCCTCTCCTTTAGATCCCCTCAGTCTCTCTTGAGAAAATTACCAAAAAAGTCATAAATCTATTGTAACATTGCTTCGAAAAAAATATTTAAAATTGCCATATCAGCGCAGGCCCACCAAAATTAGCTAGATGAACTGAATTGACACAAATGCAAAAGGTTTGGAACTGAATTGGCATAATTACAATAGGTTAAGACTTTTGTGATAATTTTCCCGTCTTTCTCCCCTTCCCCTCCTCGTTTTTGGCTCCATCAATATCAACCTCCATTGCGTCCCCTGCAGACATTGTTGCTTCTATTGAAGAGATGGTGACGGCAGGAGTGTCGAACTTGAGACTTGATCTATGAGAGAGAACCATGTCGATCCTCAAATGTGAGATTTGAGGCTTGATTGGACCGAGCTGAGCCTAGGCTAGACAATAACGATGGTAAGCAGCTTGGAAAAAGCAGAGGAGGCAGCATTTACGGTGGGCAGAGGCACGAAAATGCTAGTGATTTGTGACGACGGGGGAGGAGCGTAACAGAGAGTGGGGCAGTGATGGGTGCTTAGTCTATGGTCATGGATAGAGGCTGACAGTGAGCTTGCCAAGGTATACTGGTCATTAGATGGAGGGACAGTAAAGGTGGAGGCATGGCGACGATGACACGGGCTAAGTAGGTAGAGGGAGAGAGAGAAAGAAGGAGAAAGGGAAGGATTTTTGCTAGTTTTTTTGTCCACTTCGCTAGCTACAGCAATCATTCAGCACTAGCTATTGCCTCGTAGTAAGACGAAGGCTCGTTTGTCTCACCTCGTCACTAACAGTCAATGGATAAGCAACATCAGTATAATCATAATGTAACGATGGTTTGATTTTCCTTCTTTGTCTAATCACGACTATATTGTTCTATGGCTCTGCTAATTGTTTTGTATCACTGACTTCAGCAAATGCGGCATCATCGTTAATCTCAACTTTTATTACATCTGAGGCATTTAGAGCCTTCACCTAAAGCACCATACCACTATTAACATTATGATTGTTTGCTTTGTTGGTTGTGCCTCAGGAGTCTTCTGTCAAAGCATAACAGTCTCATCGAAGATTACATTTCTACAACCAAGTGATCTAGGATCAGTACACCACTGTCATTAGTCTTTCACCCCATATATATAATCAAGAAATATGCACTTGTTCGCCCTCGGCTCAAACTTACCATCACTTGATGAGTATACGCAGGACATCCGAAAACTCGTATCTGGAGTCATTATCAGGTTTCCTCACCATACTTTCTCAGAAATCTTCCACTAGATAACAAATGATAGAGATCGATTATTCAGGTAACAAGACATGTTTACTGCTCCGGCCCATGCCTAATCCTACATAATGCTGCTATTGGTTCGAAGGCAGTTGATATATTTACCTAATTGCTCTTCAATCAACATATAAAACTTCTTGAACGCATTGAACACCTCGTATTTGTGCTTCAAAAAGCATATTCATACATTTATCGAATAACCATAGATAAATGTCAACATATATTCGGAACTTCCTTTCGAAGGAACCAATGTGAGCCCTAGACGTCTAATTGAACATAATCGATAGGTTGCTACACATAGTTGTATTGAATTTAATCTGGTGTTACTTTCGAAAGACGGAGTTCTCACACAAGTCAAGCTTCCCTGTCTTTTGACTCTTCAGCAGCCCCTCTCATTAGAATCATCATACCCGTCTTGCTTATCTACCATAACTGCATATGCCATAATTGAGTCAACCTTGAGTCTGACTGACCAGATTAAACTACAGCCGCTCCCATCATGATCTCTCTCCATAGATGATCGAGAGAATTCACCTTCTTCCCCTTCCTTATTGTCTTGAGTACTCCACCTTCAGCAGTATACTTACACCAGATGTTGTCAAGTATCGCAGAGAAATAGATTTCATCTTGAGCTCCAGTACATGCCTTATGTCTATCAGTGTGTGCTCAACCCTATTGTGCATCATAATTCGAATTATCCACATCTTCACAACCTTGCAAGCTATGTTATTCTCCATAAGAACTCGACTATCATCTTCAGCCTGATAAGTACTAAATCAGCTCCTGTTTAGATGTCATATGATTATAATACCCCGAGTCTAATGCTCATTCATCTCCAAATGAATCGATAATCACACACAAGACGCTCTCCACATTACTTGTGCTATCCTTGGTAGAGTTCGCTACACTGCTTGTGGCATTCTACCTCTCTATTTTCAATTTTGGACAATCTCTCGTCATGTGCCCCTCCTCGTAATACTTAAAACACGTCACGTGATCCTTGGATTTTCTGTGGTGCGACTTCGACATGTTTTTACCTCTTCTGTTGGATCCCCGATGCTCATCTCTATCTTGAATTACTAGTCCCTAGGCTACATCTTGCACCAAACCGTCATCTCACAACTTTCTATACTAGTCCTTACAGAACAAGGAGGATTTTACCTCTTTCGAGGTGATCATAGGTAGAGAAGCCAACGATAACATGCCCTATTTTTCATCCGTCAGGGTCTCATCAAAGTTCTTCAAATCAATCATTAGTTTGTTAAACTCATCTAAGTGAGCTCTAATGGAAGTATATTTAACAAATCAGAATTGAAACATTATCTTCAATATATATAGGTGATTACTTAAACCCTTCATTACATAAAAGGCCTAGAGTTTTGCCCACAAAGTTGCGGCATCCTTCTCCTCAGCCAATCTATTAATATCTCATCAGATTGTTTCAATAGGATTATACTCTTTTCCCTCTCTAGTAGCTCATCATTATCGACCTATTTCATCTTTTCCGACAACTTATTCTTATCATCCGTTAGCCGAATTTTAAGTTGTTAATAGTGCACGTATCTTAATACTCCACAACCCAAAATTGTACCTCCTGTTAAACATCTCAATCTCTACCTTCGCTCTAGACATAATTGGGACAACAATATTTCTAGACAGTGATCAAATAAGCGAAAACTCCAAATCAAATAAAAAAACCCTAGACTTATCTTTGATACCATTTGCTCCGAAATAATGTGGAAGCTAATGAATCTTACAATTTAAATCTAACGTGAAAAATGAAATTACCAAAGAAATCAACGAAGAACAACAAAGAATATAAGAGATTTATGTGGTTTAGTACGAGTGTTGGTACCTACTTCACATATCCACAGAGAATTCACTAATCAATTAAAGAATTCCAAAATTACAATTGCTCACACACTCAAATATTTCCCTAACTCTAGATTACATTCAAACTCAAAATGTTTAATCTCACATAATTGCTCGAACGTCGCACTTCTTGAAGTCACGGCACAAACACACTAGACTACCAAACCCTAAAACCACGAATTAGTTCTCTTATTGTTCCCAAAACCAAAGATCCCACTAATTCATTACTTTATATAAAGTATGTGAGTCTCAATAAAGAAGGTGGCCGACTCGATTGTAGGTAACTTCAATTGTGATATATATTCTGAAGACTTTGGGCCAGCTGCAATAGGAAGAGTGCATCCCTGTTTTTCACACACCAAAAGATAACAGTAACAATTCGGATTTTCCTAAAAAATTTCAAGTCGGTTTCTGTTTAATGGCTTAAACTCGAGACATATGTTGTAGCAATTCACATATTGCATGGCATGACAAATTAGCTTTAAAACAAGATGACAAAATGGCATGATATGATAATAATTATGGGCAGCATGACATAGCAAATAAAATTCTTAACACAATGACAAAATAATGACATGATATGGCAATAATTATATATAGAATTATAGCGAAATGACATGACATGGCAACATTCAAATGCAACATGACAGGCAAATTAGGTCTAAAACATGATAACAAAGTGACATGACTTGACAATATTTAAATGCACTTTGACATGGCAAATCAAATTCAAAACATAATGAAATAACGTGCAGTATGGAATTTACACTACGTAAGGAGTCATTTTCCTTCCATTTGTGGCTTTACTCGGATATAATAATATTTATATAGAAACGAACCTTTTTCCTTTCGGCCAGGTCAAAACAGGATTTTCAATTTAAAATCATGAAATGAATTGTTTACATGCATGGGTCCTCCATCCATGGGTTCACATCGTGATGGCTATTGGCTTTTGTCCTCTAGTCGCATTGTCATAGTCTATCCTCCACACAAACACAATCCTTTCGGTATATGACTTTTGGTTAAACTCATAAATAAAGGGGTGTATTCTAATGCAGGCACTTCAATGTATTCACCACCTTATATCTCTTCCAAATTGCACCATATGTATATCATAAGCAACAGTAACACTCATTCTAATACATTTCAACATAGCTAGCATCTCAACGGCCTAATTTTAGATCTAAAACTCAAAACAGTCATTAAAACAGTCTAGATACATGCCTTAATTTCTAGCAAAACTTTTTAGCAACATAACAACATACTCTATGATATGAGAATTTATTTTGGCATTACGAAGGCCTAAGAACATGGGCTTTCGACTTTTTAAACAGGCAATGTTGACGTTTCCACAAAGAAAAAGGGGCAGTATTGACATATTCTAGAATCTAAAATTTGATTTCAGCTTACAACGGCCTAAAAAAACATGCTTTTCTTTTGTTTTTTAAATGGGCATTCATAAATCTTAGGTCTAAAAGGGGCATTACGACATTCTAACATGCATTGTCATTTGAAATTTAAAGAGAGGGCATTGGGGACTTACCTCGAGAGAGCGACAACCTTGTTACCTATGAAGACAGAGGAAAACACACAGAGAGAAAACATAAGAACCGCTATCGAAATGAGAGACATTCGAGATAGTAAGAGTGAGGCAAAGAATGATCATGATTGCTCAAACTTGTCACGAAAGTGCAATGAAATCCTAAATCTTTCAAAAGTGCAATCAAATCCTAAAACTTGTCACGAAAGTGCAATTGAGTCCTAAAACTTTCAAAAAATGCAATCAAGTCCTAAAACTTATCAAGCTGGTGCAATCAAGTCCTAAATCTTATCAAGTTGGTGTAATCAAGTTCTAAAGCTTATCAGTATTTTCCTTTTGTCTAGTTGGACGGAGTTAATGGAAAGACTTGATTACACTTTTTAAAAGTTTTAGGACTCAATTGCACTTTCGTGACAAGTTTTAAGACTTGTTTGCATTTTTGAAAGTTTTATGACTCAACTCCACTTTCGCGATAAGTTTTAGAACTTCTTATACACTTATCCCTTAAATGTTCAATCCTCAAAATTGGAGCTTCTTCAGCCAATCCTATTAAATGATATCTTGAGCTAACTAATTAGTATCATTACCATTAACTCTTTTTGGGTCAAAGTATCATTACCATTATGATTAGCCACTCTTTCGGCAGGATTAAAAATGAACGGTGCTACCTTTGCTTGCCACATTTTTCACCTTCCGGGACTTAAGTTTAAGTTAGTCCCTCATGCTTCTTTAAATGTATTTCCTTTCCGATAACATCAAGTCTTTCATTGACCAATAAGGCCATCTCTCCCTTCTTTTGTATCAATCCATTTTTATTTATTGCAAATTTTGTTTTATTTTTTATCATAAGAAAGAATGAAAAACCAGGATTTCTACAGAAAACATAGCCTACTGGTAAACCTGTAAACACTTTAACAGTCTGCCAGATTCGTCCTAAAAGTTAAACCTCTTAGAAGTTGGGACCATAATTGCCTCGGGGGGTTGTATGATTGGTGTTTTTTGCCCCTTGGAGTTTGCACTTGGTTTACCCAGGTTTTTTTTATCTTGAGATGAGAGGAAAGGCAGCGGTCTTTAAAACAATCTCTTTGGACCGCCACAGCTCATTGGTCCCTTGCAATTAATGCTTCGGGTCACCATAAAAGAGACAGGGCAATGAAGAATTTCGATGCAAATTGACACTGATCTAAAAGTCTAGACTCTACCCCACTTGTATGGGCGTCGAACTGGATTTTCATTATGTTCAATTAGATAGTTGAAATGCGAAAAAATCCAATTACAAAATGAGCTAAGCACACGTCACTCGTCTAACGATAAATGTGTAAATATTCTTTTACGCGGCGGCTGAATTTAATAATAATTTAAACTGGGTTTCTCTATTCACCGTGGGTGAATTTAATAATAATTAAACCGGGTTTTTCTATTCAATCAACTTTCTAAGAGATTCTGGAAGGTTTAGCCAAGAGCCTGCACGAGGCACCCTTTTTTTCATTGGCCCCTTTTATTTCGTGAAAAGGAGATGATTTAGCTAGTTGAATCCAGCTTTCTCGTCCAATTGATTATGTACATGCAACCTTTTTCTGTGGTTAGTTGGAAATGGGCGGCCACACGTAGTTTAGCTTCTGGAATCACACACCAAACTTCAATTTTCCAATCCATCTCCTTCGAGGAAATGCAACAATCTCTCTCTCTCTCTCTCTAATTGATGAATTTTTTAATGTAGTGACATCTAAGTCAACATAGAGCGACAAGATAATTCTTCTTTTTTTGTTTTTGATTGAGTTACGTGTGTAATGAGATCAGGTTGCTTCCCGCGTGGCTTTCATTTCTTGATTAGATGGAATGCCCCTTGCGAGAGATTGACAAATCAATGTACTTTTTTGTCTTTTTATTTCCTTTTTCTTTTTTTGGTCTCTTTCGCAAGATCACAGCAGGAACATGAGACAAAAAGCCCTAAGTCGAGCTCCTCACCGTTACCTTTGGACACTAGTAACGCCGCCAACGTCGGTGCACTCGCCCACCCAGTGGTTGGGTAGCCGAGGCGGAGCGGTAACGTCATGTGGAAAATGTTTCTTGGGAAGAAACTTATCATGCAAAATTCTAATATGTTCTAAACATTTCAATTGAACAAATAGAATTCTAAATATCTACAAAAGAAAACGCAATCAAATCTTCTTGATCAATTGTCGTCTAATGATAATGGTGACCACGCCATTACCATTGACCGCGCTTCTACCATAGTGTCCACCGATGTTGCATTCCACCACCACATCATTTACCGCGCCACCGCCATGGCATCCGCATTTTCGAGCTATTGGACAACCTCATTACTCTCTCTCTCTCTTATTGCGAACTGCACAACAACCTCTCTTCATGTATAGTCAATCTCCATCATTCGGTTCTTGCAGGCGCTTCTTCTACTGTCATTTTTAGCTAATCCTTCATGCATTCTTAAGAATTCAACTCTGGATGAATGAAGTGTGAGTTTCACTAGATCAAGATCTGGTGTTAATTTTGTAAATCTCCCGTGTACTCATAGGCTACGTTTGGTTGTTTGGATTTTTGTTATATCCTATCAATTGTATAGTGAATCGCAATAATAATGCTGGATATTCTTATCATGTATATTATTTATTATGGACAATATATTAATGTAAATGAACTTAAAAATTCCATAAATGAAGATCATAAAAAATTTTCACGACACTCTTGCCTACTTCATTTTTATTTGTTTATTATTTTTCCCTTTCCTTTTTTAATTCTTTTCTTTTTTATTTGTTTTTTCCCCTTCCATCATTCTTTAATAAAATTTTATTAAATAGTAAACTATACTAATATTCCTAAAATATGTAATAAATATAAATTCTAATATATATTTATATATATGGAATTTATATCATGAGATAGAAAGAAATTTAAATATATAAATAAAACTAGGAATTAATAAAAACAAAATTTTTGTTATTTTTTTTATTTTCAATTTTTTATATTAGAATTCAAGTATTATTTATATTGAAATAATTATTAATTTTATTAATTTAACAAGTTTATTATTCGAGAAAAATAAATTTTATATTATGTATTATAAATCATATTTACTTTTATCTCACCTCCCCCATGGGATAATTTTATCTGGGCTATATCCCTTTTATATCCGACTTTATTCTGTTTTGTACATGCACCAAATATAGTATATGATAAATTTTATCATAACCTGAATTTTATCCAAATTACCAAACGTAACCTTAGAATTTAGAGAGAGAGAAAGAAGAGTCGGCCGTTGAAGTCGCCTAACCAAGAAGATTGACAACCATGGAGGTTGCATCAGTGCCGCGACATGATGGTGGTGGCTGTGGTGCCGCGATCTAAAGAGGAAGAAGAAAAAGGAGGTAGATTTTTGTCTTTTTCGTTTTTCCTTTTTCATTATTGTTCTAATAATATCATTGTTTTGATTGTTTAAGCCATACATGTCACCAACTTGCCGGGACATCTCGGATCAATTGGGATGACTGGACTACCATGTAAGAAAAATCATACGACAATTGATCGGGATATCTTTCAAAGGCTTAAGGCTGCGTTTGGTTCGGCTTTACAAATAGGTCTTGGGGAAATGCAAATGGCTTTGACCTTGGGGAAATGGAAATAGGCATTTGTAAAGCTACTTTGACCTAACTAGTGTTTCGTAATTTTTTTTTTTTGCAAAGGGCTTTTGGGTTTAATTTTTCTTTTTTTATTAAAAAAAATCAAACCCTTTGCCGGAGCCGATGAAGGGCTAAGGCCACCGGTGGCCGTCTCTAGAGGTCGTGCAACCCACGGCAAGGCTCGCGTAACCCCAGCTAGCCCTCATCGGGGTCACGCGACCCCAGGTGACAAGGCCTAAGGTTGCGCGACCTCGTTGGCCCCTTTCCAGCCTCTCGCCGGCCCTTCGCTGGCCTGATCTAGCCTCGTCGCCCTCGCCGGCCGCTCTCACGCAAAGAAGATGAATAGTAACAACGACAGGCAAAATCGGAAAATTAAAGAATTGGTGAGGGTAATTTTGGAAAAAAAACTAGTTTCGGCTTTCCCAAGGACATCATTAGGCTGAAAGCCCTTTGGGAAGGCTTGTCAAACAGTCCAACGTTTCCTCAAGGGGCAAGGGGCTTTGAAGGCCGAAGGACCTTTGGAAAAGTTGAACCAAATGCAGGTTAAGATTATACCAGTTCAATTGAGATTTAGGCCTTAATTGGATTCCGTATAAAAGGTTTAGGGTTTCCTAAATACTTTTTGTCCATCGTGTGCCCGGAGGCAAAAGGCTACACAAGTTGAGGATTGGGGCAGAAGAGAGAGAGAGAATGGAAGGTGAAGATTAGGATTTAGAATTTTATTCGGATAAATATGAATCATTGATATTGACAACGTGGATGGGTCGTTCATTTAGAGAAGGTAAATAAAACGTTAATGTAGTAGGATATCTATCATTTGGATTAACAGTTTACTCGAGAAAGTCTAGCGAATCCTTTTGTCGCTTCTTGTAAGCTACTGTCATTCTAGAAGATGGAATCCAATTGTGACTAAATGATCTTATGCACCGGCGCAAGCCAAAGTCTTTTTTTAATCGATGTAGTAGGATCTCTATCATTTTGATTAGTTTGCTCCAGAAAGTCAAAGCGAATCCTTTGGTTGCTTCTTGTAAGCTACTGTCATGCTAGAAGATTAGAATCCAATTGTGACTAAACGATCTTATGCACCGGTGCAAGCCAAAGTCTTTTTCAAATCAATTCTCCCCAATAGGAATCAAATGTAATCTCGCATGCCCACCCATGAACTTCCACGTTTAATCAAACCTCATCACGCAAACTGTCAACTATCAATCTTTAGCGTGCTATCATGAATCTTGTCTTATTCACCATGCGAAAGAGAGGATATCATTATCTGTAAAGTTGATGTAAGAGAGAGGTTTGAATAAGATGCATTGGGTTTTGACCATTTGTTATCTTACTTGAGATGCAAGTGTACAAAAGGTCAAGCAATTCCATGGTTTTGCTAGTTTTATGTGCAAGGAATTGTATAGGGGCCCAACACATAAAAGGACTCGTCAATAAATTAAGGGTAAAAACAGCGGACCATGCATCGAGGCCCTTTCGTGCATCTGCGCCACCTGTAAGACCAAGAGCTGCAAGCATGCATTGGACTTTGACCTTTCTTGAAATATTGAAATTTTCCACACCGAAAACTTGAAAATGCAAGCCTCGGCGACCTTTCTTGATCTTTAAAGAACCGGAAATATCACATAAGTTATTGAAAAGACACTTGATTAGATTTAGTCAGCTCATTTAATTATACAAAAAAGTTAACCTTCCATTCACTTAATCTTACTTATATGTACTTATCAGGGACCTTTGGAAATGATTTGGTTCTGAATGTTTCTCCAATTGTAGAATACACAGTTTTTATCTTAATTATCTTTCATAGTCTCACAATAAGAAGCATTGATTTTAGTTATTAAACCCGATTTTCCTCGGCAAAGTGCAAATATTTTCTCAAATAACTATATAAGTGGGAGTTTGGAATGACCCATGTCATTCACTTTCTCCTAATCTTCCTCTTCATGTAATGAGTAATTATAGTATACACCACCGAGAAATAAGATTTTATGCAAACGGATAGTTATGATTATCAAGTCCATAATGGATAAAACCGCTCGCGTAATTTTTTTTTTTATACTCACAGTGCATTCTCTATTTTTCCTTTTCTAATATCTATTTTACTAAATTTTACTCCCTTGACAAAAATAATCAGTGCGATAAGCTTCTGGAAATCGAGTACAGAGATCTCCAAATGGAAGGTCGCGTCATCATTTCGCCATGATTATTTCAAGTTAATCTATTCATAGCCCTCTCAATCTTTAAGGGCCCGCGACGTCCGAAGATCAAACGGGATGGCTTGGAAAAGTATTCAACCTTGAAAAGTCCAGTTCAGCCCTAGGTGGAGCACTCGAGCTTCGACGATCAATGTCGGTTTCGCGTGAATTCAAATCATTTAAAGGTCAAAATGGAGTTGGCTCACATGCACCGGTATGAATTTTTAAGTCAATTTGACATCTCTAATGTAGGACGATGAGTCCCACAACAAATAATAACTCTTTCAAGTGTCACCCTCGAATCTTCCCGAGCATACACGTAGAGTTTCCAAAGCATCATGCTTAGGAGAAGAGCTGCATCAAACAAATCCAAAGCAAAATATTTTCAAAATTCGAATAAATCATTTACGACCATACAAATGGACTCTCTAGGTATTACTCCAAATCAAAATAGGAAACCTAGTATATCGTAATAAAAATAGGAATCACATATCCACTACCAACTAGGAAAAAGGGAGCATCCGATGCAATCCCGACTAGGAAAAGGAAAATTTCTTAAAATCCGAATGGACAAGGTACAAGCCACGTCCAAGCACCTTGCAAAAAGCCTAGAAGTTGTTTGGGCTAGTCTCGAACAAACCGAGCCTAGCCTACACTCTACAAGGGATAGGCCTTGTAAGAAAATTTTGGCCCGGACTGAAGTAATTGGTTTGGTACAGGCCTTATCAGGCCGAAGTATATTTTTCTTAAATATACATTTTTAAACATACTATTGTTGATTATCAAATGCACATGTGAATTCAGTAATTACCCGATAAAATTGCTTTAATATTTATAAATTTCGTCCACCGAAAATAAATTTTGCGCCATCCAATGAATACGAATTTAATCTAAGTGTAGTTATAAATATGTAGTACCAATCAAGAACTAACTCGGATAGAGTCCTAGGCCAAGGCTGAGTTGGGAAACCATTTGAAGTCACTTTCAATCCCCAAGTTGTTTTGTGAAAAATATTTTTCAAAATTATGACCGCTTAAGAAAATGAATCAAATGAAAACTTATGTGAAATTCAGGAAAATGATTTTTTTTTTTTAAACTTGGAAATCATTTTTCAAAATATAACTAAATATCGGCGCTAGAATAAGAAACTCTATGCTTGGACACAGGAATGCTAACGCTCATTCCTAAGTCTCTTGGCCCGGGTGGTGGTATATCGAGGCCATGCCCGCAACCCCAATGCCTGCGCCTAGGTCCATCGAGGTCAGGCTTGAAACATTGGCAACTATGCTTGGGTCCCCAGTACCCAGGCTCGAGACCCTAATGCCCATGCCCAAATCTTCTACGCTTGAGCCCGAGTCCATCAACGCCAAAGCCCAGTTCCCTAGTGCCCATGCCCGGCGCTCAAGCTAATGATCTATAGGGTCCCAAGCTTGACCTCAATGGACCTGAGCCCAAGAGCTAAAGACCCGACCCCAGCCACTAGGGATCCACGCACGAACGTAGGGGATCTGAGCATGGGCGTTAGGGTCCCGAGCTCGGCCTCTGTAGATCCAAATGCGGGCGCTAGGGATCTAGAAACAGGCACCAAGGTCTCAGGCCTTGCCTCGATGGAACTAGGCCTAGCGCTGAGGTCCTAGGCTCGACCTCAATTGATCCATGCTGACACTTAATGGAAACTCATTTAGTAATTCATTGCATAAGAATATTAGGGATCCATCCCGACCCTTAAAACAAAAATATTTGAGTTACATTGCGCATTATGCATTCCATGACATTACATTTAGGTACTCATTTGCATCAAGCATGTTGCAGGGGATGCCCAAGCATATTTGAGCAAGGTTGACTACGATTAACTAGTTAACCAAATTTCAGGGTGAGATAATACAACAATTTCAGGTTGGAAATTAAATCAAATTCTTATTCGACTTCAAGATTATTTCTAGATTTGCTCAAATAATTGGGTTAAGATGAGGAAGGTCGGTCAAGATAGATTCAAAATTGGACGAGATAAGGAAATTAGTTCGATTTAGATTACCTTACTCTCTTGTCTCACCCCAATATCCCCTCATCACTCGCACACTAATGGAGATACAACAAAGCTCTGTTTTTTTCGGTCGTCCACAGAAGTTCCAATCACTTTGGCGTGCTGTGGCTCTTCTCCAATGGCGATGTGGCATTCGTGAAAGAGCCTCGACGCCCGATAGCCTGCTGTTTCCGGTATTAATGCCCGGCAACGCCACCAATTCCATGCGGAAGCTCACAGCTCCGACACGCCTTGGGAAGCAACCTACCAGTCCAGACGCCGGCAAGCAATCAAGTGACTCCAGCGACTCCCCGACGTGTTCTCAGCTACCTGCTACTGCTCATCACTGTCTCGGTAGCTTGTAACAGCGACCTCGAGCCACGCCGACAGTCCTGTTGGGCTCGCCGAGTCTTCTCGCAGGTACCTCAAAGTCTGAGGCGTCCCTCCTCCAGTGCTAGCAAAGTCTGAGTGAATCCCGGCACTCCCCCATAGTTCTATGCTACGGTTGCTTCAATCTGTCCCTCCAGCTTGTTTCACATCGATCTCGGGCGAGTGCTTTGCAGGCTGACTGGCGTCCAGTGAGCCTTCCCCATCGCCGCCGCTCCAGTCATTCCCGGTGACCTTGTCTTGGCCTTGTCGTGCTTGTGGTCCATTGAGTTTCCACAGCAGACTTTACACTTGACCAAGAATTCTCCGTCGTTTCTAACAAGTCCAGTGCAAGGTGAGTTAAGTTTTGTTTGATTTTATAATTAGTTTAGTTTTTTCTAATGCACGTTGCTTAGTATTAGACCATAGATTATATCAATTGTGCTTTGATTATTTCCTCATATTAACCGAGACATATTAGGGCATCTGCCCTTTAAACCCAAAGGTCGGATCCTAATACTTCTCATGCATTATCCATGATTTTAATATGCGTCTTTATATGCATGATCGATTGAATAAGTTTTGCATGTACCGAAATAATATGTATTTGAATTTTAATGGTAAGCTTGGGTAAGACGTATACTTTGGAACCTCGTGAAATTTAATAATCATCATGTACATTGGGCACGTTATACGTCACATGCATATTTAGAGCTTAGGGCGCATGCATGATTTGTTATTTAGGGCAATGAGCGCTAGTTTCAGAATGCATAGAGATTTAGGGTGATCCATAGTTTTCATTAAACAAAAACCAAACAAAAAATGTCATTAGAATCATATAGATAGCATGTAGATTTTAAGTTTATTGGTCTCATGGCCTGCATATCATATAATGCACGTCATTTAAAATTATTTTTTAATAGTCATATCATATAAATAGTTTTATTTATTAATTGCATTACATGCATTATCCGCATTGTATATAGTTCATATGGCATAAAAAACTATACAAGAAGTTAGCATTGAATCATTTTGTTGTTAGTCATATAACAATTTCATGGTAGTTTGAATATAGTTTGCATTATATAATTAGTCCATGGTTAGTTTTATATAGGCTAATTGACTTAGGATTTTATTTAATATGTCATACAATTAAAATATGTCATCTTTATTTAGATTGCATGTTTGTTAATCTTATAATACTTTAGGTCATGCATATTAATCTAATTCATGATTAGGAAATAATGCATATTCATTTAACATGTAGACTTTTAGGTTCATTTGTCTTTTGTTAATTAACAAAGAGAAAGAACAAAAAAATTGAAGTAGAGAGTCCCATATAGTTTGCATTTATTAGGAGAATTAATTTTATAAAGTGCAAACCGCACATTGCATACCATTTAGTGAGTCACATGTCATTTAGGATTAATTTTAGTCGATACCTCACGTAAATATCATTTACAACCAATTCAATAAAATATAATTTAGAACACATCATGCATGTCACATAACTAAGTCATTCCCGCATGTTACTTAGATTAAATTAGTGCATTTAAGTTAATCTATATCACATACAATTCTAGGATTCACCTGTGTATTTACTTAAATGATACATGTTGATTAAATGAGAAAAATACAACAAAAATTTGTATAGATTGCGTGCTCGTTAGTCTTAGTTCATGCATAACCATGCACAACATTCATATATTTTGTCTGCATATCTTTCTAGGTTATAGTTTGCAGAAATTTTGTGATGATGAATAGTGATATGCTTTACTTTCCTTAGCACATCCAAGTTCTTTAAATTTTCTACGATCTATTTATTTCTTTGATTATTAGGTATTACTTTTTTTATTGTGCACCCGCATGATCACCCCATACATGTTAGTAGCATAGGATAAAAATTGATTAATACTACATGCAAAGCAATTTTGAAATAAAGAGTAAATGTACAAAAATGGCTTTAGATTAATCTAGTGTAATCAAATCACGCACATCCATTGGATCTTTGGTTTGCAAAAGTAAAATGCGCTCCCTCATTTGACTTAGGTGTCTAATCGACCCATAACCGATTAGTGGCGTGCATGTTAAATCGAGTATCGAGTTATGATGGTAGGGCTTAAGAGAGTCTGCACTAAATGCGAGCAATTGCCTCGTGAGAAAAAACTTCGTTCCCATTGAGTAATCAATTAGCTCTCCCTTAGTGGTTCACCTCTAGGAAGGTCGCAACAACCCGGACATAGGCATCAAGTTCTTAGGTCTCAACCTCGATGGACCCTGGCACAGACACAAGGGTTTCATGCCTCGACCTCGACGTACTTGTGCTTGGACGCGAGAGACCCGGGCATGGCCTTAACAGACTCGAGTGCGGGCACCGGGGTCTCAAGTCCCCCATCGATGGACCGGGCTTGGGTGCGGGGGATTCGGGCATGGGCACTAGGGTCTTGATGCCAAACATCGTGGACTCGAGCACAGCACGGAGGTCCCGGGCCCAGGTCTCAGGTGCTAAGGACTCGGGCCTGGTCGTTGGGGACCCGAGCATGGGCACTGGTGTCTCGAGCCTAGCCTTGATGGACCAAGGCTCAAGTGTCAAGAACATAGGTCACTGGAGTTGGGAAAATTACCAAAAAGTCCTAAAAATATTGCATTTATGCCAATTCAGTCTTAAACCTTTCAATTTGGCCAGTTCCATCCTAAACCTTTTGCATATTATCTAATTCAGTCCTATTACCTGGAAAAGTTTGAAGTGAGATAACTAGTTAGCACCGGCTGTCCTACATGGCATAGCCAGCGCTGGTGTGGTCGCTGGAAAATAAAACGCCATCGTTTCCTTTAAATAAAAAAAAAAGACTCCACTTTACCAAAGCCTCAATTTGGATTTGGCCAAATCGCAAACCACAAAATCATGAAGAACCCTATCTGCTCTAAGAATTTCTCCATATTGAATCTCATCTTGCTTCAATCATGTTCATTAACTACAAAATCGTCAAGCCGAGTCTTTACTGAGAATGTCGTCATCCTCCCCTTCCTAAACCAAACCCCTAATTACCTGAAGCCCCAATTTGGATTCGACCAGAATCGCGAAGAACCCGAGTTTCTCTCAATTTTTCTCCCAAATTCGATCACTTCTTACCATTTCCCTCAAGCCACGTTCTTCTTCTGTTGAATCAATAGTGGTCAAGTCCCCCATTTCGCCCAACGCTTGCCAGACACCCGCTCGGCACCTTCGCCCAGATTCGCTCATCCAAACTGCGAAAATTTGGAAACATGAATCTTGCTTTATTTACATGGTTTTGGGTAAATATGTGATCACTCAATTAAACTATTTGAAGAAGGTAATGCAGGTCTAGAGCTCATGCAATTGTTGAAGTTTGGAAATATGAATCTTTGTTGACATACGAAAGGTTTTTCTTGCAGTTTATTAATATAATTTTGGGATATGTTCACTAGAAGTCCTAAAACTTATCTCAAAAGTGCAATTGAGTCCTAAAACTTGCAAAAAGTGCAATCAAGTCTTAAAACTTATCAAATTGGTTCAATCGAATCATAAAGTTAACACCATCCAATTTGACTAACGGAAAATGCTGATTTGGCTTTTTTATTATTATTTTTATCCTACATGGCGATGGAGTGGCTCATTATTATTATTATTTTAATATTAATTTTATTTAAATTATATTTAAAAAAATAAGCCAAATTTTAATAAATAAATAAATAAAAAAGTGGAGGAGGAGGAGGACAGGCGGGGAGGAAGGGCTTGCCCTCCCCGCCGCCGTCGCCGCCCCACCATCACCGAGAGGGGCCGACAAGGGTGGGGGGACGGCAAGCAGGGGTCACCGAACCCCGGCCAGGGGTCGGCGACCCTCGCCGACGACAGGCGAGGGCCTACGGGCCCTCCCCTAGATTTGGGCGAGGGTCCCTCGACCAAATCTGGGCGAGGGCGGGCGACCCTCGCCCGATCTGGGGGAGGGCCGGCGACCCTCGTCCTAATCTGGAGGAGGACTATGACCCCTCGCCCAGATTTGGGCGAGGGCTCGGGCCCTCGCCTGCTGTCGGCGAGGGTTACCGGGCCCTAGCTAGGGTCCGGCGACCCCCGCCTGCCATCCCTCCACCCTCGCCGGGCCCTCCTGGCAATGGTGGGGCAGCGACGGCGGCGGGGAGGGCAAGCCCTCCCTCCCCGCCTGTCTTCCTCCTGTTTTTTTTTTTAAATTTTAAAATTTTAAAATTTGCTTATTTTTATATTTAATTTAAATAAAATTAGTATGAAAAATCAAATTTGGGCCAAAACGGCGTCGTTTTAGTCACATAGGAGAGAGAAAATATTAAAATAAGCCACATTAGCGCCACTTCAGCATTTTCTGTTAGTAAATTTGACAGTGTTAATTTTAGGACTCATTTGAACTAATTTGACAAGTTTTAGGACTTGATTGCACTTTTAGCAAGCGCTTCCTCCCCGCTTGTCCTCCTCCCGTTTTTTTAAAAAAAATTTTAAAATTTTAAAATTTGCTTATTTTTATATTTAATTTAAATAAAATTAGTATGAAAAATCAAATTTGGGCCAAAACGGCATCGTTTTAGTCTCGTAGGAGAGAGAAAATATTATAATAAGCCATGTTAGCGCCACTTCAACATTTTCTGTTGATAAATTTGACAGTATTAATTTTAGGACTCATTTAAATCAATTTGATAAATTTTAGGACTTGATTGCACTTTTTGCAAATTTTAGAACTTAATTGTACTTTCTAACAAGTTTTATGACTTTTAGTGAACATATCCCTATAATTTTTGTTTGTGAAGGTGGAGGAATGCAGATTGTACTCTTATGGGCTTTGATATTTTTTGGGCTCTAACATGAGTGGATAACATATGCATAGCTTGGCATATCTTTGACTTAAACTGTTGAAACGTCTTTTAGCATGGGTAATAGCTTCTACTTCCAAAATCAATGTACATGCATAAGTCATGAATTGCACACTGCTAAAGCGGGAGGCCTTTTTTCATAGCTAAATTGCATTGTAATATGGAGAGTCAATATTATGTTTCCTTTTTATATATAATGGGAGTTCTCTTTCTCTGTTCATACTTAATACTCCAAGTCTTGCCAAATGTTGTTTTGAGCACCATCTTGTTATATTCAAGTCTGGATTAGCCCTATTGTTTGTTCCCCTTTGTAATGTTGAACTGTTTTGTATATTATCTGAATTGTTTGATGCTGCATTTGTTCGTCACTTGCAATAGCTATACTAGATCCACTTGCAGTCTAGTTGAACTTCTTCGATCAAGAAAACAGGTTAAGCTTTGCTATTGTTGTTAAAGTCCTTTGTGTTACTAGGATGAAGTATGAGTGTTTTAGCATGTACACAATGGTAGGTTAATATTGATTTTATTTACCATTTCTGATTGCTGCAGATTAATTACACAATGTTAAAGAGGTTGTTTGGTTTGTATTTAACAACCAGGAAATCAAAATGAGGTTCTATGAATTGGAAGGTTATTGAGGCAAAAGCTTTATCATGTTTAGTAGTAAGTGCTACTCCCGTATATATGTCTACTTTAATGGATTGGCTAAGTCCTCGTAAATATGTGCTTCTGCAAAAGATAAGTCCACAATGTTATAGATGCAATGTCTTGTGCTATCCTCACTTTTTTCCTTACAAATGTTAGAATCACAAGAAGAAACTGCAGTTGTAATTTTGAAAGCATAAAAAGGAATTCCACTGGAACTGATAGTGAGGTGTCATCACAAGAAGAGACTAGCAAATTTATGAAGACATCCGCAAATTCGTCACAATCGAGGTTTTCGGTCCCCCCAATTGACAACGATACGTCCATGTTTTGCTATTGTGGTCTGAAATCTCCTTTACATACAACATGTACGAAGGAAAATCAAGGAAGGAGATATCATGATTGCCTGAGATATAGTAGTGGGGAAGTGGCGGGTTTTTAATTTGGGTCGATGCGGAAATCAGTTAATCAACAAGGGTTGTATCAAAAAAATTTCATTGAAGCAATATCGAAGAAGCAATTTTGACCCATAATGAGGATGATGACAATTCAATGGATGCTGAAGTCAGAGCTCTCAAGGCACAATCGAAATGTGTGAAGCAAGACGTGGCAAAGCTGAAGAAAGAAAATTTGAGATTGAAAACAATGTTGGTTGTGTTGTAGATACTTATAGTAATTTTAGCTCACATGTTACTTGGAAATTTGAAGATGAACAACATGATGAGTTTCCCATAAAGTGTGTTAGTAAACATTGTGTTATATTAGCTATTTCAGTGCATTTTTTGAGCATGCTATTTATTCTTCCACGTGAAGTACATGTATGTACAATTTGTTTATGGGAATGAATCGAAGGTTGTCTACAAGCTCCTATTTTTGTGTTTAGCTATTTTTCAACCTGTTCGTTGCTTCACCACTTGAAGTTGCCAATGCACCTCTACTTCGATAAAAGAGTGAAACTAGTTCATTGCAATGTAGTAAATATCCACAATAGTAAATAAGCATCATATTAAATGAACAAAACATTTCATTGCAAAATGATAGGTATTATAAGTAAAGTACTTCACATCACATCTATTCCAAACAAGCAGCCATCATCAAGTGCAAAAAAAAAAAAAAAACAGCCATGATGCTAATTCATTGTTCCCATCATCCAAAAAGAAAAAGGTCAAATGCCACAAAACCACCTCCATATCACCAATCATCGACAAAAAAGAAAGAACATAGCCATATTAGTATTTTACTAAACCCACTCCTACAAGTGCTTATTGTAAACATTGCTTCCTATCAATATCTTAACATATTTCTTCTTTCTTAATGGGCCTACTTCTTTCGCTGGAACTTCAACTGCACGTGCAAATGACGTTGATTCAACTTGTGCTGGAATTTTTTATGCTTGACTTCTCATCCTCTTCGAGCAACTTTTGGCACTTATACGCTCAACCTAACATGATTACATTTCATAATGTTTGTGAAATCTTTGCTAGTATAAACTAAGTTATTAAAAAAAACACTACTTACCGTCCTAATAGCAAAAGGACTTACAATGACACTGGTAAGGCCACCACCACTACCACTTACACTAACATTGCCTGTACGGTTTTCAACTTACAAAGAGTATTCGTTTAAAGTCTTATTCAAGAAGCAAGCATGAAAAAATGGAAAATGGAAGTACTTATCGAAAGTTTTTGCCTTGAAAATCGTGTTTGTGAGTATGTAGACCCGGTTTGCTTAATTGGACATGTCGAATTGTTGTATCTCATCTTCGAACAAGTTCAACATATCATTTTCATTCCTATCATCGATATCCTAGTTCCACTTGCTACTTCACCTTCCTCCCTTTATCTTTTTTGTTTACGTCTATTAGGCTTTACTCTAGCTGGAAGGGGTTCAGGTCGCTCCCTATTTGTCTTTTTCCAAAATTTCTCTTATTAAACTGGCAGTATCATGTTCTCATATGAAACTAAGAACTTGGCTTTCTTATAATACTTATCAATATAGTTATATGCATCCTCTTGCTTATGATTTATAGCAAAAATGGCATGAGGACAAGGGATACCAATTAGATGTTATCTTCCACAAGAGTAGTCTCTCTTGAATACATCTACCACATACTTCTCACCCTTATCAATCACCTCATATCTAAAATCACCATTCCATATGACTTGGTATTAAGTAGCACCAACTCTATTTTTTTCCAACTTTCTTACAATTCTTAGACCATAGTCTTTTCTCTACTTAGCACATGCATCCCTTTGTGTATGCATTCTTGTCACTATCATTATCCGCATGTCCTCCAACATACTGTAAATCGACTTACGCCTAGCATTTATGATTCTTTCATTGAATGCCTTAGATAAGTTGTTGTCAACGATATCACATTTCACATTCAGTAGTAAAGAAAGCCTTGGACCAGTGCTTTGGATATGTTTGAACCAAATCATGATATGCAGCAAGATTGATTTTTTTCAATGCTTGAGGGTATTCATCACACTCTACCATAGTACTACTCTTAGCACACTATCAAAACAGTCTTTGCATCTGTATCCCTTATACTTATTACTCCAATTGGCATATATGTGTTTGACACACATTTTATGTTCAGTTGTAGTCAATAGCTTAGCATAGCCTATAGAAGGCCCTATAAAAGATGATTACAATATAAATCATATGTTACAAATTTGACCATATAATAGGCATAACAAAAAAAAAAATAAAGAATTTACCTTTTGTTTGTCACTAATTATGACCCAACCTTATCTATAAAGAACTTACCTTATGCTTCTCACTAATTATGACCCAACCTTATCCATATGTGTGTATAATATTGAGATCATACATCAAATTTGTCAAGAACCAAGTAGAGGTGTCTTTACTCTCAACTCTAACAACCACCCAAGCAATTGGGAACATGTGGTCATTTCCATCCTTTTTAACAACACATAAGATCTGACCTTGACGAATTCCTTTGAAGAAACAACCATTCAACCCCACAACTTTTCTACATCTACCAAGGAACCCTTTCTTACAAGCTACAAAACAAATGTACATCTCTCAAACAATGCATTAGATTACACATCAAGCTTTTGAACCTTTACTATAATAGTACTCCTAGGATTGCTCATCCTAACCTCCTCTGCATAATCCTACAGCTTTGCATATTCTTTTTTATAGTCTCCTATCAACACTTTTTAAGCAAACAGCTTGGCCTTAGTACATTGAGTGATACTTACATCTAAGCCCAATTGTTCCTTGATAAGTTGGCATTGCTCTTATTATAGCAAGATAGTGATTTGCCAACCAAGAACCTGTCACCTTATTATTTTTTAAGTTAATGCTACATGTGTGTTCTGAATGGTAGACTTTCACATGAAATGATCAACTACAAGCATCAATAGGTCCAGAGATTCTCCAACGACAACTTTCATTAACACATTTTGTTCAGACACATTTCTTTTCATTCTTGATAAATTTCATCTCTTTTCGTCAGCCACTAAATACTTTATGAGAACATCTTTGGATTGTTTGCTACTATCAAACATCATATGTCACGTCCCGAACCCTACGAGCTCATAACATCTTACTAGGTCGATAAGAATACGACGTCCCAGGCCTCATCGCCGATCCAAACGAATCACTAACGATTAAGCACATGCGGAAGCAAACTAAAACACCCAAACAACATTCAACGAACGGGATAGCAAAGGAGACATCAAAAGCATAAACCATCAAACCACTTTTATAAACATATAGTTAATTACAAAAGGAATAATATACACGCCTAACTAGAGACCACGACTACGGACCACGCTTAAGCAAAAAAGATCGGGTGGTCGGGTTAGCTTAATTTCTGTACCAAAAGAGGGCGCTCCAAAAAGACGGGGTGACTAAGCCTATCGTCAATCATCGCGGTACTCCAGAGGCGTCTCGGATCCTCCATGTCGTCATACGGCTCAGGATCCTACTCCTCAGGACTGGTGTCAGGATTGATGACGGCCCCGTCGAGAGGATCTATCTCCATGGGGTCCTACTCCCCTACACCATCATCAGGGGAACATCAAATCCTCGAAGTGGACCATACAACTCATCCCCATCTCGATAAAACCACGCCAGAAAGGTGTACAGTCTCCAAAACGCTAACCTTTTGTCCGCTCACAATGTGGTGGCATGCCTAATATAAACCCTATCTTCACCTACCGAATACTCCGTCAACTAATGGTTCATGCCCATCGGTACCCCAAAATGTTGCAAAGGACCATTCATGGTCGGCGATCTGAAATGGTTAGAATACAATAATGAGATAAAATCTCAATAAGTAAACTCCCTAAGACTCGCTTAGGCTAACACGTACTTCCAGAGCATCCTAACATGCAATTCTAACATAACCCAACATGCCACAATCAATCACAGGCATCCTTGCCCTACCTTGGCACACACATACCCCTGCGCGATACAAACTACCATAACATGGCAAATGCTCCTTGGGCACACACGAAACAACCAATGCACAATCACGCATAACTCAATTTACAACCTAAACATACTCAACATTAACCTCAAGCATAGCATTCCCCAATGCATAATGCACACGTAGTTGTCCAGATTATTAACGACCTCATGGCCCACAGCGCAATCCACGTATTATGCATCAGGTCGGCGGTCTTCCAACATGACCGGGCATTGTCCCGCTCCATCGGGCACAGCAACATCCCGTGTTAAATGCATCAAGACGGCATTTCACGAAGGAGCATCAAGTCCGGCCTCTATCGCAACTTGGCATCCGGACCCCCGCTGGGCATCCGACAAACCGGGCATTGTCCCACATAAAACACATCAAGACGGGTTCAATCCCCGCATATAATGCATCAGGGTATTATATGACTATATAAGCACTCAAGCATTTTCGTCAATTTTTATCTTTTCAATTAGCCAATGTCGAGTGTTTATGACGTACGATTCTCTACTAATGAGCATGTCATGAACGCATAGATTCCCAAGCACGAATAGCACGGCCTAGCCAACACTAAACTTAATCAACCATAGCATGCACCAATTCAGCCATTTTAATCAACACATGATCCGCCAAGAAACCAACCAAGCATGAGCAAACACAAGATGATCAATCAACACCAAACTAACCAAAGAACTCAGCCATTGCTTAGTCGAGCATGACCAGCCACTACATCAACCAAATCAGCCAACAATCAGCCCTAAACCAACCACTAAATCAGCTCCTAACTAGTCCATTAATCCGCCAATAACAACCTCCAATTCAGCCACTAAACAGCCACTCAATCACCACTAAACAGCCCCTAAACACAATCATTAGTCATCCATTATCCTAGTCAAGGATTAGGAAGTCACTTACTATGAACCTAAGCAAGAAACCAAGCGAAAGAAGCAGCAACAGCCACGGCAAAGTAGCAGCAGCTCCGGCGACATCGGCGAGCGGCAACGGTGAACGGCGGACGACTTGGATGGTGGCGGTGCTGGTCGTGGGTGATAGTGATGGTGATGGTGATGATGGCGACAATGGCTGGTGGTCGAATAGCAAGGTGAGAGAGAGAGAATGGCGTTGGCGGAATGGTGAGCAGCTCAGTGGCTCATGGAGGACGAGTAGCGACGAGCGGCCACCAGGCGACTGAGACGGGCGGCTGGCGGACAGTGACTGGCCGTTGGCGAGCTGGTGGTGACGGTGTGGGGTGGTGGTGATCACGATGCGGTGAAGAAATAGCGAACGAGCAAAGAGGAAGCGAGGTGGTGGCGGGTGGCAACGGCCCACGGCGACTGGATGGGCGGCTGGTAGTGGTAGAGCAAGTCATGGTAAGGGCTAGTCGATGAAGGAGGTGGTGGCGGAGAGCTCAGCCGAAAGGGGAGAGGGAGAGTGGGAGTGAGAGATGTCTTCATTAAGTGCAAGTAGAGTAACAAATGAGAGTGAGAGAGATAAACAAAAGGGAGGTGATGGCCTACAAACCCCCACTCATTACCCTACCAACAACCCCACTCACTCACATCAAGGGCCAAGATTTATTGTTCTTCCCCAAGCCAAGATCTTAGGGCTTACAGTTTACCTCCCAAATCAATTCTACAAAATGGCTAATGGCAAGAAAATAAAATGAGCAAAGAGGAGGAGGCAAAGTTGTACAAAAATTTCGGCCAAGAGAGGGGGAGGCAAATGTTCGAATTGTCTTTTATCACAACAAACAAGTTCAAATATCTTAAGGGTAAAACAGTGTTTTCCAACGTCCGGCCCGAATTCCACTTTTCTGACAATTTCCGAGTAAACTAACAATGGTCAAGCTAAATGAGGCAACGACCAATAAATTAGTCGTGGAACTCTCGGAAAGTCAATACCCAAGTTCGGATTCTAATCCGTGGCCAAAATCAAACAATCACGACTTTAGTGTATCTCAAACTAACGGGTGGCTTTTAGGAGTTACGCGTATCAACCAGTGGTTGATTCAATTATCAAATCACATTTTAAGTTTACTCAAACCATGGCGACTTCGGTTGTCATGTTAATCACTAGTTCCGAATGACACAATCGTTCGGAGTAAGTTTAGGGTCGTTGCAATCCATGCAATGGTCAAGTGGAATCACCCACGAACCAATTGCATGCGATTATCGAATCATTCCATAACCATCATTATATCGGTCTAGAATTGGCCAAAATATTCCCTCGTCAATCCTTATGGTCGAAGTGCCAATCCATGGTCAAGTTCTTAGGTCCATGAACTTAATTCCTAGCTAGTCTTTCCCTAACGGTTAGTCATCTCAAGAGTGATCAATTCCGAGCGAGATTTAACTAAGAGTGCATTGAAGAAATATTCATTTCATAAATCCCGAAAAATGGATCGAAATTCATAATGTCACATCATAGACACGATAAACACAGGCACAATGCAATTATGATTATACCTTGGAAACCTGCTTTTCCTACTAGTAAAATCATCATCTTCTAGTCCTAAATCAAATCACAAACTCTCATCTCCATCCGTTTCATAATTGTTGACACCTATTTTTAATTTGCCCAAAATTAATTGCATAAAATTTAGGAGTTAATTTTATTTAATTCCTAAAACAAAAATATTTCTATTTAAATGCATTGCATATAGACATTAGGCATATGTGCATTAATAGGGCCTATTAGAGCATATTTTCTTAAATTAAAAAAAAAAATTTCGAGTCGGGCCGGGTCGGGGCCGGGCCGACCCGGTCCTTTTCTTTTTCCTTTTCTTCCCCCCGCCTGGGCCCCGGCCCATTCTTTTTTTTCTTTCTTTTTCTTCCCCCCCGCACGGCTGGGCCTGGCCTGGCCCAGCCCTTTCTTCTTCTTCCCCCTCGCCGGTCGCTCTCTCGCCCCTGTTCTCCCCTGTTCGCGACGTCACGCCGACGCACGGCGGTGTCGCTCCTCGCCGTCGCTATCTGGCCAGAGGAAGGCCGAGAGAGCACGCCGACGGGACTGGCATTAATTGCCAGTCCCGTCCTCCCCGTTGTCCCGGCTTCCCTTATCTCCTCCTCCCTCTCAGCTCCCTGTTAAATCTGCTCTGCGCCTCACTGAACTGATCCCCTGCTCTGCACCGGCCTAAATGGCCGCGAAAGTCGCGCGCCAGAGTAGGCCGGTGCAGACCGTCGTCATTACAGACGTAACGAAGCAGAGGGGCACCGTTGTCGCCGGCTATAAATGGCTACACAGAGAGAGAGAGGCCGGTCGGCCATTTTTGGAGAAAAACGGAGAGAGAGTCCGAGAGAGGCCGGAGAGAATCAGAGAGAAACCGAGAAGAGAGAGGAGCCTCGGAGGGTCTTGCAGGTCCCGGCCCGGCCTCGTCGTCACCAAAGAAGCCAGCCGGCAACCCCGGAAGCGGCCCGGTCGGACATTTTGAGAGAAAACAGAGCAGGGAGAGAGAGAGAGAGAGAGAGAGAGAGAGAGAGAGAGAGAGAGAGAGAGAGAGAGGGAGCAGCAAACCGAGGCCACGCCGGAGTAGGAAGGACAACCAGTAGCATCGCCGTCGCCCACGGAATAGCCAGAAAGCCGCCCCGACGAGCCGTCACCGGTGAGCTCCCCCGCGGCCGAGACCCCCCCTGTCCTGCTCTGTTTTTTTTGACACGGTCGGGCCGGGATTCATGCCGGCCGTGTCGCGTGATTTCCGGTCCATGCCGTCGCCGGTCGCAGTCCCTAGTCTCAGTTGAGAACCAGCCGTAGCCGCCGGAGCCCACCGGTTCGTCGGAGGAGGGCAAAACACCTCAGTTTTTGGCACACGCGCCAACTGTTTGACGAAATGCCTCAGTGAGGGTGGTTTCGTTTTGGTCGCCGGCCGGCGAACAGGTGGCCGGACGGTGAGTCCAGGTAAGTGGTGAAGCTCGGCGTTCAACCAGGGGGCCGATTTGGGGGGCGGCGCTGGTCTGGGTCCGCCGGCGAGAGGCCGATTTTCGGCTTCGCCGGCGGCTGCTCCCACGGTTCGGTCTGACCCAGTTCAGCCGACCCGACCCGGGTCAACTCCCGGGTCGGATCCGTTGACCCGAGTCGGTCTGACCGACCCGATTCAGCTAATCCGACCCGGGTCAACGACCGGGTCGGATCCGTTGACTCGGGTCGGTTCCGACCGACCCGGATTAATAGATCCGACCCGGGTCAACGCTCGGGTCGGATCCGTTGACCCGGGTCGGTTTCGACCGACCCGGATTGACCGATCCGACCCGGGTCAACACCCGGGTCGGATCCGTTGACCCGGGTCGGACCTGACCGACCCGACCCGACCCGACCCGGTTATTATATTATATTATTTTATATTATTTTTTTTTCCAAAAAAAAAATTTTAAAAAAAAGTTAAAAAAAAAATTTTTTTTTCTTTTTTTTTTTCCGTATTTATTTATTATTATTATTTATTTATTTTTTTTAAAAAAAAAATTTCCAAAATTTTTTTTTTCTTTCTTTTAATTTGTGTGATATATTCTAAATGTTTAATTTATTGTAGTATTATTATGCATATTTTTGTCTTGTTTAAATTAGACAAACCTGAGATTGCGCGGTAATATTTTGCATGTTATGTTTATTATCGCTACATTATTATGCATGTTTTTAATACAATCGCATGAGTTGTGTTTTGAATGTCATCTGACTTAGTTAAGGTTAGAACCTTAGGCTGCATGAATTGTTGTGTTCCTGACTGCTGATCGTTTCTGATTATGGACTCGCTTGATCACCTCACATGTTAGGAGAAAGGTCCTAAGATCAATCCAAATTGCCTGACAAATCTTTTCAAAAATGAACAGGGTAAAAAGGTACCGAAAGGGCATTAGTTATCCAACTAGTGTAACCAAGTCCCCGAATTCAGTTAATCTCTGGTTCGCAGGAATAAGGTGATTCTCCCATCACCCTATTTGGGTTTCTAATCGACCCACCCCAAATCGATTAGTGGCGACTCCTCGATATAAACCACTTGCATGTTAAAAACTTAAACCCTAAGTCGCGATATGGTATGGGCTTGGGAGAGCCCGAGTTAAGTCCCGAACCTAGACTTAGCACGTACCAAGCGAGCCCCCCTTTTTTGCATGTTGTTTAAAAAGGGCTCGAGAGTTCGGTCGCGACAGACTGGCGACTCCGCTGGGAACTTGCATTTTTTAAAGTGGACTTAGGCCAAGAAAATTTTATCCTGTTCAGAATGATTTTTGTTTGGCAGCAAGGACTCCAGGTATGATCCTGACATTAAGGTGTTATTTGTTCTTGCAGGTTCAAATTGATTGGTTGTAAATTGTTGTGCATGCCTTAATGATTTAGCACTACACTATTGCACACACAACCACGCTGCCGGACCTGGGCCGCAATAGGGCATTTTAGGATGGTGTTAAGAAAGATACAACCTTGAACGCGAGCCCGCGATGTAGAGGTTGCCTTTCTTTTCTCCGAAATTTATTTCTAAAAATCGTAAAGAAGTATCTTTAGCCGCTATTCGCGTGACTTTAAGATATTTCTTTCGATTTGGCCGAGGTTAAAAGGACTTGACACCAACGCGAGGCTGCGACGGTCAGGCACCCTTTTAATTTCATTTTGCTAAGCCAGTCTAGAAAGAAATCGAACCTCACTCCTCATGTGTATGTCGTTGTGATTGCCATGGTTCAAGGAAAGGTATATATTCTGTCCCTTTTCATTTTATTATCCAGCGTACTTATTCAATTGATTTGTTACTGTTAGGCCACCCGTTGATTGCAGTCTAGATACCAAGGATACGCTTATTGCGGAGCTTGTCCGTAAAAATAAGCGCCTCCGAGAGACCGTGATTTCCCCATCGTTTATAAAATGAGTATTCGGGAAGGGCACCCTTTTGTTAAAAGCTTCTGTCTTTTATATTTCCTAGTAATTATGTTCGGGGATTTTGGTTATCTCCTGTAAAAATGTTTTTAGGTTGTACAAATATTAATATAACTCGGGTCATTTTTTTTATGCTTTAAATGAAATTTTTTGCCCCTTAATGACACCACCGCGGCCTTCGGCCCAGTGGTATCCGGGGATGAGCAGTAACGGTCCGAGGCGACCGGGGTTCGAACCCCGGGGACGCCGTCTGTAATGTTAATATTAATAAAAACCCTTTTTGCTTATTTTTTCTTTGCAAATAAAGAAAATATGCAATAATAATATGACTAAGTCATAGAATAATTCTTTATTGGGCATTATACTCATTCATATACGCGTTTTCGCAGGTAGTTACAAAAAATGGCCGAAGAAAATGTCCGCCTTAATAACATGGAAGATGAGATGAAAATGGTCATCAATGCGATCCAAAATCTCACAAAGCAGGTGGAATCTATTCATGGCAAGCTCACACCTACGCCTGCAGCAGTTGAAGTGGTGTTACCACCACCGTCTACTGGAAAAGACAAGACCTCCGCCAGCGATAGCAACATGCCCCCGCTAGAGGACGATCCGCTTCCCTTCTTTGTCGGGAAGCTCGAACTTGAAGCGACCGAGACGTACAGAGGACAAACGCCTTGCAAAGGTCGAGGAGATCTTTGAAAAGCGACTACAAGGCCCGAGAATCTTGTCCCACTTGACTGTCTATATACAAACGGGTCAAAGTACCGGAAAAGTTCAAGATGCCGGAATTCGAGAAATATGATGGCATCTCATGCCCTGGACATCATCTCGCACATGTACCATGTGCGGATGACTCAAGACGTTGATAATGAACCCTCATGATTCGGACCTTCCAAGCGAGTTTGACGGGGCCAGCCTTGACATGGTATATGTCGAAGGATGTGGATACTTTTAAGTCTTGGGATGATGCCGCTGATGCATTCCTTAAGCATTATCAATTCAACCTTGACGTCACCTTTACTTGTGACGATCTGGAACGCGCTGAGAAGAGGAAGAGTGAGTCCTTCAAAGAGTATGCCACCAGATGGAGAAACTTGGCCGCCCAGGTTACCCCACAACTCACTGATCATGAACAAGTAAAGTTGTTCATAAAGTCTCTTCCATATGAATACAGACACCGCCTGGTTGGTGCCACTGCTGAATCCCTTAATCGTCTTGTTCCTGTGGGTGAACGAATCGAAATGGGATTGCGTGAGGGGTGGTTTACAGACCCCACTTCCACAAGCAAGAAACTCGGCATGAAGAAGGAGAAAGAACCCCTGACAGATGCGGATGTTGCATACACCCAAACCGTTCGTCCTTCCCCAATGATTCAGATGGGCAGTGGACAGCAACCGGCCTCAAGCCGCAAGCCGCCCCAAAGGCGAAATAACAAAAAGCAGTTCACGCCACTCCCTTTGCCTATGTCTCAGATCCTGCCTATTCTCCTGGAAAAGAGGTTGCTTGCTAAAGAGCCAAAGCGTGAAAATCCTGAGCGTTTCCCTAACTACGATCCCTCCAAGACATGTGACTATCATTTGGGCAAAATAGGACATTCCGTCAATGACTGTGTCGTCCTGAAAAATAAGGTCCAGAAATTATTGGATGCAAAGATGCTTTCATTCCACAATGCACCACCCAATCAAGCAGGAGGCGCGGATGTCGTCATTGAGTAAACTGTAGACTCAATTTTCCTCCCTTAGAATAGAGGCATATTTAATAGTTTGAATCCTCCCATACTTGGGAGCTTTTCTTGCTTTCTAAAGTCTCAGCTGTTTTCTAGAATTCCCAGTTTTCTGAATTTGTAATTATGCTTGGAATTTTAGTATTGCAATTTCCATTCCAACAAATGTAATTCGCCCTGAACTATTCAAAAGAATTACAAATGTTTTGTTTTGAGGGCACGAGGAAGTATCCCAAACCGGCCCGTTGATGATATCCAGCCATGTAAAGGAAAGTGTTCTGAGGCCCGGGCTTCCTCATGCTTCCTCGTTTCTAAGCTTTTGAAAATAAAACAAACGTTTTATCATTTTTCAAAAGGGCAAAAAAAGAACGGTGGTGGAAAAGCGTGCATGCTCTTAGCCCTGTTTGTTTTTCTAACTCGCTCACTTCGTGTCTCAGAGCATACTCCTTTTTGATTTGTTATTACGAAGGGGACATTTGAAAATGACACAAGCTGAAGAGCACACCAGACCTTGATGATGCTAGCGGACCAACTCATCTGATAAGGGCAGTTCGAGCGAAGATCATCCAACCTTCAATAAAACATGGGGCAAATCTCACTACTACCAGCGGGTGATATCAACCCCAGAAAGTCAAAGAGAATGCTGACCATTCCTTGACCCCATGATGAGCGAAACATCATTTCGTACAAAAGTCGGGGGCAGATCAAGAAAAGATTATCCCTTTTGAAAGAAAAGGTATGTCTTATTCTTTAACAAATTTTGGAAATGACATTCCATCCCTTTTCTTTTGCAGATAATGAACCGGGGAACATGCTAGACTCTGACGTGCTAGCGAGCCGAATAGAGCACCAATGTCGGGACCTCTCGAATGAAACATGACGAAGAAGTGCTTAATTAGAAGAGTAGACTAGGGGGCATGCGATCTCCCAGTCCATCAAAAAGGGTGTATTTCGTTCCTAAAGTTCATCCACTTTAGCATAGAAATGACATATCTTTTCCTTTTACATAGGACAAAATTGAGTAAAAAAAAACACTTATGGTACAAGCAGTTGGAAAGGACTTTGCATATGACAAAATGGTGTCTAGGCAGATCCTGACAACCACAGAAGTATCGATGGTAGTCATGCCCATGTTCGTCAAAGACCTTTAAAGCAGAGATTAGCTTTGCTGCGAAGTTCTCCACGCAAGCAATTGCACATGCCTGTGCGATTGAGAATCGGAGCATCCACAAGAAACTCCTCAACATACCGGAGCTGCATTGACACAGCATCCGCCGACAATAGAATCCTCTATTTGGGAGCACCCCTAATTATAGAGGATTTCATTCGAGCTTCGAGATTAAGAGCATGGAGGAGCAGATTGAGACAAAGAAGGCTGAACAAAGTAAAGAGGAAAGAAGACTCTGCTAGCTTTGAAGGCAAAATGGAAAAAGGGTAATTTGTATCGTTCTCAATTTACCCTCAATCCTCTCATTTCTAACATAAGCTCCTGTTTTTGTTAGGAGGGAATTATCGACATCCGAGGAAACTCAAGGAGTTGCCAATTTAATTTCAAATGAAGGGAATCACGAAGGGTAATGTTGTATCGTTCCCAATTCCTATCCCTCAAAGAGCCGTTCATTAATACGGTCTTTCTTATTGCCTTACAGGTTTACCTTGTCGCTGCTGCAGCATAGGTAAGTATTTCTTTCCCTTAAAACTTTAAGAGTTGAAAGAATCAAAAGAAAGAGGAAACATATTAAAGCAAATGAATGCTTAACCTTCCCCCAAGTGCATTGCATATCTTTTGGAAAGAATTTCGCATGGTAATTTTACCTGTTTAGTTCACCAATTCCCTGTGAAAATTTTGACAATTCGACGAATGGTGTCGAACTGCTCCGATGTATTGAACGAGGTATGTCAGGATGATGAGAGGCAATCCTTAGTCTATACACATTCTCAAGTACCAAACCCATGTAAGATGAGCGAAAAGGTTCCACTTCTACAAGGTAAAGGGGTTTCTCGCATAAGGTACGGTAGCCAAAATGACGAGAGGCAGTTCACTTCTCTGCCCCATACACTACCATTAATCCTTTGCTTGACCATTTGAGCCCATACACTTGGAGGTTCTTTTTAAATCACTCCTGTCAAGAACCACCCCACATTGGGGCAGTTTGAGGTAAATCAGCATCACAGGGAGAATTCAAATTCAGAGGGAGCAAGAAGAGCGTCCCTCCCTTTCGATCACCGCCCCTGTGACTTTGGCCTCGTCGTTTTCACGGATCCGGTGGTCCTCGAAAGAGTCTTCCAAGACAAGCACACCATCGACGGCCGAACAGTCGAGGCTAAGAGGGCTTTGTCAAGAGAGGAGCAGCAAACTAAAGCCTGTCCAAAATGCCAATATCTTATTGATAACAGTGATGTTGTCACTGAGCAAGACAGGAAAGGATGAGGAGTTTGTTATATCTAAAATTTTCTATGATCATCAGCTGCAGCAGCTCGCACAAAGTGAAAAGATGAATAGAAATTTTCTTGCGCTCATTTGCATTAATCTTTGAGTGTTTTTATTGTAGATGAACTCTCACAATAATTTAAGTGCCCTAGGATGACGAAGAGCAGTTCTTCTTCTATCCCATACACTTATATCCCTTGCTAGCCCAATTGAGCCGGCGATTTCATTTCGTACCAACCCAGTTGGTGATCATCCCCTACACCGGGGCAAGGCAAAAGTCACCACAGCTTGAGCATCAGGGTCCAAAGTACCGAATCAAGATGAAGACTCCAAGAGCCTAATAACATTGTCTGCTCAAACTTGTTTAGGCTAGTCCTGACAATACCAAAAGAGCAGCAATAAAATGCTGAAAACTAGGGGCATGAAAAAGCAGTGTGCCTGGTAAAAGCAAGGCCAATGCCCATGAATAAAAAACAAAGAAAAAGAAAAAGGAGAAGAAGAAAAACGACGAAAAGATGACCCCAAAGGGTTAAACTTGAGTTCTTCTTTGATACAAATTCTTACTTTAGGAACTCTGTCTTGACAAAGATCTGTCACATGATAGATGAAGACAAGCCTATTCTGGAGAAAGCAATTGGAACAGGGATAGAATGGTATCCAGGAAAATGCTTGACGCGGAAGCTCCTCAAGAAAATGTTGTCAAAGATGCTAAAACACGGGATTACCCAGGGAGTTGTCCAAGAGGATCCTGATGATGAAGAAAAAGACAGGTGACAATGCCAAGATGATCACCAACTCTCACCCTTACACACATTTTTGAGCCTAACGATCCTTTCGTTTCTCAACCTGTGAACCGAGCCCACGTTACGTCCCTCATGAAGTCTCTTCTGATTAGGACACTTGATTTAACGTGGAATTTCAAATGTTTATAAACAACGCTCGAGGAAGTGCGAGCAAGACTATTTCTATCTCGTTTTGCAGGGTTCTTGACTTGTAAACCCGGAGATGATTGCAGAATATTTTCTTTCATGGCCTTGACTTGAACAGTCACCTTCATTAAGCTATTGACCAAGCCTACATTACAACCCTGAAGAAGACCTCTCAGATTGGCAGCGTCGTACCGCTTGCGAGAAAACTCAGACCCTTGTTGGTCAGATTGAGTGCTTTCGATGTTCCCGCATTAATGGACGGGACAAACAACCCTTTTCAATGAGAGTGAGTGGAAAGTCCTTTCTGACCGAACATTCCTCGTTCAGCATCTCGAGAAGTCCACCTTGCGAGCGAATATTGTCTTGATTGATAATTATCCTCGGTGGATGTTTGGTGATGCAAACATGGCAAAATCATCATGCATGAACTTTCAAATACACATTCTGGGATAGCCTAGCTTGTCTATCCTTGATGAATGCATGCATGTTTGCGCTAACTCTCTTTGACAGGTAAAATATCTTCAAAGACTCAAAGAACATATGCCCTTTGGAGCGTCTCCAAAGATGTCACAAAAAATTTCTTCTGTTCCCCAAGCGGAATTGACACAGCATGCTTTTGCAGCTCAAAGTTGTAATCCTCAGTGATAGAACACGAAAATTCGGGCGCTGGAGAAGCCCTCATTATCATTCCAAGAGAGATGCCCTGAAAAAGGTCGGGTATTCAGCAGATGATATATCAAACCTCCGGGTAAGAAATCCCAGGTATTTCATCAGTTTTCTTTTCAAACTACCCAGAAGGTAAACGGGGTGTTTCTTTGAAAAAGAAAAGCATCTTGACTAGCTGGTCAAGATATTTCATACGATATTCAAGAATAGCCTCAGTTGTCTATCTCTCCGATGAATACGTATGTCTTTGTACAAAGAAAAACTTGTCTGACAGGAGACACGCCCTTAAGAGGCAGGAACGTGCCCAGGTAAGTACATTTTACCCATGCCGGTTCCAAAAATCCAGGTACCTATGATTGTTATGGTACCCCCTCTGAACATCGGATTGACCCCGTTGTTCACCCTCCTGAGCATGGGACTGATCCCTATGTTCACATCAAATCCTCGGGCGAGGACTCCCAGGTGCTCATCGTTTGAGCCTTTTCAAGACCTGCTGGCGAGGACCCACCAAGCAAACCAACAAATCATCGGGCGAGGACCTCCAGGTGCTCATCGTTTGAGCCTTTTCAAGACCTGCTGGCGAGGACCCACCAGGCAAACCAACAAATCCTCGGGCGAGGACCCCAGTGCTCATCGTTTGAGCCTTTTCAAGACATTTGGCGAGGACCCGCGGGCAAACAATCAAATCCTCGGGCGAGGACCCCAGTGCTCATCGTTTGAGCCTTTTCAAGACCCTTGGCGAGGACCCACCGGGCAAACCGTCAAACCCTCGGGCGACGACCCCCAGGTACTTTGACAAACAAAATCCAGTCAGTCAAGGCGACCGAAGAAAGGTTCGGGTCCTAGACAGACCAAACAAAATCCAGTCAGTCAAGGCGACCGAAGAAAGGTTCGGATCCTAGACAGACCAAATGAAATCCAGTCAAGGCGACCGAAGATAGGTTCGGGTCCTAGGCAAGCGATTTCCGCAGTCAAGGCGACCGAAGAAAGGTTCGGGTCCTAGACAAATGAAATCCAGTCAAGGCGACCGAAGATAGGTTCGGGTCCTAGGCAAGCGATTTCCCCCAGTCAAGGCGACCGAAGAAAGGTTCGAGTCCTAGACAAACAAAATCCAGTCAAGGCGACCGAAGATAGGTTCGGGTCCTAGACAAACCATTTTTTCCGTCAAGGAGACCGAAGACAGGTTCGGGTCCTCGACACACAATATCAACTATCTGGAATTACTCTACCCTTCGGCAAGGTAAGTAGCCCCAGGTATGTTTTTATTTGCTTTAGCATGCATCATCTTATATCGCATCATAAAAATGGGACTCCGGTCTCGCCAAAAATAATATTCATTGAACATGCATGGGCCAAATTTAGGTGCCATTTTATCTTTGAACGTAACCTCTGCGAGCTCAATCTTTGCGAGCTCACCTTCAAAGAGGGGCAGCTGTTGACACCTATTTTTAATTTGCCCAAAATTAATTGCACAAAATTTAGGAGTTAATTTTATTTAATTCCTAAAACAAAAATATTTCTATTTAAATGCATTGCATATAGACATTAGGCATATGTGCATTAATAGGGCCTATTAGAGCATATTTTCTTAAATTAAAAAAAAAAAAAATTCGAGTCGGGCCGGGTCGGGGCCGGGCCGACCCGGCCCTTTTCTTTTTCCTTTTCTTCCCCCCGCCTGGGCCCCGGCCCATTCTTTTTTTCTTTCTTTTTCTTCCCCCCCGCACGGCTGGGCCTGGCCCGGCCCAGCCCTTTCTTCTTCTTCCCCCTCGCCGGTCGCTCTCTCGCCCCTGTTCTCCCCTGTTCGCGACGTCACGCCGACGCACGGCGGCGCCGCTCCTCGCCGTCGCTATCTGGCCAGAGGAAGGCCGAGAGAGCACGCCGACGGGACTGGCATTAATTGCCAGTCCCGTCCTCCCCGTTGTCCCGGCTTCCCTTATCTCCTCCTCCCTCTCAACTCCCCGCTCGTCTCGCTTCTGCGCCTCACTGGAACCCGATCCCCGCCCGCACCGGCCTAAATGGCCGCGAAAGTCGCGCGTCAGAGTAGGCCGGTGCAGACCGTCGTCATTACAGACGTAATGGAGTAGAGGGGCACCGTCGTCGCCGGCTATAAATGGCGACACAGAGAGAGAGAGGCCGGTCGGCCATTTTTGGAGAAAAACAGAGAGAGAGTCCGAGAGAGGCCGGAGAGAATCAGAGAGAAACCGAGAAGAGAGAGGGGCCTCGGAGGGTCTTGCAGGTCCCAGCCGGCCTCGTCGTCACCAGCAAGCCGACCGGCAACCCCCGGAAGCAGCCCCGGTCGAACATTTTGAGAGAAAACAGAGCAGGGAGAGACACACAGAGAGAGAGAGAGAGAGAGAGAGAGAGAGAGAGAGAGAGAGAGAGAGAGAGAGAGGGAGCAAACCGAGGCCACGCCGGAGCAGGAAGGACAACCAGTAGCATCGCCGTCGCCCACGGAATAGCCAGAAAGCCGCCCCGACGAGCCGTCATCGGTGAGCTCCCCCCCGGCCGAGACCCCCTGTCCTGCTCTGTTTTTTTTGACACGGTCGGGCCGGGATTCATTCCGGCCGTGTCGCGTGATTTCCGGTCCATGCCGTCGCCGGTCGCAGTCCCTAGTCTCAGTTGAGAACCAGCCGTAGCCGCCGGAGCCGACCGGTTCGTCGGAGGAGGGCAAAACACCTCAGTTTTTGGCACACGCGCCAACTGTTTGACGAAATGCCTCAGTGAGGCTGGTTTCGTTTTGGTCGCCGGCCGGCGAACAGGTGGCCGGACGGTGAGTCCAGGTAAGTGGTGAAGCTCGGCGCTCAACCAGGGGGCCAATTTGGGGGGCGGCGCTGGTCTTGGTCCGTCGGCGAGAGGCCGATTTTCGGCTTCGCCGGCGGCTGCTCCCACGGTTCGGTCTGACCCGGTTCAGCTGACCCGACCCGGGTCGGTCAACGCCCGGGTCGAATCCGTTGACTCGGGTCGGTTCCGACCGACCCGGATTAACAGATCCGACCCGGGTCAACGCCCGGGTCGGATCCGTTGACCCGGGTCGGTTCCGACCGACCCGGATTGATCGATCCGACCCGGGTCAACGCCCGGGTCGGATCCATTGACCCGGGTCGGACCTGACCGACCCGACCTGACCCGGTTATTATATTATTTTATTTTTTTCCAAAAAAAAATTTTAAAAAAAATTCAAAAATTTTTTTTCTTTTTTTTTTTTCCGTATTTATTTATTTATTTATTTATTATTATTATTTTTTTATTTTTTTTAAAAAAAAAATTTCCAAATTTTTTTTTCTTTCTTTTCTCTTTTAATTTGTGTGATATATTCTAAATGCTTAATTTATTGTAGTATTATTATGCATATTTTTGTCTTGTTTAAATTAGACAAACCTGAGATTGCGCGGTAATATTTTGCATGTTATGTTTATTATCGCTGTATTATTATGCATGTTTTTAATACAATCGCATGAGTTGTGTTTTGAATGTCATCTGACTTAGTTAAGGTTAGAACCTTAGGCTGCATGAATTGTTGTGTTCCTGACTGCTGATCGTTTCTGATTATGCACTCGCTTGATCACCTCACATGTTAGGAAAAAGGTCCTAAAATCAATCCAAATTGCCTGACAAATCTTTTCAAAAATGAACAGGGTAAAAAGGTACCGAAAGGGCATTAGTTATCCAACTAGTGTAACCAAGTCCCCGAATTCAGTTAATCTCTGGTTCGCAGGAATATGGTGATTCTCCCATCACCCTATTTGGGTTTCTAATCGACCCACCCCAAATTGATTAGTAGCGACTCCTCGATATAAACCACTTGCATGTTAAAAACTTAAACCCTAAGTCGCGATATGGTATGGGCTTGGGAGAGCCCGAGTTAAGTCCCGAACCTAGACTTAGCACGTACCAAGCGAGCCCCCCTTTTTTGCATGTTGTTTAAAAAGGGCTCGGGAGTTCGGTCGCGACAATAATACTCTATTTGATAACCAATTTCAAAATCAACTACAATATCCACATCAACTATTGATTGTTGGGATGATACCAATTTCGTAGATGGTTCCCTTATAATCAAATACTTTGTGGCCCTACTATGAAAATCTCTTATATTCTTCCTTGCTACTAAAAGCTCCTCATTATTATGATCATCATCATCAATCGAAATTCTTGCATCAACTAATAAGTCTGTCCGTCATCGTCATCATCATCCACCATAAACTCATCACCCTCTATGCCAGTATAATCATCTCCATGAACTAAGTCATCATGATCTAAACCACTCTCATTCTCAATCACTGCATCTTTACCTAAACCGATATCATCACGAGCACCCTCATTAGTACCCTAACCAGCACCCTCGCCGACACTTACACTAACATCTTGACCATCACCCTCACTGACCTCATCGACGATAAGTTTTTTTCCATATACCTCGATCAAACCATTATGCAAACAATTAAAAATTAGTTCAACAACACTGCTATCATTCCATATGTATCTTAATCCATCTTCTATAGACTTTCCAAGAAACTTAAAATAAAGGTGTTGGAATGTAGTATTGATCCAATTTTCTATGTCATTGATAAACCTTTCATAACTCATTGAATTGATACTCACTTGCACTAAATCCATGTTTCCCCTAACATATTCAAGTATTGGGCAACGGACAAACTTTTCCCTGTGGAAAAGGCAGACCCATGTCAATTTATCACTCATCTCGAATCTACACTAAAACACAACTTGTGATATAAATAGACACAGAATGGAGGAATAACACAATAACACATAAAAATAATTACATGCAATATCTTCCTTTGTAAATTTTTCATGTGAGATAAACTTGAAAGTTATCAAGAGTTAGTGCTAAAATTGCTACAAGTATGCTACCTCCATGAGAGAAGAATAATAGAAGTGCCAAAAGTTATATATGGCGCTCACTTTAGTGCCAAAATTTTTAAAAAAACGATCATTTAAGTGATAATTCCGATCTAAGTAGCCGGAAAATCCGATGTGTCATTATTTTATAATAAAAAGTCTGATGTGGCTTGCCGGAGAGAGTCACGTCATACTTAAATAATGTGATGGACTTTATTTTTGTCCACACCGGATATCAAATTTTTTTCGTTTTTCATTTTGTAGATAATTACAATTAAAGAAGAAGAAGAAAGCTGAAGGTGATGAGGTTCTGAAGAAGATGAGAAAGGCAATGAAGACATGGAAGCAAAGGTTGATGATGAAGAAGAATTTTTAAAAGCCAAACAATGTCTTCTCTCATTTATTTGGCCTAAATTAATGAATTTGGGATAAATTCGTTTTGTTTTTCAAACCTAATCCCTCAATCTTTCTCTCTCCCCCATCTTTGGTCACGCTGGTCTCTATCCTAATTTCCGTAGTGCTGCCATCATCGTCAACTCCCATTCTTGTGCTGCCGCCTCAGGCAAAGCCGAATCTAGGCTCCAACCTCCCGGATAAGGGCTCGCCCCCAATATCATCCCATCGATCCTTGACTCCCTAAAATTCTTGTAGAACACGTCGAGATCTTTCTCTTTGGACAAAATGACCCATGGAGGTTGAAGTCGCGGTGCCCAAACTCCGTGCGGACCAAAGGGTTTGCTTGTCTGGGTTAATCTGCAAGAGGGAATAGATTTGTCCTGGCGATTCAAGTAGCCGCGGATTTGGCTAATAACTTCGATCGAGTGCTCTCTGCTCGGGTTGTGTAGATTTGGATCCATTGAAGTGGAGGTGATGTTTGATTTGAGGGGTTTTGAAGTATGGGTGCAATTGATTTGATTTGTAGGAGGGTGTGGATGCCATTTAAGAGAAAAATCCAAAAACAAAAGACCACGAACTGTCATATTGCTGGTGCTTTACTCGAGCGCTAAAGTCTGCGCTATTGTCCCTCTTCTTTTCCCTCTTTGCTGATTGCCATGGCTTTTTGTGCTCATACGAATTGCCACTTCATCTATGAAATTTTAAACTTTTGATCAAGTCTTCATCTGGGTCATTATCATCCGCCTCTACCTTGGAAAGTTTCTGTTTATTAAATTTGGCAAGGAACTTTTCTATTTTTAATTTCACCAGCTCTGAACTTTTCTGTTTTGGATAAAACGATTTTGTCCAACTTTTTTGTTTTGAAAAATTGGAGAACATTTAAGGTGCATCAGTTGCTCGATTAAAAATTTCTTCAGCTGGGTTTTGAGTTTGAATGAATCATTCTGGGTATGAAAGAGAGAGAAGAAGAGAGCCAGTAAGTCTAAAGATAGAAAGATAGAGAGAGAGAAGATAAGTTTAACATGAGGGCATGTCATCTCTACGTTGACCTTCTTTTTTTCGAAGAAAAATCAAGTAAGAATTAAAATTTTATTAAAAATGCCACGACAAATAAACCGCCGGAATTTATTACCGAAGGCACTTAAGTGATCGTTTTTTCTCCGATTAACACTTAAGTGAGCTGGCGAAAATTTTTGGCACAAAAGTGAGTGTCGTACACAACTTTTGGCGCTCAAATGAGCGCCGTACACAACGTTATAATGCTAATAAAGTATATACCACCTATCTGATGTCTATTTAGACATATATTATTATAGCTATTGAAAATATCAGCAGGGCAAGAAAATGCTAAAATCCTTATTTACCCACCTACATGTGGGATTGATAATCGAAATTTGTTTCCTTTATCAATTATTATGACAAAGCATTTGCTCTTTTGCTGTTACTCTTATAGTTTAAAATGCTCAGCATAATGTGTTTTGATGGCTCGAAGTGAGAATATGCAAACTAGAATTTATTCAACTTGATTTACAATTCAATCACAATAGTTGAGACTTATGAATTTAAACTCCATGGCTTATGGCCCCGCATGATTCTTACATCATCTCAGTCATCGTGTAGTCTATCATACGTAACGGTGAGTGCAAAAAGACAAGAATTATTTCTCTTCCAAATAGAAATAACACGCGCGAAGGAAGTAAGGCAAATGGCTTATTTAGAATAAGACAAGGACAACATACCTTTTGACTGTTTTTCGCTAAGTTCAGGACCACCATGTAGAGTTGTCGGTTTTGCTTGACACTACTGATAACACAAAAAAATCGGGACCACAACACTTGCTCATGTTAAGCTGCGGTTTGTGAAGGATGAATTGGGTCTCAATCAAGTATTTAGCAAATCGGGTCCTTGCAATTTGGACATGCGAATCTGGGATTGTGATGGACAAAGGCGTCGGGTGAAAGGGGAACTTGATTAAGGAACGTGATTGTCGCAATAAAGACTCGGCTTGATGATTTTGTTGTTAACGAATGTGATTGAAGCAAGATGAGATGGAATATGGAGAAATTCTAAAAGAACGAATGTGATTGAAGCAAGATGAGATGGAATATGGAGAAATTCTAAAAGCCGTTAGGATTCTTCATGATTTTTTGGTTTGTGATCTGGCTACATCCAAATTGGGGCTTTGGTAAAGTGGAGTCTTTTTTTTTTTTAAAGGAAACGTTGATGTTTTATTTTCCAGCGACCACATTAGCGTCGGCCATGCCACATAGGATGACCAGCGATGACTAGGTATCCCACGTCAGACTTTTCTAGGCAGTAGGACTGAATTGGACAATATGCAAAAGCTTTAGAACTGAATTAACCAAATTGAAAGATTTATGACTAAATTGGTATAATGCAATATATTTAGGACTTTTATGGTAATTTTCCCCACCAGAGTCCTCGACCCGATCTCTAGGGGCTCGAGCCTAAACCCAAGCACCGGGATCCCACGCTTGGACTTTGTGGACTTGGGCACTAGCACCAGGGTCTTGCCCATTAGCATCGAGGCCTCAGGCTTGGCTTTTGTTGACCCGTGTCGAGGCTTCGAGAAGTCATGCATGGGCACTAGATTCTGGATTTTGACTTCTGTGGACACAAGATTGGTGACCTTGGTGCTCGTGCCTTGGCATCCGTATGGGATCCATCAAGTTGGACTCAAGATCCCAGTGCCCGTGCTTAGTTCTTCAACTACCCGTGGACAAGTCATTATCGCTTGGATAGTATATGTGTATATAGGAAAATTAAATCATATTTTCCTTTCCAACCGATGGAAAATATTGTCCGGTTCTTTTTTAGATTTCGGTCAAACACTAGAAAATATTGCCATTTTCCTGGAAAATACTTTAAAAAACAAGTAAACTTTTCTATTAAACAAACGGAGCTATTTCTTTCACAAATGATTTGGAAAATTTGTTTATCTAAAAATGATCATTGTTATCATTTACAAAAACAAATGAACGAAAAATACTTTCATCATCCACGAAAATAATTAGTAATAAATTGTTATCGATAATGAAAATATTTTCCGTGGAAAAATTGTTTATCTAAAAATGATTGCTAGAATCATTTACAAAAACAAATGAACGAAAAATACTTTTATTATCCACGAAAATATTTAGTAATAAATTGTTATCGACAGTGGAAAATATATCCATTGATTAATTATTTCAAGCGATATAACCAATCACTTTTAGGAAAATATTTTTCAAATCATTTATTTTCCGCCAAACAACTTGTTGTTTAAACGATTTTGAAGGAAAACCGTTTATGAGAAATTGTTTTATGAATTTATGGTGTTTGAATGATAGAAAACTAACCAATATACGGAAAATATTTTATATGGACTAAAAAACAACAAACTTAAATTAAGGGAAAACACATTGTTCTTCTAGCAAGAAGGAAATCACTTTCCCTAAACCACCAAACAATTAAAAGTAACAATTTTCCTTTACCATAAAGTTTTCAATCAAACAAAGGCACCCTTAATACCGGATTGTTTTCAACCCATGTTATTTGCAATTGGTAATTTCAACTAGTTTATCCCACTTTATTTGAAATATTGAAAATAAATAAACTATTTCCTATATGTTCAAAAGAACTTGTTTGTTTGAAGAAAAATTGTTTTCGGTGACATTCAGGTGTTTCGATGATGGAAACGGCTTTCCTTTCCAATTAGATTAGGGGAAAATGATTAGTTTTCATTTGTTTAGTGATTTAGGGAAAGTAATTACCTTATTACCGGAAGGGAAGTCGTTTTCCCTCAATATAAACTTGCCGTGCATCGATTCGTTTTTCGTCACCCAACCATCGGAAAAGTCAGAAAACAATTCTCCAGAAAAACAGTTTCCCTTCAAACAAACGGATGCTTAATCCCACTCGCGAATTGCCCAAACGCAGCAAGTTTTCCATCTTCATGGCAAGCAAAATCAAGATTATATTCATAATCAAATCACACATGGATTTCGGAGCGGGGACATTACAGCAAAGGTAATACAAAAGTAAAGCAAAGCCGAGGCCAAAAGGCCCGTTAAGAGGCCCAAGCCCAAGCCCAAGTTGGAAAACGCACACTGATTTTTTTGAGCAGGCCGAAACGATGCCGTTTCGGCACCTAACCTCGCACATTCTCCGTCTCAGAGCAAAGTACGATGCCTTCCCCTTCTTCGACTCCAGTTTTATCACTGAGGTTTTACACAAGCTCTCTCTCTCTCTCTCTCTCTCTCTCTCTCTCAAATCGATCGGACATGGAGTCCCTGGCCAGACTTCCCTCCTCCCACGCGCCGCTCCACCTCTCCCTCCCCGCCGCCAACCTCCGCTCCTCCTTCTCCTTCAGAGCCCTCCGCCTGCCGCCCCCGCCGCCGCCGCCGCGGTTCCCCTCCCTCCGAGCCTCCTCCTCCCGCGCTCCGCCCCCCTCCTCCGCCGCCGGCCGCCCCCTTCCTCCTCGTCGGAGCCCCGACCCCCCCCCGCGCCCTCCGGACCGCCTGCGTCGCCCTGTCCGCCGCCGCCGCGCTGTTCCTCGCCCGCTTCCACCTCAAGCCCCCCGCCGCCGCCGCCGCCGCCCCGATCGCCACCCCCGAGGTGGACGCCGGCGTTCCGTCCGAGGAAGAGGAGCGGGCCATGGAGGAGCACGTGAGCCAGCACGGGGACGACGTGGAGGCGCTCCGGGCCCTGATGGAGGTCAAGATCAAGTCGAGGAAGCTCCAGGAGGCGATGGGGATCCTCGACCGCCTGATCGAGCTGGAGCCCGAGGAGCGCGAGTGGCTGCTGCTCAAGGCCAACATCTATAGCTACAGCGGCGAGTTCGAGTCCGCGAGGAGGGCGTTCGAGGAGATACTGGAGAAGGATCCGCTCCGCGTGGAGGCCTACCACGGCCTCGTCATGGCGGCTTCCGAGTCGGGGGACGAGTTGGAGGTGCTGTTGGGGAGGATTAAGGTGGCGATGGAGAGGTGCAATAAGGAGAAGAGGAAGTCCGACGTGAGGGACTTCAAGCTTTTGATCGCGCAAGTTCGGGTCGTCGAAGGGAAGTACAATGAGGCTTTGAGGGTTTACCAGGAGCTGGTGAAGGAGGAGCCTAGGGATTTCAGACCCTATTTGTGTCAGGGGATACTCTACACTTTGATGAGGAAGCAAGATGAGGCAGAGAAGCACTTCAAACAGTACAGGAGGCTTGTTCCGAAGAATCACCCTTACGCGGAGTATTTCGATGATAATATGTTCGCCACCAAGTTCTTCGCGCAAAAGGTGGAAAGGGAGAGAGCGGGCATGAAGAGCTGAGGTGGATGAGCTGATTATTTGCTGCTGTGATCAGGTCTGCCTTACTCTATAGAAAGGCTCAGATCCTTTACTTAGCAAGAGTCTTGCCTTTCATAAATATGGAAGAACACATCAATGTGGACCTAACTATGAGCTGTGCTGTGGATAGGAGCTTTCTTGTTGGTAGATTTTAGGTCCTTAGTGTAGCATTCCCGGAACAGAGGAGAGGTTTTGGAAGAGAATTTGGTTGCTTTTGTCGGTCTCAACCTATCTATTATTGATGATTATGGGCATAACTGCCAATCTTTTGATTTAATGATGTTAATAACTTCTGTGGCCTTCTTTTTGATATCCAGGTATATCAATACCTGATGATAGAGCATTCGGTCGCTCTATGGTAATTCGGTACTCAAATGCATTTTCTTTCTCATCATCTCTGTTCTATCAACTAGGTGAACTGGGTGGTTATTAGGAGTTTATGGATTCGATGTAATTGATAAAACCGACATTTGGAAAATGTGTGTTATTGTCCAATACTTGTTCTCCGGATTGTTTTGGCTTCATTATATCTTGTTAGAGGTCTGGCTCTATGAGAGTAGGTGGTTTGATGAGAGTTCAATGGTGCATACCAATGTGCCAATATGGATAAATTATGATGATAAATGAATTCCTCATTACTCAAGACTGTTTTGGCAAATTTCTATCTGTTCTGTTATTTGGAGTATTATTTGTTTTCCATCATTTTTTGATAGCTGATATCTGTGGAAAACCACCCTTTTCTTTTTGAGAGCAAGGAAGGGAGGGAGGGAACGAGGAATTTTCTATATAGTAAAGCTTGTCCAGGTCCAAACTTTACCCTTTGTTTCATATTCTTGGTTTATGGTTAGAAGTCTTCTGAACTATATTATCACGAGCTCATTTTGTAGATCCTGGGAAATGTTGAGTTGAAGGGAAACCAATGGGATCTATCATATGTTGCTTGTTCATTTCAAGCACACTTTAAATTTTCTGTGTTCTCTTCCTCATCCTACCTTCGAAAAGATCATCCAATCTCAAGTCACTGTGCTGTTATGACCAAGGAAGAACAGAAGTTAAGTAGGAGAGATTTTGAGAGAAAGGAGGTGAAAATGGGGAAGAGGAGGAGTTAGAGAGATAGCTCTGTGAAAGAATGAGAGCAAGCAAAGAGCACATTCTGAAAATATGCAAAGGGTTTTTCTAGGGTGGGCGCTTGTTATAATGGAAGTTTCAATTTTTGAAGCTCTCACCTTTTTTGTGATCTGTGTGATTATTGTATTGTAAATTGAAACTTCTCTCTGTATGCTGAGAAAGTGCTCACTTGTTAACATGATACGTAAATTTTCTGTGATGGGTGCCTGGCACAATTTGTTTGCTCACTTTAGCTGAACAACTATCACGTGCCAAACTCACACAAAAATGGCTCTAATATATACTAATAACTAATGACTAACCACTGACTCAGCCTTACCAGTTCACAGCTTGCATTAGAACAGCATATACTTATTTAATGTGCCAGTGTAGACACCTATTATTCTTCTATTAGAATGCCTTACTAAGAAAACAGCATTTTTCAGGTCTCTCCTTTACCTATTTTTGTTTTCTTCGAGCTATTCTGTTGGGTTGTTGATAGTTATGATAAGGTATATATTGCAGTATTTCCTCTCTTTAGATCTCTACTCGTGCTGTTCTTACTGTCTTACCACTGCTCATCTGCTTCAGTGATTTATCATACTTATTTGTGCTAACCATTAGGAAAAAGGATTAAGGATGGGATCATGACAGTTGTTGTGTTCCAGCCATCCATAGTTACTTGCCTGGTGTTATTGCTTGCCAAGCAGATAGACTTTGAACTGATCCTTGCAACTTATTATAATTCTGAAAGAGTAATTCAATGCAGTTTTGGTGCATGGGTAGATGAGAGCCTTGTGACTTGTCTGGCTGTGTTAAATGCAATGATTACTTCTTAACATGGGTATTCTACTGGTATTTCGAAGGAAAAAAAATTTGTGCGATGAGTTTAAGCTTGGAATGCAGTTATATTCGCGTGACCTGATACGAATGGAGATGCTGTATTGGCTGCTAGCAATCTTTTCCGGCTCTGTTCACTAGAGTTTCTCAATTCTATCTGCCCTGCTCTTTCGCTTTGATGAGGTATACTTATAAACTAGTCATCGTTCAACAAAGAAATGGCAGACAGTAGTTGGAGCCTCGGTGAATTGATATACCTGTTGAGCGACATCTCACACCAAATCAGCATGTAAAGGGATGAATTACATGTGTACATGTTACAGATGATGTAGATATATTGTGATCATGCTTCCGTGGTGAAAGTTTTCCGGTGTTCATCTTGTTTAATTGCTTTTGGGCAAGTTGGGTTGACTACTTTGCCAGTTGTGCTTTAGCATGATGGTTGTGGCACAGTTGGAGGACAATTCAGCCTCATAATTTAGTTAAGGGTCTTGCTCTTTTATTTGGGTATATCCTCTTTATCTGTCGTTTACAGTTCAATGCTCATGCTTGTAACTCTAGCGAGGAAGGTAAAAAAAACTTGCTCCCAAAGGCAATGAGTGGTGAAGATGAGAGCTATGATCCAATTGAAATGATTTACAGCAGAACAATACGAGCGGAAGTCCCAAGCGCAACAGATTCTGATGGAGATACGAGGAAGTTTATACATTTGATTGACATAGGTTTCGCTCTGAATTATCAGGATGCATCATTTTGCAATGATATCCATGATTAAGGACATTTGGTCGGATATCGTACCCAAAACCAACGTTCTTGAAGCATTTTATAACAGGGTTGTCGTAAATACCTGAAATTATCATACCTTATTTCAACTCTATTGGTTTGAGAAGTTTGCCATGGTTCTTGAACCACAATTTTTAAAAGCAATGTTCACGTTCGGGAGGCAGTTCGAGATGCATAAGAAACATGACCTGAGACAGGCCTACGGCACACCCTGTATTTTGATTTGTACTTGACAATATGTCTCAAACGTTAATATCGAAGAGTTAAAATGCGCACGCAATGAGGGTGGCCAATTATACCATCGATACTATTGAATTGCTTTGGGACAACATCTAAAGCCTTTAAAAAGTTGCAACGACTTTTAAAAATAGAATGGAAAGAGCTTGAATTTAGAGCCATTTGAGCAAACAGGGTCATGAGTGGCAAAATCTAAGCTCGTTAGTCGGTCAAATCTTCGCTGGCCGGCAAGCAAAATTATGACTGTCGCGACACTTTTCAAGCCACGGCTAGGGGCATTTTCATCTGGGAAAGCTTTTTTGTTTTGTTTTCTTTTTCTTTCTTCTTTTATCTCCTTTCCTTTTTTTTTTTCTTTTTCTTTCTTTTTATTTCTTTTTATTTCTTCATCTTCATAATGCCTCGGTCTTTCTTGAAGCTGAAGACGTAGAACTTGATATTCTCATTTGACGGATGATGGTTACAAGGACGATGATGACAACGATAATTAAACCTGTCAAAATGGGTCTTAAACCCATATATGACCTATTTAAAAATAAATTGGTCACTTCAATTTTGAAAAACCTATCTTAAATGGGTTTTAAATTATAAGCCTAAAATAAATGGGTCTAAATGGGTTGAGTTTAGAACCCATTTCCAACTTACTAGGCCCACACAGACTCTCTCCCTCTTCAACCTTATAAAAACATTTTTTTTAAATCGTAATTATTTTTTATTTTTATTTTTATTGTCATTTTCGGTCAATGGCCGGCAACCGTCCGTAAATGAGGAACGAGCTCGACATAGGTTGGTGAAGCTCGAGCTTGCCGATCTGGAGATCGAGGCCTCGTCGGCCTTAGGCAACGCTCGAACCTTGCCATATCGGTAAGCTTGAGCTCGCTGGCCTTGGGTGACCTCAACCTTGCCGGATCTTGCAAGGTGGAGCCTCGCCTGACTCAACACGCTTGAGCTTTGCCCACTTCGCCAACCTCTGGTGAGCTCGTTCCTTGCCTGTGGCCATTCGTCAGCCACCGGCCGAAAATGAAGGAAAAATAAAAATAAGAAAAAAAGAAAAGAAAAGAATAAAAAATAAAATAAAAATAATTAAAATTTTGATGTTTTGGAAAATAAAAAATAAAAATAAAAATAATTAAAAGGAGTGCACGGAGGAAATCTATACCAAACGGCTGAAAATATTTTCTAGTTCATTTTTAGATTTCAGCCAAACACTAGAAAATGTTGTCATTTTCTTAAAAAATAATTTCATGGAAAACATTTTCTAGAAATGTCACATTTTCTGCGAAACAATCATAGCCTTAGTTTAAAAAATATTATAAAAATTATCCTTTAGATATTAACGCTTCCGAATATCATTAGTGAGGATCGGATTAGAGTACACAGCGAAAGTGGAGACAAGGTATAGGAGGTTTTGATGTATATTAGCTAAGGTTAAATTATTTGTACACTTGGTGATAAATTAGTTTATTCATTAGAGGATTAAAGTGAAGCTAAGTTATATACTCATTTGAGGTTCAAATTTTATGAAAATTCGGATCGTGATATCAGCAACTGGTACCATTAGAGCACTGATTGAATCCAAGAGTTCCATTTTTTCTATTTGAACCCCAAGGGTATCGATGTCGGCCATCAAGGCTAGACTGTCACAACCTCCCGCAACAAGATAGTTTTGCTTATGGGAGCACTTGAAAATGCTGTCACTGGCCATTAAGCCCACTGGGGCTTCTGTGTTTTTTCATACAATTACTTTGTAAAAACAAAGTCGAACACATTTGCTTTAGGAATCTTAATAGACAATATTCCGAAAGTTTTGATTAATTCTTGGAGTAACCAATTTCACCTTCATCGTCACCAAATGAGCTTCCACTCATTTGTGCAAGTGCCTTCATGCTTTGACGAAAGAAAAGGAAAGGAGGTTCACTCAACAAAATAATGTGAAACTATTATACATCATTTATGGGAGAGAAACAAAGGTACAATCAAATCGTTAAATGCACGTAGACTAGGAAAGTTCAATTAAGTTTAAAGTATAGTTGAATGCACAGTGGTAGAGACAATTAGGGATTTCTCTAGGATAATTTTCATTTTTATAGAAATTTTGATAATTTTGTTGATTATCCGCATCTCTCGAAATTGCACGTATATTGTACAATAGCACATAAATTGCACGTTTATTGCACGTGGGCTTTTTTTAGGTTTCAAGATACAAAATAAAAGTGAACGTTCGAATTTTTTCCTTAGCATTGCTAGGGAAGAAAATGATTCCCTCTACAGCCTTCCTTGCAATATATATATCCTAGCCCGCGCGTCAAGTCATGATGAAAGCAAAAAGAGTGAGTCTTCTGTAAACTGTTGAAATCATAGTTGGTCTCATTTGAGCTGCACTAGAACGTCTGGCGGTAAATTGTGCAAATTAGCTCGATACCACCACCAATTTCTATCAACCAAGAAGGTGTACCTGCATCCCCTAGTGCTATGGCTTTGCCATTAAGAGTCTTGAAATTCACACTATATGCAGCGATTTCATAAGGGATCGAAATCATATGGCAACCAATACCATTAGAGCACCGGTTGCATCCGAGAGTCCCATTTTTGCTACAAGAAGACCTGTATCCTATGACCCCTAGGGGTATAGACATCGCCCATCAAGGCCAGGCCGTCACAACCTCCCATGACAAGATAGTTTTGCATAAGAGAGTACTTGAAAATACCATTGCTGGCCTTTAAGTCCACCGGGGCATCCTGGTTGGTTGCACAATTTTGGTGGGAGTACGATATTGATTGCCCATGCCCATAACTTTGTAAAAACAAAGTCGACTGCAATTGCTTTAGAAACCTTAATAGATTTTATGCTGAAAGTTTTGATTCACTCTTGGATTTACGTAATCTATTTCTCGCCACCTAATTAGCTTCCACTCATTTGAACAAGTGTCTTCATGCTTTGAAAATAGACTAGGAAATTTCAATTGAGTTTAATGTTCAGTTGATTATTCAGATCTCTCAAAATTGCACGTATATTGCACGACTGCACATATATTGCACGTGTATTGCACGTGGGCTTTTTGTAGGTTTCGAGCTTGTAGATCTTCCTACCTAGCTTTGGATAAAGATCAAAGCTAAGATACAAAATAAAAGTGGACGTTCGAATCTCACCTTAGCATTGTTGGGGAAGAAAATGATTCCTCTGCAACCTTCCTCGCAAATAAAATTCTCCTACCCTGCACGTCGAGTCATGATGAAAGTAAAAAGAGTGAAACTCCAGTTAACTATTGAAATCATAGTTGGTGATCACCCATTCAAGCTGCACTAGAACGTCCCGCGTAAATTGTGCAAATTAGCTTGATACCACCCCTAATTTCTGTTAACCAAGAAGGCATACTTGCTTATTGCATCCCCTAGCGCTATGGCTTTGCCATCGAGAGTGTTGAAATTCGCGCTACATGCAGCGATTTCATAGAGGCTCCAAAACATACAGCAACCGGTACCATTAGAACATTGGTTGAATCCAACAATCCTATTTCTGCCATACAATGTATATGTAAATACTCTCTATACATAGGCATGTATAGTTCCAACACGGTCCATTCACGCGCATAATGCATAATGCATCATGCAACTTTATAAAGGTGTCTGTCGTGTCAAAAGCTGGCAACAACTTGATTGACGGTTGTGCATTTGATAATCATTCAAAGACAAAGGAATCAAAGTTGGTGCACTTAAAAGAATCCATCTTCTCCACAAAGGATACTAGTCCGAACCTAAACTATACTTTCATTATAAATATTCTGGTTATTGAGGGAGGCATTTGTTAAATATATTTGATGAGAAAACAATCTTATTATTATTGGGGAAATTTGAAGAAAAGTGATGAAAATCCGGAAAAGTAGAAAAAAGAAAACATTAGAAAGTAAGATCTTGAATGGACTTGATTTATAAATTAAGCGGATCAACATCATCTGAACCATTAATCATGTGAAATTCATTTTATGGCCCAAATGGTCAATGGTTCAACTCAACTTGGTCCACATGATCTATAAGTAATGGAATGATTTTTTGTCCGGACCTTTCCAACTCGGCATGGGACATGAGACCTTCATGTTACCCTTTAAAAATCGCCTCGCGTCATTTTATTATACTCCTTATCACTCCAAATCCCACCAAACCTTAATCTACATGTCTCTTTTTCCCATTTATTTATTAACAACTGCTATGTGATTTTGGTCCGTCAATGCAATCATTAGTGGAACTTGTATGCGTATCCGTCCATTATTCATATGTCTATTTCTTGCTAAACATGGTGGTAAATTTGTGTCATATTTTTTCCATTTAGACATACGTCAAGCATGGTCATAGCCTGTTTTACAAGTAATTTGAGATGGGGGCTTAAACCAATACGCGGATTTAGAGATTATTATATGAATGAAATCATGAAACCCACAATAATTGCCGCCATGGTGTTTCTAGGAAGTCATCATCCTAAGAATACAAAACTCTTGTTATTATAGTTGTATCCATAAACAATACAACGTCATTTAAAGTACATGACATACGGATGAATCGCAATAAATTGGATGGTAAGATTCCGTTTGTTTCGCAAACTATGAATAATTTGAAAAAGATTTATCTAAAAATGATTTCTTGTATCGCTAAAAAGATTTACCTAAAAAATGAATAAAATGGTACTAAAGTACATGACATGAGGATCGAGACGGTGGCATTCCCATTGCAAACGATCTCAAACCACTCGTCGAGGAAGCATCAGGCTGGGCCGAGCCCAAAGGGGAAGGGTATGGCCACATTCTGGCACTTGGGCTCGCATCTGGCCTTCATGGTTAGAAATATCGGTGCGGCTGCGGCGAAGGTAGATGTCAGCGAGAGAAACAAATAAACGTTGATGGTGTGAATCAATCGATGATGCATGTTTTTTGTGTTCTTATGGAGACGATGGTCAGCGCCAGTGATTATTCGTACTTGAGATTTTGGAGGTCGATCGAAAGGTGAAAATGCTTTGGCCTTGCACACTATAGAGTAGGACGGGGTCTTTAGCTGGATTCCTACTCGCTGTACCCATTCGTGGTGCTATCACGAGCAATTTCTGGAACCTATCCTACATAATGTCGATGCGTGTGCCCTCCATTCGACCCGGTTTAGATTGATCGCTTTAATTCAGTGCGCGAAGGCTAACTTCAAATAACCATCTCGTGGAAGATGAACTGTATTTCTGGATGCCATGTGTACGTCCTAAAGCTCAAGCCAAAGAAAGTTCCACTGTGAATAGGGATATTTTTCTCACAGGTGATTTTTCTCTCTTTTTATTTTATTTTATGGGTGATTAGTACTCAATAGGGTACAAATATTTTCCTTCCGAGTTAAGGGAAAGATTGATTTTGAGACATAGATTGACCGAGACCCCGATTGGACTACGATGGTCAGGAAAAATTATTCAAAAAGTTATAAACTTATTGCACTTTTATCAATTTAATTCTAAACATTTCAATTCGCCAATTGAGTCATAAACGTTTTGATAATTTGCCAAATAAGAATTTCCTTCCCTGTCGTACATATCAACTTATCTTTCCATTCTTCAAGCTTCATGGTGACTCTTGTCAAGATCTGCGTAAACATTTTCTTTTTCGTTTGACCCTAGTCAGATAGAGTCCCTAGGTACTTTCAAGTTTTCTTTATTTCATGAACTTTCTATTCATGTGCCATGTTCTTTCTTAGACTCCGTGGGCATCTGCTACTGAAGAACATTCCAGATGTGTTTAAATTTACGGCCTGTCCCGACGGCAAACAATGCTGATTTAAAATTGCACCCACACTTCGACATTCTCGAATCTGTCCAATTTGGAAGAAAATAGAATTATCTATAAACAAAAGATGAGACAGAGTAGGGCAGTGTCTGTTTAACTTAATCCCTTTGATACTTCCTCTTCAACAGCTTTTTTTGAGCAAAATAGACAATACGTTTGCCACAATGATAAAAGATAAGAGGAAAGAGCATCTCCTGAAGGTTGGAAATATTCCATAGGTTCCCATTAAACTTTACGCTGAAAGACGTTGGCGAGACACAATGCATAATGCATGACACCCACTTTGCATTAAGCCCATTTGCACCATGTATACTTCCAAGAACTCCTATTCCTATTCCTCTCTGTCATGAGTTTTTTTCACATCTAACTTAAAAACCGCTTGAAATTTCTTTTTCCTCTTCCCGATTTTAAGATGATGCAGCACCTCCGACACTATTTAGATGTTATCCCAAATTTGCCTTCCACTCATAAAGGCACTTTGTTCTGCGGCTATCAAATCAGGTAACAAAGGTTTTAGGCGATTTGTCATGACCTTTGAGATGATCTTGTAACTAAAATTGCATATATTGATAGGATAAAATGATCTAGACTCTCAGGATTTGGAACTTTAGGGATTAGTGATATGTGTGTTCGGTTTGAGTGGGGATCGAAAGTACCCAACTCAAAGAACTATGTCACAATATTAAACACGTCTAGCATAACTTCCTCCCCGTAATGTTAATAGAATTGTCCATTGAGTCCAGCTGGTCCTGGAGTTTTAGAAGTTCCCAGTTGGATATACAACATCTCTCGCCTCTTTCATAGTGACTGTCGCTATCAAGGCTTGGTTCATGTCTCTCAAGACTAGACCCAGGTCGATTGAAAATTTCTAGGTCCTATAGTGCTGTAAAGGGAATGAAAGAACTCCAAAGTTCTCTATTTAATCTGCCCAGCATCTCGGATACACTGTACATGAGCACCTTTCATCATTGAAATCTTATTCCTCTTTCTTCTCTGTATTGTTGTGGCATCAAAATACTGAGTATTCTTATCCCTCCATTTCATCCGGTTAGCCTAGGATCTCATCCCTTAATACATCTTTTCACGTAGCCTTAGTTTTTTCGTCTGCTGTTTTATCTCTTGTACTCTCTCTGTCATACGCAAAACCGGTAGTTTTTGTTATGGCCCGGAGGTGGTCGTGAGCTATTTTAGCCTATTTGTTAGGCATTTTTATTGTATATATTTCTTCCTAGTATAGAATCCTTCCTATTGTATATCTCCTAATTAGAGTTTTCATATGTCCTATATATATAACATGATTGAGCATTGTAAATGTACAGAAAACATATTCATTGAATACAAAAAGGAGAGTCTTTTTCTACATGGTATCAGAGCCCTAGGGTTTGATCCTTGGGGTACTGTACGTCAATCATCGACTACGGCGGTCCCGATCTTCTTCATCGCAATTCAATTTGCGAAGCTGATCTCATGGCCGACGAACAATCGAGTGTTACAACTGACCAAGCGGATGCTAGTGCCTCTGCTACTGCCATTCTGGCAGACCTGACCGCTGCGATGAAGCAGCTCTTGACCCAGCAGGCCGCGCGGCCGCGCGCTGAACCTCCTGTTGCACCGATTGCTGTCAAGCTTGATGGCAAAAATTATGGCGTATGGTCCCAGGTTGTTGAGATGTATGTCTCGGGCAAAGACAAACTGGGCTATTTGAATGGTGATTCTCCTGAGCCCCCTCCTACTGATCCGTTTTTTAGACAATGGAAGACCGATGATTCTACGGTGAAAGGTTGGCTTATCAATTCTATAGACCCGCCTTGATACCAAACTTTATTCGGTTTCCCTTCGCGAGCCGTATGGGATCGTGTGGCAACGACCTTTTTTGATGGATCTGACACCTCCCAAATCTATGATATTAAGAGGTAGGTTTCTCGATTGAAGCAAGGCGGTAGACCCATCGAGAAATATTACAATGATCTTCAAGGGCTCTGGCGTGAGATTGATTTCCGCCGTCCTAATCCTATGCAATGTCCGGCCGATATTCTGAGGTACAATGCCATTGTCCATGAAGATCGAGTTTATACTTTTTTGGATGGTCTCGATGACCGCTGGATAATGTTCGTGCTGATGTTATGAAGATGGATCCATTTCCCACTATTGAGCAAGCTTATGCCCGAGTCAGGCAAGAGGATATGCGCCAATCTGTCATGCTCTCCACTCCTGTCGAGGTCACCTCTGGTTCCGCCATGGTGTCACAGCGGGGCAAGGGTGATCAGTTAGTGCTTTCTGCCCGGGGACCTCGCCCTAAACCTGGTATGCCAATTCAATCCGAGGGATGCTCTCACTGTGGGAATCCTAAACATATAGCAGAACTTGTTTTAAACTGCATGGTTATCCGGACTGTTGGGATGATTTTCAGACCAAGAAGAAGAAACAGGGCTCCCAAAAGGGGCGGAATGGAGGGCAAGCTTCCTTAGTGACTAGCGGCTTGTCATTAATTCCCATGGAGTCTGAATCTGATAATGCCGAATCTCTTGAAGGTAATTGTGGGTTTGTCTTTGCTAATGGACATGGTGATGGTCATCATGGGTGGATAATTGATTCTGGCGCTACAGATCATATGACTCCGGAATCTGGTGACCTTCTTACATCTACTACACCACATCGAGATCATATTTACAATGCTAATGGACATAGCTTTCCTGTGACGGCTGCTGGGTGTGTATCTGTCACGCCTTCTATCTCTCTATCTCATACCTTACTTGTTCCTTCATTGTCTAATCGTCTGTTATCAGTTGGACAGCTTACTAGTGAGTTGAACTGTGTTGTGCTTATGTACCCTGATTTTTGCCTGTTTCAGGACATTCTCATGAAGGAGATTATTGGGCGTGGTACTAAGAGGGAGAGGCTGTATTTCATGGATGAAATTACTTCTGGACGGACCTATCATTCTCGTGGACAGTTAGCTCAAGAGAAGGAACTTTGGTTATGGCACCGTCGGTTAGGTCACCCATCCTTTGGGTATTTACGGCAATTGTTTCCCAAGTTATTTCATTGTCTATCGAATTCTAGTTTTTAGTGTGATACATGTATTTTGGCAAAGAGCCATCGCACTTGTTTTCCTCCCAGTTTGAATATAAGTTCTACTCCTTTTTCCTTAATTCATTCTGATGTATGGGGTGCGTCTCCTATTACTACTGTATCTGGGTTTCGATGGTTTATCATCTTTGTTGATGATTGTACACGTATGACTTGGCTATATTTGATGAAACATAAGAATGAGGCTGAAGCTATCTTTCGGACTTTCCACTGTATGATTCAGACTCAGTTTGGGGCCAAACTTCAGGTTCTCAGATCTGAAAATGGTGGCGAATACTTAAGTAAACCTCTTGCAGCTTATTTTCAAGAACATGGTTTGATACATGAAACTTCTTGCCCTCAGACTCCTCAGCAGAATGGTGTTGCTGAGCGCAAGAATCGCCATCTTCTTGAAACCACTCGAGCACTCTTGGAGGGTAGCCATGTTCCCCATCGTTTTTGGGATTCTGCCGTAGTCACAGCTGCTTATTTGTTGAATCGCATGCCTTCTCGTATTTTGAGCTATCGTACGCCAATGCAAGCACTTGCTGCCCATGTGTCTCTTCCTTCGGTTCTTACATTGCCTCCTAAGGTGTTTGGGTGTGTCGCTTATGTCCATCTTCACAAAAATCAGCAGACCAAACTTGACCCTTGTGCAGTCAAATGTGTGTTTCTTGGTTATGGCCCTTCTCAGAAAGGGTATCGGTGTTATGATCTTGCCGGGAAGCACACGTATGTCACCATGGATGTAACATTTATCGAGACAGAGTCCTATTTTCCTTCCCCCCAGTGTCCTGTTCAGGGGGAGACTAGTTGTAGAACCAGACATTAGTGGGAGGTAGGAATTGCAGGAGCAACGGATGGGTGCGCATGGCCACGTGATTCTGAGGCTGCACGTGATTCTGAGGCTGCTGAGGCTGAGAATTTTGAGCTATTGCCGCATGATTCTGAGGCTGCATGACCAGACAACACTGAATTACTGCATGGGTCCGAACAAGTGTCAACAGATGCAAAACTGCAACAGCCCTCCTTGTCTTCGCCCTCTTCGCCCTCTTTAGTACCACTCCAAGCTCCTGAGAATGTACCCGAGGTAAGTACTTCTACTGTACTTGATTCTTTTGAAGATACTGATGTGCTTACTAGTTATAAGCTACTCGATAGGCATAATAGGGGTAAACCACCGAATCGATATTCTCCAGATGTAGAGGACCGCCGGTCTCGATACCCTATTGCAGACTATGTGTCTGCCAAGAGGCTGTCCACACCACTACAAGCCTTCGTGTTTACGATTTCCTCAGTTCAAGTTCCAAACAGGGTTGAAGAAGCCATGAAGGATCCTTCATGGCTTCAAGCGATGGAGGCAGAGATGGAGGCGTTGGAGAAAAATTGAACTTGGAAACTTGTGGAACTACCAAAGGATAAAAAGCCGGTTGGATGTAGGTGGGTGTTCACAGTCAAACATAAGGCAGACGGTACTATTGAGAGGTATAAGGCGCGACTGGTAGCTAAAGGGTATACACAAACTTATGGGGTGGATTATCAGGAAACATTCTCTCCAGTTGCAAAGTTAGACACTATAAGAGTGTTGTTATCTCTGGCTGCAAACTTGGATTGGCCTTTGCATCAATTTGATGTGAAGAATGCATTTCTTCATGGAGATTTAGAGGAGGAGATCTATATGGAGCTTCCACCTGGAAACAGATGCACAGATAAGTCGAACATGGTCTGTAAGCTGGAAAGATCATTGTATGGGTTGAAGCAGTCCCCTCGTGCATGGTTTGGTTGCTTTAGCTCAGCTATGAAAGGGTATGGATACTCCCAAAGTAACTCAGATCATACTTTGTTCTTAAAAGGTGCTCAAGGAAGAATGACAGCTCTTATCATATATGTAGACGACATGATTATTACAGGCAATGATAGTGCAGAGATTATGAGACTGCAGGAATTATTATCTAGGGAGTTTGAGATGAAGAACTTGGGAGGTCTGAAATATTTCCTGGGAATCAAGGTTGCTAGGTCGAAGGAAGGGATTTACTTGTCTCAGCGGAAGTATGTTCTTGATCTTTTGACCGAAGTCGGCATGCTAGATTGCAAGCCTGCAGACACTCCTATGGTACAAAACTGTAAGCTTGGAGAGTACCTTGATCAGACGCCTACTAATAAAGAGAAATACCAAAGGTTAGTAGGTCGATTGATTTACTTATCACATACACGTCCTGATATTGCTCATGCAGTAAGTGTGGTGAGTCGGTTCATGCATGCACCTAGTGAGGATCATATGAGCTTTGTGTGGCGCATCATTCGATATTTGAAGTCACCCGGAAAGGGGTTGCTATTTGCAAAGAATGGCCACCTTGAAATAGAAGGTTACACGAGATGCAGATTGGTTTGGAAGTGTGACAGACAGGAGGTCTACATCAGGGTATCTTACATTTGTGGGAGGCAACCTTGTTACATGGAGAAGTAAGAAACAAAAGGTTGTAGCTCGGTCTAGTGCAGAAGCTGAATTCAGAGGTGTAGCAAAGGGGTTATGCGAACTTCTATGGCTTCGGAAGCTGCTAACTGAGCTCAGGTATCGACCAGGTTTGGAAATCAAATTGTTTTGTGATAATAAAGCAGCCATAAATATTGCTCATAATCCAGTTCAGCATGATAGAACCAAACATGTGGAGATTGACGGACATTTCATCAAAGAGAATTTGGAGGCAAAAGTGATCCAGTTACCATTTATCAAGTCTGAAGACCAGTTAGCTGATATATTGACAAAGGCTCTGTCAAGTAGAGAATTTCATTGCTCACTTATCAAGTTGGGTATCAAAGACATCTTTGCACCTACTTGAGGGGGAGTGTGGTCGTGAGCTATTTTAGCCTATTTGTTAGGCATTTTTATTGTATATATTTCTTCCTAGAATAGAATCCTTCCTATTGTATATCTCCTAATTAGGGTTTTCATACGTCTTATATATATAACAGGATTGAGCATTGTAAATGTACAGAAAACATATTCATTGAATACAAAAAGGAGAGTCTTTTTCTACATGGAGTTCCCGCTTTAATGATTTAATCTGTCTATTTGCATTTGAGAATTTCCTCTTACTCCATTCAGTAAGGGCTCCTGATACTCTATTCAGTTTATTCAAAAAGTCTTCTTTGCTCATCTGTGGGAATTCCCAAATAGATTTCGTGCATTCTTCATCTTTGAAGTAGGCTTCAAACTTGAACTCTTTTTTTACGGCAAAAGGACACTATAAAGTGCCATAACTTGTGTACGGAGATCACTTTGGTGCCATAACTTTTTTTTGGATCACTTTGGTGCCAAGTCGGAGGAAAAACGATCACTTAAGTGTCATAAGTTTTTTTTGGATCACTTCAGTGCTAAAATTTTTGAAAAACGATCACTTAAGTGATAAAATTTTTTAAAAACGATCATTTAAGTGCTAAAATTTTTGAAAAACGATCACTTAAGTGCCAATCTTCGGCGAGCCTCCGGCAAGCCACGTCAGCTTCAGAAATTAATAAAAAAAATGCCACGTCGGATTTCCGGCGAAAAATTGTGTACGGCACCGGAGTTGGCACTTAAGTGAACGTTTTTCAAAAATTTTAGCACTTAAGTGATTGTTTTTCAAAAATTTTAGCACTAAAGTGATCCAAAAAAAACTTATGGCACTAAAGTGAGCGCTGTATACAAGTTATGGTACTTGTAGTGTTCTTTTGCCCTTTTTTTGACTTTTCACTGGCTCAGGAAAAAGAGACAACAAATTTGGGCTATGATTTGACCCAATTGCACGTAAGGAAAATGCTTCAGCATTAGGGAATAATACTCTCCATTCCACACTACATAGTATTCTATCTAGTCTTTTCTTCACAAAATCATCCCTCTCTCTATTGTTCGCCACGTAAATGCAAATCTCTTACTTTCCATATCAATTTGGGAGCAATCATTCAAAAAGTCTAAAAAATGCCATAAATTGATAGTGCTCAGCCATCCTCTGCCCTACCTTCTCCCAATGATAGAGTATTTTATTGAAATTATCCATACAAATCCACGGAAGGTGATTGTTCCTATTGATGCTTTTCAAGTCCTCTCACATTATCAGTCTTTCTTGGAATATAGTTGAAGCATGGACAAAAGTAATTCTCATGGTTTTGTTACTCCCTTTCTCTGTACATCTCAAGTTGATGAGTTTCTCTGAATACCAAATGTGTCCACATTACTGCTAATCCTACGATGTATCCATTGGATAATGAAACAGTTTTGAAATTGAAGTCGTCGCTTAATTCTCTGCACAAAGCTATCTTGACTTTTTTACTTCGTGCGAAACATAACATTGGGACTTTCTTGAGCTACTAAGAATGCATATAGTAACATTTCTGTTCCTGGGAACAATATCTGTTGATAAATAGTTTTTCTATTTCTTTTCCTGGACGAGTTTCTGAGCAGAACAACGCGATTAATAACTGCACAAAATTCCTATTCCCGGAATAGAAAAAGAACAGAAATGCGTTTGGTACTACCCTAAAAAAATCTATTCCTAAATTTTTTTATTTAATTATAAAAATATCAGTGGAGACTTAACAATTCATATTTAGATAAAATTAGACTTTTGTAAGGATTTAACCGATCAAGATATTCTAAGATGGCCTCATAAAATCTAACGTAATAGTTAGTCAAAGATGGATGGCTAAAACTAGTAGCAGAGACTTCCGCTGGATTATAACTCGCAATATAAGGAAGTTACTAGTAAACCTTTGGGCATTACAATAAACAGGTGCATAGACCTTTTGAGCTTTAAGGTGTGGGGTGTATGGTTTATGGTGTAAGGGTTAGCATGGTTTCAGGATAGAACCGGAGAACCAAACTGACTCCCACTGGTCTGGTTCTATGTTCCAAGTATACAGGATAGGTTTCAAGTTCCAAAATTGAGGAACCGATTCTGGCTGGCAGGTTCCAAGTTTCAAACCTGGAACTTGGAACCTGAGACCCGGAACAAATCATTGTGTTTTTCTTGTTCAATGTCTTTGTACAATCCTGCGGTATTCCATGGCGTCCGATAGCAATAATTAAGATTTTTACTTTATTAATGTTTTATATTTTTTGTGAGTTTAAATATAAGTTGTGGTCAGTGGAATGTAGTAATAAATGTTGGTCATTAGAGGTGATGATTCATTGCAATCATTCACTTATAAATATAGGTGGAAACTGAGTAGACTTTGGAATCAACCCTGGAACTTGTGACAGGGTAGGTTCTACGTTGAGGAACCTGTTCCGACAGGTAGGTTCTAGGTTCCACTTGGAGCCTGTAAGAAATCCGGAACCGCTCATGAGGACCATACTGATCCTCATTCTTTAGCTAGCAGAAGCTTTGCTCCCTTTTGTTTTTTTTTTCTTTTGAGTATTCTGATCTGTTGTTTTGCTCTCAATGACAAATATGTCTGTAGTTTGTGATGATCCCGATAGGTTAATAGATATTATAATGCTATTTTCTCCGGTTATCTTCCCCTTTCCTTTGTTCGTTGTCATTGTCAGTTGCATTTTCTTTGGCTCATTTTCCATTACCTGGTACGGCACAAATTGTCCAGAGTTTATAGCTTTCTGTGGAATGAACTCTTCCTCCATCGCTTCTCCCTTTCTTTTCCCATAAAACACCTTCCAAAATGGGCTTCTGCTCTCAACCAATGTCCAAATAGGAACATCATTCTCTGATTCGAATATCTCCTTATTAGAAAATAACTTTTCACAATATTTCGTAGTTTGCGGTAAAGGTAATGTCCGAATTTTTCTTCTCAATGGTCGTCAACAACCAGCATATTATTAAGTACAATTAAAGTAAGCTCTCGCATCTTCTCCATCTACAACAATCGCGGCAAACTCTGCCATATCTTGGAAGCCAATGAAGCAGATCGATCCTTGAGAGCTAATGCAGCCTCTTGGAGTTGTAATTGAGCTCGCCTTAGTTGCTCGGTCCATTGCTCTCAATGTCTTCATCGATGCCAACCCCCACGAAGACGTGCCAGAGGTCACGGAGGAAGTTGGCCAGTGCGCCGAGGAAGAAGAAAGAAGAAAAGAAAGTAAGAAAAAAATGGCTCTAGATCAAAATGCCCCTGTCTGTGCCACATCGTAAGTGCTTGCCTACTAGCAAAGATTTAGTCGACTAGTGAGCTGGTGGCCTCATTTGAAATTAAGTTGTCTACTTCGGGATCATATTTGAGACAAGGTCCACTCTTTGTCATCCTCTGAAAAATCGGGCCAATTTAAGTTTTTTCCAAACTTAAAGTGGTGAAATGTCACATAATCTTCGTAAATTTTAGATTTAGTCGAGGTTTCTTTTGAACTAATTATCGATAAATAGTAAGATGTACACGAAGATTCACTTCCCCTTAAGAAAATGAAGATTATTAGAAGCGATCCTCACACCATTAATTGTAAACAATCCCAGTTTAGATTGTTCATTCGGTTTTGGCTCAAATCTTATTTGATTCATGAGATTATTTGAGTATTTAATGGATCGGAAAAATTTGCATATTTCAAGAGGGTTTCTTGTTATAAAAATAATAACCGATGGATGCCATATACTTGCTTTTGTGGCCCATCACACAAACAGAAACCAAAACCTAACGTTGAAGCACCAAAAGTTACCGTTATACCAAAGGACCATGTGAAGATCAAAATCAGCAAGACCCTCATTTCGAAATCAGATAACATATTGGATGCGTTTAGTTCAGCTTTCTCAAGGGGCTTTCGGCCTCCAAAGCACCGTGAAGAAATGCCGGGGTGTTTAGCAAGCCTTCTTGGGGGGCTTTCGGCCAAATGTTGGTTTAGGTAAAGCTAAAAGCCCAATTCTGGTCCCTACCAGAATTAGGCTTTTCACAATTTGGTTGAATGCTGAAACTAGTCTTTTTCTTCGAAAACTACTCTCGCCAATTCTTTAATTTTTCAGTTTTGCCCATCATTATTACTATTTCTCTTCTTTATGCAAGGGCGGCCGACGAGGGCTGATGAGGTTAAATCGAGCTGGCAAAGTGCTAACGAGAGACCGGTGAGGTGGCATGACCCAAGCAACTGTCGCCTGGGGCGACTGTCACCTGAGGTCGCATGATAGCCCAGGCGACAGTCGCCTAGGTTGCGCAACCCTGGCGATGGCCGCTTGGGGTGGCGAGTGTACAGCCGTCAATGTGAAATCTAGCTCACCGGCAGCCTTAGCCTTTTGCCGGAGCCGGCAAAGGGTTTGATTTTTATAATAAAAAAAGAAAAACTAAACCCAAAAGCCCTTTTGCTTCAAAAAAAAAATTTGCCAAATACTATTTAGGCCAAAGTAGCTTTATAAAAGATTTTTTACCAAACGCAATTTGTATTTCGCCAAAGGATTTTAGGCCAAACATATTTGCATTTCTCAAGGCCCATTTGCAAAGCTAAACCAAATGCAGCCATTGTCTTCAAAAAACATCAAACTACACGCCAAATGAGATTGCAACACAACATTGAACCATTTATTTCTGTATGCAACATCGTTCAAGAGCAAAGAAATATAGAAACGCTGCGGTTGTTGCTTCGGCACGCATGATGCATCAATGTCGAATCTCAACCCCTGAGTATCGGCGGCGGCGGCGGCGGCGGCGAGCTACCACGGTGACTGGGTCCAGAAGGTGGAACAATTGACCCTTTGGGCAATAACCTGAAATGAAAAGGTGTTTTTTCAATTTTTATGGGACTCGCGAGATTTCTTGCAGAGAGATTTCTCGCCTCAATTGGATGAGGGAAAGTGGAACTGAAAGCTATTGCCATCAACAAAATCATCCATAAGCATTTTCTACTACCACTATCCATTGTTTGTTTGCTCTTCTCTAACTCAGATGTATATTAGACTACCCTTGGGTTTGTCTATTGATATATACAAATTAATATCTCTTGAAAAGGAAACAATCTTCATGGGTGCAATAATGTAATTCTCATTTAGAAACAAAATCGCATTTGTTCGTATCTATACTATACGCACTATTGCAGTTATGGCAATTTATTAAAGAGCTTACCAAGAAATCTACAAACGAAATCAATTGCAAATTGAGCAATTCTAGATTTTTGCTACTCTTTCTTTTTTTTTTTTGCTATTTTACTTAGTTAGCAACATTAAAGAGGAAATAACCTAATCAGTCATTAATTTATTGTACGAATACCAATTTAGTCATAAACTTTTTAATTTTGTCAATTAAGTCATAAAAATTTTGCACGATTTTCCAAAGTAGTCCTTCTGCTCAATTTTCGACGAAAATCACTGACGGAATAGTTCAGTCATCATCGGCCATCCTCCGTGGCAAACTCCTACATCAGCGATTTTCGACAAAAAATTGGCTACAAGGACTACATTAAAATTTCACACAAAGGTTTAAAGCTAAATTGGCAAAATTAGAAAGTTGAGGACTTAATTGCCATCTGTTCAATAGATTTAGAACTGATTGGACAATCCCAACATTAAAGCTATTTTCTCACACCACAGCACAACCTATTAATCGCATATCTTCCTTCCCTCTTTCTACATTATTTCTTCATTTAAGTTATAACTCTTTTATATCTAGAAATTATGTTTACATTTGCTTTAAAGATAGTAGCAAATATGCACACCTATACTCGTTGTGTATACAAGAAATGGATATTCGAAAGACTAAGAAAGTCACTTTATTGTGAAATATTTGAACTGTCAAATAATGAAAATAAATTATCGATAATGTTATCATATTTGGACAGATAACAAGCACTTGCGCCACAGTTTCTTTATCTATCCATGTGAAGAGTTTTTTTTTTCTCTTATTTCGACTTTGACTTCGGTTGAATCTACGTGCACAAGAAATAGAGCCAAAATAGCCGGAGTTCGAATACGTGAGGAGATGTCAAATCCCTCGGAAATGGTTATTCAGTGTTGGATTGCGTGACGTGTAGGTAAAGTGAGATATTTCAAATGTGAGGGAGGTAGGGGTGGGGAATGCTTGAATTTATCTTTTTAGCCAAAAAGGGGTGAAAAAATCTCCATCAAAAAATTTGCTGGCATAATAAGAAGAAATTGTAAACATTTATATGGAAAGATATTTTATTTCTAGATTTCAACTTATTTTGGTAAGGTTATTTATAAAGAAAAGATTCAATTTTTTTGTTAAAGATATTTAGATATCTTCTAAAGATATTTAGGACATTTCTTCTAATTTTTTATATATCTTTTGATTATTTAAATCTGATTTGATTTCTTTAGATAGTCATATGATAAATCCTATAAATAAGCTGATGTACTTTTCATTGTAGACATTGAAATATATAGAAAATTCTCCTATTCACTTTTCTGCATTATCATTTTCAAATTGTTTAAAGTGAAATACATGAATGATAGGATATAATAGGACCTTTACACATCTTATGATGGGTGAGTCTTGGGCAATGAAATGACTTAGCATGGTTGCCAAACCTTCGGTGTTGATTTTTTTATATTTCGAAACTTTGGCAAGAGATGAATCCAAGTTCTAGGTCCTCGACCTGTGTGTTAAAAGAGCAATGTATATATGAAAGCGATGTAACAAGGACCGTGAGGGTAAGTGAATATGTATAGCTCTGATTTTCGTAAAAAGAAAATTTAGCGGAAGGTTTTCTTTTGTGTTTGAACCCTTTTTCTGTTGTAATTTCAAGAGCTCTATCACGGTAGAGTCCCATGAATCTCCGGTTTGCACCAGGTCACGAATATGATGATCAACGCCTGAAAATCATGGAGGACTAGGTCACCTCCCGCCCAACCTGAATTTGTACCAAACGATATATTGTCCGGCAGCCACCCTTTGGGTTGAGAAAAAAGGGCAATAACTATTCCAATTTGATCGTATTGACATGAAACCAGAAGATCATTTTCTTGTAGACTGCAAAATTGGTAGAACCCTTCTGATTCTGCAATACATGTTGGGAGAGTGAGTAGCGCAAAATGGGGCAAAGCCACATTGAAATATTTTGAAATACAAGATGTGGAATGATAAGGACTAAAAACACACCTTCCAGAGGAAAAATGCAGTATATGTTCCAACTTCAAAAGGTTCGACCAGAATCTAAAATGGTTATTGTATTTTTTTTCTTTTTATGTGAATTGTACAAACAAAGCAGTGTTGCATCAAGGTGGGTTCGAGTTGTGACCTGATGAGGGAATTGGCTGATATGTCTCGAGTATCTCGAAATGGTCCAAAAGATAGAGGAAGATAACTGACCCTTGAAAGAGAAAGAGAGTATTTGTTCCAGCTTTCTATGACCCGAGCACAAATTAATTCGTGTAGAATTCGCAAAAGCAGTACTTAATGTGGGCCAATTCCTAGGCGGAAAACATTACTACAAAGAAAAAGCAATATGGTTAAAGTGGCACTATCTATGAAGGGAAAAAGGGGAATATCGGTTCCAATAGAATCAGTTCATTCAAAAACTGACTTTGTTTTTGCAGGCTACGAAGGGGGGAAATTAAAGATAGTTTAGTAGAACGGACCAAAGCTAATTTTTTGAAAATTTAATCACTTTGCAGAAGAACATAGCACTTTCTTGCTTCCTGCTGGATACTATTCCCTCTTTTCACACAAATACAAAGCAAGACAAGACCAGAGCAGGCTAGTATATGAAGAATGAGGACAAAGGGAGCACATCTAATTTATAAAAAAAAGGTGTATTTCGTGCTTAGACTTGATTCAGTTAATTTTGGAAATGACACTTTATCTCCTTATTTAAAGGCGACAAAGCGGAATTTGATACAGAGCATAAAATCTTAAAGAGAAGACAATGGGAAAAAACACGTTGAAACCATCTGATCTAGCGAGGGGCGGCCTCGCCAGTCGCCGGCGAGGGTCGCCTCGCCCAAATCTGGCGAGGCCACCCCTCGACCTTGGCCGGCAAAGGGCGGCCTCGCCTGTCGCTGGGCGAGGGTCGCCTCGCCCAGATCTGGCGAGGCCGCCCCTCGCCGGCCATGGGCGAGGCCGCCCCTCGCCAGATCTAGCGAGGCCGCCCCTTGCCCATCGCCGGCGAGGGGCGGCCTTGCCTGTCACCGGTGAGGGCCGCCTCGCCCAGATCTGGCGAGGCTGCCCCTCACCAGCCATGGGCGAGGCCGCCCCTCGCTAGATGGCCATGGGCGAGGGGCGGCCTCGCCTGTCGCCTTACCCAGATTTGGCGAGGCCGCCTTTTGCCGGCCATGGGCAATGCCACCCTCGCCCAGCCCTTCCCGGGCTTCGCCGATGGCTGGGCCGGCCGGCGAGGGGAGAAAAGAAAAAAAAGAAAAGAAAGGAAAAATGAAAGAAGAGGAAAAAAAAAGAGAAAAAATTATTTAAAATAAAAAAATGCTGACTGTACACGCTGGAAAAAAATTATCTAAAATAAAAAATGCTTACTGTACACGCTGACTCATCTTCCGGCGAGCCACGTTGGCGTCAAAAATTAATAAAAAATACCATGTCGGATTTCCGGTCAAATTGGCACTTAAATGATCTTTTTTCCTCCGACTTGGCACCAAAGTGTTTCGAAAAAAAGTTATGGCACCAAAATGTCATCCGTATATAACTTATGACACTTGTAGTGTCCTTTTGCCATAAAAGATAAGAGGAAAGAGCATCTCCTGAAGGTTGGAAATATTCCATAGGTTCCCATTAAACTTTACGCTGCAAGACGTTGACGAGACACAATGCATGACACCCACTTTGCATTAAGCCCATTTGCACCATGTATACTTCCAAGAACTCCTACTCCTATTCCTCTCTGTCATGAGTTTTTTTCATATCTAACTTAAAAACCGCTTGAAATTTCTTTTTCCTCTTCCCGATTTTAAGATGATGCAGCACCTTCGACACTATTTAGATGTTATCCCAAATTTGCCTTCCACTCATAAAGGCACTTTGTTCTGCGGCTATCAAATCAGGTAACAAAGGTTTTAGGCGATTTGTCATGACCTTCGAGATGATCTTGTAACTAAAATTGCATATATTGATAGGATAAAATGATCTAGACTCTCAGGATTTGGAACTTTAGGGATTAGTGATATGTGTGTTCGGTTCGAGTGGGGATCGAAAGTACCCAACTCAAAGAACTATGTCACCATATTAAACACGTCTAGCATAACTTCCTCCCCGTAATGTTAATAGAATTGTCCATTGAGTCCAACTGGTCCTGGAGTTTTAGAATTTCCCAGTTGGATATACAACATCTCTCGCCTCTTTCATAGTGACTGTCGCTATCAAGGCTTGGTTCATGTCTCTCAAGACTAGACCCAGGTCGATTGAAAATTTCTAGGTCCTATAGTGCTGTAAAGGGACTGAAAGAACTCCAAAGTTCTCTATTTAATCTGCCCAGCATCTCGGATACACTGTACATGAGCACCTTTCATCATTGAAATCTTATTCCTCTTTCTTCTCTGTATTGTTGTAGCATCAAAATACTGAGTATTCTTATCCCTCCATTTCATCCGGTTAGCCTAGGATCTCATCCCTTAATACATCTTTTCCCGTAGCCATAGTTTTTTCGTCTGCTGTTTTATCTCTTGTACTCTCTCTGTCATACGCAAAACCGGTAGTTTTTGTTATGGCCTGGAGTTCCTGCTTTAATGATTTAATCTGTCTATTTGCATTTGAGAATTTCCTCTTACTCCATTCAGTAAGGGCTCCTGATACTCTATTCAGTTTATTCAAAAAGTCTTCTTTGCTCATCTGTGGGAATTGCCAAATAGATTTCGTAACACCACTGCATTCTTCATCTTCGAAGTAGGCTTCAAACCTGAACTCTTTTTTTCCTTTTCACTGGCTCAGGAAAAAGAGACAACAAATTTGGGCTATGATCTGACCCAATTGCACGTAAGGAAAATGCTTCAGCATTAGGGAATAATACTCTCCATTCCACACTACATAGTATTCTATCTAGTCTTTTCTTCACAAAATCGTCCCTCTCTCTATTGTTCGCCACGTAAATGCAAATCTCTTACATTCCATATCAATTTGGGAGCAATCATTCAAAAAGTCTAAAAAATGCCATTAATTGATAGTGCTCAGCCATCCTCTGCCCTACCTTCTCCCAATGATAGAGTATTTCATTGAAATCATCCATACAAATCCACGGAAGGCAGTTGTTCCTGTTGATGCTTTTCAACTCCTCTCTCATTATCAGTCTTTCTTGGAATATAGTTGAAGCATGGACAAAAGTAATTCTCTTGGTTTTGTTACTCCCTTTCTCTGTACATCTCAAGTTGATGAGTTTCTCTGAATACCAAATGTGTCCACATTACTGCTAATCCTACGATGTATCCATTGGATAATGAAACAGTTTTGAAATTGAAGTCGTCGCTTAATTCTCTGCACAAAGCTATCTTGACTTTTTAACTTCGTGCGAAACATAACATTGGGACTTTCTTGAGCTACTAAGGATGCATATAGTAACATTTCTGTTCCTGGGAACAATATCTGTTGATAAATAGTTTTTCTATTTCTTTTCCTGAACGAGTTTCTGAGCAGAACAACGCGATTAATAACTGCACAAAATTCATATTCCCGGAATAGAAAAAGAACAGAAATGTGTTTGGTACTACCCTAAAAAAATCTATTCCTAAATTTTTTTATTTAATTATAAATATATCAGTGGAGAATTAACAATTCATATTTAGATAAAATTGGACTTTTGTAAGGATTTAACCGATCAAGATATTCTAAGATGGCCTCATAAAATCTAACGTAATAGTTAGTCAAAGATGAATGGCTAAAACTGGTAGCAGAGATTTCCGCTGGATTATAACTCGCAATATAAGGAAGTTACTAGTAAACCTTTGGGCATTACAATAAACAGGTGCATAGACCTTTTGAGCTTTAAGGTGTGGGGTGTATGGTTTATGGTGTAAGGGTCAGCATGGTTCCAGGATAGAATCGGAGAACCAAACTGACTCCCACTCGTTTGGTTCTATGTTCCAAGTATACAGGGTAGGTTTCAAGTTCCAAAATTGAGGAACCGATTCTGGCTGGCAGGTTCCAAGTTTCAAACCTGGAACTTGGAACCTGAGACCTGGAACAAATCATTGTGTTTTTCTTGTTCAATGTCTTTGTACAATCCTACAGTATTCCATGGCGTCCGATAGCAATAATTAAGATTTTAACTTTATTAATGTTTTATATTTTTTGTGAGTTTAAATATAACTTGTGGTCAGTGGAATGTAGTAATAAATGTTGGTCATTAGAGGTGATGATTCATTGCAATCATTCAATTATAAATATAGGTGGAAACTGAGTAGACTTTGGAATCAACCCTGGAACTTGTGACAGGGTAGGTTCTACGTTGAGGAACCTGTTTCGACAGGTAGGTTCTAGGTTCCACTTGGAATCTGTAAGAAATCCGGAACCGCTCATGAGGACCATACTGATCCTCATTCTTTAGCTAGCAGAAGCTTTGCTCCCTTTTGTTTTTTTTTTCTTTTGAGTATTCTGATCTGTTGTTTTGCTCTCAATGACAAATATGTCTGTAGTTTGTGATGATCCCGATAGGTTAATAGATATTATAATGCTATTTTCTCCGGTTATCTTCCCCTTTCCTTTGTTCGGAGTCATTGTCAGTTGCATTTTCTTTGGCTCATTTTCCATTACCTGGTACGGCACAAATTGTCCAGAGTTTATAGCTTTCTGTGGAATGAACTCTTCCTCCATCGCTTCTCCCTTTCTTTCCCATAAAACACCTTCCAAAATGGGCTTCTGCTCTCAACCAATGTCCAAATAGGAACATCATTCTCTGATTCGAATATCTCCTTATTAGAAAATAACTTTTCACAATATTTCATAGTTTGCGGTAAAGGTAATGTCCGAATTTTTCTTCTCAATGGTCGTCAACAACCAGCATATTATTAAGTACAATTAAAGTAAGCTCTCGCATCTTCTCCATCTACAACAATCGCGGCAAACTCTGCCATATCTTGGAAGCCAATGAAGCAGATCGATCCTTGAGAGCTAATTCAGCCTCTTGGAGTTGTAATTGAGCTCGCCTTAGTTGCTCGGTCCATTGCTCTCAATGTCTTCATCGATGCCAACCCCAACGAAGACGTGCCAGAGGTCACGGAGGAAGTTGGCCAGTGTGCTGAGGAAGAAGAAAGAAGAAAAGAAAGTAAGAAAAAAATGGCTCTAGATCAAAATGCCCCTGTCTATGCCACATCGTAAGTGCTTGCCTACTAGCAAAGATTTAGTCGACTAGTGAGCTGGTGGCCTCATTTGAAATTAAGTTGTCTACTTCGGGATCATATTTGAGACAAGGTCCACTCTTTGTCATCCTCTGAAAAATCGGGCCAATTTAAGTTTTTTCCAAACTTAAAGTGGTGAAATGTCACATAATCTTCGTAAATTTTAGATTTAGTCGAGGTTTCTTTTGAACTAATTATTGATAAATAGTAAGATGTACAGGAAGATTCACTTCCCCTTAAGAAAATGAAGATTATTAGAAGCGATCCTCACACCATTAATTGTAAACAATCCCAGTTTAGATTGTTCATTCGGTTTTGGCTCAAATCTTATTTGATTCATGAGATTATTTGAGTATTTAATGGATCGGAAAAATTTGCATATTTCAAGAAGGTTTCTTGTTATAAAAATAATAACCGATGGATGCCATATACTTGCTTTTGTGGCCCATCACACAAACAGAAACCAAAACCTAACGTTGAAGCACCAAAAGTTACCGTTATACCAAAGGACCATGTGAAGATCAAAATCAGCAAGACCCTCATTTCGAAATCAGATAACATATTGGATGCGTTTAGTTCAGCTTTCTCAAGGGGCTTTCGGCCTCCAAAGCACGTTGAAGAAATGCCGGGGTGTTTAGCAAGCCTTCTTGGGGGGCTTTCGGCCAAATGTTGGTTTAGGTAAAGCTAAAAGCTCAATGCTGGTCCCTACCAGAATTAGGCTTTTCACAATTTGGTTGAATGCTGAAACTAGTCTTTTTCTTCGAAAACTACTCTCACCAATTCTTTAATTTTTCAGTTTTGCCCATCATTATTACTATTTCTCTTCTTTATGCAAGGGCGGCTGACGAGGGCTGATGAGGTTAAATCAAGCTGGCAAAGTGCTAACGAGAGACCGGTGAGGTGGCATGACCCAAGCGACTGTCACCTGAGGTCGCATGATAGCCCAGGCGACAGTCGCCTAGGTTGCACAACCCTGGCGATGGCCGCTTGGGGTGGCAAGTGTACAGCCGTCAATGTGAAATCTAGCTCACCGGCAGCCTTAGCCTTTTGCCGGAGCCGGCAAAGGGTTTGATTTTTATAACAAAAAAGAAAAACTAAACCCAAAAGCCCTTTTGCTTCAAAAAAAAAAATTGCCAAATACTATTTAGGCCAAAGTAGCTTTATAAAAGATTTTTTTACCAAACGCAATTTGTATTTCGCCAATGGATTTTAGGCCAAACATATTTGCATTTCTCAAGGCCCATTTGCAAAGCTAAACCAAATGCAGCCATTGTCTTCAAAAAACATCAAACTACACGCCAAATGAGATTGCAACACAACATTGAACCATTTATTTCTGTATGCAACATCGTCCAAGAGCAAAGAAATATAGAAACGCTGCGGTTGTTGCTTCGGCACGCATGATGCATCAATGTCGAATCTCAACCCCTGAGTATCGGCGGCGGCGGCGAGCTACCGCGGTGACTGGGTCCAGAAGGTGGAACAATTGACCCTTTGGGCAATAACCTGAAATGAAAAGGTGTTTTTTCAATTTTTATGGGACTCGCGAGATTTCTTGCAGAGAGATTTCTCGCCTCAATAGGATGAGGGAAAGTGGAACTCAAAGCTATTGCCATCAACAAAATCATCCATAAGCATTTTCTACTACCACTATCCATTGTTTGTTTGCTCTTCTCTAACTCAGATGTATATTAGACTACCCTTGGGTTTGTCTATTGATATATACAAATTAATATCTCTTGAAAAGGAAACAATCTTCATGGGTGCAATAATGTAATTCTCATTTAGAAACAAAATCGGATTTGTTCGTATCTATACTATACGCACTATTGCAGTTATGGCAATTTATTAAAGAGCTTACCAAGAAATCTACAAACGAAATCAATTGCAAATTGAGCAATTCTAGATTTTTGCTACTCTTTCTTTTTTTTTTGCTATTTTACTTAGTTAGCAACATTAAAGAGGAAATAACCTAATCAGTCATTAATTTATTGTACGAATACCAATTTAGTCATAAACTTTTTAATTTTGTCAATTAAGTCATAAAAATTTTGCACGATTTTCCAAAGTAGTCCTTCTGCTCAATTTTCGAGGAAAATCACTGACGGAATAGTTCAGTCATCGTCGGCCATCCTCCGTGGCAAACTCCTACATCAGCGATTTTCGACAAAAAATTGGCTAGAAGGACTACATTAAAATTTCACACAAAGGTTTAAAGCTAAATTGGCAAAATTAGAAAGTTGAGGACTTAATTGCCATCTGTTCAATAGATTTAGAACTGATTGGACAATCCCAACATTAAAGCTATTTTCTCACACCACAGCACAACCTATTAATCGCATATCTTCCTTCCCTCTTTCTACATTATTTCTTCATTTAAGTTATAACTCTTTTATATCTAGAAATTATGTTTACATTTGCTTTAAAGATAGTAGCAAATGTGCACACCTATACTCGTTGTGTATACAAGAAATGGATATTCGAAAGACTAAGAAAGTCACTTTATTGTGAAATATTTGAACTGTCAAATAATGAAAATAAATTATCGATAATGTTATCATATTTGGACAGATAACAAGCACTTGCGCCACAGTTTCTTTATCTATCCATGTGAAGAGTTTTTTTTTTTTCTCTTATTTCGACTTTGACTTCGGTTGAATTTACGTGCACAAGAAATAGAGCCAAAATAGCCGGAGTTCGAATACGTGAGGAGATGTCAAATCCCTCGGAAATGGTTATTCAGTGTTGGATTGCGTGACGTGTAGGTAAAGTGAGATATTTCAAATGTGAGGGAGGTAGGGGTGGGGAATGCTTGAATTTATCTTTTTAGCCAAAAAGGGGTGAAAAAATCTCCATCAAAAAATTTGCTGACATAATATGAAGAAATTGTAAACATTTATATGGAAAGATATTTTATTTCTAGATTTCAACTTATTTTGGTAAGGTTATTTATAAAATAGAAAAGATTCAAGTTTTTTGTTAAAGATATTTAGATATCTTCTAAAGATACTAAGGACATTTCTTCTAATTTTTTATATATCTTTTGATTATTTAAATCTGATTTGATTTCCTTAGATAGTCATATGATAAATCCTATAAAGAAGCCGATGTACTTTTCGTTGTAGACATTGAACTATATAGAAAATTCTCCTATTCACTTTTCTGCATTATCATTTTCAAATTGTTTAAAGTGAAATACATGAATGAGAGGATATAATAGGACCTTTACACATCTTATGATGGGTGAGTCTAGGGCAATGAAATGACTTAGCATGGTTGCCAAACCTTCTGTGTTGATTTTTTTATATTTCGAAACTTTGGCAAGAGATGAATCCAAGTTCTAGGTCCTCGACGTGTGTTAAAAGAGCAATGTATATATGAAAGCGATGTAACAAGGACCGTGAGGGTAAGTGAATATGTATAGCTCTGATTTTCGTAAAAAGAAAATTTAGCGGAAGGTTTTCTTTTGTGTTTGAACCCTTTTTCTGTTGTAATTTCAAGAACTCTATCACGGTAGAGTCCCATGAATCTCCGGTTTGCACCAGGTCACGAATATGATGATCAACGCCTGAAAATCATGGAGGACTAGGTCACCTCCCGCCCAACCTGAATTTGTACCAAACGATATATTGTCCGGCAGCCACCATTTGGGTTGAGAAAAAAGGGCAATAACTATTCCAATTTGATCGTATTGACATGAAACCAGAAGATCATTTTCTTGTAGACTGCAAAATTGGTAGAACCCTTCTGATTCTGCAATACATGTTGGGAGAGTGAGTAGCGCAAAATGGGGCAAAGCCACATTGAAATATTTTGAAATACAAGATGTGGAATGATAAGGACTAAAAACACACCTTCCAGAGGAAAAATGCAGTATATGTTCCAACTTCAAAAGGTTCGACCAGAATCTAAAATGGTTATTGTATTTTTTTTCTTTTTATGTGAATTGTACAAACAAAGCAGTGTTGCATCAAGGTGGGTTCGAGTTGTGACCTGATGAGGGAATTGGCTGATATGTCTCGAGTATCTCGAAATGGTCCAAATGATAGAGGAAGATAACTGACCCTTGAAAGAGAAAGAGAGTATTTGTTCCAGCTTTCTATGACCCGAGCACAAATTAATTCGTGTAGAATTCGCAAAAGCAGTACTTAATGTGGGCCAATTCCTAGGCGGAAAACATTACTACAAAGAAAAAGCAAAATGGTTAAAGTGGCACTATCTATGAAGGGAAAAAGGGAAATATCGGTTCCAATCGAATCAGTTCATTCAAAAACTGACTTTGTTTTTGCAGGCTACGAAGGGGGAAAATTAAAGATAGTTTAGTAGAACGGACCAAAGCTAATTTTTTGAAAATTTAATCACTTTGCAGAAGAACATAGCACTTTCTTGCTTCCTGCTGGATACTATTCCCTCTTTTCACACAAATACAAAGCAAGACAAGACCAGAGCAGGCTAGTATATGAAGAATGAGGACAAAGGGAGCACATCTAATTTATAAAAAAAAGGTGTATTTCGTGCTTAGACTTGATTCAGTTAATTTTGGAAATGACACTTTATCTCCTTATTTAAAGGTGACAAAGCGGAATTTGAGACAGAGCATAAAATCTCAAAGAGAAGACAATGGGAAAAAACGTTGAAAACATCTGATTCTGAGGAAAAAAAAAGGTTGTGTTTTGTTTCTGAACATAATTTAATTTTTGTTGAGTTGAAGTGCATCTATAGCGACAAAATAAGGAAAAGTGAGAATTGATAGATTTGATAGGAAGAATTTTGGCTTTAAAAAGATACAGATTGATGATTATCTGTACTAGAGGATCTACACGTGCCCCTGTCTAGGAAGAAGCTAGAGTCAATGAAGCAATCTGATTAAGAATTCCTGGTTAGACAAAAGTTGGGTGTTATTTGACTGATGTTGGCTCATAATGTCGTGTTAACACCTATTTTAATTTGCCCAAAATTAATTATGCACAATTTAGGAGTTGATTTCCTTTAATTCTTAAAATCAAAAAAATATTTGTTATTTATTGCATTGCATATAGACATTAGGTAATTTAGTATTAGTTGCACTAATTAAATTTTTTTTTTAAATTCGGAATGGGCCGGGACCCGGCCCTCTCTTTTTCTTTTCTTTCTCGCGCGGGCCTAGCCCATTCCTTCTTTTTCTTCTTTTTCTTCCGCTTGAGCTGGGCCCGGCCCGACCCAGCTTCTTCTTCCTCTTCCTCCTCCCTGCTGGCCTCTCCCCTCTCTCCCCTGTTCTCCTCTATTCTCTACCATCCAACTGATGGACAATGGAGCGGCCATCCCCTGTCCCCTCTGAGAGGATGGACAGGGGAACACAGCAAGGGGACTGGCATCGATAGCCAGTCCCCCCCCCCTTCCCCATTTCCCGCCGGCCTCTCTCTCCCCTTTCTCCCCTTTTTCCCGGAATTGTCCCAGTCCCTGCATCGGCCTAAACGGCCACAAAAGTCCCAAATAGGCATAAGCCGGTGCAGGCCATTAATGGAGGAGACGAGCTCAGAGAGAGTGAGCTGGTCGTCGCCTATAAAAAACCGGCGAGAGAGACAGAGAACCGGTCGGGTTGTTTGAACAAAAAATAGAGAAAGAGAGAAAAGAGAAGAAGAGAGAGAATCCGAGAGAAAATAGAGAGAGAGAGAGAGAGAGAGAGAGAGAGAGAGAGAGAGAGAGAGAGAGAGAAAATCGAGAGTCCACCGGCCGTGAGAAGGAAGCCAGTCGTCTTGCCGATGCTCCCAGACTAGCCGGAAGCCCCCCCAGAAGCGTCACCAACCGGTGAGCCTTCCCGGCCGAGACACCCCCCCTGTTTTCCCATGTTTTTTGGCACGGTTTGGCCGGGACTCGTGCTAACCGTTTCACACGAATCCCGGCCCATACCGTCATCGGTCCGGGCCCCCACTCGCTGTCGAAGGCGAATCGCAGCCGTCGGAGCTGACTGGGTCACTGGAGGAGGTCGAGATCCCTCAATTTTTGATGTGCCCCCTATTTGCTCGATGAAATGCCTCAAAGAGACTGGTTTGTTTTTGGCCGCCGGCCGACGAGCGAGCGGTTGGACGGCGGGCCCAGTCATCGAAAAAGGTAGGTAAAGTTCATAAGGTGAAGACCCAGGCCATTGGTAGCCTGGGTCGACTGGCGAGATCGCCAGATCTCGCCGGCCGAAGCTCCCACGTGCCCAAACATGCGGGAGCCGTCCCTGGACCAGCCTGCAGACGATCGGACCAGTCTGCAAACCAAATAGGGCCGGTTTGACCGGGTCGAACCGGCCCTATTTCGTCTTTATTGATCGGACCGGGTCCCGACCGGACCCGATCCGGTCCATACCCAGGTCAATGACCCAGGTTGACCCCCTGACTCGGGTTGGATCTGGAGATCCGACCCGAGTCAACGCGATGGGTCGGATCCGTTGACCTGGGTCGATTCTAACCGACCCGGATCCACCGACCCGACCTGGTTTTAATATTATTTTATTATTTTATTTTAAATAAATTTAAAAAAATTTTGAATTTTTTTCTTTAAATTAGGATATAATTCAGATATAAATATTGTTTAATATTTTTCTAAATTATGAGACATATATGAATGTTTTGAATTGTTGTTGTATTATTATTATACATGTTGTTTTTTATTGCACAAATTGCCATATTTAAATTGGACAAACCTATAGGGTTGTACGATAGTATTTTGCATGTTATTTTTACTACTGTTGTGATATTATTATGCATGTTTTTAATTAGAATATAATTGCATAAACTGTTATTTATTGAATGTCGTCGCCTTAGCTAGGGTTAGAATCATATACTGCATATATATCTTGACTACTAATCGTTAATGATTGTGCACTCGCTCAATCACCTCACATGTTAGGAGAAATGTCCTAAAATCAATCCAAATTGCATAATAAATATTTTCTGAATGAACATGGTAAAAAGGTACCGAAAGGGCATTAGTTATTTAACTAGTGTAACCAAGTCCCCGAACTCATTTTAATCTCTAGTTCGTAGGAGTAGGGTGATTCTCCTGTCACCTTACTTGGGTTTCTAATCGATCCACCCCAAACTGATTAGTGGCAACTCCTAGATAAAAATCACTTGTAGGTTAAAAACCTAAACTCTAAGTCGCGATATGGTATGGGCTTGGGAGAGCCCGAGTTAAGTCCCCAATTTACACTTAGCGCATACTAGGCAAGACTATTGTTTTTTTTTAAATAAAAAAATCGGAGGTCAGTCGTGACAAACTGGCGACTCCGCTGGGGACTTGCATTCTTTTAATAAAAGTGGACTTAGGCATGTAATTTTGTCCTGTTCAAAAATATTTCTGTTTGGCAGCGAGGATTTCAGGTATTACCCTAACATTAGGGTGTTAAATGTTCTTGCAGGTTTCAAATCATGATTGCTTATGAATTGTTGTGCATGCTTTAATGATTTAGCACTACACTGTTGCACACATAACCATGCCGCCGGACCTGGGCCGTGATAGGGCATTTTAGGATGGTGTTAAGAAAAATACGACCTCGAACGTGTGCCCGCGATGTAGAGGTTGCCTTTCTTTTTCTCGAAATTTCTTTCTAAAAAATCATAAAGTGTCTATCTTTAGCCGCTATTCATATGACTATAAGATATTCCTTTCGATTTGGCCAAGGTTAGAAGGACTTGATACCAACGCGAGACTGCGACGGTCAGACCCCCTTTTAACTTCACTTTGCTGAACTAGTCTAGATAGAAATCGAACATCACTCATCATGTGTATGTCTTTATGATTGCCATAGTTCAAGATAAGATATATATTATATCCCTTTTTGTTTCATAATACAGCCTACTTACTCCTTTGACTCGTGACTATTGGGTTACCCGTTGATTTCATTCTATATACGATGGGAAAAGCCGATGTCCAATTCGTCCCCACTCCCAAGAAAGAGCTCCTGGCATGGTGGGACCGACTCGATCAGAATGGCCAAAGATATGTCAAAGCAAGAATTGGTCGCCTACTCCCACTGCTCAAGATCAATGTCCATTCTAGTATGATGCAGGCATTCATTTCTAGTGCCCTTAGACATCCACCTTCGCGTTTGGTAAGTTTGAAATGACCCCAACTCTAGAAGAATATAGTGTTGCCATTGGAATGCCTTTGGGATCTGAGCTCGTTAAACTACTTTTAGGCGTTTCCCCTATACTCGAATTATCCCGGTTTTTACGAGTCGAGACTCATGCGGTGAAAAGGGTTGTTAAAGGCCATTGTAATTCATGCCCCTTGTTTTTCTTAAATGAATTATTTGAAAATCAGCCCATGAGTCAGAAAAACAAAATCTTTCTCCTAACTTTCATCGGGTTTATTATTTTCCCTCATCGCAAAAATTCTATAAACCCCTCAATTGCATATGTGGCCAAACAAATTTGCACTGGTATGAGTTATGTTAATTCGGTTTTGGCGGAAACATTCTTATCCCTTAACCGTTTTAAACAAAATGAGGAGAAAGTCATACAGGCAGCCCCGAAAATTTTGCAAATATGGCTTTTATCCCACTTAAGAGGATTCGGGCACCTTATGTAGCTTTTTGAAATTGATGACCTTACACACCCAATACAAAGATTCGAGGTCTTAAAAAGTAATTCCTCTGATAAGGATTACTCTACCTGGATAAACTTTTTGAAAAACCCAGATCTTGAAGCATTATTATGGCACGCTAAATGGTTCCACGAGGGTCAAGTTCGTTATGCCCACAAGTTTCATAACCCTGTCCCACTGCTCGATTTATCTGGCGTCACTTCTTACTACCCCTACTGGGTAGCCCGCCAGTATAGAGTCTTTCAGGAGATCCCGCCGCCTCTTAAGACGGACCTGTTTCGAGTCTGATTCACTCGTTTGAACCACAACTACGTCAGCGAGATTCGTGCCATCAAGAGTGCATGAGTTGAGTGTCAGCCGGAAAATGTCATTGTACCCAGGAGACTGAAAGTGCAAGAAAATGTCCGTCATGCCTCTCTGTTTTACATTCAACATCATCAAATCCCAGCAGCTTTACAACCAAAGGTCCTAGATATGGCCGATAAGCCCAATCGCCAAGCACAGATTGACCATCTTGAAAGGACTGTGGGGATGAGGGATACGCTTATTACGGAGCTTGTTCGTGAAAATAAGCGGCTCCGAGAGACTGTGGCTTCCCCATCGTTTATAGAATGAGTGTCCGGGAAGGGCACCCTTTTGTTAAAAGCCCTTATCTTTTATATTTCCTAGTATTTATGTTTAGAGGTTTTTGTTTTCTTTTTAAAAGTGTTTTTGGGTTGTACTAATGTTAATATAAATCGGATCACTTTTTGTTATATAAATAATATATTTAGCGCTTTAATGACACCACTGTGGCCTTAGTCCATGGTATCTGGGGAGTGAACGGAAGCGGTTCGAGGTGACCGGGGTTCAAACCCCGGGGATGCCGTTTGTAATGTTAATATTAACGAAAACCCTTTTTGCTTTTTTTTTTGCAAATAAAGAAAATATGTAATAAATAGATATAATAGGGGTAAGTACAGCGCAAGTGCCATAACTTTTGTACGGAGGACACGTAAGTGCCATAACTTTTTTTTGGCTCACTTGAGTGCCATAACTTTAAAAAAAAGATCATTTAAGTGCCACTTATGAGCTGGTCATGAGGGCCCAAAACCGCGGCTTTTCTGACCGAACGGTGACCTTCCCGGCGAGGCGATGTGTGACTACAAAGCATTTTTACCTTCGTCAACGGAGGCTAAAACGGAAATTTCGAGATGAACGGAGGCCATGGAATGATTCACCGACACCCCCTCTTCAAGCTGGTGGTGCTCGCCTCACCGGGAAGGTCATCATTCGACCGGAAAAGCCGCGATTTCAGGCCCTCACGACTAACTTGTTATAGGGGTTGGTCGTGAGGGCCTGAAACCGTGGCTTTTATAGCCAAACGGTGACCTTCTCGGCGAGGCGAGCACCACCAGCTTGAAGAGGGGGTGTCGGTGAATCATTCCATGGCCTCCGTTCGTCTCGAAATTTCCGTTTTAGCCTCCATTGACGAAGGTAAAAATGCTTCGTAGTCACACAATTTATCGAACTGATTTGTGTGACTACGAATCAATTTTTACTTTCGTCAACGGAGGCTAAAACGGAAATTTCGAGACGAATGGAGGCCATGAAATGATTCACCGACACCCCCTTTTCAAGCTGGTGGTGCTCACCTCGCCGGGAAGGTCACCGTTTGGCTGGAAAAGCCATGGTTTCAGGTCCTCACGACTAGCTTGTCAGAGGGGTTGGTCATGAGGGCCCGAAACCGCGGCTTTTCCAGCCAAACGGTGACCTTCCCGGCGAGGCGAACACCACCAGCTTGAAGAGGGAGTGTCGGTGAATCATTCCATGGCCTTCGTTCATCTCGAAATTTTCGTTTTAGCCTCCGTTGACGAAGGTAAAAATGCTTCGTAATCATACAAATCGGCTCGATAAATGTGTGACTACGAAGCATTTTTACCTTCGTCAACGGAGGCTAAAACGGAAATTTCGAGACGAACGGAGGCCATGTAATGATTCACTGACACCCCCTCTTCAAGCTGGTGGTGTTCGCCTCACCGGGAAGGTCATTGTTCGGCCGAAAAAGCCGCGGTTTCGGGCCCTCACGATCAGCTCGTAAGTGGCACTTAAGTGATCTTTTTTTTGAAAGTTATGGCACTCAAGTGAGCCAAAAAAAAGTTATGGCGCTTAAGTATCCTCCGTACAAAAGTTATGGCACTTGCGCTGTACTTACCCCAGATATAATATTATGACTAGGTCATGAAATGATTATTTATTAGGCCTTATACTCATTCATTTCAACGTTTTCACAGGTAGTTACGAATTAAATGGCCGAGGAGAACGTGCCGATCTATCTCAATAATATGGAAAACGAAATGAAAATGGTTTTCAATGCAATCGAAAATCTCACCAAGCAAGTAGAATCTATAAGTGGCAAGCTCACCCCCACGCCTGCAGCAATCAAGGTGGTGTTACCGCCACCGTCTACTGGAAAAGGCAAAGCCTCCACCAGCGACAGCAAGATGCCCATGCTAGAGGACGATCCACTTCCACTTGCCATCAAGAAGACCGAACTTATAAGCCCACCGATGACAGAACATGACAAATGCCTTGCGAAGGTCGAGGAGATGCTGAAACAGCCGTAAAGCCGGCAGCATGCTGTCCCACTTGACCTATCTGTATACTAAAGGGTCAAAGTACCAGAAAAGTTCAAGATGCCAGAATTTGAGAAATATAATGGCACCTCATGCCCTAGACACCATTTGCATATGTATCATGTGCGAATGATCCAGTACGTTGATAATGAACTCCTCATGATTCAGACATTTCAAGCAAGTTTGACAGGGCCAGCTTTGACATGGTATATGTCAAAAGATGTGGATGCTTTTAAATCTTGGGATAATGTCGCTGATGCATTCCTCAAGCAGTATCAATTGAACCTCGATGTCACATTTTCTCATGATGACCTTGAATGCACTGAAAAGAAGAAGAGTGAGTCCTTCAAAGAGTATGCCATCAAATGGAAGAACTTGGCCACCTAGGTTACCCCAGAACTTACTGATCATGAACAAATGAAATTGTTCATTAAGTCTCTTCCGTATGAATACAGACACTGCCTGGTTGGTGCCACTGCTAAATCCCTTAATCATCTTGTTCCTGTGGGCGAATGAATTGAAATGGGATTGCGTGATGAGTGGTTCACAGACCCCACTTCCACAAGCAAGAGACTCAACACGAGAAAAGAGAAGGAGTCCCTGATGGATGGAAATATCGCATACACCCAGACTGTTCATCCTCCCTAGATAGTCCAGGTGAGCAGTGAGCAACAACCGGCCTCAAGTCGCCAACCCCTAAAGCGATATAAGAAAAGGCAATTCACTCCATTGCTTGGATCCCTTTCTCAGGTTTTGGCCATACTTCGCAAGAAAAACCTGCTTTCTACTGAGCCGAAGTGGCCCAACTCGGAAAACTTTTCGAACTACGATTCGTCTAAGAAATGTGACTATCACATAGGTAAGGTAGGACATTCGACGGATGACTGCTATATCCTTAAACATCGAGTCCAAAACTTGTTCGACACCAAAGCCTTCTCGTTTCAGACATCCAAGCCAAATGTCCAAAACAACCCGTTACCCGAGCATGAAAGTAAAATTAATGCCATATTCAGTTTTGACGCTGGTCGAATTAAGAACGTAAGGGTATACACTATTGACGTTTATAACAGTCTAGTGAAAGCAGGGTACTATCCTACCGGTGAAGTACTACCCTTGTCCTTAATGAAAGAAAGGGTTGCCAGCATGGCGAAAGCAAGTTTGATTGTGTATGCCGACCATACCGGCATAGTGGCCACCATTTCCGAGGTTATAATCGACTGGGACGAAGAATTTTTGGCATTGAATGCCAGAACAAGTAAATCCACCTCCACACTCATGAGCGATCCTTTGGCTGATCACTCAGATGACGAGAAGGAACTGGCGATTGAAGTAACCCTAAATGAAGAGCACATAGTGATCGAGATACCTTAGCCTTATCAGTACGAGAATGACAAGGCAGTCCCATGGTCCTATGAACTGGATGTTGACCTGGTCACAAGATCAGGACGAACGTATGCCCAAGCTGATGCACAGCCTTTAGAGCCTGTTACCGATGAAGTAGTCAAGGAATTTCTAGCCATCATCAAACCCAGTGAATACAATGTAGTGGATCAACTGCGCAAGTTACCCACCCAAATTTCTTTACTAGAGCTATTTCAAACATCCGCGAAACATCAGAAATCTCTGTTGAAAGTGCTCAGTGAAGTAAACGTCCCTGAGACGATTGAGCATGACAAGTTAGAGGAATTCGTAAGGTCCATCCTGTTGAAAGACCAGATAGCATTCTCGGACGATGAATTCCTTGCCGAGGGTAGAGGGCATACCAAGGTCTCTACATCTCAGTTAAATGTAGGAACTCACATGTGGCTTGAGTCTTGATTGACAACGGGTCTGCTTTGAATATTTGTCCATCGGCAACCCTGCGCCGTCTCAATATAGACCCATCTAAGTTCCGTGTCTCTAAAACATCTGTCCTAGCATTTGACGGGATGAAGAAAGACACCGCTGGTGAGATCGACCTTGACATCCAGATTGGCCCAACCGTGTTTAGCATTCTGTTTCAGGTAATGGACATTCTCACCATGTTTAACTTCCTGCTGGGCCGTTCTTGGATTCACTCTGCTGGAGTCATGCCTTCAAGCCTTCATCAAAGTGTGAAGTTCGTAACTCAGGGAAAGCTAGTCACAGTCCTCGGTGAAGAAGATCACCGAATTTATCAGGAAACTGCCATCCTGTATATTGAACCAAGCGGCAAGGTGGAATCCAGTTATCAATCTATCGAGCTCGTGTCAACCATGCACGGATATTGAGGAGTTTCTCCCCGTGTCCCCAATATATCAAAAACTGTAATCATGGTAGGAAAGGTTTTGGTAGGAAATGGCTTCGCCCCAGGTCGAGGACTCGACAGAAGAGGCCGGGGTATTCTAGAACCTATTCATGCCGTCAGGAACCACCGTACCTCTGGTCTAGGATATTGCGGAGGAAACTCACGGGACAATAAGGGGCGTGAGAAGGGTCGAGCTGGCTTATTGCTTCCCCATATCCGGGAGACTTTCCCACCACCTGCTAGATTGTTGCAGGATGAGGAAAATTGTATCAACATCTTAGGACAACCCGACAATAAGTTTGGGCATCCTGCTGAATGTTCAATTCGCCCTAGCTCCTCAACGCTTCCCGAGAATGGTGCTAGCCACCGACATCAGAATCCAGACAAGCTACCGATTGAGAAAGATTGTGGACGAGAAGAAACGCTGAATAGCGTGGTCACCCTATTTGACGATATCTTCATAGGAGCCATACACGAAGACTCGACCCCAGAAACGAGTGTAAACCCATTTGATTTGTTTGCACGTTTGTAGTATCAGTTGGGCGAACTATTAAATTTGGTCACATCCTTAATGGATATCATTGGCCAAATCCCGGACATGTCACTGTCGCCTTTCGATCAAGAAGAATTGACTCAAGTGAATATTCCCGAAGAAAGCCCACCATCTGAAGTCCTTCCCGACGCGACATGGCAAGATATCCAATTTTTACAATGGTAGGGCGACGTGTGACAGTACTCACCAGTCCCTAAATCCATGGATGTAATATTCCATGTCCTTCTGCAGAAGAAGATGATCACAAGGGAGCCAAAGCACGCTACTCCCGATTACTTTGTTAATTATGATCCCACCCTGTCCTGTGATTATCATTCAGGAGAAATTGGTCACTCACTGGATAGTTGGAGCTCCTTGAAAAATATAGTACAGGACCTGTTGGATGCCAGGGTATTCACTTTCCGTGCCTCCTGGTTGTGCTACGACAGGAACGACCTCTTAGTGGTGCCCAGCATTCGTGCTACCACTCCTGAATTTGCTGAGAAGGCACGTAAAGGGAAGGCAATCATGGATACCCTAGGTGAGCCCAGTGGTGGTTTTGACTTCTACGTCAACTACCAGATACCGTCAAACTTTTTTGACGAGTTGCAGAATGGCATCGAGGATGGATGGGGTGGCATGGACCTGCTGACAGCAACGAGGAGAGGAGACGATGAACTGGACTCTTGAAACGATACTTTCGAAAGTTTCTTCGTCAACGCAATAGACGAAGGACCGGTGGAGAGAATGGGTGCAAGCCCGCTTGAGTAGAATTCCTCTAACCCTTTTGCATGAATCCCTGAAAAATGGGCTATCCTTGTATTTTGTTTTTTGTCTTCATTTCTGTTAGAAGAAATATCTTTTTGAACTCCCCATCTCCTGAGGTTGTAAATCCACATGTTGTAAATAAATAAGTTTTGAGGGCATGAAGTAGTATCCCAAACCGGCCCGTTGATGATATCCAGCCACGCAAATAAAAGTATTATGAGGCTAGGGCTACCTCATGCTTCCTCGTTTCTAAGCTTTTCGAAAATTAAAAGCATCTCACTATTTCTTCCAAAAATGTTTTAAGAGAAAGGACAATGAAAAATCCATAACCCCATTTATTTTTCTAATCAATTTACCTTGTGTTCTATGCATAATTTTGCGACTTGCGAGGGAGTTAGTACGATCCAGCCAGAGGCCGTAGATGCCGACGGCAGCAATTCTGAGGATTCAAGTGACGATCCCACTAAATCCAAAAAAATTGAGAGCAATATGAACAAATCAAGCCCCTTACAATCGAGAACATTGTTACCATCAATTTGGGTGGTACTGAAGATCAAAAAAAGTAAAGATTGAGGCCAACCTTCCCGAAGAGAAGGTCACACGTTTGAACGCTCTTCTCAAAGATTATCAAGACGTCTTTGCATGGTTTTATTCTGATATGCCAGGACTAGAGTCTCGGATTGTCGAGCACAGTTTGCCTACTAATCCCAACATGCTTCATAAGAAGCAAAGGTTACGAAAGACCAAACCCGAGCTGTCGAAAAAAATCGAAGAAGAAGTGATGAAGCTTTTGAAAGTAGTGTTCATCGAGGTTTCGCAATACCCTGATTGGGTAGCAAACATCGTACTAGTGAAGAAGAAAGATGGTCGAATTCGAGTTTGCGTTAATTATAGTGATTTGAACAATGCCAGTTCTAAAGACGACTTTCTGCTCCCCCACATAGATGTTCTTGTGGATAGTACGGCTGGATTTGAATTATTTTCTTTCATGGATAGATTCTCCAGGTAAAACCAAATAAGGATGAACGACGAAGACAAAGAGAAGACGGCGTTCATTACTCCATAGGGGACCTTTCACTACAGGGTTATACGTTTTGGTTTGAAAAATGCCGGGGCAACATACCAGCGTGCCATGATTACTCTTTTCCATGACATGATGCACACAAAAATTGAAGTTTATGTCGATATGATTACCAAGACCCGATGCTGAGAAGACCATGTTCGAACTATGAAGAAACTGTTTAATCGGTTACGCGACTTTAAGTTACGCCTGAATCCCGCAAAGTACATGTTCGGGGCAACCTCTGGAAAATTACTCGGATTCATCGTGAGTAGCAAAGGGATTAAGGTTGACCCTTCAAAGATCAAAGCGATATGTGAGCTTCAACCTCCATCCACAGTGAAAGATGTCAGAAGCCTTTTGGGAAGATTGAACTACATTGCACGGTTCATCTCCCAACTCTCAGAGACTACACGGCCTTTCTTCAAACTTCTCAGGAAAGACGCTCAGATCAGCTGGGATGAAAGCTATTGGGAAAAGTTTGAAAAACTGAAATAGTATTTGATGAATCCCCTGGTACTAGCTCCACCAGTCCCAAGACATCCTCTAACTCTCTATTTAACGATCTACAGTGAATCGTCAGGAGCCCTGTTGGCCCAGAGCCACCCCGACGATGGAAAAGAACGGGCCATTTATTATCTGAGTAAGAAATTCACCATTTTGGAACAGACTTATTCCGAATAAAAAAAATACATGTGTCGCATTGGTGTGGGTGTTGCATAGGCTTCGACAATATACTTTGCACCACCAGACGTTTCTCGTAATTGAAAACGACCACATCCGGTATTTGCTTAATCGATCGGCATTGGTAGGAAAATTAGCCAAATGACAAATTCTAATTTCAGAATTGAACATCCAAACATCATCGCATAAATCAATGAAAGGTCGAGTGATCACTGATATGCTGGCTGAATGTCCCGGGGAAACACATGAAGATGATCTCCCAGATAATCGCGTTTTATCGGCAGAAGGACTTACGTGGACTATGTTCTTTGATGGAGCAATAAACCTGTCTGGCTCTAGTACCGAGGCAGTCTTGATAACTCCATATGGGCAGCATTATCTAGTAGCCGCAAAATTGGTGTTTCCTTGCACCAATAATGTAGCCGAATATGAAGCGTGTATTCTCGGTCTGCAAGCAGCAATTGACATGAAAATAACCAAACTAAAAGTGTTTGGTGATTCTGCCTTAATCATCCTCCAGATTGTGGGTGAATAGAGGACTATGGATGCTAAGCTAGTACCCTATCATGATTATCTGGAAGAATTAGTGACAGAATTCGATGAGATTTCGTTTGACTACTTATCAAGATCTCATAATCAATTCACTGATGCACTGGCTACGCTATCATCCATGTTATAGGTTACCAATGATTTGGAAATAGAACCTTCAAAGATTGAAGTCCTGACCAGACCAGCCCATTGCATGGCCATGACCGAGGAACCCGATGGAAAATCATGGTATTATGATATCATGAACTACATCAAAGAGCAACAATTCCCTGAAGGGATTACCCTTGCGGACAGAAAGTATATAATGAAGATGGCTACGAAGTTCTTCGTCAGTGGCGAGAACTTGTACAAAAGGTCTTATGATTCTATTCTGCTAAGATGCGTGGACACGATCAAAGCAACGCGAATTATGCAAGAATTACATGAAGGAGTTTGTGGTCCACACATGAATGGACACATGTTGGCCAGGAAAATAACAAGATTAGGTTATTACTAGCTTCCCCTAAAAAGCGATTGCATTCGACATGTTCGAAATTGTCACCGTTATCAAATTCACGGAAACAAGATAAATGCCCCTCCAACTGAATTACATCAGTTGTCTGAGTCATGGCCGTTTTCAATGTGGGGCATCGATGTGATCGGCCCAATCAATCCAAAGGCATCAAATGGGCACCGATTTATCCTTGTCGTGATTGATTATTTTTCCAAATGGATCGAGGCCACATCATATACCAACGTCACTGTTCGGAATGTGATGAAATTCATTAGGCGCGACATAATTGCCCGTTATGGTGTTCCTGAAGCCATTGTTACAGATAATGGAACAAATATGAATAACAAGCTTATTAATGATTTATTCAGTAAATTCAAAATCCTTCATCTGAATTCGTCTCCTTATCATCCCCAAATGAACGGATCTGTCGAGGCGGCCAACAAAAACATCAAGAAAATCTTGGCCAAAACTGCCGAGAATTACCGGAATTGGCATGAAAGATTGCCTTTTGCATTAATGGCATATCGAACATCAATTCGGACATCTACCAGGGCAACCCCTTTTTCATTGGTATACGGCATGAAAGCAGTACTTCCTGTTGAGGTAGAAATCCCCTCGCTGCGGGTATTGTCCCAAATAAAACTGTCTGATGCAGAATAGAAACAGCAAAGACTGGAGCAGTTGAATATGATCGACGAAAAGCGGCTGAAAGCTTTTTGTCATGGTCAATGCTATCAGCAGAGGGTAGCTAGATCATTCAATCGAAAAGTACGCCCAAAACACTTCGAAGCAGGCGATCTTGTCCTAAGGAAGATACTACCATTACCCCCCGAGCTTGGAGGAAAGTTCGCTCCAAACTACAAGGGTCCCTATGTCGTGAAAAAGGCACTCCCTGGAGGGGCTTTGATTTTGACTGAGATGGATGGGCGCCAATTCTCCAATCTGGTCAACTCTGATGCTGTGGAAGTACTATCATTGAAATAATTTCTATATTCCTATTGATAACAAAGGAATTTGCAGAAAAGTTATTGATAAGGACACTCCTGGTGGCAAGTCTAATTGGAAAGGACTTCGCATATGATAAAATGACGTCAAGGCCGATTCTGACAATCATAGAAGTCTCGATGGTAGTCATGCCCATATCCGTCAAAGACCTTTAAAGTAGAAATTAGTTTTGCTGCGAAGACTCCCATGCAAGCAATTGCGCATGCCCTATGCAATCAGGAATCAAAGGATTTATGAGAAACTCCTTAACATGCCGGGACCACATTAACATAGCATGCGCTGACAATAGAACCGTCTATTTGGGAGCACCCTTAATTATAGAGGATTTCATTCGAGCTTCGAGACCAACCATGAGAAGAGAAAAGACTCTACTAGCTTTGAAGACAAAAGAGAGACACGAGGGGTAGTTTCGTATCGTTCTCAATTTACGCTTTATCATTTTATTCCTAACATAAGCTCATGCTATTGTCAACAGAAATTGTCAACATTCGAGAAAGCTCAAGGAGTTGTCAATTTAAACTCAAATTAAGGGAGTCACGAAGGGTAATGTTGTATCGTTCCCAATTCCTATCCATCAAAGAGCCGTTCATTAACACGGTCTTTCTTATTACCTTGTAGGTTTGCCTCACTATTGCAGCATAGGTAAGTATCTCTTTCCCTAAAAACTCTTTTCATAAAAGTGGAAAGAATCAAAAAATGAGGAAGCAATTTAAAGCAATAGATGCTTAGTCCTCCCCCAAGTGCATCGCATATCTTGTGAAAAGGAATTTTGCATGGAAATTTTACATATTTAATTCACCAATTCCATGTGAAAATTTTGACAATTCGACGAATGGTGTCGAACTGCTCCGATGTATTGAACGAGATGTGTCAGGATGATGATAGGCAATCCTTAGTTTATACACATTCTCATGTACCAAACCATAGCAAGACGAGCGAAATGGTTCCATTTCTGCAAGGTAAAGGGATTTCTCGCATAAGGTACGGTAGCCAAAATGACGAGAGGCAGTTCATTTCTCTGTCCCATACACTACTGATGATCCTTTGCTTAACCATTTTGAGCCCATATACTTGGAGGTTCTTTTTAAATTACCACTGTCAAGAACCACCCCATATTGGGGCAACCGGAGGTAAGTTGGCAATACAAGGTGAGGAAAAAAATGAATATAAATTTTCTTGCTTTCCCTTGCATCAATCTTTGAGCGTTATTATTGTAATTGAACTCTCACGATGATTTAAGTGCCCTAGGATGACGAAGAGTAATTCCTTTTCTATCCCACACACTTAAATCCCTTGCTAGCCTAATTGAGCCGGCAATTTCATTTCGTACCAACTTAATTGGTGATCATCCCCTACATTGGGGCAATGCGAAGGTCACTACAATTCTAGTATCATGGTCCAAAGTGCTAGATGAAGATGAATGCCTCAAGAGCCTAATGATACGGTCTTATTCAAACTTGTCTAGACTAAAAGAATAGCAAAAAAAGAAAATGTTGAAAACTAAGGGCAACAAAAAGCAGTTTGCCTGGTCAAAGCAAATGCCAATGCCCATAAAAAAACAAAGAAGCGATAAGAAAGACAGAAGGAATTTGTACTCCCAAGCGGATTTGCCATTATTGGATAGAAGTCCAAGAAGCCTAAGCATGGGATTATCTAGGGAGTTTGCAAAGAAGATACTGGCAGTGAAGAAAAAGACAGGTGACAACTCCAAGATGATCACTAACTCTCACCCCTACACACATTTTTTAGCCCAACGATTTTTTGTATCTCAATCTATGAGCCAAGCCTGCGTTATATCCCTCATAAAATCTCTTCTGAATATGGCACCTGAATTAACGTAGAATTTCAAATGTTTATAAACATCACTCGAGGAAGTGCGAGCAAAACTACTTCTATCTCATTTTGCAGGGTTCTTTACTTGGAAACCCGGAGATAATTGCGGAGTATTTTCTTTCATGGCCTTGACTTAGACAGTCTCTTTTGTTAAACCATTGACCAAGCTTACATTATGGTCGCGATAAAGACCTCTCAGATTGATAAGATCGTACCGCTTGCAAGAAAACTCAAACCCTTGTTGATGTGATGACGGTCAGATTGAGTGTTTTTAATATTTCCGTATTAATGGTTGGGACAAATAACCTTTTTCAATGAGAGTCAGTGGAAAGTCCTTTCTAACTGAAGATCCCTCATTCAGCATCTTGAGAAGTCCACCCTACGAGCGAAAATTGTCTCAATTGATGATTTACCCTTGGTGGATATTTAGTGATGCGAACATAGCAAAATAATCACGCATAAACTTTCAAATGTGCATTCAGGAATAGCCTAACTTGCCTATATCCTTTATGGATGCATGCATATTTGCGCTAATCATCTTTGACAGGTAAAATGTCCTCAAAAACTCGAAGAGCGCCTGACCTTTGGAGTGTCTTCAAAGATGTCCCAAAAAAAAAACACTCCAATGTTCTCTTAGAAGCAGAACAGACATGGCCTGCCCTTGGCGGCCTACGGTTCCCCTTTTCATGGACACTGCTTTCACAGCTTTAAGTCCCCTTAACAAGAATTGACACGGCATGCCCGGAGTCTTACTCCCCAATGGTACGCCACGAAAATTCGGGCACTGGAGAAACCCTTTTTACCATCCCAAGATAAATGTCCCGAGAAAGGTTGGTTATTCAACAGATGATACATCAAACCTTCAAGTGAGAAACCCCAGGTATTCCATCAGAACTCTCCTTAAACCACCCGGAAGGTAAAACCGGGTGTTTCTTTGAAAAAGAAAAGCATTTCTTATTGCGCGAAATGCAATCAAGATGCCTCAGAAAGACGTGTATTCTAGAATAGCCTCAATCGTCTATTCCTTCGATAAATGCATATGTTCTTTGCACAAAAACTTGTCCGACAGGAGACATGCCCTTAAAAGGCAGGAATAGCACAGGTAAGTTTTTTTCTACACATGCCCGATTCCAAAAAACTTACATACCTACGATTGTTACGGTACCCCTCGAACATTAGACTAACCCCTCTGTTCATCACGTACCTACAATTGTTATGGTACCCCTCGAATATTGAACTGACCCCTCTGTTCACCAGGTACCTATGATTATTATGGTACCCTTGAACATGGGATTGACCCCCTCTGTTCACATCAAGCCTTTTTCAGGTACTTTTGATAGGATGCAGGTACTTCGACAAAGCAAAACCCCGTCAAGACGACCGAAGATAGGTTCGAGTCGTAGACAAACAAAACTCCATCAAGGCGATCGAAGAGAGGTTCGGGTTATAAACAAACGATTTCCTTCATCGAGACGACCAAAGACAGGGTTGGGTCCTAGATAAATGAAATCCAGTCGAGGTGACCGAAGATAGGTTCGGGTCCTCGACACGCAATATCAATTACCTGGGACTATTCTACCCTCCTGGTAAGGTAAGTAGCTTCAGGTATGTCTTTATTTGCTCTAGCATGCAGCATCTTATATCGCATCATAAAAAATGGGACCTATGATCTCGCCAAAAATAGCATTCATCATATATACACGGGCCAACATTAGGTGTCGTTTTATCTTTGAATGCAACCTCTGCGAGCTCAGTCTCTGCGAACTCACCTTCAAAGAGGGGTATCTGTTGACACCTATTTTAATTTGCCCAAAATTAATTATGCACAATTTAGGAGTTAATTTCCTTTAATTCTTAAAACCCAAAAAAATATTTGTTATTTATTGCATTGCATATAGACATTAGGTAATTTAGTTTTAGTTGCACTAATTAAATTTTTTTTTTAAAATTTCGAAATGGGCCGGGTCGACCCGGCCCTCTCTTTTTCTTTTCTTTCTCGCTCGGGCCCAGCCCATTCCTTTCTTTTTTTTCTTTTTCTTCTGCTTGAGCTGGGCCCGGCCCAACCCAGCTTCTTCTTCCTCTTCCTCCTCCCGTCGGCCTCTCCCCCCTCTCCCCTGGTCTCCTCTGTTCTCCACCGTCCAACTGATAGACGATGGAGCGACCATCCCCTGTCCCCTCTGAGCAGAGGATGGACAGGGGAACACGACAAGGGGACTGGCATTGATAGCCAGTCCCCTCCTTCTTCATTTCCCGCCGGCCTCTCTCTCCCTTTTCTTCCCTTTTTCCCGGAATTGTCCCTGTCCCTGCACCGGCCTAAATGGCCACAAAAGTCCCAAATAGGCGTAGGCCGGTGCAAGCCATTAATGGAGGAGACGAGCTCAGAGAGAGTGAGCTGGTCGTTGCCTAAAAAATATCGACGAGAGAGATAGAGAACCGATCGGGTCGTTTGAACAAAAAACAGATAAAGAGAGAAAAGAGAAGAAGAAGAGAGAATCCGAGAGAAAACAGAGAGAGAGAGAGAGAGAGAGAGAGAGAGAGAGAGAGAGAGAGAGAGAGAGAGACAAAACCAAGAGTCCACCGACCGTGAGAAGGAAGCTAGTCGTCTCGCCGACGCCCCCAGACCAGCCGGAAGCCCCCCAGAAGTGTCACCAACCGGTGAGCCTTCCCAGCTGAGACACCCCCATGTTTTCCCCCGTTTTTTGGCACGGTTTGGCCAGGACTCGCGCGGGCCGTTTCGCGCAAATCCTGGCCCATACTGTCGTCGGTCCTGGCCCCTACTCACTGTTGAAGGCGAGCCGTAGCTGTCAAAGCCAATCGGGTCGCCGGAGGAGGTCGAGATCCCTCGATTTTTTATGTGCCCCCCATCTGCTCGATGAAATGCCTCAAAGAGGCTGGTTTGTTTTTGGCCGCCGGCCAGCGAACGAGCAGTTGGACGGCGGGCCCAGCCGTCGGAAAAGGTAAGTGAAGTTCATAAGGTGAAGACCTAGGCCATTGGTGGCCTAGGTTGTCCGATGAGATCGTCGGATCTCGCCGGCAGAAGCTCCCGCGTGCCCAAACAAGCGAGAGCCGTCCCTGGACCGGCCTGCAGACCGTTTCGACCGGCCTGCAGACCGGTTCGACCGGTCTGCAAGCCAAATAGGGCCGATTCGACCCGGTCGAACCGGCCCTATTTCGTCTTTATTAATCTAACCGGGTCCCGACCGGGCCCGATCCAGTCCATACCCGAGTCAATGACCCGAGTTGACCCCCTGACTCGGGTTGGATCTCCAGATCCGACCCGGGTCAACGCGATGGGTCGGATCCGTTGACCTGGGTCAGTTAGAACCGATCCGGATCCGCCGACCTGACCCGATTTTAATATTATATTATTATATTGTTGTTGTATTATTATTATACATGTTGTTTTTTATTGCACAAATTACCATGTTTAAATTAGACAAACCTATAGGGTTGTACGGTAGTATTTTGTAAGTTATTTTTACAACTATTGTGATATTATTATGCATGTTTTTAATTAGAATATAATTGCATGAACTGTTATGTGTTGAATGTCGTCGCCTTAGTTAGGGTTAGAATCCTAGACTGCATATCTATCTTGACTACTAATCGTTAATGATTATGCACTCGCTTGATCACCTCACATGTTAGGAGAAAGGTCCTAAAATCAATCCAAATTGCCTGACAAATATTTTCTAAATGAATAGGGTAAAAAGGTACCGAAAGGGCATTAGTTATTTAACTAGTGTAACCAAGTCCCCGAACTCATTTTAATCTCTAGTTCGTAGGAGTAGGGTGATTCTCCCGTCACCTTACTTGGGTTTCTAATCGACCCACCCCAAACTAATTAGTGGCGATTCTTAGATAAAAATCATTTGCAGGTTAAAAACGTAAACCCTAAGTCGCGATATGGTATGGGCTTGGGAGAGCCCGAGTTAAGTCACCAATTTAGACTTAGCGCATACCAGACGAGACTGTTGTTTTGTTTTAAAATAAAAAAATCGGAGGTCGGTCGCGACATGTCGTGTTTAACATTGTGAAAGAAAAGACCACTATGGATTTGATAAAAGCCTTGTCTATTAGCAGGAGTAGAAACTATGGCGATTAAGAAGTTGCATCCTTCCAAATAGGAACTGGCCAATCCATGGGTATAGCATGAAGTTACAAAGGTTGTACCTGTGAACCATCATATACGAGAAACCCTCTATGATCAACAAGGTCTACTGGATGCAATGTCAGTTTAACTTAAAGATGGGCGAATGTGCATCAGTTGCTTATCATATCAATGGATTCAATGGGGTTGTTAGTCAAGAGTTCAGTTGATATTGACTTTAAAGATCTGGTATATGCTTTGATCATATTATCCTCATTACCTGATGGTTGGAATACTATTGTATTGTTGATAGCAATTTCTCTGGGTTATGAAGCTTAACGTTTGATAATGTTCGCAATTTGATTCTGAGTGAGAACATCTATATGAGAGAATTTGACGAACCTATACTTTCTGCTTTAGTATGTGAAAGTAGAGGAAGAACTAGTAGTAGTGCAAATCTGAACAGAATTATTTAGTCTAAGACTGGTAGTGTTTTCTATTGGAGTTGTAGCAAGAGGGGGCATTTTAAAGAGATTGCCTTAAGCTGGAGAACTAGAAGGGTAAGAGAATTAGAATTGAATTCGTAGATAATGTTGCATCTGTAGCTGACTATATAATGCGGACAATATTAATTTTGTCTTATCTATCACTCAGGATTCATCATTTAACAGATGGATTATGAATTCTGGTTGCTCGTTTCATACTACACCAAATAGGAACTGGTTTACTACTTATCAAAGTATAGGTAGTAGTAAACTGCTGTTGGGACATAACACTGAGTGCGATGTTGTGGGTGTTGGCGATTTCAAAATTAGAATGCATAATGGCATCGTGAGAACATTGACTAGAGTGAGGCATGTTCCAAAATTGAAGAAAAACCTAATTTCTTTAAGTTCCCTACATTCGACTCGGTATCGGTATGCTTCAGAAGGTAGAGTTTTGACAGTCGTTTGAGGTGCCCTAATGATAATGAGAGGAATCAAGCGTAGTGGCTTGTACGAGCTTCAAGGTGAGATAGTGATGGATTCGCTTCTGTGCAGACGTCGGATGCATCTGTTCAAGAGTCTGAATTGTGACATATGCAATTGGACATGTTGGATGGAAAAGCTTGAAGGGTAAAAGTGAAAAAAATTTGTTGTGTAGTTATGTGGCTGATAAACTGAATATATTCAAGTGTTGTAACTCAAGCAAACAGTCGAAAGTACAGTTTAGTTCGACTGTCAAAAAAGCCACGAAGGTTGCATAGTTGATTCACTTGGATGTTCGTAGGCTATCGTAATTTCCCTCGAGAAAGAGTTCCAAATTTATGCTAATAGTTGTGGATGACTACTTGAGGAAGACTTAGGGGTTTGTGATAATGCACAAGTTTGATGTTGTTGTCATGATTAAGCAGTTAAAAGCTTTGATTGAAAAGTAAACTGGTAAGATGATCAAGTATGTGCGGACAAAAGGAAAACATAGCGAGACATCATATTCATGCTAGTAAAGCATAACATGTTGCAAAGTTGATAAGCAGAACATTACTAGAGACAGCCAATAAAATGCTCTCTAGTGCAGATATGGCTAAGAGATTCCTAGCAAATGCACTTAGTATAGCTAGCTACCTGGTAAACAGATTCCCATTGACTATGATTGGATGTTGAACTCTCGCAGAAGTGTGGTTAAGTAACGTTGCTAATTATTCTATTATTAAAATATTTGGTTGCCTTGTTATATTCGAGTAAGTAATGATAAGCTCGATGGGATGACAAGAATATATTCCTAGGCTATATACAAGGTGAGCGGGGCTATCGGATATGGTGCACAGAACTAAAGTCACCTATTGTTAGTAGAAAAGTTATATTTAACTAGTCTCCAGTACTTTTAGATAAGAGTGATTATGATAGTTTTTATAAGGATCTAAATGGTGTTCAGCTCAAGATGGAGTTGCAATCGAAAACTTTTGAGGTAGCAAGTACTGGCGAAGTTGTTGACATATATGGTGTTTGAAGTGAGGTGGAGCCTATGGAACAAACAGTTTTTGTAGATGCTGAGTTTGACAAAGTGTGTGTTCGATCTCCTAATAATATGGATGCAATGATGGTTTTGCTTTATTTATGGTTGAGAAGGTTGTGTCTAAAAATCACTGTGGAGTAGCTAAAGGTGCAAGTAAGTTAGTGTTCTGATGAGGTTCATAGTTATGATGAAGTTCAAGTGCAACTTGGACTTAGAAGATTTCTACGGCGATTGAGCCTTTGAAGGGTTGTGAGAGAGTAGCAGCGAAGTCTGGAATTTTCAGATAAGCGATTATGACTTGGCTAAAACGTCAAGTCAATGTGGAGATTATTGAAAATATGTCTCAAGTTTTAACTCAAAAAGGAAATTTTCTTAATTTGAATACATTTCTAGTTACACTTGGTTTCCTATTTGAGTGGTTACCCATTTTGTCAATATATGTAAAAAGTGTCTTTGTTGCGAAGAGTATTCAAGAGGAACTTGTGTTTGTTAATTACATTCTGAGTGTTTGAAGCCGTAAAGATCTTGTGGTAAGATTTATGAATTACTTTATGAGATTGAGAGATTATTTCGTGAGAAATTGTTGAGCTAAACATTGTGTGAGTTTTTGGGTGTAATTCAGGATGAGGAAACACTAAGAATGTTTGAATAACTTGAATGTGGTTATAACTTCTGTTATATCGCTTGATCTATGGTGAAATTTTTTGTTGCTCTTTCCGTATACGTAAGTTACACCAACCGAACCATGTAAATATAGTGTCCGATTTACTTTCTTGTTCTATTTATTTTATTATTCAATTGCTTGTTTTCGCAACAAATTCAATGTAAAATCTCCAGAAAAAACTAATGCTCGTAACACAAAAGTAAATATACGAATATGAAGTGCTAGTAAAATCTACTAAACAAATCAAGTTCCTAAAACAAACTATTAAATATAGGAAAATTACCCGAAAAGTTCCAAACCTATTATACGGCTTTCAATTTAGTTTTAAACTTTTCAATTTGGTCATGTAATCCAGAACCTTTTAATGATTTTTTCAATGTAGTCGTCCGGCTAATTTAGACATGAAGGTCTAGTCATCACTGGTCGTACTATGCAGCATGCCGTCAATCTAATGTAGACATAATTACTCAAAACAATGCCATTTTGAGTAATTTTCTGATTTATTTTTTCTCTTTCTTCACGACTCCGTCATCGCTGCTTGACGATGAAGAAGACCACAACAACTTGACGATGAAGAAGACCACAACAACTTGACGAGCTCAACAACAATGGGCTGAGCCTCTAAATCTCGTCGAGCTCGGCAACTACTCCTCCATGGCCGTTGAGATCTTAGAAAACTTAATGGCCATGGGCCAAGCCTCCAAATTTGGAGGTTCAGCGGCTTGCCGTCAAGGCTAGATCTAGGTGGCTGGTGAGCCGTCTTGCTTAGATTTGGTTTGTTTGGTGTGAAGGCCAGCGGAGTGGATTTCTATGGAGGTGATTTCAAATTTTCGTGGCTGGATCTTTAGTTACATGGAGGGAGGGAGGGAGGGAGAGAGAGGATTTCTTGTATTTCTTTTTATCGCTTGATGTTGAGCAGATCTGAAAAACCAGCAATTGGAGTTCACCATTTTGATTAGCTTCGATTTGGATTAGCTTCAATTAGAGTTTGCGATTCTCCGGCAGTTTGAGCTGGAACCAATTGTCATAGACAGAAAAAGGCGTCCAGATCTTTGTCGAAGAGCTATCGAGACCGACCCTTTGAACTCGTTGAACCGGAGGTCCAAGTACTTGAGTCCTTGGAGCTCCAGTATGACTATCGGGAACTTGCCAGCAAGCGATTGTTGCTCAGATCCAGCTAGAAGAGCCGCTCTAAGTTCTGGAGCTTCTACGGCAGGGTGTTGCAGAATTGTTTCGAGATGTGGAAGAGGGCGAGGTCGGCCAACAGGCCGGGCTCCTCCGAGAGGTACCTAGTGATGTTGCCGTGGTTGAGGTCAATACTAGCGACGGTGCAGATGCTAGGGCCGTTGGAGATGGGGGATGAACAATAAAAGAAAACAAACATGGGTTTCAATGTTCATTGTAAACTTAAGGGTAAAATCCACCGAAAACTCCAAACTATGCCTTCTGTGATATAGTTATCCCAAACTTTTTTTGTTACACTAAAAGCTTCAAACTTGTACCCATGTTACATATTTACCTCAAATTTGTATCCATGTGACATATTTACTCCAAAATTTTGACACAAAAAGCCCAAAATTTGTAATCATGTGACACATTTACCTCAAATTTTTTTTATGATGCCAAAATTCCAAAACTTAGATTCAAGCCACAACCTTCGTCAAATCTTTTTTCCTTTATTTTTTTTCCTTCCTCCTACATCTTAGCCGCTGCCCTCACCATCGCCAAACCAACGAAGAAAATGAAGTAGGAAGTTAAGAAAAAGGAAAAAGAAAATGAGAAAAAAAAAACATACAATGAGTTGACATATTATTGCCAAAAGAGCGCCACGTCAGCACCGTTTGCTTTTCGTGATCCATGCATGTAGGCAGCCACATAAGATTTTTAGCAGCATTCGTTAATGGAATTTTGATGGGGTCACATGGATACAAATTTGGGATGAATTTGTTATACGGATACAAGTTTGAGATTTTTGATATCACAAACAAAAGTTTGAGATAAATGTGTTACACAAGTACAAGTTTGGGGCTTACGATATCATAACAAATGTTTGGAGTAAATGTTTCACAATGTATATAGTTTGAGGTTTTTTGTAACTTTTTCCCCAGAATTAAAGATGAACGGCAAAAAAGAAGAAGAAGAAAGAAACTAAAAGAAAAAAGAATCGGAAAATTTAAAAAATTGCTCAAAACGACGTCGTTTTGAGTAGAGGTGGTCCACGTTACACTACAAAAAAACAAGGATTTAGCCACGGAAATTAGCGACGAATAATTTTTCGTCGCTAATTAGCGACGGAATTTGCAACGAATTTTTTTTTCGTCGCAAATTAGCGACGAATAATTTTTCGTCGCTAATTTCCGACGAAAAAACAATTCGTCGCAAATTTGCGACGGAAAAAAATCCATGGCTAATTTGCGACGGAATTTGCCACGAAAAAAATTCGTGGCTAATTTGCGACGGAATTAGCAACGAATTTTTTTTCCGTTGCTAATTTGCGACGAAAAAAAAAGTCGTCGCTAATTTGCAACTGAATTTGCCACGAAAAAAAATTCGTCGCAAATTTGCGACGAAATTAGCGACGAATGTTTTTTCCATTGCTAATTTGCGACGGAAAAAAATGTCGTCGCTAATTTGCGACGGAATTTGCCACGAAAAAAAATTCGTCGCTAATTTGCGATGGAATTTGCCACGAAAAAAATTCGTCGATAATTTGCAACGGAATTTGCGACGAAAAAGTATTCGTTGCTAATTTGCGACGGAGTTAGTGACTTATTTTTTTACGTCGCTAATTTTGCGACGTAATTTGCAACAAAAATAAATTCGTCGCTAATATATGTATTGCGCGTCAAATATTTACTAATATATAAATGTAAATTGTTAATAGGATTTTTCAAACTTCAATGTATGAACTACCACCAAATGAGTTGGACCGTTTGTGCGATCAACAATTTGCAGCATGGTTGAAAACATATGTAAGTTGCCTATAGACCAAAATGAAGTTATTAATATTTTATACATCATTTAAATATATATTATTGACTTTGCGTGTGTGACCTTAGGTTCATAGTAATCGTGATCAAGTTGAAGAGCAAGGATTGCTATATTATCTGTCATGGGGTCCAAAGTCAAGAGTACGAACTTGGCCAGCATATTTCATAAATGGGTATAAATTTCACACTCAAGAATATGGAATGGGAAAAGCCACAATGAATAGTGGTGTGTGTGCTCGGTCATCCAATGATGGCAGTTCAAAAGATGATTTTTATGGTTTGTTGGATGAAATCATAGAGATAGAGTACCCCGGACCATTAATGCGGGTTGTGTTATTTAAGTGCATGTGGTTCGACCCCGTCAAAGGAATGAAGGTGCATACGAAGTTTAATTTGGTTGAAATAAATCACAAGAAAAGGTATATGAAATATGAACCATTTGTGTTGGCACAACAAGCAATTCAAGTATATTATGCATCATATCCTAGTTTGAAACGTGACAAAGCTAATTGGTTGGCTGTATGTAAAATTAAAGCACGAAGAAAAATCGAGGAACACTGGAAGGATACAACATATCAACAAGAGGAAGTTTGTAACACGGTTCAAACTGAGGAATATAACATTCCAACTCTACGAGATCCATGTGGAGCAATGATAGATGTAGATCTAACTGAAATTCGCGAATCAAATTTAGAATGTGTTGCAGAATCCGATTTTGAGACAGAGGATGATGATGATGACGACGACGATGATGCTCAAGAAGAAGATGAAGATCATGATGAAGACGAAGGTGAAGATGAATATTTAGATTTTTGAGACTTTTTACTAATTATGTCGTAATTATTATTATTATTATTATGACAAGAGTTTATTGTTGTTGTCATATTTATTATTATTGTTGTTGTCGTAATTATTAGTATTGTTGTTGTTGTTGTTGTTGTTGTTGTTGTTATTATTATTATTGTTGTTGTTGTTGTTGTTGTTGTTGTTGTTATTATTATTATTATTATTGTTGTTGTTGTTGTTGTTGATTATTATTATTGCAATTATTGTTACTGAAACGTTATTGTCGGGAAAAAAAATGAATTAGGCGTGTGTGGGCTAGTAGAAATGAAATCCGTGGCAAATTTGCCACGGATTTTGCCACGAATTTCATAAAAAGTGAACATAGGCATGTGTATGGGCATTTTTTTTTAAAATTCGTGGCAAATTTGCCACGGATTTTAGTCACGAATTTCATGAAAATGCCGACAAACATGTCTAAATAATTTTTTCATGAAATTCGTGGCTAAAATCCGTGGCAAATTTGCCACGAATTTAAAAAAAAAATGCCCATACACATGCCTATGTTCATTTTTTATGAAATTCGTGGCAAAATCCGTGGCAAATTTGCCACGGATTTTAGCCACGAATTTCATAAAATGCCCACAATTCATTTTTTATGAAATTCGTGGCTAAAATCCGCGGCAAATTTGCCAAGGATTTTAGCCACGAATTTCATGAAAATGCCCACAAACATGTCTAAGTAATTTTTTCATGAAATTCGTGGCTAAAATCCGTGGCAAATTTCCCACGGATTTTAGCCACGAATTTTTAAAAAATGCCCACAAACATGTCTAAGTAATATTTTCATGAAATTCGTGGCTAAAATCCGTGGCAAATTTGCCACGGATTTTAGCCACGAATTTTAAAAAAATGCCCACAAACATGTCTAAGTAATATTTTCATGAAATTCGTGGCTAAAATCCGTGGCAAATTTGCCACGGATTTTAGCCACAATTTTTAAAAAAATGCCCACAAGCATGTCTAAGTAATATTTTCATGAAATTCGTGGCTAAAATCCGTGGCAAATTTGCCACGGATTTTAGCCACGAATTTTAAAAAATGCCCACAAACATGTCTAAGTAATATTTTCATGAAATTCGTGGCTAAAATCCGTGGCAAATTTGCCACGGATTTTAGCCACGAATTTTTAAAAAAATGCCCACAAACATGTCTAAGTAATATTTTCATGAAATTCGTGGCTAAAATCCGTGGCAAATTTGCCACGGATTTTAGCCACGAATTTTAAAAAAATGCCCACAAACATGTCTAAGTAATATTTTCATGAAATTCGTGGCTAAAATCCGTGGCAAATTTGCCACGGATTTTAGCCACGAATTTTAAAAAAATGCCCACAAGCATGTCTAAGTAATATTTTCATGAAATTCGTGGCTAAAATCCGTGGCAATTTGCCACGGATTTTAGCCACGAATTTTTAAAAAAATGCCCACAAACATGTCTAAGTAATATTTTCATGAAATTCGTGGCTAAAATCCGTGGCAAATTTGCCACGAATTTTTAAAAAAAATGCCCACAAGCATGTCTAAGTAATATTTTCATGAAATTCGTGGCTAAAATCCGTGGCAAATTTGCCACGGATTTTGCTACGAATTTCATAAAAAATGAACATAGGCATGTGTATGGGCATTTTTTTTTTTAAATTCGTGGCAAATTTGTCACGGATTTTAGCCACGAATTTCATGAAAAAATTATTTAGACATGTTTGTCGGCATTTTCATGAAATTCGTGGCTAAAATCCGTGGCAAATTTGCCACGAATTTTTAAAAAAAATGCCCATACACATGCCTATGTTCATTTTTTATGAAATTCGTGGCAAAATCCGTGGCAAATTTGCCACGGATTTTAGCCACGAATTTCATAAAATGCCCACAATTCATTTTTTATGAAATTCGTGGCTAAAATCCGTGGCAAATTTGCCACGGATTTTAGCCACGAATTTCATGAAAATGCCCACAAACATGTCTAAGTAATTTTTTCATGAAATTCGTGGCTAAAATCCGTGGCAAATTTGCCACGGATTTTAGCCACGAATTTTAAAAAAAAATGCCCACAAACATGTCTAAGTAATATTTTCATGAAATTCGTGGCTAAAATCCGTGGCAAATTTGCCACGAATTTTTAAAAAAATGCCAACAAACATGTCTAAGTAATATTTTCATGAAATTCGTGGCTAAAACCCGTGGCAAATTTGCCACGGATTTTAGCCACGAATTTTAAAAAATGCCCACAAACATGTCTAAGTAATATTTTCATGAAATTCGTGGCTAAAATCCGTGGCAAAATTTGCCACGGATTTTAGCCACGAATTTTAAAAAATGCCCACAAACATGTCTAAGTAATATTTTCATGAAATTCGTGGCTAAAATCCGTAGCAAATTTGCCACGGATTTTAGCCACGAATTTTAAAAAAATGCCCACAAGCATGTCTAAGTAATATTTTCATGAAATTCGTGGCTAAAATCCGTGGCAATTTGCCACGGATTTTAGCCACGAATTTTAAAAAAAATGCCCACAAACATGTCTAAGTAATATTTTCATGAAATTCGTGGCTAAAATCCGTGGCAAATTTGCCACGAATTTTTAAAAAAAATGCCCACAAGCATGTCTAAGTAATATTTTCATGAAATTCGTGGCTAAAATCCGTGGCAAATTTGCCACGGATTTTAGCCACGAATTTTTCAAAAAAAATGCCCACAAGCATGTCTAAGTAATATTTTCATGAAATTCGTGGCTAAAATCCGTGGCAAATTTGCCACGGATTTTAGCCACGAATTTTTAAAAAATGCCCACAAACATGTCTAAGTAATATTTTCATGAAATTCGTGCCTAAAATCCGTGGCAAATTTGCCACGGATTTTAGCCACTGAATTTTTAAAAAAATGCCCACAAACATGTCTAAGTAATATTTTCATGAAATTCGTGGCTAAAATCCGTGGCAAATTTGCCACGGATTTTAGCCACGAATTTTTAAAAAAAATGCCCACAAACATGTCTAAGTAATATTTTCATGAAATTCGTGGCTAAAATCCGTGGCAAATTTGCCACGGATTTTAGCCACGAATTTTTAAAAAAAATGCCCACAAGCATGTCTAAGTAATATTTTCATGAAATTCGTGGCTAAAATCCGTGGCAAATTTGCCACGGATTTTAGCCACGAATTTTTAAAAAAATGCCCACAAGCATGTCTAAGTAATATTTTCATGAAATTCGTGGCTAAAATCCGTGGCAAATTTGCCACGGATTTTAGCCACGAATTTTTAAAAAAAATGCCCACAAGCATGTCTAAGTAATATTTTCATGAAATTCGTGGCTAAAATCCGTGGCAATTTGCCACGGATTTTAGCCACGAATTTTAAAAAAAAATGCCCACAAACATGTCTAAGTAATATTTTCATGAAATTCGTGGCTAAAATCCGTGGCAAATTTGCCACGAATTTTTAAAAAAAATGCCCACAAGCATGTCTAAGTAATATTTTCATGAAATTCGTGGCTAAAATCCGTGGCAAATTTGCCACGGATTTTGCTACGAATTTCATAAAAAATGAACATAGGCATGTGTATGGGCATTTTTTTTAAAAATTCGTGGCAAATTTGCCACGGATTTTAGCCACGAATTTCATGAAAATGCCGACAAACATGTCTAAATAATTTTTTCATGAAATTCGTGGCTAAAATCCATGACAAATTTGCCACGAATTTAAAAAAAAAATGCCCATACACATGCCTATGTTCATTTTTTATGAAATTCGTGGCAAAATCCGTGGCAAATTTGCCACGGATTTTAGCCACGAATTTCATAAAATGCCCACAATTCATTTTTTATGAAATTCGTGGCTAAAATCCGTGGCAAATTTGCCAAGGATTTTAGCCACGAATTTCATGAAAATGCCCACAAACATGTCTAAGTAATTTTTTCATGAAATTCGTGGCTAAAATCCGTGGCAAATTTGCCACGGATTTTAGCCACGAATTTTTAAAAAAAATGCCCACAAACATGTCTAAGTAATATTTTCATGAAATTCGTGGCTAAAATCCGTGGCAAATTTGCCACGAATTTTTAAAAAAAATACCAACAAACATGTCTAAGTAATATTTTCATGAAATTCGTGGCTAAAACCCGTGGCAAATTTGCCACGGATTTTAGCCACGAATTTTTAAAAAAAATGCCCACAAACATGTCTAAGTAATATTTTCATGAAATTCGTGGCTAAAATCCGTGGCAAAATTTGCCACGGATTTTAGCCACGAATTTTTAAAAAAATGCCCACAAACATGTCTAAGTAATATTTTCATGAAATTCGTGGCTAAAATCCGTAGCAAATTTGCCACGGATTTTAGCCACGAATTTTTAAAACAAATGCCCACAAGCATGTCTAAGTAATATTTTCATGAAATTCGTGGCTAAAATCCGTGGCAATTTGCCACGGATTTTAGCCACGAATTTTAAAAAAATGCCCACAAACATGTCTAAGTAATATTTTCATGAAATTCGTGGCTAAAATCCGTGGCAAATTTGCCACGAATTTTAAAAAAATGCCCACAAGCATGTCTAAGTAATATTTTCATGAAATTCGTGGCTAAAATCCGTGGCAAATTTGCCACGGATTTTGCTACGAATTTCATAAAAAATGAACATAGGCATGTGTATGGGCATTTTTTTAAAAATTCGTGGCAAATTTGCCACGATTTACCACGAATTTCATGAAAATGCCGACAAACATGTCTAAATAATTTTTTCATGAAATTCGTGGCTAAAATCCGTGGCAAATTTGCCACGAATTTAAAAAAATGCCCATACACATGCCTATGTTCATTTTTTATGAAATTCGTGGCAAAATCCGTGGCAAATTTGCCACGGATTTTAGCCACGAATTTCATAAAATGCCCACAATTCATTTTTTATGAAATTCGTGGCTAAAATCCGTGGCAAATTTGCCAAGGATTTTAGCCACGAATTTCATGAAAATGCCCACAAACATGTCTAAGTAATTTTTCATGAAATTCGTGGCTAAAATCCGTGGCAAATTTCCCACGGATTTTAGCCACGAATTTTAAAAAAAATGCCCACAAACATGTCTAAGTAATATTTTCATGAAATTCGTGGCTAAAATCCGTGGCAAATTTGCCACGGATTTTAGCCACGAATTTTTAAAAAAAATGCCCACAAACATGTCTAAGTAATATTTTCATGAAATTCGTGGCTAAAATCCGTGGCAAATTTGCCACGGATTTTAGCCACGAATTTTAAAAAAATGCCCACAAGCATGTCTAAGTAATATTTTCATGAAATTCGTGGCTAAAATCCGTGGCAAATTTGCCACGGATTTTAGCCACGAATTTTTAAAAAATGCCCACAAACATGTCTAAGTAATATTTTCATGAAATTCGTGGCTAAAATCCGTGGCAAATTTGCCACGGATTTTAGCCACGAATTTTAAAAAAATGCCCACAAACATGTCTAAGTAATATTTTCATGAAATTCGTGGCTAAAATCCGTGGCAAATTTGCCACGGATTTTAGCCACAATTTTTAAAAAATGCCCACAAGCATGTCTAAGTAATATTTTCATGAAATTCGTGGCTAAAATCCGTGGCAAATTTGCCACGGATTTTAGCCACGAATTTTAAAAAATGCCCACAAGCATGTCTAAGTAATATTTTCATGAAATTCGTGGCTAAAATCCGTGGCAAATTTGCCACGGATTTTAGCCACGAATTTTTAAAAAAATGCCCACAAGCATGTCTAAGTAATATTTTCATGAAATTCGTGGCTAAAATCCGTGGCAATTTGCCACGGATTTTAGCCACGAATTTTAAAAAATGCCCACAAACATGTCTAAGTAATATTTTCATGAAATTCGTGGCTAAAATCCGTGGCAAATTTGCCACGAATTTTTAAAAAAATGCCCACAAGCATGTCTAAGTAATATTTTCATGAAATTCGTGGCTAAAATCCGTGGCAAATTTGCCACGGATTTTGCTACGAATTTCATAAAAAATGAACATAGGCATGTGTATGGGCATTTTTTTTAAAAATTCGTGGCAAATTTGTCACGGATTTTAGCCACGAATTTCATGAAAATGCCGACAAACATGTCTAAATAATTTTTTCATGAAATTCGTGGCTAAAATTCGTGGCAAATTTGCCACGAATTTAAAAAAAAAAATGCCCATACACATGCCTATGTTCATTTTTTATGAAATTCGTGGCAAAATCCGTGGCAAATTTGCCACGGATTTTAGCCACGAATTTCATAAAATGCCCACAATTCATTTTTTATGAAATTCGTGGCTAAAATCCGTGGCAAATTTGCCAAGGATTTTAGCCACGAATTTCATGAAAATGCCCACAAACATGTCTAAGTAATTTTTTCATGAAATTCGTGGCTAAAATCCGTGGCAAATTTGCCACGGATTTTAGCCACGAATTTTAAAAAAATGCCCACAAACATGTCTAAGTAATATTTTCATGAAATTCGTGGCTAAAATCCGTGGCAAATTTGCCACGAATTTTTAAAAAATACCAACAAACATGTCTAAGTAATATTTTCATGAAATTCGTGGCTAAAACCCGTGGCAAATTTGCCACGGATTTTAGCCACGAATTTTAAAAAAATGCCCACAAACATGTCTAAGTAATATTTTCATGAAATTCGTGGCTAAAATCCGTGGCAAAATTTGCCACGGATTTTAGCCACGAATTTTTAAAAAATGCCCACAAACATGTCTAAGTAATATTTTCATGAAATTCGTGGCTAAAATCCGTAGCAAATTTGCCACGGATTTTAGCCACGAATTTTAAAACAAATGCCCACAAGCATGTCTAAGTAATATTTTCATGAAATTCGTGGCTAAAATCCGTGGCAATTTGCCACGGATTTTAGCCACGAATTTTAAAAAAAATGCCCACAAACATGTCTAAGTAATATTTTCATGAAATTCGTGGCTAAAATCCGTGGCAAATTTGCCACGAATTTTTAAAAAAATGCCCACAAGCATGTCTAAGTAATATTTTCATGAAATTCGTGGCTAAAATCCGTGGCAAATTTGCCACGGATTTTGCTACGAATTTCATAAAAAATGAACATAGGCATGTGTATGGGCATTTTTTTAAAAATTCGTGGCAAATTTGCCACGGATTTTAGCCACGAATTTCATGAAAATGCCGACAAACATGTCTAAATAATTTTTTCATGAAATTCGTGGCTAAAATCCGTGGCAAATTTGCCACGAATTTAAAAAAAAAAATGCCCATACACATGCCTATGTTCATTTTTTATGAAATTCGTGGCAAAATCCGTGGCAAATTTGCCACGGATTTTAGCCACGAATTTCATAAAATGCCCACAATTCATTTTTTATGAAATTCGTGGCTAAAATCCGTGGCAAATTTGCCAAGGATTTTAGCCACGAATTTCATGAAAATGCCCACAAACATGTCTAAGTAATTTTTTCATGAAATTCGTGGCTAAAATCCGTGGCAAATTTCCCACGGATTTTAGCCACGAATTTTTAAAAAAAATGCCCACAAACATGTCTAAGTAATATTTTCATGAAATTCGTGGCTAAAATCCGTGGCAAATTTGCCACGGATTTTAGCCACGAATTTTTAAAAAAATGCCCACAAACATGTCTAAGTAATATTTTCATGAAATTCGTGGCTAAAATCCGTGGCAAATTTGCCACGGATTTTAGCCACGAATTTTTAAAAAAATGCCCACAAGCATGTCTAAGTAATATTTTCATGAAATTCGTGGCTAAAATCCGTGGCAAATTTGCCACGGATTTTAGCCACGAATTTAAAAAAAAAATGCCCACAAACATGTCTAAGTAATATTTTCATGAAATTCGTGGCTAAAATCCGTGGCAAATTTGCCACGGATTTTAGCCACGAATTTTTAAAAAAATGCCCACAAACATGTCTAAGTAATATTTTCATGAAATTCGTGGCTAAAATCCGTGGCAAATTTGCCACGGATTTTAGCCACGAATTTTTAAAAAATGCCCACAAACATGTCTAAGTAATATTTTCATGAAATTCGTGGCTAAAATCCGTGGCAAATTTGCCACGGATTTTAGCCACGAATTTTTAAAAAATGCCCACAAGCATGTCTAAGTAATATTTTCATGAAATTCGTGGCTAAAATCCGTGGCAAATTTGCCACGGATTTTAGCCACGAATTTTAAAAAATGCCCACAAGCATGTCTAAGTAATATTTTCATGAAATTCGTGGCTAAAATCCGTGGCAAATTTGCCACGGATTTTAGCCACGAATTTTAAAAAAAATGCCCACAAGCATGTCTAAGTAATATTTTCATGAAATTCGTGGCTAAAATCCGTGGCAATTTGCCACGGATTTTAGCCACCAATTTTAAAAAAAAATGCCCACAAACATGTCTAAGTAATATTTTCATGAAATTCGTGGCTAAAATCCGTGGCAAATTTGCCACGAATTTTTAAAAAAAATGCCCACAAGCATGTCTAAGTAATATTTTCATGAAATTCGTGGCTAAAATCCGTGGCAAATTTGCCACGGATTTTGCTACGAATTTCATAAAAAATGAACATAGGCATGTGTATGGGCATTTTTTTTAATAATTCGTGGCAAATTTTTCACGGATTTTAGCCACGAATTTCATGAAAATGCCGACAAACATGTCTAAATAATTTTTTCATGAAATTCGTGGCTAAAATCCGTGGCAAATTTGCCACGAATTTTAAAAAAAATGCCCATACACATGCCTATGTTCATTTTTTATGAAATTCGTGGCAAAATCCGTGGCAAATTTGCTACGGATTTTAGCCACGAATTTCATAAAATGCCCACAATTCATTTTTTATGAAATTCGTGGCTAAAATCCGTGGCAAATTTGCCAAGGATTTTAGCCACGAATTTCATGAAAATGCCCACAAACATGTCTAAGTAATTTTTTCATGAAATTCGTGGCTAAAATCCGTGGCAAATTTGCCACGGATTTTAGCCACGAATTTTAAAAAAATGCCCACAAACATGTCTAAGTAATATTTTCATGAAATTCGTGGCTAAAATCCGTGGCAAATTTGCCACGAATTTTTAAAAAAATGCCAACAAACATGTCTAAGTAATATTTTCATGAAATTCGTGGCTAAAACCCGTGGCAAATTTGCCACGGATTTTAGCCACGAATTTTTAAAAAATGCCCACAAACATGTCTAAGTAATATTTTCATGAAATTCGTGGCTAAAATCCGTGGCAAAATTTGCCACGGATTTTAGCCACGAATTTTTAAAAAATGCCCACAAACATGTCTAAGTAATATTTTCATGAAATTCGTGGCTAAAATCCGTAGCAAATTTGCCACGGATTTTAGCCACGAATTTTTAAAAAAAATGCCCACAAGCATGTCTAAGTAATATTTTCATGAAATTCGTGGCTAAAATCCGTGGCAATTTGCAACGGATTTTAGCCACGAATTTTAAAAAAAAATGCCCACAAACATGTCTAAGTAATATTTTCATGAAATTCGTGGCTAAAATCCGTGGCAAATTTGCCACGAATTTTTAAAAAAAATGCCCACAAGCATGTCTAAGTAATATTTTCATGAAATTCGTGGCTAAAATCCGTGGCAAATTTGCCACGGATTTTAGCCACGAATTTTTAAAAAAAATGCCCACAAGCATGTCTAAGTAATATTTTCATGAAATTCGTGGCTAAAATCCGTGGCAAATTTGCCACGGATTTTAGCCACGAATTTTTAAAAAAATGCCCACAAACATGTCTAAGTAATATTTTCATGAAATTCGTGCCTAAAATCCGTGGCAAATTTGCCACGGATTTTAGCCACGAATTTTAAAAAAATGCCCACAAACATGTCTAAGTAATATTTTCATGAAATTCGTGGCTAAAATCCGTGGCAAATTTGCCACGGATTTTAGCCACGAATTTAAAAAAATGCCCACAAACATGTCTAAGTAATATTTTCATGAAATTCGTGGCTAAAATCCGTGGCAAATTTGCCACGGATTTTAGCCACGAATTTTAAAAAAATGCCCACAAGCATGTCTAAGTAATATTTTCATGAAATTCGTGGCTAAAATCCGTGGCAAATTTGCCACGGATTTTAGCCACGAATTTTTAAAAAATGCCCACAAGCATGTCTAAGTAATATTTTCATGAAATTCGTGGCTAAAATCCGTGGCAAATTTGCCACGGATTTTAGCCACGAATTTTAAAAAAAATGCCCACAAGCATGTCTAAGTAATATTTTCATGAAATTCGTGGCTAAAATCCGTGGCAATTTGCCACGGATTTTAGCCACGAATTTTAAAAAAAATGCCCACAAACATGTCTAAGTAATATTTTCATGAAATTCGTGGCTAAAATCCGTGGCAAATTTGCCACGAATTTTTAAAAAAATGCCCACAAGCATGTCTAAGTAATATTTTCATGAAATTCGTGGCTAAAATCCGTGGCAAATTTGCCACGGATTTTGCTACGAATTTCATAAAAAATGAACATAGGCATGTGTATGGGCATTTTTTAAAATTCGTGGCAAATTTACGATTTTAGCCCACGAATTTCATGAAAATGCCGACAAACATGTCTAAATAATTTTTTCATGAAATTCGTGGCTAAAATCCGTGACAAATTTGCCACGAATTTAAAAAAAAAATGCCCATACACATGCCTATGTTCATTTTTTATGAAATTCGTGGCAAAATCCGTGGCAAATTTGCCACGGATTTTAGCCACGAATTTCATAAAATGCCCACAATTCATTTTTTATGAAATTCGTGGCTAAAATCCGTGGCAAATTTGCCAAGGATTTTAGCCACGAATTTCATGAAAATGCCCACAAACATGTCTAAGTAATTTTTTCATGAAATTCGTGGCTAAAATCCGTGGCAAATTTGCCACGGATTTTAGCCACGAATTTTTAAAAAAATGCCCACAAACATGTCTAAGTAATATTTTAATGAAATTCGTGGCTAAAATCCGTGGCAAATTTGCCACGAATTTTTAAAAAATACCAACAAACATGTCTAAGTAATATTTTCATGAAATTCGTGGCTAAAACCCGTGGCAAATTTGCCACGGATTTTAGCCACGAATTTTTAAAAAAAATGCCCACAAACATGTCTAAGTAATATTTTCATGAAATTCGTGGCTAAAATCCGTGGCAAAATTTGCCACGGATTTTAGCCACGAATTTTTAAAAAAATGCCCACAAACATGTCTAAGTAATATTTTCATGAAATTCGTGGCTAAAATCCGTAGCAAATTTGCCACGGATTTTAGCCACGAATTTTTAAAAAAAATGCCCACAAGCATGTCTAAGTAATATTTTCATGAAATTCGTGGCTAAAATCCGTGGCAATTTGCCACGGATTTTAGCCGCGAATTTTAAAAAAAAATGCCCACAAACATGTCTAAGTAATATTTTCATGAAATTCGTGGCTAAAATCCGTGGCAAATTTGCCACGAATTTTTAAAAAAAATGCCCACAAGCATGTCTAAGTAATATTTTCATGAAATTCGTGGCTAAAATCCGTGGCAAATTTGCCACGGATTTTGCTACGAATTTCATAAAAAATGAACATAGGCATGTGTATGGGCATTTTTTTAAATTCGTGGCAAATTTCATTAGCACTAATTTCATGAAAATGCCGACAAACATGTCTAAATAATTTTTCATGAAATTCGTGGCTAAAATTCGTGGCAAATTTGCCACGAATTTAAAAAAAAATGCCCATACACATGCCTATGTTCATTTTTTTATGAAATTCGTGGCAAAATCCGTGGCATTTGCCACGGATTTTAGCCACGAATTTCATAAAATGCCCACAATTCATTTTTTATGAAATTCGTGGCTAAAATCCGTGGCAAATTTGCCAAGGATTTTAGCCACGAATTTCATGAAAATGCCCACAAACATGTCTAAGTAATTTTTTCATGAAATTCGTGGCTAAAATCCGTGGCAAATTTGCCACGGATTTTAGCCACGAATTTTTAAAAAAAATGCCCACAAACATGTCTAAGTAATATTTTCATGAAATTCGTGGCTAAAATCCGTGGCAAATTTGCCACGAATTTTTAAAAAAAATGCCAACAAACATGTCTAAGTAATATTTTCATGAAATTCGTGGCTAAAACCCGTGGCAAATTTGCCACAGATTTTAGCCACGAATTTTTAAAAAAAATGCCCACAAACATGTCTAAGTAATATTTTCATGAAATTCGTGGCTAAAATCCGTGGCAAATTTGCCACGGATTTTAGCCACGAATTTTTAAAAAAATGCCCACAAACATGTCTAAGTAATATTTTCATGAAATTCGTGGCTAAAATCCGTAGCAAATTTGCCACGGATTTTAGCCACGAATTTTTAAAAAAATGCCCACAAGCATGTCTAAGTAATATCTTCATGAAATTCGTGGCTAAAATCCGTGGCAAATTTGCCACGGATTTTAGCCACGAATTTTTTAAAAAAATGCCCACAAGCATGTCTAAGTAATATTTTCATGAAATTCGTGGCTAAAATCCGTGGCAAATTGCCACGGATTTTAGCCACGAATTTTAAAAAAATGAATTTTTGGCATTTTGATGAAATTTGGGGCTACATTTACGATTACGGCTCTCTCTTCTCTGTCTCTGTCTCTTTGTTTTTCGTTTTTCGTTTTCCCTCTCCTTCGTCTCCTTGGAGGGAAAAGCTTGCGAGCCAAAACAATTCCCCCAAATCCCTCTTCCAATTCCCCCACATCCCTCTCCTTCGTCTCGTTCGTTTTCAAATCTAGGCTAGGGCTTTTCCCGGCCTCGCTCCGCGATTCCACCTCCCCCATTCCTCGTCCGCTTCCAGTGCCGGCGGAGCCGAAATCGCTCTGGTTTCCTTCGCTCGAGACGACCTCCTTCGGCCGCTGCTCCACCCCCCCTTCGTCGCCCTCTTCCGGTGCCGGCGGAGCCGAAATCGCTCCGATTTCCTTCGTTCGGGACGACCTCCTCCGGTCGCTGCTCCACCTCCCCCATTCCTCGCCTGCTTCCGGTGCCGGCGGAGCCGAAATTGCTCCGGTTTCCTTCGCCCGGGAAGACCTCCTCCGGCCGCTGCTCCTTTCGGAGTCCGTCCTCGTTTCTTGCCTCTTCTTTCCCCTTGGTCTGGACCGCGATTCTGGGGCGAATTTCGAGCCAGCATCAGCTCAGGTTAGTTGGCTTGTACCTGCTGTCTGCGCATTTTCCCGCGTTGCGGTTGTCGTGATGGTTGGGATATGTGACCCGTCCGCAATTGGCTTCGACCTCGGTGATCATCGGTCGGCCTTGTTCTTCGTTTCTTGCTGTTTGAGCTCGATGTGGCGGTCGTGTCATCGAATTGGGGCTACTTTAGCTGGAAATGAGCAAGTCTGGAACATGTGCCACTTTCTTATTATCTTCATCCTTCTCTTCTAGCGTAAGCTGCTCGGTTAATTCTTTTATATTCACAGAACTCCAGCAATTTCAGCTTGGTGAGGTGCTTGATTCCTGGTGGCATAGTCTTCAACTATTTGCATCGCTGGATGATCAATTTCTCCAGCTTAGACATCGCTTCCTCCTCTATCTGTGCAAATGTCAGCTTCTCAAAATGATCAAGACCTAATATCTTGAGCTTTTGAAACCCTTTAGCCTTGAAGCATAGTGTTTGCCAATCATAAAGCTTTTGAACAGATTGTTGGTTCTGTCATCATCCGCATCTATGTAGTAAAGCTTTTGTACAGATTGAAGAGCTCCGATTTGTGCTGGGGTGCTGAAGCCATATTTGTAGTGCGTATAGGATAGTGACGAGTTTTTGGTCCAAGGATACTAAACATTTGTAGTCGAATGAAAATGTTTTGATAAAGCCTTTTAATAGCACTTCCATGCTTCACTGTTTGTTAATATTGTGGCAAGGATATTTTCCTGCTTATTTGGAGACCATTACTTGATCAATTCTGAGCTTAGCTTAGGGTTGTGGCAAGGAGTGTCATGTTCTATGGAGGTGGAATTTTGTAGGCTTACCTTGTTGAACAGATTCTGAGCTTAGCTTAGGGTTCATCCTTTGTCACTACAAGTTCATATGTACTACCAATTAAGCTATCAATTAGGGCCATATGAAAGATATCCTGTACCAATTGACACAAATGTTAGGTCAGTATGCCTTTTTCTTGCATAGAATTTTGTGTGAAAATTTTGACGAGGCTGCCATTGGGTAACTTTATATTATGCTGCATTCATTGTTTGCGAATCTTTTACAGCGGTGGAATGAACAGATTCCTCTGGCTAAGTGAGAGGAATGTACTGACCAATGTAATTCCTTCGCCTATCCATGGATTGGAGGATATTGTCAACAATCAAGTATAGTAAGTTTCTTATTTGCTTTTGTAATTCTTGGGCGACAGACTTGAATCATTCACAATCCCTGTTGCTTTACAGTAATGTTACTTATCTCAATCCTGCAAAGCACAAGCACATCCCAGACCACCTGCTAGTGTTGTCATTCCTCCAAAGGTACATGATGCTCTTACTGGTTCATATATGTTAATCTAAAAGCAAATATTTGTATTTTGTTCTCAATGTATACAATATAATTGGAAAAACGTTATGTGCATTATGTAGGGCTTTGTGTTTGATGTTACATGAGGCCTTTTCCCTTTCAACATTTCTATGAAATATCAATACGGTTGAAAAGCGCGGATTATTTCATACAGGAGAACCTTTTTCAAATTACTATTTAGGTCTCTTTATATTGGATGTCGTGACAAGAAAATGGATGGCTCACTTGTTCACTTTTATAGGTTTTAGGACCTTTGGATAACAAGCCATTCCCTGTGTTATGGCATGAAGATAACAGTGGTAGGCGCCAGAATGGAAGAGAAAGGTGAGAATGAATTCTAATGGTCTTGCTGTCTCGGTTGATGTCTCTGTCCGTCTGTTTTGTATTTCTGCTGTTGCATTGGTGGTTTGTATCAATTTAGAGGCTTGTGGTGCAATAGATTTTGCAGTTGAGAATGAACTTGAAACCAGGAACATTTGGAATAAAATTTTGGTTACTCCTGCAGGCTATTGAGTGTGTTTGTGGAATCTTTGGAGATCGTTTTCCCCTGTTGTTTCTGTTTAGAGACGCTTCTTTCTTTTCTCTCCCCATCTAAATGCAGTGCTTGTAATCTTGCAGGCCATCAGTACCTGGAGCAATGGTCGGTCCAATGCTGGGAGAAGCAGCTCATCGTCTTGTCAAGAGTACACTAAATATCAAGTTGAACAACAATCAATCCTCTGGCATCTTGGAACCACCACGCAATCGAAACTTTCCAGGATATTATGCAGTTAATAGACCAAGACCAGCTGCTCCCTCTGGGTACGAAAGGGGCTTCAGTGAAGATACCCACCAGTACCATGGGAATCACAACTACACTATTATTTGAAGTCAGTTTAGATTAGGGGAGGGATTGTTTATATTGAAACTCCATTATTGTAGATTCTCTTTGGAGCTGCAATGTTAAATATATATTTTAGCCATTAATTTTGCTGCTAATTAGATTTAAAATCGAAATCGTCCCTAAACAATATTCGTCGCAAACTTACTGACTAAAAAAAAAAACAATTCTTCGCAAATTAGCGATGAATTTTGCCACGAATAGATTTCGTCGCAGTTTAACGACGCAAAAAAAAAAAATTCTTGGCAAATTAGCAATGAATTTTGCCACGAAAATAGTTCGTGGCAAATTAGCAACGAATTTGGCCACGAATAATTAGCCACGAATTTTGCCACAAATTTTTTTTCGTCGCAATTTAGCCACGAAAATAGCCACGAATAATTGTCACGAATTTTTTTTCGTGGCTAAATTTCGCGACGCCGAATTAGCGACGAAATTTTTTTCGTCGTTAATTTCGTCACAAATTCTTTTAGCCACGAATTTTGCCAAATTTTTCGTGGCAAAATTCGTGGCTAAAAACTTGTTTTTTTGTAGTGAAATTAGTGACGAATTTTGCCACGAATATAGTTCGTGGAAAATTAGCCACGAATTTTGCCACGAATATAGTTCGTGGCAAATTAGCCACGAATTTTGCCACGAATAATTAACGACGAATTTTGCGACGAATTTTTTTTCGTCGCAAATTAGCCATGAATTTTGCCACGAATACTTAGCGACGAATTTTGCGACGAATTTTTTTTCGTCGCAAATTAGCCACGAAAATTGAAATTTTCCGTCGCAAAATTTTGCGACGGCCTATTAGCGACGAATTTTTTTCCGTCGCTAATTTCGTGGCAAATTCGTTTAGCGACGAATTTTGCCAAATTTTTCGTGGCAAAATTCGTCGCTAAAACCAACTTTTTTTGTAGTGTTAGATCACCGACCGTGACACGTGGGATGGCCAACAATGATCGGACCTTCACGTCAACAATTTTCGACCAATTTAAACCAAAAGAACTATATTGGCAAATCATGAAAACGTTTAAGATAACATTGGCCAAATTAGAAAGTTTACAACTAGACTGTCATCTAAACAATAGGTTTAGGATTGATTGAAGGGAAAAGTGTCAAAAAAGTCCTAAATCTTTTACATGGGTGCCAATTTAGTCCAAAACCTTTTTTTCGAGTTAATTCAGTCCTTCCAGCTAATTTTGGCTGAATATTGCTGACGTGGACACTAACCGGGTTATGTGACACCGTTGGCGCCGACGTGGACAATTTTTAATAATATTTTAATATTTTTCGAATTTTTTATTTTTTCTGATTTCTTTTCTTTTCTTTTTTCCTTTCTTCTTCTTCTTCCTTTTTCGGTGACCGGCCGACTATGGCCGGCCTTCGGCCATGCCGTACGAGCTGGCCTCGCTTGAGTGAGGGTCGCCATCGCTTGGCCAGGCGAGGGCGAGGGCGAGGCCTGGCCCGACGAGGGCCAACCCTGATAAGGGCTCCCCTCGCCAAATTTGGCAAGGTCGGCCCTCGCCCAGGCCAGGGCGGCCTCGCCGGGCGTCGCCTTCACCCGGGCAATGCTCGGCGAGGTCGCCCTGGCCTAGGCGAGGGTCAGCCTCGCCAGATCTGGCCTGGGCGAGGCCGACCCTCGCCGAGCCTGTTCAGCCATGTCGCTCATCGCACTACCTTCATCCAGTCCACGTTAACTAGTCTTTTCGTTGCACAGCTAGTCCAAGCTCTTGTTCGTTGCTTGTTGCGCTATCATCCCTCTCACCCGACGCCATTGCACAACCAACCCAATTGCCTTTGTCGTTGCTCGTCGTCCAGACCAGATCTGGCGAGGCCGACCCTCACGTAGGCTAGGGCGGCCTCGCCAGGCATCTCCTTTCCTCGGGCGACGCCTGACGAGGCTGCCCTGGCTTGGGCGAGGGTTGGCCTTGCCAGATCTGGCGAGGGGAGCCCTCGCCAAGCCAGGCCTCACCCTCGCCTGGCCGGCCGACGGCGACCCTCGCTCAAGCGTGGCCAGCCCGCACGGCCATCGTCGGCCGGTCATTGGAAAAGGAAGAAGAAGAAGAAAGGAAAAAAGAAAAAAATTAGAAAAAATAAATAAATAATTCGAAAAATTATTAAAATATTATGAAAAATTGTCCACGTCAGCGCCGACAGTGCCACATAAGCCAGTCGGCGTCCACGTCAGCAATATCTGACCAAAATTAGTCGGAATGGCTAAATTGGCATTATATTAAAAGGTTTAGGACTGAATTGGCACCAAAAAAAAGTTTATAACTAAATTGACATCAATATAAGAGGTTTAAGGCTTTTTTGACACTTTTCCCATTTATTAGATAATTTTTTCATTAAATATGGAAATAAAATCTAATTAATGCATCTAAAATATAATGCAATATTAGGAGAATGAATCTATATGTGAGTATGCAAAGATTCCTAAATGCACTCCCACCGGATCTTAGAATTCCTTCGAGGACTGCCCACTGGGAAACAACTAAAGCTGACATAAAGATGGAAATTGAAGCGAAACTAATCTAAACATGATTTAAACATGCAAACTATATAAACATTATGCGAAATCAACATGGATGGATCACATTCACAATATACATCTATACTGGTCATTACTCATGAATGCCGAAGATAACTACTAATTTAAAAGTCAAATTTTTTCTTTTCCCGCACTGGTTCAGACGAAGTTCAGTTGGCGTGCAACTTGGACCACATCACATATATTTAGCAATATGAATTTCCTTAAGAGTAAAGAGTGCTAACAAAAACTCACCTGATGCAAACAAACAATGAAGTTGTCAATCTAACTAGAATTTGCAATAAAATTCAATGAATGGCGACCGGTCTTAATCAAATCCTAGAGGGGCAAGTAGCTTAGGGATTAAATCACATCTACTCAAACATGATAGCAATACCGATCACATTTCAGAATCAAGGCTACAAACCTACACGAAGAGGAATCATCATTCAAGAACAAAGACCAAGAGATGGACTCACGCAAACACGCATAAAAAAGTATGGACAATCCATTGCACATTCGGTAAACATGTTATTGAGCCATGATAGGGTCACAACATGATAAAAAGTATATGTAGGAGTTGTTGGTTGTTACCTTGTGAACTCCTCAGACAGCTATGGACAACAAAAGACCCCCCAATTGCACGCGGTTTTCCTTCCTCTCCACGGCCCACTTTATGGGTGTGTACATATTGCTCTCCAGCTCATAATTTGTCTTCTCCTGCCGAGTGTTATCTATCCACTTTAACCGAGAATTGTGTTGAGAATATGTATCCAAATCTGGACGTGTGTTGCCATCTATGGCCGAAAACTCTTGCATTTATGCTAAGAAATTATGCTCTTATTAGCCGCGAATCTCACTTTCCCTTTTTTGAGAATATGTGAATATATGGCCGAATTGTATCCCTGATTGATTATCCTAATTAAGTGCGATGGTCAATGACTAGGTTTCCGATGACATAGGGTGTAACATTATATGCCGTTGCCTCATAGTATTTTAGAAGGATTCTTGAAAAAATACACGAAGTTTGAATTGCAAATAATCACATCAAGTGACATGTTTTTATATTCTTTTCTTTCTCAAGAATAGGGATATATCCTTATTTTCAATAAATAACTCTTTTGTTTTTCGAATTCACGACAATATTGGAGCTTATTCTAGCTGTAATTAGCACGAGCACGACATTGCATAGTGATGTCTTGTGGTTGATTCTTACCAATGCTATCTTACAAATTCTAGAAATAGCTATGTGCATCAATTAAAGTAAAGTTCAAAACTTAATATTTTTACTTATTGCGCAATACCCTTACAGAAAAATGATTAAGTCGAGCTGAAATTGATTATCTCATTCACATTTTGGATGAAATTGTGAAATCGATACTCATTGGTCCTTTCATTTGGATGGAATGGCTCTACAATGGAGGGGCCTCGTTCAATGGTAGGTCTTAGGATGGCTATCCTCTTACTTGTTAAAGGAAGGGATAATAACATAAATGGTTAATGAATTTTGACCCAATGTGCAATGTGATATATGAACTTTTAATTTGTTTTATGAGATCTTTAGACTCTTGGTACATGTTCAATTTAGGGACTAAATTAAATATATACTAAGAGTTCAGAGACTACATTGAACAAATTAAAAGTACATAGACCACATTACATATTGAGTTAAAGTTTAAAAACCATATTGAATAAATTAAAAATTCAGATATCATATTATACATTGATCTAAAGTTAATGGATCATTTGTGTCATTTTTTCTTTAAAAAATAATGTTATACTTTTGAGAGACATTCGCAACTACTCGTGGAGAGTGACATATCCTAATTTAATGTACGTTGACCAGTAGAGATTGACTGCTGGCAATCCAGTGTCAAAACATGTCGTTGTCAGTCCTCTGTCATGAAAAGGACAAGTGTCGGATCTTATTTTCAAAATTACGTTCTCTTGTCATTGTCCTAAGCATAAGTATAATAACAATGAAAATGTATGGTTTGGGGCATAATGAATGTCAGCAGGTCCAATAGGAGAAATCCTTTTAGAACTTAATTAGTCTTTGCACGTCACAGTTCATTGCGCAATTATGCTAAACTTAGGATATTTATTTGTAGACTGAGGTGAAATCTAAAACTATCATAAATGAGTCTTGAGTGAGCCATATGCACAATTAGTTGGTTATCGAAACTGAATTGAAACACATGCAAACGATCAAATGTAGCTTCATCGAGAAATTATTTTTGATTTGGTGTTTGTCTAACATATCCTTAATTGATTTATCAAACTTATCAGTCTTTTCTGATATCTTTCCGGCCATTCTTCAAGCTGGCCTGTCGATTAGTACTATAGAAAAAAAATTAAAAGGAAAGTGCAAGAAGTAAATGGAATAGCCATCTTTATGGTTGATTGTGACTATGAACTTTGCCAGACGATGGAAATGAGATTCTAGGATGTAAATTTAACAGTTTGCTAGACCATGTCAATCACTTGTCAAGAAGCAATGGTACCATAATAGGTCTAACGAGAAAACCCAAGTTCCCACACACTTTATGCACTGTAACTGACACCATCCATCACATTATTTATAAAATAGTCTATTTAAAAAAATTTCTAGACAAAAAACCCTTAAAAAATGGAGATCAGAGAAAGAGTGAACGACGTATTGCAAATTGAATTGATACATACGGGATTGGCTGCACAAACACATTAAGTTTCATGGATAGTACTAGGCATACCAAGATTAATTCGTAAAATCCATTTATAAAGTGACGAGACATGTTTTTATCGGGAATTAAATAAGACCCATTTATTGAAACACGTACACCTACAATTTCCCATATTATTTGTTTGATGTCATAATATTTAATATGGGGCTGCCCATGAGAGTATGGTAATTTAAATGCTATTAGATGAATGAGGAGTTTCATCTAAAAATTCTTTTCTCAAGCTATATTGGATATAAGAAAATGTTACATGATCTTTGATTTTAGGATTTCCGGTTTCTCTATTATTTATAATTTTGATTAGTCACCCAATATATAATTGAAACTAATTTATGAGCTCTTCCGATGCCGTGTGGATCAATCATCTTTATTCAAATCTCTTGAGCAAGGAAAGAAAGAAACATGTATCGTTGGGAAAAAACAACAAACCAAGCATGAAAGATTTGTTTAGCAGAATGAGAATGTGTATATGCGAATTACGTTGAACTAATCAATAGTACCCCAATCAACTTAGGGGAGACCAGAAAGAAACAACACACAACTTTAAAGTCTTCGTTCCATTACATGGAGGATTTAAGAATAGATCAAAGGAAGATAAGAATTGTTGACTTGAAAGGCCGTCATGCAGGGACGACCTTTTATTCAACCACGCAAAACATCATGAAATCATCTATGGCTAGAAAACAACACCATCCCGTTCGGATTCTTGTTGAAGTACGAAAGAAGAAGAAAGAATAAGGGAGCCTGATCGATTAAGTCCTAAGTTTGACTGGTATATGCTGTTGTATGAGTTTGGTGCTATCCGAACTTACAAAGCTAGAGACGTAAAGATCATGCAGTTGATGAAGTGGGAGGGCTTGCAAAGTGAGCACGTCCGTGGGGAGACCGAGCATGGCGAAGCCTCTTCTCTTCAGAAAGTAGCTTTGCAAACCTTTTGAGAGCTTCTTCGTTAGTCTCTTGATTCTGCGGCTCAAAGATTCCTGTGTCCAGATTAACCCTAGACACCGGCTGCGTCAGTAGTCCTTCCCCTACTTTGACCAGATCATTCATGTTCTTCTTTGTGGCTACGTCCACGGAAGATATGAGTCCACTCAACCTATCATCCTTCAAAAATGATTGAATTTTGTACATCATATGTAAATAGGGAAAAGAACAATAAGCAGGTAAATATATGCACACAAGCGTTTCTGCATACATATGCCTTATGTATTCTAGTGTTGATACATACCTGGATGCGGAGATAGCTCTTTCCAGAATGAAGTGCTTGGAAAACAACAGAGAGATGGAGATCAACCATATCGGCACTTGCTTGGTTGACGACATTAACTAGAGGTGTGGACCCTCCGCTCGTTAACCAACCGATGATCCCCCACTTTGCTGCTTCATGTGCATCATACCTCTCTTCGGATTTTGCCGAACCCGTTCCTAAGGATATCACCAGAAAACGCCTATAGTCCATTGGCTTTATAGGGAAAAAGTCTGGGCTTCCCTTGATTATCTCTTTCGTCACTTCACTAATAGCAACTAAAGTCTGCATATCATCCATTGCAATAACAATAAGTTTTCATTGTAGCACATATATTAACATGCAAGCTGCTGCCTGCACCATTTATTTATCGTCATGGTGGAGTTACTTTCTTTCTATTTTTGTACTGACCGGATTATTTGCAGCCACCCCACCATCTATAAGATTGAACTCTCTCACTGCTCCGGAGTGATCTTCAGTTTTGAAATAGTGGGCAGGTTGAAATAGTGGGCAGGGAAATAAGTTGGCGCAGCTGAAGTCCCAATGCATATATCAGAGAGCAACGCATCTATGGATGGTTTGTTCTTCACCTGTCCAAAACAAACGAACGAGACTTGCATATGTTAGATGATACCAAAAAAGTCGAATATACAAAAAGGCGATCATGTATATATAATTGGTGAGGGCGTGCGTCATAATCCGGGGCCAGGAGGCATACCTGGTAGGTAGAAAAGATGGTTGGCTGGAGACGCTTGATGTCAAAAGCTGGGATCACAACATGGGTTAACGTCTGGTGCAACCTTGTGTCCCCTAGTTTTTCCCTTACGAGGCTATGAAGGTAGTTGCCATCATACTTTGGTCCTGTTAGAGTCTTCATCATCTTTGTAACAGGAGCAAATGGACGACTGCAACACATTTGATTAAGAATCGACAGGACAACTTAGAATCTTGAGTACACGAGGAAATACTAATCATACATAGAAGCTTCTGACATGATGATGGGGAAAAGACAACTGAATTCAGACCTGTCCTGAGGGAAGATTTTGGGGCCATTTTGAAGGTAGAAGTCCTTGATGTCTTTGGCAGCGAACATGGGTCGATTCTTTTCATTAGGGCTGGTCAACATGGCAGTCAGAAGACCCCCTGTGCTTGTTCCTGCTATCACGTCGAAATAATTCGCAAGCCTTGCATCTTTACCATCCAGCTTCTACAAAATAGATTCAGGTGTATTGGAAAATCAGAATTATATCAACTATGCATGCAGCAATTAGCATTAGTTTAATACCTGAAGTTCAGACTCTAGGAAACTTAGAATAGTAGCGGGAACAATCCCTCTTATCCCTCCACCATCAATGCTGAGAATCGTGATAAAGTTTCCATAAGTTGGAGGTTGAAGGGGTACGCTGGTTTCTTCCATTACACTAAATGAGGCTATCTAGTCAAGAGAAGCACAGAGGCTAGCGATGAGAGAGAGAGAGAGACAGGGGCAAAACCGTCATTTTTCCGGTCCCGGGGCGAAATTCCAATTTTCGCACATACGTGTTCCATATGTGTGTGGCCAACATAATATGGCGTCGGAATCGCGAAAACAGCCCTTTAAGCCCTTGAAAATCGACTGCGAAGTTTTCGGGAATAAAATAATATTATTTTTCCAATTTTTATCGAAATTCCAATTTTTGGCCAAAACCACTCTAAATGTGCGTGGCCACCCCAAAATGACCTTGGCCGCGAAAAATAACCTCAAACGGCCTCCGAATCCAGCCTCAGTGCCCATAGGGACAAAACCGTAATTTTTCACCCCGGACCGAAATTCCACTTTTTAACCATACTAACTCAAAATATGCGTGGCCAGCATAATATGACGTCAGATTCCCAAAAATAGTCTCTTAAGCCATCGAAAATCAACATCGAAATCCGGGCCCAATTTCGTGATCAAAACTCGCTCAATTTTCAATTTCAGGGTCTCTCACTAACGGGCGGCTGTTTAGAGGTTACGCGTATCGACCTAGGGTTATCCGAGTCATGACGGTCCTGATCATTGAGAGAATGAGAAATTATCACTAGTCCTAGAGGTCACGATTGTCCGGTTTAAATTCAGGACTGGTTGGCCACGTGCACTCTCGGTCATGCAGAATCACCTGCGAATTCGATTGTACATCGTTGGCCTTGGCCAAACCAAATCCGTTACCTTTCCTAAGATCGATCCACATTGGTTCATAATATTCTCTCATTATTTCTTGTGATCGGTGTCCGCTTCGCGATCGGATCCTTGGTCCACGTACTTCTTTCTAATTAGCCATACCCTATTGGTTAGTATCCCGAGAGTGATCAGCTCTGGGTGAGACTTACTAAAATGAAATGCGAAATATTGACAATTTTATTGATCCCGGAATTACATCGAAATTCGGGCTATTACAGCTCTGATACCAAGTTGAGATATGTGAATTTATGTATTTACCTTGCTTGAATAAGAACTACAAGTCCCTTTATATAGGGCAAAGGTGAACAGTAAAAATAAACAGTAAACCCTAAATTATATATTATATCTATTAGTCAGATAATGGTTGAACTCCTGAATCGCATCCTCATATGGTTATGTTGGCAACTTAGTATTTCGAGTTCGACTTTCTTAATCAAATTAGGAACCACCTATTAGCTGGTACAAGACTATAATTGACCGAAGAACTTTAATTGTATCACCAGGGCCTGTCTAATTTACACTTATAGCATCAATAACCTTCAATGACGACGCTAAGGAAAGGCATAAACTGGTTATTAACAAATATAAGCAAGTCAAGCGGACACATAATAACTGAATATAGTAAACTTCTGTCCATAACAATAAATGCATACATCTTTCTTGGCACATCAGTCAATGTCAATAACATTGTCAGGAGTAATATGTCAATGACAAGTTGCAGAGGAAGGGGAATCAGAAATTACCAATGTATCAACTAATAAGTATGATTTACTTAGGCCTGGGAATAACTAAGCAGTATTAGTCAGGAATATGCAATGCCCCTGAGCGTCTTCAAGCAATGGGGGAACTTACTACTTGAGTTGGGATGAAAAATTCAAGAGAGAACTGAAAACGGAAAAGCCAGCAGAGGCATCAAGATTGAAAAACTACCGAGATGACATGGAATGCTAAATCTGAGGGCTTTCTTCTTTTGAATGATGCCATCACATTGACCACCAGATCAAACCCCTTCACATTGAGCAACCAAACCATCTTATTCTCACACGAGGATAATATCTTCCTCCATCCAACACTCATGAGCTGGTTTTGAGACCAATAGTGATGGCCACGGAGCCGTGGCCATTTGCTAGTCACCGGTATTGAGATCAGGAAGCAATCAAGCATATGGGGATTCGGAGATGAGCAAGATGAAAAAGGAAGTTCATTTTCCCTTGTAAGAAACATTTTGCCAATGTATTTTGCTTGCCTACTAATTGCTGTTGAATTTCTGTTAACCCAAACATGAAGAAGAAAAAAAGTTTCTTTTGGGATTGGTGCACACGGCACCGTTGGCGATGACAGAGTTAGCTCTTTTGCAGTTAGAAGCAGGCTCAAATTGTCAATGAAGATATGGTAGTCTTATCAGACCTGATGATTGGGCATTACTCTAATTTCAATCACAGAGCCAATTCATGTTCCTAATCAATCTTTTAAAGTGGGAATGACTGAAGCCCTTAGCAATATTGTGCTCTATAATGAAACAGTAGCTCATTTTCTTCTAGATTGTATGTGATGTTTTTTTCCACACTCTTCGCGTGTTTAAGTGCAACCTGGTTATTGTGAAAGATATGTAAGTGGTGTAATGTCTGCATTGAACTATTTATGGCTGCACATAACTATTCATGATTGGTCATTATTTGGTTGGAGTCCAACTGTGATATTCAAGTGGAACAATTGACCAAATTAAAGAAATTTTGATGAAAATCTCAAGGCTCAATTTATGTTATACTTTCATATTTATCAGGTTGTGCTGTTGGATGAGCACAGGATAGATATTGAGTCAGAGGAGATGGCTGAGTTGATCAGCGATACTGTGGATAAGGTATGAATTCCTGCTTCAGTTTGCATCCTTTAGATCTTTATAGGAATATGACCATCATCATACAGTCCCAGTTGGAACAGATGGTAGAAAATTCCATTGATCGTCTTCATATGTAGAATGTATCTAATGAATTTCAGGCTTTCTATGACATGACATGTATTGCTATAAATTAGAGAGTCCCATGTAGGACTTGCAATTTTTTTGCTAATTCTTTCTGTACTCCTTCTTTGCCATTAAGTTAGTATTGTTATTATTATAATCTCAGTGATGTTATGTTGCTTGGTTCAGGCATGAATGAAACTTGCTTGGAGTCATTTCTCCTTTTGATATTTCAGGGAGCTTCAAAGCTATCATTTTGCATCGGTGGACCTTATAGTCATGGACCAAAATTAAGAGAACGTGGCAATGTATCGATCTAGTCATCTTCCCTGGTGTTGAATCAACAAATTGCACTTGTTGTGCTTATGGAACAGCTCTACAAGTTCTTTGCAAGAACTATCAGAGCAAAAGTAATGGTTCATTATGCTATTGGACCTTACGATTAACCTTCTCTTTTTAAATTCCAATCAATGTCTATCATAGGGTAACTTGCTGAAGTTCATTGACAAAACAATATTCACCAAGCTTGTAGCAGCAAAACCAAACTGTATATAAAAATCAAGATAAAGTGAGTTGTTTGGTGGGAGACAAAGCAGCTATTCTGCTCTTGCACAATACTTATTATTCTTCCAATAATGGATAGTGGTGAAACTTGCATCACAAAATGTCCCCAGAAAAATTCACCTAATTTACCTGTCATTTGACCTGATGGATGATAAATCTCACGCTGAGGTGTATTTATTGTCACTTTTCCATAGTGTTGGATGCTCTACCTATCAAATTTATGTATGGAGCAACCATGTTCACATCTTTCTCATGGGTCAGTAGTATCCAGAAATTATTGTTACTGTCAGTTTAGCGATAATATGATAGTTGAAGAGTTGTTGATGCCTACTGGTCCAAACAGTTGAAGTAATGGTTATTGGGTAAATAACACCTGCACATTACACGGTGCTGTGTTACCATAAAGACAAACGGTCATCTGATTCTTGATCATGCTCTATGTTGGTTGCTCATGGTAAATAATTAATGCTTTCTTCTTTTGTTTTCAGCTCATGGACAATCCTGAAGGGGAAAAAGTACCATCACTAGCCATTCCACCTTTGTATCTGATGTTGCTACTCATGTAGTGCGCACTCTTTCTGTTCTGTGCATTTTATGCATTCTTACATCTATGTCAATTTCATAGGCTTAAAGTAATGCACCATTCTCAAAGCTGGACTTGTCATTGGTTCCCTATAACACCCCCGCAATCTTACAAATTTGGGTGTACGGTTCATCTTCCGCAGGAACATACATACAGTGGAAGAAATGTTCAACAGAGTGCATGGAGCTGTAGAACTGCCTTCCATGCTTTATTTCATTCGCCTTTCCCTGTCAATATTAAGGACAAACTGGGAGAGATTCAGTGACTCGCTGGTTACAAAACCGAGTGTAGAATGTAGTCGGAATCTAATGGAGTTGACTTTTGTAATGTGTCGTGCTCAATTGTAAAACATCCACTTTGTTTTTTTCTTTGGCATAAATATATTCCTTGTATTGATAAGTCAATCTAAAGTAGTACAGTAATTTCTTTTTATAAAGGAAAAGGTCACATTGATCAATATGTGGGTTTTTGTTGCATTTTGTGCCCGGTCACCACAGAAAAACAGTTGGATCTTTTTTTTCCAGCAAGTAATGACCCGCTCACTTGATGGAGAATCGTTAACATTAGTGGATTGCACAAGACCACGTCACGACAAAATGCGTGCCTACGTGTCAAGGTGTCTATCGCCTATCTCTGTGCGAAAGAGGAAACGGCAGGCGCTGTCTTGATCTCCAGGCTCACCATTCCCGCCAAGTCTTGAACTGAGACACCTCCTCAACACATCAAGATCCAAGCTCTCTCTTCATTCCCCAACAACAAGGGCTTCTTCTTCTTCTTCTGAAGATTCTGAATCAATGCCTGAAGCAGCAAGACTTTTCCACGTACCTGCACTGAATGCCGACAAAATAGAGCAGATTGCAGACAAGACCATGGACAGATACTACCGTAATAACGATGCGAAGAGGAAGGGCCAGGGGACGGTGATTCTGTGGTTCAGGAACTATCCGAGGGTGTTGGACAACGAGGTTTTGTTCCAGACCTGGTCTTCCTCTGAGCCTGTCTTGCCCGTTTATTGCCTCAATCCCCACCACTTTGCCACCACCCATTACTTTGGCTTCCCCAAAACTGGAGGTAAAAGATCATCGTCTTTTATCTCTCTATGCTCTTTCCCTGCACCAACAAAAGCCCCATTGATATGCACTCCCCATGCTCCAATCTAAACCCCTTTATTGACTCCATGATTCATCACTCTCGGTATTCCTACCAAATTGAATATGCATGCTTACCCTGTTGCTATTGTTGCTCATGTGGAAATATAAGTGATGACAAAATGATTCTGATTGATAAAGGATCAAAGTTGTGCTATTTTCTTTGTTTGGCAGCTTTGAGAGAACAGCTGCTCATTGAGTGTTTGGACGGCCTGAAAAGGAGTTTGGTGATGCGGGGTCTTGATTTGCTTATTCGATGAGGGAAGCCTGGAGAGATTCTTCCTACCATTGCCAAAACATTCGGAGCACCTATGGCGTAGTCCTTGCGCACCCTCTTTTGTATTTATACAGCTACCCAGATAAGTTCCAATCGGCTGAAACAACAATGAAATCATGTTTGTTGTTTTTTCCAGGTGTATGCCCTGAAAGAAACTTGCATTAAGGAGCTCGGTGTTGAAAGATGGGTCCGCAAAAGTCTGCAGCTAGTGATGCCAAGCCACAGCACGCCTCTGGCATCAGCTCCAAGAAGAGCTCGGCTATATCTTATATGGGGTAGTCTATGTACCACACTGATGACCTTCCATTTAGTACCGATCATTTACGTGATGTGTATTCCCAATTTCGTATGGCCTGTATTCTCTTTTCAATTGCTACACTGGAGACTTCAAGAAAAGTGCTTGCTAATTAAATTGATGATTGCAGTCTGTCGAATCTAAATACAGGATTCGAGATTGCCTAGAGGTCCAAAATATTTAGGGCCAGCACCTTCTACTAATGATGGGGGCTGTGTAACTTTGCTCGACCAACTTGGGCCCTAGATCAGACATGTTATCGGAACAATCTTTCGTGAACTTATTTGGCATATAAATTTTCATCCGATCCGAGGTACAAATTCGAAAGACATGCGGGGTACAACAATAATGGTACGAAGAGGGGTTTTTTTTTGTGAAGCACGAGCAAACAAGCCAAAGGCGGGATTGATGGTGGTGAAGCCTCAATCCACTGCTAGATTGTGGCCACTGATGTATTTGGACTCATCACTCCCCAAAGACAGAGTAGCCTCCGCTACATCTTCTTCCTGGAGAGTCACCCCATCCAAGTTAGAATACACTCGGGCTTCTCTATTCTGGACAGTTTTTAAAAACCCCATTCTCTTTGGTGATAGAATGATATAAAGTTAGAGAGTGGACGCGAATTCCATAATGTTCGAGCTCCACAGCCACGGTCCTTGTGAGCCCCATGACGGCGTGCTTGCAGCTGGTGTATGCATGGGTTGCAACCCCACCCACGCTCGAGCAGACGCTTCCGACATTGATGATGCTTCCTCTTCGTGACAAGATCATGGCTCAAGCTGCATGCTTGGTCCATAAAGAAAACAGCTGTCAATTCACGCCAACCACTCTCAAAGTCGGCCTTGTCGTTGTCCAATGTGTTGGCTTTGACAGGGTCCCCCGTTGCAGCAACCCTCACCATTATGTCCAGCTTCCCATGCTTGTCAGCTGTAGTGTCAATGGCATCTACAATGTTGGATTCGCTTGATACATCGCAATGTACAAAGGATGTGGTGTCCGGCCACAGATTGTTGCACACTGACTTGCCCAAGTCGTCGCGAATGTCGGCTATAATGACTTTAGCACCATGCTTCGAGAATAGCCTTGCCGTACATTCTGCTGTGCCTCCCGCCCCACCAGTGATCACTGCCACCTTTCCTCTAGTCTGCAAACCATATGCTAATAAATCCCACTATCTAGTTTAACGAGTTGACATAAACAAAGGAAACTAAAACCAGAGTACTCTTGCTTTTGATAAGCATTACTTTAGCGGATTTGCATACCTTTGCGCTGCCTGGGAGAGGAGTGTTCTGCCTGCCGTGGTTCAAAGACTGTTTCAAATATGGCTCTAGCTATCAGCAAGAGGGTTTTTGTATTAAGTAGCTGGTTTTTGACCCTTCTTGTCTCCAGAAATTATAATGTCGTGTCTCTCGGAGAAAAGTCATAAAACGAGTGCAAGTCCACCCCTCAATCCCTTTACCAGCAGAGCCGTTTGTCTATGGGCTTGTTCAGCAATACTATACTACTAGAAGAGATTCCTTTTCTTTTGTCTTCATGCATTGGAATAGTCTTCTTCGTGAAAACAATACTAGGACGAAAATTCCCCATTGCATTTTTGTCTCCTTTCACATTAATATATACTCTCATGGGGATTATTGATGCTCGAGAGTATCATATGTATTTTGGAATGATATAATCATTAATCGTCGAAAGAAAGCGTGACATTTCCCTTTATCCATTTTGATTGTTTTAAAATAACATGGAAAATAACAAATTTTGCAATTTAAATCTAAAGTGAGAAAAAGAAATTACTAGATAAATCAATGATGAATTATAAAGAACATTAGAGATTTACGTGATTTAGTCCGATTGTTGGTACCTACTTCACGGAGAGAGTCAACTCTCAAGAAATCCACTATGAATCTAGAGAATAAAAAGTTTGCATCGTTCAAGCCTTTTACACCCAAAGAAAATCTATAATTGTTACGTCACAATCTGTCACAAAGAATGCCACCCATAAAGCTCATAGAGAGAAAATCCTAACACTCATTTTATTTGCTCTAATGGGCTAAATCTAAAAGCCACATCTTATATTTTTAATATTTGTATCCAAAACAGGAAATCCCTTTTAGCCGCCTCAAACTAGAAATTCAACTCCAACAAGAATTTTTTGCTGCTTCATATATTCTGTCAACCAAAAGTCCAATCAATTCCTCATTTTAAATCACACGGCCACGTTGTTTAATTCGTGACACAATTTAACATTAATAATTCTCTGTCGACTTTGGCTTTATCAATTTGATGTATCTTGACAAGATCATGACGAGTATCATACAAGAAAAGTGTGCTAACCCTTTTTATCTTCTATCTTCGACTACATTGAACAAATTTATAAAGTTCAGGGACTATATTGAATATGTACCAAAAGTTCGGGGGCCACATTGAATAAATTGAAAGTTTAGGGACCACATTGAACATTGAGTTAAAGTTTAAGGACTACATTAAATAAATTAAAAGTTCATTAACCAAATTACACATTGAGTCAAAGTTCAGGGACTGTTTGTGTCATTTTCCCTAACCTAACAATTACAACATTTGAGATTCCCATCCTCCATGTTTGTCTCCATTCATGAATTACATAATAATGCTAGTTTCAGAACCAGCGACTTCATGGCTTCAACTCAGCTTTAATCTTTGCATGCTGCTTTAGCACTCTGTACAAAACATAAAACAACCTAAGCACAAGGCGGTGTGGTCAGATGACTTGGTTTGTGATGTTGGCTAGGACACCAGGTTGTTTATGTGCTCGATGGAAGCTAGGGATATTAAGGTAGAATTGAGTTCATTGATTACCAATATTTTTGTGTTGAAAATAACATATCAGGAGAGGATGTAACTATGAAGAAGTTTCTTGCGGCAAAGAGTCCAAAGGATATATGTAATGAGTTCATTCCTCTAGACAATCTCGAGTGAGGTTGGGCTTGATAGAGGTTTGTGATGGTTGAGCGCCCATTGGGGCATTGAGATAGCCGGTATGGATGATGAGTACTATGACTTGGCTACAAACATCAAGTCAAGATGGAGAATTATAAATTATGTCTCGAGTTTGAACTTGTGAATAAAGCCCAGTCATGTGATTGAAATTAGGAAAGTCTTGATTGAACTTTGGTAGACCGAACATATGAAGCAACAACAAGTCCTCGATGAAGTGGGATTCCTAGTTTGAGTATGCTAAAAGGGGTTTCCTATTTTGGATACAAATATTATACATATAAGAGGTGGATTTCGGTTTTCAGCACATAAAAGCAAACAAGAGGAATGTTTAGGGTTTTCTCTTTGTGAGTTTTCTAAGTGAGTTCTTTATGAGAAATTATGAGATAACACTTGTGGGTCTTATTTTAGGTGTAATTTGGAACTGCGAAGCACTTGAATGATTTAAACTTTGTATTCTCCGGATTCATAATGTTGAGGAAAACTCCTATTGATTTTGAAGTTGACAAAACCTTCTAAGTTATTGTAAATCTGATACTTATTCTGAACAAATTTATTCCAGGTCTGTATATTCTGGAAGCTCAGAAGAAAGTTATTCAGACTTTACAAACTGTCAAGTATGTTTTTGAAGACCCACATAATCTAGGTTCTGAGATTCAGATGCAGAAGTTATTCAGATGCAGATGCAGACGAAGAAATTATTCAGACGCAGACGCAGAAGTTCTTCAGATGCAGACGCAGAATTTCTTCAGACGCAGAATTCAGAACGTAACACAACAGCTAGTGATATGGCATGGATTTCACAGAAGGAATGTTCTGATTGTCTCAATCTGAATCAAATTGATTGACAATCAAACATCATGACAAGAATGCATTACAACGGACAAAGCTCTACTTATGGAAACCAAGATTCTAATTGTATGGGCGACCAGAATCAGCGGGATTCAGAATCTGTCATCCAACGGCTACTCAATCCTTATTATACAAATCTGTCCAAGGTGAAGATTGAAAGATGATCCTCCGAAAGTTGTCCAACGGCTAGTAGAGGAGTATTTAAGAGGATCAACGAGCAGCAGAAGGAAGAACAGAATCAAGAATCAACAAGTCCAAAGTCTGAGCATACTCCAATCATTTCTCTTGTCGTTCCGAGCAAAACATTAAGATCTTGAGGGACACTTTGTAAGAGTGATTGTGTGAGATAGAGAGTCCTATCATACACAAGAGTGTTAACACTCAGAAGTTGTAATTCCTCTTGATTACATAGTGAAATCCAGCCAGTAGGCTGTAAGTGTGGGAGAATGGACGTAGGCTTGCTATAAGCCGAACCACTATAAACTTGTGTGCAGATTCTCTATCCCTTATCTCTTACTTTACATTCTACACATCAAGAGCACCGTCTACATAATCTGTCTTGAATCTGAATTTTATTCAGACTCTTCTGTGATTTATTTTGTTTCCGCATAAATTATTAAAAATTATTTTAGATCACCTATTCACCCCCCTCTAGGTGATCCTTGCTAGCTACATCACATAATGGATTTCTTGGCGGTTGGTTAATCCCGTGGAGTTGATACCGACACTCAGACTAAACCACGATAATCTCTAGTGTTCTTTACTGTTTCCCGTTGATTTTTCTGGTAACTTCTTCTTCTCACATCAAACTTCAATTGCAAGATTCGTTAGCTTCTACATTATTTTCATAGAATCTTCTACTACGCAACATCCGAGAGTCACGCACCAGGTCGGAGTTCCACTCACTTCCATTCGAATCATGGAATGAAACTCGAGACATAATCCTTACGCACATTAATCTTTCTGTTAACATTGAAGAGAGGCCGTGAAACTAATGAAATTATTGAAGAGCGATGCCGGTTAATTAAAGCTGGGATGAAAGAAAAAAATTTGTGCTATTTAAGTATTATCAATGAGCTTTTCCTTAAAAGAAGAGGTTTTCTTTTCTCTGGACCATATTAAGCAGCTTCAGTATTCTTTTAAACATTTTAATTTAAATACTTTCAGGTCAAATCTCGATGGACGAAAATTAACATCCATAGCGGTCGTTTTTGCATTGTATTGATTCTACTGCTGTGTCCGAATAGCTAAACAACTTACGCTATAACAAATCAAGAAAGGGTTTGGAGAGAATTCTAAAAGGCAGATTGCTAGAAATTTGACTTAATTGCAATTATACAAATTCGTTTGGAGACAAATTTCTCTAGAATAAGTGATTGGAAGTCTTAAAACTTATTATGAAATTGCAATTGAGTCCTAAAACTTTCAAAAAGTGCAATTAAGTCATAAAACTTATCCCAAAAGTGCAACTGAGTTCTAAAACTTTCAAAAGCACAATCATGTCCTAAAACTTGTCAAGTTTGTACAATCAAATCTAAAACTTGTTAGTATTTTCAATTTGTCAAGTTGAACGGAGTTAATGAGAAGACTTGATTGCACCAACTTGACAAATATAGGACTTGATTACACTTTTTAAAAGTTTGAGAACTGAATTGCACTTTCATGACAAGTTTTAAGACTTGATTGCATTTTCATGAAAAGTTTTAGGACTTCCAGTGCACTTATCCCAATTCCTTTTTGTCTTAAGGAGCTATTATCGTCTATTTGCCACACCTTTGCATTTAATGCGGTTCCTTTAGCTAATGATGAAGCATATTATAAGAGAGTTGTTCTATATACATGAAACAATCACATCTTATTTCAACAGCATTATTTGGACAAGTCTGCTGTGGCTCTTGCACAACATCTTCAGAAGGAATGCTTCCCTTTCGGAATGCGATTCAAGATGTGTAAGAAACATGACCTAAGATAGGCTTAAAGAGCACACCTTATTTTAATTTGTACTTAAGATGTCTTAGATTTTAATGTCAAAGAGGCAAATCGCGCACGCAATAAGGGTGGCCAATTATACTTCTGATGATATTAAATATTGCTTTGGGAAAATGGCTAAAGCATTCATAAAGACGACTTTTGAAACTAGAAAGAAGCTGTGAAACGTCACACAGTCTGCTTTCATATCCTTCTACCTTTTAAATCTAGTCGAGTTCCTTTTTAAGTAACTACCGTCAAATAGTAAGATGTATAAGAAGATATACTTTCACTTAAGACAATCATTATTTATTTTATGTTTGTATTAGCACACAATAAATTTGATAGGCACGCCATTAAGTGTCAACGATCCATGTTTAGACCATCTGTTCAACTTTTGGTTCGAATATTGCTTGATCCATGAGGTTAGTTACCTATTTCAAGTGGGTTTCTTGTTATAAAAATAATATTCAATACACGCAATATTCTTATGGAGAACATACAGAAATACATCCTTAGTGCCTCAATAAACCACAACCAGAACCAAAAACCTAATACTAAAGCACCTAAAGTCACCCTTATAGCAAAAGACCGTGTGAAAATCAAAAGCAGCAAAGCATTCATTCTATAATCCGATTACACACCATTGAGAGTAAAGGTCCGTTTGAAAATTTGGCTCTGGGTCAAGATAGTGAAGTGAAGAAGACAATGGAGACTCTGACCAAAAACAAGTGTGGGACTCGACAGAGCTTTTGCCGATCATGGCATTATAGAGACCGTTTCCCGGACCGGGCCCAAAAACGGGACGGGCCGCAGCCCATGAGCAAGCCGGCCCAGAACTGACACCGCGGCCCATGAGGGGCACAACCGTAATTTCAGAGGAGTGAAAACCCTAATCCTCTGTGACCGAAAGCATATAAGAACGGTCTTCTTCTTCCTCTCTTCCTTGTTGTCTGATTATCTCAGGGAATTTAAACTAATTTGCAATCAGTTGAACGCAACTGGTAAACTTGTGGATGAGATAACGAAGGTTTTTGGCGTTTTGGAGGGGTTAGGCTCGGAATATGAGAATTTCATAACCACAATTTACTACTTGAAACCTCAACGTGACTATGATGAGGTCATTTCACAGCTTGAGAATAATCACCATATTATGTGTTTGTTAGTCAGGAGGAGAATAATCGGTTTTATGAAGGCAGAGGTGGAAGGAGAAATGGCACTTTGTTCTTTCTCACACACCAAATGACATTGTAACACAACCTTGAATCATTTATTCAAATATGCGACATTGTCCAAGAGCAAAGAAACATAGCAATGTGGCGGCAGTTGCTTCGGCATGCCTGATGCATCGATGCCGAATCTCAATCCCTGAGTATCAGTGGTGGCAGGGGCGACGAGCTACCGGGGCCACTGGGTCCAGATGGTGGAACCGGTGGTCCTTTGGGCAAAACCCTGAAATGAAAAGGTTTTCCACTGATAATCACAAGACTGGAGCCACTGGGGCCACTGGGTCCGGATGGTGGAACCGGTGGTCCTTTCGGCAAAACCCTGAAATGAAAAGGTGCTCCTTTGATATTCACAAGACTGGGGCCACTGGGTCCAGATGGTGGAACCGGTGGTCCTTTGGGCAAAACCCTGAAATGAAAAGGTGTTCCTCTGATATTCACAGGCCCAATTCCCTCAAAAACCCCCAACTTTAGCCTTTATCCCAATTATATCCCAAACTTTTTTTTGTCTCATAAAAAACCCCAAACTTTTACTTTTGTCCCAAATCTACCCTGTTTACTATTCATTCAATTTTTTAATATTATTTTTATTTTTCGAATTTTTTTCTTTTTCTTTTCTTTTCTTTTTTTTCACCTTCAACCTCCGTAGGTCGCCGGTCCGGCGCCGGCCAGCAGGCGAGGGCGCGAGGTCGGCCCCGCCGGGCCTGGCGAGGCTCGGCCTCGCCGTTCTTGGCGAGGTGACCTCGCCGGTGGCCGGCGGGCCGAACCTCGGCAGATCTGCGAGGCTCGGCCCGCCGGCGCTGGCGAGGTCGGCCTCGCCGTTGCTGGGCGAGGTCGGCCGAGGCTGAACCTCGCCGTTCTTCGGGCGAGGTCGGCCGAGGCCGAACCTCGCCGTTCTTCGGGCGAGGCCGACCTCGCCCAGTGCCGGGCGGGCCGAGCCTCGCCCAGATCTGCCGAGGCTCGGCCTCGCCCTCGCCTTGGGCGAGGCCGACCTCGCCGGCGGCCGACGGGGCCGAGCCTCGCCGGATCCGGTGAGGGTCTACCCCTCCGACAAGCGGTGAGGCTCGGCCTCGCCCAGAACGGCGAGGCCGACCTCGCCATCGGCCCGCCGGCGGCCGGCCGAGGTCGGCCAAGGCGAACCTCGCCGTTCTTTCGGGCGAGGCCGACTCCCCGCCGGTACCCGGTGGGGCCGAGCATCGCCGGATCTGGCGAGGCTCGGCCTCGCCGTTCTTTGAGGCGAGGCCGACCTCGCCGGCGGCCGGCGGGGCCGATGGCGAGGTCGGCCTCGCCGTTCTTGGCGGGCGAGGCCGAGCCTCGCCAGCTGCAGGCGGGGCCGACCTCGCCGGTCCTCGCCTCTGGCCGGTCGCCGGACCGGCGACCGGCCGGAGGTTGAAGGTGAAACAAAAAAAAAAGAAAAGAAAAGAAAAAAGAAAAAAATTCGAAAAAATAAAAATAATATTAAAAAATTGGATGAATAGTAAACGGGGTAGATTTGGGACAAAAGTAAAAGTTTGGGGTTTTTTATGAGACAAAAAAAGTTTGGGATATAATTGGGACAAAGGCTAAAGTTGGGGGTTTTTTATGGAATTGAGCCGATATTCACAAGACTCTCGATATTTCTTGCGGTGAGCTTTCTCGCCTCAATAAGAGGAGAGAAAGATAAGCCCAAAGCCAATACCATCAACAAGACCATCCATACGCATTTTCTGCTGCCACTATCCATTGTTTGTTTGCTCGTCTCTATCTCGGATGTATCTTGCTACCCAAGGGTCTGTCTATTAATTTATACGAATTAATATCTCCTAAAAAGGAAACAATCTATATGGGTGGGATAACGTGGTTGTCATATTGAAATAAAATTCCTATATATGCACACGGTCGCCGTTATGGCAATTTATAAAGGAGTTTACCAAGAAATCTATATGAATAGCAGAGACTACCCTAAAGTTTAGGGATTGCAATCTTTCAAAAGGGAAACAATCATTATGGGTGGAATAATCTAGTTGTCAGACAGAGTTCCTATATATGCACACAACCATCGTTTTGGCAATTTAGTAGGGAGTTTGCCAAGAAATCTATTGATTGCAAATCGAGCAATTCTAGAGCTTTGGTATTCCTTTTTTGTCATTTTACTTAGTTAGCAACATTAAAGTTATTCTAATCACACCATAACACCACCTATTAATCACACATCTCTCTTCCCCTCTTTTCATTGTTTCTTCATTTAAGTTGCAGCTTTTGATATTTAAAAAACACGTTTATCTTTGCTTTAAGGATAATAGCAAATGTGCAAACGCCACAGCCCTTGTGTGTATGCCAAAAATTGATATTGAAAGATTAAGTAAAGCCACTTTATTGCGAAAATGTTGAATCGACAAATAAAAAAAGTTAATTAAAGATAATGTTACACCATAAAAAAAGGGCGGTGCTATTTCCATCCCTATTTGACAAAATCCACACAATTTTCACCAAAAAGATAATATTGCCCTCAATTATTCAATTGCAAATTAAAGTGGTGGTCCCAAATTAATTGACTTTCCGTTTTTAGTTTATCTATATCTATGTAGGATCTGCTTACCTTAATTATGAATTTTACATGTTAAATTTTTGTTTATGGAAGGTTTCCCATGTTTATTAAGGGCATTATGTTTTTTTATTGTTAGATATTACTTCCACAAAAAGTAGTTTTGTTGAAAAATGAAATTTCCAAGAAAACTAGTTCTTTTTTACCTTATTGGGAAACTTTATGGATAAGTTTTTAAGTAGAGTCTAGAAAAAATTTAACATAGACAATTTTTAAAACATTGACTTTTTTATATGTTTTAACTTTTGTTGTGTGTGTATATATATAAGAAGAAAATATCCTCCCTCGTGGACTCAAGTTCACACTGATATTGTGAAACAAATCAAACGAACTGTCAAGGAAATTCCTTGCCTACATCTTACCAGCCATTCCCGCTAATTGGGGAAAGGACAATATCAAGAATTTCTTTTTTAATAGTAGAGTAATTCTTTTGACAATCATTCCAATGTTTTGAGACAAATTGAACAATCTGTTCTTTATCGTGTTTGGATTGTTTAAGAATTCCTCCATAACCAATGTCAGAAGCATCAGTTTCAACAATTTTAAAAGCAAAAGAATCAGCAAGATGTAGGCAAGGAATTTCCTTGACAGTTCGTTTGATTTGTTTCACAATATCAGTGTGAACCTGAGTCCACGGGGAGGATCTTTCTTGAGCCTTTGGTGGAGTGGTTTGCAAATTATATTTATACGGGGGAAAAATTCAATAATGTAATTCAGACTTCCAAGGAATCTCTGTAATTGATTTTTGTCTCTGATTTCATCAGGAAATTTTTCAGAAAATATTGTGTGTGTGTATATATATATACACACACACACATGCACACACAAACACAAATAATGGGATGATCAAATGAAGCAAAAGAAACTCTCTTTGAAGATTTTCCTAAATAAAATCGGAGTTACATTCTCCAATGTGAAATTTTGGAAGATGAAATTTACTTAAATCAAAACATTGCATAAAATAAGGAATACCTTTTGAAAATGCCAGTTAAAACATAATTATTTTGGATTGGCAAAAATTAATATCATCAATGAAATGTTTACGAAAAAATATGAAGATGCCTTATTGTGCACAATTTTTTAGTATACCTAGATATTCTTCTAACGTATTACATGCTCTGTATAAAAGTATCTCGTCACTTTAGTAAGAAAAAAAGATAATATTTAATATAGTACATAAATATACTTGATATATAATTTAACCTAATGAAGTTAAAAAATAAAAAGTTTACTAAGAAAGTAAGCTTTTGAGATAAATAATAGATAAGTTGTTATAAGATTAATAATGAAGCAGAGAGTTTTTAGTTTTTTATTATATGAAAGAATATCTTTTTTGTTTACTATTAGCGAGATAATTTTACACGGAATATGTAAGTATATCTAAGAATAGACTTTTATTTAATACTCTAGAAAAAAAAAATATGTGAAATGCTTAATCATGGTAAACTAGATTCTATATAGAAAAAGAAAAAATAGAAAAAAAGAATGAATGGGACATCACTTTAAATTGCAATTAAATTATTAAGGACGGTTTTATCTTTTAAGTGTAAATCGAGTGGTTTAGGTTATTTAGGGGGTGGAAATAGCGCCACCCAATAAAAAAATTGTATAAACATATGTGGAATGTGAATAAGCAATTGCTCCATAATTTCTTTAGCTATCTTAGGGCTAACAATACAACCTAAAGGGAGTGAATTGATCGTTTGAAAACTTAAACAATTTTGTAGTTCTTCAATTATAGAAAGAATTTTGCCTTCAGGATGATTATCAATCTATCAAGATGTGTTGTGTTATTAAATATTTCCGCAAAGATAATATGAAGATAGAAAGTCAATCAATACCTTCTAAAGTGGGGATTCATACTAGATCACAAGATGTAAAGTTATGAAGTTAAATATCTCAAATAATAGTCTTGAAGTTCGTGACAAGATTGTCGTCGCGGGTAGAACAAGTGTTTTGCTAAAATTCAATCATCGCATTCCTCCGGTGATATTTGGCTTTCTGTTGACATTCAAGTATATATTATGACAATATTTAGGATTTGCCTTGCTGATATCCAGCTTCTTCCTGTTAATATCCAACATTTGCATTGTTGATAATCATATGAAACCCTTGATGATATTCATTCGGAAATTTAACTGATATTCATTAAGTGGTATTGCTAATATTCAAGCAGTTCACTTGCTAATATTCACGCAATTCACTTGCTTCTGGCTTCTTGGATATGATCAACTGTTCTTACCAAAATAATTTAGCAACAATAGTAATTTAGATTATGTAGACATAAAACCTTGCCTTTTCAAGTCAATAGGAATGTTCATTAAACTTGTTCATGCAGGTCTTTCAATCATAGAGAATACTTTCAGCATGAATATTACTTAAAACATAAACACTTATCGCATTTGTCAAGTCCAATATTAACTATGGATAGTTTTGTCATCTTCAAAATATATAGGAGGTTTTCTCAACAATTTGTACTAGATTTTCTAAACCAGGTAGTAATATTAGTGACTACATAATGGAGTTGCCATGTTAAACATAGTGCATTTTTTTTCTAAACAAGGTAGTAATGTTATATTGTTGCTCTAGACTGCTGGGTTTAAATAGGAAAAGAAATCGAGTTTGACGCAAGTGAAAGAGCAGTAAGAAAGCATTAAATAGTACTGACGATTCCACAACTTGGGTGTGCAAACGAACTACTTCTCGCGTGCACTACCAAACCTAGTATGTTAGCTTGTAACGGTTGTGAGATTCCAAAACAAAGAAAATCCAACTAAAGATTTCAAAACATTTACGAGTGCAGCTCATCAGCCATACGGCATCAATCATAGTGATTTGTAATTTAAAAGAATATTTTCTTGAATTGTCCTAGCTAAAAATACATAATTAAGACATGGTTGACATGTTGGCACAAAAATACATATATAATTGACCTGAGACTATTTATTCTGTTTTTAGTTTTTTTTTTTTTTTGGAGGGGGGGAGTGGTGGGAGAGGGGGGGCAATAAATATTAAGAAATATCGGCCCAAATGCCCAAAACAATTTAAACTAGTTCCAATTGAAAATACGTGAAAATGGCCTTTGCCCAAAACTTTGGGTGTCAATGTTGGTTTACATGGCCTTTAGACTATGCAATAACTTTGGGATGAGTGCAGAAATAGAATTTAAGCTTTAGGTCGTTGGTTATTTGAGAACTTTAAGGATATGGTTATTGGTCAATTGAGGACTTAAAATTTCAAAATCCCACAATCAAGTCTCTAGCTCGCCGTTAGTCAAATTCAGGCATCAATACATGGCAAATGAACAAAATACTTCACGTTGGATTTACAATGCATGAATTCTACAGAAGGCGAGTTCGAGATGATATAATTGATGCCTTGTGCCCATAATCAGAGGTCTCTACATCTTGCCACTTCCCAAAACAAAAATGCATATAATTAATGTTTCAGATAATATCAGTATACATGTTCCATAGGCCATGCAATAGCTTTTAAGTCGACACACTAGTGGAACCGGGTCAAAGATTTTCGTTCTTTTAAACACTCCATGGCCTTGAGCCAATAATCAAACCTAATTTCTTGCAACTTCCCAAAGCAAAATTACACGTAGGGAATATTAGACATTGTGCTGATTACGGAAAGATCCATTTTTGGGAAGAACGAAGGCGTGGCTACGTAAATTGTAGCACAACCATGCTTGGGTTATCCAGAAGAATAGGCTTGACGTTCACTTTTCCTGGTAGGAAAATCATAATTTAATAGCATGCCTTTTTCTCGTGAATTAGAAGGAAAAAAAAACAAATGACAACAAAATAGCATCCGAGAATATAGCCGAAAAAGAATCAAAAGACTCCCATCTTCCAAAGCAACAGAGATTCTTAATAAACACGCGCGCGCACACACAAAAAACAGAAATTCCATGAACTGCTCAACCCCATTATTTTCTTCAACCAAAAAAAAAATAAAGAAAAGTTAAAGAAATTTAAAGAAAAACCAAAATATACACCATTTGCTAGCTAATCCTATTACAAGGAGATAAAAGATTGTTCCACGGCAGGCTTTGTGAAAGATTAATGAAAATCGAAAGCTATTGCGTCGATGAGGATGTCCAAAATTGAGCATTCTTCACTTTCGAGACGCTGGCCAGGACACCCACCGGTGTTATGTCCCCCTCAACGGTCACCTTCTTAGCTGCAGAGTCTATGTTGAATGACGTCACGCCTGCAATTTTTAATTTTCTAGGGTTTTGTTAGCCACAAAAATATTCGAACTGTGCAAAAATACCTCATGCAGAACTGATTATGGATAGATCACCGAGTAAAAACATATGTTAAGACTTGTATTTTAGAATAAGTGCACTGAAAGCCCTAAAACTTATCATGATAGTACAATCGAGTCTTAAAACTTTAAAAAAGTATAATCAAGTCCTAAAACTTGTTACGAAAGTGCAGTTAAGTCCTAAAACCGTTACGAAAGTGTAATCGAGTCATAAAACTTTTAAATAGTCCAATGAAGTTCCAAAACTTATCACGAAAGTATAATCGAGTTTTAAAACTTTCAAAAATGCAACCAACGGAATGACTTAATTGGATCAATTTGACAAGTTTTAGGACTTGATCGTACTTTTTGAAAGTTTTAGAACTCAATTGCACTTTCGTGACAAGTTTTGTGACTTGATCACACTTTTTCAAATTTATAGGACTCAATTACACTTTCATGACAAGTTTTACGACACCTAATGCATTTATCCATGTATTTTAAGTAGAATTTCACGTGACTTTCACTATTTCGTGAAAGGCTTTATAATTGAGAAATTGATTTTGGCTGCTCAGGAATTTTTGGATTGTGGTGAAACTGATACCATTATAAAAAGTTGTACCTGAAAAAAAGAAAAGAAAAGAAACACAAAATATAAAAGAGTTAATACCACGAAAAACCCTGAACTGGTACACTTGTGACAGATTTACCCCAAACTATTTTTTTGACCATAAAAAACCCCAAACTGGTACATCTATGACAATTTTACCCGAACTATTTTTTGACCACTAAAAACCCCAAACAGTACACCTGTGACAATTTTACCCGAACTATTTTTTGACCACCAAAAACCCCAACCGACATTGTGACAATTTTACCCGAACTAATTTTTTAATATAATTTTTTTATTTTTCGAATTTTTTTAGTTTTTCTTTTCTTTTCTTTTTCCTTTCCTTTTCTTTTTTTCTTTCCTTCATCTTCATTGGACCAACAATGGATTGTTATACTGTAATTGATACCACAATAACGTGACACGTAACATAAATGCTACATTTTGACCCAAAAAAAAAAACATAAACGCTAAATGAAAGACTTTCTTTTATATGCATGAATTTTCATGCCAACCACTTTTTTCTACATTTAAATGTCTCGCGAAAAAGGCATTATATTGTTGTCGTGTCTTTCTTATTTTTGGGTGCAAGTGGATAGGCAAACTGATGGGGTCCAACGTAGGCTTGTTACCTAAGCTTGGAGTACAGCTAATCAACAATTTATATACGTCTTGCTTGCCAATTTAATTTAACAGATTAATTTACAAAATTAGTATATTTTATATATAAGATGAGAGATATTATATGTGCATGACGATTCATAAATCAATATGATCACTTGAAATATATAATAAATAAAACATGAGACATTTAAATGTAGAAAAAAGTGGTTGTCATGAAAATTCATGCATATAAAAGAAAGTCTTTCATTTAGCGTTTATGTTTTTTTTTGGGTCAAAATGTAGCATTTATGTTACGTGTCACGTTATTGTTGTATCAATTACAATATAACAATCCATTGTTGGTCCAATGAAGATGAAGGAAACAAAAAAGAAAAGGAAAGGAAAAAGAAAAGAAAAGAAAAACTAAAAAAATTCGAAAAATAAAAAAAATAATATTAAAAAATTAGTTCGGGGTAAAATTGTCACAGGTGTACCAGTTTGGGATTTTTGATGGTCAAAAAAATAGTTCGGGGTAAAATTGTCACAGGTGTACCAGTTTGGGGTTTTTGGTGGTCAAAAAAATAGTTCGGGGTAAAATTGTCACAGATGTACCAGTTTGGGGTTTTTTATGGTCAAAAAAATAGTTTGGGGTAAATCTGTCACAAGTGTACCAGTTTAGGGTTTTTCGTGGTATTAACCCAATATAAAATAGATAAATAAAAAAGAAGAGAAAAAAAAATGGCCTGACCAAGAAATGGCAATACATACCTTCCATTCTTGATAAGTGTTTTCTCACTTTCCCTTCGCAGCCTTTGCAGTGCAGCGATACCCTCAAGACGACCACCTGTGCGACGACATCTTTAAATAACGAGAACAATGTAGTTTTCTTTACAAAAAGAAATTGTCGATGTAGCCCATAAAAGAAATATTCTTGAGATTATTGTACATAAAATTGAAATTAGCAACCTTACCAAAAAAAAAATTGAAATTAGCAACGCAGTGACATGTGAATTTCAACGGACTCAAGAATTACGTGAATTGAAAGTAAATCAGTTTTTAATTAGCATTTTAAATAAATGAACTTTCTGAAGAGTGCTGCGAGCACTAATAATTTTCGAGTGTCAACTCTTTTGAAAATTGAAGTATGCATAATTGAGCATGGTTAACAAGTGCCATCGAAGGACTTGTTGACAAGACCTAGATAAACATACAGTGGCCTGCGATGAAACCAAACACGAATTTACAAACCGAATTGGATATTTGAACATATATTTTCTATCCTGTTGAAATATATTTATGAAATTAGATCTTGCAAATAGATAATTTCTTAAAAAGGTTTTCCACCGGCAGACATAAACATTGCTCTTACTAAAATGATGTAAATGTAATTACTGACCAAAGCCTATCGATTTGGAGTAGTATACTCACAAGCAAGTGAACCAACAGAAGAAACTCTTACCTGGTTCGAAGCGGATGTAAAGCGAGATGACAAAGAAGACGAAGTGGGCTTGGAAGCAACAATTTGATGATGATGATCTTGACTATTGTTGCTCCAAGCCTGAGCCGGAGCAGGTGCAGAAGCCGGGTCGCGATCTGATAGCCTGTCGAAAGAACCGGTGCCTCCCAAGAGATACCGGGTCGACCCAGGAGGAGTTGTTCTAGAGTCGCCGAGCTTGGGCTCGGGGCTGACGCTCTTCCTCGCAGCCGACGCAGTCTCCGTCTTGCTAGAGAAGCTCCTGGTCAAAATGCTATGCGCACCCCTCTTCTTCTTCTTGTTCTTGCTCTTCGTTTGGTCAGTCCTTGACCGGTTCTTGTCCGGGTCGCCAGCGCTTGATTTTGAAGGGGAGAGAGAGTTCGGTTCGGTTTTCTGGTGAAGTTGGTGGTATGGGATGGGGCTGATGGGAGGGCAGTGAGAAGAGCTGCAAGGGGGAGTGATGGGGAGGGCCGACCGGACGGACCGCCTCGCGTCTCGGATGATGGGATTGTGGCGGTCGATGGCTCGGTCGCCCGGATAATGCATGGTGGATGATGAAGATGAAGGACTGGCCTTGTTCACCATGCTCGAGCATATGGCCGTTGAGGCTTGGGATGCACACGAGATGTCTATTCGTTTCATGCTGGATAGGATGGTGATGATTGAGGAGGAGGCTGGTGTTCGGATAGAGAAGGAAGCGTTGTCTATTTCTGCTTTTAAAGCTTGGCCAGGTTGTGGGTTACCCCCCTTGCACAGGAGATAATACTTGCATGCTCCTAGCGGACCGAGCCCGACTGCACATCCACCCTTTATATTAGGTGCGGTCCACGTCAGTCCAACCTCATCCAACGGTACATATTTTAAGCTCACGTGCACCCCGAGCAGGCAAGATTTTTTCCTTGCATGTGGAGGGAATTATTAGGTGACCAAGGTCCATCTGACCAGACTCGAATCGCATCCGTGTTCACGTAACTCAAGTACTTAAGCAAGTCGAGACTAAGATTTGATTTGTCTCGCGAAAAATAAATAATTTAGAAAATATTTTCTTAAGAATGATCATTTGTATCACTTGAAATAATTAGTCAATGAGAATATTTTCATTATCGACGACAATTTATGTCTAAATATTTTTGTGGACGATGAAAATGTTTTTGGTTCACTAATTATTTCAAGCGGTACAAGCGATCATTTTTAAAAAAATATTTTTCAAATTATTCACTTTCTCCTGAACAAACGCACCATAAGCTTGAAAATACTTTACTTAAGTTGAGATTTTTAGGGACGGATATTTGGACTTGTCTATAAGCTTGACAATACCTTTAACTCTGAGTAATTCACAAACCAAATCGAATATATGATTTTCCAAGTTTTCCTTTAGAATTCGAGCTCGTGCCCACTCTCGTATTGGCTTTAGTTTGAGCTTAATTCCAATTTAGAATATGATTCATTAATTTATTGATTCGAACTCAAGCTTGAGCTTTTTGAAATGTCAAATCAAGTTCACGAACTCGAGAAAGTCGAGCTAGAGTCACGAACTGAATTTTTTTTCTTTTTTTTTCTTATTTTCCTTAGCCAGCCGAAATTCCGATGAAGGAAAAAAAAAGAGAATTTTAGAAATTTTCAAAAAAAAAAAGAAAATCGTATATGTTAATGCCGATCATGCCACGAAGAATGGCCGACGTTGACCAGAGAGCCACGTCGGGAATTATCGGCCAAAATTAGCTGGAAGGACTTCACTAGCAAATTATCCAAAGATTTAAGGCTAAATTGGCCGTCATACAATATTTTTAGAATTTTTTGGACAATTTCTCCGATAAACCTTGAAACTTGGGTTCATAAGTTTAGGGATGGATGGATGGAATATGATACATTTCTCGCACTGATAACTTTATTTTAGTGGACCTTTGTTTTGCACCAAATAAAATTTACTTCCTAAAAAGATTAAATATTGACTACGCTGGGACTAGGTGATCGAGTCTCTAATACTTAATGTATAAGATCAAATTTGCTGATTCTGCTCAGTAAAGGAACCGTACTTGAATTTATTTATTTTATCTTATTCAACAGGTGAATATTTTCAAAATTCATCTCTGAGTGCCGATCATAAACTATTCCATTTCGCTGCACATTGCAGTGATAAAGAAGTGCAATTTATACAAGTTATACAATGCACATTATCTCCCTCGTGGAACTGAAACCGGAAAGCCTTATGTTGGATTTTAGAGGAAAAATTTTTACATGGTCATTCGATCTATGATCGGCGTCGCCGATCTTACTTTTTATCAAGAAGAATTAACTAGACTCAGTTTTACATCAGAAAGGACGAGTCGCATTTTCTGCTTGTAAGTATATCTCAGTTAAGTCCCTAATCCCTAATCTTACAATAATGATGTAAGTATTCAAGATTTTCTGGACCATTCTTGTCGCCATACCAATCTTAACCTATTTCCTGTTTACCAACTTGTGGGTTATGAATACAGCAACTAGTACTCGAATTGGCACTTAATATAGAATTGCTTCTTTTTTTCTTATTTTTTTAATAGAGACGTTAACAAGAAAACAAGATTGTCAGCAGAAACATTGGTAAATTTGGGACAGAGAACAACGTTAGAAAAATTTTCAAAAGAAATAGCGAGCAGCTCAGAGAGGTCACAATCAACGATTCCCGACACATGGAATCGTGACTTGTGTAGAGGGAGAGATAATTACATCGACTCGGTCTATGCAAGGTTAACGTTCAATTGCTATAACAGCTTCGGTCTACTACGGCTAAGAATGGCCCAATCTGGCCATTCATGGTCCGGTTTCTAGAGGGACTGGATCGATCTTTCATCCTAGGGCCATTAGAACCTGTACTGTACGGATTGATCCCTGATCCTAATGCTTAAAAGGTTGGTCCAACCCGGATCTTCTTCTTTGTTGTGTCCAAACCTTGGATATATATTACAAGTGCCTCTCCTCTTCTTTCGCCGTTTCCCTCTCTCACAATCTCACTCTCTTCTTCAATCTATGATTATCGATGATATCTTCCATTTTCATCTCTTCAAGAGCAGTCTCTTCATCTTCTCTCTATTCATTTGAACTCAACGATCGATTTTCTTCCCCTCCCTTTCACTCTGCTACCTTTGGTGATCAGATCAGTTGTATCTTCACTGCGACTGGTGTGTCCCAAATTCTTTTCATTATTTCATCTCTATTTGTTTTTTTTTTTTTTGCTGATTCATCTGTTACGATGCATTGTAGATGAAGGGCTTAGCTTTGTTGGAATGGAGTGTTTCGCTTGGTTGTGATTGGCGGTGGGAGATGTCTCTCCATATTTCGGATAAGTTAGACTTAAGGTTTTAGTGGTTTTCTTTTGAGTTTAGTGAATTCGATGGTCCTGGATGACGAGGCAATTATGAGTTATTGATATGGTTATTGCGATGGCTATGCCACATTAGTTTCACTTGAAGGAATGAGGATGACAAATAAGTGGTGAGATGTTCTATCAATTGCACCAATAGTAATTTCAATTTAAAACTATCGTTAAGTATTAACTATACTTGTTGTTTGTTTAGTTTTCAAGTGTTGAAAATTTGAAGTAGTCTTTTATGAATGAATAAGATATGAAGTTCTATAATTCATGTTTTATGTTAAACTTTTTTATTATTTATTTTATTTTACGTGTTCATTTTCTATGGTTTGTTACTTTTGGCAAGTGAAGATTTCTATCGTTGCCTTATCTTATCTTAGATTTCAGTTTGATTTGTACCGGTGTTCACCGTTTGGTTGCTCAAGATCGGATTGTTGATTTATATGTCATTTTAAAGAATACGTTTGTCCTTTCAAGGAATACAAAAAATAATAATAATAAAAATAAAAAGAATCGGTTGGTCCCGAGTTGCCTTTGAAACCGGACCGAACTCACAGGTTGCTCCAATCTTCAGTCTCAAGCTCAACAGGGTCGGGTCCCCCGTCTTAAAAATTGGGGATCAATACTGTGCGGATTAATCCATGGGTTAGGAGCTGAACTGGCCCAATCTCAATCATGCTCACCACTAGGTAGTTGTAGAAACATTAACCTGAGCCCCAAGGGCATTGGGACCACTTTTGTTGTCTGAATTCACTATTCAGTGAAACATTTTATAGAACGTTACACAGAAGTAAATAGCAAACAGAGTCACAGACCCCACCTGTACATGAACGTACAGAGAAGAGGATACAGGTTGCATGTGCATGCAGGTGCAGAGCCCTACTCTTTAAAGTCTGTAAGGAGACACATGATTTGAGATATTCAGAGCAATTATTTTTGTCCGTGGGAAACGTATTCTGGCCCCCCCAAAAATTTGTACTGCGGATGCATTTGATGAGACACGGAAGCCTTTTTTTTTTTTAATTTATTTAGATAATATGGAGGCACGAGTGTAGAAAGCCGACTACTCGAAGGTACATGGAAGATCATTCAAGGATCATGAACTAATCAAATCCAAGTCTTTGCCAACAAGCATGGGCTCTACTGGTACAGGGAATGAAGGGTGCGATCGGAGAGTACCAAGTCCGGGGTTCAATCCTCGCGAGCGCGACGTACACACTTGTGCATAGATTGTGGGACTTGCATAAGTGATCTCTAATTCCCCAATCAGAAATCTCCATCCCTGCTAACCCAAATCATATGATTCCATAGATTTCTTCGTCTCTCTCGCTTTTTCTACGGGATAAGTGTACCACAAATCTTAAAACTAATCGCGAAAGCACAACCAAGTCCTAAAAGTTTCAAATAATGCAATCAAATCTTAAAACTTGTTAAATTGATGCAATCGAGTATCTCCATAATCCCATTCAAAATGAACAATAAAAATTATTATCTTTTGAAGAGAGAGGTGTTGATGTGGCATCCGCAACACAAGCATCTTCCTCTTTCTTGGTCCTTCATCGCGCAAATTCTGTCCACCTCCGTCGTCGCTCGACTTCACAAGTGCTCCGCCAACCACTGCATCCCCAACTCCGAAATGCCCACCATTGCCACGAAAGGATATTGTTCGGAAGCTCAAGCGGACATGACCAAGTTCGACGAAGCTCAAGTGGCCCCTGCAAGCTTCAAGAAGCCGAGAAGCTAGAGCGGTCATGGCTGTGAAGGGAAAAATTACCAAAAAAATAATAAACATATTGTACTTGTGTCAATTCAGTTTTAAACATTTTAATTTGATCAATTTAGTCCTGAATCTTTTGATGATTTGCCAATATAGTCATTCCTGACAACTTTGACCTAAAATCGCTGACGTAGACGCTAACCTTCTTATGTGGCCGACACTAATGTGGATAATTTTTGTAATTTCTTAAATTTTTTCTACATTTTTTGTATTTTTTTCTCTTTTTTTTATTGTTTGCTTTTTCTTTCTTTCTTTCTTTTCCTATTTTTTCTTCTAAGCCTAGCAAGGTCATCAGCCGCCCTCACCGGTCACAGGCAAGGGATGATCGACCCTCGCAGTTCGCGAGCGAGGGCTAGCAGCCCTTGCCGTTTGCGGGTGAGGGTCGCAGCCCTCGCCCATATCAAGCAAGGGCCACGAAGCCCTCACTTATAGGTGAGGACCGGTGACTCTCGCTGGCCACTAGGAGAGGCGGGCGAGGGCTTTGCAGAAAAATTTAAAAAAATTATGAAAATTGTCAACGTTAGTGATTTCTAGGAAAAATTGGCCAAGAACACTACATCGACAAATCGTTAAAAGGTTTAGAACTAAATTGATCAAATTGAAATATTTATAAATGAATTGGCATAAATATAATAAGTTTAGGATTTTTTCTTGTAATTTTGCCGCTACGAGCATGAAGAAGGCTATGTTTCGACCTCCCCTAGCTCTAATTCGCCCATCGCTGCATCCTCCTTGTCGCCATCCTCAGGGGTGACGTCCACGAAACAATGTTTGGAAACTCAAGCAGCCATGTTTGAGCTCGATAAAGCTCGAGTGGCCGTGGTCGCGAGCTTGAATAAGCCTAAAAGCTGGAGCCCCCATGGCCAAATTCGACAAAATTCAAGCAGCCATGCGTGGCCACAAGCTCGAAGAAGCTCAAATGGCCATGGCCAAGCTCGACAAAGTACAAAGCTCGAGTGGCCACAACCGTGAAGCTAAAACACTTGGCTGTTCACATAAAGCTTAAAAAAACAATCACTTTTTTTTCCTTTATTTTCAAGCATTTTTTTTTTGACGTGGCATTTGATAAAGACCGACCGTGTCAATTTTTTTCGTTAGCCAAATTATACGGAATTAACAGATAGACTTAATAACACAAATTTGAAAAATTTTAGAATTTAATTGCACTATTTAAAAATTTCACGACTCAATTGCACTTTCGCAATAAATTTCAAAACTTCCTATGCCCTTGTCCCTTTTTCAATCTTTCTCTTCCCCATCATTTTACATGGCATACATAAAACTCTAATTTGTTGTTTTTCTTGCCCTCCTTATCAAATCCTTGACCACAAAATAAGAGCCTCCCTTTATGATCAAATACCAAATCCATTTGATTCGCATCAGACAGCCCCAAACGTAGATTCGATACTTCCCAATTTAACCTTCACGTGTAATTAAATTCACGGTCAGATGGATCTGTGGATAGATGGATAGCATCTGAACACATTACTTCCACTGTTAACGCCGAACCCAGTTGGGACCAGAGCATCAAATTAGATCAGTCTCCTGTTCTTTCATCCACGGAAAGCAGGCAGAGAAACACCGAGAAATGCATATACACTAAGCTAAAGAAAATGCCAATTTACTATTCAACTTGGACGTTGGATACCCCCGAAAAGAATGGAATGTCTGATTAGTAATTTCAACAGGGAATTCTGAATAAGGAAGTGCTTAATAGAGCACGTGTAGGCACGCCGCAGATACAAATATAAACAAAAGAAAATTGCTACAAAATTGGCAAATGACAAGCGTGATTTTATATAAAAATAATCAAGAAGATACAAAAAATGCTCTTAATGCTATACAAGCCCCTTCGGCCGTCCCATGTTAGATTAGAAACCTTTCCCTTCATCCTCGTTCAAGATGCGATTCCGGAAATCAGACACCATGCGAGGCAGTCCGTCTCTCAGCGATATCTTCGGTTCCCAGTTGAGAAGCTCCTTTGCCCTGCTAATATCTGGTTTCCTCTTGTGCGGATCATCGGCAGTATTGGGTTTGAATTCTATTGCGGCACTTGGATCGATCGTTTCTTTGACAACCTATCCGCAGAGTGCGGTAGAAGACATAAGTATGACGAACAAAACTTTCATCCACATGCATGCTGGTGCCCACTAGGTCATTGGGACGACAAAGAAAGACAAGGAAAGAAATGCCGAAAGAGCTCGCGGGAGAAACAGAAAATCAATGTTGAGGCTTTTCCAAAGCAACAAGGATTAAAACTTTCAGATGAAAACTCGAAGAAATCGAACCTCGGCAAGTTCAAGCATGGTGAACTCCCCAGGGTTGCCAAGGTTAAAGGGCCCCACATGCTCACCCTCCATTAATGCCACCAGTCCGTCAACCTGTCATCAGAAGGAAATTTTAATCACTGAAAACAACCATAACATGGATCAGCTTATTCTACAGTGGCTATATCTTATAGCAGTCCCTTTTCGCCAATCTATGAAGTACTCTTTCACAGACCTTCGCAATCTAGCTTCTAGACCATGAGTTCATCAGAGTCAGCATACTAGCTCAAGCATACTAGCTCATGACAACATTTTTAGGACACTGTATAGTCTCCAAAATATTGTGAATGTGAAGTTGTGCATACTCAGGCATAGATATGTGCAAGGGGCCATACCAAATCAGAGACATATTGGAAGCTCCGTGTTTGCTTTCCGTCTCCATAAACTGTCAATGGTTGTTTGCGGATTGCCTGAAAACCATAATTACATGGTATAATTAATGACAAAAATCAGAACATCCCAAATTTAATCCTCTAATCATCAGACATGTTGTGTATGAGGAAGACTGAAAACCTGATACCTGAGCAACAAAATTGCTGACAACACGCCCATCATCCAAACACATTCGAGGACCATATGTGTTAAAAATTCGAGCAATGCGCACCTGCAAGAAAGAATCTAATTAATAGCAGAACACAGTAATATCCATGTGACAGTCAAGACATAAGAAACACGAACAATACCCTTGTTATGATTAGAAAGGGTAAAATAAACCTAAATAGCCAGGCAAAGAAAAGCAAATGCACCACATTTAAATGAAGAAACTTATGTAAAGTCAAGCTTAAAACCCAAAAGCTCGGCCAATCTTAAATCGTAGTAAGATTAATCCATCTGTTCAACGATCTGCAGTAGAAAAAAAAAAAGGCCTCAAGAGGTCGGTCTCAATGCTAGTGATTTAAGAAGCAACATGACCTAGGCTTAGTAAAGTCAAACCGTTATTTGGATAGCTTGTCTCGGAAGGGAATCTGCACTTGCCATTGTATCACATTATAATCGATAGATCCCAGAATATAAAGAAAACTGAAGAAATGGAGGCAGGGAGCAGCAATTAAAATGCAGCTTGTCCTCCTAATAGAAACTCTATCAAAAGAAAAGCAAAACCAAGATCAGAGGTCTGAGTGCAGAATTGGACCAAACCAACCCCGCTGAGGTTGAAGAAGCTGATAATCTCATTCACGCAGCCAAAATCTCACTTGTAGTATACGACAAAGGAATTAGCTTATAATGTAGCTTTTCCAAGTTTTCATCCTTCATTGCCACACCTTTTCATCTTGGCCCCAACTTCTAGGATAATTTCACCTTGCATCATATGCCTGTCCTCTTTTATGGAACATCGGATTTTAGTTCAATCACATGACTACTTCCAGTGAACCGTGGCCATCAAAGCATAAGAGTTAAAATTCTTGATCCTATTTGTTACAATACTCCATAGTTTGCAAGAACCGAACCATTGATCCACAGAATCGGCATATCACTCCACTCCAATCTTTTGACAATTGTTCCTAAATGTTACAATACTCCATAATATGCAAGAACCAAACCATTGATCCTCCAGAATCTGCATATACTCCAATCCATATCTTTTTCAACAAATCAACAACTTAAGGTAACATCAAGAATTTATCATCACTTACGGCGTAAGAGCCACCTTGATTTTAGAATCAACTACATTTGCAATCAAGATAGCATCAAGGATTTGTCTCGCTTCTACAAAAGCAAACTGAAAAAGCCCAATCAGCCCCTACATCGCACCCTTTAGTGATGTAGGACCTGATCAGACGCTAATCAAGTCTCCAAACACTGTTCTAGGAACAATGCTCATGAATAGTCTCATGAAAAGCATCTATGTGAAGGTCAAGGAATCAATATTTGTAGGGAAAGGTTTGATTGAAAGTATCAAAATGAAATAATGGATTTTCCATGAAAGGTTAAATCCTTCAAGCATCAAACCCACAACTTCCTAAGCATCACATCTGCGGTTAGAATCGCATCATACAACAGTCCATAGGAAGTGCATTTTATTTAAGGACTTCACTAAACCCTATTCCAAGTTAAATGGGAAACTCATGAATAGGAAATCCAATGTCCTAATCCAAAGGAAACAAGGAAATGTAATATTCACTTCCTAATGGAAAGGTATTCAACCAAAAAAAATGGACACGTAATGTCAGATTTTTAATTTAATAAGGAAAATAAATCTAACCATTATCTATTAGTAGATCTTCATCCGGCACACCTTTTATAAGTGTTCAAAGATTGTTGACATAATTCTCCATCATTTAGCCTTCTAGTTAGCACAATAGCCAAAACTTTGTGGATGCCTCCCTATAGGGTGATAGGCCTAAAGTCTCTAATGTGAAGACCAGAGCACCCAAAGGATCCAACCCCATATTTCCTTTACAACAGCATATTATGTCAGCCATTAATTCTTCTAACTAGATAATTAGGCAAACTTCAGCAAAAACAAAAGGTTCCATGGAGGGAACAAAGTGCATCCTAGATCTCGGAAGAGCTCAAGACCCAACAAGTAATATATTTAGAAAACCTAGAATCTATTAACATTTACCTAAAAGTTGTTGAGGGACAGAGCCAGGAGAGATAAAAGATTCTTATAAAAGACAACTTATTGCTGTCAAAAGCCCAAGTGGCATGTACCACAGCTGCTTTGCATATATGACCTTGAAGATGTACTTTGAATGCACAATGGTCTGCCTAGTAATCATGAAAAACCAATGCGGTTGAAATATAAGTATGAATCTCCCAGCTACAATATTTGCCAGAAATATTTCTAAATTGGTCTATTTGCATTTAATACACCAATCATACACATTGGCCCTTTAGCCTCAATTATATGTATCGGATGAAGATCTTCCCATTGGCACGTGTGAGATAGAAAGGCAACCTTAAGGAGTACTTGATTAGAGACACTTATAATGCTTTTAATTATCTTCAAGATATCATGAATCAGGACCAAGCATTCAATTTCAGCTTCTCACACTCTCTAGTTGAATGTTCAGACCGTTTTCTGTTTCTCCTCTTAAAGACATGTAGAGTATGATCCTCACTTGAAATAAGCTATATTTCTGAAAAAGTCAAATTATCCCATTTGTAAAATAACGTCGGATATGCACTCATGTGGTTGTTCCACGTGGTCAGTCAAGTATCATCTCCTCCTCCCCTTGCTTTGCCTTCTTTCTGCATTACTTTATTGTCTTTGGGATGCAAAAGTTCATAGGCATGTTGCTTCAAAGTAGAGTATGATCCTCACTTGAAATAAGCTATATTTCTGAAAAAGTCAAATTATCCCATTTGTAAAATAACGTCGGATATGCACTCATGTGGTTGTTCCACGTGGTCAGTCAAGTATCATCTCCTCCTCCCCTTGCTTTGCCTTCTTTCTGCATTACTTTATTGTCTTTGGGATGCAAAAGTTCATAGGCATGTTGCTTCAAAGTATCTCAATTGCACTACACAAGTTGCCATGACACGTCATTCTTATTATAGAAGCATGTATTGGTCTTTTGGACCGCACAAGTTGCCATGACATGTCTTTCTAATTATAGAAGCACGCATTGGTCTTTGGGAGCCATCAAGTGGATTTTAGTAAGAACTTTCTTGCTTGTAGTTTATAAGTTTAAGGATTTCCCATTATTTGCTTATACTACTTGTATCTGCAAGATGTAGGAAAGTTATACCATTTCAGCCTGACCATATGAGGGTTTTACCCCCTAGTTTTTTTTGGCTAGTCACCTAAACTTATCCCCCCAGCTATTGAATGCTCATGAATTTTTACATTCAATTCTCCTGGTCATGTATTTGTTTATCGTTGCTATGCATGCTTGAAAGAAAAATTAGCTACATTAAATATTACTAATAAGCACCATAAAAACACAAAATAATCTGTGAGAGAGGAACTTTCTCTTTATACTTTATCCTTGTTCACTAGTACATGTGGATATCGGTACTTGGGCAAGACACATGGAGATTTAGGTGGACTCATGCTGTTGGTTACAGATTTTCTCTGGTATATGCTGCCAATGTGGCAATGAATAGATATTTGTCTGGAATATGCTGCCAATGATCAGATCTGCAGAAAGTCTACAGAGTTCTTATATTACTCTAAACTCCAATGCAACTATAATGACATGCACCTGAATATAAAGTAACAGCCTTAATGTGTCTGCACTCGATTAGTACTTAATCCGATAAATTGAAGAAACTATCTTCATATGTTCATGCAAGATAGGCCCAAAGTATCAATGACTATGACTGGGAACCATGACATTCCCAGAGAGTTCATTAAGAAGGGTAACATGAACTTGAAGCAGTGCAGAACAAGATAAAACTAAACAACGTACTCAGATAGTCTTGCTCAACACAGAAAGACTACATGATAGGTTTAAAGAAAAAGCAATTAAGGTAACTTAGCTAAATCCATACAGGGGTTCGAATGGGCAAAGAATTCTTGCCGTTATTAGTAAAAGTCAACAGCTACTTCATGCCCAATATATTTGAAACTTAAGCAAGTGATAGCATTTATAATGTTAGATTCAGAGTTAGAATCAGTCACCTCCACTCCAGCACCTCGATGATAATCCATCGCCAATGTTTCAGCAGTTCTTTTTCCTTCATCATAGCAGCTCCGAACACCTAAATGGTTTGCAGATTAGACAGATATGAACGGGCAGTGCACCAGAACAATAAGAAGGAAAATGCGAACTAGCATAGTACCAATTGGATTGACATTTCCCCAGTAGGTTTCCTTCTGAGGATGCTCGAGAGGATCACCATAGACCTCACTTGTACTAGTTAGCAAGAACCTCGCTCCAATTCTCTTTGCCAAACCCAACATATTGAGAGTTCCCATCACATTTGTCTTGTATGATCTCAGTTAAGGATATCAAACTCTATAAATCTAGCCAATTTAGCAAACTAGACACAAGCTGCTGGGTTAAACTAAAAGAATGATAATTCACAAAAGAAAAAAACAGAGAAATGAAAGTTCAAGAGAGCCCCAAATGGCAAGACAAGAAGTGAGCAAGGATATGATAGTCTTGATGGGATTATACTTGTAATGAACAGGAGAGGCAGGGCAAGCCAAGTGGTAGATCTGATCGACCTCCAACAGAATCGGCTCCACAACATCATGTCGAATGAGCTCGAACCTCGGGTTCTTGAAATGATGGACGACGTTCTCCTTCCTCCCCGTGAAGAAGTTATCGATCACGATCACGTCGTCACCTCTGGCGATGAGCTTGTCCACGAGATGGCTCCCCACGAACCCCGCCCCGCCCGTCACGACGATCCTCAGCCTCCGCCGCGCGACCGCGGCCGGGACGCGGCCGTACCCGTGGACAAACCCGGGGACGACGGCGGAGGCCCGATCTCGCCCCGGCAGGCCGGCGGAGGCCTGGAACGGCCGGGGGATCAGGGTGCGGGCCTCCGCGGGGGCGAGGCGGGAGAGCGTGGGCTGGAGGACGAAGAAGGAGGAGCCGATGAGGATGCCGACGAGGACGAAGAGGAGGCGCTGCTCCCGGAGGAGGTAGTGGATGGATCGGGGGAGGGATCGGGGGTGCTTCAGGGCCTTGGGGGAGTACGGGGACGGCTTGGAGGCGGCGATCTCCTCGTCGCCGCGGCGGGCGTTGATGCTCGATTGCTTGTGCAGCTGCTTCATGGCGGTCGGATCGCCCCGACTTTGGGAGAGGGAGGGCGGCGAGATTCCGGGCGGCGCGCGGAGCTGCGGCGGGAGAGGAGGACGTGCGGGTGGGGGCTGCAGAGGCAGCTTGTTGGGCGAGAATGTTAGGGTTTTGATTGAATTCGTATCGACGAAGAAGACGAAGACGAAGAAGACGAAGCAGGTGAAGCTGTTTTGCCTGGGATGATAGAAGCGGAGGATGGAGGAGGAAGAGGAGGAGGGTGAGCGGAGATCGTTTTTATCAGCTTGGGTCTTTACAAAAGCCAGATTTTCACAATTGCCTATACATTTGTTCAATCTTTTCAATCTAATCCCTAAAAAAAAGTAGAGGTAAGCATAGTTCCATAGTAGAATCAGAAATCGGAGAATCGGACCGGTGGAAATCGATTCGGTTTCAGGTTTCAATATATGCATGATAGGTTTCAGGTTTCAAAAATTGGTGAACCAATTCCGACGAGTAGATTCCACGTGGAACATAAAACCTAAATCTAGAATAAGCCTTTTGTGTTTTTCTTGTTTTATGTCTCCGTGCGATTCTGCAGTATTCCATGGTATCCGATGAGAACCGCTAGTCTGGGCTTTCATTTCTAGCGAAATCTATTATTGAAACTTTCACTTCGTTAATGTTAATTTGTCTACATGTGCCAAATATATAATTGTAATAAATGGATTGTAGCGGTAAATAGTGATCATTAGAGGTGATAATTCACTATAATCATTTAACTACGGATATAAGTGAAACCTGAATAGATCCTAAAACCGATTTTAGAATTTAGATTATAGGTTCCAAAGTATGTAGGGTATGTTTCAGATTCAAAAAATTGGAAATTGGTTTCAATGGATAGGTTCTAGATTCCAAGTAACCGCTCACCCTTACTAAAAAGCATTCTTTCTACCGATTGCATTGATACCGTTTCAAATGGAGGATAGGTCTTTACTAAAGCCAGATTTTCACAATTGTCTATACTTTTGTTCGATCCTTTCAATCTAGTCCCTAAAAAAGCATTCGTTCTATTGATTGATTGCATTGAAACTGTTTCAAATGGAGGATACTAATCTAATTCTAATGAAAGAAGTGCTTTGATCTCTTGATACACTGGAAGAGACAAATTTACCCCCCCACAAACATATATTTGATTCATCATTTCTAGCGACTTTCCGACCTTCGTCGAGTTAAAACATCGTTCACGGAAATCATTGAACACTCCATCCACCATTTGATGTATTCATACTTAACGATAATTCCATTCGATGCAATTTCTAATCGCTGAACAGTAATTAAGGATGTAAGGAATATCAATTTCATCATTTCATGTAAGAGTTCAATAGGAGATAACCGAATTACGCTTACAAGGTAACCACTATTACCTTACAGGAACCATGAAATTGTTTGGAAGCAAAATTTTACACATTTGGTAACTTGCACAAGAGTATTTTAGAAGGAAACAAAAAAGAGAACTTCAATGGAGTGTTGCCAAGAGCGATGTGGCTTTTGAGGGCCTGCTTTTGATTGTATGGGCAGAGAATGCTTGAATCCTTGCTGAGCGCTCTATATTGGGTGCAACTCCGTTACCTGCCGCGTGTCTGGATTTTCGTTGCTTTGTGCATATCAATGTTGAATGCACCTTTGAATGTACTTGATCGCTAATCTACTTTTATTTTGAGAACCATTCATGTTTTTGTTCTGTTTTGCCAACCCTTCGGTGGTACTCTTACTAATTTTCACTATTTTCCTTGGATACTCACGAGGAAATCTCTTTGTTAAAGTTGTTTTCTTCTTATTATGGCATGTCATCCTTCATGTGTTCAGTGTCTTTCATGTTCCTGGCCTCTTGTACATAACTAGTTGGTGTTGTGTATCTTAACCAATAATCAAACTTTACCGAGGATTCTCCTAGTAGCCCTCGGATTTCCTTGCTCATGGTGCCACATAATTGGAAATAAGTTTTCGTACGTACTCAGTTTCTAGGATCTGACATTATTATCGGTGTATTTTGTAAACGCTGCATGACATTAAATTTAAGAGATTGATTGAGGGGTCATCTGTTTGGTTTGGATGCACGGTAGATTCTCTATCCAAATACATCGTCTCCTACTCAAATAATAACTAGACATGTTGCCTTGGGAGCGAAGCCTTATTCGATACATGTGGCAGGGACAATTTGTTTAGATTTATAGAGATTATCTAAGTACAAAATTCCGTGTTATAAGAAAACGACACTAACATAACATATTTGCATCTTAAAAACTCTTTCTTCCACTTGCTTATTAATTGGGGAATCCAACCAATTTTTTTTTTTGAGGAAAATGGCATAAATAATCCCTAAACTTTGGACCAATCTTTGGATCAATATGCAATGTGGTCCATGAACTTTAATTTAATGTGCAATGTGGTCCCTAAACTTTTAATTTGTTCAATGTAGTTCCTAAACTTTTGGTACATGTTCAATTCAAGCCTTAAACTATATGAAAATGTTTAATGTAGTCCTTAATCTTGAATTAATGAAATGATTATATTAAACATTTTCATATAGTTGAAGGACTATATTGAACATGTACCAGAAATCGATGGACTATATTGAACAAATTAAAAATTCAGGGACCACAATCAACAAATTAAAAATTCAGGGACCACATTATATATTGGCCAAAGTTCGGGAACCATTTACGTCAAGTACTCCGGTCACTTTCCCTCTTTAAGAACAAGAGCGGAATGTAGAAGTTGGTCTTTTCGGCACATCCAAAGTCATGCTACTAGCATTGAAATGCATTGTCAAGTAATTCTGCAGTTGGATTTGGCCCATTCACTATGGCGGGCCGTGCCGGCCCGGCACGGTTGCCTCGACGTGCTAGTCGAGGCCCAAGCCCATAGAGCCTCAGAGCAACCCCCAGCCAACAAACAACACACATTACATCCACCTTAAGACTCGGAGACATCAAAACCAAAAAGTAAAGGCTAAAAAAGGCTCAGAGTAGTACAATTAGAACGTAACCTAAACAGACCCACTAGATTAGAGAACCCCACAGCCGACGAAGCCCATGGTGGGTGTCTTCTCGTCGGAATGGTGGAAGAACAAGAGCTTCCTTCGTGAAAGCGCGCGACGCAAGCTTTACTAAATGAAGGAAGCGAATAAATTGCAACTGAACTCGAGTCAGTCATAGAAGAAACGATCTGGAGATGCATAATCGTAAACAAGAGAGTGTAGAGAGTATTGGGTGGCGGAGGTTCATCGTTTATGAAGTTACATTGATCGCGAGTGGCCTCGGGCGAGAGTTGTGAATTGGAGAAAGCAATTGATGATGACAAAGAGTTGCGGTGGAGATCAATGGACCAAGCGACATAAACAAATATAGTGATAAAACTCGAATGTACATTATCGAATCTTGCGAATGTTTAGCTTAATTTAGATAACGGACCAATGCATATTCCATTTATGTTTCGATTCGCGCGTAGTAAAAAAGACAAAAAAAGAGTAACCGGGACATATCATTAAAAAAATAGAAAAACCAACGGGCAATTATAAAAACAATGAAGCAGCCAACCGACCACAGTGGGAGTCGAACCCACGACCTTTTGATCCGAAGTCAAACGCGCTAATCCACTGCGCTATGCGGTCTTGTTGGAGAGGGATCAGCTCATATTTTATTTATCCTAATGGACGGGAGTGCAAATGTGCAGTTTTTCCTCCCTTTTCAGTGCATGTAATGTTTATATTTGGGTAAGTTTTACGGGGAAGCAAATTGTAGACAACATAGACGAGTAAGCAAGAAAGACTATACAAAGCCTAGACTAGTGTATTTTTCTTAGTTACTATGATAGTGGATCGATATGACGGATTTAATTTGATGGGTCAAAGTTGGCTCGGATAGCACCTAATTGCTAGACAAAAAAGAAAATCAAAATTGCGCGAGTTAATACAAGAATAAAGTGTTTGTCTGTGTGGTTTGATTAATAGTATATGTCATCAATCGGCAACTAAAGTCAAACGATTCAACACTCAATTAAAGTGGAGAGCCTAATGTCAAGTGATACACTTTTTTGGAAGTATACGTAAGAATTTATTGCACGAATATAGTATATGTACTAAATTGAATTCGGAGCATTAAATTTGATGGGAATCACAGAGGCGCTCACCATTTTCAATCATCCAGACTCATAGAATAATTGGGAAAAGGAAAAACTGAGGACAGAGAGATGGGTGCAAAATAAGAATATCATAAACTAGGCCTATTCTCAAATTTATCTAATTGTTCAATCTGCTCAATTGTTTAGGCCCATAAGCCTAGAATGAGTGGCCCAATTAAAAAATTTTGCGCCTGCCCAAACATGAACTCCCTAATTCTTGCCCACTATGTGATTCGACTCATGCATTGGAAGGGACACATGCATTGGTAATCCAAAAACTTATTTCGAAAGTGCAATCATATCCTAAATTTTTTAAAAAGTGCAATTAAATTTTAAAACTTATCAAATTGATGCAATCAAGTCCTTTCGTTAACTTCGTCAATATGGCTAACGGAAAATGATGACAATATATATTTTTATTATTTTTTCTTTCTCTCCTGCGTGGCATTTTTTTTCCCTCAAATCTTACTTATACAAAAAAAGAAAAGTATATAGGGATAAAATTCATAAATAAGGGATACATATAAGCGATGAATGAATATGTAACACATTTATCCTAAATTTTTTCTTGTAACATAAAAACGGCCTAATTCCCAAAAAAATCCCAAACTTTACACTTTGTCCCAATTATACCCTGAACTTTTTATTGTCTCAAGAAAAACCTCAAACTTTTATCCGAGTCCCAAATCTACCCTACCGTTATAACTCCGTCCAATTAACGTCAGAAAAAAAAAAAAAAGAACCAGCAGCTGCGGCGTGGCCAAGCCTTCGCCGGTGGCCGCCGGGAAGGAGCGGCGGCCCTCGACTAGGCCTTCTCGAAGGCCGGCGACCCTCGCCGGCCCCGGGCGAGTCGAAGGCGAGGGCCTGCAGCCCCCGATCTGGGGCGAGGGTCGCGCCCTCCCCCATATCGGGGCTGCAGCCCTCGCCGGCAACTCGCCCGGGCGGCGACCCTCGCCGGCCTTCGGGAAAGCCCAGTGAGGCCGCCGACCCGTGCGAGGCCTCGCCCGGGGTGGGTGACCCCGGGCGAGGCCTCGCCCGGGCTCGGCGGCCCTCGCCCGGGCTTTCTCGAAGGCCGGCGACCCTCGCCGGCCCCGGGCGAGTCGCCGGCGAGGGCCTGCATCCCCCGATCTGGGGGAGGGCGCGACCCTCGCCCCATATCGGGGGCTGCAGGTTTTTCTTTAGATAAAAAAAAGTTTAGGGTATAATTGGGACAAAGTGTAAAGTTTGGGGTTTTTTTTGGAATTAGCCCCATAAAAACTGCCAAACTTGTACATATGTGAAACTACAAAGCACTGTGGAAACTCAGCCAATGCTATGAACATGAATCACAACCATGGGCTTAACTGTAACCCTCACGGTCGTTGGCAGCAAATGTTACGTGGGCTAATAGCGATGCATAAAGAACAAAAAGTAAGAAGAAGAGAATGATACGCAGCACATTGGGTTTGTTCCATAGAATAGGGCTTCCCTTACGGCTAATAAGATAAGGATAGAAAGCGTAGTTTGCTAATAGACAAAAACAACAAGTGAAAGATTTGAGAGGAACGAAGTGGCTCGCCTAAAAGGGGAGGAATGACTTCAACAAGGGGAGCTACTCTTTACTTTGATTTAAAAAGAGCTTTATATAGAGAGTTGCTTACTACGAAAAGCAAGATGCCTACTTCACTAATCTAATTTTATTGATCACTAGTCCTTACTCTCGGTTACTGATTCAAGAACGAATACCAAGACAGCCCTTCCCTTGTCGATCTCCTGCCCGATGGCTTATATCGCTAAGGAATCCGTAATTGACGACAAGAGCTAAGAATCAATAAAAGGAAAATACCAATTAGATTTGAAATGTTCGCTCCTTGTGTCTACTGAGACAAACTAAAGAGTGGTAACCCTTAAATCCTTGAAAGCGTCTCTGAGCTCGGTCAAAGAAAAATACAATTCAAAATGCTCAATTCTGTAAGAGCTTATGTAATATTCTTTTTCCGGTTACAGTTAATAACCAAAGAGCAGACCAAGGCTCTACTGCTAACCAATCTTCTTTTTCGACTCCTTCCCACGAAACCACAAGCTACCCGACCTAATTCATGCACCTACTTAACCAAGTGAAGCGGGCCCACTGAGGAGAGACCCTCACCGTTTACGATGTGGGCGCGATTATTATCTACTACAATATTATTATTTTACGATTATCATCTCGGCTGTGTTTCTTTCTCGAATAGTTCTTGGCTGAAATGGGCCAGTTTGTTAAGTCTAAGAAGTTTTTTTTGGAGGTCAGGCCTGTTGCTTTGCTAAAATCCCTAGTGGATCTGAAGTCTCCTTAAGGTCTGGAATTCATTCCTTTGTTGGCTGAAACTATTGTTCCCATCTTCTGATGATTGTGAAAGGACGAGTTTGAACTGTCGAGTCAGACCTCGAATGAATCATATTGAAATAAAAGGATTCTGTTGGTAACAAAGTATCCATAAGACTGATAATGACTAGGGGTGAGCATGGTTCCAGATTCTTTCCTGGAACTTAAGAACCTGACCAATGGAAATCTGGAGATTTCAGATTTCAAGGTATGCAAAGTAGGTTCTAGGTTCTAAAAATTGGGGAACTTGTTTCGACAAGTAGGTTCCAGGTTCTAGATAGGTGGATTATGGAATCTGGAACCTAGAACCTGAACCTGTCTTCTCGTGATCCTGCGGTGTTTCATGGTATTAGATGATAAGTGTATGATCTGAAACCACTAGTCTAAGTTTTCATTTTATGATTTATTAATGTTTCATATTCTTCTTGTGTTTAAATATAAGTTGTGGTTAGCGGATCATAGCAGTAAGTTGTGGTTATTAAAGGTGATGATTCACTGTAATTATTCAATTAATAATACAGGTGAAACTTGAGTAGACTCTGGAATCGACCATCGAACCTGTGATAGGGTAGGTTCTAAATTCCAAAAAACGAGAAACTTATTATCATTAGCGAAACCTATACGAAACATGGAACTGCTCACCCCTAGTATCGATTCACGCAATGACTTCTCATTTTAGTTATATTTATTTGAACTGTAATGCCAGGAAAACTAGTCGTTTGCATTCTTTTTGATGAACGACAAGTTTGTTCAATATTGTTGCGTTCATTTTTGTTTTGTTTAACTAAAAATGCAATATATATAAAAAGAACCTGTTAGACCTTGAAACCTACCCTAGAACCAGTGACAGGGTAGGTTTCGGGTTTCAGGTTCCGACGGGTAGATTCTAGGTTTAAAAAATTTGGAAACCTGTACCCGATGGTAGGTTCTAGGTTCCACATGGAACCTATAAGGAATCTGGAACCACTCACCCTTAACAATGACTAAAGACATCAAGTTATGGAATCCTAGTTTTTGTAGATAGAAAGAGAAGGCCCAATTAAGGACTGTTTTTTCTTATAGATATAAAAAAGTCGAAAGCTCCAGGTAGATTTCCAAAAATCAGTAAAAATGGAACATAGTAGTAGAAATAAGCATTAATAAAAGGGTTAATACCACAAAAAATCCTAAACTGGTACACTTGTGATAAATTTACCCAAAATTAATTTTTTGATCACAAAAAATCCTAAACTGATACATTTGTGATAAATTTACCATCCGTTAAATTGGATTTATACCACAAAAAATCACAAACTGTTACATTTGTGACAAATGGAAGGTGAAATCCTAAATTGGTACACCCGTCAATTGCCACGTGTCATCAAACTTAGAAATTTTACGATAAAATTTAACGGAAATTAACGGAGGGCAGATTTGTCACAGATGTAACAATTTGAGATTTTTAGTGGTCAAAAAATTAGTTTGAAGAAAAATTTGTCACATGTGTTCCAGTTTAGGGTTTTTAATCGTATTAACCATTAATAAAATAGATACTTTGTATTTGATTTCTTTTTCTCTTTGCCATCATTCCAAGCCCATACCTTAGCTATTCCTTAGCTTTTGAAGAAGCTAAGCTGTCCAGTATTCCAATCCAGTTAGGTTAGCATTCCAAGTCAGCTGAACTCCTTTTTGGTTGAGATTCAGACTTAGGGAAGATAATTCAGGCCCGATCATGGTTATCTTCTTTCATATTTTTCACCATCCCCCGAAACTCTTAGAAAGGTGCAATGCTTTGTTTGTGGTTGAAGTGGTTCATGTCCAGTTAGTAAGAAAACTTGTACCTATGTCAAGGTTCCATTAGATAATTTTCTAGCTAAAAAAATATTTTTTTAACATATTAACACTGTTTGCTTTCCGGCATCTACGTAAGCTGATTTTTAACGGTTGTCATTGACAAACTTTTGATGGAAGATAAATGTGTCATACAAGTATAAATTTGAGATTTTTGGTGACCCATAATAAAATTTAGGGTAAATGTCTCATAGTTAGCATAGTTTAGAGTTTTTGGTTTGCCCCATTATATATTAATCTATTTCCAATTGGATTTATTCACAGGACAGCTGTTTCGGTCATATATGAGTTGATATTATGCATCCTAAGAAGTCCCACGACTAAAAGAACTATTTTTTAAAAAAGTATCTCCAAAACGTTTTTATGCAATCAAATAAAGAAAACTTACCATTCTCAATGGACCGACTTTTCTCATAATATATATATAACCAATCCTTCGAATATCAAACGTCGTTTGATGAAATATGCAACGAAATTGTTAATAAGATCCATATAAGAATGCGTTGTGTAATTCGTTAGAACAAATTATCCAAATTACATAGGCGCTAAAATTGAGATCTCAATTATGGCTCTAGGCCTTTCCACACCGTCCCTGAGTCCATAAAATGGTCCCATATTTAACTATAGCCACAGCTACTCAGCAAACAAATGTCATCACATCATTAATCACTGATGTGACTTGGCCGCATCACATGACATTTCAGCTGCGATGGTCCAAGCGAATCGACTTGGTGAAAACTTGGTTCCTCCGCGTGGAACTTTGAATTCAGCTCCGGCGGTCCGAAATACTTGGACATTTGGGTCCTAAGAAAGGTCAATGTCTTTAATTACTAGGACAAAATCAATATCTGCATGGACAAGCGATTGCCAGCGTACGTAGATGGAGACCGATCGGAATATCTTTGTCACTTTCGGCATCTTCGTCACGTCACATGAGACGACATTTGGATTGCGACAGTCCAAGCAAATCGACAAGTGTAAGTAACTTGGTTCCTCCACGTGGTCCTATGCACTTGGACATTTGGGTCCTAATGAAGGTCAATATCTATATTGTTAGGTCAAAATCAAGATTTGCAAGATTTGCACGATTGCGTGTAGGTGGATGGAGATCAAAGTATCTTTGTCACTTTTAAGGGTGAGCATGATTTGGGTAGGCGATTCCCACCTAAAATCGGAAATTGCTCGCTAAAAATCGATTTCACAAAATGGGAATTGAGAACTACCCGCTAATTCCTGGTCCCACCCAGAAACCGGACCACCGGTCGGTTCCAGTTCCCTGGAGGGTTTATGGAACTGGCCAGGGAGGCGGAGAAGGGGTAGGGAATGGCGGAGGAGGAAGGGAACGGCAGGCACGGGTTGTCGAGTGGGGTGGAGCAGAGTTGGGAGAGGGTGAGATGAGGGGCGAGACGAGCACAGCGACCATGAGGTGGAGCGGGAGTGGAGGGTGGGGAGAGAGGGGGAGCGAGAGTCGGGTTTTACGAAAGGGTCAGATTTAGGCGTCGAGTGAGAGAGTGAAGGTGGTGGAGAGAAGATCTACATCTCTCTAGAGAGAGAATGGACGGTGAAAAATAATGGACATTGGTTCAAGATGACTCATTCCAACGAGGCTGTGAAAGATAATGGACGTAAATGATGAGGTATATCCAATAATCAGAAACGGAGAAATTTTTTTTCTTTGAAGGTTCTTGGAACTCAACTCAGCGAGAATGAAGAAATGGCCATGAACGTAGCTCTGTTTAGAGAGAGAGAGGGGAGGGATCTTGCAAGGTGTACTTTTTCTGAAAGAAGAGAGAGAATGCCGTATTAATTGAAGAGAGTGAGATGCAGGAGTTTGAACGAAGAGAGAGAAAAGGAGAGAGAGAGCTGCACGCATACGAAAGAGAAGAGAGACTGCTATTAATTGAAGAGAGAGAAAAGTGGAGAGAGATGGACGCAGAAGAAGGAGGACAGAGAGTGCCGCATTAAATGAAGAGAGAAGAAAGTGAAGAGAGATTTTGGTTGATCCGTGATCGTGCAAGACAAAGAGGAGAGAGAGAGAGAGGAGAGAGAGAGCACTTTATTAATTGGAGAGAGAGAGTCTAGTCCTGAAAAGCTTAAATTTATATATATATACGTGTACTAATTTAGGTGGATGGGCGGTCGGTTCTATATCTTGAATCAAAAATCATATCGATATCCACTGATTTCAAGAAATTAAAATCGGAAATCGGATCAATCCTCATTAGAATTGTCAGTTCTGAATCGGTTCGGTCCGATTTTGGGAGGTCCGAGTAGTTTTCGATTTTTTTGCACACCTCTAATCACTTTCAGTGTTTTATGATAAGTGGACATAAAGAGAGATAGTGGATAGTGACCCTCTAAACTTAGGGTTTTATTTTACATAATTAAGATATACTACGAAATTTGAACACATCGATTGCTAGGCAAACGGATGACCCAGATCAATTCCCAGCCTGCTCTAGCCTCCTACAGAAGATGTGGTACGATCGACCCACCCTCGACGTTGCCCACCGTGATCGGACCACCCCTCCCCCCCGGGAGGGGGGGGGGGTGTTGGCAACGCAACCTCGTCCAACTCATTGTTGGCTAGTTCGCAAGCCCCCAACCCCAATCCCTCGTTTAGACTTTATTCATTTCGCATAAAATGTGTGATTTAGAAAATATTTCCCTAAAAATGATCTCTTATATCGTTTACAAAAATGAATGAACGAAAAATATTTTAATCGTCCACAAAATTTTTTAGATATAACTTGTTATCGATATAGAAATATTTTCCATTGGCAAATTATTTTAAAGGATACAAGTGATCAATTTTTGGATATTATTTTCCAAAATATTCATTTTTCAAGAAACAAACAGAGCCTCTGTCTCGCTTTGGCTTCACTCCGGCCTGTCGTTGCTTTAGGTAGAGCTCTAGACGGTTTATCTAGTTTCGCCGAGCCTAGACCCAACCTCGTCAGTCTCGGGTGATCCCAGACTTGGTGTCACCCCTAGGCTGCGAATGGGCGAGGCTGACGCAGCGTTCAGCGAATAATTCAAGCAAAACCTTGCTTAGAGAAAGAAATCTCAAAATTCAATATTGATGATAATATTCTGTTGTTAAAAAAGAACCCTAAAACAAGCTTATATATCCCTAAACCAAATCCTACTAGGATTATAAAGCATAAAATATCAAAATTACAAAACTGCCCTTAAAATTAAAACCCATAAAAAAATTATTTAAAAAAAAGAAAAACCCATGTAAACAATCCCGAATCGCTAAAATCCATCGTTAGTCACGGCTAAAAGCAGTGAGTTTTGTTTAGAACGTCGTTTCGCTTCAAACGACCGAATTTGAGCCCGATCCAATGTCGTCAACCGGGTCCGCCAGTTCTAGTCGCATCACCGTTTCGCCTTCCAGAAACACTAATAGATTATGCATCATTCTCCTCCACTTGAAAAGAACTCATCCTCGAGTTAAAATCAGGATCTAGATATAACGGCTCCGTGGACTCATGAAACGGTGATAAATCAGCAATATTGAAAGTGTTAGATATGCCCGTACTATGTGAAATGTTTATAACATAAGCATTATCGTTGATCTTCTAGCTGATAGTGTAAGGCCCATACTTCTTTTGCTGCAATTTGCTATAAGATCCAACTGGTAATTGCTCTTTACGAAGGAAAATCATGACTTGATCACCTACCGCAAACACCTACTTCCACCTGTGTTTATCTACTGCGGCTTTATACTTCTGATTGGCTTCCTCCAGCTTCTATTTGACTTCATGATGCACTTCCACAATTTGTTTAGCCATATGATCCGCTGCTACACTTTTATCCGCTTGCTTAGGCAACTGTACCAAATCTAGAATATGCTGAGGCACCTTTGTATAAACAACAGAAAAAGGCAACCTGCCAATAGAACTATGAACTGCATTATTATAAGCAAACTCTGCTTGTGATAAAGCAACATCCCATTGCTTCGGCTTATCTCCACAAATGCTTCGAATCAAATTTCCCAAAGTTCTATTAACCACCTCTGTTTGCCCATCAGTCTGCGGGTGAGTAGTGCTACTGAAATTCAAAGATGAATCAAACAGTTTCCATAAAGTCCGCCAAAAATGCCTAGAAATTTACTGTCCCTATCAGAGGTAATAGACTTAGGAACATCATGCAAACGAACCACCTCCTTAAAGAATAATCTGGCCACATTTATTGCATCAGAAGTCTTCCTATATAAGGAATGAAGTGCGCCATCTTGAAAAATCTTTCAACCACAACAAAAACAGAATCCACGCCTCTTATGTCCGTGGTAAACCAAGCACAAAATCCATAGACAGATCTTCTCATATATTGTCAGGAACAGGTAATGGCATATACAGACCTGTATTCTTAGATTTCTCTTTAGCAGCCTGGCAAACATAACACTTTTATACGTACCTGCTGCCATATCTACGCAACTGGGGCCAGTAAAATCGCTCCCGGACTGCAGCAATAGTTTTATCACGACGTAGGTGTGCAGCTAATCCTCCATCATGTAAATCACGAATTACCTTCTCTCGTAATGATGTTCGAGGAAGGCAAAACTGGTTGCTACGCATCAAATAGCCATCCTGCACATAAAATTCTTGCACATGTTGACCAGCAGCACATGACTTCCAAATTTGCCCAAAGTCATCATCATCTGCATAACAGTCTTTCAGCTGCTCAAACCCCAAGATGTCTTGGCTTAATGTAATCAACAAGCTAGCTCTCCTACTCAATGTATCTGCTACGACATTATGTACACTTGACTTGTGCTGTAATCTGAAAGGAAATTTTTGCAAAAATTAACACCATCGCGTATGCATATCTTTGCTAATCCTCTTCTAACTATTTAGATATTTCAAAACTTCATGATCAGAATAAAGGACAAATTCTTTCCCAATCAAATAATGCTCCCACATCTTCAAAGCCCTTACGACAGAATAGAATTCTTTATCATAAGTGCTCCACTTCTGCCTCGCCTCACTAAGTTTCTCACTGAAATAGCAAATTGATCTACGCTTTTAAGACAAAACAGCTCATATACCCACTCCACTAGCATCACAGTCAACTTCAAATAGTTTATCAAAATCAGGTAAAGCAAGAACAGGTGCAGTACATAACTTCTCCTTCAAAATAGCAAAACTATTCTCAACTTCCTCTTCCCATAGAAATTTTCCTTTCTTCATACATTTAGTAATTGAGGCTGCGATAGTACTAAAATTCTTAATAAATCGCCGATAAAAAGTAGCCAACCCATGAAAACTCCTAACGTCAGAAACTGTTTTAGGAGTCGGCCACTCTCTGATTGCTCTTACCTTCGCCTCATCTACCTCTATTCCTTCAGCAGTAATAATAAATCCCAAATATAACAGCTTATTAGTTAAAAAAACTGCACTTCTTAAGATTAATATACAACTTATTAATCTGCAAAGCTGTCAATACCTCCTTTAAGTGCATCAGATGATGCTCCTCAATCTTACTATAAATCAGGATATCATCAAAATAAACTACAACAAATTTGCTAATAAAAGATTTCAGAATCTGATTCATAAGCCTCATGAAAGTGCTTGGAGCATTGGAAAGTCCGAAAGGCATCACTAACCATTCGTACAACCCCTCCTTTGTTTTAAAGCTGTCTTCCACTCATCTCCGGGCCGAATCCGAATTTGATAGTATCCATTCTTCAAATCCAGCTTCAAAAACCACTTAGCACCATACAACCTATCCAGCATGTCATCCAATCTCGGAATTGGAAACTTGTAACCCACGGTTATCTTATTAATAGCCCTCTTATTTACACACATCCGCCAACTCCCATCTTTCTTAGGAGTCAACAAGGCCGGAACAGCACATGGGCTCATGTTATTCTGAATGTGCCCCTTTCGCAACAACTCCTCCACCTTCTCTTTTAGAATCTCGCTCTCTTTAGGACTCATCCTGTAGTGCGGTAAATTAGGCAGAGTAGACCAGGAATTAAGTCTATATGGTGCTGAATATCGCGTATAGGCGGCAACCCATCTGGAATCTCTTTAGGCATCAGTTCGCCAAATTCCTGCAATAAAGGCCTGACTGCTTCAGGCTGCTCCTCCACTTGTAATTCAGCCTCAGTCTCAATTGCTTGTTTGATGACCAGCACGTGAATCTGTCGGGTCTCCTTAACCTCAGCTTCAAATTTTCTCGTAAGGGTAATGAAATTATTTTCAGCAGCTTGTTTTCCTTTGTTCTTCAGTGGCAGCAACGTATACTTCACTCCATCTTTCACAAGGTTATACTGATTGCTTCTTCCCGAATGTTGAGCATCTACATCAAATTGCCACGGCCTCCCAAATAACACATGACATACATCCATGTCTACTACATCACAATATAGCTCACCATGATACTTACCGATGGAGAATGGAATTTTGCATCGTTCAGTCACCTGAATGCTTTTCGCTCCAGATTTAATCCATCCTAATGTATAGGGATTAGGATGCTTCTCCACGGGTATTCCCAGCTTCTTCACTGCCTCCTTCCTAATGATATTCTCCATGCTTCCACTATCAATAACCACAGCAAAGATCTTTCCCAAAATGGTGCACCTGGTTCAGAATAACTGATGGCGCTGCGAATCATCTTCCTGTTTTGGGGCCAACATCATCCTGCGCACCACACAGTTTACTTGCTCCTCTTCTTCATCTTCAAAATCATCGTCCTCACCATCCGGCGCACATCAATATCCATCTTCCTCCTCTTCTCTCGCTGCTACGTTTACGGTCTTTCTCTGAGGGTATTCATTAGATCGATGCCCAGGCTGATTACACCTATAATACTTTATCGCGGCTGGTTTAGCATAAGGGTTAGGGTTCGTAGTTTTCTGTGCTTGCATTCATTTATCCTTCGGCTCGTTCATAGGGCACTTTTCTACTGCCTTATCTTCCTGATTTCGCCCTGCGTTAAAGCGATTACTGAAACTGCTCTTCTCTACCGAACTGCTCGAACTGCTATCTTGATAATTTTCGTAGCCTCTTCTTTCCCTGTCTTGCTACATCAATTTTGCCTTCATTGCCATATTCTTGGCTTCAGTTAAATTTCGAATAAACTGCACTCCAATTTTATCTTGAATGAAGGGTTTCAAACCATCAAGATATCTGGCCACCTGCTGTCCCTCCACCTCTGATAAATTATTCTGCTCCGCCAATCTCATAAATTCAGCCGTATACTCATGCACAGTCCAATTGCCTTGCTGGCAATGTTGGTACTGCTGGAACATAATCTGTTCATAGTCGGGTGGAAGGAATTCCTGCTTCAATAGCCTCCTCATTCTAGTCCAAGTTCGAACTTTAGCTTTCCCTTCTCGTTCCCTCCTATTCTGCAATCTCTCCCATCATGCAGACGCACCCCCTTTTAATTTACAGGCTACTAATCGCACCCTTTTCTCACCAGGGGTCTTCATATAATCGAAAAATCTATCTATATCAGCAATCCAATCCAGAAATTCTTCTATGCCCAGACTTCCATTAAAATAAGGAATATCGACTTTCAATTGAAAGTCGTTACCTTCACGATCGTCGTAACATCGTCTTCCATGTCTCCTATCATATCCTCTTTGAAATCCTCTATGACGATGTCTGCCACCATAATCAGCACGTTCCGCATCAAAATAATCGTTTTCTTCTTCTTCTTCCGAACTCTCTGAAAACAAAGGGTTATTCAACCTGCGGACAGGAACAGGCCTGTCAACAGGATCACCGCGAGCAAGATCTGCACCCGGCCTTCTGTCGTTCCGCCGATTCCGGTTCACATGAACGCCGAGACCTTTGAATGGTTCTGTTAACTCGTCAAATCGTTCTTCGAAACGACGAAGACTTTGATCGAATCGTTGATCCAAGCGTTCCATTAAACGATGCTCCAAACATTGCAGCGCGTCGTCCTCAAGGGTTGGGGCTCCAGTCTCCTGAGCATCGTCACGAAGACCACCGCCAGTCGCCATAGGCTTTGATACCACCTGACGCAGCGTTCAGCGAATAATTCAAGCAAAACCTTGCTTAGAGAAAGAAATCTCGAAATTCAATATTGATGATAATATTCTATTGTTCAAAAAGAACCCTAAAACAAGCTTATATATCCCTAAACCAAACCCTACTAGGATTATAAAGCATAAAATATCAAAATTACAAAAATGCCCTTAAAATTAAAACCCATAAAAAAATTATTAAAAAAATAGAAAAACCCATGTAAACGATCCCGAATCGCTAAAATCCATCGTTAGTCACAACCAAAGGCAGTGAGGTTTATTCAGAATGCCGTTTCGCTTCAAACGATCGAATTTGAGCCCGATCCGATGTCGTCAACCGGGTTCGCCAGTTCTAGTCGCATCACCGTTTCGTCTTCTGTTTGGACTTATGTCTGTCCAACCGGTCTAGAAACGCTTCACTAATAGATTCTGCATCAGAGGCTATCGGCGATCATTACCGTTGGCCGCTCCCCCCATAGTCTTCAACGTGGGGGAGGAGACAGGGATAGTGAAGCGGCCCGGCAAGCAATGTGACGGTGACAAGATGATTAGATGTGACGACGAAGAAGACACAATCGACAGGGGGCTCTATTGAGAGAGAGAGAGAGAGAGAGAGTGTGTGTGTGTGTGTGTGTGTGTGTGTGTGTGTGTGTGTGTGTCAGTTTTTTGGAGATATGTTAACTGGCAATTCTAAAACTTATTACGAAAATACAATTAAAGTCCTAAAACTTACAAAAAGTGCAATAAAATCCTAAAACTTGTCAAACTGGTGCAATTGAGTCATTCTATTAACTCCGTCCAACTTAGCTGATAGAAATTGCTGACGTGGCTGCCTTAGACACGATGGCGGCAACTCCGCCAGTGGTGATGGTAGAGGGAGGTGTAGAGTGGACAGCGGAGTGGGCTCAAGGTTGCCATGTAGATGGAGGAACAAAAGTGAGGTGAAAGGAAATTTTTTAATTTATTTATCTAAATTCACATCAGTATATATGTGTCAATATGTAATTAGCTTAGAGCGAAAAAATGCACACTATATCTGCAATTGATGTGATGCTTACAAATCACTGAATATTTTCTCAATGTTAAGTGACTTCTTTTTTTTGCAAGAGAGCCTTGCACATCCGTACAACTACAAAGGAGTAACTTTTGTGACTATTGATACTTTATTTTAGAAAAAGTTATTTCTTTTGTCCATATACGTCCGCGCCTTTTCTAATCAAGACTCAATATTTTTAATTTATATTATCAAGTTTCTACTTTCACAATTTTTTCTAATCCAATCTCTCCCACACTAGATCTGGTCAAATCCAGCTAATGAAATGTCGGACTATGTCATAGTGTGATATGGATAAAATAATTCTAATTTGGGAAGTCCCGTGGGTGTCAATATTGGCTAAATTTTATCTACATCATACTCCATTGTTGTCTACATTGGCTAAATTTTAACACACGTCCACTTGATCATGTGAATATTTTATCTGCATGACACTTTAGGGTCATCAGATGACCACGTCAGCTGAGTTTGGTTAGAGAAACTTGTGAAAATAGGAATTAATTCGACAAATTAAAAGTACATGAATTTGACCAAAAAAGGTGTGAAAGCATTTGAATTGCAAGTATAATTCTCCCTTTAATTTAATTTTCACTACAGAGAGCATATGTATGTATGTATTTAAGTACAGAAGCCAAGCCCATAACTTGAGCCCATCGGCAACCTAGTTGAACTTACATTTACCTAAAAGCAAGAGTTAATGAATTTTTTGAGCAAACGATGATATATTAACTTGTAAAGGGATTCTACACACTAAAATCTCAACATTGTTTGTAGTAGACAGTTTCAGCTTAGGCATTCATATTTTAATGGAAAGACTTGATAGTGCTGATGAATAAAACAATCTATAAGTTCCCGAAGAGGGGGTAAAAGAAGTTAAAATTTAGAACTCAACGTGTAAGAGGGTAAGAGCTCAGGCTAGTAAAGTTTAAGGCGTAACGTGTAAGAGAGTGAAAGTTCATAAAGTAAAGTTGAAAAAAATCTAAAAATTAGGATTTAATGTGTAAGATGTAAGATGATGAGCGTTCATCGGGATGATGAGCGTTCATCGGGATAAAGATGAAATTTTCCACAAAAATTTGTCATCGTTGCGCCAATCTTCACCCCTTTGCAAATTTTTAAACAATAGACGACTTAAAACTCTATGATTGCAAATCATATGGAGTCGGCTTAGTGATTAAAGAATGTACTTAATATGTGGATTATCGGGATGGCACATATTCGATTCTCCACGTCACTAAGTGTGAATGATTCTATGTTAGGTCATGTATCCCGATTTCGATTTCCATTATACTTCAACAGACATAATGGGATATTTCACACATATGTGATTCGTGAATGGGGCTAGGAGGACCAAGACATGATTTTTTAATCCCACGTAATTTTTTTAGGGAAACTATTCTAAACTATGACATAGACTATTTTGGACCTAGGGAACAAGAGCCACCATTGACCCTCTAGGTTCGTAATTTGTTCCACGAGTTCGGAATTTATCCATATAAAGTGGGATTTCTCATATAGAAGTCTACGCATCCATAGGATTTTTTCTAGATCGACCTACTTTGGTGCGACCTTTGTATAGTGTCGTCCACAATTGGTTGCTAACTGAACTTTATAAACATGGCCAAATGAAGATATCCAAAGAAATTTAAATTGTGCTCCTTCGATTTAAAGTTTAAACCAGCAAACCTGTGAGTGATTTACCACATATATTATATAGTGATAAACAAATTCTTGTTTTACAACAATTTTCATAAGGGTTAATAACACAAAAAACCCCAAACTGGTACACCTAATGACAAGTTTACCCTAAACTAATATTTTAGCCACGAAAAACCCTACACCGGTAGATCTGCGACAAATTTACCCAAAACTAATAACCAAAAACCCCAAATTGGTACATTTGTGATAAATTTACCCTCCGTTAGTTTCTGTTAAATTGAATTAATATCAAGAAAAACCTCAAAATTAGTATATTCGTCAACTGTCACATATCATCCAACTCAACAATTTGACGGTAAAATTTAACATATATTAACGGAGGGTAAATTTATCACAGGTATACCAATTTAGGATTTTTTATAGTGAAAAAAATTTGTCACAGTTATACCAATTTGAGGTTTTCCATGATGTTAACCTTTTTGTAATTATGTTGTGGGAGCGATTGTACTATAACATAGTCACATGTTTGAATTCTGATGTGCATTCGTTCGCCTGGTCTATGTTTTCAACGCGCATGTTCGTATTCCTAGCTGCGTAACGTCTTTCTCTTGCTTTGCCTTTTCAACTCACATGCTTTAGTTCCTATTTGCATGGCATCATTTGCTTTGCTTCGCGTTTTCCACTCCCATGTTTGAATTCCTACTCGCACAGTATCATTCGCTTACTTTGCGTCTACTTCAGCTCACATGTTCGAATTCGTATTTGCATAACATCATTTGCTTGCCTTGCACGTTCAGCTCACATGTTTGAATTCTTATGTGCCATGGCATCATCCGCTTGGTTTGTATTTCCAACTCGCGTGTTTGAATCTTTTTTGCATGACACCATTTATCCTTTTGCCAAGAAAATTTCGAAATAATAACGAAATAATTATCGTTGAAAGACACAATCACGGTGAAAGGTGACAAAACATGTCACATGGATGTTGTAATTAACCCGCCACACTACATCAATTAATGAAATAATAAAGTGGAAGGACTATAGCTCTGTTCGTTTCACGGAAACAGCTTTTAGAAAAACGTTTTCCGGATTTTCCGACATGTGGTTCACGAAAAATAAACTAGTTAAGGAAAATATTCTCTGCCAATGAAAAAACACTTTCAAAAGTGGGGAAAATGTTTTCCGCTTTCTATTTTCCATCCTCTTTCTTTCACCTCTGGACCAAGCACTTTCTTTCACAAACATTTTTTTCCTTTTTATTTTTTATTTTATTTAAAAAAATTGAACTTTTAATTATTTTTATTTCTTAATTTTAAGTTTTTTAATTTTTTATTTTTCTTTCTTTATCTTTTTTGTTTCTTCCTTGGCCAGTCGCCGGCCATGGCGACGGCCGACGACTGGGCACTAGTGAGCTCGAGCCTTGCCATAAGCCAGCGAGCCTAGCGAACCTTGCCCGAGGTCGCCAGAGGTCGGCAAGGCTCGAGTCTCACCCAACTCGGAGTATTAGGTGAGGCTCGACCTTGCCTGTGGCCAGTCAAGGAAGAAGCAATAAAAAAAAGGAAAGAAAATGAAAAAAAAAGAAAAGAAAGGAAAAAAATAATTTTAAAATAAAAAATAATTAAAATATATGAATTTTTTATGATAATTTTCCCTGGAAAATCAAAACATATACTAAATGGCGGAAAAAATTTTCTAATTTATTTTCAGGTTATAGCCGAACACCGGAAAATATATCATTTTCTAGAAAATTGCTTCCTGGAAACGTCACATTTTCCGCGAAATGAACAGAACTTACATTGAAATTTCATGCAAAAGTTTATAATTAAATTAACAAAATTAAAAAATTTAAGATTGAATTGACATCAGTACAATAAATTTAAAAATGATTGGATAATTTTTCCTATACCTTTTCGTTCTTCAGAGTCTTCGACGCTTTGGAGACTCTCGAATTGCATCATATGTCGTGAGAAAAAAAAATGCTTCAGTTTTTTGGAAATGTGATGCTCGTGCTCTAATGTTGTGAACCTTCTAGGAGTTGTCTATAACCTTGGCGTGTTTCTAAAGTAGACGACCAGGTTCGTGTGCCCACCAAAACCTTCAAAACCAGACCATAATCGGTTGAACGAGTTACATCGTATAGTCAAATAATCACTAAATTATGATGAATATGAGGAAAACCCAAATCAACAAACAAAGTCAGAAAATGGGGGTTTTTGATGTTATAATATATTTGTAGCAATATATTTATTTAATATTTTTCTTGACTTGTAAATCTATTTGTATCAATATAAATTTGTCAGCAAGGACGAAGACGAGCTGTGTGATTTCAAAGTTCCTGTACATACCCTTTTTCCATCTAGGCTTCCACTAGTTAGTTAGAATGGACCATCGAGGTGTATTTTTCCATTCTATTGAAAGAGTGGAAAATGCATTAATCGAATTGTCTCTCTCTTTTTTTTTTAATACCTTGAAAGAGTGTTTCCTAAAACCGAGGATGCAATTTTGCTCAACACAAAAGTAATATCAGTTTCATAATTATCAAATGGAATATTAGATGTAACAAGAACCCCCATTTTAAGATCAATTCACTGCCTTCCCATGAAATATGTGCAAAATTGCAAAATCAGTCTTAAACCTATTGTTCAAATTTAAATTCAATCATAAACCTTTTTAATTAAATCAATATCCTTATAAAATCTTGAATAAAAGTGAAATCAAATTCTTTAAACTAAGTTACTTACCAAAAAAAAAATTCTTTAAACTAAGTTTCGTTTATATTTTTTGACATAGTGATCCAGTATTTTAACTGTCGTCCTAGGTGTCATGGCCGATGATCTAGCATGGATGAAACGTTGCCGTTTTTCATCTGTTTTTTTTTATATATATCTTTTCTTTTTCTTCTTTTTTTTTCATTCATTTTTAGTGGATGGTCTTCAACCTCTTGATCATTCTACTACTAATTATATGAACCTTTGGATCATCCATTGCTCGTCACCTTTGCGCAAGGTTGAAGCCTCCATCGGACTCCACAACAACCCCATCGATCGCAGTCACCTAGTATCAGAGTCAAGGTCCACGACCTCAGATTCAAGATCTATGACCTCGGAAATCTGATGCCGACGAAGGTCCATAACCTCGGATTCTAGGTTGTGGACCTCCAAATCGGCGAAAATGGAGGTTCGTGACCTTGATCCAAGGTCATGCACCTCCATCAGCGTAGATTTGGAGGTCCGTGACCTTGAATCCGAGGTCATGGACCTTCTTTAGGGCCGATTTGAAAAAGAGAGTGATCAGTAACCAGAAAAGAATATGAACAATATCCTGAACAAAAAAAAGAAAAGAAAGAAAAGAATATAATTATAAGAACAACGTTATTTTTTTCAAACTATTGTCCACATCACATTGCTGGCCGTGAGGCCTAGAAGGGCCGACAATGACTAGACCACCACGTTAGAAAATTCAGGCGACACTTGGCTGGAAAGACTGGATTATACCTTCACTCAAAGATTTACTATTGGTTCAATAAAAAGATTAAGAACTATTGAACTCTGTGTGATCGATTTAGCACTGATTGTGCAATTCTCCATGAAATCTGGAGGTATCACACACGTTGACAAACATGCATGGGGCTAAATTAGCATAGATAGAGTATGGTATGAATGCACCAATCATATATTACGTAACATGTATTCAAAATTTTTTTTAGCAGGACATAGTCGATTCAGAATGTACGGGTTAAATTTCAACATTATCATTTCCCCGTTATACAATGATTTTCCCAATGGACCCAATTTCGAGATGAAACTGACTATAGATCTTGTACTGGGATGGGAATTTCCGCATCTACATGTATGCGTTCTAAAGAAGTTGACTTAAATTACATAATAATACATTTTCTAACGCGGACACGATCAATAGAACTTCTAACTTGCCAAAATTATGCCAAGATTGAGTTCTATTACATGATATATTACGAAATATATATCGTTACTGTGAAATTTGTATATTGGAGCCTTCCAAAAGTTAAAATCTCGTTTGATTGAATTATAAAGATAAAAATTGGACTGTTTAGATCATTGGATAGGAAATGGAGTACTTCCAATCATAAAAGCATGATTGAAATGGTGCGTTGTTGTCATGTTTGCTTCTTCTCTTTCTCCGATCGGGTCAGGTGTTACCCTATACTTATTGCTTTTACACATCAAACTATATCTATTCCCGTCAACTCAACATCACGTGAATCGTAAGACATTCACATTGAGAATAAAATAACGTGATGCGTTTTTGTAATCAAACGTGAAGCGCGATACACCTAATATGGATCCAACTTAAGACTGTTAAATCATTAATCCTTTTGTCATCAAGCCAAATTTTTTTTTTACGCCAATTTAATATTCCTCCTTTTGATAGCCTTTTTCATACGAGCCATGTCAAATTTGGGTGCCAATAGGACCTTTGTACAATTCTAGCACCAAGTCTGAAAAAGGGTGTTTCTTATTGACTTTACTAACTTGGCCAAAAAAAAAAAAAGAATATTTGACTTTACTAGCTGACTGGTCACCCGTTGCTTCCAAGGAATTATTACGACCCATCCTAACATATTGATTTATATATCTTTGCCGTTCAATTCGGTGATCAATGTGAACAGTACAATAGGAAATTATTGAGAAAAGTAAAAGTAGAGTGTCTTGTGACTCATTTAATGACTACTAGGCTTACAACATACTAGTCTGATTAAACCTATGTGAATGACAGACAAAAAAAAAAAACCTCTGTGAACGAATAAAACCCCCACATCTCCCAAAAACTCTTTCATCTTTCGAAATTCTCATCTTTGAAACTAAGAGCCTACTTTGCCTTTGATTTTTTTGTCTTTGTTTTGATTGCCTTTTCTTTTCTCTTCCGTCCTGTTTTGGGAGATTATTTGTGTGAATAAATTTATGCAACGTGGACTCCAGTTCGACCATTCGTCTAGTCGACAGCTATCAAGGAAGATGTTTATGACAGGGCTCCACAACCTCTCCAAGATTAGGCCACTCTTCTCTTCTGATTTAGATTTAGGTCTAGATCTAGGAGTTTTACTCTTTCGATTTAAATTTAGATTTAGATATGTTCTTGAAAGATGAAAGTGTGCTTTTAACTGCAAATTGTATTTTGTTATTTAGGTTCTAGTATTTGCTTTGTTCTGCAGTTGTTTGGGATTTGCTAGGCTTATATGCCTTATATGCATTATATGTACATCTCGAATATTGTTTTGATGAATGGAATCTTTCTTTTGACCCAAAAAGAAAATCTATGTGAATGGAAGTTAAATTGGAAAAAAAATCCTATATCAAACCAACATGTGAATTTAATTGGGAAATTGTCTCATTAGTCCTAAATTTATTAGACAAATGCCAATTCAACCTTACATTTTTTCAATTTTACTAGTTTAGACATATACCTTTTAGCGAAATTTCAATGTAGTCATTCCAATAATTTTTCTCTATACAATGGATTTATGACTAAATTAAGAAAATTGAAAAATATATGATTGAATTGACGTTCGTATAATAAATTTATGATTGATAAAGTAATTTTACTTAATCTACAGGGGTTTATATAATATGGGTTCTATATTATATTCGCTTTATTTAACTATACATGTTGCTGGGGTTTATATGCAATAAATACAGGCCGCACATTTTTTGTGAAAGTGAGGCATACCCATGTCCCGTCAGTCCCCAACAGAGTCCAAAGTCAGACCGGCGATTGGTCAATTCAATTAGGAGACCACACCGCGCAATCAAGCGAAGAGGATTCGTCGCACAAATTGGGGATTTTTGAAATTTTCTTTTGTTGATTTGGTAGACCGCAAGCTGGTCCACGGAGTATTGGTTTGACAAGTTAGACTGCCCACTTCGCCCATTCGTCAATCCGGTTTGAAACACGAGTCTTTCTCAACAAAAGAGACTACAAAGAAATTCGGGAATTTTCTCATCTCATGTGCTTCGAGAATTTTCTTCTGTTGGTCCGGCGAGTTTGCGCGAAGGCCCTCGCTCGCCAGCCACAAGCGAGGCGGCCCTTGCCTTCGGTGAGGACTTTGTAGCCAGCTAGGGTCGTCGATGGCTCTTGTCGGCACAATGAAAAAAAAAAGCAAAGAAAAATTCAAAAAAATTAGATATTACAAAAACTGTCCACGTCAACATCGGTCGTGTCACGTAGAACAGTTGGCAACCATATCAGCGAATTTCGGTCAAAATTAGTCGGAAAGACTCAATTGGCTAATTGAAAGGTTTAAGACTGACTTGGCACAAGTGTAGTAGGTTTAGGGTTTTTATGCTAATTTCTCCACCCAACTTGTCCAACTTATTTGGTGAATACCACAAAAAATCCTAAACTGGTACACCTATGACAAATTTACCTTATTTTATAGTCAAATTGCTAAGTTTGATGACACGTGGCAGTTGACGGGTGCACCAGTTTGGGGTTTTACTACTCTGTTTGTTATAGGTTTACCAATTTGTGATTTTTTGTGGTATTAATCCAATTTAATGGAGGGTAAATTTGTCACAAGTGTACCAGTTAAAGGTTTTTGGTTGTTAAAAAATTAGTTTGAGGTAAAATTGTCATAGGTGTACCAGTTGGGGTGTTTCTTGGCATTAACCCTTTTTATAACCAACCGTGAGAGGTATATACATAAAACCCCCATTTTCAAAATAATGTCATCTTATTTTTGTGAAGAAAGTTGCATAGACCAGCCGACTTAGAAGGGTCCATCATCTCCAATTAAACAAAAGCATGCCCATTTTTTCCTTCTTTGGCACCAATTTCTCATGGTCAGATATGTAATTGAACGCTTATTAATATGTATGTCTTCCGCTGCACAAGAAAAAAAGATAAGCCTCGATGGATGGATCAGCTGGGAGTCTTATTACAGTCCAATTGTCTAAGTCCTCATTGTGATGGCCATCAGTCAGCCTTAAGGTGTTCTACAAAAGACAACCATGACATGGCATGTACACATTGTGAAAACAAAGACTTCCATCTCTCGAGAGTGTTATCTCCAACACTTTGATTGGTCTAGTGATAAGTTTTGTTCTGTTCATCCTCGCCCTCTTTTTCCTAAGGGGTTTGGACCCTCTCAATTTTACGAGAGAACGTATAAAAGGTAAATTGGTGAAGAATGTCTTGTCATCTTCCAAGATGCGAAAACCCATTCGAGCTAGGCTAGAGGTTAAGTTATGGACATGTGTGTATGAGTTAGGTGCTCGGTGTAGATTCGATTGTTCACACCACAAGTGTAAAAATTTTCCATATTGTCTCACGCTCTCCCAATCTTTGATTCACTTCTTACATGATGACCCATGAGATTGCCCCAGTTATTGAAAGTCAAGTATTTATGTAAGGCAAGTATTCCTTGTTATACAAAAGAAGACCAATAGATCTTATGCATCTATAATGTGAAGAAAATAACTAACATTAACCACTTAAAGTTGAACTTTACTTATTTTATTTAAGCAATCATGCGGTGTTCGAATCAGCTTTAATGAACCTTGACTAGTCCACCTCTCCTGGTGATCTTATTGCCCTCCACATTGACCTGATGTATTGAGGATTCCATTCCCGAATTGCTCTCAATAAGGTTTTGCACCAAAATAAGAAGGACGGAGTAAACTCCTTCACCATTTAAGTATGAACCTTTCTAAAGCGATTAAACCACTTCCCATGGGGCAATATTATCAAATCGCCGGGTGAATTTCTACAAGAAGTTACCATCTAATTAGAGACTATCCAAATATTTTGTCATAATATGTAAATTTCGTACATATGGTACTTAAACAGTGAAGGAGTTTGCTCAGGTTCTTGTGTTTTTTTTGTGTGAAGCCTTATTGGGAGCAATTCGAGAGTGGAATCCTCAATGCATTAGGTCGAAGTGGTGAAATGTGCCAGAATGATCACCAAGAGAGGTGGACTGGTCAAGGTGCGCAAAATTGATTTGGACATGATAACTCTATTTTATATAGAGTTTATTTTTCATTTTAGACATAATATTTGCTTAGTTTTAATTGAATTTGATGTCTACTTTATTTTAATTAATTTTTGTAGGTAATTGAAGTTAAAGGGAGCTTAGGGACTAATTCTATAATTTCCCGTCTTCCCACTCATTTTGTCCTCCTAAGCCGCGTGGAAGTATCCAAAACAATCCAATTGTTCCTAAATCGTGTAGAAGCTTCCCAAATTGGAGATCAAAGCCATACAAATCTGAAATCAAGAAGAGTCACGCCTATTTTGGGAAGAAAATCAAAGTCCAAGCTAAAAAATGATTTTTATTATTGGGAGGAGTCCTAATTTGGAAGAATCTTTAATTGCAATCCTATTCTAGTGTGATTAAGGTTTCTTGGAAAGGAAGAGGAGGTCTATATAAAGGCCATTAAACGTGATTTCAAAAATCAAGGGAGAGAAAAAGAAGAAGAAGAAGGAGGAGGAGGCGACTTAAAAATCAAGTCTTGATTATTCTTGGTGGATCTGTTCTAGTTCTTCGACATGTTTAGTTTAGTTATTGTTTTTAGTTTAAAGTTCAATATGTTCTAGACTACTTGTTATTAGAGCTACTATGTAGCTTAACTATGATTGATTAATTTTCAAGACTTGTTTATGCAATTCTAGATCTCATATGTGTGAGTTATATATCATGTTCTTAATGCTTTTAAGTGCTTGATCACCACTTGAATGATTTTTGTTGCATGCTGAAACCGAAAGGAGATTTTATGCAAGTGCTTTATGATATATAGCCACGAATTTAACTTAGATAGAGATGTATTAGGTTGTTTGTGTGGTTTCGGTAATAAATAAATCGAGGGTGATTTATTGAATCCGGGAATATTCATAGATTTTAATGCATTTAGGTTTACCTAAATTCACATGGATCAAGTGTGGGTTGCTAAATCTAAGTAGGATTGCTATACCGGACCAAAAATAGTAACTTAAATTAGGAAGTTCTACCATCACACTATGATTTCAATTTGATTGCATGACGAGCTTGGTTAATTAATTTTGATTGGTTAAGTGAAATCAGATGCTCTAATGTTTTTAATTCTTGATCAAAGTCCTTTGCTCCTTGCTTCTTTATGTTCGGAATTTCTAGGTTTAGTTTGTGAATTTCTATTTTTGATTTTGGTTTGCTGCCTTGGTTAATTTGGCTTTCGGAAATTTCAATCTTAATAGGTTAATTTAGTTTTCTTTAGAATTTCGATTGCTTTATTAATCTTTAATTAGTTAGATAAAGTTGAGAATTGTTCACCTTTAGTAAGTAATTTGATTGATTTGTCTACAATCTTTATGAAAATGATACTTTAATTCATCACTTTATTACTTGTTCGATATGTACACTTGCATTGCTAATTTAGAGAACAGGACACCACATGACCACTTAAAAAAAAAACGTAAAGTTCAACTTAAAATGGTTAATGTTAATTGCGGATGCATATTATCTATTTGTCCTTTTTTGTGTAACAAGGTATACTTGTCTCGGATTGACGCAGCGTTCAGCGAATAATTCAAGCAAAACCTTACTTAGAGAGAAAAATCTCGAAATTCAATATTGATGATAATAATGTTCCCTTCAAAACAAACCCTAAACACCCTTTTATAGGGGTTAAACCTAATTACAATAGGAAACCTAATCATAATAGGAAAGTTACCTAATCTGAATTGGAAACATAATCATAATAAGAAAGTTAATAAGCATCAAATAGCAAAATTACAAAAACGACCCTTAAAATTAACTCATAAAAAATACTAAAATAATAGAAAAAACCATCTAATCTCATCACCGTTTCGCTTTCCGTTTGGACTTCTGTTTGTCCAATCGGTCCAGAAACGCACCACTAATAAATTCCACATCATTCTCCTCCACTTGAAAAGAACTCGTCCTCGAGTTAAAATCAGGATCTGGATATAACGGCTCTGTGGACTCATGAAACGGTGACAAATCAGCAACATTAAAAGTGTTGGATATGCCCATGCTATGTGGAAGGTCTATAACATAAGCATTATCGTTGATCTTCTTGCTGACAGCATAAGGTCCATACTTCTTTTGCTGCAATTTGCTATAAGATCCAACTGGTAATTGCTCTTTGCGAAGAAAAACCATGACTTGATCACCTACCGCAAAATACCTGCTTCCGCCTGTGCTTATCTGCTGCAGCTTTATACTTCTGATTAGCTTCCTCCAGCTTCTGTTTGACTTCATGATGCACCTCCACAATCTGTTTAGCCATATGATCCACCGTTACACTTTTATCAGCTTGCAGAGGCAACTGTACCAAATCCAGAGTATGCTGAGGCGCATTTGTATAAACAACAGAAAAAGGCGACTTGCCAATAGAACTATAAACTGCATTATTATAAGCAAACTCTGCTTGTGATAAAGCAACATCCCATTGCTTCGGCTTATCTCTACAAAAGCTTCGAATCAAGTTTCCCAGAGTTCTATTAACCACTTCTGTTTGCCCATCAGTCTGCGGGTGAGCAGTGCTACTGAAATTCAAAGATGAATCAAACAGCTTCCATAAAGTCCGCCAAAAATGCCCTAGAAATTTACTATCCCTATCTGAGGTAATAGACTTGGGCACACCATGCAAACGAACCACTTCCTTAAAGAATAATCTGGCCACACCTACTGCATCAGAAGTTTTCCTACAAGGAATGAAGTGCGCCATCTTGGAAAATCTGTCAACCACAACGAAAACAGAATCCACGCCTCTTTGTGTCCGTGGTAAACCAAGCACAAAATCCATGGACAGATCTTCCCATATATTGTCAGGAACAGGTAATGGCATATATAAACCTGTATTATTAGATTTCCCCTTAGCAGTCTGGCAAACATAACACTTTTGTACGTACCTGCTGACATCTCTATGCAACTGGGGCCAGTAAAATCGCTCCCGGACTGCAGCAATAGTTTTATCACGACCCAGGTGTGCAGCTAATCCTCCATCATGTAAATCACGAATTACCTTCTCTCATAATGATGTTCGAGGAAGGCAAAGCTGGTTGCTACGCATCAAATAGCCATCCTGCACATAAAATTCTTGCACAGGTTGACCAGAAGCACATGACTTCCAAATTTACCCAAAGTCATCATCATCTGCATAACAATCTTTCAACTGCTCAAACCCCAAGATGTCTTGGCTTAATGTAATCAACAAGCCAGCTCTCCTACTCAATGCATCTGCTACGACATTATGCACACCTGACTTGTGCTGTAATCTGAAAGGAAATTTTTGCAAAAATTGACATCATCGCGCATGCATATCTTTGCTAATCCTCTTCTGACTATTTAGATACTTCAAAGCTTCATGATCAGAATAAAGGACGAATTCTTTCCAATTAAATAATGCTCCCAGGTCTTCAAAACCTTTACGACATAATAGAATTCTTTATCATAAGTGCTCCACTTCTGCCTTGCGTCACTGAGCTTCTCGCTAAAATAGCAAACTGGTCTGCACTCTTGAGATAAAACAGCTCCTATACCCACTCCACTAGCATCACAGTCAACTTCAAAAAGTTTATCAAAATCAGGTAAGGCAAGAACAGGTGCGGTACATAACTTTTCCTTCAGAATAGCAAAACTATTCTCTACTTTCTCTCCCCATAGAAATTTGTCTTTCTTCATACATTCAGTAATCGGGGCTGCGATAGTACTGAAATTCTTAATAAATCGCCGATAAAAAGTAGTCAACCCATGAAAACTCCTAACGTCAGAAACTATTTTAGGTGTCGGCCACTCTCTAATTGCTCTTACCTTCGCCTCATCTACCTCTATTCCTTCAACAGTAATAATAAACTCCAGGAATAACAGCTTATTAGTTAAAAAACTGCACTTCTTAAGATTAATATACAGCTTATTAATCTGCAAAGCTGTCAATACCTCCCTTAAGTGTAATAGATGATCCTCCTCGGTCTTACTATAAATCAGGATATCATCAAAATAAATTACAACAAATTTGCCAATAAAAGATTTTAGAACCTGATTCATAAGCCTCATGAAAGTGCTTGGAGCATTGTAAAGTTCGAAAGGCATCACTAACCATTCGTATAACCCCTCCTTTGTTTTGAAAGCTGTCTTCCATTCATCTCCGGGCCGAATCCGAATATGATGGTATCTATTCTTCAAATCCAGCTTCGAGGACCACTTAGCACCGTGCAACCTATCCAGCATGTCATCCAATCTCGGAATTGGAAACTTGTAACCCACGGTTATCTTATTAATGGCCCTGCTCTCTACACACATTCGCCAACTCCCATCTTTCTTAGGAGTCAACAAGACCGGAACAGTACATGGGCTCATGCTATTCTGAATGTGCCCCTTTCGCAACAACTCCTCCACTTTCTCTTTTAGAATCTCGTTCTCTTTAGGACTCATCCTGTAGTGCGGTAAATTAGGCAGACTAGCACCAGGAATTAAGTCTATATGGTGCTGAATATCGCACATAGGCGGCAACCCATCTGGAATCTCTTCAAGCATCAGTTCGCTAAATTCCTTCAATAAAGGCCTGACTGCTTCAGGCTGCTCCTCCACTTGTAATTCAGCCTCAGTCTCAATTGCTTGTTTCATGACCAGCACGTGAATCTGTCGGATCTCCTTAACCTCAGCTTCAAATTTCCTCATAAGGGTAAGGAAATTATTTTCAGCAGATTTTTTTCCTTTGTTCTTCAGTGGCAGCAACATATACTTCACTCCATCCTTCACGAGGTTATATTGATTGCTCATTCCCGAATGCTGAGCATCTACATCAAATTGCCACGGTCTCCCAAATAACACATGACATACATCCATGTCTACTACATCACAATACAGCTCATCATGATACTTACCGATGGAGAATGGAATTTTACATCGCTCAGTTACCTGAATGCTTTCCGCTCTAGATTTAATCCATCCTAACGCATAAGGATTATGATGCTTCTCCACAGGTATCCCCAGCTTCTTCACTGCCTCCTTCCCAATGATATTCTCCATGCTTCCACTATCAATAACCACAGCAAATATCTTTCCCAGAATGGTGCACCTGGTTCGGAATAACTGATGGCGCTGCGAATCATCTTCCTGTTTTGGGGCCAACATCATCCTGCGCACCACATAGTTTACTTGCTCCTCTTCTTCATCTTCAAATTTTACATCGCTCAGTTACCTAAATGCTTTCCGTTCCAGATTTAATCCATCATAACGTATAGGGATTAGAATGCTTCTCCACGGGTATCCTCAGCTTCTTCACTGCCTCCTTCCCAATGATATTCTCCATGCTTCCACTATCAATAACCACAGCAAAGATCTTTCCCAGAATGGTGCACCTGATTTGGAATAACTGATGGCGCTGCGAATCATCTTCCTGTTTTGGGGCCAACATCATCCTGCGCACCACACAGTTTACTTGCTCCTCTTCTTCATCTTCAAAATCATCATCCTTACCATCCGGCGCATAGCAATATCCATCCTCCTCCTCTTCTCTCGCTGCTACGTTTACGGTCTTTTTTTGAGGGCATTCATTAGATCGGTGCCCAGGCTGATTACACCTGTAATACTTTATCGCGGCTGGTTTAGCATAAGGGTTATGGTTTGCAGTTTTCTGTGCTTGCGTTCCCTTATCCCTCACATCGTTCATAGGGTGCTTTTCTACCGCCTTATCTTCTTGATTTCGCCCTGCATTAAAGCGATTATTGAAACTGCTCTTCTCTACCGAACTGCTCGAACTGCTACCTCGATAATTTTCGTAGCCTCTTCTTCCCCTGTCTTGCTGCATCAATTCTGCCTTCATCGCCATATTCTTGGCTTCAGTTAAATTTCGCAGAAACTGCACTCCAATTTTATCTCGAATGAAGGGTTTCAAACCATCAAGATATCTGGCCACCTGCTGTCCCTCCGTCTCTGATAAATTATTCCGCTCCGCCAATCTCATAAATTCGGCCGTATACTCATGCACAGTCTGATTGCCCTGCTGGCAATGTTGGTACTGCTGGAACATAATCTGTTCATAATCGGGTGGAAGGAATTCCTACTTCAACAGTCTCCTCATTCTAGTCCAAGTTCGAACTCTATCTTTCCCTTCTCGCTCCCTCTTATTCTGCAATCTCTCCCACCATGCAGACGCACCCCCCTTTAATCTACAGGCTATTAAGCGCACCCTTTTCTCACCAGGGGTCTCCATATAATCGAAAAATCTATCTATATCAGCAAGCCAATCCAGAAATTCTTCTATACCCAGACTACCATTAAAATAAGGGATATCGACTTTCAATTTAAAGTCGTTACCTTCATGATCGTCATAACGTCGTCTTCCATCTCTTCGATCATATCCTCTTTGAAATCCTCCATGACAACATCTGCCGCCATAATCAGCACGTTCCGCATCAAAATAATCGTTTTCTTCTTCTTCCGAACTCTCTGAAAATAGAGGGTTATGCAATCTGCGGACAGGAACAAGCCTATCAACAGGATCACCGCGAGCAAGATCTGCACCCGGCCTTCTGTCGTTCCGCCGATTCCGATTCACATTAATGCTGAGACCTTCGAACCGATCTGTTAACTCGTCAAATCGTTCTTCGAAACGACGAAGACTTTGATCGAGTCGTTGATCCAAGCGTTCCATTAAACGCTGCTCTAAACGTTGCAGCGAGTCTCCCCAAGGGTTGGGGCTCCAGTCTCGTGAGCATCGTCATGAAGACCACCGCCAGTCGCCATTGGCACTGATACCACCGAACGCAGCGTTCATCGAATAATTCAAGCAAAATCTTGCTGAGAGAGAAAAATCTCGAAATTCAATATTGATGATAATAATGTTCCCTTCAAAACAAACCCTAAACACCCTTTTATAGGGGTTAAACCTAATTACAATAGGAAACCTAATCATAATAGGAAAGTTACCTAATCTGAATTGGAAACCTAATCATAATAGGAAAGTTAATAAACATCAAATAGAAAAATTACAAAAACGACCCTTAAAATTAACTCATAAAAAATTACTAAAATAATAGAAAAAAAAACCATCTAATCAGATCACCGTTTCGCTTTCCGTTTGGACTTCTGTTTGTCCAATCGGTCCAGAAACGCACCACTAATAAATTCCGCATCACGGATAAATGCTTGACTTTTAATAATACACCAATGTCATGGATCATCAAGTAAGAAGTGAGTCGAGGACTTGGTGCATGAGCAAAAATGGAAAATTTATACACTTGTGGTGTGTATAATACAAGCGTAAACAATCGAATCTACGTTGTAAATCTAACTCATACACACGTTCATATCTTAACCTCTAGCCTATCCCATATGGGTTTTTGCATATTTTGGAGATGACAAGGACATTCTTCATCAATTTTCCCGTTATGTACATTTTCTCGTAAAATTGAGAAGGTCCAAACCCTTTAAGAAAAAGAGGATGACGATGAGCAAAACGAAGCATATTATGAGACCAATCACATGTATGGAGATAATACTCCCTCGATATGACTTTGCATATTGGGGCAAATCATTGTTTTCACAATGTGTACATGGCATGCCATGGCTGTCTTTTGTAGAACATCTTAAGGCTGACTAATGACAATCACAACGAGGACTTAGACAATTGGATTATAATGAGACTTCCAATTGATCCATCCGTCGAGGCTTATCTTCTTCCCTGTGCAGTGGAAGACATACATATTAGTAAGTGTTCAATTAAGGGAAAAGTACCAAAAAGTCCTAAACTTATTGCATTGGTACCAATTCAATCCTAAACCTTTTAATTGGACCAATTTAGTCCTGAACATTTTCATATTCTTACCAATTCATCCACCCGGCCAATTTAGGTCGGCAATCACCGACGTGGATACCAGCTGTTCTACGTGGCACGATCAACACTGACGTAGACATTTTCTATAATTTTTTAATAATTTTTTCTGAATTTTTTTATTATTTACTATTATTTTTTCTTGATATATACTATTTTTTCATTGTGGTTTGGAAGCTGCAAATAAGTGCGTTGTGATCTTAAGTTTTAGTAAGTCTGAGATATAATGTTATATTTTTAATAGAGATAACTTCTAATGGTCAATTCACAAGAAATGCTTTTACTTTATTTGTCCATCATCGGTGCGACATACGGTTTTCATCAATTTCATGGGCGACATTAATTAGAAATGAACGTATGTAAAGTGAATTTTTTTATGGTAAGTGTAAAGTGAAAATTTTGAAAACGATAACAATATAATAAGTCCATTTTGAGTATTCTCTCTAACAGTTAATTATTAAATTGTGAACGGGTGCGCCCCCTCTCCCCCCCCCCCTTTTTTTTTTTTTCAATCTTCATTCCAACCCTCTTTATTAAGGAAAATTTCGTTGATTTTCAAAAGAAGGACGTTCTTATTTGATTCTACAATTCTTTGAGATAGAGACATGATATAGACGGTGGGCAAATTTCACCCGAAGGGGAAATTATGAAAAAAAAATCTAAATCTATTGCACTTGTGCCAATTCAGTCATAAACCTTTCAATTATACAAATTGAGTCATAAATATTTTAACGATTTGCTAATGTAATTCAATTTTGGCAGGAAAGCGCTAACATAGACGTTGGCCATTCTACGTGGCACGATCAATGCTGACGTGGATAAATTTTAATTTTTTAAATATATTTTTTTGAATTTATTTTTGTTATTTTCTTTTCTTTTCTTTCTTTGTTTTTTTTTTTTACAACTGTAGGCCAGCAAGGTTGCCAGCTGACCATCGCCGGCCATAGGTTAGGGCCAATAAGCAAGGGTGTCGGGCCTTGCCAGGATTTGGGTTAGGACTGAATTGACAAAATTCAAAGGTTTAGAATTGAATTGGCACAAATATAATAGGTTTAAGATTTTTTTTTATGCTTTTCCTTTCAATTGGACCTACAACAAAAGGAAACCCACTTGCACAAAAGTTTGATAAATTGACATTTGTAGTTCATTATTTAACGACCCCCTATTGATCTGACAAAGCTTTAGCTATATTAAAATTGGACCTACATCAACATGGGCAATACACTTGCACAAAAGTTTATAGATTGACTTTAACTATCAACAATAAGGGGAAAAGTTTCAAAAAAGTCCTAAACTTATTACATTTGTACCAATTAGTCCTAAATTTTTTGCATTTATGTCAAATGAGTCCATCCGGCCAATCTTGGCTAGAGATCATTGACATGGATGTTGTCCGTCCTACGTGACACGATCGGCGTTGAGGTAAACCAATTTTACAATTTTTAAATTTTTTAAATTTTATTATTTATTATTATTTTGCGCAAGGGCTTCGCGGCCCTTGCTGGTCTCAATGAAAAAAAATAAGAATATAACAAGAAAAAATAATAGTAGATAATAAAAAAATTATGAAAAAATATTTTTAAATTGTAAAATTTGTCCGCGTCAGCGTCGGTTGTGCAATGTAGGATAGGCTAGCGTCATTGTCAGCGATTTCTATCCAAAATTGGTTAGATGTACTCAATTGACACGAATACGAAAAGGTTTAGGATTAAATTGTTTAATTGAAAGGTTTAGAATTGAATTGGTACCACTGCAATAGATTTATGAATTTTTTGGTACTTTCTCCCAACAGTAAGAAACACGCCAATCTATTTAGAAGAGATCGCTCCCAAAAATAAAATGACAAATTGCATTGTCGTTACTGACTATATCACATCCGACTTAACTCGTGCATTCAGTCCTTCAATTGAGATATACAAATCACTTAAGGACAAATAATGGTTTTGCTATTGCGTCCATCATTAGGAGAACAGTATCAACTCTCTGTCAATTTATGCATGGATAGTCAATCCCACCGTCAGACATCCTCCAAGATAATAATTATTACATCCCTAAATTCCCAGTACAAACACCGTGACGTCATATTTGCGATTTAGTTGTATCAATTCTTCTGCATCTGTCATAGTTCACCTCGATACCACGAAGCGCGGCCCCACTTTTCAGCCCGCAAGGGTATGGGTGTAATAAAACGGTGCAATTGAATTTACATTTGAGAGGTTTAGGGTTTTTCTGTTTGATGCGAGTATATTTTCCATAAAGTATGCTTTTATTTTTTTTTCAATAATTTTTTAGACTATTTTTCCAATCTCTCTACAGCTTTTTAGTCAGAAAAAACTCATTCTGAGTAGGAAGCAAATCTTCAAATGCTTCATCGACCTAAACTTCTACTACTATGTTATTAATCCCTGTTAAGATTTCTATTGTAGCTAAACTGATCATTGATCTAAAGGACAAATTATACAAATAATAAGAGGGGAACAGGGTCAGAATGAGAGAGTTGTGTTTATAACTTGATAAAGTTTTCTTTTCTCTTTCTTTTATCTAGTACACCAATTGTTGCCGAAAAATTGGAATTTTTTTTTTACGGAATAGTTCCTTTATGTGGAATGTCTTCGCTCTCGATAGTTACGTACAAGTCTATGGAGTATAGAATGACGGGATGCACATTATGCGTGCGTGAGGGATCAACCAAATCCGTATCAATGAAAATGTTCGTGCTTGGAAGGAAGCGTCGGCATCTAGAGATTTATATGCTCGAATGTGTGGATCTCATGCAACCCTCGTTGACAAAGTCCCGTAATGAGACAGAGGATACATAAGGGAGATGCCTTTCCCTCGGTCGGTCCAACTGACCGACGTCCATAGAATATACATTTAAAGGAAAAAGAAGCGCGTGTTAAAAGTCTTCGCCTCTCGCCTCTCGCCTCTCGCTTTCAACGCATGCAGGATATTTGAAACGAGAGATTAACACAAATTTGTCCTTGTAGATTTTCAGTGATGACGCCTTTCCTTTGGTCTAGTCTTGTTCTCTTTATGTTATTTTACTCTTCTTTCATCTTTTCATTCTTTATGAGGCAAGGACGTCAGCGTATAGATCATGGAAAGTTTAAAATAAGGGTTATTTAGCAGCTAAGCGACACCACATTCGGACTGCAAAATCGGCGGTGCGGTGACGAAACTCTTTGCTTTTGCGCGTTAAATCTTTCATCGTTTCACATGAAAGAGCACAGCCGACTAGAGAAGAAACTACATAGTCTCGCAATGTGCTTTCAGAATCTTCTTCATAGCGTTTACACGGATCATGGTTTAGAGAGCTGCCGTTAAGATAGTTTTGTAATCATGCGCGTGAAGGTGAGTTATTAATTATAGATGGTCATCATTCCAATGGCATTAATTATACCTAAAAATGAAAAATCGTGATATGATACTCAGACGGTTAAGCTTACATGTAATTTGGACTTTGATCCACGGCTAAAGCATGGAAATATATATGGGGAGGCAAATAATGGTATGGAAAGATCTGAACTCAGGATTTTCAGCTCCGATATCATATATAAATTTGTGGGACCTTTACCAACCGTTCAAAAAGTTAATGCTATTAGATATAGACAGAGTTTAATATTTAGATATTGCAATAACAACATATTTCTTACTACTTTTCATCGTGCAATAATTGACCGTTACGCTTGAAAGATAGATTGTACAAGAAAATGAGGAAACGCGACAAATTTTTAGGGTGTAGAGGTTTAGAGTTGTCCAAAAATCTCCAAAATGAGTGAATTGATGGGAGTGTTTATAGTGAGAGGGCAACGATAGTCATTTGCTGACAAGATCATGCCATGTGGCAATTTGGTATAGGAAACCAACTGTAGATAGGTCATAACGTGCTAAGGAGGCAAGAGCCAATCCTAAGTTGTCGCGTGTCAAGAGAACACGGGCTAGCACTAAACCCACTAAAAAGAATTGGGAAATACGCCAAGTCATTCCTAACAAATCCTGCTTCGAGCCCATCAAGTCAAAACTCTATAAAGCATCCCAATCGGATATTGATAACCCAACATCCTGCCACCCTATCCTCATTCATTCTTGCGTAGAGCAATGTTCAAGTAAGGTAAACCCATAACAAGTCCCCAATAATCACATTTGTTGGGGCAAAAGTACATTAGAAGTGCCATAACTTGTGTATGGCGATCACTTTAGTGCCATAACTTTTTTTCGGATCACTTTAGTGCTAACTTTTTTGAAAAACGATCATTTTAGTGCCAATGCTGACGTGGCTCGCCGGAAATCCGATGTGGCGCTGACACGGCTCGTCGGAGAAGTCCAGTCAGCATTAAAAACCAAAAACGACGCCGTTTAGCCCGCTGACGTGTACTTTTTTTAAAAAAATTAAATTAAATTAAATTAATTAATTAATTTAAAAAAAAAGCCTGCAGCAGCGGCGAGGTAGCCCTTGTCGCTGCTGCTGCCAACCCACCACCGCCGGGAAGGGCCGGCGGTGGTGGGCGCAGTGGTCGGCGAGGGCCGGATCCGGCGAGGCGAGACCTCGCCGTCGCGACCCGAGGCGACGGCGAGGTCCGGCCTCGCCAGAAAGGCGAGGCCGACCTCGCCGTCGCCCGGGTCGCGACAGCGAGGCGCGACCTCGCCTTCGTTGGGCGAGGCCAAACCTCGCCGTCGCACGGGTCGCGAAAGCGAGGTCTCGCCTCGCCAGATCTGGCCTTCGCTGGGCTCGGCGAGGGTCGCCGGGCCCCGGCCAAGGGCCGACGACCCTCGCCGACCACTGCGCCCACCACCGCCGGCCCTTCCTGGCGGTGGTGGGTTGGCGGCAGCAGCGGCGAGGGCTCCCTCGCCGCTACTGCAACTTTTTTTATAATTATTTTAATTTTTATTATTTTTCTAAAAATTAAAAAATTCGAAAAAAAAGCCACATAATTTCCACGTGTACAAGTCAGACCATTTTTTTTAAATATAAATGCCAGGTCAGCTTTTTGGCCGGAATTTTGGCCGGAGTCACTAAAGTGATCTATTTTCCTCCGACTTGGCACCAAAGTGATCTAAAAAAAAGTTATGGCACCAAAGTGATTGCCGTACACAAGTTGTGGCACTTCTGGTGTACTTTTGCTCATTTGTTGGTAAATTCAGGAAATTATATGAAGGAAAAGTATATTTACTTTTCATAAATATTTTTTTTTTGGTCAACAATACGCTTAGCTTTCATTAGACACTTGAAACTGACTCACATGAGTTTCCACAATCATAACATAAGAGAGACAACAGGATACAGGAAGGTTTAGAAATCCAGTTTGGAGTTAAGGAATTAGTACGCTGGGTCTTCGCCACCCAATCCGCGGCCTGGTTGGAATTTCTGGAACAATGGGCTAAGGATACCCCTTTTAGTTGGGCCATCAATTTTCGACAGTCTTCGACCACTGAACTCACGGTCCACAGACTTTCTTCTTGGCCCAAAATCCACCTCACGCATGCTTGGCTGTTAGACTCCACTTCCACGCACAGATCAAAGAAGTCACTGTACAGATCACTTTCCCTTTCCTTTTGACTTCGAAGCTTCAACAGGAAAGAGAGTCCTTCACGTAGAGCAAGAGTTTCCGCCGCGCTAGCTGATGGGGTTTTAAAATTCCTCGCGAACCCAGAAATTATGAGTCCATCTTGAATCCAGAGGACTCCCGCAGCTGCGGCCTCTCGTGTTTCACTGCACCAAGCTACGTCGACGTTCAATTTGAGGTTCCCCTTCGCCGGCGGAGACCAACGATCTATTAAGGATTTCACCTTTTGTGTTCGTTCCTTTTTGTTAGTGTTCCACCTCTCAAACACTTTATAGTCGCTAATTGCTTCTTCCACTATGTTCCATTGGTTCGGTTTGCGCTGCTAGAATACCAAGGCGTTTCGTGCCTTCCAAATCAACCAGATAATGCCGGCCAAGATCGCCGATGAGGGAGGGTCTTCCGACGAGGAAAGGGTGTCACACGACGACAGGTAATCCGCAAGCCACTTGTCCATTCTGGAGATTTTGGTAGCTGAGGTGTCTAGATTTAACCGAGAGTCTAACCAAACATTTCTTGTCCAGTCGCAAAGGAGGAGGAGGTGTTCGGGAGTCTCCGGGACTCGGCGGCAAATCGGGCAGAGAGGATCAGGTGCCATCTTTCTTCTGTACAGATTTTCTTTTGTCGGTAGAACATTTGTGCATATGGTCCATAAGAAATGACGAACCTTGGGGTAGATTGGGATTTGCCATATTTTAGTCCATAAGTTCCTGGGAGGCTGATATGATGACGATGCCTAATTCATCTGTTGTTGCGAAATTTGGGAGCATAACCTATTGTAACCACTTTTAACTGAATAGACTCCTTTTTTGTTCCCTGTTCACACCAAAGTGTCCTCCGAGGGTTTTGTGCTTAGTGGGATTGTCAGTATTTCTTGCACCACATCTTCTTCGTAAACTTCCTTAATCAATTGTGATTTCCATTCATGAGTCTCCTGGTTAATCAGTTCTGCTACGAATTTTGGTACATCTTGGTTCAAGGGGCCTACAAGTTTGCCGGAAGGGAGCCACTTGTCCTCTTTAATTTTTATCTTTTCGCCGTCCCCTACTTTCCATCTAGCATATGCCTCAATTATGTCTCTACCCATTAGTAGACTCTACCACCCCCAGGATGGGCGATGGCCCTTGTTGGCTTGCCAAAACTCACCACGGGGAAAATAGACTCCCTTTAGTACCTGACTCCAAAGGGCATTCGGTGCTTGTATTAGTCGCCAGACCTGTTTTCCTAGCATTGCCTTATTAAAAGCAATCAGGTCCTTAAAGCCTAAGCCACCCGCGTCTTTCCTGATTTTCAGAAGTTCCCATTTTCTCCAATGGATACCTGCTTTGTCTGCACTTTGCTTCCACCAGAAGGAGGAAATCTTCTGCTCAATCGCTCTACAAATCGAGATAGGAATCTTAAAAATGGACATTGCATACTGTGGCAAAGCTTGAATGATAGTTTTAATTACGATCTCCTTCCTTGCTTTGGTAATCAGCTTTTCCTTCCACCCCTCTAGCTTCATATTAACTCTTGCTAATATCCAGGCAAACATTTGTTTCTTTGACTGCCCTCAATCTGTTGGAATGCCTAAATACTTGCCGGTTTTGTCAATAATAGGAACTCATAGCTGCTCCGCCATATTCCTCTTCAGTAACTCAGGGCATCCATTGCTAAAGAAAATACCTGACTTGTTCAAATTGATAGCCTGGCCCGAAGTATAGCAATATTGGTTCAAAATACTTGCCAAATTCTGACATTCACGGACTGTTCCATTCAAGAAAAAAATTGCATCGTCCGCAAATAATAGATGTGATAATGTTGGACACCACCTATTCAGCTTTATACCTCTGATGCTGCCCTCCTCAACTGCTTTGTTCAATAGAGACGATAAGGCATTGGCCATAATAATAAACAAGTACGGCGATAATGGATCCCTTTGTCTTATGCCCCGGGATGGTTGGAAGTCCTATAGGGATTCCCCATTAACTCGGACGCTAAAAAAAAACCGTAGATATGCATTCCTTGATTAACTGAACCCATCTGTTACTGAAGCCCATTTTCAGCATACTAGCACATAGGAAATCCCACTCCACTCTATCATAAGCTTTCTGCATGTCCAGCTTGAGTATTGCTTCGAACTTTCTTTCCTTTTCCTAGTACGCAACTGGTGGAGTACTTCCTGAACTACTAATATGTTGTCTTGTATTTGCCTCCCACTCACGAATGCACTTCGTTCGGTGGAAATAAGTTCAGAAAGCCAAGGTTTTAGACGGTTGGCCATGACTTTGGAAATGATTTTGTAACTGAAATTACATAAGCTAATTCGCCTATATTGAGTAATGCACTCTGGGTTCGCCACCTTAGGAATAAGGACTATATAAGTATGATTTAGGGTGGGGTCAAGCACACCTGACGTGAAGAAATTATCCACCAAACGGTAGATATCATGCTGTATACTCTCCCAGTTATGCTGATAGAATTGGCCATTCAGTCCATCCGGTCCTGGGGCCTTGGTTGCACCCATTTGGAACACAGCTTTTTTCACCTCGTCAATCGACACTCTTCTCATTAAGGCCTCGTTCATCCCCTCTTTAGGAGTGTATGGGCATTGATCAATCACTGGTTGGAAATTTCTGTGTCCTGTTGACTCATATAAAGCCTGATAAAATGATTGGATATGTGACTTGAGCTCTAAAGGATCCCTACTCCATCTATTCTCCCCCATTTTCAGCATAGAAATTCTATTTCTTTGTCTTCTTTGAATCATGGTGGCGTGGAAGTATTTGGTATTTCTATCTCCCCACTTTAACCAGCTGATTCGGGACCTCATACTCCAATACATCTCTTCTTGCCTCCATAGTCTCTCAATTTGCTCCTTGATTTGTTGAATGACCACTTTTCCCCTTCCCTCGTCCGAGCTATTTGTCATGTTCGTTAATCTCCTCATCAAGAATTGTATTTGTTTATGTGCATTTGAGAATCTCCTCCTACTCCACCTAGTCAAGGCTTCAACCACTTTTCTGGACTTACTCACAAAATCTGCATTATTGTTTGCCTGGTCATGCCATGCCTCCTCCACAATGTCTCTACATTCTGGTTCATCTAGCCAATAAGCCTCACAACGGAATTCCTTTTTCCTCTTATCCTTGGGTGGGGCTAGGGATAATAAGAATGGGCTATGATCGGAGCCAATGGCCGGTAGCGCATAAGCTTCCGCCTCGTGGAATAACACCCTCCATTCCATGTTACATACCACCCTATCTAGTCATTTCCTTACCAATTCCTCACCGTCTCTATTGTTTGCCCACGTATAGGCACACCATTTACTCTCTACGTCCATGAGTTCGCAATCATTTAACATATCCCGGAAAGCCACCAATCTATAATAATCCTCCTCTCTTTTACCTACCTTCTCCCACTGATGCCGTATCTCATTAAAGTCACCCATACATATTCAAGGGAGTCTGTTTTCATGGTGAATATATCTCAGCTTTCGCCATAGGAGGAGCCTTTCCTGAAAGTTAGTTGGTGCATAGAGAAAAGATACATGCATTCTCTTTCCGCTACTAAGATCCCTGCATATTAAATCTACAATATTCTCCGTGCTTTCCACCTCCTCCATCGTCACCTCCTCATCCCACATAACTACTAATCCTCCAGCCAAACCTTTTAGGTCGACTATCACAGAATTCTGAAAATTGAGTCTATGTCTAACTCCATCCACCCTTGCTCTTTTATTTTTGGTTTCCATTAAAAATATTACGTTGGGTATTTTTTGAGCCACTAAGGCTCTCAGGTGCTGGAATGTCAGGGTAGAACCCAGACCCTGATAATTCCAGCTCATAATCTTCATATATCCCCCGGTGGCTTATTAGGGCTAGCCACCAAAGCTCATTCCTTTGAGCCATCTTCAATTGAAATCGGGATCTCATGAAGCTGAGTAGCATCTACATTGTGGACATTACCCCCTTGAGAATTATACGATTCATACCTTTTCGACTTCTTTGATGCTGGGGTTTGATGGTCTTCCTTCCCTTTCAAATAACTCTCGACATTATGTTTAGGAGGTGCCTCCATCCTTGGAGTATCTGAGAGTAAGAATTGGGTGCTTTGATGCCTCTTTCTTCGAGTTTCCCTGACCACTATCTCTTTTCCTTTACCCTTCAGTTTAGCGTTGTCCTCTTGTTGAGTTTCCATAGTTCTCAATCCATTAGGTTCTTCCACTGCAATGGGCAGTACACCCTCCATCACACCATCCTGGTCTGGGGTTTCCGGAAAAATTTCATCTTCGTCCGATTCCATAAACTCTTATCCGTGGAATAGTTTCCAAAAAGGGCTAGCCTCATGTGCTTCCGCTTTTAACCAGTAGCCATAATTTCCTTCACTAACTTCTCTTGTTTCAGCTTCTTTTTAAGGTATTTCCTCGCAATTAGTGGTAAAATGCCCCATCTTCCCACAAGAGTAACAAAAATGGGGAAGACGTTCATACTTGAAATCAACCCAATATTGATCGTCTTCAAAGTTCACCATGATCCCTGAAGTGAGAGGTTGTGCCAAATCTAGAAGAACTCTAGCTTTCCCCACCTTACACAGGCCACCTTCTTTTGCTTCCATCTTTATCTCTATGACTTTCCCGATCTTAGAGGCCACCTCTTGCAAAGAGTTTTTAGTTATCCTTGCTACCGGCATTCCATGAACTTGTACCCAGAAGGCACAATGCGTGAAAACACGGCGGTGAATTGGTATTTTGGGGTTTAGTTGCACAAGGATGAGTAAGTTGCTTGAGAAGGACCATGGGCTACCTTCCAAAACCCTCTTCTTGTCGCTCTCCGATCTGAATGTAAACGTGAACAGACCTTGTTGCGGTTGATCAACTACCACGTTGTCCGTTTTCCAAGCCTTTTTCATAGTAGTTAGGAAGGCCTGAAAATTAACATTGGGCCTAGAGTGGAGTTTGCCGAGTAAAGTCAAATTACAAGCCTCCAATTTCTCCTCAGGAATTTCCTTGAACACATTGGCTACAGACTTCTTCGTCCACATTTTCCCCATTCGATTACAAAGGGTTGCTAGTCTACGTTCTTTTAACTTTTCCTTTTCCATTCTACTCACTCCGTTGTTTCTAAACATGTATGTGAAACCTTCAGAAGACAATGCCGTATGCTTACCAAGAGGGATGACAATTTCCACTTCCAGTTTGATCGCCAGTTACCTTTTCAATCTATTGTTCCTGCAACCAGGGGGCTTGTGTAGAACTTTTTGTAATAGGCGAGTAGCACTGATTCACGGCAATAAACTTGAAGGATGAAGGGAGCTCAGGAGCCAATGGATTAAGTGGAATTAGGGTTTAACGGGGAAGGATTAGATTTTGTGATTTAGGGCGTGGAATGGGTGAAATGGATATGGTAACTAGGACTCCAGAGGTGATGATGGTGTTGCGTCTGTCCATGGGTTTGGTGGGGTTATGATGGTTACATTGTGTGGATGTAGGGGTAATCGATGGGTTCTTATGGTAATGGAAGAGGATTTGTTGTAGACTGTAGATTGGCGATTATGTGAGGGTGCAATGGAAGCAAATCTGCCTAAGGGTTTCACGGGAGTAAGGTTAGCTGTTAGGGTTTGGCTATCACCATGGATAGAGAGAGCTCTCACTGGGGAGATGGAAGACGTAGAACACTTTTCATAAATATGAAAGGACAAAATTATGCATTATACACATAGTAGATGACCGAGAATCCATGTCGCACTACAAATACACGTCATGACACCTTTCCAAGCAAGTACACGTGGACCAGCCACTGTCACAAAATTAACATGGAACCTTCTGATTAACCTCAAACCAGAGCCAAATGTATCTGGAGTCTCTAAATTGACCGCCTGCCGCTGTGGGCCTGTGACTTCCAATGTGGATGAAAAGACCTGAGAAGCTGGTGTTAGGAGACCTTTCTGCCTGTTGTGCCCGGCCAAGACGTTTCTACGTCCCTGTGACTAATAAACCCCTAAGAGAGTCGTTGGCTAATTTACAACACAATGTCATAAGAAACGCACGTTTAAAATTGATAGTTGTTGAAGAAGTATTAGAATATGGAATCGCGAGAGAGCTTAGAAATTTCTACTTTGGTCTACGAACGCATTTCTTCGTCGTTAGACATGTGCTTAATGAACGGGTCAAGCTTTACTATATATGCTATTCGCTTCAAATCATCATGTGGTCCTATTCGATGGCTTAATCCACACGCTGTGACAGATTACTCGAAGAACGTCGTCTTACCGAATACTGCATTGGTCAGGTCTCCGATACATCATCAGCTGGTCACTTATAAACTTTCAGTGCACGGTGCCCACTCACCCCTTCCCTCGCTAGTCAAAAGAGAAAGCTCCTCTTGCGTTATACTTTGGTAATTTTGATGCGACATATTCATTGTATTTTGCCTTTAAGAAAAAGAATCTAAAAAGAGTCCGAAATGGAGGAAATTACTTATTATGTTTAAATATTTGGATAACCTCTAATTAGACAGTAACTTGTTGCAGCAATTCAACTGGTGATTTGATCATATTGGCCCATGGGAAGTCATTCATTCGCTTTAGAAAGGTTCGTACTTAAATGGTGAAGGAGTTTGCTCCGTCGTTGTGATTTTGTTGCGAAACCTTATTGGGAGCAATTTAGGAGTGGAATCCTCAATACATTAGGTTGATGTGGAGTGCCAATAAGATCACCAGTCGAGGTGGACTGGTCTAGGTACCAGCTAATTCGGACACCACATAACTGCTTAAGTAAAAAAAGTAAAGTTCAACTTTAAGTAATTAATGTTTGTTATTTTCTTAACATTATGGATGCAGAAGATCTATTGGTCTTCTTTTGTATAACAAGGAATACTTGCCTTACACAAACCCTCCCTCCCTCCCTCCCGACCGACCGCCCGCCCCGCCCCGCCCCCCCCGGGCGCTTCTCTCTCCCTCTCTTGCGTTTTAGCCTTTCTTCTTCTCTTCAACTTACGGAGAGAAGGGATTTGACCGAGATCTCGCCCTCCCCTCCCTCGTTGTTTTCCGTTTTATTTCTTCTTGTTTCTTTCCTTACTCTCCTAATCTAATTTCAGATTTGAGAGTTTTGCTCTCCCGATATTAGATCGAAGAGATTTTCTCTCCTATCTTACTCTAGATTTAGGAGTTTTAATGAATAAATACTCTACCTCCAGTTTCAATAGTATTCACAGCAGCTTTGGTGTCAAATTTGTGCTAGTTCAATGTGTTTTTGTTCAAAGCTTCGGAGTCTCACACTTGCTAACTTGTTCTCACAAGTGTCAGATCTGAGCTTGTTCAACAAGTTTATCTTATTTTCGTACGGTGGTGGTGTTGGAGACGCCGAACCTTGCCGCACCCGTCAAAAGGCAAAACCGTAACTACAGATAGAAATCCCGGTAAATGCTCATCATTGATGAAGATGTGTGATTCGGTGATCGACTGTCGATTCTTTCGCTTAGATGCAGTTGTGGATATGTTCTTGAAAGATGAGCATGTGATTATTTTTGTCAACCATACTTTAATGATGTATCTTGATTTCTCATTTTTGGTTTGTTTTGAAATTTTACGAGCTTGCCTTATTATGGTGACTTTTGAGATTTCCTATGAATCGTTTCAAATATCATTTTGGTAATGAATGGAAATATCTTTTGACCAAAAACTAATAGTAATAACTGCGCCAATCTCATGGGTCATCAAGTAAGAAGTGAGTCAAAGATTGGGAGCGTGAGACAATATGGAAATTTTTTACACTTTTGGTATGAACAATCAAATCTATGCCAAGCACCTAACTCATACATACATGTCCATATCTTAACCTCTAACCTAGCTCAAATGGGTTTTCGCATCTTGTAAGACGACAAGACATTCTTCACCAATTTACCTATTGTCTACGTTCTCTCATAAAATTGAGAGGGTCCAAACCGTTTAGGAAAAAGAGTGTGAGGATGAACAGAACAATACTTTTCGCTAGACCAATCAAAATGTTGGGGATAACACTCTCTCAAGATGACTTTGCATCTTGGGGAAAATCTTTGTTTTCATAATGAGTACATGGCATGTCATGTTTATCTTTTGTAGAACACCTTAAGGCTGACTGATGACAATCACAACGAGGACTTAGACAATTGGACTGTAATAAGACTCCCAGCTGATCCATCCATCGTGGCTTGTCTTCTTCCTCGTGCACCGGAAGACATACATATTCATAAGCGTTTAATTACATATCCGACCATGAGAAATTGGTGCCAAAAAAGGAAAAAATGGGCATGCTTTTGTTTAATAATGGATAATGGACCCTCCTAAGTCGGCTGGTCTACGCCCCTTTCTTCACAAAAGTAAGATGACATTATTTTGAAAATGGAGGTTTTATGTATACCTCGCACAGTTGGTTACAAAAATAAGTTGGACAAGTTGGGTGGCGAAATTACCAAAAAAGTTCTAAACTTATTATACTTGTATCAATTCAGTCGTAAACTTTTTAATTTGGCCAATTTATTCTTAACCATTTTTTACAATTTACCAATTGAATCCTTCCAGCCAATTTTGATAGAAAGTCGCTGACGAAGGTGATGATGGCCATGGATGGCCAGATCTGGAGATTTGGAGAGCGACGCAGGCGAAGGTAATGACGGCCATGGACGAGGGATGCGATTCCAGATCTGGAGGTTGGAGATAAACACAAAAAGACGGAGCCGGAGAGCAGGCTCTTTCATCATCCATGGCTGCGAGTTTTGACGGCGAGCTCCCTTCACTATTGTCGGCGCTGCCTGAGTTTTCACCATAGTCAAGCTGGGATGGAGGAAGACGAAGGATGGAGGAGGAAGATGAGAGAAATTGATTTTTTTAATTTTTATTCCACCTCAGCGAACATGTGTCGGCCTATTATTGGATGCTTGCAAAAAAATACACGTCACGTGGCGCTTTATAACCACGGAATATTTCCTCCCTCGCCTAGGACAAGGGCCCCCTTGCTCGTGGCAAGCCCTCGCCAGATCAACGAAAGAAAATTTCCGGAAGCTCATGAGATGAGAAAATTCCCAATCTCTTTGTAGTCTCTTTCGTTGAGAAAGACTCGTGTTTCAAACTCGATTGACGAATGGGAAAAGTGGGGCAGTCTAACTTGTCATACCAATACCACGTGGACCAGCTCCTGGTCTGCCAAATCAACAAGAGAAAATTTCAAGTATCCCCAATTGTGCAACGAATCCCATCTGCTTGATTGCGTGGTGTGGTCTCCTATTGACCGCTCGCCGGTCTGACTTTGGACTCTGTTGGGGACTGACAGGACTTGGTATGCCTCACTTTCACAAAAAAATGTGCGGCCTGTATTTATCGCATATAAACCCCAGCAACGTGTATCGTTAAATAAAGCGAATATAATATAGAACCCATATTATATAATCCCCCGTATGCATAAGATTGAGTAAAATTACCCAATCAATCATAAATCAATTATACGTATGTCAATTTAATCATATATTTTTCAATTTTGTTAATTTAGTCTCAAACCCATTGTACGAAGAAAATTGAATGAAATGACTACGTTAAAATTTAGAACTGAATTGACATTCGAATAATAAATTTAGGACTAATTGGACAATTTACCTAATTAGACTCACATGTGTTGGTTTGATATAGCATTTTTTTTCCAATTTAACTTCCATTTACATAGGTTTAATCAGACTATTATGTCGTAAGACTAGTAGTCATTGAACCAGTCACAAGACACTCTATTTTTACATTGAACGAGTCACAAGAAACTCTATTTTACTTTTCTCAGTAATTTCGTATTGGACTGTATACATTGATCACCGAATTGAACGGCAAAGTTTTATGAATCAATACGTAAGGATAGGTCGTTATACTTCCTTGGAAGCAACGAATGACCGAGCCAGCAAAGTCAAATATTCATTTTTTTGCCAAGTTAGTTAAATCGATAAGAAACACCCTTTTTCAGACTTGGTGGTGCTAGAATTGTGCAAAGGTCCTATTGGCACCCAAATTTGACGTGGCTCCTATGTAAAAAGGCTAACATCGAAAGGAGGATTGTTAAATTGGCATGATGACAAAAGGATTAACGGTTTGATTCTTAGGTTTGATCCATATTAGGTGTACTGCGCTGCAGTTACCATCTAATTAGAGAGTATCCAAATATTTTTCATTATATGTAAATTTCGTACATTTGGGATTCTTAAATCAATTCTGTTTCTTAAAGGCAAAATGCAATTAATTTGACGCATGAAAATTACCATAGTGCGATGTAAGATGAGCCTCTCTTTTTACGGGTGAGGCGAGACGAGAGTGTACACCGTGCACTCCAGGGTAACAACTGACCTGCCGTAGACCATGGAGACCTTAGGATTTAGGCATTTTTCTATACGAAACGGTGATGTACTGTAGACCAGACCATTGAAGAATGCGGTAAGACGACGTTCTTAGAATAATCTGTCACAGCATGTGGATTAAGCCAACGAATAGGACCACATGACTATTTGAAGTGAATAGCATATATAGTAAACTTGACCCGTGCATTAAGCACATGTCTTACGACGAAGAAATACAATCGTAGACCATCAATTTTAATGGTGCAATTCTTATGACATCGTTGTAAATGGCCCACCACTCTCATTATGGTTTGGGAGTAACAAGAACGTAGTAACTTCTTGGCTGGGCACAATAGACAAAAAGTCTACTAACACCATCTTCTCTGGTCCTTTAATCCACAATGGAAGTCACAGGCTCACAGCGGCAAACGGTCAATTTGGAGATTCCAGGTACATTGGCTTTGGTTTAAGGTTAATTAGAAGGTTCCATGTTGATTTGGAATTGTAGCTGGTCCACGTGCATATGCTACAAAAGATGTCACGGCGTGTAAGTTTAGTGCGACATGGACTCTCGGTCATCTGTGATGTGTGATCGATTTGAGAGATTAAGAATATTCACTTTTCCGGGCTAAGTGTATGAAAGAGTGAGTGTTTAATGGAAATGGTTGATGGAAAGGTGTTAAATGAATGTACATGAGTGGAAAATGAAATTGGGATAGATATCACCACAAAGGCATAAAGGAACATGCCACCAGTTAATGATAAAGAACTTACATGAAGTTCACCACCTAAGCATAAAGGACCAAACCACCTGCCAAAGATAAAGAATTTTGGGATAAATAAAGTTGACGAACAAGGTATAAAGGAACACCACCAACCAAGGATAAAGAACTTTTAGTTCACCACCAAAGTTCCGAAGATAGATATTCACTCACTTGAGGAAAATCTCATGTACTCATCAAATTCAAGTCTCGTGCGTGCACGATGTGATTGCACCTCTTTTCATAGAGACTCTTCTAGACAAACGAAAATGACTCTTAGAATTGTATAATGACTATGGACGGTTAATTACCTAATTATGACTCTTGAAACCGTCATCACACTAAAGACTCATAAAAATTAAGATTTAAAATGCATAATAACTAGAACTTAATGTATGATAACTAGGACTAAATGCATTTAACTAAGACCAAATGCATACTAATTTAAGATTAGACCCTCCAAATTTGTCCACCAGCCTTAGAAGCCGAATAACGACTTTGGAAAATCAACCAATGGCGATGGAAATCGACCAGAATAACCTCCAGTTACCAGGTAGTCGATTAGCAGCCTCGAAGTTGACAACAAACTTGTAAATCAATAAATTGGTAATTAGTCGGCAACCATAAAATTGATAACTAGTCCAGCGAATCGACACTTTCCTATAGAATCAACATCTTCAAACTTGAACCCATTGAATCAAATTGTAGCCAAAATTGGCCTTTGTTTGCAGGAGTAATGATTGGGCTGGATCAATCGACTAGACCTAACTTGAGCTTGAGAGTTGTTAGCTAGACCTCACTTAGTCATCTAATACCAATGAGGTTGAGACGTACTGGACAACAAACTACTCAACTACATTAAAAGAGTTGGCAAAGACAACATCGGCATTCTGAAGTTTTGGAAGAGTAGAGTTTCGAGTTTTTCGATTCTTTCCAGCGTGGTTCGTGACTTCATTGGGATTTACGGTACAACCGGAGTCCAACTTCAATACTAGCTAACTTATTTTGGAAGGCACTATGTCCATTTTATTGCGAAAGAAAAATATAGAAATGGTTGTTTTCATGCTTGATTGGTTATTGGAAGAATTGACTCTAATTGAACATGCCCAACAAGAAGGAGAGGACAACAACCACACTTTATCATCCGAATCATAATTAGTGACGTGGTGCTGAAGACACAAAATTAATGGCAAAAGTACACCACAAGTGCCATAACTTGTGTACGGCGATCACTTTGGTGCCATAACTTTTTTTCGGATCACTTTGGTGCCAAGTCGGAGCAAAAGAGATCACTTTAGTGCCAATTTGGTCGGAAATCCGACGTGGCATTTTTTATTAATTTTTTACGCCGACGTGGCTCGCCGGAGGCTGAGTCAGCGTGTACAGTCAGCATTTTTAATTTTAAATAATTTTTTTTAGCGTGTACAGTCAGCATTTTTAATTTTAAATATTTTTTTTCTTTTTTTTTTTCTTCTTTCCTTTTTCTTTTCTCTTCTTTTTTTTCTTTTCTCCCCTCGCCGGCCGGCCACCGGCGAAGCCCAGGAAGGGCTGGGCGAGGGCGGCCTTGCCCATGGCCGGCGAGGGCGGCCGACCCTCGCCGGCGACAGCGAGGCCGGCCCTCGCCGGCCCAGCGAGGCCGCCCTCGCCGGCCCAGCGAAGACTACCCTCGCCGGCGTCGGGCGAAGGAAGCCTTCGCCGGGCGGGCGAGGGTCGCCAAATCCGGGGAGGGCGACCTCGCCTGCCCAGGTGAGGACTTCCCTCGCCCGACGCCGGCGAGGGTCGCCCGACGCCGGCGAGGGTCGCCCTAGCCGAGATCCGGCGAGGGCGACCCTCGCCGGCGCGGGCGAGGGTAGCCCACGCCCGACTCAGCGAGGGCGACCTCGCCCGCCCAGCGAGGGCTTCCTCGCCCAACGCGGGCAAGGGTCGCCCTCGTCGGATCTCGGCGAGGGCGACCCTCGCCCGCCCAGCGAGGGCTTCCTCGCCCGACGCCGGCGAGGGTCGCCCTCGCCGGATCGGTGAGGGCGACCCTCGCCGGCTGCGGGCGAGGGCGCCTCGCCGGGCCGGCCTCGCCCGTTGTCGGCGAGGTCGGCCGCCCCTCGCCGGCCATGGGCAAGGCCGCCCTCGCCCAGCCCTTCTCGGGCTTCGCCGGTGGTTGGCCGGCCACCGGCGACCGGCCGGCGAGGGGAGAAAAGCAAAAAAAAAAAAGAAAAGAAAAAGGAAAGAAGAAAAAAAAAGGAAAAAAAATATTTAAAATTAAAAATGCTGACTGTACACGCTGAAAAAAATTATTTTAAAAAAAAATGCTGACTGTACACGCTGACTCAGCCTCCGGTGAGCCACGTCGGCGTCAAAAATTAATAAAAAATGCCACGTCGGATTTCCGGCCAAATTGGCACTAAAGTGATCTCTTTTGCTCCGACTTGGCACCAAAGTGATCCGAAAAAAAGTTATGGCACTAAAGTGATCGCCGTACACAAGTTATGGCACTTGTAGTGTGCTTTTGCCCAAAATTAATTAGGCATTCTCTTGGAGGTAATTTGTTTTAAATAGTTATTAGGACACTTGTAAATAAATTTTTTTTTCCAGTATTTGTATTTCATCATGTTAAATTGAATGAGTGTTTTACATCAATTTTCCACAATTAAATTTTTAATTATTTGTAACACTCAAAAATAGAAAATATAGCCCTCGACCGACGACCACAATTTTCTAGCCGTTGACAAATGGCTTTAACTTTAAAAAAATGAAAAAACCCTCTAATCTGCCTATAAATAGTGCACATTCACAAATCACAAACCTCTATCGACATTGACAAGTTCAGAATTGCATACATATGGCCGACTTGAATGTTAATGTACCAGAGTTGGGTAATCGAGAGGAAGAGACACCGACATATGGGAATTGTTGGAGATCTAAGAGATCTCGGACCTAGGGCGTCGTACAGCGTGCAAATCCCTTACCTTTTGTGTGTAATCCAAACAACATGTAGAGACATTTGTGGCGACACAAAAAGCTGTTTTAAAATCAAGAGGGGCGTGTGGGTAAGCCTCAGCTGGCTAGCAGAGCGTAATTATGTCCAATTAAAATTCAAATATTATTAATGTACCGGTACGTCGTGTTTCGAATGTATGACATTCTATTTTAGTTATGAAAAGGAAAAAAAAAAGACTCGGGGCAGGCCAACCATGCCCTAATCGGGACAAACCAAAGAGACTTCGGAATGAAACGAAATAGAAAGGGATCCAAAAAAAGGGTCTTCGGCAGGGTGTTCACAGGAAACCGAGCTAGAAGGCGCCACATCTTCCACGTTTGTTGACTCAAAGCTCAACGAAGTCCAAATGTCAAAACCCTACTTTTCAGAAGTAGCAGCGTTCTTCTCCCTATTTGGCATCAATTTTTCATGATCGGACATGTTATTGAGAGCTTATTAACATATGTGTCTTCCGCTGCACGAGGAAGAGGATAAGCCTTGACGGGTGGATCAGCTGAGGGAGTCTCGTCACGGTCCAATTGTCTAAGTCCTCGTTATGATGGTCATCAGTCAGCCTTAAGGTGTTCTACGAAAGACAACTGTGACAAGCCATGTACACATTGTGAAAACAAAGATTTGCCTTAAGATGCAAAGTCATCTTGAGAGAGTGCTATCTCCAAACGTATGATTGTTCTCGTGATATGTCTGGTTAAACATTAGAGAGAATATATACCTAGCTTTCTTTAAAAGTGCCCGATTCATGTGCTCCGCCACCCCATTCTGTTATGGAGTATGCCTAACTGTTCGATGTCGAACAATCCCGAAATCTTCACGGTACTTGTCGAATTCACCTCTGCAAAACTCAAGTCCATTGGTTGTTATGAGACGTTTTATCTTCTTCCCAGTTTGATTTTCAATCAATATTTTTCACTTCTTGAACGTATAAAAAACGTCACTCTTACGCTTCAAGAAATAAGCCCAAACTTTTGTAGAAATGTCATCAATAAATATCAAAAGATAAACTGCACCACCCTTAGATGTAATTTGCGTAGGTCCTCGCAAATCGAAGTGAATTTGGTCAATTGTACCATTCGTTGAGTACACCTCAGTATTGAAACTAACTCTGCGCTGCTTCTTGAAAATACAATGCTCGCAAAAGTTAAGCGAGACCATATGCTTCCCATAGAGTAAACCATGTTTACTCAAGATAGTCATTCCTCTTTCACTTATATGGCCCAACCGCATATTCCACAACATTGATTTCTCATAATCTGAAGAGGATGATACACTTAAAGAACCCACAACGGTACTTCCCTGCAAAACGTAAAGGCTATTCTTCTTGTTACCTCTCATCACAATCAATGAGCCCTTTAAAATTTTCAAAACTCCACCTCCACTAGTGTACATGCATATAGGGAAATCCAAACTGCTTAATGAAATAAGGTTCTTCTTCAAATCTGGGATGTGTCTAACGTCTATCAAAGTTCTTACTATCTTGTCATGACATTTTATTTGCATCGTACCAATATCCACAATCCTGCAAACTGCATTATTACCCATAAAAACTGAACCACCACTGACTTTCTCATATGTGTGGAACCAATTTCTATTTGGACACATGTGGTATGAACATGCCAAGTCCAAAATCCATTTGTCGTCAACACGACTTTCCGTAGACGAAAATAATAAGAACATTATTTGCATCAGCTGACTCGTTATATTTCACCATATTAGCTAATTCGAAACTCTCCATCGACTTCTTCCCCTTAGTCTTGAGTAAAGGACACTCATATTTATAGTGTTCAAATTTGTAAGCTCCACCTTGCTCTTGTCTCGGCCCGACCTAGACTTCGAATGCCCTTTATTACTTTTGCGCCTATCACAATGATTTAACCTTCCCCTAACAACTAAGCCATTGGCTTTATCACCACTACCAATTGCCTTCAACTTTGTACATATCTCCATGGAATTCAACGAGGCCTTCACATCTTCAAGAGTTATGGATTCCCTTCCATATAGCACGAAATTCACAAAATTCTCATACGAGCTCGGTAATGCGCATAACACAATTAGGGCTTGGTCTTCATCATCTAACTCTAAATCTAGATTTTTCATATCCATTATGATCTTATTAAATTCATCTAGATGTTCTTGAATAGGAATACCTTCTTGCATCTTTAGCGTGTAAAAACACTGCTTCAAGAATAATCTTGTCGTAAGAGATTTCTTCATATAGAGGCTCTCGAGCTTCTTCCACAATCCCGAAGCCGTTTCTTCATTGGCAACCTCACAAAGCACCTTGTCGGACAACGACAATTGGATGGTGTTGTGCACCCTCTCTTCCATCTCCTCGATCTCGGCCGGAGTCATGTTGTCGAGGTACTTCCTGTCCAAGGCTCTAACCGAATCCTCCCGACGCACCAACGCATTCATCTTGATGCTCCGTAGCCCGAATTTATTTTGGCCATCGAAGGGTGCCACTTTGAACTTGATAGATGCCATCTCGAATAAAAGATCGAAATTCCTTGGCTCTTATACTAATTTGTTGCGTAACAGTATCAAAAGATGAACAATCGAAGCACAAATAGCAAAAGGATGAAAGCAAAATTAAATCCACATGAGACAAAAAATATACGTGGAAACTCAAGACAAGAAAAACCACGGAGAGAGAGAGGGATTTCACTATCTTCAACAATCTTCAACAACAAGTATAAGAGTATAATTCAAAAGGTCAAAAAACCATTTGATGAGCTACAAGATCTAAAGATCTAACTAGAAGATAGGAAAAACAAAGAAAAGAGAGAATGTTGAGGTTAAGGATAGAAATGTGTTGCGCAACACATTCCTTTTATAGTCCATCTTCAAAAAGCCCTAAAACAAATGTGCAAGGTTCAAAATGCCATTTTCACCAATTTAAAAGTCAAAACTCAACAAAGAGAAATAAACTCTTTCACTATCTAAGGCAACGCCTTATTTGTTAAAATTTACCTCGACATGCACTCATCTTTCTAAATCGATTGAACGACTTCCCAAGAGGCAATATGATCAATTTATCAGTTGAATTCCCGCAACGAGTTACCATCTAATCAGGTCTTATCCAAATATTTCACATAACATATAAATCTCATCCATTTGGGATTCTTAATCAATTCCGTAGTTTAAAAGGCAAAATGCGATTAATTTGTCGCATCAAAATTACCGAAGTATAGCGCAAGAGGAGCCTCTCCTTTTACTGGTGAGGCGAGGTGAGAGTGTGCATTCTGCATTCAAAGGTAAAAACTGACCAGTTGTCTATGTAGTTTTCTATAGGAAATGGTGATGTAATGGAGACCTGACTATTGCAGTATTCGGTACGACTACGTTCTTCCAATAATCCGTCACAGCGTGCGGATTAAGCCGTCAAATAGGACCACATGATGATTTGAAGTGAATAGAATATATAGTAAGGTTTGACCCATTTATTAAGCAAATGACTTGCGACTAAGAAATACGATAGTAGACTACAATAAAAGTTTCTAACCCCTCTCGCGATTCCATATTTAAGACTTCCACATCAATTATCAATTTTAATAGTGCAATTCTTATGACATTGTGTTGTAAATGGCCCACTACTCTCATAATGGTTTAGTAGTTACAAGAACGTAGTAACTTCTTGGCTGGGCACAGTAGACAAAAAGTCTACTAACACCATCTTCCAAGGTCGTTTCATCCACATTGCAAGTCCCAGGCTCACAGCGGCAAACGGTCAATTTAGAGGCTCCAGATACATTGGCTTAAGGTTCCATGTTGATTTGGAATAGTCGCTGGTCCACGTGCATCTGCTACAAATGATGTCCTGACGTGTACTTTTAGTGCGATTGATAGATTAGGAAAATTGGTTTTTCCGAGTTAAATGTTCGGAAAAGTATTTAATGGAAATGGTTGATGGAAAGGTTTCAAATGAATATGTATGAGTGGAAAATGATATTTGAATAGATGAAGGTCACCATAAAAACATAAAGAAACATGCCACTAGCCAAGATAAAGAACCCTTAAATGAAGTTTACCACATAGGCATAAAAGACCAAAACACCCACCAGATAAAGGGATAGATATTCACTCATTCGAGGAAAATCTCATGTACACATCAAATTCAAGTCTTGTGTGTGCAAATAGAGGAAAACAAAAATGACTTTTGAAATTCTAAGACATTTTTTTTTCCGACCAAAAAAAAATCCTAAGAAATCATAATGACTATGGACGGTTACATAATTATGACTGAAACCATCATCACACTAAAGACTCATAAAAATTGAGATTGGAAAGTGACAATGCAATTAAAACGTATAATAACTAGGACATAATGCATGACAACTACGACTGAATGTTTTTAACTAAGACCAAAATCATAGTAATTTAGGAGTAGACTCTCCAAATTTGTTCACCAGCCTTGGAAGCCGAATAGCCACCCTGGAAGATCATTCAACAGGAAATCGACCAGAACATCCATCAATCTTGAACACATCAAATCAACTTGTAGCCGAAATTGGCATTTGCTTGTGGGAGTAAGGATTGGGCTATATCAATCAACGAGACCTAAGTTGAGCTTGAGAGTTGTTCGATAGAACCTGATGCTCCTGCATCAATCTAATTCTTGTAGATGCATAATTTTGTCCTTTCATATTTATGAAGAGTAAATGTACTTTTTCTTTCTGAATTTACTAACATATGTCATTTTTATGGATTTTTGTTATAGGTTTAGTTCGAGTAAGCATTGCTATGTGCAAGATTGATTTAGGATAGGTGACAGGATGTTGGGTTATTCTTGTCCGATTGGGAAGTTTTAGAGAGTTTTAACTTGAAGGGCTAGGAGCAAGACTCGTTAGGGTTAGCTCGGCATATTCCCTCACTCTTTATAGTGGGCCTGGTCTCAGTCATATCCGCCTGACACGTTGCCGTCCATGATTGGCCTTTGTCTCCCTGACACGTGGCCACCTATCTACCATTGGTTTCCTCCACAAAAGATGGCCACTTAATGATATTGTTAGGCAATCACCACCATAGCCCTCTCACAATAAATCCCCCCCATCAAATCACTTATTTTGCAGACTTTTGGACAATTCTAAACCTCTAGAGTCTTAAATTTTCACGTTTCCTCGTTTTCTTGTTGACGTGATCACGTCCGCATTCTATCTTTCAAGTGTAATGGTCAATTTATGCACGATGAAAAGTAGTTCAAATATGTTATTGTCAGAACATTTAAATATTAAATTATGCCTATATCTAATAATTTAATTATTTTAATCAGTTGACAGTGGTGCCACAAATAATATCATAATAAAAAAATACCGAATTCAAATCTTTGCATAACCTTATTTTTCTCTTCATAACTAGTTTCACGCTTTGGTCTTAAATTAAAGTCCAACTTACGTGTGAGCCTGAGCAATGAAATGCTTAAATATCAAATCACGACTTCATTTACAAAATAACCACAGTCATAACACCATTCGTGGCCAGTTTTCTGGAGCTTTTAGCCCTTGGGGATGATGACTATCTTTACCCATTCCATCTTTTGAGTATAATATTAACAACTTATCTTCACGCGCATGATTGACAATCTACTGTAAGGACCGCTCTCTCAACCATGATCCGTGCAAAAACTAGGAAGAAAATTCCGAAAGCACGTTGCGAGACAAGTAAGCTCTTCCCAAATCATGTTCAACGTGGAAAGATCAAACCCGCACAACCAATGGAGTTTCGTCATCGCTGATTCTGCGGTCCGAGTGTTTTTGTCGCTTAGCCGCTAATTAGCCATCATCTTCCATTTTTCCGTGACCTATTCGCTGACGTCCTTGCCTCATAAAGAATGAAGAGATAAAAGAGGAGTAAAATAAAATAAAGAGAAGAAGACTAGACCAAAGGGAAGGCGTCATAACTGAAATCTACAAGGACAAATTTGTGTTAATCTCTCGTTTCAAACATCTTGCGTTGAAAGCGAGAGGCAAGGGACAGAGACTTTTACCACTCGTTCTTCTTTTCCCTTCAATGAAAATTCTGTGGACGTCACTCGTTGGACCGATCAAAGTGAAAGGCGTCTCTCTTATGTATCTTCTCTCTCGTACGAGACTTCGTGAAGAAAAGGGTTACGTGAGATCCACACATCCGAGCACATTAATTGCTCGATGCCGATGCTTCATTCCACGGGCGAGCGTTTCCATTGATGGGGGATTTGGTTGATCCCGCGAAAACGCATCATTTGCATCTTGTTTTTCTATGTTCTATAGACTTGTATTTAGACGTGAGAGCGAAGATATTTTACATTATGTGACTAATTCCACCAAAAAAATTCCGATTTTCGGCGACAATTGGTACTAACTAGATAAAAGAAAGTGGAAATAAAATTTTTTTTATCAAGTTATAAACACAACTGACTCAGTTCTCCTCTCATTATTTGTATAGACTATACTTTAGATCAATGAACAATTTAGCTACAATGAAAATCTTAATTGGGACTAATAACACAGCAGTAGAAGCTTAGGTCGATGAAGCATTTTAATATTTGCTTGCCACTCAGAATGAATTTCTTTTCTTGCTAAAAACCTGTAGAAAGATTGGAACAAATGAATCTAAAAAGCTATTGAAAATACTAAAAGTATACTTTGTAGAAAATTTAGTCACGTCAACCAGAAAAACCCTAAACCTCTCAAATGTAAATTCAATGGCTTTAACTACCGGTGCATAAGCTGATAGGGAGTTGACAATGTTCTCCCGACGATAGGCCGCAATTGGCAGAAATCAGTTGTTGCCCTAAAGTGATTTGTATGCTTTGCTTGAGAAATTGAACGCGCGAGCTAAATGGAGCGTGGTGTGGATGGTAAAGATAATCTGATTCTCCATATAAATATTTTTCTGAACTATGAAAATGTTGGCGTGTGAAACTACTACATTGATTATACGCGGGGGACTATCAATTTTTCCACGAATGACTCTCTCCTTGCACAATTAATTTGAGAGCGAACTCTGATTTATGGGGTCCTGGGAATCCTTTTCAAAGATGAACTCTGCCATGCAAGCAAAGGATGGAATTAAGAAAGAAGCGAAGACGTAACATAGAAGTAATAGAATGATGTATTGACGCTTGACACACATGGAGATCCTAAAGTTTGGATCGTTTGCTCGCCTCATTCTTAGGCTGCTTAGAAGCGAAGAGAGATCGGGGCAATATGAAAACCGAAGAGAACTAGCCTTGCCTAATCGGTTCCGGACAGCTTTACACAGGTACTAGTAGGTTCTTAAGGAAAAAAGCTTGGGGACCCGGCCTTGACTAGACTGTTGAAGCGACAAATTCCTGGAATTTAAGGAGCGTGAGGGACAAATAAATTGTTGAAGTTATCATTTTTTTAAGGATTAATATCACGAAAAACCCCAAACTGGTATACTTATGATAAATTTACCCCCACACTAATTTTTTGATCACCAAAAACTCCAAACTGGTACCCTTGTGGCAAATTTACCTTTCGTTAAATTAAATTAATACCACGAAAAATCATAAATTGGTAAATTTGTAACAAACAGAAGGGTAAAACCCTAAATTAGTACTGTCGTCAACTGCCACGTGTCATCCAATTTAACAATTTGACTGTAAAATTTAATGGAAATTGACGGAAGGAAAATTTGTCACATGTGTACTAGTTTGGGGTAAATTTATCACATGTGTATTAATTTGGGATTTTTTGTGGTATTAACCCTTTTTTTTTTATCTAGAATTAACCTATTTGATGTTAAAAAAGATCTTTTGCAGGAAGGTTGGCCAAAGATTTCTTATAAAAACACTAGCCCTGCTCAGTCAATAATGAGAACTGATTTTTAGCTTGTATAAAAAGCATAAATATTACGGACATGGATTTTAAACCTAGAAAGGATGTGGTATCCACCAATGTCTTAACATATTACATATTTTTTTTCATAAAATAGTTGTTATATTATTTAAAATTATTTCCGGTTCTCTCGACCTTGAAACCGATTGGTTCAATTCTAAAATAAGGGAATTGATTTGTTTTCCAGTACCAAAAATCAAGAACCTGCTCTAATGAGGTATGTTTCAAGTTCTTGATCTGAAACCTATCTACCTTGAAATTAATCACCTAAAAAAAAAGGGTTAGCTAAATATTGGACTGTTAAAGGCCACCTATCAACTTTTGTGCAAGTGTATTGCCCATATCGTGATAGGTCCTATTTTAATATAGCTAAAGTTTTGTCGGATCTACAGTGGGTCGTTAAATAAGGAACGATAAATGTCAACCTATTAAACTTTTTGGGCAAGTGTGTTTCCTAGTGTTGTAGGTCCGATTTAACAGCTAAAGCTTTGTCAGATAAATAGTTGATATAAGAAAGTTGTATTATGTCTCTGTCTGAGAAAATTATTCAAATCAAACAAGAATTGCTGTTTACTTGACTTTTTTAAATCCATTTTTCTTTTAAAAAAAAAGTAACATTTAGTGATGCAGTGAAAGCTTAAAATGAACTTATTATATGGTTAGTGATTTCTAAATTTTCGCTTTATCCAAAAAAATCTCTAAATTTTCGGTCCTAATTATTATCGCCCATAAAATTGAAATAAACCGTATTTTCATATGGACAAAATAAAAGCTTAATTAACATTAACTATTGCTGTGAAAGCTTAAAATGACGTTGTTTTGGCCCAAATATAATTTTTAATATAAAATTTATCAAAATTCAATTTAAAAGATAACCTAAATTTTAAAAACAGAACAAAAAGAAAGGGCAGGAAACTAGGGGTGTGCAAATGAATTGGAAACTGTCCTGATCACCCGAAACCAGGCCGGACCAGTTTGGAACCGGCGGTTCCCGTGAGGACCGGCCCGGTTCCCGGTTCTAATTTACTAGAATCGGTGTGTACCGGTCTGGTTCCCAATTCTAGGCGTGAAATCGCCTACCCGCCGACCTGGATCGGACCGGCAATATATATACATATATATATAATTTTTTAGAAAATTTTCAAACCAAAAAAAAAAAAGGAAACATTTTTAGAAAAATGAAAACCATAAAATCCCTAATCTAAAGTTTGACTCTTAACTTCTATCAACTCACGGCTGCGCCTTTAGCCATTTATCTCCTCTCTCTCTCACTCTTGATCACCTCCATTTACATGAAACTTGGTGGGACCGGTTCCATGGATCCACCCGAGAATTGGCGGTCCGTTTCCCAGGTGGGTCCATGGAATCAACGGGCAGTTTCCGGTTCTAATTTTTCGGAACCGGTTTTTAGTGGGCGGTTCCCAGTTCAATGTTGAGAATCGCCCGCCCGAACCACGCTCACCCCTATAGGAAACAGGTGGTGAGGACTCAACACTCGCCGCAGCCGCCGCCACCCCACCCTCGCCGAGAAGGATGGTGAGGGTGGGGGATGGCTAGCAGGGATCCTTGGGCCCTAGCCAAGGGCTAATAACCCTCACTGATAGCTCCCTCCCCTTTTTTTAAAATTTAGCTTTATTTTTTAAATTTAATTAAAATAAAATTTATATTAAAACTCAAATCTATGTCAAAACTACGTTGTTTTAGCCTTATATTTCATGATTTAGCCACGTCATCGCCATGTATAAGACTTTTCACAGGCTAATATCTCATCTTTTAATGCTTTCATAAGAAATTGTCTCATAGTAAGCATTTCAAAAATCAGGACCAAAAAAAAAAAAGCATTTCAAAATAAGGATCAACTGAGTTAGCATTTTCTATGCACCAAGTTGGACGGAGTCAAAGGAAGAACTTAATTGCACAAATTTGACAAGTTTTAGGATTTAATTGCAATTTTTGCAAGTTTGAGACTCAATTACACTTTCGCGACAGAGTTTAAGACTTTTTTTTTTGGTAAGGACAAGTTTTAAGACTTCTAGTGCACTTATTCCAAAACTTTTATATATAGTTGATTTGAACTAAGGGTGATCTTCAACCAAAAAAAAAAAAAAAGATAGGAGTGATCGGTTCTCGGTCTGGTCTAGTTTCAAGGTGAAACGGGGAACCGAGGACCGGACCAGTTCGGTCAGGTCCGAGCGATTTTCAATTTGGACAGTCCATTTTGCATACCCATAATTTGAACATCTAGAATTCGATAATCCGCCGAGAAGAAGAGCGCCAACACATGGGAATTGCTCGAGATTGAAGAGATCCTGCACCTGGGCCATCATACAATGTGCAAACAGTTTCCGTAAACTTTTGCCTATAATCCAAGCAACATGACAAGACATTTGTGGCGGTACAAAAAGGGCAATTACAATCGGGAGAGGCGTGTGAGTATGCCTCATTTAGTTGGAAAAGTGTAGTCATGTCCAATTAAATTCTAAATATTATTAATATACTAGCACGTCATATTTCAAAATTTGAGAAAATGATACAAATGGTCCATGAATTTTAGCTCAATATTCACCGCAGTCCATGAATTTTTAATTAATTCAATATAGTCATTGAACTATAATTCAATGTGCAATACGGTTTCTAAACTTTTAATTTGTTCAATATGGTCACTGAACTTTTAGTGCATGTTCAACTTAGACATCGATTACAACATTGAACATTTTCATATAGTTCATGGACTAAATTGAACATGTACAAAAAGTTCAGGGATCACATTGAACAGATTGAAAGTTCAGGGATGATATCATACGTTAAGTTAAGCCAAAGTTCATAGATCGTTAGTGAGATGTATCGTTTAACCTGCTAATTTTTAAAAAAATAAAAAAAAAGAGAGAAAAGAAAAAAAAACCTACGGGGCGGGCCAATCGTGCTCCAACTGGGGAAACCAAAGGGCACCGGAAGGAAACGAAATAGGAGAGGGAGGGGTCCAAAACAGCTGTCCACGGCGGGGTGCTCCCACGACGCACGCAACCGAGCTAAGGAGGCGCCACGTGTGTCCATTACATTGACCCGAAGCAGCTCCAAAAGTCCCAAAAGTCAAAACCCCCCACGTTCCGCGCTCTCCCGTCTCGTGCAGGTGCATCCAGCCAAACCAAATCTTCAAGATTGTTATTATATTCCTACTTTTTCAGTTTTCACGAAGCGTTCCCACTCGTGCGGCGTTCCCCGCCCTCCGTCTCTCCTCCCCCCCTCTCTCTATATAAACCGTTCCCCACTCCCGACTTCCGAACGCCATTCTTACGGCCCCCTCTTCCTCTTCTTTCTCCTCCTCTTCCTCCTCCTCCTCCTCCTCCTTCAAACCCCGGCAATTGAGCTCACGGAATTCACCAGAGAGATCAGCAGAGACGACACCATTCAAGGAGGCCCGCCATGCCGAGGAAGGGAATGAGGAGCATCTGCTTCCAACCCAGGACCCTCTCCTTCGCCTCCCCCGCGCGGGGCTCCCCGGCCCTCCCCGCCCCGCCCGCGCAGGTCCCCGCCGCCGCCGCCGCCGCCGCCGCCGCCGAGGCGGACAAGGTCATCGAGTCCGCGGCCCTCCTCATCATGAAGTGGAACCCCGACACCTCGTCGTACGCCCGCGTGACCTCGCTCTTCTACGAGAGCAAGCGCGAGGCCGCCCAGTTCATCGCATGCGTCAACAACCTCCAGAAGTCAATGCACGCTTGGGCGTCGGCGGCGAACTCCGCCTCCGACGAGAGGCTGGTCCATGCTCAGTTCCTGATGGAGATCGCCATGAAGCGGCTGCAGAAGGAGTTCTACCAGATACTGTCCCTGAACCGGGCACACCTCGACCCCGAGTCGGTCTCGGCCCGGTCGTCCCGCGCCTCCGCGCGGTCGAGCATCTCCGAGTACAGCGACGACGACGCGTGCGGCGCCGCCCGGGACTCCATCGCCGAGGTGGAGGAGGCCTCCACGGCCGCGATGTCGGACCTCCGGTCCATCGCCGAATGCATGATCGCCTCCGGCTACGGAAAGGAGTGCGTCGCCATTTACAACATCATCCGGAAGTCGATCGTGGACGAAGGGATTTACCGGCTCGGCGTGGAGCGACTGAGCGCCTCGCAGGTCGCCAAGATGGACTGGGAGGTGCTCGAGATGAAGGTCAAGAACTGGCTGGAGGCGGTGAAGATTGCGATCCGGAGCCTCTTCACCGGCGAGAGGATCCTCTGCGACCACGTGTTCGCGTCGTCCGACTCCATCCGCGAGTCCTGCTTCGCTGAGATCTCGAGGGACGGGGCGATGCTGCTATTCGGATACCCCGAGCTCATTGCGAGGAGCAAGAGGTCATCGGAGGAGAAGATGTTCCGCCTCCTCGACATGTACTCGACGATCTCCGAGAGCTGGCCGGAGATCGAGTCCATCTTCGCCTTCGAGTCGACTTCCGCCGTCCGGTCGCAGGCGCTCGCCTCGCTGGACCGGCTTGGGGAGTCGGCCCGCGCTTTGCTCTCCAACTTCGAGGCGGCCGTCCAGAAGGACTCCCCCAAGTCGTCGCCGGCGGTCGCCGGCGGCGGAGTCCACGCCCTCACGGTGCGCACGATGAACTACCTCACCCTCCTCGCCGACTACGGGAACATCATCGGCGACGTATTCGCCGACTGGCCGCGGCCGGCGAAGTCGTCGCTGCCGGAGTCGTACTTCGACGAGGCGCTGGAGTCCGACGACGCCCCGGCGATCTCGCGCCGGTTGGCGTGGCTGATCCTCGTCCTCCTCTGCAAGCTGGACGGCAAGGCGAAGCGGTACAAGGACGTGGCGACGCTTTACCTCTTCCTCGCGAACAACCTCCAGCACGTCGTCTCCAAGGTCCGCGCGTCGAATCTGAAGTACCTGCTGGGAGAGGAGTGGGTCGCGAAGCACGAGAGGAAGGTGAGGCAGTTCACCGGGAACTACGAGCGGCTGGCGTGGGGCCAGGTGTTCGCGTCGCTGCCGGAGGGCTCCTCGCCGCCGCCGCCGCCGTCGCCGGCGCAGGCGCAGGAGCGGTTCCGGCGGTTCAACACGAGCTTCGGGCAGGCGTGCCGGAAGCAGAGCGAGAGGGTCGTGCCCGACCCGAAGCTCCGGGAGGAGATCTTGGGTTCCGTCGGAGGGAGGCTGGTGCCGGCGTACCGGGAGTTCTACGACGCGCACAAGGCGGCGATCGGGGAGGAGAGGAACGCGGGGCTTTTTGTCCGATATGCCCCTGAGGATCTGGAAAATTACCTGTCGGAGCTGTTCGGCGGGACCGGCGGCGATCGCGCGGTGAGCACCTCGTCGGCGTCCTCCTCCTCGACGTCGTCGTCGAATCGGCACCCATCGTGGTCTCGTTGAGAAGAGACTTTTTTTTTTACTTTTTCTTTATTTATTTTTCCCCATACTTTTCCTTTTTTTATTTTTAATTTTCCATAGCGAATATTGTGAATAAAATACGTATAGATTAATTACGAGTTTTTCGATTGACAACGATGGTATAACTGCCAACGATCAAGATTCGCAGGTATCTGCGATCCTCCCTGCCTTCTGTTTACCCCCATCCTCGTCCAACGGCTCTTATATATTTTTAGGATTAATACCACGAAAAATTCAAAATTATTACATTTTTGATAAATTTACCTTAAATTAATTTTCTGATCACAAAAAAACCCCACACTGGTACATTTGTGACAAATTTATCCTCCGTTAGTTTTCATTAAATTGGATTAATACCAAGAAAGATCACAAACCAGTACACTTGTGACGAAAGGAAGGTAAAACCCCAGACTGGTACACCCATCAACTATCACGTGTCATCCGACTTAACAATTTGACGGTAAAATTTAACTAAACTAAGAGAGAGTAAATTCGTCGCATTTGTATCGATTTAGAGTTTTTGATGGTATTAATCCTAAAAATTAAAATGAAAAAATCATTGGATTTGTCATGTTATTTTTAATATGTAAAGTTAATAAAAAAAAAAACGTTCATGGAAGTTTCTTATTACTCAAAATTTATATTTCATCAACCGCAAGTAAACTGTTAACGGGTTTCGCGAGATGTTCCATCAATCTTTAGGCAAGCGGGTCTTTATGCAGACGTGCATGAAAAAAACAATGAAATTGAAAATGTGGAGGAGTCGGTAAACGGTGCTTGTACTAGCGTACGATAGCCCATAACTATCATTGACAAAGATGCAATTGATGGGGATCAATTCCGTGGCTAGTAATCTTCCCTTCTTTCGCTACATCGGTCCATAGGACCGGCCATTACACGAGCCCCACGACATTGAGTTCGTGTGAGACCCACGAAATGAACGGTTAGGATGCACTCGATCCAATGGATCCGAATCCATACAAGAAATTTTTTCTCGACGCGAAGTGGCCCGGTCCCCCCCCCCCCCCCTGGGGACCCACAACTTGCCGACTACGTGAAAAGGCCACCGTGATCGCAGCAGCATTCCTTTGACGTTGCCAAAAGTTCCACTTGGCCTGCTAATCTTTTCCTTTCGCTCTTCCCAGTTCAGAAGCAGAAGAGAAAAAAAAAAAAAAAAAAGGCAAAGCACAACCATCACTAGACTTTTACAAGGTGCTTGTTTTGCCTCCAGTTGTTCGGGATGTTTACGGTCCTAGAAATATTAAATACGGCGATTGTATGACGACTATGGATTTATATATTGCCAAACAAGGACTAAAACGCTCCGAATGATTCGGGATCGTGCGACGAAACCTAACCCAAGAAGATGATACGTCATGTCTGTGCCCGCACCAGCACGCTCATCCAGGGAAAACTTGTCTGGCTCAAAGCCCACAGGGGCCGGATTAATCACTACCGTTGATCATGTGAGTCTTATATGGATCTCGCAAAACTCAATCAGTGTGACCGCATCCGGTCCAGAGACCACGGTTCTAAGCAGTAACATTCCAAGTCATTCGTGTTCGATTAGTCATACACGAGATTCTTCTCGATTTAGATGATCCTACAATGAAAGCAACATTACGTTGATGTTTAATTCGTTATTATGCAGCATTGAAAAGCCAGTTGGACAAGAACAGCAAGACTTCCTGCAAGCCGTAGGTTAGAGGCAATTGATGTGGACATGGGATCTTGTATGTTTTTGTCATCAAACCCCCGGTCAGTGTTTGAAAAATTGGACATCGACATTTGAAATCCAGCTCCACATCAAAACGATCACATGAAAGTTTCCCCTTTTCAAGTTTTCATAAATCAGCAAGTCAAATAACACCAGCTTCTAGTTAAAATGGTGGGAGAAAATACAAGATTGCAATCACTTGCAGGAAGGAAAAGAGTTCGGGGATTTGATTAAACTAGCCGATACATGCATATTTTGAAGTCCGCCGTGTTTGCAACTTGAATAACGAATATTAAATCAAGTCACGAGCAAGTATGTAGCCACTCAAACAAATTTTCTAAACATAAATGACCTAACTTTAGAAGACTTGACTTGTGCCCCTTCTAGATGCCTTGGGTCAAGAACACCACTCATGGCATGTGGACATTTGAGGCATGGGTATCTCAGCAATTGCCATTGCACCAAAGCAAGTGATGTTCAATACTTTCCAATGCCGGTCAATAGATGCTTTCATTGCTCTTGTATTCTGTTCAAAAAGAAGAGAGAAGAAAGAAAGAAAAAAGGAAGGAAGAAAACAAACACACGTGAAGATTTATTGCATGCACGACGACGATGGCGCTTCGTTTGGTCCGCGACGCTGATGTTACTTGCATGAAACCCTTCATTTTACTCTGCTAAACCAAAGTAGATTGATTGGTGGATCCGAAATGAAACAGCTTGTATCAAAACTTATCAAGGCCAGCATATACTTTGACACCATACTTTTATTTTGATCCCCAGTCAACAATTACGTCCTTGCTACTAGTATATGCGAGAAGAAAGCTCTGTCTGCAATTTAGACCTGAAATACAAGGGTGTGAAAAAAGGACCATAGATATTTATAAGACAAGAAACACGGTGAGGTACGCGCTATGCAGCGACTCCGTGATCAACGGGCAGAGGCACACTCTGCCATCCTGTGCAATGTTGTAGAACCTGCTTGAGTGAATCTGTGGGAGGTTCCACCGTCCACGTGGGATAGTATTCGCTAGGATGAAACACGCAGTGTTTGGCTTTATCAGTCATTAGACCTGATTGAGTTCCCGCCATGAACAAGTCCCCTTCAGATCTTATGTGACCAGTGCCTGCGACTTCCTTGTCAGCAGCCTATAGAAAAGTGAGATCACAAGTCTCAGACACATAGCTAGTCACAGGAATACCATATGATCTCGTATCAGTAGCCAAAATAAGTAGGATAATCCAGTAATGATGTCAAGTCCTAAATTAGTAACAGATGAAAGATATAGCCCGCCGCTTGGTCCATTATGCTACTAAGACATGGAATGCTAATTGCAAGCGATGCACAAGTGACGTATTTTTCGTGAGGCAATAGGAAGACTCCTTAAAAACCACAAAATGTCATCAATTTTTCTGCAAATTGTAAATATGATAGAATTATCTGAGAAATATATTCTTTCAAAGCCATTTAAGGAAGCCATGAGTTTAATCTTTTTTTTTCGTGCAAGGAATTATAGTCTTTTAACTCGAAGATGTAGTGAAAAGACCTAAGCCATATGTGATGCCAAGTCTACCGGCATATCTTTTTACATGTACTCATCCTGATTTCTATATGGATGTTCCAAAGATGTTCTTTATCTTCTTTTTTTTTTTTTGATATTTTGAATAGGTTTATAGAGAATTTATCTGTCCATGAGATCCATTCTCCAGAATCTGATACGTGCATCGATTGGTTGCCAAAGTGGCAATCGTACACGGTCAGGACTTTCAAATTTTGGAGATCCTTGAAAGTCAGGACAAACATTCCAGGCATGCTTCAAAGATGCAGCATTGTCCCTATCAATCACGATGAATTCGATACTCATATGTAATCTTGACGACCCTCCAATACAATTCTTACAGCACTAGCCACTAAGATGGTGATTCGACAAGCTGCAAAGGACATTTAGAAGTCTTCTTCGAGTACTTACTTTGTATAGGGAAAACAGAAAAACTACTCATTTTTCATCTTAGAAACAATTTACATCCCCTATTTCCATAGCCCCACTTTTCATCAAATCCTAAGTTGTTGTAATGACTAAAATATGCTCTTCAAAACACCCAAAAAACTTTAATTCCAAATCAGTCTCAAGCCCTAACACCCAAATTCTACTGTTCACCAGCATTGCCCACCATTGCCAGCCACCACCCGGCTCGCTCCGGCACCAGTGACATCACCCACGTGGCCGGCCTCTCTCTCTCTCTCTCTCTCTCCCCGGTGGCAATGAGTAGCTCAGATACTGTGACAGCAACGGTGGCAAGATGATGGGGTGGGGCAGTGATGGCTGCGCTAGATCTAAAGTAAGCTTGTGAATACAATTCTCTAGTAGGTGAAGATGAGAAAAGTGGTAGAGGTACTTCCGGAAAAGAAATTGCAATTAATATAAAACAAAATGCTTGGTGCAAAGTGGTAGTTTTAGAAATTTTTGAGTAACATAGTGTTGGGAGTGTTTTTGGTACTTTCCCTTCTACCAAGATAAAACTACTTGTAATGCAATCTGTTTTACTTTTGCTTTGAATAATTGACTAGTCTACGCATTGAGTGCATAAAATCAAGAGGAATGAGTGCCATATCTAAAGAAAAATACCCATAAATTTGAAGCCAACATGGTAAGAGGTGGCAGAGAACCCTTAAATGGACTCTTTGCAACGTAGCTTTACCATAGCTAAACAATGCATTGAGATAGCTAACAACCATGTTAAATCAAGTGTTAGAACCTTGTCCTAATTCAATGTATTGAAGCTCAGTAAGCTCAAGATTGGCATTGTACTAGACTACCTTTCCTTCCTGCTTCTTCCTCTTTAATTATACTATACACAAGCAAGGCACCTGAAATGTGGAGGTACTCCTACTATAATGAATCTTCAGTCTTTGACTGAAAGAAAAAATGAATCTTCAGTTCAATACTCAGTCAACTCTCATTTCAATCATCAACCTTTGTCTCTTTTGCATTTGGGATAAACTGTTGGCTTAGTTATGTTGGCTATGCTTAAACTAACGACTTTTTCCAACTCAAAAAACATCAGAGATGAATAGATATTTTTGAGCTAAAAAAAAACTAATTCTCGTCAACATAATTGTACTTTATCTGATTGCCTAACTGCTTCAACATTTTCCCCTCCACATATAACTAGCCGCAATGCTTAACGAGGCCAAGGTCATGTAACAGGCTAATGAGTTCCAGAAACTTATGGATTACCTAGCACAAAGTAAAACAAGGTTTACTCTTACAACTGCCAACTCTGTACAACAAATAGCCATTTTGCTCCTGCTCTGGAATGATGCCCAGGATGGGAGCAACTATTCGCAAACCATTCATACTGACGTATCACCATTCTCCAGTATTCCCAAGAGAAGAATCATGAGTATTCACAAACAAGAAATTTCTAACACTTACTGTACAAGCACTCTGACAATTGACTACTAGTTGCACTTCAGTTTACAGTGAAAAAGAAAGTATAAGCACTTGCCTTTTCCGTGAGATATTTGAATGCCAGCTTTTTCTGACCAGCTTCATAGATATTGCAGTGGGAGAATATCTGGTTGCAAAATGAAGAGAAATCATGAACATTGTTACTTAATGAAATAAACCATGCTACCAATATCACAAAGACAAGGAAAATGTCTAAATTAGCATGAAATAGAGATTCCACAGGCTAGTATTATCACCTGTGATTCTACACTAGCACAAACAGCATATATGCCCCAATTTCTGGTGTAATTGTTGTACAGATGTACTTTCGCAAACCTCACTCGGGGATGTCGTTGTCGAGTTCCATCGAAAAAACAATGGTGAATGGTCACCCTTATACATCGGTCCTCAATGTGGGAGGGATCTGCTCCAATGAGTATTGTCTTGTCATGAGCTGAAAAGTGACACCTGAATAAAAATAATCAATTACATTGAGATCAGATTAATTATAACAGAAACCATTTATCGAAGATGGAGAAAGTTACTCACCTAGAAATGGTGATATCTGTACTCTGCCTTGTGATATCAATAAGGCCATCCTCATAATCACGGAGGCTGCAACGGTCGATCCATATGTGCTTTGAATTGGGCTTTATTTGAATGCCGTCGACATCCGGTCCCCTACCGCCTTCAAATTCTAGATTGCAAATGATGACATGTTCAGATTCCTTCAACCTCAAACCTTTCCCAGTGATTTTTATTCTTTGGCCACGGCCATCAATAGTCTTATAGGAAGACACATTTAAGTAAGACGAGAGATGAATGGTGCCCGGGACTTCAAAAACTATCCAGAGGGGTTCTTTTCTGCGGCACCCATCACGAAGCGATCCTGGCCCATCATCTGCAACAACCAAAGCGAAATATAACCTCTCTCTTGCAGACAAACAGGCATGCATCAAAGGGAATTACGGACATAATGCGACATAATAGTTCCTAAAATGCATTTTCCCATGGCTAAACTCAAACTTAGGCATTACAGGACCTTAACACCTGGTGTATAAGCCAAAATCGTCTACATTGGGACATGTAAAGAGACCAAACTTTCAAGCATTTTATCACATTCACCAGAGGTACATGCATGCATCAGCCATAGAATTGATCAACTCACAAAGTGCTAGTCGACAATGAGCATGTTACCACACAGAACATATTCACACAATGAGAACAAGGCCTTTTCTAATCCTAGCAAAAAATTCCCAAGTCTTCTTCAATACCATCTTCTTCTTGTCACGCCAAGAAACCCCTTTCAGTAGAAAATACCAATAACCGGACAAAAACCATGATAATCATTTGAAAGCAACACAAAAAGAAAAAAGAAAAGAAAAGGAAAAGAAAAACAAGCCATATTCGATTCAGCTCGAGCACCGAAGTTTGAGACTGACCGGCCAGAGTGGTGACGCGGTAGAGAGGGCCGCGGAGGCCGCCGACGGCGGAGCGGCCGAACCCCTCCGCTTGGCCGGCGAGGCTCCGGAGGGCGGAGTCGACGTGGGCGTACGGCAAAGACCCCATTGCGCGGCCGTCTCGGGTCGAGGACGCTGGATCTGGAGGAGCGTGGCTATGATGATCATGGGGGATGTGGGCTTGTTGGGGGACGAATTTATTGGGGAAAGCGACGTTTGGTGGACGTGGGTCGTGGCGGTGCTTGTTGCGGTGGCCATGGGCGTTGCCCATCCTGTTGGGTGGCGCGTTATTGGACGGGAATTGATTGCTCTGTCGAAACTGAAGACTTTGGAGATTTTGGCGTTTTGTTTGTTGCTTTTTGTTGTCCCTGTAATGAGGAAAGACAAACTGTTGCTGCTGAAGTTTTGTCGGTGACCAAAAAAAAAAAAAAGTTTTGTCGGTGGTTGTCGTGGACCGTGCCTCGCCTTTTGTTCTCTGAATTGACGAAGAAGACGAAGAAGAGAATAGGGAGGATCGGGTGATCTGGCTGCAACCGAACGGGGAAAGGAATTTTTTCAGTTAACCTGCTGCACAGTGCATTAGTAGTGCTCTTGCTAGAAAATGGAAAATTTCAATGAAAAGCCTGAAGTGCCCTTATTTTCTCGAATAAGTACCTGGAGCGAACATTGTTTCAAACGAAGATTTGAAATGATCAAATTTTCTCGAATAAGAGACTGAAGTGGCCAAATCGTCTCAAATAAAGACTTTTGGTCGACTGACTAATATTTGACTATTCCAATCGTCGAAGAAAGGTTATGGGGCTAATTGGCTCCTGGTCCGGTCCGATTATCGGGTAGTCCAATCGAATAAGTGGAATTCCTGTTCTCTCTCGCTATTGTATGCAAATTTCATTTTACAATAATACGCTCCTACTATATTCAAAGTAATCCAGAATCATAACAAAATATGTGTCGATTTGGGTCAAGCATTGTATTGAACACACGGTGGTCAGTTATACCGGAAAGGCATAAATTAAGTATCCATGTACCGGTCTAATTCCAAATTATCATAACAACGTCAAGGTGTAAGCAAATCTAGAACCGGAGACAATTTTCTTGCAAAACCTCAACCTCAGTTCTCGACCTCGAGAGAAAATAAACCGGCAAGCATCTCAAACGATCAATGCAGATGCAGTCATCTAAATCGTGCAAGAGTATCACCAAATTGATCAATAATGGAAAACGGACACTCCTTTGACCTATGCGCATTTAATCAGAGGATCCGCAGGGTGAGGGGAGTCGAAGCGAGAGAGAACTCTTTGGCCGGGAAATGGGAGCCACGGGCGCCGACCGGGGACGTCGAAAGGTCTTGATGGAGGTAATGCAAGACCAGATGGAGCTGGGAGCCAATCCCCTTTTTGCTCTCGCTTTTCTTGCTCTCTCCAATCTTCCCCCCAATACCACGCTTGAGTCATGATGTGCAGCTTCGGAGATTGAAGCTTGAGAGGTAAGAGGGAAAGAGCGAGACTGAAGAGCGAGGTGCGAGGCTTGAGTCACGTGAGGGATATTATGATTTTTAGGTTAAAAGGGTTGTTCTTTAAGAAATTAAAAAAATTAAAATATATATATAGAGAATCGTTCCAATCGGGTTCATACCCTGGAATGGGAACCTGACCAAAAATCACCGGTTCTAATTTTATGTAACCGATAATTGAACCGTCGACTCCCAGAATCGCCTAGAACCGACTGGTCCGGGCAGTCCTTTATGCTCACCCCTAGTATTTTAGTAATTTTTTTTAAGTATATATATTTTTTACTTTACTTTCCTTTTCTTTTTTTCTTTTACCTCTTCCCTTCCACGGCCATCGCCGCACCTTGTCGATGGTCAGCAACCTCTGCTCACCTCAGGCCCGGCGCCGGGTGTGGGTGTTCCTCACCATATCCGGCAAGGGCCACCCTGGGCTAGGTCGGCAAAGGCGACCCTCACCAGCCTAGCCTAAGGCAACCCTCGCCTAACGCCGGCGAGGGCAGCCCTTGCTTGAGTCCGGCGACCTCTACCAGCCATCGACGAGGCCCGGCAATGGCCGGTGAAGGGATGAGGGAAAAAGGAAAAAAGAAAAGAAAAAAAATAGAAAACAAGGAAAAAAAATTCAAAAAAATAAAGGACAAAAATGCCCTTCAGCCGGTGAGGTTAGGCCCTTCTTTAAGACTAATATAGCCACTTCGGGCTCTTATTTGAAATAAGGTCCATTTTAGGCCATTATTTGAGAAAACGATGGCATTTCAAACTCTTATTTGGAATTTTCCCTGACAGAAAATTAGGAATGGGCTCGGGTGTTACAAAATCTCACGAAGTGCCTTGATCTAGCTTGTCTAGGAGGATTAGGACCCATTTATCCATGATCATATTACAGGTACACGTAAACATAGTCTTGCTGTATTTTAGACTTTTTTTTTTGTTTCTCATAATTTCTAGATGATGCCATATCAAGCACATGTAATATTTACTCGTGCTGTAATAGATTATATCTGTAAAAGCTCTTTGGAAAGTTCAACTACTCAAACTCTCCAATTACGACACCCTTGATGTACATCACTTATTCCATTGGTTGATATAACTTAGTAGAACATCTTCTCTTGATTCGTTTTCGTTCATTCTTTCGTACAAATATTCTTGCAAATTGTGCATGGGCTTTACCATTAAGGTATAGCGTACTTGAATCAGCTTGTGTACAGCTTGTGACCGAGGATAATACAGCCACGCGGTCCTTTGAACTGGGCAACGGCTCTGACAGTGAGATTTGTTATCAAAGCCTAAGTTATGAGGAAAGACTTCAAAACCGTGGTCGACACTACTGCCGAAGACCAAAAGAGGATTTGAGGATTTGGAAGGTTAAGTTAAAGCCCAACACGGTCTAGGGACATCATTCACAAAACTCGACGAACGAACCGGGTTCATTGAGGGGTCACATCATGCTGTGTGCAATCAAATGGGTGTTGTGGAGGACGATGTCCATGAGATCAAAGACCTTGGTGAAGCCTCTTATGTAATGGGCATTGAGATTCATAAAGATATATCTTGAAGGATTTTAGGATTATCATAGAGAGCCTATATTGAAAAGATTCTCAAGAGATTCAATATGCATAATTGCACTCTTAGTATTGCCCCTATTGTTAAGGGTGACAAGTTTAGCTTGCTACAATGCCTTAGAAATCAACTGGGGCTTGGAAAAAAGGAGCATGTTCCCTATGCATCTGCTGTAGGGAGTCTTATGTATGTACTCACACAAACATAGCGTGTGTTGTTCGAATAATTGGCCATTACCAAATAAACACAGGAATGGGTCATTGGAAAATAGCTAAGAAAGTGATGCATTACTTATAGGGTACAAAAGATTTTATGCTTACCCACAAGAAAACAGATAGCTTTGAGGTTATTGGTTATTTTGATTCTAATTATGTTGGGTGCATCGACACCAAAAAATCCACATCAGGTTACATTTTTATGCTTGCTGAAGGACCTATCTCAAGGAAGACTGCAAAGTAGTCCTTAACTGCATCTAGCATGTTATGAGGCAAGTTCTCATGGTTTATGGTTGAGGAACTTCATTATGGGGCTTTAGGTAGTTGATACTATTTCGAGACCATTGAAGATTCACAATGACAATCAGGTTGCTGTTTTCTTCTCAAAGAACAACAAGTCAAGTGGTGCATCCAAACACATCGACATTAAGTACCTAGTTGTGAGAGAAAGAGTCCAAAATCAAATTATGTCCATCCAGCATATTAGTACGAAAGTCATGGTAGCAGATCCCATGACAAAAGGCTTACCACTCTTTCGAGAACATGTTGCTATTGATAGCCTTTAGTTTAGGCCATGATTTTGGACACATGACGTATTTTTATTTATTTTGTGATCACCTCATGTAATGGATTTGGATTTATCGTTTGTTGGTTCTTATTATATGTGCACCTTTGATGCTTTTTGAAACAAATAATTATGTGTGGACCCCATGAACATGTTTATATTATGAAACATTATTGTTTGTGACTATTAAGCCATTAAATGTTGTGTTTAATGTTTGTGTTGGGATAGTAACTCGAAAACGGTACTGTGGCATTGGAACATGGATACTGGCTTCAATTATTTTCTTTATAAATGTCAGACATGACTTTACTTAAGGGATGTTGTATATGCTTGATTATTTTGTGCTAAGCCTCGTGAATTAGATCAACAATTGAACCTTTGGCCAAGTGGGAGAATGTTGGACTTGACAAGGTCCAACCCAATTTAATTAGCCTATCAAGTTTATTATTTAACATTTGACATAGGCCAAATTTAATTAAATATATTATGGGTCATATATTTGTGATATCCAATTAGGCATGTAGAACCCATATATTAAACCTTGATGGACAGTTGAGATTTGGTAGCTCTAGGATTGGTCCCATCACTCTCTCTATATAAAGTCTCTCTTTGGTGGAGAATGTTAGCATCCAATTATCACGCTTCCCCTATTTTCACAAAATTGTTGAGAGAAAAATACACACCCATCACAACCATTATAGAAGAGAGTGGTGAAGATTCATATCCACAGGAAGACATCTCTCTCATTAGATCAAATATGTTATATTTATCAATTTGATCTCATGTTTATGTGATTGAAAGATCCTATTATTCTAATAGCTTCAACATTCAACGGTTCCACTCCTCCTCTAACTGGAGCACATTTGAGGTGGTAACAGTTCAGCAGCCATTGCTTCCTCAATAGTGGCAGTGCCAGATTTGGGGAGATACCCGCGAGCCTAGAACTTCAACCAAGATGAGGCAGAACACCGATATTGCTCGAGCTTATTCGAAAAGGCCACCAAGTGGATGAAGTAGGCGGCTCCAAAGAGAAACCTGTCGATTACTAGGTAGGTGACTTGGTCACGACACATGAAAAAAGAATCTTTTTTTTTAGTACGTAATATGATTTTCATGTATAGGAAGATATTGTAAATTGTTGTTTTCATTTACAAAAGAATCACCTTCTAAATATAATGAGAAATCCTTATATATCATTTTATACATAATTGGATCGTAAAGGGTTGTTTTGTATTATTTTGTCATAAAAAAGGATAGACATCATAAATATGACAAAATTACATCATTTGATAGGTAAAGATCAATATGATAAGTTATGAATCTGATTAAATGGTAGATATGCATCGAATTATGATTTCATTAGCGAATTGATTAGTGTGCTTGCAACTTAGTAAAATATAAGTTCAAATAATGTATTCATTTCAATTAGATCTCGAGAACAAATGACATCAAATCTAATCTTAACTTCAAATACGAATTGAGAATCAATCGATTTTGAATTTGTGGAGATTGGAGACAACGATAATGTGGTGGATGAGGGAGTCGAGGGAGGCCAATGTCATATTACCTTTAGGAAAATTACCAAAATAGTCTTAAAACTATTGTAATTGTGTTAATTCAGTTCTAAACCTTTTGCATTTGTGCTAATTCAGTCCATTCGGCTAATTTTGGCCAGCTGGCACTAACATGGACGTCGGCCAATGCTAATGTGGCAATTTTTTAATATTTTTTTTATTAAGTTTTCTTTTCTTTTCTTTTCTTTTTCCCTTTCTTTTTTTTTTCTTTCCCTTCATCTTCAACCTCTAGTCAGTCGCCGATCCAGCGACAAGCCAGATGCGTGGGCCGGCTGGTCTGTGTTGGCTGGCCAGCCGGCCAGAGTCCACGTCAGCGCCGACTGGTCAAAATTGGCCTAATAGACTGAATTGACATAAATGCAAAAAGTTTAGGATTGAATTAGCACAATTGTAATAGGTTTAAGACTGTTTTGATAATTTTCCCTATTGAATTTGGAGGCGTAACGACATCAGGGTTACAATGGTGATAAGAGGTCAATAAGGGCTAGGCCCATCACCATTAGAAATCGGTTCTTGGCCTTTGTTCCCTACTCCAAGGCAAAATATTTTTTTTGGCTAGTGGCAGGGGTTGAGAGAATTGTCCAATTAATCCTAAACGGATGCCAATTCAATCATAAACTTTTCAATTTCGCTAATTTATACCAAAAACCTTTGTGCATAATTTCATTGCAGTTCTTCTGGTCAATTTTTGCTAGAAATCATTTATGTGGCAGTCTACTAAGACTGAATTAATATTTGTACAATAGGTTTATGACTGATTGGATAGTTTTCCCAATATTGGGTTATGGCAAGACCTACTAACTATTGGCCCCAATTTGCTAATATATCTAAAGAAAGTAGGGATAAAGAAATGCTCAACTGCTATATGGTGCTTCGACTGTATCGGTGCTAACTGCACTCCGTGACTTGTTTGAGAGTTTCGCCTAATTCACTAGTCGAATTCAAGTACAAAGGTCGGTTGATAAGAAGACAACTCTCCAAGTACCACTTGATTATAAAGACGATCGCCTCTCTTTATAGTACTAATCTCTCAACCATACAAGTGATTGAGAATTGGATGGTAACATGAGTTTACGCAAGTGCCTGAAACTTAATTTGCAATATGATTTCGTGACTAGTCACCAGCGACTCCACTATATCTACATATAAATAATGGGTTCTAATCGAGTGTTATTGTTAGAACGACTAATGTGCGTTCAACCAAACATGGGCGGATGCGCAAAATTGGGTAGAAATAACAAATGCGTGAGGATTTTGTAATCATCAAAATTAATCGGACCGACGATTGCTTTGCTAGGTATTTCAAGTTGGTCATTCATTCATATCATTTTGAATAGGACTTCGCCATGTTAAGCGAGCAACAGCTTTCGAAATAGAAAGGGGCGTGTGATGAGCTTGTCTGGAGACATACAGAGTATCGCCACTTCTCGTTGTCAAGCTTATTGGGCATGTGTTTTGTGCGTACATGCACGTGCACGATCAGCCCACGGGGAAAACCATGCTGGAGATGACACATTCAATGGTGTCTTTTTTTTATGTTATTTTTTATTTTGGGAAAGTACCAATTACGGATCGGATCTTTTGCCACGTTATCATTTACATAACTCTACTTTTAGAAAGACAAACAACCCTGCTGGAATGACTTAAATGCCCTCTCTCTATGAAATATTCTAGAAGAAGCCTAGCCTCGAACCAACCAACCATCCATCAACCGTTCAAGAAGAGAAAATGACGCAAATGGTCCATGAATTTTGACTCAATATGCAATATGACATATGAGATTTTAATTTGTTCAATGTAGTTTCTGAACTTTTGATACATGTTCTAAAATGGATTGTTATCTATGCCTAGATTGAGGATAAGTGGAAATTTTATTGATAAGACATTTTTAGTCCCTCAATCATACGAAGATGTTCCATTAATTTAAATTTCTGGACAATATTGAACATTTTCATAAAGTACAAGGACTAAATTGAATGTGCATTAAAGGTCTAAGGACTAAATTGTACAAATTAAAAGTTCAGGGACCACATTTAACAAATTAAAAGTTTATGAATCACATTGTGCATTGGGTAAATGTTCACGTACCATTTGTGTCATTATTCCATTCAAGAACTACTCGTATTATTACCTTAATAATAATAATAATAATAATAATAATAATAATAATAGAAAAGATCACATTCATGTGAAAGGTGGGAATATGGACTTAGATTTGCTTTGTGGAAAATTATTGAAAGACATTATCTAGACGTGTCATTTTCAAGTAAAATGATCTCATTAATTTCTTGTATTTAGATAGACTTTTGAAATAGTGATAAGTGCACTAGAAGCCCTAAAACTTGTCATGAAAGTGCAATTGAGTCCTAAAACTTTCAAAAAGCATAATCAAATCATAAAACTTATCATGAAAGTGCGATTGAGTCCTAAAACTTCCAAAAAGTGTAATCGAGTCCTAAAACTTGTTAAGAAAATGTAATTGAGTCCTAAACCTTTCAAAAAATACAATCAACAGAATGACTTGATTGGATCAATTTGACAAATTTTAGGACTTAATTGCACTTTTTGAAAGTTTTAAAACTCGACTGCATTTTCGTGATAAGTTTTAGGATTTAATTGTACTTTTTGAAGGACTTAGGACTTCCAATGCACATATCCCTTTAAAATATGAGTTATCAATCATTTTAAGGTTCTTTAACTTAAAACATGATACTTAATCTTTAACAAGAGATTCGGTATGAACCATCATGACTTGGATCAGGAGGCTGGGGTCCCGAGTCTCGGTGTCATGACCCAAGTCGGCATGGAGTGGGTATAAGGGCTAAGGACTTAGGTCCATGCACCCCGATAGCTAGGCCTTAACATTGGGATGTCAGTTCGTGCTCTATGGTCCAAAGTGCCCAAGTCAAGTTCTCGGAACGAGACTAAAAGGTGTATTTGTTTGAGCGAAAAAATTTTCTGCACTGGTTTGCTGTAAATTATTGGTTAACGGAAAATCATTTACGTCAAAGAAAATGTACATGCTTAATGTTAGGAAAATGAATTCTCTAACTTGAAAAGCGGAAAACATTTTCCTATATAATGAACTCCCTAAACTCTAAAGTCTTTAAACCAAAAAAAACTCTAAAGTTTTTAAAATTACCCACGTGAACTTTCGATTTCTTACTTATCAAAACCTGAACATTAGATCCATACATTTTATTCCTTTGAGCTTTTAAGTTGTTTCATCGGTTTCACTCACTCACAATAGCCTCCCAACATGCATGAAGCTTGGAGACCTCGATGTGGACTTTAATGGAGGTCTTGACTATTGCAAACTAGTGATGAGCATGGTTTTACGGTAAAATTTGTAAACTAAGAATTGGACTAGTGGGAATGTGCTCGACTTCAGGTTTCAAGGTATGCAGGGTAGGTTTTAGGTTCCAAAAACTAGGAATCTGTTTCGATGGATAGGTTCTAGGTTTTAGGTAGGTGAACCTAGAACTAATTTTTGTGTTTTTCTTAGTATATGACTTCGTGTGATCTTGCGGAATTCCATGTAGTCCAATGATGAGTGTATAATTTGTAACGACTAATATGAGCTTCCATTTTATGACCGAGACTTTTACTTTGTTAATGTTTCATATTCTTTGTGTATCTAAATATAAGTCGTGGTCAGTGAATTATAATAGCAAGTGGTGATCATTAAAGGTGATGATTTACTACAATCGTTCAATTAATAATACAGGTGGAACCTGGGTAGACCCTAGAACCAATCCTGGAATCTGTGACAGTAGGTTCTTGGTTCTAAGGTATCATGGTAGGTTCAAGATTCCAAAAAATGAGGAATATGTTACAATGGGTAGGTTCTAGGTTCCATATGTAACCTAGACGGAACTTGAAATCGCTCGCCTCTATTGCAAACTTTCAAGGTTGGCGATGGTCGTGATCGCCTTCCAACATGCGCTAAGCTCGTGGAAAGACTAACTTTTTTCAAGGTTTTAATTTTTCATGAATGTCAAACTTTTCTTCTATGAAGCAGTCTATAGCTAACCAGATTTCATGCGGAAGTGATCCGATTAGAAAATTTATAGAGGACTCGACAAGACAAACTAAAGGCCTGTTTGGTAATGCTCAAAATTATATGATTTTCTATTCTTTTGTTCTCTAAAACAAAAAGAGAACCAAAATCCATTTGGTAACGTCAGTCAATTTTTTTTGTTCCCCATAACAGAAAAGTGGCTAGGGAATATATTTAGAACATAATCTATTCCCTGAACCCTAAAACCCTAAACCCTAAATCTCAATACCTAAACCCTAAATCTAAAACCCGAAACCCTAAAACCTTAAACCATACCCCTAGACCCCAAAATCCAAAACACTAAACCCCAAACCCCAAACCCCAAATCCTAAAACCTGAAACCGCAAAACCCCGAACCCTAAACCTCAAACCCCAAACCCAAACCCAAACCCGAAACACTAAACCCTAAAACCTTAAACTCTAAGCCCTATACCCGAAACCCAAAACCCAAAACCCGAATCCCTAAAACCCTAAACCTTAAACTCAAAATCTGAAACACTAAACCCCAAGCCCTAAACCGCAAACCCGAAACCCTAAAACCAAAATCCTAAAACCATAAACCCCAAATCTCAAATCCTAAATCTCCAAACCCCAAGACCCAAACCCCAAATCCTAAACTGCAATTTCCTCGACCACCCTCCGGTATTTACTTTGTCTATAAGAAGTAATTTTCTTTATGATTGTATTAAGGTCATCCAATTTTATATCATAATATATTATAATTCTATTTCTAGTCCAATTTTATCCAAACATGAAGAATTGTTAAGTCTCCACTCACATTTTATAATTAAATGAAAAAATTGGGAGTAGAAATTTTTAAGGTCGTACTGAACACATTACTGAACACATTTTTGTTCTTTTTTTATTTCGGGAAAAGAAATTTTGTACTGTTACCAAACGCGTTTTTTTGCTTAGAAATTATTCCCCGGAACAGAATTAGAAAAAGCTATTTCTGAACATAAATTATTCTCAGAAGTAGAAACGTTACCAAACAGATCCTAAAAGTACATGAACTTGATTAAAAATTGGCATGAAAGCGTAAGAGTGGAAAGTAAAAAATATTCCTAAAAATTATTGTTTAACACAAAGGTGACAATTCGTGTTAGCAATTCGTGTCAAGTGTTGGGAAAACGTCCATTTAGAATTTTGATAATTCCAAAATTATCCTTGATACTAATATCTACTTGATAAGTACAGATGCTGTGACAATTTTGCAAATGTTGATGTTTCCTATTATATCAGCAAAGACGTGGAACCATACATTGACAATTAGGAGAACAAGTGCCAATATGACAAGCAGCTCATGTGACTTGGAGGTGCCAAAGTCAATTTAGTGTCCTTGGAGATCTTTGGATACTGATAAAGTCAAAAGGATCATTGAGTTTGCAATCTCTTGTCATTTCATCAATACCATCGTTGAAGATTGTCAACCAACTTGCAAATAATCTGCACTTGCTACTGATGAGTTTTCGATCGTGTTGATATCAAGTCGCAAATGATAATGGTGAGGTACATCTAAAGATGACTATTGATCGTACATAAAATTAGCCATTGCAAGCCTGGAATCCGCAGTAGAAAAACCAGAAAAGAATCATAAAAGCAAATGACAATTTTTTACCTTAGACCAAGAATTAGTAAAGTGACAGCTGTAGCAGACTCTATTTTAGGAAACTTGTAGATGTTGGAAGAATTGATTGTATGGGCAATCCCGATTCTAATATAGGCTTCCACTTACTCTCAAACGGCTCTCTTGATCATCTTTAGAATCTCCAACGGGATGATTGACGATTTCTATTAAAAGAGGATCAATGAAGCTTGAAAAGGTTGGCAGAAACAACTACTGAGAATGTACTTCATCTTGGCTATGTTAAATCAAGAAGTATGATTTGATACTTTTTGTAATAGGTTTTCATTGTTCTATATTTGCAACAAAATCAAGTGTAAGAGCAATCGTTGTGTCATGATAGAGTGATCTATCATTTGAAAAGAACAATACTTGCCTGTCATAACTTGCATTGCAAATTAATAATGAAATCCAACATGTGTTAAGCCTATTACCTAAAGAGTGGACGTAAGCTTGGTGACAAAGTTGAATCACTATAAGCTGCCGTGTGCTTTACATTCGCGGTTCATTATCTTTAGCGATCATTCACTCGCACACTTACATTATCTGTTGTCACCATATCTAGCATATAAGTGTTATAATCTTCTTCTTGCGCTTGCAACGTACATTGCGCGAAAGTTTTCCTTAATCCACAGAGAGTCTGATCAAGCCCCTCACTAGGTTACGTTGTTAGCCTCAACATCATGTTGGCATAAGAGTATACTGCAAATTGAGTCAATACAAACAAGACATGATAGCTCATTGTGCTTACTTTCGTGACCCGAGCATGTCCCAATCCATGTAACACGATTAAATAGTGGGTCGACAAGTTGACATAATTGCATGATCCACCATGACATGATATCAATCTTCTACCCCGAAATCAACACGTCAACACGAACCTGATGCAAAAATTCTAAATTTTCACAGATACTATTTACAAGTTGCAATAACCTTAAAAGAAATATCATGAAATCAAATCAAAACGTGTTTATGGTCAACGTAATACTATCGTTTTAAAATTTTAGTAGTGAATAACATAAAAAAAATCTTTTAACTAATCGTGTCTAAAACGGTTCATATACATGTCGTATCAATACTAACCCATGAATTTCAACGGGTAATACAAATCAATTTCACAATCACCGGATTGGACACGAACACAACATGTATTGTGCTCGTGGTTGACCCGAAATTGACCCAGACACAATTAGTTTCAACTCAACTGCTAAATTCACGTGGTATTCGAATCATATTATTAACTGCCGTACGACATTTTATATTGACCAAGTTCAAGCATACCATAAAAGACCTAGCTTGGCGGGTGGCCGGGCCCACTGCCACGGTGGCTATACCTCTGGACGCAGTGGCGCCAACCCAACGCCGTCCTAGCCCAACGCCATGCGATTGATTTAGGGCGCACATGAAATCATTTCTATTTCTCTATTTTTCTATTTTTCTGTTCCCAGAAACAGGTTTGGAATATAAATCTGTTTGGCAATGCAATTTTATTTTTCTATTTCTGGAACAAATTTATATTCCAGAAATAGATTTTGAACAGAAATCAGAAGTAAAAAAAAAATTACTTTTCTATTTCTAGAACAGAAATGAGAAATAAAAACTTCTTATCGCTCGCCCTCGTTACTAGCCGGCCACCCCCTTGCCACTCGCTATTACCGCCGGCCGCCTCCCACCACCGCTGGTCGCCTCCCGCCGTCGATTGCCTACCGCCGGCGTCCTTCGCCTACCACCTCCTCCCACCATCATCCTCCGTCATTCGCCACCGCCCAACGTCGGTCGCAACCCGCCCACCGCTGCCTCCCGCCGTCCTTTGCCGTCACCTGCCAGTCGGCTCTCGTCACCGGCCACCGCCCGCCTGCCGCCTCCCTCCGCCAGCCGCCCATCACCGATCGACGTCCTCCACCGCCAGACATCGTACTCCACCGCTCGACGCCGGCCGCCTCTGGTCGCCCTCTGTCCTCAACAACCGCTGCCGCTATCCACCGCTGGCCGCCGTGCTTCGCCTCCGGCCGTCGTGCTACGCCGCTAGCCACCGTGTTCCACCACCCGACGCAGGCCACCTCCCGCCGCCGGCAGCCATCATTCGCCCCTCGCCGCCACCCGCCATCCTCCGTCGATCGCCCAGAAGGGAGAAATTTTGTGTCGTTATCAAACGAATTTCTATTTCGGAAACAGAAATTTTGTGTCATTATCAAACACATATTTTTGCTCAGAAACTCGTCCACGGAATAGATATAGAAAAATCTATTTTTGGCCAAAAATTGATTTCTGGAATATAATTGTTACCATGTGCGTCCTAATTTACTAAGCACGTTTTCGATTTATTGATATATTTATTCCTTGTTTGATTTTTCCAAAAGTGCGTTCTGATTTATTAATTTGTTCCACTTATTTATTTATTTATTCTTTATTTAAATTTTCAAAAGGGAATCTCAACGGCAAAGCGCTAAAGGAAAAGGGGAGAGAGAGAGAGATATGTCACCGTTTTTTCGTTGCGCCTTCGCCTCCTCTTCTTCCGCTCTGCCTCCTCTCCGAGCCCGATCTCTCCCCGCCACCGCCACCGCCACCGCCGCCGCCGCCGCCGCCGCCTCCTCCTCCTCTCCACCGCCGCGAAGGAAAAATGCGGCGGCATTTAGATCCATGATTCTCTACGTCTTCCTCCACATCATCATCATCCGATGGAGTCCGAAATTTACGAAGGTATGATTCTCACGACGCTCGTCCTCACGTGCGATCGGCGGATCAGTCGATGATCGTTCGAATCCTCTGTCTGTTTCGTTCCGTTGATCGCGACTAGGCGGCGTGGTTAGATCCATGGAACGAGGATGTTGGTTATGTATTCGTGCCGATGTTGTTCTTCCGTGGCAAAATGTCGTCGATCGTTGTCTCTGTCTTTTGGATCTCTTGCTTGAGTTCCGTTCGGCATTTGGGAATCTGACGCATCGGAGACTTTTCGCCAGCTCCTTTTTTTTTCAATCGAGCCCTTGAGATTTGCCGCTCTTTCCCCCCTAAACAGCGAGTAAGCTGAGAATGGCGGTTAATGACAGAGCAATTTGGTTCAAAACGTTCAATTTTTTCTCGGTCAAATTGGATTTCAACCTTTCTTAGCCATAGTTGAGTAATGCCAATGTATTGGTTTAGCTGGTCATGCTTTAACAATGTGTAATTTCTCTTCCTGATGATTGTGGCTTATTTGTGAAGAACGGGAGAAGGACTTGGAGAAAGGGTTGGTTTCGAGGCTCAACCTTAAGCCCCTCTCCATCCCGGAATCTTCGCCTATCCCAGCATCTCCTTCAGCTTCGGCGACGGCAACACCGACCCTGGTCTTATCAAATTCTGGGAAGGCTCTAGTTGTCTCGAATTCTGGAAAGGCTCTGGTTTTGTCCAACTCCGGGAAGCGGATTGATCAGGCTGGCAAAAAGAAATATGTGAAGCAGGTGACCGGCCGCCACAATGACACTGAGCTGCACTTGGCTGCACAGCGGGGTGATTTGGATGCCATCAAGCAGATTTTAGGTGAAATTGATGCTCAGATGATGGGAACACTCAGTGGGGCAGATTTTGATGCTGAAGTGGCGCAGATAAGGTCCGCGGTGGTCAATGAGGTCAATGAGTTGGGAGAGACAGCACTCTTTGCCGCAGCCGAGAAGGGGCACCTGGCTATAGTAAAAGAGCTGCTGAAATACTCAACTAAGGAGGGGATTGGTATGAAAAATGCATCTGGTTTGGATCCGCTGCATATTGCTGCTAGTAAAGGTCACCAAGGTAATGTTTGAATCCTGCACTTAACAATCATCTTCCTCGGGCAAAGCCTTTTGTGGTAAATGAGTCATGCTTGTCTGTGACATCTTCCATCGTACGAAACACAATATCTAGTCAACATGGCATATCATAGATGGTCGGTGGCCATACCTAGCTATGCTTTTTGAGTGTTTGAGTATTTGTATGGAAATTGCAATAATTTAATGATGAATAGTGAAAGCTTTTGATGTCTGAGACACTGTTCCCCCTGTAGGACTACCTGTCTGGTTAACATAAGCATTATATAGCTTTATAACTGTAAGGTGGAACGATCCCTCGTGCTATAGAAGGTAGAGTGTGAAGTCCATATTTATGAGCAACCACTTGGAGTTGGAGAGTGGAGCTTTCCTGGGGAAGAGATGAAGTAAACACTTGCCGCGCAATGATGACAACAAAGCCTGACTATGTTCAGTGCACTAAATGGATTCTGTAGGCTGCAGTTCTCTTTTAGTTGATAATGAAGATATAAATCTGTTTGGAGTGCTCTATTTTGCAAAATAATACTATCTAAATGTTCATAGCGAAGAGAGTGCTTTTGTGTTTATTACCAACTTTCTGCTCCTTAAAAGAAAAGTAAGTAGATCAAGAATTCTAATCTATCGTGAAACGACCACTTTTATGCAGCAATTGTCCAGTTGCTATTGGAATATGACCCTGGGTTGAGCAAGACGATAGGTACATCAAATGCAACCCCTCTTGTATCTGCAGCTGCGAGAGGGCATGTAGCAGTAGTTAATGAACTGCTGTCTAAAGATTGTAGTTTGCTAGAGATTTCCAAATCAAACGGGAAGAATGCCTTGCACTTGTCAGCCCGCCAAGGGCATGTTGACATTGTAAAAGCGTTGCTCGACGAGGATCCACAGCTAGCAAGAAGAACTGATAAGAAAGGACAAACTGCACTGCACATGGCTGTAAAAGGGGTCAGCTGTGATGTGGTGAAGTTGCTTCTTGAAGCAGATGCAGCTATAGTGATGCTTCCAGATAGATTTGGAAATACAGCATTACATGTTGCCACCCGAAAAAAGCGAGCTCAGGTAATGATTGACACTTTGGTATTACCAAAATCTGTTTTTACATTAATTGTCTGGATTTTCTGTATTGCCTCGTTATATTCGTGTCAACAGTAGACCATATAATTCCAAAGATAGCTAAAGACTCGATCAACTTGCAGAGATAGTCTTTTCTTGAAATAAATTTGGTATTAGATAGGCTACTTGACCAAATTGCTGTGATTGCATTTGTTTTGGAGTTTTAACCTTCAATAGCCAACTTTTAGAAATCTTTAGATATACCTTGTGGGCACAGTTTCTACTAGCTTAAACTTTTGGGGAAAACGATTTACTCATATGGTATCAAAGCACAAGTCAAGAGTCGAGTCTTAACAATAACTTGTTATTTTGTTAGTTGTCCTGTTATTGTGTTGTAGTCTCTGGTCCTTTTTTATGTGTTTACATCTACATTCTATCTTCCACGTGAAAATTGCAGCTTACATTTGTGGGAGTGTTAATAGATATGATAAATATAACATCATGGGCCTACCAATAAAAAAAAATATACCGTGGGCCCATTTCCTAATAGCTAAGCTTTGAGGAAACCTGTCTATTCACACTCAGGTTATGCCCGTGTATTTCTTTTTCATCTGCTTTCAGATTTTAGCATCTTTTGGCGATTCTTTATACTTTAAGAAAAAGTACCTTGTTTTAATACTTATTGCAGATTGTAAACGAGCTGCTTTGCCTTCCTGATACAAATGTAAACGCTTTAACCAGAGACCATAAAACGGCCCTTGATATAGCTGAGGGTCTTCCCCTCTCGGAGGAGAGTACAGAGATAAAAGAATTGTTAAGTAGATTTGGTGGTATAAGAGCCAACGAACTGAACCAACCACGAGATGAGCTCAGAAGAACTGTTAGAGAGATCAAGAAAGATGTTCATACCCAGCTTGAACAGACACGCAAGACTAATAAAAATGTGGATGGAATTGCAAAGGAGCTTCGAAGGCTTCATCGGGTCGGAATCAACAATGCAACCAACTCAGTCACCGTGGTTGCTGTCCTCTTTGCGACAGTAGCTTTTGCAGCAATTTTCACTGTTCCTGGCGGTGATGACGACAGTGGGATGGCTGTTGTAGTCAGTACTCTATCTTTTAAGGTTTTCTTCATCTCGAATGCCGTTGCCCTCTTCACTTCTTTGGCGGTTGTGGTAGTACAGATCACTCTCGTCAGGGGAGAGACCAAATCCGAGAGGAGGGTTGTTCATGTTATCAACAAATTGATGTGGTTAGCCTCTGTGTGCACTACCGTGGCGTTTATATCCTCGTCATACATTGTTGTCGGTCGACACAATAAGTGGGCTGCTATTCTTGTGACAGTTATAGGTGGAATAACAATGGCTGGAGTTCTTGGTACGATGACATACTTCGTATTAAAACATAGACGAATCCGATCAGTGAGAAAGAAAGAGAAGTATTCACGAAGTGGAACGCGCTCAGACCATCATTCAGAAACTGATTCAGAAGTAAAGCCCATATATGCTATCTGATGTCAGTCTCTGAAACCAAAGCTGGAGCCATCTTCTATAAGGATCAAGAGTTTTTCACTGTAAATATAGCATGAGGATGACAAAGTGCTACCAGAAAAAGAATGGTGGCTTTCTTATCAGGCACAAGGGTCTTCATCTCTGGGATTTCACTTCTTCTTGGTTGGTTGTTGGCACCAGATGAGTAAGTGCTGCGTTCATACCGTTTCTAGACATGCTTCCGCTCACAGTATACTTTGGTTTCCCTCGAGCGTAATCATATTTTCAGCTAACAACTATGGAGAACTTTCCCTTAGTGAAAGGAACGCTGAGACGAATATCTTATTAATTTATCAAGAGTCCAATATATGAATTATAATTATGTTAGAGTTCCCATTCACCCACTTTCTGGCCTTTCCTGTGTTTCATAAAAGAACGAATCATCCTCAGATGTTTATCATTTTTTCTCATTTTCTGTGTTTATGGTTATTCTGGACTTCTGATACGTTTTGGATATGCATATTTGCATGTCTATTAACTAACCAAGAATTTGGATGTGAGCTTTCTATCGCATCATAGAGTCCTCTTCTATCGGTTGCGGGCCGAGGACTCCTCCTTCCCCTTCTTCAAACTCCAATTCTTATTTTTCCATAGAGAAATCTCTTATCAAAGATAGGACAAGATCCATTTTGCATCATATCTAAGGGATTCCCTGGTTTGGACAGAAGAAGCAATGTCCCTTGATCATTATCAAATTGACTGTAATCTTATTCTGTCCGCGAGGATCCTTTTAGGAGTAATTTATTTAGTTGGTTAGATCAAATTGGTTGGTTTAAAATAAGAATATGATTTCTTATAATCTATCCACATTTAGGTTCCGTTCACTTGATGAAAAACAATTTCCAAGAAAACGTTTTTTGGATTTTCCGGCTTTTGGTTAACGGAAAATAAACTAGTCAAGGAAAACATTTTCCGTCAATGGAAAAAACATATTCAAAAGTGGGGAAAATTTTTTCCACTTCTTTCACCTCACTTTCTTTCACCAAAAACGGTTTATTTTTATTTTTATTTTTTCCTTTTCTTTCTTCTTCTTTTTTCTACTTTCTCGATCGGTCGTCGGCCACCACGGCGGGCCACAGGCGAGCTCAAGCCTCACCATAGGCCGGTAGCTGGGCGAGGCTCAAGCCCTGCCCAAGGTCACCAGAGCCTCGCTGACGTCTGGTGACCTCGAGCGAGGCTCTCGCCTAGCTAACCGGATTAAGCAAGGCTCGAGCTCGCCTGATCGACCTCTTGCGAGCTTGACCTCGTCAGATTAGCCGAGGCGGAGCTTCGCCGCAAAGCCGAGCCTTGCCGAGAGGCTTGGCCTTGTTGGAATCTGGCGAGCCTTGCCGGCTTGTGGCAAGGCTCGAGCTTGCCTGTGGCCCGTCGTCGGTGACCGGCTGAGAAAAAAGCAAAAGGAAAAAACTAATAATAATAATAAAATTAAAATTAAAAATTTTTCAATTTTTTCAAATCAGATAGCAAATAGCATAAAATATTTCTAAGTTCATTTTTAGGTTTCAGCTGTATACCAAAAAATATTGTCATTTTCATGAAAAATGGCTTTCGAGAAAACATTTTCCAAAAATGTCACATTTTCCACAAAATAAACGGAGCCTTTATACATTAACTTTACATTTCATACATCCACCTCCATTCCGATCTATTTGAAAAATTTTATAATTTATTTACCTATATATTTATGCATACATAATAGCTATGTTCGGAGCTGCCTATTCATTTGGTTCAAATGTGTATTTTTCTTGTCAGAATTGCAGAGTATTTCTTTAGAACTGGTTCGTGATATCATTTGTGATCTACCCACACTTGTGACAACAATATATTAGACCTTCACAGACCCCGAGTTGAAGTCTAATCAAGGAGAGTTTCTATGCCTCATTGTGTCAAGGACCTCAATGTTTTCCTCCTTTTTCCTCGTGATGTAAAAATATCATTGTTTTTTCTGGCTGAAGAACAAGTTAACTAAGGACCAACTCAAAGTCTCGGACCACTTGCCTTACAAATGCTACTACGGTTTACTACAAGGACTCTGGCTTTGTTTCCCCAAATATTAAATGAGGGACTCATTTATAGCAAATCACGAAGCTCCACTTCACTGCTATATGGTGTGAAAAAGATTATCCAATTCCAGCACTTAATTTTAACTTGTTGATCAAGCAAATCCTAGTGCGTTGCTGGTGATTGTGCTGCCAAGCGTATGGCTTTTTAGATGTAAATTACATGCCTGTGTCACGGGTCGGTTGTTTGGGATCGGACCGTGCAGCGACTTAGGCTTCGTTGGATTGTTGAAGCGCCTAAACCAAGCCTTTTCTCAATCACTCACTCGCTTGCTCGGAGAGTAGAGTGAGAAAGTCCAGAGAGAGAAGCTCCGGAAGATAAGCGATTTCTATTGCTTTTAATTGTCGGATGATTACAAATGAGGAGGAGGGCACCCCTTCTTATACTAGAGACCCTCTGATTACATCCGTTGATCGACATTTGATCGAGTGGCCGATATCGCATCTTTCTATCTACTAACTAGCGCTATCGAATGCAAGAAAAGTCTAGAACACGGCGCAATTACTATATCGCCTATCCCTCGAAACATTCCATAAGTTCTTTAGGGTCTAGACGGGTCTTTGTCGATATTGCGCGGTCCTTGGCGCATGGAAACCTCACGACCGTGACATTCTCTTCCACCCATTCGAGAGACGTCCTTGACGCTCTCGACTCGGGATTGTTTGTTGGTTTCTTGGAGTGCCTCCAATTCTTCCGAGGCTTCTTTGTCTTTGGCTTCTCGACTCGGCTCCTTTGGTTTGGCCACCTCCGTGTTGGTTGGCAAGTTCGCCACTTCTAGGAATAACACATGGATCGGCATTTCATGTTGAGGAGGATGGACCACCTCTACTTTGGCACCATGCTGGACTCGGTCACAGACTTCTCAACTCTTCTTCCATCATCCACGCGTCAGATCATGGAGAGGATTTTTGTCTCAGTCACTCCATGGATCATTGGCACCATCGATGGGCACTCCGGGTCGATGAACACAATCGTATTGGTTCTCAAATCTGTCATGGCCCTGTAGTATCAAAGAATTTCATACCTAGAATGAGATCGTAGTCATCAAGTGGAATTACCTCGAATGAGAGCTTGCCCTTCCATCCACCAAATTAGAGTTCCACGTCATTGGCAACGCCTACGGCTGGCACGTCTTCGGAGTTGACAGCCTTGTATCGATGACCAATTGGCTCCACGTGAAGTCCCAAGCTTTTGGCCGCTTTACTTGACATGAAAAAGCTCGAAGCATCCGTAATGACCAAGGCAAAGGAGATTTGCCACGTACCTTGACCTCAACAAATGACAAGTACGAACTTGTGGGCTTCTTCTTGGGCGGTGATGTGGCCTTCATGGTGTTGATTGAGTTGAGAACCTTCACTGTCCCGAGTCACACCTCACGTTTCTCTTTCTATTGCCTCGGCTCATCATCTCTTCTATGGCGAGAAGATCTTGTTGTTTTTTGGGCACTTTTGGGTCCAATGAGGACCGCTGCAAATGAAGCACAGGGATTGCTATGTAGTCTTGAACTTGCTTTTGTAGTCCCCTCAGGTCAATTCCACCTTAGGTCTTATTGTTTGAAAGACCCTTCTCCCTATGATTTTTCTCGTCCACCATGGTCTCTTCAGCCACGATTGTGGTCTCGATCCATGTCTTTTTGGCCACGTACAGCTTGTTCTTCATCGTCCTCGTGGTGGCGATCTGATCTCCACCTACTCCCTCTGGACTTCAAGGACTCCTTGGTGAAATCGGCAAGAGACTCGCCTACAATTAACGCCCTCAAGATACGTGGGATGTCCCTTCGCTTGAGCTCTAGCTATGCCCATTGCTTCAGTCCATCCATGAACACTCCGAGAGCCTCTTCCTCCCCAAGGTTGGGAATTTGGAGCTTAAGCTCGGTGAATTCCTTCATATACTCTTGGATTATGCCTCGTTGCTCAAGGCGATGGAGATTGCTACGGCCTTCTTGTTGAGCAAATTCGGGGAAGAAGTAATCCCAAAACTCCTCTACAAAGTCATCCCAAGTATTGATGGGATCCGCGCCTCGCTTTGTCTTGTCCCATCTATTACGCCACCAAAGTATGGCATTATCAACTAGGAACGTCGAAGCGGTTTGTACTACCTTGGCCAATCCGTCTTGGATTCCAACGGCACCAAAGTATTGCTCCATGCTCCATAGGAAGTTATCCACCACTTTGGCGGACCGGATGCCTTTGAATTCTTTAGGCTTCGCGCCTCGCTTTGTCTCGTCCCATCTATTACGCCACCAAAGTATGGCATTATCAACTAGGAAGGTCGAAGCGGTTTGTACTACCTTGGCCAATCCATCTTGGATTCCAACGGCACCAAAGTATTGCTCCATGCTCCATAAGAAGTTATCCACCACTTTGGCGGACCGGATGCCTTTGAATTCTTTAGGCTTCGGCACATCCAGCTTATGTGCCATTTGAACGGGCATCTCACCGTTCACGATACTAGCTTTTCCTTGGACAACCTGTTCTTTGGAATCCCTTTCATCCACGACAATTGAAGCAAGTTGTTCTTGGTTTGACGTTTATCTCAACCAGTTGATGTGCTCCTCGATCTCCTTGGATGGACTCTCTCTACTGACTTTGATACCACTTGTCAAGGGTCGGTTGTTTGGGATTGGACCCATAGTGACTTAGGCTTCTTTGGATCATTGGAGCGCCTAAGCCAAGCCTTTTCTCGATCACTCACTTGCTTACCGGATCGTAGAGAGAGAAAGTCTAGAGAGAAGCTCTGAGAGAGAAGTGATTTTTATTGTTTTCAATTGTCAGATGATTACAAATAATGGGGTGGGCGCCCCTTCTTATATTATAGGCCTTCTGATTATATTCGTTGGTCGACATTCGATCGAGTGGCTGATATCATATCTCCCCATCTATCAACTACCGCTACGGAATGCAGGAAAAGTCTAGAATACAGCGCAATTACCGTATCATCCGTCCCTGGGAACGTTTCGGAAGCTCTTTAGGGTCTAGACGGGTCTTTGTTGATATTGCACGGTCCTTGGTGCATGAAACCTCGCGACTGTGACACCTACGTGAAACGATGATAGCAATGACAAAGACCGGTTATGCCCTGTAGCAGTAGTGTACAAATTTGACCCACTACTTATTCCCCCATACAGTGATAGTTACAACTTCTAAAGCATGGTCACCTACTTCCTCTTATGCACATGCAAAGCTCACATAAGATTCATGAACATACTTAATGATGTCTCTCCTGGGAGGGGTGGTGATTAGCCGTTGATTAAATTTCTAGCAAGGGGATAATGAATGTCCAGATTCTTTAATTGTTTCAGGAAATTGTTTCCTTATGATTCCAATGGAGAAGTTTTAGTGAATTCACTTGGCCTCTCTTGATATAATTAGGATTGCTATTGAGCTCGGCCGCACAAAATGGGGGCCTTGTGTTTAATGTCCAATTTCATTGTTGAATTGTGATGTCTGGAATGCTGATTAGTAAAATGCACATTTTCACATAAGCTGTAATCCCAGATTGGATCTCATGGCATTCCAAGTCTACAATATATTTTGCCTCTTGGCTGATATTATTAACATATTCAGCAACTACTCTTTGCTGAATAACTGTACCTATAACTAGTAAATATAAGTGGAATCTGGATTCAGCAGTCGCATATTTCAGCAGTGTCGCGACCTACCTCTCGAGGGGCGAACTCGATAAGGCGGGTTTAGAGGTAAGTGTTCATAAAACGGTCCATACGGCACATCATAAAAAATGGTTTATCCTTATAGTCTATTATTCATGAACGTGAATCTTCCGTAATTCATACCTCGCGTGACAGCGGATTAAGTTTATCTTTTTTAGGAGTCGCCACTAACCTAGGTCAGGGGTCGGCTAGAATACCCAACCAATACGCGGAAATTTCGTATTGGTTTCTGCGAGAACCAGAGATCATGAGTTCGGGGACTGGCTTACGTTAATATTTCTGTTAATGCCCTTTCGGTACCGCTAAACTTATCAAGGTTGTTATCTAAGTTGTCATGTATTTGTTTTTATACCATTTTTACGTCAACGCCTTAGTCCACTAAGTGATCATGCATCTTGTTTTTGTATTTTCATTTAAGATTATAAACTAATCCTATCTTAGTCTAGAAAAAGAAAGAAACAATCAATTGTATTGAAAGACATTTCGTAAAGTAAACACTCAAAGTATTGAAAAGATAAGCTAATTCTAAGTGCGAGAAAGTAAAACCCGCAACTCATCGGGTGTTTATTACAATACAAATTGAAAACCCGAGACATGATCGGGGACGAATGAATTGAATACAAATTGAAACCGGATCGGACATCGGTCTATCGCCACCGTCAAGTGAATGCAAATTGAGACCGGATTAGACATCGGTCTATCGCCTTGGTCTTTTACAATTTTGGATTATCCCCTCCATGGACCGCCTTTTGAGTGTCAGTGTTTAGATTCACAACATACATTCACGACAAACAATGCACAAAGGAACAATCAAAGAAAAGCAATGGTGCAAAAAATTTACTAATCAAACACCGGCCTTGGGGTCGGCCTTTGCTTTACATGCATTTCGATTCACCCACCCTCCTAATCATTTGACATTATTTGATTAATGGTTAACGATAACGGGCTACCATTTGCATTCACAAAATGGCAACTCATATCGATTAACCCCTAAAGTCAAGTTCTAAGTGACCATAATGGGCTACCCGCTGACATACATCGGGCCTAACATACATCTAGCAAGCATATGCATAGCAATGAAATAAGCATGCATTCAGGCCCATGAGCCTTATTTCTCAACCAATCAAGCAATGGAAAGTGGGCTTCATAAGGAAACCACTTATTCAGTTATTTTCTAATTCGGATTACTTCTGTTCAGATGTGATTAATCCATCTAATGATGTACAAATGAAGTGATTTAGGTGTCATTAGAAAGCTTATGTCATGAGGATCAAAAGTCAAGAAGACCATTTTTTCTGATTCCCCGCCGATTTTCACGAAAATGACAAATTTACATTAGGTGATAGTCTGGACCCGGTTCTGTTAGGGATTTCAAAATAATGGCGGGAAAAATAACAAACCTTATCAAAACTGCGTGAAAATTTTTATGAAGTTAGGATTAGGGGTGATCGGTTCCAGGGTGGGTAGGGTCCAGACCTGGAACCTGGAACCTACCCTGTTACAACCGGTTCCCAGTTTTTGGAACCTGGAACCTACCCTGTTTTCCCTAGACCCTGTTTTGGAACCTACCCTGTTTTTCCGGTCCGGTTCCAGGGTCTACCCGATAATCTGTTTTTTTTATTTTTCTGGTTTCAGAAATTTGGAGCAAAATAAACAATCCACAAGCACCTTCTTCCTAAACACCAAAATCCCAACCCATCCCCTTGGAAACTTCTCGAAGTAAAAGAGCGGCTTTGATGAAGGACACGACAGGCAGTGACAACAGATCTAAAGATCCATGTTGTCCCTCTCCAATCTTGCAAATCATCCTCACCAGCCAGGCTATTCAAACACAAGGCTTGGTTAATCAAAGAAGGGGCCTGGTCTAAGGTCATCTCAACTGCTTTTTTGGCAAAGGGGAAGATGGGAACATCAGCCACCGTTGCCGATTCACTTCGAGAACAGAACCAAAGCACAAGATTTCAAGCGGCGGCAAATAATCCAAGGTCTGGGGTCACTGAAACTCGGATTAGGCAAGGGGAGAGTATCGAAATACAATATGCGACGTGCACTTAACATTCAATTCCCTTCCCTTTTCGAGCTCTTTCACGACACTTCCTCGTCACAAGCGATTCGATCGTTCTCGTCTCTTTTCCAAATCGATTCGCCGTCACACAGAAATTGCGCGCTCTAAAAACAACAATAGTAGTGGGAGCGGGATCGGGGGTGGGGGGGAGGGGGAGAAACCGTGAGCTGACCTTCGCGGCGGCGTAAGGGTTGGACGAGCTGGGTTGCGGCGACTGAGGTGGCGAGCAGCCGCATCGACGAGTGGCGATGAGTTGGGTTGTGGCGACTGAGGCGGCGACGAGGGGCGACAAGCTGGGTTCCGGCGACGAGCAGCAACGAGCGACGTTACGGCGACTCAGGCAGCGAGCAGCTGTGGCGACGAGTTGGGTTGCGGCGAGCAGCCGCGGTGACGAGATGCTAGGAGCTGGGTTGCGGAGAGCAGCCGCGACGACGAGCTGGGTTGCGGAGAGCAGCCGCGACGACGAGCTGGGTTGCGGCGACGAGAGGCGACGAGCAGCCGCGGCGATGAGTGGCGAGCAGTCGTAGCGACAAGTTCTCGCGAGCAGACTGAGAAGGGCCAAAAGAAAGGGGACTCGCAAACTGGAAGAGGAGGGAGCGACTGAGAGTAACAAATGCTAGGGTTTTTTTACAGTAACTTAAAACCGGTTCTAAAACCGGTCCGGGTGGGTTTTCACTTAGACCCGGGAACCGGACCGGTTCCAATCGGTTCCGAAAAAATAGAACCGTTTCCCGGACCGGTTCCAACAGGAACCGATTCCCGAACCTGTTTTTCAGGTGGGCCGGTCCGGTTCCCTAGTAAACCCGGTCCGGTTGCACACCCTTGGTTAGGATTATCCGTGTGTGACAACTTTAATTTTTTGAGTTTTTGCTATAAAGTCCTCCAAATTTTTTATAAAATTCATTTTTCACCAAGGACTCATTTGCAAATCAAATTTTAACCCGAGAAGACCTTATATGAAATTTTTAGCAAATTGACCCTCTAAAAATTGCTATTAGGCCCTCAAAATTTCCAGTCAACATAATGAGACCCCAAGGAACAACTTTGTAGTTTTGAGTTTTTGCAAAGGAGGACTCTAACTTTATCAAATTCGGAGAAACATACTTTGGATTTCAGAGGAATGAAAATCATATCTGAACACAGATACTGATTGAATCGTGAAAATTCTTTTTGAAGACCCAAATGAACTTAGATCTTGATAAAGTTAGCATTAATGGAAAGCTCTTGATCTCAATGTGAACTTTCATGAAGAACATTTTTTCATATTTTGAACACACGAATTTATAAAAATCAAAGAATACATGAAGGTTAGTCAGAAACTCATCTATCATCAGATCTATACGTAAATGACGTTGTAAATCGTCCTATCCTAACATGCTTGTAATTTTATGAAAATTTTATGATGAATAGATTAGGATGTTTTCTATGACTTTCATGAAGAAAGTTTCTTCAAAAAACGATCGTAGAAAATTATAAAAATCGTAGAACAGCATGACGTCAATCAGGAAATCATCAAAACAGAATAGAACATCACATTCCAGATTCTGATCCTAGCTTACAAAGTGATTTTCACCTAGCAAACAAAGTCCGATTAAGGCATACGACATATCAAATCGAAGCTTGAGATGAGTTTTACGATTCTCTAGTTCATCACTTTGCATGATTTCGACCTTTACGAGCTGAAATCAGCATTTCGAACATGCAGGCCTCTCTGTACACGATTTCAGAGAATAACATCCAAATATACCTACCTTGTTCAAGAGTGTTGCTGAGCTCAAACGAGCTATTTTGGCCACCGATGAACTCCGGAATGGCGCCAAATATAGCTCCCGATATCTACGTCACAAGGTAAGAAAATCGGCGTAAAATTGCGATCTAAAGATGAAGAAGTAAAATCAAGCTCAAAGTTGAACTCCGGTGGCTTTTCCGGTGAAAGCTGGCCACCACAGCCACGTGAGAACACTGAGGGAAGTTGCTGGAGGCTCGAGATCACCGGAAGGATCGCTGATCGGCCGATTCAGCCTCTTGAACTGGCTGATTCAATCACCGGCGCCTATGCCGATGATGTTGCCGTGAAGGAGATCACGCCGGACATAGCAACTCCGGCCACCAACAAGAACAGCTGGTCTTGTGACCAACCTTTTCAGTCGTGGAGGACAGCGGTGAAGCAGCGACTCACCGGAAAATGGCCAGCGGGAGGTGGAAAGGCCCGCGGCCGAGAGAGAGAGAAAGCAAGAGGGAGAGAGATACGTGAGAGAGAGAGAGAGAGAGAGAGAGAGAGAGAGAGAGAGAGAGAGAGAGAGAGAATTCAGATCTGAAAATGTAAGACCTTACAAAATTTTGGAGGGAAAAAGTCTATATACTCTCCTTAACTTTGAATCATAGCCCTTAGATTGATCCAATAGCCTAGAATGCATTCCTAATGATCAAGAACACTCCTTAAGGGCTAAGGATAGGTGACATGGCATTATGGATGGTCATGATCAATTTTAAATGAATGGCCATAATTGATTTGCTTACCATCTAATTAATTTGCTTAATCCTTAATGAAGGGCGTTTTGGTAATTTCACTTAGGGGCATTTTCATAATTTTCAGTTAAGGGCATTTTTGTCATTTTTTGGCTCAAAGGGATGTGGCCGGCCTTGACTGGTCGGAATAGACCGCCGATCGCCGAATTTTTGACTGAAAAATAGCCAATCCGATCAGACCGGTTCAATTCGAATCAAACCGGGTTGAACCGGTTTGTCCCGAGTTTGGCCGGGTTGAACTGGTTCAATCCTTGGTTCCATTTGTTCCAATTTTGTACAATTTGATCTCTATCATGATTAATTGACGCAATTAATATTGAATTCGATTAAATTGGATTGAACCGATTTGAAATTCATGCACAAATTGATCCAATTTAACTTTTTTAGCTCAATTGTTCTTGAATTTGAGTTAATTGCATGGCCAAGCTAGACTAACGAATTTAATTGAAGTCCAATTAGCCAAATTGAGTCTCAATTCATCAAATTGAATATTAGTCTAGAGTGGGTCAAGTTGAATTGCACTAATTGGATCAATTACTCTTAGACTTCTCAATCGTTGGTTCACTAAATTGATCGAATTAGCTCAAATTCATGTGAATCTTTCAATTTTGATTTCGAATTTGGATTTCATATAAGAAATTAGGCTCATTCGTGTCTCAATTGCACAAATCATGAAGAATTGATCAAAATCACTAATTAGGGTCTAAATTGGGGGTTTTTGCGTTTGGCTTGGAATCAGAAAATTGGTTCCAAAATTGAAAGTAATACAACCTCTAGATCAAATGTCACGAATGAAACTAACCTAAAAAATGACTAGAAATAAAGTAATTTCATTTTTGGCCAATTTGAACCAAATTCCGCAGATTGGGAAAAAGTTGATTCTAAATCGATTTTTGTAAAATTTCAAATGCCAAAGTCAAATTGAATGTAAAATAAGATGATTTTTGGGATTTTTGTATTTTTCAATTTTTTTGGTCAAACCTCAAACCCTAGTTGGCCTTTCACTAGGAGCTTGATTTTATGATCAAATCTTTGAATTTTTTTGAAATTTCTACTTCTAAAGTGAAATTGCATTTGAAAGGAATCTTTTTATGCAAAAAGCCCCAAATTGACCCGGGGTTGACTTTTGATCAAGGGTTGACCAAAAAGTCAACGCGAAAGTCAACCGTTTGACTTTTCGGGTTTTTGTATGAAATGAATAGAAAATTGTTTACAGAAGCTAGGCCAACAAACAGAATTAAAAAAACGCCACTTTTTGTTCAAGAAACGGGTTCCGTCGCTATCGAAAATCATAATTTCGAATTTTCTGCTTTTAATGACACGTCGGCTAAAAATTAGGTATCAACAAATAGCATAATTACACAACGTGCAGAGAGAAGCTTTTCTGGTGACATGCAATAGAAAATGGTTTCGTTGGCTCTTCCCTGTTGATTCATCAATGCTGCCATGCAGTGCCCAGAAACCACTGCACACAGATGGAGAGAGAGAGAGAGAGAGAATTTACTGAAATAGTAAATACAGGAAATATATTCTTTGATCAGCTTTCTCCTAGCTTTTACTTTACAGTGGTGTCACATTGGCACCAGAATAAAGTGTGGATATGACAATTTACTTGCAGATTTCTTTCTTTTTCCCAATATGTCTCCGTAGAAAAGATTATCGTTGATGCCATGAATGAATCTTTTCCTGACATTGCCCACATGCTCCAGTTGCTGACCGGCCCCAGCAGTGCCACCCGTGTCATGTTTCACTGTACAAGGTTGTGCAGATCGTTTTTCTTGATCTTTTATAGGCAGTAATGTAATCTGTTCAAAACACCATTTTTGCAATAATTCTGCTTCTTTTTCCTCAACAAAAGTCCGTTTAATTAATCTTTGTTCCGCAAATGCTAATGGTATACACACGCACAGCGCGCGAGCACGGTCTTTGATTAGATCAAATCTACTAAAAGATCTTATACATCAATTGAAGGCCGGTTCTTGGGTTTCTGTTCGGAATCTAGATGCGTCTGCAGGCAACACTCTTGCTGGGAGAAAAGCAAGTAGATGTTTCCCTTTGTACATCCAAGGGGAAGTTTTTGCTTTTGTCCGAACTCTCATATGACCCACGAAAACTCGCCAGTTCAGTGATCTTTATCTAATGATGTCGAAATCTAGCAGACGTGCTTCCCTAGTGTGAAGTCCAGTCAAAATCAAGAACAACAACATGGGGATAACATGCTCGAGAAATCGTTCTTCTATCTTCTTTATCTGAGTTTCTTGAAGACTATAGCTCTGCATTTGTATCTCAGCGTTCCGATTATGTGTTTCGTATTGTTGATTAGTTGGTTGCCATGCTGCAACTGGAGAATTGAACTGGTTTCTATTCCCTCTCTCCATGCATTCGTCTTTCTTTCCCAAATATCTGCCTAACTGTCCCCATGTACTAATGGGCTCATACTAGTCGAGCTACAGTTTGGTTTTTCAAACATTCAGCTCTAAACTCCAACGAGTTGCAAACCACTCCATTCATAAGGATGGTGGGAGTGACCACCGAGTTACCTCGGAAAGAAGTTGTGATTTGATAATGAGATCCACTGCGTCGGGTCCAGAAATTTGGACCATTTAGCCAACCTTGGGTCTAACTTGCTTTTTATCTCCCCCAAACTATAACTATCGATATCAATGATGGGTTGTGTAATACCCAGATTACACTGTGTTCCATATAATTTTCCTTTTTGGAATCCTTGCCAATGTCATCTACCTGATTTTATTTCCCGAAAAAGGGAATCAGGTGCTTTCTGACCCCTTCAATAACCACACACCCGCAGACTTTTTTGGCCAACTTTATACTTCTACACGTAGTAGCAGCAACAGAATATAATGGAACTGATGATGTTCATCAATTTCATGCACAGTTCTCTTTTTGCTTCTGTCCAGCAAAAACTTTAACTGTGCTTGGAAGATACCATGCCTTTTACGACCTTAGGACCACAGCTCAAGCAGTAGACTAGAGAATCTAGTTCAGTTCTTCACGGTTAGAAAAAAGGATGACGTACGCATTTGTGCTGAACGTCCTATTATGCTCTACTTTTGCTAAAACAAAAGCTTCGGCGGCCTTTTTGTGTGCGTCTTTTTTTTTGTTAAGGCGATGCTGTGGATCAGCTTTCGCGCATCATACTAGCCCTCGTGTCCAGTCCCAACAAAGTAAGGCATCCACCGGCGTACATTGTGACCTAACTCGAGAAAGTGCATCAATTGAAGAAATTTTCTTTTTCGGCAACGTATCAATCGGAACTGAACTACAGTCTATCACTTCTTTTTCTGTATCTTTTCCAGTTTCAAGTTCTCTACTCTCTTTTTTCCATGACGCTCATGTCTTCTTGTTGCCTTGCTGTGAATAATGGATATCCAACAAGTCAGATCATCATGGAAGTATGAACTTTTTCCCTTTAAACAACACTCTTTTAAACTTATTCGATGAATGAATTAAGATAACAACCTTTTCTATCCCCATAAATCAAAACTTGTTGGCAATTAAGCTGTATTTGAGTGTCATCCTCATATCTAACATTCTTAATACTGTGTCGGTTCATTAATTTATATGGCATATACACGTGCTTTCACTTATCAAATTGCGCCGTAATCACTTTGTTGTATGCTGCAATGCCTTCATACATCGGGCATAGGTGAACTCTTTAAGTAAGCTTTCAACAAAAAATCACGGGGGATCAACAAATATGGTGAACCATCTCGACTTGATACTTGCCCACTGTTCAAAGAGAGAGTTCATGTACATATTACATTGTATACTGAAGCTATAGAGCTGTTGAAATTCAACTCAAACACGAAACACTCACTGTTGGATCCATTATCACAGAGTCATGACCCCAACTTCTCTCTTGAGGGATTCTTCCCGAGAGACTAAACAAACGTGTGTTGAGACCGTTTGCAGTGAGCAATCGCTCCTTCAATCCAACTCTCCAGCTCCGAATTCGCGCTGCTGCTCCTTTTCAGCAGCTGAAACTCATTCAGCCCATTCAAATTAAGCGAAAAAGACGACGACGAAGAAGACGAAGAAGAAGAAGAGCTGGAAGAGGATGTGCACTTGGCCCCGGAATGCATTTGAATCGCTCCCGAAAATGACTTCCTATGGACAATACCATTGCTCTCAACATACTCCCCATCGATGTCCTTCATGATGGCGGATGCTAATTTAATCTTGAACCCATCATTGATGCAATTTTCTCCGCAGGGGTTGCTTTTCTTCTTCTTCTTCTTGTTCTCTACTCTCATGTACTTGCTGCAGGGTTCTCTCTCTCTGCAGAGCTTCTCTGCCTCTGCATTGCATGCAACCACTGAGGCTTTAGCACAAGACTCATCTGAGCACCCAGACTTGCTGAACAGGGACCTCAGGAATGCCCTGGAAGAGGTTCTGATCCTTTGGCAGAGCGAGGACTGCTTGATCTGCTTCAGCTTCTTGGACCAATTACGAGAGTTGTGCTTCTTTGGGCCGTCATGATTGATGAAGCCTCTGACCTCATTGGACCACTCAAAGAAGGAGCTATGGTCATCCTCATCAAAATCTGCTGGGCTCAGCTCACAACTGACCCTGCAAGACTGGGCAGGGGAGATGTTGCGTGAGCCCAATGGGGTGCTTGTTCTTGTTGGAGGAGCTGAGGCTGATGAGGGAAAAATGGGGAATTTCTCTTCACATGGGTCTTGGCCTTGGATGAGGGTTTGGACCATTTGGAGTCTGGGAGGGAGGTGGAGAGGGAGGAGCTTGCCCTTGTAGAAGAGCTCATCAGCTGGGCAAGCGGTAGATGAGGACATTTGAAACTCAAAGTCTCTGGCCTGGTGTGGAGGTGAAGTAGCAGGGATGGTGTAGAAGAATGAGTTCGGGCTGATTGAGGAAGATGAAGTGCTCATCACCATGTTCACCTCCATGTCTATGTAGTCTTCTTCATCTTCTTCCTCCAAACCATATGCATGGCTACATGATGACTGTTCTTGATCTCTGGCCATTTTCTTTTGACCAACTCTCTCTCTCTCTCTCTCTCTCTCTCTCGACCTTGGTTTGGTGAGGGTGATGACTATGGGGAGATGAGCTTATTGGTGTGGGAGAAGAGGGGAGAGAGCGAGCATCATTTAAAGTGAGGATGGTGCCAATGTAGAAAAAGCAAATTTTAGTGGGGGAAAAGAGAAATTAAAAACATTGGGTTCTAGGAAAATTGTCAGAGTTTCTTACTTAAAATATTGAATGCTTCCAAGAAGAAACTACAAAGTTTTGAATTCAATTAATAGTTTACTATTACAGACCGTGAAAGGAGACGAGCCACTGCCTAACCAGCTGGTCCATTTTGCTTGTTCTCCTCCCCCCTCCACACCTGAATTGATGATACATGTGAAAGTAAAAGCAAGAGAAAAATGAAGAACAAAAAGAGAAAATCCTTCTTTGGTTCTTATTCTGATGCCTAAGCCCTGGCATCACCGTCCAACAAATGCTTGCTGGGCACATCAAGAAAAGTGGGAAAATGACACTAGCGCCCAGTGATCCATGTTCTTTTATTGAATTAATATCACGAAAAACTCTAAACTGATACATATGCGACAAATTTATCCTAAACTAACTTTTTGACCACAAAAAACTCAAAATTGATACATCTGCAACAAATTTAGTCCAAACTAAATTTTTGACCACTAAGAATTCCAAATTGGTTCATTTATGACAAATTTACCCAAAATTAGTTTCCATTAAATTGGATTAATACCACGAAAATCACAAATCGGAATAGAAGGTAAAACCCTAAATTTGTACACCCGTCAACTGCCATGTGTCATCCAACTCGATAATTTGACAGTAAAATTTAATGGAAATTAACGGAGGGTAAATTTATCACGGGTGTACAAGTTTGAGATTTTTTATAGCCAAAATATTAATTTAGGGTAAATTTATCATATGTGTTCCAGTTTGGGGTTTTTCGTGATATTAAATATTTTTTATTCAATATTTATGTACTTTAATTTGGTTCAATCAAGTCTTGAAACTTTTTAGAAACGTCTGATGAGCCGTCTGTGGATGATTTTCCGGTGAGAAACATTGCCGATGCAGATGTAAGTCAGCGGATTTTCCTCGTGCGGGTTTCTAATTACCGCAAAAAACGAAAAAAGCACCACTGATTCTCATGCCTTTGCAGGTGGTTTAAAATGGCTCAAGTAATCATATTTGGTTCGAACAGGTTCATAATTAGCGATTTTAGTGTTAAGCAGCGTTTCGTCCAAATGAGCATTCTGATGAGTAGTAATTTGATTGAAAGATAAACAGTGGACCAATTTTTAGAAAGTTCAAAGACTTGCTTGAACCAAATATAGGTACATGGGGATTTACAATGTCGAGTAATGGGACATGGATAATCGATGTCATTTCGAAGAAAGGGAAAATTACAGGACCAAGGTTTGGGTTTCAAAATAGATTTAATGTGCATTCAAATTGATTAGAATGATTGAAATGAAAGGGAAATACTTATTCGTTTTGCATTTCTCTTATCTAAAATCGTAATGCATTATTCCTGGTGCAATTACTAGTGCTGCACCCCGAATTTTGCAAATCAAGGGTCGCCGGCTAGTAGCGTCTCGGTACCTAGGTTCTTCCCGAAATCCTAAGTTCCGGTAATTTACGAGATGCGAATATGGTAATAAGCTTAAACAACAAACTAAAGTCACCACCAATCGGTTTCGAAAACTTAAGTCAATGATGAGAAGGTGAGCTACCTAGTGCACGTGTGCTGGAAATTTGTCAAAAAAAAAAATATATAGTCTTAGTTCCAGGGGATTCAGTCATGCTTGGGACGAATTAGGGTGCGTTTGGTAACTATTCTGTTCCCGTAAACAATTTCTGCTTAGAATTTATTTTTTTTATTCCATTCCGGAAATAATTTCTAAGCATTTAAAGGCGTTTGGTAACTACCCAAAATTTCTATTCCTGAAATAGAAAAAAAATAGAAATACGTTTGGTAACTATACCAAATTTCTTTTTATAAATAATATTTTTAATAATAATTTGAATTTTTTAATATTTCTTTCTTCTTCTTTTTCCTTTTTTTCTTTTCTTTTTTTCTTCTTCCCCTTCCTTGTCCCATGGCCAGGTCACCGGTGCCGGCCATAGGCGAGGGCCGCCCTCGCCAGCTCCGGCGAGGGCTGGACTCTCGCCGCCGCCCTTGCCGGACGACAACTGGCCACAGGCCCGGAAGAAGACCGGCCAAGAAGAAGAAGAAGAAGAAGAAGAAAATTTTCCATTTCTGATTCTTGTTCCCAGGTCATGAATCAACTTTTTTATTTATTCTTGATTCTATTCCAAAAGTGATTTTGGGAACAAATTTGTGCCCAGGAACAAAAAATTTATCAAATGAATTTCTGTTTTTTTTTTTGTTCCGGGTAACAAAAGAATAGAATTGGGTACTATTTGGCCGGTTATTAAACAGCCCCTTAGGGTCTGCATAGCAACGTTTCTGTTCCCAGAAACAATTTTTGATCAGAAATAGTTTTTTCTATTTCTATTTCTTGGAACAGTTTCTGACCAAAAAATAGCGTTTAGTAACTGCACAAAATTTCTATTCCTGGAATAGAAAAAGAATAGAAACGCGTTTAGGGCGCGAATGATCCATTTCTATTCCATGGACGAGTTTCTCCCTTCTGGGCTACCGGCGGAGGACGGCGAGTGGCGGTGGGGGGCGGAGGACGGTGGTCGGCGGCGGCAAAGGATGGCGGCCGGCGGTGAGAGGCAGTGGAGCACGAGGGTCAGCAGCGGAGCACGGTGGCGTCGGGCGGCGGTGACGGCAGCGGGGGGCGGCAGCGGGAGGTGGCTGGTGGCGGAGGGTGGCCATCGTCGGTTGATGGAGCACGGCGGCCGGTGGCGAAGGATGGCGGCCGATGGTGGGTGACCGCCGGCGTCGGGTGGCCAGAGGCGGGAGGTGGCCGGCGGCCGAGGGCAGCCAGTGCCGGGTGGTGGCCGGCGTCGGGTGGTAGAAGCACAATGGCCGGCGGCGGAAGGAGACAGCGGCCGGTGGTGGGCGATCGCCGGCGTCGGGTGGTTGGCGGGGAGGCGGCCCGGCGCGGGTGGCGGCCGGGCGTCGGGCGATGGAGCACGGCGGCGGCGGTGGGAGGACGGCGGCCGGTGGCGGGTGGCGACAAGCGTCGAGCGGCGGAGAACAGTGGTCGACGACAAGAGGCGGCCAGCGGGCGGGAGGCGGCCGGCAAGCGTTGGCCGGCGGGCGGCGGCAGCGGAAGGCGGGCGGTAGGTGGCGGCGAAGGACGGCGAGAGGCGGCGGTGGGCGGGTTGCGGCCGATGGATTGTTTCTTATTTTTGGAGAATTCTAGAAAAAAAATCGTTTCTTTTTTCTTGTTCCAGAAATAAGAAGCAGATTGTTTTTGCTTCTTGTTTCTGTTCCAAATCTATTTCCGGAACACTTTTTTGTTCTAGAAACAAAAAAATAGATTTTTTTTACTAAACGGATTTCTGTTCTTTTTCTGTTCCGGGGAACAAAAGAACAGAAAAATAAAGAAACAGAAACGTTACTAAACAGACCCTTAGCATCTCATGGTGCCCATTCGATACCACGGCCCATTTTTCGAATAAGGTTCGTAGTCATTCATCATTTCATATCGTAAAAACACATGATGTTCGATTTTAAAATTCAAAATGTTGCCAGAGCATTTGTTCGATGTCGTTATTGGTTAACGAGGCCGTTTTCTTGATGTAAAGGCGTGACTTCATGTGTGTGTGAAAGTGTGTATGCATGAGATGCAGATGAAATGAGATGTCATTTTGGATGACATGTCAAGTTTGCATTTGTCGTGTCAACTAGGGTGACATGCAAGAATGAAATGAAAACATGACATGGGAAATGACATGACATGCGATTCGAATGTGATCCTAATATGATAAAATTGGAACTTAACTAGATGTGAAAATGACATGGCAAATTGTATGCAAACACGACATCGCATGAAAAATGACACGATATAGAATTCTGAATGCAAATATGACATGGCAAATCAGGAATTAAGATGACATGGTAATTTGGATACAAACATGACATGGCAATATGGAATTAAAATGTGACCTGAAAATGGCATAACCATTGCAATTCAGATGCAAACATGACATGGCAATTTGAAGGTGAAACATAACATGGAAGATGACATGATATGGCAATTCGGATGCAAACTTGGCATGGCAACTTGGAATTGAAATGTGACATGAAATAAAATGACATGGCAATGCAAACATGACATGACAATTCGAAGTTGAAAAGTGACAAGACAATCACATGACATGGCAATTTGGATGCAAGTAGGAAAATCAATCAAACAAAATATGGAAAATGACATGACAAGGCGATTTGGGTGCAAACATGACATGGCAAATGAAATCAAACAAGACATGAAGAATTAAATGACATGGTATTTTGGATGCAAACATGACATGGCAATTCAACGGGAAACATAACATGGAAACCTGGCATGACAATTCGGACATGGAAAATACATGACATGGCAATCCTGATGCAAACATCAAATAGCAATTTAGATTTAAATCATGAGAGCGAAATGACATGTTATGACAATACTCACATGTAACATGATATGACAAATCAAATTCAAAATAAAGATATGAAATAACAAGACATGACAATGGTCATATACAGCATGACATAGATAATTAGATTCAAAATAAGATAATGAAATGACATGGCGCGGCAATATTTACATGCGACATGACATAACAAATCATATTCAAAACATGAAAACGAAATGGTATGATATATGCAATCTACACTACATGAGGAGTCGTTTTCATTCAATTTGCGGCTTTACTCAGACATGGTAATGTAGAAACACAGCTTTCCCTTTTGGCCAGGCTAAAGCAAAATCATAATTGAATCCAAAATCACAATATGAATGATCTTATGCATGGGGCCTCAATTCGTGGGTTTGAATTGCACTATCTAGTGGTTTTTAACCTATAATCACATTGTCATAGCCTATCCTACACAAGAACCCTAATTCCTTCAATATCTAACTATGGGTTGGCTCACATATAAAAGGGGTGAAATTTAGTTGAGCATTTCTATATATCTATCACCTTATATTCCTTCTAAACAACACAGTTTATATACCATCAACAATAGCAGCAAGCATTGTAGCACAGCTAGTATAACAATTTATATTTAGTAGCATAACGGCCTAATTGCAGATTTACAATTCAAAATAGTGATTTACGATTGCCTAAAAACATACATAATCTCTAGTAGAACTTTCAACGGCATAAGAGCATATGCGGGAAGTTAAGATTAATTTGGAATTAGGACGGCCTAGAACGTGCATTGATTAGCAACCAAACAGAGTTATCTAAGATTTTGATTCTAATAGAACTTTCTACAAATGCTTTTTAACCGCATATAAAGAGTGTAAGACTTTTCAGTACCTACCTTGGAACCACGGGAGTTGCCATTTAAACAGGTTTGTTGCGAGCCTGCTGAAAAAGAGACTAGAAGCTCAAATCTCATAAAAGAAAGAGCTTTTTGGAGAGATTTCCTTATCCAAAAATCACAAACTAGTTAGGGTTTCATCATGTTGAAGAGAGAGTGCTCCATAAATAAATGCTAGATATAAAAACTGGGTGGGGTTGTACTTGTTGGCTGTGGCAACCACCTCAAGTTGACCTGCGTGTGCCTCGATCGGAGGTGTGTGCGCCTCATCTAGAGATGTGCAACTTTCCTGGCTCGGAACTTATGCATCTGACATCCAATTTGCTTGACTTTCCAATGAGGTCAATATTCATAGGTAATATTATGGCAAAAATACACTACAAGTGCCATAACTTGTGTACGGCGATCACTTTGGTACCATAATTTTTTTTCGGATCACTTTAGTGTCAAGTCGGAGGAAAATAGATCACTTTAGTGACTCCGGCTAAAATTCCGGCCAAAAAGCTGACCTGGCATTTATATTAAAAAAAAATGGTCTGACTTGTACACGTGGAAATTATGTGGCTTTTTTTTGAATTTTTTAATTTTTAGAAAAATAATAATAATTAAAAAAAAAAAGTTGCAGCAGCGGCGAGGGAGCCTTTTTATTTATTTATTTATTTAATATAATTTAATTTTTTTTTTAAAAAGTACACGTCAGCGGGCTAAATGGCGTCGTTTTTTATTTTTAATGCTGACTGGACCTCTCCGGCGAGCCGTGTCAGCGCCACATCGGATTTCCGGCGAGCCACGTCAGCATTGGCACTAAAATGATTTTTTTTCAAAAAAGTTGGCACCAAAGTGATCTGAAAACAAGTTATGGCACTAAAGTGATCGCCGTACACAAGTTGTGGCACTTCTGATGTACTTTTGCCGTAATATTACCGAATCACATACATGAGGTTTTGTACCATATCGAGGCCTAAGGCTCGAGACCATGAACAGGACGTTATGTTTTTTTGGTTGAAGCAGGACGTTATTTCAGTGACATTTTGAAAAATTTTGTTCAACATAACTTAGAGGCCTGGAAATTTTAGTTCGATTGCAAGACCTCCTAGAGTGGTTCGGGGATATGGAACCTTTTCGAGCATTAGAAAGTTTTATCAAAGTTTGACTGGTAATGACTTCCTCATCCGATATTCGGTTGATCCAATTTTGTTGCTTTGAAATGCTTGAGATCAATACTTTCGTGACGTGAAATTGATATCTCAAAGTCACAAACTTCTCGATACTATAAAAAATGGGTGATCGTACTAGAGGGTCAAAAAATTGACCATCAAAACTATTAACACCTGATTTTTAGCTGATAAGTCATTAAAGTTAAAAACTCGAGATTAGGATTTCTAATCATGATAAGGCCCGTTTATTGGCAAAAAAAAAAGAGTCGTTTTAGTGTTCTTCGAAGTTTTTTCAAGTTCCACCGTCTTCTGTCCAATCTAAGACATTAATTTCACCAATAATCAAATAAAGTCTTTAGAGTTGACTTTTCGATCAAACATTGAAGTCAACTCTTGGTTAACATTTTTCGAAAAGGGTTAATGACACAAATAGTCCATGAACTTTGGCTTAATGTGCAATTTGGTCCCTGAACTTTTAATTTGTTCAATGTAGTCCCTAGACTTTAGCCCAATATTTAGATGAATACTTTAGATGATTGTTGATGATCAAAGTTGAATGTTGTTGAATGATGAAATAGGTTGAGGATTGCCTTGAATTTCTGGAAAAATTGATTTAATGAGGTTGAAGATGACCCTGATCAACTTGAACAACTTGAATGCATGTTTAAAGACTTAATCATAAAATCTGGAAATTCAAAGTTCCTCCGACCTGGCGCATGTTCTTTGATTTGTAGGATTTTTTGTGGTCATAATTTCGAAAAAAAATTTGTGAAATACCGCTATAATTGAGATGGAGATCCTTCCAACAATATAATTTTTTATAAAAATCCGACTTCGTTTGATCCAAAAACGTGCATCCACAAAGTAGCAAAAAGATTTTGTGCTTGATCTAAAAAACTGATCTCAGTTTTCCTTTAACTTGTTTTGCAATAATAATTAGTCGGAGGCTTTTTTGTAAACATTCAAAAATGGAAAGTTGTTCATTAGAGTCTTAATTGCTAGATTAGAAAGTTTGAGGTTATTTTAGCAAGATTTAGATGTTGCACTAAATCGGGCAAGGTCAATTCGGCCTACAAAATTGTTTGCAGTTGAGTCCTTAGGGAAAACTGGAAATTTGTCTAAGATGGAGGGCTTATTTGAAAAAACTTAAAACATGAAAGTTGAAGAGAACATGTAGGACTAACTTCCTATAAAATTGTACATGGCAATTCGGATGCAAACATGACACGGCATTTTGGGATTAAAATGTAACACGAAAATTGAAGCGTGACGTGAAAATAATATGACATAGTAATGCAAAAATGACAAGATAATTTAAAGTTGAAAAGTGACATGAAAATCACGTGACATGGCAATTGGGATGCAAACATGATATAGGAAAGCAAGATTCAAACATGATATGTAAAATGACATGACATGGCAATTTGGATGCAAATATGACAGGGTGATTGAAATTGAATCGGGACATGAAGAATGAAATGACATCGTAATTCAAATGCAAACATAAAATGGGAATTCAAAGTGGAAACATAACATGGAACATGCATGAGATGGCAATTCGGACATGGAAAATATATGACTTGGCAATTTGGAATCAAAACATGACATGGAAATTGATAAGACATGGCAATCCAGATGCAAATATGACATAGCAATTTAAATTCAAAGCATGAGGGCATGATAAGACAATATTCACATGTGTTACATAACAATCAAATTTAAAATAATATGGTGGCAAGTCACAACAATGTTTACATGCAACCTGACATAGATAAGCTTAGTGGGGAAAAGTACCAAAAAGTATTAAATCTATTGCATTTGTCCAATTCAGTTGTGAACTTTTCAATTGTGTCAATTTAATCCTAAACATTTTCATAATTTACCAATTGAGTCAATCTAACCAATTTAGGCCGGAAATTGCTAATGTGGATGCCAGCGGTTTTACATGGCAAGGCTGGTGCTGACATGAATATTTTTTTTATAATTTTTTAATAATATTTTGAATTTTTTCCTTCCTTTTTTTTTTTCTTTCTCTCTTTCCCTTCTATTTCTACTAGTGGTTGGTCATCTGGCATAGGCCATGCATGACAAGGGCTGGCCTCATCCCATGCTAAATTAGGTGAGGGCAAGGCCTGTTGAAGCTACCCCAGCCTAGGCGAGGGCAAGCGCCGGTGAGGGCCCCCCTCACCAGGCACTTGCCCCCACCCAGGCGAGGCTGACCCTCGCCCAGGCAAGACCAGCCCTCGCCGGCCACTAGCAAAAAAAAACAGGAAAATAAATAAAAGAAAGAAAGAAACTAAAAATTATAAAATAAAAATAAAAATTATTAAAAAATCATTAAAAAAAAGTCTACATCAGTGCCAGCCATGCCACGTAAGATGGTCAGCAACCATATTAACATTTTCCGGCCTAAATTGGCCAAATGGACTCAATTGACAAAATATGAAAGGTTTAGGATTAAATTGCCACAATTGAAATGTTTATGACTAAATTAACACAATTAAAAGGTTTAGGACTGAATTGGCACAAATTTAATAGATTTATGACTTTTTGGGTACTTTTCCCAGCTCATTGCAATTGATAGACAATATGGCAATACTCACATGTTCACCCGGCAAATATTAAGACAAAATATATCACCAAATGAATTTAACTATCAGCACATCGATGCTTCCCAATGTAACTCTGTTTCTCCCTGTCACTACTTAGACGATCATTATATGTACTTTATCAACTATCCAGATTATAAGATCAGCGTAAACACAGTTGCACATTCATTCTCCTCTTTTTGTCATTATCAAAAGATAGCTTCATTCATTCATCAGTAGCACACATCAGCAGATATTAACAAGACATCAACAGAACAAATGATAAAAGTAGTCTTTGCGGGCTCTCTTTTTCTGCTGAGAGGAGGGGTATATTTGGTAGCAAAAAACTATCACTGCTAATCGCAGCTTTGCATAAAACAAGAATTCTTTTTTTAAAATTCCATTGAAATTTCATTCACTTTGGATTGACAAAAATTAACACATCGTTCATGGAACGAAAAAATATCAAGATGTCTCAATGTGCATAACTTATTCACATTGATTTTTTAGTGTATTTCTAAATACTCCTAAATATCTTACATGCTTGATGTAAAATTATCTCACCAATAGTTAGGACAAAACACAAATTCTTTGATATAATAAGTGAAGAGACTTGATATTTTTCTAGACTACTGAAATTAAAAAAACAAATCATTCACGAGGAAAATGAGCTTTTGAGGTAGGAGGGACGAATAACCAATATATTTTTATAAAAATAATGATGAAAAAGAAACCAGTTTTTATTTTCTTAATAGCTATAAGCTTAAATTTGACGGAAAATCATAAAGGAAACATAACTAAGTTAAAAGAAACTGTCAAAATATGGAAATTATTAAGGCCAATTTTGTTTATTTAGTAAAAAAGGAATGGATTCAGTTATATGAAGGTTGGAAATAGCGCCACCGAAAGTTTATGTTGACACGCCCGTTTTTCAATTAATGGATATTTTTCTAGACTACTGAAATTAATAAAAGACAAATCATTCACTAGCCCAAATAGACTTGAAAGGGTTTTGTCATGATATATATTTCAGAACGGAATTTCCTTCTTTTTCGTATTTTATTTTGTATATTCGTGTTTTTTAATACTTTTACTCTAGATGAAAAAAATGAAATTTTACTAGTGAACAAATTAATTTATCATACTATTGAAATAAAGAAAATTATTTGCAAATTTGAAAAATTACGATACTTTACAAGTGAACATTTATTTACAATTTTTAAAAAGTTTTTAGCCTACATCGCCTCGAACCTGAAAGCCCCAAATAAAAATGGGAAAAACAAAATAATCCATTTTGGATTTGGACTTTTTCCAAGCTCGAAAATTCCAAGGTCGAAAGTTCAAGCCAGGTAAATAATTGGCTAGAAGTCGGGCTCACCCTGCCCATTTAAACCCCTACTAACTTGGGAAGGGAAAATTATCCAAATAGTCATAAACTTATTGCATTTTTGTCAATTCAATATTAAATATTTTAATTATGTCAATTCAGTCCATCCGACCAATTTTGGCTGACCGACGACACGAATTTTTTTTTAATATTTAAATATCTTAATTAATTTTTTTGTTTGTTTTCTTTTTCTTTTTTTTTCTGCCCTTCTCCCCTTTGGCAGCCAACCAAAGGCGAGGACCAAAGCTTGCCCCCGTCAGCCACTGGTAAGGGCGAGCTTCGCTCGCCCATAACTGGGTGAGGTCAACCTCACCGTTGATGGGTCACATCGACGGCAAGGCCGACCTCATCGTCATTGGGTTCTCCCTTGCCCAACAACAGCAAGGTCGGCCTTGCCTTGGCTAGGCAAGGCTCAACCATCCAAGGGCGGGCAGGAGCGAGGCCAGAGGGAAGAAGGGTAGAAAAAAGAAAATGAAAGAAAAGGAAAAAAAGGAAAAACAAAGAAAGAAATTAATTAAAAAAATTCGAAAAGATATCATATATTAAAAAATTAACACGTCAGCATTGGTTAGACGGCAGTGTCGGCCGACCAAAATTGATTGGATGGACTGAATTGACATAAATGCAACAAGTTTATGATTAAATTGGTAAAATTGAAAGATTTAGAACTGAATTGTCAAAAATGCAATAGATCTAAGACTTTTTTGATAATTTTCCCTCTTGGGAATGTGTGGGTCTCTGCTACAAAAAAGCAAGTTTGTAGCTACATCTAACATATGAAATGTTCGATTGACATTATGATTGGTGCATGCATGTACTCTGTCTTGCTCAATATGTGGAAATTGATTCGAATAAAGTTCTAGAAAAAATTATTAAAATATATTTACTCCTATATTAACTCGTACATTGTTGTTGTAATTGTGCCTTTTTCAGGTATATAGCGAAGATTATTCGAATTTGAACGAGCTGTTAAGTCTAAAGAGATTAATCGAACAAATTATATGTATTTTGAGATTTTGTGGGACCATTGTCAACTGTTCTAAAAATTTAAAGTCGTGATTTAATATTTAAATATTCTATCACTCTCCCTCCTACTTAGTCTGGTGTTTTTGCCTACGTATTTAATTGAGCAAGCAAATATGGCTTAAATATATTTGAACTTGGAATTTTTTGCTATGATACTATGTGAAATTTTGCAGAATCACTACTAATTTATCTAAAAACTAAATTGTTAGATGAAAGCGTGATTTAATATTTCACTACAAAAAAACAAGAGTTTTCCAATGAAATTTCCAACGAAAAATTCGACAAAATTCGTTGGAAAACGAATTTCCAACGAAATTTCCGACGAAAAAAAATTCGTTGGTAATTAGTCGTCGCAAATTTTTCTGACAAAAAATTTAAATTTTCGTTGGTAATTTGCAACGAAATATTTTCGTTGGAAAAATTTCGTTGGAAAAATTCGTGGGAAAAATTCGTTGGAAACTTCGTTGGAAAATTCGTTGGAAAAAACGTGGCAAAATTCGTTGGTAATTTCCATCGAAATTAGCGACGAAAATAATTTGAATTTTCGTTGATAATTTCCGACGAAAATTAATTCGTGGCAAAATTCGTCGCTAAAAATAGTTGGAAAAATTCGTTGCAAAATATTCGTTGCAAAAATCGTCGGAAATCCGCGAAATTTTCCGACAAAAAAATACAATTCTCGTTGGTAATTTCCGAAGAAAAACAAGTTCGTTGGAAATCCCAAATTTTTCTGACAAACAATTTTCCTTTTTAATTTCCAACAAAAAAAAAATTCGTTGGAAATCGCGATTTTTTCCGACAAACAATTTTCGGTGATAATTTCCAACGAAAAAAAAAATTCGTTGGAAATCCCGAATTTTTCCGACAAACAATTTTCGTTGGTAATTTCCGACGAAAAAAAAATTCGTTGGAAATCCCGCATATTTCCGACAAACAATTTTCATTGTTAATTTCCAACAAAAAATAAATTCGTTGGAAATCCCCAATTTTTCCGACAAGAACTTTTCGTTGGTAATTTCCGACGAAAAAAAAACTTCGTTGGAAATCCCTCATATTTCCGACAAGAAATTACAATTTTCGTTTTTAGTTTCCAACGACAAAAAAATTCGTTGGAAATCCCGAATATTTCCGACAAGAAATTACAATTTTCGTTTTTAATTTCCAACGAAAAAAAAAAATTCGTTGGAAATCCCGAATTTTTCCGACAAACAATTTTCGTTGGTTATTTCCGACGAAAAAAAAATTCGTTGGAAATCCTGAATATTTCCGACAAACAATTTTCGTTGTTAATTTCCCACAAAAAAAAAATTCGTTGGAAATCCCCAATTTTTCCGACAAAAAATTTTCGTTGGTAATTTCCGACGAAAAAAAAATTTGTTGGAAATCCCTCATATTTCCGACAAGAAATTACAATTTTCGTTTTTAATTTCCAATTACAAAAAAATTCGTTGGAAATCCCAAATATTTACGACAAGAAATTACAATTTTCGATTTTAATTTCCAACGAAAAAAAAAATTCGTTGGAAATCCCGCATTTTTCCGACAAACACTTTTCGTTGGTAATTTCCGACGAAAAAAAAATTCGTTGGAAATCCCGAATATTTCCGATAAGAAATTACAATTTTCGTTTTTAATTTCCAACGAAAAAAAAATTCGTTGGAAATCGCGAATTTTTCCGACAAACAATTTTTGTTGATAATTTCCAACGAAAAAAAAAATTCGTTGGAAATCCCGAATTTTTCCAACAAACAATTTTCGTTGGTAATTTCCGACGAAAAAAAAATTCGTTGGACATCCCTCATATTTCCGACAAGAAATTACAATTTTCGTTTTTAATTTCCAACGAAAAAATAATTCGTTGGAAATCGCGAATTTTTCCGACAAACAATATTTGTTGTTAATTTCCCACGAAAAAAACATTCGTTGGTAATTTCCGATGAAAAAAAAATTCGTTGGAAATCCCGAATATTTCCGATAAGAAATTACAATTTTCGTTTTTAATTTCCAACGAAAAAAAAATTCGTTGGAAATCCCGAATTTTTCCGACAAACAACCTTCGTTGGTAGTTTCCGACGAAAAAAAAATTCGTTGGAAATTCCGAATATTTTCCACACGAAATTACAATTTTCGTTTTGAATTTCCAACGAAAAAAAAATTCGTTGGAAATTGCGAACTTTTCCGACAAACAATTTTCGTTGGTAATTTCCGACGAAAAAAAAATTCGTTGGAAATCGGGAATTTTTCCCACAAACAATTTTCGTTGTTAATTTCCAACGAATTCCCGCAAACAATTTTCGTTGTTAATTTCCAACGAAAAAAAAATTCGTTGGAAATCGCGAATTTTTCCGACAAACAATTTTCGTTGGTAGTTTCCGACAAAAACAAAATTCGTTGGAAATCCCGAATATTTCCCACAATAAATTACAATTTTCGTTGTTAATTTCCGACGAAAAAAAAATTCGTTGGAAATGTCGAATTTTTCTGACAAAAATTTTTCGTTGTTAATTTCCAACAAAAAAAAAATTCGTTGGAAATCGCAAATTTTTCCGACAAAAAATAGCAAGTCTCGTTGGTAATTTCCGACGAAAACTTAATTCGTTGGTAAATTCGTTGGAAAAATAATATATAAATTCATCCTTATTCGTTGCAAAAAATCGTGGGAAATCCGCGAAATTTTCATCCAAAAAATTACAATTTTCGTTGGTAATTTCCAACGAAAACAACATTTGTGGGAAAATACGTTGCAAAATTTGACGCTAATTATTTGCTGCAAAAATCGTTGGAAATTCGATTTTTTTCCATCAAAAAAATTCAATTTTCGTTGGTAATTTGCAACGAAAGCTATTCGTGACAAAATTCGTTGCTAAGTTTACGATGTATTTTGTTTAGCGACAATTTCGATTTTAAATCTAATTATTATCAATATTAATTTTTTTTGGTAAGAAAGCAATATTAATTTCTACAATGCATAAGTTGCAAAGTCTCATATGATGATATTCGATTTTCAATCTCATAATACGAAGAGGCAGCTAAGCACTAATGAACATCAGGTAATACATTCAAAACATTGAAAGAACACGGGACAACCATAAAATGTTGATAGCTAGAAAGGACTAACAATAAAATTATCAGCATCATCATCATCACCATCACCAATCGCCGCATCATTTTGTGGCTCAGCATTATGCCCATCATCAATTGGATTAATATGAGGTAGAGGAGGAACCTCATTGCGATCGATGTCGAGATGTCGCATGACAATTTGCATTTGTTGTTGCATCACCCTTATTTGTTCGTCCTTCTGTCCAAGTAAATACTTCATTTCTTCGTCCTTCTGTACAAGCAACTGCTTCAGTTGGCTCAATTCTTGGGTTATATGCTCCTCATGTCGTGTCCTCCTTGAAACAGCCGCATTGGAGGATGAAGTTGCACCAACCTTCGATTTGTACATCCTTGACAAGGATCCCATCCCAAATATTTTTCCTCCTTTCATCCCACCCGCTGCCTCCACCCATAATGCCATACTGTCAACCGATGGCTCAGACACGGCACGACCATCACCACCATCACCACCACCATCACCACCATCACCACTAGCAGTGCTCATTAAAAGTTCATCATATTTTTCCTATATTAACATTATAGATGGAAATAAAATAAATTCATATATATTACCATAAATATTAAAAACATTCATGATTTTCATTCTAGTTTCCTTTAAATCCGAACTATAACCTTACATACCTTAATAGCTTTTGCTCGAGCGCCAGTCCATGTCTTATCTTTTTTTTGGAATGTGCGTTCAAATGTAGCTGTAAAAGTGGGTTCTGTCCCCAATTCATCGGCCTACAAATTATAAACATAAATGACTAATCATTACATTAAATGCACTGACATGTATAAACAGACTTACCATTCTTCTTTTATGCTCCCCGATGCTGATAGAGCCCCCAGCATATGTGGCAGACGCAGACCCGTCACTAGAACTAGAAGCTTGATTCTTCTTGTTCTGTTCACACCTTAGCTTATACTTCTCAGTTTCCCAAGTTCTTGTAATTTCCGTCTAATTGTCAGTTGTAAAAAAGGTCGGCTTTTCGTTTCTTCTCTTCGCTCTATTTATCACATATCGCATGTGATCACCGATTTTCTTCTTGAAAATTCTTTTAACCTCATCCTCTTCCATTTCATCCCACGTGAACTTACGCTACAATCAACAGAAAAACAACTGAAAATTATCCACTAGGGTCACATGTCACATATCCATTACAATGTACCAGACAATTCGTGACAAAATTCATTATTAACCATCAGTATGCTACACCGAACTTAGTTTGTGAAGAAAGACAACACTAACCTTAAACTCATTCCACCACAAAGTCTTTACTTCTACGGGAGCGCTGCTAAAAGTAATAAACTGGCCCATCCAACAGTTATTGACTATTTTATTCAGTTCCCTCACAACATGCGTAGAATCCGTGAATCTGAAAACATGTTATAACAATACGGACAATGAGACAATGAAGCATACGGATAATTCGCAACATGAACAATTTTATTTACATCGATAATTTATATATACGTAAAAAAATGAAGTACTTACGAATCTCCACATGGGCATATAAAGAATCGGGTATCTTCTTCATCATTCGAGTGTTGCACTGAAGAAGAAAGTGGAACCGAAGGAGATCGAATCGGAGATGGAACTGAAGTAAATTCAGTTCGCATGTCCCGAGGTTCTACCCTAATATGTTGTTGAGGGTCGAAGGATGGGCCAATGTGTTCGTGTTGTCCATGAACATGTTGTGGTTGAGGGTTACATAAAAGGGCAGGGGAAGAGGACAGGGTCGGGGACGAGGACGAGCCAGCGGAAGGGGATGATCTTCTTTGCGAACCCGAACCACGCAGGAGACCTCCACGTTTAAACTGACAAGTAGGAAGGTTAGACAAATATATTTAAAAATATGAACATATATTAGGGACTGAAAATGACATTAGTCATTTTGCTTACCATTTTGTTTAATAGAGCAATAAATAAACTCGACAAACTGAAACAAACCGACTATCGCCTCTGATAAATAGCAATCTTTGGTCCATGTCGAAACAACCTATTAAAATTTGGACCACATCAGATTCCACGAAAAATAAAATGAAGCATATTAAATGTGCAGAACGAATTACAACAAGTATCAACTCTGATGCCATATTTATGCAAATTTATGCCCCAAATATGTTATTTCGCACAGTTCTAGTACAGATCTAAAAAAAAGATCACAAATTACATTCAACAAGTAAATTTGCCACAAATGCAACACATTAATTTGTTCCCTCTATAAGCATCGTTTTACCAAATTTTATATGTTAACACAAAAATCATTTTAAAAAATGACAATCATGTCGGAATTATGGCCGCGAGCTCCCCCTCCGGCGAGGTCGCCCGCCACCCCCCTCCGGCGACCCCCCCTCCGGCGAGCCGGGTGGCGACCCCTCTCCGGCGAGCTCACCGGGCAACCGCCCCCGCACGGCCACCGGTGGCCGGCGACCCCCGTCCGGCGAGCTGGTCGGCGACCCCCACACACACGGCCGGCCTGGCCGGCGAACCCCTCACACGGCTAACCCCTCACTCACGGCCCGGTGGCCTGGCGACCCCCCCACGGCCACCGGCGGCGAACCCTCGTCACGGTCAGCTCGCCGACTCCCCCACGGCCACCGGTGGCCGGTGAACCCCCTCGACGGTCGCCTCGCGGCGACCCCCGCCCGCGGCCGGCTCGCGGCGACCCCCACCCCATGGCCGGTCGCCCGCGACCCCCCCCACTACGGCCAGCTCGCGGGCGACAACCCTCCGGCCCCCTCGGCTGCGACCCACGGCCTCCGGCCATCTCGGCGGCCACCCCCCACCAGCCCAACTCCGCCGCGACCCCCCCCGGCCCAAGTCCGCCGCGACCCCCGCCACCCCCTCACGGCCGCGTCACCATTTTATTCAAACAATATATAGTTTAGAGTTACCTACCGGGCTGGGCAAAGTCGATGGCGAGGACGCCGGCGTCGACGGCGACGTGGACGACGAAGGCGGCGACGGCGAGGAGGACGGCGACGAGGACGGCTCTGAGGAGATTCGTGGCGAGATTGTTCTTGCAAAAAAAGCGAAGTCTCGGCGAAAATAGACTAAGTGCAAAATTTCCAACGAATTTTAAATTCGTTGGAAAATTCGTGGGAAATTTCCAACGAATTTAAAATTCGTGGGAAATTTCCCACGAATTTTTTCAATTCGTTACAAATTTTCACGAATTTTGGTGGGAAATTTCTCAAGAATTTGAATTTCGTTGGAAATTTCCAACGAAATTCAAATTCATGGGAAATTTCCCACCAAAATTTCCCACAAAATTCAAATTAGTGGGAAATTTCCAAAAATTGTACCCGTTCGCGGGAAAATTGGTGGAAAATTTCCAACGAATTTGTAATTCGTTGGAAATTCGTACGATTTTAAACTATTTCGATGTAAAATTCGAGGCAAATTTCCAACGAAATTGAAGTTAGTGGGAAGTTTCCGAAAATTTGAAATTCGTGAGAAAATTCGTGGGAAATTTCCCACGAATTTCAATTTTGTGGGAAATTTCCAACGACTTTGAACGTCGTTGGAAATTTCCTACGGTTTCTCCCACGAATTTCATATTCGTGGCAAAATATTTGCTTATATATTTTTTTCGGGGGAAAATTATTTGGAGATTTCCAACGAATTGTAAATTCGTGGGTAATTTTTCCAACGAATTTATAAATCGTTGGAACGTTTTCCCACGAATTTATAATTCGTTGGAAATTTTTCCAACGAAATGGAAATTGGTTGGAAATGTTTCCAACGAAATGCAATGTCGTTGGAAAAAATTTCCAACGAAATACAGATTCGTTGGAATTGATTCCAACGAAATTGAAATTCGTTGGAAAAATTTCCAACGAAAAGCAAATTCGTTGGAAATTTTTCCAACAAATTTGAACGTCGTTGGAAATGGTTCCAACGAAATGAAAATTCGTTGGAAACCATTTCCGTTGGAACCATTTCCAACGACGTTCAAATTCGTTGGAAATTTTTCCAACGAATGAAAATTCGTTGGAAATGTTTCCAACGAAATGCAATGTCGTTGAAAAACATTTCCAACGAAATGCAAATTCGTTGGAAATTTTTCCAACGAAATGCAAATTCGTTGCAAAATTCTAATATTTTTCCCTACTATTTTAATTCTGTGGCGAAATCTAAGGCTAATTAGTCATGAATTCTAATTATAACAACAACGACAACAACAACAATAACAAAAATTTATGAGAAAAAAAAACACATGTCGCAATAATAATAATAATTGCACATAAATAGTGAAAAGTATCAAAAATCATATTCTTCATCTTCATCTTCATCTTCATCTTCATCTTCATCTTCAGCTTCGTCTTCGTCTTCATCTTCATCTTCATCTACTTCATGCACATCATCTTCATCATCTGTCTCATAATCAAGTTCTGTACCAACTTCAAAATTTGATTCGCGAATTTCAGTTGGATCCACATCGATCATCGCTCCACATAGATCTCGTAAAGTTGGAATGGTATATTCATCAGTTTCAATCGTGTGACGAACTTTCTCTTGTTGATATGCTGTGTCCTTCCAGTGTTCCTCGATTTTTTTTCGTGCTTTGGTTTTACATACAGCCCACCAATCGGCTTTGTCACGTTTCAAACTAGGATATGATGCATAATATACTTGAATTGCTTGTTGTGCTAAGACAAATGCTTCATATTTCATATATCTTTTCTTGTGATTTATTTCAGCCAAATTAAACTTCGTATGCACATTCATTCTTTTGACGAGGTCGAACCATATGCACTTAAATAACACAACCCACAAAATTAATGGTCCATGGTACTCTATCTCTACGATTTCATCCAACAACCCATAAAAATCATCTTTCGAACTGCCACCATTGGATGACTGAACACACACACCACTATTCATTGTGGCTTTTCCCATTCCATATGTTCGAGTGTGAAAATTGTACCCGTTTATGAAATATGCTGGCCAAGTTCGTACTCTGGACTTTGGACCCCACGCCAGATGATATAGCAATCCTTGCTCTGTCCCATGATCATGATTACTGTGAACCTAAGGTCACATACGCAATGTCAATAATATATATTTTAATATATGATGTATAAAAAATTCGAATAACTTGCATTTCGTCCACATACAACTTACATATGTTGTGAACCATGTTGCAAATTGTTCCTCGCACAAACGGTCAAACTCATTTGGTGGTAGTCCAAACATTGAATTTTGGAAAATCCTATTAACAAATACCATTTATATATTAGCAAATGTTTGACACACAATACATATACTTACAAATGTACACTTACTTGAAGTATGGCTCAACTTCTGGACAGTTCAGTAAAATATATGTATGGGCTGCCTGCTTTTCTTCACCTGTTAAGTGCCGAAACTTACTTGCGCCGCTTGGTCGACCCAAATAATTGAAAATAGAGAATGATTTGCAATTGGGATCAATGGGACCCTCATCATTTCTTCCTACTCTCCGCCTCTTACACTGCACGTGCGGCTCAAAATAGTATGATGCAAATGTTGTCACTTCTTCCACAATATATGCATTACAAATTGAAGCTTCGACACATGCCTTATTCTTCACTTTTTTCTTCAAATGATATAAGAACCTAGTTGCAATACAAAAAAATTTATCGGAACATAATATATAATGAAGTAATTTCAAATTTATTTAACAAAAAACTTACCTCTCAAATGGATACATCCATCGAAATTGGACGGGACCTGCAACTTTGGCCTTATAAGGCAAGTGAACTAAGAGATACTCCATTGAATCAAAGAACGATGGAGGAAATATCCTTTCTAAGTTGCAAAGAATAATTGGAATATCTCTCTCTAGTTTCTCCATGTGTGATGCTTTCAACGCTGTTGAGCAAATATCGTGTAGGAAATTACTTAACTCTGTAATGGCGCCCCAAACAAAATTTGGTAAAAGTTCCTTGAAGGCTATTGGAATTAGTCTTTCCATAAATACGTGACAATCATGACTCTTCAGACCTATCAACTTGCATTCATTCAAATCAACGCATCTCCCTAGATTCGAAGCATATCCATCAGGAAATCGCACCGATTTCAACCATTGACAAACGACCCGTCTCTGCTCCTTGTCTAATGTATAAACTGCTTTTGGTTTTGGTCCCCTGCTGCTTGCATCCACATCTAGTGTTGGCCGATCGCAAATATCCCTCATATCTTTTCTTGCGTTCAAGTTGTCTTTTGTTTTTCCAGTGACATCCATCACAGTATTTATGACATTATCGAAAACGTTCTTCTCTATGTGAATGACGTCAAGATTATGATGAATAAGATGGGCCTTCTAATATGGTAGATCCCAAAATATGTTGCGCTTAGTCCATTTATGTGTACTTCCGTACCCAATAGTTGTGCCGTGAGGGTTTTCAACAACCGTTGGAAACTCCTACACTCGCTCCCAAATTTGATCACCGGTCAACCTCAATGGTGGATGTGTTCTTTCGATCCTATTCTTGATAAACTCTTTTTTATTCCTTCTGAATGTATGCTTTAGCGGCAAAAATTGCCTATGACAGTCAAAATAGCTTGCCTTCTTACCGTGCTTTAATCTGAATGACTTCGATCTCTCTATACATATCGGACATCCTAAGATCCCAGCTGTACTCCATCCAGATAATATTCCATAAGCTGGAAAGTCATTTATCGTCCAAAGAAGAGCAGCTTTCATTACAAATGTTTGATCGGTAGAAACGTCATACGTAGGGACACTTTCATCCCATAGCCGTTATAACTCTTCAATCAATGGTTGCATATAAACATCTATCAACTTTTTCGGATTTTGCGGGCCAGTCACGATCAATGTCAAAAACATATAAGGCGTCTTCATGCACATACCGGGTGGAAGATTGTATGGAGTTAAGATAACTGGCCAACATGAATAACTTTTTCCTGATTTTCCAAATGGGGCAAAACCATCAGCACACAGACCTAACCTGATGTTTCGAGGCTCTATCGCAAACTCGGGATATGTTCTATCAAAATGTTTCCATGCCTCTGCATCTGAAGGATGACACATTAGACCCTCTTCTGTTTCATGATTTGCATGCCAAGTCATGTGTTCAGCAGTGGCTTGAGACGCATAAAGCCTTTGCAACCTAGGGATTAAGGGCAAGTAGAACATTTGTTTACATGGTCTACGCTTCTGATTACGACCTTGCCTCCTGTTAATTTTGTACCTAGGTTGGCTGCAGAATTTGCAAGATTCTGCATTTTCATCATCTCTCCAATATAACATACAACCCATACTACATACATCAATCCTTATAACTGGAAGACCTAAATTATCCACTAGCTTTTTCATATCGTAAAAGTCACTTGGCATGATGTTATCACGAGGTATTGTTTCCCGCATTACTTCAACAAAAGAGTTGAAGCAATCCACAGACACATTATGCTCTGCCTTGATATTTAACAGTCTTGCTGTCACTGATACCTTCGTGTGGTTGTCATAACCTGCCCATAAAGGTTCATCTGTTGTTTTCAACTCTTCCCATAACCGATTAGATTGAAAAGTTCCATCACACACATTCTCATCAAAACCTGTAACTCCTGCCTCTTCCAATTGTGATGCATGACTAGTTCCTACTTGTTCAAGTGTAGGAGTTAAACTAGTACTTGCATGATTCGATTCTGGAAACAAATTATGGCCTGCTTCATCAAACACCATCCCCTGATATGGGTTCAATTGGTCATAATAGCTACATTCTTCCCTAACTAACAATTGGTCGCTTCTTCGATATCCGTCATCAGATATAAATGGTTTACCATGGTAAGTCCAATTATAATAGTTTGGAGTAAACCCAAATCTACAAAGATGTTCTCTAACTATGTCAATGTCTTGAAATTTTCCATTACTGCACTTTCTACATGGACACCTTAACTTATTTTCATCCATGAACTCATATTTATTACTAGCAAAGTCCAAAAATAGTTCCACCCCGATTCGAAACTCATCAGTCAATCCTTGACGTCTAGGTAAGTTCTTATTATACATCCAACCCCTGTCTCTTTGCATTGTGTCTGTATAAAAATAAAAAAATTCTCGTACAATATTAAAAATATCATATCTATTGTTTAATATTGTTAATTAAAACCATAAAATTCTAACAATTACAATTTTCTTTTTTACGAAACAATTACTTTCAACTTGAAAAAAATGAAAAAATTACCATGTCAAGAAAACTTACCAAGTATTTGACTGAAACCTTTGTAGTAGAAAGTGGTCTATTTGATGAGAATTGCAACGTTCACTTGGATTGCAAGACTTTCAAATGGACACGTACCTAAAATAAAAACAAATGACTTAAAATTCATTTTTTAATTATCTTTTATTTTTTTCTCTTTTTTTTTTCTTTTTCTTTTTTTTTTGTCCTTTCTTCTTGGCCGGACGCTGGTCCGGCGAGCTCGCCTGGGCAAGTTCTGGGCGACCTCGAGCTCGCCGGCGGCGAGGCTGGCCCTGGCCGGAACCGGCGAGGGCCGAGCTCGCCATGGCCGGCGAGCTCGCCCGAACTCGCCGGATCCGGGCGAGCTCGAGCTCGCCGGCCATGGCGAGCTCGGCCTCGCCGCTGCCGGCGAGGGGCCGAAGCCGCCGGCGAGCTCGACGTCGCCCGGATCTCGCCGAGGTTTGGGCAGGCCGGAGCTCGCCGACCATGGCGAGCTCGGCCCTCGCCGTCGGCGAGGGCCGCCAAGCCGCCGGCGAGCTCGAGGTCGCCCGGATCTCGCCGAGGTCCAGGCGAGCCGAGCTCGCCGGCCATGGCGAGCTCGGCCCTCGCCGGCTGCGGCGAGGGCCGCCAAGCCGCCCGCGAGCTCGGCCTCGCCGGTGCCGGCGAGGGCCGGCCAAGCCGCCGGCGAGCTCGAGCTCGCCATGGCCGGCGAGGCCCGGATCTTGCCCACATCTGGGCGAGCTCGAGCTCGAGCTCGCCGGCCATGGCGAGATCGGCCCTCGCCGGTGCCGGCGAGGGCCAGCCTCGCCGCTGGCCGGGGCCGAGCTCGCCATGGCCGGCGAGCTTGGCCGGCGAACTCGCCCAGATCTCGAGCTTGGCCGGCGAGGCCCATGCGAGGCTAGCTCACTTGTGCGTCGGCGAGGTCGACCGACGGCCATGGCCAGGCCACCGGACCTCGCCCCATGGCCGGCGATCGGCCAAACCAGTGAGGAAAGGAAAAAAAAATTTTTAATAACACCAACATATACAAATCCAGCGATGAATAATTTTGCGACGAACCGTTTTCGTCGCCAATTATTCATGAAATTAGCCACGACACTTACCGGCGAAAAAGCTTTACCGAGATTGATTTGCGCGTGCACCGATAAGTAATTCGAGAGAAATTAAAGAGAGAGACGGAGAGAGAACAGCGAGGGGATTAGAGGAATCAGTCGACAGAGAGAAATTAGGGATCGGGACGGATATCAAAAAAATCATTTTTCATATTGCAAATTTGCCACGAATAAAATTCGTCGGAAATTTCCGACGAAAAAATTTTCGTTGGAAATTTGCAACGAAATGTCCCACAAAAAATAAAATTGTCGGAAATTTCCGACGAAAAATATTTCGTTGGAAAATTTTGTCGGAGATTTGCAACGAAAAATATTTCGTCGGAAAATTTCGTCGGAAATTTCCGACGAAATATTTTTCGTCGGAAAATTTCGTCGGAAATTTCCGACGAAGAATTTTTCGTCTCAAATTTCCGACGAATTTATTTTTCGTTGGAAATGTCGTTGCAAATTTCCAACGAAAATTTTTTCGTCGGAAAAACCCGGTTTTTTTGTAGTGTTTAAGTATTCGATCATGTTTTGTTATTGCTATAGGTCTTTTGGGTAATTCATGAACCAAAACTGCCGCAATGAGAGAGAGATGAGTTGACGGTGCGCTTGACATGCATGATGGGCTCTTTGATTCTGTAGTGGGTTGTACTGTGGATAAGTGGCTAAGACAACTGGTACTGAAAGCAGCCCATGCACAATATTTCAAATTCCTTTTATCCACATCTGTCAAACAAGTACCTTGAATCTGGAATATACATTGCATGTTCGAGACGTGAGGAATCTCGTACTCCGAGATGTCGACAGTGCCTCTTGTTTTTAGTCGAAGCTTCAATGTAACAAGCAAATGAACCTATTGGAAGTCTTTGCACGAACCGGTCCAAGTCACGTGTGAAAAGAGTGAACTCAAAGATTTTGATGGGAACAACTCGAAAATTATGGGGAACACTTTCCATGTTATGTGACCGCACCCCCTTTTGTATTCTATTTCTTATCTTCTGGCGAGGTAAGCTCTAAATGGATGTACATACAATCCTTTTTCAATTGGATACATATGTTCCATTTGATGCCCATCATTGAAGAGACACTTGAGTGCACTCAACATGGCGAAACCAAGATCACATGTACTATTAGATTTGATGGGACTCACGTGGATCTCACAGCATCCAATCATTCGTGTGTCTATATGTCGATTGCCTAATTTTCTCATGGACACTTGCTACATAGGGTTGGCAATTCCTATTTGCATGTCATGTCATGTCATTATGAAAATGTTACAAAGTAGTTGCATGATTTTTTTTTTATTAAAAAAAGCAAAAATGTGTTATTTTATGTCAGTTTCGAGTTATATCATGTTGGATTCAGATTTTTCTTAAAAAATCGGTGTTACAATTGAGTCGTGTTCTCGTTTCATATCAGGAATTGCAATCCCTACTTCTTAGAAAGTGCAAATTCACAATACATTGGAAATAGGACAATAATTGAAAATAATGCCAACTTGGATATTTGCAAATACAAAATTATCTTCAAATTTTGATTTTGTTTTTGTTTTTGGTGTTTTGTCTTCAAGCTTCTCTTGTATCTTATTATTTTGGAATTTGAACATTGAGCTTGTTTCTCAAAACTTGGTGAGAGAAAGAGAGATCACTATCATATTTGTTTTTCGTTCATTTTAGAATGTAAGTTGTCCATGCATTTTGTTGCCTTGCTGATATCATGCATTAATATGTCGTAGGTATATGTGTCCACATTTGACTCTTGGTCAAAATCAAAATGATTGATAAGCTTGTTGTCTTGTTTGCTTATCTTATTACAGTGTTTTTTCTTGGAGTTCGAACTCGAGATTGTTGTTGATCGCCGGCAGAAACAAAAGCAAGGTCCCATAAATGACTAGGAAAATTTTGAATAGTAGATCGGATATGCATCCAAAAGAAAGGCTTATTTTTCAAACCGTGGCTGCGTAGTAGAAATTTGAGTCTTGATGAGGAAACCCAATTTCGGAATATACAGTATTTTCACTAGTTTGGTTGACTAAGACAACGGGGAAAACTTAGTGACCAAAAGACGAAACTGTTTTGTTACTTGGGAGTTGGGGCATCGGACATTTGCCGTGCTCATAATTCAAGAAAATTGCTCCATAAATCCTAAATCTTATGTACGGAATACCATAAAGTTCTAAACATTTTAATTGCTACAATCAAGTTGTACAACTTTACAAAAAATCGCAATAGAGACAGAAATCTTTCAATTGATTCAATTATGCTTAAACCTTTACTGGAAAGTATAATTAAGTCCAATAAAAACTATGTTGAAAAGTGCAATTTAAAGATACTACATCAGTGATATTTTAAGTGACATGTAGAGAATTTTAGGCACACTTCATTGAAAACACTTTATTGCACTTTTTGAAAAAGATTTAAGGATTTATTTGAACTAATTGAATTTTTTTAAAAAATTGATTGCATTTCGTGTTTGAGGTTGAAGACTTTTGGTGCACTTTTATTCCACCCAATTCGCATAGAAACCACCGCATCAATCACATGCGAAAACTTTAGTTGTCCCAACTATCACAGAGCGGCAGAAATTTCGACAGTACGAATAGCACGAGCAAAACTGTAAAGTGATCAGCATAGGCTAGAGCAACAAATGCAGTTATTTCCATCATCACAGTATCTTTCTTCAATGTCTACCATATTCCAGAAAATATATGCATCGCCATAACAAAGGCAAAAACTTTAGAGATGTACTCATTTCTATTAGGAAAAATGACACAAATAATTCCTAGACTTTAACCCAATGTACAATGCAGTCTATGAACTTTTAATTTATTCAGTGTGAACCCTGAATTGTAGCAAATATGTAGTGTAATCCCTAAACTTTTAATTTGTTCAATGTGATCCTGAACCTTTGGTATATGTTCAATTTAGTCGTCGAACTAGAAGAAAATGTAAACAAATTAAAAGTTCATGGACCACATTACATTTGAGCTAAACTTCAGGGAACACATTTAACAAATTAAAAAGTTCAGGGATCACATTACACACCAAGTTTAGGGACCATTTATGTCATTACCCATTTATGTTATTACTATATCTCTGACAACCAATTATAGGTATTACCCTCTTATGGTCTGAATCGACTAGTCCCGAATAAGGGAGGTGCGCCCTGTCTCTTGGATTCTCCTGTCAATAACAAGAGTATCGGTAAACATCTAAGTCGAAAGGAAAATCTTTCTAGAACTTGCGGAATGAAATACTCCCATCGTGAAGATGCCCCCAGCAACTGATGATTGTCTTTCCAATGATCCTTTCTTGGTTCCGGAGTCGCACAAGCTGATCGTTCCCATGTTGCCACCACGCTTTCTAAGGAGACGTCAATCACCGTGGACGATCCCTCCTCCTTTCATTCGCCTTCTGCCCATGAAAAGAAGCGAACAAGAATCGTTTTTATGTCTAAGGTAAAGTTCTTCATTTTTTAAGAACGAATCCTCGAAAGGACTTCCGATCGATTCGTCGTTTACTTCATCGTGGGGGGGATGGCCACAACCACGTTTGGCGCTGGCGGTGGTGGAAATGGATGACACCGCGATGACTTGTGGTGGTCAATGTGTGATAGACTTTGTACTTGTATCATTATAAATAAGGAGTAAACATTAGAAAGCCACTGCATACACCGGCTGAGAAATCTCACTTTAAAACTAAGCCCATGGGCTGATCACATGACTCACTTCCCAAAAATTGTGGTCTATGCTAAAAAGTATTGGCCCGCAGGTGTTCATTCGCCAATCAACCGGCACGATCCATTGAACTGAGAGACAATTCAAAAGTGGGTTCCTGCCGTGCAAGTATGTAATGCTTCACTGCCAATGTCTACGAGGAAAACTATCTGACTCAGTTCCATTGGACTGAGATGCATCGATTAGAGGTCAGTGACGATTGATCAATAGGTAGGTTGATTAGATTTTCGTAGTGCCATATTCAAATGGGTAGTAAAGAGCAAGTTTTCTTCAGAAAAGTTTGCTGTTGTAATACTTGTTTCTACATAAACAAAATTTTCACCTCCATAATTCCAGGACTTACAGCTGATTGTAAGTCGTATAGCCTGTTACGATATGTAGATGTTAAAAATCGGACGTAACTTGCATTTGTGATTGTACAAAAGGTTATGCCTCGTCACGGAACTGAATAGTACAATTTACATCATCCTATCACCTTTTTTCATTGCCAAGCATAAAAAATTTAAGTAAAAAATCTCTCTATAGGACCAATCACTTGTTTGCTGCCAGGTTAATGGTGTTTATATTCCAGTTGCTCAAAGGATGGCTCTGAATTCCTTCTCGAGCTCATCAAATTCCCAGTCGCCAATTTCATCGGTTAAATGGTCTCTGTCAGCCTTTCCATAATCTACTTCCAACTTTTCAGGTTCGCTAATCGTGTTTGAGGTCATCTCAACCTTGATAGAAGAACCATCCGTTGCTTCATCTTCTCTAAAGTTTTGCGAGGCCTTAGCCAAAACAGAAGATGAACTAATCGGATGGCCATTTGTCAGTGGATTTTGTGATTTTTGTGTAGGAGTCTCAATTTCCAAACCTGGTCTCTGTATAGAATCAAATTCATCTTTTATCTTTTCGAGAGAAGCAAATAGCTTTTCAACCTTTTCATGGTCTTTCCTGCATGAAAGATAGATGTCTTTTTCAAAAGAATTTCTCTATCGACCAGACACACTGAGAACCAAAATGCACACTATATTGTACCTGAAAGTGTCTTCGGATTGGATGTAGAACTGCTTTTTAATTGCTTCCACTGTGCTTAAGGTCGTCAAAAACTGAAATATCAAAAAGGATCTCTCGAGTAGATATGATATGATATGATAGTTGCACTTCATATAAGATCTATCAAATTAACTTGGTGATTCAGTATCCCTAGAAGTTAAGACCAACTAGAGAAATATGATGCAACAATGAGGGCATTTGACTTCCAAAAGGTAACTGATTTGACTGATCAACTAAAACTTATTTGCTGTGGGCAGAAGTGGGGAAAAACACTAAAAGGATATGCTAGCTTACCTTGGATTCAAGATCCAGATATTCTTCCTCGTATCTTCTCTTTGATTTATTCTCTTTGGTATTTTGCTCGTTCATACTAGGTCTCTTTTCAGATCTGACATCCAAAAACATCTATAGATCAGTTTCAACCATGTGATAAACATCCCGAATATAGCACGAATTGATACCTTGGACTTTGGTCCAGGTATTCCACAGTTTCTTTGATGGAAGCAAGTGACAAACCCAACCCTTCCTAGTAAAAAATGTATAATAAGATGAATGAAAAGACGAACCAAAGAACATGTAAAACCAGATGGCAAATGAAGCTGAACATCGTGAATGCTGGAACAAGGTTCTAGCAGAATAAGATAAATAATACCTTGTAAGCTGAGAGAAGCTGAATGACCAAATTCACAAAATAATCTCCGTATCTCTCCAGTTCACCACTTGAATATGCACATTAGCAATAATCATTAGATAGGGGGAGCCACGAGAATACTCGAAAGTTGTAGAAGATATACTAAAAAGAAAGAAAAGACTTATATCTATGCCTCTGCTTTTAAAACATAATAACAGAAAAATTCAAGAAAAGAAGGGGAAGAAAAAGAAGGGAAAATCACAACCAAGACTGGTTTTCATATCTTGAGATGATTATTTAAGGCACTTCACCTCGTACATCTAATCCCTGCGCTCATTCTCCTTTACATGGATCCTTGTGACTTTTAGCATTTCTTTTTTCTTTTGGCAACAGTTTTAAGTATTTATACAGAGCATTGTTGGTTCTTCACATAGACCTTGCACAATATAATTGAGGTTCGAAGAGGAAATGAAAGCCCACCAGATTACTTGAGTTTAAAAGGATTAAAAAAGAAGTTTGCTTATGTCATTGTCATCACTTGCCCTTGAGAAAACAATAGGCTAGAGCAGATTACTTAAAGTTCCATTTTGCTCATGCCTTTATGAGAAAAGCTGTAAAGAACGGCTGAGCTTATTGCCTATATCTGAAAGGATGCTAGCTGATTGGGGAAAGTAGATCACATACTTAACTTGTTTTTCTTTGTCCTCTATATACGAAGTTTGCAGAGTCCACGTATTTTCAAGAAAATCAATCCACGTATTGACAACATCTGCTTCCATTCTATACGAGAGAACTGATCTTGATAGCTCATCTTCCTATTAGAAGACAATGATAGGCAATTAAACAGCCATTCAGTGCCAAACCATAAAACACAATGCAAACTACAAAGCCAATGCGTTATTCATGAAACAAAATGATATACCTTAGACTTTAGGTGCACAAGAATCTGGTTACTGGCTTCATCAAACTGCTCTCTCTCCTCTCTGGCATTCTGAAGGTGTAAACGAGCACCAGAGAGTGAACCATTGACCTACACCCAATATAAAGGCCACCATGGAACTCAAATGCAGGTTCAATGCTCGCAAATCAAGATTTTCGTGGTGATTGTACAGGCAATTTTCATATCAAACAATAAGAATCTAAATCATATGAAATTATCACTTTACTCTTCAGAATTCTAGTGTTCAATTAGCTAGGAGAAGACAGAAATTATAAAAGATTAATTTATCCCAAAATTACTTGCAAATCAGAATTTTCGAACAAGCCAAACCTTTTTTAGTTCTTTTTCAAGTGTTTCCTTTTGTTTCTCAAGTTCTTCGATCTCCACCTCCAGTTCCTGAATAGTGTAAAAAAAGAAGTGTCAGAATCATGTGCTAACACACCAATCCTATATGAGGTTCTTCCAGTATGGCCTGCTAACCTAGCAATGTGATAGATTTACCTATCAATATAACAGTTAGAGGTATTATTCATAAGAGAATGACAAAGAGGGAAATCATGAACTAGGCACAGTAACAATTGACTCATTGACCTTGTACTCAAATGGTAAACCATAAGTGATGACCGGATGATGCAACAAGGGGAGTGAGGAAGATTTTCATGGATACAGCACAGAACAGATGAAGCTATCCCTCATGAGGACTCTCATAACTGGATTGAGCTAATAAGAGATTGATATATATGCCACGTGTATCATGAACTTCTCTCTTTATGGCTGAAAGTATTAAAAAAATGGTTGCCTCTCTTTAGACAAACTACCTTCTCAAGTTGGCTCATTTCTGTTGTTTTAGCCACACGAAAATTGACAGCTTCTTCTTTGTGAGATCTGCTTGGACCATGAAAGAAGAGAAAAATGACCAGATGAATATCAAAGCAAATAAGCTGTACTAAAAATACGATTAGGGAAAAAATTTGCAGCACAAGCAAATTTTGAGTTAAAGAATAACCAGATTGGGAAAAATACGATTAGGGACTCTGACTAAAACACCTTCCACTTCCCACCAGTAAAATGGTCCTGGCTGTTGAAGAAGCACAATTTATCTCTCATTCTTCAACGACTAATCAATGTACCGGACAATAGCTTCCTAATCTAGATAAGGGCTTGTGACTATTCAGTTAGCAGCTTCCTCTTTGCCAAGATTTCAACCATCAAAGAATAGGGTCACCAAGTCCCAAAACGATACAAATTTCCAACCCTAAACATAATCATTTGATTGATAGCTGTCTTCCCCTAAACAAGCCTTTGGATACTATGTTTACATTTGTTAGGACTCAAACAGAGCTAATGTATGCTTAAAGTGCAAAATATCATCCTTCTCATAAAACGACCTGCACATAGGCGCTAATGTTGCACAGTGCATTACTCTTCATGAGTACTGCACCAGCAGCTATCTCAGCATTCTTTCAAATTAGGTGTAAGCTCATAGGTTATATGGCAGGATATGAATACCGAATATGGTGTTCAAGGCTAGTTAATGCTTTTTTCCTATGAGAGACTAGGCTTGAAACTATAAATAATAAAGCTAGCCTTTGGCGTACCTTGACAACTGTGATTTTGCTTCATCTTATAAGTTTATAACCATGAGTTTCATACATAAGAGCAAAAAGTAAAACCTAGATTCTCCAATGTACTATCCATGTTTCTTAAGGTAAATTTCATTGGTGGTCACTAGACTTTAGCTGTTTTCCAATTTGGTCACTAAACTTTGATTTTATTCACAAATAGCACAAGATTTTCAATTAACTTTTCAAGTAATGCAATTCAACCGGAATCTGATCAATTTTCAGGCGAAACACCAATGTGGTGCCCAGGTGCCAATGACTTGGCTTCCAATTTGCCATATGACTGCCAAGTCATCATTTCGCATGAAAAATTGGTCAGATTCCATTCAAAGTGCATCAACTGCAAATGTTTCAAAGTTTTGTGCATTGGGTGATGGAAATCAAATTTCACTGACCTGATTGCAAAATACTGAACTTCAGTGGACTTGGATAAAATTTTCCCAATTTTAACATTTAACGGGCCATCCCAAGATTGAACATGACACACAACACGTATAAACAAAGAAACTTCTGGCTTTAGCCACCAACATGAAAAGAGCATGATGCTTAAATGCCAGTACACTGGATGAAAATAAAAATATATAAATGATGTGTATTTCTAGAAGAAAGTGGGATTTCATGAGCCTAAACTAATACCAGAATAGATTGTCACCTACACTATAAATATATCAAGGTTTCGTACTCTTTCTCGTATTTCTAAACATGAAGTGAAGGGGCTAGCTTAGATCACCATAGCAACGATTTTTTCAAGAGATCAACCCTCCTTGATTCCACCAGAAACTGTACATGTTAATTGAGATGTGTTAGATCTGTTTTAGCAAAACAAAAGGACTTCTTGGTATTATTAAATGGAAGCAAAAATACCACTTCTCATGTGGTTTGATATCTATGTAGAAACATTACAACAATTTTTTTATAGAAGGAAAATTGAACACCTCATCATGTATCCAGTTCCATTTTAGGCAGGGCCCAATTCGAGCTTTAGCTTTACCACTGCACATGCAAACAGGCTAGGGCCTTTTACAATTATTTTACAACCAAGAAAAGCTTCATCAGTCAGTTCACCTAATAACTAGTACCCTAAGAGCCAAGTCCAATTTGGATAAGAAATTGGAATGGACATCTAGTTGCTGTTCAGTACAATGGATAGCAACAATATATTTGGGTATTACCGTTGATTACAATAGTCATTGATTGAAGAGGGTTTATTAAGGTATGAGTGAAAAGTAGAGTAAAATTCCTATGATATTGTAGGGGAAAGAGATAAATCTCTTCTAGCATCACTTCCGTAGAACCACACCCAAGGTTCCTTTGGCATTACATTTGAGACAAACTCCATGCAATCCAAAATCTGACAACTCATTTATGTACTACATAAAAGATCAAAATCTCTCATCTTCAGCCACTATACTAGTCTCAACTGTCATAGTCTCACTTGCTGAAGTTTCTACAGGTTACATACCTAGAAGGAAAAACTTGACAGTCATTCAAATATAGAACATGTTAACTGCAATGATCCTTCCAACGGAAGAACCTTCAGCATCTTTTTTTCACATGCAACCAAGTTCCAGAACTGTCTAGAAGTGCTTTAAGTTTAACGAATGTATTAAGAAGAAAATATATGCACAAAAATAATATCCAAATGCTTCCAAACCTGTGGTCTGAGATGCGCTTCTCAGCTTTTGAGGAAGAATTAGAAAGGGATTCTGATAACACTTTCAATTTATCAACCTGCAGAGAAATGCTCACATGTGAAGTGTATGAAAGGATGGTTTTACCTACAAAAGACTAACCAGATGAAGAATGAGATATAGAGGTTGGGACGTGCCAGATCACAACGGTAACTTAGAACCATTCAGAGTGGAACTCATGTACCATAACCCAGTAAAGAAGGTGAAGTAAAGACAAAGGAGCAACAAGAGAGCAACAAGAGGGCTCATAGCAAGAATAAGAGCGAGCAGAAGTTCATCAGTAGTATTATTGTCCCATCAACTATTCCATGGTATAAAGATTTTAAGAATATAAGCTGCAAAGCCAAGAAAACATTAAAAAGCAAAGCAAAGGTACCATGACAGTATATGGAATGTGCAAGTGTAGTTGCCTTATTTCCTTAAAAATGTTGAGCTGAAAAGTTGGGTGAAACCTGAGTACCATCTTTCTCGTTGTTTACATCAATGTTCCAAAAAAAATATTGCCCACGTGATGAAGCTTCCCATTCAACATTAGACACCTCTGACAAGACAATCTTGAGTCTTGGAACTCATCATTGGTGTACTTGCTTTTTCAGGTGGCCAATTAGAACACATCAAAGTCATGATCTTGGCACAAAAGACTGATATGAGATAAATACATAGACTAGGCAGTCATAATAGCACTCCAAGGAGCAAAACTTGGAAAAGGTAAATTCCATCAATGTATTGGGTCATCTCATCTGCCTGAGTCACATTACACGACTATGGATATGCCCCAGCAATGAGGTCTAATTTGACGATGCTGAAGCTTAGAACGATATCTCTGGTTGTGACCTCCTTAATGGCCAATTCAACCTCCTGTATCACATCCTAACTAGATATGGAAATATTTCTTCGCCACCTACATCAATTCAATTTCAATTCATGGATGTACTCAATATCGTGGTGGTGATCATCATCTCAAGATTCTTCTCATTCATGCTCAACCCAAAAGCCACTTGAATGCATATGTGAAGTGATTCTTGTGCTTTCTAGGATGTGAAGCTCATGTCCTAGGGAGGACATGTTAATAATAGTGCACATCATAAACACCTCAATGCTGTACATATCTCGCAGTTAGTGTAACAAGACACTTGACAGGAACTGCGAAGATGACGATCATATGCATCATTGCTTATTCGTACCTACGGTATCAGTGAATAGTGACATAATTAGGAGCTAAAGGATAGATGGATTGACAGTTTATACTCACAAAAATCTTTACTACCTCCATCTCACGTTAATTAATATCTGTTAATTAGTGAATAATAATGATGATGATGATGATAATGATTGAGGGCATTTTGGACATTTTATCCATTTCCATGATGGAACTTCCATTTATGTTATACTGTCAAATTAAGCAAAGTAATAGTTATTTCAATACTTAACCAGACACTGTAATAACTAGTCAACTCTGTTCCAATACCATCGTAATTTCTATTACATAACGGCCTTAACCATTACTTCCAAACATGCAGTTCTAGTAGCCTCACATCTTTTATGTGACCTCCCTAAGAGCCCATCATATGTTTACAGAACCCTGTGAATGGCTAAAAGTTAGTATGCCACTGCCACAAGATCATTCGATATAAATTCCATATTTTACTTGTCATTTGTAGTGTGAAGGCTCTTACTCCTCATTTTAGACTGTTGGAAAATGCACATATGATTAAGAAAACTTGGTCTAACGTGGTTAATGCCAAGTGCAAGAAGTCATATAACCGGTACAGGCAGCAAAAAGTTAAATAATAACAAGACTTTCATAAACACTAACCAAAGGTCTCAAATTCAGTAGAAAATTTATGTAAATAGTTTGAAGATGCAGGACAATTATGGGAAACAACAGTGATCAACGTAGTCAAACTTTCTTTTTCAGCTAAATTAGGTGAGGTCCCCATAAAATCGGATTGTAACATTGAATCGAAAAGCCGAAAAATTTTAGAAACTTAGTAAACTAACTTCTGAAAAATTTATGAGTGCCAGTCAAATTGATCATAAGAGTCTACATTATTAGACTAAACAAGAACCAAGTAAATGGCTCATGTCTTATAACATCAGCACCACCAATTAGGTCTCAACTCGCATAAGCAAATCTACTTAATAGTACCTGAAATTGGTTTATTAGATATAGCTAAATAAAAACAGTCATAGTACCTCAAAAATTTAGATCCATTTATAGATAAATCTAGATTGTAGTCTCAAATTATGACTTCAGCCAAAGAAACTGGATAACATCTTAATGGAAACTCAGAAAAAACAGTATACCAATAGCAACACTTCCATAAAGAGAAAATTCATTTTGAAAAAGAAAAAATTGTATCAGCTTTTCCAAGATACTTCTTTTCTTTCCTTTTGCTGAAATAATTTATTAGACATAATAACAATATAACTCACATAGATAAATAAAAAATTTCCTTCATCCAGTTCTAAATAGCTGGTGGTCCATTTACGAACAAAAAGAAATTAAAGCAAGAACTGAGCTGTATGAACAGGAAGACCCTATTTGTTTGCAGCAACAAGAGAAGAGAAGGCCCTTTTCTTTTCCTTTTCTTTCAAATTTATTCAATTAAGCATCAGTTAAACGCAGTTTCCCCAATGCCATTGAATCAGTTTTGAATTCAAGAGCGCAAATCCCCAACAAAGCGCAACTGGACAAAAGAAAAACAGCCATCGCAATTCACCATCTCAACAATTTCATTGAATTAAAGGCAATATCACCGATGTCACCCCACGATTTTTTAACTGACTTAACACGATTCTCATGATATGGCTTGTAAAATCGCATGATTTTTCGAGTTAGATCGCGATTTTAACTAAAATGACACTGGTGCACAAAGGATGAAAATCCCAATAAAGCAATCGGCAATATATATTGGATAATGGTCAAAGACTAAATCTTTCACATTTTTTTGGCAAGAAATTGACCAACAACATGAGGACACAACTACACTTTGGTGGCACACAAGGACACATAATGAAAGAAGAATTCGTGAAACTCTTTTACTTTTTTGAGAACCTTTCCATTTTGCAGGGCAAATAATGAGACTAAATTATATATCTATCAGAGTTCATAATATTCAAAATGCAAGTCAAAGTATAAGTTCTCACAATGAAACTTGGATTTCTTTTAAGGAATGAGATTCACTTATTAGTAAAACCTGACCTTTTCAGCATGAAGATGGGGAGTATCCCCATTTCTCAAAGATTTCTTTCTAAGTAGCAGTGACTCCATCATGGAAAATAGTTGAATTTGCAACTGTGCCTCTTCCATATCCTGCATGACAAGAGCATTTGGCTCTAATAGCTTGTATTTTTACCATGGTGATCAGAATCAAATCTACTCTGTTTTAAGAATTTGAGCTTATTTCTAGGACCCACTGATTATTGGAAACAAAGGACGGAAATTAACTAGTTAAAGAATCCAAACTCTCAATAGTGATGTTTTTCATTATGTGGAGTTTAATTTCCATGAGATTTTGTCTATCTAAATCTTTGTTAGGAGTAAATAAGAAAAGCTAGTCAAAATGGCCCCTAAAGAAATTTAAAGGGTCCAACCTCTCACATAACCAGCAATAAGCATTCAATAACTCTGAATACATGGTTAAACTAATGCCACATTTAATGCACTAAGCCTGGTGTGATGAAACTAATACTGCTATAAGCATTTCGCATAGTGACAAATTGAAGGAGTAGCCCAAAAAGGCCCAGGCAGCCAATATTAACTTGAGTGTCCAAATAATGCCTACAGATGCCATCAATTCTGAAAACAACACCAAGTACTACGTGAATTCAACCGGCATATAAGGTAGGGAAAAAGTTCCATGCTGTAGGGCCTGCATTGGATTACAATCAGATTTTCTTTTAACCATAGTTCTCTGGATATAGGCGACAGTTCGTAAAGATATTAGAAAGAATGTCCTCTGCTAATAGAGACCAAAAGACATTCATATGATATCTAAATGTGCTTTGAATGCATATTTCACGAATCTCTCAAGATCAGTCTTACCTCTTTTGTCACAACAACTGTTTCTTGAGACAATTTTTCATGATCTTTATCCAAAGGCTGCTGCAGTGAGCTCATTTTATTGAGTTTTTCCTTTAGGCTGAAGGTTTTGGAATCTATTCTGAGGCAAGAAACAAACAGCTCATAAAAGCAAGTTAAGGAGACTGAAGAATTGGCAAAGGACCACAAAATAACACGATTAGCTTTTAGGTGATCCATCACCAAGAATATTGTGAAAGAACAGACTTACAAATAAGAAGAAAATAAAATGAGTGGAAAATTAAATCAATGGTTCCACCACAGTGATGTGGTACCAGCATGACCTATCATTACTGATTTCAAAAAATCAATTTAAATGAAGACGGCATACACAGGATTACCACATACTACCAGAAGAGTTTGCAACTAAAATAACGATTAAAGGAATCATTGAGTTTCATGTTACTTAGCTCTCAGCTTCTCATCCAATGATAAAAGTACCAAAGTAAACAATGTATGACTAAAAGTATCACCTCCTCTCACGTGCGAAGCAGATGAATTATGACAATGGGAGAACACATGGAATAAGAAACACAAGAATCACATGCCAAACAAACTATTAATGGGATATGAACAATGGAAAATTGATTTTGATGCCAAAGCTTAACCATTTAGGTGAAATAATTCATCTATTGAAACAATATGGTGATGCATTCTTGTGGGTAAGGAAGTCCTATATTGATAAAGGTGCAGAGGACTTAGCTTGACAGATAAGGAATTGTGGAATCCTGTCCTAATTATGAAGACCCTATGGCATCAAGTTTGCAATTTGGACCTATTTAGATGACATGGGCTCATGCTTATCTCAATTGAGGCAGGAGCTTTGGTGCCTTATAATTCCAGATGATTGTTCATGGAGGAAACTACTCTGGATGAGAGACTTCCTTCAACTACACTTCTACTGGAAAATTGGCAATGGTGAGAAGGTATCTCTGCGGCATGATTACTGGCATCCTGCAGGGGTTCCGGTTCAAACATTGGGCCATCGAATCATCTATGATTCTCATTTGCAAAGGCATTCTAAAAGTAGCTTCTGTAACAAAGAAAGGTGATTGGGATTGGGGTGCGGCAAGTTCTGATGAATTGTTGCACATTCAAATGTATCTTTGCAGTGCTCTTTGTATGTCCCTAGAGAAGATGATGGCCATTTGGGCCACAAAAGACAGTAGAATTCACAGAAGCACCTGCTTTTGCTTCCCTGCAGCCTTCATTAAGATCAGTTGGCATAATTTGTTTGGTTTTACCTAAATATCCTAAGCTGGGAGCAGTTTTATTTCATGACTTGCTTTTCTTGATTAATTGCCTTTGAAAAACAGATTAATCAAGTGGGGAATGCAACATCATTCTTTTTGTGTCTTTTGTGAGCATGATAATGAAACTAGATCGCATTTGTTCTTTGAATGCAATCCATCCAAGTATATTTTCAAATCATATGCTGATGCCTGATTCTATCTGGGCTAAGTAGCACCGACACGCGACACGACATGACACAACACGCAACGCATCATTTCTCTAAAACTAGAGAATTCCAACATATTGGGACACGTACATTAAACGTATATTTTTATATATACATGATAAATTATCATTTTTATGATTATTTCAATCAAATTAATTTGATTCAAATCCACAAATAAATAAGTAATAAAAAAAAATATGTCCGACACCAACATGGAGGCCCCCGGAGAGTGTCCATGCTTCCTAGATCTGGGGTCCATCAACAAAATCTGTAATGGGATGAAGTAGCATGGTTACTGGAATTTTTTAAGGGGAAAAATTTCATTACTGCTTTCGTCAGGATTCTGTCTGGTGAATCAGGAATGATATTGTACATGGGAAAAATTTTGATACTATTTTGAAAGTATTATGCACTTGTTGTATGAGCTAGAGTAGAAAGTGATGAATATACACTGCGGAATGTTCTAACAGATATGTATAACAGAATGCTTGATCATTCTTTATTCAATAGCCTTTGAAATTTTACAGCTGATTTTTGGTGACATAATTTTGTTGCAGAATTTGTCATAGGGATTAACTCCGCTACATCTTGATAAGTAAAAAAACGAGATAACTGCCTTGTAGATAAAATGGTGTTACCATCATCAAATTTCAACTGATGAGAGGATAAAGTTAGCCCCATTTTCCTTACCAAAAAAAAAAAAGTTAGCCCCATTTACATATCTTGAAAAGATGAATCAGGCAGATAGCCATATTAGAATGCAAACTCAACTTTAGAAAATTATATTTGTAGAAGGCAGTGAATAAACAGATGGTTCCATAATAAGATGCATGTGAACTAATGCAACATACAAAGACAGGTCAAAAGTCCTATCATGATTTAGCTTTTCAAGAACAGGGTTAAAGCAACGGCGACTTATGCTTCAGGCTCACGGGAGGAATTGATATGAATTAGGAGCATCAATTAGAAAAGAAGAAATAAAAATTAAGTGTCGATGCAGATGAAGAACTTGAGAAAGAGATCCTGGACTATGAGATGGAGGACGAGGAGGAGGGGAAGTCCACAACTTCATGACAATTGAAGGAGAGGCCACAATACCTATTATATTACAGTATACTAGGCGATAATAACTTAGAGAAAGAATTCAACAACTTACAAATGCCATGAGCAATATGGTGATGTAAATTAAATGATTAAGGACAACAGAACCTCAGAAGAAAAAACAGTGAATGGAGCAAGTCACAACATAAGTTAGCATTAGTTGCAATACATCATACATTAACTATGGCTACATGAGCGAAGGATGGTCCTGACACATCCTGAAGCAATATGACACAGCCAGGAGATGATTTCAAGATAACCAAATGCAAATAAATAAAAAAAGAGTATTTCATGCGGAATTCCTCAGCATCAATAGATGTATATAGCATGTACCTTATAACGTCAGCATTTAACTTGAGCCCTGAAATCGCCACCTGAGCATATTGTAGCAACTCTTCTCGCTTCACCTGAAGTGACATGTTTCCTTCAAACTACAATTCTCAAGAATGATTGTATTCTTGCTAGGCGTATACGTATCCCAAACTCTTTCTGCTTGGTATGTATGTCTTCTTTCTAGCTTAGATTAATAGCACATTTCTATCCTTAAAAAGAATCCAGATTGAATTCAAATGTTCATCTCTGACCAAAAAAAAAAGGAATTCAAATGTTTATCAACATAAAGATGTATGAGAGGTAACATCTGAGACATGATTTACAAAAAGTAGAAAGAGAGAAATTAGAGGTAAGGCAATAAACATTGAGAGGTTTTTTCCTGCATCCCCAAACTTCTCTCTTATCTACTTTGTAGTTACAAATCTATAAGTTAAAGCATCTGCTGAATATGAGGCGTATTATGACATAAGGAGTTTCAAGAGACTAAAGGAGGTCAAAATAAAGCAGATTACAAAGCATGTTCAACTGAAATGCGGAAAGTTACAATTTTTAACATTTTTTGACCAAGTGGAGTGACAAAGTTAACAAGCACTTAGATATAGGTGCAACTCAAATGGTATCGTAGTTTGAATAACAGTGTTAACATATGAGGACATTCCGTCAATTATGAGCATCTTGAACTGAGATTTTAGTCAATTATGTTCTACATTCAATCATCTTTTGTGAATAACGTGGAAAAAAGATGCAGGTGGACTCTGACTGTTCATAATATATTTCCTGCTGGTCACATTTTTAATGAAGATGCATACATGATAGGATAATGTTAAGTCCTCACAAGTACTTCTTCTAGGTAGCCAGAAAATGCATTAGCCAAATCTTGAATGCTGCTCAATACCGCCTTATGCACTTCCACTCCTCCTGTAAGACAAAGCCTGAACGAGAGCAAACAAAGTGTATGCTTACGTGGAAATCAAATTATGTTATACCGAGTGCGGCTGATAAAAAGCAATATGTAGGCCTTAGAAGTGCCTAATCAGAGAATGACAATCTAGCATCAAATCAAGTAAATGAAGAGCAACGTAAAGAAGTTTAAATCACCCGAAAATTTCCAGGAGTAATGAAACTTCTTCCTGTGTAGGTGCTTCCAGAATCTGAATCAACAAAACAGTTAACCTGCGGTTAAACTCTGTCTATCAGCAAATTCCGGACCAGAGGTGCACATTCAATTAAATTATTGCCAACTAATCTTCTTTGCCCACTGGCTGCAGTTGGTTGAGTTACGACAGGATGTGCATTGCATCGACATTAATAATTCGACACTGTTGACTAGGAAGAAATAAGTACCTAGACTGGCAGATCTAACAAGATTTCTCGTCATCTAGAATTCAAAAGTTTCAAATCGTTCAAAAGTAGTCATCATGACTCTGGTTGTGACTTTACTACATATTCATAACATGCCTAACCAGTTAAGAGAAAGGACACACCACATAGTAAATAAAAAGGTACATTTGCCTCACTCTTGATGACAGCATAAAAGGCAATTTACTTTAAATACAGAGAAATCTGTTGGGTACTTTGCCAGATAGATTCACACAGCAATAAATCACGAAAGTTAATAAGCTGCATATAAGAATGCAAATGATATGCTTCCTTAGCAATACGATAACTGTCTTAGGGTAACGCAATCAAAGACAACCTTTGCAACTATCAGCAAATAATAGACAATTCTGATCGTACAGCTGACGATGCACCACTTACCATGGACATGATTATGCCTTCAAGTGCCTGACTATGAAGAAAGACATGACGGAAATTCAGAGGTTCTCCTCCAAGGTCAGGATCATGGTAATAAACCTAACCACAATCAAGTAATAATATTAAAATTCAATTACAGAAGCATAGTTGATATAAAGACCAGATAGCCATATTGATTTAACATTCTAAAATAAACATTTTTTTCGCCAATTTTCAACTTCAGCACTAAATAGAAAAATACGCGATGCAGCATGCACTACGAATAAGTAAATGACCAGAATAACTAAACAGAAACAAGTATCACCACTCACCTGTCAGCTCACACTACTACCCTTACATCCTATACATTAGCTTGGAAAATTTAATATGAAATAGGTACATGCTGCTGAAGAAATGGCGATGAAGAACCAGGTCGACTCACCACCGTTTGTCTCCTAGGCGAGTCCTTAAACTCATCAGAGCTATTTTCGGTCACTCGGTGGTCATTTCCAGACGAACCCGCAGAATCTCTCTCAGTTTCTTTGAGCGCCACCAACCACCTCCGTAATAGTAGAATTCTCTCTAATCCTCTGCAGGAAACAGACATCTCCTCCAATGTTTTCGCAGCCTGCTTAAAGCTTTGCAAACTCCGTCCCCCCTGCTTTGATAAATTCGAATGTCTAAATACTCGATGTAAAGGAGCGATAACTAAACGCCAGTGCTAATTCAGCTGTATGAACTACAGTGACGAGAGCGACGACACGGTTAAACAATTGGTTATCGATCTAAACCAAGCGCATTGCGGCAAGCTCAATTACGACCACCACTAACCCCAGCGAAGCCCGACTCAAGTCACCGACAGGATCCGATTTCATCATGATCACGAGACAATATTCTCGTTATAGTCATGAGACCATATCATTAAGGAAGATCGGCCGGCCCTACCGGAGTCTGCAAGAACAGCGAACTCTCCTAAAACCATCAATCTACGACGAAAATTCCGGGAAGCCCGCGGCATCGAAAGTCCGGCGATTTCGCCGCTTGCGATCATACCGAACACGGAAAAAAACTTGCAGGGAACAGAGAGAAGTTACGATGCGATCCTGGAGGAGCTTGGCGCCTCCGGCGACGGCGTTGCCGGCTTGATGGACCACCGAGTCGGCATAACTGCGGACGGTCCTGGTCAAGTTGTTCCGCCCCCCGACCTCCACCGCCTTGTTGACAGCCGTCCTGATCCACGACATCGCCGCGAAACCGGATCGAAACGGGCCCGAACCCCGCCGCCCGCCGGAGATTCTTTCCCGACTTCCGGCCCCCGATATCGAGAGCGCCGAATTTGAACGCGAATGCCGGACGATTCTTTGATTTCTTCTTTGGTTTTCCGAGGCGGTGATCGTTCGTTGGAATGGCTCTTCGCGTGTGTGTACAGGTCGTGCACGAGGAATTCTGGAAACGAAGCGGTCAGCCTCTTTGCGCAGACGCGGGCGCGTGGTGTGGTTTTATGGGCGTTTTCAGTTCGGGTCTTGCGCCTTTGGTTTCGCGCCAAGGTGTCCATTTTACTAAATTGCCCCCGGTCAAGTGAGATAGAACGGGGGTGGGGGGGGGGGGGGGGGGGGGTCTGTGTGTCTTTTCCTTTTTGGCCATCCGGTCGCTATATTTTCTTTGGAGAGTTTCAATTTTGTTAGAAGGGAAACTCGTTTTTCCATGAAAACCATTAGTTTTTCATTATCCAAATATCGAAAAGTCAAAAAATAATTTCTCAAAAACTAAGAGGTGAGCAAGGCGGACCGGGAACAGCCCGGACCGGACCGAACCAGCTGATTGGGTCCAGTTCCTAGGAGTGCCGGTTCGGTTCCCGGTTCTTAAAAGTGGAACCGGTGTCCGGACGATCTAGTTCCCGATTCCAAAAGGCAACCGTACCGACAAAATATATATAAGTATATATTTGCTTCGCTCCCATTAGTGCTTAATAAATATCTCACCCTCTTTCTTTTTATTCATATTTTCCTTTTATTCCATCTCTTGTTGACCGACATTTCCCGTTATCTTCCAAAGAGAATATCCTTCTCTATATGTTCTTTTCGTCACGACCAGATTCCCTTGCCAATTTGTTGCCAAAATACAATGGAGACTATCTCCTTTACTTCCCTTTTCAATCACTGCCACATCTGTTGCCCCTTTTTACATAGTCTAGGGGAATTAATTCCTTCGATTATGCTAGCCAAAATTTGTCGGAGAAAAGCATTGAAGATTTCTCTGATTGATTGGTTGGACCTCTTTTTTCTTGCCAGAGAAAAGCCGAAATCTCTCGCCCTTTTTCTTTCTTAATTCCATCTTAATGTTAAATAACTTACCAGTTTCCGGTCCCAGGATCAATCGGACCAGACCGAGAACCGATCACCCCTACAAAAAATCGTTTTCCTTAAAACAAACGAACCCTTAAATTGACATATCAGTTTGGTAATGTAGTTGATGCGCTATTTTCATCAACCTCTCCTTGTGCTTGTCCACGAATTTTCCTAGATTGTCTAGAACTGCACCCCACAAGGGAAGAAAATCTCAAGAGGGGACCCTCCAATGTTTAATTAGTCAAGAGCGCTTTTTTTATTGTTCGGTGCGGCGGGCGGCCGTGGGGGTGCAGCCGGAGGTGAGAGGCAGTGGCGGGGAGGTGACCAACGAGGGGTGGCGTTGGCCGGCCAGCGGCAAGCGGTGGGAGGCGAGGGCGAGAGATGAGAAAAGTTTTTATTTTTATTTTTATTTTTGTTCCAAAAATAGAAAAGTAGAAAAATTTTACTTCTCATTTCTGTTTCAAACCTATTTCAGAACTAAAAATTTGTTCCAAAAATAAAAAAATGAAATTGCATTACCAAACGGAGTTTTGTTCCAAATCTGTTCCCAGGAACAAAAAAATAGAAAAACAGAATGGTTATCATTTACGCCCTAAATCTCTCGCCTTCTTTCTTTTTATTCATATTTTCCTTTTATTCCTCCCTTGTTGACCGACCTTTCCCATTATTTTCCAAAGACAATATCCCTCTCCGTATGCTCTTTCCCTCACGACCAGATTCCTTTGCCAATTTGTTGCCAAAATAAAATGGAGACAATCATTTGCTCCCCTTTTCGATCTACCACATTTGTTGCCCCTTTTAACGTAGTCTGGAGGAATTAATTCCTTCGATTAGGCTGGCCAAAATTTGCCAAAGAAAAGCATGAAATATTTCTCTGATTGATTAGTTGGACCTCTTTCTTTTTGCCGGAGAAAAGCCAAAATCTCTCGCCCTTTTTCTTTTTATTTCATCTTCATGTTAAATAACTGACCGTTTCCCGGTCCCAGGACCCGACCAGAAACCGATCATCCCTACCAAAAACAGTTTTCCTTAAAACAAATGAACCTTTATATTAACATATCAGTTTGGTAATGTAATTGATGTGCTTTTTTCGTCGACCTCTCCCTGCGCTTGTTCATGAATTTTCCTAGATTGTCTAGAAGTGCACCCCATAAGTGAAGAAAACCTCAAAAGGGGACCCTCCAATGTTTAAATCAGTCATGAGGAACAATAAAGAAAGCGATAGCAAGCTTGAGTAATGAGAAAGAGAATCTTCTTAGATAAGAGATGCAAGAGAGGCGGAACGGATTAGGCAATCATCCTTATTTACTTGAACAAAAGCCCTTAGACGACCTACTCATGGTTGATCCTCTCCAGGGTCCGGTCACGCCTCGCCTAGATGGGTCGAACTCTCTCTTGGATCCAAACTTTGCTCTTTGGGTTGTGCGGGGCACTGCCTGAGTCTCTCTCTCCCTTCAAGCTCGCCTTCACTGGGGCCCCCTCATGGCCCGAGCCCAATAAAATGGGCTCGAGATTTTAACCTACATCAGAAGTTTAGGCATAATTCCCTAAAAAACCCCAAACTTTAGGTTCAGTCCAAAATCTGTCATGAACTTTTTTTTCTAAAAAAAACCCCTCAACTTTAAATCCTGTTCCAAAATCTACGCCGAACTTTTTTTTTTTTGTCTAAGTTAAATCACTAATTTTTATTCTAGTCCCCAATCTTCCCCCATTAGCCCTCTGTCCAAAAACCACCGTTAGTCATCCCTAATTTTCATACCTTAGAATGGTTTTATTTTGGAAATAATTTTCCATGTGACATTGATGATGTAGATTTATTATCGATTTGAAATGCCATGTTAAGTTGGGACTAGACTACGAGAGTACATTTGAGAATAGATTGAAAGTTTGTGATATATGTACAAAACAAAAATCAGGGTAGATTTGGGACTAAACCTAAAATTTGGTGTTTTTTTCAAGACAAAAAAAAGTTCGGGGCAAATTTGGGATTGGACATAAAGTTTGAGGTTTTTTTCGAGAAAAAAAAAGTTCCGAGCAAAAATTGGGACTAGACCTAAAGTGTGGGGTTTTTCAAAGAATTAGGCCCACAGGTATACAAGAGATCTTGACTCATTCATAGAATACATGGCACCTATGATGTTGACTTCTTGCATCGTGAACATTCGATAAGCTCCTAAAGAAGGAAGTTGAGAAAATATGTGGCTCTATTTAATAATCTGATCGTACTTATATTTAGGTTTCCTAAAGAGAGGAAGTTGAGAAAATCGGTTAAGTCTCATGGTAAAATTTAGATAAGCTTACAAATCTGAGGGGATGTACATGTATGGTTTGACTCCTAAATACAACTTTTGGCTCATCTATATGATAAATGAAGCATGCCATAAACTCATGACGGTATAAAGAAACTAACTCCTGAACCCAATAGACACGACAAGATTACTTCATCGCAATTTCGGGGTACTCTGTCAGCCAAACATATAAACAAATTAGACCCATCAAAGTCAACACATCAAATCATATAATGCAATGGCGTATACATATAATCCTGGGCCTATGTACATGGCAGATTAAACTGTCGACAAATGATTAAATGGAATCCGACGTATATTCTAAGTTGATCAGGGAATAAGCACCGATTTGAAATGATTCTGTAGATCTCTATCTTGCACAAATGCTCCATCTGTTGCACAGTTGCATGCATTACTAAAGATGTCCGACTGCTTGCGCGCTGTTAAGCTCATCTCCATTACTAACGAATTCCAAAAACGTAAGCAATAACTTCAGACGATGTCCCACTTTCCCCAAATCTTGTCATGAGTTGCTCCCGCTTAGAAGTGGGTACTAACTATGTCCAAATATGAGACTCAAACATATCAAGTTGGTCCAAAATGAATCTCTGCTAAAGCATCAAAGTGTGTAAGAAGCATATTCCAGATTGTCCTAAACTTGCAAATGAATAAATAAATACTTCATGAAAGGAAATATGGATCTTTGAACTTTATAGACAAGAGTGTAAAGATTGTATAGACTTCAATAGGAACAATAGTACAATACTACGAACCCTATTTGTAGAAGAACAAATCAACTATCGAGCTCTAGATTACATTTCCCGCTCCAACAGATGCATTAGAACATTAGGAAGCAAAGTGTTGCCAAGAATTGTCTACTTCTCATGATTGGACACGACAGCTTGAGCCACCGACAACGTGAATCAGCTCTTTTACAACGTGTTTTTAAACTAACCTGCTATACGGTTTGAATAGGATCAACAGTTGTGATTGATGAAAAACTGCCAATTTCACAGTTTCAATAGGATCAGCATTTGTAACCCAGAAGCTTCCCTGCATAATTCAGTAACCTACTACAGTGTCAACTGTCAAGGGACAATGCGGCCATTCTCGATACAATGGTGGGCTCTTCGCCCCAGCGAAAAAGACTCATTATCCAGGTGAGAAGCAGGAGAAGTGGAAGAATTGGAGTCAGATGGCTTCGGAGGAGACTTCTGGCCGGTGCTCTCGTTGGTGAAAAATAGCAAAAATATACACAGGCTACGAACTAACTTTCGATGTCCGGTAATGGGACTCTCCAATAATTCCATGCATTATAATCTTCCTGGAACCACATAGATTTCTATTAGAAGCGAAGAAAACCTCAAAAGCACTAATAGCTCCACGCACATGACGCAGAGAGAGAGAGAGAGAGAGAGAGAGAGAGAGAGGTATTTTACCTGCTCAACTAATGAGGTTGGGGGGAACATGTCATTGACCAGGGTATGTAAGGATGTGTATGACTTGACATCGATGCGATGACTAATGGCCACCTCACCCTGCCAAGGCACGGTAACTTATCGAGTGAGAATGCAGCATGAGCAGTCAAAGTTAGGGGGATCAGGAGGATGGTTACCTTGGGGTTGATGATGAAAATTTTTCCCTTCGGGATCCCAATCTTCCTGTAACTCAATTCATCAGTATCTCTGTTCCCGAAACCCGCATAAAATGGGTTGTGATCAGAAGGGAAAAGTGCTTTTATATCCTGCAAAGCAAGAACTTTCCACTCGTAAAGCAAATTATGCTGGGAAATGAAATTCTATAGCATAGAGTAATTATTTCTTTCAAGTAAGAGGTTGATTTGATGTTAAAAAAAAAAAAAGAGGTTGATTTGATATTTACCTCCAAACATGCAATCTTGAATTCATGTGGCGCTCTTCTAATAACTGCAAACAGTTCGGAGAATGGCAAGGATCACGGAGTCATTTGTTTTGAAAAGATGTGGATAGCATAATAGCAAAGATCCAAAAGTAGAATGCAATGACAAAAGTAAATGTTATCTGGATATCATGAACATGAATGTATCACCAGGTAAAATTTACTGAAGGCAACCAGAGAATTTCAAACATAAACATCACCTTCTCGATATAATGATGGAAATAATCCATCAGGTGATATAACAACAGGTCCATTCGGTAAAGCTTTTCCATCCTACAAATAAACCAGGTACAAGGTGGAATCAACTCATCATGAATCCTAGGAAATAGAGCAAAACCAGTCTAAATTTCATAATTCTGTATGTTGAAAGACAGACATCTTAACGGCTAAAGGAATGTCAAGATATAGTGGACTTTAAAAGACAGAAATAGGTCGCAAAAGAAATGACCTTCTTGATGTGCTCTAGAAACCAGGCCCAAGAAACTAGGTCAACACAAATAGAGCTAACATACTCTCGTGAGAAAAGATGTGCAACGCTAACCCTGTAATCATTTTTGTAGTAAACTACTAAGGCTGTACCAGACTCCCAAATAACCTGCTCTCTTGCTTTTCCCAAAACAGGAGCACAGGACCAACAAACAAAGGAAAATGAATCAGGTTAATGTTTTACCTGTTTAAGATTAAGCAGGAAACTTCGGGTTAGATAAGCCTGAACAATTGCCCTGGCACTCAAAAAGAGTAGCTGATACCCATTCTCCTGCCACAGAGACAAATCTCAAATCATTAGAGATATTATTAAAGGAAAAACACCATGTTTCACAAGTATTAATGGAACGTTGGATGTTGCAATATGATCAAATCTTAATGCACAAAACTTATCCAACATTGCAGCCAAGTGGATTATCCAACCTGAACAGCCCCATTTACTGTGATAAGCTACCCAAAGAAGTGGTCCATTCTAGCAAAGCTCGACCACTTTTTGGTGGTATGACTTTTTCGAGAATACCAAAGTAAGTGGTTGACATACTTATAATTCTTTTTGAACCCTGTCTAGCGAAGAATCTTCAGAGTTCCTTCATATACATTCTCCAAAAGAGCATTGACTCCCCCCTATTCTTTCCTAACACAAGATCTGACTTCAGGGTACTATTTCATGAGGGTATGCCTTACAACATACTGAACGTTAGAAGATTTCAGTGAGTGTCATAATGTTAAGAAATCGTAGACTCATATCCTAACAATTTAAGTTTGAGAAAAACAATCGTCTAACATCAGATTAGAGCATACGCCAAGTTCGTGAATGTGGACACCCGGATTTTTATGATTCTGCCTATAGTCTTCTTATTGGGTCCTGCCTCCAATTGCTTGTTTGATTTAGTTATGTCCATGTCCTTTGTTTCACATGTAATATTCAACTTATACACAAGGAGCATTTAGATAAATCCTTTATATAAGGAAAAAGTGGACCACTCTAAGCTTTATGTACGAACTGCAACCAAGAATCGAGTTCTCGATCTTTTAACTAGTGCAGTCAAGTTTCTAATATTTACTAAAAGCTGCAGTCAAATCCTAAACACGTCAATTAGTGCAATCAGTCCTATAGCCAATTTTCGAGTGCCGCACTGGCGATTCTGGTACAATTTAACGAAAGAACTTGATTGCGCTTTCTCAAAAAAGATTCCAAAAAAGTATCCCACATTGCTTATTTATAGGATTTCAATGGGCCTTATAATTATGTAGATTTAAACTATGGGATTGGACCTTCTAACGTAGTATCATAACCAAGTTCCGTCCCATCCTTATGTGCTGTGTATGAGGCTCCCTGCTCGTCAATTCCATGTCGTTCTCAGTCCGATTTGCACGTGAGAGGGAGTGTTAAAGTTTCTCAATTTGCTTGTGTATGAGGTTTCAATAGGCCTTACATTCATGCAGTCCCCTTCCACTTATTAATTCAAACTTTTGGATTACACTTTCTAACATATTGCACCAATTAAAACATTTAGGACTCAATATAAAAGATTTAGGATTTCAAATGAATTTTCATTGTAAATATACATTGTGGTCTCGTGTCCTAATACTTCGATTTTTGGGAATGGGAAACATGGTTGTAAATGCATTACTTAAATTTAAAACCTTAATACAATATCAATTACTATAACTAAAATGACCAAAAAGGCCATGAAAACATGAAGGGCCATGCCCTCCACTTCAGATGTTATTAGACAATAAAAGAATAGCTTCTTGGAAAGACAGACGAATAACATATGAGCATACCTTAATTGCAGAGAATAGTCTGGCCACTCCAGATTGTGTCCAATCTCTTCCGACTAAAGGCATGAATTGACCAAGAACATCAGACCTATGAAAGGAAACTCGTAAGTCTGTCTAAAATGTAACTGATATAAACTTGAAGTCAAACAATCAGCAATGACAATATTACAGTCAATCTTTGACAACAGCTCCAAGAAGCAAATGAGCATGTCCTTCTTATTGCATTGTTTGATCAAACCAGTCTTTACTCCAAGTATACGAGAATTCCTTTTCTAAAAGGGGAAATAAGGGATCTTTAAATAAATCATCAGATTATATAATAGGAGCGCCAAAGTTAAGTATAAGGAAGAAGGCATGTCTGTTGTGCACATAATATGTAATACCTAACTTACTATGTAGCCTGAACCAAAAAACCCTAACTATGTACATCTTGATGATGGAAGGAAAATTTGACAGGAAACAAGTGCAACCAAGAGACATAAGAATGACCCGTCTCATTAGAAAAACAATTTTGTAATAAAGTTACAAGAACATAACCCGGGATGAAAATAAATGGCAGTGCCCAGTAAAAATTCAAAGAGGAGCATAAATATCAACACCGAATAACAAGAGGCAGTAGAGCTACTTCAATATTCTAGCTTGTATAAAGGACTTACTTGGTAATTGTCCCATCAACATCAGAGATCACAATTTTTGCGTTCCACTTCCACAAGTAGATATGAGCATCAACCTACAAACAATAGATAGATCACCAATCGGAGAAGAAATCTACCATGAAATTAGCGGACAGAATCCAAATGCTGTGTCTTATGCATACCTGTTGTTTCCCAAGAACCCTGGTAGAGAAACCAAATGTAATCTTATTTTGACCTTCTTCTAGATTCAGAGATGCTATCTGTTCACTAGTTGGAACATTTGTCCTTAAAAGTTGCTTGTGGGGAGCTTTGACATCCTGATTTGCTACAGAAGTTGATTCTGTGGCCACATTTTGGGAAGCAGGTTCGGAGTCGAGGAATGTTTCCTCATTTGAGGAATTACTGTTTTCATGCTGCAATGTTTTGACTCTTCTGAATGGAATAGGCCAGAGTCTCCATCCACGTCCAGAGGAAGTAGGAGTAAGTACAGAATCTTCATCGACGGGCTTCACTGCCTCTTCTGGTTCTACAGGAATTGTGTCATTCAATTCCACAGGTATGTCCAGACCAAATGTAGCTACCCCTAGAACAATAGGAGCAGCTTTTTCCCACAACAGATATCTGTCTTTGTATCTCACTACCAGATTTTCATTCTTCACAATTGATGTCATCGAAGTAAGAAATTCCTCTGCATATATGCGGTGTGCATTGAATGCTTTAGCAGCTGCATCCAAACCCATTCCAGCACGGATTTCATTTCGACAGAGTGATATCTCAAGTTCTGCAAAAGTAAAAACGAAAATGAGCAACATTTTAAGGATCAAACAAGAAACAATAAATTTATGATGGTGATCTGTTAAAGACACCTAACTGTTGAGTAATTCACCATCAGCTGAACTCTCTGACCCTTCACCCAAGTCCTCTGCTGGAGATTCCACAATCTCAAGTTTACTGCAACCATCTACTAGTTGAGGACCCTCTGGACTATTTCCCATAGTTTCAACTACCACTGATGCACTGCATTTTTCGACCTCAATTTCTTGAAGACAGAGAGAACTGTCAGCCATACTGACAGAACCCATAATATCTTTGTGTGATGTCTCATTGCTGACCGGTCCAACATCAAATATTAATTCTGTGGGTGCCCCAGTAGTCAAAGAGGGAGATGGAGATACGTCGTCATTGTTTTGGGCCTCAATATTCTGGTCATCTTCTGTTTCAGCAACTGCCGGAAGACTCTGAGAGACTTTCTCTAGCAAATTATCTGCCTCTGCTGAGGAACTAGTAATGTCAGGCTCCAAACTCTGATTTGCCAATTCTGATAGCTCTAAACAGCTTTTAAAAACATCTTCCTGCTTTATTCTTGTATATGCATCTTCTAAATCACTTAGAGTGTCTCCTTCATGATTTTTGGCATTTTGGGGCTCTTTATCCCCAGAAGCATGTTTGCCTTCTCCATCATAAACTTCAAGATAACGGCCAGAAGCACTATCAGTCTTATTTATAACGCGGACAACTTCAATAGTTGATGTGCTCATATTCCCAATGTAGTTAGAAGCCCAAGCATTTTCGCCTGAACCAAACTCCTCGCTGCCATCCACAAAGTCAGTGCCTTCACCGGGGCCGAGATGAAACTGAGGCGTATCAAGTTCGACATCACCAGTATCCTGTTCAGATGCTGAGAGAGGTGCTGTCAGTACATGACCATCCACACTGAATAAAACCACTTCTGAATTTGCACATTGAGACTCTGCGAAATTGTCACCATCCAAACTTCCGTATCGGTTAGACCCATATTCTGATAGGTCGACCGAACCATCCTGGGAAGATTGTTCATCTTGGAAATCATAAAATTTCCCCCCATCAGATTCTGACCGATCAAGTCGTCCTGGGGAGTCAAATTCATCTCGCAACTGAATAGTGCCAGAATCAGAGACGCTGTGCCCAATTCTGCAAATTCCAACCACACTTTTGCTCCTGTCATCAAAATTCCTGTCATAATTCGATGCAATGTCCACATTACCGGATTCCTTACCAAACCCATTGCTACTACTTTCTTTACTCGAATCGACCTCCCTCACAAAATAAGCTTCACCAGAATTATCAAGGAGCATATGAAAGTTGGCTTCGACACCATTAACACCTATTCGAACAATCTTTTCAGCCCCTTTTAGGACTCCCTGAAATTTACCAAACCTAACGTACCAAGGGGTGCTTCTAAAACTACCATCTTGCTGCTGAACAACAATGATATCAACAGCACCACCAAAAGGATGGAATGGGGTGGCAACAGAATAGACGCCTTGTGAAATGAGGCTACCAACTTTTCCCACAACATTCATTTGGTCACTCCGCAGCTAACGTCGCCAAATACCTGGGGCTTACTATACAGGCTATATCCTCGGTTCCTGTTACGATTTCTTCAAGCAAGCAATCCTGTTACGACTTCTCCAAGCAAACAATCCCTCTTAAATATCATAAATCACTTCGATGAATACACAGCAGATACAAAGAAGATTCCGGGCTAACTGCCTCCGGCTAAAAGCCTGTTCCTTGAGTCCACCTGCAAGCAAATGGCAAATAGAGGAACAAATACAAGTCACACAACAGCATCAAAAGGTAAAAACCCAATGATCAACTACTAATCAGAATCTAAACCAATCTACTCATGGATATGAAATATTTTTTTTGGCTGCTCAAGCGCTCATCTTGAAAGATAGAACCCCCAAAGCCCGATTCAATCAGCCCTCAAGACCAGACATAAATGTCCCGACCCAAGAATCCTCACCCGACAATGCCCAGCAGCCAAACGAAACATCAAACGGCATAACATCTACCCGAGAACGAAAGGGCGCGCGGCATAAATGAACGGCTCCGACCCACGAAACATTGCCAAGAATCGGAGCCGTGAGCGCCAAACAAGTCAATCAAAAGCTGCCACCGAACAAACAAAATCAGCGAAGGCAAGGCACAAGAATCAGGACCCATGAGCACTCACCCAACAAAAAATTCCCCCAAGATCCGACGACAACTAGCGCCTCGAACAACAAGCGAGCGCAAGGGAAAACTCGCAGCTGGAAACCAAGTCAAATTTCAAGAACCTCCCCTACATCCAAAAGAGGAAGAACAGAAAAATTCGTCGATTGCGAATTCAAAGGATTTTATCGATGCGGGTGAGAGTTCTCTTGTTCATTCAGTCATTGAACTTTCTCGGAGGCTTCGTGGTACAAGGGAGGCGGACTTGGTTGGATAAACAGGAGAATTCGAGGACGAAGAAGGCAGAGATCGCCATGGCCACGAGGCATTAAATAGGTAAGCCTGGACTGGTGGAGTTTGTGCGCAGTTTGGCGTTCCGGAGGGGTATATTCGAGAGTGGGAAAATAGCACAAATAGTCCTGAAATTTAGTTAAATATATAATATACGGTCCATAAACTTTTAATTTATTCAATATGATTCATAAACTTTAACTCAATATGTAACGATTCTCGAACTTTTATTTTGCTCAGTATAATCCCCGAACTTTTGATACATGTTCAATCTAGTCTCTGGATTATATGAAATTATTCAATAATATCCATAAACTTGAATTAATAGAAAGATGACATTTAATATTTTCATATAACCCAATGATTAAGTAAAACATGTACCAAAAATCTAAACATCACATTAAACAAATTAACAGTTCGATGACCATATTGCGCAATTACGCCAAAGTTCGGGGACCGTATTGAACAAATAAAAAGTTTGGAGATCGCATTGCACATTGGATCAAAGTTCAGGAGCTATTTGCGTAATTATCCCTTCGATTAGAGTGAAATCGGCGAGGAAGGGGGAAGATTAAGCAAGGGGTGGTTTGGTCATTGCGGAGGGCTTACGTGTTTCATGGATGCCTCCGTTTGAACCATCTGATGCACGTGAAGGTTGTTAATTCCATAATAGCGGCCATTGCCTTGGGAATTGGGGAATATGCCAAAGGTGCAACATTTGAGTCTCTTTCGATGGAGCCTTCCCGGTTGTTTCGGGGTTAAATTCCAAGCCTAACCTTGAGAGAGGTAGATGCTCGTGCGTGCGAAAACATGCCTTTGTTTCGTGAAAAGGCTTATGTTGAAAAATATTCGCTTCCCTTGAAAATCATTTTCCTTGAGAGTGATTGGTTTTTTATTTATTTGGCAACGTTTCCCCCCAGAAAGTGAAATTTGAAGTGTAAATTGAGTGGATGACAAAGGTTGACAGGGTTCATTTGTTAATTTTGAACGGGAAAGTAAATGGCGAGAAATTAAAAGTACGAATACTGGAACAGTTCTTGCCGGCAGTGTAAGTGATACTAGATACTGAAGATTATAGAAAATGAAGAATAATAAGCGTTCTTGTGATTGATTTTAGGCGAACCTTTACAATTCGTACAGTGTGGGTTTACATGGACCTCTATTGACGGTTATTTACAGACAATTATCAAAAAGTTATACACGCCTAAGTCTCAGGTATTATCAAACTCAATTATGAATCCATACATTTGAGAATTCACCTCTTTATATAGAGAAATTAAGACATAAGAACTAGAATCGTGCGTCCTTAGCAATCCTTAAGCGAGGCATCCAATTGAAGACTAGGGCTCACCACCTCATCCATGGCTCCCTCTCTTTCTCATCTGGATATCCAGCTTTTCCACTATCAACGAATCATATTATCTAAACTTGTTCAATGTCAATGTTTCTACTTCCAAAGCAAATTATCTACAAAGTTGTGTTGATATCTAAATTTTGATCCAAAACTTAGAAAGTCCCAATGGACACAACTTTTGGTCCAAACCTTGGGAAGTACCAATGGATGAAACTTTTGGTCCAAAACTTACGAAGTCCGAATGGACACAAATTTTGGTCCAAACCTTGCAAAGTACCAATGAACACAACTTTTGGTCGAAAACTTGTGAAGTCCAATTGGACACACATTTTGGTCCAAACCTTGTGAAGTCCGAATGGACACAAATTTTGGTCTAAGTCTTGCGAAGTACCAATGGACACAAATTTTGGTCTAAGCCTTGCGAAGTACCAATGGACACAACTTTTGATCGAAAACTTGCAAAGTACAAATGGACATAAATTTTGGTCAAACCTTGCCATGTCCCAATAGACAACTTTTGGTCCAAAATGTACGAAGTCCGAATGGACACAAATTTTGGTCCAAACCTGGCGATATCCGAATGGACACAAATTTGATCCAAACCTTAGGTAGTCCCAATGGACACAACTTTTGGTCCAAACCTTGTGAAGCACCAAAGGACTCAAACTACGTGTAATTAGCAAAACAAAATAAGCCAGTGCAGGCATCAGAAAAATAGATCAGTAACGAAATATGATCGTCTTTTTGATGCATGCATCGCACCAATCAAACAACTTCGGAATTTTATGAAATTTATATGAGTGTAAAGCTTTAAATGTTGGATATAACTTTCATAAAGAACATTTTTTCAAAATCTGAACACATAAAATTAGAAAAAGTTGAAGAATAGGTCAAATCACTCAATTAAGCTCACTGGCTCACTAGACTTAAAAAATATAGAACATATAAACATTCATTGATTCACCATTGATTCACCATTGATTCCTACGCATGATTTACTAAAAAATCATCAATCTAGCCTCCATTCAGCAACTCAACATCTTAATTTCAGATAATCACAATTGGCCTGCATAATCTTCTTACATGCAATTGGCCACACGAAGTTCATCCTAAGTTTTCAGGTACTAACCTTGTTTATGGACTCCTTGATGTACGATTGAGCTAATTGGCCACCATAATCACCTCAAGTTTTGAATCAATGAAATGGAAATCGATGTAAGAATTGATTATAGTAAACTCGATTGAACAATCACCAAAAAATCAATCAAGTAAAGAAGCTCGATGAAGCTTTGGTTAAGCTTTGGCGATGTCGTCATCATGGAAAAGTTGTGGAAGTTGATCTAAAGGCTCAGATCGCCAGGGGAAGTCGCCGGATGGCTGAGTAGCGGCTAGAACTTGTTGGACAGGATACCGGTGTGGAGATCGTCCTCTCGACCACGATGAAGATCACTGTTTTTGTGGCACTCCGGCAATCTTCAACTTGCAAGCCAACCACCACGAACTCAGGGACTCTCTGAGGTTGATGGTGCACGAGAGGATCATCGAAATACGGCTGACGACCGGCCGGCAAGGGTTAAAAGTGAACTGGCCAAGAGAGAGAGAATTCGGGAAAGAGAGAGAGTGAGAGCTAGAGAGAGAGTGCATTTTTTGTCAAAAATGGTTTTTTTGTCAAAGAAATATTTGATTCATTTCCATGGATATACAATAGAGATACACAGTCCAACTGCAAATCAAAACTATGAAACAAATTCCATATGAGAAGATGAATCATTAGAACAAGATTATGAGTCACACGTTTAAAGAGTAGATCTGGGACTTCTTCAAATCAAAATCAGCGGCCGACCACCGAACTCATCTTCAGTAATGAGCACACATCGAGATCTCCCATTCCAAATTGACCATAGGGCACCGGTGAAGATGACTCTCGAGGATGGGTCAGCTCGGGCAAATAAGTTCTCTAAAACCCACTTGTCGATTCTCGTTACTGTTGCTGGGGAAGTATCACAGTTTAGTCGAGGATTTGACCGGATGTGTTTTGTCCAGTCGCATAGGATGAGTAGGTGTTCAGGAGTTTCCGGGGCTAGATGGCAAACCGGGCAAAGCGGGTCATGAACCATTTTCCTTCTGAATAGGTTTTCCTTAGTTGATAATGCATTGTTGCTAGTACTCCAAAGGAAGAACTGTGTTGTTTTTTTAAAGAACCGAAGGAGAATTGACAGCAAAATCTGTATTTTGCAGCAAGACAGAATGTATTGGAAGGGAACTTCTATTTCTATTCAGAAAACTGAGATTGCTTAAATACATACTAAAGCTTTTCCACTAACTACACGTTGCCCACTAACTACACTTTGCCCACTAACTAACAACTTGCTTGGTCCACAAAACCAGCAACAAACTAACAGAGCAGTTAAAGAAAACATGCAGCTAAACACTCCTACAAAATAGGACTGACCAAGTAAAACCACAACTAATTAACCCCTAGATAATAAGACATCAGCAAACTGACTAAATAGAAAGTAGATAGTGCAGCCTTGATACAACAACACTCTCCTCCTGGATCAAGTGCTGCACACTCCTAGCTTTGCCCTGAGAAGTTCAAATCGACCAACATGAAATGACTTAGTGAATATATCCGCAATTTGGTTTTTCGAACTACAAGTACACCGCTTCACCTCTCCGCTTTCCGCACTTCTCTCAAGAAGTAATACTTGACCTTAAAATGCTTTGTTCTTTCATGAAATACTGGATTCTGTTAAATGGCCATAGTAGCTTGATTATCCACAAATACTGCTATGCCTTCTTCTTACTCCAAATGCAGATCATCCATCAACTTCTTTATCCATAATGCTTGATTCACAGTGCGTAAGAGCCGCAATGAACTCGCCTGCAGTTGATTGAGCCACTATTTCCCGCTTCTTTGAACACCAGGAAAAACATGCCGACCCAAATGTAAAGCAATACCCTGAAGTGCTTCTCATATCATCCACTGATCCTGCCCAGTCACTATCATAATACCCCTGCAACTTAAACTTCTGAATTTTGCAGAACTTATTTCCATATGAAAGAGTACCTTTCAAGTACCTCAACACCCTCTTTGCAGCTACCATATGCAACTCACTTGCACAATTAAGGAATCTAGACAAGACACTTACAGTAAACATGATGTCTGGCCTAGTTGTAGTGAGATACATAAGACAGCCAATCAAACTTCTATAAACTCTTTCATCTGCAGGTTCTGATCCGTCCTTCTTCTGAAGCTTTTCCTTCTGACCCGTTGGAGTACTCACACTCTTGCACTCCTCCACATTGAATCTCTTCAGGATCTCCTTCATGTACTTCTTCTGACAGATAAAAACTTCATTCTGAGTCTGCCTAACCTCCATCCCCAGAAAATACGACATCTCACCAAGATCAGTCATTTCAAACATCTTCATCATCTCTTGCTTAAATGCAGTAATTTGAGCACTATTACTCCCTGTCACCAGCATATCATCCACATAAAGAGACACCACCACTAAGTCAGATACTAACTTCTTGACATATAGAGTGGATTCACTGAGGCTTTTCTTGAAACCCAGGCCTAGTAAGTGCTCATCCATCTTACTGTACCATGCTCTTGGAGCTTGCCTCAAGCCATAGAGAGCCTTTCTTAGCAAATAAACTTTCTCCTCCTGGCCTGGTGCGACAAAGCCTTCTGGCTGCTCAACCTAAATCTCCTCCTGCAACACTCCATTCAAAAATGCAGATTGCACATCTAACTGATACACCTTCCATCCTTGTTGAGCTGCCAAAGCAAGAGTCATTCTAATTGTATCCAGTCTTGCCACAGGAGCAAAGTTTTCTGAGAAATCGACTCCCCAAACCTGTGCATATCCCTTCACCACCAACCTGGCCTTATGCTTATTCACTGAGCCATTAGGATTGAGTTTGGTCCTAAAAACCCATTTTACTCCAATTACCTTTCTGTCTTCAGGCCTCTCCACTAGCTCCCATGTCTGGTTTTTTCTATCATAGCCAACTCTTCCTTCATTGCATTCATCCACCTCTGATCACTTTTAGCTTCCTCATAACCTGCAGGTTCCAAAACAGCCACACTACACCTCTGATATATATCAGTCAGAGATTTGGTACCTCTAACTGGAACATCATCCACCAGCTCGTCAGGTTCCAGTGAGACCTCCTTGTGCTTGCCTTGTGGCTCATCTGTCCAATCCCATTGCTCATCTTCTAGGAACTGAACATCCCTGCTAGTGATCACCTTCCCTGTCTGTGGTTGATAGATCCTATAGGCTTTTGACACTAAACTGTAGCCAACAAAGATCCCAGGTTCAGCTTTCTCTCCCAGCTTGTCTCTCTTGACCTGCGGAATATGAGAAAAACATAGACAGCCAAACACCTTCAAATTTCTTAGAATTGGCTTGACACCAAACCAAGCTTCAAAGGGTGTCTTCTTCTCCAATACCCTTGTAGGCAATTTATTCAGCAGAAAAACTGTTGTGTTTGCTGCTTCTGACCAAAATTCTTTTGGTAGATTTTTCTCATGCAGCAGACACCTAGTCATCTCCATAATGGTTCTATTCTTCCTCTCACTAACTCCATTTTGCTGTGGAGAGTAAGGAGCAGTAAGCTGATGCTCAATTCCAGCCTCTTCACAGAAAGAGTTGAATGTCTGTGAAGTGTATTCTGTTCTATTATCAGATCTGATGACCTGAATCTTACAGCCACTTTGGTTCTCAACCCATCTCTTAAACTTTAGAAATACCTCAGCAACTTCTGACTTTTGCTTCATGAAGTAAATCCAGCACATTCTAGTATAATCATCAATGAAAATAATGAAATACCTGCTGCCATTTAGTGAAGGAGTCACTTGTGGACCACAGAGATCTCGTATGAATCGGTGCGGCTTCTCCGTAGCTCTCCAAGTGGATTCCTTGAAGGGAAGTCTTGTCTCGCTTGCCCCAAACAAGCCTTGCACCTTGTGATCTGCTCCTCCAGGCTTGGTAACCCGGTTGCCATTTCATTCTTCTGCATGAACAGCAAGCCTTTGTGATGAAAGTGGCCCAACCTCTTGTGCCATATCTCTGAATCGATGGCCTGACACTTGAATGCCACCTGCTCCTTCTCGAGAGGATTTAGAGAAAAACTCTTCTGTTGCATCTTTATCTTGAACAGCTCCTGACCACTGGAGTCAAAGATCAAACACTTCCCCTCTTCAAATATCACCTTAAATCCTTTTTCTACCAACTGCCCCACACTCAGCAAATTCTGATCAATCTCAGGCACATACATCACATCAGAAACCAGCTTAATTCCAGCACAACTCTCTATTGCTACAGTCCCTTTACCTTTCACGTCTAAGTACTCCCCATTCCCAATTCTCACTCTTGACTTCAATGACTTGTCAAGGTCTATAAATAGCTTTTCATCACTTGTCATGTGGTTTGTGCAACCACTATCAACAAGCCAACTGTCACATGGAGTACTAGAGGAGAAACAAGAGGCAACAAACAGTTGATCTACCTCTTGCTGGACTGCAGCATGTGCTTCACCTTGCTGCTGATCTCCCTTCTCTTTGCAGAACTTCTCAATGTGTCCATGTTTATGACATTTTCTGCACCTTACATCTGGCCTCTTCCAACACCTAAAGTGTGGATGATTCTGTTTTCCACAGTGCTGACATGAGGGATACCTTCTCCAATTGTTCTTGGAGTTGCCTGCATTGTTCTCTCCTGCAGCAGCTTCTGAACCACTACTGCCATTCCCTTTCTTCCCTTTCCACTTCTTGCTTTTCCCTCCTACATTTTGCTGTTCTTTGGCCTGCAAAGCTCCTTCTGTACTTCCTTCCAGCCTCATTAACCTCCTCTGCTCTTGTGCTTGCAGAGCACTTAGCAATTCTGCCAACTTGATCTGAGACAAATCCTTGGTATTCTCCAAAGAGGCAATGGTTGCCTCAAATCTTTCAGGCAAGGAGACAAGAATCTTCTGCACTAGCCTATTATCAGAGAGGTCAGTGCCTAGAACTCTTGCCTGATTTGCAATGCTTATCAACTTATCAGAATACTCCTTAATTGTCTCAGACTCCTTCATCTGCAATCTCTCAAATTCTGTGATCAGATTTAGCCCCTTCATGCTTCTGATCCTTTCATCTCCTTGATACTCAGCTTTGAGGAAGTCCCAGATAGCTTTGGCTGATTCACAAGCCATAATTCTACTGAAAATGGCAGGTGAGACAGCAGCATATAAACAAGACTTTGCCTTTGCTTTCCTTGTTGTCCTCTCCTTGTGATACTTGATTTGATTAATGGTTGGATTGTCAGGAAGGGGAACAACTTCATAATCTTGTTCCACAGCTTCCCAAAAATCACAACCCTCTAGATAGGCTCGCATTCTCACGCCCGGGCTTGATAATTTTCTCCATCAAACTTGGTGGAGCCATTCTTGAAAAACCACTCGATCCCGCCTCCATTTTGTCTTCGGCTTCTATGGATGCAGACACACCTCTCAATCAATCTCACAAGTCACTCACAGCCCCTGAAGATCAAGAAGGCTCTGATACCAATGTTGTTTTTTTTAAAGAACCGAAGGAGAATTGACAGCAAAATCTGTATTTTGCAGCAAGACAGAATGTATTGGAAGGGAACTTCTATTTCTATTCAGAAAACTGAGATTGCTTAAATACATACTAAAGCTTTTCCACTAACTACACGTTGCCCACTAACTACACTTTGCCCACTAACTAACAACTTGCTTGGTCCACAAAACCAGCAACAAACTAACAGAGCAGTTAAAGAAAACATGCAGCTAAACACTCCTACAAAATAGGACTGACCAAGTAAAACCACAACTAATTAACCCCTAGATAATAGGACATCAGCAAACTGACTAAATAGAAAGTAGATAGTGCAGCCTTGATACAACAACAAACTGTATCTTTGGGTAGCTGTGAAGCTGCCATATTATTGTCCACAATATTCTGGGAGGCTGGTATGATGGTGACGCCTAGTTGGCGTTAGGAGAATTTCCTAGGGAGCACAGGCTATTATATCCACTCTTAACCGAGTACAAACCTGCCTTGTTACCTGTCCAGATCAACTTGTCTGCCGTTGGGTTAGGACTGAGAGAGATAGATAAAATCTCTTTCACTACATCCTCATTGAAAAGTTCGACTAGCTTCAGGGTGTTACACTCTTTGGTTTCCTGGTTTATCAACTCTACAACAAGTTGGGGGACGTTATGGTTCACCGGACCCCCAATTCTACCTAGTGGTATCCATTTGTCCTCCCTAATGTTAATACTCATTTCGTCTCCCATAAGCAAAGTCATTTCGGGTTCAATCACCTCTCTACCTGCCAATAAGTTTTGCCATCCCCAGGAAGGATGGTGGCCCTTGTTAGCGTTCCAAAAATCCTTTTGCGGGAAATAAACGCCTCTCATCATACGGTCAGCACGGACTTAGAGAAGCGGCTCGACGAGGTACATCTTTCTCTGCAACTTCATCGTGTACTTCTGGGGTTTTTTGAGGAGAGAAGCGTTTTTGCTCATTGGTTTCTTCCAATGATTATGAGCAGGTTTCGTTGCCGTTCCTAGTCCGGCACAGAGGAGAGGACAGAGTGACAGACAAGGCGGTCAGCCAGCTCCTGTACGAGGTGGCTTCAAGCGAGGACAAGACGTTCAAGTTGTACTCCGGGATGTGGCACGGCCTCCTCTACGAGGAGCTGCCCAGCAACATCGACATCATGTTCGCCGACATCATCGGATGGATCGACGAGCGGACCGCTCTTGGAAGCTCGAGTATAGAGAGAGCAGAAAAGTGCAGAGGACGACGGCACCGTGAAGGCCAAATAATGGGGGAAGGGAGAGGAGAATTATTTGATTATACATGAAGAGAGAACAGAGAGTTCTTTGCTCATCCTTGTCCTCCATGATTGGGTTCAAGCGATAGTGATATTTGAGCGATCATAGTGTGTAGTTTGCTTTCCGAATTGTATTTACTTTATGTTTTATACGTAAATAGCCCGGGCAATTTGCTTACTGCACAGATTTAGTATACAAAGGGAAGAACAATGTCCTGGATTATAACTCTCTGAGAACATCTGCGAGATAGCCAATCGAGCAGTGGAACACGACCAAAGAAAACATAAGGAAAACAAGAGGGGGAAAATAGCAATCCTTTCACATCATCAAAGTGAAGATGAATCGCACATCTAGATTTAGCTGCTTCGTCAACAGGATTCGGATTTCATTTCTGGATCTCTTACAAAAGCTTAACAAAAGGGGCCTTGCCAGTTAAAACTTCATGTCGACTCGAGATACAAGCATCTTCTTGCGAGAAGGGAACCTAAGCCAGAGGTTAAATATATTGCTACACACAGAGGGGAGAGAGTGGGAGAAGTACTACATCAGAAGCCAGATCCGCTAACCAGCCATTTAACAGCAACGAGAGATGTAAGAACAGGGAACTTTAAACTCCCCGAGCAATTTGACCATTCATACCCCCTCGTTGCTGCAGCATCCTTTACACCAAAAGCCAATTCCATACCTGTCGCGTCCAGGCGTAATATCAACGTCACACAAGCCAATCCATGTGGAAGGACCTAGAATGGTGACCTGAGCATACAACGTTGATGCTACTAATTAGTATCTATGGTCAATGGAATCCAGCACAAGGAAAACACTTCCAAAAGAGCCGCTAGCAAAAGATAGTCTGTTAAGGCAGGAACTCAAGGCCTGGGCAACATAATCAACAAAAAAGAGTTCTAAAATCCCAACAGCAGGGAGAATGCCATAATAGCATAAGCTTTCACAAATCCTGAAAACCGAAATCTTTGCTTCTCATATCTTAAATATACAGTCCAGGGGCAGGCAGTTGCACAAAGAAGAGGACAAAAGAAACAGGCTGGTGGCAGCAAGTTGTGCAAAACAGGACGAAGACAAACGGTTAAGAGTTGAATAAACATGTCCATGCGCAAACAATACACAGATATAGCAGGATGAGGATGCACCTTCAAGCTGACTATCTCCACTTTTCATATGATCTTGTTTCTCACTTCTTCCAATTTCTTTAGGATCTCTGCCGGTGTTCTATCCAATTCATCGGCTATTTTTCTTTGCATATCCATAGGCAGGGTTGGAAACTGCTCACATAAATTGCCGTCGATCACTTCCTGAAAAAGGAGCTCAATCTTTAGCAGCAGTCCACATCAAATAGTAAAGCTCACAACCATAGAATCCGATCACAATATCTATACAATTTAGAAACCATCCCAATAAAATAACATCAGTCAGCACAAGTACATATCATAATCACACTAACATGACAAAGCTTCTTCATATGACATCTACACATTTAGCAGTAAACCTGTAGTGTTACTTTGGATTGGGTATGAGTATCGGATAAAGATATATGTGTCTGACTTGCCTAATTTAAAAAATCAAAGACATGGAATTGCCTCAAAAGGGTCCAAAATTTGAACATGGGTATGGCATGGGGAGTCGTCTGGTAATTAGGGTCTTCTCTTTCTGAATCTTAATATAAAAACTTGACATTTTAGGCCCGAGTTTGTAAACTCACCTAACTTCGACTCAAACGCGAATACTTGGGCCACTCAGCAAATACCACCAGATGAATCAATAAAAACAGTTTGCCATATTGATGGACAAGTTGTTCGATGATTGGCAAGATAATGGAGTTGGGTCTCACGAAGAGAGAGAGAATCAAGAAAGTTTAAAATCACAACCACAGCCACTTTCCAGATAAACCTTTCAAACGCCAAAAAGTTACGAAGAAAATTTATATAATGTATACTAGAACTGGGTCGCGCATTGCTGCGGAAAAATTGAATTTTCTGTGTAATTCTTTTTTCAGCAAAAAGATTCTTTTAATATCATATTTTTCTTTAATATTGACTGAGTTTGTTGAAATCTACTGATCAAAGACAAAAATGTAACACATGTTGCGTATTCAAAATACATGTCTTCTCATGTTATGCGTTCCTATTAGATTATATGTTGATGTAGCACACAAAAATTTTAATTTTGCCCATTCCGAAATGAAAATTTTAACCTTTTCGAGAAACTTGATAATTTAATCCCATTACTTCTATCATCATTAAGTATTACTTTTCCATATTGTATTACATGTGATAACATAAATGATCTACCGATAATTTTACATTATTACAACAAAAGATTAATGCATACAAACAAAACTAAATTAAAAATATATAGAAGGACATTTATATAAGGATCACTAATTGCAAGAATAGGCAGCAGCACTCACCTTGACAGGAAAATAAGCAGATCTGTAAGCCATGTGATCTCTGCCACACAAGGGGAGGAATTACTGCCTCAAATGCATCTCCAAGTGCGAGAAGAAATCAACGTCATCACGGGATGTAAACGGAAGTAACGCTCCTAAGCATCCCATTACTGTCCCGTGGATCACAGAATCTCCACCACCAGGAATCAGGGATGCCTTCTGCAAGCGACCACATCACCAACATGAAACTGCACTATCTCCTCTACTTTATTTGGCGCTCCATTCAACTTCCCCTATTCCCATTTTATCTTCCCACCAGTTGGATCCTCTTCAATCTCTTCAGAGACATCCTGGGGTAAACGGACAAAATAAACATTGCCCAATTTGTCTGCTCCTGCCATAGTGTCAAAATCAATGTGGTGTGCTGCCGTAACCCATCTTGGCACGGAATCATCAGCAAATACATATAGTTGGTTCTCATCTCGTCGGTACTTGCACTAAAGGAAAGACTGCGAAAGTGAAGAGCCAGACATATATTCAGATGTGAGAGATGGGAAAATTCTCTAAGATGACAACCCAAACCACAAAACATGTCATACGGACATTTCCAAACAATAAGACCGGCTATGAGAAGAATTTATGGACAAGATAAATTTTCAATTGCAGAAAAATCAGTCTGGAAGAATATATTACATACATATGCAAGCTATAGGAGATTATAGTTCTTTTGAATTAAAGAAAGATCGGCATAATTTGCTGTAAGACATACCTCTTGTATATCTCCCCCATAAATTCGATCACAGTAGGTTTGAATGGACATAATCCTGTTGGGTAACGGCTTATTCTCGCATTTTCTAAGCAATCTTCTCTTTCCCAAATCATAGAGCCTCAGGACTGGGCCTATCCCGGCAAGTAACCTTCCCTGGAACTGACATAAAGCTAGAGGAACACCTTCAACTTGCGTCTTGTGCAAAAGTTCGAGGGCTCTCCCATCATCCACAAACCTATAAATATGAATGAATCCAGAAGCCAAACTTCTTTTTGGCCAGAACTCCAATCCTTTTGCCATACCAAACAGCCAACAATGTTCCATACTCTTTCTCACGGAAGTTCACGGTGCATGCACTATATGCAGCATCATTGCCCTGAAGTTCCAAAAGACAGGTTGTGATTGATGTCTTTGGGTCAAGCACTCTGATGCAAGAAACCCACTTGTCAGACTCTGCCTTTGGATAACCATACTGTTCATCAGACAGAGGATCATTCTTGTCCTCATCATCACCACCATTCTCCATCTGTTCACCGTCATTATTTCCATTTTCACCCATGCCAGCAGCCTCAAAGAATTCCTTTTTCCCGGCTTCACGCTCTTCTGCAGTGAATGCCCCTGGATCGCTTTCAATGATTATCAGGGACTTCCTTTCAGGAAATACAAACTTTCTAGGAGTGTACCTCAAAGGAATTGCCGTCTCATTAAATGTTTCTCCCAACCTCTCAATAGTTCCCCAGCGACCGCAACCACACCTTCAGCACATTGGTCAGATAAATGAAGCAGCATATTCAAGAGCCTCATAAGAAAGAGGTGTCAAAAGAAAATGTCCCTGATGGATATAACCTAGCCATGGACGACTAGACAAGCAAAGCATAGCGCGCCTGCCTCGGATGACAATAGAAAAGAGCTTTGGGGCTCTCAGTCCTAAAAATCTAGAGCGAGAGTCGAACCGCTGACCAGTCACCATGTCAACAACTGTCCTAAACAGAACTCCATTACTTAAACCAGCATTGAGGAAAAGACTGGCAGGATGATCGGCGCCATCCTCCCCACCAATTGATGCCTGGACTTCAAGAAAGAGGAGATTCTGGAGCTGCAGAAACTCTCTGTACGCTCAAAATCTGCATTCAATCATCTGGATCCAAAGACAAGATCCGAATAGTGTTGTCATATGAACCAACTGCAAGAAAACGAGATCTTTGCCTTCCTTCTGGTACAGGGGCAATGTCCAAGCAAGCCACATCTCCAGACATTTCATGCTTCTCTACCTCCATTAACTGACCAATTATATCCACCTCAAAGTATATAAGCTTGCCTCCACTGAGAGCAACCACCACTTGTAGTCTGTTAGAACCAACCTTCACTATAGTCCTCTTGCCAGGAGTTCTCCATTCATTAATACGACCATCTTCCCTGATATGTCTGATACCGCTGGGGTGAACTTGCATTAAAGAATCATCGCCAATGAGGGACACTGCAAGGGACGGTGTAGTATCAAGAAACCCACTGTCACTTACTTCTTCAACTGTCTCACCAATTGAAAGCACAAGAGTTGCATTCGCAAATGACACAACAATGTACGCATCAAACTCGTCAATTACATTCTTCTTCACAGTCCAAACAGCACTCGGTACACCAGGAAGCTGTGAAACGGATATTTCGCTAATGGCCAAACCCAGCCTTAGTATCCATGTCGATGTAGTCATCATCTGCATGGTCAGGAGACAGAAGGTTCATGTCCATTGCAGATGGCTCAAATTGCACTCTAGGATAAGTGGAACAGTACACAGATATAGTGGTTTGTCAGAGGGAAGAAATGTGCATCTAATAAAGGTGGGAGGAAGGGGGGAGAGAGAGAGAGAGAGAGAGAGAGATCAGGAACTTTGTTTTAGTGCTTCCACATAATATATGGAATTGTGGGACTTGTCCTGATGGATTCTCTCGTGGTGTTTTCCACTCAATGCGTATTTCACTTTGTCTTGACTCATTGTTTTTATAGTTATTGCTGTTGCAGGACTCCTGTCTCTTTCTTTTCTTGCCTTTGGACACCAAAAGGAAATACTTGGAAAGCTTATGCGATGTGAGCAAGCACCATCTCCCCCACTACAGGCAAAATTCATCACAAGGCAGGGAAGTGAATATGATATCATCGATAGCTTTTGATGTTTGGGACCATATTCTAAATCATTGATCGGAAGCTATCTTAAACATAAAATAATAAGCCTTTTGAATTTAGGATTGGCACTCATAATCAGAAGCTGTACTGACTGATTTTGTTTAGTTAGTAGCGGACTCTGCTCACAGAAAGAAGATATTAGAAAAAAGGCTCCTGATAAAGTTAAATGTAAAAGCAGAACCACCTTGCTGACCCCACATTGTTGATGCTTTTATTTTTTAATTGTCACTGTTTATTGCAAAATAATGAGGCAAACAAAGATGTCGTGATGACAGACAAAATGCAAAGAGGCTAATTTCAAATTGGTATAGCGTATCTGAGTAGGACTCAAAAAATGTGCCCCACGTCCGCAGAAAATGTCACTCTTCACTTGTAAGGAAGACCCTTCTGTAAATCATATCCACCTAAAAAAACAGATTATTGTTTCGAGAGCATGCTTAAGTAAATAATAGAATAGTTTCTCGGATCTTTTGCACTGTTTGAATTTAAGACAGGTACCTGTCTTGTTCCTGGTTTTCTGCTCCGCCCCAAGTATCATAACATTTGTGACCCTCTTTTCTATGAACTCTTTTAACCAATAGAGACAAATCAGTTGAGGTAGTTTGTCACTTTCCCTGGTTTAAGTACTTTTGCTGGATTCCTGGGTTTGGATTTAACTCCAGAATGGGTTCTTTATTAGATTAATCATCCTTGTCTTTTGACAATTGTCTTTTTGTGTAGATTGATTACAGGTTTATGTTTTCTTTTCTCTTTGTTATTATCGGATTAATCCTCCTTATGCAGGAGCTGCACACCATTCAGATGTGTGTGCGCACGTGCGAGAGAGAGAGAGAGAGAGAGAGAGAGTTGACAATGGTGATCAGAGACATGTGATCAGACATTAAAGGGTGCAGTTAAGGAAATTACGGATGGACCACATGCATCGGTTGAAAGTCAAGATTGTATGTACCAAATAATATTGGATAGACTCATTAGTGGGTTAGAGAACGGCTTGTACTGTAATTGAAATGTCTATTAACATGGATGTGAGCTAAATTTATTCTTCTTTCTCCTCAAGGTTAGGGTCTTTCAGAACTCAGGCAGCAATAAGAACAAAGGCCAAACATCACTACTCAAAGCAGTCAGATCTTAAAGAACAAGAGTTTTTAACACCTATAATACAACCCTGAAGATAGAAAAGCAATGACAAAACACAGGGACACTTTGGACAGAATTTTTGGTGCTTGCTTTGTCAACGCATTTCCACCGGGCCACCGGGCAAAAGGTAGAGGGGCGGGTTTGACAATCAGGGATGACACCTAGACTCCTCGAATCCATAGGACAAGAACATTATCAAGGAAAAAAAATATGCATATTCATCAAGTTCAGAATCTTTCTGTGCAAGTAACAGCTCTGCTCTACAGTCGGCACAACCAAAAGAGAATGTCAAGATACTATCCATTCATTACAACACCAACTTAACATCAGAAGGTTCAAAGAAATCAAAATGAGGAATCACGGAAGCAAATAAAACATGCACGGTGACCTGTGCAGTTTGTATACAAATATCAACTTGTATAGTTGACAGGGTAGTTGGAACGATTTCTCCTTCTAGGACCCTATCTTTTACTGGAACCAAGAGCTAAAGCTGACTAGCTTCATCATCTTTTATGAATAACATCTGACTATCTAATAAAAAATAGAAAGTGAAGTCCTTTGTCCTCTGATTTAGACTCATATTGCTATAAGTCTTTAAGCTAGATCTATTGATTTGGGATGATGATAAAAGCCACCACCAAGCTCTAGCAGCTGCATTGGCATTTAGCACATATGATGGTTCGTCCTTTTTACTTTTTATTTTTCTTTTGTTGTGTGAACAGTGTACGCTCCTCTGGTTTGAGATCTTTTGCTTGACACTATCACCTCAAAACATCAAAGGAGGAAAATGAGAAGCGTACATTAGGTCTGCCGGAAGGATTGTGTCTAGTCACCTACTCAAATTTTTCACAGATTGGTCAGTATTTTCCATATATTGAGATGACTGTAATTGGCTAGCAGCTGCCAACTTCTGAGGACAGACGCATGCAGTTTTGTGGTGTTGCTAGCTCCAAGGTATGAAGGCAAAAGATAAATACCATGACACTTAAAGAACAAGGCATGGCACAACAATCCCAAAAAAAGAAAAAAAAAAAGATCTCTTTGGCGACTCAGAAGAATTCACAAAACTAGTTCGGCATGATAAAACAGACAAGGGCGAAAATACAATAAGCGAGGGAATAGAATGGAATGGGAACTCCAGTTCCCATTTGGAATAGGATAGAATTGGCATTTTATTTGGAATGACCCTTTCCTGCTCATAAGCCGAACAAGAGCAAGTTAATATGCTCATCAAATCCAGCAAAACAGAGCAATTCAGAATGACCCATCACCCCCACAAAATCAGGGAGCTAGAGCATCTCTCATTGGAACAGAGACTAGCAAGTAGAGCCTCTTCAATCAGATTGAAGGTTCGACCCAAAAAAAAAAAAAAGATTGAAGGGGGTCCATTGCCCAGAGACCCACCAGTAATGATGGATGTAAAAGATTGTAATGGCTACAAAGGAGCCAGCAACCCTTTTGACGAGTCGTCTTCAAGAGAACCTTTTGGAGATGCACATTCTTAAGAACCCAAAGAGAAAAGAAAGAGAACACTGTACTATACAGTCTATTCAAGGCCAGGCACATTGCTGTTTCTCCAACCCTATAACAGATTAAACAAATCACAAGTTCAATATAACTAAGGATCACAACCCCACAATTCTGTCAGTCTCTACAACTAGGATTATGTAGGAGAACCTGTGGAGCTACCCGGTGCAACTGACATAGTCGAGTAGGTTTTAGTGTGCATATTAGAGTTTGCAAGGTAGGTTCCACGTTTTGACCAAAAAAAAAAAAGGTAATAATTATGCATTAATTATGGGGTAGGCTACAGAATTTCAGTCATAACATCCCGCATTGACCCTATGCATGATACCCTAGAAAGGTTCAAGGTAACCTTTCGGTGCAAATTTTTTTTACTCATTCACCATTGCATGGTGTGACATTTGTGAGTGACATTTGGGTTACATGAATCCATATGTTATACTGTGTCACCCATCCAACAGCGGATGTGTAAAAGAAATTTATACATATAGTGGATGTAATAATTATGCAATAATTATGTGTACTTAGTTATTTATAACTTTTTTTCTTTTTGAAATTTTCACATTAATATATGTGAAACCTCTAGTTGATCCCAATCCCCGATTCCATTAGAAGAAACAAATCTCCGACTCCCTTTCACCCTCACTCTCTGTGACGAGCTTGGACATGTCCATAACGAAACATTTTAATTCATGCTCTCAATCAAGTGAGACAAGCTTTCATGTAAACTCAGATTTAAACAACAGATAGAAATTGATTTCTTTCTTTGGTTTTTACTCTCGATGTCATTGTTGTTTTAGGAATATGTTACTAATGTACAATTACTTGAATATCTATTACATCATGTAAGCCATATATTGTGTTAAATGTACAATGACTACCACGACAATTTTGTTTCCAATAATAAATATCAAAAAAGAAAATGCAAGGTCGAAACCTGTGGAATCAATATGTCTCAAGTTCCAAGGTGATTCCAAGAGCATATAAGGTCAGTTCCAAGTTTCATAAAACCCGGAACAGGTAACAATTGGGTAGGTGCCATGATTAAGGCAAATCCTATCCACCATGAAAGCTGCACACCCTATCAAACAAACTAAGTTTATAGATTTTTCCAAGCTGGAGTAACAGGCAATTCCAACAACTCTTCACTCAAGATACAGACAGACATTGTTGGGTCAGACAGAGATCTCACTCAAAGCTTAAATCTATTATTTGTATAAGAGCAATAATTAAAGAGCAGCTACGTTCTAATGCAGAGCTGATATTCTATGGAAAAGTGAAAAAATTCAAAATGATGCTGTCGTTATTAAAATAGATAAACAAGACAGCTTCCCAATAGATTTTGGTGCATATATTTTGAGCTTTGGATTAAGATAATGTAGAGAAGAAATGAAACTTAACGGATATGCGTCTGACTTATAAAGGCAGTTTATAATTGAAACACGATGGAGACATCATCTCTAAATTCAACTAGAAAGTTAACCAGAACCTTAGAGTTTGCTAACGTTGGTTTGTTTCCAGAAGCATTAAAATTAACTACCCAGACAGATCAATATAATTCTATCTTTTAGACTGCACTTTCGAAGATGATTATAATCCCTCTAATTTGCTATCAATACTGCATGCCTAAAATAATTTCCTTAAAAATTTTCTCTGGCTTCATGATGTAAATACTTCACCTAAGGTGTCACATAACGAAAGTACATAATTAATCGTGAATGTCTTAGTGTTTCACCCATGCACGCTTCCAGAATCGACCGCATAAAAATCAATCTTCTTCTGAATCAAGAACCAAGTCCTGCTTCCAAAAAATTTCAAAGCAGTAAAATAATAGTTAGAGAGGGTGAAAAGTTTTTAAGACAATGAGACCCTGGTCATCTGCCATTCATCATACCCAAAACTGATACAACAAAACCAATTCGAAGCTTCAATCAAGTTCACCAGTGCAGGGAGACAGATTATACATCATTGCCTTATTGCTCAACAGCATCATCTTCTCTTGTTAATCACTTCGCGATCCATCTTGTATTTTGAGAGCACATTATGATTAATGAAAATAACCAATAACTTGGCCTCCCACGTTCCTTCTAATGGCTTCTTCATGGTCCAGAACGCCATCAGGTGTTGTAATAACAACATAACCCCACTGAGAGAGAGAGAGACCGAGAGACAGAGAGAGTAAACAATCAATTAACAAAGATTTCTTTCAGCTAAAAACAAGCGTGTCATCTAAACCCTAGCACATGAAATAGCTTCTACCATCCAAGACATTACCATCAACAAACTCGCATGCATCAAGAAGTAGTAGACCAGACAAGAAGTCAAATTTTCAAGTACCTGACGTGTTGGAAGCATTTTCACTCTATACTGCTCAATATCTCTAGCCTTGATATCTTGACGGTAAGTGAGAGCTTTGCAATCTTTTATCCGGCCTTGCAGTTCAACAGTTATCCTCCCAACTCTGTGGGGATCATGAACTTGGAAACTCTTCACGTATCCTGAAATAACAAAACCAAAACGAAAAACTCTTATTTACCAATCAGCCCTTCAAAAAAATCTCACAACACAAAAGTTTTTCTCAATAGATCTGGCCCAAATAGATTATCATAATCAGTAAGTCAACTGAATTAAAGTGGTATGTGGGCCAGCAATAGAATTAGTTAACAAACACAATCACGCAATTAAGCTTCACCTCAAAGAGAGACAGATGAAAATCGTGATATCTTTCTTTACTTAATCATAAACTTATAAATTTCTCCAACTGGTCCACCTTCAATCCTACCACCATTCAGCCCGAAGAAAAACATTTGAAGCACAACTGATTGATCTATGGTAGTTCTTTTGTGCAAGCATATAGGCATAGCTGATATTACCGCCCAACCTCAAAGCACTTCACGGACTTACCTTTGTAGTAGTATATCCTCTCTCCATAAGTTCCAACCAAAAAAGCCCACTCCTCACATAATGGCAAGAATAATCTAAATCTCCAAAACTCATACTACAGTCAACTAACATTATGTTAAACAAAAGAATGAACTTGAAGCTTTGTTTGGTAAGAAGCTTTGTTCGGAATTGCACAGTGGGGGCAAGGCAATTGAAGAGAAATTCTTCCATTTGAAAGAAAACCCAGAAAGAAAAATGCAGCAAAGGAAAGGGAGGAGGGGGCAAGGAAGTAAGAAACTCAACCTCGGTCCTTCATGATCTTGAGGAACGAAGAGACCACGTTGGAGATGGGTCGCAGCTCCACCATGGCCTTCCCTCTCTTCTCTGCATTCACCATCGTCCTCAACGCATCGTTCAGTATCCTTCGTCCCATCTCTCACGAGCGACGTTCAGCAAAACCTTCCGCCACAGAACTCTGCAGTCGCGGACTCGCGGCGGGCGGGCGAGCGAGCGAGCGAGCGGGCGGGCGGGCGGGCGGGCAAGCGAGCGGCGAGGGTTTCTGTTGTCGCTCTCTGCCTTGGCGAGGCCTCCATCATAATTTCGTGAGTTAATTAAAACCTTGGACCGGCCCACGAGCCGTGCCGAGCACTCCACTAAAAGCACAAGCTTCAGCATAGCCATTTCTATGTTGCACCGACACGTTAAAATGGCCAACGTGTCGGTGTCGCGTGTCGGACACGTCGACACGTGTGGACACGCCTCCGACACGCGGTCAACACGGTGTCGGATTTCCGACACGAAATCAACTGTCCGGACACGCCTCCGACACGCGAGTCCCGGCGTGTCCGAAGAGTAAATTTGTAAAAAAAAATAAAAACAGAGAACAATAAATGGCGTCGACCTCCAAATTAGGGCTAAAACACGATTACCTCTTTACTTCTCTGTTCGACCGACGAACTCCCGTCCTCCACGCCGCTCGCCGCTCGCCGCTCGTGCTCGCCTCTCGCCGCTCCCTCTCCCGCTCCCGCTCCCGCTAGCCAGTCGTGCTCGCGGCTTGCGCTCGCCGCTCGCCGCTCCCTCTCCCACTCCCGCTCCCGCTCGCCGCTCGCCGCTCGCCGCTCGCTGCAGGTACACCTCTCTGTTTCGAAAGAAATTGTGGTGGCTGGGAACTGGGAAGAAGGGAGAAGTCGGGGAAAGGGGGCGTGTGTGGGGTGGGTTGGGGGAAAAGGAAAAAGTGGTGGGGTAGGTCAGATGGGTGGGGCTGCGTCTTTTTTTACGGTGAAATGTGGATAGTTTTTTTGTTTTTTTTGACTTATTGTTAAATGTTGAATTTAAAGGGACAAACATTTTTAGATAGCGTCATGTATTGGAATATGAGAACATGAATTTTGAAGAGAAGTTTGCATATGGCATTTACTCTGTTTCCCTAATTGAATTTGTAAATGTGCTTCTTTCTATGGATGAGTTTACGGAACCTAAACTAGTCAAGTTCATCTTTTTATTGGAACTTAATGGTTTTATGGGTTATAATAAATCAATTGTTTTTGGTAATTATGGTATATTTAATTATTAAAAATATATATTTAATATACGTGTCTCAAACGTGTCGAAAAATGGTATTTTTTTTTAATTGACGTGTAGTGTGTCGGTGTCGGCGCAACATAGGCCACGGCCGAACGGCCATCAATGCAGGTTCAAAGGTAAAAAGCTTCACATTTCAGCATATCAACCGGGCAAAACCCCGCAGCTCCCATTTCCCAAATCGAAGAAACATAAACCCAAAAACAAAAAGAAAAAAAAAACCCGGAAAGAATCGCAGCAAAAAAAACTCACGGCACATCGGGGAGGTGACAAGAAGGGGAAAATACATTCCGGCAACAATCATCATCAACATCATCGTCAACATCATCATCGCAATCTCCAAAAACTATAGGGCAATCTCAAACGCATCAAGCAGCTAAGAATCTGGAGAGAGACTACTCAAACGAAGAGCAGAACCGAAAAGGAAGGAGAAATCGAACCTCTTGCCTCGACCCGAAGCTTCTTCGTCCTCCTGCGAGATTACTTCGGTGCTTCGATCTCGAACAGTCTCGACGAACTGGTAAAAGTGCGAAGCTCGATTTGTTCCCCCACCCCCACGCGAAGGCATATATAAAAAGAAGCCCTATATATTGGTCAACGAGTCAACGGGGGGCACGCTTTCGACTTGACCTGTGACTGGGCTTTTCAGACGTAGCGTTTGGGCCCATGTTATTAAATAAAAAAATAATAAAATTATAAAATAATGAATTATTCAATATAAATTGTAATCAAAATGTAAATTGTAATCAAATTTGGGAATAAAAAGAGAGAATGAGGGGGCTTGAACTTAATAAATTATCATTAAGCACCTTATAATTCGTTATAATTTTTTTTAAAATTTTTTTAAAATTTAAATTTAATTTTTTTTTGGAACCGGGCCTGGAACCGCCGGTTCCGGGCCGGTTCCGAACCGCGGGCCCAGTCAACAGGACGGGCTAGGGTTTGACCGGGCCGGTTCCGGGCCGAAACCAGCCCATGGCCATGACTAAGGAGTGGTATGTATAAGGCCTACTGTGAGGTTAGAGTGAGCAGCAAAGAGATAATAGCTGAGAATGGGGATGAAGGGAAGGGAAGGGAAGCTAGGGTTTAGGGTTACCTATCACCATGGGCAAAGACCAGTAGCCAGCAACCGGAGGGGAAAGAAGGAGGCCGGCAGAAAATGATTTCCGCTTTTGAAAATCGAAAATCATTTTTCAGAAATTTGTTCATATTTTTCCTCATTGAGAAAAAATGTTTTCCGCTCTCCGAACACCGAAAAACCCGGAAAGTGTTTTCTTGAAAAACATTTTCCGCCAAACGAACGGAGCTTTTGTCAAGATTGCAATACAGGCTGAGACCAATAGTTCAATTAGCCAAATTGAACCTCGATTTGGTCAAATTGATTGTTAGACGACAATGGGTCAGAGCGAATTGGGTCAATTCGACTTGATTTTGTCCATCCTTAATTGGCCAAATTGAACAAATTAAGTTCCATTGTTGTGATTTTTTCAAAAATTATATTGGAATTGAGTTATCTCTAATGAATTGGACTCAATTTTCGCTAAATTGCATAAGTCATGAAGAATCGATCAGCACCCCTAATTACGGCCTAAATTGGGAAAATTTATCTCTAGCTTGGAATCTCAAAATTGCTTTGACAATTGGATGCGGAATGACCTTTTGATCAAATGACGTAAAGGAAGTTTTCTCAAAAAACAACTAGAAATGAGTTAATTTTGGATTTGGCCGATTGAAAGTTGAAATTCCCAATTTGGGGAAAAGTCAATTTCTGATTGATTTTCGCAAAAGCTCTCAGTGTCGTATTGAAGGTAATTCCTCTACTGAGAGTTGTCTCCATTGGGGAACTCTTGCTACGATGAATGATTCCAGGCTATGGATGCTCGTCGTACCTTCAAATCACTTGTTAAAGAAATTTCCAAAGAAATTACCTTGATCTCTAATGGAGGGAAGACACTTCGGTTCGTAGAGGCTCGCCGTGCGTGTATTAAAAGAACTCCAGGCTATAAAAGCTCTCAATGTTGCATATTGAAAGAACTCCGAGCTACAGAAGCTCTCCGTGTTATATATTAAAAGAACTCCAGGCTGCGAAAGCTCTCTGTGTTGTGATGAAGAGGCTTCGAGGCTGCAGAAGCTTACTAAACCTGCGAATCATTATTAGAAATTGCCGAGATGTTACCTGGACATCTGACAGAAGAAGAGCACCATGGGCTACGGAAGCCCGCCATGTGTACATCAAAAGAACTCCGGGTTAGGGGTGTCAATGGGTTGGGTCGGGTCGGGCTTTCATTATACCCGACCCGAATATACAGGGTCACGCTTGACTCGACCTGCCCCGACCCAAGACCCTATTCAGCATATACTCCAAAAATAGGGTCGGGTCGGGTCGGTCCGGGTCGAGTTTATGGTTTTTTTTTTAAACAGGGACCAATCTTTTTCATTTCTAAGCTCCATACTGCCCTTAGCAACAGAAGCTGAAGCTCATACAAGCTTAAAGAATCAACATCATCGTTACCCAGAGCCATTGCTCTTCCTAAAATTTCTCACAATTCACACAGCCAATTAGAAGATGCAACAACAAGAGCCAGTCGCCCGCATACCCACGACGGAACCCACGACGAAACCAGGTCCGGGTTTTCGGGTTTGCAGTTGGGGGAGCAGGAGGTGGGGAGTCGCTGGAGGGAGAGGACGGCGGTGCTGGCGGTGGCGCCTCTCCAGAGCAGGAGGAGGTGGGTAAATTGGGTTCTCGGCTGCCGGCAGCGATGGCGGCGAAGGACGGGTGGGTGAGGACGCCGATGGCTAAGGACAGGATGGTGGCCGAGCTCCTGATGCGCCTCAGGCGGGATCCCCACCACCACCACGCAGCATCCGCTCCCCCTTCCTCGGCGGCGGCGGCGACGTCCCTCCTACCGCTGCCGGGATGGGGGATCCGGCAGTCGCGATCGAAGGGTCCTCATTCTGGTGCGACGCCGCGTCGCCGGCGAAGAGGTGCGGCGACTCGGCGAGGAACAGCCCCACGACCCCGCTCTCGTGGAGCGCCGGGACCGCGTCGTCCTCTGGCACCGCCGACGGGCTCGACGACTCCACCTCTGACTCGGCCTACTCCGCCATGGTGAGAGAGAGAGAGAGAGAGAGAGAGAGAGAGAGAGAGAGAGAGAGAGAGAAAGAGAGGCTATGATGGTCTGGTGAAGGAGGAGGAGGAAGAAGAAGAGGCGAAGCGAAGAAGAAGAGGGAAGAGAAGAGGAGGAGGAGGATGCGCTAGGGTTTTTTAAGTCACGGGCCGGCTGTCAAAAAAGCCCGGCCCGGACCGATCCGGCCCGAAATAAAGATAATATTCAAAATTTAAAACTATTCCCGCCCCGAAGAAGCCCTAAATTTCGGGGCTGGGCCGGGTCTGTCCGGGCCGGTCCGAGGCGGGCCGGGCTTTATTGACAGCCCTACTTCGGGTTGCAAAAACTCTCCGTACTGTGATTAAGATGACAGTGCTACTGGGAAAAGTTTGTATGTGTTGAAAGAGTTTTGGGCTGCTAAGGCTGCGCATGACAACTTGCCAAACAGTGTTTGATTCTGTTCTTTTGTTCCCAGAATCAGTTTGGGAACAGAAATGCGTTTGTTTAATTTTTTGATTCTGGCACAATTTTGTCAAAAATTGTTCCTAATCGCTTTGAGAATAGAATCAGAATAAAAAAAGTAGCTTTCGATTGGAACAATTTTGAGAATCAATTTTTTTTCTTCTTCCTTTTCTTGATTTTTAATTTAGCTTATAATGTCCCCGAGGACCGCCTCTCACGGATCTCGACGAGAATAAAATATTTTAATAAAAATATTATTAATAAAAATATTTTACCGGCCATGGCAATGACCAGGCCATGGCCATAAAAAAGAAAAATATATATTTTTAATAAAAATATTTTAATAAAAAATATTATTAATAAAAAAAATATTTTACCTGCCATGGCAGGTGACTGGCCATGGCAAAAAAGAAAAATATATATTTTTAATAAAAATATTATTAATAAAAAAATATTTTAGTCTGGCCAAACAGAGCAGCATAAAAAAATAAAAATGTATATTTTTAATAAAAATTTTAATAAAAATATTATTAATAAAAAAAATATTTACCCGCCATGGCCGGTGACCAGGCCATGGCAAAAAAAGAAAAAAAATATATTTTTAATAAAAAATATTATTAATAAAAAAATATTTTACCGGCCATGGCCAACGACCAGGCCATAGCTAAAAAAAATTAAAAATGTATATTTTTAATAAAAAATTTTAATAAAAAAATTATTAATAAAAAAAAAATTTTACAGGCCATGGCCGGCGATCAGGCCATGGCCAAAAAAAAGAAAAAATATATTTTTAATAAAAATATTTTAATAAAAAAATATTTTACCAGCCATGTCCGGTGACCAGGCCATGGCCAAAAAAAATAAATATATATTTTTTTAATAAAAAAATTTTAATAAAAAAAATATTTTACCGGCCATGGCCGGCAACCAGGCCATGGCCCAAAAAAATAAAAATGTATATTTTTAATAAAAAAATTGTAATAAAAAAAATTTTAATAAAAAAATTATTTTACCAGCCATGGCCGGCAACCAAGCCATGGCCAAAAAAAATAAAAATATATATTTTTAATAAAAAATATTATTAATAAAAAAAATATTTTACCGGTCATTGCCGGCGACAAGGCCATGGCCAAAAAAAAGAAAAAATACTTTTAATAAAAATATTATTAATAAAAAAATATTTTTCCGGTCATGGCCGGCGAGCATGCTATGGCCAAGAAGGAGGAAAAGAAAAAAAGAAAAGAAAAAAAAGAAAGAAATATTAAAATATTTAAAAATATTATTAATAAAAAGAAATTTTGTGGCGTTACCAAACGCATTTCTGTTCTTTTTCTATTCCAGGGATGGAATTTTGGGCCGTTAACAAACGCCTTAAAATGCTCAGAATCAATTCCGGGCACAAAATCAAAAAGAATCATTTCTGACCAGAATCTGTTCCCGGGCACAGAATGGTTGTCATGCGCAGCCTAAAGCTCACCGTACGTGCAAGTCACCAAAGAAATTTTAAGATGGTATATGCACATCCAACGGATTATGTCAAAAATGGTGTAAACTAGTAGCAAAAAGCATACTTGGTAAAATTGATAGTAGAAAGTTATCAGATTTATTTTGGAATTGGAAATTTCAAATGCCTTTTGTTGGACAATGAAATTGTCATCCGATTTTGGTAAATCTCATCGATTGTCAAAATTCCCCTGAATGAGAGTTTTGAACAAGATGATTTCGACTTCCTTCAAAGAGTTTGTTAAAATATTGAATTGTAGTACCTTAATCAGAAAGGTCTTCTCACAATTATTCTCAAAGGCTATTTGGTCCATCCATTGATGTGGAAGTCAATTTTGATCACCGGCGATACCTCATATAACCTATGTCAAAGGTTTTCAGAGAAAAAGGGGAGTTGCTTTGAGACCAAAAAAGAAATATTGAATTCAATATCTTCATCGGGTTTACAAGTCAAGAACCTCGAAAATAAGACAAGAAATGATTGCTTCCACTCCTTCGAGCGGTAGTGTCTTTTGGAAATCTTTAATTTCACTCGAACCATGCTAATCAAAAAAAAACTTTGTGAAAAGGTTGTAATGTCGGTTCGGAGAAAAGCTAAAAATGGCTTAAAATTTTTCAAAGGGGATTAAAGAGTTGGTGATTATCTTGGCATCATTACCAATTCATCCAATCTTGTGGTCATTTTGACTCTTGAAATCCAACCTGCCTCGAGAGTCCATCAGCTAATCTTTTTTGTTTTTTTGGAAACACATGAGCTTCACTCTTTTCTAATTGCTTTTGTATCGAAATCAAAATTCTTTTCATGCAAACATTTTGCTTTTACTGCATTTTCTTTCATAGGCGTTAGTCTTGCTTTTACTAGGCACACTTCTTTTTTCCATGTCTCCTAGTTTTCATATTTTCCTTTTAACTTTTGAGCTCTTAGGACTCTCGAGATGCTTTTCAAATATTACCAATTCTTTTGGTAAATCACATGTCTTGCCTTAGTGTAGGGAGAGAATCACCACTTGAGTGAGGTCGACCTCGCTGACTCTCGCCTCTGACTGATCACCAAGGTCCGACGACTAGCTGGAGGAAGAAAAAAAAGAAAAAAAAGGAAAAAAGTAAAAATATTCAAAATATTATTAAAATATTATTTTAAAAATTTCCACATTAGCGCTGACCGCATCAAGTAGGACGACTGGCATCTATGTCAGCGATTTCCGGCTAAAATTGGTCGGATGGACTGAATTGACACAAATGCAAAAGGTTTAGAACTCAATTGGCAAAAAAAAAAGAGGTTTATAACTGAATTGGCACAATTGTGCTAGGTTTAGGACTTTTTTGGTAATTCTCCCAATTTATGAGTCAACCAAAAATAGGTCTGCGGTACTGAAAGGACTTTGTGGGATGCTAATCCATCTCACGCATAACCGAATTGCCCAAACTGAAGATTTCTAGTTTTTGTTGCCCAATTTCCTTCACAAGAGTACTTAGGTCCCTTTGCCGCCTAAGCCTTAGTGTCAATCAAACTAGATTTTCCTAAATTGATTGGTGGCGACTGTAATCTAGTATTTAAGTTTATTATAACTAAGTTTATGATGATTTTTGCATCCTGTAAATTATCCAAACTTTGGATTTGGAAAGATATTAAGAGCCAATACTGACTGGCGACTCCGCTTAGCAATATACGAAGGGTTACAAATTTTATGCATAATGTTACTATTTCTTCCATTGCACCAGCAAGTTGTAATGTCGAAGGTATTATGGAGGATGAAGTGTTAGTGCATTTTGAATAAATAATTTGTGGATTTTTTTCTTTTTGAGTGATAAAGGGTAAATTCAGTCGGATGAGATTGCATATAAGAAATTAAAATTTCAAGGAAACTACATATGGAAAAATTATACATCTATTTGAGTTCCATTTGTTTTGAAGAAAATGAATTAATTGAAAAATATTTTTTTAAATATGATTGCTCGTATCGCTTACAAAAATGAATAAACAAAAAATATTTTTGCCATTACATAAATTACTATCGATAATGAAAAAAATTTCTATTAACTAGTTATTTCAAAGATTAATACCAGGAAAAACTCCAAACTGATATACTTGTGACAAATTTACTATAAACTAGTTTTTTGATCACTAAAAATCCCAAATTCGTACACCTATGACAAATTTACCCCAAACTAATTTTTTAGCCACCAAAAATCCCAAACTGGTACACTTATGACAAATTTACCCTCCATTAAATTGGATTAATACCACAAAAAATCATGAACTGGTAAATATGTGACAAACAGAGGGGTAAAATCCTAAACTGGCATACCCGTCAATTGCCACATGTCATCTAACTTAACAATTTCACGATAAAATTTAACGAAAGTTAAAAGAGAGTAAATTTGTCACAGTTGTACCAATTTGAAATTTTTGGTGATAAAAAAATTAATTTACAATAAATTTATTATAAATGTACCAATTTAAGATTTTTTATGATATTAACTCTTATTTCAATTAATATAAGCAATAATTACCAACGAAGCCTTAGAGTAAGCAACCTCTATCGTGTGAACACATGCGTAAGGGAAAACTGGGCATGATGATAATACCTAGAGAAAACACAGACAAATTATTCGATTGACTGTGAGCACACATCGCTCTATGAGTAAACAGGACATTCGCAATGGCAGTGCGGTTCATTGCACTCATCCAGATGTCAAGAACCGGACCAACAGGAAAGTATGTTAAACTTGAATAAATAAATAACAAATAAGGGATCTCCCACCCACTAACCCAACCCGAGGTACGAAACTTTTCAATCAAACAATGTTCTTCCCACGATCACAACAAAGAAATCAATGTGATGTGATGAGCAGCGACCTTGCATTCCCAAATTTCTTCACGTATCTTTTTTATTTTATTGAAACTCCAACTTATTAGCTAGCTTGCCCCTCCATTGGTCGCGCTATTCTCAGAGACAATGCTGCTGTTGAACTTTGGAGGACCTGAATGCCTCCTCGGCCTGGCCGGCGAAGGCGGGAAAGAGAGCCTTTTCTTTGCAGGTCCCGCGGTTCCTTTATCCGGGGTCGCATTATTCTCTATCCCCAACGGACTCTGCAACCGGGACTTGGCTCTCGCAGACTCGGTGGCTACCATGTAACTAGGAACTGAGGCGGAGCTTCCCAGGCTCTCGTCGTCTCGCACTGACGACCCTCCTATGCTATGCCTTCTATTCATACCAGACTGCATGCTCACCATGCTTTCCGAGTCGTCGTCTGCAACTCGGGCACTGCTCTTTGGAGTAGCTAGCTTCAGTTTGCGAGAGGTTACTGATGAGGCTGGCTTCGGAGTTGAAGGGGACTGGAAGCCGTTTGTCTGGCTAGACTTCTGGCTGGCTGTTGGAGAATGTTTATCCAAATTGAGTTGGTAGCGAGCATAAGATGTGGTAACTTCCCCTCCAGTGATGCTAGCACTTTTCAGGTCATTGCTGGGCTCTTTCTCTGTAGTGCTCCGGCCCTCCCAAGGTCGGGCAGCCATCCAACGTTCCAACCAACTCCAACCCCACGTGGGATTGCTTGGATCCAAGAACATGTGATTTGTCAACTTGGACGGATTCTTCCAGGTTTGCTGTACAGGAGGAAGCCGAGTATGAGATGAAATTTATTTATGTTAGTAGACAGTTTTATTTAAAAAAGGAAAAGAAAAGAAAGCAGAGATTTGCAAATGATATTTTTTTCGACGAAGTAGAAGGCGGCAGTAAGAGTGTGATGGGCAGACCAGATGAGTGTGATAGGCAAATCAGATGAGAGTTTCACCCGGTGTGGTAGAACAATTTATCTTATCAAAGTCAGGCCACTGGTGACAAGACAAGTAGACAGAAATCTAAGGCAGACTAGGATCTAGTATCAGATAATCACTCAAACATCATACTGAAGGTTGTATGAAGCGAACTTCCTATTAGAGCAAAAGAAGCATTAACAGTATACAAATTTAAGCAAATATCCATTCAATTATCTAGGGCTCATTCTACCATCCCATAACAGCATTTGAACACACTTCGTTTTGTACCTAGGTGAACAAAAGGCATTGAAAGAATCAAGACTGTGCAGAAAAGGGTACAAATACTAGTAGGAAGTCTTCTAATTTTGTCAATGCTCTGATATAATCAGATCATAGCAACCAATAACAATAAAAGCACATTAACTTGAGCAAATTGCAATGCAAGACTTGAGAAATGAATAAAGGGCAAAGTAGGACGAGATGTAAGCAGCTGAGAGGTATATCTAGTTGAGCTACAAAACTGGCTTCTATAGGAATACAAGAAAAAATCAATACTCAACAATTAACGTCATAGCCCACCTGATGAGTGAATGAATAAGCGAGGGCTCTTTCTCTTCTCATAGCTGCATCAAATTTCTTCAGAAGCTTTGATTCAATTTGCTCCTTAGATTGCAGACTATCATCCCATTCTTCCCCAAGCTATCAAAAGGGTCATATTCAGTAAAAGCAAGAGGTCTTTGAAAAACCTAAGATTTTATGCCCGGGGATACTTATCAGACGTAATCAACATTGAGCTAATTGGTGTTTAAGAAAGCAAACTGTAAGCTGCATATGACAATGTGCCCTAGTCAAGAATAAAAAAGCCCATCTTCACACAAGAAATATACATGAGACAACGTGCCCTCTAACATGAGGAAGCCATCAAGTCTGAATTCTTGAACTGGCACTGGAGTAGGTTGATGGAAACCTAGATTTCTGGGAAGTGTGAAAAAAATAGGATCCAGCCACTGTATCTGCACCCTGGTACAAAGTAAGTTTATAAAAAGGATCCAGCCATGGTCTGTTCAAGCTGGTTCAAGGCGGGTTTATAGGGTGAATTGCCTTTTGCCTCTTGGATTTTTGGGGTCAATATGCCCCAATGTTTTCAACTGTTGCAATGTCCCTACATTTTGAAATCCTTTATGTGCCTCCGGCATTACTCCAGCCAAAGTCAACCTGATCTCTAGCCACAAGATCCTTGAGTGGCGAAGCCAGAAGATGCCAAAGCTGATGAGAGACATGACTTGATCAATGCATCTATTTAGAGTGATAAGAAACCAGTATTTCCTTGAGAATGACTTTGAAATACCGATAACCTGTCCACGGTGATGAAGGAACACATGGGTCTCATCGATTGTATATATATTATAAGATTTAAGCAGCCTTTGTCTCTTCAGGCAATTCGCTAAGCTTGCTTTGGATTATCTTATCATCAGATTAGCTTCTCCAAGAAACACAATCATAATTTGTAACATAGTATTTGAATCAATTTATTAATATCGAGAAACTTTAATAATGAAATCACACTAATGGCATCAATATTTCAATTGAAAACATGCTCTGCTGCATATAGATTTCAGAGTATCGACAAAGTTCCATAAAAGATACCCTGAGATTCTCCAACTCCTTTGCACGTTTCTGCAGGAGTTGTTTCTGAAGAGTTTGATTCTCCTCTGACATTCTGATCCTCCTAGAATGGATCTGAGACTGTACACGAGCTAGAGTCTGCATACACTTTAGGGTACTCGCAACTTGGCGTTTGACTGTTGGCCCTTCAACCAATGATTTCAACCGGACTAGCCCTCTCAAAGCTCGCATTGCCCTTCTTGCCTTGAAAAAGACATTGCCAATGTCAATGACAAGAAAAGACTCATTCCAAAGCCAGAATCAGAAGTTAACTTGACATCTCCATTAATAAGAAAATTCATGATGGTACTCATCTCAACCGCTTTATTGAATAGTTTCATTCAGTGTTAAATTTTCATATCAAGAACTTCAGCCTCTAGTGTCTGAACCAAGTTAATCCTGTCTGTCTTTGCCTTCATCTGATGCTTTGGGGATATCTGATGATCCAGCTACTGTACTTCATTTGAAACACGTCTTAGAGCTTTAGAAAATAATATAGTATTTAATTTCCCTACAGAAAATTATAGCATATTGGTACCATGCCAATTTCATTGGGCAAGAGTGTTTGTTTGCGTGGCATTGTTCAAAGATTAATCCCACATGTGGGATATGCTACCATATAGGATCCGATAATGCTTCACTTGCGTAGAAATCTACACTTATCAAACATTTGTCCACGACTCTTCTTAGAGAGTACCAAAATAGGGATGTGAATGAATGGTTCTATCAAGTATGGCTTTTGCACAGGTAAAATAGGAAAACATCTGGCACATGAGGCAACTGGCTAATTGAATGTTTGTGATCAGCTGATGCTCGGCACTGCCATTAATGGAATGCGCAGCTATACAGCAAGCATTTCAAAAGAGTTTCGCAGAGAGAAACAACTTTCCTTATTCAAACTTGGAGAAAATTCCGTGCAAGTCAGCAACGACTATATTCATAGATATGTTCCTTAACAATAGAAGAAATGGAAAAGAAGCACCCTTCTTTTTAAAGCAGCCTATAAAAAGGTTTCTTGTTTCTATGGCTTGCAAAATCAGAAGTGAAGCCATTGCAAAGCAGATGGGACTTTGACAGCATCAAAGCGAAATAAAAACAAATCCCACATGACAAAAAGATCTACCTGATATCCTCGGAATGATTTCTGAATCTTAATTGCCGCCGCTTCCTCCCTTGATTTGCCAGCAAGCTGAGCAAAGTAAGTAGATTTAACAGCCTCTGCAGCAGTATTTGAACTGGAATTAGCGACTATCGCGACGGCATCGACATGCCCGCTTTCTTCCTTCGCCCCATCCGTCAAGTTCACTTCTTCAGTCTGAGGAGGAAGCGGCGGAGGTAGCGGCTCCGCCACCGCCGCGGGGGAGTTCAGATCGGATACGAGGTCTTTTTGCTTGCCAAACCATTTCTTCTTTGACTTACTAGATTTCTGAAAAACACACCCCATACATTCGTTAAGAAACAAACGAAGGATCGTCGCAAAAGAAAAAGGAAAAGGAAGCGCGATCGAACATCGGGTTGAGCGTCGGTACCGGTTCTCTCTTCTCCTTCGAGTCGGGGCTGAGAGCTTTCTTCACGGTGGAAAACCAGTTCCCTTTCCCCATCTCCTTATCATCTGCTGATCTGGTGCAAATCCAAATGCATACATTAGTGAGAACCCAAATGAAAAGCAATTCAAAAACCCACTAGACTCAACCAGCATTTTCGCCGAAGTGGCACAAGCAACCAAGCAAATCAGTTTCTGGGCAGATACACAAATCTGGAAATTGCCACCTAGAGAGTTGGTATTACTTTCGAGTGGGACCCGACAAACAGGAGATGCAAGGATCACGACCCAGATTACCATCCCGAATCGAATCCCTCGAGTTTCACGAAGGCAAGGGGAGAGCAAGAGAAAGCGGGACAAGAAACAACGGATCTTATACGGGGGACGAATCGCATCCGCAAGGCTCTGTCCAAGCGCAAACACTACAATTCGGTCGACTAAAGCACGAACTGCACCCAGAGCGAGCGTGCCCACGCTCCCAAACCCCATCAATCGCCGCACAGGTTGTCTCTCGCGAATCCACCAGAAGCGATGGAACCGGACCACCGACACGCAAAGCGCGAGTCAAACATGGGGTCAAACCGTTCTGGAAGCGGAGCGCGCGAGGGGGGCCGACTCAAAAAGCTAATGATGCCAAAGAAGAAGAAGAAGAAGCAAAACGAAGTAGGAGGAGGAGGAGGAGGAGAGACAGTAAAGCTGGAAAAGAGCAGATCTCTTAACGTCAACAGGGGGTCCAGTAGAGAGAGAGAGAGAGAGAGAGAAGGGGAAGCTACCTGGGAACGAAGCGACCGGCGGGAGGAGAAAGGAGGAGGAGGAGGAGGGAAGTGGGGATGCAGATCTCGAGCCGAAGCGAAGCTCTCCCCCTTTTTTTCTTTTTTCCTTCACGAGACGCAACGGTACTATGGCCCCTCTCTCTGTCTCTCTCTCTCTCACTGATTTGTGACTTTGAGAAGAGAGAAAAGTGAGGGGAAGAGGGAGAGAAGAGAAAAAGGCGAGTATCGGAAGAGATGGAGAGAGAGAGAGAGCAATGATTTAGATAGAGAGGAAGAGGGAGAGACCTGCGCTCTTCTCCGGCCCACTCCCAGCTGGTTTTTCGCTGGAGCGTGGACCCCACTTCTCCGCCTCATTTGCTTTCTTTTGTTTTTTATCATAATAGCATGACAATTTCGAGCCGCGATAAATTTGCCTCCAAATAAGTACGCTCGCTCGCGTCAAATTTACCTATCCGTCAATTTTCGTTAAATTTTACTATCGAATTACTAAATTAAATAATACATTATAGTTAATGGGTGTACTAATTTAGAGAAATTGAAGATAATTTTTTTATGAAAGTATCAATTTGAGATTTTTCGTGATATTAATCATTTATTTTAATCGCCTGGTAAGCCCCCCCTCTCGATTAATACGCCACAAAAATTTTAGGTGCATTAGGGTTGGAACATAGCCATAGGGGCACTTCTACATATTATACCAAATATCCGAATATGTATCTTAAAATCTTTTGAAATTGAGGGGTTCTCTGGATCATCGAGAAGTGGTTATAATTGTAGGGGTAGACACAGGGAACCGGTTGATCTTGAGATCGGGAACTGGTCACTTATTTAACATGAAGATGAAATTTTAAAAAAAAAAAAAAGAAAAGGCGAGAGATCTTGGCTTTTCTCCGGCAAAAAGAAAGATGTCCAACCAATCGATCAAACCATGCTTTTCTCCGGCAAATTTCGGCCAGCATGATTGAAGGAATTAATTCCTCCAGACTATGTAAAAAGGGGCAACAATTGTGGTGGTGATCGAAGAGGGAAGCAAAGGAGATTGTCTCCATTTTATTTTGACAACAAATTGGCAAGGGAATCTAGTCGTGAGGGAAAGAGCACACATATAGAGATATTCTCTTTGGAAGATAATGGGAAAGGTCGATGGGGAGGAATAAAAGGAAAATATGAATAAAAAGAAAGAGAGCGAGAGATTTAAGCACTAATGGGAACAAAGCAAATCAATGAGAGTATTCATGTCGCTCTCTTCCCTTAATTTTTTGAAGAAATAAAAAAAATATATATAGTCGATCTGGTCCGATCGATCTGATTCAGTTCGGTTCCCCCTTAGAACTGAGAAACGGACTGCCCGGACACTGGTTCCACTTTTAGAAATCGGGAACCGGATCTGAACTCCCAAGAACTGAACCAAGCCGGCCTATTCGGTCTAATTCGGACCGTTTCCAATTCAGTCAATTCATTTTGCTCACCCCTAAATAGTTGAATCAAATGAGAGTAATCACGTAGGTCAATCAAAAGCTTTCTAAGTTTCTTCTTTTCTCATCAAGACAATTTGTTTCGGGGTTACAACGAAATCTGCGCGTGGTGGGCTTGGATGAAATTAAGTGAAACTACTAGCTACTATATCAAGGGTGGCTTAAGGATTACTCAAGATCACAACTAATCAGACTTGAGCACGTCAAGTCGATCTCAAGCTCAACCACGTCAATATCCCAATTCGACAAGTTCACAAGATATAATCTAGCTTAATCAAACTTCTATTTTTTTTTTAAAGTATTTAGCAATTATAATAATTGACACAAAATTTTTAAAATTACGTGGCCAAAGCTTATTAAAGTCGAGTTCGAACTTGAGCTCGAGTTCATTTACAAGTACATTGGGATCTTAATTTTCAGTTGAGTTGAGCTCCAGTAGGACAGCTAACACTTAATCGAACACAAGTTGAGTTTTGAGCATCGTGGAGGCCAGTCAAATCAACCTTGAGTTTAGCAAGGCATCAACTCCGCCCGACTTGCACACCCTACTGACTGAATTATGACTTCATATCGGTATAGAAGTCTCATGCTTTTGGAGTATTAACACTATGTCATAGTCGGGGTTGATAATTCTCGAGATGATGTATGTATACGATGCATAATTAAGTTTGTCAAATGTAAGTGTGTTCATATTGTAAACGGATCAATCCTTTTATACACGAACAATAAAAATATGTGTGTAGATTAACTATTTTAATCCATTTACATATGCATTCAGCTTAAAATGTTATTGATGCCAACAAGACGCGTTCAGTTATATTGATACATGTTATACACATCTAAATACATTTTTAGACGTGTTAAACATGTCCGTGTCTTGTAACATGTTTAATAGATATGCTTTGGAGGAGTTTCAATATAGTGAAAAAAATCGACCTAAATGCAGACATCATAATTCATAAATGGTTCATGCGATGGTGGTGGAGACTAGGGATGATCGGTTCCCGGTCCGGTCCAATGGAATCCAGTCACTTATTTAACATGAAGATAAAATTAAAAAAGAAAAAGGTCCAGAGATTTCGGCGTTTCTTCGGCAAAATGAAAGAGGTTCAACTAATCAATCAAAGAAATCTTCTATGCTTTTTGGCAAATTTCAGGTAGCATGATAGAAGGAATTAATTCCTCCAGACCATGTAAAAAGGGGCAACAAATGTGGCAGTGATCGAAGAGGGAAGCAAAGGAAATTGTCTCCATTTTATTTTGTCAACAAATTGGCAAGGGAATCTAGTTGCGAGGGAAAGAGCATACAGAGAGGGATATTTCCTTTGGAAGATGATGGGAAGGTCCATCAACAGGTGACGAATAAAAGGAAGATATGAATAAAAAGAAAGAGGGCAAGAGATTCAAGCACTAATGAAAGCAAAAGCAAAACAGTGAGATTATTTACGCCGTTCCCTTCCCTTAAAATTTTAAAGAAAGAAATAAATATACATATATAATTGATCAGGTCCGTTCAATCCGGTTCTCCCTTGGAACCGAGAACCTACCACCTGAACACCGGTTCTACTTTTAGGAATCGAGAATCAGACTGGTACTCCTAGGAACCGGACTAAACCGGCCTATTCGATCCGATCCATGCAGTTCTCAGTCCGGTCGATCCGTCTTGCTCACCCCTAATGGAGACAGAATCGGGAGAGTCCATTCAATCTTTCATCTTTTCTTGCTTTTTCTCTATTTTTTTTTTCCTCTTCATATGGAACTCCCTTTTGAAACATTTCCATAACCTCAAGTTGTATTTTCTCTTCATTCATATCGGCAAAAGTGCACATAAAGTTCTAAACCTTCTATATCAAATGCAATCAAGTTCTAAACATTTCAATTGGTTCATTTAAATTTTAGACCTTCTGCAAAAATTACAATTAAGTTCTTTCAAGGAACAACTCGATGAAGTAATGGGCCACGCGGAAGGGAGAAATCAATGAATAAAAGTCGGGTCGCATTGTCCATTCATCAAATTGGATGGAGCTAACGGAGGAATTTGATTACTTTAATATGATAAGTTTTAATACTCGATTGCCCTTGTTGCAAGCAAGTTTTATAATTCAATTGTACTTTTATGAGTTTCGAGACTTTTTGTGCACTTACTCCTATTTAAATTCTCATCGATCAATGGTATGAGGTAGTATTGTTGCAAAAACAAAGTACAGAACTACATTTGATCACTTCAAGAAGTAAAGGGAGCAAGACTGTAGTTTGTTTTAGTCGCTTGTACGCATCAGCGTCATGTGTCGGTGGTCAATTCTGACTCAGCAATTCCCGACATTTTGTGGACGGAAATTTGACAGAAGGTCTTAAATTGTCGTTGGAGAATGGTACGAGAGCTGAAATCATAACCAACCAAACTATAAGAATCAAAACTGAAATCCCCCAAAGCAATAAAGATTAAAATTGTAACTTAGCTTTTCATTTCTTGTAGTGATTGGTCATGGATGATGGTAAGTATGTCGGTTTCGGATAATGGAATGAGCTTGGGGCGATTGGTCCGTATATGACAAAGCTATTCTTCAACTTGTCGGGTAATTGCTATTAATTTAGTAGACTTGTCAAACGGGTGAGTCAGATCGAAAATGATCAGATCCATATTGACCTGTTTTGACAAATTTTTATACAATATAATCCTAGCAATCCATACCCTACCTGATTCATATTACTAAAGACTTCTATATTATTCCAATTTAGAAAAACCGGTTTCTTATAAATTTTTAAAAATATATATTGCTAAAACACTATTGACAATTTGTCTATTTTTTTTAAATATGATTTTTTGACATTTTTCCTTTTCTTTTCTTTTTTGCCTTCTACCTCCAGCGACCGGCGACAACTGGAAACCGGCAGTGATTAGAGATGGCGACGATCGACAATTGGCAACAGCGGTGACCGGCGATGATCGATGGCCGGCGGTGGCCTACAGCATTTGGTGACTGGCAACGATCGACGATCAACAATTGGCGGTGATCAGTGGCTAATGGTGATTTGAGACAACAACGACCGATGACCGGCGTTAGGCAATCGATGACCGGCGGACGGCAGTGACCGACGGCCGAGTGTTAAATATGGGTTATGTAAACAACCCATCATTACCCATTTTAACAGATTTTTTCATTGACCCGCTCTTTGTTAAATGAGTTATCCATTTTGGTAGGGACCCATTAAATATGAGTTGCAAAATGGTTCTGTGACCCAATTTGCCAGCCCTATATTTTAGCATATGTGGAACCCATCATGTGACAACTTGCACCTCATCGTCCATGCATTACCAATTATGCATTACCAACATGTTTGAATTGAGTACGATAGACCAACTAACCATCACATGTGCATTAGCCAATCACTTTGTTTCTGCTTTTGTTTTGTTGCCTCTTCTTAATTGCCTTCTTTACTTTATGTTTAATTAGCACCCAACGCCCTTGTTTCCTACGTCATCGACTCAATCCTAATCGTGGGGAGAGTTAGCATATGTCGAGCTCGCGTTTCTCAACACAATAAGACAGTATTTGTTTCATGAAAAACTTGAAATTTGAAAAATATTTTTCAAAAAATAATTAGTTATATCGCTTAGAAAAATTAGTCAACGGAAAATATTTTCATTATCGACAACAATTTATGACAAACTATATTTGTGGTTGATGAAAAAACGATTCATTCGATCATTTCTGTAAGCGACACAAGCGGTTATTTTTTAAGAAAAATAGTTTTCAAAATCTTGATTATTCTACGAAACAAGCACTCTAATACGATGGAGACAGTTCTTCTTTCGTTAGACATTTATAAGCCATTATTACGAGGTAGGCCACGATTGAATGTAGCAACAAACTCGCGATAGGGGCGGAGCTCGTGTTCTTCTTGAAAAAACGATGTGTGGCTTGGCCGTATTCAGAAAAATAGGTTAAGCAATAGGTCGATTAAGGGGTCACATCTGCTTTTAACCTTTTTTTCTTTCTTTTTGTGCAATCTACAACTCTCTTAAATCACTTTTATTTAATATAGAGTTAATACCGTCAAAAACTCCAAACTGATACATCAATAACAAATTTATCTCAAATTAATACTTTGACTACCAAAAACTCCAAACTAGCATATTTATGACAAATTTACTTTATGTTGGTTTTCGTTAAATTTTAATGTCAAATTACTGAGTTGGATGACACGTGACTTTTGATAAGTGTATCAATTTGAGGTTTTGTCCTCTATTTATCACGGGTATATCAGTTTGTGATTTTTCGTGATATTAATCCAATTTAACGGAAACTAAAGAAGGATAAATTTGTTTTACCAAAAAAAAAACGAAGGGTAAATTTGTCATAGCTGTACCGGTTTGGGGTCTTTGGTGGTTAAAAAATTGATTTTGGGTAAATTTATCATAAGTATATCAGTTTGGGGTTTTTCATGATATTAACCCTTCAATATATGAAAATCTTCTTTTTTACTATACCAAAATTGACATCTGAAATCACATATATATATATATATATAATTTTTTCTTAATCAAGAAGTGGCATATGAATTTAATTTATGGGGAGGTGGCAAAATTTTCACAATTGCGGAGTAAATATTCTAATTAACCTTCTTTACCAACAGGTTTCTCAAACAAAGCAGATTTATAAATTAGTAAAAGATGCAAAAAAAAAATTCACAAAAATGGAATAGTCAGTTAAAAAAAGAACAATAAAACACATAAAATAAAAGATTGTCCTACCACACCAACCAAAATGTCGTACCTAATTATCAAAAAAATTGTATGAACTCAATCATCTCCCAATTTGCACAGCATCAATTAGTTCATTTCAATTTGACATCTTGCGTTGTGCTTAAATCCACTAGTATATTTGCCCGTGCTTAGCGTAGGTTTTATACATATTTTTTTCTGAAAATTTATGTTTATTCAAAATATTTCTCTACTCCTACACGTTCAACTTACATTAAAAATGTATATACAGAGTTATAACAGTGACAGTAATCATGAAATTATAAAATAAATGGCACTTGAAAATAATATATATCTTGACGGAAAATGAAATATTGTGGGTTCATTTGCCTTACGTGAATTCACTTTACATTTACGAAACATCTCATATGTCGCATTTCACAAAAATTGAATTTTATCACGAACTATTCTTATGAAACTCGACTTGATCATTACTCATTTCTTCTTGAGTAATTATTATCCTTTAAGTTACTTTAACACTAATGTTGTATTTACTACATGTGGTATTGCATAGAATCGAAGTAATTTTACTCTCTATGCTATATTGTATTGCAGTCGTGTAAGTCAATTTTTGTCTCAATATTTTTTATAGATATGTGAGTACATATTTTTAAGTAGATATATCACATCACTTATCATGCATAATAGATTCAAATTTATGTGAAATTTTAGATATAATTACTTTCTCATTCTCGTAGAGTTAATTTTATGATGCATTATCTATCATTATGACTTCACTTTCAAATAAAAGAAAAGGGAAATAATAAATATAATAATAAATAATAATAAATTGTAAAAATTGTTCATGTCAGCGCAGGCCATGACATTGGTGATTTCTAGCCAAAATTGATCGCATGGACTATATTGGCAAATTGTCAAAAATTTTAGGATTTAATTGGCTAAATTGAAATGTTTAAAGCTGAATTGATACAAGTGTAATAGGTTTAGAACTTTTGGAAAATTGGTGTTAAAATCCACACAAAACCTAAGTGAATTGGCTATTAATTGCATTGCAAAAGTAGTTACTACCTAAGAAGCAATCTTAGTTGAAGAGTGTGGTGTGAGTCGACCGTGAAAACATCCAAATGGTACACATATCTAAGGGAAAATTGTCCAAAAACTTCTAAACTTATTGTGTAGCGACCAATTCAGTTTTTATACATTTCAATTGTGCCAATTTAGTCTTCGCTAGTCACTGGGCGAGAGCATTGTGGCCTCGCCTAGGGGCCAGCAAGGGCAACGCGGGCCTCACCCAGATTCATCAAAAGGTTTGGGATTAAATATGTGCAATTGAAATGTTTACGACTACTGATTTGGCTTCCATACAATATGTTTATAATTTTTCAAACAATCATCCCAATACCTAATTGGGAAGAAGGAAGACAACTTTGGTTGATTGCGGTGCGGGTCAATCAAGAACTCACGAAATGCACTATTAACCTCGTACCGAATGGAACAAGCTCGCCGCAATCAGCTTGTACCATTTAAACCCTAGCACTTAGAGAGGAACACAACACTGTCCTTGTTTTGCAACAGTCTTTAAGATTACCGATCGCACCGTGAGGCCTAACTTCAAGGGAGGGTCTTCCCCAACTTTGCAAATGATTCAAAACCGAAACGATTCTATAGCTCTACAATACGCTTCGAGAGTATACAAACCCAAAAGAATAACCCGTTCAACTTCGAGAACACGACAGGAGATAAACATCGTTTTATTTACTTCTCATAGCTTTCCTTCTCATCGTTGAGAATCAGCTTCTGACGGAACTGTCGAGGGATGATGATGACGATGACGAGCGGGCGGATAGCGAAGGTGCCACAGCATGATTTTGGAGCACTTTTCTCCCGGAAGTCCCTTCACTTTGGTCTCGTCTTCGTGAACCACTTCCTTCACGAACTTCATGGAGTCCTGCATCGCCAAAGTGATCGATCCCTCTTGAGTCTTGGCTCGAGATTTACAATCACATTCATATTTTCTTTTAGGGAATTTGAAAACATTCCGACGCATGCAACGATTGAAAGATATCGCTTTTTCCTCCTCGCTAAACAAGTACGTGACAAAATTGAGTTGATTCCAAAGGACACGAGTGAAAGCTAAATTGAGTGAAAGAATAGTAGGGCAACTCTAGAATGTTGATATAGATATTATTGTTTAATTATACATTCACGAGTGTCTAAAGCAAAGAAATTTCTCCTGCAACGGGTGCGTTTGTTTCGCGAAAACTAAGTAATTTGGAAAACATTTTTCGAAAAATAATCGATTAATTATATTGTTTAGAAAAATTAGTCACCGGGAAATAATTTCATCATCGATAATAATTTATGCCTAATTATTTTCATGGGTAATGAAAAAAATTTCCATTTATTTATTTTTCTAAACGATTTAAGCAATCATTTTTTGGAAAATGGTTCCCAAATCACTAATTTTATGCGAAACGTAAGCTTCAAATGGTTTCCTTGTGAATTCATGGGCATCTCTGGTACTTTTCGTATTATCATTGAACGTAGGAATAATCACGGGGTCTCGGACTCATGCAGCCATTACGTGGAGCTTATATATAGCTCATCTTATTTTGTGAATGGAAAGTTCAAATCCCAAAACAACAATGGGTTAATACCACGAAAAATCTCAAATTGGTATACTTGTGACAAATTTACCTCAAACTAATTTTTAGACCACCAAAAACCCAAAACCCAAAACCGGTATACCTGTAACAAATTTACCCTCCGTTGGTTCCCGTTAAATTTTACTATCAAATTATTGAGTTAGATGACATATGGCAGTTGACGGATGTACCAATTTAGGGTTTTACCCCCCGTTTATCACAAGTATACCAGTTGGCGGGTTTCATGGTATTAATCCAATTTAACGGAAACTAACAAGGGATAAATTTGTCACAAATGTACCGGTTTGGGGTTTTTGGTGGTCCAAAACTTAGTTTTTGGTAAATTTATCACAAGTGTACCGATTTAAAATTTTCGATGGTCAAAAAATTAATTTGAAGTTGAATTTATTATATGTGTGCCAATTTCAAATTTTTCGTGGTATTAACCTAAAAACAAATCCACCCCACCTTTAGCGACCACCGATACGTACAAAAATAATTAGACTTGTCCTTGAATCTTTAATTTCCTGTCGGTGCATAGGACTAGGAGTGGCCACCTAGGCATTGTTCTAGGAATTCTACCTATGCAAAAACTCAATGGAACGGAGGCCTAATCCTTAGGGTCTCACGGAAAAGGCCTAATGGGCTTTACTGTGAGCCTCCTCGGTCAGGAAGGTATACCCACCAAGAAGGTCCCTTGTCTTCGTCCGCTGCCTAATAGATATGATAAGTGGTGGGCAGCCAGTCAATTTCCAGTCCTACCTTTTGTTTTCTAGAGTACTAATTTTATTTTCTATGTAAAAAAGATAAAATTAGATCTAGATGGGCCCAAGCTTGCCATTGTGTGCGGGCTCGTCCAAGAAGGAGATTGCTTGTCTAAGTGTACCCTGATCGTGCTTCGGGTTTCTATTGGCTCGCAAGAGTCCGGCGGACTGCCAGACCCCCGATCAGATCCAGTGTTGAATCGTCCAGTCTCAAACGTTTGATGACCTTAAGGCACCGAGCTTCAAATGTGCATTGTGACGAGAGGACTATTTCAAGTTCAAGCTCGACAGGGCGTGTAAACGACCTGAGGGTAGTAGACACCAATAGACAAAGCATGTATAGGTGGGATAGGGATTCTATACTTTACTTGATGCCTCTATTGGTGTCTCAACAAATTTCAATCATCAATGCATCATTATATGTAGGGGTGTCAAAAACCAAACCAAAAACATAACCAAAACCGAAATTCTCAACAAAAACTGAATTCTCTTCTCATCCCTCTCAAAATCGTCATGAAAAACTCTAATATTCAATTTTCTCATCTGAACCGAAAACCCAGGTTCATTTTCAGTTCGGCACGAGGTTCGGTTTGGTTCGGTTCGGATTTTCAAAAAACTCGAACCGAACCGAATCATTGACTCCCATAAATTTATATGAACCAATACATCAGATGGATGGGGTACTAAATTGGAGACATCAAAGGGAGCAGAGAATATCATCATCTTGTATATATCACGATGGTATGATAGTGCTTAGTTGGTAGGAGTGGTACCTGAGAGTTGGGTTGACCGGAAGAAGGGCGACCCCATCGTTCAGGGTCCCAAAGGATGGAGCTGTTGAATGCGAAGCTGGAGATGTGAATGGGAGGCCTCGCGCTCGATTCGCTCGTGGCCGGGGTTTCGTTGCTCATCTTCCTCAGGTGCCATCCCAGCACTTGGGACGAGTCGCACACCGGCCCTTCTATGCTCACCTTCTTCCGGTTCGCTGATAGCACCGCCATCGGCCACGTCCCAAACACCCTGCCGTATCGAATCGGATATTCCCAAAATAAGTTAATAGTAAAACTTTGGCTTCTTTATATGTCACTGGCAAAAGAGTAAACGTGTATGCGGGCGACGATAAGAGCAACCAAAAAAGTTTAAATTCGTGTGGAGAGAGACAACTGTTAGAATGAAAATTAGTTTAGGAAAATGAATTTACATATCATCTGCTATTCGAGTCATTCTCATACTATACTATACTATACTATACTATACTATAGGCTTCTGTCTATCAACCCCTTATTAGTTGAACCCGCTGATCTAATAACTTCATGACCCCGGCCTGATATAATTGAACAATCACCATCAAATGACTATTACTTGCGGATAATTAAGTTGATGTGTCAGGACAAAAGAGCTGTTGCTTTTGTAGTATTGGAATTATTAACACGAAAAAATAGGAGTTTTACAAGATGATTATATGACGTGACATGTATCAGAATCAATCAATTGTTGACATTCATTTGGAGATTATAATGCGGAATTAGCAACTGATAATGATAAAATGTTGCTTAAGAAGAAGTGCACTCGATTTTCTCCTTTGTTATGATCTAAAATCTTATAACATACTTTAAAACTACGGCACCGTTGAAATAGATCTACGACATCATGATGACCGTCGCATGATGGGCAATGTCCACGATAGGATTGACAAATGAGATAAATCTGACGCGATATGAAGGTTGCGGGAAAGTTTCATTATTATGCATGTGGAAACACCCATAAAGCATGGACTAAGTATCCTAAACTATATCAATCGACATATCTTATCCACGTTCGGTGTGAATTATAGTATGACCATATCCCAGCTATTAACGCTGTTGAATCCCAGTACGATATCTCCCTAAAGCCTCACCTAAAACTTTGAAAACTCTCACCATTTCGCACGTCTAGCTCCACACCTTTGACTTGTTTTCCTACTTAACCATATAAAAAAACACATCGTTTGGTAGAACTAACCATAACAGCATCCTAAGCTCATCACATTAAGAAAAAAGATAAATCCTAATGAACAAAGACATAATTAAGAGAACTGAGGCGAGAATTCCTACTCAATCTCTCTGAGCTCCTGGAAGAAGTCCAGATCATAGACGTTCGAGAGCCCGGCGAAGTGAACGATACCGCTGAGCTTGTGGTGTTCGATGTGCCGCAGAGCGACGTTCCGCTGGTGGTCCATCTCTGCATCTGGGTCCGTGAAGTTCTCGCGGAAGACCAAGTGCCGATACATGATTCCCGTCTTCCGCATGATCTCCGACACTTCGTCGGAATCCGACCGCTTTTCGACGATGATCCACAGCAATGGTTGAGGGACCAACTTTATGGTATTCGCCAACCTTCTCAGCAGCACTCCCGTAAATGGATGGTTTCTTGAGCCACTTGTGGTGGGTGTGACAATGATCAGGAGCCTCCTAGGGACAAGCTTGTTGTTTCCCTCCGGAAATTCAGCTTCTTCTAATTGACTACCTTCGTTTTCCAAGAGATCTTCCTCTTCAGGTTCGGCGTGGGTTTTCTCCGAGGCCCGCTCCGTTGCCTCGGAAATCAAGCTTCTATTGGAATTGACATGCGAAGATGTCGTCAGTGTCGGGTCCAATAGTTCCGCAGGTTGCGGAGAGGAGACCACTTTGTTGGACATAAGGGGTCGGCCGGCGAACGTCGTGGCCTTACCCGTGGGAGCGAAGCCGGTGAAGAATCCCATGACGAAGCATAAAGAGAAGTGGACTATGGCTTTCTTCCACAACTGGACCTTCTTCTTTGATCTCTCCGCAGACCCCATCTTGGCAAAATCCACAACGTTGGACTCGATCCGAGTTTTCCAAGCAAAGAAAGAGGGAAAAAAAGGAGAGTATAATTACAGCAGCCGGAGAAATTTGGTGAAGAAATGATGTTGTTGGGACAGGAAACCGAGCAGCCTAGAAGCTTAATTGCGTCGAAGGCGGATTTTATATGAGAACTGCTCAGAAAGTGAGAGAAGGTGATGCTTATTAACAATTCTTCTTTAAAATATTGCAGCAAGAGGTTGGGGCTCAACATGCCAATGATTGGTACAGGCAACCTCAAGGTCTAATCCAGTTGTTTGGGGCGTTTTCATTGGCGGGAGAGGAGAAGAAATTTTCTCTCTTCACTTGAAGTTTTTTCTTTAAGCTAAAGAAACGGGAGAGATAGAGATGGAGAGAGAGCACTTGTGGGTTGCAACTGCATGCACCAAATAGTCGGTGGAACGGAACTTTCAAATGATTTGTATAATTCCAAAAATTACTAAACTCGCGGTTGTTAGGATGATTTTTGTAATTGGAAATTTTGGGATATGACCACCATTGAAAAAAAAAAGATTTATTTGGGGGGGGCCTGAATCTCAAGTTCAGTCAACTGTATTGTTGTGAATGCAGGATCATATGCAGGGAATTATTTTAATGTAAATTCCGCTTGACATTGATGTTTCACGGTTCCTGGGGCCTGTCCATTATACCTAACCAGCTTTTAATAAGTGGATTTATTGCTGCATACATGGCTTAATTGGTTTAAGAAGTTCCGAAGTTTAAGCTTGCTTGGTTGGTCACCGACATTGCCTAAATCATTTATATATCCTGATGAAGCTCGTTGCTTAACTGAAAAATTTTAAGTGTTATAAGACGGAGAAAAAACGGATATATTTTCTCGTCATTGCTTAATTGGTGGGTTACAAATTATAAACACATTTCTCTATTTTCAGTTTGGTGCGCTCGGTTGTGAAACTACATCCTTAGCGCATTTATTGATGTTGTTTCATCAGCTAGATAAATATGAGAAAGGGGAGAGTCGGCAAAAGCAAGAAAAAGAAGAAAGGGAGGAGAAACCATGACGGAGGAAGGAGGGGCCGGTTCATGCAAGCCACAAACATCTCGACGTGCCGAATTATCGTTGTTTCGCAGCGCTCGGTGAGAATTCCAAGCCTTGATTCCTTTAATCGAAGATACTATCTAAGTAAAGCTGTAAATTAGGACTATGTTGAATTCTCGGTTTCTAGGTCGAAATTGGAGGTTTTTTTAGCTATGAAATCACGTTTCAGAGAAACCTTAGGGTGCTGTGAACATGTAGAATTTTAGAAAAGTTGATTTGGGGTTACGATTTGGTTGGGGTGAAATTTTGAAATCCGTTGTGCACCGTTGGAACCAGATTCGAACGACCATGTTTGGCGCTGAGCTTCGCCCTACTCTAGCCATTTGGTCGGAGGTGAGTTTGCCTTTTAGTTATACTGAGTTAGCTTCATAGTGACTTTGGACCCACTTGAAACAGGCGTTCGTAAAGTTAAACAAATCAGTTTTAAGTTCGGCGTCCGAGCTGCCGTACTACACTACTACAATGGATGACGAGAGTGTTCGTTCTCCTTTAAGCGAGGTTTTAGTTGGCACATTGGAGCTTTTTGTTACCATATAAGTTTTGTTTAATCGAGTTTTAATTAAGGGGAAAATTATCCAAAAACTCCTAAATATATTATACGATGACCAATTCAGTCCAAAACCTTTCAATTGTGCTAATTTTTTTTATCGGAAATTGTGCCAATTTAGTCTTGAACACTTTGACCATTTGCTAATTCAGTCATTTTCAGATTCATTTACATTGATATGTCCTTCATACTAAATAATGGACGGGATTAGATATGAAAGTATCCGGCTTTATTAATGCGATTCACCAAACAGTGGATAGGATATAGAAAAATCCATTCAATTCTTATCCTATCCTATCATGTCATATATTGGTTAAAAATCTAGACGATCAAATGCAGCCTATTTATGTAGCTTCACTTGGATGCTTTTTTTCTGAAGTTTTAAGTGAATGAAGATTGAGTGCAAATGGAGAACTGAGGAAGATGAAGACGTGAACCAGAAAAGGTGATACGGTTGTGCATGGGTTTGGTTTTGCTCTCGGATCTCTCTATGCAAATGTCCGATCACAAGGTTACAGAGAACATTTAGGTATTTATGAATAACTCCTATGGTTGCTAATACTCTTCGGCTCTCCCGTTTATGATCTCATTAAATATCTTTATAATCCCTCATGCACCATTTCATCATTCTATTAGTAACTTCTTTTGATTTAGGTATTAACTTTTTCAATCCATATAGAAAAGAATATTTTGGATATATAATGCAAAGAAGAAAACATATATAATGACATTAAAAAAAGTATATATCTAGTGTATCGAGTAACTTATATATTCAAAAACATGTTTATTTATTCAAAATGTCATGAATCGATTTATATTTATATAAGTAAAGCTTTTATACATAAAATTCCAAGTAACATCCCAACTGAACCTTAGATTTAGTAGATTCGAGAATAATCTCTAAAATAAAGCCATGGAAGCCTGCAAATGAAGTAAATAAAGGAGAAAATTGTCCAAAAAATATAAACTTATTGCACTTTTGCCAATTCAGTCCTAAACATTTTAATTGTTCTCTCGCCCGATCCGGCGAGGGTGACCCTCACCTGAGGCCAGTGGTCGTCAGCCATGAACAAGGAACGGTGATGGCCAGCAGAGGGAAAAAGAAAATAGAAAGAGAAGAGACAAATAAAAAACTATAAAAAGTGAAGAAGGAAAAGAGAAGAAAAGAAAAAAATTCAAAAAAAATATTAAAATATTTTATGAAAAATTGTCCACATCAGCGCCAGCCGCACCCTATGAGAAAGAGAAAGAACGAGAGCGCGCGCGCAAGAGAGAGAGAGAGAGAGAGATAAGAAGAGTTTTTATGGAACAGAAATAGTGAAGTAGATTCCAAATCTATTTATCGGCTAAAAATTTGTCCGAACATAGCAAAATGAAATTGCGTAACCAAATAGATTTCTGTTTAAAAACTGTTCGTGGAAACAAAAAAATAAAAAAATAGAGAAACAGAATGGTTATCACGCGTCTTTAGAAAACAAGCAAATCAAATGCCTGCAACAAACAACACTCCACGGTATGCTAATGTTCTTGTGATATTAGAAAGTTCCTCCCTCGTTTTGCAGTTTATAGACCTCCGGTGCCCCGTTTGTCTCATTTACGTACAGATGTAGCATGAGGATTTGTTTAGCAAGTAAGAAGCCCCTTTTACAACAAATCTTCGTCAACTCCATCCAGGATTCCTCACTCCGACTTCCATTTATTTCATGATGTTCCATGTTAATAAATAGGGTTAATACCATGAAAAATTTCAAATTTGTACCTCTAACAAATTTACCTCTAACTAATTTTTTTACTACCAAAAACCTCAAACTGGTAAACCTGTGACAATTTTACCCCAAACTAATTTTTTAACCACCAAAAACCCTAAACTGGTACATTTGTGAGAAATTCACCCTCCGTTAAATTTAATTAATATTACGAAAAATTACAAACTTGTACACTTATGATAAACAGACGGTGAACCCCGAATTGGTACACCTGACAATTACCACGTATCATCAAACTCAAAAAATTTGACAGTGAAATTTAATGGAAACTAACGGAGGGTAAAATTATCACAAGTGTACCAATTTGGAGTTTTTTGTGGTCAAAAAATTAGTTTTGAGTAAATTTGTCACATATATACTAATTTGGGGTTTTCGTGGTATTAACCCTAATAAATATAAGAAATGACGAGTTAAGAAGGGGACAATGGTTATGGACCAAGAAAGGATTTTTTATCTTCGAATTTAAATCGTGTATCTCTGGCACATGTAGTGATTTATAGTTCAATGAATAGACACGTTGCGAGTTCCATACAAATACTTCTCAATACAATTTCTTTCAAATTCATTAAAATTTCATGACCATGAGTTCAAGTTAATGATTGGAAAACTTCTTTTTCTTGATCTTAATTATAGAAATTCAGGAACGATGTGAGTGACGCAATTGCTAAAAGTCTCAGCTCTATGTTACTCATATTGATGCTTTTTCCTAAATTCGAGGGACGAGGAGGCTCACAATTTCCCGGATCTCATCCTGTTTCCCTCAACAGGTTTGATTATATTCTGGAGTGCATGAAATCTTTGGAAAAATCAATTAGGCATGGGAAAGATTTACTATTTGCTCTATTCGTACATGTGCTAATGTAATTACAGTGTTTCTTTTGAACATCAGTCATCAGCAGTTCTTAACTTGAATTCTCACACAAAACCTATCCAAGTTTCATCGGGAGAAGAACAGCAGAAGTGCCAAAACTTGTGTACGGCGCTCACTTTAGTGCCAAAAATTTTCGTCGGCTCACTTAAGTGCCAAATAGGAAGAAAAATGATCACTTAAGTGCCAACGGCGAGATATTCCGGCCAAAATGTATACGTGGCATTTTTAATTAAATCTTGTAAATGACTTGGCAAATTTTTAAAAAAATAAAGTCCACGTGGACTTCAAAAACGACGTCGCATCGCCTACATGGCTTGGGAGAAGAATGCGACGTCGTTTCCCCCTTGATAATTGAACGACATGCACGAAGAAGACCAAATTAGGGCTCGTCTAGTCATCGTTCAGGCAAAGGAAGTTCCCGTCATCGTCGCTGTGCTCCGTCATCGTCGTTGGCTGCCGCTCGCATGTCGTCTCTTACCCTCAGTCATTCAGGTTTGTCATATTCTCTCCATGGCTCCATTGGATGTTAAAATTAGGGCTCCAAGGGGACAATTAGGGCTTCGAGGGCACAATTATGGCTCCGAGAGCAAAACTAAGGCTTGGGGGGAGAGATAAACTAGGCATGACAGTAGTAGAGAAGGAATTGCGAAATAGTGATTGTGAGGACCTCAAGTTCTGATTGTGAAGGCAAAAGTAAGGCTCGGTGCCAGCTGTGTTGCTTCGTTTGTACTAAACGATAGCGACTGAGGTTATTTTATTTCGACAATGGCAATTTGTTTAGTCATTTAGTTGCGGTTGTGGGATCCTCCATGTGAACTTGTTGGCTTTTGTGCGTTGTGGTCCCAAAAGGTAATTATTTTGTTTTCTTTTGGGATCCTCCAGAGTGTAATACACACATTTCTTTCTTGTATTTTACTCACATGAGGCCAAGTAAGCGGCGAATTCCACATGTACATAATCGTCACCCTTGTAGTGTCACAACAAAGAATTAGTCAACAATTCAGGAGGTCTGTAGGCGATGGAAGGATTGAATTCCTTGTGGCTCTCCAGAATGGCTATGCACTCCAGGGATATGTGAAATCTGATTGAACTTCAGAAGAGTGTCAATCTGTCCCTATGAAAATAACAAAAAATCTTGTGAAAAGTTGGCTATGTTTTGAGGGTTTAATTTGAGTAACATCAATGATCAGAGCATACTCAAAAACTGCAAGTCTAAATGTTATTTATCAGGTTCTAGCACAAGCATATGAATTATGAACTCAGATGTACTCCTACATATCTTACGAGATTTGGCAGACCTATAAACATGTTTGATCTGGTACATTGTAACTCTGAGCTATCTGCTTCTTCATTGGGTAAATTTCATTGTGTCACTGTACATTGAAACAGCTTGCAAGGGTCTTGACTCAGTCTAACGAGACAATTAGAGCAACTTGTTGGCTTTTGTGCGTTGTGGTCCCAAAAGCTGATTATTTTGTTTTCTTTCGGTGCAGCATGGGCATAGGGGACAATGTTGTCGCCATCATTGTTTGCTATGGTGGGGAATTTGTCATTGGCACCGAGGAATGGGAATATGCTGGTGGAAATGAAGGTACTATTTTTTTGGATGTAAGGAGGCCATCATATATTGAATTCATGAGGGACATAGTGCATTATTTACGATGCAAAGTAGATAAATTGCATTATTGTGTTCCTGGGAAGGGCTTGAAGGATGGATTGAGATTCTCGAATGATGATAATGGTGTTAAGGACATTATTTACCATTATCTTCATGGCGAGGAAGCTAAAGTCTATGTTGAGTATTACAATGACTGTGAAGATGATGAAGATGATGAAGATGATGAAAGCACTGAAATAGGAGAAGTAGGAGAATGTACTCAAGCTGGGGACGAAAGGCAATAGCTGAGGCCGGAGATGCTGGCAAGTCATATAGAGAGAGTTGAGCAAACGGGAAGATGTCCCCGAGTTTCTAGTGAAGACATACTTGATGAAGAATTGACCGAATTAAATTGGGAATTTGCTCAATCTAGTGAATCGGATGATGAAGTTTTGGGAAATGAAAATTTCCTAAGTGATGACGATGATGATGAAGAACTTGCAGAATCAAGGCAAAAGCAGAGAGACTTTCTGAGAAATAAATTTGCTTCATTGAGAGAATTGCATGAACCACAACCAGTGAATAGCCACCAAGAAGCTCCAGCTGATGGTAATCAGACTGAATATGAACAGAGTGGCGGTGAAGATGAGAGTGCTAGCTCCGAGAACGAGCTTGAAGATGACGAAGTACCTGTCCGTAGAAGGAAAAGTAAGTATCCTTCCTATGATCCGACTGCTGCATGTTCTGTTTTGTCTGTAGGAATGAAATTGACAATGCGAAACTGTTTAAAGAAGCTATTGTCAAGTACTCCATTGCTGAACAAATGAGTGTCGAATTTATTAGAAATACGAAAGAATTTGTGAGAGCTAAGTGTTCACAACCAAATTGTTCATGGAAGATCTATGGTGCACTGAATAGGAAAAGCGGGTCATTCCAGATTAGGTCATTGCAGGAGGAACATACTTGTTCCATTATTTTTGACAATAAAAGGGTAACAAGTGTATGGTTGTCGAAGCACTTCTTCAATACTATCAAAGCGATGCCCGAGATTAAGAGTCCTCAGTTAAAGCAGTTGGTGAAGGAGCAGGTAGGGGTTAATGTATCGAGGAATCAGTGCAAAAGAGCCAAGCAGAAGGTGATGAGTACACTGATGGGTCAGTACAAGGAAGAATATGGCCAGGTTTGGGATTATGCTTGCGAATGTATGCTTCAAAACCCATCCAGTAGAGTATATGTAGAAGTTATTGAGAGGCCATTGCCTGATTGTGGGACTAAGTTCAATAGGTTTTATGTTTGCTTTGATGCATGCAAACGGGGATTTTTGGTTGGTTGTAGAAAAATTGTAGGATTGGATGGATGTTTCTTGAAAGGTTTATGCAAGGGAGAGTTGTTAGCTGTTGTTGGGAGAGATGCCAATAACCAAATGTTTCCAATAGCTTGGGCTATTGTCAAAGTAGAGACCAAGGACACTTGGTCCTGGTTTCTAAAAAATATAATGGCTGACCTTGAGATAACCAATGGGGAAGGTTGGGCATTCATGAGCGACCAACAAAAGGTAATGCCATTTAAAATTGTTGGCTTTTTAATATTAATTGCACATTTTTTCTTACAAGTATTTTTTGGTTTGAATTATTGTATGGACTTGTTCCTGCATTAGCTAAGTTGATGCCATATGCTGAACATAGAATGTGTGCAAGGCACATATATGCAAACTGGGCAAAGAATTATAAAGGGGATAAGCTGCAGAAGCAATTTTGGCATATAGCAAAGAGCACAAACATGGCTGATTTTAGAATAGCCAAGCAGGAGTTGTTTCAGTTGTTAAATGAAGGTTTTGAAGCATTGTTCAAAACGGAACCTAAGCATTGGTGCAGGGCCTTCTTCAGCGAAGAGTTCAAGTGCGATATCATTGACAACAACCTCAGCGAAGCTTTTAATGGTAGAGTACTATAGGCTAGATGCAAACCCATCATTAGCATGCTTGAAGACATACGAGTTATGGTCATGACTCGGCTCCATAGACAAAGAGATGAGGCTACAAAGTGGACTAGACAATGTGGTCCCAAGATTGCAAAGAGATTGGATGAGAACACAGCTGCTAGTAGGTTCTGTCATCCAATTTGGAATGGAGATGATGGATATGAGATCATGAACAATGCTGATAAGTATGTCGTCCATCTAGAGAGGCGAAAGTGTTCATGTCGAGCTTGGCAACGAACTAGAATTCCTTGTGCACATGCCATTTGTGCCATCCAGTTGAAGCAACTAAACCCAGAGGATTACTTAGATGATTGGTACAAGAAAAGCACATATGTTGCTTCGTACCAATTCATGATGCAGCCTATCAGAAGTAGCAAATTCTGGGAGCCAACAAACCATGAAGCACCTAAACCTTTGCCATTAAAGAAGAAAATTGGAAGGCCAAAAAAGAAACGAAGAATGCAGGAGGGAGAGATTTCAACTCAGAGGATGAGCAGGACTGGTGTAAAGATGATGTGCTCCTATTGCCAAAAGGAAGGGCACAATAAAAAGGGTTGTGCATTAAAGAAACAACATCATCAACAACAACAACAACAACCATATGTAAGGGCTGATACAGGGCCAACCCAAGGGCTAATTGAAGGGCCTGCTGTAGAGTCAGGTGTAGGGGCTGATGCAGGGCCAACTGGAGGGCCAGCTGAAGGGGCTAATGCAAGGCCAGCTGGAGGGCCAGCTAAAGGGGCTAATGCAGGGCCAGCTGAAGGGCGAACTGGAGGGCCAGCTCAAGGGCGAACTAAAGGGTCAGCGCAAGCGCCAACTGAAGGGCCAGCCCAAGGGCCAACCACTGAGTCGACTGTTGAACAGACGAGGAGAAAATATCCTGTAAGTTGTACAATTGGTGTTTGTGTTATTTTTTGGGCTGAAGTTTAACATTGATATGTCTTTATTAGGTGAGAAGAAGACCACCTGCAAAAGTTGCTGAGAGTGAGGCGCCACTGCGAACAAGAGGGGCTCTCGGGAAAGGCTAAGACAATATGGTTATGACCTTTTTACAAACGAACGCACCAGAATGACTATTTTGAATGTAAGTTTTATAGGACTCCTGCATTTAATTTATTTATGGTATTTCCTTTTTATTGACAGTATCGTTATGTTGTTGTAACCTGGGAGAAGTTCGAAAGTGCTTATCTCTCAAGATGGCCCAACTCAAGAGTCAACGGCTACACCGAAAAGAGGAACCCTAGTGGCAGGAAGAAAGACAAGGGGGACAGTGCCAAAGACCATTGCCCCAAAAAAGAAGACATCAGGTGTAAATTCAAAACAGCCACCAACAAGGAACCCAACACCAGTTGCATCTCAACCAAGTGATCCTAGCACCAACATTGACCCTACTCAGAGCTCTCATCAAATGACACAACCTATAAAGAAAATGGCAGCTGCTAAGAAGAAGGTACATGGGACAGGAAGGCCAGTTGAAGAATCTGCACAGCTAGTTAGAAAGAGTGCAAGGATCATGAATCAAGTCAAACGTCTATTTACAGGAAAAGGAACCGGGGGGTTGTTCATATTGACTAATGGGAGGGTGCTAAATATGGTAGTTTTTATTTTTTGTTGGGAGGTTGTGCATATTGACTCGTGAAATTGACATTGTACGGCGTTGAGTCAGTTTAATGTTTTTGTTTGGTGGGAAGCCATTCCTTGGATGTGGATGTTGTAGTTGGTTATTCATATTGACCAAATGTAAAAACTAAGTTTAATGTCAATGGACCGATATTTATTTTGTCTATGCTTTTGAAATTTTCATGTTTTGTTATTGGTTGTGCTAGTTGTGCTGCTAGTGTGCTAGTTCTGCTGGATGTTCTAGTTGTGCTAGTTGTTCTTGGCTGGTGTAGTGGTGGTCGTGGTGGTGCAGTGGTGGTGCAGTGGTGGTGCAGTGGTGGTGTTGGTGGTGCAGTGGTGGTGGTGCAGTGATGGTCGTGGTGGTGCAGTAGTGGTGCAGTGGTGGTGTTGGTGGTGCAGTGATGGTCGTGGTGCAGTGGTGGTGGTGGTACAGTGGTGGTGGTAGTGGTGCAGTGGTGGTGGTGCAGTGATGGTCGTGGTGCAGTGGTAGTGGTGGTACAGTGGTGGTGGTGGTAGTGGTGCAGTGGTGGTGTTGGTGGTGCAGTGGTGGTGGTGTTGTTTTCGCAAATTTAGGTAGTGGCGTTGCTGTGGTTGTGGTGGTGCTGCAGTGGTGGTGGTGTTGTTTTGGCAAATTTAGGTGGTGGTGGTGCTGTGGTTGTGGTGGTGCTGCAGTGGTGGTGGTGTTGCTTGGCTCGTATAGGTGGTGGTGGTGCTGTGGTTGTGGTGGTGCAGCGGTGGTGGTGCAGCGGTGGTGGTAGTGGTGGTGCAGTAGTGGTGGTGGTGGTGCTGTGGCTGTGTTGGTGTACTGGTGGTGCTGGTGGTGCACTAGTGATGGTGGTGACGCATTGGTGGTGCAGTGGTGATGGTGGTACTTGGTGGCTGGTGCAGGGCTTGCACCAGTAAGGGGTAAGTACAGTACAAGTGCCATAACTTTTGTACGGAGGACACTTAAGTGCCATAACTTTTTTTTGGCTCACTTGAGTGCCACATTTTCAAAAAAAATGCTCATATAAGTGCCATTGTCACCGGAACGTCCGACGTGGCTTAAAAAAATATTAACTCATCTTACGTGGCTTGCCGGAAAGTTGAAGTCAGCATTTAAAGTTCAAAACAACGTCGTACACCATCACAAATTGAAAAACCCTCGGCTTCTTCAATAAATTGGGGCAAAATGAGCAACTGTCTTCTTCAACCTTAACCATAACCGAATCCCCAATTTTCAATCGTCCAAGTTGAGGCAAATCATCTCATGAAATTCGCAATGGGGAGCAAAAGCAGGAGAAGCGGCTCACGAGTTGATGAACAAAGCGAAGATGAAAGTCGATATTTTTGCTATTGTGGGCTGCGAAGTCCAACAAGAACGGCTTGGACGAGAGAGAATCCGGGGAGAAGGTTCCATGGATGCGCTAAGTATAGAGAAGACTTCAATTGTGGATATTTCAAGTGGGTTGACGCCAAATTTTCGAATCAAGCAATGTCGGTGATCTTGGAACTACTTCAAGGAAGACATGAAGCTCGGCCTGTATTGATGGACGAGTTGGACGATGCTGACTCAATGCAAGCAGAAATCAAGGGTCTGGAATCTTTGGTGAAGCATTTGAAGAAGGAAGTATCAAGGATGAAAATTCAAAGAGATATTTATCGAGTTTTGCTTGTGTTGTTCTTGTCGGGTTTGGTCTGGTTTTTGGTCATATGTAACGTTGGTAATGAGAAGAAGCTTATGAGTCTACCATAGTTGAAGAATTGTATTGTGATAATTGGAGCAATTAATATTAGGCTTTGGAATGTGTTTATGCTTGAATAGTTATGGTAATTTTTGTGTATATGAGTTAATGATCTATTTGTGATTGCTTGACTGGGCTGAATAGCTACGTATGGTTGATTTAGTGGAAATGGTGTTTTATGATGCAATTTGTGCATTATTGTTGATTGCGTCGAATGACAATATTTGGTCGATTTGATAAATGGTGTTTTAGGATGCAATTTGTCCATTATTGTGGGTTTATAAAGAGTAAGATGATTTGGAATTTCTACTGCAGTTTTTGCAGCAAGCTGTAATGAACCTGGATTTTGCGGTTGGTGTTGGCTATCTTGCGTATGGTGTTAAGGACAGTAGAAGTTCCAAATAATTTTACGAATGATCGTTTGAGTGCCACAAATTATTTAAAGTGAACACTTAAGTTCACTAATTTTTAAATAGTTATAACCTAGGTTCCTCAACTTTTTAAAAGTGAGCACTTAGGTTCATAAACAAAAAAATTTGTAAGTTGTTGGTTTCACTTTCTTAAACACATCTTGAGTTAGCTTAAAGCAAAGATTCTTAGACATCGTTATCCTGTAACATGCACTATAAGTAACAAGTTGCCATCAACCTAGCCTGGTTTGACACCAAATGGCAATTTCATTCATCAAACATAATAACATAATCCTTACACCTCAAAATGGTGTTATCTTACGTCAACATCAAAACATAAATCTGAATAACATTGCTGCTAAAATGAAGTTATCACCAGTCAAAATGCAGCAACATAAACACCTTACAACATTGCTACCAAACACATCACTAGCCAAAATACAACAATGGCATCAAACACCTAACAAAATCCCCCTAAACACACATAAATAGACAGCCTTTCCCATCATCCCATTAGTCAATGTTAACAACTTGGTCACTTCCTTTGTTCGACGGACAACTCTTCATATTGTTCATGATCCTCGCACTCTTTCGAACTGGAACTCTAGGCACATCCATCGATCGTGTTTCTTTTTCAACTGGCTTAGCTTTTGGAGGAGACATTCTTTTGCTTGGTCCTTGATGTTTGTTGGTGTTGTCTCCTGCTGAACTTCTTGTGATTGGTGCCACTGTGGTAGCAGGTTGTTCAGACTGATGTGTAGTGACATTTCCAGGATCATTTGATTTGGACGCAAGCGCTGTTGTGGCATTTTTGGGTGCCTGCTTTCGAGCTGGCCTTTGCACCTTCTGATTTGGTAGTGCCATTGGTTGCTTCCTCTTGGATTGTGCTCGAGTTACCATTGATTGGTTTAGCAGTGCTTGCCCTTGACTTCTTGTTGTTCTTGGTGGTGCAGCCGATTCTTGACTTGGTCCTCCTTGAGATATCAGCACCTCTGAAGGTCTCCCAGGCTGCAATCATATAACCATTAGTTACCATGTCAATCATATGACATATGTTAAATGCATAACAACTAAAAAACTTACATTCAAAATGGTCATGCCGGTATTCATGTCTGTAAACAACCCATAGCCATATTCCCTAAGCCTTTTCCCAAGTGCACCACGTGTATGTTGTGGTGCAGAACTGTCAGTGGAAACACCTCCACTTGGTCTTTTTCTAACCTGCAAAATGACATAACAGAATGAGGTTAATTCACAAACAACTACATGCACGTGGAATATCCTTAACAAAGAGCTTACTTGAATTTTGCTCCTCGGTTGTACAATGTTGGACTGAGTTGGCCCATTTGGTTCCCCATCATTACTTTGTGTGGCTCCCTGAGGTACCCCTGTATCATTGGCCTGTGTTGTCTGCTCTTGTCAATGTTGCTGCTTCTTATTTGGACAATCAACCTTATTGTGCCCTTCCCGATGGCAATAAACAATAAACATAGACACAAGAGGACAAGTTGAGCAATCGATTCGGTCCCCACTTTCAACCCAATTTTAAGTAAACAACAGACAGAGACAAGACAAGTTTACGATCGGTCCCCACGTTCAATAAACGATAATTCTAGCCATTGTTCAATGGATACAAGACCACAAAATATAACGACGAACAAAGTAAAGCACCCACCTTTACACTTTCACACCAAACGCTAATCTGGGGCGTCGGTCAATGGCTGTTCAACGTGCTTTTACAATCTGTCAACAACACCAAGGATTCAAAGACGACAAAGGATAAAGCGAAGCTCATTTGGTCGGCCAGTGGACACAAAAAAATCACTCGTTAACCTTTACTCACTGTCGACCAACACTCGGCGTGCGACAGACCCAATTTCCTTCCGAAATTGACAGACGAACAAGATATGAGCGAGGGATAGTTCGATTTGCTCCTTCGTCGAAGTGTTGACGAAGATCGAAGCCCTAATTCGTGACTACATAGGACGATCAATGAGGAACAGAGATTGATCGATTTGAGAGAGAGATAGAGAGATGCCTTAATTTTGCCCTAATCGATCGTTGTATACAAGCAGCTCATGCGTTGGAGAGGAAAGAAACGAAAGAAACGAAGACGTTTCTTTCTTTATAAGAAATGACGACGTTTCTTTCGCTCAAAGAGATCCGACGAACGACGTCATTTCTCTCCACGTGGAATATCCTTTTTCCACGTTGGACGTCCGTTTATTTTTTTAATTTCCACGTATGAAAAAAAATTAAGTCATAAATCCACGTAGCACATTTGGCCAGAAGTGGCACTCAAGTGTTCTATTTCTACTCCGATGTGGCACTTAAGTGAGCCAAAAAAAAGTTATGGCACTTAAATGTCCTCCGTACAAAAGTTATGGCACTTGCAATGTACTTACCCCTACCAGTAGTTATATATGCTGGTGCGAGGTGCAAGTTGCTGGTGCGCTAGTCCACCAGCTATGTGTTGGTGCAGCTCAAAGGCATCTTATGCTTGCACCAGCTATGTATGGGTGCAAGCACAAGATGCACTCTATACCAACACATAGCTAGTGCAAGCAAGCACACCAGCTATGTGATTGTTGCTGGTGCAGTATCAGTGAAACGAACATATCAACAACTAACACTTAAGTGATCACTTTTGAACAATAACTGGCACTTAAGTGATCAGTTTTCACCACCATTGGCACTTAAGTGATCAGTTTCAGAAAAACTTGGCACTTAAACGATCGCTATTTACAACGTATGACACTGAAATAAAGACTTCTGAACTTGGTACCACTCCTTCATTTGACAAGCGTTTGCAGCAACAATTGCAGCAAACCAGCATCCCATTACCAGCAAATACTGCAGCAAACAATTACCAGCAATACCAGCAAACCATTGCAACAATCCAAACATCTCAAGCAAAACTAAGCAAATAAGAATTGAGAATACACAACTAAGCAAGAGAACTTGTCAATGGTCACAATCAATGAATTTCAACCTTCCATTTCCACCATAGATTGCAGTAAACTTTTGTTCCATACAAAAATAGGCTAATACAACTACACTTACAAATTACCCAATACAAGTACATATTCCACTCATCTTCAACTATGGTAGACTGAGAAACTTCTTCTCATCAATCACTTTACATTTGACCATAAAATAGGATACACAACAGAATAACAACACAATCAATGCTCGATAACACTTCCTTTCAATTTTCATTCTTGAAACTTCCTTCTTCAAATGATTGGCTAAAGATGCTAACGCCTTCATTTCAGCTTGCATTGAGTCCACATCCTCCCATTCATCCATTAATGTAGGTGGGCGTTGATGGCGTCCTTCAAGTAGCTCCAAGATCACCTTTGTCGCTCAATCGGAGAATTTCGCATCAACCCATTTGAAATATTTGCACTTCGAGCCTTCTCTATACTTGGCAAAACCATTAAATCTTCTTCCGAGATTCAACCGAGTCCAAGATGTTCTTATTGGACTCGGTAACCCGCAAAAACAATAACATTCGGCCTCTTGTTCGCTTCGTTGAAACGAATTTGAGTCGCTGCCGAAGCTGCTGCTCTCCATTTGCAAGATTGAGCTTGTAACTATGGGGGCGAATCAAAATAGGGTTTCAATTGGGGAGAAGATAGCCGGTTAGGGTTGCAAATTGAGGGATTCTCTCAATTTGGGGATTTAGGGTTCTTATTTGGGCGAAAGAGCACTAAACTGCGTCGTTTTAGGGATGGGATGCTGACTGGACTCTCCGGCGAGCCACGTCGGCTTAAGAAACTAATAAAAAAAGGCCACGTCGGATTTCCGGCCAAACTGATCGAAGTTGGCACTGAAATGAGCGTTTGTCAAAAAATTTGGTACTGAAGTGATCCAAATGAAACTTTTGGCACTAAAGTGAGCGCCATACATAAGTTTTGGCACTTATGCTGTTCTTCTCTCAAGTTTCATCTACTAAGTTGGATTTGTATCTGACCCAAAAAAAAAAAAGTTGGGCTTGTATGGGAAGGTCAATATTTTCGAATTGCTGATTGCAGTGTGATGACATGATTGGAGACCCATCAGATCTGTTCCATCCTAGCACTAGAAAGTTATTAAAGCTTCAAAATCAGTGTTGTTGACACAGACAAAACAATCGTATATATATTCGTGCACTATAATAATGTATTAAGTTTATTTTCTCCATGATGTATAAACAGCTATAACTACATCGATCTATAAGCAAGTGGTCGCAGGTACTTGACCCATGATAACTCACAGAGCACATTTGACACAATTTATGATCCCTTGTGTCCAAATGGCTGCCAATGAGTATAAAGAAGACAAATTTTCGTACTGAAAGTTTTAAGGGTTATTACCACGAAAAACCTCAAATTAATACACATGTGACAAATTTACCCCCAACTAATTTTTTGATCACCAAAAATCCCAAATTGGTACACCTATCACAAAAATACCCTTCGTTAGTCTCCATTAAATTTTACTATCAAATTGCTTAGTTAAATGACGCATGGCAGTTGTACAAGTTTGGGGTTTTACCCTCCGTTTGTCCAAGTGTACTAGTTTGTAATTTTTTTGTATTAATTCAATTTAATAGAGAGTAAATTTGTCACAAATGTATCATTTTGGGTTTTTTGGTGGTCAAAAAATTAGTTTTGAGGTAAATTTGTCACAGGTGTACCAGTTTGGATTTTTGGTGATAAAAAATTAGTTTATGATAAATTTGTCATAGTTATACCAATTTAGGATTTTTCGTAGTATTAACCCGATTTTTAGACAAGCTGTTACCTGTGGGATATCACTGTCCAAGTTGCTATATGATTATTAAGGAAGTACAAAGAAAAAAAGTCAGTATAAAACTCATGCCCCTTCATATGTGCAGAACTTACAACGTGCAGACATAAAATAGATTTCAGAGTGGCCATTTTATCACCTACACACTCTATTCGACTAATGAACGATTGGACAAATATATGAACCCTGTGTCACAAGAAAATATTTCAGTGATATCAAACAACCATGTCGCTGGCTTACGTGGCATGATTGAGCTTGCGTGGCTTCATCTAAAATATGACAAGTGTCATCTGACCTGAAACGAGAAATTAAAATCGAAAGCCTCTTTTCTCTCTCCTCTGGCGCACACACGGAAACTAAGGCACGCAATCTCACGTTTATTGCGATCATTTATTGCCTCTCTCTCTCCTCTTTGTAACAAAATGATGGCTTCCCTTTCACCTTTGGAATCCCTTCTGCAAGAAGAGCTTCCATCCTCCTCCTTCGCATTCCTCCTTGTCGCCGTCATTGCCTTTCCGGCTCCGACTCCAAATGCCGCGTTGCCAATGATTTTGAAGTGGAAGAGGCCAGTGGCGCTGAGTTTTGGAGTTCCTCCGTCAACGCACCTTTTCCTCGATTGACGAGAGAACAATAGAAATCATAACTTTATTCGTCCTTCCTCGGACGCTCCTTCTTCAACTCCAGCTCCTCGCTCGAATGCTAGAACGACAAATCGTTACTTTGTTCCGCCTCGCTCGGACGCTCCTTCCCAACTCTAGCTCCTCGCTCGAACGATCTTCGCTCGACTTACCTTCATCCTCTCGCTCTCGCCTCTTCGTTCCTCTCCTCAACGCCTCGCTCTTGCAAGTCCCGGACCCGACTCGCCCAAGACCCCTGGTCTTTACAGGGTAAGGTAACGGGAGCTTTGGCTATATCACTTCCTAATAGTGGACCTTTTCTATTAACGATAGGAACCTAGGACCCTCCATGTATGAGCTGGTAGTTTCTATAGCATCAATTCTAATTTTGGGGGGCACTCGTGTGCATGCACTATTTATTTATTTATTTATTAGAAACATCATAAATTCTATCTTAGGTCCAAGTTGGTGGTTCCCCAGCATACAGAATAGACAAAAAATTGGGAAAATGTAATTTTGGCCTACGTGTTTCTGCTGGAAGTTCAAATGATATTACTACTAGGCCAGGAGCTATAGAGGTACATACGTTGCTCCAGTTTTGATTGCTATAGTGTGCATATTTTTTTTCTTATGATTTAATTAACATTTTTTTCATGGATGACTTTGAAATTTGAGTATAAAAGCAGCAGATAATACGGTTACTGCCCCCTCGTGAATGGCAAGTCTACAAGTAAGTATTCTTGTCCTATTATATATTACTCCTTTTTGTCACATTCGGTTATATTTTTTACTTTTTTTTCTGGCATATAAACACAGCACTCTTGATGGTAGTCATGGTGTATTAAGAGTACACTACAAATGTCGACAGGGTGATGCTGCAAACCAAAAAGGAAATAACAGCATATCATGACATAGAAATCACCCTGTCGACTCTTGTAGTGTACTCTTAGTACACCATGACTACTAACTAGAGTGCTGTGTATATATGCCAAAAAAAATGTAAAGTTTAATATAACAAAATGTGACGAAAAGGTGTGATAATATAATAGGACAAGAATACTTGTTTGCAGACTTGCCATTCATATGAGGGGTCCGTAGCTGTATTATTTGCTGCTTCTATGCTCAAATTTCAATGCCACCTGTGAAAAGGTGACATACCTTAATTCATGCTTCCTTAAAAATAAGTCGTGATCACGCAATTTTCAATAAGAGCAAGCTATAATTAGGAATAAATTAAACTACATTGTCACATGGTCTCGAGGAAAATGGAGGGAGATTGAGGGGAATCGCATTAATCATAGTGCGAGAAAATACGAAGGCCTACTTAGCACTCGGTTGAACATTTTTGAAACTATAGAGATTTTATTAATCAACCTAAAACATTAAACACTCAACCGACCAACGAAAAGAGGTTATAAGGGTCGATTCTAAACGTCTCTCCCGATGAATACAAGTCCCTCGGGCAAAATATGTGGAGCGTTTGACCACACCAGCCGAGCGGATCGCTTAGGAACTTCATTCGATAATGCTAGAATAATTAAAGAGCATCTTACAAAATTAGTATAGAGAATAATGTGGCATGTTGTAAGTGGGTATTGAAACAAATAGGTCACATTCAACCTCCAATAAATACACACCACATCATTTAACATATCAACTTTGTAAAGCGATCTTAGCGTTTGTTTTTTTTTTTCTATTTTCCGAGTGACCCACTTAGGAGATTTTTTTTTTTTTTTGGTCAAAACCCATGTAGGAGTTTAACAACCGTATAACATGCCCTTGGTACATAAATTGTCAAAGTACGAATAGGCAATCACATAAACAAGTTTGTTTGGAACTCACTTCTTCTTTTTTCGCAATCTTGAATGCGCTTTGACATTGTTTTAAATCTTCAGAACAAGAAGATTCAATGCATATGACCTTTGGTAGTTTTTAATTTGATTAGCAATTTTAGATTTTGACGGGAAAGTGAAAGTTATAACCGGCTTCTGATAAATTTAGACAAATAACTACTTCGAGTTCGATAACTTTTTGTCCCGAATTCGGAGTATTATTTTGAGTTTAAAAAGTCATGAAAATCATATAATCATTAAAAATCAATTTGTGACGGACGCATACTTTTTTTTAAAGAGATAAAAGGTAATTAGAAATATATAACACATGTAAGTGTAAGGAAAAATGACACAAACAGTTCCTGAACTTTGGCTCAATTTGCAATGTAATCTCTGAACTTTTAATCTGTTCAATTTAATCCATGAACTTTTATCCGATATCCAATGTAGTCTCTGAACTTTGAATTTATTCAATATTGTTCCTGAAATTTTGGTACATGTTCAATCCCTAAACCATATGAAAATATTTAACGTGATCCTTTTATTAATTCAAATTTTGAATAATATTAAATATTGAGTTAAAGTTCAGCGGCTACATTGGATAAAATAAAAGTTCGAAGACTACGTTACCAATTGGGCTAAGTATATCAAGCTTATTTGGCACCAAATCGAATCTAATTTACCCCAGCCCTCCGGTCCGTTTCCACTGTAGCAAAACCGGAAGCGAAACCCTACCCTCCTCTCTCTCTCTGCGCTCCGGTCCTCCACAGCAGCGGAGCCGGAAGCGAAACCCTAACCCTCTCTCTCTCTCTCTCGCGCTCTCCAATGGTGAGTATGCGTGACCTGTTCTTTGATCTTCGTCCCTAGATTTGAGCTTGCACGTTCGATCCTGTTCGATCGAAAGGTCTTTCCTTTTCGCGAGCTGGGTGTTGAGTCCTGTTATCTTTGTTTGGTGCTACGCATGTTGTTGAGCTGAGCGCTCCTATGGTTGCTGAGAAAATTTGCGCAGAATGGATGGAAAAATTCCCATTAGCTGAATGCTCGCATGGTTTGCTGAGAAATTTTGCGGAGAGAGAATGGGTTCTTCTCCTTTTTGCAATTCATTGAGTCAAACATGCAGTATTCTCGGACGAAAGTATTCGGTTATTGGGGAGAAATCAATCGACTGTTTACAAAGGGAATATAAAGAGCTGCAGGATCTCGATTTAGGGGTACTTCGCGAATGCTTTCGATTGTCGCGATTGTTCATTTTCAGTCTTATTGTCAAGGAACCTGAATGCTTGTGACAGTTGGTATGAATTGTCGCGGCGTACTTTCCATTAAGTGCATCTGTTGATTTCTTGTTTTGTGTGTGTTGGAGTAATTATTAGTGTCGGAAAAGATTGAGAAGATATAGTTGAAAGAGTTAGAGTCGGGACGAGGTGAAGGAAAAGGGTTTCGATACCTTGAATGCGAACCTAACCTCTGTGGTATTTTTGAATTAGCTTGTTTTGTGTTGCGGACGGAGTCGATAGAGCATTCACTTGATAGTGGTGATCGTAAGATATCAAAGTGATCAGTTTGTGCTTTCGATACACATGAACCTGAATCATGACCTTGTTTCATCACCCTTCTTTTTTTCCGAACTTCTACATGGTCTTATTCTTGATATTCTTTCCATAACACAGAAAATGGAGCCTTCCTTCAAGAGTAGCTTCAACAACCTATACTTATTCCTTTGCTAGTCGACTTGTTCTTGTCCTGTATTAACCAAGTCTAGTCCTGATTGCTCCCCTCTTCGATTTTGCTATCATAGCCTGTTGTTTTCCCTGTCTTTTGTTTTTCTGTTCACTTGAGATGTGATGTCGATAAGATCTATTTAGCTGTCTCTGGTGTAATTGCTATCTCTCAGTGCTAATTTGGAAAATAGGTAGTGAAGTATTGAGAGTGAAAATGATTGTCCAGCCTTTTTTTAGATACTCTGCCTACATTAGTTAGATCACTCTTTCGCTCTTGTATGCGCATGCTTTGCACACAGAAAGCGGCAACTTCTTAATGATTTGAGTTGGCAGCAATAAACTTTAGTATCTCTGAAGCTTATGACAAAATTTGAATCAGGCAACTACTCCACTGATCGCGGGGATTGCAATAGCAGCTGCTGCATATGCGGGTAGATATGGCATCCAGGCATGGCAAGCCTTCAAGACAAGACCACCTACAGCGAGAATGCGCCGATTTTACGATGGCGGCTTCCAACCCACCATGACGAGAAGGGAAGCAGCTCTGATACTCGGTGTCAGGTTAGCCTCATACAAATTAACAGGCTTGTTATAATATATTAATTCGTGGAAATTGCCTAGACCGTGTATATGAATTTGATTTCATTTGCTCGAGCAAGTAGTGTGGAGATTATCATGGTAGACTGTATATTTGCTTTGTATTATCGATGATCTGAAATTGCAGATTTTGACAGGTGAAATCTTTATTTTAATGAGCTATTCCAATCTAATACTCCACATGCCATCGCATCTTCTGTTTATCGGCCTGAGCTTTTGTTTTTCCCCAACAGAGAAAGAACTCCGACAGACAAGGTCAGGGAAGCGCATAGGAGAGTTATGGTTGCGAATCATCCAGACGCTGGCGGTAGCCATTATTTAGCTTCTAAAATCAATGAAGCTAAAGATGTGATGCTTGGAAAAACTAAAAGCGGTGGGTCTGCATTTTGATGACCCTTTTCTGCAAGGCCACATTCTTGGGTTCCCGGTGGCTCAAACCGGTTTATAACTCGATTTGTCGACATTGAGTAAGTGGCTATGGAAAGTCTCTTCTTCTTTTTTCAGTAATTAACCCACAGGAACTGGGTCTTTCTTCTGCGGCATGAAGAAATTAGATTGGTCTATGATTCTTGGAAGAGCCATTTGTTTCTTTTCGGAAATTTGGTAGGTTTACATTGTTCCGAATATAGTTTACAAGTCGCCAGTGTCTACTACATAGATAAAGGTTTTGTATTTTTGGTTTCTTACCTCCCCCTAAGGATTATTACGCATTTTCACATGGTGATGTGAGAAAAATGTGCCAGCTCATACATCTGGGCTTTCTCTACCTTTGTCGGGCTACTTTTGCAATTTAGCAATCTCTCTTTCTTCCATCAAGAAGACGTTCCGTGAAATTAAACCTCGAAAATAATACACTACAAAGTAGGTTAACATAATCTGAACTTATGCAAAGATGATTGTCGTTCGATTGATATTAAAATTGCAGTTTTTATATTTTCTTTTAGCTAAAAGCAGTCGTAAGATGCAGCTCATGTTCTTGAATTGAACGAAATATTTAACTATCCAACAAACGTTGTTGCTTAATGCTGTGAAATGTTTGTTGAGTAACTAAATCGATGTATATTGCATCTTTTAATGCATAACTTTTCTTGTGAAATGTGTAATTCATGATAAACGATTCTTTGTTTATGTCAAACAACATGGGATTTAAATATATTTTCTCGGTTCTATTTTGGAGTCATCAAAATTGTAATATTGATACTTCCTAGTAATATTATTATGCAATTTCTATATGCCAATTCATATATGACCAAGCTTTAATTACTTAAATCTGGAAAGTGCTCAATCATTTTGTAAGAACTTAGAAACTAAATGCTAAAAGAACAAAGAGGAGCCCGTGCATTCCTCGAGCCCCAAAAAATAGTGAATTAGAAAAGTACATTCAAGGTCGAGGTAGAAACAAAGATCGATGAGAGAATGCATTGTATGTCTGGTTATTCCCACATATGGTCTATGTCTCTTGGTACGATGAAGGAACGATACCTCCTAGTGATTTATTTTAAGATCTCTCTGATTTAAATTGATGCAGCATTGTGCATCCCAGGAGATTTGAGATTAGCTATTCTGAGTACAACTCCAAAAGGTATAACAAAAATGCTCGCCGTATTGATTCCTTGTTGTAAAAAGCTCTTCCAAAAAAACACCTGCTTCCCCGAGTAAGAACCGAGATTTCGCAAAGATCCCGCCTTTCCAGCTCCACGAAGAATGGAGCAATCTGTGGTATTTACATGAAAACATTTTAAGTTTAGAAGCGAGGTTGTCGTCGCAAGGTGTGCGTCATTCTAGGGCGGGATTCGCAATCAATGGCTCCTTGATGATAGCCACATCCGCCTTCTTGTCTAGCGGCCCTTGAGGGACTCCAAAAAGAGTCGAAAATACTTGTCGATGGCACTCATCACAGAAAAAGAAAAAGGAGAAATGGCCTTCATCTGGAAGCCTATGGATGGTGGCTTGAGGCACAAGTCGGGAGATGCAATCGGCCATTGGTGGCGGGACCACTTCATCGTCCATTCCCTGCATAGTACCAACATAAATAGAACGTTTCATGCATTAAACATCGGTTATGGTCCATCTGCAAGAACACCCACCAACAGAACCAGAATTCCAAGCTCCAAATCTAGTTTCATTTTCAAAATGCTCCTTATTTCTTGTGAAAGCGTAGTTGGACCAGCACAAGCGACACTCACATAACAACAAATGTGACAAAGGTTAAAAAGAAAAGCTAAATCAACGTTTTCCTGCAACCTACAAGACAGACCTAAAACTTATGCACACTGCAAGTGTAAGAATCTGAAGATGCTCCAGACTTCACAACGCAACTCAATATCTGACTAAATCCAAACATTCTAGTGATTGATTCAAATCCCAAGTCCCAAGGACTCCATGTGAATATTGCAACCAAATACAGCTGAGGATATCTCAGACCTGCTACCCGAAACTCATTTCCAGCGAAGACCTAAATCCCGTAGAGACAGACCACAAGAAGCTACTGAAGAGTGAATAGCAGAGGTCCTGAGTGTGTGTGTGTGTGTTCTTTTGCATTCATTTGTATTGGATTCTCCCGCAAAGGGATCAATTTTGAAAACATAAAACCCACTGATATCATAACGAGGTGGTTTTATTTGCACCAGTACTTCAAAACATCACAAAGTGGTATAAAAGAGAAAAATGGTCCCGACCTGCCATAAGTGTATAGGACCAAGATATCCAGTCAATTCACAATCGGCCTGGCTGTACATAGATTTTAGCCATGGAAGAATGCCTTTATGTTGGCACTTTTTCTGAACCTGAAGATCTGCCAAGCTGAAACTCCACTTTGATACCTGTAACACATATTCCTCTGTGAATGGTGATATATCGCCTTGACGGATTGATTCTTCCACGTTCCTATGCCAAAATTCTTCAAATTGTGGTTGTTGGATCAAAGCTTCATCCTGAAGAAACCAGTTCCAAGAATTACATAGCATTCAAGTGCTTTTACACTATCTACTCCATCCAAGGGAGTAAACGTAATTTTATGCTATTAACAATATATCAGCTTGAGTAGTCCCATGGAGACACTATCAGCCTCTGCCTAATGATGACGTGTTCGGTGCGTATACACTAATAAGGATTCTGAAATTTATTAGGTGGGATCCAGAAGAACACCTTAACCCATTTAGGTAATTCCCATTTTTCCTAGAGATACCGTTATTTACTGAATTACATTAATGCAAGGTTGCTCAACAAATGGCGTAAATTTTCAGCTATCACAAATCCCATGTTCAATAAACAAAACACTTGCATTTCGAGAATGGTATGGCACTGCTAAAGAAATATAAATATGGAAATTAGTTATTCGAAATAAGCAAACAGTTTTGCAGTAACTCATATATTGCACTTCCTAGATTCCTATGTATATTCAGTAACAAAGCATGTAAACCTTGGTCGTTCACATCTCATTTACTAGCGATAACTGCAAGCATTGCTAAGCAGAAACCATTGGTGGAGTTCCATAAATGGTTCCACAATAATATCTTGAGCTTCTATCTCACCTTCTTTGCCATGGATAAGGACAGCCAATCACTAATTGAACCATGAATTCCAGAGAAAAACTTCCGCCGGAACAGAACCGATAGAAGCTTGGGAAACCTCCGAGCAAGACCATAAGTTAGTTTTCTCCTCTGAACCCACTTTGCCCATGTCCGAGAGCTTTCATCCTTTGTCATACGAGGCTCATATGGATTGATCATTGGTGCGACCATAGCTACGCCTGCAGAGTCATCAAAGAAGCATCAAAAAACAATGTTATACTTTCTCAGTTCTTTGATAAACAATGATTTACGTGCATACATGCAAATGCCCATTCGGTGGTGTCATAGGCTGTCCAGTCAATTATTATCTTTTATACTATGCATACACTTCTCTTCTCATTTGGGAATATTTGGCTTTCTGTAATCATCTGATTCTTGTATCCATTTTCTTTATCTTCTCTTTTCATATAGGGGGTGGCTGTGTGTTCAACCTCAAAAGTTACTCATGAAGTAGTTGAATTGCACGTTATCATCCATACTGTTTCGTCAAGCATTTTTAGCTAGTAGGACTGACAGTGATATTCCTGCCCAGCTAGTAGAGACTACCTAGACAGTATAGTATGGTGAAATTGTCCACTCACTGAGTCCCCCAAAAGACAATCCCTCATGTTCCCCTTCCAAACTTCGATGCATTTATTCTGGACTGTCATTTTCATGCCTTGACGTAATCTCTTGCATACATCAGTCACAGAGAATGTATCTTGGTTCATGTCATTAATTACATGGATGACTATGTAAGCTTCACCCAGGAGCTTTCAGGTAATTACTAGCTCATTCAGAGCAAATATGTGAGACACAAAAACAATTCGACAAGGGGTGGTTGGGGAAACAAAATCATAGGGATTACTTCTCTTTTTCTTTTTACAGGGAAGACACAAATTAAATTATTACATCAATTTTGGAGCACTATAATCTGATTCTTTTACCGGAGCAATCAATGTGGACACCAAAGGTGTAATCCATATAATAGAAAGAGGGATTCTGAGATAATTCTGATGTAAAAACAAGAATGACCAATTTCACAACTTTTATGAAGGATGGATGAATTCAGGTCTTGCCATCGTTCAACTAAAGCCAATCATTACATAGGAAGTCGACAAGCAAAATAATATTCAACATTAAAAGTGGTTGACATACCTGCAACCCTGTCAGGGATATACCTGAGTGTTGCCCAAGCATGCATGCATGCGCTAGAGAAGCAAAGCACCCAGAACTTGTCGGTAGCATCAACAGAATTGGCTAGATATGACATGTCCAAGGCTGAGGAGTTCAGGTTTCTCTCTGGATGAGGATCGCTCTCTCCAAAACCAGGAAGATCATAGGTGACCAAACGGACACCAAACTCTTCCAGCAAAGATACCTTTATTCCAGGAATACCTTTCAGAAGAAGTTTTACAAGAAGTATATAAAATGAGCCATTATGCATAAGGACTTTGCGGAAAGCACAAATGAGCAAATGAGATATGATGACAAATAAGCCTGGTTATGTCTTACCTGCCAATCTGGAGAAGAGAAAAGAATGTGGAATGACGATGGTAAATCTAGCTCTATCAGCAGGTACACCTTGTTCACCATATGCAATATGTCTGCCATCTGGGAGTTGCACACGGATAGCACTAGAAGGATGTTTTTGCACTTTCTTCACATGCGGAGCGAAACTATCGTTAGTCATATTGACACTCAGTGCTGCAGAAAACCCACAAAACTGTTATCCAGGAGAACTGCAGGTAATGGAAAATAGCAAAGAAGCAACGCCTAAAAAATCCTTAAGTCCCTTTTCCAAGAGTATCACTTTACCAGAAGTATATCATTTATATCCAGCAAACTTGCTGAGCCTTGAAAATTACAAAAAGAAGATTTCCCGCAGTAACAGGAGGAGGAGGAGATTTGCTTCATCATTTCCAACACATTAGAAAGAAGGGACTCTTATTCAAATCTTTATCCCCTATAAGGTACTTCATTTGACCATTCATGTAATTGCCAAAAGGGTTGTTTAATGTTCCCTCAATCTCAGAAAGTTGTAACCCACCAAAAGTGTGATGATCCAAATTTATGCTCAGACAATATTCATGGCATATATCGCTCCTAGAAAGAAAGCTCCCAAGAGATGTGCAGAATGTTGCATGTGCAAGCTCTCCACAGATCGAATGAGCTTTTTGGGTGGTCTGTCTCTCAAAAAACCTTTTTAACCACTGTAGATGTTATTGAACCAGATTGTCATCTAATGACTACTCAGAAAGGTAGTCATTTAACATTCAGGTATCGCAGACTCTGCATAATCAATCAAAACATGACAGTCGACTTTTGAACGATTTTGAAATCGTTCCAGCTGTGCTCTTGGACAAAAAAAAGAAAGAGTCCCAAAGAAACTTTCTGGCGTATACCCAAGGAATGAGCTTCCTAGGTTAGTGCCTTCGGAAACAAGTTACTTCTGGACATTTTTTTAATGGAATCACACCGATGACCAATGCCCAACCTTATGCTGTACATGACTGCAATGCAAACTCGAATCATGCAATTGACTAGTCTAGAGAGTTATTGGTAAGGTATCCATGGGGTTAGATGATGTTCCTGCGACTAGTAGATCTCCACCTCCAGCTAACCCAAAGATTTGACAGACCAAAACTCTATTTGAATGTTCAAAAGCTTCCTTTGGCCAAAAAAGGAGAAAACAAAATTCAGATGCTTCACGCGCAAAGCCCGTTACATGCCATTTGTAGAGAGTTCTCCATAGCAAGACAAACAATGCACCATAGACAATCTTTTATATTCAGCAGGACAAAATCGATCAACAATTTTCATGTTACCAACTAAGAGTAAAGCCAACAAAAACATAGTTGCAGTAATTGCTACGTGATCTTGCCAGAATAATTGCAATCAAGATGTAATTTACGGAGGAAAAAAGAACCAGCACCCTTATACTCAAAGTCCCTACCGAACAGCAAGAAAGATGACAACTTTTAAATCAATTCAAGAATGCCTCGTGAGAAAGTGATCCAACTCGAAGAACAAACATTGAATACCTGCTAGAGCGAGCATAAAGACGAACAGTATCACCGGCCACGCCAGTGCCGGATCTCTATCCTCCGGCAAGTACTCGTTCAAGAACTTCAATCTACCCGAAACCTCCGCGCACGGCTTCCCGACCTTCCGAACCACGAAGGAGTCCTCGGTGATCAAGCTCTGCCGCACAATGTCCTTGAACCCCTTCCCCAATTCCCACAGCATCTCGCCCCACGCCCTCAGGAACTCCCGCGCCTGGTCCCGGAGGCTCTCCGACCGAGCCGACTCGTCAAACGCCGCCGACTCGAACCCCGCGGCCTTCCTCCGCCGATCGAACGGGTCGCTGCCGTATCGAGCCGCGCCGTCGTCCAGCAGGCTCGCCAGCTCCTCCGGCCAGGAGCGAGCCGAAGATGAGGAGGAGGACGACGACGACGACGAATTCATTTCCGCCATCGCCGAAAACTCAAGCGCGGCTTCCGCTCAGTAACCTATGCATCACGCAAAGCACAATGTGCGAGAGAGAGAGGGAGGCAGGCATGTGTAGCCATCGCTTTTTGCGCGCAGAGAGAGAGAGAGACGTGTTATTATAATGGTTCGGTGACGAGGCAGAGGAGACTTTACAAGGCGTGACATTGAAGCGAAGCGAAGGTCCTGGACTACTTTAACAGTCAAAAAGGCGACACCCTAACCGACCAGACCGCCATTGAAGACGAACTGGAGACCAGGCCATCCAAAAGCGGAAGCGATCCAACAGCGGCCATAGCTCCGAGCTCGAGCTCTATCCTTCGCTTTCTTCCTCGCGCGTTGCCCTCCATTGATGGCGACGCTGAAACCGCTGGTTCGCCATTGGTTCTTGCTTTTTCTCTGTCGCTGGAACTGCCTTTCCTCCGTTGGTGTTCACCCACCTGCGAGCTCTGTTTTTCGTACCTTTCGCTTCACGGAGAAGAGAGAGAGAGAGAGAGGGGGGGGGATGTAGAGGCGGAGGCAAATAGGGACCGTGCGATCACTTCGCCACTAGATGGACGGCGCCGCTGCTTTCCACGTCATCCACTCCTGCGCCGTGCGCCGCTCACCGGCGGGAAACCGGCTAGGGCGGTACGTGTCGGACGGTCCAACGTGAGTGAGTGAGAGTGAAGTGTGAAGCGAAAGCGAAAGAAGGTGTTTCTCGGCTCAATGTAAGGCTGTGAGCATCAAGTGAGTTAGGTTTAATTTAGAAATTTATGATTTTTTTAAATAAAAATTAAATAAATATATTATATATCATATCTATTATTAGGGTTAATACCACGAAAAACCCTAAATTGATACATTTGTGACACATTTACCTCAAATTATTTTTTTGATCATAAAAAACCCCAAACTGGTACACCTGTGACAATTTTACCCGAACATACCACAAAAAACCCCAAACTGGTACACATGTGACAATTTTACCCCAACTAATTTTTAATTTTATTTTTTTATTTTTTTGAATTTTTTTGAATTTTTTCTTTTTTCTTTTCTTTTCTTTTTTTTTCCTTCACTTCAACCTCTGGCCGGTCGCCGGTCCGGCGACCGGCCAGAGGCGGAAGCCGGCGAGGGCCGCCCTCGGCAGCCGCTGCCGCGGGCCGCCCTCGCTCGACTCGGCAAGGGTGACCCTCACCGGATCTAGCGAGGGCCGCCCTCGCCCGACTCAGGCGAGGGCCGTCCTCGCCGCCCAGCGAGGGCCGCCTCGCCGAAGCCGAGGGTCGCCCTTGCACGGGCAAGCGAGGACGACCCTCTCCCGACGCCGGCGAGGGCAACCCTCGCCGGACGCGAGCGAGGTCGCCCTCGCGGATCTCGGCGAGGGCGGCCCTCGCCCGACGCCGGCGAGGCGGCCCTCGCCCAACGCCGGCGAGGGCGGCCCTCACCGGCTTTCGCCTCTAGCCGGTCGCCGGCCCGGCGACCGGCCAGAGGTTGAAGATAAAGAAAAAAAAAATAAAAGGAAAAAAATAAATAAATAAATAAAAATTCGAAAAAAAAATAATATGAAAATTTTAATTCATGGTAAAATTGTCACATATGTACCAGTTTGGGATTTTTGTGGTAAGTTCAGGGTCAAATTGTCACAGATGTACCAGTTTGGGGTTTTTTATGGTCAAAAAAGTAGTTCGGGGTAAAATTGTCACAGGTGTACCAGTTTGGGGTTTTTTATGGTCAAAAAAATAGTTTGGGGTAAATGTGTCACAAGTGTACCAGTTTAGGGTTTTTCATGGTATTAACCCTTATTATTATATTACCGGTCCGGTCTGGGTTGGCGGGTGGGCAGTTCCACACCTGGAACCGAGAACCGGACCGGTTCCCTTAGGAACCATCGATTCCAGTCCAGTTCCGAGCGATCCCGAGCGGTCTGGACAGTTCCCGATTCTTTTGCACACCACTAATTTTGATCATCAAAAACTCAAAATCAGTATACTTGTGACAAATTTTGTTAGTTTTTGTTAAATTGGATTACTACCACGAAAAATTACAAACCGGTACCCATCAACTTTCACGTGTTATCCAATTCAACAATTTGACTGTAAAATTTAACAGAAACTAACGAGAGTAAATTTGTCGTAAGTATACCAGTTTAGTTCGGGATAAATTTGTCATTGATGCACCAGTTTGGGCTTTTTCATGGTAATAACTTATTTTTGGTAAATTGGCATTTTTTTTTGCAATTGAATAGACAGTGAGCTCAAATTTAACTTAATTATGATTAATTGCTTGGTTTGATTCGCCGTGGGTTCAATTTCAAAACGTATTCCACTCAAAAACAATCTTGGACACCACACCCTCTATTAATAATGGAGCCGGGATTTTAAGTGGCGGGCGAATTTTCCATTCTGATGTGTGATTAGTGTTTTTAGTTAATTTTTTGTTATCAACGGATATCTCAAACGACATCAACTCAATAAATCAATAAATTAATATAAAAAAATGATTAATACCACGAAAAGCCCCAAATTGGTATACCAGTGACAGATTTACCCTAAACTAATTTTTTGACCATAAAAAACCCTAAACTAGTATACTTGTGATAAATTTACCCTCCGTTGATTTCCGTTAAATTTTATTATCAAATTACTGAGTTGGATGACACGTATTGACACCTGAAATTAATTAGAGATATCAACGCTTAGGATAGATGAATAAAACGACAAGAGATGACGTCACCTGTACTAAAATGATAGCTGGTTGGTAGGTACGAGCAGTCATAAGCGGGAAATTTGAAATTCAGATGGATTTGGATCAAAAGTGTAAGGACCCGGGGTCTACACTGTGTAATATTGTCCGCTTTGGGCCCACTGACCCTCACGGCTTTAAAACGCGTTACACAGAGTAGAGAATCCAAGCCTTATAAACTAGCCCAGGACTCCCCCCCTAAGCGATGTGGGACAAGAGACATGCCCCCCTTGCCATCCTAGAAGCCTGCTAGGAGCCGCTCCTTGTCTAGGCCCTCTGGCCCCGGCGACCACTCCCCGCCCTCGTCGGACCGGGTCGTTACAAAAAGTGCTTAAGGTATTTTCATCGAAGATGTCGACAAGGAGAAGAACGAATGCCAAGTTAGGAAAAATGCGATGAAGGCCTTTGCTCCAGAAAAGCATGTGTCAAAGTGCCAAAGGTATTTTTCATCAAGGACATCGATGAAAAGGATGATGGGTGTCAAGTCAGAAAAGCTCGATAATGGTTACCATCCTAGAGGACAGGTGTCAAACGAAGAAAAGCTCGATGACGGTTATCGTCCCAAAGGACAGGTGTCAAACAGAGAAAAGTTCGATGACGGTTACTGTCCCGAAGGACAGGTGTCAAATGGAGAAAAGTTCGATGACGGTTACCGTCCCGAAGGACGGGTGTCAAACGGAGAAAAGCTCGATAACAGTTACCATCTCAAAGGACGTATGACAAATAAAGAAAAGTTCAATGACGATTGTCGCCTTAAAGAACAAATGGGCTCGATGACGGTTGTTGTTCCAGAGAACAAATAGGCTCGATAATGGTTATCATTTCAAAAGATAAACAGTTATCATACTAAGGACAGATGTCAACACAAAGAAAGCTCAAGAGCGGTTATTACTTCGTACAAAAGATAAGATCGATAACAGTTGATAAACAGGTGGCATCAGGTGAGCGGTGAAGATGAAATCAACGATGGATATCGGATACAACATCAAGAATAGTTACCAAGTCTGGGTTATAAATATCGTCTAATTATCAACAGAAAACCCCCCGCACACGTGAACAAAACAAATGTTGTCTTTTATCCTTACTTTCCAGTTTCACGCTTTCAGTTTTCATAGTTGTAGTCCTTACTTTCCAGTTTCGCACTTTCAGTTTCCCTAGCTGTAGTTGTTTAGGTCCTTATGAACTTTGGATGCCGCCGGTAATTGGATGGTTTCGTCTGAATATTCTGTAAAAATCAAGTTCTTTATTCACGCCTGGATTACTCCTGTTCGGAATTGGATCTAGAACTCAGTCTCCTTTCATTAAGAGCCGAAGAACGACCTTCGGTGAATTATATTTCGTCGCGAGACTATTTTCGACGAAACAACACGTTACAGTTGACAGATGTACCGATTTTGGGTTTTATCCTCCGTTTATCACAGGTGTACCAGTTTGTAGTTTTTCGTGGTATTAATCCAATTTAATATAAACTAACGGAAGATAAATTTATCATAGATGTATCAATTTGAGGTTTTTCATATAAAAAAAATCATAATTCACCGACGATAAGATGTTTAATCAAAACAATATACAATACACCACATAATATCTTACACCTGACATACGAGATAAAATAATTTACCTTACTTGCAAAAAGAATATGAAAGTATCAAAAAAAAAATGTCATCTTGGCAATGAGTGGAAGAAGCCTTTTGCCGGCTCTTCACATGCCAACTGCCAACGGCATTGTCCTTGAGAAGATATATGAACTCATGAATTGGCTATTCTGTTATACTAGCTCTGTTGGGTTGTTTGTGATTTAGGCACATTTGGTTTTAAACTGTACAAATGACTCTTGAAAGAGCGCCCAGAGTTCAGCTGATTAAGAGTAGAAGAAGATTGCCGCGTTTGTTCCTGATGATGGTCGTCTGAACTTCATTGAAGAGAATGTGAAGTTCTTTTCATCCATGCTTTATACTCGAATTTCCTTTCATTGCTGTTATGTCTGATCGTTCGGCTCGAATTCTCCATCCCAGTATGGGACCAAGTGCGTATTGCTGGATATGGCCGTAAGGGTCCCGACGGTCGGAGATATTCCTGGGGTCTTAACTTTTGCAAAGAGATTGTCTTCTAATGTCGACTTGATAGGTCTAGGATGCTGTTTCTGGTCAATGTCGACATCTTCTTCTCTTTCCCTTCTCTCTGTGGTCCAGTTCTTTGCGGAGACTAGCTTTTGTGAATTAATCCACCCTGAATGAAGTACAAAATTATCAACGTACCGTTCAACTTGGAACCGGACGGAGTAGACCTAATGATTCAAAAGATACAGATGATGAATAGAAAGAGCTTCAGCAGAAGTAAGACATATTCAACGGGGAAAAGGGACCCCCAGATAGAGTAAAAAAGGAGAATGCTTTTTGTACTCAGAAGGTTGTTCGATGATTTGGTAAAGAGGGTGGGTGGGATCGCAATCCACTAAAAGGGAAGTCCCCTTGCAGGGGAGATATTGGTGCAAATCCAATATTGAATCACCATCCAAGCTTGTGGAATCAACTTCTGTCATCTTTTACTTCGATAGTATATGGTACTTAATGCCAGATTGATGGTAGATAAATTTCCATGAGGAATCGTGGATCTATCTATTGGTGATGCATCCTATTGTTCTATTTTAGGCTGAACACCTCAAGGGGTGCTGCTCTGTTTGATCGAAGATAATTGACAGTAGTCCTCCGTAGCATTTGAGTTTGCCTGTTTATATTAAGATGTGGTAATGTTGAAAGGGGAGCGACTGAATGGATCTGACCATCTATTGGGGTGCCGTTTTCTGGATGCTTAAAGCTTGGTTAGGTTCTAGTCCAACAATTCATGCTGTGTCGCATTTGTATCGAATTAGTGCTGGTGTTCAAATACCAGTTGAATTGAACTTAGTTCATCGGAGCAGTCAATAAGGTACAGTTCTGCTATATCATGAAGACTCCCTTTTGGGCGAATTTGGCTCGTGTCTGAGGAAGATGTATGTCCGGCCAAAAACCTCAGACCACGCTCTTACCTAAGGCAAACTTAAAGCTGAACCTCGTTTCTTTATACCACTAGCCCTTGATGGAAGATTGACCCTCAAATTGAACCACAAGCATTGCATTTAGGACATATTAACTTACAGTTTAGGGACGGTCCAATGGTTGCGCCATTGGCATAGGTTGTTGGTAATACGGTAAACCGTCCATGGGGACAACTTCGACGATTAGACCCTCAATAGCTATGACTTTTTTTTGTCTATGGACCTGAGCAAAGAGTTTCTCCGAATGGAATTCTCCTGACTATGAGAGCAATTAGATAGCTTAGAACTGCTTGTCACTGCAAAGAGAATGACTCAAACGGTCGGTCCATCATTCATTCATTCTCTGTGACCTGGGGGAGGTGGTCGAGGGGTCTTATGCATTCATGTCATCTATGTCATCTATTCTCGTAGCATATTTCTCATTCGACAAGTCTGCTTAATTGGTTTGGAATTCGCAAATTCACATCGCTTCTGTTGTCTGACGACTCTTGTAGAAGTAAGATCTACCTAAAGAACCAGATTGATAGAGATGGGAAACTAAAGAGATTTGCGTGGTGAAGAACAGGCTCCGTTCGTTTGGCGGAAAATATTCTCCTTTTGAAAAATATTTTCCCGGAAGTCATTTTCCTGGAAAATGTTTTCCCGGAATATAATTTTCCGGTGTTCGGCGACCAATATGAAAAAGTTTCGGAAAATATTTTTCGCCGGCAACCGGCGACCGGCGGCCGGCGACCAACGGCGGTGACCGGCGATCAACTTCCTCTCCCACGAAAAATATTTTCCCTCCCATGGGCAATTTTACCTTCACTTTGAGGGAAAATGATTTCCTTTTTGTGAAAAGAGGAAATCATTTTCCTCAAAACAATGAAGGATTTGGGGGTAGGAAAGGAAAATATTTTTTCACGGAAAACATTTTCCGCCCCCGAACACCGAAAAACTCGAAAAATATTTTCCGGAAAAATATTTTTCCGCAAACGAACACAGCCTAAAAGTCACTAGATTGAACGTGTTCGTGAGTTAATCCAGCATCCTATTCCAAGAATAGGGACTTAGATTATCATTGCACCTACCTGCCTAGCCATTTTCCATCGGATATTCAAAAAGACGACATCGCACACACTGGAAAATATTTTGTGCGTCAGGCACACAACTAACCCATGATACAATTAAACAATCACTTTTGTTTGATATGCTTACCATCCTATACGGCGGCCCAATTCCAAAAAAAACCCTCAACTTTATACTTTATCCCAAATATATCCTGAACTATTTTTTATCTCAAGAAAAATCACAAACTTTTATCTAAGTCCCAAATCTGTCCTCCCATTATAAATCCGTCCAATTAACGTCACAGAAAAAAAAAAAATAGAGAACCGGCAGCTGCGGCGGTAGCTAAGCCTTCGTCGGTGGCCGCCGCCATAGCCGTCGGGAAGGAGCGGCGGCCCTCGCCTGGGCCTTCCCGAAGGCCGGCGACCCTCACCGGCCCCGGGCGAGTCGCCGGCCCTCGCTTGGGCCTTCTCGAAGGCCGACGACCCTCGCCGGCCCCGAGCGAGTCGCCGGCGTGGGCGTGCAGCCCCCGATATGGGGGAGGGCGCAACCCTCACCCCAGATCGGGGGCTACACGCCCTCGCCGGCGACTCGCCCAGGGCCGGCGAGGGTCGCCAGCCTTCGGGAAGGCCCAGGCGAGGGCCGCCGCTCCTTCCCGGCGGCCACCGGCGAAGGCTTGGCCACCACCGCAGCTGCCCGTTCTCTGTTTTTTTTTTTTTTTCTGACGTTAATTGGACGGATTTATAACGGGAGGGCAGATTTGGGATTTAGATAAAAGTTTGTGATTTTTCTTGAGACAAAAAAAATTTCAGGATATACTTAGGACAAAGTGTAAAGTTGAGGGTTTTTTTTGGAATTGGGCCTCTATACGGCACTAAAACTTTGGATTACCCATCTTTCTTTGGCTTGGTATACCATGTGTCACTGTCACGTGATGCGATTGACACGATATAACCATCACATATAATATATCTCTATTCACGTAAAAGTTGATTGACTTTGAAAAAACTCTTAAGTTTTTATTTTGGATTAATATCATGAAAAACCCTAAATTTGTATACCTGTGACAAATTTACTCCAAACTAAATTTTTTACCACAAAAAATCCCAAACCGATACACTTGTGGCAAATTTACTCTCCGTTAACTTGGATTAATACCACAAAAAACTATAAATTGATAAATCTGTGATAAACATATGGGTAAAACCTTAAACTGAAACACCCGTCAACTATCACGTGTCATCCAACTCAGCAATTTGACTGTAAAATTTAACCGAAACTAATGAAGGGTAAATTTATCACATGTACCAGTTTGGGGTTTTTGTTGTTCAAAAAATTAATTTTGAGTGAATTTGTCACATATATATTAGTTTAGGGTTTTTCATGATATTAACCCTTTTTTATTTTCAAGGGGAAATGGTAACGTGTTTGGTAAATGAAAATGAAGTTCTCTCTAAGTTTAATGTAAAAAATATAAATGCAATAAAAACTATTAAAGGATTTTTTTTTTCTTTTATGATCTCATCGTTTTCATTTAGAATGGAAATAATAATCGCAAAGAATTTCGGTTATAACATGTATTTTGGAAATAGTTCCCTTGTTTTCATTTGAAGATTGTTTTTACTGTGGCACCCGGTTTATATTTGGACTGCTATCATTCTCAAACGATAAATGAGAAAAAACAAAAAATCTAGGAACGCGAATGATAACCATTCTCTTTCAGAAATCAATTTCTAGCCAAAAATAAATTTTTCTATTTCTATTCCTTGGAAGAGTTTTTGAGCCAAAATAAACGTTTGATAACAATAAAAAATTTCTATTTCCAAAATAGAAATTCGTTTGATAATAACACAAAATTTCTCCCTCCCGAGCGATCGGTGTCAGACGGCGGAGGACAATAGGTGGCGGCAGGAGGCCATCGACAGCCGGCGTCAAGCAGTGGCGAAGGATAGCAAACGATGACCGGCAGCAGGAGGCGACGACCGGCAAGAGGCGAGCGGCAGCGGACGACAGGAGGCAAGCGACACTATCCGCCAAGAGGTGAGCAGAGACAAACAGCGGCGAGAGGCGACAGATGACAGAAGACGACAACAGGAGGCGACCAGTGGCCAACGACAGGAGGCAACCAGTGATGGGCAACAGTAGAGGACAGCAAACGCCGATCGATGGCGGACAGCAGCGGGAGACGGCCGACTAGTAGAGAGGACAAATGATGAAAAGAGTTTTTATTTCTCATTTCAATTCCAAACCTATTTCTGGAATCAAAATTTGTTCTAAAAATAGAAATATGAAATTGCGTAATAAAACGGATTTTTGTTTTAAACTTGTTCCTAAAAATAGAAAAATAAAGAAATAGAATGATTATCATGCGTACAAACTGCTCTCAGAAACCAAACAGATCATAGCTATTTCTTCTCAGTCATTGTCATTTTTATGCATTATACCCATAGCAACTAGCAGACAACATCCATCCGTTACCTATAGTATTGATATTGGTCGGTGAATGTATCAAGAAGCCCGAAAGAAACTATAGGAAAGAGCCGTACATATTTGATCCCATATCAGGAAGCCATAGACAATCGATGCCATTACAATCAAATACAAATTCAAAGACTCTCAAATCACTGTAGCTACACTCTCCAAGCTTTGCAGAGCACGGAAGAACTCATCAGCATCAGCAGGTATAGAGAAAGAACCGCATATAAGTGCCACCAGAAAACCTTCACATCCGTTTGACAACTCAACTGTTCTCACTCGTAATATCACCAGGCGAAGGCAGGGTGGCCCTCTTTTCGACTTCCACAATTCGCAGTCCGGCCGAGACATCATTGGAACCGTCCCTGTTATATAAAGAATCTACCACAGAGAACGGTATCCTCGTGCTGGCCATGACGTCGGTTGTGCTCGAGTTAGATGGAAAAAGGTCTGAATTGAGAACATCAACTTGGCCGCTGACGGAATGCGGGTTCTCAGAAACACGGTCAGAAAGCGAACGAGAAAAAATCTCCACTGCCAACTCCTTCACTTGTCCGAACTGATCAGCTTGATCTTCAGAATATGCTTTGCTTCCTATGTTGGTCAAGGCTTCACCTAAAAAAAATTTCGGTCCTCCACCAGTAGAAGGGGTTTTCGAAGTCTCCCCATTGGCAACAGACTTGATTTCTTGACTTCCATTGGCATTTTGCTCCATTATACCGGAATCCGTATGCTGTACAGATGCATCACATTCTTTAGCTCCGTCGTCTGCCTTCACCAGACTTTTCTCCCCACATTTAGGAGAAATCATGCTCTGAACTTTTGGAGATAGGCCAGGAGAATGTTTGAGGTTCCTGGAAACCCTACGGACCCCCATTGCAGAAATAGGAGATTCTTTATGCAATTTAGGTGTCACATCAGGGGCAAATTCCTTAACATCAGCTTTTGTCCTCCTGATTGGCATTGTAGTTGTCTCAGATTGGACCTTTCCAAGCATTCCCCTCTTCAGCGCCCCACTCAAGTTAGCACTATCCACTGCAGTTTTTTTGAGAACGCCAGAACCAACAGGATGAGACTGCTTATTTCCAGTAGGGGTACGGCCTGATTTCATCTGCATAATAAAGACATTGCAGAACAATCAGACTCAGCACTGATTCAACTTACTTTAAAAACGTACAATTTATGAAGGGAAAGACTACACATACCCCATCAAAGTAGCCAATTTTGGGGGATGGCATTCGGAGGCCAGAGGGTTTCATGGAGCTTGGTAAAAGGGCTCCTCCAGCTGAAGAATTCTTTCGATCAGGGACCATAGAACCTTGAGTTTCATGTCTACGAAAGTGCTTGTCATGTGAACTATTCTGAAGATCAAAAACTTCAGGTGCATCTCCATCGGCAGTGCCCAACCTACGTGAGCTGGGGTCAAAGCTAGTGCTAGAGCTGTTTGACCTTTGATTGACTGTTGAAGTGGAAGAAGAGGATTCCACTGACCATTCACTGATGGAACTGGCAGGTGACAAGCTAGAGGAAAGCTTCGATGCAGACATCACATAAGCTGAGAGATGAGATACTCCAGAGTTGGGGCCTTTTGACGGTGTTTTCTTATTTGAACCAGTGGAAGGTAGATTACCGGTTCGAGCCTCAATATTTTTCTTATTAGACTTCACCGCTGATTTTCCTATCTTGTTGCGTGAGAAACTGCCTGAACTATCCATCGACGAACTAGAAGACTCTGGCTCCGTCTTAGTGGTCGTTGAACCTAAAGAAGATCTAGAAGAGGATGAAAGCCTAGGTATAATATGCCGAGGACCACTCGTGGCACGTAATCTAGATGCTGGGGGCCCTCTACCTGAAAAATAATAGAATGAACTCAAATATACAGAAAAGGAGTAAAAGCAATGTTCTGTAAAACTAGTATTAAACAAACAGGAGTCAATCCGCTTACCAGTATGTTCTGCCATACTCTTTTCCGCTCTCATACATTTAGCACCCACCGAATCCCTCTTTGTGGATGTTGATAACGAGTTAACAGTACCCAGTCTAAGTGGCTTGGAAGGAAATGAAGCTGAACCTCCAATTACAGCAGAATGTTTCCCCTAAAAATAACCAGTCATATAACTACCAAGACAAATTTGAGTGCTTTCACTAGTATGTACGTACACATATTGTGCCCCGTGCATTTGATAAGATGAAAAGATAAAAAAAAAAAACAGGCTTGACTGCTAAACATATATATTCCTGGAAATAAACAAGATAATTCTTGTAATGACTCTACCCCAAATTACTCAATAAGTGGAGCTGGAAATTTTTCAATCAGCACATTTCAATGTCAAAATGCAGACAGAACGTGATTTTTAATTTGTAGGAACAAACCTGTGAGACCTGTGGACGAACAGGAAGCTGCTTTGCTGTGTTCCCCGAGGCTAAGCTTGGTTTCTTTGGAGCAGGCTTGGGTCTCAACTGCAACACAACACAGACATATGAGAATTAATGAAATAGAAGTCCACAATTCAATACAAGAAGCATTCTCCACACATTACCTGACTATTAGAACCAACGTCTGCCTTCTTCAAAGCTGGAACCACAACAAAAATCATAGTAATGTGAGCAACTACATCAAAAAGAGTTTGTTCACCTTACAACAAAATAGCTCCTCCAGCTAACTACAACTGATTAACAAGCAGAGGCTTGGTATGAGAAAATTCTAGAGGAAAAAGATTTTACCTCAATATAGAGAAATTAATTTGGAAATGCATAAATGCATGAAAGACCAACATACCAGTCCTCTTCCTGACACACCATGTAATGCTAGAAATGATTCCAATACAGTCATCCATGAACAAAAGTCAAAAACCAATCCATCATTTTCAAAACTAGACTTGATCACCAAATGATTCATTTACATGGCAAATCGATACCAAAAACTTAATTTCCACATAATGCATATAAAAACTCCAAGACCTCTCTATAATATTAGATATAGAGGTGATGCAGATTTGCTTGTTCAAAGTTGCTTGGACAAAAAGCATATAAGGGGCAGATTTGAGCAAATTAGGTATTGGAGCATAAATTGAACTACGCTGAAGGATTGCGATGTTCTACGATTTAGCATGTGAAGAGATCTTGTCCAATGATGCTAAATGCGATGCAAACAATGTGCCATGGAAGCAAAAGAATAGACCGACATCCAAGTGCCATGTCGCGGCGCCTTTTTTGAAAACCTTTTGTTGAGGAAGCAACAGACTGAGTGCAGAAGCAACGGGATTGAGCACTTCTCCTATTGGAAAATCTTCATCACCAATTGAATCCTTTCGCACTTAGGACAATTAGAGGTAGTAAGGATATTCTATTTCTTCTATGGGGAGTCAAGGAAGGCAGCCGCTCCAGCAGTTACAGAATTCAGGGAAGTCAACCAAGGCAGATATCAACAAAGTTTTCTCTTTCTTCAGTGGCCTGACTTACGCTAGGTTGATCAAGGCTGTGAAAGTAGTTCTCAACTGGTGACTGTTTAGAGATGGGTCCATTACTTATAGAATAAAATCACAAGTCCTCTCCTGTCTGATGTGGGACTCAAGGTGTTACACTCGAATTCCATAAAATATATAATCGTAAGGAGTCAAGGAGGTGTCAATACTTAACTAATTAGGCCATTCCAGCTGGTGAGCTAAAATGAACAGATAACACAGCTCCACACACGAAAATACAACCAATTACCTTAAACATGAATAGACTTTACTTTTGGTGCATGATGTGGGGACAAGAAAGGATGATAAAACATGAACTAAGGTCTAATGTTAAGGAGAGACTAGAGCGCTACTCGTCTAATTGTGTTTAGCCCTTGGTCTCTAAAGCATAAATATTTGCTTGTTTCAAAGGGTAGTGCAGCAAAAGACTTACACTGAAGAGTCGTTTTATCAGACAGCAGTGCTCCTGCTTTGCTAACTGAACTTTCCTTATCAGATACTTTGCTCGATTTCTGTATTGAAGCTCTTATGTCTTCAAATAAATCAGCCTCGAGACTTGCTAATGACAAACAATCACCTTCTAAGGTGGACATTGAATCTGATGATCTGTGTGTCTCCTCTTCAATACAGGGTAGCACATGCTTTCCTTTCTTCTCCCCTCCTTCTATCAAGCTAGTTAACTCTTCAGGTTCTAAAACTCCTAGAATTTACAGAAAGGAAGAACATTAGACTTGAGATTCAAAAGGTACATGATGAAGTTATGTCCTTAATTTGGAATGGAAAACAGTTCCTTTCCTTTTCTATGCCAAAAGGTTACCTGCATTGGTGAAAAAAGCACTGTCCCAGGCCAAACTTTTGCGCAGGTTATACTTGCCATTTTTCCCAATTCCTCCCGGTTCGCATGATTCAACCAGTGGAGGGACTGCTGATCGGTCCACAGCTGCAAAGGACTCTAGAATGTTATCGACTCCCTTGAAAGTCACATCCTCCCCAAGCTCCAAGCTTTGATGAACCACCTGATTTCCTGAGCTCACATGCACCAAATTCAGCTAAGTTTGTACAAAAGATATCAGCATTTTGCAATGCTAAACATAAAGAACAATCAAGTTCAACGCAATCGAAGTACGAGAAGGGAATAAACATTTGTATCCCTGCATCTTTGCCCAGTAATACATCTAATGCCCGGTATCAAAGCTAGGAACTTTTGCCAGATGATCCTGGCAAGGGCGATAAACCCCAGTCACAGGAGTGTTACTTACGGCTGGTTATCCAGCCACCTACATCGTGATTTGCCCGAAACAACTTCACCCCGGATGAACTATTAACTGGCTCGATTCACTGAAGGAATCAGGAACGACAAGAACCCAAGATACCCTTTGTCTAATTTTTTTTCAGATCGGAATGAAGACGGCTTTTAAGTGTTCCTGCATAAGGATAAGTAGTTACCAGAGCAAAACTATACGTCCTTCTCTATGCCATTAGAAAGGAAATGACAAGAATCTCTCTTTTTTTTTTTTCTTTCCCAGCCAGAAGCCAGTATCCATAGGATCCTCTCGGCTCTCACACCAAGTTAGCGACCTGGTCAAGACACAATACGACGCACGATCCCCGTAAACCCCCCAACATCGCGCGCAAACTATACTTCACGTAACTCAAGCGCATCAAGAACAAACCCTCTATCCTCGGAAAAAGAGCGCGCAATCTCGAACGCGAGAGCCAAATCGAGAGGGGAAAACCTGAAGGTCGGGGGGGATCGCGAGAGGAGGAATCGAGGAGGCAGTCGTCCTCGAAGGAGACGTCGATGAGGCTGAGCCGCCGCTTGTCCTGGAGGAGGAGGACGTCGGAGGAGTCGGCCATCCGGCAGATCCAGGAGGAGGAGGAGCAGCAGATCCGAGAGGGATCACCGACGGCGCCGCTTCGATCGATGGAAGAAGGTGGATTGGAATCGGAGGCGATCGAGGAACAGTAACGGTCGGTCGCGAGTCCCCCGCTCGGCGCTGCTGGTTCTTCTGTGGTTGCCTTTTGGCTCGAGAGGGAATTTTTTGAACTCTAGGGAAGCGGCGGTTTTCTTCAAAATTTAATAATATGAAAAAAAAAAAAAAAAGAAGCGGAAAATTTAATTCGCGGAGCGCCTTTCGCTTTTTCAATTACTCGTTAGTTCGCTCGGTCGGTCGTGTGAATTGACTATAGCAATGAAAATCCCTGAATTTTAATTTAATATTCAATGTGATCGCTGAATTTTTAATTTATTCAATGTAATTTCTGAATTTTAGCTTGATATTCATTGTGATCCATAAACTTTTAATTTGTTCAATGTAGTCTATGAACTGAACTATATGATGTACAATGTAGTCCCTGAACTAGAATTAATGGAAGGATTATATTGAATATTTTCATGTAATTTAATGACTAAATTGAAAATGTAACAAAAGTTTAAGGATAACATTGAACAAAATTAAAGTTCGAAAATCACATTGCGCATTGGGTTAAGGTTTAGGGACTACACATTGAACAAGTTAAAAGTTCAGAGACCACATTACACATTGAGCTTAAGTTCGGGGACTGTTTGTGAATAAGGTGAAAATATAAAATAATCGAACCCTCCATTTATTTCTCGAAAAATAAATGGCTGAAAAAGATTATCCTAAAAATAATCGTTTATATCGTTTGAATTAACTAGTTTATGAATTTCTTTTCATTATCGACAATAAATTTATATTTAGACATGCAATAGCATTGGCTTAAAAAAAATGCTATTGCATGTTTGGTTCGAATGAATGAGCTTTCCGTTCCTACTTTCCTGTGCTCGGCCCGAATAAAGGAGGTGGAACGGGCATGCCACCAACTGTAATTGGAATAATGGTCCCTCCACCTCATTTATCAAACAAATTATATTGTTAAATATTTAATTAGTATAGATCTAATTGAATAAGAAATATCGATTCATTACACTATTGGACTAAAATTTTAAAATAATTTCAAATTATAGTTAATAAATTATAATTAACGAAAATATCGTTAATAGTAACAAAATAATTATTTTTGTTATATTTAACATTAATCAATTATCATGCTTGCTAGGAATATTTAAATGTTAAATCGCACATTCATCTAACTATTTAAGCTTTTATAATAGGTAGTAATAATCTCACAAAATCTCACACGGTATTAGAGCAGCAGGTCCTAAGTTCAAATCCTTCCATATCCCTATTTGGCTATTCATTAATCTTAGGCCAAAGTCCAACATACGTGTGTGATGGGGGTATTTGAGTATTTCCTAAATCTATCAGCTTTGGACCTCTAAAGCCCATTCGGAAAAACATAGGGTATCAATCGCACTAAGGCCAGCCATTCGGGGCATGAACCTTGGGCATCTAGTTAGCCGAAACCCCACTTCAGCATTTTTTAAAGGGCAAGTCCGAGTCGTAACATGCAAAAACTTAAAGCTGCGTTTGGTTGTCCAGATTTCTAAACAGCATTTATTTCCTATCCACTGTTTGGTGGACTACGGATTTAAAGTCGGATAGGATAATTTTTTTTCTTTTTTGCTATTCACGGGTCCGGAGGAGTCGGTGAAGGAAAAAAAGCCGAGAAATTTTTTTGGTGAAAGCGCACAAGGTGTGGGGATGAAGATGACGGCGAGTGGAGCGTAGGGTTTCTGGAAAAATAGGTATTAGAAATCCTATCCAGGTCTATCCCACCCCCCTCATATCCCACCCCCTCTCAGATTTTTTTATCTGGTCTATATCCGACCTTGTCCTATCCTGGACCACCACCAAACACAGGATATGATAAAACATATCCTATCCTGGCTTTTATCCGGTCGACCAAATGCAGCCTAAAAGTAAATGAGATTTACGTTTTCTTAGATCTGACGGTCACGTGAGATCAGTTTAACTTCCCCTGTGAAGCACTAATGTCAGTCTCTTCCTCTCCCACTCTCTTGCCCTAATTCCACGATCTTGCGACCACCCACCACGGGGTTGCCATCGGCCCTAGATGCCATCCATTGGTATTTGGCATTGCTTGCGCGCGCCGCCGACTCTCCCTTGCAATAGGATGACAAATAACTCGTTGAATAATTTTGCACATTGATGGTAAAAGTATCAATATACATGAATAAACACTTAAAATTGCACACTGTCATTAGGGGTGTCAATGGGTCGGGTCGGATCGGGTTTTCATGATACCTGACCCGACCCAAATATTGGACATATGTGTTCGACAAGACCCGAACAAGATAAAGCTACACGATCGGGCCGGATCATGTCGGGTCGGGTCGGGTCGAGGCGAGTTTTGCGTTTCAAACAATGAATTCAAAGATAGAGATAGAGAGAGAGACGCCATTGTTGCGGATCCCAAATTCATCATCTTCCCAGCAGCACCACGTGCATCACCGCCCCGGCCTCAACGATTCAACCGCCGTCGCGGCATCGCCGCCTTTTATGCCCATCGTCCCGGCATCGTTGCTGTCGCAGCAGGAGGACTCCGCGTCGTCGATGAGCCCGAGATCTGGTTGGACGGCGTGGTCTCCGGTAGAAGGATGAAATCCTCCACCGCCTGGCTAGGGTAGAAACAGGTCGTCTCGTTGGTGAGCTTGAGGACGCCGCGGCCGTCGATCTCGGTGACGCCGTTGAGGGTGATGTTGCCGGCGACGGCGGCGCGGCGGAACCCGGGGAAGAAGAAGTCGGCGGCAGGGTCTTGGGAGGAGGAGGGATCTTAAGAGTTTTGGTTATTGTTTGGGTTGGCTTATTGTTTGGGTTGGGCTTGGGACCCAAGCCCAATAGATCCAAACAATACCCAATTCTTTTTATTATTACTCAAACAAGTTGAGATCCAACCCGATCCAATAAGAAAATTTCGTGTTCGGGTCGAGTCGATTCGTGTTTCGGCTCGGGTATTGTGTTTGGTTTTGATACCCCTAACTGTCATGATTCATGAAGGCATAAACTGCTTTGAAATTGCATGTTGACTTCGCGTTACTTGCGGCAGTGATAGAATTTGCATGGAATCAAATGCGGACTAAAACTGCATGGCCGATATTTTGTAAATACGTAATTATCATAAATATATTAATTATTTCTTTATTTTCCAATCGCAACATCTTTAAGTCAATAGTAGGATGCATGCTAACGTGACAAAATCCAAACACGGTTATTAATTACATGTCCATGCGAAATATACACTGATTTTGAAATCAAATGTTGTTTTGATGGGATTAGATTTGTCCTTATTATTTATCAGTACACGTGGTTTATAGATTTAGCATTGGATTCATCCGTTTGATTTATGTGCTACTTTGATGGATCGAATTCGTTCCCAAGGTTTTGATTTGGGAAAATGGAACAAATGATCCATAAACTTTGACTCAGCGTGCAATGCGGTTCCTGAACTGTTAATTTGTTCACTATGATCCTTTTATATTTAACTAAATGTGCAATATGATCCTATTATTTTCAATTTGTTTAATGTAGTCCCTAAACTTTTGGTACTTGTTTAATTTAATTTGTAGACCATATGAAAATGTCCAATGTTGTCCATGACTTTGAATTAATTGAATAACAACATTGAATATTTTCATAAATGTCAAGGATTACATTGAACATGTACCAAAGTCTAGGGATCGCATTTAATATTATGTTAAAGTTTAGGGATCACGTTAAACAAATTAAAAGTTTGGGGATTACATTGGACAAGAGTTCAAAGACCATTTGTGTCATTGTCCCTTTTGATTTTGAATTTAATTCACTTGCAAAGGAGATGAATGATCCAATTACATTTAGACTCGATGCATCCCCCGCCCTTGGTTCATTTAAATTCGTCTGTTTTGCATGTTGGACTCAGTTGGTCCCGGCGGTGTCGACTTGGAATTTAGAATATACGCGAGGTGTGTATAGGTTGTGCATATTGTTTAGATTGGATCGTCCTGCTTTTGTTTTAAATGTCCCTTGAATGTCTTCCTGATACAGACCGAATTTGTTCGTTGTTCGTTTGAATTTGACTACATGCATGTATCGGGTACTTTTGAAATGACATCAATCGCACGCAGCACGCACAGTCAAGTCATCGTCCACCTCATGACGCGGCGATTTCACTTGCCGATTCGCCGTGAAGTTTTTAGTTTACCATGATTGACCACATCAATGATTTTCGGTTAATTCGGTCGGATGGACTATATTGACAAGTCGTCAAAAGGTTTATGGCTCAATTGATCAAATTGAAACATGTATAATTGAATTTGCACAAATACAGTAAATTTAGGAAAAAATTCCAAAATGGCTCGAAGTGGATCTTGTTTCAAATAAGGACTTGAAGTGCCATCGTTTTCTCAAATAAGGACCTGAAGTGGACCTTATTTCAAATAAAGGCTTGAAGTGCCATCGTTTTCTCAAATAAGGGCTCAAAGTGGACATTGTTTTGAATAAGGGCCTAAAGTGGCTATATTTATCTCAAAGAAGAACCTGAACTATCTGGCCGAATGGCATTTCCGTTATTTACTTTGCTTTTGAATTTTTTTCTTTTTTTCTGTTTTTTTTTCTTTTTCCCTTCGCCGGCCATCACCAAATCGCCAGCGGAGGTTGCTGCCCTCGCCCTTTCAGCCTAGGCGAGGAGACCCTCGCTCGATGCCAACAAGGAACGCCCTTGCCAGATCTGGTGTAAGCAAGGGTTGCCCTTACCAACCCAGGCGAGGGTGGCTCTTGCTCGTGCCCAAGCAAGGGCGGCCCTCGCGTGAGGCTGGCCGGCGACCTCCGCCCGCCATCGTTGACCGGGAGAGGGAAGAGGGAAAAAGGAAAAAGAAAAAAGAATAGAAAAAGAAAACGAAAATAAAAGAAAAGGAGAGTAAAAAAGATTGATTTTTTCGACCAAACTACCCCCGCCGGAATAGTCACTTGTTGCCTCGCCAACCAAATGTCCTTATTTGAGACTATTTAGTCACTTCATATCCTTATTTGAGACGATTTTGTCACTCAAAATCCTTATTTGAGAAAATGATGGCACTTCGGGCCTCTTACAAATTTGTCAATAAATTTAAGACTTTTCTGATAATTTTCTCGGTATTTCCACTTAATTTCTGGCGTTGAAGTGAGTCACGAGTGCATTCCCTCCACGTGGTCGTGGGTTCCTCAACTGGGATCCCAAGGGAAATGGACACGGCCTAAACCCTTCGACCCCACTTTCCGCCCGCGACATCTGTCTTGAGTTGTTGTTATTCCGACAATTTACGGGAAGAAAATGGAGAGTGCTACAGTGATTAGAGAACTTCTTGCACGGCAATAGGGATCGAATTGCAAACATTAGATCATCTTGGGTTCTCTTTCGCAAATACTTCAAAGTCGAATGTCATATGGACTACTAGATTGGCCCATATTAGATCAGCTTCGTTTTGCTTCGAGACATAGAGCTCCCGCCAAAATCCCCCCCCTTCGCCGCCGGCTTTCACCGATGTACGGAGCCACCACCGAGAGCCGGAGCGCGGCCAGCGGCTCCTCCGTCGACGCTGGCGACGTCGGGACGATACTCGCCGTCTACTTCCCCGAGGCGGAGGTGTCGGCCGAGGACGACAATTTCAGGCTGACGAGCCAGCTCATCCGGTTTCTCTCGACTCCTCCCGGCCGAGACCTCGCTTCTCAGGTCCCTCTCTTGTCCTGCTCCTCGATTCGTCGTTCGTCGCTCGATTCTAGCGGCCTCTGATGGGCGAACGAGCGTCCTTTCATCTCTTTCGGCGAGCTAGGTAATGGTCGACTGGGTGTTAGGATCCGCGAACTTCTCTTTTGCTCGGTTTGGCAGTTTTGGCATGGATCGACTTGTTATCATAGGCCGCCTTTCGATAAAACCACACGAATCTGGTGTTCTTTCAGTTCAGGCTCGCGGAATTTTTTTTTCCCTTTTGGTCACACTTGTGGATCTGAATTGGCATTTGCATGTTTTTGCTGGATTCTGATGGCATAAGTTAGTGGTATGCTGGACAGGGAATTATCGGATGTTAATTCGGAACTAGCGGTTTTAGACTAAAATTACTGTGGACTTACTCATATCATGTAATTGGTAGAGAAGGAGTAAAGTAATTGGGAGTAGGAGGAGGAGAAAAAGTAGTTCTTACTTTCTTTTTATGTCTATGCTCTGCTCTCGGTAAGTCATTTAATACGTTTTGGCGACACGTATGCTATTCTCAATTGGTACATAAGCCTCGTGTTCGGCTCTAGAAATGGGTCCCCCCCCCATTGGTCGCGTGAAGGCTGAGTTTCCAGAGAAAGAGTTTTGAGAAGTATATGACTGATATACATTCTTAGTTTGCTTTCCAGAAGCGGGTTACTCCCCATAAACTATTCTACCAAATAATGTTATCTTGGGATCCTTCCGTTTTTTCTTTAATGATATGAAGTCCACTTTAGCCCCATTCAACTAGTCTAGTCCTTAGCCTTGAATTTGAGTATCCTAAAGTGTGACACTAGCATTCAAATCCATCCAACAGGTGAGGGATGATAATGGCTTGTCCATCTTGCCACTTGATTTTCAACAGTTTCGGAAACTATGTGACGTTGAGCTGTTTTACGAGCTACTCGAGCAAAAGAAGAAACCTAAAGAAGCTCTATTATGCATGAGTGCTGCAGTGCACAAGGTACAGAGTGAAGTGGTCAATCATTCCCTTACATTGTAAATTTCATGTCCATGTGATCTTCATAATGTGCAATGCAAGCAGGTTCTCATGGCCATAGAAGATAATGACAGATCAGAGGTTGACAGGAAAATTAATATACGTTTATACAACTATCCTGAATCTATGATCGCTCTAAAAAATCTCAAAGCGGCTTACATTGGTAATGTCCCTTACCGATCCTCTTGTTGTGTACTTTCAATACAACCAGGTCAACATAGTTTACTTGATCAGAACGGTGAAACTGATTGTCTCTCGTATCATGGTAGACAAGCTTGTGTCTTTGCGGGGTACCGTAGTTAAAGTTAGCACTGTGAAGCCTTTAGTGGTGGAGATGAGTTTTGATTGTGCAAAGTGCAAATCCTCCATTAAGCGTAGTTTCCCGGATGGAAAATTTTCACCACCAGCAATATGCACTTTGCATGGATGCAAGAGCAGAACTTTTGTTCCAATTCGATCTACTGCCCGTGCAATAGATTTTCAAAAGATAAGGTATGCGGGGAGAAAGTATGCCTGTGCTCACTACTTTCTCTTCCTTTACTGCAGTATTATCAACTACATCCTCGTTGAGCAAAAAACATCAAATTTCTTTACCAAAAGTCTTTTTTCTCTGCTTCCTTTTTCCCATCAATGTTTAGGCTGCAAGAACTTTTGAAGTCTGAAAGTCATGAGGAAGGTCGGGTCCCTCGCACTGTTGAATGTGAACTGACTGAAGATCTCGTTGACGCGTGCATCCCTGGAGATGTGGTGACTGTAACTGGATATGTGAAAGTAATAAACAATTATATGGACATTGGGGGAGGTACTATTTAAAACACAAACAAGTCTTCTGCATTTATATTATGCACCCAAGATTGCTAATTTCTGTGAACCTTTACATGACTAAGATATCTACATTCGTTATCCCTGCTGCCAGAAGTCTCTGCGCATCTTTTGTAAACTGCACCCCTGAACTTTATTTCGCCAAAATATAGATGGAAATGTCAGTCCTAAGGTATTTCTCAGTTATCTCTGGGATTGCTAAACTCCTCACCTTTTGTCACATGGATGTACCTATTTATCTATCAAAAAATAAAAACCCTTGCTGCTATAAATATCTGATCATCTCTGTGCAAACTGCACCCCTGAACTTCATTTTGTCAAGATATAGTTCGACATGTGTCAGTCCTAAGGTTTTTGATTAGTTGTCTCTAGGATTGCTAAACTCCTAAGCTTTTGTTTATTTGATCGGATCCATTGAATTTTACTCGACACAGCTAGTATGATCAATTCACTATAACTTTGCTTCTCTTATCCTCATTCTTCTGCAGAAAACCCTTTAAAATGATTGTACACCTTCCAAATTTGTCTTCCAGAACCAGTCTTGTTAGAGAGCTTGAATAGAAGCACCTACCACTGTTGCTTTTACCTCGTTTGCTAGCATCTTTGTCATCCTTTTCGACACAATTGATTTAGTTTGAGGCTCATAGCAAACTGATAACATGGTATGGGCCGATACATGTCCTCTCCTCTGTCTTGGTAGCTTGTTAAACCATACACATCTTCTTCCTTTTATTCTCCTAGTTTTTTGCAGCATAGTGTATTTGATGATAGTTTTACGTAAAACATGTTTTATGTCTCTAAATTGCACTTTTTGTCATCAGGGAAATCAAAAAGCAAAAATCAAGGATTCTACTACCTATACTTAGAAGCAGTTTCAGTAAGAAATTCCAAGTCACAATCTACAACTGAGGACTCGCGAGATACTATTTCTGATGGTAGAGCCACAGAGCTGTTTGACTCGTTCTCATTTACTTCGCGGGATTTAGAATTTATTGTCAAGTTCCATGAGGAGTACTCGTCTGATATCTTCCGCCAAATACTACAGTCCATTTGTCCATCCATCTATGGACATGAGCTTGTTAAAGGTAACTCAATGTTCTATCTCTTAATTGTGGAACTTCAACACTTCGTTGAAGTACTCTCGTTGAGAACTTTTTTTGTAACATCACTTGTTGGCTGCTTAAACAACTTCATGAAGCAGCTAGGGTGCATGTAAAGGCCCTTACAGAATTGACTTACCCAGGCGACGGCTGCTTCTTTTCTTTTCAATTAGTTATTTTAGCATAATTGAAAAATATTTGCTCGAGATTGTATAATCAACTGCAGTATTACATGGGTTCTCTAAGTCATTGTCACTGTCTTAGTAACATCCCATCGCTTGATATTGGCACATGGCAGTAGACTCCTTTTGCTGCCTTTAATTGCTTTGCTCTTTCAAGTACATACGTGTGTCTTCTACGATCTCTCTCTCTCTCTCTCAATTTCAAGCTGATTAATTACATGCAGAGTGGAGGAACACTTCTGTTCTGACTCTCGACTAGGACAAACTTAAAGTGGTTTTCAAGTTGTTAGGTCATCCTGAATGGATGCAGGCCATCATTCAAATTACCATTTGTTTGGTTCGGATTCAGAAACATGCATGTTACCCTTAAAAAGATGGAGATTATTTCAGCCCTGCATTGGTGGTCCAATCTTGGTAGTATGCCACATATGTTACCCTTAAAAAGATCAAGATTATTTCAGCCCTGCATTGGTGGTCCCAATCTTGGTAGTATGCCACATATGGCACCAGGAATGTGATTGACTTTTTGCTAGACTTTCCAATGCTGGGTCGGAAGCTCCATCATGCGTAGAAGATTTCCCATATAATACACTTTTGCAAATGTTGTACTTCTGAAGTGTTTGATTTCTTTTCTATGATTCATACTATAAATTACTTCATTCAAGGTTACTATGTTTCTCCTGGGAGTTGCATTTAAATAAGACAGCAGAAAGGTGCATAATCTTGTGCTTCTTTCAGCGGGAATAACACTAGCACTATTTGGAGGTGTGCAGAAGCATTCAATGGATCAGAACAAGGTCCCTGTAAGAGGAGATATTCATGTCATTATAGTCGGTATGCTTAAATCCTTTTTCTAGTGATGAGAATGCAAAGGAGTTAATTGGCTATTTTACATCTGTCGAAGTCAGGCTTGAATTCGTGTATTGTCTGATGATAAATGTATGGTCAGTCATTTTGGCGGCTATCAGACAATACTTCCTACTTAATGGAGGCTGATTATTTTGTCAGGTGATCCTGGTCTAGGTAAGAGCCAACTCCTGCAAGCAGCAGCAGCTGTTTCTCCAAGAGGGATATATGTGTGTGGTAATGCCACAACTAACGCTGGCCTCACTGTTGCTGTTGTAAAGGACGCCATGACGAGTGACTACGCCTTCGAGGCCGGTATTTGCTGTTGCTTCCAAATTGTCATTCTCAAACTTTCAAATCAAATTCCATTATTATTCCCATATGATTCGTAAATGCAAAACATGACAAGATAAGTTTAGCTAGTACATAAACCTAAAGAAGTTACCTTTAATACTTAAGAGCAATGAAGCTTTGAGGGATAACATCAACTGTTGGTACTGCACTCTTGCTCGAAATTAAAATCATCCTTGTACTTCTTTTTTAGTTAAAAATGATTCATCTGCCTTTTAGAAGTGCCCAGCATTAGTCCTTAGACCATTCCAATGATGGATTTTGCCGATGTGAACTTAACGTTGTTTGTCATTAAATGGGGTTCAAAATAGTGTTTCTACTTTTTATTTGCTTTGGAATAAGTCCTAAGGCCTTGCTGCTGCCCTTGACGTGCCCATGAAGCCATGACAGAAGTGTTGCCTTGTCACCACCTCTCTTCAGCTCCTCTCTCATGTCGGCAGCCGGAGAGGGCAATGCTACCAATTGCAACCATCAGCGAGAGTGCATTGTCCACTGTTGGGGCTAAGATTTGGGTTTCGGAACCGTGACTAGGGTTTTCACATCCTAATTTCAATGGAGAGTAGGATATGCAAACCCTAATTGTGGAAATTAGGGTTTTTAACTCTGATCTCTCGTGGAGATAGGCTTTCGAAACCCGGCATTGGTGTTTTTGAGCCCTCATCCGTGTCGGATGAGGGTTGGCGACAATAAATAGTGGCTGGGTGGTGGCAGCTCCGCTGCGTGGCCTTTGTGTGTGTGTGTGTGTGTGTGCGCGCGCGCGCGCGGGCGTGCGCATGGCTAGCCACATAAGTGTCACATGTTAAAATTTGGGGAATCAGAACGATACACATGTATTGAGCTTTTCCAAATCCAAATAAGCATTCTGGGGGAGCGATTTGATAGAAGGACCAATGGTAAAAACTTTCAAAAAGTACAAGAACAGTTTTGGAAAAAAAATTACTGGGACAATTTTGAATTGCAGGCAAGAGTATCAGGACCACATCATCACAATCTTTTATCCTGATAAGATGATGGATCGATTGACATGTCAGTGTGATTGGCCATTTCAAAGTGGTGTGAAATGATTATAATGGTGTCTCTCCTCCCAAGCTATGCATTCATAAATCTGTAGATAAGTTCCAAAGATATACGAGTAAGATCATGAGAAATCAGTGTAAGATTCACAACCCTGGTGGTTTGGGACATGTCTTTGTACAGTCTGTATGTCTGCGGTTTGACAAGAAGTGCTGATAATTTGGTAAGATTATGTCACTGAATTCAAAAGGGAAGAAGAGCTGATCATGCTTCCTGCTGGAATGGCTGCAAAGAGGTCATGGGACCGTACTGTATATTAATAGTATAGTAGTTAGAGCAGTAAACTTTGTCTCTGGTCATGACAAAGGTTCCTCAAGCTGGTATTGGAGTATGGACCTCTGGTTAGTATTGGCTATTTGCAGCAATGAGAGTTTGGAACCATCGAACTTAGGGTGCTTGATTAATGCACCATTGCAAAAATGTTCCTCGTTTTCCTTCCTTTTGCCTCATTTTGCTCAAAAGGTTAAAGGGAGATAATGCATTTTATGTCTCTTTTGTTTGCTTGATCTCAACTAGCCTTTATGTTATTTTATTAATCTATCTTTTTGTCATTTAAAATTCAGTTGCATTATTTTCCTTAGTCGTGAACAATTGGAAAATCACCTCTTGTCATTGACGCTTGATCATTTCCAATAGGTGCAATGGTGCTTGCAGACCGTGGCTTATGTTGCATTGATGAATTTGATAAGATGTCTGCAGAGCACCAGGTCCATGCCAATGGCGTACCATCCTATCATTTACCCCTTAAAAGATGATGTTAAATATTGCTAATGTTGGGTATTTCAGGCCTTACTAGAAGCCATGGAACAACAATGTGTTTCCATCGCGAAAGCTGGACTAGTTGCAAGTTTATCTGCACGCACTTCAATCTTGGCAGCAGCAAATCCAGTTGGAGGACATTATAAGTATATCTCTCCAACATCATAGCTGTATTAATTCTTTGTTATAATATATATATATATATATATATATATATATATATATATAATTGCTATAATGTAATGACCTGTGAAATTTTTGTTTACCCCTGATGAAAATATATCCACAATATCAGTGTTACTTTCTTTTTATCTAGTTTTTTTTTTGGTCGAATCTTTTTATATAGTTAACTATGTAACTTATTACTTGATTCACACTTTCAAGCATCCTGGCTGTTATTTCTTCATTTTATTTCGATACGACAATGACCAGTGCAGTTTTCTTATACAGTCAATAAAAATATCTCCACAAAAGCGGTGTTTCTTTCTTTTAATTTGGTCAACTATGTAACTTTTACCTTGATTCACACTTTCAAGCATCCTGGTCTTTATTTCTCTTCATTTTACTTCGTTACGAAATTTTCTAACTGCACTATCATCTTTCCAAGTGAATCAAAAAGGAATATTTCTGTCTTTGAATTCCTTCTTCTTGTGTTAGTTATGGTCAGGACATGGGTGCATAGTGAATCAATAGAATTTTAGTTTGAGAATTTAGTTTAAAGGAGGTCACTGATATCTAATATTTCAACTGCAGCCGTGCGAAGACAGTAAATGAAAACTTGAAAATGAGTGCTGCTCTCCTTTCAAGATTTGATCTTGTTTTCATATTACTTGACAAACCTGATGAGTTATTGGATAAACAAGTATCAGAGCACATCATGTCGGTAAGTTCTTGTCGGCCTGTCCATTCTTGAACAGTAATGACGATGTCATAAATTTTGCTGGGCCATACATGTAGAACATGTACTATTTGAAAGTTCTCTATCACTTAGATATGAACTCAGCGTTGCTTCTCTATTCGATATTTTGTTGGAGCATTTAATAGGGAAATCGCTATAGCTTTGAAGCATTGCTTAGAGGTGAAAAAATTTATTTGCAGTTGCAATTTCTAGATGCATGTATCTGCCATGGTAGAGATTGTCTTGACAGAAGTGGTGAATAAATGACACTGATGCTTTTTGATCTATAGTATTCCAGTATGGTTGGTAGATGGGTTCACCAATATATCTTTGAGGAAAACCTTTCGCTATTTGTCGAAATATTTAGGTCATGTGCTTAAGGCTAGTGCAAATCTCAAATGATATTTTTCTTCTAACAAGAATTGCAATGGTTAAATTTAACCATAATTTTGCAGCTGCATGCTGGTTATGGAGAACATTTACCAGTGACTAAAAAGCCTATCAAAGGTGAGCCACCTCTCTCTTCTCTCTTCTCTCTTCTCCTATCCATGTCGGCCTAGACCTGCAACTACCTTGCTTCTTGCTCAATCCTGTATCGCTGACCAAAATCTCTGGTGTGCAGATTTCTCTGCTTCATCAATCAAAGCATTGCAGAATGGTGGGGCAGTGGATCTAGGCGTAAAAGGCTCTTTAGTTTCAAGATTAAGACTTGACCCAAGAGAGAGCAGTGAGTTTGTTCCATTGCCTGCTCCACTTATTCGCAAATATATTGCTTATGCAAGATCTTATGTCTTCCCAAGGTGTGTTCCCTATTTGTTCTTTTTGCATAAGCCTTAACAATTGGATGCTATATCTCTTTCCATATCCAATTTATACAGTTTTTCATGCAAAATACATTGTCCTTCCTTTTATAAGGATGTCAAAACCAGCAGCAGAAATTCTGCAAAAGTTCTATCTGCGATTAAGAGATCACAGTACTTCAGCTGATAGCACACCAATAACAGCCAGGCAACTTGAAAGTCTGGTGAGATTGGCAGAAGCTCGTGCTCGGGTAGATTTAAGAGAAGAAATAACTGTTCAGGATGCTTTGGTGAGTATGCATAGAAGATTTGAGATTTGACGACCACTTTTGTATTGTCTACATTTATTCCTCTCAAGTCATGTGTGCGTTGCCTGCATTTCAGGATGTCGTCGAAATCATGAAAGAATCCCTGTTTGATAAGTACATGGATGAACATGGTTTTGTGGATTTTGGTCGTAGTAGTGGGATGAGTCAACAGAAAGAGGCAAAACGTTTTTTGAGTGCCCTCAATAAGCAGTCGGAGTTGCAGCAGAAAGATTGCTTCTCAATATCTGTATGCTGCCTTTTTTCTCTGCAATGATAAACTTAGTTCTTGTTTAATTATCTTCTTTAACTTCTAATACATATTTAATGGGTTTATGAAATCATGCCACAGGAGATTTACAGTCTAGCCGATAGAATTAGCCTTAGAGTTCCGGATATTGACACCTTTGTAGACAACCTAAATAGTGTTGGTTATCTACTCAAGAAAGGTCCAAGAACCTATCAGGTACCATACTTTTCTCCATTCTGAATTCAACTTCCTTAATGTTAAGTGTAGGATCTACAGAATTTTCTTAGTTAGCGTAAGTAAAAATACTTTTGCCGGAAAGCATTGCATCCAAATGCTAACATCGTCTGCCATTAGATTATTTGCTCTTCCTTTGACTCTTATGCATGAATGAACATTCTTTAGAGAAGTATAACCAACTTCACTATGAATTTGCCATGCACTAACAAGACCTTGGTCCAGTGCTTTAACACCGCTATTCAAGTTTTTCCCCCACTTCAAGGTTGATTGTATGGACCCGCAATGGTCAAGCTCAAGCAAGAATAATGACGTTTATCCCCACCAAATGGGGTTGGCTATGTGAACTCTATTTTGTATTAAACCCAATCAGATCTGAGCATTCTAGATCCACTATATTGAACATAGAAAAAAGGCACCTTTGCCAACTAGGCTACATTGCCAAGGCAAAACCTTCATGTCTGATGCTGATAAATCCATGGGATACGTACTCTCGTGATAATCGAAAGAAACTTCCTTGTTATGAACACATGTTGGGTTAAGTTCCTCCAGTAACAACCAAAGTTCATGCTACTGAAAATCACTTCAAGAAAAGAGATAAACGGCAATCACTATACTGCATGATTGTTGTTGTGTGCTGTTTCTGCTCAAGTTGGGCCCTTGATGTAGGTGCTGTCCTCATCTTACTCCAAGAGCCAATCATCCAGGGCGAGGGGCTAACTCGCACGCTTTTGAGCAGGTGAAAAGTCTGTTCCATGTGTTGCCTCGCTTTTGAAAGAGCTACTTTAGTGCATGTGAACCTATTTTTGTTCAAGCTTGTGGGCTATCTGGGGAATTTCATTTGTACACATTTTGTTAAGTTGTGATTATACAAATACGGGGCATCTAAGCATAGCAAAGGTGATATTACTATTAGATAGAGTTTCTAGGATGGCTGCTTCAGCAGCCAAAAGTCGAAATTGACTTTTCCATGGCACCTGAAGGGGGTAAAAAATAGGATATTAGAAGAGACCATTTTGATCAGGCAAGTCCTCACTTAAACTACATTGCGAGCCTCGTTGGCCGGATAAACAATTTGCGGTATTGGGAAGAAAGGATGATAGAATATTCTCCCGGGCTTACTCAATCATGTTTGTGATTGCAATAATTTCCATTTCGCATGCAAAAAGAGATATGATGGAACGATAATTGTTCAAAATTATCCATGGGCTTCCAAGGAATACTCAACCATTGAATGAAATCCATTCGTTAACTGAGAAATTGGTAAAATTAGGGATAAAATGGGGATAGTTATAAGAAAAAGTCATAAATTTATTGTACGAATGCCAATTTAGTCATAAACTTTTCAATTTGGTTAATTTAGTCTTAAAACTTTTGACAATTTGCCAATATAGTCATTTCGGTCAATTTTGATCGGAAATCGCTGACATTGACGCTGATCGTTCTACGTGGCACGGCGTAGGACGATCGGTACCGACACGAATAATTTTTGTAAATTTTTATAGAATTTTCTGAATTTTTTATTTTATAATCTCTTTGCATCCTCATTGGCGAGGGCCACAACCCTCGTCGGCCATAATGAAAAAAAAAAAAGCAAATAAAAAAAACAAAAATGATACAAATTCAATTTTTTAAAAAAAAATTATAAAAATTGTCCACGTTAATGTTACGTTAGGCGGTTGGCATCCACGTCAGCGATTTTTAATCAAAATTAACTGGAAGGATTATATTGGCAAATGGTCAAAAAGTTTAGGACTAAATTAGTCAAATTGAAGATTTAAGATTGAATTGACATCCGCATAATAAATTTAGAACTTTTTAAAGTAAATTTCCTGGATAAAATGCACCATGTGCCTCCGAATTGCTGTAAAATTTTCAATTAGGTTTCTCAACCTTTTTCTACGCAATATGCCTTTTTGTTCAATTTCGTCCTTTCATCAAACTGATCACTTATAGATAGAAATGTTGACAAGACTGAATACACTCCAAAAAAACAAAAACAAATAACTTAGAGATCCAACAATATACGTTTATTGTTAAAGATTTCAGGAATTTTGCTATCATATAAAGTGGAAATTTTGGGGGTTTTTGGTAGTTCGGATGTAGGGGAAATTACCAAAATAATTCTAAATTTATTGTATCTATGTCAATTCAGTTCTAAACTTTTTAATTTGACCAGTGTAGTTCTAAACCTTTTGATAATTTGCCAATTTAATAATAAACCTTTCAATTATGCCAATTTAGTTCTAAACTTTTTGACGATTTGCTAATTCAGTCCTATCGGCCAATTTTGATCGCAATATCGCTGACGTGGTGATCTAGTCAATATCAATTGTCCTACGTGGTACAACTAGTACTGATGTTAACAAAATCTTTAATTTTTAAAATCTTTTTATTTTTTGAATTATTATTATTTTTTCTTTTTTATTATTTTCTTCTTCTTTTCTTTTCTTTTTTTTTTTTCAATGGCGAGGTCGCTAGCAAGGGCGTTACGACCCAAAAAGAAAAGAACAAAAAAAATTCGGAAAAATTTTAAAAAAATTAAAAAATTATAGAAATTGTCCACGTCAACGGCATTCTCTAGATCAACACGTCAGCTATTTGCGATAAAAAAAAAAACACTAGATTGCCATGTCAGCGATTCACGTTAGCTAGGTCGTTAGGAATGACTAATTTGACAAATAGTCAAAAAGTTTAAGACTAAATTGGCACAATTGAAACGTTAAAAGACTTAGCATCGAATTGAGACAAAGTGCAATAGCTTTAAGAGTTTTTTTTTTGGTAATTTTCCCTTTGGATGAAACTTGCCAACCGTCCATATTTCCTGCCACAAGATCGTGACTCAAGGGGCATCCCGAAATGAATAATCTCGTCTACCAACCATTTTGACGGCAACTATGGTTCAAGTCCACACGCGAATCATGTTCTCTGCGTCGTGTACTGAATGAAACTGACATCCATGCTGTGTCTAAATGACGGATCAGCAGCTACACCGGTATGTGTTTCTGATTGCCAATTAATGCCGCCAAATGAGGACGTGTCGGCTTACCAAAATCCTTCCGAACTCGCGGACTTATAGGAAGCGAATCCGTCCTCAGGCCTACCATACAAATAATGAATAGGCAAAACCATCGACGGTGGCCATAAGGGTGTCCACGGTTTGGTTTGATTTTCGATTTCCCTTTTTAGTGTCATTAAGAAAAGGTTCAGTTAAAAAGGAGAAAGATTGTGTAAGCTGTAATATTAATAAAATAGATGATTTTTATTATCCAAACCGTAGCGAACCGAACCGATTATACATGAAATTTCGATTAGGTTCGGTTCGATTTTCTGGTTCGGTTTTGACACCACCAGTGGCCAGCGTGCCAGTATAGACTCTACTTGCGATCAAATACCTTCCTTTACAAGCTAGACCATTTGTGCCAGTGTAAACCCTACGAATTGCTCTATCGTGCTGTATTCGTTTTTTAACATCACTAGATCAGATTTACAGTCGGCAACATCACCACATTCTAATGATACTCCACCCCTAAAATGAAAAGTAAAATCCAACACTCAAGCACAGCAATTCAATCCAATGAACTTGCTGTCTTCCCAAATTTTCTTGGGCCCTTTCATATTACTAGCAAGAAATGGCACTATCTCGTGAAATCAGTTTTCTGTACAATAAAATATGTACAAATGTACTAAAAACTAAAAAGAACCACCATTTTCAGTACAGCTCCATCACTTGAGCAAAACCACTTCCCTCTAATTTACCAGTCAGTAAGGTGGCTCGGTGACGCAAGGGGGTTCTGTTTGTTGAAGACCGATCGCTTGACATTTGAGGTAAGTGCGCGCTTCTTTGCCGCCACCATTTCTTTATCTACAGCACGTCAGCCATAACCTAAATAATTACAAATTTACACATTCCTTCGTACTCGTCTCGTGTGCTGTGCGGACTATGAAAGATGGAATGACCCCTGGCCTTCTCTTATGGCGTATAAGATCTTCTCCTTCATCATCTCCTGCAAAATATTGATGTAACCGAACTTTAGTGACGTTCAAACTATTACAAAGAACCGGAAATAAAAAATTAGAAAGAATGTCACTTTAGAAGAGTAAGGCGGGAGCTTCAAATAGTTGGCGCAAGTCATCACACTGGGTAGCTCGGCATCTGCAGATTTGCTACAATGCTACAAAGGGCAACACAAACAAAAGAAACAATAAAATTGGGAGACTAATAGAAAGAAAATGAGGAGTCAAGGAAGTATGCGATGCTTTCTCCCAGACCTTCCGAACGATTGTCAGTTTCGGGTTGAGTGATGCTAAACCCCCTGAAGGAAGACGAGGTGCTCCCGTCACAAATTGCAGAAATGACCGCTGCTGCTCCCGGTCAAATTCTTGAATGGTTTCCAAAAGCTGAAAATCACACAATTAATTTACTTCCTTACAATTTATATAAACGTGTATTAGCAAGTGAAGGATCGACCACTTACATAGATGACAGGAGTACTGCTTGCAGTGTAACCATGATCAAACTTGATGTGCTCCAAGAGCTCACTGAACTGTTAATAAGGGAAAATGATGCGCCTTCAGTAAGCAAAAACCCTACCCCGTGAAGAAACAATCGTCTAAAGGTGAGACACATACCTCCCAAGAATTATTTTCTCCACATAATAAGTGCTCTAGTTCGTCCTCACTTAAAATCTGAAGATTCTTAATGGGGAAAACCTGAAAAGGAACAGACTAATACTTTTTACCCGGTAAGAAAGGCAAAATTGATGATGTTTAAAACCAGTTTACAGCATAAAAGGTACCCAGCGAATACATTTGAAAGATAACAGGAGCACATGAAAAGGCCACAACAAACTACACTATTAATATCCAAAGAAAAAAACATCACAGTAAGGCACACATACTGTATGCTCTACAATCTGGAAGCCTTGGAAATTGTAAGCTGCAGCCTATCCTAAATTACGTTGCTTCAAGGAGCATGTAAAGCAATTAAGTTTGCTCCATGACACTTGTATGACTGTAACATCACAGGCGTGCCAAAGACACCGTGAGGTACAAGGCAGCAGAAAAATTCTCCAACGTCAGCATAATAGCACCAGCTAATTCAATGAAAACTTCTTAACTCATAATATTGCATACTAAGACAACACATTCGATGTCGAATCATGGTTTAACCAGGAGAAGAGAGAAGGTTGAATAAAGAAAGAACAGCATCTATAACAACTTTAACACAATAATCGTCTTTCAGTAAATCCTCTCCAAAAATTCAAGTGCAATTCTCTCCAAAATTTTTCCTAATGTCGCTATCACTATCAACTAAATCCACTTTAGTCTTTTCACCATAGGCACACAATTTTCGACTACCTGATTAAATCCAGATTTGAAGGCCTCTACTTGTCTTGAAATTCCAGAATTTGTGGTAGCATCCACAACGAATGAGATGAAATCCTCTAGATTGGTCATATTTACCTGGAATAACATGAAGAGCGGCTCAAGTTTGTTACATTCAATGGAGAAAACAAAGGAAAAAGCATATGCTCATAGCAAGAGCTGTACCATCTCATGGTCAGGTCCAGATGAAAGAACATAATTCGGATAACCAGGAACAGTGAAATCCAGACAAAGATCCTCCATAGCGATATTCCTAAAGCACAAGTCATTTTTGAGGGTTGAGCCTTCTCCATGAACAGATTCCAGAAACTTCTTCCTGTCAACTAGAGCCTGGAACTCTAGCAGAGTCCTACCAAGCTCAGGATCAAATGAGGGGATATCATACAATGTAAGGTCCTTCAAGAAAAAAAAGCACAACACAACATAGTGTCAACAGATAATTGCCAGGAGATAATCATCAGATGAGAGAATCAACGGTAAGTCACCATGTAAATCTAGCTGTGTCCTACCTGTCCAATAATTAGTTTATAAAACGCTTTAGACAAATGCAGATCCAAGACCCTCCCATCTTGAAGAGCTTTTGCCACCAGCTTCCCGAGCAGAATGAACCTGTTAATAACTTCCGCAAACTCTACATTTTCAGACGCACATAAAGCAGGAGCCCAGGGGCGGGGAAAAAGTCCGAAAGGAGAGAGAATCATTTCTGAACCATGCGTTTCCATGACCTTGCTGGATGAAAACGAACCATGATCCTCTCTCCACATACCAAGGCCGGGCTTCTGAAACTCATGACTGATTAAGGTGTAAAACTCCAATGTGGGACCAAGACCAGTACCAACTTCATCATCAAATTCAACTTCAAGGGCTACTCTCTGACGGGCATACAAATCCATCATCTGGACAGCAGAGTCCATAATACGATCTCTATGTACTAAAAACTTCTTTCGCACCAAGCCACTCGCACTTCGCCTTCTATCAGTCAAAGCGCCCGCACTACCATGAGATGGGGGATCAGGTTGAATCTGGAGCTGACCAAAAGCAGATAAGTGAAAGTACTTCCGTCGTGCCTCAAAACTGAATAAAAAGGGGCATGACTCCATTAGTTGGTTACACCATGAAGGCATACCACCAGTCGAAACAGCTAAGGAATCCCGCATTTGTTGTTCTATTTTCTCCGTCAACTTGCTGCTCACAAACTCATTCTGTGGGACCAAGGGAGCCATTACCTTGAGATCATCTAAGTCGTCCATTCTTCCTTCTGCAAAAGCAGCCATTCTTTCAAAAGACATCAGTTGAAATGCTCGTCTGTTCATTGCTTCCATACTTTTTAACAAGACTAAGATGTCGTACACAGGACTGGGCTTCTCCAAGTCTGAAACAAGTTTACCAGCAAATAAGTAAGAGAAACACGGTATGCCTTGCATGTACACCCCTGTTTTATCCAATAGAGGCAAGTTTCTAGCTGAGAATGGGCATTCTTGAGAATATTCTGGTCTAAATTCAGTAGCCCTTCTATATTTTAGTGTATAGACCTGACTCCACAACTTTGCACTGGCAATCATCTCATTTCCCACTTTTATTTGTTGTTGAAGAACAGCTTGATAGAGGGAAAGCGTTCTATCGATCTGTTGCCCATCCAAGTAAAACAACAATTTTGGCAAAGGAATGTCATCTTCAAAGGATGTACTTTGAGATGACCCATTGATATCTGGCTCTGGAGTCTTGGATTGTGAGACCTAAGATACAAACAGAGCCATGTCATTGTAAATTAGACATGCCATGCAGCAGACGAAAGGATCTAAACCATCAAACTATGACAATCTGGACCTATGGGCAGCTTAGAATATCCCGAATGCAGCAGTAGTTCGTTTAAAAGACTGCAGCCAAACTAGATATAATATTAACAACAGGACACATTCACAATCTTCCCAAGTCAAAATAAACGATACTTCAGCATTGTTACATAACAAGACTATAATAACTGGAAATGAAAAACAAAAAAAAATTTACCGCACAATCCTGTTCATCAGAAGTTCCACCAGGATTTGACTGTTGTCCTACATCTGGTTGATCAGGTATAGACTTTGATAAGTTGGCTTCACCTTGTTGAAGGTCTTGTAAAGCAGTGGACATACCATGAAATTCCATATGCTCAGAACTTTCGCCACAAGTAAGATTTGCATTTATTGGCAACTTCATAGGTAAGTTTTCGTCTTCAACAAGTGCATTTTTCTCCACACTCTCACTTTTCTTGACCTTGGGATATAAAAACCCTTCAATGGCATTCAAAGGGGTGAAAGGATCAACTGTTAGAACATCCTGAGAATAATCACATAGGCACTCCTCCCCTTCTCCCCTCACAAAGTGAACTCTTAGACACGGATGCGATACGCAACGTCCATTGGGGACCAGAGCAAAAGAGTTTCTTTGCTTGGTTGAGTTGTTTATAATGACGGGAAAGTTTTCCAGTGAGGACAGTGCACTTTGCAGTTTCCGTAGCAAAACCACCATGGGCAAATCCCCATGAAGAGAATCCAAGGGAGTAAATACCAACCTTCCAAAAACTCTAAGTCGTTTCTCAATGACAAGCAAACGACCAACTTTGCCATCCAGTTCAACCTTATCACTTGTTGACAAGCCATTGGATAGGTAATTCACTAAAGATTTAACAACACCACTCTCAATAAATTCAAAAGTGGAAATGGGTTCACTACCGTTGAGCTTCACTGCTATTTGATGCAAAACAGAATGAAACTTCTCCTCGTGCTGTAAAGATGATTCATCAACGGTCTCATTCATCAGACCGTTTATTGAAGTAGCAAACGTTTTAAGCATTTGAAGGATATCAGTCAGAGCTTCCTCAGAATCACAAAGCTCTGGAGAGAAAAAGCTAGTTTTTATGTCCTTTGCCCTTTGATGAACGGTATCCTGAGCAAGCTTGCAAGTTCTTGTTTCCGAAGCTGAAGGAGAATGATCATTTTCAAAGGCGTAACATAAGCATCTCAGCACATCCTTGTTAGCTGGCTTTTGACTGGAATCAACTGACAGCTGATTGCCACCAAAGACTGGAAACAATCTATGCGAGCATTTTTCTGGTGTAATTAGCGCATCAATAGCGAAAAAGACACCTTCCTTGATGAAAGACTTCAAACACACATCACCAAGCTTTTGCAAGCTTGACTCGGCAATTTGAAGGGCTATATCTAACACGTGGTAATCCTTGCGTGTAAACACTCCCGCCAAAAAGCTGAATTACCATGACAATAATAAGCATTAACAAAAGAGGCACATTTTGTGTTTAAGTGAACTTGTTATGTTGATGGCATCATAAACAAGAGATCGGTTACCTGACTCTTCACTGTGCTTGTGCTTTGTACACATGTCAATTAGTGAGAAAAAAGCTAGCTTACCTTGAAAAATTGGAGTTTGTAAGCACTTCAGCAAGAATATCAGATGTGCTCAGAGATAACAAGTTGTTGATGATTATTAAGCAACCATAGCAAACGTGTATGTTTGCACCAGAATTAACCACCTGCAAGAAGAGTGAACATCGTCAAAGCACTAATAAAAGGAGTAGCAGTACCATTCTATTGATACAGATGACCAACCTGAATCAGCAATGGAAGTACGTCCATTCCAAACATCCGCAGAAACCCAGGGTTACTGCGTAAAAAAGCTACCTTTTCAGATACTTGCTGAATATCCTCGTTATTGGCCAGTGCAGGGAGGAGCTTATATAGCAACTTCAGAACTTCTTGTACCTGCAGGACAAAAAGAGCAGGCCCGGTCAGCAACTCTATAACTATATCTCTCTGAAAACCTCATGAAGAGCAGGGACAGTCAGCTACTCTCCATCAATAAATCACTCCCATGAGGAAGCGTTGATGGACATAACAGGTGATACCAGTCCACCAATAGTACCATCTTTATCCTACTTAAAAGTACAAAAACCCAATGTTCAAATGACCATCACCGTGGATCATTGGAACTGAAGCAATATCAGGAAAATACAATCAGCGGATGTGTAAAACTTTATATACTTAATGTAGGCACCTTTTAACCTTTAAGGAGAACCCTAAATAAACTACTTGAATATCAGCAATTAAATGCAGGTTATTTCAAGCCTTTTGAATATTTTTATAGTAACAATTCATTTATCAGGTAAAATTAGATCATTTTTATAGTAACAATTCATTTATCAGGTAAAATTAGATCATTTTTTATCAAACAATCCATTTAATTAACAGCAAATTCAACATAAGGTCAAAAACTGGTATACAAATGACGATTAGTCAAATTATTTCCATCAAAATTTTCAGCAAGTGAAAATAGAGATAAGACAGGCATGCTCAGAATATCCATAAAATGTAGGTTGTCTTTTGCAAATTAAAAAATGATTCTTCTATCCAGCATAGTGTTAAGAGCTACTCGTCGGACCCAAATTTCCCCTCTAAGTGACCCAGAGTAACTTGACCCATATTAGCCTTCTAAGTGACCAAGGGTGAAACACTTGGTGCAATCAGAAATTTGAATCTAAAGATTTCCTACATGATGCATAGCTTAGTTAAGAGAAGGCTTCTAGATGTGCTAACCAAAAGCAACCACAAATTGTTATGCATTCTGTAATACACCCCATCATGTAAAGTTGTCGAGTGTCACAATTGAAGTATGTTAAATGCGTAGATGTAGTGCAAGTCAGGCTCACAGCAAACTTTTCTCACAGAGAAATGTCACTAGCTTCACTCAAAGCCTTCAGGCACAATTCCCTTCATTTTATCTTTGCTAATACATCCACAGGACCACTGGAACACTAACATTAAGGTTCCAAATTTCACCCAGAAGTGGAGTCAAATAAATTCTATGCACATTTCTGCGCTCAGCTTGTGACTTAAACCGGGTTAAATCAGAAAGAGGCTGGTCAGATCAGCGCATATTATAACACAACCCCTGTAAATTCTATCAATCTCATCAGACAATTCACCAAGATGGGGTCATTTGAGTATCAATCTGGTAATTATAACAAAGGAACTGAATACAGTGTCAGACAACCTGAATACAGTGTCCATCAGCCAGACGAGGAGATGACACTCCATGGGGAACATCGTAAGTAGCCAATATATCCTTCAGAATGATGCATATTTTAAGCTCATACAGAGTTTTGAAACCAAGATACGAACCGGAAGAAAGTTTCACAAGCATCCCAATCATTCCCTGCAAAACAAATTGGAAATAAAAACCAGTGCAATATGCTGTTTAGAAATGTGAGATTATAAATATATAATATAACTACATACATTATAAACTGGGAGGGATAAAGTGGTTCCGCTATTTAAGTTGATAAGACGTAGGGTTTGGTTGATCAACCCATGCTTGCACAATTCATCCAACTTCTCCGGGTTCTGACTAACTCTCTCTGTTATTTTAGTTAAGCAGAATGCCACGCTTTCAACAAGCTGCATCATGATTTCATAACAAAGAAAGTGATTAAAATTTGAAAAGCCGACAATTGAATTGTGACTCAAGTATATAAAACCTGTCACAAACCTGTTGATCATCGTATTGAAGAAGGTTGCAGAGAATAGGAACAGCATCCATGAAAAGTGAAGGGCAATCAGACGGAAGTTTCCTACAGATATTCGCGACAATAGAGAGAGCAACTCGCTGGAAGGGACAAAACAACAAATGCCATTATATGTGCAAAGACTAAGGTATCGACAACAGAACCGATGCAGGTTATAAAAACAATATGAGAATCAACTTGCAGTAATAAGCACAGAAATAATAGTACCTGCACACTTGTTGAAAAGAAATCAATAAAATTAAGCACAGCCACAATAGCACCAGCCTCTAAACAGGCAAGTGGTTGGTCTCGAGATATTTTCTCCAAGGCTTGCAAACACTGTATCAAAAATTACACTGATCAAATTTCATCCCATAAGATCCCCTGGATCACAAACTAATAAAATGGAGCACTAAGAAATAATTTTTCACACGGAGAATTATAAAGTACTTAGGCAATTTACCTGTTCAGCAACATCCAAGTACTCAATTGCCATCAATCGCTGGCAAATAGCAGGAACTGCATCATGCCTAACTAGGAATGCCGATGATCGAGGAAATACATCGCAAAGATAAGTTATAGCCCTTGCAGCCAATAGCATTATGTCTGGATTGCTATCATGCCTTGCAAGCTTTACAAGAATTGGAGAGAATGCATCAGCCAGCATGCTGGAAAGTGAATCCTCTGTACAGAATGACAGAACTTCACATAGCTCTGTAAGCACAGCAAATTGCCCCGAAGGTCCAGTTTCTTCAGTCAAGCTAGATAAAATCTTCTTGAACTTGGAATGGTCACCGTATGACCGACTCCTATGGTATTCACGGAGACCCTCATACCGGGGGTCTACATCATCGGAATCACAAGACCCACATGTTGAATCTTTTTCTGGTTCGCCCTCGGATCGACTGGATGCTGAAGCAGTTGAGGCAGTATCCATGTCCGTTTCGTGGGATTCCAATCTTGAGCTAGTAGACTCTATTTGGTTCTCCATCGGTGAGCTTGAAGAACTCGGTCTAAAATCCAATGAACTGCACGCGCGCTTATCAGCAGGAAAATCCTCAACTACTTCAGTTCGCTTTTGGCCACGGTTCCCCATTAATGAATCCAGTATCCAGAGACAGCAGAGCTCCTGCTTCGTTAAAACTTACAATGAGATCAATGTAAACCATCCCCACAAAAAGAAACAAAAGTAGTAATCAAATCAATGCCCACTAAAACGGATATCTTGTTAAACAAATTCGTTATATTTTTACAAGAGTATGCAAAATTTGCCGCTCCTGTGAATCTTATAGACCAGACAGGCAGTGTTGAAACGCTCATCAAAATTAGAATTCTAACAAGTTAGAACCTCACAAAAAAAAATCACCCTTTGGAAACAATGCGAGGGGCGGATGAACTACTAGTGCCGAATCTCAAAGTGAGTGAAACAGAGCACGATTCCTCCTGTTCCAAGTTAACAGCACTACTGATGACAAGCCCTAGATATCCCATCAACGCGTGCCCATACTACCCTCTCTCGCACCACGAAGGCGAATCGTCATCTTATACAAGAGCTGTAATTTGCACCACACACCAACCCGAAATAGACAAGTAACCAAAAAGGGCGCAGAGAAGCAGAGGCTGTGGAAAACAACAATCAAACGCAGCCCCGTTCCCGACACCGCCGAGATTCATCAATACCTCTCAGGACCATCGACAGAGCAATCACCATCACCATCACCATCACCATCACCATCATCACCACCATCATCATCATCACCACTCAGGACATTCACGGGCAGATTCTACTTCACACATCCATCCCCAACACCAAAATCGGAAAAAAAAAAAAAAAAAAGGAAGGATCGAATTCCAGAGAGAACAAAGGGACGAGGGAAATCACAGCGATCTTTCGAGCGTTGTTACCTAAAATAGCCGATCGATCACCCCCGGTCTCTCCGACCAGAGAGAGATTATCGAAGGCCTCGATTTACGCGGACGAAAGAGGAAACGAAATCTGTCGGCGCTCGCGTTTCCGCGGTTGATCCTCCTCCGCCGTCGCCCGCCGCCGTCCTCCGCCGTCGTCTCCTCCCCCGACTTGGCTTCGGTCTGCTGATATCGTCGCGTGTCGTATTTGTAAGCAAGGACACTGTTTGTTTGGGAAGTTTTCAAAGGAGATGATATATACGGAGAGAGAGAGAGAGAGAGAGAGAGAGAGAGAGAGAGAGCGAGATCCCATGGTAATCTGCTTTGGCGAGAAAGTATTGTGTCCATCCGCGCCTACCGTAAAACCCATCTTTCAAGCCGTCAGATGTGATGACGCCGTGGGACCCCACGTGATAAGGGGGTGTTTTCTTAACCCAAGGGCCGCCGAGTGAGCTGATGAGATCCACCGACGCGGCCCGCCACGGGGGGGGCGATCGGTCGGGCATCTCGTCTTCCGCCGACGTCCGATCTGAACATTTTCGCGGGATGTTTGCGTTACTCGCCGGATCGAACGGCTTTATGATGAGGTGCATGTTGATCCCCGGTGCGCCGGATGGCGTGTGATGATTATCCACGGTTTGGATTTATATTTAGAATGTGTAAAGACATTTTAGGGGATGCTACTACGTTTGTTAACCCCTTTTTTTTATAAATTATAATTTTTTTTTCGATTACGTGGAGTATACTATCCTCATCCACATTTAATAATAGAACTGAGATTTCGTGAAATTAATTTTGTAAAAGTAAGGTTGAAATCCTTTTTGGTTATATCTTAGATGCGGTGGAGATGATAATTGGCAAAAGCTTTAACAAACCGAAGATACGACGGTAGAAGCTGTCGTAGCGAATTTATCGTTCATTACTAAAACTATGGATAAAATCATGATTCGAAGCAGGTGAGATACACCACTCAAATTTTTCCACCGTTTCCAAAAAATTAAAAACTTTAATTCCAGGTTAGATAAAATCTTTAAACATCAATTTTTTTAAAAAGAACCGTTTATTTACATGCTTACAGGGTGGGGACGCTGGTAACACAGGTGCAGGATTCGACTCCTTTGCAAGAGGCAGAGTTAAAGTCAGAGAAAAAGGAGAGTTAGAGATATGACAAACAAAAAAAGAAGAAGATATCTTCGAGAAAAAATTGGTTATTTTAGGAAATAAAACCGACACAATCGATTTTTCCATGACCTTCTTTACGCGTTCCTAGTAAATAATAAAGAGAATATCTATTAGGTGCACAGCTTTGTGAGTTTGGGTCAGGGTTCGACATTTGAGATTTTGTTTAGATTGCATTATACAAGCTTAATATGGATTTATATTATTGCATTCTTTAAATTTTCATAGTCTATCTATATGTATCTATAATATATATGTTAAATAGATAGAATCTTACCAAGATATATATATAGAGAGAGAGAGAGAGAGAGAGAGAGAGAGAGAGAGAGAGAGAGAGAGAGAGATCTGTCATGGATATGTATAGTATATATAAATCTTATCAAGTTGTAGTCTACCCATATATTTTATACAATATCCTTTTAGGATATTTTTTTTATATCACCGACAGATTTGTTTAGATATATTAAATTTCTGTTGGTGAACATTTGTTGCATGCCAACGAAAATGAAATTGAAATTAAAAAAAAAGGTCCTATGTATATCATGGGAGTGTGGGGAGGAAATGTGAAGATGAGAAAATATCAAGTACCGAAAATTCTGTTGACTTTCTTTTATATTTCTTTTTACATGTTTTCCTCTTGAATATTATAACTTTTAGAGTGCATGATAGATATGATTTGGGATATTGGATGCTAGTGTCAGAATAAGAGCACATGTCTTCCGTGGGAAGAGAAATAGTTGAAATAATTGAACTAATGAAGAATAAAGTAGTATGTAAAGATTTTCATCCATTTTTTTAAAAATATAATCTTAATTTTTCGCGTAATCAGAAAAGATGAAAGATTTAGGGAATACTTGACAATTGTTTTGAATTCAAATTGGGAAGGTAGGAGATCCATGACTATATCAATAAACATCTTAATCATAGTTGAGTCATGACTATGAAGATAATTTCACCTAAAATAATAGTAATAAGAATGAAAAATAAATATTGATATTTATCATTGTGTGCATATGTTATGTTGGTGCATATAAGTTACTTGAAAACAAATCGACACTTTTATTATTTTATCTGAGGTTATTCTTGAGATTTTTTTTATTTATTTATCAAAATTAGAACTGAAGACGCCAACATGCTTTTGATTACTAAATTAAAACGAATGTGGCAAAAAATGTTGATAGTGTTAGGCCCCGGAAAGCATATGCCACAATGGCCAGCTTACTTGTACTTACCACTAAAAGAGCGTGCACTCGCGCACACGCATGTGCCAAAAAGCGAAAATTTTCTTCATATCTTCTTATATGATAAGAAAATCTACATAAGGATTTCAACCTCAGACCTTTGTTTGAAAATTGACCAAATAGCAAAAGAAAAATCCTCACAATTGTCTTGTTATTACCTGTTTTCCCACTTTAGCCTTAAATATTTGTAAAATTCAACCATATGCGTTTGTTTCATGGAAAATGAATGATTTTGAAAATATATTCCTTAAAAATGATTGCTCGTATTGCTTACAAAAATGAACGAGCAAAAAAAAATTCATCATCTATGAAAATATTTTAGATATAAATTGTTATCGATAATGAAATATTTTTCATTGATTGATTATTTCAAGCGATACAAGTGATCATTTTTAGGAAAATATTTTCTAAATTATTTATTTTTTGTGAAACAAATGGAGTTATATTAAAAAAGAATCTAATTGTTCGCGAACTTTAAACATTTATAGTTCCAAACCCCCAACCGCAGCCAGTGCACAACCTTGGTCCGCTCATGCTAGAGCATCTCCTTGATAGCATGTTGCTTTTGTTAGGAAGAAAAACAGGGGTTTGGGACCAACCACATGGAAAGGCTTAAGATTTTTGAATGTAAGGCCAAACTTAAAAGGACCACAAGAGACCGTATACTTGGATTGATGTGCTTTCTACATTTGTGTGCCGGAGAATTGGTAATTGAAGGCCACAATAGAAAGTTAGCCTTGAGTCGACTTCATTAGGAGTTATGCCACTTGATTCAGATGTTGGCGGCCTCATTCTTTTGGTTGCCATTCTTATGTTTGGCAATTTATGGATGCTTAGGCAAAATTTCGAATTCCAACGATCTGCAACGACTTTTTGGAGTTGCAATAACCCCGATTGTTCCCTCGATTTCAATGAGGCTAGGGCTCGAACGAATAAGACCAATTTACGACGCCATTTTGAAGGGCTAAAGGTGAAGAGTACGTCCTTGTTTTGATCCATTGTGGACTATTCAATTAAGCAAATGGCCACGTTGGAGAAGGAAAATGAAAAATAAAGTCATCATTTTTCGCCATTTCAATCTGGATGGAATTAATAGAAAAGCTTGATTGCACGATAAGTTTTAGCATTTTATTGTACTTTTTAAAATTGTTAGCATTCAATTGCAGTTTTTTAATAAATTTTAGGATTTATGATGCACTTATCTCAAATGTGTTTTATTAGGACAAAAACACCATACAAAAACCCTACCTTTTCTCTTGTCCCCAAATACGTTTCTAATTGTCTCCTTACTTCTTTTTTTCAACGCCCCAAAAAACTTCTCCATCGCCACCTCCAATCTTTTTCGTTCCAATTTTTTAACCAAAATTCTTCTCCATCAAACAACCAAATGACTCATCGACATCGTCACTTCCATGTTCCGTCCTCCCTATCGTTATTATTTTTTCCTGAAAGGAGAGTTATAGCAACTTTTCTAGAACTTTCAAATAGTAACTAATAACAGTATGATGTTCATTTTATAATAGCAATAAAATAAAAACAAACATATAACATCAACATAATAATAATAATATGCTTGAAAACCAGAACCGAACCGAACCGAACCATTAAGGTCTACGCTTGAACTGAATCTAGCCTTGACCCGAGCCGATACTTACATAAAACACCACTTGTGCATACCCAAGCCATATGAGGCCAAAGCACCCTTTCTTTTTCTCGTGTTTTTTGAACGACCATGAAGGGAACTCGCGTTGCCCCGACTTGTTCCGATGGTCTCGCGGGATGCCAGGAGGGCCTCACACCTACCTTTTTACAAGTAAAGCTTTCTAGATGAAGTTGGTCAAAAGTTTTCTTTTTCGTTTTCGTGTCCTTTTTCGAATGAGCGCAATCAATACAAGTTGGCTCTACAGACTCTCATCAGAGATGACAACCTTTGCCACGTCCGAAAAGAAGAATGCATGTTCACTCTTTCGAGAATCATAGACAGGGCACGCATTTTGGACACGACCGTATACAAGACGGTGAACACGTTTGCATCACCATACCGTACACAGCATATGGTTTGGCTTGTTTACGATTTAAATGAGTGAACTTGTACACAAACGATACTTTCGGTACGTGGAGATTGATTTCTTCGCCTCAATCACAGCATACTTTTATGCAAACCATAAGTACATTTGCTAAACTTGTTGAAGCGGTTCAATAAATATTTCATGTTTAGCTTTTAGAGTTGTTAATTTGACGTGACACAATTACGACATGAAGTCATAGATTAGTACGAAATCAAAACTCAAATCATCGTGTCTCTTAACGACAACACTAATTTACTTGCCAGAGGAAGGCTTCTCTAACATGTTCAAACTGACGACTCAATCACATACAAAAATAATGCAATTGCACCATACGATCTGAATTGGATTATGGATTATACACTCAGACCTGAACATTGTCACGTAAACGTGAACCGTGTGCATACCAATTGGTCACAAGTTTCAACTCAGGAATACTAATACACAAGACGACTCCAACAAAACACGGAGAACTACCAAAGAAACTTCATTCTTGTCCTCATCGGGTGCCCACTCTAAATGACAATAAGATAAATACTTGCAGGGCTTACCTTTCTACATTATCAAGTGAATCTAAACCAGACATATATAAGGCCGAAAGCAAATATGATGCAGATGCTAAAATATACAGCCCAATGGAAAACGACTCCAAATGAACACGATTGACAGAGACCAGCCTAAAACGTCAGCAGCACATCTCATAAATATCTTGATGCCGAGATGAGTTGAACGCTAGGAACGAGAGCAATGATTTCTTCATCTCATGCAATGGGTTTGCAACAAGTGATTATTCTGCGCCATGCATCGGAAGCGCACTATGGTGAACCTGCAGAAAACACCCAAGGAACAAAATAGATCACAATGAGGAAGTGGAAAATACTCTTCGACGTACGAATAGTTTCTAAATTAATCACCAGTTATCTATCAAGAGCTACGAATAGAAGAGGCGGTAACAACAGCCAATATCACGATGGATTTTCATATAAAAAGGAAGTGGTTAGAAGCATGTGTCAAGAAAATTCACAGCTGGATAAGATTCCAGATGCCTTTCAGCTTGTGGACGTCAATTATGCAAATTAGTATTATATTTTCAAACACCAACATATCAAGTTGCAAATTTCAAATCTACCAAACATCATTTATAGAGTCAAAAAAATAGCAAAATAGTTTAGATAATAAAATTAGTACTTTAAAAATTGATGTTCTCTACTCACGAACGAGATCTAAGAATAGGGTCAGTCGATTGACCAACAGGAGGAAGGATCCATTTCTCCTCGAAACCATCTTTTAAAAATATATATATCTATCTGATTAATTATTCAAAAAGTAGATTCAAGGTTTATGGGCTACTTAAGAATAGAAAGGAATAAAAGCGTGAAGTTTCCTTATAGAGTATGAGTAATTTATATCAAAATGGACTGGTCGTATTTCCTTGTTCTATGGATATAAATTATCATAATACGCAATAATAATTGATTTTATTGTATCTTATGTTTGGGTGGTCTTTGTTCATCTAATTTGCCTACGAAGTTCCATTTTATGAAAACCTCTATTCTAACCTAATTGAAGACTACTATGATAATTAGCTATTCCACTCTAGCCTCCATTATACAACTACCCTAACATAGATCATACTCTTACAAGTCTTTCAAATTCTCTCTGTACTATGCCATGCCAATGCCATATCTTTCTGTGTACCACTTTGGCTCCTTAATCAGCAATAACAACTAGCAAGTATGTCCAACAACTCAAAGTATACCCATGTGGTGAGCACGCTGAAGAGTCTGATGAAGTTATATGTGGTATGTGGTGACGTGGAGAGGCAAGAATAGTATGTATATAGTAGATTCTAGTCCAATGATTACACTGACAAAATAGGATGACATGTTCTACCTACAGGCCCATGGTAGAACTCAAGCTCCAACAAACTTCCATCAGAGAAAGATCAGTTTGGATTATGTGCTTGATGTTCTTTTGTAATAGATACAACCTAGAATAGTCGCTAAGCAATTCAGTTTCTCCTCGACAAATACTGATTGAAGGACCAGAGATGGCCCTATGTAATCATGCTTTTAAGTGGCAAAGCAAACATACAAACAGAACATTATCCATGACGGACCAAGTACAACTATTCGGGATTGTCAATGTCCTTTTACAAAAATAAAGTCCATTAGCAACTTTAACAAGCACAAAACCATTATGCCCCTCATAAAGCTGATGTGACCTGGAGGAATTAAGCATGTATTAAGGAACTAAGATTAACAAGGTTATGCAAAACAGTAAAGTGATTGAAACTGAATGTAAAATGATCTATTCCATAACTTTCCCTCAGTTGATTTAGCTTTTTCTTCACAAGTGATCTACAGCAACACAAAACTTGAAAGGTTTTGACGAAGATTTTTAAGGCCCTACTCAGAGTGAAACAAGGCCCAATGCCTAGGTAGAAAGAAAAAGGGAAAAAAGGGCAACAGACAATAGATTTCTCAAAAGGGCTTCTAGGAACTATCAGATCATAGGGAGTGATAAGGAACCGGTTAATTAGGACCTAATAAGTCATGTTGATTATCGAAAAGCTTCAGCAGATTATTCGTTCATATTCGTTTCGATGCTTCTTTAATGAGACCCTTTCATTTTGTGAATCCATGTATGCTTGAAATTCAAAACATCGCCACCCAGTAAGTATATGCTGCTAAGTATGGCAAAGGAGGGGCAAAATCTGATTGAGTTAGGGAGACACAAACCACATATAATCAGCGTATCATGCGGAAAATTGGCCAGCACTTGCAACAAGCTTGCCTAACCCAGAGCAAAGCACCACATATTGATCATTGGAGCTCTGATGACTAAATTACTCCCTATTCCTAGGAAACCAAATTCTATTCAATAAAAAGAGGTCCTACCAAACAAGCGTCGGCTCAATTATTTGCTTCAAGGTGTGGCGTCTCAACACATGATAATTAATGTATATGAAGGACCAAAGATAATACAATATAACATCTTCTGAGAAAAAGTGTGGCAAAATATAACATTTGAGAGAGCCAGGAGGAATGAGATTAGAGTTACTTGAGAATGGGAATAGTTGGTGCCGTGAGAGAAAGAACCTTGGTGAGCAATCTTCCAAATTCATCAATGCAAATAAGAAACAAGATGACTTAATTAAAATCACAAATCACAAAGCAACCACAGATCCAAGAAAAATTGAGTTATGAAAACATTCATCACATGACAATAAACGAGACACCATACGCAGATTGACAAGACGCGCAAAAATTCACCTGGGCATTAGGAGCTGACTGAACTGCGGCGCCATCTCTTTTAGCAGATGTTTCCCCACCTCTAGCTGGCCCCTTGGTATCCCCCTACCCAAAACCAATAATTCACCAGCTCAAGCATTAGAAACGTGCTACAGTAGCCACACCAAAGGACTGGGGACAGCATGCCAGGTCATATCGAGAATAATGCAAGTTCTAGAAGAAGGCAAACGAAGAGTCGGGAATAGCCTGACATTTACCTCCATCTGCAAATAGAGCAGAATCCCATCCAGTGACAAGGGGCAAAAACAAGAGAGAGAGAGAGAGAGAGAGAGAGAAAAGAGAGAGAGAGTCAGTCATTGAGAAGTCAAAGCACTCATGTATCAGCATAATAATTTATAACCACTGGATGAAAAGAAGGCAATTATCAACAAATGAATTACAAGATCCATAATCATCCTGTCATCATGATTACTCCACTAACCTAAATCTCCTTCTTCCCTCAGTAAAGGCACTTCTTTTTTTTTTTTTCACAGCGAGAGAAAATCAATCATAGACATCGAGACAGGAACGAAACACCAACCTCCCTGTATCTGGCCAGGTAAATCTTAAGCGGATCGAGGTAATCCTCAAACCCTAAGGTCGCCATGGCCCAGAGCAAGTCGTCGCCGTTAATCGTCTTCCTCTTCTCTCTCTGGCACTTGTCGCTCGCCCTGCCCATCCAATAACGGAAAATCACACGCGCGCACGCACACGCAGAGATGGAGAAAATCACCGAAATCGGAAATCGCATTTCCGCCGGGGAAAAAACAGGAGTTTCCCTTCCCCCCCCCCCCCCCCCACACACACACACACACAAAAGCAACTGACTCGCTGGTGACGAAGCTGATGAACTCGGAGACGCACTCCTGCACGGTCTCCTTGGCGTCCTTGGCGATCTTGCCGTTGGCGGGGAGGGCCTTCTTCATGATGCGGCTGATGTTGGCGATGGGGAGGTACCTGTCCTGCTCGCGGACGCCGAAGCCGCCGCCGCCGCGGGGGCTGTGGTCGCCGCTCTCGTGGCTGCCGCCGCCGCCGGGACTCGCCGGAGCCTCCGCCATAATCGCGCCGCCCGGGACGATCGAGGGGCAGGACGCGAGCGAGCTGAAAAGGAAACGGCGAGCGCCGTGAGAAGGGGCTCCATCGCCGCCGTCGCCGCCGTCGCCGCCGCCGCCGCCGCCGGGGGGATCGGAAACCCTAGCTCGTCGGGAGCGATCGCGACAGCCCGAGGGGGATACGGGGAAGAGGAGCGACGGCGACGGCGACGGCGGCGATTGGAAATTGAGGGAAGTGATGGCGGGGGTGGGGAAAGGAGCGGAGAAATACCTGTGGGGAAGTTGTAATTGGCGCGCGCGATGGGGGAGGGGGGAGAGATCGGATGGTGCAGGGAGGATCGGACGCTGGATAGGAGAGGAGGGAGGAGGACGATGGAGATGAGACTGCGGGTTCGTCCAGCACCGTTGATTCGTTTTTGAGCTCCTGTTATTTCTTATCCCCCCCCCCCTCCCTGTTTTTTATTTGACCACCTCGTCCCGGTGGATGCACACCGAATTTCCCAATGTGCCCTCCCCCCCGGGGCCATGACCCGGTTTGATCGAGTTTAGAGATAATGACACAAATTGTCCATGATTTTTTGCCCGATATATAATGCGGTCCCTGAACTTTAGCTCAATATACAATATGGTTCCTAAATTTTTGATACATGTTCAACTTAGTCCCCGAACTATATGAAAATGTTCAATATTGTCCTTCCATCAATTCAAGTTTAGGGCATTTTCATATAGTTTGGAGACTAAGTTGAACATGTACCAAAAGTCTATTGACCAGATTGAAGAAATTAAAAGTTCAGGGACCACATTACACATTAAGCTCAAGTTCATGGACCAAATTGAGCAAATTGAAAATTCATGGACCACTTGTATATTTAGCCGATGATCATGGATCATTTGTGTCATTATCCCTTAGGTTTACTATCGGTTCAAGAAAGTAATTAACACGCTCGTAAGTGAATATCGACATACGAAAGGATTCGATCACATCATTAAGTTCAAACACACATATCGCTCATCCGGTGGGGAATGTGTAAATTTTTTATTACATTTGGCGGCGGACCTAATGATAATCTCTGAGATAAATGAGCACTAAATTGATTTCAACAGGAGGGTCGGGAGCCTCTAAAGTTAGAAGGTTAGTAAGTATATAATTTATCCCCTCTTAATATTAGAGGGCACGTCATGAAGTAAGAAGAAAAGGGTCCATATTAAACCACATTAATATCCAGCCAAACTTCACTGAAAATGCCCACATATACCGAAATGTGGGTCTACAAGGAGGTTGGATGAACATAAGGAGCCCAAATACGCATCTGTTCGTACATGAGACAGCATTGCGGGCTGAAGTTACACCTGGCTGCAAGGGAGCTGCAACATATTGAATACGTGTGCCCCGTTGTCGGAGCGAACCGGGGGCCTGCCTTGGATCCCAAAGCAAGGGAAACCGAAATCTTCGACTAGGGCCGCCCTACCTTTCCTCGTGTTTACACCTGAACGGCTAACATAACTGCATTTCTTATTTTTTCTTTCTTCACCCCAAGAAATACCCCCGAATTTTACATTCCGGGCGACGTAGTTCTAGGGGTCCATCTGTTAGGGAGCTGTAACATATCGTCAAAGCGAACTGGGAGGATGCAATCCATATTTTCTGGGCAGTGTCTTGCTGCAACAGAGTTCTGGAGTTCCATAGTCTGTCCCACCAGAGCTTGAGAGCCGTCTTTCACAGCGGACCGCAGAAACTGGATCGAAGCGAACGCCGCCGGTTAGAGTTGGCATCCAAGACAGGAATCCGGCCGGCGGATCGTCTTCCCGGCGGGCGTTTGGACCCTCTGGCCGAATCGAAGTAAGCACGTTTTATGGCTGGTTTGAGAAAAGAGGGAAACTACAAGAGCTGCAATTAGAAGAAATCACGTGTGGAAACCACCAAGAGAAGGATGTAGTGCCATTGACCCACAAACTGGAGGATGATTGCGGGAAACTTCTAGGAGCATTCGAGGTGGTGAAGATGGAGCATATATTTGGAGAAGCGTATGGATGCGCGGACTACCTTCCCATATTGGGCAATATACTATTTCAAATTCAATGCATCTATATCTCCTCCTCACAAGTGGACAACTTTAAGGGCAAAAGCCACAAAAAAATCCTAAACTATGCATACCGTAACACATTTATCCTGAACTTTATTTTATGATGCCAAAAGTTTCAAATTTGTACTTATGTGATCCATTTACTCTCTGTCAAAGTTTTGTCAATGAAAATCGTTAAAAATCTACCTACATAGATGCTGAAAAGCAAACGGTGTTGACATAGTGCCCACTTGGCTTAAATGAAATAAAAACGATGTTGTTTTGGTTGAAAAATCATTTAATGAAATCTTGACAAAAGGTAAATATGGTACATAGGTACACGTTTTGAGTTTTTTAGGTCACAAGAAAAAATTTAGAACCACCCGCCTGGGTGGCGCTGCTGGAGCGCGCACTCTTCCTCTCGCAAAAGGTTGAGTGTTTGAATCCCGGGCGCCGCAGGGTGACTTAACCGGTGGCACGTGTGTGGTGGCTAGCACGTGTCGCCCCCAGGGTTTACTCCCCGGCTGTCGGCCGTGCGGGGGTTCCCTGGGTTATCAAAAAAAAAAATTTAGAATAAATATGTCACAATAGATATAGTTTGAGATTTTTTATGGTTTTTTCCCTAACTTCAAAATGAAACTAAACAACTTAATTTAAAGAATTTCAATTCAAAGCTGAAAATTCACATACGAATATCATAAGTTTCTTATCAAATGTACAATTATTGATAGTATTTGCAATGGAAAAATTTGAGCAATACAATTGACAATATCCATGTTTCATTGCATAGACCTCTCTGTCGAATGAATTAAGGAACTTTTCTCTTCTTAATCTAGTTGGTCAGCATTACCAAACAAGGTTAATTTTAATTTAGGACTTAGTGCGTTTTTTCCATTTTTGGCTAATCACAAGGGACTAAAACAATCAGTCAACTAATTTCTATTTCTTACCGTGTCACCAAAACGCATAAAACAAAGATCTTGCAATAGCGTATTCATAAAACCAAAGTTCGAGTTAGGGGTGTGCAACAAGAATCACCCGAACCTGGAATTGCCTAGACCGGCCAGTTCTGGGCTGCTCCCAGGGGCCGGACTAGCCGGTTTTGAGTGGTTTCCAGGAGTGCTAGTCCGGTTTCCGATTCCATAAAATTGGAACCAATGACGGGCGGTCTAGTTTCTGGTTCCAGGGTGAGAACTTGATCGCTCGAACCGGACCGATTTCCATCTTCGTGACATGAATGCGCTTTGGCTTCCTATATAAGAAGGCTAGGCAATTCCCATCCAAGAAAGAAAGGTTGTCTCTGTCCTCTCTCTCTCCCTCTCGCTTTCTGTGTGTCACAACTCGCAAAGACTTTTGATCATTGATTCAGTTCTTCTCAATCATGGATCTTCTTACTTCAATTCGAGGGCGATCATCACTTCATTTCCTCAGGTTTGCTTGCTTCTTCTCTTAATGACCCTCTCTCTGTGCGGTTTCTAGCGAAGTAGTGGGGAAGTTTCTGTTAGGGTTTTATCTTCTTCCGACGATGACTATCTCCTGCCATTGGAGGGTTTTCTAGAAGGTGGGTGTCCGCCAGTGACTACGATGGCTGTGGGGCCGGCGTTTGGTAGTTGTTTGTTGGGATTGTTAGGTTTCTTGATAATGAAGAAATCGGATTTTTTCTGCCCGAAAGGATTGGGGATTTGTTACCTTGATTTGAGTGGCTATTATTGGGATGGCGAGTTTGGCGAGTTTGCAAACAACCTTGCATGACCTCGACATATACAGGTTATGCATGGTTAAAAGAGTTAATAGGCGAAGATGCTAATCCCATAAGGTGCTATAATATGTTTAGAATGTATAAGGTTGTATTTAATAATTTAACGCATGACTTAGTTACACGATATGGTCTTCAAGGATCTTGGAATACTGATGTTGCAGAAATGGTTGATATGTTTCTTCATATTTTGGGACATGGTATAGGTAATAGGTTAGCACAAAAGCGCTTTCAGCGCTCTAGGGAAACCATAAGTAGGCACTTTAGCTTAGTTTTAGATAAAGTATGTGATATGGGAAAAGATTTGATCCAACCAACGGATCGACAATATAGGGAAGTTCCAGAGAAGATCAAGAAAGACCGATAATTTTATCCATATTTTAAGGATTGCATTGGAGCTATGGATGATACACATATCCTAGCAGTGGTACCTACGTACGATCAAATTCGATTTATTGGTCAAAAAGGAACGACGACTCAAAATGTGTTAGCCATATGTAATTTTAATATGGAATTTGTCTATGTTTGGGCTGGTTGGGAGGGACAAGCTCATGACACCCGTATCTTTTATGAAGCCGTTGGAAGACGTGATGCACATTTTCCCCGTCCTCCTCGAGGTTCGTTATTTAATGGTTCTGTAAATACATGTATCTATGTGGCATATATTGATGGAATTTATAATATATTTGTGTAGGTAAATATTACTTAGTAGATGTCGGATATCCAAATTCCATGGGTTATTTAGGGCCATATAAAGAAGTCAGATATCATTTGCCAGAGTTTCGAGATGGTCCTTCACCAACGGGATATCGAGAAGTGTTTAATCGCGCCCATTCATCGCTACGCTCAGCAATTGAGCGAGCTTTTGGCGTATTAAAACAAAAGTGGGGGATTCTAAGTCATATGCCAAGTTATCTGTACAAAAAGCAAGTGCAAATTGTCGTAGCGACAATGGCTTTGCACAATTATATACGAAGAAATTTCGTGATTGATACGGATTTTGAACAAGCAGAATTGGATCCCGATTATGGATATTCAGTTGACCATGATGATGCGAATGAGGGGGTGAGTGCTTCAAATAATAATGCATCTCCTGACATGGCACGTTTGCGTGATAGGATAGCCATGAGTTTACAAAGTTGTTAAGGAGGTTTGTAATATTAAGCGGACTGAAAACTACTAGAGAGTTCAACATGTTCAGCTTCGGGGTTGTGTATTTTGTAATACGGAATACATGTTTATTATGTATTCCAGTGGTTAGTCTTGTAATGAAATGACTCTCTTCTAGTCAAATTCCCCCAGCAGTAAAAGATTTTTGCAGGGGTTTTCGTGTAAGATAGCCACGGTATTGTTTGTAGGGGTTTTCGTGTAAGAATAAAGAAAATGACTCCCTGGTTTTGTTTGCAGATGAATTTTACCTTCCTGAATGAATCAAATTACACGGCCACAACCCAATCGTCCCAAAAAAATCCACACTTGGTGGTTAAATAGTGATAGAGCAACGTACAATAATGTCTTGCAACGTTGTAGGATGTGATTTTTTTTTCTATAAATGTCAATATGTATGTTTTACATTGCTCTCAACGTGAAAATATAAAAGTTACTATCATTATTTCTTTTTTTCAATTTTTAAAATTTAAAAATTAAAAAACTTAATTTGGTTACACCAAAGAGCTTTGCAAATATATGTTTACCAAATAGTCTAGCATTTCCCCAAAGCCATTTTCAGTTATAGTTTACCAAACAGTCTAGCATATTCCCAAAGTCTTTTAGGCTAAAGATCTTTGCATTTGACCAAAGGCTTTTTCGAAATGCTGAACCAAACGGGGCCTCAGTGACTGGAATTTTTCGTGAAGGACTCGGACAATGCGACATTGTACGAATTAAGTCATTCGTTTAGTATCTAGTTCGTGTTCTAGGTTTTCACTTATCCTGCTTTTGGGTGAATTTGATTTGGTCGGAAGTGTAAGAGATGTGAATCATGGGTGAGGGCTTTGATCTCAATTATGCATTCTCTGGATTAGCTTTGATCTTTGCCCTCCGGCTGCCCTTCGTCCGGTGGTTTGCCTCCTACCCCAACCCTCCCGTGGCCATCCTCTTCGACTTCTTCCTTGGCTGGAGCCTCGACTTAGCTGACAAGCTCAGCGTCCACCGGTTCTAGGATCAGGTGATCCGGTTTCCTGTTCCAAGGTCAAGTGGTCCGGTTTTCAGTTCTAGAAATTGGACAAGTCCTCCGGGTCCGGTTCCCGTTTTCTAGAACCGGATCGGGAATCGATCAGCCCTAGTTCGACTAGAATTGGATTCCATAGTTGCTGAGCTAATCCACCGGCTGATTGCCTTCTCTAAGGACATGCTGAATTATGCAATTCTTCTTAGTGTATATCATGGTCCAGTGTCTCCTTGAGTAAATTCCAACGAAGTCTATGGAGACTGAGTGCTCTAATTTCAGTACTTAATGAACTAATCAAGGCTAGTGTACCAATCTTGTAGGCTAGCTTAGTACACCTACTTTTAAAGTAATTTTTGCTAACATGTCTAGTAGTCGAATTAATTTTACTTTTAGTTTATTTCGAGCACTTCAAATCTATAAAATCATATAAATGTGGACACTTGAAGTCAAATAAAAGTAAAGATTTTTCATGATTTTTCAAATTAAAGATAATAGTTGATCTCGGGACTGCTTAAAATTTGACTTTTTGCGCCATTATACTCATGGAAAATTCAACGGTGCTAGTTTCATCGCGCTGAAGGATGTTAAAATGGATGATCTAACTCAATTTAATTGTACTGCAGCATTAATTTTTTGGGCAGGGGACGGTCTGGTCCACTCTCTATAGAAGAACATAAAGATTCTTATCAGCATGGATGTAACCACATCTCGCACATGAAATTATAAGAAAGTGATTTTAGTTGGCAATAATTCTCTTATTATAAATATATAAAAAAAGAAGAGAAAGAAGTGTTCTAGGTAGTTCTATGTTATCAATGAAGGAATTTGCGGCCAAAGTCAAAAAGTGTAATTGCTTAGAATGTGCATGAAAGGGGGTCCGCTGCTGTGCTGGTGTTCTGCGGATATGGTATAATATTGGGATAGTTCTATTGGATTAGATTTTAAGTGGAGACATTGTCCAATCAATTCTAAACTTATTGTTCGAATATCAATTCGGTCTTAATTTTGTTAATTTAATTCTAAATATTTGATCGAAATTTCAATACAGTTCTTTCAGTCAATTTTTGCTGGAAATCGCTGAAGTGGTGCCCTACGTGGACACTGCCACATCAGCAATTTTCGGCGAAAATTGACGAAAAGGATTTCATTGAAATTTCGCGCAATGCTTTAGGACAAAATTGAAAATTTTTAGATTGAATTGGCAAATGTAAAATAAGTTTATGACTGATTGGATAATTTTCCCGATTTTAAGTATGTCTTGGAATTTATTGATGGAAAGTTTTGGGTTAAAAACAAGGGTTAATACCACAAAAAACCCCAAAATGGTACACCTGTGATAAATTTACCACAAACTAATTTTTTGACTACGAAAAATCCCAAACTGGTACGCCTGCGACAAATTTACCTTTCGTTAGTTTCCATTAAATTTTACTATCAAGTTTTGTTAAACGACACGCGATAGCTGATGAATATACCAGTTTTGGGTTTTACCCTTTGTTTGTCATAGGCGTACTGGTTTGTGATTTTTTGTGATATTAATCCAATTTAACGGAAATTAACGGAGAGTAAATTTGTCACAAATGTATTAGTTTGGTGTTTTTGATGGTCAAAAAATTAGTTTGGGGTAAATTTGTTACAGGTGTACCAGTTTGGGAATTTTTATGGTAAAAAAATTAGTTTTTGGTAAATTTGACACAGGTGTACCAGTTTGAAGATTTTTGTGGTAAAAAAATTAGTCTGGGGTAAATTTATCACAGATTTACTAGTTTGAGATTTTTAGTGGTATTAACTCTAAAAACATTGTATAAGCTTGGGAATGCCAATTGCTTTCCCACCGTTGAGCGCCCGAGTCTCTAGCCTTTTTCCATGGTTAGCTACGATTTAAGCTCCGTTTGTTTCGAAAAAAATAAATAAATTAGAAAATATTTTCCCAAAAATGATTATTTATATCATTCGAAATAACCAGCCGATAAAAAATATTTTCATTACCGACAACAATTTAAGTTTAAATATTTTCGTAAATATTAAAAATATTTTTCATTTATTCATTTTTGTTAATGATATAAGTGATCTTTTTACAAATCATTCATTTTTAGCGAATTTTGATGCTTGGATTGGAGGAAGGTTCTTCAAATTCACCAGTCACACAATCACAAACCCTACTGTAAATGCTTCTCTATGAATGCTCACTTTTCATACAGGAGGAAGGTTCTCTAGATACAGATGGTATAGGCTAGAAATGGAGAAGCAAATTACTACAACAAACCATCAAATTTGTGGTGAACCTTATTTTGCAGAAAGAAGACCAAACCACATAGCTACACATGAACAAAGCACACCAGACTCATGTCACAGACATATGTTGAAGATCAAGAAAGATGCACATGAAGTTCCGAAACAGCCTCTACGATGACAGACGCCGCCCCCTCTCGCCTCCTTGCTAAGCATCCGCAAATCTAGTTCAAGTAGTGGGAAAGGGTGGGAAAGGGTTAGTTCCATCTCCATGAGCCAAGACTGATATATGGAGGAAGCGAAGGTAGACCAGTAGTGAACAGATAGTGAATAGAAGATGAGGAAGTCAAAGGAATATTGCAGTGGAATTGTATTGAACAGAATGTGGTCTCTGACTCACCCTAGCTCCGACAGCTTCAGGTGAGCTTCTTCATAATCCAAGAAGAATGCATCCTCGTCCTGAAACATCCGAAGCAGCCTCCCGATTAGATGATTGCAAAAAAAGATGTTTTCACCGTTGATGGCCCCACAAAATTCTCCGGAATGACGATAGAACATCAAGTTGCAAACATACCGCAGCGTGCTTCTCAACGAGAGGACGAAAGACTGGATCTTCAATAAGGGCCGTGTCGGATGGTAGCTTGATCAGACCTTCCTTGTCTCCACTAAGGAGTTCCCTGTTTCATTGCAACATCCACAGATATCAAAATTGTCAGCATTAGAGACCCAACAGCATGAGCAAGTCAAAAAACTAATTACAGAGGTTAAGCAGGTGATATATAGCTGCAGAGTTGACTATAGAAGAATAGAGCAGGATAATGCTTACTTAAAGTAGGAGTTGTCAAAAATGAGAGGGTTGGCAGTCCAGGGTCCTTCAAATCCAGAGCGTTCCTTGTGGCATCTACCCTGTTGAAATGGGCGTATAGGACCATCAATAAATAGAATTATTCATGAGATCATCAAAACTGCAAAACATTGACTTACTTCTTAGAAAATGTGTAATTCTGAGTGAAACCTGTGCAACTAATCGACTTACCAAAGTGTGCCCACCAGATAGGGCAACGATATCTTTGTCGCTAAGACCCATATGGCCAAAGACTTGTCTTAGATGGTCGGAACCTGAAGTAAGTGGCTTAACGATTAACTCATCGAGGCATAGGAACCAGTAATAATCTTGTCGCACTTTACTGCAAGCAAACTACTAACCTTTTGTAGCTTCTGGCAACCGGCCTTCAGGGGGAGGTTCATTTTTGTCCTGAGCAAAATGTAATTTATTAGAACTTTATTGATACCTTCATATCTAAGTCTCATTAGAGAACTTTTGCTTTTATCTGAACTGCAGGGATACGCAATTCAAGTTTCCACGGCTTATGGTGCCAAGCATTATATAGTCCACTAACTAATACACCAAGAAAGGACAAGAATGCAGTATCTTATCTAAACAAACAATATTTCAATCAGGATTGACCATTGTGTTGTAAGAAAGGATGAAGAGAAGGCGGATATTAAGCTAAAGGATATGAAATTTCAAAATAACACACTAGCATAACCTGCATCACTGAAGTCGGGTTGTTGGACAAACTAAGTACAGTTGCCAGAGTTTCGATGAGAGAAATCATTTCTTATTTTCTTTGTGCATAGCAGCCGAGAAACCTCGAAACCCATTTTACATCGAGAAGATAGAACAAAGTGAGCATACCAGAAGGAAATCCATAGGCTGAACAAGAGGCCCGATACACATCAATCATCATCAATTCTGAGAATGAAACCGCACATATCAGAACAATTTTATCCAATGATTAGCAAATCCCAGCACAAATTTCATTTTAACATCAGCAGCTTTAATAACTATGGAGGAGTTCAATATTCAGTGTAAGTATTAATTCAATAGACAAGAAGACCGGGACATCATAAGAAATGATTATCAAATTGATATTCACTGAGTTTCATATTATAAGTTTGGTCATTGCCAGGGGAAATATTGCATTTTTCCTGAGACTTTTCGTTGCTGCATCAGCAGCAACGTTAGCTCGCTCATAAACATGTCACAATAATTGGTTTCACAGGATGATTACCATTCACAAGTTATCGGACTTCGGACACTTCAAGGTTTTTTACTTGTATTTGTTTGCTTCCAGAGGTTCTATCAGCTCTATTACGTACCTATGTGAATCTTCCTTCTATGTTTGTCAATGAAGTCCTTAGTGTCCTCTTTTCCTGCTATTTAGATTCACATAAAATCCTACCAACAATGGCTGCTAGTCTCTCAAAGATTACAAGTCTGTACTGGAGGAGCTAGAATAGTTTATTCAGGCTGAACAGGACCAGAATCCCAGCAGGCACATCTTTCTTAATTCTAATTTGAGAAAAGAACAACAGCTTGGTCATGCACGTAAACTCCTCATCAAGCCACTTAAGAAAGCTCCTAAATTTAGTAGAACTATGAAGATCAGCCATGCAAGAGAAGGAGAGGGCACAACCTTCCTCTTCTGCCCATATATGAAAATAAGTTGAGCATGAACAAGTAGCTCATCTTTACACAAGTTTTGGAAGAAAGGTAAATATTAACTTACGGGTCTCCCAGGGTGGAAAGGAATCTCAGGCCCTCCAGTTATCTCAGCAGCAAAACCCCAGCCAACTTCCATTGCAACATTAAAAAATTTCAGTGTCGTGCCCAAATGAAGCACATATGATTTGTAGTCTGATAACTTGAATTCAATTGTGGTGTAACTGCATTTGACAGTCATACCTGGTAGAAGTCCGCATAAGACAGGATCGGAAACTGTTCCTTGATTGGCTCCAGAAGCCTGATGGCGATATCCAATCCATTGTTCGCTTCATGAGCAAGCTCCGCAGGGTGCCTGATTGTCCCGAAGGGACCTCCCGTTTTCGTCTTCACATCGAAGGTGCCGGCGGAGTGCCATCTGCGACGCAAATGAGCACCGAACCAGAAATTAACAATCATTACGAAATCTATAATCGTGCTACATCCATAATAATGAAAACAAAGACTCTATCCACAAGCGATGCTTATACTGGACCAGTGCACATAGTTCGATCATTAAATGTCGAAAACAGTCCTCCATCCACAAGTTTAAGCATCGAGATGAATATCCCGTCGCTCCAAATGGTGTCCGAGCGAGATCGAGATCTTTGTCCCGCATTTGTCTCTTCCCTCACTAATCAAGAGGCTTTGATTAAAACTACAGTTGTGCATGTTCTTCATCTATGGACTCAAACTTTTAGAATAAGTAATGTAACTTCAGACAGATTTTGTTTTAGCTATTTTGCATTTTACTTACTTTTATTTTTTTGGTCAGAACATTTTACTTAAATGCAGCCATTTCCTATACATCGACCTGATTTAAGATACTACCGGAGTGAAACAAGGGATCTAAAGAAAGAAGAGCGGAGGCTAAACTATATTAGTAACAAGTAAATCCTCTGTATTTATATTCATCGGTACTGGTTATTAAACGGAGGCGGAACTAGGCGGGTGTCGCGAGACACACTTACGCCAGCTGAAGGATGATCGGAGCACAGTGCTTCTCGGCGATGAGCCCCCGGAGCTTCCTCTTGCATTTCGCGACGGCTTTCTGGTACTCCTCGCCCACGGTCGGGTAGCACTTGGCCATGTGGCCTTCCCTAGCACACAGCTTCGCGCTGCGACTCAGATCTTCCGACCGCACCAATCGAAAGAAGAGAAAGAGAGAGAGAGAGAGGGTGTGCGATACAGACCTCAGAAACTGAAGAAGTACCTGGTAATGGTGGCGCGGAGGAGACGAGACTGTTATATGAATATAGATAGGATCACCATCAGACGGGAAGGTTCTAGCTCGAGCTCGAGCTTTTCCTGGGGCCATCAATGGCGACTCCTGGAGCATGATGGACGGCTCCTGATCGCGCTCGGCGGGTTGAAACGGATGACCGGGTGGCGGGAAAAGTCGCGACGCGCCGGCCAATCGCGCGGCGCCACGTGCCGGGGGAGCGCGGCCTCTCCTTCATCTCCTGGTGTTTTTTGTTTGTTCATTTTTAATTCTTTGTGCGATTTGGTTCTCTTTGGGGGTGACAGTGGCAAGCCCGAGCGACTCCTAGAAATGAGATGCGATGATGATTGTGATTGTGATTGTAATTTACACAATTAACTGTTGTCATGAGAAAATTGCTGTGTACGAGTGACAAATCAGTTTTGAAGACTTCTCGTATTTGATGAACCGTCTATAACTATAGAATTCTTCTAAATGAATTTTGTCCCGATGGAATTCAAACCTTACTGGTAAAGGGCGATCGAATTCACGTCATGACCGGAGCGTAATCTTTGAAGTGGGCGTGTACGGAGTGATCATTTCGGTTTCTCCTCGAATCCGGTACAAGTAATTTGGTCATACACGAAGGATTTGTGAATAACTCGACATTAAGTGGATCACACGGCGGCAATCGGTAGGCGGCTGGCGGGGGGTGGCGGCAATCGGCAGGGGGTGGCAGCGAGAGGGGGGAGGTGAGGGCGAGCGATGAAAAGAGTTTTTATTTCTTTTTTTGTTTCAGAAATAAAAAAGTAAGAAATTTTCACTTCTCATTTATATTCCAGACCTATTTCTAGACTCAAAATTTGTTCCAGAAATAGAAAAATGAAATTGAGTTACTCAACGAATTTTTGTTCCAAATCTGTTCTCGGGAATAGAAAAATAGAGAAATATAATGATTAATCATGTGCACCCTTAATGATCAATATTAATTTTCCCCCTTTTTTTTACAGAAATGAAAATGCAAAAGTAGACCATTAAAAAATAGGTTAGCCATAATATAAAGACATAAACATGCGTACGAACTTGTGAAATTTAATGTCTAAAGATGGATGCCATATTGCTATCTAAGGTTCAAGAGTCTCACTTCATGTGTCACGTGAGTCATGACCTCCCGTAAAATGAACGGAGCCGAGTTGGCGTAACACCACCTTCGGTTTGTAGAAAGCTTCGTCCTTTTCTTTCCCTATCTATCCTTGACTTCCTTGATGCAACCCGAACTTTCATGTTGCAGGAATATATGCAAGAGGTGTAGTGTTAAAGCTAGAGGTGATCGGTTTCCGGTCCGATCCAATTTCAAGGTGGAATCGGGAACCGGACCGGTTGATCCTAGGGTCGGGATTTTACCAATTTTTATCAATAAAGTTCATTTAGGATTTAGTTCACATTTTATTATTTTTTTTTTTGAAGAAATAAAACAATAAAAAAAAGTATATGCAGTCGGTCCGGTTTTAAACCAGCCGAAAACTGGACCAAACCAGCCGGAATGGACGGTTCCCAGATTGGGCGGCCCGTTTTGCACACTCCTAATTAAAAGCGATACCAACATGAGCAACAATCATAACGTGCACAATTGATACTTCACAAACACAATCAACCCTCCAAACACCACCTCATTGGATTCTCTCAAATCCAGCCCACGTCGCAACTTGGAATTTCATGATATATATCTTTCCAAGAGTCACCCCTGACCTATTCTAAGGTTGATTAGACCTATTAAGCGTCTCGAAACTGGACCTAAAAAACACTAGTCTGTGTTTAACTAGAAATTCTAAGCTTAGCTTAGTAACACTAGACCGCCCTGACGACGGATTGTCAAAGTATGGCCGCAACGTAGCGAGTGGCGGTGTCGGGGTCGAAGCTTGGGGAACCTGGGCAAGGACAATGTTACGTAGCCAAGCTAAGTGATGCTAAGATTGTTATCGCTGACCCGCAATGTAGAAATCAATGTTTAGGGCGAAAAAGAATGCATGATGTAGAAAATCATTTTGGTTCGAAATTCGAGCCGGATCACATGTCAAGCAAGTTCACAAAAACTCATCATCTTGTCTAAACCAATGTTCAGAGGTGGGAATGTTGCTCTCTTAGACAAATGTAAATAATTTCAAAATGCGGGAGAATGCAATAGGAAAAAAAGAAGAAAAAATAGGTACATTGTAAGTCCCAAAACTTGTCACGAAAATGCAATCGAATCTTAAAACTTTCAAAAAGTGCAATCAAGTCCCAAAACTTGTCATGAAAGTGCAATTGAGTCCTAAAACTTTCAAAAAGTGCAATCGAGTCCTAAAACTCGTTAAATTGATCCAATGAAGTCCTTCCGTTGATTGCACTTTTGAAAGTTTTAGGACTTAGTTGTACTTTCGTAATAAGTTTTAGGACTTAATTGCATTTTTTGAAAGTTTTAAGACTCGATTGCGCTTTCGTGACAAGTTTTTGGACTTAATTACATTTTTCAAAAAGTTTTCGGACTCAATTGCACTTTCGTGACAAGTTTTAGGACCGTATTACTTTCTTGACAAGTTTTAAGACTCGATTGAACTTTCTTGATAAGTTTTAAGACTTGATTGTACTTTTTGAAAGTTTTAGAACTTAATTACACTTTCGTGATAAGTTTTAGGACTTTCGATGCACTTATGCGAAAGTATGTAATGCCAGTGTTCTACTTGAGGGCCAAATTTTAACAATATCAATGTACTCGATCCCTATCTAAATGTGATTTATGGCATGAAAATTTTAGGTGTCGAATGGTTTGATTGAGAGAACTAAAGTAGCATCTCGGAGGCATTTTGTTAACTGCGTGATAGGGAATAGGGGACCCTCCCTTGGGCCTGGAATAATAAAACGTCTCTTTCTATAGGATCCATATTTTTTTCATTTCTAGCGGTACAACGGAGGACTCCAAGTTTTTCTCGTGATTTGATTGGTCCCTTTTTTATTTTATTTTATTTGGAGTAATACCACTTAAAATTCTAAACCGATATATTCATGCCATCTTTACTCCAAATTCATTTTTGCATCACTAAAACCCCCCAAACCGGTACATCAATGTCACATTTACCCTAAACTAATTTTTTTGTCATAAAAATTCCTTGACTAATAACATCCTTGCTACATGTACTCAAAACTAATACACCCATGTTACATTTAACTCAAAAAAAAAAAATCAAATGTAGCACATATATACTGAATTGGGAGTTTTTATTATACAAGAATTAGTTTGAGAGTAGAAGTTGTACCGATATATTAATTCGGGATTTTTGTGGTATTGATCATTCTTTTATTATATTAAATTTTTAAAATTTTAAATTTTTTGGTTAATACCACGAAAAACCCTAAACTGGTACACCTATGATAATTTTACCCCGAACTATTTTTTTTACCACAAAAAACTCCAAACTGGTACACTTGTGACAATTTTACCCCGAACCAATTTTTTTACCATAAAAAATCTCAAACTGGTACATCTATGACAATTTTATCCCGAACTAATTTTTTGACCACCAAAATCTCCAAACTGGTACACCTGTGACAATTTTACCCAAAACTAATTTTTTGACCTCTAAAAACCCAAAACTAGTATATTTGTGACAAATTTACCCTTCCTTAATATCCGTTAAATTGGATTAATATCACGAAAAATCACAAATTGATGAATTTGTGACAAATAAAGGGGTAAAACCCAAAACCAATACACGTGTCAATTACCACGTGTTATTAAACTTAGCAATTTGACAGTAAAATTTAACGGAAACTAACGGAGAGTAAATTTATTACAGATGTACGTTTTTTGTGATCAAAAAATTAGTTCGGAGATAAAGTTGTCACATGTGTACGAGTATAGGGTTTTTGGTGATTAAAAAAATAGTTTGAGGTAAAATTATCACAGGCGTATCAGTTTAAAATTTTTTGTGATAAAAAAAAATAATTTGAGATGAATTTATCATAATTATATCAATTTAGAGTTTTTTTACGATGTTAACGCTTATTTTTTCCTTCCCGGAGGAGGTGCCGTACCAGACTATGTAGGAAAAGCCGAGGAATGCGGAATTTCCTTACCGAGGATGATGATGGCAGGATCACGAGAGTTCGACACGTGGCATGCTGTGACAAGTGAAAGCACGATGACAGTGTCATTCAACCCACACTACTCCCACTCTACTACTGTCGTACTCTCATATATACTATATAGCTTGAACTCCCTCCCAAAAACATGCCGATGCTTCCTTTTCTCCGGCAGTGAATGAATTTTCATTTTCATTTCGACAAAACGGTATCAAAATTTTTTGTTTGGTTGAAAGATGATACAAAATTCTCTCGAAATTTGAAGATAGCAGTATATATTTGAGCTTGAACTTTTGACAGTTTTATAATATCTCTTTGGACTTTGATTGTGCTACGGTTGTTACTCCGTTGTTATATTTGTTGTTAGCATATGCAATGCACGCGATTTTTAAATGATAAAAGTATAATTTCATCTCTTTTTTTTTTATAAATATAATCTCTCTTTTACCCTTCATTTATATTAAGAAAATAAAAGAAAACAAAGAAAAATTAATTAACTAAAATATTGATTTCCGCAAAATAAATTTCGATACTATTGTTAAAAAAAAAGGTGATATTTTGATGAATATATCAATTAAAATAAGAAGATAATTTAAGGGAAAGAAACGCAATTAAGTAAAGTGATAAAATGCCTTAAAAAAAGGTTAATTTAAAAAAATTACATACTCATTATGCATTTTTAAATGATTCATTAATGCAAAAATAATTCACCGAATTAAAAATACCAATCAATTCCTTTTTCTTTCTTGTCTAGAAGCTGAAGAGTAGGCTCTTTACTGATATCTATACAAGAATCGGATGGCAATGGAAAGAGAGCACAGGACTGCAGCTAGATTATCTATACTTGAAGGGAAACCACTCGAGTATAGAGATTGCGACCATCCAAGAAAAAAAGATGTAGCTGGAGCCAAGTGCCTGAACAAGCGAGAGTTTGTGAACTAGATTCACATATGAAAGGAGGCAAAGGAAAAAGGGAAATCCAAACTCATTACTTTCCGCTACCGAGATGAGATCGTGCGATTCGCTTTACTAGAAGAATCGTATTTGTCACAAAACATTGGTATTTCAGCTTGAGAACTTTCGGCACTGGACTGCTGGTCCTGCGTGGAAGATCGATATTCCTCTCGCGGTATGAAAGAGAACTTCGGAGTCGTGCCTGAATAATCAGTGAAACGCTTGTCGTGGAGTGGTAATTGGTGAAGCAAAACTATCGACTAAAGGTATTGGTGATATGCAGCAGCTGATGGCGTAGCAGCGACTGAAGAAGAGAATCCTGATGATGCTGCGGTAGAGAAGAACGGCGCTGGAGTTGTTCCACCATAAGGGCCTCCAAACTGAGATGCCCAGTTTGACAAGGGATCAACTTCCGCTCGCTTCGCTATTGCTGTTCCCTGCAAAATCAGTGAATGATAGATAATGGCTAGGAAATGCGTGTGATTTGCAAGTACTACAAACTGTCAGAAATCTGCACTTGACACGAACAAAATTGGAAGGCGAAAGCTATTTCAAACCAGGAAATGTATAAACAACCATGCTACAGCCAATTATTACCTTGTGCGAGGGAAAGAAAATCGAATTTTGACCACTTAAGCAGGAGAGATGCTCAGATACAACAGGTGGGTGGTGGAGCTCTTGAGCCCCCGGTACGGCTGAAGAAGAGTTCTCAATCTGTTCTCGCATGAATATGAATAACCGTATATTAGCAGCAAATACATTTCTATATCTATTGAAGTCCAAATTGCACATTTAAGCTAAGTCAAAGATGAACCTCAATAGCAGGATATGAGAATTACCCTAGGTATTGGGTAACAATGCATTCCGTTCGATTGAAGTGGAAAAGGAGGACCACCAGTACCATCAAGTTTATCAGGAGGGGCAATCCCCAAGTTCAAATCGAGGCTATGGTTCCCATCTGCATCGAGAAGGTCCATTATAAGCACATGCTGGAATGTTTTTTCCCCAACCAAAAAGCACATGCAGGTACTAAAAGTTAGCATTTCAGCATAGTTTCTAGCCCATTTCCCAGCCTCACCCATTTCTTCTTCTTCTTCTTCATATTTGCCTGGCTCAAAGTTGGTGACGGCTTCCCTTCCACTGCATTTTATTGCGGCCTTATCATACGCCCTGATTTTTGGAGAAGAATAACACATTATTCTTTAATGGTCCCTTTTGAAGCCTTGGGGACCAATAATTCAACAAGACTTAAAGAAGATAAAAAGTCAATGAGCAGCGAGACCTTGCAGCTTCTATCTCGCTATCAAATAGCCCAAGATATATACACCTGTAGAGGAATGTTTGCTTTGCAGTGAAAACCAAGTCTACAATTGCTTACATTCAGTTTGCTCTCAAAATTCTGTATTGACATTGCATGCAGCCAGTGAACATAGAGATGCTATGACCTTAAAGATGCGCAATAAAAGGAAATAAACAGGTAAAGCCAAAAGTGAAATCAACATCGATGAAAGAACTCATTACTTCTTGCCGAGGAACTGCCCCATTCGAGCTTCCCACCGTCCACATTTGTGCAGTGTAACACCTCTGTACTTGGAGCTCCCTCTAGTGAATCCTGTGCTTTGCCGCCGAAGAATATGCACAAATTCTTCCTTCGTGAAGTTACTCATCTGCAGAACAATAAACACAGAATAACAATACAAACCCGCAGTGAAATTTGAGGATCAAACCAACCTGCTTAATGTCTTCCTCATAGTCGCTGATATTAAAGTTGATATCCGCATCTAGTCCACGAAACTTGATGGCAGCTCGATCATAAGCTCTAGTTGCAGAAAACCATTAACGATACTTTTTTAGCTGATTCCCAACAAAGCCAGAAATTGCAAGAATCAACATTGACACATTCACTGAGTGGAAGTATTCACCTAGCAGCGGTGTGAGCAGTATCAAATCCCCCTAATCAAACCAGGAACAGAGGGGACAAAAAAAGAGTGAAACACAATTAACGCTAGGCCTTCTGTGACCAGTAATGCTGAACCAAGAAAGCGGACGCAGCGCATAAACCAGTACATAAGTAGAAACAAGCAAGAAAATATCATGTCGCTCACCCAAGTACACTTGTTTCCCAGAATCCCTGCATAAAGACAAGCAACTTGCTCAAGATAAAAGCATCACGACAAGACATGTGCAGTCAAATCAGAATCAGAATAGCATTATCGTGCGTCAAGAAGAAGGATTCCATCCCACCGAGAAAGCTCAAGCCATCCGAAGCATGTTTCATCCTCCTGTTTAATCTAAATAAGGAGACGCTTAAACAGTACCATCAGCACTAACCAAATATGCGACTCCCACCGACTGGTCCGCCGGTAAAACGTCACGCCGCGATACTGCGAGCTCCGAGACCGCGGCCCGCGCCTACTCCTCTTCACCGATGGCCTCTGTTGCTGCGACGGCTGAGGCTCCTCCTTCGAGCGCGCGCCCTCCAGGCACATGAGGTCCAACCGCTGACGCCGCGACTGAGAGCCGGAAAAGCCTCCGGCGCCGCCGAAACCGCCGCCGCCGCCGCCATTAACCGCCGCCGCCGGGAACAGCTGAATCGTCCGGTCGCCGTCACCTTCTCCGCTATCGAAAACCTCCACGGGCCTGCCGTCGCCGGCGCAGCGGGAGCCAATGCCGGCGACCAAGCCGAAGTCGTAAGCGAAGACGACGCCGCCGCCGCGAGAGCAGGTGTCGTCGGCGACCTCGGCGCTCAGAATCGAGGAGGCGAAGCTCCCGGGGCTCTCGACCGGACGATCCGCGGACGCTTCCGGGAGCAGCTTCCCGCTCGCCATCCCGATCGAATCGGAGGCGGGATCGCCGGGAGCGACGCCGAGGTTGAGATCGAGCATTCCGTCGCCGGCGAAGGAGCAGGAGGTCGGAGCAGCAGCCGCCGTCGCCCCGCGCTACTTCTCAAGAGCTCGGCGAGGCCTGGAGGCGATCGTCGGGAGGGAGCGGGACCATGGCCGGCCGGCGCCGGAGGTTCTTCTCCGGTCTCTGCGACGAGGTTAGAGAGAGAGAGAAGGGGACGGGGTTGTTACAGAGGAGAGAGGAAGTGAGTGAATGAGTGAGCGAGTTCGGAGCTTGGAGATGGAGCAAAGGAACGGCGAGAGCGAGGTAGAGAGAGAGAGAGAGAGAGAGAGAGAGAGATGGGACGTGTGAGTGACGAAGCAAAAGGTAGTTTTTTCGCCTGAAGGGGGGGAATGGAGGATCATGAAGCGCACGCCCTACTCCCTTTTGGCGCGTGATGTAACAGTTCGCGAAAAATAAATAATTTAAAAAATATTTAGGTGAATAACTTAATATCACGAAAAATTTTGAACTGGTATATTTATGACGATTTTACTCCGAACTAATTTTTTGATCACCAAAAACCCCGAACTGATATACACGTGACAAATTTATCCGAACTATTTTTTTTTTACCATAAAAAACCTCACACTAGTACACTTGTGACAATTTTACCCCAAACTAATTTTTTGATCGTTAAAAATCTCAAACTAGTACACCTGTGACAATTTTACCCGAATTTAATTTTTTTTGCCACTAAAAACCTCAAATTGGTACATTTGTGATAAATTTACCCTCCGTTAGTATTCGTTAAAATCACGACAAACCACAAATTGATAAACTTGTGACAAACAGAAGGGTAAAACCCCAAGCTGGTACACACCGTCAACTACCACGTGTTATCAAACTTAGAAATTTGATAGTAAAATTTAATGAAAATTAACGGAGGGTAAATTTGCCACAGGTATATCAGCTTGGGGTTTTTGGTGGTAAAAAAATTAGTTCGGGGTAAAATTGTCACTGGTGTACCAGTGTGGGGTTTTTGGTGGTTAAAAAAATAGTTCGGGGTAAAATTGTCACAGGTGTACAAGTTTGGGGTTTTTTGTGATAAAAAAAGTAGTTTTGGGTAAATTTATCACAGATGTACTAGTTTGAGGTTTTTTTTTTGTATTAACCCAAAATATTTCTCTAAAAAACGATCGCTTATATTAATTATATTAATTTAAATAATTAATTAATAAAAAATATCTTTTTATTATCGATAGCAATTTATGTCTTTATGTTTTCGTGGACGATGAAAACATTTTTTCGAGTGTAGAAAATATCGACTAATAGGATTTGTAAATTGACACATAAAATGCGGTTTGAAGGTTTAAATTCAAAATTTCGCTAAATAGATACATGGTAAGAAAATTGGAAAGGAACAGTTTGAATATTATTATCTTCTTTAAAAAAATCCGTTTTATTTTTATTTCAAAGTATGTCGATTTCCTTATTTAGGCTCCTTTCATTTTACGAAGAACAACTTCCAACATTTTCCGGTGTCTCGATTCATGGAAAATAAACCAGTCGAGGAAAACATTTTCTGCCAATGAAAAAAATACCTTAATGTTTTTCGCTTTTCAAAAAAGCAGAAACGCATTTTCCATTATCTTTCTTGCACCAAACACATTTTCCTTTTATTTTTTTATTATTTTTTTCTTTCTTCCCTTTTTTATATTTTACTTTTAAAAAATTGAGTTTTTAATTATTTTTTAAATTTCAAAATTTTTCTATTTCTTTCTTTCTTTCCTTTTCCTTTTGCTTCTTCCTCAGCAAGTTGCCGGCCAAGTCGGTGGTTGGTGACCAGCCACAGGCCCACAGGTGAGGCTCGAGCTCTCTTGTTGCCGGTCCTTGGTCGTCACCGTGGCCGGCGATTGGCCAAGCAAGAAGCAAAAAGAAAAGGGAAGAAAATAATAATAATAATTATTATTCGAATTTTTTTGGTAATTTTCTCTAGAAAATCAAATCAGATACCAAATGACAGAAAATATTTTCTAGTTCATTTTCAGGTTTCAGTTGAATATTGGAAAATATTGTCATTTTCTTGAAAAACATTTTGCAAAAACGTCATATTTTCCGCGAAACGAACGGAACCTTAGTGTTATATCCTTCAAGTATCATTTTCATCATTGTTTGAATGGAGAAAATAATACTCAAGATCATCTCCCTTTGTCCATTACTTAAATTTTTTTTTTGTAATATTGAAAAAGAATCCTTCGAATAATAAACTAATACATTAGAGCTTACGAAGTTCAAATTTTCCTTTTTTTAATCAATTAAAATTATTATAATCTGATGCGAAATTAAATAGGTACCGTACTTAATTTCATGTGGAAATAAGTTATACTTCAAAACATGGATATTATTCATCTAATATATCTTTGAGGATGGATAAATACATAAGCATTTTTTAGTTTAATCATTTGTCAAATGCAGCCACATGGCAGAACTATACCATATATTTTGTCATATGCAATCACAGAGGCAAAATAAGTGCCGTGTGATAAGCACAAGAGCGAACATTCTCTCAATTCTAAATTAAACTATATGTCATCGACTAAATAGAATGAATCAGACAAAAACCGAATACATGTGGTATGTTAAAGAATGATAAATGTAAAACTGGGTGTGAAAAGCTTTGCAAATATTTTCTAAATATCTCCGGCGGGTTAAAAATTGAATACAAATTGAATAAGCAAAATGCAACTAAAAGCGGCAAAATGGGTCATGGACCCATAGCATAACTCATAGTCAAAGGCATGGGTCATATATGGATTGCCTATGGTATGGAATGTAGGTAAGAGTGGGTCTAATAAACAAAAGACCAATTGATGTTGGGTTCTAATGGGTTTGAAAAAAAAAAACTCACTTTTTAACTCATTTAATCAAGGAGTAATGCTAAGGCTTCAAACCAAAGTAAGCAACTTGTAGATCTCAGAATTTCACATCTGCAAATGTTGCTCTTGTTATATTGTTTGTTTGATTTTAGCGTTTTTCTATTTGGTAAGCTTTTGAGAAATTTTTAGGCCAAAAAAATACCTTTAGAAGTTTTCTTAATTTTATATTTGATATTTATTTTTTTGAATGTATTGAGCTGTCACCGAGGCGGCGACAAGGCGGTGCGATGATGACATTTACAGTGAGCGCCAAGTCCAGTACAACTTGTGAACTAGAGCGAACTGGCCCGTCGCCGCCGAGGTGGAAGCAAACCGGTTCACAAGAGTGAGGGGATTTCTCATCACCCGAGCAAGATCTACCACCTTGTTTCACTGCCACCTTCTTCATGCCCCATTCCATAACTTGACCTTCGGACCCATACACGTAGGCATTCTTGTGTATCAGCGCGATGCCCGCCCACGTTACTAATGTGCCACGTGAAGTCCTAGCGCACGACCCGACCCGAACACCCGAGCTCCTTCACCGACTCAGCAAGCTGGTCCATAGAGTCGCCCATTCTTCATAAGCAATAATTTAAGGAGAAAATTTTACAAGAATTGGAGTCGGATCCGGTCTGGTCTGATCCAGGTCTAACATGAGTTGCTAAAATTATATCATGTAAAAATTAGTCAATTTGAGTTGGTCTATTTTTATCCCGACTCGCCATCAAATTGTTCAATGAAAATTATAAGTTAAATTGAGAAAGCACCCGAATCAACTGGATCATCAACTTGCGAGCATTAATTAGTTTAAACTCAACCAATCATACTTGGCAGCATGGTCGTAGAGCATTAGTTTGTATTACCAGTCAATGGTGAAGAGAATGTGGCATGGATCTCATGCAATGCGTCGCCTGTGATCTCCCCAGACCACATATGTTTAAGAGGCTCGGGATACACGTTTGATGTCGACATTGTTCACTAACCCATCGATATATTACTAGGACGAGATTAATGATGAGCATTTCAGACTGATTCCACTTTTGTTTCGCAACCTTAAAATCTCAGTTTATTTTGCTGAAAATGTGACATTTTTAAAAATATACATTTCGGAAAGTTATTTTTTAGGATAACGATAATATTTTTTGGTATATGGTAGAAACCCGAAGATTGAAAAATATTTTCTGCCGTTTGGTCTGATTTGATTTTTCTAAATAGACATACATCATTCGGGCGTTGGTAACTTGTACGTGGGTAGTCAGGAAACCGAGTACGGGTACTAGAATCCCAGGTCCGGCCTCGATGGATTCGACCAGGGCGCTGAGGATTGGGGCACAAACACTGGGGTCACGGGCCCAGTCTCGATGGACTAGGGCCTAGGTGTTGGGGACCCGGAAACCAGTGTTGAGGTTTGCCCATCCAAGCATAGAGTTCCAAGTCGAGCACAACATTTAGTCATTTTTAAAAAAAATGATTTTTGATTTTTTTAAAGAGGAAATCGTTTTTCATAATTTAATTGTAGATTTTCCGTTGACTCATTTTGTTAAACGAAATAAATGCCGGAAAATATTTTTCGTAAAACAAACCAAGCCTTAATAAACCTTTTTTTTTCACTGAATTTCAAAACAGGATGGGTAAAAAAAATCAAAGGCTGTAAAGTTTAAACGTGAATTAGCATGATTATTTTCTTCTTTTTTCTTTTATTTTTGGCGGGATAGCACGACTTCCCAGTTGAAAAATTGTTGGGAAGAAGTAGTGACGAGACGAGGTTGACCAAACTTGGTACTTTTTGACCAAAAACAACCTTAGTACTTAAATTTTTACATTATTTCTTCTTCTTTTTTTGTCTGAAACATTTTACATAATTTCAAGCGTCCCCTCCTCCCGCGTAATTAAGGGAATTTTTATGGTCATAAACAGATTCTCAAATTGTAACGAATTGTAACTCTTTACCAATTTTCCAAACTCCTATACAAAATAGCAACAAAGAAAGTTAGAGACTCTACAATAATCGGATAAGATTTACTCTTTTCTTTATCCCAGTCATTAAGAATGCAAGGATCGAAACACACCTTAGGTGCTCTCTCTGACACTCACACTTGTAAAATTTTAGGATGATTACATAAATAATTCTTAAACTTTAATTCAATATGCAATATTATTTTTAAAATTTTAATTTATTCAATGTGGTCCTTGAATTTTAGCTCAACGTACAATATTATTCATAGATTTTTACTTTGTTCAATATGGTCCTTAATGTTTTGGTAAATATTCAATCTTGTCTCTAAATTACATGAAATTTTCCAATGTTATCCGTCAATTAATTAAAGGTCAAGGATAACATTGAATATGTACCAAAAGTTCAAAGATAACATTACACTTTTGGTTAAAATTCATTGACCACATTGAACAAATTAAAAGTTCAAAGACGATATCGTACGTTGAGCCAAAATTCTATGACAATTTGTATCAAAATCCCTAAAATTTTCTCATGGCTCCACATTCCTCTTGTTTTGTGTACCTTGCCCACTATTTTTCATTCTTATATCTTTCTATCTTCCCCTCTTATTTCTCTTTTTCTCGTGCCATATAAATAATATTTTACACAAATTTTAATGCACACTTCTGGTTGAAAAAATATATATTAATTTTATAAAAAAGTAACGGGCTTGAATCGTCGGGCCAGCAAAGGAAATTAAGAACTTTCTCCCAAACCCGCTCATTTGCATTTTAGGCTCGACGAGCCATAAATAGACTACACAAGCCGCTAGGTTAAGATAGAGTCTAATCCGTGCATATACGTAAATACATTTAAACCATAATCCATACCATCTTTCATACATCAAATGAGGTTCTAGAAATGTTGTAAAATTCATTTATCAAATGACGTGTTAGACTGTTATTAATTTTTTGATGCAACCACTTGTTAGGGCAACTCATGCTCCGACACATTACTTAGAAACGAATTTTGTAAATCGGTCTAGATAAGTCTAGTGTTTAGTGATAGAGTTAAGATATAGGTTGAGGAGGACGAAAGCATTTACGAAAGCAAAGTCGATATTTTTTAACACATTGATGTTGTAAAAAAGCTAGCGCATGGTAAAATGTATATTGGTCTTTAATTTAATGAGTTTAAGAAAATACGAAGTTCAATTTCAGTTTTCCTCAATTTTCTGTAAGAACCTATAAATAAGTATTTGGACGAGAGAAGAAATATTTTTCTTGAAGATCATTGTTCATTTATATGTAAGATTTTAAACTTTATTTTTAAACAAGAAATTTTCCTTTGAAATATTCAATCAATGTTTCCTTCATCCATATTTACATAATAATTTTATTAATATTGGAAAAATTATCTATGTAATATGAATTGCCATGCATCCGATTGCCCGTTGTACATTATCGATAAGGATCACAATTTCTCACAAGAAAAACAAAAGAAGAAAAGTAACAGAGTAGAGTTACCACCATATATAAGATAAGATGCAAAGACTAATATCAAAGTATTACTTTACTAAGAAATGAACAAAATTTTATACATTGAAGAATAAAATTAAGGATTAATACCACAAAAAACTCCAAACTGGTATACCTGTAATTTACTCTCCGTTAGTTTCCGTTAAATTTTACTGTCAAATTGCTAAGTTGGATGATACGTGGCAGTTGACACTGTACCAGTTTGGGGTTTTACCATCATTTTGTCATAAATGTACTGATTTATTATTTTTCGAGGTATTGATCCAATTTAACGAAAATTAACGGAAGATAAATTTGTCACAAGTGTACCGGTTTAGAGTTTTTAGTGATCAAAAAATTAGTTTGGGGTAAATTTATCACAGGTGTATCAGTTTGGAGTTTTTGATGGTCAAAAAATTAATTTGGGTAGATTTATTACGGGTGTACCAATTTGGGGTTTCTTGTGGTATTAACCCTAAAATCAAATAATCTCACCTTACATTTTATGGAAGAGAGCATCCCTTATTAGATTTATGAGATTTCATTCATGACTTATTCATTCGTGTTTTCTTGATAGAGTACAACAAATAATTGCAATTCATCTCAACTGAATTGACATAAATTTACGTAAAATTGACTAAATAACTAGCTTAAAACTAAGGCTCCATTCATTTCACGGAAAATGTAACGTTTCTGGAAAAGTCATTTTCCTTCCGGTGTTCGGCTGAGGTCTGAAAATAATCTGGAAAATATTTTCCGCCACGGGGATTAGGTTGCAAATTTAGTTTGAATTGTGTGCATGGGGGCCAAACTTTCATAGTAGAAACATTGATCTGCTCAAAATGAGGACAGGAGGAATGATATTGACAAGAGAGAAAAACAAATATGCAATTAATTAATTAATCAATTAACGAAAGGAAGGATTGTGTATTTTCGAGGACGAGAATGTTACAATAATGCGATTTGTTTTTTTATTCTGGGGTTACCGAAAAGCACGTGCTCCAAGTGCTTTGAGAATCGCGTTCTTTTGCTGTTTTAAGGTCAGTCGCGCGCAGTTTCCGACGCTATCCTCGGTTTCCATTTCTGTCAATCTCGACTGACCGCTCTTTCTAGTATATATGTTCCCCAGGATCAAGAAGCACGAACGTTGGACCGACCAACCAACCAGCCGTGTCGACATAATGCGAGACACCAAAGAATTTCTTCTCCTTCTTCCTTTTTTTTATTTATTATTATATGTTTTTCTTTATAATATTCTCTTTAGAAATCTATTGATCATTCCTATTGCAAAAAAATTAAAAATAAAAAAACATATTGAAATATTATCTAAAATTGTTCACGTTAGCGCCGGCAGTGCCACGTAGGCCTCTCGGCGTCCACGTTAGCAATGTGAGGCCAAAATTAGCCGGAATGACTAAATTGACATTAGGGCAAAACTTTTAGGAGTAGATTGACATGATTTAAAGGTTTATGATTAAATTAGCACAAATGCAATAGGTTTAAGACTTTTATGATACTTTTCCCCGAGACAAATAGTTCACCGAAATGACTAAATTAGCATTTCGCGCGTAAATTTAAATTGGTAAAATTAGGAAGTTTAGGACTGAATTGGCATCTCAGCAATAAGTTTAGAATTGATTGGGTAATTTTCTCCTCCAAATGGTAATAGTGTATTGGCGAGTGTCTCTCAAAACCCCCCCTCATGTTTCCTCGGGCCAATCCTCCGTAGCTCATGGAGCATTTCCGCATCAATGCTGCGCAAATCTCGCTCGGGTCACATGGTTTCCCTTAAATCTTATTGGGTCGACATTAATCAATCGATAGAGGACTGATGATCCCAATAGTCGTATGAGAATTTTCCACAAACCATGGTGGGACTGGGACCAAAAAGGCTGCTCAAATTGGCCTCGACCGGCACAAAGATGGGAGGTTCTTGTACAACCCATGGGAAGCAGCACTTCTCTCGTTCGCGTAAATTTCCCAAAATTAGAGCCAGCCCGCTCATCAAAAACGGAATGGGAAATGGATGGATCGAGGGATAAGTGCGGAACCGTCTTTAACATGTTGGCCATAGGTTGATTGAGTTCTTAATGTTTCAATTAGGTTGATCAAGTCTTTAGCATTCTGCCTGTTGGTCGATTAGTTCTTAAATTTTCAATTGGGTCAATTGAGTTTTTAGTGTTTGGAAAAATGCAATCAGATCCTATAAATGCCATCGGTGGCTTTTCGACGCTCAAGGCCGTTCTGCCACTGTGTGTGTACATGGCAAATGGCACAACTATCTTAGCCTGAAAACGACCGCACTCGAGATTTTCCCTCCAAAATCCCCAATTAAGCAAACCCTAAGTTGCAATCAGCAACAACAAAATCCCTAAATCTCAATCCTTGAAGAAACTATGGCTCTTTGTTGAGAAAGTGAGCCATTGTTGCATGATGTCAAGGGTAATGGAGGGAGACTAAGGGAATTCACATTCATCATAGTTCGAGAAAAGAGAGGCGCTTACATAGAATCTAAGAACTTAATCAAATTGTAACGGTAAGGACTCGATGACCAGCGACTACGACACTAACGGCTTTACCTAAATTGAATTATGGGGATTCAATTAACAATTGGCGAAAATGTTAAAATTTGGTTTGGCACTTATCTCAGTTGATATATATATTATCTGTTACGTAATAATCTACACATATATCGTTGGCCAGCTTATTGATAGCTTAAACTTTTGGAAGAATTGACTTCTATAACATAAAAAAATAGCACAGATCAAGCGTTCGGGTCATAATACTGCCTCCCAATTTTAACTCACATGTTGTTGCTGTTATTTTGCATGTTTTCTAGCTTCTTCGGTTGTCTCGTGTAAGTATGGCCATATCTTGCCTTGCTCTTTTAGAGGACTAACTTATCTCTCGAAGGAGAGTAGCAAGTAATGGAATAACTTTTGAAAAGAAGGAATTGTCTGACCATGTTGCTAGTTTAAGTTGATTATATGATTATGGGCCACCTCGAAGGAAGAAGTGTCGCCTTGTGCTTTACCATCGCCATAGAGTAGATAGATGGCTTTCAGATGTGTAAAGGAAAGGTGTGAGGCCTTTTGATACTAAAGCGGCATCATCATATGAGGTCGAATCCTTAGTCACGAAAAGACAGACACATCATCTATAAATAACCACGGAAAGGATATAACTTTTGTGGTCTAATACCTAAAAAAATAGGTCTAGTCTCAATTCTATTATAATCTTTTTTGTCCCATAAAAAATCCCCAACTTGAGATCCAGTCCTAATATTACCCTAAATTTTTTTTTTGTTCCATGAAAAATTTCTAACTTTAGGTTGTGTTCCAATTCTACTGTCCAGTCCTAATTTTACACTAAAATTTTTCTAGTCTCATAAAATACCATCAACTTTTACTTGAATCACAAATCTATCCCGATTAACCATACGTCCAATATTTCTCGTTGACAATCAAGAGATGGAAAACTCTCAAGCACAAGCTGTCTGAGCGTCCCGAGTTGAGTGTCTTGAGGGCAAACTCTCTGCTCGCGAGAGATGGAAAACTCCCGAGCACGAGAGATTGAAAGTTTTTGACTGAATTGACAAAAATGCATTTAAGTTTAGGACTTCTTGGACAATTTTCCCCAGCTTCTTTGTGTATGAGTACATACCTAATGGGAGTGTTTCCACTCACTTGTATGGTATTGCTCTTTCCAATAACATAAACTACTACGATGGCACATGTAATTGATGAAGAGGAGATTTATCACTTCTACAATGTTCTTCCTAGCGAGTCTTGACTTGCCTGAGTTTCGTCTCATCTTCTAATGCTGGCTTTGTGTACTTTATCTCTCATGTCCCGGGAGTTAAGAAATTTAAAGGTCTTTGACCTTGTTGTAATGTCAAGGTTTTTCTATACAAAAGTTCTTGTCCAGGACATGAGCTTCTGGAGCTGAACTTCTGTAAGTTGGGGGAGCCTTTATATTTCAATTGCAAACTAATCTCCATATAATTTCACGGGTTCCGATGACTGATTTTGTGGTCAAACGCTTAGTTTGGATGTGCAAAAGAAACCTTACAAGAGAGTAACTAATGTGCTGAAGGCCTTAAAGAAAACATGATGCCTCTTGCTTACTCATAACTAGTGAGCAAATGACTTAAGAGAGAAAATGTCAAGAAGCAGAATACCATAGTCGAGATTGATTGGGCAAACACTTAATATGAATGTTATAGATACCGTGCTCAACTTGCTACATCTATTTCTAAAGAAATTAGTAGCGCTGATGTATATGATTTTTGCAATATGTTCTATTTTTTTGAATTTTTTCTTTATTTCTATTTTCTTTTTTTCTTGATTTTTGCAGTTTTTTTTATATTTTTTACTTTATATACTAACAATTTTTTTATATTGCTAATTTACTTTTTTTATTTGATATGAAAAATCCAAGTAGTATATGCACATGAAGAGCTTAAAGTGAGTTAAATGGGTGGGTACGGGGTTTTTATAAGTTGGATTGGATATGGATGTATTTTAGTTATTTAGGTTGAGTGTGGGTCAGGTCAAGTACGGGTCACAAGATTTATATTGTGGATAAATGGATCAAAACGGGTTAAATTGATCAATTTGGGTTGGACCATTTTTAACCTGACCCAAACCCGACTCAACCCACCCATTTGACGGCCCTAAGGGTTGCTAAGCATGAGCCTGTGAAGATACACATTTCCTCCTAGCCCCACAAAGAAAAATGAAAGGAAAATTTTCCAAAAAGTACTAAACCTAGTGTATGCCGGCCAATTCATTCCTAAATTTTTCAATTTTGCCAATTTATTTATAAATCTTATGACGATTTTCCAGTATAGTCTCTTCAGTCAATTTTGGACGGAAATCGCCAACGTAGACACCGACTATCCTACATGGCATGACCTGTGCTAATGTGGACGAGTTTTGTAATTTTATTAAATTTTTTGAATTTTTATCTTTTTTTCCTCTTTAATTTCTTTTTTCTTTTTTCTCTATCTCCCTTTGTTGGTCGCATGAGCTTTGATGATGGTCGACAGAGGTCACCGACCACAGGTGAGGGCCACGACGCCCTCGCCGACAATTGCCAAGACCTCGGTGACCAATGGAGAGAAATACGAAAAAAAAAAGCAAAAAGAAAAAGGAAGAAAAAAAAAGAAAAATTCAGAAAATTTTTAAAAAAATCTTGTAAAAATTGTCCATTTTAACACTGATTGTGCCACGTAAGATAATTAGCCCTCATGTAAGCGATTTCCGTCAAAATCGGCCCAAAAAAATTATATTGGCAAATTGTCAAAAGATTTAAGACTAAATTGGTCAAATTGAAAAGTTCATGATAGAATTGGCCGTTGCGCAATAAATTTATGACTTTTTAGACAATTATCCCACAAAATAAAAGCTATTCAATATGTAATCTTATGTGCTATAAAATATCGAGTGGTTGCATTTAACTTTGTTGATGCGGTGATCACATCGAAAATACTGTTTGATCAATATCGAGAAACGATCATTTTCTGCAGCTCATTCATAAGCAGTTAAATCCCCTTTATGAAAAAACGACAACCTTTCGGATTTTACACATGTCCAGGGCTCAACACCGCAACATGATATCAAGTGTGCACTCGGACCACAAAAGCCCATGTAAGCCTTTTTGTCTTGTCCATTGTCCACTTTTGGATCTTGCTGCGGAAGTGCTGTTGCGAGCGCGACAACATTGCTCGGACAAAAGAATCGGGAGCGATGAGAGATGACGTTTTCTAATGGAAGAAGATTGGAATTTGTTCGCCCGCGGGCATCCACTCGCTCGCACAAGAAACAATCTATGGCAAGCAATCCGGAAAGTAAGTTCAAATGTCAAAATTTGAGGTGTTAAAGACTGGTCTAAGCAACCGTTTGCTTTGAAGACATTGATGTGCCTTCCACCATGGAAAATTGTTACCAAACATTTTGTGACACATGAGATTCGATTATTTCATCGCTAATGAGCCGCCACACGACACCCATCGGCATGTTGCGCCGCGGCTAATTTAAGCTTTCTCCACTGCACATGTTAGCACGGGTTGCCTTCAGAACAAATGAAATCTTCAATCATCCCATTCTCCCTCTTTCAGCTCCAACCACAACAGTTGTCCCATTCTCGGCAATCTCTTCGTCCTGCTAAGTCTCGCCCTTCTATTTGTTTGTGAGAACCAATAAGGTTTACCAAGACTGATCTACAGCATTAATTTACGAAATAATGCGATGTGGAAGATGGTCATTTAGTGTTCAAAATGACTAATTTGTTCAAATGCCCATTTACAATCTTCTACAGGCTCAGTAAATTAATTTTATAAATCAATTTTAGTACATTAAGACTACATTTAGTCGTCTGGATTTCTAGACAAGATTGGACTGAATAGATTAGGATATGAAATCTAGGGATTTTACTATCTCTTATCAACTGTTTGGTGAATCGCAGTATTGTTTGGAATAAATGGCATATAGTCTAAATGAACCTAAAAATTGCACAAACAGAGTTGGTAAAAATCTTTCACAACATTCTTGCCTACTTCATTTTTATTTGCTTATTTTATTTTATTTTATTATTTTTCCCTCTTTTTTATTTCCTTTCTGTTTATTTCTTATTTCGCCTTCCATCATTCTCCGATAAAACTTTATTAAATAGTAAACTATACTAACTTACCTAAAATACCTAAATATGTATAAATATAAATACTATAAATACTAGATATATATTTATATATAATGAATTTCTATTATAAGATAGAAAAAAAATTGAATATATAAATAAACATATGAATAAATAAATAAAAAATTATTGTTATTTTTTCGTTATTTTGAATTTTTTAAATTAAAATTAAAATAATATTTTAATTTTATTAATTTACTAATTTTGTTATTCGAGAAAAATAACTTTTATATTATGGATATTATAAATTCTATCAACCTTTATCCCACTTGACCCATGGAACAATTTTATCCGGACTATGTTCTTTTTATATCCGACTTTATCCGGTCCTAAGTAGGAAGCAAACACATATAAGATCCTGAATTTCATATTAACTACCAAACACAACCATGGTATTTCTCTTCTTCTAAAGTATTCGTGTTAGAGAAATAATAAGTACAACGAAGTGTGGCTTAGGGCCAAATTATCACAAGTCACGTTCTCCACAAGCTGGCTTGAATTTTTGTGTCCAACTGTTTGTGTTGCCAACCCCAAGAACCAAAATAGATCGTAATTTTTTCTTGCTTTATGAAATTGTTCGCCAACACGAAGAGAATACTGCTCCTCCTTATATTGGGGTAGGCATTTTAATCTAAATCGACCAGCCTTGGGCTTGTTTGCTTACCTGAATTGCCGGCTCGTTGAAGGATGCTGCATTTTTCATCCCTTGCTACATCAGACGCCCATCACTTGATTGATGCTCTAGTCAAAGACTCGTGCCGGGAAGTGTTCAGCCTGCCTAATTATGTGTTCGGATTACAATTTGCTTATGAACTTTGCAATGAATCCTATCATCTTCCAGTTTGCATAATCCAATCTGCCATTAGCTGATCTAGATGGAAATTATACAACCTGAGCACAGAAGTACTCGATAATCTTATCTACGATAAAAGATACACAGCAACTCAAATTCCTCCGATTATTAGTGAGACAGTACAAGGGTAAGTTAGTGTACAAGTCCCAAAAGAACAAACAAACTTACTTCAACCTCCACATTTTCTGTATAGATACAGGCAGGGTGAAGCATGGAGTTTTATTGAAGACAGACAATCTATGTTGCATGTTAAGAGTAACATTGGACATTTCTAAGTAGATATAGAACTGCTACCAAAAAAGTAGAGTAATTCTTGCTACATATACACACTTCCCGGATCACATGTTATATAGAAGCATGCAGCATATAATATCCATTTGCACCTGAATAGCCACTGGCAGTCTGTCAACCCCCAGCAGCTCCAGGTTGATGCTGCAATTATGCAGGAGGGGCCTTGACATAAAAGGGTGCTGCTTCAGAACCAATGGGCCTATAAAGAGTAAATAAAGGTAGTCAAATTTCACTAGAGCGAAAATGGAGTAAAGGAACAAAGAGTATGAAACAGGAAATTAATCAAATGGGGAACAAGCATGCAAATGGCATAAGACCAAGTTGAACTTACCAAGCTATTCAACATGTCAGATCGCTCTCCACTACACTCCCTAATGGAACACCTACAGTTTTAGCATTCACATCATAGGATGACAGCACCTTCCTCTGACACAATCAATAAGAGCAATTAGTCAATTTCCTCAGACATAATTTAACAACTTGTGGGGTCAGAATTCTGCACATATTAATGAGAATGGGAAAGCAAATCACAATTCCAACACATGGAGATACAAAACACGAGGGGAATGCTATGAGTTATCGTTTCCAACAAATTGTCAAGTGGATGGCACAAGCAGCACTTACATAATTTGATTGATGTAAACAAATTGGATCATCTAGAGCTTACAGATGACTTGATATAGAAGTGACTGCAATAGTATAAAAGGATTCATATAGTCCACAAAGTGCAATAAGGCTTTAGTCTATGGTGGTGGTGGTGGTGGTGGGTGCAGATTTATGAATAGAAGATGTTGTACCAGTATCTACAGGTCCTAAAGAAATTGAATAAGTAAACAAAATGGAATTGGATTTGGTCTTGAACCTATTTGGTCCAGATCCAAAAATGAAATGACCCTCCTTTTAATTGAGTCACTTTGTCCCTTTACTTCGGCCCATTTTGTGTAGTACTCGTTGGCTGTGAGGATGAGTGCCGGTCTAAATCGAAAGTTTTAAATAGAAGCAGCAGACTGTAGATCACCAGTTTATTTGGATCTTATTTAAGAACATCCAGCACATAAATATGATTGCACTTGCTGACTTCATGATTAAACAGACTATCAATGACCTGCATCTACTGACAAGCTACAGCTATGTTACTACGCAAAAAAATGCGATTCTTACATTTTTCGTTTTGTTACTGCGCAGGTTTAAAATTTCAATGTATCTCATAGTTATTATAATAAATACAAGGAGTTTAGTACTCACGACTGGTACGAAATCTGGGCTTGACAAATTAAAGGTGAGGTTCCTCATCAGCAATAAAACCTGCAAAACAACCCAATATGTTAATAGGAAACAGTGGACCTCCCAGATATTAAGATGATGGTCAAAATCAACTGAATGCCCAATCCAGAGTCATGAATACACATACATATTAGAGTTTCCGTTCGTACCATAATAATCTCTTGAACAAGCAAACATCATAAATATAGATGCTGCTAATGCAAACATCATAAATACACATGCTGCTAAGTCATTAGCTATGCAGACCAATCTACATTAGCAGCATTTATGTTGAACTGAAGTCCCCCACAATTGAGCAATTCTCAACAAACTTAACATGATGAGGTTATAATTACAAATGTAAGATGATAGACGTTGGACTGCTCCAAGAGAGGAAATGGTAGAAGTTGGCCAGAAATTGAGCTATCAAACATTTAATGCAATAACCAAGGAAGCCCCATAAATCATCTGCAGGGGGAGATTCACTTCTCCCTATGAAGCTCATTCTGTCTCACTGTGCCCCCTGTCCTCTCTAAATGTAATCAGTTTGTACCAAGTTCCTACCACAGGAGAATTCTTATTGAGACTATAACTCCAAAATTGAGTCACCCTGGTTACATGCTCATGGATATAATTACTAGTAATTGCCATTAAACCTTGAAGCTTCAGCTAAGAGTCATTGTTTTGCAATCACAATTGCAGAAATTCACAGTTTAATGGCAAAATTCGCACCAAACAACCTCTTTAGACAATTCATTTCCACATTTACATCATTGCGTGCTTCAAGCATGACTAAGTTCTGGTTAAAAATGCACCGATAACAAGGACTTGGAGAAAATACATATATATTGTGTAAGTATAGGGAGAAGAAAGACAAAATGAACTTCCAGAGATAACATTATACAGAAGGAAAAATTCGTGGGGGCAAGGTTTACTTTTCCCTTATCTCAAGGCTAATTTATCAATCACACAGTCATGGAATTCCATGTTGTGGTAGGTATTTCATCAACTTCACAAAAACTTTGGAAAGTAGAGAAGTTTCAAGAGCATATAAGATCACCAGGTGGATCGTGATACTTAAATGATATCTAAGCTTAAACAAGGCAAGAGGTAGCTAGATAGCTACTACCAACTAGCCATATGTTAGCTGTTAGGACAGGTGGTGATTTTTCGCAAGCAACACTGTATATAACCCAGGTCATCACCAAGTCATCCTTCTTTACAGTCATAGGTAACTAACCACTCCATTACCTATCCAAAAGGAAGAAAGGCATTTACTTCTGATCAAGAAGCAAGATGACTCTAGACCATGAGATCATACCATCCACGGCAAATCCATATCCGCAAAGTTAAACATCAGCAGTCTTCATCACCATCCACATAAGACAAACCAAAAGATGTAGACCAAGTATCGATATCCCTCACATAAAATTCAATAAAACCATACATCCAAACTCGAGCAACAATGCACAAGCACACCCCTGGACGTGTCCCAGCGTGCCCCAAATGCACAACGTTTGAATCTTACAAAAAATAAGTAAGCAACAGAGGCCAGATTTTCCTTTAAGAAATGTTAGTATCTGAATGCCTCCAAGAAAAGTCATATTCTTCCAGTTACTGTACGACCTCCTCTAGGTTGTCTATAAAATGTGCATGTTCTTTAAGTGATGTAATTCAGTGAAGAGTAATTAACTAAGATAAAATACAACTGACTTACAGTTTCAAAATTGATAGGGTCCATTTCCTTTAGCTTTTGCACATGGCCTTTGGCATTTGGATCAAAGACACTCCCGATGAAGCCGTATACTTCAGAAAAATCAGGTATCCCTATAAAATGTGGAAAATAGAAGAGATATGACATGTGCATAGTCTAGGAATACCGACTAAAGTACATATGACAGTGGTTAGAAGGGTTACCATGCAGCACCGGTGTTTGTCTCTTTTGTTTAGGTATCTCCGAGCTAGGTAGCGTTCTACTTGAGCTTCGGACATCACAGGCAGAGCTGCAACTAACCCTTGACGCGCCCTTTGATCCAATATCAGCTGAATCAGTAATGTTTTATGCTATAATAAGTTCTGGAAAGATCCATTCGACAAGGCTAGTATATAAATGGGATTTGAAAGAAATACTCAAAAAGTGTGGTGTGCCTCCAGCACCTTGGTAATTGCTAAACTCATCCTGGCTTAGTATATTATTGCTGGATGCATTGGTTATGTGCACAGACGCGTCATCCCATGAAACATTTCCTGGTGTAAGTGTAAATGCAGGATTTGTTGAAGAAGGCTGGGCCATGCATGCTTGCAGCGGCACTAAAACTAAAATAGCAGAGCGTATCATGTCAAAAGGCAGACACATGGTGAAGTATTTTGGATAATTTACAAGTTACTCATGAGAAACACACCGTTTTTCGATGCCTTTTGAGGGTAAGGATGAGCAGCCTTGCGCTTAGGACGAGGAGGGGGAACATGTGCCACTGCCCCATTCTTTTGGACTTTCAAGAAGTATTTCTGGGCATGACTTCGGATCTATAAGACGAATCACTTATCAGCTGGCAACTAGAAAACGACTTGCAAGGATATACCAGAAATGAAGCATGATTCATGTCTTCAGACCTGAATGACAGTCTTCGAGCCCACAAAATCCTCAATTTTCTTCCAATCGCGGTCAAATCTGGACAACCAAATAGACATAAAACGACTTAGCCTGGGAACCCGAATCGCGTTCGACACAATTTGAAGAAGAGAAAGAAAAATGAAGAAAAAGACCACCATTAACTCCAATCGAAACCTATGCGAAACAAATTTCCAGTCGTCGTGCAAAATTTACAGATACGATCGCGTCCATGATTGGTGGAATCGAATACGCAAAACCAACCGATCTCTAATTCAACAATCTCTACTCCAACGATGATCGAACCACACCGAATCTCTCTCAAACACTTAGAGCAAGTACAAGATCAAAACAACTACTAAACACGCTAGGAACTACGCGCACGCTCGAAACCAACCGACGAAACAGTATAATCAAACACCGGAAAGAGTCGAGGTGAATACTACTAATCTACGGTACTCCAGCTCCGTCGAGGACAGTTAACTAGTCAAAGCGAGGCGAGAGAGAGAAAGAGGGACGTACAGCTGGAGAGCCTCGAGGAACTTGTCGTGCTCCTCCTCGGTCCAGCTCTCCCTGGACTTGGTGATGGTGTAGGGCTTCCTCACCTTCTTGCCGGATGCGTCGCCGGCCGCCGCCGCCGCGGGCGTCGCCGCCGACGTCGTGGACGTGGCCATCGACTGGGGGTTCGACGAAGGGCTCGAGTTCATCGCAATCCGCAGAGCATCCGCTTTCCACTCCGCACTCGCAATCGCACCGAACACCAACACAGAGAGACACAGAGAGACACAGAGAGAGAGAGAGAGAGAGAGAGAGAGAGAGAGAGAGCGCGGTGGCGGAGGTGGTGGTTGTGGTGGTGGTGGACCGGTGGTGGTGGTGAGAGCTGAGGAGAAGGAAATGAGAATGGGAGGTTCGGAGGGGAGAACAATGGCGACCTAGCGATGAAGGAGAGGTGGGGCCCGGGGGGCGAGGTCGCTGTGGGTGATCCCAGGCCATTCGTTCCCTTCGTCCCGTCCCGCCCCACTTGACAGTTTCGCCAACACCGATTTTTGTTTTGGTTTTCCCACCGTCAAACGATACAAATGGTCTTCGAACTTTGATCCGATTTTTAACGCGGTCCCTAAATTTTTAATTTATTTAATATGATTTATAAACTTTATCTTAATATGAAATATCCTTCATGAAATTTTAAATTGTTCAATATTATCCTTAAAATTTTGATACATGTGTTAATGTATTCTCCGAACTTGAATTAATGTTCGGGACTATAGTTCAGGACCTAAAGTTCAGGGATTACATTGAAAATTTAAAAATTTAAATCGGTTTGCAATTGACCATAGCGAACTTCTCTAGGAGGTATTCAGTTTATTTAATGTGGTCTGTGAACTTTATCTTAAAGTGCAATATCCTCCCTGAAATTTTAAATTGTTCAATGTTATCCTTAAAATTTTAATACATGTACTAATATAATTTCTGAACTTGAATTAATGGAAGGACTATAGTTTAGGATCAAAAGTTCAGGAATTACATTGAATAATTTAAAATTTTAAAAATTATATTACATATTAAAATAAAATTTAAAAATCACGTTGAACAAATTAAAAATTAAACACGTAATTATTTTCGTCATTATTCCTTTTTTCGGTATGTGGTTAGAGAGGGGAGGGGAGCCATGGCGTTTCGCGCCACAAGAAGCGCACTACCGCGAGGCCGGTTCGCGTGCGAATCGGGTCCACGCCAGTTCCTGCGCCTGCAACGAAGCGTGCCGTTGTCTCGTTTGACTCTCGGATTCGACGGAGGGACACCGTCTGATTGACTTTGACTGGGGTAGGAGCTGTGGACGGTGCGGAGTGACCCCCCGCGCGCCCGTGCGCTCCGCGTTTCTAGACTCTAGTCAATTAACACGACGACCACTTCATGAAAAAAAAACACAAAAGAAGAAGAAAAAAAGAAATTGACATGATGACATTTTTTGTTTTCTTCTTCTATTTTTCTTTCTCATAATTTGTGGTCACTTTTAATTTTTAATTCTTTTTTGTCATTTTCGAATTTTGCGTGCACTTTGAATTAGTTTAATGAGAGTTTTCTCAAAATCCGTTTGAATAGACTTAAAGTGATATGTAGATTCTCTTTTTGATCTTGACATAATTTTTTTAATCTGAATAATAGTTTGAATGTTATTGGGACTTTGGCTAATCTAAAAAGCCTAAACAAACAAATCGATTGTGAAAATTGATGGACATATGGAGACCCACTCGGACAATTCGAAAAATATTAGGTAATATGATGGTCAAGGATCTGGTCAATCAGACCCATTTGGATCCGACAAAAAAAAAAGGACCCATTTGGAAAAGTAAATAATTAATTTTTCTTTTTACTTGTGTCGCAATTGGAATTATAAAAATTACCTAATTATCCGACTTTGACTCAATTTGACCCGATATTACCCCTTCATAAGTGAATCATCGCTTTTTGCTTGTATTTCCATTGAAAAAAAATCACAAAAAATCTTTAAGCCTTGTCGGCCAACATATGAGTTAACATTTCAACAGGAGTAGCTTATATAATGTCTTATTTTAAAATTAAAAACTTAATGTAACAATGCAATTAGCAAACAGGAGAAAAGACGCAAAGTGTATCTTAAACGAACAAAAGAAAAAAAGAAGAAGTTAGGTGCACTAACTTGACAAGTTTTGGAATTTATCCTGTAATTATCCTAATTTCGATAGAAGAAAATTTTAAAATTTTACGCATTAATTCATCATTAATATCTTATAAAAAATAATGGAAAAAGTTTCAATAAATCTAATAATGAGGTAAAAATATAGGTGGTCATTCACTTTTTTTTTTTGCTTATGATTTTATCGAATTCACGGAGGTAACATTTTCTTTTTTCCTTTGGAGACAAAAGTTGGATTAATGTGTTATAATATAATTAATATTTCTCAATCATTTGGTGATGATGTTCTTCTTTTTCAATGAAAAAACATAATAGTCACGGTACAGCATTTAATTTTGAATATAGCATTTAAGTTTTAACAAGATAAAGAAACTAATTTAAACTTTGTCTTCGAATTATAGCAATCCAAATTTTCTACTGAGTGGTTTGGTGAAAAATATTTATTGCTAAAAAATCTTCACATACCCAAAGCAAGAGCTATTTATTGAGATAACGCGAGTTCTTCGTTTGAATACGGTTGATCAAGCCTATGCCCCTTTTCAATTTATGACTCTGGCCCATATTTGACATAAGACCTAAATTCAAAGCCCAACTCAACCCACGTATTGCCGGGTCTAATAAACATGACGTCTTTTTTATTGTCCTCACTTTAGGAAGAGGTTGAAGAATTATCAACTCCCATAATTTCACTAATTATATAATATCATGTTTTCGTCTTCTTTTTAGTGCAATTTTATTTATTCAAGCTGTTTCTTCTTTAAAAAACCTAATATAAATGCTTATGTGGTCGCTAACTGCCACGTCTTTCGTAGCTATTAAAAAAATTATTATAAAAGTATATGTTATACAAAAAAAGAAAATTACACTAAAACAAAATATAAGTTCATTACACTCGAGCTCACAGGTGAAAAAAATGCATTGTCAAAATTTTTAGGGAAAATTTCAATTTGGTACCCAAAGTGGGGTCACTTTCTAAAAAATGGGTCCAAAGTGGACAAAGTGTTAAATAAGGACCTGAAGTGCTCAATCAATCTCAAATAAGGGTCTGAAGTGCCTAACTAGTCTCAAGTAAGGGCCTGGGTTCGCCGGCCGGTCAAATGCTCACCGGCCGGCGAGTACGTCACTGTTCCGACAACCAAAACATGGACAATTTCGCTTTTTACTTTTTTTTTTTTTCTCTTTTCCTTTTCTTCTTCTTCTTCTTCTTCTTTTTTTTTCTCTTTTCCCTTCACCGGCCATAGCCGGGGCCGGCGGAGGTGGCCGGCCTCAGGCGGAGGCCGCCCTCGCCTGGGCTGGGCGGGCGAGGGTCGACCCTTGCCAGATTCGGCGAGGGCAACCCTCACCCTCGCCAGATCTGGCGAGGGTCGACCCTCGCCTGCGTCGGGTGGCCCTTGCCCGCCCAGCCCAGGCGAGGGCGGCCTCCGCCTGAGGCCGGCCACCTCCGGCGGCCCTGGCTATGGCCAGCGGAGGGAAAAGAGAAAAAAAAAAGAAGAAGAAGAAAAGGAAAAGGAAAAGAGAAAAAAAATAAAAATAAATAAGAGACGAAATTGCCCCTGTTTCGGTCGCCGGAACAATGACGTGCTCGCCGGCCGATGAGCATTTGACCGGCCGGCGAACCCAGGCCCTTACTTGAGACTAATTGGGAACTTTGGGCCCCTGTTTGAGACTGATTAGGCACTTCAGGCTCTTATTTGACACTTTGTCCACTTTGAACCCCTTTTTGAAAAAATGACCTCACTTTGGGTACCAAATTGAAATTTTCCTAAATTTCTATGACTTATGTCATAGTGGTCATCATGCATGTGCTACACGGGCGCCCTTTTCATGTTTCGTTTCTTTTTTTGTATAAGAGTGCCTTTTTATGAGAAGAATATATTATGTTTACTTAAAAATACAAAAAGAAAAATACACACAACATCAACCGTAATCAAACAAATAGAAAGGAATCATTATGTGGACCTACCAACTAAGATGTCCAGCGTGAAAGGATAATCGAATAAGATTGATTATGGCACATTATTCTTTAACAAAGAACTTTGTAAAAGGAAATTACTTAGACATGGCAGATAGAAATGGGAGGAACAAATACAATCTCATCAAATGATTCCGAGTCTTTCTTGAGTTATTGGATTCAATAATTCGGAGCGTTTCTCAATCAAGATAATTATAATTGATTTTTTAATGTCTTAATGCTTTTGAATTTAAAGCCTACAAAAGTTTAATTTTATTTTATAAAGTGGGTCAAATTTTTAATGGCTAATTCCCTAAAAACCCAAAACTTTAAATCCAATCCCAATTTTGCTTCAAAATTTTTTTTGTATAAAAAAAAGTCCTCAACTTGCACTCTAGTTTGAAATTTGTTCACGCATCTAAAAATCGCCACTAGTTTTCAAAGTTATCAACGTTAGGGCCAGTCAGAGGTATATTACTCTCGTCTTCATCAACACCTCCAGTTTAGTATAAAACAACAACAATATCAGGATATCGATAATTTTAAAGAAATCAGTGGCGATTTTTGGATGTGTGGGCAGATTTGAGACTAAAATAAAAGTTGAGAAATTTCTTTAGACAAAAAAAATTTGAGGTAGAATTGGGATCGAACTTAAAAGTGTGGTTTTTTATTTGGGAAGTAGCCAAATTTTCCATCATCATAAACTTTTTTTTAAACATATTTAGCATTCTCTTTTTTTTTATTTCATGTTAGTCAAAGGAGAGCCATTCAACTTGCCACGTGTCGCTTTGGTGACGTGGAAGATTTGGGCACTTGCCGCCTCTCGATCTCCTTCCACTTCCATCCATATGATCTCAAGCCCAACTTGCCCGAAGCGAAAAAAACTAGTGGCTGCAAGTGAATCTGCAGATGCAAATGGATATTCTTTCTCGAGTCGGAACCACCGTATCTCAATCCTTCTGGTCGCGAAGACGACGGTCGTGGTCGTGGTCGTCATCTTCCTCACCCTTCTCGCCATTGAAGCCGCCCTCGTGCTCTCGAAGGGAACCCCGGCAAGACGGCGACGACGGCGACAAGAAAGGTTCGCATTTCTGTCGAGAATTCGCACTACATGCGCTGAGAATTCTGGGGTTGCATCAGTTTTTTTGGTTGACAATCTTCTTCGTAGTTTGTCTTTATGGACTGAACTTGCTTTGTCGAAGAAATCTACGCAACGGGGTGTCGTTTTTCCTTCCCTGTCTTTCTTGCGTGGGACGCTGTCCTGAAGATAATGTTCGCTCCGCTGGTTTCCGGGTCTGGCATCTTCCCCGTGAATATGATGCTGTGGGCAGTGAATGTCGTAGCCAGAAAAAAAACAGTAGGAACAGATCAGTGGAGTGAAGCATGTGTTGTGGAGCTGTGGAGAGGAGTGAGGTTATTGAGTTCGACGTAATGGAATTACCAAAGACAGGAAAAAGGTGGTGCAGCAATTGCAAGAAATTTGGGAACCATCTTGCGTTTGACGTGATAAGACGGGTTTTATGTGCTCGAGTCCTGTTGGGGGCTCTCGTTGTAGTCATTGTTTTGATAGCCATTTTGGTTTTAAAGGAGTGGGACATTCTGAAGCACTTGCGAAAGTTTGCCACAATCTTCAAATTCATTATCTAGACTAATTTTTCCGAGTTTATGTGTCCGTACTGTCTTGAAAATAGAAAAATGCTTTGAAGAAAAAGCCTGTGTATCCTGCGATTTGTTCTTTCCAGAAGTGGAAATGAACTTATACTTGTACAGCCTTTGTCTAGTAATAGTAATAGTAATTTTCGATATTATTGGCAATTAATTTGTCAGAGATGATCTAACAGTTTTACTGCCCTATGTTTTGGTAATAATGATCCCATTTCAAGTGATCGAGCCAATCTATGACCGGCAAGTTTGTGTTTACTTTCATTTGTTCAAATCACGTCTAATTCAATGTCTGGCTGCATAAACATTATCTCGTCTTGGGTCATTCCTTGAGAAACATGCTTGGATTCGTCTTAATGTAATATTTCCGCTATTTTAGGTGATAAATTCTCAACAGACTGGGATAAAGCATGGTCCAGCTTCAGGAAACAGGGGAAGAAAAGTTTATTTTCAGGGTTCTCGCCTGATAAGTATGTGAGTTGGAATCCAAGACGGTCGGATTACCCCCTCTCAGAGGAAGTTGATCCTATTAAAAGAACAGAGAGATCGAACCTCAGGTTGTGGACCAGTCCTAGGTTTACACTGGTGGGAGCTATTTTAATTGTCACATTTCTTTTGGTCTATACTATTCTTGCACCCATTAAGTGACTTCTTATAACTTTTTTATAGAGGCTGCATTTTGTAATCTTAGCTGTAAGTAAATGAATAAATACTACCTTTGTTTTCCGCTGTTTATATAAAGCTACTTATCATGCAGTAAATTGCAACGCGAACCGTAAAACTTTCACCAGTGTTTTCATGAGCTGCGATTGTAGTTCTTGTGGCGAGGTGAGATCTTTTGATCCAAACGATGCTATTTGGTAGTCTGTGTCTGGAAAAAAGAAAATAAAGACGCATGTACTCCTGCACACACACAGAAATGATCATGATTCTCTAACATGTCTTGGCATGTCGGGAAGCATTTTCTGTTAATCAATATATTTCCTTTGAACATACGTTGAGGGAGGAGTGGAGTGGGTCTGTCTGGTTTTTATGGTGCCTGTTTGGATGGAGAGTTGTTGAACAGGGCCGACAAATTTGATGGCGGTCAATGCCAAGAGGGATGGCTTGACTTCTAGCTTATAGGTTCCTTCATCTTTTGTACCTTCAGGCTCTTGGTGTAGGAGGTTCTGTCTGTGTCATGGTTCATTAGTAGAAGCAAGGTTTCTTTCTTTGTGTTTTGGGAGTACTTGATGCAGGAGAAGTTTGATCTGTATTAATTGCAATTTTATGCAAGCATTTTCTGTTTAGCGGGTCCTCTGCCATAGAGATCATCAAGAAAGGGAATTACATACATATACTTGATGAGTAAAATTAATTTTTTCTCATTGCATCAACTAGAGAATGCATATATTCTATCTGCTTGTTTTCAGAGCAAGATTTTATATACAAGCCAGATGTATTATCTGACCTGGACAAGCGGTTTGCTGGAACATGGGTTACTCTTATGGAGTGGGGGTACTATTAAGTTCTCTGTCATAGATAGGCCCATTGATCTTGGTGGTTTCAACTTAACTTGTATCCCAGAAATTTAGGATCTTCAGCATCGGTCTTAGTCTAATAGTTTGTTTTTCCATCTATCATTATACTTCATTGCCATTGATAGAAAGAAGACGGTTGTCCTGTGTTTTGCTACTGGCGGATGGGCGCTTCAGTTAAACTCTAGTTGGGTGATCTGAATCCACGAGAAAAACAGATGGACAATACCGACAGGCTTCCGAGAGACTAAAGCCTTCAAGTTTGATCTTCACTAGAGGAACTGGGTTATTTTGTAATTAGCGTATATGTCTCTCTAAATCTGAGCTTTAACTGGTGATAGATATAAAAAGAAAAGCTCTAAGGTGAGCTTTAACTGGTGATTTAGCTCATAGTTAGTGGCAAAAGGGCTCCAAAGGTTGTCAATTACTTTACTACTGGGTCTTCGGGAAGTTCAACTTCTTTGTTCAAGGCACTTAGTGTGAATGCTCGTCTGCTTTTCCACCTAAAGGGTCCTTTTCATGAGATAAACTGAATCCTGTAGGGATAGAAGAATTTGCAAGCGGGGCCTGTCTTGTTACATTGAATTTAACTGCTAGTTTGTTGTCTTAGGAGAAGAGAATCTCAAGGTTGTATCTTTGGAAGATTTTAGTGGGATCACATGCATGACTTGTATGATCCAGTAACAATTATCTTTGAAAGATTTGTGTGGGATCTCATGCATGACTTGTATGATCCGGTAACAGGTTGTATCTTTGAAAGATTTGCCGAGGGATCTCATGCATGATTTTTATGATCCGGTATCTTTTGCATGACTTGACCAAATTTTGTTGTTGATGTTGAACTAATGCTTTCACAACAGATGCAATAAGGTCAACAAATATTAAACCTTGTCTTCATTTCTGAACCTTTAATACCCAGAACAAATTTCTTCTGGCAATTTTTAGGTACACATCATGTTTTTTCTGTATTGTGTTGTTCTTGTGGTACAAATTTGATGTATAACATAAAAAGTCCTTAAAAGTCTCAACTTTCTTCTGCTTTTCCTTTCAAGAGTAAAACAAGAGAGCCCGGCACATTGTCGGATTAGATTTTGTGTTTCCCTCAAAACGAACAACAAAATTTTTCTACCTTTGTCATTACATGCAGGGACAAGTGAATCCACTGGTCCCAAAGGCTGTCTATATTTTGCCAGCGAATGAGCAATAACGGGAAAGCTCATCTCCCGAAGCTTCTTTCTCTTGACTGAAGTGGCAGGTCAGCGATCTCTTAACCTTCCCCATAATTAGAATATATACCACCCCCATAGCCCTCCTCTCTCAAACCATCACTCCAGATCTCTATCTGCTGAAAATATGTGCTTATTTGCTAAGCCTGTAGGTGACGGACCAACAGAGAAACTCAAGGATGGGAAGAAGAGGCTTCCACCTAGGAGAGGTCATATTAAGTTTTTGATCGTATCTGATGTTATGGAGAGGCTAAGTCAGTTGGTCTTTCGAAGAAAGAAAGAAGTGCCTGCGCTGGTCGAATGAGCGGTCGCTAGTTAGCCATTTTAGCTGAATCCCTCGAAAATATAGATGTTCCTGCATAGTCTCCGACATCCCGCTGTTTCCTCTCCCATGCTGTGTCCACTCCTGGTACTTTTTTTTATTTCATGGCAACGTACCGACTTCGTTGTCTTTCGACTTGGTTCCTCGTGACTTGCAAGTTACTTTCTTCATGACTGTTGTACATTCCTCCGAGTGTGAGGGAATAAATTTTATTTTGGGTGTCATTATCTCTATATAGTAAGGGTGCGAATGATAACCATTCTCATCCAGAAATCAAATCCTTGCAAGAAATTGATTTCTGGAGGAGAAATCTGTTTGATAATCAGGACTAATTCTGCTCCAGAAATTGATTTCTGGGACAAAAATCTGTTTGATAAAACAGGAGGAAATTTCTGCTTCTGGATGAGAAATACATTTGATAACGGCGTGTCAATTCTATTTCTGCAACAAAGATAGTCCGAACTCAATTGCAAAATATTATTTATCTTAGCCTACAATGCATGATATTCAAGGCAAAATCTTGTACATTTTTTGAAATCCTCAAATAGAAAGAACAAAAATTTCAAAATAACATGTCATTACAAGAAGACCTGGTACGAAATCCTCAATTACACATAATACGAATCCTATAATACAACATTACATTACAAAAGGCAAAACAAGCAAATAATCCTCGAATAATAATAATGGAAGTACAATACAATAGTGGAAAACCGAATTTCATGGAATCTCCGGCATATGATTATCCCTAGCCATTTTATTGGCAATACGTTTCCTGATAGTGTTCATCTCGGTTTCCTCTTCGGTCGTTACTACATCGTCTGTATCCTGTTCAGTAGGTTCACACACATAATTCGGATCTCCATATATGGACAAATGCTTATCCATCTTGTCTTGCTCAATGATATAGTTATGGATCACACAGCATGCAATTACAATATGTGGTTGTTTTTCAAATTTAAATGGAGGCATATGTTTGAAAACAAAAAAAAAACGATTCTTCAAAGCCGCAAAGGATCTCTCAATGATATTCCTTAATGAAGAATGCTTGTGGTTGAACAATTCCTTTGCTGTTGTTGGTCCCCCACTTCGTCGAAATTCTGGTATATGATATCGTTCGCCTTTAAATGGTGTTAAAAATCCAGGACTCGAAGCATAACCAGAATTGACGGCGTAGTATTTGCCTATAACAAAGTATTCACGGATTGATCATGAAATGCAATCCTCGCAAAATCATACACACAAATACTCGTTATATATCAAAGTAGCACCTGTGGGTGGTCGAGGAAACTGTAGGTGAGGTGTGTCAAGTGCGGCCGACAACACCCAACAATCGTTGGCTGATCCTTCCCAATCAGCGTACACAAAAGTAAATCGCATATCAAAGGAACACACACAACACGTTCTAAGTGGTTGTGCCTTTTCTACCTCTAAATCGTGGCTGCATATGTTCAGGTATGGTAGCATGAATATGGGTGCCATCAATAGCACCTACACACCCCTGTCATTTAATTAAATACATACATTAGACAAGATTATGAGTAAAACTAACCAAATGGTGCAAGGAAATGTACAAAAAACGTACCTTGAAGTAACGATTAAACTTTGGCTCAATCCGAATTTCTTCTGGGACAACATCAAACGAAGGAGGTACGATAGTCTCCTTCGCCAATTTCAAAACAGCTTTCAACACCTCACCAAAGTACTTGCTGATAGTTTGTCCTGAACGTTGGAATCTCTTACATAAAGCTCTGTTGGAGTTCTTGTGACAAATCATTAATAAAAACATGGCAACCAATTCATCAACCCTAATATATCGACTGTCTGCCAACCAACCTCTTGACTTGAGCAAACCACAAAGGTTAAGAAAAACATGTCTCTCCATTCTAAATGCTTCGTATACTCTATCCGAATGTCCATGAAGAAGCTCGCTAACCCATTGGGGTCTTGTCAATACGCTGTCCCTAATACGTTCTCTCCTGTGCATGGACCTATGCAACCAAGCAGTACACAACCATGCCAACAATATATTCAACTCATCCTTATCAAAGTCTTGTTCACCTGATACAATTGTTTCACCTGATGCTACTTGATCATTAGACCAGCTACTTTGACCCCCTTCCATATTGCCTAGGCCATCATGCGAAAGAAGAAGACAAACTCAACATGTCAGTTAGGAAGCCAATACATTTGAACTGATATGTTGGGAATTTAATATCACTCAACATATAATTATAGAATTCAATCACATTTAAGCAAAGTCTCAACATCATCACAAACGCATAGGAATAAAGACAAGTCAATGTTTGAAATACATAAGTGAAAGACCGAAATGAACTCAAACATATAACGGCATACTATAACCCAACAACTACTCAATAGCCCAACTACTCATCCATAGCCTCAATAAAGGCAACTCTCATTTCAGGAAGACATGTCAGGAAACCCTCTCTCCAAGAGGCATTAATGACAGCATGTTTCATAGCTTTGATGTAAAGAACCTTGTCCAAGTCATGCATGGCATTTAGGACGGCACCCATGGCTGCTATAGAGTAGGGGTCCACAGGTGTTGAGGACTGTGAGGTGACGGAGCCGCTTGATGTTGGAACCGTCTTAACTTTGATCATCTCTTGAATGGCTTTGCAGGTCGCGTCAAATGAATGTGAACTGTTCTTTCTCCTCCTCTTGGGATTTGGAGTCCTATCCAACCTGTGGCTTCTTGGAGGTGGGCTCGCCGGCTTGTTAAATTGTTCCACATCGACTTGGGTTTCGAAAAACTGTTCTGGTTCGCTTAGGTTGACATGAACATCATTGTCACCACCACTATCACCTATACCCTCCGACGGTGCCACGCCTTGCGCATTTCCTATTACAAACTCCCCAGTGGCATATATATCCCCAAATACAACATAAAGCTGTGAATACAAAGGAAATCCGTCCTTCCTGAACTTGGCCCATTCAATATTAGCCTGCGCCATTTTCAAAATAATGTCAGGCAGTACTCAACATTTTATAAATATGAAATTTGAGGTTACAATAATAAGAGGACCTAAGTAAGTAACATCACCTTGATGTGATTTGCCCAGATAGTTTCATCGTCCACAATAACCCTCTTGCTGTCATCGTCCCATCCAAATCCCATTGTTGAAAGCAGCTTCTTGAAACTACCATATTGTCTCTTCAGTTTCTGTGCCTTGTTCTTGAACTGTGGTAGACTAAAGTGAAGTCCTGTTAGTTTATTGAATTCTCCCTCAATGTTAATCCACTCTACTCTGTTGTAGGTACATGATGTGCGATTTCCCTTTTTTACCTCATCTACCATCAGACTTACAAACAACTCGGTCAACGGCATAGTCCACTTTGCCATGTCCGTGTCTTTGGAGGATTCCATTTATCTAAACTCGATGGAATTTCAGGAGCAAATGCTGGTAATGGCGATTCAACAAACAAAGAAGAATTAAACAGAGGAGCACATCTACAAAAGAGAACATAAATTGTACCTGAGCAGAGAATTTCACACCCCCACCAGTTCCTAAACACCACGAGATGGAAAAAGAAACATACAAAAAGTCGGGTTGTTATTCCTTTATAAAAATGCAATCTTTGCAGGCCATAATAACATGATATACAGACAATAAATAAAGATGTTAATGCCATAAACCGCAGCAAGCACAATGTTAAAGCCCAACAGGCATATATAGCCCAAAAATGCAATCTTTGAGAATTAGAAAATGTAATTCCAGAAACATGCTTAAGAACACAAAATGGCAAGTGATAGCCAACATGCCTTCCTTATCCACTACTTTCTGAGATTACATCTATCAATCATCACTCAACCAATCAATTATTAACACACACTAGTTAATTCAAAGTGACTATAAGAAGTATAACTAATCAGTATTCTGAAAGTGTCTGCTTCAACCTAGCTTCTAGTTGGATGTATAATGATGACCTCTCGAAATCTTGCTTGTCATGTACATGCTCTATAAAATTTGCCTCTAAAACTCCTAAAATGTATGAAAAGAATTTGGTAAATAATAAATATTCCAACAACAAAAATTTGATGAAAACATATAGACGATAAGCACAATACCGACAACACCGTATCCTTTTCAAGACTCATCACTGGTGACTTTCGAGAAAGGCTTATCTTCCCTAATTATGCGACCATATTTTTCTGAAGTCAGAATAGAAGACTCATGAGATTTTTAGTGTTAAGTTTCCGAAAATGTTCAGTTACTTTCATAACAATGGATGAGATTCACCAACAGCATATTTTGTACGAGCTTAGCAATGTGTCTTCTGGCAACTTCAGGTGAGACAAATCGAAGATTCTTATGATACTATGTGCAAGCCTAGACCCAAAGGAGATACACAAGACAATTTCCACGCTAGAGTATGGAGCCAAACTCAAAATGTATTGTTCGTGGCCCACATACGCCACCCAAGGACAATTTCCAAGCAAGTCTTTGATAGTTTGTTCTGATCAAAAGAACAACTAAAAGCATCATATAAGTATGTTAAAGAGGAAGAAAAAAGAGGCTAATGGGGTAGAACATAATTCCACCAAAAACAGATTCGGCATTTCTCTTTGGTGATTCATCGAACAGGTAGTGTACGATTCAAATACAAGCTTCAGTTTCATATTTAATGCAATTCTTGCCTTAAACAATGTATATTAACTTATAAATCATCGCAATCATTCACAGGTCGGTCTCAGATTCACAATATAAACAGCGAATGGAACTCGACATCCTAAGTTTCAGTGAAGCAGGTAAAGTAAGGCAGAAAATAGGGCGGCTTACCTGAATCTAATGGCAGTAGAACTACGAATCGGTGACTAGCGACGGTGGTTCGAATGAGATTAGCAATGATCACCTTCGACTTCTTTGAAATCGCTCCTCTACTCTCTCTCGCTCTTTCTCCTTTTTTCTTTCTTCTGTGCGTTAAACAAAATGACCGCTTCCCAGAAGAAGATCTTCCCCCTAAAATCAAAGTCGGACGCGCTGGTGGAGGCGTGGACGTAGGCGGGGCGGAGGCGTGGGCGGAGCGCGGGAGTCCTTCTCGCCCTAGTAGAGAGACAGAGAAGGGGGAGAGAGAACTGTGGCAGATCTGGTCTCTGTAGCGGAGGCGCAGGTGGAGGCGTCCATGGAGCACGGGCGCTCGTCAGGCATAGCACAGGAGCTCGACCTAGCAGAGAGACGGAGAAGAACGCGACATTTGGTGAGATCTCAGAAGGGCGGAGGCTGGGCGCAGTGCGGGAGTCCTTCTCGCCCTAGCAAAGAGACAGAGAAGGGGGAGAGAGAACTGTGGCTGATCTGGTCTCTGTAGTGGAGGCGCAGGCAGAGGTGTCCATGGAGCACAGGCGCTCGTCGGGCGGAGCGCAGGAGCTCGACCAAGCAGAGAGACGGAGAAGAAATTTGGTGAGATCTCAGAATGTGTTGTGAAGGGCACGAAGAAGAGAGAAAAGAAGGAAATCTCATTCTGGAAGAGAGAAGCTAGAAAAAATAGCTTATGTTTTTTGGGCCAAAATGTATTCTGGAATCAAAAAGTGATTCCGGAGCAAAAAAAAAATGCATTTTTACCAAGCGCATTTTTGTTTCGGAATGCAAAAATTGCTCCAAAATGCATTCCGGAAATTTTTTAACAAATGTATTCCTGTTTCGGAATACATTCTGGAGCAAGATTTCTACTCTAGAATGCATTTCATGCGCACCCTAAGTTTCCACGGCCGCATTCCTGGAGCTGTGTTCGTTCTACCAACGAGCTCGCTTGCACCAACAGATGATGCCGCTGTCCAATTTCCAACTCCTTTCGTAGATTAACTTTAAGAGGCGTGTTACCTGGCAAGACATGTGGAAGTATTTCCTAGGTGTCTGATGTGTTTGGCAATTGTTTGATTTTATGTACGGAAGGAGAGAGGAAACACAACCACGTGGATATTCTAATGTTTTGTCTGGTTGTGACATAAATATACTTCGTGTAAGTGAAAGAAGTTCAAACAAAATGAAGCACATTACCTCCAATTTCTGAAAGTTGAGAAGAAAAAATGTCTATTCGTTCTTTTACCGGAGATTTCCAAATGCCCAAAGATGGACTGTTTCGAGACAAGATACCACATACAGAAAGGGACTAAATTTAAATGAGTCCTTTTAACATGATGAAAAATGACACAAGTAGTTTTTAAACTTTGGTCCAATGTGGAATATCATCCTTGGACTTTTAATTCGTTCAATATGATCCTTGAACTATTCCTAAATATTCGTTCTCGTCCCTAAACTTTTAACTTGTTCAGTCTAGTCCCTTAACTTTCCAACAAAAGCAAATAAGTTCTTTAGTACTATTCACAAGTTTTTATTACTACACGATTACCAAGATTTTATAATATCTTTTCATTTCAATCATGTTCCTAATGAATAAAAATGTGCTATATTTTATTTTCTTTTTACTTTTTTGGCCTTAATAAATATAATTGATAGACAATTTAAGTAAATTTTAACTTGTGATCCCTATTATAATAATTGTAAAACCTCATTTAAAGTTGTATTGAGTTGATATTTTCGACAGTTTATGTTTAAGTGTTTTCATAAGAATATGTATAAATTTATTAATATATTTTTATATATCCATACTTATATATTTAAATTTATATTGATATCTGTCGTGAGGGTTAGAAGATCTAGATTAATTTTTCATTTTTCTTTTCTTTTTGTGTTTTCCTCTTTTTTTCCTTTTGCCCTCCTTTTGCTTTTGTCCTCTCCTTTCACTTTGTTCTCTCTTCTCTCACAACAGACAAACCCCACACACACACACACTCTCTCTCTCTCTCTCTCTCTCTCTCTCTCTCTCTCTCTCTCTCTCTCTCTCTCTCTCTCTCTCTCTCTCTCTCTCTCTCTCTCTCTCTCTCTCTCTCTCTCTCTCATTTGAGTGTAGCCAAAGCCAAGCCTCATCCGTTGTCATTGGCACGCAGTCGCTTGAGCTATGCATGATAGCCATAATAATACTTACTTGTTCCCCAAGGAACAAAAATACATCAGCTTTACTACTTTAAGTCCGTCCATGATCCACAAAATTCAATTTGGGGTGGCAAATACAAGTAAGGAAAACCTTTCTTCAGTAAAACACCAGTTAAGAGAGCCATTTGCAAACAAAAGACCATTATTGCTTTGCTTATGGTTCAAAGCCAAAAAGTGAGATAGAGAGATCTCTACACCTTGAAATGTACTCCTTGATAAATGAGTTTGGGGATGTATTTCTGAGTGATTTATCCTATGGGTTACTTCCCTTTAGAAGAATTGAACATCAAATCGACTTACTTATTGATGCTCGTCTCTCTAACAAAGCCGCCTATTGATGCAAGACGGAGGAAACTAAGGAATTGCAAAGGTAGACAAGATGATTTCTAGAGGATATGTAATGGAAGTATGAGCCCTTGTTCGATACTAGCCCTACTCGTGCACAAGAACGATATTTCTTTTAGAATGTGGTGGACAGCCAAGCCATTAACAAAATAACATATAAGTATATGTACCCCAAACCTAGAATTGATGACATTCTTAATCAATTGCATGGCTCTACAATGTTTTTCAATATTAATTTGAGGAGTGGCTATCTTCAAATCGGGATGAGAGATGGGGGAGCATCCGACTTAATTCCATTGACGAATCCAACACAATCGATGTTTATTCAAGGGAAGGCAGAATTCAGTCATAACTTGCTTTGATGAGTCGAGAATGAAGTTGTCGATAAGGAGACTATTGACTAGGTTATCGATTGAGGAGTTATTAGTTCTTCTTTGCTGTTCAAGTATTAAGTTACCGATTCACCATATTATTTGTCGATTTTATAGCTAATCGACAATATATTGACGGAAGGCTATTCTAAGCAATTTCCTTGGATATTTGTTGAATTGAGGTGGTTATTCTCTGGTCAAGGCTAATGGACGAATTTTGGAGGATGAATCCCAAGAGTTAAGTTTTCAAGTCTCAATGTCTTTATTGCATTTCATAGTTCTTATATGTTTTAAATGCATTTTCTAGTTACTAGGTCCTTTAATGCTTTCTAATTCCCATGTCTTTAATGTTTGGGTAGTTCTCATGTCTCTTTAATGTTTTTCTATCTCCTATATCGTAGCACCTCTATAAATAGAGGAGAGTTCTCCATTGTAATATAGACTTTGAAGAATATATGATAATTCCTTTATGTGAGTTGAATTATTTATACGATTCTTTATCGAAGTTCCTTGGTGGTGAATCAAATAATTTTTTTTATCATTGGCCGGTGGAGCAATCCTTTATGCCTAGGTGGTGAGCTGCCATCTATTCCGGTTTTTTATTCTTGGCTGGTGACTTATGCCTTTATACTTCGGTGGTGAACCTCCATATCCTTCATCCTTTATACTTCATTATTCCTTCCATCTCAACAAGATCCACACATTAAATCCTGCAAATCCACAATTTCGGAATCACTTGCCCACAAACGCATCATGGGGGTGAGTGGAAAATGACCTCAAATCTAAAGGGCCTCTATGAATGGCTAGTTATGCCATTTGGTCTTTCTAATGCTCCGGGCACCTTCACGAGGCTTATAAATGAAGTCTTTTTCCCTTTAATGGTTGCTTTGTGGTTGTCTACTTTGATGATATCCCCGTTTATAGCAAGAGTGAGTAAAAGTATTTGCCTCACTTAAGACAAGTCTTAGAAGTCTTGAGGAAACAAAAGCTTTATGCCAAGATGGAAAAGTGCTAGTTCTTCTCTTCAAGCATCATATTCCTAGGCTTGTAGTTTCCAAAGATGGGATTTCCGTAGATCAATCCAAGGTAAAGGCAATGAAAACGTGGCCCGTTCTGGAATGTATTTATGATTTGAGAAGCTTTTGGGGTCTTGCTTCTTTATAGCGGCGATTTGTGATGAACTTAAGCACTATCATGATTCTTATCACTAAATGCCTTTGAAGTCGTTGAACAAATAATTTGTGAGTCTCTTATCCTCGCCCTTCCAAATTTTGATAGAGTATTTGGAGTGGAACATAATGCAAATGGAGCTGGCATCAAGGCTATTCTTTTCCAAGCGCAAAAACCTCTACATATTTCAGTAAGAAATTGACAGGGTTAAGGAAGAATTATTTCACTTATGACAAGGAATTATATAGCATTATGAGAGTTCTTGATCATTGGAGTCACTACTTGAAGACAAATGATTTGTTCCTCATTCTGATCACGGCAGTCAAATATGTCAGCGGCCAACGCAAGCTTAATTCAAGACATGCCAAATTGGTAGAATTTTTTGAATCCTTTTCTTTCGTCTCAAAATATAAACCGAGCAAAACTAATGTTGTGGCATACGCACTATTATGGAGATATTCGATACATGTTGTTCTTGACTCTCTAGTTCTTGGCCTCAAATAATTAAAGAACCCTATTAAGAAGATCCGAAGTTTTCGTCCATCATCATTTATTGCAAATAGGAGGTTATAATGCTATACAATTTAAGATGGATTTCTCTATATAAATAATAAGCTCTTTGTTTTAAGAGTTCCATTAAAGAGTTATTGATCCGAGAAACGCATGGTGGAGGATTGATTGGCCACTTTGGTATTAACATGACTCTTGAAATCCTTCAAGAACATTTTTATCGCCCCAGGATGAATGGAGATGTGTATGCTACCATGTTTAGGTGTTCGACTTGTCAAGGGGGTAAAGACTCACTTCCATCGACGACTTTATACTCCACTTCCACTTCCATCACAACCCTAGAGGATGTGAGTATGGATTTTATTTTGCTTCTTCCGAGAAAATAAAAGGGAAAGGATACCATCATGGTGGTGGTGGTTGACCAGCTCTCTAAAATGGCTCATTTTATTCCGTGTCACAAGTCAAACAGTGTTTCCCTCGTGGGCAAACTGTATTTCAAGGAGATTGTTCACCTTCGTGGAGTTCCTAAGACCACCGTTTCTGATCACGATTCCACATTCTTGAATTACTTTTGACCCTAGAGAGGATGCTTGGCACAAAACTCTTATTCAGCATCAGTTGTCATTTTATTTTTTGGATGGCTAACCAGAGGTAACCAACTGTACCCTCACTGCTCTCCTTCGAAGCATGGTGAATTTACTTAAAATAGCTCTCCAACTTTATTGGCACATGAATTTTGACGATCCCATTTAATCATTTATTGCATAAAAAATTAGGAGTCGATCCTGACCCTTAAACAAAAAAATAATAGTAATTTACATTTACATATTATAACCATTATAGTTTAATAAGCCCACATAAACTGTAAAAAGGTTCTGAGCTTAATTAATTGAACTAAGCTCGTAAAGTGAAAAATTGAAACAAGCCCATTATCCTCCCAGAAGGCCGAATTTGACATGTGTCTTGCACTTGAGGTACTTCAAATTTGGAAGCTTTGATTTATTGAAATAAACTTGGGGAATAATCAGGCATTGTATTATCGAATTTAGGTCAATAGGGATATAGAGAGAGGTTTCCAATTATTGAATATACCATATGGTTCTTTTGATTCAAAACAGGAAATAAGAATATCCCTTGCTCTTCCAAGATGACCGTAGACCTAATCTTATATAAATACTTTTTTTTGGTCTGTAATCTTATATAAATACTTAAAAGGGTTCACAATGGAGGAGGTTGGACAATATTAGAAAAAAAGCTACATAAATATACGTTGAGAAGGGGAGAAGAAGCGTTTCCATAGCTACAATCACCTGAGCGAGCTCCTGCCACCGGTTCCTACCGCCGTCCTGCCGGCGCATTTCTGCACTGCCCAGTGAGCACTAATCCAACACAGCGACACTACGGCTACTTGCCCAACACCACTGTAACCACCAGGCAACCTCAGTGAGTGTTTCTTTTACAGGATCTCTGGCGAGCCTCATGATCCCGGTGATCCTTCCGGCTGTGACGTTGCCCAGACGATTGCCGCCTGATACTCCTTGTTCAGTAACACCGTCGCCTCCTGCCTGCTTGATCCGACGACCAGAGTAACGCCGGCCAGCACCCTGTGGTGGTGTCTAACGAATCCTGTCGCTACCGTGGTGGAACTCTCCTTTTGTAGGTTTCTCGGTGGAGCCAACGAGTCGGGCGAGTCCCCATCGAAGCAGTCTAGTACCTGCAGCTTCCCAGTGCAATGCGAGCACTCTAGTCACATTTCGGCGCCCAAACCAGTAGCCAATTCGTTGAGCTTGACAACTCTCACCGTCGTGGTCGCCATCCTCACCTCGCTGATAATTGCCGTGATCCCCTTGTCGCCAATCATTATTTAATAAAATATCCAATTTAGGTAATTCCTAAATTAAACCCAATTCGAATATTGGATAGTCCAATTTGGATTATTTGATTCTAACTTTGGTTTGGTATGAAGTTTTTAGGCGTTTCTCGCATAGGTGGTTTCCTCATTGAATTTGTTGCGTACGTTTGATAATTTGGAATTTGATCTTTGAGACAAAAGATTTGATTTCGGATTAAATTTGTTTCTTAATTTTGGTTGTGGTAAATATTTAATTATGTAGGGCTTATCTATTAGATGTAATTAGATTAGGAACATGCATTACATAAAAAATTGCATTGCATTTATGATAGATTGCATCCACTTAGATTTCCTAATTTAGAATTGTATAATTAAGAATCATGTAGTAATTAGGAAATTACCTAAATTGGATTAGGATACAATATTAATTAATTATTTCCTACTTTAACTTATGTCATCATACTTTAGGTAGTTTCCCATTTTAACTCAAAAAGAAATTTAAAAAATGTCACATGCATATCTCATAGAAAATTAGTTTTATAATACTTACTTTATATGTTACATGCCATATTAGATTGGTTCATTTCTCTTTTGCCCGTCATTAGAATTAGATCTCATATAAATTGCACTTGAATAATTCATGTCACTTGTCATTAGTTTAAATTAGAACTCATATAGTCATAGAGTCTAAGTTAAATTGGATCATGTCTTAGAAAATTTTAATTAATATCACGTTGAGTCATAAAAAAATACAAATTCACATTTTCATTAGTGGTTTGTAGGAACCCCATTATGATGAGACTTTGACTTGGCTTACTTTAGGCTTTGAGTTTTAATATTTTCTTGCATTTAATTACTTTGATCTATTGAGTGTTAAATTTATGATTGCATACCCACATGATCACCCATTGAATGTTGGTGGTATAAGATTAGAATTGACCAAGACTGCTTGCAAAATATTTTTGGAATAAAGAGAAAATATACTGAAAGGGCATCGATTTTATCTAGCGTAATCAAATCCTCGAATCCATGAAATCTATGATTCACAAAAAAAAAATATTCTCTCACATTTTACTTGGATTTCTAATAGACCCATAATAAATTAGTGGAAACTCTAAAATAAATTAAATTGCATGTTTTACATGATTAAATTGAAACCCCAAAGTTGCGATTGGTATGTGCTTGGGAGAGTTTGCCTAAGTGTTTGCTTAGTAATTCATTAACTTTCCCTTGGTGGTTCACATTTGAGAAGGTCACGACAAAGTTACACCACAGGTCATTCACTATTTGAAGTTGTGTATGAGATTAATTTTCTTACCCCTATCAACTAGATTCCCATCCCATCCAACTTACAAGATAACTTTGAAGCTGAAGAGATAGCAAGGTGATGAAGAAGCTTTATGAGTAGATATGTTCAGAGATTGTGAAAGCCAATGAGTCTTACTATTAAAACCAAGAAGTATAGGCCCGCCTGCCATCCACACCAGAATAAACGGAGTTTTCCAAAAAAACCTGCTAGTGGAGGAAGACCTCATTGGGATAAGAGACATAGGGCTAAAGAGGGGAAAAGTGCCAAAAAAGTCATAAACCTTTTGCATTGGTGCCAATTTAGTCCTAAACTTTTTTTGGTGCCAATTCAGTCCTAAATCTTTGCATTGGTGCCAATTTAGTCCTAAACTTTTTTTTGGTACCAATTCAGTCCTAAACCTTTTAAATTGGTGCCAATTCAGTCCTAAACCTTTTGTTTTTGTGCCAATTTAGTCATTCCGGCTAATTTTGACAGGAATTTGCCGGCGTGGACGCTTGCCGGCCGGCGACCGGTCACCGGCGCCGACGTGGCGCTGACGTGGACAACTTTAATAATATTTTTATATTTTTTTGAATTTTTATATTTTTTCCTTTTTTTCTTTTTTTTTCCACTTTTTTTTTTTTCGATCTTTCCCTCCTTCCTCTGGCCGGTCGCCGGACCAGCGACCGGCCAGAGGCCAGAGGCCGGCGAGCTCGATCTCGCCGGCCACTGGCGAGGCTCGCCCTCACAGGCCACTGGCGAGGGCGACCTCGCCCTGGTCGGGCCTCGCCCGACCATGGCGAGGCTCGAGCCCTCGTCGGAGGTCGCGGCGAGGACGAGCCTCGCCATGGTCGGCGAGGCCCGACCTCGCCGGATCTGGCGAGGTCGAGCCTCGCCCGACCAAGGCGAGGCTCGCCCTCGCCGGGCGAGGCTGCCCTCGCCAGTGGCCGGTGAGGGCGAGCCTTGCCAGTGGCCGGCGAGGTCGAGCTCGCCGGCCTCTGGCCTCTGGCCGGTCGCCGGGCGATCGGCCAGAGGAAGGGGGAGAGACCAAAAAAAAAAAGTGGAAAAAAAAAGAAAAAAAAAGGAAAAACAATAAAAATTCAAAAAATATTAAAATATTATTTAAGTTGTCCACGTCAGCGCCACGTCGGCGCTGGTGACCGGCCTCTGGCCGGAAGGTGTCCACGTCGACAAATTCCGATCAAAATTGGCCGGAAGCACTAAATTGGCACAAAAACAAAAGGTTTAGGACTGAATTGGCACCAAAAAGAGGTTTAGGACTAAATTGGCACCAATGCAAAAGGTTTAGGACTGAATTGGCACAAAAAAAAGGTTTAGGACTAAATTGGCACTAATGCAAAAGGTTTAGCACTTTTTTGGCACTTTTCCCGCTAAAGAGAGAGCCAAAAAAGGATCTTTTGTGTATAATCCTGCATAATCTCAAATGTTATCAGTTCCAGTATGTAGACCAAATAACAAGTATAAGAAAAAATGCTCAATTTTAACTAGGTGATTTTGTATGGATACATTTAAGGAATGATAGGTTTCCTTTTCGAAGGAAAAACAAGCTCATGCCTCGAGACCTAAAGTGCTTCAAAGAATTGGAGACAATACTTACAAGGTTTTTTTTTTTTTTTTTTGTCAAGATACTCACAAGGTTGATCTCCTAGATGATGATAGCATCTCGGCTATTTACAATGATGGAGACCTTTCCCTCTATCTTGAAGATGAAGCCCTATTATATGTGAGGTCAAATCTCCATCAACTTGGAGTGGTTGATGCGGGAGCATCAAAGTCCATTGAAGACAAAACAGCTCACAGGTCCAACTCAAGCCTCATCAATTAACCAAGCCTATTTGGTATTTATACAAGCAAAGAGAGATTTCGGCCATAACATGATCCAATAAATCCGATGATGAGAAGGTGTCCAGGATGAAATTTCTAGAAGTTGTCGAATAAGGCAATTCGGCCGTGTCAAGGCTGGAGAGTTGCTTCCTTATTCCTACATTTGTAACGTTTTTTTATTTATTTAATGTTTCCTATATATATGCCTTTAATGTGTCCTTATATAATGTTTTCTATTCCTAAGTCTTAGTCCCTGTACAAACATAAGGCGCATTCTCAATTGTAAGCGTTTAAAATTTGAGTTATATATGAGAATTTCTCCTCAAGTGAGTGATTCCTTCCGTTGTTTATCCAACTCTTTAGGGGTAAACCTTAAAGTTTTTCAACCTTGGTGGTGAAACATCACTTTATGTTTGGTGGTCAACTCTTCTATGCCAAAGTTATTTTCCCTCAAATACACCACACACTTTCTTTCATTCCACCAAACACGTTGAGCAACTTCTTGCAACTCACCACCCGTCATTTTCCACCTAGAAGGTACTTTTTATGAGATACACTGAATCCTGCTGGCATAGAAGAATTTGCAAACGAGGCCTCTCTTTTCACATTACATTGAACTTAACTGCTAGATTGTCAGCGGACGAGAAGCAATTGTATCTTCGAAAGATTTTTGTGGGATCTCATGCATGACTTGTATGATCCGGTATCTTTTGCGCGACTGGACCTAATTATTTTGTTGAATTTGAACTAATGCTTTCACACATACAATAATGATAACAAAATATTTAACAGTCTTTATTTCTGCTGCTTTGGTACCCACAACATTAATGACAGGTATATTTCTTCTGGCAATTTTTGATACATATCATGTTATTCTGTATTATGTTGTTCTTATGGTACAAATTCCTTATGTAACATGAAATATTCTTCTTTAAGAGTCTCAACTTCTCCTTTCCTTTCCAAAAGGAAAAGAAGGGAGCCAGTTACATCGCCCGATTAGTTTGCGTCTAACTACAAAAGTTCGGTGTCTTCAAGTGCCCCGCCTAATTGTCAAAAGTTGTCATCACATGCAAGGACGAGTGAATCTACTGGTCCCAAAACTGTTCATATTTTGCCAGCAAATGAGCAATAACATGAAAGCTGCATCTCCTGAAGCTTCTTTCGATTGACTAAAGTGACAGGTCATTTCTCTTAACCTTCCCCAGGGTTCGAATATATAACACCCCCGATTCAGCCCTCCTCTCCACCCAATTCTCAAACCATCACTCCAAAGTCTCTATCTGCTGAAAATTTGTGCTTATTTGCTAAAAATGGACCAAAAACTCAAGAATGGGAAGAAGAGGCTTCCACCTAGGAGAGGTCATATTAAGGTTTTTTTTTTTTTTAATCGTACCTGATGTTGTGGAGATACTAAATAAGTTGGTCTTTCGAAGAAAGAACGTAATGCCTGCGCAAGTCGATTGATCTGCATGTTAGCCATGTTGCTTGGGAAATATTGATGTTCCTGCATAGTCTCAGGGTCCAGCTTTTTCCTCCCCCTTGCCGTGTCTAACTAATGGTCCAAACACTTTCTTGCAAGTTGCTTCTTCTTGACTACTGTACATTCCTCCGAATGTGGGGGATAAATTTATTACTGGAATCATCAGATAAATTCTTGAGGCGTGTCACCTATCAAGATATGTGAAAGCATTCAAGAAGTGTGTTATAGATGCTAAAATGCCTCTAGATAGTCAAATCTGGTGGGACGAATATTACACTTACCTAATGGTTCCCCGTGACTCACATGATGTCGGGCGATCTTCTGTATGTTGTGTTGGTGAAAGCATCGTCTAAGCAGACATGGGAATTTCATGTATGCACTGCTTGATCTTTAACGGCAGGGGTTTGGCAATGTAGCACATAAAGGGGGAAAACATAAATCAGATGCTTGATATTATGTAATCGAAGGTGCGAAGAAGCACTACGAAGTGAATATTCTACTAATTTTGTCTGTTTGTAACGTCGACATATTTTGGGAATGGTAAAGACTTTAAAACAAAATGAAGCATCCTACGGAAATATGCTTTATCAATTGGCAAAAGTATCCACTCACATTGTTATCATTACCTCTGATTTGTGAAAGTGAGGGTAAAATTACTGAATCAATTCTAAATTTATTGTATAGATGTCACTGCAGTCTTAAATTTTTCAATTTTGCAAATGTATTTTTAAAACTTTTTGTAAATTATAATGTAGTTTTTCCGACTAATTTGTACTTAAAAATGCTGATGTGATGGTCCAATCATCACTGGGCTTCCTATGTGACACGCAGATGATTTGATATGGACAAATTTACTTAAAACAACGTTCGTTTTGCTTAATCTTTAGACTTATTTTTAGATTCTTTTCTTTTCTTTTCTTGTTATTGTTCATCTTCTTCTCAAGTTTCCTTGTTACTGTTCATCAACCGTCGTTGCCATTTCCATCGTTGCCACCAAGCCCCGCGTCTCCCCACTGTTCAACTACAACCCCGCCACGCCCAATACGATGAGTTTCAACGTGCTAGATTGATAAGAATCACTACATTTGCATGCTCTAACCATTGAATCCGCAATTCTCGATGACTAGTGAGCTTTAGCAAGTGATTCCAAAATGGGTTTTCGCCGGTTGAAAGTAGCTTGACCAGACCAATCTTGGATTTTGTGGCAGTACGACTTGAGGTCTGCTTCAAAACCCAATCTAGCCTTGACCCAGATGAAGAAATTAAGAGATATTTGAGGGTTTGTCTCGATTTTGGGTATGACTTGAAGAGAGGGAGAGAGAGATGGGTTCAAGCGGGAGGAGAGATTCTCTTTTTTTTTGTCTATCCTACTCTAACTCTCAATTCACTCTCAGACTTTTGCTTTGCCTTTTTGCAGAGTGTGGGAGTCGAAACCCACATCTGAAACTAAACGTCCCCACCCTCACCCCCTCTGAGAAGGTGGGGAATCAAACTCTTCACCTTTCCCTTCCCAAGTATGAAGGGTGGCTACTGGGACAAATCCCAGTGGTTAGTGGGAGGAGAGATTAAGGGTTCCAAAAAGAGACACCTAGTTTTGTCTATGAAGGAGGAGGCTTGAGATCAGGCTTTGTTGTCCTGGTTGTAGAGGTTGTCCTTATCCCAATTGCACAAGTCAAATGCATTGTGGACCTCTGCCTGCCAGGAAGACAAGTCGGATGGGCAGAAAGGCGCGAACTCGGTGCGGCTGATGAAGTCGTCCTTGTCAGAGTTGACGTCCTCCATGGAGCACCAGATCTAGGCGGGGGAGGAGGCCGAGCCAATGGCAGAGAGTACACTGGAGAGCTTAATTGGGTAGATCTTGCGGTCACCATTGCCGTCAAACTGGTTGAAGACATTCTAGAGCTCGTGCTCGCTAGAGCTTTGAGGTTGAGGTTAAGTCGCTCGTATCAAACTAGCTGAAGATGAGGAAGAAAATATTAGGTAAGCCTAGCATTCCACGTCAGTGAACGGCCTCTCCACTCGTTAGGCACTACGTGTTCGATGGGCCCCACTTGTTAGGAGATTTCAAAGTCCCCTCCTTTCTCTCTCTCCCCCCCCCCCTCTGTTACTAGTCTCTGTTACTCTCTCTCCTAACCACTCCACGTCAGCTAATGCCCTCTCCACTCGTTGGGCACCACCTGTCCGATGGGCCCCACTTGTCAAGAGAGAGTAACGGAGACGGGTAGCGGAGGAGGGAGAGAGAGAAGGAGGAAAGAGAAATGAGGGGGCTTTAAAATTTCCTGACAAGTGGGGCCCATCGGACATGGGGGTGAGATAGAGTAATTGGTAACGAAAGGGGGGAGAGAGAGAGAGAGAGGAGGGGACTTTGAAATCTCATGATGAGTGGTGCTTATTGGACACGTGGGGCCTAACGAGTGGAGAGGCTGTTCGCTGACGTGGAATGTCGAGCCTACTCAATATTTTCTCGTAGATGAAGAGTAAAGATTGCCGGCTTTGAAATAAAGAAAAGAAGATGAACAATAAAAAAAGCAAAAAATGAAAAAGAGAAAAATAAAAAAAAATATCACGTTGAGTAACTTTGTTCAAGTCAGATCATCAGCAGTCTTTCGACGTGACATATAGGACAGTTAACGATGACTAGACCGTCATTTTAGCGTTTTCAAGCGCAAATTAATCGAAAATACTACATTAAAATTTCACGAAAAGATTAATGATTACATTAATAAAACTGAAAACCTCAGGTGATCCTGGATCCTGAGTCGCCTAAGGTTGGTCCGCTATGCGAGTGAGCCTCGACCTAATTTGCAGAGGGCTAAGACTAAAGACGGAGACAAATATTCTGGCAATGAGGCACGACTATCGAGTACGATGGCCTAGCGGCAAGAGGCAGTACGTAGTCGATCGTGGTGGGGTGCTGTGGCTGGTTCACATTGAACCAGAGGAGAGAGAGGAAATGTGTGGTTAGGGTTTTGTTCAGGTGTTTTAGGAAAATTAGCTTAAAATGTAAGGGTATGTTTGGTCAGGTAGGTTTTTTTTTTTTGGACAAAAAAAACCAAGACAAATTAACATAAAATATCTCAATTGTCTAAAAAATGTCTAAAAATAACACAACCTTCTAAACCTAAAAAAAAATGTCAAATCTTTCACGCTTGCGACAAAAATGACACCGTTGCAAATTCTATAAATTTCATCGTTTAATTGCCACGTGTTATTTTATAGGGTTAATACCAAGAAAAATCTCAAACTGGTACACCTGTGACAAATTTACTGCAAACTAATTTTTTGACAAAAAAAAATCCCAAACTAGTCTACATATGACAAATTTACCTCAAACTAATTTTTTTGCTATCAAAAACCCCAAACTGGTATACTTGTGACAAATTTACCTTCCGTTAATTTTTGTTAAATTGGACTAATACCACGAAAAACTACAAATTTGTATACCTGTAACAAACAGAGGATAAAACCCTAAATTGGTACACTCGTCAACTGCAAAGTGTTATTTAACTCAGCAATTTGATAATAAATTTAACGGTAACTAACGGAGAGTAAAATTATCACATGTGTACTAGTTTAGGGTTATGTACCAGTTTGAGGTTTTTCGTGGTATTAACACTATTTTAGAAGACTTATTTTGCTGACATAAATAGTGAACTGCGTTAGTTAAGATCATGTATGATTTTTTTAGTACAAAATGTAAGAAACTTACTCAGATGCAGTGGGAGTATTAAGATTCTCTTCCATAGATAGGCCCATTGATATCAGTGGCTTCAACTTGAACTTATTACCCAGAACTTTTGGGATCTTCAGCATTGGTTTTTGTCTAGTAGTGAGTTTTTCCATCTGTCATTATTCTCCATGGCCATTGACAGAATGAAGCCGTTTGGCATGTGTTTTTGTACTGGCGGTTGGCACTACAGTTTAACTTTGATTGGGTGATGAGAATTCGGGAGCAAGACAGATCGACAATCCGGACAGGCTTTCGGAAAGCCTTCGAGTTTGATCTTCAGTAGAGGAACCAGGTTTGTTTAGAATTATCACATGCATCTCTCTACATGTGAGCTTTAATTGTAATTTAGCTCATAGTTTGTGGCAAAAGGGCCCCAGAGGTCGTCAATAACTTCACTACTGGGTCTTCGAGAAGTTCAACTTCTTTATTCAAGACACTGATGTTAATGCTTATCCGCTTATTTCCACCTACAAGATCCTTTTCATGAGATACGCTGGATCCTGTAGATATAAAAGAATTTACGGACAGGGCCTGTCTTGTTACATTACTTTGAACTTAACTGCTGGATTAGTTGAGTAGGAGAAGAGAATCTAGAAATTGTATCTTTGAAAGATTTTCGTGGGATATCATGCATGACTTGTATGATACGGTTGTCTTTTGCTTGACTTGACCCAAATATGCTTTCACACCAGATACAATAATGACAACAAAATATTAAACCTTGTCTTCGTTTCCGCGTCTTTAGTACCAAGAACACTGCTGACAAGCATATTCTTCTGGCATTTTTCAGTAAACATCATGTTATTTCTGTATTATGCTGTTCTTAGGGTACAATTTCGATACGTAACATGAAAAACCCTTCTTAAAAAGTCTCAACTTGCTTCTGCTTTCCCTCTCAAAAGGAACAGGAGAACCTATTACATCGCCAGATTAGTTTTTTGTTTTTCACTCAAAATGAACAACAAACGTTTTTTTGTCTTCAAGTGTACTACTAAATTATTAAAAGCTGTCATCCCATGCAAGGACAAGTGAGTACACTGGTCCCAAAACTGTCTCCCCCGGAGCGCATTTTGCCAGTGAACGAGCAATAGCATGAAAGCTGCATCCCCAGTAGCTTCTTTCTCTTGACTGAGTGTCAGGTCAACACTCATAACCTCCCCCATATTTGGAATATATAACACCCCCAATTCAGCCCTCCTCACCAGCCAATCCTCAAACCATCACTCCAGAGTCTCTATCTGCTGAAAATATGTGCTTATTTGCTAAGCGTGTAGGTGATCGACCAACAGAGAAACTCGAGAATGGGAAGAAGAGGCTTCCACCTAGGAGAGGTCATATGAAGGCTTTGATCGCATCTGATGTTATAAAGGTGCTAAGTAAGTTGGTCTTTCGAAGACAGAAAGAAATGCCTGCCCAGGTCGATTGATTGGTCCCATGTTGGCCATTTGATCCGAATTCCTCGAAGATATTGATGTTCCAGCATATCTCCAAGATCCTGCTTATGCCTCCCCCTTGCCATGTCAACTACAGGTCCATTTTATTTCATTGTACTTGTGCAGAATAATGTACCCACCTTCGTCCTTCAACTTGCGAGTTACTTTCTTAGTGTACATTCCTCACGACTCGCAAGCTGCTTTCTTCGTGACTGTTGTACGTTCCTCCGAGTGTTGTGGATGAATTTATTATGTGAATACTTATCTCTATATTGGTACGCACTTAAAATTTCTAACGGCCACCTATTCTAGAGTTGTGTTCATCCTAGCAACGACCTCTTGCACCAAAAGATGATGCCATTATCCAATTTTCAACAATCTTTCGTAGATGTCTTAAGGTGTATCACTTGTCAAGACATGTGAAAGTATTCGATGAGGATGTTGTTGCGGAAGCAAGCAATCGAATAGTAAAATTGACAGAATAAGAAAATAAATCGGACGCTAGATTTACGTGATTCGATCGTAGTGACCTACGTCGAAGAGCAACAATGAATTCAACTATAGATCAAGCGATACAACAGAGATTTCAATTATACTCGAGTTAGTCAAACACTCTCGGTGTTTTCCAAGTCCCCAACGCACACAGTGTTCAGCCCACAATTCCTCAAGAAATAATCTCTCAATCTTACGAAGGAATTGCACACAAATCTTACCACAGGATTTACTCGGCTTGAACACTAAATTATTGATGTAATTGCATGAACGAAACCAATACCAAGCGCTCGCGGAAAAAGGGCGCTTCAATACCCACGTTGCTCTTTGACATTAACCCACCTCAATGCTCCCACAAGCTGAATATATATACATATAGTCATGTGACCGAATTGGAGAAGGAAACCAAGTCCACTTTCTTATTTTGTTGTTTTGTTGACCAACCTTTTATATGGAAATTGATTTCCGTAATCTACAGATCTGGAACTTCTCCTTGGGCCACTGTTGACCGAGTCAATGTCCAACTCTTAAATGCACTCAGCAGGAAAATTTGACTCACGTAATTTCCTTTTTCTGTTTTGCTTGACGAACACTATAGTAAATCCTTCACTTGGACTATATCAAACAAGAAATATAATTTCCATAGAATGCCGCCGCGAACGTCCACAAATATTCAATTTATCTTTGGTCGGGTTTCGTTCACGGGCTCAAATTCAAGACATATTTTAACAATCTCCACCTTGGCTCGACGTTTGAGCCAAGTCACAATCACTTTGCTGGAACGTCACTACTATTCTCCCACAGCCCTGATAGGCTCAACCTCCACCAATACCTTTCAAGTCAAAGCCGCACTCGAACTTCGCTATAATTATGATTGTACTCGTTGTTGAAGATAGTGAAACCCCTCTCTCTCCCCATGGTTTTTCCCGTTTTGGGTTTTCACGTATATCTTGTGTCTCTTGTGGTTCGATTTTGCTTTCATCCTTTCTATTTGAGCTTTTTGATTTGTGCATCTCTTGGTGTTGTTCCGCAACAAATTGTTATCAGAGCGAAGGAATTTTGGTCTTTTGTTCGAGATGGCATCTATCAAGTTTGAAGTGGCACTCTTCGATGGCCGAAAAAATTTTGGGTTATGGAGGATCAAGATGAAGGCATTGTTGCGTCGCGAAGGTTCAGTTAGAGCCTTGGATGGAAAGTACCCCGACAACATGACTACGGCTGAGATCGAGGAGATGGAAGAGAGGGCGCATAGCACCATCCAATTGTTGCTGTCCGACAAGGGGCTTCATGAGGTCGCCGATGAAGAAACGGCTTTAGGATTGTGGAATAAGCTCGAGAGCCTCTATATGAAGAAATCTCTTACAACAAGATTATTCTTGAAGCAGCATCTTTACACACTAAAGATGCAAGAAGGTACTCTTATCCAAGAACATCTAGATGAATTGAATAAGATTGTGATGGATATGAAAAATCTAGATTTGAGGTTAGATGATGAAGACCAAGCCCTAATTGTGTTATGCTCACTACCGAGCTCATATGAGAATTTTGTGAATTCTATGATGTATGGGAGGGAATCCATAACTCTTGAGGATGTGAAGGCCTCGTTGAATTCTGCGGAGATGCATACAAAGTTGAATGCGAGTGGTAGTGGTGATAAAGCAGAAGGCTTAGTTGTTAGGGGAAGGTCGAATTATCGTGATAAGCGCAGTAGTAGTAAAGGACGTTCGAAGTCTAGATCAGGCAGAGACAAGAGTAAGGTGGAGTGTTACTATTGTCACAAATTCGGACACTACAAAAATGAGTGTCCTTTGCTTAAGGCTAAGGGGAAGAAGTTGATGGAAAGTTCCGATTCGGTTAGTCTAGTGAAGGATAATGAGTCAGCTGATGTAGACAATGTTTTTACTGTTTCGTCTTCGGATTGTCGTGTTGACGACGAATGGATTTTAGATTCAGCATGTTCATACCACATGTGCCCAAATAGAGATTGGTTCTACACATATGAGAAAGTAAGTGGTGGTTCAGTTTTGATGGGCAACAATGCAATTTGCAGGATTGTGGGTATTGGTACGGTGCGGATCAAATGTCATAACAATATAGTAAGAACTTTGGCAGGCGTTAGGCACATACCAAATTTGAAGAAGAACCTTATTTCATTGAGCAGTTTGGATTCCACTAGATGCATGTACGCAGGTGGAGGTGGAATTTTGAAAATTTCAAAGGGCTCCTTGATTGTGATGAGAGGTAACAAGAAAAATAGTCTTTATGTCCGGCTGGTAAGTACCATTGTGGGTTCTTCAAATGTATCATCCTCTTCAGAATCTGAGAAATCAATGTTATGGCATATGTGGTTGGGCCACATGAGCGAAAGAGGAATGAATATCTTGAGTAAACGTGGTTTACTTTGTGGGGATCATACGGTCTCACTTGACTTTTGCGAACATTGTGTTTTCGAGAAGCAGCGCAGAGTTAGTTTCAGTACTGGAGTGCACTCGTTGAAGGGCATGGTTGACTATATTCACTCCGATTTATGGGGACCTGCACAAGTTACATCTAAAGGTGGTGCAGTTTATCTTCTGACATTTATTGATGACTTTTCTAGGAAAGTCTGGGTTTATTTCTTGAAGCATAAGAATGATGTTTTAGATACGTTTAAGAAGTGGAAGATGTTGATTGAAAATCAAACTGGAAAGAAGATAAAGCGTCTCAGAACAGACAATGGTCTTGAGTTTTGCGGAGGTGATTGCAACAAGTACTGTGAAGATTCAGGGATAGTCCGACATCGAACAGTTAGGCACACACCTTAACAAAATGGGGCGGCCGAGCGCATGAACAGGACACTTTTAGAGAGAGCTAGGTGTATGCTCTCTAATGCTGGTCTACGGAAAGATTTCTGGGCCAAAACCGTGAACACAGCGTGTTATTTGGTGAATCGTTCTCCTTCAACCGCAATGGAATGTAAGACTCCAAATGAAGTATGGTTAGGTAAACCTTCCGATTAATCTAATTTGAATGTTTTTAGATGTCCCGCTTATTATCATGTAAAAGATGGTAAGCTTGAACCTAGAGTCAAGAAATGTATTTTTGTTGGTTATGCATATGGGGTTGAGGGATATAGGTTATGGTGTTCTGATCCTCAGTCACCAAAGTTTATAATCAGTAGGGATGTTACTTTTGATGAAAATTCCATGCTTGATCAGAGAAAGGTTGTTATTGAGTCTACAGGTATTCAGGAGGAAAATGTTGAGAAAGAGGTGAAGCTTATCGTGGAGCATCTATGGAGAACATTTGAAGATGTTTCTATTCAGCTGGAAAGCGATAGTGAGCAACAAGACTCAGATTCGGTCAAAGATGATGTTGAAGAAGTTGAGCAACCTCATACCTTGGCTGCAGAGAGAGCTAAACGACAAATTAAGCCTCCCTAAAGATATGGCTTTGCTGATTTGATAGTCTATGCTCTTACAGTTGCTGAAGAGCTTGGTACTGAAGAACCTTCTACATTCCGTGCAGCTACCATTTGTTCTAAATCCGAGAAGTGACTTGTTGTGATGAATGAAGAAATTGAGTCTTTTCATAAGAACCAAACTTAGGATCTTGTGAAATTGCCTAAGGGCAAAAGAGCTGTTGGAGGCAAGTGGGTCTTCAAAAGAAAGGACGGAATTCCGGGGGGTTGAAGATGAAAGATTCAAGGCATGTTTGGTAGTAAAGGATTTTAGTTAGAAAGAGGGGATTGACTTCAATGAAGTGTTCTCTCTAGTTGTGAAACATAGTTTCATCCGTGTGTTGCTCGCGTTAGTGGCTCTTTATGATCTAGAACTTGAGCAACTTGATGTCAAGACCGCTTTTCTACATGGCAAGCTTGAGGAGACAATATATATGTCTCAACCCGAGGGTTTTGTTGTTGAGGGTAAAGAAGATCACATTTGCAGGTTGAAACGCTCTTTGTATGGTCTCAAGCAATCTTTACGGCAATGGTACAAGAGATTTGATAGCTTTATGTTAAGTCATGGCCACTCACGCAGTGCGCATGATAGTTGTGTATACTATATGAGATTACATGACGGTTTTTTTATTTATTTGCTGCTGTATGTGGATGACATGCTTATTGTAGTAAAGAACATGTTAGAGATACAACGGTTGAAGAGGCAACTGAGTATGGAGTTTGAGATGAAGGATCTTGGAGCTGTAAAGAAGATTCTAGGTATGGAGATTTGCAGAGACAGATAGGTTGGGAAGTTATACCTTTCGCAGAAGAGGTATATTGAGACAGTGCTTGAGCGCTTTGGCATGAAGAATGCCAAATCGGTAAGTACTCTTTTGGCATTCCATTTTAGGTTTTCGGCTTCTTTGTCGCATAGAACCAATGAAGATGAAGATGAAGATGAGATGTCTCGAGTTCCATATTCTAGTGCTGTGGATAGTCTCATGTATGCTATGATTTGCACTCGTCCAGATATTTCCCAAGCTGTTAGTGTTATGAGCAGGTATATGGCACATCTGGGTAAAGCTCACTGGCAAGCCGTGAAACGGATATTTCGGTACATCCAAGGCACATTGGATGTGGGTTTGGTCTTTGATAGAAGTTGTGATATAGGACATTTGATTGTTGGTTTCGTTGATTCTGACTATACAGGTGATCTCGACAAAAGGAAACTTGGTGGTTTCGCGGTTAGTTGGAGAGCAACCTTACAAGACACGGTTGCCTTGTTGACCACCGAAGCAGAGTATATGGCAGCGACGGAAGCGGCAAAGGAAGCTCTTTGGTTGAAGTGTTTGGTTACAGAACTTGGAGTGAAGCAGGAGGGAGCCTCCGTTATCTTTTGCGATAACTAAAGTGCGATCCAGTTGACCAAGAACGCGATGTATCACGAGAGAACGAAACATGTCGACATCCGGTATCACTTTGTGAGTGATGAGGTTGCTAAGGGTACGATTACGGTGAAGAAAGTACCCACAGCGGATAACCCGGTAGATATGTTGACCAAACCAGTTCCTTTGACAAAGTTCAAGCATTTCTTGGACTTGATTGGAGTTTTCACCATTTGAGTTGTCTAAGCAGAGTTGGTGGCGTTTCATCCCTTGTTTCCTACACCGAGTACGCTCACGTAGGCTTAGGGGTGAATGTCGTTAATTCCACTATTTTGGGGTGGCCTTGTGTAGTCACTTTTTGTGGTGAGGGAGAGAGGTCTTGTGGCATTTGATATATCGCTCTTCCGGAGATTTGAAGTCAAGGTGGAGATTTGTTGGGTTTTGACTTTCAAATTGATGACAATAGTATTTTGGATCATATACATTTATTTTAGGGGTTTTTTGAAGGGGGACTATAAAAGAGATGTCTTGCGCAACACATCTCTAACCCTAGCCTCCACATTCTCTCCCTTCTTTGTTCTTTCTATATTCTTATTTGATCATTAGATCTTGTAGCTCACCAAGTGATTTTTTGAGTTTTTCAATTGTACTCGTTGTTGAAGATAGTGAAACCCCTCTCTCTCCCTGTGGTTTTTCCTGTTTTGGGTTTCCATGTATATCTTGTGTCTTGTGTGGTTCGATTTTGCTTTCATCCTTGCTATTTGAGCTTTTCGATTTGTGCATCTCTTGGTGTTGTTCCGCAAAATTTTCCTTTATAGAAAGGACCCTTTATACTTCGTTCTACTTCCATTTTATATGATTTGATGCTGCCAACCTGTTTAACTCCAAAGATGATAAAAATGCTTACATTTCTATTTTCTATTATCAGACACCCCCCATGTTTAGGAAATGTCGCAAATAGTTGTGTAAATATTCTATCGGGCAAATTACCAAAAAAGTCATAAACCTATTGTACTTGTGCCAATTCAATCATAAACCTTTCAATTTGGCCAATTGAGTCCTAAACCTTTTAATGATTTGCCAATTTAGTCCTGTTGGTCAATTTTGATCGTAAATTGTTGACGCGACAGTCTTGTTAGCGCTGGCCGTCCTATATGACATGGCCGGTACTGTTATGGATAAATTATAAAGAATTTTCTAAATTCTTTTATTTCTTTTCCTAAACCTAGGCCGACGAGGTCGCCATCTGATCCTCACCAATCATAGGTAGGGGTCAACGACCCTCACCTGGTCTAGGCTGGCCAATGGGTGAGGGTCGCGGTCCTCGCCCAGACCAAGTGAGGGCATTGCAACCCTCATCGGCCAATGGGTGAGGTGTAGAGGCCCTCGTTGGTCTAGGGTTAGAAAAATAAAGGAAAGAAAAAAAAGCAAAAAATAGAAAAATAATAAAAAAGAGAAAATTTAAAAAATTGTGCACATTAGTGTCGATCGCACAACATAGGATAACCAGCGTTGACTAGACTGCCACGTCAATGATTTTTTGCCAAAATTGACAGGAAGGACTAAATTGGCAAATCGTCAAAAGGTTTAGGACTAAATTGGTATAATTGATGGGTTTATGATTAAATTGGCACAAGTACAATAAGTTTTAGACAAACTTGGCCAAATTGAAAGATTTATGACTGAATTGGCACAAATGCAATAGGTTTAGGACTATTTCCCCGTTCTCTACCTTTGATCCTTTAGGGTATGTACGTTTTGAGTTCTTTGCATACATGGGAAATTTCATTTGTTGAAGAAGCATCTTGAACTTGAATAATTTGAGCCATGAGTTGATTGACAGATAAATCCTCGAAATCTCATACTATTTTAAAATTAAAACTTCACGACAATGTAAATTACATGAGTAATAATGCTCTACCTGATGCTAAAATGAGTGAATTCATAACGAGTAAAGAAAGGAGCATCAAGGACCAGCACGAGGAGGGAAAAACAGATCAAGAGAGGGGTTGGACGCTCATTATTTGGATCGAGGGCTTTTTTGAACAGTGAGCATTAAGCCCATTCCTAGGCTTAGAAGCATTCCCTGAATGTGCCTTGATTATTGTCGCGACCCTCTTTGAACGGTGAACCACTTATGGGTTGGCTGCATTCTTAAGTTTACACCTTGCTCAGGCTTGTCTAAGCCCATATCAATTCACAACTTAAGGTTCAAGCATTATTTGAATTAGGAATTGCCACTGATCTATTTATTAGTGGGTCGTTTAGGAACTCTATTGGGAGATTTACTTTACTCCTACGAACCTGAAATTATGGATCCGGGGACTTGATCACGCTAAATTATTTTAACGCCCTTTCAGTTGCTTTCCCTTTTTTATAAAAAAATATTTTACAGGCACCTTATATCGACTTTAACCTAGCCATTAACATGTAAGGTAAACATGCGGGTGCGCAACCATTAATGTAACACTCAAGAAAAGCAAAGTCATAAATAAATTGCAAGAAGAAATGGAATTAAACACATCAAAACAATAAATTATCTTTGGGCTTTTTTTTTTTGGTAAAGAATTATCTTTGAGCTTTTCTTTCATCATAAAATGAAAACTAACCTATATGACATGCAATTTTAATTGAATGAACTTAACATGCAAACTACGTGACATGCATATGATATTTTTGTTTTTTTTTTAAATAAATGCAATAAATTGCATAAATAAATGCTACTATTTAAATATGCAATCTTATCTTGAAAAGATATACAATCTATTCTAAGATGATGTTTTTGGTACTTTTTAATTAAATTCGTAATTAAAAATTACTAAAAATCACCCACCCATGGGTAGCTCAGTTGGTTAGGGCGTATTTGAAATTGTGTGGTTAGGCGCACTGATCTCAGATTCGATTCCCCAGCTGAGCACTTGTGATTTAAGTGGGGGGCCATGGCGATGGGTTGCTGTGCTAGTTTCCCCCGAGGAATAGTCGAGGTGCGCGCAAGCTGGCCCGGACATCTCGGTTACCAAAAAAAAAAAAATTACTAAAAATCAATTATCTAAAGCAAGATAATATCTAATTTAAACTAGGAAGTAAACTGAGTCAAACCCTAATTTAAACTAGAAAGTTAGCTCAATCTTCTAAAATCTATCTAAATATGTATCCTGCCCCAAACTATCCTAACTTATCAAGGAAATCCTAATCTAGAGTCTATCCTGAACATGCTAGATTATTTGGAAAAATCTATTCTAATCTAATGTGCAATTGTTTGTATTTTTTATTTAATAAAAAAATCAAATAAAGATAAAATCCACTGCAAACATTGAATCGGAAAGATATGCATCAAATATTCAAATCGACTCAGATTTGATAACAAATAAAACCAACAATTGTATCCTATGGCTCAAGGATTGGATTGGCTGATTTTCCGTGCGGTCGAGAATCGTGTCTTTAGCTAGAGATCGGATTGTCGACCCATGCATGTTGTCCAATTAGGAAATAATCCTGACTAGATATGCCTATAATCTTAAGATATTTAATTAGATCGCAATACCACTAAATCAGGAAATAAAATCGGGAATTCAAATTGGATAATATTTTTTACCTAACTTGAAGATTTGATTCCAAAATTGATAACCGGCGGAGGAACGGACTAGCAATGGTGTGACCGGTGGTGGAGTTCTCATGGTGCTCGGTCGGCTAGGGGATCATGACTAGGAACCTCGGCAGTGTTCTCGTTGTGCGGATTGGTGTGGCTGGCTCGGTGGACTCACGGCTAGAGCGGCGTCAGTGGGGGTTCACGTCGGAGGTGCGTTGGTGGGGATTCTTGGACCTTCAAGACAGAAAACTTTCGAGCTGAAGAAGGACCCGTCAGGGGCAAGGCAAAGAACAGCATCATTGGGAACCGCGGTAAGCTCGCGATGCAGGGAAACTCCTCAATCTGGATAACTCGCGAACGACTGCGACAGCAGAGGAGATTCTTGAGGCTGGAGCTCGAGGCTAGCTAGATCATATGGCATAGCAAGTTGAAACAGCATCGCCTCACGTCGGTGCAAGGCAAGGAAGTAGGTCGTCGGAGTAGGAAGCAGCATAGCTGGTGCCACAGTGAGGTGCGGCGGCTTGGCCTAGCGACAGTTGGATTGGCTAGGCTCCCTTGGTGTAGTGAGATTAAGATAGCGGCAACATCTCGGTTGAAATAGAGGAGAAAAAGGGTCGGCTCGGTTCTGGAATTCCTGGCCAAGTCCTTGGTCAGGAGCAGGGACAAGGCCGAGGTGATGGCCAAGATCGCGGCCGAGAAGCGGACTGAGGGGCTGGGGTTGCGGCAGAGGTCATGACCGAGATCACGGCCATGTTCTTTCTCTCTCTCTTTTCTTATTTTCTCTTTATCAATTGACGCCTAGAATATTGAGACCTCAATGTGTTGATTTGGTGTTAACCTAGGTCTAATTTTGATTACACGAGCTTAGTTCCCTATAATCGATATTGGTGTAAGACATGGTAGTTCTCGGAGATGGGATGGAGAGAGAGTGGTGATGGTGATGAGTGTTTGTGAAATGGGTATGACACTGAGAGTTGCAGAGGAAGAACGATGAGGTTGAAAGAAAAGAGAGAGGGGGGGCGGGCGGGCGGTTGTGCGCGGTGAGGGATGAGGTGTGCGTATTCTCCTACTTTTGCTCTCCATTGCAAATTTTAACAAGTTCTTGCAAATTTTTCGATTGTGACCTAATTTAGCCCCAAATCCAAGAAGTGGGCCAACAAAAGGAACCGAACAATATTGTTGCAAAATTTTTTGTCATGACTATCATTTCTCCAACGAGCCAAGTGAAGTGATTTAATATTAAATCAACAACATGCAAGATTTTCAAGTAAGAGAAATTGCCGATGTTTCTAACTTAAGTGATTATTTGAAAAATTTTGACACCGAAAGTGAATATCTTACGAATATTACGACACTATTAGTGTCATTTTGCTCTGGAAATCCTTAACCTAATTGTCAACCCTAGCTCAGCTTCCAATGCCACTACTATTGCTATTGCCCTCGTTACGATTGTTACCTACCATGACCTACTAAAGCCCCTCTCTTCTTAGTGTCATCTTCCGTCCCTCCTCAATCTAGGATAGTCGTGAGCCCACAACCTCATATTGAGGTTGGGAAGCCAGGAGGTCATGCATGGCTATTCAAAGCTCACTTCAAGGCGACAGTAATGGTGACCTTGATATTTGGTCATTCGATTTCGAATGCTTGATAAAGTAATTAGTTCATAATTTTTTTGACTCGAGGTTTTGTTCATGTCATCTTAATTCATGTTTGCATTCATACATTTAGTGATTTTATTAGCGGTTGATGTTGGTTCGCTTTATGATGATTGTTTACACCTAAATTTTGACTAGTTGCATAGAAAATTAGAAACCAATCTCGGCCTCCAAACAAAAATAATTTTCATTAATTTTCATATAGCCTTTAGGAGCATTCATCATTTAGAATAATTCATTGCATTTTAATCGGATCGGTGGTGGTGAATCGACTTTATTGAATTTTACGGACTAAGCCCGTGAGGGAAGCAAATTCGGCAAAGACCGGTGCACATCATATGGCCGGAAATTGCGATGCAAGTGAGGGGAGTTGTGAGCTTTAATTGAACCGGGCTAGGCCTATTTAATTAAAACTGCGATTTTCTAAAGGTTTTGAGCTTGATTCAGCTCATAAACATGAGGAATTCGGCCAAGCCTTTGCACGATAGGGCTGTTCGAAATTTGGCAAGGGAGGGGGCCTCGATTGGCCTAAGTTAAGCTTAGTTAAGCTCGTCAAAAGTTCAATAAGGGAAAAGCCTTAGGGAATTAAAGCCTATTACTTTAATAAGGCCTAGGACTTTCACAAAGCCACTGTTGACACCTATTTTTAATTTGCCCAAAATTAATTGCACAAAATTTAGGAGTTAATTTTATTTAATTCCTAAAACAAAAATATTTCTATTTAAATGCATTGCATATAGAAATTAGGTACATTTGCACTAATAGAGTCTATTATAGAGTTTAATTTTAAAAAAAAAAAATTCGAGTCGGGCCGGGTCGGAGCTGGGCCGACCCGGCCCATTTCTTTTTTCCTTTTTTTCTTTTTTTTCCCTGGGCCCAGGCCCTTTTTCCTTTTCTTTTTTCCCTTCGCGCGGGCCCGGCCCGCTTTCCTTTTCTTCTTCTTTCCCCCACGCCGCTGCTGGGCCTGGCCCGGCCCAGCCTTCTTCCTTCCTTCCTTCCCCCTGCGCCGGTCGCTCTCTCCTCCCCTGTTCTCCCCCGTGCGCGACCGGGCGTGACGCACGGCGGCGCCGCTCCTCATCGTCGTCATCCGGTCGAGGAGGCCCAAAGGCGAAGCACGCCATCGTGGACTGCCATTGAGGCGATCCCCGTCTTCCCCATCTCCTGGGCTCTCTCTCCTCTTTGCACCTCTCTCGCACCGCCCCCCATCTGCTCACTTGCGCACCGGCTCGCCATGGCCGCGAAAGTCGCGGGGCAGGTAGGCCGGTGCAGGCCATCGTCACGCCGACGCGGCCGGGCCCAGATTCGTCGTCGTTGGCTATGAAAGACAGAAAGAAAGAGAGAGAGACGGTCGGCCGTTTTAAAAAAAAAAAACAGAACAGAGAGATCGTAGGAGAGAAAGAGAGGATTGGAGAAAATTTTTTGTGATCTTTGGTTTGCAGGTGGAAGAATACAGCCGCAGGGGTTCCTCAAACGAGCCAGAGTCGCCGACGATCCACCGAACCGACGTCGCCGGCTGGTTGGTCATTCTCGGCCAAAACAGAGCACCGGAAGAGAGGGAGAGACAGAGAGAGAAATCAGAGAGAAAGAAGGCATACCGAGGTTCCGCCGGAGCAAAAGAAGAACCAGCAGCGTCGCCGTCGTCCCCCAATCAGTCGGAAACCTCCCAGACGCGCCGTCGATCGGTGAGTCGTCCCCCGGCCCGAACTGCTCTGTTCTCCCCTGTTTTTGCTCCCGGTTTGGCCGGGACCCGCGCCGGCCGTTTCGCGCGAGTCCCGGCCCATACCGCCGTCCCCCGCCGTCCGTGCATCATCGTTAAAGGTAAGAACAGGTTTCCCGAGGACGGCGGGGCCTCGAAACAGGTCGGAATCTCCTGTTTTTGGTCGCGCACGCCCGGTGTTCGACAAAATGCCTCAAAGAGGCCGGTTTTTAATTCGGTCGCCGGCCGGCGAGCGGCGGTCAAACGGCGACCCAGGTGGACGGCGAGGCTTGGCGGTGTTCCTAGAAGCCGATTTGGGGGCGGCGCTGGCCTGGGTCAGCCGGCGGACGGCCAATTTTGGCCTCTCCGGCGCCCCCCCTCCCCCGCGGGTCTGTTTGTTCGGGTCGGATTCGACCCGAATCAACAGATCCGACCCGGGTCAACGTGCGGGTCGGATCCGTTGACTCGGGTCGGTTCCGACCGACCCGGATTGACCGATCCGACCCGGGTCAACGCCCGGGTCGGATCCGTTGACCCGGGTCGGATCCGACCCGACCCGGTTAATATTATATTTTTATTTTATTTTATTTAAAAAAAATTTAAATTTTTTTTTTAAAAAAAAAAATTTAAAAAAATTTAATTTTTTTTGTATTATTTTTTTTCTTTTTCTTTTCGAAAAAAAAAAATTATTATTAATTTTTTTTTAAAATTAATTATGTTATATCTAAGTTTTTAATTTATTGCTGTATTATTATGCATATTATTGTCTTATTTAAATTAGACAAGCCTGAGATTGCACGGTAATATTTTGCATGTTAGTTTTTATTACCGTTGTATTGTTATGCATGTTTTTAATACAATTGCATGAGTGTTGTATTTTTGAATGTCATCTGACTTAGTTAAGGTTAGAACCTTAGGTTGCATGAATTGTTGTGTTCCTGACTGCTAATCGTTTCTGATTATGCACTCGCTTGATCACCTCACATGTTAGGAGAAAGGTCCTAAAATCAATCCAAATTGCCTGACAAATATTTTCAGAAATGAACAGGGTAAAATGGTACCGAAAGGGCATTAGTTATCCAACTAGTGTAACCAAGTCCCCGAACTCATTTAATCTTTGGTTCGTAGGAATAGGGTGATTCTCCCATCGCCCTATTTGGGTTTCTAATCGACCCACCCCAAATCGATTAGTGGCGACTCCTTGGTATAAATCGCTTGCATGTTAAATACTTAAACCCTAAGTCGCGATATGGTATGGGCTTGGGAGGGCCCGAGTTAAGTCCTGAACCTAGACTTAGCACGTACCAGGCGAGCCCCCCTTTTTTGCATGCTCGATATAAAAGGGCTCGGGAATTCGGTCGCGACAGACTGGCGACTCCGCTGGGGACTTGCATTTTTTTAAAGTGGACTTAGGCCAAAAAAATTTTATCCTGTTCAAAATGATTTTTGTTTGGCAGCAAGGACTCCAGGTATGAACCTGACATTAAGGTGTTATTTGTTCTTGCAGGTTCAAATTGATTGTTTATAATTTGTTGTGCATGCTTTGATGATTTAGCACTACACCGTTGCACACACAACCACGCTGCCGGACCTGGGCCGCGATAGGGCATGTTAGGATGGTGTTAAGAAAGATACGACCTCGAACGCGAGCCCGCGATGTAGAGGTTGCCTTTCTTTTCCCCAAAATTTATTTCTAAAAATCGTAAAGAAGTATCTTTAGCCGCTATTCGCGTGACTATAAGATATTCCTTTCGATTTGGCCGAGGTTAAAAGGACTTGACACCAACGCGAGACTGCGACGGTCAGGCACCCTTTTAACTTCATGTTGCTGAGCCAGTCTAGATAGAAATCGAACCTCACTCCTCATGTGCATGTTGTTGCGATTGCCATGGTTCAAGGAAAGGTATATATTCTATCCCTTCTCATTTTTTTTATATATACGGCCTACTTATTCAATTGATTTGTTACTGTTAGGCCACCTGTTGATTGCAGTCTATATACCAGGGATACGCTTATTGCGGAGCTTGTCCGTAAAAATAAGCGCCTCCGAGAGACCGTGATTTCCCCATCGTTTATAAAATGAGCATCCGGGAATGGCATCCTTTTGTTAAAAGCCTCTGTCTTTTATATTTCCTAGTAATTATGTTCAGGGATTTTGGTTATCTCCTGTAAAAATGTTTATGGGTTGTACAAATGTTAATATAACTCGGGCCGTTTTTTATGCTTTAAATAAAATTTTTTGCCCCTTTATGACACCATCGCGGCCTTCGGCCCAATGGTATTCGGGGATGTAGCGTCACGGTCCGAGGCGACCGGGGTTCGAACCCCGGGGACGCCGCCTGTAATGTTAATATTAATAAAAACCTTTTTTGCTTATTTTTTCTTTGCAAATAAAGAAAATATGCAATAATAATATGACTAAGTCATAGAATGATTCTTTCTTGGGCATTATGCTCATTCATATCAGCGTTTTCGCAGGCAGTTACAAAAAATGGCCGAAGAAAATGTCCGCCTCAATAACATGGAAGATGAGATGAAAATGGTCATCAATGCGATCCAAAATCTCACAAAGCAGGTGGAATCCATTCATGGCAAGCTCATACCTACGCCTGCAGCAGTTGAGGTGGTGTTATCACCACCGTCTACGGAAAAGACGAAGCCTCCGCCATGTGAGTAAAATGCCCCCGCTGGAGGACGATCCGCTTCCCTTGCTTGTCGGGAAGCCCGAACTTGAAGCTCTACCAATGACAGAACAGACAAACGCCTTGCAAAAGTCGAGGAGATCTTGAAACGGCTACAAGGCCCGAGAATCTTTGTCCCACTTGACCTGTGTATATACAAACGGGTCAAAGTACCAGAAAAATTCAAGATGCCGGAATTCGAGAAGTATGATGGTACCTCATGCCCCAGACACCATTTGCACATGTACCATGTGCGGATGACTCAGTACGTTGATAATGAACCCCTCATGATTCAGACCTTCCAAGCAAGTTTGACGGGGCCAGCCCTGACATGGTATATGTCGAAAGATGTGGATACTTTTAAGTCTTGGGATGATGCCGCTGATGCATTCCTCAAGCATTATCAATTCAACCTTGACGTCACCTTTACTCGTGACGATCTGGAACGCACTGATAAGAAGAAGAGTGAGTCCTTCAAAGAGTATGCCACCAGATGGAGAAACTTGGCCGCCCAGGTTACCCCACAACTCACTGATCATGAACAAGTGAAATTGTTCATAAAGTCTCTTCCATATGAATACAGACACCGCCTGGTTGGTGCCACTGCTGAATCCCTTAATCGTCTTGTTCCTGTGGGTGAACGAATCGAAATGGGATTGCGTGAGGGGTGGTTTACAGACCCCACTTCCACAAGCAAGAAACTCGGCATGAAGAAGGAGAAAGAACCCCTGACAGATACAGATGTTGCATAAACCCAAACCGTTCGTCCTTCCCCAATGATTCAGATGAGTAGTGGACAGCAACCGGCCTCAGGCCGCAAGCCGCCCCAAAGGCGAAATAACAAAAAGCAGTTCACGCCACTCCCTTTGCCTATGTCTCAGATCCTGCCTATTCTCCTGGAAAAGAGGTTGCTTGCTAAAGAGCCAAAGCGTGAAAATCCTGAGCGTTTCCCCAACTACGATCCCTCCAAGGCATGTGACTATCATTTGGGTGAAATGGGACATTCCGTCAATGACTGTGCTGTCTTGAAAAATAAGGTCCAGAAATTGCTGGATGCAAAGATGTTTTCATTCCGCAATGCACCACCCAATCAAGCAGGAGGCACGGATGTCGTCATTAAGTAAAATGTAGACTCAATTTTCCTCCCTTAGAATAGAGGCATATTTAATAGTTTGAATCCTCCCATACTTGGGAGCTTTTCTTGCTTTCTAAAGTCCCAGTTGTTTTCTAAGATACCCAGTTTCTGAATTTGTAATTATGCTTGGAATTTTAGTATTGCAATTTCCATTCCAACAAATGTAATTCGCCTGAACTATTCAAAAGAATTACAAATGTTTTGTTTTGAGGGCCTGAGGAAGTATTCCAAACCGGCCCGTTGATGATATCCAGCCATGTAAAGGAAAGTGTTCTGAGGCCCGGGCTTCCTCATGCTTCCTCGTTTCTAAGCTTTTGAAAATAAAACAAACGTTTTATCATTTTTCAAAAGGGCAAAAAAGAACGGTGGTGGAAAAGCGTGCATGCTCTTAGCCCTGTTTGTTTTTCTAACTCGCTCACTTCGTGTCTCAGAGCATACTCCTTTTTCATTTGTTATTACAAATGGGACATTTGGAAATGACACAAACTGAAGAGCACATCAGCCCCTGGTAATGATCGCGGACCAACTCATCTGATAAGGGCAGTCTGAGCGAAGATCATCCAACCTTCAAATGAAACATGGGGCAAATCTCATTACTACCAGTGGGTGATATCAGCCCCAGAAAGTCAAAGAGAATGCTAAGCATTCCTTGACTCCATGATGAGCGGAACATCATTTTGTACAAAAGTCGGGGGCAGATCAAGAAAAGATTACCCTTTTTGAAAGAAAAGGTATGTCTTATTCCTTAACAAATTTTGGAAATGACATTCCACCCATCTTCTTTTGCAGATAATGAACTGGGGAGAATGCTAGACTCAGACGTGCTAGCAAGCCGGATAGAGCACCAATGTTGGGACCTCTCGAATGAAACATGACGAAGAAGTGCTTAATTAGAAGAGTAGACTAGGGGGCATGCGATCTCTCAGTCCATCAAAAAGGGTGTATTTCGTTCCTAAAGTTCATCCACTTTAGCATAGAAATAACATATCTTTTCCTTTTACATAGGACAAAATTGAGTAAAGAACACTCATGGTACAAGCAGCTGGAAAGGACTTTGCATATGACAAAATGGCGTCAAGGCAGATCCTGACAACCACAGAAGTCTCGATGGTAGTCATGCCCATGTTCGTCAAAGACCTTTAAAGTAGAGATTAGCTTTGCTGCGAAGATTCCCATACAAGCAATTGCACATACCCTGTGCATGTCATGAATCATATGATTCCCGAGAAACTCCCCGACGTACCAGAGCCGCATTGACACAGCATCCGCTGACAATAGAACCCTCTATTCGGGAGCACCCCTAATTATAGAGGATTTCATTCGAGCTTCGAGATTAAGAGCATGGAGGAGCAGATTGAGACAAAGAAGGCTGAACAAAGTAAAGAGGAGAAAAGGCTCTGCTAGCTTTGAAGGCAAAATGGAAGAAGGGTAATTTGTATCGTTCTCAATTTACCCTCAATCATCTCATTTCTAACATAAGCTCCTGTTTTTGTCAGAAGGGAATTATCAACATCTGAGAAAACTCAAGGAGTTGTCAGTTTGATCTCAAATGAAGGGAATCACGAAGAGTAATGTTGTATCGTTCCCAATTCCTGTTCCCCAAAGAGCCATTCATTAACATGGTCTTTTTTATTATCTTACAGGTTTACCTCGTTGCTGCTGCAGCACAGGTAAGCATTTCTTTCCCTTAAAACTTTAAGAGTTGAAAGAATCAAAAGAAAGAGGAAATATGTTAAAGCAAATAAATGCTTAACCTTCCCCCAAGTGTATTGCATATCTTTTGGAAAGAATTTCGCATGGTAATTTTACCTGTTTAATTCACCAATTCCCTGTGAAAATTTTGACAATTCGACGAATGGTGTCGAACTACTCCGAGGTATTGAACGAGGTGTGTCAGGATGATGAGAGGCAATCCTTAGCCTATACACATTCTCAAGTACCAAACCCATGTAAGATGAGCGAAAAAGTTCCACTTCTACAAGGTAAAGGGGTTTCTCGCATAAGGTACGGTAGCCAAAATGACAAGAGGCAGTTCATTTCCCTGCCCCATACACTTCCATTAATCCTTTGCTTGACCATTTAAGCCCATACACTTGGAGGTTCTTTTTAAATCACCCCTGTCAAGAACCACCCCACATCGGGGCAGCTTGAGGTAAATCAGCATTATAGGAAGGATTCAAATCCAGAGGGAGCAAGAAGAGCGTCCCTCCTTTTTGGTCACCGCCCCTGTGGCTTCGACCTCCTCATTTTCACGGGTCCGGCGGTCCTCGACAGAGTCTTCCAAGACAAGCACACCATCGATGGCCGGACAGTCGAGGCTAAGAGGGCTTTGTCAAGAGAGAAGCAGCAAACTAAAACCTGTCCAAAATGCCAATATCTTATTGATAACAGTGATGTTATCACTGAGCAAGACAGGAAGGATGAGGAGTTTGTAATATCTAAAATTTTCTATGATCATCAGCTGCAACAGCTCACACAAGGTGAAAAGATGAATAGAAATTTTCTTGCTCTCATTTGCATTAATCTTTGAGTGTTTTTATTGCAGATGAACTCTCACAATAATTTAAGTGGCCTAGGATGACGAAGAGCGGTTCTTCTTCTATCCCATACACTCATATCCCTTGCTAGCCCAATTGAGCCGGCGATTTCATTTCGTACCAACCCAGTTGGTGATCATCCCCTACACCGGGGCAAGGCAAAAGTCACCACAGCTTGAGCATGGGTCCAAAGTACCGAATCGAGATGAAGACTCCAAGAGCCTAATAACATTGTCTGCTCAAACTTGTTTAGGCTAGTCCTGACAACACCAAAAGAGCAATAAAAAATGCTGAAAACTTGGGGCATGAAAAAGCAGTGTGCCTGGTAAAAGCAAGGCCGATGCCCATGAATAAAAAACAAAGAAAAAGAAAAAGGAGAAGAAGAAAAACGATGAAAAGACGACCCCAAAGGGTTAAACTTGAGTTCTTCTTCGATACAAATTCCTACTTTAGGAACTCTGTCTTGACAAAGATCTGTCACATGATAGATGAAGACAAGCCTATTCTTGAGAAAGCAATTGGAACAGGGATAGAATGGTATCCAGGAAAATGCTTGACGCAGAAGCTCCTCAAGAAAATGTTGTCAAAGATGCTAAAACACGGGATTACCCAGGGAGTTGCCCAAGAGGATCCTGATGATGAAGAAAAAGACAGGTGACAATGCCAAGATGATCACCAACTCTCACCCTTACACACATTTTTGAGCCTAACGATCCTTTCGTTTCTCAACCTGTGAACCGAGACCACGTTACATCCCTCATGAAGTCTCTTCTGATTAGGGCACTTGATTTAACGTGGAATTTCAAATGTTTATAAACAACGCTCGAGGAAGTGCGAGCAAGACTATTTCTATCTCGTTTTGCAGGATTCTTGACTTATAAACCCGGAGATGATTGCAGAATATTTTCTTTCATGGCCTTGATTTGAACAGTCACCTTCATTAAGCCATTAACCAAGCCTACATTACGACCCTGAAGAAGACCTCTCAGATTGGCAGCGCGTACCGCTTGCGAGAAAACTCAGACCCTTGTTGATGTGATGACGGTCAGATTGAGTGTTTTCGATGTTCCCGCATTAATGGACGGGACAAATAGCCCTTTTCAACGAGAGCGAGTGGAAAGTCCTTTCTGACTGAGAATCCCTCGTTCAGCATCTCGAGAAGTCCACCTACCAAGCGAAAATTGTCTTGATTTACCCTCGGTGGATGTTTGATGATGTAAACATGGCAAAATTATCATGCATGAACTTTCAAATGCGCATTCTGGAATAGCATAGCTTGTCTATCCTTGATGAATGCATGCATGTTTGCGCTAACCCTCTTTAACAGGTAAAATATCCTCAAAGACTCAAAGAACATATGACCTTTGGAGCGTCTCCAAAGATGTCACAGAAAATTTCTTCCGCTCCCCAAGTGGAATTGACACAGCATGCTTTTGCTGCTCAGAGTTCTAATCCCCAGTGATAGAACACGAAAATTCGAGCGCTGGAGAATCCCTCATAATCATCCCAAGAGAAATGCCCTGAAAAAGGTCGGGTATTCAGCAGATGATACATCAAACCTCCGGGTAAGAAATCCCAGATATTTCATCAGATTTCTTTTCAAACTACCTAGAAGGTAAACGGGGTGTTCCTTTGAAAAAGAAAAGCATCTTGACTAGCTGGTCAAGATATTTCATACGATATTCAAGAATAGCCTCAGTTGTCTATCTCTCCGATGAATACGTATGTCTTTGTACAAAGAAAAACTTGTCTGACAGGAGACACGCCCTTAAGAGGCAGGAACGTGCCCAGGTAAGTACATTTTACCCATGCCTGATTCCAAAAATCCATGTACCTACGATTGTTATGGTACCCTTTGAACATCGGATTGACCCCGTTGTTCACCCTCTGAACATCGGATTGACCCCGTTGTTCACCAACTGAACATCGGATTGACCCCGTTGTTCACCAATTGAACATCGGATTGACCCCGTTGTTCACCCTCTGAGCATGGGACTGACCCCCATGTTCACATCAAATCCTCGGGCGAGGACCCCCAGGTGCTCATCGTTTGAGCTTTTTCAAGACCTGCTGGCGAGGACTCACCAGGCGAACAATCAAATCCTCGGGCGAGAACCCCCAGGTGCTCATCGTTTGAGCCTTTTCAAGACCTGCTGGCGAGGACCCACCGGGCGAACAATCAAATCCTCGGGCGAGGACCCCCAGGTACTTTGTCAAAACAAAATCCAGTCAGTCAAGGCGACCGAAGAAAGGTTCGGGTCCTAGACAGACAAAATCCAGTCAGTCAAGGCGACCGAAGAAAGGTTCGGGTCCTAGACAGACCAAATGAAATCCAGTCAAGGCGACCGAAGAAAGGTTCGGGTCCTAGGCAAGCGATTTCCCCAGTCGAGGCAACCGAAGATAGGTTCGGGTCCTAGACAAATGAAATCCAGTCAAGGCGACCGAAGATAGGTTCGGGTCCTAGGCAAGCGATTTCCCCCAGTCAAGGCGACCGAAGAAAGGTTCGGGTCCTAGACAAATGAAATCCAGTCAAGACGACCGAAGATAGGTTCAGGTCCTAGGCAAGCGATTTCCCCAGTCAAGGCGACCGAAGAAAAGTTCGGGTCCTAGACAAAAACAATCCCCGTCAAGGCGACCGAAGATAGGTTCGGGTCCTAGACAAACCATTTTTTTGGTCAAGGCGACCGAAGACAGGTTCGGGTCCTCGACACACAATATCAACTATCTGGAATTACTCTACCCTTCGGCAAGGTAAGTAGCCCCAGGTATATTTTTATTTGCTTTAGCATGCATCATCTTATATCGCATCATAAAAATGGGACTCCGGTCTCGCCAAAAATAACATTCATTGAACATGCATGGGCCAAATTTAGGTACCATTTTATCTTTGAACGTAACCTCTGCGAGCTCAATCTCTGCGAGCTCACCTTCAAAGAGGGGCAGCTGTTGACACCTATTTTTAATTTGCCCAAAATTAATTGCACAAAATTTAGGAGTTAATTTTATTTAATTCCTAAAACAAAAATATTTCTATTTAAATGCATTGCATATAGAAATTAGGTACATTTGCACTAATAGAGTCTATTATAGAGTTTAATTTAAAAAAAAAAAAATTTCGAGTCGGGTCGGGTTGGAGCTGGGCCGACCCGGCCCATTTCTTTTTTCCTTTTTTTCTTTTTTTTCCCTGGGCCCAGGCCCTTTTTCCTTTTCTTTTTTCCCTTCGCGCGGGCCCGGCCCGCTTTCCTTTTCTTCTTCTTTCCCCCACGCCGCTGCTGGGCCTGGCCCGGCCCAGCCTTCTTCCTTCCTTCCTTCCCCCTGCGCCGGTCGCTCTCTCCTCCCCTGTTCTCCCCTGTGCGCGACCGAAGCGTGACGCACGGCGGCGCCGCTCCTCATCGTCGTCATCCGGTCAGAGGAGGCCTAGGCGGCCACGCCACAGGGACTGGCCATTAAGGCCAGTCCCGTCTTCCCCATCTCCCAGGCTTTCTCTCCCTCTTTGCACCCTCTCTGCACCGGCCCCCCCATCTGCTCTGCTCTGCACCGGCCTGCCATGGCCGCGAAAGTCGCGGGGCAGGTAGGCCGGTGCAGGCCATCGTCACGCCGACGCGGCCGGGCCCAGATTCGTCGTCGTTGGCTATGAAAGACAGAAAGAAAGAGAGAGAGACGGTCGGCCGTTTTAAAAAAAAAAAACAGAACAGAGAGATCGTGGGAGAGAAAGAGAGGATTGGAGAAAATTTTTTGTGATCTTTGGTTTGCAGGTGGAAGAATACAGCCGCAGGGGTTCCTCAAACGAGCCAGAGTCGCCGACGATCCACCGAACCGACGTCGCCGGTTGGTTGGTCATTCTCGGCCAAAACAGAGCACCGGAAGAGAGGGAGAGACAGAGAGAGAAATCAGAGAGAAAGAAGGCATACCGAGGTTCCGCCGGAGCAAAAGAAGAACCAGCAGCGTCGCCGTCGTCCCCCAATCAGTCGGAAACCTCCCAGACGCGCCGTCGATCGGTGAGTCGTCCCCCGGCCCGAACTGCTCTGTTCTCCCCTGTTTTTGCTCCCGGTTTGGCCGGGACCCGCGCCGGCCGTTTCGCGCGAGTCCCGGCCCATACTGCCGTCCCCCGCCGTCCGTGCATCATCGTTAAAGATAAGAACAGGTTTCCCGAGGACGGCGGGGCCTCGAAACAGGTCGGAATCTCCTGTTTTTGGTCGCGCACGCCCGGTGTTCGACAAAATGCCTCAAAGAGGCCGGTTTTTAATTCGGTCGCCGGCCGGCGAGCGGCGGTCAAACGGCGACCCAGGTGGACGGCGAGGCTTGGCGGTGTTCCTAGAAGCCGATTTGGGGGCGGCGCTGGCCTGGGTCAGCCGGCGGACGGCCAATTTTGGCCTCTCCGGCGCCCCTTCCCCGCGGGTCTGTTTGTTCGGGTCGGATTCGACCCGAATTAACAGATCCGACCCGGGTCAACGTGCGGGTCGGATCCGTTGACTCGGGTCGGTTCCGACCGACCCGGATTAACAGTTCCGACCCGGGTCAATGCCCGGGTCGGATCCGTTGACTCGGGTCGGTTCCGACCGACCCGGATTGACCGATCCGCCCGGGTCAACGCCCGGGTCGGATCCGACCCGACCCGGTTAATATTATATTTTTATTTTATTTTATTTAAAAAAAATTTTAAATTTTTTTTTTAAAAAAAAAATTAAAAAAAAATTTAATTTGTTTTTGTATTATTTTTTTTCTTTTTCTTTTCGAAAAAAAAATAAATTATTATTAATTTTTTTTAAAATTAATTATGTTATATCTAAGTTTTTAATTTATTGCTGTATTATTATGCATATTATTGTCTTATTTAAATTAGACAAGCCTGAGATTGCACGGTAATATTTTGCATGTTAGTTTTTATTACCGTTGTATTGTTATGCATGTTTTTAATACAATTGCATGAGTGTTGTATTTTTGAATGTCATCTGACTTAGTTAAGGTTAGAACCTTAGGTTGCATGAATTGTTGTGTTCCTGACTGCTAATCGTTTCTGATTATGCACTCGCTTGATCACCTCACATGTTAGGAGAAATGTCCTAAAATCAATTCAAATTGCCTGACAAATGTTTTCAGAAATGAACAGGGTAAAATGGTACCGAAAGGGCATTAGTTATCCAACTAGTGTAACCAAGTCCCCGAACTCATTTAATCTTTGGTTCGTAGGAATAGGGTGATTCTCCCATCGCCCTATTTGGGTTTCTAATCGACCCACCCCAAATCGATTAGTGGCGACTCCTTGGTATAAACCGCTTGCATGTTAAATACTTAAACCCTAAGTCGCGATATGGTATGGGCTTGGGAGGGCCCGAGTTAAGTCCTGAACCTAGACTTAGCACGTACCAGGCGAGCCCCCCTTTTTTGCATGCTCGATATAAAAGGGCTCGGGAATTCGGTCGCGACAGCCACTATAAATATCCTTAGTGACCTATGAACGAGTACTAGCTCTAGAATCACCTCTAAAGGTTTTGAGCCTGATTCAGCTCATGAACATGAGGAATTCGGCTAAGCCCTTGCACGATAGGGCTGTTTGAAATTTGGCAAGGGAGGGGACCTTGATTGGCTTAAGTTAAGCTTAGTTCAGCCCATCAAAAGTTCAATCAGGAAAAAGCCTTAGGGAATTAAAGCCTATTACTTTAATAAGGCCTATGACTCTCATAAAACCATTATAATATCGTTAGTGACCTCTCAACAAGTCTGTCTTCTTCAAAACTTATTCTCCATTGTTGTAATCTGAGCAAGAACTAATCATCTATTGGAGTAAAAAAATATTAATTTTATTTCCCTAGATTATCCTTATGGTTGTGAATTTTTCAAATTCGATTTTAGACACAAATTTACGAAAATTTACTCAAAGATTGAATATTGTGGTTGATGTATGCATTATACACAGTTTACTTATCTTTTAATTTATTGTTTTTGTAGTGCAGTCATTATGGAAGACGATATTGAACAGGACCAGATTGCTTAAATGTATCTATTGATGATACAATTGCGAAGGGAGCACAAAAATCAATTATGTCAACAAGTTCATTTGAAACTTTACAAGGTATTCGACCAAAAAAAAAAAACCTTAAAACGTAATTTTCTAATGTGTGAAGGCACCTTCTTGGTCAAGGTTATGTTGTCCTATAAAAAGGTCAAAGAAAGACAAATATGTTCTTCTTGGTTGCGATAGGGTAGGTAATTATCGTGATCAAAATAATATTTCTATTGCACATCAAAGTAGCTCTGCGTGTGAAAGAGATGTCTAAAGCCGATATACCTCCTCGCTAAATTCCTTCTTCCTTGAGACAAAGTAATCTCAATGTTCAAGCTATTGCTACAATTGTTTAATTCCAACGTAATGACACATATTAAATTTATTATCAAACGAAATGTGTACTAAAACTGGTAGATGGTTCTTTTCACCATTACTTGTGCTTAGGCTTTTTGAATAATAGTTTCCTAGTATAAAAAGAGAAATGTGCAACTCATTAACACAACAAGTTAGTTATCTACCAAATAAACTATTTTTCGTAAAAGACAAACACCGATTTTGTGCCAAATGGAGAAAGAAAGTCAAAAAACCAAAAAAGAAGTCGAGAGATAATTTTAAATCAAGAGTGTGCCCTCCATTTAACATAATAAATGTTGTTTGAGAGGAACATGAGTAGTTTTGTCTCTAGAAAAATTAAAACAAAATTAAAGTAACAAAATCGTAAGAAATAATCTTAAATCAAAACTAGGACCCGCAAGGATAATGTAATCAATATATTGTGATAAGTGGGGTGTCAGGAGCCATTAAGGGGTTGGAAATAGCGCGAGCTTTTTTGAGCTAAAAACCTAGAAATGTGCTTTACATAACTAAAGACCCGTTCGATTCTTTGGCCGAAATCAAATGGCAACACTTGCATTTACATTATATCCCATCACATGCCCCTCTCTCTTTCTCTCTCTCTAGCAACACAATCTGCCTGAAACAAGAAACCCCCGAAACATGGCATCGTGCATTCCTGGATCTAAAACTTCATAGAACCAGTAAAACCAGAATTCTCTTCTTCTTCCTCTTCTTCGGACTCGGGTGACTTTGTTAGTTGTTGTCCATAGATGCACATGCTTTTCCGTAAATAAATTGGACTTTGTTTTAAGAATTTCGAATGCAAAAGTAAGCAGGTGCTGCGAATGCGGCAACATTATTTTGGAAGTTTGTTATGTTTGTACAGTATATTGGTTCCACATAATTTGTTAGGTGATGATCCAACAACTTTAACAAACAACGCCTTCAACAGTTTTTGAGTCGTTAATGGACCATTGTATTTATCAGTGTGCGAACCAAATGTCTTTTCCCCAGGATCTCAGCATGTGAGCTCAGCAAAAATGGTGGAAGTGGATCTAATCTTTTATAGCATATGCTAAATTATAGGGCTCATCATTCCCTCTGACCTTTCCGTTCAATGGTTATAGCATCGTACTACGGATAGATTTTCACATGGGATTGATGTCGGTTGCAGCAATAATCCATCGCTCTCATGTGTATTCTTGCACATGACTCGATCCTAATTTTTTCTGTTCGATTCAAGTGTGTAAATACCAAGAATCAATCGCTGAAGACGCCACGATCTTGCCACCATCTTACATCTTGACCATTCTTAGATGAAGATTAATGATCACATCTCCCATATCTCTTTTCAACACCAGCAAGTTAATCAAGTACATGAACTTGTTCATGGGTAGGTCCCTGTTGATTGCATTCACAAGAAGAGTTATTTCTTTTGAAAAAATAATTCCATTGTGACTATCGTACCACCGTTTAATTATTATTTCAAAAGTGGTGAATGGGCGTGGAAGCAGGCTCATCCACGTGCATCGTCAAAAGCTCCCGTTTTACATGACGGATTTTTACGGATTCACTTAATGCATATATAACCTTCAAATTATACGTAAATATCCATTCACAGTATGGCAAGAGCCAAGTATTATTGAGGTCTATGGCATTCTTTCTCTCACAATCAAGTTGATCACTTAATCGAAAATAAAAAATAGTATCAATTAAATAAAATGGGATAATCAATATTCCATGAATTTGGGGGCCACACATAACTGTTGCAGTTAATTGTTTAATTTGTTCAACTAACTAACTAATGAAATCAAATTAAACGAATATATGTACGTATAAATTATGCTAGCTTGCTTTACGGCTACATTGTTGGCTGGGATGAGATGGCTTGAAAGAGAAGTCGACATTGGAATATGGCCATGTGGAAGCATGAGAAAGTGACAAAGAAAATCACTCTTCGTTCGCGACCAAAACAAGAAGAAAAGGTCGTGCAAACCCCACTAAAATATTCTGTGGAGTTGACAAACAGCGGTTGCTGCACATGCATCGTGGAATTGGACGAGAAATAAGCAACTAATAACATGGCCTATCAACCATACACATCTATGATTGGGCAGATCCGTAGCTACCTCTCGAGGGATTACAACTTATTAACTCCTTATATAATCGTGATAATGACAATATTCAGATTTGAAATTCATGGAATATGCTCGATAGGTAAATGCTCGACATGTCGTTATTCAACTTAGAATGAGCCTGTGGTCTATCCTGATTGAATTCCAAGAACGTTTAGCGGTCACATTTGCCCAACATCAAGTATTATTGGGCATCAATAAATTTGTCATTTGACAAAGCATTAGTCGATAATTTTACTGCTTTTCGATGACAGCCGTTAGTCTTCGGTGGTATTTGACTTCAGTGTTAGTTATTGTTATGGCTATGCATCTAGTTTTGGCATGAGTTTGAGCAAATTGATAGATGTTGTTGTATAAGTATAGGGTAAAAGTAGGATGCATCAAACCTTTCAAGAATGAAGTGATATAATCGACAACTTTTAGGGGTTATACGCAGCTAAGTGTTTTTTGCTAACAACAACATGAAATGGAAATTCGATGAGAGGAGAGATCATCTCACTTTGAGTTTAGAAGAGGGTACAATTGAAAAGGTAAAAAGGGAATAGAAATAAGCAAGGTTTAGTGTTTACTCCTCAATAGTGGGGGCCATGCCATTTTGGGGGGCTAAGCCAACCGATATTTCCTCCGTTTTATGCTCCACCGCTCACGTTCATCCAAGACCTTCTCATTTGCCGCCAGCAGATCCTTTCTTTGCCAATTTTAATACATTGGATCTTCAAGTCTATTTAATTATTATTAGTGTATTATTTTTTAAATTTCGTTTCGGTTTGTTGTTGTAGGCCGGAAAATAAGAGCCGCCAAGGAAAATGGCGGAATGTTTTCGTTTGCCGGGGCAATAAGTTAGCGGTCTTCAATTTCTTCTTATCCCTTTGGAAACATAGTCAATTATTTTGTTTTTTGTCTATCCCTATAACTATACAAAACATTGACATTCTCTTCCTTCAAAAGCAACCAACCATGGCCATGTTCGACGTCTGTCCAAAATTCCAAATCGGGAGCCTTATAACGTGGGATAAGATGACATGCATTTCGTCACTCCTAAATCAGCTCAATACTAGCGTCGAATAAGGAGTCCATTTGATTTCTTTTTTTTTTTTTTGGGTAGATGGGGGATAGCTCATTGTTTCCTAATGGAGGCCAAAAGTAGCATTGCTCGTTCCGTTATCAAGCCTTAATTTTTGGAACATAGTTCAGTAAAAGGATGGGCCTCTCTTTTCCCCCCTGAAATTAGTGAATCTTATTGGGTGGAAAAGCAAGGAGAGAGAGAGAGTCATCTCTCGTGAAACTATCAATCTCTCATCATGGTCTTGTCATCAAATTACCATAGTCTAGTTTTTCAAGTGAATGAATACTTCGAGTAATTCATTGCATGTATCCAACATATGGATTATGAACATGGTTTAATGAAAACTTGTAAGGACACTTTGTACACGGCGTGTGTATAAATCAAATTATAATAAAGCTTAGAGATCTTTTGCCAACCTACAACCTTTAGTTTTAATAAATGCTTTATATAGACATGTGTAATGGTTCTTTTTTCGCAATTTGCGTGTACTATAAAAGGTCATATATTAAACCTTTTGAGTTAGATAATTTTAGCGCAATTAATGTCAAAGTCTTTTCTCTCTCTGTTTTTTTTTTCTCATGTTAGTTACTTCTAATTTTCCCCCACAAAAGCCTTAGAAGAGAGAAGTGGCCGCCACCACCCAACGATTTAGGTACCTCGGAGGGTCAAGAAACCCTAGATTCCGGAAAAAAAAAATGCAAGCATATAGGACCGGCTTAAGATTAATATGTACATAAGCATTGGATGGGTGTTAGACCATCGTTTAGAGAGAGAGAGAGAGACCGAGGAGAAAGAAAATAAGGTTTCGGAACAGCAAAACAAATTTGGTGGGTCAAGAGAAGGGTGGTGACTTTGAGGGAATAAGAATATACCTCTCTCTCTCTCTCTACATTGAGTTTTGCCGGGTGGAATTCTTCAGATGTATCGAATTCTCACCTACGTTATTTGTTTCATTATTAAATTTAGTATAAGTATAAAGGCGATCTTAATCCGGTCAACGACCCATTTACATTGCAACCAGAAAGTCCTCTAAGAAAAGGAGCATTTCGGTCAAACTGCTCAATTATCCAATCACTCCCCAATCACAAGTTAGGCTTCCTTTTCAAATTTTAATTTGGAACAAAACTCAATTTCCCCTATAAATACCCCCTACTCCATTGCCGTTTCATCTCACCAACGCCACAACGCACAACAACATCAACAAGAACACTCACCCTTGAAACCCCCCCCCCCCCCCCTCTCTCTCTCTCTCTCTCTCTAAAAGCCCAAGAAGATGGCCGAACTCATCTACAACACTCGTCTGAATTATCTGGTACTTGCCCTCAGCTTCTTCATGTTGTTGTCCGATTCATCATCATCGGTAAATGCAGCATCAGTTCAGTACAACGTGGTCTCTCTCGGCGCAAAAGCCGATGGTAAGACTGACTCCAGCAAGGCCTTCCTGAGCGCATGGGCGTTGGCCTGCGGGTCTACGAGTGCTGCCACCGTATATGTCCCACAGGGCCGGTTCTTAGTGCAGTCCGCCTCCTTCAACGGGCCATGCAAGAACTTGGCCATCACGGTGCGCATCGACGGCAACCTCGTTGCGCCTTCCGACTACAACATGAACGGGAATGTGGGGAACTGGATTGTGTTCCGGCAGGTGATGGGGGTGTCCGTATTTGGGGGAACCCTCGATGGGCAGGGCACGGGCCTCTGGGCTTGCAAGCTCTCCGGCAAGAGCTGCCCTACCGGCGCCACGGTATGTATACATATGCTCATATATACTAACTATAAAACCATGAATACGCGCAAATTTTTTTTTCTTCATCAACATTTCTTCGTCATCCTCATAAACTGATTTGGACTTTTGGAGTTCATTTCCCCTGTTGACAGCACTTACCATGATAGGGTTTTTTCGTCCTTTCGCTCGAGAAGTTGACTACTTGGTGGGTTTGGTTATATATTAAGTGGATATGACATTGCATAGATCATGGGAGGCTACACACCAGAGAACTCACGGCTTTTCCTCGAACATAATTTCTGAAATGCAAGCCTTTTCCTTATTATCATTTTCAACTTCATCATTTATTGTAATGCTTGTAATATACTTGTGGGAAAGGGGGGACTAATGGGGATTGGCATGAGTGCGAAGTAGAGTGAATTTGTGGTGATTTCTCTTTATCCTTGTGAAACAACGTGGTTTCTTCTTCTTCTTCTTTCCTTTAAACCAACTTTTTAGCTCCCATGCATAGGCGAGTTCCAACCAACTCTCCTTCGTTACCAAAAATAAAGAAAAGAGAGCATTAAAGAAAAAGAAATTAGAAAAAAGAAAATATTTTAAGAAAAACACATGGAAGTGGGTTTCCATTTCATCACGAGAAGCAATTAAGCCCTTTGGGGCGTTTCAGTTTCACGTCGCTTGCTTATATTAATGTCAACGATCCGTATTCTTGTTTAAGAAACTCAAATGGAGCCACTTGTCAACCCTCTGTTCCCAATTAATGATGGGATTTATGTGTAACCCGGTGGTTGATAAGTGTTCGGTCATTTTGGTGTGCGTGGGTGCAGAACTTGGAAATCAGTAACTCCCAAAACATATTGGTGAGCGGACTCAGCTCCCTCAACAGTCAGATGTTCCACATCGTCATCAACGCCTGCCAGAACGTGAAGATGCAAGGCGTGAAGGTGTCGGCCTCCGGGACCAGCCCCAACACCGACGGCATCCACATCGGTGCCTCCACTGGCGTCACCATCCTCAACTCCAAGATCGGGACAGGCGACGACTGTGTCTCCATCGGCCCCGGCAGCAACAATCTCTGGATTGAAAACGTCGCTTGCGGACCCGGACATGGCATCAGGTATTTAATTGGTTGTTTTACCATCATATTACCCTATACGTATATATATACTATCTCCCGCCAAATTTAGTATTGTTCATTAGTTGACTCCGAAAGTTACACTTCTATGTGGTTGATTTTCAGCATTGGGAGCCTGGGCAAGGATCAACAAGAGGATGGCGTCCAAAACGTGACGGTTAAGACGGTCACGTTCACCGGCACGCAAAATGGAGTTAGGATCAAGTCGTGGGCCAGGCCGAGCAATAGCTTCGCCAGGAACATCCTCTTCCAGCACGCCATCATGAACAATGTCCAAAACCCGATCATCATCGATCAAAATTACTGCCCCAACTCCGGTTGCCCTAATCAGGTAAAAGCTCCCTCCTTACCAAATTCCACAAGTCAAGTGAAATTGAATAGCACTTCATATTAAAAACATTAAGGTGGATATCCAGACCTTCTTTTATTGATCAAGCTCTCATTTCTTATCAATAGGCTTCGGGCGTAAGAGTAGTGACGTGACGTACCAAGACATCCATGGGACATCGGCGACCGAGGTGGCCGTGAAGTTTGACTGCAGCTCAGAGTACCCGTGCACCGGAATAACGATGCAAGACGTGAAGCTGAGCTACCGGAACCAAGTGGCCACAGCATCTTGTGCCCATGCTGGGGGCACAGCTTCGGGCATGGAACAGCCCTCCAGTTGCTTGTAGTTCGTCCCCAAATAAAGGGAAAAAAAAGATAGCAACTCTAATCTTAATTAGGGTTGGTGAAGTCAGTCATACTTAATTATGTGAGTCCTAATATTTGACTTAGGACCAGAAGAAAATAGGGAGTAGGGAACAGATTGTCCAGTGTATAACACAAATTGGGTGCTTGAGCCTGTGGCGTGTCCTAGCTCACATTATTATGGGCTGGACTAATGGAGCCTGGCCTTGCATCTTATTTTCAATTAATCGAATATTGAAAGTTCTCTCTCTATGTCACAGAAGTTGAAATGATTTCGGCTTGCCAGAGTCCGATTCTTAACCATTCAACCGATTTTCATGGTAGAAATATTTCCTTTCATTAAGAAATAGCGACGTTTACTTATTACTGTTTTCAAATCTAACGACTGTATGTAATAAGGAACCCTCAAAATCTCTCAGGATATATAAATGGTGACACATAAATTAATATTAAGATTAAATAATACTTGCATTTTAATTATGAAATGTTAAAATTTGGCCGGAAAGCTAATTATTTAATAGGTTTCAGAGGACAGTGACTCTTTGCTACTCCTCACATGCGAACATTTCTCGTGCTACAAAATTAGTGCCATGAGGAAATCTTGTATCGTTCATCAGACATTCTAAGACAAGACATAGTTTATAACTTGATAATTAGCTGCTCTTAATGGACATGCTATTAAAGAGTTTATCTACTAATTAGAAAGAAAAACAATTACTAAATAGTTTATCTTGAACGCTCAAATTCTTTTTTTTTTTGGTGTTGTACATGTTCTCTTTCTATTTGTGTATTGGTATAGGCAAAGTGTCTTTGGTGCAATACTAATATTTAGTATAGTACTTGATTTTCATATTATCCTTTATAGAAAGGACCTTTTATTTTTTGTTCTGCTTCCATTTCATGTGATTTGATGTTGCCAACTAGGGGAGAGCGGTTCCGGGTTCTTTACAAGTTCCACATGTAACCTGGAACCTACCCTCGGGTACAGGTTCCCCATTTTTTGGAACCTAGAACCTATCCGTCGGAACCTAGAATCTACCCTGGAACAGATATCAGGGTCTAATAAGTTCTTTTTTTTTATTGCATTTTTAGTTAAACAAAACAAAAATGAACGCAACAATACTGAAGAAGCTTGTCATTCATCAAAGAGAATACAAAAAACTAGTTTTTTTGGTATTACGGTTCAATAAAATATAACTAAAATGAGAAGTCATTGCGTAAATCGATACTAAGGGTGAGCAGTTCCGCGTTCCGTATAGGTTTCACCCGTGATAATAGGTTCCTCATTTTTTGGAACTTGAAACCTATTTTATCACAGGTTCAAGGATCGGTTCCAAAGTCTACTTATGTTCCACCTGTATTATTAATTGAACAATTGCAGTGAATCATCACATTTAATAGCCATCATTTACTGCTATGATCCATTAACCACAACTTATATTTAGACACACGAAGAATATGAAACATTAACAAGTCATAACAAGTCATAAAATGAAAACTCAGACTAGTGGTTCCAAATCATACACTCATCATCTAATGTTATGAAGCACCGCAAGATTACGAGAAGACAGGTTCAGATTCTAGGTTCGAGGTTCCACCTACCTAAAACCTGGAACCTACCCGTCGAAACAGGTTCTCCAATTTTTGGAACATATAACCTACCTTGTATACCTTGGAACCTGGAACCTACAGATTCCCATTGGTCAGGTTCTCAGGTTCTAGGGTAGAACCTAGAATGATGCTCACCCCTACGGCCAATCTGTTAAACTCCAGAGATGATGAAAATGTTTAAATTTCTATTTTCTATTATCAGATACCCCATGTTTACGAAATGTTGCAAATAATTGTGTAAGTTATCTACCTTTGATCCTTTAGAGTAAATGCGTTTTGAGTTCTTTGCATACATGGGGAAATTTCATTTGTAAAAGAAGCATCTTGAACTCGAATAATTCGAGCTATGAGTTGATTGATAGATTAATTCTCGAAATCCCGTACTCTTTTTGTATTAAAACTTCACGAGAATGTTTCCTACAAGAGTAATTATGCTCTACCTGAAGCTAAAATGAGTGAATTCATAACGAGTAAATAAAAGGAGCATCAAGGACCGGCCTGCGGAGGCAAAAACATATCAAGAGAGGGCTGGATGCCCATTGTTTGGATTGAAGGCGGTCTGAACAGTGAGTATTTAGCCCACTCCTGGGTCTAGAAGCATTCCCTGAATGTGCCTTGATTACCATTGAGCGAACCAACATCAACCGCTAAGAATATAACTAAATGTATGAATGCAAACATGAATCAAGATGACATGAACGAATGGATTGAAATACCTCGAGTCAAAAAACTATATGAACTAGTTACTCTATCAAGCATTTGTATCTTATCAAGGTCACCATTGCTGTCACCTTGAAGGGAGCTCAGAATAGCCATGGATGACCTCCTGGCTTCCCGACGTCAATATGAGGTTGTGGGCTCTCAACTGCTCTGGATCAAGGAGGGACGGAGAGATGACACTGAGAAGAGAGGGGCTTTGGTGTGTCATGGTAGGTAGCGATAGCAACGAGGGCAATGGCAATGATAGCGGCAGTGGAGGCTGAGCTAGGGTGGACATTGGGGTTAAGGATTTCTGAGGGGAAAAGGACACTAATTAGTCTCATAATATTCGTACAATACTCACTTTGTTGCCATGATTTTTCAAATTATCACTTAAGTTAAAAACATTGGTAATTTCTCTTACTTGAAAATATTGCATGTCATTGCTTTTGTAGAAGTAACTTAAGTGATCGGCTTTTATAAGTTATGACACTTAATCGATCGCTTCAAAAGTTTTGGCAACAAAGGGATCTTCTAACGAAAGAATGACACTTTTAATGTGATTTTCCCATATTTTTCAAGTTGTTGGGCATAAGAAATTGGCAGGGTTATTTTCAAAAAGAAGGTGGCAATTGATTATTATATATTGACAGATGTAATATGGTGTCTACTTATAATGTTGCGGATGTAGATAGCGATGAATCTAGAATAAAGTTGGAGAGGAGTCATGGTCTAATCATCTGTAATTTTCATCCATAAAGTCAACAAATAATTTGCACTAGATATAAAATAAACTTATGTAGTACAATATATGTACGAGTCATTACATAGTCACAAGAACAAAAGTTATATTCACAAGAACAATAGTTAGTTATATTCCCAAGAACAATAGTTTTCTTTCTTGATGCGAAAGAGATTCAGAATCCAAAGAGTTGCAGCAATCCAAAAAGAAAAACCTCATAATTCTACCGTTAGAATTTGGAAGAGAGAGAGAGAGAGAGAGAGAGAGAGAGAGAGAGAGAGAGAGAGAGAGAGAGAGAGAGAGAGAGAGAGAGAGAGATCAACTATATTTGGGAAGAAAATGTTTCATGGATTGATAAACTATTTCCAATATGAGAGAGAGAGAAAGAGGAATCAATTTAATAAGAAAAAGATAAGGTTTTGTGTTAGGTGTTTTTGATTGGTTGGGTGAGTGTCACTTTGTGTAACATTTACACAAAAAACCTGCTGATGAGATGATGGGAAGAGCAAAGTTTCCTTAAACCTAAGTTGGAGAAAAATACGTCCTGTTTTATAAAATAAAGGATATAAAGTGATAAATATAGAAAGTAATGTGAGGGTGGTTATTGTGATTTGCTTTTGAAAATAAAATATTCTTAGGGTATGACAGTAACTAAACCAGTTAATAGGGAGAAAACTAGTACAACAACATAACTCCACACTTAATCTTAGTTCCTCGAGACAGGAACATAATCTGCATTTATCGGTTCTTGAGCAGGAAACATAAGAGTGCCCTCATAATTGGATCAATTCTAAGTTGGGTAAACCACTGGGGATTTGCTCTCATTGCCACCATTCTCACGTGGGAAATGTGCTTTACATGACTGAAGATCCATTCCATTCTTTCTGCATAGAATGTGCAAATGGAAGGATCACGTGCCTAACCTACATCCTAATTGCCTAGCCGAAATCAAATGGTCAACTCTTGCCTAACATTATATCCCATCACATGTATCCCTCTCTCTCTCTCCCTCGCAACACAATCTGCCTAAAACAAGGAACCCCTGAAACACGGCATCATGCATTCATGGATTCAAACCTTCATAGAACCCGAAAAACCAGAATTCTCTTCCTCCTCTTCTTCTTCTTTGGACTCGGACGGCATTGTTAGTTGTTGTCCATAGATGCACAGGCTTTTCGTAAATAAATTGGACTTTGTTGCAACAATTTCAAATCACAAAAGTAGATAGGTGCTGTGAATTCGGCAACTGTTTATTTAGATGTACAATATAATGGTTCCGCATAATTCGTAAGGTGGTGCTCGAACAACTTCAACAAACAACGGCCATAACATCGTTTTGGAATTATCAATGTGCGAACCCAATATTTTTTTCCCAGGGCCTCAGCATGTGAACTCAGCAAAAATGGTGGAAGGGGATCTAATTTTTTATTGCATATGCTAAATTATAGGGCTCATCATTCCCCGACCTTTCCGTCCAATGGTTGTAGTATCGTACTACGGATAGATTATCACATGGGATTGATGCCGGGTGCAGCAATAATTCTTGGCTCTCGTGTGTTCTTGCACATGACTCGATCCTAATTTTTTCTGTTTGATTCAAGTGTGTAAATACCAAGAATCAATCGCTGAAGACGCCACGATCTTGCCACTCTCTTACATTTCGACCCTTTTTATATGAAGATTAATGATTACATCTCCCATATCTCTTTGCAACACCAGCAAGTTAATCAAATACATGAACTTGTTCATGGTTAGGTCCCGGTTGCTTGCATTCACAAGAAAATTATTAGCTTGTACCACCGTATAATTAGAATTCATTCTATTGCGGCTATTGTACCACCGTATAATTAGAATTCCAAAAGTAGTGAATGGAGCCGGAAGCAAGCTCATCCATGCCAATCGCCAGCAGCTCCTGTTCTACGTGACGAATGTTTACGGGTTCACTTATTGCATATATGACCTTGAAACTATACGTAAAATATCCATTCACAGTTTGGCAAGGTCCAAGTATTATTGAGGTATATGGCAATCTCTCTTACAATCAAGTTGATCACTTCATTGAAAATCAAAAGAAGTAAAAATTAAATTTAATGGGATAATCAATATTCCATGAATTTGGGGGACCACACATAACCGTCACAGTTAAAATGTCTCAATTTGTTCAACTAACTAAATCAAATCAAACCAATATATGTACATGTAAATTATGCTACCTTCCTTTATGGCTACATTATTGGCTGAGATGAGATGGCTTGAAAGAGAAGTCGACATTGGCATTCAGCCATGTGGAACCATGAGAAAGTGAGAAAGAAAATCACTCTTCTTTCACTACCAAAACGGGAAGAAAAGGTCGTGCAAACCCCCCACCATAATATTCTTTAGAGTTGACAAACAAAGGTTGCTGCACATGCATCGGGGTCTTGGACGAGAAATAAGCAGCTTATAACTTATTAACTCGTTATCTAATAGTGATAACGACAATATGCAGATTTGAAATTCATGGAATATGAGATAGGTAAGTGCTCGACATGTCCTTCTTCAAATTAGAATGAGCCTGAGGTCTATCCCGGTTGAATTCCAAGAACGTCAAGTGTTCACATTTGCCCAGCATCCAGTATTATTGGGCATCAATCTTTGTCATTTGACAAAGCTTTAGTCAAGAGTTTTACTTCTTTTTCATGATAGCGGTTAGACTTGGGTGGTTAACTTTTTTGGGGTATTTGACTTCAGTATTAGTTATTGTACATGCGCTTCAATCATGCTTAATTTTGGCTAAGCATCTAGGGTTTTCACGAGTTTGGGCAAACTGATACATGTCATTGTATACGTATAGCGTACGGTAGGAAGCGGCAAACGTCCCGAGAATGAAGTGATACAAATAACAATTTTCGATGATAATGAATGTGATTGAAGAGTTTAGCCTAAACATATGAAAGTTAGAAATTTGTTGAGACAGGCTAGGGTCTCATTTGAAGTTTGTTTATAGTGAAGGGAAGTTAGCCATAAAAAAGAAAATATTGAGGAGAAATTACTATAGACTCGATTAACATTGAGGTTAGTGGGCGCCATGCCATTTTGGGGGCGTCTAAGCCTAGCGGTATTTCCTCCGTTTTATCCTCCACCTGTCACGTCGCTTCCCACGTTCCCCCCAAGCCCTTCTTTCTCATTTGCCAGAGACAGAACCCCTTTTCCCCACACACACACACACACACATATATATATATATATATATATATATATATATATATAATATACATATTATATATTAATTTATTGAACTTCAAGTCTATTTTATTAGAATACTGTCGCGACCGACTCCCGAGCCCTTTCTTATCGAACATGTGCAAAAGAGGGGGTTTCGCCTGGTATGTGCTAAGTCTAGGTTCAGGACTTAATTCGGGCTCTCCCAAGCCCATACCATATCGCGACTTCGGGTTTAAATATTTAACATGCGAGTGGTTTATATCAAGGAGTCGCCACTAATCGATTTGGGGTGGGTCGATTAGAAACCCAAATAAAGTGATGGGAGAATCACCCTATTCCTACGAACCAGAGATTAACTGAGTTCGGGGACTTGGTTACACTAGTTAGTTAACTAATGCCCTTTCGGTACTTTTTTATCCTGTTCATATTTTGAAAACATTTGTCAGGCAATTTGGATTGATTTTAGGACCTTTCTCCTAACATGTGAGGTGATCAAGCGAGTGCATAATCATAAACGATTAGCAGTCAGGAACACAACAATTCATGCAGCCTAAGATTCTAACCTTAATTAAGTCAGATGACATTCAAAACACAACTCATGTAATTGTATTAAAAACATGCATAATAATACAACGGTAATAACATGCAAAATACTACCGCGCAACCTTAGGCTTGTCTAATTTAAACAAGACAAAAACTTACATAATAATATCACAACAAATTAAATCAACAAATATATCACATAAAAAAATTTTTAATTTTTTTTTGAAAAAAAAAATAATACAGAAAAGAAAAAAAATTTAAATTTTTTTAAATTTTTTTTAAAATTTTTTTTTTTAAAAAATAAATAAAGAAAATAATATAATATTGTAATCGGGTCGGGTCGGCGGATCCGAGTCGGGTCGGATGCGACCCGGGTCAACGGACTCGACCCAATGCGTTGACCGGGTCGGATTTCCGGATCCGACCCGGATCAAAGGGTCCACCCAGGTCATTGACCCGGGTCTGGACCGGATCGGGCCCGGTTGGGGCCCGATCCGATGGATAAGGACAAAATGGGGCCGGTCCGACAGGGTCGAACCGGCCCTATTCGGCCTGCAGATCGGTCCAGGGGCGGTTCCCGCGTGTGTGAACGCGTGGGAGCCTCGGCCGGCGAGATCCAGCGTCTCGCTGGCCGACCCAGGCCACCTATGGCCTCGGTTTCGCCTCAACTTACCTTCTCCGACCACGAGGCCTGCCGTCTGATCACCCGTTCACCGGCCGGCGGCTAAAAACAAACCAGCCTCTTTGAGGCATTTCATCGAGCAGGTGGCGTGCGCGGTAAAAATCAAGGGATCTCGGCCTCCTCCGGCGACTCGGTTGGCTCCGACGGCCTTGGTTCGCCTCCAATGGTGAGCAGGGACCGGGACCGACGTCGGTATGGACCGGGATTCGCGCGAAACGGCCGGCGCGAGTCCCGGCCCAACGACGCCGGAAAATAGGGGAAAACAGAGGCGGTTTTCGGCCGGGAGAGACTCACCGGTCGACGACGCGTTCTGGGGGGTCTCCGGCTGCTCCGTGGGCGACGGCGACGCTGCTGGTTCTTCTTCTTGCTTCGGCGAGCTCTCGGTTTGCTCTCTCTCTCTCTCTCTCTCTCTCTCTCTCTCTCTCTCTCTCCCTATTCTCTCTCTTCTCTCTCTCTCTATTCTTTCCGAAAAATGGACGACCTAGGCTCTCTGGCTCTCTATGTCGCTGCCGTCGGCTCGGCGGCGGGGATGGATGGCTGAAGCTGAGGCGCGGTGGCTGCCGGAAGCTCCCTTTCTCTCTCGGCTTCTCTCTGCTCTGTTTCTTTCGTAAAATGACCGACTGGCCTCTCTCTCTCTCTCTGGCTATATATAGCCGGCGACGACGTGTCTCTCTGCTCCGTTGCGTCTGCATGACGACGGCCTGCATCGGCCTACGTTGGCCCGTGACTTCGTGGCCACTTAGGCCGGTGCAGAGCAGGGGGAGGCTCTGAGACGGCAGAGCAGAGAAACAGGAGGAAGAGAGGGAGAAGGAGATAAGGGAGGCCCGGGAAAACGGGGGGGAAGGGACTGGCCATTAAGGCCAGTCCCTGTGGCGTGCTGCCCCGGCCTACTCTGGCCGGATAGGGACGGGGTGAGGCCGCTCCGTCGCTCGTCGCTTCTGCGTCAGCAGCAGGGGAGAACAGGGGAAGGACAGAGACGCTCGGCGGGGGGAGGAAGAAGGAGGAGAAGGGGCTGGGCCGAGCCAGGCCCAGCCGCACAGAGGAAAAAAAAGAAAAAAGAAAAAGCGGGCTGGGCCCATGCGGGAAAAAAGGAAAAGGGAAAGGGTAGGGTTGGCCGGCACTGACTTCGTTTTTTTTTTGAAATTTTTTTAAACATTCTAATAGATCCTATTAATACAAATGTGCCTAAATTCTATATGCAATGTATTTAAATAGAAATATTTTTTTGTTTTAGGAATTAAAGAAAATTAATTCCTAAATTTTGCGTAATTAATTTTTGGGCCAGTTAAAATAGGTGTCAACAGCTGCCCCTCTTTGAAGGTGAGCTCGCAGAGGTTACGTTCAAAGATAAAATGACACCTAAATTTGGCCAATGCATGCTCAATGAATGCTATTTTTGGCGAGACCGTGAGTCTCATTTTTTTATGATGCGATAAGATGATGCATGCTAAAGTAAATAAAAACATACCTGGGGTTACTTACCTTGCCGAAGGGTAGAGTAATTCCAGATAGTTGATATTGTGTGTCGAGGACCCGAACCTATCTTCGGTTGCCTTGACGAGGGGAAATGGTTTGTCTAGGACTCGAACCTTTCTTCGGTCGCCTTGACGGGGATTGCTTTTGTCTAGGACCCGAACCTTTCTTCGGTCGCCTTGACTGGATTTTGTTTGTCTAGGATCCGAACCTTTCTTCGGTCGCCTTGACGGGAATTGATGGTTTGCCTAGTGGGTCCTCGCCAGCAGGTCTTGGAGAGACTCAAACGATGATCACCTGGGGTTCCTCGCCCGAGGATTTATTGATTTGCCTGGTGGGTCATTACCAGCAGATCTTGAAAAGGCTCAAACGATGAGCACCTGGAGGTCCTCGCCCGAGGATTTGATGTGAACAGGGGGGTCAGTCCCATGCTCAGAGGGTGAACAACGGGGTCAATCCGATGTTCAGAGGGTAAACAACTGGGTCAATCCCGTTGGTCAGCTGATGTTCAGAGGGTGAACAACGGGGTCAATCCGATGTTCAGAGGGTGAACAAAGGGGTCAATCCGATATTCAGCTGGTGAACAACGGGGTCAATCCGATGTTCAGATGGTGAACAACGGGGTCAATCCGATGTTCAGAGGGTAAACAAAGGGGTCAATCCAATGTTCAAAGGGTACCATAACAATTGTAGGTACATGATTTTTTTGAACCGGGCATGGGTAGAATATACTTACCTGGGCATGTTCCTGCCTCTTAAGGGCGTGTCTCCTGCCAGACAAGTTTTTGTGCAAAGACATACGTATTCATCGGAGAAATAGACAACTGAGGCTATTCTTGAATATCGTATGAAATATCTTGACCAGCAAGTCAAGATGCTTTTCTTTTTCAAAGCAACACCCTGTTTACCTTCTGGGTAGTTTGAAAAGAATTCTGATGAAATACCTGGGATTTCTTACCCGGAGGTTTGATGTATCATCTGCTGAATACCTGACCTTTTTCAGGGCATCTCTTTTGTGATGATAATGAGGGCTTCCCAGTGCCTGAATTTTCATGTTCTATCACTGGGGATTAGAACTCTGAGCTGCAAAAGCATGCTGTGTCAATTCCACTTGGGGAACAGAAGAAATTTTTTGTGACATCTTTGGAGACGCTCCAAAGGTCATATGTTCTTTGAGTCTTTGAGGATATTTTACCTGTCAAAGAGGGTTAGCGCAAACATGCATGCATTCATCAAGGATAGACAAGCTAGGCTATTCCAGAATGTGTATTTGAAAGTTCATGCATGATGATTTTGCCATGTTTGCATCGCCAAACATCCACTGAGGGCAATCAAGACAATTTTTGCTCGCTGGGTGGACTTCTCGAGATGCTGAACGAGGGACCTTCAGTCAGAAAGGACTTTCCACTCACTCTCATTGAAAAAGGGCTACTTGTCCCGTCCATTAATGCGGGAATATCGAAAATACTCAGTCTGACCGTTATCACATCAACAAGAGTCTGAGTTTTCTCGCAAGTGGTACGACACTGCGAATCTGGGAGGTCTTCTCCAGGGTCATAATGTAGGCTTGGTTGATGGCTTAACAAAGGTGACTGTCCAAGTCAATGCCATGAAAGAAAATACTCTGTAACTATCTTCAGGTTTACAAGTCAAGAACCCTGCAAAAGAGATAGAAGTAGTCTTGCTCGCACTTCCTCGAGCATTGTTTATCAACATTTGAAATCCCACGTTAATTCAAGTGCCCTAGTAAGAAAAGACTTCATGCGGGATGTAATGTAGGCTCGGTTCATAGGTTGAGAAACGAAAGGATTGTTAGGCTAAAAAATGTGTGTAAGGGTGAAAGTTGGTGATCATCTTGGCATTGTCACCTGTCTTTTTCTTCACTGTCAGGATCTCTTGGACAATTTCCTGGAGTAATTTGGCGCCTTGGCTTCTTGGACTTTTGTCCAATAATTGCAAATTTGCTTGGGCATACAAATTTCTTTACAGTCGGAATTTACTTTTTGATTGCTTTTTGTTTGTGGGCATTGGCCTTGCTTTTACCAGGCACACTGCTTTTTGATGCTCCTAGTTTTCAGCATTTTTTTGCTGTTCTTTTGATGTTGTCAGGACTAGCCTAAACAAGTTTGAACAGAACAATATTGTTTGGCTCTTGGGGTCTTCATCTTCATTCGGTATTCTGGGACCCTGCGCTCAAACTGTGGTGACTTTTGCCTTGCCCCGGTGTGGGGGATGATCACCAACTGGGTTCATATGAAATGAAATCGCTGGCTCAATTGGGCTAGCAAGGGATATAAGTGTATGGGATAGAAGAAGAACTGCTCTTCGTCATCCTAAGGCATTTAAATTATCGCGAGAGTTCATCTGCAATAAAAACACTCAAAGATTAATGCAAGTGAGAGCAAGAAAATTTTTATTCATCTTTTTCATCTTGTGAGAGCTGTTGTAGCTGATGATCATAGAAAATTTTAGATATTACAAACTCCTCATCATTCTTGTCTTGCTCAGTTCCTAGGTAAAAACATCACCGTTATCAATAAGATATTGGCATTTTGAACAGGCTTTAGTTTGCTTCTTCTCTCTTGACAAAGCCCTCTTAGCCTCGACTGTTTAGTCGTCGATGGTGTGCTTGTCTTGGAGGATTCTGTCGAGGACCGCCGGATCCGTAAAGACGACGAGGCCGAAGCCAAGGAGGCGGTAATCGAAAGGGAGGGACGCTCTTCTTGCTCCCTCTGAATTCGAATCCTCCCTGTGATGCTAGTTTACCTCAAGCTGCCCCAATGTGGGGTGGTTCTTGACAGGGGTAATTTGAAAGGAACCTCCCAGTGTATGGGCTCAAAAATGGTCAAGTAAAGAATTAATGGTAGTGTATGGGGTAGAGAAATGAAATGCCTCTCATCATTTTGGCTACCGTACCTTATGCGAGAAACCCCTTTACCTTGTAGAAGTAGAACCTTTTCGCTCATCTTACATGGGTTTGGTATGTGAGAATGTGTATAGACTAAGGATTGCCTCTCATCATCCTGACACACCTCGTTCAATACATCGGAGCAGTTCGACACCATTCGTCGAATTGTCAAAATTTTCACAGGGAATTGGTGAATTAAACAGGTAAAATTACCATGCGAAATTCTTTCAAAAGACATGTGATGTATTTTGAGGAAGGTTAAGCATTCATTTGCTTTAACATGTTTCCTCTTTCTTTTGATTCTTTCAACTCTTAAAAAAGAGTTTTAAGGGAAAGAAATACTTACCTGTGCTGTAACAGTGAGACAAACCTGCAAGGTAATAAGAAAGGCCGTGTTAATGAACGGTTCTTTGAGGAACGGGAATTGGGAACGATACGACATTACCCTTCGTGATTCCCTTCATTTGAAATTAAATTGACAACTCCTTGCGTTTCCTCGGATGTCGATAATTCCCTTCTGACAAAAACATGAGTTTATGTTAGAAATGAGGTGATTGAGGGTAAATTGAGAACGATACAAATTACCCTCCTTCCATTTTGCCTTCAAAGCTAGCAGAGTCTTTTCTCCTCTTTACTTTGTTCAGCCTTCTCTGTTTCAGTCTGCTCCTCCATACTCTTGGTCTCGAAGCTCGAATGAAATCCTCTATAATTTGGGGTGCTTCCAAATAGAGGGTTCTATTGTCAGCGCATGCTATGTCAATGCGGTTCCGACATGTTGAAGAGTTTCTTGTAAATGCTCCGATTCTTGACTGCATAGGCATGTGCAATTGCTTGCATGGGGATCTTCGCAGCAAAGCTAATTTCTGCTTTAAAGGTTTTTGACGGATATTGGCGTGACTGCCATCGAGACTTCCATGGTTATCAGGATCGGCCTTGACGCCATTTTGTCATGTGCGAAGTCTTTTCCAGCTGCTTGCACAGGATCTTTACTCAAATTTGTCCTACATAAAAGGAAAGAATGTGTCATTTCTATGCGAAAGTGGATGAACTTTAGGAACGAAATACACCTTTTTTGATGGACTGGGGGATTGCTTGCCCCCTAGTCTACTCTCCCAATTAAGCATTCCTTCGTTGTGTTTCATTCGAGAGGTCCCAACATTGGTGTTCTATCGGGCTTGCTAGCACGTCAGAGTCTAGCATGTTCCCCAGTTCATTATCTGCAAAAGAAAAGGGATGGAATATCATTTCCACAATTTGTTAAGGAATAAGACATACCTTTTTTCTTTCAAAAGGGATAATCTTTTCTTGATCTGCCCCCGACATTTGTACGAAATGATGTTTTGCTTATCATGGAGTCAAAGAATGCTCAGCATTCTTTTTGACTCTCTAGGGCTGATATCACCTACTGGTAGTAATGAGATTTGCCCCATGCTTCATTTGAAGGTTGGATGATCTTTGCTCGGACTGTTCCTATTGGATTAGTCGGTCTGCGATCATTATCAGGGTCTGATGTGCTCTTCAGTTTGTGTCATTTCCAAATGTCCCATTTGTAATAACAAATCAAAAAGGAGTATGCTCTGAGACACGAAGTGAGCGAGTTAGAAAAACAAATAGGGCTATGAGCATGCATACTTTTCCACCACCACTCTTTTTTGTCCTTTTGAAAAATGATAAAACGTTTGTTTTATTTTCAAAAGCTTAGAAACGAGGAAGCATGAGGAAGCCCGGGCCTCAAAACACTTTCCTTTACATGGCTGGATATCATCAACGGGCCGGTTTGGGATACTTCCTCAGGCCCTCAAAACAAAACATTTGTAATTCTTTTGAATAATTCAGGCGAATTACATTTGTTGGAATGGAAATTGCAATACTAAAATTCCAAACATAATTAAAAATTCGGAAAACTGGGAATCTTAGAAAACAGCTGAGACTTTAGAAAGCAAGAAAAGCTCCCACATATGAGAGGATTCAAACTATTAAATATGCCTCTATTCTAAAGGAGGAAAATTGAGTCTTCAGTTTACTCAATGACGACATCTGCGCCTTCTGCTTGATTGGGTGGTGCGTTGCGGAATGTAAACATCTTTGCATCCAACAATTTCTGGACTTTATTTTTCAAGACAACACAGTCATTGACGGAATGTCCCACTTCACCTAAATGATAGTCACATGCCTTGGAGGGATCGTAGTTGGGGAAACGCTCAGGATTTTTACGTTTTGGCTCTTTATCAAGCAACTTCTTTTCCAAGAGAATAGGCAGGATCTGAGACATAGGCAAGGGGAGTGGCGTGAACTGCTTTTTGTTATTTCGCCTTTGGGGCGGCTTGCGGCCTGAGGCCGGTTGCTGTTCACTACTCATCTGAATCATTGGGGAAGGACGAACGGTTTGGGTGTATGCAACATCCGCCTCTGTCAGGGTTCTTTCTCCTTCTTCATGCCGAGTTTCTTGCTTGTGGAAGTGGGGTCTGTAAATCACCCCTCACGCAATCCCATTTCGATTCGTTCGCCCACAGGAATAAGACGATTAAGGGATTCAACAGTGGCACCAACCAGGCGGTGTCTGTATTCATATGGAAGAGACTTTATGAACAACTTTACTTGTTCATGATCAATGAGTTGTGGGGTAACATGGGCGTCCAAGTTTCTCCATCTGGTGGCATACTCTTTGAAGGACTCACTCTTCTTCTTCTTAGCGCATTCCAGATCGTCACGAGTAAAGGTGACGTCGAGGTTGAATTGATAATGCTTGAGGAATGCATCAGCGGCATCATCCCAAGACTTAAAAGTATCCACATCCTTCGACATATACCATGTCAGGGCTGGCCCCGTCAAACTCGCTTGAAAGGTTTGAATCATGAGGGGTTCGTTGTCAACGTACTGGGTCATCCGCACATGATACATGTGCAAATGATGTCTGGGGCATGAGGTGCCATCATATTTCTCGAATTCTGGCATCTTGAACTTTTCTGGTACTTTGACCCATTTGTATATAGACAGGTCAAGTGGGACAGCATGCCGCGGGCCTTGTAGCTGTTTCAGCATCTCCTCGACCTTTGCAAGGCGTTTGTCATGTTCTGTCATCGATACAGCTTCAAGTTTAGGCTTCCTGATAGCAAGGGAAGCGGATCGTCCTCTAGCGGGGGCATGTTGCTATCGCTGGCGGATGCCTTGTCTTTTCCAGTAAACTGTGGTGATAACACCACCTCAATTGCTGCAGACGTGGGCGTGAGCTTGCCCTGAATGGATTCCACCTACTTTGTGAGATTTTGGATCACATTGAGGACCATCTTCATCTCGTCTTCCATGTTATTAAGACGGACGTTTTCTTCGGCCATTTTTTGTAACTACCTGTGAAAACGCTGATATGAATGAGTATAATGCCCTATAAAGAATCATTCTATGACCTAGTCATATTATTATTACATACTTTCTTTATTTGTAAAGAAAAAAATGAGAAAAAAGGTTTTTATTATTATCAACATTACAGGCGGCGTCCCTGGGGTTCGAACCCCGGTCGCCTCGGACTGTGACGCTACATCCCCGGATACCACTGGGTCGAAGGCCGCGGTGGTGTCATTAAGGGGCAAAAAATTTTATTCAAAGCATAAAAAACGGCCCGAGTTATATTAACATTTGTACAACCCATAAACATTTTTACAGGAGATAACCAAAACCCCTAAACATAAATATTAGGAAATATAAAAGACCGGGACTTTTAACAAAAATGCGCATTTCCCGGATGCTCATTCTATAAACGATGGGGAGGCTACAGTCTCGCGGGGCTGCTTATTTTCACGGACAAGCTCCGCAATAAGCGTATCCCTCGTCTCGTCGGTTTCACCATGCCAGAAACTCTTTCTTAGGAGCGGGGACGGATTGGATATCAGCTCTTCGTATCGTATATAGAATGCAATCAACGGGTGGCCTAACAGTAACAAATCAATTGAATAAGTAGGCCGTATAAAAAATGAGAAGGGATAGAATATATACCTTTCCTTGAACCATGGCAATCACAACAACATGCACATGAGGAGTGAGGTTCGATTTCTATCTAGACTGGCTCAGCAAAATGAAATTAAAAGGGTGCCTGACCGTCGCAGTCTCGCGTTGGTGTCAAGTTCTTTTAACCTCGGCCAAATCGAAAGGAATATCTTATAGTCACGCGAATAGCGGCTAAAGATATTTCTTTACGATTTTTAGAAATAAATTTCGGGGAAAAGAAAGGCAACCTCTACATCGCGGGTTCGCGTTCGAGGTCGTATCTTTCTTAACACCATCCTAAAATGTCCTATCGCGGCCTAGGTCCGGCAGCGTGGTTGTGTGTGCAATGGTGTAGTGCTAAATCATTAAAGCATGCACAACAATTCATAAACAATCAATTTGAACTTGCAAGAACAAATAACACCTTAATGTCAGGGTCATACCTGGAATCTTCGCTGCCAAACAAATATTATTTTTGAACAGGATAAAAATTTTGGCTTAAGTCCACTTTTAAAAAATGCAGGTCCCCAGCGGAGTCGCCAGTCTGTCGCGACCGAACTCCCGAGCTCCCTATTTTATCGAACATGTGCAAAAGAGGGGGTTTCGCCTGATATGTGCTAAGTCTAGGTTCAGGACTTAACTCGGGCTCTCCCAAGCCCATACCATATCGCGACTTCGGGTTTAAATATTTAACATGCTAGTGGTTTATATCAAGGAGTCGCCACTAATCGATTTGGGGTGGGTCGATTAGAAACCCAAATAAAGTGATGGGAGAATCACCCTATTCCTACGAACCAGAGATTAACTGAGTTCGGAGACTTGGTTACACTAGTTAGTTAACTAATGCCTTTTCGGTACCTTTTTACCCTGTTCATATTTTGAAAACATTTATCAGGCAATTTGGATTGATTTTAGGACCTTTCTCCTAACATGTGAGGTGATCAAGCTAGTGCATAATCATAAACGATTAGCAGTCAAGAACACAACAATTCATGCAGCCTAAGATTCTAACCTTAATTAAGTCAGATGACATTCAAAACACAACTCATGTAATTGTATTAAAAACATGCATAATAATACAACGGTAATAACATGCAAAATACTACTGCGCAACCTTAGGCTTGTCTAATTTAAACAAGACAAAAACTTACATAATAATATCACAACAAATTAAATCAACAAATATATCACATAAAAAAAATTTAATTTTTTTTTTTGATTTTTTTGATTTTTTTTTCAGAAAAAAAAAATACAGAAAAGAAAAAAAATTTAAAATTTTTTTTAATTTTTTTTCAAATTTTTTTTTAAAATTTTCTTTTTTGTTAAAAAATTAAAAAATAAATAAATAAAGAAAACAATATAATATTGTAACCGGGTCGGGTCGGCGGATCCGGGTCGGGTCGGATGCGACCCGGGTCAACGGACCCGACCCAATGCGTTGACCGGGTCGGATTTCCGGATCTGACCCGGATCAAAGGGTCAACCCGGGTCTGGACCGGATCGGGCCCGATCTGATGGATAAGGACAAAATGGGGCCGGTCCGACAGGGTCGAACCGGCCCTATTCGGCCTGTAGACCGGTTAGATCGGTCTGCAGGCCGGTCCAGGGGCGGTTCCTGCGTGTGTGAACGCGTGGGAGCCTCGGCCGGCGAGATCCAGCGTCTCGCCGGTCGACCCGGGCCACCTATGGCCTCGGTTTCGCCTCAACTTACCTTCTCCGACCACGAGGCCTGCCGTTCGATCACCCGTTCGCCGGCCGGCGGCCAAAAACAAACCAGCCTCTTTGAGGCATTTCATCAAGCAGGTGGCGTGCGCGGTAAAAATCAAGGGATCTCGGCCTCCTCCTGCGACTCGGTCGGCTTCGACAGCCTTGGTTCACCTCCAACGGTGAGCAGGGACCGGGACCGACGTCGGTATGGGCCGGGATTCCCGCGAAACGGCCGGCGCGAGTCCTGGCCCAACGACGCCGGAAAACAGGGGAAAACAGAGGCGGTTCTCGGCCGGGAGAGACTCACCGGTCGACGACGCGTTCTGGGGGGTCTCCGGCTGCTCCATGGGCGACGGCGACGCTGCTGGTTCTCCTTCTTGCTCCGGCGAGCTCTCGGTTTGCTCTCTCTCTCTTCTCTCTCTCTCTATTCTTTCCGAAAAATGGACGACCTAGGCTCTCTGGCTCTCTGTGTCGCCGCCGTCGGCTCGGCGGCGGGGATGGATGGCTGAAGCTGAGGCGCAGTGGCCGTCGGAAGCTCTCTTTCTCTCTCGGCTTCTCTCTGCTCTGTTTCTTTCGTAAAACGGCCGACCGGCCTCTCTCTCTCTCTGTGGCTATATATAGCCGGCGACGACGCGTCTCTCTGCTCCGTTGCGTCTGCATGACGACGGCCTGCACCGGCCTACGCTGGCCCGTGACTTCGTGGCCACTTAGGCCGGTGCAGAGCAGGGGGAGGCTCTGAGACGGCAGAGCAGAGAAACAGGGGGAAGAGAGGGAGAAGGAGATAAGGGAGGCCCGGGAAAACGGGGGGGACGGAACTGTCCTTAATGGCCAGTCCCTGTGGCGTGCTGCCCCGGCCTGCTATGGCCGGATAGGGACGGGGTGAGGCCGCTCCGCCCTCGTCGCTTCTGCGTCAGCAGCAGGGGAGAACAGGGGAAGGATAGCGACGCTCGGCGGGGGGAGGAAGAAGGAGGAGAAGGGGTTGGGCCGGGCCAGGCCCAGCCGCGCGGAGAAAGAAAAAGAAAAAAGAAAAAGCGGGCTGGGCCCATGCGGGGGAAAAAAGGAAAAGGAAAAAGGGCCGGGTTGGCTCGGCCAGACTCGTTCGTTTTTTTTTTTTTTGAAATTTGTTTTTAAACATTCTAATAGACCCTATTAATACAAATGTGCCTAAATTCTATATGCAATGTATTTAAATAGAAATATTTTTTTGTTTTAGGAATTAAAGAAAATTAATTCCTAAATTTTGCGTAATTAATTTTTGGGCCAATTAAAATAGGTGTCAACAAATACCAAGAGTTTATTTAACTATTATTATGTGTATTATTTTTCAGTTTCGTTTCAGTTTGCTTTTGTAAGCCGGAAAGTCAGCGTAATAACTGATGCCAGTAATTCTTCCCTTTCAAATCATGGGAGACTTAAGAGCCGGACCAAACAACGTTTCATTTATTTATTTATTTTCCTTTTTTTCCCCAACGATGTGTATTTGATTCCAAGCAATTTGTCTTTATTGAGACTCGAATGCATGACCAAGTCTTTTGATACACGGATTGGTGCCGAGTCGAAACCAACATGACCAACAATTTGTAAACAAATATTTGCTTTAGGGAAAACAAACACTAGCCTAATTACCAGATGTCGATTTATTAATTATTAGCTTGACTTTGCATCCGTCATTACCCTAATCAATGACCATTGCCATAATTGGTGTAAGATGGAGATAAAATTGTACATGTTCCAACTCAAAGCATGTAATCAAATGCGGTGACGAATGATATTTCAAGAAAAGAATGACCAAGGAAATGAAACGGAGAGCATGGAAAGATGGGCATGACACCCGAAACTAAGAGCAGCCTGGAAAACGGCGGGATGTTTTGGTTTGCCGTGGCAATAAGTTGAGGGTCTTCAATCTCTTCATTTCCCTTTGGAAACATATTCAATTGTTTTTGTTTTTGTCTATAACTATAGCTATACAAAACATTGACATTCTCTTCCTTCAAAAGCAACCCAACTTGGCCATGTTCCCTTTTGCATTCTCTTTATTTTACTATAAAGAATGTCATAAAATAAACCACATGACAACATTTGCATTCCAAAGTCGTTCGACGTCTGTCCAAAATTCCAAATTGGGAGCCTTATAACGTGGGATAAGATGACATGCATTTCGTCACTCCTCAATCAGCTCAATACTAGCGTCGAATGAGGAGTCCATTTGATTTCTTTTTCTTCTTGGGTAGATGGGGGATAGCTCATTGTTTCCTAATGGAGGCCAAAAGTAACCTTGCTCCTTCCGTAATCAAGCCTTAATTTTTGGAATATAGTTGAGCAAAAGAATGGGCCTCTTTATTCTCTTTCCCCCCCTGAAATTAGTGAATCTTATTGGATGGAAAAGCAAGAAACACGCCCTTGATCACATGAGAGAGAGAGAGAGAGAGAGAGAGAGAGAGAGAGAGAGAGAGAGAGAGAGAGAGAGAGAGAGAGAGAGAGAGAGAGAGAGAGAGAGAGAGAGAGAGAGATATGAGTATACTTGGAGTCATCTCTCGTAAAACTGTCAATCTCTATCATGGTGTTGTCATCAAATTGCCATAGTCTTCCAAGTGAATGAATACTTTGAATCATTCATCGTACACAATGTGTGTATAAATCAAATTATAATAAAGCTTAGAGATCTTTTGCCAACCTACAACCTTTAGTTTTGATAAATGCTTTGTATAGCCATGTCAAAAAAAAAATAAAATCAGAAGGCTTGTGCAATTGTTCCATTTCGCAATTTGCGTGTAATATGAAAGGTCATATAGTAAACCTTTTGAGTTAGATCATTTTAACGCAATAAATGACAAAGTCCCCTCTCTCTCTGTTTTTTTTTTTCCTTCTTATTTTAATTACTTCTATTTTCCCCCACAAAAGACTTAGAAGAGAGAAGTGGCCCCTGCCTCCAACGATTTAGGTACATCGGAGGGTCAAGAAACCCTAGATTCAGGAAAAAAATTATGCAAGCATATAGGACAAACTTAAGATTAATATGCACATAAGCATTGGATGTAGGGGTGTCAAAAAAGCCTGGCCTGACCCGACCCCACCTTACCCGAAAATTTCAGGTATTTTGGGGTCTAGACTTAGTACTCTTCGGGTAGGGGTTCAAGGTGTATTTGTAGGGTTCAGATTAGAACCCAACCTAGAGCAAAATACCCAATTGTCAGTTTGTCCCTTACACTTTCCAGTTTCCATCGTCTCTACCATGAAGACCACAATCTCCGTCGAAGCACCATTTCCGACCAAGAAGGAAGCCGCACTCTCCAATTTGGACGAGAGAGAGAGAGAGGTGAAAGAAAATAAGGTTTCGGAACAACAGAACAAATTTGGTGGGTCAAGAGACGGAATGACAATATACCTCTCTCTCTCTCCATTTATTGAGTTTTTCCTGGTTTGGGGTTCTTCAGAGTGTAGAATTCACCTACCTTACATTTCTTATTATAATTTTTAGTATTAGTACAAAGGCGATGGTAATCTGGTCAACGACCCATTCACATTGCAAGCACAGAGTCTCCCAACACGGGGGCATTTTTGTCCAAACTGCTCACATTATCCAATAATACTTCTCCAATCACAAGTTGGGCCGGTCTTTTTCTTTTTTCCTTTTTTTTCTCTGTTCGCTTTTGTTTTTTTTCAAATTTTAATTGTGCCAAAAAGACTCAATTTCCCCTATAAATACCATCACTCCATAACCGTTTCAGCCTCACCACCACCACAACGCCAAACAACAACAAGAACACCCGACCCTTCATCTTCTCTCTCTCTCTCTCTCTCTCTCACACACACACACACACGCAAAAAGCCCAAGAAAATGGCAGAACTCATCTTCAACACTTGTCTGAATTATCTGGTACTTGCCCTCAGCATCTCCATGTTGTTGTCCGAATTGCCATCACCGGCAAACGCAGCTTCAGTTCAGTACAACGTGGTCTCTCTCGGCGCGATAGCCGACGGCAAGACTGACTCCAGCAAGGCCTTCCTGAGCGCATGGGCGTCAGCATGCCTGTCGACGAGTGCTGCCACCGTCTACGTGCCACAGGGCCGGTTCTTGGTGCAGTCCGCCTCCTTCGACGGGCCATGCAAGAACTCAGCCATCACTGTGGGCATCGATGGCACGCTAGTCGCACCTTCTGACTACAATGTGAACGGGAATGCAGGGAACTGGATCGTTCTCAGGCACGTGACAGGGGTGTCCGTGATTGGAGGGACCCTTGACGGACAAGGCACGAGCCTCTGGGCTTGCAAGCTCTCCGGCAAGAGCTGCCCTACCGGCGCTACAGTACGTATAAATATGTTCATTTATACTCACTATACAACCACAAACAAACGCACATTTCTTCTTCATCTACATTTGCATATTCATCCTCGTAAATTGATTTGGAATTTTGGAGTTCATTTCGCACTGTTGACAACAGTTACCATAACAAGGTTTTTTCGTCTTTTAGCTCGAGAAGTTGCGTACTTGGGGGGTTTGGTTATTTGTTAAGTGCATATTACATTGCATAAATCATGTGAGGCTACACACCAGAGAAGTCACGGCTTATCCTCGAACATAATTTCTGAAATGCAATAATGTAAGAATAAATAAAAGCCTTTTCCTTATTATCATTTTCAACTTAATCATTTAATGTAACACTTGTTGTATACTTATGGGAAAGGGGGGAACTAATGGGGATTGGTATGAGTGCGAAGTAGAATGAACTTGTTGTGATTAATCTTTTGAAGTAGAGTGACTTGCTACTTATTAAAGATAATAACGCATGGAGTTTGGTTGTTCTCCTACGTTATAAAAAATAGAGCCCTTTGTAAGATACGTGAAAGTGGGTTTAGATTTCATCATGAGAAGTAACTAAGCCCTTTGTCGTTTCAGCTTCGCGTCGATTTTTTTGGGTCTGTTATGCTAATTTTATGCCCAATGGTCAACGGTCCGTATTCTTGTTTAAGAAACTCAAATGGGACCCAAACCTGAGCCACGTGATAACCAGTGCCTCCAATCATGGGAAACTTTCACCCTAATTAATGATGGGATTATGCATTTGTGTAACGATTGAATATGCATCTGTGTAACGCGGTGGTTGATTAGTGTTTGGTCATTTTGGTGTGTCTGGGTGCAGAACTTATTAATCAGCAACTCCCAAAACATTTTGGTGAGCGGACTTAGCTCCCTCAACAGCCAGATGTTCCACATCGTCATCAACGGTTGCCAGAACGTGAAGATGCAAGGCGTGAAGGTGTCGGCCTCCGGGACCAGCCCCAACACTGATGGCATACATGTCAGCGCCTCCACCGGCGTCACCATCCTCAACTCCAAGATCGGGACAGGCGACGACTGTGTCTCCATTGGCCCCGGCAGCAACAATCTCTGGATTGAAAACGTCGCTTGCGGACCCGGACATGGCATCAGGTATGTAATTCGTTATCTTATCATCATTACCCTATATGGATATATATCATGTGTCCCGCCAAATTTGGTATTGTTCATTAGTTGACTTGGAGATTTATCTTTCAACGTGGTTGATTTTCAGCATTGGAAGCCTGGGCAAGGATCAACAAGAGGACGGTGTCCAAAACGTGACGGTTAAGACGGTCACGTTCACCGGCACACAAAATGGAGTGAGGATCAAGTCGTGGGCCAGGCCAAGCAGCAGCTTCGCTAGGAACATCCTCTTCCAGCATGCCATCATGAACAATGTCCAAAACCCGATCATCATCGATCAGAATTACTGCCCGGGAAACTCCGGTTGCCCTAATCAGGTGAAAGCTTCCTCTTTGCCAAATTACGCCAGTCAAGTGAAATTGAACAGCAGTTCATATTAAAAACATTACGGTGAACACTCAGATCTTCTTTTATTGATCAAGTTCTCATTTCTCTTTTAATAGGCTTCGGGTGTTAGAGTGAGCGACGTGACATACCAAGACATCCACGGGACATCGGCAACCGAGGTGGCCGTGAAGTTTGACTGCAGCTCAAAGTACCCGTGCACCGGAATAAAGATGCAAGACGTGAAGCTGAGCTACCGGAACCAAGTGGCCACAGCATCTTGTGCCCATGCTGGTGGCACAGCTTCTGGCACGGAACAGCCCTCCAGTTGCTTGTAGTTTGTCCCCAAATTACAAAACCCAAAATAATGGGGTAACAAGGATACCATCACTAGTCTTAAATAGGGTTAATGAAGTCAGTGAGTGATACGTAATTAATTATGTGAGTCCTAATATTTGACTTGGGACCAGAAGAAATTATGTAGTAGAAAAGATTGTTCGGTGTATAAGACAAGTTGGGTGCTTGAGCCAGTGGCGTGTCCTAGCTCACATGATTATGGGCTGGACTAATGGAGCCTGGCCTTGCATCTTATTTTCAATTAATCGAATATTGAAAGTTATCTCTTTATGTCACAGGCGCCAAAATGAATTCGGCTTGCCAGAGTCGGGTTCTTAACCATTTTACACCAACCATAACAGCCGGATCAGCCGATTTTCATCGTAATAATATTTCCTTCAGAAAGAAATAGCGACTTTTACTTTTGACTGTTTTCAAATATAACAACTGTATGTAATAAGAAACACCCAAAACCACTTAGGATATATAAATGGTGGCACATAAATTAACATTTAAAATTAGAATAAGTAATACTTGTAGTTTAGTTATGAAATGTTCAAAATTTTGGCCAGAAAGTTAACATATAACTTTTTGCTTTCAAAAGATCAAAACAAACGGGTAGCACCTCAAGCAATTATTTACTTGGTTTCAAAGTTTATCATCAGAGGACAGTGACTCTTTGCCCACCCTTCATATGCAAACATTGCTCGTGCTACAAAATTAGTGCGCCATGAGGAAATCTTGTATCGTTCGTCAGACATTCTAAGACAAGGCATAGTTTATAACTTGATAATTAGCTGCTCTTAACGGACATGCTATTAGAGAGTTTATCTACTAATTAAAATTAATAAATAAATAAATACTAGATAGTTTATCTTGAACGCTCAAACTTTATTTATTTGTTTGGTGTTGTACATGTTCTCTTTCTATTTGTGTATTATTATAGGCAAAGTGTCGTTGGTGCAAGACTGTGATATTTAGTACTATGATCCTTTAGAGAAAGGACCCTTTATTTTTTGTTCTACTTCCATTCATCTTATTCGATTTGAAGCTGCCAAACTGTTTTACTCTAGAGATGATGAAAATGCTTACATTTCTATTTTCTGTTAACGGATACCCCATGCAAACCAATATGAAGGTTTTTAGAAAATGTCACAAATAGTCGTGCAAGTTATCTACCTTTGATTTTTTAGAGTCAATGCTTATTGAGTTCTTTGCATACATGGGGAGATTTCATTTTGTTAAAGAAGCATCTTGAACTCGAATAATTCGAGCCATGAGTTGATTGACAGATAAATCGCCGAAATGTCGAGCTATTTTTATATTAAAACTTCGCAAAAATTATCAAGGACCAGCTTGGGGAGGCATAAGTGAACCGAGAGAGGGCTGGACGCTCACTGTTTGGATCGAGGGTGGTCTGAACAGTGAGTATTTAGCCCAGTCTTGAGCCTAGAAGCATTCACTGAACGTGCCTTGATTACCCTAGAGCGAACTAACATTAACCGCTAGCAAGATCACTAAACGTGTGGATGCAAACATGTATCAAGATGACATGAACGAATGGATTGAAGCAACTCGAATTAAATAAAATTATGAACTAGTTACTCTATCAAGCATTCGTATAGGATGACCTAAAGTCAAGGTCACCATTGCAGTCACCTTGAAGTGAGCTCAGAATAGCCATGGATGACCTCTTGGCTTCCCAACCTCATTAAGAGGTTGTGGGCTTTCAACTATCCTGGATCGAGGAGGGATGGGAAAGGGACGGGAGATGACAGTAAGAAGAGAGTGGCTTCATTGGATCATCGTAGGTAGCGATAGCGACGAGGGTAGTGGCAGTAACAGCGGCAGCCGGAGGCCAAGTTGGCGTGAACATTTGGATTAAGGATTTTAAGGGGAATATGATATTAATAGTGTCATGACATTCATATGATATTCGCTTTAGTGCAATAATTTTTCAAATGATCACTTAACCAAAATACGTTGGTGATTTCCCTTACTTGAAAATCTTCCATGTTGTTGAGTTAATATTTGATAACCTAACTTGGCTTGCTGGAGAAATGATAATCATTAAAGATATTTTAGAATGATGTCGTTTGGTTCCATTTTGTTGACACCTATTTTATAATTTTTGCCTAAAATTAATTATGCAAAATTTAGGAGTTAATTTCTTAATTAATTCCTAAAAAAAAATATATTCATCTAATTGCATTGCATATAGACATTAGGCACATTTGCATTAATAGGGCCCATTAAAGCATATTTTCTTAATTAACTTTAAAAAAAATATTAAAAAATATTAAAAAATAAAAAAAAATTCAGATCGGGCCGGGTCGACCTGGCCCTTTCTTTTTTTCCCCATGTGGGCCCGGCCCACTTTCTTTTTTTTTCTTCTCCCCTCCGCGCGAGCTGGGCCAGGCCCGACCCAGCTTTTCCTTCTTTTCCTTCTTTCCCCCTCGACGCCAGTTTTCCTCCTCTGTTCGGCTCTGCATCTGGTCGTCGACCGACGGACGACCGAACGACCTCAATGTCCCTATCCGAGCAGGTAAGAGCGCAGGAGGGGGAGGGCATTGATGGCCAGTCCCATCCCTCCCCCTTTTCTAGTCTCTCTCTCTCTCCTCTTCCCCTCTGTGGCCGCGGAAGTTAAGGAGTGCAAAGGCCGGATTTTTTCTTCCCCTGCACCGGCCTAGAATGGCCACCAAAGTCGTGGCGTAGAGTAGGCCGGCGCAGGGGCCATTAAGGCCATGACTTCGGGGCGGAGCAGGTGGCTTCTGTCGCCTATAAAGGGCGGAGAGAGTGGAGAGAGAAGGAGGTCTTTCCCAGTCCGAAAATAGAGCACAGTGAGAGAGAGATATTGAGAGCAAAAGAAAGAGATTTGAGTGTTTGTAGGACCCAAAGAGGAAGCCAAACGACCGTCCCCGATGATCAGCATCCTCAGAAACCCCCTAGACGCATCGCCGACTAGTGAGTAGTCCCGGTCCTATTTCTACCCTATTTTTGTGCACCGATCGGCCGGGATTCGCGCTGGCCATTTCATGCGAATCTCGACCCATACTGATGCTCCTCTCGGTCCATATTCGCCGTCGAGAATGAGCCATGGCCGCCGGATTTGGCCAGAGCCCTGAGAGAGGTCGGAAACCCCCGCTTTTAACTGCGCATGTCGGATGTTCGATAAAATGCCTCAAAGAAGCTGTTTTTGTTTTTGGTCGCCGGCCAGCAAACGAGCAGTTGGGCGGCAGGCCCGATCGTCGGAGAAGGTAGGTTGAGGTTTATAAGGAGGAGGCCCAGGCCATAGGTGGCCTGGGTCGTCCGGCGAGACCGCCGGATCTTGCCGGCCGAGGCTCCTGCGTGTCCAGACACGCGGGAGCCGTCCCTGGACCAGTCTGTAAGCCAAATAGGGCCGGTTCGACTCGATCGAACTGGCCCTATTTTGTCTTTATCCATCGGACTGGGCCTCGACCAGGCTCGATCCGATCCATACTCAGGACAATGATCCGGGTTGATTCCCCGACTCGGGTCGGATCTGAAAATCCAACCCGGGTCAATGCGATGGATTGGGTCCGTTGACTCGGGTCGGTTTTGACCGACCCAGATCCATCGACCCGACCCGATTTTAATATTATATTATTATTTTATTAAAAAAACTTTAAATTTTTTTCTTTTAAAATTAGGATATAATTTAGATATAAATATTGTCCAATATTTTTCTACATTATGTGGCATATTTGAATGTTTGAAATTTTTGTTGTATTATTATTATACATGTTGTTTTTAATTAAAATATAATTGCATAAATTGTTATGTTTTGAATGTTGTCACCTTAGTTAGGGTTAGAACCCTAGACTGCATATCTATGTTGACTGCTAATCACTAATGATTATGGACTCACTTGATCACCTCGCATGTCCTAAAATCAATCCAAATTGCTTGACAAATATTTTCTGAAATGAACAGGATAAAAATGTACCGAAAGGGCATTAGTTATTCAACTAGTGTAACCAAGTCCCCGAACTCATTTAATCTCTGATTTGCAGAAGTAAGCAATTCTCCCATTGTCTTGCTTGGGTGTCTAATCGACCCACCATAAATCGATTAGTGGCGACTTCTAGATAAAAATCACTTGCAGGTTAAAAACCTAAATCTTAAGTCGCGATATGGTATGGGCTTGCGAGAGCCCGAGTTAAGTCCCAAAATTAGACTTAGCGCGTACTAGGTGAGACCCTCGTTTTTGAAAATAAAACTAGAGATCAGTCGCGATAGACTGGCGACTCCGCTGGAGACTTGCATTTTTTTAAAAAAAAAAGTGGACTTAGGCCTGAAATTTTGTCTTGTTCAAAAACATTTTTGTTTGGCAGCGAGGATTCCAGGTATGACCCTGACATTAGGGTGTTAAATGTTCTTGCAGGTTTCAAATCATGATTGTTTATAAATTGTTGTGCATGCTTTAATGATTTAGCACTACACTGTTGCACACACAACCATACTGCCGGACCTGAGCCGCAATAAGACATTTTAGGATGGTGTTAAAAAAGATTTGACCTCGAATGTGAGACTGCGATGTAGAGGTTGCCTTTCTTTTTCTCGAAATTTCTTTCTAAAAAATCGTAACGTGTTTATCTTTAGCCGCTATTCGCGTGACTATAAGATATTCCTTTCGATTTGGCCGAGCTTAAAAGGACTCGACACCAACGCGAGACTGCGACGATCAGGTACCCTTTTAATTTCGTTTTGCTAAACCAGTCTAGATAGAAATCGAACCTCACTCCTCATGTGCATGTCTTTGTGATTGTCATGGTTCAAGGTAAGGTATATATTCGGGGTAAGTACAGCGCAAGTGCCATAACTTTTGTACGGAGGACACTTAAGTGCCATAACTTTTTGTTGGCTCACTTGAGTGCCATAACTTTAAAAAAAAGATCACTTAAGTGCCACTTACGAGCACCACCAGCCTCTGTTCGTCTTGAAATTTCTGTTTTAGCCTCCGCTGATGAAGGTAAAAATGCTTCGTAGTTATACAAATCGGTTCGATAAATTGTGTGACTACAAAGCATTTTTACCTTCGTCAACGGAGGTTAAAACGAAAATTTCGAGACGAACGGAGGCCATGGAATGTTTCACCGACACTCCTTCTTCAAGCTGGTGGTGCTCGCCTCGCCGGGAAGGTCACCGTTCGATCGGAAAAGCTGCGGTTTCAAGCCCTCACGACTAGCTTGTCAGAGGGGTTGGTCGTGAGAGCCCGAAACCGTGGCTTTTCCAACCAAACGGTGACCTTCCCGGCGAGGCGAGCACCACCAGCTTGAAGAGGGGGTGTCGGTGAATCATTCCATGGCCTTCGTTCGTCTCGAAATTTCCGTTTTAGCCTCCATTGACGAAGGTAAAAATGCTTCGTAGTCACATAAATCGGCTCGATAAATGTGTGACTACGAAGCATTTTTACTTTCGTCAACGGAGGCTAAAACGGAAATTTCGAGACGAACGGAGGCCATGGAATGATTCACCGACACCCCCTCTTCAAGCTGGTGGTGCTCGCCTCACCGGGAAGGTCATTGTTCGGTCGGAAAAGCCGCGATTTCGGGCCCTCAAGACCAGCTCATAAGTGGCAAGTGATCTTTTTTTTTTGAAAGTTATGGCACTCAAGTGAGCCAAAAAAAAGTTATGGCACTTAAGTGTCCTCCGTGCAAAAGTTATGGCACTTGCGCTGTACTTACCCCTATATATTCTATCCCTTCTTATTTCATTATGCAGCCTACTTATTCATTTGATTCGTGACTGTTAGGTTAACCGTTGATTGCATTCTATATACGATAGGAAGAGCTGATGTCCAATTCGTCCTAACCCCCAAGAGAGAGCTCCTAGCATGGTGGGACCGGCTTGATCAGAATGGCCAACAGTATGTCAAAGCAAGAATTGATCGCCTAAGTCTACTACTTAAGATCAATGTCCATTCTGGCATGATGTAGGCACTGGCACATTTCTAGTACCCTCAAACATCCACCTTCGTGTTTGGTAAGTTTGAAATGACCTCAACTCTGGAAGAATATAGTGTTGCCATTGAAATACCTTTGGGATCTGAATTCATTAAACCACTTTTGGGCATTTCCCCTATACCCGAATTATCCTAGTTTTTGCGAGTCAAGATCAATGCTGTGAAAAGGGTCGTTAAAGCTTACTGTAATGCATGCCCCCTATTTTTCTTAAATGAATGCTTTGAAAATCAACCCATGAGTCAGAAATCTAAGATCTTTCTCCTTGCTTTTATCGGGTTTGTTATTTTCCCTCACCGCAAAAATTCTATAAACACCTCAATTGCGTATGTTGCCAAATAAATTTGCACTGGTATGGGTTATGTTAATTCGGTTTTGGCAGAAATATTTTTGTCCCTTAACCGTTTTAAACAAAATGAGGAGAAGATCATGCGGGTTGCCCCGGAGATTTTGCAAATTTGGTTTTTATCCCACTTAAGAGGATTCGGGCACCTCATGTAACTTTTTGAAATTGATGACCTTATGCACCTAATACAAAGATTTGGGGTCTTAAAAAGTAATTCCCCTGATAAGTATTACTCTTGCTGGATAAACTTTTTGAAAAATCCTGATCCAAAAGCATTCTTATGGCACGCTAAATGGTTCCATGCAGGCGAGGCTCATTATGCTCACAGGTTTCACAATCCTGTTCCACTGCTCGGCTTATCTGGCGCCACTTCTTACTATCCCTACCGGGTAGCCTGCTAGTACATGGCCCTTTAGGAGATCCCGCCGCCTCTTAAGACGGACCTATTTCTAGTCCGATTCACTCGCTCAAACTATAACTACATCCGCGAAATTCGTGCCATCGAGAATGCATGGATTGAGCGTGAGCCTGAGAATATCATTGTATCCAGGAGACTGAAGGAGCAATAAAGGGTTCACCATGTCTCTCTATTCTACATTCTCTATCATCAAATCCCAATAGCTCTACGGCCAAAGGTCCCAGATGTGGCTAATAAGCTCAATCGCTAAGCACGGATCGATCATCTTGAAAGGGCTATGGGGACGAAGGATACGCTTATCACGGAACTTGTCCGTGAAAATAAGCGACTCCGAGAGATTGTGGCTTCCCCATCGTATATAGAATGAGTGTCCGAGAAAGACACCTTTTTTGTTAAAAGCCCCTGTCTTTTATAAATTCCTAGTATTTATATTTAGGAATTTATGTCTTATAGTTTTAAATGTTTAGGGTTTATATTGATGTAAATATAAGTCGGACCACTTTTGATATATAAATAAAAGAAATTGCGCTCTAAAGACACCACCATGGCCTTAGCCTGGTGGTATATGGGGAATGAATGGTCCGAGGCGACCAGGGTTCGAACCCCAGGATCACCATTGTAATGAAAATATAAATAAAAACCTTTTTGCTTCTTTTTTCTTTTTGCAAATAAAGAAAATACGTGATAAATTCATACAATACTAGACTAAGTCATGAAATGATTCTTTATAAGGTCTCATACTCATTCATTTCAACATCTTCACAAGTAGTTACGAATTAAATGGCCGAAGAAAATATGCCGATTTGTCTCAATAACATGGAAAACGAAATGAAGATGGTTTTCAATGCACTTGAAAATCTCACCAAGCAGGTAGAATCTATCAATGGCAAGCTCACCCCCACCCCTGCATCAATTAAGGTGATGTTATCGCCACCGTCTACCGGAAAAGAAAAAGCCTCTGCCAGCGACAGCAAGATGCCCCTGCTAGAGGATGATCCGCTTTCACTTGCCATCAAGAAGACCGAGCTTGTAAACGCGCCTATGACAGAGCATGACAAGCGCCTCATGAAGGTTGAGGAGATGTCGAAGTAATTGCAGGGCCCATAACATGCTATCCCACTTGACCTGTCCGTGTACAAAAGGGTCAAGGTGCTAGAAAAATTCAAAATGCAAGAATTCGAAAAATATAATGGCATTTCGTGCCCCAGGCACTACTTGCACTTATATCATGTGCGAATGACCCAGTATGTCGATAATGAGTTTCTCATGATCCAGAGCTTTCAAGCAAGCTTGATAGGGTCAGCTTTGACATGGTATATGTCGAAAGATATAGATGCCTTCAAATCCTGGGATGATGTCGCGGACGCATTCCTCAAATAGTATCAATTCAATCTCGATGTCACATTATCTTGTGACGACCTAGAACGCACTGAGAAGAAAAAGAATGAGTCGTTTAAAGAATATGCCTCCCGATGGAAGAACTTGGCCGCCCAGATCACCCCAGAGCGTACTGACCATGAACAAATGAAGCTATTCATCAAGTCTTTCCCGTATGAATACAGACATTGCCTGGTTGGTGCCACTGCTAAGTCCCTTAATCGGCTTATTCCAGTAGGCGAACGAATTGAGATGGGATTACGTAACGATTGGTTCATGGACCATACCTTCACAACTAAGAGACTCAGCACGAGGAAGGAGAAGGAGCCCCTGACAGAGGGGAACATCGCGTACACCCAGACTGTTTATTCTCCCCCAACAGTTTAAGTAAGCAATGAGCAGCAGCCGGCTTCAAGCCACCAGCCCCTAAGGCGTTATAAGAAAAAGCAGTTCACTCCACTACCCAGATCCCTTTCCTAGGTCTTGACCATACTTCGCAAAAAAAATTTGCTCTCTATCGAGCCGAAACGGCCTAACTTAGAGAGCTTCTCGAACTATGATCCATCTAAGAAATGTGACTATCACACGAGCGAGGTAGGACATTCGACAAATGATTGCTATACCCTCAAGCACCGAGTACAGAATCTGCTGGACACCAAGGCCTTCTCGTTTCAAAAGTCCAAGCTAAATGTCTAGAATAATCCGTTACCGGAGCATGAAAATAAAATTAATGCCATTTTCAGTTTCGATGCTGGTCGAATCAAGAACGTAAGGATATACACCACTGACGTTTATAACGGTCTGGTGAAAGCAGGATACTATCCTGCCAACGAGGTACTGCTCCTGGCCCTGCTGAAGGAAAGAGTTGTCAAGATGGCACAAGTAATCCTGATTACGTTTGCCGACCATACCGGCATAGTAGCCACCATCTCCCAGGTTATCATTAACTGGGATGAAGAACTTTTAACATTGAATGCCGAAACTAGTGAATCCATCCCCACACTCGTGAGTAAGCTTTTAGCTGACAACCCAGATGACAAGGAGGAACTAATGATTGAAATGCCCCTAACTGAGAAGCACATAGTGATCGAGATACCTCAGCCTTATCAGTATGAGAATGATAATGTAGTCCAATGGTCCTACGAACTAGATGTTGACTTAGTCACAAGATCAGGGTGAACATATGCCCAAACTAATGCGCAACCTTTGAACCTGTTACCGACGAAGAAGCGAAGGAATTTCTGGCTATCATCAAAGGCAGTGAATACAACGTGGTGGATCAACTGCGCAAGTTACCCGCCCAGATTTCTTTGTTAGAACTACTTCAAACATCCGCGAAGCATCAGAAATCTCTTATAAAAGTGCTCAACAAAGTAAACGTCCCCGAAACGATTGTGCATGATAAGTTAGAGAAATTCGTAAGGTCCAAAAATCAGATAGCATTCTCGGACAATGAATTCCCTACCGAAGGTAGAGGGCATACCAAGGGTCTCTACATCTCTGTTAAATGTAGAAACTTCCATGTGGCTCGAGTCTTGATCGACAATGGGTCTGCTTTGAATATTTGCCCGTTGGCAACCTTACGCCGTCTCAATATAGACCCGTCTAAGCTCCGTGCCTCCAAAACATCTGTCCGAGCATTTGATGGGATGAAGAAAGACACCACTGGTGAGATCGACCTCGATGTCCAGATTGGCCCAACCATGTTCAGCATTCTGTTTCAGGTAATGCACATCCCCACCGTATTTAACTTTTTGTTAGGCCGTCCTTGGATTCACTCTGCCGGAGCCGTGCCTTCAAGCCTTCACTAAAGTGTGAAGTTCGTAACCCAAGGAAAGCTAGTCACAATCCTTGGTGAAGAAGACCACCGAATTTATCAAGAAACTGCCATCCCGTATGTCGAACCGAATGGCAAGGTGGAATCCAGTTATCAGTCTATTGAGCTCGTGTCAACCGTGCACGGATATTGAGGAGCTTCTCCTCCTGTCCCTAATATATCAAAAATCGCAATCATGGTAGGAAAGGTTATGATAGGGAATGGTTTCGCCCCAGGTTGAGGACTCAGCAGAGGAGGCCGAGATATTCTAAAACCTATTCAAGCCGCCATGAACTACTGTATCTCTAGTTTAGGATATTGCGGAGGAAACCCATAGGCCAATAAGGGGCGCGGGAGGGGTTGAGTTGGCTTGCTGCTTCTCTATATCCGGGAGACTTTTCCACCACCTGCTAGATTGTTACAGGATGAGGAAGATTGTATCAACGTCTCAGGACAATCCGGCGATAAGTTCGGACATCCTGCTGAATGCTCAAGTCGCCCTAGCTCCTCAATGCTTCCCAAGAATGTTGCTAGTGACCAACATCAGAACCAAGACGAGCTACTAATTGAGAAAGAGGGTGGACAAGAAGAAACGCCATATAGCGTGGTCACCCTATTTGATGATATCTTCGTAGGTGCCATAAACGAAAGCTCGACACTAGAAACGAGTGTAAACCCAATTGGTTGGTTTGCATGTTTGCAGTATCAGATGGGCGAACTACGAAATTTACTCACATCCTTAATGGATATCATTGGCCAAATCCCGGATGTCACTGCTGCCTCCCAATCAAGAAGGGTTGACCCCAGGTGAATGTTCTCGAAGAAAACCCACCATTGGGAGTTCTTCCCGACACGACATGGTAGGATATCCAACTTTTATAGTGGCAGGGCGACGTGCGACAATATTCACCAGTCCCTAAATCCATGGGCATGATATTCCATGTCCTTCTGCAGAAGAAGATGATCACAGAGGAGCCAAAACATGCTACTCCCGAGTACTTCGTCAATTATGATCCCACCCTATTCTGTGATTATCACTCAGGCGAAATTGGTCACTCATTGCGTGATTACAACACTTTGAAAAACAGAGTACGTGACCTATTGGATGCTGGGGCATTTACTTTCCGTGCCCCCTGATTGTGCTACGGCAGGAACGACCTCTTAGTGGTGCCCAGCATTAGTGCCACCACTCATGAATTTGCTGAGAGGGCATGTAAAGGGAAGACAGTCATGGATACCCTTGGTGAGCCCAATGGTGGGTGTGACTTCTACGTCAACTACCAGATACCGTCAAACTTTTTTGACGAGCTGCAAAATAGCATCATGGATAGATGGGGTGGCATGGACTTGTTGACAGAAGCGAAGAGAAGAGGCGATGAACTGGACTCCTGAAACGATACTTTCGAAAATTTCTTCGTCAACGCGATGGACGAAGAACCGGTGAAAGGAATGGGTGCAAGCCCGCTTGACCAGAATTCATCTAACTATTTTGAATGAATCCCTGGAAAATGGGCTACCCTTGTATTTTGTTTTTTGTCGTCATTTCTGTTGAAAGAAATGTCTTTTTGAACCTTCTCTCTCTTGAGGTTGTAAATCCATATGTTGTAAATAAATAATATTTTGAGGGCATGGGGTAATATCCCAAACTGGCTCGTTGATGATATCCAGCCACGCAAAGGAAAGTATTCTGAGGTCCGGGCTACCTCATGCTTCCTCGTTTCTAAGCTTTTCGAAAGTCAAAAGCATTTCACTATTTCTTCCAAAAATATTTTAAGAGAAAGAACGATGGACAAATCTATATGCACATAACCCTATTTGTTTTTCTGATCAACTTACCCTGTGTTCCAGGCATAATCTCGCGACTTGCGAGGGAGTTAGTATGATCTAGCTAGATGTCGTAGATGTCAACAGCAGCGATTATGACGATTCAAGTGATGATCCCACTGAAATCCAAAGAAATTGGGAGCAATATGAACAAATCAAGCCCCTTACAATCGAGAACACTGTTACCATCAATTTGGGTGGTACTGAAGATCCAAAAGAAGTAACGATCGCGGCCAGCCTTTTCGAAGAAAAGGCCACACGTCTGATCGCTCTCCTTAAAGATTATCAAGACGTCTTCATATGGTCTTATTCTGATATGCCAGGTTTAGACTCTCGGATTGTTGAGCACAATTTGCCTACCAATCCCGACATGCCTCTTAAGAAGCAAAGGTTACAAAGGACCAAACCCGAGCTGTTGAAAAAAATCGAAGAAGAAGTGATGAAGCTCTTAAAAGTAGGGTTCATCGAGGTTTCGTAATACCCTGATTGGGTAGCAAACATCGTGCCAGTGAAGAAGAAATATGGTCAAATTCGAGTTTGTGTTGATTACCGCGACTTGAACAAGGTCAATTCCAAGGACGACTTTCCGCTCCCCTATATAGATGTCATTGTGGATAGTATTGCTAGATTCGAATTATTTTCTTTCATGGATGGATTCTCTGGGTACAACAAGATAAGGATGAACGACGAAGACAAGGAGAAGACGGCGTTCATCACTCCATGGGGGACCTTTCACTACAGGGTCATGCCTTTTGGTTTGAAGAATGCCGGGGCAATATACCAACGTGCTATGGTCACTCTTTTCCATGACATGATGCACCAAGAAATTGAAGTCTATGTCGATGACATGATCACCAAGACTAAATGCGGAGAGGACCATGTTGAAGCCTTAAAAAAGTTATTCAGCCGGCTACGCGAGTTCAAATTACGCCTGAACCTGCAAAGTGCGTGTTTGGGGCGACCTCTGGTAAGTTACTCGGATTTATTGTGAGCAGCAAAGGAATCGAGGTCAACCTCTCGAAAGTCAAAGCAATATGTGAACTGTAGCCCCATCAACAGTAAGGGAGGTTAGAAGCTTTTTGGGAATGTTGAATTACATCGCACGGTTCATCTCCTAACTCTCAGAGATAGCACGGCCTTTCTTCAAACTTCTCAGGAAAGACGTTCAGATCAGCTGGAATGAGGACTATCGAGAAGCGTTTGAAAAACTGAAATATTATTTGATGAATCCCCCGGTACTAGTCTGCCAGTCCTAGGACATCCTCTAACTCTCTATCTAACGATCCACATTGAATCGTTGGGAGCCCTGTTGGCTTAGAGCAACCCCGACGATGGAAAAGAACGGACCATCTATTATTTGAGTAAGAAATTCACCATTTCGAGCAGAATTATTCCGAATTAGAAAAAACGTGTGTCACATTGGTGTGGGTGTTGCATAGGCTCCGGCAATATACTTTGCACCACCGGATGTTTCTCGTAACTGAAAATGACCCCATCCGGTATTTGCTTAAATGGCCGGCATTGGTGGGAAAATTGGCCAAATGGCAGATTTTACTTTTGGAATTCGACATCCAAACATCATCACAGAATTTAGTGAAAGGTCGAGTGATCGCTGATATGCTGGCTGAATACCCTGGGGAAACACATGAAGATGATTTCCTAGATGATCGCATTTTATCGGCAGAAGAACATACGTGAACTATGTTCTTCGATGGAGCAGTAAACCTGTCTGGCTCTGGCACCGAGGCAGTCTTGATATCCCCAAATGGGCAACATTATCTTGTAGCCGCAAAATTAGTGTTTCCTTGCACTAACAATATAGCCGAGTATGCGGCATGTATTCTCGGTTTACAAGCAACAGTTGACATGAAAATAACAAAACTAAAAGTTTTTTGTGATTCTGCCTTAATCATCCGCCAGACTATGGGTGAATGGAAGACTAGAGATGCTAAGTTAGTACCCTATCATGACTATCTAGAAGAATTGGTGACAAAATTCAACGAGATCTCGTTTGACCACCTATCTAGATCTCATAACCAATTCGCCGATGCGCTGGCCACGCTATTATCTATGTTGCAGGTCACTAATGGGTTGGAAATAGAACCTCTGAAGATTGAAGTCCTGACCAGACCAGCCCATTGCATGGCTGTGACAGAGGAACCCGACAGCAAACCATGGTATTACGATATCATGAACTACATCAAGAAGCAGCAGTTTTCTGAAGGTAGTACCGCTGCAAAGAGAAGGTACATAATGAAGATGGCAATGAAGTTTTTCGTCAGTGGTGAGAATTTATACAAGAGGTCCTATGATTCAATTTTGCTGAGATGTGTGGACGCGACCAAAGCAACGCGAATTATGCAAGAATTGCATGAAGGGCTATGCGGTCCACACATGAATGGACACATGTTGGCCAGGAAAATAACAAGATTAGGTTATTATTGGCTTTCCCTAGAAAGCGATTGCATTCGACATGTTCGAAATTGTCACCATTATCATATTCATGGAAACATGATAAATGCCCCTCCAACTGAATTACATTAGTTGTCTGAGTCATGGCCGTTTTCAATGTGGGGTATCGATGTGATCGGCCCAATCAATCCAAAGGCATCAAATGAGTATCGATTTATCTTGGTCGCGATTGATTATTTTTCCAAGTGGATCGAGGCCACATCATATACCAATGTCACTGCTCAAAATGTGATGAAATTTATCAGGCGCGACATAATCGCCCGCTATGGCTTCCCTGAAGCCATTGTTACAAATAACGGAACGAATTTGAATAACAAGCTTGTTGATGATTTATTCAGTGAATTTAAGATCCGTCATTTGAATTTGTTTCCTTACCGTCCCCAAATGAACGAAGCTGTCGAGGCGGCCAATAAAAACATCAAGAAAATCTTAGCCAAAACTGCTGAGAACTATCAAAATTGGCATGAAAGATTGCCTTTTGCATTAATGGCATATCGAACATCAATTCGGACATCTACCGAGGTAACCCCTTTTTCCTTGATGTACGGCATAGAAGCAGTACTGCCTGTTGAGGTAGAAATCCCCTCGCTATAGGTATTGTCCCAAGTAAACTGTCTAATGCAGAGTGGAAGCAGCAAAGACTGAAGCAGTTGAATATGATCGACAAAAAGCGGCTGAAAGCTCTTTGTCATGGTCAATGCTATCAGCAGAGGGTAGCCAGGTCATTCAATCGAAAGGTACGCCTAAGACACTTCGAAGCAGGCGATCTTATCCTGAGAAAGGTACTACCATTACCCCCCGAGCTTGGAGGTAAGTTCGCTCCAAACTACAGGGGTCCATATGTTGTGAAAAAGGCACTCCTTGGAGGAGCTTTGATTCTGACTGAAATGGATGGACGTCAATTCTCCAACTCGGTCAATTCTGATGCTGTGAAGAAGTACTATCCTTGAAATAATTTCTATATTCCTATTGATAACAAGAGAATTGGCAGAAAAGTTATTAATAAAGACACCCCTGGTAGCAAGTCTAACTGGAAAGGACTTGGCATATGATAAAATGGCGTCAAGGCCGATCCTGACAACCATGGAAGTCTTGATGGTAGTCACGCTCATATCAGTCAAAGACATGTAAAGTAGAAATTAGCTTTGCTGCGAAGATTCCCATGCAAGCAATTGCACATGCCCTATGCAGTCAGCAATCATAGGATTTCTGAGAAGCTCCTCAACGTGCCGGGTCCGCATTGACACAACATGCGCTGAGGATAGGACCGTCTATTTGGGGAGCACCCTTAATTATAGAGGATTTCATTCGAGCTTTAAGACCAACCATGAGAAGAGAAAAGACTCTACTAGCTTTGAAGGCAAATTGGAGACACAAGGGATAGTTTGGTATTGTTCTCAATTTACCAATCATTTTATTCCTAACATGAGCTTATGTTATTGTCAACATCCGAAGAAAGTTCAAGGAGTCATTAGCTTAAACTCAAATGAAGGGAGTCACGAAGGGTAGTATTGTATCGTTCCCAATTCCTGTTCCTCAAAGAGTCGTTCATTAACACGATCTTTCTTATTACCTTGCAAGTTTGCCTCACCATTGCAGCATAGGTAAGTATCTCTTTCCCTAAAGACTCTTCTCATAAGAGTAGAAAGAAACAAAGAAAGAGAAAATATGTTAAAGCAAATAGATGCTTAATCCTCCCCTAAGTGCATCGTATGTCTTTTGGAAGGAATTTGGCATGGTAATTTTACATGTTTAATTCATCAATTCCATGTGAAAATTTTGACAATTCGATGAATGGTGTCGAACTGCTCCGATCTACTGAACGAGATGTATCGGGATCATGAAAGGCAACCCTTAATCTATACACATTCTCACGTACTAAACCCTAGCAAGACGAGTGAAAAGGTTCCATGTCTGCAAGGTAAAGGGATTTCTTGCATAAGGTACGGTAATCAAAATGATGAGAGGTAGTTCATTTTTTTGCCCCATATACTACTGGTAATCCTTTGCTTAACCGTTTTAAGCTCATACACTTGAAAGCTCCATACAAATTACCCCTGTCAAGAATTACCCCACATTGGAGCAACTCGAGGTAAGTCGGATCGCGAAGTGAGAAAAATGAATAGAAATTTTCTGGTTCTCACTTGCATCAATCTTTCAGCGTTATTATTGTAATTGAACTCTCACGATGATTTAAGTGCCCTAGGATGGCGAAGAGCAATTCCTTTTCTATCCCATACACTTATATCCCTTGCTCGCCCAATTGAGCCGGTAATTTCATTTCGTACAAACTTAATTGGTAATCATCCCCCATATTGGGGCAATATGAAGGTCATCACAGTTCGAGCATCATGGTCCAAAGTACCAGATGAAGATGAAAACTCGAAGAGCCTAATAATATTATTTTGTTCTTGACAATGCTAAAAGAACAGCAAAAAAAAAAAGAAAATGCTAAAAACTAGGGGTAACAAAAAGCAGTGTACCTAGTAAAAGCAAAGTCCGATGCCCATGGACAAAAAAGCGATAAAAAAGGCGAAGGAATTTGTATCCCCAAGTGAATTTGCAATTGTTGGACAAAAGTCCAAGAAGCCAAAGCACGGGGTTACCTAGGGAGTTTGCAAAGAAGATCCTAGCAGTAAAGAGAAAGACAGGTGATAACGTCAAGATGAACACCAACTCTCACCCATTATACACATATTTTTTAGCCTAACGATCCTTTCGTTTCTCAACCTGTGAGCCGAGCTTAAGTTACGTCCCTCACAAAGTCTCTTCTGACTAGGGCACCTGAATTAACGTAGAATTTTAAATGTTTATAAATTCGCTCGAGGAAGTGCGAGCAAGATGTTGACACCTAATTTTTAGCTCATTTTTAAAATTTTTCAAAAATCTCAAAAATAGGATTAGGAACCTTGGCCAAGCCTAGAAACCTAGTTCTAAACCAAAAATAAATTTTTAGCATTTTTCTGCATTTTTCCTTAATTTCTTTTAGTCAAAATAGGTGAGAAAATAAAAAAAAATAGCAAATGGAATCAGAAAATTCCATAAAAATAGTCATTAGTATTATTTTAAATCCAATTTCATAAATACATTGTCAATTTTCGAAAATCTCAATCGGGTATTTGTTTTTCCCAAAATTGGGCAAAATCAAACCCAAATTGAGCCAAAAAATTCAATTAAATACTTTCTAGTCATTTTTAGGTCATAGTGTCTTCATAACAAATGATTCTGAGACCTTGAATTACATAATGGTCAGTCCAATTGCACAATTTAATAGATAAATAAAAAATCCCCAAAAATCAATTGGAAATTAGGAATTTTGAACCCAAATTGGGAATCGTGTCCAATTCGAAATTATCAAATCCTAAGACCATCAATCCTTGGGTTAATCAGGTGTGAGTAATCCAATTTTGGCATCAATTTTGCCTAATCAGGTCATTAAGGCATTGAATTGAATAAAACCCCAATAACCCGAATGTTGTGAATTAAAAATCTTGGGTTAAATTGAAACAAAAATTGGGCAAAATCACATATTTTGATGTAAAATGTTATGGGTAATTCGATTCTGGGGTTTAATTTGGAAAATTTGGTCAAAATTTGGGTTAATTTGTGATTTTAGACCAACCCGGGTCTGCCGGGTCAGCCGGGTCAGCCGGGTCGACCTGACCCGGGTCGGTCATCCCCTTCGCCCGGATTGCCCAACATGCGATAAACCCAGAAAAAACATCTCGAATCCGCGACTTCGACGACCTCTCCCGATCAATCTAGCACGTGGAAAACGAACGTGCCATCTGAAGAATCTCCAGCTGGCGCCAGGGAATCATTCTAACTGATTTCGAGTCGGTGCTAACGAACTTTAGGCGAGAGAATTTGATCAACAAAAAGGCAAAAAATGTTATGGCGAGCATGGAAGTCATTCGGGAAAATTCCAGAGAGAGAGGAGAGAGAGAAACGATCGCAAAAAAAGCCCAAACGAGAGAGGTTGTGTGTGATGTAGCTAGCAAGGATCACCTAGAAGGGGGGTGAATAGGTGATCTAAATAAATTCTTTACCAATTTAAAGCAGAAGTAAAAGATCAAGAACAAAGTTTGAACAACAAGCAGATTATGATCAGACTTTGTGACAAATGTTCTTGTGAGCAGTATAAACAATATAATAAGAGATTAGAGATGGAGAAAACTGCACACAAACAATTAGGCAAAAGGACACTATAAGTGTCACAACTTGTGTACAGAGATCACTTTGGTGCCATAACTTTTTTTCGAATCACTTTGGTGCCAAGTCGGAGGAAAAATGATCACTTAAGTGCCATAAGTTTTTTTGGGATCATTTCAGTGCTAAAATTTTTGGAAAACGATAACTTAAGTGCTAAAATTTTTTAAAAACGATCATTTAAGTGCTAAAATTTTTGAAAAACGATCACTTAAGTGCCAATCTCCGGCGAGCCACGTCAGCTTCAGAAATTAATAAAAAAAATGCCACGTCGGATTTCCGACGAAAAATTGTGTACGGCACCGGAGTTGGCACTTAAGTAATCGTTTTTAAAAAATTTTAGCACTTAAGTGATCGTTTTTCAAAAATTTTAGCACTAAAGTGATCCAAAAAAAACTTATGGCACCAAAGTGAGCGCCGTACACAAGTTATGGCACTTGTAGTGTTCGTTTGCCCAAACAATTATAGTGGTTCGGCTTAGATCAAGCCTACGTCCACTCTCCCACGCTGACAGCCTACTAGCTGGATTCCACTAATCAAATCAATGAGAAGTTACGGCAAGTTGTGCCGCTTAAACCCAAGCACTTCTCCCCGAAGTTGATGCTGCTTATACCAAGCCGATAGATCACACTATCTCACACCTATGCACACACTTATAACACTGTCTACACCTCTCAAATGATTACACGTTTAAGCTCACGAAAGACAAGAGATTGAATCGGAGTACGCTCAGACTTTGGACTTGTTGATTCTTGATTTCGTTCTCTACCTTCTGCTCCTCGTTGATCTCCTTTTATACTCCTCCACTTCCAAACTAGCCGTTGGACAGTCTTCAGAGGATTATCTTCCAATATTCACCTTTGGACAGATTTGTGTAAAATGGATTGAGTAGCCGTTGGTTGATAAAATCTGAATCCCGCTGATTCTGGTCGCCCATACAATCAGAATCTTGATTTCCATAAGTAGAGCTTTATCCGTTGTAATGCATACTTGTCATAGTATTTGATTGTCAATCAATTATAGCCTTAGATTGAAACAATCAAAACTTTCGTTCGTGAAATCCATACCGGATCACTAGCTGTTATGTTTCGTTTCGAATTCAACGTCTCGAAGAAATTCTGCATACGTTCCGCGTCGAATAATTTCTGCGTCTGCATTTGCGTCTGAATAATTTCTTCGTCTGCGTCTGAAGAAATTCTGTGTCTACGTTTGCGTCTGAATAACTTCTGCGTCTGCATCTCAGAACTTAGATTAGTGTGGGTCTTCGGTAAAGTCTGAACTTCTCATTCTGAGTTTGAACTTTCTCGTTCTGAGTCTGAACTTCTCTTTTGCTTGAAGTTCTTTCACAAAGATCAAGATTGACATATGCTTTTCTTCCAAAAATAACTTCCTGAATCAAAATACTTCAAAGCATTTATCAAACTTACAAAACACTCATGGACAGTTTTGTCAACTTCAAAATCTATTGGGAATTTTCCTTAACAATCTCCCCCTTTTTTATGGTGACAAAACTTCCATGCAGATATATAGATTTTAAGATAATTTTGAAAAATATGATCAAGCATATAATGTAGCAGATATTCAAGATATCATATATGATCAGAGTAATTTGATATGAGATTTTTTATACTCAGTTTTGAATAAGACAAGGAGTATGACAAAATCTGAACAAAATCTGAACCGTAAAAGAAATGAATCATAGTCTGTCTCCTTTTATTTGTATCCAATAATCTGCATATCAAACCAAATCATATCTGCGTATTTGAGCATATCAAAGCATATCATATCTGCATCAAAGCATATCATATCTGCATATTTCTCCCCCTTTTTGTCAGCATCACAAAAAGATATATGCATAAAATTCCTTAATGATCATGACAATATATGGAAGTATAATCAAAACTCAATATTATGCATCAATTAACCACTAAGTACATATGCATATTTACATTCTCTCCCCCTTTTTGTCATAATCAAAAAGCGATAATAATGAAAAGGGTATCACGTCGAGAATATAAACTGAACTCATCTTCACATGCTATCTTCAAAATATATTTGGCATGAAACACAATCTTCAAAAATATCATCTTTCGCGAACATAACATATATTCAATATAGCTCATGTTCTGAAGAATCAAATATCATAGATATATCAACGAACACGTATGCACATAATAAATTTCACAATCTTTTTGTCATGAAAAAACGATAATATAAATGAGAGATTCGTTGATGACAAAAAGTAAGAAATACTAACCCGGATTGTGTAGAACTTAGCAAGTTCTAACATACATTACCTTTTCTTTCATAGTAATCAAGAGTGGGCAGAAATTAAATTGACTTTCATACTTGATTTACGCTCCCCCTCAATTTGATACCATTTTGAGATGACTCTCCCCCTTTCTTTTGCATTTTTCACTTTTTGCTTTTCGCCTTTTTGTTTTTCTCCCCCTGTTATCAAGACAGCTTTTGCGAATAGCTTTCATTGCTGCTTGTGCACGTTGAACATATTGTTGTTCCTCTATTTTCTTTGTAACAGCAACATCCGCCACATTTGTTTGCATTTTGAAATTCGAGAAAGAAATTTGTTTTCTTCCATCAAGCTCGTCTCGAATTCAAACTGAAGCAACTTATCCTTTCGTACGACGCATTAAGCGTTTGGTCATCGTGTTTTGATATGCCTCCAATAATTTGTCAGAATATTGCATAAAGGAGAAATTTTCGATCCTTCGGAAATGTTGCAGAATCTCCCCGATTGTGGGATCAAGCTTTCCAAACTTCACAAGGAAAGATTCTTTTACATCGTGCAAATACTTGTAAGAGAGATAATAATCTTTGTAAAATATAGAGAATGTCACGTACATACCTTGCTCTGGTTTGCGGATCAAACTTGCTAATTAAAAAAATCTTCTAAGATATAGCAAGTGATTCAAGATTGTAGGAATTTTCCTTAAGCGTGAATCTCATAAGCATAAAGATTATATGACATTAACGAATTTCGCAAAAGAAATGTAGCTATTTCAAGCATTAAATATATGCAATATCTTACACACATGGCAACAAATATTACCAATTTGTATCTCAACATGCATGTTCAGAATATACCTTTCCTCTTTAGAAAGAATTCATCACTTGAGATCCTTCGTTGATTGCATCATGACTTGCGTAGGTTTGCATTCATGCTTCCTTTGTATAATTGTCTGCAATAAACTCATTTCCTTTCTAATATCCTTGTATTTGGATCCTTTCTTTTTGTTAGACGCAGAATAGGAAACTTTCATGGAAGCCCAAGGATACTTTCCCAACTCATCTCAGTAGAGTATTTAAGGGAAATATGCATAATAAAACAATATCTCGCAAAAAAAATTCTTTCTTTGTAAGGCATGACAATATCGGAGAACACATAATGAGTCCATAAAAAAAATTTCATTTCCAATAAGATATCAAACAATCTCTTTTATAAAATTTCATCTAAAAAAAATCCATCAAAAAAAACTTGACTTTTATTACGGCATTTCTAACACAACCAACGATGTAAAACATGCCATTTCAAGTCAAAATAAAGCAGAGCATGGAGATAAAATGTTAAGTCCAAAGAGAATTCATAGATATTTAAAGTACATATCCAAAGCAAATTTAGAATTTGAAAAATATACCTTTACTTACCAAATTCTCTTTCCTTATTCCCTGCAAGAAAAGTAATCTCATCTTTTCTTTGGTACACAAATCTGCTTGGGTCCTTTTTGGTTAGAAGAAGCATCAAATCTCCAATTGATTGTCTTGGATTTCTTCCAATCAGTTGGACATTGTTGCTTATAATGATTACTCGAGTTCGAGCAATTATAATATTGAAATCCAATAGGCTTGACAAATTGCTTACCAAAATGATTTCTATAATACTGGATTGAAGGCTTGCGCTTTAGTCTCTCCTTGACCTTCGGAAAGTCATTCTTGATCTTACTTTCATTTTCGAAACCGAGGCCGGATTTGTTGTAATAGGGGACTTGAATGGATAGAACATGCTCTAATGTCTTTGAGCCAAGAGCAAATTTTTTGCAAATCTTCGGAATTTCTTCCTTATAGGAATCAACTTCTTTTTGCAAAATATCCTTCTCTTCCATGACAGAGGAATTATCCTTTTCAAGCTCAATGATCCTTTTCTCATTCGTAATATTTTGTTGCTTCAATTTAGAGACTTCCTTTTTCAACTCGGAGATCTTCTTCAACGCATTCTCATGTTCCGTGCATAACTCTTCAAAAAGATCATCATCATCGAGAATAGGATCTGAACAAATCACCTCATCTTCTTCGGATTCAATGTCCGCCATTAAGCATAGATTTCCTTGCTCATAGATTTCATCATTGCTGGATTCAGACTCTTCATTGTCGTCTCTGTTCTTAAAATATTTTCTTTCTCCGGATTTCTTTGTTGGCTTCTTCTCTTTGGGGTTTCTTCTCTTTCTCACAAGGTGTTGAAATCTTTTGATTAGCAACTTCATCTCCTTATCGTCGTCTTCTTCATCTCCTTCAAAATCTGTTTCATCAGAATCAATGTTAGATTTTAAGGCAATTAACTTCTTACCTTCTGGATCTTCTTCATGTATACGTTCTACTTCATATGACTGAAGAGTTCCAATCAGTTCATTCACTGATAGTGGCATGATCCTTTGAGTCTCTCGAAGTGAGGTTTTGATGTTGTCCCACTGCTTTGACAGTCCTCTCAAAAGTTTGTTGACTTTTATCGCATCTGAGACTGGTTGTCCTTGATATGCAAGACCGTTTACTATGTCAGCAAATCTGTCATACATATCAGCAACTGATTCTCCTGTCTTCATTATGAAGGATTCATATTGTCCAAGCAACAGATTGATCTGTGTTTCCTTCACTCGATCTGTTCCTTCATATGTGGTGTAGAGGGTGTCCCAGATGTCCTTTGCTGATTCACAAGAAGCAATTTTCTTATACTCAACAAGTGATAAAGCACAATAAGATGAATAAATTGCTTTTGAATCTAAAGCTTCTCTTTTTGTTATCTCAGTTTGAGATAATGAAGGATCTGCTAATTTGCTTTCATCTTGCTTCTCTTTTGAAGCAGATATAGAATGTTTTGGATTGACTCCTCTGATGACAACATCCCATTACATGTGATCAATTGATTTGATGAATGCCTTCATCTTGTTTTTCCAGACGCTACATTCTTTGCCATCGAAATATGGTGGCTTGGAATTGCTTTGTCCTTCAATGAGACTTGGAGCACTCAAGCTAGCCATATAGATCGTTAGCTCAGAAGTAAAATACTTCAATAAACGAGCAACCTTCTCTGATACCAATTGATGTAGCTAGCAAGGATCACCTAGAGGGGGGTGAATAGGTGATCTAAATAAATTCTTTACCAATTTAAAGCGGAAGTAAAAGATCAAGAACAAAGTTTGAACAACAAGCAGATTCTGATCAAACTTTGTGACAAATGTTCTTGTGAGCAGTATAAACAATATAATAAGAGATTAGAGATGGAGAAAACTGCACACAAATAATTATAGTGGTTCGGCTTAGATCAAGCCTACGTCCACTCTCCCACGCTAACAGCCTACTGGCTGGATTCCACTAATCAAATCAATGAGAAGTTACAGCAAGTTATGCCGCTTAAACTCAAGCACTTCTCCCCAAAGTTGGTGCTGCTTATACCAAGCCGATAGATCACACTATCTCACACCTATGCACACACTTATAACACTGTCAACACCTCTCAAATGATTACACGTTTAAGCTCACGAAAGACAAGAGATTGAATCGGAGTATGCTCAGACTTTGGACTTGTTGATTCTTAATTTCGTTCTCTACCTTCTGCTCCTCGTTGATCTCTTTTTATACTCCTCCACTTCCAAACTAGCCGTTGGACAGTCTTCAGAGGATTATCTTCCAATATTCACCTTTGGATAGATTTGTATAAAATGGATTGAGTAGCCGTTGGTTGATAAAATCTGAATCCCGCTGATTCTGGTCGCCCATACAATCAGAATCTTGATTTCCATAAGTAGAGCCTTATCCGTTGTAATGCATACTTGTCATAGTATTTGATTGTCAATCAATTATAGCCTTAGATTGAAACAATCAAAACTTTCCTTCTGTGAAATCCATACCAGATCACTAGCTGTTATGTTTCGTTCTGAATTCTGCGTCTGAAGAAATTCTGCATCTGCGTCTGCGTCTGAATAATTCCTGCGTCTGCATTTGCGTCTGAATAATTTCTTCATCTGCGTATGAAGAAATTTCGCGTCTACGTTTGCGTCTGAGTAACTTCTGCGTCTGTATCTCAGAACTTAGATTAGTGTGGGTCTTCGGTAAAGTCTGAACTTCTCATTCTGAGTTTGAACTTTCTCGTTCTGAGTCTGAACTTCTCTTTTGCTTGAAGTTCTTTTACAATCTGAATACGAACTAGATCAAGATTGACATATGCTTTTCTTCCAAAAATAACTTCCTTAATCAAAATACTTCAAAGCTTTTATCAGACTTACAAAACACTCATGGATAGTTTTGTCAACTTCAAAATCTATTGGGAATTTTCCTTAACAGTGTGTAGAGGTCTCGGGAGTTGAGCGATCGGCGTTTTCCAGCGAAAAACGCCGGCAAATTAGCTCCAATCATGGATCTCCGCACCTGAGAATCCAGAGACAAAGTTGATCGTTAAGGCCTGAAAATCAAGCTCGGTTGGCGAGTTCAGGTGTTGCCCAGCGAAGCAGAGGTCACAGACTGAGAGATCAATTGTCGAAGGATAGTCCTACGGTGGCAGATTAGCTCGGAGACTCTTATTTGTCCTCTGGCGAAGTAGGTAAACTTCGTTCGTCGTCACAGTTTTCCCGATTTTCTAGAATAGGTTTTGAGTTCAATCGTGTATGTGCTTCTCGATTTTAGCTATGATTGATAACCAAAAAATGTTCTGATCACATATTTCATTATTTGGTTGCATTTTGAACGATAAATCCTGCATAAACCGAGTTGGCCATGGTTGTTGAACTTCGCCGGAGCTTCCCCGACTTGACCGGAACGTCGCCATGACCATAGGTCATCCAAGTCAGTCTTCTTTAACATTGATTGATGATTTTCTAGTCATTAGGTTCGTGTTAGATGGTTAGGACGATGTAGAATGGTGATATAAGTTCTGTAATCACAGGTTTAGTTAGAGATGAATTAGGTTTTTTAGGCTCGGTTTTCGCCAACCGGCGGAGGTCTGGCGGCGTACCGAATAGGCTAGATCAATAGCTGGTAACATGGAGATTATCCAGAACTAAAAATCAGCTCCGGAACACCACCGGAAGGTCACCGGAGCTATGCATTTTTAGAAAATGATCCATCCATCATTGCATATAAAATTTGAAATTGTTTGACATCATGGTTTTAAAATCAAATGGGAATCTAAATCATCTAATCCTAAGCTTCTTGCTAGCTAAGATAGCTTCTGCCTTTTAGTATTCTTCCCATTCCTTGGCTCGAGACTCCTATTCTTCCACATCGATCACAACCTCTTCAGGGACGTAGGGTTCCACTCAAGGCATGCTTGGAACAATGTATTCTGGGACATACTCATCTACAGGATCTGGTACCACGCTCAATGGGACATATGGCTCGACATCGATTGGACGCTTAATTTCTATCCATTTGATGTATTCTTTGGAGGCCATGTGAATCTTCATGTCTTCTTCCAAGCTTTTTAGCCACTCGATTATTTGTTCGAGTGGGTTATCCAAAGATAGTATGATCTTGGGAATTTTGGCTTGAAGGACATTCTTCTCCTCTTTGGGTATAATTCCACTTGGGATGTCAAAGGCGAACTCTTCGGGATTCTATACCGGTGGTACTTGCTGAAGTATCCCAAATTGTCTAATAACCCTTAGAGGGCAATAAGCTACTCCTCCGCTCAAACCAAGCAATGGTACCGCATTTCCTTCTCGGCTCGTGATCTTCACCTTATTAATCTTTGGCCAATTGATCCGCCATTGGATTTGATCAGGAGTTAAGGCTCTAATGAAATTGGCCCAATCTAAGAAAGATTGTTTGGGTAATTTGCTTTGGAGACGAAGATATCGTTCAATTGGATTTATCGCCGAACAAATTTCGCGAATGTTCATGAAACGACACCATGGTCGAATGTGTGAGATGAACCATAATGACAAAAGACCAGTACGAGCTTGAAAGATACCCTTCCCATGATTTTGGTATGTGTTTAAGGAGATGATGGTTTGGGCAAGAAGCATATTAGAGAAGTCCCATTTAAGACATGCTTGTCTTGCGATCATAGCCACTAAAGGGTCTAATCCCGTTTTGGACACAGGAAATAGAATAAAACTGAAGAAAGCTAGAATGAATACCCGAGCTGAAGTGCTTCCCATTTCCTTAGGAAGTTTTGAAAAGTTGTCTATTAGGAAGGATAATGGAAATCTACCCGTGTTTGATTTGATTAGCTTTTCTATTTTGGAAGTTTTGAGGTTATGGAATTCGGCTAAAAGGATCATAGGATTAAGTCCAACGGGTGGCTCTACGATCCTAGGTTTAGAATTAATTCCAATGGCGGCTTGATATTCTTCTAATGTTGGTACCAATTCATGTTCTCCAACTTGGAATGTGGCAGTGGAAACTTCCCAAAAATGTGCCAAAGCTTGAACTAAGCTGACTTGATGTTCCACATGCATAAGCTTGAGAAGGTATCCAAGCCTTTCTTGGACATAAGTTTGGTTGTCCTTGGATATGCCTTTCCACCAAGCGACAAGTTCCTTTCGAGGAATGGAAATTACTTGGATGTCTAGTTTTCCCATTGAGCCTAATCATGCAAAAAGATTTGTCATTAATCACCATGGATTGCGAATCAATTTTAATGCCTCCATTTCAATCATATGCCCTTTTGAGGTAAAAATGAGGTAAAGTACACTTGCATGCCTCGAAAGTAATGCAAATGTCATTTTAAGTCCATTTAAACCTTAAAAGAGCATAGAGTTGAGATCGTAGACAAATTCAATGTGTGATGTAAATGCTCATTCTATCATACTCCATTTAGACCATAAAGTCCTAAACTATGGTTTACAATTTCGAATACATTGAAATGAACGAATAAGCACTTGAATTACATCAGAAATCCGCCATGGACTTGTACATTTCATCCAAAAACGAAAGAATGGTCAAATGGAGTATGATACCCTAATCATGCATTCTAAAATGAAAGGGCAATTAGACCAAGCATTGAATGTCATTTAGGCATTTTTTAAGAATGTGCCAACTAACATTCATAATTGTAAAGGAATAGAATGGAACGATACTTACTTATCATGATATTTTTGTTTGGTTTTAGGTATACCAACCACAAAGACAAGCGAATGCAACCAGTGAAGTTTTGAAGCCTAAAAGGGTAGGATATACTAAAGGCTCAAGGTCATCACCTTAATGAACAAGGAATTCCATTCCAATAAGCAATCGGTCTAAAGTAATGGAATATTATTCCACCTTGGTGATCGGTATTGCATTTAAACGATCCCATGAGCAATCGGCCCATAGTTCCGCCTAAACACATACCTCCTAAGGTAATCCTAAATGTAGCCGGGGTTGGGCCACGGGTGGTGTGTGCTAATAGTGTAGTGCTAAAGCAATTTAAAAACATGCATAGCAATTAATGACCAAACAGCACTTCTAAAATTCATTCAAAACACATTCAATCCCAACACCATCCTGTAAAACAAGGGTTAGCAAAGACAACACCCTTATAACACCCGCCTGCAAAACCATTTAACACTATCATTAGCGGGACGTACCTGGGATCCTTGCAAGCACAAAACACAAGGATATTGTTCTATCTAGGCCTAAGTCCACTTAGAAAAGGTTCATAGTCCCCAGCGGAGTCGCCAAGCCTGTCGCACCGCGCTATTTTTTTTTTTGGGGCTTTCGGGATTTGCGCGCTAAGAAGGTATTTCTGTGTAAGGTCTCTCCCAGACCATACCTCACGTGACAGTAGAAGGTGATTTCTTAGTTAGTCTAGGTTTGTGATTTTGGAGTCGCCACTAGTCATTATTAGTAGGTAGACTAGAAATCTAATCGAGGTACGGGAGAAATACCACGATTCTACGAACCAGAGATTATGAGTACAGGGACTTGATTACGTTATTGATCCCAAATCGAGATCCCTAATGCCCTTTCGGTACCTAAGAATGATATGATGTCTAACGTGTCATGCAAATTTATGAGGCTTACCCACTAATCCTATCTGTCCAAATTTCAGGAAAGACCAAACAAGTATTAAATGCACAATCAAAATCAATCAAGTTAATTAATCCTAAGTGGTCTCTAAAATGAAAATCAATCAAAACACCCCAAACCCTAATGAAGCTCTAAAAGCTTATTCATTTCATGATATACATTTTTTAGGGTTTTAAGGTCTTTTAGGGGTTATAACCCCTGAATTCGGGATTTTCTAAAAATGCCACTTGGGCACTTCCAAAAATTCAAATCTCACTTTTTATGGTTGGCCACGGTGTTTTTGGACTATTCTGTGAATTTTCAAAATTTTTAATTTTTTTTTCGGAAAATTTTATTTAACCGAGAATTGATTTTTATGATTTTCCGAGAATTTTTATGAATTTTCCAATTTTTCAATTTTTTATTGATTTCCAAAATTTTTTTACATTTTTTATTTGTATTTTCTGAATTTTTTTTGAATTTTTATGAATTTTCTAATTTTTTTATGAATTTTCTGTTTTTTTGAATGTTTTCAATTTCAATTTTTTTTATAAAATTTTCTATTTTTTATTTTCTGATTTATATATTTTTTATTGTATTTTTTTGAATTTTTTAGATTTTTTAGATTTTTTTTTATTATTTTCCCATCAAGAGGCGAACCGGACTGGCCCGGTTCGACCCGGTTCTGCTTGGTCGAACCGGGCGTTGCCGGCGCCGGTCGCCGGTCGCCGGTCATCGTCTCCGGCGAACCCAAAGCCCAAAAATGGCGCCGTTTAATCCTTTTTCATTGTAGCATTTGGTCGAACACTTGGTGTGCATAATTTTGACTTGAACATTATCAAGGCCGTGACTTTGGATTAGAATCCGGCGACCTTCCGGCGACTATCTCGCCGTTCCGATTGCACCATTATGATGTTCATATGTTCTACTTTGAATTTAATCTACTCAGAACACCGGCCGACGAAAAACCGGTCAAAAAAACCTAATTCGCAACTGTGCCAAACTAACTAACCTAACCTTCAAATCACAATATTGCACGCCTTAGTCGTCTAACTCGATTCTAATCACTAACAAGGTATCAAACAAGGTTGAAGGAGGCTAACTTGATAGGCCTATGGCCATGGTGATGCTCCGGCGACGTCACCTGAGCTCCGGCGAGATGGTTCACGGGGGGGCCGACTCGGTTTATGCATTTTAATGCCCAAAAATGCAATCAAACAACACAAAAAATGATTAGAAACGAGTTTTGCACATCTAGGAATACAAAATCGCAAAGAAAATCGCAAGAACAACAGGATTGAATCAAATCATATTTTTTTGAATTCTGGAAAAACCGTGACTATGAAGGGATTTTACCTGATTCGTTCGATGATCAAAAGAAATTGTCGAAGTGATCCGCACCTATAGGGTCGTTCCCTAACACTTGTACTTCCACCTAGTGGTTTTGGCCTCACCGGAAGAGCTCTGGATTGATCGGACAGTGCCCGGTTTCAAGCCTTCAAGACCAGCCGAGCTGACTGGAACAGTGAGGAGAGAATCACGGACAAATCACGATTCGCCGGTGCTCCGCCATCCACGGCGGCACCGAACACTCGTGAAGGGACCCTCGACCTTCTCTCTCTAGCTTTTTGTCTTTGGTTTCGCCTCTTTCTCTCTCCTTTCCCTCTCTGGCATTTCGTCGAACAGGTTCTTCCTTTGTAATGTTCAGTTTTTCCGTTTTTGTTGATCGATTTTTCCCGCCCAAATTCGGTTAGAACCAATTACCGATCGGTTAGATCGGTTCACAGGTGCCAGCCGGAGATTTTTCAGTTGGCCCAGTCGATTTTCACGTGCCAAAATAGCTGGAAATGATCGATGAAGTCGCAGACTTGAAATGGTTTTTTTCTAGGTTTAGTGTGCTTTGGGCAAGCCGGATGAAGAAGGTGACCGACCCAGGTCGGATAAAGTTGACCTGATCGACCCGATAGACCCGGATTGGTCTAAATTCACAAATTCAACCCGATTTTAACCCAATTTTCCAAATTTAACCCCAAAATTGAATTCCTCATCATATTCTGAACCCAAATATATGATTTTCCCCAAATTTTGTTATAATTGTGGCCAAGATTTTCACATTTTTGTATTCGGGTTAATAGGATTTTATTCAATTTGATGTCCTAATGACCTGATTAGGCAAAATTGGTGCCAAAATTGAATTACCCACATATGATTAACCCTAGGAATGATGGCCTCATGGTTCGACAATTTCATATTGGGCACGATTCCCAATTTGGGTTCAAAATTCTTAATTTTTAATTGAATTTTGGGGATTTTTATTTTATATCAAATTGTGCAATTGGACCAACCATTATGTAATTCAAGGTCCCAGATTCATTTGTTGTGAAGATACTATGACTTAGAAATGACTAGAAAAAATTTAATTGCATTTTTGTTTCAATTCGGGTTTAATTTTGCCTAATTTTGGGAAAAACATACACACAATTGAGATTTTTTAAAATAGATGATGTATTCATGAAATTGGATTTAAAATAAGACTAATGACTATTTTTATGGAATTTTATGATTCCATTTGCTATTTTTCTTGATTTTCTCACTTATTTTGACTAAAAGAAATTAAGGAAAAATGCAGAAAAATGCTAAAAAAATATTTTTTGGTTTAGAAATAGGCTTCTAGGCTTGGCCAAGATTCCTAGTCCTAATTTTGAAATTTTTGAAAATATGGAAAAAATGAGCTAAAAATTAGGTGTCAACACCTAGGTCTGCCGGGTCAACCTGGTCAACCCGACCCGACCCGGGTTGGTTGTCTTCTTTACCCGACTCATCCAAAGCACGATAAACCTAGAAAACAACCCGTGCCTAGGACTTTGCCAACCTCCCCCGATCAAATTAGCACGTTTTAATCAACTGGGCCAGCTGGAGAATCTCTAGCTGGCACCAGGTAACCAATATAACAGATTGGAAATCGGTTCTAACCGATTTTGAGGGGGAAAAATTGATGGAAAAAAAGGGAAAAAAGTTGAATATTGCGAAGGGGAGGTGTTCGACAAAATTACTGAGAAAAAGGGAGAGAGAACCAGAGGGAGAAAGAGAGAATCCGAGCGCAACAGTGAGTTGAAACTTCCTGAGGCCGAGCGATCGGCACTTTTTCGACTGGAAAAGTGCCGGCAAATCGGTCTCGCCAGTGAGTTTCCTCACCGGTAAACCTGCAACCAAGCTTACTAGGAAGGTCTGAAAATCGACCTCGATTGATCGATCTAGAGGAGTTCCGGCAAAGCTGAATCCACCAGCCTGAAGCCCAAGTGTCAGGGAACAGCCCCACTGTCCTTGATTGCTTCGGAAATCCCGTTTAGCCCTCTGTTGAAGCAGGTAAAGTCCAGTTTTCATCACTTGTTTTTCCAGAATTCCAGATTGAAAAAATGGACTTCACCGAGCTAAATCATGCAATTTTCTTGACTATTGATGCTCAAAACTTGTTAGTGCTCATGTTTTACATTGTTTGGTTGCATTTCTGATTGAAAAACCTACGTAAATCGAGTCGGCCACCATTAAGCCTCTTCACCGGAATTCGGAGGAACTTCGCCGGAGCTTCCTAGACCTCGCCGGAGCGTTTTTGTGACTAATCAGCACTCAAGTTAGTGATTTCTAACTACGATTCATGCTTTGATGATTGTTTTGAACGATAGAAACGGTTAGGGCGATTGGAATAGGAGTTTATGCCTTTGTAAAAAATGGATTAAGTCAGTTATGATCTTGCGGTTTTGAGACTGAATTTCGTCGGCCGGCGAAAGTCCGGAGACATTCCGATTAGGTTAGATTGGTACTAGAACATATGGACATTATAATAGATCAAATAGAATGGCCAAAATCCTGTCAGAAGGTCGTCGGAATTCAACTTGAAGTGATGGGCTTGATAACGCTAAAACTCAAAATCATGCCCATGAAGTGCTCGACAAAATGCCACAATGAAGGTGAAGAAAAACGGCACCGTTTCGGTGCTGTGCTTGCCGGAGAAGGTGACCGGCGCCGGCACCGGCGACGCCCGATTCGGCTAAGCCGAACCGTGTTGAACCGGGCCGGCCCGGTTCGTCTCCCGGCGGGAAATTTTAAAAAATAATAAATAAATATAAAACAATCTAAAAAAATTGAAAAAATGAAAAATTTCATAAAAAAATAAAAATTCAGAAAATTTTAAAAAATCAGAAAAATCTAAAAATTTTGGAAATTCGAAAAATTCCAGAAAAAAATAGGAAATTCACAGAAAAATGAAAAAAATTAGAAAATTCATAAAATTTCAAAAATATCCAGAAAATTCATAAAAATTCAGAAAATACAAATAAAAAATGTGAAAAATTTTAAAAATCAATAAAAAAATTGAAAAATTGAAAAATTCATAAAATTTTTCAGAAAATCATAAAAAAAATCAATCAATTCTCGGTTAATAAAATTTTCAAAAAAAAAAATCAAAAATTTCAAAAATTTTAAAAATTCACAAAATAGTCCAAAAACACCGTGGCCAACCATAAAAAGTGAGATTTGAATTTTTGGAAATGCCCAAGTGGCATTTTTAGAAAATCCCAAATTCAGGGGTTATAACCCCTAAAAAACCCTAAAACCCTTAAAAAATATAAATCATGAAATGAATAAGCTTTTAGAAATGAATAAGCTTTTAAAGCTTCATTAGGGCTTGAATGTTTTGATTGATTTTTATTTTTAGAAACCATTTAGGATTGATTGATTTGATTGGCATTGATTGTACATTTAATACTTGATTGTTTCTTCCTGCGATTAGAATGGATAGAATTAGTGGGTAAGCCTTGGAAATTCGCATGACACGTTAGACATCGTATCGTTTTTAGGTACCGAAAGGGCGTTAGGGATCTCGATTCGGGATCAATAGCGTAACCAAGTCCCCGTAATTAGAATCTCTAGTTCGTAGAATCGTGGTATTTCTCCCGTACCTCGATTAGGTTTCTAGTCTACCTACCAATAATGACTAGTGACGACTCCAAAATCACAAACCTAGATTAAATAGGAAATTACCCTCCACTGTCACGTGAGGTATGGTCTGGGAGAGACCCTTACACGGAAATACCTCCTTATCGCGCAAATCCCGAAAACCTGAAAAAAGCGCGGCACGATAGGCTTGGCGACTCCGCTGGGGACGATGAACCTTTTCTAAGTGGACTTAGGCCTAGATAGAACGATATGCTTGTGTTTTGTGCTTGCAAGGATCCCAGGAACTTCCTGCTAATGATAGTGTTAAATGGTTTTGCAGGCGGGTAGTATAAGGGGTGTTGTCTTTGCTAACCCTTGTTTTGCAAGATGGTGTTGGGATTGAGTGTGGTTTGAATGAATTTTAGAAGTGCTGTTTGGTCATTAATTGCTATGCATGTCTTTAAATTGTTCTAGCACTACACCATTAGCACACACCACCCGTGGCCTAACCCCGGCTACATTTAGGATTACCCTCAGGAGGTATGTGTTTAGGCGAAACTATGGGCCGATTGCTCATGGGAGTGTTTAAATACAATACCGATCACTGAGGTGGAATAATATTTCATTACTTTAGGCCGATTGCCTGTTGGAATGGAATCCCTTGTCCATTAAGGTGATGACCTTGAGCCTTTAGCATATCCTACCCTTTTAGGCGTCAAAACTTCACTGGTTGCATTCGCTTGTCTTTGTGGTTGGTATACCTAAAACCAAACAAAAATGTCATGGTAAGCAAGTATCGTTCCATTCCATTCTTTTACAATTATGCATGTTAGTTGTTGACACCTAATTTTTTGTCGACGCATCATTAAAAGCAAAAAATTTGAGATTATGGTTTCCGATCGCGACAGAATCCGTTTCTTGAACAAAAAATGTCGTTTTTTAATTCTGTTTGTTGGCCTAGCTTCTGTAGACGATTTTCTATTCATTTCATGCAAAAACCCGAAAAGTCAAACGGTTGACTTTCGAGTTGACTTTTTGATCAACGCTTTGATCAAAAGTCAACCCCAGGTCAAATTGGAGCTTTTCGCATAAAAAGATTTCTTTCAAGTTTAATTTAACTTTAGAAGTGGAAATTCCAGAAAAATTCAAAGATTTGATCATAAAATCAAACTCCTAGTAAAAAGTCAACTAGGGTTTGACTTTTGGTCAAACCTTTGACAAAAAAAAATTGAAAAATACAAAAATCCAAAAATCATTTTATTTTACATTCAATTTGACTTTGGCATTTGAAATTTTACAAAAATCGGTTTAGAATCAACTTTTTCCCAATTTGCGGAATTTGGTTCAAATCGGCCAAAAATGAAATTACTTCATTTCTAGTCATTTTTTAGGTTAGTTTTCTTCACGACATTTGATCTAGAGGTCATATTATATTCAATTTTGGAACAAATATTTTAATTCCAAGCCAAACGCAAAAACCCCCAATTTAGGCCATAATCAGTGATTTTGATCAATTCTTCATGATTTGTGCAATTGAGACACGAATGAGCCTAATTTCTTATATGAAATCCAAATTCAAAATCAAATTTGGAAGATTCACATGAATTTAAGCCAATTTGATCAATTTAGTGATCCAACGATTGAGAAGTCTAAGAGTAATTGGTCCAATTAGTGCAATTCAACTTGACACACTCTAGATTAATATTCAATTTGATGAATTGAGATTCAATTTGGCTAATTGGACTTCAATTAAATTCGTTAGTCTAACTTGGCCATGCAATTAACTCAAATTCAAGAACAATTGAGCTAACAAGTTAAATTGGATCAATTTGTGCATAAGTTTCAAATTGGTTCGATCCAATTTAATCGAATTCAATATTAATTGGATCATTTAATCATGATAGAAATCAAATTGTACAAAATTGGAACAAATTGAGCCAAGGATTGAACCGGTTCAACTCGATTAAACTCAGGTCAAATTGGTCCAACCGGTTCAACCCGGTTTGACCCGAATTGAACCGGTCCGATCGGACCGGCCATTTTCCAATAAAAAATCCGGCTGTCGGCGATCTATTTCGACCAGCCAAGGCTGACCACGTCCCTTTGAGCCCAAAATGACAAAAATTCCCTTAAATAAAAATTACGAAAATACCCCTAAGTGAAATTACTAAAATGCCCTTCATTAAGGATTAATCAAATTACTTAGGGGGTAAGCAAATCAATCATGGCCATTCATTTAGAATTGATCATGTCCATCCATAATGCCATGTCACCAATCCTTAGCCCTTAAGGAATATTCTTAATCATTAAGGATGCATTCTAGGCCATTGGATCAATCTAAGGGCTACGATTCAAAGTTGAGGAGAGTATATAGGTTTTTTTCCTCCAAAATTGAAAAAGCTCTAACATTTTCAGATCTGAATTCTCTCTCCTCTCTTCCCTCATCTCTCTAGCTCACGCTTCTCTCTCCCTCTTGATCTCTCTCTCGGCCGCTAGCCTTTCCACCTCCCGCCGGCCATTTTCCGGCGAGCCGCCACCTCACCGCCGTCCTCCACGGCGGCACAAGGCTGATTGCAAGACCAGCTGTCCTTGATGGTGGCCGGAACTGCTCTGTCCGGTACTGTGATCTCCTCCACGGCAACATCACCGGCATAGTCGTCAGTGATTGAATCAGCCAGTTCAAGCGGCTGAATCAGCCAGCTGGCAGTCCCTCCGGCGATCCCGAACCTCCAGCAGCCTTCCTTGGTGTCTTCACGTGGCTGTGGTGGCCAACTTCCCGCTGAACAGCCACCGGATCGCTTCTTTCTACTTGATTTTTCGTTATTAGTTCATTAGCGCGAAATCGAGTCGGTTCTCACTATAGCTTGTGCACTCGATTCTCATAGGTTTGTTGAGCTTTCCGAGACTTTTCTGTGCTGCTTTTGATCTGAATACGGAGACAGGATCGCTCGATTGCGCATCGAAGCATCATTAAACAAGGTAAGTACAATGTTATTCTGTAAATTCGTATACAGAGAAACCTGCATGTTTGAGATGCTGATTTCAGCTCATTAATGTCGAAATCTTGCAAAGTGATGAATTAGAGAGTCGTAAAACACGTCTCAAGCTTCAATTTGATATATTGTATGCCTCAATCAGACTTAGTTTACTAGGTCAAAACTCTTTCGGAAGTTAGGATCAGAATTTGGAATGTGATGTTCAAGTCTGTTCTGATGATTTCCTGATTGACGTTGTGCTGTTCTATGATTTGTATGATTTTCTACAATCAATGTTTGAAGAAACTTTCTTCATGAAAGTCGTAGAAAACATCTTAATATGTTCATCATAAAATTTTCATAAAATTCCAAGTATGTTAGGATTGTACGATCTGCAACGCCATATATGCATAGATCTGGTGACAGACTAGTTTCTGACTGAACTTCATGTGCTCTTCGATTTTTATAAATTTATGTGTTCAAAATATGAAAAAGTTTTCTTCACAAAAGTTTTCACTAAGATTAAGATCTTTCCAGTGATACTAATTTCATCAAAATAAGAATTCATTATATTTTCAAAATGAATTTTTATGATCTAATCAGTATCTGTGTTCAGATCTGATTTTCATTCCTTTGGAATCCAAAAGATGTTTCTCCGAATTTGATAAAGTTAGAGTCCTCCTTTGTGAAAACTCAAAACTAAAAAGTTGTTCCTTGGTCTCATTATGTTGACTGGAAATTTTTATGGCCTAATAGTAATTTTTAGAGGGTCAATTTGCTAAAAATTTCATATAAGGTCTTCTCGGATTAAAATTTGATTTGCAAATGAGTCCTTGGTGAAAAATGAATTTTATAAAAATTTGGAGGACTTTTTAGCAAAAACTCAAAACATGAAAGTTGTCACACACAGAGAATGCTAACTACATAAAAATTTTCACACGGTTTTGATAAGTTTTGTTATTTTTCCTGCCATTATTTTGAAATCCCTAACAGAACCGGGTCCAGTCTGTCACCGAGAGTGAAATTGTCTGTTTCGTGAAAATCGGTGGGGATTTAGAAAAAATGGTCTTCTTAACTTTTGATCCTCATGACATAAGATTTCTAATGACACCTGAATCACTTCATTTGGACATCATTAGGTTAGTTAATCACATCTGAACAGAAGTAATCCGAATTAGATAATAACTGAATAAGTGGTCTCCTTATGAAGCCCACTTCCCATTGCTTGATTGATTGAGAAATAAGGCCCATGGGCCTGAATGCATGCTTATTTCATTGCTATGCATGTGTTTGTTAGATGAATGTTAGGCCCGGTGCATGTTCGGCGGGTAGCCCATTATGGTCATTTAGAGCCCGACTTTAGGGGTTAATTGATATGAGTTGCCGTTTTGTGAATGCAAATGGTAGCCCATTATCGTTAACCATTAATCAAATAATGTTAGATGATTAGGTGGGTGGTGAATCGAAATGCATGAAAAACAAAGGCCGATCCCGAGGCCCGTGCTTGACTAATGAATTGTTTGCACAATTGCTTTTCTTTGGTTATTCCTTTGTATATTGTTTGTCGTGAATGTATGTTGTGAATGTAAACGCCGATACCCGAGAGGCGGTCCATGGAGGGGATAATCCAAAATTGTAAAAGACCAAAGCGATAGACCGATGTCCAATCCGGTCTCAATTTGTATTCACTTGATGGTGGCGATAGACCGATGTCCTATCCGGTTTCAATTTATATTCAATTCATTCGTCCCCGATCATGTCTCGAGTTTTTAATTTGTGTTGTAATAAACACCCGACGAGTTGTGGGTTTTACTTTCTCATACTTAGAATTAGCTTGTCTTTTCAATACTTTGAGTGTTTACTTTACGAAATGTCTTTCAATACAATTGATTGTTTCTTTCTTTTTCTAGACTAAGATAGGATTAGTTTAGAATCTTAAATGAACATACAAAAGCAAGATCCATGATCACCTAGTGGACTAAGACTTTAACATGAAAATGGTAAAAAATAAATGCATGACAATTTAGATAACAACCATGATAAGTTTAGTGGTACCGAAAGAGCGTCAATAGAAATATTAACGTAAGCTAGTCCCCGAACTCATGATATCTGGTTTTCGTAGAAACCGAAACGAAATTCCCGCGTTTCGGTTGGGTATTCTAGCCGACCCCCGACCTAGGCTAGTGGCGACTCCTAAAAAAGATAAAATCGATCTGTTGTCACGCGAGGTATGGATTTAGGAAAAATCCACGTTCATGATCAATGGACCATATGGATGACCAAAAGATCAATACTTCAGTAAGCCGTCTTTTATGATGTGCCAAACAGCCCGTGTAGATGACTAAACGATTGACGCTTTGGTAAGCCGTCTTTTATGATGTGCCATGCGGACCGTATGGATGACTAAAAGGTCGATGCTTCGGTAAAGCTATCTTTTATGATGTGTCATATGGACCGTTTCATGAACACTTATCTCTAAACCCGCCTCATCGAGTTCGGCCCTCGAGAGGTAGGTCGCGACATTAGTTAGCATATTTTCAAAAAAAAATGCCTAAGTGACATTCAATGCTTGGTCTAAATGCCCTTTTGTTTTAGAATGCATGATTAGGTCGTCATACTCCATTTGACCATTTTTCCATTTTTAGATGAAATGTATAGGTCCATGGCGGATTTCCCATGTAATTCAAATGCTTATTCGTTCACTTCAATGTTTTCGAAGTTGTAAATCATAGTTTAAGACTTTATTGTCTAAATGAAGTATGACAGAATGGGCATTTACATCACACATTGAATTTGTCCATGATCTCAACTATATGCTCTTTTAAGGTTTAAACGGATTCAAAATGACAATTGCATTACTTCGAGGCATACAAGTGTATTTAACCTCCGTCCTACCTTAAAATGACATATAAGTGAAATGAGGGCATTAAAATCAATTGGTAATCCATGGTGAATAATAATCACTTTCTTTTACATGCTTTAGATCGAAATGAGGAAACTAGACATACAAGTCATTCCTATTCCAAGGAAGGAGCTTTTGGCATGGTGGGTAAACATGACAAAGGACAACAAAGCATACGTAAGGGAAATGCTCGAGTATTTGTTCAAGCTCATCAACCTGGAGTACTAAGTGAGTCTAATCTAAGCATTATCCCATTTCTGGGAAGTTACCACTGCCACATTTCAATTGGGCGAGCACGAGATGGTACCTATACTAGAAGAATATAAGGCAACCATTGGGATTGATTTCGAGTCAAGAACCGTTGAGCCCTCAGTTGGATTGAAACCCACAAGTGTTATAGCTGAATTTTTAAACTTGAAGACCCCTCAAGTGGAAAAGTTGATTAAGTCGAATACCGAGAGATTTCCTCTATCATACTTGATGGACAATTACTCCAAATTGCCAAAAGAAACGGGAAACACTTCCGCGAGGGTTTTTATTCTGACCTTCTTCGGATTCGTTTTATTTCCCGCATCAAGGACGGGATTAAATCCTCTCGTTGCGGTAATTGCTAGGCAAGCTTGCTTAAAATGGGACTTCTCCAATATGCTCTTGGCGGAGACTATCATTTCATTAAACAAATACCAAAATCAACAAAAGGGTGTACTGCAAGCTTCAGCTGGGTTACTTTCTGTATGGTTTATTTCCCATATTCGACCTTGGGAACGTTACATGCGCATTCAAGAGATCGACTTATCTACCAACCCTATTGAGAAGTATTTGAAACTCCAAGACAAAATGCCAAAGTACTCTTTTTATGATTGGGCAAACTTCATTAGAGCATCAACTCTCGATCGGCTTCAATGGAGAATTCGATGGCCGAAGATAACGGAAGCTCAAATTAATACCCAAGATGGCAATTTTGTGCCTTTGCTTGGATTGAATGGCGGAACTGCTTATTGCCCACTAAGTGTCATACGACAATTCAGAATGCTTGAACAAATTCCACCTATTTGGCATCCTGAGGAGTTCACATTTGAGATACCGCAAGGACCCCTACCTGAAAGGAAGAATAAAGAGTTGCGAACAAGGGTCGATGGGATCGTGAATTCCTTGAAGAGATCAACCAAACAAATAGTATAATGGCCGGAAGATTTGGAAGGAGAAATGAAGCTCTTTTTGGCATTTAATGAGTATATAAGGTGGTTGAAGGCTAAGCGACCAATTGACGTCGAACCATATGTACCTTTAAGTGTTACTACTCATTCTGATGAGCCGTACATCTCAGAATACATTGTGCCAAGCATGCCAAGTGTAGAGCCGTATGTTCCCAAGGAGGTGGTAATCGATGTGGAAGAATGGGAGACACGAGTCAAGGAGTATAAAGAAGTTGAAGCTACCTTAGCTAGCAAGAAGCCTAGACTTGTTTAAGCTAGTGTTCCCCTATTTTGATAAATAGCATTGTAATGAAAATTTTCCAAATTGAAACAATTGCTTAATGAACATTTGCTTAATGAAGTTTCAAAATATTTTTTGTGAAGAATCACCATGGATTACAATTCTTTGAACTGTATGATTCCTTGAGAAAGACAATGATGAAGAATTTTATACAAAGTTAAGGCTTGTATGAAATTTCTTATCCTTGACAATCTCATAAATGTCGAATATCTAATTCGATCCTATCAACGATGCAAGAAATGTAATGGAAATTCGCACAACATAAGAATTTACGTGGTTCAGCAGGGGAGATGTTCCGCCTACCTACGTCCACGGGGAGATGAGATCTATTTCACTAATAACATAAAAAAGTGTACAGCCGCTCTTTCTCACTCCCTCCTTCTCTCTCTAGAGACCTATTTCGCCCTAAATATATAGCGAAACCTTACATGGCACAAATTACAAAATTGCCCACATAGCTTAAAACATTTAACTTTCCCATGGAGATCCTTCTATGACTGAACATAAAACGCCTCTGGCGGCCCGGGGGCGCTGCCCCCGGGACCCCCGCCAGGGCGGCCCCCCCGGACCCCGCCCACTCACCGGGGAGCGAGACCCCCCGTGCTGTCCAGTCGTCAGGGGGCCTTTCGGAACTGCCTCATAATCTCTTGGATAACAGAATACAAGACATCAACCTCAACAATCTCCACCTTGGCTTGGATTCTGTAAAGCCACCTGCGAAAGAATATGAAATATAGATGTCTTCATCCCCTCACCTCCATAAGAGGTACACTCCCGCACTCATTGAGTGCGTCCCTCACCTTCAATAGCGAGTTATATTAATTGAGCCCAAACAGGACCCAAACTTCTCAATAGTGACTGGCTTGGTAAAACAATCTGCAGGATTGCTATTCGTGTGAATCTTCCTCAAGTGAATGCTGCCATCTGACACAAGCTCCCTGATTTTGTGAAACCTCACATCTATATGCTTTGTTCTTGCATGAAACACTTGATTCTTGGCGAGATGTATGGCACTCTGACTGTCACAATGTAACACCGCACCTCCTTGCTCTAAACCCAACTCACGAACCAACTTAGTCAACCAGAGCCCTTCCTTAGCAGCTTCTATAACTGCCATGTACTCTGCCTCTGTAGTAGACAATGCAATTGTGGACTGAAGCATTGCCCTCCATGAGATAGGTCCACCAGCTAATGTAAAGACATATCCTGTAGTAGACCTCCTCCTGTCTAGGTCACCAGCAAAGTCTGAATCAACATATCCAGCTAGCTCCTTCGAACCTTTGTCGCGACTGAACATAATACCCAAGTCTACAGTCCCGCTAAGATATCTAAAGATCCACTTGACTGCATTCCAATGCTCCTTCCCTAGATTACTCATGTATCTGCTAACAACGCTGACTGCATGAGATAAATCTGGCCTGCTACACACCATAGCATACATGAGACTCCCAACTGTGCTAGCATAGGGAACTCAAGTCATCTCCTCAATCTCCTCATGCTTTGTGGGGCATTGTTGTTCAGATAACCTGAAGTGGTTAGCTAATGGTGTCCTCACTGATTTAGCCTTATTCATGTTAAAACGCTCAAGCACCTTTTCAACATACCTCTTTTGAGATACCCAAAGTTTACCTGCACTTCTATCTCTATGAATTTCCATACCAAGGATCTTCTTAGCAGCACCAAGATCCTTAATCTCAAACTCATTATTCAACAAGGACTTTAAAGAGACAATATTATGCATATCCTTAGCAGCAATGAGCATGTCATCAACATAAAGCATCAAAAGAATAATCGAATTATCATCTGACACTTTAAAATAAACACAGCAATCATACTCACTTCTCGAATAGCCAATTTGCACCATAAAAGAGTCAAAACGTTTGTACCACTGTCTTGGAGATTGCTTAAGGCCATAAAGTGATTTCTTAAGCAGACAAACGTGATCTTCCTTTCCTGGCACTTTGAACCTGTCAGGTTGCTCCATGAAAATCTGTTCCTCCAAGTCTCCATGAAGAAACGCCGTCTTCACATCAAGTTGCTCCAGCTCAAAATCAAACATGGCTACCAAGGCAAGTAGAACCCGAATGGAAGTGTGCTTTACTACTGGAGAGAATATTTCATTATAATCCACCCCTTCCTTTTGTGCATACCGTTTAGCTACAAGTCTAGCCTTGTACCTTACCTGCTCATTCTCAAACACTGCCTCTTTCTTGCGAAAGATCCATTTACTCCCAATGATCTTTCGCCCTTTAGGTTTCTCCACAATCTTCCAAGTCCTGTTTTTCTGTAAGGATTCCATTTCTTCTATCATAGCTGACATCCATTTATCACTATCAGCATCAGATATCGCATCCTGATAGGAAGATGGATCGCCTGTACCTACTGTGAGGGCATAAGCAACCATATCCTCAAACCCGTATCTCACAGGTGCTTTGTGAGTACGTTTTCCTCTATCTTCTGCGATGGTGTAGGTATCTTCTACTGTCTCCTGTGATTCTGGTGAGTTACTGGATGATTCCCTTCCTCCCGCTATTTCTGGTTCACCTGACTCCACCTGCACAGTAGATCCTTCTTCACTCCTGCCATCTGCATGTGAACTGTTATTTGCCTTCACCATGTCAGATTCATTAAAGACAACGTCCCTGCTAACCACGGTCTTTCGTGCATTAGGATCCCATAGCTTGAATCCTTTCACACCTTTCTCATAGCCAAGAAAGATACACTGCTTAGACTTTGAGTCTAACGTGAAACGATGTCCACTTTGTACATGAACATAGGCTGGACAACCAAATACTCTCAAACCAGAATAGTCAATCGGATTACCTGTCCATACCTCCTCAGGAACTCTATATTCAATGGCTTTAGATGGAGACCGTTAATGAGATAGCATGCCATATTAACTGCTTCTGCCCAGAAACTTTTACTCAGCCCTGCATTCAGCCTCATACTCCGAGCCCTTTCCAAAATTGTCTTGTTCATCCTCTCAGCTACACCATTTTGCTGTGGTGTATCTGATGTTGTGAAGTGACGTGTGATCCCTTCAGCTTTACATAGTTCCAGGAATGGTGTGTACCTGTATTCCCCTCCATTGTCTGTTCTCAAGCACTTTAGCTTCTTTCCTGTCTGCCTTTCTACTTCAGCCTTCCACTCTTTGAATTGGAGAAGACTTCGTTTTTCTGCTTCATGAAGTAAACCCAGACTTTCCTTGAGTAATCATCAATGAAGGTCACAAAATATTCGGCTCCACCTTTTGATTTGATCGGTGCAGGACCCCATACATCGCTGTGTACATAATCAAGTACATCCTTGCACGTATGCTTTGCAGTTCTGAAACTAACCCTCTCTGTTTCCCGAAAACGCAGTATTTGCAGAAGTTCAATTTGCAGCTTTTGACACCTTTTAACAGCTTTCTTTTATGAAGCTCCATCATACCCCCCTTTCATCCATATGCCCTAACAGCATATGCCACAAATGAGTGTCATCTGTATCGGACTCTGCAGCTGTAGTCACAGATGCTCCACCTGTTACTGTACTTCCTATAAGCCTATATAAACTTCCAGTCAACTCTCCTTTCATGACAACCATAGCTCCCTTGATGACTTTGAGAACTCCACCTGCTGCTGCGTACTTGCAGCCATTCACATCAAGCGCACCCAAAGATATCAAATTTTTCTTTAGATCCGGAACGTGTCTTACATCCACCAAAGTTCTGACTATACCATCAAACATTCTGATTTTAATAGTCCCTATTCCAATGGTTTTGCAAACCGCATCATTCCCCATTAGAACAGATCCGCCACTGTATGACCGGTATGAATCAAACCAATCCCTATTCGGGCACATGTGATAAGAGCATCCAGAGTCTAAAATCCATGAATCAACGAACTGATTCTTACCTGATGATATAGAGAGAAGATCTCCATCATCACCGTCTGAGCTATCGGCCACACTTGCTTGATTAGAAGTTTTCTCGTGCTTCTTCAAGTCTTCCTTTCTCTTAAAACAGTTTCTTTTCAGATGACCTTCCTTCTTGCAATAATAACAAGAGAGTTTCGTTTTACCCCCTCTTGATTTCGATCGACCCTTATTCCCGGATCCCCGCTGGATTGTTCTTCCCCGTTCCTGCTCCTTGACTTTTCCGATGAGACCCTCACCATGTGCCGTAGCACTGTTAACCCTCTTTCTCGTATCATTAGATAATAGGGCAGCAGTGACCTCATCTGTCTCAAGCGTCTCTTTTCTATACAAGAGTGTCGTCACCAAATGATCATAAGATGCTGGTAGCGACGATAGCAGTAATAGGGCTTTGTCTTCATCTTCCATTGAAACCTCCAGACTTGCAAGTTTACTCAGAATCTGATTAAACATGTTGATGTGTTCTAATAGATCTCGAGCCTTCCTCCATCTCAGAGAGTATAACCTTTTTTTCAAAAACAGGTTTGTTCGTTAGGGACTTGGTCATATAGATGCTCTCAAGTTTCGCCCACACCTGCGGAGCTGACTTGAGATCCACCACATACTGCAGAACCTCATCAGATAGGTTCAATCGAATGGCGCTTACCGCCCTTTCCTCCATCTCCCCCCAATCTTCATCACTCGTTTCTAGTTTCTTCCCTTTCCCCAGCAGCACTTTCGACAGGCTCTGCTGAATCAGAAGATCCATCATTCTTCGTCGCCAGAGAGTGAAGTTGTTCTTTCCATTAAACCTCTCGATGTCGTACTTGACACTTGAACCCTTTCCTGCCATCTTGATAGATCGCCGAACCAAGCTCTGATACCAATTGTCGAATATCTAATTCGATCCTATCAACGATGTAAGAAAAGTAATGGAAATTCGCACAATACAAGAATTTACGTGGTTCAGCAGGGGAGATGTTCCGCCTACCTATGTCCACGGGGAGATGAGATCTATTTCACTAATAACGTAGAAAAGTGTACAGCCGCTCTTTCTCACTCCCTCCTTCTCTCTCTAGAGACCTGTTTCGCCCTAAATATATAGCGAAACCCTACATGGCACAAATTACAAAATTGCCCACATAGCTTAAAACATTTAACTTTCCCATAGAGATCCTTCATGACTGAACATAAAACGCCTCTGGCGGCCCGGGAGCGCTGCCCCCGCGACCCCCGCCGGGGTGGCCCTCCCGGACCCCGCCCGCTCACCGGGGAGCGAGACCCCCCGTGCTGTCCATTCGTCAGGGGGCCTTTCGGAACTGCCTCATAATCTCTTGGATAACAGAATACTAGACATCAACCTCAACAATAAAACCATACAATTAAAAGAATGTAGGGTTTCATGATCATTTTACTATGCTGATATCGGGTCTTTTTGGCAAAACAGGTTGTTTAGCAACGGAAGGTAAAAGACCTCGAACTCGACTACAAGCTAGAATGGCGGAAGAAGAGACCCGTGCTTGACTAGCTGAAGTTGAGAATCAAATGACTCAAATGGTTGCAATGATGGCAGAAATGAAGGCTTTTATTCTCACATCTCGAGGATCTTATCATACTACTCCAAATATAGGAACTTCAAACGCTACCGAAACACCAATTGAAGACCCAGTCAGAAACAAAGAACCGGTTCAAGAAAATCCTCCAAAGACTACGCCTGAGGTGGTAAATTTGGAAGAGGATGATCAAATCAAGAAGACATCCAAAACAAAGGATGAAGAAGAGGCCAAGAGATTGGCCAAAATTGAAGAATGCTTAGCAAGTCAAGGTTATGAGCTTCAACAAGTTCTCGCCATATACAAAGGTGGTTGTTCCAGAAAACTATAAGAACCAGAGTTCGTGAGCAAGTATGATGGCACTGGTTGTCCCAAAAGCCATTTGAAGTATTATCTCCGTAAGATGGCAAGATATTCAGATAACACGCCACTTCTTATTAGCACATTTCAAGATAGTTTAAGAGGGGCGGCCCTTGCATGGTACACAGCCCTCGACATAGAAGACTTCACTGAATGGGATCATTTGGCGGGAGAATTTCTTCACCAGTATAAGTTTAATGTTGAAGTACTCCCAACTAGAGAGGATCTCGTCAGAACCGAGAAATGGAAGAATGAAGGATTGAGAGCCTATGCTCAGAGATGGAAAGCTGTTGCCTCACAAGTAAAGCCCGCCATAAGTGAAGACGAGCTCATTGAGCTCTTTCTAAAGTTATTGCCAATTGAGTATTATGACAAACTTCATATATCAGGCTGTCAAACATTCACCATGTTGGTAAAAGTGGGTGAGAGAATTGAAAGAAAAGAAGGCTCAAGAAACAGCAGCACGAAGGCCTTATCCCGGGAAAAAAGACAAAGAACCCATCCGAGAAGTGGCTATAGTGTCAAGCCCGAGTACTCATCAAGCATCATTTTCGAAGCAATCAAATGTCGCTTGGAAAAATCCAAGGCAATTCGAGTCAAATAAAAGGCCTGTGAGGCAATATACACCGTTGCCCCGATCCCTGTCAAAGCTATTACCAATGCTTTTAGAAAGGCATTTGGTGGCCAAGGAAGTACCGAGAGACAATCCTACGAAATTTTCTTGGTACGATGAATCAAAAACTTACACCTATCACATGGGAGAAAGGGGACATGATGTAGATAATTGTTCCACTCTAAAGTACAAGGTTCAACAGCTCATTGGCAAGAAGATATTGAACTTCCAAGAGCCCGAGCCAAATGTACATTAGAATCCTTTTCCTGAGTAGAATACAGTAAACATGATCAAGGATGAAGAAATAGTGATCAAGTCTGACGATGAAGATGAATATGAAGTCAAGATTAAAGCTTCTCGATTAGGAGATGCCCACTTTCGTCAAGAAGCACTCCTAAAAGGCGAGATTGTAGATAACTTGAGAGAAGACTCCGGAAAGTATAACTTCCAAGTGAAATATACCCCACCGCCATGGGCATTCAAAAATGAAGTAATTGTGCCTAATGGCTGGGGTGGTATGGACGATGAGACCAGTCCTGAAGAGAAAGCTCGACCCAAGAAAGAAATGCTTCAAGATGAAACAGATCAGGATGAAAAGGAGAAAGAAAAAGTTTGTCAGGGTGAAAGGCGTTTCACCCAGAAGTAATCTGTTGAAGGCGAAACCATAGACTTACTCAGTCAAGATAGCGGTAAATATAATTACCGTGTCAAATATACACCACCATCATGGGCGTTCAAAAATGAAGACATTGTACCGGACGGATGGGGTGGCATGGATGAGGTCCCGATTAGCCAATTAAATTTCGAGGAGAATGAAGATCGGGAAGAGAAAAAGAAGACAAGGTGAAGTTGTTGATTTTCTGGGTCAAGATAGTGGCCGGTATAATTACCGTGTCAAATATACATCTGATGGTTGGGGTAGAATGGATGCTGACGAAGCCAATAGAAGCATGGTATCCATGATTACACCATTTCTAATCAAGCTTGATGAGGTAGATAAATATAAGGAGGAGGAGGGTCCCGTCACACCAATCACTATCCAACTTCCCATTGATCGGTTAAGGATTAAAGAAGAAGAAACACAGCCTGTGATTATCACTCTCACTCCAAAAGAAAAGTTTGACACCAAGTGTGTACCTTGGGATTACTCTCCCAAAGAAGTCAATGCCATAACCCGATCGGGGAGATGCAATGCCCCGAAGGAAAGTGAACATGAAAAGAAAGGAGTAACTGAAGAAGATGTTAAATAGTTGCTTTCGGTCATAAAAACGAGCGAATTTGAGGTAATTGAGCAGCTAAGAAAGATGCCGGCACAGATTTCTCTGTTGGATCTCTTCAAGACTTCAGAAAGCCAAAAAATGGTACTTATGAAGCTTCTTAATGAGGTGCACGTCCCGGAGACGATTAATGAAGTACAATTGGAAAACTTTGTTGGCACTATTCTTCTGAAAGACCAAATTGCCTTCTCTGATGAAGATTTCCAATTGACGGACGTTCCCATAATAAAGCCTTGTATATTGCCGTCAAATGCCGAGACAAAGAGGTGTCACGGGTGCTGATTAATAATGGTTCCGCACTTAATTTGTGTCCACTAAGCACATTGTATCGCTTGGGGATTAGCGAAGAGCTTATCAAACCTTCTAAGGTAACTGTGCGCTCGTTTGATGGAATGAAGAAGGACGTTATTGGCGATATTGAGCTCGAGGTGAACATAGGCCTTGTGCATTTTCTGATTGACTTCCAAGTAGTGGATATTCCAAGGACTTTCAACTTGTTACTCGAAAGACCTTGGATTCATATGGTTGGTGCCATTCCTTCAAGTCTCCATCAGAAGGTCAGGTTTGTCATTAATGGCAAAATGATCACCGTACACGGGGAGATAGATTTCACCACCTAAAAAGAGAGTGCAATACTATATGTCGAACTCGAAGTGAAAGAAGAATCAAGTTATCATTCCTTTGAAATGATATTAATGGTGCAAATTCCTGCTGGTTGCATCATAAAATCCCCAGAATTTTCAATATCATCCATTATGTTTGGAAGGGTGTTATGCCAGTATGGATTTACTCCCGGTAATGGTTTTGGATCGAAGTCCCAAGGAATCAAGGAACCTATTACTCCTCTCGCTACAAGAATGAAGCACGGAGTAGGTTATATTCTAGATAACTCTAAGGACCGCCATGAAGGCCAAGGCCGAGGTAGAAAGAATCATGGAGGCTGAAGAGGCCGAGGTGATTGCCTCATTAATCCATCCATATGGAAGGGCAAAGCTAGAGAGCTTCCCTATTATTAGATTCACATCAAGGAAACTTTTCTTGGACCTTCCAAGCTACTTCAAGAAGAGGACTTACATGCAGAGGAAGAATCTGTTCTGCTAAGTTTATTCGAGGAGAATACCATCAACGTTATCATAACTAAGGCAGAAAATACCTACGCACTGGAGTAGGAAGATTCTCTTGAACTTTTGTTACTAGTTTTTTCCATTGCATTTTGTTGATTGCCATTTCAAATTTCTTGTGATTTCATTTGCAATTTCAGTTCAGTTGCAATTTACATTCCTTTTGATATAGATGTAATCGCATTTTTCAATTCAATAAAAGTGGTCAAATGTTTTGTTAAGGACATGTAGAAACAAAATCAAACCTATGATGAACATTATCCTCGTTCGTGAGGCTTGAGGCTTTAGGTTTCTATATTGCTCTTCATTGCTAAAATGATTATAAGAGTAAGGAAGTCTAATGATATGAGGACTAGCTCTGTCTTTATGTTGTTTCAAAACAAATTTCAAAATGAATTTCTAAAAGGTTTTTCATAGGACCACGTGCGCTACTTACTTTGTATGCAATTACTAATCATGTTTGTTACATGTCGGGCATGAGCATTCATATATCCATAATAGGTTCATATGTGACCAAAATCTTTCCGAGGAGATCACTTGCGATATTGAAGTGGATAATGAAGATGAGGAATGGATCAGAATGGAATGGATCCGTCATGAAGAATCAAAGCCACTCACGTTAGAGAAAATGATCACTGTTAATTTGGGTGATAAAGAGAATCCCAAAGAGGTTAAGATTAGAGAAAGTCTTCCCTCAGCAGAGGCAGAAAGAATCACAGATTTGCTGAAGGAATATCAAGATATATTCGCATGGTCCTATGCTAACATGCCAGGCTTTGATCCAAGCATAGTTGAGCATGCTTTGCCAATTGATCCAAGTATTCCACCAAGGAAGCAAAAACTGAGGCGAACAAAGCCAGAATTGGCGAAGAAAATAGAAGAAGAAGTGATGAAATTGCTCAAAGTCGATTTTATCGAAGTAGTACCATATCCAGAAGCCAACGTAGTACCCGTAATGAAGAAAGATGGTTGAGTACGAGTATGCGTTGATTATCGCGACCTAAATAAAGCAAGACCTAAGGATGATTTCCTGCTTCCACATATTGATGTATTAGTGGATAGCACTACTGGGTTCGAAGCATTTTCATTCATGGATGGTTTCTCAGGATATAATCAAATCCTCATGAAGAAAGAGGATAAGGCGAAAACGTCCTTCATAACACCATGTGGCACATTTTGTTATAAGGTGATGCCTTTCGGTTTGAAAAATACTGGTGCCACATATCAAAGAGCGATGGTAACTTTGTTCCATGACATGATGCACAAAGAAATCGAGGTATATGTGGATGACATGATTGCAAAATCCAAACAAGGAGCAGATCATGTTGAGGTGCTTCGCAAATTATTCGAAAGACTTAGAAAGTACAAGTTGCGATTGAACCCTAATAAGTATGTATTTGGGGCAAAATCTGGCAAATTGCTAGGATTTGTAGTCAGTAGCAGGGGAATCGAAATAGATCCTTCCAAGATCAAGGCAATATACGACTTAAAGACTCCTTCTACGGTAAAAGAAGTGAGAAGCCTGTTGGGGCGATTAAACTACATGGCCTGTTTCATCTATCAGCTTTCTGAGACTGCTAAACCATTGTTCAAACTGTTAAAGAAAAATGCCAAAGTAAAGTGGGATGCGGAATGTCAACAAGCCTTTGACAAGATCAAAGAATATCTGGTATGCCCACCAGTGTTGGTACCACCAATTCCTGGAGTTCCGCTGATCTTATATTTGACAATTCACTATGAGTCGTTAGGAACGATGCTTGTACAAAGAAGACCAAATGATGGTAGAGAACAAGTTATTTATTACTTGAACAAGAAGTTTACAACATCAGAAATGAATTACCTAGCAATCGAGAAAACATGCGTTGCATTGATTTGGGTATTACACAGACTAAGACAATATACCCTTCATCACCAAATTTTGCTAGTGACTGAGAATGATCCGATCAAGTACCTTCTTGAGAAATCCTCCTTAGTTCGGGAAATTGGCAAAGTGGGTTATCTGAATTCGACATCAGAAGTTCATCCCAAAAGTCAGTCAAAGGACGAGCAATAGCAGACATGTTGGCAGAAAATTCGCAGAATATTGCCAGTCCTGAAGAACAACTTGATGATCGTATATTGATACTGGTCGACGATAAATGGACAATGTATTTTGATGATGCAACCAACTTATCTGGATCAGGAACTAGGGCAGTACTGATCTCCCCAGAAGGCCAACACTATCCGGTATCTACGAAATTGGTATTTCCATGCACCAATAACGTCGCTGAATACGAAGCATGCATTCTCGGCTTATAATTAGCCCTTTCAATGAAGGTAAAAAGGTTGCAAGTATATGGAGATTCTATGCTCATCATATTGTAAACAACTGGTGAATGGCAAACTTGAGATGCTAATTCCTTATCACAGATACTTAGAAGAGATGATAGAAAGTTTCGAAGAAGTAACATTCGATTATCTCCCAAGAGCTCAGAATCATTTTGCAGATACTCTTGCAACTTTGTCATCCTTACTACAAGCTGAAGATAGTATGGATATAAAACCATTGAGAATCAATATTCTTGAACAACTAGCTCATTGCATGATGGTCCAAGCAGAGTTCGACTATGAACCATGGTATCATGACATCAAAAGATATCTTCAATCAGGAGAATTTCCTGAAGAAAGCCAACCAGGTGATAGGAAATTTATAACGAAGATAGCCAACAAATTCTTCCTCAGTGGTCAAACCCTCTACAAGAAATCATTTGATTCAACCCTGTTAAGATGTATAGATACTACAGAAGCTGAACAGATCATAAAAGAAATTCATGAGGGTGAATGTGGACCGCACATGAATGGACATCTTCTAGCCCGAAAGATTATGAGATTGGGATATTATTGGATGACAATAGAATCGGATTGCATCCAACACGTGAGATGTTGCCATTAATGTCAAGTTTATGGAGACAAAATCAATGCACTGCCAAATGAGCTACATCAAATGTCTGAGCCACGGCCGTTTTCAATGTGGGGCATTGATATGATTGGTCCAATCAACCCCAAGGCCTCAAATGGACACCGGTTTATCCTGGGTGCTATTGACTATTTCACTAAATGGATTGAAGCAAACTCCTACACGAATGTTACTGCCAAGAATGTTGCAAGATTCATTAGGTGGGACATCATTGTTAGGTATGGAGTTCCAGAAGCAATAATTACGGACAATGGCTCAAATCTAAACAACAATATTGTAGATGATTTACTCGAACACTTCCACATCCGACATCTGAACTCATCTCCATATCGTCCACAAATGAACGGAGCAATTGAAGCGGCAAATAAGAATATCAAGAATATACTGGCCAAGACAGCCGAAAATTATCGTGATTGGCCCGAAAGGTTGCCGTATGCTTTGATGGCATACCGAACTTCAATTCGAACATCAACTGGAGCAACCCCATTTTCATTGATTTACGGAATGGAAGCAGTGCTACCTGTTGAAGTAGAAATTCCTTCATTAAGGATACTATCCCAGTTAAAGCTTTCAGAAGCTAAGTGGATTCAACAAAGATATGAACAACTCAACATGATCGATGAAAAAAGACTAAGAGCTATATGCCATGGACAAGCCTATCAAAGACGAGTGGCTAAATCCTTTAATCGAAAGGTGAAACCGAGGAATTTCAAAACAGAGGATTTAGTAGTGAAGAAATTCATCTTCAACAATTCAGATCCTCGTGGCAAATTCACTCAGAATTATGAGGGTCCATATATTGTCAAGAAAGTTCTTCCTGGATGAGCATTGATTCTTGTAGATATGGCAAGAACAGAACTGGCCTATCTTGTAAATGCGGATGCTGTCAAGATTTTCTACCCGTGAAATGAAGAAGAACATTCAAGAAAAGATTCAAGTCACTTTAGAACATGTGCATGTCATGTATATCATGCATACCATGCATTTCATGAACATGTTTATCTGTTTTGCAGAAGAAAGCAAAAAGAATCCGAACCAGTTGATGATTTCAGAATTCCCAATGGAGTTATTAAATAATAGAATGAAGTATCACTTCCAATTCTATTTTCCATTAATATTCTCTAATTTGCTTTCCTTTTTTATCATCCCCAAGGAAACAAAGAAAAGGGAACAACAAAAAAAGAATCCCCAGTGGAACTATAGCAAAAACATGCAAACAACAGGGATCTTGGTAAGTTGATCAGACAAGTATCCCTAAATCGCAAGGGCATATGTTAAAAAAGTTGCCTTTTTAAGAGAAAAAACGAACTTCTTTTTCCCCAAGCGGAATGACAGTAAATTGAACAAAAAAAAACAGATTGTTCTGAAAAGGAAAATACCTCAGAAATATTTCAAATCAAAAGTTTTGAAACACAATTTCTTTGAGAATGCACTAAGCATCAAAATTCCCTAAAAGGGATAATTTGACAAAAGGCTTTGAAAAATTTCATAGAAAAAGTTTGGATCAAATCAAATGGAAAGACCTTCAAATGATGAAAGGTAAGCCATATCCAAATACGTCCCCTATACACTCAAAGACAAAATGGAGAAGTGAGTGAGAAAAACTCATCCGAAGGAAATAGGGGATGTTCGCAATGATTACATGGATTGAAATGATGAAAAACAATCATTTCACTATCCCAAACACATGCTTATCCCTTGCAAACCAAATTTGAGCCAAAACAGTAGAGAAGTTTTCCCAAAACAACCCTGTTAAGAACCACCCCACATTGGGGCAAATCAGGAGGTTTGTGGATTGACAGCTATGGAGAATAGGATCAAGAAAGATTTTATTGCATACTCTTGCATCAATCTTTCTGTGATAACTTCATATTAAGTCATATGGAAGCTCAAGACATCCCAAAAGGAAGAAGAGCACTTCATTTCTTATGCCCAAACACATTACCTTTGATAAAGCCCAATTGAGCCTAAATATTCATTTCAGAACCAAATTGGTGATCTTCTCTTCACACGGGAGCATGAGCATATGATCCACTTTAATAGATAAGAAACAAAAGGGCAGAACACAGAGTTCTTAGAATTCAAAAGATCAAAGACAAAAGAGTCTGGGGCATGAAAAAGCAGTGTGCCTGGTAAAAGCAAGGCCAAATGCCCGAGAAAAATGAGAAAGAAAAAGAGAGTTCAAAAGAAAGCTCAAAATGACAAAAAAAGTCATGACAAAGCAAAGTCAAGATCATGAGAGATCATAGATCACAACAAGTGAGAATAAGCAAAAGAAAAGAGATTATGATGAATGTTTAGAGGACTCTGATGTTCATAAAAGAAAGACCCTTAGCAAGCAAAAAAAAGAAAAGTGGTGATACCAAGAAGATCATCAATTTCATAAAAATCCTGAATTCAAACAAATGAGTCTTTTGAGCCTATCCGATACCAACAATACAACCTCTCCCTAAAGACTCTTCAGATTGGGATGTTGAGAGTAGAAACATGACTTTATGACAAGAAGTCATCACTCAAAGAAGTGTATGCAATAATATCTTGTCTTATCCTCGAGGTTCTTAACTTGTAGACCCGAAGTCAGATATGATGAAATCCTTTTTCTTGTCCTCAAAATGCCTATCCTTTGCATAGCCGTTGACCAAGCCAACATTACAGTCCTCCGAAAGACCTTATCGGATCAATTGGATTGTATACATTGCGAACATCTCCGAACAACTAAGGATTGGTTAAGAGAGATAAAATTGAGGGATATCAGACAAGTTCCAACAAGTTCCCCTTTCAATCAGATGAAGAAAAAGACCAAGTTCATAAATTGAAACAAATCCTTTCTAATAAAGGTCTTCCAAACGATCATTTCAAGCATTTCTTGAAAGATTACAAGCATTTTGCTCAAATAATTCCTTGAAAAGGAAATTTGATTGCCTGAAATGCATTTAATACAAAGAATGCATGTTTCCAGACCAAGTTTCAAAAGTTTTTGGTCAACTTAAAATCAAGTTTTCAAACAGTTTGTGGTAAGCTAAAAAAAATCACGCTTCAAACAGTTTTGATTAATTTCAAAACTACTTCTCAAAATAGTTTTTGGTCAACTAAAAAACCATACAAAGGTTAGTGAAACCTCAAAATCACATAACTCACGGTCAAGGCATTCATTATTTGAAGTCTTTTCAAAGTCCTATAGACGAGAAGCCCCTAGGCAAATTCAAGTCCTACAGGCGAGGAGCTCCTAGGCAAGTTCAAAGTCCTACAGGCGAGGAGCCCCTAGGAAAATTAAAGTCCTACAGGCGAGGAACCACTAGGCAAATTTCCAAACCCACAGGCAAGGAGCCTCAGGCGTTCATGGTTCGTGGATTCGTCCTTAAACAACGAAATCTAAATAATCATCATAATCATCGTCACCATCAATTCATGCCCTTGGATAAGTGATAAAGAGACAGCTCACAAACAGGTAAGTTTCTCTCCCTCAATCATTAAGAACCTTTCAAAATACATTTTAAAAAGAAAACTTTTGGATTAGATCACGAATTTTAAAAACAAGATCTCTAATAAGTTATTGTGAAATTTCCATCTTATTTTATTCATTGAGTTGACTGAAAACTCAGGTGTCACCTTGTCTTCGAAATCAACCTCTAACAAGCTCAATCTCAAATAGGGGTAGCTGTTGACACCTGATTTTTAACTCATTTTTTTTTCATATTTTTGGAAATCTCAAAATTAGGACTAGGAATCTTGGCCAAGCCTAGAAACCTATTTCTAAATAAAAAATAATTTTTTAGCATTTTTCTGCATTTTTCCTTAATTTCTTTTAGTCAAAATAAATGAGAAAATCAAGAAAAATAGCAAATGGAATCATCAAATTCTATAAAAATAGTCATTAGTCTTATTTTAAATCCAATTTCATGAATACATCATCAATTTTGAAAAATCTCAATCGGGTATATGTTTTTCCCAAAATTGGGCAAAATTAAACCCGAATTGAACAAAAAATGCAATTAAATTTTTTCTAGTCATTTTTAAGTCATAGTGTCTTCACAACAAATGATTCTGGGACCTTGAATTACATAATGGTCAGTCCAATTGTACAATTTGACATAAAAATAAAAAATCCCCAAAATTCAATTGAAAATTAAGAATTTTGAACCCAAATTGGGAATCGTGCCCAATATGAAATTGTCGAACCATGAGGCTATTATTCCTAGGGTTAATCAGATGTGGGTAATTCAATTTTGGCATCAATTTTTTCTAATCAGGTCATTAGGACATCAAATTGAATAAAAACCTATTAACCTGAATAAAAAAATGAGAAAATCTTGGACACAATCATGACAAAAATTGGGGAAAATTATATATTTGGGTTCGGAATGTGATGGGGAATTCAATTTTGGGGTTTAATTTTGACAATTGAGTCAAAATTGAGCTTAATTTGTGAATTTAGACTAACCCCGGTCTGCCAGGTCGGCCGGGTCAACCCGATCCGACCCGGGTTGGTTGTCTTCTTTACCCGACCCATCCAAAGCATGATAAACCCAAAAAACAACCCGTGCCCAGGACTTTACCGATTTTCCCCGATCAAATTAGCACGTTTTAATCAACTGGGCCAGCTGGAGAATCTCCGGCTGGCACCAAGTAACCAATATAATAGATTGGAAATCGGTTCTAACCGATTTTGGGCGGGAAAAATCGATGGAAAAAAAAGGAAAAAAGTTGAACATTGTGAAGGGGAGGTGTTCGACGAAATTACTGAGAAAAAGGGAGAGAGAACCAGAGGGAGAAAGAGAGAATCCGAGCGCAACAGTGAGTTGAAACTTCTTGAGGCCGAGCGATCGGCACTTTTCCGACTGGAAAAGTGCCGGCAAATCGGTCTCGCCGGTGAGTTTCCTCACTGGTAAACCTGCAACCAAGCTTACTAGGAAGGTCTGAAAATCGACCTCGGTTGATCGATCTAGAGGAGTTCCGGCAAAGCTGAATCCACCAGCCTGAAGCCCAAGTGTCAGGGAACAGCCCCACTGTCCTTGACTGCTCCGGAAATCCCGTTTAGCCCTCTGTTGAAGCAGGTAAAGTCCAGTTTTCATCACTTGTTTTTCCAGAATTCCATATTGAAAAAATGGACTTCACCGAGCTAAATCATGCAATTTTCTTGACTATTGATGCTCAAAACTTGTTAGTGCTCATGTTTTACATTGTTTGGTTGCATTTCTGATTGAAAAACCTGCGTAAACCGAGTCGGCCACCATTAAACCTCCTCACCGGAATTCGGAGGAACTGCAACGGAGCTTCCTAGACCTCGCCGGAGCGTTTTTGTGACTAATCAGCACTCAAGTTAGTGATTTCTAACTACGATTCATGCTCTGATGATTGTTTTGAACGATAGAAACGGTTAGGGCGATTGGAATAGGAGTTTATGCCTTTGTAAAACATGGATTAAGTCAGTTATGATCTTGCGGTTTTGAGACTGAATTTCGCCGGCCGGCGAAAGTCCGGCGACATTCCGATTAGGTTCGATTGGTACTAGAACATATGGACATTATAATAGATCAAATAGAATAGCTAAAATCCTGTCAGAAGGCCGTTGGAATTCAACTTGAAGTGATGGCCTTGATAACGCTAAAACTCAGAATCATGCCCATGAAGTGCTCGACAAAATGCCACAATGAAGGTGAAGAAAAACGGCACCGTTTCGGTGCTGTGCCCGCCGGAGAAGGTGACCGGCGCCGGCGACGCCCTGTTCGGCTTAGCCGAATCGGGTTGAACCGGGCCAGTCCGGTTCGTTTCCCAGTGGAAAATTTAAAAAATAATAAATAAATACAAAACAATCTAAAAAAATTGAAAAAATGAAAATTTTCATGAAAAAATAAAAAATTCAGAAAAATTAAAAAAATCAGAAAAATCTAAAAATTTTGGAAATTTGAAAAATTCCAGAAAAAATAGGAAATTCACAGAAAAATAAAAAAATTAGAAAATTCATAAAAATTCAAAAATATCCAGAAAATTCATCAAAATTCAGAAAATACAAATAAAAAATGTGAAAATTTTAAAAAATCAATAAAAAATTGAAAAAATTGACAAATTCAGAAAAACTTTCAGAAAATCATAAAAAAAATCAATCAATTCTCGGGTTTGAATGGCAATCATAATAAAATTTCCGAAAAAAAAAATCAAAAATTTCAAAAATTTTAAAAATTCACAGAATATTCCAAAAACACCGTGGCCAACCATAAAAAGTGAGATTTGAATTTTTGGAAGTGCTCAAGTGGCATTTTTAGAAAATCTCAAATTCCGGGGTTATAACCCCTAAAAAACCCTAAAACCCTAAAAAAATGTAAATCATGAAATGAATAAGCTTTTAGAGCTTCACTAGGGTTTGAATGTTTTGATTGATTTCATTTTTAGAAACCATTTAGGATTGATTGATTTGATTGGCATTGATTGTACATTTAATACTTGATTGTTTCTTCCTGCAATTAGAATGGATAGAATTAGTGGGTAAGCCTCGAAAATTCGCATGATACGTTAGACATCGTATCGTTCTTAGGTACCAAAAGGGCGTTAGGGATCTCGATTTGGGATCAATAGCGTAACCAAGTCCCTGTACTCAGAATCTCTGGTTCGTAGAATCGTGGTATTTCTCCCGTACCTCGATTAGGTTTCTAGTCTACCTACCAATAACGACTAGTGGCGACTCCAAAATCACAAACCTAGATTAAATAGGAAATTACCCTTCACTGTCACGTGAGGTATGGTCTGGGAGAGACCCTTACACGGAAATACCTCCTTAGCGTGCAAATCCCGAAAACCGGAAAAAAGCGCGGCGCGACATCCTCTCGACAAACGGATCGGCGTGGGCAGCAAAGATTATGGGGTAAAAGGCTAATGGATTGCTAAGTCTAAACCTAGGGAGTTAACTCAAGCTCTCCCAAGCCCATACCAACTCGCGACTTAAGGTTCAGATTATTAACATGCAAATTGATTTTTATCTAGGAGTTACCACTAATCAGTTTAGGGTGGATCGATTAGAAACCCAAGTAAGGCGACGGGAGAATCGCCTTACTCCTACGAACTAAAGATTCAAATGAGTCTAGGGACTTGGTTACACTAGTCAGATAACTAATGCCCATTTGGTACCTTTGTCCTATTCAGTTTTGAAAACATTTTCTTTTTCAGGCAGCTTGGATTGATTTTAGAACCTATCCACTAACATGTGAGATGAACATGCGGTGCACAATCGTTAAAGTAATAATCGGCAGACAAAATGCATATGCAGTTTAGGGTTCTAGTCATAGTTAAGGAGACGACGTTCAACATATTGAAATCATGCAATCAAATAATGACCAGAATAAATTGCACAAATAATGAGGCATCAATTTTTAGGACATTTAGAACCCTAAGGTATAGCCCTAAAGGCTTGTTTAATTCAAACGAAATTTTCTTTTTTGAAATATTTTCACATATTATTATAAAAATTGCTCAAAATCTAGCTATTTAAGCCATTTCCTAATTTTAATTTTTTTAAAAAATAATATTAAAATATTAAAATAATCGGATCCAGGTCGGGTCATTGGATTCGTGTCCGGTCAAAATGGACCCGGATCCATGAATCCAACCCAAATTGACTGACCTGGTCGGATCTCCGGATCCGAACCGAGTCAAGGCTGATTCGAGTTAGTTGGGCCCTGCAAACCAGTTCGACCGAAACTGCAAGCCCGGTTCTTGCGCACCTGAAGCGTAAGAGGCCTCGACGAAGGCCGAGAATAGGCAGCTGGCCGGCCATTTGCTTGGTCATTGGTCGGCACCTATCTTAGCCCTCCTTCAGGCTTCGGGCTCCTAACCTGGTCGACCACCTGAGGGCCCATCAAGACGGCCACGGGCCGAGCCTCGACCAGGTTCATCTTGGCCCAAACGTCGGTCAAGGCTTGGCTGGCTAACCCAAGCCAATTCTTGGCCATCCCTAGCCTCTGGTGACCACTACTAGGCCACCATAGGCTCACAGCTTCCCCAGCCAACCTTTGCATTGTCAGCCGAGAACCTAAAATCTCACACTTCATTTGGGAATTTCGTCGAACACCTGGTGTGTACAACCAAAAAAGGGATCTCCGACCTGTTTCAGTGCACCAGCTTGCGTCAAAGGCTAAGACTCGTCTCTGACGACGGCATCTGGATCGGAAGCAGGGTCGGTCTGCGTCGAGATTCGCACGAAATGACCGGTGCAAATCTTAGCCACCCCGCAAACCAAAATAGAGGAGGATAGGGGGTGGAGAAGACTTACCAGTTGTCGCGAGCGCCCTTCGCTTGCTTCGAAGGGCTGAAGGTTCTCGACTTGGCAATGTGCTAAATCTAGGTTTAGGACTTAACTCGGGCTCTCCCAAGCCCGTACCATATCGTGACTTGTGGTTTAAGTTTTTAATTTGCAAGTAATTTTTATCTAGAAGTCGCCATTAATCAGTTTATGGTAGGTTGATTAGACACCCAAACAAAGCACTGGGAGAATTGCCATACTTCTACTAACCAAAGATTAAATGAATTCAGAAACTTGGTTACACTAGTTGAATAATTAGTACCCTTTCGGTACCTTTTATCTTATTTATTTCAAAAAAATATTTTATTAGACATTTTGGATTGATTTTAGGATTTGACTCCAAACAAGTGAGGTAATCAAACGAGTGCACAATCATTAACGTTTAGCAATCAAGATGAATATATAGCGTAGAGTTCTAATCCTAACTAGGGAGACGGCTTTCAGTACACTACAATTTATGCAATCATATGATACCATAGTAGTGAAAATAAAATTCAAAATCCTACTGTATAGCCCTATAGGCTTATCCGACTTAGACGTAATTATTAATCAAAATAATTTACATAATTTAGAAAATTATTAGAAAATACTAATTTTTAAACTATTTCCTAATTTAAAAGAATTACGATTTTTTAATATATATATTTTAATATTTGTATATATTTTTTATTTTTTAAAAACAATTTTTAATTAAAAATAAAATAATATTTATATAATATTAGACCGGGTCGGGACAGATCAGAACCAACCCAGGTTAACGGACTCGACCAAAAGTCGTTGACCCAGGTCCTGAATCAGATCGGGCTCGATCGAACCAGCTCTATTTAGCATGCAAACTTGTCCGACGGATCTGCTGGCTGGTTCAGGCCAAATCCTAGGCCTTGGCCATCGACAGGGCAAAAATCCAGCGATTTATCGGTTATTTCGCTTGGCCGATGGCTTCAATCTCCTCTGGGGGAGGGGGGAGACCACCGAACAGTTGTCTGGAGTGGTCGCCGGCTAAGTCCCAGCCGGGGCTCGTTGAGCTCAAACGTCGGTTAGAACTTGGCCGGTCAACCTAGGTCATATTTTGACCTTATCCAGGCTCCAATGGCCGTCACAAGGCCACCCAAGGGGACCGAGAGTCGTTGGTCAGCTTTCGTATCGCCAGCAAAGGACCTCAGTAAAACTAACTTCATATGGGCATTTCGTCGAACATGTGGAGTGTGTGACCGAAACAGGGGAACTTCGACCTATTCCGAGACTCAGACCTGTTCCGACGACCGTGACTCACCTCCGACGTCAACATCTAGACCGAGATCAAGGATGGTATAGGCCGGGATTCGCGTAAAATGGCCGGCGCGAGTCCTGGCCAACCTATTGGCCAAAATAGGGGAAAACAGAGCAATAAGGGGGCCGAGAAAGCTTACCGGTCGAAGGCGCGTTTGGAGGGGTTGTCGGTTGTGTCGATCATCGGGAAGGTTCGCTTGGCTTCCTCTTCAGAACCTGTAAACACTCAAGACTCACTTTTTTGCTTGTAGTTTTTCTTTGGATCTCTCTCTCTCTCTCTATGCTCTGTTTTTGGTCTCTTTGTGGCCAGGGGCTTCTCTCTCCTCTTCATCGACTTATATAGCGATCGCCGGTCACTGCTTCTGCTTGGAAGTAGTCCATTTAAGGCTCTACACCGGCCTACCACTCTTAGTCAAGACTTTTATGGCCAGATTGCGCGGTGAAGTGGGTTATTTGCACTTCTCCAAGGGCGACGGTCGGCTACAGGGGAAGATAGAGGAGAGAGGAGGAAAGGCCGGGTCGACAGGAGGGAAAGAGAAGAAGGGAGCGAGCTGGGCGTGCGGGGGGAAAAAGGAGAGGACCAGGTTGACCCGGCCCAATCCGAAATTTTTTTAAAAAAATATATATATATTTTTCTAATAGACCCTATTAATACAAATGTGCCTAATATCTATATGTAATGCAATTAAATAAAAATATTTTTTGTTTTAGGAATTAAAAATTTAATTCCTAATTTTGTGCAATTAATTGGGTAATTAAACATAGGCGTCAACATCGGTTGATTCGCCTCTAGGGGACCTTCGGTTGGCTGACTGGTGATGACAAGGCTCACTAGCTTCCCTTTGTGACCTGCAAACGCCAAAAACTCACCATTTTCTCTCTGTTCTTCCCTTTCTCTCTGCTTGGAATTTCTTGGTTGAGCCTTTCTTTTCTCTTCTCTATGGCTTTTATAGTTAGGTCAGCTACCTCCTCCTCCATTCTCCACCGCTCAATCCGTTCTTCCGTTGACTTTCTTGGCCAAGCAAATTTGCTTAGGCTCAACGTTTCCGTCGTTGTCCGGCCGAGCTATGCAACACACGGGAGGGAAAGAGACAGCTACACGGAAGGAGGGGGAGAGGAAAAGAGAGAGGGAAGGCGGGCTAGGCTGGCCCAGCTCGCTAGGGGGAAAAAAGAAGGAAAAAAAAAGAAAAGCGGGTCGGGCCCAAGGGGAAAGAAAGAGAGGGTCGGGTTGACCCGGCCTGATCCGGTCTTTTTATTTTTCTTTAAATTTTCTTAAATTAAAGAAAATAAATATGAATAATGTAAAATGCACCTAGTATTTATATGCCATGTAATTTAATGAAAATATTTTTGTTTAGAGGTTAAAAATTTAACATCTAATTTTTGTGCAATAAATTTTAATTGGGTGAGTAAAATTTAGGTGTCAACAACTGAGCAACAATAGACCTCCTTATTTTGATGGGTCAAACTATGGGATTTGAAGAATAAGATGAAAGCCTTTTTCTTAGATTCACAAATCCCTTGATGTGAGAAGTTGTGTAAACTGGAGTAATTGCTGCAACACCCATCAGAACTAGTGTTACAACTGTTTCCTCTATGTCAAAAGACTCAAAACGAAAGAAAAACCATACCTCATGCTACAATAACTTTTCAAAAGTTAGCAAACGAGAAGCACTAGATGCAAAAGCTTCAATTCACTTTACTATGCATTATCTCTTGCAGAATATAATCGTATTTCTTCTTGTGAAATAGCCAAAGAGATTTGTGATAGACTTCAGATGACCTTTGAAGAAATAGACTGTGTTAAAGAGATCAAGACAAATATTCTCTTGGGCAAATATGAATCTTTCAAGATGAAACCAGACGAAATTGTCACTGTAATGTTTATAAGATATAGAGAGATCATCTACGGACTCGCGCATCAAGGAAAGACATTCACAAGTGCAGAGAATGTCAATAAGATTTTGCCAGAACTTTCCCAAGAATGGAATCATGTGAAAACTTCCATTCGTGAAACATAGAGGATCATGCCTCTCACTATTGATGAACGGATTGGAACTCTCTTGGCATATGAAGTAGAGCGTGTCAATGAAAGGAAAATCGTAATAATAAGAAATCAATTGTTGTAGAAACTGATATTCGTGAGGTAGATGAATCAAACTCAGAAGAAGAATAAGACGATGAAGATGTGGCTCAAATGGTGTAGAAGTTCAAAAACATGATCAGAAAAGGAAGAAACTTCATGGTAAGAAAACATAGCAAGGAACAAGAAGACTGAAGATTCTCTAGGAACAAAGAAGAAGTTAAGGACATTATTTGTTTCGAATGTAGGAAACGTGGACATATTAAGGTCAATTGAGAAGAAGAAAGGAAAATTTGAAAAGAAGAAGAAGGCTCTAAAAGCACAAACTTGGAGTGATACCAAGTGCAAAATAGTGATGAAGAAGACTATGCAAATATTTGTTTAATGGCAGAATCAGAATCAAAGGTGTTGGGGCTAAACAATACAACCTAGAGGAGGGAATAGGTTGAATGAGAAACTATGAAAAACTTTTGCGAAATATAACAAGATAAACTTCACAAGCATCAAAATCAGTTTAACATAAACAGGGTTGCTGTTGATAAACATATTAATATAATCAGGTGCGGTGCTTACAAATAGATAACAAACATGTAATACTAATAATAAAGAGATAGAATATAGCACACTGAGATTTATAGTGGTCGGCTTTATCTCCAAGCCCACGTCTACTTTCCAGACTAACAGCCTCAACAAGACTGGAATCCACTAGTAATCAGCAAAATAAGTTACAATCAATAGTGTTGCTCTTATCAATTGATAGATCACACTATCGAGACCTACCACTGCTCTTACACTTGTACACTCGCCTATTTGCTCTCACAACTCAGTAGCACCACACAGAGATATGATTAGCAACACAGTCGCTATCAACAAATACAGAACAAAAAAGAAGACTCAAGAGTTATAGACTTGATTTGTTCGTTTCCACCCAACCTCGCTACTTCTCTTGGATGAATATATATATAGCCATCCAACCTTAGATGACTGTTTACAACTCAACTCCATGTGGTAGTTGTTGATTCTTCCGTTGCTAGTAGTAGAATGGCTCTTTGTTCCTCACTAGCGCAGAATGGCTCTTCCTGACAATGGCAATTTCCCAAATCAGTCATACTACTCATGTTAGTGTTTGTCTTATGCCAGAGTTGTTATAACTGCTCTGATTCATCTTTAGTGCTCCTAATATGAATTTCAAGCCCTTGTAACCGCTATAGTAGTGTTCTTACCGTTCTAATCACATGAGCATGCAGACACTACTTTATAGAGCTTGATATATATACTGTCCCCAACCCATATAGTCAAGAGTGCAGATTATCAATAATTTGTTGATACTGCCCACCAATGAAACCGTGTGGAACGACATGCAATCAATCTTCCAATAATCTTCTTGGCTTCATCAACTTCCAGAGACTTCTAAGGACATCAACATCCCCGATGATTCCTCATCTTCATTGATTGACCGAGTCAGTATCTAAAGACCTTCAAGGACATTAGCATCTCTACTGATTCCTCGTCTTCACTGAACTCACTAGAGCATCGGCATTATCACTCTCTCTATCTCATTTGAAACGAACTACTCCAGCCAATAATCTATTGTCCTGATAACGATATGCTCTTCTATCTTCTGGTCCTTCCAAGCATATTGACAATTGTGACTCTACCAAGTTGTTCATCTACGCAACTTCGCTCTTTCCAAGCTTCAATGAACATTACTATTCTTGGCTTGTTCACCATCTCCAAGATTCATCCAATTGTTCTTCTTTTCTTGGTCCTTCCGAGCCATCATGAACATCCCCGTTCTTCTTGGCTTGTTCTTCCTCGATCAAGGTCTTTCCAGCTTGTTCACCTTTGTAGACATTATTTTTGCTTTTAGACATCTCCATGCCTAATATCTTGTTCATCTTGATATTGATAGTGATCCTCCCATATCGGTAGAGCATTCCTGATTGTGACAAAGCACTCAACATATCAAGATCACACATGATACTAATTATGACACATTCTGTATTGAGTCTTGTGTATATATCACATGGTACTGCTAAATCAATATAAACATTAGTAGCCTGTGATTGTTTTTATCATCATCAAAACCACAACAAGAGGAATAAAATGAGTTAAGTCAATTTGAAATCCTTGATGAAGTATCTGAATACATTGATGAATTATGTTTAGAATATAAATCTTCATTAAAGAAAATCTCGGATTAAAAAAAAAGAAGAATGCGAAGTTGAGGCAACAAAATCTTTCAAATGAAGGAAAGATTGTTGTTTTAAACAAAGAGATTTGGAAATAAAGGAAAAACGAGATTTATTGAAAAAGAAAATGCTTCTTTCAAGGAAGAAATTTCAAAAGTTTCCAAAAAGATTTATTTTGGCTCAAAAACTTTAAAACACATTCTTTCCATGCAAGTACCGTATTACAATGAATTCGGCCGTGGCTTTTAAAAGGAAAGTGATATAAGAAATGATTTTCCAAAAGTGAAGGAGAGATTAAGACATCAGCCTTCAAACAATGTTTACCAAAACCATTTTCAAAAATATTTTACAAAACTAGTTGGTCAAAACTTCTATAAGTGTTCAAATTGTGGGGATTGAAATCATCTCAAGCAAGAATACCCAAAAGTTGGGAGACAGTCCAAAAGAATTTTATGGAATTTCGAAAAATCTTCTAACGCGAAAGGATCCAATCAAATTTAGAAACCAAAGAATAGATGAGATTACTATTCTCATGGAGAATAAAGGAAAAGAGAAAGAGAATTTGGTAAGGAAAGGTATATTTTTAAATTCTCAACTTGCTTTGGTACATGCTTTACATATTTACAATTTCCCAATGTACTTGTTAATGGATAATTCATATCTCCACTTTGTTCTTCGTTTGATTTAGACTTTAATTATCTTAATATGGCATGTTGTATTGTTTTACGTTGTTGCTTGTGCTGGAAATGTCTTTTTGGAATAGAAGTCTAATTCATTTTGGTGGGTCTTGAGATGAAATTTTATAAATTTAAAGAGAATGGTTGATATCTTATTTAGGAAAGAAATAATTCGGATTTTTGGACTAATTTTATGCTCTATAATTTTGTCATGTGCTGCAAAGTGAGAATCTTTTTCGAGAAGAAAACATTATATGGTTATGTATATTATTAGCATGATAATCTTTCTTTATATGCCATTATATTATAGATAGAATCATTTTGTATTCATGAAGATTTCCTATTTTGTGTCTAACAAAAGAAAAGGATCCAAATACTTAAATACCATAAAGAAAATGAGTTTATCGATGGATATTGTACAAATAAAGAATGATTGTAAATCTACGCAAATCATGGTGCAACCAATCTTTTAATTTTCAAGAGCCAATTCCCCTTGCCGAAGAAAATTTTAAACTAAGCTCTCTCTCTCTCTAAGTCATTTGAGGCGAGCTTAGCCATGTAAGAGGTGTCCCAGTGTCCACTAGTCAAACCATGCAATGTGATAGTTGTCTGCACGTTCTCCTCCTCTTTTCTTTTTGTCCAATTATTACATAAATTCTACATGTTCCGACTCCAAATACATAACAAAATGCGATGATAAATGATTCTTCAAGAAAAGAATGACGAAGGTAATGAATAGGAGTGGAGGGACTCCCGAGAACAATAGTATCCAGGAAAACGGCGAAATGTTTTTGTTTGCCGAACGAATAAGTTAAGGGTCTTTAACTTCTTCGTTTTCCCTTTGGACATTTATTTAATTTTTATTTTGTCTATAACTTATTAAACATTGACATTCTCTTCCTTTAAAAGCAACCCTCCATGGCCATGTGCCCTTTTAATTTTGTTGCTACGTAGAATGTCATAAAGTAAACTATATAACACCATTTGCATTCCAAAGTCGTTCAACGTCAGGAACGAAACCCATCCAGAATTCCAAGTTGGGAGCTTTATAACGTAGGCCAAAAGTAACCTTGCTCGTTCCGTAATCAAGCCTTAATAATTGGAATCTAGTTCATTAAGTAAATGGATTGACCTTTTTCTTTCTTTTGCCCCCCGGAAAGTAGTGAATCTTATTGGATGAAAAAGCAAGGAACATGACCTTCATCACACGAGAGAGTTATGAGTATACTTTGAGTCCTCCCCGGCGAAACCGTCAATCTGTCGCGGTGTTTGTCATAGAATTTGCCATAGTCTTCCAAGTGAATAAATACTTTGAGTCATTCATTGCACGAAACCAACATATCGACAACGAACATGGTTCAACGAGAACTTGTAAGGACACTTTGTTTAGAACGTGTGTGAAAACTATATTATGATGAATCTCAACAATCTTTTGCCAACCATACAATATCTAGGTTTGACAATCACTTCATATAGACATGTCAAAAAATCAGAAGGCTTGTATTATTCCTTTTACACAATTTGTGTATATTGTGAATGGTCATATACTAAACCTTTTAAGTTAGATCATTGTAACGAAATGAATGTCCAAGTATTCTCTATGCTCTATTTCTTTTCGTTATTATTACTTCTTTTCCCCCCCACAAAAGCCTTACAAAATTTGAAGTGGCCCCCCGCCTCCCGACAATTTAGGTACATCGAAGGCTCAAGAAGCTAGATTCAGCCTGAATCATTCAGGAAATAAGTTGTAAACTTATAGAAGGTATATGAGATTGATATGTATAAAGGCGATGGTAATCCGGTCAACGACCCATTAGCATGTCAAGCAGAAAGTCCCCTAACAAAGGGGCATTTTGGCCAAACTGCTCAAATTATCCAATACCTTCCCCAATCACAAGTTGGGCCGGTCTTTTCCTTTGTTTCCTTTTTTTCTTCAAATTTTAATTGTGCCAAAAAGACTCGATTTCCCCTATAAATACCATCACCACAACGCCACACAACAACAAGAACTCCCGCCCTTCAACTTCTCTCTCTCTCCCTCTCTCTCTCTCTCTCTCAAAAAGCCCAAGAAAATGGCCGAACTCATCATCGACACTTGTCTGAATTATCTACGTGCCGTGGGGCCGGTTCTTGGTGCAGTCTGCCTCCTTCAACGGGCCATGCAAGAACTCGGCCATCACGGTGTGCATCGACTGCACGATTGTCGTGCCTTCTGACTACAATGTGAATGGGAATGCGGCGAACTGGATAGTGTTCAGGCACGTGACCGGGGTGTCGGTGATTGGGGGGACCCTTGACGGGCAAGGCATGGGCCTCTGGGCTTGCAAGCTCTCCGGCAAGAGCTGCCGTAGCGGCGCTACGGTACGTACGCATATGCTGATATATACCCACAACCCAACCACAAATACACGCAGCAGTCTTCTTCATCTGCATTGTCATACTCATCCTCATAAACTGATTTGGACTTTTGGAGTTCGCTTCGCATTGTTGGATTGGGTTGGTAAAACAGTAGTTACAATTAAAAGGGTTTTTTTGTTCTTTCGCTCGAGAAGTTGAGTACTTGGGGGGTTTGGTTATTTATTAAGTGTATATTGCATTGCATAATGTGAGGCTACACACTAGAAAACTCATGGATTTTTCTAACACATAATTTCTGAAATTCAATGATGTAAGATTAAATAAAAGCCTTTTCCTTGTTATCATTTCAACTTCATTATTTAATGTAACACTTGTTATATACTTATGGGAAAGGGGGGACTAATGGGGATTGTCATTGTTAGGATTGAGAGCACAAATACAACAAAATAGAAAGTAAAGTGGAGAAAGAGAAATCGAGACATAATATTTTATCCTAATTCACCCTTAAACTAGGGCTACGTCTAGCAGAAGATTCTACTATAATTAGCACATCGCGCATTTAATTGCGTTACATTACTCTCAATTATAAAAAAGAAAAAGAAAATATATATATAGGCATTCAGTAGCTATTTGTTATGGGCTCAAACTATAAAAGCTGTCTGGTGTCGTGGGGTGCTGCCCCCTATGACCCCCGTCTCTTCACCGGGGAGAGAGATCCCGTGTCTTTCTTTCGATGGGGAGTATGAATCACATCTCAATAAGCATGAGTGCGAAGTAGAGTCAAACTTGTGGTGATTTCTTTATTTCCTTGTGAAACCACGGACTTGCTACTTATTAAAGATTATAGCACATGGAGTTTGGTTTTTCTTTCTTAAGGATAACCTTTTTAGCTCCCATACATAGTCGAGTTCGACCAATTCTCCTACGTTATCAAAAATAAATAAACAAGAGCGTAAAAGAAAAAAAATAAAGAAAAAGAAAACTATATTAGGTAAGATACGTGAAAATGGGTTTCGATTTCATCGTGAGAAGCACAGAAGCCTTTTGGCCTTTCAGTTTCACGTCGCTTGCTTTTATTAAAGTTATGCTAATTTTATTCCCAAAGGTCAACGATGCATTTTCTTGTTTAAGAAACTCAAATGGGGCCCAAACCTGAGCCATATGATAACCATTAACCAGTGCCCCGAATCATGGGAAATTTTCACCCTAATCAATGATGATATTATGCATTTGTATAACGATTGAATATGAAGAGTATTAAGTGTTTTGCGTAACACGCTGGTTAATTACTGTTTGGTCGTTTTGGTGCGGGCGGGTTCAGAACTTATTAATCAGCAACTCCCAAAACATATTGGTGAGCGGACTCAGCTCCCTCAACAGTCAGATGTTCCACATCATCATCAATGGTTACCAGAACGTGAAGATGCAAGGCCTGAAGGTGTCGGCCTCCTGGACCAGCGCCAACACCGACGGCATCCACGTCGCTGCCTCCACCGGCGTCACCATCCTCAACTCCAAGATCGGGACAGGCGACGATTGTGTCTCCATCGGTCCTGGTGGCAACAATCTCTGGATTGAAAAACGTCGCTTGCGGACCCGGACATGGCATCAGGTACTTAATTGATTGAAGTTGGAACCTTTTTATAGTCATCAACCTAGACACACACGCGCGCGCACACACACAAACATATATATATATATATATACATATAGTGCCAGTTTCAGAGAGAGAAGTGTACTAGTTTAGGGGCCAGGTCCGACGACTGGCTGGAGGCTAGGGTCAGCGAGGTCCCTTCCCGTGGCCGCGAGGTCACAGCCTTCGACCTCGCGGCCTCTGGCAAGAGCTCGAGCCTTGCCAGCGGCTGGGTGAGGCACGACCTCGCTGGATTTGGTGAGGTCGGGCCTCACCCATGGCCGGCAGGGTTCGACCCTCTCTAGCTCAGCACAAGGTTGTCAGCCTAGTGCGAGGCCGTCCTCGCGGCCATTCGGCGTGGTTGAAGGCCTCGACCTCGCAGCCACTGGCGAGGGGCCTCGCCGAATCGGCGATCAGTTGGAGGAAGAAGAAAGGGAAAGAAAAATAAAGAAAAGAAAAAAAAGAAAAAGAAAAAGAAAAAGAAAAAGAAAATATTTTTTTAAAAAATAAATAAATAAATTCGAAAAATATTAAAATATTATTAAAAGTTGTCCACGTCATCGCCGGTGGTGCTACGTAGGCCGTCCGGCGTCCGGCATCCACATCAACAATATCTGGTCAAAATTAGTCGGAATGACTAAATTAAAACAAAAACAAAAAGTTTAGAACTGAATTGATACCAAAAAAAGATTTAAAACTAAATTGGCATAAATGCAATAGATTTATGACTTTTTTGACACTTTTCTCTGTTATTGAGTGTAATTGGGGGTCGGAAAACTCCAAAAGTGTTTGAGTGGCTCGAATATAATTGTCATCACCGTTGTATGACTAATCTATAGTGGAATCTTGTACGGGTTTTCTAGTGGAGTAGATCACATCGATGACCGAATCAGGTAAAACCAATGTCTGATTTATTTCCTCATTTGGCTTATCATTGTGTTCAATCGCTTGTTTTTCGCAACAAGAAGTACAATTTCTCTACTTAATTATGTTATCCTTCTCATTTATAAAATCGGAGATAAACATTATCAAGTTTGAATTCGAATATACCTCAGGACAAATCGAGAATTCTATTCGAATTAAATTTCTTTTTCCTATTTGATAAGTTAGATTTGGGTTGAAAATTAGTCCAAACCAAAGGTACTCGAACAAGAGATAGAAGGTGGAAAGATGGGTTGAATGTGAGATCACCATGTCCGCCCCATCCCCATGTGCTCCATTACCATTCACAGAAGGGAGACAATAAGGCACATCTCCAAAAAGTCAAGCACACCACAATTCTTGGTCATTTTGAATTAAGCATATATTTAAGTGCCTTTTGATTTTTTGCCAAGGCTACATCATTAGCTATATGAAGTAATCGGTCTTTGGTCAAAGGAAAGGATGGAAAAATGCAACGCGGTTGGTAACTATTTTTATCCTCCTCTCATCCACGGCCACCATTATGAAACTGATACGATAACTGGGTTATCTTTCCGACACGTGTCGTACAATTTGGTACAAGTGTACGATATACGCAAAATTAAAATTGTTTGTTTTAAAAAAAGGTTAATATCATGAAAATCCTCAAAATAGTACATTTGTGATAAATTTATCTTAAACTAATTTTTTGACTACCAAAAACGCCAAACTGGTACATCTGTGACAAATTTACCCTCTATTAGTTTCCGTTAAATTTTAACGTCAAATTGCTGAGTTGGATGACAAGTGCCAGTTGATGGGTATACCGGTTTGGAGGTTTTACTCTCCGTTTGTCATAGGTGTACGAGTTTGTGATTTTTCATGATATTAATTTAATTTAACGGAAATAACGAATGGTAAATTTGTCACAAGTATACAAGTTTAGGGTTTTTATTGGTCAAAAAATTAGTTTGGAGTAAATTTATTACAGGTATATCAGTTTGGAGTTTTTGGTGGTTAAAAAATTAGTTTGGGATAAATTTGTCACAGGTCTACCAATTTGAGATTTTTTGTGGTATTAATAAAAAAAAAAAAAGAACCCAGATAGGTTCCAATTCGACTTGCAAACCCTGTTTTGTGAGCTTTCATATGCATCACTTATGGTTTGGTGATTACCAAGAGACTTTTGAAAGTTAATGGTAGTTTAGGCTAAGACTTTTTCTCTTTGTATTTCGCATTTCTCGTTGCATAACAATAAAGTAACCCGGTTCAAGAGAATAAAGATAATCTTACTATGCGATAAAACGAATTCCAAATGAATTTTCAACCCTAAATTTCAATCCGATTTGTTTTGAGATCTCTGTCGAATATACCTCAACTAATGAGTGTCTCGAAATACTTATCAACCAACTGCCAAAACAAGATTTACCAATTTTCTCGTATTTTATAAAATGAATACTCCGGAAATTGAAATATCTTTTTTATGATTGACAAGTATCCATGACATTCTCAACAAAAAAAAAATCATATTACCGAAATGTGATTGAAACAGTGTTGGTGTTGTAATATAACGCAGAAATTAATAGAATCTTATAATTAAATTAATGTGAAATTACTGGAGATATAAACGAGAAACAATGGCAACCTGTCACTGTTGATGATGACCGACAAAAGCATGTGAATATCACTGCTAACTTCCACAGTCCTATCAGATTCATGCAAGTGTGGAAAGTGATCTAAGGTCCAAGGTTTGCAAGCCTATAAAGCGGGGATTGATTAGAGATTCTTCGCTCACGACAATGACTCGAAGTTGTGATCTTGTGAAAGATGGAGTGGACACGCAGTCGTCGACACCTTTTTTTATTACGTGTGGAGGACTGGAGTTGGAGGTTGGTTGAAAGTGAAGGGGCAGAAAATGGTGGTCAAGTCATCTATTGTGTACAAATAACAAGTGCACAAGTTGAATTATTTGATGGTTTTTGTGGCCGTGGGATAGATTGCATTGAGAATGAGACAAGGAAGCTCTGTGTTTTCTTCACGGTTGCCTTGTGGCCCATCACGAAGAAAAATCATGCATCCCTTCCTTCCTTCCACTGGAGTGAACCTAGACAGGCACGGGGAAAGCGAGGCTGAATGTCGGGGATGGCGAGGTCTCCCGACCTGTCTATTGATCACTACAAATTTTTCCAATGTGAAAGATTCGAAATCGGATAGATTCTAGTTGAATGAATGCTTGAATAGGGATGATGACATTCTGCCTACCTCCTTTATTTCTCAGTTTCGGACAATCTCTCCTCATGTGTCTCTACTCATGACACTCTAGGCACTTCACCTGAGACTTTCTATGGTAATAATTTGATTTGCATTTACCTCTGTGTCGGACCCCCAATATTTATCACTACCTCGAATCATTAGTCCCAACGCCACATCCCGTGCTATACCATTATCTCGCAACTTCCTTCACCACTCCTTAGAGAGCAAGGCTGATTTTAACTCTTTCGAGGTAACTATAGTACGCTCCTATAACAAAAATCAATAAAGTGCTACCGTGACTTTGGTAGGGACGCCAACAACATTATGCCTTGCTTTTCAATAGTTAGGGACTCATCGACATTCTTCATATCTATCATGAGTTCATTAAACTCATCTAAGTGGCTTTCGTGGAAATGCCTTCAGCAAATCAAAATAGAAACATTCTCTTCAACATGAATAGTCGATTATTGAAACCCTTTGTTAAACAAAGGGTTTGAAGTTTTGCTCACATTGCTTAAGCATCCTTCTTCTCGGTCACTTCTCTTAACACCTTCAACAAGATTATACACTTTGCCCTCTTCGTTAACTCGTCCTTATCGGCCTCTGTCCTTGTTTCTAGCAACTTATTATTGCTATCCAACACCTTTGCCAAACCTTCGATTGTTAATAGCACACGCATTTTAACACTCCATAACCCAAAGATGTTACTTCTATTAAATTTTCCAGTTTCCACTTTCGCTCCAAATGTAATTGCAACAACAGAATTTCCGGACACTAATCGAACGAGCAAAAAACCCAAATCAAATCCATAACACCTTTGTCCTAACTCTTATACCGATTGTTGTGAAATATTGCCGCTGTGAATAGATCTTGCAATTTAAGTCTAACATGAGAAGGAGAAATTACCGGAGAAATCAACGAGAAACTCTGAGTGTCGATACCTACTCTACCCGGAGAGCTAGTCCCCGAGAAATCCACTATCCAAATACATAACTTAAAATCTCTCAACAGCTCAAGTGTTGTCCTAGATTTCACTCAAAGCAAAACCTACAAATATTATCTAACGTAGGAAATTTATAGAGAAACCGGGACACTTCTCCTGTTTGCTTTGGTTTGTTATGACCGAGTAAAATTTCGTTTCTTATATACATATCTTTTAAACTCAGAATGTACCTACATAAAGTGCATCCTCATCATAAAACAAAATTGGGCAAAAGTACACCACAAGTGTCATAACTTGTGTACGGCGATCAATTTGGTGCCATAACTTTTTTTCGGATTACTTTGGTGTCAAGTCGAAGGAAAAGAAATCACTTTAGTGCAAATTTGGTCGGAAATCCGACGTGGCATTTTTTATTAATTTTTGACGCCGACGTGGCTCGCTAGAGGCTGAGTCAGCGTGTACAGTCAGCATTTTTTATTTTAAATAATTTTTTTCAGCGTGTACAGTTAGTATTTTTAATTTTCAATATTTTTTTTTTCATTTTTTTTCTTCTTTCCTTTTTCTTTTCTTTTCGTTTTTTTCTTTTCTCCCCTCGCCGGCCGGCCACCGGCGAAGCCCGGGAAGGGTTGGCCGAGGGCGGCCTTGCCCATGGCCGGTGAGGGGCGGCCGACCCTCGCCGGCGACAGGTGAGGTTGGCCCTCGCCGGCCCAGGTGAGGGCTGCCCTCGCCCGACGCCGGTGAGGGTCGCCCTCGCCAGATCAGGCGTCGGGCGACCCTCGCCGGTGTCGGACGAGGGAAGCCCTCGTCGGCGTCGGGCGAGGGTCGCCCTCGCTCGAGTCGGGCATGGGCGACCTCGCCCGCCCGGCGAGGGCTTCCCCGCCCGACGCCGGCGAGGAAGCCCTCGCACGGGCGGGCGAGGGTCGCCCACGCCCGGCGGGCGAAGGTCACCCACGCCCGCCCGGGCGAGGGCTTCCCCGCCCTCGCTCGGATGGGCGATGGTCGCCCACGCCCGACTCGGGCGAGGGCGACCCTTGCCCGCCCGGGTGAGGGTCGCCCTTGCCGGATCCGGCGACGGCGACCTCGCCGGCGTCGGGTGAGGTCGCCCTCGCTCGAGTCGGGCGTGGGCGACCTCGCCCGACGCCGGCGAGGGTCGCCCTCGCCGAGATCCGGAGAGGGCGACCCTCGCCGTCGTTGGGCGAGGGTCGCCCTCGTCTCGAGTCGGGCGTGGACGACCCTCGCCCGACGCCGGCGAGGGCTTCCTCGCCCGATGGCGGCGAGGGTCGCCCTCGCCAGATCCGGCGAGGGCGACCCTCGCCCGCCCGTGCGAGGGCTTCCTCGCCGACGCCGGGCGAGGGAAGCCCTCGCCCGGGCGGGCGTGGGCTGCCTCGCCCGAGTCGGGCGTGGGCGACCCTCGCCTCGGGCGGGCGAGGGCTTCCTCGCCCGACGCCGGATCTGGCGAGGGCGACCCTCGCCGGCGTTGGGCGAGGCAGCCCTCGCCCGGGCCGGGCGAGGGCGGCTTCGCCTGTGCTCGCAAGGGCCGGCCTCGCCTGTCGCCGGCGAGGGTCGGCCGCCCTCGCCGTCCATGGGCAAGGCCGCCCTCGTCCAGCCCTTCCCGGGCTTCGCCGGTGGCTGGCCGGCCACCGGCAACCGGCCGGCTAGGGGAGAAAAAAAAAAAGAAAAGAAAAGAAAAGAAAATGGAAAGAAGGAAAAAAAAAGGAAAAAAATATTTAAAATTAAAAATGCTGACTATACACGCTGAAAAAAATTATTTAAAATAAAAAATGCTAACTGTACACGTTGACTCAGCCTCCGACGAGCCACGTCGGCGTCAAAAATTAATAAAAAATGCCACATCGGATTTCCGGCCAAATTGGCACTAAAGTGATCTCTTTTCCTCCTACTTGACACCAAAGTGATCCGAAAAAAAGTTGTGGCACCAAAGTGATCGTCGTACACAAGTTATGGCACTTGTGGTGTACTTTTGCCAACAAAATTGAGTATAATGTCGCTCTCAATATACATGCGAGACGGACGAATCCCGCTGGACGTTTTATCCCCTAGACCAAGCATCGACCTTGACTTGGGATTCTTTTTAAGTCAATGCACAATGGCACTCTTTGTCACTGTTGATGATGACCCGAACAGCATGTGGATACCATTGGTCACTTCCACAATCCTTTCAGACACATGCAAGTGTGGAAAGTGATCTAAGGTCCAAGGTTTGCAAGCCTATAAAGCGGGGATTGATTAGAGATTCTTCGCTCAAGACAATGACTCGAAGTTGTGATCTTGTGGAAGATGGAATGGACATGCAATCGTGGACACCTCTTTTTATTACGTGTGGAGGACTGGAGTTGGAGGTTGATTGAAAGTTAATGGGTAGAAAATGGTGGTCAAGTAATCTATTGTGTCCAAATAACAAGTGCACGAGTTGAATTATTTGATGGTTTTTGTGGCCGTGGGATAGATTGCATTGAGCATGAGACAAGGAAGCTCTACGTTTCCTTCACGGTTGGCTTGTGGCACTTCACGAAGAAAGCTCATGCATCCCTTCCTTCCTTCCACTGGAGTGAACCTAGACAGGCACGGGGAAAGCGGGGCAGAATGTCGGGGATGGCGAGGTCTCCCGACCTGTCTATTGATCACTAAAATTTTTTCCAACTTGAAAGATTCGAATCGGATAGATTCTTGTTGAATGAATGCTTGAATAGGGACGGTGACATTCTACCTACCTCCTTGATTTCTCGGTTTCGGACAATCTCTCTTCATGTGCCTCTACTCATGACGCTCTAGGCACTTCACATGAGACTTTCTATGGTAATAATTTGATTCGCATTTAGCTCTGTGTTGGAACCCCGATATTTATCTCTACCTCGAATCATTAGTCCCAACGCCACATCCCGTGCTATACCGTTATTTCGTAACTTCCTTCACCACTCCTTAGAGAGCAAGGCTGATTTTACCTCTTTCAAGGTAATTATAGTACGCTCCTATAACAAAAATCAATAAAGTGCTGCCATGACTTTGGTAGGGGCTCATCGACATTCTTCATATCTATCATGAGTTCATTACACTCATCTAAGTGGCTTTCGTGGAAATGCCTTCAGCAAATCAAAATAGAAACATCCTCTTCAACATGAATAGGCGATTATTGAAACCCTTTGTTAAACAAAGGGCTTGAAGCTTTGCTCACATTGCTTTAGCATCCTTCTCTTCGGTCACTTCTATTAACACCTTCAACAAAATTATACACTTTGCCCTCTTTGTTAACTCATCCTTATCGGCCTTTATCCTTGTTTCTGGCAACTTATTATTGCTATCCAACACCTCTGCAAACCTTCGATTGTTAATAGCACATGCATTTTAACACTCCATAACCCAAAGTTGTTACTTCTATTAAATTTTCCAGTTTCCACTTTCGCTCCGAATGTAATTGCAACAACAGAATTTCCGGACAGTAATCGTACGAGCAAAAAACCCAAATCATATCCATAACAACTTTGTCCTAACTCTTATACCGATTGTTGTGAAATATTGCCACTGTGAATAGATCTTGCAATTTAAGTCTAACATGAGAAGGAGAAATTACTGGAGAAATCAACGAGAAACTCTGAGTGTTGATACCTACTCGACCCGGAGAGCTAGTCCCCGAGAAATCCACTATCCAAATACATAACTTAAAATCACTCAACAGCTCAAGTGTTGTCCTAGGTTGCACTCAAAGCAAAACCTACAAATATTATCAAACGTAGGAAATTTATAGAGAAACCGGGACACTTCTCCTGTTTGCTTTGGTTTGTTATGACCGAGTAAAATTTCGTTTCTTATATACATATCTTTTAAACTCAGAATGTACCCACATAAAGTGCTTCCTCATCATAAAACAAAATTGAGTATAATGTCGCGCTCAATATACATGCGAGACGGATGAATCCCGCTGGACGTTTTATCCCCTAGACCAAGCAACGACCTTGACTTGGGATTCTTTTTAAGTCAATGCACAATGGCACTATCTGTCACCGTTGATGATGACCCAAACAGCATGCGGATACCATTGGTCACTTCCACAATCCTTTCAGACACATGCAAGTGTGGAAAGTGATCTAACGTCCAAGGTTTGCAAACCTATAAAGTGGGGATTGATTAGAGATTCTTCGCTCAAGACAATGACTCGAAGTTGTGATCTTGTGGAAGATGGAATGGACATGCAATCGTGGACACCTCTTTTTATTACGTGTGGACGACTGGAGTTGGAGGTTGATTGAAAGTTAAGGGGTAGAAAATGGTGGTCAAGTCATCTATTGTGTCCAAATAACAAGTGCACGAGTTGAATTATTTGATGGTTTTTGTGGCCGTGGGATAGATTGCATTGAGCATGAGACAAGGAAGCTCTACGTTTCCTTCACGGTTGCCTTGTGGCACTTCACGAAGAAAGCTCATGCATCCCTTCCTTCCTTCCACTGGAGTGAACCTAGACAGGCACGGGGAAAGCGGGGCAGAATGTCGGGGATGGCGAGGTCTCCCGACCTGTCTATTGATCACTACAAATTTTTCCAACTTGAAAGATTCGAATCGGATAGATTCTTGTTGAATGAATGCTTGAATAGGGACGGTGACATTCTGCCTACCTCCTTGATTTATGTGCCTCTACTCATGACGCTCTAGGCACTTCACGTGAGACTTTCTATGGTAATAATTTGATTCGCATTTAGTTCTGTGTTGGACCCCCGATATTTATCTCTACCGCGAATCATTAGTCCCAACGCCACATCCCGTGCTATACCGTTATTTCGCAACTTCCTTCACCACTCCTTAGAGAGCAAGGCTGATTTTAACTCTTTCAAGGTAATTATAGTACGCTCCTATAACAAAAATCAATAAAGTGCTGCCATGACTTTGGTAGGGACGCCAACAACATTATGCCCTGCTTTTCATTAGTTAGGGACTCATCGACATTCTTCATATCTATCATGAGTTCATTAAACTCATCTAAGTGGCTTTCGTGGAAATGCCTTCAGCAAATCAAAATGGAAACATCCTCTTCAACATGAATAGGCGATTATTGAAACCCTTTGTTAAACAAAGGGCTTGAAGCTTTGTTGACATTGCTTTAGCATCCTTCTCTTCGGTCACTTCTCTTAATACCTTCAACAAGATTATACACTTTGCCCTCTTCGTTAACTCATCCTTATCGGCCTCTATCCTTGTTTCTGGCAATTTATTATTGCTATCCAACACCTTTGCAAACCTTCGATTGTTAATAGCACATGCATTTTAACACTCCATAACCCAAAGTTGTTACTTCTATTAAATTTTCCAGTTTCCACTTTCGCTCCGAATGTAATTGCAACAACAGAATTTCCGGACAGTAATCGAACGAGCAAAAAACCCAAATCAAATCCATAACACCTTTGTCCTAACTCTTATACCGATTGTTGTGAAATATTGCCGCTGTGAATAGATCTTGCAATTTAAGCCTAACATGAGAAGGAGAAATTACTGGAGAAATCAATGAGAAACTCTGAGTGTCGATACCTACTCTACCCGGAGTGCTAGTCCCCGAGAAATCCACTATCCAAATACATAACTTAAAATCACTCAACAGCTCAAGTGTTGTCCTAGATTGCACTCAAAGCAAAACCTACAAATATTATCTCACGTAGGAAATTTATAGAGAAACCGGGACACTTCTCCTGTTTGCTTTGGTTTGTTATGACCGAGTAAAATTTCGTTTCTTATATACATATCTTTTAAACTCAGAATGTACCTACATAAAGTGCTTCCTCATCATAAAACAAAATTGAGTATAATGTTTCCCTCAATATACATGCGAGACGGACGAATCCCGCTGGACGTTTTATCCCCTAGACCAAGCATCGACCTTGACTTGGGATTCTTTTTAAGTCAATGCACAATGGCACTCTCTGTCACCGTTGATGATGACCCGAACAACCTGCGCATACCATTGGTCACTTCCACAATCGTTTCGGACAAATGCAAGTGTGGAAAGTGATCTAACGTCCAAGGTTTGCGGGCCTATAAAGCGGGGATCAATTAAAGATTCTTCACTCTGGACAATGACTCGAAGTTGTGATCTTGTGAAAGATGGAATGGACACGCAATCGTGGACACCTCTTTTTATTACGTGTGGAGGACTGGAGTTGGAGGTTGGTTGAAAGTGAAGGGGTAGAAAATGGTGGTCAAGTCATCTATTGAGTCCAAATAACAAGTGCACGAGTTGAATTATTTGATGGTTTTTGTGGCCGTGGGATACATTGCATTGAGCATGAGACAAGGAAGCTTTGCGTTTTCTTCACGGTTGCCTTGTGGCCCATCACGAAGAAAACTCATGCATCCCTTCCTTCCTTCCACTGGAGTGAACCTAGACAGGCACGGGGAAAGCGGGGCAGAATGTCGGGGATGGCGAGGTCTCCCGACCAGTCCATTGATCACTAAAATTTTTTCCAACGTGAAAGATTCAAAATCGGATAGATTCTTGTTGAATGAATGCTTGAATAGGGACGATGACATTCTGCCGACCTCGTTTTTTCTCGGTTTCGGACAATCTCTCCTCACGTGCCACTACTCATGGCGCTCTAGGCACTGCACGTGAGACTTTCTATGCTAATAATTTTATTTGCTTTTACCTCTATGTCGGACCCCCGAATTGACGTGGACGCTAGCCATCTTATGTGACATGGCTGCCGGACGACCGACGCTGATGTAGATATTTTTAATAATATTTTGAAATTTTTTATAAATTTTTAAAAAAAATTTCCCTTTTTTCTTTGTTTTTCTTTTCCTTCTCTTTTCTTTAGCCTGTGGCAAGCGCTCGACCCTCGCGGATTTCGGTGAGGGTGATGGAACTGTTTGCTAGTCATCTTTTTCATACGTGGGTGCCCGTCAACACGTTCCTCTAAATGGTCAACAATGACCTCACAACTATGTTTTTTTTTTTTTCGGTACAGGCACACAACTATATATGGATCAAAACAATCGACGCAGGTGATATCCTGCAATTTACCGGAGGCACACACGACCTTGGCAACCCCATTGGGAGCACAAGTTTGCTCGTTCGATCTCAAGTCATGCGGCTCTTGTGCCTGCTTGCGCTGATCCCGCTCGTTGTGGCGGATTGCACGTGCAGCAGCATCATCGAGGACCGCAACAAGAGCCAGGCCCTCAAGTACAAGCTTACGGCCTTGGCGTTGATCCTCGTGGCAGGCACGATTGGGGTGTGCCTCCCGATCCTTGGGAAGACGATCCCGGCTTTGCATCCCGAGAGAAGTATCTTTTTCATCGTCAAGGGGTTCACGGCTGGGCTGATACTGTCCACAGGGTTCGTACACATCCTCCCGGATGCCTTTGTCAGCTTGACCTCGCCGTGCCTGAGCGAGACCCCGTGGGGGCATTTCCCATTCGCAGAGTTCGTGGCGATGCTTGCCGCCCTCTGGACATTGATGGTGGACACTGTCGCCACTTCTTATTATAAGAAGTTGCATGCCGACAAGGCCAGAGAAAACCATGGCCATGTTCACGTGCACACGCATGCAACTCACGGCCACTCTCATGGTTCCATGTCGGCGGACTCGGATCTCGTGCGGCATAGAGTGAGATCTCAGGTTAATTCCGTTATTCCCAGTTTCCACACATCAGTCGTCTTGACTTGTTTTCTATTACAATTAGTTTTTTGTTTGGCATGAGTAAAACCATGATAGTCGTGCATATTTTTTAGTTAATATGGTGCGAATATCATTCGAGACTTGGGGTTATGATATCTTTAGGTGCTACAGTTGGGGATTCTGATGCACTCAAGGATCATAGGGATCTCGTTGGGAGCTTCAGAGAGTCCAAGTATAATTAGGACTCTTGTTGCTGCCTTGACCTTATACCAATTCTTCGAAGGCATAGGTCTCGGTGGACGCATCGCTCAGGTACTTTTGCTCTTTAATCCTCAAATCTGCTTTTGAATTTAATTAAAGTAATTTTCACTAATATTGAAGTTTATTTTCTGATTTGAGCCATGTAAAATCAATGTACTTTTCCAGGAAAAGGAGTTTTTGAGTTTATTTTGGTTATTGGTCAATTGGATAGAGAATTAAATTGCTTGAGAAAAAGCCACAAAAAATCCCAAACTTTGCCCACTGTATTACATTTGCCCTAAACTATTTTTTGTGACACTAAAAATCCCAAATTTGTATCCGTGTGACATATTTACCACAAAATTTTATCCCAAACTTATACATATGTGACACGTTTGACTTAAAAAAAAATTTGACACCAAAAATCCCAAACTTTTTTCCGTGAAATCAAATTTTTGAGGTAAATGTGTCATACAAATACAAATTCGGAGCTTTTGGTGTCACAAGAAGTTTGGGGAAAATGTGTTACATAGATATAAGTTTTGGATTTTTGATGTCACAAAAAAAATTTGGAGTAAATGTATCACAATAGGCATAAATTACGGGGTTTTTGGTGGCCTTTACTCTTAATTTCCTGAATGCATCCAAAGCATCTGGTTTTTCCTGTGTCAGCTTGTCAGTTCTGGGTTCATAAATCGTAAAATTTATTCATAAGACGATGAGGTCTATCTACACATGAAGCCATTTGACCGCCGACAATGTTGAACAAGTCTTTCATATTTGAATTTGAAGTCAGTCTCTATCATCATCGTCGAATAACTTTTGACAAGATACTAGTTGTCTTCTTATAGGGGAAATTTGAATTGAATCTTTAACTCAATCCTGTTAAAGATAATCTCTGTTTTATCCGTTTTGCTTTTGCAGGCCAAGTTTAAGACTAGGGCAATCGTAATCATGGCCCTGTTCTACTCCCTCACAACCCCAGCTGGGATTGCTATAGGATTGGGAGTCAGCAACGTGTATGATGAGACCAGCCCAACCGCACTCATTGTGGAGGGCATCTCCAATGCAGCATCTTCTGGGATATTGATTTACATGGCCCTGGTCGATCTTCTTGCTGCTGATTTCATGAGCCCTAAGTTGCAGAACAACAGGAGGCTGCTGTTTGGGACCAATATGGCTCTTCTTCTTGGTGCTGGTTGCATGTGTCTCTTGGCCAAATGGGCTTGAAGCAAAGGAAGCAAAAAGAAATGGAAAAAAGAGATCTTACATCTTAGTTACTTGAGGGGCTTTGGCTTTTTCTTTAGTCCTAGGCATTAGTCAATGAGCATATATGAATGTTCGCCCAATTCATGATGTTTGAGCTCAAAGGAGACAATAATTCTCAATATTTTCCTGGAATAAACGTCCGATATCTTCCAAGACTTGATGCACACATATGAGAAGTACTTTGACATAAATGTAGTACAACAAGGCCTAATACCCTAAAAAACCTCAAACTTTAACTTTTGTCCCACTTTTACCTTTTGTCTCATAAAAAAACCTCCAACTTTAGGTACGTTCCCAATTCTACCACAAACTTTTTTTGTCTCATAAAAAACGCTCAACTTTAGATCATGTCCCAATTCTATCTTAAACTTTTTTTTGTCCAATGAAAAACCCTCAACTTTAGGTCTTGTTCCAATTTTACCCCAAAATTTTTACAGTCTTGTTGACGGAGGGTTAATGGAGAGCAGATTTGGGACTCAAGTAAAAGTTGGTGATCTTTTATGAGACAAAAAAATTATAGCGAAATTGAAACTAGACCTAAAGCAAGAGTTTTTTTATGAAACAAAAAAAAAAGTTTAAAATAGAATTGGTACTGCACCTAAAGTTAGGGGTTTTTTACGAGACAAAAAAATTTAGGATAAAATTGGGACATAATTTAAAGTTGGTGGTCTTTATGAGACAAAATGTAGAATTGGGACAAGAGCTAAAGTTTGAGGTTTTTTAGGGAATTAGGCCTACAGCAGGTTTTTCTTTCTTCACGGTTGATTTGGTAGTTGCAATTGTCGTTTGTCCACTTCATTGCATGTTGTCCAAAATCTCACTGATGAGGGGAAAATTACCAAAACATTTCTAAACCTATTGCAATTATGCCAATTCAGTCTTAAACCTTTTTTTTTTGCTAATTTAGTCCTAAACCTTTTGCATTTGTGCCAATTCAGTCCATCTGGTCAATTTTGGTCGGCCGACATTGACGTGGATGCTGGTCGTCCGATCGACGCTGACGTGGCAATTTTTTATTTTTTCCTTTTTATTATTATTATTATTTTGCTTTCCTTCTTCCCCGACCAGGGGCTAGGGTCGGCGAGTCCTCGCCGGCCACTGGTCTGGTGAGGGTGACGACCTCGCCGTCACGGGCGAGGTCGGCCATGGCAAGGGCAACGACCTTGCCGTTGTTGGGCGAGGTTGAGCCTTGCCATGGCCGTGGCGAGGCTTGACCTCGCCGGCACTGGCAAGGGCGACAACGAGGGCGACGACCTCACCCAATGATGGAGAGGTGAGCTTGCCCTCGCCAGAACAATGGCCAGTGAGGTGACCTCGCCGGCCCTAGCCCCTGGCCGGTCACCAAACCGGCCAGGGGAAGGAGGAAAGCAAAAAAATAAAAAAACATTGAATTTTTTTTAAAATATTTAAAATTGCCAAGTCAGCACTGACCGGTCAAAATTGGCCGGATGGACTAAATTGGCACAAATGCAAAAGGTTTAGAACTGAATTGGCACAATTGCAATAAGTTTACGACTATTTTGGTAATTTTCCCCGCTAATGAGCTGACCCAGAGAAGAGTACGAAGACCCACCTTCCATGGCCTGCCCCCTACATTTTGCCTTCTCATTCACCTTCTTCCTTGTCTCCATTTCACTGCCGCTTTCCATCAACTCTTCAACCCTCACTCTATCTCGTTTGCCCAAACCATTGATTCACGCTTCACCCCTCACATCTCTCTTGTAGTTCATCCTTATCTCAACGTTCAATCCCATCTCCCTCACCATTTCGAAGGCATTGAATTGCTGCCTTCATCAGAACGCCATACCACAGGCTCTTCAGTATGGAATTCCACCCACAGTATGATCCAAACCCTCCGGTTGTTGACACACATGGTGTCAAGGTGTGTGTAGCGAGGTGGAGCCTGTAGAGCCAGTGATTGCTATAATTGTTGAGTTTGAGTTTGATGGCTTGATGTAGATGCAACGGTTGATTTATCTTAATAAAGAAGGTTGTGTCTGCGAATGCTTGTAGACACTACAAAAAAACATGTTCTTTGCGACGGATTTTGCGACGAAAAAATCGCAAAAATCCATCGCAAATCGATTTTGTGACGGAAAAAAAAATTCGTCGCAAAAAAATTCGTCGCAAAATTCGTGACAAAATTCGTGACAAAATTCGTCGCAAATAATTCGTCGCAAAATTCGTCGCAAAATTCGTGGCAAAATGCGTGGCAAAATGCGTCGCAAATTTCGTCGCAAAATTGATCGCAAAATTCGTCGCAAAATTCGTCGCAAAATGTATTGGACGGAAATTAGGCACGAACTTGATTCGTCGCCTACTTATTTGTTGCAAATTAGCCACGAACTGTAATGGTCGCAAAATTCGTATGTAAATATGCGTCGCAAATTTTACAACATTTCGACCATCAAATCTTGTCCATATCAATTGCTACGGACTATTGAACATCATGTAATACATTGAAAACAGTTAAAGGATACGAGAAAACCGTAGATTCCGCTTCAGAAACAGAAAACGATCAAACCAGACACAAAGCCATATAATTGAAAAATGTAATTGAAGGAAAGATGCTAGTCGGCAAAAAATAATGATATATGTCAAGTTGCAAAGCCTGACACGATGATATTTGATATCCAATCTTATAATACATTCAAAACATTCATAGGAGGCGGGACAACCATAGAGATGCTTAGAAAACGAAAAATTGACAAACCAGACACAAGATTGGGCAGCTGTGGTACTCGGCAGGACACCAAAAGCAGTCACTTTTGTGGACACCTGATGAAACGTGGATACATAAATAAAGATATTCAGTCAGTACAGAATATAAAAGAAGTGCTTATGCGTGGATGTGGAACTAGGTATAAAAAAACAAGTAAGAGGGTTAACAAAAAAACGTTTCAGGACGAACATCAATATTCTTACATATGAGTATGAAACCGTATTTCTGTCACATAGGAAAAATTAGATCCTTGAACCTAGTTGTGAGAAAGTTGTGCACAAAAAGTAATTGTAGGGCAGGAACAAATTGGGTGAAACTGCACTTATATCATAAAAGAGTGTGAAGCAAGCTTACCCCCGATTTTAGCAATTTCAACTAGAAAGGACTGAGAAAATCATCAGCATCATCATCAATGTCAGCATCATTGTGTCGCTCATCATTGTGCTCATCACCTATTGGATTGGCAGGAGGTATAGGAGGAACCTGACCGCGATTGATGTTGAGGTGTTGCATAACGATTTGCATTTGCTGTTTCAAGTCATTTATTTCTTCGTCCCTCTCTACAATTATATTTTTCAGGTGGTTCACTTCTTGGGTCAATTGCTCGTCATGTCGTGTCCTCTTTCGACCAGTCGCATTGGATGATGAAGTTCCAGCTTGATTCGGCATGAACATCCTTGACAAGGATTCCATCCCAAATATTTTTCCTTTTTTCACCCCACCCGTTGCCTCCACCCATAATGCCATACTGTCAGTTGATGGCTCAGACGCACTTGCAGAACCATCACTACCACTAGTATTGCCCATTAAAAGTTCATCATATTTTTCCTACATTAACAATATAGATGAAAATAAAATAACTTCATATATATATCTACCATAAATATTAAAAGCATTTACGGTTTTCATTCTAGTTTCCATAAAGCCCAAAGTATAACCTTACATACCTTAACAGCTTTTGCTCGATCGCCAATCCATGTCTTATCTTTCTTTTGAAATGTGTGTTCAAATGTAGCTGCAAATGTTGGTTCTGTCCCCAATTCTTGTGCCTACAAAATGTAAACATGAGTAATTGAATAAAATTAACTTATAACTTATTTAACAGACTTACCAGTCGTTTGCGATGCTCCCCAATGTTGATACAGCCCCCAGCATATGTGGCAGACCCTTCACTAGAACTAGAAGATCGATTCTTTTTATTCTGCTCACTGATTTGCTGACTCTTCTCAGTTTCCCAAATTCTGTTAATTTCCGCCCAATTGTCAGCTGTAATGAAAGCCGGCTTCACTCTCCTGCTCTTTGCTCTATTCATCACATTTCGTATGTAATCACTGACTTTGTTCTGAAAAATTCTTCTCACTTCATTCTCGAGCTGGTCATCCCACCTGAACTTCCGCTGCAATCAATACAAGCAAAACTGAAAGTTATTATGATGGTCACATATCCATTACCATGCACCAGACAATTCGACGATAGACTTTGTTAAGTTCATCTCGGGGAAAATATTCTTTCCCCTTTAGTACCGAAAACTAAAGAGCTGTTCTGGTCCCTTTACATCATTCTTGACCATCAATATACTACACCGAACTTAGTTGGTAAGAAAATAGAATATCTAAAACTTACCTTGAACTTATTCCACCACAAATCTTTCACCTCTTGTGGAACACTTTTGTAATTAACATACTCCCCCATCCAATAGTTTTTTATTATTTTATTCAGTTCCCTCACAACAAACGTAGCATCCGTGAATCTGCAAACATACGGATATTATGCAACATCGACAATTCAGTTGACATCCATATTGAAAGCCATAAATATTACATATACTAAAAAAAAAATTGAAGTACTTACGAATCTCCAAATGGGCATATCAGGATTCGGTTATCTTCTTGACCTTCGTTTCCGTCATTATGTGAATGTTGCGCTGAATAATAAGGTGGAACGGAAGGAGAGGGAGCCAAAGGTGATTAAACTGGAGGAGATTGAGTTGGCATGTGGCCAAGTTCCATAACATGTTCTTGAGCGTTGGAGGAAGAACCACCGTGTCCATATTGTCCATCAGCATATCGTGGTTGCGGGTTAGATGAAAGGACAAGAGACGAGGAAAGGTCGGGGGACGAGGACGTTGAAGAGGCTGGTCTTCTATGCACGTGACCTCCACGTTTAAACTGACAAGTAGGAAGGTTAGACAAATATGTAAAAAAATATGAACACGTATTACGGAGACATAATGACGTACATGACGAAGCTTACCATTTTGATAGGCTGCAGAAAATGTTCTCTCTTAATTAGTCAATGCCGAGTGTTTATGACGTGCAATTTCCTACGAACAAATATACTATGAATCGCACTCATTTTGATATCAAACATCAATATATGAGCACGATATGCCATGCTAAGCCGACATTAGCCATAATTAACCACACGATCCACTTTCAAACCAAACGATAATTCATCAAGTACAAGAACAACCATGAAACATCAATTTCAGCCACATGATCTTCATTCTCGGCCACACGATCATCAATCAAAGTAGCTGGCTACAGGCATTATAAGCAAATTAATTTTTTGGGCATCTAAAAAAATTTAAATTTCACTCAAAGTGGGTGGCCACAGGTATTCTAAGCCATTATGTAAAGTTTTGAAATTTTGTGGCTTTTATTATTTTTTAATTTTTTTGGGCATCTAAAAAAATGTAAATTTCACTAAAAGTGGGTGGCCACATGTATTATAAGCCATTCTGTGAAGTTTTCAAATTTTTGATTTTTTATATTTTTTTTGGGCAACTACAAAAATTTAAATTTCACTCAAAGTGACTGGCCACAAGTATTTTAAGCCATTCTGTGAAGTTTTGTAATAAAATAAATTTTATTATTTTTGCAATTTTTTGGGCACCTAAAAAAATTTAAATGTCACTAAAAGTGGGTGGCCACGGGTATTCTAAGCTATTCTGTAAAGTTTTGAAATATTTTTTTTTTGTAATTTTTACGTTTTGTGGCCACGTAAAAAAATTTAAATTTCAAGCAAAGTGGGTGGCTACATATATTATAAGCAATTCTGAGAAGTTTTCAAATTTTTTACATATTTAATTTTTTTTTGGCCACATAAAAAAAATTATTTTTCACTCAAAGTCGATGGCCACATGTATTCTAAGCCATTCTGTGAAGTTTTGAAATTTTTTATTTTATTATTATTTTTACATTTTTCGTGCACCTAAAAAATTTACAATTTCTCTCAAAATGGTTGGCCACAAGTATTTTAAGCCATTTTATAATATTTTGAAAATTTTGAATTTTTTATTATTATTCTTTTTTCGGGCACCTAAAAAAAATTAAATTTCACTCAAAGTGGGTGGCTACAGTTATTTTTTGCCATTTTGTGAAATTTTGAAATTTTGGTTTTTTTAATTTAAAAAAAACATTCACTAAATTTAATATTTTCCCAAAATATGACTTTTTTAAATTTTCACGAAATTTTTCGGAATTTTTCTAGAAATGTTCAATTTGAATGCATTTTCTGAATAAACGCTTAATCAATCACCCGATGATCATTAAACGGTTAATCGGCGATATAATGAACAAATTAACCAGTCGAACATCGATCAAAGTCACATGCAATCCTCAAATCGACTCCTAACTTAGCCAATCAATTAGACACTAAACAATCCCTAAACAAGTCCGATTAATACTCATTATAATAGGTAGCATTTAGAGAGTTGCTTACTTGGTTCAAGGCCAAGAAAAACCCAACAATAATTAGATTTTGCAACGGTTAATAGTGACGGACTTGGCACGGGTGGCAGCTGGGCGGCGGCGGCTGGGTAGCGGCTGGGTGGCGACGACGGCGGCATCAAGGCGGCGACGGCCGGACGGCGGCAGCCAGGTGGCGGCGGCGGCGGCGACGGTTGGGCGGCCAGGGCGGTGGGCGGGCCGGCGGCGGCTGGACGGTGGCCAAGCGGCGGCGGCGGACAGCGAGCGAGTTGGGCGGCGATGGCCTCGGGGACGGCGACGGTTGGGCGGCCGGGTGGTGGGCGGGCGGCGGCTAGACGGCGGCGAGCCGGGCGGCGACGGCCTCGGGCGGCGGTTGGGTGGCGACGGCGAGCTCGGCGAGGCCGGGCGGCCGCTGGTCGGCGACGGACCGGGCGAGCTGCTGGGCGGGGACAGCGAGCTCGGCCGAGGCCGGGCCGCTATTAGGCGGCGACGGTTGGGCGGCGACGGGAGGCTGGCGAGGCCGAGCGGCCGTGGCCGGGCGGCGACGGGAGCTCTGCGAGGCCGGGCGGCTGGCCGGGCGGCGACGGTTGGGCGGCGAGCGGGCGGCAACGGTGAGCTCGGCGAGGCTGGTCGACGAGGGCTTCAGGTGGCTGCGAGGCGGGCCGGCGAGGTGCGCGGGGGAGCAAGGAGGTGGCGAGCGGCGACCCTACGCGCGGGCAGACGACGACGGGGACGACGGCGACGGGGGCGACCGCGACGGCGGTTGCGGCGATGGAGCAAAGAGACGAAGAAGACGGCGAGCTCGGCCAGGCTGGGCCGCTGCTGGGCAGCGACGATTGGACGGTGACGGGGAGCTCGCGGCGAGGCCGGGCGGGCTGGCTGGGCGGCAACAAGGAGCTCAGCGAGGGGGCGGCGGCCGGGCGGCAACAAGGAGCTCGGCGAGGCCGGCGGGCGGCCGGGCGGCGACGGTTGGGCGGCGGGCCGGGCGACGACGGCGAGCTCGGCGAGGCTGGTCGACGACGGCTTGAGGCGGCTGCGAGGCGGGCCGGCGAGGTGCGCGTGCGAGCGAGGAGGCAGCGAGCGGCGACCCCACGCGTAGGTAGACGACGACGGGGACGGCTGCGACGGCGACGGGGGCGACGATGACGGCGGCTGTGGCGACGGAGCAAAGAGACGAAGAAGATGGAGGCGGCGGCGACGGTAGTGCACTCGGCGAAGAAGACGAACAAGACGAAGAAGAAGAATAATAATAAGACGCGAAAAACAACAAAAAATGTTAGACAGGAAAAGCTGACCGGGGCACGTGCGCATGCAGGCGGGAGAGAGAGATTGCGACGGACGGTTTTGTCCGTCGCAAATTTGGGAGGGAATTTTTTTTCCCGTCCCAAATTTGCGACGGACCACTCTCGTCCATCACAAATTTGCGACGGATGTTTCGTCCGTCGCAAATTTGCAACGGACGCAAATTTTCGGGAAGTCCGTCGCAAATTTGCTACGGACAACTCTCGTCCGTAGCAAATTTGCGACGGACCAAACAGTCCGTCGTAAATTTTGCGACGGACAAAACAGTCCTTCGCAAGTCGCACAATTTGCGACGGATGACTCTCGTCTGTAGCAAATTTGCGACGGACTTTTTTTATTCGTCGCAAATTTGGGAGGGAATTTTTTTTTCCCGTCCCAAATTTGCGACGGACTTGTCCGTCGCAAATTTGCGACGGACATGTTTTGGTCTGTCGCAAATTTGCGACGGAATTTGTTGTCTGTCGCAAATTTGCGACGGAAGAAATAGTCCGTCGCAAATTTGCGACGGACTTTATTGTCGGTCGCAAATTTGGGAGGGAATTTTTCCCATCCCAAATTTGTGACGGACCAACATAATGTCCATCGCAAATTTGGGACGGACATTATGTATGCCGTCGCAAATTTGCGATGGCATTTTCTTGTCCGTCGCAAATTTGCGACGGACGTTGTTGTATCGGTCGCAAATTTGCGACGGACATTATTTTGGTCCGTCGCAAATTTGTGACGGACATTATGTTCGTCCGTCACAACTTTGCGACGGACGGAATTATTTTCCGTCGCAAATTTGCGACGTATTTTTTTCCATTCACAATTTTGCGACAGACAATATTTTTCCTTTGCAAATTTCAACAGATTTATTTCGGATTCCAAAAATAAAGGACATTTTCGAATCCATCTCAAATTTTGCGACGCCTCCACCCACAATTGCCCTGAATTTGCAAATCCGTTAATAATTATTTGATGAACAGTAGTCACGAATAAGTTGTTGTCATAAAATGAGCAACGAATTTAGTGACGATCCAAATCCATTGGAAAATATAATATCGCAACTGTCATCGCACGAATAATATTTGACTTGTCATCATTTAGCGACAAATTTTCCGACGATCAATTAAATTAAGAAGAATAAACGACAATAACAGTAATAACAACAACAATAATGTTAATAACAATATCAATAATAGCAAGAACAATAATAATAATTATGACAACCAAAATAACACTTGTCGCAATAATAATTACACATCATTAGTGTTTTGTCACAAAAATTTTAATCATCGTCTTCGTCTTCGTCTTCCAATTCGTCTTCGTCTTACTCTTCGTTTTCATCATCTGTCTCAAAATCAGATTCTGAATAGTCTTGTACATTTAATTCCCAAATTTCTGTTGGATCCACATCTATCATAGCTCCACATGGATCTCGTAAAGTTGGAATGTTATATTCCTCAGTTTCAACCGTGTTAGAAACTTCCTCTTGTTGATAGGCTCTGTCCTTCCAGTGTTCCTCGTTTTTTCTCCGTGCTTTGATTTTACATACAGCCCACCAATCAGCTTTATCACGTTTCAAACTAGGATATGATGCATAACATACTTGAATTGCTTGTTGTGCCAAGACAAATGGTTCATATTTCATATACATTTTCTTGTGATTTATTTCAACCAAATTAAACTTTGTATGCACCTTCATTCCTTTGATGGGGTCGAACCACTTACACTTAAATAACACAACCCGCATCATTAATGGTCCAGGGTACTCTATCTCTATGATTTCATCCAACAAGCCATAAAAATCATCTTTTGAATTGCCACCATTGGATGACCGAACAGACACACCACTATTCATTGTGGCTTTTCCCATTCCATATTCTTGAGTGTGAAAATTATATCCATTTATGAAATATGCTGGCCAACTCCGCACTCTTAACTGTGGACCCCATGACAGATAATATAGCAATCCTTGCTCTCCAAGTTTATCATGATTATTGTGAACCTAAGGTTACACACGCAAAATCAATAATATATATTTCAATAAATGATGTATAAAATTTTAATAAGGCAAGTGAACGGTCCATAGGCAACTTACATATGTTTTGAACCATGATGCAAATTGTTCGCCGCACATACGGTTAAACTCATTTTGTGGTAGTCCATACATTGAAGTTTGGAAAATCCTAGTAATAAATATCATTTATATATTAGCAAATATTTGACACATAATACATATATTTGCAAATTTACACTTACTCGAAGTATGGCTCGACTTCTGGACAGTTCAGTAAAATATATGTATGGGCTGCATGCAATTCTTCGCCTGTTAGGTAACGAGACTGACATGCGCCGCTTGGTCGACCCAGATAATTGAAAATAGAGAATGGGCGGCGACTGGGATCAATGGGGCCCTCATCATTTCTGCCTGCTCTCCGCCTCTTGCACTGCACGTGCGGCTCAAAATAGTATGATGCAAATGTTGTCACTTCTTCCACAATATATGCATTACAAATTGAAGTTTCAACACGTGCCTTATTCTTCACTTTTTTCTTCAAATGATATAAGAATCTAGTTGCAATAGAAAGAAATTTATCGGAACATAATATATAATAAAGTAATTTGAACTTTATTTAAGAAAAAAAAAATTTACCTCTCAAATGGATACATCCATCGAAATTGGACGGGACTTGCAACTTTGGCCTCATAAGGCAAGTGAACTAAGAGATCCTCCATCGAATCAAAAAACGATGGAGGAAATATCCTTTCTAAGTTGCAAAGAATAATTGGAATATCTGTCTCCAGTTTCTCCATGTGTGATGCTTTTAACACTATCGAGCAAATATCATGCAGGAAATTGCTTAACTCTGTAATGGAGCCCCATACAAAGTTCGGTAGAACTTCCTTGAAAGTTATTGGAATTAGTCTTTCCATCAATATGTGACAATCATGACTCTTCAATCCTGTCAACTTGCATTCATTCAAATCAACATATCTTCCGAGGTTCGAAGCATATCCATCAGGAAACCGCACATATTTCAACCATTGACAAACAACTCGCCTCTGCTCCTTATCCAATGTATAAACTGCTTTTGGTTTTGGTCCCCTGCTGCTTGCATCCACATCTAGTGTTGGTCGATCACAAATATCTCTCATATCTTTTCTTGCGTTCAAGTTGTCTTTTGTTTTTCCGGTGATATCCATCACAGTATTTATGACATTGTCGAAAACATTCTTTTCTATGTGCATGACGTCAATATTATGATGAATAAGATGGGCCTTCCAATACGGTAGATCCCAAAATATACTGCGTTTTGTCCACTTATGTCTACTTCCGTACACAAAAGTTGTACCGTGAGGGTTCTGAACAACAGTTGGAAAGTCCTGCACCCGCTCCCAAATTTGATCGCCGGTCAACCTCAATGGTGGATGTGTTCTTTCAGTCCTATTCTTGATGAACTCTTTTTTATTCCTTCTGAAGGTATGATTTATCGGTAAAAATTGTCTGTGACAGTCAAAATAGCTGGGCTTCATTCCATATTTTAATCTAAATGACTTTGATCTCTCCAAACATATCGGACATCCTAAGATCCCAGCTGTACTCCATCCAGATAACATTCCGTAAGCTGGAAAGTCATTTATCGTCCAAAGAAGAGTAGCCTTCATTACAAATGTTTGATCGGTAGAAACATCATATGTAAGGACACCTTCCTCCTATAGCCGTTGTAACTCTTCAATCAATGGTTGCATATAAACATCTATTAATTTTTTCAGATTTTGCGGGCCAGGCACAATCAATGTCAAAAACATATAAGGTGTCTTCATGCACATACCAGGTGGAAGATTGTACGGCGTTAAGATAACTGGCCAACATGAATAACTTTTTCCTGATTTCCCAAATGGGGCAAATCCATCAGAGCAGAGACCTAACCTGATGTTTCGAGGCTCTATCGCAAACTCAGGGTACGTTCTATCAAAATGCTTCCATGCCTCTGCATCTGAAGGATGACACATTAGATCCTCTTCTGTTTCATGATTTGCGTGCCAAGTCATGTGTTCAGCTGTGGCTTGAGACGCATAAAGCCTTTGCAATCTGGGGATTAAGGGCAGATAAAACATTTGCTTGCATGGTCTACGCTTCTGATTACGACCCTGCCTCCTGTTAATCTTGTACCTAGGTTGGCTACAGAATTTGCAAGATTCTGCATTTTCATCATCTCTCCAATATAACATACAACCCGTACTACATACATCAATCCTTACAACCGGAAAACCTAAGTTATCCACTAGCTTTTTCATATCGTAACAATCACTTGGTATGCTGTTATTACGAGGCATTGTTTCCTGCATTACTTCAACAAAAGAGTTGAAGCAATCTTGCGACACATTATGCTCTGCCTTGATATTTAACAGTTTTGTTGTCACAACCTGGCCATAAAGGTTCATCTGCTGCTTTCAACACTTCCCAGAATTGATTATATGAAAAAGCTCCATTACACACATTCTCATCAAAACCCGTTACTCCCATGTCTTCCAATTGTGATGCATGACTAGTACCCACTTGTTCATGTGTAGGAGTAAAACTAGTACTTACATGGTTCGAATCTGAAATAAAATTCTGACCAGCTGTATCAATCACCATCCTCTCGTATGGGTTCAATTGGTCATAATAGCTACATTCTTCCCCTCCTAAAAATTGGTCACTTCTTCGATATCCTTCATCAGATATAAATGGTCCACCATGGCAAGTCCAATTATAATAATTCGGAGTAAACCCAAATCTACAAAGATGTTCCCTAACTATATCACACACATGAAATTTATCATTACTGCATTTTCTACACGGACATCTTAACTTATTTCCATCCATGAACTCATATTTACTACTAGCAAAGTCTAAAAATAGTTCCAACCCAGTCCGAAACTCATCGGTCAATCCTTGACGTCTAGGTAAGTTCTTATTATACATCCAAGCCTTGTTTCTTTGCATTGTGTCTGTATTAAAATAAAAAAATATCGTAAAATATTTAAAATATCATATCTACCGTTGTTAATTAAAAAAATTTTATGAAAATGAAAATTTTGTTTTTCACGCAACAATTACTACGAAATTTTAAAAAATGAAAAAATTACCATGTAAAGAAGACTTACCCAGATATTTGACTGAAATCTTGATAGCAGAAAGTGGTCAATTTGAAGAGAATTGCAAAGTTCACTTGGATTGCGAGACCTTCAATTGGACACGTACCTAAATAAAAGCAAAATCACTTAACATTCATTTTTTAAAATTTTTTTATTATTTCCAAATTTTTTAAAAAAAAAATTTCTTATAATTTTCTCCGGTCGCCGGTCCGGCGACCGGCTGATCTGGGCGAAGCCGAGCGGGGTCGCCATGGCCGCGGGTCGGCGTCGCCGTCGCCCAGCTGGCGACACGCGACGTCGACCCGCGGCCCCGGCGAGGCCGCTCGGCCTCGGCCAGATCCGGGGAGGCCGATCGGCCTCCGGGGCCGCGGATCGACCTCACCGTCGCTCGGCGGGCGACGGCGAGGCCGACCCGCGGCCATGGCCACCCCGCGCGGCCTCGCCGGCCATGGGTCGACGCCGGTCGGCCTCGCCCAGATCTGGGGGAGGCCGCCACGGCGGCGAGGTCGACCGGCACCTCGCCCTTTCATCCGTCGCAAATTTGCGACGGACCAATACCGTCCGTCGCAAATTTGCGACGGATAAAGACCGTCCATCGCAAATTGATGGCCGATCGCCGGTCGGCGACCAATTTACAACAAAAACAGAAAATAATGTCAATAAAAAAAAAATTTCGCATCTGACTATGAATCAGAAGGACAGGACCATATTAGTTACATGTTTAAACGGACTTAATTAGCTACGATACTTACCTGTGGAAAAGCTTCACCGAGATTGATTTCTGTGCGCAAAGATTATTGAGAGAAATGATAGAAGGAGAAGGTGAGAGAAAAGCGGGCGACCTGACAAATCACTACTGAAAGAGAGAGAGAGAAATTGACGGGTGGGGTGGGGTGCATATCACAAAATTAATTTTCCGGTACAAATTTGCGACGAATCCAATTTTGTCGCAAAATCCGTCGCAATTTGCGACAGATAAAATATTCGTTGCGACGAAAAATAAATCCGTCGCAAAATTCATCACAAATTTGCGACGGAAAATTAGTCGTCGCAAATTAGCGACGGAACTGGCGACGACCAACTTTCCGTTGCAAATTTGCGACGAATTTTGCAACGGAAAAAAAAATTCCGTCGCAAATTTGCAACGGAATTTGCGACGGAAAATAAATCCGTTGCAAAGTTTGTCGCAAATTTGTGACGAAAATAATCCGTCGCAAATTTCCGTCGCAAAAAACATGTTTTTTTGTAGTGAGAGAGGTCAAGGTGCAAGTAGACTCGGTATTTTGATGAGGCCCACTGTTTTGACGAAGTTCAAGCGTGACTTAGACTTGAAAGATCTCTTTAGGTTGAGCCCGTGAGGGGCAATAGGAGAGTAGTAGTGTCAGCTTCTAGTAAAGCGATTGTAACTTAACTCGAATATTGAGTGAAAGTGGGAATCGTTGAGAATATGTCTTGAGTTTGAGCTCGTTAAGAAAACTTGATTCAACTAGAAAATCCAAATAGCACTTCGGGTTTGACACTCAAACAAGCAAATTCAAGTACAAATTTAAATCCAAAGAGAGCACTTGGGGTTTGACACTCAGACAAGCAAGAAAGTATTGTAATATTGTCCATATTCGAGTTGGATTCCTAGTTTGAGACGGCTAAAAGGGTTACTGTTTTGAATTCAAATATTATTTATTAAGAGGCGGATGTTGTTGGTTTTTGCCCATTACTGAGGAGAATGGTTATTGCCCGTAATAATCAATTGCGCGTCGTGCCTGTGAATAGTATTTCGAACAAATTGTAAGTATTTGAGTGACTCTATTGTTGTAATATCCGTTGTATTGCTAATCTATAGTGGAATCTTGGACGACTTTTCTTGTGGAGTAGATCACATTGACCGATCAAACCACGTAAATTCAATGTCTGATTTATTTTCTCATTATGCTTATAGTTTTTTTCAATCACTCGTTTTTCGCAACAAGTAAATTTTCTCTACTTAATAATTCTATACTTCTCATTTACAAAATCGGAGACAAATATTATCGGGTTTGAATTTGAATATACCTCACGACAAATTGAAAATTATATTAGAATTAAATTTCTTTTTTCGATTTGATAAGTTAGATTTGGGTTGAAAATTAGTCCAAACCAAAGGGCCTAGAACAAGAGATAGAAGGTGGAAAAAAGGGTTGAATGTGAAACCATCGTGTGCCCCATCACCGTCTGGTCCATTACCATTTGCAGAAGGGACACAATAAGGCGCATCTCCAAAAGGTCAAGCACACCGCAATCCTTGGTCATTTTGAATTAAGGATATATTTATGTGCCTTTTGAATTTTTTGCCGCAAAAGAACACTACAAGTGCCATAACTTGTGTACGGCGCTCACTTTAGTGCCATAACTTTTTTTTGGATCACTTTAGTGCTAAAATTTTTGAAAAACGATTACTTAAGTGCTAAAATTTTTGAAAAACGATCACTTAAGTGCCAACTCCGGTGCCGTACACAATTTTTCGCCGGAAATCTGACGTGGCATTTTTTTTATTAATTTCTGAAGCTGACGTGGCTCGCCGGAGTCTCGCCGGAGATTGGCACTTAAGTGATCGTTTTTCAAAAATTTTAGCACTTAAGTGATCGTTTTTCAAAAATTTTAGCACTGAAGTGATCCAAAAAAAAGTTATGACACTCAAGTGATCGTTTTTCCTCCGACTTGGCACCAAAGTGATCCGAAAAAAAGTTATGGCACCAAAGTGAGCGCCGAACACAAGTTATGACACTTATAGTATCCTTTTGCCAATTTTTTGCCAAGGCTACATGATTAGCCATATGAAGGAATCCGTCTTCGGTCAAAGGAAAGGATGGAAAAATGCAACGTGGTTGGTAACTATTTTGATCCTCCTCTCATCCACAAGCACCACCATTATAAGATACGGGTGTACGATATGCACAAAATTGTAATTGTTTGTGTGGAGATTAATCAAACGTCGTATTAATTAAATTAAAATAATAAAACCGAATGGGTTCCCATTTGAATTGCGAACCCTGTTTTCTGAGCTTTCATGTGCTTTCATGTGCGTCACTTGTAATTTGGTGATTAATGAGAGACTTTTCAAAGTTTGGTAGTTTGAGCTAATACTTTTTTCTCTTTGTATTTCGCATTTCTCTTTGCATAATAATAAAGTAACCAGTTTTAAGAGACTAAAGATAATCTTACTATACGATAAAACAAATTCCATATAAACTTTCAAGAGTCCTATTTGTTTCGAGATCTCTGTCGAATATACCTCAACTAATGAGTGTCTCGAAAGACTTATCAACCCACAGCCAAAACGAAAGATTCACCAATTTCTAATTCACCATTTTTCTCAAAATTTATAAAATAAATACTTTGGAAATTGGAATATTTTTTTGGGCTAATACCACAAAAAATCTCAAGCTGGTACACTTGTGATAAATTTACCCCAAATTAATTTTTTGACTACCAAAAACCCCAAACTGGCACACTTGTGATAAATTTACCTCCAAACTAATTTTTTGATTATCAAAAATCCCACATTACTATATTTGTGATAAATTTACTTTGAGGCGCGTGAGAAACGGGCGCGATCGGGGTGTGTCTTGACCCGGATTTGCAAAGTCGAGATTCTCTGGGTCAGCTCATTAGTGAGACTTTGGATAACACACAATGAAGTGGACGAACGACAATTGCAACTACCAAATCAACAGTGAAGACAAAAAAACCTGCTGTGCTACATTTATGTCAAGGTACTTCTCCTGTGTGTGTATCAGACAGGATCAGTCATTAGAAGATATCCGACATTTATTCCACAAACATATAAGAATCATCATCTCCTTTGAGCTCAAACATCATGAAATGGTCGAATAATCATATATGCTTATTTACTAATACCTAGGACTACAGAAAAAGCCAAAGCCCTTCAAGTAACTAAAATAAAAAAATGCATGTTTGATCTCTTTTTTCCATTTTTTTTTTCTTTTTGCTTCCTTTGCTTCAAGCCCATTTGGCCAAGAGAGACATGCAACCAGCACCGATAAGAAGAGCTATATTGGTCCCAAACAGGAGCCTACCATTGCTCTGCAACTTAGGGCTCATGAAATCGGCAGAAAGAAGATCGACCAGGGCCATGTAAATCAATATCCCTGAAGATGCAGCGTCGAAGATGCCCTGCACAATGAGTGCGGTTGGGCTGTTCTCATCATACCTGCTGCTGACTCCCAATCCAATAGCAATCCCTACTGGCGTTGTGAGGGAGAAGAACAGTGCCATGATTACGATTGCCCGAGTCTTAAACTTGGCCTACAAAAGCAAAAGAGAGAAAACAGAAATTATCTTTGACATGACTGAGTTTAGATTCAATTCAAACTTCTTTTATGTCACGCCCCCTATAAGAAGACAACTAGTATCTTGTCAAAAGTTTATTCCAAGTTGATAGAGATTGATTTCAAATTCAAATATCAAAAACCTGTTCAACAGTTTCAGTGGTTAAATGGCTTAACGTGTAGATGGACCTTATCATCTTTGGAAGCATTCAGGAAATTAATGCTACCCCAATTGACCAATAACTAAAATAGTGGTTGCTTTAAAAGCCCCCCTCTTTCCCCCTCTTTCCTGATAAATGCATTGACTTTACATGGTTCGAATCAGAAAATAAACTTCAATGTGCATGAAAAGTACTTTTTATTAAATTCAAAAGCAGATTTGAGGATTAAAGAGAAACAGTACCTGAGTGATACATCCACCGAGGCCCATGCCTTCAAAGAATCGATGAAAGGTCAAGGCAGCAACAAGAAGCTTAATTGTACTTGGACTCTCTGAAGCTCCCAACGAGATCCCTATGATCACTGAGTGCACCACAATCCCCAACTCTAGCACCTAACGATATCATAACCCCAAATCTCGAATGATATTTCACCATATTAACTAAAAAATATGCACAACTAATGTGCGAAAATTGCGAATAAAGGAATTAACCTGAGATATCACTCTATGCCGCAGGAGATCCGATCGAGTCCGTCGATATGGAATTGTCACAGCCAAGAGGATTTCATGTGCCGAGAACCGTGCAACATCGACAAAAACTCATCCAAACCCTAATGGAGCTTCCGGAACACTCCTAGGGACGGGCGATATGGTAATTGTGCCATATCCATAAATTTGGGTAGTTGGAGGATAGGAAAATGCGATATCGGCCACTAGATCGATAATCGATCAACGGATGTAATCTGAGGCCCTTTACTATATAAAGGGGTGTCATCCTTCTCATTTTGATCATCCAAATTAATAAAAACATTTACATTCTTTCCCATAGCTTCTCTCTCTAGATTCTCTCTCTATGATCCGAGTGAGTGATCGAGAAAAGACTTGGCCTAGGGGCTCCTACAATCCAAGGAAACCTAAGTCGCCACACGGGTCGTTCCCAAACTATCAGTTCGTGACAAGTGGTATCAGAGCAAGTAGAGAGTCCGTCCAAGAGATTGAGGAGCACACCAACTGGTTGAGAGAATGTCGAGCCAAAACCAACTCGCTTCAGTCATTGTGGTTGAAAGGGCTCCCGATGAATTGGTTGCCCAAGAAAAGACTCGTGGAAAATCCAAGAGAAGGGATGCCTCATTGGACACCATGGCCACGGTCGATAAGAAGCTCACGAGAATGAGAACAACATTGTTGGAGTTCATCGAAGAACTTGACGAAGTTAAAGGGAGGATCAATGAGGTCGAAGGAACTCTCCGCCACGAATTCACAAACATCGTCAATCATGCGACGGCCCCTTTGTTCGAGAAAGACGAAGCCCTCGAAGCATCAATCGAGGCTCTAAAGCTTGAAGTCGTGGAGCTCAAAGAAGGCAACTCCAAAACCGAGGTTGAAGCCTTGAAGATGGAGGTGCAAGAGCTCAAGACCAAGCTCGTCCTATGCAAAGCAAGCATCACGAATGGTGCATTGCCCATTCAAGCGGCACACAATCCGGATGTGCCAAAACCAAAAGAATTCAAAGGCAACCGGTCCGCCAAGGAGGTGGACAACTTCATATGGAGCATGGAACAATACTTCGACGCCTTGGGATCCAAGATGACTTGGCCAAGGTACAAACTGCTTCGATGTTCCTTAGTGATAATGCAATACTTTGGTGGCGTAATAGATGTGATAAGACGAAGCGAGGTGCCGATCCCATCAATACTTGGGATGGATTTGTCGAGGAGTTTGGGGACTATTTCTTCCCCGAGTTTGCTCAACAAGAAGCCTAAAGCAAGCTCCATCACCTTGAGCAACAAGGCACGGTCCGAGAGTACGTGAAGGAATTCACTGAGCTCAAGCTCCAAATTCCCAACCTTGGGTAGGAGGAGGCTCTCGGGGCGTTTATGGATGGATTAAAGCCATGGGCACTACTCGAGCTCAAACAAAAGGACATTTGAAGCCTCTCGAGAGCACTACTCGTGGCCGAGTCTCTTGCCAACTTCACCAAAGAGACCCCAAAGTCAAGAGGGAGTGGGTGGAGGTCGGATCGCCACCACGACGAAGAAGAAGACCAAGCTGTCCGTGGCCGAAAAGACACAAATGTTGATCATAATCGTGGCCGAAGAGACCATGGTGGGCATGAGAAGTCGGGGGAAAAAAGGATCGTCCAAGCAAAGCGATCCGAGGTGGAATCGAACCCAAGGGGGTTACAAGAACAAGTTCGAGACTTTACCACCGTCCCCGTGCTTCATTTGCAACAGCCCTCATTGGACTCAAAAGTGCTCGAAGAAAAGCAAGATCAATGCCATTCTTGCCGTAGAAGAGGATGAAGAACCAAAGCAAGAAAAAGAGAGACGCGAGGTGCGACTTGGGACCGTGAAGACTCTCAAATCAATCAACACCATGAAGGCCAAAACAACGACCAAGAAACAATCTACAAGTTCGCACCTATCATTCGTTGAAGTAAAGGTATGTGGCGAATCCCTCTTTGCCTCAGTCGATACGGGTGCTTCGAACTTGTTCTTGTCGAGCGAAGCAGCCAAAAGCTTGGGACTTCACGTGGAGCCGACCGATCATCGATATAAGGCCGTCAATGCTGAAGACGTGCTGGCCATAGGCATAGCCAAGGACGTGGAACTCCAAGTCGGAAGATGGAAAGGCAAACTCTCATTCGAGGTAATTCCACTCAATGACTACAATCTCATCTTGGGTTTAGACTTCTTCAATACTACGAAGGCTATGATAGACTTGAGGACCAAGATTATTATCATCACTGACCCGGAGTGCCCATCCATGGTGCCAATGATCATGGATTGACCAAAACAAGGATCCTCTCCACGATCCGACGCGTAGATGATGCACCAAGAGTTGAGAAGTTCGTGATCGAGTCTCATATGGAGCCAAAGCCGAAGGTGGACCATCCCCTTCAACACAACATGCCGATCCATGTACTATTTCCGAAGGTGGCAAACTTGCCGACCAACATGGAGGAGGCCAAACAAATGGAGCCGAGTACCCGACAAGCCGAGAAGCCAAAGGCCAAGAAACCTTAGAAGAATCGGAAGCGCTCCAAGAAGCCAACAAGCACCCCTGAGCCGAGAGCGCTGAGGGCGTCACTCGAATGGGTGGGGGAGAATGTCACGGTTAAAAGGTTTTCATGCGCCGAGAACCGTGCAACATCGACAAAGACAAGTCCAAACCCTAATGGAGCTTCCGAAACACTCCCAGGGATGGGCGATACGGTAATTGTGCCATATCCATAAATGCGGGTAGTTGGCAAATAGGAAGATGCGATATTGGCCACTAGATCGATAATTGATATACAGATGTAATCTGAGGCCCTCTGCTATATAAAGGGGTGTCCTTCTCATTTTGATCATCCAAATCAATAGAAGAATTTTCATTCTCTCCTAGGGCTTCTCTCTCTAGATTCTCTCTTCTACAATCCGGGTGAGCAAGTGAGTGATCGAAAAAAGGCTTGGCTTAGGCGCTCCTACAATCCAAGGAAGCCTAAGTTGCCGCACAGGTCATTCCCAAACTATCAACTCGTGACAGAACCATGAGAGTGGCCATGAGTTGCATGCATAGGAACATCAACTTGGTTTTCTCTAGCCTTCTCTTTATCTCCGGCGGTCTTGTCCGATCCGGCCTTGTTGGCATGCAACTTCCTAAAATAAGAAGTGGCAACGGTGTCCACCATCAACATCCCGAGGGCGGCAAGCATCTCCATGAATCTCGCGAACGGGAATTCCCCCCATAGGGTCTCGTTCAGGCACGTCAAGGTCAAGTTCTCGAAGGCGTCCGGGAGGACATGTATGAACCCGGTGGACAGTATCACCCCGGCCGTGAAGGCCTTGATGATGAAGAAGACGCTCCTCTACAGGTGCAAGGTTGGGATTGTCTTTGCGAGGATCAGGAGGCACACCCCTATCGCACTTGCCACAAGAATGGACACGAAGGTCGCAAGCTTGTACTTGAGGGCCTGGCTCTTGACTCGAAAGTCGCGAGCTTGTATCTGAGGCGCGTGAGAACCGGGTCAAACCGGATCTGCAGTCCCAGTCGGACCGATCTGCTGGCCCTGACTAAACTAAATTAGCCCCGACTCGGTTTAGATCCGTAGATTCGACTTAGGTCAGCCGATTTGGGTTGGGCCTGCGGATTTGGGTTGGTCCCGACCCAGTTCGAATCCGGCGATGCGACCCGGATCCATTTATTATATTATTATTTTAATAATATTAAAAATGAAAAAATATTTTTAAAATAAAATAATTTAGAATATCAAAAAAATGGAATTTGGGCTATGGAATTGCCTTTTCTTGCTTTCTTGTATGATGAATGCCATGCTTGATTGCATGTTAGTTGATTCGCATGTTTGAATGGTACGTTTAATTCAACCTTACATGTACCCGATTAGAGGCATGTTAGGCCTTTGTTTATGCACTTCCGATCATTGATTGTCGTTTCCCTAGCTTTGTTACGATTAGAACCCTAGGATTCATAATTGATAGAAAGACTGCACGAACACCTTTAACGTGTTTTTTGAACAAGGTTAAGTACTGAAATGGCACTAATTAGATAATTAGTGTAATCAAGTCCCCGAATTCATTTGAATCTCTGGTTCATAGGAGTAAGGCGATTCTCCTGTCGCCTTACTTGGGTTTCTACCAACTCACCCTAAACTGATTAGTGGCAACTCTTAGATAAAAATCAATTTACATGTTAATAACTTGAATTTTAAATCGTGAGTTGGTATGCACTTGGGAGAGCCCAAGTTAAGTCCTAGGTTTAGACTTAGCAATCCATTAGCCTCTTAACCATCCTTGGCCCCCGAGGGCCATTCGTGGGGAGGTCGTGACACAACTGATAGATCACACTATCAAGATACTACCGCTACTCTTACACTTATCCACTTGACTATTTGCTCTTACAACTCATTAGCACCACACAGAGATATGATTAGCAACATCGTCACTATCAACAAATACATAACAAAAAAGAAGACTCAATAGCTATAGACTCGATTTGTTCGTTTCTATAACTCAACTCCATGAGGTAGCTGTTGATTCTACCATTGCTAGTAGCAAAACGACTCTCTGTTCCTCACCAACGTTAGAACGGCTCTCTCTGATAATGGTATTTTCCAAACTAGTCACACTGCTCATGTCAAAGTGTGTCTTCTGCCAGAGTTGCTATAACTGTTTTGATTCATCTTCAGTGCTCCTGATGCGAATTCCAAGCCTTTACAACCTCTATATTGGTGTTCTTACTATTCCAATCAAATGAGCATGCATACACCACTTTATAGAGCTTGATATCTACACTGTCCCTTACCTATATAATCAAGAGTGTTGATTATTAGTAATCTGTTGATACTGCCCACCAACGAAACCATGTGGAATGACATGCAATCAATCTTCTAATGATCCTCTTGGCTTCATCAACTTCTAAAGACTTCTAGGGACATCAGAATCCCTGATGATTCCTCATCCTCATTGATTGACTGAGTCAGCATCTAAAGACTTTCAAGGACATTAGTATCCCCACTGATTCCTCATCTTCATTGAACTCACTAGAGCATTAGCATTGTCACTATCTCTCCATCTGATTTGAAACAAACCGCTCCAGCCAACAATCTGTTGTCCCGATAATGATATGCTCTTCTATCTTCTGGTCTTTCCAAGCATATTGACGATTGTGACTCTACCAAGCTATTCATCTTCGCAAGTTCACTCTTTGTAAGCTTCAATGAATGTCACCGTTCTAGGCTTGTTCACCATCTCCAAGATCCATCCAATTGTTCATCTTTTCTTGGTCCTTCCAAGCCATCATGAACATCCCCATTCTTTTTGGCTTGTTCTCCCTCGATCAAGGTCATTCGAGCTTGTTCACCTTTGTAAAGATCATTCCTACATGTAGACATCTCCACGCCTAATATCTTGTTCACCTTGATATCGGTAGTGATCCTTCCATATTGGCAAAGCATACCTGATTGTGACAGAGCACTCAACATATCAGGATCATTCATGATACTGGTTATGACACAATCTTCATTGTGGCTTATGTATATATGACATGGTGCTTCTAAATCAATATAAACATTAGTAGCATTTGATTGTATTTGTCGTCGTCAAAACCATAACAAGAGGAAGAAAATGAGGTAAGTCAATTTGAAATCCTAATGAAGTATCTGAATACATTGATGAATTATGTTTAGAATATAAATCTTCATTAAAGAAAATCCCGGAGTTAAAAAAGAGAATGTGAAGTTGAGGCAACAGAATCTTTCAAATGAAGAAAAGATTGTTGTTTTAAACAAAGAAATAAAGGAAATAAAGGAAAAACGAGATTTACTGAAAAAGAAAATGCTTCTTTCAAAGAAGAAATTTCATAAGTTTCCAAAAAGTTTTCTTTTGGCTCAAAAACTTTAGAACACATTCTTTCCATACAACTACCGTATTACAATTAATTCGGCCTTGGCTTTGAAAAGAAAAGTGATATAAAAAATTATTTTCCAAAATTCAAAGAGAGATTAAGGCGTCAGCCTTCAAACAATGTTTACAAAAACCATTTTCAAAAACATTTTACAAAGCCTATTGGCCAAAACTTCTATAAGTGTTCAAATTGTGGGGATTCAAATCATCTCAAGCAAGAATGCCCAAAAGTTTGGAGACAGTCCAAAGGGATTTTATGGGATTTCGAGAAATCTTCTAACGAGAAAGGACCCAATCAAATTTAGGTATCAAAGAAAAGATGAGATTACTCTTCTCGCGGGGAATAAAGGAAAAGAGAGAGAATTTGATAGGGAAGGTATATTTTTAAATTCGCAACTTGCTTTGGGTATGTAATTTACATATCTACAAATTCCCATTGTATTTGTTAATGCATAATTGATATCTTTCACTTTGTTCTTCGTTTGATTTAGACTGTATTCATCTTGGTATGACATATTGTATTGTTGTACATCGTCGGTTGTGCTGGAAATGTTTTTTTGGAATAAAAGTCTCATTCATTTTGGTGGGTCTTGAGATGAAAATTTATAAATTTAAAGAGAGTGGTTAAATATTATTTAGGAAAGAAATAATTTGGATTTTTAGACTAATTTTATGCTCTCTATTTTTGTCATGTGCCGCAAAGTGAGAATCTTCCTTAAGAAGGAAATATTATTTAATTATGTATAATGTTAGCATGATAATCTTTTTTTATATGTCATAAGATCATGGAAAGAATCTTTTGGTATCTATGAAGATTTCCTATTTTGCTTCTAACAAAAGAAAATGATCCAAATACATGGATACCAAAAAGAAAATGAGTTCATTGCAGGATATTGTACAAATAAAGAATGATTGCAAATCTACGCAAATCATGGTGCAACCAATCTTTTAATTTTCAAGAGCCAATTCCCCTTATCTTTACTAAGAAAATTTTAAACTAAGCTCTCTCTTTCTAAGTCGGTTGAGGTGAGCTTAGTCATGCAAGAGGTGTCCAAGTGTCCACTAGTTAAAGCATGCAATGTGATCCTTGTCTTCTGCACGTTCTCCTCCTCTTTTCTTTTTGTCCAATTATTACATATTTGTACATGTTCCAACTCAAAATACATAACAAAATCCGATGATAAATGATATTTCAAGAAAAGAATGACGAAGGCAATGAGTAGGAGAGAAGGGACGCCCGAGAATAAGAGTATCCAGGAAAATGGCGGAATTTTTTTGTTTGCTGAGCCAATAAGTTAAGGGTCTTTAACTTCTTCCTTTCCCTTTGGACATTTATTTAATTTTCATTTTTTCTATAACTATAACTAATAAACATTGACATTCTCTTCCTTTAGAAGCTACCCTCCATGGCCATGTGCCCTTTTAATTTTGTTGCTACGAAGAATGTCATTTAAAACCATTTGCATTCCATAGTGGTTCAACGTCAGGCACGAAACCCATCCAGAATTCCAAGTTGGGAGCTTTATAACGGGGAATAAGATGGCAGGCATTTCGTCACTCCTCAATCAACTCAAAAACTAGCATCGAATGAGCAGTCAATTGAATTGTTTTTCTCTTGGGTAGATGATGGATAGTAGGCCAAAAGTAACCTTAATCGTTCCGTAATCTAGCCTTAATTATTGGAATCTAGTTCATTAAGTAAATGGATTGGCCTTTTTCTTTCTTTTTCGCCTCTGAAAGCAGTGAATCTTATTGGATGAAAAAGCAAGGAGCACAACCTTCATCACATGAGAGAGAGATGAGTATACTTTGAGTCCTCTCTGGCGAAACCTTCAATCTGTCGCTGTGCTCTTGTCATCGAATTTTCCATAGTCTTCCAAGTGAATGAATACTTTGAGTCATTCATTGCATGTGTCCAACATATCGACGACGAACAGGGTTCAATGAGAACTTGTAAGGACACTTTGCATAGAACGTGTGTGAAAACTATATGATGATGAGTCACAACAATCTTTTGCCAACCACACAGTATCTAGGTTTGACAATCACTTCATATAGGCATGTCAAAAAATCAGAAGGCTTGTATCATTCCTTTCACACAATTTGTGTATAATGTGAAAGGTCATATACTAAACCTTTTGAGTTAGATCATTGTAACGAAATTAATGTCAAAGTCTTCTCTCTGCTCCATTTCTTTTCATTGTTATTACTTCTTTTTCCCCCACAAAAGCCTTACAAAATTTGAAGTGGCCCCCCGCCTCCCGACAATTTAGGTACATCGAAGGCTCAAGAAGCTAGATTCAGCCTGAATCATTCAGGAAATAAGTTGCAAACTTATAAAAGGTATATGAGACTAATTTGTATAAAGGCAATCGTAATCCGGTCGACGACCCATTAACATGGCAAGCAGAAAGTCCCCTAACAAAGGGGCATTTTGGCTAAACTGCTCAAATTATCCAATACCTTTCCCAATCACAAGTTGGGCCGGTCTTTTTCTTTGTTATCTTTTTTTCTTCAAATTTTAATTGTGCCAAAAAGACTCGATTTCCCCTATAAATATCATCACCACAACACCACACAACAACAAGAACACCCACCCTTCAACTTCTCTCTCTCTCTCTCTCTCTCTCAAAAAGCCCAAGAAGATGGCCGAATTCATCTTCAACACTTGTCTGAATTATCTGGTACTTGCCCTCAGCATCTTCATGTTGTTGTCCGAATCGCCATTGCCGGCAAATGCAGCTTCGGTTCAGTACAACGTGGTTGCTCTTGGCGCGAAAGCCGATGACAAGACCGATTCCACCAAGGCCTTCCAGAGCGCATGGGCTCCACGAGGGCCACCTCCATCTACGTGCCGTGGGGCCGGTTCTTGGTGCGGTCTGTCTCCTTCAATGGGCCATGCAAGAACTCGGCCATCACTGTGTGCATCGACGGCATGCTTGTCGCGCCTTCTGACTACAATGTGAACGGGAATGCGGCCAACTGGATAGTGTTCAGGCACGTGACCGGGGTGTCGGGGCCAAGCTCTCTGGCAGGAGCTGCCCTGGCGGGGCTACGGTACGTATGCATATGCTGATAAGTGATATATACCCACAACCCAACCACAAACACACGCAGCAGTCTTCTTCATCTAAATTTTCATATTCATCCTCATCAACTGATTTGGACTTTTGGAGTTCGTTTTGCTTTGTTGAATTGGGTCGGTACAACAGCAGTTACATTAACAGGTTTTTTACGTCCTTTCGTTCGAGAAGTTGAGTACTTGGGGCGTTTGGTTATTTATTAAGTGTATATTGCATTGCATAAATCATGTGAGGCTACACACTGGAGAACTCACGGCTTTTTCTCGCACATAATTTCGGAAATGCAATGGTGTAAGATTAAATAAAAGCCTTTTTCCTTATTATCATTTTCAACTTCATCATATAATGGAACACTTGTTATATACTTATGGCAAAGAGGGGGACTAATGGGGATTGTCATGTGTTAGAAACAAACGCGGAAAAATAAATACAGAACACAAGGATTTACGTGGTTCGATCACAAGGTGATCTACGTCCACGGGTGAGGCAAAACAAGATTCCACTACAATCAAAGAGAGTATAGTTTTTAGAAGTTGAAAAAACGACTTAACAAAACCTTATGGTTCATAATCTCTCTCAAAACGAAATCTCTCTTAATCAAGGAAAAAACCTAGCCACAGCCTATCGACCCAACCCTCCGCGTCACGAACTAAATCTCAATTTTTTCTCCACTTTTAGGTCGCACAAAAAATATATCGGGTCGGGTGATGAACCGGACCAAGTACATAAAATTCAAGATATATTTAACAGTGGTGATTTCTCTTTTTCCTTGTGAAACCACGGACTTGCCACCTATTAAATACTACAGCACATGGAGTTTGGTTTTCCTTTCTCAAGGCTTACCTTTTTAGCTCCCTTACATAGTCGAGTGCGACCAATTCTCCTACGTTATAAAAAATAAACAAACAAGAGCGTAAAAGAAAAAAAGATAAAGAAAAAGAAAACTATTTTAAGTAAGATCCGTGAAAGTGGGTTTCGATTTCATCGTGAGAAGCACTTAACCTCTTTGGCCTTTCACTTTCACGTCGCTTGCCTATATTAAAGTTATGCTAATATTATTCCCATAGGTCAACGATGCACATTCTTGTTTAAGAAACTCAAATGGGACCCAAAACCTGAGTCAAGTGATACCCAGTGCCCGGAATCATGGGAAATTTTCACCCTAATTAATGATGGGATTATGCATTTGTGTAACGATTGAATACGAAGAGTATTAAGTGTTTTGTGTAACACGGTGGTTGATCAGTGTTTGGTCTTTTTGGTGCGTGTGGGTGAGCGGACTCAGCTCCCTCAACAGTCAGATGTTCCACATCATCATCAACGGTTGCCAGAACGTGAAGATGCAAGGCCTGAAGGTGTCAGCCTCCTGGACCAGCCCCAACACCGACGGCATCCACGTCGCTGCCTCTACCGGCGTCACCATCCTCAACTCCAAGATCGGGACAGGCGACGATTGTGTCTCCATCAGCCCCGGCAGCAACAATCTCTGGATTGAAAACGTCACCTGCGGACCTGGACATGGCATCAGGTATTTAATTGATTGAAGTTGGAACCCTTTTATCGTTATTAACCTTTATATATAGTGCCACCAAATTTCGTATCGTTCATTACTTGACTTGCTGATTTATTTTTCTATGTGTTTGGTTTCCAGCATAGGGAGCCTGGGCCAGGATCAACAAGAGGACGGTGTCCAGAATGTGACCGTTAAGATGGTCATATTCACCGGCACGCAAAATGGAGTGAGGATCAAGACATGGGCTAGGCCGAGCAACAGCTTTGTGAGGAACATCCTCTTCCAGCATGCCATCTTGAACAATGTCCAAAACCCGATCATCATCGATCAGAATTACTGCCCGGGAAACTCCGGTTGCCCTATTCAGGTAAAAACTCCCTCCTTGCAAAATTCCAGCAGTCAAGTGAAATTGAAAAGCAGTTGATAATATATCATTAAGGTGAACACTCAGATCTTCTTTTATTGATCAAGTCCTCATTTCTCTTGTAGAGTTTGGGCAAACGTTGCTTCCATTGATGAAACAATTTACAATATATATACATAGGGTTTAGGGCTAAAACAATACAATGACAATTATGCCCTTTAGTATAAACCTAATCTACCAATACTCCCCCTCAAGTTGGTGAATGTAAACATGTCAACAACTTGTTCTTAAAAGTACAAAATAAATCACGTGTGACCGGTTTCGTGAACAAGTCTGTGAGTTGGGAGTGATCGTAAATATGAAGAGTGCGCAAAGTGCCATCTTGAATTTTTTCACGAACCAAGTGACAGTCAATCTCATTGTGTTTGGTGCATTCGTGGAAGATGGGATTAGTGGCAATGTGGATGGCCGCTTTATTATCATAAAAAAGATCAGCAGTGGTAGTGTTGACGTGGAGATCCGAGAGAAGCATGCGAAGCCATGTGATTTCGCAAGCGGCAGACGCCATAGCACGGTATTTAGCTTCTGCTGAGGAACGGGCAATGGTGGTTTGTTTCTTGGAATGCCATGAGATGGGACAAGAACCAAGAAACATGCAGTAGCCAAAAATAGATCGTCGGGATGTAGAACAAGATGCCCAATCAAAATCTGTATAACCATTAAGTAGGAAAGTAGAATCGGATGGAAAAACAAACCAGTACTAGGGTCATGCTTGAGATACTGCACAATGCGAAGTGCGGCATTCCAATGGTCTTCATTAGGAGAGTGCATAAATTGACTAACATTTTACACTACAAAGAGTAAATCTGGACGAGTTACTGTAAGATATAATAATCTACCAATAAGTCGTCGATATGAACCTGGATCCTTGAGAGTTGGGGAGGAATCCAAAAAAAGTATATTGGGTTTCATCAGAGTATCAACAGGACGTCCTCCAAGAAGACCAATGTCAGACAAAATATCAAGAGTGTATTTCCTTTGTGACAAGAAAATCCTAGACTTGGAATGAGAAACTTCAATGCCCAAGAAGTATTTGAGAGTACCCAAGTCCTTAATACGAAATTGTGTGTCAAGGAATCGCTTGAGAAGTTGAATCATAACTTCATCATCACCTGTGATAGCCAAATCATCAACATAAACAAGGACAATGGTCAAGAGAGAGCCACGGACCAATGTAAAAAGTGAATAGTCCGCCTTGGACTGTTGAAAACCAACATCAAGCAATGCAGAAGAGAATTCAGCAAACCATTGCCTCGATACCTATTTAAGGCCATAGAGTGATTTCTTAAGCCGACAGACTAAATTCTCCCCCTTCATCAAGATCACCATGCAGAAAAGCGTTATTCACATCTAATTGGTAGAGAGGTCAATGACGAATCGAAGCAAGAGCTAATAAAGTGCGAGCCGTTACCATTTTAGCAACAGGCGCAAAGGTGTCGTGATAATCAATCCCCTCTATTTGAGTGTAACCCTTGCAATGAGACGAGCTTTGTAGCGCTCAATGGTGCCATCAAAATTATATTTGATTCGGTGGACCCATTTACATCCAATGGGTTGTTTGTCAGGAGGAAGAGAAACAATTTCCCAAGTGTCATTCTGTTCAAGGGCATGTATCTCAGAAGACATCGCCTCCGGCCACTTGGGACATTGACACACAATATCATATGTGTCAGGTTCCTGCTTTAAGGATATAGAGGCTAAAAAAACGCAGTAAGTGGGTGAAAAACGCGAGCACGATAAATAGTTGGATAAGGGGTAAAGAGTACCTGATTCAGTTACCTTATAGTCCGAAGAGGATTGATCGGAGGCCACAATAGCGCAGTGGTAGTCTCGAAGATATCCAGGTGGATGGCATGGCCGAGATAGTCTAGGCTAGACTTCGAGTTCAGTGGGTGATGGTCTGGTCGTAGGTGCAGGGGGCTAAGGAGGTGAGGTCGATGCAACCACCGGGGTGGAGGGAGGAGGAGAGGTTTCACCAAGATCGGGTATGGGTAATGGAATTACTGGGGTCTGTTCGATTGTGGTATGTTCAACTATTTGACGTAAAGGAAAATCTTGTTCATAGAAAACGACGTCGCGACTGGTAAAAGTTGTTTGGTCTTGGAGATCATAGAGACAGTAACCTTTGTGGTTTGTGGGGTAACCGATTAGAACACATCGGCGAGATCAGGGACCAAATTTATCGGAGTGAAGATGGCCAGTAGAAGCGTAACATAATGAGCCAAAGACACGAAGATGAGAATAGGAAGGTGGTTTGCCATAGAGAAGGTCATACGGGATTTTATTGTGTAGGAGAGGACTAGGTAGTCTATTAATGAGATGAGTAGCAGTTAAAACACAATCATCCCAAAAATGAAGAGGCATGCCAAAATGAAAATGCAACGCACGAGCAACATTGAGTAGGTGACGATGCTTGGGCTCAACAACTCCATTTTGTTGAGGAGTATGAAGGCAACTACACTGGTAGTGAACACCGTGGGTGCGAAAAAACTCTTGTAATCGAGAGGAAAGGAATTTGGTCCGGTTATCAAATTGAACGTTTTGAACTTTGGTTTGAAATTGAGTCTCAACAAAAGCAAAGAAGCAAATCAGAGAATCAATTGTATCAGACTTAAAAGTAAGCAAAAAAATCCAAGTATAGCGCAAATAGTCATCAACAATAGATAGAAAAATAACGACATGTTTGATGTGTAAAATGAGAATAAGGTCCCCAAATGTCAACATGAATAAGCTCAAAGGGACGTAAAGTAGTAATAGTGCTAGACGCAAAAGACAAACGCATTTGCTTGGATAAATGACAAGCATCACATGGACTCGATTGTTTTGCTAGACTAAAACGTAAAGTTTGTTGCAAAAATAGATAAAACTAACTCAGATGGATGTCCTAAGCGGGTGAGCCAAAGATGAGGTGAAGAGGTTGCAATAGAGAGGACTGCAGGTTCAATAGGAATCTCCGGGTAATAGAGACCACCACGCCTATGGCCCCGACCAATGATCTTCTTAGTCAAGAGGTCTTGAAAAAGTCAGTGGTTAGGAAAAAAGGTGACTGAGCAGTTTAAAGTTTGAGTGAGCTTGGAGATTGATAATAAGTTGTATTTGAAAGAGGAAGCGCAAAGGACATTATCAAGGGAGATAGTTGGGGTAAGAGGGGCCGAACCGTGTGATGTCACGGGGACACCAACACCATTCGGAATCCCAATGGTGGGATGTGGAGAGGAATAGTGAGTCGGGTTTGTAAGGTGACGGGGTTCAAATGTGATGTGGTTGGTGGCGCCAGTGTCAATAACCCAAGTATCATAATTAAATGAATTCGAAGATAAGCCAAGAACATTACCTGAGAGGTTGGCTTTTGGGATGTTTACCTCTTGCAGCAAGTGCATCAGTTGCTTATATTGATCATTTGTGAATGGAGGAGGTCCTACATCGGAAGTATGGCTGGACTTGTTGTCCGCGGGCCGGGAGGAGGTAGATGGCTGTCCACGGCGCTGCTTGTGGTTGGGAGAGAAGCCATGAAGTCGAAAACACACATCCTGTGTATGTCTTGGGATGCCGCAGTGGGCACATCTTTCCCGGCCGTGGGACTTGTTCGTCCGTTTAGCTAGGTTGGCGGACGAAGCGGGAGCGCCAAGATAGCCTGGCTGTTCGTGAGATGAGGAATCCGTGTATGACCGCGGAGTATGGTTGCCGTGAGTACTAAGCAAAGTGCTGGTCTGGTCGAACGGTGGGCGATCCAATTGGATATAGCGGTGCGACTCATCATGAAGAACTAGTGTATATGCATGTGCAACACTAGGTAACTGATCCATTAGTAAAATCTGACTAATAACATTAGCGTACCTCGGATTGAGACCCACGAGAAATTGAAACAATCGTCGATTCTCTTGTTGTTCAATGATGATAGAATGAGTTGAACAAAAGCATTGCGGTAACGGATCCAAATTATTCAATTCATCCTAGCAACTTTGCAACTTGTTGTAGTACTTGGTCACGGCAACGTCATGTTGAGCAAGTGTGCATATCTTTTGCTTAAGATGAAAAACCCTACGACCATTCGATGGTGAAAAACGTTCACGGAGATTGGCCCAGACATCCGCAACTGACTCTGTGTAGAAAACCGTTGGCACCAAATCTGGATGGATGAAATTAAGAATCCAGGATAGAATCATATTGTTAACATGAATCCACGATGCATAGGCAGGATTAGCTGCGACTGGTTTTTTTAATTTCTCCAATAGCAAACACCATCTTGTTCTTGGCGGAAAGGGCAATCTCCATGGCATGAGACCAATTGTTGTAATTATCACCCGTAAGGACCATGCCGACAAGATTAGATCTAGGGTTATCAGAAGGATGCATAAAATAAGGGCTATTCAACTGCTCATGTGCGGGAGCGATGGCTGAAGAGGTTTGAGAATCATCTACCATGGCGACTTGCAGCGACTGGTGAGGAGGAATGTCAGGAACAAGGCAACAACGATGGCGACTCAGCGAGGATGCAGCAAATTGCAGACAAGCTTGCAGCAAGCAAGGTGGATGCTCGCGCGATGACTAGTGAGGGGTGGCGAGGGTGGCGTGTAGAAGGACGGGAGCCAGAGATCAACACCGGCAAACAAGGTCTCGAGAATTTCGACGAGAAAGCAAAACCAGACCGCCGGACGGAAGCAGCGACGACACCAAGAAATCAAACCATGCCGGCGAATCAATCTGACCGAATTAGAGGAGGACTAGACATTGCTTAAGAGACGTGAGAAACGAGCTTCAAGGATCACCGCTCTGATACCATGTAGAGTTTGGGTAAACGTTGCTTCCATTGATGAAACAATTTACAATATATATACATAGGATTTAGGGCTCAAACAATATAATGACAATTATGCCCTTTAGTATAAATCTAATCTATCAATATCTCTATTAATAGGCTTCAGGTGTTAGAGTGAGCGACGTGATGTACCAAGACATCCGCGGGACATCAGCAACCACAGTGGCAGTGAAGTTCGACTGCAGCTCAAAGTACCCGTGCACATCAGAACACCAACTCCACATGCACCTTTAACTACTTCTCAAAGATTTTCTGACACAACCTCCTTAATCGCAGATAAAGCAAAACCATTATTGCATCCATATTTGTCAGGAGATAGAATAAGCACTTTGTCAAATTCAGTAGTTACAGTAATTGTTGGCTCAATAGGCTTCACCTTGCTACAAGTACCATTTGTGTCAATTATTTTGCTAGTACCCGCTACCTCAAAAGTTTCTGGTTGCAACTCCACCTCAAGTTGAACACTGTCCAAATTCGTATAAACACTACTGTTGACACCTAATTTTTAGCTTATTTTTTTTCATATTTTCAAAAATTTCAAAATTAGGACTAGGAATCTTGACCAACCCTAGAAACCTATTTCTAAACCAAAAAGTAATTTTTTAGCATTTTTCTGCATTTTTCTGCATTTCTTTTAGTTAAAATAAGTGAGAAAATCAAGAAAAATAACAAATAGAATCAGAAAATTCCATAAAAATAGTCATTAGTCTTATTTTAAATCCAATTTCATGAATACATCATCAATTTTGAAAAATCACAATCAGGTATATGTTTTTTCCAAAATTGGGCAAAATTAAACTTGCATTGAACAAAAAATGCAATTAAATTTTTTCTAGTCATTTTTAAGTCATAGTGTCTTCACAACAAATGATTTTGGGACCTTGAATTGCATAATGGTAGGTCTAATTGCACAATTTGACATAAAAATCAAAAATCCCCAAAATTCGATTGAAAAATTAAAAATTTTGAACCGAAATTGGGAGGGTTAATCAGATGTGGGTAATTCCATTTTGGTATCAATTTTGCCTAATCAGGTCATTAGGACATCAAATTGAATAAAAACCTATTAACTCGAATATAAAAATGTTAAAATCTTGGACACAATCATGACAAAAATTGGGGAAAATTATATATTTGGGTTCGGAATGTTATGGGGAATTCAATTTTGGGGTTTAATTCTGAAAATTGGGTCAAAATTGAGCTTAATTGACGAATTTAGACCAACCCGGGTCTGCCGGGTCGGCCGGGTCAACCCGACCCGACCCGGGTAGGTTGTCTTCTTCACCCGGCTTGCCCAAAACACAATAAACCCAGAAAAAACTAATTCGCGCCCAAGACTTTGCTGACTTAGTATGGGAAATTTAACACGTTTTAATCAACTTAGCCTGCTAGATAATCTCCGAATGGCACCAGATAATCATTCTAACCGATCGGAAGTCGATGAAACGAACTTTGGGCAGGAAAAAAAACGATCAAGAAAAAACGAAAAAAAAAACTGGAACATGGAGGGGAAGGTGCTCGAGAGATTGCCAGAGAGAGAGAGGAGAGAGAAATAGAGAGAAAGAGCGCAAAGTTGAGAGAGAGTGAGAGGAGTAGAGATCCCTGGATCGAGTGATCAGCACCGGTCGATTGAACGGCGCCGGCAAATCGATCAAACAAGGAGATTTCCTCCTCGGGAAAGCATGATCGCGAACGTCTGAAACCGGAGATCAGGCGGCTTGACCAGGTACTCTCAGACGGAACTGAAGCCATCAACTTGAAGCCAAAGTGTCAGGGAGCAACTTCACAAGCGCCGATTAGCCCGAGAACTCTAATTCATCATCGAACGAAGAAGGTAAACATTACTCACGGTCACAGTTTTTCCAGAAATTCCAGAAAACATGATATGACTCAATCTTGATATTCGTACTATTTTTAATCATGATTTTGTATTTCTGGATGTTCAAAACTTGTTTCTAATCACGTTTTATGTCGTTTGATTGCATTTTGTTGGATAAACTTGCATAAACCGAACCAGTCGTCCATAAACCATCTCACCGGAGTTCATCCAACCCTCGCCGGAGCATTGCCGTGGCCGTAGGGTCATTCAAGTTAGCTTCCTTGACTTTGTTTAATGTTTTGTTAGTCATTAAAAACGAGTTAGATGGCTAGGGCGAATAGAATAGGGATTTAAAGCTTTTGATGAGCACGGTTTAGGTTAGTAACAAATTGGTATTTTCCGATGAGATTTTCGCCGATCGATGATGATCTGACGGCCAATCGGTTGGTTCAGTTTGATAGAGGATGATATGAACTTGACACAGAACCAAAAATCAATCAAAAAGGTCACCGGAATGGTCGCCAGAGACGAATTCAAACCGGCAGCCTTGTTAACGTTTGAATGGGGAATATGCCCACCACCTATTCGGCCAAATGCCGCAATGAAAAGAGGGGCAAAACGGCGCCGTTTAGAGTCGTGCCCGCCGAAGAAGACAACCGACACCGGCGTCGGCGAGACCCGTTTTGATCAAGCCGAATCGGGTCGAGCTGGACTGGTCCGGTTCATTTTCCCGGGGGGAAATTTTAAAAATAAAAAAATAATAATAAAAAAACTCATAGAAATTCATAAAAAATTTCCACAGAAAAATAAAAAAAGTTCAAAAATTCAGAAAATTCACAAAAAATTAAAAAAATTCATAAAAATTCAAAAAAATCAGAAAATTCGTAAAAATTCCAAAATTTTCAGAAAATTCATAAAAAATTCAGAAAATTCATAAAATGCAAATAAAAAATTGAAAAAATTTGGAAAATCAATAAAAAAATTGAAAAAATTGGAAAATTCATAAAATTTTTTAGAAAACCATAAAAATCAATTCTCGGTTTAAAAAATTTCCGAAAAAAAAATCAAAAAATTCGAAAAATTTGAAAATTCACAAAATGGTCCAAAAACATCGTGGCCAACCATAAAAAGTGAAATTTGAATTTTTGAAAGTGCCTAAGTGGCATTTTTAGAAAATTCCAAATTCAGGGGTTATAACCCCTAAAAAACCCTAAAACCCTAAAAAAATGTAAATCATGAAATGAATAAGCTTCTAGAGCTTCATTAGGGTTTGGATGTTTTGATTGATTTTCGTTTTTAGAGACCACTTAGGATTGATTGATTTGATTGACTTCGATTGTGCGTTTAATACTTGTTTGGTTCTTTCTGCGATTAAAACGGATAGAGTTAGTGGGTAAGCCTTGGAAATTCGTATGACACGTTAGACATCGTATCGTTCTTAGGTACCGAAAGAGCATTAGGGATCTCGATCGGGATCAATAACGTAACCAAGTCCCCGTACTCTGAATCTCTGGTTCGTAGAATCGTGGTATTTCTCCCGTACCTCGATTAGGTTTCTAGTCTACCTACCAATAATGACTAGTGAAGACTCCAAAATCACAAACCTAGACTAAATAGGAAATTATCTTCCACTGTCACGTGAGGTATGGTCTGTGAGAGACCCTTACATGGAAATACCTCCTTAGCGCGCAAATCCCGAAAGCCCCAAAAAAAAAAGCGCGGCGCGACAGGCTTGGCGACTCCGCTGGGGAAAATGAACTTTTTCTAAGTGGACTTAGGCCTAGATAGAACGATATGATTGTGTTTTGTGCTTGCAAGGATCCCAGGTACGTCCCGCTAATGATAGTGTTAAATGGTTTTGCAGGCGGGTGTTATAAGGGATGTTGTCTTTGCTAACCCTTATTTTGCAGGATGGTGTTGGGATTAAATGTGTTTTGAATGAATTTTAGAAGTGCTGTTTGATCATTAATTGCTATGCATGTCTCTAAATTGCTTTAGCACTACACCATTAGCACACACCACCCGTGGCCCAATCCCGGCTACATTTAGGATTACCCTTAGGAGGCATGTGTTTAGGTGAAACTATGGGCCGATTGCTCATGGGATTCGTTTAAATACAACGCCGATCACCGAGGTGGAATAATATTTCATAACTTTAGGCCGATTGCCTATCTGAATGGAATCTCTTGTCCATTAAGGTGATGACCTTGAGCCTTTAGTATATCCTATCCTTTTAGGCATCAAAACTTCACTGGTTGCATTCGCTTGTCTTTGTGGTTGGTATACCTAAAACCAAACCAAAATATCATGGTAAGCAAGTATCGTTCCGTTCCATTCCATTCTTTTACAATTATGCATGTTAGTTGGCACATTCTTAAAAAAATGCCTAAATGACATTTAATGCTTGGTCTAAATGCCCTTTTGTTTTAGAATGCATGATTAGGGCGTCATACTCCATTTGACTATTCTTTCGTTTTTAGATGAAATGTATAGGTTCATGGCAAATTTCTCATGTAATTCAAATGTTTACTTGTTCATTTCCATATATTCGAGGTTGTAAACCATAGTTTATGACTTTATGGTCTAAACGGAGTATGACAGAATGGGCATTTACATCACATATTGAATTTGTCCATGATCTCAACTATATGCTCTTTTAAGGTTTGAATGGACTTAAAATGACATTTGCATTACTTTCGAGGCATACAAGTGTACTTTACCTCCTTTTTACCTCAAAAGGACATACGATTGAAATGGAGGCATTAAAATTGATTCGCAATCCATGGTGATTAATGACAAATCTTTTTACATAATTAGGCTCAATGGGAAAACTAGACATCCAAGTGATTCCCATTTCTCGAAAGGAACTTGTTGCTTGGTGGAAAGGCATGTCCAAAGACAACCAAACTTATGTCCAAGAAAGGCTTGGATACCTTCTCGAGCTTATGCATGTGGAACATCAAGTCAGCTTAGTCCAAGCTTTGGCACACTTTTGGGAAGTTTCACCGCCACATTCCAACTTGGAGAACATGAATTGGTACCAACATTAGAAGAATATCCAGCCGCCATTGGAATTAATTCTAAATCTAGGGTCGTAGAGCCACCCGTTGGACTTAATCCTGTGAGCTTTTTAGCCGAATTTCTTAACCTCAAAACTTCCAAAATAGAAAAGCTAATCAAATCAAATACGCGTAGATTTCCATTATCCTTCCTAATAGACAACTTTTCAAAACTTCCTAAGGAAATGGGAAACACTTTAGCCCGGGTATTCATTTTAGCTTTCTTCGGTTTTATTCTATTTCTTGTGTCCAGAATGGGATTAGACCTTTAGTAGCTGTGATCGCAAGACAAGCATGTCTTAAGTGGGACTTCTCTAATATGCTTCTTGCCTAAACCATCATCTCCTTAAACACATACCAAAATCATGGGAAGGGTATCTTTCAAGCTTCTACTGGTCTTTTGTCATTATGGTTCATCTCACACATTCGACTATGGTGTCATTTCATGAATATTCGTGAAATTTGTTCGGCGATAAATCCAATTGAAAGATACATTCGTCTCCAAAGCAAATTACCCAAACAATCTTTCTTAGATTGGGCCAATTTCATTAAAGCCTTAACTCTTGATCAAATCCAATGGCGGATCAATTGGCTAAAGATTAATAAGGTGAAGATCACGAGCCGAGAGGGAAATGCGGTACCATTGCTTGATTTGAGTGGAGGAGCAGCTTATTGCCCTCTAAGGGTTATTAGACAATTTGGGATACTTTAGCAAGTACCACCGATATGGAATCCCAAAGAGTTCGCTTTTGACATCCCAAGTGGAATTATACCCGAAGAGGAGAAGAATGTTCTTCAAGCCAAAATTCACAAGATCATCCTATCTTTGGATAACCCACTCGAACAAATAATCGAGTGGCCATAAAGCTTGGAAGAAGACATGAAGATTCGCATGGCCTCTAAAGAATATATTAAATGGATAGAAAATAAGAGTCCAATTGATGTCGAGCCATATGTCCCATTGAGCATGGTACCAGATCCTGTAGATGAGTATGTCCCAGAATACATTGTTCTAAGCATGCCTGGAGTGAAACCCTACGTCCCTGAGGAGGTTGTGATCGATGTGGAAGAATGGGAGTCTCGAGCCAAGGAATGGGATGAATACCAAAAGGCGGAAGCTATCTTAGCTAGCAAGAAGCCTAGGATTGGATGATTTAGATTCTAATTTGAGCTTAAAACCATGATATCAAACAATTTCAAATTTTATATGCAATGATGGATGGATCATTTTCTAAACATGCATAGATAATTTCATAACACGATTTAGAAACATAAAAGAATCACCATGGATTGCAATTCTTTGAATTGTATGATTCCTTGAGAAAAACATTGATGAAGGATTTTATACAAAGCTAAGGCTTGTATGAAATTTCTTATCCTTGACAATCTCATGAGACCATACAATTAAAAGAATGTAGGGTTTCATGATTATTTTACTATGCTGATATCAGGTTTTTTTTGGGCGAATCAGGTTGTTTAGCAACGGAAGGTAAAAGACCTCGGACTCGCTTACAAGTTAGAATAGCGGAAGAAGAAACCCGTACTCGACTAGCTGAAGTTGAGAATCGAATGACCCAAATAGTTGCAATGATGGCGAAAATGAAGGCCTTTATTCTCGCATCTCGAGGATCTTATCCTACTGCTCCAAATGTGGAAGCTTCAAACGCTATCGAAACACCGATTGAAGACCCAGACAGAAGCAAAGAACCGGTTCAAGAAAATCCTCCAAAGACTATGCCTGAGGTGGTAAATTTGGAAGAGGATGATCAAACCAAAAAAGCATCCAAAACAAAGGATGAAGAAGAGGCCAAGAGATTGGCCAAAATTGAAGAATGCTTAGCAAATCAAGACTATGAGCTTCAAAGGTTCGACAAGTTCTCACCGTACGCAAAGGTGGTTGTTCCAGAAAACTATAAGGAACCGGAGTTCGTGAGCAAGTATGATAGCACTGGTTGTCCCAAAAACCATTTGAAGTATTATCTCCGTAAGATGGTAAGATATTCAGACAACATGCCACTTCTTATCAGCACATTTTAAGATAGTTTGAGAGGGGCAGCCCTTGCATGGTATACAACTCTCGACATAAAAGACTTCACTGAATGGGATCATTTGGCGGGAGAATTTCTTCGCCAGTACAAGTTTAATGTTGAAGTACTCTCAACTAGAAAGGATCTTGTCAGAATCGAGAAACGGAAGAATGAAGGGTTCAGAGCCTATGCTCAGAGATGGAAAGCTGTTGCCTCACAAGTAAAGCCCGCCACAAGTGAAGACGAGCTCATTGAGCTCTTTCTAAAATCATTGCCAACTGAGTATTACGACAAGCTTCATGTATCAGGCTGTCAGACATTCACCATGTTGGTCAAAGTAGGTGAGAGAATTGAATGGGGTTTGAAAGAAAAGAAGGCTCAAGAAACAGCAGCACGAAGGCCTTACCCCGGGAAAAAGACAAAAAACCCATCCGAGAAGTAGCTATGGTGTCGAGCCCAAGTACTCATCAAGCATCATTTCCGAAGCAATCAAATATTGTTTGGAAAAATCCAAGGCAATTCGAGCCAAATAAAAGGCCTGTAAGGCAATATACACCGTTGCCCCGACCCTTATCAAAGCTATTACCAATGCTTCTGGAAAGGCATTTGGTGGCCAAGAAAGTACCAAGAGACAATCCTGCGAGATTTTCTTGGTACGATGAGTCAAAAACTTGCACCTATCACATGGGAGAAAGGGGACATGATGTAGATAATTGTCCCACTCTAAAGTACAAGGTTCAATAGCTCATTGACAAGAAGATATTAAACTTCCAAGAGCCCGAGCCAAATGTACATCAAAATCCTCTTCCAGAGCATAATACAGTAAACATGATCAAGGATGAGGAAACAGTGATCGAGTCCGATGATGAAGATGAATATGAAGTCAAGATTAAAGCTTCTCGATTAGGAGATGCTCGCTTTCGTCAAGAAGCACTCCTAAAAGGCGAGATTGTAGACAACTTGGGAGAAAACTCCGGAAAATATAACTTCCAAGTGAAATATATCCCACCGCCATGGGCATTCAAAAATGAAGTAATTGTGCCTGATAGCTAGGGTGGTATGGACGATGAAACCAGTCCAGAGGAGAAAGCTCTACCCAAGAAAGAAATGCTTCAAGTTGAAATAGATCAGGATGAAAAGGAGAAAGAAAAAGTCCGTCAGGATGAAAGGTGTTTCACCCAGAAGTCATCTGTTGAAGGCGAAATTGTAGACTTACTCGGTCAAGACAGCGGTAAATATAATTACCATGTCAAATATACACCACCACCATTGGCGTTAAAAAATGAAGACATTGTACCGGATGGATGGGGTGGCATGGATGAGGTCCCGATCAGCCAATTGAATCTCGAGGAGAATGTAGATTAGGAAGAGAAAAAGAAGAAAAAGACTCGCCGAAGTGATAGGCGATTTGTTCGAAAAGTACGAAGACAAGGTGAAATTGTTGATTATCTGGGTCATGACAGCGGTAAATATAATTACCGTGTCAAATATACACCTCCTTCATGGGCATTCAAAAACGAAATAATCACGCCTGATGGTTGGGGTGGAATGGATGCTGACGAAACCAACAGAAGCATGGTATCCATGATTACACCATTTCTAATCAAGCTTGATGAGGTAGATAAATATAAAGAAGAGGAAGGTCCCATCACACCAATCACTATTCAACTTTCCATTGATCAGCTGAGGATCGAAGAAGAAGAAACACAGCCTGTGATCATCACTCTCCCTCCAAAAGAAAAGTTTGATACTAAGTGTGTACCTTGGGATTACTCTCCCAAAGAAGTCGATGCCATAACCTAATCGGGGAGATGCAATGCCCCGAAGGACAGTGAACACGAAAAGAAAGGAGTGACTGAAGAAGATGTTAAACTGTTGCTTCGGTCATGAAGACAAGCGAATTTGAGGTAATTGAACAGCTAAGAAAGATGCCAGCACAGATTTCTCTGTTGGATCTCTTTAAGACTTCAGAAAGCCACAAAATGGTGCTTATGAAGCTTCTCAATGAGGTGCACGTCCCGGAGATGATTAATGAAGTACGATTGGAAGACTTTGTCGGCGTTATTCTTCTGAAGGATCAAATCGCATTCTCCGACGAAGATTTCCCAATTGACGGGCGTTCCCATAATAAGGCTTTGTATATTGCCGTCAGATGCCGGGGCTAGGAGGTGTCACGGGTGCTGATCGATAATGGTTCCGCACTTAATTTGTGTCCACTAAGCACACTACATCGCTTGGGGATTAGTGAAGAGCTCATCAAACCTTCTAAGGTAACCGTGCGCTCGTTTGATGGAGTGAAGAAATACGTTATTGGCGATATCGAGCTCGAGGTAACCATAGGCCCTGTGCCTTTCCTGATTGACTTCCAAGTAGTGGATATTCCAAAAACTTTCAACTTGTTACTCGGAAGACCTTGGATTCATATGGCTGGCGCCATTCCTTCAAGTCTCCATAAGAAGGTCAGGTTTGTCATTAATGGCAAGATGATCACCGTACACTGGGAGACAGACTTCACCACCTATAAAGAGAGTGCAATACCGTATGTCGAACCCGAAGTGAAAGAAGAACCAAGTTATCATTCCTTCGAATTGATCTCAATGGTGCAAATTCCTGCTGGTTGCATCATAAAATCCCCAGAGTTCTCAACATCATCCATTATGTCTGGAAGGATGTTATGCCAGTATAGATTTACTCCCGGTAATGGTCTTGGATCGAAATCCCAAGGAATCAAGGAACCTATCACTCCACTCGCTACAAGGATGAAGCACGGAGTAGGTTATATTCCAGATAACTCTAAGGACCACCAGGGAGGCCAAGACCAAGGCCGAAAGAACCATGGAGGCTGTAGAGGCCGACGTGATCGCGTCATTAATCCATCCATATGGAAAGGCAAAGCTAAAGAGCTTCCCTATCATCAGATCAACATCAACGAAACTTTTCCTGGACCTTCCAAGTTACTTCAAGAAGAAGACTTACATGCTAAGGAGGAATCTGTTCTGCCAAGTTTATTCGAATAGAATACCATCAACGTTATCATAACTGAGGCGGAAGTTACCTACGCACTGGAGTAGGAAGATTCTCTTGAACTTTTGCTACTAGCTTTTTCCATTGCATTTTATTGATTGCAATTTCAAGTTTCCTGTGATTTCATTTGCAATTTCAGTTCAGTTACAATTTACATTCCTTTTAATGTAGATGTAATCGCGTTTTTCAATTCAATAAAACTGATCAAATGTTTTGTTAAGGACATGTAGAAACAAAACCAAACCTATGATGAACATTATCCTCACTCATGAGGCTTGAGGTTTTGGGTTTCTATATTGCTCCTCGTTGCGAAAATGATTTTAAGAGCAAGGAAGTTTGATGATATGAGGACTAGCTCTGTCTTTATGTTCTTTCAAAACAAGTTTCGAAATGAATTTCAAAAAGGTTTTTTTATAGGACTACGTGCGTTACTTACTCTGTATGCAATTACTAATCATGTTTGTTACATGTCAGGCATGAGCATTCACATATCCATAATAGGTTCATATGTGACCCAAATCTTTCCGAGGAGATCACTTGCGATATTGAAGTGGATAATGAAGATGAGGAATGGATCATAAGAGAATGGATCCGTCATGAAGAATCAAAACCACTCACGTTAGAGAAAACGATTGGATAAAGTCTTCCCTCAGCAGAGGCAGAAAGAATCACAGATTTGCTCAAGGAATATCAAGATATGTTCGCATGGTCTTATGCTGACATGCCAGGCCTTGATCCAAGCATAGTTGAGCATGCTTTGCCAATTGATCCAAGTATTCCACCAAAGAAGCAAAAGCTGAGGCGAACAAAGCCGGAATTGGCGAAGAAAATAGAGGAAGAAGTGATGAAATTTCTCAAAGTCGGTTTCATCGAGGTAATGCCATATCCAGAATGGGTTGTCAACATAGTGCCCGTAATGAAGAAAGATGGTCGGGTGCGGGTGTGCGTTGATTATCGCGATCTAAATAAAGCAAGCCGTAAGGATGATTTCCCGCTTCCACATATCGATGTATTAGTGGATAGCACTGCTAGGTTCGAAACATTTTCATTCATGGATGGTTTCTCAGGATATAATAAAATCCTCATGAAGAAAGAGGATAAGGCGAAAACGTCCTTCATAACACCATGGGGCACATTCTGTTATAAGGTGATGCCTTTCGATTTGAAAAATGCTGGTGCCATATATGAAAGGGCAATGGTAACTTTGTTCCGTGACATGATGCACAAAGAAATCGAGGTATATGTGGATGACATGATCACAAAATCCAAACAAGGAGAAGATCATGTTAAGGTACTTCGCAAATTGTTTGAAAGACTTAGAAAGCACAAGTTGCGATTAAATCCCAACAAGTGTGTATTTGGGGCAAAATCTGGCAAATTGCTAGGATTTGTTGTTAGTAACAAGGGAATCGAAATAGATCCTTCCAAGATCAAGGCAATATACGACTTAAAGACTCCTACTACGGTAAAAGAAGTGAGAAGATTGTTGGGGCGATTAAGGGTGCGCATGGCAACGATTCTGTGCCCGGGAACTGATTCTGTTCAGAAATGATTCTTTTTTATTCTGTGCTCGGGAACTGATTCTGAGCATTTGAAGGCGTTTAGTAACAACCCAAAATTTCCATTCATGACATAGTAAAAAAACATAAATGCGTTTGGTAACGGCATAAAATTTCTTTTTGTTAATAATATTTTAAATATTTTAATATTTCTTTCTTTTTTTCTTTTCTTTTTTTCTTCTCCTCCTTCTTGGCCATGGCCGGTAAAATATTTTTTTATTAATAATACTTTTATTAAAAATAATTTTTTTATTTTTTTGGCCATGGGCGGTAAAATATTTTTTTATAAATATTTTTTATTAATAATTATTTTATTAAAATGTTTTTATTGAAATTATTTTTTTTATTTCTTTTCGTCATGGCCTGGTCGCTGGCCATGGCCGGTAAAATATTTTTTTTATTAATAATTTTTTTATTAAAACATTTTAATAAAAAAATTTATTGAAAATATTTTTTTTATTTTTTTTTGCCATGGCCTGGTCGCTGGCCATGGCCTGTAAAATTTTTTTTATTAATAATATTTTTTTCGCCATGGCCGGTAAAATTTTTTTTTATTAATAATATTTTAATCTCGCCAGATACGGCGAGGGTGACCCTCGCGCCGGACATTAGAAGCTACATTAAAAACAAAGAAAAAGAAGAAGAAAAAAAAAAGCTGATTCTCATTTTTGTTCTCAGAATCAAGAAGCTACTTCTTTTTTATTCTTGATTCTGCTTCAAAACTGATTCTGGGCACAAAATTGCAAGAATTTGTGCCCAGAATCAACAAAATTAAACAAACAAATTTCTATTCCCAAACTGATCCTGGGAACAAAAGAACAGAATCAAACACTATTTGGCAAGTTGCCATGCGCAGCCTAAACTACATTGCCCGTTTCATATATCAGCTTTCTGAGACTGCTAAACCATTCTTCAACTATTGAAGAAAAATGCCAAAGTAAAGTGGGATGCGGAATGTCAACAAGCCTTTGACAAGATCAAAGAATATCGGGTATGCCCACCAGTGTTGGTACCACCAATTCCTGGAGTCCCACTGATATTACATTTGATGATTAACTATGAGTCGTTAGGAGCGGTGCTTGTACAAAGAAGACCAAATGATGGTAGAGAACAAGCCATTTACTACTTGAGCAAGAAATTCATAACATCATAAGTGAATTAGCCAGTAGTTGAGAAGACATGCGTTGCATTAATTTGGATATTACACAGATTAAGACAATACACCCTTCATCATCAAATTTTGCTGGTGACTGATAATGATCCGATCAAGTACCTTCTTGAGAAATCCTCCTTGGTCGGGAAATTGGCAAAGTGACATCAGAAGTTCATCCCAAAAGTTAGTCAAAGGACAAGCGATAATAGACATGTTGGCAGAAAATTCGCAGAATATTGCCAGTTCTGAAGAACGACTTGATGACCAAATATTGACATTAGTTGACGACAAATGGACCATGTATTTTGACAGTGCAACCAACTTATCTGGATCAGGAACTGAAGCAGTACTGATCTCCCCAGAAGGCAAAATTAGTATTTCCATGCACCAATAACATCGCTGAATATGAAGCATGCATTCTCGATTTACAATTAGCCCTTTCAATGAAGGTAAAAAGGTTGCAAGTATATGAAGATTCTATGCTCATCATATTGCAAACAACTGGTAAATGGTAAACTCGAGATGCCAAGCTGATTCCTTATCATAGATATTTAGAAGAGATGATAGAAAGTTTCGAAGAGGTAACATTCGATTATCTTCCAAGAGCTCAGAATCATTTTGCAGATGCTCTTGCAGCTTTGTCATCTTTACTACAGGCTGAAGATGGTATGGATATAAAACCATTGAGAATCAATATTCTCGAACAACCAGCTCATTGCATGATGGTCCAAGCAGAGTTCGACAACGAACCATGGTATCATGACATCAAAAGATATCTTCAATCAGGAGAATTTCCTGAAAAAAGCCAACCAGGTGACAGGAAATTTATAAGGAAGATAGCCAACAAATTCTTCCTCAGTGGTCAAACTCTCTATAAGAAATCATTTGATTCAACCCTGTTAAGATGTGTGGATGCTACAGGAGCTGAACAGATCATGAAAGAAATTCATAAGGGGGAATGTGGACCACACATGAATGGACATCTTCTAGCCCGAAAGATTATGAAATTGGGATATTATTGGATGACAATGGAATCAGATTGCATCCAACATGTGAAATGTTGCCATCAATATCAGGTTAATGGAGATAAAATCAATGCACCGCCAAATGAGCTACATCAAATGTCCGAGCCATGGCTATTTTCAATGTGAGGCATTGATATGATTGGTCCAATCAATCCCAAGGCCTCAAATGGACACCGGTTTATCCTGGTTGCTATTGACTATTTCACTAAATGGGTTGAAGCAAACACCTACACAAATGTTACTGCCAAGAACGTTGCAAGATTCATCAGGCGAGACATCATTGCTAGGTATGGAGTTCCAGAAGCAATAATTACGGACAATGGCTCAAATCTAAACAAAAGAATTGTAGATGATTTACTTGAGCACTTCCATGTCCGACATATGAACTCATCTCCATATCGTCCACAAATGAATGGAGCAGTTAAAGCGGCAAATAAGAATATCAAGAAGATACTGGCCAAGACAGCCGAAAATTATCGTGATTGGCACGAAAGGTTGCCGTATGCTCTGATGGCATACCGAACTTCAATTCGAACATCAACTGGAGCAACCCCATTTTCCTTGATTTACGGAATAGAAGCAATGCTACCTGTTGAAGTAGAAATTCCTTCATTAAGGATTCTATCTCAGTTAAAGCTTTCAGAAACTGAGTGGATCCAACAAAGATATGAACAACCCAACATGATCGATGAAAAGAGATTAAGAGCTATATGCCATGGACAAGCCTATCAAAGATGAGTGGCTAAATCCTTTAATCGAAAGGTAAAACCGAGGAATTTCAAAACAGAAGATTTAGTAGTGAAGAAAGTCATCTTCAACAATTCATATCCTCGTGGCAAATTCACTCCGAATTATAAGGGTCCATATGTTGTCAGGAAGGTTCTTCCTGGAGGAGCATTGATTATTGTAGATATGGCAGGAACAGAACTGGCCTATCCTGTAAATGCAAATGCTGTCAAGATTTTCTACCCATAAAATGAAGACGAACATTCAAGAAAAGATTCGAGTCACTTTAGAATATGTGCAAATTATGCATATCATGCATGCCATGTATTTCATGAACATGTTTATTTGTTTTGCAGAAGAAAGTAAAAAGAATCTGAACCAGTTGATGATTTCAGAATTCCCAATGGAGTTATCAAATAGTAGAGGGAAGTATCACTTCCAATTCTATTTTCCATTGATATCCTCTAATGTACTTTTCTTTTTATCATCCCTAGGGAAACAAAGAAAAGGAAGCAACAACAGAAGAATCCCCAGTATAACCAAAGCAAAAACATGCAAACAAGAGGGATCTTGGTAAGTTGATCAGACAGGTATCACCAAATCGTGAGAGCATGTGTAAAAGAAGTTGCATTTTTAAGAAATGAACTTCTTGTTTTCCCCAATCGGAATGACACTAAATTGAACAAAGCAAAACAAATTGTTTTGCTTAGGAAAATACCTCAGAAATGTTTCGAAACACGCTTTCTTTGAAAATGCACTAAGCATCAAAATTCCCTGAAAGGGATAATTTGACAAAAGGCTTTGAAAAATTTCATAGAAAAAGTTGGGATCAAATCGAATGGAAAGACCTTCAAATGATGAAAGGTAAGCCATATCCAAACACGTCCCTTATACACTCAAAGTCAAAATAGAGAAGTGAGTGAGAAAAACTCCTCTGAAGGAAATAGGGGATATTCGCAAAGATTACATGGATTGAAATGATGAAAGGCAATCATTTCACTATCCCAATGTCACGCCCCGTACCCCACGAAACGCGATCATCTCGTCATTGGTCGAATTTGTTGCAACGTCCCAGGACGCGTCGCCGACCCAACGCCCAAAGTTCAGAGATCAATACACATGCGGAAGCAACGTATATATATATTATATATATACACCCGTACAATAAACAAGACAACCAAGGATAGCAGAGCACTGGAATTTAGCAGGAATAAAAACATTTTACATTACTGCAGAAATTTATACAATATCCATTATAAGAAAAGCAACTAGAAGACAAACTGAGCAACGGCCATTGAACAATAAGGATGGTGGCCCGGGGATACTAAACTAAGGTGGGGCTTGGTCAAAAAGGTGCGACATGTATAGACATAGTCTCCTCGATGAACTCGGGAATCCCAAAACGGATTGGCGCCTCTACCATCCTCACTGCCGGGGATCTGAAAAGCCGGTTTCCAACAATCGTGAGACGAATCCCAGCAAGTAAATAATCCCTAAACCTAAACTAGGCTAACGTGCACCTCCTGACAGGTAAATTAAACACACCAAGCAATGTACCACTAAGTCACCATAAATTTCTAGGCCCACGGCCCAAATCGTTTATATCACAGCCCTGCAAGTTAGGCATTTATCAACAATAATCACGTGCAAACTGTTGAATACGCACACAAATAACGTTCTTGGCACACGATTGCCATTTTCATGAATAACATGATTATTCCGACTCGAAGGCCAATAGATATCCCGACCCGAAGGCCACTTTCAGCAATAAATCGACCCGTAGGCCCGACCCGAAGGCCACAGTTTATTCCGACCCGAAGGCCACAATTTAAAACGACCCGAAGGCCCGACCCAAAGGCCACAATTTAGTCACATCAGGCACGAATATCATTGCATCCAAATCCAGCCATATCACAACATAAAATGCGAATCACATGCCAGGGGACCCAAGTTAATTATCAGGCCATTATGAACCAATCACAATTATTTGCAATTCGACCAATTCAAATCATTATGGCATGCCCAATTAATCCGGCACTTATTCTATGCATTCATTTCAATGCGATTCACTGCGCCTATGGCCCGCCATGGACGAACCAATCTCAGTCGTCATTCTCCCAAACATGGCATCACCCAATAGGATTTGAACAAGTCCTTATTAGTCACTAAATTGCCTAAATTCAAGCCATTACTCACAAACTCATTTAATTCTCAACTTAGGCAATTTAGTGCAATTTCGGTTCTGTGTGAACAGTACCAGGGCAGCACACATTTTTGGCACTAAACCACACCTAAATCACTCCATTAGGCTCTAATTACATCCCCTAATCATCCAACACACAATTACACATAACTAAACCATAATCAAGCCTAATTAACCCCTAATTTACCCCTAAAAATGCAATTAAACTAATTCAGGGTTTAGGGATTTATACTCGCCTAATCGACTCGAGTAGACGGAAACGGGTGGCCAATCACCGACACGCGGTGAGATCGGCGACGGCGTTCCGGGGGACAAGCCGGCGGTGTACGGACGGCGACGACGGATGGCGGTGTCCGGCGGTGGTCCTCTCGGCCTAGACTGAAACGGCGGCTGAGGATGGCGGGAAAGGAGGGTGAGGGAGGTCGAAAGCGCTAAGGATGATGGCTGGGGGTGGTGGTGCACGGTGGGCGACACGGCGGCGCTTGGCGCTGCTTCTCAGCGACGGCGCGCGGTCCACGGCGGTCCAACGGTGGCGCGCTCGCACGGTTGAAAAGGAAAGGGGAAAGAAAGGGAGAATGAGGTGGTGATGATGGTGAGGACGGTGTGGCGGGACGGTGGTGCTGCGGTGGCCGGACTAGCGGCGGTGTGCGGCGGCACCTCCTCCGGCGGTGATTCTTGACTGAGCAAGGAGGAAAAAAAATGGAGAAGTGGTCTGGTCGAATGGAGAGGGGAAGAAGACATAATGGCTTCGTGAACAAGCCAAGAGAGAGTCAAAACTAATTATAACTTTGACTTATTTTTCCATATTCCCAATTTACCCTTATTTACTTGGCCCTCATTAATCCTTGCCCAAATAATTGAGGGCAATTTGGTCCAAGGAAATCTCAATTATTGGGCTGACTCAATGTCTGAATAATTCCTTTAATTAATCCCCAAAAAATATCAGTCCAATTTCGGAATAGGAAAAAGATAGGGCATAAGGGCATTTTGGTAATTTTCCGGTCCCGGGTCAAAATTCCAATTTTTGTCCATACCAATCCTATATATGCGTGGCCAGCATAATATGGCATCGGATTCGTAGAAATCCTCCTTTAAGCCCTCGAAAATCAGCCCGAAAGTTTTGAAAGGCAAAACCGTAATTTTTCACCCCGGGGTCGAAATTCCATTTTTTGACCGTACGCACTCCAGATATGCGTGGCCACCCCAAAATGGCATCGGCCTCGAAAAATAATCTCATTTCGCCTCAAAAAAGGTTGCCGGAGTCTCCAAGGGCAAAATTGTAAATTTTTCCAATTTCTGCCGAAATTTCAATTTTCAGCCGTACTAGCCCCAAACATATGTGGCCACACTAAAATGACATCGGCCTTACAAAATATTCGCAAACGCCCTCGAAATTTCGACATCGAAGCTCGGGTCCAATTTCGTGTTCAAATTTGCTCATTTTAAAATTTTAGGGCCTCTCACTAACAGGCGGTTGTTTAGGATTTACGCGTATCGACCTAGGGTTGTCCGAGTCATGATGGCCTCGATTTTTTAGAGAACATGAGGAATTATCACTAGTGCCGGAGGTCGCGATCGTTCGGATTAAATTCGGGATTCGTTCGTCATGCGTACTTTCGGTCGTACGGAATCACCCGCGATCCGATCGTACATCGTTGGCTAAATCGAATCCGTCACCTTTCTAAGATCGGCCCACATTGGCTCAAAATATTTTCTCGGCGTTTCTCGAAATCTGTACCCAACTCGCGATCGGGTCCCCGATCCACGTACCGTTCCTTATTTGGCCTTTCCCATTGGGTTAGTATCCCGTGATTGATCAAGTCCAGGCGAGACTTACTAAACTTAAACGAGAATTAATATACACTTTATTGGTCCCGATAACAGGTCGAAATTCGGGATGTTACAACTCTTCCCCCTTACAAAAATTTCGTCCTCAAAATTTGTACTCTACACTTACTCCTCAAATAAGTGGGGGTGTTGACGTCGCATGGCCTCTTCACTTTCCCACGTGGCACCTTCCGTTCCATGATGCTCCCAATCTACCTTGACCATCGGGATCGTCTTATTCCGCAGTACCCGATCTTTCTGGTCTTCGATCCTGACTGGTTTCTCCACGTACGACACCCTGTCGTCCACGTCTATCTCCTTATATCTCAGAACGTGCATCGGGTCTGGTTCGTACTTTCTCAACATCGACACGTAGAAAACGTTGTGTACTTGGGATAGGTTAGGTGGCAAGGCAAGTCGGTATGCCATGTCCCCAATCTTTTCCAGAATTTCAAACGGTCCAACAAACCTTGGACTCAGCTTTCCCTTCTTACCGAATCGGGATAACCCTTTCATTGGTGACACCTTAAGGAATACATGATCTCCGACTTGGAATTCCAAAGGTCGTCGTCTCCGATCGGCGTAGCTTTTCTGGCGACTTTGGGCTGTCTTCAGCCTTTCCCGAATGATTTCGACAGCTTCCACTGTCTGCTGTACCAACTCTGGGCCAGTAATACTTCGCTCACCTACTTCGTCCCAGCACACTGGCGTCCTGCACGCCCTACCATACAAGGCCTCAAACGGTGCCATCTGGATACTCTGCTGGTAGCTGTTGTTATACGCAAATTCTACCAAGTGCAGCTGTTCTTCCCATTTACCTTGAAAATCCAACACACAAGATCTCAACATATCCTCAAGCGTCTGGATTGTCCTTTCCGATTGACCGTCTGTCTGCGGATGGTAGGCCGTACTGAACTGCAACTTTGTTCCCATGGCCGTTTGCAAACTTTTCTAGAAGTTAGCTGTAAACCTCGGGTCACGATCCGAAGTGATCGTCACCGGTACTCCATGCAGACGAAAGATCTGTCGTACATATAATTCCGCGTACCTTTCTAATTCAAAATCCTTTCGTACTGCTAGGAAGTGCGCTGACTTAGTCAATCGGTCTACGATCACCCATATAGAGTCGTGCCCTCTCTGACTTCTTGGCAATCCCATTACGAAATCCATGGTGATGTGTTCCCATTTCCATTCAGGGATCTCTAACGGTCGCAGTAGTCCTCTGGGCTTACAATGCTGTGCCTTCACTTGTTGGCACGTCAAACACTTGGCCACATCCTTGTTCATTCCATTCCACCAATAATGCTGCCGCAGGTTCTGGTACATTTTCGTGCTACCAGGGTGGATACTATAATTGCTGCGGTGAGCTTCTCTTAAAATTTCTTCCTTAAGCTCGGTATCATCGGGCACACACCAACGCCCTCGAAATTTCAAAATTCCATCGTCCGACACTTGGAAGTCCGGCCTTCTTGTAGCGGCATCCATTCCCACGATCTTTTGAATCTCCTGATCCATAGACTGCAATACCTTAATCTTGGTCTGAATCTCCGGCTCGATTCTTAATGTGGCTAACAGATTCGACACATGGCTTAATTCGAATTTAAACTCTGAGTCTCGGAGTCTTTCTAGCAGTGTCCACTCCTTGATCATCATGTGCGCCATACTCGACTTGCGAATTAGCGCATCCGCTACTCGGTTCGCTTTTCCAGGGTGGTACATGATATCGCAATCATAGTCTTTTAATAATTCCATCCACCTGTGTTGCCTCATGTTCAGCTCCTTCTGTGAGAACAAGTATTTGAGGCTCTGGTGGTCTGTATAAATCTGGAACTTTTCCCCACACAAATAGTGTCTCCAGATCTTGAGTGCAAAAACGATAGCAGCCAGTTCTAAGTCATGCGTTGGGTAGTTCATTTCATGCGGCCTCAACTGGCGCGACGCATACGCAACTACCTTTCCATGTTGCATTAGCACACAACCAAGTCCCCTTAATGAAGCATAACTATAAACCTCGAATCCTACTGGCTCGGATGGAATAGTCAATACCGGGGCAGTTGTAAGCCTATGCTTCAATTCCTGAAAAGTTTTCTCGCACTTATCATCCCACTCAAACTTGGCTTCCTTCTTAAGCAATCGTGTTAGTGGCATGGCTATCGACGAAAATCCTTTCACGAAACGTCGATAATAGCCAGCCAATCCTAAGAAACTTCGAATTTCTGTCACTGAGGTCGGTCTTGGCCACTTCATTACTGCCTCAATCTTAGTTGGGTCTATAGAAATTCCATCTCCTGAAACTATGTGTCCAAGAAATGCCACTCTACTTAACCAAAATTCGCACTTACTGAACTTGGCGAAGAGTGCATGTTCTCTCAAAGTCCGTAGTACCTCAGCCAAATGCACTTCGTGTTCCTCCGGGCTCTTCGAATACACCAGTATATCGTCAATGAATACTATGATGAACCTGTCTAAGAACTCCTTGAACACCCTGTTCATTAGATCCATGAAAGCTGCAGGAGCATTGGTCAATCCGAAGGGCATCACCGTAAACTGATAGTGCCCATACCGCGTCCTAAAAGCGGTCTTAGGAATGTCCTCCTTTCGGATTCTCAGCTGATGATACCCAGTCCGCAAATCAATCTTAGAAAACACGGACGCTCTTTACAACTGGTCAAAAAGGTCATCGATCCTCGGCAGTGGATACTTATTCTTAATCGTCACTTGATTCAACTGCTGATAATCAATGCACAATCTCAATGTCCCGTCCTTCTTCCTTACAAACAGGACCGGTGCTCCCCACGGAGACACACTAGGACGAATGAAACCTTTGTCCAATAATTCCTGTATTTGGACCTTCAACTCTTTCAGCTCTGATAAGGACATCCGATAGGGAGCCTTAGAGATTGGCTCAGTACCTGAGGCCAACTCTATTACAAATTCCACTTCCCGTTCCAGCGGTAAACCTGGCAATTCCTGAGGAAAAACCTCGGGGAAATTGCACACTACGGGTATTTCTTCCAACTTAGGTTCCGCCACTGTCGGATCTACTACATTCACCAGATATCCCTCGCAACCTTCATCAAGTAACTTAGTCACCTCGAGCGAGGAAATCCAACGGATCGAGGTTCCTCCTCGGTTTCCCTGGAATTCAAACCTAGGATGTCCAATCGGGTTAAACTGGAACATCCTATTGCCGAAATCCATAAGGCTTTCTGCTTCATCAGCCAATCCATACCAATGATCACATCAAAATCATACATGGCTAATACAGCCAAATCAATTCTTTCTTCTCTATTCTCAATCACGATTTTACAATCAAGACACCCCAACGATACTAACATCCTATCATGCAGTGGGGTCGACACACAGAGCATATTCTCAAGCAATACAGGTTCAATACCAACCAATCTAACGAACTGCTCTGAAATAAATGAATGGGTCGCCCCGGGATCAAATAATGCATATGCAGCATGATCATAGAGAGAAATGGTACCTGTGACCACGCCCGGCGCATCCTCGGTGTCTTTGCGCGCCATTGCATATACCCTTCCTTGTGTAGGCGGCCTTCCTTGAATAGCCGGTGGGGGATTCCCGGCTTGATTCCCAATTCTAGGTGGTTGTTGCATCGGGGGTCCTGAAGGGCGCTGTTGGGGACAGCTCTTAATTTGGTGTTCCAAACTCCCACATCGAAAGCAAGCCCCAAATCTGTTCGGTTGCTGGTTAGGCTTCCCGATGTTCCTCCTAGGCGGTGGGACAAATCGCCTATTACCCGTCATCGGTTTCTTGCCAAAGCGGTGATTGTCCCTGTTCTGAGCAAACCGCGACCTAGATGCGGCTGCTCTTTCCATCTGATCCCGTTCCATCGTTTGGGCTCGCTCATACAATTCTCTGTAATCTCGAATGTTCAAGAGGAGCATCTAAGTACGAAGATCCGATTTCAAACCATCCCGGAATCTTCGAGCCTTGTCCAATGGATTTTCCACCATTCTCGGAGCAAACCTCGATAGTCTCGCAAACTCTGCCTCATACTGGACTACAGTCATTGATCCTTGACGAAGTCTCATGAACTCTGCCATTTTCTTCTCCTGGGCACTCTCCGAAAAGTATTGCCTGTAAAAGCTCTCAACAAATGCAGTCCAGGTCTGGTCTACACCCTCGGGAAACACCTTATCTTTGATGGCTTTCCACCAGTCATTTGCATTATCCTGCAATTGGTATATTGCCAGAGTAATCTTCTCGGTTTCTGTACACCCCAATAAATCGAATGCCTTTTCCAACTCTTCCACCCAACGCGGGGCGGTTTCGGGGTCACCTCGGCCCGTAAACTTGGGCGGTTTCAACTTAAGAAATTGCTCTACCAGCTGGTGCATCTGCCTATTTGCCACCACTGGTTGAGCTTGTGCTTGCTGGGCTTGATTCCCATTAAGAGCAGCAGTTGCTGCAGCCACAGCAGCCTCGGCAATCGTAACGGCCCTTTCTTGAGCCTGCCTACCCATAAAATTCCCCATCTCGTGTAGGGTCTGAATAACGTCCTCTAGTCTACGGTCTCGGGCCTCTTGGCCTCCTAAACTCGACTGACCCTGGGGTTCCTTTCCCCTTCTCCTGCTCATCTTTCCAATCCCCGATACTCAACTACCTGCTGTAATTCCGTTAAGGAATTAGAGACCTAAACCAACTAAACCGGTCTAAGTCCTAGGCATGTATCTAACACAATAACAACCAAGCACTCAGCATGCGGACTAGCTTAACAGCACAGGATTCCACCCAAGGGATTTTGTACACTTACCTCGGGTCCTGCCGCACCTGCATCGTACGGGTCAAATCCATAAACACTCAATCAAGCACAACTGTCAGGAGGTACATTTAGCACACGAGGTCACCCTATTGGCTACCCAAGGTCTCATCGCTCCTTATCACTCCAGGTTTCGACCTAATTGGACCGAGCTGACCTTGCTCTGATACCAATTCGAACGGGGATGTCACGCCCCATACCCCACGAAACGCGATCATCCCGTCACTGGTCGAATTTGTTGCGACGTCCCAGGACACGTCGCCGACCCAACGCCCAAAGTTCAGAGATCACTAAACATGCGGAAGCAACGTATATATATATATTATATATACACCCGTACAATAAACAAGACAACCAAGGATAGCGCAGCACTGGAATTTAGCAGGAATAAAAACATTTTACATTACTGCAGAAATTTATACAATATCCATTATAAGAAAAGCAACTAGAAGACAAACTGAGCAACGGCCATTGAATAAAAAGGATGGTGGCCCGGAGATACTAAACTAAGGCGGGACTTGGTCAAAAAGGTGCGACATGTATAGACATAGTCTCCTCGATGAACTGGGGAATCCCAAAACGGATTGGCGCCTCTGCCATCCTCACTGCCGAGGATCTGAAAAGCTGGTTTCCAACAACCGTGAAATGAATCTCAGCAAGTAAATAATCCCTAAACCTAAACTAGGCTAACGTGCACCTCCTGACAGGTAAATTAAACACACCAAGCAATGTACCACTAAGTCACCATAAATTTCTAGGCCCACGGCCCAAATCGTTTATATCACAGCCCTGCAAGTTAGGCATTTATCAACAATAATCACGTGCAAACTGTTGAATACGCACACAAATAACGTTCTCGGCACACGATTGCCATTTTCATGAATAACATGATTATTCCGACTCGAAGGCCAATAGATATCCCGACCCGAAGGCCACTTTCAGCAATAAATCGACCCGTAGGCCCGACCCAAAGGCCACAGTTTATTCCGACCCGAAGGCCACACTTTAAAACGACCCGAAGACCCGACCCGAAGACCACAATTTAGTCACATCAGGCACGAATATCATTGCATCCAAATCCAGCCATATCACAACATAAAATGCGAATCACATGCCAGGGGACCCAAGTTAATTATCGGGCCATTATGAACCAATCACAATTATTTGCAATTCGACCAATTCAAATCATTATGGCATGCCCAATTAATCCGGCACTTATTCCACGCATTCATTTCAATTCGATTCACTGCGCCTATGGCCCGCCATGGACGAACCAATCTCAATCGTCATTCTCCCAAACATGGCATCACCCAATAGGATTTGAACAAGTCCTTATTAGTCACTAAATTGCCTAAATTCAAGCCATTACTCACAAACTCATTTAATTCTCAACTTAGGCAATTTAGTGCAATTTCGGTTCTGTGTGAACAGTACCAGGGCAGCACACATTTTTGGCACTAAACCACACCTAAATCACTCCATTAAGCTCTAATTACATCCCCTAATCATCCAACACACAATTACACATAACTAAACCATAATCAAGCCTAATTAAACCCTAATTTACCCCTAAAAGTGCAATTAAACTAATTCGGGGTTTAGGGATTTATACTCGCCTAATCGACTCGAGTCAACGGAAACGGGCGACCAATCACCGACACGCGGTGAGATCGGCGACGGCGTTCCGAGGGACAAGCCGGCGGCGTACAGATGGCGGTGTCCGGCGGTGGTCCTCTCGGCCTAGATTGAAACGGCGGCTGAGGATGGCGGGAAAGGAAGGTGAGGGAGGTCGAAAAGGCTGAGGATGATGGCTGGGGGTGGTGGTGCACGGTGGGCGACACGGCGGCGCTTGGCGCGGCTTCCCGGCGACGGCGCGCGGTCCACGGCGGTCCAACGGTGGCGCGCTCGCACGGTTGAAAAGGGGAAAGAAAGGGAGAATGAGGTGGTGATGATGGTGAGGACGGTGTGGCGGGACGGTGGTGCTGCGGCGGCCGGACGAGCGGCGGCCGGACGAGCGGCGGCGTGCGGCGGCACCTCCTCCGGCGGTGATTCTCGGCCAAGCAAGGAGGAAAAAAAATGGAGAAGTGGTCTGGTCGAATGGAGAGGGGAAGAAGACAGAATGGCTTCGTGAACAAGCCAAGAGAGAGTCAAAACTAATTATAACTTTGACTTATTTTTCCATATTCCCAATTTACACTTATTTACTTGGCCCTCATTAATCCTTGCCCAAATAATTGAGGGCAATTTGATCCAAGAAAATCTCAATTATTGAGCTGACTCAATGTCTGAATAATTCCTTGAATTAATCCCCAAAAAATATCAGTCTAATTTCGGAATAGGAAAAAAATAGGGCATAGGGGCATTTTGGTAATTTTCCGGTCCTGGGTCAAAATTCCAATTTTTGTCCATACCAGTCCTATATATGCGTGGCCAGCATAATATGGCATCGGATTCGTAGAAATCCTCCTTTAAGCCCTTGAAAATCAGCCCGAAAGTTTTGAAGGGCAAAACCGTAATTTTTCACCCCGGGGTCGAAATTCCATTTTTCGACCGTACGCACTCCAGATATGCGTGGCCACCCCAAAATGGCATCGGCCTCGAAAAATAATCTCATTTGGCCTAAAAAACGGTTGCCGGAGTCTCCAGGGACAAAATTGTAAATTTTTCCAATTTCTGCCGAAATTCCAATTTTCAGCCGTACTAGCCCCAAACATATGTGGCCACACTAAAATGACATCAGCCTTACAAAATATGCGCAAACGCCCTCGAAATTTCGACATCGAAGCTCGGGTCCAATTTTGCGTTCAAATTTGCTCATTTTAAAATTTTAGGGCCTCTCACTAACGGGCGACTGTTTAGGGTTTACGCGTATCGACTTAGGGTTGTCCGAGTCGTGATGGCTTTGATTTTCGGGAGAACGTGAGGAATTATCACTAGTGCCGGAGGTTGCGATCGTTTGGATTAAATTCGGGATTCGTTCGTCATGCGTACTTTTGGTCGTGCGGAATCACCCGCGATCCGATCGTACGTCGTTGGCTAAATCGAATCCGTCACCTTCCTAAGATCGGCCCACATTGGCTCAAAATATTTCCTTGGCGTTTCTCGAAATCTGTACACAACTCGCGATCGGGTCCCCGATCCACGTACCGTTCCCTATTTGGCCTTTCCCATTGGGTTAGTATCCCGTGATTGATCAAGTCCTGGCGAGATTTACTAAAATTAAACGAGAATTAATATGCACTTTATTGGTCCCGATAACAGGTCGAAATTCGGGATGTTACACCCAAACACATGCTTGTCTCTTGCAAACCCAAATTTGAGCCAAAACAGTAGAGAAGTTTTCCCAAAATAACCCTGTTAAGAACCACCCCACATTGGGATAAATCAGGAGGTTTGTGGGTTGACAGCTATGGAGAATAGAACCAAGAAAGATTTTATTGCATACTCTTGCATCAATCTTTCTGTGATAACTTCATATGAAGTCATATGGAAGCTCAAAACATCCCAAGAGGAAGAAAAGCGATTCATTTCTTATACCCAAACACATTACCTTTGACAAACCCCAATTGAGCCTGAATATTCATTTCAGAACCCTAAATTGGTGATCATCTCTTCACACTGGAGCATGAGCATATGATCTACTTTAATAAATAAGGAATAAAAGAGCAGAACACAGAGTTCTTAGAATTCAAAAGATCAAAGACAAAAAGTCTGGGGCATAAAAAAGCAGTGTGCCTGGTAAAAGCAAGGCCAAATGCCCGAGAAAAATGAGAAAGAAAAGATAGTGCAAAAGAAAGCTCAAAATGACAGAAAAGGTTGTGGCAAAGCAAAGTCAAGATCATGAGAGATCATAGATCACAGCAAGTGAGAATGAGCAAAAGAAAAAAGATTGTGATGAATGTTTAGAGGACTCTGATGTTCATAGAAGAAAAGATCTCTAGTGAAAAAAGAAGAAAGGAAAAGTGGTGATACCAAGAAAATCATCAATTTCATGAAAACCCTGAATTCAAACAAATGAGCCTTTTTTAGCCTACCCAATACCAATAATACAACCTCTCCCCAAAGACTCTTCAGATTGGGATGTTGAGAGTAGAAACATGACTTTATGACAAGAAGTCATCACTCAAAGAAGTGTATGCAATAATATCTTGTCTTGTCCTCGAGGTTCTTAACTTGTAAACCCGAAGTCAATTGTGACGAAATCCTTTTCTTGGCCTCAGAATGCCTATCCTTTGAATAGTCATTGACTAAGCCAACATTACAATCTTTTGAAAGACCTTATTGGATCAATTGGATTGTATACATTGCGAATATCTCTGAACACCTAAGGATTGATTAAGAGAGATAAAATTGAGGGATATCAGATCAGTCCCCTTTCAATCGAATGAAGAAAAGACCAAGTTCATAGATTGAAACAAATCCTTTCTAATGAAGGTCTTTCAAACGATCATTTCAAACATTTCTTGAAAGATTGCAAGCATTTTGTTCAAATAATTCCTTGAAAAGGAAATTTGATTGTCTGAAATGCGTTAATGCAAAGAATGCATGTTTCAAAACTACTTTTCAAAAGTTCTTAGTCAACTTAAAATCAAGTTTTCAAACAGTTTGTGGTAAGCTAAAAAAATCACATTCCAAACAGTTTTGATCAATTTCAAAACTACTTTTCAAAATAGTTTTTGGTCAACTAAAAAACCATACAAAGGTTAGTGAAACGTCAAAATTACAAAACTCACGGTTAAGGCGTTCATTGTTTGAAGTCTTCCCAAAGTCCTACTGGTAAGGAACTACTAGGCAAATTCAAGTCCTACAAGCGAGAAGCTTCTAGGCAAATTCAAAGTCCTACAAGCGAGGAGCCCCTGGCAAATTAAAGTCCTACTGGTGAGGAACCACTAGGCAAATTTAAAGTCCTACTGGCGAGGAACCCCTAGGCAAATTAAAGTCCTATAGGCAAGGAGCCCCTAGGCAAATTCAAGTCCTACAGGCGAGGAGCCTCTAGGCAATTTCCAAAACCCTACTGGTGAGGAACCACTTGGCAAGTCTCTAAAATTCAAAGTCCTACAAGCGAGGAGCCCCCAGGCAAATTCAAGTCCTACAGGCGAGGAGCCTCTAAGCAATTTCCAAAACCCTACTAGTGAGGAACCACTTGGCAAGTCTCCAAAATTTAAGCCCTACTGGTGAGGAACCACTAGGCAAATCCAAAGTCCTATAGGCGAGGAGCCTCTAGGCAATTTCCAAAACCCTACTAGTGAAGAACCACTTGGCAAGTCTCCAAAATTCAAGTCCTACTGGTGAAGAACCACTAGGCAGATCCAAAGTCCTACAGGCGATGAGCCTTTAGGCAATTTCCAAAACCCTACTGGTGAGAAACCACTTGGCAAGTCTCCAAAATTCAAGTCCTACTAGTGATGAACCACTAGGCAAATCTAAAGTCCTACAGGCGATGAGCCCCTAGGCAATTTCCAAAATCCTACGGGTGAGGAACCACTTGGCAAGTCTCCAAAATCCTCAGGCGAAAAGCCTCAGGCATTCATGGTTCGTGAGTTCGTCCTTAAACCACGAAATCTGAATAATCATCATAAGTATCACCACCATCAATTCATGCCCTTGGATAAGCAACAAAGAAACTCTCACAAACAGGTAAGTTTCTCTTCCTCAATCATTAAGAACCTTTCGAATTATGTTCTGAAAAGAGAACCTTTGGATTAGATCACGAATTTCAAAAGCAAGATCCCTAATCAATTGTTGCGAAATTTCCATCTTATCTTATTCAGTAAGTCGACTAAAAATTGAGGTGTCATATTGTCTTTGAGATCAATCTCTAACGAGCTCAATCTTAAAGAGGGGCAGTTGTTTACACCTAATTTTTAGCTTATTTTTTTTCATATTTTCAAAAATTTCAAAATCAGGTCTAGGAATCTTGGCCAAGCCTAGAAACCTATTTCCAAACCAAAAAATAATTTTTTAACATTTTTCTGCATTTTTCCTTAATTTCTTTTAGTCAAAATAAGTGAGAAAATCAAGAAAACTAGTAAATGGAATCATAAAATTCCATAAAAATATTCATTAGTCTTATTTTAAATCTAATTTCATGAATACATCATCAATTTTGAAAAATCTCAATCAGGTATATGTTTTTCCCAAAATTGGGCAAAATTAAACCTGAATTGAAATAGATCCTTCTAAGATTGTGGTCAGTAACAGGAGAATCGAAATAGATCCTTCCAAGATCAAGGCAATATATGACTTAAAGACTCCTTCTATGGTAAAAGAAGTGAGAGGCTTGTTGGGGCGATTAAACTACATTGCTCGTTTCATATATCAGCTTTCTAAGACTGCTAAACCATTCTTCAAACTATTGAAGAAGAGTGCCAAAGTAAAGTGGGATGCAGAATGTCAACAAGCCTTTGACAAAATCAAAGAATATCTTGTATGCCTACCAGTGTTGGTACCACCAATTCCTGGAGTCCCATTGATCTTATATTTGATAATTCACTATGAGTCGTTAGGAGCAATGCTTGTACAAAGAAGACCAAAAAATGGTAGAGAACAAGCCATTTATTACTTTGAGCAAGAAATTCACAACATCAGAAGTGAATTACCCAGCAGTTGAGAAGACATGCATTGCATTGATTTGGGTATTACACAGATTAAGACAATACACCTTTCATCACCAAATTTTGCTGGTAACTAAGAATGACCTGATCAGGTACCTTCTTGAGAAATTCTCCTTGGTCGGGAAATTGGCAAAGTGGCAAGTCTTGTTATCTGAGTTCGACATCAGAAGTTCATCCCAAAAGTCAGTCAAAGGACGAGCAATAGTAGACATGTTGGCAGAAAATTCGCAGAATATTGCCAGTTCTAAAGAATGACTTGATGACCACATATTGACATTAGTCGACGACAAATGGACCATGTATTTTAATGGTGCAACCAACTTATCTGGATCAAGAACTAAGGCAGTACTGATCTCCCCAGAAGGCCAACACTACCTGGTATCTGCGAAATTGGTATTTCCATGCACCAATAACGTCACTGAATACGAAGCATGCATTCTCGGCTTACAATTAGCCCTTTCAATGAAGGTAAAAAGGTTGCAAGTATATGGAGAATCTATGCTCATCATATTGCAAACAACTGGTGCATGGCAAACTCGAGATGCCAAGCTAATTCCTTATCACAGATATTTAGAAGAGATGATAGAAAGTTTCGAAGAGGTAACATTCGATTATTTCCCAAGAGCTCAGAATCATTTTGCAGATGCTCTTGCAACTTTGCCATCCTTACTACAAGCTGAAGATGGTATGGATATAAAATCATTGAGAATCAATACTCTTGAACAACCAGCTCATTGCATGATGGTCCAAGCAGAGTTCAACAACGAGCCATGGTATCATGATATCAAAAGATATCTTCAATCGGGAGAATTTCCTGAAGAAAGCCAACCAGGTGACAGGAAATTTATAAGGAAGATAGCCAATAAATTTTTCCTCAGTGGTCAAACCCTCTATAAGAAATCATTTGATTCAACCCTGTTAAGATGTGTGGATGCTACAGAAGCTGAACAGATTATGAAAAAAATTCATGAGGGGGAATGTGGACCACACATGAATGGACATCTTCTAGCCCGAAAGATTATGAGATTGGGATATTATTGGATAACAATGGAATCAGATTGCATCCAACATGTGAGATGTTGCCATCAATGTCAGGTTTATGGAGATAAAATTAATGCACCGCCAAATGAGCTACATAAAATGTCCGAGCCATGGCCATTTTCAATGTGGGGCATTGATATGATTGGTCCAATCTACCCCAAGGCCTCAAATTGACATCGGTTTATCCTTGTTGCTATTGACTATTTCACTAAATGGATTGAAGCAAACTCCTACACAAATGTTACTGCCAAGAACGTTGCAAGATTCATCAGGCGGGACATCATTGCTAGGTATGGAGTTCCAGAAGCAATAATTATGGACAATGGCTCAAATCTAAACAACATGATCGTAGATGATTTACTCGAACACTTCCATGTTCGACATTTGAACTCATCTCCATATCATCCACAAATGAATGGAGCAGTTGAAGCAGCAAATAAGAATATCAAGAAGATACTGGCTAAGACAGCCGAAAATTATTGTGATTGGCATGAAAGGTTGCCGTATGCTCTGATGGCATACCGAACTTCAATTCGAACATCAACTGGAGCAACCCCATTTTCTTTGGTTTACGGAATGGAAGCAGTGCTACCTGTTGAAGTAAAAATTCCTTCATTAAGGATACTATCTCAGTTAAAGCTTTCAGAAGCTGAGTGGATCCAACAAAGATATGAACAACTCAACATGATCGATGAAAAGAGATTAAGAGCTATATGCCATGGGCAGGCTTATCAAAGACGAGTGGCTAAATCCTTTAATCGAAAGGTGAAACCGAGAAATTTCAAAACAGAGGATTTAGTAGTGAAGAAAGTCATCTTCAACAATTCAGATCCTCGTGGCAAATTCACTCCGAATTATGAGGGTCCATATATTGTCAAGAATGTTCTTCCTGGAGGAGCATTGATTATTGTAGATATGGTAGGAACAGAACTGGCCTATCCTATAAATGCAGATACTGTTAAGATTTTCTACCCATGAAATGAAGATGAACATTCAAGAAACGATTTGGGTCACTTTAGAACATGTGCATATCATGCATATCATGCATGCCATGCATTTCATGAACATGTTTATTTGTTTTGTAGGAGAAAGCAAAAAGAATCTGAACCAGTTGATGATTTCAGAATTCCCAATGAAATTATCAAATAGTAGAGGGAAGTATCACTTCCAATTCTATTTTCCATCGATATCCTCTAATGTGCTTTCCTTTTTATCATCCCCAGGGAAACAAAGAAAAGAGGGCAACAAAAGAAGAGTCCCCAGTGGAGTCGCCAAGCTTGTCGCGCCGCGCTTTTTTTTTTAGGCTTTCGGGATTTGCATGCTAAGGAGTTATTTCCGTGTAAGGGTCTCTCCCAGACCATACCTCACGTGACAGTGGAAGGTAATTTCCTATTTAGTCTAGGTTTGTGATTTTGGAGTCGCCACTAGTCATTATTAGTAGGTAGACTAGAAACATAATCGAGGTACGGGAGAAATACCACGATTCTACGAATCAGAGAATCTGAGTACGGGGACTTGGTTACGTTATTGATCCCGAATCGAGATCCCTAATGCCCTTTCGGTACCTAAGAACGATACGATGTCTAACGTGTCATGCGAATTTCCGAGGCTTACCCACTAATTCTATCTGTTCTAATCGCAAGAAAGACCAAACAAGTATTAAACGCACAATCGAAGTCAATCGAAGTCAATCAAATCAATCAATCCTAAGTGGTCTCTAAAAACGAAAATCAATCAAAACATCCAAACCCTAATGAAGCTCTAGAAGTTTATTCATTTCATGATTTACATTTTTTAGAGTTTTAGGGTTTTTTAGGGATTGTAACCCCTAAATTTGGGATTTTCTAAAAATGCCACTTAGGCACTTCCGAAAATTCAAATCTCACCTTTTATGGTTGGCCACGGTGTTTTTGGACCTTTCTGTGAATTTTTAAAATTTTTGAATTTTTTTTTTGAAAAATGTTTTTAAACCGAGAATTGATTTTTATGGTTTTCTGAAAATTTTTATAAATTTTCCAATTTTTCAATTTTTTTATTGATTTTCCAAATTTTTTACATTTTTATTTGTATTTTTTGAATTTTCTGAATTTTTTTATGAATTTTCTGAAAATTTTGGAATTTTATGAATTTTCTGACAATTTTTCAATTTTTTATGAATTTTCTAATTTTTTTTTAATTTTTATGAATTTTCTATTTTTTTTCTTTTTTCTTTTTCTTTTTCTTTTTGAATTTTCCCCCCGGTTAGTAAATCGGGCTGGTCCGGTTCAGCCCGGTACGGCTTGACTGAACCGGGCCTCGCCGACGCTGGCGCCGATCGTTCCTTCCGGCGAGCACGGTGCCCAAAACGGCACCGTTTCGGGCTTTCTTCACTGGGGCATTTCTCCGAACAGGTGGTGTGCATGAATCTGGGTTTGATGTTTTCGAGGCCGTCGGTTTGTGCTCGTTGCCGACGACCCTCCAGCAACTATTTCACCACCCTGATTGCACCATGGTGATGTCCCTACATTCACTATTTCACCACCCTGATTGCACCATGGTGATGTCCCTACATTCTATTTTTCATTTAGCCTACTAGGAACACCGACGGACGATCACCGACCGGCGAAAACCGAACCTAAAAATGCCAACACAAAACTGACGGGGTAAGTACAGCGCAAGTACCATAACTTTTGTACGGAGGACACTTAAGTGCCAAAACTTTTTTTTGGCTTACTTGAGTGCCATAACTTAAAAAAAAAAGATCACTTAAGTGCCACTTGCGAGCTGGTCATGAGGGCCCGAAACCGCGGCTTTTCCAGATGAACAATGACCTTCCCGGTGAGGCGAGCACCACCAGCTTGAAGAGGGGGTGTCGGTGAATCATTCCATGGCCTCCGTTCGTCTCAAAATTTCCGTTTTAGCCTCCGTTGACGAAGGTAAAAATGCTTCGTAGTCACACATTTATTGAGCCAATTTGTGTGACTACGAAGCATTTTTACCTTCGTCAAGGGAGGCTAAAACGGAAATTTTGAGACAAACGGAAGCCGTGGAATGATTCATCGATACCCCCTCTTCAAGCTGGTGGTACTAGCCTTGCCAGGAAGGTCACCGTTTAGCTGGAAAAGCCGCGGTTTCAGGCCCTCACGACCAACCCCTCTGATAAGCTAGTCGTGAGGGCCTGAAACCGCGACTTTTCCGGTCGAACAGTGACCTTCCCAGCGAGGCGAGCACCACCAGCTTGAAGAGGGGGTGTCGGTGAATCATTCCATGGTCTCCGTTCGTCTCGAAATTTCCGTTTTAGCCTCTGTTGACGAAGGTAAAAATGCTTCGTAGTCACACAAATTGGTTTGATAAATTGTGTGACTACAAAGCATTTTTACCTTCGTCAACGGAGGCTAAAACGGAAATTTCGAGACGAATGGAGGCCATTGTGTGACTACGAAGCATTTTTACCTTCGTCAACGGAGGCTAAAACGGAAATTTCGAGACGAACGGAGGCCGTGGAATGATTCACCGACACCCCCTCTTCAAGCTGGTGGTGCTCGCCTCGCAGGGAAGGTCACCGTTCGACCGAAAAAGCCGCGGTTTCAGGCCCTCACGACTAGCTTGTCAGAGGGGTTGGTCGTGAGGGCTTGAAACCGCGGCTTTTTCAGCCAAACGGTGACCTTCCCGGTGAGGCGAGCACCACTAGCTTGAAGAGGGGGTGTCGGTGAATCATTCCATGGCCTCCGTTCATCTCAAAATTTCCGTTTTAGCCTCCGTTGATGAAGGTAAAAATGCTTCGTAGTCACACAAATCGGCTCGATAAATGTGTGACTACGAAGCATTTTTACCTTCGTCAACGGAGGTTAAAACGGAAATTTCGAGACGAACGGAGGCCATGGAATGATTCACCGACACCCTTTCTTCAAGCTGGTGGTGCTCGCCTCACCTAGAAGGTCATTGTTCGGTCGGAAAAGCCGCGGTTTCAGGCCCTCATGACCAGCTTGTAAGTGACACTTAAGTGATCTTTTTTTTGAAAGTTATGGCACTCAAGTGAGCCAAAAAAAAGTTATGGTACTTAAGTGTTCTCCGTATAAAAGTTATGGCATTTGCGCTGTACTTACCCGCATAACTAACCTTTCCAACCTTTCTAATATTCACTTATGTTCTGATCGCCCTAGCCGTTTTCTATCGGTCAAATCGCTAACAAAACATCAAGCAAAGATCAAGGAAGACTAACTTGAATGGCCTAAGGCCACGGTGACACTTCGACGAGGGTTCCCGAGCTCCGGCGAGACGGTTCAATGGACGACCGAGATGATTCATGCATATTTTCCAATCAAAATGAGATAAAATGACTGTTTCGTTCGATGATCAGGAGTAATTGCCGAACTGATCTGCACCCCAAGAGTTGTTCCTTGACACTTGATCTTCACCCTGGTGGTCTTGGTCTGGCCGAAAGAGCTCGAAATTGACCGGAAAAGGCTCGGTTTCAGGCCTTCGGGACCAGCTGATTCAACTGAAACAGTAAAGGGGAGGTTTCGGCCAAACTCCGATTCGCCGATGCTCCACCGTCCACAAATACTCCTATCTAGAAGTACTGGAGACTCATCAAATGTAACTTTTCTGTTGACAACGGTTGAATTTAATTCCGGGCACCACAATCGATAACCTCGCTCACCTTGTGCATAACATAGGAACATGCACTTTCTTACCTTTTCATCGAGCTTACCATCACTTACTCGAATATAACACGGGGCAACCAAATATTCTAATAATAGAATAATCAGCAACGTTACCTGACGACACTTCTTCGGGAGTCCGACATCCTATCGCGGTCGATGGGGAATTATTCATCAGGTAGCCTGTCGTACTAAGCACATCCGCCGGGAATTTTTTAGCCATACTAGCACTAGAGAGCATTTTAGGGGCCATCTGTAGTAATGTTCTGCTCATCAATTTTGCAACATGTTGTGGTTCATTGGCACTAGTGCCATGTTTCGCTATACTTTCCTTCATACAGAATTCGTTTAACAGTTTCGAGCAAAACTCCATACTATTGTCAGTTTGCACCTGTTTGATCATCTTACCGGTTTCCTTTTCGATCAAAGCTCTCAATTGCCTGATCCTGACAATAGCATCAAACTTGGGTCTAAGCACAAACACCCAAGTCATTGTCGAGTAGTCATCAACAACTGTTTGCATAAATCTAGCACTCTTCCTCGAAGGAAACCATGACAACTTATGAACATCCAAATGAATTAATTCTGCACTATTCATGGTTTCTTTGACAATGTCACTGAACTGCACTTTCTGCTGTTGATCTAAATCACAGCATCTGCATACATTCAGTTCGTTAGCATTATAACCACATCGCAAATTCCTTTCACTTGGAACCTTTAGGCTTTTCTCGTTAATGTGTCCCAAACGCATATGCTGCAATTCAGACTCTTGAACCGGTGCATTCGACGTCTCTGCGGCGAATTCCATCACTGTCTCACCTTGAAGTTCATATAGTGCTTGATTCCTTTCATTATTATCAAGGCACCTCGAACAATTTTTAGAACTCTATATTCTGAAGAATACCGACACTCAGCTGAATCCACAGCATTCAAGGAAATTAATTTTTTCTTTAACTTTGGAATATACCTCACTCCAGTCAATGTCCACACAATACCATAATGCATATTGACTCTAACATCACCAACACTTATAACATCGCATTCAGAATTGTTTCCCAACATCACTTTATTACTATCCGTGCAATGATAAATAGTAAACCAGTTGCTGTTTGGTGTAGCATGAAAAGAACAACCAGAATCCATAATCCATTCGCCAAACGACGAATCATCAGTGACAGACAAGACATAATCAATAATATTTGAATTACCATCAGCTGTAGCTGCAACATCATCCGTAGACTCAATTCTAATTCCCTTACTCTTGTAAGATGCCCCCTCTTGCCACAACTGCAACAGACAGCACCATCAGTCCTAGACTGATTTCGTTTATTCGTGTTTATACTACTTCCGCTAATGCGAGCATTAGTTCTTCCTCTATTTTCACCTACTAAAGCAGCAGATACATGTTCACCAGATTCTCTATGTCCTCACTTAGAAGTAAATCTCGAACATCATCAAATGTCAAGCTTGTTAGCCCAGAGGAATTACTAACAATAGTAATAGTAGTATTCCAACTATCAGGCAATGGGGATAATAGAATCAAAGCATGTACCTTATCTTAAAAGTCAATATCAACTGAACTCAATTGACTAACGATCACATTAAATTCATTAATATGATAAGCAACTGATGCACCTTCGCTCATCTTTAAGTTAGAGAGACGTCGCATCAAGTAGACTTTATTGATCGCAGAGGGCTTCTCGTACATGTCCGACGGGACTTCCATTAAAACCGTAGTGGTTGTCTCTTTCACGATATTAAACGCAACTTTACAAGCCAATGTCTACCGAATAACACCCAAAGCTCATTCGTAGTTAGCTTGCTTCGTCGTCTCTGGTTTCTCCCCAGATAGGGACAAGTACAGTTTCATATGATATAGACGATCCTCAATCTGTATCTTCCAAAAACCAAAATCTTTCCCATCAAATCTATCGATTATCATTTTTCCTTCTTCTGTCACCATCAATTCGCTTCAACTCAGGCAAGCCTTGCTCTAATACCATTTGTTAGGAGTGTGCAGTAGAAGCCCGATACCTTCACCTAGGGAGATCGCCAAAACGGAGCTTAAGTCTGAGTCAGTCAATATATCAAGTTAGACCCATATTCACTCAAAAGTTTAAGCTAATGAGTTATGGGCTAACTATCATATATTAACTGTTCAACGCTACACCAATACTCCTATGTGGGACTTTTCTAACACAACTTACAAGTGCATTTTATGTTAGGTATGCTCCCTCTTAATTTAGGTATTCTTTTGCATCCATCTCAACTTGAATCTCCAAGTGATTACAATGCACCCGCAACTATGCACAGCAACCATCATCAGACCAACAATGACAACAATTTTCACCCGAAACAAGCGTCAATTATGAGATTTCTTTTTTGAGATATTTCACCAAACACCGGAACAGATTGGAGGCCCACCAATCGACCATCGACTCTGATAAGGAAGCAATCGAATAGCAAAATTGACAGAATAAAAAAATAAATCGGACACAAGATTTACGTGGTTCGGTCGTAGTGACTTATGTCCACGGGGAGAGCAGCAATGAATTCCACTATAGATCAAGTGATACAACGGAGATTACAACCATACTCGAGTTACTCAAACCCTCTCGGTATTTCTCAAGTCCCCAATTACACCCAATAATGCATATAGTGTTTTGCCCATAATTCCTCACGAAATAATTTCTCAATCTCACGAAGAAATTGTACATAAATCTTACCACAAGATTTACTCAACTTGAATACTAAATTATTAATGTAATTGCATGAACGATATTAATACCAAGCGCTCGCGGGAAAAACGGCGCTTTAATACCCATGCTACTCTTTTGACATTAGCCCACCTCAATGCTCCCACAAGCTGAATATTTATGCATAAAGTCATGTGACCGAATTGCAGAAGGAAACCAAGTCTACTTTCCCATTTTGTTGTTTCGTTGACCAACCTTTATACGGAAATTGATTTCTGTAATCTACAGATCTGGAACTTCTCTTTGGGCGATTGTTGACCGAGTCAATGTCCAACTCTTCAATGCACTCAGCCGGGAAATTGACTCACGTAATTTCCTTTTTCTGTTTTGCTTTACGGGCACTACAGGAAATCCTTCACTTGGACTATACCGAACAAGAAATATAATTTCCATAGCATGCCACCGCGAACATCGGTTTTGTTCACGAGCTTAAATTCGAGACATATATATTTTTTTGATCGAAAAAGTCGCTAACATTGATAGTCAAGAGTTTTTAGACAAGAAGCCCAAAGCAGGGGCATCAAAGCACAATAAATCCCAAGATAGAGATAAAGAATTTAAACGATGGGACTTAACTACTCAATTCGCAACTCTGTTTGCAGCCCTTCCACAGTGGGCCAAGGAAATCTTGTCAAAATGGGCCATTCGGGTTCGAGCGTCTGCAATCAGAACACTTACTTCCCACGACACATGAGAATCACTTAACATAGCTTAAGTTAGAACTGAGCAATCTGTCTCTAAGCCCTAAAGTACGACAATGCCTCCAATAGAGCCATCATCTTCGTTTGAATCGCCGAGGAAGTAGCGATTTTTTTGACGAATCCATCCAGCAAAGCTCCAGATTCATCATGGAGGACACTGGCGATTACTCCCTCCGTGCTGCCGTCGACGAAAGTTCCATCGAAATTGATCTTGAAGGACTGGCTGTTCGGTGGATGCCAATTCGGAGGTAAAGTTGCCTTATCAGTGTCAAGTTTCAAACTTTTAGGGTTCCATTTGCTGTAATTTCTGACCATAGCTTGCGTTAAAGCAATTAGCGATTGTGGGTCTGGGGATTTACGCCGAAACACTAAATCGTTCCTTGCTTTCCATATAAACTAGAGAAGAACTGCGATTCTTTCAAAGGTAAGTGGGTTGCCTGACTGCGTGAGAAAATTTTGTAGCCACTCTTCCATTTGGGTGATGTTTTGACCCGAGACTTGTACATTTACTTCAGGGTTTTTCCAAATCTCGTACGTCCAAGGGCACAACAAGAGGAGGTGTTCCACAGTTTCTGCTTCTCGATTGCAAAAGGGGCAAGCTGGCTGAGGTAAAATCTTTCGCTTATAGAGGTTTTCTTTGGTAGGAAGTCCATTTTGGCACACATTCCAGAGAAAGATTCTGACTTTGGGGGGGATGGGTGTGTAGGTGCCAAATATGGTACCATAACTTACGGGGTGGCTAATAAGAAGATGAGACTTGGGATGTGTTCTGTTTGTTTCCTCTTCACGGAGCAAATTGTATGCACTTTTGATTGAATACTCTCCTGACTTGGAACCCGTCCACACCAATTTATCTTGTGTAAGATGAGTCCTCAAAGGCACAACCAGAATCTCACTCACTATTTGTTCGTCAAAAAGACTTATGATCAATTGTTCATCCCACTTGTCCTCCTCATGTGAAATCATGTCAGCTACTTTAGTTGGATCGCTTAAGTTAGCTGGCCTGGCCCTCTAATAGTTCCTCTTTCGAGCCATCTATCTTCACGAATTCTGATGTTCTCTCCTGTTCCAACTGACCACATAACAAACTTCGATATCGATTCTCTGCCCATCAAGATACTTTGCCAACCTCAGGAGGGGCGAGACCCCTTTTCAGCTTGCCAAAAGGATCTATTAGGAAAGTAAATTCCTTTTAAAACCTGGCTCCATAAAGATTCTTGGTTCTGTGCTAATCTCCATGCTTGGTTGCCAAGCATGGCTCTATTAAAGGATATCAAGTCCTTGAAGCCCATTCCCCCTTTATCTTTCCTGGTTTTAAGCACCTCCCATCTTTTCCAATGAAGACCTGACCTCGATTCGCTGTTTTTCCACCAGAAATTAGCAACCTTCTTTTCTATCGACTGACATATTGAGATTGGAATTTTAAAGATAGACATAGCATATTGTGGGAGAGCTTGTACCACATTTTTTATCAGAACTTCCTTACCCGCCTTCGATATTAAATTTTCCTTCCTCCCTCTAGTTTTGTATTTACTCTTGGCAATATCCATGCAAACATTTGTTTCTTGGAAGCACCCCGGTTAGAAGGAATCCCTAAGTATTTCCCAGTCTTCTTAATGACAGGCACACGCAGCTCATTTGCCATATTCCTCTGTAAGTTCTGAGGGTAGCTTGAGCTAAAGAAAATGCCAGACTTGTTCAAGTTTATCGCTTGCCCAGATGCATAGCAGTATTAATGTAGTATCAATGCAAGATTCTGACATTCTATCACTTTTCCATCTAAGAAAAATATTGAAGCATCAACAAAGAGTAGATGAGAAAGGACTAGACAGTACCTGTTTAGCTTTATTCCAATAATAGTTTCGTCATTCACTGATTTTCTCGTGAGGGCCGAAAGGGTATTGGCCACCAAGATAAACACGTAAGGAGAGATGGGGTCCCCTTGTCAAAGATCTCTTGAAGGATGAACGAACGGTAGTGGCTCACCATTCAACTTTACACTCAATGAGGCTGAATTCACGCATTTCATAACCCTATCCACCCACCATTTACATAATCCCATTGTTAGCATGCAAGCTTCCAAGAAATCCCACTCCACTCTATCATAAGCTTTTTTCATGTCTAGTTTCAACACCGCCTGGAACTTTTCCTTTCTTTTCATAACTCTCAATTAATGAAGCACCTTCTGCACTACAATAATATTATCTTGTAGTTGTCTGCCGCCCACAAACGCACTTTGCTCTCCTGCTATTAGGTTTGGGAGCCAAGGTCATAATCTATTAGCCAAGACCTTCGAAATAATCTTGTAGGAGAAGTTGCAAAAGCTGATTGGTCTGAATTGATCAAGGCTTTCCGGGTTTTTAACTATTGGTATCAATACAATGTGAGTCCTATTTAATTCTGGATTGAGATACCCAGAATTTAAAAAATTCCTTACTTCCTCAAAATCCCCCATTTTAATCTCCTCCCAATGTTGTTGGTAAAACTGGCCATTTAACCCATCCGGTCCGAGAGCCTTCATTGAGCCTAGCTGGAAAGCTGCAAGTTTAACTTCTTCCATTGTAAGTTTAGTTGTTAAATGTTGATTCATCTCATTGGTAACTAGAGCTGGAATTTGTTGCAAAATTGGATTAAAATCTTGGTTTCCCACTGAATTATAAAACTCCTTGAAAAACTCCACTTTCATCTCTTTCAGTCTCCTGGGGTCATGGGTTCAAACATCTTCTACATTCTTTAGCATAGAGATTCTATTTCTTTGTCTTCTTTGAATTGTTGTAGCATGGAAATATTTTGTGTTTTTGTCTCCCCATTTTAGCTAGCACAATCTCGACCTTAAGCTCCAGTACATTTTCTCTCTTCTCCACAAGTTCTCTGTCTGTTCAGTGAGTTCCTGCTGTCTTCCTCTGTTTGCATTTAATGCTTGGTTGCTAATAATGCCTTGCAGCTCATCTTTCAGCATTTTTATCTACTTGTGGCTATTGGGGAAGGTTTTCTTGCTCCAAATAGCTAATTCAATGGACACTGCTCTTATTTTCTTCACTAAATTGGCACTAGCCATGCTAGATGAGTTTCAGATGTCCTTAATAATCTTGCTACACTCCTCATTTTCCAGCCATAAAGCCTCGAACTTGAAATACTTCTTCCTCTTCACTGGTTCAGCTTGTAGAGACAGTAAAATAGGGCTGTGGTCCGAGCCTATAGCGGGAAGTTCGAAGGTTTCTGCTTCAGGGAACAATAGCCTTCATTCTATAGTACACACCGCCCTATCTAATCTCTTTTTAACGAATTGCTCCTCTTCTCAATTATTTGCCTAGGTAAACGCACAACCCTTGCTTTCCATATCCATTAACCCACACGCATTAAGAAAGTCTCTAAAGGCGTTTAATCTGTATAGCTCATAATCTCTTTTACCGACCTTTTCCCAATCATATAAAGTTTCATTAAAATCCCCTAAACACACCTAAGGTTGGGTATTCAGGGCAAGTATCTGCTGAAGTTGCTCCCAAGTACGTAATCTCTCTTGAAAATTTGTAGGTGCATGGACAAATGTTGCTCTGAAAATTCTTCTCAGCTGAATGTCCTCAAGAGAAACATCAAGGAACACATTTGTGGCTGAATACACATTAACAGTAATGCCGTCATTCCATAATAGAGCCAATCCCCCACCAATCCCTACTGGGTTCACCACATAGTAGTGCTGGAAGTTTAATTTTCTTCTTACTCGTCGAACTACTGATTCTTGATTTTTCATCTCCATCAAGAATACCAAACTTGGCTTTTCTTGAGCCACGATGGCTCGTAGGGCTCGAATTGTCAAGGGTGTGCCCAACCCTTGACAGTTCCAACATAGTAGCTTCATTTGTAACCCGGTGGCTTATTAGGGTTAGCCACCTAAGCCCGTCCCTATGATCCACCTTCGATCAAATCTTTCAATTTTTGTTAAGGAATTTCCTCAACCACCTTGGCTACGACATCCTCTGACCACATTTTACCAAGTCATCTACACATAGTGGCAAACCTTTGTTCCTTATCTAACTCACCCTCTATGTTGCTACTGATCTTTTGTCACAGGAACATACCTCGAAGAACTCCAATCACCTCAGACCACTACAGGGCATAACCGAGAAGAAGGAAGCCTGGGAGCATGTATCTTGCTTGCTGACTTTCACCCATTTCCTTTTCTGTATAGGCTGAAGCTTTGGAGAGGCAAAGGCGAGAATAGATGGTAAGAGAAGTATCAATGAGGGGGAGATGCTTCGTTGGGGTACCGTATGGTGAGATGATGTGGGTAAGGGTGTATGGTGAGATGATGTGGGTATGGGTGAATCGTAAAAAGTAGTGATGGAAGACATGGATTTAGGGTTTTTTAGGGTAAGCTCTCACCATGGATAGGGCAAGCTCTTACTAGAAGAGAGAGAAAGCTCTTACAAGAAGAGAGAAAGCTCCTACAGGAAGAGAGAAAGCTCTCGAGACATATTTTAACAGGCGTAATGTATACCAAAATGCCTCTGCATTGTCAGATTTGGTGGGACGGATAACGCAGTTATCTAATAATATCTCGTGACTCATATGATGTCGGGCGATTTTCTATGTGTAGAGTTGGTGAAAACAATGTCTAAATGGACAAAGAATTTTCATGTATGCACGTGTTAAGATCTTAAGACTATTTTTAGATGTGGCAAACATGCGAACTTCACAGACGTCGTCAAGCTTTAGTGACTAGCAACTGCTCGTTCTCTAATGGGAGGAGTTTTGGAGCAGTATATCGAGGGGAAAAGACATAGTTCTGATCAATTGTTTGATATTATGTTACAGAAGGAGCGAAGAAATACAAGGATGTGGATATTCTAATTTCTTTGTCTGGTTGCTACATCAATATACTTCGGGAACGTGAAAGAAGTTCAAACCAAATGAAGCATTCATGGAGATATGCGTATCAATTGGCAAAAGTATCCATTCTCATTGTTAGCATTGCCTCCAGTTTGCGGAAGTGGGAAAGAAAAATGGCTATTCATTCTTTTACGGGACATTTCTAAACGTTTGGAGATGGATTGTTCCGGGAGAGAAAAAAGAGAGGTTTTTACAAGATACCGCAAGCAAAAAGGGCCAGAATTCCTGATTGGGTTGCTAAGGCCCAACGACTTAACAATCTTCCATTAAATTGGGTTACCAATTCACCACAAGCACTTTTGCTTTTGCTTAATCATAAATCCCAATTTGTGGGCTCTAATGTTTAACTCTTTTAATTGAATAAAATTTGCTTTCGACGAAAAAAATAATAGTAAATTTACTTTTTAAATTTATCTTTTCGAGAGGTTGCCATCTCGTCGCAAAGGCTATCACGGTCTATTATTTCCCATTATAAATTAATCGTAAAAAATGGTCAACTGACAAGTTAAAGAGAACTTCTGATGCTACAAATCCAAATAAGAATCATTTAATTCCAAGATTGTTTGATTAGGCCCAGATACTAAAACATCAGGGGTCAGTTTGGGGGAAAAATAAAGAAGTTAATTCTTGGTTTTGACCAAGTGTAGTGACTCTCTTTGCTTGATAAGCTTAATGAATGTAATGTACCGAGTACAATTTGTAACCCTACTTGATTGATTGATGATTTGTGTGTTTGATTTCAATTAGAGTTTGAATTCCTTTGGAATGTCCTCGACATTGCATGTAATATTCATTGCTTGATATCGTATCGGGTTACTTTTTGTAATTTAGTTACTTACATTTTATTAGGCCTAATACCCTAAAAAACCTCAAACTTTAGCTTTTGTCCAGATTTTAGATTTTGTCTCATAAAAAACCTCCAACTTTAGGTCCTGTCTCAATTCTATCATAAATTTTTTTTTTGTTCCATAAAAAACCCTCAACTTTAGGTCATGTCCCAATTCTATCATAAACATTTTTTTGTTCTATGAAAAATCCCTAACTTTAGGTCTTGTCCCAATTTTAACGCCCAGTCCCAATTTTAGTCTAAAATTTTTACAGTCTTATAAAAAACCACAAAATTTTACTTGAGTTATAAATATGCTCACATTAACCCTCATTCTAAAATTTCTCGTTGGAAACTGAGAGATGGAAAACTCCCGAGTACAAGTTGTTCAAGTATCCCAAGTATGAGCTGTTCGAGAGTCCCGGGTGCGAGCTCTCCGACCGCTAGAGATGGAACATTCTCAAGCATGAAAGATCAACCAGCGCAAAATCACTAAGGGTGATTTTAACAAAGGGTTAATTGAGAGCAAATTTGGAACTCAAGTAAAAGTTAATGATTTTTTATAAGACAAAAAACAATTAGAGTGAAATTAAAACTTGACTTAAAACTGAGAATTTTTACGAGACAAATAAAAATTTTAGGGTATAATTGGTATTGAACCCAAAATTGAGGATTTTTTTTTGTACAAAAAAAAAGGTTTAGGATAGAATTGGGACTGTATCTAAAGCTGTGTTCGTTTGCGGAAAAATATTTTTCGGGAAAACATTTTCCGTGTTTTCCGGTGTTCGGGGGCGGAAAATGTTTTCCGTGGGAAAACATTTTCCTTCCCCACCCCCAAATCTTTCATTGTTTTGAGGAAAATGATTCCCTCTTTCCACAAAGAGGAAATCATTTTCCCCCAAATTGAAGGCAAAATTGCCCATGGGAGGGAAAATGTTTTCCGCGGGAGAGGAAGTTGATCGCCGGTCACCGCCGTTGGCCGCCGCCCGAGCCGGCCGCCCGCCGCCGGTCGCCGGCCGCTCGCCGCAGCCGCAGCTGCCGCCGCCGGCTGCCGGCTCGCCGGCGCCCGCTTTCGCCCGCCCACCGGCCACCGGTCGCTGGCTGCCGGCTGGCCTGCCCACCGGCCAAGCCCGGCTGGTCGCTGCCGCCCGCCCTCGGCTGCTCGCCTTGCCCCGCCGGCCACATTTGTCGCTGGCCGCCGGCCGCCCCGCCCACCGGCCGCCGCTGATCGCCCGCCGCCGCGGATCGCCGGCCGCCTACGGCCGCCCGGCGAAAAATATTTTCCGAAACTTTTTCATATTGATCGCCGAACACCGAAAAATTATGTTCCGGGAAAACATTTTCCAGGAAAATGACTTCCGGAAAAATATTTTCCAAAAGGAGAATATTTTCCGCCAAACGAACGGAGCATAAAGTTGTCGATTTTTTATGGGTCAAAAAAAATTTAAGGTAGAATTGGGACATGACCTAAAATTGGAGGTTTTTTATGAAACAAAAGGTAAGATTGAGACAAAAGCTAAAGTTTGTGGTTTTTTAGGGTATTAGGCCCATTTTATTACCGCTTTTGATGTGTTTGTTTTTACCCTTTTATGTCATTTCCTTGATTGTTTTTTTTTCTTATTTCATTTAGCTTAGTTGGATGGTTAGGGCATGTACTAGGAACATACTAAACAGAAAAACATCTTGGTCACTTAGTGGGCAATAACTCATGGACCCGACACTTAGCTAACAAATCAATCAAGTTAGGTTAATGAAAGGGTATTAGTTGAGTAAATTGGTGTAATTAATTCCCGTACTTAGATCTGGTTGCATAGAAGTGAGATGGCTCATAGTCGGCCCCAATAAGCTAGTGGCGACTCTCTCATATGACAAGATTCTCATAGGGTTTTTTTTTTGTCTTAGGATTATAATAGGTTAATCAATTAAATTGAACCTTCCAATGTCATTAGAGGTAAGCATTTGGAGACTTGTGCCTATTGAGGACCGTTGGTCCACCTTTGACATTACCTCTAATCCTACTCTCCGAATGCAAAGACCGCTTCGAGAAGGTCGCAACAATCTCTAGCCTCAGGTGACCCCGTATCTTGAGTCGCCTAAGGCTAGGCTGCTACGTGAGTGAGCCCTCGACCTAGTTTGCGGAGGGGCCAAGACAAAAGATGAAGACAAATAGTCCAGCAATGGGGCATGACTATAGAATACGATGGCATAGCGACAAAAGGCGGCACGTAGTCGATCGTGGTGGGGCACGGTGGCTGATGCACATCGTAGGAGAGGAGAGAGAGAGGAAATGTGTGTTTACGGTTTTGTTCAGGTGTTTTAGGAAAATTAGCTTAAAATATAAGGGAATTATTGGTCAAGTAGGTTTTTTTCTGACAAAAAACCGAGACAAATTAACATAAAATATCTCAATTGTCTAAAAAATGTCTAAAAATAACATAACCTTCTAAACCTAAAAAAAAAGTCAAATCGGCAAAAGGACACTACAAATGCCATAAGTTGTGTACGGAGGTCACTTTGGTGCCATAACTTTTTTTTGGATCACTTTGGTGCCAAGTCGGAGGAAAAGAGATTACTTAAGTGCCAACTCCGGTAAGTTTGGCCGGAAATCCGACGTGGCATTTTTCATTAATTTCTGACACCGACGTGGCTCGCCGGAGGATGAGTCGGCGTGTACAGTCAACATTTTTTATTTTAAATAATTTTTTCCTTTTTTTCTTTTTTTTTTCCTCTTCTTTCCTTTTTCCTTTCTTTTCTTTTTTTTCTTTTCTCCCCTTGCCGGCCAGTTGCCGATGGCCGGGCCGGTCATTGGCGAAGCCTGGGAAGGGCTGGGCGAGTGCGGCCTTGCCTATGTCCGGCAAGGGGCGGCCTCGCCAGATCTGGGCGAGATGACCCTCGCCGGCGACTAGCGAGGCCGCCCCTCGCCGGCCATGGGCGAGGGGCGGCCTTGCCAGATCTGGGCGAGGTGACCCTCACCGGCGACAGTCGAGGCCGCCCGTTGCTGGTCATGGGCGAGGCCGCCCCTCACCAGATTTGGCGAGGGGCGGCCTTTCCAGTTGCCGGCGAAGGTTGCCTCGCCCAGATCTGGCGAGGCCGCCCCTCGCCGGCCATGGGCAAGGGGCGGCCTCGCCTATTGCCGGCGAGGGTCGCCTCGCCAAGATCTGGCGAGGGGCAGCCTCGCCTGTCGCCGGCAAGGGTCGCCTCGCCCAGATCTGGCGAGGCCGCCCCTCGCCGGCCATGGGCAAGGCCGCCCTCGCCCAGCCCTTCCCGGGCTTCGCTGGTGGCCGGCCCGGCCACCGGCAACCGGCCGGCGAGGGGAGAAAAGAAAAAAAAGAAAAGAAAGGAAAAAGGAAAGAAGAGGAAAAAAAAAAAAAAAAGGAAAAAAATTATTTAAAATAAAAAATGCTGACTGTACACGCTGACTCATCCTCCGGCGAGCCACGTCGGCGTCAGAAATTAATAAAAAATGCCACGTCGGATTTCCAGCGAAACTTACCGGAGTCGGCACTTAAATGATTTCTTTTCCTCCGACTTGACACCAAGTGATCAAAAAAAATGTTATGACACCAAAGTGACCTCCGTACACAATTTATGACACTTGTAGTGTCCTTTTGCCAAGTCAAATCTTTCTTGCGTGCAACAAAAATGACACCGTTACAAATTCTGTAAATTTTCATCGTTAAATAGCCACGTGTTGTTCTATATGTCTCATTGTCCTGTCATACATAGTGAACTGCGTTAATTACGATCAAGTATGATTTTTTTAGTACAAATGAAGGAAATTTTCTCTGAGGCAGCGGGGGGAGTATTAAGATTCTCTTCCATAGATAGTTCCATTGATGTCAATGGCTTCAACTTTAATTAAGTTATTACCCAGAAATTTGGGGATCTTCAGCATTGATCTTAGTCTAATAGTGAGTTTTTCCGTCTGTCATTATTCTCCATGGCCATTGACAGGATGAAGATGTTTGTCATGTGTTTTTGTACTGGTGGTTGACACTACAGTTTAACTCTGGTTGGGTGATCTAAATCCATGAGCAAAACAGATCGACGATCCCGACAGGTTTTCGTTGCCTTATAGTTTGATCTTCAGTAGAGGAACCAGGTTTGTTTAGAATTATCACATACGTCTCTCTAAATGTGAGCTGTAACTGTATTTTAGCTCATAGTTAGTGGCAAAAGGGCTCCAGCGGTTGTCAATAACTTCACTACTGGGTCGTCGAGAAGTTCAACTTCTTTATTCAAGACACTTGATGCTTATCCGATTTTTCCCACCTGCAAGGTCCTTTTCATGAGATATGCTGAATCCTGTAGACATAAAAGAATATGCAAACAGGGCCTGTCTTGTTCCATTACTTTGAGCTTAACTTCTGGATTCGTATCGCAGGAGAAGAGAATCTAGAGGTTGTATCTTTGTAAGATTTTTGTGGGATATCATGCATGACTTGTATGATCCGGTTATCTTTTGCTTGACTTGACCCAAATATGCTTTCACACCAGATAACAAAATATTAAACCTTGTCTTCATTTCTGCGTCTTTAGTACCCAGAACATTAATGACAATCATAGTCCTCTGGTAATTTTTACTAGACATCATGTTATTTCTGTATTATGTTGTTCTTACGGTACAAATTCGATTTGCAACATGAAAAATCCTCCTTTTAAATACTCAACTTTCTTCTGCTTTCCATCTAATTAGGAAAACAAGAGAGCCTGTTACATCGCCTTATTTGTTTTTGTGTTTCACTCAAAATCAACAACAAAATCTTTTTTGTCTTCAAGTGCATCACTAAATAATAAAAAATCATCGCATATGAATGCTGCATCTCGGGTAGCTTCTTTCTCTCGGTGTCAGGTCGACGCTCTTAACGCCCATTATTAGAATATATAACACCCCCAATTCAGCCCTCCTCTCCACCCAATTCTCAAACCATCACTCCAAAGTCTCCATCTGCTGAAAATATGTCCTTATTTGCTAAGCCTGTAGGTGATGGACCAACAGAGAAACTCAAGAATGGGAAGAAGAGGGTTCCTCCAAGCAGAGGTCATATCAAGGTTTTGATCGTTTCTGATGTTATGAAGATACTAAATGAGCTGGTCTTTCGAAGAAAGAAAGAAGTTGCCGGCTTGGTCGATTGATCCGAATTCCTTAAAAATGTAGATGTTCCAGCATATCTCCAAGATCCTGCTTTTACCTCCCCCTTGCCATGTCAACTCCAGGTCCATTTTAATCCATTGTACTTGTGCAGAATAATGTACCCACCTTCGTCCTTCTACTTGCGAGTTACTTTCTTAGTGTACATTCCTCACGACTCGCAAGCCGCTTTCGTCATGACTATTGTACGTTCCTCCGAGTGTTGTGGATGAATTTATTCTGTGAATCGTTATCTCTATATTGGTACGCACCTAAAATTTCTAATGGCCACCTATTCTAGAGTTGTGTTCATTCTAGCAACGGCCTCTTGCACCAAAAGATGATTCCATTATCCAATTTTCAACAATCTTTCGTAGATGTCTTGAGGTGTATCACTTGTCAAGATATGTGGAAGTATTCGATGAGGGCGTAATGTATACCAAAAAGCATCTGGATTGTCAGATTTGGTGGGACGGATAATGCAGTTACCTAATAATAGCTCGTGACTCATATGATATCGGGCTATCTTTTGTGTGCAGAGTTGGTGAAAACAATGTCTAAACGGACAAAGAATTTTCATGTATGCACGTGTTATTATTTTGAGGTGTGGCAAACATACAAACTTGACAGACGTCGTCAAGCTTTAGTGAGTAGCAACTGCTTGTTCTCTAACGGGAGGAGTTTTGGAGTAGTATGTGGAGGGGGAAAACAAAGTTCTGTCAATTGTTTGATAGCATTACTGAAGGAGCGAAGAAATACAAGGAAGTGGATATTGTATTGTCTTTGTCTAGTTGCGACATCAATATACTTCGGGAATGTGAAAGAAGTTCAAACAAAATAAAGCATCCATGGAGATATGCTTATCAATTGGCAAACGTATCCATTCTCATTGTTAGCATTACCTCCAGTTTCTGGAAGTGGGAAAGAAAAATGCCTATTCGTTCTTTTACTACTGTAGATTTCTAAATGCTCAGAGACGGATTTGTTTCGGGAAAGAAATAAGAGAGGTTTCTACAGGATACCGCACGCAAAAGAAAAATTATAAAAAAAGTCCTAAATTTATTGCACTTGTGTCAATTCAATTCTACACTTTTCAATTGTGCCAATTGAATCCTAAACATTTTGACAATTTGCCAACTTAATTATTCTAGCCAATTTTGGTCGGAAATTGCTGGCGCGGACGTTGGCCATCTTACGTGTGGATGGTGCTAACGTGAACAATTTTTAAAATATTTTGAATTTTTTAATAATTTTTTTCTTTCTTTTAATTTTTCCTTCTTCCTTTGCTGATTAATGAGTCTCGGCAACAATCGGCGACCGGCCATAGGTGAGGACCGACCTCACCAGCCTCAAGTGTGACTCGACCTTGCCAGATCCCGACGATGTCGAGTTCGCCAGTGCTTCTTGATCGCCACCTCCCGCCACATGTCCTCGATGTCCACGCCCATCCTCAGCTTCTGCTTCAAGATGCTCTTGCAAGCGAGCAGCTCCCGTGAGCCCCGATTGATGCATAGGTAGGTGATCCCAAACTCGCCACTACCAAGCTTGCGATCGATCAGGTACCTCTCCTCAATGTTCTCCTTAGGTACGCCAGAGAGGACTGAATTAGGAACCGATGATGTAACCCCCGGTTTCAAAAGATTGCAATCGAGAACCGAATTGGTCAATCTACAATCACCGACTTCTTCGTACTGATCCATTTTATGTTTTGGGTAAAAAAATCAAATTATTATAATAAAATATAAAAATTGCATCATTTTATTTAAAAAACATTTGTTGAAGTGGTTATGATATTAGGAAAAATTTCAAAGAAGGACCTAATGTGCCTTCATTTTCTCAAATAAGGACATGAAGTAGACCCTATTTCAAATAAAGACTTGAAGTGCCCTTATTTTCTCAAATAAGAGTTTGAAGTGGATTTTGTTTCAAATAAGAGCTTGAAGTGGCTATGTTTGTTTTAAAAAAGAGTTTGACTTTCCGGATGGTAAGAGAATTTTCGTTCTTTAGCTTTTTTTGAATTTTTTTCCTTTTCTTCTTTCTTTTTTCCTTTTTTTCTTTTTACTTCGTCGGTGGCTAGTGATCGGCCACCAATGAAACTTAGGAAGGGTTGGGCAAGGGCCAGCCTTTCTGGGAATAGGCGAGGCAACCATTGCCCTGGGCGACGCCAGCCCACGCCAAATCTGGGCTAGGGTCACCCTCGGCTAGCAAAACACTTGCCCAAGCGAGGTCAACCCTCGCCTATGACTTTCGAGGGCAGCCCTGCTCAAGGCGAGGGTCACCTCACTGAGATGAGGCCATCCCTCGCCAGCAGCTGGCGAGGCGACCCTTGCCTAGCCATTTTTGGGCTTCGCAAGTGGTTGGTCAGCCATTGGTGGCCGGCGAAGAAGAAAGAGAACCATAAAAAGGAAAAAAAAAGGAAAGAAAAAGAAAATTAATTTAAAATTAAAAATGTCTTTGGACAAAAATGTCCTTAATCGGTCAGAATATTTCGCCAGCCAGTGGCCAGCCAACCACTTCATGCTCTTATTTGAGAAAATATGAGTATTTCAGGCCCTTATTGGAATTTTCCCATATTATTATTTTTTCATGTTGAAGAATGAGCTCAATTGTAGATAAATGTAAATTTTCTCTTTTTTTTTTCCCTAAAAGTTTTCAAAACTGATTTAAAACAGGTTCAACTTGGGGCACAACTAGTTGATCGGATTCCCAAGTAGAACCTTGACCTTGGAATCGGGAATCGAATCAATTCTGGGTCGAAACTAGGTTCGCGGAAGTGGAACCAAACCAATTCTCCCTAAAATTGGCCTTGAATTGGTCGGTTCAAGCCAGTTCAATTCGGTCCCCAGGTTGAACCGGATCCGATGCTCACCCCTCATGTCTACTTCATTGTTGTCGGCAAATAGTTGTGTGAGCCATCTTTGCCAAAGCGAGTTCCTCCGCTACAACCTCTTTGTTGTGTGCATGTGCGCGCTCGCGGGGGAGAGAGGGAGAGAGTAAATCAGGTCGTGGGGGTGAACACGACTGCAGACCTGAGGTCGCTAACCTCGAGTGACCTCTGACCTGGAGTCCCTCGAGGCTGGGGCTACCGCGCGAGCCAGCCCTTGAGTTAGTTCGCAGAGAGGTCAGCATGAAAAGATAGAGATGGATAGATTGGCAATGGAGCACGGCTATGGAGTATGACGGCCAGGCGGGAAGAGGCAGTGCGTATCCGATCACGGTGGCGCGCGGTGGCTGATGCAAATTGTATTGGAGGAGAGAGGGGAAGTTTGTATTTAAGGTTTCGTTTGTGTGTTTGGGGAAAGGCTTTGAAAGCCCATTTTGTGGACTACAGTGCATTTGGAAAGACTTTTCTCTCGAGGCATCTTCAGTCCAGCAGTAGCATTATAGCTTTCTCGGCATGTTGAAAGGTAAGTTAATTATTTTCTTTCCCATCTTACCCCCATCAATAATCATAATTCCAATTTTACCCTCTTTTTAAACAGAAAAACTCTCAATCTACTCAGCAAATCCACAAACGCAAACCGTGGTCGAGGGACGGTCGCCAAGGGTCGAGGGTCGATGGTTGACGGTTGCAGGTTGATCAGGCGAGATTTGGAGGGTCGAGCCGAGGTCTGGAGAATCAAGGCGAGATCTAGAGAATTAAGGGTCGTCGAGGTTCGTACATCTAGGCTCCCTAATGATGGCCAAGGCTTGTGCAATGGTTGCCTGTCAATGGTTGCGCTTGAGCTCATCACCATTCCCAGATCTGGCACGCTGCAATTTCCAGGTTCGGTATATGAACTCACGCGACTCTGGCGCCACCTCACTTGGGGCTGAGCAACCTTGGCGACCCTTGCTCGGGGTTGTACAATCCCGATGACGTTCTGTTGCCTGAGCTGCTAAGGTCACCTAAACATCTATGTTTGTTTCCTTTTTTTTGTTATGACTAAAGTTTTATAAAAGTATAGATTTTTTCCAAATGGCATTTAAATCAAAATTGCTTCCTAATGCACTTTTCAATTATAATTTGCCAAATACTATTCACACTTCTTAGAAACCCTTTAGTCTATAGTCTTTTGCATTTATGCAAAGGTTTTTCCAAAATACTCTTACAAACGCACCCAAAGAGCTCGTATTGAAGAAGTCATCAGTTGCCTAAGTTGGATCGTAATGTCTCTCTCCTCTAACTTTTGGCCCCATCGACTTGGGGTGGAGAGAGCTTGACGATAAGGGAGATGGCTAGTTAGATTTCTATAATGATAGATCTCTGTAAAGGTATTTATGTGACGAATACATGTGACGATAACATGTAATTAAATAATAATCAAAAGTGTGAACAAAAACACACACGACACTAAGTTGAATAAAATTTATAATATACGAACACCAATGATTAATCGATTATACCATTTCATTGCTGTCAGGTGGGATAAACGTCGCATAAAATACATTCTCCCGTTCACCTCTCCACTCTTCTTTGTATCACCTTTTTGAGGAGGCTGAGGCACCAGGTCAGCTTCGTGTGTTTGCCTAACATAAGAGGACACACGAATGGTTTTCTTGAAAATTGGTCGGATGACAATCGAGGTGGATTAGTTGTGGGTACATGGAAATTTACTGTATTTGATCATTGAAATTGGGATTAAAGAACGTTAACGAAAGTGTTTCAAAGTGGTATGAAAATTATGCCACGAAAAGGTAAATTATGGCCTTCACTCTTTTTTCTTTGAGTAAGAATTCTCCCCAAAATAATGTACTGCTTGATTTGATTCAATTTTTTGTTTAAAGAAGAGAGATTGTTGCTATAGTACTTTATTTATCTAAGCATTCAATGTCCTCTCGGCCAATCACTTTTACTCTTAGCTTTTCGCAACATTTTGTAATCCATGCATGCACTTGATCATTTACTTGATGCAATTGAACAATTGTATCTCTATTCATTCACTAAAGACTACTCCAAATTTGGATGCGTATCTAAGTGAAGACTTGGGCTCTCTTATGATAAACCAAATATCATTGTAAGGAAAAAGACATTATCTAATTATCTATAGATAGACGTAAGGGATGATCTTAAGCTGCCATGAATTTGTCTAACGGGGGTTTGGCGCACATTTGTGAAAGGGATAACACTGACTCTGGTACCATGTTAGAAAGTTTAATCCAAAAACTTAAGCTAATAGGTAAAGAGAGACCACATGAATATAAAAAACATATAAGACCCGTTGTCAAGCGAATATGAGATAATACTTCAACAAAAAGATTAATTATCTTAGCCTCCCCGTTACACCATTATACAAGGATTCGCCACCATTAACGCATTCATATGAAGCTCCCATTACTGGAGAAGCACACAGGCATGCATGAGCGCAAGCACACAGCAAGAAAGAAGAAGAAACATGGTGGATGATCTCGTGCGGTAAATACACATATAAAACTGCTCTGTCTGGTTGTGTCCGTGCACCTATGATCGCTGCCAAAACGAATTGTAACAAAGAAGTGCGATTCGCCATGTTGATTCAGCCCAGAGTTACCTTCCATTTGTTAAAGCCATAGTACCTAAGTACATGTGTACCACTGGAGGAATGAAGTGAAAAAACTGGTTTTACGATAAACGCTGGCAAATTGCGCCTGCAGGTCGCAGCTAATCGAGAATCTGAGCGAGCTGGAGATTTGAAGAACATTTTAGAGTTCACAGTCTATGCTCCGACACGGGGCTCCTGAATCTCTATGGCTGTTCTCGACAGGCTAGCCTCGAGCTCGTCAAGTTCATTAGTATCCAGCTCGTCCTCATCCTCGCTCGGAAGGACTTCACCTTCGCCAACTTCTGTCGACGAGGCACTAGGTCCGTCTCCAACCGAATTGCCATCCACCTGAAATTTTACAAGACATTATATGGCATGGACTGCTCAATGGAGATCAAGCACCAGATTTAACAAAATTAACCAAGTGAAAGACATCATCATGTTCAACCTATAGAATGCATTTTCTTTGGGTCTCATAAGCAGAGCTCTTATCAAGAACAAGAAATGTCAGGCATTCACAAGCTAGAAGGACAATGTTCTAGGAAACTCCATTAAGCAAATGGGTTTAAATGAAAATTCCCACCTGCTTCCTGATGACGCGAGATTGTTCCTCTCTCAAGTGCTTTTCACATGCCTCAACAACATCGACAAACAAGCTTGAATTGGACAGGAATAGCTCAACATCATCGACAAACAAGCTTGAATTGGACAGGAATAGCTCTCGGCCACTGAGAAGCGTGCAGAAAATTCCACAAAATTAGCATTCAGAATATCTCGCTCTTCAATCCAACACAAAACAGATACCCATGCCCATGCACACGAGCACACAGTGCCAGCACAAGAATAGAATGACAACAAAACAAGAAATCGACAAGTGAAAAGCGCGATACAGGCCGCATGACAGGCGATTTGCATCTGCTACAACACCTGCATGGATACAGCAGAAGAAAGAAAGTAGAGTACCTCATCCGGTCATTCTTAGCCCTCTCTTCTATAAGTGCCGCTAAGCGAGCATCTCTCTCTGCAATCTTTTTCTTCTTCCATATCCCGAACAATTCGGGAGTCAGAGGAGTCAAAGTAGTCAACTCGGTACGCTGCAACCCAAAAACAGATACCCATTGAGCACAACATTTCAGTATCAGATAAACACGAAGATATCGATGGCCACTGCTTCAACGCCGGCAAACTCAAGTCCATAGGAAAACACAGGACAGATCCAACAAAATGAGCCCAGAAATTGACGACTTACCTGATTCTCAATTTCTTCCTCGAGAGGCGTCCTTTCGCTCTCTTCTTCGAGCAAAGCTTTCATTTGGGATTTCAGGACATATCCAGTAGGAAGTGCATGCCTGTAGTGGCAGTCTTTCCCACCATTTGGACAAACCCAGAACCAACCATACTGTTTCTTCTCCACTGCTTCCAAAAAGTACTTGCACACCTTCACATATTACAGAAAAAGAACAAGTCATAATCTAACAAGACCAATGACAGAGTCAAGAGCTCATTTTCCCTGCATCATCATTGTGAAAAGCTTCCTTCAGTTACACCATTACTAAAGATCACCACGGATTTTGCCATGTATCATCCTTACTAATTATAAACTCTATGTGCTTTCTGAGGTGGTAGGTCATTGCTTGCTCGAGAAATGCTAAAGGAATGGATTCCAGCTCTTTTTAGGCAAGTTACTACATGCCCGCAACATTTTCCTGAAACACGATATCCTAAGAAAAGATCGATGAAAAGCTGATCTTTGTTCATGGAACCCCAAAGAAAAGAGCTTAATCTAAAGACACATTGATACAGCACAGACATTTTGTACATTTGTACTCAGCGAAAGTGATTGCACCTCGAATCACGTTACTTGACAAAGAATTCATGAGACACTTACGAACACTTACGATATCAGTGGGCTTATTCTGCTTATACTCCTTGTTCTTTGACTCAACAACCTTCTCCAAAGTCTCTTGATCCCACTCCTCCATTGTACCTGAAGTAGAGAAAATAAAATCAGAACATTGCTACAAATTACACACGATAAGCAAATACTAGCAACAGTTAAATTAAGCTAAGATTATGATAAAATATTAATCACAAAGAAATGGGAAACAGTCAGTACCATCATCCCGTTTGTCGCTGTAAAGATCGATCTTTTCTCCTTTGCGCTGAACATTCAAATCATGCGAGAATTTGCACTTGAAACCTTTGGCACACTGCCCTGCCTTGTAGAACTCACACACGATGGACTTGGGATCAACACCTGATCAACCCTCCATTCATTACTGAATCTGTTTGAACTCATTCGCGCTTCATAGTAAAAAGATTCAAAGGCGCAAAAAGCCGGGAGATATTACCAACAGGCACTTTGGGCTGGCTCACGGCAATCTTAAACAAGTCGTTGAGCTCCTTATCTTTCGCCTTACTTTCTTCCTTCTTCTTCTGAAAGGAACAGAGAAAAGAGAGACCTATTTATAATTAGATCAGCAAAAAACTCTGTCCTCTGCTCTTTTTGACTTTGCTTTTCATGGAAATTAATGAAAGAATTTACTTGAACCTATCAAACCTATACCTCTAGTCAATCATACTACCTCATTTTCTTTATCAACACAGATTGTTAGTATATAAAATGTGAACGTCCACTCTCTTATCAATAGAAAAAACGGTCGCCCATTCAACTTCAAAAAGTAGAAGAATCCACAATTGGTATCAGAGCAAGTAATCGTGGGTTTAAATCCTCCCACCCCTTAAACCAATGATGAGTTTCCTTATGTGTGTAGGGATCTTGACAATTCCTTCACTCATATGTGATTGAGCTCTGCACCATTAAGGCCTTTTGTCATATCGATCTTCGCAAGACGTAAGTGGTCATGAGCAAATCAAGGCCTTTAGTCATATCAAACACTATTTTAGCTCCTCGTCTATTTTGCATCGACCGATTTTCCCAAGAAAATCAGAGTTACAACGGCAGAAACACTAAGAAGAAGGTGTACAATCGGACCTTCGTGGCGCTCTTGGAAGGATCGGTCTTGGGCTGCACCGACTGCTGGAGGGTCTGCACGTACTTCTGGACGTTCTTGCTCTTGTTCTTGTTCTTGAGCCCGAAGGTCTTGTCCTCGACCATCTTCTGCTTCTTCGCCACGTCGGCTTTCTTCGCGGCCTGCTTTGGCGGCATCCCTCGATCTCGTCCGCATCAATCGGCCCAAGCTTCCTTAAGAATCAGCTTCCGCTTCCGAGGTTGAGTGGAGTGAGGCTTTCTCCGATGGAGTGTCTACCAAAAGCAGAAGAGGAGACGTGAAGGAGGTGATCGTTTATGTATGAACTTGGAACGGCATCGAGAAGCAACGTGTGAGCGTTGCGTTGGCAATTTGAAATTACCGAACGTGCCATTGCAACTTTCCACGTGTCAGCTTTTCTGAGGGACTGGCGGGGGTCCCACGAGGGTTTTCCTTGTCAAAGGTTTTGAAAAGCAGTTTGGTTTATGCTGCCCGCAGCTGCTAGGTGGCGCATATCGGTGGCCTTTCACGTATGTCTCAATCGATTAATGATCGTTGGAATGAAGTGTGCATGAGGGATTGAAAAATATTAGAAACCCACGGAAGCATTGTGCAGGTACGATATTGTTTCCGCAGTCTGACGCGACTAATCTCCATAATGTATGTATATTGCCTCATTCATATTCATCGATGTAGACATGAAGAAGATGATAGACGTGTACCACAAACTAAGTGGGATGACAATGTAATCTACGACATATACCGAATTTAAAATAGAAACTTCATCACTCAGCATATTCATGTCCATAATTTGTCAAATTAGTGACAGCTTACTTGTAATATCATAAGCTTTTCTCGTTATAGGCAGATTCTCCCCAACCGTGTCTATGAACATGATCATCCATTGCTCTCAATAAGAAAGCTAATGCTGTCGAACCTTGGGGGACGGTGGTTGTTTTTTGATCTTCAACTCAAAGTATGAACTCTTTCTGCAAAACTGAGCACAATCCTCTAATACTAAATGTTAGGTTTGGACATAACAAGAGGATGTGGATCATTCAAAGCGTAAACAAATGTAGATTGTGCTAACTCTTTTTCGTGCGACTGCAATAACGTCAATGATTCAAGCAACTATGAGCCAAATTCGAACTTTCAAGTCTGAATTACTATAAGTTGAATTAATCTTGAGTGTCCCTGAACAAATTAGCTATTAATCCGCAAAATCTTCGAGTCTCTCCAATCAATCAGGTTGTATAATAAAATCTCTCTTAAAAAAAGTAAGTAGTACATCCGTCAATCTTTGATTACAAGCAATTAGGCACAATCACATGATTGTTAAGTCATATGGGTCTGTCACAATATATTAAAAATCAATAACATCTATAAGTTGGGTCTCATATCTTTTGGATTTACACGAACTTGATCTACATACGGAAATTTTCTGATGTGAACTTCTCATTTCTTGCAGAATCCCAAGTTGGGTTAGGGAAAGATTGGAGCGATTGGCTTCGAGTAGATCCAAACGCGCTCATTAAGGCGCACAATAAGAATAAGACCAATAGAGACTTCACAAGCAACCATTGAAGTTTCAACCGCGGTGGGTTATAGAAGCCCACACTCTTAATTTCCTTTCAAGTCATTCACTCGCAGATCAGCTTCCAAATCTGCTTTGGGCCATTGATCTCCTACAAAGAACTGTTTTCTAGTTTGCGTTGTCATCCCGAGCTTTTCATTCCTAAACATTTTATATCATATAATTTTGATATTTAAAACGTTAATATCTGCGATTTGTATTGACATTTAGTCCAAGTCACACGATCGGGCAAATTCTCTAAAATATGCATTTTCTACAAGTATGATTCTGCATTCATTCAAAGAATTCATCAAATACTTTAATGAGACTTTGTGATCATCAAAATTACTTCAGGGATTTCACTATTTGGTTTCCAAATTCTCCAACATATACAAAGGAAATACATGAATCAGGTCGATATATGCCAATGGTGAACCCGCGCTTCACGCAAACTTTCATTGTTATTTTCCTATTGACATTTTTCATTTCGAAAAACATAATGCGAATTACCCTTTAAAATTTTCGCAAGATCATTTCATATTTGAGTTCACCTATATAAAATAATTTATAACAACACTTAGAGTACATGAATTAATTCATAAGCACATTGCAAGTTTCATCAACTTTAATATATTTAGTTTTAAAGAGAATTGCAAAATAGTGAGTTGCCTACTTGTCTTTTTTTATATATTTATTTGCGCTTAAGTACCTAAGATTCGTCTTAATAGACTCATGAGGAAAAGGTGATTCAGCTTGATCGATTATATGTTAGAGACTTTTCTTCCGTGGAGGTTATGGCACTTGATCGTTAATTTGGTACTTTTATTCTTGACATGAGCCCCAAACAGTGCGTTTTCCAATGTCAAGTGATGAACAGTTTCGCTCATATGTTAATTGATTAACGGGCCATAGTAGATTCTGGAAAATTACTAAAAAGATCTTAAACCTATTGTATGGTTCCAATTCATTTATAAACTTTTTAATTTGGCCAATTTAATCATAAAACTTTTATCGATTTGCAATGTGGTCATTCAGACTAAAATTGATTGGAAATTTCTGACGTGACTGTTAGCTATCTTATGTGGTACGACCGGTGCTAACGTGAATGATTTTTTTATAAGTTTCTGAATTGGCCATCCATAGTGACCCTCTCCGATCCTTTCCAGGAATTGAACAATAAAAAGAAAAAATAAAAAATTTATAAAAAGTTCAAAAAATCAAAAGAAATTGTAAAAATCATCTACATCAGCACTGACTATGCCATGTCGGACAGCCGATGGCCATGTCAACAATTTCCAACAAATTTTGACCTGAAGGACTACATTGATAAATTTTCATAAGATTTAGGAATAAATTGGTCAAATTAAAAATTTTATGACTAAATTAAGCATTGTATAATAGGTTTGCTATTTTTTTTAATATTATCCCTAATAGTTTCATGGGTGAAGTCAGTATTTGTTTTTGCCGGTTGCTACTACATGCACTGAAAAATGAAGCATACGCCACCACGGTAAAGAAAAAATTATACAAATAGTCTTATCTATCCTTGATTTGAGGAGTATAACCATCCGCTCTCAAATTGATGGTTTCGGAGTCATGGAAACTAGTCGAGCACAATGAAAAGTGACTACTATGACTGCTAGCGGTAACTTTTCCTTTGTTTTGCTTATAAAATGATCACGTGTTTGTTGTACATAAATATATACACTGCGCCTTTATTCAATTAACTATTAAGGAGGCAATCTCTCGGTATATTCAACTTTAGAAGCCATAAAAAAAAAGTACCGGTGAAATTGGGCCGTAGTTGTTCTAGGTTCTAGGTGGCCGTTGAAACAGGTTCCTCAATTTTTAAAACTTTGAATCTACCATATATATCTTGGAAGCTAGAACAAGATAGATTCCCACCAGTCTGATTTTCAAATTCCAGTTCTATCGTGGATGTCGCGACCGAACTCCCGCTTTTTATTGAACACATGCAAAAAAGGGAGTTTCGCCTGGTACGTGCTAAGTCTAGGTTTGGGACTTAATTCGGGCTCTCCCAAGCCCATACCATATCGCGACTTAGGGTTTAAGTTTTTAACATGCAAATGGTTTATACTAAGGAGTCGCCACTAATCGATTTGGGGTGGGTCGATTAGAAACCCAAATAAGGTGATGGGAGAATCACCCTATTCCTGCGAATCAGAGATTAACTGAGTTCGGGGACTTGGTTACACTAGTTGGATAACTAATGCCCTTTCGGTACCATTTTACCCTGTTTATTTTCTTTGAAAACATTTATCAGGCAGTTTGGATTGATTTTAGGACCTTTCTCCTAACATGTGAGGTGATCAAGCGAGTGCATAATCAGAAACGATTAGCAGTAAAAAACACAACAATTCATGCAGCCTAAGGTTCTAACCTTAACTGAGTCAGATGACATTCAAAAATACAACAACTCATGCAATTGTACTAAAAATATGTATAATGATACAACGATAATAAAAACTAACATGCAAAATACTACCGCGCAACCTCAGGCTTGTCTAATTTAAACAAGACAAAAACTTACATAATAATACCACAATAAATTAAAACAACAAATATATCACAAAAAAAAATTTAAAAAATTTTTTTGAAATTTTTTTAAAAAAAAAAATTAATAAAATAAAATAAATACGAAACTTTTTTTCTTTTTAAAATAAAAAAATAATAAAAAAACAATGAGGAAAAAGAAAAAAGAAAAGAAAATATTTTTTAAATTTTTTTAAATTTTTTTTTAAAAATATTTTTTTATTTAAATAAAAAAAAAACGGGTCGGTGGATCCGGAACCGGGTCGGAACCGACCCGGGTCAACAATTATGACCTGGGGCGTTGACCCGGGTTGGATCGGTTGATCCGGATCGGTCGGACCGACCCGGGTCAACTGATCCGACCCAGGGCGTTGACCCGGGTCGGGTCGGCTGAACCGGGTCAGGCCGAACCTGTGTGAGCGGACGCCGGCGGAGCCGAAAATCGGCCTCTCGCCGACTGACCCAGACCGGCGCCATCCCTAATTCAGCTTCGGGGAACTCCACCGAGTCTCACCGGCCACCTGGGGTCGCCGTCCGACCGCCGCTCGTCGGCCGGCGACCGGATTAAAAACCGGTTTCATTGAGGAATTTTGTCGAGCAAATGGTGTGCACGACCAAAAACAAAAGATTCTGACCTGTTCCGGCGAACCGGAGGATTCAGGCGACCCAACCTACCTTCGGTGAAGACACACGGACGGCAGGGGACGGCGGTATGGGCCAGGACTCACGCGAAACGGCTAGCGCGGGTCCCGGCCAAACCGAGCAGAAAAACAGAGCAAAACAGGGGCAGTTCGGATCGGGGGGAATCTCACCGTCGACGGCGCGTCTGGAGGGGCTTCCGGCTGATCGGAGGGCGACGGTGACGCTGCTAAGAACCTGTAGAAGCCAACTCTCCTCTCTTTCTCTCTCTATTTTCTCTCTTTCTCTCTCTATTTTTCTCTCTCTGTTTCTCTTCAAATTGGCCGACCGGCGTCTCTCTCTCTCTGGCTATTTATAGCCGGCGACGATGGTGCCCCCCTGCTCCGTTACGTCTGCAATGACGACGGCCTGCACTGGCCTACTCTGGCGCGCGACTTTCGCGGCCATTTAGGCCGGTGTAGAGCAGGGGGGTCAGTTCAGTGAGGCGCAGAGAGGAACAGGGAGAAGAGAGGGCGGAGGGGATAAGGGAGGCCGGGAAAACGGGGAGGACGGGACTGGCAATTAATGCCAGTCCCGTCGGCGTGCCTCTTCGGCCCTGCTCTGGCCGGATAGGGACGCCAAGGAGCAGCGCTGCCGTGCATCACGCTGCCATCGGGAACAGAGGAGAACAGGGCAGCTAGAGCGACGGGGGAGAAGGAAGGAGAAGGGTTGGGCCGGGCCAGGCCCAGTCGTGCGCGGGGAAAGAAAGAAAAGCGGGCTGGGCTCGCACGGAGGGGGAAGAAAAAAAAAAAGAAATGGGCCGGGGCCCAGTCGGGAGAAGAAAAGGAAAAAGAAAAGGGCCGGGTCGGCCCAGCCCCGACTCAATTTTTTTGGTTTTTTTTTTAAACTCTAATAGACCCTATTAATACAAATGTGCCTAAATTCTATATGTAATGCATTTAAATAGAATATTTTTTTGTTTTAGGAATTAAAGAAAATTAATTCCTAAATTTTTTGTAATTAATTCTGGGCAAATCAAAAATAGGTGTCAACAGCTGCCCCTCTTTGAAGGTGAGCTCGTAGAGGTTGAGTTCGTAGAGGTTACATTCAAAGATAAAATGACACCTAAATTTGGCCCATGCATGCTCAATGAATGTTATTTTTGGCGAGACTGTGAGTCCCATTTTATGATGTGATATAAGATGATGCATGCGAAAGCAAATAAAAACATACCTGGGGCTACTTACCTTGCCGAACGGTAGAGTAATTCCAGATAGTTGATATTGTGTGTCGAGGACCTGAACCTTTCTTCGGTCGCCTTGACTGGGAAATGGTTTGTCTAGGACCCGAACTTATTTTCGGTCGCCTTGACTGGATTTGGTTTGTCCAGGATCCGAACCTTTCTTCAGTCGCCTTGACTGGGGAAATCGTTTGCCTAGGACCCGAACCTATTTTCGGTCGCCTTGACTGGATTTCATTTGTCTAGGACTCGAACCTTTCTTCGGTCGCCTTGACTGGGGAAATCGTTTGCCTAGGACCCGAACCTATCTTCGGTCGCCTTGACTGGATTTCATTTGTCTCGGACCCGAATCTACCTTCGGTTGCCTCGACTGGGGAAATCGCTTGCACAGGACCCGAACCTATCTTCGGTCGCCTTGACTGGATTTCATTTGTCTAGGACCCAAACCTTTCTTCGGTCGCCTTGACTGGATTTTGCTTTACCAAAGTACCTGCATCATAAGGGGCACCTGAAAAGACTTGATGTGAACAGAGGGGGTTAGTCCTGTGCTCAGGAGGGTGAACAAAGGGGTCAATTCGATGTTCAAAGGGTGAACAATGGGGTCAATCCATTGTTCAGTTGGTGAACAAAGGGGTCAATCCAATGTTGAGGAGGAGTACCATAACAATCGTAGGTACCTGGTGAACAGAGGGTTCAATCCAATGTTCAGTTGGTGAACAAAAAGGGTCAATCTAATGTTCAAAGGGTACCATAACAATCGTAGGTACATGGATTTTTGGAACCGGGCATGGGTAAAATGTACTTACCTGGGTACGTTCCTGCCTCTTAAGGGCATGTCTCTTGTCAGATAAGTTTTTTTGTGCAAAGACATACGTATTCATCGGAGAAATAGACAACTGAGGCTATTCTTGAATATCGTATGAAATATCTTGACCAGCTAGTCAAGATGCTTTTCTTTTTCAAAGAAACACCATGTTTACCTTCTGGGTAGTTTGAAAAGAAATCTGATGAAATACCAGGGATTTCTTACCCGGAGGTTCAATGCATCATCTGCTGCATACCCGACCTTTTTCGGGGCATCTCTCTTGGGATGATAATGAGGGCTTCTCCAGCGCCTGAATTTTCGTGTTCTATCACTGGGGATTAAAAACTCTGAGCTGTCAAAGATGATTAGCGCAAACATGCATGCATTCATCAAGGATAGACAAGCTAGGCTATTCCAGAATGTGTATTTGAAAGTTTATGCATGATGATTTTGCCTTGTTTGCATCGCCAAACATCCACTGAGGGCAATCAAGACAATTTTTGCTCGCTGGGCGGACTTCTCGAGATGCTGAACGAGGGACCTTCAGTCAGAAAGGACTTTCCACTCACTCTCATTGAAAAGGGCTATTTGTCCCGTCCAATAATGCGGGAACATCGAAAACACTCAGTCTGACCGTTATCACATCAACAAGGGTCTGAGTTTTCTCGCAAGCGGTACGACACTGCCAATCTGGGAGGTCTTCTCCAGGATCATAATGTAGGCTTGGTCGATGGCTTAACAAAGGTGACTGTCCAAGTCAAGGCCATGAAAGAAAAAATTCGGTAACTATCTTCAAGTTTACAAGTCAAGAACCCTGCAAAAGAGATAGAAGTAGTCTTGCTCGCACTTCCTCGAGCGTTGTTTATCAACATTTGAAATTCCATGTTAAATCAAGTGCCCTAGTCAGAAGAGACTTCATGAGGGATGTAACGTGAGCTTGGTTTACAGGTTGAGGAACGAAATGATCGTTGGGCTAAAAAATGTGTGTGGGGGTGAGAATTGGTGATCATCTTGGCATTGTCACCAATCTTTTCTCCACCGTCAGGATCTTTTTGGAAAACTTCATGGGTAATCCTGTGCTTTGACTTCTTAGACAGCTTTTTCTTGAGGAGCTTCTGCGTCAAGCATTTTCCTGGATACCATTCGATCTCTGTCCCAATTGCTTTCTCCAGAATAGGTTCGTCTTCATCTATCATGCGATAGATCTTTGTCAAGACAGAGTTCTGAAAGTAGGGATTTGTATCGAAGAAGAACTCAAGTTTAAACCCCTTTGGGTCGTCTATTCTACACTACTTAACAACTTTGAGGTATGTGAGAGCACTTTCATTATGCTCAGAGATCTCCTCAGCTAAAACCTCATTATTTTTCAAAGCAGTTACCCAAAAATTAGGGATTCCTTTCTTTTCATCTTTTTCATCGTTTTTCTTCTTCTCCTTTTTTCTTTTTCTTTGTTTTTTTATTCATGGGCATTGGTCTTGCTTTTACCAGGCACACTGCTTTTTCATGCCTCTAGTTTTCAGCATTTTTTGCTGTTCTTTTGGTGTTGTCAGGACTAGCCTAACAAGTTGAACAGAACAATGTTATTAGGCTCTTGGAGTCTTCTTCTTGATTCGGTACTTTGGACCATGATGTTCAAACTGTGATGACTTTTGCCTTGCCCCGGTGTGGAGGATGATCACCAGCTGGGTTCGTACGAAATGAAATCGCTGGCTCAATTGGGCTAGCAAGGGATACAAGTGTATGGGATAGAAGAAGAACTGCTCTTCATCATCCTAGGGCATTTAAATTATCGTGAGAGTTCATCTGCAATAAAAACACTCAAAGATTAATGCAAATAAGAGCAAGAAAATTTCTATTCATCTTTTCACCTTGTGCGAGCTGTTGCAGCTGATGATCATAGAAAATTTTAGATATTACAAACTCCTCATCCTTCTTGTCTTGCTCAGTTCCTAGGTGAAAACATCACTGTTATCAATAAGATGTTGGCATTTTGAACAGGCTTTAGTTTGCTGCTTCTCTCTTGACAAAACGCTTTTAGCCTCGACTATTCAGCCGTCGATGGTGTGCTTGTCTTGGAGGACTCTGTCGAGGACCGCCGGATCCGTAAAGACGACGAGGCCGAAACCACGGGAGTGGTGATCGAAAGGGAGGGACGCTCCTCTTGCTCCCTCTGAATTTGAATTCTCCATGTGATGCTGGTTTACCTCAAGTTGCCCCAATGTAGGGTGGTTCTTGACAGGGGTGATTTAAAGAAACCTCTGAGTGTATGGGCTCAAAAATGGTCAAGCAAAGGATCAATAGTAGTGTATGGTGTAGAGAAATGAACTGCCTCTCGTCATTTTGACTACCGTACCTTATGCGAGAAATCTCTTTACCTTGTAGAAATGAAACTTTTTCACTCATCTTGCGAGGGTTTGGTACGTGAGAATGTGTATAGACTAAGGATTGCCTCTTATCATCCTGACACACCTCGTTCAATACATCGGAGCAGTTCAACACCATTCGTCGAATTGTCAAAATTTTCACAGAGATTTGGTGAATTAAACAAGTAAAATTACCATGCGAAATTCTTTCTAAAAGATATGCAATGCACTTGGGGGAAGGTTAAGCATTTATTTGCTTTAACATGTTTCCTCTTTCTCTGTTTCTTTGTACTCTTATGAGAGAATTATTATTATTTTTTTTTTAGAGAAAGAGATACTCACCTATTCTGCAACAGTAGGGCAAACCTACAAGGTAATAAGAAAGACCGTGTTAATGAACGGCTCTTTGAGGGACAGGAATTGGGAACGATACAACATTACCCTTCGTGATTCCCCTCATTTGAGATTAAATTGACAACTCCTTGAGTTTTCTCGGATGTTGATAATTCCCTTCTGACAAAAACAGGGACTTATGTTAGAAATGAGATGATTGAGGGTAAATTGAGAACGATACAAATTACCCTTCTTCCATTTTGCCTTCAAAGCTAGCAGAGTCTTTTCTCCTCTTTACTTTGTTCAGCCTTCTCTGTCTCAGTCTGCTCCTTCATACTCTTGGTCTCGAAGCTCGAATGAAATCCTCTATAATTAGGGGTGCTTCCGAATAGAGGGTTCTTTTTGTTAGCGCATGCTGTGTCAATGCGGTTTCAGCATGTTGAGGAGTTTTTCGTGGATGCTCCGATTCCTGACTGCACAGGCATGTGCAATTGCTTGCATGGGGAACTTCGCAGCAAAGCTAATTTCTGCTTTAAAGGTCTTTAACGGATATGGGCGTGACTGCCATCGAGACTTCCATGGTTGTCAGGATCGGCCTTGAAGTCACTTTGTCATGTGCGAAATCCTTTCCGGTTAGATTTGCCACCAGGAATGTCCTTATCAATAACTTTTCTGCCAATTCCCTTGCTATAAGTTGGGACATAGAAGTTATTTCAAGGATAGTACTTCTTCACAGCATCAGAGTTGACCGGGTTGGAGAATTGGCATCCATCCATTTCAGTCAGAATCAAAGCCCTTCCAAGGAGTGTCTTTTTCACGACATAGGGACTCTTATAGTTTGGAGCGAACTTACCTCCAAGCTCAGGGGGTAGTGGTAGCACCTTTCTCAGGACAAGATCACCGGCTTCGAAGTGTCTTGGGCGCACCTTCCGGTTGAATGATCTGGCTACCCTCTGTTGATAACATTGCCCATGACAAAGAGCTTTCAGGCGCTTTTCATCAATCATATTCAGCTGCTCCAATCTTTACTGCTTCCACTATGCATCAGACAGTTTCACTTGGGACAATACCCGCAGTGAGGGGATTTCTACCTCAACAGGCAGGACCGCTTCCATGCCATACACCAAGGAAAAAGGGGTTGCCCCGGTAGATGTCCGAATTGATGTTCGGTAAGCCATTAATGCGAAAGGCAATCTTTCATGCCAATTTCGGTAGTTCTCAGCAGTTTTGGCTAAGATCTTCTTGATGTTTTTGTTGGCAGCCTCAACAGCTCCGTTCATTTGGGGACGGTAAGAAGACGAATTTAGATGGCGGATTTTGAATTCACTGAGTAAATCATCAACAATCTTGTTATTCAGATTCGTCCCATTATTTGTAACTATGGCTTCAGGGACGCCATAACGGGCGATTATATCTCGCCTGATGAATTTCATCACATTCCGAACAGTGACATTGGCATATGACGTGGCCTCGATCCACTTGGAAAAATAATCAATTGCGACCAAGATAAAGCAATGTCCATTTGATGCTTTCGGATTAATTGGGCCGATCACATGATGTAATTCAGTTGGTGGGGCATTTATCTTGTTTCCATGGATCTGTCAACGGTAACAATTTCGAACGTGTCGGATGCAATCGCTTTCTAAGGAAAGCCAGTAATAACCTAGTCTTGTTATTTTCCTAGCCAACATGTGTCCATTCATATGTAGACCACATACTCCTTCATGCAATTCCTGCATAATTCGTGTTGCTTCGGTTGCATCGACGCATCTTAGCAAAATAGAATCATAGAACCTCTTGTACAAGTTTTCACCACTGACGAAGAACTTCGTCGCCATCTTCATTATGTACCTTCTGTCTGTAGAGCTAATCCCTTCAGGGAACTGCTGCTCCTTGATGTAGTCCATGATATCGTAGTCCATGGTTTACCATCGGATTCTTCAGTCAAGGTCATGCAATGGGCCGGTCTGGTTATGACTTCAATCTTCAGAGGTTCTATTTCCAAACCATTGGTAACCTACAACATGGATGATAGTGTAGCCAGTGCATCGGGGAATTGGTTATGAGATCTAGATAGGTAGTCAAACGAGAGCTCGTTGAATTCTGAAATCAATTCCTCCAGATAGTCACGATAAGGTACTAGTTTAGTATCCCTAGTCTTCCATTCACCCACAGTCTGGAGTATAATTAAGGCAGAATCGCCGAACACTTTTAGTTTGGATATTTTCATATCAATTGCTGCTTGTAAACCGAGAATACATGCTTCATACTCGGCTATATTGTTGGTGCAAGGAAACACCAATTTCGAGGCCACATGATAATGCTGCTCATCTGGGGATATCAAGACTACCCCAGTGCCAGAGCCAGACAGGTTTACTGCTCCATCGAAAAACATGGTCCATGTGTGTTCCTCCGTTGATAAAATGCGATCATCTGGAAGACCATCCTCATGCGTTTCCCCAGGGCATTCAGCCAGCATATCAGCGATCACCCGGCCTTTCACTGACTTCTGCGATGACGTTTAGATGTCAAATTCTGAAATTAGAATCTGCCATTTAGCTAATTTTCCCACTAATGTCTGTCGGTTAAGCAAATACCAGATAGGGTCGTTTTCAGTTACGAGGAACGTCTGGTGGTGCAAAGTATATTGTCGGAGTCTATGCAACACCCACACCAATGCGACGCATGTTTTTTCTGATTCGGAATAATTCTGTTCCGAAATGGTGAATTTCTTACTCAGATAATAGATGGCTCGTTCTTTTCCGTCGTCGGGGTGGCTCTGGGCCAACAGGGCTCCTAACAATTCACTGTGAATCCTTAAATAGAGAGTTAGAGGATGTCCTAGGACTGGTGAAACTAGTACCAGGGGACTCATCAAATACTGTTTCAGCTTTTCAAATGCTTCCCGACAATCTTCATCCCAGTTGATTTGAGTGCCTTTCGTGAGGAGTTTGAAGAAAGGCCGCGCAGTCTCAGACAGTTGGGAGATGAACCGAGCAATGTAGTTCAACCTTCCCAAAAGGCTTCTGACCTCCTTAACTGTGGACGGGGGTTGCAATTCACATATTGCTTTGACTTTCGAGGGGTCGACCTCAATCCCCTTGCTACTCACGATGAATCCGAGTAACTTACCAGAGGTCGCCCCGAATATGCACTTTACAGGGTTCAGGCGTAATTTGAACTCACGCAACCGGCTGAATAGCTTCTTCAAAGCTTCAATGTGGTCCTCTCCGCACCTAGTTTTGGCGATCATGTCGTCGACATAGACTTTAATTTCTTTGTGCATCAGGTCATGAAAGATAGTGACCATAGCACGTTGGTATGTTGCCCCAGCATTCTTCAAACCAAAAGGCATAACCCTGTAGTGAAAGGTCCCCCATGGAGTGATGAACGCCGTCTTCTCCTTGTCTTCATCGTTCATCCTTATCTGGTTGTACCCAGAGAATCCATCTATGAAAGAAAATAATTCGAAACCAGCAGTGCTATCCACAAGGACATCTATGTGGGGGAGCGGGAAGTCGTCCTTTGGACTGGCCTTGTTTAAGTCGCGGTAATCCACACAAATTCGAATTCGACCGTCTTTCTTCTTCACTGGTACGATGTTCGTTACCCAATCAGGGTATTGCGAAACCTCGATGAACCCTACTTTCAACAGCTTCATCACTTATTCTTCGATCTTTTTCGACAGTTCGGGTTTGGTCCTTCGTAACCTTTGCTTTTTGGGAGGCATGTCGGGATTGATAGGCCAACTGTGCTCGACAATCCGAGGGTCTAGTCCTGGCATATCAGAATAAGACCATGCGAAGACGTCTTGATACTCTTTGAGGAGAGCGATCAAACGTGTGGCTCTCTCTTCGGGAAGGTTGGCCCCAATCTTCACTTCTTTTGACTACTGAGTACCACCCAAATTGATGGTAATAGTATCTTCAGTTGTAAGAGGCTTGATTTGTTCATATTACTCCCAATTTCTTTGGATTTCAGCGGGGTCATCGCTTGAATCGTCAGAATCGCTGCTGTCAGTATCTACATCATCAGGCTGGACCGTACTAACTCCCTTGCAAGTCGCAAGAATATGCCTTCCTTTTCGTGGCTGGATATCATCAACGGGCCGGTTTGATATACTACCTCATGCCCTTAGAACATTATTTATTTACAATACACGGATTTACAACCTCAAAAGAGGGTGAGTTCAAAAAGACATTTCTTCCAGCAGAAATGACTACAAAAAACAAAACACAAGGATAGCCCCTTTTCCAGGGATTCATGCAGAAAGGAGAAGAAGAATTCTACTCAAGCGGGTTTGCGCCCATTCCCTCTACTGGTCCTTCGTCTATTGCGCCGACGAAGAAATCTTCGAAATCGTCGTTCTAGGAATCTAGCTCATCGGCTCTTCTCTTCACTGGTGTCAGCTTTTCCATGTCGTCCCATCCGCTAGGAATGCTGTTCTGCTGGTCTTCATAAAAACTTGATGGCATCTGGTAGTCAACGTAATAATCAAACTTACCACTGGGCTGGCCCAGAGTATCCATAATTTTCTTTCCCTTGCGTGCCTTATCAAAAAGCTCAGGGGCAGCGTCACGAAGGCTAGGTACCACCAAGAGATCATCTTCACCATGACATAACCATAGGGCACGAAAAGTGAATGCCCTAGCATCCAGTAGGTCTTGAATTCTATTCTTCAGAGCGTCACAATCATCCAGCGAGTGCCCGACCTCTCCTGAGTGAAAGTCACAAGATCTGGAGGGATCATAGTTAATGAAGTATTCAGGAGTAGGGTGTTTTGGGTTCCTTGTGATCAGTCCCTTTTGCAAAAGCATAGAGAATATCACATCCATGGATTTGGGAACCGGCGAGTATCGTCGTACATTGCCCTGCCACTGTAAGAGTTGGACATCTCGCCAAGTCATGTCGGGAAGGGCTCCCGATGGCGGATTTTCTTCGGGACGATTTACTTGGTTCACCTGCTCCTGATCGGGAAACGGGAGTAACACATCCGAGATTTGGCCGATAGTATCCATTAAGGACGCAAGCAAATCTCGTAGATCGCCTAACCGACACTGCAAACGTTCAAGCAAATCAGGCGGGTTCGTACTTGTCTGAGAGGCCGAGTCTTCTTGTATGGCTCCTATAAAGATGTCGTCAAATATGGTGACCACATTATCCAGCGTGTCTTCTCGTCCACAATCTTCCTCAATCGGTAGCTTGTCTAGGTTCCTATGTCGGTCAACAGCAACATTTACTGGAAGCATCGAGGAGCTCGGCTGTCTTGAAGATTCGGTAGGATGCTTGAACCCTTCTCCTGATTGTCCTGATAGGTTAAGATAAATTTTTTCATCCTGCAGTAATTTAGCAGGTGACGGGAAAGTTTCCCGGATATGGGGAAGTGGCAAACCGACTTGACCCGCTATGTGCCTTTTATTGGCATGTGGGTTTCCTCCGCGATACCCTAGACCAGCGGTACGGTGATTCTTGGCAGCCTGGATAGGCTCTCGGATGCCTCAGCCTCCTCTGCCGAGTCCCTGATCTGGGGTGAAACCATTCCCAACCATGACCTTCCCTACCATGACTAAGGCTTTTGACATATCAGGGACGAGGGGAGCAATTCCTCGATATCCATGCACAGTTGAAACGAGCTCGATGGACTGATAGCTAGATTCCACTTTGCCGCTTAGTTCGACATATGGGATGGCGGTTTCTTGATAGATCCGATGGTCTTCCTCTCCAAGGACTGTGATTAGCTTCCCTTGGGCCACAAACTTCACGCTTTGGTGAAGGCTTGAAGGTATAGCTCCAGCAGAGTGAATCCAGGGACGGCCCAGCAGAAAGGTAAATGCAGTGGGGATGTCCATTACTTGAAACAGAATGCTGAATACTGTTGGACCAATCTGTACATCAAGGCCAATCTCACCCACGGTGTTTTTCTTCATCCTGTCGAACGCTCGGACGGATGTTTTGGAGGCACGGAGCTTATACGTGTCCACATTAAGACGACGTAAGGTTGCTAACGGGCAGATATTCAATGCAGACCCATTGTCTATCAGAACTCGAGCTACATGGGAGTTTCTACATTTGACGGAGATGTAGAGGCTTTTGGTATGTCCCCTTTCTTCAGCGGGAAATTCATCTTCCGAGAATGTTATCTGATCCTTCAAAAGGATAGACTCCACAAATGCTTCTAGCTTGTCATGCTCAATTGTCTCTGGTACGTTTACTTCGCTGAGTACCTTCATCAGAGCTTTCTGATGCTTCACGGACGTTTGGAGTAGTTCTAACAAGGAAATCTGAGCGGGCAACTTGCGTAGCTGATCCACCACATTATATTCACTGGCTTTGACGATGGCCAGGAATTCTTTGGCTTCTTTGTCGGTAACAGGCTTCGGAGGCTGAGCGTCAGCTTAGGCATACGTTCGTCCTGACCTGGTGATTAGGTCCACATCCAATTCGTAGGACCATGGGACCGCCTTGTCATTCTCGTACCGGTAGGGCTGAGGTATTTTGATCACTATATGCTCCGCGGGTAAGGGTACCTCAATCGTCAGCTCCTCCTCCTCGTCTGGGCTGTCAGACAAAGGTTTGTTCACAAGCGTGGGGATGGATTCACTTGTTTCGGCATTCAATGCTGAGAGTTTTTTGTCCCAGTCGATGATAACCTCAGAGATGGTGGTCACTATATCGGTATGGTCGGCGTACACAATCAAACCTGCTTTCGCCATGCTAGCAACCCTTTCTTTCATTAGGGACAATGGCAGTACTTCACCAGTAGGATAATACCCCGCTTCCACTAGGGCGTTATAAACGTCAGCAGTGTATACTCTTTCACTCTTGATTCGACCAGCGTCGAAAGTGGATATGGCATTGATTCTGTTTTCATGTTCGGGTAGTGGGTTGTTTTGGACGTTTGGCTTGGATGTCTAAAATGAAAAGGCTTTGGTGTCGAGCAAGTTTTGGATTCGGTGTTTGAGGGTATAGCAGTCGTCAGTCGAATGCCCTACCTCGCCCATGTGATAGTCACATTTTTTGGACGGATCATAATTCGAAAAGCTTTCTGAGTTGGGCCGTTTTTGTTCGGTAGAAAGCAGGTTTTTCTTCCGGAGTATGGCCAGGACTTGAGAAGGGGATCTAGGCAGTAGAGTGAATTGTCTTTTCTTATATCGCCACTGAGGCTGGCGACTTGAGGTTGGCTGCTGCTCACTGTTCACCTGGACTGTCCGAGGAGGATAAACTGTCTGGGTATATGCAATATTTCCATCCGTTAGGGGCTCCTTCTCTTTTCGTGTGTGGAGTCTCTTACTTATGGAAGCGGGGTCTGTGAACCATCCGTCACGCAGTCCCATTTCAATTCGTTCACCCATAGGAACGAGACGATTAAGGGATTCAGCAGTGGCGCCAACCAGGCGGTGTCTGTATTCGTACGGAAGCAACTTTATGAACAACTTCACTTGTTCATGATCAATGAGTTGTGGGGTAACCTGGGCGGCCAAGTTCTTCCATCTGGTGGCATACTCCTTGAAGGACTCACTCTTCTTCTTTTCAGTACGTTCCAGATCGTCACGAGTAAAGGTGACGTCGAGGTTGAATTGATATTGCTTGAGGAATGCATCAGCGGCATCATCCCAAGACTTAAAAGCATCTACATCTTTCGACATATATCACGTCAAGGTTGGCCCCGTCAAACTCGCTTGAAAGGTCTGAATCATGAGGGGTTCGTTGTCAACATACTGGGTCATCCGCATATGATACATGTGCAAATGATGTCTGGGGCATGAGGTACCATCATACTTCTCGAATTCCGGCATCTTGAATTTTTTTGGTACTTTGACCCGTTTGTATATAGACAGGTCAAGTGGAACAGCATGTTGCGGGCCTTGTAGCTGTTTCAGCATCTCCTCGACCTTTGCAAGGCGTTTGTCCTGTTCTGTCATTGGTACAGCTTCAAGTTCAGGCTTCCTGACATCAAGGGGAAGCGGATCGTCCTCCAGCAGGGGCATTTTGCTGTCACTGGCGAAGGCTTTGTCTTTTCCAGTAGACGGTGGTGGTAACACCACTTCAATTGCTGCAGGCGTGGGCGTGAGCTTGCCCTGAATGGATTGCACCTGCTTTGTGAGATTTTGGATCGCATTGAGGACCATCTTCATCTCGTCCTCCATGTTATTGAGACGGACGTTTTCTTCGGCCATTTTTTGTAACTACCTATGAAAACGCTAATATGAATGAGTATAATGTCCAATAAAGAATCATTCTATGACCTAGTCATATTATTATTGCATAATTTATTTATTTGCAAAGAAAAAAATGAGAAAAAGGGTTTTTATTAATATCAACATTACAGGTGGCGTCCCCGGGGTTCGAACCCCGGTCGCCTCGGACCGTGACGCTACATCCCCGGATACCACTGGGCCGAAGGCCGCGGTGGTGTCATTAAGGGGCAAAAAAATTTATTTAAAGCATAAAAAACGGCCCGAGTTATATTAACATTTGTACAACCCATAAACATTTTTACAGGAGATAACCAAAACCCCTAAACATAAATATAGGGAAATATAAAAGACAGGGCTTTTAACAAAAAGGTGCCCTTTCCCGGATGCTTATTCTATAAACGATGGGGAAGCTATAGTCTCTCGGAGCCGTTTATTTTCACGGACAAGCTCCGCAATAAGCGTATCCTTCGTCTCCATAGTCCTTTCGAGTTGGTCGATCTGTGTTTGGCGACTGGGCTTGTTGGGTACATCCGGGACTTTTGGCTGTACCTCTGCCGGGATTTTGTGATGTATGATGTAGAATAAAGAGGCATGGTGGACTTTTTCTTGCCCTTTCAATAGTCTAGGCACAAGGATGTTCTCAGGCTGACATTCAGTCCATCTCCCCTGGGTGGCACGAATTTCGCCAGCATAATTGTAATTCGAGCGAGTGAATCAAGCTCGCCTCAATTTTGTCGTGAGAGGTGGCGGGATCTCCTGGAGGGCCCTGTACTGGCGAACTACCCGGTAGGGGTAGTATGAAGTGATGCCAGATAATCCGAGTAGTGGGACAGCGTTGTAAAACTGGTGAGCATACCAAACCTAACCCTCATGGAACCATTTAGCATGCCATAAGAAAGCTTTGGGATCATGGTCTTTCAAAAAATTTACCCAGGTAGAATAATCCTTATGAGGGGAATTATTTTTTAAAATCTCGAACCTTTAAATCGGGTGCATGAAGTCATCGACTTCAAAAAGCTGCATGAGATGCCCAAATCCTCTCAAATGAGATAAAAATCAGATTTGCAAAATCTCTGGGGCGGCCCGCATGATTTTATCATCATTTTGTTTAAAACGGTTTAGAGACAAAAATGTTTCTGCTAGAGCCGAATTAACATAACCCAAGCCGGTGCAAATTTGTTTGGCCACATACGCAATCGAAGGGTTTATTGAATTTCTGCGATGGGAGAAAATGACATACCCAACAAAAGCAAGGATAAAAATTTTAGCTTTTTGGCTCATGAGTTGACTTTCAAAACGCTCATTTAAGAAAAACCAGAGGCAGGCATTGCAATGAACTTTAACGACTCTTTTCACGGTATTGCTATCGGTTCGCAAAAACTAGGATAATTCGGGTAGAGGGGACACACCCAAAAGTGGTTTGATGAGTTCAGATCCCAAAGGATTTCCAATGACAACACTGTACTCTTCCAGGGTCGGGGTCATCTTAAACTTACCGAATATGAAAGTGGATGTTTGTGGGCACCAGAAATGTGCTAATGCTTGCATCATGCCAGAATGGATGTTGATTTTGAGCAAGGGGAGTAGGCGACCAATTCTTGCTTTAACATACTGTTGGCCATTTTGATCGAGTCGGTCCCACCATGCCAGAAGCTCTTTTTTAGGAGTGGGGACAAATTGGACATCAGCTCTTCCCATCGTATATAGAATGCAATCAACGGGTGGCCTAAAAAAACAAATCAAATAAATAAGTAGGCTGCATAATAAAATGAAAAGGGACAGAATATATACCTTTCCTTGAACCATGGCAATCACAACGACATGCACATGAGGAGTGAGGTTCGATTTCTATCTAGACTGGCTCAGCAAAATGAAATTAAAAGGGAGCCTGACCGTCGCAGTCTCGCGTTGGTGTCAAGTTCTTTGAACCTCGGCCAAATCGAAAGGAATATCTTGTAGTCACGCGAATAGCGGCTAAAGATATTTCTTTACGATTTTTTAGAAATAAATTTCGGGGAAAAGAAAGGCAACCTCTACATCGCGGGCTTGCGTTCGAGGTCGTATCTTTCTTAATACCATCCTAAAATGCCCTATTGCGGCCCAGGTCCGACAGCGTGGTTGTGTGTGCAATAGTGTAGTGCTAAATCATTAAAGCATGCACAACAATTTATAAACAATCAATTCGAACCTGCAAGAACAAATAACACCTTAATGTCAGGTTTATACCTGGAGTCCTTGCTGCCAAACAAAAATCATTTTCAATAGGATAAAATTTTTTGGCCTAAGTCCACTTTAAAAAATGCAAGTCCCCAGCGGAGTCGCCAGTCTGTCGCGACTAAACTCTCGCTTTTTATTGAACACATGCAAAAAAGGGGGTTTCGCCTGGTACGTGCTAAGTCTAGGTTTGGGACTTAACTCGGGCTCTCCCAAGCCCATACGATATCACGATTTAGGGTTTAAGTTTTTAACATGCAAATGGTTTATACTAAGGAGTCGTCACTAATCGATTTGGGGTGGGTCGATTAGAAATCCAAATAAGGTGATGGGAGAATCACCCTATTCCTGCGAACCAGAGATTAACTGAGTTCGGGGACTTGGTTACACTAGTTGGATAACTAATGCCCTTTCGGTACCATTTTACCCTGTTCATTTTTTTTTGAAAACATTTATCAGACAGTTTGGATTGATTTTAGGACCTTTCTCCTAACATGTGAGGTGATCAAACGAGTGCATAATCAGAAACGATTAGCAGTCAAAAACACAATAATTCATGCAGCCTAGTTCTAATCTTAACTGAGTCAAATGACATTCAAAAATACAACAACTCATGCAATTGTACTAAAAACATGTATAATAATACAACGGTAATAAAAACTAACATGCAAAATACTACCGCGCAACCTCAGGCTTGTCTAATTTAAACAAGACAAAAACTTACATAATAATACCACAATAAATTAAAAAAACAAATATATCACAAAAAAAATTTAAAAAAAATTATTGAAATTTTTTTTAAAAAAATTAATAAAATAAAATAAAATAAATACGAAACTTTTTTTTCTTCTTAAAATAAAAAAATAAAAAAAAAACAGGGAAGGAAAAATAAAAAAGAAAAGAAAATATTTTTTAAAAATATTTTTTAATTTTATTTAAAAAAAAAAAAAAACGGGTCGGTGGATCCGGAACCGGGTCAACGGATACGACCTGGGGTGTTGACCCGGGTCGGATCGGTCGGACCGACCCGGGTCAACAGATCCGACCCAGGGCGTTGACCCTGGTCGGGTCGGCTGAACCGGGTCAGGCCGAACCCGTGTGAGCGGACGCCGGCGGAGCCGAAAATCGGCCTCTCGCCGGCTGACCCAGACCGGCGCCACCCCTAATTCAGCTTCTGGGAACTCCACCGAGTCTCGCCGGCCACCTGGGGTCGCCATCCGACCGCCGCTCGCCGGCCGGCGACCGGATTAAAAACCGGTTTCATTGAGGAATTTTGTCGAGCAAATGGTGTGCACGACCAAAAACAGAAGATTCTGACCTGTTTCGGCGAACCGGAGGATTCAAGCGACCTAACCTACCTTCGGTGAAGACACACGGACGGCAGGGGACGGCGGTATGGGCCAGGACTCGCGCAAAACGGCCGTCGCGGGTCCCTGCCAAACCAAGCAGAAAAACAGAGCAGAACAGGGGCAGTTCGGACCGGGGAGAATCTCACCGTCGACGGCGCGTCTGGGGGGGCTTCCGGCTGATCGGAGGGCAACGGCGACGCTGCTGGGAACCTGTAGAAGCCAACTCTCCTCTCTTTCTCTCTCTATTTTCTCTCTTTCTCTCTCTGTTTTTCTCTCTCTGTTTCTCTTCAAATTGGCCGACCGGCCTCTCTCTCTCTCTGGCTATTTATAGCCGGCAACGATGGTGCCCCCCTACTCCGTTACGTCTGCAATGACGATGGCCTGCACCGGCCTACTCTAGCGCGCGACTTTCGCGGCCATTTAGGCCGGTGCAGAGCAGGGGGTCAGTTTAGTGAGGCGCAGAGAGGAACAGGGAGAAGAGAGGGCGGAGGGGATAAGGGAGGCCGGGAAAACGGGGAGGACGGGACTGGCAATTAATGCCAGTCCCGTCAACATGCCTCTTCGGCCCTGCTCTGGCCGGATAGGGACACCAAGGAGCGGCGCCGCCGTGCGTCACGCTGCCGTCGGGAACAGGGCAGCGAGAGCGACGGTGGAGAAGGAAGGAGAAGGGCTGGGCCGGGCCAGGCCCAGCCGTGCGCGGGGGGGGGATAAAAAGAAAGAAAAGCGGGCTGGGCCCGCACGGAGGGGGAAGAAAGAAGAAGAAGAAAAAAAAAAGAATGGGCCGGGGGCTAGGCGGGAGAAGAAAAGGAAAAAGAAAAGGGCCGGGTCGGCCCAGCCCCGACCCGGCTTGACTCGATTTTTTTGGTTTTTTGGTTTTTTTATAACTCTAATAGACCCTATTAATACAAATGTGCCTAAATTCTATATGTAATGCATTTAAATAGAAATATTTTTTGTTTTAGGAATTAAAGAAAATTAATTCCTAAATTTTGTATAATTAATTCTGGGCAAATAAAAAATAAGTGTCAACAGTGGAACCATACTCACCCCTGTTACCATCTCCTTCTCTACTACCGTCACCACTCACCACATGATCTGGTGAAAGTTTTTTAGCAAGTTTTTTTTTTCAAGAAAAATGAAAGAATTAGCAAATTGACTAATTTAGGAAATTAAAATAACAAATCTAAAGCAATTTAAGAAACTAGAAAAGGAAGGAAATTGAAGAATTTTCATCTACTTTCTATAGCGTGTGAGCACCAATTGCGGTCCGGAGGTGGATAACAACAAGGGTGGCGAGGGCTGCGTTTGATCAAGAGGCGAGACAATAGCAGATTGAATTAGTCTTCTATTTTCTGTTTGAATTTGGACCGTTTAGGTCTGAGAATTGTGATCTTTGATCGATATGGTTTGAATTGGGGCTGTGAATTGATCAATCATGACCCCATCTTATTGGATTTTACTTTTTTTAAAATTAATTCCAGCCTGACTTAGGTTCCTCTAGATTGTATCCGAATTGGAAGATCACCTTTGACCTAGCGACATGCTATTTTGGAGATGGATTCTCCGGCCGTACCTTATGCGGTCCGTACGCTTGGGCGGTCATGTTGGGACCAAAGAAAAGCAAAAGTTTCAACCGTGTCGAAGGCAACATAACTAAAGTACCCGACCTCAAAAATTATGCTTTAAAAGATTTTAGATGATGCATACAGTACCCAACCTCCTACACTTGACTATTCTTTTTCTAAGATACTCTTGCTTCTTGTTTTTTTTTTTTTTAATTCGAGTTGACCTAAACATTTTGAATTACTTTTTCTTGTGATTAATTCTTAGATAAGTTAGATATAGTTTTTATTCACTTACAATTATCATGAAAAGCTATTGATATCTCTAATAAAATTTAAGTTTCTATGCGTCGACACCTACAGATGGTAAAAATTGATATTGGCCATTTTTAGAGAGGTAATTGCTATGTGAGGCATCTGCCATGTCAAACAAGATATTGACTTTATAATTATGATGTTATGGAAATTATGCTGATTGGAATGTAATTAACATGGGTTTTGGCCAACATGAGGTTTAGCCAACATGAGGCCGACATTGGCTTTGTCAATGCTAACATGGAAAAAGAGAAGTAGAGAAGTGAGAATTATGGCCAAACACATGGCATAGGCAGCTAATGTACACGTTGTAGAAGTAGCTATCGCATGAATAATGGAAGTGGCTGGCATGTTTCCAAATCCATTAAATGTCTAAGAAAAGTGCAGGAACACTTATTTTCTTGTTAAAACGTCATTCCTAAAATAATCGAGTGATGTAGATTATAGACACATGGCAGAAGAAGACTAGCATACGTGGAGAAGCAGTTGGCATACGTGGAGAAGCAATTGGCATTAGTACCACAATTATTACTAGAAATTAATATCAACCCTGGCCAAAAATTCGGGGGGACACATTGTAGAAGTAGCTATCGCATGTATGATGGAAGTGGCTGGCATGATTCCAAATCCATTAAATGTCTAAGAAAAGTGCAGGAACACTTATTTTCTTGTTAAAACGTCATTCCTAAAAATTGAGTGACGTAGATTTTAGACACATGGCAGAAGAAGATTGGCGTACGTGGAGAAGCAGTTGGCATTAGTACCACAATTATTACTAGAAATTAATATCAACCCCGGCCAAAAATTCGGGGGGACACGTTCAGAACTGGAAAACAAGTCTAAGAACTTGAAAAGTGAGATCCTAGATACTCAAAACTGTAAAAGGACGGCCTAGGAAAGAAGAATGGTACATACACTCAACCAAATCGCAATATTTACTTATTTTATTCAAGTTCTTATTTCTTTTCATTCATTTTGCCAAACTCTCGCTCTTGTGAGTTTGATTTGAGATTACGCTGTCAGGTTTTTGCTCTGAGTCATCCTGAAGTCTACTTCATGTTCCTTTCTAAACTATAATCGCCCAATTAATAATACAAGGAGTACGTGTTTTTCATCTTTGCCAATTTCGAGCTCGGTTTTCAAGGACGAGTCTTTCTTAAGGGGGCTGGCGTTCATTTGATGAAGTTTGAGAGAAAAACATTTTGGCGCGCTTTGTAGAACTCAGAGTGGAAACTAGTAAATTTTATATTCTTTGCTTTTCAATATGAATCTGCTGTGTGGGAATACGTTAGAGGGTAATGCAAGAAGGGGTGGTGGGCAAAATGTTGAGAAAAACGTGATTGTGTGTGTGGGCAGTGGAGATAATGAATGTGTGCGAGTGTGGTCGCTATATGTCGCGACCCTCCCGACTGGTGTTGGGCAAAAAATTTGAACATGTGTCGACTAGTTCCTAAAGTTGAAATGGTAATGTTGGAATGACTAATCAATGTATGAGCATGTTTAGGCGAGAAACATACCGTAGCCTACATGTTATGCGGAGTGTTATTTTTAAAAACATGGCTGAATTGTTCAAACCTATTATTGCCAATTCGTATAATGAAGTAAAACAAGTTGTTAAAGCACTTTTAGTAAGTTCAAGCAATGGGGGAACCAGGTAGAGTCATAGCCCCAGTATGGAAATGATCAATTTTTGCATAAGTGAGAACTTGGTCAGAATTCTACATTGGGAGAGCCGAGCCAAAACCGTTAACTATAGGCAAGGGGTGAATGCTGGGGTGGCAAAGTTTACCATCTAGTGTGCATTCCCCAGTTTGGCTGGTTCGTTTTGATACCTCAATTTTGGGCAAAAGAACACTATAAGTGCCACAACTTGTGTACGGCGCTCACTTTGGTGCCATAACTTTTTTTCGGATCACTTTGGTGCCAAGTCGGAGGAAAAACGATCACTTAAGTGTCATAACTTTTTTTTGGATCACTTCAGTGCTAAAATTTTTGAAAAACGATCACTTAAGTGCTAAATTTTTTGAAAAATGATCATTTAAGTGCTAAAATTTTTGAAAAATGATCACTTAAGTGCCAATCTCCGGCAAGACTCCGGCGAGCCACGTCAGCTTCAGAAATTAATAAAAAAAATGCCACGTCAGATTTCCGGCGAAAAATTGTGTACAGCACCGAAGTTGGCACTTAAGTGATCGTTTTTCAAAAATTTTAGCACTTAAGTGATCGTTTTTCAAAAAATTTAGCACTAAAGTGATCCAAAAAAAAGTTATGGCACTAAAGTGAGCGCCGTACACAAATTATGGCACTTGTAGTGTTTTTTTGCCCTCAATTTTGCCTCTAACAGGTCAACTGTCAACCGGGGGCCAAGGTATCACATCGAAGTCGTACTTGAATTTTGCCTGGCTTGGCCCAATAGTTCCCAACGGTGTATGCTTACCGGATGGAGGTAGATACCGACCGTAGCCTCACCAGGTCTCAATCCATTGTCCCACAATATGACTTAGTCAGCAACGACCTCTCCATAAACTTAAATTATTAGGCGAAGAAAAATCACATGAATATAAAGAGTATTTAAGATCCATTATTAGGTAATGCGGGATAATATTTTAATAGCGAATCTCTTCTATCAAAGCCCGATACCTAATCTATAAGCTTCCTTCGTGAGATTATTAGGTTTCATCTCCTTCAATGTCGGACGATGGTTTCCACCGTCGATGGATGAGACGAAACTGGTCATCTCCTCCATAGACGAAGGAGATAAAGGTGACGGTGGAGAGAGAGAGAGAGAGAGAGTCAGTGTGTGTGCTTTTTTTTTTCAATTTATCACTAGGTAAGTTTTTACCCAGTAAAATTTTAACAGTAAGGGCCAACCAAAAGTTGGGTAGGCCCAAAATAACTTTTGTCACCGTCGAGTGCACAATCGGTTGTTGTACTAAGATGCTTTGCACATTCAATCTAACCCCGATTCCAACCAAACACTAACAAACTTAGGGAGTTGGTGAAGACGGTTGCCTCTTCTACCTCTTCCCCCAACAACCGAAGGAGTTTGGTGAGATCCCAAGTTAAAGAAACTTCATAAAACCATTCATTTCGATTCCATTTGAAGTTCGTTTTCATCGAAAAGAAGACATTTTTGCTTCCAACTCAAAAGTGTCATGTCAGCCGATGACATTGACGATGAGTCCAACCCAAAAGAAGGTTATTCCCTAAGTGACAAAAGAACAACTACAACGAGCCTTCTACATAGAACGCTATTTCATTTCTTTAACATTTCCGAAATCGATTTGCGCAATGGAGATGAAGAGAAGTACGCTCTTTTGGACTCGGGCATGGCCCTTGTCAGTGTAGCAACAACATCTGACACTGCAAGCCTCGGGGGAGAAATCTGCTAAATCCAATGTCGTTTCTCTATTTGTACGTTTCTCTACGATCTATACTCGAGCTTAGTGAATTTGCCATATATTATTATCGTACTCGGTTGTTTTCTCCCCTTCTAAAGTGAAGTCCGGTTACAGATTAAAAAAAGGTTATAGCTACACAAATGGTCCTTGAACCTTGGTGTAATGTATAATGTCATCCCTAAATTTTTAATTTATTTAATGTGATCCATGAACTATTATTAATACAAGTTCACTATCGACTCTAAACTTTTAATTTATTCAATGTGTTCCATCAGCTTTTGATACACGTTCAATATAGTCCCTGAATTAATGGAATGACTACATCGAATATTTTCATATAATTTAGGGACTAGATTGAACATATACCAAAAATTTATGGACCGCATTGAATAAATTAAAGTTCATGGATGATATTGCACATTGAGCTAAAGTTTAGAAATCGCATTGAACAATTTAAAAGTTCAGGGATGACATTGGACATTGAGCCAAAAGTTCAGGGATCATTTGTATCATTTTCCCAATAAAAAACGAGTATTGCATGGAGAGTGGGATATTTACAAGAAAAGTTATCTCAATGATAAAAAAATTTGGCCAAAAGTGAATTTTAAGTCTTAAAAGTTTTCAAAACCGCAATTAAATATTAAAATTTTTGAAAATGGTGCACTTTGTTTCTAAATGAGGCGTGTAAGCTAATTTTGCTAACGCGTCTCCGAGATGACTCAGAAAATAGTGAAAAATGAAAAAAAAGTTAAAAAAAAAATAGAAACAAAAGGCCAAAATTAAAAGTAAAAAGTTGGGCAAACATAACAGCCTAAAATTCAGAAAAGCACAACAGCCTAATACCCTAGAAAACCACCAACTTTAAGTATAGTTCAAATTCTACGCCGAACTTTTTTATGTCTTGGAAAAACCCTAAACTTTAGGTCAAGTCCCAAGTCTATCTTCTAACTTTTCTTTTTCTAAAAAAAAACCCTCAAATTTTGGTCTAGTCCCAATTCTACCTCCAACAACTCTTTGTCCAAAAATACATTAGTTATCCCTAATTTTCATATCCTAGAATAGTTTCATTTTGGAGATAATTTTCCATGTCACCATGTTAATGTGGATTTGTTATCAATATGGAAATGCCATGTCAAGTTAAAACTGGACCACGGGGGGAGATTTGAAAATAGATTGAAAGTTGGCATTTTGTTAGACAAAACAAAAATTGGGATAGATATGGAATTGGATCTAAAGTAGGGGATTGAGACAAAAAAAAACAAAAGTTCGAAGCAGATTTGGAACTAGACCTAAAATTTGGGGTTTTTTCTAAAACAAACAAAAGTTTGGGACAGAATTAGAACTAGTCCTAAAATTGGGGTTTTTTTAGGGAATTAGGCTAAAGAACAACTAAGAGAAAGAAGACTGTGGGAGAAGCTGTTAAACCAAGTGCATCGCCGCCACAACCAACCTTCAAACACCCGCCCCGCATGGTGGCCATTTTCTCTCTCTTAGGTTGATTTCCATTTCTAAATTTTTTTGCTTTTCTTTTTTTTTTCAAAATCATGGCTTTTCCTTTTTATTCAAAATATTTTAACTTTTTATAACATAATATTGAATCACCATTATGTCAGCACCACATATGCTGAAAGATATTATTTAAAAAAAGGTCACGTGGGATTCCCAACGTGCCATGTCAGCGAAATTAAGTGCGTGGTCACCAAAATGAAAAAATTACACCAAATTTTAAATGTTTTAAGAATTGATCGCACTTTTTTCAATCTATTAAGACTTAATTGCACATTAAGCCAAATAATTTGGAATTTTTGTGTAATTTTTCCAATATTTACTAATATAAGAGAATGTTGTATAAATATGAAGCAGTTTTGATAGTCGCAAAATAGGAATATGAGCAACTCAAATTTCTCATGGCGACTCTATACAGGAATTGTAGCTCCAGAAAGTACTTGGATGATGAAAAGTGACAAGACTTTTAACCACTCATAAGAAGAATGATTAATACCACAAAAAACCTCAAACTGGTACACCTGTGACAAATTTACTTTAAACTAATTTTTTAATCATGAAAATCCCAAACTGGTACACCTGTGACAAATTTACCATTTGTTAGCTTCCGTCAAATTTTACCATTGAATTTGTTGACGTGGATGACACATGGTGAAGTGATATGGTGACGTGGCAAGTCCACGTGGAAATCTATAGGGTAAATAACACGAAAAATTCCTAATTGGTCTGCTAACAGAGGGTAAATTTGTCACATGATTACCAGTTTGAGGTTTTTGATGGTCAAAAAATTAGTTCAGGGTATATTTGTTATATGCGTACCAGTTTAGAGCTTTTTATGGTCAAAAAATTAATTTGAGGTAAATTTGTCACAGGTGTGCTGGTTTGGGATTTTAGGTGATCAAAAAATTAGTTTTGGGTAAATTTGTTACAAGTTTGCCAGTTTGGGGTTTTTCGTGGTCAAAAAATTAATTTTGAATAAATTTGTCATGGATATACCGGTTTGGAGTTTTTTGTGGTATTAACCTTAAGAAGAATTTTGTTGGCAAATGCTCTTAAAATACCTGGAAACTTACCAAAAGAGAAGAAATTTCGATTTCTCAAAGCACTTGATTTTGTTATGTGTATAATTTATGTTTGGAAATAAATATATTTCTTATTAGATCTTTATAAAAAAGAAATGATATTTTTCTCTTTAAAGGTAGTATTTCTCATTGCAGGTAGCATGACTTTTTTTTTTCTTCTTTCATTCGAAGTTGAATATAGTGGTCTCTATTTTTGGCTAGGAAAATCGAAAAATAGAAAAGGCCAAACGCACTAAGTTTATGTTCAATTTTGTTTATATGAATTTTTTTGGTATAACTTCTCGACAACAACTATATATTAATGAAACTCGGAGGTTGTCACTTTTCTACAATGCTTCGCAAGATCCTCACAGCCGTAAAACTTTATAACAATTTTTAGAAAAAAGGGTGTCCCTCAATTTCGCGGTGTTGTAATTTAAAGATGTATATTGCCCAGGGAAAAGAACACTAGAAGTGTCAAAAGTTGTGTACGGTGCTCACTTTAGTGTTAAAAGTGTTTTTTGGATCACATAAGTGCCAAATCGGAGAAAAAACGATCATTTAAGTCTCAAATCGGAGAAAAAACGATTACTTAAGTGTCAATTCTAGCCAAATTGATTACGTGGCATTTATAATTAAAATTTTTAATATGACTTCACATAATTTTTTAAAAAATTCAGTCCATGTGGGCATCCAAAACGATGTCACACAATCCAACTAGCACTGAAGTGATTTTTTTTTAACAAAGACTAGCACTGAAGTGATCACTTTAAACAAAATTTGGCACTCAAACGATCACTATTTACAACTTTTAGATAACGTCGTTTATGGGTTATATGCTGACTGGGCGCGCCGACGAGCCACGTAGAACTAAGAAACTAATAAAATATTGCCATGTCAGATTTCCGGGGATTCAGATCGGATTTGGCACTTAAGTGATTGTTTTTTTTTTAAAGTGGCAATTAAGTGATCTGAAACAAATTTTGGCACTAAAGTGAGCGTCGTACATAGCTTTTGACACTTTAGTGTCCTTCTCCCATATTGCAAAGCACACAAGTTAGGACGCTTTGAGCCCAACTAAGACTTGATAGAACTACAATATAGGAATAGCTATACCATTATGGAAGATTTAAATATACAAAAAAATCTCACACGATATCATGAGATCCTAAGTTAGAATCTTTTTAGACCCATATTTGACTCATCAAAGAAATATTTCTATGCCTAGTACTAGGCAAAAAGACTAGATTAAGTGTGAAATGATATAATATTTAAGTATTAAGCCATACCTTCGTATAACGGCCTAATACCTTCATATAATATTTAAGTATTAAGCCATACCTTCATATAACGGCCTAATACCCTAAAAAACCTCAAATCTTAGCTTTTGTCCCAATTTTACCTTTTATCTCATAAAAAGCCTCAAACTTTAGGTCCAATCCTAATTCTATAATTTTTTTATCACAAAAAAATCCTTAACTTTAAGTCATATTCCAATTCTACCATAAACTTTTTTTTTCTATGAAAAATCCCCAACATTAGGTCTTATCCCAATTTTACTCTAAAATTTTTACAGTCTCATAAAAAACTAAACAAATTTACTTGAGTCACAAATCTCCCCCATTAACCCTCGGCCCAAAATTTATCGATGATAACCGAGAGATGGAAAACTCCCAAGTACAAGCTGTTAGAGTGTCTTGAGCGCGAGCTCTCAGATAGAACATTTCCAAGCACGAGAGATCGACGAGCACAAAATCACTAAGGGCGATTTTGACGGAGGGTTAGTGGAGAGCATATTTTGGACTTAAGTAAAAGTTTGTGATCTTTTACGAGACAAAAAAATAATTAGAGTGAAATAGAAATTGGACCAAAAGCTGGGATTTTTTTATGAGACAAAAAAAAAATTTATGATAGAATTGAGGGTTTTTATAAAACAAAATTACTTTATGATAGAATTGAGATTGAAACTACAGTTGAGGGTTTTTTATGAGATGAAAAAATAGTTTCGGGTAGAATTAGGACATGACCTAAAGTTGAAAATTTTTTATAAAACAAAATGTAGAATCGGGACATGAGTTAAAGTTGGAGAGATTTTTAGGGTATTAGGCCTTTATAATAGTTGACAGTGATTCCATAAAAATTTTCACACTAGACATACACTTGGCAAGCTCTAATTGAAGGTTTGAACAAATCAATGATCTTATATACTCATCATCTCACTCCCCCAAGCATCCTTCGAATCTTAATCCAATTATTCATCGTTGAAGGATAAGAACAACAAATGGTCCTAAGTATGACCTTAAACTACTTTATTCAGGATATCGTTCGGACCTCGGAGATCCTCTAGATGTAAAGCAAAGAGACAGTATTCTTTCTTACCCAAGGAGGAAAAAGATACGTGGAGGGTAGGGGAGAGGAGAATTGGGGGTTCGAGGCGTGAGGGTCCCGGCATGATAAAATAAGGTATGCATTTGTGGAGTAAGCCATTTTTCGAGAAAGCGGACAGGCCGCGGATGCCCTCATAAGAGCAAAAGCTCCCTTCTTTTGGTGAGGGTACACTCAACCAGACACCAAGTGATGGAAGATAACGGTTAGCAGTGATCCCACAAGATCTTTCACACCAAACAGACACTCGGCAAAGTTTAATTGGAGGTTTGAACAAACCAATGATCTTATATACGTACTCATCATCTCACTCACTCACTCCGAACAACCTAGGAATCTTAATCCAATTATTCCTCGTCCAAGGAAAAGAACAACAACAGCTGGGGAGTAGTGGGGCGGAGGATGGTGTGAATGGGCGTGGGGGTTGTAGGTTCGTGCGCTGGGGTTGCGCAACTACCAGTCGCGGCCGTGGAATTTCGGTTCGGAAGAATCTGACGACGCCACCATCACGTGACCGACTTCGTTCTCGTGTTCACTCCCCCCTCCCTCTTCAACTAACATTCCAAAAGTCAAAGCTCTCGACCTAATCACCCTTTCTTCTTTTCCACTATGTGACAAAACTCTCCCCCCTCTCCACCCACTATCTGATACACCAGACTTTTCTTTTTTGCATGATTGCATTTCGCCTTTTGCTCATTCGAATTTTAGCTTCTTCGCCCATCACTCTCTTGTTGACACTCGTCGTACCATCCGACCTAAAAAATCTCACTTCTAGTGATGAAAAAAAAAGAATGTGGAAGTCGGTTTAGGCACGACAACGCGTGGAGTTTGACGAAATAAAACGAGACGGAATCTGATTCTGATGTTGTATTAGATTATCCAGCTCAAAAGTTTATACGCAGAGTATGTAAATCCTGTAGACGAATACCGTGGGATACTTTTATAGCATTTATATGTGACTTAATAATGTGATGTTCCATTAGATCTAAAAGGCAGGACCATTGTGTTAAAAGTCTAGGCAATTGATGATATATTGAATGTAATCTAAATAAGGAATGAATTTGCTTCAAGAGAGCACGATTAGAAGAATTGAACAGATATTGACAAAGTGTTCAAAACTTCGAACTCAATGATGTTTATTTATTTATTTTTTGTTTGAATTTGGAAAACAAGTTCACAACAAGAAAGACGGCAGATGCTTTATCACTAATGTTCTCTTTTCTAATCAATCTATTGTACCGCGGATGAGCTGGAAGAATTTTTAGAGCTGTTCAGTGGGGTTCACCACCTTTTACAGTACTAATGAAGGCATGATTGCTAAATTCAGAGTCATTATTTTAATTCAATTATGGATGGTATGGTCGAAATTAGGGATGAAGGGACCTTTTTAAGCTTACAAAGTGGCTTTGCAGCGTCATCAATGGAGAGGTGCTTTTGAGGATCAACTCAGCAGACAAGGAAAGATTCACAGGCCAAGGCAGCATCCAATGAGATTAAGCAAACTAATAATATGAAAAAGGAGAAATTTGATCATGCCCAAATCACCCATATAAAGTGAAATGAGTTATAGAAAGTAATGGGGTTCATGCCCACCATAATCATTAACTCTCATAAGCAAACTTAAATAGCTCAGTCATCTTTCCCTATGCATCCCTCCATCACCATTGCTGTGTGTTGATACATCCTACTAATTTTAGGGCATAATGTTGTGCAGGTGTGATCCTACTCGGGTCTATTTGGATCATTCAAGTTAGCACGCCTTTAACACACATTGAGCTAGTTTGAGGTTACACGAAACTTCTTTACCAACGTCGTTTCAGATTAGGAGATGTGACGTTACATACATGCCTAATGCCTCACAATGTTCTTGTTAGATTTTAAGTTGATATAATCAACATAAACTCTAATTCATACGGAGTGCTTAACAATTAGGGACCGGACTCTGTGTGGATTACATGAAAAACACAGGTTCAATGCTTCACATACTCAAGTGTAAACAATTAGATATTTCGATCATTTGTTCAAGTTTTGACTCGCATCTTCACTAGACCGCGAGACTAATATGTTATTCCGTAAACTCTGGATTTACCACGTCAAGCTTAGCTAATTTCAAAGTTCATTTTCAAAAAAGTTTTACCTTGTCTTCATTTTAGCTCGTATGAATACAAAACTGCATGAATTCAATATAGGCGGTGTAAATCATATTTCACACTGACTACACGTCCGTTAAAGAGAAACTCCTTTCCTTGACAGAAAACGAGCGCAAAAGAAAAACTAGCACACATATAAAAGCTCCGCCCTTTCCGGACGCGCCGTCGTTAGGAGTTCCCATTTTGATGCAACGCGAGGCCTTGAGGAATTATTCAGAGCCGTCTTGGCTTTTCGACGGCAGAGAGTCAATAGAGAGGGAGAGAGAGATAGTCGAGCCGTACTGTTTTCACCGAAAAGCTTTGTTGCCTCCGCACGTATTGCTTACACAGTTTAGTCATTCATGGTCCCGACAACCAATCGCATTCCTTAATAGCGTCGGGACCCACATAAAAAAACGATGTATCGCGCAATTCGACCTGCTCCTCCATATCGAGAAAACTATGCAAGTGCAAATCCCACCGTGCCATTGAAACGCTGCATAAGATTGAAGAAATATATTAAGAAAAGATAACACTGACTTTGCATTTTGTTCATTTCTCTTTTATTCTTCTCTTTTTTCTGCTGATAACTTTCCTTCCGTCTCAAAACGTGAACTTTCTCCCATTCGCTCTCTCCCTCTCTCTCTGTCTCTGTCTCTCTCTATCTCTCTCTGTGGTTTCAGCAAAAAGGGTACTGTGACTGTTAAAAATCTGACGTAAATTTGAAAGGAAAACCAGACAAAAACTCTCTTCGTAGTTCTCTGGGTTGTCCAAGAACATCTTGTTCCCCGTTCAAAAGGACTAGCCAAGCTTCTTTTTTCCCTTTTTAGCGCTATACATAAGCTTTCTGCGGGAGTGTTGCACCGTTTTTTGGTTTCTGAATCACCAAGGTCAACTTTCTGTGCATGGTTTTTACTTTTCTAGATTTAATTGGATCCAGTGATTTTCGAGTTTCTCATGTTTTCTCACCCAGTTCTTGGCTCTCCAGTGCAGATGAAAGTGAAGGCGCGAACCTCCTTGAGTTATCGTAGAGCATAGTGTCATCTTCCAGGTTAGTTCCATCACTTCATTTCAGTAGTCAAGTTCTTTTGAGATTAAATCTGGGTCTCCTTCTGCTCATACTGACCGTACGGGTCTGCCTGTTTTTGTCGTTTCTGTGCTCTCAAGGATGTCAAGGTCTTCTGTTTATTATCTGCTTCATCTTGTGAAGTGGTTTGTGCATGATGTGTTCTTTGATTATAACAAGAAATTTGGAAACGACCCCAGTTTCTGCATTTGGGAATTTTGTCCTCCCTTGTAGTGGGTAGCTGACATAACTTCTTGTCATCTTTTTAAATTTCTCTTTGCTTTCTCCATTTTCAGTTAGGTGCAAATTTGCATTCACTTTGTCAAAAGAAAAGAACAAACACAGACACTTGAGTTAAATATAAGAACTCTAAAAGGATTAGATTTACTTGCTAAATTTATTTTGGGCTTTTTCCTTTTTTACTTTTTAGTTTTGAGGGTTGCAGAAAACAAAAGTATCATAATTTTATTTGGTAATTAATTTGCTTGCTAAGAGATGAATAAAGTGTCTCCTATTAAAAGGGGCTCTTTTTGCAGTCAATTTGAAAAAGGGTTGTACGGCCGATTTGGCTTGATTTCCAGACATGAGTTGGTGGCAGCTGTGCTTGAGGCCTTTGCAGCCAAATCTCAATCAAAATATATCCACGCAGGCCAGAATTTTAGTATGAAGATACATAAAGTTGTATAAAGACTGGTTTACAAATTGAAGCGCATACTTCTTTTTGTGCTTGAACATTGGGCATCTATTCAAATGCGCACTTACATTGTTGTCGCAACACTTTGTACTAATTTGTAAACCAGTCTTTGCACCCTTATAATATAGGGTAATTAACAGAGAAAATTAACAGATAGCTGTAGCAATTGATTGTACCCTTATATTCTCAAACGTCCTAAATTTGGTATTAGCTAGGCTAATGACTAGCCAAGAAGTTGAGAAAGTCCGGAAAAACTCAATTTTGTTTCTGGGATGAATTCATGATTCGCTGACCAAGGAAAGACATTTTTGTTCTGCAGTTTTCATCGATTGAGTTCTTAGGCTACAATTCGCACTTCTCAATTAGTGACTGATTGATTTAGTTAAGAAGACTCCGGACTAGGTTGTGAGGTGGGAAATCCATACCTTCTAGCCCTTGTTTTTGGCTTCTTTTATAACCACATTGGTGTGGTAAATTTTTGTTTTTTGTTTTACCCACCACAATGTCTAGTTTGCTGGTGTTTGTTTGTCTGAGCAAAATTTGGCCGACAAAAAAAATCTGTAAGTGCAAGTACTTTATACTCTATAAGCTACTGTACATTATTTTGGAAAGGTTACATGAGGGATTATTTGGCTCAAAGTGCTGTTAGAGAAGGATGGTCCAAAGGAATCGTATTACTTCTCTTTTAAAGACTGGGAAGATGAAAACCATGTTTACTGAGATAGAATTAATAATTATGACGTTTTCAAGGTTGTTCGACAAAAGCTGCTCATTGAAGAATCCAAGCCAAAAAGGTTAAGCTCTCTACAGTGTGCAAATAGTAGGGCCAATGAAATGGCGGAGACTAAAGGATGTAGAAGATAGTTGAATGATCAACGCGTGTATGAGTGGCTAAACATGATCGAAAGAGCAATGCTTCCATAGAGCTTGAAATCTGTAGTGTACCAGTGTGAAGTGGAAGTGGAGTAAAGCATGTTCTCATTGCTTATTTATTTCGATAATTCATCATTTTCCCTCATTGATGGAGGCACAAAACCTTGTTAAATCAACTAGAATTCATTTAAAGTGGCGTTAGGGAGAAACTGTCTGGATGGTCTCTGTCTGCAGCTGTATAGTCCTTACCAAACTGAATCCATGCTGCACTGTGTGGGATGTGAGTTGTGATCCTGTTTGCCCCACCGCAGTATTGACTCTGGATCATCTTTTTCTTCCATTTCATCTTTCTGTTCTATTATGAGATTTATGATATGTTAGAAAAATATCAAGCTTTGCTCAGAGAAATCATATCAACTTCGGTGATCTATTTTTTTTCCCAGCACATAACATCTGTGATCTATACTCAGGATGATTGCGTCCAGGAAGGAAATAGTACTTCCCACATAACCCAAGAGAAATGTGACTAAGTCATCCATCAATTGGAGATGGAGACGAAAGAGACGGACAGAGTAGTGATCGCGAAGCCAGTTGCTTCACGGCCCACTAGCTCGAATTTTCGATCCTTCTCGGAGCTCCTTGCTGGTGCCATTAATTCCTCGCCACCTAATGCATGCACTGAATCTGCAGCTGCCACCATTAGACCCAAAACAGTGAGGTTTAAGCCAGTGCCAAATCGAGCTCCAACTGCAGTGAATTCATCCCAGGTGACCCTTATATTTGTTCTGTGGATATGATTCTTCTTAATTTCAGCCTCTTGAGATTTAAGATTGACTGAATCAGACAAACTCAGGCAGAAGTCTCTGGAACAGCAACCGGCAATTCCACTGATAAGAATTTAAAGTCTGATGAAAAACCTACCGTAATATACAAACCATTGGCAAAGCTTGTCTCAAGGTCAACTGTCTCGCTCTTGGCAAATATGGTTGGTACCTAAATTGCATTTATCCTATGACAGAGGCCATTTCAAGTTCCAGAAAAACTGTGTAATACCTAGTTCTTATCTAATCTAGAAAGATATAATTTTTTTGTTCATCAGGGAAGCTTCGATACGGCTCACCGTCAAACATTGTCAGTCGCCGAAGCACGTGTTAAATCTCAGCAGCAGGACAAACAGAATTCGAGATCCCAGCCCAGTGGAAATCTTCATGGGAGTGTCTCTTTGCAAGCAGATATGGATGGGACGAGCGAACCATTGAGATTGGCCGCCCAGAACATGGAAGAAGATGCGAGAACTTTACCAGCCTTGAATGTGGATCGCCCTTCTTACGATGGATATAATTGGAGAAAATATGGGCAAAAGCAAGTCAAGGGAAGCGAGTATCCTAGAAGTTACTATAAATGCACGCACCCAAACTGCCCGGTGAAGAAAAAGGTCGAGAGGTCTTTCGATGGCCAGATAGCAGAAATCGTCTATAAAGGTGAGCACAACCATCCGAAGCCTCAGCCTCCAAAACGCAGTTCATCAGGAACACAAGGGCTAGGCAATGTACTGGAAGGGTCTGGCGTAGACAGCACGAATAACCTTAACAATAGTGGTCACCTGAATGAAAGAAATGAATGCTCCAAAGATAGAGTAGAGAACAAGAATCTTGCTCTCATGACTTACCACGGGAAAGGTCCCCTGGCTTATGATCCTATCACATATGCGGCTCCTAATGCTGGTGGTGGGACACCCGACAATTCTTGCGGTATTAGTGGGGAATACGATGATGGAAGCAAAGAGTTGGAAGAGGATGACGAGCCCAAGAATAAGAGAAGGTTAGCTTAAGCGAGCAGCTGCCTTTAGCTTAGAAGAAGCCAGATAGCTTCCTGGAATAAAATTAGTGATTCTTTTAGTCTTGTTCTCCCATATGCGCAGACCTCTTTATCAGTATCGCATTATTTGTTCTGACTAATGAATTCTTCTTATAGGAAAAGGGAGAATCAATTGAATGAACCAGACATTTCAGGCGAAGGAATACAAGAAGCCCGCGCTGTGCAAAATTCAACAGATTCGGAGATTGTAGGTGATGGATTTCGGTGGAGGAAGTATGGGCAGAAGGTAGTGAAAGGAAACCCGTATCCCAGGTGAGACTTTGAACAGAGTGTATAACCTGCACTCGAATACGTTCCCAACCCGAATAGTATGTGCTTGAGAGATTTCTGGAATCTACATTTTGCTAGGTTACGAACACTTGACAAGATCGGTTATTTAAGGAAAAACAACTAATTACATGGGGTCAAATTTTGCTGGTTGATCATTATCCTAGCACTCTGGAAAGGATGGTCATGCTGAGAACTAGTTTCTATGCTAGAACTTAGCTACTGAACAAATAAACTTGTGTTGTCCATTGAAAGTTTAGAAGTCAAAAAAAAAAAACCATTACTTCCTCTTTGTAGTTTTGTTAATCAAGGACAAAAGTTGAATTAAGTAGATTTTCCAACTCTAGTTTATATATTGCAATGCACACCAGGTATGGAGAATTGCTGAAAGAGGAATGAGAGAGGTCTCTTTCACAGAATCTCATAAAACGGTATTTCATTTTCAACAGAAGCTACTATAGATGTACCAGTCTCAAGTGCAACGTGCGGAAGCATGTCGAAAGAGCTTCAGATGATCCGAGAGCCCTTATAACAACATATGAGGGCAAACATAACCATGAGATGCCTCTGAGGAGTACCAACACGGCAGGCTCAGAGTCCGATCTGCAAGCGGCCTCCAGTAAAGATAAGCCTTAACTGCTACCTGAAGTAATTTCTGATGGCATTATGAAGGGCAGAGGACAGGAAGAAAGAACAAGTCAAACAAGAGCAAGAAAAGAAGAAGGGTCAACTCGAGGCGTCGGAAGCCGAGTCACTCCAGTAACCTGCCGGAAGAACTTTTCTACTGATGATAGCTTTGACTTGATAAGAATTCTTCCCTTGAGTTTTTCATTTTCACATAATAAGTTCACTTGTCCTCGTCAACGTTCCAGTGTATAGCCACCCGTAGCAAGTTCTTCCCAACTTACTAAAAGTTTTGTCAAAATATGTTGTCAGCCATGAATTGTTCTTTTAGTTTCTTGGATTAGTCGTAGGTTCTCCTTATATGCAGCTTGAGAAGCGATGTAACTGTAGAAATTTTCTATTTATGCATCTTCTCGTTTAGGCTCCTGATCAAGATGGCTCCTAGAATTTCAGCATTCTATAGATTTTCCTGCTGCTAAGTAAGCAAATGAATGTGCGATGTGTTAATATTATTTAGGAGAAACGTGTGTACCCATGAATGCCTGCAGGCTTTAGCAAGCATCAGAACATCGAATGTGGAGTAGCAAGAGACCAAAATAAAATCCAGCAATGAGTGAAGACTCTGCTTATAAGAAGGAATCGAGCTATCTGAGCTCAGTAACTGGAGCCCATGCTTGGCACACTCCTCATGGATGGGGCCGTTGATTAATCGAGGCGCTTCACTTATTTAAAAGAAAAAATAATTACCATATGATATGATGAACTCTCAATAGTCATCTAAGCGATCACCATATTGTATGTTTGGAATCTCCTCAAAGATTTTGGATGGCATCACCACTTCATTTTCTGCAGACTTTTCAGTGAATGTTCGGTATCTGATTACAGGAAATCCTTTCAGGATATTAGGTGCGTTTGGTTCAGCATTTCCAATAGATTTTGGGAAAATGCAATGTAGTTTAGCGTAAATCGCTTTGGAGAAATGCAAAGACTGTTTAGTAAATTATGCTTTGAGAAGCAATTTCAAAAGAAAGTTGTTTGGTGAAAACACATTTGGAAAGTTCCTTTGGTGATTAATTTAAGCTTTTTAATTTTTAATTTATCTAAAATTGCAAAAAAAAAATTAATTAAATATTGACAATAATGTTAAAAGATATCGTTTAAACAATTTTATTGAAAAAATAAATTTTTTCTGGCTAAAAAAATTCAAATGGAAAATTCACATCAAAGTGGTCTCCTTCTCAATTAAAAAAAGAATACTTTGATTACAATAATTGTGGTAACATATGCCCCGACAAAAGAAATTCATTATCTTTAAAGATTACAATCATCCTTAAATATTTCCGAAACTTATAGTTATTTGATCACATAAATGTGACGTGTCAGAAGCAGAGTCATCATTTGAAGCACTACCCTCCTCATTTACATCATCAGTAAATAAATTGGGATCCTAATCTACTTCTACAAAATGTGCATCATTGAGGGCATTTCTTCATATACAATTGTGCAAAGTCATTGCCGCTATCACAATTTTCATTTACTTTTTGTATGGATAACTTGGCATAGTCTTTAGAATTTCACTTCTTTTTCAATACGCTAAAGGCATGCTCAATTTCTGATCGCAGTGTGGAGTGCGCATGGTTCAACACTTCTTTATAGCCTGTAGGTGCAGGATCTCGTTGAAACTCAAGCAAATGATATCTAACTTCTTTGTATAAACTCAAATAATTCGTGAGATTTGGATATCTAGCATCTACTAAATAGTATTTACCTACACAAAAATATTGCAAATTAAATCAATATATATTACATACATATATTAATTAATGTATAAAAACCATTAATTAATTAACCTTTAGGAGGATGAGGAAATTGTAAATCACGTCTCCTAATGGCTTCATAGAAGATACGAGTATCATGAGTTGTTCTTTCCCAACTGGTCCAAACATAAGTACAATTTTATGTTGAAATTCCATACAGCCAATACATTTTGCGTCGGTGTTCCTTTTCGACCGATAAAACGAAGTTGGTTGCCCATAGGTACCATGACTGGGATATGTGTACTATCTATAGCTCCAATGCAATCCTAAAAAAAGAATGTAAATATTACTTGATTGATATTTAGTTTGTGTTTTCTATTGTATAATTGTAACTTACCTTAAAACGTGGATAAAATCTTTGATTATTCTTTATCTTCATTGGAACTTCCTTAAATTGTCGATTGGATGGTTAGATCAAATCTACTTCCATTTCACATACTTTATCCAAACTAAGCTAAATAGCTCGCATATGGTTTACCCAGAGTGCTAAAAGCACTCTTGTGCTAATATGTTACCTACACCATCTCCTAAAATATGAAGAAACATTTCTAGCATTTCTACAACATTAGATCCTTGGAGATCATATCGCGTCACTAAAGCACGCCTTAAATTATTAAATACAGTTCTATCCATTCTAAACATTCGAAAACACCTTATCGGGTTAACATCGATGCCCATTAACTCTTTTAACTATTCATTTCTTGTGTATGATGAGGTCATGCACGGTTTTTTGTGACGGTATGTTGCTTGATAAACAGCTCCCGTATGCACAGTTGCACAGAGTAGCCAATATTTCTCTTCCTCTTTTTCATGATTTTCCCTTTCAGGATAATCATCCATAACTAGTTAAAGTAACAAAAGAATGAGAATAAGAGATGTAATACTTATCGACCATCATATATATGCAAACTCCACTCAATAAAGAGAACACTATTTAAAAACATGTCTTACAATAGAACATAAATATGTATCACCAACTAGCACATATAAGTAGCGCAAATAGGTCTCACATTACAGTAATGTAGCATTTGAAAGAATTCAAATAAGTAGCTAACTACTAGTGATGACTACATTGTGCGAACTTATACTTGATCCATTCGACTTTTTCTTGATCGCCATATAAGTTCATGAAGATTTGCCTATTGTCTTTCTTTTCTACAAAAAGATCTGGTGACAAAAAAGTATAATTCTTAGTCTTACTTAATCTCATGTATGGTTTTCAACGTCTCTATGATTTCTTTGTAAGGATCAAACTCCCTTGCATGGCTCCTACTCTCAATAGCTGAACAAATTCTATTCATTTGTGTTGCTAGTAGCAGCAATGGTCAATTTCTTTTGTTTCTTTCCTTATAATTGCCTCACCGAACTCTGCGACATTCTTTTATGGCTTTGAGTCTATTCAACAATCTTTTCACCTATATTACACTCTATATTATTATCGGTTGATCTTGCACAATCATCAATATCAAGTTGTGTGGCCACAATATCCTCATCATTCATCACTTGTATCAATGATATTCTTTTTTGAATCCCATCCCAATCCTGTTTCCTTCAAAACCAATGCCCTCCATCTTTTCCATTCTTCCTTAATATTATCTCACTTACTCTTCATTTGACTTTTATCATACTTGCCCCTTAGGTCCTCAAGCCTCTTAATTATGATTGTCTTCCATCCCTTTTGTTGTTTGCAGGACGATTGTCATTATCAATTTGTTCAGCGCACAACTTACAAATGGTTTCTACATCTTCCAGGCTCCAAAATGCTTTTTCCTTTGATGAAGTCACACGAACAAATTTGAATGATGAGAACAAGCTAATAGAAACAAAGAATGTTATGCCCTAATCATCCACCTACATGCTTAATCCTTGAACCAGATTCACAACTAGAATCAATATCGATATGAGTAAACAAATTATCCAATTTAAGCACTGTGCTTCACTTACAATGAAAGCCATTACAATGATTAGAATTTGGCTGCAAAACGCAAGTCAAATGCACTTAAAACAACACATTAACCGGGTGTTTATGAATAAAAGAATAGCCACAGCAAACGGCATGTTACTCACTGAACACAGAAGCAAGGAAAGATCAGCACATATCCGTGCTCATTGTTGTTGTAGATTAAAATCTAGGCCTTTGGCTACAATAAACAAACGATTACATGACTAAAAACAAGGGAACATGCATTTAGAAAGACTGGCCTAAGTGCATAATTTTGTGATGCTAAAAAACCGTGAACTTTATGTAGTGCAAAAATAGGTGCTCCTGCTGATTGCTCAGCAAAGGTAAGAATTAAGAAACACCCAACTTCTTTCTCGAGAGGGTTGACAATAAGATACATCATTTAGCAATACTAGCTCCATGGTACTATAACGACGGTTCTACAATATCTCAGGTAAACAAACCACAATATTTCCTTTTGAAATTTGACAATCTTGATCTCATTCACATTAGAAATCACATTCAACTATTTAGTACATAACTCAGCTCGAGATCATGAAATAACTCTCAACACTCAAAAGGTTGTCCCTCCAAGATCCAGAGCATAAAACAACCCCTTCTCATTCCTTCAAAGTGCATTTTTTCATCAGGGCACAAGTAGAGTACACAACAGACAAAATTGCTTATTATATCCACTGATACAAAATTGAAACCATAAAAAAACCATTTAAAACCTAGAAATGGAAACCAAAATATTATGTAAACTAGATGAAAAACACTAAAATTTAAGAGAAGCCAAAATTAAAAGCTCATCATTTTTCTAAAAGAGCACTAAAAACTGCTACCCTATTCATGATACTCTCAATAGGAAGAATCAGTCCTTGGTACTAACTCAGTCCGAGATCAAGAGGGCACAATCAGCAACACCCAAAAGGTCCAAGCTCATAGATTCACCCAAAAGCAAGCAACTTCAGCCCCGAAAAGCGGGGAAAAAGAAAACCCAAAAACGAGGCGAATGAGAAATTGAACCCGTAGAGGGGCAGTCGCGAGGGAGAGAGCGAGCGAAGGAGCGCGGTCGAGCAAGGGAGAGAGTGAGCGAAGGAGCGCCGTCAAGCGAGAGAGCGGACAAGAGGGAGAGGAAGCAGATGCGAGGGAGTAGGAAAGGGGCAAAAGAGACACGAGGGCTTTCAGGAGGAGACTAGGGTTTTGTTTTTTAAATGGGGGTAAACTTGGATTTCTATTGAGTTTTTTAGGGCAAAAAAAGAACTCGACAAAATTTCATTAATAAAGGGTTTAAGCATTCCGAAAATGCTAAAAGCTCAATACTAGCCACTACCAATATCGAGCTTTCAGCCTTCCCAAGGCCAGCTTTCACCCCAAAGCCCCTTGGAGAATAGTTGCCACGTACCCCAAATTTTCTCAAATGGGCTTTCAAAATGCTGAACCAAATGCACCCGTCATCATCTCGCCAATTTTTTTTTTTTTAGAATGGAACAAGGGATTGAGCGGCAAAGACCCCACCACAATGTACATTCTTAGCTGATGATCAACGTGCTTTAGTAATCACTGCAAACAGCACTTTTTGAGCTCCCTTTATTGGCCTAAGAATAGTCTTAGACGCATAGTGTTAGGAAATATGTTATTGAGGGTAGAATAGTCATTTTATGTTTAGAGAGTTTGCTCAAATATATATAAAAGAAATTATTACCTTAAACATGGTATCAAAGCCTATAGAAAAACGTTCATCCCTTGAGGTCATCGGAGCAACTGCCGTCGCCGTCGGCAGAACCTTAGTGTGCGATTCTCTTCACCCACTCACTTCCACTGACTCCTCCATCTCGTTACAGGCCTGCGACCACTCTGTCGTCTTTGCCAAGCCTCGATTCGGCCTCGTCCATCGTTGGCCATCTCGGTCAAGCCTCAATTCGTCGCAATCGAGTCAACATTGCTATGCGAGTTGCTATCCTAGGGTTTCTAAAGCTGCCAACTACTCAGCCTTCCTTCGATTGACACTGTAAATATTGCTGAAGCCGCCGCTGAAGCAGCCTAGGTCGAAACTAGGGTCAATTGCTAGGGTTTGAAGCGAAGCTATAAAAAAATTTGTTGTCCAGTGCTCTCATACGGTTTCTTGTTGCATCCTATTGATCCTTGAAGTGTTAGATGGTTTGTGGTAATTTTTCGATACCAATTCGATGATTTTATCAGTTTTCGATAAATTCTTGTGATTAGTGGTGATTCAATTGAACCCTCATTTGTGGTGATTATTTTATGGTTGATTATGTTAGTGGAGTTAAGTGATTGGTTATTGTGACGTTGTTCTTGGGTTCAATCGTATACTTTGTTCACTGATGGCTGTTCCTCGATCCTCTGCTAGTTTGACACATTCTCAATTGACCTCTGTCAAGTTGGATGGAACTAATTATCCATTTTGGTCTAAAGCTGTCAAAGTTTATCTTACTGCCACCAACCAGCATGATTATCTCAAGTCTATGGTCCCCTTAGATCAGAGTAAGGAAGCTGATTGGATTGCTGGACATGCAATGATCCATACTCTTTTATGGAATAGTATGGATCCTAAAATTAGTCCTCACTTCGTTTGGTGCAACTCTGCCAAGGAAGTTTGGGAAAAGTGTGCCTTACTTTATTTTGGATAGAATAATATGACACGAGTGTGTGACACGTTGGAGGCACTATTTGATCTTCAGCGTGGAGATCGGTCTTTATCTGAGTATTATGCTTGTTTCATGAAACTTTGTCGGCCATTGGATACTTATCTTCCATTTTCGGACGATCCGACTATTCTAGTCAAACGCCAAGAGGATCTTCAAGTTATATTGTTTCTCAAGGCAATGGGACATGAATATTCCTCCCTTAACCATATTATATCTTAGAGCTCCCTTCCTACAGTGAATGAGGTTTTCTCCCAAGCACTTCATTTGATATCTGCTGAAAAAATTTCCATCACGACTTTGGAGATAAGTGCTATGAATTCTCATGGCTCTAGTGGACATGGAATCCTCAGTCATGGTTGCCGGAGTCGTGGATGCGGTTTTGCTCAGAGTGGAGGTTGTAGAGGTTGTGATGGAGGCATTGGTGGTCGTGGCTCTCCCTATTGTAATCATTGTCAAAGGGCAAGACATACAAAGGCTTATTGCTACACCCTTCATCCCGAGTTTTTTCCTACTCTTGCTACCTATGTAGAGGTGGAAGAGTCTCCCTCACTGGCTCCACCAATTTCTACTAGTGTGTAGAATACAGGTGATTCTGTTACATTGGCACGTGCTGAGTATGATGCATGGGTTCGCTCCCAACATGTGATAGGCTCTTCACCTCCTACTGCAACTCAGGCATAAACCTCAAAAGGTAATTCGTCTTGTTTACTTTTTGTAGCGTCCGACTTATGGGTTATAGACTTTGGAGCTACTCATCATTTTACTGGTAAGTCTAAGTTGTCTTCATTTTATTCCACATCACCCGGGGTGTCTAATTCTATTACATTAGCTGATGGGTCACAATTTTAGGTTACTGATACTACAGTTGCTCATTTGAGTCCTCTCTTTCTTTGTTATATGTCAATCATCTCAAATCTCCACATAATTTGATTTCTGTTAGTTCGTAAACTAAAGAACTAAATTGTTCAGTGACCCTTCCTCTTCTCGTTGTGTCTTTTCAGGATATCAGGACTAGACAGATGATTGGTGGGGGACATGAATCAAATGGTCTTAACTACCTTGACAAGAAGGTACTAACTGCTGCAGTTGTGAAGTATAATGATGTGAATCGGATGCATTGTCGTGCTGATCATCCGCCACCGGACATTCTTCGGTGTTTATTTTCTGAGACTGAGTCAGTGAGTTCTTTTCAGTATGAAGCTTGTTAGTTTGGTAGACACCATAGGGTCTCTTTTTCTTCTCGCATTCAAAATCGTGTCTAGTCCATTTAAGCTGGTTCACTTAGATATATGGGGTCCGTGTCATGTTTCTGATTTCTTTAGTTTAAGATATTTTGTTACATTTGTGGATTATTTTTCCCGAATGACTTGGTTGTTTTTTATAAAAGACTATACTGAGATTTTTCATTGCTTTTGCGTATTCTATTTTGAAGTGTTGAATCAGTATCATACTTCTGTCAAAACTTTGTGATTAGATAATGCCAAAGAGTATCTTGCCACCACTTCTGGTTTTAAACCTTTTCTTGATTCTCATGGTATTATTCATTAGGCTTTCTGCTCATACACTCTACAGTAAAAAGGTGTAACGAAAAAATCGACATCTTCTTGATGTTACTCATTGCCTCATGTTTTACATGCATCTACCTAAAACTTTTTGCGGCCATACTATCCTTACAGCCTGCTATTTAATTAATTGGCTTCTAACTGATGTTTTTCAAGGGTGACGTCGTTCTCTATTTTACATCCAAATTGTCCTCCCTTTCCCCTCTACGAATCTTTGGTTGTGATTGTTTTGTACATTGTCTTACTCTAGGTCTTGATAAGTTGGATTATCGTGTTGAGAGATGTGTGTTTGTAGGATACTCTCGAACTCAGAAGGGCTACAAATGTTATAGTCCTACTTGTCGTCGTGTGTTCGTGTCGGCGGATGTGACATTCTTTGAGGACCAAACATATTATAATGCTCAGATGGTCCCTACGGCGAATCCTAATGGTGACGGGTGTGTCTTACTGACATTCCACAACTCTCACTTCCTCCAGCACCGTCCAGAGGATTTCAGTGTGCTGACTTACCTATCATCGGTATGGTGCAGTTCTCAATACAATAGTACAGCCTTCACCGACACATGATTCATCTGTTCACTCATTAGTTGTTGCACCATCCTCTGATCTTGATCCGTCTATTGCTACTTGGAAAGGTACACGCTCTTGTATTGGTTATCATGTGGATCGTTATGCTCCTTATTCTGGTCTTTATATTTGTCTTAGTACTCATCATCCTATTTTCAATTTTTTGTCATATGATCGTTTATCTCCTATCGTCTCTACCTTTGTCTTGTTCTTGTCCTCTATTACTGTGCCTAGTGATTTTGTTGAAGCTCTTGCTCATCTTGGATGGTGGCAAGCCATGGAGGATAAATGAAGGCGCTCATCAATAAACCGCACTTGATAGCTCACTTCCTTACCTGTGGGGAAGCAATCTGTGAGTTGTCGTTGGGTTTTCACTGTTAAGGTTTACCCTGATGTCACTCTTGATCGATTGAAGGCTCGGTTGGCTGCAAAATGATATACTCAAACGTATGTTGTTGATTGTGATGACACTTTCTCACCTGTGACCAAAATCCCATATGTTCATGTCTTTATTACCCTAGCGGCACGCTTTGGCTGGCTTCTTCATCAGTTGGATGTCCAAAATGCCTTCTTACATGGTGATTTGGCTGAGGAAGTATACATAGAGCAACCACTTGAGTTTGTTGCTCAAGAGGAGAATTTGGTATGTCATTTACATAAGGTTTTGTATGGGACTCAAGCAATTTTCTCGTGCTTGGTTTGATAGGTTCAGTGATGCTGTTGTCAAGTTCAGATTAAAACAGTGTCAAGTAGATCATTCAGTCTTTAGTTATGTTTCCTCATCTGGTTGTATCCTTCAAGTTGTATATGTAGATGATATTATCATTACTGGTAGTGATTCAGATGGTATTCAACGACTTAAGTAGTTTCTGCATACAGAGTTTAATACTAAGGATCTGATACGTTTGCGATACTTCCTTGTATTGAGGTTATCTACTCACATGCAAGTATCAATTTGTCACTGCAAAAATATTTACTTGCCATTCTTGATGAGGTTTGATTTCTTGGAGCAAAGCTGGTTGATACTCCTATGTAACGCAATGTGAAACTTGATGTAGAACATGGAGAATTATTACATGATCTTGTGAAATATCGGAGATTAGTGGGTGAGTTGAACTATCTTACCATCACAAGACCTGATATATTTTTTGCTGTCAGTGTAATGAGTTGGTTCACGAGTTCTCCTCGTACTACTCATTGGGATGCTGTTATTCAGATTATCAAGTACTTGAAGGGAGCACCGGGTAAAGAACTACTTTTAAAAAATTATGGCTATCTGTATACTATATGTATCTCTGATGCAAATTGGACTGGATGTCCAACTTATAGGAGATCTATGTTGGGCTATTGTGTGTTTCTTAGAGGTAATTTAGTTGCTTGGAACAGCAAGAAACATGTGGTTTCTCGATCAAGTGCTGAAGCAAAATATAAAGCTATGACATGTGACAGGTGAATTGCTCTAGTAAAGGATGTTATTGTCGAAAATTGGCATGTCAACATCGGACCCATCAATATTATATTGATATAATCAATCAGCTATTCATATTGCAAACAATCCTCTCTTCCATGAGTGAACCAAGCATATTAAGGTTGATTGTCACTTTGTACGAGAAAAAGTTCAGAAATGGGAAATCATTCGTCAACATGCAAGGACAAAGGATCAACTTGCAGATTTCTTGACTAAATCTATACGGGAGAGTAGAGCGAGTATTTTATGTAACAAGTTGATATTATTTGATATCACATTCCAACTTGACGGGAGTGTTAGGAAGTATGTTAGGGAGGCTATCTTACATCAGCTGTAGATCATGAACATTTTATCTTTGTTATCCTGCAGTGAACTCTTAATTAAGTAGCTAGTTATGATTTCTTTTTATAATTTATCGTGGAAAAGAAAACTAGAAAGAAAAAGAAATGCAACCGCTATAGATCTAACTTCTCTTTCCGAACATCTTGTAGACCTAAATTTCATGGATTTACAGCCCTACGCTGAAACCCCACCTCTAGTGGGATAGAGCTTGCGACTTCGCATTTTTAACTAAAGAACTACCACCAAACAGTCATCACTTAGTACTCCTCTTAGGTATGTGTCTACATGTGTTCAGGCTGGTTCTTAACAAATCATATCAATGCCGGGCACGAGCCAAAAATTTTAGAAATAAGTACCACGTACAATACACACATCCACGCCACCATGGATGTGAGCGCAATAAGCAGGGCAGGTTGAAACACCTCAATAGTCAATACAACACAGGCCCACCACTACTTGAAAACTTTTCTTGACGATTTACAATCGTAGCATTTGGGTCAAATCGTCATATAATTGATGCACACAGGTTGAAGACAATACCGATGATAGGCGGAGTCCTGATTGACATTTACCGGTGGGGGTCACATAATCATCATGATGCACGAGAAGAAGGTAAGGACTAACCATTTATTCTTTCTAACGAGCTTCATGCATGGAGCATATCAGAAAGATTCAACTGTAGGTAGAAGTCGAGGAGTACGGGAGAAAAAAGAGGAGACGCACAAAAATGCATCCATTGTTTTGGAACAGTGGAGGAATCGCTAGGTGAAACTGTGATTTTTATTATGTGAAGAATGTTGTGACAAAAAATTGTTTGGGAGATTAAAATACAAATCAATGGAATAAAAAACCCGGGATGTCACCTCTATTTAGGCTGTTGTTCTAGCTCTCTGTTGCTAATTTCTTTCTGCGGACTCTCACTGGACTCCTCGATGCCTGTTGGTTTTCCCTGTCAAAAAGAAACCCTAAATTCACAAGGAAACACGTATGCAGAGAGAGAGAGAGAGAGAGAGAGAGAGAGAAATATAAGAAAAGTGGGAGGAAGAAAAAAGCAAGCAAAAGAACTATCCCAGTACTGCCACAACTGAGGTAAATGCATTTTACTAGAAATGTTCAATGTGGTGTAAACAATAACAAAAACTGGATGAGGATAAAAAGTTAGACAAATTGCCATGGTTCTGTGGAGAACTTCATAACCAAATCTGCAAGATTTGGTGAGTATTCATGGGAAGTGGGCATTAATTGTTAAGAGGACTTGGATGTAAAGTAGGCTTGAGAAATAGTTGGTCCTCTTGCTCCCCTTTTGGATAAACCAATCCTTGATTATCAGGCGGGAAAAACTTAAGGTACGCAATAAAATGAGCACCTTGTTTCTGTCACGCCAGCCAAGTCCAAAAAGACCTATCCTTCTTGCGGGAATTTCCTGTGCAGAGCTCTGATTACGGGCAGACCTACAAGACTACATTTGTTATGCATCAAATCACTTGAAAACAAAAGACATGATGAAAAAAATTTATCTTCTCCTTTACTTGTGCAAAGCATCTTAATGGGGACTTCATGTATTGAGAGAGCTGCCACTTCATTTCAGGAGTGCAGTATTAACATAAAATAAATCTTTAAGGAGGCCAAACTGAAGACCATTGAAGACATCATCAGTCAAAATTTTAGAACATTAAAGCTGTGCTATATGTCATCTTCCTTGGTAAATTTGTAGTCTTCGTGAACCGCCCCCAACCCCACGCGGAGCAAAAGAAAAAGAAAAAGAGTAGAGGAAGACCGGACAGGTGTGTGGTTGTTTATATCCTTCTACTTTCCCACTGAACTTAATCATCTGTCTCCTTTAAGGGTGAAGTACCTTACAACGTAATAACCAAAATAAATTAGTCACTCTTGGATAACAAAATGAGAGATAAGACGTTTCTGTCTACACTCCCCGCAAGCATTATGTGTATCCAACGTTCACTTGTGGATCACCATACGTCTTGGAATACACATGAGTCCATTTTATGCGCGACTATCCAGAAAACATGATGGATGGCAAAGAGTGGGCAACGAGGGACGAAAGAGTGCACATGCAAACATAAGGTGATGTTATGCGAGTCATTTATATACCCTGGAGATTGATGTGCTTTATTCTGGCCAGATTCATATTGCAAGGTAGCCTCCAGCATTGATTCTGCCATGACCGCCCTCTTTTCCATCTGAGCCAGGGAAATCATAGCCTTCTCATATTTTTCCTGCATGATGTCCTAGCGGTTACAACACATGCACACATAAAGGAAATAGCCCACTATTTTTGGACCATCCTTATCAGCTCCAGCTATCTAAAATTTGTCACCAAGATAAAAGTTCAACGGCCTAACAAGTAGAACTTCCCAATTTTGAACAGAAAGAAGCAGCAGCGAAAACAATGACATGATGACGACAACAACAGCAATGACAGCAAGAAGAATCCTTATCAAAAGCCAAGTGGGGGCTTTCCAATTTTGAACTTCTAAAAAGAACTAAATATGGAGCAATAGCATCCCATGAACTTCCATTAAAAAATTTAAATAGATCAAGTTTTCAAAGATCCTTTTAGCTCTGTTTTCCAAGAACTAGTTTACATTTATGAGCGACACAAATTTTACTCCTGGAATCGCATAATCCACCATTTAAAAAAAAATTAAAGTCGATCTAATTGTGCGTTAAATACGCATGAAAAAAAAACAGCAATTTACTTTAACAATGCACAGGAGAATGACATCCAAAATGCACTGGACTCATGTTTTTTGCTTCTTTACATCTAGTAGTTATTGTTTGCAAAATCTATGATCGAGTCAAGTCTATTAAAATATTCTGAGAAGTCTTCAGATTTCATTGGGTCCATTAAGCTTCACAAGTTTTATAGCTATCTAAATTTTTGTCCTCCCCCCAAAATACACGTCTAAAATGACCCTTTCTAAGAGCAAAATCCCATTAATTTGATTTGTAAACGTCTCAAATGCGTCCCTGATGAAAATGAGATGATTCCACAGTCAAATTTACTAAGGAAATATCTTCATAACAAGATAGAACCTTCCATTATGACGTGGTTCAAATGCATTAATCTTTTCATGCTATTAACTTCTTCTCCTTCCAATATATATTTTTATTTAATTTTACCAACCTATTTTGTCTTCTAGTCCCCCTATATGCCATCATTCACCTATCTCTGCCTTTTCTTGGCTCTCTCACTCATTCATCTATCAAATTATAGTTTAGCAATATGAAAATTAACCTTGTCTCAGGCTATAATAATTTTGTAAACTCTGTTCGGCCATAATCCACAGCTGCCAAATTGATGACCCAATGAAAAATTCATTTTAACTCCTACAAGTACTGTACAATCACCAGGAGCTCATGAACTTCCATGTGCACCAGATCAAATATTATTTAATTAATGAACATAGACAACATGCGGAGATCAACCTGAAGTACATGAACTGCATATTTCTGAGCAGCAACATCTTGCTCTGCACTAAGCCGAGCATCTTCAGTTACCCTTTGCTCTTGCTCTACCCGCATCAGAACCTAAAAGTATGACTAATTTTATGTGATGAGAAGCCTTACACACATTAACTTTTACTCTTTATGTGAATAGGACATTCAATGAGAACCTGAAGCATTGCCGTTTCTTGTTCTTTCTTGTCAGCAAGGGCTTGCCTTAGTTCAGTAACCTCTTGTTCCAGCTGCTCCACCTAAAACCAGAGAAGGGGTGAGGGATAAAACTCAAGTGATCCTAAAGACTTCTATTGAGCCAAAAGATGGAAAAGCAGACATATGAAAACTTGATACACCAAGAAAATAGTGTTATATATCAATAGATGGAAATAAGGTGAGATGCATTGACAATGTGGTCGGAAGGTGTTGCTTCCTAGAGGATTTTTATGAAAGATGGCGAAATTGCTATCCAAAGCTATCTGAACTTTGCTGATACAGATGCACTCACTAGAGATATAAGAAACTCCAAATAGCTGAAAAAATTTGCATTTTATGATCAAATTTGTGGGTATTACTTACATCCAAGGAACCTCTACTAAAGATAAAATTTGAATTCACTTAGACTGGAGACAATCAAACAGAATCCTTGATTGAAGGGAGAGTGGTCTTTTTGGATTTGGCCATTCTGTTTGGAGATGCAAATTGTAAATTTTCAAAACTTAGGATGCAAATTGATACGAACACGAAAAGTGGAGATGGTTTTTGAAATTCTCAATATAATGATAGGATTAGATCTTTGGTGTGATTTGCTCAAACACAAAGCTTCATTTTTCTCTAATCAAACCTTGGATCAAGTAGAGCTCCTTACAAAATTTTTGATTTAGAGCCAGACTCAATACGATAAAGAAAAAGATAATCTATGTTAATTGAACATACCCTTGCACTCAATTGAAGCCGATTGTCCTGCTTCACCATCTCCATAAGCGCTGTCTCTAGTTCCTCCGCTCTTTATAATAACACAATAATGTAGAATGATTTAGTATATTACATAATAACTTGTGCCGAAGTGAAGCAAATACTAAATGAACAGAAACTACTTGCAAGTATAACTTTATAGATCTCAATCTCTATAATTAAATGCCAGATTTAAGAAGCTCTGAAATATTTAGAGTCATGATCGCCAGGAGCTAAATAAGTCTTTTACATCTACTTGTTACAAAGGGGTAAATCAATCGATACAGTGGAAAGGCAGAAAAAATGGTAGGGCCTCCAAGGTATGTCTACAGTCACATGCCAAAAGCCACAACATAGTATCCATGATGGTGCGAGATCTATAGATGTATTGAGAGCTACCAACCTGAGTATGGCAGATCTCTTCTCCTCCAGCAACCTGCATAACTCAACCTTTAGCCAAACAACCTGCGCAGCAGAACCCGTTGATTACTGGATGCAAGAGGGCTTGTGCATAACAGCTTGTCCTTTTATTAAAAAATACTACTAAACTAAAGCAGAATGAAATTGAGTATCTAGAAAACTTCCTGCATCACCAATAATTAGGGGTGAGCAAGATGGACCGTCCAAACCGGGACTAGACCGGACCGGACCGGACCGACTGGTTGGGTCCGGTTCTCAGGAATATCGGTCCGGTTCCCGGTTCCTAAAAGTGGAACCGGTTTCCGGGCGGTCCGGTTCCCGGTTCTAGGGTGGGAACCGGACCGGACCGGCCCGATAAATATATATTTTTCTAATTTTTTCATATATATAATATTTAATATATATATATGAAAAATATTTAATATTGGTCCCATTGGAACCGATTATTTAATTTTTTCATATATTATATATATTTTTCCAATTTTTTCCATGGTCTTATGGGATCAAATCAGAACTACAAAGGAAAGAATGGAGCAATTGATTCCCCGTTCACAAATAATATTTAATATTGGTCCCATTGAAACCGGATCGGACCGATGGTCCGGTTAGGTCCACGGTCCCAAGACTAGCTGGTTCGGTCCCCGGTCCTAGAAACTGGGAACCGATCCTCCCGGTCCGGTTCCTGGTTCTTGGGTTGGACCGGACCGGACCAGACCGGGAACCACTCACCCCTACCAATAATTACCTATTAAAATAGTGAGCCTTCTAAGCTTTTAGATTAGGATGCACAGTGACGGACATGATCATTTATATCATGACTGGAAGCAGAACAACTATCAACCTTTTGTGGCTTGTTAAACCTCTTATCCTACTTGACTTGGTGGTTGAGAACATCAAATATGCTTCTCTTAAGTACCACATTACAGTTTCCTGTCGTCATAAAGGAGAATAACTTTGGCTAAAAGATTTGTAATTAGCATAACTCAACACTCTGTTTGCTTAGTTGTTTAATATGCATCTGTTAAGCAGTATACCTACAATCAGGACAAGGCATCAAATTAGTAAATTAGTTTTGTGACCTTATTGAAGCAGATTATTGAAGTATAAGCATCCAAAGAAGGGAGCCAATAAGTGATTTACCTTTTTGTTTCTTTAAAACTAAATACCTATAGTCTAGTAGAAAGAGTTTTGTAGGGATGTGCCCCAAAATAGTGGAGTACAATATTTGGAGATACTGATTATAGAGGCCTAAAATAAAATTAATGATAATCAATATCATCACTTTAACTCTAGTGTACAGTCGAAAAATAGAGTTAAGGTTTCGTAATGCTAAAGATCTCATACTACTGCATAAATGAAGTCACCACTTCATTCCATTTGGTACAAAAACATAATTTGCCGCAAGTCCACCGAGAAAGTGAAGTCTGAACCATAAACAGACATTTTACCAGTAGAAAATGCTAAAAATAGTAAGACCGGTATACTAAATTGGTCCAAAAGCTGATGTGGTAAGTTCATGTTGAGTTCTCAAATGGGCAAACTAATTTTACTAATCACTAACAGAGTGCCACAGCTCGTAGGAAACCAATAGAGTAGATGAGTCCAGTGTTGTCAAAGGTGCTCCAAGTGCTCGCCTAAGTGCCCAGATGAGAATAGTCGAAGCCTCTACCCCTCGCCTAAGGAAAGGCGCCTCCATCTAAGCGCCACCTAGTTGAGTGCCTGAGGTGAACCACTCCTATCGCTAAGGGGACGCTTCAACAACAATGTGTCTAGGGTTTAAGTTTTTACTTTTTGGTCTCCTAAGCTACTCTGATTTGTGCATTGGATAGAAGAAGAAGAAGAAGAAGTGTAGGAACAGTTTGAGAGAGAGAGAGAGAGAGGAGCACAGCTAGGTATTTCTTTTCCAAAAGAATGAAAAAAATACTTGAGCTTTAGCCTATCAGTTTCACTCGGTATGATCAGACAACAGAAGAGGCTCCATTTCTCTATTTTGACACTCTTTGTAAACGTACAAAGAAAATGATATGGACCATTACAAATCAAAGAGATAAAGCCAAAATAATTTCACAAGTAAAAGATGCTGAATGCTTCTGTAGAACTTTTTTGCATTACATAGGATCATTAAAAATTTTGTCCTAATTATTATAAGTCATTGAAAGACCTCAGCTTATTTATTGAAGGATGATACCAAACTTCTACCTGGCATCGCTTCTCTCAGGTGAGCGCCTCACTTGGCACCCAAGGTCTCAAGCATTAGGGGGTCCAAGCTCCTTAAGAGAAACTAGCACTTTTAACAACACTAGACGAGTCTTAGTATCCCTAGCATTAGTCTTATCAGTATCCTTTCTGAGATGAAGTAGCTATTCATTTCCACTTTAGTGCTGGAATGATAATGGCATACAAAGAAGAATCCGCATGTAGCTTTACATTTAGAGTTGCGGGTTTTTATGTAATGGTACAAAATTACATCTGTTATTTACCGACCTTGCGGCTCTAACATATACATGGGGCCCAATTTGTGAATGGATCTAGCAAGATTGGGCAACTACAAAACATGGTTTCCTCTCCAGAAAAAGTACCTGTTCTTGGAGATCTGGCAGAGAATCAACTTCCAAATCAACAGCCAAGCCACCAATAAGATCTTCTAGGCGGGAGGAATTCTCCAAATCAGATGCATCTGCATCTGCAGCAACATCTTCTGGCCTTCCAGTGCTTATTGTTTCTTTGACAAGTGATGAAGAATGATGCCTAAAACTGTATAATTTTGTGGCAAGCCCTTTTGAGTCCTTCCACACTCGCCCCTTTTTTGATCTTTCCTCAACCACCTCTAGGACAGAGGGACGATGTTTTTCTCTCAACTTATGAAGTCGAGCTTCAGTTATTGCCAAAAAGCCCATGCAAGCAGTCAAAACAAGTTGGCTACTATCAAATGTGGAGCCAGCAAGAGATTGTAGCAAAGTTATCGCATCACCAGCATCCTTGGTTGTGACAATTGCAGGACCTGATTAACTAGAGACAATAAGATATCTGCAGGAAGGGACAGAACATGACATTTTGAGCATTTGTATACCACCAAATTCCAGAATTAATTGCTTTACCGTACAACTCCATCAAAGCAAGAGCTGTTCGAAAAAGCATTACGCGATTCCCTTCAAATAGAAGCACGTCCCATATTCGGAGAACTGCAAAAAAGAAGATTTTGTAAATATCTATTAAACAAATTGAGTTGTTCACGCTTTTTGTAAGCACTATATAACAATTCAGTTGCCATCTATCCCATAGGTTACAGCATAATTTTCACATCCTCGATTTCTCACCGCTCTCCCATGGAAGCATATTCACAAAAATTGAAAGAAACCATGGCCCGGAGATCCATGCCACCTGCACTCCCAAGAAATCCAGATGATTAACTGCACAAGAAGCACAAATGAAGTGAAAAAAATCTGCTCCATGTAATGTGAAAATCTCAAACATCATTCATGTCTTTCAAATGTCAAAAGAAGACCAACCCAGTTTGGGAAACCTCTCCCGCATCAGCTCCTCAAAAACGAGCTGGTCCACCTTGAAAAATGTATACACAAAAGAAAATCAGCAACAAAACCAGTCCCTGAGGGAATATTTTCTGAATGATTACTTGAGAATGTTCACAAGATTTCACAGTATTAGTGGTGAACATTGTCAATTTGTGAAAGTACTTAGATAAGTGAAACTCACCTGAGATTCTATCATTTCCTCTGTGTAATACCCACCAAAATAGTCATCAATGATACCCACTAAAGCCCTGAAATTTACAAATCTCTTAAAAATGAGGCAGCTGTTTTCAGTAGCAATAGTTATTAGTTCTTTCCCACTTGACAGCAATAAATAATGTTAGTCGTAGTAACGATGACTTCAATCAACAGAGAAGATTTAACATTTCCAGTCTCCCCTTACTTTTTATTAGGCAAGTCGACAGAAGAGAAAAGAATACAGATAATAACAAAACTTGTCATATACCGAATCCTTTCGCTTAGTCCCTGATGTTTAAGAGGTTACATTCTAGTCACTAAAGAATCCATCTTCATTAAGATGGTTGCTCAAGCTTAATTTCATTTATAACAAGCTACGAATGATTCTTGCATATGATGTCTATCAAAGTGCAGTTAAGGGAATTTAATGAATTGCATTCTGGGAACTAAGTGCAAAACTGTTTAAATCTTCGTGATTAATAAGAATATTCCCCCAAAAGGAAAAAAAATAAGAATACAAGAGATTAACTTCCACAACATACCAAAAGGCATTTTCCTCGGGCATCAGAAGCAATAACAAACCAGCAAAGAAGTTCATTGCCTGAGAACATAACATAAACATGTGAGCAGAAGCAGAAAAAAGATATAAATAAACTGAGAAGACTAAAAGCACATTAAAGGTGCAAAATCTAGTCGAGATCTAACAATTTTCTAACTTCTCTGAGAGCTTACTCTAAGGGTAATTTGCATTACCTAAATCCTCTAAACAATCAAGGACATTTATTTACAATAGTCATCCAGAGTGAACAAATAGAAATTTTGGCCCTCAGCTAAACTACCAAAATTTTAAAAGATAAAGTTTTATTGATAGGGAAAACTTTCAAGTACATCACAAAAATACACTACTAAAAGAAAACTCTAAAAAGACAAACTACTTCAGAAAAAGATTAAAAATTAATAGTCCACAAACGCTTAAATCAGCAAGAACGGAGTCGCACTCCTCAACTGTAGAGCTTTTAGAATGAAAACAGGTACATCCCATGGACCAATTGCCGCAATTTTTTAGTATAGAAAACAATGGGTAGATCAGTATATGTGGCTTGCAAATCTCTTTAATAAAATCTTGAGATCGAAGAAGATGCCTCATGAGCAGAGAAAAAGCACTTTGGTTCCTATTTACCACTACAAAGGGATTGAACTAATGGCCCATATAATGGCTCATTGCGAAAGAGTAACCAAATTCGAGTTAAGAAAAGAGATATGTATCTCAAACAATCATGTCGGTTTTACAACAGGAAGATCTAACTTAGAGACTATACCTGTTACAAAGATTGGCCGAAAAATAGATGGATTCCAGAAGATTTGCAAATGGCCTTTATAGATTTAGAGAAAGCAAGTGACAGGAATCTAGAGAGCTTCCTTGGAGGATTCTTGAAAAGAGAGGGAATAGTGGACGAATGGAAGACTTCCCTATAACAATATAGTCGAATCAAGGGTGAGCTCTAAGTCCTTATCCTTTTGCTCTGATGATGGATGAGTTGACAAGACATATCCAAAAAGTGAGGCAAAGAAGTGCATCTGGTGTTTTGTGCGATTGTTGAATGCTGCATACGCTTAAGGATAAATCAGTTAGACAACAATAAAGCCGACAATGCTTTGCGGCATGGAATGTTGGGTCGTTAAGTACTCACATGTGCATAAAATGAGTATAGCGGAGATGAGAAAGCTTCGATGGATGTGCAGACACACAAGAAAGACAGATTAGAAACGAATCTATTCGATAAAAAGGAAGTATGGCTCCAATTGAGGATAAGATCAGGGAAGCTTGTTTTTTCGGTTTGATCAAGTTGAAGGAAGGCCTTCTAATGTTGATAAATAATTTCCCAAAGTAATGAGCCCAGTTTGATAGAAAACTTGAAGAGAATTCCAATGAAAGATAAAATAAAATGAATGAATTCCTTCAAGCTTGTGACCAAAAAAAAATAAATTTCCTTCAAGCTCACACCTAAGGCTTCCTAAACATCAAACCTAGGGTTCCATAAGAATTGCATCACATGACACTACTCAAGCAAAATCTTGCTAGATTTCAGTAATCTCCATGAAAATCTATTGGATTGAAATAATTGTTGCCATATATATAAAAAATTCTGAAAATTATAATCCTACCATAATAAAAAACATCTAATCAACAAACATAATGGAAATAGGCAACCTGATATTCTACTTCAAACGTAACTAATGAAACCAATTACAATCCTAAGAGATTTCAGATCCGAACAGATAAGGCTACTAACTGAATTACAAGGATCTTGTTCCATTACTGCCTCTATTTGAGTTATAGATCAACGCAATAGCCAATCATCACAACTCGGCAATATCATTATTGTTTGGGCCACAAACAACTCATATTGTTGGCTCCATCACCTTCAAATGCTTCAATGAGGAGATTTGATCAGGGGATGGAAACTAGAGTTAGAAAAGGCAAGAAAATCTAAAAAGATGTGGAAGAAGACGATAAGGAAGCATTTAAACCACTTAGAGTTTACAGAGGACTTATTTGAAATCATGTCCAATGGCATAACGGGATTCACATAGCCGAACCTACTTAGACAGATAAGGCCTTGATGATGTCATTTTATCAACTTGTTTCACTTCTAGCTGATGTCATTACATAATTTTAAGATGTCCTGACAATAATCAAGAAGACGAGCAAAAGACAGATAGAAATATTACAGTTATTCAATTAACTATCAAGATACAAGCCAATTGAAAAACGGCAAGTCAATATTTTGGAAACTCAAGATCATTATAAAAAAAAATTAACACTAACAGTGAGGACAACCGAAAAAAGTGTAAGACTTCAATACGTCATTGTCCATAATTCTAAGTACTTAGGAATTAAAGGTCCGGAATACACAATTTAAATCTTAGACAGAATGCCAAAAAAAAAAATTGGTAGCAGAGGGGAAAGATTATAACTGTCCCATACCCTATGACGAGAAAGCAAAGATCAGCAACATACCAAGCTGAAATTACAAAGGTTTCATTACAACTAAGAGACAATTATTAATGACAAAGTTCATGGGGCAACAGTTGTAACATGGTATATGGAGATAAACCCTTTAAAAAAAGCAGGATTTTACACTGAAATTCTGCTTCACCTCATAACTACCTGACAGTATCCAACAGAGGGATTATGCCGTGCATATGCTATAAGTAATCGCCTCAATGAGTTTCTACCATTCTCATCTAAAGCAGGATGACCTGGGAATGTCCGAGGTATATCCTGCAAAAAGAGCACAATAATTAGTTCAGGAAAATCATTCATGGCAATGAAAAGCAAAAGAAATGGCACCTACAAATTGAAAAGACTGAAGGATAAAGTCCAACGCATGCATCTAATGACCTTCTCAATCTGCTTTTTCAATTTCTGTGATACACCAGATGAATTGTCAAGCGCTTTCCCCTCTTCATCACTAGCTTCTCGTGCTAGCAAGTCCTGGTAGTATCTCTCTATTCGACGTGTTCTTACACCTACAAAGGCTTGCCATACCTAAAACACATGATCATGGCGAAAACAGCATTTTCTCAGAGGGATACAAAAAGCTCCCAGGTAACAACGGCTCGAAAATAGTGTTTAGCACACAGTAAAAGTTGCCAAGTTTACCTCACCCCTTAGATCCTTGGGTACTCCTCCTCGAACAAGACATTCTAGTTCTTCTCTCCATGGGAAAGAAGATTCCAAGGGCGTCCCTTCACTAACAGCTCTTTCTCCGTTAGACGAATTGGTGCTGCCATTTGATGCCTCATCAATTTCAACATCTCCCTCACTATCCTCTTCAGAAGTCTGTCCCAAATGACTTACTTCATCAACTGTTGGAAGATGAGCACCGTTTACACCTTTCAAGTCATCCTCCACAATTTTTGCTTTCTTAATACGGAAACTCATCATATTCTCAATTGCACCAAGGACCGGTCTAACATTTGCCCATCTTGGCACCTTATCAGACTTTAAGTTTTCCGTAGAATGAACTTCCCTTTCAGGGCTACTTCCAATTGAACCATCAGAAGGCTTGTTTTCACTTGGATCATCCCCTTCTGCAGGCCTGTCTGAAACAGTCCCGTCTCCGTGCTCACTTACTCCACTTTGCAATCTCTCCTTATGCAACCTCTCAGACCAGCAATTTTGAGCTACGTCCGCTTGTTGTTCAAGGAAGTTTTTCCATTTCTCTGATCTTTCATCTTCGTCTTCCTGACAGGGAACATTACAACTAAGCATACAAAGCCTTATCTTTATTCTTAAATTAGAGGATAATTCTCTGGAACTGTCTCATTGAGAGTTTCAACTAAAGCTCAGGCACACTTTACTTAGTAAGCTTTAATGCTTCAAAACATCCTGAGATTTATAACTAATCCTGCTTATAAGATTTTTTCGCAGTAACAAAATACAGGTCTGCCATCTTAACCTGCTTAAACAGGAGAGGACATCAAATGTTAATTAGGATCCGCTTCACAATTTAGGGATTGATAGAGAGATTATGTCAAATTCAAAACACAGAGGATACCATCTGCTTTATTCCAAAAGGAAGTAACCTGAAAAGGCAGTTACCTTGTAAATGTTAGCATACTCCCTATATCTTTGCAAGTGTTGAGGTCTTAGAGCAAACCCATACGCATCCCTGTCGACATAAACACACAACTCGATTCAAAATCCCCCCGCGAAAAAGATTCCAACCATAAACGGAGATGCAACTGATTAGCTTACAAAAGGATATACTCAGGAAACCGATCCTAGAGGTAAAGACCACGGGTACCCGACATGTGACATTGATACGAAACAGATAAATGTCGCGCCACAGAACAACACGCGACCCATTCTCACTCACCTAGAATCAACCTCTAACGAGCGCCTACTCAACAAAGACAGCAACATGTTTCCCCCAGGAGTTTCAATCCCACAAAGCCCATAGCTCTCATTTACTTCTTTAGACCAAAACTATCAACACTGGAGCCAACAGGGCATCGAAAAGCAACTCCCGCAATGCATCTACCAGCTAGATCATCGAAATCGACCCGCTCCGACAAGACACTCCCGCTAACGCCAACACCAACGCCAACCGCCCCCGCACAAAGTTCGCCCGATCCCGAACCGATCGGTTCAGCGCAACCCCGAGAAATGAGCGACGCACGATCGACCCAAAAAAAGGGAAAAAAAAACCGATCCACATCACACTACACGAGACGAACTCGTCAAGCACCGCGACCGAAATAGAAGCTCGCGAGGACGCGTGGGGACCGCGATCGGATCACGCGTGTGTGCCCCGGGAATGAAGGTGCGGGCAACGAACTTGTGGAACGCATGCAGATGCTTTTTACCTCTTCTCCGCCATTGTAGCGAAGTCCGAGCAACGAAGCTGGATCGAGAGAGAGAGAGAGAGAGAGAGAGAGAGAGTTTGGTTCTTCTTCTTCTTCTTCTTCTTCAGCGAGATGATTTCCTTCTTCCCCTCTTCCGCCGTTTATTATTATTATTCCCGAAGTTCCCAACTTCCGAAGCTGCGGCCGTTTGATTAGACGCCAGCATTTTGTCATTATTCGCGGCGCAAAGCGAAACTTTTTTCGAATTGGAAAAAGTTTTGTTTTTTAAATGGAAAAAGTTTAGATAGTTATTCCTTGAAAGATTAACATCACGAAAAGTTCAAATTGATATATATATATATATGAAACAAATTTACTCCGAGCTAATTTTTTAACTATAAAAAAATATCTAATTAGTCCATATATGACAAATTTACCCAAAATTAATTTTTTGACAAAAAAAAATCTCAAATCGGTACACCTGTGATAAATTTACCCATAGTTAAATTGAATTAATACCACAAAACCACAAATTGATAAACTTGTGACAAACGGAGGGGTAAAACTCCAAACTGATACATCTATTAACTGTTAAGTGTGATCTAACTCAGTAATTTGACATTAATATTTAATGGAAACTAACGGAGGGCAAAATTGTTATAGGTGTACCAAATTGGGTTTTTTGTGGTATTAACCATTCCTTGATAGTAGAGGACGTTTATGATGGTATAAAATTTGGAAGGAATTCTTTAGTATTCTGTACAAAGATCGGTTTTCAAAAGGGAAAAAAAGTGAGATAAAAGGGTGTTTTTGCGTTAGTTATATCTATAAGTATCTCAATTGCCACTACATAATCCATTTTTCTTTTGGGATAGCTACATTGTTAATCTTGAGATAATGCCGCCGCAAAACCCTAAAAGTTTTTCATTATTGTTCAAGATCCCTGAAATTTGGGCGAGGGATTATTTCCATCCTCAATGTAGCTGAAAACACACTTTTTATTGGGGAGTGATTAAAGTACACTCCATCTTAAATTGTTTGCAACTCTTTTTTTTTGCCTTTCTTTTTATTCCACTGTCTGTCAAGTTGCATCATAAAGAGAATCTACAACTCACATCTTTTGCTTGTTAGACTTGAATATGTCCTTAAAAAGCTTCATCTAGGTTTCATTTGGATTTCAAGATCACTTGAATGTAAAAATAAATAATTAAAGGATATTTCCTCTTCTTGAGAAAGACAAAGATACAAAGAGAATTGAAGATGTGAGGCGTACGGGTACCGACACGTTAAAATAAAGAATGCGTTCGTGGAGCCTGCCCCATATGGAACAAGATTCGAAAGCGCTCATAAGAGCAAAAGTTTTAATCCTTTGGGGCGCGAATAATAACATTTCTTTTCCCCGACCCTATTTCTGGGCAGAAATTAAAAAATTTATTTCTCTTTTCCAGACGAGTTTCTGAGCAAAAAATAGCATTTGATAACGACATAAAATTTATGTTCCCGGAATAGAAATTCGTTTGATAACGACACAAAATTTCTATTCACATCAACCGGTGAGCGACGGTGGCGACGGTGGCAGATGGTGAGTGGTAGCAAGTGGCCGGCAAGTGGCGATGACGAACAGCTGGCAAGCGGCGGCGGGCGACGGTGATGGACAGGCAGCAATGGTGACGAGCGGTAAGTGGGCAGCGGCGGGTGGCGACAAATGACCGGTGGCGGGCGACGGTGATGGACAGGCAGCAATGGTGACGAGCGGTAAGTGGGCAGCGGCGGGTGGCGACAAATGACCGGTGGCGGGCGGCTAACGAGCGGCGGCGGGCGACGGTGATGGGCAGGCAGCAATGTCGACGGGCGGTAAGTGGGCGGCGGCGGGTGGCAACAAATGACCGATGGCGGGTGGCTAGCGAGCGGCGGCGGGCGACGGTGATGGGTAGGTAGCAATGGCGACAAGCGGTAAGTGGGCGGCGGGAGGTGGTGACAGATGACCGATGGCAAGCGGCAGGCGACCAGCGAGTGGTGCCAGCCGGCAAGCGGTGGTGGTGGCGAACGGCCAGCAAAAGGCGGCAACGAGTGGGCGGCAATGGCGAGCAATAAAAGAGAGTTGTTATTTCTGTTTCTATTCCATAAATAAGAAAGTAAAAAATTGTAATTTCACATTTCTGTTCTAAATCTATTTCTTGGCCAAAATTTGTCCCAGAAATAAAAAAAATGAAATTACTTTACCAAATAGATTTATATTCTAAACATGTTTCAAGGAAAAAAAATAAAAAAATAAAGAAATAAAATGATTATCATTTGCATTGTAAGGATCCAATTTCCATCCTCCATATAGCTTAAAACATATTTTATTGTGTAGTGATCAAAGTACACTCCTTAAATCGTCAGCAACTCTTTTCTTTTCTTTTTTCTTTTTATTCCACTGTATGTCAATTTGCATCATCTAGACAATCTACCACTCAAATCTGTCTTATCCAGGGAGGTACAACAAATAAAGGAGATAACTTTTACTTACAATCTATTATTTTCTTTACGATTAAGCAAAAAGTGCACCGAACATATGAATATAGAAAGGGGATAGAAATTAATGGATATTCAAAAACACCGTTAGCTAACCTGAATTTCACTTTGAACTGGATGGGATTTGACAAGAACAATCCAAAAACAATGTCGATTATCATTTCTAATCGTGATTTCCTTCTCCTCCTCTCCCTCGTTGCCTCCGTTGTATTGTCACTGCCATTGAATATGGCGACTTCCTCCACCCACTAATGTAGGGGAGCTCGTTTCCACTTAGTTCCATATCCTTGACTGCCTCTCTCTCTCTCTCTCTCTATATATATATATATATATATATATATATATATATATATATATATATTATAATTGACGAGTTGGTGATAGTGAGAGCTCGACCCTTGCACATCAAGGAGAGAAAGGGACAGAACTAATATATCGGCTTGTTCGTCTACTTATCATTGACGAGTTGTTGATACCAAGAGCTTGACGCTTGCACATAGAGGGAGAGAGAGAGAGAGAGAGAGAGAGAATAATGATTGGCGACGGAGTTAGGTGGTGGCACCAGTGTGGCAAGGCGGTAATGGGTAGCAGATCTGGGGGCATGAGGCAAAGGGGCTCGAGAGAGAAACATGTAAGTGCAAGAGTCGAAGCATGTTAGAGAAAGAAGAGAGAAGGGATAGGAGAAACTTGATCATTGCACAAAAAAAAAGGGTATTTTTAGCTATATTGAGGATGGAAATAGTTTCAACCCTGAAATGTTTTATTTGTTCATTCTAGTCCAATTTTTTTTAAAATGACAATCCGCCCTTTAAAAGTTAACGTTATGTGACGTGAACATTCCCAACATTTGTATATCTTTAACCATGTAAACATCGGTCGTGCAATATTGAGATAATGTCACATCAATAAATGCGCAATCTACGTAAAAAGAAAACTCCTAGTAAAAACGACAATGTTCTCTGGACTTGAACAGTGCCTCCGTAGCTGCCCCACCACCAATGCGACCGACAAACTCCAATACCACCCGAACATCTCTCTGTCTCCCTCTCTCGGACTAGAGGGTGCAACTTCCGACAGAAGACCAACATCGGAAGTTAGAGAGAGCCATTCACAAGCTCTGGATTACATTTATGAAGTGATGATTTCTAGATGCAATAAGCAGCGACGACGACACCATTGTTGGGCTTGAGTTAGGGCCACAGCTGTGGCACCCGTTGGATCGAGGAAGAAGAAAAAGAGAAGAAAGAGAAGGAAAAAAGTGTTTTTCAGGGGAAATTCCATCTTAAATTGACATGACACCCCATATAATCTCTGCAACACATAATTTCCGGTGAGTTATTTCCGGTGAGTTTGTAGGATGCATCAATGAAAAACACACGACATGATCATCATATCTCCATCGGTCCAGAAGTGTCGAGCTCCCAAAGAAATACTCAAGTGTCACCACCCAAAATGGTGACTATTTGAGGGCATATCTTACTTATGAATCATTTGGTAGGACCTCACATCCGATTTAGGACTTTGGTTGTCAAACTCCTCTGCTTAAAGTATTGATGTCCTCATTAATGACGGCCCAAAACACCTAGCAATACTTGCTCTATTCGACGTGTGGTTTGCCCTATTCTTGCCTTTTAACCATCCAATGTGTGGTTTGCCTTATTCTTGCCCTTTAACCATTTAAGAAGCCTGATTATGCTGTGGGTAACAACCCCAGTGATATGGCTACCCAGTCCGAGGCCTCAACCGTTCTGGCAATAGAGCCAATCCATGGGGGCAACATTGAAATCTTGCGGCACAATTGGAAGGAGCAGGCGAGAGAGTTAGCACCAAACCTTACTTTGGTGGCTACCATGAACAGGCTGTTCAAGAAACATCAGAATAAGATGACGAATCACATAACAAGACACATTTATGATGTGATCAGATTGATGGTCATCCATGCGATCGGCGATGTCATATCCAGGCCCAAGACATTTAATTGGTCCATACCTATCCAACTGAACACGGCGGCTTCTCGGTATGTTTCTCCAACTCTTAATCAATTGAACGGAGGAAATAATTTAGACCATGCGATCCCACCACCAGTGAGGATTTACAAAGGCTTGAAAATCCTATTTTCCTTGAACCTAGGGGCGGGAAGGTAAAAAGTCTATCAACATATCTACCTTGAACCTAGAGGGCTAGAAAGGTTCCTTGAACCTAGAGGGCTAGAAAGGTTCAAGTTGTAAATCCTGATCAAGTGGTTGAACTTGTATTACAACAATTAGGTGCCGACAGAGGAATGGTCAGGCCAGTATATAGGAAGTCACATCCTAATTGGGTTGACACTATACCTTACCCAAGAAAATTCAAAACTCCTGACTACGTTGTTTTCACTGGCGATAATCACTGGTTGACCATAGAACACGTTGGTAGATGTACTACCCAATGTGGAGATGCAGGAACAAATGAATTACTAAGACTTAAGTTGCTCCCTTTGTCTTTATAAAAAACTCCCTTTATATGCGCATTTATCTCCTAATTTAATCCATACTTGGGCTGAGATGGAAAAACAATTACATTCTCAATTTTATAGAACGATACCTAAAGTATCGATTGTTAATTTGGCCAGTATTTATTATTACGATAATGAATTAATTGATCAGTTTGTTGCTCGATTCAAGAGAGCTAGGAATAGATGCCTTACTTCACTCTCGGAGAAAGAATTCACAAATTTTGGCTTTCAGTGGATTGAAATCAATTTTAGAGAAAAATTCGAAAGCCAAAATTTTGCGGATGTATTCCAATTGGCAATGAGAGTATCTAAGTATGAGCAACTACTTAAGGATAGACATAAAAGGCCACACGAAGACTTTATAAAAAAACGTGTCTTCCGTGGAAAAATATGAGCTATATGATGAATCGGATCAAGATAAAATTCGGCAAAGAAAAATGAAATTTGCCGATAACAAGGGAGCACATGATCACTCTTGGTTATGTAAAATCATTCGATTATTTTAAAAGGAGGCATTTGTTTGTACAAAAAAATGACCAACTTTTAGTTATTATCGACATGTGAGAAGAGTTTGGTAATTTATGAACTTGATTATCGACAACTTGAAATATTGACAACTTGATGAATCGACAACCTGAAGGAATTGACAAGAAGTGGAGTTGATAATCTCGGATGGCAACCGTTGAAGAAGTACCGTCAACGTAGTGAAATAAAGAAATCATCAAGGTAGTGGAGTCGAAGAAACTGTCAAGATAGTGGAATCAATGTAATCGTCAATGTAACCATGCGCTAACTGTTTGTAACCTCTCTTTGTAACATCCATTGATAACCATCGAATATAGGCTTTAATTAGCTACATTGTACTCTTCGGAGGCCTCCCATGCACAAACAAACAACCATGCTATCTTTCAATTCTTGCACTTTAGTTATAGTTTCGAGACTTGTGTTGTTGATAAAATTCTAGTGTGTTTCTTAGCTATAGATTCCAAATTAGTGTCGTCGATTAAATTATGACGTGTATCTTTATTGTACACCTCGAGTGCCTCTTCGTCGATTAAATTCCAATATTGCATATTTACATCCTCAAGCTTTGTTGTTAGTTAAATTCCAGCATAGTTTGTGTTCGTTTGGTTCCATTTGAAGTGATTATGTTCTCATGTTTTGTCGTCAATTAAATTCCAACACAATTTATGTACATTCAATTCTGTTTGAAGTGAAGTTATCGATTTTCTTGTTTAACTATGATATTTCCTATCCGGAATTGCCACAGGACCCGTCTCCTCCAATGATTTTCGGTGAAAGATATTTGTTGAGGAGTCGAATTCCGTGAAACAACCACATGCCTCAAATTTACCAAGACCAACCTCTTTCTCCCTACTCTTCACCTTCTTGCCCTCTACAACACTCAAGCAAGGGGTCAATGGCGACTGCCGACACTCATGCCAACCAGCTATTACCGTCACCAAATTTCTTATACCCGACTTTATCTTTTCTTAGGTAGGAATTAAATACATGATAGAATAAATTTTATCTTACCATGAATTTTATCCTGATTACCAAATGTGGCTTAAGAGGCAGAGGAGAGAAAGAGAGAGTATGCTTGTAGGGCACTTGGCGAAAATTTGTGCTTGGACTGTTTGTTAAATCCAAAAAATGACTATATATAATGGTAGAGAAGAATCTTGCGTAAATAAGACCTAAGCCACTTGAGCTAGGCACTAATATTTGATAAATGGCTTCGACAATTACATGTGTTGTGTAATTTAACTGTAAATTGTGCCATTCATCAACCCGACGATCCACTCGGTTAATTGTATTGTGTAGTTGATTATGTAATGAAATCACTATTAGATGAGTGTTACCTAACGAGCAGTTAATCCCGCTCAAAAGAAAATTTTCTTTGCAAGGAAAATGATGTCATTATGGATTGGCATTTGTCCCTTCTTGTGTTTGCAGTAGGGATAATGACACAAATTGTCCCTGAACTTCTAATTTATTTAATATAGTCCATGAACTTTAACTCAATGTACAATGTGGTCCCAAACTTCTTAATTTTTCAATGTGATCCCTAGAATTTTGATGCATATTCAATGTAATCCCTGAACTACATGAAAATGTTCAATACTGTCCTTGATTTTAAAAATCAAGGACAGTATTGAACATTTTCATATAGTTTAAAATCAAGAACAGTATTGAACATTTTCATATATTTTAGGACTATTGAACATATACAAAAAATTCATAGATCACATTGAACAAATTGAAAATTCGGGGATCACATTACACATTAGACTAAAGTTTAGGAATCATATTGAATAAATTAAAAGTTCAGGGGCTACATTGCACATTGGATTAAAGTTCATGGACCATTTATATCATTTTCCTTTCATAGTAAAAGAAAAATGGTGTTATCTAATTTTTAATTGTAACTAAAGCATACTCGTATTATGCGTCCAATTCTAAATTCTTGATTTGAATATTAAAACTAATGGTAAATGTCATGTGTAAGGAAAAAGTTAGATTTATATATACCCAGCGGAGTCTAATTACATCCCTTTATTAAAATAGCTAAAAAAAAGAGAACTATAACATCACGTAGAAGGCAATAATTGTTTCAGTAGAACTGACGTGATCAGGATAGTCTAGCAGCTTTCATGAGGGGGAAAGTCAGGGGAAAACGACAGGAACATTAATACGAAGGCAGAACGTAACGCAAAGGATTCGAAAATGAACTTTTTTATTTATGAAATTTCATGTAGCATCACGATACCAATTTCAAGCTGTAAAAGAGGCAGCGGATACGCCATACAACTAGCCTTAGAGAAACATCAAAAGATGGGGTACATCAACTATACTCCCCTTATACCCTTCATACAGAGGGTACCATGTTCAGGACTCCATCTACTGCTGAGCCTGCATTTGAAGGAAAGACTGATTAGCGACCAGAAACAAACTGGCTGGGGCCAAGAGGGGAAAAGAACAATGTTCAGAAAGGATCGTGACATCTAGTTTGAGTCTGGGTTAGAGGCATTACACCGAAGCGCATCTTGAAGTATTCGACAAATTCTTTTGGATCGGTCTTTGTCTGCTTGTAAGTGTCGATCTCGTTCATTTCCTGCACGGGATGAAGTAGAAGGAAAGATCAATGCGTCATATGGTCTCGAGCAAGGATAAAATTGTGCAGAGCTGCTGAATTTGTAACTCATGAAGATATGACTTGACATTGCCCAAGTACTATAAGCACACTCGATCAAAAGGTTTGTCCGTAAAACTGATTGGTCTCTAAAGGTAATCATGTTTTCCTTTCAAGAGATGATGCATTTGCATAGAAAATATGGTCACCACAACCAGTGGGTGATCTGACGGTCGGTGGAGACCGACTTTCTCATTCTATATACGACTCTACAAGAAAACTATGGAGACTACTAAGAGAATCCAACTAGCATGTTTGATGACTTCAGATAATGATCGCCTCATGGCAGGTTGGGATCTCCCCATAGACATGCTCCCATGCTATAATAGTTCCCCAAGGCCAAAGTCTAGCCTGGACACTATCCAGAAACCGTTCATCATTGATTCACCATTTCACTCCGAATCAATCTTGGAATTTAGTTGTCTTTTGTTCGTGGGAAGAAAGAGTTTTGTCGAAAATGGAAGAGAAATGATGCTTAGATTAAGCATTGGCCAGAGACTTGATTCCCTCCCGTACCTCAATCCATGCTGCTAGTTTAGGTCTGCTGACAGTGATGTCATATTTCCATACTTCAGATAAGTAACTCTGGAATCTTTCAACAAATGGGATGTAGGCAATGTCCACCTGAAATCACAAAATTAGACCCTAAATAATAGTCAACCACAAAAAGAAGTACATATCGATAATCACATATCAGGCGAAATTTCTTGCTGCAAGATATAGGTTTGCACATCATACGGATTTCATCAATCAACGGATCTTTTGTTTAACCATACTAGAAATAGAAAAACCACTGATGAGCCCCTCATCACATGCGAGAATGCCAACATACCCCACTGAATTGTCCGAGAAAGAATGGTCCATCCTCAAATTTGCCAAGAGCATTCTCCAAGTGATCAAAAGCAGAGGCTGATGCAGAAGACAGAGTTCGCTTTTGGTGATAGAGATACCCGTCATCAAAGAAAGCGCTTAGACGACTTACCACATTCTTTCCGTCCTTCTCCCTTGAATGAAGTGAAGACTAACTGCACGAATTCATCAACATAAGACCACAGTTCCTCACCAAACTTCCTCTTTTCAGGATCCTACATAACAAAGATCGGCCAGTTAGTTACGAGCAAGCCACAGAAACAAGAAATGCACATTTGCTATCCAGTGCTCACATCAGGGAAAAGAGAAGGCCCTTCAAAGTTGCTGTCCACGTATTTCATGAGGTCTAGGCTCTCTCCAATGATTTTCCCATTGTGCTCCAACGCCGGAACCTAATCATAAGTTACAGCAAAAGAAAAGCAAAATGTACCCATCAAATCAACAATGGCTAAAACTTACCGACTTCATTTAATTAAAAGGTCAAAAAGGCCAAATAAACCAAGTGGGGAGCCAATTGATTCCCTAAAGTTAACATCAACCACCATAGGAGTCAAAATTTTCTATAATAAACATAAAAAAATCGAGCCAAGCTCAGTTTTGGAATACATGAAAACTAATGACACAAAAATCCGGAATCCTGCGGACACTCGCTTGGAATCCTAAATCATAACCAATTTGGGCTATGGCAATCAGTTTCAAGCGGAGAATCTAAGGCCACTAATCTGAAAACACACAAAGAATTAAAACAACCGGGACGGGCACTAAAGACAAGCGAAAGAAGAATCACCTTATTCATGGGGTAGACTTTCTCCTTGTACCAAGCAGGCCTGTCTTGAAGATTAAGAGGAACCAACTTAATCTTGTCCTGCAGTCCCTGCAGCTCACAAATATAATCCCAATTCAGAAACTAGTCGCGGGCCGAATCAAAATGAACTGAAGGGCATATATAACGACAAATCACGCATGGTTTTTGCTAAATTGCACCCGATCACAGAAAATGAACTCACCTTGTAGTTCCTCGTCATCCAGATGCGATGAGCAAATGGGCATGCGTAAGAGGTGTACAACCTTCAGGAAATTTGGAGAAAACAAACATAAGCCGACATAAGACAATCCCTTGCTTACCTGTCTCATCAGTAATCACACCAAATCAACTCGAACGAGACGCTTAAAGGGAAAGAAGAAGAAGAATCGAACCTCGTTGTTCCATCGAAAAGAGGAGGTTGCTCGGCGCCGGAGCTCAACGGAGGAGGCAAGTTCTCAACCGCGGCACTGCGACAGGATCGAAACGAAAAATTCAAGCAAGGGATCGTCAAAAAAAGAACAACAACGGCTCGAATTTCGCAGGAAAGACAGAGCGAAAGCGCAAGATCGCGAGAGATTCTTACGGAGGAGCAGCCATCGCGCGTGCGTTGCGTCGTCTTTGTCTGCGTCGGTGTCGATTTCGACGGGAGCGAGAATGGCGTCCAAGTGCGAAGCTATCTAAAGAGCGAGGAGTGTGTTGTTGAAGGCAGGGGTGTGCAAAAGAACCGGGACCCACCCGGATCGGAACCGGTCCGGCTCCCGGTTCCAAAATTGGAACCGGTACTATTTGGGCCGATTCCCGGTTCCCGGTGTGGAATCGCCCACCCGCCCACCCGGACCGGACCGGTAATATAATAATAATATATTTTATTTTTTAATTTTTAATTAAAAAAATTTGATCAAAAAAATAAAAAAAAAGAAGAAAATTTGTTATCATGTCTGAAGCTCTTGTGTAGTTGGGATACTTTGATCATTTTTCCCAATAATTAATGGGTACCCACTTGATTTTATGGATGATGTGGTTAATATAATCGATCATAGTGTAGGAATTGTATGAAAAGTTATGTTCTTTTCCTTTTGTTCTGTTAATCCGATGTTGGTCCACAGATTTTTTTTTTATTTGTCTAGGAAAACTTGTTGAGACCGGTTTCATGGACCCACCCAAGAATCAGACCGGACCGACGGTCCGGTTCTCGGGCGGGTCCATGGAATCAACGGGCGGTTCTCGGTTCCAATTTTTGGAATCGGTCCTGTAGCGGGCGGTCCACGGTTCCGGGGTGGGAACCGCCCACCCGGACCATGCACACCCCTAGTTGAAGGGTTGAGGTAGCGATGTCGCGATCGGTGACGAAGTGAGAGTGATGACGTGATCGCTTCGTCGGATTTGTCTGGTTGGTGGCGGCGGCGGACAGTGCAAATCTCGCAGGTCCCCGTGAAGTTCTAGTTGGTTCGCCCGAGATGGAGAAGGTCTGGAAATATGGTGCTTGCAGAGTATGGCTAAAGTTCTGACCAAAAGATGAAGTATGGCTAAAGTGACTGCTCGTGATAAGATCGGGCATTGATGCGTGCGTGGCAAATGATTTCGGAAATGAGTTTATGGATTACGTATATGAATAGATGTGTGTTTGGGGATGTATGTCGATGGATAAAATACAAACTACAAATGCAGCATAGATTACGATCATCATCAAAGTATAAAGGACGCGTGCACCAAAAGGATAGATATCACAGTTGATGAAATTCACCATCAATGCTTATATGACAAGCCACTCGTCAATGATACAAGATTTCGGGATAGGAGAAACTCACTACCAAGTCTTAAAGGAAAATCACACTCGTCGAGGATAAAATGTTTCTTGATTCACTACTAAGATAAAGAAACCGAAATAGGAGCTATCAACTCTCCAAAGATAATTGCTCACATAAAGGAAAATACAATGTATTCAATATTCATCAAAGGCTAGCCTGCATTACAATGAATGACTCTCCTCTATTTATGGAGAAACCAAGACATAGGGAATAAACAACTATTAAAATGCTTAGAAACTGGAAAGCATTTAAAGTCTTAGGACTTTTGACTCTTGAAACTTACATGCGATTAAGACTCACAAAGTCCTAGGAACTTAGAAATGCATTGATGACATATAAAAACTAGGAAGTGCAATACAGACTCTTTAGCCTTGCGGTTTATTTTCTAGAATTCATCCACCAACCTTGACTAGAAAATAAACAACTCAATAAATAAGCCAATGTTGTAGGAAATTGCTCGGAACAACCTCTCATCGATATGTTGTTGATCGGCATCAAAATTAGTAATTAATCTTGGTGAAACGATACTAAATTAGCTAAGTTCTTGGTAGTTTTCAGTGTCATCATACTAGACCCATCAAAGCAAGTTGTGACCAAAATTAGTTTTGACTTGGATGAACATCGATTGTGCTGGGCTCTTTGATGGAATCAACTTAAGGAATGTTCCATAGAATCGTTTGCTCCCACATCAGGTACGACCACTGCTAATCACTTCGTATGATTTTGAATCGAGGTCGAGTTACTTCAGCATTTTGTCGAGCTAAGCTCGGGCTCACTATTGTTTAGCTCGAAGGGTCTGCAAGTCTGAACAGAGCTTCTATTTCTATCAAATTAGAAATGTTCATTAATTATAGAAGTTGATAGGTGAATTTCACATGCTACATAATGTAGCCAGATAGTGTGACTGCGAAGGAAAACATTTGAGCTTATCAAGTTCGAGATCGGGTCGCATTAGTAATTTGATTGCAATCGGGTCGAGCTTGAATATTGAGATAATCTATCTGGGTCGAGATCGAATAATGTTTGAGTTGAGTTTCGAGAATCAAGTATGTTAGTTGAGTAGAGCTCCAGCTTGATATTGTGTCAACTCGATTTGGCTAGATCATACCTTTATTATGTTACACTAGAGCAATCAGAACCATCCTAGGGACTAAATGTAACTTGAACGTCATATCAACTCGATTTACGACACATACTACTTAGTAATTTACATATTTAATCAAATGTGTAAGTGAATAATTTTCACTTATAATTTTCTCGATTTCTACATTTTAGTGCAAACTGATATGAATCTGGCTTAGGACCACGTATTAATACACGACCAATAAGATAAATATAGTGATCCATCAAGGCCCAAGCCCATCCAGAAGACCACCCTAACCCGAACGTGGCCCTTGGAAATGTCGGACCACATCCGAACAACTTTAACATCCACAACCGAGCACAATGGTCCGGTCTAACTTAGCTCGACGTGCCTCAAATACGGGAGATTATTAAGTTGAGCAGCACTTTAAAGGACAAGTATGAATAGAACTCAGTTCATTCTTAATGAATGTCTTGCAATTTTGGTGATAGAGCCTAAATCTTACCAGGTTCCATTATCATCAGCTAACTTGCACATAGGATGTAACATCCTGAATTTCGATCCATTTCTAGGATTAATGATATTGATATTATTCTCATTTAATTTTAGTAAGTCTCGCCCGGAATTGATCACTCGCGGGATACTAACCGATAGGGAATGGCTAACTAGGAAAATGGTACGTGGACCAGGGACCCGATCGCAGATCGGTCACTGATTTCGAGAAACGACGAGGAAATATTTTGGGCCAATGTGGGCCTATCCTAGGAGAGTAACGGATTTAGTTTGGCCAATGACGTACGATCGGATTGCGGGTGATTCCGCACGACCGAGAGTACGCATGGCGAACAAATCCCGAACTTAATCCGAACGATCGCGACCTCCGCAACTAGTGATAATTCCTCACGTTCTCCCGGTAATCGAGACCATCACGGCTCGAATAACCCTAGGTCGATACGCGTAACCCCTAAACAGCCGCCCGTTAGTGAGAGACCCTAAAATTTTAAATTGAGCAATTTTGACCGCGAAATTGGATCCGGACTTGGACGTCGAATTTCGTGGGCGTACACAACTATTTAGCGAAGATGACGTCATTTTAGAGTGGCCAACTATATTTGGGATCAGTACGGTCGAAAAATGGAAATTCGGCCCGAAATTGGAAAATGACGATTTTGCCCCTAGGCCTATTTTTGGTATTCCGAATTTTAGGAATTATTGGAGATTAATTTTAGGGATTAAATCTTGGATAATTATCAGCCCAATAATGCATAAAATCTTGGGCCAAAATGCCCCTCAATTATTGGACTTAGATTGATATTAGCCAAGTGAGAGAGGGGTAAAGTGAGGATTAGGAAAAAATTGGTCAAACCCCTTAGACCAATAAATGCTCTTGTCTCTCTCTCATTCCTCCCATTTCCAGCCAACTCCCTTCTCCTCTCCTCTCTCCCTCTCGCCGGTTCTCTCTCTCCCTCCCCTCCATTTCGTTTGTTCGGCGTGAGCACCACCGCCGTCGGAGGAGCGCCGTCCGATGGAGATCGATGTTGCGCCTGATGCGTTTTACGCGGGCTAGAGACACCGGGCCTAATGCGTTTTACGCGGGCCATGAAGTGTTGGTATTGATTGTTAGACCTGATGCGTTTTACGCGGGTCGAATCTTAATTGAGAAATGAGCAGTGTGCATTATTAAGCTCGATCGCAAGCATGGCATATTAGTGGCATATGTGTGCAAGAGTGTATTGGCAGTTGTGCGTATCGGTGACTCGTGTGTGAGGCAGGCATTAATAAGTTTGAGCATGCGTATGGTGTACGTGTGACTAAGTGTGATCGCGTATGTGCCATGAGCGTTATTATGAACTGTCTAGCATGCAGGGTCAATTGTATGATCGATCTGGGCCCGAAGGCCTAGGTCAATTGATTGTCAATTATTGCTAGTTGTTTGTGAATTATTGCCTGTCAGGAGGTGCATGTTAGCCTAGTTTAGGTTTATGGGGTTTTACTCGCTGAGATTCGTCTCATTGTTGTTAAAACCCAATGTTTCAGACCCCCGGCCCTGAAGATGTCAGAAGTGCCAGTACGTTTTGGGATTCCCCATCATATAGAGAAGACGATGTCCGTATACCCCGTAGGGAACGGGGAGATGTATATTAGGTATTATACCTTAGTATGGGTCGATGTGGGGAAATCGCATTTTGAGACTCACGAGTATGTAGCGTGGTGTTTTTAGAGACTACTCCGGGGAGTATAGACCTCTTCGGACTTTTGATATCCCGTTTAACGGGCTGGGCGAGGTGGACCCGCAATGTGCTGACGGAGACCTAGCGAGCCCCGAAGCTACGCCTGAGGAGAGTTCGAGTTCTGGCGCCGAGCCTGTTGTCTTAGAGGTGGATGAGCCGGACTCGATGGACGAGGAGCCGGTGGATTGGGACGCAGACCCGAAGCCGATGGAGCCGGATGAGGAGCCAAGGCCTATGGAGCAGGACCCTGAGCCGGAGGGCGAGCCTGATGAGATGGACTCTGAGGAGGAGCCAGCAGAGGCTGAGTCCGAGCTGGATTCCCTAGACTCCGAGGTGGAGCTGTCAGACAGTTCTTCATCTTCTGAGTCCTCGGGATCCGACCCGGACTGGGTTCCGTAGGGTTAGCCTTAGCTCAGATAGGTCGGGCCAGACCTTTTTGATCGAGGCCCCACCTTAGTTAGTAGTCTAACCAACCGGGCCACTTACCCCTTTTTGTCAGTGGTGGCCGTTGATCGCTTTTAGTTTTTGGTGCTTGCTGTAAATGGATAATGTAAATGTTTCCTTGGTTAATATAAGTGTATATTTGTTATCTCGTTGTTCGTTGTTATGCTATCCTTGGTCTCGTGTTGTTTTATCTGTACGGGTGTTTATGTTGCTTCCGCATGTGTCTCGATCTCTGTTTGGGTTTTGGGTCAGCGACGCTTCCTGGGGCGTTGCACAAGTTCGACCTCGGCAGGGGTGTTGCGTTTCTTAGGGTTTGGGGCGTGACATCCCCGTCTGATTTGGTATCAGAGCAAGGTCAGCTCGGTCCAATTTGGTCGAAGCCTGGAGTGATAAGGAGCGATGACCTTGGGTAGCCTGTAGGGAAACCTTGTGTGCTAAGTGTACCTCCTAACTGTCTGTGTTTTGATTGAGTGCCTATGTGAATTGACCCGTAAAGTGCAGGTGCGGGAGGACCTGAGGTATGTACGCGTGTCTCCTTGGTTGAGGTCTTGTACTGTTTGTGCTAGTTCCCTGCCTAGGACCTTAGACCGGTTTAGCTTAGTTTAGGTCTCTAATTCCTGAATGGAATTATAACAGGTAGGTGGGTATTAAGAATTGTAAGGATGAGGAGACGAGGAAAGGAACCCCAGGGGCAGCCTAGTGTAGGAGGCCAAGAGGCCAGAGATCCAAGGATGGAGGAGGTTATTTAGACCCTGCATGAGATAGGAAATATTATGGGCAGGCAGGCTCAGGAAAGGGCCGCCACCATTGCCCATGCTGCTGAGGCTGCAGCAGCTGCTGCTGTGAATGGAAACAATGCCAATCTAGGGCAGTCTCAGATGGCAGTAAATAGGCAGATGCACCAATTGGTAGAACAGTTTCTGAAGCTGAAACCGCCTAAGTTTAATGGTAGGGGTGACCCCGAGGCTGCACCGCGATGGGTAGAGGAGTTAGAGAAGGCCTTTGATGTATTGGGGTGCACCGAGACCGAGAAAGTATCATTGGCGGTATATCAGCTGTAAGACAACGCGAATGATTGGTGGAAGGCCACCAGGGATAGAGTATTCCCAGAAGGTACAGCCTAGACTTGGGCTGCGTTTATCGAAAGTTTTTATTGAAAGTATTTCTCAGAGAGTGCCCAAGAAAGGAAGCTGGCAGAATTTATGCGACTTCGTCAAGGACAGATGACCGTAGACCAGTATGAGGTGGAGTTTGCGAGGTTGTCTAAGTTTGTGCCTAGGATGGTGGAAAATCCGCAGGATAAAGTTCGGAGATTTCGGGACAGACTGAAGCCGGATCTTCGAAGCCAGATGATTTCTTTGGACATTCGAGACTATGGAAGAATGTATGAACGGGCTCAAGCTATAGAGCGAGATCAAATGGAAAGGGCAGCCGCTTCTGAATCGCGGTTCGCCCAGAATAGGGACAACCGCCGTTTCGGGAAGAAACCGATGGCGGGAAACAGGCGATTCGTCCCACCGGTTAGAAGGAATATCGGGAAGCCGAGCCATCAACCGAACCGATTTGGGGCTTGTTTCAAGTGCGGGAGTTTAGAGCACCAGATCAAAAATTGTCCCCAGCAGCGCCCCTCAGGACCATTAGTGCAACCGCAGCAACCCCGGATAGGGAATCAAGCCGGGAATCCCCCACCGATTAATCAAGGTCGATCGCCAGCGCAAGGACGAGTTTTTGCGATGGCGCGAAGAGAGGCGGAGGACACGCCGGGCGTGGTCACAGGTACGATTTCTCTATGTGATCATGCTGCGTATGCATTATTTGATCCGGGGGCAACCCACTCTTTTATATCAGAGCAATTTGTTAGACTGGTTGGGATTGAGCCTGTTATGCTTGAGACTGTGCTATGTGTGATGACCCCATTGAATGATAAAGTGTTAGTGTCGTTAGGGTGTCCTAGCTGTAAGATAGTTATCGGGGGTAGGGAAGAAAGGATTGACTTGGCAGTGTTGGCCATGTTTGATTTTGATGTGATAATTGGAATGGATTGGCTAGTAAGGCAGAAATCCGTAATGGATTGTGACAATAGGGTGATCCGGTTTAATCCGATCGGATATCCTAGATTTGAATTTCAGGGAAACCGAGGAGGAACCTCGATCCCTTGGATTTTCTCGCTCGAGGTAACTAAGTTGTTGGATGAAGATTGTGAAGGGTATTTGGTGAATGTGATTGATTCGACAGTAGCGGAACCTAAATTGGAAGAGATACCCGTGGTGCGCAATTTTCCCGAGGTCTTTCCTCAAGAATTGTCGGGATTGCCACTATAGCGAGAAGTGGAATTTGCGATAGAACTGGCCCTAGAAACAGAACCGATCTCAAAGGCACCGTATCGAATGTCCTTATCAGAATTGAAAGAATTGAAAGTCCAGATGCAGGAATTATTGGACAAGGGTTTCATTCGTCCTAGTGTGTCTCCATGGGGAGCGCCAGTCCTGTTTGTAAGGAAGAAGGACGGGACATTGAGGTTGTGTATCGATTACTGGTAGTTGAACCAGGTGACGATTAAGAATAAGTACCCACTGCCGAGGATTGATGATCTGTTTGACCAATTGCAAGGAGCCTCAGTGTTCTCTAAGATTGATCTACGGACCGGATATCATCAGCTGAGAATCAGAAAAGAGGATAATCCTAAGACTGCTTTTCGGACGAGGTACGGGCACTATAAATTCATAGTGATGCCCTTTGGATTGACCAATGCCCTGGCTGCCTTCATGGATTTAATGAACAGGGTGTTCAAGGAGTTCTTAGACCAGTTCGTCAGAGTCTTCATTGACGATATTCTGGTATATTCGAAGAGCTCCGAAGAGCATGAGGTACATTTGACTGAGGTACTACGGACCTTAAGAGAACACGCACTCTATGCCAAGTTCAGTAAGTGTGAGTTTTGGCTTAGCAGAGTAGCGTTCCTTGGACATATAATCTCAGGAGATGGGATTTCTGTGGACCCGACAAAGATTGAGGCAGTAACTAAGTGGCCAAGGCCGACCTTAGTAACGGAGATTCGAAGTTTCTTAGGATTGGCTGGCTATTATCGACGTTTTGTAGAAGGGTTCTTGTCGATAGTCACGCCGTTGACGCGACTGCTTAAGAAGAAAACTAAGTTTGAGTGGGATGAAAAGTGTGAAAGGAGTTTCCAGGAATTGAAGCATAGACTGACCACCGCTCCGGTACTAATCATTCCGTCCGGACCAGGAGGATTTGAGGTCTATAGTGACGCGTCATTAAGAGGACTCGGATGCGTACTGATGCAGCATGGAAAGGTAGTTGCATATGCGTCGCGCCAGTTGAGGCCACATGAAATGAATTATCCGACGCATGATTTAGAGTTGGCAGTGATCGTCTTTGCCCTCAAGATCTGGAGGCACTATTTGTGCAGGGAAAAGTTCTAGATTTATACGGATCATCAGAGCCTCAAGTACCTGTTTTTGCAGAAGGAATTAAATATGAGGCAGCGCCGATGGATGGAACTTCTCAAGGATTACGACCGCGACATCCTGTATCATCCCGGGAAAGCGAATCGAGTAGCGGATGCGCTAAGTCGGAAGACAAGTATGGCGCATATGATAGTCAAGGAGTGGACCTTATTGGAAAGGCTAAGGGACTTAGAGTTTAAGTTCGAAGTGAGCCGGATGTCTAACCTGATGGCTGCGTTGAGGATCGAACCTGAGATCCAGGCAAAGATTAAAGCACTTCAGTCTATGGACCAAGAGATCCAAAAGATTGTTGGAATGGACGCCGCTACAAGGAAATCGGACTTCCAAGTGAGTGAGGATGGAGTTTTAAAGTTCCGAGGACGATTATGTGTGCCCGATGACTTGGAGCTTAAGGAGGAGATTTTAAGGGAGGCACATCGTAGCAATTATAGTATCCACCCTGGCAGTACAAAAATGTACCAGAATCTATGGCAGTATTATTGGTGGAATGGACTGAAAAAGGATGTGGCCAAACATGTGGCGAAATGCCTGATATGCCAGCAAGTTAAGGCCCAGCACTGTAAGCATGGAGGGTTATTACGACCTTTAGAAATCCCTGAATGGAAATGGGAGCATATCACTATGGATTTCGTCACAGGATTACCAAGTAGCCAGAGAGGACACGATTCCATATGGGTGATAGTGGATCGACTGACTAAGTCAGCGCACTTCCTGGCAGTGGGAAAGGATTTTGAGTTGGAAAGGTACGCAGAGTTGTATGTGCGACAAATCGTCAGATTACATGGAGTTCCGGTAACGAGCACGTCGGACCGTGATCCGAGATTTACGGCCAATTTTTGGAAAAGTTTGCAATCGGCCTTAGGAACAAAGTTGCAATTTAGTACGGCCTACCATCCCCAGACGGATGACCAGTCTGAAAGGACGATTCAGACTTTAGAGGATATGTTGCGAGCCTGTGTATTGGACTTCCAGGGCAAATGGGAAGAGCAGTTGCACCTGGTAGAATTCGCCTATAATAATAGTTATCAGCAAAGTATACAGATGGCGCCATTTGAGGCCTTGTATGACAGAGCTTGCAGGACGCCAGTATGTTGGGACGAAGTAGGAGATCGAAGTATCACAGGCCCAGAATTGGTTCAGCAGTCGGTCGAAGCAGTTGAAATTATTCGGGATAGATTATGGACCGCTCAGAGTCGCCAAAAAAGCTATGCCGATCGGAGACGACGACCTTTGGAGTTTCAAGTTGGAAATCATGTATTTCTCAAGGTGTCGCCAATGAAGGGACTGTCTAGATTTGGCAAGAAAGGAAAGTTAAGCCCGAGGTATGTCGGTCCGTTTGAAATTTTGGAGAAGATCGGTGATATGGCTTATAGACTTGCCTTGCCGCCTAACTTGTCGCAAGTACACAATGTATTCCACGTGTCGATATTGAGAAAGTATGAATCAGACCCGACCCACGTTCTGAGGTACGAGGAGATAGACGTGGACGACAGGGTGTCGTACGTGGAGAGGCCAGTAAGGATCGAGGACAGAAAAGATCGAGTGCTATGGAATAAGACGATCCCGATGGTCAAAGTTGTATGGGAGCACCATGGAACCGAAGGTGCCACCTGGGAAAACGAAGAGGCGATGCGACATCAGCACCCCCATTTGTTTGAGTAGATAGATTTAGATTGCAAATTTCAAGGACGAAATTTTTGTAAGGGGGGAAGAGTTGTAACATCCTGAATTTCGACCCATTTCCAGGATCAATGATATTGATATTATTCTCATTTAATTTTAGTAAGTCTCGCCCGGAATTGATCACTCGCGGGATACTAACCGATAGGGAATAGCTAACTAGGAAAATGGTACGTGGACCAGGGACCCGATCGCGGATCGGTCACTGATTCCGAGAAACGGCGAGGAAATATTTTGGGCCAATGTGGGCATATCCTAGGAGAGTAACGGATTTAGCTTGGCTAATGACGTACGATCGGATCGGGGGTGATTCCACACGACCGAGAGTACGCGTGGCGAACAAATCCCGAACTTAATCCGAACGATCGCGACCTCCGGAACTAGTGATAATTCCTCACGTTCTCCCGGTAATCGAGACCATCACGACTCGAGTAACCCTAGGTCGATACGCGTAATCCCTAAACAGCCGCTCGTTAGTGAGAGACCCTAAAATTTTAAATTGAGCAATTTTGATCGCGAAATTGGATCCGGACTTTGACGTCGAATTTTGTGGGCGTACACAACTATTTAGCGAGGATGACGTCATTTTAGAGTGATCAACTATATTTGGGATCAGTACGGTCGAAAAATGGAAATTCGGCCCGAAATCGGAAAATGACGATTTTGCCCCTAGGCCTATTTTTGGTATTCCGAATTTTAGGAATTATTGGAGATTAATTTTAGGGATTAAATCTTGGATAATTATCAGCCCAATAATGCATAAAATCTTGGGCCAAAATGCCCCTCAATTATTGGACTTAGATTGATATTAGCCAAGTGAGAAAGGGGTAAAGTGGGGATTAGGAAAAAGTTGGTCAAACCCCTTAGACCAATAAATGCTCTTGTCTCTCTCTCATTCCTCCCATTTCCAGCCAACTCCCTTCTCCTCTCCTCTCTCCCTCTCGCCGGTTCTCTCTCTCCCTCCCCTCCATTTCGTTTGTTCGGCGTGAGCACCACCGCCGCCGGAGCGCCGTCCAGCCACCGACCGCTCACCTTGTCTCATCACCACCACCAGACCGTCCCATCCTCTCCTCCCTCTCCCTTCCTCCCTTCGGCCGAGAGGCATAGCCGCCGATCAGCCCCCTTGGGCGTGAGCCGCCGGGACGCCGCCGCCGTGAGCCGCCTTGGACCGCTCGTTCCTCCGTCGGTTCAGCCTCTAGATTGGAGCTTAGGAGTTGGTGAGTATTAGTCCCTAAACCCTAATTAGGCTAATTAAGCATTTCTAGATAGGATTAGGGTTAATTATGGGTTAATTAGGTGATTTAAGGTTTGATTAGTGGGCTGATTTAATTGTGGTGGACTATGAGATGATTTGGGAGCCTTATGTGCTGATTTTGATGTGGTCTAGTGCCTTAGAGTGGGCTGTTCATGGCTGGAAAATTATTGGGATTAATCGGCCTAAGTTCGGAAGTTTAGGGTTTAATTGTGAAATCCCGAATATGCCGTGTAATTGTCCATTGAGTAGATGATTCGTGCTTGAGTGAGTGTTAATTTGGGATTGCCATGTCGATTGCCTTATGTGGCCGAGAATTGATGAGCATGTCGGGCCTCGAGAGTGCGAAGTTATATTGTTCTAATCACGTGAATTGTGTGCGTTGATTATGTGCTATGCAATATTGAAAAGAATTTCTTTATGGATATGCTAGTATGTTGATTGGGTGTATTGTGATTAATATGAGCATGTCGAATGATTAATTGAGCACGTCGTGGCGTTTATTGAGTATGTCCTGGCATTGGTTGACAACGTGCCTGAGTTGAAATCGGATGCTCACTGTGCATCGTGTGATTGCCCGAGTGCTGGATTGCATGGCCATGTATTTCGCATGATTGAACATTGGCTTGATTCGGGAATTGTGCGAGTGTGCGTGCCTGACATGAGCATGTGATCACTTAATTGCCCTGATGCGTTTTACACGGGGTTCAGATAAAATTGGTTGTGTGAGCGTGTGATCATTATGAGTCCTGATGCGTTTTACGCGGGACGGTACCCGGTTCTACTGGAAGACGGCCAGCCTTATGCATTTTACGCTGGTTTTGGTCCGTATATGGAGATCGGTGTTGCGCCTGATGCGTTTTACGCGGGCTAGAGACACCGGGCCTGATGCGTTTTACGCGGGCCATGAAGTGTTGGTATTGATTGTTAGACCTGATGCGTTTTACGCGGGTCGAATCTTAATTGAGAAATGAGCAGTGTGCATTATTAAGCTCGATCGCAAGCATGGCATATTAGTGGCATATGTGTGCAAGAGTGTACTGGCAGTTGTGCGTATCGGTGACTCGTGTGTGAGGCAGGCATTAATAAGTTTGAGCATGCGTATGGCGTACGTGTGACTAAGTGTGATCGCGTATGTGCCATGAGCGTTATTATGAACTGTCTAGCATGCAGGGTCAATTGTGTGATCGATCTGGGCCCGAGGGCCTAGGTTAATTGATTGTTAATTATTGCTAGTTGTTTGTGAATTATTGCCTGTCAGGAGGTGCATGTTAGCCTAGTTTAGGTTTATGGGGTTTTACTCGCTGAGATTCGTCTCATTGTTGTTAAAACCCAATGTTTCAGACCCCCGGCCCTGAAGATGTCAGAAGTGCCAGTACGTTTTGGGATTCCCCATCATATAGAGAAGACGATGTCCGTATACCCCGTAGGGAACGGGGAGATGTATATTAGGTATTATACCTTAGTATGGGTCGATGTGGGGAAATCGCATTTTGAGACCCACGAGTTTGTAGCGTGGTGTTTTAGAGACTACTCCGGGGAGTATGGACCTCTTCGGACTTTTGATGTCCCGTTTAACGGGCTGGGCGAGGTGGACCCGCAGTGTGCTGACGGAGACCTAGCGAGCCCCGAAGCTACGCCTGAGGGGAGTTCGAGTTCTGGCGCCGAGCCTGTTGTCTTAGAGGTGGATGAGCTGGACTCGATGGACGAGGAGCCGATGGATTGGGACGCAGACCCGGAGCCGATGGAGCCGGATGAGGAGCCAGGGCATATGGAGCAGGACCCTGAGCCGGAGGGCGAGCCTGAGGAGATGGACTCTGAGGAGGAGCCTGCAGAGGCCGAGTCCGAGTTGGATTCCCTAGACTCTGAGGTGGAGCTGTCAGACAGTTCTTCATCTTCTGTGTCCTCGGGATCCGACCCGGACTGGGTTCCGTAGGGTTAGCCTTAGCTCAGATACGTCGGGCCAGTACCTTTTTGATCGGGGCCCCACCTTAGTTAGTAGTCTAACCAACCGGGCCACTTACCCCTTTTTGTCAGTGGTGGCCGTTGACCGCTTTTAGTTTTTAGTGCTTGCTGTAAATGGATAATGTAAATGTTTCCCTGGTTAATATAAGTATATATTTGTTATCTCGTTGTTTGTTGTTATGCTATCCTTGGTCTCGTGTTGTTTTATCTGTACGGGTGTTTATGTTGCTTCCGCATGTGTCTCGATCTCTGTTTGGGTTTTGGGTCGGCGACGCTTCCTGGGGCGTTGCACATGTTCGACCTCGGCAGGGATGTTGCGTTTCGTAGGGTTCGGGGCGTGACATAGGAGGACTCCCGAAAATCCCCATTATGAGGACTTTCTTGTGTGTGTTTTGCGGGACCAGCACCCATTGCGAGAGGTAGCAAGCAGACTTGTGCAGTTGCTCAGCAAAGTTAAAACCTCAGCATTCGACCCTGTTGAAACCGTTCCAAATCCTAGAAAAACTTGGCAGTATCACAAACGATGTTCGTTTCTAATCACATTTTAGTATAGAGCTTTTGAGAGATTATATATTTATATTTCTTATTTTTTTCTTTCAATTCAAACTTGTCTATCGTTTTTCTCTTTGAGGGTTGTATTTACTTTGGAGTGTTAAAGAATTCGTATACAGTGAACCTTAATAGAACTTAGCTTTCGCAACAAAGTTAGCCATCTCAACAAAATATATCATGCAATCCTTTTAGGATCTTAAGGGAGGACCACTTTCCCAAAACCCTTGGGATTATGGTCATAATTTCAGACTTTTGAATTTGAATAGCTGGCCACAACCAAGAATGATCCTTACAGAGAATCTGGTGCTACTAACAGTAGGCTTTGCTCCTGCACTCGGCAGGACAAATGGCAATAGGCATGTAACAGGACCAGATTGGGCAAAGCTGGAAATGCAATAGGATAGATGGCGCACCAAGAATTGTCTCTTCAATTGGGCTACACTAGTCCAAAACCCCTTGACGATTCCAGCTCAGATGATGGAGATTGGGACCCCAACCTCACCTTCGTTCTCGTCATAAACTTTTCAATAAGGACCTGTCTTAAACACCGTTAGCTAGTATTATTGCACTGTGTCATATAAGGGCCATTGCTTTTTCCCAAAGCAATTTTATTATTGTCTTTCAGTTGTGTAAAAGCAACTTGCAGATGCAGATGCAGATGCATGTGTGGCCATGTCTTTACTACAGTACTATGTACTATCATCCTGAAAACTACCTTTTAGATGCTTGTGTGCATAGCAAAAGTCTGTAATACCCTTGGCTCTATCTACATAAGGGTATCTTCTCCCAGAAGTTGAATAAGGTCAGAGTAAGAGAAAATCCCGAAATCATATGTACTCTATATGGCTTTCTAAACAATTTCCTCTCTTTCTTGAAGTCTAATGTTATTTTAAACTTAAAGTTACACTTTTAGTTCAATAGGATGAGTTAATTTCATGAGTATGCTCTCCACTTACTACCTTATGAATCTTGTGGATCAGAAAACTTCTGAGGCTTGAGAGCCCTATGGTGTATATTAATGGCTTCTGGAGACTTAAATGTAGTCTATTTGAAAGGACAATGAAGGGTCGTGTGTTATGGGATAGCATAACTATAGATAACCATTAGTTTATACTATAAACTCCTCGTAGTATCAGAGCCAGCTCTATCTAAATTGGGCTAAGATTATAACTTTGTCTTATAATGCATTAGTACTAAGAGGAAGATCCATTCCATCATGTTTGAACCTACAAAAAAACACTACTTTTGTATGTATCGATTCCCCTATTACCCTAGACTGTCTTGTTCCTTTACTAAGGCCGCTTATTTTTGTCCAAACGCTACTTTTTGTAAATCCATATTTTGTCTTTGCGAAGCCCACTTATTTTTCACCCATCCATTTAAATATGTAACCACCATATTCGGAAGGACTTCAAGGAATACGTTCAGTTAACCTGCTTTGACCAACACCTCATCCCAACTACTCAACAAGAATACTTTGTCAATCTACATATTCCACCTAAATTTCTCCATAAATTGCTACAACAAGGATATACGCACCTTTCATGGCAAAAAAGGTCTCTCAGTTTTAGCCCGCATGACACTACTTGATAATTTGGTATCTCAATTACCAAAATGCTGTATTGGGACAATCGAGACCACTCTCAAATGCTAGAACTGCACATGTAAAACTGTTCCCCAACTTCAATATTGCTCTTTTAGACCCCTATTTGTTCACTACTCTAAAGGTCTAGTTACAAATTACTGGAGCCACCAGTACTCTGGGAGAAAATATTGCCTGCGTGGAATACTCCACGTAGGCTGTGCATAACACTACTGAGTGCGTGACACGTGGCCAGCGGCTCCACAGATCAGATTTATCAAAAAATCTGACTCTTTCCCTTCTCTCTCCCATTCTCCGTTAGCCTCCGTTAACCCTCGCTGCTACTGCTAAAAAGTTTTCACTTTTCACCTGGTCTCTCTCTCCCTCACTCCTCTCGCTCAAAATTTCTCCCGCTCCCAACCTCCTCTTCCTTCCTCTGCGACTTCGCCTCCTTTGGTCGTGAACCCGCCACGCCCACGCCAGTTGCCTCCGCCGTCCCCTTCCGAGAAAACCCATTTGCTATCTCTCTCTCTCTTTCCTTCGTGAAGCGCGACTCTTTTTGTGAATCGCGCCTCTGCCTCCGCCGTCACCTCCCAGAGCCCATCGGTGGCTCAGATCCCGACCACGCGGCCGTCTCCGCCTATGCCGTTGCCTTTGAAGCCCCCCATTGGCGATTCGTCCTCTGCCTCTCTCTCTCTCTCTGTCCCGAGAAACGGCTCTGCTCAGCTCTTTGTTACGAACCGTGCCTTCGCCGTCGCCTCCCAAAGCCCCTTCAGCGATCTCAGGCTCCGACTCCCCTTATGCGTTGCCTCCCGAAGCCCCATTCTCAGGTTAGGGTTTTGTATGACTTGAACTTATTGCCGTCGTTTTTGCCCTAACGTGAAGATCGGTGGCTCAGATCCCGACCACGTGACCGCCTCCGCCTACTCCGTCGCCTCTGAAGCCCCCCATTGGCGATTTGTCCTCTGCCCCTCTCTTTATCTTGAGAAACGGCTTTGCTCGACTCTCTGTGACGAACCGCGCCGCCAACTTGTACGCAAAAATGGCTATGGCAAAGACTATTCTGTTAGATTGCAAACAGACTAGAAGAGATATTAGATAATGCAGGTCAGGAGCACGCCAAAGGAGTGGAAGTCACAAGGTTTTAAGATTCGCTGTTCTTCTGTTTTTTCCTTTTTTGGTTTGTTTCGTCTTCACGGAATTGTTTTTTTGGCCTCATTAGGAGTCAACGTGATATGTGAATGTTAGGGATTTTCGAATGACAATAGTGACTATAAAAGTATAGCTGTGTGTATAGAATGTGGACATTCTGTGGTACACATGGTGATCGATTTGCCAAATTTATTGGTTTTTTTAATAGCTTATCCGGATACTTCATTTAGACACAATGGATTAATATATAAGATATGAACTTTCCTTGAATCTTTTTTCTCTAGACATGAAACGGTCTATGGAAAAGTAGGTGTGGCTCCAATGAGGGAAAGACATAAGTCCATGATACCCCATTGAGATGATTTTTCCTGTGTGGCAGTAAGTAAGAGATTAAACCCCAATAACGTTAATTTGGATTTCCCGTTCGTTATTGATGATGGTGTGGAGTTTAGTAATTACATTGGGTCCCTAAATAAATCCCGTGCTTGTACATTCTGCTGATTGTGTTTGATTGTGCTCTAAAAATGTTTGTGTGAGTGATTGTGTTCTCAAAATGTTTGTTTTGTATTCCATTAGGAGGGAACTTTATAGTCTCTCATCACCTCAGTTATTTTGCACTTGTGAAGATATCAAATGGCTAACTCAAAGGTAATTCTTTACTCATAAAACATGATTTGCTTTCTTAAGTAAAGGATGAGATGTTATTTTTCTTAAATTATTTTTTGTTCATTTGGTTGCAGCATGAAACTTCCCATCTTGCACATGTGATGCGTGATATGGAAAAAGATTTTGAGTTTGTAGTAGGGATGGTTTTCTCAAATGAACTTGAAGCATATCATCAGTATGTGGCTTATGCAATCGGCAAAGGATTTGGAGTGAGAAAGGGTAATACGGTTAAAAATAGAAAAGGTGAAATAACCCAGCGGACTTTTTTGTGTAATTGTGAGGGGCATTCGGTGGGGTCATCTGATCTAGAAAGAAATATGAGAGATTTGAAGTTAGATGTGAGTGTCTTGCTCATATCAAATTTAAGGTTGATAATGGTGTCTATGAAGTCATGGACTATGTTTCTGAGCATAATCATGCATTTGTACCGGAAGATCAAAAGCATTTGATTAGATGCGGAAGAATGATATCTAACACATGGAAGGGTGTTTTGGTTGACATGATTAAAGCGGGCATTAGGAAGACTTCGGCATATAAGTTTTTAGCAAATGAAGCTAGAGGAAGCAAAAACTTAGGTTTCATCCTGCATGATTATCAAAATTTTTTGCAAACGGAAAGATCCAAGGTTATAAGTGGCGGAGATTGTCAAAGTCTTTTGAACTATTTGCATTGCATGCAAATGCAAAACCCAATGTTTTTCTATGCTGTCTAGGTAGATCAGGATGGTAGACTGACCAATTTGTTTTGGAGAGATAGCTTGTCCAAATTTGATTACGACTGTTTTGGTGATGTGCTAGTGTTTGATACCACATACCGTACCAATAAATATAACATGATATGTGCACCTTTTGCTGGGGTTAATCACCATTGGAAGAATACTCTGTTTGGTTGTGCATTTTTGCTGGACGAGACTGCAAAATCATTTATTTGGTTCTTTGAGGTGTTTTTGAAGTCCATGGGAAAAAAGGCTCCGAAAACCATATTCACTGATCAAGATCAAGCCATGGCAAAAGCCATTAGAATGGTATTTCCGAATACACAACACCGTTTATGCACTTGGCACATCGGGAAAAATGCCAATCAAAACATTCCACATCTTTACCATAAGCCAGGTTTTAAGGATAAATATTTCTTAGTGCTTATGTATAGATGCAAATCAGAGGACGAATTTGAAGCTACATGGAGGGAAATGGAAGAGGTGTGGGGTACTAAGAATAACAATTGGCTTTGGAGATTATATGACCTTAGACATAAATGGAGTTCGGCTTTCAGTCGTGACTCTTTTACATGTGGTATAAGGTCAAGTCAAAGGAGTGAGAGCACCAACAATGTCTTCCAACATATGTCGACAAAAACATTGTCCCTTATAGAATTTGTCCACCATTATGAAGAACAACTAAAGCAGGTTTTAAATAATGAGATCTTGATGCATGCTGCTTCGGTATATACTCATACCATTTTTCAAAGGTTTAATGAAGAATTTTTGCAAAGTCTCTCTGAACATATTTCAAGTACTACATTTGATGGATCGGTTTCTTTATATACTCTCAAGCGTACGAGGATTGGGATTCAAGGTGAATATGTTATTATATTTGACCCTGCAAACTTTTGAGTTTCTTGTGAATGCAAATTATTTGAATTAAAAGGGTCGTTGTGTCGCCATGCCTTACGCGTGTTGAATGTGAACATATTGATGGTTACGGTCATTCCATCTTCCTATATTTTGAAAAGATGGACTAAGGATGCCAAAGAAGGGATTGTGAATGATGAATCCCATCAAATGTCACCGGGTCTATCTAAATTTAATCAATTTTCCACGTTAATGCATGAATCCTTTGAACTGATGAGTTTGGGAGTCGAAGATGTACATACTATGAGAATATTGAGGAAGCACATGGTAAAAGTAAAGGCTGAAATTTCATCATACAAATCAAGTATGGTTGTGACTGATGATGTTGGTGATGATGAGGATAATGAGGCTTCTTTGTGCGATATGTCGGTAGCGGACCCCATTTGAAGGAAGCGAAAGGGAATAAGTTATGGAAGGCTTAAAAGCTCAAGTGAGAAAAAGAAGAAAAAATCTAAGAAAGGAACTCCCCCAATGCAAATAGAAAGTTGAGGTGAGTGACATATTATTCAAGTTAATATAATTAGTTAAATTTTTTGCTTATGTTACGTGATACCAATTAACATATTTATTACTTTGTAATGTAGAGTTGGTTGTCCAAGCGACACATAATGAAACTAATTTCCCAGATTATTCGAGTAATTCAAATCAGTTTTGAAATGCCTTTTATCCTAGCAACATTGGTGGTCCTACTTTAAATCTAAATTTTCATAATCAGATATATTGCTCTTTGTGCTCAATTTGTATTTATGTTTTACTAATTGGTCGTTTTTTTATATGGATGCAGCAGCCACCATACATCATGCCGTTAGGGATTATGAGTAGAGTTTGCCCATTCCCTAGTCGGGTATTTAATAGTTTGGTGATCAATTAGTTTGTTTGCATGTTATTCAAGTTACTGTGCCTCTTTATGCTAATGAGGTAATTTATTTTATGTAGATGCAACCACCATACATCATGCTGCCAAGGAGTGGATTTTCTCCATTCACTAGTCAGGTGCTTATTATGAAATCATTTTAGATTCTGGTGTTATTTGAACTTTTTATTACTATTGTAATATTTATTATTAATGGTTTCTTCTGGATAGATGTCGGAGTACCATAATCAATCCCATGGAACCATTTTGAGTCAGGTACAACTTGCCTTTTGTTGATGTGGGATTATTTGAAACATATTGATCTAGGCATATTGTTTAGTAAAATGTAAATATATTTGTTATTCTCTTATACAGGGGTCATCAAACTCTTTTCAACATCCTGGGATGAATGAATCCGAAGCCCCCTTTGAAAGCATAGACAATGCACGGTCGCCACATAAATAGTCGGGAGGAACCCTTGTAATAAGTCCCTTCACCGAATAAAATATTTTTTGCGTCCTTCTTTGATATGGTAACTATTGTAGTATGAGTTCACTGTGACTTGGGACTTGCATTTGTGCCTTTTATATGAAAAGATCTTCCTTTGTATTTCCTTGGCTGTTACTTGGAAGAAATGTTTTTATATTTCCAATTTTGTTAGTTGGGCTATAAATCCAGCAGGAACCAAGTTCGATATTCATTTGACATGATGTAGTGATTAACTGGGGCAATAGTTTCGATAGACATTAGAAAAGGATTGTTAGAGTAGTAAAGATTTAGTTCTATGTAAGTTAATGATCTTATCAAACTTGCTGAGAGCTTCACCCATATGCAGAGATTTATTCTTCTTCTGAGTATTCACTATGTTCTCTCCTTTTCTGCAGTTATGGGTATTCCAAAGAAAGATTTGTTTGGGCTTTGATATCTGCTGTTGGCAGTTTTTTGTCATGGATCTGGTGCTACAATTGTTAATGGAATTCAAAGCTTGTGGATTGCACATGTAATCTTCTGTTTTTGTCTTATCCTTTACCATTCTTCTCAAGTTTTAGCCGGTTCATAAAAGGGGCAAAGTTGTTCTTGATATATAAGTTCATTGTCTTCTTTAGGCTTCGGAAAATATCCAATATGCAGCTTTAGTGATCGGAGGCTCATTCATGATTGAAGGTATTTCGACTTACCATTTGTTTTGGGCTGCTACTTATAATGAAATCATTGGTATTTCGACTTACCATTTAGTGATCGGAGGCTCATTCACCTGTAATATTTGTTTGGTGATGTGCAGATCAAGAATGATCTGAAGCCGCCAACTGGTATGAAGTATTAGTGTGAAGTTTCAAGAATAATCTGAAGGAACAAGTTCGTATGGCGTCGTCTTATAATTTAGTATTTGGGTCCAGAATGCATGAACTCATAAACACCATGCTAGAAAGCCACCAATTGGTATGGAGAGCATCGGTGTGAAGTTTCAAGAATGATATGAAGGAACGAGTTCGTATGGCATCGTCTTGCAATTTAGTATTTGGGTCCAGAATGTGTGAACTTCCTAAGTCTGGAATTCATGCATTTCAGTTCCTCTTCTTCTATAGTAGATATCCCGGTCATCTCATGGTTAAGCTATATGAGTGTATTTATTGGTTTGTTTCCATCTTTGTAACTCAATGTCTTATCTATCTGGAAAAGGATTGGAAGACTTAAAGTCGTATATATTACAATTATTTTTAGTGCCGTAGCTTGAGTTCAAAGATGTTTGATACGTTGAGAGAGTGAAAGCAATACAAAATTGGCTATCATTCGAAGTAAATGATTATGGGAAAGCTATGCTTTTGGACTTTAAGAGGAAGTGATCAATAGTTTCTCTATCTCTTGTTCTCTTTTCCACCCCTCAATGCAGATTAATATGTGTCTGAAGGACAATTATGAATCCTCCACCAAAGGCAAAAGGAGGAAGAGAAGTAGAATAACTAAATGTTGAAAGTTCTCTGCTCCAATCTTTGACATGCTAAAGTCAGGCATTAATGTTTGTTATTGATTCCGTTGGAAAAGAGGAGGATATAGACATCAATTTTGGTTGAAAATTCAAAGGGTAAGATATTGAAACTCGATTCAATCATGAGAACTGTAAGGTAACTCTAGATAATGCCCGTTCAATTATAATGGAGTTAAGATGGAAAAAGGTAAATACGAACTTAGATAATGCGATTGTGTTCATTAGAGCCAACGCAACATAATGTTTGATTCAAGCTAGCAAAATTACAAGTTCCACCCATCTAGTTTTTCTGGACAAGTAGTCCTAATAAAACAACACATAATATACATAATAGACAAACAAAAAAAATACACCTAACTTGCAAGACACTTAAATGGTGCACATTATGACTCAATCCCTGCAGCTTCTCATAAGTCTTCTTGTGTTCATCTTTCAAATGCTCAAGCAAATACTTAATGCTTATCATGTCATCTTCAAATATTGCAGGCTTCATGAAAGAATAAGCCACATCGCTTGTAGGAAAACACCAAGAAAAGAAGTTACATGTCTTATTCTCACAAGTATAGTAGAGCTCGTGCTTGTTTTTGATAGATTCTGAAATTCTCACGGCAACACGCTTACCACACTTGCACATTCTATTTTGAAAGGTCAATCTGCTCCAATTATCTTCATTCACACTGGATGAAGACATCATGTACCTGCAAGACATCACCATTTACAACTTTCTTTCACTTCTGCTCAATTCAATGACCACTAGCAGTAAGTAGTCCACAAACACCCACAGCTTCATATCTCAGAAAACTTATGGGAGGTTCCAAGCTACCTACTAGAATCCCGAGATCAATATCCTTGTCTTCAAACTTTTTGATGAAAGGATGACTCTAAAATGACGAAAGAATTCATTGTCAAATATCCATCAGGCAGAATGTTAGATTTGAAATAGACAGTTAACAATTACATGTCACTTACCAAAAGGATCAAAGATGAAGATCTTTCTTGACGGTCCTTTTGTATGCTGAGAACCACAGAGGAAAGTACACGTCAAAAAACAATGTTGAGCTCTAATACTACAAGGAGAAGATGAGGAGAAAGTTGAGGGAAGTATCATGATTTATCTTTTGCATTTGTTTTGGCTCATGCCCAGCCTCAACAAGCACCGTGGGTCACTGACAAATTGATAGATCTAATTTATACAGAAAAGGAAGAGTGGAGAGTAAAAATAATAGCGTGATCTTTTTATGAGTTGAACCTAACTTGTTTCTTTAGGGTAAAGGCAAATCAATTTGTCCCTCCACCTCGAGGAGGATCATAAAATTGTCCCAAAACAAACATTTTTAGAACACAATCACTCACACAAACATTTTAGAGCACAATCAAACACAATCAGCAGAATGTACAAGCACGGGATTTATTTAGGAACCCAACGTAATTACTAAACTCCACATCGTCATCAATAACGAACGGGAAATCCAAATTAACGTTATTGGGGTTTAATCTCTTACTTACTGCCAAACAGGAAAAGTCATCTCAATGGGGTATGATGGACTTATGTCTTTCCCTCATTGGAGCCACACCTACTTTTCCTTAGATAGTTTCATGTCTAGAGAAAACAGATTCAAGGAAAGTTCATATCTTATGCATTAATCCATTGTGTCTAAATGAAGTATCCGGACAAGCTATTAAAAAATCAATAAATTTGGCAAATCGATCACCATGTGTACCACAGAATGTCCACATTCTATACACAATTTTCAGGATCAGGTATACTTTTACGGTCGCTGTTGTCATTCCAAAATCCCTAACATTCACATATCACGTTGACTCCAAATGAGGCCAAAAAAACAATTCCGTGGAGAAGAAACAAACCAAAAAGGGAAAAAACAGAAGAACAACGAACCTTAAAACCTTGTGACTTCCACTCCTCTGGTGTGCTCCTAACCTGCAGTATCTAATATCTCTTCTAGTTTGTTTACAATCCAACAGAGTAGTCTCTGCCACAGTCATTTTTGCATACATGTTGGCGGCGTAGTTCATCACAGAGAGCCAAGCAGAGCCATTTCTTAGGACAGAGAGAGAGGGATAGAGGACGAATCGCCAATGGGGGGCTTCGGAGTCGACGGCGTTGGTGGAGGTGGCCGCGTGGTCGGGATCTGAGCCACCGATCTTCACGTTAGGGCAAAAATGACGGGAATAAGTTCACGTCATACAAAACCCTAACTTGAGAATGGGGTTTCGGAGGCAACGCAGAGGGCGAGTCGGAGCCCGAGATCGCTGAAGGGGCTTCAGGAGGTGACGGCGAAGGCGTGGTTCGTCATAGAGAGCCCAGTATCTCGGGATAGAAAGAGAGGGACTGAGGACGAATCGCCAATGGGGGGCTTCAGAGGCGACGGCATAGGCGGAGGCGGCCGCGTGCCACCAATGGGCTCCTGGAGGCGACGGCAGAGGCAGAGGCAGAGGCAGAGGCAGAGGCGCGGTTCACAAAAAGAGCCGCGCTTCACGGAGGAGAGAGAGAGAGAGAGAGAGAGAGTATATGGGTTTTTTCGGAAGGGGACGGTGGAGGAAACTAGCATAGGCGTGGGCGGGTTCACGACCAAAGGAGGTGAAGTCGCGGAGGAAGGAAGAGGAGGTTGGGAGCGGGAGAAATTTTGAGCGGGAGGAGTGAGGGAGAAAGAGACTAGGTGAAAAGTGAAAACTTTTGAGCAGTAGTGGCGAGAGTTAACGGAGGCTAACGGAGAATGGGAGAGAGAAGGGAAAGAGTCATATTTTTTGATAAATCTGATCTATGGGCTCGCTAGTCATATGTCACGCGCTCAGCGGTGTTATGCACAGCCTACGTGGAGTATTCCACTCAAGCAATATTTCCTCGTACCGTGGACTCTACTGTAGCAACTCTTCGCTCATAATCATGCTCTTGATTTGACTCCTTCAAAAGTAGAAGATGTTCTTTTCGTTTTAGTGGATAACAACTTCGTGGGTCCATGTGCCAAGGCATTTTCCTCGCCTATAGTTAGTTAAGCTTCTTTTAGATACATGGGTGATTAACTATGAGAAGATCCATCAAAATGTTAGGCCTATCCAATGTTTAGAGTCCAAATTCACCAAAAGAAGTATGGCGGTATGGTTATTAATTTTGATCATTCAAAGGAAAAAGAAGAAAACCCTTCTTCCTCTATTTTTTCCTACCATTTTAATGATGCAGTCATACATTCTAGAAGATGAAAGTGAAAGAAAAAGGCTTGAATAGACTCTATCAACTCTGAGAGGCATACTCTTGTCTACTTTAAAGATCCTCAGGTCATTGCTTTTGGAATCTAAACTGTCAAAGCAAATTTTGTCTAGCCACTCCAGAAGAAGAGGATGACAAGCCTTCAAAGAAGAAGAAGAAATCTCGCTCATCTAAGCAAGAATTTTTCCAAAAATGGAAGGGTTAATATCACGAAAAACCCCAAACTGGTACACCTGTGATAAATTTATCCCAAACTAATTTTTTGATTACTAAAAATCTCAAACTGGTACATCCATGACAAATTTACTCAAAACGAATTTTTTGACCACCAAAAATCCTAAACCGATACATTTGTGATAAATTTATTTTCCATTAGTTTCCGTTAAATTGGATTTATATCACGAAAAATCACAAATTGGTAAACCTGTGACAAACGAAGGGTAATACCCCAAATTAATATACCCGTCAACCGTCAAGTGTTATCCAAATTAGCAATTTGAAGGTAAAATTTAAAGAAAACTAACGGAGGGTAAATTTGTCATAAATGTACCTGTTTAAGGTTTTTGATGGTCAAAAAATTAGTTTAGGGTAAATTTGTCACAGGTCTACTAGTTTTGGGTTTTTCGTGATATTAACCCAAAATGGGAAGATGTTGACACTACTATCGGCCCCCTTGGAGAAACATAAACCCACTCCTTCCAAAGCTAAGCCACCTCCTTCTAAAGCAATTTCATTGTTTTACAAACCCCATCTCAAATGGGTAAGGAAACATCCATCAGGACAGAGAGAGTTTGCACAATTTTGTGAAGTCTGACCGGCCATCTCCAAGAACTTCCCCTGTCTAATTGTGCTCATTAATTCCCTCCTCTAGTTCTTCAAAATGTATATACGTTCCAGCCTTTAGATTATCCTATTCTAGAGGATTATATTAGATCAACTGGACATCAGTACATGTTAAAGGTGCCAAATCCCACCAAAGTAGATGAGCATGGAAGAGCCAAGAAAGTAATGGCTAGGGGTGTCAAAAAAGCCGACGCCAGCCCGACCCGGCCCAACCCTACCCAACCCATTGACATCCCTAAATAGCCCTTGTTTGGCCTAGTACAATAATACAACTTATATAGTGTTTAAGATAAGTCCTTGTTGAAAGGTTTGTAATGAGATCAAAGGTAGGGGTCGTAATGTCATGACCTGAAATTCCAATACAATTTGAATCTCAGATAAATAATTAATTTAACCTCAAGTCATGTACACAATCTTACAAAATCGTGACTCCCAATACAAAATGCAAACTCCTACTTTATTTACGCACTCTGATCCAATCCTCAAGAGATCTTCGGAAGTGCTAATCTACATGTCCCCGATCAATCTGTAAGGTATTTTGAGGGTGAGCCTAAAGCTTAGTAACAAAAAAAGCTCTAGGTTTTAAGTAGGAGATTTACTCGCTACTCGACCTCTGAGCACAACATCATAGTAACAATCAACAAGTAATATCAAATATCATTTAGAGAAATCACTATAATTCAGAATATACCAATCCTTCATTTATTCAAGATATTTCTTAGTTATTTATGTATTCATAATACAATATTTCGATCACTGAAATGCAACATGTATTCTATTTTACACTATTCAAATGTTTGCATCCCAATCCATATACTACATGTTAACCATTTCAGCTACTATGAGTACGCATCATAGTATAAATTCATAATCATGTCAAAAATCCACGTCTCCAACCACATATTCAAATTTCTCGTCACTTTGTGACTTGAGTAACGATAATATCAACCTACCGTAAATCGCAAGTATTCATTTACATTTTCCAAATATATTATTTGAAATTGTTTAAGACATAACTCACACGATATATATATCTATATATATATATATATAAATGATTATAATCATGTGTGCCGTAAAATAAATGTCATGAGTTACATACAATTCAATAATCAAATGCACACGGATGAACATACAAATCTCAAGATGTGCAAATACGACATAGTAGCTGCCGATATATACATGTGAGTATCTATTCCCTAGTTGATCAAAACTCATCTCAAATAATGAGCATCATCGCCAATAATATATGGGTTATGAAAATATAACATCATGACCAATGAGGCATCGGCACTACTAATCTGCTCAAGAAATTTTCCTTCGCCCGAAAAAATGACGTCTTTATGCGTTTGCATTCGCCCTTTTTTTTATTTGTAGTAAAAGATAAAGATGTTGTCTCGTATCATTTGTCCAATTCTAAATTCTTGATTTGAATATTCAGAGTAACGGTAAATGCCACGTGTGTGGAGAAGGTTAGATTTATATTTACCTATACCTATCGAAGTCTGATAACATTCTGTCAAAAAGAAAAGGTAAAATAAATAAATAAAATACTTTTTTCTTAGAAATTGCCACAACCCAAACTAAACACTTCATATTACAATAGAACCCACATAACCTACAGATCAACCCAAAATTTAAAGTACTTTTTTTTCACAGTACTATTATAACAACAGCTTGTTCTTTCTTTTTTCTTTGATGAACAGCTTCTTCTGTCTGAGTCAATAAGCCTCAAGATGAGCAAATATCAGGAATAGCGAGGACAGTTGAGCAGCTTTGATGAGGGGAAGCCAGGGAAAACCCAAAGAAACATCAATATGAAGACAGACAATAACGCAAATGATTCGAAAATGAACTGTTACATATACAAAATTTCAAGTAATTTCCCGATAACATTTTCAAGCTGTAAAACATGGGCATCGCTGCATCTGGAGCGGATACACAACACAATAGCCTTAGCCTCAGAGAAACATCAAAAGAAGGTATACCAACTATCAAGCCATTCAACCCTTTTCTTACTCCCCTTTTTCCCTTCATACATAGCCTAGCATGGTCCTGACTCCATTCACTGCTGAGCCTGCATTTGAAGAAAAAACTAATTAGCGACTAGAAACAAACTCACTGGCGCTGAGAGAGGAAAGAAAGTCCTTCAGAAAATTTCGTGACATCGAGTTTGAGTTAGAAGCATTACAGTGAAGCGCTTCTTGTAGAATTCAACAAGTTCAATAGGATCGGTCTTTGTCTGCTTGTAAGCGTCAATCTTGTTCATTTCCTGCACGGGATGAAGTAAAAGGAAATATCAATGCATAATATGGTTTTGAGCAAGAATGAAATTGAGCAGAGCTGCTGAATCTGCAACTAGTAACAATACGACTTGCCATTGTCCAGGTAGTACAAGCACACTAGATCCCAAGGTTGTCTGTAAAACTATTTGGTCTCTAAAGGAAACTTTATCATGTTTTCCTCTCAAGAGAGGATGCATTTGCATAGAAAATATAGTCACCACAACCAGTGAATAATTTGAAGGTCGGTGGAGAATGAGGACTCTCTCATTCTATATATGGCTCTACAAGAAAACTATGGAGACTGTAAGAAGAATAATGATGTATATTTTATTGATCAGAAAATACGGTATATATACACATCAAAATCCCAAAGACCATTATACCCTTTAACAGAGACTATTAATGAAAATCCCACTAAGCATGTTGGATGACTTCAGATAACGATTGCCTCACGGCAGGTTATAATCTCCCCAGAGACAGGCTCCCACGCTACAATGGTTCAACAAGGCCAAAGTTTAGCTCTAGACACTATCCTGAAACTATTATCACTGATTCACCATTTTACTCGGAATCAATCTAGGAATTTAGCTTCCTTTTGTTCGTGGGAAGAAAGAATTTTGGTCAAAATGGAAAAGAAATGAGGCTTAAAACAAGCATTGGCCAGAGACTAGATTCCTTCCCATACCTCAATCCATGCTGCTAGCTTAGGTCTACCAGCAGTGATGTCATACTTCCACACTTCAGATAAGAAGATTTGGAATCTTTCAACAAATGGGATGTAGGCAATGTCCACCTGAAATCACAAAATTAGACCCTAAATAATAGTCAACCACAAAAAGAATTACATATTGATAGCCACATATCAGGCAAAACTTCTTTCTCCAAGATTCATTCGCAAATCATATGGATTGCAGGATCAATGGATATCTTGTCTAACCCATCTAGAAAAAGAAGAAGCACTGAAGAGCCCCTTATCAAATGCGAGAATGCCAACATACCCCACTGAATTGTCCGAGAAAGAATGGTCCATCCTCAAATTTGCCAAGAGCACTCTCCAAATGATCGAAAGCAGAACCTGATGCAGAAGATGAAGTTCACTAATGGTAATGGAGATACCTATCATCAAAGAAAGTGCTTAGAGGACTTACCACATTCTTTGGGTCCTTCTCCCTTGAATGAAGTGTAGACTATCTTCATGAATTCATCAACATAAGACCACAGTTCCTCACCAAACTTCTTCTTTTCAGGATCCTACGTAACGAAGAGCGGCCACTTAGTTTGTTGTTACGTGCAAGCCACAGAAAAAAGAAATGCACATTTGCTATCAAGTGCTCACATCAGGGAAAAGAGAAGGCCCTTCAAAGTTGCTGTCCACGTATTTGATCAGGTCTAGGCTCTCTCCAACGATTTTCCCGTTGTGCTCCAACGCCGGTACCTAATCGTAAATTACAGAAGGAGAAAAGCAAAATGTACCCATCAAATCAACAATGGCTAAAACTCACCCTTTTCATTTGATTAAAAGGTCAAATAAACCAAGTCGGGAGACAATTTAGTTCCCATAAACTAAAATCAGCTACCCTTGAGAGTCACCAATTCAGCCGGTCCCTCTAACAAATTTCCATCTGCATCAACAGATGCCTAAACAAGAGATTAAAGGGTTCCAGAGAAAATTCATTCTTCCTAATAAACGAAACATGTCTCCCCGATTCTTGTCCTATCACTAATGCTTACTCTCGATCCAAAAAAACGACAAACCTGGTTAGTTTATGATATAAAAAGTAAAAAGGAAGCTTCATTGGGAAGGGATAGGGATGGCGCATTGGCTTGGTTGGCGGCTGGCGGGCTTAGCTTATTACTTCTAGTTCCTTTCGGGTAGTGCGAGTGGAAAGCCCTACAAAGTAAGCCCTCAAAGTCTTTAAGTTCAGGGAGTTGAACAGAAGATAGAGTTTCAGTTCCAGTGAAAGCCCCTACTCCCAACAAGTTGGAAAGTCAAGTTCAAGTGCTGAAGTCAAAGTGCCGATTAACCCTGATCCATCAGATCCTAAATGTACGCCTGCAATTAATGTAGAGCACCCCACTAAACCAAAGCTTTCACTTCCATGTCATCTATCGAGAATAAAAAATTCCTGAAGCTTCGAAGTCAATCCACCTTCCTTCCGGCAAGAAGCCATCAAAATCTCCCTCCTCAAAGCGGATCGGTGTAACTATGCTTAACACATCGCAATTGAGCCATGCTTGGTTTTGGAATACATGAAAACTAGTAACACAAGGAGCCAATCTTTAAAATCTGGAATCCTGCAGCAATCGCTTGGAATCCTAAACTAATCCAATTTGGGCTTTGACAATCAGTGTCAAGCGGAGAATCTGGGCTACTATCGTGAAACACCCAGAATTAAAACAGTCGGCGACGGGTAAAAGACGAGCAAAAGAAGAATAACCTTATTCATGGGGTAGACTTTCTCCTTATACCAAGCAGGCCTGTCTTGAAGATTAAGAGGAACTAATTTAATCTTGTCCTGGAGTCCCTGCATCTCGGAAAAACAATCCCAATTTAGAAACTAATCACGAACCCAATCAAAATGAACTAAATGACATAAACAGACAAATTTCACTTGAATTTTGTCAAATTTCACATGCATCACAAAGAATGAACTCACCTTATAGTTCCTCGTGATCCAGACGCGCTGAGCAAATGGGCATGTGTAACAGGTGTACAACCTTCAGACAATTCGGAGAACACAAACGTAATCAGACGATACGACAATATAATCAGTAATCACACTGAATCAACTCGAACAACGACGCTCAAGGACTAAAAAAAGACAAGAATCGAACTTTATAGTTCCATCGAAAAGAGGAGGCTGCTCGGCACTGGAGTTCAACGGAGGAGGCAAGCTCTCTACCACGGCACTGCGGCAGAATCGAAACGAAAAACCAAGCAAGGGATCGTCAGAAAACACAAGAACAACGGCTCGAATTTCGCAGGAAAGAGAGCGACAGCGCAAGATCGCGAGGGAGTCTTACGGAGGAGCCATTAGCGTACGGTAGTTTCCGGATAGAAAATCTGGGCGATGACTGCTTCTGGGTGTGCCGGCTTCGACGTGAATATGGACGAGACTGGCGTCCAAGCGCGAAGCTATTTAAAGAGGGAGGAGGGTGGCGACGGGGGTGAGGTAGTGATGTCGCGCGCAGTGACGAAACGGGGAGTGATGACGTGTACGCTTCCGTCAGATTTGACTGGTTTGGTGGAGGCGTAAAGTCCTAGCCGGCTCGTGAAACGTCCGAAAATATGTCCTTGGAGATTGCGCTTTGGTGCCTGCGTTTTGAAAATCTAAGAGGCTTGGTAGCTAAGAAAGGGGCCAAAAGATGGGCATCGACACATAATAAATTCCAAAAAGCTTGAGAGAGAAAAATAGAGCCGCTTCGTAGATGAATTATTTCTCCTATGGATTTTAGCTACCCAATTCGCAACTAAATTGGCCTCTCTAAAATTATATTCTACTCGAATATTTGAAATGAAGAGTAACATATCCTCGCATTTCATGATAAGTGCATGAGCTCCCCAAGTAAATTGATCTAGATTTCTCAGCGCATTGACCAGGTCCGAGTTGTTAGATTCAACTGCAATGACTCTGTGTCTAGGAGAGAAAGTAATTTAGGGCCTCAAAGAGGGCTTGAGCTTTGACCTAGAGAGGAGACAACGAAGTAAACGATTTTGCAGCTCCGTCCAGCAATCCACCAGCGGGATCATGGCATACACATGCAACTGACACTTCCGTCGCTCCAGCTCATATGCTCCATTGATGTTTATCTTAAAGGTTTCAGCTTTCGATGGATTCTGGCTTCATGAAGAGCTCTTGTCTCCATTTCCAAATTTGTTCATCTTAGGGTTTCATCTTTTAAAGCTTTCCAATCTTGCAAGAGCTGTGTCCACGAGGGTGTTCAGGTCAAGTTTTCTTCTCCTGAAGATGGCATTATTCCTCGATTTCCAAATATACCAGAGCACTGAGGCAATTGTTGCCAAATCTCATGAGTGACTCATGTTTTTTGATATAATTCCCGCCCAGTCCTCAATTTGAGTTAATCCCTAACTAGAAATGTGGATATTTAGCATTGGTTTCGCCCAGACTACCTTCGTCCATGGACACAAGAGAAAACAAGTGCTCCACGATTTCAACACTTTGATTACATAATGGGCATAATGGGTCAGGTACAATCCTTCTCTGATGTTAATTTCCTTATTTGGGAGTGCATTCTGGCAAAGATTGTATATGAAGATTTTGATTTTGAGAGGCATGTAATTTCCAAATGTCTTTCCACAGAGTGCGAGGGGGTAGGAATGATGGTTCCCACTATGTTTTTCCCTTGTCTCCCGGATATAGTTGTATCCGATTTAAACTGTATACTACCTGCTTTTGTACTTGTCCACACAATTTGGTCATTCTTTGTTTGAGGCTTGATTGGGATCGCCAGAATTTCACACACAATTTGATCATCAAAGTCCTCCTTCAAAGCGACTTCATTCCGGCGTTCCTCCTCCGTTAAGAGGAAATCTGATACAAATTGGGGTTCATCCCTAGTGGCAAGGCCTCCTAACACTTCTCTCTTCAGCCATTTATCCTGTCTGGTTTTTATTCTTATCCCATTCCCTACCGCCAACATAACCAAGGGTGTTATGGAGTCTCTTCTGCCAACCCTACGACTGGTGTTGTCCCTTTTCTACTCGCCAGAAGTCTCTATGTGGAAAGTAGAGACCTTTGAAAACTTGACTCCATCGGGAAAATGGGTTGTTGCTTAGTCGCTAGGCCTGCTTAGCTAACATTGCTTCGTTGAAATCGAACAATTCTTTGGATCCCATACCTCCTTTACCTTACTGGTCTTTAAAATCTCCTACCTCTTCCACTGAACTCTAGGTTTGGCCTCGTTAGTTTTTCACCAGAAATGTGCTATTTTCTGCTCAATCGCCTTACACACTGATAGAAGGAGTTTGAAGATAGACATGGTACATTGCGGAAGAACTTTCACCACCGTTTTAATCATGATTTTTTTCCCCACTTTGGACATCAATTTCTCCTTCCAACCTTCCGGCTTGGTACTAACTTGTCCCAATATCTAGGCAAACATCTGTTTTTTTATACTCCCCAATCCGATGGAATCCCAAGATATCTCCTATCTTACCAATAATAGGTACTCTTAGCTCCCTCGCCATATTCTCTTACGAGTTTTGAGGGCAGTCTCTACTAAAGAAAGTCCCAGATTTTTTCAAATTGATGGCTTGTCTAGAGGCTACGCAATATTGGTTCAGAATTGATACTAACTTTTGACATTCCAGAAGTTTCCCATCGAGAAAAATATGGAGTCATCCGTGAAAAGTAAATGAGAAAAGGTAGGGCACCACCTATTTAGTTTTATTCCCCTAATGTTGCCATTATCAACTGTCATCCGCATGAGTGAGGATAAAACGTTGGCTACCAAAATGAATAGGTAGGGGGATAGAGGGTCCCCTTGCCTAATTCCTCGGGAAGGCTTAAAATATTTGAGAGGCTCTCCATTAAATTTAACACTGAACGGCGGTAATGATACATTGCATTATCCAACCTACCCATCTTTCATCAAAGCCACTTTTAATCAAACATGCCTCCAAGAAGCTCCAATCTACATGATTGTATGTTTTCTTCATATCTAACTTCATGAGTGGTTGAAACTTCTTTTCTTCTTTTTCTATTTCTAATTTGATGTAACACCTCCCAAACAACAAAGATGTTATCCTGAATTTGTTTTCCTCCAACAAACGCACTCTATTTCGTAGCCATAAGCTCCGGCAACAAAGGTTTGAATCTGTTTGCCAACACTTTAGAAATGATTTTATAGCCAAAACTGCACAAACTAATAGGGCGATATTGACCTAATCTCTCAGCGTTTGGGACCTTTGGGATTAGAGAAATAAGTGCTTTGTTTAACTCTGGCTGGAAAGACCCAGCTCTGAAAAATTCATTCACCTCCTTTAAAACATCTATGTTAACCTCTTCCTAATTCTATTGATAGAAAGGCCCACTAAGCTCACTGGCCCTGCTTTTTTTGAAGTGTCAAGATGGAAGGCTGCATTGTTCACTTCATCCAAAGTCACATCAATCAACAATAAAATATTCATCACCACTATTACCCTAGGACACTATTGAATAGGGAAAGCACTCAGGGGCCAATAGAATGGTACAGTTCTTGAAAAAATTGTACTATGGTTTCTTTAAGCTGGCTTCATTCTTCAATTCAAACATTTTCTGAAACTTTCAACATAGAAATTCTATTCCTTTGCCTTTGCTGAATAATCGTCACATGAAAGAATTTTGTATTTTTATCACCCCATTCCAGCCAGTTTATCCTCGATGGTAACCCCTAATACAATTCTCTCTACCTCCACATCGCTTCAATCTCCTCTCGTAGATTTTTTACTGTCTCTTTGTCGAAAGGTCCCATAGAAATGTTCATGTACTATTGAAGTTCTTATTTCAACATGTAAATCCTCTTGTGCCCATTCCTAAAAGTTTTCTTACTCCATTTGGACAAAGCGATAGACATAGTGTATAGTTTCCCAACTTAGTTGTTTTCAACCTGAATGGAAGATCCCCACACTTCCTTAGTAATTTTTTACATTCATCATTCTTGAGCTAAAATGCTTTGAACGTAAACTTTTTTTTCCCTTTACCAAGTCTCCTTGAAAAGACAAAAGGATAGAGCTATGATCGAACCCTACGAAATGGCCATTCCCAAAAGTTTTCTCACTTTCATCCTCTTGCCACTAGTCATTTCTTCACATTTTACATTCACATAATCCTTGAATTGCATATCAATTTTGAGGCCATCTTATCATCCCACAAAATGGCCAAACCTCCGGCAGTTCCCATAGGATTAACAACCATACCATTTTGAAACTATAGAATCACCTCTTGATTTTTAGTGTCCATCAAGAAAATCACAGTGGCTACATAACGAGTCACTAAGGCTTAAGGGTGTGCCCAACCATGGACAGTTCCAATATTGAAATATCATTTTTCATTTGGTGGCTTATTAGGGCTAGTCACCAAAACCCATCCAATAATTTCTTCAGTTATATGGACCGGTGTTTCAAGAAGTTTAGTCTCATTCAACCAAGCAGGAGCTGAGGAATTGGATTTGTAAGGACTGTACCTCCTCTATTTTTTAGTAAGGGGGTTTTGGGTTCCTTGCAACCCTTCTTTTTGTTTCCCTTCAGAGCTCGGCACGGCAGGCTGATCATGGATGCACTATCCTTGGGTAGGTCCCGGAAGCTATTGGGGCTAACAATAAAACCTAGAATGGGGGTTGTGTAGGTTGTGTAGTGATATAATAAACTTTTGCGGAATATCAAAAAATCACCCCTCATGATGAGGACAAATATGAGATAGCATGTGTGATATTAATAAGTAAATAGAGTGAAGTACGAGGATTACACAACGAATTACAGTAGTTTAGATTTATCCCAAGTCAACTTCCACTCTCAAACTAACAGCCTTAACAACGGCTAGATTCCACTAGTAATTAGTAGTGCAAGTCACAACTGGCTAGTGATGTTCCTTTCACTCAATAGATTACACTATCAGAACACACTCACTACACTTACACTTATATACTTGATTATCACCTATGAAGGTGCTAAACCAATATACATAGAAACACAAAATAAGATCAAATACGTTTTCTAACTTAGGTCGGACAGGCAGTATTTGATGTGTCTAACCCTCTATGCAGCTTCACTGCTCATTATATACATAAGTCTTCAATATATCCGTTGGAGACCTTCAAGGACACTTAGCTGGCCGTTTGAGAGTTGATGGAGACCTTTTAACAGCATTGGAACTACTTCTACAATCACTTCCTCTGACAGTTGCATGTTTTTCTTCAAATGGAGTTTGCTGCACTATCCTTAAGTAGACAAACTGTCGGCTACTTTTATGATTACTTTCTTGATTTTTCAATGATGAAGTCTAGTCTTGTAACGGCTATTTTGTGTACAATCAACAGTCTCATTTCAATGCATATCTCACCATCATAAAAGTTACTGCATCACTACCATAATCCAATGCACACCATCACCGGTGCTGATTATGAGTGATCTTGTTGACAATCTTTAGTAACGACATCGCCATTTGACCGTGACAATAGGATCAATGATCTTCCTATCTTCATCAGTACCAAGAATCTCCAAGAACACTAGCTTGACCGGTGCTTCCAAGTTATCATGAGATACCACTCACATGGTACTTGTTCTCCTAAATGTTAGAGCCTAATTTCTCATTCTGGTTGACATAAGAGGAACATTGTTGACACTTTCACAAACTAAACCATCTGCATATGTCATAGTAAACATTAGTACCAAAGATAGTTTTGGAATCATCAATATTCCACATGGATGTTTCCCAATAATTTCCCCTTTTATTATAACGACAAAACTATCCTGCAGATGTGAGATACGTAGATAATGATAAGTTTGTAGTAAAAGTAAAGGATTTATGTTTGATAGTATATTAATCAATTTCAGCATAACATGCGAGTCTCTAGTATTTTCATTGAGCATAGCGAGACTAAGGTGATGAGAATTCTTTTGATGTTAGACAAGCATTGAGAGATAATATATCATCAAAGAATTTTAACTATATATGAGTGAATCTTTGTGAGAGTTGTAACCGCGCAAGTAAAAATAACCCATTTGTGTAGTGCATATTTCATATCTATCACTCAGTCTATCTTCTCTCAAGATTGTCATCAAATAAAACTCACAGTCATCACATTGCATAATATCATATCTCATAATTCTCCCCATCTTTGTCATAATCAAAATGAAAAAATAGTAAGATATAACAATGAGCATGAAATTCATTCATTATAGCAGTTGAGAGTTCGAGACATCCAAAAAACAAAATGAAATGAGCATTGAGTATGTCAATTCCTATAGGGTCTAGGAACGACACGATCTTTTCTTGGTTGAGGGAGGAGTTCTTGTAGTAGGAGCTAAGTATTGTAAAAAAGAGCGAACAAGATTATAGCATTGAAGGCTGAGAATAGAATGCTCCTAACAAACGAGGTATTTACTAAGCAAGTTGACTTTGTTATGAACACTTGTGATAGCCTCGAGGAACCTAAAGTTGGATGGCTTATCCTTCGGGGTTGGTCTATATATAGGCTCCCCCTGAGATGAAGATCTCTTTGGTCGAGGGCGAGGAGCTGAAGGTCTTGATGGTGCCATTGGTGCTATAGCTTTTCCACGTCTTGCTCTTTCCACACCTTTTTTAATTCTTTCTTTTAAGACTTCAGCGACCTTCTCATTATTGCCATGGCCGATGTGAACTACCTTATTTCTTGAGTTTACCCATCCTTCGGGTGTCAAACACAGCATCATCTTTTTCAAAGTTTCTTTGCCAATTTTCACAATAGCCAGCATGTCAGCTTTTAAGTCATCTTTGATATGGATGCCTTGAGAACGCAGAATGAGAGAGATGAGAGCTCAATAGGGTAACTTGCCTGACTTTCTCTTGGTGGATTGGTCTATGTGCAGTATGATTAGATGAGCGAGGGAGAAGTTGAAGCCATTCATAATAGCCCACAACAGTCATGATTTATAGCGAGAGACATCACTGGTCAGTTGGACTTGGGAGAGAGGCACAAAATGATGATCTTGTAGATCAGATTTACGTTAAGAGGTAGCACACTCAGTGAGATCTTATTGCGATAAATAGGCTTGGTGCTCTCCATTATGAATGAGTAAGTTTCGTGGAGCTAACACGAATGCGTTTAAACTGGGTGGCAGGATGATGTAGGAGCTCAGCAAGAGATTCAGCAGTGGCAGTGAAATCATGTTTCTCATAGGTAAAAGTGAAACTGTCTTGAGTAGGAACGCAAAGGTTGGAGTAGAAATTTGCAACAACATACGGATAAACTTCTTCTTGAAGGGTGCAGAAGAAATTTAAGGAGAGATGAGCTTTTCCAGAAAATTGAAATCAACACAACGATTGCAATTGATTCATGAGAGAGAATAGACAGGAAATGATTCGAGTGAGCATCAGAGAGAAATATCATCAAAATTCAAAAGGATGTTTTCCCAACAAGGCACAGTAGCTTGCATCTGTTGAAATTTGGCTGGAATCCTTGTCAACGACGGCTTTGCAAGATCTTTCCGTCATCCTCAGCTACACAAACGGAGTTCAAAGCTTTTACTGAACGTAGGTTCCTTCTTTCGAGAAAGTACGAAGTATTTGTTTTAGAGTCAGATAGTTTAGTTCCACTTAAAGCTTTAGAGTGCTCAAATCACTTAGCATCGGAAGCATGCGCTCTTATCTCAGAGGGTCTTGAGCTATTGTCTCAGTTCTCTTCCTTGCGCATAGCCCATTGTTAATGTGAAGCAAATTATGTAGCTGACTAGGCAGCAAGCCTAGCAATAAAAGACCCTCTCTCTCGACAAGGTCTTTTCCCCTTCCCAAGTGCTTATGGACTTACTTTGTAATGAAGCACTTTGAATGGTCCCCGACGTATCTCTTAGAAATAAATAAATTCAGTTTTTGACCCCCAAAAATATGCAAAGCGATGCAAAAGTATCAAATTCCATTAGAGACATAATCGAACTCAACTTTTGCAACAAAGTTAGCCATCTCAATACAGAACTCGTGTCCATCAATCTCAAGGGATTTTGGTTGAATGGTAAAATAATTTGGGACTTTCCATCTCGAGATGCATGAGTTCAGATTCAATTTCTACTCTACGAGACTACTTGAGGCCATTGTCATTAAGAAGTAATTCGCTGTTAGATCTTTAATCCCGACATTAAAGGTTTGCCTTTAATCGGACCGAAGAGGTGGATGTAGTCTAGTATGTGAAAACTTACCAAGGAAATCACCGAACCACTATACCACAAAAAAGAAAAGTCACTTCCTTCACTCGACATTGTGTTGGAATATATATTAGAGATATAAAGATTAATTCACATGTGGTTTACTACTTGTATTAGATGCTTGCATTTGTCTTTTTCTTTTACTTTTTTTCACTCACACTATGTTTGTCAAGAAGGTTAAGGAAAAAAGAGAAAGAATACTAAAAACACGCCCATATTTGGATGGAGAGAAAGAGACGGAGAGAAATGATCACGTTTAGTTAGGAGAAATTATAACATATAGTTCTATTCAATTTTATGTACATTCAATATCTCCAAATATTCTAACCAACAAAAGAAATATCTCCAAATAAGGACTTTAGAGAGATTTGAGTATTATCTTTCTTGCTTAAACCCTTATTTATAGGGGTTAATACCACGAAAAACCATAAACTGGTACACATGTGACAAACTTTCCAAAAACTAATTTTTTGGTCGCTAAAAACTCCAGACTGGTACACTTGTGACAAATTTACCTCAAAATATTTTTTTGACCATAAAAAACCCCAAACTGGTTTATTTGTGATAAATCTACTCTCCGTTAGTTTCTGTTAAATTAAATAAATACCATAAAAAAATCACAAACTGGTACACATGTGACAAAGAGAGGTAACACCCCAAATTAGTACATCCATCAACTATCACGTGTCATCGAACTCAGTAATTTGATGATAAAATTTAATGGAAACTAACGAATAGTAAATTTATCACAAGTGTACTAGTTTAGGATTTTTTATTATCAAAAAATTAGTTTTGGGTAAATTTGTCACAAACATACTAGTTTGGGGTTTCTCTTGGTATTAACCCTACTTATAAATAGATAAAAGAGTATTTATATAATAAAATATTTTTTTCCTTTCTTTACTCTCGCTAGCATCCAAACAAAATTAAAAATCAATTCTCCTTTCTCTTTTTCTTATCATAATTGTCTATGTCTGTTTTTTTTAATCACTTTATGCAAACTTAGTTTTAAAGATAATTATCATATTTGGTCGATCAATCATATAAATCAGTCTATGAACATTTATCTTTCCCTTTGATTTCCTAATCAGTTTTGTTCTCCTTTTTTTCTTTGCATACTATCAGATCCACACATCACATCTTCTCTCAGGTCAAGATACACCTAATCTAGGCCATTTTGTCATCTTCTTCTTCCAAAATCTTTGCCTGGTCAAGGTTGCTAAGTCCATCCATACATTAGGTCAATGATGGCTTGCCTCTTTGCACAAGACATTTCCTTCAATAAAAAAACTTGAAAAAAATGCAATGTTAAGGTGATAAATGATGAAATGAAAGCATTCTATAAAGGTTTTCGAAAAATCATAGTATAATTAGTCGCTTGTGGCTTGGATTGTCCTAATAGCCTGACATTCTCAAACTTTTCGGCTTCATTATGAATGGTCGTGGGTTTGATTTTTACCCTAAAAATTTAGATATAAGTAAGAGATCACGATGGTGGATTATCATAACAAATTTCATGTTATAATTTCCCTGAAATTCATTTTCGGGTTTAAAGTTTAAACAAGGGATAATTAGTGAAGGGGAACTTTATTTGATGTTAGCTCTAAGGTGTGCAAATCTTTTTCTAAAAGCTTGCTCTCAAGATACAAGTAGTACTTTAAAAAGTTCTCAAAGGAAAATATTTTTCTCAAGGAACCTTGCTAAACACTCTTAGACATATTAGTGATCCAATCATACTTTGACCGACAATTTATGTATATGTATTGTAATCAAGTCATGTCAAATTAAGTCTAACTTGGATATGGAGCATTTAGTAATCTTGTCGTAATTTTGAAACCAAAGCATAGACTTATTTCCTGTAAGTTACCCAATATGACATACTTAGCACGTCTAAGAAAAGAACTCTAGTGTATAAATGCGTTAAAAGTGTGTGTGTGTGTGTTTTTTTTTCGAAAGAAAAATGCAATTCATACATTAGAATAATGCTCGAGAGGTACATAGAAAGCTTTCAAGTCTAACAAATCCCAAATAACTGCATAACAAAGTAAAAGTCAGAAAGCAAATATCAAATCATAGTCCGCAGCTAGAAGCACACTCTCATCCCTCAAAAACAGATCTATCATCGTAAACGATCGGCGGTTGATCACCGGGTTCAAAGATGAGCACACGTCGAGATCTCCCACTCCATTTGCAGTGGCTTGGGTGCGCGTCTAGGTTCAATGTCCTCATCACCATCACCATACAGAGACACCGGTATCAAAATGTTGAAAGAACATGGATCAAATACCTACAAGGAGCTCTCAAATCTACATATAGATCTAGTTCGAGAGAGTAAAACCCCCAAAACTTGACCTAAATCTAAATTGGGATATTAGAGCAGCCTAATCTCGAAGAGGTTACGGAGTCACGTTATGACATCCTCTTTGGTGGCTATCGAGAGAGGTCCTCTTTCCCTTAGGGATGGCATTGCACAGAGGTAGCAGCTTCAAGGGAAAGGAGAGAAAACCCCAACCTAGGGAAAGAAAGGAGATGCATTAAAGCGTGTTTAAAAAAATGAACCTTAATCTCTTCACCAGATTTAACTCGTCGTCGGAATTGCAATGTGAAGATAGTTTGGGAATTTCTGGAAATTCGAAAGTTTAACGAGGCAAAGTTGAAAAAACAATTGAATTAACATTTTCGAAATGCTCAAAACTCAAAACTGGGTAGGATTTGTATTGGGCTATGCAGTCGCATCTCCCCAGAATAGACATCGCTTGCATTTGTCCAAGAGTGTTTTAGAGCCCCAAAGCCCATATGCAAATTGTTTCCAGACCACAGAAAAAAAAAGTTAGCAAAAAAATGAGTAAACCAAACAAGTTAATCCGAACATATCTCAATGGGCTTCGGATCTATCCTTTTTGTACATCGGGGGGCCCATGGGCCACACCCATTTACCGAAGAAGCCCTCGGTCCTCCCCCAAATTACACTTTCGCCACGCAACGGCCCCCCGAAACCCCCGAAAAAATATCTCCATATCAAAAGCACCATCACAAAAAAAAAACAAAAAAAGTGGAAAAATCGCGCTGCCTTCTTCAACCTCCCAACGCTTTGCCCTCGCCTGCTCTCTCTCTCTGTCTCTGTTTCGCGGCACAAGCACCAGACACTCCCTTCGATCCCTCTCTCTCTCTCTCTCTTCGCGGCAATGGCGAGCAAGGCCGTCATCAACCTCAACGAGAAGACCCCCCAGGAAGAGGGGGTCGACAACCCCGTCGAAACCCTAGATCCCGCCCGACGCCCGACCATTTAAGAAGCCCGATTATGCTGTGGGTAACAATCCCAGTGATATGGCTACCCAGTCCGAGACCTCAACCGTTCTGGCAGCAGAGCCAATCCATGGGGTAACATTGAAATTCTGCGGCACAATAGGAAGGATCAGCACCAAACCTTACTTTGGTGGCAACCATGAACAGGCTATTCAAGAAACATCAGAATAAGATGATAAATCACATAACAAGACCTATTTATGATGGGATCAGGTTGATGGTCGTCCATGCAATCAACAATGTCATATGCAGGCCCGAGACATTTAATTGGTCCATACCTATCCAACCGAACATGGCGACTTCTCGGTATGTTCCTCTAACTCTTAATCAATTGAACGGAGGAAATAATTTAGACTATGTGATCCCACCACCAGTGAAGATTTACAAAGGCCTGAAAATCATATTTTCCCTGAACCTAGGGGCGGGAAGGTAAAAAGTCTATCAACATATCTACCTTGAACCTAGAGGGCTAGAAAGGTTTCAAGTTGTAAATCTTGATCAAGTGGTTGAACTTGTATTACAACAATTAAGTGCCGACAGAGGAATGGTCAGGCTAGTATATAGGAAGTCACATCCTAATTGGGTTGACACTATACCTTACCCAAGAAAATTCAAAACTCCTGACTTCGCTATTTCACTGGCGATAATCACCGGTCGACCATAGAACACATTGGTCGATTTACTGCCCAATGTGAAGATGCAGGAACAAATGGATTACTAAGACTTAGGTTGTTCCCTTTGTCTTTATAAAAAACTCCCTTTATATATGAATTTATCTCCAAATTCAATCCATACTTGGGCTGAGATGGAAAGACAATTACATTCTCAATTTTATAGAACAATACCTAAAGTATCGATTGGTAATTTGGCCAGAATTTATTAATACGATAATGAATTAATTGATTAGTTTGTTGCTCGATTCAAGAGGGCTAGGAATAGATGCCTTACTTCACTCTGAGAGAAAGAATTCACAAATTTGGCTTTCAATAGATTGAAATTCAATTTTAGAGAAAAATTCGAAGGCCAAAATTTTACGGATGTATTCCAATTGGCAACGAGAGTATCTAAGTATGAGCAATTACTTAAGGACAGAGATAAAAGGCCACATGAAGACTTTATAAAAAATGTGTCTTTCGTGGAAAAAAATGAGCTATATGATGAATCTGATCAAGATAAAATTCGGCAAAGGAAAATCAAAGGCAAAAGTACACTATAAGTGCCATAACTTGTGTACGGCGATCACTTTGGTGCCATAGCTTTTTTTCGGATCACTTTGGTGCCAAGTCGGAGGAAAATCGATCACTTTAGTGACTCCGGCCAAAAAGCTGACTTGGCATTTTTATTTAAAAAAAGAGTGTGACGTGGATATTAGGGTAAACATTTGATGTCCACGTGGACGAGCAAAACGACGTCGCTCAGTCCACGTGGACAAGAAGGACGACGTCGTTCCATTTAGGACAGCAAACGACGTCGCTCAGTTCAAAGGTCTTAGCATCGCATCGCTCGTCACACCTGCTCTGTCTCCCTCGTCCAGTCGTCGTCGCCTGTCGCTCGTCACTCGTGGCGCCCTCATTTCGTCGCCATCACCGTCGCCGTCGCCGTCACCGTCGCCATCGCCGTCTCTTGCCTTCCCCTCGCGGTCGGTCGGCGTCGCTCCCTCATCCCGTGGACTGAGCATCACTCGTCCCGTCGGCGTCGGTCCCGTCTCCGTGGCAAATTACGAAGGTCGGTCTTCAAATAAGGGCCGTTAATTTCTATTTTGCTGAATTGATCGACACATTGTGCTTCATTGTCCTATGTTTCACTCAATTAATTGGTAGATTAGGGCTGCCTTCGGGAAATTAGGGTTTGAAGTAGGAAATTAGGGCTCGAACTTGGGAAATTGGGGCTCGAACTTGAAATTAGGTCTTGAACTTCTGAAATTAAAGCTTGAACTTCATAAATTATGGCTAGTTGTTCGGATATTAGGGCTTGAAGTGGATTCGGTTGTGTTGGTGCCGGGCTGAGTATATGCGATAGACTGTGGTCCATGTGGGGACCTCTGTCATTGTCACCCATGTGGTCTGATGGTGGCTTTTTCAATCTTGTCGACCATGTAGGGGACCTGCTGGTCTAGCAGTTGAAAAAGATGCAGCTGGAGCAGTTCAAGAAGAAGCAGCTCTAGCTGTTGAAGAAGATGCAGCTCAAGCAGTTCAAGAAGAAGCAGCTCCAGTTGTTGAAGAAGATGCAGCTCCAGCAGTTCAAGAAGAAGCAGCTCCAGCTATTGAATAACCTGCATCTTCATAAGAATAACCTGCAGTTCGTACAGTTCGAAAGAGTCAAAGAATTATGAATCAATTCGAAGTTGAGGTGATTGTTAGTTTTTTGTGAAATTAGGGAGGTTTACCGTATTGGCTAATAGGAGGTTGATTTTTTGTAGTCCTGGAATGTTATTGACAAATGGGATGTTGTGTGTAATGACTAAATTCGATGTTTACCGTGGTTAAGGTGGTTGTGATTTCCATATTTTTGCACACGTGTTTGTTCTATTTTAGTATAGTACTGGTGTAGTGGGGTGCTTGCAAGTTGCATCAGTAAGTTAATATTCAAAGAAACTTACTGATGCAGTTGGTGGGGAGGGTGGGAATTGGTGCTGCTAGTGCTGGTTTTTTGTGCTATTTTCAGGTGCAATATGGTGCTTGCACCAGCTGCTGATTTTGTGCTGTTTGGGAGTGCAGTATGGTGTTTGCACTAGCTGCTGATTTTGTACTATTTGGGAGTATAGTATGGTAGCTGCTGATTTTGTCATATTTGGGAGTGCAATATAGTGCTTGCGCCAGCACGCCAGCACGTGCTGGTGCAAGCATTTTGAACCTATTTTTTAATATGGTTTGGGGGTTGTTTGGTGCTGGTGATTGAATATGGTTTGGGGGCTGTTTGAACCAGTTTATGAGTATGGTTTGGGGCGATTTGGTGCTAGTGAGCAGTGCTAGTACAGTTACTGCTTTGATTTTGGAATGATCTGGTTTAAAGATTGGTTTGTTGGAACAAAAGTCTTCATTTTTCAAAGAAACACACGGCATTACACTTAAGTGATCAACTTTCGGCCACAATTGGCACTTAAGTGATCACTTTTGAACCACGACTGGAACTTCAGTGATCACTTTTGAACCACGACCGGCACTTAAGTGATCACTTTTGAACCATGACTAGAACTTAAGTGATCACTTTTGAACCACGACTGGCACTTAAGTGATCACGATTAGAAACATTTGGCACTAAAATGTCAACTGCTGAACTTGTGACGACTTCATAATTTACTGCTACGCAGAGTTGCAACACCTCATTTTTCAGTAGTGAGCCTTACTCCATAATATGCAACCATCTAACCAGATGAAAAAAAATACAACAAATGAGCAAGTGAATATGCAGCAAATGAGCAAGTGCAGCAAATGAGCAAAAATATGAAGCAAATGAGGAAGTGCAGCAAATGACAGCAAATGAGCAAAAATATGCTGCCAATGAGGAAGTGCAGCAATGATAGCAAATGAGCAAAAATATGCAGTAAAATATGCTGCAAATGAGAAAGTGTAGCAAATGACAACAAATGAGCAAAAATATGCTGCAAATGAGGTAGTGCAGCAAATGACAACAAATGAGCAAAAATATGCTGCAAATGAGGAAGTGCAGCAAAAGACAGCAAATGAGCAAAAATATGCAACAAAATATGCTACCAATGAGGCAAAACTACATCAAAATATGCAGCAACAAAATACTAAGCAACTCAACATTGAGAACCAATAAATTCCAACCTTCCATTTGTCATAGATTGCAGCAAACCTCTTGTTACATACATAAATTGCAGCAAACTAATAACACAACCGTAGCTACAAATTGCCAAATACACGTACATAGTACAAGCCTATCTTAAATTATGGTAGACTAAGAAACTTTTGTTCATAACTGACATTACATTTGACCATAAAATAGGCTATGAAAAATATCAATAACACAATCAACAATTGATAAAACTTTCTTTCGATTTTCATCCTTCGAACTTCCTTCTTCAAATGGTTGGCCAGAGATGCTACAGCCTTCATTTCAGCTTGCAATGAGTTGACATCGTCCAACTCGTCCACCTCATCCATTAATGCAGGTAGAGGTTGATGTCGAGCTTCAAGTAGCTTCACTATCACCTCTATTGCTCGATCTGAAAATTTCGCATCAACCCACTTGAAGAATTTGCACTGCGAGCCTTCTTTATACCTGGCGCATCCATGGAATCTTCTCCCGGGGTTCAATCGAGTCCAAGATGTTCTTCTTGGACTCGGTAATCCACAATAGCAGAAGAACCGACCTTCTTCTTCACTTCGTTCAAACGAATTTGAGCCGCTAGTGAAGCTCCTGCCATCCATTTGCAACCTTTGGCTGTCAATTTCGGGGAAAACAAGGAAATAATATGGCCGGTTAGGGTTTGCAATTGGGGAATATGTCCAATTAGCCGATTTAAGGTTCCTATATTGGGGGGAGAAAGGTTGAACGACGTCGTTTTCGCTATAAGGGCTGACTGGACTCTCCGGCTAGCCATCTCAGCATCGAATATTAATAAAAAAGAGCCACATCATATTTCCGGCGTGCCATGTCAGCATTGGCACTCAAGTGATCGTTTTTCAAAAAAGTTGACACCAAAGTGATCCGAAAAAAAAGTTATGGCACTAAAGTGATCGCCGTACACAAGTTATGGCACTTATAGTGTACTTTTGCCGAAAATCAAATTTGCCGATGACAAGGGGGCACATGATCACTCTTGGTTATGTAAAATCATTCGATTCTTTTAAAAGGGGGCATTTGTTTGCACAAAAAAATGACCAACTTTTGGTTATTATCGACATGTGAGCAAAGTTTGGTAATTTATGAACTTGATTATCAGCAACTTAATGAATCGACAGCCTGAAGGAATTGACAAGAAGTGGAGTCGATAATCTCGGATGGCAGCCGTCGAAGAAGTACCGTCAATGTGGTGATATAAAGAAACTATCAAGATAATGGAGTAAAAAAACACCATCTAGATAGTGGAGTCGAAGAACTGTCAAGGCAGTGGAATCAATGTAATCGTCAAAATGTAACCATGTTGGTAACCTCCCTTTGTAACATCCATTGATAACCGTCGATTATAGACTTTAATTAGCTACATTCTATTCTTCGAAGGCCCCCATTCACAAACAAACAACCATGTTATCTTTCAATCCTTGCACTTTAGTTATAGTTTCCAGACTTGTGTTGTTGATAAAATTCTGGCATGTTTATTAGCTATAGATTCCAAATTCGTGTCGTTGATTAAATTATGACGTGTATCTTTATTGTACACCTCGGGTGCCTCTTCGTTGATTAAATTCTAGTATTGCATATTTACATTCTCAAGCTTTGTCGTCAATTAAATTTAGAATAGTTTGTGTTCGTTTGGTTCCATTTGAAGTGATTGTGTTCTCAGGCTCTATCGTCGATTAAATTTTAGCACAATTTGTGTACGTTCAATTCTGTTTGAAGTGAAGTTATCGATTCTCTTGTTTAACTATGATATTTCTTATTCGGAATTGCCACAGGACTCGTCTCCTCTAACGATTTTCGGTGAAAGATATTTGTTGTGGAGTTGAATTCCGCAAAACAACCGCATGCCTTAAATTTACGAAGACCAACCTCTTTCTCCCCGCTCTTCACCTTCTTGCCCTCTACAATACTCGAGCAAGGGTTGGCGACTCCCGACACTCATGCCAACCAGCTATTACCATCACCAAATTTCTTATATCTGACTTTATCTTTTCTTGGGTAGGAATTAAATACATGATACGATAAATTTTATCTTATCATGAATTTTATCCCGATTACCAAATGTGGCCTAAGAGGCAAAGGAGAGAAAGGGAGAGTATGCTTATAGGGCACCTGGCGAAAATTTGTGCTTGGACTGTTCGTTAAATCCAAAAAATGACTATATATAATGGTAGAGACGAATCAGGCATAAATAAGACCTAAGCCATTTGAGCTAGGCACTAATATTTGATAAATGGCTTCGACAATTATATGTGCCGTGTAATTTAACTGTAAATTGTGCCATCCATCAACCTGATGATCCACTCGGTTAATTGTATTGTGTAGTTGATTATGTAGTGAAATCACCATTAGATGAGCGTTACCTAGCGAGCAGTTAATCCCGCTCAAAAGAAATTATTCTTTGCAAGGAAAATGATGTCATTATGGATTGGCATTTGTCCATTCCTGTGTTTGTAGTAGGGATAATGACACAAATGGTCCATGAACTTTTAATTTGTTCAATATGGTCCATGAACTTTAACTCAGTGTACAATGTGGTCCCGAACTACTTAATTTTTTCAATGTGGTTTCTAGACTTTTGATACATATTCAATGTAGTCCCTGAACTATATGAAAATGTTCAATACCGTCCTTTCATTTTTCCAAAATCAAGGACAATATTGAATATTTTCATATAGTCCAAGAACTATTGATCATGTACCAAGCGTTCATGGATCACATTGAACAAATTGAAAGTTCAGGGATCACATTACGCATTAGGTTAAAGTTCAGGAACCACATTGAATAAATTAGAAGTTGAGGGACCACATTGCACATTGGATTAAAGTTCATGGACCATTTATGTCATTTTCCTTTTATAGTAAAAGAAAAATGGTGTTATCTAATTTTTAAGGGTTAATGCCACGAAAAACCCCAAACTGATATACTTATGACAAATTTACCACAAACTATTTTTTTGACCACAAAAAACCCCAAACTGGTACATCTGTGACAATTTTACCCTAACTAATTTTTTGACCACCAAAAACCCTAAATCGGTACACCTGTGACAAATTTACCCTCCGTTAGTTTCCATTAAATTTTACTGTCAAATTGCTAAGTTTAATGACACGTGGTAATTGACAGGTGTACCGGTTTGAGGTTTTACCCCTCTGTTTGTCACAAGTTTACCAATTTGTGATTTTTTGTGATATTAATCCGATTTAACGGACACTAATGGAGGGTAAATTTATCACAAATGTACCAGTTTGGGATTTCTAGTGGTCAAAAATTAGTTTGGGATAAAATTATTATATTTGTACCAGTTTGGGATTTTTGGTGATCAAAAATATAGTTCGGGATAAATTTGTCACAGGGTACCAATTTGAGGTTTTTTGTGGTAAAAAAAATAGTTCGAGGTACCCACCCATCGGTGGCCGCGTTGGTTTGCGCTTAGTTCCTTTCACGAGAGGTCTTGGATTCAAAACTCGCCCATCGATGATTTAAGTAGGGGATCGTGGCGGTGGGATGCTGCGCTAGCCCCCCTCGAGGACTAGTCGGGCATCACCGCTGGTTTGAGCCCTAGCTTGCCGGCCGCGCGGTCACCTCGATTATAAAAAAAAAAATAGTTTGAGGTAAAATTATTATATATGTACCAGTTTGAGATTTTTCGTAGTATTAATCCAATTTTTAATTGTAACTTAAGCATACTCGTATTATGCGTCCGATTCTAAATTCTTGATTTGAATATTAAAACTAATGGTAAATGTCATGTGTAAGGAAAAGGTTAGATTTATATATACCCAGCGTAGTCTGATTAAATCCCTTTACTAAAATAGCTAAAAAAAAAGAGAACTATAACATCACGTAGAAGGCAATAATTGTTTCAGTGGAACTGACGTGATCAGGATAGTCTAGCAGCTTTCATGAGGGGGAAAGTCGGGGGAAAACGACAGGAACATCAATGCGAAGGCAGAACGAAACGCAAAGGATTCGAAAATGAACTTTTTTATTCAAGAAATTTCATGTAGCATCACGATACCAATTTCAAGCTACAAAAGAGGTATCGCCGCATCTAGAGCGGATACGCAATACAACTAGCCTTAGAGAAACATCAAAAGATGGGGTATATCAACTATACTCCCCTTATTCCCTTCATACAGAGGGTACAATATTCATGACTCCAGCTACTGCTGAGCCTGCATTTGAAGGAAAGACTGATTAGCGACCAGAAGCAAACTGGCTGGGGCCGAGAGGGGAAAGAACGTTGTTCAGAAAGGATCGTGACATCTAGTTTGAGTCTGGGTTAGAAGCATTACACCGAAGCGCATCTTGCAGAATTCGACAAATTCTTTTGGATCGGTCTTTGTCTGCTTGTAAGCATCGATCTCGTTCATTTCCTGCACGGGATGAAGTAGAAGGAAAGATCAATGCGTCATATGGTCTCGAGCAAGGATAAAATTGTGTAGAGCTGCTGAATTTGTAACTCATAAAGACATGACTTGACATTGCCCAAGTAGTATAAGCACACTTGATCAAAAGGTTTGTCCGTAAAACTGATTGGTCTCTAAAGGGAAATCATGTTTTCCTTTCAAGAGATGATGCATTTGCATAGAAAATATGGTCACCGCAACCAGTGGATGATCTGAAGGTCGGTGGAGACTGACTCTCTCATTCTATATACGACTCTACAAGAAAACTGGAGACTATTAAGAAAATCCAACTAGCATGTTTGATGACTTCAGATAATGATCGCCTCATGGCAGGTTGGGATCTCCCCATAGACATGCTCCCATGCTATAATAGTTCCCCAAGGCCAAAGTCTAGCCTGGACACTATCCAGATACCGTTCATCATTGATTCACCATTTCACTCCGAATCAATCTTGGAATTTAGTTGTCTTTTTTTCGTGGGAAGAAAGAGTTTTGTCGAAAATAGAAGAGAAATGGTGCTTAAATTAAGCATTGGCCAGAGGCTAGATTCCCTCCCGTACCTCAATCCATGCTGCTAGTTTAGGTCTGCCGGCAGTGATGTCATATTTCCATACTTCAGATAAGTAACTCTGGAATCTTTCAACAAATGGGATGTAGGCAATGTCCACCTGAAATCACAAAATTAGACCCTAAATAATAGTCAACCACAACAAGTACATATCAATAATCACCTATCAGGCGAAATTTCTTGCTGCAAGATATAGGTTTGCACATCATACGGATTTCATCAATCAACGGATCTATTGTTTTTTTTTTTGGTAAGGTCCCCGGATCTATTGTTTAACCATACTAGAAATAGAAAAACCACTGATGAGCCCCTGAGCAAATGCGAGAATGCCAACATACCCCACTGAATTGTCCCAGAAAGAATGGTCCATCCTCAAATTTGCCAAGAGAATTCTCCAAGTGATCAAAAGCAGAAGCTGATGCAGAAGACAGAGTTCACTTATGGTGATAGAGATACCTGTCATCAAAGAAAGCGCTTAGAGAACTTACCACATTCTTTCCGTCCTTCTCCCTCGAATGAAGTGAAGACTAACTGCACGAATTCATCAACATAAGACCACAGTTCCTCACCAAACTTCCTCTTTTCAGGATCCTACATAACAAAGGTCGGCCAGTTAGTTACGAGCAAGCCACAGAATCAAGAAATGCACATTTGCTATCCAGTGCTCACATCAGGGAAAAGAGAAGGCCCTTCGAAGTTGCTGTCGACGTATTTCATGAGGTCTAGGCTCTCTCCAATGATTTTCCCATTGTGCTCCAACGCCGGAACCTGATCACAAGTTACAACAGAAGAAAAGCAATACGTACCCATCAAATCAACAATGGCTAAAACTTACCGATTTCTTTTAACTAAAAGGTCAAAAAGGCCAAATAAACCAAGTGGTGAGCCAATTGATTCCCTAAAGCTAACATCAACCACCATAAGAGTCAAAATTTTCTATAATAAACATAAAAAAATCGAGCCAAGCTCAGTTTTGGAATACATGCATACTAATGACACAAAGATCCGAAATCCTGCGGTCACTCTCTTGGAATCCTAAATCATAATCAATTTGGGCTATGGCAATCAGTTTCAAGCGGCGAATCTAAGGCCACTAATCTGAAAACACACAAAGAATTAAAACAACCAGGACGGGCACTAAAGACAAGCGAAAGAAGAATCACCTTATTCATGGGGTAGACTTTCTCCTTGTACCAAGCAGGCCTGTCTTGAAGATTAAGAGGAACCAACTTAATCTTGTCCTGCAGTCCCTGCAGCTCACAAATATAATCCCAATTCAGAAACTAGTCGCGGGCCGAATCAAAATGAACTGAAGGGCATATATAAAGACAAATCACGCATGGTTTTTGCTAAATTGCACCCGATCACAGAAAATGAACTCACCTTGTAGTTCCTCGTCATCCAGACGCGATGAGCAAATGGGCATGCGTAAGAGGTGTACAACCTTCAGGAAATTTGGAGAAAACAAACATAAGCTGACCATAAGACAATCCCTTGCTTACCAATCTCATCAGTAATCACACCAAATCAACTCGAACGAGACGCTTAAAGGGAAAAAAGAAGAAGAATCGAACCTCGTTGTTCCATCGAAAAGAGGAGGTTGCTCGGCGCCGGAGCTCAACGGAGGAGGCAAGTTCTCAACCGCGGCACTGCGAGAGGATCGAAACGACAAATTCAAGCAAGGGATCGTCAAAAAAAAGAACAACAACGGCTCGAATTTCGCAGGAAAGACAGAGCGAAAGCGCAAGATCGCGAGAGATTCTTACGGAGGAGCAGCCATCGCGCGTGCGTTGCGTCGTGTTTGTCTGCGTCGGTGTCGATTTCGACGGGAGCGAGAATGGCGTCCAAGTGCGAAGCTATCTAAAGAGCGAGGAGTGTGTTGAAGGGTTGAGGTAGCGATGTCGCGACCGGTGACGAAGTGAGAGTGATGACGTGATCGCTTCGTCGGATTTGTCTGGTTGGTGGCTGAGGAGAGTGCAAATCTTGCAGGTCCCCGTGAAGTTCTAGTTGGTTCTCCCGAGATGGAGAAGGTCTGGAAATATGGTGCTTGCAGAGTGCGGCTAAAGTTCTGACCAAAAGATGAAGTATGGCTAAAGTGACTGCTCGTGATAAGATCGGGCATTGATCGGATATTGACGCGTGCTTGGACGAGTGATTTCAGAGATAGAGTTTATGGATTACGTGTATGGATGGGCGTGTATTTGGGGATGTATGTTGATGGGTAAAATGCAAACGCAACATAGATTACAATCACCGTCAATAGATATAAAGGACGCATGCACCAACCAAGGATGGAGATCGCAATTGATGAAATTCACCATCAAGGCTTATATGACAAGCCACCCTCCAAGGATACAAGAGTTCAGGATAGGAGAAACTCACTACCAAGTCCTAAAGGAAAATCACACAAGTCGAGGATAAAATGATTCTTGGCTCACTACTAGGATAAAGAAACCGGAATAGGAGTTATCCATACTCCAAAGATATTTGCTCACACAAAGGAAAATATAATGTATTCAATATTCATCAAAGGCTAGTCTGCATTACAATGAACGACTCCTATATTTATGGAGGAACTAAGACATAGGAAATAGACAACTATTAAAAGGCATAGAAACTAGAAAGCATTTAAAGTCTTAGGAGTTTTGACTCTTGAAACTTACATGCGATTAAGACTCATGAAGTCCTAGGAACTTAGAAATGCATTGATGACATATAGAAATTATGAAGTGCAATATAGACTCTTCAGCCTTGCAGTTTATTTTCTAGAATTCATCCACCAACCTTGACCAGAAAATAATCAACTCAATAAATAAGCAAATGTCGTAGGAAATTGCTCGGAACAACCTCCCATCGATATGTTGTTTTTTTTTTTTTTTGATAACTCAGGAACCCCCCGCACGGCCGACAGCCGGAGGGGTAAACCTGGGGTGACGCTAGCGCAGGACCCACCACCACGGCGCCACACTTAAGAATCCCTAACGACTACGCTGGGGTTCGAACTCTGATCCCTTCGTGGGGGGACTAGAGCGCAAGCCAACGCAGCCGATGCGGGCGGTGGTTCCCATCGATATGTTGTTGATCGGCATCGAAATCAGTAATTAATCTTGGTGAAACAATACTAAATTAGCTAAGTTCTTGGTAGTTATCAGTGTCATCAGACTAGAACCATCGAAGCAAACTGTGACCAAAATCAGTTTTGACGTGGATGAACATCGATTGTGCTGGGCTCGTTGATGGAATTAAGTTGGAACTTAAGGAATGTTCCATAGAATTGTTTGCTCCCACATCAGATGTGACCACTGCTGATCACTTCGTATGATTTCAAATCGAGGTCGAGTTACTTGAGCATTTTGTCGAGTTGAGCTCGAGCTCACTATTGTTTAGCTTGAAGGGTCTGCAAGTCTTAACAGAGCTTCCATCTCTATCAAAGTAGAAATGCTCATTAATTATAGAAGTCGATAGGTGAATTTCACATGCTATATAATGTAGCCAGATAGCGTGACTGCGAAGGAAAACATTTGAGCTTATCGAGTTCGAGATCAGGTCGCATTAGTAATTTGATTGCAATCGAGTCGAGCTTGAATATTGAGATAATCTATTTGGGTCGAGATCGAATAATGTTTGAATTGAGTTTTCGAGAATCAAGTATGTTGGTCGAGTAGAGCTCCAGCTTGACATTGTGTCAACTCGATTTGGCTAGATCATACCTTTATTATGATACTCTAGAGCAATCAGAACCATCCTAGGGACTAAACGTAACTTGAACGTCATGTCAACTCGATTTACAGCACACACTACTTAGTAATTTACATATTTAATCAAATGCGTAAGTGAATAATTTTCACTTATATATTTTCTCGATTTCTACATTTTAGTGCAAACTGATATGAATCGGGCTTAGGACCACGTATTAATACATGACCAATAAGATAATATAGTGATCTATCAAGGCCGAAGCTGTAACATCCACGTTTCGGACCCCGGATCGACGAAGGGAAATGGACAGGGAATTGGTACATGGACCGATCGCAAATAGGCCATGTATTGTTGCAGTGGATCGGGAAAGGCCATGGAGCAGTCATGGACCAAGCCCCGTGCCAGGCCATGGACCATCCATGTGCCGGTCAGGATTGGCCATGTGCTCAACCTTGTCCTGGCCATAGACTAGTTCCGCGCCTATCCAGTACAAGCCCCTCACTCGTGCAGGCCATGTCGTGCGCCCGACTTAGTGCCTGTGCAGGCCTGGCACAGCGCCTGTCCAGCCTGGCATTTTGCCCGGTCAGACTTAGCCGAATAGGCCTTGCACTTGGTCATTCCAGATTTTGGTCCGATCGTGTTTAGGCACTATTTAGCCCTGAACCTTGGTCCGAATTAGATGGTCGATCGTGTATGATCACGTAAACCCTTGAATACCTTGATTTGTTTACAAAATGCGAGGTAAGATTTTAGAAGCCTAGTGCCTGTCACGACCTAAAAAAATTGGGTTTTCGATTTTAGGTTAATGGATTACTAGATCAATTAAATTAACTAACCTAGCTCGAGTTCTCCCAAACTCTACCAAATTGCAACTTAGGTCCAATCATGAACATGCAAATATTTTCAATAGGAGTCGCCACTAATCATTTAAGGTAGGTTGATTAGAAACCTAAATAAAATAGCGGGAGTACTATTTTATTTCTGCGAACCAGAATTATAGATTCGGGGACTTGGTTACGCTAGATTCCCTAACGCCCTTTCGGTACCAATTTCAAGAGAAATACTCAATTGGACAATTTTGATAAATCCTGATTTAGAGTTCAAAGGTGCAGAAATTTTCTTTTTTGATTTTTTATTTATTTAAATGAAAGCTAACCTATATGTAATGACGTGCAAAAATTGACATGTGATTAATGCAACCTAACATGCAAACTATATGTCATGTGACGACATGATCTATTTCTAATGACGGGCATATTATTTTTTTTTGTATTTTTTCTTTAATGAAATTCGGAATTAAAAATGCCAATTATCTAAACATGCAATTTTAAACTAAAGAAATTAACATATTCTAGAGTAATCTTTTTGGCATTTTTTTTTTTCAAAATTCGAAATTAAAATCAAGTAAAAAAATATAACCGCTAAATCTTTCGAATTAAGTTTCGATCTGAAGCCTGACAGATCGATCCTAAAATTCGAAATACCCGCTATAGAAATAACTCTATCTAAAGCCTGATAGATAGATTTATTTCCATGTGTGCGGTTGCGGATTAGGAAATTTTCCTAAACGATCACATCTTGAAAAATATTAGATATCTTAAATATCTTGGATATATTCAAAAGATTTTGAAAATTCTAAATTCTATCCAAATTTGAAAAGTAATAGATATCCAAGATTTCAAAAAAGGAAATAAAATCCTAATTGAAATAATGCTTATTATCCAAATATGCAAAATTAGATATCAATAAGCACAAATTAGGCAACCAAATATTTGAATCAAATCGAGATATGATAATTACCTGATTTGCAGATTTCTTTCCTAATTTGAATCTGTAGCGGATCGAGATTACAGATCGGCGGTGCGTCGGAAGCGGCGGCGTGACGTCAGGAACAGTGGCGGCTAGCGATGGTGACACGACGGGAACGGCGACGCGGCGGGCGTTTCCGGGCAGCGGCCAACAGGCGGGGACGGGCGACTCTCCGGTGGCTTTGCAGCGAACAGCGGTAGCACAGGCGGTGGGCTAACGGCGGTACAGGCGGCTCCGACTGGCGAGCGGCGGTGCAGGGCAGCTCTTCGGCGGCTGTGCAGCGAGCAGCAGCGACACAGGCGGGCGGAGCAGGGACATCCAGGCGGCGGTGGCACCGGCGCGGTGGTGGTGTGCGACGAGGCAGAGGCAGGCAGGCGTGCAGCGGCGGTGCGGCGGGCGGTCTCCTTCTCTCTCTCTCTCACTCTTCTCAAAATTCTCTCGTATGTCTCTCTAAAAATCCGATCTCAAAAATTATCAGAGTCCCCCCTCTTTTGCCTTTTTGTTTTCCCTCTTCCTCTCTGTGGCCATATTTTCTGTTTGTCGTGAATTATGATTTGTGTCCTCCAAAGAAGAGCCCCCCCAGATTATAAATATATATTTATAGTGTAAACCTAGGTCAATTAGCCGGGCTTTCTAGTCCTAATGGGCTTAGGTTTATGCTTTAATTTAACTCTAAGTGGGCTGAATTAATTTGGGCTTTTCTTTAATTAAGCATAATGGGCTAATTTAAGCTCAAATTAAGACAACCAAGCCCTTTTGTGTGTGATTTTCGGCCCATGCTTTCCAAGTGAGCCGAGTCTCGTTCGATGCCCGAGCTCGATTTGCGTGATGAATTTTAAGTTCGCTCACCACCGCCGATCCGATGCGAAATGTAGTTAATCTATATGAACCTAAACTTTATGCTATGCGATTTGTAATATTTTTGTTCAGGGATTAAAATTTAATCCCTAATTTTCTATGCAATTAATCACTAAATGATGCGCCGAAATTTAGGTGTCAACAGTGCCCAATAGAAAGGTAACCCGTTGGCTTAGGCAATTTGTGCCAAGAGTTTAGTGTTCTTGGAAGACTAGAAGCAAGTCACATGCCTAAGATTTAATGAGCAAGAAGACAAATTGACTTGGTCCAAAGTCAAGTCAATGAACACCTTCCTTTATAAGTTAACCCAATAATAAAGGTTTCTTGCTAGAAAATCAATAATTAGGGATAAGTTTAGGTGTCCCACCCCAATAATGGAATTTGTCTTGCATGAACCAATAATTGTGGAACCCAGAGAGTAATTCACGCCCAAGGAGGATTTTAGGGACTAGAAGACAAATTGATAACTTCTTTTGTAAGTTGTCTAATAATTGAACTTAGATACCAATAATGGACACCAAGTCAATAAGTGAGGTATCTTGAGGAAGACACCAATAATTTGTGTCTTGGGGACCAAGACAATGATATGCATGCCCAAGCTAAGAAGAGAGAGGGACCAAAGACATATCTTGAAGTCACCATGAGGATCTTAGACTTCATGGCTTTCTTGACAACTTAGAGACCAAGTTAGGCAATAAATGACCTTAAATGACTTAGTAGGTATAATGACCCTAGAGTGGAGACTTGAAGGCCAAGTTTGGGAATGAATGGCCTTAATTGAAAGCTTGAAGAAGAAGATTAATTGTGATCAAAGACTTTCAAAACCATCCTCATGTTTGCTTTAATTCTTGGAAAATGACAAAATAGAATACTCTAGAAGAAGAAAGCTTGTCTTGGTGAGCAAGTATTGGATAGGATCAAATTCAAAACCAATTATTACACAAAATCTAAGCACTAATGAGGGAGGGTGAGTCAACTAACGTAGGTGTCTCCTACATCATTATACTTCATTAATGCTAGGATGATTCATGCATTAGGTGACAGAAGGAAGATTTAGTCATAATGGCTCAAGATTTGCCTTGGGGAAGAAGTTGATGATTCATGACCAAGTGTGCCAATGAGAAATGCACACCTTAGCTTCATGATTTTCTTAATGGCATAGGCATGCTACCTCTCCCCTTTAGATTTGCCACCTCTTCTTGTTAGGCTTGCCACTCATTCACTAAGCTAGCCAACTTACCAAGATAGGCTTGCCACTTCAAGAATTTCTATTGGTCTAATTGGCAAAGCAATGATGAGGTTGAAGCCTATAAATAGAGGAGCCCCCTCTTGGCTCACCATTCCACTTTCATCACTCATTTCCTTTTCCTCTCTCCCTCACGCTTTCACTCTCTCTTGGCCGCCCTCTCTTTCTCGACCACACCTTTGCCGAGCCCGTGCTCGTGCCACGCCGTGTCCTTGCTGTGCCCTTGCCGCTCGGCTCACCACTAGGCCACCATCGGCCATCATCCTTGGAGGGTAGTAAGTAGACTTACTAAATCTTGGCTAGGGTGTCGTGTTACGTTGTTGGACGAGTCATGTTCTTGTTGTGATTGCGTGAATTCCGTTGATTGTGAAAGCTTGATATAGCTTACCACGCATGTTTATGCATTTTGTAAGGTTTACTCATGTATTTAGTATGATGCTTATTGGCATGGTCGCACGAGGGAAAAATATGGCCGTCACCCTTAATTTGGGGACGTTGCTCGATTAAGTTCGAATGAATAGCCGTCACCCTTGGATTAGGGGATGTTGCCCGGAGATTTCCCAGAAGAACCGTGTCAATGGTTGAGATAATGAATCCCTCGTGTGCATGTTTTTGGTTGAGATGTTGTTGGTTTAATAGAAAGGCAAGTTGAGATCATCTTATGCACAAAAATGAGTGTGTTTGAAGTATCTTTGCTATTGATTTACTATCAATTGATGTGGCTATAACATGTGCTTTGTTCGATGGCGAGATGTCCTCCTATCCGGAGTTTAGTGAGTTTTACTTACTGAGTTCTAGACTCACTTCATTATTTTTCAGATTTATAGGCATGGAAGTCTCACACCAGTTTTAGGAGCTGTAATCACGCTAGAGGAGATAGGAATTTCTCCCAGCCTACGTGGATACATGTAATGCGTTGAAAAGGGAAAAAGCCCGTAAAATAAAAAGGGGCATGTAAAAGTTTGGCTTGTAAAATATGTATGCTATCATGTAAATACAAGGTTTGCTCGTGATGCTTGTCGTAACGCCGTTGTTTGTTCTGATTGTGATTGTCCCAAGTTTATGCTTCCGCTTGTTCGTAACGAAAAGATAATAACGAACGGGACATCGCATTAATAACTCCGAGGTGAGGATGTTACACAAGCCCATCTAGAAGACCACCCTAACCTGAACGCGGCCCTTGGAAATGTCGGACCACGTCCGAACTACTTGAACATCCACAATCGAGCACAATGGTTCGGTCTAACTTAGCTTGACGTGCCTCAAATACGGGAGATTATTAAGTTGAGTAGCACTTTAAAGGACAAGTTTGAATAGAACTCAATTCATTCTTAATGAATGTCCTGCAATTTTGGTGATAGAGCCTAAATTTTACCAGGTTCCATTATGATAAGCTAACTTGAACATAGGAGGACTCCCGAAAATCCCCATTATGAGGACTTTCTTGTGTGTGTTTTGCGGGACCAGCACCCATTGCAAGAGGTAGTGAGCAGACTTGTGCAGTTGCTCAGCAAAGTTAAAACCTCAGCATTTGATCCTGCTAAATCCGTTCCAAATCCTAGAAAAACTTGGGAGTGTCACAAACAATGCTCGTTTCTAATCACATTTTAGTATAGAGCTTTTGAGAGATTAAAAATTTATATTTCTTGTTTTTTTCTTTCAATTCAAACTTCTCTATCGATTTTCTCGTTGAGGGTTATATTTACTTTGGAGTGTTAAAGAATTCGTACACGGTGAACCTTAATAGAACTTAGCTTTTGCAACAGAGTTAGCCATCTCAACAAAATATATCATGCGATCCTTTTAGGATCTTAAGGGAGGATGACTTTCCCAAAACACTTGGGATTATGGTCATAATTTCAGGCTTTTGAATTTGAATAACTGGCCACAACCGAGAATGATCCTTATAGAGAATCTGGTGCTAGTAACAGTAGGCTTTGCTCCTGCACTCGGCATGACAAATGGCAATAGGCATGTAACAGGACCAGATTGGGCAAAGCTGGAAATGGAATAGAATAGATGGCGCACCTAGAATTGTCTCTTCAATTGGGCTACACTAGTCCAAAACCCTCTGATGATTCCAGCTCAAATGATGGAGATTGGGACCCCAACCTCACTTTCGTTCTCGTCACAAACTTTTCAATAAGGACCTGTCTTAAACACTGTTAGCTAGTATTATTGCACTGTGTCATATAAGGGCCATTGCTTTTTCCCAAAGCAATTTTATTATTGTCTTTCAATTGTGTAAAAGCAACTTGCAGATGCAGATGCATGTGCGGCCATGTCTTTACTATAGTACTATGTACTATCATCCTGAAAACTACCTTTTAGATGTTTGTGTGCATAGCAAAAGTCCGTAATACCCTTGGCTCTGTCTACATAAGGGTATCTTCTCCCATAAGTTGAATAACATCAAAGTAAGAGAAAATCCCGAAGTCATATGGACTCTCTATGGCTTTCTAAACACTTTCCTCTCTTTCTTGAAGTATGATGTTATTTTAAACTTAAAGTTACACTTTTAGTTCCATAGGATGAGTTAATTTCGTGAGTATGCTCTCCACTTACTACCTTATGGATCTTGTGGATCAGAAAACTTATGAGGCTTGAGAGCCCTATGGTGTATATTAATGGTTTCTGGAGACTAAAATGTAGTCTATTTGAAAGGACAATGAAGGGTCGTGTGTTATGGGATAGAATAACTATAGATAACCATTAGTTTATACTATAAACTCCTCGTAGTATCAGAGCCAGCTCTATCTAAATTGGGGTAAGATTATAACTTTGTCTTATAATGCATTAGTACTAAGAGGAAGATCCATTCCATAGTGTTTGAACCTACAAAAAACACTACTTTTGTCTGTATCGATTCCCCTATTACCCTAGATTGTCTTGTTCCTTTACTAAGGCAGCTTATTTTTGTCCAAACGCTACTTTTTGTAAATCCATATTTTGTCTTTGCGAAGCCCACTTATTTTTCACCCATCCATTTAAATATGTAACCACCATATTCGAAAGGACTTCAAGGAATACGTTCAGTTAACTTGCTTTGACCAACACCCCATCCCAACTGCTCAACAAAAATACTTTGTCAATCTACATATTCCACCTAAATTTCTCAATAAATGGCTACAACAAGGATATACGCACCTTTCATGGCAAAAAAGGTCTCTCAGTTTTAGCCCGCTTGACACTACTTGATATTTGGTTTCTCAATTACCAAAATGTTGTATTGGGACAATCGAGACCACTCTCAATGCTAGAATTGCACATGTAAAACTGTTCCCCAACTTCAACATTGCTCTTTTTGACCCCTGTTTGTTCACTACTCTAAAGGTCTATTTACAAATTACTGGAGCCACCCGTACTGTGGAAGATAATATTGCCTGAGTGGAATACTTCACGTAGGCTGTGCATAACACCACTGAGCGCGTGATACATGGCCAGCGGGCCCACAGATAAGATTTATCAAAAAATCTAACTCTTTCCCTTCTCTCTCCCATTCTCCGTTAGCCTTCGTTAACCTTAGCGGCTACTGCTCAAAAGTTTTTATTTTTCACCTGGTCTCTCTCTCCCTCACTCCTCCCGCTCAAAATTTCTCCCGCTCCCAACTTCCTCTTCCTACCTCCGCGACTTTACATCCTTTGGTTGTGAACCTGCTATGTCTACGCCGGTTGCCTCTACCATCCCCTTCCGAGAAAACCCATCCGATCTCTCTCTTGTTCCTCTGCAAAGTGCGGCTCTTTTTGTGAACCACGCCTCCGCCTCCGCCGTTGCCTTCCGGAGCCCATTGATGGCTCAGATCGCGACCACGCGGCTGCCTCCGCCTCCGCCGTCGCCTCCGAAGCCCCCCATTGGCAATTCGTCCTTTGCCCCTCTCTCTCTGTCTCAAGAAACAGCTCCGCTCGGCTTTCTATGACGAACCGCGCCTCCGTCGTTGCCTCCCGAAGCCCCTTCGGCGATCTCGAGCTCTGATTCGCCCTCTGCATTGCCTCTCGAAGCCCCATTCTCAGGGTAGGGTTTTGTATGACTTGAACTTATTCCCGTCATTTTTGCCCTAACGTGAAGATCGGTGGCTCAGATCCCGACCACGCAACTGCCTCCGCCTACGCCGTCACCTCCGAAGCCCCCCATTGGCAATTCGTCCTCTACCCCTCTCTCTCTCTCTCTCTTTGTCCCAAGAAACGGCTCTACTCTGCTCTATGTGACGAATCACGCCACCAACATGTATGCAAAAATGGCTATGGCAGAGACTACTCTGTTGGATTGCAAACAGACTATAAGAGATATTAGATAATGCAGGTCAGGAGCACGCCAGAGGAGTGGAAGTCACAAGGTTTAAAGGTTCGTTGTTCTTCTGTTTTTTTCCTTTTTTGGTTTGTTTCGTCTTCACGGAATTGTTTTTTTGGCCTCATTTGGAGTCAACGTGCTATGTGAATGTTAGGGATTTTGGAATGACAACAGCGACCATAAAAGTACAGCCGATCATAAAAATTGTGTTTAGAATGTGGACATTCTGTGGTACACATGGTGATCGATTTGCCAAATTTATTGGTTTTTTAATAGTTTGTCCGGATACTTCATTTAGACACAATGGATTAATGCATAAGATATGAACTTTCCTTGAATCTTTTTTCTCTAGACATGAAACTGTTTAAGGAAAAGTAGGTGTGGCTCCAATGAGGGAAATACATAAGTCCATGATACCCCGTTGAGATGATTTTTTCTGTTTGGCAGTAAGTAAGAGATTAAACCCCAATAACATTAATTTGGATTTCCCGTTCGTTATTGATGATGATGTGGAGTTTAGCAATTACATTGGGTCCCTAAATAAATCCCGTGCTTGTACATTCTGCTGATTGTGTTTGATTGTGCTCTAAAAATGTTTGTGTTCTAAAAATGTTTGTTTTGTCTTTCATTAGGAGGGAACTTTATAGTCTCTCGTCACCTCAGTTATTTTGCGCTTGTGAAGATATCAAATGGCTGACTCAGAGGTAATTCTTTGCTTATAAAACATAATTTGCTTTCTTAAAGTAAAGGATGAGATGTTATTTTTCTTGAATTATTTTTTGTTCATTTGGTAGCAGCATGAAACTTCCCATCTTGCACATGTGATGCGTGATATGGAAAAAGATTTTGAGTTTGTAGTAGGGATGGTTTTCTCAAATGAACTTGAAGCATATCATAAGTATGTGACTTATGCAATCGGCAAAGGATTTGGAGTGAGAAAGGGTGATATAGTTAAAAATAGTAAATGTGAAATAACTCGGCGGACTTTTTTGTGTAATTGTGAGGGGCATTCGGTTGGGTCATCTGATCAAGAAAAGAAATATGAGAGATTTGAAGTTAGATGTGGGTGTCTTGCTCATATCAAATTTAAGGTTGATAATGGTGTCTATGAAGTCATGGACTATGTTTCGGAGCATAATCATGCATTTGTACCGGAAGATCAAAAGCATTTGATTAGATGCGGAAGAATGATATTTGACACGTGCAAGGGTGTTTTGGTTGACATGATTAGAGTGGGCATTGGGGGGACTTCGACATAAAAGGTTTTAGCAAACAAAGCTAGAGGAAGCAAAATCTTGGGTTTCATCTTGTGTGATTGTCAAAAATTTTTGCAAACGGAAAGATCCAAGGTTATAAGTGGCGGAGATTGTCAAAGTCTTTTGAACCATTTTCATTGCATGCAAATGCAAAACCCAATGTTTTTCTATGTTGTTCAGGTAGATCAAGACGGCAGATTGACCAATTTTTTTTGGAGAGATAGCTTGTCCAAATTTGATTATGACTATTTTAGTGATGTGCTAGTGTTTGATACCACATACCGTACCAACAAATATAACATGATATGTGCACCTTTTGTTGGGGTTAATCACCATTGGAAGAATACTTTGTTTGGTTGTGCATTTTTGCTGGACGAGACTGCAAAATCATTTATTTGGTTATTTGAGGTGTTTTTGAAGTCTATGGGAAATAAGGCTCCGAAAACCATATTCACTGATCAAGACCAATCTATGGCAAAAGCCATTAGAATGGTGTTTCCGAATACACAGCTCCGTTTATGCACTTGGCACATCGGGAAAAAGGTCAATCAAAACATTCCACATCTTACCATAAGCCGGGTTTTAAGGATAAATATTTCTTAGCGCTTATGTATAGATGCAAATCAGAGGATGAATTTGAAGCTACATGGAGGGAAATGGAAGAGGTGTAGGTTACTGAGAATAACAATTGGCTTTGGAGATTATATGACCTTAGATATAAATGAAGTTCAGCTTTTGATCGTGACTCTTTTACATGTGGTATAAAGTCAAATCAAAGGAGTGAGAACACCAATAATGTCTTCCAACATATGTCGACGAAGACATTGTCCCTTGTAGAATTTGTCCACCATTACGAAGAACAATTGAAGCATAGAAGGGAAGTGGAAAGTCAAGATGATTACAGTTCTCGTGGGATAGCCAAATTACAGGTTTTAAATAATGAGATCTTGATGCATGCTCCTTCGGTATATACCCGTACCATTTTTCAAAGGTTTAATGAAGAATTTTTGCAAAATCTCTCTGAACATATTTCAAGTACTATATTTGATGGATCGGTTTCTTTATGTACTCTCAAGTGTATGGGGATTGGGATTCAAGATGAATATGTTGTTAGATTTGACCCAGACTTTTCAGTTTCTTATGAATGCAAATTATTTGAATCAAAAGAGTGGTAGTGTTGCCATGCCTTACGCATGTTGAATGTGAACATATCGATGGTTACGGTCATTTCATCTTCCTATATTTTGAAAAGATGGACTAAGGATTCCAAAGAAGGGATTGTGAATGATGAATCCCATTAAATGTCACCGGATCCATCTAAATTTAATCGATTTTCCACATTAATGCATGAATCCTTTGAACTGATGAGTTTGGGAGCCGAAGATGTACATGCTATGATAATATTGAGGAAGCACATGGTAAAGCAAAGGCTGAAATTTCATCATACAAATCAAGTATGGTTGTGACTGATGATGCTGGTGATGAAGAGGATAATGAGGCTTCTTTGTGCAATATTTCGGTAGTGGACCCCATTCAAAGGAAATGAAAGGGAATAAGTTATGGAAGGCTTAACAGCTCAAGTGAGAAAAAGAAAAAAAAAATCTAAGAAGGGAACTCCCCCAACGCAAATAGAAAGTCGAGGTGAGTGACATATTATTTTAGTTAATATAATTAGTTAAATTTTTCGCTTATGTTACATGATACCAATTAACATATTTATTACTTTGCAATGTAGAGTTGGTTGTCTAAGCGACACATAATGAAACGCATTTCCCAGATTATTCGAGCAATTCAAATCAGTTTCGAATTGCCTTTTATCCTAGCAACATTGGTGGTCCTACTGTAAATCTAAATTTTCATAATCAAGTATATTGCTCTTTGTCCTCAATTTGTATTTATGTTTTACTAATTGGTCATTTTTTTTATATGGATGCAGCAGCCACCATACATCATGCCGTTAGGGATTGTGAGTGGATTTTGCCCATTCCCTAGTCGGGTATTTAATAGTTTGGTGATCAATTAGTTTGTTTGTATGTTATTCAAGTTATTGTGCCTCTTTATACTAATGAGGTAATTTATTTTATGTAGATGCAATCACCATACATCATGCCGCCAAGGAGTGGATTTTCCCCATTCACTAGTCAGGTGCTTATTATTAAATCATTTTAGATTCTAGTGTTATTTGAACATTTTATTACCACTGTAATATTTATTGTTAATGGTTTCTTTTTAATAGATGTTGGAGTACCATAATCGATCCCATGGAACCATTTTGAGTCAGGTACAACTTGCCTTTTGTTGATGTGAGATTACTTGAAACATATTGATCTAGGCTTATTATTTAGTAAAATGTAAATATATTTGTTATTCTCTTATACAGGGGTCATTAAACTCTTTTCAGCATCCTGGGATGAATGAATCCGAAGCCCCCTTTGAAAGCATAGACAATGCACGGTCGCAACATAAATAGTCGGAAGGAACCCTAGTAATAAGTCCTTTCACCGAATAAAATATTTTTTGCGTCCTTCTATGATATGGTAACTATTGTAGTATGAGTTCACCGTGACTTGGGATTTGCATCTATGCCTTTTATATGAAAAGATCTTCCTTTGTATTTCCTTAGTTGTTACTTGGAAGAAATGTTTTTATATTTCCAATTTTGTTAGTTGGGCTATAAATCCAGCAAGAACCAACTTCGATATTCATTTGACATGATGTAGTAATTAACTAGAGGCATAGTTTTGATAGACATTAGAAAAGGATTGTTAGAGTAGTAAAGATTTAGTTCTATGTAAGTTATGATCTTATCAAACTTGCTGAGAGCTTCACCCATATGCAGAGATTCATTCTTCTTCTGAGTATTCACTATGTTCTCTCATTTTTTGCAGTTTTGGGTATTCCAAAGAAAGATTTGTTTGGGCTCTCATATCTGCTGTTGACATTTTTTTGTCATGGATCTGGTGCTACAATTGTTAATGGAATTCAAAGATTGTGGATTGCACACGTAATCTTCTTTTTTTGTCTTATCCTTTACCATTCTTCTCAAGTTTTAGCCGGTTCATAAAATAGGCAAAGTTGTTCTTGATATATAAGTTCATTGTCTTCTTTAGCCTTTTGGAAATATCCAATATGCAGCTTTAGTGATAGGAGGCTCATTCATGATTGAAGGTATTTCGACTTACCATTTGTTTTGGGCTGCTACTTATAATGAAATCATTGGTATTTCGACTTACCATTTAGTGATCGGAGGCTCATTCACCCGTAATATTTGTTTAGTGATGTGCAGATCAAGAATGATCTGAAGCTGCCAACTGGTATGATGTATTAGTGTGAAGTTTCAAGAATGATCTGAAGGAACAAGTTCGTATGGCGTCGTCTCACAATTTAGTATTTGGGTCCAGAATGCATGAACTAATAAACACCATGCTAGAAACCCACCAACTGGTATGGAGAGCATCAGTGTGAAGTTTCAAGAATGATACAAAGAAACGAGTTCGTATGGCGTCGTCTCGCAATTTAGTATTTGGGTCTAGAATGTGTGAACTTCCTAAGTCTAGAATTCATGCATTTTAGTTCCTCTTCTTCTATAGTAGATATCCCGGTCATCTCATGGTTAAGCTATATGAGTGTATTTATTGGTTTGTTTCCATCTTTGTAACTCAATGTCTAATCTCTCTGGAAAAGGATTGGAAGACTTAAAGTTGTATATATTACAATTATTTTTAGTGCCCCAGCTTGAGTTCAGAGATGTTTGATACATTGACAGAGTGAAAGCAATACAAAATTGGCTATCATTTGAAGTAAATGATTATGGGAAAGCTATGCTTTTGGACTTTAAGAGGAAGTGATCAATAGCTTCTCTATCTCTTGTTCTCTTTTCCACCCCCCAATGCAGATTAATATGTGTCTGAAGGACAATTGTGAATCCTCCACCAAAGGCAAAAGGAGGAAGAGAAGTAGAATAACTAAATGTTGAAAGTTCTCTGCTCCAATCTTTGACATGCTAAAGTCAGGCATTAATGTTTGTTATTGATTCCGTTAGAAAAGAGGAGGATATAGACATCGATTTTGGTTGAAAGTTCAAATGGTAAGATATTGAAACTCGATTCAATCATGAGAGCTGTAAGGTAACTCTAGATAATGCCCATACAATTATAATGGAGTTAAGATGGAAAAAGGTAAATACAAACTTAGATAATGCGAATGTGTTCATTAGAGCAAATGCAACATAATGTTTGATTCAAGCTAGCAAAATTACAAGTTCCACCCATCTAGTTTTTCTGGACAAGTTGTCCTAATAAAACAACACATAATATACATAATCGACAAACAAAAAAAATACACCTAACTTGCAAGACACTTAAATGGTGCACGTTATGACTCAATCCCTGCAGCTTCTCATCATTCTTCTTGTGTTCATCTTCCAAATGCTCAAGCAAATACTTAATGCTTCTCATGTCATCTTCAAATATTGCAGGTGGAGCCTTCGTGAAAGAATAAGCCACATTACTTGTAGGAAAACACCAAGAAAAGAAGTTACACGTCTTATGCTCACAAGTATAGTATGTTAAGATATGAAATCTTTTTGATATCTTTTTGAATTTCAAATTAGCTTACCAACTATAGATGAGTTGGCATTCCTTGATTTTTGCTCTGCCAAAGAATGAATTTTTTCTTCTCTTTATAAACGTGTACAATCTGTAAATGTATTGCAATGAAAATCATTCTCAAACGTTGAGCCTCTATATGGTATCAGAGCATTCTGCTCGTAAGAGCCTCTTTGATCCGGCCATTCTGCATTTTTTGGCAACCTTCTGCATCCTCTAGCCATGGAAGTCACTTCAAAATCAGCTCACACCACCTCAAATTCTGGTTCCAATTCCATTGGGACAGTCGCACCTAATGGTTTGATTTCAATCTCGGCGGCCGTCCAATTGCCATTCAAGCTCTCCGCTGCCAATTATCCCTCTTGGCGCGCTCAATTCCAGGCGTTGCTCATTGGTTATGATTTAATGGGATTCGTTAACGGGACTTCCGTCTGTCCACCTCTCACCGTTTCAGCTGAAAATCAAACGGTGCCAAATCCAGCTGCAACAACCTGGATTCGCCAGGATCAGCTCTTGCTTCATGCAATTTTTGCATCCGTTTCCAAAGCCGTGATTCCTCTCATTGCCTCTTGCAATTCGTCACACGCTGCCTGGACAAAACTCATGAATTTATATGCAAATAAATCCCGCTCAAGAGTTATGCATCTCAAGGATCAACTCTCTACCGCTCGTCGAAACTCACGTTCTGTTTCGGATTTTTTGCAGGAACTTAAAACCCTTGCGGATGAGTTAGCAATCATTGATACTCCTCTCTCCGATGATGATTTAGTCATTCATGCACTTCGGGGACTTGGAACCGAATACAAAGAAATGGCGGCAGCGATTAGGGCTCGCGAAAACACAATCAGCTTTGAGGAAATGCATGACAAGTTAGTGGCCTATGAAACCAAGTGAAGTTAAAAGAAATCAGACTTGAAGCAACACCAGCTACGGCCCACTACAGCAACAGAACCCGTGGTACAGGAAGCAACTCCCGCTAGCCAAACAATCGCAGCAACCGTCATCAAAATTATTCCCGATCTAACCAACATCGTGGATCCTCTCACAAAAGGTATTCTGATCGGGACAACAGAGAGCCTCGTCCGACATGTCAGTTTTGCGACCAATATGGACACTCCGCCAAATCTTGTTTTCGAATCCGAAACAGTCTCCGCGAGCCTACTGCTCATGTTGCAACAGCTCCACGTCAAGAAAACGGCTGGTTACTAGACTCGGGCGCATCACACCACGTCACAAGCAACCTCAACAATCTCACCACTCACTCAGAGTACGAAGGCCCCGACGAGATCGTCATTGGTGATGGCACAGGTTTGCGTATTAGTCACGTTGGTTCTACTCATTTATCCTACCCGAACCAAACTTTTAAATTGTCCAATGTTTTATGTGCACCTCATAGTGCAAAAAATCTAATTTCCGTCTCACAATTTTGCCGCAATAACCACTAATCTATCGAATTTTTTGCCAATTATTTTTTGGTGAAGGACCTTCACACGGGGGCGACGCTGCTTCGAGGAGGGCTTAGCAATGGTGTGTATCGGATGCCTCTCACATATACATATCCAAAATTCACAGCTTTTGTTAGTGAGCGGACAAAACCAATGGTTTGGCACAATAGACTAGGTCACCCTTCATTTCGTATTCTAAGTCATGTTCTTAATAATTTTCCAACTCGTTCGTCTTCTGAGTCAATCGTAGGTTCTAAGTTATCATGTGATGCTTGTTAGTGCAATAAGAGTCACAAACTTCCGTTTGGAGTATCAACTCTTGTGAGTCATTCTCCGCTTGATATTATTGTTTCCGATGTTTGGGGTCCCATGTCAATTGCTTCAATTGATGGTTTCGGTTATTATCTTATATTTGTTGACCACTATATGAAATACACTTGGTTTTATCCTATAAGAAAAAAATCGGATGTTACCCAAATTTTTAAACAGTTCAAAAGCTTAGTTGAAAAATAATTTTTTGTCTCCATTCGAAACTTATACTCGAATGGTGGCGGAGAATTTCAAAACCTAAAACCTTTTCTTGCAAAACACGGAATTTCCCATCTAACCACACCACCACACACACCGGAACACAATGGAACAGCAGAAAGAAAACACCGACACATAGTTGAAACCGGACTCGCCCTATTATACAAAGCAAACCTACCACCCTCTTTTTGGTCATATGCGTTTCAAACTGCCACATACCTAATTAATCGTTTGCCAACACCCGTTGTAGACATGCACTCACCATTTCAAACATTATTCCAAATAGCTCCCAATTATAAAAAAACTTCGCACATTTGGTTGTTTATGCTATCCGTGGTTACGTCCATACAACACAAATAAACTTATGCCTCGTTCTCGACAATGTATATTCTTAGGGTATTCGTTGTCACAAAGTGCATACAAATGTTTTGATCCACAAAATAATTGTCTCTATATCTCGCGTCATGTTGTGTTCGAAGAAAACATATTCCCATACCAAACACTTCTCAATTCTAAGAGTGTCTTGTCATCCTCTCAAAGTTCACCTCTTCAACCTACTATTTCTCTCTCGATCTTACTGCCAAACACCGGACCACCTGCACAAGCGCCCCCTCATAGCAGCATTCTAGCCCATGCTGTATCCCTGTTGGCTTCCCAAACTTCAGATCAATCCCAACAAATGCCACCTCTTGGAAACCTATCCCGTGCATCCGCATCTATTGCCCCAAATCAACCTACAACAAACATCCAAAATTTTCCTCCTTCCAACTCACCCGAAACCCGACTTGCCACTATCAACAATGACCAAACATCAAAACCCATAAATCCACCTACACGAACTCACAAAATGACCACTAGATCCCAAAATAATGTTTTCAAGGCCAAACAAATCAACCACATCTCCACCAAACATCCACTTCCACCGACTATAGAACCAACGGGAATTACACAAGCTATGTGCGATCCTCAATGGCGTGAAGCAATGTCAGCTGAGATCAATGCCCTTATTCGTAACGGGACTTGGGAACTAATATCTTTTGATCCATCTTTGAATGTTGTAGGTTGCAAATGGGTTTATCGGATAAAAAGACGTGCGGACGGCAATATTGAGAGGTACAAGGCACGTCTTGTGGCCAAAGGTTTTCACCAATGACTAGGCCTTGATTACACCGATACATTTAGCCCAGTCATCAAACCAAATACCATTCGGGTGGTCTTATCACTGGCTCTAATGCGTGGATGGACATTGAGACAAATGGACATCAACAATGCCTTCCTCCAAGGAACTCTCCAGGATGAGGTCTACATGTCGCAACCACCTGGTTTTAAAGACCCAGAAAAAAAAACACACATTTGCAAACTTCGGAAAGCCATATACAGGTTAAAGCAGGCTCCGCGGGATTGGTACAATGAGCTAAGTTCATTCCTTCTCGCAAATTCATTTGTAAATTCAAAGAATGACAATTCACTGTTCATTTACTCTCATGGTGGCATTCAAGCCTATTTTCTAGTGTACGTAGATGACCTCATTATCACAGGAAGTGACCAGAATTTTGTTTCGGACTTCATCACCGCTCTCTCTAATTGGTTCTCAATTAAAGACTTGGGGCCACTAAATTTCTTTTTGGGAATTGAAGTCATTCCTACAAAGACTGGCTTACTTCTTTCTCAACATAAATATATCAGAGAGCTACTTGAACGCTTCAAAATGGGAGACGCAAAAGATGTCGGGACACCATTAGCCACGGGTCAGTCTCTTTCAGTCCATGACAAAGAACCACCAGCTGATGCTACAAAATTTCGAAGCCTCATTGGCGTACTTCAATACCTCAACATTACTCGCCCGGACATTGGTTTTGCGGTAAACAAGCTATCTCAATTCATGCATAAGCCGACCACAACCCACTGGATAGCCGCAAAACGGCTTTTACGCTATCTTAAGGGAACATTATTCCATGGGTTGCACTTGAGACGCAACACAAAACCTGTACTTCATGCCTACACTGACGCAGATTGGGCAGGAAACATTGATGATCACACATCTACCTCGGGTTTTGTCATTTATATTGGGGCCAATCCTATCTCCTGGAGTTCTCGGAAGCAACGATCGGTTGCATGGTCATCTACTGAAGCAGAATACCGAGCCATTGCCACGGCCTCGGCTGAACTCATTTGGGTAAAATCCTTGCTTCATGAACTTGGCATTCACATGGACACCGCACCAAGTTTGTATTGTGACAATATAGGCGCTACTTATGTTTGTGCAAATCCCGTCTTCCATTCCCGAATGAAACACATTGAGATCGATTACCATTTCGTTCGGGAACTTGTTAAAGCCGGCAAGATGCGAGTCTCCCATATTTCCACCCATGATCAACTTGCCGACATTCTCACAAAACCGTTATCAAGGCCGCGGACAATAAAATTACGAGACAAGATGGGCGTTTCCGATGGAACGTCCATCTTGCGGGGGCGTGTTAAGATATGAAATCTTTTTAATATCTTCTTGAATTTCAAATTAGCTTACCAACTATAGATGAGTTGGCATTCCTTGATTTTTGCAACTATAGATGAGTTGGCATTCCTTGATTTTTGCTCTGCCAAATATTGTATTTTTTCTTCTCTTTATAAACGTGTACAATCTGTAAATGTATTGTAATGAAAATCATTATCAAACGTTGAGCCTCTATATAGTAGAGCTTGTGCTTGTTTTTGATAGATTCTGAAATTCTCACGGCAGCACGCTTACCACACTTGCACATTCTATTTTGAAAGGTCAATCCGCTCCAATTATCTTCATTCACACTGCATGAAGACATCATATACCTGCAAGACATCACCATTTACAACTTTCTTTCACTTCTACTCAATTCAATGACCACTAGTAGTAAGTAGTCCACAAACACCCACAGCTTCTTATCTCAGAAAACTTACGGGAGGTTCCAAGCTACCATGAGAATCCCGAGATCAATATCCTTGTCTTCAAACTTTTTGATGAAAGGATGACACTAAAATGACGAAAGAATTCAATGTCAAATACCCATTAGGCAGAATGTTAGAATTGAAATAGACAGTTAACAATTACGTATCACTTACCAAAAGGTCCAAAGATGAAGATGTTTCTTGACGGTCCTTTTGTATGCTGAGAACCACAGAGAAAAGTGCACATCAAAAAACAATGTTGAGCTCCAATACTACAAGGAGAAGATGAGGAGAAAGTTGAGGGAAGTATCATGATTTATCTTTTGCATTAATTTTGGCTCATGCCCAGCCTCAACAAGCACCATGGGTCACTTACAAATTGATAGATCTAATTTATACAGAAAACGAAGTGTGGAGAGTTAAAATAATAGCGTGATCTTTTTATGAGTTGAACCTAACTTGTTTCTTTAGGGTAAAGGCAAATCAATTTGTCCCTCCACTTCAAAGTGGATCATAAAATTGTCCCAAAACAAACATTTTTAGAACACAATCACTCACACAAACATTTTTAGAGCACAATCAAACACAATTAGGAGAATGTACAAGCACGGGATTTATTTAGGGACCCAATGTAATTACTAAACTCCACATCGTCATCAATAACGAATAGGAAATCCAAATTAACATTATTGGGGTTTAATCTCTTACTTACTACCAAACAGGAAAAATAATCTCAACGGGGTATCATGGACTAATGTCTTTCCCTCATAGAAGCCACACCTACTTTTCCTCAAACAGTTTCATGTCTAGAGAAAAAAGATTCAAGGAAAGTTCATATCTTATGCATAAAAAAAAAAAGTATCCAGACAAGCTATTAAAAAACCAATAAATTTGGCAAATCGATCACCATGTGTACCACAGAATGTTCACATTCTATACACAATTTTCAAGATCAGCTATACTTTTACGGTCGCTGTTGTCATTCCAAAATCCCTAACATTCACATATCACGTTGACTCCAAATGAGGCCAAAAAAATAATTCCGTGAAGACGAAACAAACCAAAAAAGGAAAAAACAGAAGAACAACGAACCTTAAAACCTAGTGACTTCCACTCCTCCGGCGTGCTCCTGACCTACATTATCTAATATCTCTTATAGTCTGTTTGCAATCCAACAGAGTAGTCTCTACCATAGCCATTTTTGCGTACATGTTGGTGCCACGGTTCGTCACAGAGAGCCGAGCAGAGCCGTTTCTTGAGACAAAGAGAGAGGGACAGAGGACGAATCGCCAATGGGGGGCTTCGGAAGTGACGGCGTAGGCAGAGGTGGCCGCATGGTCGGGATCTGAGCCACCGATCTTCACGTTAGTGCAAAAACGACGAGAATAAGTTCAAGTCATAGAAAACCCTAACATGAGAATGGGGCTTCGGGAGGCAACGTAGAGGGCGAGTCGGAACCCGAGATCGCCAAAGGGGCTTTGAGAGGCGACGGCAGAGGCACGGTTTGTCACAAAGAGTCGAGCTTAGCCGTTTCTTGGGATAGAGAGAGAGGGGCAGAGGACAAATTGCCAATGGGGGGCTTCGGAGGTGATAGCGTAGGCGGAGGTGGCCGGGTGGTTGGGATCTAAGCCACTGATGCACTCCGAGAGGCGACGGCGGAGGCGGAGGTGGAGGCGCGGTTCACAAAAAGAGCCGCACTTCGCAGAGGAAAGAGAGAGCATATGGGTTTTCTCATAAGGGGACGGCGGAGGCAACCGGCGGAGGCACAGCAGGTTCACGACCAAAGGAGACGAAGTTATGGGGGAAGGAAGAGGATGTCGGGAGCGGGAGGAGTGAGGGAGAGAGAGACCAGGTGAAAAGTGAAAACTTTTGAGCAAGAGCGATGAGGTTTAACGGAGGCTAACAGAGAATAGGAGAGAAAAGGAAAAGAGTCATATTTTTGATAAATCTGATTTGTGGGTCAATTGGCCACATGTCACGCGCTCAATGGTGTTATGCATAGCCTACGTGGAGTATTCCACTCGGGCAATATTCCCTCGTACTGTGGACTCTACTGTAGTAACTCTTCACCCAGAATCATGCTCTTGATTTTACTCCTTCAAAAGTAGAAGATGTTCTTTTCGTTTAAGTAGATAACAACTTCGTGGGTCCATGCGCCAAGGAATTTTCCTCGCCTAGAGTTAGTTAAGCTTCTTTTAGATACATGGGTGATTAACTATGAGAAGATCCATCAAAATGTCAGGCCTATCCAGTTTTTAGAGTCCAAATTCACCAAAAGAAGTCTGGCGGTATGGTTATTAATTTTGATCATTCAAAGGAAAAAGAAGAAAACCCTTCTTCCTCTATTTTTTTTCATACCATTTTAATGATGCAGTCATACATTCCGGAAGATGAAAGTGAAAGAAAAGGCTTGAATAGACTCTATCAACTCTGAGAGGCATACTCCTGTCTACTTTAAAGATCCTCAGGTCATTGCTTTAGGAATCTAAACTGTCAGAGCAAATTTTGTTTAGCCCTTCATAAGAAGAGGATGACAAGCCTTCAAAGAAGAAGAAGAAGAAATCTCGCTTATCTAAGTAAGAATTTTTCCAAAAAAGGGAGGGTTAATACCACGGAAAACCCCAAACTGGTACACCTGTGATAAATTTATCCCAAACTAATTTTTTGATTATTAAAAACCCCAAACTAGTACACCCATGACAAATTTACTCCAAAAGAATTTTTTAAACACTCAAAATCCTAAACTTGTATGTTTGTGACAAATTTATTTTCCATTATTTTCCATTAAATTGGATTTATATTACGAAAAATCACAAACTGGTACACCTGTGACAAACGGAGGGTAATACCCCAAATTAATACACCTATCAACTGTCACGTGTTATCCAAATTAGCAATTTGACGGTAAAATTTAATGAAAACTAACGGAGGGTAAATTTATCACAGATGTACTGGTTCAAGGTTTTTGGTGGTTAAAAAATTAGTTTAAGGTAAATTTGTCACAGATCTACCAGTTTGGGGTTTCTCGTGATATTTACCCAAAATGGGAAGATGTCGACACTACTATCAGCCCCCTTGGAGAAACATAAACCCACTCCTTCCAAAGCAAAGCCACCTCCTTCTAAACCAATTTCATCATTTTACAAACCCAATCTCAAATGGGTAAGGAAACATCCATCATGACAGAGAGAGTTTGCACAATTTTGTGAAGTCTGACCGGCCATCTCCAGGAACTTCCCCAGTCTAATTGTACTCATTAATCCCCTCCTCTAGCTCTTCAAAATGTATATACGTTCCAGCCTTTAGATTATCCTATTCTAGAGGATTATATTAGATCAACTAGACATCAGTACATGTTAAAGATGATAAATCCCACCGAAGTAGATGAGCATGGAAGAGCCAAGAAAGTAAAGGCTAGGGGTGTCAAAAAAGCCAATGTCAGCCCGACCCGCCCCAACCCTACCCAACCCATTGACACCCCTAAATATCCCTTGTTTGGCCCAATACAATAATACAACTTATATAGCGTCTAAGATAAGTCCTTGTTGAAAGCTTTGTGATGAGATCAAAGGTGGGGGTTGTAATGTCATGACCTGAAATTTCCATACAATTTGAATCTCAAATAAATAATTAATTTAACCTCAAGTCATGTACACAATCATAAAAAATCCTAACTCCCAATACAAAATGCAAACTCCTACTTTATTTACGTACTCTAATCCAATCCTCAAGAGATCTTCGGAAGTGCTAATCTAAATGTCCCCGACCAATCTGTAAGGTATTTTGAGGGTGAGTCTAAGCTTCGTAACAAAAAAAGCTCTAGGTTTTAACTAGGAGATTTACTCACTACTCAACCTCTAAGCACAACATCATAGTAACAATCAACAAGTAATATCAAATATCATTTAGAGAAATCACTATAATTCAGAATATACCAATCCTTCATTTATTCAAGATATTTCTTAGTTATTTATGTATTCATAATAGAATATTTCGATCACTCTGGAAATGCAGCATGTATTCTATTTTACACGATTCAAATGTTTGCATCCCAATCCATATACTACATGTTAACCATTTCAGCTACTATGAGTACGCATCATAGTATAAATTCATAATCATGTCAAAAATCCACATCTCCAACCACACATTCAAATTTCTCATCACTTTGTCACTTTAGTAACAATAATATCAACCTACCGTAAATGGCAAGTATTCACTTACATTTTTCAAACATATTATTTCAAATCGTTTAAGACATAACTCACATGATATATATATATATATATGACTATAATCATGTGTGCCGTAAAATAAATGTCATGAGTTACATACAATTCAATAATCAAATGCACGCGGATGAACATACAAATCTCATGACGTGCAAATACGACATAGTAGCTGCCGATATATACATGTGAGTATCTATTCCCTAGTTAGTCAAAACTCATCTCAAATAATGAGCATTGTCGCCAATAAAATATGGGTGATGAAAATATAACATCTTGGCTAATGAGGCATGGGCACTACTAATCTGCTCAAGAAATTTTCCTTTCGCCCGAAAAAATGACGTCTTTATGCGTTGGCATTCGCCCTTTTCTTTTTATTTGTAGTAAAAGATAAAGATGTTGTCTCGTATCATTTGTCCAATTCTAAATTCTTGATTTGAATATTCAGAGTAACGGTAAATGCCACGCGTGTGGAGAAGGTTAGATTTATATTTACCTATACCTATCGAAGTCTGATAAAAAAAAAAGTCTGATAACATTCTGTAAAAAAGAAAAGGTAAAATACATAAATAAAATACTTTTTTCATAGAAATTGCCACAACCCAAACTAAACACTTCATATTACAATAGAACCCACATAACCTACGGATCAACCCAAAATTTAAAGTACTTTTTTTTCACAGTACCATTATAACAACAGCTTGTTCTTTATTTTTTCTTCAATGAAGAGCTTCTTCTGTCTGAGTCAATAAGCCTCAAGATGAGCAAATATCAGGAATAGCCAGGACAGTTGAGCAGCTTTGATGAGGGGAAGCCAGGGAAAAACCAAAGAAACATCAATATGAAGACAGACAATAATGCAAATGATTTGAAAATGAACTGTTACATATACGAAATTTCAAGTAATATCCCGATAACATTTTCAAGCTGTAAAACACGGGCATCGCTGCATCTAGAGCGGATACACAACACATAAGCCTCAGAGAAACATCAAAAGAAGGTATACCAACTATCAAGCCATTCGACCCTTTTCTTACTCACCTTTTCCCCTTCATACATAGCCTAGCATGGTCATGACTCCATTCACTGCTGAGCCTGCATTTGAAGAAAAAACTAATTAGTGACTAGAAACAAACTCACTGGCGCTGAGAGAGGAAAGAAAGTTGTTCAGAAAAATTCGTGACATCGAGTTTGAGTTAGAAGCATTACAGTGAAGCGCTTCTTGTAGGATTCAACAAGTTCAATAGGATCGGTCTTTGTCTGCTTGTAAGCGTCGATCTTGTTCATTTCCTGCACGGGATGAAGTAAAAGGAAATATCAATGCATAATATGGTTTTGAGCAAGGATGAAATTGAGCAGAGCTGCTGAATCTGCAACAAGTAACAATATGACTTGCCATTGTCCAGGTAGTACAAGCACACTAGATCCCAAGGTTGTCTGTAAAACTATTTGGTCTCTAAAGGAAACTTTATCATGTTTTCCTCTCAAGAGAGGATGTATTTGCATAGAAAATATAGTCACCACAACCAGTGAATAATTTGAAGGTCGGTGGAGAATGAGGACTCTCTCATTCTGTATATGGCTCTACAAGAAAACTATGGAGACTATTAATGAAAATCCCACCAAGCATGTTCGATGACTTCAGATAACAATTGCCTCACAGCAGGTTATAATCTCCCCAGAGACAGGCTCCCACACTACAACGGTTCAACAAGGCCAAAGTTTAGCTCTAGACACTATCCTGAAACTATTATCACTGATTCACCATTTTACTCGGAATCAATCTTGGAATTTAGCTTTCTTTTGTTCGTGGGAAGTAAGAATTTTGTTCAAAATGGAAAAGAAATGAAGCTTAAAACAAGCATTGGCCAGAGACTAGATTCCTTCCCATACCTCAATCCATGCTGCTAGCTTAGGTCTGCCAGCAGTGATGTCATACTTCCACAGTTCAGATAAGACGATTTGGAATCTTTCAACAAATGTGATGTAGGCAATGTCCACCTGAAATCACAAAATTAGACCCTAAATAATAGTCAACCACAAAAAGAATTACATATTGATAGCCACATATCAGGCAAAACTTCTTTCTCCAAGATTCGTTCGCACATCATATGGATTGCATGGATCAATGGATCTCTTGTCTAACCCATCTAGAAAAAGAAGAAGCACTGAAGAGCCCCTTATCAAATGTGAGAATGCCAACATACCCCACTGAATTGTCCGAGAAAGAATGGTCCATCCTCAAATTTGCCAAGAGCACTCTCCAAATGATCGAAAGCAGAACCTGATGCAGAAGATGAAGTTCACTAATGGTAATGGAGATACCTATCATCAAAGAAAGTGCTTAGAGGACTTACCACATTCTTTCGGTCCTTCTCCCTTGAATGAAGTGTAGACTATCTTCATGAATTCATCAACATAAGACCACAGTTCCTCACCAAACTTCTTCTTTTCAGGATCCTACGTAACGAAGAGCTGCCACTTAGTTTGTTGTTATGTGCAAGCCACAGAAAAAAGAAATGCACATTTGCTATCAAGTGCTCACATCAGGGAAAAGAGAAGGCCCTTCAAAGTTGCTGTCCACGTATTTGATCAGGTCTAGGCTCTCTCCAATAATTTTCCCGTTGTGCTCCAACGACGGTACCTAATCGTAAATTACAGAAGGAGAAAAGCAAAATGTACCCATCAAATCAACAATGGCTAAAACTCACCCTTTTCATTTGATTAAAAGGTCAAATAAACCAAGTCGGGAGACAATTTAGTTCCCATAAACTAAAATCGGCTACCCTTGAGAGTCACCAATTCAGCCGGTCCCTCTAACAAATTTCCATCTGCATCAACAGATGCCTAAACAAGAGATTAAAGGGTGCTAGAGAAAATTCATTCTTCCTAATAAACGAAACATGTCTCCCCGATTCTTGTCCTATCACTAATGCTTACTCTCGATCCAAAAAAACGACAAACCTGGTTAGTTTATGATAAAAAACGTAAAAAGGAAGCTTCATCGGGAAGGGATAGGGATGGCGCATTGGCTTGGTTGGCCGCTGGCGGGCTTAGCTTATTACTTCTAGTTCCTTTGGGGTAGCGCGAGTGGAAAGCCCTAAAAAGTAAGCCCTCAAAGTCTTTAAGGTTAAGGGAGTTGAACGGAAAATGGAGTTTCAGTTCCAGTAAAAGCCCCTACTCCCAACAAGTTGGAAAGTCAAGTTCAAGTGCTGAAGTCCAAGTGCCGATTAAATCTGATCCATCAGATCCTAAATGTACGGCTGCAATTAATGTAGAGCACCCTACTAAACCAAGGCTTTCGCTTCCATGTCATCCACCGAGAATAAAAAATTCCTAAAACTGCGAAGTCAATCCACCTTCCTTCCGGCAAGAAGCCATCAAAATCTCCCTCCTCAAAGTGGATCGGTGTAACTATGCTTAACGCATCGCAATTGAGCCATGCTTGGTTTTGGAATACATGAAAACTAGTAACACAAGGAGCCAATCTTTAAAATCTGGAATCCTGCAGCAATCGCTTGGAATCCTAAACTAATCCAACTTGGGCTTTGACAATCAGTGTCAAGCGGAGAATCTGGGCTACTATCGTGAAACACCCAGAATTAAAACAGTCGGCGACGGGCAAAAGACGAGCAAAAGAAGAATCACCTTATTCATGGGGTAGACTTTCTCCTTGTACCAAGCAGGCCTGTCTTCAAGAATAAGAGGAACTAATTTAATCTTCTCCTGGAGTCCCTGCATCTCGGAAATACAATCCCAATTTAGAAACTAATCACGAACCCAATCAAAATGAACTAAATGACATAAACAGACAAATTTCACTTGAATTTTGTCAAATTTCACATGCATCACAAAGAATGAACTCACCTTATAGTTCCTCGTGATCCAGACGCGCTGAGCAAATGGGCATTTGTAACAGGTGTACAACCTTCAGACAATTCGGAGAACACAAACGTAATCAGACGATACGACAATCTAATCAGTAATCACACTGAATCAACTCGAACAACGACGCTCAAGGACGAAAAAAAGACAAGAACCGAACTTTATAGTTCCATCGAAAAGAGGAGGCTGCTCGGCGCTGGAGTTCAACGAAGGAGGCAAGCTCTCTACCACGGCACTGCGGCAGGATCGAAACGAAAAACCAACCAAGGGATCGTCAGAAAACACAAGAACAACGGCTCGAATTCCGCAGGAAAGAGAGCAACAACGCAAGATCGCGAGGGAGTCTTACGGAGAAGCCATTAGCGTACGGTAGTTCCGGGATAGAAAATTTGGGCGATGTCTGCTTCTGGGTGTGCCGGCTTCGATGTGAATGTGGACGAGAATGGCGTCCAAGCGCGAAGCTATTTAAAGAGGGAGGAGGGTGCCGGCGGGGGTGAGTGATGTCGCGCGCAGTGACGAAACGGGAGTGGTGACGTGTACCTTCCGTCAGATTGGAATGGTTTGGTGGCGGCGTAGGTTTGTAGCCGGTTCGTGAGATGTCCGAAAATATGGCCTAGGAGAGTGGGCTATGGTGGCTGCGTTTCGAAAGTCTAAGATCCTTATAGTTGCGTTTTTTTTTTTGTCGATAAATACTTCTTCCATTACTAAAAAGTAAATTTACTGTAGGATGATCCCATGTCATTACATAACAAAGAAAATAGAGAAATGGGGATAGTAGACAGCTAATTCATAGGTAATGAATCGTTCCGGTGGACTTTCGCTACCCAATTCGCAGCCCGATTTTTTTCTCTTGAACAAGAAGTTACTGAGACACCCTCTAAGCAACCCAAGAGGTTTGTGCAATCTTTGATTAATATTCAGATGGCCCATGGAGCTTCAGCCCAACCCGTGATGTATCTCTCCAGCAAAGTACAGTTTGACTCAATCTTCACTAGATTTCTTCGTTCTATCAGTACGCTTCCATCGTTCAGTACGCTGGGCGAAGCTTCCCTCTGACTTTTCATGAACAGCAGGCCTTGCCTCAAGGCTAGGGTTTCGGCGGTGAGGGCGGACGGAGCGACGATTTTCTTCGCGAAGCCTCCCACCAGTCGCCCGAGATGGTCTCTGCAGATTCCAGCCACCGCTCCTTGCTGCGATTCACTGCACCACGATCCATCGACGTTCAATTTCCACGAGCCTGACGGAGGTGGTGACCATCCCTCAATTGGTAAGCCTCTCTCTTCACTTTCCCTCTGTTTCCCCTCCTTTTGGTTCCAGTGTTCATATAGATTGAGGTCGCTAATTGCTTCAGTTATTACTCCCCGTGGTCGTGGTTTACTGTTCCGGAAAACCTTCGCGTTCCGTTCTTTCCAGATGAGCCAGAGCACTCTGGCCAGAATTCCACCCGATTTTGACCCTACTTGGGAAGGTAGGTTGTCTGCAAGCCATTTATCCATTCGAGTGACTGCTTCCGTTGATGTCTTCAGCTTAATGTTTGAATCTAACCATATTTCCCTTGTCCAGTCACACAGAAGGAGGAGATGTTCGAGCATTTCAGGAGCGTTCTTACACATCGGACACGATGGATCGGGTACGAGTTTTCTCTTGTAAAGGTTTTCCTTCGTTGGGAGAGCATTATTGCATACACTCCATAGGAAGAAGCGAATTTTCGGGTAGTGCTGAATCTGCCATATGCGAGTCCATAGGTTCTTAGGAGGCTGATATGATGTTGACGCCAGGTTGGCGTTAAATTTTTTTGACTAGGAGCACATTCTGTTGTAGCCACTTTTGATCGAGTATAAGCCCGTGCTCTGTCCACACTTGACTGTCCCTATGTGAATCGATGCTTAGCGGGATGGCGAGGATCTCCTAGACTATCATTTGCTCAAAAAGTTCATTTAGCTTCACTAGGTTCCAGTCTTGAGTCACTGGTTCAATTAGTTCCTCTACATATTTAGGTTCATGTTGATTCGCCGGGCCACCGATGCGGCCACTAGGTAGCTAAAGGTTCCTCTACATAATTGAGGAGTTGACAACAGAAAAAGGTAAAAGTGATAAAGTTACCCAGCCTCTACTATTAGAATCACCACAGTTGGTAGCTTATTCCAGAGGTACATCCACCTCATATAAGAACGGTCGGAAAGGCCGTATTCCCTCAGCAACCAAGAAAATCAAGAAGGCGAAATAGCTGAATCTACAGAGGATAGACGCGAAGGCTATAGATGAGACACTTCTCCTTGATGCCCCCATTCAGGTTGATGTGGGAACCCAAGAATGGGCTTTGGTGGCTAGCCCTAATAAGCCACCGAGGGATAGATGAAAGTATTGAGCTGGACCTGTCGGGGACTGGGCTCTACCCCGACGTTCCAGCACCTCCGAGCCTTAGTGGCTCTTGATAGGCCCAATTTGGTGTTCCTCATTGAAACCAAGAATAAAAGAACAGTAGTGGATAGGTTGAAACAGTAGCTCCAGTTCAGCAAAGCAGTTATTATTGATCCTATTGGCACAGCAGGGGGTTTGGCTCTTATGTGAGAAGAAGAGATATCGGTGGAAATATAGGACTACTCGAAGGAATTGATTGACATAACATGTAGGGACCCCACTTGTGGAATCCGAATGAGAATATCATTTCTTCATGCATCTACTGAGTTCCGGGAACGATTACAATTATGGCAAAAGTTACGGGCTATTCATCGCAATAACACTCTTCCATGGATTTGTATGGGTGATTTTAATGAGGTCTGTTATTACTGGGGAAAAGGCTGGTGGACGAGGGGCTGAGAATCATAGAATGGTGGCCTTTCGGGAAATGATGGACGATTGTTCTTTAATGGATATGGAAAGCAAGGGATGCGCATATACATGGTCAAACAATAGAGAAGGGGATGCATTGGTGAGAGAACGACTGGATAGGGCAGTTTGCAACCTAGAATGGCGAGTAGAATTCCCAAGTGCAGAGGCCTATGCTTTACCAGCCATAGGTTCTGATCATAGTCCGTTACTTATAATAATGCACCCAAATAACAACAAGAGGAAAAAGGAGTTTCGGTTTGAGGCTTTTTGGGTAGAAGACCCGGAATGTAAGGAGGTGGTTAGAAAGGCTTGGCATGATAGGTCCAGCCCCCATGGAGACTTAGGGGGGAAATCGAGGAAGGTGGCTAGTGCATTGGGGACTTGGAGTAAAAGAAAATTTTCCAATGCTCGCAAGCAAGTTGAGTGCTTAATGAAGAGACTAACCGAGATAACAAATAACCCTAGCAGATCTGGCTTTAGGGAGGAATCGCAGCAACTCAAAGAACGCATAGAGAGTTTATGGAGGCAAGAAGAGATGTACTAGAGCATGAGATCCTGGATAAATTGGCTAAAGTGGAGGGACAAAAATGCCAAATATTTTCATGCCACAACGATACAAAGAAGAATACGTAACCGAATATCAATGCTGAAAATAGAAGAAAATCAGTGGTGCCGTGACCCTGAAGTCTTAAAGCAGCACATTGGGCAATTCTACCGCTCCTTATACACAACTGTGGGACCTAGAAACTACCAACCGGCGCTTGATCAATGTCCCAACCTTATCCATGATGAGATGAACATGGCCTTAATGAAAAAGGTCACAAAAGAGGAAGTGCAAGAAGCAATGTTTCAAATGGGAGCAACTAAGGCACCTGGTCCGGATGGTCTAAACGGGCATTTCTATCATCAATACTGGTCTGAAATCCAGCAAGATGTAGTCGACATGGTGGACGGCTTCTTCACTACAGGCACTTTCAACCCCTCCCTTAACTTGACCCAAATTGTATTAATTCCAAAAATAGCCAGCCCGGAGAATATTTCACAATTCAGGCCAATAAGCTTGTGCAACTTCAGTTACAAGATTATTGCAAAAGTTATGGCCAATCGTCTCAAACCATGGCTCCCTGAGATTATTGCGATAGAACAAAGTGCTTTTGTGGGTGGAAGACAAATACAGGATAATATCCTAATCGTCCAAGAGATGCTACACCAACTCCGAATCCGAAAGAGAGAAAAGAAAGTCCAGGCGGTTCTCAAACTTGATATGCAAAAGGCCTACGATAGAGTTGAATGGGACTTCCTATGTGACTGCATGAGGACAATGGGATTCTGCGCAGAATGGGTACAACGAGTAAAACAATGTATCTCTACAGTGACTTTCAGCGTGAAAATGAATGGAGAACCACTCCAACAATTTTAGCCATCCCGAGGGATAAGACAGGGAGACCCACTATCACCATATCTCTTTATCATAATGGCTAATGTATTATCTTCACTTATGAACAGGGCAATTTTAAATGGCAGCCTGCGAGGAATCAAACTAAATAGATGGTGCCCTACGATCTCCCATCTACTTTTCGCGGATGATGCAATCTTCTTCCTTGATGGCACAATTAAAGAATGCCAAAGCCTGTCCAATATTTTAAACCAATACTGCTATGCTTCGGGGCAGGCAATAAATCTAAACAAATCGGGCATCTTCTTTGGACCAAACTGTCCGCTGCTATTAAAGGAGAAGATGGCGGATGAGCTACGAGTCCCTATTATTGACAAAACAGGTAAATACTTGGGAATTCCTTCCGACTGGGGACAATCAAAGAAACAGATGTTTGCTTGGGTCTTAGCGCGTGTCAACTCGAAGCTATGGAGGGTTGGAAAGAGAAACTGATTTCTAAAGCGGGAAAGGAGATCCTCATCAAGACAGTGGTCCAGGCACTTCCACAGTATGCGATGTCCGTTTTCAAAATTCCGATTTCAATTTGCAGATCAATTGAGAGAAGAATCGCCTGTTTCTGGTGGAAACAAAATGTTGAGCGTAAAGGAATCCACTGGAGGAAATGGGAGTCACTAAAAACAAGGAAAGATGAGGGATGACTAGGATTCAGGGACTTAGTGGAGTTCAATAAGGCGATGCTAGGGAGACAAGCGTGGAGACTAATACAAGCACCTCAAAACCTATGGAGCCAAGTTATGAAGGGAATATATTATCCACAGGGTGAATTCTGGCATGCTGGAAGGGGCAGCCGCCCTTCATGGGGGTGGCAAAGCATATTAACTGGGAGAGAGGTAATTGAATCGGATGTGAGATGGAGAGTGGGAGATGGCAAATGTATCCGAATTATAGTTGCGTTTGGTTCAGCTTTTTCAATGAGATTTGAAAAAATACAAAGCAGTTTAGCCTAAAGAGTTTTAGGAAAATACAAAGAATATTTAGTAAAATGTTCTTTGAGAAACAGCTTTAAGAGAAATGTTGTTTGATAGAAAACACATTTGCAAAGCCCATTTGGGTGATTAATTTAAGTGTTTTAATTTTTATTTGTTTAAAATTGCAAAAAATAATTTCTGCAACTTTCTTAATTTAAATTTTGACAATAATGTTAAAGTTATCGTGGAAACAATTTTATTAAAAAAAATAAATTTCCTTTTCTATAAAAAAATCAAATGGAAAAAGTCACATCAAAGTGGTCACTTTCTCAATTAAAAAAAGAATACTTTCATTACAATAAATGTGGTAACATATGCCCCGAGGAAAGAAATTCATTATCCTTAAAAATTATAAAAATTATAAACATCATTAAATATTTTTTAAACTTATAGCTGTTTAATGACATAAACGTGCCATGTTAAACATCATTTGAAGCACTACCCTTATTTAAATCATCAGCAATCTGTGTACCGTACTTTGGCGAGCGAGTTCCAATTCATATGTAGTTATGAGGGAATAAAGAAATTACGAGGATTTGTATTAGATCAGCCAATTTTCATTGAGTAGGTAAAGAACCAAACTTCTCCAGTCTTTCGTTGTATACAAGTTCATGGCACTGCTTTGCCAGAAGAAACGATCTCTGTAGCTGAACCAAAATTAAAATGAATTGCAGATGTCTCTCGAGTCATCATCTTAAACGATCCTTTCCCAACCAACCAAAATAATAGACACGAACCAAAATAAGCTTTCATTCTGCGTTATGACAAGAAGAGAAAAATGTACAATCGTTTTCAATGACTTCTCAATGTATTACAATCGTTAACTATGGACAAGAAAAAATGACAAATTTATCTTTGCAGCTGCCCTAAAAGGAAGGCAAGAATTCTTTGCTTGCTGCTTCTTGTTGGCCTCTTATCATGGACAAACAAAAAGCCATTCACGATGACGAAAGTGGAGTAGCTCGTGCATCGAATTCAAGAACGTCTTCGTATCTCCTTGTAAGGAAAAATAACTGTACCTTGTGCTGCAACTTTTGGAGAGATCAACTTGAATCTCAAGCCCATGTTGAGATAACGATAGTTTATCATTGCCGGCAATCAACTAGAGACTTCACTGGAGTTCCTCTTGCCCGAGCCTTGTATATCATTTCAGTTAGGCTGCACACAAAGGCACTCCAGAGGATTTGCATAGAAGTAATCCTCCTCCTTGGGCTTATAGACAATAACTCTACGATGACTTGGCTGTGCCATCTTCTTCTCATGTGCCAGATGTACATCAACTTCAAAATTATTCTGTGAAAGTGTCCCAATCTGATACAAATCCAGTAAAACCACAAGCCTTTTACAATCTAATGGAACAATTCTCTTAAATCCAAGATACCTACAGAAAAATGTCACAGTTTGCACACAACCTTTTGAAGGAAAATGGGATAGGCCTAATTAATCTGACGAGTTCTTCCGAGGGAAATAATGGAAGAGCATCAATCAAGTTAACACCCAAATAGCAATCTCAAAGGACCTAAGATACGATCGCAATCGACATCAACCAATCAGTTAACTTCCCCCTCCTCACATTCAATTGGGATAGATCCACCGCAATCAACAATTGACCATTCGTGATCTCTCACAGTGTCTACTCAAAACAGGACAAACAAAAATAAATTCTTTATCACAATACATAAAATCATCCTATGCAAGTCCAATTCTTGAAACCACAACCACAAAGTCCAGTCCAACTACAACAACAATAAAAGTGAAGAACCAGCAACCCATCACACCAAATGCTTGCAGCCGAGTCAAACATCAGTGCCGATCCAGTGGTGTAAGCCACATGCAGATTGAAATTTCCGACAATCACTTAGTCCAAGCACAAAATCAAGAGGGCACAATCAGCAACACCCAAAAGCAAGCAACATAACCCCAAAAAAGAGGCGAAAAAGAAAATCCAAAACGAGACGAAGGAGAGATTGAACCTGTAGAGGAGTAAACGCAAGGAAGAGACCGAGCAAAGAAGCGCGGTCGCTCAGTTGAGCGAGTGCCGTTGGGCGAGACAACATATGCAAGGGAGAGGGAGCAGACGCTACGAACCATACATGAGGGTTTGGAGCAGACGCGAGGGGTTGTAGGGAGGAGATTAGGTTTTGTTTTTTCAAAAGGGGTAAATTTGGATTTCTAATGAGTTTTTGAGGGCAAAAAAGGAACTTGACAAAATTTCATTAATAAAGGATTCAGCATTCCGAAAATGCTGAAAGCTCAATGTTAGTAGGGACCAGTATTAAGCTTTCAACCATCCCAAGGCCAGCTTTTACCCCAAAGCCCCTTGGGAAATGATTGCCAAACACCCCAAATTGTTCCTAAGGGGCTTTCAGGCCCCAAAGGGCTTTCAAAATGCTGAACCAAACGTACCCTAAGTGGCTCAAGAAAGGGGCACCAAAGATGGGCATAAGTGTGTAATAAATTTCAAAGAGCTTAAGAAGACGAATAAACCTTATTCAAAGATAAAGAGTTCTTTTATGGGCTTTGGATACCAAATTCGTAACTAAATTGGCCTCTCTAAAATAATAGGCTACCTGAATATTTTGAAAGGAGAGTAACGTATCCTTGCACTTCATGATAAGTGCGCGAGCTTCCCAAGTAAATTGCTATGGACTTCTCGGCGCGTTGACCAAGTACAAGTTGTCAGATTCAATTGCAATTACTTTGTGTCTAAGAGAGAGAAAGTAATTTAGAGCCTAAAAGAGGGCTTGAGCTTTGACCGAGAGAGCAGATAACGACGTCATCGATTTTGCACCTCCGTCCAGCAATCTACCGTCGAGATCACGGTATACACATGCAATTGACACTTCTGTCGCTCCAGGTTCATATGCTCCATTGATGTTTATCTTAAAGGTTCCAGCTTTCGATGGATTCTGGCTTCATGAAGAGCTCTAGTCTCCATTTCCAAATTTGTTCATCTTAGGGTTTCATCTTTTAAAGCTTTCCAATCTTGCAAGAGCTGTGTCCATGAGGGTGTTCAGGTCAAGTTTTCTCGTCCTGAAGATGGCGTTGTTCCTCGATTTCCAAATATACCAGAGCATCGAGGCAATTGTCGCCAAATCTCATGAGTGACTCGTGCTTTTTGATATAATTCCCGCCCAATCCTCAATTTGAGTTAATCCTTGACTAGAAATGTGGATATTTAGCATTGGTTTCGCCCAGACTACCTTCGTCCAAGGACACAACAGAAACAAGTGCTCCACGGTTTCAACACTTTGATTACATAATGGGCATAATGGGTTAGGTACAATCCTTCTTTGATGTCAATTTCCTTATTTGGGAGTGCATTCTAGCAAAGATTGCATATGAAGATTTTGATTTCGAGAGGAATGTAATTTCCAAATGTCTGTCCATATAGTGCGAGGGGGTAGGAATGATAATTCACACTACGTTTTTCCCTTGTCTCCCGGATATAGTTGTATCCGATTTTAACTGTATATTACCCTGCTTTTGTACCTATCCACACAATTTGGTCATTCTTTGTTTGAGGCTTGATTGGGATCGCCAGAATTTCACACACAATTTGATCATCAAAGTCCTCCTTCAAAGCGACTTCATTCTGGCGTTCCTCCTCCCTTAAGAGGAAATATGAAACAAATTGAGGTTCATCCCTAGTGGCAAGGCCTCCTAACACTTCTCTCTTCAGTCATTTATCCTCTCTGGTTTTTACTCTTGTTCCATTGCCTACCGCCTACATAACCAAGGGTGTTATGGAGTCTCTTCTGCCAACCCCATGACCGGCGTTGTCCCTGTTCTACTCGCCAGAAGTCTCTATGTGGAAAGTAGAGACCTTTGAAAAGTTGACTCCATAGGGAAAATGGGTTGTTGCTTAGTCGCTAGGCCTACTTAGCTAACATTGCTTCGTTGAAATCGAGCAATTCTTTGGATCCCATGCCTCCTTTATCTTTACTGGTCGTTAAAATCTCCCACCTCTTCCACTAAACTCTAGGTTGGGCCTTGTTAGTTTTTCACCAAAAATGTGTTATTTTCTGCTCAATCTCCTTACACACTGATAGAAGGAGCTTGAAGATAGACATAGCACATTACGGAAGAGCTTTCACCACCGTTTTAATCATAATTTTTTTCCCTACTTTGGACATTAATTTCTCCTTCCAACCTTCCAGCTTTTGTTCCAATATTTAGGCAAACATTTGTTTTTTTTATACTCCCCAATTCAAAGGAATCCCAAGATATCTCCTATTTTATCAATAATTGGTACTCTTAGCTCCCTCGCCATATTCTCTTACAAGTTTTAAGGGTAGTCTCTACTAAAGAGAGTCCCAGATTTTTTCAAATTGATGGCTTGTCTAGAGGCTACGCAATATTGGTTCAGAATTGATGCTAAATTTTGACATTCCATAAGTTTTGCCATTGAGAAAAATATGGAGTCATCTGTGAAAAGTAAATGAGAAAAGTTATGGCACCACTTGTTTAGTTTTATTCCCCTAATGTTACCATTATCAATTGCCGTCCGCATGAGTGAGGATAAAACGTTGGCTACCAAAATGAATAGGTAGGGGTATAGAGGGTCCCATTGCCTAATTCCTCGGGAAGGCTTAAAATATTTGAGAGGCTCTCCATTAAATTTAACACTAAACAACGGTAGTGACACAATGCATTATCCAACCTACCCATTTTTCATCAAAGCCACTTTTAATCAAACATGCCTCCAAGAAGTCCCAATCTACATGATCGTATGTTTTCTTCATATCTAACTTCAAGAGTAGTTGAGACTTCTTTCTTCTTTTTCTAATTCTAATTTGATGTAACACCTCCCAAACAACAAAGATGTTATCCTGAATTTGCTTTCCTCCAACAAACGCACTTTGTTCCGTAGCTATAAGCTCTGGCAACAAAGGTTTGAATCTGTTTGCCAAAACTTTACAAATGATTTTATAGTCAAAACTGCACAAATTAATAGGGCGATATTAATCTAACCTCACAGCGTTTGGGACCTTTGGGATTAGAGAAATAAGGGTTTTGTTTAATTCTGGCTGCAAAGACCCAGCTCTGAAAAATTCATTCACCTCCTTTAAAACATCTATGTTAACCTCTTCCTAATTCTATTGATAGAAAGGCCCACTAAGGCCTTGGTGTTTTTGAAATGCCAAGATGGAAGGCTGCATTGTTCACTTCATCCAAAGTCACATGCATTGTTCACTTCATCCAAAGTCACATCAATCAGCAATAAAAGATTCATGTCACATCAATCAACAATAAAAGATTCATCACCATTATTACCCTAGGACATTATTGAATAGGGAAAGCACTTAGGAACCAATAGAATGGTACAACTCTCGAAAAAAATTATACTGTGGTTTCTTTAAGCTGGCTTCGTTCTTCAATTCAAACATCTTCTGAAACTTTCAACATAGAAATTATATTCCTTTGCCTTTGCTGAATAATCGTCACATGAAAGAATTTTGTATTTTTATCACCCCATTCCAGCCAGTTTATCCTCGATGGTAACCTCTAATACAATTCTCCCTACCTTCACATTGCTTCAATCTCCCCTCGTAGATTTTTTACCGTCTCTTTGTCAAAAGGTCCCATAGAAATATTCATGTACTGTTGAAGTTCTTATTTCAACATGTAAATCCTCTTGTGCCCATTCTCAAAAGTTTTCTCACTCCATTTGGACAAAGCGATAGACATAGCGTATAGTTTCCCAACTAAGTTCTTTTCAACCTGAATGGAAGATCCCCACACTTCCTTAGTAATGTTTTTACATTCATCATTCTTGAGCTAAAATGCTTTGAACATAATCTTTTTTTCCCTTTACCTAGTCTCCTTCAAAAGACAAAAGGATAGGGCTATGATGAAACCATACGAAATGGCCATTCCCAAAAGTTTTCTCACTTTCATCCTCTTGCCACTAGTCATTTCTTCACATTTTACATTCACATAAACCTCGAATTGCATATCAATTTTGAGGCCATCTTAACTTCCCACAAAATGGCCAAACCTTCAACAGTTCCCATAGGATTAACAATTATATAATTTTGAAACTGTAGAATCACCTCTTGATTTTTAGTCTCGATTAAGAAAATCACAGTGGCCACATAACGAGCCATTAAGGCTTAAGGGTGTGTCCAACCATAGACAGTTCCAATATTGAAATTTCATTTTTCATTTGGTGGCTTATTAGGGTTAGTCACCAATACCCATCCAATAAATTCTTCAGTTATACGGACCACTGTTTCAAGAAATTTAGTCTCATTCAACCAAGCGGGAGCCGAGGAATTGGATTTGTAAGGACTGTACCTCCTTTATTTTTTAGTAAGGGGGTTTTGGTTTCCTTGCAACCCTTAATTTTGTTTCCCTTCAGAGCTCAGCACGGCAGGCTGATCATGGATGCACTATCCTTGGGTAGGTCCCGCAAGCTATTGGGGCTAACAATAAAACCTAGAATGGGGGTTGAATAGGTTGTGTAGTGATATAATAAAACTTTCGCGGAATATCGAAAAATCACCCCTCATGATAAGCACAAATATGAGATAGCATGTGTGATATTAATAAGTAAATGAGTGAATTACGAGGATTACACAACGAATTATAGTGGTTTAGCTTTATACCCAAGCCAACGTCCACTCTCAAACTAGCAGCCTTAACAGCAGCTAGATTCCACTAGTAATTAGTAGTGCGAGTCACAACTGGCTAGTGATGTTCCTTTCACTCAATAGATTACACTATTAGGACACACTCACTACACTTACACTTATATACTTGATTATCACCTATGACAGTGCTAAACCAATATACATAGAAACACAAAACAAGATCAGATACGTTTTCTAACTTAGGTCGGACGGGCAATATTTGATGTGTCTAACCCTCTATGCAGCTTCGTTGCTCCTTATATACAGAAGTCTTCAATATATTCGTTGGAGACCTTCAAGGACACTTAGCTGGCTATTTGAGAGTTGATGGAGACCTTTTAATAGCATTGGAACTACTTCTACAATCTCTTCCTCTGACTGTCGCAGGTTTTTCCTCAAATGAAGTCTGCTGCACTATCCTTAGTAGAAAAACTGTCGGCTACTTTTCTGATTACTTTCTCGATTTTTCAGCGATGAAGTCTAGTCTTGTAACGGCTATTTTGTGTACAATCAACAGTCTCATTTCAATGCATATCTCACCATCATCAAAGTTATTGTATCACTACCATAATCCAATGCACACCATCACCGGTGCTGATTATGAGTGATCTTGCTGACGATCTTTAGTAACAACATCGCCATTTGACCGTGACGACAGGATCAATGATCTTCCTATCTTCATCAGTACCAAGAATCTCCAAGAACACTAGCTCGACTGGTGCTTCCAAGTTATCATGAGATTCCACTCACGTGGTACTTGTTCTCCTAAATGTCAGAGCCTAATTTCTCATTCTGGTTGACATAAGAGGAACATTGATAACACTTTCCCAAACTAAACCATCTGCATATGTCATAGTAAACATTAGTACCAAAGATAGTTTTGGAATCATCAATATTCCATATGGATGTTTCCCAACAATTTCCCTTTTATTATGACGACAAAACTCTCCTGCAGATGTGAGATACATAGATAATGATAAGTCTTAGTAAAAGTGAAGGATTTATGTTTGATAGTATATTAATCAATTTCAGCATAACATGCGAGTCTCTAGTATTTTCATTGAGCATAGTGAGACTAAGGAGATGAGAATTCTTTTGATGTTAGACAAGCATTGAGAGATAATATATCATCAAAGAATTTTAATTATATATGAGCGAATTAGAGTGAGAGTTGTAATCGCGCAAGTAAAAATAACCCATTAGTGTAGTGCATATTTCATATCTATCACTCAGTCTATCTTCTCTCAAGATTGTCATCAAATAAAACTCACAATCATCACACTGCATAATATCATATCTCATAATTCTCCCAATTTTTGTCATAATCAAAATGAAAAAATAGAAAGATATAACAAAGAGCATGAAATTCATTCATTACAGCAGTTGAGAGTCCGAGACATCCAAAAAACAAAATGAAATGAGCATTAAGGATGTCAATTCCTATAAGGTCTAGGAACGACACAATCTTTTCTTGGTTGAGGGAGGAGTTCTTGCACTAGCTGAGTATTCTAAAAATGAGCGAACAAGATTATAGCATTGAAGGCTGAGAATAGAATGCTCCTAACAAACAAGGTATTTGCTAAGCAAGTTGACTTTGTTATGAACACTTGTGATAGCCTCAAGGAACTCAAAGTTGGATGGCTCATCCTTCTGGGTTGGTGTAGATATAGGCTCCCCCTGAGATGAAGATCTCTTTGGTTGAGGGCGAGGAGCTGAAGGTCTTGATGGTGCCATTGGTGCTATAGCTTTTCCGCGTATTGCACTTTCCACACCTTTTTTTAATTCTTTCTTTTAAGACTTCAGTGACCTTCTCATTATCGCCATGGCCGATATGATCTATCTTATTTCTTGAGCTTACCCATCCTTCAGGTGTCAAACACAGCATCATCTTTTTCAAAGTTTCTTTGCCAATTTCCACATTAACCAGCATGTTAGCTTTGAAATCATCTTTGATATGGATGCCTCGAGAACGTAGAATGAGAGAGATGAGAGCTCAATAGGGTAACTTGCTTGACTTTCTCTTGGTGGATTGCTCTATGTGCAGTATGATTAGATGAGTGAGGGAGAAGTTGAAGCCATTCATTATAGCCCACAAGAGTCGTGATTCATAGCGAGAGACATCATTGGTCAATTGGACTTGGGATGGAGGCACAGAATGATGATCTTGTAGATCAGATTTACATTAAGAGGGAGCACACTCAGTGAGATCTTATCGCGATAGATAGGCTCAGTGCTCTCCATTATGAATGAGTAAGTTTCGTGGAGCTAACGGGAATGCGTTTAAACTGGGTGACAAGATGATGTAGGAGCTCAGCAAGAGATTCAGCAGTGGCAGTGAAATCATGTTTCTCATAGGTAAAAGTGAAACTGTCTTGAGTAAGGGCGCGTTTGGCAACTAGTCAAACAGCAACTATTTCTATTCTTTTGTTCCCATAATCAGTTTTGGAACAGAAATCCGTTTGGTAAATTTTTTGTTCCCGAGTACAGATTTGCAAAAATTTATTCTTAAAATCAGTTTTGGAATGGAATCAACAAACAAGGGAACAAGAATCAGAAATGGAAAAGAAAATTTTTTTTCCTTCTTTTTCTTCTTCCAGGCCTGTGGCTGGGTGCCGGTGCCGGCGGTTGGCCACAAGCCAGGGCTAGCGAGGGCGATGGCGAGGGCAGCTCATGGCCTGGACGAGGACCACCCTTGCCTAGGCCGCCTAAGGCGGCCTTCGCCCAGGGCACTAGCCGCCCTCGCCAGATCCAGTGAGGGCGGCACTCGCCCAAACCGCGAGCCGCCCTCGTCGACCTTGGCATGTGATCGGTCGCCGGCGCTAGCGACCTGGCCATGGCCAAGGAAGGGAAAGAAGAAGAAAAAGAAAAGAAAAAAAAGAAAGAAATATTAAAAAAATCAAAATATTATTAATAAAAAGAAATTTTGTGCAGTTACCAAACACATTTTTGTTCTTTTTCTACTCCAAGAATAGAAATTTTGGGCAGTTACCAAACACCTTCAAATGCTTATAAATTATTTCCGAGCACGAAATCAAAAAGAATCATTTCCGAATATAAATTGTTTCCGGGAACATAATACTTGCCAAACGCACCTTAGGAAAGTAAAGGTTGGAGTAGAAATTTGCAACAACATACGAATAAACTTCTTCTTGAAGGGTGCAGAAGAAATTTATGGATAGATGAGCTTTTCCATAAAATTGAAATCAACACAACGATTGGCAATTTATTCAGGAGAGAGAATAGACGGAAAATGATTCGAGTGAGCATCAAAGAGAAATATCATCAAAATTCAAAAGGATGTTTTCCCATAAAGGCACGGTAGCTTTTTTTTTTTTTTTTGGTCGAGAGGCACGGTAGCTTGCATCTGTTGAAATTTGGCCGGAATCCTTGTCGACGACGGCTTTGCAAGATCTGTCCCGTCATCCTCAGCTACACAAACGGAGTTCAAAGCTTTTATTCAACTTAGGTTCCTTCTTTCGAGAAAGTACGAAGTATTGTTTTAGAGTCAGATAGTTTAGTTCAACTTAAAGCTTTAGAGTGCTCAAATCACTTAGCATTGGAAGCACGCGCTCTTATCTCAGATGGTCTTGAGCTATTGTCTCAGTTCTCTTCCTTGCGCATAGCCCATTGTTAATGTGAGGCAAATTACGTAGCTGACTAGGTAGCAAGCCCGGTAATAAAAGACCCTCTCACGACTAGGTCTTTTCCCCTTCCCAAGCACTTATGGACTTACTTTGTAATGAAGCACTTTTAATGGTCCCCGACGTATCTCTTAAAAATAAATAAACTCAGTTTTTGACCCCCAAAAAAATCAAAGCAATGCAAAAGCATCAAATTCCATTAGAGACATAATCGAACTTAGCTTTTACAACAAAGTTAGTCATCTTAGAACAAAACTCGTGTCCATCAATCTCAAGGGATTTTGGTCGAATGGTAAAATAACTTGGGACTTTCCATCTTGAGATGCATGAGTTCAGATTCAATTTCTACTCGATGAGACTACTTGAGGCCATTGTCGTTAAGAAGTAATTCGCTGTTAGATCTTTAATCCCGACATTAAAGGTTTGCCTTTAATCGGACCGAAGAGGTGGATGTAGTCTAGTATGCGAAAACTTACCAAGGAAATCGCCGAACCACTATACCACAAAAAAGAAAAGTCACTTCCTTCACTCGACATTGTGTTGGAAAATATGTTAGAGATATAAAGATTAATTCATATGTGGTTTACTACTTGTATTAGATGCTTGCATTTGCCTTTTTCTTTTTCTTTTTTTCACCCACACTATGTTTGTCAGGAAGGTTAAGGAAGAAAGAGAAAGAATACTAAAAACACGCTCATATTTGGATGGAGAGAAAGAGACGGAGAGAAATGATCACATTTAATTAGGAGAAATTATAATAGATAGTTCTATTCGATTTTATGTACATTCAATATCTCCAAATATTCTGATCAACAAAAAGAAATATCTCCAAATAAGGAGGACTTTAGAGAGATTTGAGGGGGTAAGTACAGCGCAAGTGCCATAACTTTTGTACGGAGGACACTTAAGCACAATAACTTTTTTTTGGCTCATTGAGTGCCATAACTTCCAAAAAAAAGATCACTTAAGTGCCACTTACAAGCTGGTCGTGAGGGCCTAAAACCGCGGCTTTTCCGGCCGAACGGTGACCTTCTCGGCGAGGCGAGCACCACCAGCTTGAAGAGGGGGTGTCGGTGAATCATTCCATAGCTTCCGTTCGTCTCGAAATTTCAGTTTTAGCCTCCGTTGACGAAGGTAAAAATGCTTCGTAGTCACACATTTATCGAGCCGATTTGTGCGACTACGAAGCATTTTTACCTTCGTCAACGGAGGCTAAAACGGAAATTTCGAGACGAACGAAGGCCATGGAATGATTCACCGACACCCCCTCTTCAAGCTGGTGGTGCTCGCCTCGCCGGGAAGATCACCGTTCGGCCAGAAAAGCCGCGGTTTCAGGCCCTCACGACTAGCTTGTCAGAGGGGTTGGTCGTGAGGGCCCGAAATTGCGGCTTTTCCAACCAAACAGTGACCTTCCCGGTGAGGCGAGTACTACCAACTTGAAGAGGGGGTGTCGGTGAATCATTCCATGGCCTCCGTTCGTCTCGAAATTTCCGTTTTAGCCTTCGTTGACGAAGGTAAAAATGCTTCATAGTCACACAAATCGGCTCGATAAATGTGTGACTACGAAGCATTTTTACCTTCGTCAACGGAGGCTAAAACGGAAATTTCGAGATAAACGGAGGCTATGGAATGATTCACCAACACCCCATCTTCAAGCTGGTGGTGCTCGCCTCGCCGGGAAGGTCACCGTTCGGCCAGAAAAGCCGCGGTTTCAGGCCCTCACGACTAGCTTGTCGAGTGGGGTTGGTCGTGAGGGCCCGAAACCGCGGGTTTTCCAGCCAAACGGTGACCTTCCCGGCGAGGCGAGCACTACCAACTTGAAGAGGGGGTGTCGGTGAATCATTCCATGGCCTCCGTTCATCTCGAAATTTCCGTTTTAGCCTCCGTTGACGAAGGTAAAAATGCTTCATAGTCACACAAATCGGCTCGATAAATGTGTGACTACGAAGCATTTTTACCTTCGTCAACGGAGGCTAAAACGGAAATTTCGAGACGAACGGAGGCCATGCAATGATTCACCGACACCCCCTCTTCAAGCTGGTGGTGCTCGCCTCACCGGGAAGGTCATTGTTCTGCCGAAAAAGCCGCGGTTTCGGGCCCTCACGACCAGCTCATAAGTGGCACTTAAGTGATCTTTTTTTTGAAAGTTATGGTATTCAAGTGAGCCAAAAAAAAGTTATTGCACTTAAGTGCCCTCCGTACAAAAGTTATGACACTTGCGTTGTACTTACCCAGAGATTTGAGTATTATCTTTCTTGCTTAAACCCTTATTTATAGGGGTTAATATCACGAAAAATCATAAACTGGTACACATATGAAAAACTTTCCAAAAACTAATTTTTTGACCGCTAAAAACTTTAGACTGGTACACTTGTGACAAATTTACCCTAAAATAATTTTTTGACCATAAAACACCTCAAATTGATATATTTGTGATAAATTTACTCTCCGTTAGTTTCCGTTAAATTAGATAAATACCATAAAAAATCACAAACCGGTACACATGTGACAAACAGAGGTAAAACCCCAAACTGGTACATCCGTCAACTATTACGTGTCATCTAACTCGGTAATTTGACGATAAAATTTAATGAAAACCAACGATGATAAATTTATCACAAGTGTACTAGTTTAGGATTTTTGGGTAAATTTATCACGGATATACTAGTTTGGAGTTTCTCGTGATATTAACTCTATTTATAAATAGATAAAAAGGTATTCATATAATAAAATATTTTTTTCCTTTCTTTACTCTCGCTAGTATCCAAACAAAATTAAAAATCAATTCTCCTTTCTCTTTTTCTTATCATTATTGTCTATGTCTATTTTTTTTTAATCACTCTATGCAAACTTAGTGTTAAAGATAATTATCATATTTGGTCGACCAATCATATAAATCAGTCTATGAACGTTTATCTTTCCCTTTGATTTCCTAATCGGTTTTGTTCTCCTTTTTTCTTTTGCATACTATCACATCCACACATCACATCTTCTCTCAGATCAAGATACACCTAATCTAGGCCATTTTGTCATCTTCTGCTTCCAAAATCTTTGCCTAGTCAAGGTTTCTGAGTCCATCCATACATTAGGCCAATAATGGCTTGCCCCTTTGCACAGGACATTTCCTTCAATAGGAAAACTTGAAAAAAAAAATGCAATGTTAAGGTGATAAATGATGAAATGAAACCACTCCATAAAGGTTTTAGAAAAATCATAATATGATTAGTCGCTTGTGGCTTCAATTGTCCTAATAGCCTGACATTGTCAAACTTTTTGGCTCCATTATCAATGGTCGTGGGTTTGATTTTTACCCTCAAAATTTAGATATAAGTAAGAGTTCACAATGGTGGGTTATCATAACAAATTTCATGTTATAATTTCCCTAAAATGGGTTTAAAGTTTAAACAAGGGATAATTAGTGAAGGGGAACTTTATTTGATGTTAGCTCTAAGGTGTGCAAATCTTTTTCTAAAAGCTTGCTCTCAAGATACAACGAGTACTTTAAAAAGTTCTCAAAGGAAAATATTTTTCTCAAGGAACCTTGCTAAACACTCTTAGACATATTAGTGATCCAATCATACTTGGACCGACAATTTATGTATATGTATTGTAATCAAGTCATGTCAAATTAAGTATAACTTGGATATGGAGCATTTAGTAATCTTGTCGTAATTTTGAAACCAAAGCACAGACTTATTTCTTGTAAGTTACCCAATTTGACAAACTTAGCACGTCTAAGAAAAGAACTCCAGCGTATAAATGCGTTAAACTATTTGTGTGTGTGTGTGTTTTTTTTTTTTAAAGAAAGATGCAATTCATATATTAGAATAATGCTCGAAAGGTACATAGAAAGCTTTCAAATCTAACAAATCCCAAATAACTGCAGAACAAAGTAAAAGTCAAAAAGCAAATATCAAATCATAGTTTGCAGCTAGAAGCACACTCTCATCCCTCAAGAACAGATTTATCATCGTAAACAATCGGCGGTCGATCACTGGGTTCAGTGATGAGCACACGTCGAAATCTCTCACTCCATTTGTAGTGGCTTGGGTGCACATCTAGGTCCAATGTCCTCATCACCATCACCATACAGAGACACCGACATCAAAATATATCATCAAAGAATTTTAACTATATATGAGCGAATCAAAGTGAGAGTTGTAACCGCGCAAGTAAAAATAACCCATTAGTGTAGCGTATATTTCATATCTATCACTCAGTCTATCTTCTCTCAAGATTGTCATTAAATAAAACTCACAATCATCACACTGCATAATATCATATCTCATAATTCTCCCGATTTTTGTCATAATCAAAATGAAAAAACAGTAAGATATAACAAAGAGCATGAAATTCATTCATTATAGCAGTTGAGAGTCCGAGACATCCAAAAAACAAAATGAAATGAGCATTGAGGATGTCAATTCCTATAGGGTCTAGGAACGACACGATCTTTTCTTGGTTGAGGGAGGAGTTCTTGCAGTAGGAGCTGAGTATTCTAAAAATGAGCAAACAAGATTATAGCATTGAAGGCTGAGAATAGAATGCTCCCAACAAATGAGGTATTTGCTAAGCAAGTTGACTTTGTTATGAACACTTGTGATAGTCTCGAGGAACTCGAAGTTGGATGGCTCATCCTTCTGGGTTGGTATAGATATAGGCACCCCCGGGGATGAAGATCTCTTTGGTCGAGGGCGAGGAGCTTAAGGTCGATTGGCAATTGATTCGTGAGAGAGAATAGACGGGAAATGATTCGAGTGAGCATCAGAGAGAAATATCATCAAAATTCAAAATGATGTTTTCCCAAAAACGTGCGGTAGCTTTTTTTTTTTTTGGGTCGAAAGGCACGGTAGCTTGCATCTTTTGAAATTTAGCTGGAATCCTTGGCGACGACGGCTTTGCAAGATCTATCCCGTCATACTCAGCTAAACAAACGGAGTTCAAAGCTTTTACTAAACTTAGGTTCCTTCTTTCGAGAAAGTACGAAGTATTTGTCTAAGAGTCAGATAGTTTAGTTCAACTTAAAGCTTTAGAGTGCTCAAATCACTTAGGATCGGAAGCACGCGCTCTTATCTCAGATGGTCTTGAGCTATTGTCTCAGTTCTCTTCCATGCGCGTAGCCCGTTGTTAATGTGAAGAAAATTATGTAGCTGACTAGACAGCAAACCCATCAATAAAAGACCCTCTCTTACAACAAGGTCTTTTCCCCTTCCCAAGCGCTTGTGGACTTACTTTGTAATGAAGCACTTTCAATGGTCCCCGACGTATCTCTTAGAAATAAATAAATTCAGTTTTTGACCCCCAAAAATATGCAAAGCGATGCAAAAGTATCAAATTCCATTAGAGACATAATCGAACTCAGCTTTTGCAACAAAGTTAGCCATCTCAAAACAGAACTCGCGTCCAACAATCTCAAGTGATTTTGGTTGAATGGTAAAATATATAATTTGGGACTTTCCATCTCGAGATGTATGAGTTCAGATTCAATTTCTACTCGACGAGACTACTTGAGGCCATTGTCGTTAAGAAGTAATTTGCTGTTAGATCTTTAATCCCGACATTAAAGGTTTGCCTTTAATCAGACCGAAGAGGTGGATGTAGTCTAGTATGTGAAAATTTACCAAGGAAATCGCCGAACCACTATACCACAAAAAAGAAAAGTCACTTCCTTCAGTCGACATTGTGTTGGAAAATATGTTAGAGATATAAAGATTAATTCATATGTGGTTTACTACTTGTATTAGATGCTTGCATTTGTCTTTTTCTTTTACTTTTTTTCACCCACACTATGTTTGTCAGGAAGGTTAAGGAAGAAAGAGAAAGAATACTAAAAACACGCCCATATTTGGATGGAGAGAAATGATCACATTTAGTTAGGAGAAATTATAATAGATAGTTCTATTCAATTATTTGTACATTCAATATCTAAAAATATTCTGACCAACAGAAAGAATATCTCCAAATAAGGAGGACTTTAGAGAGATTTGAGGATTATCTTTCTTGCTTAAACCCTTATTTATAGGGGTTAATACCACGAAAAATCATAAACTGGTACACATATGACAAACTTTCCAAAAACTAATTTTTTGACCGCTAAAAACTTTAAACTGGTACACTTGTGACAAATTTACCCTAAAATAATTTTTTGACCATAAAAAACCTCAAATTGATATATTTGTGACAAATTTACTCTCCGTTAGTTTCTATTAAATTAGATAAATACCATGAAAAATCACAAACCGGTACACATGTGACAAACAGAGGTAAAACCCCAAACTGGTACATCCGTCAACTATCACGTGTCATCTAACTCAGTAATTTGACAATAAAATTTAATGAAAACCAATGAATGGTAAATTTATCACAAGTGTACTAGTTTAGGATTTTTGGGTAAATTTGTCACGGATATACTAGTTTGGAGTTTCTCGTGATATTAACTCTATTTATAAATAGATAAAAGGGTATTCATATAATAAAATATTTTTTTCCTTTCTTTACTCTTGCTAGTATCCAAACAAAATTAAAAATCAATTCTCCTTTCTCTTTTTCTTATCATTATTGTCTATGTCTGTTTTTTTTTAATCACTCTATGCAAACTTAGTGTTAAAGATAATTATCATATTTGGTCGACCAATCATATAAATCAGTCTATGAACGTTTATCTTTCCCCTTGATTTCCTAATCGGTTTTGTTCTCCTTTTTTTCTTTGCATACTATCACATCCACACATCACATCTTCTCTCAGGTCAAGATACACATAATCTAGGCCATTTTGTCATCTTCTGCTTCCAAAATCTTTGCCTAGTCAAGGTTTTGAGTCCATCCATACACAAGTGACAAACTTTCCAAAAACCAATTTTTTGACCGCTAAAAACTTTAAACTGGTACACTTGTGACAAATTTACCCTAAAATAATTTTTTGACCATAAAAAACCTCAAATTGATATATTTGTGATAAATTTACTCTCCGTTAGTTTCCGTTAAATTAGATAAATACCATGAAAAATCACAAACCGGTACACATGTGACAAACAGAGGTAAAACCCCAAACTGGTACATCCGTCAACTATCACGTATTATCTAACTCAGTAATTTGACAATAAAATTTAATGAAAATCAACGAATGGTAAATTTATCACAAGTGTACTAGTTTATGATTTTTAGATAAATTTGTCATGGATATACTAGTTTGGAGTTTCTCGTGATATTAACTCTATTTATAAATAGATAAAAGGGTGTTCATATAATAAAATATTTTTTTCCTTTCTTTACTCTCGCTAGTATCCAAACAAAATTAAAAATCAATTCTCCTTTCTCTTTTTCTTATCATTATTGTCTATGTCTGTTTTTTTTTAATCACTCTATGCAAACTTAGTGTTAAAGATAATTATCATATTTGGTCGACCAATCATATAAATCAGTCTATGAACGTTTATCTTTCCCTTTGATTTCCTAATCGGTTTTGTTCTCCTTTTTTCTTTTGCATACTATCACATCCACACATCACATCTTCTCTCAGATCAAGATACACCTAATCTAGGCCATTTTGTCATCTTCTGCTTCCAAAATCTTTGCCTAGTCAAGGTTTCTGAGTCCATCCATACATTAGGCCAATAATGGCTTGCCCCTTTGCACAGGACATTTCCTTCAATAGGAAAACTTGAAAAAAAAAATGCAATGTTAAGGTGATAAATGATGAAATGAAACCACTCCATAAAGGTTTTAGAAAAATCATAATATGATTAGTCGCTTGTGGCTTCAATTGTCCTAATAGCCTGACATTGTCAAACTTTTTGGCTCCATTATCAATGGTCGTGGGTTTGATTTTTACCCTCAAAATTTAGATATAAGTAAGAGTTCACAATGGTGGGTTATCATAACAAATTTCATGTTATAATTTCCCTAAAATGGGTTTAAAGTTTAAACAAGGGATAATTAGTGAAGGGGAACTTTATTTGATGTTAGCTCTAAGGTGTGCAATTCTTTTTCTAAAAGCTTGCTCTCAAGATACAACGAGTGCCTTACAAAGTTCTCAAAGGAAAATATTTTTCTCAAGGAAACTTGCTAAACACTCTTAGACATATTAATGATCCAATCATACTTGGACCGACAATTTATGTATATGTAGTAATCAAGTCATGTCAAATTAAGTCTAACTTGGATAGGGAGCATTTAGTAATCTTGTCGTAATTTTGAAACCAAAGCACAGACTTATTTCCTATAAGTTACCCAATTTGACATACTTAGCACGTCTAAGAAAAGAACTCCAACGTATAAATGCGTTAAAAGTGTATTTTTTTTGGGTCAAAAGAAAGATGCAATTCATATATTAGAATAATGCTCGAGAGGTACATAAAAAGCTTTCACGTCTAACAAATCCCAAATAACTGCGGAAAAAAGTAAAAGTCAGAAAGTAAATAACAAATCATAGTTTGCAACTAGAAGCAGACTCTCATCCCTCAAAAACAGATCTATCATCGTAAACAATCGGCGATCGATCACCAAATTCAGTGATGAGCATACGTCGAGATTTCTCACTCCATTTGTAGTGGCTTGGGTGTGCGTCTAGGTTCAATGTCCTCATCATTATCACCATGCAAAGACATCGACATCAAAATGTTGAAAGAACATGGATCAAATACCTACAAGGAGCTCCCAAATCTATATATAGATCTAGTTCGAAAGAGTAAAACCCCCCAAAACTTGACATAAATCTAAATTGGGATAATAGAGCGGCCTAATCTCAGAGAGGTTATGGAGTCATGTTATGACATCCTCTTTGGTGGTTATCGACTGGACGAATGGTTGAACTGGTATTCACGCTCACCCAAGATCAGCTGCATAAATGTATTCACACATACAAACCTCCAGAATAGATCCAGATAAAAGAAAGACAGAGAGCTTCAAAAGAGAGAAGATGGAGAGAGAGAGAGAGAGAGAGAGAGAGAGAGAGAGAGAGAGAGAGAGAGGTCCTTCTCTCCCCCTAAGGGACGGCACTGCAGAGAGGCGGCGGCTTCAAGGGAAAGGAGAGAAAACCCCAACCTAGGGAAAGAAAGGAGATGCGTTACAGCGTGTTTAAAAAAACTGAACCTTAATCTCTTCACCATATTTAACTGGTCGGCGGAATCGCAATGTGAAGATAGTGAGGGAATTTCCGGAAATTCGAAAGTTTAACGAGGCAGAGTTGAAAAAATAATCGAATCAACATTTCGGAAATGGTCAAAACTCAAAAACTGGGTAGGATTTGTATTGGGCTATGCAATCGCATCTCCGCAGGGTAGACATCACTTGCATTTTGTGTAATATTCGGGTATTTGAAAAAAAAAAAAATTCAAAAAGTCAAAATGTCAAAAGTTGCTACAGTAACACTCTGATTTTCTCATTTAAGCCGAGAGCTGGCTCGGCCGAGACAGAGAGAAAGGAGAAGAAAGAAAAAGAGAGAAAGGGAAAGGAAAGGAAGAAGAAGAAAAAGGAAAGGCTCACGTCATCGGAGCCTCGCCAGCTCGAATCAACTTCGTATTTCAACGTTCGGTAAGCACTCGCGCCCCTCGTTCGTTTGATCGGAGAAGTTTTCCGATTTAGGGTTTAAATTCGGAATTTTGGGAAATTCAAGCGGCGAAGTCTGATTTTTGAGTCGTTCAGCTGCGTATTTTTATAGAATTGGTAGTTTACAGTATTGCGGAGCCGTGGGATTTTACGGAACCTGATTTGGACTTACGGTTTGCTGGATATGAATTTTTGAAGTTGAGTGCGCGCAGTGAACAGTGCGCGAACAGTGGTTTTTAGGCCGATTTTCGTCGGTTTTCGGCTCGATTTTTGGGCTGCCAAGTTGGGGTTCCTGTAGTGCTCTGAATAAGCTTTCTCTTGACTATAAGTTCGCTTAGAACGGAGTTTAGTGGAGAAAGTTATGGCGCAATTAAGTTTCACGCTCAAATTCCGCATCGTGGACGAATTTGGATAATCGCTTTGGACGAATGATTTGGGGGCATCTTTTAGTCGTTATATTAGCGTCTAAGCTTAGTTGAGCCGAATCGTAGTTGAAGTATCATTTTACTCGGTTTTGATACCGTTTTTCGGCTTATTGTTAGGTATTCGAGTGCGTCGACTCGAGAAACCGCTGTAGGTTAGTTTTCAGCTTTTCAAGGTGAGTGGTACTATCTCTTCTTTGGTTTTATAAAAATCATATCTCAAAAGAATTATGATTCGATATAAATATATATGTTGAACTTAAAAGAACATTTCGCTGCATAAATTGGGATAGAGCATTTACTACTTTTTAGTATTTGAGAATGATTTGGGAATCGTTTTTGGAAATGTATTATGAAAGGATACATCTGTATATTGTGTTATGAACTAGTTTATGAAATGAGTTCGGAAATTATTCAAGAAATGCTCTACGAAATGTATTTCTGGCGGATGAGCCGTATTGTGAGAAAGTTATTTGTTTGATTTGTGAAATGTATTATGGATTGGAATTCTGATATTGGATGATGATTGTTTAATGCTCAATATGACTGTGAACCCATTGAAGGGTTTTGGGGTATGCATACCGGGTTTAGGATATCCTTCTGGGCCGAGCCACCGGCTTTGTAGGTGGAGACCTTGCCAATGGGGGAATCTTGGTAGTCTTGTCACAAGGCTTTGTGTCGTGACCATAGTTAGATATTGAGCAATAGATTGGTCGATGGAATAGACCATCGACGTTTGATATAATATGAGATTCATCAATGGAATAGACCATTGATGTGTGATTTGAGATTAGTCAATGGAATGGACCATTGACGTGGTTTGTATAGAGATTGATCAATGGACTTGACCATTGATAGTTTGAATTGTGATGGTGGATTTAAATGTGTATTTGTGACTTGTACAAAGTTTTGATGAAATGAAATAACTCTTATGTGATTCTATATGTATTTTAAACCTTGGGTTTGACTTCTAAAGTTCTGGTATTGCTTTGTACACATGCATAGTGATTGCTCGATCTATTTAGAAGAGATGTACTATTCACTGAGCTGTGGTTGCTCATCCCTCTCTTTCCCAATCTTTTCAGGTTCCTCGGCTAGCGGCCGTTAGTACGAGAGCGCTATCGCGGGGACGTTTGGGAGTTAGATTTTTGGGTATGATTTTTGGAGTTGTTTGTAAGGTTGTTGATAGTTCGTCGGGTTGGCTGAGTTCTTGATGTACATGTTCTTTTGGTGGATTATAGAAACTCTGATGATGTAACCAACCCGTTGGTTTATCTGATATATATGTGGTTTGAGATATATATGTTGATAACAGGTTGTTGGTTATTGTCGTGGCTGCGTCCTTCGTGTGGAAGGATGGCCGTGTCATCCCCCTTTTCTAGTTGTTTTTGGGGTGTGACATCTTTTGATATCAGAGCTTAAGTTGTGATCTATTTGGGTGTAGATTTTTTTTTGGGACGTTGTGAGATTGTGTGATAGTTTTAGCGTGTTATCTTCTAGGTGCTAAGGTTTTGTTACGCTTTGGATTCAGGTTATCATGCGTTCCGACTCAGAGACACTTGCCTCGCTTCGTAAGAACAGTAAAGGCAAGCGAGTCGCTACCCCCTATACCAGAGATATGCCTCAAGGTTCTCGAGGCCCGGCTTCAAAAAGGAGATTAGAGGATCGATTTGAAAGAAGCCCCGACTCACAATATGCAAGTGATGATCTTCCTGAGCCTACCATCCAAGGCAATTTATCTGAGGCTTGTCAAGTAGTGCTTAACTTTCATCGTCAATTGAAAGATATAGGTGGGAGTGGAACCGCTATGACTGAAGGTAAGAGAGAATATACAGTTGCCCAGTTCAGAAAAGCCAAACCACCTACTTATGATGGGACATCGGATCCTCTATTGGCCGAACGTTGGATTAGAAGAATGGAGGGGATCTTTAGAACCGATAGAGTTCCCAATGATCGGAAGGTTGACTTTGCCACCCAATGTTTGGAGGGCGAAGCAGAGTATTGGTGGGAAGGGACTAGACTCGCCCTGGGAGGCGAAGATACGACAATTTCTTGGGAAGATTTTACAAAAGCCTTCAATACTCAATTCTTCCCGAGGTCATTCCAAGCGAAGATGAGGGATGACTTCATACACATATCTCAGGGTGACTCTACAGTGATGGACTATGCAGGCCGCTTCAACCAGTTAAGTAGGTTTGCGAAACATTATGTGGATGATGAAGCTGAACATTTCCAAAGAGGCCTTCGGCTTAATATACGTTCTAAGCTTGCACCTCTTGAACTGACCACATACAAGGATGTCTTGGAACGAGCGATCAAGGTGGAACGGTACAAATTAGAGCGTGACACACAGGGTGTTCATCAACAAAAGAGGCCCAAGTTTACTGAGTTTCAAGGAAGTCGTGTAAGTGGCAGTATTAATCGAAGAAGCAATAACCTACCAGGGAAGTTTAGAGCCCAGAATACTCGCAGCCCGTGTACTACATGTGGAGGGTATCATGGCGGTGAGTGTCGCTGGAAAATAGGAGTGTGCTTCTTATGCGGGAAAGCGGGACACATACGGCGTGATTGTCCTACACAGAGGAATTCTACACCTGATAATAGAACATGTCATCTATGTGGACAACGAGGACACCTAGCACATCGTTGTTTCATGCGAAGGAATGCTCCTTCAGTTGATAAGCCCCAAGAGAACCCGCAAAGACAGAGGACAAATGGGAAAGTTTTTGCGATGACAAAGGAGGATGCGGCGGCATCTAACGCAGTTGTTGCAGGTAATATTTCTATTGCCTCGCAATGTGCTTATGCGTTGTTTGATTCCGGTGCTACGCATTCCTTTGTTTCTACTGAATTTGCAAAGAAGCTTGATGTGTTGCCTGAGCCTCTTGAATATGAATTGCGTGTCGATACTCCTACTGGTGATTTCTTGGTTGCTGATCATGTGTTCAAGGGATGTGCGCTCCAAATTAATAATGTTGAAATGCCTGTGGATCTAGTGGAGTTAAATGTTCGAGATTTCGATATTATTATAGGGATGGATTGGTTATCCACATACCGTGCTACTGTTGATTGTTTTTCAAAGAAAGTGATCTTTAGACTTCCGTGTCAACCCGAATTCTCTTTTTCGGGAAGTTGTAAAGACAATTTTCCAAGGTTGATATCGGCTTTGCAAGCAAAGAAACTTTTGAGAAAGGGTTGTAGTGGTTATTTGGCTTGTGTAAAAGACACAAGCAAGGTTGGAGCGAAGTTGGAAGATGTTCCAGTTGTCAGAGAATTTCCCAATGTATTTCCCGAGGATTTACCAGGTTTGCCTCTTGATAGAGAAATTGAGTTCTGTATTGAATTGATGCCCGGTACGGCACCTATCTCTAAGGCACCATATCGAATGGCACCTACCGAGTTGAAAGAATTGAAAACGCAATTGCAAGAGCTTTTGGATAAAGGTTTCATCAGACCTAGTGTCTCACCTTGGGGAGCTCCAGTTTTATTTGTGAAAAAGAAGGATGGTAGTATGAGGCTTTGTATAGACTACCGAGAACTTAATAAGGTGACGATCAAAAACAAATATCCTTTACCCCGGATTGATGATTTATTTGATCAACTTCGGGAGCTCAAGTCTTTTCTAAGATCGATCTTCGTTCGGGTATCATCGATTGAAGATAAAAGTGGATGATGTGCCTAAAGCGCTTTGGAACAAGGTATGGCCATTATGAATTTCTCGTCATGCCTTTTGGTCTAACAAATGCGCTTGCTGCTTTCATGGACTTGATGAACAGGGTGTTCAGAGAGTATCTAGATAAATTTATTGTGGTGTTCATCGATGACATTCTAGTGTTTTCGAAGAGTTTGGAGGATCATGAACAACACTTGAGGTTTGTCTTACAGACTTTGCATGAGAAGAAGTTGTATGCTAAATTTAGTAAGTGCGACTTTTGGCTTGATCATATAGAATTCTTGGGTCATGTAATCTCGAAAGATGGCATATTAGTAGATCCAAAGAAAGTTGAAGCAGTTGTTCAGTGGAATCGCCCTACTAATGTTACAGAAGTGAGAAGTTTTCTTGGGCTAGCTGGCTATTACAGGCGATTTGTAGAGGGATTCTCAAAGATCGCTGGTCCACTTACTCGCCTAACTCAGAAGAGAGTTAAATTTGTATGGTCGGATCAATGTGAGAGCAGTTTTCAAGAGTTAAAGAGGCGGCTAGTGTCAGCCCCTATATTGACTTTACCTTCAGGAACTACTGGCTTCATAATTTACTGTGATGCGTCTAAAGAAGGTTTGGGTTGTGTTCTTATGCAAGATGATAAAGTTGTTGCCTATGCTTCTAGACAATTGAAACCACATGAGAAGAACTACCCCACTCATGATATCGAATTAGCAGCGGTTGTGTTTGCCTTAAAAATATGGCGGCATTATTTGTATGGTGAAAGATGTGAAGTTTTTACCGATCACAAGAGTCTGAAGTATATTTTTACCCAGAAAGAGCTAAACATGAGGCAGAGAAGATGGCTAGAACTTTTAAAGGATTATGACTTGTCTATTAATTATCATCCAGGAAAGGCTAACGTGGTAGCGGATGCCTTGAGTCGTAAGTCCTTTGGAAATATGGCAACTTTACTTACTTCTCAAAAGCCTATTCTTGAAGACATGAGGAAGTTGGACTTGGAGGTATTAGTACATCAGCTTGGTGCTCGTTTAGCTAATCTTCAAGTGCAACCAACATTGATTGATAGAATTAAGACCAAACAGAATGAAGATCCTCAGTTGCAGAAATTCAAAGAAGGCGTGGAAGCTGGAGGACAAGCAGACTTCAGTATACACGTAGATGGGTCCTTGAAGTTTCGTGGTCGTCTATGTGTTCCTGATGATTTAGAATTGAAAAAGGAGATATTGCAGGAAGCTCACAGCACTAGATTCTCAATTCATCCTGGAAGCACTAAAATGTATAGGAACTTGAGAGAGAACTTCTGGTGGGTCAATATGAAGAAGGATGTTGTAAAATTCGTCGACCAATGCCTAGTTTGCCAGCAAGTGAAAATTGAGCACCAGAAACCAGGTGGACAGTTACGCCCTCTAGAGATACCTAAATGGAAGTGGGAGCGTATCACCATGGACTTTATAGTTGGTCTACTGAGAACGCCAAATGGTAAGAATGCTATATGGGTGATTGTTGACCGATTGACTAAGTCCGCACACTTTTTGTCATACCGATTCGGCCTTTCAATGGAAGACATGGCAAAACGATATGTTAATGAGATAGTGAAGCTGCATGGAGTTCCAGTAAGCATTGTTTCCGACAGGGATCCCAGATTTGTATCTAACTTTTGGAGGAGTGTACAAGGAGCATTGGGTACTAAACTCAACTTGAGTACAGCTTTTCACCCGCAAACAGATGGGCAGTCAGAGAGAACGATCCAGACATTAGAGGATATGTTGAGATCTTGCATCATTGACTTTGAAGGTTCTTGGGATGAACATCTACACTTAGCAGAATTTTCTTATAACAACAGCTATCATTCCAGCATTAAGATGGCACCTTTTGAAGCTTTGTATGGCCGAAAATGCAGAAGCCCTATTTGTTGGGATGATGTTGGTGAGAAAAGACTAACTGGTCCCGAGTTCATTCAGCAGTCAGAAGAGAAAGTTAGGTTGGTTCGGGAACGTCTCAAAACGGCTCAAAGTCGTCAGAAAAGTTATGCAGATCTTAAAAGGCGCAAGGTGGAGTTTAGTGTGGGGGATCATGTATTCCTAAAAGTTTCTCCTACGAAGGGTGTTATGAGATTTGACACGCGCGGGAAGTTGAGTCCAAGATACGTGGGACCATTCTTGATCTTAGAGAAGATTGGTGAAGTCGCTTATAAACTTGCTTTGCCACCGGCACTGTCAGGTGTTCATAACGTGTTCCACGTCTCTTTTGTTACGTAAATATGTGCCAAATCCTGAGCATGTATTGGACTTTACACCATTGAGGTTAAGGGAGAACTTGACGTATGAAGAGCAGCCTATTCGCATCGTCGATAGGAAGGATCAGGTGTTGCGACGGCGGACCATTCCTTATGTAAAAATACAATGGCTGAACCACACTGAGAGAGAAGCCACTTGGGAACTTGAGGAGGAGGCAAAATGCAAGTACCCTCACTTGTTTGAAAGTTGAGGTAAGTACAAATTTCGAGGACGAAATTTCTTTTAAGGAGGGATGGATGTAATATTCGGGTATTTGAAAAAAAAAAAATTTTCAAAAAGTCAAAAAGTCAAAAGTTGCTACAGTAACACTCTGATTTTCTCATTTAAGCCGAGAGCTGCCTCGGCCGAGACAGAGAGAAAGGAGAAGAAAGAAAAAGAGAGAAAGGGAAAGGAAAGGAAGAAGAAGAAAAAGGAAAGGCTCACGTCATCGGAGCCTCGCCAGCTCGAATCAACTTCGTATTTCAACGTTCGGTAAGCACTCGCGCCCCTCGTTCGTTTGATCGGAGAAGTTTTCCGATTTAGGGTTTAAATTCGGAATTTTGGGAAATTCAAGCGGCGAAGTTTGATTTTTGAGTCGTTCAGCTGCGTATTTTTATAGAATTGGTAGTTTACAGTATTGCGGAGCCGTGGGATTTTACGGAACCTGATTTGGACTTACGGTTTGCTGGATATGAATTTTTGAAGTTGAGTGCGCGCAGTGAACAGTGCGCGAACAGTGGTTTTTAGGCCGATTTTCGTCGGTTTTCGGCTCGATTTTTGGGCTGCCAAGTTGGGGTTCCTGTAGTGCTCTGAATAAGCTTTCTCTTGACTATAAGTTCGCTTAGAACGGAGTTTAGTGGAGAAAGTTATGGCGCAATTAAGTTTCACGCTCAAATTCCGCATCGTGGACGAATTTGGATAATCGCTTTGGACGAATGATTTGGGGGCATCTTTTAGTCGTTATATTAGCGTCTAAGCTTAGTTGAGCCGAATCGTAGTTGAAGTATCATTTTACTCGATTTTGATACCGTTTTTCGGCTTATTGTTAGGTATTCGAGTGCGTCAGCTCGAGAAACCGCTGTAGGTTAGTTTTCAGCTTTTCAAGGTGAGTGGTACTATCTCTTATTTGGTTTTATAAAAATCATATCTCGAAAGAATTATGATTCGATATAAATATATATGTTGAATTTAAAAGAACATTTTGCTGCATAAATTGGGATCGAGCATTTACTACTTTTTAGTATTTGAGAATGATTTGGGAATCGTTTTTGGAAATGTATTATGAAAGGATACATCTGTATATTGTGTTATGAACTAGTTTATAAAATGAGTTCGGAAATTATTCAAGAAATGCTCTACGAAATGTATTTCTGGCGGATGAGCCGTATTATGAGAAAGTTATTTGTTTGATTTGTGAAATGTATTATGGATTGGAATTCTGATATTGGATGATGATTGTTTAATGCTCAATATGACTGTGAACCCATTGAAGGGTTTTGGGGTATGCATACCGGGTTTAGGATATCCTTCTGGACCGAGCCACCGGCTTTGTAGGTGGAGACCTTGCCAATGGGGGAATCTTGGTAGCCTTGTCACAAGGCTTTGTGTCGTGACCATAGTTAGATATTGAGCAATAGATTGGTCGATGGAATAGACCATCGACATTTGATATAATATGAGATTCATCAATGGAATAGACCATTGATGTGTGATTTGAGATTAGTCAATGGAATGGACCATTGACGTGGTTTGTATAGAGATTGATCAATGGACTTGACCATTGATAGTTTGAATTGTGATGGTGGATTTAAATGTGTATTTGTGACTTGTACAAAGTTTTGATGAAATGAAATAACTCTTATGTGATTCTATATGTATTTTAAACCTTGGGTTTGACTTCTAAAGTTCTGGTATTGCTTTGTACACATGCATAGTGATTGCTCGATCTACTTAGAAGAGATGTACTATTCATCTGTGGTTGCTCATCCCTCTCTTTCCCAATCTTTTCAGTTCCTCGGCTAGCGGCCGTTAGTACGAGAGCGCTATCGCGGGGACGTTTGGGAGTTAGATTTTTGGGTATGATTTTTGGAGTTGTTTGTAAGGTTGTTGATAGTTCGTCGGGTTGGCTGAGTTCTTGATGTACATGTTCTTTTGGTGGATTATAGAAACTCTGATGATATAACCAACCCGTTGGTTTATCTGATATATATGTGGTTTGAGATGTATATATTGATAACAGGTTGTTGGTTATTGTCGTGGCTGCGTCCTTCGTGTGGAAGGATGACCGTGTCATCCCCCTTTTCTAGTTGTTTTTGGGGTGTGACATTTTGTCCGAGAGTCTGTTTAGAGCCCCCGAAGCCCATATGCAAATTGTTTCCAAACCACCAGAAAAAGAAAGAAGAAAAAAAAGTTAGCAAAAAAACGAGTAAACCAGACAAGTTAATCGGATCATATCTCAATGGGCTTCGCATCGATCCTTTTTGTACATCGGGGGGGCCCATGGGCCAGGCCCATTGACCGAAGAAGCCCTCGGTCCTCCCCCAAATTACGCTTTCGCCACGCAACGTCCCCCCGAAACCCCCGAGAAAATATCTCCATATCAACAGCACCAATACCAAAAAAAAAGAAAAAGAAAAAAAAAAGTGGAAAAATCGCACCGCCTTCTTCAACCTCCCGAAGCTTTGCCCTCGCCTTCTCTCTCCATCTCCGTCTCGCGGCGCAAAGCACCAGACGCTCCCTTCTCTCTCTCTCTCTCTCTCTCTCTCTCTCTCTCTCTCTCTGCTTCCTTCGTCCCCACGCTCTTCGCGGCAATGGCGAGCAAGGCGGTCATCAACCTGAACGAGAAGATCCCACAGGAAGAGGAGACCGACAACCCCGTCGAAACCCTAGATCCCGCCGACCCCTCGCCCGCCGACGGTTCCGATCCCGGCCCCGGCGCCGCCGCGGACGGGCCCGCCAAGGAGGAGGAGGGCGAGCTGAAAGAGGAGGCCGCGGAGGCCGCCGCCGATGCCGATCCCGCGGACGCGCGGGCGGGGAAGGGCGGCGAGGAGCCGGCGGCCGACGACGTCCAGAAGAAGATCCGGCGGGCGGAGAGGTTCGGTGTGCCGGTGCAGCTCTCCGAGAAGGAGAAGCGCAACTCTCGCGCTGAAAGGTTTGCGAGTTCGATCGCGTGTTGACGTTCTCTTTTTTGCTTGGTTGTATGCGGTACGAAGCTTTTAGGGATTGTTAGGGTTTTTTTTTTTTTTTTTTTTTTTTTTTGTAAATATATGTGCATGTCGTTGTTGTTGCTGTGATATTGGTGGACAGCAGGAGTAGAAAAAGCTTAACCTCGAAGCATTGGGCTGTTAGTTTTAGAGAACTCTCTTCAGCAATCCCTTTTCGTTTGGCATTGTAGTCTACTTGAGCTCTCTGGGTTATGGTGCTTGGCTGGTGGGATATGGTCGATGGTTCCAAAATCTGGGCATCTCTGACTCTTTTAATCGGGTGTTTCTAGCGCGTCGATTGCACATTTTATGGATGTTTTTCTTTTAATCTACTCATTGAGCTAATGCTAATAACTGCTGGAGTGTGACTTGTTGGCGTCCTCATGCATTAATTGAATTTGTTGCCAGAACCTCATGTTTGGCACTGAGTAACATAATTGTGGAGTTCTTTGGGTTCGGGGGGGTGGCCTTTGGAAAATTCTGGGCCAATCTGTGGACTTTCTTGGAAGGTGTTGCAATAATAAGGTGCAGGAACCATTGCATATGCCACATCTCCATTAAGCACTTCTCAGACAAACTTTGTTTGGGAAATCCTAGTGAAGGACCAACAATCGTCTTACCTATACTGGAAAACTGTTTTCTGCTGAACATCATGATGGCATTTGAGATTGTCTTACATCTGCCTCTCCTTCCCTTTATCCCCCCTTACTCCCCTCCGTCTCTGAGGTAAACTTATGGTTTGCTATTAGGTGGTGTATCTGGTTTAATGTAGTAGTAGTTGATCTAATCAATGTTGTTTGTTTTATATTTTTGCCGAGCCAAGGAGGGAAAGCTTTGGGGCATTAGATGAACCTATAGGTGCTTGATTTTTTAGTAATGTGACCAAATGTATTTCAACTTTCAGAGTCTATGATAGTTGAAAAATTTAGTCTCTATTGAATCCCATGCCCATGCCCATTATACATTATGGTACTGGCATAGTGGACTTGATTTGTGAGGCCAATGGAAAGGGAAAAGCAACACGGTTAGAATTATTTACATTATTTTATCGATGCTGCTGACTTTGTTTTCAATAGAACTTTTAACGGGCTTGCAATTTCTTCCCCTTTTCTGCCCTTTATCATTATTTGATTGTTGCAATGGCTGGATTCTCTTTATTGTAGGTTTGGCACTATATCTGGTCCAAACAAATCTGAAGAACTGACTAAGTCGGAGGAGTTGAAGAGAAAGGCTAGGGCAGAGAGGTATGTTATTAGGTTTTCGTTAACCGGTTACTCTTCACCTCAAAAATTTTATATCTTGTGCTCATTTTTTTTCGTTGTTTCTCAGGTTTGGTGTCCTTGCAGCACCTGCTGATGCTGATGAGGTGGCAAAAAAGAAAGCTCGGCTTGCCAGGTTCACATCGGGCAAGAAAGTTGATCCCGAGGAGGAAGAAAAGAGGAAAGCAAGGGCAATCAGGTTCTTATCCATGCTAGTTTTCTCCCATGTTCATCCTTATCTTTGTTCTTCTTCAATTTGTGCCCCATAAGAGCATTTTAGCCCAAAAGCTAGGTCAATGGAAAGTTGTTTATTATACTTTCAATGTTATAATCTGACAGGTATTTGTCTTGCCAGGTTTTCAAATCCTCCGTTGGGGTCCCTGTCACAGGTGAATGGCAAGGAAGCAATCGCTGGCAAGGCCGGCGAGGGGTCTTGAGGAGCACACTTCTATACATTTTCTTTCTTTTTATTTTTTCCTTTGCATAGTAAGTTCTGTGTTTTAATTTGCTGTAGTTGTTGTTACTTTTTCTGCTAGCGCCTCCTAAATCATTGGTTTGCCCATTGATTAATCGATGTAATGATACTTATACTTGGTTTTTTTATTTTGCAGGTAGAATGGTCTAACTTAGTTTTATCTACCAGCAATCTATGAAGCCGTGCTTGTTGTTGATGCATGAATATTCAGATCCAAATTGATGCTTAGTTGAGTAGCTGCAACAGGACATTGAACAGGATTTTAGAGCAGGAGAATCTTCGTCTGCATTGGTCTTAAATTCACCTTGTGGGGCCTCGATGATGAAACCTCCCTCCACGTGTTAACCAATCTTAGTCTTATCAAAATTATCAGAAATTCCTATACAGCCTCAGTAATCAGCATTCTGTGTTGGGATGTGTGTTTGGTGTGGACATGATTTATTTTCTTTTGATTAAATTGAATGATTTTCATCATAGATATTTTGGATAGAGTATTCCTTAGTGGGGTATCTCGTGGCATCTGTTGACGTGGTAGATTGATATGTTATTTGCTGATGAAGTAGATTGACAGACTAGAAGAAACCTGTGCTCAGAAATGCCATCACTTTTTTATTATTAGTCTTGCGGTGAAGGGGTTGATGGCAATGGCTTTTAGCTGTCAATGTGTGCTTCATTGCTTGTTGCCACATTTTTATTTCTCCTTGACTTGGCTGTTAAAGTATCTGGAAATGCTGTAGTTATTAAGATGTGACATGTGTGCATTGTATTTGAAATTTGTAATTTTGAAACAAACTCTCAGTCTAGTCCGGACTAAAATTCCCCGCATGAGGTAGAGCATGTTTTTGAGTGGGTTTTGAGTTCTGTATTCCATGTTAGTACGTTATGGGGGTGTTTTGCTGCTTCATATCATGCAGTTCATGAAATGAATGGTCATGAGATCTGATAGATTTTACCAGTGGCAAATAATCTAGGCTGCATCATGAAAAGGTATAAAGCATTTCTTGTTTGTTGAGAGTCATCATCAGTCTCTCTTGATAGTGAGACGTATTGCAGATTGTGTTGGAATGAATTGAAGGTACATTTTTTTTTTTGGCAAAACTCAAGTAGGGACATCTCAAATATGGAAAGTTCGGCTTCTATGATACAAAGAAATGAAATCTGTCAATCATGGCTGTGAAATTGGAATTTCTGATATACTTATCCGTTTCTTCGAGAAAAGCTAGCACGTGGAGGAGGTTTCTTGATTTCTGCGGGTCTTCACTTGGTGGATTGCAGTCAGTGAGGTAGGATTGTCCATTTGACTGGGGATAGTTTGGCATGTAATGATGTTTTGAGTTATGAAACTTCTCTTAAGTAGTGAACTAAGGTTATAGTTATTGTAATTTTACTGTGATATTCGTTTTGTATTGGAGTAAATTGTTGGATATTGTTTTCATCGTCTCTTCCATATGGTTGCTATCCTAGCTGTCTCCTCTTATGACAGGCATTGCGCCCTGAGACATCATAGACCCCATTCTGTAGACACCTGTAGACACATGTAGACGACAGTCATCTGTATTGGCTGTTGAATTGAAACGACAGCTGATGACTGCCTTGTGTGTTGTTTATAAGGGGTCTGAACTGAGAAAATATTGGGTACTCAAGTGATACCAGGTCAGCAAAATACAAGTTCATTTTTCGTGCGCCACGTGTCCATCGCGGGCCCACCTGCCAAAAAAAAACTCTCTTTCTTCTGCACTTGCTCTTTCTCCTCGCCTCTCTCCTCTCTTCTCTCTCTTCACTGCGGTTTCTTCTCGGCTATGGCCGTTAGCTCAAGTTCGACCTCTCGTCCATGGCCGTTGCAAGTTTTCAAATCAAGTGTCCGTGGCCACGAGACTCTGGGTCTAACTCCCATAGCTGCAAGCTCGAAGCTCCATCTACACGGCTTCTGTGAGCTTGAGCATCCATGGCCGCGAGTCGTCGCAACTCGGGCTGCCATGGCCGCTAGCTCAACAGATGGCAGCCATGGTTGAACGGTTGTGCTCGAGCTCGTGCTCTAGGCTCGAACTCAAGTTCTGCGGCTATGGTGACGGCGAGACTCCGGATTAAGTATCCTTGGCCATAAGTCTCTAGATCTAGCGGCTATCAACGGGATTCAGAACTCGAGTGACCATGACCAGCCATGGCCGCGAGCTTGAAGCTCGAACATGCTTGCAACCGTGAGCTCGAGCTATGTGGCAATGGAGGCCGAGATGTTGGGCTCAAGCTCAAGCTCCATGGCCATGGTGGCGGCAAAAAAGAGATGAAAAAGCAAGTGCAGAATAGAGAAGCGAGGAGAAAGAGAAAGTGCAGAAGAGAGTTTTTTCTGGCAGGTGGGCCCGCGAGGGACACGTGGCGCACGAAGAATGAACTTGTTTTTTGCTGACCTGGTATTACTTGGGGTACCTAATATTTTCTCGTCTGAACTCGGAATTCTGTTTCGGGCAGTCCTTGTGGTCCAACTTCTAACAGTTGATTTGCTGATTTAGAAACCATTTGGAAAGCTCTGGAAACGAAAGTAGGTATCTTTAGCTGAATGAAAATAAAAAGAACAAATCGTCCTCGAAAGTATGTTTTGAAAGTTCCATCCCTCATGACCGGTGAATTTTCTTTTTCCTCTGAAGTGATCTTCCAGCATCGACCGAATGCTGGGCAAGAGAGTCCTAGTAGTCTCGAGGTAAGCTTCTAGGTAATGACATTGCTTTAACATAGGGCTGAAGAGGCTAGTGAACCGAAAAGCTATATGCATTAGTTTATGGCCTCCTTGGCATTGCCCTTTTTTTTTTTTTTTGTATGAAATCAACTTGAAGTTAACTTTTGCATCAAATCAAGTGATGGAGCTAATCTTCAAATTTCAATCTTGGAGCTTAATTTATCAAGTAATCAGAACTTACTGAGGAAAGCGGAGACGACCTTTATTTACATTTGCCAATAGATCCCTACGAACTTTCAATTAACAGATCTAGAGTCGTTTGTCAACAATCGTCCGGGGAATTTCTTTCCAATTATACTGATTTGCATAACAAGTTCTTAGCTCTGGGAATTGGTCCCTGAGGGCTCCTCTTAATGATCCTCAAGGAATTCCGATGCAGCTTCTACAAGAACCCGTCATTAAGTAAGTTGAATGGTGAGACTGGTTGGCGAGGGATAGACCCTGGCCGTTTGCCTATACCTAGGAGTCAGCAGCAGGAGCAGAGGCCATTCCTGCTCCTTTTATCGACACAGATCGTTGTAATGAGCTCTTACTACTGGCTAACCGCGGATCAAGAAACAGAACGACGACGCTTATGTCGTCGTGGAAGTGCCTCCTCACTCCGCACTTGATCCTTTTCATGTCCGAGTACCTCATTTCCCTCTTCTTCGCTGCTTCTTTCAGCGCCGCTTTGATCAGCCTCCTTGCAATTCCCTGATTCAACCAATAAAACATGTAAACTGAGTCCCAACGTGCTGTGGAATAAAGAATAGTCCTACAATGAGCAAGCAAAATTACTAACACATTTGTGCTTCAAATAGATGCCCTTGCGAAAACATACTTCTGGATTCAATGAAGTTCTAAGAATAGGATGGGAGCGCATGGATCGCACCTTGCGAGGGTAGTTCTTGACAATGTCAACAGCATCTTGATTGCTCAAATGCTCCCAAAGACCATCAGATGCGAAAATGAGGAAGTGGTCTTCACGCTGGAGTTGGTGTATCGATACTGATGGCTCTGAACTCAAGATTGGCTTGATAAATGGCTCAGGCAGTCTGAACTTGTGAGGCAAAGGCTCTCTATTGAACTCTGTCCTTTTCAGGTATGCATCTCCAATAGATCTTGAGACCTGAAGAGCAAAAGCAGATCATAACCATCCCATTTTATGTGGAAAAATTCTTCCCTAGAACTAGAATTCATTGGGCAGGGTTAAAAAACATCAGATGTACTACCAAATACCAACTAGGGATACACGTAGTATGCATCTTTGGTCAAGTTAAGCGCACTTGTTCATTTGAAAGAACAGGTAAAGAATGAAGTAAATCAAAGAGTATTACCTGTATGAGTCCCTTAACACGCCAAACTTTATGTTTGAGCATCACGATCTGTTGATCGTGGGGATGTAGGGACCGGACTTCCTCTCTCACAGATTCGAAATTCACATTGTGCTCTTCTGATAATTGGATGGGTGTTATTCTTTTGGAGTTCTTCACTGCTCTCCCTAGTACCGCCCGGGAATCCCCAGCATTTCCGACAATTAGAGTCCCGTTGCTTATGACGCCAACCAGACAACACGATCCGGCGGACGCAATCTGTGGTTTGTTATGCCAATGTTTCTTTACCATAGAGAGAAAATCCTCTTCGGTTGCTGAGAAAGCCTTCTTAATGACATTTGCACTGACCTCTTTATGCTCGGACACCAATTCTGCATTGGAAATTAGCTTTTTCTATCAGTAGTAGCCGTGATAAGGACCAAAAAATTAGATATGCGTGACAAGAACTTGATTCAAGCACACGATTAAAATGCAATGATGAACACCGCCTACAAGCAAGCAACAATTTTAGCTCTGATTTCAAGCGATCACAAAAGAAGTGAACATTTCTTGCCCAAACCAGTGTGCATAAGTTCTAAACAACTATTCTATTTGTGGTGATATGTGTATCGTCTTATGAAGTAGGACCGAAGTCTAATTGTCCAGTCGAGATTGTGCATGATTTTAGACCAGGAAATTCGTTAGTGAATCTACAAGGGTCAGAAAGTTCTCAAGCAAGGTGAGACATACTCTTGATGTTGCAGAACAGATTGTTGCGGACAAACCGTGAAGCCTCAGACCCACCATGGCCATCATAGATGCCAACAAGCGCCCCGAAGGGCCCGGAATCAGTGAAACTCAGCTGTCCCGATTCGAGCTGGCTTTGGTCCTCCAACAAATTGTTGGCCTGAATAACCGCCATGGAGAATTCTCCGTAAGCATGATTCCCTAAGCTTTTGCTCCACATCAACCCATCGGATCTCCCTCCAACTTCGTCGTGCTTGCGGCTTTCTTGTCCTTCGAAAGACGGTCTCCAACACGAGCTGACCATTTCCTTGGATAAAACTGTTCAATACAAGTTAATAATAGCGTATGTGATTCGTTATTCACAAGCAAGTTTCAATTCTGTTCTGATGCTTCAAGCCATGAAACACCGGGTGACTCCCGAACTTATATAGCCCATCAACCTGATACCTGCTTATACGAGCAGGATTTCGAGTAAGACCAAAAGGGTATGGGTTAAACAAACTGAAGAATTGTCTCCCTCAGACAAGAAGGCAATAGTTTTTATTTTGGTTCAGAGCAGAAGTATGTTGCTGGTGCTCTGTACCTTGAATCTGGGTTGGGTTTGTTTCAGCCTCTGTATTTTGCCATCTTTCAAGAAGACACTTATCTGTCCAAGCACATAAGATCAAGAAGTTGGCAGAGTTTGCTGGTCCAGGGTCAGAGATCAAAACAAAATGGAGCACTTGGATACGGGGTTTTTCCATTTCTTGGTCTGGTGCTCCTCGGCAGAAAATCTTTCAGATCACTGTCAGGCGAGAGATCTGATAAAGTTCTATAATCTGATATAGAAAAATTATATCTTAAGGATTATATTACAAAGTCTGACATTGTTGTTCTCTCTTGTTTTATGCATTTTAGTGTGTCCTTTTGATGTAAATGGTGGTGCCCAAGGCGCTTGGAATACCTTTAACAGGAGGGACTGAGATTTTGAGTTTCATGTCTTTGAAAAGCAAATAAAACCCAAACATCATGGGCAATTCTTGGTTATTTGATCTCTCTCTCTCTCTCTCTCTCTCTCTCTCTCTCTCTCTCTCTTTTAATGAGACAGAGATGTTGTCAATCCAAAGGAAATGGGAAGACTATCTTTTTCGCACACACAAGACTCGTACACAAAATTCTTCTTCTTGCCCTTTTTTTTTTCCTAAACAGTTATTTTCCAATTGAACTTCCTCATTGCCAAATGACTCTTTTGTTTATCTCCATTTCAGAGAATAGACCTGTTTTAGAAATTAACAACTTTCTTATTTATTGAGTCTCATAAGTGGTGGTCGAGACGACGTGGTAGCATCTCCCTCACACTTCATCTGAGATCAATGGTCTATAATTTGCCCGCCAATCACTACTTTATTTTCTCTACTTTCAGTTTGCAGTTTCTTCAATGCTCTCTCTGAGTCTGAGAGTGTTCTTTAGATGAAGGTAGGTGATAGGAAGTTATATTAGGTGTTGGAGAGGGTTCCTAAGAAATTGAATAATGCTCTCATAATGTGATCTGTAATTAATACAAATTGGTTGAATGGGATGACCATGTAATAAATTTTTAGCCTAATTCTATCAGCAACATTTATACAAATCTGTGAAGAACAGAGACTCCAATGCTCCTTTTGAATTCAAAATATGTCTATAAACATTCTATATAGGCCAGATTTCCCCTTTGTACAGACAAACTTCTTGTTTCAATTTAGAGAAACTCTTGCTTCACGTTGGCTCTCTCTGGCATTGAACCGGAGATTCATTCACATCAGCCACAACAAGAGACAACCGAAACAAGAAGTTCTAAATCAACGAGAATATTCCGTTTTTCAGAAACACTTCAGCCATAAACTGCTCAGACTTCAGCACATTTCCCATTCCTGAACGGCCGAATATGATTCTCCCATTATCTAGACAGTCTCTTTTGCTAATCAAATTTTAACAAATTAAGCTTCCATAAACACAAGATTGATTAGACTCTCCGAATAATTTTGCCTAACCGCTAGTGAACTTGTTTATCATAAACTCATCTGACTGTGATCCTGTCATTTAGTTCTCGGACTGTCAAAACAAAAGTGCAGGTCCATCTAACAAGGCGGATTTTCCCGCTAAAGGGTGCAAAGTGTATAATTTATGAAGGTTTACTTATCAAAAGGTTTCTCAATGTGGACTCTTAACATCAGATCCTTCTAGAACTATTAAGCTCAGACTTGTCAATTAATTCATCAGATAATAAAAAAGCAATCATGAACTGATTTCTTGGTTTTTGATGCTCTGAAAGTAGTGCTGTGTTTATCCTATCTTGCAAGGAAACATGGGATGGGCTGCATTTAACTCCTTCTAGACAGACAGATATAACAACACAGAGTCTTTGGGAATATGCCATTGATTCATCACATTATTTGTCATTGATGAAGAGACTAGTGAAGTCGTGTCTGTAAGAGGAGGTCTGCATCAAGACTTAGCTGATGCAGGTGGATAAGGACTGCTGTGAGAACTTTTATGCAGAAGCAGTTTACCAGACAAACTTGTAATGTGACGACTGTTCTTATAGACATACTGAGAAGAGATTACTTCGGAATAGAAAGCTAGACCTATCTTGGTCATGGATGAAAATTGAAATGATGATTATGTTTGTAAAATTTTTTGAGAGTTGCATGTACAATAAATCAAACTAAGTGCGATCAAGGTGATTCCTTCCACGAAGGTAAATTTTACCTTCACATATCATTTTAGTTTCCTTATAGGATATTCAACAAATTGCTTTCAAGTGGTTCATCGCGATGCTAGAAAGATCCATACCTAGATTTTTTTAAGTATAGGTGAACATGAAAATTGAGTACCTAAAGTGAAATTAAGAGCATTGAGCACGGGATCCATGCACATCCATCATCATTTGATAAAGTATTATATTCTACTCAAAAAAAAAATTTTGGTTTAATATTCAGGTGGTGTCTAGACCAGCTTTCACACACCTCGACCAGTGCACTTCTTCGACATTGGTCAAGTGCATTTTGGATTTTACTCAGATTTGAACCAAGACCATAAGGAGAGGAGCAATCTTCTTTGTCATCTAAACCAATATGTAATTGGTTATTCTATTCGACTTAAACTTGCCAGCAACAAACAGGATGAGGAGAAACTATCTTTCACTTTCAATACTAATATACTTTGAGACTATGTACCAAGAAAGAAAAAATTTAAAACACGAGATTAAGCAACAGCATGTTTGATCCATGCAACAGAGCGTCAAATGGTGAGATTGAGAGAACAAGAAGCCAGTTCATGGAAATCACTCGAACAAAATAAGCACTCTTAATCCGATTGCTGTGCTTTATTCAGCTAAACAGAAAAGTCACGATGCAGTGTTCGATCAAAATCAGGGACAATCATGGGTACTAGGCTGAGAGCAAAAGTGCATGTGTCCAAGCCCTTGGGCCCTGGTCGTAGTACCAAAAAGAAACTCCCAACCCCACTTCACATGCTCTCTGCCATCATTTGCTCCACATTCAACTGACATTGGTTGTGGGTTACCATTTCGAGCCAGATGAAAACTTACCATGAATTGAGGCTCTAGATTTGGTAAGTTGAACATGGAAAGCCCTACTAAATGCATACTGTTTTCGTCTCCCCCTCTGTCTGTTTGGTATGACTATTGTCATGAATTCTTGCCGGGATTATCGTGAAAAACAGAAAATGGGTTCGTGAAAGGTCCGGGCAATTGAGGGTTCAGTTCGAACCTCGTGCGGTGTTGTTAAGAAGTTGGAGGCCCTGGCCGGCGGGCGCCCTGGCTACCGACCACTGGCCTGGAATGGCCAGGCTATTGGCCATGTGCCGAGCGCCCAGATCATTAGGCGCAGGAAACCGCGTGAACTGATTTCAATTGCTATTGAGCCTATTTTTCTGCAATTTCATCAGAAGGTACACTTCCTGGCCATCAAAGCCAATATGTAGGTTTTCTCGAGTTGTGTTCTTAGTGAGAGACTGTGAGGAATGCACCGAGGGACATCGAAGTTTAATTGAGACTGGGAAACGTCTGAGTTTTCGTGAGAATCTGAGTGTGATTTTAGTATTGGTTATCTTGCTTAATATATAATGAAATCTCTTACTGTTTCCTCGGTGGACATAGTTTCAACCAACCAAACCGTGCCAATTTAGTATGTGATTTTTTTGTCCTTTGGTGTTTATTTATTATCCCTAACATGCCTCGGCAAAACGCCATACAATGCTAAAAAAGAAAAAGCATACGATGATTGACATTAAATATGACAGAACATCGTGCTTTCTGGTAAAATGTCGCATAATACTAAATAGTGTCATACTCGATTTTGGCATAGAATACGAGCAAGCCGTCCTAGGATCATAATAAATAGAAGTCTCATTTTGTGAGGGAACGATGTCATGTCTTACGCCTTTATCAAATGTGACTTAAATTACGATTGCATGATGAAGAGTTATACCGCCCTACTACCAAAAAACTCATTTTACTTTGATGCGCTCGAAACTTTTCGTTAACTAATCCTATATGGCATTTCAATCGTTTTTCCAATCCTCCATAACTCTTATAAGCATTTTTTTAATGCTTGAACATGAAATCACGTCGTTATGTGATGTCATATCAGAAAAGTTTATGAAAGTAATAATCAGAAAATTGAAAATGCAATTTTTGAAAAGAATTGAGGGAAAAAAGAAGAAGAAGAAGAAAGGATCGGTGGGAGAGGCCACAATGAAAGTGCTGCCACCCGCCGGGAATGGTGGACAAGACAACCCTTGCAGAGATCACATCATGGGCGACCGTCCCTCGCTTGGCCACCAGTCCTCCCCACGAGCAAGTGAGGGTCTACTTGCCCTTGCCTATGTGGTATTGGCGCTAGGGTTGCCACCATCGAGCAAGGACGAATAGACACTAGCAGTCGTTTGTATTAAGTTACACATGTGAATTGTCTTAAAAAGTTTCACATCGAAAAATTAGTATTATGAAAAGCGATTAATATATTCTAATTGGATCATAACTTATTAATTTAAACTTTCGAATGTAGATAGGTCCAACTATATATATTGACAATTTCGGATTTGGCTTCCCCTTAGCGATCTCCTCAAATTAAGGTATCGAATTTTTATTGCGCCCTCTCAACAACTCAGTGGTGGCAACCCATGCTTGCCAAGCAAACCCTTAGCAGAGAGGGGTGGCACCATCCTCAGCTGTAGGGGTGATCGGTTCCAAGGTAGGTTGGGTCCAGACCTGGAATCTGAAATCAATCATGTTATAATCAATTCTTAATTTTTGGAACTTGAAACCTACCATGTTTTCCCTGGACTCTGTTTTGGAACCGACCCTGTTTTTTCGGTCCAGTTTCAGGGTCTACCCGAGAACCTGTTTTTTTTTTTTTCCTTTTTCTAATTTCATTTTTTTCTAGTAAAATAATATAGATAGTAATGAAATGATTCAAAGTAAAAGATCTACCGGATCGGCAAGCCAAAAAGGCAAAACAAACACACGAACGGTACGGACACCGAGATGACCAAACCCTAGTCCTCTACAACGCGCAGGTAGGCGACGAGCTAGGTTGCGTTCTTACAGAGACTGAGGAAGCGCTTGCAAAGAGAGAAACCGTGAGAGACAGAGGAGGTCGCGAAGAGAGAAGAGAGAAACCCCGAGAGACAGGCTGGGTAGCCAGATAGGGTAACGTGATCTAAGGTTTTTACTTGTTTTTACATTATCTCAAAACCGGTTCTAAAATAGGTCCGGGTCGATTTTTACTTGAAACCGGAAACCGGACCGGTTATAACCGGTTCCCAAAAAATGGAACCGGTTCACGGGCCGGTTCTTTGTTAGAACCGGTTCTCGGACTTATTTTTCAAGTGGGCCGATCCGATTTCCGGATAAACCTGGTCCGATTGCACATCCCTACTCAGCTGCCCTGTTTCCCCCTCCAACATAATCGTAAGTTCAAACTCTTCATAACTTTCGACCAAAAAAGAAACTTTATAACTCTTTTTTTGGTGAATTATTTCAAGATAAACGGTTCACATTGCACAAGGAAATATCAACGGGCGAAGATTCGTGTGGCTGGTGATCGATTGAAGCAGTTTGTGTTTTTGATCTTCCTTAATCCGCAGAGGCGATTTGTGGTTAGACAAGCCCCAAAGAAAACAGAGACTGTCACTGAGAACATCTGGAAAAACCACAGCATGGATCATCACTGCTCCTGCCTACATGTCCCCATTCTCCCACACGCATCGTCTAAAAAGCAGTGAAAATCACTTCACTGACATTTCCTCCCACCTCAAGAAAGCACCAAAAGGAAAGGAAAAACAGAGGCTGTCGCTGTCACTGTCAGTGAGGGTCTTTCACCATCCAAACAATCATGAAATCCTTAGCAGAGCTGGGCAGCTTGAGGAGGTGGGCCGACTCCAATCATGCAGTTTCGCTTCTCCATTGATCTCTGGATGCTTTCTCTGGCATGCCTCAGCGCATCGAGCACTTCGCTGACGCTCGCACTCATTACCATCATCTTCGCGTTCAGGGCTTTGCTCTCTGGTTCTGCTTCGGGCAAAGTGACTGGAACTAGTGCTAATGAATCATTCACCTGATCATCCTCATCATGATCAAAACTGTTCTCGTTCTCTGTCACCGAATTCCTCGCGCCTGTACAACTGAAGTAGAAAGATGTGGGAGAAAAAGGAGTCAAATTTGATCGAGATAAGCAAGACCCAGATTGAAAAAAAATAAATGAATGCACTAAACTGAAAAGAAAAAAACAAAAGAGTTGGCCGCTTGAATCGAATCGAATGGTTTTACCTATGGCCATCAGTCTTGAATTCGTTGTATGCGGGGCCGGATTTCTCAGAGGATAAATCTCCGGCGTTGGAATCACGCTTATCTCCGGCAAGAGCTTTTTCAGGAGCATTAAGCTCCAGATGGTGGGGTGATGCGTCTTTGTTCTCAAAACGAGACTCGGATTCTACTTCTGCTTCTACGGTAATTTGGGCTTCGGAGGCGATTGTGACTGTGGAAGACGAATCGGAGGAGACGATGCCGGTTTCGCAGACGCTGGATTGCTCCGGTTCGTGCAATGCGGGCGAGATTAGCAGGGTCTCGAGCTTCTTCTTTAGGAACTTGAGCTTCTTCTCCGTTTTCGCCCTCAACTTGGTCTCTTCTCTCAGCTGGTTCTCTAGTTCCACCAACTGCAACAGTAGAAGGAAAACTTGAAAATTAAGGGGACAGAGAACAAACCCAACAAATCTTGAGCAGTATACTTTAAACTCGGTAAAAAAAGGAACAAGAAAGGGTAAAACAAAATATAAAGAAAGAATGTGGAAGAGACCCTGTTGGCCATGAGCTGAGCTTGTTCTCCAGCAAATCTGGAAGCCTGTCTCTCTGCAAGGAGTCTTCCCCTCAGGCACTCCATTGTTCTCAAACCCTCCTCCTTTTCTCCAATTTCTTTGACACTGTAGAGCAGCAATTCATCACCCAAATTGAATGTGTCTGTGTGTATGGGAGAGGGTGAAAGAGACACAGAGATGGGAACCAACCTCAATGAGCTTTCTTCTTTGTTGAAGGGTATCACCATCTTCTCCAAGAAATCTGAAACGCCGGGTCAGAGAAACTCAGGAGGAGAAGCGGGAGCAGCACCTTCTCTTCTCTTCTCTTCTCTTCTCTTCTCTTCAAGAGCACTGATGCCAAAACAGAGTCACTTCAGTGGACGACCTGGGCGTCTGCAGACGCATGTCCCTGTGGAATCCACTTGGGCCTTGTCTTCGACCTCTGATCTCACGTAAGAGATCATCTCATGAAGTTAACCAGCACGCTGGCGAATGTGATCATTGGTTTGTCATTGATTAGGAAGAGCTGTTCTGTGCTATATAACGTGTTCTGGGGTAGTCCCATGTACTTTGTTTTGCTTTGCAGGACAAGCAATCCCATAAAGAATTCCGTGAATGCTAAATAATCCAGACTGGTATAAAATAACAGTTTTCTAAATGAGGTGGTGGACCGTTATTGGATACTGAATTTTAGCTCCGCTCGTTTTGAATATCCATTTACAGCTTGCCACGCCATTTAATAGATTAAATTTGTGAATCGGTTGTTGCTAAATTTATCATTTTTCAAAGATTTATTCCGTGTTTGACTTGATATAGTTGATAAAGAGATCCGTCGTAGTAAAAGGAAAACGATGAGATTCGCATTATAAAAATGAGATTGACTTGGGTGAATTAAATAACTTCGGGGGAAAAGTTTACTACTCTTGATAACCTCCGTTTGTTTCGAAAAAAAATCAAAGATTTGAAAAATACTTTCTTAAAAATAACCTCTTGTATCATCTTGCAATAATTAATCGATGAGAAAATATTTTTGTTTCCAACAACAAGTCATGTCCGAACATTTCGTAAATGATAAATATATCTTTTGTCTATTATTTTTTAAAGCGATGCAAATGACCATTTATAAAAAATGTATATTTTTTATATCATTTATTTTTTTTCAAAATAAATAAAACCGTTCATCTTCGTCGATTTGGAACAATTTTATCTTTTTCTTAATTTATTGTCATTTAACAAGTATTGCTCCATCATTTCTGCAAAGAGACAGCCCTGGTTCCTGCACGGATTCAAATTTTGAAAATACAGGGAAATATTTTCCATTTTAATTTTTTTTAAAATAAATAAGTTTGAATTTTGGCTGCTGCTGTCACAGTGTCACGTGATGCAGCTCACCTTGCTCGTGCCTACTTCGAAAAGGACTTAAATTATCTGACTAGATAGGGGGGGACCAAATGCCAAACACTGCAGCGCCAGCCCAAAATAATGTTCAAAATGTACCACCATTATTTCATTTTGGCAATCGAAAATTATTTCGACCGAAAGCAACCATACTTCGTATTGATGATTATTACCTCTTTTGGACAATATAAATGCAGAATTCTTAGTTTATATTTAGTTTATATTGAACAATAATCTATAGCATAGAGACTCGATTACAATTTTATTTTTGGTCTGTTCTACTTTAACTCTCAACTCACTTTCAAATTTTAGCCATGCCTCTTTACAGAGCAAGGGAGTTGAGACCCACATAAACGTCCCCACCCGTAGCCTCCCTAAGAAGGTGAGGAATCGAACTCTCTATCTCTTCCTTTCGAAGTAAGAAGGGTGGCCACTGAGGTAAACCCCAATGACTCTATTACAATTAGAAAGTTCTTACTGCGGTTTTTATATTATAGAATATTCTTACATGTGATCAAAAACGTTTTGTCCTATTGAAAGAAAATGGCAAGGATCTTGTTCTAATGAAATCCTTAATAGGAAGAGTTATAGATAGTGTTTAAAAAATTTCAATACTTGCTGATTTGCAACATTAAAACTCATCACATCTAATAATATTTTTGTTGACGAAATTCATGGTATAAAATGAGGTATGCACCAATCCTAGTTGGAAGGGTGATTATCTCTTAAATTGGGACCAAAAAAACTACTCCAATTGATTAGGTGGCATCTAATAAGTGGTAGTCCACTCGATGAAAAATGCAGCAAAAACGATTACTACAGTAAAAGAAGGCATCTCCAGTTATTTAGGGTGCAAATGATAATCATTTTGTTTATGGAATAAATATCTGGCAGATTTTCTATTTTTATTTCCTGGATGAGTTTCTGAACAGAAATATGCATTTGATAACGATACAAAATTTCTCCCTCTTATGCTTTTTTTCATTCATTGACTGTTGGCACCTGGAAGGAAGGGGAGGGGGGGGGGGGGTGGGCGGTCCACGGTTAGCTGACGAGGGTCGATGGTCGTGTGCAGCAGGCGAGCGATGAATAGAGTTTTTTATTTCTCTTTTTGTTCCAGAAACATAAATGTATAAAATTGTTCACTTCTCATTTCTGTTTCAAACCTATTTCTGGACTAAAAATTTGTTTCGGAAATAGAAAAATGAAATTGCGTTATTAAACAGATTTCTATTCAAAACCTGTAGAAAAACAGAGAAATAGAATAGTTATAATGCGCACCCTTAAAGTACTAGTTGTCAACTTTTTTAGACGACTCCTTAAGAAAGAGTTTTTATCGTTTTGCAAGTGGATTTAAATTGCATCATATCAACGTGTAAATGATTGAGAATATTAAGTAGTATTAGCAAATGATCGAGAGTTGTCTTGACTTGCACTTGACGATTTCACTACTTTCTTCTTCTTTTTCCTCCTAATTTTTTTTTTTTGTTGGAAGTTTCGTTCTTTTATTGTGCCCTTAAAGTTTGAGCCATCATCAATACATGTCCACCTACAAAAAGCTTATCACAAGGCCATACCGGGGGCATTAATGGAGAAGCAAGATATCTAAGAATGCTCAGGAGCTTCAACAGTAAGTAAATTACTATTTCAATGGACCACCTCATCTCTTTTTTTTGCGTAATTAGCAAGAGAGGGACCAATAAATCAGCCTCTAACAAGCGACTAAACACTCATATTAATCATGTAGTAATCGTAGAATCAAACATTATGCGATTCGAGCCTGGGGTTTCAATCGGAACTAGCTTAAACGATCCTTGCGTTGCACGGGTTTGTTTGGAGAATCTCATGTTGAGAGACTATTACGAAATAGCAATAGAGGTAGAAATATTTCTTTCATAGATACGTTACATTAACCATAACAGAAGATATTCAAATGAAAACTCAAAATTATTTATTTTCTTAGAAACATCATGCTGATGAGCAAGAGTACATGCTATTAAAAGAGAGTTTCAAAGTAGGACATGATATTACATAGTGAGGGGTTGTGTGCATTAAACTTTGCATAGATGTGCACCGTACATACATCTATAGAGTACGCTAACCCTTTTGGAAACATCTTGTACCGTGAAGCAAGAAATTGATAGACATTCTCGTGTACATATTTCGGAGATTTTAACGGAGTGGGTAGGTACGGTCCGGCTTTTAGACATGCTTGACGAATATTATCTTGTTGATGCACCGATAATTCCATATAAGTTGACGTAGTTTGGAGATCACAAACTATAGATGATGCATCATTGTCTACCTTTTCTTCTCTAGGAGTTTTGGTAGGACGAGATTCAATCAAAGAAGACACTCCGCGAGGAGTTGAAGTTTCTGAATGAGAATGGTTCGCATCATGAGTTGAACATTCTCGAGTAAGTGATTCAGCATGATTTCGAGAACCTCTTTTATTGATAAAAGAATCAATTGTTTTGTTCACTACAATGAATTTAGGGAAAAAACCACCAAAAACCCCAAACTTTGCCATTTGTGACACATTTACCCTAAATTTTTTTTGTGACACCAAAAATCCCGAACTTTACTTTTTGTGACACATTTACCCCAATGTATTTAGTCCATGGGCATTTTCGTCTTTTCTGCTTTTTCTTTTTTTTTCCTTTCCGTGAGGGGGGCCTCGCCGGCATCCCTCGCCGGCGTCGAGCGAGGGCGGCCCTCGCAGATCCGGCGAGGGCGGCCCTCGCCGGCGTCGAGCGAGGTTCGCCGCCGGCGTCGGGCGAGGTTCGCCCTCGCTGGGCGAGCGAGGCGGCCCTCACCCGACTCAAGCGAGGTCGACCCTCGCCGGCGTCGGGCGAGGGTCGACCTCGCTCGAGTCGGGCGAGGGCCGCCCTCGCTCGCCTAGGCGAGGGCGACCTCGCCGGCGTTGGGCGAGGTCCGCCTCGCTCGGGCGAGCGAGGGCGGCCCTCGCCCGATCTGGCGAGGTCGACCTCGCCGGCGTCGAGCGAGGGCGGCCTCGCCGAGATCGAGCGAGGGCGACCCTCGCTCGACGCCGGCGAGGGTCGCCTCGCCCGATCCGGCGAGGCCGCCCTCGCCGGCGTCGGGCGAGGGCCGCCCCGCTCGCCCGGCGAGGGCGACCCTCGCCCGACGCCGGCGAGGGTCGACCTCGCCAGACGGGCGAGGCCGCCCTCGCTCGCCCGGGCGAGGCGGACTCGCCGACGCCGGCGAGGGTCGCCTCGCTCGGGCGAGCGAGGGCGGCCCTCGCCGACTCAGCGAGGTCGACCCTCGCCCGACTCGGGCGAGGTCGACCCTCGCCCGACGCCGGCAAGGGTCGACCTCGCCTGAGTCGGGCGAGGGCCGCCTCGCTCGCCCAGCGAGGCGAACCTCGCCCGACGCCGGCGAGGGCCGCTCCGCTGGATCCGCGAGGGCCGCCCTCGCTCGACGCCGGCGAGGGCCCCTCGCGGATCCGGCGAGGCCCCCTCGCCGGAAGGAAAAAAAAGAAAAAGCGAAAAGACGAAAATGCCCATGGACTAAATACATTGGGGTAAATGTGTCACAAAAAGCAAAGTTCGGGGTTTTTGGTGTCACAAAAAAAAGTTCGGGGTAAATGTGTCACAGATGGCAAAGTTTGGGGTTTTTGGTGGTTTTTTCCCATGAATTTATTTCACAAGAAACCTGAAATATTAATTTTAATGGAAGTTGAGAGCAAGACTTAATCAAAGAGAGTTTGATTAACTCCTAATCAAAGAGAGATCTAATTAGCTCCTAATTTGTGAGCAAGACTGAAACAAACAAATGCATATGAAGAGACAATCACTTTAATAATTTAAGATACTCATAGGAATATTGGTTTCTCCTCTTGAACGCTCTCGCACCACCTGTTTCAATTTCCTTCTTTAGCACTTGAATGCATACTTTCCTTAAAAAAAGTACACATAAATGGTGGAGGTATGGGCATCACTTTAAAAATTGTCATTGAGTAAGCCTTTTTTCTCAGTGCAAATTGAATCTGAGACAACTTTTTTCCATTTATGTGCATGAAACTTCAGTAGTTCTATAGTCAAGGTTCAAGAGACATCCCTTGCTAATTCATTTTTCTGCCATATTCTTGATTCTTTTGACTTCATATTTCCATTAGCCATTGAAACAGAGCTCTCACCGTTAAGCTATAATGAATTAACTCTAGATTGCGTTAGAGAACGATCGACGACTTCGATCAATAGAACCCTAGCCATCAAAATCACCCCGTGAAACAAGGACAGTGCGGTCAAAACGAAAGTATGATAAATTCTAAATAAACAAAGCATAGTACAATACCTTAACTTAGGTGGTGTGGCCCAAAGCCAATGTAGCGTAGATGGTTAAATGGTAGAGAACGGTCTTGTGCATTTGAGGGCACTCTTCTTTGTTAGGTTAAACAACATTTAATGGGCCGTGGGCTGTAATTAGGATGAACAAAAACAAGATGGACCGGACCTAAAGCAGGCCTCAGGATTGTTGACTGGATGGCCATGGAACGGCCCAAGAATTGGCCACCCTTACGATGACTCTTCTCTCAACTTGGCCGTGGAATTGTAAAACCAGGAATCTTTTTAATACGTTTCACTTTTGAACCTTCATATGAACTTCTCAAGTGGCTGAGCACATCTTGTGCGAGAATTGAAGGATCATTCTTTCTGAAATATCACTGAAGCCATTTCTCTCTTGTCTGTTGAAGCTAAACATCTGTTTCAAAGTAGTCCAACTTCCCTCAGTACCTTAATTAAACCAGAATCTGTACCAGTTTCCACTCCACAACCCGAAGTCACAGTTTTTCGAGTCGCGGCATAAACCGGATACAACTTGCTTGAACGATGGACCGAGGTGTGTCTATAAACTTCTCTTACTTTCTGTTTGATTTCATGTTTGCATTTAACTTGGAAATCATGTGGCTTTCTCCATTTCCACAATGAATTCTACAAATTCTGGTGAGAGAGAACTGATGATAGAATACGAATCACTTATAAATATTTGTAAAACTTGTGTGTGGTTATAACAGATGAAACTGTGAGACTGTGTACCTTTCTTGTACAAGGGGAACTTTTCTTTTCCTACTATTTCTAAACAAATGCTCACCCTCCCCTAAAAGAATTTAATCACAGCAACTACACTTTACCCTGTACCATTATTTCCTGCTCAATCTTTCATTTCATCCTCAAGTTGAAGAAGTATCTTCTGATGAAAATTGAAAACATCCATGTTTTGGTTGTGATGTGGGGGCGGCTGTGAGGCCCTGAAGCAACTTGATTACTTTGGAAGTGCCATCGAGATAGTACTTGGCCATGCTTGGCTTCTGCCCGATGGTACATGTGAAAACTTCCGCTGTAGATGGTAAGGAGGGCTTTGAAACTGAGCGCGCTATAGTCTCAAACATATCCTCGTCTGAGAGGTCATCTCCGATGCACAGCAAGAAGTCAGGCGACTTCCCTCTGCTCCGCATGGTTGATATCAGATTTTCAACCACTGTGCCTTTGTTTACGCCCTGCAATTGACCAAGTAATTAAGCAAGTCTTTCTACTAGAAGCCATCATCTGAACTACAGATGAACCATGCATAGTTGGACTGATGTTGCTAAGAGTGAGCGGTTCTAGGTTCCATACATGTTCCACTTGGAACTTGGAACCTACCCGTTAGAACATATTCCTCATTTTTTGGAACCTGGAACCTACTTTGCATATCTTGAAACTTGGAACCTACCCTATCATAGGCTCTAGGGTTAGTTCCAAGGTCTACTCAGGTTTTAACTATATTATTAATTGAACGATTACAGTGAATCATCATCTTTAATGACCATCTCTTGCTGCTACAATTCACTGACTACAACTTATATTTAGACACACGAATAATATGAAACATTAATAAAGTAAAAGACTCGGTCATAAATCGGAAGCTCAGATTAGTGATTTTAGATTATACACTTATCATCGGATGCCGTGAAATATTTTATGATCGCGCGAAGACATAGACAAAAAAAAAAAACACAAAAATTGTTTCAGGTTTACATCTATCTAGAACCTGGAACTTACTCGTCGAAATAGGTTTCCCAATTTTTGGAACCTAGAACCTATCTTGCATACCTTGAAACCTGGAATCGGATAGGTTCTCACCCGTCCGGTTCTCTATTTTCGAATTTTACCCTTAAACCATGCTCACCCCTAGATGTTAATTGCTACACCAAGAAGTTTTACTATTCACAATAGATGTTGCTATTCCAGATAATGAACCAGTTTTCTTTTGGTAGGATATCAGCCTCCTTTCTGCCAAAAAAGACGCAGGAAAGTTCCAATTCTCTTTGAACAACAGAAGCTAGCCCAGATCATACCTGTGGTTTCACTTCAACAATGTGCTGACCTCTTTTGACGACCACCGGCTTGTTTGTGAGCACACTCTCCAGGTGATCAAGAAGCTCCTTCGCCTGGAATGACCCGAAGTGGGGATCGGCGTTTTGATGGTGCCAAACCAATGCGCTCTCCTTAGCCTCTATGAAAGAGCCATCTGTTGCCTCCACGTAGTGCTCCATTACTGGTTCAGCTATCTTTTTCCATTCGAAATGCATTGTCAATCCGCATGTTTCCCAACTGGAATCTCCAGTCCACCTACAAAGGAACCGCAACAATATAAACACTCGCCAACAAAATCAATCACCTCCAATCTTAACCAATAGTTAAGCATATATTAAAAGCATTACCTTTTAAAATAACCATGCTCTGCTGCAATACCCAACCTTTCACAGGGTGAAAACCACTCTCCTAGAGAATCCTTACCTCTTCCACTCACAATGAAAACAACGTTTTCCGGATCTCTGCATAGGGAATTCAACATCGAAATCACCTCACTGCTAGGCCTTTTGTCTACGGAAGCTTTTGGCAACAGTGTCCCATCATAGTCCAATAAAATTAACCGGTTGTTTGTGTTACGATAAGCAGAGGTGATGTGATCCACCGAGAGCTTCCTGAAGTTGGGGCCTAAAGCGACGACCCTAAAGCCCAAACCAAACCCCACACCCCAACACGTTTTCTGATAAAGCTCCCTACAAGCCCTCTCAAGGTCCCGGTCAAAACTCCGAGCCCAGTATTCGACGTCATGTGAGCTTATGTACTTGTAATGCTTGTCATGGCGCAGATGCTTTTCCAAGTCGCAGATTGTGATTGCCGAGTTCATGGCATCCGCGACAGAATCTATGTTCCACGGATTGACGCGGATGGCCCCACTCAATGACCATGAGCATCCTACAAACTCCGACACGATTATCATGCTCTTTCTCGGAGTGGAGCTCTCGTCAATCCCCAATGCCTTGTCCAAAGCACGGCTACCCTGTCTGCATACAGTGTACTTATAAGGCACATCATTCATCCCGTCTCTAAAAGCATTCACCACAATGCATTCAGCAATCGAATAATACGCAGCCTTTTCTTGCATCGTGACCGGCCCTTTGATGTAAACAATTGGCTCATACCCAGGTTTGCTGTACTTTCTGTTGATCTCGTTGGCAACAAGATCAGTCTCATTCTGAACCTCTTGCACATCTTCTCCGCTACTCCTAGCTGGATTAGTGATCTGAACCAAAACCACCTTGCCCCTCAATTCAGGTTGTACCTCCAGGAGTTTCCCCATCGCTGAGAATTTCAAGCTAATACCTTTGAAAATGTCCAAATCGTCCACGCCCAATATTATAATTTTACCCTCATACTGCTCCTTCAATTCTTTAACCCTCTTAGCTGTTGATTCCATGGACAAATCAGATTGAAACTGACTCATGTGAATCCCTCCTGGCAAAATCTTGACACTCACGGTTCTACCATGGTAGTCCAACTTAATGTACCCTCTTTTCGACTCGTAATCGAGCCCCAACATCCTACTACAGCACGACAAGAAATGCCGTGCGTAATCGAATGTGTAGAACCCGATCAAATCGCAGTTCAACAAGGCCTTCAAGATCTTGTCACGCACCGGGATCGTCCTATAAATCTCCGAAGATGGAAAGGGGCTATGCAAGGAAAACCCAATCTTGATTCTATGGAATTTCTTCCTCAGAAAAGTAGGCAATACCATGAGGTGATAGTCATGTATCCAGACATAATCCTCTTCTGGATTGATCACTTCCATGATCTTGTCGGCGAAAACCTTGTTTGCAGACACATAAGCCTGCCATTGCAGGCGGCTGAACTGAGCCCCTTGGCTCGACATGGGCAGCATGTAGTGAAACAGAGGCCAGAGATAGTGCTTGCAAAAGCCATGGTAGAACTTGTTCTGCATATCTGGAGGCAAGAATGTCGGTATGCACCGGAATTTCTCGAACAGCAAGTGTGAGACCTCTTCTTGATCGGCAAGGTCAATGTCAGGCTTCAGAGACCCTACGTACACGACCTCGACATCGGGTCTCAGCCCATCCTTTAGCTGAAACACCAGGCAGTCTCTGTCCCACTGGAAGCTCCATTTCCCGGTCTGCTTGTCCTGAAGAGCTTGCAATGGAAGGTGGTTTGCGACTACAATTCGTCGCTCCGGGGGGGCCAACCGAATGGCGTCTTCCGACTCTGATATTGGTGATCGATGGCTCTTGAAATCGGAAATCACTCCCGAGGTTGTCATGACTCTAGGAATACGGCCCATGACCCGAAAATCATCTACCGAAAGCAAATTCAAAAGGTCCACGCAAGACTTCGATACCATAACTTCTTCGGACGTAAGAAAAAAGGGATCGATCAGGGGCCGTCTCAAGATTTAAGAACGGGAACTGGAACACCCACCTGAGAAAGAACGAAAGCAAAATGGTCTGCGCTTTTCGACTTCTCTTGGTGTGATGATTCTGGGATTTTTGTTTACAAGCGTGTGCGAAATGAGGAAGGTATGGGAATGCAAGATGGTGAAACAGTTGCCATATCTGATGACTCTCTCTATCTAGCTTTGTCTCTCTCCAATTTGCAAGGAAAGAAAACGGAAATGCACGGTGAAGGACGATGGAGAGGATGAGAACGAAGACGGAGCGGGAAAAGAAAAAGACTGACGGGCCGAATTTATATGGGTTTTTCTGTTACCTTTAATTGGTCTACGGAAACTAGTTCTAAATACACCGTTTACAGGCCTTGGATGATTGAAACTCATATGATTCTCCTTTACACCATGATAGAAATTGTCGTGAGAATTTCAACGATTTTAAGTAAAAGAGAGATTATTTTGCATAAAAAATGTCATTAACTCGATGTGCAATGACATTCTTGAATTTTTAATTTATGTAATATGATCCATGAATTTTTGATACATGTTGAATCTAGTTTATCAACTATATGAAATTATGAGATGTTATCCTTACAATAATTCAAGTTGACGGAATTTGCCGATTTAGCTTCCCATGTAAGTTTGAATGGTAGACCAAAAAATGACATTATACGTGGATTATCCAGGTAAGTTATTCAACTCAAATCCGAATATAATAATCCACATCATCAATTAACATGGATAATCATATTTTCAAATCGAATAAATTAAACAAATTAAAAGTATTATTATATGCTAATTTGAGTTGAATATCTTGCGTGTATAATCCACGTGTATTGTTTTTTTTTGTTCACCATTCAAACGTACCGGATTGGAAGTTAAATCAACAAATTCCATTAACTTGAATTAATGGAATGATAGCATCGGACATTTTCTTAAAAAGTGTCACAGTCAGTCGAGGAACGTTTTAGGCTTTTAATGATGGATAGCTCTCAGATAAAAATGTCGTTCTTATTTACTCCATAATATGCCAATACACAATGGGAATTGAAACACCAACAGTGGAACAGACGGGATTTACGCGCATATGCATGTGGAAGACATGGAAGTTTCACCTCCATTTAAAAAATGCAACATCAGTTGGATGTTCACCAACGTTTTGCCTTCATATTTTCAAAGAAATTTCCGACAGAGAAATTCGTGAGCCGATGGACAGCAGGTGAATATTCTTGTACTACCCCTTATTGGTCCCCAGAAACGGAGGAGGTTAGGTTTAGTCAACAGGATCCGGTGATTAATTAAGAATAAGGGACTAAAGTTTGAGTGTGGGTTCAAAATTGGCAGATCTTTCCACGCCGAAGCCACCAGGAAATCACAGGGTAGACCAAACCGCACCAACATGCCAAACTTCGCTTAGAATTTTTGACTTTGCCACGAATGTTATAGACCAGGAAAATTTAAAAAAAATAAACAAATATTTAGTCACGTATTTTCCTCGGGTGAAAAGGTCCAATGAAGCTGTGTTTTTTTTTTCCTTGTTTAACGACAGAAATAATCAAATTAAAGAATTAGGGGTAGGTCCATGCACTCCCATTCTTGATCTATCGCCCTTCTCGAAACGGTTTTATACCAAAGAATATGACCACTAATCTTTGGTCTTTCTCTCTAGCTGTTTTTTTTTATTATTGTTATAATTTCACTTTTAAGATAAATTATAGGGTTAATATCATGAAAAACCTCAAACTGGTACACCAGTGATAAATTTACCCTCCGTTAGTTTCTGTTAACTTTTACCGTCACGTTGCTAAGTTGGATGACACGTGGCAGTTCATGGGTGTACCGGTTTGGGGTTTTATCCCTCCGTTTGTCATAGATATACCAATTTGTGATTTTTTGCGGTATTAATCTAATTTAAAGGTACCCCTCCATTTGTCACGGGTTTACCAATTTGTGATTTTTCGTGGTATTGATCTACTTTAAATGAGGGTAAATTTGTTACATGTATACCATGTTGTGGTTTTTTGTGGTTAAAAAATTAGTTTGAGATAAATTCGTCACAAGTGTACTAGTTTGGGGATTTTTTTGATCAAAAAATTAGTTTGGGGTAAATTTATCACAAATATACCGGTTTGAGGTTTTTGGTGGTGTTAATCCTAAATTATATGCCATAAAGATGATCTTATGCTAAAGGGCAGCCCACAAATATTTTGATTAGCTGGTTTTACTAGAAAATGACAACCCTGGTGGTTGCCAAAAGTCACACATGTATAATATATTAGCCCAATAAAGTAATCTCGTCTTTGGGGCATTTCCTTCTTGGAAAGTGATTAACATTAAATTAAATCCCAGAAGATGATCATTCATCTCCAAATTTGGAGCATTAAAACCCGATAAGCTTTGACAAGATTGATGACTAGGGTAACGCGCACACGTCAAAAGCCAGCAGCAATGAGTAATTTAGATGATGTGCAATAAGAAACAATTAATCGGTCAAATTCAGACACAGCGGGTCGTCCGTTGAGTTAATATGGATTATAAATGGGACTAAAAGACAGACAGTCGTCGTTAGCTCTTCGGATGCATATGGCCCGAATCAAAAGAAACAACGTGGGTAATAAGCAAGAATACGACTGTACTTATTTAAAAAGACTTGAGGAGACAAATCTAATTGTAGAATATATCAAATGATAATGTTGGTTCGTCGATGATAAGAGTGCAGTGGTCCATAGCAATTTGCCACGAAATTGACAGAGCATCCCTTCCGTGAGGGCGTGTGCGTGCGTGTGTACACTTGGAAAGGCTCCTATATGATGCATGTCTGAAACTAAAAACAGCGTGTCTATATATTTTATATTGTTAAAGATGATCAAATCCAAATGGAACATAGTTGTTAGAAACAAGGGTCACGGTCTAGAGATATGGATCGCTCTCAAGGTTTTCTGAAGGATGGACCGTGACCGATTCATGAACGAGAAGGCGGACCTCGAGAATACTAAGTCTTAGAGTCTTTTTGATGTGTTCTAGAATACTCCTGGGAGCGAGCATTATTGTAATTGTACCTTATTCTTGTAATTCTATTGGCTGATAGAGGGGTGGCCTTTGATTGGGGGATAGAGAGGTGCAATCTCTACTGTTATATCGAGGAGAGATCTATAGATACGGTCAGTCCCAAACTTGTATATAAAGGGGTCTCCTCCCTCATTAATACATTTCATTCTCATGTGAAATACAATCCAGAATTTCTTTCTCTAAGATTCTTGTGAGTGAGTATGAGAAGGCTCACTTGGGAAGAAATTCCTAAGGCCGCATGGGTAAGGGAACGCTAGATCGATATCGATCGACCTGTGACACAAGGATGATAGTTTTTGGAGTAGAATTCTCGGGATTAAGTACATGTTGGAAAATCAGTAGAAGAAGAAATCGATGGTGAACTCTATTCCATTATTTTGAATTTCTTCTTGTTCTTGTACTTTGTGGAAAATCACGATACAGATTAGGGTGTGTTTGTTTCGCGAATATTAAAATATTTAAATATTAAACCATACATTCCTCTAATCGCTTAAGCTTTTAGAACAGTTAGCTCACAGAGTCTCGCATAGTATCAGAGTAGGATGCCTTACAAAACTGAACGAATAAAAAGTATTTGCATAGTCAGAGAAGATGCTAGACATAAATTGTTATTGATAATGAAAATATTTTTAATTGATTAACTATTTCAAGCGATACAAATGATCATTTTTAGGAAATTTTTTTTCAAATCATTCATTTTCCGCAAAATGAACACGGTCTTAGTTGTGAAATGGTTTCGAAAGATATTGGGTGGGTTAGAGATGGATTTGGACTCCATATATGAATTACATGTTGCGACTTTTGGTTGGTCCTCATTTTTAGTTGTTGTCCCTATAGAATGAATTAATACATGTAATTAACAAAGATAAGAATGGACTTAAGAAGGTTTTTTTTTGCCTCTCATTAAAAGTAGAAATCCATTTTCTTTTCTTTAATAGTGTAAGTACCAGAGGCAAAATCGAGAATGAATGAAGCCTAGATTAAGAAAGAACGACATGTTTAGGCAAAAATATTGACAGGTAAGAAAAAAAAAAGAACGACGTAATACCTAAAACAAATCGCTGAAATCAGTCGCAGTCTAGTTAGCTAGCAGATCTATCTTATTTTTAAGTTGACTTGAAGTGCCCCTTAGAAATTGGATCTCCAACATTAAAGTGTATAAAAAAATATAAAGTATTCGTTAAATCTTTATTAGCAGAGAATAGATGTGGGGTATCATATAATCTCGAGTTAATACCATGAAAAACCCCAAAAGTGGTACACATGTGGTAAATTTAACCCAAACTCATTTTTTTTTATCACAAAAAACACCAAACCGGTACATCCGTGACAAATTTATCCCAAATTAATTTTTGACTACCAAAAACCCCAAATTAATATACTTGTGACAAATTTACCCTCCGTTAAATTGGATTAATACCATGAAAACCATAAATTGGTAAATTTGTGACAAACAGGGAGGTAAAACCCTAAACTGGTATACCGGTTAACTGCAACGTGCCATCCAACTTGGCAATTTAACTAAAAAATTTAACGGAAACTAATGGAGCGTAAATTTGTCACAAGTGTACCAGTTTGGAGTTTTACTTTGGGGTAAATTTATTACAAGTATACCAATTTGGAGTTTTTTTATGGTATTAATCCTATAATCTCCAATATGAGTGTCATTACTTAGCAATCTAAAGATGACTCGCTCTATTAGAATGATGAAATTACTTTACAATAAAACTATCTATGATTAAATAACTGAGGATTATACGAAGTGTCAAATCCTTTGAGAGAACAAGGCAAAATCTTACATCGAAAGGGGGAATATCAAACTAACATTGATAAGATCAGGGGCCGAACCTGTTCCAATGATTTTGCCATGATCAAATGTGATTATTGGCGGGACCAAGAAACGGCATGACAGAGGTTTGGCATCACCGATTCCCTTTTGTTTCTCTCTCTTCAGTTCTTTTTCTATTTTCCATACATTCATGCAGCTTGCAAGCCATGCTAATAATTTAAAGGATGTAAGGAAATTGAAAGAAAAAACTTAGTTTTCTACATTGTTTATGAGAACTTGAGATGGAGTTCAAAGTTTTACATTGTGATTCTGGTTCAATAATTGAGTTGAATCGAGTGTAATCTTGAGCATACAGACTATATTGAGTACGGAATATATGAGAAACCGAATTTTTCATCATATTCACAATTTAATATCAAACCATCAATTTCGAATCAAATTGTGCATCAATAAATTACTTCAAATAAATTTATAGCTTGGTCGCATCTATATAGCTGTTTTTCTTTTGATGAAAAACCTTATTTCAGATTCTTTAGTACATTGAACCCACTGAAATAATAAGCTAGTTCGGTCCTTGCATACTAACAAGCATAATGCGAGCTGTCTTCTAAACTTCACAAGCCTCCAAAACATGTACAAATCCAATCACAGCATGATTCCTGAAAAATAAAATCACAATCAATCTCGTGAGAAATTTTCAAAAAAGGAATAACATGATTAGAATTACACAGTCAAATCAACGAGTAATACATATCAATTAATGTTTACTATGTTTAATCTCTTTGTCACATAAAAGAAAATAGATGGAAGCTGTTTAGATTCCTCGAAATATACTAATGAAAGTCAAATTTACAAGTTTTAACTGCATTTGTTGAGATTGAAATATGAGAAAGGATCTACATATGAGAGGAACCAATATCATAAAAAATATGGTAAATCATGCAGGATTCAAGTAGTGATTAAGAAATGGATTTGTGTGCGCGGATTACGCACCTCACATGAGTTCGATTTCCCACATCACCAAATGCAAACAACTCCACATTGAAGCCACATCCACTCTATCTTCGACTCATACCCTACCTTGTCCATGAGATCAAAAAGATATTTATCTGCCTGAGGGCTTATCTGCTTAGGTATAAGCTTCTAATAGAGATAAACAATATGTTACTACCAGAAAAAAACCATGGATCGTTATAAATTAAGTAGGCAAAGCCTTCCCTCATCCTTTTTTTCCCCTTGTGTAGCGTAGTTATGGAAGCAGGTTAATGAAATTTCATCCACCAATTAGATTTTTTTGAAGTGGCTTTTAATCAAATTGTAAAAAAAAAAACAGGGAAGGATGTAGAAATACATCATCCACCAATTAGATTTTCATTATTTTTTTAATGAAAAATCTTAAATAATGATTAAGGAACGGACAAATGTGTGCGGGTTATATGCACGACATGAGTTTAGTTTAGCACACTACCCAGTGCAAACCATTCATCTTTGCGCTAAAAAGCCAATCAACCAAGTTTTGGCTCAAATTTTACTTGGTTCGTAAGGTTAATACGATATTTCATGGATTGAGATCCACTTGAGATATAAGCTTCACCCCCATACATAAAAAAGGTAAGAGGAAAGAGAGAAACAACGTCATTTTATCAGGAAATTACCGGGCCTAGACAATGCTAAACTAAATAACCACACCACCAATCAAACACTAGGCTGGATATAGCAGGAAAAATAAAGCAATCAAAGGGCAACACCGTGCTCTGCAGAAGGTATTTTTTTTAAGGGTTACTACCATGAAAAATCTCAAATTGGTGCATTTGTGACAAATTACCCAAAATTAATTTTTTGACCACCAAAAACCCCAATTTGGTATATCCATGATAAATTTATCCTCAATTAGTTTCCATTAAATTTTACCATTAAATTTTTGAATATGATGACATGTGACAGTTGACGGGTATACCAGTTTGTTTTACCCTCCATTTGTCACAAAAAGTAACAGTTTGTGATTTTTTTTGATATTAATCCAATTTAATGGATGGTGAATTTATCACAAATGTATCAGTTTGGGGTTTTCGGTGGTCAAAAAATTAGTTTGGGGTAAATTTATCACAAATGTACCAGTTTGGGGTTTTTGATAGTCAAAAAATTAGTTTGTGGTAAATTTGTAATAGGTGTACCAATTTAGGATTTTTAGTGGTATTAACCATTTTTTTAATGAATTACTCATGAACAGACATTTTAGGTTTTTTCTACTGTAACTTTGTTGCCCAATTTTCTTTCCATTTACTCCAGTTTCACAAAGCCTCATTGTCGAAAGTGTTCGTTTATAATGTAAACACTCATCGTATTAACTTCAATTCATCCAACTAAAAGTTCTCTTACTCAAATCAAATAGACCAAGCCATCCCTCCTCCTCTTTTCCTCTTTCTTTGCTGTTTATCGACCTGCTGTTCCTCCTCTATCTGAAATTGTACCTGCATACATTCGTTTATCTGGTCAATTTCTATAGATCACAAGGTACTTATCGATTCAATTAGTAAGTTATCGTGTACATCATCATGCATGATTGAGTCAAATCTTGTTGGATTAAAAAACAAAGAGCCATCCTACGTATCTAAAAGTTGAATGAGTAGAAGCAAAAACTCCGGTCCACCGAAGTTAAATTGGTGGACCACGCGAGTTATGTTCTAAGTGTGCGTCCTCTACATACAATGATCAATTTGTCTACGACACGTGAAACGAGTATATGATTCTTTTAGCTTTCTATCTTAACTACAAAAATTGCAAAGGATCCATAATAAATAGTACGAGTAAGAATCAATATTGTTTTAAGTAAAAACAAAACTTATATAAACAGTTCACTCCTTTGAAAAGACGTATACAAAAAAAAGCACCATTTTATACAAAAAGAAACTAAAACGATGACATTTCTTCTGGATTAAAAAAGTTATTCCACTTATTTTAATACCAATTGACCTTCTCCCCTAGCTTACCTAAAATTTTGAAACTTTCTCAGGGACGGAAAGGAAAGAAAAAGGGAAAAAAAGGAGTAGAAAACGAGAAAAGGAAAATAAAAAAAAAACATAATTGGGAAAATAAAACTTGCAGGAGTGCCAAAATTCAGATTGATGTCAGAACTAGTTGAGATCGATTTAATTGTTGTTAAATATGTCTTGAATTTTATGTATTCGGTCCGGTTCATCACCCGACTCGACATATTTTTTGTGCGACCCAAAAGTGGAGAAAAAATTGAGATTTAGTTCGTGACGTGGAGGGTTGGGCTGATAGGCCCAACTCGGAGCAAGCGAACAAATCTCTATGACGGTTCGCCCAAGCTGGAGCAAGTGAACAAATGTCTTGGGGGGTTCGGGGGCTATGCCCCCGAGGAAATTTTTTGGGGAGCCCTATTTATACTGCGGCTAGGTTTTTTCATTGATTAAGAGAGATTTTCGTTTTGGAAGAGATTTGTGAGCCGTGAGGTTTTGTTAAGTCGTTTTTTCGACTTCTGAAAACTGTACTCTCTTTGATTATAGTGAAATCTTGTTTTGCCTCGCCCGTAAACGTAGATCACCTTGTGATCGAATCACGTAAATCCTTGTGTTCTGTATTTGTTTTTCCGCATTTGTTTCGAACAATTGTATCTTTATTTGTAGATGACATCTTTATTGATCCGATAACAATAAGTCAATTGGAAGACCAAATCTCTCTTTTCAATTAATGAAATGTTAACTACGAGAGAGAGAGAGAGAGAGAGAGAGAGAGAGAGAGGGTTCAGTTAGACTTATCTTGTAGTGCTTGTAAGACTCGAGGGAGCCGTGAAAGTCTTTCTCGCAACGGGAGATACCTATTAGGCAATCATTTGGCAATTTGGTGGTTGATACATCAATCAACCTTTCCAAAGATATGCATTTCCAAACTCTTAAATTATCCAAAAACCCTAGCTCGTCGAGACCCTTGACAACCCGTAGCCCATCATTGTGAGTGAGGCATAACAGCTTGAGGTTCTTTAAGTTGGATAAACTATCAAGACTTTGCAGATAAGGACAAAATCCAACTTGGAACCATTCCCATGATTCCGACGTACCGACAACTTGAATCTCAAGTATCTTATTGCTACCCATCAGCCTGAAGTGTTGCAACTTTTCTAAGGCTCTCGATAGAAGGATTAGTCTCCTTTCATAATTAATCAACTCATTAGCAGACTCATTATTGTTATCCCTTGCTTCCCCCGCATAAAACAGCCTTTCGAAAGAATTGCACCCTTCACAGTTAATCAACTCATTAGCAGACTCATTGTTATCATCCCCCGCTTCCCCCACAAAAACTAGCCTTTCGAAAGAATTGCACTGTTCAATAGACAAATTCTCCAGTGATTTGAACACTGAAGAAAATTGGATCTCAACTAGATTTGCACAATAACTCACCTGGACATCTTTCGGTTTCCTCATGCTTGACAACCTAAATCTCTGGAGTGATACACAGCTTCGTACAAGCAACTCCGTCAAATGTGGAAGTTGAATCGCATCGAGTCGAAATTTTTGCATTGGAGAAGGAGAGAACTCTAAACATGACAGATTTGTCAAGTTTAGAGAGAGTGAAACCGCTAAATTGAAATTATCAATACCTAGCTTTTGCAGAGACAAGGAAAGTTGTGGAAAGGTTTGCAGGTCCAATCCAAACTAATTAAGATGGTTTAGCAGAGGAAGAGAAGCTAGCTCAGCAGGAGCGGGGATATTGCGAAGTCCCAAGCGCAATTTAGTCAGTTTGGAAAACCTCCCAATCCATCATAACTTGCCGGTACAAAGTTTATCTCCTTCTCCTCCATCATCTAGTTCTAACTCAACCAAATTAGTTAAGTTCGAGAGATCCGGGATTACCCACAATGATGCAGATAGCACTTGTAGATGAGTTAAACTTGTTGGGAGTGCCGGCAACTCTTGAATCTCGTCACATTGGTACAACTTCAATCTTTGCAGGCGAGGGAGCATGTTAACGGTCTTTGGAACTCCACTAACATGAGTATCATCTAACTCCAGGATTCTTAGAAATGGCAAACTCCCAATTTCAGAAGGAAGTTGTGTTATGCCCCGGACCCCACCGAGCTTGCGGCACCCCTCCACGGTCGTATTTCGAATGCGACGTCCTAGGACTCGTCGCTGACTCACACGGACATCAAAACATAAAGTGCAAGCGAAAATGATTAAAAGCACCCGGACAAGATTAAAGACCAAGTGTAGTAGAGAAAACACTTGAACATTCAGCAACGTACTTCATACAATAACACATTTACAACATTCAACTTTACACACGTTAGGCCACTGGGGTTAAACTCCATCTTCATCAAAAAGGGACTGGTGGTTGAGTAGGCTATCCTAGCTATATAAAAAGGGTCCACTAAAAAGGGTTTCTAGATCTAACACTAAGGCTCCGTTCGTTTGGCGGAAAATATTCTCCTTTTGGAAAATATTTTTCCGGAAGTCATTTTCCTGGAAAATGTTTTTCCGGAACATAATTTTCTGGTGTTCGGCGACTAATATGAAAAATTTTCGGAAAATATTTTTCGCCGGCGACCGGCGGCGGGCGACCGGCGGCGGCGGCGTCGGCTGGCGACCGGCGGCGGCGGCGGCCGGCGACCTTAGTGAAGAAGAAGAAAAAGAAGCTCCGGAAAATGATTTCCGCTTTTGAAGAAGCGGAAGTCATTTTCCGTAGACTTAGGCTATTTTGTAAGGGGGGAAGGAAAATATTTTCCCACGGAAAACGTTTTCCGCCCCCCGAACACTGGAAAACCCGAAAAATATTTTCCGAAAGAATATTTTCCGCCAAACGAACGGAGCCTAAAGCACCGCTATGGCTCCCAATCCTAGTCAGAACTCGCAGATTCATGCTCCGACTCCATGGGTTCCTCTTCGGGCTCCTCCTCCATTAGCTCTTCTTCGGGATCGGACTTCATTAGCTCTGGGATGGCCTCCTCGGGTTCCTCCTCCGGCTCTGACTCCATGGACTCCTCGTCGAAGTTGGACTCCACTATCACCGGCCGGGGGTCGGAATCTTCAGGGGCGGCATCCGGGCTTGTGACCACACCGTCGGGAGCGAGAGCCGCTGAGGGGTCCCATTCACCTACCCCATTAAACGGAACATCGCAGTTCCGAAGTGGACCATAGGTGCCGTACAAATCTCTATAACAGTAAGCCCAATATGTATTAGGCTACAGCGTCTGTCTACCCACGTCTACCCACACCACAGTAATATGCTTAATATAGGCCTCCTCGTCTCTTACGGGGTATTCCATCACCGAGTGCTCAGTATGCCTCGGGATCCCAAAACGCTCTAGTGGATTGCTCATGGTCGGGGTCGAGGGTCTGAAATGGTTATATAATAACCATGAGACCGAGTCTCAATAAGCAACACCCTAAACCCTACCTAGGCTAACATATACCTCCAGACAAATAGAATAACACCAAATACATTCAATCAACATGCAATAACATTCAAAGGCACTCTCTAGCCTTACCTCGATGCATATATAACCCTGCACGTTAGTTGGATCGTAATAACATATCAGACCACATATGGTCCATACACTTCAGAATACCACAAATTCCTAACATATGCAATTATAAAGTCAATCCAACAACTCCTCATTCATTACTGATCCGCGTAACATGCCTCAGGTCCACCACTTCACATGACTCGCGTAATACGCATCAAGTCCACGGCACAACTCGCGTAGAGACGCATCAAGTCGGCTATCATCCGGTATCACTGGGCATTGTCTCGCGTAACACGCCTCAAGACACACTCAATTCCTCGCGTAAATACGCATCAAGGACTAAAGGATCATATGTACTTCCTCGCTCAATTTCACATGTTCTTAGGTCCACATACATTTCCCTAGGTAGCCATTCCCTAAAGATTAGTATCCTGAGAATGATCAGTTCCGGACGAGATTTAACTACAAATGCATTGAAGAATATATACAATTCATTTATCCCAAAAGTGGGTCGGAATTGAGAATGTTACAAGTTGACCCTTACCACTAGTGACTTGAAGCACTTCCAGATTCTGAAGCATTCCAATAGCACTAGGTAACTCCCATGAATTTGCTAAATCGAATCCAAAAAAGAGATGGCAAAACCTCACCTCACATAGTGATTTCAACTACCATATGGAATCTGGTAGTTTCTTTACTTCACACCATTCTACTACGAAGTGCTTCAAATTCACTAAGTCCCCAATTTCTTCAGGCAAATTTTCAAATTTGCATTGAAAAATATTCAGGTAAACCGAACACTTCAACTTCCCAATAGAGCCGTCAATTTCCTCAAATTGAAACAATTTTCGAAAGTAAGCCTCTCTAAATTCGGGCAACTAGAGAAATCTGGTGCTTTGGTGATGTAGTGACAATCTTTAAGATAAAGAACTTTCAATTTTCTTGCCATCTGTCAAAATAAATGCAATATTAAATGGATGAATGATTAAATATTACGTCAAAGAAAATAAAATAGAAATAAGCATATTGCACACCTTAATGAGGCTCTGTATTTACGAATCATCTATGAAGTCATTGCTTAAAAGTTCAAGAACGACCTCATTCTTTAAGTGCATATTGGCTGGCTTAGACATTAGACGAGGATGACTCCAAAAAATCCATCTTAATTCAGTAAGACGGTTTGCTAAGTTACCGACAAAGCTTCCCCATTTTAATTTGAGGTATCTTAGATGTTCAAACCTTCCAATCTCCTCACTTCTAATGACGTTAGGACAACTTTTGTGTAGATATAGATCCAATGCTTGAACGTTCGTCTTCATCTGCAAAATAAAAGCAATTAAACAAGTGAAATTCAGTATTCTATCTTACAGGATAAACATTAAAATGGAAAAAAGAAGAAAGAAAAAAGAGCATGCTAGTGATTTGCTAGTAGAGAAACAATTGGTTTCCTCTTGAGGTACTTTACCTCCTTTGTGGTTATAATATCAAGGATTTTCTCGTTAATCCATAACCTACTACGCTTTCCAGGATTCATTGGATTTTCTCGACGAACAATTTCTCTTCCAAGATCTCTGAGTTGATCGTGCATCCAAAACTTATCGTCCTTTATGATTTTTTATCAAAGACATGCTATTGAGGACACCAACCCCATTATCTAGAAAAGTCCACAATCTTTCCAAATATAAATTGCATTTGTTTTATCCTCGCCAATGAAAAAGCATGGCCTAATTCTCTAAAAAACCCCCAACTTTAGGTTAAGTCCCAAATCTATCTCGAACTTTTTTTTGTCTCAGAAAAAACTCCAAACTTTAGGTCCAGTCCTAAATATGCCCCGAACTTTTATTTATCTAAAAAAAAAACCTAAACTTTAAGTCCAGTCCTAAATATGCCCCAAATTTTGTTTTGCCTAAAAAAAATCACCAAAATTCAATTTATTTTAAAAAATATACCCCCATGATCCAGCCCCAACTTGACGTGGCACTTCCACATCGATAACAAATTCACATTAACAAAGTAATGTGGCTTTTTTTTAGACAAAGAAAAGTTTGGGGAAATTTTGGATTGAACCTAAAAATTGGGTTTTTTTTTTAAATTAAAAGAAAATTTTGGGGTGGATTTGTTATCGTCCCTAACTTTCATATCCTAGAACGGTTTTATTTTGGAGAATTTCAACAATTTTTATTGGGTTTGATTTGTTATTGAAGTGGAAATGCGACGTCGGTCAGTACCTATCGCCCCATTACTTTGTTGATGTGGAGTTGTTATCAATATGGATGTGTCACGTCAAGTTGGGACTGGATCACGAGGATATTTTTTGAAAATAAATTGAAATTTACTGATTTTTTTACACAAAACAAAATTTGGGGTAAATTTGAGACTGCACTTAAAGTTTGGGGTTTCTTTTTAGACAAAAAAAATTTGAGACAGATTTGATATTAGACCTAAAGTTTGGGGTTTTTTCTAAGATAAAAAAAAGTTCAGAACAAATTTGGGACTTGACCTAAAGTTGGGGGTTTCTTAGGAAATTCACCTGAAAAAGCATGCAATATCGAGGAAAATTTGTTGTTGCTCTAAAGTTAAGCCATCATAGTTGATCTTCAACTTTCCAAAGACATCCTCGTTAGGTGCTTTTCTTAACTCAGCCAATGTCTCTTTCCATAGTTCTTGCCTTTTATGGTAGAGGAACGAACCAATTACTTCAAGAGCCGATGGAAGTCTCTAGTAGCATGTACGATTTCCCTTGAAAGATCATTATAATCATCTAAAGGAGAGTCTCTGGTAAACGCATGCCTACTGAAAAGCTCCAGCGCATGATCAATACTCATCACCTCCATTTCGTAATTTAAAATTTGATACTTTAGTCTATTGATGCAAAGCATCTTTATTTCTTGTTGTAATCAATATTCTTGATCCTACAAATAAAGTACTCTTTCCAACTAATTTTTCCACTTGTTCTCTATTATCAACATCGTCAAGTACAATGAGGACTTGCTTATTACAAAGTGCTCCTCCAATCCTCTTCTGTCCATAATCAAGTTCGTCAATGCACCTTGTTCCTACATGAATGCCGCTTTCGGATAGTAACTTTTTCTGCAACTCAAGTAAGCCATCGGTTCTTGATGATTTCGCTCGAACATCTTCAAGGAAACAACAATATTTTCCAAAATGGGAAGAGAGTTTGTTGAAGACGACCATGGCGAGAGTCGTTTTACCGATACCCCTCATGCCATGAATTTGAATGAGCCGCACACCGCTAGAGTCAATGTCTGACAATTCGCTTACTGCTATAACTCGATCATCAATTCCAACTAATGTTCAGTCACCAACCTATATTTTGTCTTCAACTTTTCCACAACAACCTCAACTACTAATTTGATCAGTTCACCGTAGCTGCCACAATGATTTTATTGGGGAAAAATGTGAAATCATGATTAGCCAGCTAGAAGAGATGTTGTTCAAGCACCGGATAAACTGCAAAGTAACTTGATAAATAATAAGACCTTAACAATCTAGAAATGATCTTCTAAGACTCCATATTGGACATTAACATCACTCCAAACATACTTTTTATGCACTTGGCAACACGTGCGTCGTGTCCTGACCCGAAAGTGGACTTGATTCAACATGAGATTAGCGATATTGGGATTAAGTTACCAACCTTAGCGCATAATAGATGTAAATATTTATGCATTTGAAATTGATATTATATGATTCATGTTTGAGCAACGACTGTAGAAGTTGAAAATCCAGCATTCAAGAGGAGAAATGTTTAACGTATTGAAAAATTAAATGATTAGATAGGAATGTGCATGGCATTTGATTATCCCATTCTTTTTCCTCCCACTGTGCACAATCAAGTGTTAATGTAGCTACCTAGCTATTAATGTCATTAGTCGTCCATTATAAAAGATGACTTTGTTAAGCAGTTTCGCATTTTTTTTGACAAACGTAGCATAAGTTCATCATTTAGTATTAGTATAATAAAAGCCCCACCGCAATCATGCTGGAATTTTACATCTATTTTTCAGTGTCAAGGAAAATTGTGGAAACAAGCGTATTGAAAGCAGCTAGCTTAGCCTTTGTACTTCTTCACTTCCCATCCCTTTTATCACATCAACCTACATGAGAGCCTCTCTCCACGCACCTACTTGCTCATTGATCAACTTCTTCTCACGCTCCAAATTTAGTAAGGCGGCGCGATATGGCGGACTTTTGAGTTTAATGTCGTCACGTTCCACATAAAAGAAAATAGGTAGGATCTCTTTATTAGCTTCCGGTTTCAAGCTGTTTGCAATGATCTACGCAAGCTCCTGAAGACACCATTTACTCGAAGCATAGGTCCGAGAGAAAATAGATATGTAGATCCTAGAGTTATCGATCGCTCATAGAAGGGACTCATCGATTCTGTCACCAACACGGAGCTCTTCGTCGTCTCGGAAGACACATATTCCAGCATCGATCAAGTTATGGAAGAGGACATCAGTAAATCCAGCACGTGTGTCAGGTCCTCTCAAAGTTAGAAACACTTGGTACTCGCTTCCCGGTGACGTTCCTGCGTCTGAACTTGCCATAGCAGTAGGTTTTAGCTTAGTAGATCTCTCTCTCTCTGACCCGATGTACTACTTAACAGAGAATGAGGCAGCGTCAACACATCATGAGAAAATAATGGAGTGGTTATGGGAAAACCAATCGTATGCTATGGGTCCATAGAAAGTGCTTGAAATAGAACGTAGTAATTTTATACGACGAAGAGCATAAAATCAAATGCAATTGATCGATGAGAAAGCAAACTAAAGATGCGGCCCAATAAATGGCCGACGGAACAAAAGTTAGCAAAAGACCAAAATTGCCCAGCTTTCGGCACGGTTGTAGGGTCCACTCATAAAACTTTGTATTCATCATCAATTCCTTGTTAAAAAACACGAAGGAGATAGAGAAACGGAATCTTCCATGTCAGGTGCCACACACTAGCTTGGAAACTACCAGCGTTCGTCTCACGTTCATATTCTATTGTTATGAAAGCTACAAACCGTAAAATGATTTTAAGAGCATTAAGCACACGCCAAACCAATAGATAAAAAGTATTAACTGTTAATTTGACTGCCCAAGAACCTGTTAGTAAGATATCATGAATTGATACCAATCTAGTCTATGTCCTTATCATTTTGGTTTTTCATTTACTGATGATCTCTAAACATGGTATGAACAGAGATGCCTTTAGTTGTCATCGAAACACCATAAAATCAATTGGACCATGGGTTGATACCAAATTACTAACTCTCCTTATCATTTTCATTTTTCATACCATAAGATCTCCTTATCATGTCTGAGTAATGAAATGAAGTAGATTCTGCTATCAACTCGAATCGGATGGTTGAAAGAGAAGAGAGAAATAGCAATGCTTGATCAGGAGTAGCTAATTAGTGTTTTTCATATACTTAAAAGAAATTTAAACAGCTTTCAAGGAAATTGATTTAGATTTATAATTTACATCAAAGCACTTCGAATGTATCCTATAACACCTAGAATTTTGCAAGTCACCAGTTAGTAGTGCCTCAGCTCCTAGGATCTCCCAAATTCTAGGTTCGAGTTATCTACGAGATGCAAAATGATCAAAAACTTAAAAATCAGACTAGAGTTATCACCACTTTGTACGGAAAAACTTAGGTTGGTTAGACACCTAAAATCCCAAGTAAGGTTCAGGGAGTCAAGCTACCTAAGTACACGTGTGAAGGAACTAGTCAAGCAAAACTAGAGATCTTAGGTTCGAGGATTCGATTATGCATAAGACAGATCAGTAGGGAAAAGTGCCAAAAAAGTCCTAAACCTTTTTTTTGGTGCCAATTAAGTCCTAAACCTTTTAAATTGGTGCCAATTCAGTCATAAACCTTTTGTTTTGGTGCCAATTTAGTCCTTCCGGCTAATTTTGACCGGAATTTGCCAACGTGGACGCCGGCCGGCGGCCGGTCACCGGCGCCGATGTGGACAATTTTAATAATATTTTAATATTTTTTTGAATTTTTATTTTTTTCCTTTTTTTCTTTTTTTTTTCCACTTTTTTTTTTGGTCTCTCCCCCTTCCTCTGGCCGGCGAGCTCGACCTCGCCGGCCACTGTCGAGGGCGTCCTCGCCCGGCGAGGGCTCGAGCCTCGCCCAGCGACCTCTCCAGATCCGGCGAGGTCGGGCCTCGCCCGACCATGGCGAGGCTTGCTCTCGCCGCGGCCTCCGGCAAGGCCTCGAGCCTCACCTTGGTCGGGCGAGGCTTGAGCCCTTGCCGGAGGCTGCGGCGAGAGCGAGCCTCGCTCGACCAAGGCGAGGCTCGCCCTCACCGGGCGAGGCCGCCCTCGCCAGTGGCCGGCGAGGTCAAGCTCGCCGACCTCTGGCCTCTGGCCGGTCGCCAGACCGGCGACCGGCCAGAGGAAGGAGGGAAAGACCAAAAAAAAAAAATGGAAAAAAAAGAAAAAAAAAGGAAAAAAAATAAAAATTCAAAAAAATATTAAAATATTATTAAAATTGTCCACGTCGGCGCCGGTGACTGGCCGGCTGGCGTCCATGTCGGCAAATTCCGATCAACATTGGCCGGAAGGACCAAATTGGCACCAATTTAAAAGGTTTAAGACTTAATTGGCACCAAAAAAAGGTTTAGGACTAAATTGACACAAATGCAAAAGGTTTAGGACTGAATTATCACCAAAAAACGGTTTAGGACTAAATTGGCACTAATGCAAAAGATTTAGGATTTTTTTGACACTTTTCCCCAGATCAGTACATCATCTATTCACTACCACAACCCCATTTTTGTTTAAGTCCTAAATCGCCTATCATGTAATTTCCTAAGAATGTCGCTATAACATTTATTTAATGTAATTATCAATTAACAACACTTTGTCTCATGTAGTGCCGTGACTCTATATGCGTGAAAGTGTAAATGAAATGTCAATTTATATGACATTTGAAAGACAAGAAAATGAAATGACATGACAATATTCACACCCAACATGACATGTGCAGGTGACAAGAAAAGTACATGGCCTAGCAATAACATGGCAAATTCAAGATCAAAATGACATGACATAACAATCACATGCAACATGATATAACAAATTCAAATTTGAACATGACAGGATAATTACATGATGTGACAACAATGACATTCAGCTAAGTTCTTATACACATGATGTCCATAACTTCAAACTTGTAACTCACTTATCAGATATAACTGTTTTGTAATTAGTTTTCCTCTTAGCCTCGGAGTTGTAGGTTCCGGCAGACCCTCCTTTCTGCTCTATGTATCACTATTAAGCCTCCTAATAGTTGTCCGTTCATTTCCATTGTGGATAGGTAAGCTGTGATTAAGTTGATCATGCGTTTTTGCATATATCCATTGGAAAGCAGACAATCCTTGTCATTAAAAACAACATCAGAGACCTACAAAGAAAAACAAAACAGTGTGTGTTTTGTGTGTGTGTGTGTGTGTGTGTGTGTGAGAGAGAGAGAGAGAGAGAGAGAGAGAGAGAGAGAGAGAGAGAAGGTGTATATGTAGGACGGCGGGCTAAAGCTTAAAGCCTTGTTGAGACTGGCCTGGATGATGAACATGCGTACTGTTCCTTCTGACAAACTTATGGGCTGAGTTGGCCCCTTGAGCCGCGAAATAGGAAAGACCAAAGAGATTAAGTGGTCCATTTGGTTGGGCTCAAAGCCATTCTAAACAGCCACACCAGGACAATAGGAACAGTTATATAGTTCACACCACATGCACTGGGCTCTTTAGCGACCGTCTTTTGTTTGTTGGATCATGGAATGCGGTCCCTCGTGGAGAAAATTGTTGCCCGTCCATGTCCAAAGTCAATCGGTTCCTTTGGTGAATTCGTGGGAAACATTGTCTTTGTTTCTTTAGGTTAAGTAGTGGGAGAATTCATTAGATTGTCAAATTGCGTAAAAGGGATTTTCTATGGTTTTGAGCATTCAGTTATTTCGATCAATCATTGGATCAAATCTGATCTAATGATAGAACAACCACTTAATGATTACGTGAACGATAGCATACATTCTTTGGGCAGTTTTCATCTATAACCAAGTAGTTATGCTCAACATTTGATCATGTGAACCTCACGTAGTGTTGGAATGATTTAATATACACAAGGAGTATGCAAGTATCACTCATTTCTCTCGATATTGAGTACATGTGAGCAACACATGTTCCTATCATAAGGGAAATATAAATTTTGTTACAAGAAAGCAAGGGTCATTAGAACTATAAGCAAATATATCATCACATAGTACAGGGATTGAGATAGTCAAAAGGAGGAGAGATTTTAGGTGAGTATGGACTTGTACTAAAATAAGTTCGAACCGTAAAATCCTATGAAACCCACCATATTCAATGGTCAAGATACATTTTATTGTGCGCACCAGACAGACAAGATAATTTCACCAAAGCAATGCTAAGTCGAAAGAAATCAAGCATGAGATGCTACAAACACCATTCCAACATAATACCACTTACATCATCTCCATTGCAAAAAAAAAAAAAAGTAGCATTTCATGCGCCGACTGCGCCATGTTACCTTCGGACTCATGGCCTGCATCAATAACCCCTATTCAAGTCGTCCTTTTTGACAATCCGTCGAAACATATCAACCCCAAGTCGCTACGGCCCTCGCCGTCCAATGTCGGTCGGTGCCGCGGTGGGCTGGGGTTATTTAGTTCCTCCTTGGCCAAAAACAAAAAATTTGTAGACCTCTCTCCCTTATGAAAGATCTATTCCTCCTATTATTGACTTAGTTGGACCTTATTCCAGTATCTATGGTCATCAAATTTTCGTTGTACCATGTACAAACCTTAGCCACAGGCTAACATCTCCTATCTACCACAAATTGATCAGATGAGAAAACCCAACCTCACCTCACCCACATGCATTGCGACACTCGTCGCGCGACCACGTGGACCTCGCGTCGTGGGACCCACTCCCGATCTTCGTCAGGACGTCCCAGAGCCGTCGGATCTCCCCGAACACGTCGTCCGTCGGGAGCTCGAACCGGCAGCAGGGACACGTGTTCGTCTTCCTCACCCACGGCAGTATGCACATCCAGTGGAACGAGTGCCGGCACGGCAGCTCGCACACGTCCCGGCCCCCCTCCATCTCCTCCCTGCACACCGCGCACTCCCCTCCCCCCGCCGCCTCCACCGACGGCAGCGCCACCACCGCCGCCGGCGACGCCGCCACCCGCCGCCTCCCCTCCCCGGCGTCCAGGCAGCGCTCGACCGCTTCCACGAAGTTTCGGCACCGGACCACCATCTCCACGTAGGGGGCTAGGATCCCGCCGCTGAAGGCGCCGATCCCGGCGATCGAGAGGAGGTCCTTGGAGCAGTGCTGCCGGAGGACGGACCGCCATTCGGAGGGGGCGGCGTCCTCGAGGGCGCGGGGGTCGCGGTGGCGGAGCTCGCAGAGGAGGAGGAGCAGGGTCGCCGCGTCGCGGTCGCGGCGGCGCTCGGGCGGCGCGTGGGAGGGGAGACCGGGGAGGAGGGGGAGGTGGCGGGAGAGGAGGCGGAGGGAGGAGAGGAGGTGGCGGGCGATGAGGAGGGACTTGAGGGGGAGCGGGAGGGAGAGGAGGTGGCGGAGGGCGAGGGAGAAGAGGGAAGGGGAGGAGAGGAGGGCGGAGACGCGGCGGTGGTGGTGGTGGAGGTCGGCGAGGACGGAGTCGGTGAGGGCGGAGAGCTGGGGCGGAGAGAGGGTGGCGAGGGCGGCCATGACGGCGGAGGAGGGCGTGGCTTGACGATCTTCGTCGGCTGCGGCTTCCATCGTCAAGTGTATCGGATCGTGCGCTTTTGCTGCGGTGGTAAGCGTGGACTGGGAAGAAGGATTGAGAATGTGGGTAAGACTAAGAGAGAGTGAAATGTATGTCCCCTTTTATATATTTTTGGTTGTATGTGATTTGTTTGTACGACTATTTTGTCCCAAACATACTCCTTTGCATTAAAAGATTATATTATTTCAGAGAAATATTGACACACTGTCTTGTGGGATTGGTAGAAGATTAGATAATAGTAGAAAAATTGTACTTTTATATGAAGATTAAGACATGAGTAACCAAATTTCCCTTAAAAAGAACTGGATCTTTTAATTATAGGGAGTTACTCCAGTGACCACCATTTTTCACTTGGGAAGGTAAAGGTGGGTATTTCAATTCCTCACCTTCTCCGGGAGAGAGCTTGGAGTGTAGGAATGTGTGAAGAGAGAGTAGGGTTTCGATACTTGCGCATAACACTACATACAAGGGCTTGTAAAAGGGAAATAGAATAGCATCAAACCCAAAAAAAAATCGGGTCAATTTGAGACCTCTCGAAGTATTTTTGTAGGAAAAATTTGCACGAGTATAACAAAGATCTATGATCATATACTTCAGGTGGATATAAGTTTTTCCGACTAGATATGATATGGTATTTGATCTTGTAGATTTTAAAAGTTATGGACAAAATTTCGATATTATTTAAGCGACTGTAAAGAAAATAAATTAAAAAGATTTTTCATGGCATGTTATCAATAGATGCTTGGCATGAAGCAAAATAACTTTTTTGGGATAAAAAGTAGATGAAACCGAGCATGACCATTATTTCGAACTTGAAACCCTAATCCCTTTTGCAAGTTCAATTAAGTTGAAAAGCTCAAGGAGGAGGAGGTTTCTAGCTAATAGCATTTTGGTGGTGTGATAACGGGTTTCACAAGTTCGGATCTTTAGGTCACATGTGGTGCGGAATATAAATAATAGAAACCTAACATTTTGTTGCAGTAGAAACCTTGATAATGTTCGTATGGGGTTGTTAGATCTGGTCACCCCTCCTCACCGTTTCAATTGTAAAAAATAAAAATCGAAAAAGTCAAGATCATTGATATCATCTAAAACTAAATTTTCTTTTAAGATACTATATGAGGATGAGAATTAAAACATTTATAAGAGAGGTTATTTTGTAGCTGGACGACAGCACTAACACTACTCTCCGGAGAGTGAGGAGAAATAGACTACGTGGGTCTTTTGTGGTTTTTCCCCCCAATTTGGTTGAGAGTTTGTTTGTTTTAATTGTTCATTTTTGTGTTAAATTCACACATGGGTAACAAGAAAAACTCATAAAAAGGTTGACAAGTGTTCGGACAGCAGCGTTGATGCTTCTACTGGCTGCAGTATAAGCTCTCCGAACTTTTATTAGTGGATGGGGTGGAGTGGGCAAGTAACATTGGCAACCTCTCGAGCGTTATCGTAAGAGTTATAAAAACACGGTTGGAATGTTTGACTTATGCCATAACTACTGCTCATCTTGAGCAAAGTCTGCTACCGTCGTACCGTCAGATGCTAAACTCGGGGCAAAAGGACACTATAAGTGTTATAACTTGTGTACGGCGCTCACTTTGGTGCCATAACTTTTTTTCGGATCACTTTGGTGCCAAGTCGGAGGAAAAACGATCACTTAAGTGTCGTAACTTTTTTTTGGATCACTTCAGTGCTAAAATTTTTGAAAAACGATCACTTAAGTGCTAAAATTTTTGAAAAACGATCACTTAAGTGCCAATCTCCGGCGAGACTCCGGCGAGCCACGTCAGCTTCAGAAATTAATAAAAAAAATGCCACGTCATATTTCCGGCGAAAAATTATGTACGGCACCGGAGTTGGCACTAAAGTGATCGTTTTTCAAAATTTTTAGCACTAAAGTGATCCAAAAAAAAGTTATGGCACTAAAGTGAGCGCCGTACACAAGTTATGGCACTTGTAGTGTTCTTTTGCCCTAAACTCGGAGTAATCCCTACAACTGATAAGTTGAACCTATGTTATGGATGAACTTTGTTAATCCAAATATGATGATTATATTTACTAGGCATAATGACTACTTACTAATTAGATTAAGCTAATATAAGATCAGACCATCACTGTGGTTGGCATAGTGCTATAGGGCTTATTCCAAGTTGCACGGGGCTTAGTGAAGTAACCATAACTTTGGAGAAAATTATCAAATTAGTCATAAACCTATTGTATGAATGTCAACTCATTTATAAAAAAAAATTTCATTTTTGCCAATTGAGTCATAAATCTTTGCGTGAAATTCCAATATAGTACTTCTGACCAATTTTTATTGGAAATTGCTAACGTGACGGTGTGCCACGTAAGACGGCCGGTGATGACTGGATAGGCACGTCAGCGATTCCCGATAGAAATTGATCAGAAGGACAACATTGGAATTTCGCACAAAAAATTTATGGCTCAATTAGCAAAATTGGAAAGTTTAAGATCAAATTGACATCCGTACAATAGGTTTTTGACCGATAAAGCAATTTTCCCCCTAACTTTGATTTTTTCTAAGCTCAAACTATCAAGACGAAGTCTCTATCGGGGCATTCAATATTCTGTCACCTCTCCACTTCATCACTTCATTCATTTCCTTTTTTCATGGTTGTCATAGTGGTCCTCATCCGTAACAGGTCCAATATTTTTTTTTAATGCAGAAGCCTACCTTAAATCATTCAACTTCATTACTTTAACTAGTCTCAGACCATGAGATGGAAACATTGCATAAAACCAATATGGATACAAACCCTGGCTCTTGAATCCATCTAAACCGTTACATTTAATGAGCCTATAACTCCTATGATAGAATTAGGTCATCTATATACCGGTGTACACTCCCAAATTCATGCACTTGCATATGCACAGATTTTTTGTGGGGGAGGGAGGGTTGTGTTACGAATAGGTGATATTTCAATTCGAATTTTGCAAATTAGATTAAGTTCACCTATCAAACTTTTATTAGAAGCGATCCCTTTTGATTGGTATCTTCATCGAAATTTCTATTTTCCCATTCATTGGGTGAGATCCACCCTCAATACATATACATCTTCAATGAACCAAAATGATGAGATGAACTATATAGCTCGGATCAAGAAGTTTATCATTTGGTATGGGGATAAGTGCATTGAAAGTCCTAAAACTTGTCATAAAAGTGCAATCGAGTTCTACAAAAAGTATAATCAAGTCCTAAAACTTGTCATGAAAGTGCAATAGAGTTCTACAACTTTCAAAAAGTGCAATCGAGTCCTAAAACTCGTCATGAAAGTGCAATCGAGTCCTAAAACTTGTCATGAAAGTACAATAGAGTCCTACAACTTTCAAAAAGTGCAATCGAGTCCTAAAACTCGTCATGAAAGTGCAATCGAGTCCTAAAACTTGTCATGAAAGTGCAATAGAGTCCTACAACTTTCAAAAAGTGCAATCAAGTCCTAAAACTCGTTATGAAAGTGCAATTGAGTCCTAAAACTCGTCATAAAAGTGCAATAGAGTCCTACAACTTTCAAAAATTGCAATCAGGTCCTAAAATTTGTCATGAAAGTGCAATCGAGTCTGAAAACTTTCAAAAAGTGTAATTAACGGAAGGACTTGATTAGGTCAATTTAACAAGTTTTCGGACAAGTAGAACTTTTTTAGAGTTTTATGACTCAATTGCACTTTCATGATAAGTTTTAGGACTTGATTACACTTTTTAAAAGTTTGAGAACTCGATTACACTTTTAATAGACTTCCAATAGACTTATTTCTTTGGTATTATTTATGCACATCGGTACAATTACTAATGGAGAAAGCAAAAGTGCACTATCTTCCATGCAGAAAATCCCACGGCATCTCTGGCCATATGTAAAAGCTTTCGAGAAAAGGAGGTGGGATTATGGAGTAGAATATGATATTTGATGTCATAGTTTTTTTTTTGTCCCAAAGCATGTGTCCAATTCAAGCAAATTTTCTTCTTTTCTTTAATGACTCCGGCACTTTTCCTTTTTGCTTTTTCACCGTAACCTAAATACACCGTCAGGACCTGACTACTTGAAAACTCACGAGAAATCCTACAAACTTTATTAATTAGTTAAGTCCAGATCTACCTCTAGCTCCAAAACTGAAAATCCCTCGACGCATCAACCAACTTCGCCAACCTCGAAAAATTGACTCGTGTACTTTTTTTCATTACTATGCATAAAGGTATTTCCATGATGAGAAAGATGAATGGGAACAAGAAGAAAAAGAAGAGAAGAGAATAGACAAGAGTTTCTTTTCTCATCCGTGGCTTCTTCTTCTTTGTCCCCTAACATAACAACCGCAATAATGCAAGGTTTGGTTGGACTTGGCGATTCCACTACTCTTTCACATGTCATGGCCTTGTTATCATCACCTTCTTCGCGGTCACATGCTCCCTACTGTCTCTTGTTTCAAGCTTTTTTTAGTCTTCCAACCTGCATTGGATCCACAAAATCACCACTTTCTAGAACCCAACATTCTTATCTTTCCTCACCAAAGGACATTCAAAGATAGCGCTTTTGCTCCCAAATCAAAGCTCAAATCCTCATCTTCTTTTTGTTGAAGCCGTATTCGGAAATTGCATCTTAGAAATCGTTACCGGAAGTATGAACAACGTTACAAGATTGCCACAGAATTGACATATTGAATGACGACTATTATCACGAATGTGTCTCTTGTGCAGTGCATCAAACTTCCTAGTTGCTAGTTTCTAACTTTGTGGCTCCAAGTTCTAAGGAATTTATTTCACCAAATGTCACTTGTGCATTGAATCTATCCTTGATAGAAGATTTTTTTTATAACTAAATTGGGATAATTACAAGACAAGTAGCAACACTTGACAATTTGCGCACTTAAATCTTAAAACTTTTGCTTCATTAATTTAACTAATAAAAAATTTGCAACTTCACATGCACTTTAAGTCATTTCATCCATTGATGAGAGTACTCAATCGGACCAAGAGTTACAAGTTTTACAACTTAAATGCATGAAATTGACAAATTTTAGGGCTTACCTAATAACTATATCCTATTAAATTTGATGCCGACGGCCTTGGGATATCACATGTTTCTAGAGAAGGCCAAATTGCCGCCAGAGCTCACGAATAACAGTTTCCGGGAGATTGAAAATAAAAAAGTGTACACTTTCAATAATCTCTACACGTCCATTCTGATTTCGCTATTTGCCTACCGAGAAGAGGACATAGACAGAGCATAAGTGTAGATTCAAGGAATCATCAACCACACAGGAAATGATCAGCTTTAGTGCCGACCACAGTTCAAAGGTAAGAACAAACATCAAAAAGGCCACATCATGTTTTAGCTCATCAATTAGAGTATTTGGATGCTTCATGTGCAAGTTCCACCTTTTCAGACTAAAGCAGATGGAAAAAAGCAAAACCAAAACCGATAGCGTCTGAACTGAAGTAAACAACCACAGCAATAGAGGATACATTCATCATGCTCGCTATTGATGATGAGGGCCAGCTTCATTTATAAAAAGGGAGTAAATCAGCTAAGTTGCCATTTTCTACTAAATTAATCATTCTAACTTTGTACACAAAAATTCTTAATCCAAGGTTTCCTCTTTTTCCAGAACATTATCCATGTCAGTCAACCAACTTAAGCATCCTGTTCTTCAGCAATCAGAGATCCTTATATTGTAGGTGTTAAAGAAGACAGTGGTTGCCGCATTGTTAGCAGCATGAAGGAGAGCAGCATACAAATCCAAGCATCACCCAGGCCTAAGAAATTTCATTATGGATCTTAATTCCAAAAGCCACTCAATCATTATGGAGCTTTGAGCCTCCATAGTTTCCTTCACATGGAACTGCTCAGAGTGAATTCGATCCATGTCTTATGCTGATTGATCCCATATATAAAACTTCACATGCTTGGAACCCAGTAACTTTTAATTAATAGCATAACATCAATGGAAGCAAATGAAGTCACAATGCATTTCTCACCATTAATTTTGTCCCCATTCGCTGTTGAATTTGCAAGTAGCTTTAATTTTCTCCCAAAGCTTCATGTGTAAAGAGACTCCTCATCCATCTCTTCCTTGTAAATATACCCTTCTTCTCTCAATGACCCAAGCAGTCCCTCCAAAACTTCGTAAATCTCTTCATGTTTATCACTTGATGCATCTCTTGCAATGAAACTCTTTAACCCTCTGTCCATTTCTATCCAGCTATTGCCTGCAATCTTCTTCAACCCTATGTTCTTCATCTTCCCCCTAACTCTATCTGCTTCTTCCCATCTCCCGGCTTGTGAATATAAATTTGCCATGATAACAAAATTCCCGGTGTTCTCGGGCTCAATTTCAAATAAGTGATCACAAGCAAACTTGCCAAACTCAACATCACCAGATACGGAAGCTCCATTAAGTAATGCACCCCAAACCTTGGCACTTGGTTGAATTGGCATCGTGCGAATAAATTCTGCTGCTTCAGATAGCCTTTTTGCTCGGCTTAGAACACCAACCATGCAAGCATAGTGCTCAACCAAGGGCTCAATGCCATAGTTTGGAAACATTTCGTTGAAAATTTTCCATGCTACATCTACAAGTCCATTGTGGGAACAAGCCGATAAAACTGCCGTAATTGTTACTGGATCTGGTTGGATCCCATGAATCTGCATGTTATCGAACAAGCTGAGAGCCATTGTAGCATCTCCATGAGCTGCATAGGCCGATATTATAGCTGTCCACACAATCAAGCTCCTACCTTTTAGACGATCAAACACCCGTTGTGACCCAACAAGGAACCCCAACTTTGCATAGGTGTCAATAATGGCAGTACTAACATAAGTGTTCTGATCATAACTTCTCTTAACCGAATAAGCATGTACTTCTTTTGCTCCTTTCAAGTATGAAAAAAACGAACAAGTAGGAAGGATGCTTGAAAGTGTCACGGTGTTGGGTCTAGTACCGGAGTCCAGCATTTCTCGAAACAAATCCAAAACCTCCTCGTGATGGTTGTTCTGAACTAAACCTGAAATAACGGCATTCCATGTGCTCAAACCAGGGCATTTCATCCCTTGGAAAATTCCCATTGCTTTGTCAACAAACCCATGAATCATGTATCCTGAAACAATCGCCCCGTACGTAACTTCATCCTTCTCATCCATCTCCTCAAACAACTCCCTTGCATAATCTAGGCTTCCACATTTTGCATAGCACCCGATTAGTGCATTGTAAAGAGAAATATCAACCTCAACTTGGCGGTCTATCACAAGCTTATGCACGTCCATGCCAGTAATCAGATCCCGAGACTGGCCACAGGCCTGCAATACACTAACAACTGTTACTCCATTGGGTCTCAATCCCAATTCCAGCATCTCCCTGTACAGTTCTTTACACTCTTTATAGTACCCACACTGAGAATACCCGGCAATCATGGAGTTCCACGACACGATATCTCTCTCAGGCATCCTATCAAACATAATTCTCGCCAAGCCCACCTCATCACACCTCGTGTAAAATGTAACCAATGCATTCGCCACGAAGATATCCGAGTCAAACCCATTTCTCAGAACAAAGCAGTGCACTTCCCTGGCCAACTTGGGATCACAAAACGACGATGACAACGCCTTCAAAATGCACGATATGGTGTAGAAATCGGGCCTGGCATCCCCCGAGCAAGAGAACACCAGTGACGAAAATAGCCTCAGGGCGTCAACGAATCTGCTCTGGAGCGTGTACCCGATGAGCAAAGCGTTCCAAGAGAAGATGTTCTTGTGGGGAATTTCGTCGAACACCTTGCGGGCTTCGCGGAGGCGGTTCGACTTGGCGTAGAAGGTGATGAGTTTCGAGGCGAGGAAGTTGTCGGGCGCGACGGAAGACGAGACGATGCGAGCGTGGAGCTGCTTGGCTTGGCGGGGCAGTCGTTGGTCGGTGCAGTACTGAAGCAGGCGGCCGAAAGCGCCGCCGTCGAGCCCCCGTGCTCCGACAGGCTGGAGGTTTCGCAGGGCCTGTCGAATGTGGCCGTCGACGGTGTTTGACGCGATGCTGTTCAGTGTCTTCGTGATCTTCATTCACTGGGTTTTCTTTCCTCGTTCGATTTCCCAACGGTCAGTTGTTCAACTGTTCATCATCGTGCATTGCGTTTCGTCTCCGAAGCAAAATTTGTTAACCAATCAACACGCCTATTGCCTTCGCTACACACACGAACAACGTGTAAATATGGTCACGATTGAATCCGACTATGCGTTCGTAATAGCAAATTATTTCCCCGAAGAATAAATAACTTGCGAATCCACTTCGATGCGATTTTAGTGTAGCTCGTCAACACGGCCCAACCGTTGGAAAATTCTCTTGTGAACCGGAAAGTCTTTTATCACAATGTGTGACATCAACATCAACTTTGTGGCCAATGATATTTCATATACACTTGCAAGTTGCAACAATGGCAATCTCATTGCTTTTGATACGGCGGGAGTCGATGGTTCAAATCGAATAATAGGTAGAAACTTATTAGATATTTACTAGGCTTTAATCGCAAATCAATTCGACAAGACCGATCTTTAGGATTTTTCTCTCCATCATCGTGAAGATTATTCTCAGATGGTGTTTCATCTGTCAACAATCAGAATTTTCTAACATTTTGAATGGAAATTTGAAAATTGCAGTGATTGAACATGCTGACTAACCGCCAGATCTGTCAAAATAGGTCATAAGTCCACTTCTTAGGCTGAGTTATATTCAATAAATGCGTCGGTTATATTCAATAAAATGGGAGCATAAATGAATTTAGAATGGTAAAGCTTAAAATAATATGGATGTTAAATAGGTTAACAATTTACTCATACTCAATACACCTCTATGACTCTCTCTTGCTCTCACTCTATATCTCGCTCGCTCACTCCACGATTTTACCTCAGTTTGGGTTTGAGTTATCCTATATTAGGTTAAATAATGAAGTATTTTTGCAATATGGATTGAATCGGATATGTATTAGGTATGAGTTGGGCTAGGTATGAGTTATTAGATTTGTATTGCATAGAAATGGATAAAAATGAGTTAAACGAATCAATTTGGATCGGACCATTTTCAACCTGACCCAAACCTGACTTGACCTACCCGTTTAACGGATCTCCTAGAGGCTTAAAGGCAAGCTTGGAAATTGAAATTTTGGAAGCGTCAATTAATCTTCGATTGTTATTGAAAAAACATAAAGTGATTATTGTTGGAGATATAATTGTCCATTTAAGATATATTGAATCAATCTAGGATTTGGATTGATTAACTGAATCAATTAGTGATTCAAATTGATTCTATATCTTTGTATTATTTACTTTTATTGTCTGTACATTGCAATATAAATACATGTAAAGAATGCATATCAAATCAATAGAGTGAATACAAATAAATTTCTCAAATTCTCTTCTTTCTCACTTTTTTTTTTGGTCGGAAAATTAAAGGCAAAAGAACACTACAAGTGCCATAACTTGTGTACGGCGCTCACTTTAGTGCCATAACTTTTTTTTGGATCACTTTAGTGCTAAAATTTTTGAAAAACGATCACTTAAGTGCTAAAATTTTTGAAAAACGATCACTTAAGTGCCAACTTCGGTGCCGTACACAATTTTTCGCCGGAAATCTGACGTGGCATTTTTTTATATAAATTTCTGAAGCTGACGTGGCTCGCCGGAGATTGGCACTTAAGTGATCGTTTTTCAAAAATTTTAGCACTTAAATGTTCATTTTTCAAAAATTTTAGCACTTAAGTGATCGTTTTTCAAAAATTTTAGCACTAAAGTGATCCAAAAAAAAGTTATAACATTTAAATGATCGTTTTTCCTCCGACTTGGCACCAAAGTGATCCGAAAAAAAATTATGGCACCAAAGTGAGCGCCGTACACAAGTTATGACACTTATAGTGTCCTTTTGCCGAAAATTAAATATATCATTCACTAAGAAAGGATAGTAGGACCCGATAAATGGGCATCAGTACATAAGAGCTCCCAAAGTGCTTGGGGAGGGGAGAAGACCCAATTCAAAGGTAGGTAGTTTTTTTTTGTAGGCTTTCGTAACCCAGTCCGCTACAAAGTTGGCCTCTCTATAACAATGAATAACCCGGATACTAGAGAAGGATCGTAGCAGGTCTTTGCATTTCAAGATAAGCGCGTGAACTTCCCAACTAAGTTGATCTGGACTCTCTAAGGCATTGACTAAGTCCAAACTGTCAGACTCAAGTACAAGGACTTCGTATCGTTTGGGAAAGAAGTGAGTTAGGGCTTCTAACAAAGCGAGAGACTCAGCCATCGGCGGGGACGACGTTGCCACCGTACGAGCTGCTCCGTCCAACAACCTTCCGACGAAATCACGGCAAACGCAGGCGATCGAACCTTCCAAAGCTCCAGGTTCGTACGCTCCATCGATGTTTATCTTATAAGTTCCATACAGCCGTGGATTCCAAGTCCCTAAAAAATCGTCGGCTTTGTTCCCAGATCTGCTTGATTTGGGGTTCCATCTGTTAAAGCTCTTCAACCCAGCTAGAACAGAGTCGATGAGGTTGATTGTATCGGGTTTTCTGTTCTTGAAGATGGCTTGGTTGCGCGCCTTCCATATATTCCATAGTGTTGCAGCAGATTAGGTGAGTTGCTTGACTTTCCTTTCAAATTCCCGAACCAATCTTCAATTCGAGTAAGACCCTGACTTGATATATGAACATTCAGCATAGGGTTCGACCAAATTTCCTTCGTCCAAGGACACAATAAAAACAGGTGCTCCACAGTTTCCACGCCTCGATTGCATAAAGAGCATGTGGGATCAGGTATAACTTTTCTTCGAAATAAATTCTCTTTAGTTGGGAGAGCATTCTGGCATAAATTCCACATGAAAATTCTAACCTTGGGTGGAGAGTGCAATTTCCATATATTTGTCCAGAGGATGGGAGGAGGTTGAAAAGAAGTTGAGGCTTGATTTTCATTCTGTTTATTTGCTTTCTCTCAAATGTAGTTGTATCCACTTTTAACTGTGTACTTGCCTGCTTGAGTTCTAGTCCATACGAGCCGGTCTTTCTCTGTTTGGGGTTTAATCGGGATAGCAAGGATTTCTCTCACTAATTGATCCTCAAAATGTTCAGTTAAAACTGTTTCATCCCATATGCCTTCCTCACTAATAATGAGTTCAGAGACAAAACGTGGTTCATCTCTATTAGCAGGACCTCCTATGATTCCCCTCTTCAGCCATTTATCCTCCCTGATTCTTATCTGTGAACCATCCCCTACTGCCCACAGCACTTGGGGTGAGATGGAGTCTCTTCCTAGGATCAGACTTTGCCAACCCCATGAGGGGCGTTGTCCCTTTTTCGCATGCCAGAAATCTCTATGAGGAAAATAAAGGCCCTTAACTAGAATGCTCCAGAGAGAGTTTGGACTGTTACTCAGACGCCAAGCTTGCTTTCCTAACATTGCTTTATTGAAGGAGAGCAGATCTCCAAATCCCAAGCCACCCTTATCCTTTCTTGTCTTCAGAATATCCCATCTCTTCCAGTGAATTCCGGCTTTGGTCTCACTGGTTTTCCACCAGAATGAAGCAATTTTCTGTTCAATAGCCTTACAAATAGAAATCGGGATCTTAAAAACAGACATGGCATATTGTGGTAATGCTTGAACCACCGCTTTAAGCAAAACTTCTTTACCAGCTTTTGACATTAGTTTTTCCTTCCACCCTTCTAGTTTGGAATTGACTTGTCCTAAAATCCAAGCAAACATTTGTTTTTTCGATACTCCCCAATCCGAAGGAATTCCAAGATATTTGCCAGTTTTGTCAATAATAGGAACTCTCAATTCCCTTGCCATATTGTCTTTCAGAGTTTGGGGGCAATCACTACCAAAGAAAATCCCCGATTTGTTTAAGTTTATAGCTTGTCCAGATGCTAGGCAATATTGATTCAGGATAGATGCCAAATTCTGACACTCTAGAATTGTACCATTCAAGAAGAATGTTGAGTCATCCACAAAGAGTAAATGAGAAAGGGTGGGACACCACCTGTTCAGTTTAATCCCTGTGATACTTCCATTGTCCACAGCTGTCTTCATTAATGAGGACAGTACATTTGCCACCAGAATGAAAAGGTAAGGAGATAGGGGGTCCCATTGCCTAATCCCTCGAGAAGGTTTGAAGTAATGGAGAGGTTCTCCATTAAATTTAACGCTGAATGAAACTGTTGTGACACATTTCATAATTCATCCCACCCATTTCTCATCAAAGCCAATCTTGATTAGGCATGCCTCCAAGAAATCCCATTCCACTCGATCGTAGGCTTTCTTCATGTCTAACTTGAGAACCGCTTGAAATTTCTTTCTTCTCTTTCGAATTCTAATTTGATGCAACACCTCCTGGACAATAAAGATGTTATCTTGAATTTGCCTCCCGCCGACGAAAGCACTTTGTTCCATTGCAACAAGTTCTGGTAGAAGTGGTTTGAGTCTATTGGCCAGCACTTTTGAGATAATCTTGTAGCCAAAATTACATAAACTAATTGGGCGGTATTGATCTAGTCTCTATGGGTTCGGGACTTTTGGGATAAGGGAGATTTGTGTTTTATTTAAATCTGGTGGCAGGGATCCACTGTTGAAGAAATTCCTCACCTCCTTTAGAATATCCCATTTAATCTCTTCCCAATTCTGCTGATAAAACAAACCACTAAGGCCATCAGGCGCCGGTGCTTTTGCTGCGCCGAGCTGGAAAGTTGCATTCGTTACTTCTTCCAAGGTTGCTTCAGCCAACAAGAGGTGATTCATCTCTTCTGTTACCACCCGAGATACCTAATCCAGAACTGGGGAGAAATTTCGAGGGCCGATAGATTGATATAGATCTCGGAAAAAAAAGTATAGTATGTTCTTTCAACTGGCACTGCTCAAATAGCCATGTATTCTCTAAATTCTGAAGCATAGAGATCCTATTCCTCTGTCGCCTCTGAATGGTAGTTGCATGAAAAAAATTTGTGTTTCTATCTCCCCATTTCAATCAATTAATTCTCGATCGCAGCCCCCAATACATCTCTTCCCGCCTCCATAAATAATCAATATCTTCTTGCAGGTTTTTGATTCTCACTTTGTCAAAGGACCCCATGGTATTGTTTGTCAGCCACTGCAGTTCCTGTTTCAGCAAGCTGATTTCCCTATGTCCATTCGCGAATTTCTTCTTACTCCATTTGGAAAGAGCAAAAGTTACGGCCTGCAACTTCCCGACTAAATCCTTTTCAAAGTGAGTGGGAGAGCTCCAAGTTTCTTTCACCACCTTTCTACATTCATCACTCTCAAGCCAGAAGGCTTCAAACTTGAATTCCTTTTTTCGTTTTACAGGGTTAGCCCAAAGAGATAGAAGTATAGGACTGTGATCTGATCCTATTGCTAGGAGAGCATAAGCTTCCGCGTCAGGGAACATCAACCTCCATTCAATTGTACATACCACCCTGTCAAGTCGTTCTTTAATGTACTCATCCCCTTCTCTATTATTGGCCCAAGTGAACGCACACCCTTTACTGTCAATGTCTATCAATGAATAGGCATATAGACAATCCCGAAAAGCATTCATTCTATAGTTTTCAGCCAAGCGCTTTCCAACTTTTTCCCAGTATAACCGCACCTCGTTAAAGTCACCCAAACACACCCAAGGCAGTACATTCATGGAACTTATATTTCGCAATTCCTCCCAAAGTTGTAGCCTTTTTTGGTACAAATAAGAAGTATGAACAAATGTAACTCTCATTTCCTTTCCACTAACCACCTCTTTACACCTCAAATTCACAAATTCCTCAGACATTGAGTCTTTTTCTAGTGAAATTCTTTCATCCCACAGAATAGCCAAGCCTCCCGCCGTGCCCACAGGATTAACTACAAAACAACTCTGAAACTGGAGTCTTCTCTTTATTCTCTGAATAACTTCATCCTGATTTTTTGTTTCCATCAGAAAAACCACAGTGGGCCTAAAACGAGCCACTAAAGCTCTTAATTCTCGGACTGTCAAGGGTGTGCCCAACCCTTGACAGTTCCAGCATAGTATATTCATGGTTCACTTGGTGGCTTATTAGGGCTAGCCACCAAAGCCCATGCAGCGACTTCTTCCGTTGTACGAACAGGTGTTTCAAGAAGTTGAGTTTCATCCAGCCAAGTTGGGGTTTTAGGTAGTGAATTGTAAGGACTGAACCTCTTTTGTTTTTTGGTTGAGAGAGTTTTTGGTTCCTTACGGCTCTTCTTTCTGTTGCCTTCTGAACTTGTTTGGGCAGGCTGAGAATTCAAGCCTTTCTCATGAGTAGGGCCTGTAAGCAGAAGTGCTCTTTTACCAGAATTATGCATTGTTATCTCCTGCGTGTAGTAGGGATCTGTCCTCATTTGATCTCTCTGTTGTATGTTGGAATTAATACTGGGAGAGATGGGCTGAACATCTTCCATAACCGCATTTTGCCTTTGGTGCTCAGGAGTTTCAGGGATACTCTCTTCAATTTCTTCTACCATAGATTCCTTCTTGTAGAAAACTTTCCAAAAGGGACTGTGCCCTGGAGTTTCAGCTTTCAGCCAGCTTCCAAAACAACTTCCCAACTCTATCGTAAATTTTTCTGCATCATAGGGAATGTCTTTGCAGTAATTAGCATAGTGTCCAATCTTCCCACACGAGTAACAAAAGAAAGGCAGCCTTTCGTATTTAAAATCAAGCCAGACCTTCCTATTTTGGTGTCGCATCAATTGTCCAACTCTCAGTTCAGTATCCATGTCCATTTCTACTCTCGCTTTCCCAATTCTTTGAGCTGCAGGGCCTCGAGCATCTATTTTCACTTCTAGTACCTTCCCCATCGAGCTAGCAATTTTCTTTACCATACCTTCAGAATTCCATTTAAGAGGGAGTCCAAAAATTCTAACCCAAAAGGCACAGGTCTTGAACTCATAACAATGGAGAGGAGTATCCGGTTCCCAGGGTTTCAAGAGCAGTAAATGATTAGAAAAAGACCAAGGACCTCCTTCCAGCACTCGATTCTTTTCTCCTTCATTACGAAATGCAAAACTGAACTTGCCATTTTCGAGGGGTTTGACCTCTACATACTCATTCCTCCAAGCCTTCTTCATAGCTGTTTGGAGTGCTTGGAAATTTACGCTAGGGTTTTGGAAAAGTTGCCCAATAAGAGAGACCCGACATTCCATGATTTTTTCCTCTGAAAGTTCCTCATCTAGAATATTCATATCATTTTCGTACATTAACTTACCCAGTTTATTGCAGAGATGTGCCAAACGCTCAGCAGCACCTTCTTCCTCATCCATCATCAACGTTCTTTAGTAGCTCGAAACCCTATTAAAAATGGGACACAACACTTGGAAGCATTCACCGGTAGTAGAGGTCAAAAGGCCCAGAAAGCCAAAAAATCGCAGAAGGAGCCAAGAAATTTGTGGAGGGCAACATGGGTGCGAGACAAAGCTGTGATAATGGGAATGGATTTGTGGGCAGGTTTCAAAGGTGGGTGACAAGGCTGAGAACCCAAGAGCCAAAGACACGCATATGCTTCAATGGTTGTGGGATAGGGAAGAAGCTGTAGAAGAGAACAAAGAGTTGAACCACAGATGCAAAGTGAACACTGGGAAACTTATCGAAGAGAGTAGAGAAAGCAGGAAATCGGGTTAAATCATGGTGGAAGGTTGGGGCTTTTGGTAGGGTTTGGGTTAGGGTTTAAGGTATAGGAAGCCATAGCTACACAAAGCGGTAGGGAGGAGCTACACAAAGCGGTAGAGAGGAGGACGGCAATTAGCTTGCGACCAACATCTTCTTTCTCACTTCATGTCGTGGTATATGAGCTCATGTTCCTAGTTTAGCTTTCGCAAATTTTCTTCCTTAATTGCCTTCCATTTTTCTTTTCTATCCTTGTTGTTGCGAAAAACACTAATTTGCAAAACAAAGTTAGCACTCCGGCATAGGAATCAGTTTCTTTTTAGCGATTCTGTAAAAAAAAATAATACTCTCTCACTAATTCAATGGCAAATTTTTTTTCAAGATCTGAAGACCAAATTCCAGAAGAAAACCTGGAGGGTATACTTCATTTGGATCCACCTATGAAACCAACACTGACATATCCCACCGGAGTCACACCAAGTTAGGAGTCCATCGTACAAATCTAGCCCATCTAGCAAGATCCTATTCAGGCCCAGCAAAACCAGGGGCAACCCAATTTGGGGTAGCCCATTAGATGTCTGCCTGTCCAAGGCCCATTCAAGCCATCCTGGTATGAGCCGAGCCATTCGAATCCAAGGTACAGCTTTCAAGAGCCAACGAATCAGGCCCAAAATCCCCAAGGCCTAGTTAATCAAGGCCACGAAGAGCACAACCAGACTCGAGGGAGCCTGTCGGCCAATATTGGGGTAAGCCCAACCCCTAGGCCTAGAATGTATTATCCGCGTCAAGTATCCGAATCTAGTATATCAGGTCAGGGAACGAATCCCTACCTGGTTATTCAACCTAGATTGATGTTGTTCTCAATTCCTGCTGCCAATGGTTGCCTGGAGCCCGATGACCCACTGTACACTTCCACCACCGACTGACCGGAGTTGCAACTCATCAACGAACAATTGTCCGATCTCAAGAATTATTCCAGGTGGTCCCAAGAATTTCGGCGAGCTCTAGTAACAAAGGATAAAGATGGTTTTCTTGACGGAGTCGTCCCAATTCCCTCCTACGAGAATCTGGCACGACACAGGAGGAAATGCAACCTCGTCCGAACATGGATCAGCAATTGCATTTCACCAAAAGTGGTGGCCGGACTTCTTCTGACGGAGGACTCAAGGTACATGTGGGAGAATATCAAAGAGATGTATGGTAAGCTAGATCGGGCGAGGGAAGAACAGCATTGGTGCCAAAACTTGTGTACGGAGGCCACTTTGGTGCCAAAACTTTCAATCGGATCACTTAAGTGCTAAAAGTTGTGAAAAACGATTACTTAAGTGCCACTTCGCCGGAAATCCGACGTGGCATTTTTTTATTAATTTCTCAAGCTGATGGACTCGCCGGAGGCTGATGTGGCATTTCTTTTCTTTTTTTTTTCCTTTTCTTTCTTTTCTTTTTTTTTCCTTTTCTTTCTTTTTTCGTTTCTTTTCTTTTTTTTTTCTTTTCTTTCTTCTTATTTCCGATGGCCGGCGTCCGGCCACCGGCCATGGCCGGCCTCGCCGGGCCTTGCCTTCCTCCGGGCGAGGCTGCCGTGGCCTCAGCGAGGGCTGGCCTCGCCGGATACGGGTGAGGCGAGCCTCGCCGTGGCTCGCCCCGCCCAAGCGAGGGTCGAGGTCCCAGGCGGGCGAGCCCCGACGAGGGCTCGCTCGCCAGATCCGGCGAGGCCGGCCCTCGCCGAGCCACGGCGCCTCGCCGGATCTGGCGAGGCGAACCTCGCCGGGGCTCACCCCGCCCGGGCGACCTCGACCCTCGCCGGGCGGGGCGAGCCTCGGCGAGGGCTCGCCTCGCAGATCCGGCGAGGCCACTGGCGCCTCACCGGGCCTCGCCCGGAGGAAGGCGAGGCCCAGCGAGGCAGCCGTGGCCTCGGCGAGGGCCGGCCTCGCCGGGCCTCGCCCGAAGGAAGGCGATGTCAGGCGAGGCCGGCCATGGCCGGTGGCCGGACGCTGGCCATCGGAAATAAGAAGAAAGAAAAGAAAAAAAAAGAAAAGAAAGAAGAAAATCAGAAAAAAAAATATTTAAAAAATTTGAATTATACACATGGAAATGCCACGTGTCATTAAAATTTAAATATAAAAGCCACGTATTAAATTTGATCGGAATTTCTCGCCGTTGGCACTTAGGTGATCGTTTTTTTTCCGATTTGGCACTTAAGTGATCGCCGGCGTAAACTTTTGGCATTTAAGTGATCCAAATGAAAGTTTTGGCACCAAAGTGGCCTTCGTACACAAGTTTTGGCACCAATGCTGTTCTTCCCCCAGATCGGGCCAAATTTTTTTCTTTTACGCAAGCACTCAGCGAATTAAAGCAAGGGAACATGACGGTCATAGCTTGCTTCAACAAGCTTTTAGCACTTGGGAACCAACTAAAAGCAGCCGAAGAAAAACTCGAGGGACCAGACTTGATGTTGCAACAGTACAAATCTATAAGGGAAAGGGAGAAAGTGACTCGTTTTCTTTTAATTTTGAACGAGACTTACTTACCTTTTCACTTTCGGATTCTGGCAATGGAACCAGTGTCGTCCTTGGCCAGATTTACCAACTCGCTGTCCAAGAGGAAAGCCAACGACTGGCTTCATCGAAATACGCAAAAGTCGGGGAATTTGTACTCTTTTCGGCTCAAGCAAGAACTCAACAGAGAGGAGTCACCAGAAAATCGAGGGCGGAAGGGTGGAGACATGTTGTGGCATCAACACTAGGGTTTGCTAAAGAAGAAAAAAGCTTTCCATGCAGAATGGACGGTCTAGATTTAAATTAAAGATTGGACGGCTCACGTGCGAAGCATCTAGTGTCTGGATCGGACATCTCCTATGAGGCCACGTTAGCACCGATATTCAAATCCGGTGGTCCATCTCCTGCCACGTCTTAGAAGGGAAATGGACAAGATTTATAAGGAAAATTTTAAAAAAAATTTGTGATTATTGCAAATGTCCACATCACACAATAGATACTTGCTGGAAATTGCATGGAAAGCCCAGAGAAAAAGGGAAGAAAGAAAGGGAATTCTTAGCTGATCAGGTCATGGGGCAAAGCATTGTCAAAGGAAGTCAACCAATTACTCATGATCAATATCAATAACTCGTGAAGGCCTTGAAACAATTGGAAATTTATGATAAATGGCAAGTTTTTCGGGTACTTCCTACTGCTTAATGAATTTCATTTCAAATGATGCATAGATAATTGATTCAGGTGTTAGTGACCACATTATTTGCTACAAAAGATTCATTACTCATGTTCATGCAAATATGAATTCACCTATATCAATTCGTCTTCCCAATGGGCATATTACTTATGTCACAGAAATTGGCATGGTCAACCTTACCTCCTCCATTACCCTTCGATATGTCATCTATGTTCCTCAATTCCAATTTAATCTCATTTCTGTTTCCGAAGTTTGCAAAGACAATTCCTGTCATGTCTTCTTCAATTATGATAATTGCTTCTTTCAAGCCCTTTCGACTGGCAAAATGATGGGCTTGGGTAGTATTTCACAAGGGCTATATTTCTAGACCAGCTTTTGACAAAATTTTAATTTATTGTGTATTTCCTTGAATAAACAATTTTTGTGTAATACCGCTACCAATGATTAAGTTTTCTTTTCTCATCAACGATTGGGTCATAGTGCTTCCTTTTCACCTCCTCACTGCAAAATTTGTCCTTTAGCAACGCAATTACGTACGCAAGTTCCTACTAGCAAATCACGTGCCATCAACATTTTTTCACTTATTCACGTTCATGTTTGGGGTCCTTATCACACTCCACATCGTGATGGATCTCATTTCTTTCGTACTATTGTGGATGATTATTCTCAGGCCACATGGGTTTTCCTTATTCAATCAAAGAGTAAGTCTCTCTTTGTCTTAAAATAGAATAAGGAATGCAGGAGTGCCATAACTTTCGTACAACGCTCACTTGAGTGCCACAACTTTTTTCTCACTCACTTAAGCGCCACATCGGAGTAAAATCGATCATTTGAGTGTCATTTCCGAAAAATCACCATACATAGATTTTTTTTATTAATTTTCCATTACGACATGGATTTTTTAAATTTTTTTTATTAATTGTGAACGTCGGCACTGTCGATGCCACGTAAGACGACCGGCGTCCATGTCTAATTTTCCGGTGAGGCAAATCGCCGATAGTACTTAAGTGATCAATTTTTCAAATTTATAACCCTCAAGTGAGAGTCGTAAGAAAATTATCTAGTATACTTATCCCAAAAATGCTTATACATGTGCCTGTTAAAGGAGTGATTATTTAAATATTTATGAAAATTATCAATTTAGTCCTAAACCTTGTATGGATGTCAATTCAGTTTTGACTTTCCAATTTTGTCAATATAGTCTTACACATTTGCGCAATTTTTAAATGCAGTCTTTCCTGCCAATTGTTGTTGCAATACGACATGGAAATCAACAAATTGCCCACACCAACATGCCACTTAGGACAGCCCGCAATGACTACATGTTAGAAATTATTTGTGGCAATTGGTGAGAAAGATTACATTGAAATATCGCCAAAAGGTTTAGGACTACATTGACAAAACTGAAAAGTAGGGCTGATTAAATGGAATAATTAGTTGTTAACAAGAAAATTATGACAATTGTAATTGCATTATAAGACAATCCAATCAAAGAATTGACATACATATTTTTTGTCAATTCTAAATGCATCAGAATTTCCAAAGAAAGAGAAGAAAAAAAGGTAATAAATAATCTTAAATCTTTGTGATCAATTTAAGGTAAGAGGGGCGTTGGAAGTCAAAAAATGGATGGAAAAAGCGTGAGCCTTTATGTGTCTATATTTTTCACATAATTGCTCATTTAAATGTTAGATCTAACCTACTTATTTATATTTGAGTTGATTCAAGTAAAATAAGGAGAGAGTATGATGGGTTTCTAGAGTCAAGGATCGTACGGTGGTTGGAAAAAAGGAGAGGCGAAGGAGGTAATTTATAATTGATAAAACTTATGTGTTAGTGCATAATAATTGATTTAATGATATTTTAATTTTGATCTTTGTTGAAAATTAAATTTAAAATATTTTGGATTTTAGATACAATGGCCCTCATTCATGAGAAGTACCTAGTTTTATATATATGGTACTTGCTTCTAATAATATGCCTTATAAAGAATCATTTAATGCAATGCATTTGTCTTCACGGGACCCTTATGGTAAAGATCACAAGGATAACTACACTAATTGGCCCTTTCCCAACCTTTTCACTTATAAAAAAAAAATTAGGATAAGGATAACAAGAGTATCATGACTTTCGTACAGTGCTAACTTGAGTGTCACATCAGAGTAAAATCAATCATTTGAGTGTTATTACCAGTAAATCGTCTTATGTGGATTTTTTTTAATTAATTTTTCATTCTGACGTGGATTTTTTTGAATTTTTTATTAATTGCCCATGTCAGCGCTGGTGATACCACGTAGGACGACTGGCATCACGTTGAATTTTTTAGCGAGGCAAATCGCCGATGGTACTTAGGTGATCATTTTTTCAAATTTGTGGCACTAAAGTAAGCAAAAACAAAGTTATTGCATTCCAGTTAGCGCCATACGAAAGTTATCGCACTCCTAGTGTACTTATCCGGTCTTAAAACCTTCTTCTCCATGGTAAAAAATCAATTTGGGACATTCAAACTGAATGGAAGCAAATTTCTTGACAATGAATGTGCAACCCTTTTCTCTTCACATGGAATCCTTCGTGAACGTTCGTGCACTTACACTCTACAACTAAATAGGGTTGTCGAATGTACACACCGTCACCTCTTGAAAGTTGCACATGCTCTTAAGTTCCAGGCTTCCATTCCAGAAATTTTTGGAAAAATTGTGTGTTCACGGCAACTTATCTAATCAATTGAATGCCATTTCGGATTCTCGATAGACGAACTCCTTTTGAGTTACTTTTTGGCGAAAGATTGAGATTCATCATTTAAGAGTTTTTAGTTGCTTATGCTATGCTACTGCTGTGGGTCCTCGGGGCATAATGGCTCCCTGCGCCCGTCGATGTATTTTCATGGATTATCCGACTCTCCAGAAAGGTTATCATGTTTTCGAACCATCCACCGGGAATTTCTTTGTGAGCAGAGATATTATCTTCAAAGAAAATATATTTCCCTTCCAGGATGAAGAAAAGTCAAATGAATATTCTGGATCCACTGATAATCATCGCACACTTTTATCCGAAGAGGATTTGTCTCCATATTAGCAATTATTAATCATTACACCTCCGATAAATCTGATATCCTCTCTAGCAATAGAGAGTGGTGAGGGTCCTTCATTTCCTCCGGATTATCCAACTAAGAATTCCATCCAATCAATTGAAGAAAACTCCATACTTCCTTTAACACATCTCTTATGGAAGATATTGTTGATACATCGATTCCTCCTATACCTAAGGAAGGCACAACTAAGCAACCTCGACGTTCAGGGTGTATTGCTCGTCCACCCATATAGACCAAGGATAATGTATGTGCCACATTGAATTTTTCAAGTACTTACTATCCTGTTTCCTCATATGTTTCATTTAATCAACTATCATCGAAACATATGTGTTGCATCAGTCGTATCTCCGAGGAATGAGAATTGTCATCCTACAATGAGGCAGTCATTGATCCACGTTGGTAGAAAGCCATGGAGGCTGAATTGCATGCCTTAATGAAAAATCAGACTTGAGATATTGTACCCTTACCTACTCATTGTAAACTAATTGGCTGCAAATAGGTGTACAAGATCAAAGGTCTATTGAAAGATAGATCTATTGAAAGATACAAGGCGCATCTAGTGGCCAAAGGTCTCATGTAACGAGAATGTTTTGATTACCATGAAACTTTCTCTAGCAAAAGAAGTCACAGTTCGTTCCTTCCTATCCATTGCTACATGTTGCGACTAGCAACTACGTCAAATGGATATTCACAATGCTTTTCTCCATGGTGATATGGATGAGGAAATTTACATGGATTTTCCGCAGGGTTTACGGAGATAGGGGAGTAAAGAGTATGTCGCCTTTGTAAATCTCTTTATGGCCTTAAGTAAGCTTCCTGCCAGTGGTACGCGAAATTTACTACTGCACTCACAACTACTCATTCTAGGCAGTCCAAACATGATTATGCACTATTCACATGGACAAAAGGTGCATCATCTATCTACTTGATGATATACGTTAGATGACATACTCATTATGTGATTTGACGAATCTACTATCGAGAATCTTAAGAAATATCCGCATGCTATTTTTCACATTAAAGATCTGGTCCTCCTAAATATTTCCTTGGAATTAAGATTGCCCGATCGAACCTAAGGATCTCACTTAGCCAATGGAAATTTGTCCTGGAAATTATATCAAAATAAGGTCTATCAAGGCGTAAGCCAGCCATTATTCCTATCGAGCAGAATATCAAGTTAACCATGTTTGATTATGATACGAGAATATTGTCCAATAGTGATGATCCACTACTTAGGAACCCATCAAGCTATCTGAGGCTTGTAGGAAAGCTTATCTACCTCACTATGACAAGACTTGACATATGTTATGCAGTACAAACACCGAGCTAGTTTATGCATAACCCAAAGCAATCTCATATGAATGCAGCTGTGAAAGTTGTGAAATATTTGAAAAAATGTCCAGGACTTGGAATACTTCTTTCTCAAGAGTGCAACACTAGAAATGACCACTTATTGTGATACAGACAATTCTACCTGTCTTATGACCTGAAAATCTATCAATGGGTTCTGCATTATGTTTGGAAAATCCTTATTTTAGTGGAAAACAAAGAAGCAATCAGCCGTGTCATTGTCATCAGCTAAGGCCAAGTATCGAGCTATGGCTAAGACTGTCTATGAGATAGTATGGAAGCGAGGCCTACTTCTAGACCTTGGCGTGCAAGTTAAGGGGCCAACTACGTTGTTTTGTGATAATAATGTAGCACTCAAGTTTGCAGATAATCCCATAGTTCAAGAGAAGACAAAGCATATAAAGGCTGACTGTCACTTCACTCGAGACAAGATCCAAGAAGGGATAATTAGAACCAAAGGAGTCGCGACTTCAAAATAGTCTACGGATATTTTCATCAAACCCTTGTGTCAAAGACAACTAGACGTGTTAAATGGGTCTTAAAACTCATATATGACCTATTTAAAAAATAAATTGGTCAATATAACTTTGAAGAGCCCATCTTAAATGGGTCTTAAAGTTTTAAGCCTATCATAAATGGGTCTTAATGAGTTGAGTGTGGAACCCATTTCCAACCCACTCATTAAGCCCACCCCTTTTTTATAAAAATATTTTTTTAAAACATCGAATTTTTTTTTCTTTTTTCTTTTATTTTCTTTCTTTTTTCTTTTCTTTTTCTTTTGTTTTTTTCTCTTTCTCTTTTTGGCTGGTGGTCGGCCATTGTGACGGCCGGCGACCAGCCATCGGCCACAGGAGAGGAACGACCTCATCACAAGTCGATCTCGCCCGAGGGGAGCGAGGCTTGGCTCGCCGGAATCGGGCAAGCTCGAGGCTTGCCTGAGGCCGGCAAGGCCTCGGCCTCGTCAGATTGGCGACCTCAAGCTTCATCAGGCTCCGGCGACCTCGAGCTTCGTCGGCCTCCGACGAGCTCATCCTCGCCTGTGGCCGGTGGTCGGACGCCGGCCGTCGTTGTGGCCGGCCACCGGCCAAAAATAAAGGAAAAATTAAAAATTAAAAATTGGATTTAAAAAATTTAAAATTAATAAAATTAAAAATTATATTGTATGAAAATGTTTTAGTAGTATAATTTTAAAAAAAGTCATAAGAAACAAGTTTTCCTATATTAAGTTAAATATAGAAGTGTTTTAGCAATATGGGTCGGGTATGGATTGAGTATGAGTCGAGACAGGTATGGGTTGGGATATTTATATTACAAATAAATGGGTCATAAATGGGTTAATGGGTTAATTTGGGTTGGACCATTTATGACCCGACTCAAACCCGACCCGACCCACCCGTTTAACAAGTCTAAAGACAATACACATATATGCTAAGCAAGTTGGGCATCTTGAACATATATAAGCCACCGGCTTGAGGGAGAGTGTTGGAAATGTGATTTGTACATTGAAGATATATTTCAATTTAGGATTTGGATTGATTAACTTAATCAATTAGTGATTCAAATTGATTATATATCTTTGTATTATTTCCTTTTGATGGATTATGGGTTTAATAGATGTGGGCCGCCCATGTTGGGCTAACCCTGCCCATGACCTAAATGGCGATTTCTTAAGAATTCAAAATAAAAGATAAAAGATTATCTAATTAAAAAGGAGAGGAGATAGCGGTTACCAAGAATACAACAAAAAGGAAGATTATGTTCGTTCCCTCTACTACTCTTCTCTCAAGCAACGAGAAACCGTGACTCCCAAGGAAGATCTCTCTCTAAAGATTGTTGCAAAGAGGGCACTTAATCTTTGGACATCAATGTACGTTTGTAATTGTAATGTACCAGTTTTTTATCAGTAATAGAACATCTTTCTTGGGCATGTATTCAATGATAGAATGTCGTTTCTTGGGCACGTACTGCACGTGGAATATGTTTCTCATGTTTAGAATTTGGAATTCATTTTCTGAGAGATTTACAACATTGGTATCATAGCCGTGGTTTATGTATTGTTAATTGAATTGTTTTACAAACGCGAATTTGCCGAAAAATGAGAACCGGCTCCGACGCCCGCTCGGGTACGAAAACGACACCCAATCGTACTGTTCGGGACCGCTTCTTGGAATTTCGTCCATCAAAAGTTGATTTTGATTACATGGGATGCTAGATCTCGTTAAGACGAGAAAAACGAGTGGTCACACATCCCCAGGGGAGGCCGCACGTGTCCCCATGCACTGCCGCAAGGAGCGGCCTCACGCGCTGGCGTGTGCGCGGCACATGCACGGCAACCGTAGGCGCATGCTGGGCACCCGCCTGCTGCCCTCTCCGGGAAATTACGTTTTTGCCCTCATCGCGGAATTACATTTCTGCCCTCATTGCGAAATTACGATTCTACCCCTCTGGCCAGTTGACTAACCCGATCCGGTTGACCGTTGACCAACCGTTGACCATTGATCGAACCAAAAAAAAAACGTGGGAGTTCTAATTGGAGCATTCTTGGTACCGATGTGTTCATAATGGAATGCTCTACATTATGGTATATTCATAATACATGTTTGATGCTTGTATGGATGTATAAATGCACAATGAACCCTATAATATGTGTATTTGTTGGGTATTTGTGGTATTTTTTCTCTTGTATTTCCTTATGGTTATGGAAAATACAATTGTTTGTTCACGTGTATATGAATAAGCATTCCCTATTTTTACAGTACAATGGATTATGAGTAATTCTTTTATTCTGCATTTGTTGCAGAAACAATGGTAACTACCATTCGCGGTCCCAGAATACCAAGGACGTGGGAACAAAGAATGAATATTCTAAGACTAAGAGAAGAATTGGACAACTATTGATGGGATGGCAACATTGACATGTTAGAGCATGTTATATGGGTCAATGGAATGATTCAAAATATAATTTGGGAGGGTTTTCTTATGAGAGATTGCAAAAGGATCATTGCCTTGAAAAAAACCCTTCCCAAAGTGTGGCAGGCCATTGTTAATGAACTTTGGAATCCTGACCCGCATCAAGAGTATAAGATTCTTGTGGAAGCTTTTATGAGAAGTATATAAAGATTGAGACAACAAAGACGTCGACTCGTGGATTGAATGCATCTTGGTGTAGAATGAATGCACCTTGGCGGAAATCTAACGGATTTCCGATGGTCTTTCCTTGGCTACCAAATAAGACCATAGAATTTTCTAAGGAATTTTCTGTGTCTTTCTTGGTTTTTATGAAGATTGTGAGGCGTTGAAGTTATGTCTTTAGAATTAGTTATCGCTTATGGATATTTTCTTCACGTTGATATTTATCATTTGTTTAGGACTAGTTGATATATCTTTTTCTTATAAGACTTTTATGTCATTTATGGAATATTTAGTTTTGAATTTTCATTGGCTTTGTTCTTATATTAATATTGCCTTATGTATGTTATATGTTAGTGGAAAGTTCTGGAAAGTTTTAGTAGCTTAAAAGATCTTAATTTTACATAAATAATTATATTAATGATAATTTCAAATTAGGATTCTTAGATGATGATTGGGAATGTAGTGACCTTTCGAATCAAAAACCTTATGAGAAATTATTCATTAATGTAATAGGTTTGTGTAAAATAGATGCATAAATGTTAGCTCGTGCATATATGTCTAAAATGTTAAGATAAAATGGCTTAGCATTTAAGAATATAGTGGCTGAACTGAACAAGGGAGAGAAATTGACCGGCGATAATTATGAGATCTCGAATATGAAAATCCAATATGTGCTAGAAGAGCAAGAAGCACTCGAAGCTTTAAACCATGTTATGGAAGAACCTGAAAATGAAAATATTGCTCAACACAAAAGGGATAAAGATGCATTTACTGCGTGGAAGAAAAAGAACTCTATTGCTCGCATTACGTTACTGAGTAATAGGGAAAATGATATCATGCGAGAGTTTAAGCGTTTTGAAAATACCAAAGATTTGGTTAAACATCTGTGACCAAATTGAGACAACTCATAATAAGGTTTGATTCATACAAAAAGCCTCATGAATAGACCATGAAACAACACTTACGGAGCATGTCAAACATGATAAGTGAGCTGAAGGATGCTGGCCACATATTGACTGATAAGTAGAAAGTGCAAGCAGTGATTCGTTCTTTGTCTCATAGATGGGAGCATATGAAAGTCCATCTGACCCACAATGAAAATATTAAAACTTTTGAAGATGATATGCGCCATCTTGAGCTAGAAGAGGACCGCTTTCTGGCAGCTAAACTAGAATCTGACATTTATTTTGCTAGTTCTAGCTTACATAGGGCTTCGGGCTCTAAGTGCAAGCACCTGAGTGGTTTCAAAAGGCGGAAGGGCAAGGGAGTGAATTCTTTAGGCAAGAAACTAAAGCTTAACTAACATGAGAAAGGAAAGCGTCCTTTCAAGAAGAACATTTCAAGGGTAAAGTGTTTCAACTGTGGCAAGAACAGTCATTTTGCTCGTGATTGTGGCAAGCCAAAGAAGGTAGAAACCCTTAGTACACTTAAGAGTGTTACTTATGAATCAAGTTATGTTTTTCTAACTGAATCTTATCCTTTGTGGACTGTAAACTCAGGGGCCACAGACCATGTAGCGAAAGACAGAGATACCTTCATGGAGTTCCAACAAGTTCCACAATGAGCAATGTGGATATATGTGGGGAACAATTCCAGAGTGGAAGTCAAAGGGATTGGCACCTACCAGTTGAATATGCGTGGTGGACGCACTTTATTCCTACGTGATGTATTATATACTCCAGAAATTCGTCGGAATTTAGTTTATGTGTTGGTTTTAATCAAGCTTGGTTTTAATTTAAACTTTCATAACGATGGTGTTGACTTGTATTTAGGAACAAGTTTATATGGTTCTGGATATTTTTTGGATGGTTTTTATTATGTTGGATGTTAACTACAGTAATGTTAATGTTTGTTATTCCTTATTCACATCTCTTAACTCTTATGTAGTGATGTGAATGTATGGCATGCTAAACTTGGTCATATAGGCCAACAACGAATGAATAGATTAACCAAAGAGGGCTTATTGGGCAACATTGAAAAAGTTGATTTGCCTATTTGCGAGCATTGCCTAGCAGGAAAAATAACACGAAAACTATTTGGAAAAGGAACAAGAGCTGAGTTTCCTTTGCAATTAATCTATTCGGACATCTGTGATCCAATGAATGTAAGAGTAAGGCATGCGGCTATATACTTCATCACATTTATAGATGATTATTACACTCGATTCGGATATGTCTATTTGATTTCTCATAAATCTAAGGCATTAAGCTGCTTTAAGAAATATATGAGCTTAGTAGAAAATCAATTGGACTAAAAAATAAAAGTATTAAGATCCGATCGAGGTCGAGAATATTTATCTGATGAGTTTAGAAATTTATGTGACGAAAAAGGAATAGAAAGACATTTGTTTATTCCTTATACTTCTCAATAAAATGGTGTTGTAGAGAGGAGAAACAAAACTCTACTGGAAATGGTTAAGTCTATGATGTCACAAGCTAATTTACCAATCACCTTTTGAGGTGATGCTTTGTTAACTGCTGCCTATATTCTTAACAGTGTGTCTTCTAAATTGGTTACTTCTACTCCATATGAGTTATGAACAGGTGGATAACCCGATTTAAGTTTTCTTAAACCTTGGGGTTGTGCTACCTATATTAACGAACCCTCTCACAAATATGGAAAATTGGGTCCAAGAGGCAAAAAGAGTATTTTCATAAGATACTCGGAGCACTCAAAAGGACATGTGTTCATAGGTGAGCAAGAAAGTGGAAGTGTAATTGATATTGAATCACGAGATGTCACATTTTTAAAGAATAAATTTTCTAAGAAGGGTGAAATAGGTGAGGACTACTCTCTATTTGAAACCTTGGATCGTGATAATGAAATTAATGGAGTTCATTCAAGTGAGAGCAAAGTGAGAGGTGGTGAATTAAATTCAAACCAGTCTCAATTATAACCTAAGTGGGAGCGTAATGGAGCATCATGTACCAAGTGTATAATCTCCCATACGCCGAACAAGTCGCAAAAGCATTCCCCATCGATGTTTTGACATTGAAGGGGAGCAAGTGGGTGCTCTAAATAAAGCGTAAAGCTGATGGATCAATTCATGGTCGCCCCACAAGAAGAGGATGAGATGAGGAATGCAAATGAGGCCCTCACATGCCCTGATAAGGAAAAATGGATGCAAGCAATGGAAGAAGAAGTTGAGTCAATGAAAACAAACCAAGTTTGGGAATTGGTTGATCTTCCAAGAGGGCACAAAGCCATTGAGAACAAGTGGGTTCTCAAAATAAAGCATAAAACTGATAGCTTAATTGAAAGATATAAGACTCGCCTTGTGGCAAAAGTGTATAATCAAAAGGAAGGAATTATGAAGAAACATTTTCCCCTATGGTGAGATTTAACTTAATTCGCCTTATTCTAGCAATAGTGGCAAGTATGGATCTAGAATTACATCAAATGGATGTAAAGACTGCTTTTCTCAATGCAGAATTAGAAGAATAAATTTATATGGAACAACTCGTTGGTTTCATAACAAAAGGCCAAGAACAAAAGGTATGTCAACTTTTAAGATTGATATATGGCCTTAAGCAGGCTTTGAGACGATGGTATGTACGTTTTCATAATGCCATAATGGCATATGATTTTGATATGATCGATGAAGATCATTATGTATATATCAAAAGATCCAAAGATCAATTTGTGATCTTATTATTATACATGGATGATATACTAATTGCCGGTAGTAATATAGAGTTTGTTAATACCATTAAAAATTGGTTATCTTCCAATTTTGAAATGAAAGATATGAATGAAGCTGCATATATTCTTGGAATTAAAATTTCAAGAGATCGTTCAAAAAGATCGTTATCTCTTTCTCAAGAGACGTATATAAATAAAATCCATGAAAGATTTCGTATGCAAGACTGTAAACTTATAGATACTCCTATTGCATGAGGTGAAGGATTGAGCCATAGGCTATGTACTAAGACTCCATAAGAACAGCAACAAATTAAATGTGTTCCTTATGCTAGTACTATTGGAAGCTTAATATACGCTATGATGTGTACAAGACCTAATATATGTTTTGCAGTTGGAATGGTAAGTGGAAGTCAATCCAATATAGATCAAGCACATTGGACAGTCGTCAAAAGAATCTTGAGGTATCTAAATGGTACTGCTGATTATTCGCTGAGTTATCAAGAAAAGATCTGTAGCTTGAAGGCTATTCAGATGCTGATAGGGGAGGAGATTTAGATGAAAGGAAATCTACTTCTGGATTTGTGTTCTTACTAAATATTGGCACCATATCTTGGAGCAGCAAGAAACAAACATGTCTAACCTTATCCACGATGGAAGTTGAATTTGTGGCACTATTAGCAACTATGCAAGAGAGTGTTTGGCTTAAGAAATTTTTGGATCACTTAGGTGTTGTTGAAAATTCTGCAAACTCATTTTTGGTTAATTGTGATAGCCAAGCAGCGATAGCTTACACCAAGGATCCCAAATTTCATTGCAAGACCAAACATATAGATACAAAGTATAATTTTGTCAAGAATATGATTGCACGAAGAGATATGAACGTTCAGTACATATATACGCAAAGAATGATAGCAGTTCCTATGATGAAACCAATCCCTAGAGATGTTTTCCTTGGTCATGTAAAATCTCTGGGACTGCGTAAAGGTTGATGTATTAGACATTTGTATTTCCCTAGAAGTTCACATTCAATGATATTTTTCTATCATTATTAATGCCTATGATTTTTATTTGATATTTATGCATATTCTTAGTGCATTATATTAAGAAAGTATGTCGAACAGATGAAAGATGAGCCCACTCACACGGGTAATCGCGTCTATTTACTGTGTGATAAATAGAGATGCGACAATTTTAAACTTATTATCTAGGTGATAGTTGAGAGCTCAAGCTTAAAATATAGATGTCGCCTCAACAGAATGTTAAGATGAGGTCATAATATTTATTATGTCCGAAAGTAAAATAACCCACATACTTACTTTATCTGTTTTTTATGCTAGATGTGAGTTCTGATGGATTAAAGATAGTAGATTTGTGAACTCAAGTTAGACATTGAGAATGTCTGAATTATCATCTATACGGTATTAAGTATAAAGATATACGCTTCATGGGAAAGGAGAATATACTGGATATGTATTTCATATTACGTATGCATGAATTGACCAATAAGAGATGGCAAAAGTTTTGATCTCAACTTTTAAGCAGTGTGAGACTCTTGAGGATAAGTGTTCCTCAATTAGGTGCCCTCATGACTCTTACTTGTTTTCAAAACAAATTTGTTCAGTGTTTGCTATCTTAGAATGTCGCCAATGATCATGGGTGATTCAATCTAACAGGACATTACTAGAAAAGCAAATTGAATAGAGATTGAGAGATTTAAGAAAAGAGGAAGATCAATTTGTTATTAATGTCACATTCTATTTTTTGTATTCACAGGTTGATCAATTATGATTATTTATGTTTAATCGTAATTATGAATACAATATAGATAACACACTTAAAGAGATCAAGAGAGATAAAAATGTGATTGATTGATCTAGCGTACTGCATACTACATCTACTCTGACTGATAATGTCCAATATGAGTTGCTATATACTTCTAATAGTTGTATGGCAATGAGCTCTCGATGTATACTAGTCGCACAGATTATTTGTTAATATGAACTTTGCAGAAGAGAGAGATACACTTAGCCTATTATGGGCGACTGGGAGATGATGGATTATGGGTTTAATAGATGTGGGCCGCCCATGTTGGGCTAACCCAACTCATGACCTAAATGGCGATTTCCTAAGAATTTAAAATAAAAGATAAAAGATTATCTAATTAAAAAGGAGAGGGGATAACGGTTACCAATAACACAATAAAAAGGAAGATTACGTTCGTTCCTTCTACTACTTTTCTCTCAAGCAATGAGAAACCGTAACTCCCAAGGAAGATCTCTCTCTAAAGAATGCTGCAAAGAGGGCACTTAATATGTGGACATCAAAGTACGTTCGTAATTGTAATGTACCAGTTTTTTATCAGTGATAGAACATCTTTCTTGGGCATGTATTCGATGATAGAACGTCGTTTCTTGGGCATGTATATTGCATGTGGAATTCGGTTCTCGTGTTTAGAATTCGGAATTCGTTTTCTGAGAGATTTACAACACCTTTTATTGTCAATACATTCTAATATAAATACATGAAAGAATGCATATCAATTCAGTGGAGTGGATACAAAGAAATTCCTCAAATTCTCTTCTTTTTCACTTCGTGTCAATTATTTTATGTGCTTGGTTTTAGCCTGGGACTCACTTCGGATCATGAAGAAGGTAATTACTCAGAAACTCCAAGGAAAAAAACCACCGTTTTAACATCTTTTGCATCGTTGACCAAAGCATCCGTGCTTTGTCACCTACCAATCGCTCTAGTCTTCTATAATTTCTCCCACCATGATAAAATTCCACTCCACCCTTCAACTCATGCTTCACTACTTTTAGTTTTTTACACTTAGAAATATCTGAATAATAGAAAATTTGATCCTAACCAATACAAAATAGCACGAAGAATCTGCAGGGATAATGTCAAAAATGGACGTTGTGCTCCTATTTGATACTAAATTTGGTCCTTGAATTTCAATTTGAATAATTTAATCCTTGTGCTCTTCCAATAGAATATAGGAAAAGTTCTAAAAAAAGTCTTGAAATGTCCTCATTTTCTTAAATAAATGTCTAAAGTGGATCTTGTTTAAAAAAAGGGGCCTAAAGTGGCCATAACAGTTTTAAATAAGGGCCTGACTTCGCCAGTCGGTCAAGGGAATTTTCATCCAAAAATAATTTTAACATAAATTTTAGTTAAATTAGATTAAAAAATAAGACAGCTAAAAGTTTTTAAAATAGGATAAAAATACAAGCCCTCTCGCCTATGGTTGCCACCCCATTGCCGGTGGGGTGTCGATGATGGGTGATGGGGTCGTCAGCCCTCGTTGACCTTTCCCTCGCTAGAATCAGGCGGGGGCGGCGACCCTCACTTGCCTTGGCCTGGACGAGGGCCGGCCTCGCTAGATCTTGCGATGGGATCCCTCGTTGGGGCTCGCCCTTGCCTGGCCAGGGCTCCCCCTCGCTTAGCCAGGCCTCGCCTAGCTAATCAACGGCAACCCTTGCCCAGGTGAGGCTAGCCTGCTCGGCCTTGGGTAGTGGCTAATCATCGGCAAAGGGAGGAAGAAAGAAAAAAATATAAAATATTCATAAAATATATTAAAATATTATTAAAAATTATTCACGTCAGCATCGGTGGCGCCATGTAGGCTGGCTGACGTCCACATCATCAATATTTGGTCAAAATTAGTCATAATGACTAAATTGGCACAAAGACAAACGGTTTAGGACTAAATTGATACCAAAAAAAGGTTTATGACTAAATTGGCACCAATGCAATAAATTTAGGATATTTTTTACACTTTTCCCCAAGATCACCAATAACGTTCACCAAGTCCGAGTTTTCATAATTTTTTTCTCTAAATTGTGATTAATTTTCTTGTCACATTATATAATTGATTTATATGATAGTCCTTCTTGTACCAAAGTCACATCTCAGAGAAATATGCGTGGATGACAAATATTGAAAATCACAAAACTAACGGTGAATGTGGAATTGTTACGCTGAAATGATGAGGTATAATTGTAACTAATTCGTCGTGACATATACATTGTCCTTTTTATTGAATTTTTATTCATAAATCATTAGAAATTTTCTCTTTTGAGATTTCTTCATTAAGCCACTAACAATTGTACCAATACGTTGGGAATGACTTTTCTTTTTAAACTCTTGACTCTTATCAAATTTCCTGTTAGAGTTTAAGATTTTGATTTTTTTATTTCTTTTTTTTAGTTTTTATCAAATTTCTTTTTGAACATTCGAATTTTATCAAATTTAACTTCTATCAAATTTTCTTTTCAACATTTAAAATCCTGATAGCATCTTGATGGATCCTTTTAGATTTTAAAAGTTATGAGAAAGTTTATAAGAATAATCCTAAACAGGCTAATAGTCTCATTTGACTGTGTAGTGGTTATTTTATCTAATAATATGCGAGTGAACATCACCTCCTTGAATGTTTTTTCCTTAAAAAAAAAAGGAAAAAAAGAAGAAGCTGCCACCCTCCTTAATTGAATTGAGGTAAAGCTAAAGAAACTAGGCGTGTGTAAAACAGATCGCCCGAACAGGGAACCGCCCGGATCGGACCGGCCGATTTGATCCGGTTCCCAAGCGTGTCAGTTTGATTCCCGATTCCTAAAAGTGGAACCGGTGTCCGAGCTGTCCGATTCCCAGTTTCAAGGGAGAACCGGACCGGACCGACTATATATATTTTATTTTTTTTAAAAAAAATTAGTAAAACATGAACTAAATCCTAAGTGAACTTCATCGACATAAATTCATTGACAAAAATTAGTAAAATGTGAACTAAATCCTAATAAACTTCATTCACATAAATTCAATGACAAAAATTAGTAAAATGTGAACTAAACCCTAAGTGTTTGATAAAAAAAAACTAAATCCTAAATGACCGGTCCCCGGTTCCTAATTTTGGGAACCGGTTCTCCAAGTCCGGTTCTCAATTTCACCTTAGAACCGAATCGGATCGGGAACTGATCACCCTTAAGAGAAACAGCAAAGCATTTCAATAATTTTCACGGGCACTGTCACAATCACTGTCCCTCCATTACTCAGATGTATCATAGAAATAAATTAATAAATGCTATAGACCCATGGTCTTCAAATCGATTTGATCGGGCGATAAATCAAGTAAAAATTATACAAACAGTCTCTAAACTTTGGCCCAAAGTACAATTTGATCCATAAACTTTTAATTTATTTAATATAATCCCTAAACTTTAGTCTAATATTCAATATGGTCCATGAACTTTTAATTTATTTAATTTGGTCCTTGAACTTTGACTACATTGAATATTTTCATATAGTTCAGGGACTAAATTGAATATGTACCAAAAGTCCAGGGAGTTCAAGGACCCCATTGAACATTAACAAATTAAAAGTTTCGAGACTAAATTGCACATTATAATTTGAAAACTATTTGTGTGATTATCCCATAAATCAAAAATATTTTTATATTCACGTTTGGTGAGACCTCCCCCTAATGTGTTTCGTCTGTCTTGTTGCTGTTTATGGCTGCCGGCTGCTGATAATTACCTGCCCGCCGGGCCCTATTTTGACTATGACACTGAGAATTTCATTACTATTTTCTTGAAATTATCAAAGCAATAACGCGTTGTGCAATGGACCAGAGATATTATTACAAGCACTGTGTCTTAGTTAAAAGGTGCACCTTGACAGCTAAGGGTACGTGATATTAAAAAATGCACCTTTTGCATGCAACAACTGTGTACAGCTGAGCTAACCTCGACCTTCCGATGACCTTCCTTTGGCTTCGAACAAGTAATCAATGAACCTTCATTTGCTTGACCCTTCCCAGTATAAATAGCCATTGCTTCGAAATGCTTCTCATCACAAACACCCATCATCCCATTCAATTGGATTCATCCTCTCTTTTTCATTCATCTCCTTCGACCTCAGTTCAGTGGTTATTGAGAACTAGCTAGTTGTCATGGCTTCTTCTATCTTTGCAATTCTCCTCACTTCCATTCTGCTCGAAAGTTTGATGGTTGCATTTGCCGGCAACTTCCACCAAGAGTTTGACATAACCTGGGGGGATGGCAGAGCTCAGATACTCAACAATGGAGATCTCCTCACTCTCTCTCTTGACAAGGCTTCGGGCTCCGGCTTCCAATCCAAGAATGAATATATTTTCGGTAAAATCGACACGCAACTTAAGCTAGTCCCTGGAAACTCTGCTGGCACTGTTACTGCATACTATGTAAGTATCCAGTACCACCCCACAAAAAACAAAAGCTCAAGCTTTGCCTCTATATATAAATAGCCGTTTGTAATCTTTTGCTGATATATGTGTATATGCATTGCAGCTATCTTCAAAAGGGTCAACGTGGGACGAGATAGACTTTGAGTTCTTGGGAAACCTGAGTGGCGATCCATACATTCTTCACACCAATGTGTTCAGCCAAGGCAAGGGAAACAGGGAACAGCAATTCTATCTCTGGTTCAATCCGACCGCTGATTTCCACACCTACTCCATCCTCTGGAACCCGCAACGCATCATGTAAGAATGGGGACAATCCCGAAAGGCAATCTCACTGGCATGTACACATTCTCTGCGGTATTTATTCACACACCTTTTGTGTGCGTGCTTTACAGATTCTCAGTGGATGGCACTCCGATCAGAGAATTCAAGAACGCGGAATCGAGCGGCGTTCCATTCCCCAAGAGCCAACCCATGAGGATTTACTCGAGCCTCTGGAATGCGGACGACTGGGCAACGAGAGGCGGGCTGGTGAAGACAGACTGGTCACAAGCTCCATTCACGGCTTCATACAGGAACTTCAATGCCGATGCCTGCGTTTGGTCCTCTGGGTCGTCGTCTTGCGGGTCCAACACCGCCTCAAGCGATGACAATTCTTGGCTCACGCAAGAGCTGGACACGACCAGCCAAGAGAAGCTGAAATGGGTGCAGCAGAATTACATGATCTACAACTACTGCTCTGACTCCAAGAGGTTCCCTCAAGGCTTCCCTCCAGAATGTAACCTCTCTTAAAATAGAGGAGGGTGAGCGAAAGAGAGTGAATGCTAGGCTTTGAACATGGGACAATTCTTTCATTGAATTCTCATATTCTGTAATATGTTTTACAATACCTTATTCATTATGTAATATTCATCTTGGTTGATTATTTTGCCTCCTTTGGCAGTTTAGAACAATAGAAAGCGAAATTTGGTCATGTAAAGAGTGTATCGGCTTTTCATATAAGAAATTATGTTTTTATTAATTCATTTTTTCCTTTGACTTAAGCACATATCTTGCCACTTTGGTGTTTGTTTGTTTTTTTTTTTGGTCCGACTTTTGTTTATACAATTGGGTGAAAAAAAATTTTGGAGAAAATTCCAAATAAGTGTATGAAGTGGTTATAACAATTTCAAATAAAGGCTTAACCTCGTTGGCTAGCTAAACATTACAGCTGGTCAAGAATATTTTCATCCAAAGATAATTTGAACATAAATTTTAGTTAAATTAGATTAAAAATGAAGAAAGCTAAAAGTTTTTAAAAAAGAATAAATTACAAGCGGTAGGGCTGGTGCCACCGCTCCATTGCCAATGGGGCGTTAGCAATGGCCGGTGAGGTCATCGACGCCTCGATGAGGGCCCGTTAGCCTTTGCTAGAACGGGAGAGGGCCGCCATCTGGCAAAGGCCAATAGGCCCTCGCCAAGCGTCGACAACCCTATCGGCCATTGCCGACACTCCACCGGCGATGCGACTGCCACAAGTGAGGTTTTTTCTTTTGTTTTATGTGTTTGTGTGTGTGTCTATGTTTTTTTTTATTTTTAAGTTTTAGCCTTTTTTTTGTTTTGGATATTTTAACCTAATTTAATTAATATTTTGTATAAAAACTAGGATTCGGATCAAAACAATGTCGTTTTAGTACTCTAGTTAACCTTAATGCCACGTAGGACGCCACGTGAAAGAGATAAAATGTTTTAAAAAATCACGTTAGCATTTTTCATTAGTCAAATTAGACAAAGTTAGTGGAAGGACTTGATTTTTACACAAAATTAGAGTCCTAGGCGAGGGTCACCTCACCCAAGTCCTCTCTGGCTGCTGGGCGAGGCGACCCTCTGGATGAGGACGGCCCTCACCTGTGGCTTTTAAGGGCGGCCTTGCCCAGCCGTCTTTATGTATCATCGATGGCTGGCAATTGCCTAAGACTAGCCACCGGCGAAAAGGAAAGTAAAAAACAGATAAAGAAAAAAAAATAAAAAGTAAAGGATAAGAATGCCCTTAAGCCCTTCTTTAAGTCTGACATGACCACTTTAGGCCATTTTTTTTTAAAGAAAGTTCACTTCATGCTCTTATTTGAAACAATATCCATTTCAAACTTTTATTTGCGCAAAAGATGGCACTATAAATCCTTATTTGAAATTTTTCCTAGAACATATTTAGTCCTTGAAGTCAATTTGATTCATTTGGCATCCGACGGAGCAATCCAACTCAACTATATAACCCAAATTGGCGATGTTGTCAGGATAATATTATAAAGAAAGAAAAAAGACAAAAATGTTGGGGGGGAGGAGGGGGAGGAGAAGCCCGGATTCGAGTGCATTAAAAATAACACATTAAACAGATATATTACTTAGTTAGAGAAATAAGAAAGCTTTAATAAATTATAACTATTCTTTGACACAATTTATTACATTCCCTTCTTAATTAAACGGAATCAATAATTATTGTTCCTGTAATACTATGAAAATATAAATATTTATCTAAATTATCGATAAAATCTTCCAGTCAATAAAAAAAAAATTGCAACTTCTTTAAAACGTAGAGCATTCACATTTTATTTTATTTTCTAATTTTGGAATAGACTTATTTCACATATTGCTTCCGTGACAGCATGCTAATGATTAAAAAATATGATTTAAGCCAAAAAAAATGTTCAAAAATATGCAGGCAGAAATAACCTTGCGAAGGACGGGCCAAGTAACTAATTATATTGAAAGCCAAACTAAAATTGTTCAAATGAGCAGAGAGGTTCCATTTCCTCGTAAAATCTATGAAAACAGAGCGATAAATCTAGGGATACGTCAAAGCCCTCCAAACAGTTCATCTTCATCTGATCTGAGATGGAAGCATCTTGTAGGATCGGATTCTGTTCTTTCTCCATTGGGATCAAGGTTTTTATGGAACAGATACATAGCACCAGCGAAAAGTCCAAGGTACCAAATGCTCTCTTCTTTAGAACAAACCTCAGAGAACATATATATTAGTTTTGCCTTTACTTTGTGCTGAGTAACCAATATATAAGACAAAGTAAGCAACAATTCAACTTGATCTCGAAGATGCTGAGATAATGCCTAGCTAGTTTGGTCTGTCACAAGAGTAAAAGTAAAAGGAGGATCTTGGTCTTGGATTCAAGCTTTTTCAAGTGAGAGAACATTTATGCAACGAGGCGGAGAAAAGTGTGCCTGAACAAGACGCGAGGCCCAGTCAACGATTCCCCTATACGACAATATTTTTTACATAACACCCGCTGCAGAGTTTACGTTCACCTTCTTGATGCGTCACGTTCTAACCTTCCATAAAGAATGACAAGGGCAAAATTTGGTTGAAATCTTAGAGCGAACAAGATAACTGGTCACATAATCTCTACTTAATGAAGTATTTCATTCTCGGTGTCCGACATCAAAACTTGGACAAGTCATCCTGACTGCTGTTCATCTCCATCTTTAATGACTAGTGCCATTGAGTCTCCAGTTCTGTTATCACCTGAAGCATCTTTTCCAACTCCATCCTGCAAGCAAGCTTAATATTTGAGACTGCAAGAAAACGAATACACAACCTAGATGGGAACATCCATGAAAATACATCGGAATGAAACAAAGATGAGAAGGGCTGATACTTTATGGAGTGAAGAAACGAATCCAAGGAAGCCATAAGCACATTTGCTTGACTGAAGCAAGATTTGTGCACAGCTTGGTGATCTTAAACTGCTAAAGCAAACATCAATCTCTCGTCATATCCTAAACTCATAACACTAGGCCAAAGTTCGTTTATGATGTATGCTAGATATCTCCAAAGGTAACATCAAGAATAAAGACATTCTAGATAGCTTATTAAAAGAATAATGAAACTCAATTGTGGTGCCACCATCAGGAAACATTTTCTTATAAAAATTGTCTCGTTACATAATGTTCTTAGTAAGTTTTCAGCATTGCAATCCTCATCGAAGCAGGACCCAGAAATGTTTTTTTTTTTTGGTAACCCAGGGAACCCCCGCACGGCCGACAGCCGGGGAGTAAACCCTGGGGGCGACACGTGCTAGCCACCACACACGTGCCACCGGTTAAGTCACCCTGCGGCGCCCGGGATTCGAACATTCAACCTTTTGCGAGAGGAAGAGTGCGCGCTCCAGCAGCGCCACCCAGGCGGGTGGTAGGACCCAGAAATGTTTATATCAATGTAAACCTAGAATTAGGATGCAAATGAAATAAAGCTGTAAAAAGCATCCCAAGCAAACCCCATCAAGAATAGGACAAAGTAATGGCCTGGATATCTCTAAGAGTAAATACTTTGCAAATAAGCAAACCTTTTTAGTGAAGCCCTGCGCTGACATGAGTTCATAAAACTTGCGCATGAGCATTTCTTCCTCAACCTACAAGACAGATCAAGAAATTTTAATACCTACTTGAGAATCCATGGAATTCAAAATTTACAAACATCCCAGCACAAAGTCAACGTCGTGCATAACCCCTTCAGACAAAAAGGAATCGATTGTTTATTAAATTATGCATTCAGCAGGACTAATATATAAACTCCACACCAAAAAACTTTACTCGTTCAATAACAATGCCCTAAATCTGCCAACTAATAATACTAAAGACCAACAGCCTATGGCACACTAACTCACTAGATCATCATGGTAACATTCAAGTGAGCTACAGATACAAGATAACATGAGAAGTGGTGATGAAAGATGTCTACCTAATTTCAGCAAAAGCATGCAATATCAAGATGATTCTCATTTAGACTTCAGGCGATATATTAAATGACCTTCATCTGAAGATAACATGTCTTTTGCAGTACAGAGATTCATCATAGCCACAATCATCTCCAAAAGAGTTACTCATTAAAAGTATCTGTAATTAGAGATAGATGTCTCCATCTATCAAGATAAAAAGGATAATAGATATCTCACGACTACACTTTACTCTGGGGGGCCAATGGTCAGCATTCTGATGATAAAATAATAACAGCAGCTACAGTAATTCCCAAGCTCATTCCAAACAATCTCTGAGCTTTTCTAACCAAAAATCTCAATGGGAAACCCTAAAATATTCCTTCCCAATGTACAACCGTATATGCACCAGTAAATTTGGGCTCCATGGCAGTTTTATGATTATCTTATATGAAATTCGTAGTTGAACGTCTTCTGCACTGATTGAGGTTGACGGTGCCAAGGTAGCCATACCATAGCTGGTGGCAATGGATCGAGGGTGCCGCTATTAATTCTCAAACTAGAGCTTTCTAGCTTTCTACAGATCAGTGTTTTATTTTTGTCCTACAATGACCAGTCAAGTGACAAAGTGACCAAGGGAACCATCAATCAATTTATGGGGCAAAGAGAACTTTCTTTTTTACTAGAGAGTTGGCAAAGCATAGTAAATATTAGTCATGTGGTTCCATTACCTATCCAAGTGATTGAAAGCTCTAGTATAGATCAATCCAAGCAATAATGAAAGTGGTTGCTATAGTTTCAATTAGTAGTATGAGTGATGTCCAATTCACATATTCCATCCTGACAGTTAACTATTTTAATAATTCGTAAGACCTCCTCCACAAATTGCATTAAACTATGCACCTGGGCTGATTTGCAGGCCAGTTTCCAGGTTTTTAACCTACACTTCACCAGGAGGATGTAAATCGAAACTGGAGTGATCATAATTGTAATAAGTAACTTGGATTCAACATATCATTACTCTTTGGGGTCTATCAAAAAGTTGAACATCTTGTCATGGAAAAATCCTGGGAGTAATTGAGTTACTCCAAGTCTAATGATTTAACTATCTTCCTTAAGCATATATCCATCAGAAATAAAACAATGCTTACGGCAATAGCCCAACATTCACTACATTTTCAAGAAGAAATATCCTAAATCAGTGAACTAACATAATTTGCAGCAATAACTGAAAAATATATCAATGGGACTTCAATTAAGTAAAATACCTGCAGCTTGTGTAGTTCATGTGACATTGATCTGTAGGCATCCATCAGCAACTCATTTTGCTTCTCCAAATGCCTGCTCAACAAAAATTTAACCAAGTTCATTGAGAACGTTCAAAAGCCCTCAACACCAAACAGCCCACATACCCATCCACCCAAACAAACCAAACCCTATAAAGTTAGATTGATTAAAAAATTCCAAGGGAAGTGGCGCCCAAAAGCTTCCAATGGAACTAACTACTGGAGACTGTTTGAAATTGATACAGTCCACATCAAGTTTGAAGCTATGTTGTTCTAGCTCAGTATCAAATAACCTTTTCTTTAATGCGAAAAAGTAGCCATGGGTTAAGAATACATATTGGCCTCCACGCGTTAAAAATTGAATATTAGAACATTTATCGTCAAAAGTCCAATGTTGGAACAGCTATTGAGACACTAGATAGTTCTCTCTTTTATATATATGCTTATCAAATGAGAAGCACACCCAACAACAGAAGTTTGTAGATAATTCCTCCAGATCCCAAAAACAACCAAGTACACAGAACTGGAATCAAATCCCTCCTTTCACAATCACAAGAAAGGAATGCCGAAAGAGTCCGGTGCGAGAGAATTACTTCAACATCTCTCCCGAATACTTGGCATCCATTCTGTCGCCCGGAGTCTGGAACGCTACGGAGACCCAGTCGCCAATACCTGCAATGCAAAATTTGATTCAGAAAAGGGGGCGATTCTGAAAAGGGTTATCCCTAGTTCAACAAATATGATCAATTCAACACATAGCACGCCAAATAGACTACGTTAATTGCACAGCGAGAAAAACAAGAACTGCATGTGCGGCTTTATCATGCTGAAAAGCATCAATTCACTACTCACGGGCGCATGTGGTACCTGCAGCTAGGGCTCGCTCTCCACCTACGCCGCCTCGGCCGCGCCCAGGCCTAATCGCCGGTCGCCGCTGCCGTCGTCGATGGCCGTACAGATCGCGCAAGGAAGCTGCGCACGGTGAACAGAGTAGAGTGTCGGGGGACGCTCGCCGAAGAGAGGAGGAGGAAAAGAAAGATCAAATTGCCTGGGGAGGGAGAGGGAGGCGCAACGCAAAAGTCTTGTAGAGGCAAATAAATTCTTAATAAAACCAAATAAAATAAAATAAGAGGTTTAGATTTATTTTCAAACCCATTTTAAAAAATATCTAACTGAATTAAAATAAAACTTGACTACAGTTGATTTCTTCACTGGAAGTCTTAAAACTTGAAAATTTTAGGATTCAATTGTATTTTTGTGATAAATTTTAGAATTTTAATACACTTATCCATTTTTTAAAAAATCATTTTACTCCTGTTCTGGCAACATCTTTCTGTCCGATCCACGAAAATTCAAAAAACATGCCCCGCATGAATAACATGAAAAGTAATTCGGTCCAATTCGCTCAAAATTCAGAAAATATCCGAAAGATTTGAGATTCAAATTACAAAAATTGCGTTTATCAGGAAAATCGATTCTCAAAAGCGATTCAAGAAATGTTTTTAAATTAGTTCCAATTAAATTCGGAAAAAAGACTTTTCTTCAGCATTTTCTTGATAGCGGAAACCTTCTAAACTGGTGTGATCACAACTAAACTGACGAAATGCTATCCATTTCGTTTATACAAATACTACATGTGACATTTGAATTACCGAGTTAAGTGTGCGTTTGTTTGAGGGAAAGTATTTTCCAAAAATCCGTTTTCCTGACTTTCACCCATTTTGTTCGTCGAAAATGGTAAGTCAACTGAAAACACTATCCGGTCAAGAAAAATATTCATGTATAAAATTAGGAAAGGAAATTCCCTAATCTAAAAAGGTGAAAACACTTTCCGGATTTGCTCATCTTGAATTTGTTAATATTTTTTATTTTCTTTTCTTTTCTATCTAAGAAGGAAAACAATCATGTATTTTCTTTTCTTAATAAGAATAATTTTAAAATAACAAATAATTTTAAAAAAATATAAATTTTTTTGATAATTTTCACCATGAGATTTTCCTCATCAAACAACTGAAAGTACTTTCCAAGTCTTTCTTGGGTTTTAGCCAAACACCGAAAAATGAACTCATTTTTCTAGAAAATGATTTCCTGGAAAGTATTTTTCAGAAATAGTTCATTTTCTGCGAAACAAACGTACCCTTGGACCTTGTTAAGAATCACCGTTCCACACTAGAATCTTCATTAAAAAGAATCAGATTCATCGAAAAAAATGAAGAAAAAGAAGCATGACATCGTTAATATTTTTCCATGCAATTATCGTTGAGATGAGGAGCGACGGTTCATATATTATGGAAAGAAAAAAAGAAAAAAAAAGGAAAAAAAGGAAAAAAATTAAAAGACAAAAATGGCCTTGACCCTAGTGATGTCTAATCCTTTTTCTGAGACCGATATGATCACTGCAGATCCTTATTTGACACAAGATTTACTTTAGGTCCTTGTTGGAGAAAATGAGGGCATTTCATGTCCTTATTTGAAATAAAGTCTGCTTCAAATCCTTATTTGACAAAATGATAGCACTTCATGTTCTTATTTGGAATTTTCGCCAATTTGAACCCTCTACAAAAATGATTATGAGATATTTTTCAAAATTAATCCAACTAGCCCACATCGGGGCAAGGAGCTATAAGGTGTCTGTAAAATGCGAGAAAATTGTTTAATTAAACAAGTGTTTCTGGAATGACAAGTGGCACGATAGAGAATCAAAACGTGGGTAAACCCTTTGCTCGGCCACTTTGACCTTTCCATTTTGTTTAAGGGTTAACATCACGAAAAACTCCAAACCGATATACTTATGACAAATTTATCTCAAACTAATTTTTTGATCACCAAAAACCTCAAATTGGTACATTTGTAACAATTTTACCCTACTCCGTTAGTTTCCATTAAATTTTACCGTCAAATTTCTGAGTTGGATGACATGTGGCAGTTGACGGGTGTACTAATTTAGGTTTTACCCTCCGTTTATCACAAGTATATCAGTTTACGATTTTTCGTGGTATTAATTTAATTTAACAAATGGTAAATTTTTCACAAATGTACAAGTCGGGGTTTTTTGAGGTCAAAAAATTAATTTTGGGTACATTTATGTGTACCGGTTTAGAATTTTTAGTGGTCAAAAATTAGTTTTTGGTAAATTTATTACATGTGTACTAATTTGAAGTTTTTCATGGAATTAACCATTTGTTTAACCCAGTCAAGTGACCAACCTCATAATAGGGCAAGACAATAAAGAATGCTAATTGAAAATTCAAAAATGAGGTCCAGAGGGGCAAAGGAAGTCATGTAACAAATATAGGCTACGTTTGGTCGTCCGAATTTGGATTGGATTGAGACAGGATAAGGTGAGATTATAAATCTTCCAAATATCTTCCGGATTGTAGAAAATTTCATCAGATGTTTGGTGCAATTCAAGATAAGATTAGAAATCTTTGAAAATCTCACTTGCCCAGCATAATCTTCCGCGATATCCAGATCGTAGCGCTTGAGCTCCCTCACCTCGTCTCCTTCACTGCTAGTTTCACCAGATCCACTGCCATCACCACCTCTAGATTGCAGTCCTTGCTTAGCTTCACCATTGATTTGGACATTGGCAAAGATGAGCCTCGGGTTGCCAAGGGCATCGCCGAGCAACCGGGGACGTAGCGGCCACGACGATCTCTTAGACAAGGCCGCAATGGCTGATATAAGGCTGTGACAGGGTGGTGAATGCCGCGCACAAAGCTTAAGTGCCACTTGACTTTGAAGTTGACGATCTGGGGGTAGTGAAGGGCAGAGAGGAAGTGGACGACACTAGAGCAGCGAGTAACGAGGGCATATACGCCTTTGTTGTGGACTATGACTTCGAAGGATCAGGCGCACTCATGAAATGATTCAAGCTTTTCGATGGTGATGGCCATGTGACTTATAACTTTTAATTTTCATCCTCAATTGCCAGACCATAATCAATTGGACGACGATGGCAATAGGTGGTGGCTGGAGGCGATGATGAGGTGGTAGGATGTGATGATAATCGGCTGTTGTGGAGGTGGTCCTTACTAGACCAAATGCGTCACTCCATCGTTGGAAGAAAATTGTTAAGTATTTTTCAAAAACAATTTATCTAATCCAGCTTTATCCCACCCAAGGTCCTGATTTAATTTCTGGCATTTTATCCATGTATATGTGGGTTTATCCAGTCCAGAATATGTCACCAAATGTCGGATAAAATATTTTGTTATCCTATCCGGACTCAAATTCGGACTATTAAGAGAGAGTCAGAAAGAGAGACAAAGACATTGCACACTTTGGAGATTGAAAAATTGACATGTTACAAGAAAATCACCTACGTCAAATCCGAAATTTTGCATTTTTCAAAGTTTATTTGATGAGTCATAATAAATGATCTGAGTGCACTATTTGAATACTTTAAAAAATGTATGAGGAATGAGATAACGAAAAAAAAAAGAGCCTCCTTCACTCTATACTAATCGGTGTGAACGTTGGGACACCTGCACCATTCAGTATAGTCATCGGCTAATCCAGATATGGCAGAATCTCCTATTAACAAGATTTGTCCTTTCCTCTCCTCCAAGTGGGCTCTATTCTTCCCATTGAGTTGAGCCGAATACTCACATATTGAAACCATTGAATTGCTTGGTCTAATGATAGAGGGGAGCCATCTTCTATGACATTATGAATTCAATTCGCATCGTAAAGGAGCCTATTAACTGCATGTGCCGCTTTGCCTAGCTATACATCACATCTCGTGCAAAGAAACTTCCTGTCAACTTCCTGATTTTCATCTCGCGGAGAAACTTCCCGCCTGTACCAACTTCCCGACCTTCTGATTTTTGGCATCTTAATGATGTTGCAGTGAAGGAGCTTGCTAATTCAGGATTTTCGATTCATGGGTGATGTGGAGTGAGAATCGCCCGGTATATATTGAGTAGCGGGACCCTAAAAAAAGGCTCAAATAAGGAAATCATGGACTAAACTTGTTCCACTACATCAAATTCTGTACAAAGGAACGGTGAGATATAATGTCCGATGTCTATGTTTAGCTGATACCATAAAAGATGGTCTTTCCTCTTTGGGAGCTTCTTCTTTGCAACCGTCGTCCTCGACCATTTCCCCAAGAAAAGACACAAAGCCCCATCAAACTCCACAAACCAAACCGTCGTGCGTTAACTTCACAATCACTCGCTCTTTTCTCTGGGAGCACGTCCAGATTGGCCTATCTTTCTTTTCTGACTGAGCAATGATGATGGCTGCTGAGTATCACTTCGCGAAGGGCATGATTAAGCCGTTGGCCGCGCTCGCCATGGTGGCGATGGCGGTGGGGCTGTCGTACTTGCAGAAGCTGTGCTTGGAGAGGGAGACGGCTTATTCCCTCTTCAGAGCATTTGTTCAGCTCACCGTGATCGGTTTCCTTCTGCAGTTCATTTTCAGCCGCCAAAGCGTTGTGTGGATCCTCTTGGTTTACATTTTCATGGTTTCAAATCTCTTCCTCCTCTGATCAGCTCCTTTTTCTTTCGATTTCGCAAACGATTGGTCCGTTGGTTAGTTATGTGGGAGGTTTTAAAACGTTCGACACTCCAGAGCAAGACTTTTCTCTTCCCCCAGTTATAGAAACTTCTTCTCTCTGTGTCTGAGATTCATGCCTCCATGTCGTCCTACGCTTAGCAAAAAGTAATCGGAAAATTCTATCTTTGAGTGCCGATCCAGCCGAATTCTATGCTGTCTCGACAAACTGACGTCGCCCAGGAAATACAACGATATTTGCTTTCGATCAGTAGAATCTGCATGGTACTTCGAACACAGTCGGGGTCGCAGATTTTCCCATTCCTAACGGGTAGAAATTTGAGACAAGAAATCACATTTAACTCGAGCACAAACACGGATAATTCCATTCCATTCATGTACCTGAAGATTTCGAGAGCTGGGGTTGCATCGAACATAGGTGGAAAATGTCATAGTAAACAAAATCACGGAATCACCCTCCTGATTTGCTTTTCGAATCAATGAAAAATCATGTGGAAATTAAGGCCACCAATTGGAGTACACTGTAATGGATATGGTATGATGTGTTCGTAGAGAGGTAATGTAAGCTGCACAGGTACAGTATGGTCAGGTTTCTTTTTCTGAAAAGGTGACAATTGAAGGAGAATTTTAATTGAGCCATACATGTTCATTCTACAATTTGCTTCTTATAAACTTTACATCTGAAGTCATTCAAAGGCACTTAATCGAAAGATTTCAGTGGCAGCTTTTTAATGGCAATGGGATGACTTATATCGATTTATTGATCATCTCCTCGTGCAAGTACAAGCCGGAAGCAGTTTGTGTATGGTGTTTTCCTTGTCGTGTAATTTTTAGGAATTGGTCAGGTGAACCAAGCCCAGGAAGTGAAAACAGGACTTACTGTTGATTTTTTTCTTTCCCTTTTTCATTGATTGCAGGTTTGTATTGCCGGTCATACAGCTGGACAACGAGCTAAGCATGTGCCCAATGGCAATTGGCAAGTACATCGCTGGAGCCTCGATTTTTGCCGGAACTTCGGTGACGATGTTGGCGTTGGTGCTGTTGCGCATATTTCCTTTCACTCCTCGTTATATTATACCAGTTGCTGGGATGATGATTGGTACCTCGCCCAGCCTGGTTTCTTCACCTATGCTCACCAATTACAGGTCTATGTCTTCTCTTCAGATTGAGATTGGATCATTTATGTTGAGAATATGTTAGTTGATGCAAAAATCAAATCGAAGATCGATCAGTCATTTTCTCCCTGAAGTACTTAGAAGATGCTTGAAGTACTTAGAAAATTACTTCTCTTCAGCTTAGTCATTTTCTATGGGTGCGTTTGGTTCAGCATTTTGAAAACTCTTTGAGGCCTGAAAGCCCCTTGAAGAAAATTTGGAGTGTTTGGCAATCATTCCCCAAGGGGCTTTGGGGTGAAAGTTAGCTTTGGGAAAGCTGAAAGCTCAATGCTGGTCCCTACTAGCATTGAGCTTTTAGCATTTTCGGAATGCTGAAACCATGAATTAATGAAATTTTGTCAGTTTTCTATTGGGTGGCGCTATTTCCACCCTATTTTGGCTAAGACACTCATTTTTTCCAATAAACTTACAAAAATAGCCTCCTGTCTCCCTCTCTCCTCAATTTATTGTTTTTTCTTTTATTAGGCTAATCCACAAAACTGCATTTATTTCTCTCATCTCTCATGTCAGTTTCGCAATACAAATGCTCCATTACACCCAACAAAATATCGTTTTACCATGCATCTTGTTATCACTTTGCCTAGACAATATTGTCAATTTTAATATATAGTCTCATATCTTCAATCACAAAATGTTTCTATTTATGATAGCGTATGAACTCACAATTAATTGCCCATTTTTTTTATCAAATAGTATGAGCGAAACTATATTTCAAAGTTGAAAATTAAAATTCAATTTAACTATTTAGCCGATCTTTATCAAAAATGGAATAGAAAATTTGATCAAAATATGAAAAAGGTTAATTTGTTAGAAGCATGATCAAATGTCAAAAATATTTATATGTAGATCATACTAAATATTAACAAAAAAATAGGCACATAAACGGAAAAAAAATGAAACTTCTTGCTCTTCTAATCGTACAATGAAGAAAGTAATTAATATCGATTATAAACTCAATCTCATATCAAATGGATTAAAACTTTCAAATATGCTTAAAACTCTGTTCTGAAAATTCTAATGTGACTTTGAAAGTGAAGAAGGTGTAAATAAATTGTCAACACTCATCTTGCAATTCTTATAAATCATAAAAAGCTCAAAAGAAAGCACAAACCAGCAATATTTAACTTTAAAACCCTACGAACTTATTTCGGAAAAAACACCCACAATGTCAAAATCGACTAGATGATTATATGGAATTTTAATTTCCAACTTTGAAGTAAAGTTCCCTCAAACCATTTGATAAAAAATAGGCAATTAATTGTGTGCTCATAAGCCATCAAAGCTAGAAATTTCTGACATTCTAGGTAACTTTTGTGATTAAAAATATGAAATCATAAAGTAAAAGTAACAACATTCTCTAGGCAAAATGATAATAGGATGTAGGATAAGATAATATCTTGTTGGGTGGAATTTAACATTTATATTGTGAAACTGATAAAATAAGAAAGATGATAGAAATAAAAGGCAATTTTGTTGGTTAGTTTGATAGAAAAAGAAATGGGTTGGCCTGATAAAAGAAGAGCAATAAATTGAAGAGAGAGGGAGAGAGGAGGGTATTTCTGTAATTTTATTGGAAAAAAGGAGTGTCTTAGCTAATATGGTGGTGGAAATAGCGCCGCCCTTTCTATTTTGCCCTAAAAAACTTATTAAAAGTCCAATTATGCCCTTTTTATTTTAATAAAACCCTACGTAAGCGTTCTGTCTCTTTTGCTTCCCTCTCCATCGCTCAACTGCTCCTTCTTGCTTTGCTCTCCCTCTCTCGATTGCTCCGCTCTATGCTCTCCCTTGCTCAATTCTGTGCTCTCCGAGCAGGAGTCCCTCGCCCAGAGCCGCGCCAACCTCACCCGCAGCCCTGTATTCACATGATACTAATCTTGACTATTTTAATTTCGCTTTAATTTGCCAAGATCGGTTATAATCACCTATTTGCCCCCCTTCTAGGTGATAGTGCTAGCTACTTCAAGAACAAGGTGGAATTGAAGTTATCTGGGGTTGAAGAAGGCATGTGACCAGATTCAGATGCTCTCATTGTTTTCCACCCGCTATGGCGCAACTGCCGGGTTACGGCTATTAACCCAACAAGATTGGAGGGATTTTGGAACTTTTTAAGGTGTTCAATGATGCAACGGAGGCCCTGTCCACAAGTGATTATCCATCGAGCATCCAAGCTTTGTCATTCAAGTTCTTTATTTCAATGGAAATAGTTGGCAAAGGAGGGTGCCGATTTTTTTGGTCCAATTGTTAAGACATGAAGTTTAAATTGGCTAAAGTACTACAAGGATATTCCTCCCGCACCTAGGGTGACAGAGTGGGAAGTTTCGGCTTCTTGCATATTGGCCTGTGCTTTGCACAATGTCTATTCAACATTGCAAAGCATAGGCCAACCTGCAGGAAGCCGAAACTTCCCATTCTATCACCTCATGCATAGGAGGTTACTATACTTGTCTATCCGGCGGTAGCCAGCCGAAGCTAACGTGGAATCTACCTTCTCCACTCAGAGGGCCCCGCAGTTCCCTCCCTATCTTTGTCTTCCCAGGAGACAGAATATGGAGAGAACTTATGAGGAGCTTCTTCCACCTTATCGGGGAGTTCCTTCCTTTTATCTCCCCTTAAGTCTTTTAAGGATCTGCTCAAGTCCAAAAGTACTATAAGGATATTCCACTCATTTTTTTCACTCGTTGGATCCAAGATTCAAGATGAACGACTATCTTTGCTTATGCAGCATTATGAATATTCATCCCTAGGCAAATCGATTGATGTACGACAAACTCAGTGATGGTGAGGACCTGACTGCACAATCTATATGGTACATACACAGCTCGACAAGGTTCCAGGAACTCCACCTCATGGACAGAGACGTTGTCCTCATCGCAATATCCACAAGCCTTTGGAACCTCCTTCGGAAAAGAAAAAAACACTTGCGAGGTGGACAAGTACCTTGGAAAGGTTACAGGGTGAATACTGAAAAGGTTGGTGAAGACAACTTCAACGTTTTGTAGTGGTGGAAGGCTAAAGGTTCGCATTTTCCTATTCTTTCCACCATGGCCATGACATGCTCACCCCTCAGCGCAACTGTACTTTTAAAGTGCACCTCTAATACTAGCGGATGGATCATCAGTAGAGACAATAGGAAAAGGTTTGTTGTGATCTCAAATTTTACCCTCATTTTTAGATATAAATTAAGTTTAACCTAGGGTTGACTGGCAAGATATGAGGATACGTTTTAAATATTAAAAAAAGTGGGTTCTACGTGTTGCCACCTCAATCCGGTAATCAGCTTTTGAGCCTTCGTGAGCTAGTCGCCGTTTTTAAATGTCGGAAAGTTTGTGATTTTCAGATTTAGATTGCACGTCCTAAAACCAAGTAGTGCAAAGCATCCTGTCCAACAAAACTCGAATCGGATAGATGTCGAATGAGGAAGTAATTGCCGATCAAATTTCAGTCAAACCACCAATATCCGAAAGGAAGATCCCAAAACCCAAAATTGTACCTAGAGGTCCCGGAATCACTTTCCACCCCTATAAGTTATGGCAAATAATGATTATTGAAATTGATGAGTCACCGAAACGACACTCGCCTCGTAGACTAATCTTTAGGCCTCAGCATGGATCGAAATCTTGCATCCAATATTTTGCGATTTCACTTAGCAATATTAGGCTTGTTTGGAGATATTAGATGCGGGCATTCGAAAGGCGCAAAAATCATGCAGCTTAGACGTCAGACGGAAGAGATATGGGCCTGGAAAGAGCGAGTCTCGGCTCGAGGCATGTCACTTCATCTTAAGGCGGCCCGAAATGCCTATATAAAATCTTGACTACACTGAGTAGGGGGTGAGTATGTTCCCTGGTCTCTTGCTCTTAAGTTTCTCTCAAATTGCACTTTTCACGTTTCTCTTGTTTTGGATGTTTTTTCGTCTGTGTAGATATCGAGGCCCTCGCACTTTCAATATCAGTCTTGGAATCCATCATTTTCAAGTTTGTATAGAAATGCTTGATTGGATGTCGCAATCTCTAAATTGCGTCGTTGTGTTGGCTTTATATTCTCCCTCTACAGCTGGTGTCTTGAATTCTTTCACGCATAGCTTGATATTGATGGATTTGCAACGGGAGAACAACAGCAAAAGTGCCAAAAGTTGTGTATGGCGCTCACTTTAGTGCCAAAAGTTTCCGCCAGCTTACTTAAGTGCCAAATCGGAGGAAAAACGATCACTTAAGTGCCAACGGCACTATTTTCCAGTCAAAATTAATACGAGGCTTTTTTAATTAAATCTTGTAAATGACTTGGCAAATTTTTTAAAAAATAAAGTTCACGTGGACTTCAAAAACGACGTCGCATCGTCTACGTGGCTTGGACGTCCAATGCGACGTTGTTTCCCCCTGGTTAATTAAACGACGTCGCACGATGAAAGATGAAATTATGGCTCGTCTAGTCGTCGTTCAGGCGAAGGAAGTTCCCATTATAGTCGCTCGATCGGTAGCCGTCGTCGCCGTCGTCACTTGCTCCGTCGCCGTCGTCGTTGGCCGCCGCTTGCGTGTCATCTCTTACCCTTTGTCATATTCTCTCCATGGCTCAATTGGATGGAAAATTAGGACTCCAAGGGCACAATTAGGGCTCCAAGGGCACAATTAGGGCTCCGAGGCACAATTAGGGCTCTGAGGCCAAAACTACGACTCAGGGGGAAAGATAAATTAGGCATGATAGTAGTAGAGAACGAATTGCGAAATAGTGATTGTGGGGACCTTAAGTTCTCATTGTGGGGACACCGGTGCTAGCTGTGTTGCTTCGTTTCTACTAAACGACAGCGACTGAAGTTATTTTATTTCGACAATGGCAATTTGTTTAATCATTTAGTTGCGGTTGTGGGATCCTCCATGTGAACTTGTTGGCTTTTGTGCGTTGGGGTCCCAAAAGATAATTATTTTGTTTTCTTTCGGTGCAGCATGGGCATAGGGGATAATGTTGTCGTCATCATTGTTTGCTATAGTGGGGAATTTGTCATTGGCACCAAGGAATGGGAATATGCTGGTGGAAATGAAGGTACCATCTTTTTCGATGTAAGGAGGCCATCATATATTGAATTCATGAGGGACATAGTGCATTATTTACAATGCAAAGCACATAAATTGCATTATTGTGTTCCTGGGAAGAGCTTGAAGGACGGCTTGAGATTCTTCAGTGATGATAATGGTGTTAAGGACATTATTTACCATTATCTTCCTGACGAGGAAGCTAAAGTCTATGTTGAGTATTACAGTGACTGTGAAGATGATGAAGATGATGAAAGCACCGAAATAGGAGAAGTAGGAGAATGTATCAGGTTGGGGACGAAGGGTAACAGCTGAGGCCGGAGACGGAGGCAAGTTATACAGAGAGAGTTGAGCAAATGGGGAGATGTCCCCAAGTTTCTAGTGAAGACATACCTGATGAAGAAATGATCGGATTAAATTGGGAAGTTGCTCAATCTAGTGAATCGGATGATGAAGTTTTGGCAAATGTAAATTTCTTAAGTGATGACGATGACGATGAAGAACTTGCACAGTCAAGGAAAAAGCAAAGAGACTTTGTGAGAAATAAATTTGTATCAATTAGAGAATCGCATGAACCACAACCAGTAAATAGGAACGAAGAAGCTCCAGCTGATGGTAATCAGACTGAATATGAATAGAGTGGCAATGAAGATGAGAGTGGTAGCTCTTAGAACGAGCTTGAAGATGACGAAGTACATGTTCGTAGAAGGAAAAGTAAGTATCCTTCCTATGATCCGACTGCTGCATGTTCTATTTTGTCCGTAGGAATGAAATTTGACAATGCGAAACTCTTTAAAGAAACAATTGTCAAGAACTCCATTGCTGAACAAAGGAGTGTTGAATTTATTAGAAATATGAAAGAATTTGTGAGAGCTAAGTGTTCACAATCAAATTGTTCATGGAAGATCTATGGTGCACTGAACAGGAAAGGCGGGTCATTCCAGATTGGGTCATTGCAGGAGAAACATACTTGTTCCATTATATTTGACAATAAAAGGGTAACAAATGTATGATTGTCGAAGCACTTCTTCAATACTATCAAGGCGATGCCCGAGATTAAGAGTCCTCAGTTGAAGCAGTTGGTGAAGGAGCAGGTAGGGTTAATGTATCGAGGAATTAGTGCAAAAGAGCCAAGCTGAAGATGATGAGTATACTGATGGGTCGGTACAAGGAAGAATATGGCTAGGTTTGGGATTATGCTTGCGAATGTATGCTTCAAAACCCTTCCAGTAGAGTATATGTAGAGATTATTGAGAGGCATTGCTTGACTGTGGACTAAGTTCGATAGGTTTTATGTTTGCTTTGATGCATGCAAACGGGGATTTTTGGTTGGTTGTAGAAAAGTTGTAGGATTGGATGGATGTTTCTTGAAAGGTTTATGCAAGGGAGAGTTGTTGGTTGCCGTTGGGAGAGATGCCAATAACTAAATGTTTCCAATAGCTTGGGCTGTTGTCAAGATATAGAGCAAGGACACTTAGTCCTGGTTTCTAAAAGATAGAATGGCTGACCTTGAGATAACCAATGGGAAGGTTGGGCATTCATGAGTGACCAACAAAAGGCAATGCCATTTAAAACTGTTGGCTTTTTAATATTAATCGCATATTTTTTCTTACAAGTATTTTTTTGTTTAAATTATTGTAGGGACTTGTTCCTGCATTAGCTGAGTTGATATTATATGTTGAATATAGAATGTGTACGAGGCACATATATGCAAATTGGGCAAAGAATTATAAAGGAGATAAGCGGCAGAAGCAATTTTGGCATATAGCAAAGAGCACAAACATGATTAATTTTAGAATAGCCAAATAGGGGTTGTTCCTTACCAAAAAAATTTTCCTTACCAAAAAAAAAAATAGGGGTTGTTTCAGTTGTCAAATGAAGGTTTGGAAGCACTGTTCCAAACGAAACCTAAGCATTGGTGTAGGGCCTTCTTTAGCGAAGAATTCAAGTGCGATATCATTGACAACAACCTCAACGAAGCTTTCAATGGTAGAGTACTAGAGGCTAGGTGCAAACCCATCATTAGCATGCTTGAAGACATATGAGTTATGGTCATGACTAGGCTGTATAAACAAAGAGATGAGGCTACAAAGTGGACTAGACAATGTGGTCCTAGGATTGCAAAGAGATTGGATGAGAACACAGCTGCTAGTAGGTTCTGTCATCCAATTTGGAATTGAGATGATGGATATGAGATCATGAACAATGCTGATAAGTATGTCATCCATCTAGAGAGGCGAAAGTGTTCATGTCGAGCTTGGCAAATAACTGGAATTCCTTGTGCACATGCCATTATGCCATCCAGTTGAAGCAACAAAACCCAGAGGATTACCTAGATGATTGGTACAAGAAAATCACATATCTTGTTTTGTACCAATTCATGATGCAACCTATTAGAAGTAGCAAATTCTGGGAGCCAACAAATCATGAAGCCCCTAAACCTTTGCCACTAAAGAAGCAAATTGGAAGGCCAAAAAAGAGACAAATAATGCAGGAGGGAGAGATCCCAACTCAGAGAATGAGCAGGACTGGTGCAAAGATGGGGTGCTCCTATTGCCAAAAGGAAGGGCACAATAAAAATGGTTGTGCATTGAAGAAACAACATCATCAATAACAATAGCCATATGTAGAGGCTGATGTAGGGCCAGCTCAAGGGCTAGCTGAAGGGCAAACTGAAGGGTCATCGCAAGGGCCAACTACTAAGTCGACTGCTGAACAGACGATGAGAAAATATCTCGTAAGCTGTACAATTGGTGTTTGTGTTAGTTTTTGGACTAAAGTTTAACTTTGATATATTTTTATCATGTGAGAAGAAGACCAACTGCAAAAGTTGTTGAAAGTGAGTCGCCACTTCGAACAAGAGGGGCTCTCAGGAAAAGGCTAAGACAATATGATTAGGGCCTTTCTACAGACGAGTATACTGGAATGACTATTTTGAGTATAGGTTTTGTAGGACTTCTGTATTTAATTTGTTCATGGTATTTCTTTTTATTGACAATATGGTTATGTTGTTGTAGCCTAGGAGAAGTTCGGAAATTCTTATCTCTCAAGGTGGCCCAACTCAAGAGTTAACGGCTGCACTCAAAACAAGAACCCGAGTGGCAAGAAGAAAGACAAGGGGGACAGCGCCAAAGACCATTGCTCCAAAGCAAAAGACATCGGGTGCAGCTCTAAAACAGCCACCAACAAGGAATCTAGCACCAGTTGCATCTCAACCAAATGATCCTAGCACCAATAATGACCTTACTGAGAGCTCTTATCAAATGACACGGCCTACAAAGAAAATGGCAGCTGCTAAAAAGAAGGTCTATAGGACAGGAAGGCCAGTTGAAGAACCTGCATGTTGTCGCGACCTAACCTCCGCAGTGCACCACCTAGGGGTTCGGCTAATGGATTATTAAGTCTAAGCCTAACTCGGGCCCTCCTAAGCCCTACTAATTCGCGACTTAGGATTTAAGTTCTTAACGTGCAAATGTTTTCATACTGGAGTCGCCACTAATCTATTTGCAGTGGGTCGATTAGAAACCAAAATAAAACATAGGGAGATATGTTTTATTCCTACGAATCAGAGATTTTGAATTCGAGAACTTGGTTACGCTAGAGCTTGTCTAACAACCTTTCGGTACATTTTCTTTCAAAAAAAATGTTTAAGTAGGCAGTCTGAATCCATTTTATTACCTAGTTTTTAACATGTGGGGTGACCATGCGGGTACGCAAATCACCAATTTAACGCCCGTAAAGCAATAAATAAATTACTATCTTACGAGAATAATGTACCTTTTAGCAATGTAAGCATCTGCATTGTTAGCTAGAAAATCACACAGATAACCCTACTATGATTTCTAATTAACAAAGCAATCCACTTAATGTGTTCTTTAGGATTTTCTCTTTATTTAAATGAAACTAACCTAAGTGCTATGACGTGCAAAATATGATATGCAATAAATTAAACCTAGCATGTAAACTATATGTCATGTGACGATATGACCTAATTCTAATGACGGGGCAAATGATGTATTTTTGCTATTTTTCAATGACATTCGGAATAGTAAAAAATGCCTAAATTAATATGCAATCTACCCTAAAAGGGAATTTTATTGATTATAAGATAACTTCTTTTTTGTATTTTTTAATTAAAATTCGGAATTAAAAATTACTCAAATTAACATGCAATCTATCCTAAAGAAGATCATTTAATCTATCCTAAAGTGACTCATTTTTTGGGATTTTTATGGAAATTCGAAATCCTAAAACACCCTGAATAATCTATTAGGATTAGAATAACCCCTAATTTAAACTAGGAAGTAAACTATCCTAAATCCCAATTTAAATTAAATAACTATCTTATCTTCTAGATATATTCAGGATTCTCTATGCATGCAAAATTTCTAATTTAAATCCTAACTAATATTTTTGGATTTTTTTTTTGTTTTAAAAGGAAAGCGATCAAACAAAGATAACAACCGCACTCAAACAATCCACGCAATCCATAAGATCTTCCTTATCATATTTCAAATTAGGAAAACAAATTGGGCTATTGATCATATCTGCAAGATCGTGGATATCGATGGAAAGCCGACCGTTCAAAATTGGAAAGTGAATAAGATATATTATCATATCCAATTGGTTATGGATAAGATAACGATCTTTTTGTACCGCCGCGTATCGTACCTCAGGGTTAAGGTCATATAGTCATCCAGGTACGTTGCTAAATTAGGAAAACACCTAATTCGGGGTATCTTAGAATATTGTGGATATTACATGCATTATCTTAAGATATCTAACAGTCCACAGAATATCCACAAAATATTCAAACACCCGAAAAATTAGGAAATTAAATATCCGAAGAATATGGATGGAAATCTTACCTAATTTCGCTGATAACTTTCAAGTTTGAATTCGGCTCGGATCGGGACTTTGGATTGCGGGACTGTCGGCGGTAGGCGGTCGACGGCAGACGCGGTGGCGGTGATGGGACGATGAACGACTCGGCTGGACATCTTGGTGCAATAGGGATGACTCGATGTTGTCCCGGACTCATGGCTCGGCCACATTGTCACAGTGGAGAAAAGGCTAGTCGGATGGTGCTTTGTTGGACCGCCATGGCAAGCGGAGCGATCGAGCAAAGCTCACTGGACATTGGTGAGGTGCAGTGGTGCAAGGAGCTGCTACAACGTCTCCAAGGAAAATCCACCGGGACTTCCACAGTGACTTCCATGGTGACTACTTTGTCGTCGTCGAGGAGTAGATGGCTTCGATGGGCAACAGCAGCGGGAGCTCGAATCAGGGGGAGCAACAGCTCACGTCGAAGCATAGCGGCGAGTGTCACGGGTCAACTCGGCGGTGATCATCGTGGGCTGGCTTAATAGATTAGCGGAGGAAGTAGCACACGGTAGCGATGTTGGGTGACGGCAACAGCGATAGAGAGGGGCTCGGCCACGAGAGGCTCCACCGGTCTCTCTCTCTCTCTCTTTTCTCTCAAGTGATTCACTCATGTGCTCTCTGAACATTCTGATCGCCCCCCTGATTATGAGACATAACGACATATTTATATCGCACACCCAGGTTAATTGGCCGGGCTTTCAAGACCTAATGGGCTTTGGCTTAGGCTTTATCACTTAATTTTATTTTAATCTCAAATGGACTTAATTAATTTGGGATTTTCTCTAATTAAGCTTAATGGGCTGATTTAAGCTCAAATTAAGATAGTTAAAGCCTTTTAGACTTGTGATTTTCGGCTCCTATCCCCTGAGTGGACCGAGTTTCATTCGGTGCTCGAGCTCGGTTTACGCAATGGACTTTCAGCTTACTTGCCACCGCCGGTCCAATGTGAAATGCAATTAACCTGTATGATCCTAAACTATATGCTATTCAATTTTAATATTTTTGTTTAGGGGTTAAAATTTAATCCCTAATTTTCTATACAGTTTAACACTAAATGATCGGTTGAAATTTAGGTGTCAACACACGTCCAGTTAGAAAGAGTGCAAGGATCATGAATCAAGCCAAACATCCATTTAAAGGAAAGGAACTGGGGGGTTGTGCATATTGATTGATGGGAAGGTGTTAAATACGATAGTTTTTATTTTTTGTTGGGGGGTTGTGCATATTGACTCATGGGATTGACATTGTATGACGTTGAGTTAGTTGAATGTTTTTATTTGGTGGGAAGCCATTCCCTGGATGTAGATATTTTAGTTGGTTATTCATATTGATCAAATGTAAAAACTAAGTTTAATGTCAATGAACCGATGTTTATTTTGTCTATACTTTTGAAATTTTCATATTTTGTTATTGATTGTGCTAGTTGTGCTACTGGTGTGCTAGTTCTACTAGATGTTCTAGTTGTGCTAGTTGTGCTTGGCTAGTATAGGTGGTGGTGGTGCTGCAGTGGTGGTGGTGTTGCTTGCCTGGTATAGGTGGTGGTGGTGCTGTGATTGTGCTGGTGCAGTAGTAGTGTTGGTGGTGCACTGGTGGTGCTGCAGTGGTGGTAGTGTGGCTTGGCTAGTGTAGGTGGTGGTGGTGCCATGATTGTGCTGGTGCAGTGGTGGTGCACCGGTGGTGGTGCTGCTGGTGGTGCATTGGTGGTGGTGTTGCTTGGCTGGTGCAGGTGGTGGTGGTGGTGCTGTGGTTGTGCTTGTACAGTGGTGGTGCACTGGTGGTGGTGTTGCCTGGTTGGTGTAGGTGGTGCTGCAGTGGTGGTGGTTTGGCTTGGCTTGGCTAGTGTAGGTGGTGGTGGTGCTGTTGTTGTGCTGGTGCAGTGGTGGTGGTATTGCTTGGTCGGTGTAGGTGGTGCTGCAGTGGTGGTAGTGTGGCTTGGCTGGTGTAGGTGATGGTGGTGTTATGGTTGTGCTGGTGTAATGGTGGTACTGGTGGTGCAGTGGTGGTGGTGGTGTTGCTTGGATGGTGTAGGTGGTGGTGGTGTTGTGGTTGTGCTGGTGTAGTGGTGGTGATGGTGGTGCTTGGCTGGTATAGGGTTTGGTGAAAGTGTTAAGGGTGCTTGGCTAATATAGGGTTTGGTGCTAGTACTGATGGTTGTGCTGGTGCAGGGCTTGGTGGAGGTGTTGCTGGTACTTGGCTGATACAAGGCTTGGTGTTGGTGGTACTTGATGGCTAGTGCAGGGCTTGCACCAGCAGTTATATGTGCTGGTGCAATGTGCAAGCTGCTAGTACACTAGTCCACTAGCTATGTGTCAGTGTAGCACATAGGCATCTTATACTTGCACCAGCTATGTATTGGTGCAAGCACAAGATGCACTCTGTACCAACACATAGCTAGTGCAAGCAAGCACACCAGCTGTGTGCTTGTTACTGGTGCAGTACCAGTAAAACGAATATATCAACAACTAGCACTTAAGTAATCACTTTTTAACAACAACCGGCACTTAAGTGATCACTTTTCACCACGATTGGCACTTAAGTGATCAATTTTAGCAAAACTTGACACTCAAATGATCGATGTTTACAACATATGACACTGAAATAATGACTTGTGAACTTAGTACCACTTCTTCATTTGACAAGCGTTTGCAGCAACAATTGTAGCAAACCAGCATCCCATTACCAGCAAACACTGCAGCAAACAATTACCAACAAACCATTACAGCAATCCAAACATCTCAAGCAAAACTAAGCAAATAAGAATTGAGAATACACAACTAAGCAAGAGAACCTGTAAATGCTCACAACCAATGAATTTCAACCTTTCATTTCCACCATAGATTGCAGCAAACTTTTGTTCCATACAAAAATAGACTAATACAACTATACTTACAAATTACCCAATACAAGTACATATTCCAGTCATCTTCAACTATGACAGACTGAGAAATTTCTTCTCATTACTCGCTTTACATTTGACCATAAAATAGGCTACATAACAAAATAACAACACAATCAATGCTCGATAAGACTTCCTTTCAATTTTCATCCTTGAAATTTCCTTCTTCAAATGATTGGCTAGAGATGCTAAAGCCTTCATTATCAGCTTGCATTGAGTCCACATCCTCCAATTCATCCATTAATGTAGGTGGAGGTTGATGGCGTCCTTCAAGTAGCTCCAAGATCACCTTTGTCGCTCGATCGGAGAATTTCGCATCATCCCATTTGAAATATTTGCACTTCAAGCCTTTTCTATACTTGGCGCAACCATTAAATCTTCTTCCGGGATTCAACTGGCTCCAAGATGTTCTTACTGGACTCGGTAACCCGCAAAAATAGTAACATTCACCCTCTTGTTCGCTTCGTTGAAACGAATTTGAGTCGTTGCCGAAGTTGCTGCTCTCCATTTGCAAGATTGAGCTCGTAACTTTGGGGGTGAATCTAAATGGGGTTTCAATTGGGTGTTCAATAGCTGGTTAGGGTTGCAAATTGGGGGATTCTCTTTCAATTTGAGGATTTAGGGTTCTTATTTGGGGGAAAGAGTACTAAATGGCGTCGTTTTAGGGATTAGATGCTGATTGGACTCTCTGGCGAGCCATGTCGGCTTAAGAAACTAATAAAAAAAAGGCCACGTCAGATTTCCGGCCAAACATATCGGAGTTGACACTGAAATGATCGTTTTTCAAAAAATTTGGCACTGAAGTGATCCAAAAGAAACTTTTGGCACTAAAGTGAGCGCCGTACATAACTTTTGGTACTTCTGCTGTTCTTCTCCCGATTTGCAGCAGTCATCCGGGATCAAGGTGATTGATATTTACTAAAGGTGAGCAAAAGAAACCGCTCGGATCGGGAACTCCTGGCCGATTTTGGGCGAATCTTGGGGGCATTGGTCCAGTTCTTGGAACCAGTGAATTTTGATCTGATTCTCAATTTTAGGTTCGGATTGAACCGATTTTTTTAAATTTTTTATTTCTTAAAAATCTGTAAAAAAAAAAACCCTAATCTATCTCCCATTTCACAAAGGAAGGCCGTTCAAGACTAGAACAACTACATTTATTTATGCATGTGAGTAAGATGTCAAGAACATATTAAAACACAATAGTAGTTGCCATTCCAATTAAATTTTTTCCACAAATTAGAAAAATCTTTGTGAAGATTACAATGTTACACATAACTTTCTTATTGTAAAAACACACTTATTATCAAGAACATCTTCAATTTCATCTTGAACATTAACGACAAATAAAAAAAATTGAATATGCAACCGGTTTCATTGGTCCATTCGAAAACCTGACCGATCGACTCCTTCGCCTCGCACCTCTCCGCCTTGGGCATTCGGAAGGGTGACGTCGTCCTCCTCCTCTCCCCCAACTCCATCTAATTTCCCATCGTCTGCCTCGCCGACATGTCTCTTGGTAACATCATCATTGTTCTCTTAATATAAACATCTTATTCACTACATTTCGTTTCCTTACCATCTGAAACTTCATTTAGGCTCGTTGTTTACTCTCGTCATCAAGAATTTCAGCTACTAATTTTTCCCTCAATCCTCTGTTATGAGTTTAGGGTTTGAAGAAGAGGCTAATTTGTCCCCAACTCACCAATTTTGAGATCAGGGTTTGAAGAGAGTCTATATTTGGGGCAAATATGCATTAAACGATGTCGTTTAGGTTAATATATGCTGACTTACTATATCGGCGAGTCACGTCGGTCAAAAAAATATTAAAATATTATCACGTCGGATTTCTGGTGATCAAAATCAGATATGACACTTAAGTGATCATTTTTTTTTACCCATGGATTCAGCAACAATTCAAAAGGTTGACTTATTCTGTTACGATAAATTGGTGAAACAATAGCTAACCCAATAGCTGCTTTGGCGGCTGCAATAGCTATAACAAATTTATTTATAAAAATGGCACTAAAGTAATGTCTCGAAAATTTTTTGCACTGAAGTGAGTATTATACAAAAGTTATGGCACTTATAGTGTCATTTTCACACAATAAGGCAACATGTTCGACATGAGTGACCTTGCCAAATGTCCCATGGAATTTTGACATAAAAAAAAAGGGTATTGTCATCAATAAACCCAAGGTACTTGGAGGTTTTGACATCTTTTACATAGGTACCATAAGGACGAAATTCAGCAATACGTACAGGTCTAAAAGAGTAATCGACATTGATCCATAAGGAAAGAAGAAACAATTAGTGGAGGAAAACCAAAAACTGATTATGGCACCCAAAAGGCCTAAAATTAGGTCCCAATCGCAACAGCAAAATTGAAGGGCCATGTTGATGCTGGTTTCTTTCCAAACGGAATCCAATATTGAGATTACCTCCTAAAGTACCATTCATAGAAGTCGACATTGAAGGAGGGGAAGCCCCTAAACAGCTGAGATTTGGGTAACCATATATACTTTCCGATGGATGATTTTTTAAAAGGGAGCTTTTCTTCCCAAAAACGAGGGAAACAACCTGTCGCGACCTACCCTCGGGTGTGGCACCACCTAGGGATTTGGCAAATAGATTATTAAGTCTAAACCTAATTTGAGCCCTTCCAAGCCCTACCAATTCGCGACTTAGCGTTTAAGTTCTTAACATATAAATATTTTCATGCTGGAGTCACCACTAATCTATTTTGTAGTGGGTTGATTGGAAACCTAAATAAAACATAAAGAGATATGTTTTATTCCTACAAACCAGAGATTTTGAATTCGAGGACTTGATTACGCTAGAGCTAGTCTAACGCCTTTTCGATACCTTTTCTTTTCAAAAAATATTTGAGCAGACAGTTTGGATCCATTTTATTACCTATTCACTAACATGCGAGGTGACCATTCGGGTGCGCAATCCACCAATTTAATACCCAGAAAGCAATAAATAAATTATTAGTTTAGGGGAACAACGCAAGCATCTACATTATTAGCTAGAAAATCACACAAAGAGTTGATTTCTAATTAACAAGCACTTCAATCAATGTGTTCTTTAGGATTTTTTCTTTATTTAAATGAAAGCTAACTTAAGTGCAATGACGTGCGAAATATGACATGTGAGTAATTAAACTTAGCATGCGAACTATATGTCATGCGATGATATGACATATTTCTAATGATGGGCAAATAATGTATTTTTGATATTTTTCATTAAAATTCGGAATAGTAAAGAGTGCCCAAAATAACATGCAATCTATTCTAGAAAGACACTCTAACTTATCCAAAAATGACCTCTCTTTTTTTGACATTCTTATGAAAATTCAAAATTCTAAAATGCCCTAAATAATCTATTAGGACTAGAATAACCCCTAATTTAAACTAGGAAATAAACTACCCTAAATCCCAACTTAAATTAAGCAATTATCCTATCTTCTAGATATATTCAGGATTTCCTAAACATGCAAATTTTCTAATTTAAACTCTAACTAACATTTTTTTTGGATTTTCTCTTTAAAAGGGAAATAAATTAAACAAAGATAGAAATCACATGTCAATCACCCACACGATCTGCAAAATCCATTTATCATGTTCAAATTAGGAAAACGACTCGGGCTAGCGATCATATCCACAGGGTCGTGGATATCGATGGAAAGCTTACCATTTGAATTTGGAAAGTGAATAAAATCTATTATCATATCCAAGTGGTTATGGATAAGATAATGATTTCCGTACCGCCGCGTATCATATCTTAGAGTCAAGGTTAGATAGTCGTCCAAGTACATTGCTAAATTAGGAAAAATTCCTAATTTGGGGTATTTTAAATATTGCGGATACCGCACACATTATCCCTAAGATATCTAATGATCCACCAAAGATACCTACTAAATATTCAAACATCGAAAAATTAGAAAATCAAATATTCTAAAAATATTGGATGAGAATTTTACCTAATTTCGAGGATAATTTCCGAATTTGAATCGCCTCAGGATTAGAATCGCGGATCGGGACCGGGTGGCAGGCAGTGGGCGCGGCCACAAGGACGGCCGCGGCAGTGAGTCGCCTTGCGCGGGATGGCGCCGGGATAGCGACGGGCGATCTTTAGGCGGGTAGTAGCAGCGAGCATGGCTAGGTCTTGGCCAGGCACAATGAAGGCAGAGGCTTCGATATCGGCTGGACGGCAAAGGGGGTGGTGTGGTCCGTGGCTCACGTCGGGACCAGTAGGGACGGCGGCCGGCTTGGGCGATGGAGCGCCAGCAACTGGCGTCGAGTCACAGCAGTAAGGATGGCGACGAGGTGCTTGGCGCGGCTCACGACCACGGGCTAAGAACGGCGGCAACGAGTGGTAGAGCAACGGGCGGCGATGTCATCTGGGTGGTTCGCAGTGAACGAAGCGGGCTAAGGCGCGGGCTAAGTGTTGTGATCAGCGGCCGGGCTCGTCGAGTACCGGGGTTCAGCAGCACGGCAGCGGGCATGAGCACGGGAGGCAGGCAACAGTAGCGGCGGGCTCAGGCAGCCGTCGGCGGTGTGGTCCAGGGCAGGGGAGCTCAGGGCCACTGGTCTGGCTGTGAGCAAGTGGCGGCTAGTGCGGCAGCGTCGGGTTAGCGGCAGGGACGGCGGCGAGGTGCTCGGCGCGGGCACGGCGGCGAGGCGGCGCGGCCAACTCTCTCTCTCACTCTTTGGCTCTCACTAGTGCACTTGCTATTACTCACATGTGTTCTGAAAATTGTGAACGCTCTCCCTCCTTTGATTAAGGTGTATAACAACATATTTATATCCTAAAACTAGGTTAATTGGCCGGGCTTCTATAGTATAATGGGCTTTAACCTGGGCTTTTCTTCAATTAAATTTTAATGGGTTAATTTAAGCTCAAATTAAGACATCCATGGCCCTTTTGCCCTTGAAATTTTCGGCCCCTATCTCCTTAGCTTGGCCGATCATTGCTCGATGTGCAAGCTCAACTCGCGCGACTGACTTCAAGTTCATTTGTCATTGCCGGCCCAATGTAAAATGTAAATAAACTATATGATCCTAAACTACGTGCTATGCGATTTAATTTCACTATTTTTGTTTAGGGGTTAAAGTTTAATCCCTAATTTTCTATGTAACTAATCACTAAAAGGTTAGCCAAAATTTAGCTGTCAACACAACCTTGAAGAGAGGCGATGAAATACAATACTACCATTGGAGCAAGGGACCCAGGATTACCTAGTCAGGATAGTCATCGTCTAGGTTAAAGAGCTCGAGGAGGCAATTGTTGCAGTTCTCGTCTTCTTTCAATTGGTCGAAGCTAGCAATCTGTGGATGAGTATGTGGGAGTTCTTGGGGCCATCGACGCAACAAGCTGAGGGAAAACAAAGGGCAAAAGGACACTATAAGTGCCATAACTTGTGTACGGCACTCACTTTAGTGCCAAAAATTTTTGCCGACTCACTTAAGTGCCAAATCGGAGGAAAAACGATCACTTAAGTGCCAAAAGTTTTTTTTGGATCACTTCAGTGCTAAAATTTTTGAAAAACGGTCACTTAAGTGCTAAATTTTTTAAAAAATGATCACTTAAGTGCCAATCTCCGGCGAGCCACGTCAGCTTTAGAAATTAATAAAAAAATGCCACGTCGGATTTCCGGCGAAAAATTGTGTACGGCACCGAAGTTGACACTTAAGTGATCGTTTTTCAAAAATTTTAGCACTTAAGTGATCGTTTTAAAAAATTTTTAGCACTAAAGTGATTACAAAAAAACTTATGGCACCAAAGTGAGCGCCGTACACAAGTTATGGCACTTGTTGTGTTCTTTTGCCGAAAACAAAGTTTTGAGGTCGGTAGAAATCAGAAGGGAACAATTTTGACTTGGAGATGAAGGTGCAGTGGAAAAAAAATCAAATCTTGCCAAGCTTTTATACCCCAAAAAGAGGCAACGATTCAAAAATGACAGCCCACCCAGATCGATGGCTCATGATGACAATGGTTCGAAAATCGCATCGAATGAAGCGTTACAAGGTGAAGGGAAAATTTGTCACAACATAAAGCACAAAGCGTAAGACGTATAAGGCACACCCTTTCTACCCAGAAAAGTAGAAATTCGTACTTTCTCAAATGTTAAAAGAATTTAAAATTATTTAATTCTTTTAAAAGGGAGGATATGTTTAGACCAAAAAGTAATTAAGTCATTATAATCAGCATGATATCAATTCGGGCAAACATGCGACTTGAGATCGGGTAAAGTGTGGCTATTGGCAAGATATTGGTCGCATGAGCCCCTGTCGATTGCCATACCGACCACAAGAGTTCTTGTCAATGACCATGATCAGCTATCGATATATAATAGTGGCTGGTTAGCGATTTTCATGGTAAAACCAATTGGCCAAGATACCGATTAAAAGGAATCGATTAACAACCGAATGAGAAATCACTTGAAAACTAAACATTTTGAGAGTAAAGTGGGCACCAAGTCCAAGAATAGTGGCATTCGAATTTGAAACTAATTATGGATAAAGTAGAAGAAATAATGGAGCACAGCATATCGTGATCAAAGTGCGAATTTAAGGAGTAGCTACCTAAGGACAAGGCGGCATGGTGAGATGCAAGTGTCATGAACCGAATTTTGTTGGTCCGAGACACAAGAATGAAGTTGAGTATCATGGAGACGTGAAGACTAAAATAACCGAAGCACGGTTAGAATTGCTAAAGTATTGCATTTGAGTAGTTATGCTGTAAAAACTATAAATACCCCCCACCCCAGCAAACACACAAAACTTGTTTTTTTAATAGTCTTTCAATTCCTATACTATAGCTGTAGTTTTTAGATATCTCGTCGTTGATTAAATTCCGACAAGTATCTTAGCTATAGTAGATATTATTGCCAGTCAATCTATTGGAGAACCAGGGACTCAACTAACATTAATAACCTTTCATACATTTTTTTTAAGACTCAAATATAGATAACGCTATTTTACATTTTACTTACTTAATAGTATAGAAATGCAGCCATGTCCTCTGCATCGACCTGATTTATGATACCATCGAAGTGAAACAAGGGGTCTAAAGAAAGAAGAGAAGAGGCTAGACTATATTAGTGTTTACGCCAAAAAATAGCCAACTTGTCGACATGGTTCGTTTGTGCCAAAGATCATCAAGGGACACATGACGGAGACCTGAGGTAACGTGGAAGCAAATATCATCAAGTTACCAACATAAGGGACACATGTCTCTGACATGTGTCATGTGTATAAATTTACACCCAAAAATGATCAATTTTTGGGTATTATTGACAAGACTGGTCACGACTTCATCAAGGAAATTTCAGTTCTGCGCTAGCTCGGGAAAATGGTCATAACTTCTTCGAGACAGATCGGATTGACCTAATTCCAAAACCAAAAGAACGAAGACTCATGGATCTACAACTTTTATGTTTTGAGTTTTCTCAGAAAATCACTGTAGAAGCCATCAAGGTTAAAGGAAGTCGACGGTCGTGACTTCATCTTGTCGATACTTCGACGAAATTGCTGTTCTGCGCTAGTTCGGGAAAATGGTCATAATTTCTTCGAGACAGATCGGATTGACCTGATTCCAAAGCCAAAAGAACGAAGACTCATGGATCTACAACTTTTATGTTTTGAGTTTTCTCATAAAATCACTGTAGAATCCATCGAGGTTAAAGGAAGTCGACGGTCGTGACTTCATCTTGTCGATACTTCGACGAAATTGCAGTTCTGCGCTAGTTCGGGAAAATGGTCATAACTTCTTCGAGACAGATCGGATTGACCTGATTCCAAAGCCAAAAGAACGAAGACTAATGGATCTACAAATTTTATCTTTTAAGTTTTCTCAGAAAATCACTGTAGAATCCATCAAGGTTAAAAGGAAGTCGACGGTCGTGACTTCATCTTGTCGAGGACTTCGACGAAATTTCAGTTCTGGGCTAGCTCGGGAAAATGGTCATAACTTCTTCGAGACAGATCGGATTGACCTGATTCAAAAGCCAAAAGAACAAAGACTCATGGATCTACAACTTTTATGTTTTGAGTTTACTCAGAAAATCACTGTAGAGTTTTCGACATTAAGAGGAAGTCGACGGTTGTGACTGGTTGGAGATGCAGAAAGAAGAAGTAACCGTCAACATAGTGGAGTCAAAGCAGCCGCCAACGTAGTGGAGTAAAAAGAAAACTGTCAAGGTAGTGGATTCAACGTAACTGTTGGAAACCACTAAGGAGCATACATGCGAGAACAGTTACTTGGAACCATGATTATGAGGAAGTTATCACTTGTGGACAAGATCGTGAAACAGTTATCTTGAAAGCAGAATCATGGCATCACATGGACATGAAGACAAGATTTTCGGAATGGAAGAACATGGGCACAACTGTTGAAAACTGCTAAGGAGCAGTTACCACACGACCATTATAAATATCACCGGCCATCTACCGGAGAAAGGACCCCCGACAAAATCAAACAACATGTTATCTTTCAATTATCTTTACTTTCATGTACCGCACTTTATCTTCCTTAGCTTTAGCTTTCCGATTCGCGTCGTCGATTAAATTCCGACATTTATCTCTATCCCGAGTGTTGCGTCGTCGATTAAATTACGGCGTTACATCTTTGTGTACGTGTGCGGCTGTATTTTCAAACTTTGTCGTCGATTAAATTCCGGTACGGTTTGTACATATAGTCCGGTTCGAAGTTCGGAGTAAAAGTTCGCCGTTTTTCCTTGTCTCCCTGGATATTTTCTGTCCGGAGTCGCCATGGAACCCGGTCTCCTCACATTAAGAACCGAAGAACGACTTTCGGTGAATTATATTTCGCCGCAGGAGCATTTTCCGGTGAAACAATTAGTAACAAGTAAAACACTGTATTTAATTATTTAATTGAAGGTAAAATAAAAAAAATTCAAGATATTTTGGGGATAAAGTTCAATTGCAAGGTCTAAGACGACCCAGAAAGCACTTGATTATGATGAACTTTGTAAGCTTACAAACATGTTGGTCGACCGTATTTTGAAACATGGAAAAAAAATCATTGTCTTATCAAATTATCGACAAGGTTTAGAAAGTCTTATGATAGTTTCTAACAAATTTGATTGTAGCTCCTTCTATTTCCATTGGGAGTAGGGATGCGGCCGGTTCATGAAACCTTAAAAAAAAGTTGTTTGTGGAACGGAAGACTTTGCTTCAAAGACCATTATTACTTCATCCAAACTTACGTATTCTGCATTTCCTGTAACTATTATATCATCAACATAAAAAAAAAAGTACCATAAACAGTGTGAATTCCCTTGTCATTAATATGTTGACTAACCTCTCTTATAGGCTTAAATGTTAAAGCCAAGCTTGGTAATTGAAATTTCGAAAGCGTCGATGTCTCTTCGATTGTCATTAAACAAATCTCGAGTGAATATTTATGTGCTCGCTTTTAGCCCTAGATGCACTTCTGGTCATGAAGAAGAGAGGAAAAAACCACCATTTTAACATCCTTTGTGCCAACAGGCATTGCCGCCTTACTGGTAGAGGGATTAGGGGATGGGGCCAAAGAGTATCAGGTCCAGGATTCGATACCTGTGAGCATTAAATGATAGAAAATTTTGGTCCTAACCAATATAGAATAGCACGATGAAATTTATTAGAACAATTTCAAAAAGGGTTGTTGTACTCCTATTTAAATTGTGATAACTATACTGAAAGTCCTAAAACTTGTCATGAAAGTACAGTTGAGTCCTAATACTTTCAAAAAGCGCAATCAAATCCTAAAATTAGTGGAATCAAGTTTTTTATTAAGTCCGTCCAACTTGGCTAACGAAAAACGCTAAAGTGGCTTTTTATTTATTTATTATTTTCTCTCTATTACATGACGCTAATGTGGCTAAAAATGAAGAACAAAGCCAAGCGATGCCGTTTTGGTCCATATCTACTTTTTTAATCTAAATACTATTTTTTGACCGAAAAAAATAAATCTAAATATTTAAAAAAAAAACAAAAACAAGGGACGGCAGAAGAGGGCGAGGGCTTCGCCGCCGCTGCCAACCATTGCCGAAAAGGGCCGACGATGGTGAGGCGAGGGCTGATTGGGCCTTGGCCAATGGCTGGCGACCTTGGCCAATGGCTGGCGACCTTGGCCGATCACAGGCAAGGGCCTACTGGCCCTCCGTTAGATCTAAGTGAGGGCAGGCGACCCTCACCCAGGCCGGCAGGCCCTCTCCTGTATGGCGATAATGGGCAGCAGCGGTGAGACCGATATTACATCCCTAGAGGATGTCCATTCTCTAGAGGAGAATTCTGTTGTTGTTACGATCCCCTTTTCATTTCAACGACCAATGGCCAAACCGACATTACGTGCTTCCACTGCCACCACTCCAATTGGTGAATTGGAACTTCGATCCTCGAAGTCTCGGAGGAAAGGGTGCACGGTTATGTTCCGTTTGATTCCATTTCGGTTTAAAGTTTGAATCCAACTGAATTATTCTCCATTTTTCCGATTTTCTTTTTTTATTAAATAATTAAATTTTTATATTTCAAAATAATAAGACGGAGCACACAAGCGAACTACGCACACCAAAACACCCAAATAGATTGAGACATCTTTCTAAGAATTAGGAAAAAAATAAGTCAAAGTGACATCTTTTTTGTCGCCAGTCGAAAAATATTACAAATTGGTAAGTTTGTCACATTAGTTCATACCTTGAGGGGACAAAATTAGAGTTTTATCGCCTTAAGTAAAATTTAAATGACAAAATTTAAGACGACAAATTATTAAACTTTGTTGCCTTAGGTGTACCCTAAAGCGGCCATTGGTATACTCTAAGGCGATAAATAAATTTTTTTGTAGGGTAAATGACACAAATGATTTTTGAATTTAACTAAATGTGCAATGTGACCATGAACTTTTAATTTATTCAATATAATCCTTGAACTTTAGCCTAATTTGCAATGTCTTCATGATATTTTAATTTGTTCAATATTATCCTTGAAATTTTGGTAAATATTCAAACTAATCCCGAGACTGAACTAATGATTGGATGATATTGGATATTTTCATATACTCCAAGGATTACTTTGAACATTTACAAAAAAAATTCGGGGATCATATTGAACAAATTAAAAGTTCAAGGACGACATTGCACATTGAGCTAAAATTCAAGGATTACATTGAAGAAATTAAAAGTTCAAGGATCACATTACACATTAAGTTAAAGTTCATGGAGCATTTGTGTCATTATCATTTTTCTTATGGTCTCTAGTTGGACTGGCAATAAAAAATTTCCTTGAATGAGACAGAAATTAGTATTAGATTTTTAATAAGTAAGCGTAGTACTGAATTACGAAAATACCCTAAGTTCTTGCCCTTTTTTTTTTTCATTTTTTTCCTTTCCTTCCGTCTCTGTTCGTCCTCCCGCACCTGGCAAGGCAGCACTCGTGACCGTCTCTCTCGTGTCCCTGTTTCTTGTATGATATGTGCTGCAAATTCCAGGCGAACAATCGTCACTCGAAGGTACGCATCTCGTGATCCCCTCCCCCATTTCTGCGTCAAGCTTTCCATCGTTTTGTTTGGACTTGTTTCATTTCCCTCGCTGATTTGGGCATCTTCAGTTGCGATACCGAGCACCCATTGAATGCCAGATTGAGGGTTGTAATTCGAGTAATATGATCATGTGGGTACAAGTGCTTTGAAGGAGGCTTGGCTTTAATCTTTGTTCAGTTGTAGATTCTTGTGCTATCCGATTGGCTTCTGGAAACCATCTTGTAATCCCTAGTTTCTTTAGTCTTTTCGCTTACAGAGTTGAAGCACCCTTTTTCTTTGCTGGTCCTTGATGCTCTTTTGCTTATGGGTTGTGTGGTTCTTGATTTTGAACGGTATTATGGTTGATCTGGAATTGCATTTGCGTCCGTGTTTAAGAAACAAGTGTCCTGGAAGACTGCCCTCGATCAAAATCTTCTAACCAAATCCCTACTTTCGACTTGAATTCAGTACTGGGGAAATGCTGGGTCAAACCATATAAAGATATGCAATCCAATCCCTCGCGAATGTTTCGTTTTTTGAAGTTTGTCCTTTCTATACCATATGGGAAGTGCTGTTTGTGCGAGTGAATATGCTAGAATGTTAGGAACGAGAAACGTTTTATTGGACGCTGAAAGAGGTTTGGTCAGGGTGCTCAATCTTTGCATCTGCAACAAGTAAGACTAACGAAAAGAAAATGTGAAGGGAGGTGGTGGCAACGACATGAGACAAACTCGAAACACAGAAATTTGGTCCACTGTTTTCCATATTGTTATTGCTACACTCATGCTTTTGTCTTCCGTTGCTGACCGGAAAGAATGCACATTACTAGAGATTGTTATTTTCTCCTGAGGATTCAGCATTGGTTGAGGTATTGGTGTAAATACTATTTATAAAAAAAAGGCAGTAGCTGATCTAGTTTGGGCACCAAATTATGGTCAACTGCCGATAATTAGATCTCCTCGTTCTCAGAGGTATTTTGTGGATAAACTTGGTAGATGATGATCTGGCAGAAAATATGTAACAGATTGGAGTTTTACTGAAAAAAATCTTTCTTGGAGTTTTGGTCGTTAAGTCCAGTCACTACCTTTTGGAAAATAGCTAAAGCATCTATGTGGCTGTATTGATGCTTGGATGCTAGCTCTGCACATACAAAGATCACGGCATATCTTCTACCGGGAAAATAATTTAACAATCTCAAAGTTAATCAAATGCTTATAGCCTGGAGGAAAACTATCACTTGAAAGTCCCTTTCTACTAAATGGTTTATGCAGATACCGGAATTTCTTTAGAGGATGGTGATTTTCAGATTAACTTCGGTTACCAGTTCAAAGAATTTTGGTCTTCGGTTTATCATTTGAGGGAGATACTTTATTTGTTGTCAGGGGATTAAGCCACTGCAGTTATGAGAGCTACTTTATAACTATCTGGGCTTTCCGCCAAAAGGGGAAAAAAGAAAAAAGAATCAATGGGAAACAGAACTAGTAACGACGATCCAAATTTTGCTCAAGATGGAGAGGTTTTTGTCAACTGAAACTGACCTAAATTATCTTCATCACTTCAGCTGCATATACTTTACAGGTTTCACTCTGACCAATGATTATGATATCCTGACCTGAAGCTCAAGGGGATCTCTCGCTTTCCTCTTTCCTATGCATGACTTGTGGTGTTGCGTGCTGCTTAGAACATCAGCACTCTTGTTTCTTCGAGCGATGATTTCTGGGTGCTTGTTATGCATTTTTGCTCCGCCTAATGATGTTGGACCACATAAACTTTGTATCACACCCCTATGAAGCATCCTTTTTCAAAGATGTCTTTTGACTTTCTGATATGCTTGTTTTGGTTATAGTTCAGTGAAAGCATTGGTTCTTCTGCTGACATATATTTGCTTCAAGCTTTGGCTGAATTTTTTGTCTACTGCTTCTCAATCAAATGTTTATTAGTGTGGTTTCCGTTATTTTAGAAATAATCACTGTGGCATGGGTTTAATTGAACAAACTTGATTTTAAACGAAGAATATACAGCGTGATCTGCATCTGAATAGATTACTCTATTCTATGTCTCAGGATATATGAAGACAACTGTAGATGGAAGAAACGTGCAAGGAAATAGAATTAAACTCATTGCCGGCAGGGGTATATGTCTTGCCTGGAGAACCTGCTATAGTAATTAATGGGGTGCCAAAGTTGAACTCTAGCAATGGCCCTCCTGCTTTTTCTGATTTCAAGCATGAGCCGAAGTCACCCGACTTCCAAGGCTTCGGTGAATGGATTGAAGGGAGAGAAGTTTGGAAACTGTTTGAAGGGCGATATTTTTCTGGTACTGTTGTGCAGTTTGATAAGGAAACCGGCTGGTACAGGGTGGTCTACGAAGACGGAGACTCTGAAGATCTTGAGTGGCATGAGCTGGAAGATATTCTACTTCCTTTGGACATCACAGTTCCTCTGAAATCATTGGCACTAAAGGTCATCAGGAAAGGCCAGAAATCCACTAACAAAAGTCAAAGGAGCTTGATACCGTATCAAAAAGGTAAGACCACTAATTCGGGAACAAGGTGAAGATAAGCGAGGGCGGTCGAGGAAGCTGGTTGCTGGATTCATACCATCTGAGTGCAGACGCTGAGCACCGCGGATCGGCCAAAGGTTGGTAAAAGTACCCTAGGAATATGAACGGACCATAAATGATTTTGTGCCCCAATTATTTCGCTCCCTATCTTAGGTGTCATTTTCCTTCAAAACTCGTCTTTGTTAAATTGATTTGAACACTGTTGACACCTGAATTTTCTTTACGGGTCCCTAAGAAATTTTGCTAACCATGAAAAGATTACAAAGAGTTAACCCAGTTTGATCGGAACCGACTCGGCCTGTTAGGCCCAGTCGGATAAAGCTCGGCCAATCCGACCCTGAATTGTGTTTTTTTCTCTCTACAGCCCAAAATTTCCACGCCATGTGGTGCCTCATCGTTGGCTCGATTCTCACCATTGTGAGGTTGATACTTGCCACCACCATACCAAACCCTAAAGAAAACATAGCTTATTGGCTTATTCTACTTTTGGTAAGAGGAGGGAGCGGCAAAAAGAGAAAGGGACCATTGTGCAGGGGTACAAAAAGAACGGAGTAACGAAGGGGAAGCGGGGGCCATTTTCTCCCAAAAAAAAGAGTGCCCGATTTTCTTCACGGCCACCTGCGAACTCCCTAGTCCTTCGCCTCGCTCGACTGGTCACCTCTGTTGTCGCCATCCGACGTCTTCCCGCTCCCGATTCCCAACATTTCCAATGAGTTTCTTTAGTTGCTCAGTTCGAGTCCTCTCTTCCCCAGAGGATCTCGGTTCGGAAGCTTCTTGAGATGGTCGACCACAGTTCGATTCGCCTTGAGCTTGCCCTCCGGCTGCCGTCTCCGAACCGGGTAGGGGCCTTGTGGTTAAACGTTTGTTCCGCGCACCCCTTTTTGTGCATTGTCCAGTTGTAGTTGAGTTGGAAACGGAGGCTCGTTCTTTTCAGTTCGTGCGCGTGTCGGGTATTAATGAGCGGCTGTTGTCAATTTCAAGCATTCCTTACTGTTTCTCTTTGAGTCCGGATGCGAATTCGAGTTCTGAATTGGTCATTGCCCTCTTCCCAGTCCGCGGTCACCACCTGCTCGTCAAAATGTCCAGATTAAGTTAGAGTAGACGTGTTCTTGTGCATAATTAGTCTTGTTGACAATTTGTCATCGAAGAGGGGCGTCCGTTTTTGTGAGTTTGTAACTTTCTTTGAGCACCGGGAAATGGTCGGAGTTTTGAGACGAACGCCACGGAGAGAGAGTGTTGGCTAGAAGCAACGGGGAGAGCCGGCCTGGTGGTGGCCGAGCGATCGCCGGTCGTGGTGGTGGTTTGGCTGCTCAATCCTGGGTCGCTGGGCCAGACAATCAGGGCAAGCTGTTGGCCTAGGCTGGCCGAGAGGAGGTCGGCTGAAGGGTGCTCGAGCTACTGGGACGGCCGAGTGAATGACCGCCGCTCGAGGTCTAGGCCGGCCAATAGGAGGCCGGCTGAGTGCCTCTCGATCAAAGGTGGCCGAGAGGAGGAGCTGCTCTGCCGGACGAGAGGTTGTGGGCTGGGTCTCGGGCTGGGCTGGTCGAGTTTGGGAGTATGGTTGGGCTTAGTTTGTTTTAGGGCCTAGGGTCTAGGTTAGCTGAATTAGAAGAGTGGGTTGGGTTGAATAGGGAATAGGATTTGGGCTAGGTCAGACCGGGCTCAATATAGGAGCCCGGAGCAAAGCCCCGGTTCGGCCCTTGCCCTTGCCCAAATTGAGCTTAAGGGCCCCAAACCGGGTCCGGTTCTTTTTTAATAAAAAAAACATTTTTCAAAAAAATTACAAATTCCAAAAAAAAAAAAAATTAGAATGTTGGTTAGGAAAATTCTGCTTCTTGCTTTCTTAGGGTAGTTCATGCATTTGCCTGGTTGATCTTTAGTTGACTTGTGTGCTTAAAATAAAATTTTTCGACGCGAATGATAACAATTTTGTTTTTCTGTTTTTTTTATTTTTTTTGTTCCCAGGAACAAGCTTGGAACATAATCCATTTGGCAATACAATTTCACTTTTTTTAATTTTTTGGACAAATTTTTAACCGAAAAATAGGTTTGAAATAGAAATTAAAAGTAGATTTTTTTTTACTTTTCTATTTCAGGAACCAAAAGAGCAAAAAGAATTCTCTTTTATTGCTCGCCCTCGCCGCCCCCCACCGCCGCCCACTGGCCGTCCGCAGCCGCTTGTCGAGGCGGTGGGCGAGTTTTAAGAATAACCTATCAAACGAATTTCTATTCTGAGAATAGAAATTTTATGTCGTTATCAAATGTTACTTTTTGCTCATAAATTCGTCCACGGAATAGAAATAAAATTTTCTATTTTCAGCTAGAAATAGGATTGGGAAAGAGAATGGTTATCATTCGCACCCTTAATCGTGGATGCTTTGATTGCCTTATGTTCTTCGGTAGTTAGCTTAAGTGGGGAATTAGAATAATTAGGGATAATGATGTTAGTCTGCTGCTTTGCAAACAAGTGGGGGTTGATGATCATCATCCCTAATTAATTTGTCCCTAATTAAATTAGAAGGCGATCGAATTGATGATGAATTGTTTTTCAACCTTGATTAGTAATACATGATCCTCGGCAGGTAGTTTAGGAAGATGATTCGAATCTAATTAGGAATCAATGATGTTAGCCTATGCTCAGCGAACATAAGTGGGGGTTAACAACCATTGCCTTTAATTAATCCATAGTTTGATTAAGAGATGGTTGGGTTGATTGATTGCTTGTTTGTTTGCCGATAAGCGAGTGAATTAGGCTTATCCTAGATAGAATTTAATCTCTAATTTCAGGCTTATGGGGTTCATGTTCCGAGGTTTAAAAACAAGGCCATGTATTTTATTTGCCTGACAAGTATCGATTTTTCTTCCTTGTACCTTACTTTAAACATTTTCAATGCTTGTGTTCTTAATGCTTGCACTTTTAATACTTGGTTGTTTCATTGCGCATTGCACTTCAATAACTTGTTTGTTAATTTCCTTTCTAAAATGGTCAGGGCTAGTTTAGGACCGTAATAAACCTTTCAAGAATATTTGCATGATCACTTGGTAGCTTTGACACCTTAGGATCATAATTGGTAAAAACATGCTTGATCACTTATATAACGACTCTCCAAGTTAATGGTACCGCAAGGGTGTTAATAGGCATTAGCATTAGCGTAATCAAGTCCCCACACCTAATTAATTTCTGGTTGCGTAGGAAGTGAGACATCTCATGTCTTGCTTGATTTCAAGCCGATTCCGAAAGGCTAGTAGCGACTCTTTTCACACGTAGAATCCTTAGGAATTAAGCGAAACTTAAAATGAAATCTAAGGCCACACCTAATCGAGGGCCGTTGGCCCGATTTTGGGCATTACCCCTAAACCTATGTCTTTTCCCCCCTTCAGACAGAAAAGGTAGGTCGCAACAAACAGAGACTACACTTGATCTCAACCAGAAGGCCGAGAAAGGCATCTGCTCTGTCTTTCTTCTCTTTGCTGAGGATCATACCAGAAAAAAGCTGCCTAAAAAGAAGTTACCAACTTCTGGATTTGTCGTCTCTTTATAAAGGTATACTTTGCTATGATCTTCCTGCGGGCTCGTCTTTAGGTGCATCTATCATTCAAATCATCCGTTTATGCACTAGGAAGCAGGCCATCTCAGGACTACATTTCTTTAACTAATCTAATGTCGACTGTGCTTACTACGACCATTCTGAGTGGCGAATGTACTAGGAAGCAGGTCATCTCAGGATCACATCTCTCGTGAGGCACTTTGTCAAATTCCCGGCGGCTACCATATCGCAATTGATGTTATTTGGTGTAGGTGCCACCTGATTTATCTACGTTCGGCATTGGAAAATTCCACTTTGATGACTGTGTGATTCACTTCAGAGTGTCTTTTTCCAGTTTACTTTTCTCAGTGCCTGCCAAACGGATAACATCAACCACCCATATCACTTTAAAAGTAAAGAGGCATGCGTACGGGGTAGCGTTAGAGAATCCTAGTCGCAACTCATTCCAAGTGTGAATGCATGGCTGGGCCACGGATCTTCGATTCGATTCGTTTATTGACGATGATCGATTGATTGATGTCCTTCGAATGTGGAAAATGTCCGGGAAATTGGACGGTGGCTCGAGCGACTTGAAGTACCAATACTATGTTAATGGACGCAAGCATCGCATGCGAAATTGACATGTTGTTGCAAGAAAATCAAACCCTAAGAGAGAGAGAGAGAGTGACATTACACACATCGGAGATTGAAGAATTGACATGTTGCAAGAAAATCGCCTACGTCAAATCCGGGATTTGGCATTTTTCTAAGTGTATTGGATGAGTCGTCATAGTAAGTGCTCTGAGTGCGATTTTTTGGATATTCTTCAAAACCATATGACGAATGAGATAATGAAAAAAAGGAGACCCTCCACTACTTCGTACAAATCGGTGGGTACGTTGGCACACCCGCACCAATCCATACTTATTGGCTAATGCCAATATAGCATATTCTTGGATTAATAAGATTTGTCCTTTCCTCTTCTCCAAGTGTTACTTTCATCTCCCGGCTAAATTTCCATTAGGGTTTTGTTTGTTTAGCCGAAAATGATTTCCGAAGATTCGTTTCTCATATTTTTGAATGTTTCGTTATCGAAAAACGGAAAATCGTTTACAATAGCGCGCGCTAAAAATGAGGAAAACATTTTCTCTTTATTGGAGAGAGGAAATCATTTGCCCCGAGCATCCAATAGAAAACAGCTCGTCTCGCCCATGCAGACGCTTACACAAAGAACCTGTCATCAAGATTTTCTTCTTCTCTTCACAGCAGAATTCGAACTCTACTGTTGTTTCATGTTTTGTCAGACCGATATCAGAAACCAACTTCATATTCTCACGGGGCTCAACTAAATTACTGGATTTCTGGGCAACAAGTAGAGATCTATTGTAATTTATCTGAGCTTTTCTTGCTGATTAGAGTTTTCTTCTTTTCTTTTTCTTTTTGTGTTTTTGGTAGCATGTCATAGAGATTTGAGTTCATAGCATTCTATAACATAGAGTCAAATAGATGACAAAAGGTGTTTGCTACATCTTTTTCAAAAGTTAGCAATCTATGATTTAAAGTTATGTATGAAAACAACTACCTACATAAATAAGATCCAAACATTGAAAAACCACTTTCAGCTCATTTTCAAGTCAATCACCAAACAAGAAAAAACTCATCATCTTCCCTGAAATTAAATTCATCATAAAACATTTTCCTTAGACACGTAGTTCTTCGTGAAACAAACACAACTTAAGTTATGCCCAAAACTCATGTATAGGAACCACCAAATTGGTTGATCACGAGTTCAATTCGCGTCATGAAGGAGTCATTCAACGGCATGTGCCGCGTTGCCTAGCCAGAGTACATCTCGTGTGGATAGACTTCTTGGCTTTCGACATCTTTGTGATGTTGCAGTGAAGGGACTTGCTAATCTAGCATTTTCGTGTCGCCGGTGATGTTGAGTGACTATGGCCCGGTCCAGATGTTGAGTAGCAGGTGAAAGACCCTGGAAAAAAAAAAAAGCTCAAATGGGGAAATCATGGTCTAAATTCGTTCCACCACGTCAATTTCCGTACAAAGGAACAGTCATATATAATGTCCTATATCTATATGTTCAGCCGAATCTATAAAGTAGAGAGTCTTTCCTCATCACGTGCTTCGTCTTTGCGACTGCCGCACACCACCATTTCCACAAGAAACGACAGCCACATCAATTAGACATACCACAGACTTTTCAATCAGCCGGCGTTATCTTCACAATCACTCACTCTTTCCTCTGGTGGCACGTCCAAATTGGCCTATCTTTCTTCTCTGACTGAGCAATGATGATGGCTGCCGCGTATCACTTCGCGAAGGGCATGATTAAGCCGTTGGCCGCACTCGCCGTGGTGGCGATGGCAGTGGGGCTGTCCTACTTGCAGAAGCTGGGCTTGGAGAGGGAGATGGTCTACTCCATCTTCAGAGCTTTCCTTCAGCTCTCCGTGATTGGTTTCGTTCTGCAGTTCATTTTCAACCGCCAAAGCATCGCTTGGATCTTCTTGGCTTACATTTTCATGGTTTGCAACCTCTCCCTCCTCTGATCAGCTCTGTACTTCTTTTTTTCAGTCTTTTTCTCTTGGATTTCGCAAACGCTTGGTCGGTCTTGTTTTGGTTGGTTGTTGATGTGGGAGTTTTTCAGACATTCGACCCTCAAAAGCAAGACTTTTTCTTTTGCCCCAGTTATAGAAACTTCTCTGTATGTCTGGGACTCGTGCCTCTGTGTTGTCCTGTGCTATCAAAAAGTTGTCGGAAAATTCTCTTATCTATGAGTGTTGATCCAGCCGAATTCTATGGAGTCTCGACAAACCGATATCACCCAGGAAATGCAACAATATTTGTTTTCGATCAGTATAATCTGCACGGAACTATGAACTCGGTCGGGGCCGCAGTTTTCACCATAACTAGCAGGTAGAAATTTGAGACAAGATATCATATTTAACCCTAGCACAAGCATAGATAATTCCATTTCATTTATGTACCTGAAGATTTCGAGAGCTTGGGTTGCATCTAACATAGGTGGAAAATGTCATCCAAATCATAATCATGGAATCTCCCTCCTGCTTTGATTTCCGAGTCGATGAAAAATTATGTGAAAATTAAGGCCACTAATTGGAGTACTCTGTAATGGATTTGGTATTATGTGTTCGCAGAGATGTAATGTAAGCTAAACAGGTACAGAATCGGCCAGGGTTCTTTTTCCAGAAAGGCGACAAGTTGAAGGAGAATTTTAATGGAGCCATAGATCCTCATTCATTCTGCAACTTGCTTCCTATAAACCTTACATTTGAAGTCAATCAAAGGCACTTTATCGAAAGATTTCAGTGGCAGTTTTTTAATGGCAATAACATATTTTATATCGAGTTTTTTATCATCTCCTCGTGCAAGTACAAACCGGAAGCAATTTGTGTATGGCGTTCTCCTTATCGTGCAATTTTTTAGGAATTGATCAGGTGAACCAAGCAGGAAGTGAAAACAGGGCTTCCGTTGATTTTTTTCTTTGCCTTTTTCATTGATTGCAGATATGTATTGCCGGTTACACAGCAGGACAACGAGCTAAGCATGTGCCCAATGGCAAGTACATCGCCGGAGCCTCGATTTTGGCTGGAACTTCGGTGACGATGTTGATGTTGGTGCTGTTGCACGTATTTCCTTTCACTCCTCGTTACATTATACCAGTTGCAGGGATGATGATTGGAAATTCGATGACAGTAACCGGAGTCACCATGAAGCGACTTCGAGACGACATCAAGTCACAAATCAATCAGGTTCGCCGCCACAAATCATATTACCTTGTGATCTTTTTCTTCTCCTGGAAAATGTTCACTAAAACTTGTTGAGAAGATGATAAAGAAGGTTCTCATTGATGAATTGGATAAGAGGAATTACTTTGTCTAGGACCCAGCTCTTCCAAATAAACTTATCAAATCATCTTCATATAGATTTTTGCCTTTTTATAAGGAAAAATCTGGGTTACTTTCCCTAGCACTACGCTCTTTAACTAATAATTCATGAACTTTTTGATAGGTGGAGACAGCGCTGGCTCTCGGTGCGACCCCTGATCAGGCCATAACGCAACAGGTGAAGAGAGCGCTGGTGATTGGACTCTCGCCGGTGTTAGACAATGCCAAAACGGTGGGTCTGATCACGCTTCCAGGAGCAATGACTGGTCTCATAATGGGAGGCGCTTCGCCCCTCGAGGCCATTCAGCTTCAGATCGTGGTGATGAACATGCTTGTCGGCGCTTCCACAGTTAGCAGCATCACGTCGACTTATCTCACCTGCCCCGGTTTCTTCACCTATGCTCACCAATTACGAGTCTATGTCTTCTCTTCAGATTGAGATTGCATCATTTATGTTGAGAATATGATCGTTGATGCAAAAATCAAATCGAAGATCGATTGGTCGTTTTCTCACTGATACCAATTCGTAATTGCTTTTCTTATTATTCTTAACAAGAGGAGGCTGAGATTCATATGAAACTGAGAACTGTCGATGCAGATCTAGACTAGGAAAATGGAAAACAAAAACACACACACAAGAATATCAGTCAATGAACTACTTAGAAGATGCCCGTGATTTGATTAAACTTAAGTGGAACTTAATCTTCCATATGTGAGAATATTTTCATTATCTACAACAATTCAATGAAATCGATAAATACGACAAGCACAACCCAGCTTGATGGTGTCCCTTCACACGACCTGAATATAGCGCCCGCACTCCTTACCCAGCTGGCACGAGTTGCTTGTTGCGTTGTAGAACTTGGGCTTTGCTCACCCACAAGTGCCCATCTTAACCTAGAAGGTGTTCTCGGCGTGCTCCCGGTTGCAGTCCCACTGCAAGGGCGGCTCACTAACACCAGCTCTAACCTTGTTGGTGGGCGTCCAAGAAGTCGCTCGCCTTGGACGGGATCAGGCCCTGTTTCACAATGCCTAGGCTGGAGGACCGTGGGTTCTAAGCGGCAGCAGCTCGGATGGGCTTCGGTTTTCATACCGACACCACTTCTTGGAACTCTAGGACCGGAAGTACTCCGACCCTGTGCAGTGTTTGTCGAGTCGACAAAAGCCAGGACCGGTACGGAGGCGATCATTCCGGCTAGGAACGGAATTGTGCACGGGAACATCATCATAGGTTGTGTGACTAGGTCGAGCTGGTTAATGCTGTCATCATCCTAAAGCAGCTGAAAACAGAAGAGGAATGATTGTGAGGGTTCCACATGGTCAAGTTTCTGAATCACCGTGATCTTTTTCACCAAACATGTTCACCAGTCTTCAGTAGAGATTTCTCTAATTTCGGCTATTGTGGTTGGTAAAACAGACTGTCACTACACAGTTTTAGACACGAAAAATCTCTTAAATTTTATTACAAAGCAATTATTGCAACTAGAATATGGTTCCGTGCTTTATCTGAAACCTGAGAGCATATGTAGAACTCACATGATACGAGCACCTATGCTAATTATCGTAATTACCACCAATGATCTTCAAACACGAACCACTAACTACTAATGATAATGTCTTTCGCTGTGACCATATCGGATTTTTCAAAAAAAAAAATTCCATTTATCAAATTGTTACAGAAACTGGTTAGGAAATATAATGATTTTTCGATGGAGGCCACATGTGTCCAAAATTGGCATTCTACATATAAGGGCCGATGACATTTAGATGGTTGATCAATGGGTTAATATCACGGAAAATTTCTAGTATAACTGTGATAAATTTACCTCAAATTAATATTTTGATCACCAAAAGTCATAAATTGGTACACATGTGACAAATTTACCCCAAATTAATTTTTTGACCACAAAAAATCCTAAAAGGGTACATTTATGACAAATTTGCCCTCTGTTAGTTTCCGATAAATTGGATTAATATCCCGAAAAAACGCAAACCGATACACTTGTGACAAACGAAAGGTAAAACCTAAAACTGGTACACCCATCAACGACCATGTATCATCCAACTCAACAACTAATAGATGGTAAATTTGTCATAGATGTACCGATTTAGGATTTTTTGTGGTCAAAAAATTTGTTTGAGGTAAATTTATTGTGAGTGTATCAGTTTAGGGTTTTTCGTGATATTAACCATTGATCAAATACATAAAAGCCTCCATTTAGGGTCCAAAGCCTAGTGAAAGAAGGAACTGCCTTTTAGGGCTTTGGCATGTCAATCTTGATCCAATTAAACTGTGATGAGGTAAATAGAATGACAACTTGGGTTGGTAAATCTCAGTAGCATGAGCTATGATTATGTACCAAAATATTACCTTGTTAAGCATTTAAATATCTTATTTATCCATCTGGAAGATAAAAAAGAAAACTGCAGATTTAACCCTACCAACTTAGGGGCATTGAAGGATTTTTAGCTCGTGGACCGAAGGTCATCCAATGGTATATTATCAATTGCATGCAAACAGTTTTGGATGAGTGCCATCTACATAGGCCAAATTTTGGTCTTTGGCAATTTAACCGGCTCATGGGATAAGGATTTGTAGGGTGTTTCAAGGGCCATCAAGTAACGAGTCTTGACACGGTGTCCCGGGATTAAAAAAGAAAGGACAGATAGATTAAAGTCCACTTGCACATTCCACATAAATTGGAAGACCATTTAGCTCTGGTTGGTTGCTTGAAGTGAGAAACCAATGACCTAGATATCCACAATGGCAATCAACTGCGTATCACAAGCCACTGGTTCAGGCCAATCTAAAAGTTGGAACTCCGAACTCTCACGTTTAAAAGGCTGCTGTATCCTCATAATTCAACTGTTGTCTGTGCAGAAATGTTGAGAGCGGTTAGTGACTTAGATAATGCACTGCGAGCACCCCCGTCACTAAGAGTGTGTCTGCACAACTGAGGCCTCTTTGCAATGGCATTTTCTTCCATACACGCTGCGTGTGCCACGAAGCTAATCTCTCCGAGCGAGATGGACTACGAGAGTTTTACAATTCCGCAAGTGGTAAACGCTGATGGTTCAAATCCGTTAATCCCAGCACCTCAAAGAAACAAGATATGGAGTTGCTCTGCAACGTGAAAGAGAACAAGACAAGTTACCGGTAGAAGTGAGAATAAGGTGGAATTGTACTTCTTTGGGGTTGAAGAAGGCATGTGACCAGAGGGAGATGCTCACATTGTTGTTTTCCACCCGCTATGGAGCAACTGCTGGGTTACGGCTATTAACCCAACAAGATTGGAGGGTTAGGGAACCTTTTAAGGTGTTCAATGATGCAACAGAGGCCCTGTCCACAAGTGATTATCCATCGAGCAACCAAGCTTTGTCATTCACGTTCTTCATTTCGATGGAACTTTCTAAGGTGAAGATTGAAAAGGTCGGTGAAGACAACGCCGGCGTTTTGTGGTGGTGGAAGGCTAAAGCTTCGCATTTTCCTATTCTTTCCACCGTGGCCCATGACATGCTCACCCATCGGCGCAACTCTACCTTCCAAGTGCACCTCTAATACTAGCTTGGAGACAAGAAAAGGCTTGTTGTGATCTCAAATTTTGCCGTCATTGTCGCAAATTCTTTAAGTTTAAGCTAGGGTTGATTGAGATTTGACAAAGATTGAACGGCGAGATACAAGGCTCAAAATACATTCTAAATATGAAAAAAAAAGAAGGCTTCTACACGTTGCCACCTCAATCCGATAATCAACTTTTGACCCTTCACGAACTGGTCGCCGTTTTCGAATGTCGGAAAGTTCGCGATTTTCCGATTTAGATTGCACATCCTGAAACCATACAGTGCAAAGCATCCCAATGCAACAAAACTTGAATTGGACAAATGTCGGACGAGTGAGCAATTATTGGTCAAACATTAGTCTTTTTTTTGTTTGGTAAAGGTGGTCAAACATTAGTCAAACCATCCAAAATCCAAAAGAAAGATCCCATAACCCAAAATTGTACCTAGAGGTCTCGGAATCGAAAGAAACTTTCCAAACCTATAAGTTATGGTAAATTACGAATTTTAAAATTGAAAAGTCACCGAAACGATGCCCGCTTTATAGACTAAGCTTTAGGCCCCAGTGTGGATTGAAATCTTGGATCCAATATTTCACCATTTCACTCAACACTATTGGGCTCATTCGAAAATCATAAACACACGTCAGGCGAAAGAGATACAGGCCTGGAGAGAGCAAGCCTCGGCTCGAGGTGCGTCACATCATCTTGAGGCGACCGCGCCTCTTCTTGAGATGGTTCGAAATGCCAATATAAAACTTGGCTGCATTGAGTAGGTGGTGAGTATATTCCTTTATCTCTTGCTCTCGAATTTCTCCCAAATTGAATGCACTTCTCGAGTTTCTCTTGTTTTTGCATGTGTTTTAGTCCGTGTAAATACCAAGACCCTCGCACTTGCAATACAAGTCTCGACTCCATCATTTTCAAATTCGTATAGATATGCATGCTAGGACATCGTAATCTCTAAATAGCATCGATATGTTGCCCATCTAATATTAAAAAGAATATGCATGTTCTTACGCCATTGTAGTACATATTCTCCCTCTGAATCTGGTGTGTTGAACTCTTTCATGCCTAGCTTAATATCGATGGATTTGCAACATTCATCTGTTACCAAGGATACTGATATTTACATTGGAAAGAGTGGATTGTTGCGAGCACTGGCAAAAAAATTTCATAAGCTTAGGATCACTCAACTTCCATGAACACTCTGTTAAGGTTTTAACAAGTGTTCATTCTTATATGATTTTGACATCATCAGAGAGATATATTCACATTATTCTCTCTCCTATCTCCCCCTCTCTCTCTGTTCCTCGTGCTTTTGCTCACCCTAGCACCAAACTTCCAACCACACTGGCTTGACTAGGGGTGTGCAAAAAACCCAGGACCGCCCAGGACCGCCCGGGACCGGACCGGAACCGGTGGTTCCCAAGGGGACCGGTCCGGTTCCCGGTTCCAATTTTTTGGAACCGGTGGGTATCGGTCCGGTTCCCGGTTCCCGGTGTGGAACCGCCCACCCGCCCACCCGGACCGGACCGGTAATATAATAATAATATATTTATTTTTTAAAATTTTAATTAAAAAAATCTGACCAAAAAAAAATAAAAAAAACGTAACTAGACACTCATAACTCTCTGCTCTCTTATCTCTAGACACTCATTTGATGGGTACCCACTTGATTTATGGATGATGTGGTTAATAGAACCGATCATAGTATAGGAATTGTATGGAAAGTTATGTTCTTTTCTTTTTGTTCCATTGATCCGATGTTGGTCCACATATTTTTTTTTATTTGTCAAGGAAAACTTGGTGGGACCGGTTCCATGGACCCGCCCGGGAACCGGACCGGACCGGCGGTCCGGTTCCCGGGCGGGTCCATGGAACCGACGGGCGGTCCTCGGTCCCAAAATTGAGGACCAACACTGTGCGGGTTGGTCCTAGGGTTAGGGGGTGGACCGGCCCAACCCGGACCATGCTCACCCCTAGGCTTGACACAGGATCACAATGGCAGGGAGAGAGTGAGGAGTTGATGTGGTGGGGATTAGGTTTAGGAATTATCTGGGTGTGACCAGTGAGGTACGACTCAAATACTACTGTCGATTTTCTAATAGAAGGCCCATGTCAAATTGGATGGTCCCGTGATCACGACCACCCAAGCAATGCCAAACAGGGTGTAGGTGCAGACTCTTCAGAATTCGATTATGCGCCTACTTCATTCGAGGGTCATGCTTCAAACCTTCATAAACTCCATAGACAAGATGCCGACACTTCCATGACCTCTGCATTTTCTTTTAAACATAAAGAGTTACCATTAGAACGTTTGGCACTGGTCGCCGGCGGCGAACTCTCCCAGAGTCCCCTGTCTGCCCATGCCGTATAATTACAAATTCACTCAAGTCAGTCTGGCTCTCAAAGATGACACCAAAGAAATGGACAACGTGGGGTTGTACCTAGGACCTCTCACTTCGTGAGGCAGCGGCGCGAAACCTATGGAGACCCAGCCACACTATGTCAAACAACTCCCAAGAAGACAGTGCCAACTTCCCTATCTGCCATTGTGGTTCAGGAGGATTAACTTCACAAAGAATCAGAAGACAACATATAAAGGTATCTACAAGTCCACTTCAATGAAAGATGATTCAATCTCCCAAATATTCTGCAGTGATTTTATTGAGGACAAGAATGGCCATGGGTTGCACCAAGAGAACTAAATGATCAGCCACCCAAATTCGTAGGGAGTTACAGATGAGATTCCACAAACAGAACAACGTTGCAAAGGCAAACCTAGTATAGCAGGTACTATAGTGCCACCTCATCAACACATTGGAAAAAGGTACACTAGAAACTGATCTGAGACAAATCAGGGCAGATTAAATTGTGCATGAAGAGAAAAAAATAAGATGTATAAATTCATGACAGAGAGAGAGGGGCGTTCTTGGATTGATTACCTGACGATGTTGCCCCACATTGTCCTTGCAGAATCGATCATACATATAGGATACTGCTGAAAATCCCCCCACCTGCAAGACTAATGAATTTCTTCTCAACTCTTGTCAGCTTAAAAAGAATTCCGATTATGAACATAATATGCTAGCGCGACTTCAATACCTGGCGGAATAATTCTAGACTGTACTAGAACATCAGCTCTTCAGAAAAAGATGGCCTTAACCATTCAAAGCAGGGCCCTCCAGGTTCATTTTCCTAGTTGGGATCGGAGCTTCTAATGGCGCGATTAAAATTATCCAACTCTTTCGAGGTCGAACCATATATTGCTTTGATGGTGTCTCTGCAGAAACTGCATGCCTCCTTGTTGAACTTCTTCTTATCAATTCCGTATAAAGACTTGAAAACATCCTCCTCGACCCGACAGAAATAGGGACGGTCTGCAAAATGAAGTTAAGAGTTTCATGCCAGAACCACTCGACGCACTCTCCGTCCCATTTACCGCCGTTGTGAAAGGAGTAGTTACCCGGATAAATTGAGCATTTGCGTGTGCTTTTCTCAAAGTGTACACACCATCCATCCGGACCTATCATGCTTCTGTAAAGCTGAAATCGCAACAACAAAACAAAAAGTCACGCAAACATTGTCATAGTGAGCTCAATGATGCATGTCGCAGTTGCACATAAAACAAGCGTGCAATGCGGTAGAGGTGAGAACACAACGCGATGCACCAAATGAGGTTCTTCTTTGTTATGCTAATATATCAAAAACTAGTCCCCGCTTTTCTCTAACTGCTCAAATTTTTAGAGCAAACAGTCGCACGCTCACCACAGAACCTCGAGCGAATGTTGAACAGAACACACAATGTACCAAGCAAACTCACTGGAGGAGGTTTAAATTTGCACCTGATGAATCTACCATCATGTTACTACTCTGTGAGTCATTTCATCAAACAGCTGGTGTGCACGCGTGATGCGAATGAGAAGTCAAAAACCAGACCTCGATGTCACCAGGGTTGTCGAAGATCTCTTCGGGAGTGACGAAGGATGGGCCCTTGTCCAGCTTGCAGCACGCGCCGCAGTTCTCCACGCACCGCCACAGAGGCTCTTTCTTCTGGCGGCCGAAGCCGGCGAAACTGGCGCTGTTGCTGCTTCGTTTGGTCTTCGACGCCGTCTTGGTCTTCGGCCGTGGACGGCGAGTGGCCATGTTGATCGTGCCGAGGCACAAACTCATCGACGTCGACATCGTGCCGGAGTTTTTCGACAAGAGGATTGAATCTAATATATCCTTCTTGTAGCCCGACCCCAACGACGGCACAGGTGAAGATGAACAGGTTGTCGTGGAAACAAAAAACGTTGGTCATTTATTTCATGAAAAATATTTTTCATTCATTTGAAAAAACTCCTTTAAAAGTACGGAAAATATTTTTCGCTTTTCAGAAAGGGAAAAATATCTTATTTTTAGTTATTTAAAATTTTTATTTAAATTTTTTTCTCTTTTTCTTTTATTTTTTTTTTCCTTTTCTTTCTTTCTTCTTCTTTTTGCTTCTTTCTCAATCGGTTGCCGACCTCTAATGCCTCGGCTTGAGATCCCAGCGCAGAGCCCTAGGATCCCCGTGCCCGAGACCAAGGATCCGGCTGATTGTGGTTGGATCTCCGATAGACATGCCCAGGTCCCGGCAACCGTGTCAAGGTATCGAACTCCCGCACCCGAGTGACTACCACCCACGCCTAGATCCCCCAAGGTCGGGATAGAGTTCTCGGTGGTCAAGCCTGGGTCCCTTGAGGCTAGGCCGAGGCCCCGATGCCCATGCTCGGGTCCTCGGGGTTTGGGACCTTGCAATTATGCCCAAGTCCTTGGCGCTCAAGCTTGGGACCGAGCCCATGTCCCTTGAGTTGGGCCCGAGACCTAGGCCCTCGGGCTTCGGACCCTCGTACCCATGCTTGATTCCCTAGAGATCGTGCCTCGGTCCTCAAGCCCTGGGATTGTACTCAAGATCCTTTTTTTTTTTTCCTAACGTGTGTTTCCATGACTATCTTAAAAACAAACATTAGTAAATAACTTCCATATTATTTGCAAAATACAATTAAATATTATAAAATCATTTTCATCGAAAACAAGTTCTTTTAAAAATATTTCCAAGCAGAGTTCATTTTTCAGTAAGTTAAATGACCTACCATCCACGTACAAACACGATGGCGCAATACCATCTCGCATCAAATCTCACCCTCTCATCAGATGTCAGCCATCTTAATTAGAGCAAAAGGGATTAACTTGGACAGTTCCACCCCCTGGAAATTAGACAAACACTGTCTCTTTGAGCTTTTACATTTGTCGTGGTACGAAAGGAGAAAAAAACAGACTACAAAACAACCAATAAACCAATTCAAACAGCCATTGTCTTCAAACCAGTCTTATTATTACTTTCACTTCCTCTTGTTCTTGCTCCCCAACAAGAGCGTAAAATAAAACAGGATCCTGAAGAAGAACCCCCACGCGATGGTGATCCACAGGCAATTCCACTTGCTGATGTCCGTGATCCCCTGCGACTGCAGTATGTCAACTCCGGTGGTCACGCACGTCGACCCGGTCAGGTTCATGCCCAGGGTGTTGCCCATGTTCGTCAGCAGCCTCAGCTTCAGGGCCTCTGGTACCGCGGCGAGCGGGGTGTTGTCGAACATCTGCACCCCTCGCACGAAGCACTTGGCCGGGTGGTCGAACTCGTTCTGGAGCACGGCCTCGTACGGGTACTTCACGAGCGAGAGGTAGTGGAACCATATCCAGTAGAGCGGGATGCGGTCCCGCGAGATGAAGAAGCCGCTGAAGAGCAGGAAGTAGGCGAGGATGGCGACGACGATGGTGAACCCGAGCATGACGTGGGAGACGACCCCGGACAGGAAGGTCACGAAGGAGCTCCCTGCCCAGAAGGACGCGACGACAGCGTAGAAGAAGAACATGAACCCCGAGAACCCGCCCGCGAGGCCTACGGGCCAGAAGGTGGTGGCCGCGAAGGCAAGGGCGAGGATGACAAGGGAGGGGACGGAGATGATGGAGTGGGCGAGGACGTAGGAGGAGCGGCGGTACGCATTGTACGCGGTCTCCCGCATGAAGATGTAGCGCTCCTGGAGGAAGACTGGGATGGCCTCCGCGCAGGTATAGAAGGTGGTCGACATGGCGAAGGCGAAGAAACCGAGCCGCTCCTGGACGCCCTTCGGGGAGTTGTCGAGGTGGCGGAATATGGTCGCCAGGATTATCCCTGTGACCATGACAGCACCAAACCTGATCCCATAGAGCTCCGGCATCCGCCGGGAGTTGGTCAGCGACCGCTTGGAGATCACCAGCATCTCCATCCAGAACGGATTCGCGAAGGTCGGGACAGAGGCGACTTGGCTCGAGTCGCCTCCGCTGCCACCCGAGACAAGCTTGCCCCTCGAGACACTCGCGCTGATGGCGTCCTTGAGCGAGGGTTTCGGTCCTGTCCACGTGACGTTGCGGTTCTGGAGGATCGATGACTGTCGATTCACTTCCCACGACTTGTTGAATTCCACCATGCTCTTTGTCCCGCCGGGAGTCTCTTCGAGCTCGCGGATCAAGTCAAGCGCAAACTCGGTCCGGTTCTCGTTCTCTGGGATTGGATGCCCGAAATCGGTGAAGAACTCGGGCAAGTTGGCCGGCGTGCCATTGAAGACCGTGTTCCCATGAGAGAGGAAGATCAGCCTGTCGAGGAGGCTCATTATCCGGTAACTCGGCTGGTGAATTGACATGACCACGATACTCCCACTCTGGGCAATCCGCTGCAGTACCTTCACCACCATGAAGGCGCTCGTCGAGTCGAGGCCAGAGGTTGGCTCATCAAGGAACAGGATGATCGGGTCGTGGATGATGTCGATGCCGATGGAGACGCGCCGCCGCTCTCCGCCAGATACGCCGCGGTGGCCTTCATCGCCAATCACTGTGCCCGCAGCATTCCGAAGGCCGAGCTGATCAATCAGTGCCTGGACCCGCGCCATCTTCCGTGACTTGGAGAGCGAGCGTGGGAGCCGGAACTCGGCGGAGAACATGAGCGTCTCCTCCACCGTCAGCATCGGGAAGAGGAGGTCGTCTTGCATGACATAGGCTGATATCACCTTCAGGAGCCGCGACTCTAGAACCTCGCCGTTCAGCGTGATGGCCCCTCCAAGGCTCTCCTTTGAGATCCGGTCTGCGAGGGCGTCGATGAGCGTCGACTTTCCCGAGCCACTCGCGCCAAGGACGGCCATTATCTCTCCTTCCCTGGCCTCCGCGGAGATGTCGTTGAGCAAGACCTTCGTGCCGGCCCGCCCTGGCAAGTCCACACCATCGGCGGACTTCTCTCGGCCGAGCAGTGATGAGAGGCCCAGCTTCCCGGGGACGTTGACGCTGTAAGTCAAGTTCTTGAAGGAGAGCACGAAGGGATAGGCCGTCGGCGCGGAGATGGAGGAGGACGCCAAGGAGATCACCTGGAGGACATGGCTAGACGGCGTTGAAGGCGTTTGGTCGCCGACTTGAGCTTCTTCAACCCTCCTCAGGAGCTCGGCGAGGGTCGAGGAGGAGCCATCGGGCCTGGCTTTGTGAGAGAATCCTTGGAGCTCGACCCGCTGGTTCGGAGTGAAGAGGGGCAGGTTGTCACCAGCGAGGGGTTTGGGTTTCGCCGACGACATCGCTGGCGGCGGCGGCGGCGGCGGCGGTGGCCACAAGAGGGGTGCGTGAGGGATGATTTATTCTTGGGGTTTAGTTAGAGAGACGCCGGCGTAGAAATGCTTTATAGAGAGTAAAAGAGAGAATGTAAAGGGAGGATAGTGAGGTTTGGTGATTCAAGTGTCCAACCGGTGTCTAACTTGTTATAGTAGGTGAGAAAGTTGTGCTTGCAGATTTCTATCGCTAGCTGCATCCCTCTCTTCCTTCGTTTGATTTCGACCGAATGCATTGCATGAAGAGATGACCTGAGGCGGGGCGAGAGAGACCTGAGATACGTGTATTGAAAATTCTAAAACTTATCACGAAAGTGCAATTGAGTCACGAAACTTTTAAAAAGTGTAATTAAATCTTAAAACTTGTTACGAATGTGCAAATTGAGTCCTAAAATTTTCAAAAAGTGTTAATGTCAAGTCTTGAAACTTGTAAAATTGGTTCAATCAAGTCCTTTCGTTGATTATACTTTTTGAATGTTTTTAAGACTCGTGACAAGTTTTAGGACTTTCAGTATACTTATTCCTTTATTTTTTAAATTTAATGCTTTAGAAGATCTAATTCGGCAGAGATGTGTTAGAATTTGTCTTAACATGATGATGCTTCTTTTCGAGAAGAAGTGTATGATAAACATAGAAGTTTTTCTCTCTACTTTCTTTTCTGAATGAATATAAAAGCATATATAATCGGACAGAGAAAAAACTACCAAAAAACTATTCTAGGCTATGCACTATCTTAGGTTAAGAATCTGGTCGATCCTCCAAATAAGGACATTTTGCAATGCAATTTTAGCAACTAATCAGCCCTACGATTTCTCCAATTAGTCTTAATTGACAACTTACGCCAACAGTGTATATTTGATGCTCTTCTTCTCCTTTAGGGAATTTTGCTGGTGAAAGTATATTCCTTTCAGGAGAAAACTCATTTAATGGATTCTTTTCGGCTCCCGTGGTACAGTATTTAATGATGGTATATAGTATGTGCAAGAAGAAAGCTGTCTTAGCGAAACATGACATGAACACCTTGAGTGAAGATCCCATGCACTGTGTCAAACTCCTCTCGATGTCTCGACAAATTCCAACCGTTGATAAGTACCCCATTTACATTATTCAACGATGATGATATACATCAATGAATCACGATGAGTGATAGACACAGTCTAGTAGACCTCGTTTCATTGTAGCAAATCGGTGCAACATAAGTAATGCCTCAGAAATTTCTGTATGCCTAAATGCATATCCATTGACAAACGACAATTATTGGGTCGGTGGAGTCCTAAGCATGTATCCAAATGTTGTTCCTCCAATTAGTTGCCGAATATTTGAGTCCTCAAATGTACAACCTTACAGATAGCATCAGGGGGACCATAGGTTCACAAGCATGCAACCTTAAATTTCACATGGTGCATCAGTATCTTATAGACTGTTCTTAGTAAACAATTCTTATACCTCGGATTTTTAGGCGAATGAGATATAGACATTTCATTCGAAAATTTCGTGTCAAGAGGTGATGAAAATTCAATAAGGATCGAATTAGGTAACTAGCGGCCAAGAGAGGCCACCACCGCCAGCTCCTCGGGTCGGTCTCGGCGGTAGCCTTTCACTGGGATTAGAAGTTAACCCACACAACACAAATCTTTCCCTTTCGTAGTTTGTTTACCTTGACCCTCTATAAGGTTCCTTTCAGTTTGACTTTTGCAATTCACACGGTAGCACAGCTCAAGCCCCAAACGAAACGATATTTACACCTGCCCCATTATGACTTATGGTCATTACAAGCTTTCTTTCACTCCATCTTCAAGTTTCTCGCGCCACAGCAAGCAAAACTGCTTAAGGCCATGGTCTAAAAAACATTATAATTCTACACATCTGACCCGAGTTTCATTCATGTGTCATCTTTCGATTTCAATAATCTATAGTAATTATAACCAAATTATTCGATCTTGGTCGGATGTCATGATCAAAGGACACACCCCCATTACCATCATTTCTTTCTGCTGCTAAGTCCAACTTGACAGACTAAATTAAAAGTCCAACTTTGGCAGCGACCCCCAACGATGGAGCAAATGCTGCGTCATGCATGGTGGCTATACTGAAACGGCGTGTCGTGCGATATCTTTACTGTTGATATTGCTATATATTATATGTGATAAAGAGTCGCCGTTTCGGGGTGAACCACACGCTCCTAATCTGATGCCCACACGCTTTAATTTGCTTCACGAAATGTCACGAATAATGATATGGTTCTTGGCTTGTGAAGATGACCATACGCGAGAGGTTAGGTGGGGGTGTTATATCTGCTGTGGACCGAACTTGTGAAATTGGGAGTTACATCTAATGTGGACTCGGCTCTCGTACGTGCCTACCTGAAAGTTCCCTCGTTCCATGTGCGTGGAGAGAAGGAGAAAGGGAGGGATCGTGTGAATCCATGTGAGGCGTACATTCTTCAACAAAAGAATACGACATATGATCGGGAGTGACCAATTTCTGAAACGACACAAAAATACGACACGGGCTTATTGGGAGAGACCCCGTTGTCGGCACGATCGGGCACGAGTTTTAACTCGAAACGGGCACGTTGTCATCCATTTTTTTGATAAGAAAGGGTGCTTTCTGTTTAATCACGGCTGTGCATTTTCTCGATAGCATGAAATGGTATGAGCAACAGACACGGCGAAAGCACGAATTGCTGGCCCTACTCTAGATAAATTGGAGTTCTAAATGTACTAAGAAATTTCATTCAAACTTACTCGTTAAGACATGTGCATGACATGTTACAGTCGATAATTGAAATGAATGGAACCTGTGCATCAAATGAGTTGCTTGGTCAACTACCCGCTACAATATTGTCACTATCCCCTCATAAAAAGAAAAATTAGCAAGATTTCATGGCAGACAAAGGGTTTCTTGTATGTATGTCTTTAGCGAATGAATAAGTTGTTTAAGATCATTAGCTTTTATTGCTGCGTTTCAATGTCAAAGTTACTTAGGAGAGGAGGAGGTCAGATCTATTGGTGGACCAGACTTCTTTGATAGAGATTGATTAGTCAACCGTATTATCTAAATTAAGACTTCGACTCCATTTGTTTAGCATAAAACGAATGGTTTGGAAAACATTTTCCTAAAAATAATCAATTATATGGCTCGATATAATTAATCAATGAAAAATATTTTCGTTATCGACAACAATTTATGTTTAAGCATTTTCGGGGATGATGAAAATATTTTTCGTTCATTCATTTTTTTAACCGATACAATTGATCATTTTTAGGAAAATATTTTTCAAGTCATCTATTTTCCGCTAAACAAACGCACCAATCATTTGATTTGCGAAAAATTGAATGATTTGAAAAATATTTTTCTAAAAATGATCGCTTATATTTCTTATAAAAATGAATGAACGAAATAAATTTTTACCGTCCAAAAAATGTTTAGACATAATTTGTTGTCGATAATAAAAACATTTTTCATTCATTCACTTTGTAAGCGATACAATCAATCATTTTTAGGAAAATATTTTTTAAATCATTCATTTTTCACAAAACAAGCGCAGCCTAAATATGATTCATTTGTTGGTGTCACAAAAGAAAAGCACGAATATCTCATGATTTAAGTACTATATTGATTTGTAGTATAAGTTTATCTAAACCTTCTAGGTTAACCCTAAGAAAACCTGGGCCATAAAGGCCTTCCATTAATTTCTTGAGGGAAAATTCCAAATAAAGGCCTGAAGTACCATCATTTTCTCAAATATAGACTTAAAATAGACTTTGTGTCAAATAAGGGCATGCCAATCTCAAATAAGGGCGTGAAATGATCATGAGAGTTTCAAATAAGGGCCTGACTTTGCCAGTCATCCGACGGCAGCCGGCGAGGTCAAGGGCATTTTCGTCCAAAAATAATTTTAAATTTAAATTATTTTGTCTTTTATTTCCTTTTTCCTTTCCTTTCTTTTTTTTTCCTTTTCTTTCTTTTTTCCTTTCTTTTCTTATTTCCTTTCTTTTTTTTTTGCTTTTCTGATCTGCTCTTTGTTTTGTTGGTGGCTGGCCCGACCATCGGCGAAGCCTAGGAAGGGCTAGGCGTGGGTCGCCCTCGACGGCAACAGGCGAGGGACAGCCTTGCCTAGACGAGGCAACCCTTGCCCTGGGCGAGGCCGCCCTCGCCGGCCGTGGGTGAGGCTAGCCCTTGCCAGTTGCTAGCGAGGGATGGCCTCACCTCGGCGAGGCGACCCTCGCTCTGGGCGAGGCCGCCCTCGAAAGCCACAGGCGAGGGTCGGTCCCACCTGGGCGAGGGTCTTGCCGACCCCTTGTCGCCCAAGCGAGGCCGATCCTCGCCAGCAGCTGGCGAGGCGACCCTCGCCTGTTGCCGACGTGGGTGGCGCTCACCCATATCTGGTGAGGGCCGGCTCACCCATGGTGGGTGAGGGTGGCCTCACCCAACCCTTCCCGGGCTTCGCTGGGGGTTGGCCGGCCGCCGGCGAAGAACAAAGAGAAACCAAAAAAAGAAAAAGAAAAAAGAAAAGAAAGGAAAAAATTCAAAAAAAAGTTAAAACACGTAAATGCCACCACCATTCAGAAAGTTAGGCCCTTCTTTGAAACAGAAATAGCCACTTCAGGCCATTATTTGACACAAAATCCACTTCATACCCTTATTTGAGAAAATGAGGGCACTTCAGGCCCTTATTTGACACCAAGTCCACTTCAAATCCTTATTTGAGAAAATGATGGCACTTCATGCTCTTATTTGGGATTTTCCCATTCCTTGAAGAGGTCTTCCAAATGCAATAATGTTCGCTTTTTTGGTCAAAATGAAATTGACATGACTCTTCGTACAGCGAATGCGGATGAGTCAAACATTATAGATTTTCACTTTTCATTTTTGGCATAATTTAAATTTTGCACAAATGCACTTTGAAACTTATTGTAACTTCAGACTTTCACAGTATCCAAATATCGATACAACATTTATATATAATTTTTTCGTAACTTTTGAAATCCGAAAAATATTTTAAATTTTGACAGGAAATCGAAAATTCACTTCTTGCTTTTACTTAACCATAAAGAAACATGCCAGAATTAACCTCTGTTGAGCCAATAGCGCAATAGGTAGAGAGCACGATGACTTCTAGAATAAAAGTATTATCTAATTTTATTATACGGGATCAAGTTAATCACATTTTAAGAACCTGTGGACTAATACTAGATCCCGATCCAAAAACACAAATCTTTATATATTTTTTTACGCTATGATTGATATTCTTGCATTCGTTATCGTAAAAATGAGCTTGCAATTTTTTGAAGTTTTTCAAAATCTATCATAATGGGCTCAAATGATTGTCCTCGATCTGAAACATCCCTACATGACCTTAGGCTCAACAAAATGGGTTTCATCGGAAAGAGGAGAAACAGTGAACTCAAATTGGGATTATCTGGACGGAAAACAAATTCATATGCGAGGCCTGGCCCAATTGCGATTCCTTCGTTGGGCCTAATATTTCGATTGGCGTTAGTCTGTAATTAGATCATCTTGATCGTATTTTTACACACACATTTGATCTTTGTGACACGAATGTCCAAAAAATTTAAAATTTTTTTAAAAAAAGTCCGCTAAAATAAAGTTTTGAAGTCAAGTAACATAGTTTTGTCAATTTTTAAAAAGTACAATAGATTTATGACTTTTAGATAATTTTCCCCAAAATCTTCTAATCTAGCGGTTAGACTTGGGGGAATTGAGATTCATTGAAAAGGTACTACCCCAATTTTGCCTTTGGATGGGATTTTCAAAGAAGTTCGATCTCGAATAAATTGGGTAAAACTTTGAAAAGCCCTAGGTGAAAAATGAGGTTGAGCTAGGCTGCACATATGTGGTCAATCTTTAGTAGTTTTCTGATAGTAGCTAGGCAAAATTGGTTGCTTCATTGAAATTCCTACACCATCAACATAAAAATGTTTAGTAATATGATGCAGGTTCATTTTAACCGTATCAATTCAATTATTAATGCACAAGGGGTGAACAGTCGAGGTGGCTAGCTATTATCTTAGCACTAAAAGAAATAATTTGTCACTCTTTTAGGGTCCGTTTGTATTTCCGAAGATACTTCTGTTCTAACCACACAATTACGATGCACATATTAAGATTTCCATTACCAACTCAAAGGTAGGAGCATCTCTAGATTTCATAGGCTTCATGTAAAGACTTCAATTTAGAAAAATAATTCATATCTTTAAATTCTATCATATCAATTATCATTTTAATGATCTTCTCATGTACTTAATATTGGGCTCAATTCCCTAAAAAACCCCCAACTTTAGCCTTTGTCCCAATTATATCCCAAACTTTTTTTTGTCTCATAAAAAACCCCAAACTTTTACTTTTGTCCCAAATCTACCAAGTTAACTTTTCGTCCAATTTTTTAATATTATTTTTTATTTTTTCGAATTTTTTTATTTTTTTTTCTTTTCTTTTTCCTTTCCTTTTCTTTCTTTTTTTGTTTCACCTTCTGGCCGGTCGCCGGTCCGGCGACCGGCCAGAGGCGGGGGCCGGCGAGGCTCGGCCCCGCCGGCCGCTGGCGAGGCTCGGCCCCGCCGGCGTTGGGCGAGGCCGACCTCGCCAATAGCCGGGCGGGGCCGAGTCTCGCCGTGGCGCGAGGCTCGGCCCGTGGCTGGCCGCGAGGCTCGTCCTCGCCGGGCGCTGGCGAGCTCGGCCTCACCGTTCTTGGGCGAGGCCGACCTCGCCGGCGGCGGGCGAACCTCGCCAACCACGGCGGGGCTCGGCCTGCCGGCTATTGCGAGGTCGGCCTCGCCCAATGCCGGCGAGGCCTAGCCTCGCCCGGCGGCCGGCGTGGCCGAGTTCTCGCCCGGATCCCGGCGAGGTCGGCCTCGCCTAGCAGCGGTGAGGTTCGGCCTCGGCCGACCTCACCGTTGTTGGGCGAGGCCAACCTCGCCAATTGCCGGCGGGGCCGAGCCTCGCCCAGGTGCGGCGAGAACTCGGCCACGCCGGCCGGGCGAGGTCGGCCTCGCCCGGAACGGCGAGGCCGAGCCTCGCCAGCCACGGCGAGGCTCGACCCCGCCGGCTATTGGCGAGGTCGGCCTCACCCAATGCCGGCGAGGCCGAGCCTCGCCTCGCCGGCCCCCGCCTCTGGCCGGTCGCCGGTCGGTGAAAGAAAAAAAAAAGAAAAGGAAAGGAAAAAGAAAAGAAAAGAAACAATAAAAAAATTCGAAAAAATAAAAAATAATATTAAAAAATTAGACGAAAAGTTAACTTGGTAGATTTGGGACAAAAGTAAAAGTTTGAGGTTTTTTATGAGACAAAAAAGTTTGGGATATAATTGGGACAAAGGCTAAAGTTGGGGGTTTTTTAGGGAATTGGGCCTTAATATTGTCATAATATCGGCTAATTTCATTCTTTCAAAGAAAATTTACTATCGTAAAATATATTCCTAATTTTTCATCGTTTGGATTGCTTAAGAAAATGAGTTAATAGAATACCATTTCATGGTAAAACAGAATACCTATGTTAAATTCTGGAATAATTTTTTCTTCTAAGAATCAAAAATAATTTTTAAAATACAAAAGGACCCCGATGCTCAGACTCTAGTTCCTCTAAGGCAGGTTGGGGATCCTGGTGCTTAGACCCGAGACATTGATGGTTTGACTATATTCCCTCAAGGTTAGCCTAGGGACCCCAGCGCCTCGGCTTGAGACCTCGGCGTAGGGCCTAGGACCTCAGTGCCCAAGACCGAGAATCCGGCTGCTCGCTCGAATTGTCGATAGCTATGCTCAAGTCCTAGCAATTATGCCAGGGTGTCCAGCTCCCGCACCCAAGTGGCCAGTGTGATGCCTCAGAACGTCACGCACGACACATGTCCTTTCTTATTATATCTCACATTTGTAATTACGCATGCGGAAGCACAATGAAATTTTCGCAACATCCTTTACAAGAAAATCAGCAAAAGTACACCACAAGTGCCATAATTTGTGTACGGCGATCACTTTGGTGCCATAACTTTTTTTCGGATCACTTTGGTGTCAACTTTTTTGAAAATCGATCACTTTAGTGCCAATGCTGATGTGGCTCGCCGGAAATCCGATGTGGCGCTGACACAGCTCGCCGGAGAGGTCCACAGCTCGCCGGAGAGGTCCAGTCAGCATTAAAAACAAAAAACGACGCCGTTTAGCCCGCTGACGTGTATTTTTTTAAAATATTATATTATATTATATTATATTAATTAATTAATTTTTAAAAAAAACCCTGCAGCAGCGGCGAGGGCTCACCACCGCCGGGAAGGGCCGGCGGTGGTGGGCGCAGTGGTCGGCGAGGGTCGTCGGCCCCGGCCGGGCCCGACAACCCTCGCCGACCCCGGCGAGGCGAGACCTCGCCGTCGCTCGGGTCGCCACGGCGAGGTCTGCCTCGCCCGGCGAAGGCGAGGCCGCGCCTCGCCGTCGCGACCCGGGCGACGGCGAGGTCGACCTCGCCCGGCGAAGGCGAGGCCGCGCCCGCCGTCGCGACCCAGAGACGGCGAGGTCCGGCTCGCTTCGCCGGGCGAGGCGGGACCTCGCCATCACCTGGGTCGCGACGGCGAGGTCTCGCCTCGCCCGCGAAGGCGAGGCCGACCTCACCGTCGCCCGGGTCGCGAAGGCGAGGCGCGGCCTCGCCGGCCAAGGCGAGGCCGACCTCGCCGGATCCGGCCCTCGCCGACCACTGCGCCCACCACCGCCGGCCCTTCCCGCGGTGGTGGTGGCATGGCAGAGCCGGCGAGGGCTCCTCGCGCTCAGCAAAGACCTTTTTGTTTTTTTGTTTTTGTTTTTTTGTTTTAATTATTTTAATTATTATTATTTTTCTAAAAATTAAAAAAATTCGAAAAAAAAGCCACGTAATTTCCACCGTGTACAAGTTAGATTATTTTTTAAATATAAATGCCATGTCAGCTTTTTGGCCGGAGTCACTAAAGTGACCGATTTTCCTCCGACTTGGCACCAAAGTGATCCGAAAAAAAGTTATGGCACCAAAGTGATCGCCGTACACAAGTTATGGCACTTGTGGTGTACTTTTGCCCAAGAAAATCTCACAGGTTTCATAATATATATATTTTCAACTTTATACAAACACTAGTAGTTATTAACACAACAAAATACATAAGCCTCGGAAGGTCGGGTCTACCAGCATCACTACTCCCACAATGACCCAAAAGCAAGCCCACATCCAACTCAAGGGTTGATGATTTCAGGCATCATCTCATCCCCTCCATCACTATACTCAGGGGAAACCATCCTACATTGCTAATGTACATGTCGAAATCTACCAACTTAATTCTAATGCCTTAGACTCCTGGCGATTAGGTAAGGGAAATTAGTATTGCGGAAACAAGCGATTGAATAATAAAATAGACAGAACAAAGAAAATAAATCGAACACAAGATTTACGTAGTTCAGTTGTAATGATCTACGTCCACGGGAAGAGCAGCAACAAAATTTCGCTATAGATCAATCGATACAACAGTAATTACAACTACACTCCAGTCACTCAAACTATTTAAGTGTTTCCCAAACCTCAATTACACCAAACAACTCATGCAGTGTTTAGCCTCATAATTCCTCACGAAATAATCTCTCAATCTCACGAAGGAATTATATACAAATCTTACTACAAGATTTAATCGCTACAAAATACTTGAACTCTTGGTATAATTTCACGAATAAAATCTCATGCCAAGCGCTCGACAAAAGGGAGGTTCAAGACTCACATCAATGGCGGCCCTTCGAGAATTTTCGTAACCAACGAAGCTACCCACTGCCCACTCTGATAAAAAACGGCGTGCAAGTAAAATCCTGCAATACAATACTATATATACGTGCCCAAGAAAAGGATGCCCAGGCCGTCTCAATTTATAAAGGAAATAGTGCAGCTCGGTCAAACCCAAGTCCACGTTGGACTTTCCTTTTTTTTATTTTTTTTATTTCTTCTTTCCACTCAGCAACAAAGAAGACAGTAACCTTTTGTCTTATGTTCTTAGCCGACTGTTGACGGAGTCAATATCTATATCAAAGTCTCAGGTGGCCTTTCCAATTCAGCCCAACGATTCCTACGCATATTCGAAAAGCTAATTTCCCAAACTTAGTATTGGATTTTTTTATATATATTTTAATTCAAAATTCTGAAATTTATATTTTCGCTACGAGCTCAACTCGAAACATATTTTAATAATCTACACATTGTCTCGACTTTGGAGCCAGTCACAATCGTTTCGCAAAAAGTTGAACTTCATCGCTACTCTCTTACAGCCCCAATGGGCTCAACTGCCCCAGATTTCTTCCAAGTCCAAGCTTCGCTTGAACTTCGCCATAACCGGACCTCATCAGAACACTAACTCCACATACACCATTAACAGCTCCACAAGGATTTTTTGGCACAATCTCCTCTATCATAGATAAAGCAAAACCATTATTACATCCATATCTATCGAGAGATCGAATACGCACATTGTCAATATCAGCACTTACACCAACTGTTGGCTCAATAGGCTCTACCTTTCTACAAGCATTATCTATGTCGATTATCACACTAGTACTCGCTATCTCAGGAGTTTATAGTTGCAACTCCACCTCAAGTTGAATACTATCCAGATCCGTTAAACACTGCCACAAACACTTCTAGCCAGAAGTATTGGAGACTCATCAAATGTAACTTCTCTGCTGATAATGTGAATTTAATTCCGGACACCACAATCGATAGCCCTGCTCACCTTGTGCATAACCTAAGAACATGCACTTTCTTGCCCTTCCATCAAACTTACCATCACTAACTCAAACATAATATGGGCAACCAAATATTCTAATAACAAAAAATCAGCAACGTTACCTGACCACACTTCTTCAGGAGTCCGACATCCTATCACAGTCGATAGGAATCTATTCTTCAGGTAGCTCGCTGTACTAAGCGCATCCGCCAAGAATCTCCTAGCCATACCAGCACTAAAGAGCATTTTATGGGCCATCTCTAGTAACGTTTTGCTTATCAGCTCTGCAACATGTTACGGTTCATTGGCATTAGTGCAGTGTTTTACTATGCCTTCCTTTATGCAGAATTCATTTAACAGCTTCAAGCAAAACTCCATACTACTGTCAGTCCGCACATGCTTGATCTTCTTACTAGTCTCCTTTTCGATCAAAACTTTCAACTACCTAATCCTGCAATGGCATCAAACTTGTGCTTAAACACAAACACCCAAGTCTTTCTCGAGTAGTCATCCATAACTGTTAGCATAAATCTAGCACTTTTCCTTGAAGGAAACCGCAATAGCATGCGAATATCTAAGTGAATTAATTATGCAATATTAGTAGTTTCTCTGACAGTCGTACTTAATCGAATTTTCCGCTCTTGTTCTAAATCACAGTATCTGCATATATTCAGTTCGTTAGCAACATAACCACACATCAGATTTCTTTCACTTAGAACCTTCAAGCTTCTCTCACCAATGTGCCCCAAACGCATATACCACGATTTAGACTCTCGAACCGATGCATCCGACGTCTCCATGGTATTCCGTCACTATCTCACATTGAAACTTGTACAAACCATTATGCTTGATTCCTTTCATTATCATTAAGGTATCTCGAACAACCTTCAAAATTCCACATTCTGAAAAATACCGATACCCAGCTGAATCCAGGGCACTCAAGGAAATCATATTTTTTTTCAACTCTGGAACATGCCTCACTCCAGTCAATGTCCACACAATATCATCATGCATTCTGATTCTAACATCACTAATACCTATATGATCACACTCAGAATTGTTCCCCAACTACACTTTACTACTATCCGTGCACTGATAAGTAGTAAACCAGTTCCTATTTGGTGTAGCATGAAAAGAATAATCAGAATCCATAATCCATTCACCAAACGACGAATCATCAGTGACAAACAAGACAAAATCAACACTATCCAAATTACTGTCAACTATAGCTGTAACATCATCGACAGACTCAACTCTAATTCCCTTGCCCTTGTCGTTTTTCAGTTTAAAGCAATCCCTTCTAAGATGCCCCCTCTTACCACAACTCCAACAGACAACACCACCAGTCCTAGATTGACTTCGTCTGTTCATATTTATACTACTTCTGTTAACACGAGTATCAGTTCTTCTTCTTTCACCTACTAAAGCAGCATATACATGTTCACCAGATTCTCTTCTACGAATGTCCTCACTCATAATTACATCTCAAACAATACCAAACGTCAAACTTATTGACACAGAGGAATTACTAACAGCAGTAACAGTAGTATTCCAACTATCAGGTAATGAGGATAATAGAATCAAAGTACATATCTCATCTTCAAAGTCAATATCAACCGAACTCAATTGACTAACAATCATGTTGAATTCATTAATATGATCAGCAAATCACGCACCTTCGCTCATCTTCAAGTTAAACAGACATCGCATCAAATATACCTTGCTGATCGCAGATGGCTTCTCGTACATGTCCGAAAAGGGCTTCCATCAAACATGTAGTGATTGTCTCTTTCATGATGTTAAACACAACGTTACGAGCCAACGTTAGCCGAATAACACTCGAAGATCGTCAATCCAGCAATTCCCAATTAGCTTGCTTTATCGTCTCTGGCTTCTCCCAGACAGGGGCAAATGCAATTTCATCTGATATATATGATCCTCAATCTGCATCTTGCAGAAACCAAATCCTTCCCATCAAATCTGTCGATTATCACTGTTCCTTCTTTTGTCACCATCGATTCGCTTCAACTTAAGCAAGCTTAGCTCTGATACCAATTGTTGCGGAAGCAAGCAATCGAACAATAAAATAGACAGAACAAAAAAAATAAATCGAACATCAGATTTATGTGGTTTGGTCGTAGTGACTTGTTCGTAAAATTCTACACGTGTCAACAAATGTGTTGAACAAGTAATACAACGATGAGAAGAGTATCGTCCCATAGAGATTGATGATAATAAATCAATTAAATATTAAAAATAGACTAATTCTAAAATTTATCTAACGGATCAAAATAGAATTGAGAATAAATAAAAATTGACAATTTTAAAAACGAAATTTTGGAAACTAAAGGCAGATAATCAATCATATAAAATATGTTAAAGCATCCAATTTCACTATAACTACCAGACATGAATTTAAGATAATTATGCATACAAGAACAATATCAAACATGTAATAGCGAAATTTCCTAGTCCATTTATTATCCTATCTCCAAGTACAGCAAACCTACTCAGTTTATCAATTCACTATATTTCAATGTGAATTTAAATAAACATAAGTGCATTAAAATCTGTGAATATTCTCGGTTTACAATGAATCTTTTGGACCACCTTATCACCGAAAGCTACACAAATAACATGGTATATTTCTATCCATATTTAATTCATGGTTATATATTAGAAAGAGCAACTACATATTATCACTTCTTAGTCTCAAACATACACATCATATCATTCAAGTGGGGGCCAATCACTTAAAGGCATTAAGCACAATAATATATGAATCACATGAATGAAATCACTTGCAAAACATAAAAAAGCATGAAATTCATTTCATCATGGTTATGCTACATCATAGCTTTAACAAAGAAAATTAAAACATAATAGAACAAGAAATAAAAATATAAATTATACCAAATATCTTGAATCAAAGAACAAGAATTCTGTCACCACTTTTGACTTCTCTTCAAAATACTTAAAAAACTCTCAGAATAATGAAAACAAAAACGATCTCTAGAAAAAACTAGCTATCCCCCCAAGTTATCCTATTTATAAGATAACATCCAAGACTTCTCTCACAAGGCAATTGATTCTTTTTTGCATAAAATTAGGGAATAAATCGCAAAATTCTCAATGTGATATCCACCTTCTAACTCTTCTTTGGGTAGCATATTGCTTTCCTTCTTTTTGCGATATTTTCTTTATTTTCTCCATGTCTCATTATGCTGCATAAAGAAATAAAATTTAAGTAAATAGAAGGAAATCCAAATATTTTCTCATAAATATTGCATAATTTATTGCTTAAAATAGGTAAAATAACTCTACTTTTATACAGTTATCATGACCTACGTCCACAGGGAGAGTAGCAATAAAATTCCACTATAGATCAAGCGACACAACGAAGATTATAACCACACTTGAGTCACTCAAACGCTCTAAGCGTTTTTCAAGCCCCAATTACATCCAATAACTTACGTAGTGTTTAGCCCCACAATTTCTCACGAAATAATCTCTCAATCTCATGAAGGAATTATACACAAATCTTACCACAAGATTTAATCGCTACAAAAACTTGAACTCTTGGTGTAATTTCACGAACAAAATCCCATGCCAAGCGCTTGACGAAACGGAGCTTCAAGACTCACATCAATGGCGGCACTTCAAGAATTTTCGTAACCAACGAAGCAACCCACTGCCCACGCTCATCAATAACAATGTGCATGTAAAATCTTGCAATACATTACTATATATATGTGCCCAAGAAAAGTGTTAAAATATGTCTTGAGTTTGAGTTCGAAGCGAAAATATGAATTTTAGAACGAAAAAAAAAAGGATCCAAGGCCAAGTTTCGGAAATTAGCTTTTTGAATGTGAGTTGGAGTCTTCGCCCACTGCAAAAGGAAAGTCCAATTGTGTCAGAGGAAGGAAGGAAGGAAACACTACTTGAAGTCGGCCAAAGAAAAGTCAAAAGAGGAAAGTCCAAACTTTGATTGATTGACCGAATAACATGATTTCCTAATCCATGTTGACGTGGGCTTCTAAAGGTGATTTTTCTTTTGGCTATAAATATATTCAGTGGGCACTTTGGGCGGAGGTAGTTGATGAATACATGAAGTTATTCTTGAATCGCCCTAATGCAAGTGCTCGGTGTGCCGTGCAAGTGAACAAGAAGCACGAAGAAGGAAGCGCCGCGTTCATGAGTGCTTGGCAATGGGTGTTTCTGTGGATTCTTATTCGTGAATTACACCCAAGAAAAATTAGTATTCAAGCGTAAATCTTGTGGCAAGATTTGTTTACAATTCCTTCGCGAGATTGAGAGATTATTTCGTGAGGAATTATTGGGGCTAAACACTGCATGTGTTATTGGATGTAATTAGGGCTTGGGAAACACTTAGAGTGTTTGAGTGACTCAAGTGTGGTTGTACTATCAGTTGTATCGCTTGATCTATAGTGAACTTCCGTGCGGTTCTCCCCGTGGACGTAGGTCACTACGAACGAACCACATAAATCTGGTATCTGATTTATTTTCTTGTTCTGTCAATTTTATTGTTCGATCGCTTAGCTTTCGCAACAGCTGGTATTAGAGCTAGGCTTGGCTCAATTGAAGCTAATCGATGGTGATAGAAGAAGGAAAAGCAAGGATCGATAGATTTGATGGGAATGATTTTGGTTTCTGGAAAATGCAGATTGAAGATTATCTATATCAGATGAAACTGCACTTACCCCTATCTGGGGAGAAGCCAAAGACGATAAAGCAAGCTGACTGGGAATTGCTAGATAGACGAGCTTTGAGTGTTATTCAGCTGACGTTGGCTCATAACGTCGCGTTTAACATCATGAAAAAGATGACTACTACGGGTTTGATGAAAGCCCTGTCGGACATGTACAAGAAGCTCTCTGCGATCAACAAGGTCTATTTGATGCGATGTCTATTTAATTTAAAGATGAGCGAAGATGCGTCAGTTGCTGATCATATCAATGAATTCAATGTGATCATTAGTCAATTGAGTTCAGTTGATATTGACTTTGAAGATGAGGTATGTGCTTTGATTCTATTATTCTCATTGCCTGATAGTTGGAATATTATTGTTACTGCTGTTAGTAATTCCTCTGGGTCAACAAGTTTAACATTTGATGGTGTTCGAGATTTAATTTTAAGTGAGGACATCTGTAGAAGAGAATCTGGTGAATATATATCTTCTGCTTTAGTAGGTAAAAATAGAGGAATAATTGGTATACGTGTTAGCAAAAGTGGTATAAACACGAATAAACGAAGTCAATCTAGGACCGGTGGTGTTGCCTGTTGGAGTTGTGGTAAGAGGGAGCATCTTAGAAGGGATTTCCTTAAGCTGAAGAATGAAAAGGGTAAAGGAATTAGAGTTAAGTCTGCGAATGATGTTGCAACTATAGCTGATGGTAATTCGGACAATACTAATTTTGTCTTGTATGTCACTGATTATTCGTTGTTTGATGGATGGATTATGGATTCTGGTTATTCTTTTCACACTATACCAAATAGGAACTGGTTTACTACTTATCAATGCACGGATAGTAATAAAGTTCAGTTGGGGAACAATTCTGAATGCGATGTTATTGGTGTTTATGATGTCAAAATCAGAATGCATGATGGTATTATGAGGACATTGACTGGAGTGAGGCATATTCCAGAGTTGAAGAAAAATATGATTTCCTTGAGTGCTCTAGATTCAGCTAAGTGTCGGTATTTTTATGAATGTGAAATTCTGAAAATTGTTCGAGGTGCCTTGGTGATAATGAAAGAAATTGAGCACAATGGCATGTATGAGCTTCAAGGTGAGACAGTGACGGAATTCGTTACGGAGACGTCGGATGCATCGGTTCGAGAGTCTAAATTGTGACATACATGTTTGGGGCATATTAGCGAGAGAAGCCTAAAGGTTTTAAGTGAAAGAAATTTGCTATGTGGTTATGTGGCTAATGAACTGAATATATGTAGGTGCTGTGACTTAGATTAACGGTGGAAAGTGCAGTTTAGTACGGTTGTCAGAGAAACCATAGATATTGCAAAATTGATTCACTTAGATATTCACAGGTTGTCGCGGTTTCCTTCGATGAAGAGTGCCAGATTTATCCTAACAGTTGTTGATGACTACTCGAGAAAGACTTGGATGTTTGTGCTTAGGCACAAATTTGATGTTGTTGTCAGGATCGGGTAGTTGAGAACTTTGATCGAAAAGGAGACTGGTAAAACGATCAAGCAGGTGCGAACTAACAGTAGCATGGAGTTTTGCTCGGAACTGTTAAACGAATTCTACATAAAGGAAGGCATAGTGAGACACCCACTAGTGCCAATAAACCACAACATGTTACAGAATTGATGAGCAAAACATTATTAGAGACGGCTAATAAAATGCTCTCTAGTGCTGGTATGGCTCGCAGATTTCTGGCGGATGCACTTAGTACGACGAGCTATCTGATGAATAGATTGCATCGACTGCGATTGAATGTCGGGCTCCCAAAAAAGTGTGGTCAGGTAACGTTGCTAATTATTCTGTTCTTAGAATATTTGGTTGTCCATATTATGTTCGAGTTAGTAATGCTAAACTCGATGGAAGGGCAAGAAAGTGCATGTTCCTAGGTTATGCACAAGGTGAGTGGGGCTATAAGTTATGGTGCTCGGAATTAAATTCATCTATTGTCGGCAGAGAAGTTACATTTGACGAGTCTCCAGTACTTCTGGGTAGGAGTGTTTGTAGCAGTGTTCATACGGATCTGAACGGTGCTCAGCTTGAGGTGGAGTTGCAACCAAAAACTCATGAGGTAGCGAGTACTAACTAAGTAATCGATACAAATGGTGCTTGTAGTGAGGTGGAGCTTGTAGAGCCAACAATTGCTATAACTGCTGATAATGATAAGGTGCGTATTCAATTTCATGGTAGATATAGATGCAATGATGGTTTTGCTTTATCTGCGATTGAGGAGGTTGTGTCGGAAAATTCTTATGGAGCAGTTAAATGTGCATGTGGAGTTGGTGTTTTGATGAGGTCCACGTCTGTGGCAAAGTTCAAGCGAGGCTTAGATTTGGAAGATATCTGTGGCGGTTGAGTCCATTGGGGCTGTGAGAGAGTAGTAGCGAAATTCCAATGAAGCGATTGTGACTTGGCTCAAACGTCGAGCCAAGATAGAGATTGTTAAAATATGTCTCGAATTTGAGCCTGAAGCGAAAATCTAAATTTTAGAAATAACAAAAAAGAATCCGAGGCCAAGTTTCGGAAATTAGCTTTTCGAATGTGAGTTGGAGTCTCCGCCCACCGTAAAAGGAAAGTCCAATTGTGTTGGAGAGACGAAGGAAACACTACTTGAAGTCGGCCAAAGAAAAGTCAAAAGAGAAAAGTCCAAACTTTGACCAGTTGACCGAATAACATGATTTCCTAATCCATGTTGACGTGGGCTTCTGAAGGTGCCTTTTCTTTTGGTTATAAATATATTCAGTGGGCATTTTGGGCGGAAGTAGTTGATGAATACGTGAAGTTATTCTTGAAGCGCCCTAATGCGAGTGCTTGGTGTGCCGTGCAAGTGAACAAGAAGCATTGTTATTGTTAGGGGTGTCAAAAGAACCCGCCCAAACACGACCCGACCCAACCCGAACAGACCCGAACAGGAAATTTTTGTATTGGGTCGGGTTGTGTCTTAACTTATTTAGGTAACAATAGAAATATTTGGGTATTGTTTTGAATTATTAGGCTTGGGTACCCAAGCCCAACCCAAACAAGAAAACCCAAACAAGAAACCCTTAAATCTCTCTTCCACATCTCTCTCCCTCTCCCACCTCTTCTGCGATCTCTTTTGCAATCTCTCTTCCACGTCTCTCTCCGCCGCGATGGAGCCGCCGCCGCCGCACTCTGCCTCCTCGAAGCTCCGCCTCATGTGCAGCTACAGCGTAGGCGTGGCCCCACGCCCCCACTCCAAGTCCCTCTTCTACCACGGCGGCGAGACCCACATCGTCACCGTCGACCGCGCCTCCGCGGCTGCCTCCCCCCTCTCCCCCACCCTCGCCGTCGCGCCCCCCTTCGCCCTCAAGTACCAGCTCCCCGACTCCGACCTCGATGCCCTCATCTCCCGCTGCATCGACGACAACCTCGCCGTCTTGATGGACGAGCTCGACCGCCTCTCCTCGTCGTCGGAAGTGATGCGGCGCCTCTTGCCTTCATGATCTTAGATTCGATTTCTCTGATCCATCCGAAGCAGGCGGGCGCCGGAGGGAGCACTGGGAACATGAGAGCGTGGCGACGATGTGGCAAAGATTTGGGGACGAACCCCTACTGCTAATTCATTGTTTGAAACACGAAACCCGACCCGAACTGACCCGACCCGACCTGTCTCGATCACTTGGCAATATTCTGTTCGGGTCTTGTTTCGGGTCGGGTCAAGCAGGCATGTCAGGTGTTTCGAGTCGGGTCGGGTATCATGAAAACCCGACCCGAACTGGCCCATTGACATCCCTAGTTATTGTGCACGAAGAAGGAAGCGTCGCGTTCGTGAGTGCTTGGCAGTGGGTGTTTCCGTGGATTCTTGTTTGTGAATTACATCCAAAAAGAATTACTGTTCAAGCGTAAATCTTGTGGTAAGATTTGTTTACAATTCCTTCACGAGTTTGAGAGATTATTTCGTGAGAAATTATTGAGGCTAAACACTGCGTGTATTATTGGGTGTAATTAAGGCTTGGGAAACACTTAGAGTGTTTGAGTGACTCGAGTGTTGTTGTAATCTTAATTATATCGCTTGATCTATAGTGAAATTCCGTGCTACTCTTCTCGTGGATGTAGTTTACTACGACCGAATCACGTAAATCTAATATCCGATTTATTTTTTTGTTCTGTCAATTTTATTATTCAATCGCTTGGCTTCCGCAATAAAAAGGATGCCCAGGCCGACTCAATTTATAAAGGAAATAGTGCGGCTCGGTCAAACCCAAGTCCACATTGGACTTTCCTTTTTTTTTTTTTCTTTCCACTCAGCAACAAAGAAGACAGTAACCTTTTGTCTTTTGTTCTTAGACGACTGTTGACCGAGTCAATATCTATATCAAGGTCCCAGGTGGCCTTTCCAATTCAGCCCAACGACTCCGACACATATTCGAAAAACTAATTTTCGAAACTTGGTCTTGGATTCTCTTTTTTATATTTTAATTCAAAATTTCAAAATTCGTGTTTTTACTTCGAATTCAAACTCGAGACATATTTTAATAATTAGTCCTAAATACTATTATCGAATATGGGAATTTTCTAGATGTCACAACTCTTCCCCTTTAAAGAAATTTCGTCTTCGAAATTTGGAATTACTTCATATAACCAACTTGAAAGCCTCGGCTTCCTCTTGCTTAACCGCATAAACTCGGCCTTGAGGTGGTGGCCTTCGGAAATTTCCTTGTTTCAAAGCTTTGTTTTGTGGCGGCCGTTGCACCGGCATGTTACGTTGATGCCGCGCTGCCAAAGGACACTCCCTTATTTAATGGCCTTGTTGTTCACATCCAAAAACAAGCTCCCGTATGAGACAAGCATGGTGCACTTCCATGTTGCTTCCCACAATATCGGCAAACGATATTTTGATACTGCATCCGCACCCCCAATTGATTGTCTTGTGCTAAGCCAAGCCCCCTAATGTTGCTCCTTTTACTCGAGACAAATGTTTGCTTTTCCATCTGCATGGGCCTCTAATCACTTTGAAAATCGAGTTGAAAGGCTTGATGATTAGGTCTTACTTGAAAAGTCGCAGTTCCTAGCTCTGCCAAATCTTTCTCCACAAGTTGGGCACGTTCATACAGGTCATTATAATCCTTTAGATTCAACAGTATGAGCCTACTCCTAATATCTGGTCTCAAGCCATCCCAAAATCTATTTACTTTGTCTTCTTTATTTTCAACTTACCTAGGGGCAAACCTTGACAATTCTGCAAACTTGGGGTCTACATAGCAACGTTTCTGTTCTCAGAAATAATTTCTAATCAGAAATAGTTTTTTCTATTTTTATTTCTTGGAATAGTTTCTGAGCAAAAAATAGCGTTTAATAACTACACAAAATTTCTATTCCTGAAATAGAAAAAGAATAGAAACGCATTTAGGATGCGAATGATCCATTTCTATTCCATGGACGAGTTTCTCCCTTCTGGGCTACCGGCGGAGGACGGTGGGTGGCGGTGGGGGGCGGAGGACGGTGGTCGGCGGCGGCAGAGGATGGCGGCCGGCGGCGAGAGGCAGTGGAGCATGGCGGTCAGCGGCGGAGCTTGGTGACGTCGTGCGGCAGTGACGGCAGCGGGGGGCGGCAGCAGGAGGTGGCTGGCGGCGGAGGGTGGCCAGCGTCGGTCGATGGAGCACGGCGGCCGGTGGCAAAGGATGGCGGCTGATGGCGGGTGACCACCGGCGTCGGGTGGCCAGGGGCGGTAGGTGACCGGCAGCCGAGGGCAGCCAGCGTCGGGTGGTGGTCGGCGTCAGGCGGTGGAGCACAATGGCCGGCGGCGGAGCATGTCGGCCGGTGGTGGGTGGTCGCCAACGGCGGAGGACGGCGACCGGTGGTGGGTGATCGCCAGCGTCGGGTGGTTGGCGGGGGGAGGCGGCCAGGGCCCGGGTGGCGGCCGGCATCGGGCGATGGAGCACGGCGGCTAGCGGTGGGGACGGCGGCCGGTGGCGGGTGGCGACAAGTGTCGAGCGGCGGAGGACAGTGGTTGACAACAAGAGGCGGCCGGCGGGCGTTGGCAAGTGGCCGGCGGGCGGGAGGCGGCCGGCGGGCGTTGGCCGGCGGTGGAAGGCGGGCGGTAGGTGGCGGCGAAGGACGGCGAGAGGCGGCGGTGGGCAGGTTGCGGCCGATGGATTGTTTCTTATTTTTGGAGGATTCCAGAAAAAATCGTTTCTTGTTTTTGTTCCAGAAACAAAGAAGTAGATTTTTTTTGCTTCTTGTTTCTGTTCCAAATCTATTCCAGGATCACTTTTTTGTTCCAGAAACAAAAAAGTAGATTTTTTTTACTAAACAGATTTCTGTTCTTTTTCTGTTCCGGGGAACAGAAGAACAGGAAAACAAAGAAACAGAAACGTTACTAAACAGACCCTTAGCCTCATATTGATCCACTGTCAGATCATTCTATTTCAACTGCGCGAATTTCATCATTTTCTTAGGCACAATTCAAGAAATACTTTCCGAAAAATGCCTTGACAAAACCACCCCAAATCATCGTAGTACCCTCCGGAAATACCATTTCTTTAGATGCCTTCCACTAATGTTTGGCATGTCCTTGGAGTTGGTACTTAGCTATGGCTATCTTGTCTATATTGTTGCAAGCAGCAAGTTGAATATCTTCTCCATCCCATCAATCCATGATTCCGCCTCTTGAAGATTGGGGTTTTAGCTTCAAGAATTTCTCGATCAAACCTTGTAAATGGCGCTCGCCATTACCCAAACTACATACACTTTGTTGCAGTGCATGCTTCTCCATCAAACTTCCAACATTAGCAAGCGCCTAAAGGATTCCTTCCATCCGAGGATATTGTCTCGAATTACCACCGGAACTCATCTTGTCTTACAAGGCCTGCAAATATCACCTAACTTAATAGCTAGTTAGTAAGTAACAAAAGTTACTTGAACCACGCAACCAATCAAGAGCAAACACATGCATTTAGTATTTTAGACGCGCGTGACCTACTCCACCATTCCAACCTTTAAGCGCATATTATTACTCCATGGTTAACCTCCTCTGATACCAAAACAGGCTGTGATGCCCTAGAACATAACATGCGACATGTGTCCTTTCTTATTATATCTCATATTTGTAATTACGCATGCGAAAGCATAATAAAATTTTCGCAACATTCCTTACAAGAAAATCGCACTAGTTTCATAATATACACATCTTCAACTTTATACAAACACCAGTAGTTATTAACACAACAAAATACATAGGCCTGGGAAAAGGGTTGGGTCTATTAGCATCACTACTCTCACAATAACCTAAAAGCAAACCACCATCCAACTCAGAAGTTGATGGTTTCAGGCATCATATCGTCCCCTCCATCACTATACCTAGGGGAAACCATCCTACACCACGAATGTACACGTCGAAATCTACCAACTTAATTCTAAATGCCTTAGACTCTTGGCAAGTCGGTAAGGGAAATTAGTCTTAAATACTATTATCGAACAAGGGAATTTTTCGGATGACACAACCAGCACCCTAGATCTCCCAAGGTCAGGATAGAGTTCTCGGTGGTCAAGCTTGGGTCCCTTGAGGCCAGGCCAAGGCCCCAATGCCCATGCTCGGATCCTCGGCAAATGGGACCTTGCAATTGTGCCCAAGTCCTTGGCGCTCAGGCATGAGACCGAGCAGGTCCCTCGAGTTGGGCCCGAGACCTTGGCCCTCAGGTTTTGGATCCTCATACCTATGCTTGATTCCCTAGTGATTGTGCCTCGGTCCCCAAGTCCCGGGAATTTGTACTCAAGATTTATTTTCTGACTCGTGTTCCATGATTTTCTTTAAAACAAACATTAGAAAATAACTCTATTATTTGCAATATACAAATAAGTATTATAAAATCATTTTTAGTGAAAATTACTTCTTTTAAAAATATTTGCAAGCAGAGTTCATTTTTCAGGGAATAAACGGAAGTTAAATGACCTACCCATCCACGTACAAACACACGATGGAGCCTCACCATTTCCCATCAAGTCTAACTCTCTCATCAGATGTCAGCCATCTTAATTAGAGAAAAAAAGGAAAAAAAAAAAACTCAGTACTGTAACGTACTCGTTGGAACAAAAAACTTGGACAGTTCCACCCGCTGGAAATTAGACAAATGCTGTCTCTTTTAGCCGTTACATTTGTCGTGGTACGAAAACAAAAAACAGACTACAAAGGTAAAAGATCATCAAAAATCTCAAATTATACTACCTGTGATAAATTTATCTTGAATTTTTTTTTGTGGTACGAAAAACCCCAGACGATGCCATTTATGACACATTTACCCCATAATACTTTCTCCTAGGGCATTTTCGTCTTTTTCCTTTTTTTTTTTTGTTTTTTTTTTCCTTTCTTCTTCTCTCTTCCCTCCATCGGCGTTGGGGTTGCGCGAGGGCCGCCCTCGCCGGCGTTGGGGTTGGGCATCGGGCTGCCCTCGCCGGCGTCGGGCGAGGGCAGCCCTCGCTTGCCCAGGCGAGGGCAGCCCTCGCTTGCCCAGGCGAGGGCGACCCTTGCCGACATCGGGCGAGGGTCCCCCTCGCTCGCCCAGGCGAGGGCAACCCTTGCCGGCGTCGGATGAGGGTCGCCCTTGCCAGATCCGGCGAGGGCAGCCCTCGCCCAACCCCAACGCCGGCGAGGGCAACCCTCGCCGGCTTCCCTCCGCCGTGGCCAGCGGAGGGAAGAGAGAAGAAGAAAGAAAAAAAAAAGAAAAAAGACGAAAATGCCCTAGGAAAAAGTATTATGGGGTAAATGTGTCATAAGTGGCATAGTTTGGGATTTTTGGTGGTTTTTTCCCGACTACAAAACAACCAATCAACCAATTTAAACAGCCATTGTCTTCCGACCAGTCTTATTTTTTCACCTCCTCTTATTCTTGCTCCCCAACAAGAGCGAAAAATAAAACAGGATCCTGAAAAAGAACCCCCACGCGATGGTGACCCACAGGCAATTCCACTTGCTGATGTTCGTGATCCCCTGCGACTTTAGTATGTCGACCCCGGTGGTCACGCATGTCGACCCGGTCAGGTTCATGCCCAAGGTGTTGCCCATGTTCTGCAGCAGCCTCAGCTTCAGCACCTCCGGCACCGCCGCGAGGGGCGTGTTGTCGAACATCTGCATCCCATGCATGAAGCACTTGGCCGGGTGGTCGAACTCGTTCTGGAGCACGGCCTCGTATGGGTACTTCACGAGCGAGAGGTAGTGGAACCATATCCAGTAGAGCGGGATGCGGTCCCGCGAGATGAAGAAGCCACTGAAGAGCAGGAAATAGGCGAGGATGGCGACGACGATGGTGAACCCGAGCATGACATGGGGGACGACACCGGACAGGAAGGTCACAAAGGAGCTCCCTGCCCAGAAGGACGCAACCATTGCGTAGAAGAAGAACATGAACCCCGAGAACCCGCCCGCGAGGCCCATGGGCCAGAAGGTGGCGGCCGCAAAGGCGAAGGAGAGGATGACGAGGGAGGGTACGGAGATGATGGATTGGGCAAGGACGTAGGAGGAGCGGCGGTACGCGTTGTACGCGGTCTCTCGCATGAAAATGTAGCGCTCCTGCAGGAAGACTGGAATGGCCTCCGCGCAGGTGTAGAAGGTGGTCGACATGGCTAAGGCAAAGAAACCGAGCCGCTCCTGGACGCCCTTTGGGGAGTTGTCGAGGTGGCGGAATATGGTCGCCAGGATTATCCCTGTGACCATGACAGCACCAAACCGGATCCCAAAGAGCTCCGGCATCCGCCGGGAGTTGGTCAGCGTCCGCTTGGAGATCACCAGCATCTCCATCCAGAACGGGTTCGCGAAGGTCGGGACGGAGGCGACTTGGCTTGAGTCACCGCCGCTGCCACCTGAGACAAGTTTGCCCCTCGAGACACTCGCGCTGATGGCGTCCTTGAGCGAGGGTTTCGGTCCTGTCCACGTGACGACGTGGTTCTGGAGGCTCGATGACTGTTGCTTCTCTTCCCACGACTTGTTGAATTCCACCAAGCTCTTTGTCCCCCCGGGAGTCTCTTCGAGCTCGCGGATCAAGTCAAGCGCAAACTCGGTCTGGTTCTCGTTCTCTGGGATCGGATGCCCGAACTTGGAGAAGAACTCGGGCAAGTCAGCTGGCGAGCCATTGAAGACTGTGTTCCCATGAGAGAGGAAGATCAGCCTGTCGAGGAGGCTCATTATCCGGTAACTCGGCTGGTGAATTGACATGACCACGATACTCCCACTCTGGGCAATCCGCTGCAGTACCTTCACCACCATGAAGGCACTCGTCGAGTCGAGGCCAGAGGTCGGCTCATCAAGGAACAGGATGATTGGGTTGTGGATGATGTCGATGCCAATGGAGACGCGCCGCCGCTCTCCGCCAGATACGCCGCGGTGGCCTTCATCGCCAATCACCGTGCCCGCAGCATTCCGAAGGCCGAGCTGATCAATCAGCGCCTGGACCCGCGCCTTCTTCCGCAACTTGGAGAGCGAGCGTGGGAGCCGGAACTCGGCGGAGAACATGAGCGTCTCCTCCACTGTCAGCATCGGGAAGAGGAGGTCGTCTTGCATGACATAGGCTGATATCACCTTCAGGAGCCGTGACTCTAGAACCTCGCCGTTCAGCGTGATGGCCCCTCCAAGGCTCTCCTTCGAGATCCGGTCTGCGAGGGCGTCGATGAGCGTTGACTTTCCCGAGCCACTCATGCCAAGGACGGCCATTATCTCTCCTTCCCTGGCCTCTGCGGAGATGTCGTTGAGCAAGACCTTGGTGCTGGCCCGCCCTGGCAAGCCCGCGCCATCACCAAACTTCTCGCGGCAGAGCAGTGATGAGAAGCCCAGCTTCCCTGGGACGTTGACGCTGTAAGTCAAGTTCTTGAAGGAGAGCACGAAGGGATAGGCCGTTGGCATGGAGATGGAGGAGGACACCAAGGAGGTCACCTGGAGGACATGGTTTGACGGCGTTGAAGGCGTTTGGTCGCCAACTTGAGCTTCTTCAACCGTCCTCAGGAGCTCGGCGAGGGTCGAGGAGGAGCCATCGGGCCTGGCTTTGTGGCTGTATCCTTGGAGCTCGAGCCGCTGGTTCGGAGTGAAGAGGGGCAGGTTGTCATCAGTGAGGGGTTTAGGTTTCGCCGACAGCATCGGTGGCGACGGCGGTGGCGACACGAGAGGTGCGTGAGGGTGATTTTTCTTGGGGTTTAGCTAGAGAGAGAATTGCGTAGAAATGCTTTATAGACAATAAAAGAGAGAATGTAAAGGGAGGATAGTGAGGTCTGGGATAGATTCGAAAGTGAGAACACACAATTCATGCAACTTAAGAGGAGGAGACAAAAAGGCTTTTATCGGTACCACCTTATCGGTTTCACCTTTATCAGTATCACCTTATCGATTACATATTTATCGGTGTCACCTTATATCCCATATCTCACACAATTACAAGACTTGCCTTTATATAGGCTTGTACATGACTCTTGGACTAACTCTTAAATGACTCATAAATGTACTCTACCATTTCAAGGAGATAGATTCCTAGGAATTTACGCAATATTAACTAGACCTAGAAACACAAATAGTCAAGACATAGAAATACGAATAGACTCTTTAAAAACAACACTACAATAAAGACTCTATTTAACTCACACACCGAACAGTCATCAACATTGCTTCTGGAATATCGGTAACGAGGTAACCGATAATATTGGCAACTCGGCAGGTCATCAATAGTCTCGACGTTTATGAATTTGGTGTAATTTCTAACACTCCCCCTTAAACGAAATTCTCTTCCATCAATCATTCCAAGCAAACTCTTGAACTTCCGAAAAGCATCGATCTTTAGAGGTTTCGTAAAAATATCTACAACTTGATCTTCGGTCTTCACATGTGACACTTCAATTTCCTTCTCATTCACTTGTTCTCGAATAAAGTGATATCGAACATCAATATGTTTGCTTCGTTCATGAAAAACTGAATTTTTCGTAAAAGCAATAGCAGAAACATTATCAACAAAAATTTCTGTCAATTTCAACTGCTCCATATGAATTTCTTTCAAGAGTTTTCTCAACCACATTGCATGACAAGCACATGAAGATGCCGCTACTTATTCAGCTTCACATGTCGAAAGAATAACACTAGACTGCTTTTTTGATGACCACGTGAAAGCGGTGTCATATAAGAAAACACAAAACCTGTAGTGCTTTTTCGATCATCGATATCTCCACCATAATCACTGTCTAAATAACCTCTAAGCTGAAAGGATGAATATTGATAGTAGTGTAACCTATGAGTAACAATACCTTTGATGTATCGAAGTATCCTCTTTGCCGCTTTAAGATGAGATGACTTCGGTTTCTCCATGTATCGACTCACAATTCCAACACTATACATGATATCTCAAGCTTCCAATCAAGCTTCTATAATACGATGGATCAACATCAACACCGTCATCAAACTTCGACAACTTGGTTCCGCATTCCATCGGTGTATTGACCGGTGTACAATTTTCCATGCTAAATTTTTCAAGGATATTTTCTACATATCCTTTTTGGGAAATAAAAACCCCACCTGCACTTTGCTTCACTTTAATGCCAAGAAAATAATTCATGAGACCATTATTCGTCATATCAAATTCCTTCCCCATCGATGCCTTAAAAGCATCGATCATTCCTGAATTATTTCCTATAAAAATAAGGTCATCAACATATAAACAAGCCAATAGAACATCACCTTTTTCTTGCTTCAAATAAAGTGCATGTTCGTATGGACATTGAGAGAAACCATTTGCCTTGAAATAGGCATTGATTCTGAAATTCCATGCTCACGGTGCTTGTTTAAGCCTATATAGAGCTTTCTTCAACCTCAGCACTTTATCTTCATGACCTTTCACAATAAACTCCTTGGGTTGCTCGACATAAATTTCTTCATCAAGGTTGCCATTTAAAAATGCTGATTTGACATCGATTTGATAAATTTGCCAATCATTTTGAGCTGCAATAGAAATGATTAATCTAATTGTTTCCATGCGGATAACGGGAGCAAATACCTCATCATAGTCGATTCCAGCCTTTTGTTTGTACCCCTTCACGACTAATCTAGCCTTGTATCTTGTCACTTCTTCTTTCTCATTCTTTTTGGCCTTGTACACCCATTTCACACCAATCAATTTCTTGTCCTTCGGAAGATCAGCAAGTTCCAATGTTTGATTCTTCTCGATGGCTTCAATTTCTTCATTCTTGGCTTTTCTCCATTTTTCTTCTTTGGCAGCATCATCATAGACAAGCGGTTCTAAATCTGCAAGAAGGCATACAAGGTGAAGCTCATCGGTAGCTTCATAAATTTCAAATAATCTCCTTGATCTTGGCACTAGCAGTTTATCGACACCATTTGAAGAAGTTGATGGTGATGAACTTGAAGAAGATATCGGAGAAGAAGGTGAAGAGAGATCTTTCAACTCCATTTGTCTTGAATCATCACGAGCATTTGCTTCGTCTTCAAGATTGTCTTGCCATATGCCTTCTTCATTGAACTTGACATCTCTGCTTATATATACTTTCAATGTGTTAGGATCAAATAATCGATAAGCTTTGGATGAGGTATCATACCCGATGAAAATGAGCATTTTGCCCTTGTCTTCCAACTTCGATCTTTTTTGGTCCGGGATATGAGCATAGGCAATGCTCCCGAAAATTCTCAAATGAGAAACACTTGGTGTTCTCCCGCTCCATACCTCTTGTGGAGTTACGCCTTCAAGTCCATATGTAGGGCATCTATTTTGTAGATAGATAGCACACATAACAGCTTCACCCCAAAGTTCCTTTGGCAGATTTTTGCTTTTCAACATGCTACGAACCATATCAAGAATGGTTCTGTTTTTTTTTTGTTTAGCCACGCCATTTTGTTGAGGAGAATATGGAGCCGTCAAGAAATGTCGAATACCATGATCTTCACAGAATTTGTTGAATATGGCTAAAGTGAATTCTCCTCCTCGATTAGTCCTTATGGCTTTGATAAAATAGCCACTCTCCTTTTTAGTCAAGTTCTTGAATTGTTTGAAAGTATCAAACACTTCTGTCTTTTACTTCAAGAAATACATCCAAGTTTTTTTGAGTAAAATCATCAATAAAAGTAACAAAATATCGATAATTATCATATGTTTGAGGAGTGATTAGACCGCACACATCAGAATGAATCAACTCAAGTGGCTTCTTTACTCAATAAGATGCTTCCTTTGGAAAGCTAGATCTGAAGTACTTGCCGATAAACACACCCTTCACATAATTGATCGGGATGATCAATATGTGGTAAGCCATAAACCATTTTCTTGTAGAAAAGTAAATTGAGTCCACCAAAATTGAGATGACGGAACCTCAAATGCCACAACCACGAAGGATCATCCACACATGCCTTTAAGCATCGAGACATGTCATTCTTTATATTGAGAGTGAACATCCCGTTCTTCGACATCTTTGCTTTTGCAATCAATTTGTTATTTTGATCTCTTAGCACAAGGCTAAGATCCTTCATGTGGAAAGTATAACCTTTCTCCAGAAGTTGTCCCGAACTCAAGATATTGCTTGACATCTTTGGTACATAATAAACATTAGTAATAAACTAATGTGCACCATTCTTCAAATGAATCAAAATTGTACCGTTGCCTTTGACAAGAATTTTAGAATTATCACTGAATGAGACTTTCCCTTTGACTGTCTCATCTAACTAGGCAAACATCTCCTTTTGCCCGCTCATGTGGTTGCTTGCACCGGTATCCAAGTTCCACGTATCATTTTGTCTTCCTTCATCTTCTTTAAATGCCAATAAAAGAACTTGCTCGGCATCATTCACCAAGTTTGCCTTTTCATCTGCTTAGCTACTCTCTTTGTTCCAACAGTCAGAAGCATAATGGCCAAGTTTATTGCAATGATAACATCGAATTTTAGATTTATCATACCATTGCCCTCTCGAGTTCTATCCTCTTCCATGAGCACCTCTTTGATTTTGGTATTTTCCATCATTTCGAGCAATATCTCCTCTACTTCGTCCATGACCTCTTCCTTGAAAGCGACCTCGGCCTCGGCCTCGACCTCGATCTTGATGAGTCCCACGAGTTTTCACAGGATCTCTACTTTGCTCCTTCTCATCTCAGATGGTCAACCGAGTTTGGAGTACTTCCTCCACCGGCTCATTCTTGTTTCTTCTGAATCTTTCTTCATGGGCTTGCAATGAACCCATGAGCTCATCGATCGTCGTGGCATCAAGGTCTTTGGACTCTTCAATCGCAATGCCAATATGGTCGTACTTTTTGTCTAAGGATAGAAGAATCTTCTCGACAACACAAACATCTTCAACATCTTCTCCATTTCTTTTCATTTGGTTGACAATTCCCAACACTCTTGTGAAATAATCGGCAATCAATTCAGATTCTTCCATACGGATTGCCTCGAATTCACCTCTCAAAGTTTGAAGGAAAATCTTCTGAACTTTTTGCACTCCTTGGTGCGTGTTGTAAAGAATCTCCCATGCTTCCTTAGAAGTAAAAGGATTTGACACCTTCTCGAGTATCGAATCATCTAAAGCTTGATAGATGATTGACAGGATATATTGATCTTTTGCTTGAACTTTCTCCAAGGCATTCCTCTGGTTTTGATTCAATGTGGCGTTGTCCTCTGGCTCATCATAGCCGGTGTTGACAATCTCCCACACACTATAGGCGTTGAGTTGGGTTTTCATTCTAGCAGCCCAATTACCATAATTTTCTTTGGTAAGATGAGGGTATTGAAGAGAAAGCTGATTATTTGTTGAGACCATGATCACAAACCGTAAGCTCTGATACTAATTTGATGAGATAAATTCGAAGGTGAAAACACTCACAATTCATATAACTTAAGAGAAGGAGACAAAAAGGCTTTTATCGGTACCACCTTATCGGTTTCACCTTTATCGGTATCACCTTATCAGTATCACCTTATATCCCATATCTCACACAATTACAAGACCTGCCTTTAAAGAGGCTTGTACATGACTCTTGGACTAACTCTTAAATGACTAATAAATGTACTCTACCATTTCAAGGAGATAGATTCCTAGGAATTTACATAACATTAACTAGACCTAGAAACACGAATAGTCAAGACATAAAAATACGAACAGACTCTTTGAAAACAACACTACAATAAAGACTCTATTTAACTCATACACCGAACAGTCATCAACATTGCTTCTGGAATATTGGTAACGAGGTAACCGATAATATCGGCAACATGATAGTTCATCAATAGTCTCGACATTTATGAATTTGGTTTAATTTCTAACAAGAAAGTTGTGCTTGCAGATTTCTATCGCTAGTTGCATCACTCTCTTCCTTCTTTTGATTTCGACCGAGCATTGCATGAAGAGAAGACCTGAGGCGGGGGGAGAGAGAGAACTTTCTTCTTCTATTTTAAATTTAACGTTTTAGAAGTTCTAATTCGGCAGAGCTGTTGTGTCTTAACATGACGATACTTTCGTTCTTTTCAAGAAGAAGTGTATATTTGATGCTCTTCTTCTCCTTTAAGGAGTTTTGCCGATGAAAGTATATTCCATGTTGCGAAGGGAAACTTCAGGAGGAAACTCATTTAATAGATTCTTTTCGGCTCCCGTGGTACAGCAGTATTAATCATGGTTTATAGTATGCGCAAGAAGAAAGCTTTCTTAACGAAACAAACACCATTTCCATTATTCAACGGTGATGATTTACATCAATGAATCATGATGAGTGATAGACAGAGTCTGGGAGACCTCGTTGCATTGTTACAAATTAGTGCAACATAAGCAATGCCTTAGAAATCTGTATGCCTTGATGCATATTCATTGACAATGACAATTATTGGGTTGGTGGAGTCCAAAGCATATATCCAAATGTTGTTCCTCCGATTAGTTGCTGATTATTTGAGTCCTCAAATGTACGACCTTACAGATATAGCATCTAGGGGACCATAGGATCATAAGCATATGACCTTATATTTCGCATAGTGCATCAGTATCTTATAGACTGTTCTTAGTAAACACTTCTTATACCAGATTTTTCAGAGGCGTTCTCAGAGTCTTGACTTAGAGGGAACAAGCTAAGTTCCCAAGTTTAAGCGGATCAGATACAGACATTTCATTTGGAAATTCTGTCAAAATGTGACAAAAATTCATTTAGGATCGAATTAGGTACCTAGTGGCCGCTGCCGCCAGCCCCTTGGGTCGGTCTCGATGGTAGCCTTTTACTGGGATTAGAAGTTAACCCACACAACACAAATCTTTCCCTTCCGTAGTTTGTTTACCTTGACTCTCTATAAGGTTCCTTTCGGTTTGACTTTGCAATTTACACGATAACACAGCCCAAGCCCTAAATGAAACGATGTTTATACATGCCCCATTATGACTTATGGTCATTACTAGTTTTCTTTCACTCCATCTTCAAGTTTCTCACACCACAGAAAGAAAAACTTCTTAAGACCACATCTAACTTTAGTTTCATTCATGCGATCTTTCAATATCATTACTCTATATTAGTTATAACAAATTTATTCGATCTTGGTCGGATGTCATAATCAAAAGACACACCCCATTACCATTCTGCTACTAAGTCCAACTTCTCAGATTAAATTACAAGTGCAACTTTGGCAACGACCCCCAGCGATGGAGCAAATTCTGCGTCATGCATGGTGGCTCTACTGAAACGGCGTGTCGTGCGATGTCTGTACTGTTGATATTACTATACATTATATGGTAAAGAGTCGCCGTTTCGGGGTGAACCACACCCTCCTAATCTGATTTCCACACGCTTTTATTTGCTTCACGAAATGTGACGACTAATGATGGTTCTTGGCTTGTGAAGATGACCATAATGACGCCAGAGAAAGTGTAGAGAAGTATGGGACAACACAAGTGAGAACTTTAATGGATAGGACGCTTGCCACTCGTAGGTGATTAACCTAAGAGATAAGAGCAATACTCCCCATTCGTAGGAATCCACCTAAGAGATAAGAATAAAATAAGAAATCCATATTGTTCTTCAGCCAAAAGCTCAATTAGTTTTGAATCAAATAAGTCTTGCCCTGTTATTCATTATAGCGTGCTTAAATAGATGAGCATGGAACAACCCTCTGTTGACACTTGATTTTTAGCTCTTTTTTTTTTCATATTTTCAAAAATCTCAAAATTAGGATTAGGAATCTTGGACAAGACTAGAAACTTATTTCTAAACCAAAAATGATTTTTTTATAGCATTTTCCTGAATTTTTCTTTAATTTCATTTAGTCAAAATGAGTGAGAAAATCAAGAAAAATAGCAAATGGAGTCAGAAAATTCCATAAAAATAGTCCTTAGTCTTCTTTTAAATCCAATTTCACTAATGCATCATCAATTTTGGAAAATCTCAATCGGGCATGTGTTTTTCCCAAAATTGGGCAAAATCAAACTCGAATTGAACCAAAAATGCAATTAGATCTTTTCTAGTCATTTTTAAGTCATGGTATCTTCGTAACAAATGATTTTGGGACCTTGAATTACATAATGGTCGGTCCAATTGAACAATTCAACAAAGAAATCAGAAAACCCCAAAATTCAATTGAAAATTAAGAATTTTGAGCCCAAATTGGAATCGTGTCCAATTCGAAATTATTGAACCATGAGACCATCATTTCTAGGGTTAATCAGATGTGGGTAATTCAATTTTGGCACCAATTTTACCTAATAAGGTCATTAAGGAATCGAATTGAACAAAGACCCAATAACTCGAGTACAAAAAGTTAAAAATCTTGGACATGATTTTGTCAAAAATTGGGGAAAATCACATATTTGGGTTTAGAATAGTACGAGGAATTCAATTTTGGGGTTTAATTTGGAAATATCGATAAAAAAAAATTGGGCTCAATTTGAATTTTTAGTCAAAACCGGACTTACCGGGTCAGCCGGGTCAACCCGACCCGACCCGACCCGGGTCAGTCATCCCCTTCACCCGGTTCGCCCAAAGCACATAAAATCCAGAAAAAATCCAGTTGAACCCGTGACTTTGCCTACTTCATATGATCAATTTAGCACGTGAAAATCAAGTTAGCCAGCTGGAGAATCTCCAGCTGGCGCCAGAGAATCGTTCCAACTGATTCTAAGTCGGTGGAAACTGATTTTGAGCGGGAAAATTGATCAAGAAAAGAGGAGAAGAACATGATCGCGCGCATAGAGAAGATGTTCGACGAAATTCCAGAGAGAAAGAGAGAGAGAGAACGAGTGCAAAAGAGAGAGAGATTGTACTCAAAGGTGTGTCGAGGTTCCAAGGACTGAGCGATCTGCTTTTTTCTGGCGAGAAAAACCTCGGCAAATCGGCTTCGATAGTGAACCTCCTCACCTGAGAAGTTGTGACGAAGCTGATCACCGTCGCCTGAAAGTGAAGCTCAGCCGGCATGTCCAGATGTTCTCCGACGAAGCCGAAGTCACCAGATTGAAGTCCAAGTACCGAGGAAGAGCTCCACGATCGCCATTTGCTTCGGAAACTTCATCTGATCCTTTATCGAAGCAGGTAAAATCTAATCCTCGCCATGGTTTTCTAGAACTCCAGAAAGTGAGATCGAGTTTGATATTGATGATCATTTGATTTCTATGGCAATTTTGAGTCCTTTGAGGTCTAATATGATTTTCTAATCATGTTTTACATTGTTTGATTGCATTTCTGATTGAAAAACCTACATAAACCGAGTCGGCCACCATTAAACCTTCTCGTCGGAGCTTCATTGACCTCACCGAAGCGCCTCTTGTGGTCATAAGCCACTCAAGTTAGTTGATTCTCACCTTGATTGATGTTCTGATGTTGATTTGGATCGGTTTAGACGGCTAGGGCGATTAGAATAAGGATTTGAAGCTTGGAGAAGCATGTTTAGGTCAGTGATGACTTAGGGTGTTTAGATAGGTTTTTCGCCGGTCGACAGCGATCCGACAATGATCTAGTCAGGCTAGTTTGATAAAGATTAACATGAACTCAACACTGAATCAAGTGAAATGGTCAAAACATCACCAAAAGGTCACCGGAGATCGATCCAAACCGGCGGCCTAAAAAACACTAAGCTTGAAATTGTGCCCACCAGCCGCTCGACGAATTGCCCCAAAGAGAAAATCTCGAAACGGCACCGTTTTGGTGCTGTGTCTCGCCGGGGCAGTGGCCAGAGCCGGTGCCAATTAGAATTCATAAAAATTAGAAAATTCAAAAAAGCTCTAAAAAAATTCGAAAATCCACAAAAATGTGAAAAATCTAGAAAAAATCAGAAAAGTCCAAAAAATAAAAAAAAATGAAAATTTTAGAAAATCCACAAAAATCTCAAAAATTCTTACAAAATTCATAAAAATTTGAAAAATCCCAAAATCCCATAAAAATTTCGAAAACAAATTTTTAAAAAATAAAAAATCTGACTTAAAAAAAATCAAAAATTTCAAAAATTCACAGAATGGTTTAAAAACACTGTGGCCAACCTTAGAAAGTGAAATTTGAATTTTTTGAAGTGTCCAAATCGAATTTTTAGAAAAATCTCAAATTCAGGGGTTATAACCCTTAAAAAAATCCTAAAACCCTAAAAAAACATAAATCATGAAATTAATAAGCCTTTAGGGCTTCATTTAGGTTTGGATGGTTTTTGGGTGCATTTTGATTTTTAGAGACAATTTAGGATTGTTTGATTTGATTAACATTGATTGCGCATTTAATTCTTGATTGATTTCCCCACAATTAGAATGGATAGGATTAGTGGATAGGCCTTGGAAACTTGTGTGACACGTTAGGCATCATATCGTTCTTAGGTACTAAAAGGACATTAGGGATCTCGATTCAGGATCGTTAGCGTAACCAAGTCCCCGTATTCAGAATCTCTGGTTCGTAGAATCGTGGTATTTCTCCTATACCCCGATTAGGTTTCTAGTCAACCTACCAACAATGACTAGTGGCGACTCCAAAATCGAGAACTTAGACTAAATAGGAAATTATCATCCGCTGTCATGTGAGGTATAGTCTGGGAGAAACTCTTGCACGGAAATACCTCTTTAGCGTGCAAACCCCGAAAGTTCCAAAAAAGCGCGGCACGACAGGCTTGGCGACTCCGCTGGGGAGTTACCTTTTCTAAGTGGACTTAGGCCTAGATAGAACGATACGCTTGTGATTTGTACTCGCAAGAATCCCAAGTACGTCCCGCTGACAATTGTGTTAAATGTTTTTGCAGACGGGAGGTATAATGGGTGCAGTCTGTGTTAACCTTTGTTTTGCAGGATGGTATTGGGAATGAATGTGAAATGATTATTTTAGAAGTGCTATTTGATTACTAATTGCTATGCATGCATTTGAATAGCTTAGGCACTACACTATTAGCACACACCACCCGTGGCCCAATCCCGACTATAATTAGGTTTACCATTAGGAGGTCTATGTTTAGGCGAAACTGTAAGCCGATTGCTCATGGGATTGTTTAAATATAATACCGATCATCGAGATGAATAATATTCCTTCACTTTAGGCTGATTGCCTATTGGGATGGAATCCCTTATCCATTAAGGTGGTGACCTCAAGCCTTTAGAATACCTTACCCTTTTAGGCTTCAGAACCTCACTAATTGCATTCACTTGTCTTTGTGGTTGGTATACCTAAAACCAAACCGAAACATTTTGGTAAGCAAGTATCGTTCCACTTCCTTCTTTTATAATTTTGCAAACTAGTTGGCACATTTTTCAAAAAAATGCCTAAATAATGATCAGTGATTGGTTTAAATGCCCTTTTCATATTAGAATTAATGATTAAGGCGTCGTACTCCACTATGACCATTTTTTTTTTCATTTTGTAGATAAAATGTATAGGTTCACGGCATTCAATTGTTTATCCATTCATTTCGATGTATTTGAAATTGTAAACCATAGTTTAGGACTTTATGGTCTAAATGGAGTGTGACGAAATAGGCATCTACACTAAACATTGAATTCATCCCTGATTTCAACTATATGCTCTTTTAAGGCCTAAACGGATTTAAAGTGACATTTGCATTACTTTTTAAGTATGCAAGTATACTTTACCTCAATTTTACCTTAAAAGGACATATAATTGAAATGAAGCCATTAAAATTAATCGATAATCCATGGTGAATAATAATCAATTTCTTTTACGTACTTTAGATCGAAATGGGGAAACTAGACATACAAGTCATTCCGATTCCAAGGAAGGAGCTTTTGACATGGTGGGTAAACATGACAAAAGACAACAAAGCATACGTGAAGGAAAGACTCGGGTATTTGTTCAAGCTCATCAACCTGGAGTACTAAGTGAGCTTAATTCAAGCATTATCCCATTTCGAGGAAGTTACCACCGCCACATTTCAATTGAGCGAGCACGAGATGGTACCTACACTAGAAGAATATAAGGCAACCATTGGAATTGATTTCGAGTCAAGAATCGTTGAGCCCCCAATTGGATTACCACCCACGAGTGTTATAGCCGAATTCTTAGACTTGAAGACCCCTCAAGTGGAAAAGTTGATCAAGTCAAATACCGGGAGATTTCCTTTATCTTACTTGGTGGCCAATTACTCCAAATTGCCGAAAGAAACTGGAAATACTTTCGCGAGGGTTTTCGTTCTTGCCTTCTTCGGATTCATCTTATTCCTCGTATCAAGGACTGGATTAAATCCTCTCGTTGCAGTAATTGCTAGGAAAGCTTGCCTAAAATGGGACTTCTCCAATATGCTCTTGGCGGAGACCATCATTTCATTGAACAAATACCAAAATCAGCAAAAAAGTGTACTTCAAGCCTTAGCTAGGTTACTTTCTAGGTGGTTTATTTCCCATATCCGACCTTGGGAACGTCATATGCGCATTTGAGAGATCGACTCATCTACCAACCCTATCGAGAAATATTTGAAACTCCAAGACAAACTGCCAAAATACTCCTTTCATGAGTGGGCAAACTTCATTAGAGCATTAACTCCTGACCAGTTTCAATGGAGAATTCAATGGCCGAAGATAGCGAAAGCTCAAATTACTTCCCAAGACGACAATTTGGTGCCTTTGCTTGGATTGAGCGGGGGAACCGCTTATTGCCCACTAAGAGTCATACAGCAATTTGGAATGATTCAGCAAGTTCCACCTATTTGGCATCCTGAGGAGTTCACATTTGAGATACCACAAAAACCTCTACCAGAAAAGAAAAATAAAGAGTTGCAAATAAGAGTTGATAGGATCGTGAATTCCTTGAAGAAATCAACTAAGCAAATAGTGCAATGGCCTAAAAATTTGGAAGGAGAAATGAAACTCTTCTTGGCATCCAATGAGTATATAAAGTGATTGAAGGCTAAACGATCAATCGACGTTGAACCATATGTACCCTTGAATGTTACTACCCATTTCAATGAGCCGTATATCCCAGACTACATTGTGCCAAGCACGCCAGGTGTAGAGCCGTATGTTCCCGAAGAAGTTGTAATTGACGTGGAAGAACGGAAGACACGAGCCAAGGAATATGAAGAGGCTAAAGCTACCTTACCTAGCAAGAAGTCTAGACTTGTTTAAGCTAGTATTCCCCTATTTTGATTTGATGTATAGTATTGTAATAGAAATCAAAATTGAAATAATTGCTTAATGAACAATTGCTTAATGAAGTTTAAAAGTACATTTTGCAAAAAGTCACCATGGATTACAATTCTTTGAATTGTATGATTGCTTGAGAAAGATATCGATAAGAAGTTATATGCAAGGCTAAGGCTTGCATAAAAGATTTTATCCTTGTTAATCATAAGAAATCATACAATTGAAAGAATGTAGGGTTTTATGATTCTTTCACTATGCTAACAATGGGTCTTTTTGTGAAGAAGGTTATTTAGCAATGGAAGGTAAAAGACCTCGAACTTGCTTGCAAATAAGAATGGCGGAAAAAGAAACTCGTACTCAACTAGCTGAGGTTGAGAACCAAATGACCTAGATGGCCGCCATGATGGTAGAAATGAAGGCTTTTATTCTCGCATCTCGAGGATCTTATCCTACTGCTCCAAATGTGGGAATTTCAAACGCTACTGAAACACCGATTGAAGACCCAGTCAGAAATCAAGAACCAGTTCGAGAGAACCCTCCAAAGACTACGCCTGAGGTAGTGAATTTGGAAGAAGACGACCCAACCAAGCAAACATCCAAAACAAAAGATGAAGAAGAGACCAAGAGATTGACCAAAATTGAATAATGCCTAGCAAGTCAAGGTTATTAACTTCAAAGGTTTGACAAGTTCTCGCCATATGCGAAAGTTATTGTTACAAAAAATTATAAGGAACCGAAATTCATGAACAAGTATGATGGCACTAGTTATCCCAAAAGCCATTTGAAATATTATCTCCGTAAGATGGCGAGATATTCAGATAACACGTCACTTCTTATTAGCACATTTGAAGACAGTTTGAGAGGAGCTGCCCTGGCATGGTACACCGCCCTCGACATAGAAAACTTCACTGAATGAGACCATTTGACGAGAGAATTTCTTCGCCAGTACAAGTTTAATATTGAAGTACTCCCAACTAGAGAAGATCTCGTCAGAACGAGAAACGGAAGAATGAAGGGTTTAGAGCCTATGCTCGGAGATGGAAAGCTATTGCCTCACAAGTAAAGCCCGCCATAAGTGAAGATGAACCAATTGAACTCTTTCTAAAATCATTGCCAATTGAGTACTATGATAAGCTTCATGTATCAGGCTGTCAAACATTCACCATGTTGGTAAAGGTTGGCGAGAGAATTAAATGGGGATTGAAAGAGAAGAAGGCTCAAGAAACACAACACGAAGGCCTTACCTCAGAAGAAAAGACAAAGAACCCATCCGAGAAGTGGCTTTGGTGTCTAGCCCAAATACTCATCAAGCATCATTTCCAAAGCAATCAAATGTCGCTTAGAAAAACCCAAGGCAGTTCGAGCCAAAGAAAAGGCTCGTGAGGCAATACACACCGTTGACCCGACCTCTGTCGAAACTATTACCAATGCTTCTAGAAAGACATTTGGTGGCCAAAGAGGTACCGAGGGACAATCTTACAAGACTTCCTTAGTACGATGAATAAAAAATCTACACCTATCACATGGGAGAAAAGGGACACGATGTAGATAATTGTCCCACTCTAAAGTACAAGGTTCAACAGCTCATTCACAAGAAAATATTGAACTTCCAAGAGCTCGAGCCAGATGTACATCAAAATCCTCTTCCTGAGCATAATACAGTAAACATGATCAAAGATGAAGAAACAATGATCAAGCCTGACGATGAAGATGAATATGAAGTCAAGATTAAAGCTTCTCGATTAGGAGATGCCCGCTTTCGTTAAGAAGCGCTCCTAAAAGGCGAGATTATAGACAACTTGGGAGAAGACTCCAGAAGGTATAACTTCCAAGTGAAATATACCCCACCGCCATGGGCATTCAACAATGAAGTAATTGAGCCTGATGGCTAGAGTGGTATGGATGACGAAATCGATCCTAAGGAGAAAGCTTTGTCTAAGAAGGAAATACTTCAAGATGAAACAGATGCGGATGAAAAGGAGAAAGAAAAAGTCCGACAGGGTGAAAGGCGTTTCACCCAGAAATCATCCAGGGAAGGCGAAACCGTAGACTTACTCGGTCAAGACAGCGGTATATACAATTACCGTGTCAAATATATTCCACCACCATGGGCGTTTAAAAATGAAGACATTGTACTTGATAGATGGGGTGGCATAGACGAGGTCCCGATCAGCTAACTAAATCTCGAAGAGAATGAAGATCGAGAAGAGAAAAAGAAGAAAAAGACTCGCCAAGGTGATAGGCGATTTGCTCGCAAAGCACAGAGACAAGGTGAAGTTGTTGATTTCCTGGGTCAAGATAGTGGCCGGTATAATTACCGTGTCAAATATACACCCCCTCCGTGGGCATTCAAGAATGAAATGATCATACCTGATGGCTGGGGTGGAATGGATGCTGACAAAGTCAATAGAATCATAGTATCCATGATTACAAAATTTCTGATCAAGCTTGATGAGATAGATAAATATAAGGAGGAAGAAGGTCATGTCGAATCAATCATTATCCAACTTCCCATTGATCAACTAAAGATTGAAGGAGAAGAAACACAGCCTGTGATCATCACTCTCTCTCTAAAAGAAAAGTTTGATACTAGGCGTGTACCTTGGGATTACTCTCCTAAAGAAGTTGATGCTATAACCCGATTGGGGAGATGCTATGTCCCGAAAGAAGGTGAGCACGAAAAGAAAGGAGTAACTGAAGAAGATGTCAAACAATTGTTTTCAGTCATGAAGATGAGCGAATTTGAGGTAATTGAACAGCTAAAAAAGATGCCAGCACAGATTTCTCTATTGGATCTCTTCAAGACTTCAGAAAGCCATAAAATGGTACTTATGAAGCTTCTCAATGAAGTACACGTCCCGGAGACAATTAATGAAGTACAATTGGAAGACTTTGTTGGCACTATTCTTCTGAAAGATCAAATTGCCTTCTTCGATGAAGATTTCCCAATCGATGGGCGTTCCCATAATAAGGCTCTATATATTGCCGTCAAATGCCGGGGCAAAGAGGTATCATGTGTGGTGATTGATAATGGTTCCGCACTTAATTTGTGTCAACTAAGCACACTGCATCGCTTAGGGGTTAACGAAGAGCTCATCAAACCTTCTAAGGTAACTGTGCGCTCGTTTGACGGAATGAAGAAAGACGTTATTGGTGATATTGAGTTCGAGGTGAACATAGGCCCTGTGCCTTTCCTAATTGACTTTCAAGTAGTGGATATTCCGATGACTTTCAAGTTGTTACTCGGAAGATCTTGAATTCATATGGCTGGTGCTATTCCTTCAAGTCTCCATCAGAAGGTCAGGTTCGTCATTAATGGCAAGATGATCACCATACATGGGGAGACGGATTTCACCATTTACAAAGAGAGTGCAATACCGTATGTCGAACCCGAAGTGAAAGAAGAACCAAGCTATCATTCCTTTGAAATGATCTCAATGGTGCAAATCCCTACAGGTTGCATCATAAAATCTCCAGAGTTCTCAACATCATCCATTATGTCTGGAAGGGTGCTATGCCAGTATGGATTTACTCATGGTAATGGTCTTGGATTGAAATCCCAAAGAATCAAGGAACCTATCACTCCGCTTGCCATAAGAATGAAACACGGAGTAGGTTATATTCCAGATAGCTCTAAAGATCACCATGGAGGCCAAGGCCGAGGTCGAAAGAACTATGGAGGCTATGGAAGCCGAGGTGATCGCATCATTAATCCATCCGTATGGAAGGGTAAAGCTAAAGAGCTTCCCTATCATCAGACTCACATCAAAGAAACTTTTCCCAGACCTTCCAAGCTACTTTAAGAAGAAGACTTACATGCAGAGGAAGAATCTGTTCTACCTGGTTTATTCAAAGAGAATACCATCAACGTCATCATAACCGAAGCAGAAGATACATACGCACTGGAGTAGAAAGATTCTCTTGAACTTTTGCTAACAGCCTTTTCCATTGCGTTTTGTTGATTACAGTTTCAAATTTCTTGTGATTTCGTTTGCAATTTTAGTTTAGTTGTAAATTACATTCCTGTTGATATAGATGTAATCACATCTTTCAATTCAACAAAAGTGGTCAAATGTTTTGTTAAGGACATATAGAAACGAAACCAAGCCTACGATGAATATTGTCCTCATTCGTGAGGCTTGAGGCTTGGGTTTCTATATTGCTCCTCATTGCGAAAATGATTTTTAAGAGCAAGAAAGTCTGATGATATAAGGACTAGCTCTATCTTTATATTTCTCCAAAATAAATTTCAAAATGAATTTCCAAAAGGTTTTTCGTAAGACCACATGCATTATTTTATTTTGTATGCGATTATTAATCATGTTTGTTATATGTCAGGCATGAGCATTCGCATATCCATAATAGGTTCTTATGTGGCCCAAATCTTTCCGAGGAGATCGATTTCGATATTGAAGAAGATAACGAGGATGAGGAATGGATCAGAAAGAAATGGGTTTGTCATGAAGAATCAAAGCCACTCACATTAGAGAAAACAATCACTGTTAATCTGAGCGATAAAGAGAATCCCAAGGAAGTTAAGATTGGAGAAAGTCTTCCCTCAGCAGAAGTAGAAAGAATCATAGATTTGCTCAAAGAATATCAAGATATATTTGCATAGTCTTATGCTGACATACCAGGCCTTGATCCGAGCATAATTGAACATACTTTGCCAATCGATCCAAGTACTCCGCCAAAGAAGCAAAAACTTAGGCGAACGAAGCCGGATTTGGCAAAGAAGATAGAAAAAGAAGTTATGAAATTGCTCAAAGTCGGTTTCATTGAAGTGGTACCATATCCAGAATGAGTTGCCAACATAGTACTTGTAATGAAGAAAGATGATCGAGTACGGGTGTGTGTTGATTATCGCAATCTAAATAAAGCAAGCCTTAAAGATGATTTCCCGCTTCCACATATCGATGTATTAGTGGATAGCACTGCTGGGTTCGAAACATTTTCATTCATGGATGGTTTCTTAGGATATAATCAAATCCTCATGAAGAAAGAGGATAAGGTGAAGACATCCTTCATAACACCATGGGGCACATTTTGTTACAAGGTAATGCCTTTTGGTTTGAAAAATGCCGGTGCCACATATCAAAGGGCAATGGTAACTTTGTTCCATGACATGATGCATAAAGAAATCGAAGTATATGTAATAGCCCGAATTTCGATGTAATTCCGTGATCAATAAAATTGACAATATTTCGCATTTCATTTTAGTGAGTCTCGCCCAGAGTTGATCACTCTCGGGATACTAACCAATAGGGTATGGCTAACTAGGAAATCGGTACGTGGACCAGGGACCCGATCGTGAATCGGGCACTGATCACGAGAAATGATGAGAGAATATTTTGGACTGATGTGGGCCGATCTTAGGAATAGTAATGGATTTGGTTTGGCCAAGGCCAACGATGTACAATCGGATCGCAGGTGATTCTGCACGACCAAAAGTGCACGTGGCCAACCAGTCCTGAACTGGAACCGAATGATCGCGACCTCTGGGACTAGTGATAATTTCTCATCTTCTCAATGATCGAGGCCGTCATGACTCGGATAACCTAAGGTCGATACGCGTAAACCCTAAACAGCCGCCCGTTAGTGAGAGACCCTGAAATTGGAAATTTAGCGAGTTTTGATCACGAGATTGGACCCGGATTTCAGTACCAATTTTTGAGGACTTGTACAGCTATTTTCTCGATTCGGACATCATATTATACTGGCGACACACGTTTGGAATTAGTCCGGTCGAAAAATGGAATTTCGACCAGGAAGTCAAAAATGACGATTTTGCCCCTCGGGACACCGACGTTGATTCTGAGACCGTCTGAGGTTATTTTTCGCGGCCGATGTCATTTTAGGGTGGCCACGCGCATTTAGAGTTGTTTCGGTCAAAAACTGGAATTTTGGCTCGGAAGTGAAAAATAATATTATTTTATTCCCCAAGACTTTGCAGTCGATTTTCGAAGGCTTAAGAGGCTATTTTCGCGATTCTGACGCCATATTATGTTGGCCACACCTATTTGGGGTTGGGGTAGCCAAAAATTGGAATTTCGCCCCGGGACCGGAAAAATGACCATTTTGCCCCTGGGCCGTTTTCAGTTCCGAATTTTGGGATAATTAAGAGTAATTATCAGCTGTATTATTGGGCCTAATTACCTTTTTGCCCATCAATTATTTGGATAGGATCAACGAGGACCGTTGGATTAAGGGTAAAATGGGAAATCGTGTAGGATCGCGGCAAGTGTCGCCACCAGCCCCAATATTTGACCACCCTTGGACCGGCCCCCTCTTTCTCTCTCCTCCCTCATTCGGTCAAAACTCCACCGAGCAGCCCCCCCATCCTCCGCCGTTCTCTCTCTCCCTTGGTCATTTTCGCCGGAGCTTGCCAGATCACCGCCGGAGCCACCGCTAGCCGGAGCTGGTCGCCGGACCGCCGTTGCTGTCCACACCTCACCGTCCCCATCCCCCTCTCGTCCCATCCCCTCTCTCTCTCTCCTTCTTGCCGGCTCTTTCTCACGGCCAAAGGACCGCCGGAGCAAGCCGCCGCCGCGCCGAAGCTCAATCGATCGAGCTGCTGCCGCCGTGACCTCCAGCCCATCCATACGTCACCGTACATCGCTGACCGTACAGCGTCAGTACGGACCGTACAGTGTCTGTACGCCGTCCGTACGGTGTCCGCCGGGAACGCCGCCGCCGGTTCCACTGTTCATCGGTGATCGGCCGCTGTTCCTCGTCGCCGTGGTCTAGAATTAAGTGAGTATACCTCCTAAACCCGGATTAGGACTGATAGTGCATTTTTTTTTTACTGACTTAGGTATTATCGGTGTATTTTGGACTGGCTTAGGTAGTATCAGTATATATTTCGGACTGGAATGAGGACTGATTGGTGGAAATAAAATTTGAGGAATTTAGTGGGATTATTATAGATAATTATTGGGCCCGAATTGAGGAAATAGTGGCTGTCCGCATTTTTGAGGAACGTACCGGATATTATCGGACAGCCAGAATTGTTAGCTGAATGGCCGGGATGATCCAGAGTGATTGGCTGTTGACTGATTGGTGACTAATTGTGCTTAATTGTGAAATGCCATGTTGCGTGCTCGTGTGGCTGAATCGTGCGGAGTGTGATTGGCCAAATGATGGCTTGAATTGAATATGGAACTGTGTATTGGAAATTTGGGCCGCACGGTACTAATTGGCCAAGTGAGCATGCTATTTATAAATTGGTAACTGTGTGGTGGCTTTGATTTGACTAAGTACCTGTGGTTTATTGATGCTCATATTGCACTGTGTTGCATTTCATGGTCATGCATTGTGTATGCCTAGAATGAGGCATGTGAGGAAATTGTGTGAGAATGCGTGCCTGTCATGAGCATGTGATCACCTAAAATACCCTGAGGCGTATTACGCGGGGTTCAGATAAAATTTGCAGTGTGCCGTGTGATCACATATTGACCTTCGGGTCGTGCCGTCCTCATGCACTTTGTAGCAGGACGATGCCCTGTATATCCGAAAGACGACCATCCTCATGCACTTTGTAGCAGGCTCTGGTTCGTAAGGAGATCGGTGTTGCGCCTCATGCACTTTGTAGCAGGCTAGAGACACTGGGCCGGGGGCGTTATTACGCTAGCCGCGAAGTGTTGTGAGCCTTCGGGCCGTGACCTTTGGGTCGATTTCTAATTAAAATGAGCTATATGCCAGTGTGCAGTGTGAGTCATTATGAACATGGCATGATAATGACATTTACATGCATAAGAGTGCATGGGCTAATGTGCGAGTGTGCGGGACTCGGTGTTTGGCATGCGAATCAAACATTAATGAGTATGATCATGCGTATGGCATACGTATGACCGGTGTGTTCGCGTATGTGCCGTGAGTATTTTTATGAAATGCCTAACCTGCAGGGTCAATTGTATGATCGATCTGGACCGAGGGCCTAGGTCATTGTTGTATATTGCGTTGTTTTGCTGGTCAGGAGAATGCATGTTAGCCTAGCCTAGGTTTAGGGGTTATACTCGCTGAGATTTGTCTCACGGTTGTTATAACCAAACTTTTCAGACCCCCAGTCCTGAGCATGCCGAGGCAGCCACCTCTTTTTGGAATCCCCACTCAGATCCATTCGACTACAAGAGTATACCCGGCTGGGAATGGGGAATCGTATGTAAGATATCACTCTGTAGTATTCGTGAATGTGGATGAGTATTTTTATCAGACGTAAGAATATGTAGCCTGGTGCCTGAAGGACTCAGACGGAAACATCGGGTGACCCCTCCTGACATTTGACGTTCCGGTAGATATAGGCGGGGTGATGGAACCCCAGATGGCTGATGGCGAGGTTGTGGATCCCCCACCCGCAGATGAACCTGTGGCTATGGACCAGGAGCCAGGGGTATGGTACGAGGATCCCGAGCCAATGGATGAGGAGGTTGAACAGGAGCCGGAGCCCATGGATCAAGACCCGGATGAGGACGGAGAGGTTGCTGAGCTAGGATCTGATGAGGAGGTAGTGTCCGAGGAAGAGTTAGATCTGTATTTGGACCCGGAGCTTGAGATAAACTCAGAGGATGAGTGGGCTGCAGCGCAGGAGATGGAGTCCGAGGAGTCTGAGCCCCCTGAGAGTTCTTCAGGGGAGTCGTCGGGTGATTCTTCGGAGTCCTCAGACCCTGATTGGGAGCCCTAAAGCAGGCCAGAGTTGGTAGGGAGGACTGTCCCTTTTTTATTGTAGTTCTCCTCGTAGGTTTAATTTGACTCACCCTAGCCACCTACCTTTTTGACCTAGTGGCTGTTAACTACTTGTATCGTTTGTTTTTGTTGTATAAATGGATATTGTATAAAAGTTTTCTATAGTAATATAAAATGTACATATTATCAGAATCGATGGACTGTAGTCGGGCTATCCGTTGTCCCTTATAGCTATTGTCAGTGTTGTTTATTTAATTGCTTCCGCTTGTGCTTGTTCTTTGTTGGGCGTGGGTCGGCGACGCTTCCTGGGACATCGCACCATAATCGACCGAGCAGGGATGTTAGCGCTTCGTAGGGTACGGGGCGTGACAGTATATGTGGATGACATGATCGTAAAATCCAAACAAGGAGGGTATCATGTTGAAGTGCTTCGCAAGTTGTTCGAAAGACTCAGAAAATACAAGTTGCGACTAAACCCCAACAAGTGTGTATTTGGGGCAAAATCTGGCAAACTGCTAGGATTTGTGGTCAGTAGCAGGGGCATCGAAATAGATCCCTCCAAGATCAAGGCAATATACGACTTAAAGACTTCTTCTACGGTAAAAGAAGTGAGAAGCCTATTGAGGCGATTAAACTACATTGCTCGTTTCATCTATCAGCTTTCTGATACTGCTAAACCATTCTTCAAATTGTTGAAGAAAAATGCCAAAGTGAAGTGGAATGCGGAATGTCAATAAGCCTTTGACAAGATCAAAGAATATCTGGTATGCCCATCAGTGCTGGTACCACCAATCCCTGGGGTTCCGCTGATCTTATATTTGATGATTCACTATGAGTCGTTAGAAGCGGTGCTTGTACAAAGAAGACCAAATGATGGTAAAGAACAAGCCATTTATTACTTGAGCAAGAAGTTCACAACATCATAAATGAATTACTCGGCAGTCGAAAAGACGTGCGTTGCGTTTGGGTGTTACACAAATTAAGGCAATATACCCTCCATCATCAAATTTTGCTAGTGACTGAGAATGATCCGATCAAGTACCTTCTTGAGAAATCCTCCTCGATCGGGAATTTAGCAAAGTGGCAAGTCTTGTTATCTGAATTTGACATCAGAAGTTCATCCCAAAAGTCAGTCAAAGGACGAGCAATAGCAGACATGTTGACGGAAAATTAGCATAATATCGCCAATCCTGAAGAACAACTTGATGATAATATATTAATACTGGTCGATAATAAATGGATCATGTATTTTGATGGTTCAATCAACTTATCTGGATTAGGAACTGGGGCAGTAGTGATCTCCCCATAAGGCCAACACTATCTGGTATCTGCAAAACTGGTATTTCCATGCACCAATAACGTCGCTGAATACGAAACATGTATTCTCGGCTTGCAATTAGCCCTCTCAATGAAAGTAAAGAGGTTGCAAGTATATGGAGATTCTATGCTCATCATATTGCAAACAACTGGTGAATGGCAAACTCGAGATGCCAAACTAATTCCTTATCACAAATACTTAGAAGAGATATAGAAAAATTTGAAGAAGTGGCATTCAATTATCTCTCAAGAGCTCAGAATCATTTTGCAGATGCTCTTACAACTTTGTCATCCTTACTATAAGCTAAAGATGGTATGGATATAAAACCATTGAGAATTAATATTCTTGAACAACCAGCTCATTGCATGATAGTCTAGGCAGAGTTTGACAACGAACCATGGTTTCATGACATCAAAAGGTATCTTCAATCGGGAGAATTTCCTGAAAAAAGCTAAACAGGTGACAGGAAGTTTATAAGGAAGATAGCCAACAAGTTCTTCCTCAGTGGTCAAACCCTCTACAAGAAATCATTTGATTCAACCCTATTAAGATGTATGGATGCTGCAGAAGCTGAACAAATCATGAAAGAGATTCACAAGGGTGAATGTGGACTGCACATGAATAGACATCTCTTAGCTCGGAAAATTATGAGGTTGGGATATTATTGGATGACAATGGAAACATATTGCATCCAACATGTGAAATGTTGTCATCAATGTCAAGTTTGTAGGGACAGAATCAATGCACCACCAAATGAGCTACATCAAATGTCTGAGCCATGGCCATTTTCAATGTGGGGCATTGATATGTTTGGTCCAATCAACCCCAAGGCTTTAAATGGGCACCGGTTTATCCTGGTTGCTATTGACTATTTCACCAAATGGATTGAAACAAACTCCTACACGAATGTTACTGCCAAAAATGTTACAAGATTCATTAGGCGGGACATCATTGCTAGGTATGGGGTTCCAAAAGCAATAATTACGAACAACGGCTCAAATCTAAATAACAAAATTGTGGATGATTTACTCGAACACTTCCACATCCGACATCTGAACTCATCCCCATATTGTCCACAAATGAATGGAGCAGTTGAAGTGGCAAATAAGAATATCAAGAAGACATTAGCCAAGACAGCTGAAAATTATCGTGATTGGCACGAAAGGTTGCCGTATGCTCTAATGGCATACCGAACTTCAATTCGAATATCAATTGGAGCAATCCCGTTTTCCTTAGTTTATGGAATGGAAACAGTGCTACCTGTTGAAGCAGAAATTCCTTCATTAAGGATACTATCCCAATTGAAGCTTTCAGAAGCTGAGTGGATTCAACAAAGATATGAACAACTCAACATAATCAATAAAAAGAGATTAAGAGCTGTATGCCATGGGCAAACATATCATAGAAGAGTGGCCAAATCCTTTAACCGAAAAGTGAAACCAAGGCATTTCAAAACAGAGGATTTAGTAGTGAAGAAAGTCATCCTCAATAATTCAGATCCTCATGGCAAATTTACTCCGAATTATGAAGGTCCATACATTGTCAAGAAAGTCCTTCCTGAAGGAGCATTGATTCTTGCAGATATGGTTGGAACAGAATTGACCTATCCTGTAAATGCAGATACTGTCAAGATTTTCTACCCATGAAATGAAGACGAACATTCAAGAAGAGCTTTGGGTCACTTTAGAACATGTGCATATCATGCATATCATGTATATCATGCATACCACGCATTTCATGAACATTTTTATCTGTTTTGCAGAAGAAAGTAAAAGGAGTCCGAACTAGTCAATGGTTTCAGAATCCCCAATGAAGTTGTCAAATAATAGAGGGAAGTATCACTTCCAATTCAATTTTTCCGTTGATATTTCCTAATGTGCTTTTATTTTATTTTTTATCATCCTGAGGGAGACAAAGAAAAGGGAGCAACAAAAGAAGAATCTCCAGTGGAACCAAAACAAAAACATGCAAACAAGAGGGATCTTGGTAAGTTGATTAGACAGGTATCCCTAAATCGTGAGTGCATGTATTAAAGAAGTTTCCTTTCTAAGAGAAAATCGAACTTCTTCTTCCCCAAGCGGAATGACAATAAGACTGAGCAAAACAAAACAGATTGTTTTGAAAAGAAAATACCTCAGAAATGTTTCAAATCAAAAGTTTTGAAACACGCTTTCTTTGAGAATGCATTAAGTATCAAAATTCCCTAAAAGGGATAATTTGACAAAAGGCTTTGAAAAATTTCTAAGAAAAAGTTTGGATCAAATCGAATGGAAAGACCTTCAAATGATGAAAGGTAAGCCGTATCTAAATACGTCCCCTATACACTCAAAGTCAAGAGAAGGAATGAGTGAGAGAAGAAACTCATCCAAAGGAAATAGGGGATGTTCGCAATGATTACATAAATTGAAATGATGAAAGGCAGTCATTTCACTATCCTAAACACATGATTATCCCTCGCAAACCAAATTTGAGCCTAAATAGTGGAAAAGATTTTCGAAAAACAACCATGTTAAGAACCACCCCACATTGGGGCAAATTAGGAGGTTTGTGGTTAACAGCAATGGAGAATAGGATCAAGAAAGATTCTATTGCATACTCTTGCATCAATCTTTCTGTGATAACTTCAGATGAAGCCATATGAGAGCTCAAGACATCCCAAGAGGAAGAAAAGCACTTCATTTCTTATACCCAAACACATTACCTTTGGCAAAGCCCAATTGAGCATGAATATTCATTTCAAAACCCTAAATTGGTGATCATCTCTTCACACTAGAGCATGAGCATATGATCCACTTTGAATAGATAAGAAACAAAAGGCATGACACAGAGTCCTTAGAACTAGAAAAGGTCAAAGGCAAAAGAATCAGGGGCATGAAAAAGTAGTGTGTTTGGTAAAAACAAGGTCGAATGCCCAAGAAAAATGAAAAAGAAAAGTAAATTCAAAAGAAAACTCAAAATAAAAAAGGTCATGACAAAGTAAAGCCAAGATCATGAGAGATCATAGATCACAACAAGTGAAAATGAGCAAAAGAAAAGAGATCGTAATGAACGTTTAGGGGACTCTGATGTTCATAAAAAGAAAGATCCCTAGTGAACAAAAGAGGAAAGAGGTGGTGATGCCAAGAAGATCACCAATTTCATAAAAACCCTGAATTCAAACAAATAAGCCTTTTTTGAGCCTACCCAATACCAACAATACAACCTCTCCCCAAAGACTCTTCAGATTGGGATGTTGAAAGTAAAAACATGACTTTATGACAAGAAGTCATCGCTCAAAGAAGTGTATGCAATAATATCTTGTCTTGTCATCGAGGTTCTTAACTTGTAGACCTGAAGCAAGTTATGACGAAATCCTTTTTCTTGGCCTCAAAATGCCTATCCTTTGAATGGCCATTGACTAAGCCAACATTACAATCCTCGGAAAGATCTTATCGGATCAATTGGATTGTATACATTGCGAACATCTCTAAATACCTGAGGATTAGTTAAGAGAGATAAAATTGAGGGATATCAGATAATTCCCATTTCAATCAGATGAAGAAAAGACCAAGTTAATAGATTGAGACAAATCCTTTCTAATGAAGGTCTTCCAAATGATCATTTCAAGCATTTCTTGAAAGATTGCAAGCACTTTGTTCAAATAATTCCTTGAAAAGGAAATTTGATTGTCTGAGATGCATTAATGCAAAGAATGCATGTTTTCAGAACATGTTTCAAAAGTTTTTGATCAACTTAAAACCAAGTTTTCAAATAGTTTGTGGTAAGCTAAAAAAACCACACTTCAAATAGTTTTTGATTAATTTCAAAACCACTTTTCAAAATAGTTTTTTGTCAACTAAAAACCATACAAAGGTTAGTAAAACCTTAAAATCACATAACTCATGGTCAAGGCACTCATTGTTTTAAGCCTTCTCAAATCCTGCTGGCAAGAAGTCACCAGGCGAATCATCAAGACCTCAGGCGAGAAGCCCCAGGTACACATTGTTCAAGTTCTTTTCAAAGTCATACTGGCGAGAAGCCACTCGGTAAATTTTCAAAGTCTTACTGGCAAGGAGCCACTAGGCAAATTTCCAAAGTCCTACTGGCGAGGAGCCACTAGGCAATTTCCAAAGTCCTACTGGCGAGGAGCCACTAGGCAAATTTCCAAAGTCCTACTAGCGATGAGCCACTAGGCAAATTTCCAAAGACCTACTGGCGAAGAGCCACTGGGCAAATTTCCAAAGTCCTACTGACGAGGAGTCACTAGGCAATTTCCAAAGTCCTACTGACGAGAAGTCACTAGGCAAATTTTAAAGTCCTACTAGTGAGAAACCACTAAGCAAATTTCCAAATCCTCAAGCAAGGAGCCTCAGGTGTTCATGGTTCATGGGTTCGTCCTTAAACCACGAAATCAGAATAATCATCATAATCATCACCGCCATCAATTCATACTCTTGGATAAGTAACAAAGAGATGCTCACAAACAGGTAAGTTTCTCTCCCTCAATCATTAAGTACCTCTCAAAATGTGTTTTGAAAAAAAAACCTTTGGATTATATCTCGAATTTCAAAAGCAAGATCCCTAATTAGTTGTCGTGAAATTTCCATTTTGTCTTGTTCATTGAGTCAACTAAAAATTCAAGTGTCACCTTGTCTTTGAGATCAACCTCTAACGAGCTCAATTTCAAAGAGGGGCAGCTATTGACACCTGATTTTTAGCTCTCTTTTTTCATATTTTCAAAAATCTCAAAATTAAGATTAGGAATCTTGGCCAAGCCTAGAAACCTATTTCTAAACCAAAAATGATTTTTTTTAGCATTTTCTTGAATTTTTCTTTAATTTCATTTAGTCAAAATGAGTGAGAAAATCAAGAAAAATAGCAAATGGAATCAGAAAATTCCATAAAAATAGTCCTTAATCTTATTTTAAATCCAATTTCACTAATACATCATCAATTTTGGAAAATCTCAATCGGGCATGTGTTTTTCCCAAAATTGGGCAAAATCAAACCTGAATTGAACCAAAAATGCAATTAGATCTTTTCTAGTCATTTTTAAGTCATGGTATCTTCACAACAAATGATTTTGGGACCTTGAATTACATAATGATTGGTCCAATTGAACAATTCAACAAAGAAATCAGAAAACCCCAAAATTCAATTGAAAATTAAGAATTTTGAGCCCAAATTGGAATCGTGTCCAATTCGAAATTGTCAAACCATGAGACTGTCATTTCTAGGGTTAATCAGATGTGGGTAATTCAATTTTGGTATCAATTTTGCCTAATCAGGTCATTAAGGCATCGAATTGATCAAAGACCCAATAACCCGAGTACAAAAAGTTAAAAATCTAGGACATAATTTTGTCAAAAATTGGGGAAAATCACATATTTGGGTTTAGAATGGTATGAGGAATTCAATTTTGGGGTTTAATTTGAAAATATCAGTCAAAATTGGGCTCAATTTGAATTTTTAGTCAAAATCGGACTTACTAGGTCAGCCGGGTCAGTCATCCCCTTTACCCGGTTCGCCCAAAGCACATAAAACCCATAAAAAACCCAGTTGAACCCGTGACTTTGCCGACTTCATATGATCAATTTAGCATGTGAAAATCAAGTTGGCCAGCTGAAGAATCTCCAGCTAGTGTCAGAGAATCGTTCCAACCGATTCTAAGTCGGTGGAAACTGATTTTGAGCGGGAAAATTGATCAAGAAAAGAGGAGAAGAACATGATCGCGCGAATAGAGAAGACGTTCGACGAAATTCCAGAGAGAAAGAAAGAGAGAGAACGAGCGCAAAAGAGAGAGAGATTGTACTCAAAGGTGCATCGAGGTTCTAAGGACCGAGCGATCGGTTTTTTTCTGGCGAGAAAAACGTCGGCAAATCGACTCCGACGGTGAACCTCCTCACCTGAGAAGTTGTGACGAAGCTGATCACCGTCACCTGAAAGTGAAGCTCAACCGGCGTGTCCAGACGTTCTCCGACGAAGCCAAAGTCACCAGATTGAAGTCCAAGTACCGAGGAAGAGCTCCACGATCGCCATTTGCTTCGGAAACTTCATCCGATCCTTTGTTGAAGCAAGTAAAATCTAATCCTCGCCATGGTTTTCTAGAACTCCAGAAAGTGAGATCGAGTTTGATATTGATGATCATTTGATTTCTATGGCAATTTTGAGTCCTTTGAGGTCTAATATGATTTTCTAATCATGTTTTACATTGTTTGATTGCATTTCTAATTGAAAAACCTGCATAAACCGAGTCAGCCACCATTAAACCTTCTTGTCGGAGCTTCCTTGACCTCACCGGAGCGCCTCTCATGGTCATAAGGCACTCAAGTTAGTTGATTCTCACCTTGATTGATGTTCTGATGTTGATTTGGATCGGTTTAGACGGCTAGGGCGATTAGAATAAGGATTTGAAGCTTGGAGAAGCATGTTTAGGTCAGTGATGACTTAGGGTGTTTAGATAGGTTTTTCGCCGGTCAACGGCGGTCCGACAATGATCTAGTCAGGCTAGTTTGATAAAGGTTAATATGAACTCAACACTGAATCAAGCAAAATGGTCAAAACATCACTGAAAGGTCGCCGGAGATCGATCCAAACCGGCGACCTAAAAAACACTAAGCTTGAAATTGTGCCCACTAGCCGCTCGATGAATTGCCCTAAAGAGAAAATCTCGAAACGGCACTGTTTTGGTGCTATGTCTCGCCGGGGCAGTGGCCGCCGCCGGTGCCGGTCGGTTCGGCTTGGCCGAATCGGCCTAAACCGGTCCGGTCCGGTTCAACCCTCGGCGGGAATTTTTGAAAATAATAATAATAATAATCTAAAAAATTCAAAAATTCATAAAAATTAGAAAATTCAGAAAAGCTCTAAAAAAAATTCGAAAATCCACAAAAATGTGAAAAATCTAGAAAAAATCAGAAAAGTTCAGAAAATTATAAAAAAAAATTGAAAATTTTAGAAAATCCACAAAAATCTAAAAAATTCTTAGAAAATTCATAAAAATTTGAAAAATCCCAAAATCCCGTAAAAATTTTGAAAACAAATTTTTAGAAAATAAAAAATCTAACTTAAAAAAAATCAAAAATTTCAAAAATTCACAGAATGATTTAAAAACACTGTGGCCAACCTTAGAAAGTGAAATTTGAATTTTTTGAAGTGCCCAAGTGGCATTTTTAGAAAACCTCAAATTCAGGGGTTATAACCCTTAAAAAAACCCTAAAACCCTAAAAAAAAACACAAATCATGAAATTAATAAGCCTTTAGGGCTTCATTAGGGTTTGGATGGTTTTTGGGTGCATTTTGGTTTTTAGAAACAATTTAGGATTGTTTGGTTTGATTAACATGGATTGCGCATTTAATTCTTGATTGATTTCTCCACAATTAGAATTGATAGGATTAGTAGATAGGCCTCGGAAACTTGTGTGACACGTTAGGCATCATATCGTTCTAAAGTACCAAAAGGGCGTTAGAGATCTCGATTCGGGATCATTAGCGTAACCAAGTCCCTATATTCAGAATCTCTGGTTCATAGAATCGTGGTATTTCTCCCATACCCCAATTAGGTTTCTAGTCAACCTACCAACAATGACTAGTGGTGACTCCAAAATAGAGAACTTAGACTAAATAGGAAATTATCATCCGCTATCACGTGAGGTATGGTTTTGGAGAGACCCTTGCACGGAAATACCTCCTTAGCGCGCAAACCCCAAAAGTTCCAAAAAAGCGCAGCACGACACCCTCCAAGCGTGAGTAATTACTAAGACTCTTCGGAAAGACAAAAATACTCATAGGAAAGATAAACAACATTTACTAGAAAGCAACTATAAATAAATAAGGATTTGAGAAACTTGAACGTCGTTAACTAGACCTAGAAAATATATGAGAATTAAATGTAACCGATTGAAGATCTCTATGATTTTACCATTTCCAAGAGGTTGAATTAATAGCCTTCATCTTTTCAAGGTACCGAATAGCCTTCGGTACGTCATAATCGGTGATATCGACAACTCGACATCTTCAAGGAATGCTTCGGCATTAGACGCTTCTGCTGCACGTAAACTCGTCCCTAAGTTTTCTTAGTCTTCATTGTCATGGTAGGGAGAAAGATCCGCAACATTGAACGTTGCAGAAACAGCATACTCACCAGGAAGCTCAATCTTGTAAGCGTTGTCACTAATCCTTTGCAGCACATTGAAAGGTCCATCAGCCCTAGGCTTTAGCTTCTCGTGACGACCCCGAGGAAATCTTTCCTTCCTAAGATGTAGCCAAACCAAATCTCCTTCCTTAAAAACTGCAGGCTTTCGATGCTTGTTTGTTCTTGCTTGAATCTTCGCATTGTGCTTTATTATCCTTTCCCAAATTTGCTCATGAAGCTTCTTTAGATAGTTGGCATGTTCCTCAGCATCCCCGCTAAATGTTGAGAGATGGGAAGTGGAGCTAAGTCCATCAGACTGATAGGATTTTTGCCATACACAATCTCGAAAGGACTCTTCCTGATTGTTTGGCTTGAAGACCGATTGTAAGCAAATTCAACTTGAACCAAAGGAAGGTCCCATTGATGTAGGTTACTTCCAATTAAGCTCCTTAAAAGATTTCCCAAACTCTGATTAACAACTTCAGTTTGCCCATCGGTTTAGGGATGAAGAGAAGAGATAAATTGAAGTGTAGTGCCTAGCTTCTTCCAAAGTGTTCGCCAAAAATGACTAATAAATTTTGAGTCCCGATCAGATGTCATCGTCTTCGGAATACCATGTAGTTTCGCGATCTTTGAAAGAAAAGATTTGCCACATGAGTAGCATCCAAAATCTTGTTACAAGGTACAAAATGCGCCATTTTTAGAACCGATCAATGACCACCATGATTGAGTCTTTACCCCTTTGTGTCCGAGGTAAACCAACCACAAAATCTAGGCTCACATCTTCCCAAGGGGTTATTGGTACCGGTAATGGAGTATACAAGCTAGTGTTTTGAGAATGGCTTTTGGCGATGTGACAAGTTTGACACCGCTCCACATGTCTCATAACATCTTTCTCCAATTGAGGTCAATAAAATTTTTCTTTGATAAGAGAGAGTGTCTTGTCTCTTCCGAAATGACCGGCTAAACCTCCACCATGGGCTTCATTGATAATGGCTTCCCTTAGAGAACTTCTCGGTATGCACAAGCAATTATTTCTAAAAAGAAATCCATTTTGCAATAAAAATTGCTGAATTGGACCCTCGAACAATCTTTCCAAATTTTCCCAAAGTCTGGATCCTCTTTATAATGCTCCTTGATCATGTCAAGGCCTAAGACCTTCACTTACATTGTGGATAGCAAGGAATGTCTACGGCTTAATGCATCCGCCACTCGATTGAGAGTTCCAGCTTTATGTTTAGTAAGAAAAGTGAAATGCTTAAAGGAACTCTACCCACTTGGCATGCTGATTGTTGAGCTTGTGTTGAGTATTTACATACTTTAAGGCTTCATGATTCGAATAGAGAATAAACTCTTTAAACAATAGATAGTGTTGCCAATGATCTAAAGCTCTAACAATAGCATAAAATTCCTTGTCATAAGTAAAGTAATTCTTGCGGGAATTATTCAACTTCTCGCTACAGAATGCAATAGGCTTTCTTTCTTGGCTAAGAACCGCACCAATTCCCACATTGGAAGCATCACAATCAACTTCAAAGACTTTATTGAAATCTGGAAGTGCAAGAATAGGAGCCTCGATTACCTTCCTTTTAAGGAGTTCGAAGCTTTGTTGTGCCTCTTTGGTCCACTTGAAATTTCCCTTCTTTAAGCATTTGGTGATAGGAGAAATAATAGTGCCAAAATGCTTGATAAAGCGACGATAAAATGAGGCCAAACCATGAAAACTCCGAATGTCATGTATAGATGTCGGAACGGGCTAGCTTATGATTGCCTCCACCTTGCTAGGATCCATCTTGATGCCATCTTCAGAGACAATATAGCCTAGAAAGATACTTCTTGAAGTTGGCATACAACTTTTGCTCCCGAGGAACCTTGAAAACTTGGCGAAGATGCTCCAAATGTTGTTCCTGAGTAGAGCTATAAACGAAAATGTCATCAAAATAAACAACAACAAAGCTACCAATAAATGGTTTAAAAACATGATTCATGAGGTGCATAAATGTACTGGCAGCGTTAGAGAGACCAAAAGGCATGACCATCCATTCATAGAGGCCATCTCTTGTTTTGAAGGCAATTTTCCACTCATCTTCGGTTCTCATTCGAATTTGATGATATCCACTTCGAAGATCAACCTTAGAAAAGATTGTAGCGCCAAGAAGTTGGTCGAGAAGATCATCAAGTCGAGGAATGGAAAAGTGGTATTTGATAGTAATCTTGTTCACCACTCTACTATCGATACACATACGCCAAGACCCATCCTTCTTTGGCACGAGAAGAGCAGGGACAGCACATGGACTCATGCTTTCTCTCACCATTCCTTTAGCCAAGATTTCATATACTTGTCGTTGAAGCTCTTCATGCTCTTTAAGACTCATTCGGTAGGCAGCTTTGTTTGGAATAACGGCTCCCGAAACAAAATCAATGCAATGCTAAATGTCTCTTATAGGCAGAAGACCGGGTGGAATTTCTTTCGAAACAACATCCTTAAATTCTTGGAGAAGAGGTGCTACTTGAGAAGGAACAACATACTGTTCTTCATTCTCTTCTAACACCACAAGAGCATATGCCACAAAGGAATCTTCCAAAGCCTTATCAACTTCAGATTTAGAGAGTAAATTATTTCCCTCCCCATTTGATAGTTTAGGAGTGCTCTCTATTTTGAAAGGACCCAAAGTGACTTTAACTCCATCCTTTTTAAAAGTATAAGTAATTTTTAACCCATCATGCTTAGTCTTTCTATAAAATTGCCAAGGTCTCCCAATAAGCAAATGGCCAGCCATTCATGGGAACAATATCACACCATACTTCATCATTATATTTTTTCCCAATGGAGAATTGAATAAGGCATCATTTATCAACCCTTACCTCATTCCCTTTGCGAAGCCAAGATAGCTTGTAAGGTTGTGGGTGTTTCTCCGTCTTGAGGTGCAATTTATCCACCATTGTTGTAGCCACGACGTTCTCGTAGCTTCCTCCATCAATAATAACATCACAAACCTTTCCATGAGAAGTACATCTAGTGTGAAAAATGTTGTTGCAAAGCCACGTACCTTCACTAGGAATAGTATTCAAGATCCGACGAAGAATTAGAGACTCTCCTTGATCTCCATATATAATTTCATCTCCCTCGTCCGACCCTTCATTGGAACTAGGGAAGTCTTCATGATTGTCTTCTTCACACTCTTCTTCTACTAAAGAGACAATCTTACGATTTGGACAATCAGAGGCAATATGTCCAAACCCTTGGCATTTGAAACACCTAACAGAATTAGGGCGCTTTGAACTAGATGCTCATTCATTCTTAGGAATGGACTTTGAAGCAGCTTTTTTATTTTTAGTGGAAATACTCCCACCTTTAGAATAGCCCTCCTTGTCCCGATACCGAGAGCTAGTACCACGAGTTTCTTTAAGTTGTCGTTCCACCTTTAAAGCAAGTTGACAAACATCATTATAAGTCCAGCAAGGTTGAAGTTGGACAACATTAACGATTTCTGAGTGTTGACACTTAAATTTTGACTAACCATTTAATGATAAATTGCATAGAAAATTAGGAATTAAATTTTAACCCCTAAACAAAAATATTGAAAATGCATAGCATATAGTTTAGGATTATATAGGTTAATTGCATTCTATGTCGAACCGGCGGTGGCGAGGAAAGCTAAAAATTCATCGCGCAAATCGAGCTTGAGCGCCAAACGAAGCTCTGCCCACTCGGAAGATGGGGGCTGAAATTCACAAGTCTAAAAGGCCTTGGTTATTTTAATTTGAGCTTAAGTCAACCCATTGTGCTCAATTAGAGAAAAAAAACCCAAATTAATTCAGCCCATTGGAAGTTAAAATTAGATGATAAAGCCTAAACCAAAGCCCACTAGGATTAGGAAAGCCTGGCCAATTAACCTAGGTATGCAGTATAAATATGTGGTTATGCCTCATAATTTGAGGGGAGCTCTCATAATTCTCAGAACACAATTCCTGAAAGCACCAGAGACACACGTGAGCGAGAGCAAGAGTAAGAGAGAGAGAGTCGGTCGCGCAAGCGCCCGCCCCGCAGTCACGCCGCCTCGCGACCCCATCGCACGGACCGCTGCTGCTGTTGTCCCGTGACGCCGCCATCCCACCACTGCTTCCCAACGTCTACCGCACCAACCATGGCCAGCCTCATTGCGGTCCTTCCGACGACGTAGTGGCTATAAAGCTCGAGCCTTCTCGATTCTTTCTTCTTGTCGACGAACTGTTTCTATTCCTGTTCTGCCGCTGCTGCACCAAGCCACCACGACGAGTCATCTCTGCCCTTACTGTCCCGAGACCCCACGACAGTCGAGCCAAGGCACGATCTTCGACGACAATCTATACTTGCACCGCTCCATAGTTCTTCGTCAATCTCTAAGTCAAGGGCCCACAGAGAAGACCTCGCTGGATTACTTTGGAAGAAAGTTCACCATCATCAGATTTTGGGAGATTCTCAAAGGAATCCACTTGGGGATCACTCGGTGGATTTTCCTTGAAAACGTTGTAGCAGCTCCTTGTGCCTCTGCACCTCACCAACGTCCAGCGTGCTTTGCTCTATCACTCCGCTTGCAACGGCGGTCCAACAAAGCACCATCCAGCGAGCCTTTTCTCCACTATGACTACGTGGCCAAGGCGTGATTCCAGGACGACGTCGAATCATCCCTGTTGCACCAAGACGTACAGCCGGGTCATTCATCGTCCCACCACCGTCACGTCCACCGACTGCTCACCGTCGACCACTGTCCCGATCTGCCGCGAATTCGAATTTGGAAGTCATCCGCAAATTAGGTAGCACTACAAAAAAAGTAGATTTTAGCGACGAATTTTGCCATGAAAAAAATGGAAAAATTCGTCGCTAAACGAATTTGCGACGAAAAAAATTTCATCGCCAATTCGGCGCCGCAAAATTTAGCAACAAAAATTTTCAATTTTCATCACAATTATTCGTGGCAAAATTCGTCGCTAATTAGCCACGAACTGTATTCGTGGCAAGATTCGTCACTAATTATTCGTGGCAAGATTCGTCACTAATTATTCGTGGCAAAATTTGTCGCTAATTTTTCGTGGCAAAATTCGTCGCTAATTATTCGTGGCAAAATTCGTTGCTAATTCGCCACGAATTTTTTTTTTGGTTAGTAATTTGCGACAAACTTATTCGTGGCAAAATTCGTTGCTAATTTGCCACGAAATTTTTTTTTTGGTCAATAATTTGCGACGAACTTATTCGTGGCAAAATTCGTCACTAATTTGCCGCGAAAAATTTTTACTTTTGCTACGAACATTGTTCCGAAACGAATTTAGCGACAAATTTTTCTTAATTCTTTAGCGACAAAGTCAACGACGAATGTTGTTTAGGGACGATTTCGATTTTAAATATAATTAACAGTAAAATTATTTTCTAGAATTTATATTTAACATTGATTAAGCACTTAATAACATCAAAATTTAGTGCTTAAATAAATAATGATATGATGATGAAATACATAGTACTCAAAATTTAGTGCATAAAAATATTATAATGATATGAAAATGGAAATTTTAACTAGCAAGGACTGACAAAATCTTCATCATCAGCAGCATTGTCATCATCATCATGTCGCTCATCATTGTGCCCATCACCCATTGGATTAGTCGGAGGTACAGGAGGAACCTCATCGTGATCGAGGTTGAGGAGTCGCAAGATCAATTGCATTTGTTAGTTGACCACTCTTATTTCTTCGTCCTTCTCTACAAGTAAATGTTTCAATTGGCTCAATTCTTGGGTCATTTGCTCCTCAAGTTGTGTCCTCCTTGAAACAGCCGCATTGGAGGATGAAGTTACAGCAGCCTACGTTGTGTATACCCTTGACAAGGATCCCATCCCAAATATTTTTCCTCTTTTCATCCCACCCGATGCCTCTACCCATAATGGCATACTGTCAACTGATGGCTCAGACACAGCAACACCATCACCACCACTACCACCAGCAGTATTCATTAAAAGTTCATCATATTTTTCCTGCATCAACAATATAGATGAAAATAAAATAACTTCATATATATAACTATCATAAATATTAAAAGCATTCATGGTTTTCATTCCAGTTTCCATAAACTTACATACCTTCAAGTATAATCTTACATACCTTAATAGCTTTTGCTAGATCGTCAGTCCATGTCTTCTCTTTTTTTTTGAAATGTGCGTTCAAATGTAGTTGTATATGTCGGTTTCGTCCCCAATTCATCTGCCTACAAAATATAAACATAAATGCGTAATTGAATTAAATTAACTTACAATATGTTCAACAGACTTACCATTCTTTTTCTATGCTCCTCGATGTTGATAGAGCCCCCAGCATATGTGTCAAACCCTTCACTAGAACTAGAAGCTCAATTCTTCTTATTCTGTTCACTCATTTGCTTATTCTTTTCAGTTTCCCAATTCTCTTAATTTCGGTCCAATTGTCACCCGTAATAAAATCTGGTTTTATTGACTTATCTTTGCTTTATTCATTACATTTCATATGTGATCACCGACTTTCTTCTTAAAAATTCTTTTAACTTCATCCTCTTCCGTTTCATCCCACCTGAACTTCCGCTGCATCAATAGAAAAATAATTCCAAACTTAAAAGTACCAATATGAGGGTATGATCTGATCCCTAACACGGCCCACTAGAAACACCTAGAAGAACAAAACTTACCTTGAACTCATTCCACCACAATCATTTACTTCTTTTGGAGCGCTATTGTAACTAATATACTACCCCCTTCAAGAGTTATTGACTATTTTATTAAGTTGCATCACAACATACGTAGTATCCGTGAATCTGCAAACAGGTTAGAAAGAACGATATGGACAATGAAACAATGAAGCATACGAATAATTTGCAAAATGGACAATTCAGTTGACATCCATATCTAAAATCCTAAATATTACATATACTTAAAAAAAAATGAAGTACTTACGAATCTCCATATGGGCGTATCATGAATCGACTATCTTCTTCACTTGTGTTTCCCTCATCATTCGAGTGTTGCACTGAAGAAGAAGGTGGAACTGAAGTAGATTCAGTTCGCATGTGTCCAAGTTGTCCCCTAATATGTTCTTGAGGGTCGGAGGAAGGGCCAATGTGTCCATGTTGTCCATCAGCATGTAGTGGTTGAGGGAAATATGAAAGAGTAGGGGAAGAGGAAAGGGACGGGGACGAGGAAGCGGAAGGGGCCGCTCTTCTTTGTGAAACTGCACCATGCATGTGACCTCCACGTTTATACTGACAAGTAGGAAGGTTAGACAAATATCTTAAAAAACATGAACATGTATTAGGGACACATAATGACATACATCATAAAGCTTACCATTTTGTTTCAGAGAGCAAGAGATAAACTTGAGAAAACGAAACAAACTTGCTATCACCTCTGATAAATAGCAAGCTGTCCAAAAATGTCTACGAGCTTCTTTAGTTCTCTTCTTTGTGAAACTGCACCATGCATGTGACCTCCACGTTTATACTGACAAGTAGGAAGGTTAGACAAATATCTTAAAAAACATGAACATGTATTAGGGACACATAATGACATACATCATGAAGCTTACCATTTTGTTTAAGAGAGCAAGAGATAAACTTGAGAAAACGAAACAAACTTGCTATCACCTCTGATAAATAGCAAGCTGTCCAAAAATGTCTACGAGCTTCTTTAGCTCTCTTTTGCCATAAATAACAGTTGTTACCTCTGTCTACAAAAACATTCAAAAAGCTAGTGAAGTGAAACACTTTCTGGTGATTATTATCTAAGAAGAAAATAGGAGAATGAATGATGGGAAGCATATTACATGATATGATCAAACTAGAATATTTTCAAACCTAGATATAAATAAAAAGGGAGCATATTTGGCAATCAAGAACTAGAACCCTCTGTTATAAAATCTGTTAATGAACATTAGAAAGCAGTTCCATGTGAAGCACAATGTGTATCATGTATCTTTCACACAATATTTAAACCGAACTAAAATTCTGTGAAACACAATGTGTTTATGCTGGAAAACCTATCTAAACGACTTCGAAACGCAAAAAAATGACCTCCGTCACAACTTAGCAGTGAGTATTGATCAGCGGCCCATTTCCACATAGCTGACCAAATTTCAGCCCATTCCGAGTTCGCCAATCTAAGTGCATTAATTAGGTACTTGGCTTAAAATAGACTCAATTCGAAACACAACAATCTAATATAAAAACAGACTCAATCTAATACAAAATCCAATCAGACCCAATCCATTCAACCCGAGATAAGTCGAATCCAATATAAAAACAGAAAGAAGCAGCAGACCTATTCTAATATAAAAGAAGCAGTAGCAAATAAATAGCAGACCCAATCTGAAACCGAACAATCTCCGCCCTATAGAATCCGAAACCGAACAGAACAGCATACCCAATCCGTAACCGAATAGAACAGCAGATAGAGTTCGAAACGGAACAGCAGTAGACCCAATACAAAACTAAACAGAACAGCAAACCCAATCCGAAACCGAACAGAACAGTAGACAGAATCCGAAATCGAACAGCAGCAGACCCAATCCGAACAAAAAGAAGAAGCAGAAATCCAATATAAAAGAAGGAGCAACAAACAAACGTCCCACAGAATCCGAAACCGAACAATTTGAAATAGCGCTCGCCCGAGACAAAAAGTGCAAAAAATTCACACGAACATACCTCCACTCGAACGATGATCCTCCTCAGATCCAAAACTCCCAGACGACGGTCCTCGCGCTTGAGGTTCCTCTCGGGCGATGGTCCGAGCGCTTGAGGTTCCTCTCGGACGATGGTCAACACGATCTTCCCAGCGTCCGCCGAAGGGGTTCCTCTCTCCAAGAAAAAATCGCGCTAAAGAATGCCAAATCCGAAGAAACACTCGTCGGAGGAAGCCGTCGAGAATCGATCAAGAGAGAGAGAGAGAGAGAAAGAAAGCCCTAATTTTTTTGCTGTGTTTGAAGAATCGATCGAGAGAGAAAGAGAGAGTCAAGAGAAAGCCCTAATTGTACCCCTAAATCAAGACGACGTTTCACAAATTAGTGACGAATTTTATTTCGTCGCTAATTAGCGACGGATTTTAAAAATTGTCGCAACAGTGCCGCGAAAGTTAATTCCGTCGCTAATTAGATACAAAATTAGCGACGAACTATAAAAATAGTTGTGAATGGGCGGCGAAAGTTTATTTTCATCTATAAATTCGTCGCTAATTAGCGATGGAATTAGCGATGAACTATAAAAATAGTCGGGAATGTTCGGCCAAAATTATTTTCATTGCTAATTCCGTCGCTAATTAGCAACGGAATTAGCGACGAAAATAAAATAGTCGGGAACGTGCCCCGAAAGTTATTTTCGTCGCTAATTCCGTTGCTAATTAGCAATGGATTTTTAAAATAGTCGCGAAAGTGCCGCGAAAGTTAATTTTGTCGCTAAATCCGTCGTTAATTAGCGACGGATTCAAGTTCATCGCTAATTAGCGATGGATTTTAAAAATAGTAGCGAAAGTGCTGCGAAAGTTAATTTCGTCACTAATTAGCAACGGGTTTTACAAATAGTCGCGAAAGTTAATTTCGTTAGCGACGGATTTTAAAAATAGTCGCGATAGTGCCACGAGAGTTAATTCCGTCACTAATTCCGTCGCTAATTAGCAACGGATTTTACAAATAGTCACGAAAGTTAATTTCATTGCTAAATCCGTCGCTAATTAGCGACGAAATTAGCGAAGAACTATAAAATAGTTGCAAATTAGCGATGGAATTAGCGTCAGATTTTAAAAATAGTCGCAAAAGTTAATTTCCTATAAAATAGTTGCGAATGTGCGGCAAAAGTTTATTTTCGTTGCTAATTAGCGACGAAATTAGCGATGAACTATAAAAATAGTCGGGACTGTCTCGTCAAAGTTATTTTCGTCACAAATTAGCGACGGAATTAGCGACGAAATAAAATAGTCGGGAACATGCCGCGAAAGTTACTTTCATCGCTATTTTTGTCGCAAATTAGTGACAAAATTAGCAACGAACTATAAAAATAGTCGCGTTCGTGCCACGAAAGTTATTTTCGTCGCTATTTCCGTCAGAAATTAGCGACGGATTTGCGTTCGTTGCTATTTCCCTCACAAATTAGCGACGAATTGGCGTTCTTCGCTAATGTTCCGTGGGTAAATCCTTATTTTTTTTTTTTGTAGTGTAATTTTGCAACGAAATTAGCGACGACGCAAATTAGCGATGACCTATTATATTAAAAATTAAGCAAATAAAAATTGTCGCCAATGTCGTCGCTAATTTTGCGATGAACTTATGTTTGTTGCTAATTAGTGACGATATTAGCAACGACCTTTCATGTTAACAATTCGTCAAATAAATAATAATAATAACAATAATAATGATAATAATAATAACAACAATAATTATGACAACAATAGTAACACATGTTGCAATAATAATAATAATTACACATAATTGATAAAAAGTCTCAAAAATCATAATCTTCATTTTCACCTTCGTTTTCGTCTTGATCTTCATCTTCACCTTCGTTTTCGTTTTCGTCTTCATCTTCATCTTCATCTTCATCCTTTGTCTCAAAATCAGATTCTGCAACACCTTCTAGATTTGATTTGCGAATTTCAGTTGGATCCCCATCTATCATTGCTCCACATGGATCTCGTAAAGTTGGAATGTTATATTCCTCAGTTTCAACCGCATTACAAACTTCTTCTTGTTGATATTCTTTATCCTTCCAGTATTCCTCGATTTTTCTTCGTGTTTTGATTTTACATACAGCCCACCAATCAGCTTTGTCACGTTTCAAACTAGGATATGATGCATAATATACTTGAATTGCTTGTTGTACCAAAACAAATGGTTCATATTTCATATACCTTTTCTTCGTATGCACCTTCATTCCTTTGACGGGGTCGAACGACATTCACTTAAATAACACAACTCGCATTAATGGTCCATGGCATTCTACCTCTATGATTTCATCCAACAAGCCATAAAAATCATCTTTTGAACTGCCACCATTGGATGACCGAACACACACACCACTATTCATTGTGACTTTTCCCATTTCATATTCTTGAGTGTGAAAATTATACCTATTTATGAAATATACTTGCCAGCTTCGTACTCTTGACTTTGGACCCCATGACAGATGATATAGAAATCATTGTTCTTCAACTTGATCATGATTAGTGTGAACCTAAGGTCACACACACGCAAAGTCAATAATATATATTTTAATAAATTATGTATAAAATATTCATAACTTGGTTTTGGTCCATAAGCAACTTACATATGTTTTGAATCACGTTACAAATTTTTTATCGCACAAACGATCAAACGGATTTGGTAATAGTTCATACATTGAAGTTCGAAAAATCCTATTAACAAATACCATTTATATATTAGCAAATGTTTGACACACAATACAAATATTTGCAAATGTACACTTACTCAAAGTATGGCTCCACTTCTGGACAGTTGAGTAAAATATATGTATGGGCTGCCTGCCATTCTTCGCCTATTAAGTAACGAAACTTACATATGTCGCTTGGTCGATCAAGATAATTGAAAATAGAGAATGATTTGGCCCTCATCATTTCTTCCTGCTCTCTGCCTCTTGCACTGCACGTGCGGCTCAAAATAGTATGATGCAAATGTTGTTACTTCTTCCACAATATATGCATTATAAATTGAAGCTTCAACACATGCCTTATTCTTCACTTTTTTCTTCAAATGATATAAGAACATAGTTGCAATAGAAAGAAGTTTATCAGAACATAATATATAATAAAGTAATTTGGAATTTATTAAAAAAAATTTACCTCTGAAATGGATACATTCATCGAAATTAGACAGGACCTGCAACTTTGACCTCATAAGGCAAGTAAACTAAGAGATGCTCCATTGAATCAAAAAATGATGGAGGAAATATCCTTTCTAAGTTGCAAAGAATAATTGGAATATCTCTCTCTAGTTTCTCCATGTGTGATGCTTTTAACACTGTTGAGCAAATATCATGAAGAAAATTACTTAACTTTGTAATGGCGCTCCATACAAAATTTGGTAGAAGTTCCTTGAAAGCTATTGGAATTAGTCTTTCCATAAATATGTGACAATCATGACTCTTCAAACCTGTCAACTTGCATTCATTCAAATCAACACATCTCCCGAGGTTCGAAGCATATCTATCAGGAAACCGTACATATTTCAACCATTGACAAACAACTCGTCTTTGCTCCTTGTCCAATGTATAAACTGTTTTTGGTTTTGGTCCCTTGCTGCTTGCATCCACATCTAGTGTTGGCCGATCATAAATATCTCGTATCTTTTCTTGCATTCAAGTTGTCTTTTGTTTTTCCAGTGACATCCATCACAGTATTTATAACATTGTCGAAAATATTCTTTTCTATATGCATGACGTCAAGATTATGATAAATAAGATGGGCCTTCCAATATGGTAGATCCCAAAATATACTGCGTTTAGTCCACTTATGTGTTCCTCCGTACGCAATAGTTGTGCCATGAGGGTTTTCAACAACTGTTGGAAAGTCATGCATTCGCTCCCAAATTTGATCACCAATCAACCTCAATAGTGGAAGTGTTCTTTCAATCCTATTATTGATTAACTCTTTCTTATTCCTTCTTAATGTATGACTTATCGGCAAAAATTGTCTGTGACAGTCAAAATAGCTGGTCTTCTTACCATGTTTTAATCTGAATAACTTTGATCTCTCTAAACATATCGAACATCCTAAGATCACAGTTGTACTCCATCCAGATAACATTTCATAAACTGAAAAGTCATTTATCATCCAAAGAAGAACAGCCTTCGTTACAAATGTTTGATCAGCAGAAACATCATATGTAAGGACACCTTCATCCTATAGCCGTTGTAACTCTTCAATCAATGGTTGCATATAAATATCTATCAACTTTTTTGGATTTTGTGGGCCAGTCACGATCAATGTAAAAAACATATAAGGTGTCTTCATGCACATACCAAGTGGAAGATTGTACGGAGTTAAGATAACTGGCCAACATAATAACTTTTTCCTGATTTCCCAAATGGGGCAAATCCATCAGCACATAAACCTAACCTGATATTTCGAGGCTCTATCGCAAACTTAGGGTATATTCTATCAAAATGTTTCCATACCTCTGCATCTAAAGGATGACACATTATACCCTCTTCTGTTTCATGATTTACATGACAAGTCATGTGTTCAGTAGTGGCTTGAGACGCATAAAGCTTTTGCAATCTGGGGATTAAGGGCAGATAAAACATTTGCTTGCATAGTCTACGCTTCTGATTACGACCCTGCCTCCTGTTAATCTTGTACCTAGGTTGACTATAGAATTTGCAAGATTCTGCATTTTCATCATCTCTCCAATATAATATACAACCTTTACTACATACATCAATTCTTACAACTGGAAGACTAAGTTATCCACTAGCTTCTTCAAATCATAAAAATCACTTGACATGATGTTATCACGAGGCATTGTTTCCCGCATTACTTCAACAAAAGAGTTGAAGCAATTCTCAGACACATTATGCTCTGCCTTGAAATTTAACGGTTTTGCAGTCACTGATAACTTAGTGTCATTGTCACAACCTGCCCATAAAGGTTCATCTGCTGCTTTCAACACTTCCCAGAACTAATTAGATGAAAAAGTTCTATTACACACATTCTCATCAAAACCTATTACTTATATTTCTTCCAATTGTGATGCATGACTAGTACCCACTTTTCAAGTGTAGGAGTAAAACTAGTACTTGCATGGTTCAATTCTGAAATAAAATTCTGACCACCTGCATCAATCACCATCTTCTGATATGGGTTCAATTGGTTATAATAGCTACATTCTTCCTTAACTAAAAATTAATCACTTCTTCGATATCCTTCATCAGATATAAATGGTTCACCATAGCAAGTCTAATTATAGTAGTTCAAAGTAAACCCAAATCTATAAAGATGTTCTCTCACTTTATCACACACATGAAATTTACCATTACTGCACTTTTTACACGGACTCCTTAACTTATTTCCATCTATGAACTCAAATTTACTACTAGCAAAGTCCAAAAACAGTTCCAACCCAATACGAAACTCATCGGTCAATCCTCAACGTCCAGGTAAGTTCTTATTATACATCCAAGCCCTGTCTCTTTGCATTGTATCTGTATAAAAATTAAAAAATCTCATAAAATATTAAAAATATCATATCTACTGTTCTACTATTTGATATTCTTAATTAAAACCATAAAATTCTAAAAATTAAAATTGTGTTTTTGACAAAAAAATTACTTTGAAATTGAAAAAAAATGAAAAAATTACCATGTCAAGAAGACTTACTCAAGTATTTAATTGAAATCTTTGTAGTATAATGTGGTCAATTTGATGAGAATTGTAACGTTTTCTTGGATTGCCAGACCTTCAAATGGACACGTACCTAAAAAAAATTACTTAATAATTTTTTCTTTCAAATTTTCTTTTTCTTTTTCTTTTTTCTTTTTCTTTTTCTTTTTTTTTCCCTATATTCTTCGCCGGACCGGCAACTAGCGAGTTCGACCTCGCCGACCATGGGCCACGCTGGCCCTCGCCGGCGCTGGCGAGGGCCAAGTCAAGCGGCCTCGCCATGGCCTCTCGACCTCGCCGTCACCCCAGATCTGGGCTGCGACGAGGTCAAGCGGCCATGGCGAGGCCGCTCGACCTCTCCCAGATCTGGGGGAGGCCGAGCGGCCTCGCCATGGCCGCCACTGGACCTCGCCGTCGCCACAGTTCTGGGCGACGGCGAGCGGCGGCCATGGCAAGGCCTGGGCGAGGTCGAGCGGCCTTGTCATGGCCACCGCTTGACCTCGCCATCACCCAGATCTGTGGCAACGGCGAGGTCCAACGACCTCGCCCATGGCCAGTGAGGTGACCTCGCTGGCCTCAGCCTCTCGCTGGTTGTCGGACCGGCGACCGGGGGGGAAGAAGATATGAAAAAAATATAAAAAGAGAAAAAAAAATAAAAAAAAATTTGAAATTAGCGACGAATAGTTTTGTGACGAACCGTCTTCGTTGCCAATTAGCCACGAAATTAGCCACGACACTTACCGGCGGAAAAGCTTTACCAAGACTGATTTGTGCGCGCGCGAAGAGGTTTATCGAGAGAAACGATAGAGGGAAACGGAGGAAGAACAGCGAGGGGGTATATGAGGAATCAGCAACGAGAGAGAAAGAGAAATCGGGGTGAGGGTGGGTAGATTACAATTAGCGACGAATTTAGTGACGAATAAAGTACGTCGCTAATTTAGTGACGAATATTGTTTGTCGCTAATTAGCGACGAATACGCTTTTGTCGCTAATTAGCGATGAAATTAGCGACGAACCTATTATATAAAAAATTCAGCAAATAAAAAATTTAGCAACGAATACGATTTGTCGCTAATTAGTGACGAATTTTGCGACGAAAGTGCTACGACAATTATTTTTCGTCACAAATTCCATCGCAAATTAGGGACGAATTATTTTTCGTCGCACATTCCGTCCCAAATTAGCAACGAATTTTTTTTTCCGTTGCAAATTAGCGATGAATTTACTTTTCGTCGCAAATTCCATCGCTAGTTAGCGATGAATTTGTTTTCCATCGCAAATTCCATCACTAATTAGCGACGAAATTTTTTTTCATCACAAATTAGCGACGAATTTTTTTTCGTCGCAAATTAGCAACGAGTTTAGTTTTCGTCGCAAATTCCATCGGAAATTAGCGACGAAAAATTTTTCGTCGCTAATTTTCCGTGGTTAAATCCTTATTTTTTTGTAGTGTAAGATTATTATCCGAAAATTTCTTTTAAATATTTAATTTCCTAATTTTTTGGATAATTTAGATATTTGGTGGATATTCTTTGGTGGTTTGCTAGATTTCTGAGGATAATATTTGTGAAATTTGCAATATCCTAACATACCCCAAATTAGGAGTTTTTTTCATAATTCGGCGACGTATCTGGACGACTATTTGACCTTAACCCTAAGGTACAATACACAGCAGTATAGAAAAATCGTTATCTTATCCATAACCACTTGGATATGATAATAGATCTTATCTGCTTTTCAAATTCAAATAGTCGGCTTCCCGTCGATATCTATAACCCTATAGATATGACCGTTAGTTCGATTCCCTTTCCTAATTTGAACATGATAAGAAAGATCTTGCAGATCGCTTGGACGGTTGATCTATGATTGTTATCTTGTGTGTGATTTATTTTCCTTTTTAAAAAAAGAAAATCCAAAAAATTATATTAGTTAGGATTTAAGATTTTGCATGTTTAGGGAATCCTAAATATATCTAGAAGCTAGGATAATTATTTAGTTTAAATTGGGACTTAAGATAATTTATTTTCTAGTTTAAATTAGGTGTTATTCTAATCCTAATAGATTATTTAGGGTATTTTAAAGATTTCTAATTTCCATAAAAATCTCAAAAAATGAGTTCCTTTAGAATAGATTAAATCATCTTCTCAGGGATAGATTGCATGTTAATTTGATTTTTAATTCCGAATTTTAATTAAAAAATACCAAAAAAGAAGTTGTTTTAGAATAAGTTAAACTGTCTTTTCTAGGGTAGATTGCATGTTAATTTAGGCATTTTATTTATTACGAATTTCATTGGAAAAATTTCAAAAATAAACCATTTAACCGTCATTAGAAATAGGTCATATTATCGCATGTCATATACTTTCGCATGCTAGGATCAATTAATTGCATGTCATATTCTGCACGTCATTGCACTTAAGCTAGTTTCATTGATATAAAGAGAAAACCCAAAAAATATGCCGATTGAAATGTTTGTTAATTATAAATCATATTATGACTGTCTGTGTGATTTTCTAACTAACAATGCAGACGCCTACGTTGCTTTAAGGTACATTATTCTCTTAATCTAGCAATTTATTTGCTGCTTTCCTTTTTTTTTTTTGGTTAAATTACTGCTTTCCTTATTGGGTGTTAAATTGGTAGATTGCGCACCCGCATGGTCATTTCACATGTTAGTATATAGGTAGTAAAATGGATCCAGACTACCTGCTTAAACATTTTTTTGAAAAGAAAAGATACCGAAAGGGCGTTAGACTAGATCTAACGTAATCAAGTCTCCGAGCTTAGAATCTCTAGTTCATAAAAATAAAACATATCTCCCTATGTTTTATTTAGGTTTCTAATCGACCTACCGCAAATTGATTAGAGGCAACTCCAAGCATGAAAACATTTGCACATTAAGAACTTTAATCCTAAGTCGCGAATTGGTAGGGTTTGGGAGGGCTCGAGTTAGGCTTAGACTTAATAATCCATTAGCCGAACCCCTAGATAGTGCACCCGCGGGAGGTGAGGTCGCGACACTGAGCGAAGTCCACCAAGGTAGCGGGCAACAGTTTGTTGCTCGGGCTTAGAAATATCACAAAGCATCATTAGATGACCAAACTCTACTGTATATTCTTCCACGGACATCTCCTTCTGTTTGAGGTTGTGAAACTGGAGGAAGGTATCTTGATGGTAGTTAGTCGGTAAGAACTTCTTCTTCAATTCTTTCTTCATCTTTGCCCAAGTTACAATACGGTTTCTTCCTTCACGAGCTCTTTGTTTCTTCGAGTGCTCCCACCAAATAGATGTGTGTTTTTTTAGCTTGATGGCAACTAGCTTCACCTTCCGATCAGTTGGTATTTCCTTTTAGTCAAAGATTCTTTCTACCGCGTGTAGCCAATCCATGAATTCTTTCAATTGCATCTTCCCTTTGAATTCAGGAATTTCAACCTTCACATAGGAATCTTGCTGACTTTCATGGAACCTTCGATACTGACGTCAAGGAAGTCCCTCCTCACTCGAAGCATGACTTCGAGCACCAGCAAAAGGATTAACATCCTCTTCATCAGAGAGAGCATCTTCTCAATCATGACGCAAATCATCACGTCCCAAAAGTTCGAAGCGTTGCAAACGCTCCTACAGTTGCTGCACTTGTCTCCTTAAATCATCCACCTCCACGTCTCGTAGGTCTCTTTCTCGAGTTGAAGAAGACTCAACGTTTGGTCCACGTCGATGACGACCAGCCATTAAACCGTGCTCTGATACCAATTTGACGCCGGAGAAAGTGTAGAGAAGTAGTAGGCAACACAAGTGAGAATTTTCGCCACTCGTAGGTGATGAATTAACCTAAGAGATAAGAGCAATACTCGCTACTCATAGGAATCCACATAAGGAATAAGAGTAAAACAAGAAATCCTTCTTGTTCTTAAGCCAAAAGCTCAATTAGTTTTGAATCAAATAAGTCTTGCTCTGTTATTCATTATAGAGTGCTTAAATAGATGAGCATGGAAAAACCCTCCAAGTATGAGTAATTACTAAGACTCTTCAAAAAGAAAAAAGACTCACGGGAAAGACAAATAACATTTACTAGAAAACAACCATAAATAAATAAAGATTCTAAAAACTTGAACGTCATTAACTAGACCTAGAAAATATATTAGAATTAAATGTAACCGATTAAAGATCTCCATGATTTTACCATTTCCAAGAAGTTAAATTAATAGGCTTCATCTTTTCAAGGTACCGAATAGCCTCCGGTATGTCGTAATCGATGATATCGACAACTTGTCAACAACTTGACATCTTCAAGGAATGCTCCGGCATTACATATACAGGAGGTTAGGTGAGGGTGTTATACCTCCTGTGGACCGAAATTATGAAATTGGGAGTTACATCTACTGTGGACTCGACTCTCGTATGTGCCTACCTGAAAGTTCCCTCATTCCCATGTGTGTGGGGAGAGAGAGAGAAAGAGAGGGGATCGTGTGATTCCATGTGAGGTGTGACATTCTTTAACGAAAAAATGTGCGAGGTTGGTTTTGTGAGAAATACGAGCTCCGGATTAGGAGGGAGCAATGTTTTAAACGACACGAGAATACGGCACGAGTTTATTGGGAGGGACCCCGTTCTCGACATGATCAGGCATGGTTTTTAACTCGAAATAGACACGTTGTTGTCCCAAAAAAACAGAAGTGTCACAACTTCCATACGGCATTTACTTGAGTGTCATAATTTTTTTTTATTTGCTTACTTTTTTTTTTTGGTAAGGTCTTATTTGCTTACTTAAGTGCTACAAATTTTTAAAAAATTGATTACTTAAGTGCCATCGGCGATTTGCCTCGCCGGAAAATCCAACATGGATGCTAGTCGTCTTACATGACATCGTCGGCACTGACATGAATAATTTTTTAATTTTTATATTATTTGATTATTTTTTTTGAAATTTGAAAATTTTATTTTCCTTTTACTTTTTTCTGTCCCGGTGAGGGTCGCCAACGGCCGGCGTGGCCACGAAGGCCTTGGGCGAGGCCATCATGACCTCGCTGATCGAGGGCGACAGCGTGACGGCCCTTGCCAGATCTAGGCTAGGGCCTTCGTAGCCCCAACACCAAGGGCGAGGCCTTTGCGACCAGTGAGTGTCGTCGGTGAACCTTGCCAGCACAGAAAAAAGATAAGTAAAATAAAAAAATTCAAAAGCAATATCCACGTTGAAATGGAAACTTAAGTAAAAAATCCACGTAGGACGATTTGCCAGAAATGGAATTCAAATAAACGATTTTACTCCGATGCGGCGCTTAAGTGAGCGAAAAAAAAAAGTTATAGTACTCAAGTGAGCGCCGTACGAAAGGTTATAGCAATTTTGATGTTCTTATCCATCCATTTTTTATAAGAAAGAGCACTTCTATTTAGGGATAATGACACAAACAATCCCCGAACTTTGGCTCAATGTGCAATGCGATCCCCGAACTTTTAATAACTTTGTCCAATATTCAATGTGGTCCCTAGACTTTTAATTTCTTCAATGTGGTCTCATAACTTTTAATATATGTTCAATGTAGTCCCTAAATTATATGAAAATGTTCAATGTAGTCCTTCCATTAATTCAAGTTCATGGATTACATTAAATATTTTCATATAGTTCATAAACTATATTAAACGTGTACTAAAAGTTTAGGGACCATATTCTACATTAGGTCAAAGTTTAGGGATCATATTGAATAAATTAAAACTTCAAGGATCAAATTGCATATTTGGCCAAAATTCATGGATTGTTTGTGTAATTTTTTCTTGTGTTTAATCATGGTTATGCATTTTTCACAATGGCATGAAATGATATGAATAATAGTCTAGATGAAAACACGAATTGCCGGCCCTACTGTAGATAAAGTGGAATTCTAAACGTACTAAGAAATCTCATAGAAACTTACTTGTTAAGACATGTACATGACATGTTACGGTCGAAAATAAATGGAACCTGTGCATCAAATGAGTGGGTTGGTCAACTACCCGAAACAATATTGCCACTATCACCTCGTAAAAAAAATTTAGCAAGATTTCTTGGCAGACACAGGGTTTCTTCTACGTTTAAGTTCATAATGTCACGATACGAGCTATTTTGCTTCGTTTCAATGTCAAAGTTACTCAAGAGAGGAGGTCAGATCTATTGGTAGCTGACTTCTTTTGATAGAGATTGATTGGTCAACCGTATTATCTAAACGAAGACTTCGAGGCTCCGTTTATTTTGCAAAAATAAATGATTTGAAAAATATTTTTTTTAAAAATAATCGTTTATATCGCTCGATATGATTAGTCAATGAAATTTTTTTTATTATCGACAACAATTTATATTTAAACATTTTCGTGGACGATGAAAATATTTTGTTTCTCGGATAATAGATGATTTGGAAAAAAAAATTCCTAAAAATGATCGATTATATCGATTACAAAAATGAATGGATGAAATATATTATTATCGTCCAAACAATATTTAGACATAAATTATTATTGAAAATAAAAATATTTTTATTCATTCATTTTTTAAGCGATACAAACGATTATTTTTAGGAAAATATTTTTCATATCATTCATTTTTCACGAAACGAGCGAAGCTGAAATGTGATTCGTTTTTTAGTGTCACAAAAGAAAAGCACAAATATCTCATGATTTAAGTACTATATGATTTGTAGTATAAGTTTATCTAAACCTTCTAGGTTAACCCTAAGAAAACCTTGGGCCATAAGGGCCTTCCATGAATTCCTTGAGGAGGTCTTTCAAATGCAATACTGTTTGTTTGTTTTTTGGTCAAAATGAAATTGACATGACTCTTCGTACAGGGAACGTGGATGAGTCAAACAGGGAAAGTCCAAATTTTCATACAACATTAATATATAATTTTTTTATAATTTTTGAAATCTGAAAAATATTTTAAATTTTGACCAAAAAGCGAAAATTCACTTCTTGCCCTTGCTTAATCATAAAGAAAAGGGCCGGGTTTGAACTCTGTAGAGCCAGTAGCACAATAGGTAGAGAGCACAGTGACTTCTAGAATAATAGTATTATCTAATTTTATTCTACGGGATTAAGTTAATCACATCTTAAGAACCTGTGGACTAATACTAGATCCCAATCCAAAAACACAAATCTTTATATTTTTTTTACACTATGATTGATATTATTGCATTCATTGTCGTAAAATGAGCTTGTAATTTTTTTAATTTTTTTTCAAAATCTATCATAGTGGGCTAAAATGATTGTCCTCGATCTGAAATGTCCCCACATGACCTTAAGCTCAACAAAATGGGTTTCATCGGAAAGATGAGAAACAATGAACTCAAATTGGGATTATCTGTGCAGAAAACAAATTCATATGCTAGGCCTGGCCCAATTGCAATTCCTTCGCTGGGCCTAATATTTCGATTGGCGTAGTCTGTAATTAGATCATCTTGATCGTATTATTACACACACATTTGATCTTTGTGACAAGAATACCCAAAAAATTAATTAAAAATTAATTAAAAAGTCCACTAAAATAAAGTTTTGAAGTCAAGTAACAAAGTTTTGTCAGTTTTTAAAAAGTTAATGCTTGGTTTCTGACTTTATTAAACACCGATTTGAAATTTACTAAAATTGTACACGTGTCGGCACCTAAATCCTGCTTTGTGTAATTACTTGTTTACACTGCCAACGTACCATTTGAAGGTCTTTTATTAAAAAAAATTATTGAGCTTTCCTAATTAGCATCTTAAGCATTGCTAGATAGCAAATGAAGTATACAAAAGTCTCTGGTAATTTCTAGATGCATACAGGTTGTGTCAATCATAGTCTTTACATGTGGCCTCCTTCATGTGATAACAGTACACAAATGTTTTCTTTGTGCAATATTTGTCAAATACACCAAGAGCCCCCATCATAATTATTAGTCAGTGCTTGAAGAAACACAGTCATTACCAATGATGTCAAATCATCAAAATTCAGCGCATTTTGCAACCCTCATCATAAGCTCCAATAGCCCCCCACCAAAGAACCAAATCCCCACTCACGAACTTCCATGAAAACTTGAAGCCCTTTTCATGATGACCCATGATTTAGTTTGAGCTAATTTCTAATTTCAATTCTTTTTATGGACTAATGTTGTTTGAGTCATTCATGTGGATGATTAGTTTATTTAGGAAACATTTCTCTAATGTGATGAAGAGTTAGACCCTCTTGGCATCAACCATAAGCATGGCCGTATGGGGCACTCTATTATTTCCTTGCATATGCTCTCCCCTTCTCTCTCTCTCTCTCTCTTTCACTCAATACTATCTTTGCTTCTAATCTAAGCTTTCACTACATGTCCACTCTATATCGCTATATATCCCCCAAATAGCAAAGCTGGGCTAAGCCGAAAACCCATCTCCAAAGCAATGACGTCGGTCTGCATAACGAACTGCCTGAACGACACCGTGTGCCGCGACCCCCGAGTCCCGGTTCGAGCCACATACGTGAACCTCTACAAGTGGCCCGAGTCCGACGCCGAGTTCGTGCGCTCAGTGACTGCCCAGGGCGGCGACCAACACCGCTACCGCGCCAAGGTCGTCGACAGCATCTCATGCCGGCAGATATACCTGAGGAGCTATCCCTTCTCCAAGGAAGAGGACCAAGTGAGCAAGACCAAGTGCTTCGGTAGAGAGAGGAAGAGGAGGGACAGCAAGAAAGAGACAACCAGAGGGAGGACAAGGGGGAAGAAGAGATGCATGATGTTGAGGAGGGTGAGGGAGCTGTCGTGGAGTACTGTGTCCAGGATCTTCCACAGGTTGCTCTCTTGCTCTGCTAGTGTTGATATTGTGGATCCCAAGTAAGAAGAAGAAAGAAATTGGTTCAGAAGTCACTTGGTTTGCTATATGTGTAATGTAAGTAAGAACGTAAAAGAACACTCTTTATTCCTTTCTTGCTATATTGCAATATAAATTCTCTCTTGCATCATGAAAAGCTTGAATCATAAACATTGTTACTTTCTTTTTTTTCTTTGTTTTTGTATTTGAGCCATTGGATGAAGTTTTCAATAGGAATATTTATTATGGTCACCGCTAGTGTTCAGTGCAGAGAATAATGTGTATTTAACCTGTTTTAGAATATCCCCATAAGAACTTGCAGATAATCAGTATTTTGATTGGTGAATTATGAATATGGACATCGCCGCAGACATTGTTTCTACGCTAACTGGCATAACAACAATTTCTTTGAACAATTTATGGTTTCCTAGAGACAACTCCTATGTGTACATTCATCTGTCTCACCCTCCTAGACAAATGTTGTGGGAAAATTACCCAATCAGTTATAAATCTATTATACGGATGCCAATTCAGTCCTAAACTTTTCAAATTTGGCCAATGGTCCTAAACTTTTAAGTGAAATTCCAATATAGCCATTTCAGCCAATTTTCACCAAAAATTGTTGAAGTGGCCATCTAGTCATCGCCGACTGCCCTACATGGTATAACGCCACTTTAGCAGTTTGCCACAAAAATTAATCGGAAAGACTTCATAAGAATTTCACACAAAGGTTTATGACTAAATTGGCATAATTAAAAATTTTGTGACTAAATTGGCACCCGCACAGTTGATTTAAGACTGATTCGACAATTTCCCCTAAATGCTGTCATAGTTCCTAGTTCACCAAATATGGAGGGCATAAATGCAGTCCCTCGTAGTATGTATATAAAGGAAGGAAAAAAAGTAATTATTGCAAAATCGAAGTGATCCGAGTCCTATGGCTCGAGGCATATGCAAGTAAACACACAAGTCCAACTGCATTTATGGCCTCCATATTTGGTGAACTAGGAACGATAACAACGTTTGTCCAGGAGGACGAGACAGACGAGACTATAAACAGGAGTTAGTCTCTAGTCAAGATCATGTTAGTTGATGCCATCGATCTCTTGGTACTTTGTCATTCTGGTTTTATGTTTTGTTACTGCCTCTAATCACATTTGACTCAGCTCCGGGTAATGACAAGTTATCATTCACTGAGTAGTAATCCAAAGTAAGGGGATAGCGACCTCTGCCCAAATGCGTACGTCTTTGGCACAGAATGTGTTGAGAGTGTGTGGACTGCGTAGCAATTGGGTTCCGAATTTGCTGGCAATGGTTTGTTCGAACATGACATCTTATGCCATTGATGTTGAAGCACTTAAATAGTATGAAGTCCCATTCCACGGCATTGATGACGGGTCATTATGAAATGAGCTCACATGAACCAATTGAGGCTCGTAACATTTTATCTAAAATTGTGATAACAGAAGAGCCATATCTCAATTTAAACAAGAAAAGTGTTAAAGCATTTGCGGATACTAATTTCCATTAGGATTGGAATCTTATAAGATTAGGGTAGTGAATTTATCTTGTAAAATTACCCCTAAGATCAAACTTCCCTCACTGTTCTAAACGATTTAGGCATCAGAACCCTGCCCAAGAAAAAACCCTAATTTTTCCCCCTCTTTTGTCTATCTCCCATCTCCCAGCCAGCCGCTTCCGTCAACCCCTCATTGCGTCTTTGTCGCTATCGCAGCTTGAACGCCGCTATAGTGCCTCCCCATTGTCACCACCCCGCTTCCCAGCCACCTCATCATCCATTTCCTCTGCCCCATTGAGGATTGCAATTGAAGAGGTCACGACCACCGTCGACGATGCCCAAGCCTGACGAGGCCCGGGTCTAGGCTCGGCATTTGCCAGATCTTGCATCGTGAGCCTGCCTTGATAAACTACGAGGACAGAACGGATGTAGATTGAGACTGAGAGATGGTAAGGGCTCATGGGGTAGGCGACAACAAGTGCATGCAAGGTTGCGCCGATAGGGGTGAGGTCTAGCAGCGTCGGCATGGTGGCATGGTGTGAGGGGAGGTCACGTCTGGGAGTGGGTAGGTCGATTATGCTCCAACTGCTTGCAGATGTAGGAGGACAAGGTTGGTTAGGCGAAACAGGGGAAAATGAGACAAAATAAGGGCCAATTGGTCTTGAGCAGTTTATTTGCCTAGCAATGTGTCCAAATCTCAAAAAATTTACCCGTTCAAATTAGAGGATCTCAATTAAACTAGGGCTACAATATTTAGCAATAGGAGCACTAGTAGCACATGTCATCCAATCACTGCAACAGGAAACACAAGTTCCACACGAGAAGCCAAAAATTTGAACATGACATTCGATGTGTGAGACGTATCACCGTGTTCTCTTTGTAATAAAATACGCCTGTCATTCAATAACGATAAGAAGAACAAACACAAAAAACGAATATGATGTTGACTAGATACACAAGTCACAAATTACCTCACCACTTATGGTCAATGATGTCGTAAATTTAGACCATTGATCGCCGGATAACCCTCCCTAATTCTCTGGCTCACTCTCACTGATCCGACTCCCAGTCGACTGGGCGTACGCTGCGGAAGAGGTCGTAATTTGGCGAAGAGGTCATAATTTAGCAACAACCTACACGCCACAGCCAAATCACAGCACTGACTTGTTCCCTGGAGCAATTTCACTGACTAACGCGTTCGCTCGCTGGTTGAAGAACCAGCAGCAGTTGCAAATTCCAAAGTGAGGAACAAGTTGAGGCCACAGCTTGGGTTGCTTGGCCAATTGCCTCAATCGACTATGCATAATCCTTGTGCTGATCTCTCTCTCGGCCTACCTTGTCAGTAGCCGGTCAATGGCCAGTTCCAACAAAATGCTTGTTCTCCTGCTCTAACACCCACTATGTTGGCTTTCTCTTTAGTTCCTTTTTCTAGTCCAATCTTGTCCAAAGGAACGTGCACCGAGCATCACAACGTTTCGCAATGCCTGATCTTATATGGTTTATATGAAAGGGGAGTAAAAGTTTTTAAAATTTCTACACCCCCATGTCCTAGCAGAGACTTCACGCAAACCGAAAGAAACTACAGTGTTGCGGCATTCTACTAAAGATCACTCTTGGACCAAGTTGAATGCAATGTCAGTTCTACACATTCGTACTTGAGAAGGTAGCTAGAAAAAGTGCAGACAGCAGTCAGACAGGTTTTGGCAAGGAAACCCAGTGGTCGTGGTAAATTCCTTATACTAAGTTATCATCCTCCTCCATCAATCCCTTTGCAGTAACTGCAATAGAATCATTAGGAAGATGCTCAAGGTGCAGTTCTTGCACGCATTCATCATATCTCCGCCTCTTATGTTGAGCTCTAGATACAGTAGGCCCACATGATATAAACATCCGTGTCTATCAAACCGTCCGCAAAGCTGTTTAACTTAGAGGTGATGAACGAATATCTTCTACCAGGTTATTGGCCTCAACTTTGCCTATCAAAAAGTCACTGGACTCAACATTGAATAACCACATTCTGAATCTACCGAAATCATTATGCCAAATCATCTTAATTGAGGGGTACAAACACGAAGGCATTAAAAAATACTTAGTATTTGTAAAACAAAACTCTGTTATGCAGCATGCAAAAGGCAATAGGTACAACCCATATCCAATTCTCCATGCTCACGGTCATGTCACATGCATAGTAAAACAGCACCATCATTTCAAGGGATGATTGGGAACAGAGGCATATACCTCATAGTCATTTTTCCTAGCTCATTTACTGAGGATCACACCGTAACAAAGTCATCTGACATGGCAAGCGCATGCCTATATGAATATGCTCAGAAATCATGAAGAAATCATTTCTTAGAAACTCAGCACAAGTGTAAAGCACTAAATGCTTAACATAACTGCCGGATGCTTAATCTAGTAAAACTCAGGCCTTTCAATTCTATAAGGGTAAATGCACTGGCCCAAGATATACAACTGGAGAGATGCACGTGGAAAGCATAACATCTGAATAAATGATCCTAATGTTATGTATTTAGGGTCAACTTAATTTAAAATGCAAACATTTGAGCCCAAATCTCTTAACTCACACTACACTTGTATTTCATTTAATGCAGCACTCCCTCCCTCCCTCCCTCCCTCCCTTAACTCACACTAAACTTGTATTTCATTTAATGCGGCACTCCCTCCCTCCTTCCCTTCCCTCTCTCCCTCCCTCCCTATCTCTCTCTCACACATCTCCACTCCCAAGGAATTCAAACTAACATAATAAACTCAGATGCATAACCTGATTTCTTTCTAGAGATTCATTAAAAATCTAAACACCTGGGAAAGGAGTATTTTTAAAGGAACTGCATATGTGGGAGATCGTATTACGGGTGACCTTATTGCACAGTTCACGGAGCACTTGTGTGTGAGAAGTATAAACTGAACTCTCTTAGTGAGTTTGCTGCTACAATCACTGATGTATAACTTTTCTATAGCCTACTAGCATATCATGTCCAGGGTAGAAAACTCGACTCAATAATGGTTGATAGATAGAGCCAAATGTCTGACAATTCATTGATTAATAGCTAGATGAAAAGTTCCCCTGTTTTCTGAACAAAGATGAGAGATGGAGGGCTCCTTCACTGAAACATCTCAATAGACCAGACAACACAGAGAAAGCCGAGTTTGCATGAACACAGATGCAGAAAAGAATTCCGGCATCACCAACCTGTATCTCTTAAGGTTGTCTAAAATAAGCATGAAAAAAACTGAAAATCATCACATTATGATCAAGGAACAGTTACAAAAAGATACAAACAGGCAGGATATGGATTTAAATCAAAGATCAAGACTCAGAGACATGTTGGCGAAGATAGATTGAACCAATTCTACAACAAGATTTCACAAAGAGTGGGGGGCGATAAGAAAAGTAAAATCATAAGATACAAATGATATTTGCTCGCTAGTGAGAGAAATCTAGAACATCAGAGAGCTCAACTTCAACCAAAAGAAAATGCAGCGTGTTAAAACAGGAGTTGGAACAGCAGACCTGATGCAACAGTTCCATTACACCCGCTAATCGATATTCCAAAGACCATCTGGTCCTTCCCTGGGATGCATCACGATCACCCATAGAACAAACAACAAAAACCTTGCGACCTCAAGAACTCAAAGCTCGAACTCTTCTTCTCGTAGGGCCATTTCAGCTTCCTTCTCCTCCTCTTCATCAAGAGCAAAGTACTCGTTCCTCTCCGCCGGCCTAAACATGTAAAACATCACGGCGTAGAACGCGAGGCTCGCCGTCTCCTCCGCCGCATTACTCACCCATTGATACTTATACGCCGCAATTGTCCTCAGAGCAAAAACCACGATCCGGGTAAAGTACAAGTACCCGATCACCACGATGTAGAACTGCCTAAACAGCTGCAGCTTCGCCAGGTTCCGAGCAGCCTTGCCGTCCGTCTTCGAGGTCTCCCTCAACGACCTGATCGACCACACGATGGGGAATATAATCGCACAGCAGCAGATGATATCCACCAACAAGAACACCTGATTCCAAGTGACCCAGTCCCTAATGAAAGGCCCCGTCTCCCCAATCACAACGGAGGCCAAATTCGCCAGCACCTGAAGCGGGATCACAATCATCAGCACCTTCTTCTCCCTATCCTGCAAGAAGGGCTTCAGGAACGACCACCCCGTCCCGATCAACACGATCACGGTGAACAACAAGATGACGCGAATGAACTGGAAGATGTAGAAGAGGACGTCCCAGCCGTGCGGCGTGCCGGTGACCTTGATGTAATGCTTGTCCTCGGCGGCGCAGATCAGGTTCAAGGCCTTCATGAGGAGCAATCCGCCCATCAGCAGGTGGATCCGGTGGACGGATCGCCGGTTGCGGCGGCAAGTGTAGATCCAGAACCCTACGAAGGCGAGGTAGGCGAGGGAGAAGAGGGAGAAGAGGGAAGGGAGCTGGGTCTGACCTGCGGAGAGGAAATCCTTGGACGAGTCCGGGTCGAGGTTGTAGAGCTCGGTGCGGACGTCCATGGAGACGCGGCTCTCCGGGGCGCAGTTGGCGAAGAAGAGGGAGTACTCGTTGGGGGAGGAGACCGGGTAGGAGCCGGCGTAGGAGGCGCGGGGCGGCGGGGAGAGGTCACGGAAGGTGAAGAGCGGGACGATGTACTGGGAGTCGAGGACGCAGAAGTGGGGGTTGCGCTGGAGCTCGAGGAGGACCTGGAGGAGGGACTCGTCGGAGAGGAGGAAGAAGCCGAGGCGGGAGGACTCCGGGGCGACGGGGAGGGAGGAGGCGACGGAGACGGAGGAGGCGGTGATGCTCACGTGGCCGCTGGCGGTGAAGCCGAACTTCTCGAAGAGGATCATGGGGCGGGGGTCGGAGGCGATGGTCAGGGTCTTGATCTCGGCGAGCGCCGGGGCGGCGGCGAGGAGGAGGAGGAGGAGGAGGAGGGGGAGGGGGAGGGGCGGTGGCTCGGCCATCCTGCGGCGGCGGTCGGCGGCGGCGGCGGCGGCGGCGGGGATGGGATGGGTAGGAGAAGTGAGCGGTGGGGGAGGAAAATGGAATTGGTGGTTCGGGAGGGGGGAGGAGGAGGAGTAGGGGAATCCAGAAAGAGGGGGGGAGGTTGACTTTTGACTGGGGGAGGAGGAGTGAGATTTACACTGTGGTGGGGCCCAGGCTGTTTCCTGATTTTGAACTCTTTCTGTTTGTTCGCCCGTTCACCGGTAAATTAGGTACTTACGGAATTTAAAGACGGGCAAAAGCAACCCAAAAAACCGTAAAAGATTAATATCACGAAAAATTTTCGAATTAATATATCAGCAATAAATTCAATTTAAATTAATTTTTTAATCATAAAAAATTTCAAATCGGTACACCTACGACAAATTTATCTTTCGTTAGTTCCCGTTAAATTTTACCGTCAAATTGCTGGGTTAGATGACACGTGGCGGTTGACAGGTGTACCAATTTAGGGTTTTACCCCTCAGTTTGTGATTTTTCGTGGTATTAATCCAATTTAATGGAGGGTAAATTTATCAGAAGCGTACTAATATGGAATTTTTTATGGTCAAAAAATCAATTTGGGAGAAATTTGTCACATGTGTCTAATTTGAGGTTTTTTCTAATCAAAAAATTAGTCTAGGTAAATTTGTCACAAGTGTACTGATTTGAGATTTTTCGTGGTATTAACCCAAAACATAAATTATTTCCATAAAAAATTTCAAACTTGTACTTATATAACACATTTACCCTCCGTAAATCATTAAAAAAATTGCCTAAATAAACGCTAGAAAGCAAACGTTGTTGACGGCGCTCCATGACTAAATGATGTTATTTTGGCTGAAAAATCATTTAACGGAATATTGATAGAAGGTAAATATATCAAATAGTTACAAGTTGAGGATTTTTTTATGTCACAAAAAAAATTGAAGATAAATGTGTTAAGGTGTGCATAATTTAAGATTTTTTATATTAAAAAAATTAGGATAAACGTGTCATTTAAAGTTTTTCATGACTTTTTTCCTTTTAAAGATTGAAGAATGAAAAAGGTGGCACTGCCCTTGCTTCTCGGAGAAGAAGATGGGGGAGATCTCGCACGATTGGGAATTAAAAAGTACGCAAAAAAATAAAATTAAAGAGATCATCCAACTTTTCTTTATTCGCAATTCATTATCGGTCCAATCCGAGATACAGGCATCTTCCTATAATACATCAAAAAAAAATTCTTTTTATACCCATTTCAAATAGGGAAATTTTCAATTTGGAGTCCAAAGTGAGCCCATTTTCTCAAAATGGGGTCGCAAGTGTAATCAGTCTCAAAATGGGGTCCCAAGTGCCCAATCAGTCTCAATTTGATACCCAAAGTACCCAATTAGTCTCAATTTGGTACCTGGGTTCGCCGGCCGGCCAAATAGTCACCGGCGGCAAGTTTTTTACTGTTCCGGTGGCCAGAACAATAATTTTTACGTTTTAATTTTTTTTTTGCTTTTTTTTTCTCTATGGCCGGCGGAGGCTGCCCTGGCCAGCGTCGGGGAGGGCCGCCCAGCCTTCTCCGACAGCCCTCGCCCGACGCTGCAGGCGAGGGTTGCCCTCGCCGGCGTCGGCGAGGGCGACCCTTGCCCTCGCCGACGTCGGGGAAGGCTGGGTGGCCCTCACCCAACGCCGGCGAGGGCAACCCTCGCCTGGGCAGGCGAGGGCGACCCTCGTCGGCATCGGGCGAGGGCCGCCCTCGCCTCGGCTGGGCGGGCGAGGGCCGACCCTCGCCTGCCCAAGTGAGGGTTGCCCTCGCCGACGTCGGGAAAGGCTGGGTGACCCTCGCCAGACGCCGGCGACGGCGACCCTCGCTAGATCCGGCGAGGGCACCGTGTCGGCCACACGATCGACACGAGCTAGAGCACACCTGAGAACCCTGTCCCCGAGCCCGGCTCGGGCAGCTTCGTGGAGAGGTACGGCGAGCTGAGGCGGAAGGTGAGGAAGGAGAGGGAACTGGAGAGGGAGAGGAGGAGGTGGGAAGAGAAGGGGGCCGCGGCGCCCACGCTAGCGGAGCTGAGGCTGTCGGAGGAGGAGCTGAGGAGGCTGAGTGGGATCTGGCGAGGATCACCCTCGCCGGCGTCGGGCGAGGGCCGCCCAGCCTTCCCCGACGTCGGCGAGGGCAAGGGTCGCCCTCGCCGCCCGGCCGAGGTGAGGGCGGTCCTCGACCGCCCAGCCGAGGCGAGGCGGCCCTCGCCCGACGTCGGCGTGGGTCGCCCTCGCCCGCCCAAGCGAGGTTGCCCTCGCCGGCGTCGGGCGAGGGCCGCCCAACCTTCCCCGACGTCGGCGAGGGCAACCTCGCCCGTGGCGTCGGGCGAGGGCTGTCGGGGAAGGCTGGGCGGCCCTCGCCGGGGCGGCCCTCCCCGACACTGGCGAGGGCAGCCTCCGCCGGCCATAGCTAGGGCCGACGGAGGGAAGAGAAAAAAAAAAGCAAAAAAAAAATTTAAAAGTAAAAAATTACTGTTCCGGCCGCCGGAACAGTAAAAAACTCGCCGCCGGTGACTATTTGGCCGGCCGGCGAACTCAGGTACCAAATTGAGACTGATTGGACACTTGGGACCCCATTTTGAGACTGATTGCACTTGGGACCCCATTTTGAGAAAATGGGCTCACTTTGGACCCCAAATTGAAAATTTCCCTTTCAAATATTTCAAGAAAAATATCACTTTTTACACTTGAGATACTTTTGACATGATCTTTTGAAACATTTTCCATGAAAATCAAACAAAATCGGTAGCCTTTAAGTTTTTCACAAAAATCACGTTTACAAATCCTACGTGACGATGACTGTGTGGTTGCCACATGATGGTACCTTATTATATTTAATTGTTATGGCAATTGATAAATGGAATTTCTGATGATTGTTGGACTTAGGTTTGAATTTAGGGAAAAGGCCTTTAAAAACCTCCAAATTATGCCCACTGTTAAAATTCCGCCTTCATGGACGGCGAAAGACAAATTGTGTTGACATGACACCTGCGTAGCTTAATGAAACAAAAATAACGTCGGTTTGGCCGAAAAATCATCTGACTGAACTGTGATAGAGGGTAAATGTATCACACGAGTATAAATTTGGGGTTTTTAATGTCACAAAAAAAATTAGGATAAACGTGTCACAGTAAATATGATTTGGAGTTTTTGATGGTTTTTTCTCTCTCTCTATAGATGACAAAAAACGAGGAAAAAGCTCTCTCGACGTCATTCTCACCTGGGACCATTGGTAGCATAGTGTCAATACCAGCTTCAAGATTATAATGATGGCTTAGAAAGGGCGTTCAGAATCATAGGGACTATAAGATGGTGAGAAAGAGCTTTCTTGTTGTCTCTGTCACTTAAATTTAAACCTAGATCTAGCTATGGTGATTTTATCATCGAATAATGTCCGGTGACAATTTGGCATCCGCACAAGCTGCATAGGATTCTTGACGCGATTTATTTACGAAAAATTTGATGGATGTCACAATTGTCTCCCAAGCAAAACATTATGCTCTATCAGAAACGTATGAAAAGTCGTGTTAAAAACGCCTCGAGGGTGAAAGATTATGCTATTTTGAAATGTTTAAAAGGTCTAATTGGAATTTTGCCAGATGTAAAGGTTGTGCTTTTTGAAAAAGTTTAAAACGTCGTGTCAAAATATATGGTCTCTAGTGTAAAAGGTTGTGTTTTATTTTGGGACTGCGCCGTAACTCGCCCATTGGCGTGTAGCCATTAAAGTAGGACAATTTTAGTAACATATAAAAGTGTTATTGTTTAGTATTATATGAAAAATTAAGTAATTAAACTTGGATGCTCATTTAGATGTACTTGCTTAATATAAATAGAGTTAATACCACAAAAAATCCCAAACTGATGCACTCGTGATAAATTTACCCCACATTAATTTTTTGACCATTAAAAAATCAAACCAGTACATCTGTGATAAATTTACCCTCCGATAATTTTCGTTAAATTTTACCGACAAATTACTGAGTTAGATGACACGTGACGGTTGACGGGTGTACTAGTTACCATTCGTTTGCAAGGGGTACAGTTTTGTGATTTTCCGTGATATTAATCTAATTTTACAGAAATTAACGAAAGGTAAATTTGTCACGTGTGTATCAGTTTGGGATTTTTGTGAGGTAAATTTATCATAGATATACCAGTTTGGGGTTTTTAGTGATTGAAAAATTAGTTTAGGATAAATTTATCACAAGTATACTAGTTTGGGGTTTTTCGTAGTATCAACCCATATAAATATATAACATAACTATATCGACAACTAATTAATTGAATTTAAAACATCTATAGGACCTCCGGTATAAGACCCATTGGTAAAACATTTTAGGTTTAATACTACGAAAAATCTCAAACTGATATACTTGTGACAAATTTATCCAAAACTAATTTTTTTTACCAACATAAATCCTAAACTCGCACACCTGTGACAAATATACCCAAAATTAATTTTTTGACCACCAAAAACTCCAAACCAGTACATTCGTGACAAAGTTATCCTCCGTTAGTTTTCGTTAAATTGGATTAATATCACGAAAAATCGCAAACCGGTACATCTGTGATAAACGGAAGGTGAAACCCCAAACCGATATACCCATCAATTGTCACGTGTTATCCAACTCAGTAATTTGACGGTAAATTTTAACAGAAACTACTGAAGTGTAATTGTCACAGGTGTACCAGTTTTGGGTTTTTTGTAGTCAAAAAATTAGTTTTTGGTAAATTTGTCATAGGTATATAAATTTGAGATTTTTTGTGGTATTAACGCAACATTTAAAGATGAAAATAACTTCAAAAACAAGTTTACACAAGTAATAGAAACGAAAGTCACCAAATTTTGAAGCACCTTGTACGAACAAAAACTCACGAGCATGATGCACCTATTTTATATATCCTTTATTATGTTGCAAATACATATGATTTATGGATATGATTCTTTTATAGTACATTTATGTTGCAAATACATATGATTTATGGATATGATTCTTTTATAGTCATTAACATGTACTATGTGCGAGTTCATATTTGGTATATATTTACAGTATATGTATATTAAATTAGATAATGATTAAAATTGAAGTCAATATGATGTTACAATGAATATGTATTTATGGTATATGTATATTAAATTTCTTTTATTAGATAAAAGAAAAAGAAAACTTTAGCAAAAGCAATTGAGTTCACATTTGTTTTAATCAGCTTGACCCAATATCTAGAGAATGAAGAAGATAAAGAAGATCTCCATCAAGTCTAGGAAAGATCTGTTTCCCAATTCTTAACATGCGAAAATTAGTTAAACATTGTTATAAGCTGTCGAATGAAATTTTTCAAAATACTTTAGTAAAGTACCTAGAGAAATGTAAATTTTATTAGTAGAAACTTCATAAACTAACACAAAAAAAAAGTAAAAAAGAACAATTGTAGGGAGTTGACACATTTTTCTACTTACAAATATAAAAGTAAACCCACCCATGGGTAGCTCAGTTGGTTATGGCGTATTTGGGATTGTGTGGTTAGGTGCACTGGTCCCAGGTTCGATTCCCAAGCTGAGCACTTGTGATTTAAGTGGGGGGCCATGGCGGTGGGTTGCTGTGCTAGTCTTCCCCGAGGAATAGTCGAGGTGCACGCAAGCTGGCCCGGACACCTCGGTTACCAAATATATATATATATATATAAAAGTAAGAACACATGGATAAAAAGCCATATAGATGAAGTAGAAAAAACAGCCTCTTCCGAATGTTTGGCTACCATGAACGTCAGGCTGCTCATGCTTACCCGATTCTCACAACTTTCTCTTTCTCTTTCATCGACAAAACATAGGGAAGATAGAGAAGTTAAAAACCAAGTTTTAGAGGAAGGGAAAATTACCAAAATATTCCTAAACCTATTGCAATTGTACCAATTTAGTCATAAACCTTTTAATTTGGCCAATTTAGTCCTAAACCTTTTGACAATTTGACAATTTAGTCAATCCGACCATTTTTTAACGGAAACCGCCGACGTGGACGTCGACCGTCGTACGTAGCACCGCCAGCGCTGTCGTGGACAATTTTTATAATTTTATGAAGGGTAATATCATAAAAAAAAAACCCCCCCAAACCGGTACATTCGTGACAAATTTACCAAAAATTAATTTTTTTAACACAAAAAACCCAAAACTGGTACACTCGTGACAAATTTACCCTTAGTTAAACTGAATTAATACTACAAAAAATCATAAACCGTTAAGCCTGTAATAAACGGAGGGGTAAAACCCCAAACTGGTACACCCGTCAGCTGCCACGTGTTATCCAAATCAGTAATTTGACGGTAAAATTTAACGAAAACTAATAGAGGATAAATTTGTCATAGGTGTACTATTTTGAGATTTTTTGTGGTATTAATCCTTTTTTAAAATATTATGAATTTTTTACTTTTTTTATTTTTTTCCTTTTTATTTCTGCTTTTTCATTGTGGCCACGCGTCGAATCAACGTTGCTGGGCAAGGTCGACTCGCCAGCAGCTGGGCTAGCGAGGCTCAAGCCCTTGTTAGAGGCCATGAGGGAAAAGGCCATGAGAGCCGACCTCGCGGCCTATGGCGAGGGCTACCCTGATCGAATATGGCAAAGGGTTAGACCCTCACGGCCTCTAGCAAGATCGGGTCTTGCCAAATCCGACGAAAGTGAGCCTTGCCAACCTGGCCTCCCTAGTGACGGGAGGCCGGGCATCGCCAGCCACAATGAAAACATAGAAATAAAAATGGAAAAAATATAAATATAAATAAAAAATTTATAAAATTTTAAAAAATTATAATAATTGTCCACCCCAGCACCGGCGGCACCACATTGGACAATCAGCTTCCACATTAGTGAGTTTTAGCCAAAATTGATCGAATGGACTGAATTGATAAATTATTAAAAGATTTAGAACTAAATTGACAAAATTAAAAGATTTATAACTGAATTGGCACAATTGCAATAAGTTCATGACTTTTTTTGGTAATTCCACCATTAGAGGAAGAAGAGACTAAAAAAAAAAAGATACATTAAGATATGACAAATGGTAATAATTAGTTAATGAAATACATTAGGGTAAAAGCCACTGAAAATCTTAAACTATGCTCACTGTAACACATTTACTCCATACTTTTTTCTTTGACACAAAAAATCCCAAACATGTACCTGTGTAATACATTTACCCTCCGTCAAAATTCCGTCAATGAACATTAAAAATCTATTTACATGGATGCCAGAAAGTAAACGGTTTTGATATAGCGTTCACGTGGCTTAAGTAACATAAAAACATCGTTATTTTGGTTGAAAAATCATTTCAGAACCTTGAATGATGGTAAATGTGTCATATAGATACAAGTTTGAGGTTTTTTATGTCACAAAAGAAAGTTTAGGGTAAATTTGTCACAGTGGACATAGTTTGTGATTTTTTATGTAAAAAAAAGTTCAGAATAAATGTATCACAGTGTATATAGTTTGAAGTTTTTTGTGTCTTTTCCTCAATACATTATTAGGATTAAGAAAAGAATTCATTAGAAATAAATGTAATGATCAGTATTCATTAAGCTCCCGTATTGTTATTTGAGTGACAACAAACTTGAATTTAAGAAAAAAGGCTAAACATTGCTGAATTGGTAATAAATTAGAGGTTGTTAAAATTGCTTAGATTAGCTAGAATCCCTCAAAAAATTTCAGCTTTTATTTATATATTGATTTCACCTTCATTTTTCTTATCATCAACAAAGTGATTGGATAGTCAGGATAAGAGAGATGGACAAGTAGGGGTGATTGGTTCTAGAATGGATAGGTTCCAGACCTGAAACCTGGAACCTACCTTGTTATAACCGGTTCCTAGTTTTTGAAACCTTGGAACCTACCCTGTTTGTCCTGAAACCTTTTTTGGAACCTACCTTATTTTTTCGGTTCGGTTTCAAGGTTTACCCGAGAACCTATTTTTCTTTTATTTCTTTTTCTATTTTCATTTTTTTAGCAAAATCATATGAGTAGAAATGAACCAAATCACAGTAAAAGATGAATAATAAAAATTACTATTCGTCAAAAGCAACTATCCCTAAGATGAGCAATAAAAATTACTATCCACTAAAATCATCAATCCAAAATATATTAATAGTACGATCTAAGGGTTTTTTTTTTTTAACACAAGCTAAATATCGATTCCAAAACCGATTCGAGTGGGTCTTCACTTGGAACCGGGAACCAGACCAATTCCAACTTGTTCCCAAAAAATGGAACCGATTTCCAAACCAGTTCAAACAAGAATCGGTTCCCGGACCTATTTTTCGGGTGGTCCGAGCCAGTTTCTAGGTAAACCTGATCCGGTTGCACATCCCTATGGACAGGAGATGGCAATGGACAGACATGAGAACTGGCCAGCATTCTACCTCCACCCGCAGGCAATGTGCCCGTTTGATGATCTACTAGTTATTAACCCGTGCTGAATCAATATAACTATTTTAACTGAGCTTTTTTACTTAAAAAGGTTTATTTATATCAGAATAATCTTTTGAAAAGGACTTGAGAAGGAGATGTGTAATTCAAAAATTGCTATTTATATCCTGTTACACCCCGAAAGCTACCAGGATGGACGATGACGCGGCCGTCCTTCCACCCGAAGGACGCAGCCTCAAACCACAACAAGAAATCCAACTCTCAAAAGTCCCCACGACATTGCTCTCGCTCTATTGGCTGTTAATGAAGGAACCTGAAAAGATTGGAAAAAAGAGAAGTGAGCAACCACATCTCAGTAAGTAGTGCGTAAGTCTTCTAAGAAGATCAAGCAGCCACTATGCGCACGCGCACACACATATATAACAATACAAGAAGCTCATACTTCAATCTAAAGATATAATCTATATATCAATCAAATACGAAGTGTTTCGTTTTAACAAAGCTTTATACAAAGAAGAAATACTCGTTTAAACCGACATCTCAAATCAAACATCAATGGTCAAGTGCATTGATCAATCTTTATTAAAAACCATGTCAATGGTCCATTCCATTGATTAACCCAAATCACACATCAATGGTCTATTCCATTGATAAATCTCATATCACATTACATGTCGATGGTTCATTCCATTGACCAATCTATTGCTCAATATCAAAGCATGACCACGACACAACGCCTTGTGACAAGACTACCAAGATTCCCCCATGACAAGATCTCTACCTATAAAACCGGTGACTTGGCCCAGAAGGATATCCTAACCGGTATACATACCCCCCAAGCCCCTTAATGGGCTCACAGCGATATTGAGCATCAAGCAATCATTCTCCAATAATCCACAATACCAAATCTATAAACCATTTCATAATCCATTTCATAAATCATAATATGGTTCTAAAACCAGTTTATGATCCATTTCATAAATCACAATACGTTTCCATAACCATTTTATAAATCACGTTCGCAAAGCAATACATACATGTAAACTGTCATGGCACATTTCACAATATGTTTCTCAAATCATTTAGAGGTAGTAATTGTCCGATCCAGGTTTTTATGCAACAAATATTCTTTAATAACTCGTACAATACTCAAATCCTTATTACTTTCAAGACATGAGTTTATAAATCCATACAAAAGATAGTACCACTCACCTGAGAATGCTTATGACCCAAGGACAAAGATTACTCGAACCGTCGAACTCACAATCCTATCAAATAAGCGGGAAACAACATTAAAATCGAGCAAAACACTATCTCAACTACGACTCGGCTAAACTAAGATTAACTGTTAACAAAACAACTCAAGCGCGCCCACAAATCGCTTGTCCAAAGCGATTATCCAAAACCGTTTGCAGCGCGAAGCTTGAGTGTGAAACTCGGACACGCCATAACACTCTCCACCAAACTCAATTCCAAGCGAGCTTATCGCCAAAAGGAAGATCTTTTGAAGCACTAAAAGACCCACAACTTGGCCGTCCCAAAATCGAGCTGAAAACAGACGAAAATCGGCTTAAAAGCCATTGGTCGCGCACTGTTCACCACGCGCGCTCAACTTCAAAAATTAGTTTCGGGCAAATCGTAAGTCCAATCGAGATCCATAAAATCCTACGGCCTCACAACATCTCAATCAGATGTCACAAAACTCCAAAATTATATCCTAATTTCAAAAAATACTTCGATTGAACAAATGAGAGGCGCAAGTACTTACCGTGAGTTGCAATACGTAGTTGAATCGATTTGGCGAGGTCCCGTGGCATGTGCGCATTCTCTCTTTTCCCTTTATCTCTTCTTCTCTCTCTCCTTTTCTTTCTCGGCAAGTCCCTTTATTTTCCCCATTTCTATGCGTGCTCACGGCCTCAAATAAATTGAAGACCACTTTCCTCTTTTTCTTTGACTTTTCAACACTTCTTTTCTTTTTCTTCTTCTTCTTTTAATCATTGTGGGTCCCAATCCTTCGACAAGTCAATGTACATTCCACCTCCACCCACAAGCATAGTGCCCATTTGATGATATACTAGTTATTAACCCACGCCGAATCAATATAATTATTTTAATTAAATTTTTTTACTTAAAAAGGTTTATTTATATCAGAATAATCTTTTGAAAAGGGCTTGAGAAAGAGATGTGTAATTCAAATTTTGCTATTTATATCCATTTTTAAAGACTTTTTTTGGCACTTAGTACGAAGAGATTAGTACGATGTATTTATTGTTTCCATTAAATGAGTGAATATGTATTAGTGGTATTATTCGTTTCTCACCTTAAACAACATTTTCTAATACCTGGAATGTTATTTAATAAAAAAAAGTAATATCGTGTACTTGAAATTGACAAATTAAATATTACATGTAGTAATAGCCTATCTCAATCCAATGCATTCTCATTTCGAAGTTTGGAGGCATCAATTATATATAAACAAAATCGAAAGAGATCAAATTAGCACATAGATTAAGTATACCATACATATTATACCTTGTAAGATGGTGTATATCAATGAGGATCTTATACCATCTTTAGTTACATAATTACATTGATCAATTTTGGAATCCATGGACTTAATTCAAAATGATTAACTATATGTTTTGTCAAGATAACTAACACGGTTTTCACAATGAAATCCACTTAACTAATTTTATGTTGAAATAAACTATCGATTCCTCTATTGCCTTAGAAACTATTGAGAAAACCTCCTAATATATTTTGAAATTGACAAAACTATCCAAAATTTATATCAGTCATGATAAATGCAAGAGTTGTTTGTGTTTCAAGTAATATCCGCTTCAAAAGGATCTGTATTAAAATCAGTGGAAAGATTTTAAATGAATGGGAGAACCTACGTGAGCAAGTCTAGAATAATAGGGAGTTCATTTAGACTTGCAAATACTAAGGTAATAAGTCTACAGGATCTTCACCACTATTGTACTTGAAGTGCCATGAGAAAAACAGTTGAATATAACTAGAGAACCTAGACATGACCGGGAAGCCAAATATATCTAGAGTCTGATATAAGTAGATGATTGCATAAGTTGAATATCAACAGAGTACTACGAAGGCTGAATATAAGCAGAAGCCTGTCTAGAGTATAATATCATTAGATAACTAGAATGCTAATAGAACCGGTGACTGTGGACATAAGTGAAACATTTATACTACTTGCAATGACAATCTTATCATGATTTTCCAGATTATTATTTTGAGATCCCTTGACAACTTGTGTTTTGGTATGGATTCTTATTTTTGAGAAAATATTGATTGACCATCAATCTTAAAGACTTTTTATGGAAAATATTCAATAACACATGATATCTTTCATTGATTGACAATCATCCCAAGGCAAGATACTTTCCATAATAAAGTCACTCCACTTTTGTAAAACCAAGATCTGATTGTACGAGCGACCAAATTTACTTGAATTCGGCTACCCTAATCTTCTCAACAATTTTCTTTTGGTCAGAAATCTTCTTAACAATTGTCCAACAACTAAATTGGAGATTGATCATCTTGAAGATTGTCCAACGAGAAGTTTGGATATTAAGGAGTATAAAAGAGGACCAAGTCGCCGAAGAGCAAAACGGGTCTAGAGTTCAAAAATCCAAATTTTGATAAAGCTTTGCATTTTACATTCACCTTCTAAGAGCATTCAATATTGTAATCTTTGAGAAGTGTTAGCAGTGTGAAAGTTCGTGCTTAAATGTATGATAGTGTGATATATCGGCTTGAGTATAAACAACACCAGTTTCGAGGAAAAGTACTTGAGTATAAGCAACACTTACCACTTTAATTTCTTAACATTGACGAGTGAAACAAATAGTAAGGACACGAACGACAAGCATTCTACTTCAGAAATCAATTTTTGACCAGAAATAGATTTTTCTATTTCTATTTCATGAATGAATTTATGAGCAAAAATACGTGTTTGATAACAATACAAAATTTATGTTCTCGAAACAAAAATTTATTTGATAACGGCACAAAATTTCTCCCTCCCAAGCGACTAGCGAGTGGATGATGGGCGGGCGGTAGCAGGATGCAGCTAGTGTCGGGAGGCGGGCGACGGGCGATGGCTAGGAGGAGGATGGCGGGCGACAGCAGGAGGAGGGCGGCGGTAGCAGGAGGTGGATGGCAGCTGGCAGGGGGAGGCATAGACGGCGGGCGGCGACGGGAGGCGACCGGCGGCAGGGGAAGATGGCCGGCGGCTGGCGGGAGGCGGCGGACAATAGGTGGGCAACAGTGGGTGGCGGGTAGGCAACCAGCTAGTAGCCTAGTAGTGAGGGAGAGCGATGAGAAGAATTTTTATTTCTCATTTTTATTCCAGAAATTGAAAAGTAGAAAATTTTTACTTCTTATTTTTTTCCAAATCTATTTCTGAAATCAAAATTTGTTTTAGAAATAGAAAAATCAAATTGCGTTACCAAACGGATTTATATTCTAAACCTGTTCCCTGGAATAGAAAAATAGAAAAACAGAGAAACAGAATGATTATCATTTGTAACCTAAGCTATCAGTCTAGGAGAGTGAACGTAGGCTTACACCAAGCCGAACCACTATAAACTGTGCGCGCATTGATGTCTATCTCTCTCTGCTCATACTGAATTATTTCTTAATGGAAGCACTGCACTACACTATTTGATATAACTGATTTGTGCTTATGTCAGCACACTGCTTTACCCTATCACAGTTATATTACACTCCCTTTCAATTCTGCAATTTTTGTCAAGTTTGTTGAAAACACCTATTCACTCCCTTCTAGTTGTTATGTTAGCCAACATCAATTGGTATCAGAGTATGGTGCTCGTTATTTTGAAGTGTTTATTTCTGAGCTAACGATCTATTATGGCTAGCACTCTTGGACCAGGTATTGTCGAAGGACAAAGCAACACCAGACTTCCCTACGTCAATGGTAAAGATTATGATGTCCTGAAGAACAAAATGAAAGGTTTCATCATATTCACAGAGCATTTGATGTGGGACGTGATGCAAAATGGAGTGAATGTCACACCCACAACAACACGCACACATGTATTCTCAGGACAGAGAAATAAATGAAAACTCAAATCAAACGGTCATAATCTCTCCACAGAAGTTGGCTAAAAGAGAAGCTTTAGATGCTAAAACTCTTTATTCTTTAATTATTAGTGGATTAATTGTTGCCGGCTCTTCCCGTTGAACTTGTATCGACACTCGGATCGAACCACGTAAATCTCTCGTGTTCTTTATTATTTATCGTTTATTTCTCTAGTGATTTTGTATTAACTTAATTGCAAGATCTGGTTAGCTTCCACGTTATATCACGACACATTCTTACCTCATTTAGTATACCCAAAAGGTCTCATTCGCAAGTTCAATCTTTCCCTATGTAATGACCAATTTGTGAGGGTAATTTTGCCAGGTTAATAATGTAAAAATGTGATGCAAAATGAGTGATTAGGGGTGACCATTAATTTGGACGAATTTTAAAATTAAATGTTGAGAAGACACACAAAATAAAAGACTGAATCGAAGTTCATACGACAATGATATTTTTTTTAGGAATCGAACTACGTGGTTATCAACCAATCCGACTCTTCATTTTTATGGAATGCATAAATGACTTATATGAGTTGGCAACTTTTTTTATTTATTTACAGAAAGTGGTGGAAACTAGTTATCTATACTATAATGCCTCTAATTTCTAAATGCATGAGAGATCTGCAAGCAAAAATTTATGCATCAACAAACTCATACAAGCGAGTTCATTATCTAAATTTCTAAATGAAAAATAAGCGTATGCCTAATACTTTATGTTCAATTATTTCATTATCGACTACAAATTATGTCTAAATATTTTTGTGGATGATCAAAATATTTTTCATTTATTTATTTTTATAAGTGATACAAGATATCATTTTAAAAAAAATGTTTTCTAAATCTTTCATTTTCACGAAACAAACCCATTGTTAGATGTTGGGAAATTCTCCGTCCGACGTGTTTGGGTTTTTCTTTCGTTTTTCATAATTAAAATAGAAAAGGTTATTGTCTCTTCATTTACATAACATGGTCGGCAGGTGACGCTGCGCAGAGAAGATAAGAATGTGTCGGTCCGGCCTCCCCTTGCTTTCCTACCACCTACTCAACTTTCTGTCCTTGGGCTGGAATTGTTGAAAGGACTCTCCATTTGCACGCTCAAAATGCTACAGTGTCCTGAAAAATCACTAACTCAGAAAAAAAAAATTCATTACTTCAATTGTTTAGAAAAATACGTTAATAGAAAAATATTTTCATAATTAATAAAATTGTTCAGGCATAATGAAAATATGTTTTGTTGGGATAAAGATGCTACAAGTGTCATAATTTTCGTGCGGTGTTAACTTGAGTGCTATAACTTTTTTTCATCCTCTTGAGTGTTACGACTTCAAAAAAAAAATGTTCATTTAAATATCATAACTTCTGATCAATTACTTGAGTGCCATAATTTTTGAAAAAAAAAACGTTCATCCAAGTACCAAAAATCGAACGTGGCATAACGTTTGTGATGAATGTTTTTAAAAAGTTATGACTCTCAAGTGATCGATTGAAATGTTATATATAATTGAAAAAAAAAAGTCATGGCACTCAAGTGAGTGTCGTGCAAAAGTTATGGCGCTCATATGATGGAAAGAAAGAAAAAGTTATAGTATGTAAGTGAGCGCCATGCAAAAATTATGACACTTGTAGTGTCTTTATTCCCTTTTTTATTCTAGCTTTCTTAAGCCTGCGCCTGTGTATGCATGAAAGCAAATGGATAAATTAAAAGAACCTAAAACTTGGTGCATGACAATGGTGCAGCTGCATCCCATTAATGTTTCCAGCCCAGCAAATTCCCATCAACACACCTTGCGTCTCCCTGCTGTGCATGATGGCGACGGTTTCACTCGCCTCAGAAAGGTGAAGTTCAACCTCAACTGTGCTTTTTTCCGTGACCCCAACGCCTTAAATTTCGCGTCCATCCCTTCTTCCACCTTCGCCCAGTTCATATTTATGTGCCATCTACCCAGTCCAGCATGAACATTGCAGTATAGCAGAGTCTCAAGATCGATCAAGGGCCGCTAAAAGATGCCCATGGAGGCCAAGTCTACCGTCGCAGCCGTCTTCTTCCTCCTCCTCCTCCTCTCTTCGCCTCACTTTTCCACAGGTCTCTCTCTCTCTCCCTGATATGCACGTGGTGATCAATGGACTGAAAACATGGTTTACAAAGAAAGGAATTTACATTGAAACTGGGCTGGTGATGAAGTTCGCCTCCGTCAAATTGTTCTCAGATCTGGATCCAGTTAATTAGCTAATATCGACTTACCTGTCTAAACTTCGCGTAATCCCCGTCTTTATAGTTGATGATATCCAACCGAGACTTTGCAGTTGATTTAGCGATGGTCCTCATCAAGAATGGCATGGTTAATTTCATTGTGTCGCTACAGGGAACATGAATGGATCGGACGATTCGGAGGTGTACGACATAGACTATAGAGGTCCCGAGACTCACTCTTCTACGACCCCTCCGCCCACTCATTTTCGCCAGAGGCCGTGGAGCCGCCAGAGAAGTACCAAGCCGCCGCCTGAATTCAAGAACTTAAAGAGTACCAATACAAATCAACGAGTAAGTCTGCCCCACATCTAATTACCAATTCTGATCACACTTTTCTGTGTTTCATGAAGAAGTCATCCTGTTAAACGAGGAAGTGCGGCAATTTTGAATGTCATCAAAAAAGTGGTATTCTGGGTGCTCTTAGTTATGTTCAATGTAGCTCGGGTTCAGCCAGAAATTGTCTTTCAATCTGTACAATTTTTGCGTTGCGAGTTGACTGATCTTCGGAGCATTCGCTTCTTCGTGATACCATGACTCAAGATCTACTACTATGCAGAATAATGCTAGACTAACAAAGACCATGTCAAACTGTTGCTTGTTCTTCAACATGTTCACTTGTTAAAGAGCACTCAATTTCGTAAACCAGTCCTACAGAAAACTCTTGTTCCTTTTGGCTCTTCTAAAGGGCTTTTTCTTTTGGCCATATCCCCTAAAGGACGTTAACAAGTGTCTCAAAAGTTTCCTGTTTGTCTCCGCTTATAGATGAATTTCGACTTCTACTTATTATTTTCGTCCAGAATATGAAATAAACAAAGTTCGAATGTACAATGTCAAAATTTGAAAAATTTAAAAGTTTCAATATTTTGAATTAAGTTAATAATCAAAAATTTTCAAAGCATCAACTTTCATCTAAAATGCGTGCAATCAATATTTCTAGGGATATTTTTTAGGATGGTCTCCACTGAGACGTTTCCTTTCCAAAGAAAATTTTAATCATTAGCAAAGAATGCTCTAAAAATTGTGATTTTCTTTGTAAATCATGTCGAACAGGATATTTTGATCATGATGCCAGTCAACAACTCTTTTCCTTTTTTCTTAAGTAGCATGAGGTATATAATGAAGTTACCAAAGAAATTAGGAAAAGTATAAAGTAGTCCCTCTCACTTAATGTTTTGGTCTCCCATTTTAAAAGCCAATTTCGACTTGAGTTTTGAATTACACTTCAAATTGGACAAATTGTATTTTATTCCAAAAATGCCCTACCATGTTTCTAACACGTTCGGTTTTGTTATTAAAAGACAAGTAGTTTGTTCGTTTAAGCTAGTCTAAGATTGTGAAGAAAAAAAGGGCTAGTCAAAGATGCAAATTTGGAGTTTAACCACTGAAGGGTATCTGAGGTAGTAGGTTCTGTCTCCCTAGGATAGATAAATCCGTATGTCTCCAGTGATTACTCAGTCTGTTTGGGAGAGGGACCGCCACACTTCGATTCGAATTAGTCGGATTATGAAAAGTCGCAAACACTACATTGATAGCAATAAAATTACTGGAGTTTTAAATGCTATGAATGCAAAGTAGTACCCGAGTCAATTTCAGTAGTGTTTTTGGGAAATTTCCATAAGTTCATTATGTACCAACTTTCAAGTCCATTATTGCCATACCGGCTACGGTTGTCCTCGCTTATTAAAATCTTCCCGCATTTCCTTTGCAGACTTGAAACAAGTTCATGGCTTTTCATCATGTGACGAGTGTCAGGATGTCTTGTTGTGGGAATGTAGAGGCAGAGGGTCGTTCGGAGACGTGGAGATCCAAGAAGTTCCCTCCCTCGAGGTCTTATTCTTGGGAGATGGAAAGACAGATGAATATAGTATTTTCAAGAATTGTTTAATGTTTAAATGAGTGACTTTTTGTGTTGTGTGGTTATAGATTTTGTACTGGGGAAGCTATAGGCTCAAGGGATCTTTTCCATTAAGAAACTCTGCAATGTAATTCATGAAACTCTCCTCTAGTTACCCAATGTCAAATTTTGCATTTTCCCCTCCTTAATTAGTCTCTTCAAGCGCTTAATTATAACCTAATTGATGTTGCCATCATGTTCTATAAATCCAGACACAAAAGAAAATAGTTATTATCATGGCTTCTTTATGGTTGCTGAAAGATTGGGTACTGGCCCAGCAAGGCTGTATCATTTATTTTTTTAGGTGTTTTTCATTTTGTGGTTCGTGATTCATTAAACGTACATATGACATAAATTAAATGAAAAGGACTCTGCATGTAATGTAATTGTCATACGAAATTTATCATGTCATGCTATATCTGATCATTTATCAATAATCATGTTATTAGGTAATCTGGTCTATCATGTTATGTTATATGTGATTATTTATCAAGCTATTTTGTCATCTAATTTATTCTCATGTAACGGAGGGTAAATACGTCATATAGGTACAATTTTGGAGTTTTTTATGTCGCGAGAAAAAGTTTAGGGTAAATGTATCACAGACAGTGGGTATAATTTGGGGTTTTTGATGTCACAATAAAAAGTTCAGCGTAAATGTGTAACTGTGAGTATAATTTGAGGTTTTTTGTGGCTTTTTCCTTAACCTAAACAAGAATATCATCAAACTCTACACTTTTGTTTAACTTTCAAATTGACCTAAAAAATATTCAGGGTCAGTTCTTTTGTTCAACTATAGAGTTTTCAATTGATTTATATTGATATAAATACTCAAAATGTATACTTGAATACCACAATATATATGTCTTTTTTTCTTACCAAGAATATCATAATGTTGACTTTGCGAACCTAAGTATCCGTGATGGGATCTGTGACAAAAATTAGACATGTAAATATTAACTTTCAATATAAAAGGAACGAAAAGTTTATCATAAAAAATTTAAGGTTTTAGAGGAAATCAACTAGAAATGATCACTTATATCGCTCACAAAAATGAATGAACAAAAAAATATTTTTATCGTTCATAAAAAAGTTTGGACATAAATTGTTGTTGATAATAACAATATTTTTCATTAACTAATTATTTCAAGCAATATAAACGATTATTTTTAGGAAAATATTTTTCAAATCATTCATTTTTTGAGAAACAAACAGAATCCTTATATTAGCTCTCCTTCTCTAGATGATCTCACTTACTCTAATCAATCCCCAATGGTAGAGTGAAAGTGAGGGCAAACCAAAATGAACTCTTCGTTCTTTTTTTGGGTAAGTCAAAGAAATACATAAACAAACAGAAGCAATGTCTAATGTCTAAGGTTACATCGATCTCTACCTCAAAAAAGGAGCTATCAGCCCTGTCTTTAAGCAAAAGATGCCTAATACTATCAGGTACAGTAGGTATTGAACAAAATACATACCCTGAGTCTTCGCCATATATGTCCATGCATCGGCACAGCAGTTAGCTTCCCGCGAGACGTGCACTGTCCGGCGCTCCTGCGGGCCCCCTAGCAATCTCTTGCGATCATCAAAGACGGGTTTAAATAACACATCATTTTCATTAGGGTAGCGAAACTTGTATGACAGAATTTGCATACATTTCTGTACGTAAACGAGCCACTCTCTTGTCAACTGCCAGTTGTACTCCATCTCTAAGAGCCCAGACTTCTGCCGTGGAGGCGTTAGTCTTGCCAATTCGCTAAGCAAACCCCGCTATCCAGTTGCCGAGGTGGAGTCTTGGCAGACCACCTCGTCCAGCTACTTTATTCGGCGTTGACACCGCTGATTCCGTGTTAAGTTTAATCCGTCACAGTTTAGGCTTGCTGCATTTGTCATCTTCCCACGTTCTTAGACGTCTTCTCGGTTCATACATCGTCGTGGGATAAAACTCCCCTGCTTTTGACAAACAAAATGGAGCTAAATTAGAGATGTTATTAGAACCATCGTAAACATGAATCTTCACAATCCTTGGGAAATACAATATTCCAGGGAATCCTTGGCATGGTAGACCAACTCTTACCGTGATAATGTCCACTCCCGAACAGGTCGGTCTCCGAAGGAATGCCTAACTTCTGGCGGGATCGGGAGATCATTCCATAAAGTTTTCGCAATATCACCATCCCTAAGACCGCCGTCCCTAAGACCGTGCTCAACTATTTCATTACCTGGGTGACATCTCGAGCATTGAAGGCTAACATTCAATCCCCTAGTTGCTAACATGTGCTTCATAGCGATTCTGTGTGCAAGCATTGCCAGATAAAATGTTTAATACGAGGGAGACTCTTAAATTTCCAAATCCATCTTCATTTCCTCCTTTACTTGAGTACAAGGTAACCAGTCATTCGCCAGGTCATAAGCCGAAGGAAGACAATATTAGGGGTGAGCGTGGTTCCAGGGTAGAACCGGGAACCGGAGAACCGGACCCGGTGGGTCCGGTTCGGTTCCAGGTTCCATGGACAGAGGGTCCGGTTCTCGGTTCCCTTTTTTAGGAACCGGCTGTTCCGGTTCCGGTTCCCGGTTCCTATAGGAACTGGAACCGGATCGGAACCGGGAAACGGAACCGGAACCAAGAACCGGACTAGGAACCGGATCCCTAAAAATTAAACCATAAACTATACATTTGGTATTTAGAAACCGTAATTCCCAAATGCTAGCTTCTCCTCTTGAATCACCGATCTAGCTTCTCCTCTTGAATCACCGATCCTCCATCATTGTCCCTCCTGCTTCCACTTCCGCCTCGCTCCCGCGTCTGCCTTGCTCCTCGCTCGGTCGCTCCTGCTTCCACTTCCGTCTCGCTCCCGCTTCTGCCTCGCTCCTTGCTCCCGCTTCTGCTTTCGCCTTGCTCCTCGCTCCGGCTTCCGCAGTTCTCTCCCGCTTCCGCCTCGCTCCGCCTTCTTCGCCGCAGGTCTCGTGATCTCCCCACGCGGATTCGCTCCGATTATTCGGGCTCGCCGCTGTCGGACATTTTCCAGGTTAGGCTCTGACGAACGTTTCTTCTTGTCCTCACCTTGTTCTGTTCCTTATTATTTTTTATGGGTTTCTTCATTATTCTGGGATTAAATAGTACATAGTTAGAGTATTTGCTCTGAGCAGAGAATTCTGGCGAGAGCGAAGAGTACTCTCTCTGGACTGGTGGACTCTGGAGCAGCTGGATATTGTTTCTTTCCCTTTTTTTCTTTCTGGGTTTTTCTTGTAGTGCTCCGTCGTCGTTGCTGCTCTCTTTGTTCCCTTTTAGTGAGCAAGAGGAGGAGGTGGACGGAGGACGGTTTTTTTCTTCTTTTTTCTTTTATTTTTTTTCATACATTTTTTGGATAGGATTTCTGGATCTTGGGTGGGTTGCGTTTTGAGGTCGAGATGGTTCATAGCTGAGTGGGGAGTTCAAGCGATCTTGAAGGTGTAGGTGGGTCGTCGGCTTGTTGGGAAATTCTTTTTCTTGATAATCCTCATGACTTTCTGTGTTTGAGAATTTTGGGATATTCTCTAGGAAGGTCCTTTAGCTCATTCGGCTGTACTTTCTGTGTTCGAGAAAGGAATTCGAATATAGATTGTTCTGGTTGTTGTGGCGCTTGTTACTTAGAAGGGAGTGGAATATGGTGAGGGAACCGTGATCTATGCGAATAGCATTCTGGGTTGGGAACTGGGTCTTGGTTCTTGGTTCTTGAAATCAGCGTGAGCTGAGCAAAATTTATGGGATGTGGTCTGTTTAGGGCAGTGACTTTCTCCTAGCGTGCTTCAAGACCTTGAATTGGTGAATGTAGGTGAACCCCGACTAGAATTGCAATATTGGATTATTAGTAATGGGTTGTGCCGCTTCGAGAATTGATGAAGAAGAGAGGGTTCGGGTGTGCAAAGAGAGAAAGAGGTTGATGGAGCAGTTGCTGGATTCATTTTTTATAATTAGTCTTTTGTATTGTTTTTTATGAATGTTCATTTTCATTTTGATTAAATAAAAATAAAATAAAATAAAAGAACCTGTTGGAATCTGGAACCGACCCTGGAACCTGTGACAGGGTAGGTTCCAGGTTCCACGTTCCGACGGGTAGGTTCCAGGTTCCTCATTTTGAGGAACTTGTACCCGAAGGTAGGTTCCAGGTTTCAGGCGGAACCTACTCGGAACCTGGAACCGCTCACTCCTAGACAATATCGTTGTCTCGAATATATAGAAAATGTACCACAATAACAAATATTTAGGCACAAATATGAGTTATGTAAGAGTTACTTGCTTTTTGACTTGGTCCGCTCGAGTGGGCCCCATAAAAAGAAGATAAGAAAGGGAAAAGGCATGCTTAGTTCTATGAAGTGACCGAGGGATCGCGGGAGAAAGGGAGAAAGAGAGAAGAAAAGAAAGAAAAAGAAAAAAGAAGAAGAAGAGAGAGGGAAAAGAGAGAGCGCGGACACATCACGGGAATCTTGTCAAGCTAATTCAAACTCCGATTTGCAATACCCAGTAACTGCTCACACCCTTGTTCATCTAATCGGAGTAATATTTAGAGTAATGGCTTAAATTCGAAGTTATATAAAATTCAAGCCATGAAGTTCGATTTTTAAGTTGTTGAGCCGTGAAATTTCATTGAAATGGTGGTTTATAGTGTTGTGGAGCCATGGGGTATGACGGGAGTCGTTTTAAAGCAACGGTTTGACCAGAGTGAGAATCTCAGGGTTTCGCATGCGAGCTCCATATTGCGAATGGCTTGAATAATCACTTTGGGTGTGCGATTTGTTGATGTGTATGAGTTGTTCTGTTAGCGTTTAAGCATCATTTAGCCGATTTGTAGTTGTTATAGTATTTTACTTGGTTTGAACATCATTTCTAGTTTAATTGTTAAGATTATAAAATCGTCGGCTCGTTTAGCAGCGTACTGTTCAGTTTTGGGTATTTCCAGGTGAGTGATGTTATTTCTTCTTTGGTTTTGTAAAACCCATATCTTAAAGTAATAGGGATTCGATATATATATATATATATAACTTAGAAAAGCATTTTTGTTGCAAAAGCTAGGTTGAGTATTTACTACCTTTCGGTTATTTGAGAATAGTTCGAGAACATGTTAGGAAATGTGTCGTGAAAGTCTACTTATATGTATTGTTTTGTAAACCTGGCTTATGAAATGGATTCTGAAATGTTTGAGAAACAAAGTGTGATTTATGAAATGGGTTATGGATTTGGAATTGTGGATTATTAGAAGTTAATAGTTTGATGATCGATATGACTATGAACCCAGGTAGGGTTTCGGGATATGCATACCAGTTAGGATATAATTTTGGGCTGAGCCACCGGCTTTGTAGGTGAAGACCTTGCTAAGAGAGGAATCTTGGTCACCTTGTCACTAGGCATTGTGTCGTGACCATAGTAGTATATTGAGTGATACATTAAACAATAGAATGGACTATTGATGTGATTTTTAATAGAGATTAATCAATGGATTTGACCATTGATATTTGAATTGTGGTGATGAATTTAAATGAGTATTTCTGACTTGTATAAGCATTGTAGAAATGAAACAATCCATATGTGATTCGATATGTATTTTATACCTTGAGTTTGGATTATGAGTTTCTAGTATTGCTTTGTATACATGCATAGTAGATGCTCAATCTGCTTAGAAGACATGTACTACTTACCGAGCTGTGGTTGTTCACCTCTCTCCTTCCAAATATTTACAGGTTTATTGAATAATGGCCAATAAAGTGAGAGCGCCATTCATGGGGATTTTTGGAAGTTGGATTTTGGGTGGCTTGAAGCTGTGTCCTTCGTGTGGAAGGATGGCCGTGTCACTCCTCTATTATGGTAGGATCGGGGTATGACAAGTCAGGCAAATTATCAAACACGTGGTATGTGAATAAATTAAAGAGTAGAGATTGAAAAATGCTCAACTGATTTATAGTGGTTCAGCTACATAATGGTGCCTGCACCGCACACCAACAACATTCAAAAGTTATACCCAATCCACTAAACTCAAAGCATCGCACAGAGGTTGGCTTCTAGTGGAGCCAACTCTCCTTTATAAATAGTGTGCACTCTTTTACAAAATATTTCTCACACAAGTTCAATCTATCGATAATTTTGATTGCAAAGTGTGTACAAGATTCTTTAGCAAGTGTATGTAGTATTCCCTACATCCTCAATGCAATGAGTAACCCCATTTATACGAAAACAAGCTCAACCAGCGGTTTGACACATCTCACATGGCTAGAAATTCTATCGTTGAGCCTTCCGGGTGTCCGGCCAAAGATGGGCCAAGACACACACTGAGTTGGGCGGACAAAGGGCCTGTTTGGTTCGGCATTTCCAAAGTTCATTGGCCAAATGTAAATAGCGTTTGGCAACTTTTTTAGAGTACTTTAGGAAAATACAATTGCATTTCCTAAGGTTTCTAAAGGCCTTTAGCCCAAGGCAAGTCTCGAGGTACTTTGGCAAGTTAAATTTTTGGAATGCAAGTTCATCGTTCATGAGCTGTTCATCTTACCCGAGCAGCAGGTTCGGAGGTTGGCGACGGCTGCCTGGGGGTCGCGCGACCCCGGCCACCGTTGCCTGGAGGTCGCCTGACCTCTGGCGAACGCCGCTTGGGGTTGCCCGACCCAAGCTGCGCCTAGGTCATGCGACCTCAGGCCGCCTTACCTGAGGTCGCGTGACCCAGGCAAGCGTTGGCCTGGGTCATGAGACCTAGGTGACGTCTGAGGTCAGGCGACCCCAAGCGGCGATTGTCGGGGTCACGCAACCTGGGCGACGCCTGAGGTCATGCAACCTTAGGCGATGCTGGCCGGCCGCTAGATCTGGTCCGCCGGTGGCTGAGCTCCACCTCACTTGTTTTTTTAAATATTAGCAAAAGTCCTTTGTAAAATTAGTTTTTACCAAACGGTATTTAGGCCAAAGTTACTCTCAAATGTGATTTTAAAATACACTTTACCAAACACTACTTGTATTTTGGAAAAAACTATTTAGGCTAAAGTCGCTCTCAAATAGCCCAAAGGCCATTGCATTTTGCCAAAGACATTCCACCAAAATTAAACCAAACGGGCCCAAAATCAAGTTTGAACTGTAGGAGCCGGGTATCCAGCTAGGCTAGAAGCATGGCCTTGTGCTCTAGAGCTGAGATAGTCTTTTTTCACCCGTTCGAAATCCTGCAAAAGAAAATGCTTAAATATGACAAAAACGATTCCAAATATTTGCAACATATTTGAATGAGTTTTGTAATCATCAAACTTAAATTAAGATCAAACAAATAGTCTCCCACTAGTCGAGTAGTTCCAATAGAACGCGTTCTCAAGCTCAGTGTTTCTAGCAATCGGATTCGCTTCCGCAGCTTTCACCGCATCCTCAGGAAAGGAAAAGGATGAAGAGCTAAAATTCCAATCCCCACATCCATTTCAACAGTGCTTAACCTTGAGTTGTTCATCCACCAAAACAAAAGAACCTTGAGTTGTTCTTCATCTCTATTCAAAGGGCCTTGTATCAACTATTGTATTGATCGCAATCCTGTCGAATTCACATACCAAAAAAAAAAGCAAGAATATTCTTGTTCCCAAAGAGCTTTTTTTCTTTTCACTGTCTGGCCTGGTTAGTACCTACTCGGGCCATTTTTTGTTTCATTCCAAATCATATATATAATATGATTTGTTGAAAACAAAAATGCTTATTATTGATTATTAAAACAACAATAAGTAAGAAGAAGGGATCTTTCCATTCCTATGATATCGCATTTAATGGAGTGATCACATTGCAAACTCTTTCCTTGGAGAAAATTGTACAAAAAATCCTAAATCTATTGCAACTTTGCCAATTGAGTCCTAAACTTTTCAATTTTGCCAATTAAGACATAAACGTTTTCACGTTTTACCAATTGAGTCCATCTAACCAATTTTGATCGGAAATCGTTGATGTAGACGCTGGCTATCCTACGTGGCATAGACAGCCGCATGGACAGTAGTAGGCATTGATGTAAATAAATTTTAATATTTTTTCAAATTTTTTTTTCTTTTTTTCTTTTCTTTTCTTCTCTTTTCCTTCTTTTATTTTTTTTCTTTTTTTTCTTTTCTTTTTCTTCTTTCTTTTTTCCTTTTTCCCTCTACCAGCTACCGTTGAGCCTCGTTGATGGCCAATAGAGATCACCGCCCTCAAGCAAGGGACACTTGGGCCGGAGCTTGCAAGGGTGGCCCTCGCCAGCCTCGGGCCAAGGCAACCCTCGCCAGATCAAGGGTGATGGTTGCCCTCGCTTGCCCAAGCGAGGGCGGCCCACGTTTGCTTATCTGAGGGGCGAGCGTGAGCCACCCTTGCCTAAGGCTAGTGGAGGTCGCCGGCCATCAACGAGGCCCAGTGGTGGCCGACGGAGGGAAAAGGGGAAAAAGAGAAAAGAAAAAAGCACAGAAAAAAGAAAAGAGAAAAGGGAAAAGAAGGAAAAGAAAAGAAAAGAAAAGAAAATATTGAAAAAATTATTAAAAAATTGTTAAAAATCATCCACGTCAGCATCGGCCGTACCACGTAAGACAGCCGGTATCCACGTCAGTAATTTTTGGGCAAAATTAGCCAGATAAACTCAATTGACAATACGTGAAAAGGTTTATAACTCAATTGATAAAATTAAAAGATTTAGAATTAAATTTGTAAAAGTACAGTATGTTTAAGACTTTTTGCATAATTTTACACTTTCTTGGAATGACTTTTCTTGAAGTATTTTGCCCGCAACACCACGGCCCACTTGGCCTTCCAGTTCTTGGCATTCGCCAGCTAAGTCTTCCAAGCAATGCCATATTTTCCAAGTCCGCCCATACTCAGACCAAGACTTTCTATTTCCTCTTGTACCTTTATTTCATCCAATGACATGCATCTCTCTCTCGCTTTCACTAGAGCCCCATAGAAAATCCCCGACAGAATTTATCAATCTGGTTGCATATGGACACAGGAATCACTCCAGTTTGCATATTCGCCTCATTGACCGATTTAATCATATATTTCGACCCACCATATGGACATTCTATTAGGTCCTCCAGCCTGCCATTTTCATTCTCATTTCGTCCATGATAAATCTAAATCTCCAGAGAGTCACCATACCATTCTTAATAGGATAACCAAGATATTTCCCCGGGTATTATTAAGAACCCTGGAGAAATGATCCTGATCCTTAGAAGAGATATTCTCAGAGAAGTAGACTTTAGATTCCACAAAGTTAATCTTCTTACTAGAGATTTCACAATTGGTTCGGGATATTCACAATGGAAATTAAACCTATCAAAATGAGTCATAAATCCATTTCTTAATTCGTATATAATGGACTGAGGTGTTATATGGATTAGTTATATTCAATAAATGGGTCATAAATGGGTTTAAATATGGAAATATAGCTTATATCATTCACTTTCACAAATAAGAACAGATCATCCGCAGAAAAGAAATACGAAAACTGGGGGCCATCCCTAGAAGTTTTAAAAAGGGGTCCTCGTTCCCTTCCCGCATTCTCTTTCTATTAAAAAAGCTCAAGATATCCAGGCAAAGGATGAAAATATAAGGGGAGAATGGATCTCCTTGCTTGATGCCTCTACTCGGTTGAAATGGTTTGGCGGCACCCTCATTAATAAGGATGGGTTTAGAAGCAATGGTAGTAGAATTCAAAGTAAGATCAAAGTGAACACATCACGGAAATTAAACCAATGCAGGACATTTTTAATCTCAGCCGGTCATATGCCTTTTGAAGCTCAAGTTTTACGGGACAATAACCTTTTTCTACCCTTAGCAGTCTTCATCTTATGGAGAATTTCTTTGACATTAACAATGTTGTCATGAGTTCTCCTCCCAGGGATAAAGCTTGCTTGGTTGGGACAATGTCGTTTTTAGTTCAATTAAGTCACATGGGCGCCATATCAACACCGTATGCTTTCTGGCGTCCATGTATACAGATTTTTAGTGGCAATCATTGATGGAACCTTGACGAAGGAGGGTAAATGTGTTATAGGTACAAGTTTGGAATACCCCATAAACTTTGATAAATGAAGGTAATCTCTTATTTTTTTTTTATTATTATTTTTCTTTAGTTTCTATAAAAATGAAAAATATAGAAAATTTGAAAATTTTTTTTTAACTAAAATACTATAATAGAATAATATTTATAATTACATTAAAAATAATAAAAACTTTTTAAAATTCAATAAATATAGCCACTAAATTAAACTAAATAAGATATTCCAAGAAAAAGAATAAACACCGATTAAATAAAATAGAAAAAGATCCCAATAACAAAAAAATGTCAAATTACAAAAATTGGGTTACTTCGATAAGTATATTCGAAGGGTTAATTAATAATAAAATTGACTGATTAACAATAGTGTTTGAAAGTATATTCGAAGGGTTAATTAATAATAAAATTGACTGATTAACACTTTCTTGGAATGACTTTTCTTGAAGTATTTTGCCCGCAACACCACGGCCCACTTGGTCTTCCTGTTCTTGTCAATTCGCCAGCTAAGTCTTCCAAGCAATGCCATATTTTCCAAGTCCACCCATACTCAGACCAAGACTTTCTATTTTCTCTTGTACCTTTATTTCATCCAATGACATGCATCTCTCTCTCGCTTTCACTAGAGCCCCATAGAAAATCCCCGACAGAATTTATCAATCTGGTTGCATATAGACACAGGAAGCACTCCAGTTTGCATATTCGCCTCATTGACCGATTTAATCATATATTTCGACCCACCATATGAACATTCTATTAGGTCCTCCACCCTGCCATTTTCATTCTCATTTCGTCCATGATAAATCTAAATCTCCAGAGAGTCACCATACCATTCTTAATAGGATAACCAAGATATTTCCCCAGGCATTATTAAGAACCCTGGAGAAATGATCCTGATCCTTAGTAGAGATATTCTCAGAGAAGTAGACTTTAGATTCCGCAAAGTTAATCTTCTTACTAGAGATCTCACAATTGATTCGGGATATTCACAATGGAAATTAAACCTATCAAAATGAGTCATAAATCCATTCCTTAATTCGTATATGATGGGCTGAGGTGTTATATGGATTAGTTATATTCAATAAATTGGTCATAAATGGGTTTAAATATGGAAATACAGCTTCTATCATTCACTTTCACAAATAAGAACAGATCATCCGCAGAAAAGAAATACGAAAACTGGGGGCCATCCCTAGAAGTTTTAAAAAGGGGTCCTCGTTCCCTTCCCGCATTCTCTTTCTATTAAAAAAGCTCAAGATATCCAGGCGAAGGATGAAAATATAAAGGGAGAAAGGTCAAGATTGGCTATATATAGAGATTGAATGTTAATTTCCAACTTTGAAATAAAGTGTCGCTCAAATTATTTGATAAAAAATAAGCAATTAATTATGTGTTCATATGCTTTATAGCCGTCATAAATAGAAATTTATAATAGTCTTTGTAGCTTTTCTGATTAAAATTATGAGATCATATATTAAAATTAACAAACTTCTCTATGCAAAGTGATAACATAATACAATATAAGATGATATCTTGTCGAGAATAATTGAGTTTTTACATTGTGAAACTAACAAAAAAATGATAGAAAGAAAGGCAATTTTGTTGGTTGGTCTAACAGAAAAAGAAACAATAAATTGGAGAGAGAGAGAGAGAGGGGGGGGGGGAGGGGGGGGAGGGGGGAGAGGAGGGTATTTTTGTCGTTTAACTAAATAAAGGAGTGTCTTAGCCAAAATGAAAGTGGAAATAGCAACACCCTAACACAATACCCCTTAAACTTCTTTTATTATAAAGAAACAATAATCTTTTTTTTTCTTTAGTTTCTGTAAAATGAAAAATATAGAAAATTTTGAAAAAAAATAAATTAACTAAAATACTATAATATAAAAATATTTATAATTACATTAAAAATAAAAAAATAAAATTTAATAAATATAGCCACTAAATTACACTAAATAAGATATTCCAAGAAAAAGAATAAACACAGATTAAATAAAATAGAAAAAATCCCAATAACAAAAAAAGGGTCAAATTACAAAAATTGGGTTACTTCGATAAGTATATTCCAAGGGTTAATTAATAAGAAAATTGATTGATTAACAATAGTGTTTGAAAATATTATAAAAGGCAAAGATCTCATCAAAATGATTAGCCATTCAAGGTGATGTTTTTGGAACAATTTTTTTAAACGATCAATTAGTTTATACTAAGTAACCATTGCTACTATTATATCTTGCTGTCATCAAAACCTTTTTTTTTCCTATTTATTTAATTGCGTTTCTTTTTTTTTTTCTCAAAAGGCCCTGTCAATTCTACTGATATTCTCATCGATTTTCAACAATATTTATCAGCTTGATTTTTTTTTAGATTTTTTTATTATTCACATGAATCAATAGATAAGATAAAAGAGAGATTTCGACTGTATATGCCGATGGAAAAAAGACGACAAGAAAATAAGAATTCACGAATTGCCGATGTGGTAAGAAATTTAAAGTTTTGAAATATAAAAATGGGTAATAACACAAACAGCCCCTGAATTGTGGTCCAATATGCAATTTGGTCCCCGAACTTTTAATTTGTTCAACGTAGTCCATGAACTTTAACCCAATGTTCAATTTGATCCTTAAATTTTTAATCTGTTCAGTGTGGTCCCTGAACTTTTATTACACGTTCAATTCAGTCCCTAAACTATATAAAAATGTTCAATGTAGTCCATGAACTTGAATCTACATTGAATATTTTCAAATAGTTTAGGGACTAAATTGAACACGTACTGAAAGTTCATGGATCATATTGAGTATTTTAAAAGTTTGAAGATCAAATTGAATATTAAACTAAAATTCAAGAATTATATTGAATAAATTAAAAATTCAGAAATTAAACTATAAATCGAACCAAAATTCATGGACCGTAAAATTGTACTGTGTGTCTTCAACGACCCCCGCTTCGTAAGCAGCGTCGATCGTGGGCTGGCTGGCTTTTTCGTCAACGTCTCTCGAGAGTGAAAAACATCACGCGGTTTCCTCGAAGAACAAGAACAAACGACTTCTTAACCTCTCCAGCTCTCCTCCTTCCCCCATCCAACGAAAGTCATCCTCTTCCTCTCTCTCTCCTTCGCTCTCTAGAATCCTTCCTTCCTTCCTTCCTTTTGATCGCTGCAAATGGCGAACGTCGACGAGAAGAACTGCGCCGCTCACGAGGAATCGAGCCCTCTCCTGGACAAGAAGGTCGCCGCCGACGATGCGGAGAAGCCCCGCCAGGCGGCCGCCGCCGACGACAAGAAGGTCGCCCCCGCCGACGACGGCGCGAAGAAGCCCGGCCAGGTGACGGCGGCGCACGGCCCGCTCCTGGTCCCGATCGTCGTCGGCGGCGGCGGCGGCGGGGGCGGGGGGTTCGGGTGGACCGCCGACGGCTTGCCGCTGGCTCACGGCAGCGTGATGGGGGAGCCGATGGAGCGGGCGCAGTGGAACTCGAGCCTCTTCGCTTGCCTCGGTCGCAACGACGAGTTCTGCAGCAGCGATCTCGAAGTTTGTGAGTCGCTCGCTCGCTCTCTCGATTTTCTGAATTGGGGGCTTTTTTGCTGTGATCGCTGTGTGTGTTTTGCGGTATCTGTGGATTAATTTTGGTCATCGAATTTGTTGGTTTGGTGATCTTGATTAGTCGTGCATTCTAAGCTATTTAGCTTTGGCAGCGGGGATTTTTGTCTAGGTGGTGTTACTTGTTGCTGAAATTAGATCGGATTGGCTTTGTTAACTGGGAGGTCCTTGGCTAGTAACTAGAAGGCGGTCCTAAGGGCCATTAAGTGACAGTATTGGCAGCCACCGCGTCTGCTGTGCACCGCAGCCGCCGTGCTAATTCAATTCACTACAGTAGCCTCTACGGCCATTTCGTGATGGCGTAATGGTCTTAGCGCCCGTTTTCAACGAAGATGCAGAGAATCTCGAGACTCTTCAGGGGCATCTCACCTTGGATTCTCTCTTTGAGTGGCCAGTCTTGGTCAAACAAACTTAAGATTGAAGGGAAAAAAAACAAGTGTACGGATCTGTCAAAGACTCAGATTTCATATCTGATTAATTGCATTCTTCAAACTAGGTCTAGGTTCTCTTAATATGCATATTGAAGTGAAAATCATAAAAGATTTGTGGGTTTTGGATCTTGATTGGTCTTGGTCTGCTTTTGAAAGATTTGTGGGTTTTGGTCTAATCAATGGGATCTCTGTTCATCTCTGTTTTCTTAGCTGTGTTCTCTCCACCAGGAACAACAAAAGAGAGAGAGGAGAGAGAAGCGGTGGGACTTATGAATTTTCTATTTCTACTTTAATTAAGCTTATTCTAGCAGAAATTATATTAGTGTTTATTTTATCTATGAAGAATGTATGTAGATATGTTATATAGTTAGAATTTTGCAATTTTTTTAATAAAACAATCAATTTCCGATGTTTCAAACATGATGTGCAAGCGTCACAAAATTCATGCCGCAACACCTGCAACCCTTTACAGGATGTCTGTGACACCCTACTTCCACAGTAACCACTATGCAACCACGATATGACCCACATCCGCGCTATAATTCCTTGCCTATGCATGCAAATTATTTTTGTTGATTTAATGAGTACCTATTAAGGGACAGGATGCATTGTAGGTCATGTACAACCTTTAGATGAGAGAGAGTTTTACTATCTTTTTCCCTTTTCTGGGCGAGTTTTTAGTTCGTGTTTTTATTGAGGTTGTTCTAAACTTCTGAAATCGTAATCTTGTTGTGATAGATTTCGTTGATTAGTTTAGGAAAGGAAATAAATTTTACTATCTTTTTTAAAGAAATCAAATTTTATTATGTTAGGTTTGAAATTTTCAGTGTTTAAGTGGTGGGGACAACGATTGCTGAAAATTCTGTTGAATGTACTATGTTTGCTGATTTCTAGATCAAAAGATGTAACTGCTTCCAAAGATAGTACAAATGGGGGTTATCCAATCGAATATGTTAGCAGGGGATTCCTCGGGCTAACTGTGTTAAGCATTTAGATATTGCAATCAACATTAGTTTAATTTTGTTAAATTGAAGGTCATTCTGCTTGTATTCCTTTTCTATATGCTTTTGATATCATGGATCCTTTTTTATCATATTTGCTCTATCATGACTTGACTAGGTCTTCTTGGATGCGTTGCTCCTTGTGTGCTTTATGGAAGCAATGCTGAGAGACTTGGAAACCCTACTGGGACTTTTGCGACTCACTGCTTGTCTTATGCTGGCCTTTATCTGATTGGAAAAGCCTTCTGTAGTGTCAACTGCATTGCACCCATGTTTTCATTTCCTAGCCGCACGGCTATTCGTCGCAAGTTTAATCTAGAGGCAAGTAATTCTTTCACCTGTCCATTCTTCACCGGCGCTTTTCTCCCATTATCATGAGATAAATTTGTTGACTGAGTTAATTACTAGTCGCACATTCTGGTGAAGCTACTGGTATAACCTCCGTCCTTTCGAAAGGCAGCTGTGCGAACTTCTCATTTCTTTTCTCCAAGGAAAGATGTATAATTGATGCATTTCTATTTTTATTTTTCATTATTAACAGCAGAAGTAACGTTAGATTCATGAGGTACTCACATTGTAATTTAGTTGAATCAGGAAATCTCAAGGTTATGATGTGAATTGACATGTCACTTCATGTTTGGTTAAAGTAGTCAATCTCAACAGATTAGTCTGATGAGTGCCCACAATTTGTTAAAATACAATTGATCCTGCTCTGACTCTTAGGGTTAGCAACTGGTGGGAAAGGCTTAGGCCGTGCACTGCTCCTCACCAATGCCTTCCGTCCTCCCCTTGCATGTGCATACATTCAGTATTTGGCCCAATCTATCACTCCAACCCCATTGAAAAGATGACTTATTTTTCTGTGGATTTTATACTATAGCAGCTAATAAGTAGATTAAGGGAGGATCTGCAAATATCACTATCAATAGAAACTATAGTCATCATGAGGATCTGTGAATATCAGTAACAACAGAAATTATAGTCATCATGAGGATCTGTACACCTTTCTCTGGACCATCTTGTGAGTCAATCATGCAATCTGTCCTGATTCTGGCCCAACAGGTTCTTTAGTATCCGTCTCTTCACCACCCTTGCAATTGCGAGTGAATTATGCAATCGGTTGTGATCCTCATCCAACAAATTGTTTAGCCCCAACATATCCCACTTGGGATGGGCAAAATGCTGCTTCCTGTTAAACCCTTTTCCCCCTCATGGGCCAATAGCTACTTTCTTTTTAAAATTTTTGCTTGAACTTTCTTACCTTATTTTTTATGATTGTTGTCCGGTAAATATGACTAGAATAAGCATTTTGGGGAACAAAATTAAATTTGTGTAGTGTTTAATAGATTAGATTTATTTTATATGATTTAGGTGTGAGTTTAAATCCCCAACAGTAGAATTTAATATCCTCAAGTAAATTTGCATTTAACAGTTGAAGGAAACTTTTTATTTTGAAGAGCTGGGACGACAAAAATTGTAAAAATGTGCTTTAGTTATTCCCTGAAAATCAGCTTTCACTTGTTCAACTGTATCTTTTTTTTAAAATGTCACAAGATGCTCCATTGGAGCTTCCATGACTTTCTGAAAGTAGAACCAATTTTCTTGAAGAACTCTTAGGCAACGACTTAGGATGCTTGCTTGCATCTATGTTTTAATTGACTAACAATAAAATCATTTAACTGGTTTTTAGTTTGTTTAAACGTCTTGTTATAAAAAACAATGTTAGGTTGTGCTTACTGATAAATGTTTATTTTACGTCATTTTCATTAAAATTTGTGATTTTTCTCTTAGACAAAAAAAAAAGTTCATGGTAGATTTGGGACTGGACCAAAAGTCGTGTTTTTTTTTTTTAGACAAAGAAAGGGGTTTTTCTGAGACAAAAAAAAGTTCGGGGCAAAAATGAGACCAGACCTAATTGAGGATTTTTTTAGGAATTAGGCCTATAACCAGAGTCGCTACAACATGTTTTCTGGGGAATGGTTTGGTTTACGAGAGTAATTTGGGTCAGTTTTTTAGGAAGGAAGAAAGCTTACCAAAGTTTTTTGCTGGGTTTTGTGAATCTGATGGATTGCAGTTCCAAACATGATTGGCTTGAGGTTGAGGTAGCAAGAGCAGACCGCCTTGTAATGCATAAATAGATTTAACTTTTGGAGATTGGTTTACTTGTGCTCTTCCTTGTCTTATAGTGAACTGTACAGAATAAAGCAATGACTGACTCTATGCTTCGTGGGTCTTTGCCAACTAAACAGGGTAGCTGTGAGGCACTTCACAGGTCCTGTGGATGCTGTGGAAGTTGTGTGGAGGACGAGGTGCAGCGAGAGCGGTGTGAATCAGGGTGCGACGTGCTAACTCATGTCTTATGCCACCCCTGCGCTCTCTGCCAGGAAGGGCGTGAGCTCCGCCGTAGGCTACCTCATCCCGGATTCAATGCACATCCAGTCTTGGTGATGATTCCCCCAGGCGAGCAGACTATGGGTCGTGGGGCTTGAGCATCGTTCTACATCTATATGAAAACCAGCCTGTCTATGTGCAAACCGTACGTGTGATTTCTCCAGTTGACTTAACAGACCTTTTATTGTATTAAAGAAATGGTGATGAAATGTAGTGCTTGGTCTTAACCAGCTATAAATAAATGCTCCGTATATGTTGTCTTGTTTTTATACAGTAATACCTCTTTACTAATATACGGTGACACAGTTAAGATTGTTCACTTCATCGTGGCTTCTGCTTTGCTTCTCTCTTGGTGGAAGTCGAGGAAATTTTTAGGTGTGGTTGCTTACTGCTGTGTATGTTGGACTGCCCAAAAATGAGGTGAAGACTTTGAAGATGACCGAGGAAGTTCATTGAAATTCCTAAAACCTTATCACGGAATGCAATTGAGCCACGAACATTTCTTATAATACAATCGAGTCCTTTCAAATGAATTAGATCAGGACTAGCTTATGTGAAAAATGCCTAAGCAGTAAGTATCAAATTGTACTATTCAATATAGGTTTGGAGATCTCGTTGATAGAATTCTCTCTTCCTCTGAAGAGCTTTCTCTCTATCCATGGAGATAGTTTGCCCTAAAACCCCTTTTCTCCAAAACCCTCACCCCATAAAAGTCCCAACCTGCCTACTTTGATCCTTTACCTCCACAATGTAAAACCTATACATCATATCCTTCCTCGCCCCAACACTACGTACCCAAAACCCTAATTCTTAATCGCATTCTCACCACAGTTGCCACCAAAATCTAGCCTGGAGCTCCTTTCACTGCCTCCTCGGATTCATCCTTATCCTCCAAATACACATCCAGCTTGTCCAATCCTTAGGTCCTCCGATTGAGGCAAACGAAGGAGTATCAGCTCGATTTGCCAAATCTCAAAGAAAATTGTTGCCGCCCAGCCTTGAGGTTATGCTTCTTCCCGATTTTTCCTCACCCAACATCACAGCAAACAGCTCAAAGCCTCATGGGATGTGTTGCTCGACCCAGTTGCTTTAGTTAATCTGTTGCACCTGTATGAGTCTCAAGGAGCTCGGGTAATAGGGCACGAAGAGCTAACTGCTTGTTTCATACCCCCTGCTGTCCTTGCAAAATGGAAGAAATATATGAGAATGTGCTTAAGGTGGCAGCTCTCGTTAAGAAGTTGGGAGATCTCTGGTCAGAAAATGATTTAGTAGAGGCAGACGAAGAAATTCCAGAGGAAAAACTGAAGAAATGTCTGACTTACCTTGTATGGAAAACTCTATTCAAAGCCCAATGTCAATTTCCAAGCCTTCCAAGGCCCAATGAAGAGGGCGTGGAAAACTGAAACAGTAGCCTATGCCCAAATCAAGCCGGGCCTCTTCTCTTTCATCTTTAACACACAAGCAGAGAAAAAGAGGGTATTGGAGGAGGCACCATGGTCCTTTTCCAGCAACTTGTTAGTCCTCAAACAATGGAAATCTGACACCCAGATGCATTGCTATGATTTTTCCTATTGTACCTTTTGGGTCCAAGCCCTCGGGATCCCTGAGGAAAGAGCAACAGTAGACGTCATAAATAGTTTGGCATCGAAAGTGGGGGCTGTGCAGGGGGTTAGGCTGGATAAGAAAGCAAATAGGTATATTATTTCGGGGAAAGCACGGGTGGAAATAGAGTTGGCTGCCCCCTTGAAGTCAGAAACATTCATCAATGTGGGGGAAAAAGGATTTGGATGGACTTCAAAACGTCTACCTCACTTTTGCTATTCTTGCGGAGGTCATTATGCTACTTACTGCAAAATAGCTCATGGAAAACATTTTAAGGCAAATTCGGGCAATGGCTAAAGGCAGAAGTTAGTGAACATAGCTCGTATTGGGAGTTGTTTTATGGGGACCAGCTTCCTATCATGGAGGAAGAGGAAATGATATTTGAAACCCCACTTCATGACTACCCTCCAAAAGAAATCGCAACAAAAAGAAAATGCAGTGCGGATATTCCCCTAGGGAGTGCCTTTGGTTTGGCTCCACCTTGGAGCTCATTCCCCACTTGGGGAAGCAAACTCAGCTACTTTTACTGGATTCCCTCGGAAGAGCGACTGGCATGGAATTAGAATGCGGGCTACAAAAGAAAGGAAAAGCGGGGAAAAAAATCCTGCCTACAAAGAAACCGAGGAGACATAACCCTTATGAGATGGGAGGAACAAGCTTGAATTCTCTAGAAAAGTCTTTAAAACTAGTTACTCACGTTCATATGGCTAAAGACGGGCATGAATGGGCTGTGGTGGCTAATCCTAATAAGCCATCAGGGATTAAATGAAGCTTTTGAGCTAGACTTGCCGGGGGTTGGGCACTCCCCTGACATTCCAGTCACTAAGAACCATTGCGGCTCAAGAAAAGCTCACTATGGTGGTTTTGATGGAAACAAAAAATAAAGAGGTGATGGTGGACCGTATTCATAGTTGATTCCAGTTCTAGCATCTTTAGGTTATGGATCCATGGGCATTGCTAGGGGCTTAGCACTGTTATGGAATGATGACCTTTCCCCAAATGTGGTAGCTAGTTCGGCTGAGTTTATTAATGTTATATGCAAAGACCGAGAAGCGGGACTACTATGAGAATAACTTTCCTACATGCTTCTACTAATTTTCAGGAGAGATTGCAGCTATGGCAAAAAATGAGAGCCATTCACTACTCCATCATCTCCCTTGGGTTTGCATGGGCAATTTTAACGAAATTTTATGTAATTGGGAGAAAGTGGGGAGAGAGAGATGCGAACAACTACAGGCTAGTAGCTTTCCAAGATCTTACGTATGACTGTTCACTTATGGATATAGAAAGCAAGAGATGTGTGTTTACTTGGTCTAACAATAGAGTGGGGGACGAGTTGGTTAAAGAAAGGCTTGACTGAGTAATAAGCAGTTTAGATTGGAGAGTGTCTTTCCCAAACACGGAAGCCTTTGCATTACTTCCTATTCGCCCCGTCATTGTCCTATTCGTCTTTTGCTCTACCCTAACCATGAAGCACGAAAAAAAGAGTTTAAATTTGAAGCTTACTGGGTGGAATACGTAATACGACAAGATAGTCTCTAAAGCCTAGCAAGACCCAAAGATCAAACGAGGGGTTATTGTGAACAAACTGAGAAAGGTTACAAAGGCCTTGTCTACATGGAGCCGTTGGAAGTTTTCCAATGCGTACCACCAAATCGAAGCTCTCAAGGAACAGCTAGTGGAACTCACAAATAGGAGCATGGGAGGATCCACTAAAGAGGATATTCAAGCTGCTAAGGGGAAAATTGAAAAACTATGGAGGTAGGAAGAGATGTATTAGGGATTAAGATCTCGCGTAAATGGCTAAAATGGGGAAATAGAAACACAAAAAAATTTCATGCCGCAACGATGCAAAGGAGGCACCGTAACAAAATCTCCATGCTGAAAGTTGAGGAGTCTACTTGGCTCCGAGATGAGGAGAAACTGAAAAATTATATTACTGAGTTTTACTACTCCCTCTATACTACCATGGGACCAAGAAACTTTCAACTTGTCCTGGACCAATGCCCATATATAATTCAGGAGAATACGAACGACGCCTTCCTGGAACCGATAACGATGGAGAAGGTAAGAAACATTGTCTTTCAAATAGCCCCAACAAAAGCCCTTGGACCTGACGGACTCAACGGCCAGTTTTACCAGCATCATTGGGAGCTTATCCAGTATGATATTTTGCAAATGGTCTAAGATTTTTTGTTGATTCAGGAACGCTTGAGCCAGAGCTTAGCAAAACTCTCATTACCCCGACCCCCAAAGTTCCGAACCCAGAAGACATGAGCTAGTGTAGACCCATAAGCCAGCACAATATCAATTACAAAATTATTCCAAAGGTACTAGCAAACCGCTTGAAACCTTGGCTCCTTGAAATCATTACCATGGAGCAAAGTGCCTTCATCAGTGGACGCCAAATTCAGAATAATATATTGATTGTACATGAGGTACTACACCAATTGCGAATCAGGAAGAGAGAAAAAATTCTAGACGATTTTGAAACTTGACATGTTAGCTTACGACAGAGTGGAACGGGATTTCCTAGAAGCGTGTATGCTAAAAATGGGTTTCAACAAGAAATGGGTGGCTTTGATTATGAATTGCGTATCTTCCATCACTTTCAGTGTGAAATTTTAATGGGGAACCTCAACAATATTTCCAGCCATCTTGGGGCATTAGATAAGGTTACCCACTTTCTCCCTATCTCTTCCCTATCATGGCTAATGTCTTGAACCATCTTTTGCACAAAGCCATAGCTGATGGGCGGCATAAAAGGGATTAAACCGAACAGCTTTTGCCCAACATTCTCATACTTGCTCTTTGCTGATGATGCCATCTTTTTCCAAGACGGGAAAATCAGTGAATGTCAGAATCTGACAGGGATTTTGAATCAATATTGCTTCGTGACAGATCAAGCCATAAACTTGAACAAATCATGAATTTATTTTAGTAATGGTTGCCCACTTAGCTTGAGGAAAAACATGGTCGAGGAATTGAGAATTCCTATGATTGACAAGCCAGGGAAGTACCTAGGCATTCCTTCCAATTGGGGACCTCAAAGAAGCACACGTATGCCTGGATACTTGCTAGGATCAATGTGAAATTAGAGGGATGAAAGGAAAAACTTATCTCTAAGGTGGGAAAGGAAATCTTGATAAAAGCCATAGTGCAAGCTATATCCACCAGTATAAGATGTCAATCTTCAAGATTCCCATATCGATATATAGAGCGATTGAGCACAGAATAGCTTCTTTTTGGTGGAAATAGAATTGATTAAAGAAGGGCATTCATTGGAAGAAATGGGTGGTCCTCCAGCTAAGGAAAAGGGAGAGTGGTCTTAGATTCAGGGATCTCATAACTTTCAGCAAAGCTAAGACTAATCTAGTCCCGCTTAGCCTTATGGAGTCTACTTCCCCAATGTTAACTTTTGGAATGCTAATAAAGGGCATCGACCCTCTTGGAGATGGCAAAGTCTATTAATGGGGAGAGACACTATTCAACCATCAATTAGATGGGCAGTGAGCAATGGGAAATCAATCAGAATCCATAAAGATAGATGGTTATCCCAGGGTTTGATCGGTGGGCTAGCTAATTTAGGAGAACCCTAAAGAGTTGAGGAGCTATTTATACAGAAAAAGCAATGTTAGGGTGAAAAGAAACTGAACTCCCTCTTCAGGGAGCACTTAGTCGAGGAAATCACTACTATACCCACTAAGTCCTATTTCAAAAGAAGAGGTACTTGTTTGGGCGGGGAACAAAACAAGCAAATATACTATGAAAGATGCCTATACCAGCATGCAACCAATAGAAGTCCGGCAGAATCACAACCATGCTTCCTCCTCATACCAAATCTCCAAATCCCTACGGCAGAAAATCTGGAACCTCAACACTATGCCAAAAATCAAGTTTTTCATTTTGAGTGTGTCAGAATAGCTTATCAACTTGAGAGAATCTGTGTAAGAGAACTATAACGCCTGATCCTCCCTGTCTTGTCTGCCGGCAAGCCCTCGAGTCCATGGAACACCTTTTATTGCTTTGCGACTGGACAAAATAGTATGGTCAGACTACCGACTCAAAATACAGATCTCCAGCTATGAAATTACTAGAACTGACAAGTGGGTGTTGGAGATCTTGACACAAAACACTAACTTGCCCTCATCGAAGCTGGTCATCGAGGTATTATGGAAATTCTGACTAACCTAAAGCAGAGTGGTCTTTCAGAAGCGCCATCCAGACCCGAGTTCGATAGTTGACGAAGCATGCGCCATAGACAAAAACTTTAAGCATTGGAGCCTTAAAGTGAACAACCGAGAAACACAAAAGGAAGGGATCGTTTCGTGGATCCCTATTGAGATAGGCGATGTAAAACTGAATATTGATGGGTCGATCGTCAAAGGAGAAAAGGAAGGGATCGTTGCGGGAATTTGCCGAGACTCTACTGGAGTAAAGCCACCTTGCCCCCTTAGTGCTGGAAATTGAAACCCTAGCCCTACAAGCTGCTTTATTGTACTTAGAAGATGGAACACGAACCGTGGAGGAAAAACTATTTGCATGTGGTCTTGAGTTCTGATAGCTTATCACTTGTGAATATTGTCACGGGCTAGGCCCCATGCCCATGGGAACTGCAAACTATCTTGGAGGATGCAAAGATATGCTAGCTCGGTTCAACTCTCTTCAGCTGGTCTATAGCCCACGCGAATCCAACCAAGTGGTGGACTGTATAGCCAAGTCTCATCGCAAAAAAGTCCTTCCACATGATTAGCTCATAGAACCACCTTTACATTCATGGGACCTTTTATATTCGGAAACCCATAACTTGTGTTATCTTTTGTCAGTTAATGAATGAAACACTTCGTTTTTCAACCAAAAAAAATATAGGTTTGGAGATATAATAAGTGTTCGAAATTTGACTATGCTGGTTGAAAGGTATAGAATTCGATTATATTTGTTTTTGGATTGCACCAATTAAAAAAACTGAAACTTGATTACATTGTATATGTAATATTTAACTCTGTTGGTGTAAACTTGCGAAGATCAATCATGAGTGGGATTCTGTATATGGTATAACCTAGTCTAAGAGTAGTATGAGCAAATAGTCTCTCTTCTTCAGTGACAGATCACCATTTAGATTGCCAGGATGATACATAGCATGGGAGAGGATATAAATATTTCGAACTTTTATGAGGGGTGCAACAAATTCTTACGTTGTTACTGTTAAGAGTATCGAAGAATTTGATTAGATCCAAGTACAATGTCATTCAATCAATAGTTACTTCAATGAACTTCACGGAGATTTAAAAAATTGAGCAATTTTAAAGATATTAAGACTCATCTATCAAATTGATTTATTAAATAATTATAATTATACGCGTCAAAACTGATTATTTGAGTTAATGGGTTCAATTAAGCACGCAACAGAATTAGGCATATTACTAAGTAAAACATATATCACACGAAGTTTAATATTCCTTCAATTATTCTAAAAAAATTGAGGAATAATCTCAACAATATTTTGAAACTTTCTATGCAAAACACCCTACGAGTTGGACACAATAACTATGCACATCTATAACGACAGAGAAGCAACGTCTGAGATAATGAGGGATGAAAATGGGATGGGTTTGAGACGGGTGATGTCATCTGAATCTCAACTCACTGAAGTAGTACCTATACTTTTTTAGTAAGTAAAGATGTAACACTAGAAGAATATTATATGATATGATTCACAAATACTAACATTTTTTTAAAACTTATGCATCGTAGTTCTTCAATAAGAAAACTTACACATATGCACAACACAAGATTGAAGAAAAATTAGGATCAAAGATCATAAAAGTCTACAATCTAAAATCCTATAATGAGATTTGACCAAAATAAAATCCTAAAATGAGAAGCTAGGCTTTGAGTATGGTTACAACTGAAAATGTTATATTTTAGTTGATTTCATATATGGGTGGACAAAATTATATAGTAATATTGAGCTTTTAAACAAAGTAAGGATAGTTTGGTAAATGATCTTTTGAGTTCAAATTTCGAGTTTAACCATCAAGTAAATCTAGAAAAACGTCCCAAAGTGTAGTAGGGTTAGAATGAGTGTATACATTTACTACATACAATCTGGATTATAAAGAAAACAAGGATAATTTATTAATCAATACATATCGAGTTAGGACATCGGGTTTCACATCTATAAGATCTCAAACTCGTCCCAAACCTTAAGAGGTTTTTAGCAATTGACACCAACGTTCGTCTACTTGAAATTCATTTACACAAATCATTATGGCTTGGGCATATTGCATTCCCCACTATTCCTGCCCTAGTTTCATCTTGACACCGATGCTACATAAGCTAAAGTGAATATACTGAAAGTCCTAATTTATTCTGTGGAATGCACCTAGAAATCTAAATTTTCAATTTGTTTAATCAAATCCTACACATTTTTCAAAAGGGCCGCATTTCCTTAATTCCTTGTTAGAAAAAAAACTTCCTCCAACCTTTCCTTTGATTGTAGGATTACAAATATAGATATTACCCACTTTTGTTAATAGTTAAGCTTACATGTTGGTGATAGTCATAAATTGTAACCCTACAATAAGAGACATGGTTAGAGGAAATTTTCTCCAATGAGAGATGGAGGAAAATATAACTCTTTTTGAAAAAGTGCAATCAAATTGTTTTGATGACAACGCATTATATCATGCATGTGGCACTCAAACGTTGCCTCCATGACATCCTTAAATTGTACTTTTATGTATAAGTTTAGAATTTAATTGCATAATTTATCCGCTCTCATTCACGAAGCAAAAAGCAGGCTTTGCCCCAACTACCACACCTTTGGATAACAAAAAGTGCTATAAAAGGAAAGGGTTAAATTCTCTCCCCACCGTTTCAAGAGGAGAAGGCAAAAAAGAAAGTGTTCTTTGCGGAAGTTTTTTTTACTTATTGTACCCTTACTAATGAAAGCAATTTTCGGTCAAGGAGAAGTAATAACAAGAAGGCTAACCACTATATAAAGCAGGGGGCTATGCTCTGAACAAAATTTTGCAATTGTAGGTATGTCACACCCCGAACCTTACGAGCTCGTAACATACCATCTCGGTCTTTCAAATGCGACATCCCAGGACTTGTCACCAACCCGATATAACTAACTTACGAGTAACACATGCGAAAGCAAACTCGAACACTCCATTTAACAATCAAATAAACGAGATAGCAAAAGAAACACCATATATACAAACATCGAAGCCAATATATAACATATTGTCAACCCCAAAAAGATACCATTTACAAGCCTGACTAAAGGCCACTTCCTATAAGACTATTCGCATACACAAAAAGGAATCGGTAGTCGGATCGACTTAGCTCCTCTAACAACAGGGACGGTACAAAAAGGATGGGGTATTCAAACCCATCATCAATCCCCATGGTACCCCAGAGGTGTTCCCGGATCAGACTCTAAATAATCCAGATCAGAATCTAAACTCTCGGATCCAGTGTCAGGATCAGTGACGGCTCCGTCGGGAGGATCTATCTCCATAGGATCCCACTCAGCAACTCCCAAACCGTCATCATGAGGAACATCAAAACCTCGAAGAGGACCAAACAAAACGTCCCCCTCTCGATAAAACCAAGCCAAGAAGGTATGTGGCTTCCACAACGCCAAACCTTCATCCACCCAAACCGTCGACGAATGCCTAATATAAACCTTATCATCTTCTACTGGGTACTCCGTTAACATATGGTCCATATCTATAGGTACCCCAAAACGTTGAGGAGGATCGTTCATGGTCGGAGATCTGAAATGGTTAATAACAACAACAATGAGATAAAACTCAATAAGTAAACTCCTTAAGCCTCGCTTAGGATAACACGTATCTCCGGACAATCATAAACATGTAATTCTAGCATCCAATATGCCATGAACAACCACAAACACCCTTACCTTGCCTTAGCACATACAATACAATCCATGGCACAAATGTGCGTAACACAACTAACAATCCAGACATGTTCAACGTCAATTCCAGGCACATAGCATTCCCCAATGCATAACACACGCGTAGTTGTCCAGATTGTTAACAACCCCTTGGGCCACACCGAACCCTCGCCGGTCTTCCGATCTAGCTGGGTATCGTCTTGCTACTTCGGGCACGGTAACGTATGGGATCGAACACCACTCGACAAGCCGGGTACAAGACGGCATTTCATTAGGAGCATCGATCCAGTCTCTACCGCGACACGGCATCGTCTAGAACCCCCGCCTAGACGGAACTATCATGACCATACACACACATTATTCACTCAATGCCAATTCTTATCTTCGCGATTAGCCAAAGTGGAGTGTTTATGACATGTAAATCTCTACGAACGAACGTGTCATGAATCGCACCTGTTTCAATATCAAACATCATTAACTAATCATAATTAGCCATTAAATCACATGATTAGCCATGATTAACCACACGATCTACTATCAAGCCACATGATTAATAGCTAACTATATGATTTACCATCAAACAACCATGATTAACCACAACTAAGCAAGATCAACCAATCTAAGCCACACGATTAACTATGATCACATGATCAGCCAATCCAAACCACATGATCAACAATCAAAAACATGATCAGTCATGATCAATTCATTCTAGTCACATGATTATTTATTAGCACATGATCAACCAATCTAAGCCACACAATTTCCCTAAACACATGATCAGCCACATAAGCCACATGATTAACCCAAATTAGCCCTAAATCAGCCAACAATTAACCACTAATCAGCCCCTAAAATAGTCCATTAGTCACTCATCAACCTAATCAAGGTTTAGGAAGTTACTTACCACTAAACTCTAGCTTAAGCTAATAAGGGATAGCAATGAGTAGCGGCAAGCGGCGGCACAAGCAGCGAACGGTGGCGACGGCGGCTAGTCACGGCATGAACGGCGCCTAGGGGTAGTGGTCCACATGTGGTGGTGCTAGTGGTGGCATGATGGTGGTGACTGGTCGGTGATTGTGGTGGACGGTGGGCTTGGCCGAACAAGAGGGAGAGTGAGAGAGTGAGTGTGAGTGAAATGGCTAATCTTAAAATAATGGAAGAGAGAGAGAATGTGCTAGTAAGTCTATCCAAAATGAAGGGTTAGGATCACTTATTGGTCCCCAAGTCAGATCCAAGGGCCACAATTTAATCTTTCAAGACAAGCCAAGCAAGGGCAAACAAGAAAATAACAAAAGATAAGAGGGGCAATTATGTCTTATGCTAGTCGGCCACACTAGGGAGGGCACAAAGGACCAAAATGCCCTTCCACACAGCAAAGAGATCCTAAAACACTTAGGGGTAAAAAGGCATTTTTCAATTTCCGGTCCGAATTTCACTTTTCCAAGAATTTCCAAGCGAACTGATACTAGGTGAGCTTAATGAGACGACATCTAATTAGTCTTAATATCCTTGAAAGTTCAGTACCCAAATTCGGATTCTAATTCATGGCCAAAATCGGTTAATTGCAACTTTAGTGTATCTCAAACTAACGGGCGACTTTTAGGAGTTACACATATTCGACCCGTGGTTGATTCGATATCAAGCCACGTTTAAGTTTACTTAAGCCATTGTGACTTCGATTGTCATGTAATTGAGATGGTAAATCACTAGTCCCGAAGGACACGATCAGTAGGAATTGGTCTAGGGTCATTTGGAATCCATACAATGGTCAAATGGAATCACTCGCGATCCAATTATATAACATTGGTAAATCGTTCCATAACCATCTTTTGATCGGTTTATAATGGCCCAAAATTGTCCACCGTCACTCCTTATGGTCAAAGTGTCAAACCACGGTCGAGTCCTTAGGTCGTGCATACCAAATTCTTAATTGACCTTTCCCTAACAATTAGTCTTCTCATGAGTGATCAATTCTGAGCGAGATTTAACTAAAAGTGCATCGAAGACATATTCATTTCATAAATCCCGAAAATGGATCGAATTTTAGAATGCCACAAGGTATTCAATCCCCTTGCGGTGCCTCCCATGGGCCTTACCGTATTGGAACCAACTTTTAGCATCCAGCTTAATTCTTATACTGAACATAAGGCCTCTTAGCCTCGATTTCTAATACACAACATCCTCATGGAGGTGAGTAGAGAGTATCCTACCAAGATGAGGTGTTATCTTACCATTCTAAGATTCCTAATACCAAACAGATATTTGAAGAGAATGAGGGAGAAGATTTAGCTTTGCATGATTTTTACACACCACAACACAAGATTTTATTACTAGGAAAAATCTGGCTTTCAAACGATACAACTCATGCCTTTTATAGGCATAAGAGAAAGATAAGACAAACACCAATAATACAACAACATGAACAATTATTTGTGCAACATGATCAATTATTTGCACACATACTAATAATACAACAATGTGACCAATGTAACCAATTATTGGCACACACACTAACAATACAACAACGTGACTAATTATTGGTGCATATCTCATCAGTCACTATCTAATAATGGCAAAGAGCAACCTGTCTCTTTAATAAGTAGCGTAAGACAGCTTCTCAATCCCATCTTCTTCTCCTTTCTTTTATGTTTTCTTGTTCAAGTCCCAGAAATCCATAAGGGAGAATCTCAAAAGCAAGTCTAGTTCGTGACTTTTTAGGATGAGATTAATAAAAACTTGGTGGGACATCATTACATCCTGATGAAATATTTGTTGGGTCCAAGTTCATTTTAGAATCTTACACAATAAGAAATGGATGTGTTCCAATCAATACTGGTTGGGGCCAATTGTCCACATTTATCAATGATGAGGGGCTCCCTAAACTTGATGACAGTCCATAATGAACAGAATCTTGATAGAGTGGTCCATTCCATGGGTCTTGTGAAAATGATAGCTAGTATGGATTTTTTTTTTCAAACTCTGCCAAAGCAGCTTGAATCAGGGGATTTCTCTTTAGATAATCCCATGAATAATCCTATGATACATTAGTACTATTGTTAGGCCAAAATCTTAAAAGAATTGTGCGATTAGTCTCACAGAGGACTCACTGAATTTCCTTGTGTTCTTGTGGATTGGCTTCATTACACCATGAGAGTATCTTATAAAACTTGACAGGAACTACTTGAGCCTTATAGATCGTGACTCCTATATCTGCCAGATACTTGAAAAAGTTGTTGTTTGGCATGACAAACATTCATGGCCTGTAAAAGAAAATGATTGTGTATAACTATGGATCTAGCCTGCATGATCTTAGTTGTTCTGTGAAAAAGGCCCATGCTCCAAAGAGTTTAAACCAACAAAGTATTTTGCAAAATGGTGGTATTTTCCACCGTCACCGATTTCTCAGATTGCTTGGCTGATAATTCTTGGCATTTTCATTGTTGGAAACTCAATGGCAAAAGTATGGCAATTAAATGCATACCAATAAAACCATTTGAATTCTTCCGAAAATTCATCATTTGGAGAAGAAGATAAATGGTGTATGAACAGGAAATTCGGATGCATAACACTTGGTCAGAAATTTAGCCCATCATACTGTCTAAAGATTTTGTATTGATATCTCCACATGAGATTTGTGAGATTATCAAAAAGAGTATTAGACCTGATCAACTTTGGAACTTCAGGAGAATAGATTTTGCTAGGGAATACGAGTTTCATGTCTTGTGTTCAAAATTCACCTATTGGACTTCTAGAAACGAACATGAACCGTAACAGCCCGAATTTCGATGTAATTCCGGGATCAATAAAATTGGCAATATTTCGCATTTCATTTTAGTAAGTCTCGCCCAGAGCTGATCACTCTTAGGATGCTAACCAATGGGGAATGGCTAACTGGGAAAAACGGTACGTGGACCAGGGACTCGATCGTGAAACGGTCACCGATCACGAGAAATGATGAGAGAATATTATAAACCAATGTGGATCGATCTTAGGAAAGGTGATGGATTTGGTTTGGCCAAGGCCAACGATGTACAATCGGATCGCAGGTGATTCTGCATGACCGAGAGTGCACGTGGCCAACTAGTCCTGAACTTAAACCAGACGATCGTGACCTCTGGGACTAGTGATAATTTCTCATTCTCTCAATGATCAGAACCGTCATGACTCGGATAACCTTAGGTCGATACGCGTAATCTCTAAACAGCCGCCCGTTAATGAGAGACCCTGAAATTTGAAATCGAGCGAGTTATGATCACGAAATTGGGCTCGAATTTCGATGTCGATTTTCAACGGCTTAAGAGACTATTTTTGGGAATCCGACGTCATATTATGCTGGCCACGCATATTTTGAGTAAGTATGGTTGAAAATTGGAATTTCGGTTCGGAAGTGAAAAATAATATTATTTTATTCCCGAAACTTTGCAGTCGATTTTCGAGGGCTTAAAGGTCTGTTTTCGTGATTCCGACACCACATTATGTTGGCCACGCACATGGAGGGTTGGTACGGGCGAAAAATGGAACTTCGTCCCGGGACGGGAAAAATGACGGTTTTGCCCCTGGGCTAATTTTTGGTTCCGAATTTTGGGGGATAATTAAGGAAATTAATTAAAATTCGACTTATCCTAATTATTGCAGCAAAGGACCAAAATGCCCTTGAATTATTGGATAAGATTTAATGGCGGCCCTTGGATGAGGGGCAAAATGGTCATTTTGGGCTAGATTTGTGACACTTGGCACCCTAGCCCCTAAAATTTGATCAAATTAAATCTGTTTCTCTCTCCTCTCACCCTCATTTCGGCCAGAACCTCCTCTCTCCCTCCCGATCACTCTTTCTCTCTCTTTTTCCCTCTCGGCTTGGCTTTGCCGGAGCTCACCGCCGGCCACCGGAGCGCCGCCGCCGGCCACCGTGCCTCCCCGTCGACCACCTCAGTCCCCAGCTTCAGCCTTGCCCCTATCCGATCCCTTTTTCTCTCTTTCTCTCCCTTTTTTCTCTCCCGGGTTAGCGCCGCCGCCGCGCCGGAGCCCCACCGCCGCCGCGCCGGAGCTCGTACGGCCGAGCTGCTGCCACTATGACGTCCCCGACGTCCGTACGTCACTGTTCACCACCGTCCATACGGTGTCCGTACAGTATCCGTACGTCGCCGTCCGTACGCCGTCGCCAAGAACGCCGCCGCCGGTTCCACTGTTCACCAGTGATCGGCTGCCGTTCCTCGTCATCGTGACCTTGGATTAGGTGAGTAAAATTCCTAAACTCGGATTAGGACTGATAGTGCATTTTTCTGGACTGGTTTAGGAATACTAGTATATGCTGAGAGGAATTAGTGTACCGATTGGTAGGAATTATTATCGGGAAAAATGCAGTGGATCAATGAAAATTTATTGGGGAGAGTAATTGGATTGATTAGCCAATTTAGGAGCCCATTGGTGGAATTGCCGGGTATGTCCGGGTTGATTGATTGTATGTAATTCGTGCTTAATTGTGATTGACTGAGTACTGCTATGTCGCATGTGGTGTGACTGATTTTTGTGGAGTGCGATTGGCCACTGTCTGGCTTGAAATTAATTGTTGATTTGTGAACTGCACGTTAGGCCACACGGTATTAATTGGGCCAATTGGGCGCTTGTTGTGACATTGAGTGTTTGAATTATGTTGATGCTCGTGATGCATTGCATTGCATAACATGGACACGCATTGTGTATGCCAAGAGTGAGGCATGTGGTGAAATTGTGCGAGAATGCGTGCCCGCCATGAGCATGTGATCACCTAAAATGCCCTGAAGAGTGTTATGCAGGATTCAGATAATAATTGGTTGTGTGATCACCTAAGGACCTTCGGGTTGTGACCTTCGGGTCGATACCGTCCTCATGTAAGTTGAAGCAGGACGATGCCCGGTACGTCCGGAAGACGACCATCCTCATGCACTTTGAAGCAGGCTCTGGTTCGTAAGGAGATCAGTGTTGCGCTTCATGCACTTTGAAGCAGGCTAGAGACACTGGGCCAGATCGGTTGCTGCACCTCATGCACTTTAAAGCAGGCTAGACGCACTGGGCCGTGAATGTTGTTGACTCGAGTCGTAATAAATAATAAATTGGGCGATTGCCAGTGTGCCAGTATGGGCCAGTGGGCCGGGAGATGCACGTGACATGTCGACGACATTTGCATGCATGAACATGCATGGATTGGCATGCGAGTGTGTGAGACTCGGTGCATGAGCATGTGATTGGCGTACGTGTAATAATGTGTGCCACGTATGTGCCGTGATTATTATATATTGAACTGTCTAACCTGCAGGGTCAGAGAATTGTTTGATTGTTGTTGCATTATGGTTTCAATTATTTGTGTCCCGTCAGGAGATTGCATGCTAGCCTAGCCTAGGTTTAGGGGTTGAACTCATTGAGATTCGTCTCACGGTTGTGTAAACCGAAACTTTTCAGACCCTCAGCCGTGAAGATGTCGAATCCGCCGCTTTTTGGAATACCTGTATAGATACACCAGTATACCAGTACCTACCCCGCAGGAAATGGGGAATCATATGTAAGATACCGGTCCGTGGTGTTTATAAACGTGGGAGAGTATTTTCATCAGACTCAGGAGTACGTAGCCTGATGCTTGCGAGATGCAGACGAAAACCTAGGGCAAACCCTTAGGACTTTTGATGTGCCAGTCAACCAAAATGGATTGATGATTCCACGGATGGCTGATGGTGAGATAGTCAATCCTCAGGATGTGTATGACGTAGACGGCGTGGATGAGCCCATGCATGGGGAGCCTCAAGTAATCGCCGAAGATTATGATCAGCTCGAAGACGAAGAAGAGGAATTTGAAGACATGGACATAGATGATGAGGAAGAGATTGGAGAGGTCGCCGAGGTAGGGTCCGATGTGGAGATAGGAGCTAAGGAAGATGACGAGTTAGGTTTTTATCTAGATCCAGAGTTAGAGCTAGATTCGGAGGACGAGAGGATCGCAGCCGAGGATGAGCGAGCACAAGCCATGGATTCGGAGGAGTCAGGCTCTAGCGAGGATGCCTCCGAGGAGTTGCCAGATGATTCTACCGAGTCGTCCGACCCTGATTGGGAGCCCTAGGGTCGCCCTGTGTCCTTAGCTAGTAGCGAGGGCCACTACTTTTTGAACTGTAGCCCTCCTCCCAAGTTTTGGCCTGACCTCCCTAGCCGCTTACCACTTTTTGATCAAGTGGCTACTGAACGTGTGTACCTTTTTGTTTGTACTTGTAAATATTGTACAAATGGTTTTTTTTATAGTAATATAAATATGTAATTATTTTATACGAGGTTTTGATGTATGGCTATCCTTGGCTCATATTGTAGTTGTCTGGGTTTGTTTATTTAATGCTTCTGCTTGTGCTTGATCTCTGTTTTGGGCGTGGGTCGGCGACGCTTCCTGAGAGCGTTGCTCTATAATCGACCAGTACATGGGATGTACGCGCTTCGAGGGGTTCGGGGCGTGACAACCCCGTTTGAATTGGTATCAGAGCAAGGTCAGCTCGATTCCATTAGGTCGAAGTTGGAGTGATAAGGAGCGATGAGACCATGGGTAGCAGTAGGGTGACCTTGTGTGCTACATTCATCTCCTGACCGTTGTGTGATGATTGAGTGTTTATGGAAATAACCCGTAAAGTGCAGGTGTGGCAGGACCTGAGGTGAGTATGCAAATCCCTTGGGTGATGAGTTGGCTAATTCTTATTAAGCCGCATGCTAATTGTTTTATTGTTGTTTGATACCTATCTAGGACTTAGACTGGGATAGATTGGTTTAAGTCTTTAATTCCTTAATGGAATTATAGCAGGTAGTTGTATAGCCGGGTAGCAAGATGAGTAGAAGAAAGGGTAAGGAGCCCCAGGGTCAGCCTAGTTCAAAAGGCCAAGAGGCCCGAGACCGCCGACTAGAGGATATTATTCAAGCTCCAAGTAGGAGAAGGGGGAAGGAGCCCCGAGCCCAGGCTAGCGAGGGAGTCCGTGAGGCTAGAGATCCCAGGTTTGATGAGGTAATCAATACCCTACGGGAGATAGGGCGTGTTATGGGATTGCAGGCTCAGGAAAGGGCCGTAGCTTATGCTCAGGCAGCTGAGGTCGCCCCGATAGCTGGTAATGAAAGAAATCAGGCCCAACCAGCAGGGGTTAGACTGATGCCCCATCTAGTGGAGCAATTTATGAAATTGAAGCCGCCTAAGTTTACAGGAAAAGGTGACCCCAAGGCTACACCGAAGTGGGTAGAGGAACTGGAAAAGGCGTTTGAGGTGTTAGGGTGCACCGAGCAAGAGAAAGTGACCCTAGCCGTTTATCAGTTACAGGAAAATGCGAGTGATTGGTGGAAGGCCACCGAAGGAAGAGTATTTCCGGAAGGTATCGCCCAGACTTGGGCCGTGTTTACTGAAAATTTTTATGGGAAATACTTCTCGGATAGTGCCAGGGAAAGGAAGATAGCAGAATTTGTGCAACTCCGGCAGGGTCAGATGACTGTCGATCAGTATGAGGCGGAATTCGCTAGATTGTCTAAGTTTGCGCCGAGGATGGTGGAACATCCCAAGGATAAGGCGCGAAAATTTCGAGAAGGATTGAGACCTGACATTCGTACCCTGTTAATACCGTCCAATCTGAGAACTTATGAGGACATCTATGATAGAGTTCAGGCTCTTGAGTGGGACCAGGTGGATAGGACAGCCGCATCTGGATCGCGGTTTGCCCAGATCAGAGACAACCGCCGCTTGGGAAAGAAACCTGTATCTGGGAATAGACGGTTTGTCCCACCGGCCAAGCGGAATCTTGGGAAACCGAGCCCCCAACTGAGTAGATATGGGGCATGTTTTAAGTGCGGGAGTATGGAGCATCAAATTCGCAGTTGCCCGCAGATGCAACCCTCAGGACCGCCTAGATTACCGCCACCATCGCGCATTGGAAATCAAGCCAGACTTCCCCCACCGGCTAATCAGGGGCGACCACCAGCTCAAGGAAGGGTCTATGCCATGGCGCGCAGAGAAGCTGAGAATGCGCCGGGCGTGGTCACAGGTACGATTTCCTTACGTGATCATGCCGCTTATGCATTGTTTGATCCGGGGGCGACCCATTCTTTCATTTCAGAGCAGTTTATTAAGTTGGTTGGAATGAAACCGGTATTGCTTGAGAATGTGCTTTGCGTGTTGACACCTATGAATGATAGGGTGTTAGTTTCTTTTGGATGCCATAACTGTAAAATAATTATTGGGGGTAAGGAAGAGAGTATCGACTTGGCAGTATTGGCCATGTTCGATTTCGATGTGATCATTGGAATGGATTGGTTAGTCCGACAGAAAGCTGTATTGGATTGCAGCGATAGGACGATCCAATTTAATCCGGATGGACGTCCTAGTTTTGTATTTCAGGGAAACCGAGGAGGAACCTCGATTCCTTGGATATCCTCGCTGGAAGTGACCAAATTGTTGGATGATGGGTGCGAAGGATACCTGGTGAATGTTGTAGATCCGACAGTGGTGGAACCTAATTTGGGGGATATACCTGTAGTATGTGATTTCCCCGAAGTTTTCCCTCAAGAATTACCGGGCTTACCGCCTGATCGAAAAGTGGAATTTGTGATTGAATTGGCCCCTGGGACAGAACCAATTTCGAAGGCACCATATCGGATGTCCCTATATGAACCGAAGGAGTTGAAGGTGCAAATACAGGAATTACTGGACAAGGGTTTTATTCGCCCTAGTGCGTCTCCATGGGGAGCGCCAGTTCTGTTTGTCAAGAAGAAAGATGGAACTCTGAGGTTGTGTATAGATTACCGGCAACTAAACCAAGTGACAGTGAAGAATAAGTATCCACTGCCGAGGATTGATGATCTATTTAATTAATTGCAAGGAGCCTTAGTGTTTTCCAAAATAGATTTGAGGACTGGGTACCATCAGCTAAGGATCAGAAATGAGGACATTCCCAAGACTGCTTTCAGAACTAGATACGGGCATTATGAGTTTACGGTTATGCCCTTCGGATTAACGAATGCCCTAGCCGCTTTCATGGATTTGATGAATCGGGTGTTCAAGGAATTCCTGGATCAGTTTGTGATAGTTTTCATTGATGATATATTAGTGTACTCCAAGATCCCCGAGGAACATGAACTACACTTGACTGAAGTGCTACGGACCTTGAGAGAGCATGCATTGTATGCTAAGCTCAGCAAGTGTGAGTTTTGGCTCAACAGAGTAGGATTTCTTGGACATATCGTTTCTGGAGATGGAATTTCTGCAGATCCAGCTAAGATTGAAGCAGTTACCAAGTGGCTTAGACCAACATCAGTGACTGAGATTCGAAGTTTTCTAGGATTGGCTAGTTATTACAGGTGATTCGTAGAAGGATTTTCGTCAATAGCCATGCCAATGACAAGGCTGCTTAAGAAGGAGGTGAAATTTGAGTGGGATGACAAGTGTGAAAGGAGTTTTCAGGAATTGAAACACCGGTTAACGACTGCTCCTGTATTGACCATTCCGTCGGGCCCAGGAGGATTCGAGATATATAGCGATGCTTCGCTAAGAGGACTTGGCTATGTCCTGATGCAGCATGGAAAAGTGGTAGCGTATGCGTCGCGTCAGTTGAGACCCCATGAGATGAATTATCCGACGCGTGATTTGGAATTAGCTGCAATCGACTTCGCCCTCAAAATCTGGAGACACTATTTGTGCGGAGAGAAATTCCAGATTTATACCGACCATCAAAGCCTCAAGTACCTATTTTCGAAGAAAGAGTTGAATATGAGGCAGCGCCGATGGATGGAGCTTTTAAAGGACTATGATTGCGACATTTTGTATCACCCGGGTAAGGCGAATCGAGTTGCTGATGCCTTAAGTCGCAAGTCTAGTATGGCACACCTAATAGTCAAGGAGTGGACATTATTGGAAAGGCTCAGAGATTCAGAGTTCAAGTTCGAAGTGAGCCAGATGTCCATTCTGCTAGCTGCATTACGAATTGAGCCGGAGATTCAAACTAGAATCAAGGAACTGCAGTCTACGGACCAGGAGATCCAAAAGATTGTCGGATTGGATACCGCTAAGAGGAAGTCAGATTTCCAAGTGAGTGAAAATGAAATTTTGAAGTTCCGGGGAAGAATGTGTGTGCCTGATGACGCAGAGCTCAAGGAAGAAATCCACAGGAGCAATTATAGTATCCATCCAGGCAGCACGAAAATGTATCAGAATTTGCGGCAACATTATTGGTGGAATGGAATAAAGGCTAATGTGGCTAAGCATGTGGCTAAGTGTTTGACGTGCCAACAAGTGAAGGCACAGCACTGTAAGCCTGGAGGACTGCTGAGACCGTTAGAGATTCCCGAATGGAAATGGAAGCACATCACGATGGATTTTGTGACGGGTTTGCCGCGCAGCCAGAGAGGACATGATTCTATATGGGTCATAGTGGATCGTTCGGCTAAGTCAGCGCACTTTCTGGCAGTGCGAAAGGATTTTGAGCTGGAAAGATATGCAGAATTATATGTGCAGCAAATAGTACGTCTGTATGGAGTGCCAGTGACGATTACATCCAATCGAGACCCGAGGTTTACAGCTAATTTTTGGAAAAGTCTGCAAGAGGCCTTAGGCACTAAGTTGCAGTTCAGTACGGCCTATCATCCACAGACTAATGGCCAGTCGGAAAGAACGATTCAGATCCTAGAGGACATGCTGAGAGCCTGTGTGTTGGACTTCCAAGGCAAATGGGAAGAACAGCTGCATTTGGTGGAATTTGCCTATAATAATAGCTATCAGCAGAGTATCCAAATGGCACCGTTCGAAGCCTTATATGGTAAGGCGTGTAGGACGCCCCTGTGTTGGGATGAAGTAGGTGAGCGAAGTATCACAGGCCCCGAGTTAGTATAGCAGTCAGTTGAAGCTGTAGAAATCATTCGGGACAGACTGAAGACAGCGCAGAGTCGCCAAAAGAATTATGCCGACAGAAGACGACGACCCTTGGAATTTCAAGTGGAAGATCATGTGTTTCTCAGGGTGTCGCCAATGAAGGGATTATCCCGATTCGGCAAGAAAGGGAAACTCAGTCCCAGGTATGTCGAACCATTTGAGATATTGGAGAAGATTGGTGATATGGCTTACCGACTTGCCTTGCCGCCTAACCTATCCCAAGTGCATAATGTTTTTCACGTGTCGATGTTAAGAAAGTACGAACCAGATCCGACTCACGTCCTAAGGTACGAACAGATTGATGTGGACGACAGGGTGTCGTACGTGGAAAGGCCAGTTAGGATCGAGGACCGAAAAGATCGTGTGCTGAGGAACAAGACGATCCCAATGGTCAAAGTTGTCTGGGAACACCATGGGACGGAAGGCGCCACTTGGGAGAGCGAAGAGGCCATGCGACATCAACACCCCTACTTGTTTGAGGAGTAAGTGTAGACTACAAATTTCGAGGACAAAATTTTTGTAAGGGGGGAAGAATTGTAACAGCCCGAATTTCGATGTAATTCCGGGATCAATAAAATTGGCAATATTTCGCATTTCATTTTAGTAAGTCTCGCCCAGAGCTGATCACTCTTGGGATGCTAACCAATGGGGAATGGCTAACTGGGAAAAACGGTACGTGGACCAGGGACCCGATCGTGAAGCAGTCACCGATCACGAGAAATGATGAGAGAATATTATGAACCAATGTGGATCGATCTTAGGAAAGGTGACGGATTTGGTTTGGCCAAGGCTAACGATGTACAATCGGATCGCAGGTGATTCTGCATGACCGAGAGTGCACGTGGCCAACTAGTCCTGAACTTAAACCAGACGATCGTGACCTCTGGGACTAGTGATAATTTCTCATTCTCTCAATGATCAGAACCGTCATGACTCGGATAACCTTAGGTCGATACGCGTAATCTCTAAACAGCCGCCCGTTAATGAGAGACCCTGAAATTTGAAATCGAGCGAGTTATGATCACGAAATTGGGCTCGAATTTCGATGTCGATTTTCAACGGCTTAAGAGACTATTTTTGGGAATCTGACGTCATATTATGCTGGCCACGCATATTTTGAGTAAGTATGGTTGAAAATTGGAATTTCGGTTCAGAAGTGAAAAATAATATTATTTTATTCTCGAAACTTTGCAGTCGATTTTCGAGGGCTTAAAGGTCTGTTTTCGTGATTCCGACACCACATTATGTTGGCCACGCACATGGAGGGTTGGTACGGGCGAAAAATGGAACTTCGTCCCGGGATCGGAAAAATGACGGTTTTGCCCCTGGGCTAATTTTTGGTTCCGAATTTTGGGGGATAATTAAGGAAATTAATTAAAATTGGACTTATCCTAATTATTGCAGCAAAGGACCAAAATACCCTTGAATTATTGGATAAGATTTAATGGTGGCCCTTGGATGAGGGGCAAAATGGTCATTTTGGGCTAGATTTGTGACACTTGGCACCCTAGCCCCTAAAATTTGATCAAATTAAATCTGTTTCTCTCTCCTCTCACCCTCATTTCGGCCAGAACCTCCTCTCTCCCTCCCGATCACTCTTTCTCTCTCTTTTTCCCTCTCGGCTTGGCTTTGCCGGAGCTCACCGCCGGCCACCGGAGCGCCGCCGCCGGCCACCGTGCCTCCCCGTCGACCACCTCAGCCCCTAGCTTCAGCCTTGCCCCTATCCGATCCCTTTCTCTCTCTTTCTCTCCTTTTTTTCTCTCCAGGGTTAGCGCCGCCGCCGCGCCAGAGCCCCACCGCCGCCGCGCCGGAGCTCGTACGGCCGAGCTGCTGCCACTGTGACGTCCCCCACGTCCGTACGTCACTGTTCACCACCGTCCGTACGGTGTCCGCACAGTGTCCATACGAGTGTCCGTACGTCGCCATCCGTACGCCATCGCCGGGAACGCCACCGCCGGTTCCACTGTTCACCAGTGATCGGCCGCCGTTCCTCGTCGTCGTGGCCTTAGATTAGGTGAGTAAAATTCCTAAACCCGGATTAGGACTGATAGTGCATTTTTCTGGACTGGTTTAGGAATACTAGTACATGCTGAGAGGAATTAGTGTACCGATTGGTAGGAATTATTATCGGGAAAAATGCAGTGGATCAATGAAAATTTATTGGGGAGAGTAATTGGATTGATTGGCCAATTTAGGAGCCCATTGGTGGAATTGCCGGGTATGTCCGGGTTGATTGATTGTATGTAATTCGTGCTTAATTGTGATTGACTGAGTACTGCTATGTCGCATGTGGTGTGACTGATTTTTGTGGAGTGCGATTGGCCACTGTCTGGCTTGAAATTAATTGTTGATTTGTGAACTGCACGTTAGGCCACACGGTATTAATTGGGCCAATTGGGTGCTTGTTGTGACATTGAGTGTTTGAATTATATTGGTGCTCGTGATGCATTGCATTGCATAACATGGACACGCATTGTGTATGCCAAGAGTGAGGCATGTGGTGAAATTATGCGAGAATGCGTGCCCGCCATGAGCATGTGATCACCTAAAATGCCCTGAAGCGTGTTACGCGGGGTTCAGATAATAATTGGTTATGTGATCACCTAAGGACCTTCGGGTTGTGACCTTCGGGTCGATACCGTCCTCATGTAAGTTGAAGCAGGATGATGCCCGGTACGTCCGGAAGACAACCATCCTCATGCACTTTGAAGCAGGCTAGACGCACCGGGCCGTGAATGTTGTTGACTCGAGTCGTAATAAATAATAAATTGGGCGATTGCCAGTGTGCCAGTGGGCCGGGAGATGCACGTGACATGTCAACGACATTTGCATGCATGAACATGCAGGGACTGACATGCGAGTGTGTGAGACTCGGTGCATGAGCATGTGATTGGCGTACGTGTAATAATGTGTGCCACGTATGTGCCGTGATTATTATATATTGAACTGTTTAACCTGCAGGGTCAGAGAATTGTTTGATTGTTGTTGCATTATGGTTTCAATTATTTGTGTCCCGTCAGGAGATTGCATGCTAGCCTAGCCTAGGTTTAGGGGTTGAACTCATTGAGATTCGTCTCACGGTTGTGTAAACCGAAACTTTTCATACCCTCAGCCGTGAAGATGCCGAATCCGCCGCTTTTTGGAATACCTGTACAGATACACCAGTACACCAGTACCTACCCCGCAGGAAATGGGGAATCATATGTAAGATACCGGTCCGTGGTGTTTATAAACGTGGGAGAGTATTTTCATCAGACTCAGGAGTACGTAGCCTGGTGCTTGCGAGATGCAGACGAAAACCTAGGGCAAACCCTTAGGACTTTTGATGTGCCGGTCGACCAAAATTGATTGATGATTCCACGGATGGCTGATGGTGAGATAGTCAATCCTCAGGATGGGTATGACGTAGACGGCGTGGATGAGCCCATGCATGGGGAGCCTCAAGTAATCGCCGAAGATTATGATCAGCTCGAAGACGAAGAAGAGGAATTTGAAGACATGGACATAGATGATGAGGAAGAGATTGGAGAGGTCGCCGAGGTAGGGTCCGATGTGGAGATAGGAGCTGAGGAAGATGACGAGTTAGGTTTTATCTAGACCCATAGTTCGAGCTAGATTCGGAAGACGAGAGGATCGCAGCCGAGGATGAGCGAGCACAGGCCATGGATTCGGAGGAGTCAAGCTCTAGCGAGGATGCCTCCGAGGAGTTGCCAGATGATTCTACCGAGTCGTCCGACCCTGACTGGGAGCCCTAGGGTCGCCCTGTGTCCTTAGCTAGGAGCGAGGGCCGCTACTTTTTGAACTGTAGCCCTCCTCCCAAGTTTTAGCCTGACCTCCCTAGCCGCTTACCACTTTTTGATCAAGTGGCTACTGAACGTGTGTACCTTTTTGTTTGTACTTGTAAATATTGTACAAATAGTTTTTTTTTATAGTAATATAAATATGTAATTATTTTATACGAGGTTTTGATGTATGGCTATCATTGGCTCATATTGTAGTCGTCTGGGTTTGTTTATTTAATGCTTCTGCTTGTGCTTGATCTCTGTTTTGGGCGTAGGTCGGCGACGCTTCCTGGGAGCGTTGCTCTATAATCAACCAGTACATGGGATGTACGCGCTTCGAGGGGTTCGGGGCGTGACATGAACAATGAAGAATCTTCTTTGGGTTTGGAAAGGATATCTGAAAGGACATTCTTGTCTTCTTTAATATGCTTGAACTCAAAAGAATATTTTGAAAATCATTTAGCCCATCGGAGAAGTTGTGGATAAGGCAATTGCTTCTATTTGAACTTCATCATCTAATTGAGGGATGATATATCCATTTCAACAATTAAATAATAACCAAAAGATGGAATTGAAATTTCATGATCCCAAACTTAAGTGCTAAGATTTCCTTGAAGATAGAGTAATAATGCATTTCAGCATTTATGAACCTTTCACTGTTGAATTCACAAATACACCTCATGCATTCAACTTCTTCTAGGAGAATAACGGCCCAATATTTATCACTAGCATCTGTCTGGAGAATTCTTTTGCCATCTGAAGGAATTTGCAATGGAAAAAAATCCTTGAATTTCTCTCTGAGAGCCTTAACTACAATGGTATAAGATTTTCCCCAGGGAGGAGGATCTTTTTTTAGCATCTTCTAGAGTAGATGTATGAGTTTTGAAATTTTTGGCACAAAGTCTCTTACGTAATTGATAATACCTAGAAACTGTTGTACTTGTTAGGGGGGAATTCTCATCGGGAAACTTTAATAATTCTTTGGCAATATGCTCCCCTGAATAGTAAGAACCATCCTTGAAATCCATTCCAAGGAACACAATTTTCTTCTAAGCTATTATCATCTTCCTTTGTAAAAGCATTATGTCGTACTGCTTAACAACATCAGCAAATTGGATTAGTAATTTATAGTGAGATTGCTCATCAAGGCTAAATAAGAGGATATCATCAATGTAAATTTGAGAACTAGCACTAATAAACTGAAAAATTTTGCACATAGCATTCTAGAAGAGAGAAGGTGCAGTCTTTAATCCAAAAGAGAGTATTTTCTACTGGTAATGCTGATTGGGAATGCATAACCGTATTTTGTTGCTATCTTCTGGTTGAATTCCAAGTTGCTAAAACCCCACCATGAGGTCAAACTTGGAGTAGATCTTTGCATTAGTTAAACGTGCAAACAAAGCCTTTCTGTTGAGTAGAGGACAGTCATCATCTTGTAGGAAATGGTTTAGAAGTTGGTAATTTATTACATATATGTTCTTTCCCTTATTTTGCTCAGCTCATTTGTTGACATAGAAAGCTTCGCATGCCCATTGAGAGTAAGATGGCTCGATTATTCCTTGCTGAACTAACTGTTAGCATTCTTGAAGAGCTAGGATTGCATATTTTGGTTTCATCCCTGAATAAGTTACCTTTATTGGGTTGATATCTTCGTTTTTCTTGAAAGGCAAATGGACAAAGAACTCAAAATTCTGCCACAAATGATTGAAGCATTTTGCCAAACACTCTGAGTGAATTTCTGCACATGAACTCAGCAACTGCTGCAAAATCAATTTATGGGGCTGATTGCAAGGAATACATCCTTTTGATGTCAACAAATTTCTTGAACTTGTCTTTAAAGCATAGACCATTATGAAGTACCTGAAGAGCAGCAAGTTGGTTGAGAATATCATATCCAACTATGACGTCTTTGTTTGGATCTGAGGATCCAAGATTCTAGTAGTAATTGAGCATTTAGGGAAAAAAACGAATCTTTATGGGCTTGCTTCTTAGTTTGTAGAGAATATCTCATTCACCAGAAGTGTCTGATTTGTGGTTCCTAAAATTTGTCAGGAAGAATTTTAAGATCAATGATGGATGCACTGGCTCCAGTATCAATAAGTGCGATAACATGGACATGCATATCATACATAGTGAATATGATGTGTATGGGTAGATATGGATTAAGAGAGGAGGTGATTTTGAAACTCTCAAGGTTTTCAAAGGCTTCGGGTCTGGATTGATAGAGGTCTCAAGGTTTTCAATTGGTAGGTGTGCGGGCTCTGGAGGAAGTGTTGTACTCATAAAGTAAAGGCTATTAGTGTCACTAGGTGTTTCATCCTCACTATCAAAAGTTTCAATAGCACAAATGATATTCTCTTGTACATCATCTCCAAGAGAAAAGACGGATTCAAGATCATCATTATCAAGAGAAATACCTATTGTTTTCTCAAACTTCTAGATCATGCTTATTTTTCTTAGTTGCCTTAGGATGCCTTTTAGCAAAATGCAATTTTTGTCCGCAAATGAAACATGTGTTCCCTTTTTCTTTTTGGAAACTTCGATTTGCAAATAAACTTATACCTCTTCTTCTTGGAAGATTTGAACTTAATCTTCCTCAGATGTGCTCCCGCTTCTTTGTGGAGCACTCACAATTAATATGTCCTTTTGGACATTTGATTTACAACTCAGACTTCTAGAATGTTTTGTCTAACTGGACATTAGCTTAGAGATAGGATTTGATGGAGTATCTTTTTTGGCAAAGACTATCAATAGCTAGACGAACTTCTAGCTAGATTTCTCCAAACGTAACATCCAAGGTTCTTCTTCTTTTGATCTGAAAATTTATTTCAACAGTTATGGCAATATTTTTTGAAATAGACATCAAGAAGACTATTTGAGGGCCAGATCAACTCCTATATCATCGAAGAGTTTTATCATTTCTTTGAAGTGTCAATCTAGATCTTTTCTTTTACAAGAACAACATTTCCTTTCAAAGAATTCTCACCGCTTCCATTCCTTTTGATGTTTTATAACACCAATAAAAATTTGGTGAATCAAACTGAGCGCATGGTAGAAGTCTTCAAATGCCAAAAAATGATTATGGTCGGCTAGGGTAAGGCAGTTCTACCAACCTTTCAGACTTCTATTAAACCCACTAACAAATTCAGATAGAATATCATAGTTGATAGTTCTGACTTTAATGATATGGTAGTCATCTAGGCATGAAATTCTTTTAGTCGATCTATTCACTTCAAGTATGGAAGATCATCCAAAGTAAACCCAATCTTTTGAAGAAGTCGTGTTTCTACTTTCTCTTTGAAACACATTAGACCAGCTCGATTGGAATTGTTCTGCAGTTGATTCCATGTCATCATCTTCATCTGCCATCATTACTCCATGCTACTGAGTGTCTTCTAAAGGTAATGTTATGGTTAATTCGGATAAAGTATCCAATTCATCACTTGAACTTTCCTCAGTTTGATCTAGTTCAGTTGCAATTGTTTCTACAGCTGGAAAAGCTTGTTGTTGCTATTGTCACAGAAAAGACTCAATAGGATTAGAGATCATGAATAATGAAAAAGGATCTCTGTTCTTGGATTCTAAGGTTTTTCCTTTCCTTTTCAAGTCTCAAACACACTCTCGTAGAGTTCTGATATCATGGCATCGAGGCATCAAATCTTGCCTAGCTGAGATCTCTGCAAATATATTTTTAGTAGAGTTTAACAAAGAACTATTAAGATGTAGAGTTGGAGTAGCAGTTGGGGCAAAAGGATTAGCTAGCTGTCTCAGATGATGAGGAAGACCTCTTTCAGTTCAACTATTTGTTGTTTACTTTTGTTATTTCTTCCATCGGATTATCCAAATAATGATGTTGGATTCTTCCAACTATTTCAAGGTTTCTAGTCATTTCTTTTATTTTGATGGAAATTTCTATACCTTGGTCAGCTCTCCGATGCACACGATCAAGTCGTTCTTGTAAAGCACTGAGACCTTCATGTATGGTTCTGAGAATTATGTTAATCTGCCGATGAGCAGTAATATGAGAAGCAAGCACCTTGTTTTGAAGAAAAGCATTCTCAATTTATCAATTAAGGATAGCTTCTCCCGTAGAAAGCTTCTTGGGGTTTCCACTAGCGTCAACTCTTAAAAGATTTGGTACTTTAGCAATATGTTCCAATCTTTGACCCAAATTAGTTATCTCAAACTCTTGTTCTAACTGAGGTGTAGGTGTCGATGGGGGAAACTCGACGGAAGAGAACATACAAACAACCAAAAGTTGTGTGGTCATATTTTGTTCAAGTTATCCGACTTTTTGGTCATTTGACACTAGATCAATAGGAGGATAAGCTTCTCCTCATCTGCAAGATAACTATTTTTTAATCCATTTGTAAATGGGTTTGTGAAATGGGGGAATGGGTTCTTGTTTTAACTTTATTTTTCGAAGCTTTAGTTTTGGTGGTTCATTAGGCTCATGATCAGGAGGTGGCGATGAGGAGACTGGAGGTAATACGGAAGTAAAAATAAATACTACATAGGATACCATAAACTATTACCTTCCACCATCTTCACCAAGAGGACCTATGGAAAAATCTCCATCTAGATATCTCTGGTAGAAAGGATCTTGGGCCTTTTTCTATTTTTTCTTCGTCAAATGGCAATCATCTTCTTCTTCTAGATGGGTTGTACAAAGTTCACACTAGTAGTCCACATCCTAATAACAATGTCATGTAACCGGGTCTTTGAAATAGTAAATACAATTACCACTTGCATCAAACGAGTAAATAGGATTACCACTTGCATCTTCTTGGTGGTCTTGAACAGGTTGGACCATAATAGAGTTGGATGCTTCTATCTTTTGCTCATGCTGTCAAGTTTAATAACCACATTGCCATCCTTTTTCTTGGTAAACTTTGATTTAGTGGACTAGACCGGACATCCTTGTAGAGCTTTTTATAGTTGGTTAGCCAAGATTTTGGGAGGAGTTTAACCAACTCATCTATGGAAATTTGTCTAAGGACATAAACACAGGATGTTGTATGGTTATTGTCCACGGAGATCATTAAGGCATCTTTTGATGTTAGAAGAGAAAGATCTATGGTGTGGTTCTACACCCTATACAGCATTTGACAGTGTGTTCGTAAAATTCTAAATGCAAATGAACGAGTCAACGAAAATGTCGAACAACTAATAGAATGATGAGAAGAATATCGTCCCACAGAGATTGATAATTAATAAACCAACTAAATATTAAAAATGGACTAATTCTAAAATTTATCTAACATATCAAAATAAAATTGAGAATAAATAAAAATTGACAATCTAAGAAACAAAATTTTGGAACTAAAGGCAAATAATCAATCAAATAAAATATGTTAGAGCATCCAATTTCATCATAAGCACTAGATATGAATTTCATATCATTATGCATACAAGAACAATATCAAACATGTGATAGCGGAATTTCCTAGTCTGTTTACTATCATATCTCTAGGTGTAGCAAACATACTCAGTTTATCAATCCACTATATCTTTATGTGAATTTAAATAAACATAAGTGCATTAAAATATGTGAATATTCTTGGTTTACAATAAATCTTTTGGACCACCTTATAACCGAAAGTCACACAAATAACATGGTATACATCTATCTACATTTAATTGATGATTATATATTATAAGGAGCAATTGCATATTATCATTTCTCAGTCTCAAACATACACATCATATCATTTAAATGGTGGCCAGTCACTTAAAGGCATTAAGCACAATAATATATAACTCACATAAATGAAATCACTCATAGTGTATAAAAAGTATGATTTTCATATCATCATGGTTAGGCTACATCGTAGCCCTAACAAAAGAAAATTAGAACATAATAGAAGAAGAAGCAGAAATATAAATTAAACCAAACATCTTGAATTAAAGAACAAGAATTTTGTCACCACTTTTTGTCTTCTCTTCAAATATTTGAAAAACTCCCATAATAGTGAAAACAAAAATGATAAAAAAAAAATAGTTGTCCCCCCAACCTTTCGATGTTATCCTATAAGGATAATATCCTAGACTCCTATCACAAGACAATTGCTTCTTTTTCGCATAAAATTAGGATATAAATCACAGAATTCTCAAATTGGTATTCACCTTCTAACTCTAGGTAGCATCTTCATTTCCTTCTTTTTGTCATTTTTTCCTTATTTTCTCCGTGTCTCATTATTCTGCATAAACAAGGAAAATTTGAGTAAATAGAAACAAATCCAAATATTTTCTCACAAATAGTGCATTATTTGTTACCTAAAATAGGTAAAATAACTCTATTTTTATAGAGTTATCATAGTGCAAAGTAGCAACAAAAGAATCTGCTACTTGGGGAGTAGACTTTCAAGGCAATAAAATGTTAAGGGTCAAAAGGTTTGGAAAAAGGGTGACAAACATCGTACCAACGTTTAAGGAAGTCTCGACTGTTCTAATACAAGCATGTTAGTAGTCAAGAAATCTTGTATCTGGAAGAGCTATATGGACAACCACTCAACCATGGAAAGACAAGGCGAGAAGAATTGCACCATAGTGCAAATAGGTGTACCCTTGCGGAATGCATTGTTGAAGGAAATCAGGAAGAATATGAAGAGTAACAAATTGTTCTTGCTACTTAGTAGGAATTGGATGTTGATCAAACCGGATAAATTGTACATATTCCTTCGCCTCTTTTAGAGTGTGACAGATTAACTGTCTGATAGAGTGGTTGGGAGAAACAGAAGATGTTTGTTTGACAAAAGCAGCATAAGGATTTACAGGAGGAAGAATAGTAGGTAAGATCTTCTTGGTTTTATTGAAGTAGGATACCTCATAAAGCCAATCAATCTTGGAGGCTTCAAATTGCTGAAAAGAACTTGATGGAATTAGGGTGACCGGAACATCTACTACAGGAGTAGAAAGTATTTTAGTTTGGGTGTTCTCACTCATGATGAAGTAATACCTTCCCTCCAAACATTGTGGTATTACAAATCTTAGAATGATATTATAGCACGTAATCTGGCTATGATACCATAAAGAGGGTTATGTTCATAACAGAATTTAGCAAATGCAGGTATTCAGCACCCTTGCAATGCCTCCCATAAGCCTTACTTTGTCGGTATCGATGTTTAGCATCCAACTAAATTCTTATTATGAACATAAGGCCTTCTGGCCTCAGTTTCTGACCAATAATTGGTCACATTGTTGTATTATTGATGTTTGTCTTATCTTTCCCCTATGCTTATATCATTTGAAGGGCAGAGTTCCTCTAATAATAAAATCTCGTGTTGTAATGTGTAAAAATCATGCAAGGCTAAATCTTCTTCCTTCTTCTCTTCAAATATCTTTTTGGTATTAGGAATCTTCATATGGTAAGATAGCATAATATGCTCTGCACTCACCTCCATGAGGATCTTGTGCATTAGAAATTGAGGCCATAAGGCCTTATGTTCAAAATAAGAATCTAGCTTGATGCTAAAAATCAATCTTAATACTATGGGAGGCACCACAAGGGAACTAAATACCTGCATTTGCTAAATTTTGTTATAAACATAGTCCCCTTCATCAATGGAGGGGAGAAGCAGGCTACCGCTTTTTATTCTTTGCCTGTATAACCAACCAGCAGATTCTGTGGGTTAATATTACGGGTGATCGGTTCCTAAGGGTGATCGGGTCTATGGTTCTTGGTTTTAAAGTTCTAAAACCAAGAACCGGACCGATCAATTCTCGAACCATTGGTTCCAGAACCGGTCTGGTTCTCGGTTCTATCCGAGAATCGGGCCAAAGCATAGTCATAACTATTTCTCATTTTCTTCTATAAATGGTTATTAATTTATTTGAAAAGGACCAGGAAGAAAGATGTTTGACACACTATTTTCCTTCTTAATCTTCGCGAGACCCACGGAAACTGGCTAAGATATCCCTTAGTAAAGTGTGCAGAGAGAGATATGATGCCAAAAGGTATCTGACACACCCAAAATTATCTTTCTTTTATTAATATTATATAGCTATTTTTTTTATAAATAAAAGGGTTTTAATTTTTGCTCTTTGTTGTAAGTCACTTTTATTTAGAATAAAGGGATATGATGCCCATCCCCAAATCGGTCTTCTTAGGTGTCAACTGCTCCTTGATCTCCCTGTCTATCACAAAGAACGCGCTCGTCTTCTCCATCTCCCTAGTCTCAGAAGAAGAAAACCGCTGCGATGTCGACGAGGCTGTCCCGAAGGAGGTTGACCTCCAGATCTGTCTGCTCCTTGATCGCCTTCATTCGTTCCATGCTCAAGCAAGAGGGAGGCGGCTAAGGCGAAAGGGAGGTGTCGAGCGAAGAGGTACAGGTAGTCAGGCTATTAAGGTTTTCACTGAAGATCTTCCACATATAGGCTATAAGGGTTTTCTCCGCTTCTTTAAGTCTTGACTCAACTTTTAAAAAAGTTTTTTAATAATGAGAATTGTAAGGAAAAAAAAAACATAATCGATCCAGGTAGTTTAGTGCACACCTAAAACTAGGAACCGGACCAATTATCACCGGTTCCAAATTTTAGGAATCGGAAACCGCTCAAATGCGGCCAGTGGAAACGGTTCCAATGCTTATCCCTAGTCAATACACCTTACACAGGGGTTGACTATTCCTAGTTGGAGTGTAAGATAGACTAAGGAAAAGAGGAACTCTTATGTGAGATTAAAATTCCACCTTCGGAGGATTCGGTCCCTACGCAAGAGGACCTTAAAGTAACCATCCTTTTCAAACAGCGAAGAGATCGAAAATAGGGCACAGATGGTAGTGATTTAAGACTTAATTGAACCAATCGAAAACTATAGCCCTCAATTGCACTTCTCTGAAATTTTATGACTTAATTAAACCAATTGAAAATTTTTCGACTTATATTGAATTAAGCATGGCTTGCAGTACAAAATTTCCAAAGTCAAAACAATGGGACATCCTCCCCGTCGGTTCATTGCAATGAAAGGCCGGTTTTGAAAGCTGTGACATCCTCTCGATAGGGCTCATGGAAATCTAGGGCAGACATATCAGGACGAATACCTATCTTGCTCCGAAAAGTTCACTTGTTAAAAGAACAGAGGGAACCCATGGATCACAGGTCACAACACCTCCCCTTCCCTACAAGGTTGAAATTGAAACGTCCGACGGTAGTCAACATCAAACCAACTTCAAAGAATTGTGACATTCTACCACCCCGACAACATTAAGAAATTACAAAGTCACGAGTACAGCTTAACTCTTTATGGAAATCAAAATCTCTCATTTCCCGCTGAAGGTGCGGTCACTAGGGCACCTCCCCTAGATTTAAGCTTTGCATGTTCATTCTACTCGCCCTAGAATCATCTCTCAGTGAAATGAACCACATCAGGGAAAGTAGAACTCCCTCTCCCCGAAACAATGCAGGTCAGCAAGCAGTTAAATGACGGAACGGTCGAAACTGATGATTTCAGTGGCTGTGACTATAGCTGGAAAGACATATGATGTCGAAGTAACATTCCTTAATTAATCCTAGGGTAAACGACATTTTAGCAAATTATTTTACCAGCTGCACCCAACAAGAACAAGGTAAACCAATCTTGAAGACAATCCAATAGTGTCTTAAATACCAGATAAAGGAAAAATTCTGGAGTCAAGGACATCGAGCCGTTAAATAGGAAGCACAAGTTCTACTCTCCTGGTGCAGAAACCCCTTGCTTCAGTTTTTCCCTCTTCATCTTCTTTTTAGAGACTGGCTTCTTTTTCTTAGGAGGAAGGGTCTTTTGCGCATACACGAAAAGCAAATAGTTCCCGACAAGAAATATCAACAGAATCCCGACAACCAGCAGCAGCACGACCAATCCCGGGTTGAACCCTCCAGCATCTGCAGCCGCTTTTCCCTACATGACATAGTTTAAGTTATTTCTATATAAATAGATTAAAAGGGAGAAGATAACCACCTTTCATTCATAGCATTCTCTAGTTCCTTTTAACATGAGTTTGTATCTTAAAATGAGCATAACGACATTTATATAGGCATTCGTAGCTATGCGAGAAAGTTATTCCTGCCAACCCTCTGTTTGGAAGTACGGAAACGATCAATTTCATCAGGTAGATAGATTTGCTTCAATTCAAGTATATAAGAAAATGGAAAGTCTCTTTCTCCCAGATGAGCCAAGAATACTCATATCTGAGAGGATCATCAAAAGAAAAGAAGCATACAGCTCAGCATCAATCTAATAGTATAAACTAATGCGAAGGTGACCGAGCTTCAAACATCCAAAGATTGCCAGTTAAATGGCCTATTTGCAAACATCCAAGGCTTCATTTATTTAGGGGAAGGTCTTGGATTCAACCCATGACAGTCACTGAGCCACAGACAATCATACAATCCAGAAGATCAATAAAAGATAAGTAGCATGAGGCTAAGAATTGATTGACTAGTATAAACTCATGCCAGATTTCATGAGAACGAAATTGGGCTTCAAGCAAACAACAATTGCCAGCTAGGTGGCCTATTTGCGAGATTCTCTTTTTCTTGAGAAAGGTCTTAGAGACCTAATCCACGAAAGTCCCATGGAAAGATCTTAGATCCAACCAATGAAAGATATTGGCTTGAGTTTTGGAATCATAGTAATGATATTAGAACGAAGAAAATTCATCACAAAATTCACCACATTAGCCTTATCGGTGATCAAGCAACTTTAACATACTCTTACTTTTGAAGGGGAAAAAAGAGGCAAAAGCAACTGCCAGTCTTTGATTTTCCGATTTCAAAATTAAGCTATTGACAAAAGCTCTTGTATCAAGAGCAAATCTTGACTTGGAAATTGCCTAGAGAAGAAGAATGAAGAAAGGTAGGTAAAAGAATCCAAGAACACATCAAAAAGATCATATGCCGACAAATCAAAAGGCATTTTGGTTGTAACATCTCACTTTATGAGATAGCTCCTCAGTCATTCAAGCCAAACATACTTTCCAATTCCACCTATCGAGCAAAAAGGGCCCCCAGGGTAAAAAGAACCCCGAGTCTGCTGCCTCCTTCTGTGTACAATATTCATGTGTCCAATCTCTCCTCCATCTCCCTCTCTGTCTCTGGGTTCACAAAACCAGTCCAACCTCACAGCATTTCACTATTTCCATTAAAAAAATCCTAAGCCGAGAGAGAGAGAGATCGATCTTCCGTATTAAGAACAGACTCTCTGGGGTCACAAAACCAGTCCAACCTCATAGCATTTCACTAATTCGACCTAAATGGAAGATCACTCGGCTCAAGAACGAAAAGCTAAATTGTTTAGATCATGAATAGAGTATTGCCGATCTTCCAAACCATATTGCCTGACATAACAGCTGCATGGGCTCTTTCCCTCTTCCCGATATAGGGTTTCACTCGCTCTACCCATTCGTCTCCTCGAGAAGAATCAAGAGCGCATCCACACGTCCAATCCAAAGGAAAATCACTACTCCTCAAGCCATCGCAAGCGTTTCGCAATGGATTGCTCCGATCGATCCCAAGATTAAAGGGCGTGCATCGGTATATTCAAAGCCGGACCAAAACAGGCAAGAAACAGAGAACCCAAGAAGCGCAACATCGAACCCCAATCGAGCACCGCCGCGAATTCTCCACACAAGGCAAGCCCAATTCCCCACACACACACACACGCGCGCGCGTGCATATACGACTCGAAAGGCGAGACATTTACACTAGAATAAGCACAGATCTGCCAGATTCTATCGACAGAACCAGGGGGACTTCCCGATTGCCAGGCGCGCGCGCGCGCAAGAGAGAGAGATGGGGCGAGGGAACGCACCGTGCGACCGAACGACGGAGGGACCTGATCGGCGAACTCGAAGTCCTCGGACATGGCGGTCAGCGATCGGCGAGGCGCGGGCGAGATCGAGCCCCCAACCAAGAGGGACGGCAGAAGGTTCGAGAAACGGGAGGACGAGATCTGCGACCGTGAGGGGGAGAGGAGGCGAACGTTATTTGAATGCTCGGGGGGACAGGCAGGGGTCGGGTCAAGCCGTGACTTCCTGGGTTCTTCTCATGCTCTGACGGGGCGCTGCCGTTTTCAGGAAGTGGGCCCGTTTGGGCCTGTGCGTCGATCCAATTTGGCCCATTATTGATGGGCCCGATGTTTCTGTCCCTCCCAAATCGCACGGATTGGATTGGGCCTAGCTCAAAGATGGGTCTTTCAAGTACCAATAAATCTAGGAGGGGGCCAACAGTCACCTAAAATCCCGAACTATGCCCGCCTTGACACGTTTATCTTAAACCTTTTTTTTTTTTTCCTATAACACGAAAAATCCCAAATTTGTACCTCTGTGATGCATTTACCTTCCTTCAGAGTTTCGTTAATGAAAACCGCTAAAAATCTGGCTACATGGACACCGAAACTAAACGGTGTTGACATGGCGCCCCACGTGGCTTAAGTGAAATAAAAATAACGTTTTGGCTAAAAAATCAATTTATAGAGCCTTGACGGAGGATGATAGAACCTTGATGGAAGACAAATATGTTATATATATAAAAGTTGGGGTTTTTCATGTCGCAAGAAAAAGTTTAGAGTATATATGCCACAGTGGATATAGTTCATGATTTTCTACACTCTTCTTGCCTTTGCACATATTGGCAGCAATCAGCCTAAGCCAAGGGAAATGCCACCAAGAGAAGAGCGGAGGACGCTGTTCTTGGAGGAGCAGAAGCAATTCGCTTAGCTTTGCAGCCATCCCACGGTATCATTTCCAATACATTAGAGTGTGGCTAAGTCGAGGGTTCCCCTACTTAAACTATCGAAAGACCGTCTTATCAGGCTTCTCTCTATAGGGGCTAATATCTCTTGCCACTTTGTGACTTTTTCCCTAAATCTAGATGGGAGTCATTAAAGTAGTCCACTTTATCTATCTTTAGATATCCAAAAAGGACAATGGACATCCTATAGTTTCTAAGAGATTATAGATTCTATACTAATTTACCCCTGGCGACCTTGTGTGTTTTTCAATAAGTAAAAAGAGCGGGGAGAAAATACCGGCGGCACTCCTCTTTTTAGATATTATTACAAAGGTTCCAAACCCACTAATGATCAATCCACTCATATGAGCACGAGCCCATCCTTGCAGCCCTACCGAAATACTAAAAGTTAGGAGTTTCCCCATAAAATTTCTAAAATTGTACTTGACGCTTTATATTCTATGTCGTAGTTGTCTCTAAGTAGTGGTCCATAGATCATCATGGCGTAAATTAATATAGTTAAGAAACAAGTTGCTATTCTTCTTTTATAACTAAAGGTTTGTCTAATTATGTTTAATAATCTTATAGGCCATTACAAACTGGATTGAGCATGCGCTATGCTTGTAGATCGACAGTTATCTCAAGAAAGAAAAAATTCTTTTCACACGTTTGTTCGGGCTTTTCAGAAGTAAACGGAATAATGATGGTGGAAATCTTTAAAACCTATAACCATTCATCACTATAGTCTTAAAAGTTTTCTTTTTGTTTTTAAATGCTAAAACTTGTGGCCGTCTTTCTGTTAACTCTGCAATTTTGTCTTGGATGGAAAATCTATGTGACATTTTTTATACTTTTTATTTTTTGCCCGAGTGGCGCTCTCCACGTCACAAAACACTAAAAAAATAACAGAGACTTAAATTTTTAGAAAAGAAAAGGAAAAAGTGGCACAAAATTTGAGCGAGGCAACCACTAGGATTTGCCCCAGTAGCCACCCTTCCTACTTGAGAAGGGAAGGTAGGGAATTTGATTCCTCATTTTCTCGGGGGGCTAAGGGTGGGAACGTTTAGTTTCAAATGTGGGTTTCGATTTTCACGTCCTCCAAAGAGCCAGGGCAAAAATTTGAGAAAAAGTTGAGAGTTATAATAAAATAGACCAAAAAAAAAAAATCTGAGCGAGGCCGAGGTGGGGTGCAAGATGAATGGGTGACATTTATCGTATTACCTTCTTTACTTTATCTTCTTTATTTGAAAGCGAACCCTCATCGGGCCACCGGTGAGCACCCTCACCAAGAGTAGGCGAGGGCAAGGGCCCTCGGTTCATGGCTATGGCAACCCTTGCCACCACCAACCAATGGTTGACCACCTTAGTCGCAACTCCAGTGACTCAGTGAGGGGTGCGGCCCTCGCCCCTTTTCGGCTCTTCTTTACGATCCCGTCACCCCGACCCTTTTTTCTTATTTTTAACTTTATTTTTCTACAATTTGTAGATGATTTCTAGTTTTTAATTTTATTTGAAACATAAAACAAAATGAGTAACACCAAAATGACATCTCATTTTATGTTAAGTGACACCTTCTTGGACTTTAACAAGCTCCGTCGTTTAGATAACAGCCACATGGACAAAAAACGAATGAAAAATGCTAGCTTGGATTTTTCAGTCACTAAAAGGTGACGCAGGTAACAGAAAGACTAATTCGAAAAATTGGCAACCAGGTTTAGGACTTATCTAACTCAGAAAAGGTTTTCAAAATGATAGAGATTGATCAACACGAATTTTAGGACTTTCACTGCATCTCAAAGTAAAATGCAATTTTTTTTACTTTCCCGCCAAAATTAAAATATTTTTCAAATTCCAAAAAATATCATAAATCTATACATGAATTGTGTGCCAACATCATTTATGTATTTTGAAAGTTCCGAGAGCTTAAAATTTTGATGTGCACTATAAGATTTGAAAAGGTGAAAAGTAAAAATCACTCCAAACAAACTTGACTGTTTCATGCAATGGTAGTGTTGAAAAGAGCGAGAAACGAGACAAAAGAGCCGTCATTACATATTGATGGGTAAGTTAGACACAATAGTTATACTATTAGATATCACTTAAGTACTGCTCTCTCTATTTTTCTATCCAAATTGAAAAGAGATTGATGGACAAATATTGTACCATCATTATATATTGATAGGTAAGTTAGGCACAATCATTATATTAGGAGAAACATCTAGGCCGTTACTACATTTGATGACTGTGATTTTACATGAAGCGAGTGCCTGCACGAGATGACAAATTTTTTTTTTCCATTATGCTCCAATTGCTTGGCTTGGAAGCCAAAAGGTGCAGTGGCCTTGACAGGAGGAAGATGCAGAGGGACATTTTGATGATGAGTACGTGGAAATTTGAGAGTGAGCGCCATTCATAGGATGACAAAAACAGCTCCCACGAAAAAACGAAATGATTTAGACAGCCCCATCATTGTCTTAATCCTCATCACCAAGCCATTATCGAGTGCACGGTTGGTGATTAATTGATTGGTCATATGCATGAGTTCCATCATGTGTCTTAGTCTTGATCGAGGGCGAAATCCCCACCGGCCCACAAATATAAATAAAGAAAGAACTACAAAATTATAAAAATTATCAACATTAACATCAATCGTACCACGTAGGACAGCCGGCAACTTTCGCTTGCTCATAGTAGAAAAAAAAATTATAAAAAGTTATAAATAAATTCAAATATTTTTTTAAAAAAAATTGGAAATTATCCACATCAGCACCAGTTGTGTCATGTTAGATGGCCGGCGTTCACATCAGAAGGACTATATTGACAAATCGTCAAAAAATTTAGGACCAAAGTGGCCAAATTGAAAAGTACGGGACTGAATTGACATCCGTACAATAAATTTTAGAACTTTTTTTTGTAAACCCCCCTCCCCCACTCTAATATCAAATATCAAATCCTTATCCGTATTCACAGCTCGTGCTTACTTGTACTAATTACTTCAATAAATCAAATAAGAAATTCGTACGCAAGAAGTCTGCCAATCGCCGAACGACAGTCGAGATCCGCGATTCTCCTTTTATATCTCTCTTCCCTCTATCAAAACCGAGCCCTAAGTTTGAATGAAGCCATTTCCGTCGATACTTAGGCACCAGCCTTATAAAAAATGTCAATGAGGACAAGATCCTCAATTCGCCCTAGCTCACGGATCGTACCAAACATGATTTGGACAACGTGTGTCCCCCCCATGTCCTTACAGCATCGAGCTACCGTGGCAAGGCAACCGAGAGCCTACCAAGGAAAGAGGTGACTAAGTTAAGGCAGAAAAAACAACACTTCATATTTTCGTTTTTCCTCCCCCCGCCATGTGATTGTGAGCGTAGTCAAACTTAAACCCCAGATTCGCTTGAGGTGTTGGTTGGTTTGCCCAGTCCGATGTCTCGATTATTCGTTGGGGCACATGTGCATTGGGTTTTGAGAACATGTTCATGGGAAATCGTGGGCTCTTTCCTCTTTATTTTTTCTGGGACGAGAGCATTTAGAAACCCTAAATTATACTCACCGTGACACGTTCACCTTTAAACTTTTTTTCCCGTGACACCAAAAATTACAAACTTGCACCTGTGTGACACATTGGCCTTCTATCAAAGTTTTGTCAATGAGAACCGTTAACAATCTGTCTATATGGACGCCAGAAAGCAAACGGTATGGATATGACGCCAACGTGGTTTAAGTGAAATAAAACCGACTTTGTTTTTACTGAAAAAAAACCATCTTATGAAATCTTGACGGAGGGTAAATATGTCACGTAAGTACAACTTTAAAGTTTTTCATGTCACAAGAAAAAGTTTACGGTAAATATGTTACGGTGAGCATAATTTAAGAATTTTTTATGTCAAAAAAATCCATGTTAAATGTGTCACGCTGAATACGATTTAGGATATTTTTGTGGCTTTTTTTCCTTCCTGTTTTTTCTTCTTTTGATGGAATCGATCGCCATTTATGCATATGAAACACAAGGAGAAGAAGTAGCTGGTGATTACGACGATTCACTGACACGCTGCGTTGTAGCTGGGCCAGCAAGCCAGCGAGCATCCATGAAGAAGGCTCGCAAGTGGTTTGAGGAATAGCTGGTGTCGCTGTTCTAATCCCCACGCAGTCTTTGGCCATTCTATTGTGCATGTGATGCGAAGACTATAGCTCGATTAAAGATTGAAAAATTAGGCTCCGTTTGTTTAGCGGAAAATGAATGATTCGGAAAAACATTTTTCTAAAAATGTGCTCGTTTCATCTCCACGAAAATATTTAGATATAAATTGCGGTCGATGACGAAAACATTTTTTAATGACCGATTATTTCAAGCGATACATGTAACTATTTTTAAGAAGATATTTTTTCAAATCATTGATGGTTCTGCGAAACAAACGCATACTTATTGAAGTTGCTATAAGATCGAGCCAACCTTTGTTCATTTGGATGAAAAGGCGAATTCTATCTCTGCGAGTGACAAGATGTGCCCGAAAACAAGAATACAGAGTCCCATCGTCACTCGCACAAGCATACGAAATCAACGTGCGATCCGAAGACCAAATCAGAAAGCGCTTTTTGCTAGAAAGCTGAACTGGTATAGGAAAACAACGAGTCCTAAAGCGTGAATAACAATGTCACTTTATTTCTGAATTTAGGTTCTTGTGTAATTTCTCAAGGGACGGTTCCCCCCGTCATACCACGTCGTATCCAAGTTAATCTATCGTGATTCTTATATAAAATATCGTATCAAAAAATTATCTTAAAAATGATGCGGTCCATGGGCAAGAAATGTGAGGATTACATTTTTGCCCCCGATTTTTTTGGGATTGTGGCAAGTTGCCCCCGTACGTTTCGATTTTTACAATGCGCGCCCCGGCTCTTTGAAACTTGTGGCAATGTGCCCCCTAACTTTGACTCCCGCCAAATTTTTCTTACATATCTGATCACATGATTTGCCATGGAAGACATATCGATCATCGATCATCTATATACACATGAGAAAAAAAGAACATATGGACGACTCAAAAATTATTTCAGAATTGTATGTCGGTGTACATTTGGCGTTAACTCCTGTTTCCCGTAGAAAACTTTGATCACGTGCTCTCACATGCAGTACATTTCTGAAATTCGGGGGGGTAAATTGCAAAAGTTAAAACGTCAGGGGGCAATATGCAACAACCCTAAAAACTAGAGGGGCAATTTGTAATTCGCCCGAGGTCCTTTAAGTAAAAGTCATGATTCGGCGCATCAGATGGCATCTTTTCACTGCTGCTTTCCCCTGTGCTATACCTAGCATGATTGAATCAAAACCCTTTTTGGCCTTTCGAGAAGAAAAAGGAGAGAATTATTGAGGTGAAATGACCGCGGTAAGAAGAGAAGTGGGGTTTGGGTTGGCGGCTCATGGAAAGGTTAAAAGCGAACGAAATTGAATATGAAGCTAGAATTCTCCAGGACAATCCGCTAGCACCATAATTGCCTGTGAAAAATGGAAACCCATGTTTTGACGTAGGTACGTGCAAAATGGGACCGAACCGGTCGATTGAATCCGGTTCCCGAAAGTATCGGTCTAGTTCACAATTTCTAAAAGTGAAATCGGTTTGGGCGGTCCGATTCCCGATTCTAAAGAGGAATCGGACCGACCGAATCGAACCGACAACATATAACTTTTTGGTATTTGTTTATTTCTTCAAAAAAAGAATTAAAATGTGAAATAAATTCTAAGTGGACTTCATTGATAAAAATTAGTAAAATGTGAACTAAACCCTAAGCGAAATCCCTTGACATAAATTCATTGACAAAAATTAATAAAATGTGAATTAAACCCTAAGTGATCGGTTTCATTGGACCGGACCGGAAATTGATCACCCCCCCTACTTTGATGCTTTGAAAAATGCATGTAGGGAATGAAATATATTGGCCATACAAGGAAATTTTGGGTTTTTTTCTTTCTAACTTTTTTCTTTTATCAATAAAAGAAAGGAGGACTCATTTGTAACTTGGTGTATACACATACTTAAAGTTGATGAGCACCTCTTTGTCCTTTTGCTATGATTAATCATATGAACATAAGCCACACTTTAGCCCTTCCTTCCCCCTATGTCCTCTGGCTATGAATATCAAGTCTCAAGGTTTTTTTATTTGAAATTCATGGGGCACGGGCACAGACATCAGGTTACCTGGAAAAACCCACAAGACATCCTTTGGCTAAGTCCAAACTTCCGACCGACGCAGATGGGCAACGACCGAATACGACATTTATTTAATGGATAATTCCCACAACACGACAACTCACCCACGAGACTAATCCACATCCGAAAGGTACAAACTATAAGGATAATCAAATTAAGCAGCAGCATGATAGGAAAATTTTGTCCATGCATTTGACTTCATCGGTTCCTTTCTCTGTCTCCACCAGCCACAATATGGTCACTACAAAATTAAATTAGAAGGAAAGGTAGTAATTTAAGCTCTCTTTGTTTTGTCACCCGTCACTATACTTTACCGGACCTCTTACTCAAACGCTATCTTTTGACCTTATAGGGGGGGCATTACTTGCGAAAGCAACATCCCACCTCTCCACAAGAGTACAAAGCCCCATCCTTCAATGCCCCAAACCAAATGCCAAAAAATAAAAAAATAAAAAGCACAAAAAAAAATTAAAGAAGAAAATGACTCCCACCCATTCCTATGTGCACCAATTGGACTACAGTGCTTCCCTCTCGCTAAGAAAAGAGTGGCAAAACATGAACCTTTCAAGCACCCCCCTAAATAGATATCCTCATGTTACATGTTTATTACCATGCCTAGTACATGAACAAATGAATCGAATATATATGTTATATGTACCGAGTCGTAGAATACGTGGAATTCGATCTACCCAAAAAAAACCCACCTCCCGTCTATCAAACGATCTCGTTGCCGCCGCGGTAGTCGCCCTCCGAGGACGATGTCGAGATGGCGACCATGTCGTTGCAGTCCGAGACGCTGTCCTGCAAGCTCAGCAGGAGGTGCGAGGTGCTGAAGCTCATGGAGGGTTTGGTCCTCGGGACGATGGGCACTTCGGCCTCGCCCACCAGCATCTGGACCACGCTCCGCATCGCGGGCCGGGCCACCGGGTCGGGGTGCGAGCAGGCCAGCCCGACCAGCAGCACCCTCACCATCTCGCCCTCATCGAACTCTCCGTCGAGCCTCGGGTCGGCCGCCGTCAGCAGCTTCCCTTCCCGGTGCAGGCTCCAAACCCACTCCACCAGATTGCTGCTCGTCCCGACCTTGCCGGCCCCATTGGTGTCCTTCTCGATCGGCCTCCTCCCGCTGGCCACCTCGAGGACCACCGCCCCGTAGCTGAACACGTCGGTCTTCTCGCTAGCTCTCCCGGTCAAGAGATACTCCGGCGCCAAATAGCCCATCGTCCCGGCCGCCACCGTGGCGTCCGGCGACTTGTCGTGCTCGACTTGCCTAGCTAGTCCGAAGTCCCCTAACTTGGCATTGAACCCTTCGTCCAGCATTATGTTGCTAGTCTTGACATCTCTATGGATCACTTGGTTTTCGCACTCCTGATGCAAGTAGGCCAGCGCCGAGGCCACTCCTAGTAAGATCTTCCGCCGGTGCGGCCACGGCAAGGGCCACCTCGCCTCGAACAGCGCCTTGTCCAAGCTACCGTTCGGCATCAGATCGTACACCAATAGAATTTCGCCCTTCTCGTGGCACCATCCTTGGAGGCGGACGAGATTGCGATGCCGGAGCGTGCCGATGATCGACAGCTCGGAGAAGAACTCGTTCTTCCCTTGCGTGTTGTGGCTACATCTCTTCACCGCGATAATGTCGCCGTTCCCCGGCAATACGCCCTTGTAGACCGTCCCGAACGCGCCGTGGCCGATGATCCGGTTAGCGTTGAAGCATTTGGTGGCGGATTTTAGCTCCCGGTAGCTGAACTCCTTCGGCATCTTGATGATATCCGCGGCGAGGGACTCCGACTTGTTCGCCCGCTTGACCTTCTTGTTGTACACCCATATGAGAGCCCCGGCGAATAGAGCTAGGAAGAAGGCGCCGGCGGTGACGACGCCGGCGACGGCCCCTGGACCTTGCTTGCAGAGCTGATTGTGGCAGGACGTAGAGGGCGCCTTATTGCTCTCCTTCCGCGGAGCATCGGACCCCGAAGGGGCTACCGAGGGCGGCGGCGACGTGACGGAATTTGCCGTCGGGTTCATCAAAGTGGCGGTGGGCGCCGGCGGAGGCGGCTGCGAGGGCGACTCGAAGGAGGAGCTGAAGCTCCACCACTCAATGCTGTGAATCTCGGTGCTCCCCTGAGTCGACCCGGAGAAGCCGACGTACATGAAGTCGTTCACGTACTGGGTGAGATCGAGATTCATGGACAGAATCGGGTCTTTGGGCTTCAGATTCGAGTACGAAACGGACACGTTCAGGACGCCAGTCGACCCATCGAAGACGACCCACGCATTGATCAAGTCGCCGCTCTTGAGATCGACGTCGATCGCGCCCAAATCGCCGACCTGCGCCGACACCATGCTGTTCAGATCCAGGCCCACGTGGTTGCCGTTGATGTCCCCGAACCCGACGTCCATGAGGGTGTCGAACTCCACCGCCACGAAGCCGGCGGGGGACGCGCCGCCGAGGAGGCCGAGGTACGCGCCGCCTCCGCCCAGGGAGTCGTCGTCGGGGGAGATGAGGAAGGCGAGGCCGCCGCCGATGGAGGAGGGGTTGAGGTTGGTGACGGAGAAGGAGAAGAAGGTGGAGAAGCTCGCCGGGGGGCCGGCCCCGGGCTGCCGGAATCGCACGGGCTTCGAGTACAGGGCCCTCCCGGCGCCGGAGTTGGGTACGGCGAGGTCGCGCGTGAGCCGCACGCTGCCGTTGCCGAGGTGGGCGTCGCCGATGAGCTTGAGGCTGCTCAGCGTCAGCGTCCCGAAGTCGAACTCGGTGCCGCCGCCGCCGCCGACGACGCCGACCGCGGCAGCGCCCAGGAAACAGAGCGCGAACAGAGCGAGGACGACGCGCGAGGAACAGCCGCGACTTCGACCCCACATTTTCCGAACCCCCTTAGTGATCCGCCATTGGAGAGGAGCCGGGTGGTAAAGATCTTTCGGCTCTGCAGCAGGAGGAGGAGGAGGAGGACGCGAAGAAGAAGAGGAAGAAGAAGAAAGACGGTCCAAATCAATCGCGGGAGGAGAGAGTAAGATGAGAGATAGAGAGAGACTTAGAAGGGTGTGATACTTTGCCTTTGAGCTGGATCAGAACGAAACGTAGGGAAAACTACAAGGAATCCAAAGGGTGTGGGGGGATTGGGAGGAAGGGGAGGGGACAGGTGGACCGGCGGCGCGACACGTGTCCCCCCGCAACGGTCCTTTTTCCTTTCCTCCTCCTCCTCATCCTCCTCCTCGGGGCGTAAAAGGAAACTCCCCTTTTACTTCTTTGTTTTTTTTTTCCCCTATTCGACGAATTAAAAGATAGATAAAATAAAAAATAAAAGGGGGGGGGGAGATGATGATGGGGGGCAGTAAAAAAAATTACGTCTTTCTTTGACTTAGTGCGATTCCCACTTGCGATCCGTTGCGCTGCGCCGCTTGTGAATTTACCGAAACGCCCACGCTGTGTTTTGCCCCTTTTTTCCCCTCTCCTTTGCGGTGGTGGTGGCCCGACGCGACAAGCCGTTGCGTGCGTATGTACGTGTGTGTGTCTGACGTAACTACCGGTACAACGGCTCTATCTATTACGGTTACTGTTGGTGCGGGGTATACGAACCGGCGGTTATGTCCCCCCCCCGGTCCGAACCCCAAAAAGCCGGTCCAGCTGCTTTTAAATACCATCCGGATCGTCAATTATACGCGTCCCCATGGTGAGATCCACGCGATCAACGGTCCAAATATGTTTAATCTGCACGGTACATAGGCCATGTAGTGTTTTTTTTTTCTCTTTTCCAAATTTGCTTCCTTTTATCGATTTGATTGAAATGGCTTTTGTTTTTTTTTATTTTTCGCAAAAATAAGATTCCCGCCTTTTTAATCTTTTTGTTCAGCACAAAGTATTTCAAAGTATATATATAATTGATAGATAAAGCCACTGTAAATGTCGGACTTTAAAGACCAATAAAGATTACAGGGGACTTAAGTGAGTTATGTGAGGTTTGGTGCCGGACTTCGACCATTTTGTAATTGCTAGTATGAATTAAAAGTAAATTATGTCGAATCTACTCAACTTAAGGGTAGATTTTTTTTTCTCATAAAAGCACAAACTTTCATTCGGCAAAATGTGGCCTGAACCTTTTTTGTTTTTTTCCTCATAAAAGCACTGACTTTCAGTTAATACCCAAATTTGGCCCCGTCAAATATCCGTCAACTTCCAATTGATACCCAGAATCGATCGGTAGTCTATCCTTGTGGAATAATCGTAAATTTTTGTGCACGGCATAAAACAGTTGCAGTTTTCATGCGTAATATTTTCAAATCTGTAAAAGCTCTGTTTGATATTCAGTTTATACATATCTTGTGTGAAACACCCAGTACAATGTCAAGTAAACTTTTTCTTTACAACACATATCAAGCTAAAGGTAGAATTTTAGTTTCTGGGTCACATGAGTTCCTAGCAATTTTAGTTCCTGTGACATTCCCTCATTTCTGTTGCTAGGTACTTCCTGGCAATCTAAGGGTGCGCATGGAATGCATTCCGGAACAGAATGGCGTTTGTTAAAAAAATTTCGAAATGCATTCTGGAGTGATTTTTGCATTCTGGAATAAAAATGCGTTTGTTAAAAATACTTGATTCCAGAATGCATTCTTGATTTCAGAATGAGTTTTTGGCAAGAAAAAGAGAAGCTACTTTTTGTAGCTTCTTGATTCCGGAATGCATTCTCCCTATTTTCTCACAAATTTTTTTTTTTCAGAAAATGCATAAAAATTGAAAAATTTTAGAAAAATTCATAAAAATTTCCAGAAAATAAAAAAAAGTTAGATTTCGGGAAAATATGAAATTTGGTGAATTTTTTTTATAAAAAAAAAATCAAAAATTTCAAAACTTCACAGAATAACTTAAAACACATGTGGCCACCCACTTTGAGTGAAATTTAAATTTTTTGAGGTGCCCAAAAAAAATCAAAAATTTCAAAACTTCACAAAATGGCTTAAAATACCTGTTGCCACCTACTTTGAGTGAAATTTAAATTTTTTGAGGTGCCCAAAAAAATATAAAAATAAAAATTTTCAAAACTTCACAAAATGGCTTAAAATACTCGTGGTCATCCACTTTGAGTGAAATTTAAATTTTTTGAGGTGCCCAAAAAAAATAAATAAAAAATAAAAAATTTCAAAACTTCACAGAATGGCTTAGAATACCTGTAGCCACCCATTTTGAGTAAAATTTAAATTTTTTGAGGTGCCCAAAAAAATAAAAAAATAAAAAAATTCAAAACTTTACAAAATGGCTTAGAATACCTGTGGCCACCCACTTTGAGTGAAATTTAAATTTTTTTAGGTGCCCAAAAAAATTAAAAAAATCAAAAATTTCAAAACTTTACAGAATGGCTTATAATACCTGTGGCCACCCACTTTGAGTAAAATTTAAATTTTTTTAGGTGCAAAAAAAATCAACAAATCAAAATAGATTTCTGTTCCAGAAATCAATTTCTGAAGCAGAATTAATCATGTTTTACCAAACAGATTTCTCCTCCAGAAATTAATTTCTGGCTAGAATTTCAGAAATCAATTTCTGGCAAGAATTTAATTTCTGGAGCAGAATGGTTGCCATTCTCATCCTAAATGTCTGGGCAAAGCAGGCCCTTTTTTCCACTTTGGTAAAATTTCTTAGGAATTTAAACGTTTGCTCTTTGCCTCGATACTTTCTTGTTTGTACCTACTGTGTCAGACTCCTCAGAAGTGCCTTGCTCACTTCATGCGAGAGTTGGTCAGAACAACCGACTTATGATACTTTTTCAGAAGCCAGCAGTAGCTGAAGCCTTGCAGAGTCGTATCTGTTCGAATTATTTATTGACAGATGTTGAATTTTGGTGAATTTTTTGGGAAATCCCAAATTTACTTTTCTCTACTCGTATATTGCTGGCATAGTTGCCGCGGGAATACTAATTACTGTTGCAATATAAGTTTATTTTTTAAATTGAAGTATATGGAATGCTCATTAGTTTATTTGTTTTTATTTCAAAGAAGAATGACAACATTTAACATCTTCTATTGGTGTAAAGTCAATGGCATATTGAGTATGCGTAATCAGCAGGTAAGCTGAACTTAGTAGCTAGTCCAAAATCCTTGCGCACGATGATTAAATGATCAATTTTATTTTCTATAAAAATTTGATTCTATAAAAATTTTATAGGGTTCGGGAGTGTCTGAACAGGCCGGTCTAGAGAAGGTCCAGTAATTACTTGGATGCTATAATCATCTTAATCTCAAAAGAAAATACCTTATTTGGACATATCATCAATTGTCTTACCTTTAAGAATAACATCAATTAAGGAAAATATTGCCCTACGCAAACTCCACTCGATCAGTATTCATGTTGAATCACCATTTAAAGATATTGATTAACCTAGTGACATTTGAGTCTTAATATATCAACTTTATGACTTTTTATCGACTATGATTATTAAATATATTGATGAAGTAACCAAAAAAAAAAAATCACGTAGCAAACCTTTCCTTGAGTCATCTAAATCTTTTGGCAAGCTTTGATACACAATAGTTTCAACCTTGATGAAAAATATACATACGACTTACCACGTTGCTTTTATAGCCTCCCACGATCTTGATGGAACATAAAAAAAATCTTAGTTATAGATGGATGTTAAATATATGGTTAAAATTGTGCAAAAAGTCCTCAACCTATAGAATTGGGTCCTAAACCTTTTCACTTCTCGCTAATTGAATCCATCCGGTTAATTTTGGCAAGAAATTACAGACGATGACAATTTTTATTAATATTTTAATATTTTTCGATTTTTTTATTTTTCTTTGCTTTTTGTCTTTTTTTTTTCCTCCCCTTCTTCCTCCTCTAGATGGTTATCGAGCCTCGGCAACTGGCCAGTGGTGAGGGCTAGCGTGGTCGACCTCACCTAGCCGTGGTGAGGCCAAGCCTCGCCATTGCTGGGTGAGGCTCGACCTCTGCAACCCTCGCCCCTGGTTGGTTGCCAAGGCCTAGTGACCGGCTTGAGGAGAAGAAAGGGTAGGGAAAAAAGAGAAAGAAAAGAGAAAGGAAAAAGAAAAAAATCGAAAAATATTATCAAAAATAATCGACGTCAGCGCCACATAAGCCAGCCGACGTCCACGTTAGTGATTTCCTGTCAAAATTGGCCGAATGCATTTAATTGGCAATAAGTGAAAAGGTTTTATGACTTAATTGGCAAAAATGTAATAGATTTAAGACTTTTTATACAATTTCTCATGAATCTATGCCTATAATTATTTTCGTCCAACACCTAAAAAATTGGCAATTTGAAAAGTCATAATCACTAAAATCTGACCTCCTAAAGCTCCATCCATCACCAGATAAAAAAAAAAAAACGCAAAAGTACTCATAAATACAATTTAAATATTGCAACATAAAAAAATTACAATTACAAAAAAAGTTAAAGAGCAAAAGAACAAGAAAGAAAGGCAAAGTGCGTGTGTAAAGTTCCAAAGGGCCTTTTTATGGAGAGTTACGTATCTCCTTTAGATGATCCTTAAGCATCGGGTAAAGGTTCTAAACCCTCTTTAAAAAAAAATTATATTGTTATGATGCTATAATTAGGTTAGAAAAATCAACTAAGCAGTTGTTATTAGGCTGATTTAAAAGTAGGCTTTTCATGAAGCACCTTGTACTTTTGAAATTACCCTTTGAAAGATACAAAAAGAATCTTGCAATTATATTAGGCTCTGCATGTTTCGCGGAAAATGAATGATTTGAAAAATATTTTCCATAAAATGATTGGTTGTATCGCTTGAAATAATTGATCAACAAAAATATTTTTATCATCAACAACAATTTATATCTAAACATTTTCGTGGATGATGAAAATATTTTTCGTTCATTCATTTTTATAAGCGATATAAGCAATCAGTTTTATATTTATTTTCCTCAAAACAAACGGAACCTCAGATAACTATTCAGCTCTTTTGAGGGAATCAGTCCTGAGCACATCATGAAATTTCCAATTTTTTTTCATAAAGTAGAGTTGTTTTCCGTCACACTATTTTCAGCTTTTGAAACCCTTATTATATATGAACGAAAGGATGATGATACGCCAATTTAAGTAGGTCGAATAATAACATGCATACACAACAAAAATTAGGCTCATGCATTGTTGCATACATGCACATCACTGTTTATATCTCCTAAACAAATGAGAAATTGCATCGGCATTCTATAAAATTATTTGATAATCACATCTAAAGGACTTAATTTAAAGATCCGGTACCGAAAGGGTATTCGTTGAACGTTAACTTCACACCCTGCACATAATCGAAACCCTAGACCTTAGTTTAAAATGAGGCAGTCCAATGGGCTCTCATAGTCTCCCTCAAGATTCAATTCAAATCTTGTGGCTAGGTAGGATGATCTCATTCGCCTAAATTGACCAGTCTTCCCAGATCTCTTCCAAATTGTTGAAAAGATTTCTGGGCAAGGGCAACATTGACAAAGGACAAAAGCGAACCTCAAGGATTCAACTCGGGAAGCACTTTTCATGACTAGTTGCAAGGTTTGATTGCACTTTTTAAAAGTTTTAGAATTCGGTTGCACTTTTGTGACAAGTTGTAGGACTTGATTGCACTTTTCGAAAGTTTTAGGACTCGGTTGCACTTTCATAATAAATTTAAGGACTTCCAGTGCACTTATTTTTTATTGAAAAGATTTCTAGGCAAGGGCAATATAGACAAAGGACAGAAGCCTTCCTCAGGGATTGCAATTAGGGAAAGCAAACATAAATTTGGACACTACGATGAGTAGATCTATGGTTCCGCCGCCGCCAATCCGCCATCGTGGAACTTTTTCTCGGGTAGAAATTTTCAGTCCTCGACCTCATCGCGATCTCACAAACCGCTCGAACCTCTAAACCCATTGCCGGTTATCTATAGAAAACAAAACACAGAAGAGAAACTTCAAATTAGGCGCAATAAAGCTTGGTTAAAAAAATAAAACGACACGAAATAGCACGTCTTACTATAAAAATGGCGTGGATTGATACTTCAAATATGGCAAATTAGCAAACATGCATCGTGCAATACTAAATGGAAAGATGATTTGAGGTGGAAACACGGCGAAAACATTTGTTTCCGGACACCTCGTTTGTTTGTGACATGGATGGTATTTTTTTAGGTTAATATCACTAAAAATTCTAGATCACACCGATATCATTTAACCTATCGTGTCACAAAAAATCTAAAAAAGAGTACGTCCATGCCATGTTTACTCCAGACTGATTTTTGTGTCACAAAAAAATTCAGGCAGTTTAGCAGATTTTCGAAACTGAAGACAACATTAGCAGATTTCTCAATTCAGGGTTTTGATGGCATGGCGTACCAGTTTGGGATTTTTTATGACACGAAGATTGATTTAGGATTAATGTGTCATGAGTGTACTAATTTGGATGATTTATGAAGGGAAAATTAATTTGGAATAAAATATAACAATGATGTAACAGTTTAAAAGTTTCGATAATATTAGGCATATGCTTTTTCCCATTAGCTAACGACATTATCCAAGTTCAATATAAAAGCTTAACAAGTTCTCATTTCCTAAGAAGGCGTGGCCCCAAAAAAACACCAAAACAACCTGTCCCCAAGAGGGAAAATAATAGACGATACGCAAAGGGAAATTGCCTTTGTGGAGGGTTCTTGGTGACAATCAACCACGAATTCGTTGTCGATCGGGTTTCCCATATGATTTCATGTTCTAATAAAAAAGCTTTTTAATCGAGTGCAAAGTCTTTTTAATTGGTGAAATCAAGCAATAAATCTCTTCTAAGTATTTCGATCTTAGATTTTTCTACAGAACAGTCAACATAACAACATTAAATTTCGCCCAATAAAGATTTATGATTTGTTTACATTGTAAAGAAAATGTTCATGGCTTATTTTCTTCAATTAAAATATCCTACTTTGGAGCCGTTTTCTCAATAAAATTCACTTAGAAGAATCAAATATCGTGTCAATTTCCTAGATTTGCCATGGAGCTATGTGGGGCTTAGACCGAACATTCAGTAGAGAACGTTTTGGACTCCTATGATAATATCTAATTTCATTATTGCCCCTTCTTATCTTATTCACTCATCAAAAGGCCTATGCTCTGTTTCTTTGTTTTCTTGTGAAGTAGTGTCAGCACTAAAGTGTCAAACTATGCCACGCTATCGATATCGGTTCAACATTTTCCATGAAGTTAGCATCAATCATCAATGGAAATATTTGATTTCACGATTCAGTATTGCTCATGAAAAGACTTATCTCTATTTTTTATTAGACGTGGAGGAAGCCTAGACCTGTCAAAACGGGTCTTAAACCCATATATGACCCATTTAAAAAATATAGGGGTCAATACAACTTTGAAAAGCCCATCTTAAAGTTTTAAGCCTAACATAAATGAGTCTAAATGGGTTGAGTGTAGATACCATTTCCAACCCACCCATTCTCCCTTTTTATAAAAATATTTTTTTTAAGAACAATTGAAATTATAATTATTTTTATTTTTTTCTCTTTTTCTTTTCTTTTCTTTTCTTTCTTTTTTCTTTATTTTCTGTCAATGGCCGGAGGGAGGGATGACCTTGCCGGAGGCCGGCGAAGCTCGAGCTCACTGGCCTTAGGTCGCCGGCCTTCGGCGAGCCAAGCCTCGTTAGATCCGGCGAGGTCGAGCTCTCCCGAGGCCTCGCCGATTTGGCGAGACTCGAGCTTGTTGGCCTTGGATGAGCTCAACTTCGCCAGGTCTGGTGAGGTGGAGCCTCGCCTAACGCTGGCGAGGCTTGGCTTGATAGAATCGGGCAAGCTCGACGGTCGCCTGAGGGCAGCGAGCTTGAGCTTCCCCGGCCTCCGGTGAGCTTGTCCTCGCTTGTGGCCGATTGCCGGCCATCGCCGTGGCTGGTCACTGGCCAAAAATAAAGGAAAAAGAAAAAAAAAAAGAAAAAGAAATGAAAATAAAAGAAAAATAAAAAATAATTAAAATTTTGATTTTTAAAAATTAAAAATTTGATTTTTAAAAAAATTAAAATTATTAAAATTATTAAAATAAATGTACGAAGTAAAATAAAATCAGATTTTATATAACAAATGTTGGAAAATATTTTCTAGTTCATTTTCAGGTTTCAACTAAACACCGGAAATTTTTTTTTATTTTTTTGGATAGTGGCTTCATGGAAAATATTTTCTAGAAATATTGCATTTTTTGCGAAACAAAAAAAAACTTCAATTTAAAAAAAATTATAAAAATTGTTCACTAGCTTTGTATTGTATGAAAATGTTTTAGCAGTATAATTTTAAAAAAAAGTCATAAAAACAAGTTTTCCTAGATTGGGTTAAATATAGAAGTGTTTTAGCAATACAGGTCGGGTCGAGTATGGGTTAGGTATGGGATGAGTCGGGTATGGGTCGAGATATTTATATTACAAATAAATATGTCATAAATGGGTTAATGGGTCAATTTGGATGGGACCGTTTATGACCCGACCCAAACCTGATTCAATTCACTTGTTTAACAGGTCTAAGGAAGCCCAATGAACTGCAGGACCAAGGCTTGAGCTCATATGATAGTCTGTATGGAAAAATAAGGTTTCTAACTATTTTTATGTAGTAGCCGCAACGAACGTTGGTTAAGACGTAGTAAGAGATAGCAGAAAATTTGGGAAAGAGAGCAGTATCTGGTTTTCATCAAGTGACATCGGATGTCGATTCGTGGTCCGATTGAGCTGAAATTTTGTCAGCATGCTTGTAACACATTTTTTTTTCAAATTTGATTGGTTTGATTTTCACTTGAAGCTCCTTACATCAAGTTTTTTTTGTAGGTTGCACCCAACCTGTGCTTTTTGTGAGATTTATCCTTCATCTCAAGTGAAATTCATGTGCATTACCAAGAATGGTGTTCTTGATGATGCTACTACTATGTACTTCCAGTATTAACTAGAGAAGAACTTTGTTAGTGAAGTTTTTGGGTGCTTTGACAAAAAAAAAAAGATTTTGAGTGGACTTCGATCCCGTGATTTTTGATCTCCTCACACCTATGAGATTTTCCACGTAAAATTGCCTTGTATTTGTGGGTGCTTGGTATCTATATCGCTCTATTATATTGTTTCCTATTAGGTTTGCACAAGAGAGGAGATTGTTTTGTTGCGCTGTGCTAATTCGATAATTGTTCGGGTTGTCATTGTTCTCTCGACAATTTTGACCCTCCAAGATGTCACGTGGTCGTCACCTACGATAAGTATGCCTCGTCATCACCATGCTGGTGGCGTGGACACGGCGAGAGCATAGGGGAGGACGCCTTTTTAGAAGTGCGTGTGGGAGTAGCAGGGAGACTTTTGGCCAATAAACGACTTTGATGTCATGTGAATCATTGCCGGTAGGGGCTGTCGGGGCATCCTCCATGGACCACCGGATCGCCGTTTGCATCTCGGTGCCCCCCCCGCACGTAACGGGCCGATCTGTGGGCACCCCGCTGCTAGTTGGTCGACATGCGCCGGAGTTGCCATCTCTTCGGTTTTACATGTACAGACACCTATCAAATGGATGGGGCGGATTGGACTTGGATGAATTGAAAGTGAGTTCGATTCAAATTGATCCTTTCAATCCGTATTCATGTAATACAAGTTTAACGATCTATAGCCGACCCGACTCGGTGCAACTCATACCTAGAATAAATCCGGATTCCCGTTCTTAATAATTCTCCAACTCAAGTGTAGAATATAACGAACTATAAAACATCAACGAATTAAAATCAAATTAAACACGAACGAATTAGTAAATAAGAAATACTATAAAGATCATATGCGGCCACCGATATGATTTCGTCGTATCGTATTTAGTGAATTTGATTTTGTAAATCAGCCTTCAGTATCTCCAAAGTTGCCCATTAGGTGTCACAATCAGAAGCGAGCTTTTCTGGAAATAGTAGAAGTTAGGGATAATAAGAAAAATGGTTTATGAATTTTGGTCCAATATGCAATTTCGTCGATGAATTTTTAATTTGTACAATGTGATCCTTGCATTTTAGCTCAATGTGCAATGTCGTCCCTAAAATTTTAATTTGTTCAATATGATTTATGAATTATTGGTAAATGTTTACTGCTATCCTTAGACTACATGAAAATATTTAAATTGAACCAAAGTTGAGTGACCACGTTGAACAAATTAAAAGTTTAAGGATGACATTGCACATTGGACTAAAATTCATGGACCGTTTGTGTCGTTTTCCCTAGAAGATACCATCCTTTTTTTTTTTTTGGTGGCTATTACACAGCGTCAGTCTTGGGTTAGTCAGGAGAATATGGAGCACCAGAGTTTTACTCGGACTAGTTGGCTGAGCTTTCGGTTGAAAGATCCCAAACGTGAGCATGGATACTTGGCCAGGTTGAGTAATAGTAACTGTCTGAAAGATGGGTCCGAGTCGATCCCATTTGGATCCACTTTTGGTTGGTCGTCAATTCTTACAACTCATTATAACTCATTCATAATATAGAAGTGACCCATTTCAAACCTAACTCAGTAAATATGAGTGGAAAAATGGGTTAGTGAATCCTCAGGGCCACCTCTACATACATATGTACGTACCCTGTGGATTTTGAAGCAGGGCCGAGCACTTTCGACATGATTCGTTCATACGGCTCGTAGTTAAGCGCATTCGTATTAAGCTTAAATGGGTTTGTGTCACAAATGGGTCAATTTAATTATACACGAATGATTACTTTTTTCGCCTTTTTCTTTTTTTAGTATTGTTGTTATTACCTATACCAATTTACTCGTGAAATTAGTAACAAACTAACTAAAGAAGCAAGAGACATTGAAAGTGATTTATTTCTTGTGTCCTATACAATTGATCTTTTTAATCCGTTTATGGCCCGACTAGACACAAGGTCAACATGTTATCAGTATCAGCTCAATTTGTTTAAATACGTCTAGACACTACACGACTAAACACATTCTTACGCGTTTATATATACGAATTCATATAGCCATGTTATGAGAGAGAGAGAGAGAGAGAGAGAGAGAGAGAGAGAGAGAGAGAGAGAGAGAGAGTCCTCTTCTCTCTGATGTTTTTGGTCATTGGATTCCTTTTTGAGATTTTTCCCCGAAAGACTGTTTCTTTGCTCCATGGAAATTGAAAATTCGTTTATGATGGGATAGGCTTCATCAGTTTTTTTTTATGGGCTGGTTCAGCCCACATCATGCCCGTTTCCATATACATTGACCCCGTTAATTGTTCATCAAATGTATGTGTTTCCTTATAAATCTTTGCAGTACGTAAGTCAAGTTTGTTCATACCTTTCTTGTAGATGTTGTTTGGGTTACAAAACCTGACCTAAGCCCTTCATTTCCTTCCTTTTCTTTCATAAGCATCCAAACAGCAGTACCATCCAGTCCAATCCTTTCTTTTCTTTTCTTTTCTTTTCTTTCCCGAGATCACCACCAAAATATAGTTTTGAATGATAAATTTGTTAAAAAAAGTCGATAACTCACTGTTGCATTTAATATCGCTAAATTGCTAACATTGTCGGTAAATTGCCGTCGGTTACTTGACCAACAAATTGTCAATTGCACCATATTACCACTAATCATATCAGAAAATTATGATGCACTGAAATTTGTTCCGTCTCTGCAAATGGAAAAAAAAGGAACATAGACATACTTTTAACATGTATGTTTGTAATACTTCTCAAGCTTGAAAAGACCCATGTCCTTCAGACTTAATCCTTGGAAACGCACCCACGAACATCTCTTCAGTCTGTATTGATATACCTGCAGTCCTTCCTAATTTCTCCATCATCTCCTGTAAGAGGATTGTTCTCGGACAACGTGAGCAAGCCCCTCGCAAACTGGTCCTGGAAGTAGCCGTTGTCGGAGGCCATTTTCTCCACAAAGGGAGCAGTTGTTGGATCTGAAGCCAACTGCTGATCTACCAGCAATAGTCCCTTGTGAGCCAACAAGTGCTTGTAGTACATGTTGTCCAGCACCATCGGAGTCTCCCTGTCGTTCCTCGCGTACCGCACTTTCTCCGGCTTCGGGTCCGGCATCGGACACCGGCCTTTTAGGTATTCGGCGTAGTCTGGGTCCAAGGTCGGATCCACAGTAGGGTAGAGTCTATCGTATAGGTTGACGCAATGAACTCGGCCAACCGAATGAGCTCCTGATCAGCGAATCAATTCCAATTAACGAGATGCATAAGAAAATATAAGGGACAAGTTTTATTGCTGAAAGTTTGAAGTTTTATGTGAAAGAAAGTACGAATATATAAAGATGGAATGAAGCTTTTAAGGATAAACCCTAACCCATATACACCATGTGAGATATATCAAATGATGCATGAAGTAATCTTTGCATTACTGAACAGCAATATCGTCTGTGATACCAAGATCCAATTAAATTAAACCACACATGGACAAGACATGTTCAAAGACACATGAACTTGGTGAACTATATATCAAACACTTACCGAGGAGAGCGACTGTTCCTTCAACATCGATGCCAACAGACTCAAAACGAGAAAGCACCAACGCCATCGAATCGTTGTGGTTAGGAATGAATTCTTCCACCTCACTCGCGTGACTTTCTCTGCTATCTTTCCTTCCACTTCTCATTTCGATGCGTGGTCCTCCTAACTGTACAAACCAATGTATATATAATACAAACACATATGTTGCATGGAAATCAAGGTACTTTCACAGACATAGATGATTCCTGAGTTCTGTCGGGGAATTGGGAAGCTTACGTGCATCGGTTTTGAGATCATTTTCATGTGAAAGTTCCAAAAAGATTCGTTCCCTTTTGCAGACTTCATATTTCACACGAGTCGTGCAGAAAAAAGAATGGCATAAAAGTGCATTAACGAGATACTTACAAGAACGACCCCATCTCTCGCCGAGAGAGCGATGATGTCGGCGCAAGAGACCGTCGTGGGGCATTCGTTCTCAAGAGCGTCCTTGATTTTGGTCACGTACTTGAAGTTTCTCATCCCGAAGCTCCTCGAAGACGCCTGCTCCGACACAATCCCGTTCCCGTGCTTCGATTCTAGCAGAAGCGAGGCATCGCAGGACTAGCAATTTATTCACAAGAGATCAGAGACAGAGAGTCGTACATCAGTTTCGTTCGATATGCAGAAGACGATAGAAAATTTAGCATGCTTCAACACCAATTTGAGGACTATATACGCATGTAAACAAGTGTTTGTGTGGGTGTCCATGTGTATAGATATACGTACTTGGACCATGCAGTCATGAAAGAGATTGCGCATCCAGGAGATGGCGGTATTGCCATGTTCATCGTAGAGTTTGGCGACTTCTTGTTTGATGATTTCTTCTGCGTTCGGACAGCTCTCGGCATAGTAATTCGACTGGAGTTCACCGTGACCTAAGCACGTTATTAAAGAAGCAAGAAAAAAAGAGATTCTCGTTGGTGTGTTATACAAATAAAAAAAAAGCAAAAACTTGCTTCAATAGAAGGAATTTGGCTTATCATTTCATGGACGGAAAATCGATCCACAAGTGACCTTTTTCATAGGCATGCAACACATAAATGTTAATCATTTTCTTGTGATTAAAATCGTTATTTTTTTTATAACATTGCATTATTTTTTCCATTGGTTTGTTAGGTCATGAGCAATTCTCCTTTAGTACTCCACGAGCATTAACAACACCATCTTTTGACTTGTGCCCGGTCCACCTAGTGTTCTTAAAAAAAACCTCTTCCTTAAAAAGGAAATAACTATGTTTTTGACAACAAAAATAAAATTGGGGACATCAATAACACGATAATTTCTAGGGTCATGTTTTCGTCCAATCTCTGGTTGAAAGGAAACTTCCTCCAATCGAGTTCTCTGATTGACGGGTCGCAATTAGTTAAGTTTGCATGTGGGTGATGTCTATAATTTGTAACACACCAATCAGAAGTATAGTTGGATGGAGATATTGCCCAACTTTCTGTCTATGAATCACAAAAGAAGATAATATATTGCTCGAAAATATTGGTAACATTTGATACTTTAGGGGTCTTCCTCCTAAAATCCAATTTATTATCTACCATATGTCAATCAATATCTCTAAAAAACGAGTGATATCTCCAATCAGATTACATATGCTTACGTTTAAGCACACATATCTAGTCCACTTTAATATGTGATCGGCTTGATGTAATGGATCAAGTCCAGGAAATATACTCATTCGACGCAAACGCAAACGATGAATAAGGAAAAGGTTGGTGTGTACCCGAAAGAAGCTGGAGGAGCAATAACAGAAGGACAAAGCTCGAGCTGCAATGATGGGAGCTTCTGGTGGCCATTCTTTGGCTTTATCTTGTCTTGGTTGAAGTGATGAAGAATCTCCTGAAGCCTTTAAATAGAAGGGAGCTCTTAGTGCAGGATGAAACCGAGAGCTCTCTTAAGCCACTATGTTTGACGTTTCTGCTATCACTAACCACGCGCGAGGCCGCCCCACCCAGAAGAGGAAAAACTAAGAATGTCAAAAGCAGAGGGAGAATTAGTACAAATCCATTATCAATAATGCTATCATCATTATCATTTGAATTGCAAGTGGAGTTGAAATTGCTCAAACCTGATTCAAAGAGCCTTGTAGAATCTTCGTGAGATCCTTTAGACAGTGAAGCATACACAAATCAATGTATACATGATCTACATAACATAGAATGCTTTTTACTCGTACTGGCAACCTAAGAAACTTTTGGAGAGATGTATGTTGAATAATACTAGTGATGATGTGCGGCATATACATCTCTTTCTTTCTTTCTATCTATCTCTCTTTACAACTACAATCAATCTATAATTTTTTTCTTTCACGTCACACTCTTTAATATTCTAGGCTTGGGGTACTGTTCCCTCATGCTATCCCCCCGTTCCGGTCCCCGCTTTTACACCGCGGCGCTTGCCCTCCAAAACCCTCCACACAAAAAACCCACAAGTTATTTCTATATCCGGTCCATCGAGCCCGATGCCAATGCCGCCATCCCCAGCACGAGGAGGGTTTGGCAGAGGACTGGATGGAGACCGTGCGAGGAGAAAGAAGGGCTAACGGGGAGATGAACGTCAATGGTTTTTTCTCTTATTGTGCATCTGATCGCCACGTGACGCGAATCCAACAGTTGATAGGTGATAATAGTAATTAATAAGTACTTCACGCCCTAATTTTCTTATATATCTATTCTATTATACAAAAAGGAGCATTTAAATTTGGTGTGATACCTCAAAAAGGATAATAACCACCTCAGAAGTAATCGATAATAACACATAATAATCTATAACAACAGCAACTTTCAAACGTACTATTTTCCGTTATTATTATCACTAGTATTGTCACCCATCGATGCAACTATTATTAGATGTAAGTTTTTAAACTTAAACTGACCTCTCAAGTTATATATTTCTTCTCATGAGACATGGAAGTATTCCAGAAAAAGATTGAACATCCAAATAACAATTTGTCTCATCACTCGGTATGAGTTCGTACGAGAGAACTAGGGGTAACATCGAGTCACAAGAAAAGGATAACGAAGGATTTGGCAACTTTGAATTCCATCCATCATGCCACATGACGATTTTGGCTGTAATTTTCCGATACTGGGATTTACTGTTTCAATGTGGAGCACTATGTCAGCCTCCATGATCGCAACTTAATGGAGCTTATTATGCTTCCGAAGAAAGTCAACTCAGAATCTCAGCCAACGAAATTGCTGCTCACCCAATTAGTCATATTGGTTTTGGCCCTAAATACCATGTCCATCTTCCCACACAATCATGCAGGCCCAATTCCAAAAAAAACCTTCAACTTTACACTTTGTCCCAAATATACCCTAAACTTTTTTTTGTCTCAAAAAAAACCACCAACTTTTATCTAAGTCCCAAATCTGCCCTCCCGTTAAAAATCCGTCCAATTAACGTCAAGAAAAAAAAAAAAAAAAAAAAAAAAAAAAAAGAAGTAGAACCGAAGGCCGGCAGGCTGCGGCGGTGGCCAAGCCTTCGCCGGTGGCCGCCGCCACAGCCACCAGGAAGGAGCGGCGGCCTTCGCCCGGGCCTTCCCAAGGCCGGCGACTCGCCGCCCGGGCGAGCCGCCGGCGAGGCGCGCGGCCCCGATCGGGGCGAGGTCGCGCCTCCCCCAGATCGGGGTCGCGCGCGCCGGCGGCTCGCCCGGGCCGGGAGGGTCGCCGGCCTCGAGAAGGCCCAGGCGAGGGCCGCCGACCCTCGCCGGCCCCGGGCGAGCCGCCGCGAGGGCGCGCGCCCCGATCGGGCGAGGCGCGGCCTCGCCCCAGATCGGGGCCGCGCGCCCGCCGACCCTCGCCCCTGGGATCGGGCCGCGCGCCCTCGCCGGCGGCTCGCCCGGGGCCGGCGAGGGTCGCCGGCCTTCGAGAAGGCCCGGGCGAGGGCCGCCGACCCTCGCCGCCCCGGCGAGCCGCCGCGAGGGCGCGCGCCCGATCCGGGGCGAGGGTCGCGCCTCGCCGACCTCGCCCTGGGATCGGGGCCGCGCGCCCTCGCCGACCCTCGCCCTGAGATCGGGGGTTGCGCGCCTCGCCGGCGGCTCGCCGGCCCGGTGGTTTGAGGGCGCGCGCGCCTCGCCGGCGGCTCGCCCTGGGCGGCGAGGGTCGCCGCCCCGGGAAGGCCCGGGCGAGGGCCGCCGCTCCTTCCCGGCGGGCTGTGGCGGCGGCCACCGGCGAAGGCTTGGCCACCGCCGCAGCTGCCGGTGCCGGTTCTCTGTTTTTTTTTTTTTTTTTTTTTTTTTTTTCTTGACGTTAATTGGACGGATTTTTAACGGGAGGGCAGATTTGGGACTTAGATAAAAGTTGGTGGTTTTTCTTGAGACAAAAAAAAGTTTAGGGTATATTTGGGACAAAGTGTAAAGTTGAAGGTTTTTTTTGGAATTGGGCCCAATCATGCAGCTCCAACAACAACAACAACAACAACAACTCGACCGATTGAGAGAGTTCGAGAGAGAGAGAGGTGAAGTTCTTGGTGACTTACATGGAGAAGGCACGTTCTGGGAAGAACTCTTCTTCTCCTGAGAGATTTTTTGAGGGGTCAGGCGTTCTTGCAGGCTTTGAATCACAGGAACTAGAAGTAACTTTATATGGAAGAAGTATATGGTGTTTTCCTACTCATACTCTAATTAGTAGTTGTATAGATAACATTAGAGGAGACACTGTGACTTTTTACTTCTAATCTTTTGATTTTTTTTCTTTTTGTAAATGTTGCAATAAACTCACATTTTAAACTTTGAATCGATTCGAAACGCTTGAAATATTTCGAAACATTGAAACATCCCGTAGAATTGCGGATATATATTCTTCATAACTTTTCAAAACTTAAAATTAAATCTGATCTCTAAAAAGAAAAATTCAAATTCTTCTACCCAATTTTCAAATTTCGTCTTCCCTCATCTCTAACCTGCTAGGAAGAAACTTAGATTTGGTAGAGGAAAATGAAATATTAACAGGCGGACCTTTAATAGAATTTGTGCCTTTAAGACAATTCTAATGATTACGCCTCGTGGACCGGCTCGATCGGCTGAAACTTATTTGGTTGCAAACAAGCCCAAGATTACATTAGATTTGGCCCATCTTCTGGCCCGTAAGCTTGGATCCATGAGACACACATTGAATTATTCATCTTAAAGACAAAAACAAAATTAGGTATTTGTAATAAATCCCTAACTTCAGGTTCAATCCTACTTCTACCTCAAAATTTTTTTTTTGTCTAGAAAAAAAATCACCAACTTTCACTCTAGTCCCAAATTTGCCCCAAGTCCAAAAATAGCCACTGATTTCTTCAAAATTATCAATATCGGGAAGCTATTGTTGTTCCATGCAAAAGTGAGGATGTTGGTGAAGACACATGTTATGATAATGAATCTTTAATTGGCCATGATGTTGATAATTTTGAAGAAATTAGTGGTGATTGTTTGACGCGAGGGCAGATTTGGGACTATACTGAAAGTTGGTGAATTTTTTGTAGACAAAAAAAAGTTTGGGATATAATTGTGATTAGGCCTAAAGGTTGGGTTTCTTTATAGGGAATTAGGCCTTTCTTTCCCCCCCCCATTCCCTCTTTCCAAACGCCAACGGTAGCTCTCTCTCAAGTGCGCGCATGACACTCTTTGTCTCTCATAGCAACTTGGTAGCCCACCACCACTCAAAAGCGTCGCATCCCCTACCATCCGCTCGCGACCACCTCAATGACCACCCCGATCACTAATGAGCCTCAAATGCCTCTCTCTCTTGGTTGCCAACTTGCCATACGATTGCCTTTGTATATGGGCTGTGATCTTGAGGCTGATGACATCAGACGCGCCTCGATTTGTAAGGTCGTGGACCTTCGACGATATTAGGGAGGCAAGTAACTGGTGGTGGGTAGCGGGTCGTGGTGGGGCTAAGGCCACAACGGCGAGTGGAGGTGGCCGTGAGGTGCCAATGGAAGGTGGCGGCGGCCACGAGCGAGGCTGGGCTAGCTCCGATTTGTAGAGAGGAGGCGAGAGGGTGAAGGTTGAGTCAATACGAGGATTCTATTTGTCGCGAGGAACTATATGATGTCGGGGGACCATAGAGATGTACAATCGTAATGGCCAATAAATGAGTGCAACCAAGGGAGCAGCGGTCATTAGCGTCTACTAGGACTGCAGCTAACTCAAACTCTTTATTTTAACGCATCTCACTTAAGAAAGGTTATTGCCTTATCGCACTATGTTTTGGTATACGACATCGTTTCCTGATGCATCTTCTTTTCCTATTGATGGTTTTGGCTTTTCAATTTATTATTCGTAGATCATTGTTGCAAGTAATAATTGTGGATTGACTGCCGATCGTAAATAGGTTTGATGTATGCATCTTAATGACCGGACATAAGATGGCGTCTCTATTGCTTCCCCTTACCATCGCATGCTTGGTTCTTTAGAGTATTGAGGTAAACTGACCCTTGAAATTTTATTTCTAAACTTTTGTCGGATGTTCAATCTAGCCATTGATTTTCTTTTTCCTTATTAGATCCCTCAACTGAATAATGTTTCATTCGAATTGGTCATTGCTATAAAAGAGTTCATGATACTACTTGGCGTGACCATTAAGCCGCTGTTAAATGTCACACTAGCCTCCTACTTAGCTATGAAAAACCCTATAAATTTTCAAAAGAAGGAATGAAAAACTCTCAAAAATTAAGACAGAGGAATTTCGGGAAAGAGAAAATATAAAGAGAAAACCATTCCGAAAGTGTAGGTTGGAAGGCTACGGTACTGATGTCACCTCGTAAACAACTAGGGTCCAAGGTTCAACGTAAAATTAGAAACTTTACGTTGAATCTCAATTTTGACCTAAAAAAAATACCAACTTTAGCTTGATTCTCATTTCTGGCACAATTTTTTGTTGTATCATTAAAAATAATGGATTTTAGCTCGTATCTCAATTCCGGTCTCAACATTTTTTTATCTCACAAAAAAATACCAACTTTGTGTTGGTACCCAAATCTGGCCCTCATCAAGTTTTAGTCCAATGATGCGGTTAAAGATTCAACGTGTCATTCGACGTGTATTTGGCGAAACTTGACAGAAACTTGGTGGGGGCCAGATTTGGGTGTCAACTCAAAGTTGACGCTAAGAGACAGCACAAAGTTAGAATTTGGACACGACGAGTTAAAGTTTTTGCTTTTAATTTAGGCCATAATTAAGAACCGATCTAAATTTAGTGCATTTTTATGAGATAACACTACAAAAAAACATGTTTTTTGCGACGAAAAAATCGCAAAAATCCGTCGCAAATCATTTTTGCGACGAATTTAGCGACGGATTTTCCGTCGCTACTAGGTCGTCGCAAATTTTTGCGATGGAAAATATTAATTTTCGTCGCAAATTTGCGACGGAAAAAAAATTCGTCGCAAAATTCGTCGTAGATAATTCGTCGCAAATTAGCCACGAACACTATCCGTCGCAAAGTTCGTCGCAAATATTTCGTCGCAAATAATTCGTAGCAAAATTCGTCGCAAAAATCGTCGCAAATTTCGTCGCAAAATTCGTCGCAAAATCCGTCGCAAAAATCGTCGCAAAATTCGTTGCAAATAATTCGTCGCAAAATTCGTCGCAAATTTCATTGCAAATGTAATCGCAAAATTCGTCGCAAATATCGACGCAAATTTCGTCACAAATTTAGTCGCAAATTTCGTCGCAAATTTCGTCGCTAATTATTCGTCGCTAATTTGCCGCGAACTATATTAGTCGCAAAATTCGTCGCTAATTTGTCAAAAAAAAAAATTTGGTCAGTAATTTGCAGCGAACTTATTCATGGCAAAATTCGTCGCTAATTTGTCACCAAATTTTTTTACATTTGCCATCAACATTATTTATGATCGAATTTAGCGACGATTTTTTATTAATTCTTTAGCGACGAACTCTGCGATGATTATCGTTTAGGGACAAAATTAGCAACGAAATTTTATTTTTGCAACGAACTTTTGTAATTTGTGATCGTACGATAAAATAATTTATTTTATTTTTTGATTTTAAACCTAATTAAAAGCAAAATTAATTTTTGGAATTTATATTTAACATTGATTAAGCAATTAATAACATCAAAATATTATAATAATATGAAAATGAAATACATTCATCTACATTTTCCACAAGAATTGACATAAATATTTTTTTTATAGTACACATAATGAGAGAATAAATAATCTTGCACAATAATCTTTCACAATAAATAATGATGACAGATTTGAATCAAAAAACAATATCCTGCTTTTAGCGACAATCCCCATCATATAAAATACTAAACAAAACTAAAGACATGGTCCATGTGAGATGCTCACTTCCTGCTCCAGTTTTAACAAATGCCGGTTGAAATGTTGTTGCAACCTCTCATTTGCATAACTTATGCAGAATTGCTCAAAGCTATTCTTCTACAAAACACAAATTGTCTGGAATTAGACACAAAATTAGTGACATTGTGTCCACATTAAATGTTAATATATTCAGCTTCTAAAGGATACATAATGACTGTGAAGCAAGCAATCTTAATTAAGTAAAGCAACGAAGGTAAATGAAATATAGAGGAAAAATGTTGAAGTTCACTTTCAGTGATAAATCTAATAGAAGTAAAGAAACAAAGGTGCAACGTAGGTGTTCCAAATTGGTTCACTGTCCACAACTGCACACTTCCACCACAAAAAAATATTTATGTAAGTGAGATGAACAAAATAAAGAATGATATCGGATGCTATTTATCTTTTAGCTACCACAAAATACCTGACAACACTGCACACTTCCACCACAAGCAGCATAATGAAGTGGAGTGCTTCCAGCACCCGCAACGTGCAAAGAACAATACACATGACTTTCCACAAATGCATGATTCTAAGCAGGTATCACTGCATTCAAATAATCAATCATTTTGAATGAAGCCATAATTCTCCCACAGGGTATTTTCTAAAAAAGCAAATAACACCTGGTGCAACCCCCAAGACCAGAAGACAAAAGAGGGGTTTTGGACTCTTGATTGCCCCATTCATTCCCATCCTCAAAAACCCAAGCCCCACGACTAAAAGCAAGGAGAGGAAAAAGATGGAACCAATCACATCAGCTTTGACCCAGCTAAGCTATGTAGCCCAATACAATATGCCAATATAGGTTAACATACCAAATCACATTTGCTTCTTAGAATCTATTGCCTCTTTTCCTTTGCATTGCAAGAATACGAGTAAAATATATTCAGATGCTATGAGCTATAGTAGAGCCGAAAGGAGAACAGTCAAAAGAGAGAAAAAACAGAGACAACAAAACCAAACCAGCTTAAAGCAAACATGAGAAAACCAGGAGTAGCAATATTATCGAAGACTCCGACGGAGACAATGCAATGGGCTCAAACAAAGCCACGAGATCCTCCATTTTCGCGAATATCAAAACAGCCAACAAAATCAGCCCTGAATCAGATCAAACAACAAAATCAAGCTAAAGCAACAAAAGCCAAGAACAAATCAGCCCCTAATGTACACGTGCACGGCATATAGTTGTAAATATCACTTTCTTGCGGTTCCTCTTCCAACAGAACAAATCATCAGGTAAGAGGAGTGCTACCACAAACAATCAGTTTCATTTAAAAGCAACAAACAAAAAATCAGCAAGAGAAGAGAACTCATTGTCCTACTTTTACAGCCATGATATAGAAGTGCCAATGAACCGATATGTTGCTACTCTATTTGTTCCCTTTTTTTTTATGGGCAGCTATTTAGCTGCCGAAAATTTTTTCCTCACCTTGAGCATTTGAACATCTTCTTGAAAGTAAGCCACAAGGTCTTTCTCAAGTACTGCAATTAAAAGTTACTGCCCATGAGTTGCACTATTTATGTAATCAGATTGCAAAAAAGAAAAAAAAAAAAGATCATAGTATAACCTTTAAAGGTTCAAAGGGGTATTGTCTTCCAATAGCTTCAAGTTCTTTCTTGCAACTCGCATTCAATGAGTCGAACATTGTAACGAACAACTTGTCCACAATGTCCATTACCTGCACATAAACGTTTAGTTCGTTAAGCTAAACTGAAAATTCAGTTAAATGAAAAAGTATACAATCCAACCTCACAATAGTGCTTCTTAATCTCCATTTCAACATCAAGGCCAGTAAATTCACACAAATGCCTATGTGTGAAGGAGTTTTCTGCCCTAAAAACAGGGCCAATCTCAAAAACACACCCAAAGTCACCCATTCCACGACACAACACTTCTCTGAGGCATTTTATCGAACAGCTCCCGAGCAGCTCTAAGATCCCCCATTCTAACATACCCATCGACCATCACATTCCACAAAACCACGTCCCCCTCTTGCCTCCTGAGATTCATCTTCTTCCCCACTCCACCACTCCGAACAATTCTCTCATCAAACAAAACGTAAGCATCCTCCATGACACCGCAGAGCACATACATTCTGACAAGGTTACTAAGAACAAACTCGTCACCATCCAGACCACACTTAGCAACCATCCCATGAACCTGCCTCCCTTCCTTCACCATCCCCAACCTCGCACAAGCCTTCAACACCGGAGGGAACGTGAACCCGTTGGGCTCCACGTGGCCACCCCGGACCATCTCGCGGAACAGGGCCAGAGCTTCCAACTTTGTGGTGTCGTCGTCGCTCTCGTCAAGAGCCATAATGATGGAGTTCCAAGAAAAGCAATTGGGTCGGCGCATCTGGTGGAAGACCGCGAGCGCGTACCGGAGGCCGAGAGCACGTCGTCGATGTTGATCCTCTGCTTCCGATCCGTCGCCGCCGACCACCACCTCCTTGCCCTCGACGGGGGGAGGAGCCGCCGCCCCTTTGGGCTCCGCGGCCTCTAGGGCTCCGGAGGCCATGGCCGAGGAGTCGCGGGGGGAAGGGGGTACCGAAAACCCTTAGCGAGCGCGAGAGGTTTGGGGGTGTGGGGGAGAGGGAAGAAGCAGAAGCGAGAAGGAGAAGGAGGAGAGGGTGAGAGAGGGAGAACAGCGAGCGAGAGAGAGAGAGAGAGAGAGAAAATGGGGGTGAGGCGGGGCTTTGGGGCGCTCTTTTTTTAATTAAATTTGCGACGAATTTTATATTCCGTCGCGACGAACATATTTTGTTTCCGTCGCAAATTTGCGACGGATTCTTTTTTCCGTCGCAAATTTTTGGAAAATGCAATACAATTTTTGGAATCCGTCGCAAATTTGCGACGGAAAATAGATCCGTCGCAAATTTGAGACGGATTTTGCGACGGAAAATAGATCCGTCGTTTTTTCCGTCGCAAATTTGCTACGAATTTTTATTTCGTGGCAAATTCCGTCACAAATTAGCGACGAATAATTTTCGTCTGTAATTTGCTACGGAAAAAAAATTCCGTCGCAAATTAGCGACGAAAAATTCCCGTCGCAAATTTCCGTGGTAAAATCCATATTTTTTTGTAGTGTAAAAACAGTCCGAGCCAAAATTGAGATTCAAGTTAAAGTTGAGAATTAGGCCTCCAAGGTCCATCGCCCGACTAGAGTGAAGCAGTCTTTGACTTCGGAGCTAGATGAATTTAGAAAATTTTATAAAGATTGAATTTTTGCAATACAAAGGAAAAGAAAAAGTAAACTAGAAAGACAAGGTGGGAAGAGAGGCTATGGCCATAGAGACTAGGGGTGAGCGTGATGGACCGCCCGAACCGGGACCGGACCGGCCGGTTTGGTCCGGTTCTCGAGAATATCGGTCCGGTTCCCCGTTTCTAAAAGTGGAACCGATTTCCGGGCGGTCCGGTTCCTGGTTCTAGGGTGGGAACCAGACCGGACCGGACCGATAAATATTTATTTATTTTTTAAATTTTTTGAAGAAAAAAAGAAATCGTAATCTATTCCCTCTTGCCTTTACCAATTTTTTTAAGGATTGGTTCCATTGGAACGTGATTGGTTCCATTTGAAAATTGAAAAATAAATACATTTATTTATTTAAAATAGAAAGCATAATTTAAAAGTGCATGATGGGTTCCATTGGAACCGGACTTGACCGATGGTCCGGTCCGGTCCACGGTCCTAGGACTAGCCGGTTTGGTCCTTGGTCCTAAAAAATGGGAACCGGTCCTCCCGGTCCGGTTCCCGATTCTTACCGGACCGGGAACCGCTCACTCTAACCGGACCGGGAACCGCTCACCCCTAATAGAGACACAACCCGGCCTCCATTGTTGCTCGCGTGGGAAAATTCAGAAACTTTTACAAAGAGTACTTCTTTTGCTAAAAAAATGTAAATTAAAATAAAAAATCAACGTATGTGAAATTTTGTGAAAGCAGTGCCAATTATTATTATTATTATTATTATTTATTTTATTTTTTTGATAATCCAGGGAACTCCCACACGGCCGACAGCCGGGGGAGTAAACCCCGCAGTGCCAATTATTATAATATTTAAATATTCTAACAAAATAAACTAGAAAGAGAAGGTGAGAAGGGGACTATGGCGACAGCGGCACTCCGCCTGGCCTTCGATGAGGGTTTGATGTCCACTGTGGGTCTCGGGAGTAGCCATCGCCGCTGTGGCTGCACTGTCTGCACTTTTTGTGTTGTGTACACAAACAGTGACTTTGCCTAATTTCATCCACTCCCTTTGTGGGTTTTTGGTTTTCTTTGATGCATGTAATTATCATTACCTAAAATGTGGGTCATGATTAGTTATTCTAACAACAGAAGACACGGTGTTCGTGTGGCGATCCACACCATTATTTGCATTTACACATTTTAACATGAAGATTAATATGGATTAGAAATTATGTCGTTTAACAATTAGATCGATGTTAATCAACAACTAGTTGCAACATTTGACAAAAGATGAGGAATCAAATGGTTCCTTTTATCTCAATAATTTATCCACACGTCACTTCTCACCGAATTTGTCCTGCTCCCCCTTGTTATCCTATGCTTTATTGTGACATAGAATTCAACGAGCACTTTGAGATCCTTTTGTCTCTGCTCGGAATCCAGCAAATGACAATAAAACGACAAAAAGGTCCATTTGCACTTGCTTTCATTCAAAGTCTCATCCACACAAACATATCCACAAACCCCACCATCTGCCCTTTTTACAGTTCCATCCGTCGGCGCAACAAAACCTGTGGAAATACTCAAAACTCTCTCTCCCTACACTCTTTTTGATAGCTGGACTGATAATTTCATGCTAATCTTAACGATAGTGTATGAGTGAAGTTGTTGGTTTTTCTTCTTCTTCTTCCCAAGATCAAGACTCCTGCTGAATCTCAGAAGCAACTGTCCTAGCCCAGCACCTCAGGTGCTTCTTCATGTCGGAAGCCGCATACGCCCGGGGCACCCTCAAGTTCAGCAGAGGCGAATCGGGTCTCTTTATGAGCCACGCTTCTGATAAGTACGGCCTCGTGATCTCTCTCTTTCCCTCCTCGTCGCCCTCGGCGGTTTTCCTGATGCTAGTGTCCTGTCCGAGCCTCTGTAGACCGGGGATGACGCTCATCATTCGCGGGTTCAAGTGCTCCTTCTTGAAGATGAAGCCCAGGTCCATGAACCCTTTCACTTCCTTCATTTCCAGCTCGTCGAAGGTGCTGCAACTCATGGATTTGAGCAGTTTCTTGGCTTCAGAGGATCCCTTTCTTGGCCTCTTCTGAGTTGATGGCGATGAGCAATACGAACGCCGTGCTCTGCTTGCGATGAGATTAGTCATCCTGGTTGATCTGATTTCCTCCTCTGCTTCTTCACTTTTGTTGGTATCATCCTAGCAAGGGCAGCATGAAGAGATTAATAAGTTGGTCACAATGTCATTAGAAGGGCGAAAATGGAAGCAAACCACACCAGCCGGAGTTGAATGATGACAGTGGAAGTTCAGGGACCAAAATGAAGAGTACTCCCAAGTTAGAAAACCAAAATCGTAACTTGTCTTAAAAGTTTATTTCACACATATAGCTTGCACGATGTAATTAATTTAGTTTCCAGAAAATAGATGAAAAACAAATGTGTTTTTTCAACACATGTAGAGTCAACTTTTTTGAATTCATAGGTATTTCAGCTTGGACACCAGCTAGACAGCTTGTTCAGATCACACTTTTTACAAATGAGAGCCAAACTCAACGCTAGTGTTCTTGCTTTGATGAGCCACAAACTCTGGTCAAGAACCAGGTGAGGGAGAGTTAGACAATAGAACTATTGAATTTACCATTGAAGAATACGACGTATCCAATGATGAGCAACTATAGCCTGCAAGTGGCGATTCTTCAGCCATTGAATGAGTCTCTGTATCTGGAGGTGGCAACTCAGGCATGCTTGAAGGTTGACATCGAATCACAGTGCGCGAGTTGGGTTCCTGTGGATCCAGGATTTTGGAGCCACAGAGCAACGAAATGGGCTCAGAGAAGAAGATGATCTGGTGGAACCAAAGGCGATCCATTATGCTCACCAGACATATTGATGAGTAAGTGGTGTCAGCCATGTCCTGTGTGTGTGTGTGTGTGTGTGAGAGAGAGAGAGAGAGAGAGAGAGAGGTGGATTGCGTGGAATATCTTTTTATGCGCGGATTGAACGGGGGAGGGTGTGGTGCAGGTGGAAGCAAAGGGAATAAGTAAAGGCCAAAGAATGCGAATGGCTTGGTGGGGCAACCATGAAAGAAATGGGAGTAACGAGAGATTGTGGTAACAAGACATGGATTCGTCCTGCTCCACATCTCTTGCAGTGTGTTCAGTGGCTTTCATGGCTATGCTTGGACAGCAAACCATCTGAACTGTGAATGCAACAAAAGAGTCCATGTTTATGTTGGCCTTATGTAACCCACGTTATCCTTTCACACTAATGGTCGAGGAAGCAAATTTGTGGACCGACCAAACGAGGGTTCTTGGGACCATCATCCTCTAATTTGGCATGGCTTGTGATGAATCCACACATATGATGCATTTTAAGCCAAGTAAGACTCCAAATCTATTCCGACACGCATATTGTTGCAACTTCGATTTTCGCTTTCAATTGGAAAGACAAGCGCGCTATATTGGGATTCATAAGCATCTCGTAACCCGGTGTAACTTGAGGCTCCGGTAGCCGTCACCACGACGTCATCAACCCGAAATGGTTTGTGCAAAAAATTAAAAGATAAAGATGACGGGATGAGTGGCACACTCAGTGAATTGACCACACCCCTTAGAGACTAGGAATCCCCCCTAATATTTTAGAGACTGGGAATCCCTCCTAATATTAAATCGAATTGAAGTTAAAATTCAACATTAGGACATCTAACTCGCAAAGAGAAATCTAGGCAAACCTTCAACGAAAGTTCAATATTAGTAAACCAAGCAATTAGATTCCTCAAAGATCAATAACATTTTAAGTTCGAACTTTCAATGAGTAATTCAAATATGAGAAAGTCAATTTCCTAATTTCAATCGTGTGGAAATCAATGCTCACTTTTCAAAAGGTTCATTGACCAAAGTTTACAATCACAACTTCAGAAGTCAGAATCTTTATAACCTTACTAACTTGGAGGTGATGTTAGTCCACATAAGTACTTGGCCAAGACTTAGACTCGTAAAGAGTAATGCTGCTACAAAGCGTCCAGTAATCCCCCTAGAATTGATAGTTCATATGATTCGAATGTGCACAAGAGACCGAGCTGTATGACTCCGGCCCGCAAATTCAATATGTGTCCCTCCTTTGAAATTAGAACTCAGATACCCCAATGTCTGAACAAATAGGAAATTTGAACTCATATAAATCAAGTTAAACATGAGGCCTTCAAGTCAGTACGCTGCGACAATTCACTTTAGGCAATCACAAGTGCTTAAGGCATTAGTGATGGGCGGTTCCGAGTTCCATACAGCTTCCACCTGGAACCTATTCATGAAAACATGTTCCTCAATTTTTGGAATCTGGAACCTATATTATATACCTTGAAACCTGAAACCTATCCTGTTACTAGTTTTACGGTTGGTTCCACGATTTACTCAAGTTTTACCTGTATTATTAATTGAACAATTGTAGTGAATCACCTTTAATGACCACCAATTGCTGCTATGATCCACTGACCACAACTTATATTTAAACACACGAAGAATATGAAACAATAACAAGTCATAAAATGAAAGTTTAAACTAGTAGTTCCAGATTATACACTCATCATTTAACGCCATGGAACACCGTAGGATCACACGAATACATAGACCAAGAAAAAACACAAAATATTTGTTTTAGGTTTCAGGTTCCACCTACCTAGAACCTGGAACTTACTCGTCGAAACAGGTTTAATCTGGAATCTACCTTGCATACCTTGGAACCTGGAACCTACAGGTTCCTATCGGTCAGTTTCTCAGATTTTAAGTTTTACCTTGGAACTATGCTCACCTCTATAAGGCATATAGGTTCCCGTGAATTCAGTTAAGTACGGTTTAAAGATGGCCATAAATGGTTCTAATCCAAATCTGTCCAAAGTTTTTGTTCATTCGAAAGTTGAACCCATCAAGATCCGAACGGAGCCAATTCCAATATGTTGAAGGTCCTCAACGAGCAAATCAGATAATCAAAACTTGAGAAAGTTCATTTTTTTTTTTAAAATTCAGAAATCAGACGAGGGAATGCCAAGTTGTGCGTAAATCACACTTGCAAGAACTGTGGTTTGTAGGCCCAAAGAGTCCGACTTTAATCCTAAGCTCAAATGGCCCCGAACTGAACTTATTGTTGTTGAATAGACCACTTACTAATCATTCGAAACAAAAGATGTAGGCCGGCAGATACATGAACATTCGAAGTTCATTGGCTATAATGGTTTTAAAACATTTTTTAATTCAACCAATATTAAGTTTGTTTCCGAAAGGTTATAGATTAAAAGAACCCGTTTCAAGTCTATAGCGTTCCAAATCATTTTGTTATGGGAAAATTTCAAATAAAGGCATGCTAGAGCTCTTTTTTCAAGTAATGGCTCAAAGTGGACCTTGTTACAAGGAAGGGTCTAAAGTTGCCAACTTTCTGTCAAATAAGCGCACCAACTCGACGGCCAGCCAAATTTTCGCCAGTCGACTTATTCTGGCTTTTAGAGCATGGGCAATTTTGTCCAAAAATTGTAACTAGGTTAAAAAAAAGGTAAATCCTAAGAACGAAAGATCCCAAATTGAATTCTACGGCTCTTTTATCCTATAAGATCCTGAGTGGAGCCATTTTCTCACATAAGTGCATAGAGCGGATTGTGTCTTAAATAAAGGTATGGAGTTGCCAACTTTATCTTAAATAAGGGCTCCAATTTGCCGGACAGCCAAATTTTCGCCATTTGACTTATTCTGGCTATTAGAGCATGGGCAATTTTGTCCAAAAATTGTAACTAGGTAAAAAAAAAGGGTAAATCCTAAGAATGAAATATCCCAAATTGAGTTTTTCTTCTCTTCGTGGATTTTCTTTGTTTCCCGCGTTGTTCTTCAATCCTCTCCGCTCTTGAATTCTCTCTACAGATTTTTCTCTTAACCATATCAGAAAGATCCCACATTGATTTTGTCTAAAAAATTCTGTTTTGATCCAAATTAAATAAGTTAGGGTTCTTCTGGCTTGAATCCTCTCCTCTCAGTGTCCCGAGCTTCTCATCAGCCTCTCCTTGGCCTCTCTTGTCACTTCTCTAAGCTTCTCAGCTTGATAGCAGTAACAGCTTCTCTAGAAAATAAGGCGAAAAGAGGTTCGAAAGGAAAACTTTGAAGGAAAGAGAAGCGTGTGTTTAACACTGGGCTTTATAATACAATTGCAACCGAGGTCAAATCAAATTAATTTTGGTATTTGCTTTGAACCAATTCAGTTTCTAACTTGAATTGAATAATTCGTTTGCTGTCCGAAGCAAACTGAAACCAACCATTTTTTGTGAAGCCTCTTGTTGAAGAATTCTTTTGCAGTTCGAAGCATCATGGAGTAGAAGAATTTTCCCTTCGGCCCCTTATTTGAAATTTTCCCTTTTCTTATTAATTCAAAAGTAACAGGAAATCAATGAAATTAAAGATTTTGAATCTAGGGTATTTAAATCAAGACAAAGCCGATTTAGGCTTTATAAACACTTGGTTTGAGCCGAAACAAAATCCTATATTTGGAAATTCTCAAAAGGTAACATGTTTCAACCATATCAAGGGTTAATACCACAAAAAATTCAAAACTATGCTCACTATGAAACAAACACCTCAATTTTTTTGTCATAAAAAAAACCCCGACTTTATACCAGTGTGACAAATATATATCGTATATATGTCACACATGTATGAATTTGGATTTTTTCGTGACACAAAAAAAATTGGGGGTACTTGTGTCACAGTAAATAAGTTAATGATTTTTGTGAACAAGATTTTAGGGGCAATTCGCGAAGCAGACTGACATCGTCTCTAAGCGAAATTAACAGTGGCAAAATTGGTAACAAAATTGATGGAGCTAACAATATCACATAGAGGGGGGTGAATAGGTGATTTTAACTAATCTTAAAAAATTTAAAGTGGAAGTAAAGTAGTAAAAATTAAAGTCTGAACAACAATAGTAGTTTGATGATATTGACTAATGCGTAAAGGTCAGAGTCTCAATATTAACAAGAGTTTAATGCGATTTATCAATGCACAAAGATACATAAAAATAATTAGTAAGAGTTTTAGGATGAGAGAATTTGCACACAGAATTTATGGTGGTTTGGCTTAGATCAAGCCTACATCAACTCTTTCGCGCCGATAGCTTACTGGCGGATTTCACTAGATAATCAATGAGAGATTACATTAAAATTGTGCCACTTATATTCAAGCGCTTCTACTCAAAGCTGGTGTTGGTTATATCCAAGCCGATGGATCCCACTATCTCACACTGAAACACACACTTATGACACTGTTCACATCTCTCAAATAATTACAATTGTAAGCTCATGGAAGATAAGTATGTAATACCTAAGTACTCTCAAACTTTGGAATTTTTTATTTTGGACCTCTCTATTCTCTTTGGCATTTTGGTCTCCTTTTATATTCCTCCACCTCTAAAACTAACCGTTGGACAATTTTCAGAGGATCACTCTCCAATCAATCTATTAAATGACATTATATAAAAAAGATTGAGTAGCCATCGAGAGATAAGATCTGAGTCCCCGTTGATTTGGTCACTCATACAAATAAATCTCGAATTTCCATAAGTGGAATTTTTCATTTTAGGAAAACAACTGTCTATGAAGTAATTATCAATCAATCAAATTTTTTTTTCTTTAAGTAAGTTTATTACAAAACAATATTTAAGATCGAAGATTAATCAACACTCCCTATAAAAGAAAATATTATCTCTTTCTCTCTATAAGAAAAAAGATGGTGACAATCTTCTCTCACTCATGATTATCCATCTAATAAGATTGATTTGAAAGATCTCCACTAACCTTAACAGCGTAGCATCCTTCTAGCTTTTTGTCTCTAAAGTTGAAATTCAAACTATACATGTTTTTTGTATATTCCATTACATTCTGATAATTGAAAATTCATTTAAAAACCTTTATTGTTGCTAAAAAAATAGGATTAATATCGTAAAAAACCTCAAACTGATATATCTGTGACAAATTTATCCCATGCTAATTTTTAATCATAAAAAAATCCAAAACTGGTACACTTGTGACAAATATACGCTAAACTAGTTTTTTGACCACCAAAAATCCAAAACTGGTACATTTATAACAAATTTACCATATGTTAGTTTCCGTTAAATTAGATTAATACCACGAAAAATCATTAACTGGTATACCTGTGATAAAGAAAGAGTAAAACCCCAAACCAATACACCTATCAACTGTCACGTGTCATCAAACTTAGCAATTTGACGGTAAAACTTAATGGAAATTAATATAGGGTAAAATTATCACATATGTACCAGTTTAGGATTTTTGGTGGTCAAAAAGTTATTTTGGGTATATTTGTCATACTTATGTTAATTTGGAGTTTTTAGTAGTATTAACTTAAGAAAATATCCCTTTAATTTTAATTTTAAAGGTTGATAAATCTCTCTCTCATTTCTTTTACTTTTTTTGGTGCAATGCACAACACGTGCGCCGTCACAAGTGGGCAATCCAGGCGGCTCGAGATCATGCGAAGGGTTCCAATAAATTTTCCAAAGTAAAGATAATACTTTTTTTTTTCTGATGCGAATGAGACGAGTGAAATTTTCAGGAAGCACTGAAAGACGTGTTTGAAAATGGGATCAAATGAAGTCCAAATTGAGATTCCAAAAGTTTTGGAATCAGGGGCATTCTATTAACACGCGGTAAAATTAACGAAAATTCTTGAAATTGGTAAAAGAGTCCTCTTCTCCACGCAAATCTATTTTTAACAAGAATACTCATGATGCTTTTTCATCAAATACATTGATGAAACAGCACTGTTGGAGTCAATGTGCTCTAGTCCTGTACGTCTAGCCGTGCCTAGGGGTGTGCAACCGGACCGGGTTTACCCGGGAACCGGACCGGTCCACCCGAAAAATAGGTCCGGGAACCGGTTCCTGTTTGAACCGGTCTGGGAAACGGTTCTATTTTTTCGGAACCGGTCCGGTTCCCGGGTCTAAGTGAAAACCCACCCGGACCGATTTTAGAACCGGTTTTAAGTTACTGTAAAAAAACCCTAGCATTTGTTACTCTCAGTCACTCCCTCCTCTTCCAGTTTGCAAGTCCCCTTTCTTCTGGCCCTTCTCAGTCTGCTCGCGAGAACTCGTCGCTGCGATTGCTCGCCGCTCATCGCCGCGATTGCTCGCCACTCATCGCCGCGGCTGCTCATCGTCTCTCGTCGCTGCAACCCAGCTCGTCGTCGCGGCTGCTCGCCGCAACCCAGCTCGTAGCATCTCGTCGCCGCGGCTACTCGCCGCAACCCAACTCGTCGCCACAGCTACTCGCTGCCTGAGTCGCCGTAACGCCGCTCGTTGCCGCTCGTCGCCGGAACCCAGCTTGTCGCCCCTCGTCGCCGCCTCATTCGCCACAACCCAACTCGTTGCCGCTCGTCGCTGCGGCTGCTCGCCACCTCAGTCGCCGCAACCCAGCTCGTCCAACCTTTACGCCGCCGCGAAGGTCAGCTCACGGTCCCCCCCCCCCCCCCCCTCGAATCCCGCTCCCACGACTACTGTTGTTTTTAGAGCGCGCAATTTCTGTGTGACGGCGAATCGATGTAGAAAAGAGACGAGAACGATCGAATTGCTTGTGACGAGGAAGTGTCGTGAAAGAGCTCGAAAAGGGAAGGGAATTGAATGTTCTGTGCACGTCGCATATTGTATTTCGATACTCTCCCCTTGCCTAAGTCCGAGTTTCAGTGACCCCAAACCTTGGATTATTTGCCGCCGCTTGAAATCTTGTGCTCTGGTTCTGTTCTCGAAGTGAATCGGCAACAGTGGCCGATGTTCCCATCTTCCCCTTTGCTAAAAAAGCAGTTGAGATGACCTTAGACCAGGCCCCTTCTTTGATTAACCAAGCCTTGTGTTTGAATAGCCTGGCTGGTGAGGATGATTTGCAGGATTGGAGAGGGACAACATGGATCTTTAGATCTGTTGTCACTGCCTGTCGTGTCCTTCATCAAAGCCGCTCTTTTACTTCGAGAAGTTTCCGAGGGGATGGGTTGGGATTTTGGTGTTTAGGAAGAAGGTGCTTGTGGATTGTTTATTTTGCTCCAAATTTCTGAAACTAGAAAAAAAAAAAAAAGGTTATCGGGTAGACCCTGGAACCGGACCAGAAAAATAGGGTAGGTTCCAAAATAGGGTCTAGGGAAAACAGGGTAGGTTCCAGGTTCCAAAAATTGGGAACCGGTTGTAACATGGTAGGTTCCACGTTCCAGGTCTGCACCCTACCCACCCTGGAACCGATCACCCCTAGCCGTGCTTACCCAAGTCGTGAACGACGGTCGTTCCCGCTTTGATTTCCAATCGCTATGGCCAGTGATGGTGCTGCGAGCCCTCGCCCACCACAGCCAAGGAGGGCAAGGGCCGCGACGCTCTCGCTATGGTCGATGAGGGCCTAGGCAAAGGCTCGTGACGGCCTTGCCAACCACAGCGAGGGTGAGCGAGGGTCACAACGCCCTCACTGTGGGTCGTGACCCCTTGCCCGTGGCCAGCGAGGGCTTCATGGCCCTCACCTAGGGCTCGGTGGTGGTCACCTACCCTCGATCAATGGTTGGCGGAGGTCGTCAGCCCTCAGCTAGTGGTCGACGGCCCTTTGAACCAAAAAATAAAAAATAAAAAGAAACACAAGAAAAGAAAAAGAAAAGAAAAGTATAAAAAATTAATAAAAATTCGAAAAATATATAAAAATATCATTAAAAATTATCCACGTCAGCGTTGCCGTGTCATGTAAGACGATCGGCGTCCACGTCAGTGTTGGCCGTGCCATATATGACGGTCGGCGTCCACGTCAGCGGACTCAATTGGCAAATTTTGAAAATGTTTAAGGCTCAATCGGCAAAATTAAAAAGGTTTATGATTGAATTGAAAAAAAATGCAATAGGTTTAGGGCTTTTTGAATAATTTTCCCATAATTTGAAAAACATTTCTTAAAAACGATCTCTTGAAATAATTACTCAATGGAAAATACTTTTATTATCGACATCAATTTATATCTAAACATTTTTGTGGACATAAAAAATTTGTCAATTATTCATTTTTGTAAACGATTTAAGCGATCGTTTTTAGGAAAATATTTTTAAAATTATTTATTTTTCGCAAAATAAATCAAGTCTATATAAAGCCACAAATTGTGTGTTCTCTTCAAGTGTTCGTTGATAAAGCTCTAAAGAATTCCATGTTCTAAAGAATTCCATGCATACGACTTGTAAGGACAAAACTGATGATTAGTGGACAAAACTGATGGAGTTCCATTCACAAAATATGTTATTCTCGATAGTCATGTGTTCTGGACGTAAGCACACCCTTAAATTGTTTCATTTTAGGTCTCGTTTGGATTTCAGAATCCTCGTGATATAAAATAAAGAGAGGGTATTCTCTTGTCCGAAGATAGAAAAAGATTTTGAAGGAATTAGAAGCAGTGTGCGGATACTGACACAATAACATAAAAAAATGCATATATGGATCGCTGTTACGGCAAAATAAACGTAGAGATAAGTAAACGTACATACTGGAGAGTAGTCATGGCCACGGTTCGGAACCGGCCGGTTCCAGTTCGGAACCGGCGGTTTCGGTTCGTGGCCATGTCCGAACCGGAACCGGAACCGCTAGGGGTGGTTCCGGTTCCGGTTCGTAATTTAAAAAATTTAAAAATAAATTATGAAATAAAAAAATAATGAATTATAAAAATATGAAATAATGAATTATTCAATATAAATTATAATCAAAATGAAAATTATAGGGGTGATCGGTTCCCGGTCGGAACCGGGAACCGAACCGGTAAGACCGGTCCTTTAATTTTAGAACTAGGAACCGGACCGGCAAATCATAGAACTGGGAACCGGACCATTGGTCCGATCCGGTTCTAGGCGGTCCAATGGAACCCTTTGCTCTTAACTAGCAAAGGATTGTAACCACAAAATGCATACAACTTCACATGCTCATGGCTTGGCTTGGGTTTTATAAACAACCCCTTTGATGGTCTCTTCATTCCCATTCGATGTGGGACTCTTGGCATTTGCATGAAGACAAGCCAAGAGTCTCACATTGAAGGTGTTCAAGGCAAGCCGAGAGTCCCACATCGATTGGGAATGAAGAGACCATCAAAGGGGTTGTTTATAAAACCCAAGCCAAGCTTTGTAATTAGAGTTCAATATACTCAAGCCAAGCATTGTAATTGGAGATCAATGCACTTACAATGCATGGCAATTAGAGTTCAATTTGTTTTATAAAAAAAAATTAAATAATGAATTTTTTTTAAAATATTCATTATTTTTTTTAAAAAAAAATAATTTGAAACCGGAACCCGGCTCGTAGGCCACGGGCCGGTTCCGGTTCCGAACCGCGGGCCCGGTCAATGGGCCGGGCCCGGGTTTGACCGGGCCGGTTCCGAGCCAAAACCGGCCCGTGGCCATGACTACTGGAGAGGCCTGGGGTTCAATTGGTAGCATCTCTCTATGACAGAAGGTGGTTATTGACAATCTTCTCTCACTCATGATTATCCCATCTAATGAGATTGATTTGAAAGATCTCCACTAACTCTAACGGTGTAGCATCCTTCTCGCTTTTTGTCTCCAAAGTTGAAATTTGAACTATACATGTTTTTTTATATTCCATTTAAAAAACTTTGTAGTTGCTAAAAAAATATACCTTTATTTTTAAATTTTGAAGGGTGATAAATCTTTCTTTCATTTATTTTATTTTTTTGGGCACGTGCATAACACGTGCACTGTCACAAGTGAGCAATCGAGGGGATTCAAGATCATGCGAAGGGTTCTAATAAATTTTCCAAAGTAAAGATAATACTTTCTTTTTCGATGCGAATAAGACAGGCGAAATTTTCGGGGATTTGGAAATGCGATCAAATGAAGTCCAAATTGAGATTCGAAAAGTTTTGGAATCAGGGTCATTCTATTAACACGGTAAAATCAACAAACATTCTTGAACTTGGTAAAAGAGTCCTCTTCTCCACGCAAATATATTTTTTCCAAGAATACTCATGATTGCTTTATTCATCAAATACATTCACGAAGGCAGCACTGTTGGAGTCAATGTGCCCTAGTCTTGTACGTCTGTGCCTGCCCAGGTCATGTGAACGACGGTCGTTCCCACTTTGATTTTCCAATCGCTATGGCCGGTGAGGGTGCCGTGAGCCCTCGCCAACCACAGTGAGGGATGCCGAGGGCTGTGATGCCCTCGCTGTGGTCGGCGAGGGCCTAGGAGAGGGCTTGTGATGGCCTTGCCGATCACAGCGAGGTCTTGCGAGCCCTCACTGGATCTGGTGAGACAAGGGTGTGGCGGTCCTTGCCAGCCACAATGAGGACTTCGCGGCCCTTGCCCAGGGGCCAGTGGGGTCGCCGACCCTCGGTCAGTGGTTGACGAAGGTCGGCGATTCTCAACTAGTGGCTGGTAGCCCTTTGAACCAAAAAGAAAAAAAGAAAAAGAAAGAAAAGAAAAGAAAAGAAAAGTATAAAAAATTAATAATAATTCAAAAAATATCTAAATATTATTAAAAATTATCCAGTTAGCGTCGGCCGTATTACATAGAACTGCTAATGTCCACGTCAGAAGCTTATGACTTAATTGGCAAAATTAAAAGGTTTAAGACTGAATTAGAAAAATTACAATAGATTTATGATTTTTTGGACAATTTTCTCACAATTTGAAAAACATTTCCTAAAAACGATCGCTTAAAATCATTAGTCAATGAAAATTATTTTTATTATCAATAACAATTTATGTCTGAACATTTTTATGGACATAAAAAATTTGTCATTAATTCATTTTTATAAATAATTTAAGCGATCGTTTTTAGGAAAAAAATTTCAAATTATTTTTTTCGCAAAAAAAATCAAGTCTATATAACGCCACAAATTGTGTGTTTTCTTCAAGTGTTTGATGATAAAACTCTAAAGAATTCCATGCATATGACTTGGTAGGACAAAACTGATCATTAGAGGACAAAACTAGTGGAGTTCCATTCAAGCAATATGTTATTGTCAATAGTCATGTTTCGGACTTAAGCATGTCCTTAAATTGCTTTGAGCATTAACACATTAAAATAAAATAATGTAACCGTAGAGTTTGCCTTCATAGCAAGGCAAACGGATAGACCGGAGAAGTTCATCGACAGTCGCACGTTCAATTGATAGCATCTCTCTATACCAGAAGGTAGTTACTGACAATCTTCTCTCACTCATGATTATCCATCTAATAAGATTGATTTGAAAGATCTCCACTAACTCTAACAGCGGAGCATCCTTCTTGCTTTTTGTCTCCAAAGTTGAAATTCAAACTATACATGTTTTTTTATTATTTTATATTCCATTACATTATGATAATCGAGCATTCATTTGAAAAACTTTATGATAGCTAAAAAAAATACCCTTTATTTCGAAATTTTGAAAATTGATAAATCTTTCTCCCATTTCCTTTAACTTTTTTTTGGCACGTGCATAACACATGCGCCGTCACAGGTAGACAATAGAGCCGGTTCGAGATCATGCGAAGGGTTCTAATAACATTTTTCAAAGCAAAGACAATACTTTTTTTCTCGACGCAAACGGGATGAGTAAAATTTTTTAGGGAGCACTAAAAGACATGTTTGAAAACATGATCAAATGGAGTCCAAATTGAGATTCGAAAAGTTTTGGAATAAGAGTCATTCTATTAACACGCGGTAATATTGGCGAATATATTTTGAAATTGGTAAAAGAGGACTCTTCTCCGCGCAAAGCTATTCTTTCCAAGAGTACTCATGATTGCTTTCTCATCAAATACATTCATGAAACACAGCACTGTTGGAGTCAATGTGCCCTAGTCCTGTACATCTAGCGTGCCCGCCCGAGTCATGTGAACGACGGTCGTTCTCGCTTTGATTTTCCAATGCTGCCAATTTTTGTCACATTTTTTCCTCTTCCAATTGCGTGGACCGAAGAGAACGTTCCAATTCAGGTGGTGTGCGGTACGCTCCCATTTATTAATATTATTCTTCTTTTTCTGTTTTGACTGTACGAGACGTACGCTGGAAAAGAAAAAATTGAAGTGCATTGAACCGGATTTAGCACACATGCCTCGTACCCTGTTCAACATGTTTGACGTTGGTGCAGTCGGAGACAGATCGTTGGTCGTTTCACATTCGATTTTTGCTTTGGTCATGATGTAGGGAGTTACATAAGTGATAGGACTTGGTTAAATTATTTTATGTATATGTGTTTTGGAATTCATCTAGAACTGGCCCCCGCTTCTAGACGGAATGTACCGGCACTAACATATGCAAATCGATTGTTGGAATATGCTTTTTTTTTTCTTTCGTTTCATTTCATTTGGCATTTCCTTGGTTTATTAGTAGTTTTTTTTTTGTTAATTCGGTCAACATGGTTTTGAATTCTTCTAAAAACTCGATCAGTTCGTCTGGACACATGGGCGAATAGCTACGACTTTTAACGCAGCTGATTTGTTTTTGATTTATTCCTTTACTATCGGTTGCAAAAAGAAAAAAAAAATCAATATGATGTTGGTATGTAAATGATCTGTTTAAATCTTTGGAAATCATCGGATCAATTCAATTGCATACCGGATGCTCGCAATTTAACACAATTGCCAGTACCATTAAAAATCCCAAATTGATAATGCATGACAAATTTACCTCAAACTAATTTTTTCATCTCACAAATAATCTCAAATTGGCACTTCATTACACATTTCCTCCAAGTGACAAACTAATACCTTTGACCCAAATCTTTCCTCCGTTAGCCGTTTGGAATCTGACGTGAATGGTAGATTTGGATTGGGTGTATAATTTTTCAGGGAATAAAAATTAGTTTGAGATAAATACGGTATTAACTGCCAACTTGGGATTTTTTCAAGACGAAAGTTCATTTGGCATAAATGTGTCATTGGATATAGGTTTGAGATTAATTGGGGGTTAAATCCGTAATCCAAATTCGTGCGTTAAGCCAAGGACAATCTCCGTGAGAACACAGCATGTAGAAGTCGAATCAGTGAAACAATTCAATTAATTGAAGTCTAATAAAGACGCGTGTATGCAAGAGTCAAAGGATGTGACGAACGACGATTGCTACTTGCATCATCCTTGTGATTAATTTTTCTTTTTATTTTTTTGGCAATAGCATTAAAACAATTCCCAAAAACGATAAATTGCAAGAAAATTTACCTTGCCCAAAAAAGAAATTCTGTATAGAACAATCAAATATGTGGACTTATCGACCGTCATATCTTAAAGATACCAAGTGCCGATTATGTATGTACAACATCTTTCTCGAGTCTTTCACTTCACGTCTGTCATTTTCTTTAGTAATTGTCACTTACTAAACGAAAAGTACAGAAAATATGTTAGATGAGCCATCCATAATAAGATAAATTAAAAGAGACGTTCGTTTGTCAGATTCTTTAGCTAAGATTTAAAAAAGGGAAAGGAAATTTCCCAATAAACACCGTGAAGGAGTTAATTGATGTGACTAATGCGTAAACATGGACGTTGTACATGTAACAAGCTAAGGTGTTCATACCTTTTACAATGTCATATCACATTTATATTCCCCAAAAGGTTTTTTTGTCCCGTCCTTCTTTTCTTCTCTGCCGAGTTGTTGTATCTGGGTCTCGGTGGCCTTTCTATACTTGTAACTTGGTCATTGTCATTTATCTACGGATAAGTAACACGAGGGAGGCAGTGGATGCTCGCCAATGACACATTGATGGCTAATTTTCATGGAGGATCGCCCATGTGAAAATCTATTCTGTTGACTTTGTGACTCAAAGTTCTTGTCAAATTTGGACTTTGAATCGAGCCCCAAAAACAAGGTAGGTTAGAGACGTCATTGGAGGTGCTCGTGGTGCGAGGATGCAGGAGATCAATAGCTCGTGCCAAAGGCCTAAGCTTCCAATCATGAGCGCAGCACTGGGTGAGTGCTCCGCCATCCAAGGCCGGGAGCCCGGCTGGGCTCGGCAAGGGATGAGCGTCGCACATAATTGGAAAACACGGGATTTGTAACTTTGATTTTAACCCATTTTCGTAAGTTACATATTGGAGCAAACAAGATGAGTCTTAGTGTTTTCTTTCGATGAGTTTTCTAAATAAGTTTTCTATGAGAGTTTGTGAGAAAACATTTGTGGGTTTGCACCCACCTGCGCATGGCCGAGTTGGTGGGCGCTTTCCTTCCCTCCCCAGAGGTTTTGGGTTCGAATCCCTGCTCGGTTCCGTAATTTAAGTGGGGGGCCCTGGCGGTGGGTTACTGGGCTAGTCTCCCCCGAGGTATAGGCGCCCCGATTACCCGTGCGGGCTCGTCCCCGGGGAATGGTGGCGGATCCTCGGTTACAAAAAAAAAAAAACATTCGTGGGTTTGCTTTGGATGCAACCTAGGGTTAGGGAATATTTGAGCAATTGTAATTCTGCAATCATCCAGATTCATAGTGAATTTCTTTACGGTTGGCTCTAGCTCTAGTGTCTATTGGGGCAAACAAGACGAGTGTTAATGTTTTCTTTCGGTGAGTTTTCTAAGTAAGTTATTTATGAGAGTTTGTGAGATAACATTTGTGAGTTTGCTTTAGATGTAACCTAGGGTTAGGATATACTTGAGCAATTGTAATTCTGTAATCATTTGGATTTATAGTGAATTTCTTTACGGCCAGCTCTAGTGTCTATTTAGTAATGCTGTTATCTTTTATTATGGTGGAAGTATAAACGAAAATATTGCTACGTATTTTGAAACTGATTTACAAAAAATTATCATATTAAGTGACGAGTAAATTACTACTTAATAGCTTAAATCTTGACCGTTCATTTAAATACTTAATATGAGTTCTCGCGATCACTTCGTAAATGAATTTCGCTAGTGTCAATGCCGCTAATAGTGCTGGTACACGTACATACATGCAGCAAGATGAATTTGTCAATTGTGACCAATAGGACCAAGCAACAACAGTGGCATCAGTTGGACATTTCACACATGGTTCGGTAGGGTTTAAAAGGTTACCAGTTATCACCTTTCCTAGGTATAAGCAGTCAAAGAAATCAGCTTTCTCATATTCCAAATTTGCAGAACAAAAAATGAAAGGAAAACGACAGAGAGAGAGAAAGTGAGGATGGTACTTAGAAATTAAATCAATGAGGAGATTTGAGATTGAGTAGCCACCCGGCCAGTCTTGATTATACAGTCGCAGCGTTCCCTTCTTCAGTCAAAGTCTTCCCTCTTCTATCCCCCACACCCTCCTCCATTTCCTTCCTATATATATGATCAGTCTTCACATCTCTTGAACCCATCCATACCGAAAGAATAACTCCTCTCTCCTCTTCTCCTCTCTCTCTCTCTTTAAATTTAAGCACACTCTTGAGAGAGAGGCACAGGGCGAGAGAGAGAGATGGCAGGAGGGACAGGAGGAAGGTCGCTGGAGGAAACGCCGACTTGGGCCGTGGCGGTTGTTTGTTTTGTGCTTGTTTTGATCTCCATTATCATCGAGTACATCATTCATTTGATTGGCAAGGTACGAAAGAATATACATGTTAAGACTAGCTTGGCGATATATCAAAGTATTCACTTGAAGCCTCTCTCTTTCTCTCTCTCGTGTGCGCGCATAGTAATATATTGGGTTTCATCAGTTCATGACAGAGACTATTGCATACTCTTACCATTTTCTCTCTGTCCATTGCAGTGGTTAACCAAGAGGAACAAGAAAGCTCTTTACGAAGCACTTGAGAAGATAAAATCAGGTCTCCTCTACTTCTCAAACCCCTCTTCCGTATGAAAATGTGACCATTTGGCATAGACTTATCACTTATCCGTGGTGGTTCGGCGGTCTTTAAGAGAAGCCATTTTTCAGCAAAAGTTAGCCGAGAAGTCGTACGTCTTGATAGCATCATGTCACTAACCAATGATGCATTTTCCATTAACAAGCAGAGAATCAAGAATTCAAGCCATCATGACACGCGGACTAAATGTCTTATTCAGTAGATTGAACCTTTGAACCGTGCACTCTCATAATTATTGTTGATCAGTCTATTTTGTTAAAAGTCTATTTTGTTAAAAAGTTGAGTCACGAGTCATCAATCAAATCATAACATCACGACAGAATATCGTCGTACCGATGGATGGTATTTACTTCTTTTGAAATAAAATTATCTAAGTTAGATCCAACGCCTGGAATATGAGCCTGTTGAGGTAGTTATGTGATATATATAGTTAAAGATACATCTAATTATGTAGCGACTGGAGATGTTTATAATTAGGTCAAATCTGCAGTTGAGTTTACGGATATAGATATCATTATTGACTTGCTTATGTGAACTCACAACTGTGCTTTGCAATCTCAGAACTCATGTTGTTGGGCTTCATATCGCTACTGCTGACAGTGGGTCAAGGGCCCATCTCAGACATATGCATATCGGAGTCGCTGGGCGCCACTTGGCATCCATGCAGTCATAAACAGGAGTCCAAAATGAACACGGACGATCAAGAAGATGAAGACGCTGATCACGGAAGAAGACGGCGGCTACTCGTGAGCCTCTCCAACACCACACAAGCATCTTTTGGTCATCAGAATGCTCGCAGAGGTTTAGCTGCTGCTGGATATGACAAATGTAGCCCCAAGGCAATCATCTTATTACCCTTCCAAAAGATATTGCAATTAATTCATTTCCTTGGGCTTTTCTCTAAGGTTCATGAAGTTAACAGCTTCAAAAACTCCAAACTTAAAGACGATCATGATCATAATTTAGTACTAATGGAGGGTGAATTTGATATTGTATTTCAGCTGCCAAGGGGTCCACCCACACCTATATTTTCGACTCTTTAAACTACTTTCCGGTTTGACATGGTTAAAGACATAGCTTCACAAACTCCAACCTTAAAGACCATCTGAATTTATGATAATATCTTATTATTGATGGAGGTTTAGTTTGTTATGATACACGTTTCAGCTGTTTTGGGGATTACTTTTTCCACCCATTTCTATATTTTCAACTTTTTAAACTATTTTCGGTTTTGACATGGTGAAGACTGTGGAATTTGGCCAGCTAAAAGACTATAATAACAAATTGATGGGCGAACATTTGAAGATGACATGTTTTGTGTTTGATGATCTTTCAAGATCCAATGATGTATATGTGCGTGGTTTACTTGCTGTCATTACAGGGAAAGGTGCCGTTTGTGTCCAAAGATGGGATTCATCAGCTTCACATATTTATATTTGTGTTGGCGGTCTTCCATGTGCTCTACTGCATAATTACCTTGGCCTTGGGTAGTGCCAAGGTATGTACATGGAGTAATGAAAAAGTTTGATGAAGAAAAAAAATTTCCCATTATGATTTTTGTTTGGTTTATTGCAGATGAGAAAGTGGAAGGCGTGGGAGAAGGAAACGAAGACGGTTGACTATCAATTTTCACATGGTAGGTATCTTATTGACTTATCCTAATTTAGAACGTGAAATATATATGGAGGCCTTTTTTCTTCTCCGTTAACTTGAAGTTTTGAAAAGAAATATGGATGCGCAAACCAGAGTGTTGAAATTGCACAGTAGAAGGCCGAGAAAAGGGATCATATATACGTGATTCGGACCAAAAATTGCACTGAAGGAATGTAATAACAAATTGGCAATGTTTCTTAATCATGCATGAGGTTGCTGGGACACGGCAGTTTGTGCAAATCTAATTATGCTCATGAATTACCATTGTCATGTAACTGCATAAAATGTCAAACTCGAGCCTGCAAGGTGTTTTGGTTTCTTGCATTATCAAATCATTTTAACCTCATTCATGAATGTTAATGGATAACGAGATGCAACGGAGTTGATTAATGTTTGATCCCCGTAATTTCACTCCTGGGGGGTTATAATCTACACTTGCATAAGACATGGTGTTGCAAAGTTCTATAATCCCCCTCCATACACGAAATTAGAAGGCCCTAATCTCATGTTACTTCATCTATCAAAGGTTCACAGACAAAGCCAGATTGCTATTTTCTGATCTTAGTGGATCATGTAATAGTTGCATTCATATGGATTTTACACATGGTCCTCATTGACAGTCAGAAGAAATCAAGGCCTCATTTATTACTTGTAAAGTGCCCCCTGACTTTACAATTTAAAACAATCAGAATGCGCTTAGTTATATGATCAAACTTTCATTCGTTAAACTGTAAACAGTGATTTAGCATGGTTAGCGTACAATGGTAATAGTGTCTGATCAATTTGTACACAGACCCAGAGAGATTTAGATTCGCAAGAGACACTTCGTTCGGGCGAAGGCACTTGAGTTTCTGGAGCCACTCGACAGTCCTGCTTTGGATAGTAAGAATTTCAAAGAAACTAATTCGTCCAAGATGCTTTGCTTTTGCCGGAGCACTGAAATTGATCATAGCTTCATGTCATGACTTGCAGGTCTGTTTCTTTAGACAGTTTGTTAGATCGGTCCCCAAGGTCGATTACTTAACACTACGCCACGGATTCGTAATTGTAAGTTTCATCTAAATACGTTACATCATTGGATTGACCGTATATATGTTTCCAAGTGTTTTATCAGATGATTATTCACTTGCTGTTAACTGAATTTCCCAGGCTCATCTTGCCCCTCAAAGTCATGCGAAATTCGATTTTCAAAAGTACATCAAGAGAACACTTGAAGAGGACTTCAAAGTTGTTGTTGGGATCAGGTAGATGAACTCTCCACATTTTTCAGCAGTTCATTCACGAGTTTTGTGGATTTGGCTGTAACTTTCAAGCTCCAAGCTTGAACAAGAGGTCAAGGTCCTCAAATTGCAGCTCTGTCGTCTTCTGTTGACTCTGCTCTGCAAAAGTCAAAAGAACTTATCTCATTGCTTTGTCAGATAACAGCTTATTTTCTTCCTTTTGCAGCCCAATAGTCTGGTTATTTGCCATCTTCTTCCTGCTCTCCAACACACATGGTAACCGAATTAAGTCTCTTTTTATTGCCACCTTTAGCTCCCATTTGAAATCTAATTTCATGCTTACTGTTAAAAAGCAAAGCCTGATTTAAGGAGTCCAATCTAGTAACAAACTGCTCAATTGGTACCATTAATTCCAAAACCCAAAAAGCAGAATTAAGTGCTTCCGGTCTCAATTCTTCGATTGCCAAGCAATTTCGGGATTTTAGGTAGGCAATTGCGGATAGCAAGTGACCTGAGGACAATTTGCACTTTCGTATAAGAAAAAAAAGATCCGGAAGGATTTGATTGTGTTCCGTGCATAAACATTATGGCCTTCAGTGATTTATCGCTTTAATTAAACAATTAATAGGGTATGTTTGACTTCCTGGTTGCAACTTGGTTTTGACAATCTTATTTCTCTTTATCATGTTTGACAGGAGCATATTCTTATCTGTGGTTACCCTTCCTTCCACTAGTTGTAAGCCTTATTCCCTTCGTCTCCTTTCAATTTGTAGAATGGATGTTTTTTACCCTCTCTGCAAGTAGAGATTTCAAGACTTCTCAAAGAAAAATTCAATAAGCTCAGTTACAAGCAATCCATTGGACAATAAGTAATCTACCTCCAAACGGGTATGAAATAATCTAACGGTTGCCTAACATGTTTGCAGATCATTCTGCTAGTGGGAACTAAACTGCAAGTTATAATAACAAAGATGGGTCTGAGTATCCAAGAGAGAGGACAAGTTGTTAAGGGAACACCAGTGGTTAAGCCTGGAGATGATCTCTTCTGGTTCAACCGGCCCCGTATCTTGCTCTACCTCATCCACTTCGTTCTCTTCCAGGTCAACTTCCCCAAACTCAATCGACTCATATAATGAATAGTCATTTTGGCATCAAATTCATGCCGACACTTTTGGTGCTAACTTTTCTCTGGTCCTCACAGAATGCCTTTCAGCTTGCTTTCTTTGCTTGGACTTGGGTTAGTCATCATACTAATTTTATTCTCCTTATGGAACAACTTGTTCATTCATCTTGGTGAATTCCAGGCCCAACCATCTGCTTACTCTTCTGTGTTTTTTATTTTCCATTTTCAGTATGAGTTCGGCTTGAGATCATGCTTCCATGATAAGCTGGAAGATGTAATTATCAGGATATCGATGGGGTATGAACTCGTTAACATAGTACCATTGCGCATGTTGTAACAAAACTCACTATGGTTAATAATCGTATTGTCATTTGAGCAGGGTCTTGATTCAAATATTATGCAGCTATGTGACTCTTCCTCTCTATGCACTAGTAACGCAGGTAAGCTTCCCATTTGAACTTGTTCGTCAAGTATCCGCTAAGTAGAATATGCGATATTTCTCACTTCCAAAATCAGATACTACTTTTCTGCAATGGGACTGGATAATCTAACTTGCTTTTTCTTTACAATCCAATCAGATGGGCTCGAACATGAAGCCTACCATCTTTAATGACCGAGTGGCCAACGCACTACGCAATTGGCACCAGAGCGCGAAGAAGCACCTAAAGCAAAATCATGGATCAGTCACACCATTCTCCAGTAGGCCTGGAACTCCATCTCGCGGAATGTCCCCTGTCCACCTGTTGCAGCACTACAAGTCAGAGCTCGACAGCGTGCAGACAACTCCGAGGACATCCAACTTCGGAAACGAGGGTTCGGAGACCAATGGCCCAAATTCGCCTTCACGCCGGAATGAGGAGCGTGGTGACGTCGAGATGGGGGTGCAACATGCCGATCAGGCTCAACATGAAATAGACATATGCTCAGTGGATTTCTCGTTTGAGAAAAGAACCAAAGCTTGAATGTTGAGTGTAGGAAAGAGCAAGAAGAGGCCAGAAAATGTAGTCCTAAAAACCGAAGAAGAGACAAGAAGACAAGAACGAAGTAGTATAGGCTTAGCTGTGCCAAAACATTCCTTCTTATAAAACTATGCGAAGATTTTGAATGTAAAGATGCTTTGTAGGAAAATGCATAGTTGATCGGCAGTAGACTTGTAAATGAAGTTCACAGAAGTGTTGAAATATCAGGACTGTTCTGTTCCGTATCTGTACAATAGAATGATCCTCAGAATGTCATGAAAATTTTTGCCTTTATAGTCTTGAATGTGTAGAACCTAAAGTTACTATATATTTCCATGTCAGTTTATCCACACTACCAGAAAGTGCTCCTACCAATACGCTTTAATTTTATGACGCAGATTATTGATTCACAAGCAGTTCAAACTCGTGATGTTTCCTCAACAAATACTAAGATCAATCACAACAATGCCATCTCCTAGATACAACAATATCTCCTTTTCTCTTTCACGGGAAAAAGAAAAAATGTATGTTAAGTTAAAATGCTCACAGTATTGAAGTACAAAATCCATAGTCATCTGCAATTGCTCGGATTTCCTTTCGCTATCTTTGCAAACTACAGGCATAGAATATCCTATATGTTCTGCACCTTGTTGGCTATATTCTTTCACCAGCAGTTCAAATGCAGCAGACATAACCAAATTTCTCCGAGTGTCTTCGTTATATGCAGACTCAGCACAGCTCGCCGCTCAAGTAAACAATCATAGTCACCCTCACAACTCAATACATGACCGCCAGGAAAAGTGAAACTGTGGAAGACATTAAAGAATCACCCTATTAATTCATATTGACACAAGTTATGGGGAACAACCCCAAAAGCAAGGATGTGATCATTGTGAGCAACTAAGCATATTTAGCAGTGTTTGTCCAGCCTCTTGTCTCATAGGTCTTGCATATATCATTCCAAGCAACCATAAACAGAGTCAATAGTCAGGGGGCATGTCAGAAGGCTCAGACAACAATCAGGTGACTAATCATTTTCAAAAATCATTATTTACTGTAACTTAGTTTGGAAATTTTCATTCGATTCTGAGAACTCTAAGTACCATTTTGTGCTCTGAGACTATTCTTTCGAGGATTGGAAGGTTTGACCGAAATCTGGCCGGAGATTACTTCCTCTTCGACATTAGTTTCACCCAATTTTTGTTGCGTTGGATGCTTGCGCCCCTTCGTTTCAGGATGTACAGTCCAAATCGGGAAATCACGAATTTTCAACATTTACTCAATTCCCGATCGACTCTATGTGAAACTTGATGATGGTACAAATATGCGAGCAGAATATGAAGTGACAACAACATGGATGCCTTTGTCCCGAGTGTAAGAAAAGTCATAAACTAATTATATTGATGCAAATTTAGTCATAAATATTTGGTATAAGTGCACTAGAAGTCTTAAAACTTGTCAAGAAAGTGCAATTGAGTCCTAAAACTTTCAAAAAATGCGATCAAGTCCTAAAACTTGTCACGAAAGTGCAATCAAGTCCTAAAACTTTCAAAAAATGCGATCAAATCCTAAAACTTATTACGAATATGCAATCAAGTCTTAAAACTTATCACAAATGTGCAATCAAGTCCTAAAAATTTCAAAAAGTGTAATCAATGGAAGGACTTGATTGAATCAATTTGATAAGTTTTAGGACTTGTTTGCACATTCGTGACAAGTTTTATGACTTGTTTGTACTTTTTGAAAGTTTTAGGACTCAATTGCACTTTCCTAACAAGTTTTAAGACTTAATTGCATATTATGAAAGTTTTAGGACTCAATTGCACTTTTGTGATAAGTTTTAGGACTTTGAATGCACTTATCCCTAAATATTTTAATGTTTCCAATTTAGTCCTAAATATTTTGACCTAGAGCCAATTCAGTCATTCTAGCGAATTTTAGTTGGATATTGCTGACGTGTATACCGGCCGGCCTACGTGGCATGGTCGGCATTGACGTAGACATTATTAATAATAATTTAATAATTTTTTATTATTTTTCTTTTTTTCCTTTCTTTTTTTTCTCCACTTTCCTCCGGTTGTTGGCGAGGGCGAGTGCCAGCAAGGCCACCCTCGCCAGATCTGGTAAGCCCAAGCGTCTCCTGGGCGAGGGCGACCTCGCCCTGGCCCAGGCGACGTCCGGCAAGGCCGTCCCTCTCCTAGGCCAGGTGGAGACGGCCTTGCTTGGGCCAGGGTGAGGCCAACCCTCACCCAGGTGATGCTTGGGCTCGCCAGATTTGGTGAGGGCAATCTCATTGGCACTTGCCCTCACCTCGACAAGGCTGACCCTCGTCGGCCATGGTTGTGCTAGCCACCGAAGGAAAGAGGAGGAAAAAAAGAAATGAGAAAAGAAAAAAAAATTGAAAATTATTAAAAAATGTCTACATCAATGCCGGCCATGGCATCCACGTCAGCAATATCTAGTCAAAATTAGCTGGAATGATTGAATTAACTCTAGATTAAAATGTTTAGGATTGAATTGGCACCATTAAAAAGTTAGGGATGCATATGCAATAGGTTTGAGCTTTTATGACACTTTTCCCGTCCTGAAAGTAACCTCAGCATAGTCTACATTGTCCGACGACCTTACAACCTCTATGAAAGTATCTTTAGTCACCGCATAAATTTTCAATGGTACTCGTGTTTCATGGAAACACAAAACTTCCCATGCATTAAAGCTGGAATGATTGGGAACTTCACATCCCACCCTTCATCAAATCATCCCCGATCTGTTTATCTATGTGATCCTGGTTGAGCTAAGATCAATCGAGCTGCGCATGTATCCCATGCTGCAATATTGTTCCATACTTCAAAAGATTATATCATCTCCACATGCCTGGAGATGGCATAATAAAACAGGAAAGACGGTACCGGCACGATAGACAATTCATGAAGAACCCCAGGGCTCAAAAATCTGAATACATAATGTCTCTGACTCTTCCTTTTCAACCAATATACAACAAGATTTTTCCTTCATTTAACAGATGAATAAAGCCACTGCGATCTTCAACCCTTCAAGGTTTTTCACAGTGCCAATGCCAAAAACCAATTTGACATGCTTAGCAAGACAGAAGCTGAAACCATCACAAATTGACTGGCCCAAAAGCTTAGTGAACGAATCGGTATTCAGAAGTAGTATACCCCCAGATGAAACAATACATGAAAAGCCGCAACTGCTCGATTGCCCAATCCTCTCTCTAAAAGAGAAATGTCCCACACACAATACCTACGTATGCTTGAGAACAATGAATGCATAACTGTACCCTAACTCTCGCATGTTTCGATATCAAAATTTGGTAAATTCTATCCTGTTCATTACATAAGGCACAGCAAATACAATTCAGGAAATCACTTGCCTCGGTCAAGCACCTTAAGGCATCGGTTCATTGTTTGTGGATCTTATTCCATTGAATAGAGATTTCATCTGAAAACTAAGAATCAGGTTTGAAGAAGGAGAAAGGCGACGGGCCCTCGACCAACCAGAATACATAGAGGATCGCGTATTCAGGCTCCTAGAATATGGAATACAGAGGAGTAATTGAGGAAATTTAGAAAGTAATTCTCCGCGTACAGGGTATAATTGAAATCTCTATCATATTTTCATCCACCCCAATTTTGGTTCCTCCAGCCCAATATATGGAAAATCGTTCATTCAAAATTACAAGTAAAAGAATCGCCCACCAAACTGGAGATTAGAATAAGAGGAGTGCCATAATTTTCAATTGAATTTAAGTACCATAACCTTTTTTTTTTATATAAAGTGCCATTGGCCTCATCGGAAAGTGCCACAAATTTGAAAACAATTTGCCTTGCTGGAAAATCTTTGGGAGGGCCTTCGTGGCCTTGCCAGCCCGGTGCATAAAAAATAAAAACAAAGAAAAAAAGGAAAATAAAAATAATAAAAAATATACAAAAAATCCTAAGACAATTTGTCGGAATTTTATTTGGATGTGACTTAAGTGAGAAAAAAAAGTTATGACACTTAATATGAAATCTACGACACTTATGGTATTCTTATGTGCTGACCAAATAGAGAACTAAATCATCAGAGTCCCCCAAATTCAGAAATTCAAAAATCAAAAGTCTAAGAGAATGAAACAAAACAAAATTCTAGAGATATAAGAAGAAGAACGAGGAAGGAATTGAGCAATATAGAAATAAAGGTTCCTTTATTCATGTAGAAGACAACCTAAACTCCACGATGCATCAACCCCTAGACTTCTGCACTGCCAAAACGACGGTAACGCTTGAAACGCCATAACATCACGCGACCAAAACACGACCGTGCCCCCATCAGAAATCGCCACCGCGGAGGCGGAGGACGAGGTGGAGGGTCGACTCCTTCTGGATGTTGTAGTCGGCGAGCGTGCGGCCATCGTCCAGCTGCTTCCCGGCGAAGATGAGGCGCTGCTGGTCGGGCGGGATGCCCTCCTTGTCCTGGATCTTGGCCTTGACGTTGTCGATGGTGTCGGAGCTCTCGACCTCGAGGGTGATGGTCTTGCCGGTCAGGGTCTTCACGAAGATCTGCATCTTTCAGAGATGGGATTGAGCTTCGAACGGAGAAGAGACTGACTTCGGGAACTCCGATGATGAGAAGAGGAGAAGGAGGAGGGAGGGTCGGGGGAGTTTAAATAGGAGAAAAGTCGCCGACTCAAGGTGACTTGATGGCGACGTCATCCGGTAAATCAAGGAAAAGATCCAGAACAATCAGGATGAGATTAGCATTCACTTTTTACTCCTTCGAATCTTTTTTCACAGCTTGCCTCACACATGCATGTGCTCTTTTGCTAGTTGTCAACCAATTCTATCTATATCTTGCATTCCAAATTTGGATTTCAATCTCCTTATCCTTCAACCATTTAATTTAAATATCTAAATTAATCTGTATTTTGGAACATTCTCTCTCCACGTATCTAAATGTATTTTCTTTTTCTACTATACACATGTACGCGGCGTGCGCTCTGATTAATAATTGATGATCAGCGTTAAGCATGAGTTATATCTAGTCTGCACGTACATATCAAGCGGATGCAATTGACCTTCTCTAAAGCATCATTCTAAGGCCATAAAGCGGGAAGAATTGTGAAGTTGCCATATAGGATTTTCAGGTAGTAGGTACTGATAAGATGTCGTTTATAATAAAGATCAAAATTCATTATTTTCAAATAAATATTTAGATACATATAAGACAGATGCGTTCGGACTTTTTTGAAGCAGCCGAAGGGCTTAAAAAGAGAAGGACTATGAAATTGCCATGGTAGGATTTACCATCTAGGAATTTTGTCTGCTTAATTTTTTTAAAATATATATTTATTTTAAGATTCTACATAAAGAAGGGAAATTTAAATCTTTAAAACCTTACATTTCCTTCTCAATTCTTTAATAGTAGCTAAGAGCAATTCATGTTAAATTTTTTTTTAAAAGGTAGGGGGCAATAGTCCTCTAATTTATAACCCTTAACTCAATTAATCTTCTTTATGTTGATCGTGCGAAACGGGTCATGTCAGGCGATGGGAATTGTCTTGTGATAAATTCTTACCGTGGATATCTTTTCCACTTGTATCTTTAAATCTTGCCAAGTTGCTTTTCGTGAACAGTATGCTTCCTTTGACCAAAAACAACGTGCCCAGTGTTAAGGAAATTGGATGCGGTGAGAACTTGTAGTTTCAAGCGTAGAAAAATATAGAGTAAAAGTCGAGACGCTTTGAGAGTTTTTTTGTTTTTCTATTTTTTTTATTTCACTTTGTTGTTCTTAGAATATAGTAATATCTAGGGGTGATTAGTTCTAGAGTGGGTAGGTTCCGGGTTATTTCTCAATTTATTTGAATCCATATAAGTACATTGCCCCGACTTGACAGCAAAGATAAATTTCTTTTTTACCCTAGATATAGAGATTAAATTCTTTCTTCTCACATTAATCTGATATTCGATAATCCTCATGTCACCTTTCGCCAAAAGCCGCAATTGAATATCTCTCAACTACATATACTTCTTTATTAAAAGTTGAGAATTTAATATATGTTTGAAGCGAATGAGATCTGCTTTTTGTCGAGGCGTTTTCATGTTTGGCCATTTAATGGACGATGACCCACAGCATGCCAATGCAGGAAGGACGACCATCTTGTGTAGAAAGATGGAGGATAGAAGATTCAAAAATTGATTGCTTGGAAAGAAGGAAAGGAGAAAGGGAGGTTTGGGATAGATAGTTCTCTATAATGGGCATTTTAGACTTTATCTGTTTTGCGAAAAATGTGACATTTCTAAAAAATATTTTTAAGAAAGCCATTTTTCAAGAAAGAAACAATATTTTTCAATATTTGATTGAAACTTGAAATTGAACTGAAAATTATTTCTGTCGTTTTGTATTGAAAATCTGATTCGATTTTCCTAAATAGATATATATTATTTGGGAGCTAATAATTTGCACATAGGTAGTCCAAGAATCGGGTACGGGCACTAAAGTCTCGGATTCGGTCTCGATGGACCTCCAACCCGAGCTCCAGAGATCAGGGCATGGGCACTTAGGTACAAGGCCTAGCCTTGATGGACCGGGGTGAGGGAACCAAGGTATCGAGCCCGGCCTTGTGAACCCGAGCCCAGGTGTTGGGGATCCAAGGTCGGGTATCGAGATCCTGCGCTTAGCCTTTGTGTTGGCGCATTAGGCACAGGCACTCGAGCTTCAAGCCAGGCCTCAGTGGACCCGAGCGCGGGTGCTATGAGCCTTGGCTCGAGCAAAAGGTCTCATGCTTGGGCTCGGCCTTAATGGACCCGGGTGTAGGCGCTGGGGTCCCGAACCTGGCCTCGATGAGCCTGGACTCAGGCGCCAAAGACCTGGTCTTGGATGTTAAGAACCTGGGAACCAGCATTGGGGTTTTCGTGCCCAAGCGTGGAGTTTCAGGTTCAAGCGCCGAAATCTATTCATATTTTGGAAAATGATTTTCGATTTTGTAAAGAAGAAATCGTTTTCTTGAATTTAAGCATAGGTTTTCTGTTGGTTCATTTACCTAAGCAAATGAAACGTTGAAAAATGAGGAAAATGTTATCTCGGAAAATAAATAATTTGGAAAATATTTTTCTACAAATAATTGTTTATATCGTTGGAATAATTAATTAATGAAAAATATTTTCATTATCGACAACAATTTATGTCTAAATATTTTCATGGAAAAAGAAAATATTTTTTTGTTTATTCATTTTTATAAATAATAGAAAAATGTTTTTGTTCATTATTAGGAATCATTCCTTTTTCGCAAAACAAACGCACATTTGATCAAGTAAACTCGAAAGGGTGTGAATTAAGCCATTTAACTCTTAGACTTTTGGCCTGCCTTTTTGCAGAGTATGAGAGTCGAAACTTACATATTAAACTAAACATCCCTACTTCTAGTTCCTCTGAGAAGGTGGGGAATTGAACTCCTCACCTCCCCTTTCCCAAGTAGGACGTGTAGCTACTGGGGCAAACTCCAGTGATTAATGTTTGGAATTAGCATCATTCCTTTTTTATTGAAAAGATAATTTCAACAGGTTAAAGATATTTTCACACTCATTTTGGCTAAAACATAACTTTATATAACCCCCTCTCAACTCCAAAACCCAGATGACATAAATTTTTCTTTAATCCTCGTGTGTATTTCGTACATAGAATATTACTAATCTTTTCGACGTCTCATCATTTAGATCACAATAGCCATGAAAGATAGCACTGTTATTTCTGAGTATACTGGTGAATTAGCTATTAATTTCCAATTATATGTAAAGAAAGTTCAAGTAATATAATGTTTCGTAATCTGAAAAGTTAATTTTTATGGACCTAATCTTGAACTTGTTTTTATTTTTTGTAACGATAAAATTGTCTCAATTATTAGAAATTGCGAGTATGCAATGGCAAACCTAGGGGGCTAGTGATGGCTTCCGCACCCAGGTCCAAATGTTTATTGTATTTAGAAAGATTTTTATCTACAATATTTAAGTAATCTTTAACACTATCAAGGCAATGCCTGAGATTAAGAGTCTTCGTTGAAGCAGTTAGTTCAAGAATTAGTGCAAAAGAGCCAAGCAGAAGGTGATGAGTACACTGATGAGTTAATACAAGGAAGAATATGCTCGGGTTTGGGATTATGTCGGTGAATGTAGGCTTTAGAACCCATCCAGTAGAGGTTGTGAAGAGGCCACTGCCTGACTGTGGGACTGAGTTTGATAGGATTTATGTTTGATTTGATGCATATAAACAGTGATTTTTGGCTAGTTGTAGAAAAGTGATAGGGTTGGATTGATGTTTCGTATAGGGTTTATGAAAGTGAGAGTTATTGGCTGTCGTCAGGAGAGATGCCAGTAACCAGATGTTTCCAATAGCTTGGGCTGTTGTCAAGGTAGAGAACAAAGATACTTGGTCCTGATTCCTAAAAATGTAATAATTGACCTTGAGATAAATAATGGGGGAGAATGGGCATTCATGAGCGACCAACAAAATGTCATTGTTAACTGTTGGCTTTTTAATATTATTCACACATTTTAGCTTATAAGTATTTGTTGGTTTGAATTATTGTAAGAATTTGTTCTTGCGTTAGCTGAGTTAGTGTTATATACTGAACATAGAATGTGTGCGAGGCACATATATGCAAACTGGGCAAAGAATTATAAAGGGGATAAATTGTAGAAGCAATTTTGGAAGATAGCAAGGAGCATCAACATGGCTGATTTTAGAATACACAAACAGGGGTTGTTTGAGTTGACAAATGAAGGTTTCGAAGCACTAATCTATATTGAGCTTAAGCATTGGTATAGGGTCTTCTTTAGTGAAGAATTCAAGTGCGATATCATTAACAACAACCTCAGTGAAGCATTCAATAGAAGAATCATAGAGGTCAGGTGCAAACCAATCATCGGCATACTTGAAAATATAAGAGTTATAGTCATGACTAGGCTACGAAGACAAAGAGATGATGTTGCAAAATGGACTAGAGAGTGTGGTCCTAGGATTGCGAAGAGATTGGATGAGAATAAGATTGCTAGTAGGTTCTATTTTTCTATTTGGAACGGAGATTATGGATATGAGATCAGACACAATGCTGATAAGTATGTCATCCAACTGGAGAGGAGAAAGTGTTTATGTTGAGTTTGGCAATTGTTGACTGTATGCCCTAAAGCAACCATGTCATAGTTACATGTTAGGGATTTTAGTTGTATTATTTATTTAATGGCAAAGATGTATTCATTCATTGTCCAATTTTTATGAATGATTCCATAAGATCAAATTGTGACTGAACCTATTCTTAAGGTGTTAAGAATATATGTGACAGGTTTATAGTTAGACCGAATTATTAAAGTGTACCTGGTCGATGGATCATTGAGAGGATATTAATGATCCTATTGAAATCGGTGTGCTCTTAAGCTTCACCATTAAGTATTGGATACCTAAGGGAATGATGAGTCACAAGTCATTGGGTATTGTGATACTCGAGCTAGAACACAGGTGCTTGTATCGGACAAGTTCACTGAACGTGACATGCACAAAATGATTAGCAACACGGAAGTTTTTAACGTGGTCAATATCTAATCGTTCATGCTCTGGTCTTGTGTAAATAATCCTTAAATTTGAGACACATTGTTGACTTGTATGTTGGATGGCTATGGTTCACAAATTGGAATATTAACACTTTGTTGGACCATCTTTGTACTTGATGGTCACGGTTTGTTCATATATGAAGGCACATGTGTGTGGAATATGTAATCTGTCTTCTTGTTATAGACAAGGTACAATAATGATGTCCTGTGCAATCTAATTGTGACACCATATTGAAATCCTCGGCCGATGTTGTAGTCAAGAATCAATGGTTCATGCCTCGTTAAGAATACATGTCAATTAGGTTTGTGAATATGGTCGAATAGGTGGCTTGACAAGAAATTTCCATGGTCTTTGTTCAATCGGAACATGGTAAGACGGAATGATTGAATTACATGGCAGCCAAAGCGGCCAGGTTCATTGTGTTCTTAAAACATTCACACTATTTGGGTGGCCATGACATATTGCTAGATGTTACTCATAGCTCATAGGGCTTGGAGATTGATCAGGACAATCAATTCTCTTATAAGTACTAATGTGTTAGTACAAGCCCTACTGCCAGCTCGGTGATGAACTTAGGGAGGTCACACACCATAACTAATTCAGAATGATGCTTGAATGGGAGAGACAATATTGCAAATGTGTTTGCAATTACGATAATCAGATTAAGTCGGGCTGAAGATGAATGATCTGAAACGGGGTCAGAATCAATGACCAAATTCATTATTTGAAACAGTTTTATAATGAATGGCCAGATTAATGATCTGAAATGGTTTAAAAATCATTGGTTAGTTTAATGTTCTGAAACAGATTCAGAATTAACGACCAAATTAATGTTTTGAAACGGTTTCACACTTAATGGCCAAATTAATGCTTTGTAACGGTTACAGAGTAAATACCGAGAATAATACTCTATGACAGTTACAAAATTAATGCCTAAATTAATGCTCTGAAACAGTTTCAGAATCAATCTATAGATTCAGACTCTAAAATGGGTTTAAAGTCATTGGCCGAATTAATGCTCTAAAATGGTTTCAAAGTTAATGAACAAATTAATTTAAATAAATTGGGTCTAAGACCGATGAAATAGAGAGCGATCTATCAAATGCTCTGTACACTCACAAGAACAATTGCTAGCACAATTGAAGTGGTGAACTCTATCTATTGTTCGACGTGTGATTAGCGGTGTGTCTAAACTAGATATCTGACATTTGTTGAGCTGGAGTTGAATAACATATGGATCAGTGGTGCATCTGAACTAATGGTCCAACATTTATGGAGCTGAAACTAGAAATTGTTTTGGGCATGCTACAAGGGTAATTCGATTAGCCCTCATTTTATTTTATTCTTGTCTTTACAAATTTTAATTAAAATGCACGAATAATACTTTTGAGATACATGTATGGGTTCTGCTTTTTCCGTAATTTCGATTTGTTTTTACCTATACATGTTTTTCAAAAAGTACCAACAAACTAATTAGAATTCCCTATTCACATGCCATTTATGCAATCTAGCTAAAGCAACAAAATCTAGAGGATTGCCTACATGATTGGTATAAGAGAAGTACATATCTTTCTTCGTACCAGTTCATGTTGCAGCATGTTAGAAGTAGCAAATTTTAGGAGCCAACAAATCATGAAGCCCTTCAACATTTGTCAGTAAATAAGCAAGTAGGAATGCCAAAAGGAAACGGAGAATGCATGATGGGGAGATCATAAGTAAGAGGATGATCAGGACTGGTGTAAAGATGGAGTGCTTCTATTGCCGTAAGGAAGAGCGCAATAAGATTGGTTATGAATTGAAGAAGCAACATCAACAATAACAGCCATCTGCAGGGGCTAATCTAGGGTCAAGTTGTTGACACCTATTTTTAATTTGCCCAAAATTAACTACGCAAAATTTAGGAGTTAATTTCGTTAATTCCTAAAACAAAAAAATATTTCAATTTAAATGCATTGCATATAGACATTAGGCATATGTGCATTAATAGGGCCTATTAGAGCATATTTTCTTAAATTTTAAACAAAAATTTAAAAAAAAAAAAAAACACCAAAAAAAAAAAAATCGAGTCGGGCCGGGTCGGGCCGGGCCGACCCGGCCCATTTCTTTTTCCTTTTTCCTTTTTTCCCCGGGCCCCGGCCCTTTTTCTTTTTTTTTTTTCCCTTGGCGGGCCCGCTTTCCTTTCCTTCTTCTTTCCCCACGCGCCATCGGGCCTGGCCCCGCCCAGCCTTCTTCCTTCCTTCCTTCCCCCGCGCCGGTCGCTCTCTCCTCCCTGTTCTCCCCCGTGCGCGACCGGCGTGACGCACGGCGGCGCCGCTCCTTATCGTCGTCATCCGGTCAGAGGAGGCCCAGGCGGGCACGCCACAGGGACTGGCCATTAAGGCCAGTCCCGTCTTCCTCATCTCCCAGGCTCTCTCTCCCTCTCTGCCCCGTCTCTCTGCACCTTCACTGAACCGGCCCCCCCCCTTTTTTGCTCTGCTCTGCACCGGCCTGCAAATGGCCACGAAAGTCGTGGCGTGGCGTAGGCCGGTGCAGGCCGAGGTCACGCCGACGCAGAGAGGCAGAGAGACACGTCGATGCCGCCTTAAGGTCAGAGAGAGAGAGAGGCCCCCGGTCGGCCGAATTAGGAGAGAAACGGAGAGAGAGTCCGAGAGAGGCCGGAGAGAATCAGAGAGAAACCGAGAAGCCTCGGAGGGTCTTGCAGGTCCCAGCCGGCCTCGTCGTCACCAGCAAGCCGACCGGCAATCCCCGGAAGCAGCCCCGGTCGGCCGTTTTACAAAAAAAAAACAGAACAGAGAGATCGGGGGAGAGAAAGAGAGGATTGGAGAAAATTTTTTGTGATCTTTGGTTTGTAGGTGGAAGAATACAGCCGCAGGGGTTCCTCAAACGAGCCAGAGTCGCCGACGATCCACCGAACCGACGTCGCCGGCTGGTTGGTCATTCTCGGCCAAAACAGAGCACCGGAAGAGAGGGAGAGACAGAGAGAGAAATCAGAGAGAAAGAAGGCATACCGAGGTTCCGCCGGAGCAAAAGAAGAACCAGCAGCGTCGCCGTCGTCCCCCAATCAGTCGGAAACCTCCCAGACGCGCGCCGTCGATCGGTGAGTCGTCCCCCGGCCCGAATTGCTCTGTTCTCCCCTGTTTTTGCTCCCGGTTTGGCCGGGACCCGCGCCGGCCGTTTCGCGCGAGTCCCGGCCCATACCGCCGTCCCCCGCCGTCCGTGCATCATCGTTAAAGGTAAGAACAGGTTTTCCGAGGACGGCGGGGCCTCGAAACAGGTCGGAATCTCCTGTTTTTGGTCGCGCACGCCCGGTGTTCGACAAAATGCCTCAAAGAGGCCGGTTTTAATTCGGTCGCCGGCCGGCGCAGCGGTCAAACGGCGACCCAGGTGGACGAGCGAGGCTTGGCGGTGTTCCTAGAAGCCGATTTGGGGCGGCGCTGGCCTGGGTCGGCCGGCGGACGGCCAATTTTGGCCTCTCCGGCGCCCCCCTCCCCGCAGTACAGTGTGTTCGGGTCGGATTCGGACCCGAATCACGAATCCGGCCGATCAACGACCGGGTCGGATCCGTTGACTCGGGTCGGTTCCGAACGACCCGGGTCAACGCCCGGGTCGGATCCGTTGACCCGGGTCGGTTCCGACCCGATCCGGATTGACCGATCCGACCCGGGTCAATGCCCGGGTCGGATCCGTTGACCCGGGTCGGTTCCAACCCGGCCCGGATCCGCAACCCGACCCGGTTTAATATTATATTAATATTTTTATTTTATTTTATTTTATTTTAAAAAAAAAAAAAATTTAAAAAAAAATAAATTTTTTTTTCTCTTCTGTACTATTATTTATATATGTATATATATATATATATATATTTTTTTTTTTTCTCGAAAAAAAAAAAAAAATTCTTTTTAAAAAAAAAAAAGTTTTTTTTTAAATTATGTTATATCTAAGTGTTTTAATTTATTGTTGTATTATTATGCATGTTATTGTCTTGTTTAAATTAGACAATTCTGAGGTTGTGCGGTAGTATTTTGCATGTTAATTTTATTACTGTTATGCATGTTTTTAATACAATTCCATGAGCTGTTGTGTTTTTGAATGTCATCTGACTTAGTTAAGGTTAGAACCTTAGGCTGCATGAATTGTTGTGTTCCTGACTGCTAATCGTTTCTGATTATGCACTCGTTTGATCACCTCACATGTTAGGAGAAAGGTCCTAAAATCAATCCAAATTGCCTGACAAATGTTTTCAGAAATGAACAGGGTAAAATGGTACCGAAAGGGCATTAGTTATCCAACTAGTGTAACCAAGTCCCCAAACTCATTTAATCTCTGGTTCGTAGGAATAGGGTGATTCTCCCATCACCCTATTTGGGTTTCTAATCGACCCACCCCAAATCGATTAGTGGCGACTCCTTGATATAAACCACTTGCATGTTAAACACTTAAACCCTAAGTCGCGATATGGTATGGGCTTGGGAGAGCCCGAGTTAAGTCCCGAACCTAGACTTAGCACGTACCAGGCGAGCCCCCCTTTTTTGCATGTTGTTTAAAAAGGGCTCGGGAGTTCGGTCGCGACAGACTGGCGACTCCGCTGGGGACTTGTTTTTTTTTTAAAAGTGGACTTAGGCCAAAAAATTTTACCCTGTTCAAAATGATTTTTGTTTGGCAGCAAGGACTCCAGGTATGAACCTGGCATTAAGGTGTTATTTGTTCTTACAGGTTCAAATTGATTGTTTATAATTTGTTGTGCATGCTTTAATGATTTAGCACTACACCGTTGCACACACAACCACGCTGCCGGACCTGGGCCGCGATAGGGCATGTTAGGATGGTGTTAAGAAAGATACAACCTCGAACGCGAGCCCGCGATGTAGAGGTTGCCTTTCTTTTCCCCGAAATTTATTTCTAAAAATCGTAAAGAAGTATCTTTAGCCGCTATTCGCGTGACTATAAGATATTCCTTTCGATTTGGCCGAGGTTAAAAGGACTTGACACCAACGCGAGGCTGCGACGGTCAGGCACCCTTTTAATTTCATTTTGCTGAGCCAGTCTAGATAGAAATCGAACCTCACTCCTCATGTGCATGTTGTTGCGATTGCCATGGTTCAAGGAAAGGTATATATATTCTATCCCTTCTCATTTTTTATATATACGGTCTACTTATTCAATTGATTTGTTACTGTTAGGCCACCCGTTGATTGCAGTCTATATACCAGGGATGCGCTTATTGCGGAACTTGTCCGTAAAAATAAGCGCCTCCGAGAGACCGTGATTTCCCCATCGTTTATAAAATGAGTATCCGGGAAAGACACCCTTTTGTTAAAAACCCCGTCTTTTATATTTCCCTGTATTTATGTTCAGGGATTTTGGTTATCTCCTGTGAAAATGTTTTTGGGTTGTACTAATGTTAATATAACTCGGGCCATCTTTTATGCTTTAAATAAAATTTTTTGCCCCTTAATGACACCATCGCGGCCTTCGGCCCAGTGGTATCCGGGGATGTAGCGAAACGGTCCGAGGCGACCGGGGTTCGAACCCCGGGGACGCCGCCTGTAATGTTAATATTAATAAAAACCCTTTTTGCTTATTTTTTCTTTGCAAATAAAGAAAATATGCAATAATAATATGACTAAGTCATAGAATGATTCTTTATTGAGCATTATACTCATTCATATTAGCGTTTTCGCAGGTAGTTACAAAAAATGGCCGAAGAAAACGTCCGTCTCAACAACATGGAGGACGAGATGAAAATGGTCATCAATGCGATCCAAAATCTCACAAAGCAGGTGGAATCCATTCATGGCAAGCTCACACCTATGCCTGCAGCAGTTGAAGTGGTATTACCACCACCGTCTACTGGAAAAGACGAAGCCTCCGCCAGTGACAGTAAAATGCCCCTACTGGAGGACGATCCGCTTCCCCATCCTGTCAGGAAGCCTGAACTTGAAGCTGTGCCAATGACAGAACATGACAAACGCCTTGCAAAAGTCGAGGAGATGCTGAAACAGCTACAAGGCCCGCAGAATGCTGTCCCACTTGATCTGTCTATATACAAACGGGTCAAAGTACCAGAAAAATTCAAGATGCCGGAATTCGAGAAGTATGACGGTACCTCATGCCCCAGACATCATTTGCACATGTATCATGTGCGGATGACCCAGTACGTTGACAATGAACCCCTCATGATTCAGACCTTTCAAGCGAGTTTGATGGGGCCAGCCCTGACATGGTATATGTCGAAGGATGTGGATACTTTTAAGTCTTGGGATGATGCCGCTGATGCATTCCTCAAGCATTATCAATTCAACCTCGATGTCACCTTTACTCGTGACGATCTGGAACGCGCTGAGAAGAAGAAGAGTGAGTCCTTCAAAGAGTACGCCACTAGATGGAGAAACTTGGCCGCCCAGGTTACCCCACAACTCACTGATCATGAACAAGTGAAATTGTTCATAAAGTCTCTTCCATATGAATACAGACACCGCCTGGTTGGTGCCACTGCTGAATCCCTTAATCGTCTAGTTCCTGTGGGTGAACGAATCGAAATGGGATTGCGTGAGGGGTGGTTTACAGACCCCACTTCCACAAGCAAGAAACTCGATATGAAGAAGGAGAAAGAACCCCTGACAGATGCGGATGTTGCATACACCCAAACCGTTCGTCCTTTCCCAATGATTCAAATAAGCAGTGGACAGCAACCGGCCTCAGGCCGCAAGCCGCCCCAAAGGCGAAATAACAAAAAGCAGTTCACGCCACTCCCTTTGCCTATGTCTCAGATCCTGCCTATTCTCCTGGAAAAGAGGTTGCTTGCTAAAGAGCCAAAGCGTGAAAATCCTGAGCGTTTCCCCAACTACGACCCCTCCAAGGCATGTGACTATCATTTGGGCGAAATGGGACATTCCATCAATGACTGTGCTGTCTTGAAAAATAAGGTCCAGAAATTGCTGGATGCAAAGATGTTTTCATTCCGCAACGCACCACCCAATCAAGCAGGAGGCGCGGATGTCATCATTGAGTAAACTGAAGACTCAATTTTCCTCCTTTAGAATAGAGGCATATTTAATAGTTTGAATCCTCCTATGTAGGAGCTTTTCTTGCTTTCTAAAGTCTCAGCTGTTTTCTAGAATTCCCAGTTTTCTGAATTTGTAATTATGCTTGGAATTTTAGTATTGCAATTTCCATTCCAACAAATGTAATTCGCCTGAACTATTCAAAAGAATTACAAATGTTTTGTTTTGAGGGCCTGAGGAAGTATCCCAAACCGGCCCGTTGATGATATCCAGCCATGTAAAGGAAAGTGTTCTGAGGCCCGGGTTTCCTCATGCTCCCTCGTTTCTAAACTTTTGAAAATAAAACAAACGTTTTATCATTTTTCAAAAGGGCGAAAAAGAACGGTGGTGAAAAAGCATGCATGCTCATAGACCTGTCTGTCTTTCTAACTCGTTCACTTCGTTTCTCAGAGCATACTCCTTTTTGATTTATTATTACGAAAGGGACATTTGGAAATGACACAAACTGAAGAGCACATCAGCCCCTGGTAATGATCGCGGACCAACTCATCTGATAGGAGCAGTTCAAGCAAAGATCATCCAACCTTCAAATGAAACATGGGGCAAATTTCATTACTACCGGTGGGTGATATCAGCCCCAGAGAGTCAAAGAGAATGCTGAGCATTCCTTGACTCCATGATGAGCGGAACATCATTTCGTACAAAAGTCGGGGGCAGATCAAGAAAAGATTATCCCTTTTGAAAGAAAAGGTATGTCTTATTCCTTAACAAATTTTGGAAATGACATTCCATCCCTTTTCTTTTGCAGATAATGAACTGGGGAACATGCTTGACTCTGACGTGCTAGCGAGCCGGATAGAGCACCAATGTAGGGACCTCTCGAATGAAACATGACGAAGAAGTGCTTAATTGGAAGAGCAGACTAGGGGGCATGCAATCCCCCAGTCCATCAAAAAGAGTGTATTTCGTTCCTAAAGTCCATCCACTTTAGCATGGAAATGACATGTCTTTTCCTTTTACATAGGACAAAATTGAGTAAACAACACTCATGGTAGCAAGTCTAACCGGAAAGGGTTTCGCACATGACAAACTTGCGTCAAGGCCGATCCTGGCAACCACGGAAGTCTCAATGGTAGTTATGCCCATGTTCGTCAAAGACCTTTAGAGCAGAGATTAGCTTTGCTGCGAAGTTCTCCACGCAAGCAATTGCACATGTCTGTGCAGTCGAGAATCGGAGCATCCACAAGAAACTCCTCAACATGCTGGAACCGCATTGACACAGCATCCGCTGACAATAGAACCCTCTATTCGGGAGCACCCCTAATTATAGAGGATTTCATTCGAGCTTCGAGACCTAGAATATGGAAGAGCAGATTGAGACAAAGAAGGCTGAACAAAGTAAAGAGGAGAAAAGACTCTGCTAGCTTTGAAGGCAAAATGGAAGAAGGGTAATTTGTATCGTTCTCAATTTACCCTCAATCATCTCATTTCTAACATAAGCTCCTGTTTTTGTTAGGAGAGAATTATCGACATCCGAGGAAACTCAAGGAGTTGTCAATTTAATCTCAAATGAGGGGAATCACGAAGGGTAATGTTGTATCGTTCCCAATTCCTGTCCCTCAAAGAGCCGTTCATTAACACGGTCTTTTTTATTGCCTTACAGGTTTACCTCGTCGCTGCTGCAGCGTAGGTAAGTATCCCTTAAAACTTTAAGAGTTGAAAGAATCAAAAGAAAGAGGAAGCATGTTAAAGCAAATAAATGCTTAACCTTCCCCCAAGTGCATTACATATCTTTTGGAAAGAATTTCGCATGGTAATTTTACCTGTTTAATTCACCAATTCCCTGTGAAAATCTTGACAATTCGACGAATGGTGTCGAACTGCTCCGATGTATTGAACGAGGTGTCTCAGGATGATGAGAGGCAATCCTTAGTCTATACACATTCTCACGTACCAAACCCATGTAAGATGAGCGAAAAGATTCCACTTCTACAAGGTAAAGGGGTTTCTCGCATAAGGAACGGTAGCCAAAATGAAGAGAGGCAGTTCATTTCTCTGCCCCATACACTACCATTAATCCTTTGCTTGACCATTTGAGCCCATACACTTGGAGGTTCTTTTTAAATCACCCCTGTCAAGAACCACCCCACATTGGGGCAGCTTGAGGTAAATCAGCATCACAGGGAGAATTCAAATCCAGAGGGAGCAAGAAGAGCGTCCCTCCTTTTCGATCACCGCCCCTGTGACTTCGGCTTCGTCGTTTTCACGGATCCGGTGGTCCTCGACAGGGTCCTCCAAGACAAGCACACCATCGACGGCCGGACAGTCGAGGCTAAGAGGGCTTTGTCAAGAGAGGAGCAGCAAACTAAAGCCTGTCCAAAATGCCAATATCTTATTGATAACAGTGATGTTGTCACTGAGCAAGACAGGAAAGGATGAGGAGTTTGTAATATCTAAAATTTTCTATGATCATCAGCTGCAGTAGCTCTCACAAGGTGAAAAGATGAATAGAAATTTTCTTGCTCTCATTTGCATTAATCTTTGAGTGTTATTATTGCAGGTGAACTCTCACGATAATTTGAGTGCCCTAGGATGACGAAGAGCAGTTCTTCTTCTATCCCATACACTTATATCCCTTGCTAGCCCAATTGAGCCGGCGATTTCATTTCGTACCAACCCAGTTGGTGATCATCCCCTACACCGGGGCAAGGCAAAAGTCACTACAGCTTGAGCATCAGGGTCCAAAGTACCGAATCAAGATGAAGACTCCAAGAGCCTAATAACATTGTCTGCTCAAACTTGTTTAGGCTAGTCCTGACAACACCAAAAGAGCAGCAAAAAAAAAAAAAAAAAAAAAACAACAAATGCTGAAAACTTGGGGCATGAAAAAGCAGTGTGCCTGGTAAAAGCAAGGCCAATGCCCATGAATAAAAAACAAAGAAAAAGAAAAAGGAGAAGAAGAAAAACGATGAAAAGACGACCCTAAAGGGTTAAACTTGAGTTCTTCTTCGATACAAATTCCTACTTTAGGAACTCTGTCTTGACAAAGATCTGTCACAGAGATAGAATGGTATCCAGGAAAATGCTGGACGCAGAAGCTTCTCAAGAAAAAGTTGTCAAAGAAGCTAAAACAAGGGATTACCCAGGGAGTTTTCCAAAAGAGTCCCGACGGTGGAGAAAAAGGCTGGTGACAATGCCAAGATGATCACCAACTCTCACCCTTACACACATTTTTGAGCCTAACGATCCTTTCGTTTCTCAACCTGTGAACCGAGCCCACGTTACGTCCCTCAGGAAGTCTCTTCTGACTAGGACACTTGAATTAACGTGGAATTTCAAATGTTTATAAACAACGCTCGAGGAAATCCGAGCAAGACTATTTCTATCTCGTTTTGCAGGGTTCTTGACTTGTAAACCCGGAGATAATTGCAGAATATTTTCTTTCATGGCCTTGACTCGGACAGTCTCCTTTGTTAAGCCATTGACCAAGCCTACATTACGACCCTGAAGAAGACCTCTCAGATTGGCAGCGTCGTACCGCTTGCGAGAAAACTCAGACCCTTGTTGATGTGATAGTGGTCAGATTGAGTGCTTTCGATGCTCCCGCATTAATGGACGGGACAAACAACCCTTTTCAATGAGAGTGAGTGGAAAGTCCTTTCTGACCGAACATTCCTCGTTCAGCATCTCGAGAAGTCCACCTTGCGAGCGAATATTGTCTTGATTGATAATTACCCTCGGTGGATGATTGGTGATGCAAACATGGCAAAATCATCATGCATGAACTTTCAAATACACATTTTAGGATAGCCTAGCTTGTCTATCCTCGATGAATGCATGCATGTTTGTGCTAACCCTCTTTGACAGGTAAAATATCCTCAAAGACTCAAAGAACATATGACCTTTGGAGCGTCTCCAAAGATGTCACAGAAAATTTCTTCCGCTCCTCAAGTGGAATTGACACAGCATGCTTTTGCTGTTCAGAGTTCTAATCCCCAGTGATAGAACACGAAAATTCGGGCGCTGGAGAAGCCCTCATTATCATCACAGAAGAGATGCCCTGAAAAAGGTCGGGTATTCAGCAGATGATACATCAAACCTCCGGGTAAGAAATCCCAGGTATTTCATCAGATTTCTTTTCAAACTACCCAGAAGGTAAACGGGGTGTTTCTTTGAAAAAGAAAAGCATCTTGACTAGCTGGTCAAGATATTTCATACGATATTCAAGAATAGCCTCAGTTGTCTATCTCTCCAATGAATGCGTATATCTTTGCACAAGAAAACTTGTCTGACAGGAGACACGCCCTTAAGAGGCAGGAACGTGCCCAGGTAAGTACGTTTTACCCATGCCGGTTCCAAAAATCCAGGTACCTATAATTGTTATGGTACCCCCTCTGAACATCGGATTGACCCCGTTGTTCACTCTCTGAACATCGGATTGACCCCGTTGTTCACCCTCCTGAGCATGGGACTGACTCCCATGTTCACATCAAATCCTCGGGCGAGGACCCCTAGGTGCTCATCGTTTGAGCCTTTTCAAGCCCTGCTGGCGAGGACCCACCAGGCAAACCAACAAATCCTCGGGCGAGGACCCCCAGGTGCTCATCGTTTGAGCTTTTTCAAACCCTGCTGGCGAGGACCCACCAGGCAAACCAACAAATCCTCGGGTGAGGACCCCCAGGTGCTCATCGTTTGAGCTTTTTCAAGACCTGCTGGCGAGGACCCACCAGGCAAACAATCAAATCCTCGGGCGAGGACCCCCAGGTGCTCATCGTTTGAGCCTTTTCAAGACCTGCTGGCGAGGACCCACCAGGCAAACCATCAAATCCTCGGGCGAGGACCCCCAGGTACTTTGTCAAAACAAAATCCAGTCAGTCAAGGCGACCGAAGAAAGGTTCGGGTCCTAGACAGACAAAATCCAGTCAGTCAAGGCGACCGAAGAAAGGTTCGGGTCCTAGACAAAAGCAATCCCCGTCAAGGCGACCGAAGAAAGGTTCGGGTCCTAGACAAACCATTTTTCCCGTCAAGGCGACCGAAGACAGGTTCGGGTCCTCGACACACAATATCAATTATCTGGAATTACTCTACCCTTCGGCAAGGTAAGTAGCCCCAGGTATGTTTTTATTTGCTTTAGCATGCATCATCTTATTTTGCATCATAAAAATGGGACTCCGGTCTCGCCAAAAATAACATTCATTGAGCATGCATGGGCCAAATTTAGGTGTCATTTTATCTTTGAACGTAACCTCTGCGAGCTCAATCTCTGCGAGCTCACCTTCAAAGAGGGGCAGCTGTTGACACCTATTTTTAATTTGCCCAAAATTAACTACGCAAAATTTAGGAGTTAATTTCGTTAATTCCTAAAACAAAAAAATATTTCAATTTAAATACATTGCATATAGACATTAGGCATATGTGCATTAATAGGGCCTATTAGAGCATATTTTCTTAAATTTTAAACAAAAATTTAAAAAAAAAAAAAAAAACACCAAAAAAAAAAAAAATCGAGTCGGGCCGGGTTGGAGCTGGGCCGACCCGGCCCATTTCTTTTTTCCTTTTTTCCTTTTTTCCCCCGGGCCCCGGCCCTTTTTCTTTTCTTTTTTCCCTTCGCGCGGGCCCGGCCCGCTTTCCTTTCCTTCTTCTTTCCCCACGCCGCGCGGGCCCGGGCCCCGCCTGCCCTTCTTCCTTCCTTCCTTCCCCGCGCCGGCCGCTCTCTCCTCCCTCGTTCTCCCGCGTGCGCGACCGGGCGTGACGCACGGCGGCGCCGCTCCTTATCGTCGTCATCCGGCCGAGGAGGCCCAAAGGGCACGCCATGTGGACCGGCCATTAAGGCCGATCCCGTCTTCCTCATCTCCTGTGCTCTCTCTCCCTCTCTCGCACCTTCACCGAACCGGCCCCCTTTTGCTCGCTTCCGCACCGGCCGCAAATGGCCACGAAAGTCGTGGCGTGGCGTAGGCCGGTGCAGGCCGAGGTCACGCCGACGCAGAGAGGCAGAGAGACACGTCGATGCCGCCTTAAGGTCAGAGAGAGAGAGAGGCCCCCGGTCGGCCGAATTAGGAGAGAAACGGAGAGAGAGTCCGAGAGAGGCCGGAGAGAATCGGAGAGAAACCGAGAAGCCTCGGAGGGTCTTGCAGGTCCCAGCCGGCCTCGTCGTCACCAAGCAAGCCGACCGGCAATCCCCGGAAGCAGCCCCGGTCGGCCGTTTTACAAAAAAAAAACAGAACAGAGAGATCGGGGGAGAGAAAGAGAGGATTGGAGAAAATTTTTTGTGATCTTTGGTTTGTAGGTGGAAGAATACAGCCGCAGGGGTTCCTCAAACGAGCCAGAGTCGCCGACGATCCACCGAACCGACGTCGCCGGCTGGTTGGTCATTCTCGGCCAAAAACAGAGCACCGGAAGAGAGGGAGAGACAGAGAGAGAAATCAGAGAGAAAGAAGGCATACCGAGGTTCCGCCGGAGCAAAAGAAGAACCAGCAGCGTCGCCGTCGTCCCCCAATCAGTCGGAAACCTCCCAGACGCGCCGTCGACCGGTGAGTCGTCCCCCGGCCCGAACTGCTCTGTTCTCCCCTGTTTTTGCTCCCGGTTTGGCCGGGACCCGCGCCGGCCGTTTCGCGCGAGTCCCGGCCCATACCGCCGTCCCCCGCCGTCCGTGCATCATCGTTAAAGGTAAGAACAGGTTTTCCGAGGACGGCGGGGCCTCGAAACAGGTCGGAATCTCCTGTTTTTGGTCGCGCACGCCCGGTGTTCGACAAAATGCCTCAAAGAGGCCGGTTTTTAATTCGGTCGCCGGCCGGCGAGCGGCGGTCAAACGGCGACCCAGGTGGACGGCGAGGCTTGGCGGTGTTCCTAGAAGCCGATTTGGGGGATCGGCCGGGTCGGTCCGGCGGACGGCCAATTTTGGCCTCTCCGGCGCCCCTCCCCGCGGTCAGTGTGTTCGGGTCGGATTCGACCCGAATCAACAGATCCGACCCGGGTCAACGACCGGGTCGGATCCGTTGACTCGGGTCGGTTCCGAACGACCCGGGTCAACGCCCGGGTCGGATCCGTTGACCCGGGTCGGTTCCGACCCGATCCGGATTGACCGATCCGACCCGGGTCAACGCCCGGGTCGGATCCGTTGACCCGGGTCGGTTCCAACCCGGCCCGGATCCGCAACCCGACCCGGTTTAATATTATATTAATATTTTTATTTTATTTTATTTTATTTTTAAAAAAAAAAGAAAATTTTAAAAAAAATAAATTTTTTTTTCTCTTCTGTACTATTATTTATATATGTATATATATATATATATTTTTTTTTTCTCGAAAAAAAAAGAAATTTCTTTTAAAAAAAAAAAAAAGTTTTTTTTAAATTATGTTATATCTAAGTGTTTTAATTTATTGTTGTATTATTATGCATGTTATTGTCTTGTTTAAATTAGACAATTCTGAGGTTGTGCGGTAGTATTTTGCATGTTAATTTTATTACTGTTATGCATGTTTTTAATACAATTCCATGAGCTGTTGTGTTTTTGAATGTCATCTGACTTAGTTAAGGTTAGAACCTTAGGCTGCATGAATTGTTGTGTTCCTGACTGCTAATCGTTTCTGATTATGCACTCGTTTGATCACCTCACATGTTAGGAGAAAGGTCCTAAAATCAATCCAAATTGCCTGACAAATGTTTTCAGAAATGAACAGGGTAAAATGGTACCGAAAGGGCATTAGTTATCCAACTAGTGTAACCAAGTCCCCGAACTCATTTAATCTCTGGTTCGTAGGAATAGGGTGATTCTCCCATCACCCTATTTGGGTTTCTAATCGACCCACCCCAAATCGATTAGTGGCGACTCCTTGATATAAACCACTTGCATGTTAAACACTTAAACCCTAAGTCGCGATATGGTATGGGCTTGGGAGAGCCCGAGTTAAGTCCCGAACCTAGACTTAGCACGTACCAGGCGAGCCCCCCTTTTTTGCATGTTGTTTAAAAAGGGCTCGGGAGTTCGGTCGCGACACAAGTGTAGGGCTAGCTAAAGGGCCAACTCAAGGCCCAACTAAAGGAGATGTTGTAAGGCCAGGTGCAGGGCCAGCTTAAGGCCTATCTGAAGGGCCTGCTATAGCCCCAAGTGTAGGGCCAATCCCTGAGTCCACTGTTGCACAGATAAAGAGAAAATATCTAGTAAGTTGTGCAATTTGTGTTTGTGTTGTTTTGTGGGCTAATCTTGGCAAAGTTTAACTTTGTTATGTCTTTCTCAAGTGAAAATATCTAGTAAGTTGCTCAAGTTATTGAAAGTGGGGCACCATATCGAACAAGTGGGGCTCTTGGCAAAAGAATAAGACAATGGCCTTTATACAAACTTCAATATTAAAATGACTATTTTGAATGTAAGTTTTGTAGGTCTTGTGCATTTAATTTATGGTATTTGACATTGTTAACAATATGATTATGTTATTGTAGCCTGAGAGAAGTTCGGAAGTGCTCATCTCTCAAGATGACTGAAGTCAAGAGTCAACAGTTGCACCCAAAAGAAGAACCCAACCAAGGTCAAGTGGAGCACAATCTAGTAAGAATCAATCAAATGATGCTCCAAAACAGGCAACACAAGCGGCAGGTCCAAAGACAAGAGGGGTGGCTCCAAATAAGAGTGCTCCAAAATAGATGACATCGGGTGTAGCTCCAAAACAGCCTTGACAAAGAACCCATCACCAGGTTCATCTCAACCAAATGATGCTGGCAACTCCAAAACAACCACCAACTTCATTACCACAAAGTCAATATCATTTACGGAGCACTCTCATCAACCGTGTTCGAGTATATGAACGAAGATAGGACGTGAATGATGCCTTGTTCTTCTTGATAAGTCGCCAGAGTGATCTCCAGAACGTCCAAGCCCACATTAGCCAGGAAGTGGCCCTCAAAGTCGCATTCAATCTCAAACCATTTGTTGAGATAACAGTTTCTCCGATTCCAAAGGCGAAAGCAATTGCAACGCTTCTGCAGTATTGGGAGCAACCAGGCTTTGTTAGAGATGCCGTGGCTTGTGCCGATGCGTTGTGTAGTTGGGATGCCAGCAAGGGAATAGAGTGGAAAAGCAAATGGACCACCATTGCTAGAGGCACACACGAGTTAATTCTCCAGCACCATCATGTAGAAAGAAGGAACTCCATATAATACTTGCACAGTTATGAGCTCGAAGATGGGAGTCGGGCGGCAGGCGACAAAGTTACATTATGAGGTTGGGCTAATCAAATGGTTGTTTAACTTTCGCAGCTTGAGCCAAATGTTTCTTGCTGGACTGATGGAAGATTCACAAAGGAATTGCAAGTTGTGGCCGGACGCTGTAGAGTTTCCAGTAGCTGTTCTTCAATATATTATAAACTTCATGCTCCACTACAAGAGGAAGAGACTTGAATGGATGACTTCCATCGGGCAAGATATAAAATCACCGATATTCAAACTACTTAATTCTTTTCTAAAGAAATTTGAGAAAGTTCTAAGTAGATGAAGACTGTCGTTCTGTTAATGTATTTTATCTACTTAATGATGACAAAAAGAAAAAGGCTGAAGTGTTGGAAGAGTCAGAAGGAGAAGCCCATGAACTTCCATTTCAGATTCAATCTACTGTGTTATCGAAAACACCATGAATAACCCAGTGACAATGGCAATTGACCCCAAATTCTACCTTAAGAAGCTAGGGATAGAGTGCCATATCAGAGGGGAAAAACAAAAGACATGAGAAAACAGAAGTCCCGCAAGAAGGCAAATGCTAGGAATCAATTCTTAAAAATTTTAATTGACAAGAGGGAGAACTAAATAATTCCTCTGATCAAGTACAAGCTGGCCCTCACTTTACAGCACCTAAATTTCACCTTATTAGCCCCGTATAGGACATCCAACTAAAAGAAGATTCCGAATCAATGGAATACATGTGAATTTCTAATTTCGACCAATAATAGAACTTTATTTCTTCCTAAAGCTAACAATGACGACGTTAACGCTGGCAAAAGGACAATATAGGCACGCAGTCCGCGTGCACATTGGTGCGATGATTCCTCAACAAGATTCAATATCTGGAAGTGGATGAACGTCCGGAAATGATATTAGATCCACATCTAGATCTGACCTCATGGATGTCCAAACACCATCCCAACCGGTGTTGTTACTCGAAAAGTTAATGTCGCTGTAGACAGTTCCTTGACCACCTTGTCCAAGTATCCTCTTCTTACTAAAATTGTTGGTAGCCTTCTCTAATTCCTTAGAGTTGAACAGTTTTCCTTTTCCGACACGATTGCTGCCTTCACTGGAAGAAAGTTGCTGTTTCAGTAAAATACCACCATTTCGCTTGAAGAATCTTTCCTTTTGCTTTTGCCTCTTCCTCCTCTTCATCACTCTGCATAACCTCCATAGGAGAATGTTTCTCCGAAATTTAATCCGTAAGAAAACAAACACCGAAAATGGATCTTCGGCTTTTAATTGAAGGACGGGTTCTGTGGTGATTTGACAGAAAATATCCAAGCGATCATAAAAATCAACGTGGAATTGTACAAACCTAAACCAAACCGGAGTTTGACTCGACGGAAAAGTTTAGGAAGTACTATCGAAACAAACTTCGACGGAATTTGACTCGAGGACGAAGCTTGAAAGAGCGGCGGTACTACGCCGGGATTTGACTCGACGACGAAGCACCAAGGATGAAGATTCATATCGGAGGACGACTCGGCGACGTGAATCTGAGCATTAGAACTACTCCTAAAGAATTAAAGCTTGTAAATTGCAGGAAAATAATGGCCTTGGCCAAATGTAAAGGTACGAGTGCAGGAAATGTAAAGATAAAAGAAAGATAAACTGATAAAGAATGTGAGTTCTGTTGTTGATTTATTTTTTTTTGGGGGGGAGTCTTTTCAAAATACAAACTTGGGATATTTATAATCTGGTACAAGCGTTTACAACTTTTAAATTTTAAATAAAAAGTAACTTCCTAACGGTGGTTATTATCTTCCTATTTTCTAGGCACTCTCCACGTTCAAATAACCACCCTTGTCCATAAGCAGTTTTGTTATTGACACCTAACTATCGGTAAGTTGCTGATACCAATCCTCTGCTCACCCACTATCGGTAAGTTGCGAACTATCGGTAAGTTACTGACGCCAAAGCTCCCGATGCCTATTTCCATGATTTTTTTTTCACTTTTTTGTGTAAACAGAGAAAAAGCAAAGCTATCGCAACAAGGCCCACGCCAACGCCTTATTTTGGAGCAAAAAAACCGTTGGTCAGTCAAAGTCCTCACTCGCCCCAAATTTGGCGTGCATTCGCGATAGAAAAGCCTTCTACATTTCATTATTGTCAAAAGTTTCATGATTCACGGGAACGGTTCCTTTTGATCATTTTTTTTAGTGCTCAACTATTTTATCATTTTTAGTAATGCACGGAAATCACGAAAAATTTCATCTCTGTCTCAATTTAGTTAGGGTTGATACCACGAAAAACCTCAAACCGGTATACTTGTGACAAATTTGCCCAAAACTAATTTTTTGACCACCAAAAACTCCAAACCGGTACACCTGTGACAAATTTACCCTCAATTAGTTTTCTTTAAATTTTATCATCAAATTGCTAAGATGGATGACACGCGGTAATTAACGGGTGTATTAGTTTGGGGTTTTATCCTCCGTTTATCACATGTGTACCAATTTGTGGTTGTTTGTGGTATTAATCCAATTTAATTGAAACTAACGGAGGGTAAATTTGTCACAATTATACTAGTTTGGGGTTTTTGATGGTTAGAAACACTAATTTGTCATAGGTGTACCGGTTTGAGGTTTTTGATGGTCATAAATTAGTTTGGAGTAAATTTGTCACATGTATACCAATTTGAGATTTTTCGTGGTACTAACCTGTTTAGTTACAACTTGGAAAACTTTTTCCTATTATTTTTACATTTCTAGAATAACATTTCTTTATATTCTGAAGAGTAAACAATGAAAGAGCCCATGTTTTCCTTGATCTCCTGCTGTCCATTGCAGAGTGTCAGTACTATGTTCTATTTACATGACAAAATACAATGCACCTATTAAAGGACTACACAGAACATCCATCTGCATGATGCGCATGCTATTCATTCATCTAGCAGGATTTTAAAAGTTTGTAGTATGAGATGGAATACCGATAGCGACAAATCTAACCATCCAGTCGTGATCCACACATTCATAGGACCCTGGCCGATTCTCACATATCCAAGGGCAATTGTTCAGTGCTGGATCTTCACATTCGTCGACATCTGCACAGGAGACAATGAAAATTCTGGTCACTCATCGACATGCCTATCACTTAACAGGACGACATCATTTTTGCTACAAAAAGTTTACGCCGACAGAGGACCGTTTCTTCTTAAAGTTTAGTTGGCTTTAGCTTTTATTTCGATTCTCTGGCTGACTAATAATACCTTGTGCTGATAATCTATCCTTCTTGTTGTTTTAAGAATTAACGAAGATATCAACTCTTGAAAATGTGTATTGGTTGGGGCAAAAGGCTGACACAAAACATTAGTCAACACCATTCACACAGATTGTTGTTTGCACAACTTTTACACGGCAACCTCCATCCATTGTTTCCACCAGACCATCGAAAAGGACTAAGCTAATCGTTTTAGAAATCATGCAATATCATCACATGACAATTTGAATTTGCATATCTTCTATTTTCACTCGGTTGAAAGACTAAACTCTTCCGAATCCAAGCAAAATCAAAGTCTGGTGATGGAGTTATCGGTCAGATTGCGCGCCACCAGAGACATGTAGATTCAATGATGTGTGATGTATCAACAATCAAAGATGCTTTGCCTTGACAATCTGCAAGGTACGCATTCCCGACGTAACCAGACCTGCAATAACACCTGTATAATTTCGGCAACCGTTCATTCTCCAGTTTGCCATAATACTCGCAACCATACGAATCGCTTCCACTCAATCCGATCTCACTCGCCATCTCTTTCGGAAGCCCCCACTCCAGCACTCCAGGCAGGTGCTCCATCTCTCTCAGCACCCTCAGATCCTTCCATTCGTTAAACCCTAACCATTGCTTATCCGCCAGGAACGCGAACCTGCACTCCTCTCCAACGGCGACAACATTGTCATCGCTGATCCGTTTGAACTTGACATCGAACTCCCGGAGCCCCGACGGGATCGAGGTCCTGCAGCAGCCGACACCAGAGCAGTCGCTGGAGTTCCCAAGGACGCCTCCGTCACAGCGGGAGGTGCACCCAACGACGGCGGAGGCGGCCTCTGCCATCACAGCAAGGTTGTTGCATCCGACAACGGCAAAGAAGTTGCCGGGCTGGGAGAAGGAGTTCGGGGCTGAAGCGCAAGCTCACGTTAGGAGGAGATGACCCAGCGCCACTGCATTGGTGGCGGACGATCGGGAGGTTGACTTTGACCGTGCCTTGGTGTAGGCCGTAGGTGGTCTCCTACGCGGCCATGGAGTTGGCAGTGTAGGCTCTGTTTAGCGACGTTTATGTTCCTAGAAACAATTTCTGATCAGAAATAGTTTTTTCTATTTCTATTTCCTGGAACAATTTTTGAGCAAAAAAAACGCGTTTAGTAACTGTACAAAATTTCTGTTCCTGAAATAGAACAAGAATAGAAATGCGTTTAGGGCGCGAATAATCTATTTCTATTCCATGGACGAGTTTCTGAGTAAAAAAGCGCGTTTGATAACGACACAAAATTTCTATTTTCGAAATAGAAATTCGTTTGACAATGACATAAAATTTCTCCCTTCCAGACGACCGGCGGAGGACGGCGGGTGGCGGAGGACGGTGGCCGACGGTGGGAGGTGGCCGGCCGGCGGCAGCAGAGGATGGCAGCCGACGTCGGGCGGCGAAGCACGGCGGTTAGTGGCGGAGCACGGCGGCGGGAGGCGGCGGTCGGCGTCGGGCGGTAGAGCACGACAGTCAACGGCGGAGTACGGCAGCCAACGGCGGATCACGACCGCGTCGGGTGGCGGTGACCGGCAGTGGGGGACAACGGTGGGAGGTAGCCGGCGGCGGAGGGTGGCCAGCGTCGAGTAGTGGGGCACGGCGGCCGGCAGCGGAGGACGGGGGCCGGTGGTGGGTGGCCGGCGGTGGGAGGCGGCCGGTGCCAAGTGGCTCCCGGCGTTGGGCGATGGAGCACGGCAGTCGGCGACGGAGGACGGCAGCCGATGGAGGGCGGCGTCAGCGTCGGGCGGCGGAGGACAGCAGCCGGTGGTGGGTGGTGGCAGCGTTGGGTGGCGGAGGATAGTGGTCGGCGACAAGAGGTGGCCGACAGTGGACGGCGGTTGACAGGTAGGAGGCGGCTGACGGGCGGCGGCGGAAGTTGGCTGGTAGGTCGCGGCGAAGGACGGCGAGAGGCGGCAGTGGGTGGGTTGCGGCTGGCGGATTGTTTCTTGTTTTTGGAGAGTTCCAGAAAAAATTGTTTCTTGTTTTTTTTCCAGAAACAAAGAAGTAGATTTGTTTTACTTCTTGTTTTTGTTCCAAATCTATTCCAGGATCACCTTTTTTTTCCAGAAACAAAAAAAGTAAATTTTTTTTACTAACGGATTTCTGTTTTTTTTCTGTTCCGGGGAACAAAAGAACAAAAAAATAAAGAAACAGAAACGTTACTAAACAGGCCCGTAGTAGCCCGGGAGGGAAATGTTGAGGACCTACAAGTTGAGCTTCCCAAGGATCGGGACCGAGGCGTTCTGGCCGCAGATGATCTCGAACCACTCGCCTAGGAAGCAATGGGCCGGGCCGAGCCCAAAGGGGAAGGGTACGGTCACGTTGCGGCACTTGGGCTCGCATCCGGGCTTTGCGGTTTGAAATGTCGGCACGTCAATGGTAGATATCAAGGAGAGAAATAAACAAACGATGATGGGATGAATCCATCGACGACTCATGCTTTTTGTGTTCCTATGGAAACAAATGGTCAGCGAGTTATTCCTTCGTACACGAAACTTTGGATGTTGGTCGAAAGGTGAAAGTACTAGGTTTTAAGTTGGATTCCTACTTGGCGTATTCATCCGTGGTGATTTCATGAGTGTGTGCCTACGTTCGATCTGGTTTAGATTGATCAGTTTAATTTGATGCGCGAAACCTAACTTTAAATAATGCCATGCCCATGTCTAGAAGCTCAAGCCTAAGTAATTTCCACCATGAATAGGGATGTTCGTGGCAGGTGATTTTGCTTTTTTCTTTTTCTTTTTTCCCCTTCGGAGTGAATGGCAAGCTTGACGTTTAGACACAGATTGACAGAGACCCGATTGGAGTAATAATGGTCAGCATCTATTGAAGACCGCTACTCAATGGATTGATGTTGAAGACTTAAAAAATAATTATTATTAGCCATAGTCAAGCCAGCTTAGAATAGTCCTGCTCACTTCCAAAACTATTTGAGAAAAGGTGTTGAGAAAGAAAGTACCTAGCACTTGCATTCATATACGATGGATAGGCAGACAGATTGATAGATATATGTAAAGTAGAGGTTTCAATGAATCTTTTGTCGCGCCGACACGTGGCGAATCCTTGACCCGCCCGAGGGGCTTGGGTATGGTCCGTTGTTTCCGCACGTTTTGATCTTAATTTTTCAACACTACATGCCAATCTAGACATGTCTTCCTAGGGAAGTCGAGTTTTCCTGCGATCTACCTTGTCATTCTTGTTACATTTTGCACTTTAAAAAAAAAATTCATATGTGTCTGACTTGGAGATCTAATATGGAATTATAGTTCAAAAATTTTTAAAAAAAAGAACTTTTATCTGACACAATTTGCCCATGACGAGCTAATATGATAAGACAGATCGATTGTACTGCAAAGTGCGGACATTTTGCACTTAAATATTGTTGAGACCTAATATGAAACTTAAGTAGTCCAAAAATTTTGGAAGAAATTATCTTGGGGAAAATTGTCAAAAAAGTCATAAACCTATTGTACGGCGGCCTACTCAGTCCTAAACCTTTTAAGTTTGCCAATTCAGTCCTAAACCTTTTTAATTCTTGCCAATTGAGTCCTTCCGGCCAATTTTGGCCGACCGGCGCTGACGTGGCCGCCAGCCGGCGCCGGCCGTCCGGCTAACGCTGACATGGCAATTTTTAAATATTTTTTCTAATTTTTTAATCTTTTTTCCAATTTTTTAATCTTTTTTTTTTCTGATTTCTTCCCTCTGTCCGGTACGGCGACTAGCGGCCGGCCAAAGGGGAGGGTCGGCGAGGTCGACCTCACCGGCCTCTGGCGAAGCTCGCCCCGCTGGCCACCGGCGAGGCGACCTCACCCAGTAATGGCGAGGCCGACCTCGCCGTCGCCTAGGTCGCGACGGCGAGGTCGACCTCGCCGGATCTAGGCGAGGCTTGACCTCGCCGTCGCCTGGGTCGTGACGGCGAGGTCGACCTCGCCGGATCTGGGCGAGGCTTGACCTCGCCGTCGCCTGGGTCGCGACGGCAAGGTCGAGCCTCACTAGAGCAAAGGCGAGGCTGATCTCGCCGTCGCTTGGGTCGCGACTGCGAGGTCGAGCCTCGCCATTGCTGGGCGAGGTCGCCTCGCCCAACTAGGAACCGGCGAGGCTCGCCCTTGCCGGTGGCCGGTGGGGCAAGCTTCGCCAAAGGCTAGCGAGGTCGACCTCGCCGGCCCTCCCCTCTAGCCGGCTGCCAGACTGGCCAGAGGGAAGAAATCAGAAAAAAAAAAAGATTAAAAAATTGGAAAAAAGATTAAAAAATTAGAAAAAAATATTTAAAAATTGCCACGTCATCGTTGGCCGGACGGCCTGCGGCCACGTCAGCGCTGGCCGGCCAAAATTGGCCGGAAGGACTCAATTAACAAAAATTAAAAAGGTTTAGGACCGAATTGGCAAACTTAAAAGGTTTAGGACTGAATTGGCCGCTGTACAATAGATTTAGGACTTTTTTGACAATTTTCCCAATTATCTTGAATACAGTCTGTCCATGATGAATCTAATACGGATCAGGATTGATCTACTGTAATGCAAGGTACAAATACAATATTATGTCTCTTGGACTTGTATATAGTTCATGACCCAATATGAAGTAAGATAAATCATGAATGAGCCCATTAATATATATAGACACACACACACTTTGCCTTTTCTATGAACCCATTAAATATAACTGATATCTGATTGGCGTCTATAAAATTTAATCCCAAGCAAAAGAACTTAGGAAACCAATTCGATCTTATATCAGTGGGGGATAAAAAAAACTCGTAATAAACTTGTCTATTAATAAGCATAACATAATACATATTACAAGACGGATAGAATTGAGTTCGGGAGTGGCAAAATACAAGAAGTATACGAAAGAAATCAGTTGCACTAGTATGAAGTACAATTGTTCTAATAATCAAATTAATGTATTATTTTGTAAGAGCCGTATAAACAAATCTCATATGCTCATTGATTGTTATAGACCAGTAAAAGTGCACCCATTCGTTTATATGATAATCCACATTTAAAATAGTTTTTGTAAAACCTCCTTATTGCGAAAGATTTGGATTATTAATCAATGGAAAGTAATTATTGATATAAAGAAATTGCACAATGCAAACACGTATATGTGGAAAAGGAACAAAATTTCAAGATAGGAATTATTTTGGGTAAGGTTGTGTATACAAATTGGAAGAAAATTTCACTCGAAGCGATCTAATAAAATTTTACCACTTGTTATAAATTTTACCTGATGGACTTTAAAGGGCCAAAGCAGTTCTGTGAAGCGTTCCATCGCCTCGATAAGTATAACATAATGTGCAATAAAAAAGATCGGAACCGGAAAGTTAAGGTTTGTTTTGTAATGTTTCTGTTTTCGGAAATAATTTCTGTTCAGAAATAGTTTTTTCTATTTCTATTCCATGGACAAGTTTCTGAGCAGAAGAACGTGTTTGGTAACTGTACAGAAATGCGTTTAGTACGATCCTAAAAATTTCTACTCCCAATTTTTTCATTTAATTATAAAAATGTTAGTGGAGACTTAACAATTCATGTTTGGATAAAACTGGACTGGAAATAGAATCCGAATATATTACGATATAGAATCGAATGACCTTAATACAATCATAAAGAAAATTACTCCTTATAGACAAAACAAATACCGGATGGTGGTCGAGGAAATTACAGTATAGGGTTTAGGGTTAGGGTTTTAGGGTTTCGGGTTTGGGATTTAGGGTTTGGGGTTTTAGAGTTTTGGTTTTAGGATTTCGGGTTTGGGGTTTTAGGGATTCAAGTTTTGGGATTTGGGGTATAGGGTTTAGAGTTTAGGGTTTTAGGGTTTCGGGTTGGGGTTTATGGTTTAGGGTTTCGGGTTTTGCGGTTTAGGGTTTGATGTGGCATATGGAAAATTCCCATGTTTGTTAATATTATTTAGGACGAATTTCCGCGACCGAACTGCCACGAGTCTGAGGCGTTAGAATTAAGTTGATAGATTTCGATGTGCACGTTAGTGGTGTAGAATGATGATGCTTATTTTGCCGCCAATCTATTGGCAAAATAGGGCGATATGTTGTGAAAGTCATATTTGCTTTTCTTACTTTTGATATCTTTCATTTATAATTTTAGTTGGTTCAAAGTATTTTCAGACTTACCAAAGTTTAGAATCAAATGTTCAAAACGAAAATATTTTCAAATACACGAATGCTCAGAACCAGATGTTGAGAACAAAAATCAGCTTCTTAAATCTCTATTTCTCCTCAATTGACAAGCCACTTCTCTTTTCCTATCAAGATTTTTTTTTAAATCCATGCTTTAATGTGATACATTGAACTTGGGTGCTTGACATCATGCCTTACATCATATACTTTGGCTTAAGTTGTGATACATTTTACGGGTGATTAGTAGTACTCCTCGGGGTACAAGATTGTTCCTTTGGAGTTAAGGGAAAGTTTTACGTTTTGACATAGATTGACGGAGACCCGATTGGAGTACCAATGGTCAGCATCTTTCAAAGACCGGTACTCGATAGATTAATGCTGAAGACTTGTATTACTATAAGGCATAGTCAAGCCAGCTTAGAACAGTCCTAGGCACTTCAAAACCTATTTGAGGAAAGGTGCCGAGAAAGAAAGGACCTAACACTTGCATTCATATACGACAGGATAACCAGACAGATAGTTAAATTGACATGTAAATTAGAGGTTTCAATGTAGCTTTTGTCGAGCCGACACGTGACGAATCATTGACCCACCGAGGGATCGGTTATGGTCCGATCTTTCGACACGTTTTGATCTTTTTTTTCAACATAGTAAAATCTAGACAAGCCTTTTTGAGGGAAGTTGCGTTTTCCTGCAATCTACCTTTTTTCATTCTTGTTACATTTTGCACTTAAAAAAAATGCATACATATTTGTTTCGGAGATCTAATATGGAATTACAGTTTAAAATTTTTGAAAAACAAACTTTTATCGAACACAATCTGCCAATGACGAGCTAATATGATAACAATAGATCCGTTGTAATGCAAGGTACGGACATTTTGCACTTAAATAATGTTGAGACCTAATATGAAACAGTCCAGAATTTTTGAAAAAATTATGTTGAATACAATTTTTCCATGATGAATGTAATATGGATTAGGATCAATCTATTGCAATGCAGGGCAAAAATACAATATGTCTCTCAAACTTATTTATATAGTTCATGACCCAATATAAAGTAAGATAAATCATGAATGAGCCCATAAAGTATAATTAATATCTAATTGGCGTCTACAAAATTTAACCCCATGCAAAAGAATGTAGGAAACCAATTCGATCTTATACCAGCGGGGATCAGAAATTTGAAAGACACTTATGTGTTAATAAGCATAACATAATACATATTACAAGACCGATAGGATTGAGTTCGGCAGTGGAAAAATACAACAAGTATGCGAAAGAAATTAGTTGAAGTAGTATGAAGCACAAATTTTGTAATAATCAAATTAATGTATTTTTTCGTAAGAGCCATATAAACAAATCTCATATTGTCATTGATTTATATAGTCCAGTAATGCACACACTTTGTGATGCGAGAGCATCGGGTTTTGTCGATCGATTCAAGTTGAAGATGTCAATTATGCAAGAGAGTTGTCGATTCAGTAGATAAGTTGTCGATTTCATGATTGCCGATTGGTTACTGAAATATCGATATACAAGTTTATTGTCTATTTGGAGACTTCCTATCGACTACCTAATGACTAGAGTTTGTTCTCATCGATTTCTATCGCTGTTTGGAGATCTCCTACGATGACTATTCGGCTTCCATGGATGGTGCACGAATTTGAGAGAGTCAAGCTTCCATGTCTTTAAATGCATTTCTGGTTTCTAGGTGTTTTAATGCATTTCTGGTTTCTAGGTGTTTTAATGCATTTTCTATTTTATAGGACTTTATTGTGTTTTCTAGTTCCTATTACTTTAATTACTTAGGTAGTTCACATGTCTTTAATGTTTGTTTTAATTCCTATGTATTAGTTCCTCTATAAAGAGAGGTGAAATCTCAAATGTAAGACAGAAGATTTTGAATATTGAAAATATATGTGATTTGTCTCTATGTGATCAAATATCTATCCCCAATTTCTATATCCTTAGAAGGTGGATTCTTCCGTGGTGGTGAGCCAAGAAAAATTATATCCTCGGCTAGTGATTATCTATAGGCCTTGGTGATGAGTTTCTCCTTTGTCGAAGTCTTGAATCATTGGTGGGTGGTTCGTTATGTAAGCCTTAGTGGTGAACTTCCTAAAATCCCAATCTTGATCCTTGGTTGGTGGCTTGTCCTGTATGCTTTGGTTCTGATCGTAATCTATCCTCAAAACATATTGTATCCCCTTATCACTCAAAATGCATTCCCCCGCCCCCGCAACTGCATCACTTTGCGTTTATATAAAACTGACATTAAAAATATTCTTTTGTAAAACCGCCTTATTGCAAAAGACTTGGATTATTAATCAATGGAAAGTAATTATTGATACAATATAAAGAAAGTGCAAACGCATATGTGTGGAAAGGGTTTCAAGATTGGAATTTTTTCGGTAAAGTTGTTTGTACAAGTTGAAAAAAAAAATTACTCAAAGAGATATTTTAAAATTTTGCCACTCGTTATAACTTTTATCCAAGGGACTTTAATGGGCCAAAGCAACTCTGTGAAGCGTTCAGACACTTCGATAAGTATATCATAACATGAAATCAAAAAGATCGGAAATCGGAAAGTTACTTTTTCATCTCCTGTATGCGCAACAAAAGACAGGTAGTTGGCTAAAACTGATGAAATATCCCCAATAGTAAACCCCTGTGAAAAGCTAAAGCAGGCTAACAAGACCTCAAGAAGAGACACTATAGTCTTCAATGATACTCGACATACAAAGAGTATATCAACAGGGAGCGTGAATTTTTCTAAGCACTTCTTAGGGTTATCAACATTATTCTGCAACTGACGTGTAAAGGCACATAAAGAGATTGCGATGTCTCATATCACAGAAAGTTGGACAGAGAACCAAATGTATCTTCATCTCAGCAATAGGAGTGACTGATCCTCCTCCACACGTATAAAGGCAAATAAAGAGATTGCAATGTCTCATATCACAGAAAATTGGACAGAGACAACCAAAATGCATCTTCATCTCGGCAATAGGAGTGACTGATCCTCCTCCATTGAAGTCAGCTCCACTTCTGCTTCCAGTTGCATCAACGCAGGGATCGCACCCGAAGCACGAATAGATCCAGTTCTAATGCAATTGATCTCTTCATCATTTTTCCGGATGACCGTGAGATTTCGTAGTGATTGTACTCGCTCTAATTCCGTCGCCACTTCCTTCATCGTAGGCCTGTACCTCCCATTGAGGCTTAAGCATCTTTTCGCCAAACAAGACACCGCAATAGTTTCTTCTTTCTTGCCATGGTCTAATACCTCCTTATCAAGAACATCGAACAAGCGATCCTCCTCCATTGAAATGATGAAGTACGAGGCAAGATTTCTGCCCTCTTCTGCCCTTAGTTGAGAAATTGGCTTTTCTCCGGTTAGTAGCTCGACAAGGACAACCCCAAAACTATACACATCACTTTTGTCCGTGAATTGACTTGTTTGGTAATACTCCGGGTCCAAGTATCCAAAGGTTCCTTGCACTGTTGTGGTCAAGTGAGTTTGGTCTATGGTAATTGATCTAGAAGCTCCAAAATCTGCCACTTTGGCTTGATGTTTTTCGTCCAAAAGTATATTTGACGACTTGATATCCCGATGATAAACCGGTATGACTGCAGCAAAGTGCAAATACGAAAGAGCCCCAGCAACTTCATTGGCAATTCTTAACCGCGTCTCCCACGAGACAGGAAATTCTTTGTCTGGATCATGAAGATATTGGTAGAGAGTTCCATTGGCGATAAATTCATATACCAAAAGAGGGACTTCACTCTCCAGACAAAATCCTAATATCTTGACAACATTTCTGTGATTAATTTCAGAGAGAATAACGACTTCGTTGACGAACTGTTCGACTTGTCCTGCATCAACAACTTTTGATTTCTTGACCGCAATAATTGTTCCATCTATCAACATTCCTTTATAAACAGTGCCTTGACCACCTTGATCCAGTATTCGATTCTCGTTAAAGTGGTCTGTAGCCATGTCTAACTCCATGGAGGTAAACAACTTGCCTTTCTTCATGTGATTGTCTTCAATAGAAGATAGGCGTTGTTGCAACAGAAGTCCCCCATTACGTTTGAAGAATTTTTGCTTGAGCTTTGTCTCATGTCTTCTTTTGAAGAATTTATACAACCACCAAGATAGCAAAAGTAACAGTATGGCTCCGATACTCGTGCCCATACCTGTGTAAAAGAAAGTCAGACCACAATTGCTTTAGGAACAGAATACATATTTTTCTGAGAGTTTTTCTGCACTATTGGATTTAAGTTACAAGCATTGTTGAGTGCACTAATTACGAAAGTACATTTAAATTGAGCAGAAATGGTAGTTTTTTTTTTTTTAACTTCATGCAAATGAAATTGGTGTATTATATAGACGGTCACATTCTGTGATCACGGCAAAAAAGGAGCGGGGAGTAACGTACCTATCATGGCGATGATCTTATTGTCTACGCAGTCATATGATCCCGGTCGATTCACACACTTCCCTCTGCAGTTGAGGTTTGGATATTCTTTGCACTCATCGATATCTGATCGATATTAAATGATGAATGAGATAAAAGAAAGAATTAAAAAAGAAGAAGAAGCTGTTTCAATATATATGATATCAGATTGAATATTCAGCAGTCAAGTTCTCTTTGGATTCTCCTGTTTTACCAGTTTGGGAGCATCCATCTTCTTTATAATTGTTTCAGCTATATTTGCGGGCTTTTAATAGGTTTCTAGCTCGCATATTGTCTTACTTGGCTTTTAATAAAGAATAAGGGTAAGATACAAAATAAAAGTGGATGTTCTAATCTCACCTTGGCATCCATGAGGAAGATAAAAATTCCCTCTGTAACCGTTATTGCAAGAGCAATATGTTAGACTAGGAACCCCAGGCGTCGAGTACGTAGTGCAGGAGGCTGAGTTGTCATCCAGCAACTCATGCTCATAATTAGTGATCGCCCATTCGAGCACCACCGGAACATCTGGCGGTAAACTGTGCAAATTAGCTTGATACCAAGATGTTCTCTTGACCAAGAAGGCATACCTGCATTCTTCATCCCCTGGTGCTATGGTTTCACCATCGAGAGTTTTGAATTCCACATTGTATTCACTGATTCCATCGGGGATCGAAGTCATACAGCAACCACTACCACTAGAGCACTGGTTGAATCCGAGAGTCCCATTTTTGCGGCAGGAAGACTTGCATCCTACGACCGCCCATGGGGTATCGGAGCCAGCCATCAAGGCAAGGCTATCACAACCTCCGGCAACAAAAAAGTTATGAATCTGGGAGTACTTGAAAACGCTGTTACTGGCCCTTAAGTTCACTGGGGTGTCATTTTGTTGTGTACAATTAGGATGGGAGTACGATATCGGCTGCCTGACTGTAACGAGACCTGGAGTATTTGTATTACTTGGTAGAGAGATATCTAACACCACCACACTCAAATTCTTAAGTACCGGAGTAGAGATGCCGCGGGCTCTTTGGCAATCGATCTCGTACCGGGGATCCAAGAAGCAATTGTGTCCGATTCCGAAAGGATATGGAATGTCAGTGAGATCGCCACATGTATTTGGACAGCCTGGCCAGGCCAGACTCTGAGGAGATGATTCTGCTGCAGCTGCAAAAACAAACAAAAGAACAACGAAGGCCATATGAGATAACAGTGTCAGCATCGCCAGGATCATCTTCTCCCGATTCGTGGTCCGCAGTCTGCTACTCCAGTTTGCTATTGCTAGAAAAGAAGAGGCTGATGAATACGATTTGATGCGCGCCACCGCTATTTAATTGTCAAACACGTCTCCATGTAACGACAAACGATGACTTATGGTGGGACTTGGTAGAAGCCAAATTTTCCCTCTTCAACATTGGCAGCTCCCCCTTGAAGTTTGAGTCCAAGGTTCCCGAGTCTGCACTCTGCACGTGTTTTGAATGTAATATTTCTAATTGCAATACAAAGTTTTCTTCTGCCATCGATTATATTAAAAAACTGATTATATTTCATTTATTGATATATATACCCCGTGTATCCGGCCAAAATATATATACCATATGTGTGATTTTAGTCGACAAAGATATATTCAATTGCCATGTTTCTCTATAATTAATGACAAGCATGATTAATTTACTTACAATGACAAAGTTAATTAACTTATCAGAATATATATATAGTGTAAAGAAATGTTTCAAGCTCATAATCAACTTCCACGCACCAGTTGGGACTTATTTGATAGCCAATAAATAAACAACAAAGAGAATGAAAGGAATAAAAGAGAATCAACAGACAATGATAGTCTCTTCAAAACACAAAACTCAAATATAAATGGTCAAGAGGCATGTCCTTTCGCCAAAATAGAAATAATAAAAAGTTAACAGTTTATTACACTTATAAAATAATCCAACAAGTGATGTCTATATTGTAATTCACCAATCAAAATACTAGTTGAAGAAGTTTGCTCCAATCAAAATATTACATTCTAAATTGAAAATATTTAGGTACTTCCCTTCAAGACTTGGCTAGCATAACACCACCGTCAAAGGAAAGAAGGATCACGCATTCCAGGGCACACACATAAATCTTGTGGTGGGGCGCACATTCATGGGAAAATATGTGGTGCCGACTGCGGTGCATGCATCATGGGTCTTGAATTGACTTGACTGTGGATCAACCTGACTGGGTACATTTTATCCTAAAACTGAAATGATCAATGGTTCAAATGAATTTAATCTACCCGATTTATAAATTATGTAACAATTCTTGGTATAAGCCTAGCCACCTCTACATAGAAATTCCATATCACTCATCAAAATATTACCCCACTTAATTTTATTAGGAAAATTGGCCCAAAAGTCATAAACCTATTGCACTTTTTACTAATTCAATCTTAAACTTCTTAACTGTATTAATTGAGTGTTAAACATTTTCATGTTTCGCCAATTGAGTCTATTCGGCCAATTTTGGCCTGAAATCACTGGTGTGGATGCAAGCCATCTTACGTGACATGACGACGCTGACTTGAACAATTTTTAATATATTAAAAATAAAAAATTAATAAAAAAATTCGAAAAAATATTATTAAAAGTTATCCATGCAATCCAGAACCCATTGTAGCTATAGTTGTAGTTGTAGCTGTGGCTGTAATTGTAGTCGTTGCCATGGCAATGGCATCACAGCCCTCGAAGCTGCCATTGCGTGTCTGCCCACAACCCGCGTCTCTCTCTCTCTCTCTCTTTGATTAAAGCCCAAATCATCAATATATCAACTGAACTTGGTTTATATTAGTCTATAAATTATAAATATTATTGGTATGACTATTCCTTGCTAAATATGGTGGCAAATTTAGGTCATATTTTTCCATCGAACATACGTCAGGCATGAGATCATAGCCTATTTTACGAGTGATACAGATGAAATCATGGAAATTTCCCGATAACTTCATGAGCCCAAGAATAATTGCCGCCAAGATGTTTCTGGAAAGTCATCATCCTAAAAATGCCAAAGCTCTTGTATTATTGTACTTGTATCGATAAAATAATATCAAATCAGTTAAAAGTGATTGGACATATGGATGAATCACAATGTATTGGCCATTATGGGTGCGTTTGGTAATATTTTTGTTCCCGAAAATAACCTTTTTTTTCAAAAATAGTTTTTTCTATTTATATTCCTTAGATGATTTTTGAGCAGGAGAACGCGTTTGGTAACCGCATAAAATTTCTATTTTCGAAATAAAAAAAGAACATAAAAGCTTTTGATACGACCCTAATTTTTTTTATGACGAGAATTATTTTTTTTAGTTTTTAAGTAATTTTCTGAGATTTTTCTATTTTTTTTCTTTTCTTTTTTTCGTCCCTTCTTCTTCCTCCTCTAGCTGGTCACCGGGCCTCGGCGATGGCTAGCAACCAACTAGAGACAAGGGCCAGCGAGGCTCAACCTTGCCCAGCCACCGCAAGGTCGGCCTTGCCATGGCCAAGCGAGGCCGGCCTAGCCACCATGAGGCCGAGCCTCGCCGAGCCTTGTCTCTAGCCAGTCGTCGGTCATCGCCGAGGCCCGGCGACTGGCTAGAGGAGGAAGAAGAAGGAAGGAAAAAAAGAAAAGAAAATGATTTGTTTAAAAAATTGTTCCCTAGAATAAAGAAGTAGGTTTTTTTTTACTTCTTGATTCCTTTCCAAATCTATTCCCTTATCATTTTTCTATTCCGGGGAATATAAAAATTAGTTGACGTTATCAAATGGATTTCTGTTTTTTTTTTTCTGTTCCGAAGAACAAAAGAACAGAAAAATAGAGAAACATGATAGTTACCAAACGTGCCATAAATATTACTTGTTCTTCATGAATCATTGAATTTCAGGTTGCCTCTTGACTTAACTTTTATTATCCCTCTCAAAGAATTTCCATTGATTTTCTAATTTCAAAATATTAAAATTACCCCACCACTGTACAAAAAATATTAAGAAAACAAGAAGAAAAAATTACCCATTAACTTTGCTTTAGTTTATTTCAAGAATCTTGTGTTGGTCCATTGTTATAGAGAAACAAATAGTTTAGCGGACTAGATTGTAAAAGCCACTAGGTGTAAGGCCCTTCCATAATACTGGGTTTATAACCCCTCTGCTACCCTTTGGGAGATTTTGTGTTTTGATGCCTCTTACTCTTGTAATTGAGCTTGAATTTAATTAACTGCAAGTATCTTTTCAAACTAAAAGAAAAGAGAAAAGAAAAGAAGATATGCTTGATACAATAATCAGCACAAATTAGTTCTTCCATTGAATATATTGATCTTCTTCTATGTCATATATAATTTAAATGTGAAGAACGAGTCACACTTATAGGACCACACAACAATAACTTTATTATATATGATTAAGCGCATGATAGAGATAAAGATGCTACCCTTTTTCATGGAAGTGCCAGATTATTTCTTTCTCAATTTAAATGTGTTCGATTAAATTTATTATGAATTTTACTCGGTCTTCCATTTTTCTTTTCATTTTCCGTTATCATTCTATTTTATCCGTACATTCTCTTTATGCCAATAGTTTTTATTGTCTTTTCGGATCCTTTTTTACTATAGAATTAAACATTTTATTTTTATTTTCTTCTTTTCCCATCGATCATTAGGAATTTTTTTGCGTTCCTACTTTCCATTTTACTTTAATTTTTATATGATTGTTCATTTAAATTGAATACAAAATAGAATTGAATCATGGATTTTTCCCCATATTGAATTATTTTTAGAAATTTAAATTTAGGCTACAATTTTCGCATGCTTTGCCTAATTATTTTCAAATGTTATATTAAAATTAAAAATTATAATATGGAGTATTAGCCAGTGAACACAAACTAAATTGATCTCATAATACGTAAGGGAGGATATATATTGTTTTTCCCAACTCTCAAAGCCTAAATTTTCAATACAAACCTTTCTCTTCTTAAAAAGAACCCATAATATGAACGGATGTAATTTATCCATGTTATATGTAAAGAGTTCATAAATAATTACTCGATTATATCTTATGCCACGTCCTTAAAAATAAATGTACTGTGAACAATCCTCTGCATTATTTAATTCGGAAACAACTTGATATAAGAGACAATAACAAGCTAAATTCCCTATTGAGTCGTTTTTTTTAATATATTTCATTTATTAGTCATGTAAAGAGATAGATCAGATAAATATTTTTTTTATCAATTACCGAATAACCCAGTGACAATGAGAAAACAAATGTCCTGCAAAATGGCAAATACTAGTAATCAATTCATAAAAGGGTTAATATAACCAAAAACCCCAAACTGATACATTTGTGACAAATTTACTTCAAACTAATTTTTTGATCACCAAAAACCCAAAACTAGTACACATGTGATAAATTTACCCTCCGTTTGTTTCCGTTAAATTTTACCGTCAAATATCTAAGTTGGATAACATGTGGCAGTTGATGGGTGTACCGGTTTGAAGTTTTACCCCTCCATATGTCACAAGTCTACCAATCTGTGATTTTTCATGGTATTAATCTAAATTTAAAGGGGGTAAATTTGTCACAAGTGTACCAATTTTGGATTTTTGGTGGTTAAAAAATTAATTTTGGGTAAATTTATCACAGATATAGCAGTTTTGGATTTTTTATGGTCAAAAAATTAATTTTGGATAAATTTATTACATATATACCAGTTTGGAATTTTTCGTAGTATTAACCCTTTTTAAAAATCTTCATTGACAAGAGGGAGATCTAAATAATTGCTTTGAACAAGTACAAGGTGGCCCTCACTTTTCAGCACCTAAATTTCACCTAAATTGCTTTGATCAACCACCGCTAGAGAGGGAGCTTCCCCGATTGAGCGTATAATGACCAAGTTGGAGAAAAGAACATTAGAAGTGCCAAAAGTTATGTACAACGCTCACTTTAATGCAATAATTTTTTTTCGGAACACTTAGCGCCCGTTTGGCAAGTTGTCAAACAGTGATAATTTCTGTTATTTTGTTCCCAGAATAAGTTTTGTACAGAAATCCGTTTGGTAAATTTTTTGTTCCTGAGCACAAATTTGCAAAAATTTATTCCCAGAATCAGTTTTGGAACATAATCAAAAAGCAAAAAAAAGTAGCTTCTTGATTTTGGGAATAATTTTTTTCATTTCTGATTCTTCTTGGTTTTTTTCTTCCTTCTTGGTTTGTTATTGTTCTTCTTCTTCCTGGCTTGCCGCCAGTTGCCAGCCGCCGGCAATCGGCCACAGGCTAATTCTGGCGAGGGCGGCTCGCGGCCGCAATGGCAAGGGCGGCGGCGAGGGTCCTAGCCATGGGCCAAGAAGGGGAAGAAGAAGAAAAAAAAGGAAAAATAAAAAATTGAAATATTAAAAAATTGAAAATATTATTAATAAAAAGAAATTTTGGGCAGTTATCAAACGCATTTCTGTTCTTTTTCTATTCCAAGAATAGAAATTTTGGACAGTTATCAAGTGCCTTCAAATGCTTAGAAATTGTTCCCGGGCACAGAATGGTTGCCAAACGCACCCTTAAGTGCCAAATCGGAGAAAAAACGATCACTTAAGTGTCAATTCCGGCCAAATTGATTAGATGACCTTTATAATTAAAAATTTTAATATGACTTGGCATATTTTTTAAACAATCCAGTCCATGTGGACGTCAAAATAACGTCGCACAATCTAACTGGCATTGAAGTGATCATTTTTTAACAATGACTAGCATTGAAGTGATTACTTTAAACAAACTTTTGGCACTCAAACAATCACTATTTATAACTTTTAGACGATGTTGTTTAAGGGTTATATGCTAACTGGGTACATCGGCGTGCCGCATAGGACTGAGAAATTAATAAAATATGATCACGTCGGATTTCCGACGACCTAGATCAGAGTTGACACTTAAGTTATTATTATTATTTTTAAAGTAGCACTTAAGTGATCCGAAAAAAACTTTTGGTACTAAAGTGAATACCGTACACAACTTTTAGCACTTCGGGTGCATTCGTTTGGCTAAAAATAAGTGATTTGGAAAACATTCTCCAAAAAATAATCGCTTATATTGTTTAGAAAAATAAATGAATAGAAATTTTTTTCATCGCCCACGAAAATAGTTAGGCATGAATTGTTATCGATGATGAAAATATTTTCCGTTGACTAATGTCTAAACGATATAAGCAATCATCTTTCGGAAAATATTTTCCAGATTACTCATTTTTCACAAAACAAACGCATCCTTCTAGTGTCCTTCTCCCCTTTGTGCGGACTTCCTTAGAGGAAGCCAGTGAAATGTTAGAGATGTATATATACACACAATGGGTGATCGATCGTAGGCCCATGCCCCAATCTCAACATTTTGGCCCATTAAGCTCGAACGAAATTAGCCCATATTAATTTGCGGAAAGAAAAACCCAAGTGAGCCTAGCAAGAATAAAAAGCCCAGTCAGAGCACAAATCAAATGAACCCAAGAAGGAATCCCTCCGTTCCGTTTTAGCTCCCGTGTCGATAGTGAATGGCTCGCCCGATTCCTTCTCTAGAAGTTGCTGAGGTGGGATTGTGCATAACGTTTTTCATCGGCACGCAGCAGAACCGACGGCGAAATTCTCTCTAGGAGTAGGAAGGGAGCGATTCTCTTGGGATTTTCTGTTTCTGGCGTATCTGTTCACCGCCGCTATTTATTCATTTCTAACGCCGTGCATCGGAGAGCTCGGCTCTGCTTTGTTACTCTGGCCGGGAACGCGGAAGTGGCTCTGCTCCTGCTCGAGATTCCTTCGCCGGCGCCCATCTTCATTGCCGGCGCGCTGTACCTGCGAGTCGTAAAGTTTTCGTCGGCCAGCGTCCATCATCAACCTCAAGAGGGGGCGCAGAACTGAAGGAAGGGAGTTATTTTTGTTCCAGTTCACGGCGGAGAGAGAGAGAGAGCACGAGAGAGGAACGCTCCAACGCAAAATTTTCTCTCGTCGAACCAAGTGCGAGAGGCTTCGAGAACACGCTGTTCGACGCTGAAATCCGCCATTTACGGTCACTAGCATTCGCCGACGATCGCATTCCACCAGTCGCCGCCGGAGTTACTGGGAAGACGTTTCGTACACATCTGTCATAGAAGCGAGAGCCGAAAATCTTCTGGATTGAAAATTTCCTTCGTCATTTAAGCTTTCTCCATCGTTTCTGAAGGCTGTCCGAGGCACTGAAGACGCAGTTGCAATGCTCTGTTTTGGCTCTGTTACCGCAGCCAAAAAGCCTTGAAGTAATTGGACTTTGCTTGATCTTCTGCAGCATCAACCACCGGCGAAGACATCTTGGAAATTCTAGTACTCAGTTCAATCGGTGTTCCTGGTCGTTGGATCTACAGGTAAGAATATTCTTAATCTAATGTGGCTAATCGAGTATGAGAAATGTGGTTGAGGCTCATGGGAAATTCGTCTATGGTAAAAGCTTTATCAATGTTTTATATGTGTATTGATGCTGTAGTGATGCTGATAGTGATTCTTTGCCTTATTGTGAGTAGAAGTTCATTAATCAAAGTGCATGCCACCTATTCGAGGAAATATTTGAGTGAAATCAGAATGCATGTTCTCTAAAGGAAACAAGTTCCATTAGCCAATTCGTTCAGTGTTTTACTTCTCGCCATATGATTGTAGCATCCTCATGTATGTATATGTCCTTTTTCATCATTAAACCGAGAGCCATATGTTGTCAACCCATATTCCTTTCTATCATGCATGAATCGATTCATGTTGTTTGTCGATTTAAGGATTTACGTGGAAACTGTATTTCATAGCTCTCAAATTACCATGAACAGGATCGACCAATCGAGTTGTTGCTCATATGGTTCATTCTGAACATCCTTTATAAAAGGGTTGAGCACTCGTTGATGCAATACAATCGATCCCCCCTGATTCAACTGGGAAAAACAGCTTGCTAAAAAACAAGCCTTGAAATTCGGAATGGAACAATCGAGTCACTCATTAAACGTTAGGGAGTACATCGATGATGTCGTTTGGCTGTTAGATATGAGGGAAAGGGAGGAAATTATACACTATGTACAAGCGCCAGACCAACCACTCATAGTAAATGAAAGTAACAACAATGATGAGATTCAAAAAGCTTCCGAGCTTGTTTTTCTCGTCCTCTTTTATAGCTAGATTTTAACGCGGGTTTCTCTTGCAGCTATACAACCACTAATTGAATGCCAATTGACTTATTTTGCATGTATTATTTAAAAACACATGCAATGATCCTGAGGTCGACCTCGGGCGGCGTGTCATGCTTAGCGCGGAGCAATCTCCTTGGTCCTGCTCGTCATCGGGTACTCGTCATGCTGGAATTTCCCGGGGCTCATCATGCAGGGCCATCTAGGCGACGCGAAGCGTATCCTTGCCAGGACCTCTGACTCATTGCCGAGGTCGATGTTGGAAGCCATAGCGGAAGGATTTGCGATGAGCAGCAATGTCACGGTGGTCCTCTGTTAGATGAAACCAGGCAAGCATCTCTCCAGACACAGAACACTTCCTTGCGGGAGAGAGATAGAGCAAGGAGGAGATCATATGGGGATTCTATGAATTAGCAAAAGAACTCTTCTCATCAAACAATTATATCACACGAATCCTTCGGCAATTTTTTTGACATATTCCTCTTTTGTCCCTTGATTCTCAACCTCGGGTGGCGCGTCATGCTTAGTGTGGAGCAATCTCCTTGGTCCTGCTCATCATTGGCTCATCATGCAGGGCCGTCTAGGCAACGCGAAGCGCATCCTCGCCAGGACCTCTGACTCCAAGGAGGAGGCCGTGCCGACATTAAGGAGGCTGCCGATATCCCTAAGAAGTGCAATGAGGACTTTGTCAAGATCACCAAGCAAAGCACTGGAGAGGGCATGTGGTGGGATCTCCTCTTCCACCTGATCCCGTCCGCCTGTCACAGGCTCATCGGAGAGCATTTGTGAGGATTAATCGACTTAAAGATATTATATTTGATTTATAGTATATATCAATATATAATTTTTGTAAGGTACTTTTTATTTTTCTTTATTGTTCGTCTATCTCATATTTAGAATTTCACAATGATTGTCATTAGTATAATTTCAAGAAAATAAAATATTTTCGTACAAGCCGAACACACAAAATTAGGATAGGAACCTAGTCAATACGAATCTACTAAAATTTTAAAAGATAAAATTCATGCAAAGCATGGCTTACACAATACATTCCATAGGCATGTGATGGCATTTTCATAATCCATGAATTATCAAAAGGTCCTTCATTTTAAAATAGACAACGCGTAATAGAAGTTCTTGCATTTCAATTAGTAAGGTAAGCTTTGCATTGTCGATAGAATATGAATCCTCTAAAGTAAAGGGATCATATGCATAACAAACTTGCAGCCCCGTGTTGGCTGCTTCCTGCCATCATCATATCCTCTTTGGCCTCTCTCTCTCAACAAAAATTAGGGGACGTGATCTCATGTTGTCAAAAAAATAAGGATGGATGCTTAATGAACGACAAATAAAGAGGGATACCCAATAATCGACAAATAAGGAGTCTCACCCTTATTTGATTCACTAGAGATTACCCGATTCAAATCAAATGACCAAAATTGCTCTATCTAGAGTTTCTTTTGTTCGTGAAATAAAAAAAAAACCAGAGGAGGGTTTCTCTTGTCCAACAAGACAACCCTGTACGCAACGACTAGCTCCGCCGACGCTGCGATGATGGAGAACCTGCCTTTGTGGGAGCAACTTTGGCAAAAGCAATGGTACACAAACTCGGACGATCTATCTTCTTGCTTCTTTCTCATTTGTTGGCCAAGCTCCAATCCTTTTTCTTTCTTTTGTCCTTTATGGCTTTTTTTTGTGCTTGACTTTTCACTGCTAATTTCTTGTAAAGGTTCATATGTCATTGCTGTTTTTCATAAGAACCGTGAGTTTGTTTTCCTTGCTGTGAGAATATTCAATTCACTAGTGCAACCAAAGGAATATCTGCTCATCTAACTAATAATTTTTTATCGCTTTTAATGTGATTGGGGTTATAGATGGTTTCAAATAAATTTATCCCTGAAATTACAATTGTATCAAATAATAAAAACAAAAGAGATATAATTAGACCCACCTGCGCATGACCGAGTTGGTGGGCGCTTTTCTTCCCTCCTTAGAGGTTCTGGGTTCGAATCCCGCTCGGTTCCGTAATTTAAGTGGGGGGCCCTGGCGGTGGGTTGCTGGGCTAGTCTCCCCCGAGGTATAGGCGCCCCGATTACCTGTGCGGGCTCGTCCCCGGGGAATAGTGTCGGATCCTCGGTTACCAAAAGAAAAAAAAGAAGAAGATATAATTAGAACAAACCTTATAACTTTCCATTTCATTCACTTCCTTACGAAACTATCCATTTTCTTCCTTTTCTTTCCATAGCCAACCACTAAACTTTACGCCTATGCGCATCGCTTGCACAGACATAAAAAATATATAAATTTATAAGCTCTCTATAGTGTTTAGCAAATTGATCATCACTTTCAGCCTCAAATTCTGTTCTAACAAATTTCAATAATATGAAAGTTGCTATCCGAAGAATAATAACCACCAAACACATGGTAATTTAAAAGTACCCACCTAGCAGTCACATATCAAATACTTTTTCATAGAATTTAAACTTGATTAAATCATCCCCATTCTCAACAATCGCTGTTTATTTCTTAAATTAAGTCGAATCACTATTTTTTCTTGGGGTTAATACTACGAAAATCCCAAACTGATACATTACCCCACATTAATTTTTTTATCACCAAAAATCTTAAACTGGTACATTTGTGACAACATCCTCCGTTTAATTAGATTAATACCACAAAATATTATAAATTGATACATCTATGACAAACGGAGGGTAAAACCCCAAACTGGTATACCTGTGAACTGCCACGTGTCATCCAACTCAGAAATTTGAAGTTAAAATTAAACGGAAACTAACTAAGGGTAAAATTGTCACATGTGTATCAGTTTGGGATTTTTGGTGGTGAAAAAATTAGTTTAAAATAAATTTATCACAGGTGTACCAATTTTGGATTTTTCGTGGTATTAATCATTTTTGCTTGCCATTCATCTATTAGTTTTTGGCCCAGTTTGCATTGACATACATGAGGAATTTTCTTTTTCCTATATAATTTGATAAATTTGACTTATCATTTGCCAATGTCAATTTTTAGCTTTATATGTCAATGTGGAACAGGAAAAAACAAAATGAGGTTTTGAATTAACGTTGTTGGCATATTAAGACAAATAATTTTAAGTACTATACTCAATTTGAGAAGTTGATGATGAAAACAGATCTTTCCATTGTATTTATTAAATTATATTATGAGGGAATTATCCAAAATAAATTGTATCATTTCGCATTTAGAAGGCTTCAAGTAGTGCCGGCATCATTAGAGATTAATTTGTCAGTCCTCATTCTCTTTCCTTAAGTGTCACAAAAACCTGATGTGTCACTAGAGAATATCTTTATGGTTCCAATGAACCTACATATGTCTTATCTTATTGTTAACATTACTTTATGTGTAATAAGACATATCCTTAAGGCTAATAATTGAATGCCTATAGCCTTTACTCAAGGTTTACACAGTACCTTAAGATTTTCACCTTATATGTATATTTAACAGGACAATAATGCATTCAGAAACACCTTATTGAATGCAAATGAGTTGATACACATCCAAAATGTTACAAAGAGTAACAAAACACAGATGTAAACTTTATTAGAGCATAAATAAAAGCAGCTCCCACTAAACAACAGTATCCCATGATACTCCTAAGCCCATGCTAACGACATGTCGTTCAAAAATACAGGGGCGAAGGCCTTTAGTTAGTGGATCTGCTACCATATCATCAGTGGAAATGTGCTCTACTGTAATGTCACCATCCCTGACTTTTTCCTTTATGGTCAAGTACTTGACCTCCATATGCTTAGACCCCTTGAGACCTCTGTTGTTGTTAACAAACAACACTGTAGAGTTATTGTCACAATACAACTGTATAGGCCGATCCACAAAATCAAATACGGTCAACTCCCTAATGAGGTTCCGGAGCCAAATTGCCTGAGTAGCGGCCGAAAAGCATGCTACAAACTCCGCTTGCATGGTAGAGGATGTCATTGATTTATATTTCTCACTTTTCCATGATACTGCACCCCCTGCTAACTTAAAGATGTAACCCATTGTCGACTTCCTTTCATCCTGACAGCCAGCAAAGTCTGAATCCGAATACCCTATCAACTGAAGGTCTTGAACATGTCTGTAGATCAGCATATAGTCTTTTGTCCTCTTTAAGTACCTCAAAACCTTCTTGGCTGCAACCCAGTGATCGTGTCCTGGATTTGACTTATATCTGCCTAGAAGTCCTGTTGCAAAAGCAATGTCTGGCCTAGTGCAAACTTGAGCATACATGATACTTCCAAGTGCACTAGCATAAGGTACATCCTTCATTTGGGTTTTCTCAATATCCGAATGAGAACACTATGACAGACTCAGTTTATCACCCTTTATGACAGGAGCAATTCCTGGCTTGCAGTCCTGCATACTGAATCTTTCCAGAATACGATTACCATATGTTCTTTGAGACAAACCCAATGCCTAGGACAAAAGACGCCTTATCAAGGTCCTTCATGTCAAAATCCTTCGACAACATTCGCTTCGTCTCATGTAGTAATCCAATATCACTACTCGCAAGCAAGATGTCATCTACATAGAGTATGAGAAAAATAAATTTCCTCCCACTGACCTTGCTGTATATATACTGATCCAACTTGTTCTCAACAAAACCTAATGAAGTGACAACACTATGAAACTTCAAATACCATTTTCTAGAAGCTTGCTTAAGGCCATAAATAGATTTCTTCAATCTACACACAAGCTCACCTGAATCATCAGCTGCAAAACCTTTGGGTTGCACCATATAGACTTCCTCATCAAGGTCTCCATTTAAAAAGGCAGTCTTAACATCCATCTGGTGTAAGTCCATATCAAAATGAGCTACCAATGCCATAATCACTCTGAAAGAATCTTTAGAAGAGACTGGAGAAAAAGTTGCCTCGTAGTCTACTCTTTCTTTCTGAGTGAAACCTTTGGCTACCAGTCTGGCTTTGAACTTCTCAATCTTTCCTTTGGAGTCTCTTTTAGTCTTGTATACCCATTTGCAACCGATGGGCTTGTAACCTTTAGGCAATTCAACAAGCTCCCAAATACCATTATGTTTCATAGACTGAATCTCGTCTTTCATTGCATCCACCCACATATCTGATTGAGGACAAGAAATTGCATCTGAATGAGTTACTGGATCAACCACGCAGCCTATATCGTAGTCATGCTCTTCCAGATAGACCATATAATCTGGTGGTATAGCCGATCGTCTCTGCTTGATAGATCTCCTTAGTGGAGCTATTACAACCTCATTCTGCACTTGAAGGGCTTGAAGTACTTCATCAGGAGCTGTTTCAATAACAGGATCCTAGACTACAACAGGCTCAATCTGTGGTGTAGGGGTCTCCATTATCGTCTGTACAGGTAGAGAAATCGACATTGTAGTACCTACCATATTATTATCCTCAATGGTCTGAGAACAACTACCTCCTTCGGCCACATCAAATTCCAGAAACTTCGCTGTTTGAGATTCCACAATTCTTGTGCCTCCATGGGGATTATAAAACCGATACCCCTTCGAATGATCTGGGTAGGATATAAAGTAACATCGAGTGGTTCCGGATTCTAACTTGCTCAATGTTGGATTATATATCCTTACTTCTGTAGGACACCCCCAAACTTTAAGATGATTTAGGCTAGGTTTACGTCCAGTCCATAATTCAAAAGGAGTCTTTGGAACAGCCTTGGTAGGAATACGATTTAGAATGTAGAGAGCTGTCCTCAAAGCTTCACCCCACAGAAAATCAGGTAAGTTCGTCCTGCTAATCATACTCCTCATCATGTCCATAAGGGTGCGATTCCGTCTTTCGGCCACACCGTTTTGTTCAGAACTCCCGGGCATAGTAAATTGAGCCATTATTCCTGAATCTTCCAAGTATTTGGCAAATGGCCCTTTCAGCTGTCCAGCATCGCCATGCCTGCCATAATGCTCACCACCTCGGTCAGACCTGACAACCTTTATGACTTTTCCCAGCTGTTTCTCGACTTCAGTCCGAAAAATCTTGAACTTGTCAAGAGACTCAGACTTCTCCTTAATCAAGAACAGATAATCATATCGGGAATAGTCATCTGTAAATATGATGAAATAGAAATTTCTATACAATGTTGCCGTATAGGGTCCACTGATGTCAGTGTGAATGACTTCCAACAGGTCAGAACTACGGACTGCGGTTTTCTTCTTTATCTTGGTCATCTTACCCCTACAACAGTCTACGCAAGTATCTAGGTCACTTTCAAGAGTAGGCATGATGTTTTTCTTTATCAGCCTTTCCACTCTTTCCTTAGAAATGTGACTAAGTCGTTTATGCCACAATGCATAAGACTGTTCCTTAGGTAGAGGTCTTTTGGAAACAACCCTTTCAGCTGTATAAGCAACGTATATATCATTGGGAGATAAACACAATCTATACAATCTATTCGATATGTCGCAGCACCCAACCTTATTTGAATCAAAGAACATAGAAATCATATTGTTCTTTATTTCAAAAGAGTAGCCACAAACATCCAAACTTGATACGGAAACTAAGTTCCATATGAAGGAAGGCACATAAAAGGTGTTTCTTAACATCATATTAAAACCAGAATCCAAAATTAATATGACATCTCCCACGAACTCGATGTCGACTCTCTTGTTGTTTCCTACAGTGAGCTTTAATTCATCCTGATTTGGCTTCCTTCTGTTTATGAATCCATGTATGGTATACGCAACATGATTAGTTGCACCGCTATCTAGCCACCAATAACTGGATGGAGCTTTTAATAGGTTGGATTCACAAACAAGTGCCAAAGAATTAATACCTGACTGCTCACGCTTGGACAACCAAGCTTTATATCTATTGCAGTCTTTCTTCATGTGATCCTTCGTCTTGCAAAAGTAGCAGTGAACATCATTCTTCTTCAAGGGTGTTTTCTCAGGACCCAGATGGTCTAAATGACCGATGGTTTCAGGAGTTCCTTTCTGAGTACGATTCTTGAACTTACTACTATTCCTGCTACTGGAACTAGAGGCATAGAAAGCATGATTCCCTTTATCTTTCTTCAGTTTCTCTTCCTCTGTCACTACCCTAACTATCAGGTCATTGACCGACCACTTTTCATCTTGGGAATTATAGTTAGTCTTTATAATTCCAAACTCAGTAGGAAGGGTGTTCAGGGCTTGATGCACAATGAAGGCATCATAAAGGATAATCTCATGAACCTTTAGTTTTGTCTGGAGGTCTACCATTCTAAGGACGTAATTCCTAACCCCACTTGAACCATCATACCTCATATTATTGAGTAACCGCATGTATGTCCCCTCAAAGATTAGACGAGTCACGGTTCCTTGCTTGCAAGGTTTCCATCATTTCTTTAGGGGCGTCGGCGCAAACTACTTTTCAAATGGTCCTTAATGGATCGCTTCATCAGTAACAAGCAAATCCTATTGCTCTTTTCCCAGGCGGCACTCAGTGCCTTTTCCATGTCCGTACTTTCAGCAGTGACATCTGCTGGCTTATCCTGAGTAAGAGCAATATGAATATCTGCCAGCTCTATACCAAACTGAAAATCCTCTTTCCATTTCTTAAAGTTTGAACCAGTAAGAACCTCAATACTTATGGAGTTGCCGTTCAGGGAGAAGGTGACTATTAAAAACAAGCAATATCTATAAGCAGCATCATGTGAGTACTTTCCTGAGAGTTACACACATCATCATATAATCACCTTTGGGCAGAATACATGATATACAATTATATACCCTCTACATTACAACGGCCATGAGAATATATTCCAATATTTTATGAATTCATCACCTTTGGGCGTATGAATCATTAGGATCAGTCATTTCTCACGCATGCTGTATATGCATCCTCCATGAACCAATACATAATCACCTCCTTTGGGAGTATAATAACACATTAGAACAGGAGACATCCTAACAATACGAGACTGATATTTCTCAAACTCAATCAAGTGTGCCACTTTGGCGGTCACTACCAAATTGAATCATTGAAACTCTCTCATACTAAGGATATAAACTTTATGTCTCATATATACTATATAGATATAATTCTAAACTGGAAAACATGGGCAATGTCTCTAAAATTACATACCATGCTAATTACATTGCTCTATACATTGATATATGTTGAATCTTATACATACTATCAATGAAACATGATCTACACGTCCTTAAGTCATCATATACATGTAAGATTTAATCTGTATCTCTTAAACCATAGAGAAATACAGGAAAATACGAAAATATACCCTAAAAATACGTGTATATAGGGTTCCATATGTATTTTCACATCCTTAAAAGTATCAAACATGTAAAATAAATATACCACAGTGTAGATAATCCTTATACGAGCACGCCGGTACCTTGCACGCTCCAAACGGAGGCCGGACGCGCCCTCACGCGCCTCCTGAAGGTGCGGCGCGTGGGCCTCACGCGCCGGCGCCTAAGCCGGCCAAAAGGGCTGGTTCGACCGGTCTGACCACCGACCGGTCGACCGCTTATCGGTCGGACCGGTTGATCGGTTCGGTCAACGGGTCAGGTCAACGGGTCGGACCCTGGGTCGGGTCAACGGGTTGGACCCTGGGTCGGGTCAACGGGTCGGGTCTGGGTCGGGGGAGTCGGGTCAGGTCAGCCGGATCGACCCGGCTCGCGGAAACCCTAGCGCGTGTGTTGCACGCGCCTGGGAACACCCGCGCGTGGCCGCGCGTGTGCCGTCGGGGCTCTCTGACGCCCCGGCGCATGGCGGCGCATGCGGCCACTCCCGGCGGCCCCTGGTGGCCGGCGACCACTCATTTTTCTCGTCTCGCGACGATCTATCCATCTATGTGATTTATTCTAACATTCAATGGATGAAAAAATCAAAACCATATACGAACAGTACCGGCCCGTTTCTCGACTATGGCGGCTCTGATACCACATGTTAGCCGGCCCGTATGGCTCGGCCGAGCGCCCTAGGATCACCATAGCGAGATATTAATGGTACGGTAAAAGGATGGATAGAATTTGTGCACCTGTTTTGGATTCCATCGTCTTGGATGCGGAAATGACGATGAACCGGTGTCGTAGGTCTTCTCCCCTGTTACCCCCGAAGTCCCGGCGCTATGAGACCGCCTCAGCCAACTCACGGAAGTCTTAGGTGGATTTGAGAGCGTTTGAGAGAGATTGGAGAGAGTTAGGTGTAGAGGAGGGACCTGCAGCTCTATTTATAGAGTTTCCAGCCAGGTCCTCTCATAACGGGCCGGGCCGAACTCGGCCCATACAAGCCGGGCCCATATCTGACCAATTAAGAAACCTTATATCCGAACTTATTAGACCAGACCCGTAAGCGGGTAATAACAATCTCAATTAATGTAACCCACATTAAGAAAACGTTACATCAAATTCCTCTGTTTTTCCAAGTCTCTCTCTCGGTTCGTCATCGTCGTCGTTGTCGTCAAGCCACTGAAGAAGAAGATGCAGATCTTCGTGAAGACCCTGACCAGGAAGACAATCACGCTGGAGGTGGAGAGCTTCGACACCATCGACAACGTCAAGGCCAAGATCCAGGACAAGGAGGGGATCCCGCCCAACCAGCAGCGGCTCATCTTCGCCGGGAAGCAGCTGGAGGACGGCCGCACCCTCGCCGACTACAATATCCAGAAGGAGTCCACCCTGCACCTTGTTCTCTGCCTCCGTGGTGGCAATTTCTGAAGAGACGGGCATGTTCTATTTATGATAAAAGTTAGGGACTTCTCATGCGATTTCATCTTGGTTTCATGGAGCTTGAAAGTAGCCATCTTTAGGCAGGATAAGCCTGTAGGTCATTGCTGGTTCTGGTGTAGTTTTTCTTTTACGTGAATAAATGAATGAGTGAACTTTTGAATAAGTACAACTTGATTTATTTTTTCTCTTGTGCGTTCTATATCACGAGAATAATATTTCATAAAACATGTTCTATACCTTCACATGATGTAAAAATTTGCTTTTTTCTGGCTTCAATCCTGCTCCTAAACAATTCCAGTAAGCGCCAGAGTTTTCTAACGCTCCTAAACAATTCTTGTCTTGTGCTGCTGGAACGCTTTAAGATCTCTCGGGGTTTCCTGTTGTGAGATAGTGCAATTTTACGGGTTAGTTGTTTTCTTGATAATGTCTTTGTCCGTGAGTAAATGATTATGAAGTATCTGTCTGTTCATCTCATGGATTGGTCGGATAGAATGTAAGATGGCGGGGTGGGATAGAAGAGGAGGAAAATGATACAGTGAGAATTCGTGCTTGTCTCCTGTCTCCTGCTGTGGAATTATTAGACAACTTGATTAAGCTGTGTGCTCCCTTTAGTCTGGAATTGATAACCAATGGCTAAGATTTCTCAAGTTGCCGGGATATCAAAATTGACGGACAGAATAAGTCGGGGTTTAAGTCAGCTTTTGCCTTTTGCATGCAGCGAGTGCATCTTGTTGCTAGATTCTAACAATGAAACCACTGCTTTAAGGCTTCATTGTGATTTCGCCATATATATGTTGACTGTGGGGGTGAGCAAAGAACCAGAACTGTGATTTTTTGCTTGTACAAGTGGTTTTGTGGTAAGTAAGTTGTCTGCCTGGATTTGTTGGATTCATAGTTAAGTTGCTGAGTAATGTGGCATGACCAATGACATCCTAAACTTACAAATTCTGAACATTCTGCAATTTGACAGCAGGGCTCCTGCGATGCATTGGTGTTTTATTGATTGAGGACTCTGAAAGTTTAAAATGCCAATGAAGATGATACCGTGAAACCCAGAGGTCTGTGAATCGGGATCCAAACCAAATGCATCATATAGATACAAATAAGAGGATCGAAACATTTCTCTCTTTTTCAAATTCTATAGATGTGGGTTGATCGTATATTTTATTATGGTTGTATGATTGAGAGTATCATTTCCTATCCTTTTATATTCCATATTCGAAGTTGCGATCTGATCTATTCATTGAAAAAAATCGATTCCATACATTTCTTATGTACCCATAGGTGATACTGGAGTTGAGTCAGATTTCAGATCCATCTATATTAGTTGACATCCATATTTTGGTTGCTGCACTTTGTTCTCCTCTGCCTCCGCAGCGGCAATTTCCGAAGACACAAAGTTACCAGGTTTCATGCTGTTTCATCTGGTTTCGTGTTGCCTGAAAGCAGTAAGCTCCATCATAGCAGTAAAAAACCTTTTGCACAAAGTTTGTGAAGCTTTGTTGGTTTTCTGTACGGAGAAACGGACCTTATTGCCTTATGGCTTTGTCTTTTACGTGCTTCCCTGCATTTGCATGAAGTCACCTCACTTTCCTAACATTATGACTTATGAGGATTAAAATCTGCTGCTTGACTACTGCTGCGAGTTGCTCTATTAAACCAGAAAAATTCCTTTAAATTCTCCCAAACAATTTGTTTTACTGCTTGAGAGATCTCAGAAGTCTCCTGTAATTAAGAGATAATGCAATTTAGTGGAAATTAAATATGTTGTTGCCATTTGATGTTTATTATTAACATTGAAAAACAGAATGGATGCGTATCCAGCTCCATGCAGGCAGCCAATATCTTGTTTCAAGACAAAAAATAGTAGAAAATAGAAAGGCAGCTCCAGTTATGCAGCTTATTGAGAGTGTCCAGGTAAGCGGCCATTCTGGTGTTGACGTGGTTTTGCTCGTAAACAGCTCGACCTGGATTGATCATCTGTTGCATTTCCAGAAACGTGTCTGTGATCTTTATTCGTTGCTGATATCTGGTTCTAGCATATCGAGTGTTGGCATTTTGGATTTGCACTTAAAACCTGTTGCTTTAGATGTTTCAAGATGCTGATTCCGAATCGCAATTTTCAGTAATGGTACTGAGAATGCTCAAAATAGCTGATTAGTGAAGCATTTGCTTGTAGTTAACTCTGGTATGACCGGCATATCTTAAACAGTCAAGACTGATTTTTGCGGAAGTAAGGTTCCTGACATGTGTCAGCTGTCTCTTAAGCAAAGAAGAAAGTATAAAGTGACGGAACTCCATAGTTTGAGTTTGCGAGCTCGTACTTGAGATTTGGGAGTGAGTTAATTCTGGTGTAGAACATGACTTCAAGTTAACATGTCTGCTGGACAGATACAGACTTACAGAGTATTTTCATCTCTGGAATTGGTTCATAAATAACCAGGTTAATTTGTTCCTATTCATGCATTGTTCCCTTAAAGTCTATGTAGGGTTTTCTGATGGAGATTTCCTCTTTTACTGTAGATTGGCCATAAAACAAGTTGAAGAATTTGTGATGTCTCTTCTTGTTTGTGTTCTCACAGGGTTGCCACTTCTCTATGGCCTTGCTGTTATCATTGCAATCTGTTCAGACAAGTTAAAGGGACTTCTTTTTTATTTTTTTATTAAAAAAATAAAAATCCTTCATGGGCTCCAATAAGCCAAATCTGGTGCCAACGGCCATTGCCTGAGGTCAAACAACCTTAGGCGGCCTAGTTGAGGGTTGCTTGGGGTCATACGACCTAGGGGTGAGCAGTTCCCGGTCCTATCCAGTTCAACCCAAGAACCGGTAATCGGACCAGGAGGACCAGTTCCCAGTTTTTAGGACCGGGGATCGGACCGACTAGTCTTGGGACTGTGGACCAGTTCCAATGGTCCGGTCCGGTTGCATAGGAAGATGATGGAAGCGTGTAAGCCAGCTTTAAAGCTGGCCAATATACATTGCTTCCATTATCATCCTATGCAACAATGGCCATAAGAGAGCTGCTGAAACAAAGGACTTTGTCAATGGTTCAGTCCGCATCCATCATCTTCCTATGCAACATTAGTTTTTAACCGGTTCCAATGGTTCGGTCCGATTAGTCCGGTTCGATCCAGTTCCCACCCTAGAACCAGGAACCGGACCGCCCGGAAACCGGTTCCACTTTTAAGAACCGAGAACCGGACCGATTTTCCCGAGAACCGGACCAAACCGGTTGGTCTGGTTTGGGCGGTCCATCTTGCTCACCCCTAATACGACCCCCCCGACGGTCGTCGCCTGAGGTCATGCAACCCCGGCGAGGGTTGCTTAGGTCGTGCGACCCTTGTGATCCTTCAACCCCAGGCAACCCCTCACCAAGGTCGTCGGTGATCGTTGGCTAGCCTCCGCAACTCTCGACGGAGCCTCACCATGTGGAGAAGATGAATGGTTACTTACAAGGGCAAAATTGGAAAAAGAAAAAATTGGTGACGGTAGTTTTGGAATAATTTTCAAACTCCCGAACTTCTTTGTAGTGGCTTCGTTCCATGCCTCATTTCGTGGAGAACCTCAAAGTGGCTCTATGACCTACCGAAAATAGTGAAAAACCCAAAGCAAACGGGGACTTACCTTGGACTTTCAGTTTTGCCGACACTAGCATTTGTCCAGAGAGGTCCAAAACAATTTGGCCAAAGCTCAACCCAGCTTAGGATGTCGATCAATTTTTCTCAAGGTAACTAACTAACTAAAAATTAAAATTATTGAAAATGATATAAAATAAATAATTTAGTTCTACAATTATGCAAAGCGCAAGATTTAAACTAGTTTTTTTTTGTGGGGTCAAAACATGATTTTAAACTAGTTTAGGAAGTGGTTAGCCGAGGGGGGTAAAAATTGCAATTTCATTTTCTAAGGGGGCCTAAATATAATAATTAAAAAAAGGGCGTTTGGTTTTGCACAGTGTACAGGCTGGTCTCAGCTTTCCTCTTCCCGAAACCGCTCTCGCCCTCCGCAGTCTTCTCTCCGTGCTCGCTCTCTCCACCGTCGTCTTCTTCCCGACGTCGTCAAATCTCTCTCTCTTTCTCTGCAACTTCTCGCTTCTGCTCTTCACTGAAGAACTTATTTATAGTTCGTGACCCAATATAGAGTAAGATAAATCATGAATGAGCTCAAAAAATAAAATCAATATCTAATTGGCGTCTACAAAATGTAACCCCATGCAAAAGAATGTAGGAAACCAATTCGATCTTATATCAGCGGGGATAAAAAATTTGAAATAAACTTATCTGTTAATAAAACATAATACATATTACATGACCGATAGGAATGAGTTCGACAGTGGCAATATACAACAAGTATACGAAAGAAATCAGTTGAAGTGGTATGAAGCACAAATTTTGTAATAATCTGTTTACACCAAAATCGACATGGATGTCAAGTCGGTTTAATGTCAAAATCCGACGGACAATGGAGCTCAGTCGTCTGCCGAAGTACGTTTAGATAAAATTCGGGAATGTAGTAAGCGTGAATGGCACCATGTCCCGAATTCTGTGATTGGAGAGAATCGGTAATTTTATCGAAACATGAAAAGTTTACATTTCGGGAAATGTTGAAGCTACCAAAAATCGGCAAGATCACAACCCAGCCACGTGAATCGTGACAACAGGAAGTTATGAGCAAAAAGCGGAGATAGTGAGCACGAGCAGATCGTGGGAGATTATTTATCCAAATTGGAAGTCATCCCGGTGGTTGAAATCAAGTTTTGGTGGACAATGAAATTGGAAAACGTGGGTAGATAAGGCAGTTATTGAAAGCGCCAAGATTCAAAGTTCGAAAACAAAGAAGTAACCGACAAGCAGTTACAGGATAGGAGGAGATATAAATACTCAGAAGAAAGAAGAAAAGAGGGATCAACAACAATGCAAAAACACTCAAGCTTATATGTACTTTAGTTTCCTCTGCACTTTTACTTCCTACGTTTACAGCTTCCTGCCTTCAAGTCCTTTACAGCTTTCATAGGAGTATTGTAACATAGTTAGAAACTTTGTTGATCTCAGATCCATTTTCAATCCACTCAATTTCTACCCGCTTCCATATAACCCTGCACTACACTCTATTTTTCGCCACGATATTCCTAGAAATCAAGCCACAGAACCTACTTTAATAAAAACCGAAAATTGAAGTTTCGGTGAAGGATATTCCTCGTCGTAAAACGAGCGAACATCTTTTTGGCACGCCCGGTGGGACACGCGTGGTAAGATTTGGAGAAATGGTGAGAACTAGGCAATCTGAAGGAATACCGGTCGGCAACGTCAACAATCCAGTTGATGAAGCACGTTCTGAACACTCTGCGGTGAATCAAGTAGAGGATAATGCCGACATTCCTCGGCAATTAACTGAAGAACAAGCCCGTGTGTTGGCACCAGATAACACCTTGGTAGCCACGATAAAAAGGATGTTTGAGGAACAGCAGAACGATCTTACCAATCATATGGTGCGACATGTAACTGATATGATAAAGCCCATGGTGATCAATGCTATAAATGAGGTAATATCGCGTCCCAGTTCATCTTCTCAAGTTCCACCCTTTTATGCAAATCCTCCTGGACAACATCATTCCCACCAACATCGAGACCTCTTCATGTTGGATATAATGGTAATAGGGGATCAAATTCTCAACCTCCTGTTAGAATTATACCAAGGCCAGAGAATCCTACCCCTATAAACCTTGTGAATGGTGTGAGTGCTTATAATTTCCCTCAAAATGTCTCAAATGAGGTTAATTTGATTAATTCCATGGCCACAAATGCATCATCAGTGATGAATGTACCTCTACCAGTGAATATGCCTAATGTTGACCATATCAGACCACTTGCACCTCAACCATATCCTCATGTGATAGAAAATCCTCTTTATAGACCACCACTACCCGTTAATTTCAACGTGGAGCAGCAAGGGGTGAATCGACCTCAACAGTTCGATCCTAGAGGTCAAGATCCTTGGTTAGGCCAGCAAAATTTAAGGCCATGGAACCCAGATAGAGTTGCAGAATTGGTAATGCAACAATTGGGAGCAGAAAGAGGAATGCCAATGCCAGTATATGGGAAACCACATCCCGATTGGGTTGACAATATACCATATCCGAGGGGTTTCAAGATGCCAGATTTTGCTGTATTTACAGGAGAAGAAGATCAGTCAACTGTGGAACATGTGGGTCGATTCTTAGCACAATATGGAGAAGCTAGAACTAATGAGTATTTAAGGTTAATGTTGTTCCCACTGTCTTTATCAAAAACAGCATTCACTTGGTATACGAATTTGCATGCGAATTCTATTCAGACATGGACGGAGATGGAAAGGCAGTTCCATTCTCAATTTTACCGAACGGTACCAGAGGTAACGGTAGCCGATTTGGCCAGGATGTATCAATATGGTACCGAAACGGTAGATCAGTTTATTGCACGTTTCAAGAAATCCAGAAACCGATGTTTAACATCACTTACTGAAAAGGAGTTCACGGATTTGGCTTTTAATGGCTTGAGATTCAACCTTAAAGAAAGATTTGAAGGACAAGCATTTGACGATCTCTTTCGATTGAACGCACGGGTTTCCAAGTACGAACACTTGTTGAAGGAGAAAGATAAGAAGCCGAATAAGGACAATCGGCATACAGTGGCATTTGCTGAAAATACCGAACAAGGTGATATAGCCGAAGAGGAGAATGAAATAGCCGTAGCAACTATGGTGCTTGAAAAACCATATGTGTGCCCAGCACTAAAGCCAGCCAGGATGAGAGATGCATCCAAGTTCAAGACTAAGGAGACAAATAACTACTCCTTCGATATTTACAAGTTGGATGAAATATTTGACCTGTTGTTGAAGGATGGAGTGATCAAGTTATCTGAAGGGCAAATAATTCCGCCAAAGAAGGAAATGATAGATAAGAGGTATTGCAAGTGGCATCACTCTTCAACTCATGATACGGTGAATTGCATTGTATTTAGGAAGACTATTCAAGAGGCAATTCGCCAAGGCAAAATTAAGTTTGCTGAAGACAAAGGCAAGGCCCCAATGGAAGTGGACACAGACCCTTTCCCGAACATGATTAGTATGGTTAACATACGAGATATGACAGGCGACGATAACAAGCAACTTTGCACTTGTTGTCACCAAGAGCTAATTCACCAGGATCGGGAAATACCCAAGTTCCAATACATGAGAGGAACAAGGGGGAGATATCGATCGGAATCGTTTGTCCGCAGAATAGGTAGACCACAGGTAAAATTTGAGCTTGTTGCTATCGAAAATTGTACAGTACAAGCTAGAGATCAGGAAGTTCAATCAAGACAAACAGCACATGTTCCCGAAAGAAAAGATGTTAGTCGTAGATATGAGAGGAAGGAATATCACCATGATTCGTCACAACCAGCTTTCCCACTTCAGGAATCGACCACTCAGGTTCATGAAGAAAAAGAAACATTACCCAAGCCTGCAAAGAAAAAGAATTTATGGCAACGATATAAAGAAGGTGATCCTAAAGTCAGATTGCTTGGAGAACCTAGTGGGAAGTTTGACTATGTGGTCTATTACGGAGATACGGATGACTATACACCTCCGTCATTACCAATTGTGCCGACTGGCTGGGGAGATGAGTTTGATGATCCACCACCATCAAATTCCCAGGAAATCCACAAGCGAAAAACAGTTAAGGTGCCACACAATCCTCCCGAAGAAAAATGGTCAATAGTTAAATCGCCAGGACAAGCATCTTACAGAACCATCAAGAGGCGTTTTCAGCGGATGAAAAGCAGGCAAAGGAATTTCCAAAATAGCCGAGCTAAAAGTACAGCAAAGCAGGATTTACTTTTCACATCTGTCAGTAAGAAAGGTAATTGGGTCTGGAAGAGAAACCCTGATCAAAAAGATCAGATTAAATCAGAGCTAGGAAATTCGGGAAATAGCTCTCGAGTTGAAATGAGAAAAGAAGAAGTTTCACAAGCTCCTCAGACAGTTAATTTTGGGCAGTTCACTGTAGCCCTCAATCCAAGACATCAAGGAAAGGTAGGGCAGAAGAACTTGGGTCCTAAATGGTCACGAGAAAATGACAGGAGTTACCGAATTGGCTACCCCAAAATGTCAAAGAAATATGATCATCCATTACGGATAAACATGATCCATGCTAAACTTCCAGCGGAGTATGGAACTAATTTGATAGTGGAAGAAGATACCGAACACATTTTGGAAAAGGAGATAGCCATGGCAGAATTCTAGTTTCCCGACAAGGAAACCATTAAGTTTGATAAGGTACCTTCTGAAAAAGCAAAGCATCTAAGATCCTTGGTTATTTCAGGAAAGGTCAATGGTAGGTCTGTCGGTAAAATTTTCGTAGATGCCGGAGCCACTTTGAACCTCGTATCTTACAAGTACTTCAAGAAATTAGGGAAGGACGATGATGACATTATCCCTTCCAATGTTCAGTTGGCTGATTTTCTTGGGGAAGTTACCGAAGTCAAGGGGGCAATAGTGCTGGACTTGATTATAGGGTCCAAGTCGTCCAAAACAACTTTCTTTGTGATAGAGTCTGATGGTTCATATAATCTACTGCTCGGAAGATATTGGATACACTCTAATCAGTGCGTACCTTCAACTTTGCATCAAGTCTTGGCATTTTGGAATGGCGAGAAAGTGAAATATGTTGAGGCAGATTCGGGATATGCTTCAATCGGGTGGACTGACATTTGCCGAAAGTATCGAGACTGTGCACATGAAGGTTATGCTGTTGAAACACCAGGGACAGATCCACAGTCCCTTGCTTATTGCCGCTTCGGGGATGTGAAAGCCGAATGGATCCCTAAGTCAAGCTTGGCATTGGAAGAATTACATATTCTATATGGAAAGCGAGTCAGTATTGCAAGAAGTTTGTGAAAGGTATTTTACATATTTGGCGGAAATGGCGCATCAAAAGGTTGAAGCCTCAGATTGTATAGATGAATGGGAAGATCCACTGGTCAAATAAGACAGGACAATGGAGGCTCAAGATCCATTGTTAGAAGTTGATATAGGGGAGCCTGGTTGTTTCCGCCCGATATATGTGAGTGCTTTTTTACAAGGGGGCATGAGAGAAAAGTTGGTTAATCTAATCAAAGAATATAAGGATTGTTTTGCATGGGACTATAATGAAATGCCTGGTTTGTCAAGAGATATTGTAGAACATCGCCTTCCAATCAAGAAACGATTTCGTCCGCATAAGCAGCTAGCAAGGAGGTTTGCTCAGATGTGGTGGATAAAGTCCAGGAGGAAATAGAAAGGCTGCTGAAAGCAAGATTTATTGAAATAACCAGGTATGTAGAGTGGCTTTCAAATATTGTCCCTGTGAAAAAGAAGAATGGGAAGCTGAGAGTTTGTATTGACTTTCGGGATCTGAATAATGCCACTCCAAAGGATGAATACCAAATGCCTATGGCATATATGTTAGTAGACTCAGCATCGGGAAATGAGATGTTATCCCTGATGGATGGTCATTCGGGTTATAACCAAATATTTATAGCTAAGGAAGATGTCCCGAAGACAACATTTAGATGTCCTGGTGCAATCGAGACTTTTCAGTGGGTGGTTATGCCTTTTGGACTAAAGAATGCAGGAGCTACGTACCAGCGGGCAATGAATTTGATTTTTCATGATATGATTGGTAAATTCTTAGAAGTTTATATTGATTACGTGGTGGTTAAATCAGCCCAAGAAGATCATCTAGATTATCTCGAGCGAGCGTTTATTAGGACGAGGAAATACAAATTGAAGATGAATCCAGCCAAGTGTGCCTTCGGAATACAAGCAGGAAATTTCTTGGGATTTTTAGTCAATCAGAGGGGAATCGAAGTTGACAAGAACAAAACAAAAGCTATCATTGAGCTTTCTCATCCTACGTCAAAGAAATAATTGCAGATAGTGATCGGGAAAATAAACTTTCTAAGAAGATTCATTGCCAATTTGTCTGATAAAATGGAGCCGATGACACAGCTGCTGCGTCTCAAAAAGCAAGATGAATTTATATGGGAAGAAAAACAACAGAAGGCGTTTGATTCAATCAAAACTTATCTAATGAATCCGCCTGTATTAATGCCGCCAAAAGCAGGCAAACCATTGAAATTGTACTTATCAGCTACCGATATAACTATCGGGAGTATGTTGGCTCAAGAAAATGAGAATGGGAAAGAACAAGCGGTATATTATTTAAGCAGGGTGTTAACTGATGTTGAAAAAAGATATACCGCAATTGAAAAATTATGTCTATCTTTATATTTTGCTTGTATGAAGTTAAGGCATTATTTGCTGCCAACTACAGTACATGTGATCGATAAGACTGATATAATAAAATATATGCTATCCCGACCTGTTATAAAAGGGCGTATAGCAAAGTGGGCCTTTATCTTGTCCGAGTTTGATTTGATATATGTGCCGATCAAAGCAGTAAAAGGCCAAGCCATTGTTGATTTTCTTACCGAATATCCATGTTTACAAATGGAAGAAGGTGAGCAAAGTCTCAGTCAAGTACTACCATGGACTATGTATTTTGATGGATCGCGTGCTAAGAGCATGGCTGGAGCTGGATTGGTAATAATTTCTCCCGATGGGAAACTTACAAGGTGCGTCTATAAGTTAAATTTTGTATGTTCAAATAATCAAGCCGAATATGAAGCATTGATTATCGGACTGGGAATATTGATTGAGTTGAAAGCACAGTTTATCAAAGTATTCGGTGATTCACAATTAGTGGTGAAGCAATTAAGGGGAGAATACCAGTGTTTGAATGAGAATTTGATAGGTTATTACTATCTAGCTAAGAAGCAATTAGAGCAATTCAGGGAGTACGGCATAGTCCATGTTAAAAGAGATACAAATTTTGAGGCTAACGAGTTGGCTCAAGTAGCTTCTGGATACCGAATATCAAACGAGCTAGCTGACATCACAACCACCATAACACTGTCGGTACCTTCTATTGAACAAAGAAAGATACCGATAGCAGTTAGCGAGGTAGTCCAAAAAGAGGATTGGAAGCAAAGTATCATCGAGTATTTGAAGAATCCAGATTCAAGAGATCGAAAGCTGAGAAGACAAGCCCAGAAATATGTCGTATTAGGAGAAGAATTATACCGAAAATCCTCAAATGGATTGCTCTTGCGTTGTCTTGATGAAGATAATGCAAAATTGGTTATGGCAGAAACACATGAAGGCGTATGTGGAGCTCATCAAGCAGGAATCAAGATGAGATGGCTGTTAAAAAGGTATGGATATTTTTTGCCAGCAATGATGCAGGATTGTATCAATTATGCCAAAGCATGTCTTTCATGTCAAAAACATGGACCATTGCAACATGTACCTGCTATGGAGCTCCATTCTGTTATAAAGCCGTGGCCATTTAAAGGATGGGCAATGGATATAATTGATAAGATCTACCCACCCTTTTCTCATAAGCACAGTTATATTTTGTTAGCCACAGATTATTTTACGAAGTGGGTGGAGGCCATTCCATACAAGAGTATAACACAAAAGACCGTGATCAAATTTATGGAGGAAAATATAATTCATCGATTCGGCTTGCCTGAATCAATTACTGCCGATCAAGGTACAGTGTTCACTGGAAGTGAAGTAAAGGAATTTGCACGATCAAGAGGAATCAAAATGATTTATTCCACACCGTACTATCCTCGGGCAAATGGACAAGCTGAGGCTACTAACAAGGTTGTTATTGGTCTTATCAAGAAACATCTAGAAGAAAATCCAAGGGAATGGGATACTTTATTGTCAACAGTATTGTGGGCATACCGAACGTCACGAAGATCAAGTACAGGTATCAGCCCTTATATGCTTACATATGGACAAGAGGCAGTTTTACCGATGGAAATAACAGTGCAATCTTTAAGAGTCCAATTACAGAGTGAAATGTTGCCTGAAGATTATAAAGATTGGATGCATATAAATCTGGATGAACTAGATGAGGTTCGTGCGGCTTCTTTGGATCAATTGATTGCACAAAAGAGAAGAGTAGCCAGAGCTTTTAACAAAAGAGTTAAAGTTAAGCAGTTTGTGGTGGGGGATCTAGTATGGAAAGCGATACTGCCTTTTAATCTCCAAAATAGAGAATTCGGTAAATGGTGATCAAATTGGGAAGGACCCTATTTAGTTACCGAAGTGCTGAGTGGGAATGCATACAAGTTGATGGACGTCAATGGAAAAGAACTGTCACGTTCTATAAATGGGAAATTCCTAAAGAAATATCATCCATCAATCTGGGAAACATAAGGAGATTTATTCATCCACTAGAAGTCAAAATACATTCTGATCTTGGTTACAAAGATTTGCAGATCCTTAACAAGTTTGAGATTTTGGGCTACAAGATTAGAATGTAAGGCAAGATTCGGGTGAAGTTCAGAAAGTTGTTCTTCAAGATACTTCATGTGACGAGAATGGAAGCGGACAACTTCAAACTTTTCCCAAGCTTCTCGAAGCAACTGCCTGTACCTGTTTGAAGAAACTTCAACCATGGATCTAACTCGAGAGATTTCATCTCTGATCACTCTCTGTTCTACACAACGATGATTCAAAAAGAAAGTAAGGAGTTGACGTGCCATCTCAACGTCAACTTTAGCCTGAGTACAAGACTCCTGGGTTTGAGCATATTCAGCCTTAGAATCTTGCAATCGGGAAAACTCCTTTTCAATATGAAGTTGAAGAGCATCAGCTTCCACAACAACAGGTTCCAAATTCCAAATCTCCCTCACATTATGTTTGAATGCATCAAAGTTATCAGGGAATAAAGAACATAGCTCCCAGACCAGATCCAGAAAGGTAGAATCTGCAGACAGAAATACTTTGGATCTGAAGAAGTCTGTCAGGTTGGTAACTTCTACCTTATGATTGTTGTTCAATAATAAAGCATGGTGTCCTTGGGACAGCAGTTCGTGTAATCGCCTCCATAAGGATCGATCACCTATAGAGAATGAAGCAAGTTGTCATGTTAAAGGGAATGAAGAATGGTCGTCAAAGGTTAGGTAGAAAGTTTACCTTCATAAGTATTACGACTATTCTGTGATCGAGACCAAAGAAGCAGCCGAAATGAAGAACCATGTGAAGACATCATGTACAGGATTGTGAGTTTGCAGGGAATCTGTGGCAAGCTTAAACAGTTATAAAGGGAGCAGATCGTGGAGGATGATGTGTCAGAGTTTTCTCGGAGAGATGGGATGGAGATGGAATTTGATTCATGCGTGTGGATAAGCAGTTATTAAGTTGGTAACCAATAAGTTCAGAGAGAATGAATAATAGGAAAGGTAAGCATTTGATCTTTCAGTTACGCAAGTTGCAGTGGAACAGTTATCTTTGAGTTGATTCAGATATCCAAAAGAACCAGACAGAGATAAAGAGCGACATTTGGGTAGAACGTTTGAGTTACCGATTGCTAAAATATATAGCGTCGGGAATTTGCTTTATCAGGATATCCTACATTTGAATATACAGCGTCGGGAATTTGCTTTATCGGGATATCCTACATTTGAATATACAGCATCGGGAATTTGCTCTGTCGGGATATTTTACAATTAAGCAAATGCAAGGTAGACCAAGAATGGAATCCAACAAATGATTTCGACATTTTATCTCCAATTAGCCAATAGGATCTTGGCTTCAGTTACAAAGTCTCTTAATCTAATCTCTAGCCTGTAGTTTTCATCCATAATCTCTGCCCTTTTCTTCTCATGAACCCTAACTAACCCAATAGTATTATCAAACTCTCTCTCCAATTCCCTACATTTCTGCATCTTGCGTCTAAGTGTGGGAGAAAAGTTTGAGACTGTGAATTTCTGATCTATAATTTGAGCATCCACCATCCTCAGCTCTGCTTCAAGTTCTGCTTTTCTGGCCTCCAAGCTTTGAAGTTTGCTTGCCTCAACTTTAAAATGATTATAGAAGAGACGAGCATCTTCACGCTTGTGGGCTAACTCATCCTGGATTGCCAGTCCTCGGCTTTCTCCAAAGAGAAGATGGGGGAGATGATCAAGATTGACTCTGATTGTAGTCACAGCATCTACAAAGTCAACAGCGAAGAGATCAATCTTGTCTTGAAAAGAATCCGACAAGATAAAGGATGGATGGCCAGAGCATATTTCCTGGAAAAGATTCCTCGCTTGGCGTTCTTTGTTAGAGTCAATGATCAACTTCCCATAACCAGGCTCTAATAGGTTTAAGAGCTGTTCCCATTTAGCTTTAGCCACTTCTCTAGGAACTTCGGCAAGCATTGACAAAGTTGAAGGCCTTGAGGAGTCATCAGTCATTGAAGAACTGGGATGAGTACCTGCCAATATTCTTTCCAACTCCTCCCGTTCTGCTAAAGAGAAAATTTCTATCTGAGCAGATGGATTGGGCACAGCAGAGGATGTTGAGGGAGGTAAACCAGTGACAATCTGAGAAGTTGGTGGCACTTGCACACTTAAAGGTTCCCGAATCGTCGTTTCTTCGGCGTTGGAATCTCTTGAGGTGCGAAGCGGGTATGTCGAAGTCGGTGTAACATATGTATATCAGATAACTGAATAGAAATTTCGAGTCAAATACAGGGCAATGACATTTACCAGTAAAAGTTAGAGGTAGATTTTCTTCAGGTTCTATGACATTGGTAGAAGTATCCTGCGTTGGTATACCTTCTTGGGAATCTGAAATAGGAGGTTGATCTTGAATCAACTCAGCAGTAACTTCTATCAAAGAAGCAGGAATTACTGGTGAAAGATTTGGGGCTGATATGATAAGAGCCTTGCTAGGAGAAGGAACAGGAGAAGCAACACTGGATGGATCAGTCTTGGGAGTATCTGGATTAATCAAAAGATATACAGGTTAGTGCTAATATGCACATTGCTAGTCTCCATGAATAGAGCAAGAGAAGTACCTTTTGGTGGGCGCGGTTTCATCATAGCTCGAAGCGTGAGCTCTGAAGATTGATCAGATGTTGGAGGATTCTCTGGAGATTCTGAGGAACGAATAGTTACTTTTCTAAAGCCACGTTTTGCTGGTGCTTTCTTTGGGACAATAGAGTCTGAAGTCTTTCTTTTCTTGTTCACTGCGAGAGTATGATGTTAAATGGGAGGCTGAAAATCAAGCAAAACATATATTGAAAATCAGAATCAAATTACCTTTGGAGGGTTCTATTGACTTGGTTGGAGACATATTCACAGCCTCAATTGCTTTTGGTGCTATAGGAGGAGCAGCATCTCTTATTTTTGAAAGAATCAGGTCCAGAGGATCTGAAAACACAGTCTTTTGATAATCCTTCCACCAAAGGTCAAAATCGGCTAAAGAATAATCAGAGTAGCCAGTGAATTCGATGACACGGGACAATCGGTAGATACTCTGTATCAACGTGGTCAGCTCATTAAAAGGCTGATCATCCTTCAGCTTGCAAGTTAATTTATCAAAAGAAGCAACAGAGAAAGTGTAAAGAGCAGGACCAGGAACTCCTTGAATTAACCCAAGTTGCCTGGCACAGTATTGGGGAGAATAGATTTCAAAGCCAGCAGCAAACCTGCCTTTTGTCGAAAATCTCACAAGGAGATCAACAGAAGTCAAGACAGATTGCCAAAAGTCACTTTTGTTCTTCTGAAAGGCAGGAAGGCAAGATTTGAATTGAGGGGTAAAGAAAGGAGAGAAAGAATGTGGATTCTCCTTAATGGAATAAATTTGAGAAATAAAGTACCGAAAACAAGAGGATGGTGTTTTAGGAACAGAGACCAGTTTCCTGCTCAAAGTTTGGTAGACTAGTTGGTCAGGAATAGAAACCGAGAGAGGCTGGATAACTTGATCCTTGGAAAACCAAGCAGGGAAATAGAAGGTTGCCCATGCTTGAAGAAGCCAAAGGGGACCACAAAAAACGCCACTAACTTCATCTGAAGCAGTGGAGGAAGAAGCATGGGCTAAACCCCGATAGAGTAAGGCCAACATTGTCTTGCCTAAAGAAAGCCGGGTCCCTGAAGCTAAAGCAGAAGCAACAGCAACAAAATCGTTCGAGACCCTAACTATAGGGTGGCAGAAAAGGAATTTACAGAGCCAGTATAAAAGAAAAGCAGTGTGCTCCTCATCGGTAACTGCATTTTCCTTTTTAAAGTAGTTTTTCATGAATGTCCCGTAGGCCATTTCAGAATCAGATAATTTGCCGAGCGGCAAATGAGAGTCTAGAGACAGGGTAGATGGGTCTGTACCTAAAAGAGAGAGCCCAGTAAGGCAATGTACATCAAGCAAAGTTACCGATATAGGAGAAAAAGGGAAAAAGAAGCAGTTGGTCGAAGATGACCAAAAACAGTACAATGCACCAATTAGTTCCCGATTCACATGGTAGTCGAAACAAATAAGACGCAAAGCATCGTGGATGGAAAGGGTATTCCAAAGAGAACCCTTAGAAGGAAGAAGACGAAGGTACCATTGATAGAACTCAGAATCAAAATCAGAGAAAGCCCTAAGGCGAGAAGGACGAGAATACCACTGGTACGCCAAAATAGATGACTCATGGATGGGAAGTACCTCAATCCGATGACGAGGGAAGCGGTTTGATAGGCATAGTGGAACGAAAAAGTGATTGTGAGCAGCAGGGCCAAGGATATAAGAATCTTCAAAATCATTCTGTACAGAGAACAGATGAGATCCTTCTTTGAAATTATCAGAATCCCGGAATAGATAATATCGGTCGAGGGCATCTGATGCAGAAAAGGAGAAAGTTTGGTCCTTGGAAGCTTTGGAAGCCATGGATTTTAGTAGAGTGTCAGAAAAGATTGCAGAGATTCAAAAAGGTGAAGATGAAGAAGAACGAAAAAAGGAACGATTTTTATAGAAAGTGTTTTGGAGACGAAAGGGTAGGCGCGCGAAGCAAGGTGACGAAGCGACGTCAAGAATAGGTACTATTTCTTTGACATTTAAAAGAATTAAAAGTTCTTTTAATTCTTTTAAAAGGGGGCATTTGTTTACACCAAAATCGGCATGGATATCAAGTCGGTTTAATGTCAAAATCCGACGGACAATGGAGCTCAGTCGTCTGCCGAAGTACGTTTGGATAAAATTCGGGAATGTAGTAAGCGTGAATGACACCATGTCCCGAATTCTGTGATTGGAGAGAATCGGTAATTTTACCGAAACATGAAAAGTTTACATTTCGGGAAATGTTGAAGCTACCGAAAATCGGCAAGATCACAACCCAGCCACGTGAATCGTGACAAGAGGAAGTTATGAGCAAAAAGCGGAAATAGTGAGCACGAGCAGATCGTGGGAGATTATTTATCCAAATTGGAAGTCATCCCAGCGGTTGAGATCAAGTTTTGGTGGACAATGAAATTGGAAAACGTGGATAGATAAGGCAGTTATTGAAAGCGCCAAGATTCAAAGTTCGAAAACAAAAAAATAACCGACAAGCAGTTATAGGATAGGAGGAGATATAAATACTCAGAAGAAAGAAGAAAAGAGGGATCAACAACAATGCAAAAACACTCAAGCTTATATGCACTTTAGTTTCCTCTGCACTTTTACTTCCTGCGTTTACAGCTTCCTGTAGCTTTAGTTAATCTTCAAGTCCTTTACAGCTTTCATAGGAGTATTGTAACATAGTTAGAAACTTTGTTGATCTCAGATCCATTTTCAATCCACTCAATTTCTACCCGCTTCCATATAACCCTGCACTACACTCTGTTTTTCGCCACGATATTCCTAGAAATCAAGCCACAGAACCTACTTTAATAAAAACCAAAAATCGAAGTTTCGGTGAAGGATATTCCTCGTCGTAAAACGAGCGAACATAATCAAATTAATGTATTTTATTCGTGAGAGCCATATAAACAAATCTCATATGCTCATTGATTTATATAGACCAGTAATGCACACACTTTGTGATACGAGAGCATCGGGCTTTGTTGATCAATTCAAGTTGAAGATGTCAATTATGCAAGAGAGTTATCCATTCAGTGGACAAATTATCGATTTCATGGTTGCCGATTGGTTACTGAAATATCGATATACGAGTTTATTATCGATTTGGAGACTTCCTATCGACTACCTAATGACTGGAGGTTGTTCTCATCGATTTCTATCACTGTTTGGAGATCCCCTACGATGACTATTCGGCTTCCAAGGATGGCGCACGAATTTGAGAGAGTCAAAGATCAAGTTTCTATGTCTTTAAATGCATTTCTGGTTTCTAGGTGTTTTAATGCATTTTCTATTTTATAGGACTTTATTGTGTTTTTTAGTTCCTATTACTTTAAATACTAAGGTAGTTCACATGTCTTTAATGTTTGTTTATTTCCTATGTAGTTTTTTTTTGCTTTGAATTTAAGTATTATAAATCAGATGAAGTACAACAGCTTAGGGGCATCCCCAACATTACAAATAGTGCTAATAATTCAAAAAGATAGAGATAGGAAGTCTCTATATATTAGCCAATACAATATTTGACTAGGAAGGTCTAATTTTTTGATAGAGCAAAGCTCTACCTCTGACATTTTTATGTACCTTAGCCAAAAGAATATGGAAGTCAGTTGACTTTTTTTGAAACCGTTTACTGTTGCGTTCCATCCAAATGCAATATATGGTTGCTAGGAAGGACAACTTGAGGAGTCTTGCCGCCAAGTCTTTGCCCTTTGTTGCCCTAATCATCCATTGAAGTTCTTCATTCCATCCTTCTAAAGGGCGCCTAATTCCATGTTGTGCTACAATACAATGCCATATGCTGCTCGTCCACTCACATTGGAAGAACAAATGTGTTCTGTCTTCGATACCAGCTCTACAAAAATTACACTGGATATCAACTAAAGGCATCCATTGTGCGACGATCCCTGTTGTAGGTAGCCTATCTCTACAAACTAGCTAGCCAATAAAATTGTGTTTGCTAATGCCCCTGGTCCAAATTAGGTTATACCACTCCACAGCTAGTCCCACATGTCTGAGTTCATCATATATATCTTGGCAGCAGTACATTGAGGTCGAGATAATCAACGTTAGAACAGGTTGCAGTTTAAAGAGACATCTCCTGCTCCAAGCCATACTGCCCTTAATGTCGAGCTGCATAATTAAAGGGAAGAGGATGGACGATTGATGAGGTTCCATAGCATGCGGCCTAGCAATACTTTATTCCATATGTAACATCCTCGATTTCAGTCCTTGAGAAATGGCTATGGTTTAAGTTTGGTGGTTTTCCAATCGGAGCCAATTTTATTCTTATTCTAGAAAACCCATATTCGGATACTCTGTACCCCTTTCATTTTGTTATTTTTGTGGAGACTTTTATGATCCGAATTTTCAAACACTTCTCCTTAAAAGTTTCTCAAAATATCTTGAAGTTTTACATACTTTAATTTCAGAATTTTTGGACTTGATATGAGTAGTACGATAGCCTAATTTCGGACAGTGTAAAATCGCCCAGAATGAGTATTTTTGTGATGTTCACACTTTCTCGATTTTCTACAAACTATTCTAGGCCGATTTTGAACAAACTTCCTTCACAAAATTTGTTGAGAACTTCTTTTTCTATAATATATATAAATTTGGGAATTTTTTGAGATGATTTGGATTCTGAAAAGAGCATACTTTGAGAAGCAAAGATTATGTTCCGACAAACCGATTTTAGTCTGTCTTTGAGCTACTAAAAGCTGTGTTTACAAAACGATTCAGATTTTATGTTCTTCATGGAAAATGTTTGTTAAGGTCTTTTTTATGACATGTTCAAATTTGAGAATTTCAGAGTTCATTTACTATGCTTTTAAGCCCGATTTCTAGAAAAGTACAAAACCTGCTGGTTTTGTCAGATTTCAAAGATTCATTATTTTCTATATTAGAACGTTGGAATCTCGACTTGATATCTTCTGGTGATTTAATATGCTCATTCTGAGTTTTCAAATGAGCTATGCTAAGCTTTGATTGGAGGTCACACGAAGGGAAAAGATATGAAAACGAAATTGGCCAAGTCGAGGGCCAATTCTTCTTGTTGAAGCCACTATTTATTGAGTCATGTTTAGGTGTCTCCCTCCATAATTGCTCAATAGCTGAATTGTCCACCCTCATTATTGGAGCATGGTGACTCATTGTCATCAATAATGAGCTAAAAACAAATAAGAAAGTCGGCCAAGAAGGGGCAAAACCGAGAGGGAGCCGAGAGAGAGGAGGGAAAGAGAGAGAGCTATTAATTCTTAAGATTTGTTAGATTATTTCATTATTTCATTTTGGCTTTCCCTCATTAATGTCATTAATGATCAAGATTTTCGAGATCATAGTCATGATGGCACTTGACTTTTTGGTTCTCCTCCATTAATGTCATTAATGATCAAGATTTTCTAGATCATAGTCATGATGGCACTTTGCTATTGATTTGCCATTGACATAAGGCGGGGAAAATATTTGTATGCGTTAGTACAATGGCGAGGCATCATCTTGCACGAGTTTTAGTGAATTTGCTCGTTGAATCTCCCCGACTCATCCCCTGTTGTTTTTCTTTTCAGGTCCGTAAGATGGAGGATGACATAGAGGAGCTAGGATTAACCTCGGCCTTCGCTTATGATATGATTTGTACGTGGAACGGCCCGTGGAAAAAGGGCATGTAAAATATGTTTAAGTAAAATGGCAATAATGTGTCTTGCCTGTTATGCTTTTCCTGATTTCCAGCTGTTATTATGTTTGGGAATTTGTTTATACACGTTTCCGCATGTGCTTAATAATCAGATGAAAGAAACGGGACGGCGACAAGCCTGTAATGTCAATCCCCAAGGTAAGATAAGGACGTTACACCATATGTTCAGATTAGGCAATCCTAATCCTCCTTCCCTCTTCTGCTTAATGTAAGACAGAAGATTTTGAATATTGAAAATATATGAGATCTGTCTCTATGTGATCAAATATCTATCCCCGATTTATGTATCCTTGGAAGATGGATTCTTCCTTGGTGATGAGCCAAGAAGCATTATATCCTGAGCTAATGATTAACTATAGGCTTTGGTGGTGAGTTTCTCCTTTGTCAAAGTCTTGTATTATTGGCTGGTGCTTCGTCCTGTAAACCTTAGTGGTGAACTTCGTAACATCCCGATCTTGATCCTTTGTTGGTGGCGCGTCATGTATGCCTTGGTTCCGATCGTAATCTATCCTCATAACATATTCTATCCCCTTATCACTCAAAATGCATTCGCCCTCCCATATAAAACTGACATTAAAAATATTCTTTTGTAAAACTGCCTTATTGCAAAAGACTTGGATTATTAGTCAATGGAAAGTAATTATTGATACGATATAAAGAAAGTGCAAACACATATATGTGTAAAGGGTTTCAAGATTGGAATTTTTTCCGTAAGGTTGTTTATACAAGTTGAAAAAAAAATTTTACTCAAAGCGATCTAATAAAATTTTACCACTCGTTAGAACTTTTATCTATGGGACTTTGAAGTGCCAAAGCAACTCTATGAAGCGTTCAAACACTTTGATAAGTATAACATAACGTGAAATAAAAAAGATCGAAACCAAAAAGTTACTTTTTCATCTTTGGTATGTGCAACAAAAGACAGGTAGTTGGCTAAAACTAATTAAACATCCACAATAGTAAACCTCAGTGAAAAGCTAAAGCAGACTAACAAGAACCCAAGAAGAGACGATATATAGTCTTCATTGATACTTGACATACAAAGAGTATATCAACAGGGAGCGTGAATGTTTCTAAGCACTTCTTTGTGTTATCAACATAATTCTACAACTCATGTGTAAAGGCAAATAAAGAGATTGCGATGTCTCATATCACAGAAAATTGGACAGAGACAACCAAATGTATCTTCATCTCCGCAATAGGAGTGACTGATCCTCCTCCATTGAAGTCAGCTCCACTTCTGCTTCCGATCGCATCAACGTAGGGATCTCACCCGAAGCGCGGATAGATCCAGTTCTAATGCAATTGATCTCTTCATCATTTTTCCGGACAGCCGTAGCGCAGATAAATCCATTTCTAATGCAATTGATCTCTTCATCATTTTTCCGGACAGCCGTAGCGCAGATAGATCCAGTTCTAATGCAATTGATCTCTTCTTCATTTTTCCGAACAACCGTGAGATTTCGTAGTGATCGTACTCGCTCTAATTCCGTCGCCACTTCCTTCATTGTAGGCCTGTACCTCCCATTGAGGCTTAAGCATCTTTTCGCCAAGCTAGACACCGCAATAATTTCTTCTTTCTCGCCATGGTCTAATACCTCCTTATCAAGAACATCAAACAAGCGATCCTCCTCCATTGAAATGATGAAGTATGAGGCGAGATTTCTGCCCTCTTCTGCCTTTAGTTGAGAAATTGGCTTTTCTCCGGTTAGTAGCTCGACAAGGACAACCCAAAAACTATACACATCGCTCTTGTTCGTAAATTGATTGGTTTGGTAGTACTCCGTGTCCAAGTATCCGAAAGTTCCTTGTACTGTTGTGGTCAAGTGAGTTTGGTCTATGGTAATGGATCCGGAAGCTCCAAAATCAGCTACTTTGGCTCCATGTTTTTCATCCAAAAGTATATTTGACGACTTGATATCCCGATGATAAACCGGTATGGCTGTAGCAAAATATAAATACGAAAAAGCCCCAGCAACTTCATTGGCAATTCTTAACCGCGTCTCCAACGAGACAGGAAATTCTTCGTCTGGATCATGAAGATTTTGGTAGGGAGTTCCATTGCGGATAAATTCATATACCAAAAAAGGGACTTTACTCTCCAGACAAAATTCTAATATCTTGACAACATTTCTGTGATTAATTTCAGAGAGAATAACGACTTCGTTGATGAACTATTTGACTGGTCCTGCATCGACACCTTTTGATTTCTTGACCACAATGATTGTTCCATCTATCAACATTCCTTTATAAATTGTTACTTCACCACCCTGACCTAGTGTTCGATTCACGTTAAAGTGGTACGTAGCCGTGTCTAACTCCATGGAGGCGAACAACCTGCCTCTCTCCATGTGATTGTTTTCAATAGAAGATAGGCGTTGTTGCAACAGAAGTTCCCCGTTACGTTTGAAGAATTTTTGCTTGAGCTTTGCCTCACGTCTTCTTTTGAAGAATTTATACAACCACCAAGATAGCAAAAGTAACAGTATGGCTCCGATACTCATGTCCATACCTATGTAAAAGAAAGTCGACCACAACTACTTTAGGAATAGAATAAATATTTTTCTTGAGAGTTTTTCTTCACTCTTGGATTTATGTTACATGCATTGTTGAGTGCACTAATTACGAAAGTACTTTTAAATTGAGCATAAATGGTAGTTTTTTTTTTACTTCATGCAAATGAAATTGGTGTATTATATAGACGGTCACATTCCGTGACAATGGCGGTCAGTTATGTACCTATCACGGCGCTGATCTTAGTGTCTACGCAGTCATATGACCCTAGTCGATTCACACACTTCCCTCTGCAATTGAGGTTTGGATATTCTTTGCACTCATCGATATCTGATCGATATTAAATGATGAATGAGATAGAAGAAGGAATTAAAAAAAAAAGCTATTTCAATATATATGATATCAGATTTCGACCATATATATGAATCAGATTGAATATTCAGCAGTCAAGTTCGCTTTTGGATTCTCCTATTTTTCCAACTTGGGAGCATCCATCTTCTGATTCGAACATTATAATTATTTCAGCTATATTTGCGGGCTTTTAATAGGCTTCTAGCTCGCATATGGTCCTACCTGGCTTTTAATAAAGAATAAGGCAAAGATACAAAATAAAAGTGGATGTTCTAATCTCACCTTGGCATCCATGAGGAAGATAATAATTCCCTTTGTAACCATCACTGCAATAGCAATATGTTAGACTGGGAACCCCAGGCATCGAGTACATAGTGCAGGAGGCGGAGTTGCCATCCAGCAGCTCATCGTCATAATTAGTGATCGCCCATTCGAGCACCACCAGAACGTCTGGCGGTAAACTGTGCAAACTAGCTTGATACCGATATGTTCTCTTGATCAAGAAGGCATACCTGCATTCTTCATCCCCTGGTGCTATGGTTTCACCATCGAGAGTCTTGAATTTCACGTTGTATTCGTCAATTTCATTGGGGATCGAAGTTACACAGCAACCACTACCACTAGAGCACTGGTTGAATCCGAGAGTCCCATTGTTCTGGCAGGAAGACTTGCATCCTACGACCGCCCATGGGGTATCGGAGCCAGCCATCAAGGCAAGGCTATCACAACCTCCGGCGACAAAAAAGTTATGAATCTGGGAGTATCTGAAAACGCTGTTACTTGTCCTCAAGTCCACCAGGGTGTCGTTTTGCTGTGTACAATTAGGATGGGAGTACGATATTGGTTGCCTAACTGTAACGAGACCTTGAGTATTTGTATTACTTTGTAGCAAGATATGGAACACCACGATGCTCAAATTCTTAAGTACTGGAGTGGAGATGCCACGGGTTCGCTGGCAATCGATCTCGTACCAGGGATCCATGAAACAATCGTGTCCGATTCCGAAAGGATATGGAATGTCAGTGAGATCGCCACATGTGTCTGGACAGCCTGGCCAGGCCAAATTCTAAGGAGATGATTGTGATACGGCTGCGAAAACGAATAAAAGAATAACGAAGGCCATTTGAGATGCCAGTGTCAGCATCGCCAGGATTATCTTCTCCCGATTCATGGTCCGCAGTCTGCTCCTCCAGTTTGCTATTGCTAGGAAAGAAGAGGCTGATGCATACCATTTGATGCGCGCCACCGCTGCTATTTGATTATCAAACACGTCACCATGTAACGACAGACGATGACTTATGGTGGACTTGATGGAAGCCAAATTTTCCTTCTTCAACAGTGGCAGCTCCCCCTTGAAGTTTGAGTCCAAGAATCGAGAGTCTGCACTTTGCACATGTTTAGAATGTAATATTTCTAATTGTAATACAAAGTTTTCTTTTGCCATCGATTATGCTAAAATATTGATTATATTTCATTTATTGATATATACCCCATGTATCCGGCCAAAATTTATATACCCCATGTGTGATTTTAGTTGACAAAAAATATATTCAGTTGCTGTTACAACCTATGTTATATAGCAATTGCCATGTTTCTCTATAATAAATGACAAGCATGATTAATTTACTTACAATGACACTTATCAGAATATATATATATATATATATATATATGTGTGTGTGTGTGTGTGTGTGTGTGTGTGTGTGTGTGTGTGTGTGTGTGTAAAGAAATGTTTCGACCTCATAACCAACTTCCACGCACCAGTTGGGACTTATTTGATAGCCAATAAATAAACAACAAAGAGAATGAAAGGAATAAAAAGAGAATCAACAGACAATGATAGTCTCTTCAAAACACAAAAGTCAAATATAAAATGGTCAAGAGGCATGTCCATTAAAGGGACACGACCTTTAGCCAAATAGAAATAATACAGAGCTAACAGTTTATTACACTTATAAAACAATCCAACAAGTCATGTCTATCTTGTAATTCACCAATCAAAATACAGGTTGAAAAAGTTCGCTCCAATCAAAATATTACATTCTAAATTGAAAATATTTAGGTACTTTCCTTCGAGACTTGGCTAGCATAACACCATCGTCAAAGGAAAGAAGGATCAAGCATTCCAGGGCGGACACATAAATCTTGCGGTGGGGCGCACATTGTTGGGAAAATATGTGGTGCCAATTGCGGTGCATGCATCATGGGTCTTGAATTGACTTGATTGCGGATCAACGTGATGGCGTACATTTTATCCTAAAACCTAAATAATCAATGGTTCAAATGAATTTAATCTACCAATTTATAAATTATATAACAATTCTTGATATGAGCTTACCCAACTCTACATAGAAATTCCATATCACTCATCAAAAAATCACCCCACTTAATTTTATTAGGAAAATTGTCTAAAAAGTCCTACACCTATAGTTTTAAACTTTTTAACTGTGTCAATTGAGTCCTAAACATTTTCACGTTTCGCCAATTGAGTCCATCCAGCCAATTTTGGCTGGAAATCGCTAGTGTGGATGCCGGCCGTCCCACGGGGCACGGCCAGTACTGAATTGGATAATTTTTAATATATTAAAAAAAATTAACAAAAAATTTCAAAAAAATTATTATTAAAAATTGTCAATGTCAGCACCGACCGTACCATGTAGGAGGGCCAATGTCCACATCAGCGATTGTCCAACCAAAATTGGCCGGATAAACTCAATTGACAAAACGTGAAAATGTTTAAGATTCAATTGGCATAATTAAAAGGTTTAAGATTGAATCGTTAAAAGTGCAACAAGTTCAAGACTTTTGGAACAATTTTCCCTAATTTTATTATACTGCATACCATGCCCAATGTCACCAAACCTTAAACTACCTCTCTTTTTCCCATTCTCTCCTTCACCGTGCAATCCAGAAACCATTGTTGCTGTAGCTATAGCTGCAGTTGTAGTTGTTGCCATGGCGATGGCATCACAGCCCTCGAAGCTACCATTGCATGTATGCCCGCAACCTACGTCTCTCTCTCTCTCTCTCTCTCTGATTAAAGCCCAAATCATCAATATATCAACTAAACTTGGTTTATGTAGTCTATAAATTATAAATATTATTGGTATGACTATTCCTTGCTAAATATGGTGGCAAATTTAGGTCATATTTTTCCATCGAACATACGTCAGGCTTGAGATCATAGCCTATTTTACAAGTGACGCAGATGAAATCATGAAAATTTCCCAATACCTTCATGAGCCCAAGAAAAATTGCCGTCAAGATGTTTCTGGAAAGTCGTCATCCTAAAAATGCCAAAGCTCTCGTATTATTGTATTAGTATCGATAAAATAAATATCAAATCAGTTAAAGTGATTGGACATATGGATGAATCACAATGTATTGGCCATTAATGACGCGGATGAGAATTATTTTGTTTCAAAAAATAATTTTTGGTATTTTTTTATTTTTATTTCTTGGACGAGTTTTTCAAAAAAAAAAATACACGTTTGATAACGATACAGAATTTCTCCCTCCCAGGCGGCCGTGGGTGGACGGCAAGCGGCAGCGAAGGATGGCGGACGGCGGCGGGAGGCGGGCGACAGGCAGTGGTCGATGGCGGGAGGCAGCCAGCTAGTAACGAGGGCGAGCAATGAAAATATTTTTTATTTCTCATTTCTGTTTCGGAAATAGAAAGGTAGAAAATTTTTACTCCTCACTTATGTTCCAAATCTATTTCTGAAATCAAAATTTGTTCCAAAAATTGAAAAATGAAATTACGTTACCAAATAGATTTCTATTCCAAACATGTTTTCGGGAATAGAAAAATAGAAAAACAGAGAAACAAAATGGTTATCGTGCGCGCCTAATGCATTTGGTAACATTTCTATTCCCGGAAATTTTTTTTTTCGAAAAGGTTTTTCAATTTATATTCGTGGACGAGTTTCTGAGCAGAAGAACACGTTTGGTAACTATACAAAATTTCTATTTTTAGAATAGAAAAAGAACATAAACGCGTTTGATATGACCCTAAATTTTTTCTATGATGTGGAATTTTTTTAGTTTTTAATAATTTTCTAAGATTTTTCTTTTTTTTCCTCCCTTCTTCCTCCTCTAGCCGATCGTTGGGCCACGGCAATGGCCAGCAACCAGCCAGAGACAAGGGCCAACGAGGCTCGACCTTGCCATGTCCGAGCGAGACTCGCCTAGCCACCATGAGGCCGAACGTCATCGACCCTCATCTTTGGCCAGTCACCAACCATCGGCGAGGCCCGACGACTAGCTAGAGGAGGAAGAAAAAGGAAGGAAAAAAAGAAAAGAAAAAAAAAAGAATATGACTTGTTTTCAGAAATTGTTCCCAGGAACAAAGAAGTAGGTTTTTTTTTTTACTTCTTTTTTCTGTTCCAAATATATTTCTTAGCCACTTTTCTATTCCGGAGAATAGAAAAATTAGCTGACGTTACTAATTAGATTTCTGTTCTTTTTTTATTCTGAGAAACAAAAAACCAAAAAATAGAGAAACGGGATGATTATCAAACATGCCATAAATATTACTTGTTCTTCATGAAATCACTGAATTTTCATGTTGCCTCTCAACTCAACTTTTATTATTACTCTAAAGAATTTCCATTGATTTTTTAATTTCAAAATATTAAAATTACCCCACTACCTCTAGCATTAATGTACAAAAAATATTAAGAAAACAAGAAGAAAAATTACCCATTAACTCTTGCTTTAGTTTCGACAAAAAAAAAAACTCTTGCTAAATCTTGAGTTCATCCATTGTTCTAGAGAAACAAATAGTTTAGCGAACTCGGTTGTAAAAGCCTCTAAATGTAAGGCCCTTCCACAATACTGGGTTTTTAAAGAAGAAGAAGAAGAAGAAGAAGAAGATATGCTTGATTTTCTTGTATGTCATATAATCAGCACAAATCAGTTCTTCCATATTGAATATATTGATTTTCTTGTATGTCATATATAATTTAAATATAAGAACGAGCCACACACGTATAGGACCACACAACAATAACTTTATCATATATGATTAAGCACATGATAGAGATAAAGAAGCTACCGTTTATCATGGAAGTGCCAGATTCCGATTTTCTTGTATGTCATATATAATTTAAATATAAGAACGAGCCACACACGTATAGGACCACACAACAATAACTTTATCATATATGATTAAGCGCATGATAGAGATAAAGAAGCTACCGTTTATCATGGAAGTGCCAGATTCCAGTTGCGCCTCCACAGTTTAAATTTTTCTTTCTCAATTTTCCATCTTTGTATTCGATTAAATTTATTAGGCCTTTTTACTCAGTCTTCCATTTTTTTTTTCTTTTTCCCCGTTATCATATTATTTTATCCGTACATTATCTTTATGCCAATATTCTTTTTATTGCCTTTTCTACCCTTTTTTATCATAGAATTAAACATTTTATATTTTATTTTCTTCTTTTCCCATCGATCATTAGGAATTTTTTTGGGTTCCTACTTTCCATCTTACTTTAATTTTTATATGATCGTTCATTTAAATTTAATACAAAATAGAATTCAATCACGGATTTTTTTCCCATATCGAATTATTTTTAGAAATTTAAATTTAGGCTGCAATTTTCGCATGCTTTGACTAATTATTTTCAAATGTCGTATTGAAATTATGGAGTATTAGCCTGTTAACACGAACTAAATTGACCTCATATATACACACAATGGGTGATCGATCGTACGCCCATGCCCCAATCTCAACATTTTGGCCCATTAAGCTTGAACGAAATTAGCCCATATTAATTCGAGGAAATAAAAAATCCAAGTGAACCCAAGATGGAATCCCTTTGTTCCTTTTAGAGTGTAATGGTAACCATTCTGCTCCAGAAATCAAATTCTTTTCAGAAATTGATTTCTGGAATTATTGCCAGAAATTGATTTCTGGATGAGAAATCTGTTTGGTAAAACATGATTAATTCTGCTCCAGAAATTGATTTCTGAAAGAGAAATCTGTTTGGTAAAACTTGAGGAAATTTTTGCTTATGGATGAGAAATACATTTGATAACGGCGTGTCAATTCTATTTCCGTAACAAAGATAGTCCGAACTCAATTTTTGAAAAAAAAAATTCAAAAAATCAAAAAATAAAAAATTTCAAAACTTCACAGAATGGCTAGAATACTTGTGGCCGCACACTTTGAGTGAAATTTTAATTTTTTTATGTACCCAAAAAAAATAAAAAATAAAAAATTTCAAAACTTATCAGAATGGTTTAGAATAGCTGTGGCCACCCACTTTTAGCGAAATTTAAATTTTTTTAGGTGCCAAAAAATTCAAAAAAATCAAAAAATCAAAAATTTCAAAACTTCACAGAATGGCTTAGAATACCTGTGGCCACACACTTTGAGTGAAATTTAAATTTTTTTAGGTGCTCAAAAAAATTTAAAAAATCAAAAATTTCAAAATTGATCATAATGGCTTAGAATAGCTGTGACCACCCACTTTGAGTGAAATTTAAATTTTTTTAGGTGCCCAAAAAAATAAAAATTTGAAAAATTTCAAAACTTCACAAAATGGCTTAGAATACCTGTGGCCACCCAATTTGAGTGAAATTTAATTTGTAATAGGTGCCCAAAAAAATCAAAAAATCAAAAAATCAAAAATTTCAAAACTTCACAAAATGGCTTAAAATACCTGTGGCCGCCCACTTTGAGTGAAATTTAATTTTTTTAGGTGCCCAAAAAAATAAAAAATTCAAAAATTTCAAACTTCACAAAATGGCTTAGAATACCTATGGCCATCCACTTTGAGTAAAAATTTAAATTTTTGGAGGTGCGCATAGGTATTCTAAGCCTTTCTGTGAAGTTTTGAAATTTTTTATTTTTTGTGGGCACCTAAAAAAATTTAAATTTCACTCAAACTGGGTGGCCACATGTATTCTAAGCCATTCTGTGAAGTTTTGAAATTTTTTATTTTTTGAATTTTTTTTTGACACCTAAAAAAATTGAAATTTCACTCAAACTGGGTGGCCACAGGTATTCTAAGCCAAAAATGCATTCGATAACAGCGCGCCAATTCTATTTCCACAACAAAGATAGTCCGAGCTCAATTGCAAAATGTTATTTATCTTAACCTACAATGCATGATATTCGAGGCAAAATCTAGTACATTTTTTTAAATCCTTAAATAGAAAGAACAGAAATTCCAAAATAACATGTCATTACAAGAAGACCTGGTACCAAATCCTCAATTACACATAATACGAATCCTACAATACAACATTATATTACAAAAGGAAAAAAAAGCAAATAATCCTCAAATAATAATAATGGAAGTACAATACAATAGTGGAAAATCGAATTTCATGGAATCTCCGGTATATGATTATCCCTAGCCATTTTATTGGCAATACGTTTCCTGATAATGTTCATCTCGTTTCCCTCTTCGGTCGTCACTATATCATCTGTACCCTGTTCAGTAGCTTCATACACATAATCTGGATCTCCATATATGGACAAATGCTTATCCATCCTGTCTTGCTCAATGATGTAGTTATGAATCACACAGCATGCAATTACAATCTATGTTTGTTTTTCAAATTTAAATGGAGGCAAATGTCTCAAAACAAAAAAATGATTCTTCAAAGCCGCAAAGGATCTCTCAATGATATTCCTTAATGACGAATGCCTGTGGTTGAACAATTCCTTTGCTGTTGTTGGTCCCCCACTTCGTCGAAATTCTGGTATATGATATCGTTCGCCTTTAAATGGTGTTAAAAATCCTGGACTTGAAGCATAACCAGAATCGACGGCGTAGTATTTGCCTGCAACAAAGTATTCATGGATTGATCATGAAATGCAATCCTAGCAAACTCATAAACACAAATACTCGTTATATATCAAAGTAGCACCTGCGGGTGATCGAGGAAACTGTAGGTGATGTGTGTCAAGTGCGGCCGATAACACCCGGCAATTGTTCGCTGATCCTTCCCAACCAGCATACACAAAAGTAAATCGCATATCAAAGGAACACACACAGCACGTTCTGAGTAGTTGTGCCTTTTCTACCTCTAAATCATGTTTGCATACGTTCAGGTATGGTAGCATGAGTATGGGTGCCATCCATAGCGCCTATGCACCCCTGTCATTTAATTAAATACATACATTAGACAAGATTGTGAGCAAAACTAGCCAAATGGTGCAAGGAAATGTACGAAAAAAGTACATTGAAGTAACGATTAAATTTTGGCTAAATCCGAATTTCTTCTGGGACAACATCAAACGAAGGAGGTACAATAATCTCCTTCGCCAATTCCAAAACAGCTTTCAACACCGCACCAAAGTACTTGCTGACAGTCTCTCCTGAACGTTGGAATTTCTCACATACAGCTCTGTTGGAGTTCTTGTGACAAATTATTAATAAAAACATGGCAACCTGTTCATCTACCCTAACATATCGACTGTCTGTCAACCAACCTCTTGACTTGAGCAAACCACAAAGGTTAAGAAAAACATGTCTCTCCATTCTAAATGCTTCGTATACTCTATCCGAATGTCGATGAAGAAGCTCGCTAACCCATTCGGGTCCTGTTAATACGCTATCCCTAATACGTTCTGTCCTGTGCATGGACCTACGCAACCAAGTAGTAGACAACCATACCAACAATATATTCAACTCATCCTCATCAAAGTCTTGTTCACCTGATAGAATTGTTTCACTTGATGCTACTTGATCATTAGACCAGCTACTTTGATCCCCTTCCATATTACCTAGGCCGTCATGCGAAAGAAGAAGACAAACTCAACATGTCAGTTGGGAAGCCAATCCATTTGAACTGATATGTTGGGAATTTAATACCACTCGACAGATAATTATGGAATTCAATCACATTAAAGCAAAGTCTCAACATCATCACAAATGCATAGGAATAAAGACAAGTCAATGTCTGAAATACATAAGTGAAAAGCCGAAATGAACTCAAACATAAAACTGCATACTATAGCCGAACAACTACTCAACAGCCCAACTACTCATCCATAGACTCAATAAAGGCAACTCTCATTTCGGGAAGACATGTCAGGAAGCCCTCTCTTCAAGAGGCATTAATGACAGCACGGTTCATAGCTTTGATGTAAAGAACCTTGTCCAAGTCATGTATGGCATTTAGGACGGCAGCCACGGCTGCTACAGAGTAAGGGTCCACGGGTGTTGAGGACTGTGAGGTAACGGAGGCACTTGATGTTTGAACCGTCTTAGCTTTGATTATCTCTTGAATGGCTTTGCAGGTCGCGTCAAATGAATGTGAACTGCTCTTTCTCCTTCTCTTGGCATTTGGAGTCCTATCCAACCTATGGCTTTTTGGAGGTGGGCTCGCCGACACGTTAAATTGTTCCACATTAGCTTGAGTTTCGAAAAACTATTCTGATTTGCTTAGGTCGACATGAACATCATTGTCACCACCACCACCACCACTATCACCTGTACCCTCCGACGGCGCCACGCCTTGCGCATTTCCTATTGCAAACTCCCCAGTGGCGTATGTATCCCCAAACACAACACAAAGCTGTGAATACAAAGGAAATCCGTCCTTCCTGAACTTGGCCCATTCAGTATTAGCCTGCGCCATTTTCAAAATAATATCATGCAGTACTCAACCTTTTATAAATCTTACATTTGAGGTTTCAGCAATAAGAGGACCTAAGTAAGTAACATCACCTTGATGTGATTTGCCCAGACAGTTTCATCGTCCACGACAACCCTCTTGCTCTCATCGTCCCATCTAAATCCCGTTGTTGAAAACAGCTTCTTGAAACTACCATATTGTCTCTTCAGTTTCTGTGCCTTGTTCTTGAACTGTGGTAGACTAAAGCGAAGTCCTGTTTGTTTATTAAATTCTCCCTCAATGTTAATCCACCCTACTCTGTTGTAGGTACATGATGTGCGATTTCCCTTTTTTACCTTATTCACCATCAGACTTACAAATAATTCGATCAACGACTCAGTCCACTTTGCCATGTACATGTCTTTAGAGGATTCCATTTATGTAAAATCGATGAAATTTCAAGGGCAAATGCTGGTAATGGCGATTCAACAAACAAACAATAATTAAACAGAGGAGCACATCTACAAAAGACAACATAAATTGTACCTGAGCAAAGAATTTCACACCCTAAAGTAGCCTTGTTATAGCAAGAAGAGTCTTAATCCACGGGTTCTTCCTCAATTGCGTTGATGGGACTTAGTATGTGAATGTAAGTAAAACTGCTATTGCAAATGGTCCAGAGCTCCAGAAATAGTCATTACCTTGAGAGATGCGGGAATAGTCAGTATAGATGAACTAAGGCACATATCAAAGCAAGAGCACAACAAATCTTGAGGGCTAACAGGAGAAGAAACTTGATACTTAAACAGCCTATTATGAGCTGCCGTACAATCTCTAGTATCTAAGCTCATGTGCATAAGAATGTCAGAAACATATTATAAGCAAAGATAAGAAAGTGCCTCAAGGAACAATTTTTTACTCTACAAAACCATAAATAAGCAATGACCGAATGAATGGAGCAGTTAAACTGTGATAAGAACCAAAATCTTCTTGTGGTGTGATAGCTATTTTAACTATTCTCAGTGCAACAAAGAGATCAGAATTCCAATGTATTAAATCCAAAAGGCAATGCATGGAGCGGCGAGGCACTTGGACTTTCAAATTCAAATTATGCTTGGAACAAGTGTGGCTCAGATATAGACTAGGGAAAAATAGAATACCATGAAAGACACTTGTTAAGATCTGTTGTAACATAGGACATGGAATAATATCATGTAAATTCAAAGAATTTAACATATGAATAGCTGATGCTCAGGTAAAGATATAGAAGGGAAGAACTATGCCTCTTTCAAGACATAAATTACATGAAAAGTACACATGTAAATAGACCGGGGATCAATTTTGTAAGGGACTAAGCTGGTAGACAAATACCACAGAATCAGACAAGCAAGGAAGCAGAGGAAGGCAGCTTCTTAGAAGAGTGTAGTCCCTGGCAAGAATGTATTGCTCCTAAGAAGTCAGTTCCATTAGATAAACCAATAAGCTGTAGCATCATTGACTAGATTTCTGTTCTTCCATTTTTTAAATCAGAAGAGCTGGAACAAGACAGATGAATCATCCTTAGTCAGTCAAAAAACAATAAAAAGGAAATTCTTTTGTATTGTCGTAGTAAATAATGCAAATAGATACATAAAATTTCAATTAAAAAGAAGAATCAAACATAAAAAGCAACTCAGAGTGATCTCTTCATAATAGAGCCACATTGCTCTTAGATAGTCACCCATAAAAGAGACAGTGACACTATAATGAATCCCCATCCCAAAAGTGAGATGACTCGGACCAGAACATCTAAATGAGTTAACCTAAAAAGACTAAACTTAGTCTACCGGCCACAAAGAAAAAGAAAAGAATAATGCTTTCCCCATTGCCATAACAAGCAATCTATAATAGGCAGACGATACATAATCAAAACGAACTAATTTAACCAATCCATAGAAGAACTTCCCTAAGAATGACCAAAATGTGAAGAAATGTAAAAGCAACGGAGATGATTGTGAGACCCAGGCCTAAGACCGAGAGTTTTCAACATGGGGATCTTAATTCTAGCCTCAAGAGCATAAGGTCAACCAGACCGAACACCAGAAATTCTCATTCCCAGAGAGAGAGAGCTTCATACGAATTACCTTTTGCATAAGACTGAAGAGTAGCCAGAGTCGGAGATGGACATGATTCTGAGCTTATGTCGTTCTTTCTGCTCTGTGTTCATGTTAAGGCGGAGTGATACTTGGGTGGGAAGATCCGCTGCAAGTCAAAGAAGAGCGCTACGTTAGGAATGAAGAGTTCTCGCCAGACCGCTCCGCAGCGTCTCGTTCCTTCGATTTCGACTCGATCGAGCGAGATTCGCGCAGGCCGCGTGCCCTAAACAGACAGCCGCGTTGCGCACCGCTGATTGCACCGAAGGAAAAAGCTAACGAGAGAAGGAATCGAAGACTCACGAGCCCCTTTGAAAAAACGGAGACGGCAAAGATGGAGGGCCAAATTGATCGCCGCCCTGTGTGGTGGCTATTTCGGTGCTGTCGCGAGGAGGGAAGGGCGCGGCGGCGGTTCCGGTGCAGTCGCAAGGAGGGAAGGACGCAGCGGCGGTTCCGGGGAAGGATGCGGCGACGATTCCGGTGCAGTTGCAAGGAGGGAAGGAGGGCATGAAGAGCGGAACGAAACTGAAGAGTTGAAGGAGAAGCTAGAATACATCCCGGAAGCAAAGAAGCTACTTTTTGTAGCTTATTTTTTTCGGTGAAAAACGCATTCTGAATGCGAGAATGCATTCCGGAACTAAAAAAAGAATGTGTTTTTACCAAACGAATTTTTTGTCCAGAATGCAAAAATTATTCCAAAATGCATTCCGGAAATTTTTTAACAAACGTTATTCTGTTCCGAAATGCATTCCGGAGCAAAAATTTTGCTCCGGAATGCATTCCATGCGCACGCTTAGGGCGTGAATAGTAACCATTCTGCTTCAGAAATCAAATTCTTGCTAGAAATTGATTGCTGGAATTCTTGCTAGAAATTGATTTCTGGAGGAGAAATCTGTTGGATAAAATATGACTAATTCTGCTCCAGAAATTGATTTCTGAAACAGAAATCTATTTTGATTTGTTGATTTTTTTGGGCACCTCAAAAAAATTAAATTTCACTCAAAGTGGGTGCCCAAATGTATTCTAAGCCATTTTGTGAAATTTTGAAATTTTTTATTTTTTGATTTTTTTGGGCACCTCAAAAAAATTAAATTTCACTCAAAGTTGGTGCTCAAAAGTATTCTAAGCCATTTTGTGAAGTTTTAATTTATTTTTTATTTTTTAAATATTTTTGGGCACCTCAAAAAAATTAAATTTCACTCAAAGTGGGTGCCTAAAGGTATTCTAAGCCATTTTGTGAAGTTTTGAAATTTTTTATTTTTTGATTTTTTGGGCACCTCAAAAAAATTAAATTTCACTCAAAGTGGGTGCCCAAAGGTATTCTACCATTTTGTGAAGTTTTGAAATTTTTGATTTTTTGATTTTTTTGGGCACCTCATAAAAATTAAATTTCACTCAAAGTGGGTGTCCAAAGGTATTCTAAGCCATTCTGTAAAGTTTTGAAAATTTTGGTTTTTTTTATATTTTTTGAAAAAAATTCACCAAATTTCCTATTTTCCCGAAATCTGACTTTTTTTATTTTCTGGAAATTTTATGAATTTTTCTGGAATTTTTCAATTTTTATGCATTTTCTGAAAAAAAATTAGTGAGATCTCAAAATGTGTTGTAAAGGCCACAAAAAAGAGAGAAAATAGGGAGAATGCATTCTGGAATCAAGAAGCTACAAAAAGTAGCTTCTCTTTTTCTTGCCCAAAACTCATTTTGGAATTAAAAATGCATTCCGGAATCAAGAATGCATTCAGGAATCAAGTATTTTTAATAAGCGCATTTTTATTCCAGAATGCAAAAATTGCTCCAGAATGCATTCCGGAAATTTTTTAACAAACGCATTTCTGTTTCGAAATGCATTCTGGAGCAGAATTTCTGCTCCAGAATGGATTTCATGCGCACCCTTAAGCTCCCGCGTCAATAGTGCATAGCTCGCCCGATTCCTTCGCTAGAAGTTGCTGAGCTGGGATTGTGCATATCGTTTTCGATCCGCACGCAGCAGAACCGACGGAGAAATTCTCTCTCTAGGGAGCGATTCTCTTGGGCATTTTCTGTTTCTGACCGTCTCCAGACGCTGTTCATCGCCGCTATTTACTCGTTTCTGACGCCGTGCATCGGAGAGCTCGGCTCTGCTTTGTTACTCTGGCCACGAACGTGGAAGTGGCTCTGCTCCTGCTCGAGATTCCTTTGCCGGCACCGATTTTCATCGCTGGTGCGCTGAGGCCAAGAGTTGTAGAGTTTTCGCCGGTCAGCGTCAATCTCAAGAGGGTGCAGAACTGAAGGAAGGAAATTACTTTTGTTCCGGTTCGTGGCTGAGAGAGAGAGAGAATACGAGAGAGGAACAGCTCGAAGGCAAAATTTCTCTAGTCGAACCAAGTGCGAGAGGCTTGGAGAACACGATGCTGAAATCCGCCATTTACGGTCACTAGCATTCGCCGACGATCGCCTTCCCCTGGTTGCCGCCGGAGTTACGGATTTGGGAAGACGTTTCGTGCACATCTGTCATACAAGCGAGAGCCAAAAATCCAGTGGAATGAAAATTTGCTTCGTCTTTAAGCTTTCTCCATCGTTTCTGAACGCTGTCCGAGGCACTGAAGACGCAGTTGCAATGCTCTGTTTTGGCTCTGTTACCGCAGCCAAAAAGCCTTGAAGTAATTGGACTTTGCTTGATCCTACTTCTGCAGCATCAACCACCAGCGAAGACATCTTGGAAATTCTAGTTCTCATTCTCAGTTCAATCGGTGTTCCTGGCCATTGGATCTACAGGTAAGAATATTCTTAATCTAATGTGGCTAATCGAGTATGAGAAATGTGGTTGAGGCTCATGGAAATTCGTCCCTGGTAAAAGCTTTATCAATGTTTTAAATGTGTATTGACGCTGTAGTGATGCTGATAGTGATTCTTTGCCTTATTGTGTGTAGAAGTTCATTAATCAAAGCGCATGCCACCTATTCGAGGAAATATTTGAGTGAAATCAGAATGCATGTTCTCTAAAGGAAACAAGTTCCATTAGCCATTTCGTTCAGTGTTTTACTTCTCGCCATCTAATCATAGCATCCTCATGTATGTATATGTCCTTTTTCATAATTAAACCGAGAGCCATATCTTGTCAACCCATATTCCTTTTTATCATGCATGAATTGATTCATGTTGTTTGTCGATTTAAGGATTTACGTGGAAACTGTATTTCATAGCTCTCAAATTACCATGAACAAGATCGATCAATTGAGTTGTTGCTCATATGGTTCATTCTGAACATCCTTTATAAAAGGGCTGAGCACATACAATCGAGCCTTGGAATTTGGAATGGAACAACCGAGTCGCTCATTAACCGTAAGGGAGTACATCAATGATGTTGTTTGGCTGTCGAATATGAGGGAAAGGGAGGAAATTCCTGAGTATCTAGAAGCGCCGAACCAACCACTCATAGTAAATGAAAGTAACACCAATGATGAGATTCAAAAAGCTTCCGAGTTTGTTTTTCTCGTCCTCTTTTATAGCTAGATTTTAACATGGTTTTCTCTTGCAGCTATACAACCACTAATTGAATGCCAATTGACTTACTTTATAGGTATTATTTAAAAACACATGCAATGATCCTGAGGTCGACCTCGAGTGGCGCATCATGCTTAGCGTGGAGCAATCTCCTTGGTCGTGCTCATCATCGGGGTACTCGTCATGCTGGAATTTCCCGGGGCTCATCATGCAGGGCTGTCTAGGCAACGCGAAGCGTATCCTTGCCAAGAACTCTAACTCATTGCTGAGGTCAATATTGGAAGCCATAGCGGAAGGATCTGCGATGAGCAGCAATGTCACAGTGGTCCTCTGTTAGATGAACCCAGGCAAGCGTTCTCTCTCCAGACACAGAACACTTCCTTGTGGGAGAGAGATGGAGCAAGGAGGAGATCATATGGGATGCTCTATGAATTAGCAAAAGAACTCTTCTCATCAAACAATTATATCACACGAATCCTTCGGCAATTTTTTTGACATCTTCCTCTTTTGTCCCTTGATTCTCAACCTCGGGTGGCGCGGCATGCTTAGCGTGGAGCAATCTCCTTGGTCCTGCTCATCATCAGGGTACTCGTCATGCTAGAATTTCCCGGGCTCATCATGTAGGGCCGTCTAGGCAACGCGAAGCGCATTCTCGCCAGGACCTCTGACTCCAAGGAGGAGGCCGTGCCGACATTAAGGAGGCTGCCGGTATCCCTAAGAAGTGCAATGAGGACTTTGTCAAGATCACCAAGCAAAGCACCGGAGAGGGCATGTGGTGGCATCTCCTCCTCCACCTGATCCCGTCCGCCCGCCATAGGCTCACCGGAGAGCATTTGTGAGGATTAATCTACTTAAAGATATTACAATCGATTTATAGTATATATCAATATATAGTTTTTGTAAAGTACTTTTTATTTTTCTTTATTGTTCGTCTATCTCATATTTAGAATTTCACAATGATTGTCATTAGTATAATTTCAAGAAAATAAAATATTTTTGTACAAGCCGAACACACAAAATTAGGATAGGAACCTAGTCAATACGAATCTACTAAAATTTTAAAAGATAAAATTCATGCAAAGCATGGCTTACACAATACATTCCACAGGCATGTGATGGCATTTTCATAATCCATGAATTATCAAAAGGTCCATCATTTTAAAATAGACAACGCGTAATAGAAGTTCTTGCATTTCAATTAGTAAGGTAAGCTTAGCAACAACCCATAATGGAGTTTCAAGTGGATCAACAGATCTAGTAATGTTGCTGCTCATGAGCTTGCAAAATGGGCTTTTTATCATTTAGGAAATGCTTCGTCTTTCTTTTTTAATGATCTCCCACCTAGAGTCAAATACTTAGTGTTAGCGGAGTCTTCCTTAATTTATTGTGTTGATGTAGGCTATAACTCTTCTGTGTAATATTGTACTTTTCTGATGCAATGGAAGGTTCGATTTAGCAAAAAAAGGTAAGCTATGCATTGTCGATAGAATATGAGTCCGCTAAAGTAAAGGGATGATATGCATAACAAACTTGCAGCCCCATGTTGGCTGCTTCCCGCCATCATCATATCCTCTTTGGCCTCTCTCTCTCTCAACAAAAATTAGGGGACGTGATCTCATGTCGTCAAAAAATAAGGATGGATGCTTAATGAATGACAAATAAAGAGGGATGCCCAATAATCGACAAATAAGGAGTCTCACCCTTATTTGATTCACTAGAGATTACCCGATTCAAATCAAATGACCAAAATTGTTCTATCTAGAGTTTCTTTTGTTCGTGAAATAAAAAAAAAACCAGAGGAGGGTTTCTCTTGTCCAACAAGACAACCCTGTACGCGATGACTACCTCCGCCGATTCTGCGATGATGGAGAACCTGCCTTTGTGGGAGCAACTTTGGCAAAAGGAATGGTACACAAACTCGGACGGTCTCTCTTCTTGCTTCTTTCTCATTTGTTGGCCAAGCTGCAATCCTTTTTCTTTCTTTTTTCCTTTATGGCTTTTTTTGTGCTTGACTTTTCACCGCTAATTTCTTGTAAAGGTTCATATGTCATCGCTGTTTTTCACAAGAACCGTGAGTTTGTTTTCCTTGCTGTTAGAATATTCAATCCACTAGTGCAACCAAAAGAATATCTGTTCATCTAACTAATATTTTTTTATTGCTTTTAATGTGATTGGGGTTACAGATGGCATCAAATAAAGTTTATCCCTAAAATTACAATTGTATCGAATAATAAAAACAAAAGAGATATAATTAGAACATACCTTATAACTTTCCATTTCGTTCACTTCATTACGAAACTATCCATTTTCTTTCCTTTTCTTTCCATAGACAACCACTAAACTTTGCGCCTATGCGCATCACTTGCACCGACATAAAAAATATATAAATTTATAAGCTCTCTATAGAGTTTAGCAAATTGATCATCACTTTCAACCTCAAATTCTATTCTAACAAATTTCAATAATATGAAAGTTGCCATCCGAAGAATAATAACCACCAAACACATGGTAATTTAAAAGAACCCACCTAGCAATCACATATCAAATACTTTTTCATAGAATTTAAACTTCATTAATTCATCCCCATTCTCAACAATCACTGTTTATTTCTTAAATTAAGTCAAATCACTATTTTTTCTTGGGGTTAATTCTAGGAAAATCCCAAACTAGTACATTTGTAACAAATTTACCCAAAATTAATTTTTTGACCACCAAAAGCCTTAAACTGGTATATTTGGGACAATATTTTCCGTTAAATTGGATTAATACCATGAAATATCACAAACTGATATATTTATGATAAACGGAGGGTAAAACCCAAAACTGGTATACCCGTGAACTGCCACGTGTCATCCAACTCAGAAATTTGAGGGTAAAATTAAACGGAAATTAACAGAGGGTAAAATTGTCATATGCATATCAGTTTGGGGTTTTTGGTGGTCAAAACATTAGTTTGGAATAAATTTATCACAGGTGTATCAATTTTGGGTTTTTCGTGGTATTAGTCTTTTTTTCTTGCCATTCATCTATTAGTTTTTGGCCCAGTTTGCACTGACATACATGAGGAATTTTCTTTTTCCTATATGATTTGATAAATTTGACTTATCATGTGCCAATGTCAATTTTTAACTTTATATGTCAATGTGGAACATTAAAAAACAAATTGAGGTTTTGAATTAACGTTGTTGGTACATTAAGACAAATAATTTTAAGTACTATACTCAATTTGAGAAGTTGATGATGTAAACAGATCTTTCCATTGTATTTATTAAATTATATTATGAGGGAATTATCCAAAATTAATTGTATCATTTCGCATTTGGCAGGCTTCAAGTAGTGCCGGCCTTATTAGAGATTAATTTGAATTTTTATCTCTCTATATCTATTTTCTATGTATACATTTAAGTCAAAAGTGAGTTTGGTGTCACTGTTAAATTTTCCATCGAGCCTGAATTTGCAGATTGTTTTTAATATTGCAATACGATTTTGTTTCAAATAAAAAAGAAAAGATAATATCAAGTTTTATCTCTCTATATTTGTCTTCTTCGTCATTGAAAGAATAACAAAATGTCCGTCTAAAATTTACTTTTCAAATAAGATTTCGTATAGCGGTATGAAAATGAACATACTATTAAGTACTTTATGTCTCCATCTGATGAAAAATAACCGTGAGCGCGTGTATGAAAACCAATAGATTAATAACAGTAACTCATTCTAAGACTTTGCGGAACAATTCCGTTATAATCTCAATACCATCGTAATTTCAACTTCTCATCAGAAACTCATAATATCAATCTTACTTTTATTTTGATCTAACGTATGGATAATAATTATTCTCGATATGCTCGTCACCCGATGCTCAAACTCTTATCTTTTTATTTCTAATTGATTAGTAAAAATTTTATCTAATATTCAAATTTCCCATACTTGTCATTTAATGTTGATGGTGCCTTTTTTTTTTCCTTGAGTGCTATCCTGATTTTTCTGGATCTTTTCCTTCCGACGATCCAACGGATGACGTCACCATGACCCTTTCTTCCCTCCCGATGACGTCACCGCGACCTTGAGTCGGCGCCTCTTCTCCTATTTAAACACTCCCTCCTCGTCATAGGCTTCAGAAATCAATCCCCTCTGTTTGTCCAAGTCTCTCTCTCGGTTCATCATCATCATCGTCAAGCCCCGGAAGAAGAAGAAGATGCAGATCTTCGTGAAGACCCTGACCGGCAAGACCATCACCCTCGAGGTCGAGAGCTCCGACACCATCGACAACGTCAAGGCGAAGATCCAGGACAAGGAGGGGATCCCGCCCGACCAGCAGCGCCTCATCTTCGCCGGGAAGCAGCTGGAGGACGGCCGCACCCTCGCCGACTACAACATCCAGAAGGAGTCGACCCTCCACCTTGTTCTCCGCCTCCGCGGTGGCGATTTCTGAAGAGACGGGCATGTTCTCTTTATGATAAAAGTTAGGGAGTTCTCACGCGATTTCATCTTGGTTTCGTGGAGCTTGAAAGTAGCCATCTTTAGGCAGGATAAGCTTGTAGGTCATTGCCGGTTCTGGTGTAGTTTTTCTTTTTACGTGAATAATGAATGAGCGAACCTTTGAATAAGTATTTGACCAAAAAAAGAAAAAAACCTTTGAAAGAGTACGACTTGATCCTTTTTTTCTCTTGTGCGTTCTATATCTTCGAGAATGTTATTTCATAAAACATGTTCTGTATCACCTTCACATGATGTAATGACCAAGTTTTTTCCTGCATCAATCCTGCCCCTTAAGAATTCCGCTAAGCGCGAGAGTTTTCTAATGCTCCTAAAGAATTCTTGTCTTGGTGCTGCTGGAATGCTTTAAGATCTCTGGGGGTTTCCTGTTGTCAGATGGTGCAATGATGCAATTTTATGGGGTACTAAAGACGTTTTCTTGATAATGTCTTTGTTCATGAGTAAATTGATCATGAAGTATCTCTCTGTTCATCTCATGGATTGGTAGGATAGATTGTAAGATGGTGGGGTGGGGAAGAAGAGGAGGAAAATGATACAGTGAGAATTCGTGTCTGTCTCCTGCTGTGGAAATATTAGACAACTTGATTAAGCTATGTGCTCCCTTTAGTCTGGATCAGAGAACCAATGGCTAAGATTTCTCAAATTGTTGGGATATCGAAATTAATGGACAGAATAAGTTGGGTTTTAAGTCAGTTTTTGCTTTTTGCGTGCAGCGAGTGCATCCTGTTGCTAGATTCTAACAATGAATCCGCTGCTTAAGGCTTCGTTGTGATTTCGCCATAAATATGTTGGCTGTGGGGTGAGCAAAGAACCAGAACTGTGATTTTTTCTTGTACAAGTGGTTTTGTGGTAAGTAAGTTGTCTGCCTGAATTTGTTGGATTCATAGTTAGGTTGCTGAGTAAAGTGACATGACCAGCACATCCTAAACTTACAAATTCTGAACATTCAGCAATTTGCCGACGAGGCTTCTGCGATGCATTGGTGTTCTATTGATTGAGGACTCTGAAAGTTTAAAATGCCAATGAAGGCGATACTGTGAAACCGAAAGATCTCTGAATCTGGATCCAAATGCATCATATACATACAACTAAGTTGTCTGCCTGGATTTGTTGGATTCATAGTTAAGTTGCTGAGTAATGTGGCATGACCAGCGCATCTCAAACTTACAAATTCTGAACATTCTACAATTTGCTGACAAGGCTCCTGCGATGCATTGGTGTTTTAGTGATTGAGGACTCTGAAGGTTTAAAATGTCAGTGAAGGTGATACCGTGAAACCAAGAGATCTGTGAATCGGGATCCAAATGGATCATATAGATACAAATAAGAGGATCGAAACGTTTCTTCCGACTCTTTTTCAAATTCTATAAACGTTGGTTGATTGTATATTTTATTAGGGTTGGATGATTTAAAATATCATTTCCTATATGATCCTTTTTAAATTCCATATTCGAAGTCGTGATCTGATCTATTAATTGAAAAGAATCAATTCCATACATTTCTTATGTACCCATAGGTGCTATACTGGAATTGAATCAGATTTCAGATCCATATATTAGTTGACATCCATTTTTTGGTTGCTGCGCTTTGTTCTCCTATGCCTCCACGGTGGCAATTTCCGAAGAGGCAAAGTTACCAGTTTGCATGCTGTTTCATCTGGTTTCGGGGTGCTTGAAAGCAGTAAGCTCCATCACAGCAGTAAGAAAACCTTTCGAACAAAGTCTGTGTAGTTTTGTTGGTTTTCTATATGGATAAACGGACCTTATTTCATTACGGCTTTATCTTTTACGTGCTTCTCTGCATTTGCATGAAGTCACCTCGCTTTCCTAACATTATGAGGATTAAAATCCTCTGCTTGACGACTGCTGTGAGTTGCTCTATTGAACTCGAAAAATTCCTTTAAATTCTCCAAAACAAATTGTTTTACTGATCGAGAGATCTCAGAAGTCTCCTGTAGTTAAGAGATAATGCAATTTAGTGGAAATTGGATATGTTGTTGCCATTTGATGTTTATTATTGACATCGAAAAACAGAATGGATGCGTATCCAGCTCTACGCAGGCAGCCAGTATCTCGTTCCAAGACAAAAAAAATAGAAAGGCAGCTGCAGGTATGCAGCTTATTGAGAGTGTCCAGGTAAGCGGCCATTCTGTTGTTGATGTGGTTAGCTCATAAACGGCTCAACCTGGTTTGATCATCTGTTGCATGTCAAGAAATGAGTATGTGATTTTTATTCGTTGCTAATATCTGGTTCTAGCATATTGATTGTTGGCATTTTGGAATTGCAGTTAAACCTGTTGCTTTAGATGTTTTAAGGTGCTGATTCCGTATCGTAACTTTCCCAACACTGAGAATGCACGAAATGGTTGATTAGCAAAGCATTTGCTGGTAGTTAACTCTGGAATGACCGGCATATCTTAATCAGACAAACCGATTTTTGGGGAAGTAAGGTTCCTGACATGTGTCAGGTGTTCTTTTAAGCAAAGAATAGAAGTGATAAGTGACGGAACTCCACAGTTTGAGTTTGCGAGCTTCATACTTGAGATTTGGGAGTGAGTTAAGTCTGGTGTAGAGCATGACTTCAAGTTAACATGTCTGTACATGCTGAATAAATAGGGAGTATTCTCTCATCTCTGGAATCGGTTCATAACCAGGTTACTTTTTTCCTATTTATGCATTGTTCCCTTAAAATTTATGTACGGCTTTCTGATGGAAATTTCTCTTTTACTGTAGATTGGCCATAAAACAAGTTGAAGAATTTGTGATGTCTCTTCTTGTTTGTGTTCTCACAGGGTTGCCACTTCTCTATGGCCTTGCTGTGATCATTGCAATCTGTTCAGTAAGCATGCGGGGGCGTGATTATGAATTATAGCTTTTGGCTGGTTAAGTAATCTCTGAAAAGGAGTGATAGGGCTATAAGCCTTTTGACGGTTAATCTGGTGGTGTGGTGGTTGAGCTTGAGGTTAGGGCTATTCTCAAGCATACTGGGTAAATTGGGAAGACAACCTGGGAAATTAAGAATTTTCTGAGCCCAACAAATGGTTTATTCACCTTTTGACAAACATTATAAATACGGAAAGTTCTGATCTGAAATGTGATGAAATGGCTAGAACTCAGGATACTCGGAATACGACCTCACTAAATTGTGCTATAATTCATTTTTCTGCAACTGTGGGATTGTTGTGTAGTTACTGATGGAAACAAGGGAAGTAGCAAGTATGAAAAGCTAGGGCTACAGCTAGAAAGATGTTGGTTCTTCAGGGCAGGTTCTTTCACTTTCCAATTTATATAAATTTCAATGGAAATGCAAGATACGCATTTAAGTTTCTTGGTTAGTTTTTCACTTTGCATTTGCATTCAAACTTCTTGCAATCTCGGTTAGTCTATGCTTAGCATAAAAGGAAGGTTGCAAACGGATAGCATTGATAAACGTAGTCGAGCAGTGGCATTTTTTGGTATCGAATGAGGCAAAATTTTTGAGTAATAAAGTGTCGAGATTGCGAAGCTACTGGTAATCCATGGTTTCTTATTTATGAGTTCTATTTTCTTTGATCTCTCACCCCAGGGACCACAAGAACAAGAAGTTTTCTCTGGGAATAAAAAGAAGATAATGCAGCTCGGGATGTATGCCTTCAGATTTTGCAGCTTTGATGAATGAAGATGCTATCATCTAATTAAGAATGTTGCAGGAGCGCCAACACTATATTGTCGCGTAAGGGAGGACTGTTGCACTCTTGTTGATAGCAATTTTCAGAAACAGTGTACCTTGCACGTTGTTTTTTTCTTTCGCTTGAAGAGATGGGCCTGCTTTAGAGATGACAGAGCTAGGAGTTGTCATGAGAGTAGTTCGGTTTCGTGGTTGCGCTTGCTGGCTCCATCCTTTCGGCAGTACTAGATTTATCGGTCCCATACAGGCTTTGATGGTTCTCTATATGAATGAAAGAACCTAATGTTCTATCAGGATAAAAGCTTTGTTTCCTGCTTCTGATATCTCTGCATTTGCATGAAGTCTCCTGCTTTCAAACTGTAAAAATTCTCAGTGTTTCTCCCAAACGTGCCGTGTTCAGGCGACTAATCGAGGATGTGATGGAATGGAACCTCTGTTATTCCGTCGTAATGTGATGCGCAGATGACGTACATTGGCTGTTCGGGCAAGTGGCGATTTCGATTTTTTTTAAACTAATTTAGGAAGTACCGTAGACTTGACAAAATGAGCAATTTCTCAACTTATATTTGATGGGATACGTCGTTACACAAATTAATTATATTTAGTAAATTAGTTGACAACTTTCTTAGACCCGACCCGTCTTTATGACTATTTCTTTACTCTCTTTCTCGCTTTCGTTTAATCTCACACTCACTCATTTCGTGCTCTTACTTCAGTTTGAGTATATATGAGTATAGCTTTTTCTAGAAGGTTAATACTTCGAAAAACCTCAAATTGATACACCTGTGGCAAATTTTCCCTATACTAAGGACCCATTCGGTAAGTTGCCAAATAGCTGTTCTTTTGTTTCCAGAATCAGTTTTGGAACATAAATGCGTTTGGTAAACTTTTTGTTTCCAGAATCAGTTTTGAAACAGAATCAAGAAGTAAAAAAAAGTAGCTTCTTGATTCTTGAACAAAAATGATAATCTAAACTGGTACACCCATCAACTATCACGTGTCTTTCGATTCAGAAATTTAACGGTAAAATTGAACGGAAACTAGTGGAGGGTAAAATTGTCACAAATGTACCAGTTTGGGATTTTATCTTCTGTTTGTCGCGGGTGTATTAGTTTGTGATTTTCCGTGGTACTAATCCAATTTAATAGAGGGTAAATTTGTCACAAATATATAAATTTGAGATTTTTGGTGGTATTAATCCTTTTCTAAGTTGGATTAAATATGGGATTCGGGTCGAGTACGAGTTATATTATATGAAAATGGATCAAAACGAATTGAACGAATCAATTTGGGTCGGATCAACCCGGGAAGTAAAATTAGCCGAGGGGGGGTTTTGAAAAATTCAATTTCATCTTACAAGGGGCAACAAAAAATAATGATAAAAAAAAGAAGGGGCGTTTGGTTTCGCAGTTGTACAGGCTGGTTTTCAGCTCTTTCCTCTTCCCGAAACCGCTCTCGCCCTCCGCAGTCTTCTTCTCTCCGCGCTCGCTCGCTCGCTCCACCACCGTCGTCGTCACGACGTCGTCAAATCTCTCTCTCTCTCTCTCTTTCCTCTGCGTCTTCTCGCTCCTGCTCTTCACTGACGCACTCGGCATCTCCGGGAGGGACACACCGGGGAAAAAAAGGATGAGCGTGATCGACATCTTGACTCGAGTGGACTCGATCTGCAAGAAGTACGACAAGTACGACGTCGAGAAGCTCAAGGACTCCAATGTCTCCGGCGAGGACCCCTTCGCCCGCCTCTACGCCGCCGTCGCCTCCGACATCGACGCCGCCGAGCAGGTCCCCCTCCCTTCCTTCTCTCTCCAGATCTGAATCCCTCCCCCTCCTTCGCTGCCCCCCCCCCCCCCCTTTTGACTTTCGCTCGTCTCGTGAAATTGGAGCGAATCGGAAGGAGTCGAAACACTACGTCTCGGCTTTCGTTGAAAATGCGGTTTGCTTTATTGGAGCCCAATAGCCTAATAGTAGGGGAAATTTAGTCGGGTGGATGGAATGGAGGAGCTGATTGCGATGTGGTTTTTCCTTTTCTCTCTCGATTGCTTGCGTTACCGCTACTAGCTGATGGCGGTGGTTTTGCATTTTCCTTCTTGAGGAAATGGGTGTCGTCCTTGTTAATCTACTGACTGCTGCTGTTTGTTACGATCGTCTGTTATATCTGCATTGTTTTGTTTCGTACTAGAAAGTGGAGGCCGCTTCCAACGAGAAAAACAGGGCGTCCGCGGTTGCTCTGAATGCGGAGATACGGCGAACCAAGGCCCGGTTGCTCGAGGAAGTGCCTAAGCTGCAGAGATTGGCTATGAAGAAGGTACAATTCTTGGGTTTCTACTAATATGGAGATTGGATCTAGTTTTTGCTCTTTCAAACTCCGCTTGTTTGTTACTTTTCGGAGCACATGTCTTGCGAAATGCATAAATTAACTTAACTTTGGTTCTTAGACGAATGGGTCTTATTACTCTTTTATGTTTATGCTTACTCTCATTTTCGTTGTCTTTCTTTTTGTACTGAGCGACTGGTATGCATAGGATGCATTACATGCAATTTGGGAAAGTTCTTAGTGCATTACGAGCTTGGAGTCTAAACGTAGATGGTATTCCATAGCTTATGGCAACCGTCGGCCTTGTGACCACCGGGAAAGCTCCCTACTCAGTTGGGCTGACTACAACTAGATATGTTTAAACTCGTCAATTGCTTTTAAACATATTGTTTAAGTTCTGTGGTTTAATTGGGGTAAAAGATGGAGATACACTTGTGAGTCATGGGATTGGCAAGATGGACAAAGAATTCTAGACCTGTCCGTGTTGATCTACTTAGGTATGAAGTCTATGCACGCAACATGTGGTGCATACCTGCTAACTCATATTAGATTTCGAAGTTGAACTTCTTGCCCAGGATCATATCAATTTCCTCTGTAGACTCTTTAAATAAGGATTTCTCTGTATAACCTCTAATTGGCTGTTGATTATACTGGTATTTATCATCTAGGTTTTAGGAGGGTGGCGTATCTTTTATGCCTGCGTATCTCTTAACGATGAAACACGAACTTCAATAACGATACATTAAGAAATTAAAGTATTTCTATTCTTCCTGCTGGTCCATGATCTCTTGGTCAAAAGGGGAAGTTTCTGGTGTGGGAAACCAAATTTTTGTGAATCCAATAGCACTATCATATACTCTTGCGATGACAGGAGTGGCAGTTTTAGCTTGATGTAATAGGAGTGGTGAAGGGTCTTTTATGTTGTTGGGGATGTCAAAGACAGAAAAAAGAACAAAAATCAAGGGCTAAATGGAGAAGAGTTCGAGCTGCGATAGAAAATAGATCTTCTTGGATTTTGAGAAACGAATAATGTTTATCATGAAGAAGGAAAATTGATGACAAAGTCACTCAAAGACATAGTTATATTATTCATCTAGCTAGATCTCAACTTTTGATTAGACTTCAATAACTTCAAATCTCAACCTTCCAATCTCATTAAAAGTGGCATAATTAGTAGATGCGACTTGTTAGTGATAATAACATAAGAAAAGACTAATTAAAGAAGAAAAACACTATAAAGTACTCAGAATAATATTGCTCTTTTGCATCATTGTTCTGAGGTTAGAAAGACAAGCTCGGCGGTGAAGACTTCAGCATATTTTTATCCTCCTTGGCTCATCCTCTGCTATCCAAATGCTTCCACTTGCTGGTTTGCTTAGACATTTAACAAAAACCGTGTGATGGTGGTGACTTGGGTGAATTTCATGTCTTTGACATCTAAGTCTTCTTGAATGACATCTTTTTTGCACCTTTAGTAGATAGCTAACTTGATCTTGAACTGGAGGGACTTATTTGTCAAACCCCTCAAAAGCATATAAGTCGAAGACATTGAGAAATGGGCTGATCTTATAGTTCATATGGTAGCTTTATAACATAAGCATTAGTGTTAATTTCTTGAACACCCTGCAATGCCCAAACTTCCTTGACTTGAACATTTATCACCTCAAGTGGACAAGTTTTAGGTCTTCCTCCTAAAAATCCTTCACCTCGCGATGTTGATTTGTAGTAGCGTAATATGCTTCATTTCTATCCTCCAATGTTGCTCTTACCTTTTCCTGACCCAATTCGCACATTTTTTGCAAACACCTTGCCTTTTTCGTCGGTTTCTCTAGTCTTTACACCTGTGGAAGTGAAACCTAGATCAAGCATATGCAATGTTTTCAACACTTATTGCAGCTTGTACTAGGGTCTTCGTTATGCTTGTATTCACATAATTGTTGGAAATCTCAGCTTGTTGTGGGAAATCTGAGCTTGAGGAATGACAAAATCCTTGTTTGTTATGTATTTCGGCAAGACATTATAGCCTATTACACAACTTCTATACGCCACTTTATGTCTGACCTTCCGGCCGGGGATGGTAAGTACTATAATAATTCAATTGAGTCTCGAATATCCTATACAAAGTCCTCAAAAATGGCTCGTCAGCTTGACATCTCTATAAGATGTAATAGAAATTGGAATATCATTGACCTTACCTCTCCAAAGAACAACTCAATAATATTTGTTGTAACCTGTGCTAGATGATTTCGAATAGGGAATAAGGGGGCCATTTTTTGAAGTTGGTCCACAACAACAAGAATGGAATAATATCTTTTGTTGTTTCGGAAGTCCTAGGACGAAACGTATGCTCAAATGTAACCAAAATGCTTCTCACAGTGGTAAAGGCGTGTATAGATCTGTGTTTGGTGAATTCATCTTGCCACAATCTGAACACCTCACCAATTTGTGCATGTCATTGTAAACTAAATAGACACCGTTGCCATAATCTTAAAATAAATGTTGTTGCAAGCCACTACCATAAAGCTCTTTACTAACTTGTTCATTAAAGAACCTTCCAGAATGCACTGTTGGTTCCCTTCAAATAAGTAACCATCATGCGACTTGCAAGGCAGAGGTTCTAAATTTTCTTCTTCTTATAACTCAGTTAGGATATGGCTGAAGTAAGGATCAGTTGATAATGATTTTTGAGATCCTCAAAGCTCGTAATTTGGCTTCTCAATACACTTAAAAGTAGGATTCTCATTTTTAATGCATTTGCTGCTAGTTTAGATTCTTCAAACTTGTATAATCGTGCTTCAACCAAAAAATTGAATTGAATTACTCCCAAGCCTATTTAGTTAAAAAGCCTAGCCTAGCCCACTTGAGCCAACTCGGGACCAATGGCGATCACCTCTACAGTGAACAATTAAATTACTCCCATCTTATATCTTAATCAATTGATTCAATCCCGTTAGATTGCGAGAAGTCATATGTTCATGAGTCTCGGAAACCTACCCTTGTAGAAACGTGGGTGAACTCTAATTCATATCCTTTACCGACAAATGTTGCTTTAGCTAGTGGAATTACTCTCGCGATTTATTCTTTCTGTACTTCCGAATGCTGATTTTTGGCTTGCCTTGTTGTGCACATTGCTTCTTAAATCTCTTTCGCCGTTGAAGTTCAATGCCTGTCAATTTAAGCTTGATAAGCTATACCTTCCACTGATTTGCCATATGCTCCAAGCTTGCTTCGCTATACAGAATTTAAAAATATTGACATACAAATCACCATGTAAATCAGTAACTTTTACTTTGGTTCAACCATTATTGAGCATAAAGTAATAGCTCTTCCAACCCACCTCCTTTTGCATTATTTCATGGGCCTGGCATCACGAAAGGGATTTTATCTAATCCATTGCTATCATCCTGGACCATCTTCTTGCATGTCCAATGGATAGTGGTTGCCTTTCGAAATTTCCATTTGAGCTTTAACATGCTTCTGCCGCTGCAAATGTTGAATAGATTGTGGTGAATCTACAGTCTATCATTGTCGCTTGTGCTAATTGCCTCTTCCACAACTTCAGCCACACTCAACCATTTTGTCGAAATCAAATCCTAAATGCAAATGCGACCTTTTTCGGTCTAATTCCACTTGACGTCATTGGAGATATAAAAGTCTGTAAAAGGAGCCAATGCAAGAGCTGAACTTGAGAAGAATTGAAATAGGAACGAAAACTAGATATATTGGGTTTTAGAGAACCCGATTATGTTTATTGTGAAGAAAAAGCTACTAATTAAGTGACTTAAAACACCTGTCTTTTTTATGGTTAGAGACATATCTAGTTCTCAACCCTTGATTAGACTTTGGGTCTATCTAGATTGACTTTTACTTTTTGTTTTTTTTTAATCTAAATTTTGCGCCATACGCATTTTGTTCTTTTCTTTTAATCCGAAACCCGTGCAACTTTATCAACGCTCATATGTTGACAAATAGATTCATATATAATTTTTTCATAATTTATTGAAGTTTGAAATGTATTTTATATTTTGGCGGGAAAGCAAAATAGTACTTTTTACTTTTACTTATGTAACAAACAGGCCCTTAAACAAATTATAATCTCAACCACCAAATCTCATGTAAAGTGTTATGATTTTTACATGACCACTTTGTCCTAGGAACATAATAAACGGCTAATTAATAAAGAAAAAACCTAAAATAGTATAAATTAGTATAATGCTCCTCCATTAATCTTCTCGATCGGTCTTTCTCTGTTTATTTTGGCAATTTTTCTTCTATGATGGTTAATTTGTTACCACGTATTTCAACTGAAGGTGGAACTTTGACAACTTTTGGGTTCTTTTGTTCTCTATATGGTCTTTCTTTGGCCTGGCAACATGGGTCTGAAGTTAACCTGGAAATCTATGGTGTGAATGATGGACTTTACTGCCATATATATAGCTTAGCTCATAATCATCTTCTGTGGACTAATAATTAACCTGAAGCCCCGACCAGCTTTTGGGGCCTTAATTTAAATCTCAGACAAACTGGCTCACTAAACTCTGCAAACTTAGGAGAGATCCTCACTTTTTTGCCCCATTTCCAGTTCTAGCCTTATTATGGTAAGCTTTGCCACTGTGTATGTCAGACCCTCAAAATCTTCATCAATCGAAGTCAAATCCATACTTACAGGAACATGGGCACCAAATCAGTCGAGGAAGTTCCATTTCATCCGATAGTGGCCCCATGAATCCTGTTTAGTGGATGTAAGCATAAAATGCTTGGTTGAGTTGGGAATTTCAATCTTTGAGTTGTCTATGTTCACTCGTTAGTTGGGCATGAGTGGCAGGCTTGCTGTAAGATAACAGTATATCTTGGCCAACCTATCCATTGTTTGGAGCCTATTGGATGATTTCTGCCTTGCCATTCTGGCAATTTGCTCCCAATTGAATAAAGCTAAATCTATACATCTTTTCAATGAAGTTGTTGCACTTGGACATGAACCCTGTTTGGAGGATGTAAGCATAAAGTGCTTGGTCAGGTTGGGAATTCCAGTCTTTGAGTTTTCTACTTTCACTTGTTAGTTGGGCATGAGTGGCAGGCATGCTGTAAGATAACAGTATTTCTTGGCTAACCTACCATTGTTTGGAGCCTATTGGATGATTTCTGCCTTGCCATTCTGGCAATTTTCTCCCAATTGAATAAAGCTAAATCTATAGATCTTTCAAATGAGTTGTTGCACTTGGACATGCTATTTCCCTTCTTCACTCCAAGGTTTGGTAGAAAAAAGAGCCTACTAGTCATGTATTCAGTTTCATACTCTAACTCAATTACAGGTTAAAGGACTTTCATCTGAAGAATTTGCTGCTCGTAATGATTTAGTCCTTGCACTACCGGATAGAATTCAGAGCATACCAGATGGAACTGCACCTGCACCTAAAAAAGCTGGAGGTTGGACACCTTCTGCATCACGTGCGGAAATAAAGTTTGATTCAGGTTGCTGGTCAGATCTAGATGTTTGTTCTTTATATATTTCAACTTTTTAGAAAATGATTTCGGTTGGTGGAATGGGGGCTGTTCATCTGATTACTTAATACACGTTAATATGTTTTGTTTGCATTCAGATGGAAGAATGGACAGTGACTATTTCCAACAATCCGAAGAGTCAAGTCAATTTAGGCAAGAGTATGAAATGCGGAAACTGAAGCAGGCAAGTAACATTCTCAGATTGGTATTTTGCAGGGTTCACTGATCTTTGTGCTTGAGGAAGTTCTCTTCGTGCCTGGAATTGTTTGGGCCCACATTTCTTGGTGGCTCTAACTTGTTGTCCTTACAGGATCAAGGTCTGGATGTGATAGCTGAGGGTTTGGATACATTGAAAAATATGGCTCATGATATGAATGAGGTTTGTGCTGTTCTTGTGATCTTTTTTCTGCTGTTCCAGATGATTGCTTAACTTTCTGTGCCATGCGTGTAGGAATTGGACAGGCAGGTTCCTTTGATGGATGAGATTGACTCCAAGGTGACAAAATAGAACTCCTGATTTATTTTCTTCCTGGCATCACTTACCCAACTCATGTATTGATTCCTCCTTTCCACAATTTACTAGGTGGACAAGGCAGCTTCAGACTTAAAAAATACAAACGTCAGGCTTAAGGATACTGTTAATCAGGTATTTTGAAGTACAGTAATACCAAATATTAAGTTCTGCTAGAGTACTTACAGTCATGTACGGTCTTTTCTCATTGATAGTGAATTGTCTGATGAAGTTTTTGTTCTTCTTCCAGCTGAGGTCTAGCCGGAATTTCTGTATCGATATAGTTCTTTTGTGTATAATTCTGGGTATTGCTGCCTATTTGTACAAGTAAGCTCCATCTCTTCAAGTTACTTTTTACGAATCTATTTCTTACTATGTATCTCCAGTCAAATGTTTTAATTCTCCATCTTATCTGTGTATGTGTGTTAACTGTGTGTACTGTGTTTTCTGTGTTACAAGTTGTGACTTTTTTTTCTTCTTCATTTGTGGGATATTCATTATCATTTGTTCATGGTTTTTTAGTATCATTATCTCCTTTTTACTCGGTGCTGAGGCCGTACAAATTTTTTTTTAAATCCAACTGAAACGAATGGCCTTGGATAGAGTTTGATTGTCAGCTTCTTATATGAAATTATCATATTCTGTTTTGAAACGGCTCATAGTCTCTCTCTCTCTCTTTCTCTGTCTCTCACACAGACACTATTAGGCTAAAATAATTATAGAAAAAGCTATTAGGCTAATTTATAACTTCGTGTAACCACATTATCTTGTACTGTTTCCCGTTTCGAGAATGTCTAGTGACCTCATTGGCTTCCATTGGTGTAGATCTCTTGTGAACATTGATATTTTTGGATAGCCATGTGCAATTACCTTGCTCTTAACTTTGTCTCGATTGAGTTGGTGATTGACTATATGTGTCTTGTCAATATCGAGGTTCGGTCTGTCCCTTTATGTTCCCAAATTAACGTTGGGGTATTGTTAGATGATGAATCCAAATGACTGTCTAACTTCATAGAGAACTTGAATATAAATCACAATGAATGATGACTCAAAATGAGTAAAGTTCGTTTGGGCATCTCACCTAAAGCTTCCTAAACACCACAGTTGGGATTTCTTAAAACTCACAATTAAGAGAAGAATTGCATCACACCAGTCCGAAACAAACAATTGCTAGAACTCATAATCTCATGGACTTTTTTAAAGAAAAAGAATTACAACCAATATAAAGACACTACTGAAATCCTACTCCAACCTAAATAAGAAATATAAATTGAAATAGGAAATCTCTAAACAAGAATGTAATGTCCTGATAACAAGAAATAAAAATTGAATTCCTATTGGTACTCAAATTTTAATAAATAGAATTTTTATACGATTATAAGTTTTTAAGCTGAGAGAATCGATGGAACAACCCATCTAAAGGAGCTTTTGAGCCACCCTTCAAACTTCATTCGGTAGAGATGAAGGGAGATTTTTAACCAGTGCAGGAGAGATCACCAAATCTTCATGCAACGTCAGTTCAACAAATGTCAACTTGTTTGATCTTGTAGGCCACATCAAGGGGAAGTTCTATTGCGATTAGTATCAATAGCCAAACTAAGAAGTATTTTTTCCAGCAACCGGATTTCATAGTTATACCATGGCATAGGAACCAACTAACTGTGAACGTTTTATCGTGAACTTTATTAGTCATGGTCTAACCCTATGTTGTTTGCAATCCTGAATAGAGTGGTTAACTCTTACTGCATTATATCATTTGGACGTAGATATTATCCTGATTAACTCGGACTATGGTACTTTTGAGGACTTTCGTTACGTGGAGGTCAAAATAATATGTTGTCAGACATTTTCACTTCACTTGAAGTTAATAAATTGTTCTATGCCATCAACATTATGGTTGTTATCGCAACATGGTTAATTTTCGATGACTAGCTTTGATACTCCTGCCCTCATCTTGCTCGGTTTGGGTTAAACTGCAGCAAAGTTTGCTTATTTTTCTCTGCTTACTTATCTATAACTCCACACCTGCGCCTTCTGCTCATATTGTGCTTTCCTTGCAGTGTATTGAAAAACTGAAAGCGGCACCTTCCTAAAGAGTTGGGTTTTCTGCTTGTTTGGTACTTTGAGGACTTCTTGTGGTGCTTGTATTGATTCTTTTCTCATTGTATATCTGTGGTGCTCTCCCCCCTGACTCAGCAAAGGAATTGCTATTTCATGAGACAAAATTGTAGAAGCTATCGAAATTATTTTCTGTCGTGTATACCTTTTCATTTTATGGCTCGCCGATGTTTTAACAGTTTCCTGGATATGTTCATGAGTATCATTCATCCACTTGACAAATAATTGCATGTGATTCAAGGATAGATTCCATGGCAGTCATCTTCAGAGTATGAAGGATGAACTACGGTGCGGCTTTTATGGTTTGTTTTTTCATTTGGTTGTCTAAAGTGAAATATAAGGTTCGTTTTCGGAATTTTTTGACTTTCTTATATTTGGAAATGGAAAATTAATCGATTTACGGAAAACATTTTCCATAGACTGATAGTAATAAGTTTAGATTGGGGCAAATCAACTTTCCTTTCCAGGAAGAAGGAAATCACTTTCCCGAAATCACTAAACAAATGAAAATGAATAATTTTCTTTTATTCTGATATTTTCAGTGAAACAAAATCAGTCTTGATCAGCTAGTGAATATGCGTGTCCTAGTGCTGTCAAGCTTGGAGACGTTTCGATTTCGCGCAAACGTTGCGTTTAATGATTTTACCAGCATTTCACCCCATCAATTTAGAAGAGTGTTGATAGAAATTAGATTTTGAAGTGTTAGCTCCTTTAAAGGGGAAATGGAAGCTCGTAAGCTAAGGGTGAGTAATGACCTTATGTTCTGGCCGGAAAGGAAAACAATTCATCAAATACATGTTCCATTGATTTTTGGATCGCCCTCTTCGGCGATACCACATGGCTTTGTCTTCTTCCTCACCTCTATCTCCATCTCAAGAGATAGAAAAGAAGAAATAAAGAAGCTGGACCACATACCCCTCTTTGCATTTTGCTTGGATCTATTGGCAATGTTGGTTACCGGATTAGTGCACTCAATGATTGCGCTTAATATCAACCATGTGGAATGAGTCGACTCAAATTGTTTTTCTTGAAATCGACGTGGTCTCAAAGTCTCGTGAACCATGGCACACTATACACCTTCTATAAAAGGGCTCTTAGGCCAATTCATTTGGAACAGATCGACTCTCCCATTCACTACAGTCCAAGAACATGGAACATGACGAGAACCGCGAGGGGGACACGATAAAGCCAAGTTGATGCTCAAAAGATTCGATTGGCATGTTGTTTTCTCCTTGGAATCTCATCATCATCCGACATTCGAGTTTTCTATATAACTCTAATGTGATGTTTTTATTTATATGTTCTTTCGTCCCTCTCCCATATAATTGATCCTATCGAACAACTATGCGTATATTTCGTTTCACTTCCGAGATGCATTTTCTAGTGTATACTTGTTCGCCCTTTTCTTCGCGTTTTATTGCCGTTTCCCGATCCGATTCTGAACTAAAGCTCAACAGTCAGGACTCGCGAGAGCAAAAATCAACCTGGAGTCATGTAAGTGATCGCATGTTCAAACTTTTTGAAACGAGAGAGCTCTTGGAAGGTGATTTGGAGGGGTTTCTTCTTTACCATTCAATGCAATTTCCAATATGTTCTTAGTACTATGTCATGAATTGGTTCCACTTTCGACCACCCAAATGAATGTAGCATCAACGAGAAGTCTACACATTTATGTGTGCATATCAGTGGGTGTCTGTACATATTTGTACACATTGATGTATTACTCGGACAGTCAAGGCGAATACACATTTCTATATACCAATCATACTAAACAGCTTTCAACTTTCGTTATGCTAGTCCGCTTGAAAGGTACTTAGGATTTTTATTAGGTGTAATATTTGAGGTATACATTCATCGTTGTATAATTGGCATGGGGAAGAATTCGCTTGCATTATTATTTTCGAGTATACGTGTTAATCATCTAATGCTGAATGTGTAGAAAGTTCGTTACACTGACGGTGGACCTAAAAATTATCCATTCTTATTTGGCCATAACTTATGAGCTAACTCGTGTGATTTTAGCAAATGCCATCATTTCTTCAATAAATTATAGGCATAGGATAATTTTTCGGTCTCGTATAGGGCAATAGAGGACCTGTCCCATTCAAACTGAGCCATTATGTAAAGATAGAATAAATTTTGACCGTCGAGTGATTGTAGATAGATAGTAACTTGCGCACATTTAAGAAAAATAGATTGTCAATTTTACTATTGATTAAGGAAAACTACACGAAGATAATTACTCATTGATAGGGCTCTTAAATTTGGGAACTATAAAGCAATGTGATGATCATTGAGGTAAAATAGTAAGAATAGCGGAAGAAGAATTTACTGTAAATTCAGGTTGTTTGCCATGGAAAGAGAAGCCAGAAAGTTGAGATAAATTACGATATTAAAAGGATAATCATTAACTTGTCATTTACAATGACTTAAAAGAAAATCACAGTTGTTGAGAAAAATTACTAAGTATAGGTAACGTCGTGTGCGGGGATTAGTGGTGTTTAACTGTGCTATTGGTTAATTATTAAGTGTTAACATTTTCACGTTACAAACGGTGACTACATATTAGTTACGACCCGTAAAGTTAAATTACTATATATACATTCGACTAATGTTCCGAAAATTTTAGCTAAATTATGATATATCTCAGGAAAATTACCTAACTTGTACAACCGGTCCACTCTTTTTTTCTTTTCCACGGGACCCTAGTAAATAACTTTTGGGCTCCGTTTGTTTCATGGAAATGAATGATTTGGAAAAACATTTTCGTAACAACGATTACTTGTATCGCTTGAAATAACTAATCAATGGAAAATATTTTGATTATTAACAATAATTTATGTCTAAATATTTTTATGGACGATAAAATTATTTTTCATTTATTCATTTCTGTAAATGATATAAGTGAACGTTTTTAAGAAAATTTTTTTCAAATTATTTATTTTTCGCGAAACAAACGGAGCTTCAATTCACTGTTTTATTTTTCTATCAACTTTATTATGTTATAGGACCAGAGAAACTCCAAAGTTTCATAAGTTCCGGAGCAATCACTAGAAGACACTTTTTTTTTTTCCATAAATTAAGAATACTATATATCAAACGACGATGATCACTTGTATGCATTCAAAGAGTCAAAATACTAAATCAGAAATTAAAAAGAAAAGTTGAACTCTTTCTACGACAAATAAGTACACAGGTATTTTTAACATTCCGACAGCACCAAGCCAAAGTGGAGGTTCAACCAACGTGTCAGTAAATACTAAAAATAATTACGAGAGAACAAAATAGCAATAATAAAAGAAATTATATAAATATACAAGCTCCTGCTGAAACCGGGACTCTAACGCTAATATCTGAACTTTCTTGCGGCATGTTGGGCTTTATATATTTTATCGAAAGCTGTGTTAAATTAAAATGGATGATTAATTTAATTTCTACAGATTGCAGCAGCCAAAAATTATAAAAGAAATTAGACTTGAGCTGCTTGCGCTTACTCTCTCTGTTGCCAAGAATTTTTAGACGAAATTGAAAATTAAAGTTTCAAATTGGTCCCCGTCGCGAAATTTGATTGCTGTTCTTGATCAACTATGTAACTACGCAGATCTATGCAAATAAAATAGATACTCGATTTTCGTGATTAATTGAGTTTTTGGTAAACTCATTAATGTTTCTATTTTCGTTTAAAGAGGATCTAAAAGGAATTATAAGTTTTAATAGTAATATCTTGATTCCACCTTGGATTTTGATCAATGTCCAATTGTCAAATGCATAATATTAAGGGTTAATACCACGAAAACCCCAAACTGGCATACCTCTGATAAATTTACCAAAAACTATTTTTTTTGGCACAAAACACCCCAAACTGGTACACCTGTAATAATTTTACCCAAAACTATTTTTTTGACTACCAAAAACCCCGCATTGGTGCACTTGTGATAATTTTACCCCGAACTAATTTTTGACCACTAAAAACTCCAAACTGGTACACCTGTGACAAATTTACCCTCCGTTAGTTTCCGATAAATTTTACTGTTAAATTGTTAAGTTTGATGTCATGTGGTAGTTGACGGGTATAGCAGTTTGGGATTTTACTCCTCTGTTTGTCATGAATTTACCAATTTGTGGTTTTTCGCTATATTAATATAAATTTACAGTAAATTTATCACAAATGTACTAGTTTGAGGTTTTTAGTGGTCAAAAAATTATTTTGGGGTAAAATTATCACAGGTGTACTAATCTGGGGTTTTTGGTGGTCAAAAAATTAATTTGGGATAAAATTATCACAAGTGTACCAGTGTGGGGTTTTTGGTGGTAAAAAAAAATAGTTCGAGCTAAAATTGTCACGGATGTGCCAGTTTGGGATTTTTGGTGGTCAAAAAATTAGTTTGGGATAAAATTGTCATAGGTGTACCAGTTTAGGGTTTTTCGTGGTATTAACCCTAATATTAATCTAATTTCACATTTGAGAAAAATTTTACTGTCCATGCGATGTTTTCAGTATAAATTTAAATTTAAATAAATAGAATTTACATCTTCTAATATTTAATAAATAAAAGGTATAGAAACATGAAAAAGGGGAACAAACCCATGTAGCTTCGATCCTGGTACCTAATGTAAAAAAAGTGAAGGCCCAACATGCTAAATTAGAAGTTTTGCAACTATAATATGAAAAATTAAATTTAGTTGGTTTAAAGGTCCGATGAACTACGTACGCATTACATGCTCCAGAGTAGCCGACCCATTTTACTAACGTTTTAGTGTATTGAACTGTAAGAAGGGTTTTAGATCCTCAGGTTATGTTGGCCTGAAATTTTTTTTAAAAATAAATTGCCAAAATGTCCCTTATTTGTGTTCCATTTGCTTCCTAGATGTGACAAACTCATGACTAAATGTAGAGGTGATCGGTTCCCAGTCCAGTCCAATTCCACTTAGGAATCGAGAATCGGCTCATGAGAATCGGTTCCCAGTTTCTAGGATCGGAGACCGAACTAACAAGTCTTGGAACCGAAAGCCAGACTGTATCGACGGTCCAGTCCAATGGAACATATCAATGTAGAAAGAAGACGTAACTTTCGACGAAGAAATGGTCAAGATGTAGAGAATGAAGCTAACATGACCTCACAAAACAATGGGGACAAAATATGGGATGAAAATAATTATATCAACATTCCTTTGAGACCGGTAGAATCTTACAAACTGGTCAAGCATGAATGGGAAAATTCCTCCGGCTGCTTTGCTGACATACGTGTCACCAACGTGCAGAGCAAAGAAGATTATGAACATTATTTAGAGTTGATAAGTGTAGAAGAAGGGCTCAAAAAATCTCTTTTTTATAGAAGGTGCAGGCGAGAGGCATGAGGCGAGAGGGAAGAGAAAGGCAGGCGAGCGTGAGGGAAGGGAAAGGTGAGTAGATTAGGATTTTCTAAGAAACTAAAATATATATATAGTTGGTCCGGTCCGGTCGGTCATATTCCTACCTTGGAATCGGGAACCGGAATGACCAGACATTGGTTCCAAAAATAGGATCCGGAAAGCGGACCGACACCCCCTGATACCGCCAGAACCAGCCAGTCTGGTCCGGGCGGTTCCCAATTCGATTGGTCCGTCTTGCACACCCCTAACTAAATGCAAAGTGCTTATTTTGAAACAATTAAGTTTGTGATATCAATTCGTTGGGTAGGCAATTGGTGCGTAGTAGAAATACGATATTTGCACCTAAGGATGAAGAGATCATTGAGCAAAATCTCAAACTAAGCTCATTAATATATCCAGTTGGATAATATGAGTCAACTACAATATATTGGTTACTCCACCTTACGTTCCTTATTTGATTTGGGGCTTTTTTTGCCTGAGACCCTTATACGTGCACCTCAACACAAACAATAATGAGGGAAAATTGTTCAAAAAGTCCTAACCTGTTATATAGTGGCCAATTAGTCCCGAACCTTTAAATTATACCAATTTAATTCTGAACATTTTCACGATTTGCCAATATAGTTATGTCGACCAATTTTGGCTGAAAATCACTAACGTGGACGCCGGCCGTTATATTTGATAGGGCCGGTGCTAATTTGGACAATTTTTGCAAATTTTTTTATTAAAATTTTAATCTTATATTTTATATTTTATTTTATTTTACTTTTAAGGGCTGAAAAATAAAATAAAAGATAAAAAATTAATAAAAATCAGAAACTTAAAAAAAATAAAAAATTGCAAAAATTGTCCATATCAGTTCCAGCCGTGCCACGTATGATTGATGGCATCCATGTTAGTGATTTCTAGTAAATTTAATTATATTGGCAAATCGTCAAAATGTTTTTAACCAAATTGGCACAATTAAAAAGGTTTGAATTGGTTACCTTATAATATGTTTAAGACTTTTTGGACAATTTTCCCTCAACAATGAATACCTTTTATCTTGCACGTATAATTACTTATCTACCAAGGACCATCTTGCAAGAAAAACATATGTGTATAGTCTTTACATTTTTCTATATATGCGATTTTATTTTTGTATTGATCGAATTTATATTCCCAGGAATTCTCCATATACTTTCACAAGAATCCAATATGAAGTTGCAGAGCTATCTCATAAGATTTCGCTGATGTAAAATCCTCCAAACTAAGCTCACATGCAATGCTCTAATATGCCTCATAGGTGTATTATATCATAACCGCATTATGAATACACGTTCCTCATTTTATGGTAGTTCGGACTTTCTGATCTCTTTTGTTTTGTCTTTTTTGTGCATTCGAGTCTTTTCATTGAGCGTCCTTTTATTGGCCTTGAGGAACATATTGAATTGTCTCCATCTAATGGCCAATTTGCATAGCCAGTGAAGAGCTATATGGGGCATTCAATGCTTCCCTTTGAAGTTCAATGGACGGTAAGAAAGAGAGATAATTGTTGTTAGTCACATTTATAATAATTACCATTATAAGTCAAAGGAACATTTTACTTTAAATGAGTTTGCATAAAGAGCGACAATTTACGGTTATTCTTGAGGTAATAAATTGTAGCGTGGGACCTTTTGGGAACAAAAATTCTCTAATCAGTTCTAAACTTATTGTACGGATGCCAATTCAGTCATAAATTTTTCAATTTGGTCAATTTAATCTTAAAGCTTTGTGTGAATTTCAACGCATTCCTTCCAAAAAAATTTCATCCAAAATCTTTGACGTGGTAGTGTGTTACATAGGACAGCCGGTGATGACTGAACTGTCATGGTGAAAATTGGTCGGAAGGACAACATTGAAATTTCACGCAAATGTTTGGACTAAATTGAAAAGTTTAGGACTGTATCGGTATCTATACAAAAGGTTTAGGATTAAGTGGGTAAATTTGCCCCTTTTAGTCACTTATCTTGACAATATGCAATTATGTGCTCCAATGAATTGCAATTTCACCCAAAGATTTAGAAATTAGGAATGAGATACCCAATAGCAAATTTATTTATACATGTCCTTCCATCTTTCAACATTTCATATATACTAGAGATGGACTATCATATAATTCTCTCTAGGTAATTGAGTTTGTATGTGCATCTCTATTTCTCTAAACCATTACACAATATAGAACAATCATAAATATTTTAATATTGTCTAAAATAATCTTCAAAGACCGGCAGGGTTTTGGTTCAATCAAGAAATGGAATCTCGAAAATTCTTTCTACCACTAGAAGTGATCGATCCCTTATTAGATACTAAATACTCTTCACATAATATGAATATGACCCAACATGTCCAGACTTATCATGTATTTAGGCATGACCGATTGACGTATAAAAGTCACAGGAATAAATGTACAAGAGTAAACAAGAACTTCAAGCCAAATGACACTTATAACAAGCCCAAGAGATTTTTTTAGTTGGTCCAGCTCAACATTTGTCCTCCACAAAATGCTTGTATATTCACTAATATCTTCTATACCAGTGCAATATACAACAACTTTTTTTAAGTGTTATGCCCATTTATACTTTTAAGTTTTGAGCAATTCTATGTTATAAGGAAATTGGAATATCAATCTCTCATAGTGACCTCCATCATTATAATGATCTCTAAACACTCTGACCATGAGCAATTTATATAAATATAATACCCAAATATGCATGTGTGTAAAGCACAAAATTCTTTCACCGAAGGCAAAGTTCCTCAATATTTTATCATTTATTTAATTTTGCAAATAACTTGTGCAGAAAAATTTGTTTTCACAACTCATTAGAAACATGAGGTGTGGTGTGTAATGCACGGTGTGATGTGCCTAATCATGCCTTAATAAGTTTACCGAAAAAAAAAATGGTCAATTTTGTACTCCTCGTTTATTATTATGTTTTTCATGTGGATAATTATTTCTTTCCTTCTTCTATTTTTGAATGGTTGGTGACGAAGGCAATATGGTCGTGCTAGTCTACATCGGGAGGCATGTGGCCACAGCTAATGGTGATGGATCTTTTTGGACTGATTTCAACATTTGACTTCAATAAATGAATATTGGCACATAGAATCAAATATAAATACCTACTAACTTCATAAAACTTAAAACATACTTTTTGGAATAAGTACCAAAAAAATCCTAAAACTTTTTGCATTTGGACAAATTCAGTATTAAATCTTTCAATTGGACCAATTTAGTCCTAAACCTTTTCATATCGGTACAAATTCAGTCTATCCGGCCAATTTAGGCCATAAATTACTAACGTAAACACCGGCCTTCCTACGTGGCATGGCCGACGCTGACGTGGACATTTTTAATAATATTTTAAAAAAATCCTCTTTTTTCTTTTTTTCTTCCCTTCTCTTTCCTTTGGCCTGTGGCCAGTACTCGGCCATGGCCAGAGGCTGGCCATTGGCGAGGGCGCCCTCGCCGGATTTGGTGAGGGCTCGGCCCTCGCCAAATCTAGGGGGCAAACCTCGCCCAGACCGTGGGGTCAAGCCCTCGCTGGCCCTCACCTGTGGCTGGCCATCGGCCATTGCCGAGTACCGACCACAAGCCAAAGGAAATAGAAAGGGAAAAAAAAGGTAAAAAAGGAAAAAGAAAAAAAGGAAATTTTTAAAAAAAAGTAATGAAAAATTCAAAAAATTATTAAAATATTGTTAAAAATGTTTGTGTTAGTGCCGGCTATCCGCCGGCCCTGCCACGTAGGATAACTGGCTCTTGGCCGGCGTCTACGTCGGCGATTTCCAATCTAAATTGACAGGATGGATTGAATTGTACCAATGTGAAAATGTTTATGATTAAATTGGTCCAATTGAACGGTTTATGACTGAATTGCACCAATACAATAGGTTTAGGACTTTTTTGGTACTTTTCTCCATACTTTTTTGCCCATTTCTAAATTTTAAAGGAACAATTACAATTACAAATCGGAAGTAATTCTTCCACGTCTCCATCATCCCCCAAACCGCGGTGACTGAGGCACTAAGATTCAACTCAAGCAGTTCGAGTTCAGAAATCCAAAACATATATTGAAATAAAACTAGGGGAAAAAATGACAAAAGCACATCACCCGCCAAACCATCAATTCTCCCATGTCTCCATCATCCCCCAAACACGTTAGGCGGGAATGTTCAGAGATGAGCGTTGAGTTGGAGTCGAATCGTCAGCAGAAGAATACATAATACATTTTCAATTTCATAATGAGCTCAGATTAGCTTGCTTTCATGATCGGGGAAGTTTTCAGGGGCTAATTCCTTAAAAAATCGCCAACTTTAAGTTTTTTTTTTTTTTGTGGTAACCGAGGATCCGCTACCATTCCCCGGGGACGAGCCCGCATAGGTAATCGGAACGCCTATACCTCGGGGGAGACTAACCCAGCAACCCACCGCCAGGGTCCCCCACTTAAATTACGTACGGAATCGAGCGGGGATTCGAACTCAGAACCTCTGAGGAGGGAAGGAAAGCGCCCACCAACTCGGCCATGCGCAGGTGGGTGCCAACTTTAAGTTCAATTCCAATTATGTTTCGAATTTTTATTTTTGTCTAAAAATAATATCCAAATTTCGCTCTCGTCCCAAATTTGCCCACGCGTCCAAAAATCGCCACTGCTTTCTTCAATATTTTCCGTATCAGGAGGTTGCTGTATCAGGAGGTTGCTATTGTTCCAAAAGAAGGTAAGGTTGTTGATGAAACGCAAGTTCTGAATGAACCTCTAGCTAGCCGTACAATAGTTTTTAAGACTTTTTGGACAATTTTCCCTTCACTTTTCTTCTATATATATGGAAGACACGAGCCCTTTTGCAGGGCCGTATTTCCTTCCATCTTCGGTTTGAGGATATATATTGATTTGTGAGTGCTTCATTTTGTGAATCGGGTCCAATTGATCGTATCAAACATTGTCCTCTCTACCATTATCTATAGCGGAACTGTCTTGTAGGGGAGCAATTGGCCGAACCACGCATATTGTTCTCCAAATTACATCCTCCTTTTAATTTCATGTTGCAAAAAGTTTAGTTTGTTTAGATTTATGCAAGCAAGCGCAGACAATAGAGACGTTATGAGCATCTGAATATTTCATCTACATTCCAAGTTCATCGAAACTAAATTACCTAAATAAAGCTTAACACATATGTATTATGTATCAAGAAATACATCTATGCATGTGTCTTGTAATAATCAAATTTATGATTCTTACAAATGTCTTAACGACAGGCTCATCAGTGGTATTCTACATCGTATTAGAAATTTCAACCCTAAACCAATCTGAAACCGGTTTGATCTAGACCCCATCTTTTGCTCACTTAGAAACGAAGACAGCAATCTTTTCCCTCACCATCACGATAGATCCTCAAGCACCCACTAGCCAAAAAATATATAAAACAAATCACAAGTAGAATTAAAGTACATCGGGAAAATAATGCATATCCAAGCTGCTTCGCCCAATAAAACATGTCATGTGCACACTCACCCAAGATCGAATTCCCCAATCCTAGGGTTCTAGACAGGCCCTTTGAAAACCCAACACAAACCACGCGTTTTCTGGTGCAAATTTCTCCCCCCACATTAAACAACTAATCTCGTGATTAATTACAATAATCGCTTAAATTTATATGCGTTTTCTGCCCAACAAGACCCGGCAGTGAAGGGAACTTCAAAGAACAGGGAATTAAATAAGCACTCGGGTCTAATGCCTGCGTTTGCATTGGAATGCAGATACGAGAATCTGTTTTCATGGATTGGTATGAAAGATGACTATTTGTGGTCGGACTTCGGATTAATAATAAGAGCAATTACTTTATAAGCTCATTGATCAATCCCCCCCTCTTTCTTTAATCGTTACCCAACCTGGGTATTAGGGTTTCCAACGTGTGAAGCTGATGTGTAGGCTTTTTGGGTGTGTTCACTCGTACACGTGTGCGTGTGTTAGAGATAGAGAGAGAGAGAGAGCTAAAGCTTTGGATGCTGAGTGAAAAGAGGAGAGGGACGGAAGGGGAAGCATCAGTTGTTAGAAAGTGTCGCCAAACGCAAACAGCCAAAGCAGAGCAGTTGGAAGTATCTTGTGCATTCATGCAATTAATAATATTCTCTCCTTCATTTTGTTCTTTTTTAATTCTTTGCATGGATGAAAATTCTCTCAGAATGTGACCCGTGGGTCCCCTGCTCAAGCCCTCAAAGTCAGTTTGATGTGGACAATGGTATAACAATTTGTGAAATATGGTGTGGAATATAATTCATTTGCAGTCATATATGATTGCATGAACTTTTTTGCTCCAAACATGCATTTGAGTGGAGCATTCACACATATTTCTTCCTTTGGAATTCAAATTACAGAAACTATAGTTTGCTTTTTCTTTTGTTTTTATTTATTTTGAAATGTATGCATCAAAAAGAGAAAAGAAAGAGTCGAGAGAGCAGACCACGTCGCCTGCAAAATATCAATCGAAATTTTAAACCATGAAATTAGTACAATCAACCACTTGAATTTTTCCCTTTCGTAGAACCCACCTACACCACCAGAAGAATTTTTTCTTTCTTGCAAAGTATGACAATTATTGAGAGCTGATCTGTGTATATGTGAGGGGCTAAGGTTTATTCACGAAAGCCCTAACTAACAAGTGCTTTTAGAGTATTCCTTAAAAATATTTAAAAAGAAAATGTTTCGATTTCAATGCACTAACATTACATATCGTATGAGAGAGACGGTGCATTAGAAATTACAATTTTTTTCTATTTGAGCGTTTACGAGTGCCCTTAGGCACTTTTCATCAAAAGCCATTAATGAAATAGTCATTTTATTGTTATCATACCTAATTGCAACAGGAATTCTATTCCCCTTGTAACCAAATGAGAGGAAAAGATCCAGAGCAAATGTCACGATCAAAAACCTTTTTTGAGAAGAATTATTGTCGACCCACGGTTTGAATCACCCAATAGGAGGTGGCGGTTGGGGTTTTGAGAATTGAATCGACATATGATTTTTTATTCCGGAAAGGATTTGCCAAATCGCAAATCAAGGAGTGGTTGCGTGGTCGAAATCTCCGGTCTAGTTGTTTAGTTGGCAAATGGGACAACGAATCTTCATTACTTGCATGGACTAATTAGAAAAGATCCACTTGCGTAAATTTTTCCGTATGAATCATGCCGCAAATCCTCTATCGTTTGTTTCTCTCAAAGCAAAATTGAACAGCCAAACCCAAGCTGTAACATGGAAGAAATGCTGGGTCTAGTTGTGGCAATTGGAAAATTGCTACTGACATTTCGCGCAGTTTGTTTTATGGAAAATAAGGTTTACTGGAATATATACTCAAAAAACTTATTAATGACGGAAATGATTCAATTTTCCTATATTTGGCTTATTTTTCCAAATAATATATGGAAGTCATTTTCTGAAGTTTGTGAGAGGAACGATTACGAAAACACACATATGAGAAAAAGTTTCGAGTATGACACTAGGTAGTGGGTTAGGGTGCCGGGGTCGCATGCCTGGCATTGGGAGATCCATAACCAACCAGTAGGGATCGGGCTCAACTAGCAGGGTCCCTAGCCCGGTTGTCCAGGTCCCGAACTTGGCATTGCGAATCCGAGTTAGATCGTGGGGGATCGTGGCATGAGCACTAGAGTCTTAGGCATGGCCAGCTGGGGACTTGGACCAAGCCTCGAGAATGTAGGCCCAATTGCTAGGGACCCGGGCACAAGCGCTAGGATCCCAGTGTCGACGTCACGAGACCCCGACCTAACCAATAGGGATCGGGCTCGACTTGCAAGGTCCTTGGACCGGTTACCAAGGTCTCGGACTTGGGCACTAGGGACCCATGCCAGACCGTGGGCGACCATAGTACTAGTATCGAGGTCCCCAGCACATCTGCCGGGGACTTGGGCCTGGCCTTGAGTTCCTAGTCCTGGCCTCCAGGGACCCGAGCACAAGCGCTAGGATCCTAGTCGATCCCTGGCCGCTGAGGTCCCAGGCATAGATTTTAGGGTCTCGAGCTTCACCTCAAGGACCTAGGTGCAAGTATCAAGGTCCTAGGCCCGGCCACTGGGATCCCTAGCCCGATCTTGGGGACTTGGATTATGATACAACTGTATTTTGAAAAATGAGTTCCGATTTTCAAAAGTGAAAATAGTTTTACTGAACTTAAGAATAAGTTTTTATTGACTACGAAATTTTTTTCTATCGACTCATATTCCTGAGTAAATTTCCATGAAATAAACAAACCAAACTTAATAGGTAAAATATTAGCCAAAGACATAGTATACTGTTTTAATTCTATAAACTCCATCCAAGGGCCGCATGTAAAGGTTAAAAATCAGCTTGATTGATAACTGTTGAACTTAGTTAAAACTTGGAGGGCAAATGAAGGGTTTAAAAGAGACTCGAGCATAGGAAATGCTGCTCCAGTCATAGTAAAGCTTTATGACCACAACCAACTTATGCATTTAAATTGTTAGAGAAAATCCGTTTTTTTGGCTTTTCATGGGCTCGAAATTTATCAACTTGAAGATGGTTTTTTTTTTTTGGTCATAAAACGGGACAACTTTTTTTCCAAAAAAACTTAAATTATCACGGAAACGAGTCAACCAATGTAGATGCATAAGGCATATTTTTAACACAAATACTCTAAAATTGGCATGACAGATGCTGATCAATGTGTAGAGTGGTGATAGATCACTCAACCTAGCTTGGGGCCATGAGGGCTTGTTGCCAAAATTATAATGGGACTAGGTAGCTTTAGGAGGTGTGCAACAGATGTAGTATGAAATGTCCTACTTCATACAACCACACCAGCATCATTAATTAATGTTCACTTTTAGATGACTTGTTAGCTTTCATCGGGTTGAAATGGAGTTATGCTAAGCTTGCAAGAATAGAGTCATGGAAACGATGAGTCACCAACTGACATAGATCTGTCTTAGATAATTGGACGCTAGTAAAACGATCTTAAACTGTCTCAAAAACCAATGACCTTAATTGTGTTTTGCATGTTTAATAGTTATGCTTAGTCGATATGGTTAATACCACAAAAAATCTCAAGCTGGTATACTGTGATAAATTTATATCAAACTAATTTTTTGATAACCAAAAACCCCAAATGGATACACTTGTAGCAAATTTACTCTCTATTAAATTAGATTAATACCACGAAAAATCACAAATTGGTAAACTTGTGACAAACGGAGGGATAAAACTCCAAACTGGTACACTTGTCAATTACTACCACGTGTCATCCAACTCAGCAATTTGATAAATTTAACGGAAACTAACGAATAGTAAATTTTTCACAAATGTACCAGTTTTGGGGTTTTTTGTGATATTAGTCTTAGTCGGGATGATAGTAGCTCTTTGGTGAAAGAGGCGATTGCATGTATCCTTCTATGCCTCTCTTAACGCATTCTACACGAGATTCTCTCCATCGTGAGTACATCATTCGGATCTTAGCACCAAAAAAACCAAAAGAAAAAGAAAAGAGGTACATCGGACAACGGAAATGCTAGACGAACTAAGAAATTTTATCAAAATTGACTTACAGAGTGATGTTGCTCGTGAATTGAATAATTCACTTATTTAAATACGCAACAAGGAATTGCCGTATTATTTAGTTGGCAAGTTTTGTTAAGATGATAATGAAGGGGAAAGAAAAGAAAGAAAATGGAGTCAACGAAGAGATCTTAATTTCCTTTTTCTTGTTTGGATATGAGGAGAGATGGTGTGGAGGAAATGGAGTCAGTGATTGACAAAAAGGTCCTTTGTCCTATCCCATAATTTAAATCAGAGTGAAGGGTAAAACTGGAAAAAATACCAAAACAATATTGGTCCTCTTACAGGAGGTACAAAAGGAAAATGCTTACTTTCGAAACCCAAACAAGGGAAATGATTCCCTAGGTAATTGCTTCCTCTCACTTCCTCCCGTTTTCCTCAAGCCAATCAAGTATGCCTAACATTGCTCGTGACAATTATATAGATCTTCATCTTAGATTTTGACTCATGATACATTCATTATGCTACTCAAGTACTTTCATTGATCTCATAATCTTATCCAAGCTAGTGGCCATAGTCTCTTTCTCAATACGATCAAACTCGACATGTATTTCAATTAGACAATGCCAAAAAAAATTTCAGTTGGATAGAGATCCTCTCCGGTTAAACTATTAGCCCTGATTTACCAAAGTGATCCCACTACTTATGAGAACTTATACAAAAGTTCCAAAAATCGTAACTTTCTCCCCCGCTCTCTCCCCTCCCATGCCTTCACCTCCGTTGCCTCACTCCTTGTCAACAAGCCTTGCACCATTGTCGATGCTTATTGCTCTCAGAGTAGTCACAACAACCACTTCTAGATCAGAGATAACCTGAGACGAAGACCACAGGTTTGAGTTGATAAGGTGGCAATGTCGTGCGATGGCAATGGCAATGGCGTGCGAATTGACAGGCAGCAGCGCATGGTGGTGGGTGATGGTAACGTTGCTTGATCTTTAAAGCGTAAATAAAAAAATGTTAAGTACATCTAAATTGGGAGGATCCCAACCTTTGGATCGATATGTTCAATTGAACTTAGGTCTTGGGTTGATATTGTTCACACTCAGATGGAGCTAGGGAAAACATTGTACTAGTTTTAACCGAATCTGCATCATTAACCTTAATTACCTATAGCCACACCAAAAAAGGGTAAATGCCAAAAAAAATCTCAAATTATACCAATTTTGACATAAATACTCCAAACATTTTTTTGTACCATCAATTTAGTTTCATCCATAGTATATTTGTCACACTTGTATAAGATTGGGATTTTTTATGATACAAAAAAATTTTGGGATATTTGTACTACAATGAACAAGTTTATGATTTTTAGTGACACAAAAAAAGTTCGAGAAATTTGTGCCACAGATAACATAATTTAGGATTTTTTTTTGTAGTATTATCCCAAAAAAACACCTAAACCATGCCGATGAAAAGTCAGTAGCGGGTGATGACTGCATCACTCTGATCATCATGTGGCTAACAGTCTCTCTCTGCAACCACCCCAAACCCATTTTAGGTTGATGGACGGTGGGGAACGACTGTCCAAGCCGGGCCCCACCCCCTCCAAATTTCACTGATGAGTGAGACAGGGGGAGGTATCACGGACGGTCCTATCACTTGCCTCGGGCAGCGCAAGCTCCAGCCAATTACCCCTTTTTGAATTTTCTCATATGAACTCCTGCTTTGCCCTTGTATGCTGCGAAAAGGGGTCAATTTCTACTCATAATGACCCAATCATTCTCCTTACGCCCCCGATCGAAGGGCCACAAAAGCAAGTCAACTTTCTTCCATCACCTTTTTGATTTCGAACCCCAACATCTCTTCCCACATCTCAAAACAATCCCATCGCTTCGCCTTTCACGAAGAGAAGCCTTAAAAAATTGGAACAACTTTTCACCTTTCTTTGCATACTTTCGATTGTTCCTAGTTTCTATCTACAGCGGAAGTTCTTAGTTCTTTCGAATATTACATGCTGCTACATCGTCGAACTTATTGATGTTCATCGCCTTTCTATTTATGGGTAGTGGAGATGATGAATGTTAAAAGCGATGTTGCATTAATGGGAATGATTCCACAGAAGTAGCACGAGTGTTGCTGTACTTTTCCAAGGTCAATTAGACAGACTATTTTCTACATTGCTTTTCAAGAGTAGATGTTGCAAAATGAACTGTTTAGGAAATGTCAAACAACATGATAAGAGGTTATTTGATTGATTGGAACATGTTTTCAGTGGTACATCTCCACGTGCTTGGTAGTCAACTCATGACGAAATACCCTCCATCTAATTGAGTCATAACTGCTCTCTCAAACAATGTTACTTGATAAATTTTTCCAACAAATAAAGAATCGACTCCTCTTATTGGACGATGTGATAATAAATATTTATGGTGATCTTCAATTGATAGGATGTGGATCTCAAAATAGGGTAGTTCAATACGTTAAATATGGACTTAGAAATATTATGATATGGTGGTACTTATGTAATGGATGAGTGAAATTTTTTTTCCTAACCATTCACTTTAAGTGTGCGCCACATGTATAATTGTAAATCAGTCATAGTAATTTTTTTTATCTGTCTTATCTCTAACTCTCGTCACTCTCTGACTTTTGCCTCGACTCTTGCGGAGGGTGGGAGTCGAACCCCGCACCTATGATATTAGTGTCCTATTGGCAGTCATAGTAATTCAATCATACAATATTTGATGAGTGAAAGAAAAAACCTACGAAATGCACCTAATAGTATTGATCTCAAATCTAATGGACCGGTAACCACATCATAAATAATAGAACATTTCTCTCTCCGGACTGTATATAAAGCTAGACTAGAGAGACACTCCAAAGACTAGAGACACAGGTACTCTAGAATATCTAGTAGACACGGCAGCTCACAGCTCTTCAGAGAGTGACAGCCAAAATAGTGTTGTGTGTGGTGGTGGCCCTACCAAGACTGTGGCTGAAGTTGAGAGAGAGAGAGAGAGAGAGAGAGAGAGAGAGAGAGAGACAACTGGTAAGACCAAGAGATTGTAGAAGGAGCTCGGTGGCTACAAAACAAAGAGAAAATTATTCTCTTCCTCTGCACCTTCTAGCTATTTTTTTTGGGTCTTTGCTCTCTTTTGAAACCAAACAAGGGTCACCCAGATCTCTGTGAACAAACAGGAGATCACTCCAACATCAGTAGAGTTATATATTTCCTTGGGGTGTTGCTAAGCTCCAAGCTTAAGTTTTGGGCTTTTCCTGTCTTTTGGCAGGAGCTGAGAGAGTTTGCGGGTTTCTTGAATATTTCCAAACACTTTTTATCTGCTTGTTTTTGCAGTGTCTCTCTCTGAGCCAAAAGATCTTGCTGTGTTTTGGTGATATTAGAATATGCAAATGATGTCTGGTGATCCTTTTTGCCTACCAACCTTAGGAGGCGTTTTCGATGAAGCTCACAACCCAAACCCTAACCCTAATAAACCTGCCACCAACCATGGAGCCAAGAAGAAGAGAAATTTGCCAGGAACACCAGGCAAGCAAAAATTTCACCTCAATTGATGCATGCTGAAAGTACCCATGATTTTTATTTTCTTTTTTGTTTTCTTTTTATCTCAATTTAACTCTACTTTGGTTTCCATAGCATTCAATGTTTTCTTTTCACCACGTGTATGTACGTGCTGTTTCCTTACTGAATTGATTCATATGTGATACGGATACGACAGATCCAGATGCAGAGGTCATCGCACTATCGCCAAAGACGCTCATGGCGACTAACAGGTTCGTCTGCGAGATATGCAACAAGGGCTTCCAAAGGGACCAGAATCTGCAGCTCCACCGGAGAGGCCACAACCTGCCGTGGAAGCTCCGGCAGAGGAGCAACAAGGAGGTCGTCAAGAAGAAGGTGTATATATGCCCTGAGAAGACGTGCGTGCACCACGACCCATCGAGGGCACTTGGCGACCTCACCGGGATCAAGAAGCACTTCAGCCGGAAGCATGGCGAGAAGAAGTGGAAGTGTGAGAAGTGCTCGAAGAAGTATGCAGTCCAGTCAGATTGGAAGGCCCACTCCAAGACCTGCGGGACTCGAGAGTACAAGTGCGATTGTGGAACCCTCTTTTCCAGGTACCAATTCAAAGATATATGCACGATGAATCGAGAAAATTTCACAGGAGATGATTTCGATTCTTGGTCATGTTTTTACGCCTTATAGAAAAACTTGGTATATTTCTTTATGGGGAAGGAAGTTTGTAATAACTATTCATGGGTATGAGGCATGAATTGAATGCCTTGAAGATGTATGCATGATTAGGTCATTAATATATGCCTTTGTCTTGTTTGATTGTCTCATGTTTTTTTTTCCTTTTCCCTTTTTATGCGCATCAGGAAAGACAGTTTCATCACCCACAGGGCTTTCTGTGACGCCTTAGCCGAAGAGAGTGCAAGATTCTCTTCAGTTTCATCCACAAATCTGAGCTTCACGAACAACACCGTAAACGAGACGACCATCAGTGCTCACTCTAACTTACCACCGCATGGGTTCGGTAACAACCGAGGAGTTCAAGATATCGCCGGAGTTTCTCTCACTGCACTTCAGCAGAAATCAAGAATGTCTCAGTGGATCAACCCGGCGAATCCCCTGCTGAACCCCAGCGACATCTTATCGAGTAATCCCAATCTCACATGTCTGAGTGAGATGGTGCAAATTGGAAATGCGAGCGGTAATAACCTCTTCGGCTCATCTCCCATGGCCAACTTCGGAAGCAACAAGCAATTCTCGGCTTTCGAAAAGACCAACTTGACCCTATCGGCGTTTCGGCAAGGACTGAAAGATCAAGCTGGGAGCAACAAAGGGAACTTATTTGGGGCGCCGCCATCGCTTTACTCCGATTCCCAGACAAAACCCTCAGCTGCCCTTATGTCCGCCACAGCACTCCTACAGAAGGCGGCCCAAATGGGGTCCACTCGGAGCAACCCGGGGTCACTCTTCAACGAGAGTTTTGGCGTGATGAACTCGTCGTCCTCGTCGAACACAACCGCGTTCAACGTCCTTGGCCAGAGCCGAAACGACCTGTCATCTCAGTTCATCAACCAGAGCATGATAAGTAAGCAGCAGGAGAGTTTCGGCGCATCGGTCGGTGGGATGAATAATCTGAGCGACTCCATTTCCAATTTGAGCCCGTCGATGACGAGGTCGACAACAACCACCACAACGAAAAGCTTAGAGCTCAACACGACGAGGGATTTTCTCGGGATGAGCGGAGGCGCGGGCGGTCCTCCGTTCTCGCCGCAAGAGCTCGCCAAGTTCGCGTCGATGAGCTCGGCCATGGGCTTTAGCCAATTCGTCGGGAACAACTGAAAGCACATCACCGACCTTTGATTTGGGAAGGGCCACACAGTCCAATCCGGGTCGTGCCGAGGCAAGGCCGGCGGCCGTTCGACTACGAAATTCAGAGGGTCGTGCAAATTCAGAGGTCACATACCCGATCCGTCCAATAATAACGAGAAAAAATAATTTTTGAGAAAGATAATGGAGGGAGACAAGGAGAGCCCGTGAGTGGCCAGTGTATGCGGGTGGGGGCCCAGTGCATGTCTGAACTGACGACGAGTGTTTCTCTCTCCCGACCTTTTTCTCGTTGCATGTTCTCGTTTGTTTTATGTGATGTCTTCAACTCCTTTTAGCCCTTTCTACTTGTTTCCATCCTTCTCGCTCTTTTTCTTTATTTCTTCCCTTCTTAAAAATTTGATCGAGAGCTGCACGGAAAAATACGTGCGGCCATTGACCGGCCGTCAAGGAAGTGGTCGTCGGGGTAACTTTTCAAAATCGTCAACGATCGTGCAAGGGATTTGTTGCTAAGATATTGATAACGCGTTGCCGTGTGTTTTGGGGCTTCTACGATTAATATTGTTTAATTATATTTGGAGGAAGCAGATCAAGAGCTATGTAGCTATAGGGAAGATACCAAGTGGAGTGGAGGGGTTGATCGTTTAGGTAGGCAGAATCTAGGTTCTTGTTGGACTCCAATGCCGATCCATAAGGATGATCATATGGTTTTGGTACATTAGGGCCGAAAAGAGCGTTGATATCAGAGACATATTCACGGGTTACACGTATTCTAAAGTGTATTGGCAAAGGTTGCGAGTTTGATTCTTCACTTGAGATATGCATAGGCATTTTACATAAAATGTTCATCGGTACTTGCCTTTGAATTGTAAGCGAGACGAGTTTATGCCTCATGTAGCTCGGTCCTAAGACTGAGGGAAGTTTAGGAGAGATGGGGAAAGATAAATGCCAGTCCGGGCGGGGACAAGCTTGGTCCTCCACTAGCTTATCCCTTTCAAAACGGAGGAACCTACCTTTCCATGAAAGGAAGTGAAAATTCAATATTTCTACTTGCATTTTATCGTACAGCTGATCTCTTCAGCACTCGCTTTCTCTCTACTGGCCCGAGAGATGTGTAAATAACTCAAGATGACATCTCATTGAACTCCCTCTTATATGGCATTAACACCTCAACAAAGGTACTGGGCTCTTGAGATTTGCTTAGATAATAAAGCATAAATCTTATGGCAATCACAAATATCGTAAAGACTTATCTAATTCTCTTTCAAATTGCTTGGAAATATATTATAATTTTTTGAATTTCAAAAAATGTGGAGGAAAATGCCGTACATAGAAGTTATAAATAGTTTTGAATCTGCCCTAGACGGACCCTTACTATTCATTCCACGCGAATGACAAGATGACAATGATAAGGTTGATTTCCAATCGCAACCTGAGGCTCCAATCACTCGACCTAATGGAGCCATGGGCTAGGTCGGAAGCGCAACTAGATCGGAAACGGAGCATTAAATGATGACATCAAGACCAACATTAACGAACATGGGTGGCACTTAGTCTTTGGATGGCACTTCCATCAACAACTATGGATTATATGTGCAGAAGTTATACAAGAAGAGACCCCAGCAGTCAGCACCCATGTATGCTAGTGAATAATTTTGATAAAAGATGATAAGATTACTGGTGCCTTACTGATTTATTTTGGCCACGTGCATTGCTGCTTCCGTAGCTTAAATGAACTAGGGCGATACATAGCTTATAAATAAGTCATGCTTCTATAGAGTATTTCGGGAGTTCCCATAGGATGCGTCCTAAAGTTCACACTTTTCCATGAAAATATCATCACGAGCGTAGAACCTTTCAAAACGAAAAACCTTTTTACAGCTGCCCTTTTTTCTGTTCCACAGAAAGCAAGAAGTTGACTTTTCAGTGGACTTCGTTAGGCATTGGAGCCCCCTATATTGTGGCTATAAGAAGGTGGAAGTTACGGAAGGATTTTACGTTTTTCCTTTTTAAATTGAGGTCGTATGTTTTCCAATTGTTTATTGAATCTAAATGGAGTAGAAGGCATTGAGAAGTTCAACCTGTTTTGCCAAGGGACAGTGCCTCGGATGCTTGGCCTAGCAAGCTACATTAAAATGCTCAATGGGAGCAAACAACATCGATCGTAATGACTGTTTGCCTTTTTCATTGGGACTTGTCCTTTTGGCCAACCTTTCGAGACTTTGATGGCTTGAAGTTTGAACCTCCTTTTTTTCTTTTTTTAAGATATTGAAAAACTATCTTCATTTACAATTTGATCGTGACCTGGGAAGAAAAGTGGAAGTACAAGTACAGTCGTCAAGGGTTTTGTTAAAATATATTTCCGAAATACTTGTTAAACAACAAAATTAAGGAAATTTTGTAATTCATAATGCATTGATTGTCCTGGTGATGGTATAACGATTGTTTTGAAATTGAATATTTTCTTATCAAGTATGTTTAACAAGTGTCCAAGAGCACTCATTAACAACACCATTTTTGAAATTTATAGAATAGAACATGACATAAGCACAAGAACGAGTCTATCAACCCAATTGCTTAATTGTTTTAATCTCACAACGCATTATAATTGTTAGATGGTGTATATGAATGGTAACGATAGATCAAAAGCTTTAAGTAGGGACAAAAATATGGGCTATGGATTTAATTTCTTCAAATCCTAAAGGATTGAAGGAAAAGAAAAACAAAAGGGGATAGAGGCCACTTGAAAAGTCTAATTAAGGGTTTTCTTTTGAACTATTCCAGAGTTACTTAACCTGAGTTATGAGTCCTTTTAATAAAGAAAAATAAAATTAAAAGAGTACCAAAGAAAAAAAGAATCGGTCTCGAGAAATATCAAAATTTGAAGAAGATATGTTTATGCTAGCAAAATAGGAGAAAATTGTCCAAAAAGTCCTAAATCTATTACACTTTTGCCAATTTAATCCTAAATCTTTCGATTTTGTCAATTGAGTTATAAACTTTTCGCATTTTGCCAATTGAGTCTATCCGGCTAATTTTGGCTGAAATTTGCTAACATGAATGTTGATCGTCCTGCAAGATACGGCCAATGTTGATACGGACAATTTTTAATAATATTTTAATAATATTTTATTTTTCTTTTCTTTTTTTCCTTTCTTCGTCCTTCTTTTGCCGGTGATCAACCGCCGGCCATAAGTGATGGCCGAGCGAGCCGGCCTCGCCTAGGCGAGGGTTGCTGTCGCTACCACAAGCGAGGCTTGGCCAGGCAAGGGTGAAGTCGCCCTAGCCTAGGCGAGGTCGGCCTTGCCTCACCAGGGTTCACCCTCAGCCATGCGAGACTTGGCTTTTCCCAGGCCAAATCTAGCTAGGGGAGCCCTTGACGAGGCTCTCTCTCGCTCTGCCGGGCCTCGCCTGTGGCCGGTGACGGCGACCCTCTCCCAAGCAAGGCCAGCCCGCCAGGCCATGGCTAGTGGCTGGTTACCGGCAAAAGGAAGAAGAGAGGAAAAAAAATAAAAAAATTATTAAAAGCTATTTACGTCAGCGCCAGCTATGCCATATAAGACAGTTAGTGTCCACATCAGCAAATTCTGACAAAAATTGGCCGGATAGACTCAATTGGTAAATTGGCAAAATGTTTAGGACTCAATTGGCAAAATTGAAAGGTTTAGGACTCAATTAGCAAAAGTGCAATAGATTTAGGACTTTTTGGTCAATTTTCCGGCAAAAGAGCACAAGCTAGGCATGTGAAAATAAAAGAAAATAGAAATAGTTAGAAAAGAAATAAGTTTTTAAAGAATGGGTCTATTTTTTGAGTATAGTTAAATTCTTATGAAATGAGAAAATTTTAACGTACCAAAGATAAGCAAGATTTAAATTTAAGTTTGGAAATTTTTGGGGATCTAAGGAATCATAATTTGAATTGTTGGAAATTTAGATTACTTATGAATTACGATGTTTGTCCCTTCTCTAATATTACACTATTACAATTTAACATGGGCTTTTCATGAAAAGTACCACGATGAAATCATCTCTTAGGTGATATTTGATATGAACTAGCTCAAAAGGCATAAACACATTTGGGGGCAAGAATGTATAGGGAATCAATTAAAAATGAAATGTTATTTATCCTATTTCAGGAAATAATGACATTGTCGGTCAGGTTGAAGAATTATATTTGGAATTTGATTTTTATGGTTAAGTGATTGCAATGAAAACACTTTTAAATGACCTTTTTGTCTATAGTATAAGAAATATGAAGTTAATAATTAATATGGGCAAAGTTTGAGGTTGGAAGGAATGTTGAGTTTGCACTCAGATACAAAGGTCTAGACAAGATCGGTTAGGGGACTACCTTGGGCTTAGGCTTTACTTTGAAAAGCTCCAAGTCCTGATGACGGGACTCTAGGGCTTGGATTGAGCCCTGGATCCAGAAGAGCCAGACTCGTGCAAAGTTCATCACATCAAAATCCTAAAGAAATCCAGATCATGCATGAAAGTGACAGGCCCAGATGAGAAGTTTTTGAATCTGATCCAAACCAGCGATCGCGAAAGAATGTTACAGGTATCGAAGAGTCGTCGATTCGCATCGGTCACGGTGAATCACTTTCAATGGTTCTGGTTTACGTCAATTATCGCGGAGAGAGCACTGAGTCCGTGGATGTAGATCAAATCAATCGAATCTTCTCTGTTCTCGACTTTCTTTGTTGCTTTGGCAAAACACATTGAACTTTAACTAATACCGTGCATGTGGGATTTTGATCGTAAATGCTCGGACAATGCATCTGGTTGCCCTTGTTACGCAATTATGTTCATGTTGTTTCATGTCCCTGGAATGAGTAGGAAAATGGTTCTTTAGGAAAGCATGATTTTGCATTAGGAATAAACTCAATGAATGACATAGCTCAGTGTAAAAGACATTGAGACGGATGATGCCAAAGAAAACAAAATCATAGGACTGACCATCCTCATGTATCGTACAAAAATTTGGTTTTAAAACAGAAGCACTCCACCCAAAGTAGCGGCAACAACATGCGAAGCCAATGTCCTTGAGTTAAAACTATTGGCAACTGCATTGGAGGAATCGACAGAGGCATTGTCTGATCCAGATGGGGCACGCGATGGAACCGGCACTTCCTTCTTGGGTGTCTCCGGTGCTGGAGCTGGTGCTGGTGACCCGAACATGGCCAACGGAAGCAGCACCTGATCGACCTGATAAATCGCCAAGTTGCCCTTACTAGATATTGTGTTGTCGACTCTTGCGGCCACAACCCCTGTCGTTACATTTACTTGATTCCCCGATGTGGTAATATTGAGTGGAAACTGGCCGTTGTCACTGTTGCCGGCTTGGGTCCGTAGTGGGTTGCTGATGGTCTGGAACTGCGAGAGCGAGATGACGGAAGGGATGATGTGGAATTGCACCAGTTGGATCTTCTCTTGATCGGAGAGCATGTTCAGCGTGCCCGATTTGAGACTAGCGAAGGCATTGTCGGTCGGTGCAAATATAGTGAAGCCCTGGTTCGACTTCTGATCGCTCAACTGAGAGCTGAGTTGGTCGCCTACCAGCGTGCTCTTGAGCAGCCTAATGAAGATGGTGAACTGACCCGCCTTCTCGAGGATTGCAGTGACGTTGGTCGGGCTGGTGGAAGCAGATGGAGCCCCCGCCGGAGCTTGGCCGGTGATGGGGGCGAGATGGAGGAGGAATATTATCGCAACGCAGGAAAATGAAAGTAGCAGTTGATGCTTCATCTTAGGAAAATGATGATTTCTTACTAGTTTCTCAAGAAACAAAGGCGCCGAAATAAAGAACAACAGAAGAAATTCTGGTGTAGAGAATTTGGTGATTGTTGCTTCAGTTAGAGAGGAGAAAAGGTTTTTGGTTCGAGCTCTGAGTATATTGTGTTGGAGGGAGTTTGAGGGTTTATATTGATGTGGGTCGACAGTACACTGTACATAAAATTAGGTGAAAGGGGTATATTGTTTATAGTTAGGAGAGGATTTTCATGGTAACCAACTTCTTTGGCAAAGGTGGAAGAGTCAAGAGCTAGAGGTTGCTTGGCGGGGCAGGAACCAGCTGGGGTGTGGGACTGAGCGACAGAAAATGGAAATGAGAGGGAATGATGACTGAGTCAAGCGCACAAGTTAGAAAACCTTTCGAGGAAGCTTGCGACTCAAGTTCTGACCGCAACCTTTTACTTCAAATCGATGATGATGGTGACCACCGACTGGTAAGTCACTGTGGTTCCTTTGAACAGCATTTCTTGCTTCTTCTGCAATGGCGTTTATCACTAGTCACATTAAGCAAACCAACTTGGAATACACATCAGCGGTAGGTGCGAGCGTGTTCAAAGAAGCTTTTTGAGCGTGATGATTTCATCAGTCAATATGTTAAAGTTTAGAGTTTGGATTTTGTCATGGAAAAAGATGATGGTTTGAACTGGAAGCGACCCCATCTTGTAGCATAATATTGGCTGCATTATAGAAAGCGCCGCGATGTGATTTATACGTTGCAACTCATTTCCGAATGTCCATGAGAACATATGGCTTTATGCGTGAGTTACACTCTAAGTAATATGTAAGGCATTTTGGATGGCCAGGGAGAGGCATCAATAGGCGGACCCTCTCTACGGTAGCTTCACATGTAACTTATTTCCGAAAAGAGAATTTAATTGGTGACGTTTTAGGGTGGGTCACTACCTTTGAATTCTACGTATGAATTAAGGAATAAGTCTCTTTCTCTTGCATTCAGTGTCGCACCCATACTCCTACGGCGTAGCTCTGTGTGTTGCACAACACTCAAGTAACACCATAGTTGTGTGTTCGGATAGATTTTTATCTCATTTTTTTTGCTTAGTTCTAAATCTTGCGGTGGCCATATTTCGACTTTTTCTTAACCCAAAACACCTGAAACGCTCACACTATATAAATCTTGACGCCTAAATTGTACACATAATATCTTGAAATTTGGATAAGATTATCAACTTTGGCAAAACAAAAGGTTGCTTTTTGTTTTTAAAAATGTATAGACAGATAGGTTCGCACTAGGGTGAGCAAGTCGACTTGGTAATTGAATTGATCTAGCCTTAACCAACCAGTTCTAGGCTGGTTTAGGGAAGAATTGGTCCTCTTCTCAGTTTCGAACCTTAGAACTGAAAAAATACAAACAAATAGGGTCCCATAGGTGTGAGCAACTGGGCCGGTTCAATCTGATCCTAGGTTGAACCGGCCTTACCCAACCGGTTTCTTTCGGAAAGAACTGGTCTTGCTTTTAGTTTCAAACCCTAGAATTGGCCTTTAACTGGGTCAGTTCTAAGGTCGAACCGATTTAGAACCGGTCTTTTACAGCTTATATTAAAAAATAGTAATGAGATCTAACTAGGAAGAATGGAACCCACGACCTTCTGCTTGAAGTAGCCACACAAAACCACTCAATAATGGGACTTTACTAGTCATAAGTTAAGAAAATAATATATAATGTCAATTATGATATTTTTACAAAACCAACCTGGTTGTAGAACCATAAATTGCCCGATTTGATTCCCAAATAAGTTCTAAGTATAGCTGATTCGGTCCTCCATGCCAATTTTTCGATGTGCAGTACCTATCGAGTAGGTTCTAGATTCTACTCTCGGAATTGACCCATCCTAAACCGATCACCCCTAGTTCCCATGCTTTCAGCTAGCTCATTGCTTTCGATAAGAGTCGTAACTATTGGTAGAATAGTTTGTTACATGAAAAAAAGCGATTGTTTGACATGAAAAAGGATGACTGTTGGATATGAAAAGAAGTGATTGTTGACATGAAGAGAAGTAATGGTTGATCATGAAAAGTGTTGATGGTTGATCCTGAAAAATGGTGATGATGGGGATAAGGTATTTATTCCTAGAAAATGTGTTGATTGGTTATATGTAAATTGGACCAAATCATACATTGTTCATCACGATTATTCATAACATAATAACTCTTTCTTCTTCACAACCTTCTCTCTTCTTCTCTTTTCACACATAAGTTTGATAACATATTCAAGGTGAATTTTCAAAAGAGAAATTAAGTAATTGTTATACTCATTTCTCTGTGACTTTGGTTTATATCCTAAAGGTATATTTATTATAAACCAGGTGATAACAATAATGGGGGAAAATAATACGTACCTTAAGGACAATTATCATCATCATGCATCAAAGATCTATAATTACTGCCCTATTTTCATCAGCAAGCAAATTTCCCCATTAACTATTATATTGTTTTACATAAACAAAACCCTAAAAAAGGAGTATTCAAGTGGTGATCTTAGCTTGGATATGAGTCCCTAATTTTAGTTCTTCAGCCAGCCCTCTCCATTGTTTTTTTTTTCTTTTTTTTTCAATTTTTAATCTAATTAAACTAAAATTTGTGTTAAAATATTTTCGGACGAAAATGCCCTCGACCATCCAAAAAGTTTGGCTTGCCAGTGAGCCGGCGAGGTGAGACCTTTATTTGAAATTGTTGTAATCACTTCAGGCCCCTATTTGGCACAATGTCCACTTCAAGCCTTTATTTGAGAAAATAAAAACACTTCAGGTCCTTATTTGGAATTTTTCCTGAAAAGAAATATAGTATATCTTCAGTATTATCAAGTCAACTTGTTACTTTTGTTATCGATTGGGCCATTTTGAGCCCATTTGATATTTTTCCCGAAATTTACTAGAGTTGGGTCAAAACATGGGTGGATCTTGGATGGTTGGGTTTGATTTAATTAATTGATATTAAGTGGGCCATAATTATGGAAAGTGGTCTAAATTAAAGTTGAAGCGGGCATCCTAAACTTTAATTGGCCACTAAAATTTCTAAAAAAGGAGTTCATTAAGGCCCACGATTGGATTAAAACTTAATGGGTCAGAATATAGGGAAAAACAGTAGAGTTACCCTTTTGAGAGACAAATTGATTTCTTGTTTTCTAAGGCTTAGTAGCCTAATTGCATACTTGATTGACCTTGCCCATGATTGAATTGATGATTGATTGACTTTAATTTCAATTAGCAATGCATGATTTGGTGGCAAGTAGCTTAGGAATGGGAATTAGAGCTTAATTTGGTGCTAGAGACTTAGCCTACCCACTTTTTGAAATGCAAGTCGGGGTTAATTATCACTTAGCATTAATTAATCAACCCCTAGCTTTACGAGGTGGATGGGTAATCAAATTGCATGATTAACATCAAATTACCGAACCGAATCCAAAATTCATGATTGATGATTGACTGGGTGAACTTGCTAATTTCTTCAATTGACTAATTGAATGGTTGAAGGTTTGAATAGACCGACATTGGGAACCAGCGGCCGGTGGCTGAGAACTTGGGAGCGGCGGTAGATAGTTTTAGCCTTATTAGCTTAGAATTGATTAGGATGGTCTAGCCAATAAACTTAGAAATTAATAATCAATATAATTTAGGCTTCTAGTTGATATAGCCTAGCTAGGAAATAAAAAGCAATTTGGACTTAAGATCATTCTTTAATAAATGATTAGTTCAGTTTAGGTTAGCATCATCGCCTTTAATAAATTGAGTAGAATTTTAGGTTCACCTTAATATAGGATTAAGAGTAGCCTCTAACCTCAAGCCTATGGGGGGTTCATGTCCCAAGGTTTATAACAAGGTCATGCAATATTTTTGCCCAACTTAGTATCGGGTCAAGCTTATGGGAGTTCATGTCCCGAGGCTTATAAAAAGTCAATGTAATATTTTTTGCTCAACAAACATCAGGTTTTCATTTCTGCACTTTACTTTAAGCTTCAATAATTTGGTGTTTAATTCTTGCAATTTCAATACATTGTTTGTTTCTTTTTTAGAATGGTAGGTCATAATAAACCCTTAAAAAACAATGGCATGAGCACGTAGTGACTCAAAGACCTTTAGGTCTCATAATAAATAAAAAGTTGTTTGATCGCTTAGATGAACAATCCCACTAAGTTATAGGTACCGAAAGGGTGCTAATTAAATGATTAATGTAATCAAATCCTCGAACCTAGTTATTCTTTGGTTGCGTGGAAAACAAGAAAAAATTCCTGTGTCTTGTTTGGTTTCTAGCCAACTTCGAAAGGCTAGTGGCGACTCCTAGAATCCCTTAGGCTAAATCATAATTGAAAATGAATTCAACGTCGGCGAGGTATGGGTTTGGGAGAGCCTATGCCTGATTGAGGGTCGTTGACCCACCTTTGGGTAATACCTCTAAACCCTACCTTTTCCCCCGACCGCGTCAGAAAATTTTGGGTTGTGTGACATCTAAATTTTCTTGACAAAGTTCGTTTTCACATATTTTCAATTAAAACCGACTTAGATCGTTTAGGCATAGAGTTTTTATTAAAAAGGGACTAGATTTCTTGATATTTATTCCTAAAAAAAATTAGAATAATTGTTTTCACCTCATATAGAGGTTTTTAGTAGTCATGGCCACGGGCCGGTTTCGGCCCGGAACCGGACCGGAACCGGCCCGGTCAAACCAAACCCGCCCCGTTGACCGGGCCCGCGGTTTGGAACCGGAACCGGCCTGTGCCCTACGGGCCCGGTTCCGATTCCAGAAATTTTTGAACCGGCCCGGAACCGCCGGTTCCGGGCTCGGTTCCAAAAAAAAAAAAAAAACTGCAGCACAGCCTGCAGGTGCAGGCCATGCTGTTGCTGATGCGGCCCGTTGCCAAGGCAACCCCTGGCAACGGGCAAAATTTTTAAAAAAAAAAAAAAAAATCCCCCCGCAGCGGGGCGCACGTCTGCGAGCCTGCTGCAGCAAATTTTTTTAAAAAAAAAAAAACCCCGCAGCAAGGCGCACGTGCCGGCTACTGCGGGCAAATTTTTTTTTAAAAAAAAAAACCCCCGCAGCAGGGCCTGCACGTCTGCAGGCCCTGCTGCGGGCAGCGGGCTTGCGCCTTGCGGCCGTTGCCAGGGCAGCCTAAAGGCTGCCCTGGCAACGGCTAAGGCCAACGCCCAAACGGGCAAAAAAAAAAAAAAAAAAAAAAGATAACCGTTGCAAAATTGCAACGGTTATCTTTTCTTTTTTTTTAATCCTAAATTTTCTTCTCATTTTTTTCTTATAAATTCTCTCAAATTCTCTCAATACTCACAATTCTCTCAAATTCTCTCAAATTCTCTTCTCTCAAGTCTCAAATTTTCTCAATACTCGAAATTCTCTCAAATTCTCTTAAATTCTCTCAATTTTCTCAATCCACGCAATTCTTTCTTAATTCTCTCAATTAATCCGCTCAATTCTCTCAATCCACTCAAAAAATGGCAAGTGGAAGTCGAGTGCCAACTGGCAAAGGTAAGAATATCATGACGGAATCCAATCATTCTTTTGATCCTCGTGAATATGCAGATTTTCAAGATGATGAAATCAACATTTTTCTCGATGTGGAGCACGTCCCGACGCAAGAAAGTTTTCATCCTCCTGCCGAAATATCTACAACAAAGGAAGCGGAATGGGAATTTACGTCTGACATTTGGAATCACTTCACGAAAATGGAAAGGTTTGATATTGGTAAAAAAAGGTATGATATAATTTGTAAATATTGTGGGAAAATATATAAATATACAGGTGGACAAGGATATGGAACATTTAGACGACATCTTAGGAGCAAACATCCAACCGAAACGGGAATCGATATCGGGCAACAACAAATTTCCGAGTACGTCAATCCTAACACTTCCCTTTTATTTCGTTTTAATAAAAAAACTTATAAGGAAGAATTAGGCAAATTTATTTCCGTTGAGCATTTAGCATTTAATTTTGGAGAAAGATTTGGTTTTAATGAATTTGTACAAAAAGCATGTGCTCCACAAGCAAAACGTGTTCCTAGAAATTCAACTAAACGAGTAATTAAAGATCTTTACAAAAATGGAAAAAAAGATTTACAAAACTTTTTTATGCAATTTAATGGATGCGTGCATATAGGTAGTGATATTTGGAGTGATCATTGGCAAAATCATTCTTACATGGGCATAACATGTCATTGGATAGATGACGAGTGGAGTATTCAAAAAAGAGTTATTACATTTAGAGTTTTCGATGATAAGCATACGGCAAATAATATTTATAGAATAATTAGGCAAGTTTTAGAAGAATATTATATGCTTAACAAAATTTTTTCAATTGGTTTTGATAATGCCGCAGCAAATACCGCTTCAATTGCCGATTTAGAAAATATTTGTAAATCCGCTTTTGTAGGAAAATTTTTTCACGTTAGATGTGCTTGTCATGTTTTAAATTTATGTGTACAAGATGGTTTGAAAACTCTTGATATTTTTCTTCAACCAATAAAAACGGCGATTCAATTTTTATGGAAACATCCCCAAAAAATGAAAGAATGGGGTAGATTTTGTAGAGAAAATGGCAAAAAGCCAAAAAGATTTCCAAGAGATGTTCCAACTCGCTGGAATTCTACTTTCCACTTACTTAGTGAATCTTTAGCATATAAAGATTTATTATGTGCATTCATTTCTAATAATATACCTCAGATTAATTTATACCCACAAAAGTGGGATATTTGCCAAAATTTTTTAGATGTTTTAAAGGTTTTTAATGATGCAACTTATACTTTGTCCGGTGTTTATTATCCTACTACACATTTATTTTTAGTAGAGCGTACTAATATTGTCAGAATTTTTGATGAATATGAAAATGATGTTGAATTACAACATACTATAGTTGCAATGAAAATGAAGTGGCTACATTATTATAGCGAAATTCCCATTATTTATTTAGTTGCTTGTGTTTTTTATCCGCGTTGCAAATTGGATGGCTTAAATGATTTTTTGCGTATGTCACGCCCCGGACCCCAACGGGCTCGCGACACCCCTTCAACGGTCGTATTGAACGCGACGTCCCAGGACGCGTCGCCGACCCAAACGAAACACCCAACGATAAAGGCAAGCGGAAGCGAATTTAAAACAACCCAAACAATAAAATATGACAAAGGGATAGCACAAAACAATAATTCCAAATACACAACATCAAAAGGGAATAGTGGTGGGGTATCCTACTTCGCTATACAAAAGAGGGGCACACAAAATATGGGGTAACTTGACCCGTCCTCCATCGCCGAGATACCCTGGTGGCGTCTCCAATCAATCACGATCGCAGATCTGAAAATGGTTATATAATAACCGTGAGAACGAGTCTCAATAAGCAACCCCCTATACCCCACATAGGCCAATGCGTACCCAGACAAGTTCAGCATGCAATCTACCCGATTACATATATATAATTCACATAAATGGACTTACCTCGCCATCCAATCACATGCCCACACTGCACATTAGTCAAATCATAATAATGCAATAATAGTCAATGAACACATCAAAATCATTCGAGCGCCATACACACGTACGTTCATCCAATTCAACCCAAACACATTTCACATGCGCATCCATCCAACTTTCACACGACCCGGGTCAACACCCCACAGGTCAGCCCTCCGATCAATCCGGGCTCTGTCCCGGGTCAACACCCCAGGGACCTTTCAAAAACAAACTTTCACACGACCCGGGTCAACACCCCACAGGTCAGCCCTCCGATCAATCCGGGCTCTGTCCCGGGTCAACACCCCACAGGACCTTTCAAACACAAACTTTCACACGACCCGGGTCAACACCCCACAGGTCAGCCCTCCGATCAATCCGGGCTCTGTCCCGGGTCAACACCCCACAGGACCTTTCAAAAACAAACTTTCACACGACCCGGTCAACACCCCACAGTCGGCCCTCCGATCAATCCGGCTCGTCCCGGTCAACACCCCACAGGACCTTTCAAAAATAAACTTTCACACGACCCGGGTCAACACCCCACAGGTCCTTTCTCACAACCCGGGTCAACACCCCTCAGGTTGGCAGCCCTCCGATCGATCCGGGCTTGTCAAGCATACACGCCACATAATTCAATCAATTTCATGGCATTCACACGTTCAAATATCACCCAAGTGTGTCCAGACAACCACAATACAAAATTCACCATGCTCTTAGTCATATAAATCATTTTCAATCACCACCCTTTCACCAATGTCAATCTAGCACGCCACATCAGTCAACTCAATTCATGCTCCCCACATCGGCCCACCGACCCAACATTCAAGTCAACACATTCAATTGATTTCCAATTCACCCACGAGCGCCACGACAATTCAGTCATGCTATTTACCTCAGTCAATCACTAAATTAGCCACACAATTATCACCACAATAATTCATAAATTGGGCACACTCAATCTATTTAGCCCACGCCTAAATTAATTCATAACCCGATATTAATCATATCCTAAACAAGTCTAAAAATACACAAAGTACTAGGTAGGGTTTAGGAAGTCACTTACCTAAGTTTGGCCCGGGAAAAGTCGGCTCGGGCCCAAAATAGCCCGGGTGAACAGTACCGGACTGGGCGCGGGCGCGGGCCAACAGGCGCGGTGGCCGGCCAAAGTGGGCACAATGGCCGATCGTCGTGCCTGGCGCGCGGGCGCGGCGGACGTGCAGCGTGCCGGCGCACGAGCGAGCGGATGGGCGACGCGCCGGGCGACGCGCCGGGCGGCGCGCCCGGGCGACGGGCCCGGCTGAACGGGCAACGCGCCTGGGCGACGGGCACGGGCGCGGGCACGGGCGCGGGCAACGGGCACGGGCGTGGGCGCGGGCACGGTGACGGGCGCGCGGCTTGGTCGCGTGGGCGACGAGCCGGCCACGGCCTGGGCTGGCCTGGCCGGGCGCGTGCCGGTGGCGGTGGCGACGCGGCGGTGGACGACGGCGACGGCGACGCGGCGGCGGCGAGTTGGACGGGGAGAAAAAGAGTGAACCGGGGGGTGAGGTTGAGGGAGAGAGAGAGGATCGAGGCGAGGGGAGAGATGGCGGACCGGCGGCGACGAGGCAAGCACACGGCGGCGAGCCGGAGCGGAGCGGACCGCCAGCGGCGGCAATGCGGGACACTGGGCCCGCGGCGATCGGCAGGGCGAGCTCACGGCTCGTGCGAACGTGGGGAGGGACGGGACGGCCGGTCGGGGCGATGGCTAATGGACGGCGGCGGCCCAGGACGACGGCGGCGATGGCCAGCGGGCTGGACAGCGCACAGCGCGACGGGCGATGGCGTGAGTTCGCGCTGCGCGCGAGGAGGAGAAGAGGAAGGTCGGGGCGGCGGGCGGGCGGACAGCGCGGCGCGGCGGTCGAGCTGGCGCGCGAGCGGCGCGGTCTGCGGCGCAACGCGGGACGGCGTCGGGCGGAGCGGAGTCCGGACGCGGCTCGTCGGGGAGGAAGAAGACCGAAGCAGAAAAAGAAAGGAAGAAGAAAGAGAAGAAGAAGGAAGAAGAAGAGAGAGAGGAGAGAAGGTGTCAGAGGAGGGGGGGAGGAATGGGCGTGAGTGGACTTCTGCATGGGGGTTGCGTGCGGTCAGAGAGGAGAGAAGAGAAAGGAGAGAGAGAGAGAGAGAGAGAGAGAGAGAGAGAGAGAGAGAGAGAGAGAGAGAACGTGCGCGCGGAGGAGAGAGGAGAGAGAGAGAACGTGCGCGCGGAGGAGAGAGGAGAGAGGAGAGAGAAAAATAATAAAAAAATTAACTTCAATCAAATATTAAATGCGATCCGATGACCCAAATTCAAAATCGAAAGCGATCTACCGGTCCAAAATAAGCCTCGCATATAAAAAGGGACAAAAGCCGAATTAATTAAATCAAACTATAGCGATGGAGGTCTACTAGTCCAAATTCGCACCCGATCAAAAACTCCCCTTTTTCCATTATTCCTGACAATCTCAACGCTGACTACGATAATATTGACACCGTCCAATTTATTTCGTCTTGAAACTCCCAAAAATCGACTGCCAAGTTCGGGGTCTAAATAACGGCCAGATTTGATCGAGTGCGATTCTAGCGAAATCTCTAATTTAAAATGATAATCGGGAGTGATCAGTTCCGCGGCGAGATTTTACTATAAGCACACTGACAAATTACGCGTTTTATAAAACCCAAAAATGGGCCGAAATTCGGGATGTCACAGCGTACGTATTATCAATGTTTACATTATGATGCGATAAATGTTACAACCATAGTACGTGAGGTTAAAAACGTAGTAATAGAAATATATAATGAATTTTATACTAAATATAATTTAGGTGATATTGGATCTTCTCAATCTACGGAGATACAAAATGACAGTACAGGTAAAATTAGTAGAGGGTACCAACTTTTATTACATAGACAAAAAAAACAAAAGGGAGTAATAGGAAATATTTCTGAATTAGAGATTTATCTAACCGTTTCATTTGAGTTTACTGAATCCGAAGGTGGTACAGATTTTTTAATTTTGGATTGGTGGAAGAGGCACGCAAGCCAATACCCAATCCTTTCTCTTATTGCAAAACAGATTTTGTCAATCCCTTGTTCCACAGTTGCGGTCGAACAAGCATTCAGTGCCGGAGGTAATATTTTGGACGAACATCGTTCAAGATTAGCTCCAGAATCAGTGGAGATTCAAGCTTGTGTTGCTGATTGGACGAAGGCTCAATACCGACAACAAGAGATAGATCGGAATAATGAATCCGAATTCTTTAACGACGGAGATACTACCGGTACCGGTACCGGTACTGGAATGGGTAGTGACGATTGAGGGTAAAAGAACTATTGGAGTTGGCAAATATTTCGGGAACCCTTGTTTCTCATACCGGGTACGCCCACGTGAGCTTAGGGAAACCGAAGTATAATCCGACGACATGTGACCTCTGGTCCCCTGCGCACGGAATACTTAGGTTTTGGGATCATTTTAGGGCATATATAGGGATAATGACACAAATAGTCCTTGAACTTTGACCCAATATGCAATTTGGTCCCTGAACTTTTAATTTGTTCAATGTAGTCCCTGAACTTTAACATAATGTTCAATTTGGTCCCTGAACTTTTAATTTGTTCAATGTGGTCCCTGAATTTTTAATATGTGTTCAATTTAGTCCCTGAACTATATGAAAATATTCAATATAGTCCATGCACTTGAATTAATGGAAAGACTATATTGAACATTTTCAAATAGTTCAAGGACTAAATTGAACACATATTAAAACTTCAGGGACCACATTGAACAAATCAAAAGTTCAGGGACCAAATTGAACATTAGGTTAAAGTTCAGGAACTACATTGAACAAATTAAAAGTTCAGGGACCAAATTGCACATTGGGTCAAAGTTCAGGGACTATTTGTGTCATTTTCCCGCATATATATTGTGCTCCTTTTTTTTATAGATTGTTGTAACGAATTGTAATGTGCTTAATGATAATTTATTAGGTTCAAGCCCTCTCTTTCTCTCTTGTCTTTTTGTCCCCAAATTTGATTACAATTTACATTTTAATTACAATTTATATTGAATAATGTTCCGTCACCGGAACAGTAATTTTTTAATTTTTTTATTATTTTCTTTTCTGTTTTTCCTTTTCTGTTTTTTTTCTTTTCCTTTTCCTTTTCTTTTTTTTTTCTTTTCTTCCTCCGCCGGCCATAGCCGGGCCGGCGGAGGTCGCCGGCGTCGGGCGAGGGCCGCCTCGCCGGGCCGGGCGAGGCCGGCCTCGCCAGATCGGGCGAGGGCCGCCCTCGCCGGGCTGGGCGAGGCCGGCCTCGCCAGACGGGCGAGGGCTCGACCTTGCTAGGAATCGGCGAGGTCGAGCCTCGCCCGGATCTCGGCGAGGGTTCAACCTCGCCGGCGTCGGGCGAGGCCGGACTCGCGCCGGTTGCAGGCGAGGTCGAGCCTCGCGGCGCCGGGCGAGGCCGGCCTCGCCGGTTGCGAGCGAGGTCGGCCTCGCCCGACGCCGGCGAGGTCGAGCCTCGGCAGATCCGGCGCAGGGTTCGACCTCGTCGGCCTCAGGGGAGGCCGGCCTCGCAGTTGCCGGTGAGGTGGAGCCCTCGCCCAGCCTAGGCGAGGGCGGCCCTCGCCCGACGCCGGCGAGGGCGGCCTCGCCTGAGGCCGGCGGAGGGGCTATGGCCGGCGGAGGAAGAAAAGAAAAAAAAAAGAAAAGGAAAAGAAAAATAAAAAAAACAGAAAAGAAAAATTATGAACCGGCCCGGAACCGGTTCCGAACCGACCGGTTCCGAACCTGAACCGGAACCGGAACCGGTTCTGAACCGACCGGTTCCGAACCTGAACCGGAACCGGAACCGGAACCGGTTCATAATTGGCCACGAACCGGAACCGCCGGTTCAGAACCGGACGGTTCCGAACCGTGGCCATGACTAGTTTTTAGGTCATTTTATATTGTTCGTGCATTTCTTAAAAAAAGTTTAATTTCATTTTGGGTCCTTCCAAAATACCAATAATATTAATAGAATAGAAATGTCATTAATGTTTTATATAAAACAATTCAACCATTTATTAATTTTTTTTTGTATGTCATACTCTATCTCTCAACTCACTCTCATACTATTGCCCTGTCTCTTTACAGAACGTGGGAGTCGAAATCTACATCTAAAACTAAATGTCCTCACCCTTAGCTCTCCTTGAGAATGAGGGGAATCGAACTCCTCACCTCCCCCTTTCCAAGTAGAAACCATTTCTCAATTAAGAAGTAGTTCCTTCGCATACCCAAGTTGTGGAATCATCTGAACTATTTTTTTTTTTTTGATAATCGAGGTGTCCGCGCGGCCGGCGAGCTAGGGCTCAAACCAGCGGTGATGCCCGACTAGTCCTCGAGGGGGGCTAGCGAATCATCTGAACTATTTAATGCTTTCTTACTGCTCTTTCATTACTTCAAACTCGATTTCTTTCCTATTTAAATTCGGCATTCTTGAGTAGCAATATAACATTACTACATTGTTTAGAAAATCCAATACACCAGGTTTAACACGGCAACTCCATTATGTAGTCAATAAAATTACTACCTGGTTTAGAAAATCTGGTACCTATAAATAGGCAGTACTAGAGGAAGTGCTCACAAAAACAAGCACGATGGAGAAACCTAGTGGAAAGTGCATGTGTATGATCTTCATGTTTGTTTTTAGCTTTGAGCTTGACTTCTCATCCGATGATATGGGCAAGAAGACTTTGTTGCTGCAAACCAAGTGAAAGCTGAAGGGACAACTTTCCATCATCATGTGTTGCCTGGGGAACCCGTTCCGCCATCCAGCCCTGGTCGTGGGACTGAAAAGATGCCAGCCCCCCCCCCCCCCCCCCCAGCATTCAAGGGTCAAGTCCACCTTCATTGAAGTGTGTAAGTCACTGGTGACTTTTTCCCTATCATAACTTGCGTCTTCTTAATGATGTATGCACAAGGCATAAATAAATTTTGCTTGATGGTGCTTTTATCGCTGGCTATCGCAGTGTATTCTCCGTTCATCTTATTTAATCTAACATACAATAGCGAAAGTGGGCATAGAGAAATTCGCTTAATTTTAAACTAATAAAAAATGGAACAAACACAATATAATATGCTAATAATAAATTGAGTTATGAAGATATAACTGACTAGTTAAATTCGGCAGACCCTCACTTCCATTTTGAATCAAAAAATATAACTAGATTTTAATACATTAGCCTTTCTAAACTCAGTTCATTGTATTTCTTATATTTAATAATACGAAATTGAGCAGAATATAAATTACTTTCGTTGAAGATTACATAAAAACTGGTATTTATCTTCAACTTGTGTCTTTAGAAAAAAAATCAAGACAATAATTTATCTAAAGCATAACTTAGTTGCGTTATATTTAGCATAATTTTTCTGCTTTCCAAATGCAATTGATTGTTACTATATCTTTTGTGATACAAATTGCAACATGTCCACTTATTTTAGAATAATAATTACAGCGATTTAATTTAAAAGTTCAGTTTATTCAATTTGATAAGTGCAAAACACGAGCCTGCTAACTCGTTATGCAAGAATCGCGGGTGTGGAGCTTTTTGGTGAGGTGGGTCAAGCACAAAACTCCTTTATGCCCATTTTCATTTGGTATATTAGACTTAATTAGGCGAGCCGAGAATACATAATGATGTCAATAAACAATAATCTCTGATTAATGCGATTGCCAGCTATACATTCTCCGTCTCAAAGGGATAGAACTATATTCACCAAAGGGAAACAAAGCACAATCAAGCACTGCATAATTATTTATCCCTTGTGGTACATCATTAAGAAGATACAAGTTACGGGAGGAAAAAGTCACTAGTGACTTCAACACTTCAATGGAGGTGTTTACTGATGGTGGCGGTGGGCATCTTTTATCAGTCCCACAGCCTGGGCTAGATTGCGGAACGGGTCCCCAGGGCAACACGTGATGATGAAAGTTGTTTAATCAGCTTTTAGTTGGTTTGCAGCAACAAGGGTTCTTGCCCCAATCATCGGACGAGAAGTCAAGCTCCAAGCTAAAACCAACGTGAAGATCATACGCATGCACTTTCCGCTAAGTTTCTCCATCGTGCTTGTTTTTTGTGAGCTCTTCCTCTAGAAATGTCTATTTATATGTACCAGATTTTCTAAACTAGGTAGTAATATTATTGACTAGATAATGGAGTTGGCATGTTGTTTGCACCGAAAAATATCCAATTTTTAGTTAATAACGTGAATGAATCAACAAAAGTAGAGTCAACAATCTCGGATGCAACCATCAAAGAAGTAACCGTTAACATAGTGGAATTGAAGAAACCGTCAACATAGTGAAGTTTAAATAACCGTCGCTAGCCATTCAGTTACCATTTCTTTTTTTAACTTCTCATAACAACTAGGAAGTTCTTTCTTTGTAGTAATCATTTGTAACCTCCTTTTCTAACTTTTCTTTGTAACTTCCCTTTGTAACTTCTTATAACCATTATGAAGTTATTCCTTTGTAGTAACCGTTTTTAACCTCTATTCGTAACTCCCGTTGATAACCATCGATTGTAGGCTTTAATAGACACATCGTCCTCTTCAGTGATTGTTGACACCTAAATTTTGCTTAGTCATTTAGGATTTTTTTTTATCGAGAGCCATTTAGGGTTTAAGTGTATAGAAAATTATGGGTCTATTTTTAACCCCCAAGCAAAAATATTTTCATTAAATTACATGGTATATAGATATTAGGCGCATTTGCATTAATAGAATTTAGTGAAACATATTTTCCTTTAATTTGACCCAAAAAAAATATTTTCCTTTTATTTAAAAAAAAATCATTACAAAAATTTAAAAAAAAAGAAAAAAAAGAAAAGAAAGAAGACAAAACGGGACGCTATCTTCCCTGCTCCCCTCTCTGGTCTCCATGCACACTTTCACAAAAGAAGCAACAAGGAAGAAAGGACAAAAGAAAGGGGAGTTTAGGCAAATCATGTCACAAACGTAGAGAGAGAGGGACGTCCATTGCAGAAAAAGTCAAAAGAAACACAAGAAGGGGCTCTCCCACACACTCTCTTTCTTGTTGCCTTCGTACATGTCACTCACAAAAGAAGAAAATGGGGTCTGCGTACATAGAGAGAGGGGGGCTCCCGGAAAGCACAGAGAGAGGAGAGCCGAGAGAGAAGGGGAAAAAGAAGAGATTTTTGCTTGCTCGCCGGCGTTCCGTTTGAGTCGCCATCGTTGCCGTTGAAGGCTCCACCTACCGGCCACCATACGTCGCCAAACAGCCCCACTAACCAGGTGGGCCCCGGTCTAATCCTGCTCTGTTTCGACCTCCCTTCCCCTGCCTCTGGGGTGCCGGGCACCCCGAGCCTATTTGGTGGTCGTCCGGCCCTGTCGACAGAGGCTAACACTTGTTTGACACTCAGTGAACCTTTTCTAAACATTATGTATCGAAAACAAACCACGAATCTTGTTAAAATCGGTCCTGTAGCTCCCTTTTCTAGTCGCCTACCACCTGCTTGACAAAATGTCTCAACGAGACTGTTTAACGCTTAAAAACGTCGAATCTGGTCGTGTGTTTTTTCCGTTTTCCATTGCAAACTGAGATGATCTTGTGATGATATATGGGTTTTTAGATCCTCACACATCACGTTTGAACCAAAAACCCCATTGATTCTCAGTCTTAAGCCTCTGTTCGACCTCGCCTATAACCTGTTCGACGAAATGTCTAAATGAAGCTCCGAATGTGTTGCTGCGAAATCGACACCCCAAAGCTTTGTTGTATGCATGGTTTGTTCTAATATGGTCACTGACTTCAAGTTTCCTTTGTCTTTCATGTGGTTTTGTCGCGATTCGTACATTGTCCGAGTCGGCTGTGTGTACGCATTCCCTCGTCGGAGGAGCCACTCTCTTGCCGATGAAGCCTACGGTTGAAAGCCGTCCCTGTTAGCTCCCTGGTCTTCCCACTCCTACGCATGAGTTCTTGTTTTGTTAGTTGGTTTGGTTGTTGTTGGAATGGTCTTAGCTAGTGTCAAAAATCGGCCACCGATGTTAGTGGTTTGGTTGCCGGAGTGGTGGCCGATGGGGGTGATTCGGTGACAGCTGTGGTGGCCAGCGGTGAGGGTGTGAGCCTAGTGGCGGTCGTTGGCGCTGGCGGCCTGTGCCGGTGGTCCGAGTGCCGGTGTGAGAGTCACGGTGGAACACAGGAGAAGGCGTGAAGAAGGAAGCTCTCTAGAGGAAGAAGACAGCGTGGAGAAGAAGACCAAGCGGAAAAGGAAAAAGAAAAAATAGAAAAGGGGAAGGAAATAAAAAAAAAAGAGAAATAAAATTAATAATAAAAAAAAGAAATAGAAAAAGGGGGTTTACTGGGCGGGTCCGAGCGCTGAATCGGACCGGGTCCCCTGACCCGGTCCGGAGTCCTTTTATTATTATTATTATTGATTTAAAATATTAAAAAATTAAAAAAATTAAAAAACTCAGAAAATTTCAGAAAAATTAGGAAAGGTTTAGACATTAGTTTTTGGGTTAATTTCATTAGATCTTAGTGTTAATTTTATTCTAGACTTAGTATAAAAAATAGAAAAAAAAGTGAACCTTTGAAAATTGCTCCAAAAAAATTGAACAAGCCATTAGGGCTTTACCTTAGGGCTCTTGATTACCTTTTCTTTTTTAGAGACGATGCTAGGTCGCTGGTTGTTTATTTTTATGCCGATTATTGGGTTGCACACCTTTAATACAATGGTTGTTATTTTTCATTTTTAGAATAGTTAGGAGGAGCCTTAAACTTCTCGATAGCCTGCCCTGGTGTGTTAGTTAGCAAGTGATCAAGTTTAGGTACCGAAAAGGTACTAGTTAGATGACCAGTATAATCAAGTCCCCGATCCGTAGAATCTCTGGTTTTTGTACGAATCGAGATGACACTCCCACGTCTCGATTATGGTTTCTAGCCAACCCTTGATTATGGCTAGTGGCGACTCTAATTAAATGTGTAGATTAGAAAAATCACGTCGCGTGAGGTATGAGGCTTGGGAGCACCTTTGTCCTTGGACAGATGAGCCTTTTGGTTTGTCCTTCCGACAAACCAACCGATGTTCACATCCATTGACAAATACCTCTTGACCTAAATAATATATTATTTCTTCCCCCCGATCGGGACGGGTAGGTCGCGATAGTGATCCTCCCAAAAAATCAATCAAAATGTCATCTTTTAATGATCTTTACTTTCGTGTACTACACTTTATTTTTCCTTAGGTGTAGCTTTCCAATTCTCATCGTCAATTAATTCCAACGTGAATCTCTATCCTGAGTGTTGTGTCATCGATTAAATTACGGTGTTGACACCTAAATTTTGGCAATCCAGTCAGTCGTTCGTTGCATAAAAAATTAGGGATCGATCCCGATCCCTAGACAACAAATTAGTTAAATTGCATATAGATTAGGAGCATTTGAATTAGTATTTAGGCTCATATAGTTCCATTTGCATTGGACTGGCGACAGATAGACTTGAGTGAATGATTTTGAGCTTAACTGGACTAAGCCTACGGTGGCCGAAATCATGTGTATCAAGTTAGGAAAATTTGATGAAAATTTGAAGCAATAAAGCTTGATATTATCAAGATTTTGGTCACATAGCAAATAAGAGGGTTAATTAAAAAAAAAACACCAACTTTAGGTCTAGGGACAATTCTGGCCCGAACTTTTTTTTGTCTTGTAAAAAAGCACTAACTTTAGGTCAAGGGATATTTTGGCCCGAATTTTTTTTTTGTCCCGTAAAAAAGCACCAACTTTAGTGCGATGGACAATTCTGGCCCTAACTTTTTTTTGTCTCGTAAAAAAGCCCAAACTTTCACTTAAATCCCAAATCTGGCCCCCATTGACTTAGAACCATTGATTATCTAACATGATTATTCCACATTAGCAATAAATCCACATGGCTTGCTGATTAGATTTAAAGCAATATTCATTATCTTATTCTCTAAGTCACAATTTGAAGAATAACGGTAAAACTGTTCGTCTCCTTCACTTTACTGACAAGTCAAAAAATATCTTCAGATTGAATCTCTCTAGCCAAACGTAATCTGAAGCTAACCACCGCCCGTCGACAGACGCCATGGACGAGATTCGCCAAGCTCACCACCATAATCTTCTTTCTCAAATAATGGTGAAAGTCAACAGGGGGCCAAATTTGGGATCATGATGAAAGTTGGTGATTTTTAATGAGACAAAAAAAATTGGGGCCAAAATTATCGCTTGATTTAAAGTTGATACTTTTTTACGGGACAAAAAAAAGTTCGGGTCAGAATTGTCCCTCGACCTAAAGTTGGTGCTTTTTTTTTTTAAATTAGGCCCAAATAAGAACGAAACAATTGGCATAATTCCCGTGATATTTGTGAGATCAACTATTTGAGGGAATAAATAGCTTAGAGCAATATTTAGTCAACAAAGAGGATATTTGATTGAAAAGAAAGAGGAAAGAATATATTCATGCATCCAAGGATTTGTAGGTGAAAAAAATATATATAAAAGGAGGAGGGGGGCTTCACTTCAGAGGGGGGGGGGCAAAAATCGTGAGTGAGAGCATAGAGAGAGGAGGCCACACGTACCGAAAGACACGACCACGAAAGAGATACAGCCGGGGTAAGTACAGCGCAAATGCCATAACTTTTGTACGGAGGACACTTAAGTGCCATAACTTTTTTTTGGCTTACTTGAGTGCCATAACTTTCAAAAAAAAGATCACTTAAGTGCCACTTACGAGCTGGTCGTGAGGGCCCGAAATCGCGGCTTTTCCGGCCGAACAATGACCTTCCCGGTGAGGCGAGCACCACCAGCTTGAAGAGGGGGTGTCGGTGAATCATTCCATGGCCTCCGTTCGTCTCGAAATTTCCGTTTTAACCTCCGTTGACGAAGGTAAAAATGCTTCGTAGTCACACAAATCGGTTCGATAAATTGTGTGACTACGAAGCATTTTTACCTTCGTCAACAGAGGCTAAAACGGAAATTTCGAGACGAATGGAGGCCATGGAATGATTCACCGACACCCCCTCTTCAAGCTGGTGGTGCTCGCCTCGCCGGGAAGGTCACCGTTCGACCGGAAAAGCCACGGTTTCAGGCCCTCACGACTAGCTTGTCAGAGGGGTTGGTCGTGAGGGCCCGAAACTGCGGCTTTTTCAGCCAAACGGTGACCTTCCCGGCGAGGCGAGCACCCACCAGCTTAAAGATGGGGTGTCGGTGAATCATTCCATGGCATCCGTTCGTCTCGAAATTTCCGTTTTAGCCTCCATTGACGAAGGTAAAAATGCTTTGTAGCAGATTCCAATCGCTGCTCGGCGAGATCGAGATTTCCGGGTGATTTTCATCGAAATCCAGCAACACCTGACAAATCCCGTGCATATTCAGTACAATATGGGTCTGTTTCACCGGTTTTATCCCGTCGAAAATCTTTCATTGAACGCTGTGTTTCGGATTTTATTAGAGGAGACTAGGGTCTTGAATCAAGCTCGGACAGAGAATGTTAAATGCGTTTATTAAGCCCAACTTATGTCTTACAACTCAACTCGATAATACACCAAACTCGACAATACTAACAATGAGATGACAACTTGCAAATGCCAAGACCAAGCTATATCGGAATCTAATCAACGACACAACTAATATATGACATTGCAATTCAAGGTACGCCAGAATCTAATCAATGACGCAACTTGAGAGAATATGACTGGAATCTAATGAAGAGCTATATTCCAAGTATAACGCCGGAATTTACACTACAAAAAAACAAGGGATTAGCGACGAATTTTGCGACGAAAAATTTGGCAAAATCCGTCGCTAATCGAATTTGCGACGAAATTAGCGACGGAAAAAAATTCCGTCGCTAATTCGGCATCGCAAAATTTTGCGACGGAAAATTTCAATTTCCGTGGCTAAATTGCGACGGAAAAAAATTTGTCGCAAATTAGCCATGAACTTTATTCGTCGCAAAATTCGTCGCGAATTAGCCACGAACTTTATCTGTCGCAAATAATTCGTCGCAAATTAGCCACGAACTTTATTCGTAGCAAAATTCGTCGGAAAATTGGTCGCAAAATTGGTCGCTACTTATTCGTCGCAAATTAGCCACGAACTTTATTCGTCACAAATTAGCCACGAACTGTATTCCTCACAAAATTCGTCGCAAATTAGCCACGAACTGTATTGGTCGCAAAATTCGTCGCAAATTATACACCATTTGGGCCATCAAATCTTGTCCATAGCAATAGCTACGCATTAGTGAACATCATGTAATATATTCAAAACAATCAAAGGACACGAGACAACCATAGATTTCGCTTCAGAAACAGAAAACGAACAAACCAGACACAATGCCATATAATTGAAAAATATAACTGAAGGAAAGATGCTAGTCCGCAAAAAATAATGATATATGTAAAGTTGCAAAGTCTGACATGATGCTATTTGATATCCAATCTTATAATACATTCAAAACATTCAAAGGAGGCAGGACAACCATAGATTCTGCTTCAAAAACGAAAAATCGACAAACTAGACACAAGATTGGGCAGCTTTGGTACTCGGCAGGACACCAGAAGTAGTCACTTTTGTCGACACCTGATGAAATGTGGATACATAAATGAAGATATTCAATCAGTCCAGAATATAAAAGAAGCGTTTATACATGGATGTGGAACTAGGTATAAAAAAACAAGTAGGAGGGTTAACAAAAAAACGTTTCAGGACGAACATCAATGTTCTTACATATGAATATGAGTCAACTTTGACATCCACCGTAGTTTTTTCACCCTTGTAAACCGTATTTCTGTCACCTACGAAAAATTAGATCCTTCTCCAAACAGCATTCAACAGTTTAATGACTTAGAGAGGTGAATTACCAACACCAATTCCTAGGAAGAGAGGACTCAAAGTCAATTAAGGCATGCATTTCTACAATGTTCAAATATCATGATTTTTTGTAACAAGCATGTCATCCTGAGATCTCTAAATTTTCAATTTTTCGCAAGCAAAGAACCTAGTTGTAAGAAAGTTGTGCACATAAAGTAATTGTAGGGCAGGAACATATTGGGCAAACTGCACTTATTGCACAAAAGATTGTGAAGCAAGCTTACCCTCGATTTTGGGAATTTTAACTAGAAAGGACCGAGAAAATCATCATCATCATAAGCAATCTCAGCATCATTGTGTCGCTCATCATTGTGCCCATCACCTATTGGATTGGCGGGAGGTACAGGAGGAACCTCATCGTGATCGAGGTTGAGGTGTTGCATAACGATTTGCATTTGTTGTTTCATTCCTCTTATTTCTTCATCCTTCTCTACAAGTATATTTTTCGGCAAAAGTACACTACAAGTGCCATAACTTGTGTACGGCGATCACTTTGGTGCCATAACGTTTTTTCGGATAACTTTGGTGCCAAGTCAGAGGAAAATCGATCACTTTAGTGATTCCGGCCAAAATTCCGGTCAAAAAGCTGACATGGCATTTATATTAAAAAAAATGGTCTGACTTGTACACGGTGAAAATTACGTGGCTTTTTTTCGAATTTTTTAATTTTTAGAAAAATAATAATAATTAAAATAAAAAAACAAAAAAAAAAAAAAACAAAAAAAAAAAAAAAGGTCTTTGCGGTGTGAGGGAGCCCTCGGCATTTTGCCTTTATTCACCACCGCCTAGGGAAGAATTTGGCGGTGGTGGGCGCGATGGTTGGCGAGGTCGCCGGCCCTTGGCCGGGGCCCGGCGACCCTCACCTCGTCCGGCGGCGAGACCTCGCCGTCGCACAGGTCACGACGGCGAGGCCCCGCCTCGCCCCATTTGGCGAGACCGCGCCGTCGTCGCGACCCGGGTGACGGCGAGGTCGGCCTCGCCTTCGGCCCAGGTGAGGCGGGACCTCGCCGTCGCGACCCGGACGATGGCGAGGTCCGCCTCACCCGGTGGCGAGGCCGGACCTCGCCGTCGCTGGGTCACGACGCGGCGCGGCCTCGCCTTCCGCTGGGTGAGGCGGGACCTCGCCATCGTTTGGGTCGCGACGGCGAGGTCCCGCCTCCCCGGCGAGCGAGGCCGACCTCGCCGTCGCTGGGTCGCGACGGCGAGGCGCGGCCTCGCCATTGCAGGCGAGGTGAGACCTCGCCGTCGCGACCCGGGGGACGGCGATGTCTCGCCTCGCCGGATCGGCCCTCGCCCGGGCGAGGCGAGGTCGCCGGGGTCGGTGAGGTTGTCGGGCCGGCCGGGGGCGGCGACCTCGCCACTTTGCGCCCACCACCGCCGGCCCTTCCGGCGGTGATGTAGCTTAGCGGCGGCGGCTGCGAGGCTCCTCGCCGGCTGCTGAAGCTTTTTAATTAATTAATTAATAAATTAATTAAATATAATATAATATTTTAAAAAAATACACGTCAGCGGGCTAAACGGCGTCGTTTTTGATTTTTAATGCTGATTGGACCTCTTCGGCGAGCCTTGGACCTCTCCGGCGAGCCGTGTCAGTGCCACATCGGATTTCCGGCGAGCCACGTCAGCATTGGCACTAAAGTGATCGGTTTTCAAAAAAGTTGGCACCAAAGTGATCCGAAAAAAAGTTATGGCACTAAAGTGATCGCCGTACACAAGTTATGGCACTTGTGGTGTACTTTTGCCTATATTTTTCAGTTGGTTCAATTCTTGGGTCATTTGCTCCTCAAGTCGTGTCCTCCTTGGAACAGCTGCATTGGAGGATGAAGTTGCAGCATGATTCGTCGTGTATACCCTTGACAAGGATCACATCCCAAATATTTTTCCTTTTTTCATCCCACCCGTTGCCTCCACCCATAATGCCATACTGTCAACTAATGGCTCAGATGCAGCAACACCATCACCACTACTAGCAATGCTCATTAAAAGTTCATCATATTTTTCCTACATTAACAATATAGATGAAAATAAAATAACTTCATATATATAACTACCATAAATATTAAAAGCATTCACGGTTTTCATTCTAGTTTCCACAAAGTCCAAAGTATAACCTTACATATCTTAATAGCTTTTGCTCGATCGCCAGTCCATGTCTTATCTTTTTTTTGAAATGTGCGTTCAAATGTAGTTGCAAATGTCGATTCCGTCCCCAATTCATGTGCCTACAAAATGTAAACATGAGTAATTGAATTAAATTAACTTGTAACTTATTTAATAGACTTACCATTCATTTTCGATGCTTCCCAATGTTGATAGAGCCCCCAGCATATGTGGCAGGCCCTTCACTAGAACTAGAAGATCGATTCTTTTTATTCTGCTCACTGATTTGCTGATTCTTTTTAGTTTCCCAAATTCTGTTAATTTCCGTTCAATTGTCAGCTGTAATGAAAGCCGGCTTCACTTGCTTGATCTTCGCTCTATTCATCACATTTCGTATGTAATCACTGACTTTCTTTTTAAAAATTCTTCTCACTTCATTTTCTTCCTCTTCATCCCACCTGAACTTCCGCTGCAATCAATACAAAAACAACTGAAAGTTATTATGATGGTCATATATCCATTACCATGCACCAGACAATTCGGCGATAGATTTTGTAAAGTTCATCTCGGTGAAAATATATGGTCCCTTTAGTACCGAAAACTAAAGAGTTGTTCTGGTCCCTTTACATCATTCTTGACCATCAATATACTACACCGAACTTAGTTGGTGAGAAAATAGAATATCTAAAACTTACCTTGAACTCATTCCACCATAAATCTTTCACTTCTTGTGGAGCACTGCTGTAATTTATATACTGCCACATCCAATAGTTTTTGACTATTTTATTCAGTTCCCTCACAACAAACGTAGAATCCGTGAATTTGCAAACATACGGATATTGTGTAACATCGACAATTCAGTTGACATCCATATCTAAAACCATAAATATTACATATACTTAAAAAAATGAAGTACTTACGAATCTCCACATGGGTATATCATGATTCGGTTATCTTCTTCACATGTGTTTCCCTCATTATTCGATTGTTGCGCTGAATAATAAGGTGGAACGGAAGGAGATAGATCTGAAGGAGATAGAACTGAAGGAGATTCAGTTCGCATGTGTCCAAGTCCCCTAACATGTTCTTAAGGGTTGGAGGAAGGGCCAACGTGTCCATGTTGTCCATCAGCATATAGTGGTTGAGGGTTAGATGAAAGGGCAGGGGAAGAGAAAAGGGACGGGGACGAGGACGAGGACGAGGAAGGGGCTGGTCTTCTATGCATGTGACCTCCACGTTTATACTGACAAGTAGGAAGGTTAGACAAATATGTAAAAAAATATGAACACGTATTAGGGACACATAATGACGTATATGACGAAGCTTACCATTTTGTTTCAGAGAGCAAGAGATAAAGTTAAGGCTTTTCCGAAGCAGAAAATGTATCCTCTTAATTAGCCAATGCCGAGTGTTTATGACGTGCAATTTCCTACGAACAAATATACTATGAATCGCACTCATTTTGATATCAAACATCAATATATGATCACGATATGCCATGCTAAGCCAACAATAGCCATAATTAACCACACGATCCACTTTCAAACCACACGATCATTCATCAAGTACAAAATCAACCATGAAACATCAATTTCAGCCACATGATCTTCGTTCTCGGCCACACGATCATCAATCAACCCGCACGATCGGGCCATAGTTAACCAATCAGCCACAATTAAGCAAATCAACCACACGATTAAACTAATTAACCATACGATTGGCATTAAGGGTGTAAATGGTAACCATTATGCTCCAGAAATCAAATTCTTGCCAGAAATTGATTTCTGGAATTCTTGCCATAAATTGATTTCTGGAGGAGAAATCTGTTTGGTAAAACATGACTAATTCTGCTCCAGAAATTAATTTCTGGAACATAAATCTGTTTTGATTTGTTGATTTTTTTTGCACCTAAACAAATTTAAATTTTACTCAAAGTGGGTGGCCACAGGTATTATAAGCCATTCTGTGAAGTTTTGAAATTTTTGATTTTTTTAATTTTTTTTGGGCACCTAAAAAAATTTAAATCTCACTCAAAGTGGGTGGCCACAGGTATTCTAAGCCATTTTGTGAAGTTTTGAAATTTTTTATTTTTTTGGGAATCTCAAAAAATTTAAATTTTACTCAAAGTGGGTGGCTATAGGTATTCTAAGCCATTTTGTGAAGTTTTGAAATTTTTTATTTTATTTTTATTTTTTTGGGTACCTCAAAAAATTTAAATTTCACTCAAAGTGGGTGGGCACAGGTATTTTAAGCCATTTTGTGAATTTTTGAAAATTTTTATTATTTTATTATTTTTTTTTTGGGCACCTCAAAAAATTTAAATTTCACTCAAAGTGGGCGGTCAAAGGTATTTTAAGCCATTTTGTGAAGTTTTGAAATTTTTGATTTTTTTTAGGCACCTCAAAAAATTTAAATTTCACTCAAAGTGGGTGGCCACATGGGTTCTAAGCCATTCTGTGAAGTTTTGAAATTTTTGATTTTTTTTAAAAAAAATTCACCAAATTTCATATTTTCCCGAAATCTGACCTTTTTTTTTATTTTGTGGAGATTTTTATGAATTTTTCTAGAATTTTTCAATTTTTATGCATTTTCTGAAAAAAAAAATTTGTGAGAAAATAGGGAGAATGGATTCCGGATTCAAGAAGCTACAAAAATTAGCTTCTCTTTTTCTTGCCAAAAACTCATTCTGGAATCAAGACAACATTCTGGAATCATGTATTTTTAACAAACGCATTTTTATTCCAGAATGCAAAAATCGCTTCAGAATGCATTCCGGAAATTTTTTAACAAACGTCATTCTGTTTCGGAATAAATTCCATGCGCACCCTAAACAACTAATCAATCACACCATCGTCATTGAACGCTTAATCGGCCACATGATTGACAAATTAACCAGGCGAACATCGATTAAAGCCACAAGCAATCCTGAAATCGGCCCCTAACTTAGCCAACCAATCCGACACTAAACAATCCCTAAACAAGTCTGATTAATACCCATTATACTAGGTAGGGTTTAGGGAGTCGCTTACTTGGTTCAAGGCCTAGAAAAATCAAACAATGGGGCAAAATGGCCGGTCGGCCAGTGGCAGGCTCGGCGTGGGCGCGGGTGCAAGTGGCGGCTAGTCGGCCAGGCGCTCGGCACGGCGCTCGGCAACGGCCGGGCGAGTGGCCGGGCGAGCTGGGCGACGACGGGCGAGTGGCCGGGCGAGCTGGGCGACGGACGGGCGAGCGGCTGGGCAAGAGGCTAGGCCACGGGCGAGCTACCGGGCGTGCAGGCGACGACTGCTCGACGGCGATGGGCGACGGCTCGACGGCGACGAGCGAGCAGACGACGGAGGCTCAGCCAGAACAGGTGAACTCATCGGTGATGGCGAACGACGGTGGAGTTGGGCGGCGACGGCGTTGGGCGGCTGCTGGGCGGCGACGGCGACGAGCTCGGACGAGGCGCGCGCGCGAGGCGGGCGGCGCGAGCTCGGCCAGGTGAGCGGCGAGCACGCGGGCGGAGCGGCGACACTTGCGGCTGCGAGCTGCCGGGCGCGTAGGTTATGACGGCGACGGCGGGCTGGCGGTCTGGCGATAGGGACAACGCACGGTGGCTGGGTAGCGCCGGGCCGCGGCGGACACGGCGGCGAGAGAGCTGCTGCTTGCTCGCGGAGGGGAGGGGGACGGCAGTCGGCAGAGGAGGGCATGGCGGCGGACGGGCGGCGTAGCTGGGTGGAGGCGGACGGCCGGACAGCGACGCGACGGCCGGACGAACGGCGTCGCAAGGCGGACGGCGAACGACGGTCGCCGGTGAGCAGCAAGGAAGAATGAAGCAGAAGCCGCGGCGAAGAGGAACGAAGGAGGAAGAAGAGGAGAAAAAAAGAAAAGAAAGAAAAAGAAGAGAGAGGGAAGGAGTCTGCATGGGATAGAGGGGGAGAAGATATGAGCATGAGGTTGTGTGCGGCAGAGGGGAGAGGGAGAGAGAGAGAGAGGGGGAAAGAAAGTCAATATGCACTCAAGTGGAAGCAGACATTTTTTGAATCCGTCGCAAAATTTGCGACGAATTTTGCGACGGATTCCACATTCGCGGCCATTTTTCGAATCCATCGCAAATTCCGTCGCAAATTTGCGACGGATTCGAAAAATGTCCGCAAATCCACATTTCCGTCGCAAATTTGTGACGGATTCCAAAAAATGGCCATGAATTTTGAATCCGTCGCAAATTTCGTCGCAAATTTGCGACGGAAATTGCGATCGATTCAAAAAATGGCCTTTATCAACAATTCCGTCGCAAAATCCGTTGCAAATTTGCGACGGATTTTGCGATGGAATTGTTGATAAAGGCCATTTTTCGAATCGGTCAAATTTGCGACGAAATTTGCGACGGATTCGAAAATGGCCTTTATAAATATTTCCATCGCAAAATCCGTCGCAAATTTGCAACGGATTCCACATTCGCGGCCACGTCGCAAATCCGTCGCAAAATCCATCGAAAATTTGCGACGGAAATGTTGATAAAGGCCATTTTGGAATCTGTCGTAAAATTGGATAAAGGCCATTTTCGTATCCGTCGCAAATTTGCGACGGAAATGTGGATAAAGGCCATTTTCGAATCCGTCGCAAATTTGCGACGGATTTTGCGACGGATTCCACATTAGCGGCCATTTTTCGAATCCGTCGCAAATTCCGTCGCAAACTTGCGACGGATTTTGCGATGGAAATGTTGATAAAGGCCATTTTGGAATCCGTTGTAAATTTGCGATGGATTTTGCGACGGAAATGTGGATAAAGGCCATTTTCGAATCCGTCACAAATTCTGTCGCAAATTTGCGACGGATTTTGCGACGGATTCCACATTTGCGGCCATTTTTTTGAATCCGTCGCAAATTCCGTCGCAAATTTGCGACGGAAATGTTGATAAAGGCCATTTTGGAATCCGTTGCAAAATTTGGGACGGAATTTGCGACGGAAATGTTGATAAAGGCCATTTTCGAATCCGTCGCAAATTTGCGACGGATTTTGCCACGGAAATGTTGATAAAGGCCATTTTCGAATCCGTCGCAAATTCCGTCGCAAAATTTGTGACGGATTCGAAATTCACGGCCATTTTTTGGAATCCGTCGCAAATTTGCGACGGAATTTGCGACTAATTCGAAAATGGCCGCGAATTTCACTTCCGTCGCTAATTCTTCGATGAACAGTAGCCACGAATAAGTTTTTGTCGCAAAATGAGCGACAATCCAAATCCAATGCAAAATAGAATAACGCAAATGTTATCGCTCGAATAATATTTGACTTGTCGTCATTTAGCGACGAATTTTCCGACGATCAATTACATTAATAAGAATAATCAACAACAACAATAATAACAACAACAATAATGATAATAACAATAACAATAATAACAAGAACAATAATAATAATTATGACAACCAAAATAACACATGTCGCAATAATATTTACACATCATTAGTGTTTTGTCACAAAAATTTTAATCTTCATGTTCGTCTTCGTCTTCGTCTTCGTCTTGATTTGCATCTTCGTCCTCGTCTTGATCTTGATCTTCATCTTCATCTTCTTCATGAGCATCATCTTCATCATCTGTCTCAAAATCAAATTCTGTACCACCTTCTATATTTAATTCGCAAATTTCAGTTGGATCCACATCTATCATTGCTCCACATGAATCTCGTAAAGTTGGAATGTTATATTTCTCAGTTTCAACCGTGTTACAAACTTCCTCTTGTTGATAGGCTCTATCCTTCCAGTGTTCCTCGATTTTTCTCCGTGCTTTGATTTTACATGCAGCCCACCAATTAGCTTTGTCACGTTTCAAACTAGGATATGATGCATAACATACTTGAATTGCTTGTTGTGCCAAGACAAATGGTTCATATTTCATATATCTTTTCTTGTGATTTATTTCAACCAAATTAAACTTCGTATGCACCTTCATTCCTTTGACGGGGTCGAACCACTTGCACTTAAATAACACAACCTGTATTAATGGTCTATGGTACTCTATCTCTATGATTTCATCCAACAAGTCATAAAAATCATCTTTTGAATTGCCAGCATTGGATGACCGAACACACACACACCACTATTCATTGTGTTTTTTCCCATTCCATATTCTTGAATGTGAAAATTATATCCATTTATGAAATATACTGACCAACTTCGTACTCTTAACTTTGGATCCCATGACAGATGATATAGCAATCCTTGCTCTCCAAGTTCATCATGATTACTGTGAACCTAAGGTTACACACGCAAAGTCAATAATATATATTTTAATAAATGATGTATAAAATATTAATAACTTGATTTTGGTCCATATGCAGCTTACATATGTTTTGAACCATGCTGCAAATTGTTCATCGCACAAACGGTCAAACTCATTTGGTGGTAGTCCATACATTGAAGTTTGGAAAATCTTAGTAATAAATACCATTTATATATTAGCAAATATTTGACACACAATACATATATTTGCAAATTTACACTTACTCGAAGTATGGCTCGACTTCTGGGCAGTTCAGTAAAATATATATATGGGCTGCATGCCATTCTTCGCCTGTTAAGTAACGAAACTTACATGCGCCGCTTGGTCGACCTAGATAATTGAAAATAGAGAATAATTTGCAATTAGGATAAATGGGGCCCTCATCATTTTTGCCTGCTCTCCGCCTCTTGCACTGCACGTGTGGCTCAAAATAGTATGATGCAAATGTTGTCACTTTTTCCACAATATATGCATTACAAATTGAAGCTTCAACACATGCCTTATTCTTAACTTTTTTCTTCAAATGATATAAGAATCTAGTTGCAATAGAAAGAAGCTTATCGGAACATAATATATAATAAAGTAATTTGAACTTTATTTTAAAATTTTTTTTACCTCTCAAATGGATATATCCATCGAAATTGGACGAGACCTGCAACTTTGGCCTCATAAGGCAAGTGAGCTAAGAGATGCTCCATCGAATCAAAAAACAATGGAGGAAATATCCTTTCTAAGTTGCAAAGAATAATTAGAATATCTCCCTCTAGTTTCTCCATGTGTGATACTTTTAACACTATCGAGCAAATATCATGTAGGAAATTACTTAACTCTATAATGGCGCCCCATACAAAGTTCGGTAGAACTTCCTTGAAAGCTATTGGAATTAGTCTTTCCATAAATATGTGACAATCATGACTCTTCAAATCTGTCAACTTGCATTCATTCAAATCAACACATCTCCCGAGGTTCGAAGCATATCCATCAGGAAACCGCACAGATTTCAACCATTGACAAACAACTCGTCTCTGCTCCTTATCCAATGTATAAACTGCTTTTGGTTTTGGTCCCCTGCTGCTTGCATCCACATTTAGTGTTGGCCGATCACAAATATCTCTCATATCATTTCTTGCATTCAAGTTGTCTTTTGTTTTTCCGGTGACATCCATCACAGTATTTATGACATTGTCAAAAATATTCTTTTCTATGTGCATGACGTCAAAATTATGATGAATAAGATGGGCCTTCCAATATGGTAGATCCCAAAATATACTTCGTTTAGTCCACTTATGTGTACTTCCGTACGTAATAGTCGTGCCGTGAGGGTTCTGAACAACAGTTGGAAAGTCCTGCACCTGCTCCCAAATTTGATCACCGGTCAACCTCAATGGTGGAGGTGTTCTTTCAGTCCTATTCTTGATGAACTCTTTTTTATTCCTTCTGAATGTATGATTTATCGGTAAACATTGTCTGTGACAGTCAAAATAGCTGGGCTTCTTTCCATGTTTTAATCTAAATGACTTTGATCTCTCCAAACATATCGGACATCTTAAGATCCCAGCTGTACTCCATCCAGATAACATTCCGTACGCTGGAAAGTCATTTATCGTCCAAAGAAGAGCAGCCTTCATTACAAATATTTAATCGGTAGAAACATCATATGTAAGGACACCTTCATCCCATAGCCGTTGTAACTCTTCAATCAATGGTTGCATATAAACATCTATTAACTTTTTCGGTTTTTGCGGGCCAGTCACGATCAATGTCAAAAACATATAAGGTGTCTTCATGCACATACCAGGTGGAAGATTGTACGGCGTTAAGATAACTGGCCAACATGAATAACTTTTTCCTGATTTCCCAAATGGGGCAAATCCATCAGCACAGAAACCTAACCTGATGTTTCGAGGCTCTATCGCAAACTCAGGGTATGTTCTATCAAAATGTTTCCATGCCTCTACATCTGAAGGATGACACATTAGACCCTCTTCTGTTTCATGATTTGCATGCCAAGTCATATATTCAGCAGTGGCTTGAGACACATAAAGCCTTTGCAATCTGGGGATTAAGGGCAGATAAAACATTTGCTTGCAAGGTCTACGCTTTTGATTACGACCCTGCCTCCTGTTAATCTTGTACCTAGGTTGGCTACAGAATTTGCAAGATTCTGCATTTTCATCATCTCTCCAATATAACATACAACCCCTACTACATACATCAATCCTTACAATCGGAAGACCTAAGTTATCCACTAGCTTTTTCATATCGTAAAAATCACTTGGCATGATGTTATCACGAGGCATTGTTTCCCGCATTACTTCAACAAAAGAGTTGAAGCAATCCATGAACACATTATGCTCGCCTTGATATTTAACGCTCTTGCATCATGATAACTTAGTGTGGTTGTCACAACCTGCCCATAAAGGTTCATCTGCTGCTTTCAACACTTTCCAGAACTGATTAGATGGAAACGTTCCATTACACACATTCTCATCAAAACCCGTTACTTCTATCTCTTTCAATTGTGATGCATGACTAGTACCCACTTGTTCAAGTGTAGGAGTAAAACTAGTACTTGCATGATTCGATTCTGAAACAAAATTCTGACCAGCTGCATCAATCACCATCCTCTCGTATGGGTTCAATTGGTCATAATAGCTACATTCTTCCCTAACTAAAAATTGGTCACTTCTTCGATATCCTTCATCAGATATAAATGATTCACCATGGCAAGTCCAATTATAATAGTTCAAAGTAAATCCAAATCTATAAAGATGTTCTCTAACTTTATCACACACATGAAATTTACCATTACTGCACTTTTTACACGGACACCTTAACTTATTTCCATCCATGAACTCATATTTACTACTAGCAAAGTCTAAAAATAGTTCCAACCCAGTACGAAACTCATCGGTCAATGCTCGACGTCCATGTAAGTTCTTATTATACATCCAAGCCCTGTCTCTTTGCATTGTGTCTGTATAAAAATAAAAAAATCTCGTAAAATATTAAAAATATCATATCTACTGTTCTTAATTAAAACCATAAAATTATAAAAATTAAAATTTTGTTTTTGATGCAACAATTACTTTGAAATTGAAAAAAATGAAAAAATTACTATGTAAAGAAGACTTACCCAAATATTTGACTGAAATCTTTGTACTATAAAGTGGTCAATTTGATGAGAATTGCAACGTTCACTTGGATTGCGAGACCTTCAAATGGACACGTACCTAAAAAAAAGAAAAATCACTTGAGATTCATTTTTTTATAATTTTTTATTTTTTCGAATTTTTTTAATTTTTTTTTTTCTGTTTTTTTCCCCAATATTTTTCTCCGGTCGCCGCGACCGGCTGAGGCCGACGAGTTTGACCTCGCCGGCCATGGGGGGAGGCCAAGCGGCCTCGCCCCATGGCCGGCGAGGCCGCTCGGCCTCCCCCCATGGCCGGCGAGGTCTCGCCGGTCGCCGGACCGGCGAAGAAGTTAGGAAAAAAAAACAAAAAAAAAGTTAATAAAATAAAAAAATTCGAATCCAGCGATGAATAGTTTGGCGACGAACCGTATTCGTCGCCAATTAGTCACGAAGTTAGCTATGATACTTACCGGTAGAAAAGCTTTACCGAGATTGATTTGTGCGCGCACGGATAGGTTTATCGAGAGAAATGAAAGAGGGAGGAGGGAGAAAAGCGAGGGGGGATACGAGGAATCAGTATAGAGAGAGAGAAATTGACGGTGGGAGTGGATATCACGAAAGTTATTTTCCGTCATAAATTACAAATTAGCGACGAATTCGTTTTCGTCGCAAATTAGCGAGGAATTTTTTCTCCGTCGCAGATTTGCGACGGAGAAAAAATTCCTCGCTAATTTCGTCGCAAAATAGTAAATTTCGTTGCATAAATTAGCGACGGAAAATAAATCCGTCGCTAATTCCGTCACAAATTAGCGACGGAAAATTGGTCGTCGCTAATTTACGACGGATTTATTTTCCGTCGCTAATTTGCGACGAATTTTTATTTCGTGGTAAATTAGCGACAGAAAAAAAAATCTATCGCAAATTTCATCGCAAATTAGCGACGAAAAATTTCCCGTCGCAAATTTCCGTGGCAAAATCCATGTTTTTTTGTAGTGTTAATCGACGACGCTGAACTGGTGGCACAACACTGGAATTTAATCAACAATGCTGGACCTGACAAAGACTCTCGCCGGAATTGAATCTACGACGTGGAATCTCAAAGCTATAACTTCGACTACTCCTAATGTGCTAAAAGTAAAGATAGATAAAGATGTGTTGTGTTGTTCGGGGGGTTCTACGTCGGAAATCCTCAAGTATTTATAGAGCAGCCTGATAACCGTTGACCGGCCACTTCTCCTTGAAAGTCATTTTTTACTTCCTTACATTTCGCACTTTAACCGCTTCCTGACTTGTCGATGTTGCTTATGCTCCTTGGACATCACATAATAGCTGATTTTCTTCCACGTGTTTCTTTATTCCTTGCTGTTTCCTCAATTTCATTCTTTAACTTCCTTGATCTTCACACCCACAGTCATGTCTTTACCTTTTGACGCGTGGAAATGAATTTCTTTACCACGTGTCACCATGTATTTAATCCATGATTTCAGACTCATCAACATCTCGTGCAAAGCTCGTGATTTTGGACTTGTCGACGCCATGTGCAAGGCCCGTGATTTTAGACTTGTCGACGTCACATTCAAAACATGTGATCTTGGACTTGTTGACACTTTTATGACGTGTCATGTCGATAACTGCTCCAAATCTTCCCAATGCCTCTGGGCCTAACTCACGGCCTTTCTTCGGATTTATGCTTTGCGGGCCGTGTTTCTCGTCCTTTGTGCTTGCAATCGGCCCACTCCCATCAGGGGTAATTTTGGGTGTCAACAGGGTCAAAGCTTCATCACTTGATTCTTTGACTATATTTTTAATCCAGGAACATCGAAGTCCATCTTGCTGCGCCAACCTTTTCCGACGATGGTTTGCTGAGCCTCATCGTGGGTGCTCCTCAATGAGCCATATTGCATACAACCATCAAAGAAGCAATCGTCAACGTAGTGCAATCAAAGAAACTATCGTCGAAGAAACCGTTGATGTAGTGGAGTTTAAGTAACCATCAATAATCATTCGGTAACCATTTGTAACCTCCGTTCTTTTGTAACTTCTCCTTGTCATCTCTCTTTGTAAATTCTCGTGATTACTAGGAAATTATTTCTTTGTAGTAACCGTTTGTAATCTCATTTTGCAACTTCTTTGTGTAACCTTTCTTTGTAACTTCTCACAACCACTAAGAAGTTATTTCTTTGTAGTAATCTTTTAAAAACTTTATTTATAACTTCTGTTGATAACCGTCAATTGTAGGCTTTAAATAGCCACATTTACTATTCAGAGATCCTCGACAAAATCAATCAAAATGTTATCTTTCAAATATCTTTACTTTCATGTATTGCACTTTATTTTTCCTTAACTGTAGCTTTCCGATTCGCGTCATCAATTAAAATTCCGATGTGTATCTTTATCCTGAGTGTTGCGTTGTCGATTAAATTCTGGCGTTACATCTTTGCACATTCTAAAGTTTTGTTGTCCCGGCACAATTTGTGTACATGTGTTGCTATGAAAGTGGTTGTATTTCCAAGCTTTATCGTCAATTAAATTTTAACATGGTTGGTACGTGCAGTTTTGTTCGAAGTAAAATTCTACATTTATTTCTCGTCTACTTGGATATTTCCGGTCCTGAGTCGCCACAAAATCCGTCTCTTCTCATTAAAAGCCGCAGACCAACTTTCGGTGAAAATATTTCGTCATGGGAGTAATTTCGGAGAAACATATGTTAATAATGTATTGGATATTCTAAACTAGTTAGTCCACATAATTTGAGCGCGATCCAGAGAATAACGAATGCGTACTCCTCGATTTCATGAAACTACACACTGGAATCTGTTTGGGCCACATGTAGTCATGGTCATGGTTCGGAACTGGCCGGTTCCGGTTCGTGGCCATGTGTGAACCGGAATCGGAACCGCCCCTAGCGGTTCCGGTTCCGGTTCCGGTCCGACCGGTTCCGGTTCCGGTTCGTAATTTAAAAATTTAAAAATAAATTATGAAATAAAAAAATAAATAATTATAAAAATATGAAATAATGAATTATTCAATATAAATTATAATAAAAATGAAAATTGTAGGGGTGATCGGTTCCCGGTTTCGACCGGGAACCGAACCGGTAAGACCGGTCTTTTAATTTTAGAACTAGGAATCGGACCGGCAAACCATAGAACCGGGAACCGGACCATTGGTTCGGTCCGGTTCTAGGCGGTTCAATGGAACCCTTTGCTCTTAACTAGCAAAGGATCGTAGCCGCAAAAGGCATACAACTTCACATGCTCATGGCTTGGCTTGGATTTTATAAACAACCCCTTTGATGGTCTCTTCGTTCCCATTCGATGTGGGACTCTTGGCATTTGCATGAAGACAAGCCAAGAGTCTCATATTGAAGGCGTTCAAGGCAAATTGAGAGTCCCACATCGAATGGGAATGAAGAGACCATCAAAGGGGTTGTTTATAAAACCCAAGCCAAGCCTTGTAATTAGAGTTCAATACACCCAAGCCAAGCATTGTAATTGGAGATCAATGCACTTACAATGCATGGCAATTAGAGTTCAATTTGTTTTATAAAAAAAATTAAATAATGAAATTTTTTTTAAAAAAAATTAAATATTTTATTATTATTTTTAGAAATAATTTGGAACCGGAACCGGGCCCGTAGGCCACGGGCCGATTCCGGTTCCGAACCGCGGGCCCAGGTTTGACCCGGCCGGTTCCGGGCCAAAACCGGACCGTGGCCATGACTAGCCACAGGGGACTCAAGTGTGTATGTTTTTCAGTGCTCTCTTGTGTGCTTTTCCTTTTCTATTGGGTACTGCCAACCCCCTTTGTGAACAACCTCCTTGTCTTGAAGAGAACAACGTGCTTCCATAGGCAAAGATTAAGGCTTTTCTTAAGATATCCCTTTCTGAAATAAAAATAAAGAAATTGTGTTATATATAGAAAAATAAGATATTTGTTTCATTCCCTATCCAAAACCAAAATTTTGAGCCCAATATGCTTTATTGTTCTTCAATAATGCAAATTTTCCTAATTTGACTTCCCTCATGTGCATCTCATATGTAAAATTTCAGCTACTGGGCTGGGCCGAATTTTGTATTCTCTTGGGCTTATAGTCTTGATAATCCAATTAAGCTCATAGCATCCTTGCTTAACTCAGTCCAATTATAATGCAATTTATGTGGGCTTGTTACTCCTAAGGGCTTGTTTGGTAATATTTTTCTTTCTCTATTTTTCCGTTCTTTTGTTTTTCGGAATATAAAAAGAATATAAATCCGTAACGTCAGTTGATTTTTCTATTCCTTGAAATAGAATAGTGGCCAGAGAATAGATTTGGAATAGAAATAAGAAGTAAAAAAAATCTACTTTTCTATTCCCGAGAATAAAAAGAGAAACTATATAGAAACAAGATTAGCTCTCTCTCTCTCTCTCTCTCTCTCTCTCACACACACACACACACACACACACACACACACAAGATATTCCCATGCTAAACCCCAAATCCCAAAATCCGAAACCGTAAAACCCTAAACACCGAAACCCTAAATCCCAGAAACTTGTCCAGGGAATAAGAAATTTTTAGGGCCGTACCAAATGCGTTCTTCTGCTTAGAAACTTGTTCATGGAATAAGAATAAAAAAAACTATTTATGAACAGAATTTGTTCCCAAGAACAAAAACGTTACCAAATAGACCCTAAATGACAATGCTCCTAATATGCAGATGTAATTTAACTATATATTTGTTTAGGGATCGAGGTTGATTTCTAATTTTTCTATTGAATGAATGGGTCGCCAAAATTTTGGTGTCAATGATTACTTTGTTAAAAGACCGATCAACAGCTATAGTTGGTTTGTGCTCATTAAGACCTTTCCATCAATACCAAATTTTCTCAAATTAGATAGTTGGATGTTAAAATATCACATCTTTTAATCACGACTCTCTGATCATGAGGTGTCAGGAGTTTTACGATTTGACTTGATCGATTAATTTCATCTTAAAGATCATGTTATTAACTTTCCAATGCACCAAGAATCACGATGATTGGATTTTAGTAAATAAAACATTATGACTTTTCACCGCAATCGTCCGTTCAGCCCAAATCACGAAAATCCCTAACCCTTACACTTTTTGAAAACTCGAACCACATTTTTGTAGAATTAGGGTCATGATCTTTCTGCGAGCCCAAAAATTAGTTCAATTGAATGTGAGACAACAAAGTTTTACCCTGTCAAATTTGGTCACTTTTGAGTAAAATACATACGTATCATATTTCATGTTTTGAAAAAAAAAAAAAAAAAAAGGTGGCTAACTGCTGCCATTCGGTGCGGTGACAGATCTTGCATGAGGCGAGCTGGGCTCTGCGCAAGGTGGCTTAGGCTTGCCCAAGGCTACATTGACCCTTTTCAAAGCCCAAATAGCCCCTGTGCAAGGCTATTCAAGCCTTGTACAGGTCCCCCTTAGGGTTAAAAAATACTTAATAAATAGGGCTCTTATTTGCAATTCTCTTCAAGGTAATCATTATCCACTCTCTTGGACTTGTGTATTTTCTCTAGATTTGTGGGAGTTGCTAACTTGGTTCTTGTTCTCTTGGAGGAAATACCATCCAAGTTTCGACGAATCCCAAGCGTGTACGGATTGAAGAAGGTGGGGCATCATTCAGGTTAGGGTTTTAAACCCTCTTTAAATGAAAGTACCGTCATAATGCTAGATTGAGGCTAGAACATTAAATAAAAAAATCGTTAGAATATCAAGGCTTCATTTTTTTCGCGAAAATAAATGATTTGAAAGATATTTTCCTAAAAATGATCGCTTGTATTGCTTAAAATAATTACTTAATATACAATGTTTTTATTATCAATAACAATTTATTCTAAATATTTTCATGGACAATGAAAATATTTTTCGATTTTTCATTTTTGGAAACAATACAAGGGATCATTTTTAGGAAAATATTTTTCAAATCATTCATTTTCCGCGAAACAAAGCCTAAATAGAACAATCGTTACTCCACTGGCTTTAAAATAGGTTTTCATTAATGAAAGGCCATCATAATGCAGAAATTAGTCTTCAAAAGATACCAAAATATGTTTTTATAGCTTTACTCTACTGAAATAAACATAGAAGATTTTCTAATTTCTCTAGGCGATTATGACGTCCGTTTTAATTCATGCATGTCATGACTTACCAAATATATATTCAAAACTCATAGTTATTTTCTTTCAAAAATACTTTTTTAGATCTCAAAATCAATAATATATTTGGCCAAAAGGACAAAATACCCCATCTAAGTAGGCCAAGTAATAATATGACCCCGACCATTTCAAAACTAACCATGCATCATCCAATACAATTTCATGTAGTCGATTATTACATGCACACACATCACTTATTAAAAATCATGCATACTTCCACCTCATTAATTATGTTTTCTAAGCAGAAAAACACATGGCACTCGAAATCATGCAGGAAAGTAAAATGATGAAGGGATATCCGTGATTATGGCCGGTTTCTCACATGTATACCGAGATGTCCAATTGGACTAGTTGTTTTTCTAAATTGATTGAGGAAGAAACTATATCTTGTTTCGAAAAAATTCCAAGTCTTCAAAAAAAGAAAAAATATTCAAAACCCTTTTCCATTGCACACCTAACTAATAGGACCTTAAGGGTTAGCAAGATGGACCAACCAAACCGAGAATTGCTCTAAAAGTGGAACTGGTGTTCGAGCGGTCCGGTTCCCGGTTCCAAGGAGGAAGCGGACTGAACCGGACCGATTGTTATTATTTATTTATTTATAAATAAATAAAAATAAAAATGAAAAACGAAACCTCTTCTTTAATTCCTCTGCCTCTTCTTCCACCGTTTCCTCCCTCTCCCTCTCTCTCTGGACTTCACAGTGACCGGCCATCATCGACTGAAGGAGGTAAATGATGGAATATTCATTAGCGATGGAATCGTTTGCTTGCTAACGCGGACACTGCGTCAAAGCTTTTTTGTTCGGATGTTTTCCACTTTGTTTCGAATGAAAGTGTCACCTGAGTGAACCCTCGGAGGTTAATCTTTGTCTTTTGTTGGTTCCAACGTTTCTCGTAAGTTTTGTATCGTTTGTATCTGTTGGATAAAGTCAGGGAAGAAATCGACTAACATTTTGATACATAACAAAAGAATTATCTATGAACATAGATTGAATCACTAGAGAGTAATGGACGAATCTAAACATTACAATGGTCTGAATATAATTATAAGGAAAATATTCTTATTCCACAACGTTAATGCCAATCGTCTTCTCAAAGTAATAATGGAGATCTTTTTGTGTGTTATTTTGATAGGGAGGAGAATGATAGTTTTTTACTGTATGTTCTTTTTTGTATGTGTTATGTCTTTTCACTCTTCAGTAAGTTATTTTAACTTCCCTTAAAAGACAACCACTCACACATTTTCAAAGGGTGCCTCTTAAACACACACCATCATGAGCGAACCAGTGCCATAATAGTATCTTATTTTAGCTTTGTATTGTTTGAGGCATTCTCCTTTGAACTCAACCAGCTCCAGACCGCTTGGAAACCAGATGGGACCGATTGGTCCAATGCAATCCGGTTATGAGGACGTCCGGTCTGGTCCCCGATTCCAAAAACTAGGAATTGGTCCCTTTGGTTCGATTCCGGTTTCCGGGATGGGACTGGACCGAATCGAGAATCGATCACCCATATGGGACCTCCTTTCTTAATCAACAAAATGAATATTTTCGTTTTCTTTTTTCTTTTTTGTATGACAAAAGATTAAAGCCAAATACAAAAATTTAGCATCATGAATCTACTATCCACATTTTATCAACTCTCTAGGAGGTAATGAAAAGAAACTAGTATCTAAGCACTTATCAATTCCATAATTAGCAAGCCAGTAAGCAGATCAATTTCCTTCCTGAAAGTTATGTTACACTTTAAATTCAAAGTGAGAGTACATCAGTCTTCTGATATCTTTAAGCAAAGCAGGGGTCAGCATTATCAATCATAAGCTCTGGACTAACAAGATAAGTGATGGCTTTTGAGTCAATCTCAATGATGACCTTATGAAAACCAAGTTGTTTTGCGAAGTTGGAAGATGTCTTCAATTCATTAGTCAACAATCACTTATGAGCGGTTAACCAAAGAAAGTTCTAAAATGTTGATGTCCCTTCCACTTCCAAATTGTGGACCATATACTATTAGATTCTTAATTGTCTGCCCCATTGATTACATCGTAGGCCAAATTAACAGAGAAAGACCCAGTAATAATTCTTATTTAATGAATCGATCTCAATTTTCATCCGATGAAGCGACATTGTCTCGTATTGAAAATAAATTCGATCATGAGCAATCAGAGCGAAGATGAGCCAAAAATCAAATCAAAATAGTTGATTGCATTGATCATTTAGTTTTAGTCAAGTTTTTGTGTGTTGTTTACTCCCAAGCATGTCACTAGGCCGAATCTCATGAGTAGATTTGTAATGTTCATTTCGATGTTCAAGTATGCTTAGATGATTGCATATTAAGAAAATGATGTCCAAATCATGTTTAGGAATGATTAGATGATGATTCAAGCATGTTTTAGATGGATGTTTAGGTGATTCATGAGTTTGAGGTTGCTGGAAATTGGTTAAAGGTTGATGAACAAGCTCGTATGAGGCTTGAATGTGATGAAATAGGGCTTCTAGATGCATGTAATTGCTTGGTTTGAAGTCAAAACATGTTTGTGCAAAACTGGAAATTCGGAGTTTGGTGACCCCTAGGTGCTTTTCGATTTTTTTAAAATTCTAGAGTCAGAATTTCAAAAATCTTTGTGAGATATCTCTTTAACGTTACATAATAAGCTTCACAGTGATATAAATTTCATAAAAATTTGGCATCGTTTGATACACAAACTCATATCCGCAAAGTAGCTTAAAACTTTTGCACTTGATCTTCAAAATGATTCCAGATTTTTCTCCAACTTTTTTTTTGGTAAATTCCAAATAGTTTGAAGTCTTTTCTGCAAAAACTCTAAATTAAAAGGTTGTTAATTGAGGTATAAATGAGTATAATGGAAAATTTGAGGACTTCATAATAAAATTTAGAGGGTCAATTTGGCCAAAAATGGGACAAGATCAGTTCTGGATTTCAAAAGTGTTTTCAATTGAGTTCCTGGGAAAACTTGCAAATTCGACATAATTTAGGGGCTTATTTGAAAAATTCAAAACATGAAATTTGTTAATAACAGGCTCATCTAACTGTCTGTTCAATTTGACGGAATTTTGAAATTTTAGATATTTTTTCTAAATTTTAGAAGTCTCGGGTCGGTTTGAGGTCAAAATTGGAGCATTGATAATTCCGGGTCAATTGGGTCAAGTGGTCAAACTGACATTTAAAATAAATTTCATGTGGATTCCAGAGAAGCTTGAATCATTCAAAATGGAGTTCGTTTGGTGGGTCAATTGGCTGAAAACATAATTACTTAGAATCAGTTAAAATTGAATAAGTGATCCAATTTGGCTCGCTCAATTGATTGTTGATTGGTCAAGGCTATTTAGCCTAAATTCATATTTATTTGGCCTTTTGCATGTGATTTCTAGATGTATAGCTTAGGCTTGCGATGCATGCTAATTCGCGGATAGTGGGTGATTAGTCTTACTTAGGGATTAACATAATTGTCTTATAGCTTTGTGAATGCAAGTGGTGGGTTGATTGTTGTTAATCTTAATTAAACAACCCCTTAGTGGAATATGAGGTGGTTTGGGACAATCAATGTGCATGATTAGTTCTAAGATCGATTCCAAAACGTTTAATTGAATGTCAAGTTGATGTGAATGTTGCTTCTGCTTTGTGTTGTTTGAATGCATGACATGAATATTACGGATGAATGAATGAATGCCAAAATCGACACACATTGAGGCGTTGCTGAAGTTGGAGACCCGAGGAGCCGGCGGCCAAGAAGAGCCGACGATGGTGGAAGATCAATGTCCATTTCAATCTTAATCTCTTGCATTAGTTTAGTTTAGTTTAGATTAGCTTTAACTAGACTAGTTTATATACTTGTAGGCCAATTAGAATAAGCTTTGCTAATTAAAACCAATTAGACTTAGCCTCACATGTCAAATAAATGATTAAGGTAGTCTAGTTTAGATTTCACCTTAATCAATTGATTAGATTTAGGCTTGCTCTAATTTCTTAATAGCAAGCTTCCGAGGTTCATGTCTCGAGGCTCAATAATGAGGCCATGTGATATTCATTATCCGACAAGTTGCGGGTTTTATATTACCGTACTTAGATAGTAACTTTCTTGATAAAAAAGATAGTCACTTTTAATTCATTGGGTATTTAATTTCTGCACGGCATTTCAATTCATTTATTGTTAATTAATTTTCTAGAATAGGACTAGAACTAGATTAGAATCATGATGAACTCTCCTACAAAAACCTTTGCATGATCATTTTGTGGACTAATACATTTATGATCATAACTGGTAAACCAAGATTGTATGGTCACCTTAGAAAACAATCAACTAGTTAAGTATTGAAATGCCGCTAATAGAAATATTAGCTTAGTCAAGTCCCCATTTTTAGAAATCTTTAGTTGCGTAGAAAATGAGATGAACCTCATGTTCCTCGTTTGGGTTCTAGCCGACCCTCAACAATAGCAAGTGGCGACTCCTAGCATTAATAGGTCGTTAAAGAACTTAAAATTGAAAATGAAATCCAACGTCACGCGAGGTATGGGCTTGAGAGAGCTCGTGCTCTTAATTGATGGACCGATTGGTTGGACAAAAGACGATGTTTTTGAGCCGTCTTTTCAATGAATCATTCGGATCTTTTTTGTGCAATACCTCTAAATATATTTTCCAAGGGCAGCCCTTCGAAAGTAGGTCACGACAATTTCAAGTAAAGTTGTCAATGTTAATGTGCCATGTAAGAGTGTTGGCAACGACTGCACACCACATCAACAATTTTTTGCGGCAATTGGCCTAAGAATTACATTGAAACTTTACTTTAAAATTTAGGACTATATTGATCAAATTGAAAAGTTTAGGACAGACTAATTTTTATATAATAGATTTAGGACTGATTTAAAAAATATCTCGCCGTACGAGGGACCTATTATATTTTCCACTAAGTACATATGAAGTCATTCCACAAAGTACATATAAAGTCGTTCCACGTAGGATTTGACATAAAAAAAAATCCGGTGCACATACGATAAAACATCAGTGGAAGGAGTCCCACTAGATGCTTTTCTTAGCCCCAACAGCCTTCAATCATGCAATGGGTACCATAATCATCGGATTCATCCCATCACATGATCGAGTGTCTTCTGTAATCTGTTGGTTTATGAGAAGGCCAAAGGACGACTAAATGTTGGCAAAACTTCATTAGGGTCACTTTGACTTCACTTTCATATCACTGCAAATTTATGATATGGGAGAGTTTATTTTGGTTTCTACAAGTGCTTTGAGAACTGAGAGCAAAAGAACAGGGAAGGTTCTGGACGTGGTTGAGTTTCAACATGTTAGCATCGGACACTAGTTTGCTTCCCTGTGATATTTACGGGGTAAGTACAGCGCAAGTGTCATAACTTTTGTACGGAGGACACTTAAGTATCATAACTTTTTTTTGGCTCACTTGAGTGCCATAACTTTCAAAAAAGAGATCACTTAAGTGCCACTTACGAGTTGGTCGTGAGGGCCCGAAACCGCGGCTTTTCCGGCCGAACAATGACCTTCCCGGTGAGGCGAGCACCACCAGCTTGAAGAGGGGGTGTCGGTGAATCATTCCATGGCCTCCGTTTGTCTCGAAATTTCCATTTTAGCCTCCGTTGACGAAGGTAAAAATGCTTCGTAGTCACACATTTATCGAGCCGATTTGTGTGACTACGAAGCATTTTTACCTTCGTCAACGGAGGCTAAAAAGGAAATTTCGAGACGAACGGAGGCCATGAAATGATTCACTGACACCCCCTCTTCAATCTGGTGGTGCTCGCCTCGCCGGGAAGGTCACCGTTTGGCTGGAAAAGCCGCGGTTTCGAGCCCTCACGACCAACCCCTCTGACAAGCTAGTCGTGAGGGCCTGAAACCGAGACTTTTCCGGTCGAACGATGACCTTCCCGGCAAGGCGAACACCACCGACTTGAAGAGGGGGTGTCGGTAATTCATTCCATGGCCTCCGTTCGTCTCGAAATTTCCATTTTAGCCTCCGTTGACGAAGGTAAAAATGCTTCGTAGTCACACAATTTATCGAACTGATTTGTGTGACTACGAAGCATTTTTACCTTCGTTAACGGAGGCTAAAACAGAAATTTCGAGACGAACGGAGGCCATGGAATGATTCACCGACACCCCCTCTTCAAGTTGGTGGTGCTCACCTCGCCGGGAAGGTCACCGTTTAACCGGAAAAGCCGCGGTTTCAGGCCCTCACGACTAGCTTGTCAGAGGGGTTGGTCGTGAGGGTCCGAAACCGCGGCTTTTCCAGCCAAACGGTGACCTTTCCGGCGAGGCGAACACCACCAGCTTGAAGATGGGGTGTCGGTGAATCATTCCATGACCTCCGTTCGTCTCGAAATTTCCGTTTTAGCCTCCGTTGACGAAGGTAAAAATGCTTCGTAGTCACACAAATCGACTCGATAAATGTGTGACTATGAAGCAGTTTTACCTTCATCAACGGAGGCTAAAATGGAAATTTCGAGACGAACGGAGGCCAAGGAATGATTCACCGACACCCCCTCTTCAAGCTGGTGGTGCTCGCCTCACCGGGAAGGTCATTGTTCGGCCGGAAAAGCCGCGGTTTCGGGCCCTCACGACCAGCTCGTAAGTGGCACTTAAGTGATCTTTTTTTTAAAAGTTATGACACTCAAGTCAGCCAAAAAAAGTTATGGCACTTAAGTGTCCTCCGTACAAAAGTTATGGCACTTGCGCTGTACTTACCCCTGATATTTACAGTCAACTTGGGACCTTTCATGGAAGTTAATCATTCAACTGCATTTAAATATACAAGAATAAATTGTCTATAGGACATGAAGATCAATCGAATGCATTAAGACATACACGTTAATTGCAACAAAGAGAAGAAATCTCCATTGGAAAGTTTTCCATTTCCTCTTCCGCTCCAAAGATGCTCGAGAAGATCTTGGGCTTTTCAAGGTTCTCGACTGTGAATTAGGTTTGAAAAGCCTGCATAATGACCTGCTTTTGACTAATGATATCCTGGTTCTGCACTCTTTATTTGTCGCCATAGCCATGAAGAAGAACAAGAAGGGGGTTAAGGCTGCATTTGGTTGAACTTCATTTGCCCCAAATATCTTTGGCTCATGGTCTATTTACTCAAAGCAATGAAGTGATTTTGATATATTTTTCAAGGATAATGACACAAACAATCCCTGAACCTTGGCTCAATGTGTAATGTGGTCCCTGAATTTTTAATTTGTTCAATATAGTTGTCGCGACCTAAATTTCTCAGGCTAATGGATTGTTAAGACTAAGCCTAACTCGGGCCCTCCCAAGCCCTACCAATTCGCAACTTAGGGTTTAAGTTTTTAACATACAAAAGTTTTCATGCTTGGAGTTGCCACTAATCTATTTGTGGTAGGTCGATTAGAAACCTAAATAAAACATAGGGAGATATATTTTATTCCTACGAACCAGAGATTCTAAGCTCGGGGACTTGATTACGCTAGATCTAGTCTAACGCCCTTTTGGTACCGTTTCTTTTAAAAAAAAATATTTAAGCATGCAGTCTGGATACATTTTATTACCTAATCACTAACATGTAAAGTGTTCATGTGGGTGCGCAAACCACCAATTCAACACCCAAGAAAACAGTAAATAGATTGCAAGATTGGGAGAATGACGTACCTTAAAGCAACGCAAGCGTCTGCATTGTTAGTAGAAAATCACACAAACAATTCTAATATGATTTCTAATTAACAAAGCAAGGCACTCAAGGTGTTCTTTAGGGTTTGCGCTTTATTAAAATGAAAACTAACCTATATGTAATGACGTGCAAAAAATGACATGCGATTAATGCGACCTAGCATGCAAACTATATGACATGCGACAATATGACCTATTTCTAACGACGAGCAAATGATTTATTTTTGGTATGTTTCCAATGAAATTCGGAATCTAAAAATAACCTAAACAATCTATTACGATTAGAATAACACCTAATTTAAACTAGGAAATAAATTATCTTAAGTCCCGATTTAAATTAAATAATTATCCTATCTTCTAGATACATTTAGGATTTCCTAAACATGCAAAACTCCTAATCTAAATCCTAACTAACATATTTTGGATTTTTTATTAAAAAAAAAGCAATCAAACAAAGATAACAACCGCATTCAAACAATCCACGCAATCCGTAAGATTCTTCTTATCAAATTTGAATTAAGAAAAAGAATCGAGCTAACGGTCATATCTATAGAGTTATAGATATCAACGGAGAGCCGATTATTCGAATTTGGAAAGCGAATTAAATCTATTATCGTATCCAAGTGATTATGGATAAAATAACGATTTTCCATATCGCCGCATATCGTACCTTATAGATAAGGTCGGATAGTCGTCCATATACGTTGCCAAATTAGGAAAAATTCCTAATTTTGGGTATTTTCGAATATTGCGGATATAACACGCACTATCCTAAGATATCTAGCTATCCACGTAATATTCACGAAATATTCAAACATCCAAAAACTAAGAAACCAAATATTCTAAAAATATTGAATAACATCCTTACCTAATTTCGAGATATTTCCAAATTTGGACTCGCGGATCGGGATTGCGGATCGGGACGAGCGGCGGTGGGACGGACCGGCAACAGTGTCGCAGTGGTGTTCGCAGCTCAGGCTGCTTCACGGTAGTGATGATGCTAAGCAATGGCGGGAGTTGCTGAACGTTCACCTCCAAGATGTAGAGGTTTCTCTTTGGTCACCAATGCTCTCGCCCATGATCATACCTCTTTCTTTGAAAATCGTGAGTGGACTTGTAATTCTTGACCTTTGACCATGATCCTGAAGACGAACGCAGTGAGATTTTAATCGAGGAAGGAGTCAAGGCAGCTCAGCGTCGCATCAAGAGGGCAGAAAAAAGTGCAGTGACGGGCGTCAGGAAGCAGCAAGATCGGGATGGCGGCATCACGGCGCCGACTCAAGAAACGATGGGCGATCGTCGGGCGGTGCGGCAACGAGCGGCACGGCATGACATGGGCGGCGTGCGGTGACGGCGGCGGGCGGTCCACGGGTTCGGGCTTGGGTGGCAGCAGCGCGTCAACGTCGGGGCTGGAGTGTGGTGGACGCTGGTCGTGCTCGGCTCGGCAGCGCGGGCAGCGGCGGGGAGCGGCGGCACGAGCCCAGGTGGTGGCAACGGCGGTGGCAACGGCGGTGAGGGCACGACGATGAGGCAGTGCAGACACGAGGCAGCGTGACGGTGGGGCAGTGTTCTCTCATTCCTTGCTCTCACTCTCCCTCACGTGCTCTCTCTAAAAACTCTGATCTTGAAAATTATGAGAGCTCCCCCCTTGATTGAGGGGTATAATCACATATTTATATCGCAACCCTAAGTTAATTGGCCGGGCTTCCTAGTCCTAATGGGCTTAGGCTTAGGCTTTTATCCTTTAATTTTTATTTAATTTCAAATGGGCCGAATTAATTTGGGCTTTTCTCTAATTAAGCTTGATGGGTTGATTTAAGCTCAAATTAAGATAATCAAGGCCTTTTGGACTCATGATCTTCGGCCCCTATCCCCTAGGTGAGCCGAGTTCCGTTTGGTGTCCGAGCTCGATTTATGCGATGGATTTTCAGCTTACTCACCGTCGCCGGTCCAATGTGGAATGCAATTAAACTATATGATCCTAAACTATATTCTATGCGATTTTGATATTTTTGTTTAGGGGTTAAAATTTATGTAACACTCCGGATCTACACTGTGTAATATTATCCGTTTTGGGCCCACTGACCCTCACAGCTTTAAAACGCGTTACACAGAATAGGCCACCTAGGCCTTATAAGCAATCCCAGGACTCCCCCCTAGGCGATGTGGGACAAGAGACATGCCCCCCTTGCCATCCTAGAAGCTTGCCAGGAGCCGCTCCTTGTCTGGGCCCTTTTTGGCCCCGGCGACCACTCCCCACCCTCGTCGGACCGGGTCGTTACATTCTCCCCTCCTTCGAGCACAGCGTCCTCGCTGTGGCCCCACACGCGGTCGGGAGTCGGCTCTGATACCACTTAAACGGGGATGTCACGCCCCGTACCCTACGAGCACGTAGCATCCCGCCGCGGTCGTTAAGAATGCGACTCCCAGGATTCGTCGCCGACCCGTTACCATCGAATAAGAGAATATACGCGGAAGCCAAACGAACACTCCATTCAACAAACATTCAAACGGGATAATAGAGAGAGACAATTTAAACAAACCAACAAACCATTTTATAAACTTAACGTCATATACAACGATAACATATACAAGCCTTCCTAAAGGCCACAAACCCAGACCACGCATACTCAAAAAGGGATAGAGTGGTCAATCTGCTCCACTACTCTAGTCAAAAGAGGAGCTCCAAAAAGATAGGGATCTCTAACCCTATCAAAAACCTCCACGGCATCCTGACGGTGCTCCTGGCGAAGCCGGGTCAGATGCCTCGCTATAAGAACCAGACGGCAAAGGCTCCGATTCAGGTTCTGACCCCTTGGACCACGCTTGGGGCTCCGTAACCATCGGTTCGGACTCAGGATTAACTACAGCTCCATCAGGGGGATCAATCTCCATAAGATCCGACACTCCCAAACCGTCGTCAGGGGGAATATCAAATCCCCAGAGAGGACCAAAAGTCTGAGCTCCATCCCTCAGAAACCAAGCCATGTACTTGTGAGCTGTCAAGTACTGCTCGCCATCATCGACCCAAACCGTACTCTCATATTTCCGATACTCCCTATCCTCACCAACTGGGTACTCAGTCACCCAATGCTCCGTCTCCGTTGGTATCCCGAAACGTAGCAGAGGCTCAGTCATAGTCAAGGTCGAGGGACTGAAATTTTTAGCAACGGGGAATGAGATAAAATCTCAATAAGTAAACTACCTAAGCCTCGATTAGGGCAATACGTACCTCCGGCACCCTAATCATGCAATTCTAACCAATAGGGTAAGTTCTTATAAAACGAATAATGGTACCACATATTATGCAAAGTCTCGAATTGCATCACAACTATGGCATACTATCAAAATGCATAACAACAATAATAATAATCCAGACATACTCAATCATTCACACGAGTCTCGATTATAAGATGAAATCACTTCGGCCCGTCCCATACCGTGCCTCACGATTTTATCCCATAATCAAGCGCAAAGCATACCATATGCACATAACACTCGAAGTTGTCTAAATTATTAACGACCCACCATAGGTCACGCCGAACTCCCGCCGGTCTTCCGGCATAGCCAGGCATCACCCCACTACTTTGGGCGTGGCAACGTCTGGGATCGAACCCCCCCCCCGACAAGTCGGATACCGGACGGCATTCCATTTAGGAGCATCGATCCGACCTCCACCGCGATCGGCAATGTCTGGGATCGAACCCCCCTCCCCCCTCGACAAGTCGGGTACCAGACAGCATCCGAACTTCCGCCGGGCATCGTCTAGAACTCATCTTAGACGGAACTCATCATGGCCACACACGTAAACAACCACGCATTGCCAATTTTAATCTTCATTAATTAGCCAATGCAAGTGTTTATGACGTGCAATGTGCTACGAATAAATATGCCATGAATCGTACTCGTTTTCGTATCAAACATCGATATATGATCACGATATGCCATGCCAAGCCAACAATAGCCATAATTGACCACATGATCCACTTTCAAAGTCCTACGATTATTCATCGAGTGCAAGATCAACCACGAAACATCAATTTCAACCATTCGATCTTCGTTCTAGACCACGAAATCATCGTTCCAACCACACGATCAAGTCATAGTCAACTACTCAGCCATGATTAAATAAATTAACCATATGATTAAACAATTTAACCATGCGATCAGCATTAAACAACTAATCCACCACACGATCGTCATTAAACCTTTAATCGGCACATAATCGACTAATTAGCCATGCGATTGACAATCAAAGTCACACGATCAACTTCACATCTCTAATAAGCCATATGATTTCATTTTATCACATATTAATTTAATCTAAACCGTATGATCAAAATTAACACATAATCATGTTAATTAAGCCCTAAAATTAACATTAACCAATCTAGAATCAATGGGGGCCATATGATCAATGTCCAAATCATCCAATTCAGCCACTACCACATGATTATTGCAGCCACAAGACTAACCCACGAATTTAATTAAACAACCACTAAACAATCGTAATTAGCCAAATTAAGCACAATTAGCAACATTAAACATATGCTCAAGCTCAAGTCACTTAATCTACCTATCTTAACATTCAAATCAGCCATATAATCATCAAATTCAGCCACCAACAAATCCTCAATTCAGCATCTACCATAACCCCTAAATTACCCTAACAACCCCTAAACACTATCCATTGGTAACCTATTAACCTAATCAAGGTTTAGGGAGTTACTTACTACTAATTTAAGCTAAGAACTAAGCCCAAACAGCAGCATCAAGCCACAGCCAGATTTGGAATTTCTGGCGAACGGCGGCGGCCAAACGGCGATCCGGCGAACGGCGGCTGATCCCGGCGTGAACGGCAGCTTGGGGCTGGCTCACGGTGGTCCACGGTGACCAAGGGACGTGGGCTGAGGTGTTGGTGGGTGGTGGTGAGGCTCACGGCCAAGAGGGGGAGATAATGAGAGAGAAAATGAAGAGAGAGAGAGAGAGCAAGGAAAAGTGAGGAGAGAGAGAGAGTGTGAGCTTAACATATCTCTCAAAATGGAGGGCTAGGATGAGTCCTTGATGCCCAAGCAAAAATCCAAAGGCTAGGAATGCATCTTGGCAAAAGGCTTCTAGAAGGGTATTTTTGTAATTAACCAAAAAGGGCAAGGGTAAAGTTGTCCAAGAGAATTTTCAGCCACTAGGGTAGGAATACCATTATGTCCTTCCATTCAACAAATAAACTCTAGAACACACAGGGGTAAAATCGTCTTTTCTAATTTCCGAACCAAATTTCCCTTTTTCGCGTATTTCTGAGCAAACCGATAATAAGGCGAGCTTAACGCGGCGTCGTCCAATATAATACTTTTGATATCCTTGAAAGTTTGATACCCAAGTTTGGATTCCAATTCGTGGCCAAAATCGATCAAACGCGACTTTCGTGTATTTCAAACTAACGAGCGGCTTTTAGGGTTTACGCGTGTCGACCCGTGGTTGATTTGATATCAATCCACGTTTAAGTTTACTCGAGCCATGCTGACTTCCGTTGTCATGTAATTACGAGGGTCAATCATTAGTTCCGAATGACACGATCGTTAGAAATTGATTTTGGAACGTTCGGAATACAACAATTAAACGGAATCACCCGTGACTCAATTGTATAACATTTGTTAAATTGTTCCATAATCATTCTTGAATCGGCCTATAATGGCCCAAAATATCCCCTCGTCAATCCTTATGGTCGAAGTGTCGATCCAGATTCGAGTTATTGGGTCATGCGTACCGAAATCCTAACTAGCCATTCCCTAACGGTTAGTATTCTCAAGAATGGCCAATTCCGAGTGAGATAGAACAGAAAGTGCATTGATGATAATATCATTTCATAGATCCCGAAAGTGGGTCGAAATTCAGAATGTCACAATTCTTCCCCCATTACAAAAATTTCGTCCTCGAAATTTACAACCAAACCAAAACTATTCAAACAAATGGGGGTGCTGACGCCTCATGATTTCTTCACTTTCCCACGTGGCTCCTTCCGTTCCATGATGTTGCCAAACTACTTTAACCAACAGGATTGTCTTATTCCGTAGAACTTGTTCTTTTCTGTCTTCTATCCGAATAGGCTTTTCCACGTACGACACCTTGTCGTCCACGTCTATTTCTTCATAATTCAGCATGTGGGCCGGATCTAGTTCATACTTCCTTAGCATGGACACGTGGAATACATTATGAATCTGAGATAAATTCGACGGCAAAGCAAGTCGATAGCCTAAAATTCCAATTCTTTCCAATATCTCAAATGGACCTACGTACCTCGGGCTTAACTTCCCTTTCTTACCAAACCGGGATGTTCCTCGCATTGGTGATACCTTGAGGAAAACATGATCTCCTTCTTGAAACTCCAAAGGTCTACGCCGTTTATCTGCATAATTTTTCTGACGACTTTGAGCAGTTTTCAGTCTTTCTCGAATGATCTTAACTGCCTCGACTGACTGTTCTACCAATTCTGGACCCGTAATACTCCTTTTACCAACTTCATCCCAACAAACTAGTGTCCTGCACGCTCTATCATACAGCGCTTCAAATGGTGCCATTCTGATGCTTTGCTAATAACTATTATTGTAGGCGAACTCAACTAAATGTAACTATTCTTCCCATCCACCTTTAAAATCTATCCCACAAGCTCGGAACATGTCCTCGAGTGTCTGAATCGTCCTTTCAGACTGACCATCTGTCTGCGGATGATAGGCCGTGCTATATTGCAGCTTCGTCCCCATGGCCGTCTGAAGACTTTTCCAAAAGGTTGCGGTAAACTTAGGGTCTCTGTCTGACGTTATTGTCACTGGCACTCCATGGAGACGGACTATTTGTTGCATATACAGCTCGGCATACTTATCCATTGCGAAATCCTTTCGTACTACCAGAAAATGTGCCGACTTAGTCAATTTGTCGACGATAACCCAAATGGAGTCATGGCCTCTCTGGCTCCTCGGTAATCCCATAACAAAGTCCATCGTGATATGCTCCCATTTCTATTCGGAAATTTCCAAGGGTTGCAGCCGTCCACCGGGCTTACAATGCTGTAGTTGCTATGGTGAGCTTCTGCCAAGATTTCCTCTTTAAGTTCTGCGTCATCGGGCACGCACAAACGCCCACGAAACTTCAAGATTCCGTCCTCAGATACTTGAAAGTCAGCCTTTCTCTTAGTTTCGTCCATTTGCAGAATCTTTTGAATGTCGGCGTCTGTAGACTGTAATGCCTTAATTTTAGCCTGAATCTCTGGTTCAATCCTTAAAGTGGCTAACAAGCTTAAGAGGTGACCTACCTCAAACTTAAATTCAGAATCTCGTACTCCTTCAAGTAAAGTCCACTCTTTAATCATCAATTGCGCGATGCTCGATTTCCGACTAAGTGCATCCGCTACTTTGTTAGCCTTTCCCGGGTGGTATAAGATGTCACAGTCGTAATCGTTTAGAAGTTCCATCCATTGGCGTTGTCTCATATTCAATTCTTTATGAGAAAACAGATATTTCAAACTCTGATGATCTGTGTAGATTTGAAACTTTTCTCCACATAAATAATGCCTCCAAATTTTAAGTGCAAAGATGATGGCCGTAAGTTCCAAATCATGCGTCGGGTAGTTCAACTCGTGAGGTCTCAACTGTCGCGATGCGTATGCAACAACTCTTCCATACTGCACTAAAACACATCCTAATCCCTTCAGCGATGCAACACTGTACACCTCGTATCCTCTAGGACCTGAGGGTATTGTCAATACTGGTGCGGTAGATAACTTATGCTTAAGCTCTTGGAAACTTCTTTCGCACTTATCCGTCCATTCGAACTGTGTTTCCTTCTTTAGTAAGTGAGTCAAAGGAGTGGTTATCGCGGAGAACCTTTCCACGAATCTTCTATAATAGCCAGCTAGTCCTAGGAAACTCCGAACTTCTGTCACTGTCGTAGGTCTCGGCCAATTCGTAACCGCCTCAATCTTAGTTGGATCCACTGAGATTCCATCCCCAGAGATCACATGTCCAAGAAATGCTACTCGATTTAGCCATAACTCGCACTTATTAAACTTGGCGTAGATTGTGTGTTCTTTCAAGGTCCGTAGAACCATTCTTAAATGTTGCTCATGCTCCTCAGGATTTTTCGAGTATATCAATATGTCATCGATGAATACTATAACGAATAAATCCAAGAATTCCTTGAATACCCGATTCATTAAATCCATAAAAGCAGCTAGGGCATTAGTCAATCCGAACGGCATAACCGTAAACTCGTAATGTCCATATCTTGTACGAAATGCCGTCTTCGGTATATCCTCTTTTTTAATCCTTAACTGATGGTAGCCCGTTCTTAAGTCTATCTTGGAGAATACCGAAGCCCCTTGCAGTTGATCGAACAAGTCATCTATTCTTGGTAATGGATACTTGTTCTTGATGGTCACTTGGTTCAACTGCCGATAGTCGATGTACAAACGCAATGAACCATCTTTCTTTTTGACGAACAACACTGGTGCTCCCCATGGTGACGCACTTGGACGAATGAATCCCTTGTCTAGCAGCTCTTGCATCTGAACTTTCAACTCCTTCAATTCTGATAAGGCCATTATATATGGCGCTCTAGAGATTGGCTCCGTCCCAGGGGCCAACTCAATTACAAACTCCACTTCCCTTTCAGGTGGCAATCCCGGCAATTCCTTAAGAAAGACATCGAGAAAGTTACACACCTCGGCTATGTCCTCTAGCCTTGGCTCCTCAGCCAATGAGTCAAATACAGTCGCTAGGTAACCTTGGCATCCTTCATCCAACAGCTTAGTTACCTCAAGCAACGAAATCCAAGGGATCGAGGTCCCTTCTCGGTTTCCCACAAATTCATATCGAGGATGACCAACAGGATTAAATTGGATCACCCTACTACTACAGTCCATCACAACCCTTTGTTTTACTAGCCAATCCATACCAATAATAACGTCAAAATCAAACATAGCCGATACAACCAAATCAATTAATTCCTTTCTACCACCAATGATTATCTTACAGTTCGAACATCCTACTGAGATTAGCACTTTATCCTTTAGAGGGTAGTAACATGCAACATTACTTCTAACGGTTTCGGTTCGATCCCAGTCAATCTAACAAATTGCTCTGATACAAATGAATGCGATGCTCCCGGATCAAACAAGGCATAAGCAGCATGATCACATAAAGAGATCGTACCTGTGACCACGCCAGGCGCATCCTCCGCCTCTTTGCGAACCATAGCATAGATTCTTCCTTGTACTGGGGTTGGTTCTGATTATTCTGCGGAGCAGTTCCAGCCTGATTCCCCATCCGAGGTTGTTGCGGCTGAGATGGCGACCTAACTTGTCGATTCGGGCAATCCTTCACTTGGTGACCGTGCTAGCCACATCCAAAGCAAGTTCCATTCCTACCATGGCAAGGGCCATTCCCATGCCTTCTCCCGCAAAATCGACACGGAGTTCCAAAATAGTAGGTCGGCTTTACGATATTCTTTTTGACCGGAGGGACAAAACGCCTATTCCCATTCACAGGTTTCTTTCCAAAGTTACGATTATCCCTAGTCCATATAAACCGCGATCCAGATGCGGCATTCCTCTCGGTCATATCTCTCTCAATCATCTGAGCTCGCTTATAAAGCTCGTTGTAATCCCTAAGGTTCAAGGGTATCAATCGGCTGTGAAGTTCTGGCTTTAAACCATCTCGGAACCTTCTTGCCTTATCCAGAGGATTCTCGACCATCCTCGGTGCGAACTTTGATAACTGTTCATTGACGACATACTGGTATGTTCGAAGAGCTCCGAGGAGCATGAGGTACATTTGACTGAGGTACTACGGACCTTAAGAGAACACGCACTCTACGCCAAGTTTAGTAAGTGTGAGTTTTGGCTTAGCAGAGTAGCGTTCCTTGGACACATAATCTCAGGAGATGAAATTTCTGTGGACCCGACAAAGATTGAGGCAGTAACTAAGTGGCCGAGGCCGACATCAGTGACGGAAATTCGAAGTTTCTTAGGATTGGCTAGCTATTATCGACGCTTTGTGGAAAGGTTCTCGTTGATAGCCACGCCGTTGACGCGGCTGCTTAAGAAGGAAACTAAGGTCGAATGGGATGATAAGTGTGAAAGGAGTTTTCAGGAATTGAAGCATAGGCTAACGACCGCCCCGGTATTGACCATTCCGTCCGGACCAGAAGGATTTGAAGTCTATAGTGACGCATCATTAAGAGGGCTTGGTTGTGTATTGATGCAGCACGGAAGGGTAGTTGCATATGCGTCGCGCCAGTTGAGGCCGCATGAAATGAATTATCCGACGCATGATTTAGAGTTGGCAGCGATCGTCTTTGTATCAAGATCCGAAGGCACTATTTGTGCGGGGAAAAGTTCTAGATTTATACGGATCATCAGAGCCTCAAGTACCTGTTTTCGCAGAAGGAATTAAATATGAGGCAACGCCGATGGATTGAACTTCTGAATGATTACGACTGCGACATCCTGTATCATCCCGGGAAAGCGAATCGAGTAGCGGATGCGCTAAGTCGAAAGTCGAGTATGGCGCTGATGATGGTCAAGGAGTGGACCTTATTGGAAAGGCTAAGGGACTCAGAGTTTAGGTTCGAAGTGAGCCGGATGTCTAACCTGATGGCTGCATTGAGGATTGAACCTGAGATCTAGACAAAGATTAAGGCACTTCAGTCTACGGACCAAGAGATCCAAAAGATTATAGGAATGGACGCCGCTACGAGAAAATCGGATTTCCAAGTGAGCGAGGACGAAGTTGGAGAACGAAGTATTACAGGCCCAGAATTGGTACAGCAGACGGTTGAAGCTGTTGAGATTATTCGGGAAAGGTTGAGGACCGCTCAGAGTCGCCAGAAAAGTTACGCCGATCGGAGAAGACGACCCTTGGAGTTTCAAGTTGGAGACCATATATTTCTCAAGGTGTCGCCTATGAAGGGATTGTCCAGATTCAGAAAGAAAGGAAAACTGAGCTCGAGGTATGTCTGTCCGTTTTAGATTTTGGAGAAGATCGGTGATATGCTTATAGAATTGCCTTGCCGCCTAATTTATCGCAAGTACATAATGTATTCCACGTGTCGATGTTGAGAAAGTATGAACCAAACCCGACCCACGTTCTAAGGTACGAGGAGATAGACGTGGACGACAAGGTGTCGTACGTGGAGAGGCCAGTAAGGATCGAGGACAGAAAAGATAGAGTGCTGCGGAATAAGACTATCCCAATGGTCAAAGTTGTGTGGGAGCACTATGGAACGGAAGGTGCCACTTGGGAAAGCGAAGAGGCTATGCGACGTCAGCACCCCCATTTGTTTGAGTAGATGGGTTTAAATTGCAAATTTCGAGGACGAAATTTTTGTAAGGGGGGAAGAGATGTAACATCTTGAATTTCGACCCATTTCCGGGATCAATGATATTGATATTATTCTCGTTTAATTTTAGTAAGTCTCGCCCGGAATTGATCACTCTCGGGATACTAACCGTTAGGGAATGGCTAACTAGGAAAACGGTACGTGGACCAGGAACCCGATCGCGAATCGATCACCGATTCCAAGAAACGACGAGGAAATATTTTGGGCCAATGTGGGCTGATCCTAGGAGGGTAACGGATTTAGTTTGGCCAATGACGTACGATCGGATCGCGGGTGATTCCGCACGACCGAGAGTACGCATGGCGAACAAATCCCGAACTTAAACCTAACGATCGCGACCTCCGGAACTAGCGATAATTTCTCGCGTTCTCTTGGTAATCGAGACCATCACGACTCGAGTAACCCTAGGTCGATACGCGTAACCCCTAAACAGCCGCCCGTTAGTGAGAGACCCTAAAATTTTAAATTGAGCAATTTTGATCGCGAAATTGGATCCGGACTTGGACGTCGAATTTCGTGGACGTGTGCGACTATTTTGCGAGGACGACGTCATTTTAGTGTGGCCAACTATATTTGGGATCAATACGGTCGAAAAATGAAAATTCGGCCCGAAATTGGAAAATGACGATTTTGCCCATATGCCTATTTTTGGTATTCCGAATTTTGGGAGGTTATTTTGGGGATTTATTTGGATAAGACCAACCCCAATAATTTAGATTTTTGAAGTCTAAAATGCCCTTGGATATTTTAACAAGGTTAGATCTCATCCCTTAAAGTGAGGGGCAAGATGGGCATTTTGGAAAGTATGGTCAAACCCCCTTGGACCAATAAATGCCCTTGTCTCTCTCTAATTCCTCACCTCACCACCAGCCAACCCATTCTCCTCTCCTCTCTCCCCCTCGCCGGTTCCCTCTCTCTCCCTTGTTCGGCCGTGTGCACCGCCCGCCGAATGAAACGCCGCCGCCGCTCGCCGTGCCGCCTGTCCAGCTCGCCAAGCCTCACCGCCGTGCACCATCACCACCCCGTCCATTCTCTCTCTCTCTCTCTCTCTCTCTCTCTCTCTCTCTCTCTCTCTCTCTCTCTCTCTCTCTCTCTCTCTCTCTCCCTCGTCGGCCGTGAGGAACACACCGGATCAGCCCCCCTTGGCCGCGCCGCTTGCCGGAACGCCGCCGTTCGCCGAGGTCGCCGTCCGCCATCTCGCCTTCACCACCCGACCGACCTGTTCCTTCCCCCTCTCATTTCCATCACCACCGACCATCACCCTCTCCCCTAGACCATCAGTCAGTCCTTAGGCCATGCGGATCACCGCCACCGCCATGCGCCGCCGTGAGGGCCGCCGTTTGCGCCGCTGTGAACCAGCTTGGACCGCCGAATCCCCACCGGTTCCGCCGCCTCTTTGGAGCTTAGGATTAAGTGAGTAATTACTCCTAAACCCTAATTAGGTTAATTAAACATTTCTAGATAGGATTAGGGTGATTTAGGGGTTAATTAAGGGATATTAAGGTTGATTAGTGGGCTGAATAATTAGTGGTGGATTATGTGATGATTTGGGGTTCTAATATGTTGATTTCAATGTGGTTTAGTGCCCTAGAGTGGGCTGTTCAATGGCTGATGTGATTGGTTTAGATTGGCCTAAATTCGGTTAATTTAAGACTTAATGGTGGAATTCCCGAACATGTCTTGTATTGTTCGTTTAGTGGCTGATTTGTGCTCATTGGGGATTAATTTGATGATGCCATGTGGTGTGCCCTATGGTGGCCGAATGTGGTGTGGGATGGCGGGCCTTTAGTGTGTGAGTTTGTGTTGCACTAATTACGTGATTTATGTGCCGTGCCAAAATGTGTTAAATTGAATATTTGGGCGTGCCGATGTAATGTTGATTGAGTGCGTTATGGCATAAATTGAGCATGTTATGGCATCGTGTGAGCATGTCTTGGCATGGTTGGAATGTGTGCCCATGTTGGAATTAAATGCTCATTGTGCATTACGATATTGCCCGGATGCCGAACTTGCATGGCCACGCATTTTCGTATGCTAGGCATTGGCTTGAACTGAGATTTGTGTGAGTATGCGTGCCTGACATGAGCATGTGATCACCTAATTGCCCTGATGCATTTTACGCGGGGTTCAGATAAAATTGGTTGTGTGCACGTGTGATCACTATGAGTCCTGATGCGTTTTACGCGGGACGGTACCCGGTTTTACCGGAAGACGGCCAGCCTGATGCGTTTTACGCGGGTTTTGGTCCGTGTATGGAGATCGGTGTTGCGCCTGATGCGTTTTATGCGGGCTAGAGACACCGGGCCTGATGCGTTTTACGCGGGCCATGAAGTGTTGGTATTGATTGATAGACCTGATGCGTTTTACGCGGGTCGATCTCTAATTGAGAAATGAGCAATGTGCCCATGTGTAGTACTGAGCCGAATCATGAGCATGGCATATGTGTGCAAGAGTGTATTGGAAATTGAGCATATCGGTGACTCGTGTGTAAGGCAGGCACTAATGAGTATGAGCATGCGTATGGCGTACGTGTGACTAAGTGTGATCGCGTATATGCCATGAGTATTATTATGAACTGCCTAACCTGCAGGGTTAATTGTGTGCTCGATCTGGGCCCGAGAGCCTAGGTTAATTGATTGTCGATTATTGCTGGTTGTATGTGATTTGTTGCCTGTCAGGAGGTGCATGTTAGTCTAGTTTAGGTTTAGGGGGTTTTACCCGCTGAGATTCGTCTCATTGTTGTTTAAAACCCAACTTTTCAGACCCCCGACCTTGAGGATGTCAGAGGTCCCGGTATGTTTTGGGATTCCGCATCAGATAGAGAAGACGATGACCGTGTACCCCGTATGGAACGGGGAAATGTATATTAGGTATTACACTTTAGTATGGGTTGATGTGGGGAAGACTTATTACGAGACCCACGAGTATGTAGCTTGGTGCTTTAGGGACCACTCCTGGGAGCATGGACCTCTTCGGACTTTGATCTCCCGTTTAACGGGCTGGGTGAGATGGATCTGCGGTGTCCTGACGGAGATCTGACGAGTTCCGAAGCTTCAACCGAGGGGAGTTCCAATTCTGGCGCCGGACCTGACGTCTGGGAGGTGGATGAGCCGGACCCGATGGACGAGGAGCCGGTGGACTGGGATGCTGACCCGGAGCCTATGGAGGAGGTCCCCGAGCAGGAAGGCGAGCCTGAGGAGATGGACTCCGAGGAGGAACCAGCAGAGGTCGAGTCCAAGCTGGATTCCTTAGACTCCGAGGTGGAGCTGTCTGATAGTTCTTCATCTTCTGAGTCCTCGGGATCCGACCCGAACTAGGTTCCGTAGGGTTAGCCTTAGCTTAGATAGGTCGGGCCAGTACCTTTTTGATCGAAGCCCAACCTTAGTTAGTAGTCTAACCACCCAGGCCACTTACCCCTTTTTGTTAGTGGTGGCCGTTGACCGCTTTTGATTTTGGTGTTCGCTGTAAATGGATAGTGTAAATATTTCCCTGGTTAATATAAGTGTATATTTGTTATCTCGTTGTTTGTTGTTATGCTATCCTTGGTCTCGTGTTGTTTTATCTGTTCGGGTGTTTATGTTGCTTCCGCATGTGTCTCGATCTCTGTTTGGGTTTTGGGTCGGCGACGCTTCCTGGGGCGTTGCACAAGTTCGACCTAGGGCAGGGATGTTGCACTTCGTAGGGTTCGGGGCGTGACATCATAAGTACACACTTAGCAAGGTTCTAGATCTTACCTTGGAGCGCCTGCAACGTTAGTAATAGCACTAAACCACTCAACACTCATAAGCAGATAACCGTATGATGCAAATTCAAGCCTACCAATCACAAGCACATATTCTCAAAGCACGCACAAAGCGTCACAGACTTGTGATCAAGGCAAGTCTCTCTAACTTGCTACCCCAAAGTCATCGCTCCTTATCACTCCAGGTTTCGACCAAACATGAATCAAGCTGGCCTTGCTTTGATACCACTTATAACACCCCGGATCTACATTGTGTAATATTGTCCGCTTTGGGCCCACTGACCCTCACAGCTTTAAAACGCGTTACACAGAATAGGCCACCTAGGCCTTATAAGCAATCCCAGGACTCCCCCCTAGGCGATGTGGGACAAGAGACATGCCCCCTTGCCATCCTAGAAGCCTGCCGGGAGCCGCTCCTTGTCTAGGCCCTTTTTGGCCCCGGCGACCACTCCCCGCCCTCGTCGGACCGGGTCGTTACAATTTGATCCCTAATTTTCTATGCAATTAATCACTAAATAGTGTGCCAAAATTTAGGTGTCAACAGCTGCCCCTCTTTGAAGGGAACTCGAAGAAGTTTCATTCAAAGACAAAATGATACCTAAATTTTGACTATACAAATGCAATGAGAAAAATTAATCTTTTTGTCGAGTAAATGAGATCTCAATGAGCCCATACCCATTTTCTAATGCGATATGCTGATGCTAATGCAAAAATAGAAAACATACCTGCACTTACTTACCTGAAGATTTGGGAAAGCAAACTTGGGGTATGGAACAGCTTTTGAAAACCCGCCAAGTATCTGGAATTCTCAATAGTATTTGAAAGCTCAAAAATTCCCTTCGGATTTTCGATAAAAGGTATCGAATAATTCCTTTCAGACTTTCAAGAAAGATTCCTGAAACTCCAATCAGGTATTTGAATGGCCTCAAAAATTCCCTTCGGATCTTTGAGAAAGATACTTGAAATTGAAACTGCAATTAAATATGGATATGCTCGAAAATTCCCTTTGGATCTTCAAGAAAGATATCTGAAACTACAATCACATATTTGAATGGGCTCGAAAATTTCATTCGGATTTTCAAAAAGACATATGAAACTGCAATCAGATATTTAAATGGGATAAAAAATTCCCTTCGGATTTTTCGAAAATGATACTTGAAACTTCAATCAGATATTTGAATGGGCTCGATGATTCCCTTCGGATTTTCAAGAAAGATAACTGAAACTGCAATCAAATATGATTAATAGGATCGAAAATTCCCTTTGGATTTCCGGAAATAATACCTGAAACTTCAATCAGATATTTGAATGGCCTCGATGATTCCCTTTGGATCTTCGAGAAGATATCTGAAACTTCAATAAGATATTTGAATGGGCTCGATGATTCCCTTCGGATCTTTGAGAAGATATCTGAAACTGTAATCAGATATAATTAATAGGATCAAAAGTTCCCTTCGGATTTTCGGAAATGATACCTGAAACTACAATCAGGTAATTGAATATTCAAAAATATTTAGACAAATACGAAGCTTCAAAAAGCAACTGTAGCATTGGGAACTCTTCAGTCTTTGAGGAAACATTACCTGTCAGACATGACTAGAGCAAAACACATATGCATTCATCAAAGAGATTAGCAATCACGGCTATTCTAGAAATCACATTTCAAAATTCATCAATTCAATTAAGATTTATGCATGATGGTTTTACCATATTCGCATCACCAAATTTCCACTGGGGAGAATCATTAATTAAGACAATTTTCACTCATAACGTGGATTTCTTAAGAGTGCTAAATGAGAGACTTTCAGTTGGAAAGGGCTTTCACTCACTCTTATTCAGAAGGGCTATTTTATGAGAATCACTCCATCTCACCATCATCATGTCGACAAGGATCCGAGTATTCTCGCAAGCGGTACGACCTTACCAATCTAAGAGGTCTTTATCAGGACCGTAGCGTCGGTTTGGTCAATGGCTTAACAAAGGGGACTCTTCGAGTCGAGGCTATTGAAAGAAAATACTCCACAATCGTCTCCGGGTTTACAAGTCAAGAACCCTGCAAAATGAGATAGAAATAGACTTGCTCGCACTTCTTCGAGCTAAGCTTATAAACATATGAATTCTACGTTAATTCAAGTGCCCTAATCAGAAGAGATTTTGCAAAGGACGTAACGTAGGCTGGGTTCATTGGTTAAGAAACGAAAGGACACATCAGGCTCAAAGATGTGTATAAATAGGGTGAGAGTTGGTGATCATCTAGGCATTATCACTGGTCCTCTTTTTCGCCAGGGATTGTCTTCTTGGTAGATGCTCCATTGGCCTCGAGAGCTTGTCACTTGACTCCTTAAGACTGTGGATATCTTTGTGACTTTGTCACATCATATCTCGACATTTTCTACTCCGAAGTTCTCTCCTTTTTCTTCATTTTTTTCTTTCTCTTCTTTTCTTTTCATGGGCATTGGCCTTGCTTTTACTAGGCACACTGATTTTTCATGCCCCCTAGTTTTTTTTTTTTGACTTTTGACACACACTGTCTACAATGCATACATTGGCCAGCCACACTTTGGCTTGTTTTGACTGAATGACTAACATTTGGACGCTCAGGGTCTTCGTCTTCTATCGGCGCTCTGGATATGTTGCATGGACAGTAATGGCTTTTACTTTGCCCCAGTGTGGGGGATGATCACCAACTGGGTTTTTATGAAATGAAATTGCAGGCTCAAGTGGGCTAAGCAATGGATAAAGTGTGTAGGATAGAGAAAGAACCGCTCTTCATCATTCTAAGGCACTTGAATTAATGTTTGAGTTCATTTGCAATAGCAACACTTGAAGATTGATGCAAGTGCGAGCAAGAAAATTTTTATCCATTTTTCTCACCTTACGATGTCGACTTGCCTCCAGTTTACCCCGATGTGGGGTGATTCTTGATAGGGGTAATTTGAAAAAACTTCTCCAAGTGTTTAGGCTCAAAGTGGCGAAACAATGGATAACCTGTATTGTTTAGGATAGAGAAGTGAATTGCCTCTCGTCATTTCGGTAGTCATACCTTTCGCGAGATAACCCTTTACCTTGTGGACATGGAATTTTTCATTCATCTCACAAGTGTATGAATAGGGGACGGTGTATAGGATATGGCTTGCCTTTCATCATCCCAACATATCTCATTTAGCATACTCAAGCAATTCCACATCATTCATTGAATTGTCCATCTTGACAAATTTCAACAAGAAATTGATGGGTCAAAATAGGTAAACTTACCAAGCAAAATTTCTTTTCCTTGAAAGATGTGATCATTTCACAAGCTTATCAACTTCAAGCACAAAAAAGTTCGTAACTTCCGAACATATTTATCATACTCAAAAATCTCATCATAAGCATGAAAAATATGGCATTGAGCATTTAAAATAAATGGTCCCTGCAAAAGGTGTGAGAACATCAACACAGAGAGACATTTTTTGGAATAGGAACCCTTTGATTGCCCCTATCTAGAAGGAATGGACACATGAATGCTCCATCGTTGCTTTTGCCCCTGCACAAAAAAGCGTGCATGAATAGGATACTAAGCAAATGTGAATTGAGACTCAGAAGATTCCAATTAGAACTATGACATTATTTCAATCGGATTTGTCAGTCCATTATCATCATCAAAGTTTGACATGCCCCTCAGTTCGTCATCCCTTACTATTGAGCACTCATTTTCGTTCTTCGAAGATAGCATCATGCCCAAGTAAGTGTCGATCTTTTGCCCCATAGGTTCATCATCAATAGAACTCAATGTGTCAATTCCTTATCACAATAAACTGGAGAATTATGCTCTGAGACATGAAGTAAATGAGTCAGACAAACAAACAGGGTTTATTTGATGCACGCTTTGGAAAAGTTTTTTTTTTTAAAGCAGCGAAATGCTTTTTATTTTCGAAAAGTCTTTTTTTGGAGGGAGCATGAGAAAGCCCAGCCCTTAGAATTTCTCCTTGGATGATATTTTCTTTTCATGGTTGTATATCATCACAGGGCTAGTTTAATATACTTTAACATGCCCTCGAAATGAAAACAAACTTGTAATTTCATTGAATAGAATCAAATGAATTACATTATTGGAAGGGAAATGCAAATAATCAAAGCCCTACGAATCAAAACATAAACATGAATTGAGATCCTAGAAAGCATGAAAGACTCCTTCGCGGAGGAGTATAAAAACAGAAATTTCTCTACTCAATAACAGCATCCGCGCTTCCACCATGGTTGGGTAGAGGGTTTCGCTTGACATTTGCTTGATCACTGCGGAAAGAGAATGCCTTTGTGTCCAAGAGGTCTTGAACTCTATGCTTTAGTACGTAACAATCATCAGTAGAATGACCGACCTCTCCCATATGATACGCACACTTCTTAGATGAGTCATAACCAGAGAACTGCTCGGGGTTCGGGCGTTTTGGCTCACTTGAAAGAAAATTTTTCTTTAGAGTACAGGTAGAACTTTGGATAACGGCCCAGGCAGAGGTGTGAAGTTCCTTTTAGTACCTTGTTGTCGACTAGTGAATTAGCGTCCACCTTGTTGTTTGCTAGTAGACTGCATTGTCGGGGCAGTGTCACGGCTTTGTTGAGAGTAAGCTACATTCACTTCAGGTGCCGGTTCCTTATCTTTCTTGAGGGTGAACTTCTTAGCGGAGGTAGCCTGCTCAGTGGCCCAACCATCGCGCAGAGCGATCTCAATGCGTTCTCCCGTAGGTATCAACTCAGCTAAAGAATTGAAATTAGAACCCAACATTCAATTACGAAACTCGAACGGTAAAGTCTTCATGAATGTATCAAGCATCTCCTTCTCAGTCAACTCGGGGGTAATTTGCATAGCTAGAGCTCTCCACCTAGTGCCATAGGCCTTGAAGGTCTTAGTCTTTTTCTTCTCAGTGCGAATCAAATCCTCACGTGACGGGGCCACATCAATATTGAATTTGTATTGACAGATGAAAGCATGAGACAAATCCTCCCATGTCTTGAGCGAGTGAATCTTCTTCAAAACGAACCATTGTAAGGAGGGTCCGGTTAAGCTATCTTGGAAAGTGTGGATCATGAGTGGCACATTATCAGCATACGGCGCCATCCTCGTCGTGTAGTATTGTAAATGGACCTTAGGACAGGAAAGGCCATTGAACTTATTAAACTCAGGCGCCTTGAACTTCTTAGGGACTTGAACCTTGACAATATGAGCAAGACCTCGTGAGAATTCATCATCAAAGCCTTGCATTTGACAGAATTTTTCTTCAAGCTTATCAATATGCTCAGCCTCCTCACTCTTTGGTGGCTTAGAAGATGCATCGCCTCCATTTGTAACCATCGGACGGACTTTGTCAGTTGAAGTTGCACCATTCTCGATCGAGGAAGTGCCAATGGCAACGCTTTTTCCCTTATCTTTTGACTCGACAGGAGGAGAGTCATGGGGTAGTACGATCTCTACACTCGGTTGAGCGGGTGCAGATAGTGTGGACATGCTTGTCTATAGGGAAGCAACTTGTTTGGTGAGATTCTCGAGCACATTCAGGACTTGCTTCATCTCAGTTTCAAGGACAGCAACACGAGCCTGCCCATTTTGGTCAGTCATTCTTGCTCTTGAACGAGTATGTATTGGGGAACGTTGACGGTCCGTAATAACCTAATTTGAAAATGGAGCATGGTAAGTACACGACCTCAAAACGATCAGTCCATGACTCGGTCTAATTGTTCCCTTTTATTCCCATTTTTTATGACATTTTTCATTATTCCTTGTACTTGCGAAAATGATGGCAAACTTCTCAGGAAATAATGACCTATGACACATCTAGGAAATATAAAGACATAGATTGAAAATAAATTCTCCAAAAAAACTTTCTTTCTTTTTTTTTTGTTAAAAAAAAGAACTCAATGATTATTACTTTCAAATTTAAAACCAACTTAAACCTATCATGGACCGATCCGAAAATTGTAATAACTAAGTTAATTGCAAAAAGGAGAGTTCAGAAGACTTACTTCACCCAGTAGGACCATGGCAACCACATAGACATGCGCATGAAATGTGAGGTTCGATTTCTATCTAGACTCTGGCTTGCAAAGTGGAGACGTGAGGATTGCCGAGCTAAACTAGTCATGGTGGTGGTTAGGCTGGGATTCCCCTGACTCCAGCTTAGTCAAGGAGCCGACCCGGGTTGCAAAAGGTGTAACCGTGGTGGGAACTCAATGACACCATGAAAGAACTTTCGGGACCAAGGAGGGTAACCTGTACCACGCGGGTGTGGTCGGGGTGTCCGCTGTCTCAGTACCATCCTAAACCTGTGCCACCCAGGTCCGGCAGCGGGTAGTGTGTGAGGTGTAGTGTAAATGCAAGGCACGCACAGCAGGTTAGATCATATAGCGCTTCATACATAAAATAAACCATACATCCAAACACCTCCCTGCAAAACAAAGGTTAACAATCACACCTCCCCTTATACCTCCCATTCTGCAAAAACATTTAACACCTTAAACGTTAGGGACGTACTTGGGATTCTCGCTGCCAAACAAAAATATTTTTTTAAAAGAAAAACTGGCCTCAGTCCACTAAGAGTTTTAACCTAATCCCCAGCGGAGTCGCCAAGCTGTCGCGACCTAAATTTCTCAGGCTAATGGATTATTAAGACTAAGCCTAACTCGGGCCCTCCCAAGCCCTACCAATTCGCAACTTAGGGTTTAAGTTTTTAACATACAAAAGTTTTCATGCTTGGAGTCGCCACTAATTTATTTGTAGTAGGTCGATTAGAAACCTAAATAAAACATAGGGAGATATGTTTTATTCCTACGAACTAGAGATGCAGTCTGGATCCATTTTATTACCTAATCACTAACATGTAAAGTGTTCATGCGGGTGCGCAAACCACCAATTTAACACCCAAGAAAACAGTAAATAGATTGCAAGATTGGGAGAATGACGTACCTTAAAGCAACGCAAGCGTCTGCATTGTTAGTAGAAAATCACACAGACAATTCTAATATGATTTCTAATTAACAAAGCAAGACACTCAAGGTGTTCTTTAGGGTTTGCGCTTTATTAAAATGAAAACTAACCTATATGTAATGACGTGCAAAAAATGACATGCGATTAATGCGACCTAGCATGCGAACTATATGACATGCGACAATATGACCTATTTCTAATGACGGGCAAATGATTTATTTTTGGTATGTTTCCAATGAAATTCGGAATCTAAAAATAACCTAAACAATCTATTAAGATTAGAATAACACCTAATTTAAACTAGGAAATAAATTATCTTAAGTCCCGATTTAAATTAAATAATTATCCTATCTTCTAGATACATTTAGGATTTCCTAAACATGCAAAACTCCTAATCTAAATCCTAACTAACATATTTTGGATTTTTTATTAAAAAAAAAGCAATCAAACAAAGATAACAACCGCATTCAAACAATCCACGCAATCCGCAAGATTCTTCTTATCAAATTTGAATTAGGAAAGAGAATCGAGCTAACGGTCATATCTATAGGGTTATAGTTATCAACGGAGAGCCGATTATTCGAATTTGGAAAGCGAATTAAATCTATTATCGTATCCAAGTGATTATGGATAAGATAACGATTTTCCATATCGCCGCGTATCGTACCTTATAGATAAGGTCGGATAGTCGTCCAGATACGTTGCCAAATTAGGAAAAATTCCTAATTTTGGGTATTTTTTAATATTGCGGATATAACACGCACTATCCTAAGATATCTAGCTACCCACGCAATATTCACAAAATATTCAAACATCCAAAAATTAAGAAACCAAATATTCTGAAAATATTGGATAACATCCTTACCTAATTTCGAGATATTTCCAAATTTAGACTCGCGGATCGGGATTGCGGATCGGGACGAGCAGCGGTGGGATGGACCGGCAACGGTGTCATAGTGGTGTTCGCAGCTCAGGCTGCTTCACGGTGGTGATGATGCTAAGCAATGGCGGGAGTTGCTGAACGTTCACCTCCAAGATGTGGAGGTTTCTCTTTGGTCACCAATGCTCTCACCCATGATCAGACCTCTTTCTTTAAAAATCATGAGTGGACTTGTAATTCTTGACCTTTGACCGTGATCCTGAAGACAAACGCAGTGAGATTTTAATCGAGGAAGGAGTCAAGGCAGCTCAGCGTCGCATCAAGAGGGCAGCAAAGAGTGCAGCGACGGGCGTCAGGAAGCAGCAAGATCGGGATGGCGGCGTCACGGCACCGACTCAGGAACAGCAGCTGATCGTCGGGCGGTGCAGCAATAGGCGGCAGCACGACACGGGCGGCAGTAGCAATGACGGCAGCAGGCGGTCCACATGTTCAGACTCAGGTGGCAGCAACGCGTCAACGTCGGGGCTGGAGTGTGGTGGACGCTGGTTGTGCTCGACTCGGCAGCGGGGGCAGGGGCGGGGAACGGCGGCACGAGCCCAGGTGGCGACAACGGCGGTGAGGGCACGACGATGAGGCAGCGCAGACACGAGGCGGCGTGACGGCGGGGCAGTGTTCTCTCATTCCTTGCTCTCACTCTCCCTCACGTGCTCTCTCTAAAAACTCTGATTTTGAAAATTACAAGAGCTCCCCCCTTGATTGAGGGATATAATCACATATTTATATCGCAACCCTAAGTTAATTGGTCGGGCTTCCTAGTCCTAATGGGCTTAGGCTTTTATCCTTTAATTTTTATTTAATTTCAAATGGGCCGAATTAATTTGGGCTTTTCTCTAATTAAGCTTGATGGGCTGATTTAAGCTCAAATTAAGATAATCAAGGCCTTTTGGACTCATGATCTTCGGCCCCTATCCCCTAGGTGAGCCGAGTTCCGTTTGGTGTCCAAGCTCGATTTATGCGATGGATTTTCAGCTTACTCACCACCGCCGGTCCAATGTGAAATGCAATTAAACTATATGATCCTAAACTATATGCTATGCGATTTTGATATTTTTGTTTAGGGGTTAAAATTTAATCCCTAATTTTCTATGCAATTAATCATTAAATGGTGTGCCAAAATTTAGGTGTCAACAATAGTCCATGAACTTTAGCCTAATGTTCAATGTGGTCCCGAGACTTTTAGTATATATTTAATTTAGTCCCTGAACTATATAAAAATGTTCTATCTCCAGCTTCATCCGATAGCTCAACACCTACTACGGTGATAATCTTCATCCTTAATTTGTTGTTTTGTGTCGGTTTATCACTTATGGATTCTGTTTTTTTTTTTTTTTTTTGGGTCTGATTCTAGTGAACTTGTGCTAATTTTGAGACAGAATGGACTGGATTCTTCAATTTGCCATTTTGTGGAAGCAAATCGATCGTCCAAGTTGTCCCCATCTTCTTCCTCTTCATTTCCTCTCATCCGCAGCTCCATTCGCCCGCTGGCTCCGACGCAATGATGCCTCCGCTCAACGCCCCCAAAGCAGCTTCCTCTTCCCACTCCCGTGGCCCTAGACCCTTGGCGACCAACACCCCCCATTGACGACCTAAACCCTTAGCGAACCTTGGCAACTCTTGACAAACGTTAGTGACCGTCGACGAGCTTAGCTCGACCGTTGGCGGGGCGTCAGATCGATAATCAGTTTTGTATCTAGAACTTAGCGAGGGAGAAAAATAAACCTAGATCTGGAAAATCCAAACCTCGGCAATCATTGACCCTTGGCGACGCACAACTCTTGACAATCGTCCCGTGGCGATTGTCGACTTTCACCACAAAAAAACATGGATTTTGCCACAGAAATTTGCGACGGGGAATTTTTCGTCGCTAATTTGCGACGGAATTTGCCACGAAATAAAAATTCGTCGCAAATTTGCGACGGATTTATTTTCCGTCGCAATTGCGACGGATTTTGCGATGGATTCCAAAAATTGTATTGCATTTTCCAATCCGTCGCAAATTTGTGATGGATTTATTTTCCGTCGCAAATTTGCGACGAATTGATTTTCCGTCACAAATTTGCGACGGATTTTGCGACGGATTCCAAAAATTGTATTGCATTTTCCAATCCGTCGCAAATTTACGACGGATATATTTTCCGTCGCAAATTCGTTTAGCGACGAATTTTGCCAAATTTTTCGTTGTAAAATTCGTCGCTAAAACCTTGTTTTTTTGTAGTGTTCTAAAACTAAACCTAAGTTCTTCTAAATCTAATCACGATGATTACCATGTCTCAATCTCTCGACGAGGACTACATAAGGAATATACTCCATCACAAGACAAACTAAATATTGCCTAATGAAATCAATCTAATGCAAACTAACAATTATTAATTGAAATTCAAACTAAATTGGATGATTGTCACAAGTTCAAATTCAAAAGAGATTGGACGATTTGCTACACGTCCAATTCTAAGAGAGATTAGATATTACAAATTCAAATTAGATAAGAAGATCTATTATAAACTCAAGATATTAGATAATCTCTTAAAATGTTCTCATCCCAAATAAGCTTTTTTAGATTCGATAGGTGCAAATCTTATCTTCTTTGTTTTCAAGACTTAGATATAGATAACACAGATATCTATTTAGTTGAATATGGCGGTTTCCTCCGCACGTAGCTCTTATGTATGCGTAAATATATGGGTAAATAAATTATAGCAATTTTCAAATAGATCGGAATCGGGTGGATATATGAAATGTAAAGTCAATGTATCTATATGGGGATATCTATAGGACATCATATAAAAGAGATATTCTTATGTAGACCTAACAAATTTGATCTAGCCAATTAGATGATTTACTCCTAAAGGGCTACATCCGAATGATGAGTGAATAGAGGGCATACATTCTATTAGAGAAATATTTAGAAGATTCCCTATATTTCCTTTAATTGATTGTAATTGATATTTTCCCTTTTAGATAGTCATCCTATAAAACCGATAAATAGGTTCGTGTACTCTTCATTTGACAATGATATATATATATTGCTATTAATTTTTTTATCACATTCTTGACTTGGTATCAGAGCCCTATTGTTATTTGAGAAAGCGTCAATCGAGTCTGTTTGTAACAATGACATCCACATCAGTCATGTTTCTCCACAGTGTTCGTAATGCTAGTCACATCGGCCCATTTCGCAATAACCTCCCGTAGTTGTTGGACATTCCTCCGCTGCTCTAATGAAAAAAGAAAAAACATCACCAGATTTGCTGCCCTTAGACGTAGATCATGACATTTACTAATTTGTCAAATATGAGTAATGTGTCATTGTATGTAAAAGTGTAGAAGCATATCTACTCAAGATTCCGACGAAATTAGCGACGGATTCGAAAAATTGGTCGGTATAAACATTTCCGTCGCTAATTCCGTTACAAATTAGCGATGGATTTGACAAAATGGGCGCCATGTGCCACAAAGATCACTTCCGTCGCAAATTAGCGACGGAAAAATAAATCCGTCGCAAATTTGCGACGGATTTGGAAACTGCGATTTATTTTTGGAATCCGTCGCAAATTTGTGACGGAAAAATAAGTCCGTCGCAAATTTGCGACGGAAAAATAAGTCTGTCGCAAATTTGCAACGGAAAATAAATCCATCATAAATTTGCGACTGAAAAAAAAATCCATCGCAAATTTGCGACGGAAAAAAAAATCCGTCGCAAATTTGCGACTGAAAAAAAAATCCGTCGCAAATTTGCGACGGAAAAAAAAATCCGTCGCAAATTTGGGACGGAAAAATGCGACGAACTCTGAATTTAGTCCCCCGCCAGTCTCTCAAATCTGCCCGCCCTCACCCCAGTTTTTCTCTCTCTCTCTCTCTCTACCATTCCTCAGAAACCCCCCCTCCGCCAAACACTTCTCCGTCGCTCCCTCCTCCCCTCCGCCAGCCATGATGGCCACCCTCACCGCCGCCGCCGCCGCCGCCGTTGCCTCCTCCTCCGTCGCCATCCACCCGTTCCACGCCCACAAGCCCCTCCGCGTGCCCCGCTGGGATCCGGTGCTCCGTCACCGAGGGCCCCGCGATCTCCCAGCCGAGGGCAGCCGGCGGGGGACTGGTTGATTGCGTGGTGGTCGGGGGCAGGATCAGCGGGCTCTGCATCGCCCAGGCGCTCGCCACGAAGCACCGTGACAGGGCCCCCGACGTGGTCGTCACCGAGGCCAGGGACCGCGTCGACGGCAACATCACCACCGTCGAGAGGGACGGCTACCTGTGGGAGGAGGGCCCCAATAGTTTCCAGCCATTCCGAGATTTGTACGTTCCGTCGGTCCCATTCCGAGATTTCTTTCCGTCAGTCCCATTCCGAGATTTGTACGTTCCGTTTACTCTGATTTTGTGACCTTTTTATTGAAGTTCTCGAGTATGTTTGTGTGTTAACTGATAGATACATCGTCGGATTATTGTAATGGTTGTCGTTGCTATTGTTTCGTTAGAATTGGGTAGTCTTCATCGAGAAATGGAGATGATGTTTGTGAGTTTATAGGGTAAATGGGTCGGGATATGGTGCTTTGCAAGTGTTTGATGAATGACTCAGTTCTCCAATTTGTGAATAGACGTGTAATTTTGGACTTTTTTTATGCTGTTGCGAATAGCGGGGCGAGGCTCGAATCGACGTGAGTTCTTTCTTGGGTGTTCTTCCTTTTTTTTTTCTGGGGGAAAGGAAGAAAATGGAGAGGACAAAGCTATCGTTGGATAGATGCTCAAGAACACTCAGACTTCACTTGCAGAAGGTAGTGCTTCATGTGTTAATTTTTTTGAAGCTTTCTTTGGATAGATGCTCATTCTCTTGCTTGTCACTTCAGAACAAGAACGCAATCGCCAGTTGACAAAGCCTGTAACTGCTGAAAAGGTAGGATATAGTTCTATGTATTGTTGATATTCGCATTGAGGTTGGCAATGAGAACCTTGCCAGAGTACAGTTGTGCTGTTTTTGTGCATATTGGTCATCACTTTTGTTTGTTTGCAGATGGAAACAAGAAAAGCAGAGCTTGAGACTAACCTTGCAACTAATCTCAAGAGGCAGAAGCAAGAGTATGAGGCTATTATATCCTCATCAGAGACTGATTTGCATGAAAATGAAGCGGAATCAAAGTGGCAGGAGCTAAAAGATACTAAATCATTGGTCATTGATGCAACCCAGCGATTAGAAGGTGGAAATTTTGGATTGATCGGAATATTGTTGTCTTGAAGCTTTAGATTTTGTTCGCGCTTTTGATTGAAACAAAAATTATCAGGAATTAATAGAAGTACAGAGGAAACAAATAAGCAAATCAAAAAGATCAAAGATGAGATGGCAAAGTTGAAGGTACTATTTAATTTTTTCAGTGTGGACTAAATGTTGGTATTCAACTCTTTGGTTTCTTCTCAAATGATTGCTCGAATGCAGGCTTTGGAGGACACCTATGAGAAAACACTTCAGGATGAAACTAAAGAACTTGAACAACTCTTTAGCCGGAGGAATACTCTTAAAGCTAAAAAGATGAGTACTCAAAAAAGATAAGGAACTTGGGCCCGTTATTTTCTGATGCTTTTGAGATGTATGTTCCCTTGTCTAACTGTGAAAATGTTTTGACTTTGAAAATGCTTTTGAGGTGTATGTTCCCTTTGCTACTGAATTTTAATTTGATTTCCACTATTGAAGCTCATCATACCTCATTTTATATGTTTGAGATTATAGGTATAGACGGAGGAGCATCAAAGAGTTGCAGAAGATGCTTCACAGATGCAACGAGCAGCTCCGACAGTTTAGTCATGTAAACGAGAAAGCACTTGATCAGTACGTGAACTTCACAGAGCAAAGGAAGTGAGCATCTCACATGGACCGTGTCTTTAGTTTTGTTCAATATTTATATGATGGAGATTGTCGCTAAAAGCTGGATATTCTTTTTTGATTCATTTCTGTCGTCATTGTTTATTGTGCAAGATTAGTTATTATGCAAGATTATTTATTCTCTCATTATGTGTACTATAAACAAAAATATTTATGTCATTCTTGTGGAAAATGTAGATGAATGTATTTCATTTTCATATTATTATAATATTTTGATGTTATTAAGTGCTTAATCAATGTTAAATATAAATTTCAGAAATTAATTTTGCTTTTAATTAAGTTTAAAATCGAAAAATAAAATAAACGATTTTATCGTACGATCACAAATTATAAAAGTTCGTTACAAAAATAAAATTTCGTCGCTAATTTCGTCGCTAAACGATATTCGTCGCAGAGTTCGTCGCTAAAGAATTAATAAAAAATCGTTGCTAAATTTGTTCATGAATAATGTTTGTGGCAAAAGTCAAAATTTTTCGTGACAAATTTGCTACGAATTTTGCCACGAATAAGTTCGTCGCAAATTACAAACAAAAAAAAATTCGTGCCAAATTAGCGACGAATTTTGCCACGAATACAGTTCGTGGCAAATTAGCGACGAATTTTGCAACGGATTCCAAAAATAAAGGGCATTTTCCAATCCGTCGCAAATTTGTGACGGATTGGAAAATGCTCTTTATTTTTGGAATCCGTCGCAAATTTGCGACGGATTGAAAATGCCCTTTATTTTTGGAATCCATCGCAAAATCCGTCGCAATTTTTGTGACGGAAAATTTTTGCGATGAATTTTGCGACGGATAAAGTTCGTGACTAATTTGCGACGAATTTTGTGACGAATAAAGTTCGTAGCTAATTTGCGACGAATTATTTGCGACGAATTTTGCGACAAATTATTTGCAACGAATTTTTTTCCATCGCAATTTTGCGACGGAAATTGAAATTTTCCGTCGCAAAATTTTGCGACGCCCTAGTAGCGACGGAATTTTTTCCATCGCTAATTTCGTCGCAAATTCGATTAGCGACGGATTTTGCCAAATTTTTCGTCGCAAAATTCGTCGCTAATCCCTTGTTTTTTTGTAGTGTTTGGGCTTGCACGATGGGAATTTGGAGCTACCGGGTGTCGAGAGAGACTTCGTAGGGCAAAATAGGAATTCAAAAATGTTAGTGAGGAATAAAAAAAGTTCATTAACTATTAAAGTTGCTTTTTGTAAATGCTAAAAGTCCAAAACAGGTTCCCTTGAACTTTCATCTTTGCTAATGTTAACTTTGACAACCAATAATATGGGCATATGGATTTAAAATTGGGCTAATACTACAAAAAAAAAAATCTCAAGCTTGTACGCTTATGTTACAGTTACTTTATCACAAAAAATTCCAAACTAATACATCTTAGTCACATTCATCCCAAATTAATTTTCGTACTACAAAAAATCCCAACTTACCCAAAAGATTGGGATAATTTTGCCTTAAGAGCTCCCTCAAGTTTGGAAAATCCGCTAAAATCATTTTTTTGACTCGAAAATTAATTTGAAATAAATGTGATATGAGTTGATCAGTTGAGAATTATTATTGACACATCTATGATTTTTATTTTTGTCACATAAAAATTATTAGGGATAAAGGTAACATAAGAGTACAAGCTTGTGATTATTTTTTGATACTAACCCTTTAAAATCGGAGCTATCAACTTGAAGTTGTGGATCCCAATGTGTGTTCGCACTAGGGGTGAGCATGGTTCCGGGGTAGAACCTGGAACTTGAGAACCTGACCGGTGGAAACCTGTACGTTCCAGGTTCCAAGGTATGCAGGGTAGGTTTCAGATTCCAAAAATTGAAGAACATGTTTCGACGGATAGGTTCAGGTTACTGGAACTTGGAACCTGAAACCTAAACAAGTTTTTTGTGTTTTTTCTTGGTTTATGTCATCGCGTGATCCTGCAGTGTTTCATGGCGTTAGATGATGAGTATATAATCTAAAATCACTAGTCCGAGCTTTCATTTTATGACTCGTTAATATTTCATATTTTTTGTGTATCTAAATATAAGTTATGGTCAGTAGATCATAGTAGCAAGTGGTGATCATTAAATGTAATGATTCACTGTAATTGTTCAATTAATAATACATGTGGAACTTGGGTAAACCCTATAATCGACTTGGAACTTGATAGAGTAGGTTCTAGGTTTCAAAAAATGAGGGACCAATACTTATGGGCAGGTTCTAGGTGGAACCTGTACATAACATGTAATCGCTCACCCCTAATATTGATTCACGTGATGACTTTTCATTTTAATTGTATTTATTTGAACTGTAATGCTAGGAAAACTAGTCTTTTGTATTCTCTTTGGTGAATAACAAGCTTGTTCAGTATTGTTGCGTTCATTTTCTTTTTGTTTGACTAAAAATGAAATTAAAAAAAAACATGTTAGACCTTGGAACCTGCCATGAAACCTGTGACAAGGTTAGTTCTAGATTCTAGGTTCCGACGAGTAGATTTCATTCTCCAAAAAATGAGAAACCGTACCCGAGGGTAGGCTCCAGGTTCCAAGTGAAACTTGTAAAGAACCTGAAACCGCTTACTCGTAGTTCGTACGCTCCATTATGATCAGATTGGAGCAAGAAGCAAATCCCACACGCTTTTCTCGATAAAAGAGATATGGTTTGATGGTTGGACAACGTAAATAAATATTAACATTTTCAATAAAAAATAATATCACGAAAAATTTCAAATTGATATATATATATATATATATATATATGATAAATTTACCTTCCATTACTTTTCATTTAATTTTACAGTCAAATTACTGAGTTTGATGAAGTTTGTAATTTTTCATGATATTAATCTAATTTAATGGAAACTAACAAAAGGTACATTTGTAACAAATATATCAGTTATGAGCTTTTGGTTGTCAAAAAATTAGTTTGGAATAAATTTGTCATAGTTATACCAGTTTGTAGTTTTATATGGTCAAAAAATTAGTTTGGAGTAAATTCGTCGCATGTGTACCAATTTGGGATTTTTCATGGTATTAACTCCCCAAAAAATAAAATTTAGGGATAAATACAATAAAAGTCCTAAAACTTGTCACGAATGTACAATTGAGTTCTAAAACTTTCAAAAAATGCAGTTAAGTCCTAAAACTTGTCAGAAAGTGCAATCGAGTCCTAAAACTTTTCAAAAAGTGCAATCAAGTCCTGAAACTTGTCAAAATTGGTGAAATCAAGTCTTTTCGTTGATTGCACTTTTTGAAAATTTCAGCACTTGATTACACATTTCAAAAAGTTTTAGGACTTTATTGTATTTTCATGACAAATTTAAGGATTCGATTGCACCTTTTAAAAGTCATGGGACTCAATTACACTTCCGTAATAATTCTCGGGACTTCTAGTGCATTTATTACTAAATTTTAACGTTGAGAACTTCCCTGCTTCTGCCGCGTATGGAGAATAACGACATACACAGCTGTCACTCTCAATTATTTCTATTCTTCCCTTTCTCCAAAGTATTTTTAAATTTTCTTCCTCTGTTTTCCTGAATAACATCGAAAGCTCACTCCCGCAACCAGATCTACTTCGTCACTCCCTCACTCACTCCATCTCCATCCACGGGACCCGCTAACCCAGAAAAGCGTTTCCCATCTTGCACCGCTCGAAGTGCTTCCCTTTCCGGGTTCAACCTCTTGCTTGATTGGACCCCTGATTTGGTGTAGGATGTAGGTCTCTTCAAGCTCCACATCGATGACTGTTTGATCCCCCCACCGGGCATGGATTGGACCTGGTGCGTGGCCATGGCGAGGAGGGTTCCGAGGAGGGTCTGGCTGGGCTCCCAAACTTCGATGGGTCTCCTCGTGGGTGGGAATCACACCTCCTCCAGGTTTTGCACCCGCTAAATCTCGCTCTCCCAACTGCTCTGCCGGCTTCAATCTCTCTCTGTCTCTCTCTCTCTCTCTCTCTCTGTTGAAAGTTTCACGAATTGATCGAAAAGATCTGAACTTGATCGGAAAGATCTGAACTTTGCACGAATTGCTCTGGGCTTGAACTGATCGAATCCCCCACCGTAAGGGATGGATTACAAGGCATTGAGATACCAGATTCTTCATGGGTATATCGCGAGGCGCGTGCTTCTCCGCACGCTTATGATAGCCTCTGCTATTTCTCTGTTCCCTTTGCTGCATGTGCTGTCCGGTGGGAATCCGGCATTTTTCGCTCCGGCGAATTCCGATAATTGCGCCGCCGACCCGGGTAACTTTGGCCAATTTATGTTTTCCGGCGCTTATTTGATTCCCAATTGGATGTTGGAACCGATACGGGGTTCGTTCGAATCCGTCGAGTGCAAAGAGGATGTGAATTTGACTCTAAATGTGGTTGGAGAGCTAATGAGCAAGCACTTGTTGGATTATAGCGCGAATGCTCTCTGTGCCGGAGAAGGCTCGTCTGCCTGCGTTTATGCATTGCACGAGTTGGGGTTCTCCAATGCTTGCGGGGTGTACGGACACCCTTTTTTCTCCCTGAAACAAAAGCATTTGGTTTACGACCTGAGCTACGAGGATAATTCCTTCGATTTCGTATTCTCCAGGGACCTTGATAAGGTGTCGGTCCCTGCATTGCTCGTGCTCGAGATTGAGCGCATGCTTAAGCCCGGCGGAATTGGGGCTATGCTTGTCAGTGTTAGCGGTTCCAACCCGAACAGCCTCATTAGGTCGGCAACGCCAGTTTCTTCGCTGCTGAAAGCTTCCAGCGTCATTCACGTGGGTTTCATGAATGATTTCAGTCTTGGTGTGATGAATGACTTCACTCTGGTGGTTTTCAAGAAGAGGGTTGAAAATGTGGGTTTTTTTGGGCAATATAGACTTCCGGACAACTGCCCATCAATTATTAAGAGTAAAGCCTTTATCGATCTCATGGAGCCTCTTGTAGAGGAAAAGCCAATGGAATCAAAGCCAAAAGATTCCTATTTACCGAAATTCGTAGATGTTTCGTTGGCGAAGCAAATGACCTATATAGTTATTGGAGCAGGGGAGCACCTGAATTCTGTCCATGTGAATTGGTTCCTGCCATCTTATCCAGTGGACATCCGAGCATTTAACATTTATTTCGTCGACCACAACACTTCAGTGCTTTCATCTTATGTCAAGAAGCCTGGTATTAACTTTGTTTATCACCCAGGGCTGGTGGGAAACAAGGGCACAAATAATCTTGGAGATGATCCTGAGTTTGATCCTTATCTGGGAAGTGAAGGTTTTGACGTTCTTGCTTGGTTCAAGGAAACAGTGAAGCATGCTGACTTCGTGGTTATGAAGATGAATACCGGGGAGCTAGAACTGAAATTCCTGGTGGAGTTATTCGAGAGCGGAGCCATCTGCTCGGTTAACGAGCTCTTCCTCCATTGCTCGGACCCTTTGCAAGGCATTGGACAAATGAAAGGGGGATGTATGGATCTGTTCAAAGGCCTGAGAAGCACTGGTGTGTTTGTTCATCAGTGGTGGGGAAGTTAGACTCTATTCCAAGTTTCGCGGTCTTGTTGTTTTCAGGTTGTGTCGTTTGCTTTGTCAGTTGCTCGCTACATACTTCCGAGGAATTACACCTCCCGTGTGCAGATGAGCCCCATAGATGGAGTTCACATAGCATGGGAGATGAATGCCCTGAGGAGTACTGAATAATTTCCGTGTGTCCTAGGAAGCTCTGCTTTCTGGTGTGTTTCGAATTTCCGAGTCAGTCCGTGGTCTAGTCCTTTCTGCTTTGATGTGTGGGGGAAAATGTATGTTGCTTCTTGGTTGTGCTCTAGCACCACATGACATGAGCAACCATTTCTTCTCCACCTTATGAATAAGAAGAACCTCGTCATTATAATACTCTCTCCTCCCTTTGCATTAAGCATGTCTGCTTGAAATTTCTTGATACCACGAGCCGCGCGTGTTGCGTCCCGTGATTTCTCTCATCAGAGCTATTTGGGTGACGGCATGACTTGAATCTTGAATTGGAAGAACTGCTTGTTCATGCTATTTAACGATGCTAACCATGCGGCATTTCATATTGATAAGAACCGTTCTAGGCTCAACGATGTGTGGGAAATAAAAGTTTTCGTCGGCCGGTGAGAAGTCACGAGCGGGAGCTCCCATGTCAACGACAATGTGAAATCATGACCATGTGGTCCTATGTCGGAAAGCCCCGTTGGGGGTCTCTGTCTGTCTTGAATGATCAAGATCGTACGTACCCGAACTATACTCTGTATATAGCTGGTTTCAGACACGAGATTCAATGATAAAGGACGTACAGCGAAGCCTGTCTAGTGATGATTTTTCTCATATTTCAATCAAAACTTGAACCCCCGGAGATGGTCCCACCCTGAAGAAGACGTAACGCGTCCAAAAGAAGGCCACGAACAAAATCACCGACACAAAGGAAATGGCGAAAAAAAGAAGAAGAAAAACTTAAGTAAGAAAACAAAATGAATCATGATAACTTAGTACATCAGTCTACATCTGGAATTAGCGGAAAATAAGGTTGTATCTTCAGTTGCTAAGTGGGCACTTTCCTTCCTTTACTCATTTACTTGTTCTATATTGCCTGCACGGGGAAGTGAGGATCTTCAACGCTAATTTCACTAGTCATTCCTAAACTACTCCTACGCACAATCTTGTTTTCGTCTGATGCTTTCGCCTTGGAGTCGAACTTGAAGGCTAATACTTGTGGGGGAAAAATTAGAAATCTGAACACTTTGAAAAGATACAGATGTTGTAACTAAAGAGACCCAAGAAACTGGTTAAGCGATAAGAGTTTACGTCTTCAATGAGAGTTGGAACCACTATGCTAGTATTATTTGGGGTCAAACCCAATGGCACATAACCATATGAAGAAGCCTTAGAGAAGGAAAAAATAAAGAAAGTACTGAGAAATGTTGTATGAACTTAGCATAGAAATACATTATATAGACTCACCAAGATTTACTTCGTCGACAATGTGTGTTATTAATTTTTTTCTCAGGCTAGATGTAGATGATGCGTGACTTGTTTGGAGAGAACTAACATAGATGCAACAAAATCTATCTAAACTGTTCCCATGTAACAAAGGAGGTAAAAGGAAGAGACTACCGTACAATCGTGTAATTAACTATTGGTGCTACATATTGTAATTCATGTGCATCCCGTAATATTTTATATATAATGTTAAATTATATCTAGAGTTTGGATACATGTACAATGTGCAATTTGAAGTAAATTGTGGCCGGGAAAGAGAAGAAAACAAAAGGGCATAGCACTAAAAGACAAAATAGGGGCTTACTCTTTTTGTATAATATCTTTTTCTTTTATTGTGGGGCGAAAAAAGGTGAAGTAGAGAAAGAAACAAATGGCTAGGGTTTTTCTTTTGTCTGTGTTTCCTAGCCTAGCCTGGAGGAGCCACATAAGAACTTGTTCCGCACAGTAGAAAGGTGTGGGTTTCTCTCTCTCCTTTTGAAGTGGCCAAACAGTAGCTCTTCTTGAAGAGCACAGTAGTTGCACAGTGAGAATGAGTGGGCTCCTTCAGCGAGAGGTGTAGCCGCAGGGCAAGTAAGGGTTTCGAGGATGCCGCATAGTGAACTCCTCGAAACCTTCAGTTGAGTTTCGTTTGTTTGGTCGTTGGGAGAGCTTGAACATCCGGTAATTTTGTGTTGTGAGTCTTTATATACAAGTGAAGTAATTTTATTTATAAACACATTAGGTTTGGGTGTAATTTAGGTATGGAAAACACTTGAGTGTGTAAACTCCTCAAAACCGTGAGTTGAGTTTCTTTTGCCTGGTCGTTGGTAGAGCTTGAACACCCGGTAGTTTCGTGTTGTGAGTTTTTATATCCAAGTAAAGTAATTTTATTTATAAATGCTTTAAGTTTTGATATAATTTAGATGTGGGGAACACTTGAGCATGTAAAGCGATTGCAGCTCCGGTTATCTGATTATAGTAGATTTTTGGTATTGGCTCTCCTCATAGATGTATGCATCGATGCATCGATGCATCGAACCAAACCACTTAAATCTTAGATGTCCTTTTATTGTTCCTCGTTTATTTTTTCGGTGTTTTCGCATTGACTTAAATTGCAAGATTTGGTCCTTCGTTTTATATTATAAAAATTGGTATCAAAGCTTAAGGATATGTTTTTTTCTGGATTGTGATTTGGGGCTTTTGCTGGCTGATTGTTATATGGAAATTTTATTGTTGCAATTATGTCTAAAGCAAAAGTGGAAATTGAGAAGTTTAACGGGAGGAACAACTTTGAGTTATGAAGCGTTAAGATAAAGACATTATTAACAATCCAAGGTTTGGCCAAAGCATTGAAGGGCAAATATAAGTTGTCCGAAACAATGAAAGATGTTGAAAATGACGTGCTAATGAGGAAGACAAGAAATATAATCCTGTTGAATATATCGGATGAGGTGTTAATAGAGTTGGCCGAGGAGAAGGATGCCGCAGCAATGTGGTCAAACTTTAGGCACTCGAAACGAAGGGTTTAAATAATCGTTTGTACATGTTGAAGAAAATTTTTAAATTTAGATATACTAATGGACGTCTATCAATCCCACCTCGATGAGTTTAACAAATTCATGATGGATATAAAGAACGTTAGTTAGATTCTAGATGATGAAGAATAGAGCATGACGTTGTTAGCTTCTTTACTAGAGTCATGGGAGCACTTTACTGATTCACCGCTACAGGGGTGCATTATGATTACCTCGGAAGCAATAAAGTCTGTCTTGTTCTCTACTGAGTGGTAGAGAAAGTTGCGAGATGACAATCTAGCGTAGGATGTAGCACGGGGACTAGTGATTCAAGATAGAGATTAACATTGAGGGTCCAATATTAGCAGAAGTAAAAGTAGGTTGAAGTCATGCCATAAAAAGTGCAAGGGACGCGTGAAATGCTTTGAGTATCACAAGGAGGGGCGAGATTGCTCAAAGCGGAAACCAAGGTGACAAACAGAATGCCACAAGTAGTGTGGCAAATGTGGCGGAGGAGAGCACTAGTGATGCAGAGGCAATTTTGTGTGCGATTCGTCAAGAGATGAATAGGTGCTAGATTCAGGGCATTCTTATTATATGACGCCTCATAGGAACCGATTTACTACTTACCAAACTGTAGATGGTGGTAGAATTATGATGGGAAATATTGTAACCTGCAAGGTTGTGGGGATAGGGATAGTTTAGATTCGATGTATGATGGGGTGGTACGCACACTAACAGACGTGACGCATATACTGGATCTCAAGAAGAATTTTATTTCTTCGCGGACACTCGATGACATCGAGTGTAAGTACCCCGCTGAAGGTGGAGCACTAAAGATCTCTCGAGGTGCAACGACAATGATGAAAAGGAAGAAAGTGAATATTCTCTATGATTTACTGTGAGAGACTATGATAGGAGCTGCTACATTTTCATTAGGATGAGTCAAACTTTGACTTAATGAAAACATCAATCCAATTTTTATTCAACCCTATAGAATTGGTTTGGTAAATAAATAGAAGATATGAATCCCCACCAAAATGGCTCCGAAACAAACAATAGAGTGGTTGTACCGCCTTCACTTCTCGTTTCGTATACTTTTGTCCTTCCCTCGTTTCCTGCCTCGATTCAATACCACCCTTCAAGAAATTGTATAACTTGGAGAAAGAATCACGATTAGCAATATAGCCTTTTCCTTTGGTTATTTCCTCTAATTAGATCTATGGAAGCGCACACGATCAAAAGCCATGAAGGCTAAAAGCGGATTAAGCCTCCCCTGACTTGCCCATTAACCCTAGAAGATAGAGGAATCAGTTCCCTCCCAAAACGGATGAGAGACACCCTACCCAACAATATGGCAGCGGACGAATACACTTCGTATAGTCTTCGAGAGATAGAAGGTGCTCGTCTGAAGGCAGATAATCTGCGACATTTACTATTTCCATGCCATGACAGGAGACAGATCTCTTGCAACTAGTTCCCTTGCTAATTTGATTCAACTCATGAATGCCATTCTATTATTTGCAAACGAGTGCTCTGCAAGACCTTCCTTTTAGAGATATGATAGCAATTCCCTACTAGTGCTTTCTAGTAAACTCTTCTTAGGGCACATGAGTGAGGCATGTATTACGATGCTGAGTGAGGAGGTTGTTGAAGGGTCAAAAGACAAGGAAGCCTATGTAAGCATTACATCTTTGGGAAGCAGATCTAGATTAAGATTAATACAGCTATTAATTTGACCAAGCGACCAATTAAATACATTCATTCAGACATCTGGCGTCCGTCTCCTATTCCTTCTATAGGAGTTACCCGATATATGCTGACATTTATCTACAACTATTCGAGTAAGGTATGGATATACTTTTTGAAGCATAATTCTAATGTGTTAAATCGGTTCAAGAAATTTAAGGTATTGATTGAGAAGTAGTCAGATAAAAAAATCAAGTGCTTGAGAATCAATAATGGCATATAATTCTATGGTAAATATTTTTCCAAATCATACGAGAAAGAAGGGATTGTGAAACACCGCACAGTATCCGGGATATCACAGCAGAATAGCGTAGCAAAATGGAAGAAGAGAACTTTACTTGAGCGAGCTTGGAGAATGCTTTCGCATGCAGGACTAGGCAAGGAATATTAGGTCAAAGCAGTGAATATGACATGTTACCTGGTTAATCAATCTCCATCATCTGCTATTGAGTGGAGACCCAATCGACCCTAATGGTTGGGGAAACCTATTGATTACTCCGGATTACAAGTATTCGAATGTCCTGCTTAAGTTATACAAGTGATGGTAAGCTTGAGCCGAGGGCGAAAAAATGCATATATATGGGTTATGCACATTGGGTGAAAGGCTACTAGCTATGGTGCAATGATCTCAATCACCCAATTTTCTAATCAGCAAAAACGTGAGAACTGCAAAGCTTCAATAGAGGAGTATTGAGACACCACCAGTAGAGCAGATAGATATTGATGTCATTAGTAAGGTAGAGCTTCGGTGGAGATTCCGGAGACCTCAGAGGTAACACAAGTTGAGACTGGAGATGAGGCTACAGTTCTTGAAACAGGTGATACTAAACAAACAGCACAATCGCAGCACGTTAAAACCCGCGAGCAGGCACAAGAGGTAAATAAAACCACTGGTATGTTATGATTATACTAATATTATTTATGCAGTGACTGTAAGTGATGAAGTGGAGACAAATGAGCCTTCATTTTACTCTAAGGCGATGGCTAGTAGTGAGTCGTCGTAGTGGCTAGGGGCTATGAGCGAAGAGATGGAATCACTCCATTGAAATTATACTTAGGAGTTAGTCAAAGTACCTAAGACCTAGAAGATTGTTGGAAGTAAGTGGGTCTATAAAGGGAAGAATGGTATTCCTAATGTCGAGGTACCGAGATATAAGACAAGACTTGCTAGAATGGGTATATACAACGGGAGGGAATTGACTACAATGAGGTGTTCTATCCTATGGTAAGACATATTTCTACTCGTGTATTACTTGCTTTAATTGCTGCACAGGACCTCGAGCCGAAGCAACTAGATGTGAAAATGATTTTTCTTCATAATGAGTTGGAGGAGCGGATTTTCATGAGGCAGTTAGAGGGATTTACTATTCCGAGTAAGAAAAACCAAGTTTGCTTGTTAATAAAATCTTTATATGAGCCAAAATAGTCTCTTAAACAGTCGTATAAGCATTTTGATACTTTCATCACTATTTAGGACAATTCGAAAAGTCAGATGGATAGTTATGTTTACTTCAAGAGATTGGAGGGTGGCTCTATAATATATCTATTATTATATGTTGATGACATATTAACAGTAATTAAGAATAAGTCTGATATTGATGTATTGAAGAGGTAGTCGAATGCTGAGTTTAAAATGGAAGATTTAGGTACTGGAAAGGAAATGTAGGGTATGGATATTTTGCGTGACAGGGCTGCAGGAGCATATGTTCATCTTTCCTTATTCTAGTGCAGTGAGTAATATTATGTATGCCCTGGTATGCATTAGGCCTGACATTTTACAAGCCGTGAGTGTTGTTAGCCGTTACATAAAGTGGCCTATTTAAATTCACTGGGAAGCTGTGAAGTGAATACTCGAATATTTGAAGGGGACAACAAACATGTGTATAGTGTTCCGGAAGGACAACAATGGTAGTGAGACCATTGGTTATGTGGATTCGGATTACACCGATGACTTGGATGAGTGTAGGTCTATAACAGAGTACATGTTTACGCTTACCGATGGTGCAGATAGTTGGAAAGTGTCCTCACATAACCACGTTGTCTTGTCTTCAACTCAGGCAAAGTACATGCCACTGACCTTCATAGCGAATGAGGCGACATGGCTACGGGGCTTACTCTCGGACTTTGGGTTAGATAAGAAAAGTGTTGATATACATTGTGATAACCAATATGTGATATATTTTACTAGGGGTGTCAATAAAACCCGCGCCGGCCCGGCCCGACCTGCGCCGACCCGATCCGACCCTAAAATTTGGGCTATGTTGGGGTCGGGCCTTAATCTTCTTCGAATATGGCCCTAAAATTTGGGGTTTCATTAGGGTTGGGGTAGGGTCAGGCCGACCCATTAACACTCTGGGCCGGCCCATCTCCCTCTCTCAGACTCTCAGTCGCCAATCGCCGTCGGACGCTCTCTCGCCTCGCCTCGCCTCGCCTCGCCTCGCCTTGCCTCGCCTCGCCTCGTCTGATCTCGTCTCTACCCCTGTCGATCATCTCTCTACATCCTTCGCTCGTTGCCATCGCCGTCTCTCTCTCTCTCTCTCTCTCTCTCTCTCTCTCTCTCTCTCTCTCTCTCTCTAGCTCTGCAACGCCTCTGTTAGGGTTTGCGTTTCGAGTCCTTGATTCCGTCGAGGCTGTTGTTGTCTTTTTCGCTCCGCTTGCCCTAGCGTCCTCGATCTGCTCCCTTTTGCTCCGCGATCGCTTGCGCTCGCGAGCTCCCGCCCTTCCTGGGTGCAAGTTATGGAGCAGGTCAATGAGCGTTTCGTCTTCCTTCCTTCCTTCCCTCGATCGATTCCGTTCGCGCTCCGGCGAAGGGAACGAATTGCTTGTACAAAGCAGCTGTGGAGCGTGATATCAATCGCGTTCTGCGGATTTCGTGTGTGTTGGGTATCTCTGATTGGGTGTCTGAATTTTGGGTTCAGGTGATAGTGTCGGACAAGTGGAAGGACGGAGCCAGCAACACCATCGAGGGCGGCGGCCGCAAGATCAACGAGAACAAGCTCCTCTCCAAGAAGTCCAAGTTACCCCCTCTCTCTCTCTCTCTCTCTGTCCCTTTCCCTTTCTTTGGAAGACGAATTTCCATGGAGTCACTGTATTGCGCTGTCGCGAACTAGCTGTGGTTGTTGAGATTGTAGCTTGGTGGTGGCCTTTTTTTCCCCCTGAGATGTGAGAAGAGCCAAACTGACTATCCATTGTATCAGTGTGCCTCTTATGTTCAGATGCATGAATTTGTCTAAAATTTTATTATGTGTTGATTATTTTGTTCTTTTTGGCTGTTTTAATGATCTTAAGCTTGCTTTAACTTGTGTAGAAAAGGGAGAAGTGATTAGTGAACATTACAAGCTCCTGCCAGTTGACTTGCGTGACATACCAAAGTTGGACGACATTATATCATTGGCTAATATTGATCCAAGGTATGCATGTGAGGTCCTGACCACAATAGTCTGCTTCTTTCTAGTTGATGATACTGGTCATTTGCATTCCCTTTATGCTTCACTAAAATTGATTTATGTGATATTACTATCAGAGGCTCTTTTTCATTTTTTTCACATGTGCATTGTCTGATGATTGTGTTTGTCATATGTATATGATGTTGATGAAGATATTTCGAGGGGGCTCTAATTTGCTTTACGTTGCAATCCCTTTGCTTTTCTTTCTTCGTTTTCTCTTTTTTTTTTTGTTTGGTGGGTGAAAACTGAAGTTGCTGTTGTTGGGTGTGAACAGTTCCCAAACGAGGCGTGAATTGAGCGTCTCCATTTTTGAATCGGGTGGCTTCTTTCGGTCGTTCGGAGCTTGAGGATTGAGCAGAAGAAAGCCTAATTTAATTGTAAGTTGTTTTAGCAGAGAAGACTTTTGCATGATTTTGCAATCTCTGCATTTTCCTATCTCATTTCATATCACTTTAACTTGCAGCTCTCTTTCTTATCATTTCTAATAGTAATTAATTTTTATGCCCTGCTTAATGTTTTGTTATATCTCTATCTGTGATAGAATTTGGGAATTCAACATCTTTTGATTTAGTTATCCTGTAATCAATAATTTGGAGTAGAAATGACGGCTCTTGAGATGTTTCTGGGATTAGAATCTGTTCTTGGTTGTGTTATGTCAAAACTTTTGTTGAGAATGACTTAGAAGCCAATTTTACAGATGTAAAATCGATGGTGAAGCATGATGATCAGAAGGTAATTATGAGCATATCAATACTTTAAACAGAAAATGTATCAGCTTTTTAAAACTGAAGGGTTCAGGTTGTTTGGTTGGTTGCTTTAGACGATGGCATTTCATGGATGTGGACTTTTTTCATTTAGCATCATGCACATCAATAAACTTCATTAATAAGATCAAAGGTCCACCTGAAAAGCATCAAATTCTGCCTGGTTTCATGAGAAAGGCTAATAGAAGTTCGATATTATATTAATTTGTCAACAATGTTAATTAGAAGAAACCAACGGAAGTGCTTTTCTCATTCTGTACCTCTTTTTCCTGCTATGCCGATAATCTTCTTCCTTGTTCAGATAAAAGTATCATGATGGAACTTTAATTATCTATCCTGGGATATTTTAAGCACCATCTACCTTAACAGGAGAGGCATCTTTTTGTTTGGTGTCCATTTGTATTTGTCAAGAGTATGTTGAGGACTACATTTCTGATTATAGTAATACTTTCCAGGTTCTAAGTGTCATAGATAAAAGGATTGCTAAATGTCTGAGACAAGTGCTTCTAGTGTGACACAAAGAAGGACGAGATCTTCGGTATGGGAACACTTTAAACATATTCCTGATGAAGAAAAGGCTGAATGTATGTACTGTGGGGCCTGTATTGGTTGTGCTAGTGGTCAAGGGACCAGTTCGATGCATCGTCATTTAGCTAGATGTAAGGAATTCCCATATGCAAATGTCGAGAAAAGGCAAAAAAGTGACTCGGGTCCTTGGAAATTTGACCAAGATGATAGTGGAAAAGAATTGGCGATCATGTTTATTCTTGATGAATTGCCTTTCAAGTTGGTAGAGCATGAGGGATTTCGGCGATTTGTGAATAAAATCCAGCCAAATTTCTTAATCCCGTCGCGCAACACTTTGAGGCGCAAATGTTATGATTTATACACCGATGAAAGAAGTAAGTTGAAGAAATATTTCTTGGAGACATCTCCAAGAGTGTGTCTTACAACAGACACATGGACTTCTTGTCAAAATTTGAGTTATATGTGTCTCACTGCTCATTTTGTTGATGCCGATTGGAAGTTGCATAAGAAAATATTAAATTTTTGTCAAATCCCGGGTCATTCTGCTGAGATAATAGGAAAAGCGGTTGAGAAATCTTGATTGATTAGGGGATTCAAAACATTTTTTCTATCACCGTGGATAATGCTAGCTCAAATGACTTAGGAATTCAATATTTAAAGAAGAGACTTAACTCTCGGAATTCTCTGGTATTGAGAGGTGAGTTGCTCCACATGAGGTGTTGTGCTCATGTATTGAGTTTGATTGTGAGAGAGGGGTTGAAAGACATAAATGATTTGATTGTTAGAATACGTTCGGCCGTGCGTTATGTGAGGTCTTCTCCTGCGAGGTTGAAACGGTTTAAAGGTTGTATTGAGCTAGAGAAAATTGAGTCCAAGAGTCTTGTATGTTTGGATGTCGAGACTCGTTGGAACTCGACATACATAATGTTGGAAGCAGCTTTAAAGTTTCAAACAGCTTTTAACTCATTGGAATTTCAAGATGGCAAATTTGTTGAAGAGCTTTCCAAGGTGAAAGGATTGCCCACTAGTGATGATTGGGAGTATGCCCGTCACTTTCTTCCTTTTCTGAAGTTATTCTTTGATACGACTTTAAAAGTTTCGGGTTCTTCTTATGTCACCAGTAATGATATGGCAAAGGATGTGTATGGGATTTATATCATGATTGACAGATGTTGTGAAAATGAGAACCCGACTTTACAGGAAATGGCTAAGAGAATGAAGATCAAATTCAATAAGTTTTTTGGCAATGTGAACAACATCAATCTTACTTTGTTCATTGCTTGCATACTTGACCCGCGGCATAAGTGGGAATATGTGAAGTGGATGATTAATCATGTTTATAAAAGCAAGCAGGCAGAAACTTTACAAGACAAAGTACTAACATCTCTGACGTCTTTGTTTGAGCAATATCGCATTGGTGTATGCCCCCAAAGCAACTTGAGGCTAAAGAGCACAACGATGATTAATGTGTCAAAGTCTCCAGTGGTTGGTGCTGATATTATGACTGCAATGTATCTTAGCGAAATCGGACAACAACATTTTGAAGAAAAATCTGAATTGGACAAGTATTTGGAGGAAGGATGTGAACGTTATAGCGTTGAGTTTGATATCTTAAGTTGGTGGAAAATAAATTCTTCAAGATATCCTATCCTTTCTTCCATTGCTCGAGATATTTTGGCCGTGCCTGTCTCAACTGTAGCATCAGAGGCTACATTTAGTACAGGAGGCCGTGTGCTTGATGTGTTTCGTAGCTCTTTAACCCCAAACATGGTGGAGGCTCTTATATGTGCTCAAAGATTGGTTACGATCCGCGCTACTTTCACGTTCGATTGAAGAGGACTTAGAAGAACTCGAAATCTTTGAGTCAGGTGAAAAAATATGGTTGTAGAATATTAATACCCTTTTATGTTTCAATGGATACGTTAATTCTCATTTTCATTGTGAATTTAATACAGAGTTGCCAACTACAACTATGGAGCCAAACTCGATATCAATTTCTCTAGATGATTGATGAAGTTGGAGATTGCCATTTTAGGTAACTTGTCAGTTTTTACTCGAGACTCTAAATGACTTGGGACCTATTTTTACTGGCAAAAGTACACTACAAGTGCCATAACTTATGTACGGCGATCACTTTGGTGCCATAACTTTTTTTCGGATCACTTTGGTGCCAAGTCGGAGGAAAATCGATCACTTTAGTGACTCCGGCCAAAAAGCTGACATGGCATTTATATTAAAAAAAATGGTCTGACTTGTACACGGTGAAAATTACGTGGCTTTTTTTCGAATTTTTTAATTTCTAGAAAAATAATAATAATTAAAATAATTAAACAAAAAAACAAAAACAAAAAAGGTGTTTCAGCAGCGGCGAGGGAGCCCTCGCCGCTGCTGCCGCCAAGCCACCACCGCCGGGAAGGGCCAGCGGTGGTGGACCGCAGTGGTCGGCGAGGGTCGCCGGCCCTTGGCCGAGGCCGGCGACCCTCGCCTCGCCCGGCGAGGGTCGACGGCCCTTGGCCGGGGCCCGGCGACCTCGCCTCGCCCGGCGAGGGCCGGATCCGGCGAGGCGAGACCTCGCCGTCGCTCGGTCGCGACGGCGAGGCCCCCTCGCTCGCCTTGGCGGCGAGACCTCGCCGTCGCATGGGTCGCGACGGCGAGGCCCCCTCGCCGCCGCGGGCGAGGCGAGACCTCGCCGTCGCATGGGTCGCGACGGCGAGGCCCCGCTCGCCTCGCTGGCGAGGCGAGACCTCGCCGTCGCGACCGGCGACGGCGAGGTCTCACCGCGCTGGATCGGGCCCTCCCGGGCAAGGCGAGGGACGCCGGGGTCGGCGAGGGTCGCCGGGGGTCGGCGAGGGTTGTCGGGCCCGGCCAGGGGCCGGCGACCCTCGCCGACCACTGCGCCCACCACCGCCGGCCCTTCCCGGCAGTGGTGGCTTGGCGGCAGCAGCGGCGAGGGCTCCCTCGCCGTTATTGCAGGGCTTTTTTTTTAAAAAAATTAATTAATTAATTAATTAATTATAATATAATATTTTAAAAAAATACACGTCAACGGGCTAAACGGCGTCGTTTTTGGTTTTTAATGCTGACTGGACCTCTCCGGCGAGCCTTGGACCTCTCCGGCGAGCCGTGTCAGCGCCACATCGAATTTCCGGCGAGCCACGTCAGCATTGGCACTAAAGTGATCAATTTTCAAAAAAGTTGGCACCGAAGTGATCCGAAAAAAAGTTATGGCACCAAAGTGATCGCCGTACACAAGTTATGGCACTTGTGGTGTACTTTTGCCTATTATTACTACATAGTGTTTGGACTACTACAGTTTTAACAAAAGTATGGTAAAACTATTTAAATAGCTGGTAAACTATCCCTTTATATTTTTACTACATAGTGTTTGGGTGAAGAATGAATCACAATTAAGGGAACCTCATGGAAAAGAGGAGGGCAATGAACCAAGTATATGGATTCCTCAGCATATCCCTTTATAGTTTTTACATTTTCCAATGAAGTTTTCACTAACTAGCAGATTGTTCCTTCTACATCCTGACAGATTTCTACATGGGTAGGTATGTATTGCTGTGTATTTACTGCCTACATTTAGCTTGAGGTTATTGAAATAACGAAATCAATAACAATCTCATTATTATTCTCCAGTCATTTTCAACACGCATGAGCATGTGAATATTCCTTTTTGAGGGCTGTGTTCTCCCGCTATTTTGTGTTAGTTTAACTGAGCATGTCCTGCTTGGAGATTAACATTTTCCTGTCATGTAGAATGGCAGGTTTTGTACACGACCCAAGTAACTCAAGAGGCTAAGAAATACCACGATGGTTTTTTGCAGCTTGAAGTTCGCGGATCCTTAGGGCGGCCGGTCATTCCAAAGCACTTTCAAGGACGTTTTCATCCTCAAGCAACTGTTTTTTCATTAAACTACGCTGGCCACTTTGTTTGCTGATCCAACATGATGCACTTCTATTTTTTGGATAGTGGCTCATTATGTGCCCCAACTATCACACTAATTCAAGTGCATTTCACTACCCAAAAAAGTTCAAAGGCCTTTCACACCCCTTATTTATAGTTCCTGGAATTACTTTTCTGCTCATTGTTTTCTTCCCCCTTAATCATTCAGGTCACACTGTATGATGCTAGCAGGAAAGTCTTGTTGAATAAATTTCTCAGGAAAGATGAAGTATTGGGAACTGGAAAATCGCTGGTATTTGATTCTCACTTGGTGAAAGCGGAAAAAAAAAAAAAACCCGAAACCTGGCCCGGCTTGGGCCTTGGGGTGTACGGTGAACAGGGTCTTGGGTGGGTCTGGGCGGGTCAAGCATGACCTTGTAGGTTTTGGGTCGGGTATCAAGAAAGCCCGACCCGACCCGACCCATTGACACCCCTATATTTGACATATAATCCGGTTTATCACGAGTGAACGAAGCATATCAACATCAAGTACCAATTCATCCAAGATGTCTTAACGAAGAGTATGGTTGTTGTGAAGAAGATTGTGATAGCAGAAAACCCCACAGACATGTTGACTAAGCTTATTCTTCCGGCGAAGCTCAAACTTTGCTTGAGCAAAATTGGCATCTGTAGATAGTAAACGCCCGTCAGGGCGTTCGAAGAGCAGCATGGATGATGAACACTACAACTTAGCTTCAAACATCGAGCCAAGATAAATAATTATTAAATTATGTCTCGATTTTGAGCTTGTGTACGATATGCAATTTGAATTAATTGTGGCCATGAGAGAGAAGAAAACAAAAGGGACTTGCACTAAAAGACAAAATAGGGGCATACTCTTTTTGTATAATATCTTTTTCTTTTTTTCTTGTCGGGCTTAAAAAGGTAAAATAGAGAAAAAACAAAAGGCTAGAGTTGTTTTGTTTCTTTATTCCCTAGCTTAGCCTGGTGGAGCCGCATAAGAACTTTTGCTACACAGTAGAAAGGTGTGAGTTTCTCTCTCTCCCCTTGAAGTGGTCGAACAGTAACTCTTCTTGAAAAGCAAGGTTGCCGCACGGTGAGAATGAGTGGGCTCCTTCAACAAGAGGTCTAGCTGCACAGCAAGGGAGGATTTCGAGGATGCCTCACAGTGAACTCCCCAAAATGGTGAGTTGAGTTTCTTTTGCTTGGTCATTAGCAAAGCTTGAACACCCGATAATTTTGTGATGTGAGTCTTGTCGCGCCGCGCTTTTTGGGGCTTTCGGGATTTGCGCGCTAAAGAGGTATTTCCGTGTAAGGGTCTCTCCCAGACCATACCTCACGTGACAGTGAAAGGTGATTTCTTATTTAGTCTAGGTTTGTGATTTTGGAGTCGCCACTAGTCATTATTGGTAGGTAGACTAGAAACCTAATCAAGGTACGGGAGAAATACCACGATTCTACGAACCAGAGATTCTGAGTACGGGGACTTGGTTACGTTATTGATCTCGAATCGAGATCCCTAACGCCCTTTCGATACCTAAGAACAATACGATGTCTAACGTGTCATGCGAATTTTCGAGACTTACCCACTAATCCAATCCATTCTAATCGCAGGAAGAACCAAACAAGTATTAAATGTACAATCAATGTCAATCAGATCAATCAATCCTAAATGGTCTTTAAAAATGAAAATCAATTAAAACAACCAAACCCTAATGAACTCTAGAAGCTTATTCATTTCATGATTTACATTTTTTAGGGTTTTAGGATTTTTTAGGGGTTATAACCCCTGAATTTGGGATTTTCTAAAAATTCCACTTGGGCACTTCCAAAAATTCAAATCTCACTTTTTATGGTTGGCCACGATGTTTTTGGACCATTCTGTGAATTTTTAATTTTTTTGATTTTTTTGATTTTTTTTTTTCAGAAATTTTATTAACCGAGATTGATTTTTTTATGATTTTATGAAATTTTTTATTTTTTATTAATTTTCTACTTTTTTGTGAATTTTCTGTTTTTTTTTAATTTTTTTCAAATTTTTCTGAATTTATTTTTCGATTTTTTTATGTTTTTATGAATTTTTACGAATTTTTTAGATTTTTAAATTTTTTATTATTATTTATTATATTTTTTTTAAATTTCCCGCCGAAGCGATGACCGGCCCGGTTCAACCCGGTTCGGCTTGGCCGAACCGGGCCTCGCCAGCGCCGGTCGCCGGTCGCATCTTCTCCGGCGGGCACGATGTAAAAACAGCGCCATTTTGCCCCCTGTTCATTGAGGCATTATGTCGAACAAGTGGTGTGCATAGTCCGTGTGTTGAAGTTTTCAAGGCCGCCACTTCAATCACTTCTCCGGCGACCTTCCGGCGACTATCTCGCCATTTCTTTTGATCCATCATCAAGCCCATACATTCTAGTATGGATCTAGCCTAATCATAGTGCCGTCGGACGTTCGCCGGCCGGCGAAAAATCAGTCTAAACAACCTAGTTTGTAAACTGTTCAATCATGGATTTTCCAGAATACTAATCCTAATTCTAACCGCCCTAGCCGTCTATATCGTTCAAAACAAAAATCAAATCATCATACAAGGTAATGAAAAGCCTACTTGAATGGCCTAGGGCCTTGATAACTCTCCGGCGAGACGATGGATCTCCGGCGAAAATTCCAGAAATGGCCGACTCAGTTTTAATGCATTTTCAATCATTCAAAGTGCAAAAAAAACAATGAAAATGAGGTCAGAATATGTTTTAAGCATTAACAAACTCATACTCGTGAAAGAAAATGCACGATCAGCAAGATTGAATTCAAGTTCACCGTTTCTCAAATCTGGAAAACCGTGACTAGGAGAGGACTTTACCTGATTCGTTTGATGATTGGATGAGGTTTTCAAGCTAATCGGAGCCTGTGGAATTGTTCCTCGTCACTTGAACTTCAAACTGAAGGCTTCAGCTTTGCCGGAAGAGTACTGGGCACGTCGGTCGAACCTGGTTTTCAGGCCTTCATGACAAGCCCGTTCGGCTGAAACGATGAGGGGATGGTCACGGCCTATCCACGATTCGCCGGCGTTCCGCCGTCTACGGCGGCGCCAGACACTCGTGAGGGGACCCTTGACCCTCTCTCTGTAGATCATTCTCCTTTGTTTCGCTCGATTCCACTCTCTCTCTCCCTCTGGCATTTCGTCGAGCATCTTCCCTTCTCCCTCTTCAGTTTTTTTTTTTTCAGTTTTTGTTCATAAAAAATCCCGCCCAAATTCGGTTAGAACCGACTTATAATCGGTTAGATTGAATATTTGATGCCAGCTGGAGAAACTCCAGCTAGCAAAACCAATTTACACGTGTCAGATTGACCAAAATAAATTGGCAAAGGCGCGGGTTCGAACGGGCATTTTCTGGGCTTAATGTGACTCGGGTGAAGAAGATGAACAACCCGAGTCGGGTCGGGTTGACCCGACAGACCCGGGTTGGTATTAATTCGAAAATTAAGCTTAATTTTGACCCAGTTTTCAAAATTAAACCCTAAAATTGAATTCCCCATCATATTCCGAACCCAAATATGTGATTTTCCCCAATTTTTGTTATAATTGTCTCTAAGATTTTCACATTTTTGTATTCGGGTTAATAGGGTTTTGTTCAATTTGATGTCCTAATGACCTGATTAGGCAAAATTGAATTACCCACATCTGATTAACCCTAGAAATGATGGTCTCATGTTTCGACAATTTCATATTGGGCACGATTCCCAATTTGGGTTCAAAATTCTTAATTTTCAATTGAATTTTGGGGATTTTTTATTTTTATGTCAAATTGTGCAATTGGACCGACTATTATGTAATTAAAGGTCCTAGAATCATTTTTTGCGAAGACACTATGACTTAAAAATGACTAGAAAAAATTTAATTGCATTTTTGGTTCATTCGGGTTTAATTTTTGCCCAATTTTGGGAAAAACATATACCCGATTGAGATTTTTCAAAATTGATGATGTATTCATGAAATTGGATTAAAATTAAGAATAATGACTATTTTTATGGAATTTTTTGATTCCATTTGCTATTTTTCTTGATTTTCTCACTTATTTTGACTAAAAGAAATTAAGGAAAAATGCAGAAAAATGCTAAAAAAATATTTTTTTTGTTTAGAAATAGGTTTCTAGGCTTAGCCAAGACTCTTAGTCCTAATTTTTAGATTTTTGAAAATATGAAAAAAAAATGAGCTAAAAATCAGGTGTCAACAGCTGCCCCTCTTTGAGATTGAGCTCGTTAGAGATTGATCTCAAAGATAAGGTGACACCTGAGTTTTCAGTTGACTCAAAGAACAAAATAAGATGGAAATTTCACAACAACTGATTAGGGATCTTGCTTTTTGAAATTTATGATCTAATCCAAAGATTTTCTTTTCAAAACATATTTTGAAAGGTTCTTAATGATTGAGGGAGAGACACTTACCTGTTTGCGAGCGTTTCTTTATTGCTTGTCCAAGAGCATGAATTGATGGCATGAATTGATGGTGGTGATGATTGTGATGGTTATTCTGATTTTGTGGTTTAAGGACGAATCCACGAACCATGAACACTTGAGGCTCCTCGCCTGAGGATTTGGAAATTTGCCTAGTGGTTCCTCATCAGTAGGACTTAAATTTTCCTATGGGCTCCTCGCCTGTAGGACTTTGAATTTCCAAATCGCCTAGTGGTTCCTCACCAGTAGGACTTAAATTTTCCTAGAGGCTCCTCACCTGTAGGACTTAAATTTGTCTAGTGGTTCCTCACCAGTAGGACTTGAATTTGTCTAGGGGCTCCTCGCCTGTAGGACTTGAATTTGCCTAGTGGTTCCTCACCAGTAGGACTTGAATTTGCCTAGGAGCTCCTCACCTGTAGGACTTGAATTTGCCTAGAGGCTCCTCGCCTGTAGGACTTTGAATTTGCCTAGGGGCTCCTCGCCTGTAGGACTTTGAATTTGCCTAGTGGTTCCTCACCAATAGGACTTGAATTTGCTTAGGGGCTCTTCGCCTGTAGGACTTGAATTTGCCTAGAGGCTCTTCGCCTGTAGGACTTTGAATTTGCCTAGGGGCTCCTCGCCTGTAGGACTTGAATTTGCTCAGGGGCTCCTCGCCTGTAGGACTTGAATTTGCCCAGGGGCTCCTCGCCTGTAGGACTTTGAATTTGCCCAGGGGCTCCTCGCCTGTAGGACTTTGAATTTGCCTAGGGGCTCCTCGCCTGTAGGACTTTGGGAAGACTTCAAACAATGAATGCCTTGACCGTGAGTTATGTGATTTTGAGGTTTCACTAACCTTTGTATGGTTTTTTAGTTGACCAAAAACTATTTTGAAAAATAGTTTTGAAATTAATCAAAACTGTTTGAAGCATGGTTTTTTCTTAGCTTACCACAAACTGTTTAAAAACCTGATTTTAAGTTGGCCAAAAACTTTTGAAACCTGGCTTGGAAACATGCATTCTTTGCATTAATGCATTTAAGACAATCAAATTTCCTTTTCAAGGAATTATTTGAACAAAATGCTTGCAATCTTTCAAGAAATGCTTGAAATGATCGTTTGGAAGACCTTCATTAGAAAGGATTTGTTTCAATCTATGAACTTGGTCTTTTCTTCATCTAATTGAAAGGGGAACTTGTCTGATATCCCTCAATTTTATCTCTCTTAACCAATCCTTAGGTATTCGGAGATGTTCGCAATGTATACAATCCAATTGATCCGATAAGGTCTTTCAAAAGGTTGTAATGTTGGCTTGGTTAATGGCTATTAAAAGGATAGGCATTCTGAGGCCAAGAAAAAGGATTTCGTCACAACTGACTTCGGGTCTACAAGTTAAGAACCTCGAGGATAAGATAAGATATTATCGCATACATTTCTTTGAGTGATGACTTCTTGTCATAAAGCCATGTTTCTACTCTCAACATCTTAATATGAAGAGTCTTGGCGAGAGGTTGTATTGTTGGTATTGGGTAGGCTCAAAAGGCTCGTTTATTTGAATTCAAAGTTTTATGAAATTGATGATCTTCTTGACATCACCACTTTTTCTTTTTTTGCTTGCTAAGGGTCTTTCTTTTATGAACATCAAAGTCTCCTAAAACATTTATTACAATCTCTTTTCTTTTGCTCATTCTCACTTGTTGTGATTCATGATCTCTCATAGTCTTGACTTTGCTTCGTCATGACTTTTTTGTCATTTCGAACTCTCTTTTTGAATTCTCTTTTTCTTTCTCATTTTTCTCGGGCATTTGGCCTTGCTTTTACCAAGCACACTGCTTTTTTCATGCCCCAGACTCTTTTATCTTTGATCTTTTGAATTCTAAGAACTCTGTGTTCTACCCTTTTGTTTCTTATCTATTAAAGTGGATCATATGCTCATGCTCAAGTGTAAAGAGATGATCACCAATTTGGGGTTCTGAAATGAATATTCAGGCTCAATTGAGCTTTGTCAAAGGTAATGTGTTTGGGTATACGAAATGAAGCGCTCTTCTTCCTCTTGGGATGTCTTGAGCTTCCATATGACTTTATCTGAAGTTATTACAGAAAGATTGGTGCAAGAGTATGCAATAAAATCTTTCTTGATCCTATTTTCCATAGCTGTCAATCACAAACTTCCTGATTTGCCCCAATATGGGGTGGTTCTTAATAGGGTTGTTTTGGAAAAACTTCTTCATTGTTTTGGCTCAAATTTGGTTTGCAAGAGATAAGCATGTATTTGGGATAGTGAAATGACTGCCTTTTATCATTTCAATCCATGTAATCATTGCGAACATCCCTTATTTCCTTCGGATAAGTTTTTCTTACTCACTTCTCCATTTTGACTTTGAGTGTATAGGGGACATGTTTGGATATGGCTTACCTTTCATCATTTGAAGGTCTTTACATTTGATTCGATCCAAACTTTCTCTTTGAAATTTTTCAAAGGCTTTTGTCAAATTATCCCTTTTAAGGAATTTTGATGCTTAGTGCATTTTCAAAAAAAGCGTGTTTCAAAATTTTTGATTGAAATATTTCTAAGGTATTTTCCTTTTCAAAACAATCTGTTTTATTTTGCTCAGCCTTAGTGTCATTCCGCTTGGGGAAGAAAAAGTTTCATTTTTCTCTTAAAAATGCAACTTCTTTAACAGATGCTCTCATGATTTGAGGATACCTGTCTGATCAACTTACCAAGATCCCTCTTGTTTGCATGTTTTTGCTTTGGTTCCACTGGAGATTCTTCTTTTGTTGCTCCTTTTTCTTTGTCTTCCTGGAGATGATAAAAAGGAAAGCGCATTAGAGGACATCAATGGAAAATATAATTGGAAGTGATACTAACCTTTACTATTTGATAACTCTATTGGGAATTCTGAAATCATCAACTGGTTCGGATTCTTTTTACTTTCTTCTGCAAAACAGATAAACATGTTCATAAAATGCATGGTATGCATATATGCGTGAGATGCACATGTTCTAAAGTGACCTGAATTTTTTCTTGAATGTTTTGTCTTCATTTCATGGGTAGAAAATCTTGACAGCATCTGCATTTACAGGATAGGCCAATTCTATTCCTGCCATATCTACAAGAATCAATGCTCCTCCAAGAAGAACTTTCTTGACAATGTATAGACCCTCATAATTCGGAGTGAATTTGCCACGAGGATCTGAATTGTTGAAGATGACTTTCTTCACTATTAAATCCTCTGTTTTGAAATTTCTCGATTTCACTTTTCGATTAAAGGATTTAGCCACTCTTCTTTGATAGGCTTGCTCATGGCATATAGCTCTTAATCTCTTTTCATCGATCATGTTGAGTTGTTTATATCTTTGTTGAATCCACTCAGCTTCTGAAAGCTTCAATTGGGATAGTATCCTTAATGAAGGAATTTCTGCTTCAATAGGTAGCACTACTTCCATTCCGTAAACCAATGAAAATGGGGTTGCTCTAGTTGATGTTCGAATTGAAGTTCGGTATGCCATCAGAGCATACGGTAACCTTCATGCCAATCACGATAATTTTCAGCTGTCTTGGCCAGTATCTTCTTGATATTCTTTGCTGCTTCAACTGCTCCATTCATTTGTAGACGATATGGAGATGAGTTCAGATGTCCGATGCGGAAGTGTTCGAGTAAGTCATCCACAATCTTGTTGTTTAGATTTGAGCCATTGTCTGTAATTAGTACTTTTGGAATTCCGTATCTAGCAATGATGTCCCGCCTAATGAATCTTGCAACATTCTTGGCAGTAACATTCGTGTAGGAGTTTGTTTCAATCCATTTAGTGAAATAGTCAATAGCAACCAGGATAAACCGGTGTCCATTTGAGGCATTGGGGTTGATTGGACCAATCATATCAATGCCCCGCATTGAAAATGGCCATGGCTCGGACATTTAATGTAGCTCGTTTGGCGGTACATTGATTTTGTCTCCATAAACTTGACATTGATGACAACATCTCACATGTTGGGTGCAATCTGATTCCATTGTCATCCAATAATATCCCAACCTCATAATTTTTCGGGCTAGAAGATGTCCATTCATGTGTGGTCCGCATTCACCTTCATGAATTTCTTTCATGATTTGTTCAGCTTATGTAGAATCCACACATCTTAACAGGGTTGAATCAAATGATTTCTTGTAGAGGGTTTGACCACTGAGGAAGAATTTGTTGGCTATCTTCCTTATAAATTTCCTGTCACCTGGTTGGCTTTCTTCAGGAAATTCTCCTGATTGAAGATATCTTTTGATGTCATGATACCATGGTTCGTTGTCGAACTCTGCTTGGACCATCATGCAATGAGCTAGTTGTTCAAGAATATTGATTCTAAATGGTTTTATATCCATATCATCTTCAGCTTGTAGTAAGGATGACAAAGTTGCCAGAGCATCTGCAAAATGATTTTGAGTTCTTGGGAGATAATCGAATGTTACTTCTTCGAAACTTTCTATCATCTCTTCTAGGTATTTGTGATAAGGAATTAGTTTGGCATCTCTAGTTTGTCATTCATCAGTTGTTTGCAATATGATGAGCATAGAATCTCCATATACTTGCAACCTTTTTACCTTCATTGAAAGGGCTAATTGTAAGCCGAGAATGCATGCTTCATATTCAGCGACGTTATTGGTGCATGGAAATATCAATTTTGCAGATACCGGATAGTGTTGGCCTTCTAGGGAGATCAGTACTGCCCCAGTTCCTGATCCAGATAAGTTGGTTGCACCATCAAAATACATGGTCCATTTATCGTCGACCAGTGTCAATATATGATCATCAAGTTGTTCTTCAGGACTGGCAATATTCTGCGAATTTTCTGCCAACATGTCTGTTATTGCTCATCCTTTGACTGACTTTTGGGATGAACTTCTGATGTCGAATTCAGATAACAAGACTTGCCACTTTGTTAATTTCCCAACCAAGGAGGATTTCTCAAGAAGATACTTGATCGGATCATTCTCAGTCACTAGCAAAATTTGGTGATGAAGGGTGTATTGTCTTAGTCTGTGTAATACCCAAATCAATGCAACGCATGTCTTCTCGACTGCCGGGTAATTCACCTCTGATGTTGCGAACTTCTTACTCAAGTAATAAATGGCTTGTTCTTTATCATCATTTGGTCTTCTTTGTACAAGCACCGCTCCTAACGACTCATAGTGAATCGTCAAATATAAGATCAGCGGAACTCTAGGAATTTGTGGTATCGACACTGGTGGGCATACCAAATATTCTTTGATCTTGTCAAAGGCTTGTTGAAATTCCGCATCCCACTTTACTTTGGCATTTTTCTACAAGCTTCTCACTTCTTTTACCGTAGAAGGAATCTTTAAGTCGTATATTGCCTTGATCTTGGAAGGATCTATTTCGATGCCCGTTACTGACCACAAAACCTAGCAGTTTGCCAGATTTTGCCTCAAATACACACTTGTTGGGGTTCAATCGCAACTTGTACTTTCTAAGTCTTTCAAACAATTTGCGAAGCACCTCAACATGATCTTCTCCTTGTTTGGATTTTGCAATCATGTCATCCACATATACCTTGATTTCTTTGTGCATCGTGTCATGGAACAAAGTTACCATTGCCCTTTGATATGTGCCACCAGCATTTTTCAAACCGAAAGGCATCACCTTATAACAAAATGTGCCCCATGGTGTTATGAAGGACGTTTTCGCCTTATCCTTTTTCTTGATGAGGATTTGATTATATCTTGAGAAATCATCCATGAATGAAAATGTTTCGAACCCAGCAGTGCTATCCACTAATACATCAATATGTGGAAGCGGGAAATCATCCTTAGGGCTTGCTTTATTTAGGTCGCGATAATCAACGCACACTCGTACTCAACCATCTTTCTTCATTACGGGTACTATGTTGGCAACCCATTCTGGATATGGTACTACTTCAATGAAACCAACTTTGAGTAATTTCATCACTTCTTCTTCTATTTTCTTCGCCAATTCCGGCTTTGTTCGCCTCAGTTTTTGCTTCTTTAGTAGAATACTTAGATCAATTGGCAAAACATGCTCAACTATGCTTGGATCAAGGCCTGGCATGTCAGCATAAGACCATGCGAATATATCTTGATATTCCTTGAGCAAATCTGTGATCTTTTCTGCCTCTACTAAGGGAAGACTTTCTCCAATCTTAACCTCTTTGGGATTCTCTTTATTGCCCAGATTAATAGTGATCGTTTTCTCTAACGTGAGTGGCTTTGATTCTTCATGATGGATCCATTCCCTTCTGATCCATTCCTCATCTTCATTATCCACTTCAATATCGCAAGTGATCTCTTTGGAAGAATTTGGGTCACATATGAACTTATTATGGATATGTAAATGCTCATGCCTGACACGTAATAAACATGATTAGTAATTTCATACAAAGTAAGTAACGCACGTGATCTTATAAAAACCCTTTAGGAAATTCATTTTGAAATTTATTTTGAAAGAACATAAAGACAGAGCTAGTCCTCATATCATCAGACTTTCTTGCTCTTAAAATCATTTCCGCAATGAGGAGTAGTATAGAAACCCAAAGCCTCAAGCCTCACGAATGAGGATAATGTTCATCATAGGTTTGGTTTTGTTTCTACATGTCCTTAACGAAACATTTGATCACTTTTATTGAATTGAAAAATGCGATTACATTTACATCAAAAAGAATGTAAATTGTAACTGAACTGAAATTACAAATGAAATCACAGGAAATTTGAAATTGTAATCAACAAAATGTAATGGAAAAAGCTAGTAGCAAAAGTTCAAGAGAATCTTCCTACTCTAGTACGTAGGTATCTTTCGCCTCAGTTACGATAACGTTGATGGTATTTTCTTCGAATAAACCAGGCAAAATAGATTCTTCCTCTGCATGTAAGTCTTCTTCTTAAAGTAGCTTGGAAGGTCCAGGAAAAGTTTCCTTGATGTGGATCTGATGATAGGGAAGCTCTTTAGCTTTACCCTTCCATATGGATGGATTAATGAGGCGATCACCTTGGCCTTTATAGCCTCCGTGGTTCTTTCGACCTTGGCCTTGGCCTCCTTGGTGAACCTTAGAGTTATCTAGAATATAACCTACTTCGTGCTTCATTCTTGTAGCAAGCGGAGTAATAGGTTCTTTGATCCCTTGGGATTTCGATCCAAGACCATTACTGGGAGTAAATCCATACTGGCATAACACTCTTCCAGACATAATGGATGGTGTTGAAAATTCTGAGGATTTTATGGTGCAACTAGTAGGAATTTGCATCATTGAGATTATTTCGAAAGAATAATAACTTGGTTTTCTTTCGCTTCGGGTTCGACATATGGTATTACACTCTCTTTGTAGGTGGCGAAATTCATTTCCCCGTGTACGGTGATCATCTTGCCATTAATGACGAACCTGACCTTTTGATGGAGACTTGAAGGAATGCCACCAGCCATATGAATCCAAGGTCTTCCGAGTAATAAGTTGAAAGTCCTCGGAATATCCACTACTTGGAAGTCAATTAGAAAAGGCACAGGGCCTATGTTTACCTCGAGCTCGATATCGCCAATAACGTTTTTTTTCATTCAATCAAACGAACGCACAGTTACCTTAGATGGTTTGATGAGCTCTTCGCTAATCCCCAAGCGATGCAGTATGCTTAGTGGACACAAATTAAGTGCAGAACCATTATCGATCAGCACCCGTGACACCTCCTTGTCCCGGCATTTAACAGCGATATACAGAGCCTTATTATGGGAACGCTCGTCAATTGGGAAATCTTCATTGGAGAAGGCAATTTGGTCTTTCAGAAGAATAGTGCCAATAAAGTCTTCCAATTTTACTTCATTAATTGTCTCCGGGACGTGCACTTCATTGAGAAGCTTCATAAGTACCATTTTGTGGCTTTCTGAAGTCTTGAAGAGATCCAATAGAGAAATATGTGCCGGCATCTTTCTTAGTTATTTAATTACCTCAAATTCGCTCATCTTCATGACCGAAAGCAACTGTTTGACATCTTCTTCGGTTACTCCTTTCTTTTCGTTTTCACTTTCCTTCGGGACATTGCATCTCCCTGATCGGGTTATGGCATCGACTTCTTTGATAGAGTAATCCCAAGGTACACACTTAGTGTCAAACTTTTCTTTCGGAGGGAGAGTGATAATCACAAGCTGTGTTTCTTCTTCTTTGATCCTTAACTAATCAATGGGAAGTTGGATAGTGATCGGTGTGACAGGGCCTTCCTCCTCCTTATATTTATCTACCTCATCAAACTTGATTAGAAATGGTGTAATCATGGATACCATGCTTCTATTGGCTTCGTCAGCATCCATTCCACCCCAGCCATCAGGTATGATTGTTTCGTTCTTGAATGCCCATGAAGGAGGTGTATATTTGACACGGTAATTATACCGGCCACTAGCTTGACCCAGAAAATCAACAATTTCCCCTTGTCTTCGTGTTTTTTGAACAAATCGCCTATCACCTCGGCAAGTTTTTTTCTTCTTTTTCTCTTCCCGATCTTCATTCCCCTCGAGATTTAATTAGCTGATCGGGACTTCGTCCATGCCATCCTATCCGTCCGGTACAATGTCTTCATTTTTGAACGCCCATGGTGGCTGTGTATATTTGACATGGTAATTGTATTTACCGCTGTCTTGACCGAGTAAGTCTACAATTTCGCCTTCCCTAGATGATTTCTGGGTGAAATGCCTTTCACCCTGACGGACTTTTTCTTTCTCCTTTTCATCCTTGTCTATTTCATCTTGAAGCATTTTTTTCTTAGATAGAGCTTTCTCCTCAGGACTGGTTTCATCATCCATACCATCCCAGTCATCAGGCACGATTACTTCATTTTTGAATGCCCATGGCGGTGGGGTATATTTTACTTGGAAGTTATATTTTTCGGAGTCTTCTCCCAAGTTGTCTACAATCTCGCCTTTTAGGAGTGCTTCTTGACGAAAGCGAGCATTTCCAAATCGAGAAGCTTTAATCTTGACTTCATATTCATCTTCATCGTCAGACTCAATCACTGTTTCTTCATCCTTGATCATGTTTACTGTATTGTGCTCAAGAAGAGGATTCTGATATACATTTGGCTCGGGCTCTTGGAAGTTCAATATCTTCTTGTCAATGAGCTATTGAACCTTATACTTTAGAGTGGGACAATTATCTACATCATGTCCCCTTTCTCCCATGTGATAGGTGCAGGTTTTTGATTCATCGTACCAAGAAAATCTCGCAGAATTGTCTCTCGATACTTCCTTGGTCACCAAATGCCTTTTTAGAAGCATTGGTAATAGCTTTGATAAGGGTCGGGGCAACGGTGTGTATTGCCTCACGAGCCTTTTATTTAGCTCGAATTGCCTTAGGTTTTTCCAAGCGACATTTGATTACTTCGGAAATGATGCTTGATGAATACTTGGGCTTGACACCATAGCCACTTCTCGGATGGGTTCTTTGTCTTTTTTCCCAGGGTAAGGCCTTCGTGCTGCTATTTCTTGAGCCTTCTTTTCTTTCAATCCCCATTCAATTCTCTCACCCACTTTTACCAATATGGTGAATGTTTGACAGCTTGATACATGAAACTTGTCATAATACTCAATTGGCAATGACTTTAGGAAGAGCTCAATGAGCTCGTCTTCACTTATGGCGGGCTTTACTTGTGAGGCAACAGCTTTCCATCTCTGAGCATAGGCTCTGAACCCTTCATTCTTCCGTTTCTCGGTTCTGATGAGATCCTTTCTAGTTGCAAGTACCTCAATATTAAACTTATACTGGCGAAGAAATTCTCCCGCCAAATGATTCCATTCAGTGAAGTCTTCTATATCGAGGGCTGTGTACCATGCAAGGGCCGCCCCTCTCAAACTATCTTGAAATGTGCTAATAAGAAGTGGCGTGTTGTCTAAATATCTTGCCATCTTACGAAGATAATACTTCAAATGGCTTTTGAGACAACCAGTGCCATCATACTTTCTCATGAACTCTGGCTCCTTATAGTTTTCTGGAATAACCACTTTTGCGTACAGCGAGAACTTGTCGAATATTTGAAGCTCATAGCCTTGACTTGCTAAGCATTCTTCAATTTTGGCCAATCTCTTGGCCTCTTCTTCATCCTTTGTTTTGGATGTCTTCTTGATTTGATCATCCTCTTCTAAATTTACCACCTCAGGCGTAGTCTTTGGAGGATTTTCTTGAACCGGTTCTTTGTTTCTAACTAGGTCTTCAATAGGTGTTTCGGTAGCGTTTGAAGTTCCCATATTTGGAGTAGTAGGATAAGATCCTCGAGATGTGAGAATAAAAGCTTTCATTTCTGCCATCATTGCAACCATTTGGGTCATTTGATTCTCGACTTCAGCTAGTCGAGCACGGGTCTCTTCTTCCGCCATTCTAACTTGTAATCGAGTCCGAGGCCTTTTACCTTCCGTTGCTAAACAACCTGCTTCTGCCAAAAAGACCCGATATCAGTATAGTAAAATGATCATGAAACCCTACATTCTTTTAATTGTATGGTTTCATGAGATTGTCAAGGATATGAAATTTCATACAAGCCTTAGCTTTGTATAAAATTCTTCATCAATGTATTTCTCAAGGAATCATACAATTCAAAGAATTGTAATCCATGGTGATTCTTCACAAAAAATATTTTGAAACTTCATTAAGCAATTGTTTCAATTTGGAAAATTTTTATTACAATGCTATTCATCAAAATAGGAAAACACTAGCTTAAACAAGTCTAGGCTTCTTGCTAGCTAAGGTAGCTTCAGCTTCTTCATATTCCTTGACTCGTGTCTCCCATTCTTCCACATCGATTACAACTTCCTCGGGAACATATGGCTCTACACCTGGCGTGCTTGGCACAATGTACTCTGGGATGTACGGCTCATCAAAATGAGTAGTAACACTCAAAGGTACATAGGGTTCGACGTCAATTGGTCGCTTAGCCTTCAGCCACCTTATATACTCATTAGATACCAAAAAGAGCTTCATTTCTCCTTCCAAATCTTCAGGCCATTGTACTATTTGCTTGGTTGATCTCTTCAAGGAATTCACGATCCCATCGACCCTTGTTCGCAGCTCTTTACTTTTCTTTTCCGGTATAGGTTCTTGCGGTATCTCAAATGTGAACTCCTCAGGATGCCAAATAGGTGGAATTTGTTGAACCATTCCGAATTATTGTATGACTCTTAGTGGGCAATAAGCAGTTCCGCCACTCAATCCAAGTAAAGGCACAAAATTACCGTCTTGGGTAGTAATTTGAGCTTTTGTTATCTTCGGCCATTGAATCCTCCATTGAAGCTGGTCGGGAGTTAATGCTCTAATGAAGTTTGCCCACTCATGAAAAGAGTACTTTGGCATTTTGTCGTGGAGTTTCAAATACTTCTCAATAGGGTTGGTAGATGAGTCGATCTCTCGAATGCGCATATAACGTTCCCAAGGTCAAGCATAGGAAATAAACCATACAGAAAGTATCCCAGCTGAAGCTTGCAGTACACCCTTTTGTTGATTTTGGTATTTGTTAAATGAAATGATGGTCTCCGCCAAGAGCATATTGGAGAAGTCCCATTTTAGGCAAACTTGCCTAGCAACTACCGCAACGAGAGGATTTAATCCCGTCTTTGATGCGGGAAATAAAACGAATCCGAAAAAGGCCAGAATAAAAACCCTCGCGGAAGTGTTTCCCATTTCTTTCGGCAATTTGGAGTAATTGTCCACCAAGTATGATAGAGGAAACCTCCCGGTATTCGATTTGATCAACTTTTCCACTTGAGAGGTCTTCAAGTTTAAAAATTCAGCTATAACACTTGTGGGTTTCAATCCAACTGGGGCCTCAACGGTTCTTGACTCGAAATCAATCCCAATGGTTGCCTTATATTCTTCTAGTGTAAGTACCATCTCGTGCTCGCCCAATTGAAATGTGGCAGTGGTAACTTCCCAGAAATGGGATAATGCTTGGATTAGTCTCACTTGGTACTCCAGGTTGATGAGCTTGAACAAATACCCGAGCCTTTCCCTTACATATGCTTTATTGTCCTTTGTCATGTTTACCCACCATGCCAAAAGCTCTTTCCTTGGAATAGGAATGAATTGTATGTCTAGTTTCCCCATTTCGATCTAAAGCATGTAAAAGAAAGTGATTATTATTCACCATGGATTACCAATTGATTTTAATGCCCCCATTTCACTTATATGTCCTTTTAAGGTAGGACGGAGGTTAAATACACTTGCATGCCTTGAAAGTAATGCTAGTGTCATTTTGAATCCGTTTAAACCTTAAAAGAGCATATAGTTGAGATCATGGGCAAATTCAATGTGTGATGTAAATGCCCATTCTATCATACTCCATTTAGACCATAAAGTCTTAAAGTATGGTTTACAACTTCGAATATATTGAAGTGAACGAATAAGCATTTGAATTACATGGGAAATCCGCCATGGACCTATACATTTCATCTAAAAATGGAAGAATGGTCAAATGGAGTATGACACCCTAATTATGCATTCTAAAACGAAAGGGCATTTATACCAAGCATTGAATGTCATTTAGGCATTTTTTTTAAGAATGTGCCAACTAACATGCATAATTGTAAAAGAATGGAATTGAACGATACTTGCTTACCATGATATTTTTGTTTGGTTTTAGGTATACCAACCACAAAGACAAGCGAATGCAACCAGTGAAATTTTGACGTCCATTAAGGTCATCACCTTAATGGACAAGGGATTCCATTCCAATAGGCAATTGGCCTAAAGTTATGGAATATTATTCCACCTCGGTGATCGGTATTGTATTCAAATGATCACATGAGCAATCGGCCCATAGTTTCGCCCAAACACATACCTCTTAAGGGTAATCCTAAATGTAGCCGGGGTTGGGCCACGGGTGATGTGTGCTAATGGTGTAGTGCTAAAACAATTTAAAGACATGCATAGCAATTAATGACCAAACAACACTTCTAAAATTCATTCAAACCACATTCAATCCCAACACCATCCTGCAAAACAAGGGTTAGCAAAGACTACACCACATATACCACCCGCCTGCAAAACCATTTAACACTATCGTTAGCGGGACGTACTTGGGATCCTTGCAAGTACTAAACACAAGCATATCGTTCTATCTAGGCCTAAGTCCACTTAGAAAAGGTAACTCCCCAGCGGAGTCGCCAAGCCTGTAGCGCCGCGCTTTTTGGGGCTTTTGGGATTTGCGCACTAAAGAGGTATTTCCGTGTAAGGGTCTCTCCCAGACCATACCTCACGTGACAGTGGAAGGTGATTTCTTATTTAGTCTAGGTTTGTGATTTTGGAGTCACCACTAGTCATTATTTGTAGGTAGACTAGAAACCTAATCGAGGTACGGGAGAAATACCACGATTCTACGAACTAGAGATTCTGACTACGGGGACTTGGTTACGTTATTGATCCCGAATCGAGATCCCTAACGCCCTTTCGATACCTAAGAACGATACGATATCTAACGTGTCATGCGTATTTCTGAGGCTTACCCACTAATCCTATCCATTCTAATCGCAGGAAGAACCAAACAAGTATTAAATGTATAATCAATGTCAATCAGATCAATCAATCCTAAATGGTCTCTAAAAATGAAAATCAATCAAAACATCCAAACCTTAATGAAGCTCTACAAGCTTATTCATTTCATGATTTACATTTTTTAGAGTTTTAGGGTTTTTTAGGAGTTATAACCCCCGCAGTTGGGATTTTCTAAAAATGCCACTTGGGCACTTCTAAAAATTCAAATCTCACTTTTTATAGTTGGCCACGATGTTTTTGGACCATTCTGTGAATTTTTAAAAAATTTTAATTTTTTGATTTTTTTTCGAAAATTTTAGGTACCGCATGATAACCATTCTGGTTCTGTCCAGAACTGATTTTTTGTTTCCAGAATCAGTTTTGGACCAGAAACCCGTTTGTTAACGCAATTTCATTTTTCTATTTCTGAGACAAGTTTTTGTTCCAGAACCGATTCTGAACCAGAAATCATAACCAAAAAAAAGTTGGTTTTCTATTTCTAGACCAAAAATGAGAATCATTTCTGAGAGAACTCTTTCTTCAAAACACATGTTCATCTGGAAGTCACGATCTTTGAGGTGGGAAAAAAAATCAAAAAATCAAAAATTTCAAAACTTCACATAATGGTTTAAAATCTGTGGCTACCCACTTTGAGCGAAATTGAAATTTTTTTAGGTGCCGAAAAAAATAAAAAAAAATCAAAAATCAAAAATTTCAAAATTTCACAAAATGGCTTAAAATACCTATGGCCACCCACTTTGAGCGAAATTTAATTTTTTTTAGATGTCAAAAAAATAAAAAATAAAATAAAATTCTAAAATTTAAAAACTTTACAGAATATCTTAGAATACATGTGGCCACCCAATTTGAGCGAAATTTAATTTTTTTTAGATGCCAAAAAAATTTTAAAAAATAAAAAATTTCAAACTTCACAGAATGGCTTAGAATACCTATGACCATCCACTTTGAGTGAAATTTAAATTTTTTTATGTGTCGAAAAAAATAAAAAATTTCAAAACTTTACATAATGGCTTAGAATACCTGTGGCCACCCACTTTGAGAGAAATTTAATTTTTTTTAGACGCCAAAAAAAATAATAATAAGAAAAAAAGCAAAAATTTCAAAACTTCACAGAATGGCTTAAAATACCTGTGGCCACCCACTTTGAGCGATATTTTATTTTTTAGGGACCTAAAAAAATAAAAATAAAAAAAGCGAAAAAGTAAAAATTTTAAAACTTCACATAATGGCTTAGAATACCTGTGGCCATCAACTTTGAGCAAAATTTAAATTTTTTTAGGTGCCGAAAAAAATAAAAAAATAAAAATTTCAAAACTTCACATAATTGCTTAGAATACCTATGGCCACCCACTTTGAGCGAAATTTAATTTTTTTAGGTGCCGAAAAAAATAAAAATAAGCAAAAAAGCAAAAATTTCAAAACTTCACAGAATGGCTTAGAATACCTGTGGCCACCAACTTTGAATGAAATTTTATTTTTTTTAGGTGCCGAAAAAAATAAAAAAATCAAAAATTTCAAAACTTCACAGAATGGCTTTGAATACATGTGGCCATCCACTTTGAGACAAATTTAATTTTTTTTAGGTGCCGAAAAAAATTTAAAAATCAAAAATACCATTTGGGCACCTAAAAAAATTAAATTGCACTCAAAGTGGGTAGCTAGAGGCATTCTAAGTCATTCTGTGAAGTTTTAAAATTTTTTATTTTTTTATGTTTTTATTTTTTTTTCGGCACCTAAAAAAAATTAAATTTCACTCAAAATGGGTGGCCACAGATATTCTAAGTCATTCTATGAAGTTTTGAATTTTTTGATTTTTTGCTTTTTTTTCACCTCAAAAAATTAAAATTTCACTCAAAGTGGGTGGCCACAGGTATTCTAAGCTATTCTGTGAAGTTTTGAAATTTTTGAGTTTTTGAATTTTTTTAGGCACCATAAAAAATTTAAATTTCACTCAAAGTGGGTGGCCACATATATTCTAAACTATTCTGTGAATTTTTGGAATTTTTGATTTTTTGATTATTTTGGGCACTTAAAAAAATTTATGTTTCACTAAAAGTGAGTGGCCACAGGTATTTTAAGTCATTCTATGAAGTTTTGAAATTTTTTATTTTTTTTATTTTTTTTGAAAAAATTCAACAAATTTCCTATTTTCTAGAAAAATATGAATTTTTTTATTTTTTGGAAATTGTGATGAATTTTTCTAGAATTTTTCAATTTTTTTGGATTTTTTGAATTTTTTTGAGATTTTTAGGAATTTTTTGGATTTTCTAATTATTTTTATACCATTTTAAAAAAAATGGATTTTTGTTCCTGGAAATAGAATTTTGTGTTGTTTATCAAACGGGTTTTTGTTTCAGGAAATAGAAATTTTGTGCTGTTATCAAACGGGTTTCTGTTCTAGAAATAGAAATTTTTTATCGTTATCAAACGGGTTTCTTTTATCAGAAACTGATCCTGAAACCAGAAATAGAAAAATCTATTTCTGATTCAGGAACTCATTCCGGAACAGAATGGTTATCATTCGCTACCTTATTAACCGAGAATTGATTTTTTTTTATGATTTTCTGACAATTTTTGAATTTTTATTAATTTTCTAATTTTTTGTGAATTTTCTGTTTTTCTGAATTTTTTTCAAATTTTTCTAAATTTTTTTTCGATTTTTTTATGTTTTTATGAATTTTTACGAATTTTTTAGATTTTTAGATTTTTTTTATTATTTATTATATTTTTTTTAAATTTCCCGCCAAAGTAATGAACCGGACCGGCCCGGTTCAACCCGGTTCGGCTTGGCCGAACCGGGCCTCGCCGGCGCCGGTCGCCAGTCGCGTCTTCTCCGGCAAGCACGACGCAAAAACGGCGCCGTTTTGCTCCCTGTTAATTGAGGCATTATGTCAAACAGGTGGTGTGCATAGTCCGTGTGTTGAAGATTTCAAGGCCGCCACTTCAATCACTTCTCCAGCGACCTTCCGGCGACTATCTCGCCATTTCTTTTGATCCATCATCAAGCCCATATATTCTAGTATGGATCTACCCTAATCATAGTGCTGTTGGACGTTTGCCGGCCGGCGAAAAATCAGTCTAAACAACCTAGTTTATAAACTGTTCAATCATGGATTTTCCATAATACTAATCCTAATTCTAACCGCCCTAGCCGTCTATATCGTTCAAAACAAAAATCAAATCATCATACAAGGTAATGAAAAGCCTACTTGAATGGCCTAAGGCCTTGATGACTCTCCGGCGAGACGATAGAGCTCCGGTGAAAATTCCAGAAATGGCCAACTCAGTTTTAATGCATTTTCAATCATTCAAAGTGCAAAAAAAACAATGATAATGAGGTCAAAACATGTTTTAAGCATTAACAAACTCACACTCGTGAAAGAAAATGCACGATCAGCAAGATTGAATTCAAGTTCACCATTTCTCAAATCTGGAAAACCGTGACTGGGAGAGGACTTTACCTATTTCGTTTGATGATTGGATGAGGTTTTCAAGCTAATCGGAGCCCGTGGAATTGTTCCTCGTCACTTGAACTTCAAACTGAAGGCTTCAGCTTCGCCGGAAGAGTACTGGGCGCGTCGGTCAAACCTGGTTTTCAGGCCTTCATGACAAGCCCGTTCGATTGAAACGATGAGAGGATGGTCACGGCCTATCCACAATTCGCTGGCATTCCGCCGTCTACAGCGGCGCCGGACACTCGTGAGGGGACCCTTGACCCTATCTCTCTAGATCATTCTTCTTTGTTTCGCTCGATTCCACTCTCTCTCTCCCTCTGGCATTTCGTTGAGCATCTTCTCTTCTCCCTCTTCAGTTTTTTTCAGTTTTTGTTAATAAAAAATCCCTCCCAAATTCGGTTAGAACCGATTTATAATCGGTTAGATTGAATCTTTGATGCCAGCTGGAGATTCTCCGGCTGATAAAACCAATTTACACGTGTTAGATTGACCAAAATAAGTTGGCAAAGGCGCGGGTTCGAACTGGCATTTTCTGGGCTTAATGTGACTAGGGTGAAGAAAATGAACAACCCGGGTCGGGTCGGGTGGTCAACCCGGGTCGGGTCGGGTGGTCGACCCGACAAACCCGGGTTGGTATAAATTCGAAAATTAAGCTTAATTTTGATCCAGTTTTCAAAATTAAACCCTAAAATTGAATTCCCTATGATATTCCGAACCCAAATATGTGATTTTCCCCCATTTTTGTTATAATTGTGTCCAAGATTTTCACATTTTTGTATTCGGATTAATAGGATTTTGTTCAATTTTATGTCCTAATGACCTGATTAGGAAAAATTGATGCCAAAATTGAATTACCCACATCTAATTAACCCTAGAAATGATGGTCTCATGTTTCGACAATTTCATATTGGGCACGATTCCCAATTTTGGTTCAAAATTCTTAATTTTCAATTGAATTTTGGGGATTTTTTATTTTTATGTCAAATTCTGCAATTGGACCGAACATTATGTAATTCAAGGTCCCAGAATCATTTTTTGTGAAGACACTATGACTTAAAAATGACTAGAAAAAATTTAATTGCATTTTTGGTTCAATTCGGGTTTAATTTTGCCCAATTTTGGGAAAAACATATACCCGATTGAGATTTTTCAAAATTGATGATGTATTCATGAAATTGGATTTAAAATAAGACTAATGACTATTTTTATGGAATTTTCTGATTCCATTTGCTATTTTTCTTGATTTTCTCACTTATTTTGACTAAAAGAAATTAAGGAAAAATGCAGAAAAATGCTAAAAAAATATTTTTTGTTTAGAAATAGGTTTCTAGGCTTGGCCAAGACTCCTAGTCCTAATTTTGAGATTTTTGAAAATATAGAAAAAATGAGCTAAAAATCAAGTGTCAACAAGTCTTTATATCCAAGTGGGGTTGTTCTATTTGTAAACATTTTGAGTTTGGGTATAATCTATGTGTGGGAAACTCTTGAGCGTGTTGAGTAATTGTAACTTCGATTCTCCAATTATAGTGAATTTTTGCTGTTGGCTCTCCCTGTGGATGTAGGTACCGATAGATCGAACCAAATCATGTAAATATTGAGTGTCCTTTTATTGTTCCTCATTTTTTTTTGGTACTTTCGCATTGACTCAAATTGCATGATCCGGTTAGCTTCTACGTTTCATAATATTACAACATATAGGTTGCGATAGTGGTCCTTAAGGTTCGTCCAAATGGGAGAAACTATTATTTAAATACGCAATTTGTCACGTTCAAACCAAACATTTGACCATTCATCTAAATCCGTGGAAGTTATTGTGATTAGTACGGTCGACTTACACGACCACCAGATGCATGCGACCAATAACACTATCATGGTCGCCATGCCAACTTCTTTGCCACAAATTTTATCCACCGGGCTTCTACTATCTCCCTCTCTAGATCGACAACGTGGATGCTAATTATCCTACGTGGTGCCACCGGCGTTGACATTGACAATTATTATTATTATTATTTCTCTTTTTTTCCTTTTTTTTTTTTGTTTTTCATTGTGACTAGTGACTAGAAAAAAGAGAAAAATAATAAAAATTCATAAGATGTTAAAAAATTGTAAAAATTGTCCACATCAGCGCTGGCAATGTTACGTATAACGGCTAGCATCTATGTCATCGATTTCTAGCCAAAATTGATCGGATTGACTAAATTGGCAGATTGTCAAAAAATTTAGGACTAAATCGATATATACTGAATTGACATAATTGCAATATGTTTAGGACTTTTTTAGTAATTTCCTTGAGAAATTTTGCTTTTCGAGTAAAAGAAAATGAAAACCAATAAGTCGAAGGTAAGAACATTGTAAGAGGGTATTGTCATTTGGAAGCCTCAGAAGCCACTCCACACACCGCTTCATCTAGACCAAAGCTAGCAAAACCGAAAAATATAATCTACTTAGGTCTTTGAAAGAAATAATCTAGAAGTGTCTAAGTCGCAGCAGCATTATAGGAAGGCCCAAGCAAAGCTTCATGAAAGAATTGACTAGAGAACTTGAAGAGGACGAGCATCTTCGGTTAGAGAAACTCGCCATGGCACGGTCTGGACAAACTATTGACCCGAAGAATGGGCATGCAATAAACTTTGCTCCCTCCTTTTTCTAAGGCCCTAATCTTGATGAATTCCCAAGGAATAATTATTTTCCACGAGGTTGGTCATATTATTTAGGGGAATTTGATGAAGTCTTGGGATCTTCTTCAAGCAAACTGCCATCCGGCTTTTTGCTCGTGCGACCAGAGCAACAGTCTCAGAACTTAGAATATTTGAATGTTGTGTCAAACTTGCAAACTATAATCGATTTGGGCGTTGCAAAGATTTGACGATGATCTTATAACTCTTTTTCTTTCATTTCTTCAACTATAATCGATTTCGACACTCGGAAATTTAGGTAAAGTCTCGGCCTACGGTGAGTGAAAGAAGCTCTAGGTCAAATCGCAGCGTGACGTATCGAAAAAAACAAACCCTCCATCAATTAACTTAATTGGTAATGAATAGTTTAACAAGTTGTGTACTTGATGAGATGGGTAGTGAGCTAAATGAATAAAAAACAAGTTCTTCGAGCAATTGAACGATTCAACTCAGGCAATGAAGAAAATCGCTAAATTAGCCATTTTTGACGCATTCTCACCACCAGCTATGTCCCTATCCCATTTGAGCTCATTTGATTTTTGGAGCCTCTCTCTCTCTCTACTTTATACCTTGACATGGTCTTAATGAATTCTCGTGGTTAGGGAAGCGTTTTCATCGAATGAAGGTCATGACATAAGCCGTCACAACGTGGGTTTTTGCCTACTCTACTGTGGAACATCTTGGAAGGTCCAGTCGACCTCATGAGGTACTCGAGAAAGATCAATCTCTCACTCCACACGAACACAAGCCTTTCAAAATTTCCCAAGGCCTTAGGAGGATTAGGGTTTCAGCTTAAACTTCTTCCCAATAGTTCGTTGCCGGTTTAGCAGGATTAGGGTTTTAGGTGCGATTGTATTCCAACAGAAAGTTTGGAATGCAAGATCCAAATGATTAAACAGACAAGAAAAGTGAAGCACATCCAAAGGAGGTCCTATAGATGCATCCGGCGCGAAGTCGTTCTTAAAGTTATGGCGCTGGTCGAGCACGCTCTTGTTATTTCATAATTGAATTACATGAAGCAATTAACCGGCGTATATACTTTCGGTATCGATACGAGAAAACCAGTCAAAATATGGAATTAGTCAAACAAACGTGTCACAGACCCACCTGCATTCATCTTTAATATCCTAATTAAATTAATTTTTTTACTATTTTAATATATTGAATATGATGTACTTATCGAAATTCGTTCTGCTGATGCAACACTAGCGTCAACAATATGTGGACGATCCTCCAAACCCTAAACTGCCCTTATGATTTAGTCAGCGTGCCTAATTATCGGTTGGGATTATTAGCTAATAAAAAATCTTCTCATTATTGACAATAGTTTATTTTTGAATATTTTCGTGAACGATGAAAATATTTTTTAACCATATTTTTTTATAAGCAATTCAAACAATCATTCTTAGAAAATATTTTTAAAAACGTGAATTTTCTGCCAAACAAACGAACCCCTAGAGTTAGCGCTCCTTCTCTACTTTATCACTTTGATCTTGCAAAACACAGACCAAAAACTCTCGTGGTAATACTTTTGGGAGCCCTCCTATGCTCAAGCTAGACCGTGATTGTAAGAGGAAAACTGACCAAGTTTTGGCTCAATGCATGCAATTTTTCACTTACCAGTAAGAATGAAAAGAGTGTTATTCGTACCTATATTTTATTCCTTTTTTCCTTTTAATTTTTTTCCCTACGTTGACATGCTGCCCACTCAGCACCACATAATATCAAGACGCCAAGTTGGATCTCCTGCAAAACCGAAAGGACAACATTGTGCCGGACAGATAATGATTAGCATTTGATTGCATTTTGTTTTTCCGAATGTTTATGATTTGATTTGAGTCAACATTGAAGACTTTTGGTGTAATTTTCCGTACTATCTTATGATATGCGACTGTTAGATTTCCTTGGTAGAGATCCATCACAAGTTTTGAATAAATTGTTCTACATGCAAACTTGAGTTGGTTTACCATATTTGGTGCAGGATGATGCGCTTATTAAAGTACTATGGTGAGCCTGGGTGGGTTGCAGGTAAGTTGAGGGAGAGGAAGAGGACGACCCTGCCCTTTTGGATGCCCATGGCGGAGAGGTGGGAGGCGAGGGAGTTGACAGAGCGCTAGAGCTAGGGGAAGGGAAGGTGGAGGCCGGAGTAGGCTTCAATGAAGGTGGTGGAGCCGCGGGGGGAATCGGAGGAGATGGAGGTGGTGATGTCAAGAAAGGTGTTGGGGGAGAGGGGAATGGGCTTCTGCTTGTTATAGAAGGTGGAGTTGGAGCTGCAGAAACTGCTTCTAGGGTCAATTTGGAGTGAGTTGGTCGTCATTGGAGATGAAAGGTGACTTCTTGAAACCACGAGCTTCAAGACAATCTCTCTCTCTCTCTCTCTCTCTCTCTCTCTCTCTCTCTCTCTCTCTCTCTCTCTCTCTCTCTCTCTCTCTCTCTCTCTCTCTCTCTCTCTCTCTCTCTCTAAGATTGGTATGTTCAGGACTATAGAGAAAATAGTGAACGATAGAGAGAGAATGAGTTTTAAAGGCCAGGTCATCATCCAAATTGGACTTTCTTTTGTATAAGAAAGCCACATATGATAACTATTCTGTTCCAGAAAAATTTCCTAGAACATAAATAGATTTTTCTATTTCTGTTCCTAGGACGAGTTTCTGAGGAAAGAAACCCGTTTGATAACGACAAAAAATTTCTATTTCCGGAACAGAAACCCGTTTAATAATAGCATAAACTTTCTATTTCTTGGAACATAAATCCGTTTGATAACAACACAAATTTCTATTTCCTGGAACAGAAATCCATTTTTTTAAAAATGGTCTCTAAAATGAAAATCAATCAAAATACCAAAACCCTAGTAAAGCCCTAAAGGCTTATTCATTCAAAGGATCGTGTTGTTTTTTAGGGTTTTAGAGTTTTTTAGGGGTAAAGACCCCTTATAGGGGTTAAACCCCTTTTAGGGTTTTTTAGGAGTCTTCAAAAATATCATTTGGGCACTTCAAAAAATTTAAATTTCATACAAAGTGGGTGGCCACAGATATTATAAGCCATTCTGTGAACTTTTGAAATTTCTGGAAATTTTTATGAATTTTTCTGGAATTTTTCAATTTTTATGGATTTTCTGAAAAAAAAATTGAGATTTTTCTGAATTTTCCGGATTTTCTAATTTTTTTATGAATTTTCTGTGTTTTTTTCTGAATTTTCTAATTTGTTTATGATTTTTCTAATTTTTTTACAATTTTTTTTATTTTCCCGCGGGAATGAACCGGACCGAACCGGTTCGGACCGGTCTGACCAGGTCAGACCGGGGCCAAATTTAGGAAGAGATGTGTTTTGAAGAGAGAAGACAGGTTCTTTTAGAAATGATTTTCATTTCTCGTCCAGAAACAGAAAATCTACTTTTTTTTGTTCTGATTTTTGGTCCAGAACTAGTTCTAGAACAAAAAGTTGTTCCAGAAATAGAAAAATGGAATTGCGTTATCAAACGGATTTCTGTTCCAAACCTATTCTCAAGAACAGAAAATTAGTTCTGAACAGATCAGAATGGTTATCATGCGCGCCCTAAACATTTTTGTACTAGAGACACTTAAGTGATTGTTTTTCCACTAATATGATAATATACTAATCATTCAAAATGTTTTAGCATCGAAGTGAGTGCCGTATGAAAGTTATGACACTTCTAATATCATTTTCTATACACAACATCATAACTGACCTATGACTCATTAGTTTAAACTTTTGAGTGATTGTGTGTTCAATAGGACTTGTTGATTTGCTTTGGCTTTTTTCTCTCTCTACTTAATCAATCCAAATAACACTATCAAACTTTGCTGCGCAGGGAATCAAATGAAATGACCTACTACAGTTGGCCTTTGCCATGTGAGAGTACAAGGGCCGAGCGTGGCTATTGGACTCACGATGCCATCATGCCGAAGTTTAAATGGGGTTTTAAATAGGAACATACATTCATGCATCCGGTGCATGTGATCCAATTCCATCACAATCCTTACGTAACGTGGGCCCCATTAGGGTCTACACTATGCAATACCTAAGATGAGAATGGAGAGGAGTGGGAGTCCCGGCGGCTTGCAAATGCATGTGAAAAAGACGAGAAATAAGAGAAATTATAAATGGGACTCCTTTCCATCTAACTCCGATTGCTTTACGTAGCCTTGGAGGGGGCGGGTGCGTGGGGTTAGGTTGCGTCCTTCAGTGATGATGTGGATAAGGGTTCTGTCGTTGACTCTGAACGGGCAACATGGCAAGTTGATGTACCTTATCATATCTCTTTCCCTCGAAAGTAGCAACTTTGTATATCATATTCTGCGAGAAACGTTTTTCAATGGTGAGGAATCAAAAGATTAGATGCTTCCTCGATGTTCAAACGTCCTTCCTTTTTCCCCCAGGGAAAAATAAAAGGAAATGACTCTGGTGAGTTCACACGTTTGATGTTCACACTCATCTCCTGCCCCATTGCACTCGAAACATGAAAGCTTCCTCTCCGTGAAGGCGCTGAGCAGCTTCCCTAGAGAATACTTTCTTATAGTCTATTCCTCTCCACAGTGTCAGTCGCCACTCATCTCATCTCTCACGTTTTCGTCACTATTTCATTTTTTTTTATAGCCTGCTCGATCCTTTGACTGAAAGATTACGGGCTCTTTCGCGGCAGTTGCCAGTTTCTTCCTGATTTTTCCAGATTAAAAAACTGACCAATCCTTCGCCATTCAATCTTATTGGGCGATGAATGTCCGACCCTGGCATAAAGAGACGAATTCCGCTCTTTCTTGAGAGTGACTAGAGGTGTGCCGGTAGGGAATTCCTGGGGCACGGTGAAATCACGACCGAAAGAGGAAGCGAGCCAGGCCTCGCCACACAGGTTCAACTTCAACCTCAAGCACAGGAGAAAAACTTTCATTGACCAACGGGTGACGTGTGTGTGGATGCGTGTCCATGTCGAGGGACGCAATTGAAGTCGTCAAATTCCCCAACGTTTCATAAAGTCAACTCCTTGGAACGACGCAGGCTTTTGGCGTGTCCGGCGTTCTAAATTCCCGAGGCTTTTTATTGCTCCAACCCGTGTTTTTGTCCGACCTAAAGACGACCCACTTCTCCTTCTTCTTCTTCCTCCTCCTCCTCTTTCTTGTCTCTCTGAGCCAATTCTTTTCCCGGAGAAATTCATAGCTCATCAGTTATGAAGCTCCAGCTTTTATTTCCGAGCTGCTTTTCAGCTTCCAACGCCATCATCGATGGAGGCATGGATGGTATGTTGGTTTCGATAGATCTTGTTGTCTAAGTAATCGATATGATTTCGTGCTTTTAGGGAGATAATGAACTGGCTTTTTGACCTTTTCGCTTCTTCTGATCAGGAATAGATGGGTTGACTCCTCCGAGTTTCCGAGTGTTCTCTTACAAGGAGATGAAGGCTGCCACTATGGGATTTCACCCTTCGAACAAGATCGGAGAAGGTGGCTTCGGATCTGTGTTCAAGGTACTAATTTTGCTCTTTTCCTGTCAAGAACTGCAGATGGATACGCACAAAATTAGTTGCATCGAGATTCTATTTTATGGTTGGTAAAATGGCGATGTTGATCAATATGGGACTATTGTACAGGGCCGGCTTCAAGATGGCACCACTGTGGCGATAAAAGTGCTCTCTGTTGAGCTCGAGTCGATGCGAGGCGAGCGGGAGTTCATCTCGGAGATCGCGGCTCTCTCTCACATCAAACATGAAAATCTGGTCAGCCTTCGAGGATGTTGCATCGAAGGAGCCGATCGGTTCTTGGTCTATGAAAACATGGAAAATAACAGTGTTGCACACACCATACTAGGTAAATCAATAGTAATACCACCCGTTTGTGTTTGATTGAGCTGTGAATGAATTATTTCTTTGAGGCTGGGTTGTAAATGTTTCGTGGGCATTTGACAGGTGAAGATCAGAAGAGGACGAGATTCAATTGGGAGGCGAGGCGGAAAATTATGCTCGGGATAGCACGTGGGCTCGCGTATCTGCACGAGGAGGTGGAGCCTCACATTGTGCACAGAGATGTCAAGGCGAGCAACATACTTCTGGATCGAGATTTCAATCCAAAAGTTTCCGACTTTGGTCTGTCTAAGATTCTTACTGGGAGTATTACTCACATCAGCACTCGAGTTGCCGGGACATTGTAAGTTGAAGAACTTAGATTGCTATCTACTCTTTAGTCAAATTCACCTTCAACTATACTATTCTCCAAACATTAACCCAAAGTCATATTATTTCCTGATGAAATTTCTGATTGAATGTGAATTGCAGAGGTTATCTTGCTCCTGAATATGCCATTAGTGGCCGCTTGACAAGGAAATCGGATGTCTATAGTTTCGGGGTGTTGCTGCTGGAAATAATCAGCGGTCGACGAGTCATGGACTTTGACTTGGAGTTCGGAGAACAGTACCTTGTTCAAAAGGTAGCAATCATTCCTACGCCCTGCTCTTTCTCTGCCTTCATCAGGTTCTTGGATTTGGGCAAAAGGAACATGTATATACCATTAAACTTTATCATCAGTAAGCATAATGAGCTAATACCATTTTAGATAAACAGTGAAAACATACTCTCGCAAGATATACACTACCAGTCCATGCGCAGTTCTTTGATTCCTGAAATTTACCTGATCAATCGCAGAGCAAACCAGCCTCGTATTTTTTCGTGTGCCATCAAATTGAATCCCATGAATTCCTTATAAGATATTAAAGCCATTCTGCCCATTAACTCAGCCAGTTTAATCACTGAAAATCTGCTGTTGTTTTTCCTATAGAAAGTCAAAATGTTCGGCAAACAGGCAAAGTTTGAGACCAACAAGTGAAACTGAGAAGGAATCTCATGTTTTTATATTTGGGCAGGTATGGGAAGCGCACAAGCAAGATGAGCTGCAAAACATAGTGGACCCGGTTTTAGGTGTGAACGACCACCAGGGACAGGAGGCCGTCAGATTCATCAAGGTGGGCCTACTCTGCGTCCAAGAAGCAGCGAGGACCCGGCCCAGAATGTCATCGGCGGTTAAGATGCTGACCGGCGAGGTCGACATCGACGACATGAAGATCACAGAGCCCGGGCACATCACGGACCTCACGGACATTCACATCGGTTCTAACAAGAATTCGACGCAGAGCATCTTCTCCAAGGATTCGGATTCCTCTGGGACCGCCAGGACCCCCAAAACGGGGGTGTTTTGAGCGGCATTTAGGGTTGTGTTAGGATGCTGTCAATGTTTGGATGAGGACGACCGAGGAATTTGTCCTAGGCAAATCATTGAAATCTAGGATTTGTAAATAGGAGGTTGATTGGATGTCCCCAGGAGTGAATGTACTTCCACGAAGTGAAATCATTGAATCATTATTATTTTTTCTTTAGTTTGGTTGACATTGGAGTCTTTTTTATCCTTGAGGTCTCTCAGGTGATTTCAAATCCGACAGCAATACTTGGTCAATCAATGCTCATGAATCCCCGTGTACATATTCTTCGACGGCGTGAACTATTGATACGCAGTTTTGTATCTTTTATTCACTGCAATATGGACAAGATTTCAGTCTCTTTTGCGTACGAGGTGAAAAGATCTGTCTTAGATTTTCTTGAGGGAGGTTAGTCGTCTGGTCAGCGAGGGAGGGATAGAGAGAGAGGGATTAGTTGTTGGATAGCGATGATAACATACTTTATTCATTCTCTTCAGAAATGGACGCGTAAGGAGTGATCTAATTCACCGAACCTCACGTAAGGAGTGATCTAATTCACCGAACCTCTATGTTTAGGTAGGAAAAACCAATTTTTTCTTTGCCTTTCTTGAATTCTAAAAGCATGAACATGACATATTTGTAATGTGGTTCGGGAACTTTTTAATTTGTTTAATGTAATCTCTGAACTTTACTCCATCGTATAATGTGATCTCTGAACTTTTAATTTGTTTGATTTAGTCCCTGAACTTTTGGTAATTGTTCAATTTAGTCCCTGAACTATATGAAAATATTCAATGTCGTCCATAAACTTGAATTAATGAAAAATATAGTTTATGAATTAAATTGAACATGTACCAAAAGTTCAGGAATCATATTGAAAAGTTTATGAACTAAATTACATATTGAACTAAAATTCAGGGATCACATTATACATTGGATCAAAGTTTAAAAACTATTTGTGTCATTATCCCTAAAATCAATAAGGTAGGGTGCTAGGCAAAAATAAATGAGATACGGATGGTTTGGTGGGGCCTACCTATATCTATGGAAGAATATACACCGCTGTCCGGAAAATTATAAAAAATCCTCCCCAATTTTGGGGTGATACATATTTGCTCATAAAATTTCAATCGTTGCATAGTATTTCCATGTACTTTTTATGTTACTTTGAAATTTCATTATATTTTTTGTTAATGTGTGTAAGGCACGTGACTTTTAAGGGATATATATGTATTCTCATATCATTTTTTAGTAAATCTCTATTTGACCATTGATTGCTAATAAAAATGAAGAAATAACGAAAATGGAGGAAATTAAATTAACTAAAATATCAATATAAAAATAAATATCATTAATATTTCAGGAACGGGAAACAAGATTAAGTAAAGGAAAATAAGGCCTTAATGAAAAAAATGTTGAATTACAGAAATTATACTCATCATGTATTTTTAAATGGATAATTAATGTGAAAAATTGATTGATCAATAAAAAGTTATTAGAGAATATCACCTTTATTCCACTTAATAATCTCATTTGATGTGTTGAGGACATCATTTCCGTTTATGATTGTTTTAGATACTTTTATCATCAGTCATTCTTTACATTGATTAAACTTTTAAATATACATAACCAAGTTTTGTAACTTTTCCGTTTTTTTTTATTGAGGCCTTTTCCCTTTTTATCCAATTTGTGTTAACTCATTTTCTTAAAATATCTTTTTTAGTTGGATTGTAATGGCTATTTTTATCAAATTTTAACAATTTTTTGTTGTTTAGTATAATTGTAGATATTCATTTTAGTTATTAGTAGTATATCAGTTTTTTTTTCTGATTTTTCCATCTTTTACAATAGTTGATGATAAAAGAGAGATTTTCTTCGAAAAAAGAGATGAAAACATACTTTTGCTCCTTAAGGTCATGTGCAATTAATATGCTAAAGGAAAAAATAAACAGAGGGTTAATGGCTATAATAAAATTGAAGTTCATCAGACTTTTGGATAATAGTAGAAAGCTTGGGGGCAAAAGTATACTACCCTTAGGTTGTGTTTGGTCGTCTTGATTTCTAGCTAGAATAAGATTAGATATGATATGATATGAAATCTAGGGATTTTGCTATACCATATTCATTGTTTGGTGAATCGCAGTAATAAGCCAAATATTTTCATATCATATCATGTCCATTGTTTGGTATTTACGCATATTGGTATAATTGAACCTATAAATGCACAAATAGAGATTGTATGCTAAAGGAAAAAATAAACAGAGGGTTAATGGCTATAATAAAATAGAAGTTCATCAAACTTTTGGATAATAGTAGAAAGCTTGGGGGCAAAAGTATACTACCCTTAAGTTGTGTTTGGTCGTCTTGATTTTTAGTTAGGAAAGGATTGGATATGATATGATATGATATGAAATCCAGAGATTTTGTTATACCATATTCATTGTTTGGTGAATTGCAACAATAAAGCCAAATATTTTCATATCCTATCATGTCCATTGTTTGGTATTTACGCATATCGGTATAATTGAACCTAAAAATGCACAAATAGAGATTGTAAAAAGCTCTCATAATTCACAGCCAAATCTAGCAAGAGAGAAAATATTATCATTCACTTTTGTGATTACGAAAAATATAGTACTTTGACTTTCTCGCTACTTTCGTGAAACTTCAACATAAACCATAAAGTTATTGAGGAAAAGGAGTTTCGACTCTCTTGCTACTTTCGTGGACTTTTGACATAAACAAGAGAGTTACGAAAGAAAAGAAGCTTCGACACTCTTGTCATTGTCATGGAGTTTTAACATGAACTAAATAACTATGGAGAAGTCGTGAAGCTTCACCTTTATCCCACCTCCCATATAGAATAATTTTATCCAAGCTATATCTCCATTATATTCGACTTTATCCTGTCTTGGGTATGAATCAAATACATGATAGATAAATATGATAAATGTTATCTTATCCTGACTACGAAACGTAACCCTAAGGTATAATGGGGTTTTGTACAATTTCCCTAAATCTTTGTTACAAAATTACACTAAACCAAAGGGATAACTAAATGTTGTCCAATTACTATGAAACTATCAAAGGATTTGGGTCTCTCGAGCCTCCACTTCATTTCATTTGCCTTTGAGAGAAAATGGATCCGAATGAATACCTTGGAGTATCATCTCCGTAAGAGTTTTTCTGATGTGAGCTACATTAATTGATATTGTAATTTACCATTTTGTGAGGTTGATCGAATAAGGTTAGATATAAAGTTTCTTAATTAGTCTAATATGGGGCTGGCTAATATGGGCTGAGTAAGGCCCGGCCCGTGACGAGAGGGCCTAGCTTAAAACTCTATAAATAGTGCTCAAGTCCCTCCTCTAACCCTAATGCACAAATTATCTCACATAAGGGGTAAACGCCAACTATGAAAGGCAGTCTCATCAAGCTAGTGATACAGAAGGTAATAGAGGAGAAGACTTGCACTGAGGATTGCTACTGTTCGGCATCAAGAACGATGGATTCCAAATCAGGTGCACAAATTCATTTTACTCTATTACTGTATTCTAGATTCTAGCTATGGAGATCTTGGGTATCGTTTTACGTGACCATCAAATGGTATCAGAACCGATGGTTGATTGGTGGGCCTCTCAATTTGTCCCGGTGTTTGGTGAATATCTCAATAAAGAAATCTCATGATCAATGCTTGTTTCGGGTGGAAATTACCATCACGGCTGGTCTGGTGAGAAGTAACCATGGACAGTTGGTCTGGTGACGCGAGATAGAGACCATGGGTGATGCAATCCCAAATTAGCAGTTGATAATGGTTGTTGTGCATAGTTGTGGGTGCATGACAATGACTTGGAGATTCAAGTTGAGTTAAGCTGATGTAGAAGAATACCTAAATTAAGGGGGAGCAAACCTAACACTGAGCTCACATGTGAGGGGAAGATTGTTGAGATATACGTGTGAGTTGTGTTAGAGAAATTCCACAACGGATAATTGATGTGGTATTTAGCAGTTAATATATCATAATTGACTTATAACTCATTGGTTTAAGCTTTTCAATGAGGGTGGATCCAACTGGATATGTTGACGAGCTTGGATTTGAGCTCTCTCTTGGCGATCTCCCAAGGTGAAGGTATCGGGCTTTTACTGCGCATTCCCAACAATCTCCCCCTATGGGAATGGAACATGGTCTCTCGGAACACATCGGCTTTTGACAATCATGATTTATTTGTTAAGTTGGTGATGCAATTCATGGCTGTTGACACCAATAATTAATTAGGTCGTCGATAATAAAAATAAAATTAAATTAGGGGATATACAAAGCGACAAGGATAAAATACATAAGGATCATTGAAGGGTGACATAAGCCCTAAAAAGTTGATTACAGCAGCATACAGCTGGCAACCACTAAAATGTCCTGGCAAAAAATTTAAGAATTTGAAATTGAAAAGACTGGAGTCGTAGAGTAGATAAGTGCTACCCGAGTTTTCGTACTGTAGATTGCCGATGAAAATTGTTAAGAGAAGACCAGGCCGTCGAAGTTGTTGATAAGAAAAGAGGCATGTGTTTCTATGTGCAGTTAGTGATGGTTTGACACGGAAGGACGAATGTTAGAATAGAAAAGAGACCGATGACGATTATCTCTTGGGAAAGGATAGGTGTCATGACAAAGAAGAGATCGATGACTGTTATCTCATGGGAAGGACAAGTGTTAGAATAGAAAAGAGATCGATGACGGTTATCTCATAGGAAAGGACATATGTCAAAATAAAAAGAGATCATTGACGATTATCTCATGGGAAAGGACAGATGTCAAGACAAGGAAGAGATCGATGACGGTTACCAACACCAAAGGACAGGTGTCAAAGCAAAGACAAGGTCAAATAAACGGTTATCGACAGATGTCAGAAAGATGAAGGAAAAGATAATATCGACGACAGTTAATGGACAGGTGTCATAAAAATAAACGGCGAAGATGAGATCAACGGTGGTTATTAGATATGATCTGGCAAATGGCATTAGAAAAACGATTATCATGCTAACATTATAAATGTCATCCGATACCAGAAAAAGCCCCCCCCCCCCCCTCCACTGCGAACATACAATTAAAATGTTATCTTTCAATTATATTTACTTTCCTGCACTGTATTTTCAATTCCCTTAGTTGTAGCCATTTACATTTCAAGTGTGGTGTTTTTGTAATCGATGGAGTTCAAATGCTGCTAGTCAGTAGTTGGTCGGATCTATTTGAATTGTTTATGAAGTTTGAAGTTCTTGTTGATTGGACCTCGTCCCGGTCTAAAAATTTGTGTTGTCGATCGAAACAAACAAGTTCTTTGTTCGCGCCTGGATATCTCCTGTCCGAAGTTGCCATAGAACCCGGTCTCCTTTCATTAAAAATCGAATAATGACTTTCGGTAAATTATATTTCGTCCCGGGAGCAGTTCCGGCAAAACAATGGCCAAAGCAAAAGAATCATCCGAAGAACAGCAAATCCCTGAACTCTTGTATACTCACCATAATTAAACCCCAACAAACTAGAGGAACTAATCATCAGGTATATACAACTGCAAAATCCACTAGAAATCAAATCTAACAAGTTCCCCTTCATCAATATATGCCCCTTTGCAATCGGGTTAATGATTGTCTTGAAGGGGTTCGTGGTGTTCATGGAGCGGCGGCCATGGCGGTGGACAGTGGTGGTGGCGATGGTGTCGCGGGAGGAGAGAGAGAGAGAGAGAGAGAGAGAGAGAGAGAGAGAGAGAGAGAGAGGTGTTAACAATAACATCACTGTCAAATATAGACAGGAAACCCTACAGCTGTAAAAGATGCACGTATTGGACCAACCAGTTCAATTTTCTCATAAGCGAAAAATTAGAGCAACTTTTCTTTGACCAAGTATTCGTTTGCCAATTCAACAAAGCAAAGAGCAATCACAACGGGCCAAAACACAGGATCGCTGACTTCTGACTGGTAAGGTTACTGTTGCATATTCTGTAAACTAGAACAATCAAAAGAAAGGATAACATACAAGTGGACTTTGAACAAGTAAAAATCAGTATCTAGTGATAGCAGTTACTTTCAAGCTGATATAGAGCTGCTGGGATTGGAACGGATTGGCAACGACCGAAACTGAAATTCTGTATAGACAAAGTATTAACTAAGCTGCCATTGATCATGACTGGGATCGAATAAGGTTCCGGCCTTATCTTTCTGTTTCTGTGCGTCTCCGCTTGGATTTCCCATGCGTGTTTCTTATCTTGGACTCCAATTCTACGTCATTTACTCGGTTTTGCTATTCGTTCTGTCCTATAAGAGTTTGGCCCCTATCTTTTCGGGTCTAGCTGACTTTCTAGTGGTCTAGCATGCTTCCCATTGACTTCCAGCCATGGTCCACCCAGATGATCTTCATGACAACAATAACTTTTCCTCGCCTAAATAGCTTAATCTTAAATTCTCGATCATATAGTCCTATGACCGTGTCCACCTAGTTGGCTTCTTTAGCTGTGTTCAGTTTCGATTGACTTTCAAAATCGACCCTAATGCCCTTTCCTCGACAACTGTAAGTAGCCATCAATAGTCATCGATATCGACCCGTTATCAACTATATGAATTGGTCATTGTTTGAGTGACTTTCCTTATGTTACAGAATGTCTTTGTCCTGCTCGATACCTTAGGCTTACTTGGTCAATGTTCTTGGTCAACATTGACGTCCTAAAGCCGATATTTTTCCTGGCGACGCCGTTCATCTTTCGCTTGCTCAATTATTCTATTTCATCACGGTACTTCTCTTGCCGACATTGGCTTGAGAGACAGTGCAATAATCTGTGGCCTTAGTGGCCCACTCATTGCTAGCTCTCACATTTGAGTTGACATGTTTATGATACCAATAATACATTGCTTGACGATGGATTAGGGTTTCTAACAACTGGAGCTTTTCTTGAAAAGCAGGTTATGAAGGCTAGATAAGAGAATGGAGGTACAAAAAGCGGAGAGAAAATAGGGCAAAGAGTGCAACAACACCACTTGTGTGGTCCAATCACTGCCCTGCGCGTGTCCAAGGAAGAGAGAGAGGCTAAAGTTAATATTTAAGCTCAACAATAGTATTAATGCTTCCCACCATTGCATTGTAGGAGGGAGAAAGATTTAAAAGTAGATTTACTGATCATGAGAGCCTTTTGGGATCGACATGGGAGAGGAGAGTGGGTTGGCTGTTGAGCGTTTTGTAGGCATACATTAAAAAGAAATTTTACGACAAAAGTTTTGACATTGCAAAGTCTGCCACACCTTTTAGTTAGAATATCTGATCAAAAGTTTTGAGATTGAAAAATTCAGGTCATTAGACTAAACGTAAAAACATATTAATTGGGAAGGCAAATGAGGAAACCTAGAAAAATTTGAATTTGGGATCTCCGCTATGATACCATGTAAAATTTAGTGGGACACCGCCGATTGTTCAAATACTTTAAACTATTAGATGAAGTCATGATTTAATAATTACATACTCTAACATTAAAGGATCAATCAATTCATAGTATAGTAAAAGATGACTCGGATTCAAACATGAAGTACATAGAGATATGGTAACAACCCAATCGATAAACACATGTGTACTGGAATAAAACTAGAAATACACACCGCTTCAAAAGGGTTTGGTAGCAAAACTTTTTAAATAATCATTTATGTGCCCCAGCATTAAACGTTGCTTAACTAACTACGGCTCCGGAAAATCTGATGTGACATTAAAATAATTAAAGAGCATTATTGTCAATTAAAGGAGCAGTTCTAAAAGGCTTTGGTACTGAATAATTCTTCATAAAGTTTTGACACTAGAGTTACGGTTCATTTAAGTTTAAAAGTTAAACATTTTAAAGTTGGTTAGCGCACAATTTATACACCAAACATCGTCGTGAATGCATCAATATCCCACAAACTGAGAAACTTGGGTAAAATTGGAAAAATTGTCTAAAAAGTCCTAAACTTATTGCACTTTTGCCAATTAAATTCTAAACCTTTTAACTTTGATAATTGAATCCTAAACCTTTTCATTTCTTACCAATTGAGTCCATATGGCCAATTTTGGCCAGAAATTGCTGACGTGGACGCCGGGCGGCCATGTGGTGCTGACGTGGACATTTTTACGTAATATTTTAATAATTTCTGAACTTTTTATGTTTTTTTTTTCTTTTCTCTATTTTTTTTGGGTTTTGAAGTTAGGGCCGACGAAGGTGGCTGGCCAACCTTCGCCGGCCATGGGCGAGGGCCAGTGACCCTCGCCAGCCAAAGCAAGGGTGCACGAGCCCTCGCCTAGATATGGCTACACGAGGGCTTGTCAGCCCTTGCCGGCCCCAGGCAAGGCGCTTGGCAGCCTCACCGGCCCCACGCCCTCGCCTAGGGTCGGCGAGGGCCTTGCCTAGCCAGATCTGGGCGAGGGCGTCGCAGCCCTCGCCGGATCTGGGCGAGGGCTCGCACGCCCTCGCTTTGGCTGGGCGAGGGCTCGCATGCCCTCGCTTTGGCTAGGCAAAGGGTCGTCAGCCCTCGCCCGTGGCCAGCAAGGGTCAGTGGCCACCCTCGCCGGCCCTAGCTTCAAAATCCAAAAAAATAGAAAAAAGAAAAAAATCATAAAAAATAATAAATTATTAAAATATTATATAAAAATATCCACGTTCAGTGATATCCGGCCAAAATTGACCAGATGGACTCAATTGATAAGAAATAAAAAGGTTTAAGACTCAATTGGCAAAGTTAAAAGATTTATGACTGAATTGGTAAAAGTGCAATAGGTTTATGACTTTTTAGACAATTTTCCCGAGTAAAATTGGTTCCCAAATGTGCCCTAGCATGGCAACACGTTTTCAAAAGGCTCCAAACTCTATTCTCGAATCTTAAAACAGTGCCAGAAGGTCAGAGAATAAGCAAATGTGAAGTTACAGGGGAAGGTGAAGAAAATGTTGATCGCTTCTTTCTTTTTTGGAGAAAAGAAAGTAAATCTAAGTGATTTTAGAAGAAATTATTTGGAGAGAGTGAAATTATATATTTGCTACATGATTTTGCTGACCCCAAATTACTTTGATGGTCCCAAAAGCATCTTTAATTATGACTAATTACATTATTGCTATTAGTGTTTCGAGTGTTTTGAAACAAGCATTGGTTCGTGCAAAGTTGCCAGAGTACAGGGGACTGAGCGACCGAGCACATATGTTCTAGCGATCGGCATCTTGCACGAAAGGTTGGATAAGTGCATTGTCATAAAAGTGCAATTGAGTTTTGAAACTTTCAAAAAATGCAATCAAGTCCTCAAATTTGTCATGAAAGTGCAATTGAATTCTAAAAATTTCAAAAAATGCAATCAACGGAAAGACTTGATCTAACCAATTTGACAAATTTTAAGACTTGATTGCACTTTTTGAAAGTTTTAGAACTTAACCGCACTTTTGTGATAAATTTTAGGACTCAATTGCACTTTTTGAAAGTTTTAGGACTCAATTGCGCTTACTTAATGCAATTAAGTCCTAAAACTTGTCATAAAAGTATAATTGAATCCTAAAAATTTCAAAAAATACAGTTAACAAAAGGACTTGATTTGATCAATTTGACAGGTTTTAGGACTCTCAATACACTTATCCCACGAAAGGCCCAAGGCATTTTATTGGCCATGATTCCAACGACCGGAATTATGTTATTTTCGTAATTCCATGCTTCAATATTTGGTGCATTTTTTTTTTGGTCGAAAGTGCATTGAGACGTAACTTTTAAGCTTGAGAAGAAAATAACTAAGCCAAAAAATGAAAAATTTTATTTTGATGTTCAGATTTTTTTCCAAAGATTTTAGATTTGACAAAAGAGAAGTTAAAAGAGCAAGAAAACATATTCTCACGTTCATTTGTGAGAAATGATGTATTGTCCAGGTTGTGGCCATATCGGCGGGGCTTTTGAGCGTCGCCGTCGGTATTGGCATTCCGGTGTTCTACGACTCGCAAAGAAATAATGCCATTAAAATTCTCCCTTTTTCACTCTCTAGATCCATCTAAATACGGTGGAATTAAATAAAGGGTACATTTATGATAAATTTACCCCGAATTAATTTTTTGACTATAAAAAACCCCAAACTGGTACACCTGTGACAAATCTACCCTCCGTTAGTTTCCGTTAAATTTTACCATCAAATTACTGAGTTGGATGATACGTAACAGTTGACGGGTGTATCAATCTGGGGTTTTATCCCTCCGTTTGTCATAGATTAACCAATTTGTGATTTTTCGTGTTATTAATCTAATTTAACGCAGGGTAAATTTATCACAAGTGTACCGGTTTGGGGTTTTTGGTGGTCAAGAAATTAGTTTTAGGTAAATTTATCGCAGGTGTACCAATTTTGGGTTTTTTGTGGTCAAGAAATTAGTTTTGGATAAATTTATCGCAGGTGTACCAGTTTAGGGTTTTTAGTGATGAAAAATTAGTTCGGAGTTAATTTATCACAAATGTACTATTTTGGGATTTCCCTGATATTAACCCTTAAATAAATTATAAAGAAGACGGAGAGAGATTAATTTTTCGAAGAGAGCGGAATTTTTTGTAAAGAAGGGCCTGCTCATTGTCCACGTTGGGCTTCTTATTTTATAACAAATCCAAAAAGAATTAACATTTTATTAAACAGTCCTATTAAATTTTCCCATAGTTGATAAAATTAGTAATTCATACGCTTTTTATCATTATTTATCCTTTTGTTAGTTTATTATAGGTTTTCTGTTCTTTTATATTTGACTCGTAATTTACTACAACCGTTGGAAAGAGAGATATTTCATTAAGAAAAATACATTTTACCCTAAAAATAACAGAAAGTTTGATGGAGGGTCAGCAGGACAAAACGAATGTTAGTGAGGGTACTGCGTAAAGATAGAAAATTTTGGGGGGCAAAAGTACTTTTTATAATATTTTCCATATTTCATAAAAAGATGAAAAGTTTATATGTGAACCAATATGTCAATATTTGTATATTGTGAAAATTTCAAATATTTCGAATTAAAACAATCAAAGTGAATGGACCGTAAAATTAAAATAAGTGAAAGGTAAATATCAAAAGTCGGTCTAAATAGACACATAAAATAATGAAATTTAATTATTTTCGCTTTTTTCAGTTTTCAGATAATGGAGGTTCTTGAAAGTGCTCAGATAGTAATGTGGAAGAAGCTGTGGTTGGTAGCGACTGCTGACTTAGGGATCTGTTTATTTATTCCTCTTTCAAGCATCATGAAGCAAAGATGAGTGACTTCCTCTCTGATACCAATATGTTTTCAAGTGCTACAGATTATACATTCTTAGGGCTTTGGCTGAGCTAAAAAGGTGATATTTGAGTGCTTGGATGAGTGGATTTTGTCTCTGCACATCACCTTCAACTTCAAAAAGCCTCTCAGCTTCTCCTCTCATGTCCTCCTTGTCCTCATTTGATTCGCCAAACGTATTATATTTTGAAAAACTGGAACAAAGACATACAACAATATCCCCAGTATCCTCATCATCTACATCATCTCCATACTCTCATCCCTAACAAAGAAAATAACTGTGCATGCTTACATTGCTCCAGGACCACCTTTTCAACTACCTTTTTTAACTATTAGACCCACTAGTGCTGTAGGAAAAGAGGAGAATCCTGAAGGGACCATCACTCACCATGCATGTTAATCTGTTGAAAAAGGGCTGGATGGGCTCAATATCCTTTCACAGCCACAAGGTCTCTAAAGTCTAACCAGCAAACATTCTGTGCAGTTTATATTCTCACAAGGAAAGAGAGGTACAGCAACCTCTGCCTGCATGAGTGCGTGCTTGTGTTTAACAGGATGATAGAGAACTTGTTCTACAATCAGTTGGCTTGCAGAAAATAGTTAACTCAATGAATCCACAGGTCGCAGTCAAAGCTCCGTGGGCCAGACCAAATAGAAGCCCAAACTACATCACTTTAAGTGTGTACATGACTGGCTGGCCAAAAGAGAAAGCTTAAAAAGTTGGATTCTCTCCAAGTCTCTCGGCTAAAAGAGAAAGCTTAAAAAGAAGAATCAAGAACATATGGAAAAGAAGAATTAGGAATATGCAATGGGACCATCAACACCACCACAAAAGCATGACATTATTGCGTCTATCAACTTATGAAGGAAAACTGAATAAAACAGTATGCAATATCTTTGACAGCACCATCATCCCTGGCAATTTCTAACAATTATGTCATTGAATAGTGAGAACAATGAGCGATTTAAACACAAAGCTGGAAACCGACAACCTGTTTAAAAGTTGCATTAACTTATATCAAACTGGAGTACTTGGAAAAGTACCTTCCCCTGTGACATTTCCTGTTTGGCTAAAAATGATATAGATTGTGACAATCTAATCTCACCCAACAGCTATTCCATCCCTGTTTTCCACTAAACCCGCTCAGAAGCAATGGGCAGTATTCAGACCAACATTTTGACAGGCTATTCCAATGTCTTTTTTCCTTTGCCACTCTTATCCATGAAACCATCCACATGTCCTGTTTCTACTCTTGCATGTATCTTCCTATTAACATTTGGTACCTGTTTTTGATAGTTAGCTTGGAATCTTCTTATTGAAGTTTTGCTGATCTAACATCAGATACCTAATCACAGAAGAATATCAACTTCATCTATAACATTAGCCACAAATTGCACTAGAGAATGTCACGGGAGGAAACGTCTTGCTCCATGTAATAATAAAATCTCATTCCGCAGATTTGTTATCAACAGAACTATCACATAAAAGAAGTCACTTCGCATCATGAGAAAAACCACCCAATGTCAGAAAAAATTGCCCTCATATCATGGGCGTTCGACTATCCAATTTCTACAACAAGCAAAATCAAACAACAAAAATATCTGAAAAGAAAAGAACGTGCGAAAATTGCATGAAAGATTACAATTCCTTCACTTTGTGAAGGTTCAAGAAAACAGGAATGAGAAAGAATCATTGAAACGCAAAGTAAAGGATCATTGCATATAATATCATGTACAAGCATCTCATTTTAAAAAAATGTACAGTTGCCGCAGAGCAGTACCAATTGAATGATCTTCCCATTCACATTATGCCCGTTCATTCTTGCTCGAAAACCTTGGGATTGAATGAGGCATCAAAAGATCAATCCATCCTTCACAATTTGCTCCAACCAAGATGCAATCTCTGATATCGAGGGACGCTCATTTGGATTATTACGCAGAGCCAGCTCTGCCATATCTGCAAGTTTGAGCAGAGGCTCAACATTTCTGGGAAGAGCCACATTTCTGTCAATTATGGCGGCCGCCTTACCCGTTTTAATCAGAGGAACCGCCCATTCCACTATATTAGGGGGCGCATAATCAATATCGTAAGCTTTTCTTGCGCTGAGAATCTCTAACAGTACAATGCCGAAGTTGTATATATCACTCTTCATATCTTGACTTACATCCCTCTCGCTTGATGTAAGAAGCCCAAAATCTGCAATTCGTCCAACCCAATCGGCATCAAGTAGGATGTTCGAAGTTTTGACATCTCGATGGACTATTGGAGGCACAGCTTCTTTATGAAGATATTCAAGCCCCTTCGCAGCCTGCATAGCAATCCTCAACCTGAGGGTCCAGTTCAATGGAGAAAGCCCACCGTGGAGGTGATCATGAAGCGTCCCATGTGGCATAAACTCATAAACCAATAGCCTCTCCCCCATCTCGGAACAATAACCCAACAAGTTCACAATATTAGCATGCCGAACTTTACAAAGGATCTCCAATTCCATCTCAAACTCTCTACTATTAGTGTGGATGATCGTCGCCGCATTTGCCCTCTTCACTGCAACCTGCCGCCCGTCTGGAAGGACAGCTTTGTAGACAAAACCATAGCTTCCTCGCCCCAGCTCATTAAACTCCTTGAAGCCATTTGTGGCATCCTTTACCTCCACAAGTCGAAAAACTTGGGCAAGTCCAACACTCGGAGTCGAAACCAGAGGTGGATGCGAATCGTCGTTCGTTTCAATCTCCTTCTCTTTCTTGCCTATGCAAAAAGTGAATTGATTCTTTGGCCCCTCCTTTTTAAGATTGGCAACCACACGAGGAAGGAGCAACGAGCATATTAATATCAATAGCAGTCCGGAAGCAGAACATCCAACTACAATCAATAGCTTGCGCTGCTGATGGAAATGCTTCAGCTGCACTTCTTTAGAAGACCGAAGCCTGCAAACTTTCCAACATGAACTGTTCTGGCAAAGAGAGCAAGGAGTACATATTCTATCAGCATGAGCTGTGCATGGACTGGACAAGAAGAAACCTTCGGAGCAATTTAACCCACAAGGTGAACAGATGTTCAGATCTCTTCGAGCACATAAGCTTGTCAATCCCTGCTCGTTCAGAATGCTCGCATTGAAAGCGAACTGCCCTTCACTACACGATCCAGCTGTACATAGACCGGGACTACACAATTCCAGCGGAGGATCGTAATCAAAGACCGAGGAAATGTTAGAGAACCAGCAATCAAGTACAAGATCAACTTCCCTAATGCCGCAGACAGTAAAATCCGACGAAGCGATTGCAAGGAACCCAGAACCCTTTGGGACAAGAGAAGAATTAAAGTTGCCCCAACATTCAACTTCGTGATTGTCCGCACGAATCCCACAAAAGTGGAGAGAGCCCGCGCCCAACGAAATGAACCGGGTTCCGGCAGGATGACCCACAAATGAATTATTATCACCCCAACATTTGACCTCACGAGAACCTTCCACAATTCCACAAAGAGAACCTTTCCCTGAAGCTAATACTGCGAAATTATCCGACACCCCTGAAACCCCTAAAGCTGCTGACTTGGGTCCCCAACATACCAGACCCCCTTCTCTTACACCCCCACAGCTAAATCCTTCCCCCGCAACGACCTTCCTAAAGACAAGGTTGCTAATGGACTGATCATACGACAAGGAACTCTGGACAGAGCCCAAGCTACGATTTGAGGATCTCCCAATGTCCCAACAGTCAACAGTACCCGAATCGTGCTCGGAATAGTAAGATCCTCTGACGGCACAGACGTGATCCTTACCAGCAGCAATGTGGGAATAAGCAGTGGCCTGATAGATGGCAGGGACGAGGTCTTTACCTGGATCCCCGTAGCTCCAGCAGTACGCCTGCGAGGTGTTCGCCAAGATTCCGCAGAGGAAGCCTTCCCCGCCGGAGAGGGCCGCCATCTCGGGAATATCGCTGAAAGGAGATGCCGAAGACGAGGACGACGTCGACGAGCAGTTCTTGCTCCAGCAGATCACGTTCTGCTTGCCGCTGGCGTCGATGGCACAGAAGAAGCCGTCGCCGCCGAACGCGGCGGAGACTGGCCCCATTGATCCGAACCCAGATGCGACGGCGACGAGGAGGAGCAGCAGAAAAGAGACAAGTGGAAGGGAGCGGCGGAGATCAAAAGGGCTGCGCATTTGCATTGGCCGTGTTGGGTTTGGATCAAGAGTGTCATGGACAAGAGGAAGCAGAAGGGTGGAAACGGTGATGGTGCTCGATGCGGAAGATGATGATGTTGGTGGTGGTGGTGGTTTGGCTCTCTAGCGAGGCCTAGTAGTGATTGTGACAATATATTTTCGGAGGGCTGAACCTGAAATCTATGAGGGTGACGATGACGGAACGTGGGTGTCGCCATTTTTTCACAGTTTTGCTTTGGACTGATCCTGAATCCAACGTACTTTCCAGGAGTTACTTTACTGCAATGCAGAGAGTAACCACTACGGTCTACGGCCAATAAAAAATGCAGAAGGAAGAAGAACACTAGGATTTGACTTCTGCTAGTTGCTAGGTAATAAAACAAAAAATATCTGGATTGATATAGTTGATTACGTTTCTTTTCCTTTTGTTCTTGCTTGAAGATGAATTTCATTCACTTGATGCAATTCAGAAAATGAAGACTCACATTAAGTATCATCGCACAGCAAAAGACAAAAATCTCACATGAAGTGCATTACAATAACCGTCTTCTTAATTATGATCACAATTAAGAAATTTAACAAGCTTTTTAACCGATCTGGAGATGAAGTGGATATGACCAATCAAGTCATCACAATCAGGAATTTTTGTCTTTTTGAAAGGAGAATAGTGGGGGGATGTACAGGGAGACAGCTATATTACAATCTGCAAAAGACTGGCGCAACGGTGACAGCTGAAAGGTGCACAAACACACTGTGACAATGGCCAAATGGAAAGTACTGCTGAAGAGGAGATAGCCCACCAAAAGCGATAATACAAATGAATCTTGTCCGATTTTGGGTACAAATAAGTAGTGGGCTCCTCTAGGATTTTTATGGAACCCTAGAATATTGCAGAGGAGAGGACCATGCTCTTTTTTTGCTTCTTTTAGTGCTTTATTGGATGATAGAGGTGGGTTCTTTCCAGGTTGACCATTTGGGTGTGTCCACACTCCATTTGTGGTTGATGAGATTTAAGGAAAGCCAATCTCTGTCAATTTTTCTATTTCAGAATTTAATTTGTCATTATCTCTCTCTGGTATACAAGAGACCCATAGGTAGATAGACTATTTTATTGGGACAATTTGATTAGTTGATTCAAAACATTTTTGTGGAGGTAAAGGATATCCAAGTGAGTCCTCTTACTTCCTCTGCAATCTAATCATTGTTTTGTATATTAATGTGGAAAAATTATCCCAATCTACCTTCCCCTTCACTTCTGGATCTCTTTTACTTTTTTGAAAGTGATGATAAGTGAAAATACAACAGGTATATTCATATTTTATTCAAGGGATAATGACACAAATGGTCCCTGAATTTTGACCAAATGTATAAAGTGGTCCCTGAACTTTAATTTATTCAATGTGGTCTCTAAAATTTTTATACATGTTTAATATAGTCCTTGAACTATATGAAATGTTCAACATTATCGTTCCACTAATTTAAGATCAAAGACAACATTGAACATTTTCATATAGTTTAGGAACTATATTGAACATGTACCAAAAGTCCATGAACCATATTGAATAAATTAAAAATTCATGGACTAAATTGCACATTGAGCTAAAATTCAGGGATTATTTGTATCATTTTTCCTTTATTCAACAACCATTTATGTATCTACATTTTTTCCATTTACACATCTTTACTTTTATGATATATCTGTTTTTTTTTTGGTAAGGAACTTTTATGATATATCTATTTTTTTTTTTTTGATAATCGAGGTGTCCGCGCGGCCGGCGAGCTAGGGCTCAAACCCGCGGTGATGCCCGACTAGTCCTCGAGGGGGGCTAGCGCAGCATCCCACCACCACGACCCCTCACTTAAATCACCGATAGGCGAGTTTGAACCCAGGACCTCTCGTGAAAGGAACTGAGTGCAAACCAACGCGGCCACCGATGGGTGGGTTTTATGATATATCTGTTTATGTTTAAAAAAACGAAAATGTGCTTTTTTCTTTTACTTTCCCGCTAAAATTTGTATTATTTAGATTCTAAAAGGTAATGTGGAATTTATATGTGACTCTATGTCAATAAACATATTTTATGAATGCATTTGGTGTTTCCAGTTTAAATAAAATCAAATTGTTTGCACTGCAAGTTTAGGATTTTTGATGTCACGAAAAAAAGTTTATGATAAATGTGTCGTGGGCATAGTTTAAGGATTTTTGTGGCTTTTTTCTCTAATAGTTACGCTTGCAACTAAGTCAAATTCTTGCATAGAATTTATTACGCAAGATTTGCTAAAGATTTACATTCTGTTTTTCTAATATTTAGTGTGTCTCTTATTATTAGTTAGGATTTACTTTTTTTTTTGGTTAGCATAATATTTAGTATATCTTTTATAATTAGTTATTGATATTTGGTAGATCTTTTCTTTTCCTTTTCTATTTAGCGGTAGGTTGTATAAATATGTGTAATGTCTGTTCGATCTCGAATTCTCAACCTTGTGCCACTCCCTTCCCTCGATAAGGTTTATTCTATGACCACGCAAGAGACGTACCAACGATCAATTGTCCGGGAGATAGAAGAGAAGATCAAGGGTGCTGCTTTCTCATTTGGAAGAGTGGGCCCAAGGAAAGTACTGGTCTGAAAACCCAAATGTGACCGATATGGGAAGATTAGGCATGAGAAGAGTCATCGTTGGGAGTTAATTGGATACCCTCTGAATTGGGAGCAAGGCAAGGTGGAAAGGCACACAAAGTAATCCTTCCACAGCGGCTGTACATTCCACACAGGCTAGCGATGGCGATTCTAAACTATTGCAAATACCAGTCAAGGAGGCCTGAAGGGCACTGAAACAACACCAACAATTAGCAATGATTAATATCATCATTTGGCCAGTTTGCTCACGGTAATGAAATCGCCCACTTCAAATGATCAACTCACAGGTAAGGTCTATTGGCCCAATAATGTTTCCACAAATTGGATTATCGATAGCGGCACCTTCAAACATATGACATAGCAACTTTTGCTTCTAAATTGGTCGAGGAACATCACTGGTGCATATCCTGTATGAAATCCTAACAGAAAAGTGACTCGCGCCATCAAAAGAGGTAATGTTTATTTAAGCCCTAATTTTATTTTGCACGATGTGCTATATGTCCCAAACTGTAAGTGCAATCTTATTTCCGTCGGAAAATTAAGTTCGAATTTGAATTGCTCAGTAACATTTTTCTCTTCTTGATGTGTCATATAGGATCTATCCTTGAAGAGATCGATTGGAGTGGGTAATCTTCGAGAACGGGTTTATTATCTTGGATGTATGGACACTCATTCGACTTTTCCAACAGTCAAGTGATAGAATATTGACATCCGGCATCAACTATTGGTGCACCCATCATGATAAGCTTTGAATTTGATCATCAGTATTGAAATAAATAAAGAAGGCCTGATTTGTGTGATATATGTTGTCGTGCAAAACAAACCCATTCCTCATTTCCTTTATGCAATAATAAAGCTGGTGGATGTTTTGATTTGTTGCATTGTGATGTTTGGGGGTCATATCAGATATGGTCTCTCTCTGGTGCACATTATTTTTTAACCATCGTCGATGATTATAGCCAAGTTTGGGACATGAAGGGTTGGAAGGTTTATGATTTGGAAACTGAAGAATTATTGGTATCTCATGGTATTGTTTCTATGAAGAGAATTTCCCATTTGCTTAGCAACTTGCACACAAGGATCAAGACTCTCTTCTCTTTTGACACTGGCACATGAGCTAGGTCCTATTGATGAGTGGTGGTATCAACCTCAAGGGGAGGAAGAAGGTTCCAAGCCAAGTTTGTGAAGAAAATGGGCAAACGGTGATGCAAGATTGGGATAGTACAGTCCAAGTTGAAGAGCAACCTAGCGAACAACCCGATGACCAAATTCCACTCCCAATTCCCCATACACGACAGAAAAGATAGCCAACCCATCTGCAAGATTGTGTGCCAAACGATCCAAACAAAGACCCCTACTCCTCAGCCCACTCCGTCGATATCTTCAGGTTCAATCTATCCAATTGAAAAGATTATTTCTTATGAACAATTTATTAAGCCTCGCATCGCCTTTTTAGCTTCTGTTGATTCTGATATTGAGCCTCGGAATTACACTTAGGCTATTAAAAATCCATTGTGAAGAGAAGCGATGGCAACATAAATTAAAGCACTAGAAGATAATAAGACTTGAACTTTGGCAACTTTGCCAGACGGTAAGAAACCCATAGGGTGCAAGTGGGTTTACAAAATCAAGCGTCGAGCTGACAACAGTATTGAGCGATATAAAGCTTGTCTTGTCGCAAAGGGATTCACCCAGATAGAGAGTATGGACTTCCATGAAACCTTCATACCAGTGGCAAAACTAGTAACTATACGGTGTCTTCTTGCAATTGCATTGGCTCGTAATTGGGAGCTACATCAGATAGACGCCAACAATGCATATCTACATGGCGACTTGGATGAGGAAGTTTATATGAAGCTTCCACCAGGTTTCATGACACGGGCTCGAATTGTGTATATCGACTACAAAAGTCCTTATATGGCCTTTGACAGACATCTCGAAACTGGTTTTCAAAATTCTCTAATGCATTGAGGGAGTATGATTTTGATTAATCATTAGCAGATTACTCGTTGTTCACGTATTCTCGTTGCGGTACTTTTCTAGCCGTGTTAGTATATGTTAATGATCTTATCTTGGCAGGCAATGATTCAAAATAGTATGCAGCGCTCAAACGGTACCTTGATGAGCGTTTTCATGTCAAGGAATTTGGCCAATTAAAGTATTTTTTGGGAATTGAAGTAACGCGGACAACTTCGAGGTTATTTTTGTGCCAGAGAAAGTGTATACTTGACATCCTATCGAAATGCGACATGCTAGCAGCAAAACCAGCAACTTCTCCGATGGAGTAACAATATTGGTTAGTTACAGCAACTGGACCTACCATGATAGACCCAAGTCGCTATCGTCGATTAGTGGGATGTCTACTTTATCTCACTATCACTCGACCTAAATTATGTTATTCTATCCACATATTGCTCAATTCGTACAGGAACCAAATGAGCAGCATTGGGAAGCAGCTATACGAGTTCTTCGATATCTCATGAAAAACCCAAGACAAAGGATTCTATTATCAGTCCCAGCTTCACTTCACTTGACTACCTTTTATGACTCTGATTCGGCAAGTTGTTCGATCACTCGGTGATCAGTTATTGGTTACTTTGTCCTGCTCGATGGTTGTCCCGTGTCTTGGAGAACCAAGAAGTAGACCACAATTTCTCGGTCCTCTACTAAAGCTGATTATTGCATTATGGCAACTGCCACTACAAATTTGGTTGCGCACTTTACTTGCCTCCTTCGGGGTATTGTGTGACAAACCGATGGGTCTTTATTGCGAAAATCAAGATGCCTTACATATTGCGGCAAACCCGGTATTTCATGAACAAACCAAGCACATTGAGATTGACTGCCACGTTGTTCGCGAACATGTACAGTCGGATGCCATTAGAACTGAGCACATATCTACTAAACTTCAACTGACAGACATTTTTACCAAGGCATTGGGTCGAAATCGATTTGCATTTCTTGTCAGCAAGTTGGGCATTCGTGACCTCCATGCGCAAACTTGATGGGGAGTATTGTGGCAGATTTTCTAGAGATTTACATTATATTTTTCTCATATGTAGTATATTTCTTGTTATTAGTTAGGATTTACTTTTTGTTTTTAAGTTATCATAATATTGAGTATCTCTTTTATAATCAGTTTGATATATTTGGTAGATCTTTTATTTCCCTTTTCTATTAAGCAGTATATGTTGTATAAATATTCATAACGTACGTTGAACAATACAAGCAAATTACGAATTTTCAGATAATCAACGCATGGCGCATTGATAATCCAACATCGGTTTCGCCGCATCACCATTACCCGAACTTTAATTGCCTGATCGAACGGTGGAAAACACAAGATCAATAGGACTAACATATGCAAAAAGGAAAGAAGAAAGAACCGAATTCCGATATCGCTCCTCTTTTCTGCCCGTTTTAACGCCCTGCAGTCGTGGTGCTCGTGCAGCGGTACAGACTACAGACAGGTCATATAACTATTCCCAAATTACAGAACCGTGGACAATAATTTACGTTAAAAGCGCAACATGTCTCCATGCATGGCAATTTGTTAGATAATAATAATGATCAAGCGGGGCAAGGAGTCACGTGGTGGCTCGGTCAGCCGTCTGGGGGCTGTCAATAATGACAATGGACGGGACGCGGGTCAAAACGGCCGCTTCTGAGACACTTCACGTTTCCTTGCTTCCGGTCAACCGGTGGAGGATTGGGCAAATCTAGTGGTCCCCCTGGCAAGGGCCTAAATTAAGGATTTTATCTGGTGCTGCCACGTGCGTGGTTCAGCCTTATGTGGTGAGAGTGCGGCCCCCGTTGTTGCAAAGAAAGTCCCCTCCCATGCAAGTGTAGGATCCGCAAAGATTGCATTCCTAACGCAGTGAAACCCATAAAAAAAAAATCATCAATGGGGATTAAACATGTTTTTATGTTCTTTGGTAGAATTGCATCTCCACATCTACCATGTCCCCGTACTAATTGGGGATTTCCTGAAGTATAATGATACTTCGTGAATTCACGCAGCGGTTGAGATTTTCAATTGGTTAGACTGTTTTTTTAAGAAATCAATGTTATTTGACTGCTGATAGTTGATGTTGGTAGAGGTGACCATGGTTTTAAGGTAGAATCAGGAATCGGTACAATTCCAGATTCTAAGTTATGCAAGATAGGTTCTAAGTTTCAGGTTCCAAAAATTAGGGGATCGATTTTGACGGATAGGTTCCAGATGGAACCTAGAATAATTCTTTGTGTTTTTCTTGTACTATGTCTTTGCACAATTCTACAATATTCCATGGCGTCTGATGATAAATGTGTAATATGAAACAACTAATTTGAGCTTCCATTTCTAGCGATATTCATGATCAAGACTTTTACTTTGGTTATGTTTTATATTGTTCATGTGTCTAAATACAAGTCGTGATCAGTAGATTGTAACAGCAAATTGTGGTCATTAGAGGTGATAATTCATTATAATTGTTCAATTAAGAATACGGATAGAACATGGGTAAACCTTGGAATCGACCTAAAATCTGTGATAAGGTAGGTTCCAGTTTTAAAAGTATGCAAGGTAGGTTTTAGGTTCCATAAATTTGGGAATCGGTTTCAATGAGAAGGTTCCAAGTGAAAGCTAGACCGACCATGCAACCATTCACCCCTAATTGTACGGGTATAATATTGTGCTTTGATTGGTGAACTTAATGGGATGTCATTTAAATTGGGCACACTTGAAAGTCAAATATCACTCTTGATTTGAAATTTTCATTAGATTGCGGATAGGATTGTAATGAAAGTAATCAACTTTTCGAAAACTAATGTGGGGACTATTTTTGTCACTAAAACAAAAGGTGTCATATTGCCACCGAAGAATAGCACGGTAACTAGAATTACAATAGAATGAAGTATAAGGATCAAAAGTGAAATTCCCTAAAACTATACAGATAAGAAATGTAGTTTCCCCAATTAAAATGTACTACATTAATTAAATACTAATATCGTGTTAAGCAACTACAGAGAATCAATTAAAAGGTACTACATCAATTAAATAATAATATTATAATCACTATTACTTGACAGTGCAACTATTACAAGATCCAAATAAAATACAGAGCAAAAGTCATCAAAAATTCTAAACTAGGCTCAATATGACACATTTACCCTAAAAAAATTTTAATTTCACCAAAAAATACAAACTTATACATGTGTGACATATTTACTCACCGTTAAAATTCTATTAATGAGAATCGTTAAAAATCTACCTACATGGATGTAGAAAGGAAATAGTATTGACATGGCACTCACGTAAAAGATGATGTAGTTTTGGGTAAAAAATTATCTAACAAAATCTTGAAGGACGCGATCACAAAAAAAAGTTTAAGGTAGATGTATTACAATAGGCATAGCTTAGGGTTTTTTATGTAATAAAAACAATTCATAATAAATATGTTATAGTGGGTATAGTTTGAGATTTTTTGTGACTTTTTCCTTAAAATAAAATAGTATACCAAAATGCCTTTTCCACTCTTTCTCTCCCCTCTCTTGCTCTATTGGTGAGTGGGGCTGTATTCCGATGACCACCGCCACCAACAATCCGCTATTAGTAATCGATGCCGTCTAGCTCTTGCAGTGGACCACCATAGGGAATCCCCTACCAAGTACTAATGACCCTCTCAACCAGCCACCGTACACACCCTCGCATGGCATCTAGAGATTAGTAGGGCATTTTCGAAGTCTCCGATCTCACGTCGCCAGAGATGGATAGTTACACTAGTAAATAATTCCTACAAACCCTAAACTAGCACAAATCATGAGTGCACAAATCAGTCCCGACCGGAACAGACAATATTGTGCCGATGGCCAGTTCGAGCGCCAGGGATGGATACCTACCACAAACAAAACCAAATCAAGTTTCCAAGCCATTCCCCATGCGTTCACTTACAGTTTGGCTAGGTAATCACATCACAGTTTTCACTTAATCGCGGGCGACAATGTTGGGGGCGCCCTCGGGTACAAGAGGAGGAAGGCAACTTGGAGGATGGACACAGCGTATCGTTGCATGTGCACGTGTCGGGGATGAAAGACAGATGACATCTGAGAATCTTTCCTCTCTGTCCCTCTGTCCAATCAATCCCATCATCAGCTGCAGTTGCAAATTGTAGTGTACGATTTGTTACGGCGTTTACCTGCCGACGACACGACCATCCCCGTCTCCAGTGCCCGTTATTAATTAATGTACTGAGCAAAACTTTCATTGACGTATAGATGAGACTATGATCCGCGTGTTGTGCCAGCTATTTCGATTGACCTAGATTGTGCTTGTTCGCTCGACGACGCAAAGTGTACGAATGATGCATAAGAACCCCAATTTCAGCAAATTATCCGCCACGTGATTTGAGGAACAGTGAGGAAAAAGGCCGTGAGATTTGTCGAGGATTAGTTGTAGGCCCCTCCGTATGGTGGTGATACGATGATGGCAACATAGTGATAAGCGACCGAGCTAGAAAATTTCCATACTCGGGCCCAGACACAGTATGCCCGAGCCCAGTTTCTATCTTTTATTTACTTTAAAAAAATTCTTCATAAATTACAAAGATAAAAAATAATTAATGAAAGTTTATGGGAAATCTAATAATAAATTAAAATTTGTAAATAGTTTTAAAAAATTCATACTTATTAAATGAATATTAATATATTGAAATTTAATTAAAATCACACCATATTGGAATACTAACGAGTACATGATTTGAAGTTACACCATAATTTTGACTGAATGCTATTCAAATGTATCAAAGAAATATTGTAAACGTTCCTCCTGTTGATGTGGTTTGCAATCTTATGGGATTCTGCCTTTTTTTGGGTCAAAACATAAACCCTTTCATTCATTCAAAGGCTAAATTAACGAGCATTGATGACAAGATTTTAAACATAATATATCCCAAAAAGGTTGGGGTGACGTGGAAAGCTAAATGGAGGGGAGGATTCCTATTCGATGGGCTTTGGTAGTCTAGTCTGCGACTTGGTTGGCTTCCCGTGGGCAGTGGGCTAGAGAGACATCCTTTAAATGGGCTATAATTCTTTGCAATCCTCAAAGATACTCTCCAGGGCCCATGGGCTAGGGCTTGTATCGGCAACAAATCTAACCACAGATTTACTATCTGTCAGGATTTCCACGTGCAAACCAGAAAGTTGCTGTTGTATCATGGCTTCCAAAATCCACAACAACTTTTGACCAAAAAAAATATCCACGACAATGCCTCCTTTGTTGCTATCGGTCACAAGGACGGAGGAACCAACCACCTTCTTCGCAAAGTTGGCCGTGAACGTTCCCCTGTGGTCTCGACACATTCCAATGGATGATCCCTCCTGTGGGCCGTTGAACCATGACCCATTGACGTTAAATTTCCATGTCCCTTTTGCTGGTGGCAACCAACCCTCGAGTGAGGTGTTTACCTCCGTCCATCGATTTGTTGTCTGGGAGCTCCACCGGCGGTAGGTACTCCTCAGTAAGAGGGTGTCTTCTATAATAGCTCCCGAGTTGGGTTGCCTGAGTTGAAACACGAAATTGTATCGAGCTTTTCAAATTAGCCACAATATTCCTGTGACCCATTCTTCAGGTGGTGATCCAGCTTTGGAGGTAAGCACATGTCTACCCATTTGTCCATTCTTGTTAAATTCAGCAGCGATGCGTCCAAATTTAACCTCGGGTATGAACAAATCTCCTTGGTTTAGTCGCACGAGATGAAGATATGTTCCGTGGTCTCTAGGGTCTTCTGACATACTAGACAAAGCGGGTCAAGTAGTAGTTTTCTTTTGTACAAGTTCTCCATCGTGGCTAGGGCGTTTTAGCACACTCTCCACATAAAGATACAAACTTTAGGGTCTATGTGTAGCTTCCAAATTTTAGTCCAAAGGGATCGGGGCTGCTGATACAATGAAGATGCTTATTCTGTGTCTTGCTTTGATTGTGTTGAGAACATTCCAGAGTACCCATGTCCAATGGTGTACTCCCTAGTTGTTTTACCGGTCCACACTTGCTTATCCCTTTTTGAGTCCAGCTTGATCCGAATGGCTAGTATTTCTTTCACAATATTTCCTTCAAATAGCTCGTTCAGTTAGCGTTCGTTCCACAACTTCGGATCTTGATAATCACATCCACTACTCTTTGGGGGTCCTCTCGGTTGGCTGAACTCATAGTGACGCCAAGCTCTAGTCATTTATTCTATCTGATGTCGATCTTCTCTCCATTCCCGACCACCCATCTAACTTCGGAGCTTATCGCATCTCTTCCTATTAACAAGCTTTGCCACCCCCAAGAAGGAAGGAGCCCTTTTTTACTTTTCATAATTGCCATTTGGGAAATATATTCCTTTCAAAAGCTGGCTCCATAAGGCTGAAGGAGATTGTGTGAGTCTCCACGCTTGTTTGCCCAACATCGCCTTGTGAAAGGTGACAAGGCCCTTGAAGCCCAAACCCTCTATATTTTCCTTGCTTTAAGAATCTCCCACTTTTTCCGGTGGATTCAAGACTTGGATGAGTTTTGTTTCCACTAGAAGGCCACAATTTTCTGATCTATAACCTTGCACGCTAAAATGGGGATCTTGAAAATCGACTTAACATATTGGGGTAGTGCTTGTACCACTGTTTTGATCAAAGTATTTAGATAGAAACTTCTCCCTCCATCCCTCTATCTTCATATTTACCCTCGCTAGTATCCACACAAACATCTTTTTTTTTGTTTGACCCAAATCCGAGGGAACGCCAAGGTATTTCATTGTTTTCTCGATAACTGGTACTTTCAATTCGCTTGCCAAGTTACTTTTAAGGTTATGTGGGCAACCTGTGCTAAAGAATATTTCGGAATTGTTTAGATTAATTGATTGTCTTGATGCAAAGCGGTATTGATTTAAAATGTTCGCCAAATTCTATCACGCCCCAATAGTCTTGTCCAGGAATAATATATTATCATTAGCAAATAAAAGGTGAGATAGTGTAAGGTTGTTTATATTCAATCTAATCCCCTTCAAACTTCCATCTTCCACTGCTGTGTTCAATAGAAAAGAGAGCACATTAACCATGATTCTAAATAAGTAAGAAGAAAGTGAGTCTCCTTGTCTAATTCCCCGATATGGCTGATAGTATTGTAATGGCTCCCCATTGACTTTGACATTCAAAGTGACTGTGGAAATACATTGCTTTACCAGTGACACCCATTTCCTACAAAAACCCATTTTCAGCATGCAGGCACATTAAATATCACATTCCATTCTATCATATGCTTTTTGTGTATCCAGTTTAAGGATCATCTGGAACTTTCATTTACTCTCCCTAATCCTCAATTGGTGTTTGACTTCCTAGACTATGAAGATATTGTCTTGAATTTGTCTCCCACTAACAAAGTCATTTTGTTATGGGGCAAATAAGGTCCGAGAGCCAAGGCATGAGGCAGTTCACTATAACCTCGGAAATAAACTTGTAACTAAAGTTACACAATCTGATGGGGTTTGAACTGATTTATACTTTTAGGACTAAAGACTTTAGGGATGAGAACAATATGTGTTTTACTGAGTGTGTGGTCAAGGTTACTTGATTCAAAAGAAATTGCTAACTAATCGATATAAGTCAAGCTGGATATCCTCCCAATGAAGATGCTAGGACTGGCCATTCATCCCGTCGGGTCCTAGGGCTTTTGCTACATTTAACCGGAAGGTGGTCTGCTTCACCTCCTCTAAAGTCACCGGCTCTACTAGTGCTTCATTCATCCCATCTCGAGCAAGGGAAGGACACTGCTCTAGGATTAGCTGGAAGTTCACGGTGCCCACTAATTCATACAAGGACTAATAAAAAATGGCGATGTATTGCTTCAGTATACCAGGTTTTAGACACCAGTGATCATCCACTTTCAGCATTAAAATCTTGATCCTTTGTCTTCTTTGTACCGTGGTAGTACAAAAATATTTCGTATTTCTGTCTTCCCATTTGAGTCAATATATACAAGACCTCATTCCCCAATAAAGCTTTTCTTGCCTCCACAATTTCTCAATATGCTCTTTGATTTATTGCAGTTCCCTTTTGTTGGACTCCTATACACCAGCATTTGTGAGGACTATGAGTCTTCTCTTTAACATTCAATCTAGCTCTGAGTATTAGAGAAATTCTTTTTGCTCCACACAATCAATGCTTCCGTGAACTTTTCCATTTTACTTACGAAAGCATTGGGTTTTTCCTGCTGGATAGTCCATATCTTCTTCACCAACTCTTTGCATTCGACCTCTTCTAGCCTCAAATTTGAACTCTTTTTTTCCTCTTGGTCAATGTTGGGGATAGTGGGAGAAGAATTGGGCTACGGTCGAAGATTGCTTGTAGGTCGTAAGCCTCTACATTGGGGAACAATACTCTCCAATCAACGTTGCTCAGAACCCTGGCTAATCTCTTCTTTACCAGCACTTCCCCGTTTGTATTATCAGCCCAGGTGAAGGCACACCCCTTGCTTTCAATATCCATGAGTGAGCAACTATTCAAAAAATATGAAAAGTGACTAACCAGTAATGGACCACCATTCTGCTGCCCATCTTGTCCCAATGATACAAAATTTCGTTAAAGTCTCCAACACAAATTCATGGGAGGTGACTGCCTAAGTGTATAGCATGCAACCGCTACCATAGCTAAAGTCTTTCTTGAAAGTTTGTGGAGGCATGTAGGAATGTAATACGCATTGTATTTCCGCTAGCATAACTAAAATCCCTTGAGCTATCTCTACCCCACTTCCACTTCGTCATTCCACAACACTACCAAACCATCGGCTATCCCCATAGGATCAACTGTCACTGAATGTTGAAACTGAAGTTGCCTCTTGAATTTTTCCACTGCTGGTTTTTTTATTCTTAGTTTCCATCAAGAAAACTAAGTTGGGCCGTTCTTGAGCCATTAAGTCTCTAAGGTACTGGACTGTTAGGAGTATGCCCAACCCCTAGCAATTCCAGCTCAAAAGTTTCATATATCCCCCATGGTGGCGTATTAGGGCTAATCACCAAAGCCCATTCCTTCATTCCCTCCACCATTTGAATAGGAGTATCAATCAACATCTCCTCATTGCAGGATCGACTAAGCAGGTCATGCAAGCCTGATGAGTTCAGTCTTTTCTGTTTCTTCGATTCAGCCACTTTCTTAAAGGACTTGAGTTCGAACTTTTCTTCCCTCAAGGACCTTGCGGATTTGTCTTTACTAGCTTCTTCCAATAGGACAATTTTCGCATTTTGCTTTGTTTTCCTTTTGCCTGAACATGCCTCTCCTACATCCTGGTTATCCCCTCTCACCTCAGTCGCAATAAACAAGTCCCTAGATGTTTTGAATTGCTAGTTATTGCCTATCAGCTCAGCCACCTCCTTTTCCTTTGTACTCGGCTCCACCTGCTTCCCTTAAATCAATTCTCTTAGCGTTTTTGGGATCATTTCGACATCTTCTGGTTCATGACTTTGCTTTCCATAGATGATTTTCCAGTAAGGCCTAGATTCACGTACTTCCACTCTCAGCAAATGTCCAATTTACCCACAATATTTTCTTCGAGCCCTGACTCCTCATACAACACTTCTTTACAGTAGGTCGCATAATGCCCAATCCGTCCGTAAGAGTAGCAAAAGCGTGAGTCTTTTGTATTTAAAGTCCACCCAAAGTTTCTTGTGAAACAATATCCACAATTGTGCCCACTATTAAAGGGGAGGAAAGGTCCAGGTAGACCCTAGCTTTATCGTTCTTGTGTTGGCTAGCTCCTTTTCACTCTGGTTTCACCTCTAAGGTGTTACATATTTTCCCTACCACATCCGAATCACTTCCTATGCTACCCTCCCTCGAGAAATGCCTACTAAGTAAACCAAAACAAACAGTGTGTAAATTCGTAACAATGCTCAGGAATATTCGGGTCTCCTTGATGTAGGACCAGTAAGTTGCTCGAGAAGGATGATGGGTTAGTTTCCAACACTCTCATTTTCTTGTCAACCAAATTAAATGTGAAAGAGAAAAACTCCGGCTCTATTAACTCACATTCTACCTATTTTGACTTCCATGCTTCCATGCTCTCTTCATTGTGCTTAGAAAAGCATGGAAGTTAACATTTGGTTTTGAATACAACTTCCCATACAGCATTAGGTCACTTTCCTTTTGTTTGGTTATAGAAATCCCTCCTTTAATCAACACTACATCATCTTCAGACCAAAGATTCCCAAGTTTTCTACACAAAGTAGCCAATGGGTCATCGCTACCCACCTCCCCTTCCATAGTAAAAGTTGAAGTTTTGATTAGGGCTTACCATCGCTGTTTGCTGAGATTGGCATTAAGTAATAGCTGCTTCATTCTCTGCTCGTGATACTGGTTATTTTATTTGCAATAGACTAGTCGATTATGGTCCTCAGTCCTATGGGAGTCCCATGGGAGATGCGCTGCCTTCATGCTCCATGCTCTAATGTTGTCTGATAGGAAGACACCAGTTAGACTGGTTGAGATTTGTAGTTGAAGATTGGTGCTAGTGAGCCGATTGAGGAGGGTGTGGTGGGGTTGATTATGTGGAAATGGATTGAAGGGGGCTCCATTATCAAAGGGTTTAGGGGAAGTGCTTGTGGTAGTGAAATGTTGTGTAAGAAGCCCATTTTAAGGTAGAAACTTCCTTCCTTCATCGAATCTGGCTCGAAGTAGGTCAACCTTGAGGGAAGATCGGCTTGGGTTAGGGTGAAGGGAATCTCTACAGGGTGGGCGTTTGGTCAGCCCCAGGATCAGCATGGGGTTAGGGCAAGGAGGCAGATGAGTGAGGAATGGGATAAGTGAGAAATGGGGTGGGTGTGATTTAGGGATTAGGGCAACAAGAGATTTTAGGAAAAACTATTACCATTGGAATAGGGAAAAACTTTCAAAGAGAGAGAACATGACCACAACTAGGAGATTCTGCCTTGAAACGCCTAAGTTTCTAGGATCTTCTCAAATCCTAAGTCTGGGGTCTACATGGATCATATCTATTCATTGCTTTAATCAAATTTAAAGTCTCACTGCCACTCTATTTGAATAAATCCTAGGCGCATTAAAAACCTATTATCTAAGCAATATGGCAAGGTTGCCACCCAGGCTAAGCTATTGGTCTATTGTGCAAACTACAGTTTATATATCAGCAGCGTCAATAGTAGCAACATGCACTCTACCGTAATTCTATCACAACTAGCATTGTAATTGCCTAATTTCATATCTAAATAATCATTATGACAGTATGCTAACATGCATAATTTCTGATCGGCTGCACAACGGCGCATCATATAGCTCATGATATAATCTTGTCATTTTGACATCCTATTTTCGGCTATTCAAATGACAAGTATAATGACATTTCCAAGAATTTCGAGTTTTCATTTCAGCATTACAATGACTTAAAAACATGATTCATTTAAATGGGTGGTATGCCATTTTCTAGATTCTATCTTTCTAAGTGGACATTATAACATCCTAGCATATGAATTGAAAGTGAGGGACTCAAGACTTACCTAGAAAGCACGAGAGTTCTAATACCTACAAAGACACGAAAACGAGAGAAAATGTAAGATACGGACTTGACTTGAAAGAATAATAAGAAATTAAGAATAGATTTACCCCCCCTCAAATGCATCAATGAGGAGGTATATATAGGGGTTTGGACACGCCGCAGAGTGAGTTACTACATTCTTTCTCGGGTCATATCTCCCTTGATCGATGTTTGATCCGCGTAATTATGCGGCATTGAAACACTCATGTCAAGGGCTTTTTTATGAGCCCAATATCTTTAGGAAAATCCAGGAAGTTATGGACCCGAAAATTCAATCCATTGGGGCTTAAGGCTTGGGTTGACACATCGGGCATCATTTTCATGACTTATCATCTCCAAAAACGAGGTTTGGAAAGTTTCACTCGATTCCGAGAGCTTTAGGTACGGTTTTGGGTTATAGGACCTTTCTCTTGAGTATTGAAAAAATTGACCAAGATTTGACCGACAATTACTCCCTCACCTGACATTCATTCAACCCAATATTTGGTCATGTTGGAATGGTTGCGATCTCTAGTTCAAGAATATGTAATTGAAATTGGGAAATCGTTTGGCTTTTTCAATTGCTCCTGATTCGTGTGACAGAATTAAGCATCATACATTTACCAACCGCCCATACACAAATAGATGTATGATACAAAACTTCCTCACACTGCGAAAAACGAGCAACTTGTCTCGAAGGGTGGAAAATCTTGTTGGTTTTGAGTGTCAAAAGATTCGTTTTAATGTGTAGAACCCATTTTTCATGCAAAAAAAATGTTGTGGGCATTGTAACTGGCCAGTCAATTTTTGGTGAACTCTTGGTCAATCATATGGCAAACATAACAATTTTATGAATTATTCCCACATTATAAAATAGAGTCGATTAAGCACGTTTTAGTGGCTTTCTTGCCCCGTGGAATTTGAGGTGACGACAATTGATATGGTTGGGATTTGTTCTGATTATTTGTTTAAATGCATCGACTTCATGAATTGTATATTTTCCGAAACGGTGTACGTTGGAGTTGATTCGCTATCCATCCCACAACCGGACGAGATTTAACATGAGGGTTCCGACCAAAACAAAACGTGAGCGTAAAAAACGATTTTTAAAAATTTTTCATTATAGGAAATAAAACTATGTTTATCTAATACATATGAAAATCTCATGATATTGCATTTAAGAGTGGGATAGTGACATAGATAATCCATGAACTTTAACCTGATGTGCAATGTGATTACTGAACTTTTAATTTGTTAAAGTGGTCATGAAATTTAGGCCAATATGCAATATAGTCCATGAACTTTTAATTGATTCAATATGGTCTCTAGATTTTTAGTACATAACATTGAACATTTTTATATAGTTCAGGGACTAACTTGAACATGTATCAAAGTTCACATACCACATTGAACAAATTGAAAGTTCATGGACGATATTGCATATTGAATTAAAGTTCAGGGTCCACGTTACACATCGAACCAAAATTTAGGGATCATTTATGTCAATTTCCCTTTAAGAATTTATATAGGGAATTTGGTCGAAACGGCGCAGTGAGGATACTAATCCTTCCCCATGCGTAATCAAACATCTGGACCTTAAAATTTTGGTGTACTTATAGACCAATGGACCTTCTTAGATGGTTAGTTGACTTCCTTCCAACACTTAAGATTTGCTTTAAGGTTTCAGATTGACCAAGGAAATTATAGCTGGCGAAATCTAGAGCAGCTCAAGAAGTGGAACGACCGGAGCTCTCTCTGACCTATATGGCATGGGAAGACTCTAGGGTATTACACATTGGGAGGGTTCGCACGTAAAACTTTTGAGTTTTATTTTCAAATTTTTATTTTAATTTATTTTGAATTTTATTTTCCTTCTGAGTATTAGCGTTGGGAAGGGTTACAATAGCTTAACTTCTACTCCACCTAACCCATATTTCCAATGTACATTGTTTCATATATGCACGTAAATAAATATAGAAGTTTGATAATCAGTTACCTTCATTCGAATTGTTCCTCAAGGTACTCTATAAAACATCTAAATTCAATGGTTTCAATTATCTTTCTGCTACGAAACTGCTTCAAAACCTTGCGAATATTGTCTCTTTTACTCTGTATTTTCTGTTTGTACATATAATTTCACAAATGGGAGTTGTACTTATTCTCTCTTTATCCCCAATATAGATTCCGAAATCCCGTATCAATTATCCTAATCACTATTCCATTGGCTAACAATCATTGGCTCTCAATACGTACAACTTAAAAAAAAATTATTTGCATAAGTTTGTTTAAATTTATCTGAAATCCATTACACCTATAAAACGGTGTGCATATTTGTGCTTCACATCGTCAACCTATATTGACATAGATTAGAGGTCGATTAGATAGACCAAACACGGGCAAAGCAGGAAAATAATCTTGTTGTGAAGATGATAAGAAAAAAAATTCTTTTAGCATGTCATAAATAAAATAGTGCTTATTATCCAGTGGTGGGCCACTTATAACAAAATTCAAATAATCATAACATAAAGTCACAGCCTTTGAATAGATGTAAATCTTCAGATCAAACTCTTTCTCTCGGCCAATTGCATGTAGCTTCTTGTTCTTCGCACGTCATTTCCTTTCCTCCTCTTCAGATACACCAACCCTCCCAAACCAACCATACAAACACCCATCGCCACCCCAAGCCCAACCCCGCCTCTTCCTGCCTTGCCTTCACCTCTATCCTCATTCTCCTCCTCTGGTTGCTTCTCCGGCTTTTGTTCATACACGACGGAATCATCGCCGTCGCTATTGCTCGAACTCGACTTGTTAGGCATCGATGACGTGATCTGATGATCAGGCCAAAGATCGGCTTCGCTGTCCTCGTCTTCAGGACGGGGCTCCGGAGAAGACTCTACGTTGTCTTCTGTCGATAAAGAAGGTGGCGAGATTGGTGCTTCGTCAGGAGGAGAGGGAAGAGGAGAAGTTAGAGGTGTTTGCTGTGGAGATTCGGAGGTGGTTGTTTGCGAGATCGGTGCTTCACTGTATCCGTCTGCCACAGAAGGAGGAGATTCGGAGGAGCCAGAGAGACCCAAAGGAGGATACACAGGAGGAGAGAGGGAGTCGTACTCAGTTTCTGCCGGTGATGGAGATTCAAAGGATGAAGGATGATATTCGGTTGAGACATATTCGACTTCGGGGTACTGAGCGGGCGATGACGACGGTGATGATGGAGAGACGATGCTAACATGAACGGCGAGAGAGAGCGAAACGACTATGAGAAGGGAAATATGCGAAGTGAAGCTACTGAATCTGGCCATGGTTGATAGCTTGATATGATGATGCTTCCTCGGTGATCTTTAAAAGAAATTAGAGAGGCAAGAGGGGGGAGTCGACTATTACAACGTTTTGATGTAGCTAAAGCGTCTTGATGTAGGGGAGTTGAGTGATTTGAAGGAAATTTGTCACGCAAAGTGGAGTTGACGGTGGAGGAGAAGAACGAGATTAAGTAAAGGCAACACGTAGAGTGAACGTTTTCAGTGATGTATGTTTTCAGTCGCGTACGAAAACATGGCACGATCTTTTATACGGGGATTCAGTTCACAAAACGTGCAATAATGCCTAGGTATACTAAGATCTAAGAAATAGTTTTATAAGAATTTATATTCTACATACCCTACATCGCATAACCACTTACTCAAAATGCTAATAACAGTCTGTCACATTTCTTAATATGCGATTTTATTAAACTGGTCATGCCTAAAATTAGTCATGGATGGGGAGAGAATGATGTGAAGAAAGAGTTCTCTCTTGATGTTAAATTTGTGAAGCGACAAAGCTTATTGCGATACAATGAGCATTGCTTATTTTAATTATGGATTGATTCATATTGTTGTGCTTGGCTTCGCAAGATGTCATTGCTTGACTGTAAAGAGGATAGAGATCCTTTGAATTTAGAGGCTGAATTTACAACTTCGATTTGCCTTGAAAGATTGGACAGCTCGTCAAACAAATATATAGTTCAGACTAAGCTTCATTATCAAAATACAGTTATTTTAGCCAATATTCTTGCATTTTATGGAAAAAAAATTAGACCCACCAAACCCTAAATTTAATCTCTCTCTCTCTCTCTCTCTCTCTCTCTCTCTCTCTCTCTCTCTCTCTCTCTCTCTCTCTCTCTCTCTCTCTCTCTCTCTCTCTCTCTCTCTCTCTCTCTCTCTGTGGTCGATGGCGGTGGCACTGGTGACGGATGGATGGGCCTCGTTGACGGTTCATCGAGGGCAACGCCAATGATGGCATGCGCATGCTCGGGTAAGAAGAAAGAAGATGGGGAACAAATACAAAACCCCCAAAAAAATAGAGTAGGACACAATGTATTGGGCTTTTGGACTGGGTTGGGCCGCCTATGATGTGCTGACTCAATCCAGCCCATGAAGGATTTGAGTGTTTCCCGCGAGAGGGAATGGTTAGATGAGAAGAAAACTTCTCTTCTAGAAAACTTCTCTTCTTAAAAACCTACGCACACGTCCAATGCAAAGAGTTTGCAACTCCACTGAAGCATACAAGTTGCAAAGCACACGTGTGCTTTATTAAGGGGTATGTTTAATTGTGCGAATACAGGTGTTAGTCGGAGTGCGTTATTACACTTTTGACCGGCAAGGATAGCATCAGTATTACGTGGAACAATCTCAGTTCTTGGGACTTAAGATGCGATGCCGGAATCCCAACGTTGTTATCAGAGTGCGCTGACCGTTTCCTATGCTTTTGTTTGTATCCGACAAATGCCGTGTTTGAGTAATTTTTGTATGCAATCCATGTTTGACACCTAGGAAGATAAATGTGTCTTTGAGCTATGCTGGAAAGTTTTGAGTCGTTTCGGCCGAACAGTTTGCGAGAAAATTGGAGCCAAACTGGGAAAAGTCGAATCTCTCAACAAGATAGCGAGGGACCAAAGACAGTAAGCGAAGCTCTCTCTTGCCCTGCTAAGGAAAAGTGGAATTACGAGGATGAAGGCAAAATCTTTATTGTTACTCCACAAGATAGTGAGGAACCGAAGACAGTAAGTGAAGCTCTCTCTTGCCCTACTAAGTAGAAGTGAAATAAAGGCAATGGAAGAAGAAAAGGAGTCCGGGGAGTGTGGGAGTTACTTGACTTGCTGCCTAGGCGTAGAGCCATTGAGAACAAATGGATTCGCATTTTTAAAAGAAAGGAAGATGGGTCGATTGACGAATACAAAGCTCGATAAGCGGCAAACAATTATACTCAACAAGAGGATATTTATTATAAGGAAACCTTTTTGCCAAGGGCAAGATTCACCTCTCTTTGGCTCATATTAGGCACAGTAGCATGTCTGGATTTAAAACTATATAAAATGAATGTTAAAACTGCTTTTCTGAATTGTGAACTGAATGAATAAATCTGTAAGGAATAACCTACTGCTTTTGTTCAAGAAGGCCGAGAGCAAAAAGTGTGCAAGCTGCAAATATCTATCCATAGCCTTAAAATATCATTCAGGGAGTGGCACCTCTCATTGACATTTTTTATAATTAAATGAAAAAAATTGTAAACAACAATTTTAGGGTCGTACCAAACGCATTCCTGTTCTTTTTCTATTCATGCAATATAACTTTTGTGCAGTTACCATACGTATTCTTCTGCTTAAAAACTCGCCCAAGGAATAGAATTAAAAAAAATTATTTTTGTACAGAAATTATTTCCGAAAACAAAAACGTTACCATACGTACCCTATGTGTATGTTAAGCAATCCATCGGTGAATTTGTAATTTTATTCTTATATTTGGGTGATATACTATTGGCCGGAAATTCTAATGGGCTTGTGTTAATCATAAAACAATGGTTATCTTGGAAATTTGATATGAAAAATTTAGGTCAAGCAAATTGTACGCTAGGAGTTTCCAAGGGGGGGGGTCGTTCAAGAAAGTTGATTTATTTTTCTCAATGTTAGTGATATTAGGATATCTACTTGATTATGCATATCTCTTAGAATTATGCATATATCTTCTTTGATAGTGCATATACTTGATTGATTATATTTGATATTGTGTTTATCTTATTACCTTATATAGACATATAATAAAACTTATAAATAGACTCTCAATGTACTCTTTTCTATATATCAAAATATAAACAAATTCCAAATTCTATTCTACCGCCTTATTATTCTCAACTTTGTATCAGAACCGCCGTTCTTGCGGAAATCCAAAGTGCATTGGGTGCATATCACACCTGGTGCACCCTCGGCACCGCATGCACTCATAATAAAATAAATCCATTCCCGCCACTTGATAGTGTTCATCTGAGTGCCTCATTCCCATCTGAGTATGTGTCACGGGGGTCATGTTACGACATCGGCAACGCTCGCCAAGTTGAGCTTTTCTTTTGTATGGAGATATTTTTGATGTTGTGAAGAGGTGTCTTTGTACAACAACTTTTGCTCAGCAAAGCCTAGCTTATTTCGTTTGCTATAACCATACCAACCATATCAGCTGTGTTTGTTAAGTTATTGTCCCGACAACAAAGTCAATCGCAATGCCTCCAATTCTCAACTTTTCACTTCTAATTTCGAGAAGTTGACACCACCACCACCACACTCACCGCCGTCAGATGATCAACATATTGAAATCTCGTCATCTACAAAAGCCCGGAGCCCCCACACGCACCCTACACGCAGCCACGCCACGCATCCTCCATGCCCAATTGTGCAGTGCTAGTTCAGCTATCTGATTTCATGTTGATCGAAGATTTTGGGAAACTGTTCGGATTATTTTTCAAACTCAAAGTTGATTTTTTTGAGGGGAATGTTAGTGATATTAGGATATTTACTTGATTCTGCATATCTCTCAGGATTATGCATATATCTCATTTGATAGTGCATATCCTTGATTAATTATGCTTGATATTGTGTTTATCTTATTACCTTAGATATACATCTAATAAAGAAAACTCTTAAATGTCATAAACCTATTCCACTTTTTCCAATTCAATCATAAACCTTTTAAATGTGCTAATTGAGTCCTAAACTTTTTTAGGTCTTGTCAATTGAGCCTATCCTGTCAATTTTAGTTAAAAATTACTGATGTGAATGCTGGTCATGCCATATAGGACAGTCGGCGCTGACGTGAATATTTTTTAATAATATTTTGAATTTTTTAATAAATTTTTTGGTTTCTTTTTTCTTTCCTTTTCTTTAGTCTTTTCTAGTTTTTGGAGTGAGGGCCAGCGACCTTTGTCGGCGCTGGGCCAAGGACGCGACGCCCTCATTGTGGCCGATGAAGGCCGCCAAGCCTTTGTCAGCCCTCACTCCAAAAACCAGAAAAAAGTAAAAAAAAAAAAAGAAAAATAAAACCATACAAATTTACCACCGCCCGCAGCGGCTGCGTTGGCTTGCGCTCTTGTCCCCCCACGAAGGGATCGGAGTTCGAACCCCAGCGTAGTCGTTAGGGATTCTTAAGTGTGGCGCCGTGGTGGTGGGTCCTGCGCTAGCGTCACCCCAGGTTTACCCCTCCGGCTGTCAGCCGTGCGGGGGGTTCCTGGGTCATAAAAAAAAAAAAACCATACAAATTTTCAAAAAAATTATTAAAAAATATCCATGTCAATGCCGGGTCGTGCCGGCCGTGCCACATAGTGGTACGGCATTCACATCAGCAATTTCTAGTTGAAATTGGCCGAATGGACTCAATTGGCAAAATATGAAAAGGTTTAGGACTCAATTGGCATAATTGAAAGGTTTATGATTGAATTGATAAAAGTACAACAGGTTTAGGATTTTTTTGATAATTTTCCCCACAATCCTGTGAATACTCCTATTGTGAAACACGAATCGAGCCTTGTCATATGCCGAGGACTCCTAAAGAAGAAAGTGTAGTCTCAGTGGTAAAAGGTGCTTTGCGGTACCTTATTTTAGTATAGTTGGGAGTTTGATGTATGTTATGTACACATTCCCATAAATATGTTGTGCCATGGGATTAGTCAACAAATTCCGGTCTATTCTGGGAAAAGACATTGGAAAAGCAGTAAAGAGTTTCTAAAGATATTAGAAAGGCACTACTGATCACCCTTTATGATTCGATGGGTCTGATTTGCATTTTGGTTGGTTATTTAATGCCAACTTAGTTGGTAATTTGGTTGAACGCAAGTCAACTTCAGCTTCTGCTTTCTTATCACAAACAAAAAGGAGCAAGAACACGCCGAAGAATCAGCCCAAGTCAGGAGCATAAGGAACATGAACGATTCAATCCCGATGCCGCGAGACCGAAGCGAAAAACAAGCTCATTGCAAAGAAGACAAAGACGCGCGGCGCGAAAGGAGAGGAATCAAGTGAGATTCTAGGGTTAGAGTCGAGTCGAGCGCCAGTGCTTTGTACCTCTATTGATTAGTGAAGATTGCAAGGGCAAGCCACCACTCTCTCTCTCTCCTGAGTCTCTTCCGTGCCATGCGAGCGAAGAGGAAAGAGGAGCATGAGAAATAGAGAGGAGGAGGCTGAGGTTAGAAACAAAGAAACTAGGATTGTTACTTGTTTTAGCTTTTATGAAACCGGTCCCGTAACTGGATCCAAAACCGGTCCAATTCCCAGGCAAGTCTTCACTCGGAACCAGGAACTAGACTGGTTTCCACCAATTCCAAATCTTTGAAATCAGGAAGCAGATCTGTTTTCAGGGTGGCCCAATCCGATTGCTAGTAGAACCAGTTCGAACGCATATCCTTAATACTCATCGCTCGAGCTGGCATTTTGTGTAACCCCTCTTGTTTCCATCTCTATCTTCATGAAAAAGAAGCATAATTTGAGGTCTGATTATATTCCAAGTTCTAGTGATCGACACAGTGGACTGACCGATACATCCTTACTTAAAGAGATTGCGTATTCAAAATGGGAATAAGGCGAACGAAATGCATTCATGGAATCCATGTAAATAGCACCTTGAACACATTGACCGCATGCCAAAAGGGCCGACAAGTACCGGAGAAGCAGCTAACATAGCAAAAGCAGATTGGAGCTAATTCTTGGGGCACAGCAAAAAAACCAAAGTGCCGAGCAGAGAACAACAACGCTAAATTTTACAGCTTTAGTTTCCATCCTCAAGTCCTGGCTATTCCTCAAGCCAGGACAGAGCAGCACCACCCCCTGAGAAATTTATATGACAGATGAGCTTCTGAAGGACCCAAGCGCCTTAGCCGCTCCAGCTCTCAGGATGTATTGGTGATAGAATGCAGCGATCGCTGCGCCAATGAATGGTCCGACCCAGAAGATCCACTGATCGAAGCAACAAAACAATCACGAAACGAGAATCGTTAAATGTTAGCACTAGCAATCTCAATTTTCAGGGAAGAGAAAAAGATTTAAGGGCATGTGTGAGTGGGGGCATACTTGGTCATCCCATGCCTTTTGCTTGCCGTACATAACCGCGGCTCCAAAGCTTCGAGCTGGGTTGATGCCAGTTCCGGTGATCGGGATGGTAGCGAGGTGGACCATGAACACGGCGAATCCGATGGGCAGTGGAGCCAAAACCTATTTCATTGAAAACAAGATAAGGTCAAACTTGAAAGCCAAATCCGTTAGACAAATTCCTCAATAGATATTAATTTCAGTGACCTAAATATGACTAGGTCCCGATAATTTGTACGATTATAGAGGTAGTGATATCAGTACTCACGGGAACGTGGGAGTCTCGGGCACTTCTCTTGGGGTCAGTGGCCGAGAAGACGGTGTAGACAAGGACGAAGGTTCCGATGATCTCCGCAGCCAAACCGGTGCCCGTGCTGTAACCAACGCTTAGCCCATTAGCGCCGCCACCATACTTGGTATAGTACGCCTTCTGGAACTGCTTCACCAGACCGCACCCACATACGGCGCCCAAGCACTGAGCCACCATGTAGAGCACGGCTCGGACCAACGACACCTTCCTCGCCAAGAACAGCCCGAAAGTGACTGCCGGGTTTATGTGACCTCCTGCGGAAGACACCACACCAATACCCGAAAAGGTATTAGCACTTCAATTGCTCCAAATTTAGCTTTTAAGCTATACAAGATATGCAGTGCCACATTATTTACTAACCTAAGTATATTTTCTAAATGGGAAGGAACGAGTTCTTCTGAAATCTTAACATATGAAATGCTTTCTCATCCACTCATCTATTTGTAGGGTGAGTGTGATATGTCACGGTTCTGATCAACAAAATCAAGGGTTATGTATCTATACTTCATTTGACTCTAATTATTAAATTAAGTAGTCTCTCTATAGTGTTTGTTGGGATGAATTTTGCTTTTTGGGTCTCTGTTTTCTCCCTTTTTTTTCAAGTAAAATGCTATTCATCTAGTTTTCTCACTTGGATTAAAAGAGAAAGTCTTAGCTCAAACTCGGATGTTCAGAGTAATATGAAATTGAAACATCAAATCCTAAAAAGGTTCAAAAAACAAAAATCATTCACAGCAGTCCCCTAAGTTTCTACCTTTCATTTTTATCTTTCACAAGTAAAAGATTAATTTCATTCTATCTTTCGTTTTTACCAAATATGCTCACAGATTAATTATCATATGAAACCGTATAGAATTGCGTGTTTGTTCAGATTTAAGTATATCCGTCAAAATTTTAAATATTATCCAAGTTACAAAAATTATAAAATAATTATATATTAATAAACGCATCAATTTTTAAATGTTATTGAAAATTTGCAACATTTACAATTAAAAACAGTTAAAAAAACATGCACCGCACAATCTAGAACTAAAGTATAACCAAAATTCAATTAAAACATGCAGCTAAAGAAAATACTCTAAAGGGAAAACAGTTAGGTTCGCTTTACATAATTTCACTCAAATCATGCCAAGTTAAAAATAAAAAAAGAAAAAAACTTGAAATGACGAAACACTTTCTAACGAAATCAAGCATTGACAACAAATAACAAGTAATGAGGAAACCAGAGCATAGAGAGGGAGAAGAGAAGCCACCAGAAATGCCGGCAGTGCAGTAAACGAGGACGAAGATCATGCCGCCGAAGGCCCAGGCGATGCCGAGGATGCCGACGCCGCCGCACTCGTCGCCGCCCTTGGTGGTGTCGATCTGGCTCTTGTAGCCGATCACGGTGAGGACGGTGATGTAGAGGAACAGGAGGGTGGCGATGAACTCGGCGATGATGGCCCTGTAGAAGGACCACTTCCCCAGCTCCTCCGCGTCCACCAGCGGCGCCGGCGGCGGGTCCTGGTAGTCCTTCGCCCCAAACGAGCCGTGCCCACCTCCGACCTCCATGTCCTTGGCCATTGCCGGCTCCTTGCTTGAGAGAGAGAGAGAGAGAGAGAGAGAGAGAGAGAGAGAGACAGGCACAGAGAGAGTGAGTGAGAGAAAGAGAGGGGGCTCGCTTAGCTTGCTTCTTGGAGATTGAAGTTTGGAGTGCAATGCAAAGGGAAGCAAAGGGGGAGGTCGTATTTATTGGGGCATTGTACTCGGGAGAGTGACCAAGTTAGTGGTGCTCGAATGGCCTTGAGCCTGCCGACCCTCCCCGCCCTGATGTTGACACCTGCCCTCCTTTTGGTCCCATCACCCCGCGGCCCAACCCCAGCCCCCCGGGGATTACCCAATATCTCTCCTCGTGCTTCTTTCAATCTCTCGATAATCACACCCATAATCTCTGACCGTCGATTCAATACGTAATATGACTCATAAATTTTTAATTTATTAAATATAATCTTTAGACTTTTCATACATACTCGGTTCAGTTCTTGTATTATATGAATATTCAATATTGTTCTTCCATTAATTTAAATTCAAGATCAATATTAAGCTTTTTCATATAGTTCGAAAACTAAATTAAATATATATATCAAAATTCCAGGGACCCCATCGAAATGTTCAAGAATCACATTACACATTGAGCTAAAGTTCAGGATCCACATTAAATAATTAAAAGTTCAAAGACTACATTACATATTGGGTTAACGTTTACGGATCATATATGTCATTTTCCCTTCGCTCTTCCACTAGCGTCGGTGTGCCTCGGTCCCTAAGTTAAAAACCCACACTTCTCGTGAAAACGTAACCACGCAAAATGTGTATGCATGGGGCCATGCACTACATTACGAAAACCGGCCCCCGCATTGGTTCTATCAGCTGATGAGCAATTGCATCGATTTTCTTATGTGGTGTGAAAAAATGTGTATATACACTTAGCTGCTCCAATGAAAAACCAAAGGGTTTAGGGCAAAGGTCCAGAGTGCTATGGTCCCCAAGGTATACATGCAGAAAGCTGGGAATAGATGGAGAAAGGGGAACGGGTGATTAGCATGGTATTAGGTAGAGCCGAGAGCATCCTGAAACTAAAAAGATAACGACATAAATGGTTCATAAACTTTGATTCAATATATAATGCCATCTTGAGCTTTTGATTTTTTTAATGTGGTCCATGAACTTTAGCCCAATGTGCAATGTCGTCTTTAAATTTTTAATTTTTTTAATATGCTCCATAAACTTCTAGTAAATATTCAAATTAGTTCGTATATTAAATGAAAATATACAATGTTATTATTTCATTAATTTAAATTTAGGGACAATATTGAACATTTTCATATAGTCTAATAATTAGTTTGCACATGTACCAAAAATTTCATAAATCATATTAAATAAATTAAAAATTAATGAACTACATTATATATTAAATTAAAATTTAAAAATTATTTATGTCAATTTTCCGAATAGCTGGCCATCTTTGACTTCTCGAGGTCATGAGTAGTTCCCAACCCCAATCTCTAGTTCAGTAGATGCACGGTGGATTTGGTGGAATCTGACACATATTCAATGAGACCTAGATCTGGCAACAAATTCTTTGTTGTGGAATAATTTGTCCTATCAGAACTTCGGAAATGCAAGAATTATGTGAACCTTTTGAAAGTTCCCATCTATAGAACTTAGTCTATTTTAGGTGACCACATAAATAGTAGTTTAGATTATCAAAGCCTATGAGCTCTAGGGAGAAATTATTTTCTATTTTTTTTTTCGGCCTAACACTTATTTTGACGCCTTGAGTTTAAATCTGCCTTATTTGCTATGCCACCCAAAAAGTAGAAATATCAAACTTACCAAAGCAGGAAAAGTTGTTCGCCGCCGACTTCTAACTTTCAACTTTGTTTTTTTCCTTAATTAAATTGGAAAATAGATGTGAAATATGTCGACATTATGCTTTGAAAACAATCGTAACGTGAAAGACCACAAAATTAAAGCAAAAATCAAGGGCTAAATTGAATTAATCCAATGAAGATCTCAATCATATAAATCTTCCATATATTAAACACTTACTTTTTAGCCCCTTTCAATGTTACCCCTTAAACAGAAATTCTTCTTTTCGCGTTATGAAAGGCGAAAAGGTAAAGTCACATTTTGCCGGCCGCTTTCTCTAGAACCAACTCACCACGCACTTTTAGCGGTAAGATAGAACCCTCCCGATCGACTCCTCAAATCATGTCCACTTCTTATGATCATTCTCTTATCATTATTCTCCAACGACAGAATTTCACTAATAATCATAAAATTTACGGTAAAGTAATTACGATGATAACCGAATACGCACATAACACGTGCATAGAATCTAGTACGAAGTAAAAGGCGCAATCAAATTAATGTCCGAAGTCGGCAAACTCGTCGTCCTTTAAGCTAAGGAGCAAATTTATGTTGTTGTGCAACTAAAATGTCGGAAAAGGAACTTGAAGTGTCCCCCCTTCGTTCATCAGCACGTGAAAGGGAAGGACTCGTTTTCGAGCAGTTCCAAAGTTTTTTCCGTCTCTTCTTTTGATTAGATGGAGATGGAGTGCTTTGTCCGATCTCTCATGATCGTGCAACGTCCCGCTAGTCTCCCCATCACGCTGAACGGCGAAAGCGGAGTGGCTCATACTCGGACACGCCACCTCCACCTACTGTGGTTGGGACCCACGAATAATCATAGTACGGTGCGTTTGAAAAGTCAAATCGATGAAAAGGTTAGATGTCCGAAAGCGTCGTGATACGTGTTCCACCGTCCCACTCCACGCACGCACCTTCGCCACCGCCACCACCACCACCGCCCACCTCATTTGTCCAAGTTTTCGGTCTACCCATCCACTCGGATGGTTACACGTGGCAACCGGTGGGCCCTGCTCTCCGACCATCATCTTCCAAGAGAATAATATCGCGTAATTGATTTCATCTCGCCGCACATTCATTAAAGTCCCCACTTAAACCACACGGGTCATCATGGTCTGTCCCACTATTCATTTGACAAGAATTTTGTAACGGTGTTTTACGGACATTGGCGAAACGGTCTAGTGAGAAAATTTCGCAGTTTTCAATGTACCAAATCAATTCGTTGATAACCAAATCGGTTCATATCAATTATATTCAGTAAGCATCGTAAGACAACAGTTAATAAGATTGATCTCATAAATCAGCTTTCTCGTCGTTAGTATTACTATATATGGCAAACAATTGCAATCGTTTAAAGAATGAGAAATTTCCAACATGGGGGTGATACCCCATTTTCTATTTCATCATTTTTATCTGATTCTTCGTCTTGCACGCTCTGATCCACCAACAATCAGCGTCCTAGTAAGTGCGGCCTAAATAATTTTGTCCGAGGGAGACCGAAAGTTTTTGCTTCACTGGAGTGGAACCCCCCCGCAAAGAGAGAATTTTGCACCATGTCGAAATAAGGAAAGAGGTAGAGAGAGAGAGAGAGAGAGAGAGACAGAGAGAGAGAGAGAGAGAGAGGTAGAGACTGTGGCTCATGGCTTGCCACGTCTCAGTGCTAGGCCGTTACGAAATGGTCGGTTGTCGTCTTCTGGTATTGAGATGGACTTTTGCTGGCACGCCTATGCCGTGCATGATTAGGCACAAGGAATCTAACGGCTAAGAGGCTCTGGTCCTCTGGACCATTAGGAAATTCCCTTGGAGGCCAGGCCATGAATTCTTATTGTTTGGTATTTGGTGTTTTTTCTCAAGATAACTTAAAATTCGGTCGAGAAGTCATATATGATCCAAATTGCTCGTGTTAATGTGATGTCACATTTGAGTTTTTTACAATAATTTCGACTCGCACCCGCATCTTTTTTCTAGTCTACCGCAAGTTTTGGTATTTTATAAGGATTATCGATAGGTCCGCTGACAATGTAATTTTTATTTTTTTTTTACATATTCACGGTTGATGGATGACGAGTGTACTTGGAGATAGTCATGTGACCGACTTGATCCACACGCATGTCGACTATCCAAGGGCGAAAGTGCAACTTATTTCTTACGTTGTGGGTGGACCCGGTCAAATGCATCTTATAACAAGTCTAATTTTTACGTATCGGTGGATTCTCAATCATTTTCTACTTCGAGAGAGGAGACAAGAGCAAATGTATATGTGGTGTGGAACAGTGAGTTCACGTATGGCTGTTTGCCTTCATCAAAGGATCAAACTGAGAAGTTGAGAGAAATAAATTGAAGTATACACATGAAGAATGCAATTAATCTAAACCTCAATGAAGCTTTGAAGGGTAGTCTAGCCTTTCGCTATGCTTTATAATTACTGAGGCATATATTGCGCGCATGCGTCATCACGGTTGGTTTTACGTATGAAGAGAAATGAATAATATTTTTAAGGAGTTAAGTGATTATTTATTTGAATGAATATCCAGGGATAGTTATTAAACATGTCTGAATTTGATGATTGCTTAATGAAGAGTGAGTAGTGGGTAGTTTTAACTTTTGATGCATGTGGAAAACAGAATGAGAGATAAATGGAAGTTATTATAATTTTTAATTATATTTTTCATCTTTTTATTAGTTAATATAGGGATAAATTCAGGAAAGCCACTAAAAACCCCAATTTTATCTCAAATACATAGGTAAATAGATACTAAAAACTTTAAATACAAATAAGTATTAACATTTTAAACACACCGTGGTTTTGTTGGTAATGTAATTTTACAAAATATAGTATTTTTTGTTTTGGTGAGGATAATATATATATATATGTTTTTTTTTTTGGTAACCCAGGGAACCCTCGCACGGCGGACAGCCGGGAGGTAAACCCTGGGGGCGACACGTGCTAGCCACCACACAAGTGCACCGGTTAAGTCACCCTGCGGCGCCCGGGATTCGAACACCCAACCTTTTGCGAGAGGAAGAGTGTCCTTTCCAGCAGCGCCACCCAGGCGGGTGGTATATATATATATGTTTGTGGATGCTTAAAGCCATCCAAGTGCTCTCTATAAATGTCCTTAGACAACTATCGTTGATTGAGTAGCAACCCCCAATTTACTTTGTTTAGATGTTCACGAATCCCTAAGACAATTTGGATCATAACCAAATGTGTTGTCGTTTAATAAGGTTTTTAAGTGTTGGAGTAATTACAAAATCAATAACAAAGAAGTAGTGCTTTAACATGGTAACATGAAATTTACACACAAAATTATTTTTCCATCCATCTCTAATCAAAAGATATATCTTCTAATCAATCTTTGATTCATGGGTTATAAGCATAGATGTCACTCGCAATTATATTAGGTTTTGATTACGGGTTAGGTCCACACCTTGTAACCTACTAATCAGAATATTTCTTGGACTAGAAACATACGAAAATATTACCCTTTTGAGGCCCAATATACAAACATATAAAATAGTTGTGATTTGAGTCATAAATTGATAGATTGAGATTTACAGAAGATCGAAATCAATCTAGTAAAGGGAAAAAAAACCATGACTCCACGTGTCATGACAAGAAACTCTTCCTCAGTGTACTACAAAAGCTTCTTGATTCTTGACACTTGCATATACACGTCTGTTTCCTTAACTTAAGAATAGTGATCGATGCAAAGGCGCCAGAGTCTTGCACGGCACAGCTTGCCGCAGTGCCACACACGGTACCTTCGCAAGCCGTGCCAACCACGACTTGCCACGGTATCGAGAAAAAGGTCTAGAATGGAAGAAACGCCAAAGCTTGGCAACTCAAGAATCCTATTATCAGTTCATAATCTAAATATTCTAATTAGATACTATTAACTATGACAACATATCCTAAATTTAGAAGCTAATCGGACAACAACCTAACCGGATTTCCATCCTACATAGTCTCCTTTTTACCAAGAAGAACTCGGCTCCGACGAGTTTCCGATGCATCTTTTTGGATGATTTTGCTGATCCTTCCGCAACTTAATTCAAGTTGACCCCGGTAGATTCGGCGGAAAAATAGCACCTTGGTTTTAAGAAGAAAGTTTTACACTGATAAGACGCTAACTTAATATCTGAATAAAAGGTTTGATTTTGATCTCATCCGGATATCGGGACTTTTCAGAACAAAATTTTCAAAGGGTACTCCCTCTGCATGAAGAAGACAAAGATACGGGGAAAAATGATATGTGTTCTTGATTGTAGGGTATCGTTAGTAAAGCAAGGTCAAGAACTTGATCGTCGATCTTCAAATCGTCAACCCTTGCAAAACTTTAGTAGGGTTAGCTAAAGCTTTGATTTGTTTTTTCTGCGTGCAATAATAGAAAGTTGACAACTTCAACTCAATTTTAGCTTGCGATAGCAAACTGATACAGGACGGAAGCGGCATTGGGGGAAGTGGTATCCAGAGAGGTTGTTAATAGTAGAAAGGGGAGAAAATCAGACAAAAGATAGAGGAATGGGGAAGAAACGCCAAACCTTGGCAATAATTTAATTATATCAATATTAATTTGTAATGAAAAGTTAACAACTGTGAAGCATCGGCTTCTTATTTATAATATGAGCAAAAGCCATAAAAAACCCTAAACTATACTCATTGTTACACATTGACTCTAAACTTTTTTCTGCGACATGAAAAATCGCAAATGTGTATTTGTGTGACATATTTACCTCCGTCAAAGTTCTGTCAATGAGAATCATTAAAAATCTGCTTATATGGATGCCAGAAAGCAAACAGTGTTGACATGACGTTCACGTGATTTCACGACATTATTTTGGCTGAAAAATTATCTAACGAAACTTTGACTGTGGGGGTAAATGTGTCACATAGGTAATAAGGTTTGCGGATTTTTATGTCACGAGAAAAAGTTTGAGGTAAATGTGTCACGTTGTGCATTATTTGTCATTTTTTATGTCAAATTTTTTTTAAAGTAAATGTGTCACAGTGAGTCAATGAATATAATTTGAGATTTTTTGTGACTTTTTCTCTTGTAATATCCTAAAGCAAGAGTCTTAGTAAAATAAGGAAACTAAATGTTCTAATTGGATAATATCAAATATGACAAATAAAATTCATCCTAAATTTAAAAACTAACGGGATGACAATTCTAGTAGGATTTCCATCCTACATCACCTTCAATGCCATTTTCGCCCTCGAGTTTCAATTTAACAAATTTCGACATGAAATTGAAATGAAAAAAAATACATAAGTTATATATTTTGTTTAGTGATCAATAAACAAACAAAACATTTTGTTTGCAGATTTTTTCATAATCACAGCTTACGTATTACTATAAACGAAAACCATAACAACAGCGACTTGGGCTGACAGCGATGATGGATGGGTGACCGGTGGCGATGGCGGTTGAAGTTGACGGCAACGGTGGATGGATGGGCGAGGTGTGTGGTCGCGGAAGGAGAGTGTTTGGTCGCCAGTTCAAGGTTTGGTTACCATAGGATTACTTATGTGCCCCAGTAAAATTTGGTTGCTAGAACTCTTTATAGTATTGAGATTTTATTTGGTTGCTAATCTTTTGGTCACTACGAACCCGAGCAGGTCTTTAAAAGGCTCTATCTCGGTTCTCGTTCGGATCTTGAAATCATCGGGATGTAAAACTTTCAGAGAGTATTTCCTCTTCCTAGAGAAGACAAAAACCAATTTGGTCGCTAATCTTTTGGTCACCAAGTAATGTAGCCAAAACCAAAGAAAGTACAACGAGGAAACCAAAGGGAAAAACCTAATAGAAAAGAGAGAAAAACTTCAATCAGCATTATCTCGAACGAACAAGAACGAACACTACACCGCCTCTCCAACAATTTCAAAGGGACTCATTCATTCCTTCTCTATGTTACATCCTCGCAAGATCAATCAAAATTCGAAGTTATGACCCCCCTCCCCCCAAAAAGAAATCGATTTCAGGGTGAAGTGGAGAGGACATAGATTTGTCCGAGCACTACTACCACCACCGCATTCGCAGCCGTCAACACCATCGACGAGTACCTGCAAATCTTCTCCGAGCCCAGCATCGTCTCCCAGTAGACCAACAAGACGGAAGCGATCGAGAGCGCGTAGGTGATTAATGTGGACAAGAGCAAGGCCTTGAAGGTCCACAGGAATGGCGACATGGCCTCCGCCCTAATCATGATCATTATGGTGAAGTTGATCACCCAGTTCAGCACATGAACGAACTTGGCGATGTTGCAGGCTTCAGGGAAGAGGACGTCAGCCGCGGAGACCGGGAGAACTCCCTTCCTACTCTTGAGGCCAGCCATCCGACCGCACCGAGCGAAAAACTACTACCGCGCTTGATAATTCTTCACTCTCGAAACAAAGTTGTCTGTCTTCTGCACCCACTTTGCTCCATGTTATTCAATTTATATGGAAAAGTAGCTTCTTCTTCTTGTTCTTCTTCTTTGTTCCCCTCATGACTTGTGTAATTTTCCTAGTCGGACTCGACTTCCCGATTCATAGATAGATCACCTCTCTGGAGTGATCGCATGGATCACATGCCTACCCACATTACTTATCAATATCCAATCAACCATTGCTTGTTTTCAAAATTCACACTCAAATCTTGCGTCCTCATCTCTCGGTTTCTTGAAATATAGACTTTATTTCGATATCGACTATGGTTCATTGTGAACTACGTGGTTGTTCGAACCTCTTAACTTTAACATGTATTGTTATAAATAGCAAAATATTAACGATTTTTATAATTTGGGATAAAGGGTAATATAATAATGATAAGGCATGAGTGAATATGCTTTTTTCAACTTCACCATTCCCTTACGGGGATAAAATTCAAGGTAAAGTAGTATGTCGAGCCTGCTAATTTGATGGATTTTTTTAGAGTAATGATTTCTTCATTCATGACGTGACTCGAACTTGTGATCCTTGGAAGACGGTATGACCCATTTACTATACTAGCCTGACATGCTCGGTAGCTTCTAATTTGATAGATCCAAGACAAATCGATAATCTAAATTCCTAAATACTATTTTCTTTTCACACATGAACTTTCACATGTCCAAAATTAAACTTTGGAGTGAGCAACTAATTATTCGTAATACGAAGTCACACTACCGTTAGGACTTAATACTCGTTAGCTTAAATATCATCCTAACGACACAGTTTGCCCTGGAATCAAGTCAATTCAAGATGACCCTGTTGCCCCCATAGCCTTGCTTCTAGTAGATATCTGCAATATACCACAATTCCTTTTGAAAATTATCTCCTTTGACAAATCTCATAAAAAAAAATCCGTCTCTTCTATTAGAAAATTGCTAAAACTTACCTTGATAAATGTCATTATAAGAAACTTGGTCGATAGCGGCTACTTGATAGATTGTTAAGGAATTGATGTTTAAATCCATAACCTAAATACCCAGTATGAATTTACCTTAGGAAACTAACTCGGCCAACTAGAGACTAGATTGAAGGGTAAGCCAGTAGCCAAAATATTTGTTTGTTGCTCAAAGCTCAAGCCTGAACAACTTGATCTTGATGTCTCTTCCTCTTCTGGACCAAAGATATTGAATAGGCTTGATATGTGTGAGCCCTAGCCCAGGCCTTTGATACGTTGGTGGAAATGTCGCCATTGTGATCGTGAAATTTAGCACACACTTTCTGACGTGTCTCAATATTTGTGTACTCCACGCATCAACTAGTGGCCTCTCCATTCGGCCTGTCTTAAAACACGGACCAAAGAGTCTGATATGCGTGCGAGTCCATTGGTGGCAACTCGTAAGGTGTGAGGAAGCCAATTGTTGAGACCTTTTTTGGGGGCATTTTCAACTGACCTTGATCTTTTGAGAAGAGTTTGAGTGAGAACCTGCCTGTTGGAACTCAAAAGATGGTAAACTATGCATTAGTGGGGCGAAGCTAGAGGAAACTCTAGTAGAGGCCTGTAGCGTTACTGATGTGCAAATTGTTTGTCTGACTTGTGTATAAGGGCGAAAGACTAATCAAACCGTCTAGTAGCTGGAACATCCATAACCAGAGGTCATGGACTCCTGATGAGACCACCGGAAGCGATCTAAAGATCCTATGGTGACCTCCTGATTTGAGCTCATAAATAGCTCATTTCACATGATGAGAACACAATTGCATAGTCAGAACTGAGATATAGAAATGAAGATCGCAATTATGCAGAAGAGGCTAAAGCTTTTTAAGACTGCACGATGACTTGCGTTACAATCTTCTGTAAACCTTAACAGCCCCTCTGATCCCAGCATAAGAGCAGGTTTTAATTTGTCCAAAGTTACAATTGCTCTGGTGACCCGATATTTCCTAGAATGGTTTGCACATCGACTAACTTGAATTTGGTACTTGCAGAAGCACAACTCGAACAGTGAAGACAAGGAAATGATGAAGGTTTTCACGTTGTATGACATTCCCAGTCATTCTTTCAATCTAAGTAACAACACCCTCAAACTCCTACAAGACCAAAATCCAACCAACAGAGACACAGTTCATGCAATTGAGTCATGGTTTCTTCGATAGTGATTCCAATCAACTTGAACGACCATTGAAAGAGCAAACATCAAGATTAAAATTGTTCCAAACTAAAATATATCTAAGAGATTGCCCATGCATGAGTAAGGCCAAAAAAAAAAAAAAAAGAACCTAGAAAAAGGTATTGAGCAAACAAGGCATGCAGCAAAAAGTCCACAGCAAGGCAATACACTTCCATCATTAACAGAATCCTTGCACATCAACAAATCTATAACGAAAGACAGCAAAAAGTCCACAGCAAGGCAATACACTTCCATCATTAACAGAATCCTTGCACATCAACAAATTTATAACGAAAGACAGCAAAAAGTCCACAGCAAGGCAATACACTTCCATCATTAACAGAATCCTTGCACATCAACAAATCTATAACGAAAGACGAGCTCTTACGTTATCTTTCACAGTCTAGAGTAAGGATGATTCATGAGTTATAGGACAAGGACCAGATCCTAGTTACCGAATTACAAACTTTCAGAAATTGTAAATGAAACTTAGAAAAATGAATCCAGCTCAACATACACAAACAATCAAAAAGAATATCACATTCTACTTGATTGAATCGACTAGTCACTGCACAGACGGTAAAGAAGAGTACAACCTCCTTGAAACCTAGACAGAAGTAATCGGTTTTGACTGGTCGATGACATATCAAGTCTACAAGGCGCAAGCATCAGGCTAGTGATTATTTCTTTCCTTTCTAATCATCAATTGTTCATACCCAAAAATGAGCATGAACAAATACCAAACATCATGATCGCATTTGGCCAAAAAATAAAAACAAACAGCAAGATCACTTGCAAAAGACGGCTTAATGCTGGCATAGTCATGATAAATATATAGCAAGATGTCTCTCTCCTAGCACGCTTTGGTGAATAACCTAGTAAGTACACTATCTTTTTGCTTTCTTTGGAACATTGCAGAGGTGTCACAAATCCTTGACAATCCCCTCATTGGATTCCTTAAAATTTTAGTCTTATAGCACCTGAATGATCCACTGCATAAGAATGTTCAACGCAACCGTTCAGAGGAAGAACAACCCTTAAAGGGCCCAATTACCCTGCCTTTGAATTCACAAGAAATCACCTCCAAAACTGAAATAATCAATTCACCACTTCACTAACCTAATTAAATAAGTGGAACCAATCCCTCACATGAGAAACACTAATACAGGCAAGACTAATGAATCGAAACAGCAGACAAAGGAAACAATGCAGGCTACAGAGCAATCAAAAGGCCATTGGGTATTGGATTAGCCGAAAATCAAAACTAGTTAAACCCAAACATACCATCATCAGTGATCACCCAATCGAACACTGCCGAGGATAAATTGAGGCTACTTATATTGGTCAAAACACAATGAGGCTACCAAAATAAAAAACCTAGAGGAACTATAAAAAGATAAAACTGTAGAGTCAGGATCCACAGCCGAGTTCCTAATTCATAGATTATACTCAACATTCGCAAAACCGAACTTTGAAGCAAGAAGCCGTTCAGACAAACCCCACATTGAACAATGACCAGTATACACAGCATCCACGAACAATGAGACAAACAGAACAAACTAAGCAACTAAGGCAAGAACCATGAAAATGCAACACCATAAATTAATTTAAATTACGTCCCGACATCTCTTATCACTACTGAAATACTGGACTTACATCATCACAACATAAGATCCGAAAATCAAGAATCTAATAATCTTCTTGGAACAAGACCCGAGCAAAACAACTGGTAAAATCCTCCAAAACCGAACTTAAACCAAAAAAGAAAAGATATTAAAACAAAAAAGGAGCGACCTATCTTTTCCCATCAATCCTGAGGAATCTCGACGTCCCCGTCCGATATCTCCTCCTGCAGATCCTTCGGGTCCTTCCCGTCGACCGTACACCCGACGGACACGCACGTCCCGAGTATCTCCTTCACCGTCCCGCTCAGCTCCTTGGCCATGGACCTCGGCCTCATCACCCTGGCGATCTCGATGACGTCGTCGAGCGAGATGTTGCCGCTGTGCTTGATGTTCTTGGTCTTCTTGCGGTCGCGCTCGGGCTCCTTGAGGGCCTTGATGACGAGGGCGGCCGCCGACGGGACCACCGAGACCTTGGCCTGCCGGTTCTGGACGGTGAGCTTGACGGTGACCCGGAGGCCCTTCCAGTCCTTGGCGGTCTCCTTGGCGATGTCCTCGCCGATCTTCTTGGGGGAGAGGCCGAGGGGGCCGATCTTGGGGGCGAGGGAGCTGGCGGCGCCGACCTCGCCGCCGGTCACGCGGACGTAGACGTCGACTACCTGCGTGGGGTCGAACTTCGGCGGCATGGCGGAGGCTCGCGAGGGGGCAAGAAGAGGGGCGAGGACGAGAGAGAGAGAGAGAGAGGGTGGTGAGCGGCGGCGAAGCGGTGGGAGCCGGAGGTGCGAGCTTTGTTTTGGTTTTTATATGAGTAGGGTTATTTGCGAGGTGCAGGAGGGAGGATCCCGTGAAATGACGGATCTGTCCTCGGCCTTGTTGGGTTTCTTCGGTTTGGGCAAGGGCTTTTACCTTTGGGCCAAACTACTCGGATCTGAGAAAATGCTGCGTGCAACTGTGACAAAATTCGAGTCCATTTATTGGGCGACCACGTGTCGTCCGAGCCCCACCGCGTCAGATCTCTCTCCTCTCTCCCCTGCTTCACGCCCCTTTTGTTTTCTCTCTCTTTCTGCAACTCTCTCTCGACCTCCATCTCCAACAACCTCCTGTGTTCAATTCCCACAACAGTGCTCCCAAGGACGGCGGCTGTGACGGCGACGACATCGTGGACTAGTTGTTTGTATACGTGTGTTTGTATGTGCAAAATAAAGTAAAGTTGTTCGACAAACCTGAAATAAGTGATCCGAATTTGACGATTGATCTGAGCCCAACGAATTGACGTTGTGTCCTTAAGATAATTTGTCCCTTCTACCGGTACCCAAAGGTTATTGAACAATTGCCTCCTAGGATAGAACGGATCGCATTTCCTATGAAGCGGTACTTCTTCAAAGGAAACCTTCGAGCGCAACTTTGCAGAATAATCGCACAAAAATGACAATGATGAAGAATGAGAGTGCAGTAATATGACTTTCGGAAAAACAGAGAATGACTCTCTCACGGATGTTATTTTTTTTAAAAAAATGAAGAGTCGGAATGAACAGTTGCTAATAACCGAAGAGTTTCGTTCGGTCATGTGCGAAAAATGAATAGTCACCAAGCGAACATTTCGGATATAGAAGGACGAAAATGAAGAGTCACCAAGCGAACAATTTCGTTCGGTTCGGTTATACTTGGTCACTCTCACTCTCAGACAGATGGTAGAACCCGAACCTACGAACAGACATATCTGTTCGAAACAAAAAGAATAAATTCGGGAAAAAAATAAAATCGACGGGAACCCGGCCCCGGCCCGATCCGAGACGGCCGGACGGACGGCGGCGGTGGCGCGTGCGGGGAACCGACCCAGCTTGGCGTAGGTCCTCTCTCTTCCATAAAAGTGGAGTACCCCTTGAGGCCCAAACCCATTTGAGAGGCTCCTTAAAATAAACCATCTCCCATCACCTCTTCTATCCTATGTGGGGCATTTTCATCCACACACTTCTCATTCAATTTTATGGGATTTGGATGCCAAAATCCCAACAATCCCCCACATGAATGAGAAGTTCTGATATCATGATTCTTCGTGTATGCATGAGATGCAAAGTGCGATTATTTCATGAGAGAACGTTGTATTGGGATAAGTAGTCTAAGACTTTGAACTTTCCCTAGTGAGACCTGTCGGACTTACTCGGTCAATCAGTAGACTTGATGTCTTTGAACCGTCGACCTTTAGTGTAAGTCCAGACAATAGGAATCACACAACTATCTCTCAAACAAAGTTGGTTCTCACTGTTATGTTCGTTTTGGCCATGAACACCGCCTGGTTTCATGAGTGCTTTTGAGAATTTGGCCTTTCAAATTCTTCATAAAAGCGGCCCTCACTTCACACTCACATAGGTGATTTCTGATTGTGTGGTATATCACATACCCGAATCAGAATCATTAAAAGCTTACACTTAACCTCCACATGTCAGTACTGTCTCCATACGGGAATGAGTAAGAGTTGACAGTACACTACTCCGCCTGCATAACTTGGTTGTCCCTTTGAACCTAGATCTTGGGGTTTCCAGTCAATTAGGTAGGATTTCCGCTATGATGACTTATTTTATAGGCCTTAAACCCATTCCCCTTGATGTTTTTACAACCATCTCTCTAGTTAGGCATTTTGTTAATGGATCTGCAGCATTATCTTTTGACTTCACATAGTCAATCGTGATAATTCCACTAGAGAGTAGTTGTCTTACAGTATCGTGTCTTCGACGTATATGTCGGGACTTTCCGTTATACATGACATTCCTTGCCCTACCTATTGCCACTTGACTATCACAATCAATACACACAGCTGGCATTGGTTTAGACCAATTAAGAATGTCTTCTAAGAAATTTCGAAGACACTCAGCTTCTTCATCGGCCTTATCTAAAGCAATAAATTTTGCTTCCATAGTAGACCTCGCAATACAAGTTTGTTTGGATGATTTCCAAGACACTGCTCCCCCACCAAGTATAAACACATACCCACTTGTGGATTTTGTGTCTCTTGTGCCGGTTATCCAATTTGAATCACAATATTCTTCAAGTACCGCTAGATACTTTGTGTAATGTAAAGCATAATTTTGAGTATGCTTCAAATAGCTTAATACACGTTTCATAGCTTTCCAATGATTTTCATTTGGACTAACTGTAAATCGACTTAGCTTGCTCACAGCACAAGCTATGTCCGGCCTAGTACAGTTCATGACATACATTAGACTGCCTAGTATACTAGCATACTCATTTTGAGCTTTACTTTCATCAGTATTCTTTGAAAGATGTAAATTAACATCTATCGGGGTCTTTATTGGTATAATGTCTATATTCTTGCACTTTCCAAGAATCGTCTCAATATAATGGGACTGTGATAGAGCTAATCCTCTAGATGTCTTATGGATTTTAACTCCTAAAATAACATCTGCAACCCCATATCTTTCATATTAAATTTACTTGTGAGCATGCGTTTGGTCGCCTTAACAACCTCACTATCGCTGCCCATTATAAGCATGCCGTCTACATATAAGCACAAGATGGGAAAACCATTATGAGTGTTCTTAACATATACATATTTATCACACTCATTAATCTTAAAACCATTCGACAACATGACTTGGTCGAATTTAGCATGCCATTGTTTTGGTGCTTGTTTCAATCCATAGAGTGACTTGATAAGCCAACATACTTTCTTCTCTTGTCCTGGAACAATGAACCCTTCGGGTTGTTCCAAATATATTTCTTCTTCCAAATCCCTGTTTAAGAAAGCCATTTTCATATCCATTTGATGGATTTCAAGCTTATACACCACTGCTATGGCAATTAGCATCCTTATAGATGTAATTCTAGTAACAGATGAATAAGTATCAAAATAATCAAGACCTTCTCGTTGCTTGTATCCTTTTACTACAAGCCTAGCTTTATATTTATCAATAGCACCATCCGCTTTCATTTTCCTCTTGAAAATCCACTCACATTGTAGTGGTTTATTACCAGGAGGAAGGTCAACCAATTTCCATGTATGGTTTGACAAGATGGATTCAACTTCACTATTGATAGCTTCTTTTCAGAACGGGGCTTCTGGGGATGTCACGGCCTTTTTAAAAGTCTGAGGCTCATTCTCTAATAAATATGTTAGAAAATCAAGTCCAAAAGACTTAGAATTTCTTTGTCTTTTACTACGTCTAGGTTCATCCTCCATAGGATCGCTTCTAGGTGTAGCGTCCCGAGGCCTCTTATCATTATTAATTGGCTCATATACTATGTTATACGGAAATATATTCTCAAAGAACGAAGCGTCCCTTGACTCAATGATCGTATTAACATGTATATCTGGTACCTCTGACTTATGAACAAGAAATCAATATGCATTACTATTAATAGCATATCCAATGAAGACACAATCAACGGTTTTCGGTCCTATTTTAACCTTTTTCGGTTTAGGAATCGCAACCTTAGCCAAACACCCCCACACTTTGAGATATTTCAAATTAGGCGTTCTGCCTTTCCACTTCTCATAGGGAGTTTGTTGTGTCTTTCTGTGGGGTACTCTATTTAAAATAAAATTCGCCATCAAAACAGTTTCCCCCCACAAATTCTGTGGTAAACCGGAACTATTCAACAATGCATTCATTGTTTCCTTTCCGCCACTCCATTAGATTGAGGCGTATAAGGAGGAGTAATTTGGTGAATAATACCAAACTCCGAACAAATTTCTTTAAAAGGAAATTCATATTTACCTCCTCTGTCACTCCTTATTATTTTAATTTTCTTATTCAACTGAGTTTCAACTTCGGACTTATAAGTTCTAAAAGCATTCACAGCCTCATCTTTGCTACTAAACAAATAAACATAACAATATCTCGAGCAGTCATCTATAAAAGTAATAAAATACTTCTTACCACCCCTTGACGGTATTGCTTTCAAATCACATAAGTCTGTGTGTATTAAATCTAAAGGTTCTGTGATTCTATTATCTATAGAATGAAATGGAGGCTTAGAAAATTTAGATTCAACACACATTTGGCATTTTTCACTTGACCAATCGAATTTTGGCAATAACCCCATGTTCATTAATTTCTTTATTGACTTATAATTAACGTGTCCTAATCTAGCATGCCATAAATTAGGAGACTCAAGCACATAAGCAGAAACAACTTTATTCATAACATCATTGGGTACAACAGTCATTACATTCAACTTGAAAAGACCATCACTAAGGTAACCCTTTCCTACATACATCTCATTCTTGGAGAGTACAAACTTATCAGACACAAATACCAACTTGAAACCATTCTTGCTAAGAAGATATCTGGACACTAAATTCTTGTGTATGTCTGGCATATGTAGCACATTGTTTAGTGTCACAACTTTCCCAGATGTCATCTTTAGAGCAACCTTTCCAACACCTTTAACCTTAGAGGTCGATGAATTACCCATGTAGAGTTTTTTATCACCTTCCATAGGCATGTAAGATGAGAACATTGATTTATTGGCGCAAATATGACGAGTTGCTCCAGTATCAATCCACCATTCTTTGGGATTTCCCACCATGTTGCACTCGGATATCATAGCAGTAAGATTGATATCATCAACACCATTGAAAATCTGTTCCACCACATTCGCCTGAGTCTTCTGTCTTTTCTTGGCTCGACAGTCTTTGGCACGATATCCAGGCTTTTCACAATTGTAGCATTTGCCAACAAATTTTTTTAGGCCTTGGGTGGATCTCTCTCCATAGTTTTTCCTCTTCTTGTTGGTTTTTGATCTTTCTTCAACAACGTTGGCCCTTGAGACCGCCAAATTGCTACCAACTTTCTTCTCAGAATTCCTATTGTCTTCCTCTATCCTCAATCGAACAATTAAGTCTTCAAATGATAATTCCTTTAAATCTTTCTTCAACAACGTTGGCCCTTGAGACCGCCAAATTGCTGCCAACTTTCTTCTCAGAATTCCTATTGTCTTCCTCTATCCTCAATCGAACAATTAAGTCTTCAAGTGATAATTCCTTTCTTTTGTGTTTGAGATAATTCTTGAAATCTTTCCAAGACGGTGGTAACTTTTCAATGAAAGCAGCCACTTGAAATGATTCACTAATCATCATACCTTCAGCATGAATGTCATGCATAATCACTTGAAGTTCTTGAACTTGACTTAAGACGGTCTTAGAATCCACCATCTTGAAGTCCAAAAATTTGCCGACGATGAATTTCTTCAACCCAGCATCTTCTGTTTTGTATTTCTTGTCCAAACTTTCCCACAACTCCTTAGCCGTTTTCAACGGACTATAGACGTTGTAGAGGGAATTGTCCAGACCATTGAGGACATAGTTGCGACACAGGAAGTCAGAATGCTTCCATGCATCTACAGCAGCAAACTTTTCCTTTTGTCTCTCCTTCATCCAAGTTAGGAGCATCCTCAACGAGGAACCGTGCCAAGTTCAATGTAGTGAGGTAGAACAACATCTTCTGTTGCCATCTCTTAAAATCAGCCCCATTGAACTTTTCCAGCTTCTCTCCATGAGTTGGAACAGACGCAATAGGCGTCGTCGATGTTGTAGCCATTTCTGACACGAAGACAGAAGTGATTGAGAATGTAACTATACAAACACGATAATACAAATTGTCTTAAGATTGTTGTTCGTATACGTGTGTTTGTATGTGCAAAATAAAGTAAAGTTGTTCGACAAACCTGAAATGAGTTATCCGAATTTGACGATTGATCCGAGCCCAACGAATTGACGTTGTGTCCTTAAGACAATTTGTCCCCTCTACCGGTACCCAAAGGTTATTGAACAATTGCCTCCCAGGATAGAACGGATCGCCTTTCCTATGAAGCGGTACTTCTTCAAAGGAAACCTTCGAGCGCAACTTTGCAGAATAATCGCACAAAAATGACAATGATGAAGAATGAGAGTGCAGTAATATGACTTTTGGAAAAACCAGAGAATGACTCTCTCACGGATGTTATTTTTTTTAAAAAAATGAAGAGTCGGAATGAACAGTTGCTAATAACTGAAGAGTTTCGTTCGGTCATGTGCGAAAAATGAATAGTCACCAAGTGAACATTTCGGATATAGAAGGACGAAAATGAAGAGTCACCAAGCGAACAATTTCGTTCGGTTCGGTTATACTTGGTCACTCTCACTCTCGGACAGATGGTAGAACCCGAACCTACGAACAAACATATCTGTTCGAAACAAAAAGAATAAATTCGGGAAAAAATAAAATCGACGGGAACTCGGCCGGCCGGACGGCGGCGGCGGCACGCGCGGGGAAACCAACCCAGCTTGGCGTAGGTCCTCTCTCTTCCATAAAAGTGGAGTACCCCTTGGGGCCCAAACCCATTTGAGATGCTCCTTAAAATAAACCATTTCCCATCACCTCTTCTATCTTATGTGGGACACTTTCATCCACACACTTCTCATTCAATTCTATGGGATTTGTATGCCAAAATCCAAACAGGACTCTGCCTCATCCACCGCCCCTTGGGTCCAAGATGCCAAAGCCCCCGACGTCATCACCCGTGACCCCAAGCCCTCCCACAGCCCTTGCATCCTCGAGGTCCCTTACGACTCCGATGTCGTCGCCTCCCTCCACAACTTCCAGATATGGCGAACCATTACCTAGGCAGCGAGGGTCGGGCCCTCGCCAAAGGCCGTGAGGCTGACCCTTGTCTTGGCAATGAGGGTCGAGCCCTCACCGAATCCGGGAAAGTGACCCTCGCCTGTGGCGGGCAAGGGCCGTGACACTCTCACCTATGGCCGGTTGCTGAACATGGCCGTGTACCGGCCACAGGCCAAAGGGAAAGAAATAAATAAGGTTGGGCAGAGGCATTGGCTATGGCGTGGCGGAGGTGTCAGCAAGGGTTGGGCGGAGGCGGAGGTGAAGGCGTCGACGTCGTTTGTCGGAGGCATCAACGTCAGCTCATCGAAGGCGATTGGGGGAGCAAAAGTGCAGAGAGAGAGAGAGAGAGAGAGAGTGCTGAAAGTAGAGAGGAGAGAGAGTCTTGCTTTTCAGCTCTAACATGGTGGGGCTCGAGCAACACGTGTTGCTCAGTGAGTGACTCGAATTTTGCCACGCTGGAATTACAGTTACACTCAATATTTTCTCCTCGGAGCTTCGTTCGTCTACATGTGATGTGTTGTTTCGAACAATATGTATAGGCTAGGTTTGATGATAGCACTAGAGATAATTGCACCGGGGGCCTAAAAGGCCTGTCCTGTAATTGAGCAAGTTCTACTCATGTATTAATTATTTTAATATGCCCGTGCTTGTATGTCCTAATTCCCCCTATTGGGTTAGAGCCTTTTTCTTACCTTGACCCTGACAATACCTACACCTGTAAAAATGGGTCTTAAATACATATAATAATCCATTTAAAAAATAAATGGGTTGAATGGGTTTCACTTCAATTTTTAAGAGCCCACCTTAAATGGGTTTTAAAATTTTAAGCCTAAAGCAAATTTGTTTAAATGGGTTGAGTTTAGAACCCATTTTCCAACCCATTATGCCCACACACACTCTTTCCTTTTTCATCCTTATAAAAAAAAATTTTAAAAAAAATTGAAATAATAAGTATAATATAATTATTTTTATTTTTTCTCTTTTTATTCTTTTTCTTTTTCTTTTTCCTTCATTTTCGGCTGATGGCCGACCACGGCCGGCAAATCTCAAACTTTCTGATCTGGCGAGGCCGAGGCCTCACTCGGCCTAACTGGCCTTAGGTGACGCTCGAGACTTGAGCTCGTCGGACCTCGCCTGTGACCGATCAGTAACTGGAGGGAAAAAGAAAAAGGAAAGAAAAGAAAAGAAATTAAAATTTTGTTTTTTTGAAAAATAAATATAAAAATAGAAAAAATTATTAAAAGGGGTGAACGGAGGAAAATCAAATGAGATTTGCTCTACCAAAAGACGAAAAATATCTTCTAGTTCATTTTCAAGTTTCGGCCAAACACAAGAAAATATTATCATTTTCCAAGGAAAATGACTTTATGGAAAACATTTTCTAGAAAATGTCACATTTTTCGTGAAATAAACAGAGCCTCAATTTCTTAAAAAATTATAAAATTGTCCACTAGATTTGTAACATATGAAAATGTTGTAACAATATAGTATTTTTAAAAAATCATAAGAAATAAGTTTTTCTAAATTGAGTTAAATATGAAAGTGTTTTAACAATATGGATCCGATTGGATCTTATATGAGTTGGGTATGGATCGAGAAATTATAAATGGATTAATGTGTCAATTTAGATTGGACCATTTATGATACGACCCGACCCATCCATTTAACAATGCCCAACTTCATTTTAACACCTCTTGATCCAAGTATAGCCTTTTAGGAACATGCTAACATCTGATCTTTCCACATTTGTTTGGGTTTTGAAAGGGATGGTCATTGCCTGTATTCGAGATTCCAATGAAATACAAAGAGCCTTGTGTTTGTGTTTCACTTTCGCTCACAGAGCCCTTCGTCATAGAGCCAAGCCCACCACAAAATCTTCAACACAGCCGCCAAGAACAACTATGCTGCTGTTGTCCATATACTTCGCAATTAAGGACACACTGGCTCAAGGACTTTGCTCCTCAACAAAGTTCTCCCTCGTTGAGAAGGGGTGTTTCCACGTAGAGGGGCCTCTTCCGCCTATCTCCATCCTATGAAGCGGGTTACGAGTTTGTGTTTTTTATTTTAACGTATCAATATCCGCACGCTTTGCATCCCTAGAGTTGGCTGAATCTTTCTCGAGCTCAATACCTGGCTTTACCCTTTTTATATTTAACATCCAAGGAATGCCAAGGTCAACACAAGACCTTAGACGAAGTAATTTAAGGTCATACTTAAGACCTCTCTTGTTGATCGCCTTCCCCGATGCTAATTATGCTAGATTCCATTGATCATCTCTCTACCACTGGCTTTTCATTTCTTTCTTGAAATCTCTATTTATTTCTTGATGTAATAAAAAGCGAATCTAGACTCTTTTGGTTTTGTCATAGATGTGTTATGCAGGTGCCTTGTCAAATCTCATTATGGTCTATACTTAGGGGGAATTCTTGCAAAAGGTTTTTTAAAGTGGAAAATTATTAGATTATAAATTTCATCGTTCTCGTCCAAAATATTTTAAGAAAAAAATAAGAAGGTGGTCATTATTGATTCTTTGCCGACATTATTGCCCTTTTTAATTCTATATTGTTATGATTGTTATTTTGATTCTTTGTTTACATGATTACCCTTTTACTTCTTTGTTGACACGATTGCCTTTTTGTGAGATGATTGTTCTCTCAATTCTCTCTTCTTCTACACCTAATTGGTGCGATCAGTATTGCTAGAAAGAAATATTTATGTCTCGTGTTAGGTCATTACAATGTCTGTGAAAAGAAATATTTTTTTCTTGTTATAATTGCTTAAATTTCCTAACAAGTGTCCTCTCTTAGGGGAATGTTTGCAGGTTTTGCTTCACGAAAGCATTATCTTATGCAATAATAAATTAGAATAAGTGGCAGGACTTTCCGTTATTTCTATCCTTGTGAGATGTTTTAGAGAGTTTTGACTTAGTGAACTTAAAGCCGGGCCCATTAAGGATAGTTTAGACTATCCCAAACTCTTTGTAGTGGACTTGGTGTTGGCCCATATTCTTCCGACACGTGGAAACCCGATTGGCCCATGTCCTCCTAGCCATTAAGCAGCGTGGCTCTTTCACTACCTGTAACCCAATAGTCCATTCATTTGGGGACTTTTGGCCGTTGACTCCTCATTAATTTTGGGCTTCTCTCCTGACTTTCAACAACTCTAAGTAACTGAGACATTCCTCACATGCCACCTGGCATTCGTGTCTACTATAATTACCTGCTTCTCTTCTCACACCCTTTCTACTTCATCTCGCTTTTGGTGTTACTATTGCGTGATCCTAACCCTTCTGCAAGGCAAAGGGACCTAAGGAGTAAACCTCCTTGACATGTCTAGGCTTTAGGTGTCCAATTGACCTATAATTGGAGGCTATTCTAGTCTAGTTATAACTTTCTTGATCAATTGCGTAGGTTTAATAACTAGGAAAAGATTTTATAGACTCGTAATATGGAAATTATAGCAGACTACGGTACATAAGTTATGTCTTTTAGGGGACTCAGTATTTGTCCCAAACATTCTTCGGCGAAACTTTCTTGATGCGCTGCAAAAATTAGGTTTAACAGAAGGAAACTGGAGTTTGCTTCCGGCTATACTTTATGTAATTCCATTTGAACTCAATCAAACCCATTGTGGCGGTAATGGAAGCGTAATGATAGGAGATGATGGAGGAAGAGGTGGTGGGGGGATGGTGAAGGTGGCTGAATCACGGTGGCTTAGTGGCAGCTCCGGTGGTGTTGTATCTTGGGGCAACAGCTGCAGACATAAGTTGGGTTAACCAAACACAGTTAATCTAATAACCGATCAAGTTGACTGTGGGGTTGCGGGTCGATCTCACACAGGCTGACCGGTCATTCTTCTTTTGTTGGAAAAGATAGTTCCTCATTCATTCGGTCGGTGATGGAGAATACATAAACAAAACTTCAGAACAAAGTAAATTCTCAAGCGCTTGAGACGATAAATAGCCCGATTTTGTGGCAGTTTTTTTTTGTTTTTTTGTTTTGGCTTTAACAACCCATTCTGCTGTCTTGTTGGACTTGCTATTACAATGGGCCAGCTGAAGATCCGAAAAGTGCACTAACAGATCGTGCCATGGCCTTCTTTGATTAAGCACTTTTACTTCCCATTTAGGGTGATCTGCGCCTGAAAGAGCCCTTATCAGATCAGAGTAATTTGACTCTCGTGGGCTACACATGCAACCCAATGAACCTCTAGCCCATCTTAGTAGTATGTGGAGCTAAGCTTTGCTTTAACTGAGACGCACTCACTAGCTTCACTATGTGGCCCTTGTGGGGAAAAGAAACTCACCGTTCAATTTCCTCCTTTTAAGTCAAAATCCATGTAGAAGAATTGGTATAGCGTCCAAGTAATTGAAGCTAGTAGCACAGAATAAAAAAATAAAAATAAAAGAAAATAAAAGAAAACTCATTAACTTGACAAATCCACCCGCATCTTGAGTGACATGGTTAATATATTTGTTTAATAAAGTATATTATGGGCACTTACCATCTTTTCTATTGTATCTTGTTTACATTGCTCACGTACTCGTCGCACAGTACCTAACTTAACTTTACCTCTGCAGTTTCCACGTGGCAAGCCGTGACATAATTGTGCGGTATGGTCCATATTCATTCAATTACTATTGGTTTAGTGATTTGTCATCCTCAGATATGTATTGCTTGTTAAATTTTAAATTTAAGAATGGATAAGAAAAAATCATCTTAAATAAATATATTTGACCAATAAAATAGACAACGATAAAGATAAATATCTTGAAATAAATTTCTGTTATCCTTCCTAAACATTTATCTCTTTTGACTTATCTAAGTGATTACAAATATATGATTAATCCATTCAATTTGAAATTAATTCAAAAGAGACATATATCATACTAAATGAATAAAACTCGTAAATTAAATATAACATTTGTTAGTTACATGAATGAATACATTATTTATCCATTCAATTCAAGATTCAATCCAAATTACTTGAATGATGACTTCTTTTATTACCATGAATAATTTAACTTAGTACTCACTTAATTTAAACATTGCCATAAAAGTATAAAAATTGCAACTTATTTGAATTACATTTCATTTTGTTTTATTTCCTTCTTCTAAAATGTTATTTTGCATGCCACTTATATTATATACGGCTCATATTATTTGTAGCAAGTATGTTTAGCAATAAATGAAAATAAGAATTTTTTTTTACAATCGACTTAATTTGAAATTGAGATATTTCTAGGTCGAGATAAGAGATAAGCTCATGAGTATTAATTTGTTGGTTTATTATCCGACAATATGACAACTATATAACTTAAATTGCCATATATCCAAGTGAAATTTGAGATTGATTGGATATATTTTTTTTAAATGCAAAATTATTCAGGGAAAATCTCAAATCAACCCGCTCAAGTATGAGGATCACAACTCCTCTTCTCTTTATAAATAGGAGGCTCCTCCCTTTATTTCCACACCCCTTATTGATGCGGTTGCATCCGAAAACCCCCAACATGTAGAAAACCCCCAAGCTGGTGAGAACTCAACTTCAAGCCTAGCTTTACTAATTGGCGAATGCAGCTTGAAGAATGGGTACTATGTACTTCATTGGATCAAAGAAAGTGGTTGAATTGAAGCCCAATAGGAGTTGTATCAATGGGAGGTCGAGTGGAGCTGTTCTCGTGCACTTTGGATACCTTTTGGTAATTTTACTTGGTGGCTACGGTTGAAGTACAAGATTGCACAACGAGATTGCACAAGATTCATTATAGTTTCCTATTTTGAAGATTTTATTTAGATTCCTATTTTAAGAGTTATGTTGATTCCCTTTTGGTTGTTTCCTATTTTGAAGTCTTATCTTGGGTTATTTCCTATTCTGGGATTTCCTCTTAGGTTTGTTTCCTAATTTGTTGTTTCCTATCTTAAGTCCTAGTTTCTCTTTAAATAAGGGTTCGGCCTACATTGTAAGGGGTTGGTGAATGAATAAGAATTCCTCTGAGTGAGTTGATTCAAATTTTTAGGCATCTTTATCCTAAGAGAGTGGTTTCTCTTTGGTGGTGAGCCGAAGGTCCTTTATCCTTGAGTTGGTGGCGTTGCCTTTATGCTCTCGGTGGTGAACCTATTCAAACTCAATCGAATCTGTGGCTGGTGGTGCGCCTTTAGGCCGTGGTGAAGATTGTTCTATCCCTCTCGGTGAAGATCCTTGGTTGGTGGTCTAATCTTTACGCCTTGGTTCCTAATCGAATCTTTACTTTATTTGCTGTTTGGATGCTTTGTGGAATCACTCGCCCACGCACGCATCAAATTGGTATCAGAGCACAGGTTAGTTCATCTTGAGTGATTCCTTTGCTGTTTCACACATCAATTCGCAACATGGAAGGTGATGTTCCAAGAGGCATGACCTTGGAGCAAGCGCACGACGAAAGGAGAGATCGTGCCATCGAGGGTCTCCAAAGACAGATGGAGCGCTTATTTGAGCGCCTAGACCGACCCGCAAGAAATCCTTTCGCCCGTCAACACCGAGATGAGTCCGAGTCTCGAAGTTCCCATGGAGATTCAGAATCCGATGAAGAAGATTCAAGTGCTTCAGAACCTCAAGCACGGAGGAGAAGAGGACGGCATACACGAGATGACCGTGACATCAAAGTTGAACTTCCTGAATTTGCCGCTAATCTTAATCCTGATGAATTTGTTGAGTGGATGCACGCTATTGAGCGAATGTTCGAATTCAAGTCCTACTCGGATGAGAAGAAGTACAAGGTTGCTATCTTGAAGTTAACAAAGTATGCTTCACTATGGTGGGAGAATGTGAAAAACCAGCGAGTTAGGGAAGGCAAGAGCAAAATCCGTTCTTGGGGAAAACTCAAGAAACTCATGAAGAAGAGATTTTTGCCCGATCATTATAGGCAAGATCTTTTCCTCAAGATGAATACTCTCAAACAAGAAGGATTGAGCGTTGAAGAATACATCCGGGAATTTGAACAAATCATGATGAGATGTGATATTCCAGAATTGCCAGAACAAAGCATTGCTCGGTTCCTTGGTGGCTTGAACAAAGATATTGCTGATTTGGTTGAACTTCAACCTTATTGGGCCTTTGAAGATGTTTGCAAATTAGCCATGAAGGTTGAAAAGCAACAAAAGCGCAACAAGTCCTCAACAACCAGATTTGCGCCAAAAGGAACATCCTTCTTTAAGGGTGCTTCTTCTACCAAGCCGGAAGGACCAACAAAGGACAAGGGCAGAGAGAAAGCAATTTCGGAACCTACTAAAGGGTTCTCGGCCAGAACTGAAGGTGACAAAAGAAAGTGCTTCAAGTGCCAAGGCTATGGACACTTCCAAGCTAATTGCCCAAATCGGCGAGTTATGACTCTTCAAGAAATTGATGAGATCAATTCATCACTTCAAGAAGCCGAAGATGATGCTGAATCCGAGGGAATTGAAGAGAACGTTATGGAGGTTGCTGACGATGGTGAACTATTGGTGATCCGGAGAGCTTTGCATGCCATAATTTCTCCTAAGGATGATGGACAAAGGGAGAACATCTTTCACACCCGTTGCACCATTAACGGGAAGGTGTGTTCAACCATCATTGATGGAGCGAGCTGCACCAATGTTGTGTCGACTACCTTGGTTGACAAATTGAAGTTGCCAACGTCCAAACATCCTGAGCCATATAAACTTCAATGGCTTAGCAAAGGAAGCGATCTCAAGGTAACCAAACAAGCCTTAATTTCGTTATCAATTGGAAAGAACTATCAAGATCAGGTTTTGTGTGATGTTATCCCTATGGATGCATGCCACTTATTGTTGGGTAGACCATGGCAATATGATAGGAAGGCTGTTCATGATGGACATAAAAATACTTATTCGTTTAACAAGGATAAGAAGTGCATCACTCTCACACCTTTGCATCCGACTCATATACTTAAATCTCAACCTGGGGAGGGAAACACTAGTAAGGAAAATCTGTTCTTGAGTGAAACACGGGTTGAGAGAGCTATTAGCAAGCAGAAGAATGTGTTTGCTTTGCTAGTGGTTGAAAAGAGTGAGTTAGAGCGTCCCATACACCCCAAAATACGTTCTTTGTTAAGAGACTATGCAGATGTGTTCCCGGAGGATCTACCACCCGGATTACCTCCAATTAGAGGCATTGAACATCACATCGACTTGCTGCCCGGTGCCACTTTACCAAACAAGGCGGCTTATCGATGCAATCCGGAGGAAACCAAAGAGCTGCAAAGACAAGTGGGTGAGCTCATCAAGAAAGGGTATGTTCGAGAAAGCATGAGCCCATGTTCCGTCCCGGCTCTACTTGTCCCCAAGAAGGATGGTACATACCGCATGTGCGTTGATAGCCGAGCGATCAACAACATTACCATTAAATATAGGTATCCTATTCCTAGACTTGATGATATGCTTGATGAGCTATATGGTTCTATTATCTTTTCAAAGATAGATTTGCGAAGTGGATATCACCAGATTCGAATGAGAGATGGTGATGAATGGAAGACGGCCTTTAAAACCAAGGGAGGACTTTATGAGTGGATGGTTATGCCATTCGGACTATCTAATGCTCCTAGTACTTTCATGAGGTTGATGAATGAAGTTCTTCGACCTTATATTGGTCACTTTGTTGTTGTTTACTTTGATGACATTCTTGTGTACAGCAAAAGCGAAAAGGAACATGTTTCTCACTTGAAACAGATTTTTGAAGTCTTAAGGCAACAAAAGCTCTATGGAAAGATGGAGAAGTGCCAATTCTTTTCTTCTAGCCTTGTCTTCCTTGGATATGTTGTTTCAGGAGATGGAATTTCCGTTGATCAATCAAAGATGGAAGCAATCAAGTCTTGGCCAATTCCTAAGTCAATTTCTGATGTGAGGAGCTTCCATGGACTTGCTTCATTCTATCGTAGGTTTGTGAAGAACTTCAGCACTATTTTGGCCCCTCTCACGGAGTGCTTGAAGAATAAATCATTTGAATGGACAAAGGCTGCTCATAATGCTTTTGAAGCAATCAAACAGAAGTTATGTGAGTCTCCTATACTTGCTCTCCCTGATTTTAACAAGGTGTTTGAAGTTGAATGTGATGCAAGTGGAGTTGGAGTTGGAGCTGTCCTAGTCCAAGAACAAAGGCCATTAGCTTACTTTAGTGAAAAGTTGGCGGATTCAAAGAAGAACTACTCAACTTATGATAAGGAGTTCTATGCCATTGTTAGAGCTCTTGATCATTGGAGTCATTATTTGAGGCCAAAACAATTTGTTCTTCATTCTGATCATGAGGCATTGAAATACATTAGTGGTCAACACAAGTTGAATTCGAGACATGCTAAATGGGTAGAATTTCTTCAATCCTTCTCATTTGTTTCTAAATATAAACCTGGCCATACTAATGTTGTTGCGGATGCTTTGTCAAGAAAATATGCTATGCTTGCTGTATTGGACTCTAGAATCCTTGGATTTCAATCAATGAAGGGATTATATTCTGAGGATGAAGACTTCTCTCCAATCCTTGAGAATTGCAAGCATGGAGCTCAAGGTACATATTCTGTCCAAGATGGTTTTCTTTTTAAAGGAAATCGCCTATGTATACCAAAGAGTTCTTTTAGAGAGCTCTTGATCCGAGAAGCGCATGGAGGAGGCCTAGCTGGTCACTTTGGTATCAACAAGACACTTGAGGTCCTCCAAGAGCACTTCTATTGGCCAAAGATGAATGGAGATGTACATGCTGTCATCTCGAGGTGTGCAACTTGTCAAAGAGCCAAAAGTCACTTTCATCAAGGCTTGTACACACCACTTCCTGTCCCAGTTCAGCCTTGGGAAGATGTGAGCATGGACTTCATTGTTGCTCTTCCACGCACTCAAAGAGGGAAAGATGCGGTCATGGTGGTGGTTGATAGGTTCTCTAAGATGGCTCATTTTGTACCATGCCACAAGGCCGATGATGCATCTCATATTGCTGATTTGTACTTCAAAGAGGTTATCCGTCTTCATGGAGTACCTAAGACTATTGTTTCTGATCGTGACTCCAAGTTCTTAAGTTACTTTTGGAAGACATTGTGGGGAAAGCTTGGAACAAGACTCCTATTCAGCACGGCTTGTCATCCCCAGACCGATGGTCAAACGGAGGTAACCAACCGTACTTTAACCACTCTACTTCGTGGTTTGGTGAGTAAGTCTTTAAAGGATTGGGATTTGAAGCTTGCGCATGCTGAATTTGCTTATAATCGATCTCCTAGTTATACTACGGGACGATCACCATTTGAAGTTGTTTATGGCATTAATCCTCTCACTCCAATTGATTTGATTCCTATTCCATCTAACTCTCAAGTGAATTTTGATGGAAAAGAAAGGGCTGAATCTATGAAGAAGCTCCATGAACAAATTCGTGCAAAGATTGAAAAGGCTAATGAGACTTATAAGAGGAAAGCAAATCAGCATTGCAAAGGAATCCATTTCAATCCAGGTGACCTTGTGTGGTTACACTTAAGGAAGGAAAGATTTCCTTCTCGCCGCAAGAACAAGCTCATGTCAAGGTCAGATGGTCCATTTAAAGTTCTTGAACGTGTTGGCAATAATGCATACAAGATTGAGCTTCCTGGAGATTATGGAGTCTCGGCCACTTTCAATGTGGGGGACCTTGCACCATATTTAGAAGATGAAGACCTTGGAAGATTTGAGGGCAAATCTTTTCAACCTGGGGAGAATGATGCGGTTGCATCCGAAAACCCCCAACATGTAGAAAACCCCCAAGCTGGTGAGAACTCAACTTCAAGCCTAGCTTTACTAATTGGCGAATGCAGCTTGAAGAATGGGTACTATGTACTTCATTGGGTCAAAGAAAGTGGTTGAATTGAAGCCCAATAGGAGTTGTATCAATGGGAGGTCGAGTGGAGCTGTTCTCGTGCACTTTGGATACCTTTTGGTAATTTTACTTGGTGGCTACGGTTGAAGTACAAGATTGCACAACGAGATTGCACAAGATTCATTATAGTTTCCTATTTTGAAGATTTTATTTAGATTCCTATTTTAAGAGTTATGTTGATTCCCTTTTGGTTGTTTCCTATTTTGAAGTCTTATCTTGGGTTATTTCCTATTCTGGGATTTCCTCTTAGGTTTGTTTCCTAATTTGTTGTTTCCTATCTTAAGTCCTAGTTTCTCTTTAAATAAGGGTTCGGCCTACATTGTAAGGGGTTGGTGAATGAATAAGAATTCCTCTGAGTGAGTTGATTCAAATTTTTAGGCATCTTTATCCTAAGAGAGTGGTTTCTCTTTGGTGGTGAGCCGAAGGTCCTTTATCCTTGAGTTGGTGGCGTTGCCTTTATGCTCTCGGTGGTGAACCTATTCAAACTCAATCGAATCTGTGGCTGGTGGTGCGCCTTTAGGCCGTGGTGAAGATTGTTCTATCCCTCTCGGTGAAGATCCTTGGTTGATGGTCTAATCTTTACGCCTTGGTTCCTAATCGAATCTTTACTTTATTTGCTGTTTGGATGCTTTGTGGAATCACTCGCCCACGCACGCATCACTTATAGACGGTGGACATTGTGAAAATCTGGGGAATTGCTCTTTCTTGGAGACTGAACCTTTAGAAGAACACAACATCGACTTGAGATCAAGCCATCGAGGTCTTCATGTGTGGCTCGTAGAGAGTATTGAGATCATGATATTAAAAAGTAAGCCATCAATACCCTCGAATAATCTTTGAGAGAAAGAAAGAATCAAAATGTTTTACGATTTGATATTATAATAAGATAATATACTTTATTTATTGAAATTAATAAAACTTAATATATATTTTCTGATCCAAGTTTATATTGGCAATTATACTACACATACAAAGAAATATTTATGAACGCTTGCCCACGTAAGCCACCGGCTACGTAACTAGTTTTATCTAACCTAGATTTGTACAGTCGATATCATCTCATTCTTACATTATTTTTAGGGACATTTCCAATATTTTGTAAAATCCTACGCTAACAAATCGTACGATACGATTTTGTGAAACTAATTTTGAGAGAATAGCAATTAATCAAGACAACCACGTTCAATACGTAACAATTCCCCTTCTTGTCACTAGTGCTCTAGTTTAAGCCATGTCTTTAAGTAGTTGTTTACTATAGTATGGCCATATCTGTGTTGGGCTGTAGCCATCCCATGAAATGTTGTGACTTTGTTTAATAATTATACGTTCTTTTTTTAAAGCTGCAATACCTCAAAACTCGATGAGGGTGCTTCTAGAAGTGTTAGCAACTGAAACCGCGAGATGCTACGGGTACGATGAATTTGCCCGACAACTTATAAAAAGTGTAACAAAGACTGTACCAAACAGGCCCTTGGTATATAAAGTAAATTATCAAACATCACACAAGAGGAAGATGTAAATCAACCCTCTCGTTCAGCTACCCAGGTAAAGCCCGCAATTGCAATTTGATAGTGATTAACATCCATCCTTTTTAGCTGACCCAATCATGGAGGTGCCTTTTAACCCAAGGAAGGGGCACATAATTCCAGTGCAAATCTCTGGGCCTTGGCCCATTTAACCTTATCTAAATCATCTGCAACATTGGACCACTTTTATGTTGCACTTGGTTATTAGCTCATCCTATCGAACTCGGTGATTAACATCCATCCTTGTTCCTGATAAGACGTAGAAAATGGATTAGACTATGCTGAGTACGTAGACTTCATAAGCCTCTAGATTTAGACATCTTCAAATTTCTCGTCAGCTCACTGATTTTAACAACTGAGATGAGTTTCATCGTTTTTCTTTCATTTGTCCTTTTTTTATGCTTTTTACCTTTCTTCTTATTCCTCAAAGAGTCACTTCGCGCCATCCAATTCACCACAACCGGCCGTTACCGATGCACATCTAGCTGCTACCGCCACCCTAGCCATTTGATGGTGCCCAAATTTGGCATGTCCATTTGAAGTTAGTGTGTGATTTTCTTCGGCCGAAATTACTCCATCCATTCGCGTTTGCCCTTGGTTCCCCTCCGATGCTTTAGTCAACACGTGTGCAGAAAACAAGGGGAGCTTTAGGAGAAGTGTTCCTTCTCACATTGCATCAAAGTGCTTTGAAGATAGGATTTCCCATATTAGGAACAGGATGACCCCCAAGATTGTGTTTAAGGTTTGACCTATATCAACACTACAACAAAATAAAGAACGTCAGTAAATACACGGTTATTTACACGAGAAGGGCTCCTGCAACATGCAGTGAGGGGTTTGAAAAAATGAATCTCCAGCGGATGCCATTCATATTATAAGAAAAAAGTCTCTAATTGATTTCAATTAGGGATAATTCCCTACAAGATATTTTGTTGACTAAATTCTAATTAGGAATCCCTATCGCTCACTCACATCAAATTCCAATTAAGTCGCATTTAAGCCAAAAAAGAAAACAAATAAATAGTTGTTTCGCCAAAAAGTGTCGACAAAGTTACATTCAAAAGATTGATCAATGAACCAATCAACGCAGGATGTAAGAGGTCCTTTGTTGATTCTCATACATAATTTATGTGAATTGACAAGAAAATTAAAAGTACAAAGACCAAGGGCAATAATCGTGGCCAGCTATGTAAAATGGTATTGGAATGTAAAGATAGCAAGGAGATAAAATTTAACAACTAGTGTTCGTTAAGAAGATCTCCAATTGATTTCAATTAGGAATAATTCCCAACAAGGTATTTTGTTCATTAAGGATGCGTTTGTTTGAGGAAAAGTGTTTTCGGGGAATCTGTTTTTCGGACTTTCACTCGTTTGATTCATCGAAAATGATAAGTTAACTAAAAATACTTTCCAGTCAAGGAAAACATTTATGTATAAAATTAGAAATGTGAATCCCCTAATCTAAGAAGGTGAAAATATTTTTCAGAATTACTCATCTCAAATTTGTTAATATTTTTTCTTTTGTTTTCTTTCTTTTTCCTGGTCTTGGCCACAAGCGCAGGCTAGCGAGGCTAAGCTCGCTAGCCTACGCCCGGGACCATCAAGGTCGGGCTCAAACCCCTCGTGCCCGTACCTAATGCTACGGCACCTGAACTCGGGTCCACAAAAGCCGTGCTCAGTCCTCAACGCTTGAGCTCTAGTCGAGTTCACAAAGACCGTGCGTGGATCTTTGATTAATGAAATTATTCTTATAAAATATTTTTCTAAGAAAATCAAATTTTTAATTATTTTTTATTATTAAAAAATCGAATTTTTTTTATTATTTGTTAATCTCTTTTTCTCTTTTCTTTTTTTCTTTCTTTTTCTTTTCTTTTCTATTTTCTTCTTTCTTTTTCTTTTTTTCTTTTCTCTTTTCTTTCTTTTCGTTCCTCCTTCTTCCTTCGCCGGCCGCGTGTCTGGGCAACGGTTGGAAGCTCGGTGACTAGCCAAGACACAGGCTGGCGAGGCGAGCTCGCTCGAGGCCTCGCCAAATCCCGGCGAGCTCAAGCTTGCCCGGGGTCGAGGATGAGGTGGCCGAGGTGGACGGAGTCGGCGTAGAGGGAGGTGAGGTCGTCGGAGATGGCTGTAGTGGTAGGGGTGGAGAGGAGGAAGGAGCGGCGGGTGAGGTGGAGAGGTGGATGAGAGGAAGAAGAAGGAAAAAGAAAAAAGAGAAAAAATAATTTAAAAATAAAAAATAATTTATAATAACTTAAAAATATAGAATTTTTTGATAATTTTTACCATCAGATTTTTCTCACTAAACAATTGAAAATACATTCCAAATCCTTTTTAGGTTTTAGCCATATATCGGAAAATGACTTCCTGAAAAGTATTTTCCAGAAATGATATATTTTTTGCGAAACAAACGCACCCTAAATTCTAATTAGGAATCCGTATCGCTCACTGGCATCAAATTCTAGGTAAACCGCATTTAAGCCAAAAAAGAAAACAGATAAGCAGTTGTTTCGTCTTAATGAGCCAGTCGACACAAGTTGTAAGGGGTCCTCCACTGATTCTTGGACTATAATCGAGAACTGACAAAAAAATTAAAAGTACAAAGACTAGGGGCAATAATTGCAGCCAACCATGTAAAAGGGTATTGGAATGTAAAGATAGCAGGGAGATAAAATTTAATAAATGATATTCATTGATTGATTGGCCGTCTTTTGCTCAAATTACAATCCTAATACTTATAGCTACTGGCGGTAGTTAACAACTAATTAATCAGCATATAAGCCAAAAAAGGGAAACATATAAGCAATGTACAATTCTTTTGTGTTTGTACGAAGGCCTAATACCCAAAAAAAGGCAAAAGGACACTATAAGTGCCATAAGTTGTGTACAGAGATCACTTTGGTGCCATAATTTTTTTTCAGATCACTTTGGTCTCAACTTTTTTGAAAAACAATCACTTTAGTGCCAACGCTGACATGGCCGCCGGAAATCTGACGTGGCTCTTTTTTATTAATTTCCGATGCTAACATGGCTCATCGGAAATCTGACGTGGCTCGCCGGAAATCTGTCGTGGCTCTTTTTTTGGCCGGAGTCACTAAAGTGATCTTTTTTCCTCTGATTTGGCACCAAAGTGATCCGAAAAAAAGTTATGGTACCAAAATGATCTCCGTACACAACTTATGGCACTTATAGTGTCCTTTTGCCCCAAAAAAAACCTCAAACTTTAGCTTTTATCCCATTTCTACCTTTTATCTCATAAAAAACCTCCAACTTTAGGTTATGTCCCAATTCTACCCTAAAAATTTTTTTGTCTCATAAAAAACCCTTAACTTTAGGTCAAGTCCCAATTCTACCATAAACTTTTTTCTGTCTCATAAAAAACCCTCAACTTTAGGTTCAGTATCAATTTTACCCTAAACTTTTTTTATCTCATAAAAAAATTTCAACTTTAGGTCAAGTTTCAATTTCACTCTAATTTGTTTATTTCATAAAGATCTCTATTAACCCTCTGTCAAAATCGCCCTCAGGATTTTGCGCTTATCGATCTCTCATGCTTGCGAATATTCCATCTCTTGAGGTCAGAGAGTGCTTGGGACACTCAAACAGCTCTTACTTGAGAGATTTCAATCTCTTGGTTGTCAACGAGAAATTTTGGACGGAGGGTTAATGGAGTCAGATTTGTGACTCAAGTAAAATTTTGTAGTTTTTTATGAGACTGTAAAAATTTTACAGTAAAATTGAGACTGGACGGTAAAATTGGGACAAGACCAAAAGTTTGAGGTTTTTCATGGGGCAAAAAAAGGCTTAGGGTAAAATTAGGACAAGACATAATGTTTAGGGTTTTTTATGGGACAAAAAAAAGTTTAGGGTAGAATTGGGACATGACCTAAAGTTAGAGGTTTTTTATGAGACAAAAGGTAGAAATGGGACAAAAGCTAAAGTTTGAGGTTTTTTTGGATATTAGGCCTTTGTACGAACTAGTTTATCCTTTTTTGGTAGGCGCTTTTACGAACTAGTTCAAATCCTTATAATTCAATTCAAAGTAAGCCGAGCAAACCTTATTGTGGGACGCGTTTTTGCACATGCTACCATCATTGATTACTGCCTGGCATTAGGAACTATTCTTAATTTATGGTGATGAATTAGCTTATATGATCCTGCTTTCAGTGCCTTGGATGGCAATTCTATCTCGGTCATCGCTGTGAATAGTCGATGGAAAATTTTATTCCCTTTTCTTGCGTGGCCCTGAATACTGTTACTTGTTTCAATCCACCCGTATCACTCAGCAGAACAGTTTTTGCATAGGCCATATCAACTTTGTATTTATCAATTCAACTCGAGCAATCATATTTTTACAAGTCAACCTTAAACTTTTATCTGCAACCAAGATGAACCAAACCAAACTATGCTTCAGGGCAAATAAAAATTGACAAAAAAGAGAAGGAAAAAAAAACTAGAAGATAGCAAGGGAAAAGGCCTAAATAATTACTGATACACACGTGGTCAAAAGCAGGAAATAACAATAAAGAAATGCTCACGTACTTATCCTTGGGAAAAAAGACGGAGAGAAAGAAGTGCACAGTAGAATCTCATGCATTAATTTACAGTTGATATGGCCTAATAATGCTGCACTTCCATTCGATGGATCAATTCCTATGGGCAAATCCAATGTGCAAGTGCCCAAGCTCTCTCATAACGATGTCTATCTCTTCCCTTAAACTATTGTATTATCTGCTAATCACGTGCCTTGATGAAGTTAGATAGGCATGGGCACGGCTTGCTTCAAACCAAACTGTCAGGGCACAGTATTGTGGATAATACACCTCGAACCAGTGGTAAAACCTTCCTTTCACCAACAGTTTGGAAGGACAATCAACCGGGGCGAGCACATTGACCCAAAAATCAAAAGACTGCTTTTGAGGGAAAAAGTCATAGAAAGAAGGGAAGTCGGGGGCATAAGGAGAAACTCGAAGCCACCTGATTCAAATTCAAGAATTCATCGAAGAAAATTTTTTAAGGGAGAATCCTCGGTACATGCAAATAAGGACGACTCAACAATCGACAACCGGCAGAATAAGAAAAATGGGGTTGAGAGTCCAATTGCCCATAATAAGGCAGAACACGAGGTTCATCACCAAAGAAAGACAGCAAGTATAAGGCAATCCAAGCTTGAAGAAGCCAAAACTGGCCAAAAAGGGTACAGCCTTCCATAGACCGCATAGCTGAAGAAGCATGGGTAAAACTCCTATACAAAGTAGTGAGAACAAGTGGACCTAAAGCAATTAGTATACCTGCCACAAGACTAGAAGCAATGCCTGGAAGGTACTTGACACCTTGACCGCTGGATGGAAGAAAACGAACTTGAAAAGCCAAAAAAGCAAGCAGGCTGCATGCTCGGCATCAGTGACTAGACCAGACTTTTGATAAGTCTAGTCGGGAATCTTCCATAAGCTAGAACGCTGTTAGGAACAACGGTAGGATTGAGGAGATCAGGAGGACCAATATCCTTTACGGGTGAGCCATTAGGAAGGAAGCCAGCAGCGTAAGCATCTAAAAGGGAGATCGACATGGGGCCTAGGGAAAGAAGAAGCAGTTGGTCGATGGAGACCAGAAGCTGATTGCATCGCTTGGAAGACCCAGATTTAAATCCTCGTTGATGCTACTTGGAGAGCAGTTTCAATCCCCGCCTTTTTCCAAGCAAGCTGTATCTGATTGTCGGCCTTCATCCGTAGACACCATGTATAGAAACCTACTTCGAAAATAGGGAAACCCGACTCGAGAAGGTTCAGTAGCTCAGATGTCTACAATAGAAGGCCTTTGAATGGGAAGTAATTCCCCACTCCTTTGAGGAAATCAAAGCCTATGAGAGGCTGGGATTCGGAGGTGACTTTTGAGGCAAGGACCGAGGATAAGCCACTCAGGGTACTCATAAGTCAAGTTCAAGAGATGAAAGCAACAATTATCAGATTGCTCATCATTTTTTAGACTATCAAACTTGACTATATAATCTGGAGAAGAATACTGAGGAAGATTGGGAGCCATGGAAAATAATGGAGCTTGAGACGAAGAGAAATCGAGGGCTTTAGGCCAAACGGAAGACTATGGTTTAAGGCTGGAAATGAAGAAGGAATAAAAATCAAATTTTTTTGCAAATGTATATTTTCCCAGGATGAACAACGATTCGCAAGACGACAATTCGAAAAGATACGATCCTTAACGATGACGATCCGCATACCAGAGACGATCAAGACAACGTGTCGGAGTACCACAAGGTACAATGAGCTGGCTGATTGCGCGGAAAATACGAAGCGTTAAACGTTAAAGCCGCCTACGGAAGAAGGGTGCGCACGTTTAAGATATGGTTTTAAAAGAATTAAAACTTTTTTTAATTCTTTAATTCTTTTAAAAGGGGCATTTGTTTAAACCAAAAAATAAGCGAATCGTTAACATGAACAAGCACGTACTTGACAAGTGAGTGTGGACAACCACATGAGCAACACGTGAACAATACCATGCACGTGATACCATAATGACGACTGTAGAGATTGATATTTGCTTATCGACACTGATACACATCGGTTGCACATATTTAGTTATCGATGCATGACGACGGACTGCTGGCAACTATCGATATGGATACTGGTAATGGGTGAACACTACAAAAAAATAAGGATTTAGCCACGAAAATTCGCGACAAAAAATTATTTGTCGCTAATTTGCGACGAATTTTGCCACAAAAAATAAAGTCGTCGCAAATTAGCCACGAAAAAATATTCATGGCTAATTTCGTCGCAAATTAGCGACGAAAAATTAGTCGTGGCTAATTTACGACGAAATTAGCCACGAAAAATTTTTCGTCGCAAATTTGCGACGAAAAATTATTCGTGGCTAATTTGCAACGAAATTTGCGACTAAAATTTATTCGTGGCTACTTTGCGACGAAATTTACAACGACAAATTATTTGTGGCTAATTTGCCACGAAATTTGTGACCAAATATTATTGGTGGCTAATTTTCCACGAAATTTGCGACGAAAAATTATTCGTGGCTAATTTGCCACGAAATTAGCGACGAATTTTTTATTCGTGGCTACTTTTGCAACGGATTTTCCGAAAAAAATAAATTCGTCGCTAGTTTGCGACGAAAAAAAATGTCGTTGTTAATTTGCCACGGAATTTGCGACGGAAGAAAAATTCGAAGGCATTTTTGGGTTTTGGATTTTAATTAGCCACGAATTTTGCCACGAAAATCCAAAACCCCGAAAAATATCTTGTGACTAGATTTTCGTGGCAATTTTGCCACGAAAATCCAAAACCCCGAAAATCCCTTGGGACTTCATTTTCGTGGCAAAATTCGTGGCTACATAACCCCGAAAAATATATTGGGACTTCATTTTCGTGGCAAAATTCGTGGCTAATTAGCCACGAATTTTGCCACGAAAATCCAAATTCGGATCCAAAAACCCGAAAAATATATTGGGACTCTATTTTCGTGGCAAAATTCGTGGCTAATTAGCCACGAATTTTGCCACGAAAATCCAAAACCCCGAAAAATCCCTTGGGACTTCATTTTCGTGGCAAAATTCGTGGCTAATTTAGCCACGAATTTTGCCACGAAAATCCAAAACCCCGAAAATGCATTCGGACTTCATTTTCGTGGCAAAATTCGTGGTTAAATAGCCACAAATTTTGCCACGAAAATCCAAAACCCAGAAAAATACCTTTGGACTTCATTTTCGTGGCAAAATTCGTGGCTAATTAGCCACGAATTTTGCGACGAAAATCCAAAACCCTGAAAAATACTGGTGACTTCATTTTCGTGGCAAAATACGTCGCTAATTAGCCATGAAAATCCAAAACCCCGAAAAATACCTCGTGACTTCGTTTTCGTGGCTAATTTAGCCATGAATTTTGCCATGAAAATCTAAAACCACGAAAATGCATTCGGACTTCATTTTCGTGGCAAAATTCGTGGTTAAATAGCTACAAATTTTGCCACGAAAATCCAAAACCCAGAAAAATATCTTTGGACTTCATTTTCGTGGCAAATTTTGCCACGAAAATCCAAAACCCCAAAAAATACCTTCGTACTCCATTTTCGTGGCAAAATTCATGGCTAATTAGCCACGAATTTTGCCACGAAAATCCAAAACCCCGAAAAATACCTTCGTACTCCATTTTCGTGGCAAAATTCATGGCTAATTAGCCACGAATTTTGCCACGAAAATCCAAAACCCCGAAAAATACCTTCGTACTCCATTTTCGTGGTAGCCACGAATTTTGCCACGAAAATCCAGTCCCCGAAAAATCACTTTTGTGATATCCACCCCCACCCCAATTTCTCTCTCTCCACTGATTCCTCATACCCCCCTCACTGTTCTTCCTCCCTCTCTCTCTTTCGTTTCTCTCGATATACCTATCCGCGCGCGCGCAAATCAGTCTCATTAAAGCTTTTCCGTCGGTAAGTGTCGTGGCTAATTTCATGACTAATTGGCGACGAGGACGGTTCGTCGCAAAACTATTCATCATTGGATTCGTATTTTTTGATCTTATTGAATTTTTTTTTTCGTCCTTACTCATTCGCCGGTCGCCGGTCTAGTGACCGGCGAGACATCGCCAGCCATGGGGCGAGGTCGACCGGCGACCATGGCCAGGCCGCTCGGCCTCCCCCAGATGTGGGCGACGGCGAGGTCGATCGGTGGCCATGGCGAGGCCGCTCGGCGTCACCCAGATATGGGGGAAGGCGAGCGGCCTGGCCATGGCCGCCGGTCGACCTCGCCGTCGCTCACATCTGGGCAACGGCGAGGTCGACCGGCAGCCATGGCCAGGCCGCTGGACCTCGCCCCATGGCCGGCGATGTCTCGCCGGTCGCCGGTCCGGCGACCGACGAAGCAGTAAGAGAAGAAAAAAAAAAGAGAAAAAAAAAACTCGAAAAAAATAGAAAAATTATTTAAAAATGAATCATAAGTGAATTTTTTTTTAGGTATGTGTCCAATTGAAAGTCTCGCAATCCAAGTGAACGTTGCAATTTTCATCAAATTGATCACATTCTACTACAAAGATTTCGGTCAAATACTTGGGTAAGTGTTCTTGACATGATAATTTTTTTCAATTGCAAAGTAATTATTTTGTGAAAAATAAAATTTTTATTTGTAGAATTTTATGGTTTTAATTAAGAATATTAAAATGTAGATATTATATTTTTAAAATTTTACAAGAATTTTTTATTTTTATACAGACACAATGCAAAGAGACAGGGGTTGGATGTATAATAAGAACTTACCTGGACGTCGAGGATTGACCGATGAGTTTCGTACTGGGTTGGAACTATTTTTGGACTTTGCTAGTAGTAAATATGAGTTTATGGATGGAAATAAGTTAAGGTGTCCGTGTAAAAAGTGCAGTAATGGTAAATTTCATGTGTGTGATAAAGTTAGAGAACATCTTTATAGATTTGGATTTTCTCGGAACTACTATAATTGGACTTGCCATAGTGAACCATTTATATCTGATGACGGATATCGAAAAAGTGACCAATTTATAGTTAGGAAAGAATGTAGCTATTATGACCAATTGAACCCAAACGAGAGGATGGTGATTGATGCAGCTGGTCATAATTTTGTTTCAGAATCGAACCATACAAGTACTAGTTTTACTCCTACACTTGAACAAGTGAGTACTAGTCATGCATCACAATTAGAAGAGATAGGAGTTACAAGTTTTGATGAGAATGTGTGTAATGGAACTTTTCAATCTAATCAGTTCTAGGAAGTGTTGAAAACAGCAGATGAACCTTTATGGGCAGGTTGTGACAACCACACTAAAGTATCAGTGACAACAAGACTGTTAAATATCAAGGCAGAGCACAATGTGTCTATGGATTGCTTTAACTCTTTCATTGAAGTAATGCGGGAAACAATGCCTTGTGATAACATCATGCCAAGTGATTTTTACGATATGAAAAAGTTAGTGGATAACTTAGGTCTTCCAGTTGTAAAGATTGATGTATGTAGTAGGGGTTGTATGTTATATTTGAGAGATGATGAAAATGCAGAATCTTGCAAATTCTATAGTCAACCTAGGTACAAAATTAACAGGAGGCATGGTCGTAATCAGAAGCGTAGACCATGCAAGCAAATGTTTTATCTGCCCTTAATCCCCAGATTGCAAAGGTTTTATGCGTCTCAAGCCACTGCTGAACACATGACTTGGCATGCAAATCATGAAACAGAAGAGGGTCTAATGTGTCATCTTTCAGATGCAGAGGCATGGAAACATTTTGATAGAACTTACCCCGAGTTTGCGATAGAGCCTCGAAACATTAAGTTAGGTCCATGTGCTGATGGATTTACCCCATTTGGGAAAATCAGGAAAAAGTTATTCATGTTGGCCAGTTATCTTAACTCCATACAATCTTCTACCCGGTATGTGCATGAATACACCTTATATGTTTTTGACATTGATCGTGACTGGTTTGCAAAATCCGAAAAAGTTGATAGATGTTTATATGCAACCATTGATTGAAGAGTTACAACAGCTATGGGATGAAGGTGTCCCTACATATGATGTTTCTACTGATCAAACATTTGTAATGAAGGTAGCTCTTCTTTGGACGATAAATGACTTTCCAGCTTATGGAATGTTATCTGGATGGAGTACAGCTGGGATCTTAGGATGTCCGATACGTATGGAGAGATCAAAATCATTCAGATTAAAACATGGTAAGAAGCCCAGCTATTTCGACTGTCACAGACAATTTTTGCCGATAAATCATACATTCAGAAGGAATAAAAAAGACTTCATCAAGAATCGGATTGAAAGAACACATCCACCATTGAGGTTGACTGGTCATGAAATTTGGGAGCGAGTGCAGGACTTTCCAACTGTTGTTGAAAATCCTCACGGCACAACTATTGCATACGGAAGTACACATAAGTGGACTAAACGTAGTATATTTTGGGATCTACCACATTGGAAGGCCCATCTTATTCATCATAATCTTGATGTCATGCACATAGAGAAGAATATTTTCGACAATGTCATAAATACTGTGATGGATGTTAATGGAAAAATAAAAGACAACTTGAACACAAGAAAAGATATGAGAGATATTTGTGATCGGCCAACACTAGATGCGGATGCAAGCAGCAGGGGACCAAAACCGAAAGCAGTTTATACATTGGACAAGGAGCAGAGACGGGTCCTTTGTCAATGGTTGAAATCTGTGCGGTTTCTTGATGGATATGCTTCGAACCTCGGGAGATGCGTTGATTTGAATGAATGCAAGTTGACAGGTCTGAAGAGTCATGATTGTCACATATTTATGGAAAGACTAATTCCAATAGCCTTCAAGAAACTTTTACCAAACTTTGTTTGGGGCGTCATTACAGAGTTAAGTAATTTCCTGCATGATATTTGTTCAACAGCGTTAAAAGCATCACACATGGAGAAATTAGAGAGAGATATTCCAATTATTCTTTGCAATTTAGATAGGATATTTCCTCCATCATTTTTTGATTTAATGGAGCATCTCTTAGTTCACTTGCCTTATGAGGCCAAAGTTGCAGGTCCTGTCCAATTTCGATGGATGTATCCATTTGAGAGGTAAGTTTTTTTTTAAATAAATTTGAAATTACTTTATTATATATTATGTTCCGATAAACTTTTTTCTATTGCAACTAGGTTCTTATATCATTTGAAGAAAAAAGTGAAAAATAAGGCATGTGTCGAAGTTTCAATTTGTAATGCATATATTATGGAAGAAGTGACAACATTTGCATCATACTATTTTGAGTCGCACGTGCAGTACAAGAGACGGAGAGCAGGAAGAAATGATGAGGGCCCCATTGATCCCAATTGCAAATCGTTCTCTATTTTCAATTATCTGGGTCGACCAAGCGGCGCATGTAAGTTTCGTTACTTAACAGGCGAAGAATGGCAGGCAGCCCATACATATATTTTACTAAACTGTCCAGAAGTTGAGCCATACTTCGAGTAAGTGTAAATTTGCAAGTATATGTATTGTGTGTCAAATATTTGCTAATATATAAACGGTATTTGTTAATAGGATTTTCCAAACTTTAATGTATGGACTACCACCAAATGAGTTTGACCGTATGTGCGATGAACAATTTGCAGCATGGTTCAAAACATATGTAAGTTGCATATGGACGAAAACCAAGTTATTAATATTTTATACATCATTTATTAAAATATATATTATTGACTTTGCGTGTGTGACATTATATTCACAGTAATCATGATCAAGTTGGAGAGCAAGGATTGCTATATCATCTGTTGTGGGGTCCAAAGTCAAAAGTACGAAGTTGGCCAGCATATTTCATAAACGGGTATAATTTTCACACTCGAGAATATGGAATGGGAAAAGCCACAATGAATAGTGGTGTATGTGTTCAGTCATCCAATGGTGGCAGTTCAAAAGATGATTTTTATGGCTTGTTGGATGAAATCATAGAGATAGAGTACCATAGACCATTAATGCGGGTTGTGTTATTTAAGTGCATGTGGTTCGACCCCGTCAAAGGAATGAAAGTGCATACAAAGTTTAATTTGGTTGAAATAAATTACAAGAAAAGGTATATGAAATATGAATCATTCGTCTTGGCACAACAAGCAATTCAAGTATATTATGTATCATATCCTAGTTTGAAACGTGACAAAGCTGATTGGTGGGCTGTATGTAAACCAAAGCACGAAGAAAAATCGAGGAACACTGGAAGGACACAGCATATCAACAAGAGGAAGTTTGTAATACGGTTGAAACTGAGGAATACAACATTCCAACTTTACGAGATCCATGTGGAGCAATGATAGATGTAGATCGAACTGAAATTCGCGAATCAAATTTAGAAAGTGATACAGAATCTGATTTTGAGACTGAGGATGAAGATGATGCTCATGAAGACGAAGACGAAGGTGAAGATGAAGGTGGTGAAGATGAACGTGAAGATGAAGATTATGATTTTTGAGACTTTTTACTAAATATGTATAATTATTATTATTATTGCAATATGTGTTTATTATTGTTGTTATACCCCAAAATCCCGAAAAATATCTTTGCCACGAATTTTACCACGAAAATGAAGTCCCAAGCATTTGGGGCTACATTTATGATTACGGCTCTCTCTTCTCTGTCTCTGTCTCTTTGTTTTTCGTTTTTCGTTTTCCCTCTCCTTCGTCTCCTTAGAGGGAAAAGCTTGTGACCCAAAACAATTCCCCCAAATCCCTCAATTCCAAATCCCTCTCCTTCGTCTCCTTCGTTTTCAAATCTAGGCTAGGGCTTTTCCCGGCCTCGCTCCACCTCCCCCATTCCTCGCCCGCTTCCGGTGCCGGCGGAGCCGAAATCGCTCCGGTTTCCTTCGCTCGAGACGACCTCCTTCGGCCACTGCTCCACCCTCCCTTCGTCGCCCGCTTCCGGTGCCGGCAGAGCCGAAATCGCTCCGACTTCCTTCGCCCGGGACGACCTCCTCCGGTCGCTGCTCCACCTCCCCCATTCCTCGCTTGCTTCCGGTGCCGGCGGAGCCGAAATTGCTCCGGTTTCCTTCGCCTGGGAAGACCTCCTCCGGCCGCTGCTCCTTTCGGAGTTCGTCCTCGTTTCTTGCCTCTTCTTTCCCCTTGGTCTGGACCGCGATTCTGGGGCGAATTTCGAGCCAGCATCAGCTCAGGTTAGTTGGCTTGTACCTGCTGTCTGCGCATTTTCCCGCGTTGCGTTGGTCGTGATGGTTGGGATATGTGACCCGTCCGCAATTGGCTTCGACCTCGGTGATCATCGGTCGGCCTTGATCTTCGTTTCTTGCTGTTTGAGCTCGATGCGGCGGTCGTGTCATCGAATTGGGGCTACTTTAGCTGGAAATGAGCAAGTCTGGAACATGTGCCACTTTCTTATTATCTTCATCCTTCTCTTCTAGCTTAAGCTGCTCGGTTAATTCTTTTATATTCACAGAACTCCAGCAATTTCAGCTTGGTGAGGTGCTTGATTCCTGATGGCATAGTCTTCAACTATTTGCATCGCTGGATGATCAATTTCTCCAGCTTAGACATCGCTTCCTCCTCTATCTGTACAAATGTCAGCTTCTCAAAATGATCAAGACCTAATATCTCGAGCTTTTGAAACCCTTTAGCCTTGAAGCATAGTGTTTGCCAATCATAAAGCTTTTGAACAGATTGTTGGTTCTGTCATCATCCGCATCTATGTAGTAAAGCTTTTGTATAGATTGAAGAGCTCCGATTTGTGCTGGGGTGCTGAAGCCATATTTGTAGTGCGTATAGGATAGTGACGAGTTCTGTTGTCCAATTTGAACCTCATTGTGAATTGAGCACCGACGAATTCTATCTGGCCACACTGAGTTTTGTTAGTCAACTATGGCTGCAAAGTTCTGAAAAATGAGCAAGTCTCTAAACTGGAAGTTGCCCTAGTTTCCCTGTTGTGTAGTTAAGAAGGTACAAGGTTGCCTCGAGTTTGGATGTTGTGGCTAGTGCTTCATTAATGAATTCAATAATGTGATTTATCTGTTGCCAATTGTTTGAGAAGCGATTCCTTGGCAAATTTCACTGGTCATTTGAGAGCTATGGTGAACGGCCCTTGCAATTGTGTTCAAATAATTTGTTGCATATCTTCTCATCATGTTGCAATGTCCTACTGAAGAAGTATTACTCATATCACATCCAGTAAAAATGCAAGTTGTTGATTAGTTTTTTTTTTTTAATATATGAATTATTGTAAGTTGCATACATGCTCGTTCAGGTACTATCCATTCCATTATGCTCCCTTTGCTTCTGATCTCAAGGATTTAGCTGTTCTGGAGATCACATTCTTCTTTGGAGAGCCTTTTAAACCATTTGATCAGCTCATGGGAACCTTACCATCTGCAAGGTTTCTTTTTGTTTTATTATGCTTTTGATAATATTGAGGACCGTTATGCGAGTCCTTTTTGTAGTTCAGATTTTCTGCTTAGACAGCTCATATCTGGTGTTGCAGCGCAAGTGCTCTGCCAGAACAGTACAGGAGATTGATGACGGATCCTTCCTCACCAATCCTTGACTTTTATCCTTCAGGTATACTAACCAGGAGCAGGTGATGCTTATCAATGCAACTCTCTCTCTCTCAAAAACTTTTCCTTGTTATTATGTTGACAGATTTCGAGATTGACATGAATGGAAAGAAATCCGCATGGCAGGTATGGGTCTAACTTGTCCTGACATTGTTCTTGCTGTGGCTATCTTGTGTGAATAATGGAAAGTATATCTTTCTTGAATAAGGGTGTTGCCAAATTGCCGTTCATCGACGAGAAGAAATTGCTCACTGAAACGAGGAAACTGGAAGTCTCTTTAACAGTGAGAAAGTTTTTATCTTGAATTTTATTTTCCTTCACCTGACTGGACTGTCATAGCTACTTTCTATCTTTCTTTAACGTTGACATTTTCTATTGTGTATTAACATTTAATCAAGATGCTCTTTTGCAAGACTCATATTGGATAAATGAGTTTTTTTAATGAGTGCGCATTCTGAGTTTTTGGTCCAGGGATACTAAACATTTGTAGTCGAATGAAAATGTTTTGATAAAGCCTTTTAATAGCACTTCCATGCTTCACTGTTTGTTAATATTGTGGCAAGGATATTTTCCTGCTTATTTGGAGACCATTACTTGATCAATTCTGAGCTTAGCTTAGGGTTGTGGCAAGGAGTGTCATGTTCTATGGAGGTGGAATTTTGTAGGCTGACCTTGTTGAACTCCAAGGGCCCGTTTGGCAACGTGCCAAACAGTGAAAATTTCTGTTCTTTTGTTCCCAGAAATAGTTTGGGAACAGAAATGCATTTGGTAAACTTTTTGTTCTCGGGCACATTTTTTCAAAAATTTGTGCCGAGAAACAGTTTTGGAAGAGAAACAAGAAGTAAAAAAAAGTTGCTTCTTATTTCTCGGCACAATTTTGAGAATCAGTTTTTTTTCTTCTTTTTCTTTTTTTTCTTTTCTTATTTTTGTGTTGTTCTTCCCTGGGCTGGGCCGGCCGCCGGCGGAGGCGAGGGCAAGGCGCCCTCGCCCAGATCGGGCGAGGCCGAGCCTCGCCGTCGGTCGCGACGGCGAGGTCGGCCTCGCCCAGCGCGGCGAGGTCCAGCCCTCGCCCTCGCCTCCGCCCGGTGGCCGGTCGCCGGCCGCCGCCTGTCGCGGCGACCGGCCATGGCCAAAGAAGAAAATGGCGGAAAGAAAAAAAAATTTAACAATTCAAAATATTATTAAAATATTATTTGGGAACAGAAATTTTGTGTAGTTACCAAACGCATTTCTGTTCTTTTCTACTCTAGGAATAGAAATTTTGGACAGTTTATCAAACGCCTTCAAATACTCAGAAATTGTTTCCGGGCACAGAATAAAAAAAAATCATTTCTGTTCAGAAATAGTTCCCGGGCACAGAATGGTATTCATGCGCACCCCAAGAGTCATCGATGCTGTTTCTGCCTTTTGACTTTCTTTTTTTCAAACATCAGCTCATGATTTTCTTAGGTGGCATTGTTATCTGCAACTCCTATGTAATTCAATTTTCTTTCTCATGATGCTCGAGAATGCTCACAGTTTGACCTGGTTTATATAGAAGGAGGAGCAACTTCGAATTGGTGTGATGTTCGATTTGCTCTATGTTCATCCGGTTCATCCTTTGTCACTACAAGTTCATATGTACTACCAATTAAGCTATCAATTAGGGCCATATGAAAGATATCCTGTACCAATTGACACAAATGTTAGGACAGTATGCCTTTTTCTTGCATAGAATTTTGTGTGAGAATTTTGACGAGGCTGCCATTAGGTAACTTTATATTCTGCTGCATTCATTTTTTGCGAATCTTTTACAGCGGTGGAATGAACGGATTCCTCTGGCTAAGTGAGAGGAATGTACTGACCAATGTAATTCCTTCGCCTATCCATGGATTGGAGGATATTGTCAACAATCAAGTATAGTAAGTTTCTTATTTGCTTTTGTAATTCTTGGGCGACAAACTTGAATCATTCACAATCCCTGTTGCTTTACAGTAATGTTACTTATCTCAATCCTGCAAAGCACAAGCACATCCCCAGACCACCTGCTGGTGTTGTCATTCCTCCAAAGGTACATGATGCTCTTACTGGTTCATATATGTTAATCTAAAAGCAAATATTTGTATTTTGTTCTCAATGTATACAATATAATTGGAAAAACGTTATGTGCATTATGTAGGGCTTTGTGTTTGATGTTACATGAGGCCTTTTCCCTTTCAACATTTCTATGAAATATCAATACGGTTGAAAAGCGCGGATTATTTCATATAGGAGAACCTTTTTCAAATTACTGTTTAGGTCTCTTTATATTGGATGTCATGACAAGAAAATGGATGGCTCACTTGTTCACTTTTATAGGTTTTAGGACCTTTGGATACCAAGCCATTCCCTGTGTTATGGCATGAAGATAACAGTGGTAGGCGCCAGAATGGAAGAGAAAGGTGAGAATGAACTCTGATGGTCTTGCTGTCTCGGTTGATGTCTCTGTCGGTTTGTTTTGTATTTCTGCTGCTGCATTGGTGGTTTGTATCAATTTAGAGGCTTGTGGTGCAATAGATTTTGCAGTTGAGAATGAAGTTGAAACCAGGGACATTTGGAATAAAATTTTGGTTACTCCTGCAGGCTATTGAGTGTGTTTGTGGAATCTTTGGAGATCGTTTTCCCCTGTTGTTTCTGTTTAGAGACGCTTCTTTCTTTTCTCTCCCCATCTAAATGCAGTGCTTGTAATCTTGCAGGCCATCAGTACCTGGAGCAATGGTCGGTCCAATGCTGGGAGAAGCAGCTCATCGTCTTGTTAAGAGTACACTAAATATCAAGTTGAACAACAATCAATCCTCTGGCATCTTGGAACCACCACGCAATCGAAACTTTCTAGGATATTATGCAGTTAATAGACCAAGACCAGCTGCTCCCTCTGGGTACGAAAGGGGCTTCAGTGAAGATACCCACCAGTACCATGGGAATCACAACTACACTATTATTTGAAGTCAGTTTAGATTAGGGGAGGGATTGTTTATATTGAAACTCCATTATTGTAGATTCTCTTTGGAGCTGCAATGTTAAATATATATTTTAGCAATTAATTTTGCTGCTAATTAGATTTAAAATCGAAATCGTCCCTAAACAATATTCGTCGCAAACTTACTAACTAAAAAAAAAATAATTTTTCGCAAATTAGCGACGAATTTTGCCATGAATAGATTTCGTCGCAATTTAACGACGCAAAAAAAAAAGTTTCTTGGCAAATTAGTGATGAATTTTGCTACGAATATAGACTTCGTCGCTAACAAAAAAAAAAGTTCTTGGCAAATTAGCGATAAATTTTGTCACGAAAAAAATTCGTGGCAAATTAGCCACGAATTTTGCCACGAATAATTAGCGACAATTTTTGCCACGAATATTTAGGGACGACTTTTACCACGAATACAGTTCGTGGCAAAATGCGTCGCTAAATATTAGTGCCAAATTCGTCGCTAATTTGCCACGAACTGTATTCGTGGCTAAAAAAAGGAAAAGGAAGAAAGAACAAAAATAAAAAAAATCAGATTTTTATTGAAGTTATAAAAAAAATATTCACAGTATTTTAGCAACATATATTTTTAAAAATTTATAAGAAATAAGTTTTTTTTAATTGGATTTAATATTAAAATCTTTTAGCAATATCGGATCGGGTGTGGGTCGGGTCGGGTTTGGGTCGCTAAATTTGTACTATATGAATATGGGTCCAAACGGGTTAAATGGGTAAATATGAGTTGGACCATTTTCAACCCTATCCAAATCCGACCCGACCCGACCCGACTTACCTATTTGACACCCCTATAGTAATACACGGTTAAATGCCGCTATGTTTAATAAACTTTTACCAACATTTTACAAATGCGGTTATATCCATAAGCTTTGCCCTAATTCATAAATCCAATAATATGCATTGCTTTTGTCAATGTTTACGGGTGCCATTATATTTATAACTTTTGCCAACGGGAGAAAAATACTAGAAGTATCAAAAGTTGTGTACAGCGCTCACTTTAGTGTCAAAAGTTTTTTTCGGATCACTTAAGTACCAAATCGGAGAAAAATATGATAATTTAAGTGCAAATTCCGGCCAAATTGATTACGTGGCATTTAAAATTAAAATTATTAATATGACTTGGCATATTTTTTAAAAAAATCTAATCCACGTGGACATCCAAAATGACGTCGCACAATCCAACTAGCATTGAAGTGATTATTTTTTAACAATGATCGGCACTGAAGTGATTGCTTCAAACAAAATTTGGCACTCAAACGATTATTATTTACAACTTTTAGACGATGTCGTTTAGGGGTTATATGTTGACTGAGACGTCAGCGAGCCACGTAGAACTGAGAAATTAATAAAATATAGTCACGTCAGATTTCCGGCGATTCAGATCGAAATTGGCATTTAAGTGATTGTTTTTTTAAAAGAATAGCACTTACGTAATTCGAAAAAAAAAATTGATACTAAAATAAGCGCCGTACACAACTTTTAACACTTCTATTGTCCTTCTTCCTTTGCCAACACTTGCTAGTATAATATTCTTACTTTTTCTCGATAATTGTTTGCTAACGTTATTTACACAGGAGAAGGGCTCACGCAATATGCAGTAAGGGGTTTGAAAAAATAAATCTCCAGCGGATGCCGTTCTTATTGGAAGAAAAGGTCTCTAATTGATTTGAATTAGGGATAATTCCCTACAAGATATTTTGTTGACTAAATTCTAATTAGGAATCCCTACCGTTTACTTGCATCAAATTGTAGTTTTTTTTTTGGTAAGGTGCATCAAATTGTAGTTTTTTGGTAAGGTGCATCAAATTGTAGTTAAGTCACATTTAAGCCAAAAAAGAAAACCAATAATCAATTGTTTTGCCGAAAGGAGTCGACAAAGTACCTTTCAAAAGATTGATCAATGAACCAATCCACATAGGATGTAAGGGGTCCTGTGTTGATTCTCGAATAGAAAATGTAAACTGTCGAGAAAATTAAAAGTACGAAAACTATAGGCAATAATCGTTGTCAGCCATGTAAAGGGCAGTGTAATGTAAAGATGGCAAGAAGATAAAATTTAACAACTGGTGTTCATTGATTGATTGACGGTCTTTTAATCGAATTACAATCTTAATACTTATAGCAATTAGCAGCAGTTAACAACCAGTTAAGCAGCAGTTAAGCCAAAAAGGAGAATAGATAAGCAGTGTACAATTCTTTTGGGTTTGTACGAACTAGTTCTTTTTTTTGGTCGGAGTTGTACGAACTAGTTCAGAAGCTCATAATTCAATTCAAATTAAGCCGAGCAAACCTTACCGTGGGAAGCGTTTTTGCACATGCTATCGTCATTAATTATGCCTGGCATTAAGAACTTTATGCTTAATTTATGGTGATGAATTAGCTTATATGATCGTGCTTTCATTGCGTTGGATGGAAATTCTAGCTCAGTCATCGCTGTGAATAGTCGATGGAAAGTTCTATTTCCTTGTCTTGCCTGGCCCTGTGTGCTGTCGCATGTTTCAATCCTCTTTTTTCCGTCAGCAGAACAGTATTTGCATAGGACATGTCAACTTTGAATCTTACAATTCAACTTGGAAATCAGATTTTTACAAGTCATCCTTAAACTTTTACCAGCAACCAAGATGAACTAAACCAAACTATTACTTTAGGGCAAATAAAAAAGGACAAAAAAAAAGAAGGAAAAAAACTAGAAAACATGGGCTAATTCAAAAAAAAAAAAGCATCAACTTTACCTTAAGTGACAATTTCTGCTTGAACTTTTTTTGTTTGTCTCAATAAAAAGCATCAACTTTTACTCGAGTCTCAAATCTGGCCCCCGTAATGTGAAATTTTCAAATTATTCAGGCCAAATTTGGAAATTAAGTGAAAATTTGTGATTTTTTATGAGATAAAAAATAGTTCGGTCCAGAATTTTCATTCAAAATCCAGTTAATGCTTCTTTTAGGAATTAGGCCTAGAAATCAGAAAGGGAAAAGGCCTAAATAATTAATGCTAAACTCGTGGTCGAAAGCAGGAAATAACAATAAGGAAATTGCTAACGTTCTTATCCTTGGGAAAAAAGATAAAGGGAAAGAAGAGAGGGAGCCGAAACTTCTGCGGGGGCCTTTGCGGCCTATCCCGATCTTGTAGGGCAGGCACTACGGATGCATTATTTATTTTAACATATTAGTGTTTGCATGCCATGCATCCCAAATTTTCACCACATCTTTTTCTTTTCTGGTGAGAGAGAATATTCTTTGAAAGTTTTTACATCTTGGTGATTTCGAAATTCGGACAAGAACCAATACAAAGCCTTTTAAGGACTTGCTTAGGTCCTGATACTTGAACCAAACTATACTTCAAAGCAAATAAAAAGGGACATAAGAAGGAGGAAAAAAAACTAGAAAACAAAAAGGCAAAAGGCCTAAATAATTACTGATAAACACGTGGTCAAAACCAGCAAATAACAATAAAGAAATTGCTCACGTACTTATCCTTGGGAAAACAAGATTAGAGAGAAAGAAATGCTTAGTATAATCTCATGCATTAATTTACCGATGATATGGCCCAATAATGCTGCACTTCCATTCGATTAATCAATTCCCATGCGCATATCCAATGTGCATGTGCCCAAGCTCCCTCACAACGGTGTCTATCTCTTCTCTTAAACTATCGTATCAATTGCTAATCACGTGCCTTGATTAAGTTAGATAGGCATTTTTAATTACGTTGAATCGATAATTACTTCATCGTTATCATAAAACCCTAATTTTCTACGGTATGAAAAGACGCGCTTCCGGGCGTGAATTTTCTTGTCCATCTCTACACGATTTATTTACTCCAGCCTCTTCCCTGTTGACGGTTCTCGTCTGTTGGATTCCATTCCGGAGGCGAAGCGGGTCTGAGTCGGGAATTTATCACGCAAGAATTCGTGTGGTCTTACGCAGTTTCCGGCTGCACAACAGACGTGTCGGATTCAAATGTTGTACCTCGGTTTAAGAACAATATAAGCTTTGTCGAGGTCAAAACTTGGTTAGGAGTTACAGTCAAAACGCGGAAAATATGGAAAGAGATTTGACACGGCTTTAAATCTTTATTTGGCCTAGGGGTAAAGACATGGGAAAGAGAAGTGTTAGAAGCGATATTCGAAAGAAAATTAATCACCCTCGTTTGCACGAAAGAAGAAAAGGGATGGATTGGGTTCGAGCGAAATCTTAGAAAAAGCAATTGGAGAGAAAATCTATCGTGCATGAAAGAAGAAAATGGAAGGCTTGGGTTCGAGCGAAATCTTAGAAAAAGCAACTGGAGAGAAAAGTTATCGTGCTAAATATAGAGGAAAAGTCGAAAACAAAAAATGACCATCCGAATAATTTTCTCACCCATTTTTGTAATGATGCCGTCATTGCATAAAGAGTATCAATAGCCAGTTTGTATTACATTTGAAAATTTCCATCTTTTTTTTTTCTTTCTCCTCACATTTTTTCCCTATCCAAACATCATAGGAGAAAATCATGGTTCATCTCCACCTTTTTCCTTCTAGTAATCTACCATTTCATTTGCTTTTCTCCTCATTTTCGAGGAAAGAAAATGAAATAAATCAGGAAAAAATATAATTTTCTCTCCCTTCTCTCTTCACAAAAAAGTTAAAATTTGTCTAATTTTCTCCACTTTCTTTTCATTTGCCCCGCCCCCTCCCCTCCTTTGCAAACAATGCATTGATGCTGTGTTAATATGTTTTTAAACACTTGACTTATCCAATATAAGATAAGGGGTCAAGCTAATAATGGGAGTCTTCATGTCACTTGTTAGACATACTTAGTTAAGAATAATTTCGTTAGAAATATTTTATGAAATTTGACCCATGCCTTGTAGCGCCTCAAATCTTGCAAAATTGAGGGTTGCCAGTTTGTAGAGTCCCCAGTTCCTAGGACTTTCCCAAGTCCAAGGTTGGAGCTTGCCACCACATCTAATAATACATAAGCTAAAAAACACACAGGAGTCAGCCCCAATCAATTTAGTTAACCTATGTCGATTGGACACCTAAAATGCCTAAGCAACTATAGGGAAAATAAACAACTTAAGTGACATGTGCAAGGTAACTGGTTTAAGTGCGTTAAGCAGAGGCTGAGGTTGGGGTTTGGGTCACTTGAGCTTGAGGGACGGATTAGCAAAAGCGCAACGCCCTTTCGATATCACAACTTCTCAATTAAGCTATAATTTGCATTTATTTTGGATTTGCTTCAAAAGAGATTGAAAATTGAATTTTGCCTGATACGCGATCAAACAAAAAGATCCATCTACCTTAGTTTTTCGGTTAGCAATGTTGTGGTGCTGGTATGACAGTCGGCATCAGCATCTTCATTCGCATTTTTAACAAAAAGATTAACTCGAACAACAAGATATACAATTTAGAAGGATTCCATTGGCCAAACAAACATAAATAGGCAACATCGAACGAATTGAAAAAATACAATGATTAACGTCGTCGCTATTTTAAATCAGAAAAATCTAAATATTTTCATGAAATATATAAACACTGAGATGTAAATTCGCGCGCAATTTTTCCAATAATATTCTAACTTTTGACGGTAAAATTAAAATTTACTTTTGACCCTCGCTTTAGCAAAAAACAAACACGCATGATGTAAAGGCAGAAGTTCAAGTTGCCGATGAAAGGACAAGAAGATAAAAAGGTGAAAAAAAAAGGCAAAAAGAGAATGAAGGCAAGCCAGCCACGACTGGGGGCGTTCAAAAAAAATTTACTGCTGTCAATTAATGTCCTTCGCTGTCAAATTATTACGGGGTTAGGGACGGTCCTCAGCCCCGGCCAAGCCCCAAAAGATAATTCATTAATTAATTGATCCTCGGATAACAACGCCCCGCGTCGCGACAAAAGAGAAAAGAGAGAAAGAAACCAGCTCCCCACCCCTCGGTGACGTGTCGCGAACATGGACATCCACATCCAGACGGGGGGCCGTGACGTACGCCCCGGCGGGGCCCCCCCCGTAACACGAAGCTTCGGAGAAACGTTGGTTTTGTCCTAAACGGACATCCTCCTCCGATCAATTTCTTACCAGCCCTCATCAGAGGCCTAAAAAGATGCTACGCGCCAGGGAAAAATCCCGCCGAGGGGCGTGGGCCCCACCCCCGCGCGCGCGCACGACTCCCGGGGGCAGCGGATAAAGTCGTCGTCGCCTATCCATTACCCCCGAGGTCTCTAATTACCGTCCTCACCTCACCCACCGTTTCTCTCATTGGGAGGGAGAAAATTAGATGGGATCTTCGATTCTCATTGGCCCTGTCCTACGTGTCGCCTCGTGTGCGAGTACCCAGGCCGCGCCATTTATTTTAATGTGGTCCGTCGTGTCATTCCTCGGCGATTCGACGAAAAGGGCGCTTCGACACGAGCGGTGGCGGTGGGGGTGGGGGTGGGGGTGGTGGTGGGTCTCTTTTGTTTTTGGGTTTGGTTTTTTTCCTTCTCTTTCTCGAGTTTTCACATTGCGCGAGCTCCTCTTTTTCCAAATTATTTTATTGCTCCTCGTTTATCTTCTATCGGATTTTCCGTTAATTGCTCTGTCCTCTCGCGGCCTCCCCCCGTGCCCACCTGTAAGCGGTTTCATTGCATACAATCTAGGTTGATCTCAATAATCAAACATAGGATATATACATATATATATATATATATATATCTCTCTCTCTATATATATATGCACTTTAATTTTTGGCATAATGGTATTGGAGCCTGACGCAGCTCGACTTATCAGGGCATCATCTCGTTGGCAAACACAATTTGGGAATTCGGTAGGCATTGTCTTTTAGCATAATTTGTTGATAATCACACTTAATCCCTAAATATGCAACGGGATTTTAATTGCTTTACCGAGCATGTTTGTGATGCCTTAATACGGATAGAAGTCAACCGAGCAATGGGAATATACTGATTTGATAAGATAACATGAACGATTTCTTAATTGATAATGCACGCTACATATGTGATTCTAACTTCGAATGTGCTGCGCGCAAGGTGAAAAATGATTAGTCGGTGTTATGGTAAAGATTTGCACATGCAAAGGGCAAAGAGTCTTAATATTTCCCATTTTTCAAACCCTAACATGGTGGGAATGCTTCCTTTGTTATGCAGTTTCTTTCTTTGGATTTAAGAAAGACGAGATAATGAAGCGATCAAGATATCATTATTGGCATTTTTGCTTGCAGAGCGGAGAGTTGTGCCAATCCCATGTGGTAGCTCCCGTTGAAGACCTTATGAGGTCGTCGTCTCCAAGTCATTATTTATTAGCTTTCAGAGACTTCTTCGTGGGTCCAAACCAGGAGAGAGAGAGAGAGAGAGAGAGAGAGAGCAAGAGAGATTATACTTCATCAGAGATCACTCCACACGACACAACTATAAAAATGCTAGACAGAGGAAAACTTCTCACCCTCCACCTCCTTCTCCCATTCTCTTTCCTCGTTCACACTTCAAGCCCTTCAGCAATGGCCGCCTCGAGAATGATCTCCCGAGCGACGCCCACGCACAAGAACCCTACCGGCTCCCACCACCACCTCCACCACCACTACCGCCCTAATGCTCCCGACGATCCCGTCTTCGAGTTCGACGAGTCCGATCTCCTCTGGTCCTCCAACGACGACGCGTCCTCCGACCCGAGAATACGTCAGCCTCGATCCCTGAAGAAGCTGCAGAGGCGGTCGTCCGCGGCGGAGGCCCCTTCGCCGCCGGGGGCGGCGTCGTTGCCCGTGAACATACCGGACTGGTCGAAGATTCTGCTGGGGGACTACCGAGAGCACCACCGGGGGAGGGTGACCGCCGAGGACGGCGGCAGCGACGACGGCGACGAAGAGGACGACGGGGACATAGTCCCGCCGCACGAGTTCCTGGCGAGGAGGAGAGGCGCGTCGCTCTCCGTCCACGAAGGCGTTGGGAGGACGCTGAAAGGGAGAGATCTCCGTCGCGTCCGGAACGCCATTTGGGAGAAAGTTGGCTTCGAAGACTAGAGAGAGATAGGGAGGGAGGGTCGTTCCGCCATTGTTTATTTCCACTGAAATATTGTTGTCACTAGCTATATATTATATGCTCGGAAACATATATTGTCATCGGGGGAAATTTTTGATACGGCTAGGCCGTGTCGGAGAGCCAGAAACACAAACCCGTTTTCTCTCTCTGTCTCTCTCACATCGGCTCCAGCTTCATTTTCCCCCATTAGTTCTTTCTTTCGTTCGTTCATGGATCAATCTGGTGTTGGGTGGGTGTTATGTTTCCTGTTCCTGTTACTTTTTGAAGGGAAGACGACTCTCCTCTCTGCATGTAAACTTCGTCTCTCACGCCTTTTTGATCGTAGTGGATGCATTTTTGGTTCTCTCTTTCTCCTCTCTGCCCTCTGTTATCTTCTTTTTTCCTCCTGCCAAATGCCGATCTCTGCAAAAGAGAAGAGATTTTAATGAGGGATGGATCAAGACTTGCAGAATAAGAAAGAAGGGAGGAGGAGGAGGAGGAGGAGGAGGATGGAGGATGAGGAGGGGCAGATGTAGATTTTCCGGGAAAACGACAAAAGTGGTGACGACCCATGGGAATTGTCGGTAGGTGAGAAAGCTACCGGAGAGCTATTATTACATTAATTGAGTTGAGCCCCCGAAAGAAGAAAACCCGAACCTAGGACAGCTTTTCGTGTGAACTTGTTTTCTCTACTTTTTTCATCGTCGATGAACAGAATTACTTATGATGTAAAAATTACTTTGGCATTTGTGGGTTCTCATCGAGGATTCTTATATAATTAGTAAAAAAATTAAAAAAATCATGTAAGTGTATGATTTTGCCAACAATTGACCTTCAAATATTTGTTATATACAGCCAAAGTATTCGTACTATTCTGATGACATGTAATCATGTTCAATTTACGGTTGTTACCATGAAAAATCTCAAACTGATTTATTTGTGATAAATTTACTTCAAATTAATTTCTTGACAACTAAAAATTCAAAACTGGTACATATGGAATAAATTTACTCTCTGTCAAATTGTTTAGTTAAATGACACATGACAGTTGACAAATGTACCGGTTTGGAGTTTTATCCCTTCATTTGTCTCAGGTGTACTAGTTTATAATTTTTTTTTGTATTAATTAACTATAATGGAGGGTAAATTTATTACAAGTATATCAGTTTGGAGTTTTTGGTGGTCAAAAAATTAATTTGGAATAAATTTATTACGAGTATATCAGTTTGGGATCGTAGTAATAACCCTTCAATTTAAGACGAAAATGGTCTTACAAGCAAATGTCTCGAAACATATGTTAATTATACTTGATAAAATTTCGTCTAGGGCAAACACGAAAAACACATGTAGATGTTTACCAAGCGCCTCGAAAATAATCATTAAGAAAAATAATCAATAAGGTACTATGTTTTTCCATGCGACCGTGGGTTTCTTGGGTACGCGAATCTAAGCAATTGTTGCCCGTTTCCTAGCGAGGAGTAACGACAAAAAGAAAGGGTATATGCTAATTGACCTTGTCAATAGTTGAGTGATAAGCAGCACGTACATTCCGCAATTAAAATCATTGACATGGTCTTCTCTATCTTGTACCGTTTCTCGAAGGCGCGAGGCATAAACTTTGGCATCTATGCAACGCAATGCCACGATTGGAAAACAGCACCTGCTAATTGTTTATCATGTTCAGGTACCTGGGGCAACAAGTACTAAAACCCTAGCTTTCAGGTCGTAATCCTAATTAAATCCAGGGCAGTAATGACGCGAATCAATCCCCATCACTCGAATTTATCTGGATTACTTTAGTCTAATTATGGGCACGACAATAATTAAAGAAAAGACACATCAAAACCTTGTTACCAAACACCAACTAATCTTGCTGATGTTCTTCACGCAGAGGTAAAAAAAGGGGGGCCGACCTAAATTTTTACTATGAGTGAAAATATTATTGGAAAGAGAGATCAAACCCTCTAGTTTTGCCTTAATATTAGTACGGACGGAATGCCTTCGGGTGCTCATCTTTATTGACAAAAAAATTATCCAGTTAAAACTACAATAAAATGCCCAATGACTAAAATCAAATATCTCTATTCTCTACTATACTTATCTCTATCTATATTATTACTAATTGAAAGAGAGGATGAAACAATCTTTTGTTATTTTTATGTAATGAGTGGTTGATGTTATATTTAGACGTTCGCAAGTCTTTTTTTTTTTGTTATTTATTGCTAAATCATATGCCAAACAAAATAGGGACACATTCATCAATTTCTCACAAAGAAAAGACATCATCAGAATTTTTTGCCTATAGCGGGACAAAGCTCCGCAGGGCATTGTTGCCCCATGCAAGATACCTCGCCGGGGCTCGGTCGGGAGGGGTGAAGGGGCATATTCCCTTGCAGCGAGGTGGGGACCGGGGTCGTGATCTCCACTCCCGCCCCACTCCGCGCTCCGGCCCCACTCCACGCCCATCCCTAGTTATGGCTGACAAATAAACAAGGGGCGCTTCCTGATTTGTCAATTAGCGGCTAATTGTTTCCATTTGTCTTTCAGCACCTTAGTGCATCAAAATCTACTTGTGTATTGAAGATGATGATTGATTAGGCACCGTGGGACACATGCCAAGGTTCGCCTCATTCTCCATATGTTAGGTGCTGAAGATTTAAACGAAAGTGACTTAAAGTGAAGTGACGTCTTTTGAAAAAAGGACGTACGATGGCAATGTATGTGCATGGTGCAGCATAACGAGGTGAGGGGAAAAAGTGACGTGGGAGGATTCTTCTTCTATTGATGATAAGGGAATCCAACTCATTGTAAGCCCCATAATTTCTCTTTAGTTACTGTTATGTGGGATTTTTGTCCGCATCTTCCTTCCCCTCCCCCTCTTCACGATTCCGTAACCTGTCAGAACGGCCTGAGGACGCAGCTTCGAGCCACCTCCGAGGGACCAAAGCCCCGAGGATAAAGTGTTAGAAGGCAAGCATTTAGAGAGTGGTTTTGATACCATGTTAATGCGTTATAAGAGATGGAAGAACTCATCCCAAAAAGTTAGTTTGCTAGAAGAGGGAACTCAACCCATTATAAGCTTCGGAGTATCTCCTTAGTTGTCCAATGTGAGACTTTTGCCCGCATCGGGATGTAAGGGAGGCCCCCACACCTGCCACCAAGTGGGGTGAAGAAGAAAGCATGCGCGCATTGAAACTTGGCATGCGATCGTTGGATCGAAGCAGCATCACCACTCACAAGCAAAGCACCCCATGGAACAAGAAAAGAAAGGGGTTTATTATTCCTTTGTAATAGCATCATAAGACATATGCTAATGGATAGGTTTTTATTATAGGCGAGAAAAGACTGGGTAAAGTTAGACTATATATCATATTACTTCGCATCGGTTCACTTGATTTTGGCTTGCAGAGTAGAGTAGCTTCACCGGACTCTAACAATCCATTATGATACAAGTTACATCTCTCATTTGTGTTGCACACCAGTCCAAGTAATGGTATACCAACCATTCAACGTTGGATACAACATTTCATGACAAATGACCTCATTGTTTGCAATAACATAGAGTATCTCACCCTAATCGGAATCGAATATGAAATCTAATAACAAGTTTGGATAAAAATAGCTAGTCTCGATGATCTCAACTAATTCTTTATAGTTTCTCGATGGAGATAATTTCTCAATTGCATTCTACAATGTATATGTACGCTTGTTATCCAAGATACGGGCAATTTCACGAAACTATTGCCTACTATTCTAAAAACTTAAACTGTTATATGAGGAAAAAGCAACAAAAAAGTCATAAACCTATTGCGTTGATGCCAATTCAGTCATCAACCTTTCAATTAGACCAATTTAATCATCAAACTTTTTTTTAAAATAATTTTTTTGAATTTTTTTTTCTTTTTCTTCCAAGGCTTGTGCCAAGGGCGAGGGTTGGCCTCAACTGAGCGAGTGTCGTAGATATTCTAACACTCCACACCTCATCCATAGAAAGAACTCTAGCCTAAGACTACCTATTTTGATATTATGTAAAATTTTGCGGGATCATTACCAGCTCTTTTAAAAATTTAAGCCATTAGATAACAACGTAGCTCAATATTTAAGTATTCTAACGAGATATAGGTGGAGACCAGTTGGGCCCATATTACTCTCGTGTATCATGTTTACACATATAACGTCGGCTGTATAACCAAAGTCATTCCACTTTTGATTTTGGTGGAGGCTTTCGAGAATGGGAATCATACCGAGGGAAAAAGTGGTGGACAAGATGTGCCTAAATTAGGTAATGCTTAGCCATTATTCGCCTTATCTCATTGACCGCAGACTTACCTTTTTACCACTAGAAATATATGTGGGTGGGCGTTTCCTATTTCAAACAAATTATTTCGTAATTTATATTTCCTTCTTAATCAACAAATCCTGAGGAGCGGAGCGGCTCGAGACTGGAAAATCACACGTGGGACGGTGGTAGTTGTAGATTCTTGTTCTTCTTCTTTTTTTTCCCCTTAAAAAAAAGGGTATTCTTTAAGTTAGCTAAAGGAATTGGTTTTATAACAGTATATGGTGCACCAATAGTTTTAGTGTGTATGGCGGTTTACTTTGAAATTCAATTGGGATTCTTGTTTTGACTTCGTAACTGTAAATTTAAACATTTGGTAACTTTTAGTTGATCATTTGTTGTTGTAAGTATTCCTAGCGTTTAACGTACTATATCTTGAAGAGATTATAACATACTAGCATTTGACATACTATATCTTGGAGGAAGGACCCCAAACACGCGAGCATTCATACTCGTTTTTGTGGTGTACGCAATGCAATGTATGTGCATGGTGCACCAAAACGAGGTGAGAGGAAAAAGTGAAGTGATAGGATTTTTCTTCTAATGATGGTAAGGGAATTCAACTCATTATAAGCTCCATAATATCTCTTTAGTTACTCTATGTGGGACTTTTGCCCTCATCATCCTTCCCTTCCCCCTCTTTAGGATTCCGCGACCTTGCAGAACGGCCCTGAGGATGCAGCTTCGGGCCACCACCGAGGCACCGTAGCCTCGATGATAAAGTGCCAAAAGGTGAGCATTTAAGGAGTGACTCTGACACCATGTTGATGCGTTATAAGGGGTGAAAGAACTCATCCCAAAAAGCTACCTTACCAGGAAAGGGAACCCAACCCATTATAAGTCTCAGATTATTGCCTTAATATTTGATTTTTTTTCTTTTCTTTCTCTTTCTTTATCTTCTTCTCTTCTTTCTCTAGCCGGTTGTCAGACCTCGGTGAGTGAGGGCAAGCCTTGCCATGGTTGGGTGAGGCTCGCCCACGCTAGTGGCTGGTAAGGTCAACCTTGCCGGCCCTCACCTTTGGCCGATCGCCGAGGTAAGTCGACTGGCCAAAGGAAGAGGGGAAGGAAAAAAAAAAAGAAATAAAAAATTCGAAAAATATTAAATTATTATTAAAAATTGTTCACGTAGCATTTTCCAGTCAAAATTTGCTTGCCTTAGTGCCCCTTGCGAGATTCTCAAAACTCAGCAGATGCAGGTATTCAGTCACCTGCGGTGCCTTTATGTGTATTGCCCTGTAGGGACCAACTCTTAGCATCCAACTAAATTTTTATTCGGGACCGACTCTTAACATCTAGCTAAATTCTTATCTATCGAGACCAACTCATAGCATCTAGTTTAATTTTTCTTTTGAACGTAAGGCCTTATGGCCTCATTACAAGGATAAGGCACTATCTTACCATTCTAAGATCCCTACTATCGAACAAGAATTGAAGAGAAGGAGAGAGGATTTAGCCTTGCATGATTCACACAATACTACACAGGGGTTTTATTGCTAAGGGAACTCCGCCTTTCAAACGATACAACTCATGCCTTTTGTTGATACCCAAAATTATCCCTGGTGGGAGTGGGCCGTTTACAAGTTACAAAAGATATAAAGTACGGCTCACATAGCGAAAATCCAAAAAGGCCACAAGTCAAGCCCAGAGCCATTAAGAAGACCTAAGGTAATTATCGACAGGACACGTCATAGAGGTGACGACAAGTTCAAAATCACGAGCCTTGCACGTGACATCGACGAGTTCAAGATCACGAGCCTTGCACGTGACGTCGACGAATCCAAGACCACAAGCTTTGCACATGACGTCGACGAATCCAAGACCACAAGCTTTGCACGTGATGTCGATGAATCCAAGATCACGAGCTTTGCACGTGATGTCGACGAATCCAAGATCACGAGCTTTGCACGGAATCATGGTAATACGTGGCGGAAAATTCATTTACACGTGTCAAAAGGTAAAGATATGACCGTGGGCGTGAAGATCAAGGAAGAAATAAAGAGACACGTGGAAGAAAATTAGCTACTACGTGATGCCCAAGGAGCGTAAGCAACACCGATAAGTCAGGAAGCGGTTAAAATGCGAAACGTAAGGAAGTGGAAAACGACTTTCAAGGAGAAGTGCGGTCAACAGTTATCAAGCTGCTCTATAAATACTCAAGGATTTCCAACGAAGAAATGACCTTTCGCAAACAACACGACATATCTTTTATCAAGCTTTACTTTTAGCACATTAGGAGTAGTTTTAGCTGTAATTTTCAGATTCTGCGTCGTAGATTCAATTTCGGCAAGAGTCTTTATCAGGTTCAACATTGTTGATTAAATTCCAATGTTGTGCCATTAGTTAAGCGTCGTCGATTAAATTCCGGCGTTGTGCTTGGAATATAGCTGTTGATTAGATTCCAATCATATTCTCTCAAGTTATGTCATTGATTAGATTCTGGCGTACCTTAAATGGTAATACCACATATTAGCTGTGTCGTTGATTAGACTCCGACATAGGGTATTTGCAAGTTGTCATTTCATTGTTAGTATTGTCGAGTTTGGTATCATATCGAGTCAGGGTGTAAGATCTAAATTGGGATTAATAAACGCATTTGACATTATCTGTCCAAGCTTGACTCAAGACCCTGGTCTCCTCTAATAAAATTTGAAACACAGCGTTCGGTGAAAGATTTTCGACAGAATAAAAACCGACGAAACATCTTTTTGGCACGCCCGGTGGGACGCCTATTGAGTTAAGTAGAGAGAGTGCTATGCCACGCACCCGGAGTAGAATCAACTCGGATAATACTACTGACGAGCAAGCTGCATCGATGGTGGAAGATAATGCCCGTGCTGAGACATCATCCGCTCAACTTCTTCATATCGAGGTTGCTAACCAATCTCGAGAGAAGGTCACAGATATGTCGAGGTAGCGTGTTGAAGATAGAAGGCAAACTGAGCTCACACCAGTTGCACTTTCTACCATGAGGCGGACTATCGAAGAAACTCAGAACGAGTTCGCTGATTATGTGGTAAGGCGTATGACTGAAGTGGTTAGGCCTTTGATTATTAACACTTATCATGAATGCATGCAAGGTCAACATGGAGGGTCCATCGCACCAACCCAACTGAGAACAGGATTTCCGTCAGTATCGGGGGGTCCTGCAATACAGTTTGGAACAATGATGCAAAGTACGTCTCCGATCCCACCCATTCGAATATTACCAAGGGGAGAAAATTTGCCAATAGCACCCAGCGAGGGATTACCTCACGCTAGCGTGGACCCAAATGGAGGAATTACTCGACAGTCGATGATCGATGAAAACCTCCAAAGAGGACATCAGGTTACTCAGGTGCATGGCCCCCCTGTGTTCCAGGTAAATCCTCCACCTGTAGTCCTAGATGTTCAGAATCTTACAACACCCTTCCCTAGGGGGCAAGAATAGATCCAACAGATAAACGTCCAACCACAACGTCAAGCACCCCAACCTAGGATGCCTAACGTAAATCAGCATTTTCCACCCCCTATGGGTCCAAATGTTCAAATCCAGCAACCATTGCTAGTACAGTTAAACCCACCAGCTAACCCATCTCTGATTGCTCACAACGTACCACAGCTAATGCAGCCACCACCTCAATAGCAGCCATAGTTACCACAGCAGCCATTTTACCAATTGCCTCATCAAAATTTGAATCAACCATTGCCACCTAATTATGTTGTAACTCTTGCGCCTGTCGTGGGTCAAGTGCAAAATCAGTTAGTAATGAACCCTGTAATGAGGGGATATGGCCATGATATGGGATACCTCCCAAACGTTTATAGAAAATCATATCCTGATTGGATGGATACTATATCATATCCAAGAGGTTTTAAAATGCCAGAATTTACATTGTTCACTGGAGAGGAAGATCAGTCCACTTTTGAACATGTTAATCGTTTTCTGGCTCAATGTGGTGATGCGGCTTATGCTGATTATTGGAAGTTGAGACTATTTCCCTTATTCTTGTAAAAAACTGCATTTACATGGTATACTGCCTTGCCTGCAAATTCGGTTACATCATGAGAACAAATGAAGAGGTTATTTCACTGCCAATTTCAAAGAGCTGTGCCGGATTTGTCGGTAGCAGATCTATCGACCATGAGACAGTTAGCTAATGAATCTGTCGATCAGTTCGTTTCCAAGTTTAAAAGGACAAGGAATAAGTGTTTAGTCCCTTTACCTGAAAAGACTTTTGCGGACCTCGCTTTTAATGGACTGAAGTTTGAAATCCGAGAAAGAATGGTTGAACAACCATATTCAGATCTGTTCCAGCTATCAACCATAGCTACTAAGCATGACAGTCTCCTTCAGGAAAAAGACAAAAGGTATGGTCGACGGGGTGAAGTTCGTTGGGCTGACGCTGACGAGAGTGAAGATGAAACTGAGTCAGCAGATATAGCAGATGTGGCTCTCGCTAAAATGGTGATTGATAAGCCATACGTTTGCAAGGCTCTAAAGCTAGCAAGAGTTAAAGAAAATTCCAACCTCATGTCCGAGGCTAAGGAACCTATGTTTTATTCTTTCGATATCAATAAGACAGATGAAATATTTGACTTATTATTAGCCGACGGACACATCAGACTCACGGAGGGTCAGGTTATACCTACCAAAGAAGAATTAGCAGGAAAGAAGTACTGTAAATGGCATCATTCATGGAGCCATGCCACCAATGACTGTCTTGTGTTTAAAAGAAACGTCCAGGAAGCTATTAAGCAAGGGAAGATAAAATTCTCTGAGGACAAAGATAAGTCCCCGATGGAAGTTGATGTCGATCCTTTTCCTGTAATGACGGGGATGGTGTCATTAAGGACAAAGACCAGGGGGCATCAGCCATATCGTTTTTGCGAAAAGTGTAGACAACTATTGGAACAAGACAAACATTACTCCAACAGTCGAAAACGTCCGCCTAGTGAAGTTGTCAACGGATTCCGCGACTTGGTCCTCACTGATTCATATAATGAACAAACTCCTCATAGGGGTGTTAATCATCATAGAGGCCGTCGAAGCCGTAATAAGACTATTAAGTCATTCAAGTAAAGGTACGAAGAAGGTGATCCGACTATTGGTACTTTGGGAGAGCCTAGTGGTAAATATGATTATTATGTTAGTTATGCTCCACTACCTTCGTATAATGGGAAGATTGAGCCAAGTGGATGGGGTTCTAATTTCCCTGATCAAGAGGATCTTTGCACAGACCCTCATCCACCACGTCGACAAACTCTGAAAGTGCCAAGAGACCCACTTGTAGGTCAATGGTATGAGGCCCGCCGAACTCAAAATCGTAGTTCAAATCTGACGTGGACTCAAAAAAGGAGAATGCTGAGGAAAAGAAAGGAGTATCAGCTCCAACAACAAGTAAGTCAAGTTCACATCAAGCAGGTTAGACCAACCTTAATCGCAGAACAAAAGGTCAAGCCAAAGTACCCTAAACGTGGAAACTTAGTCTGGAAAAGAAAATCAGGAATTCAAGTGTCGACATCTGGTCGACCTCAGCAATCATCACCAAAGCAAGACACTGAGCCTGCACGGTGTGAACCACAACAATTGTCAAGATCAATTTCGTCATTAAGTTCTTGCATGGTTCTAGTATGTCTTCCATCGAACCTTTGGGTTATGACGGTGGAGCCGGGTCATACGGAAGAAATTATAGTGGAAGAAAAAGAAAAAGCAGAATTTCACTTTGATATAGAGGAGGTGGTTGAATTCGAGAAACCTCCGCCCAAGGGTTCAAACCATTTGAGGGCTCTGAATATCAACGCAAAAGTTAATGGCCGACCGGTGTCTCGAGTATTAGTGGACGGGGGATCTACACTGAATCTCATCCCATATCGTTTCTACAAGAAACTGAGAAGGCGTGACGAGGAGATTATTCCGTCGAACATCCAATTGTCCGACTTTACTGGAGAAGTCTCCGAAGTTAAAGGAATTTTCATTGCTGACTTGACCGTTGGCACCAAGATGTCCAGGATGTCGTTTTGTGTGGTTAATGCAGATAGATCTTACAATTTGCTATTGGGCCGAGACTGGATCCATGATAATCAATGCGTACCATTAACTCTCCATCAGATGCTAGCATTTTGGAATGGAGATAAGGTAGAATACGTCAAAGCAAACACCAAGTCATAGACAACCTATACACATGCATTGGCGCTGGAAGACAGTATATCCATCAGTAAGCCACCTCTCGTTGACCCCAATAGTATTACATTCTGCCGTTTCGACAAAGGAATCGTTGAGTGGGTCCCGAAGAGTCAACTGACAGCACAATTAAATGAGGTTGTCCATGGAGAACCTTATATTGTCAAAAGACCTCATTGAGAGGTACTCGGCCTATCGGGCCAAGCTCGCAGAACAATCTACAGAAGCTGTCGATGGAATCCTTGAGTTTGAAGAGTCACCTATAAAAGAAATTAAAAAGTCAATTGAAGCTCAAGACCCGTTACAAGAAGTCAACCTTGGACTCAGTAACGAACATCGTCCTATCTACGTAAGTTCGTTGATCGATGATGACTTCAAAGCTCAGTTGATAAGACTCTTGAAGAGGTATAAGGATTGTTTTGCCTGGGACTATAAAGAAATGCCAGGATTAAGCAGAGATGTTGTCGAACACTGACTACCCGTAAAAAAGGGGTTCAGGCCTCATAAACAGCCACCCAGACGATTCGCCCTGGAGGTTATCCTTAAAGTAAAAGAAGAAGTCGAGCGATTGCTAGCAGCAGGGTTCATTAGAACGGCATGGTACGTCGAGTGGTTGTCTAACATAGTCCCGGTAAAGAAAAAGAATGGGAAGCTACGTGTCTGCATCGATTTCCGAGATTTAAACGCAGCCATGCCCAAGGATGAGTACCAGATGCCAATGGCGGATATGTTAGTTGACTCGGCTTCTGGAAACGAAATTATGTCATTAATGGATGGTCATTCAGGCTACAATCAAATATTCATCGCTAAAGAGGACGTCCATAAAACTGCATTCAGGTGTCCTAGGGCTATCGGCACCTTTGAATGGCTCGTCATGCCATTTGGATTAAGGAATGCAGGGGCAACTTATCAGAGAGCCATGAATTTTATCTTTCATGACATGATTGGGGACTTTATGGAAGTCTACATCGATGATATTATCGTCAAATCAGACTAGGTATGTCATTTAAATTATTTAGAACAAGTTTTTATTAGGATGCGGAAATTTGACCTAAAAATGAATCCATTAAAATGTGCTTTTGGAGTAAGGGTTGGTAACTTCTTAGGGTTTCTGGTTAATCAAAGAGGAATTGAAATCGATAAGAATAAAGCTAAGGCCATCTTAGAATTGCCGCCTCCCACAATCAAAAAGCAACTTCAGATGATTTTAGGAAAGATAAATTTTTTGCGTCGATTCATCGCTAACCTGTCAGGAAAAATTGAGGTATTTTCCCCATTGTTGAAGTTGAAAAGTCAAGAAGAGTTTGTATGGGAAGACAAACATCAACATACTTTTGACTAAGTCAAGAGGTACTTGGTTAATCCACCAGTATTGATGCCGCCTAAAGCGGGTCAACCATTGAAATTGTACCTAGCCGCTACCGATACTGCCATCGGGTGTATGCTGGCGCAGGAGAATGGTGAAGGCAAAGAGCAAGCGGTGTATTATTTGAGTCGGATGTTGAACGATCCTGAAACAAGATACACTGCGATTGAGAAGCTATGCTTGTCATTGTTTTATGCATGTACAAAATTACGTCATTATATGCTGCCGACTACGGTACATGTGATATGTAAAACAGACGTGATTAAGTACATGTTGACTCAGCCTATTGTTAAAGGCCGAGTTGCCAAGTGGGCATTTGCTTTGATCGAAATAAATCTGGTCTATGTACCACTTAAAGCAATAAAAGGACAAGCCATAACAGATTTCATTATGGAATATCCTGAAGCACGAGATGAAAGTTGTGAGGGATATGTTCACGTGGTCCCATGGCAGCTTTACTTCGATGGATCCAGTACCCCTGGATCTGCTGGGGCTGGGATCATGATAGTATCCCCTTGTGGACAGAAAACGAAACTTATGTTCAAAATGGATTTTGAATGTTCCAACAATCAAGCCGAATATGAGGCCTTAATTGTTGGCTTAAACATCTTGGCCAACATGAAAATACGTTTCGTCAAAGTTATAGGGAATTCTCAATTGGTGATAAAATAATTATCTGGGGAATATCAGTGTCTTAATGAGAATATTATATCTTATTATTCACTAGCCAAAGAGCTCCTAGACCACTTTGACGACTTTGAGTTGATCCATATTAAAAGAGAACATAACGTGGAGGCCAATGATTTGGCACAAATGGCTTCCGGTTATAAAATATCAAAAGAGTTTGTTGATCATATGATTACTCAGACAAAGGTCTTACCATCATTGGACAATAGAGTCATGTTTACACAGTCGACAGAAACTCTTGTCGATAATACGACTGTTGACAAAGTAGTAACTAAAGATTGGAGAACCCCATTTATAGAGTATCTCAATAACCCAGTCTCTACTGATAAAAACTTCAAAAGAAAAGCCTTCAATTATTTAATGATTGGAGACGAGTTATATCGTAAGACTGTGGATGGGCTATTGCTCAAATGTTTAGGACGACAATAATCTGTTATAGCAATGGCCGAGGTTCATGAAGGCATATGTGGGGCCATCAATCAGGGATAAAAATGAAATGGTTACTCCGTCGACATGGTTACTTTTGGCCAACTATTACCCAAGACTGCATAAGCTATGCTAAGGGATGTGAAGCTTGTCAAAGGTACGGACCCATTCATCATGTTCCTGCAGCCGTAATGAAACCTATTATCAAACCTTGGCCATTTAGAGGCTGGACTATGGATATAATAGGAAAAATCTACCCCCCTTCATCTAGAAAACATAGCTTCATTCTGGTTGCTACCGACTATTTTACCAAGTGGGTTGAAGCGGCCTCGTATAAGAATATAACACAAAAGACAGTGAAGGAGTTCATCGAAGAGCGTATTATCCATCGATTTGGTATTCCAGAATCTATAACTACAGACCAAGGCACGGTTTTTACTAGGCAAGAGGTGATTAGTTTCGCCAAGGCTATAGGCATTAAAATGATTCATTCAACTCCTTATTATGCCTAAGCCAATGGCCAAGCTGAAGCTTCCAACAAAGCCATCATTGCACTAATTAAACGACACCTGGAGGACAATCCCAGAGAGTGGGATATGTTGTTGTCGACTGTATTATGGGCTTATAGAATGTCCGAAAAGACTGCTACCGGAACTAGCCCATATATGTTCACTTATGGACAAGAGGCAGTTCTCCCTGTTGAAGTTACGATTCAATCCTTACGAGTCAGACTTCAAAATAACTTGGCCAAAGAGGAATATGACGAGTTAATGTTTGCTAATGTCGATGAATTGGGAGAAAATAGAGCGATTGACCTGGAAAAGCTAATCCTCCAGAAAGATAGAGTTGCCAAAGCATATAATAAACATGTAAAGTATAAACAGTTCGAAATTGGCGACCTAGTCTGGAAGACCATTTTGCCAACGAGTTTGGACAGTGAAAAGTTTGGTAAATGGTCACCAACTTGGGAAGGACCATTCATGGTAGCCGAAGCATTTGTCGGAAATGCTTATCGATTAATGGACATCGACGGAAAGGAATTTCCCCGTACTATCAACGGCAAATATTTGAAGAAGTATTATCCTACTATGTGGGAGATGCGAGACATGGAGGAAGAAGAGACTGAAAATTCTGAGTAAGTCCAGGTTCATTCACAAGCAAAAGACAGATTACAAAAAGAAAAAAAAAAGAAAAAAGAAAAAAAAAGAGGGACTTTGTTTTGGTTTTCTCCTTCTCCTTCTTCTTCTTCTTCTTCTTCTTCCTTCCTTCCTTCCTTCCTTCTTTCCTTCCTTCCTTCCTTTCGAACCCAGACCTGCCAGCCATCCTCATTCTCCCAGGCCGAGACCGACATGATCTCTAAAACGAGCTACGAAGTGCTGCATCCGTTCTTCTAAGCGCTGATTCGCCACCTCAGCCTGCTCTTTGGCCTCCTCGAGTTTGTGGAGCATCTCATCCAGGTTCGACAGCCGTTTGTTAAGCCCTTGGATAAGTTCAAGGTGGGACTCCACCAGTTCATCCGACTTTTCGGCCAGTCGGCCCAAGGATGTAGAAGCGGAGGCGACAAAGGTTTCACAACGAGAATCCATCGAGAGGTCCATCTCGATTTCATCCTTTTCAGGGCAAGGAACTCCTCGCCTCAGTCTTTTCTCCGCTCCCCGGATCCTATTAATAATCGGCTCTCGGTATTTGTTAAGATGCTCTTGGGAAGAGTGAAGTTGGCCCTGCACGTCACAAAGTGTGTTGTACACCACATCAGCATGCTCGACCTCCTCCTTGATGCTCTCGGACAAGCGTTCCATAATGAAGTATGCACGGATGGCCTTCCCATTGTCCTGGAACTGGGACACCCCGTGCTCGAAGACGGTCACGAATTCCTCATAGTCAGCGAGGAAAGGATGATCGGAGGGCATGTCATCGGGTCTCCCCTTGCGAATCAGCTTCTCGACCTTGGCTACCGCCTGGGGCTTGAGGACTAGAACGGCGTAGGTCAGGCTCAGGTAGGAGATGATCTCCTTCCATAAGGCCTTGAACTTGCGATCATTCAAGGTTGGTGACGAAGTACTGGATTCCATCGACGATCGGCACAATAAAAGAAAGGAGATTTCTCTAGATGATAAGGGGTCAAAATTCAAAGTCGAGTGGTGAAGTCTTGATCATAATAGGCCCACTATTTATAGCCCGCAACTGGAGTCCCGAATCGTCACGAATCGGTACGAGAAGATTGACTGACGTGACGAATATCTCGGTGGGCACGCTCGTATCTGATTGATTAGCCCAAGATACAGGGATTGAAACGTTGCGAGTAATGGGTATTTATTCCTTGAAGGTTACGAAGCGAGATTCAGGGAAAAATGTGCCGATAATTACTCTTAGCCGTTCGATGATTTACACATGTACCGATGGGATTCAACTACTACCCAGATGGATGTCCATACGACGGCAGAAGTAAATCACACCGATATAAAGTGATTACGCATCGTACTGATTCATTAAATGCAAGTACAGAAGATTGTACACAGACGTCTTTTCGAGAGCATAAAGAGAGGGTAGTTCGGTCAATAATGCCATACAAGTCATCAAAGCAGGCGCAGACTATGATTATTCAGATAAAAGGAAAAGCTGAGTGATAAAGATATTTACATCAGTGCTATTCTCGGCATTAATGACATGGAAAAAGAAAGAAAAAAGATGGTACTAGTTGTAAACTAAGCAAAGTGTTGTTCAAGGCCCAGGACGAAGCTGTGAAGTTGGACTTCTCGATCACAGTTTAATTCCAGAATTTCATCTTTTCTGGCTTGGCTGTCTTCCACTTCAATGCTCAGTTGCTTCACGGTCGCCTCAAGGTTTAATATAGCCTTGCTTTGATCGAAGAGTGTCGACAGAGAAATGCTTTCATTAATACGGAATGCCTCAAAGGCCTTACGGGCCCCATCCAGCTCTTCTTCTTTAAGACTCAAAGTCTTCTCTTTGCCCTCGACGTTATTAACATATTCAAGCCCTGCCTTAAAAGCCTTCATAGTTACATCGAATGAATCAGAGAATTCATGGAGAGCAAAGTCTAGAGCTCGACAAGGTAAAGGGTAGGGTAAATTAGTCAGATAGTCAAGCAAGGACCTGACTTTGCTTTTGATCTCTGGGACGTCACAAATGACGTCGTACCCTTCCTTTAGGAGTTCACAAAGTTGAGCTCCTTTCGAGCAAATTTCATCATGATTAGCAGGAGGAAAAAAGTTGCTTACCGAAGGACATTTACCCCTAATGACTCAAATGTTGTTGACCTGAGGAGTTTTAAGGGAAGGATGATCCATAGTAGAGCTCACTTCGTCCATCGATTCGCTTAAAAATTCATCTACATCGGAGAAAGATAATGATGGCGTGCTCGGAGATAAGGGCATAGGAAACCTCCCGAAAGGATGTAACAACCCCATTGGGAGCAGGGTTATTCTCGACAAGGCAGAATCTAGGTCTTCATAAAAAATCAAGACCTTATATTCATCCCACCATTGATTAAATGACATCGAACCATACGGAGTGCTGAAATTATCGACAAGCTTGAATTGTCCCAAGATATATTTGGCAACCTCATTGTAGCATGATAGAGCATCATTCCGATGAAACAAAGGATAAGGGAAGTTCATCAAGTAGACAATTGGCATAGGAATACCTTGCACCAATCCAAATTGACGGGCACAGTAATGGGGGTTGTATGCCTCGAAGCCAATAGAAAACCTTCCTCCAAAAGTGAATTCCAGTGGAAGATTGGTGGGAACAAGGATGCTTGCCCAAAATATTAAGGTATCATGTTGTATAGTCGATGAAACACACACGAAGTTTACGCTAAACCTATGAAAAATGAAGTCCTTCAGGGTAAGCAGAATACCCAGAAAGTATTCCAAGACCGGAAGCCTTCCAATTGGCTGGAAGAAAACGCTACAAAACTTCCAAGGTCCAAAAACAGTCTCTATGGGTTGCTTATGTGCATCATACCAGTCGACGGGTGTAGAACCGTCAGACGTGAACAGATGAGGGAAATATGATCGAACCCAACCATGCAACATCCACAGCGGACCAATGAAACAATCAGGATGCGCACTAAACAATGAAGATTGTGCATCAGTCAGGCCTTTGTACAAGGCAGACAGGGCCATTCGACCTAACCCCACATCAACACCCTGAGTAAGGGCGTATGCGATGTCCACAAACTCACATGATATGGAGGTGGTACAAAAGATATATCGACAGAGACAACAAAGCAAGAATGCAACATGTTCTTGAGGGGTTATTGGTCCGTCTGGCTTACTAAATTCCTTGATGAAATGAGGAAATGAGAGATCAACGAAAGAGATACCATAAAAATCTGGACATGACCACGATTTCTGATTATAAAATTCCACAAAAGGTGATAGGCCAGTCAGTGACCACATATCGAGTAAAGTAATGGTTACCGGACCAGGGGGCAGGAAAAAGCAATTAGTCGATGGTGACTAGAGACACCAAAGAGCTCCGATAAGCCCATATTCCACAGGATCTATGGAAAGACAGCTTAATGATAAGGCTTCCTCTATCCTTGCCGCTTTCTAGATAATGGACATTTCTGGCCTCATCCTTTGGTACCACCGAGAGAATTGTTTGTCGTAGCACGGATACGAGTTAAAGCGAGAATTTGGTGATGACCAAGTCGAGATGCTAAGTCGAGATCGACTAATGGGAAGAACCTCCTTATAATGACGCGGAAAATGCTCAGTAAAGATGGATGATGGAGGTGTTGATTTGAGATACGGACCTAAGATCACGTGACGAGCTTTTGCATCGTAATCCATAAAGGATAGAGAAAGCCGCCCTTGTCGTTCAAAACTCCGAAGGTTCTCAAAACAATTCAGGCGAAGGAGAGCTTGAGCATTGGTTGAGGAAAAAGAAAAGTTAGCCATTATGATGGGCCAAGTGACGAAGCATGTTAATGGCTATTAGGTATTTATACTAGTCTATTTGGCCGATGAGTTAGGCCCACTAACTGGTGACGTGCACATAAACGAAGGCGCAAGGCTCGGGATCCATTATAAAAATTGGTTATGAATGATCGTGGCACACGTAGGACACTCAATGAAAATAAGGATATTTTATTGAGGAAAGAAGGTTTATCCGACAGTAAGTCGTGAACCCCTCGTTGGAGCAAAAACAGTTGAGATTTTAGTCTACTCATCTCTGAAATACATGCACTTCTATTTTGACGATGTTCCATTGCGGAGTTCAATACTCGCATATGCTCCTGTTGCTTCAAGCCCTTCAGAACACCGACATGATGACGCAGTTCTTGCTCAAGTTCTGCCTGTTGACGAAGCTTCATCTCTCGCTGTCGACGAATCTCCTCGAGGGCTGCCATAAGACGCCTTTCCTTCTCGACAAGGACGTTTACTTCGTCCGTAATAACCCGAAGGGACTCGCAACGGGCGTTCACTGTTTCACTAGCCTCCTTCACAACATCAGCTGGCTCCTCATGTACTTCTGTAGGAATGGCCATCTCTTGTACGTGACCCAAGAGTTGTTGATACTTATTGAACATAGTCTGAAACTCTTGGGAGAAGACCTTGAGTCATTCCCTGAGTGCCGAAGGAAGAATGGATCCAACTTCAGCATTGTCATTCCCAAAACGCTCAATGAGGAGCTTGAATTGCTCTAAGGCTGTGGCATCATATGACATCCTTGCGAATCCTCCTATAGAGAAGTCTAAAAAGTGCGTCAATTCCATTTTCTTCTTGATAATGGCCAGCTTTGATTGACCAGAATGAGGCGACAAGTCATATGGATTAAATGCCAAAATAAATTTAGCTTCGTTTATAGCGTGCATTGCCTTGCCCGTATAAGCAGTAGTCGACTAGTGATCAGGAGTTGGTGAGACAGGCGTCGATGATAAGGCCTCAGCAGAGTTAGTCGTGAAAGCCGAAGCTACGAACATTGGAGTAGACGTCGACAGTAAGACTGTGGAAGGATTGACCGCAGTGGTTGGAATAGTGGTCCGTTGAACCATAATACTTGTCGATGGACCACATGCTGTAAAACCATAATGATATCTCAGTATCAGAATTATAATTGAAAACAACGTAACGTTTGAAAGACATATACCTGTCTCAGGCATAGTTGTCTCACGTCTAACCATATTAAGAGCGACAGTGGTCCCTACGGTGAAATCAAGAGTCGGGACAGAAGTGGGAACAATTGCTGGTATAACTGGAAAGAGAAGAAGAATAAATAAATCCAGTAAACAAGACGAGCAGAATACGCCAGACAACAACAAAAGTTTACCAGGGGTCACAATAGTGGATGAACCAGGCTGAGTGAAGAGCTGTACTCGGGATGCCATCGAATTGGTAACAGAGGCGCTGGGAGATATCAAGGTAGTTGCGGCCGGTGTGGTGCTAGAAATACCAGTCGATAGAATTGAGATGTTGCTAACCCGCTCGACAGAAGGAAGACCAGTAGATGCCAAGATGGTAATAGGGTTATGAATTGTGGGAATAGAGATGCTATCTCTCGGACCTTTATCCAAAGAAGCAATGAGTTTTGAAGAAACCACATCATGTGCAATTGGTTCAGCAGATGGTTTGACAGATAAAGTGCTGAACTTCTTTCTTGGAGAAGAAGGAGAAGATCTTTTCCTTTTTCTTTTCAGCAATGATACCATCTCTTCCAACGTTTCCTCTTCGTTTATCCCAGAGACAATCCAGAGGGGAGAAAGACCTTATAAGTAACAAACTAATATAAAGGAGAGGATAAGGTGAGTTGACACAGAAAGAAAGAAAGAGATTTACCATCAGTAGGATCTTCTGTAGCATCGACACCTTCTGCGTCAGAGTATTCTTCTGTTTCTGAGTTAAGAAATGGAAAGTTAGAAGATGCACCGGATTGAAACTGAATAAAAACGTAGAATGGTGGTGTCTATACCTTGGGTAATCGGTTTCTTAGAACCACTCCGCTTCACATGACCAATCGCGGACCGGAGGGCCTCTTCGTATGTATTTTCAAATGCAAAGGAATATCACCAAGTTTGCCATTCAGCAAGGTATCTTGGACGGGCTCTGAAACCATTAGGGAGGTCTGTACTATAATGGGTGCGCATTGTGTTAGCAATTTCAATACAACAGAGAAGTGGGCTTCGATTCTTGAGAGAGTATTCTTTCTTCTTGGTCCCTTCTGAGAAGCCCATTGAATAAGGAATTGGCATGGGAATTGCTTGCCAGAGTCCAAATTGCCTAGCACAATAATGTGGAGAGTATACCTCAAACCCAGGATAGAATCGACCCTTCAATGAAGTCCATATGGGAAGATCTACTGCAGATAGAGCACAAGTCCAGAAAGGCCTATAAAGATTGAATCGAGCTGGATCGAACAAATAATCAAACTCTCCATGGCCATATTTAAAGAAAATGACTCGGTCATGATTCAGTTCAATAAAAGCTCGAAGATAGAAGCTAAAATGAGGCGCTTGAGAAGCAACATGTCAAGGGGAACAGCTCAGCAATCGACACCCCAGAGGTAAAGGTATAGGTCTTCTATACCCTTGCAGAGACAAATGGGGAAGATGATGATCACCTTTACTAAAAAGGGAAGGGAAATACAAAGCCATCCATGCTTGAAGTATCCAAAAAGCGCCCGAGATAGTTCCAGAATCCCCAAACTTCATCGCCCGAGAAGCATGAGTAAAGCCTCTATATAAAACTGCAAGAACAAGAGGGGCCAATGCGAGGCGTTGTCCCGTGGTTAGGGCTGCGGCAATTTGCAGATAGTCTTTGCAAACTTTAAGGGCAGGACTAAAAAACACATATTTTGACAACCAAAAGAGCAAGAAAAAGAGACGCTCATCTTGGGTAACAGGACGCGAAGCTCGATGAAATCGAGACAAGAAATTGCTGTATGCCAGAGCATCTTCAGAGATAAAAGGAGTGGATAGTATAGGCAAATTCTCGATGGCGTGACCAACCAATTCAAAACCCGCTATGGCAAACACATCGAGCATAGTGATGGACATGTGGCCCCAAGGAAAAAAGAAACAGTTGCTGGAAGAGGACCAGAAAGTGATGGCGGAGCCCAATAACCCACGTTCCAGGTCATAAGATGACATACTAACCTCGAGAGCGATATCGATTCCGGCAGCTGTCCATAAAAGTCGAGTTTCTTGGTCAGCCTTCAACCGAATAAACCATTTGTGAAAATCTTCTTCGTAAGAAGGGAAACCTCGAAATCGAGAAGACCCGGTGGACCACACATCCGTAATAGAAGAATGTTGCAGTGCCAAAGTCTCACTGTGTTTATACGGGAAATGGAATTGGAGATTCACAGGTATATTGAGATGGTCCATGAAACTGGGGTCCAGAGAGAAACAGTTGCATTTATCCTCGACAGCTTTCAGTAAATGAAAAAAGCAATTACCAGCGGGCGGATCGTCTTTAAACTTTTCAAAAGCTGCGATGTAATCGCTGGCTGAATATTCAGACTTTTTGGACGTCATAAGAAGCGATGGGTCAAGATCGGAAAAGGGTTCAAGAAAGGATTTTTAGGGTTGGAGAAGAAGACGCGACGGTGAAACAAGGTTTTTTCAAGAATAAAGGATGAAGAAGACGATTTGAAAAGTCACAACTATTCGGGGAAGATACGAGGTGATGTGTCCAACAGGTATTGGGTGAAGAATTCGTAGGGACTGCTTGAAAGGACGTCAAAGGACAGAAAAACATGATCATCGCCTAGGGATTCGTACACAGACAAGGTATACCTTTAAAAGAAATAAATTCAAATTTATTCCTTTTAAAAGGGGGCATATGTTGACACCCAAAATTATCCCTGGTGGAAGTGGGCCGTTTACAAGTTACAAAAGATATAAAGTACGGCCCACATAGCGAAAATCCAAAAAGGCCGCAAGTCAGGCCCAGAGGCATTAAGAAGACCTAAGGTAATTATCGACAGAACATGTCATAAAGGTGTCGACAAGTTCAAAATCACGAGCCTTGCACGTGACATCGACGAGTTCAAGATCACGAGCCTTGCATGTGACGTCGACGAATCCAAAATCACGAGCTTTGCACGTGACGTCGACGAATCCAAGACCACAAGCTTTGCACCTGATGTCGACCAATCCAAGATCACGAACTTTGCACGTGACGTCGATGAATCCAAGATCATGAGCTTTGCACGGAATCATGGTAATACGTGGCGAAAAATTCATTTACACGTGTCAAAAGGAAAAGATATGACCGTGGGCGTGAAGATCAAGGAAGAAATAAAGAGACACGTGGAAGAAAATTAGCTACTACGTGATGCCCAAGGAGCGTAAGCAACACCGATAAGTCAGGAAGCGGTTAAAACGCGAAACGTAAGGAAGTGGAAAACGACTTTCAAGGAGAAGTGCGACCAACAGTTATCAAGCTGCTCTATAAATACTCAAGGATTTCCAACGAAGAAAGGACCTTTCGCAAACAACACAGCATATCTTTTATCAAGCTTTACTTTTAGCACATTAGGAGTAGTTTTAGCTGTAATTTTCAGATTCTGCGTCGTAGATTCAATTCCGGCAAGAGTCTTTATCAGGGTCAACAGTGTTGATTAAATTCTAATGTTGTGCCATTAGTTCAGCGTCGTTGATTAAATTCCGGCGTTGTGCTTGGAATATAGCTGTTGATTAGATTCCAGTCATATTCTCTCAAGTTACGTCATTGATTAGATTCTGGCATACCTTAAATGGTAATACCACATATTAGCTATGTCGTTGATTGGACTCTGACATAGCTTAATCTCGGTATTTGCAAGTTGTCGTTTCATTGTTAGTATTGTCGAGTTTGGTATCATATCGAGTCAGGGTGTAAGATCTAAATTGGGATTAATAAACGCATTTGACATTCTTTGTCCAAGCTTGACTCAAGACCCTAGTCTCCTCTAATAAAATTCGAAACGCAGCGTTTGGTGAAAGATTTTCGACGGAATAAAAACTGGCGAAACACCTTATATAGGCATGAGAGAAAGATATAACAAACAACACGACCGATTATTGGTGCCCCGTGACCGATTATTGGTGCACACACTAATAATACATCTACGTGACCAATTATTGGCACACACACTAATAATACAACAACGCGACCAATTATTGGAATCACGTGACCAATTATTGGCACACATTTTATCAGTCACTATTTGATGATGGCAAAGAGCAACCTGTCTCCATCGCCTTTTCTGAGAGGCGTATAACACCTTCCCATCCCCTTCTTCTTCTCTTCTCTTATATGCTTTCTTTCAGAAACCCAGAAGAGAGAATATCAAAAGTAGGTTTAGTTCGCAACCTTTTGGGAGGAGACTGGTAAGAGCTTGATGGGACATCATTAGATTCCAATGGAATGTCTATTGGGTCTAAATTCATTGTAGAATCTTGCACGTTGAGGGATAGATGCGTTTCAGGCATTACTGGCTGTGGCCAACAATCCATATTCATCAATGATGAGGAGTTTCCTGAGGTTGATGACATTCCATAATCATAAGGATCTTGAGAGAGTGGTCCACCCCATGGGTCCTGTGAGGATGACAGTTGGTCTAAATTATCTTATTTGAACTCCGCTAAAGCAGCCTGAATAAGGGGTTTTGTCTTATGATAATTGCTTAAATAATCCCATGGAACATCAGTATTATCGTTTGGCTATACTCTTGAAGGAATGGTGTGATTATTTTCACAGAGTATTCACTAGATTTCCTTGTATTCTCGTCAATTAGCTCCAATCCAAAATGACATATAAAGTTTGCCAAGGGGTTCTTGAGCTTTGTAGGTTGTGACTACTACATTTATCAGGTATCTAGAAACATTGCTGTCAATGTCCACGACCTATAAAAGAGTATGTAGCTCTGGATCTGGCCTGCATGCTCTCATTTTATTTTGTGAAAAAACCTTTCTATGCTCCGAAGGGTTTTAACTAATAAAGTATTTTCGCAAAATGATGATATTTTCCACCATCACCAATCTCTCGGATTACTTGGCTGATAATTCTTGTCGTCTTTGCAGTTGGAAATTAAATGGAAAAAGTATGACAATTAAATGCATACCAATAGAACCATTTGAGTTAAAATTTTTCTCCTGGGGAGAAAGACAATGGTTGAATGCATGGATAATTCGGATGCATGCCACTTGATTGAAGATTAAGCCCACCATACTTCCTGAAGATGTTGTATTGATATTCTCACATGAAATTTGTGAGATGATCAAAAAGAGCATTGGATTTAATCAAATATGGGATTTCAGGAGGATATATTTAACTAGGAATCTGGGATTCATGTCTTGTATTCGAAATCCACTAGTCAGACTTTTGGAAACATACATGAATAATGAAGAATCTTCTTTGGGCCTAGAAAGGAGATTTGCAAGGACATTCTTATCTCATTTAATATGTTTGGACTCAAAAGAGTATGTTGAAAACCATTCAACCCATTGGAGGAGTTGTGGATGAGGCAATTGCTTCTTTTTGAACTTCATCATTTGGTTGAAAGATGACATATCCATTTCAACAAGAAAATGATAACCAAAAAGATGGAAATCAAATTTCTTGATTCCATACTCAACGGCTAAAATTTCCTTAAAAGTGGAGTGATAATGCATTTCAGCATATGTGAAACTTCTACTTTTAAATCCACAAATATGCCTCATGTCTTCAACTTCTTCTAAGTGAATGTCTACCAAATATTTGTCATTGGCATATGTTTGGAGGATTCTTTTGCCATTAGAAGGGATTTGCAGTAGAGGCAAATCTTGGAGTTTCTCTTTTATAGTCTTGACTGCAATAGTCTAAGACTTTCCTCAAGGAGAAGGATCTTTCTTGAGCATTTTCTAAAGTAGGTGTATGAGTTTTGAAATTTTTGTTACAAAATCTCTTAGGTAATTTATAATATCTAAAAACTGTTGTACTTGCTTGGGGGAAAGATTCTCTTCAGGAAACTTTAGCAATTCTTTAGCGATATGCTCTCTAGGTAGTGAGAACCATCCTTAAGATGCATTCCAAGAAACTTAATTTCCTTCTGAGCTATCACCATCTTTTTCTGTGAAAGCATTATGCCATACTGCTTAATAAGATTGGTAAATTGGGTTACTAACTTGCAGTGATATTCCTCATCAAGACCGAACAAGAGGATGTCATCAATTAAAATTTGAGAACTAGCACTGATTGGCTGAAAGATCTTGCACATAGCTTTTTGGAAGAGAGAAGGTGCAATTTTCAACCTAAAAGAAAGTAACTTCCACTAGTAATGCTGATTGGGAATGCGGAATCCTGTCTTGTTGTGATCTTCTGGTTGAATTCCAAGCTGCCAAAATCCTGCTTTGAGATCGAACTTAAAATAGATCCTTGCATTCGTCGGGCATGAAATAAGGTTTTTCTATTTGATAGAGGAAACTTGTCATCTTGCAATCTCTTTTTTCCAGTATTTTGCTCGGTTCTTTTGTTGACGTAGAATGCTTTGCATGCGCATTGAGAGTGTGAGGGCTTAATTAATCTTTGTTGAATCAACTGATGGCATTCTTGATGGGTTAGAGCTGCATCTTCAGGATTCATTCCTAAATGGGTCGCCTTTGTTGGATTAATATCTTCATTTTTCTTAAAAGGCAATTTGACAAAGAAGTTCAAATTCTGCCATAACGGATTGGAGCATTTCTTTAGAAATTCCAAGTGAGTTTCCGTACAAGAACTCAGCAACTACTATAGAATTGGTTCCACTTGGGATGGCTATAAAAAATACATCCTTTTGATGTCGATAAACTCCTTGAACTAGTCTATAAAGCGTAGATCATTCGAAAGTATCTGGGAAACCAGCAGTCGGTTGATAATATCCCATCTAACTATGAGGTCTCTGTTTGAATTTGAGGAACCAAAGATTCGAGTAGCAATAGAGCATTTAGGGAAAAATTGAATCTTTATAGGGTTGCTCTTTACTTTTGTAGAGAATCCTGTTTCAGATGCAAAATGAAAGTGTTTGATATTTGATTCCCAAAATTCATATGGGAGAATTTTAGGATCAAAGATAGATGCACTGGCTTCGGTATCAATAAATGCGATAACCTAGATAGGCATATTGTACTTAGTGGGTATGATGTGTATGGGTAGACGTGCATTCTGAGATGAAATGATTTTGAAGCTTTCAAAAGTTTCAAAGTTTGGATTGATAGGATTGGTTTCAATTGGTTGGTTTGTTGGCTCTAGAGGGAGTTATGTACTAAGGAAGCACATAGTATTAGTGTCACTAGATGTTTCATCCTCCCTGTCAAAAGTTTCAATAGCACAAATAGTATTTTCTGATGGTTCATCTTCAAGAGAGAAGACGAATTCAAGATCATCATTGTCAAGACAAATACCTGTTGTTTTCTCAAGTTTTTGGATTATCTTGATATGCTTATTTTTCTTGGCTGCTTTGGGATATCTTTTAGCAAAATTCCTTTTATATCCGCAAATAAAGCATTTGTTTCCTTTCTTCTTTCTCTTTGAAAACTTTGACATGCTGAGAAACTTGTATCTCTTCTTTTCGGAAGATTTGAATTTAATCTTCTTGATGTGCTTCTGCTTCTTGGTAGAGCACTCACAATTAGCATGTCCTTTCGGACATTTGATTTGCAACTCAGGTTTCTGGCAAGCTTTATCAAATAAGGCATTGGCTTGAAAATAAGATTTGATAGTCTGCCTTTTTTGACACGGATCATCAATGGCTAAAGGAAATTCTTGCTACATTTCTCCAAGCATGGCATCTAAAGTTCTTCTTTTGATATGAAAATTTCTTTCAACGGCTGTGGCGAGATCTTCTGGAGTAGACATCAAGAAGATCATCTTTAAGGCTGAATCATCTCCTATATTATAAAGAGCTTGATCATTGCTTTGAAGTGTCGATCCAGATCTTTTCTTTTATAGGAACAATATTTCCAATCAAAGAATTCTCACCCTTTCAATTCCTTATGGTTATTGATATCACCAATAAAGATTTGGTGCATCAAACTGAGGGCACATAGAAGTCGGTAAATGCCAGAAAATGATTCTAGTTAGCTGGGGTGAGGCAGTTCCACCAACCTTTCAGACTTCTAGTAAACCCATTAACAAATTCGGATAGAATATCCCATTTTGATAGTTCTAGGTTTAATGATCTGGTAGTCATCCATGCATGAAATTCTTGTAGTCGATCTACCCACTTTGAGTATGGAAGGTTATCCAAAGTAAACCTGACTTTTGAAGAGGCTGTGTGTCTACTTTCTCCTTGAACACATTAGACGAGCTCGGTTGGAACTATTCTACAGATGATTCTATGTCATTATCTTCATCTGCCATCATTACTCCATACTGCACTGGAGTGCCGTCTAAAGGCAATGCTATGGATATTTCGGATAAGGCATCCGAATCATCAACTTTCTTTAATTTTATCTGGTTGAGCTGCAGTTGTTGCTACAACTAGAAGAGCTTGCTGGTGCTGTTGTCTTAGAAAAGACTCAATAGGATTGGAGATCATGATCAATGAAGGAGGATCTTCATCCTTGGATTTTGAAGTTATCTGTGACATTATGAAATTCGACCCATTTTCGGGATTTATGAAATGATTATCTCATCGATGCATTTTAGTTAAATCTCACTCGGAATTGATCACTCTTGAGAAGACTAACCTTTATGGAATGACTAGCTAGGAATTAAGTACGTGGACCTAAGAACTTGGCCGTGGATCGACACTTCGACCATAAGAATTGACGAGGAGATATTTTGGGCCATTATAGATCAATCCAAGGATGGCTATGGAACGATTCACAAATGATATACAATTGGATTGTGGGTGATTCTACTTGACCATTGTATGAATTTCGAACGATCCTAAACCTAATCCGAACGATCGCGTCAATTAGAACTAGTGATTGACCCTCGCAATTACATGACAATCAAGGTCACCATGGCTAGAGTAAACTTAGATGTGGCCCGATATCGAATCGGCCATGAGTCGATACGCATAACTCCTAAAAGCCACCTGTTAGTTTGAAACATACTAAAGTTGCATTTAATCGAATTTGATTATTACTTGGAATCCGGACTTGGGAATCGAATTTCCTGAAAGTCACGACTAATTCATTGGACGATGTCACATTTGGCGTGGCCAACCTTAGGGCCACTCGGATTTATTGGAAAAGTGAAATTTGGATCGGTAGTGGAAAATGACCATTTTGCCCATGGGATTATTTGAGTTCATTTGAAAAGTGAAAGGGCATTTTGGTAAAGTTGCTGCCCCCATGTTGGCTGAAAATATTGGACCATAATGCCCCTCTCTCCTCTTGCTCATTTCCTCTTTTGCCTCTAGGAGTTAGTGGAGTTGACCAATCTTGACCATTGGATTTGGATGATGAGATGGAAAGTTTAATCTTAGCCCTTGGATTGGTGAGTGGGGGTGGGTGATGGGGTTTTGTTAGTGGGGTTAGTAGAAAAATCTGATTATATTGTCTTCTCTCTCTTACTCTCTCTCCTTCATTCTCTCTTGCTCACTCTCTCTCCTCCTTGTCTTCCTTATTCGGCCGAGCACTTCCCCCTCCACCTTGCTGTTCTGCTCAGCTCTTCTCAGCCACCACCAGCCACCGTGACGCCGCTGTGAAGCCGCCGGCTGCCGATCCCGCACCACACCACCACCATCTCTTCCTTTTCTCTCTTTCCTCACCATTTTCGGAATCAACCAGCCACCACCGAAGCCAACACCACCCCTCACTATGACCACTAGCTTGTGCTCGCCTCAACTTTGGATCGCCGTGACTGGAGTTGCCGCCGTCCTTCCCATCCGGCCGTTGGAACAACAGCTACTTGCTAGGCTGATCTTGCTGGTTTTTAAGCTTAGGCTCCTAGTAAGTACTCCTTAAGCCTTGATTAGAATAATGGGTTATCAATGGCATGTTTAGGGGCTGATTTGGGGTGGATAAGAGTTGGTTTGTTGGCTGGTTGTGCTTGATTGATGATTTGTGGTTGCCGAGATGTTTCTCGGATTTGATTCCTGAGGTGCCATGTTGTTTTGTTATTTTTATTGTGAGCAATGTAGAAGGAATTTGATGAAGTGTTCTTCATGGAAGTTGACCTAACATCTTGACGTATGTCATATATTAAATCTGAAATTTTTGAAGATCTTTTTGGGATATTCGTAAGTCCATTTTCGGACCATCACGACTCTGCCGGATTTACTATTCACCCGACCGGCGTGTCTTTCTAGATTTTTATAAAATTTTTCAGACCTTTTCAAAATAATTCATTCATGAAAGTTGTCAATAACACTTGTATCTATGACATATAAAAATTTCAAGGTTTCCCAAGGATATTTGGGTACTGACTGAAAGGGATTTCTAAGGCCAAACTGTCTGCACTGGTGGGCAAATTTTTTATCTGAATTTGGGTGACAAAAATATCTATTTAAAGTTGTAATTGGATTTCATGTCCTTCATGAAAAATGTTTATCAAGATGTTTTCAATGATATATCCAAAATTCATAATTTTTGGAGTTGAATTACTATTAATTTCGAAAGGGTTTCGGTTACTGCGCAATTGCCAAATTTTAGCCCGATTCTGTGCAAAATTGGTTTCTCTCTCTCGGGAGCTTTTCAATGTTGTTGTTGCACGTGAGGGCGTGGCTGGTTGTGAGCTGAGTGTGAATTGAATGGCAATTGGCTAATCGAAAGATGAGAAATTGGTTTGAGTATTGAATGCTCGTATGCTCACATAATACCCTGAGGCGTTTTACGCGGGGTTGTAACCCGTCTTGATGCGTTTTACGCGAGACGATGCTCGATTTATCGGATGCCTGGATGCCAATCGTGGTGGATGCCGGATTGATGCTCCTCATGGAATGTCGTCTTGATGCGTGTGACGCGGGACGATGCCGTCGCCGACGTAGCGGGACGATGCTCGGTTACGCTAGAAGCCCTATAGCCTGATACGTTTTACGCGAGTTCGGGGGGCCCGAGAGGCCGCTAATAATCTGGACCTTGTGATTGTGATATGCATTGTGGTATGCTATGTAAGATTATTATTGGGCATGTTCGGATTATTAAGTGTGCTATGCATGTGCTTGCCCCGATTTGGGTTATGTGTGATGAATGGTTGCCATGTTGGGGCTGTATACTAACGTTCAGGGCTTGTGTGTGTGCCAAGGTGAGATAAGGACGCCTGTGATTGTTGTGGCACGTTGAGTGATAAGATTGCATGCTCTGAACTGTCTTACGTTACGCGTTAGCCTAAGTGAGGCTTAGGTAGTGATTTATTGAGATTCATTTTCATTGTTGGATTATAAACATTTTAGACCCCTAAGCCTTATGATGATTGGAAGATCCGAGGATGACGCCAGGGTATCGCGATGATTGATGTTGGGTATAGTGCCCCGACTTTTGAGAAACCCTTTATTGTTTAGAGGAGTAGGCTAACCGACCACTCAACCCTTTTTGTTACGCGTGGTCCATAGTTAATGGCCTCTAGTAAGGCTTGTATGATGTGAATTTGTAAGTAACTTTATGTTTATAAAAGTATTTTGTTGATGTGATCCCATTGTCTCTTTACTACCCCGTTTAATTGTTGTTGTATGGAGAGTTTGGTTTGCTTCCACGTGTGTTGCTCCCCAGTTCATTTATTTGGGTCGGCGATAAGTCTTGGGTTGTCGCATTCTTAACGACCGTGGCGGGATGACGCGTGCCCGTGGGGATCGGGGCGTGACATTATCTCTTTCTCTTCGAATCTCGAACACAATCTCATAAAGTTTTGATATCTAGGCGTTGAGGCACCAAGTCTTGTCTAGCTGAGATCTCTGCAAATATATTCCTAGTAGAACTCAAAAGAGAACTACTTAGCTGCAAAGTTGGAGTAAAAGGATTAGCTAGTTGTCTCGAATGCTGGGGAAGACCATGCACTTTAAGTTCAACAATCTATTGTTTCACCTTTGTTATTTCTTCCATTGGATTGTCCAAATAATGATGTTGGATTCTTCCTGTTTTAAGATTAGCAAGCCTTTTTTTTAAGGTTTCTAATTATACCCTCTATTTTGATGGAAGTTTCTGCACCTTGGTCAGCTCTCTGGTGCACATGATCAAGTCGTTCATGCATGGTTCCAAGAGTGGTACCAATTTGTTAAAGAGCAATAGTATGAGAAGCAAACACCTTGTTTTGAAGAAAAGTATTCTCAGTTTGCCAATTAAAAACAACTTCTCCTGTAGAAATCTTCTTGGGATTTCCGCTAGCGTCAACCCCAGAAGGATTTTGTACTTTGGTCACATGCTTAAATCTCTGGCCAGAACTAGTTGTCTCAAACTTTTGTTCTAGCCGAGGTGTAGGCATCAAAGGGGAAACTCAACAAGAGAGAACATACATATAGCCGAAATTTGTATGGCCGTATTTTGTTCAAGCTTTTAGATTTTTTGGTATTTTGGCATTGGATCAATAAGAGGATATGCTTCTCCTAGCTTGAGTAGTTGTGGATTACAAGAGGAATTTTTCTTAATCCACTTGTAAATGGATTTGTAAAATGGAGAAACGGGTTGCTATTTTGGCTTTATTTTTTGGGGCTCTGGTTTTGGTGGTTCATTAGGCTTGTTGTCAAGAGGTGTTGGTGGAGAGGCTAGAGATAATACTGGAGTGGGGTTAGGCACTGCGTTGGATACCACAAACTGGTACCTTTCCACCGTCTTCACCAAGAAAATCTATGGAAGAATCTCTGTCGAGGTATCTTTGGTAGAAGGGATATTGGGCTTGTTTCTTTTTCTTCCTCGCCAAAGTACGATCATATTCTTCTTCTAGAGGGGCTGTATAAAGTTCACACTGGCAATCCACATCGCAATAACAATGTCCTGTAAACGGGTCTTTGAAGTAGTAAATAGGATTACCACTTGCATCAAACGAGTGCATCGGAGGACCTGTCTGGAGTTTGTGGCTAGGTTTATCTTCTCATCTTCTTGGTGGTCCTGGACAAGATGGACCAAAAGAAGAGAGGAGAAAATAGAGCTAGATGCTTCTGTCTTCTATTCTGTGCCGTTAAATTTAATATCCACAACATCCTTTTTCTTGGTAAATTTTGGCTCAGCGGACTGGACTGGACGAACAACCTTGTAGAGTTTTTCATAATTGGTTACCCAGGTTTCTGGGAGGAGTTTAACCAACTCATCTCTGGAAATTTGTCTGGGAATATGAATACAAGATGTTGTATGGTTGTTATCCATAGAGATCATTAAGGCTTCCTTTGATGCTGGAAGAGAAAGATCTATGGCATGGTTCTGGACCCTATACACCATTTGATAGTGCAAGGTAGCAACAACAGAATCTACTACCTGAGGAGCTTCGATAATTTGGAATTGGACTTTTAAGGCAGTAAAAAGTTGAGAGTCAGAAAGTGCCATATTGAAATATGGAAATAGTGTGACAAACATCGTTCTAGCATTTAGGGTAGTCTCGATTGTCCCAATACATGCATGTTGGTAATCAAGAAACCTTGTATCGAGAAGAGTCATATGAGCAACAATAGGTAGACCTTTTCGACTATGGAATGATAAAGCAAGACGAATTGCGCCATAGTGCAGATAAGTGTATCCTTGCTGAATCCACCTTCGAAGGAATTCAGGAGCAATTTGAAGTGTAACAAACTGTTCCTGCTGGGTAGCGGGAATAGGATGTTGATCAAACAAGGTAGATTATACATATTCCTTCACCTCTTTTGGAGTGTGACAGATTAAGTACCTTATAGAGTGGATGGGAGAAAAAGAGGATGTGTGTTTAGTAGAAGCGGCATAGGGATTTACAAGAGGAAGAGTGGTAGGTGAGATTTGCTCAGCTTCATTGAGGGAGGATACCTCATAAAGCTAGTTTATCGTGGAGGCTTCACATCTATGAAAAGAGTTTGATGGAGTTAAAGTAACTGGAATATCTACAATGGGATGTGAAATTGTTTCAGATGGGGTGATTTCACTCATGGTTATTGATACCTTCCCTTCAAACTTTGTGGAATTACAAATCTTAGAATGATGAATTGACACAAATAGAAAAGGTTTATTACTTAATTATTAAAAAAAAATTTAGGATTGAATTGATACAATTGCAATAGGTTTTAGATTCTTTTGGTAATTCTTCCGAGACTTTTGCTTGCATCAGGATGTAACAGAGCCCCCACGCTTGGGCGGATTGAATCTTGGCATGCAATCGTTGGATCGAAGCAGCATCACTACTCACAATCAACGCATGGAACAAGAAAAGAATTCCTTTGTAATAGCATCATAAGACATATGCTAATAGATAGGTTTTTTATAGGCGAGAAAAGATTGGGTAAAGGTAGAATATATATCATTATTACGTCGCATTGTGTTCTTTTGACTTTGGCTTCTAGAGTAGGGTTGCTTCACCGGACTCTAACAATCCATTATGATCCAATTTACATCTCTCATTTGTGTTGTGCACGAGTCCAAGTAATGGTATATCAAACATTCAACGTTGGATACAACATTTCATGACGAATGACCACATTGTTTGCAATAACATTAGGAGTGAGCAACTTGGACCGCTCAAACCGGGACCGGACCGGACCCGACCGGACCGACGGGTTTGGTCCAGTTCTCGAGACTATCGGTTCGGTTCCCGGTTCCTAAAAGCGGAACCGGTTTCCGGGCGGTCCGGTTCTCGGTTCCAAGGGGGAACCGGACTGGATCGGACCGACTATTTAATATATATTTTTGTTATTTTTTTCTTCAAAAAAATTAATAAAATGTGAACTAAACTCTAAGTGAACTTCATTATCATAAATTCATTGATAAAAATTAGTAAAATGTGAATTAAACCCTAAGTGAACTTCATTGACATAAATTAGTAAAATGTGAACCAAACCTTAAGTGTTTAACCAAAAAAAAAAATTAAACTCTTATTGACCGGTTCCCGGTCCTAGAACCAACCGGTCCGGTCCGCGGTTCCCAAAATTGGGAACCAGTTCTCTCGGTCCGGTTCCCGGTTCCACCTTGGAACCGGACCGGACCGGGAACCGATCACCCCTAAATAACATAGCGCATCTCATCCTATTCGGAGTTGACTATGAAACCTAATTATAAGTTTCGATGGAAATAGCTAGTCTTGGTCGTCTCAACTAATTCTTTGGAGTTTCTGGATGGAGATAATTTCTTAATCGAATTCTAAAACGTACATATATATTTGCTATCCTAGATACATGCAATTTCATGGGACATTTGTTAACTATTTTATAAACTTAAGTTGTTATATGAAGGCGTGATTTAACAGTTAAATATTTTAACACCCCCCTTATGTGTGGAAATGACTGTACCCTAAGACTACCTACTTTAATATTATGTAAAATTTTGTGACACCGCTATCAACTCTTCTAAAAATTTAAGCTGTTAAATAAAAATGTCGTTCGATATTGAACTATTCTAGCGAGATATAGGTGGAGACTATTTGAGCTCACATTATTCTCACGGATCATAAGAATTGAGACGATACTGCCATGTTTACACATATGATGTAGGCTGTATAAACAAAGTCAATCCACTTTTGATTTTGGAAGAGCTTCCGGAATGGGAATCATACCGACGGAAAAAATGGTGGATACGACATGCTTAAATTGCGACAAAAAAAAAAAAGAGAAGATATGCTTAACTTAGGTTAGGCTTAGGCATAATTCGCCTTATCTCATTGACCACAAGACCTACTTTCTACAGCTAGAAATATGTGGATAAGCGTTTACTTTCTCGAACAAATTATTTTCTTAATATATTTCCTTCTTAATTGACAGATCCTTAGGAGCGGAGCGGCTCGAGACTAGAAAATCGCATGTGGGACGGCGGTAGTGGTAGATTCTTATTCATTTTCTTTTTTTTTCCCCTAAAAAATAAAAAAAAGGGTATTCTTTAAGTTAGGTAAAGGAATTGGTTTGATAACAGTATATGGTGCACCAATATTTTTAGTGTGTATGGCGGTTTACTTTGAAATTCAAATGTGATTCTTGCTTATGATTTTGTAACTGTAAATTTAAACATTTGAGAGATCTAATTGGTATCTTTCAGTTGATTATTTGTTACTGTGAATAATTCTAGCTTTTAACATACTACATCTTGAAGAGATTATTACATTTAAATTCGAAGTTATCCCTTTTTTGTAATTTACAAATTAGAATATAATTTTGAACTAAAAGCAGATATGTCTAAAGCTGAGTATCGGAGTCATGATTTTTTGCATTATACGTTGGACGAAAGACCTCAAACACGCGAGCATTCATACTCATTTTTGTGGTGTACGCCAAGCTTGCATGTGGAGGGGAACGTGTCACGGTCCCAAAGTTTTCAAGACTCGATGCACTGAAAAATGATCCTAGGTAATGGAATAAACCTTGAACTACTAAAGGCTTAAGGTTTCTTGAAAATATATATTTGTATTCAAGATATTTCTTGTATAAATATGGGTGCTCTTTCCCTCATATGTATTATTCAACACTTAATCAATAGAAGTCCGTTCTCTCCTAGAGTTTCTCTCTTTAAATACTTTCTCTTTTTACGATACGGATGAGTTAGTGAGTGAGCAATCGATCATTGGGAAAAGGCTTATCTTAGGCAACCCAACGAATCAAAGGAATATTAAGTTGCTGCACGGCCGCAATCACAAGCGGCGGCCTGTGACAAGTGGTATCATCGAGAATTGAAGAGAGTTTGTTCAAAAAGATTGAGGAGCATATCAAGTGGTCGAAAGAATGTCGAACCAAGGACTTGCAGATGTTGCCGTTGTTGGAGAGGCTCCCCAAGAGAAAGTCATCCAGGAGAAGGAGACCTGTGGTAGAGCCAAGAGGAGAGCCGCTTCGATGCACGTCATGCTCGCTAGAACGAATGCCACCATGGTAGAATTCATGGACAGAACAATGAGGTGAAAGGGCGAATCGACGAGGTCAAAGAGATGCTCCACCTTGAATTCACGACCATCGTGAACAAATACGCGGCCCCCTTGCACTTGAAAGACGAATCCCTCTAAGCCACGACCGAGGCTTTGAAGATGGAAGTCCGAGAGCTCAAAGTAAACCACTCTCACAAATTAGAGATCGAAGCTTTGAAGATGTAGGTTCAAGAGCTCAAGATTGAACTAGTCTTCTGCAAGACTTGTATGGCGAATGGTGCCATACTTGTTCAAGTGGCACACAAGGTGGATGTGCCAAAGCCCAAGGAGTTCAAGGGCAACTTGTCCATCAAAGAGGTGGACAACTTCGCTTGGAGCATGGAGCAATATTTTGGTGCCATTGGCATTCAAGACGAAATGGCCAAGGTAAGGAACATCTCTTTGTTCCTAACTGGTAATGCCATGCTTTGATGACGAAATAGGTGTGATGAGACCAAGTGAGATGCCGATCCCATCAACACATGGGATGATTTTGTCAAAAAATTTTGAGATTACTTTTTCCCCGAGTTCGCCTAACAAGCAATGTGCCAACCCCAAGGTGAGTCCCACAAAGAAAGGGAGAAGAAGCCACCCCCATCCGCTTCCTTCTTTTGCGACGGTCCCATTGGTCCCGAGATTGTTCAAAGAGGAACAAACTCATGGCATTGCTCGCCATAGAGGAAGACGAAGAACCAAAGCAAGAGAAGAGAGAAGTGCAGCTTGGAACTATAAAGATTCTTAACTTCGTAAAGACTCAAGCACCACTCAAGAAGCCTCCAAGGACAAGTTTGCCATTCGTGGAAGTCAAGGTTAGTAACACAAAACTCTATGCCTTGTGGACACGGGTGCATTAAATATGTTCTTGTCGAGTGAAGCGGTGAAGAGTTTGGGACTTCACGTGGAACCAACCAGACATCGGTTCAAAGCCGTTAACTTGGATGATGTACTGCCGTTGGCATTGCTCGGAACGTGGAACTACACATCGGTGATTGGAAAGACAAATTCCCTATCGAGGTAATTCCGCTTAATGAATATAATCTTATTTTGGTTTGGAATTCTTTGATAGTGCAAATGCCATGATTGACATGAAAACCAAGTCAATTATTATCACAGACCCAAAATGCCCATCAGTGGTACTAATGATCTATGGGTTGATAGAGACCAAGAGCATCTTCATGATACAACTTGTGGATGAAGCGCTGAGAGTTGAGGAGCTCATAGTTGAGTTGAGAGCAAAGCCACAACCTTTGGAGGGATTGAAGGTGGAGTTGAGGCAACCTACGCCAACTCAAAGTGAGATGCCAATCCATGTGTTTTTTTTTTCCAGTAATTGAAAACTTGCCGAGTAACATAGAAATGACCGAATCGAAGAAGGACTTACTTGTGGAACAAGTTGGGATTCAAGGGCCGTGTAGTCAACAAGTCAAGAAGGGAAAGACCAAGTGGCATCAGAGATGGAAGAATTGCCAATGTTCGAGAAAATCGACAATTCAAGGGAAAGATTTGTTTGGGCAAGCAAACGACCCTGAGTATAGAGCACCGAGGGCGTCACTCAAATGGGTGGGGGAGATTGTCATGGTCCTGAGGTTTTCAAGGCTCGATGCACCGAGAAATGATCTTGGGGAACGGAATAATTACCTACTAAAGGCCTTGGGTTTATTGAAAATGTATGTATATATATATTAAGGGTTAATACCACGAAAAACCCCAAACTGGTATATCTGTGACAAATTTATTCCAAACTAATTTTTTGACCACAAAAAACTCCAAATTGGTACACCTGTAACAAATTTACCCAAAATTAATTTTTTGACCACAAAAAACCCCAAACTAGTAAATTTGTGATAAAATTACCCTCCGTTAGTTTTTGTTAAATTGGATTAATACCACGAAAAATCACAAATTGATACACCTATGACAAATGGAAGATAAAACCCCAGACTTGTACACCCGTCAACTACCACATATTATCCAACACAGTAATTTGACAATAAAATTCAACGAAAATTAATAAAGGGTAAATTTGTCACAGGTGTACCAGTTTGGGGTTTTTTGTGGGCAAAAAATTAGTTTGGGATAAATTGATCACCTGTGTACCGGTTTAGGGTTTTTTATGGTATTAACCCTTGTATTAAAGATATTTCTTGTATTTAATGAGGTATATGATATCCTTGTATTTAATAGGATAGATGGTAGTTGGAGTAGTAGTAATTTGAAGACCTTGAGTATAAATAAGGTGCTATTTCCCTCATTTGTATTATCTAACATTTGAGCAATAGAATTACATTCTCTCCCAAAGTTTCTCTCTCTACCATCTGAGTGAGTTAGCGAGCGAGCGATCGATCGATCCTTGGGAAAAGGCTTAGCTTAGGCAACCCAATGAACCAAAAGAAGCCTAAGTTGCCACATTATCGTGATCTCAAGCGTTGGCCCGTGCTAAACGCACGTATATCCGCCTTATGCCCCATGTTGGGCAAATTTACAGGCCCATCCCACCTTTGTGAGGCATTCAGATGTTGCCAACCAATTTGCCTCACCCACATTTCTCTTAATCTTAACTTTAAAGGTTAATACCACGAAAAACCTCAAACTGGTGCATCTGTGACAAATTTACCTAAACTAATTTTCTGATGACCAAAAATCTCAAATTGGTACACTTGTGATAAATTTATCTTCCATTAGTTTATGTTAAATTTTATCATCAAATTGCTGAGTTGGGTGACACGTGTCAATTGATAGGTGTACCAGTTTGGGGTTTTACCCTTTGTTTGTTACAGGTGTATCAATTTCTAGTTTTTCTTGGTATTAATGCAATTTAACGGAAACTAATGGAGGGTAAATTTGTCACAAATATACTAGTTTGGAGTTTTTGGTGGTCAAAAAAATAATTTGGGGTAAATTTATCATAGGTGTACTAATTTGGAGTTTTTAGTGATCAAATTAGTATGGGATAAATTTGTTAAAAGTGTACCGATTTAGGATTTTTCGTGGTATTAACCCTAATTGGATAAGAAAAAAAGTGGTTGTATTTGGTCTTAGATTTTTCACGATTGATCAAAGTTTGACCAACTCAAACCTGAGGTTAAACCCTTCAAACACCCGATCAGATGGTGTAACTGGGGTAGCATTCTTCGAAATCTTTCAGGTGACACCCAATTTGCCTTAATTAGGGGCGATCTCTTAACCAAAGACAAACGCAACACAAATTTAAATCATTGGGGTGGATTTGGGTTGAAGCCGTGCCGGGTCAGATATAATTCGCTCATATTAAATTGTATGAAGACGGATCTATATGAGTTAAACAATTCAATTTGGTCAAGTCCAAACTTCAGTTATTTGTTTGCCACCTATACCACACGTGCATATGCATAATGAACGCTCCCGCACACACCACCGCCCGGATGGCAAGATCCTGACGATTGCGTTTTGCATTTTCCGCTCCACACGCATCTAAAACCGAACTTATGCGACCTAAAGCTCATTAAAATTGAATGACATTTTATCTTGTCCTATCATAATTTTTTGGGAATAGAATATGTGCTATGCACTCGGCTTGTTTTTTTTTGGTTAAAACTATGCACTCGGCTTGTTTGTAAATAAAGAACCAAACTATAAGGTAGCTATTCAATACGCTCATAGGCAAAAAAACCCACCGATTTGGGTAATAATCTTTTGGGGAAAAGAGTCAGATAAGTCATAAACCTATTATATTGGTGTCAATTTAGTCCTAAACCTTTTGACATAGTGTCAATTCAGTTCTTCCATTGAATTTTGACTGGATATCGCTGACGTGGACTTCGGTAGGCCTACGTGGCACCGTCAGTGTTGATGTGGATAATTTTTAGTAATATTACAATATTTTATCGATTATTTTATTATTATTTTTATGATTTTTTTCTTTCTTCTTCCTTTTCTCGGTGACCGGCCATGGCCTGGTGGGCTGGCCTGACCTAGGTGAGGGTCGCCATCGCCCGCCCAGCCATGCCGGTGGCCGGTCACTGACAAAAGGAAAAAGAAAGAAAAAAGAAAAAATAATAAGAAAAAAATAGAAAAAGTGGAAAAAAATTAAAATATTATTAAAAATTATCCACATTAGCATCGATGGTGCCATGTAGGTCTGCCGACGTTCACGTCAGTGATATCCGACCAAAATTAGCTGGAAGGACTGAATTTGCACTATGTCAAAAGGTTTAGGATTAATTTGGCACTAAAAAAAGTTTTGATTTAAATTGATACAAATGCAATAAGTTTAGAACTTTTCTAACACTTTTCCCTAAATTTTTGCAAGCTTGTGTATCATGAAAGCTCTGTTGTAATGTTGGTAGCAAGTACCAAAGATAGTACCAGAACTCTCAAATGGGCTTCTTTGATACACGTATTGGGCTTACCTCCAATCTCAAAGTAGATTTTCTGGCTTTACAAGATGCGGCCTAACTTCTATTGGAGGTTTATGTCTTAGGTTTAGGCTTCTTGAATTGAGCAAGAATTAGCAACTGCTCGAGCAGCAGCCACTGGATGCTGTCGCTAGGTGTCTCTCGTTTGTAGGTTCATCTAAGTATACTCATGTAGATAAATTGGCAATTTCTGACATGAATTAGCACGTTTTAACATGATTATATAACAAAACCGAAAGTGACACAAACTTTATTATGTTTCGCTTGACACCAGAATCAGCTTTTCACATCTCTAGGCTGTCACGACCCTTTTGAGATTGACCTCGAGGAAGATTGGCCTATTGCTAAGCGAGAGCAAATAACCCTTTTGTGAGTTGGAGCTGGCGCTTCACATGAATTCTCTCAAGTTTTGTTGATTGCAACTTGATTTTTTATTCATTTGATTTTAAGCTAGACTTGCCACTAACCTATTCTAAGCCGGTTAGGAGTCGAGTAAGACGCAGGAGCATGCTTTACTCATGCAAACGGGAGATTCTTAAGTCCTTAGACTTGTTTACTCTAGATTTGTCTCACACCAGCTATTGATACATTAAATAAAAACGTTACTCATGTGACCTTTCCAATTTTGTTTCCTAACATGCGTCTAAATTTCTATGCATAAGTATTCAAGCAATAAAAGATTAAAGAAATTATTAATAATAAGTAAAGGGCAGAAAGGAAATAACCCGAGCCGTATTAGGCAAAGTTATATAACGCTTTATTATAAAGCCCGGACAAGACTCCAGTGAGCTCTGCATAAATGTACTAATTCAATAAATGTAAATTTCTTAAATATAAATGATAAATAAATTTGAAATATGATAAGATGAAACAAATAAGAAAAGTGATCTAATCCTATTCATGTAATGCAAGAAACACCTAAATTCAATCTAGATGTTTTTTTTATCTTTTATTTTTATCCTTTTTATATTTTTAATGCAATAAGTCTAATTAAATAACTATGATTTAGGTGTAAACCACATGCTGGAATATTAAAAGGAATCGAAATATTGCATGGTAAAACGATGTCGATAAAAACTGACAATTATTGTAGCCTTCGTTTTCACTTTCCTGCAAAATAGAGCTTAGGATATATCTAGACGCATAAGAACAAAACGCAATGCATACTGGAATATAGAATAAAACGAATCAATGTATGAATAAAATAAGCCAAACGATGCAAAAACATGCATCAAAATAGAGCTTAAAAAAGTATCATGTATCAAACTTAGAGATCTAAAAAGTTTCATTCGATGCGAGACTTCTAAGAATGGTTTTGGGCTTTGGACCTGAGGTTTTGGCCTATACTGACGCCATAAGCCACGGTCTATAAACCAGACATTGTTTTGGGGAGTTAACACTTTCAAAAATCATTCAAGAAGCATAATTTAGAGATTTCAAAATTTCCATTCGATTCCGAGACCTATTGGTATGGTTTTCAGGTTTTGGGTTCTAAGACCTTTTTCGGGAGTCAAAAAGCTGACCAAATTTTGACCAGCCATAACTTCCTTGTCCAACATCCGATTGACTTGATTTTTGTTGCGTTAGAATGCTTGCAATCCCTAGTTTCGTGTTGTGCAATTAAAATATGAACAACACAAACTTTCAGTCTATACAAAAAGTAGGCGACCAGTCCTGAAAGGTCAAAAAATCATTTGTCAATTTTGGGTGGCAATATGGATGTTAAAATACTCATTTTGAGGAGCAAAACGTATTTTTGAGGTTTAAATTCTGTATTTGGTGCCTTGTACATCATTGGTCAAACCTTGGTCAACTTTCGACCAACTCTAGGTCAATCTTAATGATTTTAAAAAAAAAATTGAAACAGAATGTGATGTGTCAACAATCAATAATTAGGCAATTTGAACATCATAAGAGTATTCTTTCCTGACAAAAAGAATCATATGTGGAATTGATAACTTTGGTCAACTATAAGATGGCTTTAATGCACTTTCTTCAAGGTACATGTTGGGGAAAATTGATTGCTGATGAAGATAGAGAAATAATAATAGATCCTTGATGCTTTGATGCGTGATGATAATCACTATCCTTTGTTAAGGAAAATTCCCAATAGATTTTGAAGTTGACAAAACTGTCCATGAGTGTTTTGTAAGTCTGATAAATGCTTTGAAGTATTTTGATTCAGGAAGTTGTTTTTGGAAGAAAAGCATATGTCAATCTTGATCTAGTTCGTGTTCAGATTGTGAAAGAACTTCAAGCAAAAGAGATTCAGACTCAGAACGAGAAGTTCAGACTCAGAACGAGAAAGTTCAGACGCAGAATTTCTTCAGACGCAGAAATTCTTCAGACGCAGCGCTGAAATTATTCGACGCTGACGCTCAAATTATTCGGACGTGAGAATTCGTAACGAAACATAACAGCTAGTGATCCGGTATGGATTTCACAGAAGGAAAGTTTTGATTGTCTCAATCTAAGGCTATAATTGATTGACAATCAAACATTACGACAAGTATACATTACAATGGATAAAGCTCTACTTATGGAAACCAAGATTCTGATTGTATGGGCGACCAGAATCAGCGGGATTCAGATTTTATCAACCAACGGCTACTCAATCCATTTTATACAAATCTGTCCAAAGGTGAATATTGGAAGATGATCCTCTGAAGACTGTCCAACGGCTAGTTTGGAAGTGGAAGAGTATAAAAGGAGATCAACGAGGAGCAGAAGGTAGAGAACGAAATCAAGAATCAACAAGTCCAAAGTCTGAGCATACTCCGATTCAATCTCTTGTCTTTCGTGAGCTTAAACGTGTAATCATTTGAGAGGTGTAGACAGTGTTATAAGTGTGTGCTTAGGTGTGAGATAGTGTGATCTATTGGCTTGGTATAAGCAGCACCAGCTTCGGGGAGAAGTGCTTGGGTTTAAGCGGCACAACTTGCTGTAACTTCTCATTGATTTGATTAGTGGAATCCAGCCAGTAGGCTATAAGCGTGGGAGAGTGGCCGTAGGCTTGCTATAAGCCGAACCACTATAAACTTGTGTGCAGATTCTCTATCCCTTATCTCTTACTTTACATTCTGCACATCAAGAGCACAGTCTATATAATCTGTCTTGAATCTGAATTTTATTCAGACTCTTCTGCGATTTATTTTGTTTCCGCATAAATTATTGAAACTTGTTTTAGATCACCTATTCACCCCCCTCTAGGTGATCCTTGCTAGCTACATCAATTGGCATCAGAGCAGGTTGCTCGTTTATTGAAGTGTTTTACTTCTGAGCTAACGATCTATATGGCTAGCATGAGTGCTCCAGGTCTTATTGAAGGACAAAGCAATTCCAGGCCACCATATTTCGATGGCAAAGAATATAGCATCTGGAAAAACAAGATGAAGGCATTCATCAAATCAATTGATCACATGCAATGGGATGTTGTCATCAGAGGAATCAATCCAAAACATTCCGTATCTGCTTCAAACGAGAAGCAAGAAGAAAGCAAATCAGCAGATCCTTCATTATCTCAAACTGAGATAACAAAAAGAGAAGCTTTAGATTCAAAAGCAATTTATTCATTTTATTGTGCTTTATCACCTGTTGATTATAAGAAAATTGCTTCTTGTGAATCAGCAAAGGACATCTGGGACACCCTCTACACCACATATGAAGGAATAGATAGAGCGAAGGAAACACAGATCAATATGTTGCTTGGACAATATGAATCGTTCAGAATGAAGACAGGAGAATCAGTTGCTGATATGTATGACAGATTTGCTGACATAGTAAACGGTCTTGCATATCAAGGACAACCAGTCTCAGATGCGATGAAAGTCAACAAACTTTTGAGAGAACTGTCAAAGCAGTGGGACAACATCAAAACCTCACTTCGAGAGACTCAAAGGATCATGCCACTATCAATGAATGAACTGATTGGAACTCTTCAGTCATATGAAGTAGAACGTATACATGAAGAAGATCCAGAAGGTAAGAAGTTAATTGCCTTAAAATCTAACATTGATTCTGATGAAACAGATTTTGAAGGAGATGAAGAAGACGACGATGAGGAGATGAAGTTGCTGATCAAAAGATTTCAACACCTTGTGAGAAAGAGAAGAAACCCCAAAGAGAAGAAGCCAACAAAGAAATCCGGAGAAAGAAAATATCTTAAGAACAGAGACGACAATGAAGAGTCTGAATCCAGCGATGATGAAATCCTTGAGCAGGGAAATCTATGCTTAATGGCGGACATTGAATCCGAAGAAGATGAGGTGATTTGTTCAGATCCTATTCTCGATGATGATGATCTTTTTGAAGAGTTAAGCACGGAACATGAGAATGCGTTGAAGAAGATCTTTTTGTAGTTATATGAACAATTGTGGTTATAATAAATAACGTACAATTTGGTCTCTATTCACAGATAACCAATCAACACACCTCTTGGGAATATGTACCTTATCCCCAACCATCACTACTTTTCATGTTAAGAATAACTTCTGTTCATAACCACCGATAACCTCTTTTTTAGGACAAAGAGTCACCTCTTTTCATAACCAAGAGTCATATCTTTCTATTAACCAAGAGTCACATCTTTTACAATAACAAACTATTTCAACAATCCCCACTTAGTTTGTTATCTACATTAATTTACATAAATTCATACATACAAGAAGGTATCTGTTAAGATTTGAACCTTCAATTAGTGTAAATAATTCCATTAATGAAATCATTGGTACATAAACTTTGAACCTTGATTTTGTTTGTTAATCAAATTATCACACATATGAATTTATACACATTCGGTTATAAATTTTCCTATGCCTAAGCACTTTTATGGCCTTGTGCTCCCTCTTGCATTCATGAACATTTACAAAAGTTCATCCAACTTTTGTTAGAAGCGGCACCACTTCTTATGTTCATATAGGTGAAGTTCCTAAATTATTTCCTTAGCATTGCCTTGCTAAAAACTTTGAACTTCATTAAGAGTGTTTCTTACACTCATCCTCCTAACTTTCCATGAGTACTAACCTTATGCTCAGTACTCGATCACCGTCAAGTTACAATAGCTTGTTGTTACCCATTTAACTTTAATAATTTCGTTAAAAATTATAAAGTTGGGTTTCCACTATGCTTGACTATTATCAATTGGTCTAAGACCCATTCTCTTGGCAGTGCTGCTTAATAAACCTCTTTAGAGTCCTTTGGTGAATGGGTCAACCAAGTTATTATTTGTCCGAACATAAATTACTGAAATAATTCCATCAGTAATTAATTGTCGAACATACTCATGTCGCAAACTAATATGTCTAGATTTTCCATTGTATATTTTGTTGTATGCCTTAGACATAGTTGTCTCACTATCACAATGTAAAGATATGGCTACTATTAGTTGTGGCCATAACTCTATATCCAATAGCAAATTCCGCAGCCATTCAGCCTCTTTATCAACTGCCGATAGTGATATGAATTCAGATTCCATCGTTGAATGAGCTATACATGTTTGCTTCTTTGATGCCCAAGAAACTGCACCATTTGCAAGCTTAAAGATCCACTCGGATGTTGACTTGTTATCAAATGTGCTAGTTATCCAACTAGCATATGAATATCCTTCTAGTACTGCTGGTTATCTTTTATAAAATAAGCCATAATGCGTTGTTTTCTTTAAATAACCAGGAATTCTACTTATAGCCTTCCAATGCACAGTACTACGATTACTAGTAAATCCGAACAATTTACAGATGATAAATGCTATATCCGGTCTAGTGCAATGCATATCGTACATCAAACTTCCAATTGCACTAGCATATTCTAATTGTACTAAAGGTTGCCCAGTATTTTCCCACTACAAAAAAACATGAAATTTGTGACGGAAATTTGCGACGAACGTTTTTCCGTCGCAAATTTGCGACGGAATTTGCGACGGATTACATTTTCCGTCGCAAATTTGCGACGGTTTATTTCCGACGGAAATTTGCGACGGAAAATACAATCCGTCGCAAATTCCGTCGCAAATTTGCGACGGAAAAACGTTCGTCGCAAATTTCCGACGGAAAATAAAACCGTCGCAAAATCCGTCGCAAATTTGCGACGGCATTGTAAGTCCGTTGCAAATTTGCGACGAAAACATCGTCCGTCGCAAATTCGTAGTTTATCAGCCCGTGATATTCCAACCCTATCTCTCTCTCTCGCTCTCTCTCGTTTTTCTCCCTCTTTCATATGTCTGAAATCGGCAAAATCCGCGCACACACATATTAATCTCGGTGAAGCTTTTGTACCGGTAAGTGTCATAGCTAGCTTCGTGACTATTCGTCGTTGCATTGTAATTTTTTTTAATATATGTTTATGTTTGTTTTTTTTGTATCTGCATCACCAGTTTAACGACCGGCGACAGGCGACACCTCGCCGGCCTTTGGATGAGGCCGAACGGCCACGCCGTTTTGCGACGAATAAATGAAAATTCTGTTGCAAATTTGCGACGGATACTATGTGCCGTCGCAAATTTGCGACGGAAATAGTTTCCGTCGCAAATTTGCGACGAATAAATGAAAATTCCGTCGCAAAATTTGCGACGGAGTTCAGTATCCGTCGCAAATTTGCGACGGAACATAGTATCCGTCGCAAATTTGCGACGGCACATAGTATCCGTGTCAAATTTGCGACGGAACATAGTATCCGTCGCAAATTTGCGACGGCACATAGTATCCGTCGCAAATTTGCGACGGATATATTCCGTTTCCATCGCACATTAAAAATTATTAAAAAATAATTCTTAAGTGATTATTCTTTTTTGGGTATGTGCCTAATTGAAGGTCTCGCAATCCAAGTGGACGTTGCAATTCTCATCAAATTGATCACTTTCTCCTACAAATATTTCAGTCAAATATTTGGGTAAGTCTTCTTTACATTGTAATTTTTTATATTTTTGCAATTTCATATTAATTGTTGCGTGAATAACAAAAATTATAATTTCCAAAATTTTATGGTTTTAATTAAGAACAATAGATATGATATTTTAAATATTTTACCAAAATTTTTTATTTTAATACAGACACAATGCAAAGAGAAAGGGCTTGGATGTATAATAAGAACTTACCTGGACGTCAAGGATTGACAGATGAGTTTCTAACTGGGTTGGAACTATTTTTAGACTTTGCTAGTAGTAAATATGAGTTGATGGAAATAAGTTAAGGTGTCCATGTAAAAAGTGCGGTAATGGTAAATTTCTTGTGTGTGATCAAGTTAGAGAACACCTTATTAGATTTGGGTTTACTCCGAACTATTATAATTGGACTTCCCATGGTGAACCATTTATATCTTATGAAGGATATGGAAGAAGTGACCAATTTTCAGTTAGGGAAGAATGTGGCTATTATGAGCAATTGAACCCATAGGAGAGGATGGTGATTGATGCAGCTAGTTATAATTTTGTCACAGAATCAAATCATGCAAGTACTAGTTTTACTGCTACACGTGAACAAGTAGGTACTAGTCATGCTTCACAATTGGAAGACATAGGAGTAACGGGTTTTGAGGAGAATGTCTATAATGAAACTTTTCAATCTAATCAGTTCTGGGATGTCTTGAAAGCAGCAGATGAACCTCTATGGGCAGGTTGTGAGGACCACACTCAGTTATCGGTGACAGCCCGACTATTAAATATCAAGGCAGAGCATAATGTGTTTGCGGATTGCTTCAACTCTTTTGTTGAAGTAATGCGGGAATCATTGCCTCGTGATAACAACATGCCAAGTGATTTTTATGATATGAAAAAGCTAGTGGATAACTTAGGTCTTCCGGTTGTAAGGATTGATGTATGTAGTAGGGGTTGTATGATATATTGGATAGATGATGAAAATGCAGAATCTTGCAAATTCTGTAGCCAACCTAGGTACAAGATTAACAGGAGGCCGGGTCGTAATCAGAAGCGTAAACCATGCAAGCAAATGTTTTATCTGCCCTTAATCCCCAGATTGCAAAGGCTTTATGCGTCTAAAGCCACTACTGAATACATGACTTGGCATGCAAATCATAAAACAGAAGAGGGTCTAATGTGTCGTCCTTCAGATGCAGAGGCATGTCAACATTTTGATAGAACATACCCTGAGTTTGCAATGGAGCCTCGGAACATCAGGTTAGGTCTCTGTGCCGATGGATTTGCTCCATTTGGGAAAACAGGAAAAAGTTATTCATGCTGGCCAGTTATCTTAACGCCGTACAATCTTCCACCTGGTATGTGCATGAAGACACCTTATATGTTTTTGACATTGATCGTGACAGGGCCGCAAAATCCGAAAAAGTTGATAAATGTTTATATGCAACCATTGATTGAGGAGTTACAATGGCTATGGGTTGAAGGTGTCCCTACGTATGACATTTCTACCGATCAAACATTTGTTATGAAGGCTGCCCTTCTTTGGACGATAAATGACTTTCCAACTTACGGAATGTTATCTGGATGGAGTACAGCTGTGATCTTAGGATGTCCGATATGTTTAGAGAGGACAAAGTCATTTAGAATAAAACATGGAAAGAAGCCTAGCTATTTTGACTGTCACAGACAATTTTTACCGCCAAGTCATCCTTTTAGAAGGAATAAGAAAGAGTTCAGCAAGAATAGGACTGAAAGAACGCGTCCACCATTGAGGTTGACTGGCAATCAAATTTGGGAGCGTGTGCAGGACTTTCCAACTGTTGTTGAAAACCCGCACGGCACGACTTTTGCGTACGGAAGTACACATAAGTGGACAAAACGCAGTATATTTTGGGATCTACCATATTGGAAGGCCCATCTTATTCATCATAATCTTGACGTCATGCACATAGAAAAGAATGTTTTCGACAATGTCATAAATACTGTGATGGATGTCGCCGGAAAAACAAAAGACAACTTGAACGCAAGAAAAGATATGAGAGATATTTGCGATCGGCCAATACTAGCTGTGGATGCAAGCAGCAGGGGACCAAAACCGAAAGCAGTTTATACATTGGATAAGGAGCAGAGGCGAGTTGTTTGTCAATGGTTGAAATCTGTGCGGTTTCCTGATGGATATGCTTCGAACCTCGGGAGATGTGTTGATTTGAAGGAATGCAAGTTGACAGGTTTGAAGAGTCATGATTGTCACATCCTGATGGAAAGACTAATTCCAATAGCTTTGAAGGAAGTTTTACCGAACTTTGTATGGGGCGCCAATGCAGAATTAAGCAATTTCCTCCATGATATTTGCTCGACAGTGTTAAAAGCATCGCACATGGAAAAACTAGAGAGAGATATTCAAATTATTCTTTACAACTTAGAAAGGATATTTCCTCCAGCGTTTTTTGATTCGATGGAGCATCTCTTAGTTCACTTACCTTATGAGGCCAAAGTTGCAGGTCCCGTCCAATTTCGATGGATGTATCCATTTGAGAGGTAATGTTTTCTTTAAAATACAGTTCAAATGAGTTTATCATATAATATGTCCCGATAATCTTCTTTCTATTTCAACTAGATTCTTATATCATTTGAAGAAAAAAGTGAAGAATAAGGCACATGTTGAAGCTTCAATTTGTAATGCATATATTGTGGAAGAAGTGACGACATTTGCATCATACTATTTTGAGCCGCACGTTCAATGCAAGAGGCGGAGAGCAGGCAGAAATGATGAAAGCCCCATTGATCCAAATTGCACAGCATTCTCTATTTTCAATTATCTGGGTCGACCAAGCGGCGCATGTCAGTTTCGTTACTTATCAGGCGAAGAACTTCATGCAGCCCATACTTATATTTTACTGAACTGTCCAGAAGTCGAGCCATACTTCAAGTAAGTGTAAATTTGTAAATATATGTTTTGCGTGTCAAATATTTGCTAATAATGATATGGTTTTTAATATTAGGATTTTCCAAACTTCAATGTTTGGACTACAACCAAATGAGTTTGACCGTTTGTGCGATGAACAATTTGCAGCATGGTTCAAGACATATGTAAGTTGCCCATGGATCAAAACCAAGTTATTAAAATTATATACATCATTTAGTTAAATATATATTATTAACTTTGCATGTGTAACCTTAGGTTCACAGTAATTATGAACACTTTGGAGGGCAAGGATTGCTATTTTATCTGTCATGGGGTCCACAGTTAAGAGTTCGAAGTTGGCCAGCATATTTCATAAATGGATATAATTTTCATACTCAAGAATATGGAATGGGAAAATCCACAATGAATAGTGGTGTGTCTGTTCGGTCATCCAATGGTGACAGTTCGAAAGATGATTTTTATGGCTTGTTGGATGAAATCATAGAGATAGAGTACCCTGGACCATTAATGATGCGAGTTGTGTTATTTAAGTGCACGTGGTTCGACCCCGTCAAAGGAATGAAGGTGCATACGAAGTTCAATTTGGTTGAAATAAATCACAAGAAAAGGTATATGAAGTATGAACCATTTGTCTTGGCACAACAAGCAATTCAAGTATGTTATGCATCATATCCTAGTTTGAAACGTGACAAAGCTGATTGATGGGCTGTATGTAAAATTAAAGCACGGAGGAAAATCGAGGAACACTGGAAGGATAGAGCCTACCAACAGGAGGAAGTGTCTAACACGGTTGAAATTGAGGAATATAACATACCAACTTTACGAGATCCGTGTGGAGCAATGATAGATGTGGATCCAACTGAAATTTGCGAGTTAAATGTACAAGAATGTTCATAATCTGATTTTCAGACAGATGACGAAGACGAGGACGAGGACGAAGATGAAGACAAAGACGAAGACGAAGATTAAAATTTTTGTTACAAAACACTACAGATGTGTAATTATTAATGCTACAAGTGCTATTTTGATTGTTATCATTATTGTTCTTGTTATTATTGTTATTGTGCTTTTTTATTATTGTTATTGTCGATTATTCTTTTTATTTTAATTGATCGTCCGAAATTTTGTCCCTAAATGCCGACAAGTCTAATATTATTAACGTGCCCTAACATTTCCGATATTCTAATTTCTATTGCAACATTTGAGATGCCTAAATTTTGGATTGAAAAAAAGATGTAGCAAATTTAGGACCCAAATAAATGAGATGCTAAATTTTTGACCGAAAAAAAAAAGTCACAAATTTACAACGTTCATGTAGTATGTGCATATTTGCGCCGGACTCAAGCTGTCCGTCGCAAATTTTGCGAGAGAATTTCTACCGTTCGAAATTGTATACGGATAATTTAATCCGTCGCAAATTTGCAACGGAATTTTTTTTACGTCGCAAATTTGCGACGGATTTTTATTTCTGCTGGAAATTTTTTGTCGATTGCAAAATTTGCGATCGATATAGAAAGTCCGTTGCAAATTTGCGACGGAAAGTTGATTTTGTGATAAGATTTTTACTGCTCGAAATTTTCGGCGTAAAAAAAATCCATTGTAAATTTGCGACGGACTAAGATTTCCGTCGCAAAATTTGCGACGGACTAATCTGTCTGTCGCAAATTTGCCGTTCAAATTTTGCCGTTCAAATTTGCGACGGAAAAATTAATCCGTCGCAAATTTTGCGACGGACAGATTAGTCCGTTGCAAATTTGCGACGGATGGTTGAGTCCGTCGCAAATTTTGCGACGGACAGTTGAGTCCGTCGCAAAATTTGCGAAGGACAGTTGAGTCCGTCGCAAAATTTGCGACGGACAGTTGAGTCCGTCGTAAGTTTGCGACGGATAGCTGGAGTCCGTCGCAAATTTGTGACGGACAACCACAGTCCGTCGCAAATTTTAGGAGGGAAATTTTGCCGTTCAAATTTGCGACGGAAAAATTAATCCGTCGCAAATTTGCGACGGAAAAATTAATCCATCCCAAATTTACGACGGATTTTTGTTTTCGTCGGGAATTTTTGTCGGTGGAAAATTTACGACGGACGTGAGCGTCGTCGCAAATTTGCGACGGACCGAGCAAGTCCGTCGCAAATTTGCGACGGACTGCTTGTCCGTCGTAAATTTGCGACGGACTTGCTCGGTCCGTCGCAAATTCGCGACGGACGTGAGCGTCCGTCGCAAATTTTCCACCAACAAAAATTTGCGACGGACCGAGCAATCCGTCGCAAATTTGCAACGGACGTCAGCGTTCCGTCGTAAATTTACATCGTTATTACCCCTTCCTCGACGCCGCCCCCGCCCGATCTGCGCATTCCCCCCCGCCCGTCGCCGCCCGGCCGTCGCCGTCGCCGCCTAGCCGTCGCCGCTCGTCGCCGGTTGGCCGAGCCCCCGCCCGTCGTCCGGTCTCCCCCGAGCCCCCGCCCGTCGCCGGTCGCCCCAGCCTCCCCGGCCCCGCCCATCGCCCGCCCCGCCGGTCGCGCGCCTCGCCTCCGCCTCGCCGAGCCGCCCCCGCCTCATCGCGCCCTCGCCCCGCCTCGCCGCCACCCCGTCGGCCCGTCGCCCGCCCCCGCGGTCGCGCCCAGCAGCGGCCGGCCAGCGCCGTCGCCGCCCAGCCTCGCCGCCGTCGCCCGCCCGCCGAGAGCCGGCCGGCCGCCCGCAACGCCGTCGTCAGCTTGTCGCCGCCGCCCGGCCGCCGGTGCCGCCGCCGACCGGCGCCACCCGCCTCCTTGTCGCCGGCCGAGGCTCGCCCCGGCTCGCCGCCGTTGCCGCCGCCCGACGACGTCGCCGCCCCCCACGCCGTTGCCGCCGCCCGACATCATCGCCGCCCCTAACGCCGTCGCCGCCGAGCTCCGCCGTCGTTTGCCCGGTCGTAGCCGAGCACCTGGCCGACTAGTCACCATTTGAGCTCACGCTTGCGCCGGGACCGCCACTGTTCTATCGGCCGATTTTTATTGTCCTTGAACCAAGTAAGCAACTCTCTAAACCCTAGTTAGTATAATTAGGTAATTAGTCGGACTTGTTTAAGGATTATTTAGGATCACTTTTCGTTAGCTAAGTTACGGGTCGATTTCAGGATTGCATGTGGCTTTGATCGATGGTCGACTGGTTAATTTGTCTATTATGTGGATGATTAAGCGTCAAATGACGATAAAGTGATTGATTAAGCGTTTTCACAGAAAATGCTTGAAAATTGAACAATTCTATAAAAAATCAAGGAAAATTACGGAAAATTAAAACAACGGTATATGTTGGCAACAAATATGAAATTTGACCGTAAAAGTTTTTTAAACTTTTTAAAAAACAAAAATTTCAGAATATCACAAAATGGCAAAAATTAATAGTGACCATCCATTTTCAATGAAATTTAGATTTTTTAACGTTCCGGGAAAAAAAATATTAAAAAATTAAAAATTTCCATAACCTTATAAAATGGCTTAACATAAATGTGGTCACCCATTGTGAGGGAAATTTTTATTTTTTTGGGTGAAAAAAAATTTAAAAAATATAAAATTTCAATACTGCACAGAATTGCCTAGAAAATATGTGGCCATCAACTTGCAGTGAAATGTAAATTTCTTTAGATGGCCAAAAAAAATTAGAATTTAAAAATTTTCAAAACTTCACGGAATGACTTATAATACCTGTGGCCACCCACTTTTAGTTATATTTAATTTTTTTAACGTGCCCTAAAAATTATTAAAATAAATAAGGACAAAAATTTTGGAAACTTTATTTAATAGCTTAGACTACCTGTGGCCACCCAATTTTAGTATGGACAAATTTTTTTATTTCACGAAAAAAATTTATATTAAAAAATAATAATTTAAAAATGCTTAAAATTTTAAAATTTCAAAACTTTACAAAATGTCTTAGAATATCGGTGGCCACTAACTTTTAGTGAAATTTTTTTTTAGGGCCCAAAATTTTTTTTTTCAATAATAATAATTTTTTTCTTACAAAACTGTACAGAATGACTTAGAATACCTGTGGCCACCCACTTTCAGTGAAATTTAAATTTTTGTACGTTGTCAAAAAAAATTTAATCAAAATAAATGCGATTCATATAGTGATGTTTAATACCTGTAGCCACCCAAATCGTGCTCATATATTGATGTTTCATATCAAAATGAATGGGATTCATAGTATATTTGTTTGTAGAAAATTGCACGTCATAAACACTCGACATTGGCTCATTTCAAGGAAACATTTTCTCAGTCTTTCCATCAAAATGGTAAGCTTCGTCATGTACATCATTATGTGTTCGTAATACGTGTCAATAGTTCTTTACATATTCGCATAACCTTCCTACTTGTCAGTATAAACGTGGAGGTCACATGCCTAGAAGACAAGGCTCTTCCTCGTCCTCATCCCCGTCCCTTTCCTCTTCCCCTGTCCCGGCATCTAACCCTCAATCACAGTATGGTCCGTCACAATATGGACACGTTGGCCCTTCCTCCAACACTCAACAACATATTACGGGACTTGGCCACATGCGAACTGAACGTTCTCCAGTTTAATCTCCTTTAGCTCCCTCTCCTTCCGTTCTACCCCATTATTCGGCGGAACAATCGAATATTGACGGAAACAGAGGTCAAGAAGATAACCGATTCTTCATATGCCCATTTGGAGATTCATAAGTACTTCATTTTTATTTTAGTATATGTAATATTTAGGGCTTTAGATATTGATATCAATTGAATTGTCAATGTTGCACAATATTCATATGAATGCAGATTCACGGATGCTCCGTCTGTTGTGAGGGAATTGAACAAAATAGTAAGAAACTTTTGGATGGGAGAGTATATTACTTACAGAAATGTTCCACAAGAAGTGAAAGAAATGTGATAGAATGAGTTCAAGGTAAGTTTTACATATTTTATTTTCTCACTAATTAAGTGTGTTGTAGTAAATTGATGGTAAAGAATGATGTAAAGGGACCAGAACAACTCTGTAGTTTTCGATACCTAAAGGACTAGATATTTTCCCCAACATGAACTTTACAAAATCTATCTATATTTGTCTGGTGCATGGTTATGGATATGTAATCATCATAATAATTTTCAATTTGTGTTTTTATTCATTGCAGCGGAAGTTCAAGTGGGAGGAAGCGGAAGACAATGAAGTGAGAAGAATTTTCGATAAGAAAATAAGTGATTTTATGCGAAATGTTATGAATAGAGTGAAGAGCAAGCAAGCGAAGCCGTCTTTCTTTACAGCTGACAATTGGGAGGCAATTAACACATTTTGGGCATCTGAACAGAGTCGGCAACTCTGTGAGCAGAATAAGAAGAATCGATCTTTTAGTTCTAGTGATGGGTCAGCCACATATGTTGGGGGCTCTATCAACATTGTGGAGCATCGCAAACGACTGGTAAGTCTGTTAAATGAGTTATAAGTTAATTTAATTCAATTACTCATGTTTACATTTTGTAGGCACATGAATTGGGGACGGAACCGACATTTGCAGCTACATTTGAACGCACATTTCAAAAGAAAGATAAGACATGGATTGACGATCGAGCAAAAGCTGTTAAGGTATGTAAGGTTATACTTTGGCTTATATGTAAACTATAATGAAAACCGTGAATGCTTTCAATATTTTTGGTAAATATATATATAGTGATTTTATTTTCATCTACATTGTTAATGTAGGAAAAATATGATGAACTTTTAATGAGCAGTGCTAGTGGTAGTGATGATTGTCCTGAGTCCCGGCCACCAGTTGATAATATGGCATTATGGATGGAGGCAACGGGTGGGGCGAAAAAAGGGAAAATATTTGGGATTGGATCATTATCAAGGATGTACATGCCGAATAGTCCTGGAAGTTCATCATCCACTGGGACTGGTCGAAGGAGGTCACGAGTAGACGAGCAATTGACCCAAGAAGTGAATCGTCTGAATAATTTACTTGTTAAGAAGGATGAACGAATACATAACTTGGAACAACAAATGAGAATCGTTATGCAACACCTTAACATCAATCGCTATGACGATCCTCCTGTACCTCCAGCCAATCCAGTAGGTGATGGGTACAATGATGACCAACACATTGATGCCGAGAATGCTGCTGATGATGATGATGATGAAGATTTTCTCCGGTCTTTCTAGTTAAAATTCTCAAAATCGATGGTAAGCTTGCTTCATAATCTTGGTTTTTCATAATTTCACTCATATTCATATGTAAGAACATTTATGTTCGTCCCGAAACGTATTTTTGTTAACCCTTTTGTTATTTTACACCTAGTTCCACATCCATGCATAAACGCTTTTTTTATATTCTGGACTGATTTATGTATCGACATTTCCTCAGGTCTCGACAAAAGTGACTACTTTTGGTGTCCTGCCATCGTACCAAAGCCGCGTCTTCTTCTGTATGATTTTTTTGCGTCTTCTATGGTTGTCCCGTCTCTTAGTTCATGTTTTGACTGTATTGTAAGATTGGATATCAAATAGTATCATGTCAGACTCTACGACTTTCCTTCTGTTATTTGTTTCAATTATATGTCATTGTGGCTGGTTTGTCAGAATTTATGATTTGTTCGTTTGTCTGTTTCAATTATATATCATTGTCTCTTTTGATTGATATGGACAAGAATTTATGGCCGAAATGATATAAAAATAGCGACGAATATTTTAAGCCGAATTTTGCTATCATTAAAGTTTATCACTAATTTGCGACGAAATTCACGACGAATTTTCTGACGAAATTCGCGACAAATTTTACGACGATTTTGCGACGAAATTGCGACGGATTTTTGCGACGAATTTTGCAACGGACAGAGTCGTCGCAAATTTGCGATGAAATTGCGACGGATTTTTGCGACGAATTTTGCGACGGATTTTTGCGACGAATTTTGCGACGGATTTAGTTCGTCGCAAATTTGCGACGAAATTTGCGACGAATTTGCGACGGATTTTTGCGACGAATTTTGCGACGGACAAACGTTCGCGGCAAATTTGCGACGAATTTTGCGACGGAAAAACGTCCGTCGCAAATTTGCGACGAAATTTGCGACGGATTTTTGCGACGAAGCGAGTTCGTCGCAAATTTGCAACGAAATTTGCGACGAAATTGCGACGAATTTTGCGACGGACTATGTGCCGTCGCGAATTTGCGACGAATTTTTTTTCGTCGCAAATTTGCGACGAACTTGTGAATTTTCCGTCGCAAAATTTTGCGACGACCTAGTAGCGATGGAATTTTTTCCGTCGCAAAATCCATCGCAAATTCGATTTGCGACGGATTTTTCCACATTTTCCGTCGCAAATTTCGTCGCTAATCCGGTGTTTTTTTGTAGTGTCCATCAATTTAATTGATACATCATATGGTACATTTGACTCTTTAATTCCCAAATACTGGTATTGTGGAATGATTTTCTCCACAGTGGCATTGACTTAAAGCATAACCCTCACCATGTTTGATCACTTTGATACCTAAACTTGTATCCACTTCTCCCAAATCTTTCATTTTAAATTGAGAAGATAGATACCGTTTAGTTTCATCTATAACATGCATATTTGTACCAATAATGAGCATATCATCTGCATATAAGCATATTATAACTCCATACTCTTTGGTAAATTTTGAGTAAATGCACTTATCAACATTGTTATGCTTAAATCCATGTGATAAAATCACCGAATCAAATTCTTCATGCTATTGTTTCGGTGCTTGCTTTAAAACATATAAAGATTTGTTTAACTTACAAACCTTATTCTCATTTCCAGGTAGAACAAAACCTTCAGATTGTTTCATATACACCTCATCTTCTAGTTTACCATTTAGAAAAGTTGTTTTAACATCCATTTGATGCACATGCAATTTATAAATTGATGTCAAAGCTAATAGAACTCTAATCGATGTTTTCAAGCAATTGGTGCATATGTATCAAAGTAGTCAATCCCCTTTTTTGCCTTATAACCTTTTGCTACTAACCTTGCTTTAAAGGTTTGTAACGTACCATCTGGATTATACTTTCTTCTAAATACCCATTTGCATCTAATTAGATTTGATCCAGGAGGCAATTCAACTAACGTCCATGTATTGTTAGCAATAATTGAATCCATTTCATTATTAATTGCTTCATTCCAAAATGATGCATCTCTAGATGCCATTGCCTCATTGAACGTTCTTGGATCTTCATCCAAGTAAAATAACATGGGTAATTTATTCACAACATTTTCCCTATCTCCTTCTACCAGGAGAGTTACAAAATTGAAACCGAAATCTTTTGTTTTCTTCACTCTTTGACTTCTCCTTGGCTTGCTTGCAGAATAAAATAGTTTCCTTTTAATTGATGAAGGATTGCTTGCGTCAATTGCTGTTTGTGAATATGCTGAGGTATCACTTGAATCTTTAAGAAACTTGTGTTCAAGAAATTCAACATCTCTTGATTCCACAATAACATTAGATTCAACATCTAATAAGTGATAAGCTTTAGAATTTTTAGCATAACCAATAAACACACTTTTTAATGCCCTTGGTCCTAATTTTGTTCACTTAGAATCAAGAATTCTATAGTACGCAAGGCATCCCCATACTTTAAAGTATTGGATATTCGGTACCCTTCCTTTCCATAATTCATATGGAGATATCTTAAATTTCTTCGAAGGAATTTTGTTGTGAATGTGACATGCAATAAGAAGTTCTTCTCCCCACAAATTTATTGGCAATTTTGCTTGTAAGATCATGAAATTAACCATATCCACCAAAATTCGATTCTTTCTTTCTACAAATCCATTCTGTTGTGGTGTATAAGATGCACTTACTTGATGCACAATACCATTTTCCTCACAAAATGCAGAAAAATCTAATGAGAAGTATTCTCCTCCACGATCACTTCTCAAAATTTTGATTTTTGCGTCCCTTTGATTTTCAACTACAGCCTTGTATATCTTGAACATATCAAAAGCTTGATCTTTTGATTTCATTAGGTAAACATGAGTATATCTAGAGTAATAATCAATCAATGTAATAAAATAACGATTTCCACCTCTAGTTACTACACCATTTAATTCACAAATATCATAATGCACCAATTCAAGTACTTTAGTAGATCTTTCTACCTTTGAGGATGATTTCTTAGTCATCTTTGCTTGTAAATATATTTCACAATCCTTCTTATCCAGATTATCACATGATATCATACCACATTTATTCATAAATTTCAAAGTACTATATCCAACATGTGATAATCTATTATGCTACAAGGAAGATGACTCAAGCATATAAATAGAAATGAAATTCTAATTAATACTTAATTTGAACATTCCGTTACAAGAGTACCCTTTCCTAACAAACATCTCATACTTAGACAGGATAAGCTTATTAGCTTCTAACACAGCCTAAATTCCATTCTTGCACAACAAATTTGCTGATACAAGATTCTTATGAATATCAGGAACATACAGCACATTGATCAAAGTCAATTTCTTTCCGGAAGTGAATTGTAGTTCAACTGTGCCTGTCCCTTGAACAACTGTAGTATTGTGATTTCCCATCAACACTTGTTGTTTCTTCTCTACAGGTGTATAAGATTTGAATTGCTTCTTATCATTGCAGACATGCACAGTTGCACCAAAATCAAACCACCAATCCTTTGAATCATTCATAGTTGCCATGTTTAATTCAGTCACCCTCCCAATTTGCAATTTAGAAACCACAGCAACTAATCCATTGGTATTTTGCTCCACAATATTAGCTGTTGTGTCAACCTTTTGCTTTTTCCGGTAGTGGCACTCTTTCTTGTAGTGGCTTTTTTTACCACAGTAAAAGCAACACTTGTCCTTCTTGAATGTTCTGTTGTTGCCAGACTTGTTGGTGTTGTTGGTGTCAATGAACTTCCTCTTGTTTCCCCTCTTATTTTCTTTGTCTCTACTCACGTTTTCATTCTCAACAAAATGCACCTTGTTTGCAACTTCTTTCACGTAATTAGCCTCACGTTCCTGAGAACCTTCCTCAATTCGAATGTGTTTTATCAAATTATCTACAGACAGGTTCTCGGTTGTATGGAGAAGTTTCATTTGATAATCATTCCAAGTTGAAGGCAATTTTGAAATAATTGCAACAACTTGAAGAGGTTCAAAAACTTCAATCGTAAGGTCTTTGAGTTTGGCAACATATATTTGAAGTTCCTCCACTTGCTTAAAAACATAATTTCCATTAATCATGGTAAATTCAAAATATTTCAGAGTAGTAAATCCATCGATACCTTGTTTGTCGGTATTGTATTATGTCTCCTAGGCATTCCAAATGTCTCTACGATTTGTGTAAGATCGAAAGGTTTCATACATACAATCTGACTGAGCATTGAGAATCCTTCATTGGCATCTCTTTTCATCATCTTCACACCTTTTCCTTGCAGCTTTGATATCATCGGAATCATCATCCTTTAGATTACGGATAGCGGGCAAGTTGGGATCCAAAATGTAGAAGATACATAATTCAGATAAAAGAAGGATCATGTTGTCCTTCCCACGGATGAAATTAGTTCCATCATAAGGATCAATTCATAGCGAGCACTTGATGGAGCCGATTTCTCCATCTCCATGACAATAATACATTAAGATTGTTGGGGAAAATTCATTGCTGATGAAGATAGAGAAATAGTAATAGATCCTTGATACTTTGATGCGTGATGACAATCACCGTCCTTAAGATATTATTTGCCCCCACTATTGTTGCTGCTGGGTTTAGAACAAATATACCTCAAGGATGTATACCAAAGCCGCAGAGAAATGAGTTCAGCAATTATTCAATTTCTCTGTTGGAATTTCACCTTGTATGTGTTGTTAAAGTTATGTATATGAAAAGAGAAGAAGAGAGAGTTCCGAAGAATGTTGTAGTTATGAATAGTTGTGGTTATAATAAATAACGTGCGATTTGATCTCTATTTACAGACAACCAATCAACACACTTCTTGGGAATAGGTATCTAATCCACAACCATTACCACTCTTCATGTTAAGAATAACTTCCATTCATAACCACCAAAAACCTGTTTTTTAAGGATGAAGAGTTGCCTCTTTTCATAACCAAGAGTCACATCTTTTACGATAACAAATTATTTCAACAGTTATTTGCCGAGATTGGCCTCGAACAAAAAATCTTTCACTGAAGGGGAAGATCTTCGATTTTTTGTGAGTAACCGAGTCTTGTGTCGTTTCAGAAAGGAACGACAAAATCTATCCTAATGGCGATAAAAGTAAAAGGATAGGAGATAGAAAGTGTGAGATAAAATGTAAATTAACGATAGCAATCGAATAAAACGAGATTACAAAGATAAGTATTCTACAATGTGTTTGGCAAAAGGTCCTTTTAATGATTGCCTTGAGGCTATTTATAGCTAACACTAATGAATAACCGTCGCCGAGCGGTTATCGTCTCAACTCTGGATTATTCTGGAATTTTCAATTTCCTTCCTGATAATTGTCTCCTCTTATCCGCGGTATTGTCGGCACCAAATGTGGTAACCGCTATTATCTTTATCCTGTTGTCTCGAGCGGTTATTGGTACCGAGTCTTTGGTATCCCGTGTAGTGGGCCTTGTGCGACTTTCTCACCCTAGCTACTGTTTTAGCGATTTGGGCCTGATGTACTCTTTTTTTTCTCTAGCCCAATTAGCCAAATTTGAGCGCCAACAAATGCCCTCTTTAAAAGAATTGAAATATTTTCACTTCTTTTAATTCGATTTGACGATTGTAGTGGCTGATACTTATCCTCTAGATTCACGCTATACATCTTTTCAGTCCCCAAATCTTTTCTTGCAGTCCGATATCTTTTTGGGCTTCAATCCCAAGCGCCTTTTAAGCTTCTCTCAATGCCATTGACGGCTGCGCCAAGATTAGATTTTTACCCTTGCTCCCTTGCCATCTTCGATCTTCTTCTTCTGCCCTGGTCCTATCATGTCTTCTTTTACACCCGACTTTTTGACCTACCTGGGCCACTTCAAACAGCTTCGATCACCAGCATATGCAAACAAGCGTCTTCCTGTCGCTACAAAACTGCCCTTTGGAAGCTAATGGGGAGATCATTTTGGGTCCGTGTCTTCGGACACCATGCCCTCCACCTTTCCTTTTTGGCTGCTTCCCTCGGCATGTTACCGAGCTTCTCCCATTTCAGAAAGAGCACATTATGGATTATGTCTGGACGACCATGTCCTAGAGGCTCAGGTCATTCTTTTCTTTTGATCCTGTCTTCTTTGAATGGTATAACAGGCTTAAACCTGCCATGTACGAGCTATGGCGAAAAGCTAAGATCGACAGAGCCCTTGAGTTTTGTACCTTTGATTGGAGGCTTAACCGTAGACTTTTAGGTGCCCTTGTTAGCTTTTGGTCTCTGTCTGGTAATTGCTTCTTTCTTCGATCGGGTCCTATGTTAGTAACTTTTCTAGATGTTTATGTCATTACTGGCCCAGCCCCTCGGGAGAGAACCTAGCCTGTTTGACTCCTCCTCTTATCCAGATTTCCTCAAGGACGTTGATCATTCGTATACTCGTGTTTTGAGTGAGTATGCTTCTCGGAAGGGGAATATCGAGGAAGAAGAGCATATTGCTTTTCTTCTTTACTGGTTGTTAAAATTCCACTTTTTTCGATCCTTCGCTTCAAGTGGCAAAAGAGCTGAGAGGTCTGGCCTTCCACTTATCAAAAGGTAGACACAATGCCATGGGGTGTTTAGCCTTGGCTGCTTTATACCGAGGTTTGGGTTTCACGTTTGCTTCCATGGGTGAGCCAACTTCAGGATTTTTTCATGGTCCTTTCTGGATTCTCCAAGCTTGGATTCGCTTGTATTTCCCATCTTTGTTTTTTGAGTCTCGAATTTCACTTCCATCGGGACACAAGGTCAAACCTTACTTCCTTGACAGCGATGGAGCCCAGCTGCTAAGGCTGCGAATGACAACCATTCTGTTCCAGAAATCAATTTCTGGCCAGAAATTGATTTTTCGATTTCTGTTTCTGGACGAGTTTCTGAACAAAAAAACACGTTTGATAACGACACAAAATTTCTATTTCTGGAACAGAAATTCGTTTGATAACTGCATAAAATTTCAATTTCCTAGAACAGAAATTAATTTGATAACATAGTCCTCAAATACCACATCACCTTACAAGAACCATGGAAAGAACCATGGAAAGTCCAAGAAGAAAAAGGCAACATAATGGAAATACATTACACAAGTCGAAAATACAATTTCATGGAATCTCCTGCATATAATGATCCCTTGCCATTTTATTGGCAATATTTTTCCTAAGCATGTTCATCTCGGTTCCTTCCCCGATCAATATATCGTCCGTAACCTCATCTTGTGTAGGTTCAATCTCGTAATTTGGATCTCCATATAGGGAAAAGTTCTTATCCATCCTGTCTTGGTCAAAGGCTCGGTCCACTTTGCCATAAGAACCTCTTTGCTGGATGCCATTTAACCTTAACTGGTTGAGCATCAAATGAGCCACATCAGATAATGTACCAATTCAAGTGCAATAAACCAAAAGACACAAAGAAATTGAAAGAGAACATCCTCCTATCAGATCAAGCAAGTATATATCGCGCCAGTCAAATTACCAATTCCACTAAATTTGAACGGTTCGAGTCAAACATCTTGGCTTTTCAACAAAAGTCGAATTAAAGGCATTTTCACGGAAGTCGAAGATATCTGGTTTTTTCCCCAGAAACTAAATGATTTGGAGAATAGCATTGTTATAGAAATTTGAGAACCTCATGTAACAGTACCAAGAAAACAAACCCAAGATCTTGTAACTTTTTAAAATCTCTTTTGCGTGTAAGCATAGTGGAATCGTTTTGATACATGTTAATCATTTTAAAACTGATTTTCAAGAATCTGAACATCCTGAGGTTCTGATGGGTTATGTCAAAATTAGTCCACATCAATGACATAGATGTTATGGAGATCTAATGTGAAGCATCGGAACAAGCACTATTTCCTCAGCCACCGCACAATGTGAGCTGATACCTCATCTATTCAGAGGAAAAACATACTAGCTACCCAAAGTAGAAAAACACTCGAGTAAATGACTCCAGTGAACGAAGGGAGGATGACATTACCTGAAGTGAAGCCGTCCGCTCTCAAATTTCTGTTCACTCTAAAATATCTATTCCATACGAATCTCATTTCTATTTACCAATGCCACACAGCAGAGTGCTCGTTAAAATATCTAACCACCTCTATGTTCTTAAAGGCAAGTACTAATCCAACTTCCTCCTTCACCCTTTCTTTAAGTTCCTATACATGCATCAAAACCTCAGTAAAGAGAAGTTCATGACAAGGGGCAAGACCTTTATGCCGAGTGGAATACTAAAACATATTGTGCAAGAAAAGAATATTGGTAAGACATTTCTACAGAAAGAGGATTAAAAATTATAAACTTGATTCCTTATCTGCAAGCATGAGACATAGGAAAGGGTAGACCTGAGAGTTCTAGAGTGAGGTAACAAGAGAGGCTATTATACTTCAGACAAAAGCAACAGCTAACACTGGAAGCAAAGTCAGTCTATCAAGGACAATCACTTATCACGCAAAATGGCACGACGCGAACGAAAACAGAAACGAGTGGGATTGAGAACGAATATATACTTGCACTTGAATTGGTACATTATCTGATTTGTCAAGGAATGAGGAAAGCGGCGCACCTGGAGCGAGACAGAGAGTAGACAAGGCGACGAGCGCGGCGATGAGAGGCGGAGCAACGGCGGCGGAGCAACAGTGGCGATGAGAGGCGGAACAACGGCGGCGACCAGAGGCAGAGCAACAGCGACGGCGAGCGTGGCGACGAGAGGCGGAGCAAGAGCGGCGGCAAGTGCGGCGACGAGAGGCGAAGCAAGATCGGCGGCGAGCGCGGCCACTAGAGGCGGAGCAACGGCGGCGACCAGAGGCAGAGCAACAGCGACGGCGAGTGCGGCGACAAGAGGCAGAGCAAGAGCCGCGGCGAGCGTGGCGGCGAGCGCGGCGACGAGAGGCGGAGCAAGAGCGGCGGCGAGCACGGCGGCGAGAGGCGGAGCAACGGTGGCGACAAGAGGCAGAGCAAGAGCGGCGGCGACGAGAGGCGAAGCAAGAGCGGCGGCGAGGAAACCAGCGCGATTGAGGTCCCGGGGGAGCTCCGTCTTCGTCTCTTCCAGGCCCTCCTCCTCCTTCGCTTGCGTTCTTGCGGAGGTGAGGAAGACGGCGTCGACGGCGAGGAGGATGGCGTCCACAGCGAGGAGGAGAATGGTGCGGCAGCGAGGAGGACGGCCTAGGGTTTTTGGGGTCTCTTTGTTGAAAAGGAGGATATTTCCTTCATTCAGATCAGATCTGTCTTTGGACTTTCGTGGACTTTCGTTCATAGCAGAGCAAGTCTCAAGGCTGAAGAAGAGATATAAATTGTTTCTATTTCTGAAACAGAAATAGGAGAAGCAAAAAATTTTAACTTCTGATTTCTCTTTCAAATCTATTTCTGGAACAAAAATTTGTTTCAGAAATAGAAATTAAAATTGAGTTACCAAACGGATTTCTGTTCCAAACCTATTTCTAGAACAGAAATAGAGAAACAGAATGGTTATCATGCGCAGCCTAAGCTTCCGTCTGCGCTCCATTCCTGAAGGAAACACTGCCTTCAAGTATTATCTTCATTGGTTTTACCAAGTCTCATTGAGCGATAGCGACTTCTGTCCACTTTCTTGTCCATATTTCCAAGATATCTTTTCTTTACTTCGCTCCAAAGATACCTGGAAATTTTGGCTTTCTATTTTAGCTGCATCCAATCTGACATTGAGGCTGTCTATCAAAGGAAAACTGAAGTATGGGGTTGAAGTATATTCCCCTCAATACTGCGCTCGGCAATTTGGGTTGACGCAGGGTATTCCGATTCTTGCCCTCTATTCCATGGACTTCCCTTTTAATGAGAAGCGTCTATTTGCGGTAACCAAAAAATCTGACCCTTTCATTTGCTGTCGCCGGATCATCTCAAAAGTGTCAAAGAATCATGTGGTAAAGTCATTCGCGCCGTCTCCGAGTGCTCTTTAGAGCTTTGAGAACTAGTGGAAAGGCTATCGGGATGACCTCTTTAATTCTGAGGTTGACGACATACTCGGCAAGATCGCTGGTAGGGGCTCTCTTTCTAAACCTCCCGAGACTTCTTTGCGATCGCAAACTTCTCCTCCTCACAGAACATTGAAGAGGGCTTTAAATCCTGGTATTTGTTTTCCTTTCTTCCTGCTATTTCCTTTAGATGATCCACATCTCATCCTTTAACTTTTCCTTTTCAGAAGATTCCGAACGTGCTGTCGCTTCTAGGATCAGGATACGCTTATCTAGGTCTACCTCTGAAATGCCGAAGGCTCTCACTTTATCCACTCGCTCCTCTTCTGCTCCCGATGTTATCGGAGTCATGGCTCCAAGCCTTACTCTTGCTGATATCTCGAAACCATAAAAAATTACATCAGCTCCAATTGATTCTCCCTCAGCGGCTACTACTCCTCGTGTCATAGAGCCAGTTTCCCCATCCGCCGAGGATGCAGGTGACGCCGCAAAATCTGATGCTTTATCTGGCGATGGGGCGGTCGACGGCTCAAAGCCTGGTCTCATTTTGAGTGGGACCACTGAGGGCCTTATTCCGAACGTGTCTCTTGTTTTGCCAACACCTTATTCTCCTTAGGATTTAGTTGAGCTTTCCGCATCCTTTGAGCCAATTCCAGGCGTAGAGTCTGATCTTTCGCCTGTGGCATCGATGACTTTGGAACAAGTGTCTCCATTTGCCGTACCGACGGTATCTCCCACGGCATTATCCGATCTTGTGGTGAGTTTTATATGTGACGTTGGGGTTAGATCTTTTCTTGTTCTCCTTTGCTCATGGCTCATTTGAATACTTAACCGCTCGCTGGTCTTAGCATTCTTGTCGTAGACTTGCTTCTTTCGTTGTTGGATCGACTTCTGAGCTTGACCTTAGTGGAATTGCACTCCCATTTCCTAAAGACGTTGCTAGTGCTAGGAAGGCACTCCTTGAAGCTACACCGATGCCTTCGGCTACCCCTTTTGGGTGCAATGAGGATCTTTCAAGTCTTTCCGCTAAGGAGAAGTGCCAAGAGTTCTTCAAGCTATCGGAGGGCAGACTTCCAACGATCATTTCAGATCCCCTCCTCGAGACAAAGGCCCTGATCCTTCTCAACGCTATGTGTGAAGACTCAAACTGTGCTAAATACCGTCAGTTTTACGCTCGTTGTGAAGCGTATCTCCCCAAGCTTATTTCAGACCTTGAAGCTGTCAAGAGGAACTGTGATCAGCTCCAAACTTTGGCAATGTTAGAGAGACAATCCTGAGTATTCCTCGATGGTGTCGAGAAGCAGAAGCAATCGGCTGACCATCTTTTCAAATCTTATGAGGCGATGGTTAGCGCTAAAGCCTGCCTGATCAAAGACATTTCTGACCTTGAAGCTAAATTGATTGAAGCTCGTCGAGCGCTTTTGGCTCATCGACTCGATATGACTAGATCATGGCGTTTCCTTAATGCCGAAGTTAAAAATAGTAACTCAACGTAACAAGGAGGCCTAGGACTATGTCAAAGCCTTGGATCGTCGGAACGTCCTCATACCTCGTCTCTTTGCCGAGAATCTATCTTTGGATAAAGACTTTATTTCCTTTCGAGCCGCAGTTGAAAAGATGTACTCTTCTTTGTGAACAATGAAGTTGCGCTTATTTTGCTTACCCTTTATTTTGTTCCTTCTACATGGCATTAACGTTTCTTTAGTCACGGATGCAACTGTGACTAGAGGCTTGCCTGTCCTTTCAGACTTTTAAATCACGTCCATTAATAAATGCTCATGTACAGTAGCCAACTTCTCTCTCCACGTGTCCCATGATATAAATGAACCGCCACGGTTACCCACGTTCTTTTGGGATTTTATGTATTTTCAACTTCTTTGTTTGGCGGTTTCTTCCTTCAATCAACTTTTATTTGTTCTCCGATTCGTCTTCTTTCTGACCATTCTGTTCTGCTCGTCACCCTGTAATCCTTCACTTCTCTACTCATTCATGGCTCCTCACACTAGAGCATCCAACCAAATCCACTACCACCCTAGCACTTATGCTGGTCTGCTCTTCTCTTTACGCTGACTAGAGAAAAGAGGTGCTCTCTCCACACAGTTTGTAAACTTGGTTCATGGTTTCGCGGATGAGGATTACGCCGGATCTCCTAAACTTATAGTCGGTCCTTACTTTGAGGTTCTTCCCCCCACCTCCGCTCTTCGATGAATGTTTCCCTCGGCATTTCAAAGAACGTCTTCCATTTCAGCAAGGGTCTTTGACTAATTAGCAATGGCTTCCCACCAATAAGAGGTTTGATTCTTGCCCACTTTTAATCATGTGTTTTTCACATGGTATAGCCGTCTCAAATCAATCATGAAGCCTCACTAGAAGGGACTTCAAATTCATCGAGAACTTGAACTTTGTTGCGTCCCCCTTTTCATTGACTACGACATGCTTGACAGCCTTTGCTGCTTTGGGTCTCCTTCTACCGAGAAAATATTCAGTGCTAATTTAGCACCACGTCATCGTCCTACGTGACGTGTATATTTCATTCAGAGTTCGATACGTGTCGGCTTAGCTGGAAAATGGAAAATTGAAAAAAGTCTTCTTTTCATTCTCTTCGCGACAGGAAAAAGGATGGAGCAACAATAAATGCCAAAAATTCAATTCTCTTTCTCCCTCCTTTTTTCAATTTTCGGCTTTACCTGTTCAACGAAGAGACTCTCTCTCTCTCTTTCTCCAGCACTTCGATCCCGAGGCCCCTCTCCCTCCGCCTCCGCCTCCGCCTCCGTCGTCGCCTCCGGAGCCCGGCTCTCTCTCTCTCTCTCTAGCACTCCCCCCACCGCCTCCGCCTCTCCCAAAAGCCCCACAGTCGCTCCAAGCTCAGATCTGCCTCTGGCACGTCCCCCCCAAAAGTCCCGCCTGTCGCAGCTCTCGTCGACTCTCGGCTTCCTCAGACGGCATCGCCTTGTGCCTTTCGCGGACAACATCACCACCATGCTTGGTTGCTGTTCTGTGTTCTTTCACGACACCGTCGTAGCTGCTGTGCTGTCGCCGTGCCGAACCAGCCCCGTGTTGCGCCAGCCGCTGCCATCACCGTTTGACGCCACGCCAAGCCCGCTGATCGCAGAGCCGCTCTCGTCCATGCCGCCGTGTTGCCGTCCCGACGCTGATTTAGTCGGTAACGACTTCATGCATCTTTCTCTCGTAACAAGTGTTTGTTTTTTATTCTTTTGTTAGATCACGTCTCTGTCTTGCGAGTAAGGTCGTATCTGCGGAATTTATGTGACGTTCGAAGGCCCAATGCTGTTAAAATTCACGAGTCACTGGCGAATGTGAGGGTTTTGGTAACTAGAGGCTCTGTTGGCTTGCTGAGAAAATGCAAGGATAGGGAAGAAGCATCATGCGGTGGCCTACTTTGAATGAACTCAATAAGTTCGGCCATGTTTTTGCACGTTTCACTGGACATTTGTCGCGTCGCCGGCTTCATAATCATTCAATAGAGGATGGGTTGCGTATCAATTTTTTCTACCCATATCAGGGGGAACACAAAGGCCCTTACTATTGCCTGATGAATTGCCTTTGCAAATTGAATCGATACAGAGTTACCACTACTTCTGCTCTTGCTAGCTAGGGGATATATTATTTCATTTCTATCAATTCCTTTTGAATTAGGGGGAATGCGTAACCTTTTTTCTGCTTCTTTTTGTCCTATTCTGGGCATCCATGTTGACGGTACTACTTAGATATAAGTTGAACAACCAGCGGCCTTTCAGAAAATAGATGCCACATGAATTTTGTGCTAGTTCATTCCCCATTCAATAGTTCATTTGCGGAGAAGCTTGACAAAGTCATTTTTTCTCAATAGGTTCATTGATCCGGTGGTGAATGGAGATTATCCAAGCATAATGAGAAGCTTGGTGAAGGACAGATTACCCACTTTCATTGCAGAGGAGAAGAAGCTGATGAACGGGTTTTTCGACTTCATCGGTATCAATTACTATTCATTGACCTATGCTCAAAACGTCCCAGAAGATGAACACAAAGTGTCAACTAGCTACTCTACCGACTCGTCCGTGAAGGAATCTGGTAAGACGAGCCATATCTTTACCATGCCAAGATCATGAAAGATGTATTTGGACGAGTAGGTATGATAATCCATCATTTTTAACCCACTTCTCTGATTTTCAGCAACCAAGAACCGCATATCAATTGGTGCAAAGGTACATATGCTTTTACAACCTCATTGCAGCACATGACAGTTGAACCTTATTACCAGAATAAACGAATCTTCATTTTCAGGCTGAAGGGATTGAGTGGATATAAAGGTGTCCAGATGGTCTGGTGCAAATTTTGGACTATATAAAGCGGAAGTACCAAATCCCAAAGATTTACATTACTGAGAACGGTAGGAGTCGCTTTTCTAGTGATATATCATCCAGATTATATATTTGGACCTTCCATAAAGAAGTAACACATTTTACTCGGGAAACATGTTTTATTACAGGTGTCACTGAAGCAAAGGTAGAGGGCCGTCCACTGGCCAATGTGCTGAATGATACTCACAGGATTGATTGCTTGAAGCAGCATCTCGCACGTCTCCTTACAGTGATGAAGTAAGTCCTCAAATCCATCACATTTGCGATCGTCACTACTTCGGTTATCTGCCATTGCAATGCATCATCATCTTAACCGTGTGTTGGGTTTGCTACACATGTCAAAAGAGGGTGAGAGGAATATTTCTTTGCATTCACACCAAGGTATCTGCTATTTGTGATTGCATGTGTGGCAAGTCGTGGCTTGATCCACTTTTACTACGGCGACTAGTTTAAACTCTTAATTTAGCTCTGCTCGAAGCCAACACCCGGTAACAACTTATCAAATTGATCAATTTGGGCAATGCTGGAACGGGGTGAATGTGCGAGGATACATTCACTGGTCACTCGCTGACAACTGGGAATGGGCGTCGGGCTTCGTACCGAGGTTCGGGCTCTACTACACTGACTATAAGGACAACCTCAAACGTATTCCTAAAGCTGGCTGCTCTCAACTGTTGTCGCCTTAGTCTGAATATTCTGTTTCATCTTCTTATCATATAGTGAGCTGTACTATTGTTTATCAGAGTGATATCCTCTTTGGAAGTACACGTTACCATGAGGATTGTAATTTGTCAGACTAGTGCTATAATAATTTGAAGAGTTTCAATAATTCACCATTGCCACTGTAACTAATTGCCCTCATTTAGTCTAAATGTATCATGTGGCATTGGGACTGCACAGATGAGATGATCTTTAGAGGGAATCGGCTGCAATTGTGGGCAACTCAATTCGAATTAATGATCATATATTCCAAGGGATGACCCCAAAAATCTCAGAATGAATAAGAATACTACACATTCATCAGTTTGGCGAGTATATATTCAGATAACGAGCTAGACCGCCATTACCTAATATCTAATATATATTAATCTCAAAGTCAACAGTGGTATTTCACAAAAAAGGGTCTCACGATTCAAGAAGCTCTCAATTGATTCACTAGACAAACTTGTGATTCTCTCTTCATCCATAACCTTACCCAGCCCCAACAACTGAATATCAATTAACTCAAATCATAAAGATCAGGAAAAGACGGAAAATCGGAAGAGTTCATGAAGTATGGAGTCTATATTTCAAGGGAAGGAAGGCATAATCAAGCAAATCAAGGCCCACTTTATTGTCATCGGTGCTTATCCAATCTAGCATTTACAGAAGAAACGACCACAGACAAGTAATTCTGTCCTGAACTTTATTTCGGGATCATAAGAAAAATCCCTCAACAATTTGACAACAGCCGCCACATTCAATTATACAACAATGGAACCAGCAACTCAAAGGTTCATCCTGTAAAATTCAGTATAATTGTTGGAATTCTCAGGTGGCAGCACCATCTTCAAGAAGACAAAACCTTCTCAACCTCGGCCGTCACATCCTTAGGAGGTTTTTCAGTATGAAGATTTGCAACTATTACCTTTTTGTAGTAGTCAATCACCTGTATCCAAAGTGCATCAATTAGACAGCTAACTAAACTAAAAGAGACATGATTGGCTTAAACAAGCAGGAAGGAGGAAATAAGCAATGAAAGCGAGCTTGTGAAATGGATTGTCTCATAATTCATCCAATGTCTAACACATGAAATTGAAGAAGGCACTAGAAGGAAAACGTGTAGGTACCGGTTCAGTTTGCTTATGGCATGCCTAAAGTCGAGATTTGAGAACAGCTGCAGTATCATCCTTGCGCTGAATCAAAGGTTCTCCGGTAACCTTCAACAGAATAAACAAGTAATGAGACACGGCCGGAGTTAAAAACGGATCAACTTTAACAAACAGTTTAATAATCGAAGCAAAACAACTGAAAAAGGAAAAGGACCCTCTCTCAATGTACAGTAGGCCATCTTGCACAAGAACTTACAGGTTCCTAAACCTTTTAAACCAAGGAAAGAAAAATGAGCATCCAAAATGCTTACATCATCAACCCCCGGAACCTTGGGAGGAGCAAATTTTGTGTGGTAGGTCCTGCCACTGGAAGGATGTATCCACCGACCAGTTATCCTCTCCTCCATGATTGCATCGTCAATTGCAAAATTCAGAACTTTATCAATTTTAGCACCTTGCTTTTCTAGCATCTTACCAAGCTGTCAAAGAAAAAACAGAGCAGCCTGTGAGACTGACAACCACTAAGATGAGCTTCAGCACCAATGAAACAAGAGACTTTCAACATCTAAGAAGAACAACATTTGAGATTAATAAACAAAGGCCCGACGCTTATAACTTGTGCTTCAGTACATCTATTTCTTTTTCCTTTTTGTTAGTGCCTACTGGCTATCTCAATAGCGAATCTCAGAAGATGTCATAGAGATCTATAAAGGCACGGCATTGTCTTTGAAAATAGAAGAGTGTATACAGAGAAGTAAACAAATATACACAATATATGAAGTTTCATGCATGCAGGCATGTGCAGAAATTTATGTGGCTTAAATCTCAAAAGCTCTAGGTATACATTCAATCAACATGACAAGAAGAGAGAAAGCTTAAGGAATCAGCGAGCACCAATCAACATTATCATATTATGACTAAATCTGAAGGCCTGACTCTTTAGTAGAAACAGAAATACCCACAACGCCTGATATGATCTTTCTAAATGTTAAGTGCGATTTTTGTAGAGAAACTATAAAATTAAAAGGCCCCTTTTAGATTGGTAAAAATTAAAAGAAAAAAACAAGGTATATGAAGCGTGAGTTCAATCAAGATACAATCTTTTGTTCTCGAGAGACAATACATTCAGTCAAAAAAGCCCTAGTTAATTTTTACCCTCTCTTCAGCAAATGCCGAGGAAGGACGAGAGAGACGAAACTTACATCATGGTGGTTGACCCGAAATGGAAAGCAAAAAACTTCCCTCATGGTTGACGCGGAGGCGAAGGGGGCTCGGGTTCCGGGGGCCAGCGGCGGCTAGGACGTGGGTGGCCCGGGGCAAGCTCGGGTCAGCGTCGGGACGGCAACACGGCGGCATGGATGAGAGCGGCTCTGCGATCAGCGGGCTTGGCGTGGTGTCAAACGGTGATGGCAGCGGCTGGCGCAACGCGGGGCTGGTTCGGCACGGCGACAGCACAGCAGTTACGACGGTGTCGTGAAAGAACACAGAACAGCAACCAAGCATGGTGGTGATGTTGTCCGCGAAAGGCACAAGGCGATGCCGTCTGAGGAAGCCGAGAGTCGACGAGAGCTGCGATAGGCGGGACTTTTGGGGGGGACGTGCCAGAGGCAGATCTGAGCTTGGAGCGACCGGTGGGGCTTTTGGGAGAGGCGGAGGCGGTGGGGGGAGTGCTAGAGAAAGAGAGAGAGAGAGAGAGCCGGGCTCCGGAGGCGACGACGGAGGCGGAGGCGGAGGGGGAGGGACCTCGGGATCGAAGTGCTGGAGAAAGAGAGAGAGAGATTCTCTTCATCGAGCAGGTAAAGCTGAAAATTGAAAAAAAGGAGGGAAAGAGAGAATTGGAGGTGACTTTTAATTTTTTGGCATTTATTGTTGTTCCGTCCTTTCCTCTGAGAATGAAAAGAAGGCTTTTTTCAATTTTTCATTTTCCAGCTAAGCCGACACGTGTCGGACTCTGAATGGAACATACACGCCACGTAGGACGATGACGTGGTGCTAAGTTAGCACTGAATATTTTCTCCCTTCTACCCATTGCTTCTTTCTCCCGGCTGGTCCAATTTTCGTCACTTTACTCAATCTTCATGCTCTAACTGGTCTCGCACCATACAGCAGCAAATCACTTACCCTATATTCCTGCGAGACTTATATATTTCATGACTTTAAGCCTATCGAATTTTCATCCTAACGCTTTTGTGAAGTGTTACATGTACAGCAGAAGTAGTGTTACTCAGGAAGAGCATGTCGCCTTCCTTTTGTATTGGCTTTCTCGGTATGTATTTTGTATTCCTCAGATCTTATATCTAAGGAGTTTGGTCATCTTGCTGTCACCTTGGCCTCTGAGGGCGATCAACCTCTTGGCAAAATGATACTCGTCACCTTGTGCAGGTCCATTACTGATTTTCAGGCTTCACTTACCGCTGAGCATCCAGATCCCTTTTTCGGACCCCTTTGGCTCCTTCAGGTTTTGATCAAATTATATTTTCTAACCCTTTTAATGCCTTTCCTAAGGTCTCCAGCGATGGTATGAAGTGAACTCTCATCCTCCTGGTCCTGACAATTTTGGTATAACCATCCTCTGCAAGCCACATAGACAACGTTCTTCACATGTCTCTCCCTTTACTTTCTTTCTTAAATACTTTTCTCTCGACTCATTGAGGATTCCTTGAACTTGACCCTGTTCTTCATTCTGGTTTGTACCCCATTTCCGATTGGTTTCCAGATCCCAACTCAGGTAAGTGTCCGGAGGACGAAGATTTATGGAGGCAAGTCCTTACCTTTGTGGATCTACCTTTGTTTTTCTCTGACGGTGGCAAGTTTTTCCTTGGGTTTGAGGTGTACCATCCTCAATATTGTGCTCGGCAGTTTGGAGTGAGTCAGGGAATCCCTATGCCATGCTTATATTCTATTGACTTTCCTTTTGCACTTCCAAAACGCCGTCACTTCCAAGCGGCATTCCAACGCCAGGAAGTCGTCAGAGACAAGATAATTTCCCGCTTTTGTTACGCTAGTTTTCATATACACGCGAGGGCTACTCCTTCTTTCGAAGATTGGTGGGTTCCATATCGAGACGCCTTGTTCTCTGATGGCACCGAACCTATCCTCCTTCATGTAATCAGGGCTGTGCCTCCTCAACTCCACAGTCTTTGCACAGCATCTTCTTCCGGTAAGCCAATTCTTTCATTGTCATTTAACTCTCGGAGTTGGCGACTTATTTTAACAGCGTTTTCTCAGGCATTCCCCCTTATTGTGCGGAATCTTCCCGATCCAGATCTAGTTGCAGCAGGAGTAGAGATGTCACCTCTCGAGATGATTGTATAATCTCTCCTCTTTATAATGGCCTGTCTTCACCTTCGAGGTTACGCGATTTGGAGAAGTAGAGGAGTCTGTCCGATATTTTATCTTATGAATATCCCCACATCATTTCCAATTCGCCTCTAATGGGAGAAATTAATTGTTAATTATTGAACTTGGACCCTTTAATAAGCTCTGTACCCTAGTCATGGCCACGGTTCGGAACCGGCCGGTTCCGGTTCGTGGTCATGTGTGAACCGGAACCGGCCGGTTCCGGTTCGTAATTTAAAAATTAAAAAAATAAATTATAAAATAAAACAATAATGAATTATAAAAATATGAAATAATGAATTATTCAATAAAAATTATAATCAAAATGAAAATTATAGGGGTGATCGGTTCCTGGTCGAAATCGGGAATCGAACCAGTAAGACCGGTCCTTTAATTAATTTTAGAACTAGGAACCGGACCGGCAAATCATAGAACCGGGAATCGGACCATTAGTCCGGTTCTAGGCGGTCCAATGGAACCCTTTGCTCTGAATTAGCAAAGGATCGTAGCCACAAAAGGCATAAAACTTCACATGCTCATGGCTTGGCTTGGGTTTTATAAACAACTCCTTTGATGGTCTCTTCATTCCCATTCGATGTGGGACTCTTGGCATTTGCATGAAGACAAGCCAAGAGTCTCACATTGAAGGTGTTCAAGGCAAGTCGAGAGTCCCACATCGAATGGGAATGAAGAGACCATCAAAGGGGTTGTTATAAAACCCAAGCCAAGCTTTGTAATTAGAGTTCAATACACTCAAGCCAAGCATTGTAATTGGAGATCAATGCACTTACAATGTATGGCAATTAGAGTTCAATTTGTTTTATAAAAAAAAAATTAAATAATAATTTTTTTTTTAAAAAAATATTCATTATTTTTTTAAAAAAAAAAATTTGGAACCGGAACCGGGCCCGTAGGCCACGGGCCGGTTCCGGTTCCGAACCGCGGGCCCGGTCAACGGGCCGGGCCCGGTTTTGACCGGGCCGGTTCCGAGCCAAAACCGGCCCGTGGCCATGACTACTGTATCCTGTTTTGCATTCCAGCACGCTTATAGGGGCTTCTCCCTTTCCATCGACTCAATCCTTGAGGTATACCAAGACAACTGTATAAACTAGCCATTGCTGAAGCGCTCGAAGTTGAATATTGGCAGAAAGAAATGAAGAGGGTCGATGCCGAAGAGCAACTCCGAGTTATGTTAGATCAATTGAATACTAATCAGCAAGTCGAAGGCTCCTTAGACAAATAAGTCCCAGCGATCCACTCTATACTGATATCCTTCGATGGGTCGAGCTTAATGAAACATCTGCAGGTCTAACTACCCAGTTCATACATCAGCGGCAAGATACTTTGGTAGTTCTTACCCGCGAGTGCGAGCGGCTTCGCTCAATGATTCAGGCCCAAACTGCCCGAAGACTAAGACTCCGTGCTGAGAATAGAGCCTTAGAGTTGAGATTGGATACTTTTGTTCTAGCATTGTGGCAACAATTCAATCTTTCGTAGCCCTAGCTTAATCTCCACAGTTTTCTTTTAGGCTTGTAAATTTGAGTGTGCCCCCTTTGTATAAAATTTCTATTTCTTTTCACTTTCGTATGGGGTTTTGATATCACAAGCTCTAACCGATGATCCGGCCATTATCAAGTTAATCCATAATCAACCTGACAAAATGCAACCCTCCTTGTAGCATATTTACTCGGGCACTTTATCTGAAAAGGGCTACAATTCACCCCTTTGTGTAACATCCCTTTACCAATGAGAAAATATTCAGTGGTTAGCGCACGCCAGGTCATCTGCCTACGTGGCGCGCATGAGCTTAGTTGGCTCCACTCAACGGGAGACACGTGGCGCTGAGTTGGACTTGCTGAAAAATTAAAAAAAGGCTTTCTTTTCTCTACGTGGGGACAGAGCTGAAAATTTAAGTTCCCGCCTAAAACATCCCCTCTCTCTCTCTCCTCTTTTCAATTTCCAAGGCCCTTCTTTACCTGCATTCCTGGGGAAGAACAGCCAAAACACACACTCTCTCTCTCTCTCTTTCTCCACCGCCTCCGCCTCCGCCTCTCCCAAGAGCCCCGCCGGTTGCTCCGAGCTCAGATCTGCGCCCAAGAGGGAGAGCCCCGCGTCGCTGCGAGCTCGGATCTGCATCTGGCACGTCGCCTCCCCCAAGAGCCCCTCCCTCTCGGCTGCTGGATCCCGAGCCCCTCCGCCTCCGCCGAGCTCAGATCTGCGCTCAAGAGGGAGAGCCCGCGTCGCTTTCTTGTTCTTTATCTTGAGTCCCCCATATGCTGAGTTTTCTTTGCTCCCAGCCGATGCTCTCCATCACTGAAAACTTCACTTGGCGAGCTCACACTCTCGGACTTCGCCGCGAAAGAATCCGCGAGATGGTGTCGTCGAGCGCTTTGATGGCGTCCCTGAAAGCCCCGCTCGTGTCGGCCTGCGCGATGTCCATCACCGTTGCCACTCTCGGGGCTGCTGTTCCATCTATCCCCGGCCCTCTGGGTCCTCGGCTGCCTCCCGCGCTGGGCTCGCTCCTCTCGTGGTTCAGGCCTCCGTACCCCTTCGTCGTTGTCAATGGCATCATCGCCGCCATTGCCGCCACCTCCAGTGCTTCCGCCGTGCACAGCCGGAGAGGATCGCGATCGCGGTCGCGGTCGCGGAGGAGATAGGGGTCGTGGAGGCGACGCTGGCCGCGTAGGCGGTGACGTCGGCCGCGGAGGTAGCGTTCGATGAGCTTCAGGATTTTGAGGAGAAGAGGGTGGTGGTGGTGGTGGGGAATGGCGGGGGTGTCCGGCGGCGGAGATGGATATAATGGTGACTGCGAAGGGGAGAGGAAGGTGGCGTTCGGGAGGTCCGCTTCGGCATGGTGGAGGCGAGTGGACTTGTCGGAGAAAGCTCTGGTTTCGCCGGAGAGCCACCGACGGCGACCACCTGCAAGTAAGAAGGGCGAAGTGAGGCGATATGAATTTCGAAATTCGCATCACGTACGATCAAGAAAGTGACCAGGATGACGGGGACTGTGTCTTTTGATATTTCGGTCAACGGATTCATGAAATCAAGTCAACATATTCACATAATATCACTTTTTTTTTCATGAGATTTAATTTTTTGATGCCATTCGTCAGTTGAAGTTGAATGCGCAAAATCTTAAGAGGTTTAAGGTGTTAAAGTTGGGAGATTGCTCGGATCTTTCGCTAATTGAAATCGATGCTCCGAGCCTTCGCTTGTTTTATTTCTATGGTCAAGTACCTCTCTTCCTCTTTGAAGATATATCTTAGCTGATGCAGGTTGTGTTAAGGGAGGCAGACTTACTAGTTACAAGTTTTAGAGAGCGTCTGAGTCTGTGATTTAAGCATTTATTCGTCTTCAAGAAGAGTCTGGCAATCAAGCAGGGCAGGAAAATGGAAGCAGCAACATCTGAATCACCCACCCTTTTTTTTTCTCATTTTCTTGTTGCAATAAATTGGACTTTGCCTACCCGCTTAATAATTTCAAATTTTGTTGCATAGTCTTTTACAATGCGTTTTTTTTATCAGGTTGTTCCTGTATTTAATTGTCAAGAATAACATCAATCTTCTTAAATTCATACCCAAGAGGTGTAATGCTCTCCATTTTATAGGGATGAGATTGGCGAATTTAGGTAATTTCAAAACAGCACATGACTGTTTTCCAAACTGACGATAAAAATCTGTCTCTTTACAATGTACACACAAAAAAAATAAGCTTCTGAAGCCAATCCATCTTCAATGAAACATTTGAATGATTCTTTCTACATGTTCATCATAACCCTATTCATCGTCTCCGTCTCTCTCCCCGCCAAATCCGTGTCAACCAATCTACAACAAGAAATTTATCTACACTCTACAGAACCCGGATCTGGAGCACTAAGCTGATTAATTCATATCTCAGTTTCCATGAACAGACCTCTCCGGGTCCACTGCCATCATCGGGCGAGGCGAACAGCACTGTCGTGACATCCACGAGCTTCCTCTGGCTGATACACGACCTGAAAGTCCTCAACAGGGCGTTCGGGGCTTCAATCTCCTTGCAGTCACTCGAGTTCTGCAGATCGATCGAGTTCCTGAACGCGCGAATCTTCGTGGGCATTGTGTACGCAAAATGCCACTGCTTCGCCACGACAGTCTGCAACAGAAGAAACGAATCAACCGCCGCCCCGCAAGAAACAAATTGAGCATAGAAAAATTGCAATACTATTACTACAGATGAACTTACAGCTTCTTTGATTGTCTTGGACACGCGAACCAGCTGCTTCAAATCGCTGTGCACGACATGACCTAGTATCCTAATCCGTTAAACCCAAAATGCTCAATCATTAAAACCCATTATAAAGTATCATATCATAATCCAAACCGGGCATTGATTTAAGCAGCATTCGAGCAAATCGAAAGCGCAAGCCAACTCACCAGAATGTCCTGAGGCAGGGCTTCGAGACCGGACTTCTCGGAGCCGTCGAGCAACAGCCTCGCGCTGCACTGCCTCTTCAGCGGAGCTCTGAACTCTGTCGACTCGGCCTGCCACGCCGCCGCATCGGGGCCCTCCGAGATCCCGACCCTCTTCCTCCCGAGACCCCGCGTGCACCTCACGAGCCTGAACCCCAATGCCTCCTCCCCATCCCTCACCTCGCTCTGCCCCCCAACTACGCATGCCGTCAAGTCCAACACCATATCGCCGCACGACGCCATTTCTACTACTCCCCCCTCTGCAGAAACCAAACCGTAGTCAGTAATGAAGAACACCCACAAACAGGAAACGAACGAAGCGCGCAAAACCGCGCATCAAAACCACCGTCCGAGAACGAATTCGTCGGACATCGAAGGAGCTAAAAGACACGAACCTGGTCGGATTCAATCGATTCGTGTGAAGTGTGTGTGTGTGTGTGCTCGTGAGTGATTTCGCTGCTTCTCCTTCACGCTTTGCGTCAAGAAACCATTTTACGGTGCTGCTCAGGCACACAGTAAAGAAAACTCAGCATATGGGGAACTCAAGATAAAGAACACGAAAGCGACGCGGGCTCTCCCTCTTGAGTGCAGATCTGAGCTCGGCGGAGGCGGAGGGGCTCTTGGGGGAGGCGACGTGCCAGATGCAGATCCGAGCTCGCAGCGACGCGGGGCTCTCCCTTTTGGGCGCAGATCTGAGCTCGGAGCGACCGGTGGGGCTCTTGGGAGAGGCGGAGGCGGAGGCGGTGGAGAAAGAGAGAGAGAGTGTGTGTTTTGGCTGTTCTTCCCCAAGAGTGCAGGTAAAGAAGGGCCTTGGAAATTGAAAAGAGGAGAGAGAGAGAGAGGGGATGTTTTAGGTGGGAACTTAATTTTTCAGCTCTGTCCCCACGTAGAGAAAAAAAAGCCTTTTTTTAATTTTTCAGCAAGTCCAACTCAGCGCCACGTGTCTCCCGTTGAGTGGAGCCAACTAAGCTCATGCGCGCCACGTAGGCGGATGACCTGACGTGCGCTAACCACCGAATATTTTCTCCTTTACCAATAGAAGTAACCCATTAACTTATTTAGGGAAACTTAATCATGCCAATCGTACGATCCCAAGTAAATATTTTTACATTTCATTAGACGAGATATACGACCGTATCCTATTCACTAATAAATCTCCAATCTTTTCAAATCAAATCGACTCAGAGATTGCCAATTCACGACTTTTCAAATTCTTGTTCGAGTTCCAAGGTAATGATGGCCCGTGAGATTTTTATTATCTCTTCAACCATTCGTATGCTCCTACAACTTCTTGCCGGTGATACAACTTCTTTTACGTCACGCATGTAAAGATAAACTTTCCACTTTCCCATGTCTCCTGATTCTTCGTTTCCATGATCCCATAGTGCATTGAACCGTCTTTTCCCTCGGCTATAAATAAACATGGTCTCTTCCGATCTTTTCACATCCAAACTCCTTTGTATCTTTTCCATCATGAGCTTGTCTCGTCCTCCTCAAGTTGTTCACAATTTCTCCATGGAGGCAGTTGAAGAGTGGAAGCAACTTCATGAGTTGCTTTTCGCTGGGTTTTCCTCTCTTGCTCGAGATCCAGAGAAAGAGAGAATTTTGAAAAGACTTCTTCCCGAGATGGACGTCGCACCCATCTCTGGTTTCGAACTCCATCGTTAGTATAAACTCTTCTTCCTTCTGTTCTCTAAGGGTTTATAAGCCTACAAGTTGAACCTGGCAAAGATCGAGAAGGAAGCGGTCCTTCGCGAGAGAGCCATCGTTCTCGAGGACCGTGCTACTTTCGCTTCCTCCGTAGTGGAGTGGCATCGCAAGGTGGTGGTCTTGACTGAGAAGTGGTTTGCCGGGGTTCAACGAGAGCAGGCCCGCCTGGGAGCGAAGCTTTCCAGACTAGAGGAACGTGCGGGTGTCACCACTTCCCACTAGGATTTCGAGCAAATGCGAGGTCTTACCGAGCGGCTAGCAAATATTGGGTCTGAAGTCGCTGCCTCTGGCGAGTTTAATGTCTACCTCAAGGGCCTCCTGTCTTCACAGGAGTCCAAGTTGGAGAGCCTAGAGAAAGAACGCAATTGCATCTTCAAGATGACGTATGAGATGTTCCCGGCTGCCGCTTAGGATGAACAGGCGAACTCGCACATGGATAGCCACCTCAAGGACTTCATGATGGTGTTCAGGAGGCAGCTCGACTTTATCCCGATAGTGATTGCGTAGTGTGTTGTTGTTGCTTTCTCTGTTGATAGTAGCCCCTCTCCTTACTGTAGGATGTACATGGCTTACTGCTAATGAAATCTAGGGTTTGCTTGATGGTGTGGTGTTGACCTCGATATCTTCTATTCTTTCCTTTTTCCACTCTCTCGTTTTTCACATTGTCAGGTGGAAAGCCTTCAAATGTTTGCCATTAATCGAACGTGGGAACTCTCTCCCATCAATATCCATTAATTGGTAAGCGTTACCGTTTAAGACGTGGTTACTTCATATGGCCCCTCCCAAGTGGGAGACCACTTACCGAAGGCCTTTGTATGTACATTACGCGGAAAGATAGTTTTCCATACAATGTCCTCGATGGCAAATTGCTTGGTTCTCACATGCTTATTATAGGCCCGCGTCACTCTCTTCTTCTACGCAATCATGTGATCCAACGCTGCAGACCTTACTTCGTAAGTACATCGCTTCTTGATACTCCTTGGGTAGAATGTCATTTTAAAGCTGAACTCTCAAGGATTGCACCGTAATTTCCAGCGGCAAGACTGCTTATTGACCATAAGTCAGTATATACGGGCTCGTTCCGATCCCTAATCTCTTCGACGTTCGGTATGCCCAAAATGTAGTTGATAGTGCCTAGTCCCATTCCTTTAGGTTCTCTTCGAGATGTTTCTTAATCAGGTTGATTATAACCTTATTCGAGGCCTCCGCTTAACCATGGGCCTGCGCATAATAAGGCGTATAGTGTAATATCTTGATTCCTCGGGAGGCAATAAAGTTCGAAATTTCCACTCCAGTAAAGATAATCCCTTGATCTACCGTTATAGTCTCTGGTATCGAAACAATGTATTATGTGCTCTTCCACAAACTCCTTAACTGTGTTTCGGGTTATGGTCTTGTATGGCACCTCTTCCACCCACTTAGTAAAATAATTGGTAGCAACTAATATATATGAGTGCTTCCTGGTTGACGACAGATATATTTTGTTGATTATATCCATTGCCCATCTTCTGAACGGCCACGGCTTTATAATGGGCTTCAATAGCGCTGCAGGTACACGCTGAATTGGACTGTGTATCTGACCCGACCTACATTTCTTTGGATAATCTATGCAATCTTGTGTCATCGAAGGCTAAAAATATTCGTGCCTTCTCAGTAACCATTTCATTTTGATACTTGCTTGATGGGCACCGCATATGCCTGTGTAGACTTCAGCCATCACTAAGATCGCCTCGTCACTGTTCAAACATCTTAATAACAGTTCGTCTGCAGTATGCTGGTACAGCTCATCCTCTTGTAGCACGTATTTTAGTGCTTGCCACCTCAATCTTTTATCTTGCGATTGAGGTTCTTTTAGATATTGAATAACGGGAGTCCGCCAATCGGTATCATTTTCTTTCGGTCTAGCTTCCACCAACATTGTCCGTTCTAACACAGGCAGTAGCCGCTTCGTCTTAGTAAGTATTGCATGAGCTAGTTCTTTAGTAATACGATAATCGGATGCCATCTGTGCTAACTCATTGGTTCCCACATTTTGGCACCGCGTTATGTGAACGAACTCTGAATCAGGGAAATTGGCTAATAGTTCTTTTGCCTTGACATAAAGTTCAATGATATTCTCATTAAGACATCAATATTCTCCTCTTAATTGTCTTATCACAAGCTGGGATCCCATTATTTTGACCGATTGAACAGCTATGTCAGCTAATATGTGTAGGCCGACAATCAAGGCCTCATATATCAGCTTGATTGTTAGAGCACTTGAAGTCCAACTTCATTTGAACTTTTGTCTTTTAACCTCTTGGAGACATTATTAGGACTCCAATCCCTGATGAAGTAGAGGTACTCGATCCATCGAAATACAGGACCCATGGAACCGATTGTACGTAATTCGCGACTTCATCTTCGTTGACCTGAACACATGGGTATTTAGTGATAAAATCCGTGATGCTTGTCCTTTTGCCGCTCTAAGTGGCAAGTAAACCAAATCCATTTTGGACAAAGCAAATGACCAGTTTGCTAAACGGCCCCTCACTATTGGCCTTGTAAGCATGTATTTTATGATGTCGGTTTTACATATCACATGAACAGTTACTGGTAGAAGATAATGCCGCAGTTTAGTGCATGCGAAGTATAATGACAAACCGATCTTCTCAATGGTCGTATATCTTTTCTCGGCCTCATTTAACATCCTGCTAAGATAATATCACCTGTTCCTTGCTTTTGTCATTTTCTTGCGCCAGCATACTCCCGATAGTTATAGCGGTGGCCAACACATAAAGTTTCAACAGCCTACCTGATTTCGGTGGCATCAAAACTGGATGACTGGTTAAATATATTTTAATCCTCTCGAAGGTAAGTTGCTGTTCCTCCTTCCACACGAACTCCTCTTGGTTCTTCAATTTCAATAAAGGAGAAAACACTTCTATATTGCCAGACAAGTTAGCAATAAATCGTTTAAGAAAATTTGTCTTTTCTAGAATCATTTGCAACTATTTCTTATTAGACGGAGGTGTAAAATTGCTTTAACTTTATTCTTATAAACTTCTATGCCCCTATTATTGACTAGAAATCATAAGAAATTTTTGGCTCTTATGCCGAACGCACATTTAAGAGGATTCATTTTTAGTTGATATTTCTCCATCCTAATAAATGACTCTTCGAGATAGTTAAGATCGCTTACCTCTGCCGATTTGACTATAATGTCATTAATGTAGACATCCATGAAATCTCCAATCATGTAATGGAAAATCAAATTCATGGCTCTCCGATACGTTACTCTGGCATTCTTCAAATCGAAAGGTATCACCTTTCATGCGAATGTTCCTATCGCGCTTGGGCACCTGAAAGCCGTCTTGAGCACGTCTTGTTCCGCGATAAAGATTTGATTATACCCTAAATGATCGTCCATCAAGGATATCATTTCATTGCAAGCCACGAAATCAACCAGCATATCGGCAACAGGCATATGATATTCATCCTTCGGTGTCGTCGCATTAAGGATTCTAAAGTCTATGCAGACTCTCAGTTTCTCATTTTTCTTCTTCACTGGGACTATATTCGAAAGCCATTATACATACCAGGTGGTTTCAATGTAACTAGCTTTCAGTAGTTGCTTGATCTCTTCTATGATTTTCAAATTGATTTCAGGGACAAACCTCCTAGGAAGCTGCTTATGAGGCTTCAATCCTTGTTTTATAGAGAGGCGGTGCTCGACTATTTCCCTACTTAAACCTGGCATCTCGTGATAATCTCACGCGAAATGACCTCTATGTCTTCACAGGACGTCAATCAAATCACTCCTCACTCTTTCGTCGAGTAGTCCGCTTATGAATACGGGACGCCTTACATCGCCGCTACCTATATCAACTTCTATAAAAAGGTCTTCTGATTCGTGGGACTTACTTTCTTCCTTTGTTGGAGATTCTTCAAAATCCCCTATACAATCGGTAAACCCTAAGGACTTCTCGATTTCCTCTGCCAAATGGCTGAAATATCGTTCATCCAGCTCTTATAATAAGGCATCTTCTTCCATCAAACACGTCACATTCCCGATCAGCTAGCTCTTCTTATTTAGGGATGTATTCAAATCCCTGATCTGTGAAGCGACCGAGGGCAATTTTATCCGTATCCAATTAAGACGGCTCAATTATGGGCGTATCACGTTCTCAACTCAAACTTACGCGCACCAAATCTGTCCACGTAACACTTGCCTCATGATTGGCTTTCACATATTCTACTTTACTCCCATTCTAAAAGGCCAACGCTTGGTGGGGCAAGGACGGCATGCATTGAGTACTGTGGATCCAGTCTCGACCCAGCAGCAGGTTGTAGGAAACATCTTCGTCTATTATGAAGAAAGTGGTCTTAGATGTGCGCGAACCGATTGTAAGGTCCACGACCACTGCACCCTTAACGTCACTTATGTCGCCGGTGAAGTCTGACAATATAACGTTAGTCGGAATCATTTCCTCTTCCCATTTACCGAGCTTTCTGAAATACTTATGCGGTATTAGATTTAGCGTTGCCCCAGTATCCATGAGAATCCTATTTACTAGGTGCCCATTGATCTTCCCGACAACCAGGAGGGCCTTCAAATGTTTCACTCTAGAGGCCGGTAGCTTTTCGAACTCCATCCTTTCCTCATCGGTAAACTGGAATTCAGCCTTCATAGTTTCCATGACCTCAAACGCTTCTTCTTCTATGGGGGTCGTCTTCAGAACCGACACTTGAAACTCGGGTGGAAGCCTCACTTGCACCATATTTGAGCTAGCCGAGGAAATTGATCTAGCTCAACCCCTATCAAACTTTGATCTCGTCTTGACTGATTCCTCCTTCTTTTCAGCCCTTACAGGATTAGTAACAGGCTTTAATTGTTCTTTCCTATTATCTCCCCGGCAACATTTGAGGTTTCCCCCTTCTCTCTCACCCACACCAGGTTCTTTGATCTTGTGTGGCATGGGTTCCTTGCTCGACCCAGGGCATTAACTTGTTATTGCAATTCCTGCCACTTTTTCTTCCTCTGTCCCCTCCTCTTCTAGGTCCTCGACATGTATTCCCGTCCGAATTCATACAGTGGCTATCGGATAACTGATATCTCCCTTCTAACGAACCATTGCTCTTTTGGAGGGTCATGTGGGATCTTCAAAGTTCGGGTATACACCTATCGTGGTGCTGACGAAGACGGATATTGATCTTCATGCTTAAACCCTGGGCCCTATCCTGTAGGGATAACCTTAACAGAGACCTTTCCACTCGATTTAGGTGCTGAGTATCTAACGTAATAGTCGTACTTGCCACTCGGTTCGCCCAACATTGAAACCTTCGGATGTCCCTCTTCGTATAGCTACTTGAGCGGCACATTATTTGTCCGCTTTTTGATCGGGATCTTGGGCCTTCTAGAAGATGAGGCATGGACAATCCTATTGTTAGAGTGCCTTCTTCCATTTGCATAATTAAGCCTCCTTTCGACTGGCCGTTGAGCATGTAAAGGAACCCCGCGTTAAGGTTGTCTATTTTCAGAGTTTCTATGATGTCGATAGTCATAAGCCATCCTACGGGACCTTTCTGGAAATCGGTCAGCCCATTGGCTCCGATGTCCATTGGTCATTTGATCGTCGTCATCATCATCGGAGAAATATCGTGGATGTACTTCTTGGCAACATCTCCGGTACAAAACACTTGGTCTGGATGACCTCCTTATAGTCGCTGACGCCATCCCGCCCATTTGTGGGAAAAGATCAGTATTGATTTCTATCTTCTTATTTTCTTCATCCGTGAATTTTTTCTTACCCTGTCATATTGCCTCTTGCACCGCCTTTCTAAAGACATTGCAATAATTGGTGTTATTGCTCCACGAATGATGCCACTCGCAGTATCTTTTATTCGCTATTTCCTTTTTGTTTGGGATGGTTTGACCCTCAGTCAATCTTATGACATTGTCCCGAACCAAGAGATCGAAAATTTCAACCAACTTAGTTATATCAAATGAATACCTCTGGGTGTCTTTTGCTTTCACCATGATCGACTCCTTAACTTTAGTGGGTTTCAAGGCCTGATATACATAAGGTTTTATCCAGGGTCATCTTTGCTACTGCAATCTTTGCGGCTTCTTCCTGATCATCATCCTCTTGTACATCTTCCGCGGGATCATAGATCGCAGCATTCTATTTGTAGTCCTTATGAAGTTTCTTATCCTTCTCTTTCCATAGACTTTCATACTGAGTAGCCACGGCCGTTCAAGAGAACAAATCCGTGAACTTTTGGCCAGCAAGATGCTCCTTTAGTGCGAATTTGAGACCCTTTTTGGCCATTTTTGCTACTTCTTTTTCCAGCAGGAAAAATAAGCATTGGTTCCTCATCTTTTTAAACCAAGCGACGTACTGATCTACCATCTCGTTATTATTTTGCTTGACAGTGGCCAGATCCGATAGCGTCACATCAGGAATCACGCGATAAAATTGTGTGTGGAACTTACTCTCCATGTCTTCCTAATTCTGCACTGAGTTTGCAGGCAATCCAGTATACCAAGTAGAAGTGGTTTTTAATAACAACAAGGGAAAAATCCTTCACTTCATTCTCCCATCATTATTCACATCTCCGTATTGAGCCTTGAGTTTACTAATGTGCTCCACTATGGACTGGTCATCTTCTCCAGTGAAAATAGTAAACTTAGAAATTTTGTATCCCCTTGGGTACTAGATGTTGTCTACTCAATCGGGGTATGGTTTGCGGTATATAGGCCTCAGTACGCCTCCTTCCAGACCCATATGTTGCATCACTAAATAAGTAGCTTGTTCAATCATGCGCTGGTCTCTTTGAGGAACATGTGCCTGGTATTCCTAATTAACTTGTGCCCTAGAGGGTGACGGTAGTCGAGCCTCCGAGTCCCTAAACGCCACTTGTGGCCTCTAGGGTTGGTAACCCGGGATTGGCACTGGAATTGTCCCAATATTAATGGGATTAGTCATTGGCATGTCTCTATTGCTGGATTGTCGAGCAACCTCCTGGATTGACGGTTGGGGAATGAATCCCCGTGTATCCATTCCTGTGGTTAAAGGGTAAGCAGTTACCCTCACTATCTTTGCATCGGTGACACCCTCAGGTACGCACCCAAGAGAACCCACGGATCCATTCAGACTTAAATGGTCCCCCATACCAATTTGATTCTGATTGCCTATGGTATTAGTCCATTGCAAAATTCGAACTGGTTGTGTCTGATCGGAAGGACCAGCAACAGTAGGTAAAGCAGGAGCCATTGTCAGGATGATCCCTGGCACAGCTTGACTTTCTTGCACTTCATTTGATCCACTCGCTGGTCCAAACTTTCTGGCTAATTCTGCAACTAGATTGGTGAATAGATGAGTGAGAATTCTTGATAGATGATTTGACATATGATTAGTCAGTTCATTCTGTTGTTCTTCAAACATCCTTCTCATAGTGGCCATCATTGCAAAGTTAGGTGCCAATTCTCTCCTCTGTTCCTCAGTCAGATTCCGAGGAATATCTTGAGAACTTATGCTCACGCCGATATCGACGACTGGGTTAAGGTTCTGGTCAGATGTATCGGAACGAGCAGGCCTTTCTCCCACACGCTGCGGGGATGAGTTATCCTCGCCAGTGGTAGTACGACTCTCTTGATTCCTTGTCTACACCATTGACACTTCCTAGAGACGGAACACAATGGTTCCACCAGGCGTGCCAAAAAGATGTTTCGCCGAGATTGGCCTCGAATGAAAAATCTTTCACCGAAGGGGAAGATTTTTTATTTTTTTTGTGAGTAATCAGATCCTGTGTCGTTTCAGAAAGGAAGCGACGAAATCTATCCTCATGGCGATAAAAGTAAAAGGACCGGAGATAGAAAGTGTACGATAAAATGTAAATTAACGATAGCAATTGAATAAAACGAGATTACAAAGATAAGTGTTCTGCAGTGTATTTGGCAAAAAGGTCCTTTTAATGCTTACCTTGAGGCTATTTATAGCTAACGCTAATAAATAACTACCGTCGAGTGGTTATTGTCTCAACTCTGGATTGTTCTGGAATTTTCAATTTCCTTCCTGATAACAGTCTCCTCTTATCTGCGGTATTGTCGGCACCAAATGTGGTAACCGCTCTTATCTTTATCCTATCATCTCAAGCGGTTATTGGTGCCGAGTCTTCGGTATCCCGTGTAGTGGGCCTTGTGCGACTTTCTCACCCTAGCTACTGTTTTAGCGATTTGGGCCTGATGTACCCTTTTTTTCCTTTAGCCCAATCAGCCATATTTGAGTGCCAACAACAGTACATTGGCATACAAAATTCTTCTTTATATCCAAAACATATAGTACATTTACTAGGTTAAGTTTTTTCTGGGATGCAACGTGAGTTGAGCATATTTTTGCAAAATAACTTATCGGCATAGTGAATCCCGATAAGAACTTACCATCCACTTATTCTTATAGTGCTCCAATTGACTCTTGTCATAGCAAACCCGACTGGTATCATCAAAATCATACCATCCACCTTAAGGCCTATTTAGTACAACTTTTCAGGTGAAAAAGGTGTTGCAGATTTAACGATGTGCTTGATAAACTGCTGACAGCAGTAACACTCTTGAAGATACAATAGTTTATGATAGTTTGTAAGAATTTATTTGATCTAACTTTGAGGTATTACCTTTATAATATGTATCACCAAGCACACAAGTTACATCACATTATAGCATAATAAACAATATATTTATAACACAAACACAGTTATGCCAAACAAAACACTTTATAGTCATCGCCATATACTACTTGGCTACCACACAATCCGCATATCGGATATCATAGGATCAATGTCCGCAGTTTCTTCGAGAAGGCTGGCTTGTGACTAGCGTTTAGCCTAACTCCAAAATATACATTCGTTCTCGAAGTGACCACTGCAGCAGAATTTCCCTTTCTTGGGATTGGAAATTTGGTTTCGGAAAACTTCCTTAGGTTGTCCACCCATTGCTTTTCTTGTTAATTGACTTCATCTTAAAACTTTTTATAGATATCAGTGAGTTTGGCAACGCTTTTAACTTCAAGACTTCGCATTTAAGGAATGGTCACTGATTGAAAGGAATTTCATGAATGCAAATAGTGTTTGACAACCACTTCTCAAAATAATAGTTGAAAAGCAATCTTGAAATTAAGAAAAATAGTAAAGAAAGGAGAAAAAAAAAACTTGCAGTTACATATGAAAGCTTAACCGGGTCGCACAGACTGGTGTTGGCATTTCATGACCTCATGGGACGTGCCGTTGAGGTCATGCTAGCCTAGGTGAGGCAATGCAAGTGTTGCATGACCCCTGGTAGTGCAACGCTAAGGTCGCATGACCAAGTGTCGCACTGTAGTGACATCTAGCTCACCTGTGGCCTATGGATGCCATGTTAACAACCTGGGTGACACGTTGCTAGGTCGCGCAATCCCGGGCAGGGTATGACATTCCGAATTTCGACTCATTTTTAGGATTTATAAAATGTGTATTTCGTCAGTGTGCTTATAGTAAAATCTCGCCCGGAACTGATCACTCTTGGGTTATTTCTTTTAAATTAGAGATTTCGCTAAAATCGCACTCGATCGAATTTGGCCGTTATTTAGAGCCCGAACTTTGGTGTCGAATTTCTCGGAGTTTCGTGACGAATTTAATTGGACGGTGTCGATATTATTGTGGCCAACATTGATATTGCCCGGAATTGGTGGAAAGTAAAATTTGGACCGAGTGCGGATTTTTGACTAGTAGACCTCCCTCTTAGTGTATTTTAGTTAGTGTTTTGGCCTTTTTCCTAATTTATAAATTAGGGTTTTTCGTGGACCGTCGAATCGACTTCGAGTTTGAACGTGGGCCGTTGGATCGCACTCGATTAATTTGACTTTCTCTCTCTCTCGCTCTTTCTCTCTCTCTATCCTCTCTCCTCTGTCGCGCACCCCCTACGTGTGCGTCTCCTCTCCCCCCCAGCTACGCACATCCCCTTCTCCCTCCATCTCCCCATGCTGAATCTCTCTCTCTCTCTCTCTTCCCTTCTTCCTCCTTTCCCTTCTTCTTCTTCTTCTCTTCCTTCCTTTTCTTCCTAACCGATGCACCTGCTTCTTCTTCTTCTTTTGTTTGTCGACCGCCGCTCCTGCCCCCGGCCGCTCGCCAGCTAGCACAGCAACTCGCCACCGCAGGTCTCACTCAGCAGCCGCTCGTCCGTCGCGTCGCCGTCTCTAGTTCGCCAGGACCAGCCCAAATGCCGCGACCGTCTGCCTCAGTCGTCGCGAGTCTCGCGGCCCCTGCTGTGTACCGGCTGAGCTCCCGACAGCTCATCCTGCCACCAACCGCCGCCGTGTGCGTTGCCTGACCAAGTCTTTCGCCGCCCAGCTCATTGTCGCCTCGCTCACGACCACTGCACACTGCCGTTGCCCCCTCCCACCTGCTTGCCGCCACCACCCCAGCTTTTTCCCCGGGCCGCCGTCGCCCCTACTGCTCCGACGATGATGCGGCTGCCCCTGTTTTGGCCGAGACCCCCGCCGCCCCAGCCCGCTGGTCGCACGCTCGGCCAGCTCGTTGTCGCCATCGGCTGCTCCCAGGCCGTTGCCTGTGTCGCCTAGCCTGCCATCCCGGCGGTGGCCGAGTTCGCCTGGCCGCTGCCTTGGCCATGGCCGAGTAGTCCAGCCACTACCCTTGCCCGTGCCAAGTGCCAAGTTAGTCACCTGCGCGCCTGGCCGCCGTCCCGGCCATGGTCGAGAGTCCCGAGCCATGGCCGAGCCGTTTGCCCGCTGTGCTCTCACCCGCGCCGAGCCCACCGCTGCCCCGACCGACCATTTGGCCCCCTTGCCAGTTTTCCTTGGGCCAAAACCTAGGTAAGTAACTCCCTAAACCCTACTTAGTACTTTGGGTATTATTAGACTTGTTTAGGGGTGATTAGTGTTGGTTTAGTGACTAAGTTAGGTAGGGTTTAGTTAATTGAATGTGTTTGGTTTATGGATTATTGTGGTGGTGATTTTGTGGCTAAATTAGTGATCGATCAAGATAGGTTCAATGACTGAGTTGTAGTGGCGTTGGTGGGTGAAATTGGTGTTTGAATGTGGCCGACTTGAAGATCGGATTGGTGGGCTAATGTGGTGAGCATGACTTGAATATGAATAGTATGACGTGTTAGATTGGTATTGGCATATTGTGTTGTGGCGTATGTGCATGAGAAATGTCCTGAGGCGTGGTTACGCGGTACTGAGCCCAAATTGATCGGAGGGTTGCCAACCTGAGGCGTGGTTACGCGGGCGTGGCTAGAAAGGCAAGAAATGACCTGAGGCGTGGTTACGCGGGTCGAGAGACATGTCCTAAGGTGTGGTTATGCGGGACTGAGCCCGGATTGATTGGAGGGCTGCCAACCTGAGGTGTAGTTAAGCAGGTGTGGCTAGAAAGACAAGAAATGACCTGAGGCATGGTTACGTGGGTCGAGAGAAATGTCCTGAGGCGTGGTTACGCGGGACTGAGCCCGGATTGATCGGAGGACTAGACCTGAGGCGTGTTGATGCGGGTCGTGGATAGATGGTTGGACACGCATGCGAAATTTGTTTGGTTAAATTGGGTGAATGTACGTAGTTATGGCGCTCGAATGTTTATGTTATGTTCTTGAGCTATTATTGCATTATTGTGATTTGACTAATGCGTGGAGTTGGCGGGTGATTTGAGGCGAGGTAAGTGTGCATGAGAATTCTATTATGTTGATTGCTAGATTGCATGTTGGGACTTGTCTGGGTACACATTGACCTAGGTGGGGTTTAGGTTGTCTGCTTATTGAGATTTAATCTCATTTCTGTAGTGCAAACCATTTCAGATCCCCGACCTTGACCTTGATCATGCCACCGTCTCGGCTTTTTGGGGTCCCTATGCATACGGTGCATGAGGAGACCGAGTATCCAGTAGGTCCAAATCAGACTTACATTAGGCACCTCACTACAGTCTGGGTAGATGTGGGCTTAAAGGACTTGAAGCGCCACACTTACTTGGCTTGATTTTATCGTGACAGGTTGGAGCTAGTTGGCTCAATCCAAGGTTTTGAGGAATAGCAGTATGGCAACGAGGGTGCCATGGATTGGGAGCTCGGGGACGTGTATGCTCTTGATAGTGAGATTCTGGACGCCGAAGATCCCCCGGAGAACCATGGTCCTGAACCCGAGCCCGTACCAGAACCTGTAGCGCCTGCGAATCTCAAGCTCGAAGAGGAATTTGAGGAGTCCGAACCTGAAGAAAAGCCTGAGCCTATGCCAGAGTCCATGGAGTCCGAGCTCGAGGAGGAGCCGGGTGACGAGGAAGAGCCGATCGAGATCAACTCTGACACAGAGTCGAAATTTTCAGGGTCTAATTCAGATTGGGCACCGTAGGAGCGTTTGGGTGCTAGGCTTAGAAGCTTTTTGGTAGAGCCCTTTTTGTGCAGCTAGCCAGCTTACCCTACCACCTGTCCCTTTTTGGTGATAATGGTAGGTGTTAACCTTAGGAGCCTAATGTCTGACTGTTTTTCATTGTTATGAAATTATTATTTTGGTCTATTTCTATCCCTTCGTCATTGTTTATTGTTTGAGTTGTTATATTTCGCTTCCACTTGCGTATACATGTGGGTGTCTCGTTTGGGTCGGTGACGTGTCCTAGGACATAGCGTTTGATACGACCGTCGTAGGGGTGTTGCGAGCCCGTTAGAGTCCAGGGCGTGACATCCCAGTTGAATTTGGTATCAGAGCAAGGTCAGCTCGATCCAAGTTGGTCGAAGCCTGGAGTGATAAGGAGCGATGACTTTAGGGTAGCCAGTTAGGAAGACTCGTGTGCCATGCGTACCCCAGACTGTGTGATTGTGGTTGCTGAGTGATCTTATGCAATAATGTGTGAAGTGCAGGTGTGTTAGGACTTGAGGTAAGTGCACGAACCATGTTGACTGTGATTGAGTGCTGTATGTGATTGGCTGCCTGCTTGGTGAATTGTTGTTGTGATTCACTGCTTAGGGCTTTAGACTGGTATAGTTGACCTAGGTCTCTAATTCCTGAGTGGAATTATAGCAGGTAGGTGAGTGTGAGAACCTAGTGAGAATGAGCAACCGAGGTCGAGGTAGAGGTCAAGGTCATGTGGCCCTGCAAGCTAGAGTTGCAGAGGATCCCCGGGTGGATGGAATTATGAGGACACTACAAGAAGTCAGGATTTTAATGGGTAGACAGACTGAAGAGCGGAATGCTACTGTTGCTGCTGCTGCTGAGGCCGCTGTTGCCGCCGCCAACGGAGCCAATGGAAATAATGGAAACAATGGAAATAATTGGAACAACGGGAATGGTGGGCACCCCGCTCAGGGCCAAGTAAATGCAAATAGGCCGATGTTTAAGCTGGTTGCGCAGTTTTTGAAGTTGAAGCCTCCGAGGTTCGATGGTAGAGGTAATACTGAGGCTGCACCTCGATGGGTGGAAAAGCTAGAAAAAGCTTTCGAAGTGCTGGGATGCACTGAAGAGGAAAAAGTAACCCTAGCAGTATACCAGCTTCAGGAAAATGCAAGCGACTGGTGGAGAGCCATAAGAGGCCAAGTGTTCCCTGCTGGCACTGTTCCGACTTGGACCATTTTTACTGAGACTTTTAATGGTAAGTATTTCTCAGAAAGTGCCCGAGAGTAGAAGTTGGCAGAATTCATGAGACTTCACCAGGGTCAGATGTCGGTAGACCAATATGAGGCTGAGTTTGTAAGGCTGTCCAAATTTTCCCCAAGAATGGTAGAGGACCCAGTGGACAAAGCTAGGAGGTTATGAGATGGACTGAAGCCGGACTTCCGCAGTAAGATGATCTCACTGAACCTGAGGGGCTATCATGAGATTTATGACCGGGTTCAGGCAATCGAACGTGATTTGATGGATTGGGCTGCCGTCTCTGGATCACGGCAGGCCCCGGCTTGGGACAACCGTCGTTTTGGAAAGAGACCTATGACGGGAAATAATCGTTTTCTCCCTCATGTTCAAAGAAATATCGGGAAGCCGAATCGCTTTCAGAACGCCCCGTGTCGGTTATGTGGAGGGAAACATGGGAATGGACCTTGCCCAAATAGGGGTGGAGCGTGTTTTAAATATGGTGGAAGGAGCCATCAGATAAGGGACTGCCCCAACAACAGGCAGGCTAGGTCGCCTGCACTGCTGCCACCGCCGCTCCGGAATGGAAATCAATTTGGAGCTATCCCGCCGGTCAATCAGAATAGGCCGCCGGCCCAAGGACGAGTATATGTAATGGCGAGGAGGGAAGCTGAGGACGCACTTGGCGTGGTCACAGGTACGGTCTCTCTCTGTGATCATGCTGCATATGCTTTATTTGATTCGGGGGCGTCGCATTCATATATATCTGAGCAGTTCGTTAAATTGTCTGAAATTGAGCCGAAAACGCTTGAAGTTATGCTGTGTGTAACTACTCCGTTGAATGATAAAGTGTTGATTGTGTTTGGATGCCCTGATTGTAAGATAGTGATTGGTGATAGGGAAGAAAGGATAGATTTGACCGTTTTAGCTATGTATGACTTTGATGTGATTGTTAGTATGGACTGGTTAGTTAAACAGAAAGTTGTAATGGACTGTAGCAACAGGGTGATCCAATTTAATCCAGTTGGATATCCTAGATTCGAATTTGTGGAAAATCAAGGAGGAACCTCGATCCCTTGGATCTCGTCACTTGAGGTGACTAAGCTGTTAGACGAAGGGTGCCAAGGATTTCTGGCGACTATAGTTGATTCGATAGCTGGAGAGCCGAGGCTAGAAGACATAGCTGTGGTGCGCAATTTCCCCGATGTTTTTCCTCAGGAATTGCCGGGATTGCCACCTGATAAAGAAGTAGAGTTTGTGGTTGAGTTGGCCCCCGATATGAAACCGATCTCGAAAGCGCCCTATAAGATGTCGTTGTCAAAATTGAAGGAATTGAAAGTTCAGATGCAAGAGTTACTCGATAAGGGCTTTATTCGCTCGAGTGCTATCGCGACCTACCTCACGAGGGCCGAACTCGATAAGGTGGGTTTAGAGATAAGTGTTCATGAAACGGTCCATACGGCACATCATAAAAAATGGCTTATCCTTACAGTCCATTATTCATGAACATGATTCTTCCCTAATTCATACCTCACGTTACAGCAGATCAATTTTATCTTTTTTAGAAGTCGCCACTAGCCTAGGTTGGGGGTCGGCTAGAATACCCAACAAATACGCAAGAATTTCGTACTGGTTTCTGCGAGAACCAGAGATCATGGGTTCGGGGACTAGTTTACGTTAATATTTCTGTTAACACCCTTTCGGTACCACTAAACTTATCAAGGTTGTTATCTAAGTTGTCATGCATTTGTTTTTTTACCATTTTTACGTCAAAGCCTTAGTCCACTAAGTGATCATGCATCTTGTTTTTGTATTTTCATTTAAGATTCTAAACTAATCCTATCTTAGTCTAGAAAAAGAAAGAAATAATCAATTATATTGAAAGACATTTCGTAAAGTAAACACTCAAAGTATTGAAAAGACGAGCTAATTCTAAGTGCGAGAAAGTAAAAACCGCAACTTGTCGGGTGTTTATTACAACATAAATTGAAAACCCGAGACATGATCGGGGACGAATGAATTGAATACAAATTGAAACCGGATCGGACATCGGTCTATCGCCACCGTCAAGTGAATACAAATTGAGATCGGATAGGACATCGATCTATCGCCTTGGTCTTTTACAATTTTGGATTATCCCCTCCATGGACCGCCTCGCGAGTGTCGGCATTTAGATTCACAACATACATTCACGACAAACAATGTACAAAGGAACAACCAAAGAAAAGCAATGGCGCAAACAATTCACTAATCAAACACCGGCCTCGGGGTCGGCATTTGCTTTACATGCATTTCGATTCACCCACTCTCCTAATCATTTAACATTATTTGATTAATGGTTAACGATAACGGGCTACCATTTGCATTCACAAAACGGCAACTCATATCGATTAACCCCTAAAGTCAGGTTTTAAGTGACCATAATGGGCTACCCGCCGAACATATATCGGGCCTAACATATATCTAGCAAGCACATGCATAACAATGAAATAAACATGCATTCAGGCCCATGGGCCTTATTTCTCAACCAATCAAGCAATGGGAAGCGGCCTTCATAAGGAGACCACTTATTCAATTATTTTCTAATTCGGATTACTTCTGTTCATATATGATTAATCCACCAAATGATGTAAAAATGATGTGATTTAGGTGTCATTAGAAAGCTTATGTCATGAGGATCAAAAGTCAAGAAGACCATTTTTTCGATTCCCCGCTGATTTTCACGAAAATGACAAATTTACATTCGGTGATAGTCTGGACCCGGTTCTGTTAGGGATTTCAAAATAATGGCAGAAAAATAACAAACCTTATCAAAACCACGTGAAAATTTTTATGCAGTTATGATTCTCTGTGTGTGACAACTTTCATGTTTTGATTTTTTGCTATAAAGTCCTCCAAATTTTTATAAAATTAATTTTTCACCAAGGACTCATTTGCAAATCAAATTATAACCCGATAAGACCTTATATGAAAATTTTAGCAAATTTACCCTCTAAAAATTTCTATTAGGCCCTCAAAATTTCTAGTCAACATAATGATACCCCATGGAACAACTTTGTAGTTTTGAGTTTTCGCAAACAAGGACTCTAACTTTATCAAATTCGGAGAAACATACTTTGGATTTCAGAGGAATGAAAATCAGATCTAAACATAGATACTGATTGAATCGTGAAAATTCCTTTTGAAGATCCAAATGAACTCCGATCTTGATAAACTTAGTATCACTGGAAAGCTCTTGATCTCAATGTGAAATTTTATGAAGAACATTTTTTCATGTTTTGAACACAAGAATTTATAAAAATCAAAGCATACACGAAGATCAATCAGAAACTCATCTATCATCAGATCTATACCTAAATGGCGCTGTAAATCGTCCTATCCTAACATGCTTGAAATTTTATGAAAATTTTATGATGAGCAGATTAGGATGTGTTCTACGACTTTCATGAATAAAGTTTCTTCAAAAAACGATCATAGAAAATTATGAAAAATCGTAGAACAGCATGACGTCAGTCAGGAAATCATCAAAACAGAATAGAACATCACATTCCAGATTCTGATCCTAGCTTACGAAGTGATTTTCACCTAGCAAACAAAGTCCGATTAAGGCATGCGACATATCAAATCGAAGCTTGAGATGATTTTTACGATTCTCTAGTTCATCACTTTGCATGATTTCGAACTTTACGAGCTGAAATCATAATTTCAAACATGCAGGCCTCTCTGTACACGATTTCACAGAATAACATCCAAATGTATCTACCTTGTTCAAGAGTGTTGCTGAGCTCAAACGAGCTATTTTGGCCACCGATGAACTCCATAATGGCGCCAAATATAGCTCCCGATATCTACGTCACAAGGTAAGAAAATCGGCGTAAGATTGCAATCAAAGATGAAGAAGTAAAATCAAGCTCAAAGTTGAACTCCGGTGGCTTTTCCGGTGAAAGCTAGCCACCACAGCCACGTGAGAACACTGAGGGAAGTTGCTGGAGGCTCGAGATCGCCGGAAGGATCGCCGATTAGCCGATTCAGCCTCTTGAACTGGCTGATTCAATCACCGGCGCATATGCCGGTGATGTTGCCGTGAAGGAGATCACGCCGGATAGAGCAACTGCGGCCACCAGCAAGAACAGCTGGTCTTGCGACCAGCCTTGTGCAGTCGTGGAGGACAGTGGTGAAGCGGTGACTCGCCGGAAAATGGCTAGCGAGAGGTGGAAAGGCCGGCGGCCGAAAGAGAGAGAGAGCAAGAGGGAGAGAGATACGTGAGCTAGAGAGAGAGAGAGAGGGAAGAGAGGAGAGAGAATTCAGATCTGAAAATGTGAGACCTTACAAAATTTTAGAGGGAAAAAAATCTATATACTCCCCTTAACCTTGAATCCTAGCCCTTAGATTGATCCAATGGTCTAGAATGCATCTCTAATGATTAAGAACACTCCTTAAGGGCTAAGGATAGGTGACATGGCATTATGGATGGTCATGATCAATTTTAAATGAATGGCCATGATTGATTTGCTTACCATCTAATTAATTTGCTTAATCGTTAATGAAGGGCATTTTGGTAATTTCACTTAGGGGCATTTTCGTAATTTTCAGTTAAGGGCATTTTTGTCATTTTTGGGCTTAAAGGGATGTGACCGGCCTTGGCTGGTCGAAATAGACTGCTGATCGCCGGATTTTTGACCGGAAAATAGCCAATCCAATCAGACCGGTTTAATTCGAATCAAACCGGGTTGAACCGGTTTGTCCCGAGTTTGGCCGGGTTGAACCGGTTCAATCCTTGGTTCCATTTGTTCCAATTTTGTACAATTTGATCTCTACCATGATTAATTGACCCAATTAATATTGAATTCGATTAAATTGGATTGAACCGATTTGAAATTCATGCACAAATTGATCCAATTTAACTTGTTTAGCTCAACTGCTCTTGAATTTGAGTTAATTGCATGGCCAAGCTAGACTAACGAATTTAATTGAAGTCCAATTAGCCAAATTGAGTCTCAATTCATCAAATTGAATATTAGTCTAGAGTGAGTCAAGTTGAATTGCACTAATTGGACCAATTACTCTAGACTTCTCAATCGTTGGATCACTAAATTGATCAAATTGGCTCAAATTCATGTGAATCTTCCAAATTTGATTTCGAATTTGGATTTCATATAAGAAATTAGGCCCATTCATGTCTCAATTGCGCAAATCATGAAGAATTGATCATAATCACTGATTATGGCCTAAATTGGGGGTTTTTGCATTTGGCTTGGAATCACAAAATTGGTTCCAAAATTGAAAGTAATACAACCTCTAGATCAAATGTCGTAAAAGGAACTAAGCTAAAAAATGACTAGAAATGAAAATAATTTTGTTTTTGGTCGATTCCAAATCTATTTCCGCAAATTGGGAAAAAATAGGTTCTTAATCAATTTTTGCAAAATTTCGAATGCCAAAGTCAGATTGAATGTAAAATAAGATGATTTTGGGATTTTTGAATTTTCCGATTTTTTTGGTCAAAGGTTTGACCAAAAGTCAAACCCTAGTTGACTTTTCACTAGGAGCTTGATTTTATGATCAAATCTTTGAATTTTTCTAGAATCTCCACTTCTAAAGTGAAATTAAACTTGAAAGAAATCTTTTTATGCGAAAATCCCCAATTTGACCCTGGGTTGACTTTTGGTCAAAGGGTTGACCAAAAAGTCAACTCGAAAGTCAACCATTTGACTTTTTGGGTCTTTGCATGAAATGAATGGTAAATTGTCTACAGAAGCTAAGCCAACAAACGGAATTAAAAAACGACACTTTTTGTTCAAGAAACGGGTTCCGTTGCGATCGGAAACTCCAATCACGAATTTTTTTTTATTTAAAAAAGGCGAATCGGCTAAAAATTAGGTGTCAACAAGTGCATCTCCATGGGAAGCGCTAGTGTTATTCGTGAGAAAGAAGGATGGGTCTTTGAGGTTGTGCATTGACTACAGATAGTTAAATCAGGTGACCATTAAGAATAAGTACCCACTACTAAGGATAGACGATCTGTTTGATCAGTTGCAAGGAGCATCGATATTTTCTAAGATCGACTTGAGGACGGGTTATCACCAACTGAGGATTAGGAAGGAGGACGTGCCGAAGACGGCATTTAGGACGAGATATGGACACTACGTGTTTATGGTGATGTCGTTTGGATTGACTAACGCCCCTGCTGCCTTCATGAATTTGATGAATCGGGCGTTCAAGGAATTCCTGGATCAGTTTTGTAATCGTGTTCATAGATGATATCTTGATATACTCACAGAGTTCCGCCGAGCACAAGTTACATTTGGAAAAGGTTCTACGGACTTTAAGGGAACATGCACTTTACGTTAAGTTCAGTAAGTTCGAATTCTGGCTTCATCATGTAGCGTTTTTAGGACATGTGGTATCCGGGGAAGGAATTGCAGTGGATCCGACGAAGATCGAAGCCGTCACGAATTGGCCGAGGCCGACAACAGTAACTGAGGTTCAGAGCTTCTTGGGTCTAGCAGGTTATTATAGATGCTTCGTGGAAAGGTTTTCGGCATTAGCGACACCGTTGATGCGGTTACTAAAGAAGGAGACGAAGTTTGAATGGACGGATAAGTGTGAAAGGAGTTTCCAAGAGTTAAAACAGAGATTGACGACCGCGCTAGTGTTGACAATCCCGTTAGGTCCGGGAGGATATGAGTTCTACAGTGACGCATCGCTAAGGGGATTGGGATGCGTGCTAATACAACACGGAAGAGTAGTGGCATACGCATCACAACAATTGAGACCGCACGAGCTGAATTATTCGACTCACGACTTGGAATTGGCCGCGATTATCTTCACTCTTAAGATTTGGAGACACTACTTGTGTAGGGAGCAATTTCAGATTTTCACGGAACATCAAAGTTTAAGGTACTTATTCTCCCAAAAGAAATTGAACATGAGACAACGTCGTTGGATGGAACTCCTTAAGGACTATGACTACGATATTCTGTATCACTCTGGGAAAGCTAATAAAGCAGCGAATGCACTGAGCCAGAAAATCGAGCATCGCACATATGATGGTCAAGGAATGGACTCTATTGGAGGGAGTTCGGGATTCAGAGTTTAAGTTTGAAGTGAGTCATGTCTCAAGTCGGCTTGCCGTATTGAGGATTGAACCGGAAATCCAAACCAAGATTAAGGCTTTACAATCGACGGACTCGGAGATTTAGAAGATTCCGAAAATGGATGTCACAAAAAGGAAATCGGACTTTTAGGTACCCGAGGATTGGATTCTGAAGTTCCGTGGACAATTGTGTGTGCTAGGTGATGCAGAACTGAAGGAGGAGATTTTGTCAGAAGCTCACCGTAGCAATTACAGTATTCACCCGAGTAGTACGAAGATGTATCAGAACTTGCGACAGCATTATTGGTGGAACGGCATGAAAGTGGATGTAGCCAAGCACGTGGCTAAGTGTTTAACATGCCAACAAGTGAAGGTGCAATATTGCAAACTGGGTGGAATGTTGCAGCTATTGGAAATCCTTGAGTGGAAATGGGAACACATCATGATGGACTTTGTAATGGGATTACCGAGGAGCCAAAGGGGTCATGATTCAATTTGGGTGGTAGTCGACCGATTGATAAAGTCAGTACATTTTCTACCGGTGCGAAAGGACTTCGCCTTGGAAAGGTATGCCGAGATATACGTGCGACAAATGGTCTGTCTTCACGGAGTGCTAGTGACGATTACTTCAGACCGTGACCCTAAGTTTACTGCCGCTTATTGGAAAAGTCTTCATACAGCATTAGGAACGAAATTACAGTTTAGCATGGCCTATCATCCCCAAACGGATGGCCAATCTGAAAGGACGATTCAGACTTTGGAAGATATGCTGCGGGCATGTGTATTGGATTTTAAGAGTGGTTGGGAGGAACAGTTGCATCTGGTTGAGTTTTCCTACAACAATAGCTATCAGTAGAGTATCAGAATGGCACTATTTGAAGCGCTGTATGGCAGAGTTAGCAGAACGCCGGTTTGTTGGGATGAAGTTGGTGAGAGGAGCATCACGGGTCCAGAGTTAGTTCAGCAGTCAGTCGAAACAGTCAAGGTGATTCGGGACAGGCTTAAGACCGCTCAAAGCCACCAAGAGAATTATGCAGACCGGAGAAGTAGGCCTTTGGAATTTCAAGTCGGGGACCACGTTTTCCTCAAAGTATCACCGATGAGAGGATTGTCACGATTTGGCAAGAAAGGGAAGTTGAGCCCGAGATACGTCGGTCCATTCAAGGTCTTAGAGAGAATTGGTGCTTTGGCCTATCGTCTCGCACTACCGCCAAATTTGGCCCAAGTTCACAATGTGTTCCATGTGTCTATGTTAAAGAAATACGAACCGGATCCGACCCAAGTGCTGAATTATGAAGAAATAGACGTGGACGACAGAGTGTCGAACGTGGAAAAGCCAGTAAGGATCGAGGACAGAATGGAACGAGTGTTGCGGAACAAGATAATTCCGATGGTCAAAGTAATTTGGGAGCATCATGGAACTGAAGGTGCGACATGGGAAAGCGAAGAGTTGATGCGACATTAATACCCCCATTTGTTCGAATAATTGGGTTGGGTTGTAAATTTCGAGAACGAAATTTTTGTAAGGGGGGAAGAGTTGTGACATTCCGAATTTCAATCCATTTTTGGGATTTATAAAGCGTGTATTTTATCAGTGTGCTTATAGTAAAATCTCACCCGGAACTGATCATTCTTGGGTTATTTCTTTTAAATTAGAGATTTTGCTAAAATCGCACTCGATCGAATTTGGCCGTTATTTAGAGCCCGAACTTTGGTGTCGAATTTCTTAGAGTTTCGTGACGAATTTAATTGGACGGTGTCGATATTATTGTGGCCAGCGTCGATATTGCCCGGAATTGATGAAAAGTAAAATTTGGATCGGGTGCGGATTTTTGACTAGTAGACCTCCCTCTTAGTATATTTTAATTAGTGTTTTGGCCTTTTTCCTAATTTATAAATTATGGTTTTTCATGGACTGTCGGATCGACTTCGAGTTTGAACATAGGCCATTGGATCGCACTCGATTAATTTGACTTTCTCTCTCTCTCTCTCCTCTCTCTTCTGCCGCGCACCCCCTACGCGCGCGTCCCCTCTCCTCCCCCCACCCAGCTACGCACGTCCCCTCCTCCCCTATCTCCCCATGCAGACTCTCTCTCTCTCTCCTCCCTTCTTCCTCCTTTCCCTTCTTCTTCTTCTTTTCTTCCTTCCTTTTCTTCCTGGCTGCTGCACCTGCTTCTTCTCCTTCTTTTGCTCGCCGACCGCCGTTCTTGCCCCCGGCTGCTCGCCAGCTCGCCCAGCATCTCGCCCGCCGCGGGTCTCGCTCAACAGCCACTTGCTCGTCACGTCGCTGTCGCCAGCTCGCCGGGACCAACCCAGCCGCCGCGAGTCTCGCCGTCCCTGCTGTGTACCGGTCGAGCTCCCGACAGCTCAGCCCGCCACTATCCACCACCGTGTGTGTCGCTTGACCGAGTCTTCCACCGCCCAGCTCACTGTCGCCTCTCCCGCGACCGCCGCACGCCGCCGTTGCCCCCCCCACTTGCTCGCTGCCACCACCCCAGCTTTTTCCTCAGGCCGTCGTCGCCCTTGCTGCTCCGGCGACAAAGCGGGTGCCCCTGTTCTGGCCGAGTCTCCCGTCGCCCGTGTCGCCTAGCCCGCTATCCCGGCTGTGGCCGAGCTCGCCTGGCCGCTGCCTCGGCCGTGGCCGAGCAGCCCAACCGCTGCCCTTGCCCGTGCCGAGTGTCGAGACCCGCCACCCTCGCGCTTGGCTGTCGTCCCGGCTGTGGCCGAGAGTCCCTGGCTTTGGCCGAGGGCTGTGTCGAGCTGTGGCCAAGTCGCTTGCTCGCTGTGCCCTCGCTCGCGCCGAGCCCACCGCTGCCCCGATCGACCATTTGGCCCCCTTGCTGGTTTTCCTTAAGCTAAAACCAAGGTAAGTGATTACCTAAACCCTACTTAGTACTTTGGGTATTATTAGACTTGTTTATGGGTGATTAGTATTGGTTTAGTGACTAAGTTAGGTAGCGTTTAGTTAATTGAATGTGTTTGGTTTATGGATTATTATGGTGGTGATTTTGTGGCTAAATTAGTGATCGATCGAGATGGGTTCAATGATTGAGTTGTAGTGGCGTTTGTGGGTGAAATTGGTGTTTGAATGTGGCCGACTTGAAGGTCGGATTGGTGGTCTAATGTGGTGAGCATGACTTGAATCTGAATGGTATGACGTGTTAGATTGGTATTGGCGAATTGTGTTGTAGCGTATGTGCATGAGAAATATCCTGAGGCGTGGTTACGCGGTACTGAGCCCGGATTGATCGGAGGGCTGCCAACCTGAGGCGTGGTTACGCGGGTGTGGCTAGAAAGGCAAGAAATGACCTGAGGCGTGGTTACGCGGGTCGAGAGAAATGTCCTAAGGCGTGGTTACGCGGGACTGAGCCTGGATTGATCACAGGGCTGCCAACCTGAGGCGTGGTTACGCGGGCGTAGCTAGAAATGCAAGAAATGACCTGAGGCATGGTTACATGGGTCGAGAGAAATATCTTGAGATGTGGTTACGCGGGACTGAGCCCGGATTGATCGGAGGGCTGGACTTGGGGCGTGTCGACGCGGGTCGTGGATAGATGGTTAGACAAGCATGCGAAATGTGTTTGGTTAAATTGGGTGAATGTACTTGGTTATGGCGCTTGAGTGTTTATGTTATGTTGTTGAGCTATTATTGCATTATTATGATTTGACTAATGCGCGGAGTTGGCGGGTGATTTGAGGCGATATAAGTGTGCATGAGAATTCTATTATGTTGATTGCTAGATTGCATGTTGGGACTCGTCTGGGTACGCATTGGCCTAGGTGAGGTTTAGGTTGTCTGCTTATTGAGATTTATCCTCATTGCTATAGTACAAACCATTTCAAATCCCCGACCCCGACCTTGATTATGCCACCACCTCGGCATTTTGGGGTCCCTATGCATACGGTGCATGAGGAGACCGAGTATCCAGTAGGTCCAAATCGAACTTACATTAGGCACCTCACTACAGTCTGGGTAGATGTGGGCTTAAAGGACTTGCAGCGCCACACTTACTTGGCCTGGTTTTACCGTGACGGGTTGGAGCTAGTTGGCCCAATCCGGAGTTTTGAGAGACAGCAGCACGACAACGAGGATGCCGTGAATTGGAAGCCTGGGGACATGTATGCTCCTGATGGTGAAATTCTGGACGCTGAAGATCCCCCGGAGAACCCTGGTCCCGAACCCGAGCCCGTACCAGAGCCTGTAGCTCCTGCGGATCTCGAGCTCGAAGAGGAATTTGAGGAGTCCGAACCTGAATAAGAGCCCGAGCCTATGCCAAAGCCCATGGAGTCCGAGCCCGAGGAGGAGCCGGGTGACGAGGAAGAGCCGATCGAGATCAACTCTGACACGGAGTCGAAGTCTTTAGGGTCTGATTCAGATTGGGCATCGTAGGAGCGTTTGGGTGCTGGGCTTAGAAGCTTTTTGGTAAAGCCCTTTTTGTGCAGCTAACTAGCTTACCCTACCACCTGTCCCTTTTTGATGATAATGGTGGATGTTAATCCTAAGAGCCTAATGTCTGACTGTTTTCCATTGTTATGAAATTATTGTTTTGTGCTATTTCTATCCGTTCGTCATTGTCTATTGTTTGGGTTGTTATATTTCGCTTCCACTTGAGTATACATGTGGGTATCTCGTTTGGGCCGGCGACGCGTCCTGGGATATCACGTTTGATATGATCGTCGTAGGGGTGTCGCGAGCCCGTTAGGGTCCGGGGCGTAACACAGGGTGGGTGAGATCTAGCTCGCCTATGGCCCTCATATCATTATCGGCCTCAAGAACTCAAGTGACGCGACTCCATGATCATGCAACCCCAAGCGATGTGACATGAGGTCATCGGATCACTAGTGACACGGCTTAGGCGAGATCTTGCTTGCTTGAGCCCCCGCAACGATGCCCTCATGTCTGCAGTCTTAGTGGCGAAGCTTGTTTGTCAAGGTCATGGTGCCCTAGGAAAGGCGTTAGAGGCACACAAGTTGCAAAGAAGTTGCCACCCAGGCTGCATGTGGCCGATTAAATCGGGTGAAATTTCTTCAGTGAAGTTCTAGCTTAATTTGATTTTGCTGTGTTTGTAAGGGTAAAATTGAAATTTAGATAGTTTTATGAGGGTAAAGTGGAAGAAAAGAATTTCATTAATCCCTGAAGTTGTTTTCTTTAAAAGCCTTAGAGCTGAAGCAAGGGGCTGCTGTCATTGAGCTTTGACTATTTTTATAGCAGATCAAAGTCATTGAAATTGTACTCCAAATATCAAAACTTTAAGCTCAAGAGCTTTTGAAATCCCAAAGCTGCTTTGCAAGGCATTTGCAAATGCACGCTTGGTCTCCTCATGTCGAATTTGATTGTATTTCTTCATTCATTAATTCCTTTTGATTTGCTCTAGGGAGAAGACTCTTGTTGAGCACAATCATATTTTCTTATAATCTTTCCAACAAGGAGAAAGTTTAGCAATTACGGGGAAAATTACCAAAAAAGTCCTAAACTTTTTGCAATTGTGCCAATTCAGTTCTAAACCTTTATTTTGGCCAATTCAGTCCTAAACCTTTTGCAATTGTGCCAATTCAGTCCATCCGGCCACTTTTGGCTGGCTGGCTGACGTGGTGCCGGCCGGCGTCCACGTGGCAATATTTTAATATTATTTTATTATTTTCGAATTTTTTTCTTTTTTTCTTTTTTTTTCTTTTCCTTCTCCCCCCTGGCCTGTCCGGCCAGGGGGGAAGGCTCGCCGGCGATGGCCCAGCTCCGGCAAGGCGAGCTGGGCCTTCGCCGCCGCTGGGCGAGCTCCGCCTCGCCGGAGCTGGGCGCGAGGGCCCAGCTTGCCATGGCTGGGCTAGCTTCGCCCTCGCCGCCGCTAGGCGAGCCTCGCCCAACTCTGGCGAGCCGGAGCTCGCCATGGCTGGGCGAGGACGGAGCTCGCATGCCATGGCGAGCTCCACCTCGCCAGATCTGGGCGAGGGCGGAGCTCGCCTTGCCATGGCGAGCTCCGCCTCGCCGAAGCTGGGCGAGGCTCGCCTAGCGGCGGTGAGGGCGGAGCTCGCCCAGCCATGGCGAGCTGGGCCCTCGCCGGCGAGCCTCCCCCCTGGCCGGACGGGCTAGGGGGGAGAAGGAAAAGAAAAAAAAAGAAAAAAGGAAAAAAATTCGAAAATAATAAAAAAATATTAAAATATTGCCACGTGGACGCCGGCCGGTGGCCACGTCAGCGCTAGCCGGCCAAAAGTGGCCGGATGGACTGAATTGGTACAATTGCAAAAGGTTTAAGACTGAATTGGCCCAAAAAAAAAGGTTTATGACTGAATTGGCACAATTGCAAAAGGTTTAGGACTTTTTTGGTAATTTTCCCGCAATTACATCCACTTTCGATGATTTTATTAACAAGAATTTTCAAATCCTTAAGTTTTGAAACTGACGCTTGGAGTTCATGTATTTGATTCACCACAAAGACCGATCAGTGATAAGAAATTCGAAGAAGGTCTTGTTTCTTAGTAGTGTACTTATATCGCACGCCTTCAAAACTTCCTTTGGAGAAATCATGGATGTCGGAAAGAGAGTGATTGTTGAACAATGTATCAAGTAAGTGACCTCTGTAACGCAGAACGGAGAAAACGGAAGGATAAAGAGAATAGATAGGGGATTCTAAGAACGACAATGAAAAGGTTGCGCGTATATTATGAAAAACTTTTGCAGAAGGGGTCAACGGCACCATGAGAAGATTATGACAATTATAAGCAGAAACGTGTGGGATGCGGATGAACAGTCGCTGATAATAATGAGCTGAAGAAATGAAGCACATAGCAATTTATAGCGGTTCGATTTTATCTCCAAGCTAACATCCACTCTCCAGGTAACAACGTCAACGTGGGCTGGATTCTACTAGTAATCCTCAGAGCAAGTTACAATTGGCAAGTGTTGTTTCTATTTACCGATAAATCATACTATCAAGACACAAACACTACTCTTATATTTGTACACTTGACTTCGTTGCAATTACAAGGCAAGGCAACCATATTCTCAATATTTCTCTAGTCCAATCCTTTGAAGCTTCTTTGACCCTCCATCTATTGAAGTCTTCAATCTTCCCATGGGAGACTTTGATGAAGATAAAAAAGAATCGTTGAGGATAGGTGGAAACTTTTGTCGGGATCAAAATTTCCCATACAATTGTTTCCTCCAACATCAGCAGGTTTCCCGAAATAGAGTCTGTTGAAACTATCACTCCACTGATCTTGAGTCTGATGCACCAAAAGGCTGTCAATTACTTTTCTAATTCTTTCTTGGTTTTTTTGCTATGGATTCTCAACCCGTAACGACTATTTTCTATACTAACAATGGTCATCTTAAAGCGAATACCTCACCAACATCACCCAAGACTTGACATCAGCACGACTTGATGCTCACCATCAGCATGTGGTCGTTATCATTAGTCGGTGAATGCCTTCCAGTGATGGTATGAGTGAAATGACACTCGACTGCATATCCAATGATGCTTTTGAGTTTATTTGCATCCGAAGACATCTCAAGGATATGAGATTGACCCTGGTACTTTCAAGTCACCATGAGCTACTTGTCATATTGGCACTTGTTCTCCTAATGTCACTATCTTGTTCCTCGTCTTTGTTGATCTCGAAGGAGTCATCGATATTGAGACAATTACACACATTTGCACTTATCATAGTAGATATGTAATTCTTGTATATGACAGAAACATCTACATTTCTCTTTTTGCAAATAATGATTATGCTATATGTTATACTCTCAATGCATTTTACATTCTTTTGCTAAAGGAAAATCCCCTTGATGTTGAAAGCAATCATTGCATGCTCTTATGTATTTTGATGCACTTACTATGTTCTTAGAAGTACAAATTATATTGTTGGCAAGTTTGATAAAAAAATCGAAGGAAGATATGTCGTTGATGTACTCATTATCTTGCATATATTATATGTTTTTACAAAAAAAAAATGCAAGTAGTAAGAAGATCTATCCATTTGAAGTTTGACGATTCTTTAAGAATAGAATCTAGAGATTGATGACAACAAATTTCACTGATGGGAGAAAATTTCACGTATAGGAGCATTTGCTCCTCTAAAATCTACAGAGTTTAACTAGATTATGTGCTACTTTCAAAGGTTTGAAAATTCTCCTCTATGCATCCGAATCACATGTTATTGGAGGTATATCAAAATACTTTGAATGATGTGAGCATGCCCTTAAAGTTTCGTATGAAAGGTTGGGTAGTTTTTTGATTGAAATGTTTAAAATGCTTATAGATACTATTCTATTTGTTCAAAAGCAAAGGCATGCTATATGATTTGAGATACTTTTAACATCAATTTATGTAAGAGTTTATTGAGTTTATACCGTTTGAATTCTAGATAAGCTTGATTGAAGAACTTAAATCTCTTTCTCAAATTTCAAAAAGCAATCAACGATGAGGAAAATGCTGTTATAAAGAAAACAAAGCTAGAAGCTTCTGTTTAGCATGCGAAAGCCGTTACAGAAGCAAGGAAAGTTGTGATAGTAGCAGACACGTGATAGCAGCACAAAAGCTCTCATAAAAGCGTGAAAGCTATGGCAGGAGCATATGCGGTAGCTATTGTAAATGGAAAAATTTTCAAACCCCGATGAAGGCTATTCGCAAAAACTTCACGATGACAGGGGAAGGATAAGAACAAAAGAGTGAAAAGACGAAACATGCAAAAGAAAGGGGAGAGTTATGATCATCTCAAAGAAGAAATGCGTTGAAGGGGAGATTAGATCATGCATGGGCAAATCTTCACATATTTGAGCTGATTTTGGCCTAGATCTTGATTATTATTTTGAGAATGGACGAAAAGGTGAATGTATATGTAGAAATTGCTAAGATATGCATATACAGGTTAGTCCATCTTCAATAACACTTACTTTTGGTCATTAGCCAAATCTCTTGCTTATATTATTTTTTGAATATGACAAAGAGAGTGAGAAGAATTAATATTCATTCGTGTTGGTTAGAAATAGAAATGGAAATAATGTTTGATAGAAGTAGACGGGCTGAGTAAATATTAGATAGTAATAGATACGATTTTGATAGAAGCAAGAAAAATTGGACAATAACAAGATGTTCGTGCATTAAATCTTTATCTCACATGCTGAATCTACTAATATCCTGTGAAGAGGTTAAGAGGTAATTTGCAATGACCTGATCATATTATGAAATTACCACTTAAGCTTCTTATCAAAATTCAGTTTGCATGATGATATATCATATCTATTTTAAATCTCATGTAACTAAATAATTTGAGTATAAGCTAGAGTCATGTTAAATTTCAACGTATGCTCATGTTACTTTTGTTTGTATTCATCTATGTTCCTTGATATATATATACACACATATATACATATATGTTAAATTTCAAAACATCTATATTTATATCTATATCTACTGATGCATATGATGGTTATTTATATAGAACATGAGGTATATTGTATATCTCTTTGTTTGCCTAAGCATGTCGAATGTATTGTTTCTGAAATTTGTGTTCATGACTAACATTTTTTGTGAAGTTGTATGAAGATGAGCAAATTGCATATTTTCTACATAATCCCCTTTACATTATTATTGCCTTTTCTATTATGACAAAAAGGGGGAGAGGTAGATTAAATATGCAAAATTATTTGGAGGAGTAACATATACTTTGAATTAAGTTGACACGATTAATACTCATTCCTATTTAAAAACTCATGTAACTAAGTGACTTGTGTAGAAATAAAAGCTGCTATTATTTTTTATTCTTTGCTCATATTGTTTTTTACTTGCTATTTCCTGATTATATTCATTGAATATCTTAATATTCGGAGATTGCACGGTGTGCTTATTATGCGCTCATCTAGATTTTTAAATCTAATAAGAGAAGCAAACTTGTATTACTTTACACTCACGTTTAAACTCCACTTTTATTGTGTCTAATACATCTGCATATTCGAGATTATTGCCTCCAATGCTCAAGTGTGCAAAATTTCAAATCATAAGTGCCATAACGAAGTTTTGCATCATTTAATTTCTCACTAAAGAAGGCAATGGGTCGACCTCCTTGACTTAAAACTCCTCCTATGCCAGTACTTGATGCATCACAATACACCTGAAAAACAAGATCAAAGTTAGGCAATGCACGGACCTGGGCTGTACTCAACTTTTCCTTGAGATGTTCAAAACTTTTTTGGGCTGCACTTGTCTACTCAAAAACTCTTTTCTTCATGCAAGAGGTGAGTGGGGTTGCAATGGTGCTAAAATGCGCAATGAACCGCCAGTAGAAAGAGGCTAGACCATGAAAGCTTTGAACTTCAAGCACATTTATTGGAGTTGGCCATTCTTTGATCACCTTAATTTTAGCATCATCCATCGAAATTCCATCTTTTGAGATATGAATCCCACTAATAGGATTTGTGGCACTATGAAGTAGCACCTGTCAGGGGTTGCATACAAGTGTTCTTGCTTTAGCACTCGTAACACTTCTCAAAGGTGCTACGAGTGCTCATTAGTAGACTTACTAAAAATCAGAATATCATCAAAATAAACCACAACAAACTTCCCAAGAAATGGCTTCAAAACTTGAGTCATAAACCTCATGAACGTGGATGGTTTATTAGACAATTCGAATGGCATGACGAGCCATTCAAACAGTCTATCTTTGGTTTTGAATGCGGTCTAACTTTGAGAAGATGGTTGCACTAGAAAGTTGATCCAAAAGATCATCGAGATGAGGATTAGGAAACTGGTACTTCATGGTAATCTTGTTGATTGCCCTCCTATCGACACTTATTCTCCTAGTGCCTTTTTTTTTAGGCACCAAGAGGATTGGAACGGCACATGGGCTGAGGTTCTCCCTTATAAAACCCGTACTTAATAGTTCCATAACTTGTCGCTACCATTGTTCATGTTCATTCGGACTCATTCAATAATGAGCTAGATTAGATAGTGAAGCATCAAGCATCAAGTCAATTTGATGCTGAATGTCTCTCATGGGAGGAAGACCAGGTGGTAAGTCCAATGGAAAGACATCTTTAAACTCTTCCAACAGAGGCTAAGCTCGATGGGGTATGGAAGATACAATTCCATTATCCACACCGGTTTTGTTAAGCAAAATATATACAATACTAACCCCCTGCATGGCACCCTTTACATCTTTCATTGTGAGCAAAGTAGGAGATAAGAAATTCTCAACCAAAGGGATCTTGAGAGATTCCTTACTAGGCGCTAAAGTAATTTTCTTTCCTCCATAATCAAAAGAATATGTATTATGATAACCATCATGAGTAGTCCTCCTATCAAATTGCCACGATTGGCCAAGAATAATATGACAAGCATCCATGGAAAGAACATCGCATCATTTTCTATTGAAATAGATTGAACCAATGGAAAGATTGACAAAGCGTCATTTGGAAATGGTTACCTTGATACCTTTCTTCAACCACAACGTTTTGTAAGGCATGGGGTGCGCTTTCAACTATAATTTCAACTTGCTTGCCGCCACTTTAGAAATCACATTTTCACAACAACCAGAGTCAATAATAAATTGACATACCTTCCCTGAAAATGGTGCATGCTGAATGAAAAATATTGGTGCGTAGCCACCTATCTCCGGTGTTATCTTTAGGAGTGAGAACAATCTTTCTCACCAAGAGAAGCTCGTTGGAATCATCTTGTATTATTTGTTCATCTTCCGCAACAACTTCATCGTCTTTCGATTCTTCATCAAGCGGTTTGTCCATATTCTCATCAGACTCATTATCTACCCAGAAAGCTTTATCGACTGGTCGATTCTTATTAATTCGATAGTTGCTAGCATGATGACCTATCTTCCCACAAGAATAACAACGCATACTGGTTGTAGTTGGTTGTTTTGAAATGTTGGGCTAAGTTGAAAGCTTACTAGTAGGTTGTGACGTCGCTTCAACAACTTTGGCAATTCTGGTGGTACCCCTAGTTGCTCGACTTGGCAAGGAAGAGGGCCGTTGCTTCCTAGAATGAGAATGTTCCACTTTGAGTGCTCGTTGATGTGCATCTCCTAAGTCCTAAATGTCAAGAAATTCTAAGGCATCTTGGGTATGAAATTGAAGACCATTCAAGTACTTCTTCACAAGCACTTCTTCTGAATCTTGAATGTTATTGTGAATCACCAACTCATTGAACTCATTGGTGTATTGGTCTACCGTTTATGTACCTTGTCTTAGATTTTGAAACTTTTGGTCGAGCTCTCTCTTGTATTCTTTGGGAATGAAGTACTTTCGAATCTTGTCCTCCATTTTTCTCCATGAAGTGATCGGAGCCTTGCCAATAGATTGGCGAGTTTGCTTCTCATGTCTCCACCAAGCTATGGCCTTGCCTTGCATAGCAATGATGCCAACTCGGTGATCTTTATGGACATTCTTATGCTCAAAAACCTCATTCACAAGTGTCAATCAATCGATATCAATAGAATACGTACCTCAAAATTCTGGAATGTCTCTCTTGATTTCCTTTTCCCAATCTGGTTCACGAACTTCTTATGCATAACATGGAGCATTCCTCCTTCGGAGAAAAGATTGAACACTTTTTGAAGAAGAAGAATCACCATTGGATTCTCCGAACTGGAATGGGGTGGAAGGTTGTTTGCTTCAGCCCTCAAACACTGAACTTCTTGGGCCAAATCATCAATTTGTTGGTGCATATACTACTGCAAATTCTTAGCAAGTTTGTGCACTTCATTCAATGGAATGGCTCTGCCGCCTCGATGTGTTGCTTGTCTTGGAGGCGTTGTCCTCTCATCCAAAGCTCTGACATCAAATGATGTACTCCGCCTCTCAACTACCCAAATAATAGGATCGGGAGAGTGACTATTACACATGAAAACTTCGTTACAAAACGAGCAGAAATTTCAGTTTTGCGCGAACTAGGGAAAATGGTCGTAACTTTGTCAATATAGATCAAAACGACCTGATTACAAAACCAAAATTACGAAGACTCTCGAATCTACAACTTTTTTATTTTGAGTTTTCGCATATAAGCACTGTAGGATGGTCGATATTGCGAGGAAGTGGATAAATGTGAATGGACAGAATGAGGAAATGGATAGGAACTTTAGTGGTTGCTTTTTTAGACCTCAAAGGAAGTTGAAATGGCATCAATTCTTCTAGATTGAGGGCTGCAACTTTTCAAGGATGTAGACTTTAAAAGCTCTAACATTTTAAGGACGGAGTAAAAACTCTTCTAGTTTTTCAATGGGTGTGAACTTTTCAAGGTTCAAGGTAAATTGGACTAAGCATATTTCATTAATTAAATTTAGTCTCCCTTTTTACATAAACTTGATGGTCTTTTAAAGCAAAACAAAAAGAACAAAAGACTAAAGTCAAATCTAAAAACTAGAAGTTATTTAAGTACATAGAAACTAGAAACACTTAGAAACTAGGAGGTAGTAAAGCTATTAAAATCAAAACAATATTTCCCATGCTTCTGCTTGTCCCAAAGTGCCTTGATGCAAGCCTCGATGGATGGGAAATGACAAGTTTTTATGACAAAGTCAAAGACGAAGCTCTTCACTTGCCGATAGGTTTATCGATATTAGGCTTATCAATGAGAGTGTCATCGGGCTTGATTGCGTGATGATCTTCTTGGTTCAATGAGTTGGTCTTGAATACGGGCTGTGTCACAATATAAATTGTTGTGCGCTTTATATTTTAGGCTCATCATTATTAGCATCTGTTTGTCAGTAGCACTTGCATACAATATCTCTAATCTATTTCTGGTGTTGAGACACATCTTGTTATATTCAGTAAAAGTTTGTCATAGTTCTAAAATAGCTTATTCATCGCCCTTTAGGTTGTACCGTTAGCCCCATTTTAGTTGTTGAAGATAAACAACACAATCACCGAGAATCTAGTTCACCATACACTCAAATTTTCCTAGCAATATTGTAGCTTCCATGAATATAGTTGCCTATGTAGGAAATAATCCTTTTCACTAAAGTGATGGACAATTAGATAGGATTCTCTCTCGTTTATTCCTTTTAGAGTTCCACGCTTCTTACTAGGGGTGTGCAAAAGAACCGGGAATCGTCCGGATCGCCCGGAACCGAACCGGATTGGCCGGTTCTGGGCGGTTCTAAGGGGCACCAGTCCAGTTCGCTACTCCAACTTTTTGGAACCGGTGATTTTCGATCCGATTCCCGGTTCCAGGGGAAATCCAACCAGATCGGACCGATACTATTCAAAATTTTAATTTTATTTCTATAAATGTTCAAACTCAACCATTTGATATCTAATTACCGTGCAAGGTTAGGTTTTATGCACAACCCCTTTGATGATCTCTTGGTTCCCATTTGACGCGGGACTCTTGGTGTGTAATGTATATGGCTTTTCTCTATTGTGTGTCCAGCCTTTCATGTGGACGCCTTCGACGTGGGACTCTTGGCTTGTTTCTATTGTTGTGTCTCCATGCGAATGCCGAGAGTCCCGCATCGAATGGCTATGCAAAGATCGTAAGAGGAGTTGTCAATAAAATCAAAGCCAAGCCTTTCTCATGTGCTGTATTCATTTTGTAGCAAGTTGGCCCCGACAAAGGGTATTACATGTTAAGTGTGTCATTCTCATACTTTTAGTTCTTTTGCTGGTAAATAGCAAAAGGTTTCATTGGACCACCTGGAACTGGACCGGACCGGACTATTGGTCCGGTCCGGTTCCCGATCTTGAAAATTGGGAACCAATCTTACCGGTCAGGTTCCCGGTTCCACTTAAGAACCGGACTGGATCGGGAACCGATCACCCCTACCTGTAACTTGCTATCAATATTCCTTGAGACTTAGAATGATAGTCAGAGGAATATCTAGGTCTTCAAATCATATTGTGTAATCACGTGAAACCATGTTCATCTCAGGTGTTATATAATGCTGCTCATTTCAGCGACCTGTGAATCTATCCAAGCTTCCAACGGTAGTTAATTTATGTACAACTTTCTATATAATCTTTATGAGTACACTAATTGTCAAGGGCTCTTAAAACTGTTCACCTTATGGTACCTCCAAGTCTCCATGAACTTTCCGATCTTCCCAACTTGTTCACACTTAATTAAAGTCCATCTAGTCTTCAAGAGTCTTTCCACTTTATACTTTGGATTACACCAACGGTGATAGAGCTTCTTTATATCCTTGGTACATAAAATAATACAACATCAACATTTATTAAGTAATAATGAGAAATAGATAGTTTTGTCAACGTTAAAAGATCATAGGAGGCTTTCTCAACAAAAACTTTCGCTCTTATTGCATGCTTTACTTATGTTTCGCAATCTTCTTCTTGTTGCCACAGTTAAGTGATGGTCTCTCTTCTAGTTGGATGCTAAAAATGTATTCTTAAATGGCGATCTCACTGAGGGAGTCTATATGGTGCTTCCTCCAAGATACATGATCCATCCAACAAAGTGTGTAAATTTTGTCGAGCATCATCTAGAGTCAAACAAGCTCCTCGTGCATGGTATTCAAAGTTTAGCTCAACAATAAAATCTCTTGGTATAAATCTAGTCCCTATGACTATACTCCTTTTATTCGACACAAATCTCATGGGTCTATTACACTGCTCTTATATATGGATAATACGGTTATAACTAGCGATGATCCAACAGTTTGAAATAAAAGATCTTGGGCGACTCGGCTATTGTTTGGGCTTGGAGGTTGCTTTAGATTTCTCTGGTTATTATCTTTCTCAAACCAAATATACCATGAATCTTCTTTCTCGAACAAGACTCACCAATAACAAGGTCGCTACAATTTCTATTAAAACTAAAACCAAATTTGATGCCAAAAATGGGACTCCTCTTTCGATAATTACACTCTATCGACAGTTGGTCGGCATTCTTATATATCTCACTATTACTCAATCTAACATTGCCTATTCTATTCATATTGTTAGTCTGTACATGACCATGCCCCGTACAACTTATTTTGTTGCAGCCCTTCGAATTCCTCGCTACATCAAGGGTACATAATTTCATAGCCTTCGCTTTTCTGCTCTTTCTACCTTGAAGTTGATAGCTTATTTTGATGCAGACTGGGCTGGTGACCCTCAAGATCGTCACTCCAATGTGGGCTATTGCTTCTTTTTGGGCAACTCACTTATCTCACAACGTAGCAAGAAGCTGCCCTTTGTCACTCGCTCTAATACAAAAGCAGAATATCAAGCTTTTGCTAACGACATCAGAGTTATTATGGATATGATGATAACTAGAAGGCATAGGAGTGCGTCATATTAGTGGAATAATCATTCATTGCGATAACCCAAGTACTATCTAAATAGCACATAATAATATTTTTCATGAACGCACCGAGCACATTGAAAAATAATGTCATTTCATCTGATACCACGTTCTTCATGACATTGTTCAACTTGTATCCACTGCACTCGCTAATCAAATTGCTAATATCTTCACCGACACACATCCACCTGGGCGTTTATGGATATTTTCTCCAAATTTGAGTTGACTTCTATCAAGTGCTACCTGAAATTTGATGGGGGATGTGAAATTATATTAGGATTATTATTTAGAATTAAGTTAATTATAATTTACATTAAACTTAAGTCTAATCGTATTCTAACCCTATATATAGGGGTCTTGTAGTCTTCATTTTGTAATGTACAAAGTATTCCATTTTCTCTCTTTTATCACAAGTCTCAGCTAAACAAATTACGAAAAAATTACAAACAATATACATCAACTTTACATGTCTCTTATTTTAATGTACAAAATTCATTGCTCACTTCACTAAAATGAATAAGATACCTCTCTTGTGCAAAAAAAATAAAAACCCAAAAAAACCTCTCTAGCCTTTCTCCCACTCAAACCCTCTTCCCACCATTGGCCACCGTCTTCGCCGCATCGAACTGCCACTACAAAAAAACATGGATTTTGCCACGAAAATTTGCGACGGGGAATATTTTGTCGCTAATTTGCGACGGATTTTTTTTTCCGTCGCTAATTTGCAACGAAATTTGCCACGAAATAAAAATTCGTCGCAAATTAGCGACGGAAAATAAATCCATCGCTAATTAGCGACGGAAAATAAATCTGTCGCTAATTAGCGACGGAAAATTGGTCGTCGCTAATTCTGTCGCAAATTAGCGACGACCACTTTTCCGTCGCTAATTTGCGACGGAATTAGCGACGGATTTTTTTTCCGTTGCTAATTTATGCAACGAAATTTACTATTTTGCGACGAAATTAGCGACGGATTTTTTTACCGTCGCTAATTTGCGACGGAGAAAAAATTCATCGCTGATTTGCGACGGATTTTGCGACGAAAACGAATTCGTTGCTAATTTGTAATTTATGACGGAAAATAACTTTCGTGATATCCACCCCACCTATCAATTTCTCTCTCTGTACTGATTCCTCATATCCCCCTCACTTTTCTCCCTCCTTCTTCCTCTTTCGTTTCTCTCAATAAACCTATCCGTGTGCATACAAATCAATCTCGGTCTACCGGTAAGTATTATAGCTAACTTCGTGACTAATTGGCGACGAATACGGTTCGTCGCAAAACTATTCATTGCTGGATTCGAATTTTTTTATTTTATTGACTATTTTTTTATTTTTTTTTCCTAACTTCTTCGCCGGCCATGGCCGTCGACCTCGCTGTCGCCCAGATCTGGGCGACGACGAGGTCGACCAGCGGCCTCACCCAGGTGTGGCGGTCGACCTCGCCGTCGCCCATATCTGGGCGACAGCGAGGTCAACTGCCACACCTGGGCGAGGTCGAACTCGCCGGCCTCAGCGACGACCGGCGATCGAAAAACAATATAGGGAAAAAAACGGAAACAAAAAAAAATTAAAAAAATTCGAAAAAAATAAAAAATTATTATAAAATGAATCTTAAGTGATTTTTCTTTTTTTTAGGTACGTGTCCATTTGAAGGTCTCGCAATCCAAGTGAACGTTGCAATTCTCATCAAATTGACCACTTTCTACTATAAAGATTTCAGTCAAATATTTAGGTAAGTCTTCTTTACATGGTAATTTTTTCATTTTTTTCAATTTCAAAGTAATTGTTGCGTCAAAAACAAAATTTTAATTTTCATAATTTTATGGTTTTAATTAAGAAAAGTAGATATGATATTTTTAATATTTTACGAGATTTTTTATTTTTATACAGACACAATTCAAAGAGACAGGGCTTGGATGTATAATAAGAACTTACCTGGACGTCAATGATTGATCGATGAGTTTCGTATTGGGTTGGAACTATTTTTAGACTTTGCTAGTAGTAAATATGAGTTCATGGATGGAAATAAGTTAAGGTGTCCGTGTAAAAAGTGCAATAACGGTAAATTTCATGTGTGTGATAAAGTTAGAGAACATCATTGTAGATTTGGGTTTACTCCAAACTATTATAATTGGACTTGCCATGGTGAACCATTTATATCTGATGAAGGATATCGAAGAAGTGATCAATTTTTAGTTAGGGAAGAATGTAGCTATTATGACCAATTAAACCCATACGAGAGGATTGATGCAAGTACTAGTTTTACTCCTACACTTGAACAAGTGGGTACTAGTCATACATCACAATTGGAAGAGATAGGAGTAATGGGTTTTGATGAGAATGTGTGTAATGGAACTTTTCCATCTAATCAGTTCTCAGAAGTGTTGAAAGTAGCAGATGAACCTTTATGAGCAGGTTGTGACAACCACACTAAGTTATCAGTGACAGCAAGACTGTTAAATATCAAAGCAGAGCATAATGTGTCTGCGGATTGCTTCAACTCTTTTGTTAAAGTAATGCGGGAAACAATGGCTCGTGATAACATCATGCCAAGTGATTTTTACGATATGAAAAAACTAGTGGATAACTTAGGTCTTCCGGTTGTAAGGATTGATGTATGTAGTAGGGGTTGTATGTTATATTGGAGAGATGATGAAAATGCAGAATCTTGCAAATTCTGTAGCCAACCTAGGTACAAGATTAACAGGAGGCAGGGTCGTAGTCAGAAGCGTAGACTATGCAAGCAAATGTTTTATCTGCCCTTAATCCCCAGATTGCAAAGGTTTTTTGCGTCTCAAGCCACTGCTGAACACATGACTTGGCATGCAAATCACGACATAGAAGAGGGTCTAATGTGTCATCCTTCAGATGCAGAGGCATGGAAACATTTTGATAGAACATACCCTGAGTTTGCGATAGAGCCTCGAAACATTAGGTTAGGTCTCTGTGCTAATGGATTTGCCCCATTTGGGAAATTAGGAAAAAGTTATTCATGTTGGCCAGTTATCTTAACGCTGTACAATCTTCCACCTGGTATGTGCATGAAGACACCTTATATGTTTTTGACATTGATCGTGACTGGCCCGCAAAATCCGAAAAAGTTAATAGATGTTTATATGCAACCATTGATTGAAGAGTTACAACGGCTATAGGATGAAGGTGTCCTTACATATGATGTTTCTACCGATCAAACATTTGTAATGAAGGTTGTTCTTGTTTGGACGATAAATGACTTTTCAGCTTACGGAATGTTATCTGGATGGAATATAGCTGGGATCTTAGGATGTCCGATATGTTTGGAGACATCAAAGTCATTTATATTAAAACATGGAAAGAAGCCTAGCTATTTTGACTGTCACAGACAATTTTTACCGATAAATCATACATTCAGAAGGAATAAAAAAGAGTTCATCAAGAATAGGACTGAAAGAACACCTCCACCATTGAGGTTGATCGGCGATCAAATTTGGGAGCGGGTGCAGGACTTTCCAACTGTTGTTCAGAACCCTCACGGCACGACTATTGCGTACGGAAGTACACATAAGTGGACTAAACGCAGTATATTTTGGGATCTACCATATTGGAAAGCCCATCTTATTCATCATAATCTTGATGTCATGCACATAGAAAAGAATGTTTTCGACAATGTCATAAATACTGTGATGGATGTCACCGGAAAAGCAAAAGACAACTTGAACGCAAGAAAAGATATGAGAGATATTTATGATCGGCCAACACTGGATGTGGATGCAAGCAGCAGGGGACCAAAACCAAAAGCAGTTTATACATTGGATAAAGAGTAGAGACGAGTTGTTTGTCAATGGTTAAAATCTGTGTGGTTTCCTGATGGATATGCTTCGAACCTCGGGAGATGTGTTGATTTGAATGAATGCAAGTTGAAAAGTCATGATTGTCACATATTTATGGAAAGACTAATTCCAATAGCTTTCAAAAAAGTTCTACCGAACTTTGTTTGGGGCGCCATTACAGAATTAAGTAATTTCCTGCATGATATTTGCTCGACAGTGTTAAAAACATCACACATGGAGAAACTAGAGAGAGATATTCCAATTATTCTTTGCAACTTAGAAAGGATATTTCCTCCATCGTTTTTTGATTCGATGGAGCATCTTTTAGTTCACTTGCCTTATTAGGCCAAAGCTGTAGGTCCCGTCCAATTTCGATGGATGTATCCATTTTAGAGGTAAATTTTTTTTTTAAAATAAAGTTCAAATTACTTTATTATATATTATGTTCCGATAAGCTTCTTTCTATTGCAACTAGATTCTTATATCATTTTAAGAAAAAAGTGAAGAATAAGGCATGTGTTGAAGCTTCAATTTGTAATGCATATATTGTGGAAGAAGTGACAACATTTGTATCATACTATTTTGAACCGCACGTGCAGTTCAAGAGGCGGAGAGCAGGCAAAAATGATGAGGGCCCCATTGATCCCAATTGCAAATCACTCTCTATTTTCAATTATCTGGGTCGACCAAGCGGCGCATGTAAGTTTCGTTACTTAACAGGCGAAAAATGGCATGCAGCCCATACATATATTTTACTGAACTGCCCAGAAGTCGAGTCATACTTCGAGTAAGTGTAAATTTGCAAATATATGTATTGTGTGTCAAATATTTGCTAATATATAAATGGTATTTATTACTAGGATTTTCCAAACTTCAATGTATGGACTACCACCAAATGAGTTTGACCGTTTGTGCGATGAATAATTTGCAGCATGGTTCAAAACATATGTAAGTTGCATATGGACCAAAACCAAGTTATTAATATTTTATACATCATTTATTAAAATATATATTATTGACTTTGTGTGTGTAACCTTAGGTTCACAGTAATCATGATGAACTTGGAGAGCAAGGATTGCTATATCATCTGTCATGGGGTCCACAGTTAAGAGTACGAAGTTGGCCAGCATATTTCATAAATAGATATAATTTTCACACTCAATAATATGGAATGGGAAAAGCCACAATGAATAGTGGTGTGTCTGTTCGGTCATCCAATGGTGGCAGTTCAAAAGATGATTTTTATGGCTTGTTGGATGAAATCATAGAGATAGAGTACCCTGGACCATTAATGATGCGGGTTGTGTTATTTAAGTGCAAGTGGTTTAGACCCCGTCAAAGGAATGAATGTGCATACGGAGTTTAATTTGGTTGAAATAAATCATAAGAAAAGATATATGAAATATGAACCATTTGTCTTGGCACAACAAGCAATTCAAGTATGTTATGCATCATATCCTAGTTTGAAACGTGACAAAGCTAATTGGTCGACTGTATGTAAAATCAAAGCACGGAGAAAAATCAAGGAACACTGGAAGGATAGAGCCTATCAACAAGAGGAAGTTTGTAACACGGTTGAAACTGAGGAATATAACATTCCAACTTTACAAGATCCATGTGGAGCAATGATAGATGTGGATCCAACTGAAATTTGTGAATTAAATGTAGAAGATGGTATAGAATCTGATTTTGAGACAGATGATGAAGATGATGCTCATGAAAAAGATGAAGATCAAGATCAAGATGAGGACGAAGATGCAGATCAAGACAAATACGAAGACGAACATGAAGATTAAAATTTTTGTGACAAAACACTAATGATGTGTAAATATTATTGCGACATGTGTTATTTTGGTTGTCATAATTATTATTATTGTTCTTGTTATTATCATTACTGTTGTTGTTATTATTGTTGTTGTTGATTATTCTTATTAATGTAATTGATCGTTGGAAAATTTGTCGCTAAATGACGACAAGTCAAATATTATTCGTGCGATGACATTTGCGATATTCTATTTTCCATTGGATTTGGATCGTCGCTAATTTCGTCGCTCATTTTGCGACAAAAACTTATTCGTGGCTACTTTTCATCGAAGAATTAGCGACGGAAGTGAAATTCGCGGCAATTTTTCGAATCCGTCGCAAATTCCGGTGCAAATTTGCGACGGATTCAAAAATGCCCTTTATTTTTGTAATCCGTCGCGTATATACGACGGATTTTGCGACGAAAAATAAATCCGTCGCAAATTTGAGACGGATTGGAAAAATGCCCTTTATTTTTGGAATCCGTCGCAAATTTGCGACGGACAATAAATCCGTTGCAAATTTGCGACGGAAAAATAAATCCGTCACAAATTTGCGAAGGAAAACAAATCTGTCGCAAATTTGCGACGGAAAACAAATCCGTCGCAAATTTGCGATAAATTGGAAAATGCCCTTTATTTTTGGAAACCATCGCAAAATCCGTCGCAAATTTGCGACAGAAAAATAAATCCGTCGCAAATTTGCGACGGATTGGAAAATGCCCTTTATTTTTGGAATCCGTCGTAAATTTGCGACGGAAAATAAATCCGTCGCAAATTTGCGACGGAAAAATAAATCCGTCGCAAATTTGCGACGGATTGGAAAATGCCCTTCATTTTTGGAATCTGTCCCAAGGATTGGAAAATGTCCTTTATTTTTGGAATCCGTCACAAATTTGCGATGAAAAATAAATCCGTGGCAAATTTGCGACGGATTCCAAAATACCTTTTATTTTTGGAATCCGTCGCAAAATCCGTCGCAAATTTGTGAAGGATTTTGCAACGGATTCCACATTCACGGCCTTTTTTGGATTCCGTTGCAAAATCCGTCGTAAGTTTGCGACGGATTTTGCGACGAATTCCAAAAATAAAAGGCATTTTGGAATCCGTCGCAAATTTGCGATGGATTTATTTTCCGACCCAAATTTCCGACGGATTCCACATTCGCGCACGTTTGAATTTTTGCGCCTGTCTCTCTCTCTCTCTCCCCCACTGCCTGCGCACGTTTCCCCCCGGTCACGTCCACTCACCCCCTGCATGGCAGATCTTTCCCCCCCCCCCTCTCTTCCTTTTTCTCTTCTTCTTCTTCTTCTTCTTCTTCTTCCCTTTCTCGTCGTCGGCCGCGGCTCCCTCTCACTGCCCAGCCACCGCAGGCCGTTCGACTCGCCGCCGCACACCGCCTTCTCATCGACGAGCCGCCACCATCTCGGCTCCACCCCAACTGAGCTGCGCGATCGCCCGTCGCCGGTCCACCCGAGCTGCACGCGAGTGCTGCCCTTCGCCTGGACCAGCTGCCATTGCCGTGCGTCGCTGCCGCCGCTCATCTAGTCGCTGCCCCAGCTCGAAGGCATCGACGAGCTACTGCTTGCTGCCGTCCGCCGTTCGCCGTCCGCCTTGCTCCGCTGTTCGTCCGGCTGTCGCATCGCCGTCCGGCCGTCCGCCTCCGCCCAGCTGCGCCGCCCGTCCGCCGCTGTGCCCCCCTCTTCCGACTGCCTTCCCTTTCCCCTCCGCGAGCAAGCATCAGCTCACTCGCCGCCGTGTCCGCCGCGACCTGACGCTGCCCAACCGCCGTGTTTTGTCCCCACCTCCAGACCGCCAGCCTGCCGTCGCCGTCGTCGCCTGTGCGCCCGGCAGCTCGCAGCCGCGAGTGTCGCCACTCCGCCCGTGTGCTCGCCGCGCGCCTCGCCTGAGCTTGTAGCCGTCGCCACCCAGCAGCCGACCAACGCCGTCGCCGCCCAGCTCCACCGTCGTTCGCTGTCGCCGTTGAGTTCCCTTGTTCTGGCCATAAATCCGTCGACTGCTCGCCCGTCGCCGCCGAGCCGTCGCCCGTCGCCGCCGTCGCCCGTGGCCTAGCCTCTCGCTCGGCCGCTCGCCCGGCCACTCGCCCGGCCGTGGCCGAGCGCCGTGCCGAGCGCCTGGCCGACTTGCCACCACTTGCGCCCGCGCTCACGCCGAGCCCGCCACTGGCCGACCAGCCATTTTGCCCTATTGTTTGGTTTTTCTTGGCCTTGAACCAAGTAAGCAACTCCCTAAACCCTACCTAGTATAATGGATATTATTCGAACTTGTTTAGGGATTGTTTAGTGTCGGATTGGTTGGCTAAGTTAGTGGCCGATTTCAGGATTGCATGTGGCTTTGATTGATGTTCGCCTGGTTAATTTGTTGATTATGTGGCCGATTAAGCGTTCAATGACGATCGTGTGGTTGGTTAGGGTGCGCATGGAATGCATTCCGGAATATAATGACGATCGTGTGGTTGATTAAACGTTTTTTCAGAAAATGCATAAAAATTGAAAAATTCATTAAAACTTCCAGAAAATAAAAAAAAAGTCAAATTTCGTCGAAAATATGAAATTTGGTGAATTTTTTTAAAAAATAAAAAAAAAATCAAAAATTTCAAAACTTCACAAAAAGGCTTAAAATACTTGTGGCCACCTACTTTGAGTGAAATTTAAATTTTTTGAGGTGCCCAAAAAAAATCAAAATAATAAAAAAATCAAAATTTTCAAAACTTCACAAAATGGCTTAAAATACCTGTGGCCACCCACTTTGAGTGAAATTTAAATTTTTTGAGGTGCCCAAAAAAAAGAAAAATAATAGAAAAATTAGAATTTTCAAAACTTCACAAAATGGCTTAAAATACCTGTGGCCACCCACTTTGAGTGAAATTTAAATTTTTTGAGGTGCCCAAAAAAATAAAAATAAAATAAAAAATTTCAAAACTTCACAACATGGCTTAGAATACCTGTAGCCACCCACTGAGTAAAATTTAAATTTTTTGAGGTGCCCAAAAATATTAAAAAATTGAAAAATTTCAAAACTTCACAAAATGGCTTAGAATACCTGTGGCCACCCACTTTGAGTGAAATTTAAATTTTTTTAGGTGCCCAAAAAGAATTAAAAAAATCAAAAATTTCAAAACTTCACAGAATGACTTAGAATACCTGTGGCCACCCATTTTGAGTGGAATTTTAATTTTTTTAGGTGCCCAAAAAAAATTAAAAAAATCAAAAATTTCAAAACTTCACAGAATGGCTTATAATACCTGTGGCCACCCACTTTGAGTAAAATTTAAATTTTTTTAAGTGCAAAAAAAATCAACAAATCAAAATAGATTTCTGTTCCAGAAATCAATTTCTAGAGCAGAATTAGTCATATTTTACTAAACAGATTTCTCCTTCAAAAATCAATTTCTGGCAAGAATTTGATTTCTGGAGCAGAATGGTTACCATTCGCACCCTTAGTTGTTTAATGCCAATCGTATGGTTAATTAGTTTAATCGTGTGGTTAATTTGCTTAATTGTGGCTGATTGGTTAACTATGGCCCGATCATGTGGGTTGATTGATGATCGTGTGGCCGAGAACGAAGATCATGTGGCTGAAATTGATGTTTCATGGTTGATCTTGTACTTGATGAATGATCGTGTGGTTTATTATAGCTATTGTTGGCTTAGCGTAGCATATCATGATCATATATTGATGTTTGATATCAAAATGAGTGCGATTCATAGTATATTTGTTCGTAGGAAATTGCACGTCATAAACACTCGGCATTGGCTAATTAAGAGGATACATTTTCTGCTTCTGAAGCAAAATGGTAAGCTTCGTCATGTACGTCATTATGTGTCCGTAATACATGTTCATTTTTTTTACATATTTGTCTAACCTTCCTACTTGTCAGTATAAACGTGGAGGTCACATGCATAGAAGACCAGCCCCTTCCTCGTCCTCGTTCCCGTCCCTTTCCTCTTCCCCTGCCCTTTCATCTAACCCTCAACCACTATATGCTGATGGACAATATAGACACGTTGGCCCTTCCTCCTATACTCAAGAACATGTTAGGGGACTTGGACACATGCGAACTTAATCTCCTTCAGTTCCATCTCCTTCAGATCCATCTCCTTCCGTTCCACCTTATTATTCAGCGCAACAATCGAATAATGAGGGAAACACAGGTGAAGAAGATAATCGATTCATGATATGCCCATTTGGAGATTCGTAAGTACTTCATTTTTTAAAGTATATGTAATATTTATGGTTTTAGATATGGATGTCAACTGAATTGTCGATGTTGCACAATATCCGTATGTTTCAAGATTCACGGATGCTACGTTTGTTGTGAGGGAACCGAATAAAATAGTCAAAAACTATTGGATGGGGCAGTATATTAATTACAGCAGTGCTCCACAAGAAGTGAAAGATTTGTGGTGGAATGAGTTCAAGGTAAGTTTTAGATATTCTATTTTCTCACCAACTAAGTTCGGTGTAGTATATTGATGGTCAAGAATGATGTAAAGGGACCAGAACAACTCTTTAGTTTTCGGTACTAAAGGGACCAGATATTTTCCCCGAGATGAACTTTACAAAATCTATCGCCGAATTGTCTGGTGCATGGTAATGGATATATGACCATCATAATAACTTTCAGTTGTTTTTGTATTGATTGCAGCGGAAGTTCAGGAGGGATGAAGAGGAAGAGAATGAAGTGAGAAGAATTTTTAAGAAGAAAGCCGGTGATCACATACGAAATGTGATGAATAGAGCGAAGATCAAGCAAGTGAAGCCAGCTTTCATTACAGCTGACAATTGGACGGAAATTAACAGAATTTGGGAAACTGAAAAGAATCAGCAAATCAGTGAGCAGAATAAAAAGAATCGATCTTCTAGTTCTAGTGAAGGGTCTGCCACATATGCTGGGGGCTCTATCAACATTGGGGAGCATCGAAAACGAATGGTAAGTCTGTTAAATAAGTTATAAGTTAATTTAGTTCAATTACTCATGTTTACATTTTGTAGGCACATGAATTGGGGATGGAACCGACATTTGCAGCTACATTAGAACGCACATTTAAAAAAAAAGATAAGACATGGACTGGCAATCGAGCAAAAGCTATTAAGGTATGTAAGGTTATACTTTGGACTTTATGGAAACTAGAATGAAAACCGTGAATGCTTTTAATATTTATGGTAGTTATATATGAAGTTATTTTATTTTCATCTATATTGTTAATGTAGAAAAAATATGATGAACTTTTAATGAGCAATGCTAGTGGTGGTGATGGTAGGGGTGTGCAAAAAACCTAGGCCCGCCCAGGACTGCCCGGGACCGGACCGGAACCGGTGGTTCCCAAGGGGACCGGTCCGGTTCCTGGTTCCAATTTTTTGGAACCGGTGGGTATCGGTCCGGTTCCCGGTTCCCGGTGTAGAACCGCCCACCCGCCCACGCGGACCAAACCGGTAATATAATAATAATATATTTATTTTTTAAAATTTTAATTAAAAAAATCTGACCAAAAAAAAAACGTAACTAGACACTCATAACTCTCCGCTCTCTTATCTCTGGACACACATTTGATGGGTACCTACTTGATTTATGGATGATGTGGTTAATAGAACCGATCATAGTATAGGAATTGTATGGAAAGTTATGTTCTTTTCTTTTTGTTCCGTTGATCCGATATTGGTTCACATAATTTTTTTTATTTGTCCAGGAAAACTTGGTGGGACCGGTTCCATGGACCCACCCGGGAATCGGACCGGACCGGCGGTCCGGTTCCCGGGCGGGTCCATGGAACCGACGGGCGGTCCTCGGTCCCAAAATTGAGGACCAACACTGTGCGGGTTAGTCCTAGGGTTAGGGGGTGGACCGGCCCAACCCGGACCATGCTCACCCCTAGGTGATGGTGTTGCTGCGTCTAAGCCATCAGTTGACAGTATGGCATTATGGGTGGAGGCAATGGGTGGGATGAAAAAAGGAAAAATATTTGGGATGGGATCCTTGTCAAGGGTATACACAACGAATCATGCTGCAACTTCATCATCCAATGCGGCTGTTCGAAGGAGGACACGACTTGAGGAGCAAATGACCCAAGAATTGAACCAACTGAAAAATATACTTGTAAAGAAGGACGAAGAAATAAATGACTTGAAACAACAAATGCAAATCGTTATGCGACACCTCAACCTTGATCACGATGAGGTTCCTCCTGTACCTCCCGTCAATCCAATAGGTGATGGGCACAATGATGAGCGACACAATAATGCTGAGATTGCTGATGATGATGATGATTTTCTCGGTCCTTTCTAGTTAAAATTCCCAAAATCGAGGGTAAGCTTGCTTCACAATCTTTTGTGCCATAAATGCAGTTTGCCCAATATGTTCCTGCCGTACAATTACTTTCTGTGCACAACTTTCTTACAACTAGGTTCTTTGCTTGCGAAAAACTGAAAATTTAGAGATCTCAGGATGACATGCTTGTTACAAAAAATCATGATATTTGAACATTGTAGAAATACATGCCTTAATTGACTTTGAGTCCTCTCTTCCTGGGAATTGGTGTTGGTAATTCACCTCTCTAAGTCATTAAACTGTTGAATGCTGTTTGGAGAAGGATCTAATTTTTCGTAGGTGACAGAAATACGGTTTACAAGGGTGAAAAAACTACAGTGGATGTCAAAGTTGACTCATATTCATATGTAAAAACATTGATGTTCGTCCTGAAACGTTTTTTTATTAACCCTCCTACTTGTTTTTTTATACCTAGTTCCACATCCATGCATAAACGCTTCTTTTATATTCTGGACTGATTGAATATCTTTATTTATGTATCCATATTTCATCAGGTGTCGACAAAAGTGACTACTTCTAGTGTCCTGCCGAGTACCAAAGTTGCCCAATCTTTTGTCTGGTTTGTCAATTTTTCGTTTTTGAAGCAGAATCTATGATTGTCCCGCCTCCTTTGAATGTTTTAAATGTATTATAAGATTGGATATCAAATAGCATCATGTCAGACTTTGCAACTTTGCATATATCATTATTTTTTGCGGACTAGCATCTTTCCTTCAGTTATATTTTTCAATTATATGGCATTGTGTCTTATTTGTTCGTCTTCTGTTTCTGAAGCGGAATCTATGGTTGTTTCGTGTCCTTTGATTGTGTTGAATGTATTACATGATGTTCATTAATGCGTAGCTATTGCTATGGACAAGATTTGACGGCCCAAATGGTGTATAATTTGCGACGAATATTTAGCGACGAATTTTGCGACCAATACAATTCGTGGCTAATTTGCGACGAATAAGTAGCGATGAATTTTGCAACCAATTTTGCGACGAATTTTCCGACGAATAAAGTTCGTGGCTAATTTGCGACAAATTTTGCGACGAATAAATTTTGCGACGAATAAAGTTCGTAGCTAATTTGCGACGAATTTTGTGACGAATAAAGTTTGTGGCTAATTTGCGATGAATTTTTCGACGAATTCTTTGCGAAGAATTTTGCGACGGATAAAGTTCGTGGCTAATTTGCGACGAATAATGTTCGTGGCTAATTTGCGACAAATTATTTGCAACGAATTTTGCGACGGATAAAGTTCGTGGCTAATTTGCGACGAATTTTGCGACGAAAATTTGCGACGAATTTTGCGACGAAATAAGTTCGTGGCTAATTTGCGACAAATTTTGCGACGGATAATGTTCATGGCTAATTTGCGACGAATTATTTGCGATGAATATTTTTCCGTCGCAAAATTTTGCGACGCCGAATTAGCGACGGAATTTTTTCCGTCGCTAATTTCGTCGCAAATTCGATTAGCGACGGATTTTGTCAAATTTTTCGTCGCAAAATTCATCGCTAATCCCTTGTTTTTTTTGTAGTGTGCCCCGCCAAAGCCGACGACACAATGTTCTTTTTTTTTTTTTGTAAGGTTGAGTTGTTATTGTCTGATATGATAGAACACCACAATGTTCAATGATTGGCGTGGACTCGGGCCATTCTCTGTGCAAGTCATACTAAGCCAGTAAGCCCCCACACGGCCCTGTTTCGTTCCTATGGTCGTTGGTTGGGTAAGTCAAGTCTATTTCTCTGTTTCTTCTTATACAGTTTTGTGTTTTATCACCTGTCGATCATCGTTTTTTTTCCTCGTTCTAGGACTCCACTCAACCTCAAGCAGGTACGCGAATCAGGAAGTGAAGACCATCGTACGAAAATGGGCCCTCTATTTTTGCTTCTCGATAGGGTGACATTTGGCCCCTTGTCATGGTGATCGGTGGTTTTGTCTTTTCATTCCTCTCTCTGCAGCTTTTCATGCTTTTTCTGGGACGATCTGATTTCTCGAGTTCGTAGTGCTTTCTCAGCGATTTAATCAAGGTGGGCAGAGTGAAAACTTGCATCAAATGGGGAGAATGTGTATGACATGTAATGTCACTCACCAAAAGCTTATTCTGTTGATTCTCAATTCTTAAGGAGTTGATTTAGCATTTTGAGAAACGAACATATCTGTGATTTAATTTCGAACATATTGTCTGGGGCAACCGTCACAAAGTGGTGGTCGCGCTTTTAGATCTGCAAGTCGCGTCTGGCGATGTGAATATGTAGGACTGCGACTATAGCTTGGGTCTTGTGATGGCCATGGCCACCTCGAGGTCGTTGCCTGAGGAGAGCTATTGGTACAAGTTAGTGGTGTCGCTGTTAGATCTCATACATGAGAGAGTGAGAGAGAGAGGGTCCATGTCAGCTTGAAAAGAAAATTAAAAGAGTCCACTGGGAAAATTGTTTTATGACTTTTCGGTATTTAAATGGCGGAAAACTAATTGATATTCGTAAAACGTTTCCATAAACTAAAAATAATAATCTTATATCGGGGGAAAATGACTTCTCCTTTTGGTAAGACGGATATCATTTTCTCTAAATCACCAAACAAATGAAACTAATTATTTTCCTTGAAAATAATTTCTATGAAAAATATTTTTCTTTATCATGTAATTTTTAGTTAAATAAATGCACGGTATATTTATTTTGGAGAGAACTTTTTGATAAAAGAAAATACTTTCTAAGAAATCATTTTCCAGAAAAATGTTCCCCTTTTTCAGGTTGGGAAATTTTTATTCCTAACTTTAAGTATGCACATTTTCTTTGATCATAAATGATTTTTCGTTGACCGATCAATTCAATAAACTAAATGTGTGAAAGTTCAGGAAACTAATTCGTGGAAACTTTTTTTCACTCAAACAAACATACCCATAGTTTTAAGTCACCAAAACTACTCAAGGATGAATAGTGTACTTCCTAGGGGCGATTTGAAATTCGAGCAAGAATACAAGGACTAGCAACAAGATTATTCTTCCAAAAACAAAACATTGATCTGACAATTGCTTTTATGGCTGCATTACTGTATGTTTTAGCAACTTTTTGTGTGTCCCTACGTGCAGAAGTATACGTATGGTTTAAAATGGATAGGCTTTCCCATAGATTGTTCTGAATGAATAAATCAAGCAAAATTAGATTCCTCATCGGATTTAACTTTAAAAATTCGAGTTCTGTAAGATATCCAATTTTGTCATTTTGCCAAATTTTTTAATCGAAGTACTTTTACGTATTAGAAATCGAATTTGTGAATTGGGTATGCCAACTTTAGCCGTTTGTTTTAGTAAAACAAATATTCAGTAAATTGAGCACTTTAGAAATATGTCACGGAGGTGGATTGAAATCTTTCATAGAATGAGTTCATAAAATATTTTCTATTATTTGTGTATTCAAAAGACACTGCATAAACTTTAGAATTGTAGCTAATCTATTCTTGTGATCATTCCTCCAATCAATAAACATGTTGAACACAAAATTTTTTTGGTATAGACTCGATCCCCAGATGATGGAAGAAAGAAAAATTCATAAATAATCTACCTGTCTTCCTTATAAATTGAGAAAAATAAAATAAAGCTGGGAGCAAAGATTAGAGACGTACAGTAAAGAAAATGAGAACTTATAAGCTTCTCTGAAAGTTGCACAAAGCAAACATGTTGGTAAACCGCGCTTATACAAAGGAAACCAAAATGAAGATATCTTCATTTCAAGTGAATATGAAGCTTCACATATCATAGTCAAAGTGCAAGGGAATTTACAAAAACAAGAAGCGTTTTCCTCAACTGGGAAAACCTCCATGAAATTCCAAATTAGTTCCTTTCCTCTACTTTTCATGTCTATAAAATCGTCTCTCAACTTTCCCTAGTGGCATCGTGAACCAAGCTTGTCACCTAGAAATATCATAATCTCGAGGATAGTCGAGCTGCTCAACCTCCCAGTTCAACTTGGAGATCGCTCTTTCATGACATGGCACATATTCCTGAAACAGTAGTAAAGTCAATTGTTTGAGGAATTCAATAAGCAACATAGTTTGATTATCTTCCTGGAAATAGTGAGCATAAGAATGGTAACTTTAGTGGTTAAACAGACGATGAAGAACTGGTTGAATTGCTATTTCTATGTGGAATGATTTGTCAGTTGTCTCAGGTGAATAAAGGGGAAATAAGAGGAACGTCTTTCTTTAGTTACCTCCAATTTCTTCACCAACTCCTTTGCTGTAGGGGCTGATACGATGATTTGACGAGCGCTCGGACTGATGAACCCCTCCTCTACCGCTTTGTCGATGAATGAGAGCAAGGAATTGTAGTATCCATCTACATTAAGCAATCCCACCTGCACATAGTTTGAAGAACATGCATTCCTTTTAGTTCTTTAGCGACAGTGAAAGAGTTGCATGATGGAATTAGAGCTTGCTGCATGAAATACCGGCTTATCATGAATGCCGAGCTGGGCCCAGGTTATAACTTCAAGCAGCTCTTCTAAAGTTCCATAACCCCCTGAATTTGCATAGAGAATGTCTTTTAACATCAGCAAGTAGCATGACATATTTAATGTTCTCTCACTGATTTGATACAGATGGGAAAATCAAGCTACAACCAGTACAAAGCTTCAGGAAGATTATGCATCTTTGAGGAAAGGAGGAGATTATCTGATAGAAGACAGCCTAGTAGAATGACTGAAAATTTTCCAATATAAGGAGAAAACAGAGGAAAATTAAAGAAGGTGAATATTCTCCAACAACTTGTGCACAAGCCAATAGAAAATCTATTTCCATGAAGAGTGGGTGCATTGATGTGAATCCAAGGAACTTGTCGGTCGTTCCACATAGAGATTTTGTATGCACACATTGTTCTAGAAAGAAATCTCTTTATGGACGGTGTGCCGTATAAGTTCTAGCGCCTAATGGGAGTGGTCACTTGGTTTTAGTTACTGTAGTTGTGATGATTTAACTAGTATTAAGGAATTACTTCCTGCATGTGAATGCAATAAACCTTCCAACTGTTTTCAGTTGAAAACAAAATTTTAGCTTGGAAACTAATTTTACTTTCCTGTCTTCAGCCTCCTACTCATGTGAGAGTAGCTCTCTTGCTGTAATATGCTCTTCACTGCCTCTGTTTACACCTCTATAGGGTCTGGGACAAAGCTGACATTTGCCAAATATTTATCAAGAGTGTCAGAGCCAAAAGTCCCAGTGAGAAATAAACTGACCCTTTGAGCCTACTGGGTCTCCATTTCTCAATAACAATTAGCCCGTTGGGAGGGGTTGCCATGATTCTCTATTTTGGTGAGGTGCTAGTTGGCAGGCAAGAACCGTTACACAAAAGCTTGGTTGTCTGTGTCCTTTCTCCTGATTAGGTAGAGAAATAAGGGTCCTCAGGGGATCTAATTTTCAGTGAAGATGTTGATGGGTCAAAGGCTAAGGTCTGAATGGTTGCTCTCTAATCATGGATCTTGGGGACTGTGAGGGGAAGGCTCAGTAAGTTGTGAGGATTTTGGCTTCATACAGTCACTTTCAAAGCATTTTTTCAAACAACAATATGCTTTTTAAATGAATTAACCTGCAAGGCCAACAAGGACTTAAAAAAATTTTCCCCCCAATTCACAAGATAGGACTTGTTTGTTCAAGCATTTATCTGACCCCTTATTCTTTCTTTGCTGGTAAGCAAACCACTATTCCTCCAAAGCACAGAACACATGGATTTAGCCAAAAAAAAAAAAAAAAAGCAGAGAACGCATGGTGAGTTCAACTATGTCTATTTGATTCATAGGAATGCAGGTACTTCCATTCAATATATCTCCTCACATGAATTTGAAAGATAAAAGGGGAAACTCAGGTACCATCAAAGGAATCATTGGCATGAGATATGGTCGATCAAAGCATATATACCACAAAAGGCAAAATAGCAGCACTTGGTACAATGCAATTTTCTTGATTTTAACTTAATGTCAGTACTCTCTCTCTCTCTCTCTTCTCTCTCTCTCTCTCTCTCTGTTACAACTGAGAACTTCTGCAGGGGGGAGGCGGTGGGGTTGTGGTGGTGGGGGGACGGGGCTTAACACTAACCAGGTAAGGCAATAAAAGCATCTGAATGCTTAGCCATCTCTGCCTTTCTTTGATGCATATCTGCAACTGCCTTCACCTCTCCTACTGTCTCACCAGTTAACTGCAAAGAAAAAAGGGCACTAGTGCCAATGAATACAGTTCATCCAAAAAAAAAATGAAAAACGTGTTTGTGTTTGTGTTGCGAGAGAGAGGGAGAGAGAAGTTTTGGAGTGTTGTGGAGTGCAGCAAATGATGAGGTGCGCAGAGCAGGGAGTGCCAAAAGCTTCAACACAGCAGTCTCCTTTCCAGAAATTTCAGTACGAAAATAATGACAAACATAAGAAAAAGAATTCAAATATTCGATAAAGTCAAGAGAGAAAAACCAAAACCCAAAAAAAAAAAAAGGACATGGAAATTTTGTTGGTCTTCAAAATTTTAAAAAGAAAGATGAAATGTTGATCAAAGGAGAAAGCACCGTAAAGACTAAGGACAAACCTCTATAGTCAAACACTCATGTTGTATAAAGTGGTGTTGCGCCAGAACCCAAAATGAAAAATATAAATAAAAAAAGAAGAGTTTGTGGATAAGGCCAGCAAGCATTATCATCCACCTAATGGAAAATTTGTACCAACCAGAATCGCGAAAAGGAAAAGTGAGAAGACAGAACTAAGAGCTCACTTAAGTTAAATCAACTTTTGTTGAGCAGAAGAAGCAAATTAAACCCAAGAAAGAGTGTTCACCAGACTACCATAATATCTATTTCTTTACTAGGAAAAGGTTCGAGACTTTTACTGGGTACAGCAGACATACCTCTCGGGGCATGAGCGTCTTGGGAATGACTCTGCAGAGAACAAAGAGAGAGAGAGAGAGAGAGAGAGGGGACAACAACATGACAAAAGAATTAGTTATAATGGAGTGCAAAACCAAGCCCAAAGTCATTGATTCTGTTCCTTAATCGATTACCGGGTCTTTGCCTTGAGCAATTTACATCGAGGAAAGAGAAGCTTAGGAATTACCCAATGACATGCCGACCGCCATCATGAACAGCTTGTGAGACCAAGCCCATAAGGCCTATGCTACCTCCACCGTAGACCAGATCAATGTTCCTCGACACCTTCAGAGGAAAACGCACAAAACATCATCATTCGTCAAGGGTCAAAAGGCAATACCGCCATGCTTCTGTATAATCTTTCCGAACATGAAATTTTTCTCCCTTCTCTTATCTTTTTCAAGAAATTCTTATTCCACTGCATACCAAGGCCAAATGGCGTAAAGCATTGAGGTTCAAAGTTTGAGAAGAAGAATCAAACACACACACACACACACAAGCAGAGATACCCCAGAATCAGGAAGATTCCATTCCAGTGGGGCACTTCAAAGAGAAGTAACAGATGGAATGGCGCAATATTTCTGACATGGGGTTTGCTCGCTTCAATGTAGCTCGCTTTCATGACAAAGACACCTAGGAAGAGAAGAGAGCAAAGGGAATGCATTTAATTGGCGCACACACACCCCACACTAGATACAAACTCTACGTGGAATGGACCATTAACCCCCTCCAAAATCACAAAAGTCCTGGTTCATGCATATAGCAGAACACCTAGCAAACACAATCCCAAAAGCCCAGAAAGAAGAAGAATCAAGAATCACCAGTTCTTTGCCCAGCTCAATAGCGGCATCCTGATAGCTGCTCTTCTTTCCCTGGCTACTCCCACAGAAGACACAAATCCTTCTGAACTTGGACTGTTTTATCTCACTCTCAATCTCCATTTCGAGGCTTCTCTGCGTAAAAAAGCTAGAGACTCTGTTCTGGGTCGATTCTGTGGTGTTGGAAGGAATAAATGGGAACTGTTTTTCTCTCCGGAATAGGAAAGAATCTCCCTCAACCTGGTATCTTTCTGTGTCTCCGTGTGTGTGTGTGTCTGAGATTCGCGAGATGTGTATAGAAAGAAACGGGAAACAATGGGGACAAGACAAGAAAGAGAACAAGAATCAAGTAGACGCACACATACAACCTTGTTGCGGTGACCACAACTACTACTACTCTGTTACCCTCGCTCTCGCTCTCTAGTCACTGACTCTCTCTCTCTCTCTCTCTCTGTGTCCCAGTGCGTGGTTGTTCTTTAACGCGAGTGCTTATATAAGAGGAGGCCTCAAGAGTCGTGACACGTGAGTACAGAGTGCCCCGTCCCACAAGCACGCTCTAGCCCCAACTCACATATACAAATTACAGTGGCACGCGTGGACCACTTGGGCCTCTATTTTATTAGCTCTTTTCTTGTGAATTCAACAGAGAGTTGCGATGTGTATTCATATACTAATGCGTGTATCTCCTGTGAAGAGAATTTGAAAAGGGAGAAATAGAAAAGAATGGCGAGAAAAGGAAGGGGGTATGGCGTAGAACAAAGAATTGTCCCTATATCCTAATATAGGCTCTGTGCCTGTCGGGAAAAAAGTCTCTCCTGGGGTGAATTTTCACGTACTAAAAAATTTCTTTTTCTATGTAACAAGGACAAGCATATGCACACATGAATTGAATATGTTGCGTGGGAACTTGTATGCGTTTTTCCTTATGGGTCTCTCTCTCTCTCTCTCTCAACCAAATCTCTTCGCAAAGTTGTTTTGTCGTTAGACTTGTCATCAAACTATTTAGATAGCATTGACATTCACGAACTTGGCAAAGAAAACTTTCATGTTTCTAGTGAACACACAACATATATGAACATATTTATATTCGAAAGATCTAAAAAATTTAAGCAGATTTATGAGTGTGTACTGGAGTGCTTAACATTTGGAACATCTATTTGTTAGAAAACAAACCAACCCTCTTATGATTGTACCACATGGGTTTCTAAAATATACAGAGACATTCATTTTTTTTAGAATGTAAAAGATTGGAGTCCATACATGCACCCGTGCTTATTTTTATTTGGGTTTCATTAACAAGTGCCCTAACTCACTATTACAATGCACCCGATGCACTTGTTAACCATACTTAACAAAAAAAAATGTATGAATTTTCAATGTATACATAGGGCCCGAGAGAGGCAATGCATGAGAAATAAGGTACTCTCTTTTCTACTAGAGCTATTGATTTATAAAATATTTTCCATTTTGATCAATCTTATCCGGGCCTTTCTAGGTTTCCAAGTATTCGATGCAAAATATAAGCCGTACCGTAAAGACATGTCATGCTCTCTCACACTTCAGGCTCTTCACTCAGGTGTGAAGGACAACACATCAATGCACGACATTATCTAGTACCTTCACCACACTTTTAGAAAATTTACTGAGTATTCGATTTTATCTTTCCTTGAACGTGTAAAACTCCCTCTCATATTGTCCTTACAAAGCTAGAACTAGGTACGAGAATGGGAATTTATGATATGAAACTATAATTTCTACATATATGAGAAGAATTTATAACCTATAAAAGAAAAGAAGGATGATAAATAGTAGTTTTGAGAAGATTTGATTTCGTGAATGATCTAATTGATCATGCAATATTTTTCTCTTACTTTATTTACTTTTGCTTTATTTGTATTGGTTTTTATTCATTAACAGATTCAGTAGTAGGTTCACCGACGTATCATCTCAACTGCGAAAAAAAAGATGTTATCATTGTAAGGTCACCTATTATTATTGTAAATAACAATAAATTGGAACAGAAATAACAAAACCAAAAGAGAAATGATTTTAGAACCGTGTTCTTACAATTAGAAGGGGGATGGGGTGTGGGGTGTTTCAATTTCTTAATGGTTCACCTCGTATATCATAATTAAACCCGCTAAAGAAAAAGGCAAAACCTGGACAGTCCGGAATGGGAGAATCTTTGCTTTTGGTGAGAATTCCATTTTGAATGAGCAAGAACTCATAATTTTGTTTAATATGCAATGGCCACGAGTGTGAAGACTCCACTATCTAAAAGTCCCATGGCACGTCATATAATTCTTATGAACCGGTTAAATTCGGGCATTCACCCTGTGCATGGCCCTATAATTAACCTAAGAACAGCTTGCACACAATTAATAAGCTCTAGTTTCTAAAATGGGAACCCGTAAACAGTCCGACCAAGTGCGCGCAACCACGGGTTAACTCCAGCTATTATATAGTGTCTAAACCTGAGCCTGCCAAAAAGCATGGGTAAGTCCAGAAAATTTCAGATCAAGAGAGGGGCAAAATTAAATAAAAAAATTGGGTGAGTGTGGTTATAGAGGGTTGTGCATGTATGATTCAACAAAGCACCCATGTGGGCTAATGCCTCATCGCTCTGTACCCTCATCCCACCTCCCCAACAAGAACAAGACACTCTTGTTTCATCCACAGGGGACACTCTTTATTTTTATTTCCTTCGACCCATGAACTTCACTAATTTGCTGTCACGCAACCCCAACCCCATATTCTCTTCGTTTACTAATTGCATTTGCCTCTTCACTGCCACAAACTTTCTTGCGGTTTTCGTAGGTTTGAGGGCGCTTTGGATATTTGTCCTGCCTTGGAATCTATCCTTCAAAAATTTTGTAACATGGAATAATCACTTCGGAACCCGATACCAGTCGGTTCCATAAGTTTTAGGGTATCCAATACCGTAATGTTTTTACTACATAAACATTGTCATCATTCTAATTTTTGAAATATTTAGAATTCAACGTAAAAATGCGAGGGCATTCGTATCAAGTACATGTTTATAGTCCTAATATATAATGATGCCAAAGTAAAATACTATAAAAACATGATAAATTTGTAAAGAAAACGGAAAATAACAAATATTACGTATTTATCAATATATTATACCGGTTATCTTGTATCTTTCTATAGGATATCATGCACCTGGAATCTACCCTACGACCACTAATACCCACCCTGAAATCTACCTGATCATGTTGGTTCCATAGGCTTCAAAGGTTCTCTTGTATTCCCCTACTCTCTCTCCTACAATTCAAAATCAAAGAAAATCTTGACAAATTCGATACAAGAAACATTAATGAATTAAGGATAACAAAATGCTACTTTTGTTGCTCAAAGTATAAATTTACACTTGTTTGTGGCTATACAATAAGATTCACGTTGAGTGATATAGAAAATGATGACCAAAAAAGAATAAGCGAGCCATGTCTTACAAGATTAATGGAAACAGTGAAACGCGAACAAGTGTGGATGATGATGGATTAAGAATGTTTGATTTAGTGAGTATGAGTACGGTATCATTCGACTCGCTAGGACCCTCATGATCTTGGATAAACAGTGACACGTGATGGGCCCACTTGTCGACATGATTGCTAGTGTACATATGGCAAGCATGGTGGTCCTCCGCAAGAATTTTCGGGCAATCTTGAAGAGGGAGTAAGAGTACATTTGACCCTCAATCCACCCATGAAACAACCCATGTAACATTACCCTTAGACAATTAAATGAGTACACTCGAGTATTATAGTTTAGTACCCTTTTGGGGTTGAACTTCTATTTGGGGGTTTGTGGGGTTTCCTTGCTTTGGGAGTCTCTCTTCTTTGTTTATTCCCTTGCTCAATTCTTATTTTATGTCCCTAATCCATTGCCCATATTGCAGGAGGAACTGCACCAGTTGCCCTTAAAATAATCCCTACGAGTATAATATAATTGTTGCTCTATTAATTAAATATTGCACGTCCCCAATCCCCATACGACGGCCTTTCTAAGTGCTCTCTCTCTGTTTTTGTTTGTTCTCTTCTCTTCTCAATCTCTGCTTTATTCTGGTCTCTGTCTACTTCCCGCCCATTCCTTCTGCTTTGAGATTATAAACTCATAATTGCAATGCTCCTTAAATTAATGGGATTTGCGGGGAGTTTTAGGCTTCGGGTGGATCGAAACTAATAATAAAGAAGTTGCATTAGCACCCTGCATGCTTGCATGCGCGTTTAACGCATTCCCTTGGATGCTTGTGTGACTGCGCGTGTACGTAAAAAATGTCATTATTTGCTTAATTGGACTGCTTGCTTTGTACTTCTACTCCTTTCTTTTGACTGCCGCAATACATGTGGAACGGACGAATGGCTACGTATTTAGGAAGCTTAATGTACTCATTCAGTCATGAAGCCATAACGTGAGGAGCAAATAAAAAATCAAAACTACCAAAATGTCCATAAATTACACAGATCTAGGACTACATTTTTTTTATGTTATTCTAAATGTTGGTTCGACATGAACTATCGCAAGAAAAATAATATGCAAAAGACTAACAAAATTTATGTCCATACCAATCAAATTCTCTGATAGAGTCTACGTAGAATTTATTTAAAATGGATATGCATCCATCACTGTAGGTATATCATGACACATGAATCACAATTTTCACTAAATCGTAAATGTAAGTTTAAGCAATGTTTTGAGGCACGTACAGTAATATGAACTGATAAGAAACACGAAAGCATAAAAGTGAGTATGCTGATTCTTCTCTCTTGATAACTTTCCTCTGTTTAGTGGAATCTTCACCTTTGTGCCATCATTTTGGTGTGGAAAAGGCAAGCAAGCTATTTGTGTAATATTTTCTTGATTGTAGAATGGCTTATTCAGGTGATTTCTGCAAGAGCATCTTTTAGAAATGAACAGGGTGAAATGGCTTGGAGGTTTTGCCGCATTTGTAGGAATATGTTCGTTGACACAAGCAGATATTTGGGTTGTGTAGTTGGGAATCAACATCACAAAACAACTTGGTTTTCATAAGATCACCATTGAGATTGACTCCAAAGCCATCATTAATCTTGTTAGGCCAGAGCTTATGATTGATAATGCTGGCACTGCTTTACTTAAAGATATCACAAGACTGTCGCACTCTCACTTTGAGATGAAAGTGCAACATAACTTTTGGAAAGGTAATCGCTCTGCTGATCGACTTACTAATCTTGGAATTGATAAGCACTTGGATATTAGTTTCTTTTCATTACCTCCTACAGAGTTACTTCATGTTTTATTAGGTGTAAGAAAGGGATAGTAGATTTACGAAGTTAAATTTTAGTATTCGGCTTTAGCCCTTTTTAATATAAAAAAAATTCAATTTCCTTCTTAATGGAAATCCTCCCCATTCTTTTTGGTAACCAATTTGATGTCTATCATTTTGTTTGGATAGGAGTTGATGGATATCTCGTGTGAGACACTCCTAAATTAACTCACTCAAGTGATTATCCACTTTGACCCATTGTCTGCCGAACTCTCATTGGACCAAGTCGTTACAGGCTCACCAAATTCCGCGTGATTGATCCCATAATCATACACCCACTAGAGGGAATCTCGCTTTAAACCCATATTGTGATGCCCCTAGATTAACTCACTAGAGGTGTTGTCCAATTTGGTCCGTCTCATATCGTACCTCACGTTTTTTGTCAATGTTTATAGAGGAAAAGATATATTTTAATATAGTTGACAATTTCCCATGTTTCATAAATAGATATGACCAAATGCTTAACTAATGATGAATTTTTTGATTTAATGAATAATTATAAATAAAACTACAATGCTATAATCTTTTGATATTTATGTAAAGCTATACGTCAACAAGCACGTGAAACAATTTCTTTTTTTATTTTCTAATATTCATTAATTTAAAAAAACAGCGTGTAAATATTCTGACAACTGTCTAATAACATTTATTCATCAACTATGAGCTATCATGTTACATATTGCTCTTTTAGTTATCGTTGAATTAACATCATTTAGTTTTTTGAAATTTATATATATATATTGGATATCTATATATCATTCAACTCTTTCAACAATATCTACGCAAAGTACTCATTTAACACTGGGGTTGTTATTAATCATGTTTTTAGTCAAATTTATTCATGAAATATGCATAATCATGCAATATGATCCTTTAGAAATATGCTTTACTTTTTGTAATGATGAATTCTTTTATTTATTTAATAATAGTTATCTTATTGATTTTGTAATATTTATTTGTATGTAAAGGATGACTATAATTCTTTAGTAATTGTTTTTTATTGATACTCTAATGTCTTTTATTTATCAAATAGAGGGTGTCGTGTTATATAACTTCTTCAATGATCATCTACAATCACATATTAATAAAATAGGCATTATAATGTCATAGAGACCTTTTAGAAGCATTTGTTTCCTTCAATAAACTATATCTATCAATGAATAATTTATTATTAATTTTGTTATGCTCATATCGTAAATTACATGCAATTATGGAATATAACTTTCAACCTTAATTTGGTGTAGATAATTCTAAATAGAATCTCTATATACTTGAAAAATTATTTTGAAACATTTATTACCAGAAAACGCACGATCATGAAGCATAACTTTTTTCATCTATTTATATCTAGTTATTGCTAAATAGAGCATTCTCTCTCGCGCACACACATCTTAACTAGAATCTATACATAATGCTATATTTATGATGATTAAATATGCAAAGTTAAAGATTTACTAAAATATACTCAATAATCTATATAGAAACTAAAATATCCCTTTACTTTTCTTGTTCTTTTCATAATTTGATGTAGGAAAGCATTATTAGTATTTATTTTTTCTCTTTAATTTTTCCTTTCCTTTTTATAGCTTAGAAATAGGTAAGCCTTATTTTCAGAAAAATTCAAAACGTAGATGTTTCGCAATAGAACCTAGATATGTACACAGACAATTCTTTAAAAGATTTATTGCCAAAATTTGTGCGATCATGGTACGTAACTTTCTTCTTCCAAATTATATATAACTTTCTTCTTCTAAATTATATATTGATATTGCAAAGTAAAAGTGCATGTACAGATATAAATTAAAATAGAATCTATATGTACATAAACGAAATATGCATAAGAATAAAAGATCTGTTAAAGTGACCATTAAAATCAAATCGCTGGCTAAAAATGGAAATAAGGAAAACGAAGCAGTCAATTTAATTAAAAGGGTAAATTCGATATATACATTTAAAAGCCCCCTGTGCCGCTGCGACATAAGCAGTCAATTAATTTATTAATCAATTGTCATCCTTTTGTACTTCTAGGGAATTCTTCTGACATGATTTACCTAATAATCTTTTTTTTTGCAACAAGTATATATATTTTCCCCTCTTTTCCATTGAATACAATCAAAAGTTCTGTAAACATCATGAATTATGAGGGATTATTTCATATTGAAATCATACTCTCTAGAATGGGTTAAAATCGAGCCAAAATATATATTTAAGAAAAATGTGATTTATCATTAGAATGTGATTCTCGCAACTCTGTGAGACACGGTACTCCAATTAATATGATTTGAAAACTAACCATCTGTTCAATTAAGAACATCAACCGGAGGCAACCACATGACGCCTAAGATTTATTTGATGGCTCAGTTGAGTTAGTTCTCATCATCATGAGTTACCCTATCAGGAAAACTGTCCAAAAAGTCCTAAACCTTTTCACATTTGACCATTTTGATCCATCTGGCTAATTTTAGCTGAAAATCGATAACGTGAACACTGGCCATTCAACGTGGCATGGCTGGCAACGGTCGGTGCTAACATTGACAATTTTTAATAATATTTTAATATTTTTCAAATTCTTATTTATTTTTCTTTTCTTTATTTCTTTTTCTTCTTCTTCCAAGCACGGCAAGGGTTATTGGCGAACCCTCGTCAGCCCTCGCCTATGGTCAGTGAGGTTGGCCAGCCCTCGCCTATGACCAGCGAATTGATAGGAAAAAAAGAAAAGAAAGAAAGAAAAAGAAAAAAGAAAATAAGAAATTACAAAATTTTTAATTTTTGTTAAAATCTATAAAAAAATTGTTTGCGATAGCATCGACCGTCTTACGTGGCACTATCAGTGTCCATGTCAACGATTTCCGGTTAAAAATGTCTAGATTAACTCAATTGGGAAAACGTGAAAAGTTTGGGACTCAATTGACAAAATTGAAAGCTTTAGGATTGAATTGGCAAATAATACTTTTTGGACAATTTTCCCTACCCATCTCTCCAGAAGCTTCACTCTACGGTATCCATGCATATGCATACTCAGATTAGCCCATCGATTGGTGCCCACATTCAAGAAACAAGATAACAAGCTGGAGAGAGGGACCAGAAAAGTGGGCACACTGTCACCGCCCTGCACAAGAGTCCCACCAACGCCCGACCTATTCCTTCATTACTACCTTAACATCCTCATGCATGTTGTCGTACTTACCATAGAATCCCCATGTCCTGGCCTCGGAGAAAAGGAATATTCTTCCCCTATGCTCACCCTCCATGCTCGAGCGCAATGTTTGCAATTGATTATATATAACCTGATACTTTGGGCCACAGGCATCGTAATAATATATTAACCCCGCATGACACCCGGCGCTGCTGGCCATCCACTTCCAAGCCGGTCCTTCCAATGTTCTTGTAATTCATTCCCCGTTGTCATGGTACCGCATTTCCAAAGAACTTGTCGGAGGGAGTAGCGAGCCACGAAGGAACCGAATGGTAACATTTGTAAGGACTTGCACCCGTTCGAATAAATAACGGAACAAGATTTCTAGCAAAAATAAAAAATAATAACGGAACAAGAGTCGAGCTTTATCCGATACATGTAGATGAAGCATGTTACACGCAATCTTGGGGACCGGTCAAAGTAAACAAGCTTGAATATGATTTGCTATTAAAGAGAAAGAAAAGAAAACGAACACGTCCGTTTGAATCTTATTTGTGCCATTAACGTTAATTTGATTCTTATATAAGGATATTCATATATGATGTGATTGAATTCAAATTTGATTCTTCTGTTGCTTTTCCTCCTGTTTTGTCTTGTTTCTTGCTCATCTCACGATCTAGATTTAAATCTGGGAGCTATACTCTCTCGATCTAGATCTAGATATAGGATTTTTTATGAATAAATACTTCACGCTCCAACTTCAATTGTGGTCACATGAGCTCCAGTGTTAGATCTGTGCTCGTTCAATATGTTTTTGTTAGGAGGAGCTATGGTGTCTCGCACTTGTTAAATGGCTCGCTCTCATATATGTTAAATTTGTGCTTATTCAACATGTTTTCGTTGTCTCTATACGGTAATAGTGTTGGGTATGCCGAACCTAGTCGTATGCCTAGAGAAAGAGATGGGCCTTTTTTGTTTGGTCAAAGAGAGATATGGGTTTTTTTTTTTTTGTCAAAGAGATATGGGTTTCCTTAGTAATTAAATTTTCCATAACTGAGTGACACGTGTCCTGGTAGCCGCAATAATATAACCACCAGTACCAGCTGTGTAGCACAACCGTTCTGTTATATTATCTCGTTGGCAAACCAGTTAGCATCGAGTTTCAGTCTACTAATTCTATATCATGGAGTAGTAAGCACAAGACGATTGCTTTATTGGAGGTTTTGCCAATCTAAACAAACGGCTCTTGTGTACACGATTTTCTTGCTAAAGGTCAATTTCTAAAAAAATTCACATTCCTTTTTCTGAATCTTGCCTTTGAAAAAATGTAAATTAAAAATTAAACTTGCTTTCGATATCTCTGGCATCGCTCTAGCCAAAATCATCTCAAGTCAATATTTTAGCATCTCCGAAAAGAAACCTGAGCATGGAAAAATTAGCTTAATTAAGCGTTTAGGCCAACTGTGTTTCAATCAATTAACAACCTAAAAAGTTCTCATAATGAGTTGAATTCGAGATGCCCTTTAAAACTTTGACCCATTTCCAATTTTGAAATTTGCTTGGTCACTCCTCGAGTGCCCTCATCATGTTAAAGGCAGTCTTTCCACGATCTTTTGTTATAGTGTAGGAATGCCGGTAACTTTCCTTCTTTCCTTTTTCTTTACTCCTTTTCCTTTGACAAATATGGCAAAAGGGTATCTTTTGCCGTTAGCTGAGGTATACGCACATAATACCTATGCAAACAACCCATGTCGGGAAGGAAAGGAAAAAAGTGCATAAAGCACAGAAAAACAAAAAACAAAATTCAAGAAAATTAAGAAGAACGACGAATCAAATATCAAGAAGTTGGACGTAAATCGCTTCTGTCTGTGTGGCCTTTTTGCCTCCCCCACCCAACAAGAAATGACATGCGTCACGTTAAGACCATAATGCTTCTTAAAAAACATGGAGACCCTTTAATTCCTTTTTCTTCTTCAAGGTCTGGGAAAGATGTGGCAAGGGAAGGGCCCTTCTGTCTCTCCATAAATAAAGCAGACAATTAAGCCCTCGATTAACGTAGCTCCTAAACTACCTCGACAATTCCCTTTTTGACTGGAACTTTTGTGCTTATTGACTGATTGGTAGGACATATAGCTCGAAACTTACCTGAGCATGGCGATGTGATTCGATGTCTTCTTTTTTAAACTTTCAAAGCTTTCTCGCTTTCACGCGGTCTTCTTGTTCTTAAACGCGGTGCAGCATTGGAAAGAAGATGATGGCACTGAAAAAGTTCCATTTGTGGAGTCAGAAGTCAAAGTTTTGCATGGCTTTTGACTTGTGCCTGAAATGGACTGCTCTGGAGAGAGATGTGTATGACAGATTTGTTTTCTCGTGTAGATTGGGTTTGCTCTTGTGAAGACTGGGTTTTGATTTGATTTTTAAAACTATGTTTTGAAACTTTTGCTTGAAATTCATGCAGATTCTTTCTGTTTTTTTTCCAGAATCGAATGTGAATTCTTCTTTCCTCCAATTGTCGGTGAATGGGTATTGTTCGTCGGACACGTTGAAATTTGAGGGTCTTTTTGGAGGGATATTTACTTCAATTTTATTTTTTCAAAAGTATTTTGCAGCTCTCACAATTAACTTTCATTTAATGTGGAGCACTTCAATCCTTCCAAAATACTAAAATATGAACATGTAGAGTTTTTTTCATAATTTTTCAAAATAAAAACATCTGTCCCTTTTTGAGTTTCTGGAGAGTAAATGAAAAGTAGAAGACGAATACTTTTTTGACCAAAAAAAGGAACAAACATTGTTGACAATTGTTATCTTCCTTATGAGAACAATCGAGTAAACTGAGTACGCACTAGTATTGAACTTACAATGATTTATAAAACACAAATTTCGCGTAGCTAGCAAACCATTTTAGTACTTGCATATGAATTTTTTCCTCCCACCAAGAAATTAGAAAAAGATTCATATTTTTTAAAATAATTATTAAACATCCTCATATGTATAAGAAATGCGCACAAAGGTTTTATTCTTTTCTATTGTAAGTGGAAAGTCTACTAAATTATAGGAAGTGGGGTCTTTACTTTTTGTTAACCACTTCTCTCCTTTTTCATGAACGGACGTGATATTTTGTTTTACTTATTCTATTTATAGATAGAGATTCAAAACTCGTGCATAATTACTTAATTATTCCAAAATTTTCCTTCTATCTATTTTACTATTCTTTCTCTTGATATTTTTTTTTATATATGGTTTAAACGAATCTCAAACTTAGTAATCAAGCAAAAATAGATTTACCTATTCATTAAAACACCCAGTTGCTTTTGCTTAAACTGATCGGATAGTTTTCCATGTCAACAACAAAACAATGCTTGCACCAATTAATTAGTCTATAATCAACATAGATTAATTCTTTGCATAGAGTAGAGACACTGATAACTTGTCAATGTATTAAGCTGGTCATAAAAATGACTTTTCCTTGTTGGGGTGTAATACTCCCCTCCGACAGGAAAGAACGGGGGTCTCGCTTCCTGATGAGTGAGTGGGGGTCTGGGGGGCCGCCCTGGTGTGGGTCGTAAGGGGCAGCATTCCTGCGAAACCAGAGGGCTTTTATATTTTGAATCTGTATTTTATTGGTAGTTTGGGTTGTGCCCATGACTAGCTACTATTATCTATATATATATATATATATATATATATATATATATGTATATATGTATTCTCTTTCTCTTGTAATTGAGGAATATAACAGAGAGGTGCGATGTGTTAATTATAGTGGAATCCTTTGTTGGAAGTATCCCTAGTTTAAAGGTGGATCAGGATGAAAACCTTGTGTCTCGATTTTTTTTTCTCACTTTTACTCTCTATTTCCTTGTGATTAAGCGCCAAATCCTAACATTCCACTGGCGGTAGGTAAAAAATAGATAAAGTTTGTTAAAGTGAAAAAAGATCATAGTAACATTAGTAACTGTTCTTTTAATACTCAAGCATGAGTAAGGGAGCAACTGCATGAATCTGAGTAGCGACTTGCTCAAGAAAGAGATGTAATTAATTGCGTATGACTTCAGTAGAAAGGAAGAGCATATGAAGTGTCTTCAAGAAAGTCGTGTCGAGGTGTTTCGTAACTCATAAACGGCTTCATTATCTTTGTACTTTAGCCGCATGATCAAGTTCCAATGGTTCCTACCAATTTTGACTCTTGACCAAGGCAAACTTTAGGGTCTCATTAGTTTCTTTAGGAGCAACTATTCGGACATTCTCACAACCGAAAGAATCAGTAAAGGGAAACTTCGATAATAATCAACCAATTCTTTTTGTCAAAGGGAACCTTAGTCTTCATACATGTAATCATAGTCCTTTGAAATTAGTACTAGGACCACTTCATTGTTCAAATGTTGTCCCAAAAGTTTTAATCCTAGACACATTAGCCAAAAGGGAAAAACAATTATAAAGGAACCTGGAATGGAAATCATAATATAAAGATGGTATGCATGCATGCATAGTAGCGTATGAAAGTATCTGGGCTGGGCGATGGTACATGTAGCATGGGAAGATAAAGGAAGTAAAAAGGGGTCAAAGCTTTCTCCAACCAAGCTTTTGATTAACGGTTATAGATGTAGAAATTACTCAAAATTTGTTTGGTTGGATTAACATGCGAATGATATCCATAATAGCAATCCAACATAAGTCAAGTTTCTCCCAAAATGGAGAATCAAAGAGACATCTCTAGAAAAAGATAAAAGATCAGCAGAAATATTTTGGCAAGGAGTGGTTGTCTTTTTGTAGAAGTCGTGGATGCCCTTTTTTTCTTTTTGCTATTCTTCCCCCCTTTCTCTGTGCATATGATGAGAAAAAGACGACCATTTACTGGTTCATTTTCATGGCTGCAGTGACAAAAATCAGGGCAGCTTGCGTTTTCTCTCCGTTGCTTTTGAGTTTGTAAAGACCTAATGCTGATAACAAGTGGTGCACTGATTGAGTTGGGACAAGACTAGAGCACTCTTTGATGTTTGGACGTTAGTTTTCTGTTCAATGGACCTTTCGGCTGTAAGATCACCAGATCGCGGGGGATCAATTGTAGGGCTTGTCTATCCGATCGTGCCCTTACACACGGCAAAATCGCTGGGACCTTTGTGAATCATTTGATGGAAGATATTTAATTTCAGCTGTTGGCTGACAATTCTCACCAGCGGTCGAATAAAAAATGAACTTTTGCCAATCGTCCGATTATTCCGATGATGTTTTGTCAAGATAATGGCTCATGGTCGGATAGGCGAGCCCCGATTCTAGTTGTGGTTTTGGAATATGACATCACTGAGGCTCGAGCGATATTGCGGAATTTACTTATTCGAATCAATGAATCATCAGTTGTGCTGACCTATGGCTTTTTCATAGTATTCAATTTTAACATATTTCGTAATGGGTATGGAACCCTCATGGTTACATTCAAAGGTGTAGCTACACTCGTTGCCGCTTCTCGTTCTTTCAAGTTAGAAAAATCTTGTAACTATGGTTGGGTTGGAATGTTTACTTATCATATTCACCCATTGTACTATTTGAGAATCCATAATAGGCACATGGACCGGTTGTTGTGTGACACCCTAGCCTAACTCACTTGAAATATTATTTACTTTAACCATCTTGTATCGAGTCTCATGATTTCATCCGTTGGTGTATGTAGCACCTCGAATTTCATAAACCAAGGGTCGCTAGGTAAATAGCGTTATGTTCATAGGATCTTTCTTAAATCTTAGGTTCAAGTTGTCTACAATTTGCAATATGATAACAAAAAAAAAAAAAAAACCTAAACAAGACTAGAGTCGTTACTAATCCATTTATGAAAACCTTGGTTGATTGAACACCTAAATCCTCAGGTAGTGTCAAGGAAGTCAAACTACCTAAATCAAAGAGCTGATCAAATGAAACATTGAGATATTAGGTGTAACGCCCTGAATTCGACCCACTTTCGTGATTAATGAAATGGATATGTATTTCTCATTTCGTTTTAGTAAGTCTCGCTCGGAACTGATTATTCTCGGGATACTGACCAATAGAGAATGGCTAACTAGGAAAACCGGTACGTGGACCCAAGAACTCGACCGTGAATTGAGGCCGGTTCCAAGAAACAACGAGGGAATATTTTGTGCCAATGTGGGCCGGTCCAAGGGAGTGACGGATTTGGTTTGGCCAGCAACGTACGATCAGATCGCAGGTGATTCCGCACGACCGAGAGTACGAGTGGCGAACAATCCCGAACTTATCCCGAACGATCGTGACCCCCGGAACTAGTGATAAATCCTCGCGTTCTCTTGGAAGTCGAGACCGTCACGACTCGAGTAATTCCAGGTCGATACGCGTAACCCCTAAACAGCCGCCCATTAGTGAGAGACGCTAGAATCGCATTTGAGCGAAATCGATCGTGGAATTGAGTCCGGACTTCGATGTCGAATTTCGTGGACGTACGCGACTATTTTTGCAAGGATAACATCGTAAAAGTGTGGCCAATTATATTTGGGATTGGTAGAGTCGAAAATTGGAAATTTGGCCCATGACCGAAAAATTACGATTTTGCCCCTGGGCCCCTAAGTGATAATTCCGAATTTTGGGGTTTTAAATTGGTTTATATCAGCCCCAATAATGCTGGAAATTATGGACCAAGATGCCCCTAGATTTTTGTTCAAGACTTAATCCTAGCCATTGGTGTGAGGGCAAGATGGTAATATTTAGAAGGTTGGCCAACCACCCCACTAAGACCAATTTTGCCTAAAACCCTTCATTTCCCTCTCTCTCCCTCATTTCTCACCACCTCTCCTCCGGCCACTCCTCCCCCACGCCTCTCTCCCTCTCCTTCTTTCCCTTCGGCCGTGAGCAGCCAAGCACGCCGGAGTGCCGCCGCTCGCCGCGCGCCACCGCCGTCCGCCGTCTCGCCTTGCACCACCACCAACCGACTACCCCTCACTCTCTCATCACTCTCACTGTCCTCCCTCAGCCATCACCGAACCAGCCCCCTTGGCTGTGAACCGCCCGTCGCCGCCGCACGCCGCCGCGGGGAGCCACCGTCCGCCGCCGTGAGCCGGTGACCAACCGCCCGTTTCCCCCACCTGTTCAGCCTTGTTTGAAGCTTAGGAGCCTAAGTGAGTATTAACCCTAAACCATAACTAGGCTAATTAGCATTTTTAGATAGGATTAGATTAATTTATGGGTTAATTAGGGTGATTTTAGGGGTAATTAGTGGCTGGATGTTATGGCTGTTTTGTGGTGAATTTAGTGGTTTAATATGCTGATTTGGGAGTGGAATCAATGGCCTAGAATGACCGGATAGGTGGCTGCCCATGGTGGAATTAATTGGATTAAGTTTGGTTAATTTTGGGATTGAATTGTGTAATTGCCGAGGATACCTAGATTGACCGATTGGTGGTTGATTTGTCCTTGATCATGTTAATTTTGTGATGCCGTGTCGTATGCCTATTGTGGCCGAGAATGGAGGAATATGACGGGCCTCGAGCGCGCGAATTTATATTGTTCTAATCGCATGAATCATGTGTGTCGACTATGTGCCATGCAAGATTGAATTGAATTGCTTAAATGGACATGCTAGTATGTTGATTGGGCATATTGTGATTAAATGTGAGCATGTCCAATGGTTATTTGAGCACGTCGTGGCATTTGTTGAGCATGTCTTGGCATTAATTGATTATGTGCCTCAGTTGATATTGAATGCTCAATGTGTATTGTGTTGTTGCTCGAGTACTGGATTGCATGGCCACGTATTTCACATGCTGAGTATTGGCTTGAGACGAGAATTGTGCGAGTATGCGTGCCTGACATGAGCATGTGATCACCTAATCGCCCTGATGCGTCTTACGCGGGGTTCAGATAAAATTTGGTGTATGTGCGTGTGATCACATAAAGCCGTGATGCGTGTTATGCGAGGTATTGAGACCGTCCTGATGCGTTTTACGCGGGACAATGCCCGGATTGCCGGAAGACGGCCAACCGATGCGTTTTACGCGGGTTTGGTCCGTATATGGAGATCGGTGTTGCGCCTGATGCGTTTTACGCGGGCTAGAGACACTGGGCCTGATGCGTTTTGTGCGGGCCAGGAAGTGTTGGAATTGATATAGACCTGAGGCATTTTACGCGGGTCGAGAATTAATGAGAAATTGGCAGTATGCAAGTGTGCATTATTGAGCCGGATTATAAGCATGGTCTATCGATGGCATGAATGTGCAAGAGTGCATTGGCAAGGAGCATGAGCATGTGCATAGCATACGTGTGGTTGGTATGTTCGCGTATGTGCCAGTATTGTGGTTATTATATGCCTAACCTGCAGGGTTGTGATATGTTCGATCTGGGCCCGATGGCCTAGGTCAAGTGATTGTTGAATTGGTGTTGTGTGATTGTTTGCCTGTCAGGAGGTGCATGTTAGCCTAGTTTAGGTTTAGGGGGTTTTACTCGCTGAGATTCGTTCTCATTGTTGTTAAAACCCAACTTTTCAGACCCTCGGCCCTGAAGATGTCTGAGGTACCAGTACATTTTGGGATTCCGTCTCGGATAGACCGGGACGTGATCGAGTACCCCGTAGGGAACGGGGATACATATATTAGACACTTTACCACTGTATGGGTTGATGTGAGCGAGCAATATTTCCAAGCCCACGAGTATATCGCTTGGTGTTTTAGGGACTATTCCGGGACCTTCGGGCCCCTCAGGACTTTTGACGTCCTGTTCAACGGGCTAGGTGAGGTAGATCCCCAGTGTGAGAACGGAGACCTGGCGAACCCCGAGTATACGTCCGAGGAGAGTTCTAGTGCTGACGTCGGACACGAACCTATTTTCTGGGAGATGGACCAGCCAGACCCTATGGACGAGGAGCCGGTGGATTGGGATTCTGACCCGGAGCCGATGGAGTCGGATGAGGAGTCAGAGCCGATGGAGCAGGACCCCGAGCAGGAGGGCGAGCCTGAGGAGATGGATTCTGAGGAGGAGCCGGCAGAGGCCGAGTCCGAGCTGGATTCACTAGACTCCGAGGTCGAGCTATCTGACAATTCCTCTGAGTCCTCGGGATCCGACCCGGACTGGATTCCGTAGGGTTAGCCTTAGTCTCAGTTAGGTCGGGCCAGTATCTTTTTGATCGGAGCCCCAACTTAGGTTAGAGTTTAGACTGATCGCCCGGGCCACTTACCCCTTTTTGTCAGTAGTGGCCGTTGACCCGATTTTTATTTTTGGTGCTGATGTTGTAAATGGATATTGTATATGCTGCCCTGTTGTTAATGCAAGTGTATATTCATAATGTGGTTGGTTGCTTGTGCTATCCTGGGTCACGGTGTTTTAATTGTACGGGTGTTTATGTTGCTTCCGCGTGTGTCTTGATCTCTGTGTTGGGTGTTGGGTCGGCGACGCGTCTTGGGACGTCGCACAAAATTCGACCTCGGTTGGGATGCTCGTGCGCCGTAGGGTTCGGGGTGTGACATTAGGTCCGGGTGTTGGGTTACGCGTGGAACAGATTAACATTCCACGACACCCTTTCTGGATAGCCGCTCTATTGTTGGTGTCCTAAATCACTCATCAAATGATTTCTTAAGTATGTATGATTTTTGTTTTCGAATTCAAAAATGTTCCCAAAACACTTATCCAGTGATGTAATTCATAAAAGACACGAATTCACATGTCATGCTGTAACTCTATACGTGTGTCAAATTGTGAATACAAATTAGATGTCAGTCAGATGACGATTAATTACAATGACGTGCAATTTGGGTGCAGCACACAAATTCGGAATTCAAACATGACACAGAAGATGATGAGAAAATAACATGATGGGGCAATTCAGACACAAACATAAAATGGTAGATTGGTACTTAAAACAACGAGAAAATGATGTGACACGATAAAAATCATGTAAAACATTACATGGCAAATTCAAATTAAAACACAATGAGAAAATGACATGGCACAGTAAGAATCACATGCAACATGACATGCGATTGGGGATTCATAAAAGGACGAGGAAATTACTTGACATGATAATACTCACATGCGACATGACATGGTGAAATTCAAATAAAACATGACCAAAAGATGGCATGATATGACAATAATCACATGCAATTTGATATGTCAAATTCATAATTCAAAAGATTACATGAAAATGACATGACATAGCAATAATCACATGTAACATAACATGACAATTCGTAATCAAACATGACAAGGAAATGACATCACATCGAAGTAATCACATTCAACATGACATGGCAAGTCAAATTCAAAACATAATAACAAAAGGACATGACATGCTCACATCATATGCCGTATGGCAAGTTCAAATTTAAAACATGACGAAAAAATGACATGACATGACAATTATCACATGCAGTATCGTGACCTTTTTAGAGGTGAATCACCAAAAGGAAAGCTAATATATTACTAAGCCAGAGACTTAGCGTAAACTCTCCTAAGTCCATACCAATCACAACTTTGGGTTTTGATTTAATCAATTTAACATGCAATTTAATTCAATTAGAATCACCATTAATATATTATTGGTCCATTACAAACCCAAGTAACATATGGGGGAATATTTTAGTTTTCCGAACTAGGGATTCATGGATACGATGACTTGGTTACGCTAGATAAACGCCTTTTCAATACCTTTTATCTTTATTTCAAAAATAATTTGCATGCAATCTTGGCCAATTTTAACCTTAAGCCACTAACATGTCATGTGTGATCATGTGAGTGCACAAGAAAATATTAACACTCAATAAATCAAAATAATAAATAAATTACCAGAATTAGGGCAAAAACCTCGATAAATTAAGCAAAGCATAACTTCAATATAATGATATCCCAAGTGTTCTGCAAGATGTTAAATAAACAATATATGCATTGACCTAAACATAATTTCTAAATGCAATGACATTCAATTCGTTTTTTGGGTTTTCTTCTTTATATAAAAAAAAACTATATGTAATGCATGAGATGTAATTTAATTTGAGTTATGTCTATGTTAATTCTAACTTAAACTAATGACATGTGACATGAACTTAAATGCAATCTATATGTAAACTAATACGAATATCAGGAACAAATTAATATGCAAGTAGATTTATATGAGCCTAAGCATATACTCACTAAATGATATGGATATTATGATGTGGAAATTATCGCGTAGATATGATGACGTGGACCTAAAGCATGTAAGGACTACGTGACATTTAATGTATGACATGAAATTTATGAAACTAGGTATATGTGAGGTATGCATGTTATATTTTTGTGATTTTAAAGCTAAATCAAGAAACTATAAAATTACTTAATTTAAACTAGGAAATAATTTATATTAAACCCTAATCTAAATTTGGTAATTTTCAAAATTACTACATGGTTCTTAAATATGCAATTCTAAATTAGGAATCTAAGTGGATGCAATCTATCCTAAATGCAATGCAATTCTTTTTGTATTTTTTATAAAATGAATGTTGCCTAAATTAATGACATATATTATATAAACCACATAATTATATACTCGCCACATCCAAAATAAGAAACAAAGGTAATCCAGAATCTGATCCTAGGTCTTAAAGATCGAAACCCCAATTATATGCACGACTCGAAAGAAGAAATTTCCTTTTTATGATACACCTTAAATCTTAAGCACATCAAGTTAGAATCTAAATACTCACAATTTAGGCAATTGGATATTGAAATTGAGAATGGTTTTAAGGAAATTACCTAAATTAAGACCCCAACTCTGAACGGCAACCGATTAAGGGTATCCACGGCGGCAACCGACAAGGCCAAGAACAGCGATGGACAGAAACTTTGAACAAGAGGGTTGGCGATGATGGACAAGCGATGGCAAGTAGGGGCTAAGGCATCGGTTGGCATTGATGATCACTCAATGATTGGGTCATTAAATGGTAACCGTTCCCTCCACAGCGCATATCTTCGATTTTAGTTACTTCAGTAGTTTTCAAATTTTGAATGGTACCAATACTCACCGCCGGCGCCTATATTGGTGGTTATGAATCGTCCGTTACCATATTTTGACAACTAGACACATGACATTAAAGATCGTCATCGTTGATTAGCACATGTTTGCTCCTGTACCCGTCGATAGACCAATATGTGTAGGATCTTACTCATGTATTATACACGTGATTAGCTTTATCCTCATTCATGTGCCATTCACATGCCTTTCTTTATTCACGTGCTAGGCACGCATGTATAGACAACCAGATTATTTTTGGTGCCAACATATGCCAACTTTCAAATGGATTAGATTAATTTAATCCTTTTGACAATAATACCTTGTTCACACACACCCTTTTGTAGGTAACCTTGACATGTGTCCCGTCTTCTGACATTTCATACTTTGTGTGCAGCTGGCTAGCTCATGATCTCCTGTAGTGTTTCAACACGTTGCTTTGATTACTAAAGGAAAATAAATAATGATTGTGAATCATATGGATCGTCATCCCTACCCTCGCTGTATATCTCCGGCAAGTGTATATACACCAAAATCTGACTTTTTTACTTCTTTCGTCTTCTTCCTTAAACCCTATTGTCCTTTTGGTCTAAAACCCTTGAGTTTCTCCTTTGTTTTTACTTCATTGCTTCTCATGGCTTCCGACGTTCCTCAATGTTCTCCGACAAGCTATATTGCCAATTTTGATGATCTGCAAAGGGACGAACACTTAACAATTGTTGTTTCCAATGTCCAAATTTAATTCATGAGTTTCCTGTGAGTCTTGCTCTTGGTCCCCGCTTCCTTAAACATCAACAAATCCCAACTTCTCTCAGGCCTTGTTTTTCTAAAAAAACGTGAAGAATTACTTCCCATCCAAAGACCCACCATTATGGACATCTGGACTATGACACTCTTGATTATGGGGTTTTCCTTCTTTTAAAGCAGCCTTCTATAGGTGGTATTTACGGATGGAAAAGTGCAACTTGCCTGGAAAAGTGCCAAAATAGCAACTGCTTTGGAGGTCGGCATGTCGTCTTAAACTTGGGGCTTCTAGGAGCTGCTAGGGACTTTTGATCCCCCCGACCAATTGTTTTTTCTTTCCCTAGGGTCATATGTCAATTATGGACATCTGGACTATAATACCCTCTCGATTATGGGGTTTCTTTCTTTCGAAGCAGCCTTCCATAGGTGGTATTTATAGATTGGAAAGTGCAACTTGCCTAGAAAAGTGCCAAAATAGCACTGTTTTGGAGGTCAGCATGTTGTCTTATGACTTAAACTTGGGGCTTCTAGGAGCCGCTATCAGCTTTTGGTCCCCCTCGACCAATTGTTTTTTCTTTCCCTAGGGTCCTATGTCAATTACTATTCTAGACATTGTTGTCATACTTCTCTTTGGACATATCTCCTTGTAGCTTCACCTTCAGAGACTACTATAACCTCTACGGGCAAGACGGATTTTTTACCATAAGTTAACATGTATGGACTTACTCTTGTGCTTGATCTCTTTGATGTTCTATAAGCTCATGGAACAATCGATAAAAGTGAATCACATTCTTGTGGTTCTCTTCTAAATGTCTTTTTAATAAGGTTGATTATAACCTTATCACAAGCTTTAGCTTGCCCATTGGCTTGAGCATAATAAGGCGTCGAATGGATCATGTTTATTTTTCTAAACTTGGTGAAATCCAACACCTCTTGCCCAGTAAATACAGTTCCTTGGTCAGCAGTTATTGTTTCAAGTATTTCAAATCGATGTATAATGCGTTTTTCTATCAATTCCTTCATAGTTTTTTGCCTGATACTTTTGTAAGAGGCTCCTTCAACCCACTTCGTAAAGTAATCAGTGACAACCAAAATATAATTGTGTCTTTTAGATGAAGGAGGATATATTTTCCCCATTATATTTAATGCCCAACCTTAGAATGGCCAAGGTTTAACAATGGGCTTTAACATCGATGCTATAACATGTTGAATCGGACCATGCTTTTGTCATGGCTCGCATCCCTTAGCATAATCGATGCAATCTTATGTCATATTTGGCCAAAAGTAACCATGACGGCACAATAACTATTGTATTTTTATCCCGGCTTGATGCACACCACATATTCCTTTATATGCTTCTAATATTGCTAATGTTGACTCTGCCTTTCTCAAGCATCTAAGCAAAATACTATTCATGGTTTTTCGATACAATTCGTTGCCAAGCAATAAATATTTATATGCTTGCCTTTTGAAATTTTTATCGCTGGTGACAAGATTTTTTAAGTAATCGATAAATGGTTTTCTCCAATCTCCTTAGTCAATGATAATATCTTGATCTCCAAAGACATAAACACGTTTTGTCATCACTTGATTTTCAATCGATGGTAATAACCTCACTTTAGTAATGATGAATTTTGCTAACTTTTTAGATAATTTGTAACCGGATGCCATTTGAGTAATTTGTTGGCTTCCGTATTTTCATTCCTTTTATTATGTATTAGTTCAAAATCAAAGAAAGCATTTAATAATTATTTCGCCAACATGTAATGGCGAATAATATTTTCCTTAAGGTATTGGTATTCTCCAGACAACTGTCTAATGACCAGTTGGAAATCCCCTTTTATTCTCACAAACTGCACTTTCATGTCAGCCAAAATATTAAGACCAACGAGTAGTGCCTCATATTATGCCCGATTATTTGAACAAAATAAGTCGAGTTTCAACATAAACTTGGTTCGATGTCCATGAGGGGAAATTATTAGAATTTTGATGCCCAAGGATGTCGATGTGCACGACCTATCGAAATATAGAGTTCATGGCACCACTCACATGAGGTTTTCATCTTTTTCCTCTTCAATGTGCACGCACAGGTTTTCGGCGATGAAGTCAACAATTGCTTATCCTTCAATTGCTTTGAGCGGAACGTATATCAAATTGATTTTAGATGGGGCAAAAACCCATTTTGCATTTCGACTTCTAACAATTGGCCGAGTTAACATATATTTGATCATGTCTATTTTACACATTACATGAACCGTAGTCAATAGAATGTAATGACGTAATTTGTTACAAGTAAAATATAAGGACAAACATAACTTCTTGATCGAAGTGTATTTTCTCTCAACATCATTCAGTATCCGGGTAAGGTAATAAATTGCATGTTCTTTACTCTCATCATTTTCTTGTGCTAGCATACTTCCGAGAGTCGTATCAGTTGCCGACAAATAAAGTTTCAATAGTCTACCAGTTTTAGGTGGCATCAAAACTTGTGGATTAGTCAAATAATCCTTGATACGCTAAAAAGCTTTTTGATGTTCCTCCTTCCAAATACACTCTTCTTGGTTTTTTAACTTGAGCAAAGGGGAAAGTGCTTCAATCTTACCTGACAGGTTAGCAGTGAACCGACACGTAAAATTTACTTTATCAATTATCATTTGCAATGGTTTCTTGGTAGTGGTGGCGGTAGATCTACAATTGCTTTTGCCTTATTCTTATATATTTCAATTCCTCTCTGGTTTACTAGAAATCCTAAGGAGTTGCTTGCCTTAACCCCGAAAGCAAATTTCAATGGATTCTTTTTCAACTTATATTTCCACATTCTAACAAAAGCTTGTTTACGATAGTCCATATGACTAACTTGGTTTGACGTGACGATGATGTCATCTATATACACTTCCATGAACTCGCCAATTCATGGAAAATAAAGTTCATGGCCCTCTCTGATAAGTAGCTCCAGTATTCTTCAATCCAAATGGCATTACTAACCATTCAATTGTACCAATAGCTCCTGGGTATCTGAACGCCGTTTTGTGCACATACTCTTCTGCTACAAATATCTAATTGAACTCTGAATAACCGTCCATCAAGGACATGATTTCATTGCCTAATGCCGAGTCGATTAACATGTCAGCCATAGGCATTTGACATTCGTCATCGATTTAGCAACATTCAAGTCTCGGAAGTCGATGCATACTCTGAGTTTCCATTTTTCTTGTTAACCGGGACTATATTAGAAGGCCATTCCACATACCATGCAATTTTAATAAACCCTGCAGCTAATAGTCGCTCAATTTCTTCCTTGACTTTAAAAATAGTCTCTAGAGTGAATCTTCTCAGGGTTGTTTATGTGGTTTAAACCCTTTCTTAATTGGTAACTTATGCTCCACCACATTTCTTCCTAACCCATGCATCTCACAATAATCAGCGACACAATCTCTGTATTTTTTCAACAACTCAATTAACTACATTTTGAAATCAATGCACTAATAAATATTGATCGATGGTATTGGTTGTCTCGGATATCTTCTACTAAAGGGTCCTAAGCCTCCATAACTTTATCATTTTCCTTGATAGGTGACTCTTCAAAAGCTGTTGTACCATCTGTAGGATCGATAGACAGCTCATCTTGCTCGGCCATGTAGGTCGCATACCTCTTACAGTGGTCGTTTGATAATATAAGGCTCTCCATGGACAACCTTGCTTAAATGCCCCGCTAGTTCATTCTTAGGAGTCCATTCAATGTTTCCCTCGTCGAAATGGCTGAATGTTATATTCTTCCCTCGTCGAAATGGCTGAATGTTATATTCTTAGGATCGACCTTCGAAACACATGAATTGTCATTGGTTTCTAACCTGTGATTTCAATTTACTCCCAATGCATGTGCCTAAGTCACATGCACTTTAGTATTTGCTTTAACATGCTCAACTTTGTCTCCATTCCAAAAGGCCAACATTTGGTGACGGGTAGAAGGCACGCATTGGTTTCCATGAATCCAGTTTCTTCCCGGCAACAAATTATATGACCCATCAACTTCGACTACACAGAAAGATCCCACAATCAAATCAGCTATGAATAGTCCCTTGGCTTTAGTCACTTCACCGGTGAAATATGAGAGATGAATATTTGATGGGATAACCTCATCGTCTATCCTACCCAATTTTTTGAAAAATATGTAGGGAATAAGGTTCAATGTGGACCCTCAATCGACCAAGACTTTAAACACCGGTCGACTGTTGCCATTGGCATTTATATTAAGGGCTCTTAGATACTTAGAACTATGAATAGATAGATTCTCAAATTCCATCATTTCTTCGTTGTTAAATTGAAACACAGCTTGCTCCTCGTCATTGATAATTACATCTTTATTTTTCTTTGCTTCAATTGAGGCAACCCGAAATTCTGGATGGAGTCTAGCTTAGACTATACATGAACTTGTGGGAGAAATTGATTTTGATAAAATAGCTAGTTTGCGCTCCAATTTATTAGTCGCTGCAAAACTAGTCTCTCTTCTCTCCTCTTCGACTTAAGTTGGTTCTTCTAACTTCCTTTTCCAAACCAAATTTTTAGCTCATAATTTCTTGGGTTTATAAGCCGTTATAATAGCGGGCTTGACCTCAATATTGTGGATTTGATTAATTTGTTACTGTAAGTCATACATCTTTTTCTTCCTTTGGAACCTCCTCTTTTGAGTTCTTGTGATATTGCCCCCGGTCCCTAGACTTCTCCAAATTCGAATAATTGATCCTCCGGCGAGTTGTAAGGTACCTTTAAAGTCTGTTTGTGGCGAGGCAACATCGGGTACTCAACATCCTCTAGAAGCAAGTCATCAAATCCTTTCCCCCAGCCACTAGAAATGACCCCATGAGGATATGAAGGAGGAGGGGCATCCCTGACTTAGTAATCAAATTTGCCGCTCGGCTCCCCCAGTGTTCTTATAGTTGGGTCATTTTCTTCATACATTTGTTTAAATGTCCTTGGCTTTGCAAGTTGTTGTATGGGATAAGTTACTCGATCATACACTCTGGAGCGGTCTGTCAATCAACCATATCAGGGCGCTTAACATAGCTTTGTTGAATGCCATTCCTATTATCCTAAAATGAAGTTTTGGCTCGCGGAACTCTTCCTCTCGGTAGAGAACAATAATTGTGATTGATCTCCTGCTTACAATAGGCACAAAGATTTGAACGTTGTATTGCCTTGCCCTTTAATATGAGAGAAACCATACCCGTCATCACAGGAAAAGGGTAGATGTAAATCTCCATTGGAGCTTTTTCTTTCTCATCCACAAATTTGATTTTTCCTTGTCATATGGCTTATTGAATATTCTTCCTTAGCACAATGTAATCGATAGTATTGTGAATCCAAGAATGATAGCACTTACAGTATTTATTGCCTACCAATTCGTCTTTATTTAGTATTACTTGGCCTTCAATCAATTTTATTTTACCAACAGCTAGGAGTAGGTCAAACATTTCATCTACCTTGTTTATGTCAAAGGATTAATATTGGACATCTTTCACCTTAGCCATGATATTGGCTTTTTCCTTCACTCTTGCTAGCTTCAAGGCTCGACAAGTGTACGGTTTATCAATTATCATTTGGCCACAACTACTTTAGCATATTCCATCTGATCCATATCATCATTGAGTACAAACGCATCAACAAAATTAATATCATGCTTACCATGTCTCTTGTTCTTTTCCTTTAGTAAGCTTTCATGTTAAACTGCTATTGTTGCTTACGAGAAAAGGTCGTAGATGGTTTGGCCGACCATTCTTTCTCTTATAGTGAACTTTAAACCGTTGAACGTAAACTCTATAAACGTCTTCTCAGGTAATGGCACAAGACACTTGTTTCTTGCTTTCTTGAATCGAAAAATAAGTTGATCTACTCATTCATTGTTCTGTTGCCTCATTGCCGACAAATTAGCAATAAACACGTCTAGAACGGCTCGTTGAAATTGGCTATGGAACATTCTCTCCATTTGGTCCAAAGAGAAGGTAGAAATGGCTCGCAAAGATGTATAGCATGTGAAAGTGGTTTTAGATAATGACAGTAGGAATAGTTGCAATTTTTAATGATCACCATATGTTACATCAACGTATAATGCAGTAAAGCGATTAACATGTTCATGTGTCGACTCATCATCTTCATCAATGAAGAGGGTAAACTTCGGCATCTTGGAGCCTCTTGGGTATAGGATTGTATCCATCCAATCTGGATATGGTTTTTTGTACACAAGCCTAGCATACCCATATCACCACCATATGACCGCATTATTTGATCCAACATCAACTGATTTTGACCAAGAGGTGCAAAAGGTGCCATGTGTACAGTTTATGTCCAAAGACTAATATTGGACATCTTTCACCTTAGCCATGATATTGGCTTTTTCGTTTACTCTTGCTGGCTTCAAGGCTCGACATATGTACGATTTATCAATTATCATTTTGGCCACAACTACTTTAGCATATTCCATCTGATCCATATCATCATCGAGTTCAGACCCATCAACAAAATTAATATCATGCCTACCATATCTCTTGTCCTTTTCCTTTAGTAAGCTTTCGTGTTAAACTACTATCGTCGCTAACGAGAAAAGGTCGTAGAAGGTTTGGCCGACCATTCTTTCTCTTATAGTGAACTTTAAACCGTTAAACGCGAATTCTACAAATGTCTTCTCAGGTAATGGCACAAGACACTTGTTTCTTGCTTTCTTGAATCGAAAAATAAGCTAATCTACTGATTCATTGTTCTGTTGCTTCATTGTTGACAAATTAACAACAAACACATCTAGAACGGCTCTTTGAAACTGGCTATGAAACATTCTCTCCATTTGGTTCCACGAGAAGGTAGAAATGGCTTGCAAAGATATATACCATGTGAAAGTGGTTTTAGATAACAATAATAGGAATAGTCGCAATTTTCAATGATCACCATATGTTACATCAACGCATAATGCGGTAAATCGATTAATATATTCATGTGTCGACTGATCATCTTCACCGATGAAGAGGGTAAACTCCGGCATCTTGGGGCCTCTTGGGTATAGGATTGCATCCATCCAATTTGGGTATGGTTTTTTGTACACAAGCCCGGCATACCCATATCACCTCCATATGACTGCATTATTTGATCTAACATCAACAATTTTGACCAAAGGGTGCAAAAGATGCCATTGCTTGTTGGATCCCAAGAACAGGTTGTGGTGCTACTTATGGTATACTATGGTAGAGGCTATGGTGGCATTGGTTGCTGTCGTGGTATGTATTGTTGGACGTTTTGTGGAAATTGTTGTAAAGTTGGTTCATGAACATTCTGTGGAAATTGTTGTGGAATCGGCTACTATGGTAAGTACTGCGAAACATCATACCCCTAAGCTGGGTAGGAGGTCTCCCTTGATTATCGATGCTAGTGTTGGGTCTATATGGTACCATCAAGAGGTTGGGTTATTGTATTATGTTATATGGTTGAACATTATCCCCTGGTGGTATTGGTAGATTTTGTTGAGGATTTTGATTTACCATACTGCCATTACCATTTCCACTAAAGTTGGGTTGAACCAGGTTAGAGAAATTGCTTCCATTGATCAATGTTGGCCCACCGGTCTGGGTTACACCGAGGTTCTCGGTCCTGCAATGGGTTGGTGCAATTAGCCTCGTTAGTCAGCGTCGACCTACATGTCTGTGCAGTATTGATAACTCCACCCCTTTGTAAAATCCTATTAGTGCTAGCTGTATAGATTGCCCTACGATACCAAAGTTAAGTGGAGTATTATTGGGTTGAGACACATACTTGGGAATCATTGCAGGACGAACTGGATCGATCTGAATCCGAGTTGAACCGGTCAATATCGCTTGTCTGTTCACTACTTTGCATATGGTGTTGATAATTAGTGGTTTGACCGTGTCTGCAACACTTCTTGTAACTAGGTTGGCCAATTCATTATGTTGCTCCTCGATTACCCTTCTCATTGTAGCAATCATTACCGGGTTCGACTCTAATTGCCTTCTTTTTTCCTCAGTAAGTTGTCTGGGCATATCTACTTCTCCAACCTATCCTTAGTCTATTACCGGTCACACATTAGATGATACAACGCGTCCTAGCCTTCCAATCACAGGGCGTGGAGGCGAACTATTGCTAATAATATTAGCTGGATCAAGCTGGCTTTGACTCCTGATAAGTTTCATTGTAGCTCCTCAAACCCACTACAAACATCACACCAAGCATACCAAAAAGAGGTTTCGCTGGAATTTGATCACGCAATGATATATTTTTCATCGGAAGTCGTTCTTTGGCTTTTAATGAAAAGGGATCGGGTTATGTAGTACTTCCGGACAGGAGATATCTAGGCGAGTTACAAAATCAACTAGCTTGAACTGTGACAAAAGTTAATTGACTACAAGCCTAGAGTGTACAATGGATACAAGTGTAAGCTGACTTCGCTTGAATCTGATCGGCGACAAGACCTGACTATTATGAAATATTATGACGGAATTTAATCAATGGCACAAAATAGGGATTACCTAGTAACACTCTCCCCATGCTCATATGTGATTCAGTTCATTCATACATCCTTAGCAATCGAAAACACTACCTAAAGTCGCAACTTATTTGAACCATTTGGCTTAACGGTAACCCTCCTCGGATTGGGACATTTTGAGTTGGGGGAATGTGGTGGATCTTCCTCAACCTAATAGTATAAGGGTTGGAACCTGGACAATCTCTCTAATCATTATTATGTCCATATCTATCTATCATGCGATCGTTTCTTAATGGAGTTATGTCTGCATCCTAAAGTTCTGGTTATGTGAGAGAGAGAATACTTACCCAAGCGTTTATTTTTCATGATTACTTTAGCAAATTATGATATTAGCAATTATCTAATTATTGCAAATTATGATATTAGCAATTATCTAATTATTTTGCATATTTTCGCAATGAACCTATAAGCATTTGTCCATATGTATTCTATTTTGAAATATTTAGAGCTGAATTTAAATTTGATCGAACAAATTCTAGCATATGTGTCATAATTTTTTTTAAATGTTTAGAAAGATATACTTTATGATAGCATATATTCCAAATTTAAAATTATTAGCAAAAAAAATATAATGATTTTTCAAGTTGATGACAACAAAATCTTGCTTTTAAGGGTGCATTTATCTAGCGAAAAATGCATAATTTAGAAAATATTTTTCTAAAAATAAATGAACGAAAAATATTTTCATCGTTCATGAAAATATTTAGACATAAATTGTTGTAAAAACATATGTCTAAATATTTTCATTGACTAATTATTTTAAGAAATATAAGCAATTAATTTTAGAAAAATATTTTTCAAATCAGTCATTTCCAGAGAAACAAAGGGAGCGTAAGTTACATATACTGAACTTTTAAGATGTTGAAAGTACAGGTTGATGGAACAAATTCCTACATATGGGTTATAAAGAGAAAAGTTAAATGCTTAAATAGTTATATTCCATTATTGCTCTACATCTACGATTGTTAGTCGAATTTAACAAATAAATGATATTGTAGGATTATTTGAAAAAAATATGTGTCATTTTTACAAATAAATAAACAGAAAAAACCAGTGAAAAATTTTAGTAAATATTAAAGACAAAATGGCATAGCTTTTAGGGAAAATTCTAAACAAGGCCCCGAAGTGGATGAGTTTTCTCAAAAGAGGACCCAAAGTGAACGTTATCTCAAATAAAGGTCTGCAGTGGCTATTGAGTCTCAAAAGGGGGTCTGAAGTGATCATTTGGTCTCAAACAAGGGTCTGAGCTTACTGACCGGCCAAATCTTCGCCGGTCGGCGAGCATGTGCTTATTCTGGTGGCACGAGCAAGGGCATTTTTGTCCAAAGTCATTTCTTTTTTTTGTTTATTTTTCTTTTCCTATTTTTGACTATTCATCTTCTTCATGCGGGGAGCAAGATCGTGAGCATCATCCTCGTCACGGTTATAGTCAGGTCATCAATGGTGACCACACAACCCATCCTATCCATGCGGTCTCCCCCACCTCCAGCACTTACGGCGTGCTCAAACTGGACAGCACCGCCGCCCCCACAGCAAGAAATCACCGTACATAGCAGAAGATTGAAGGGAGGGTCGCCGGCTCGCGGCTAGGAAGGCCTAAAGTCATCAATGCGTGGGAGCTTAGGAAGGCCTTGACACCAGCGAACTAAAATCTGAAGACTCCGAGCCTGAGGCCGCGGGGATTGCTCCGAGGTCTCGCAAGCATCAACGCGAAGACTCTCACTCAAGTTCATGAACCATATTGGTTCTCTGAGGAAAGCAAACACTTATGGAGGCAAGGAAAACAAGGGGAACGCAGAAAATGGGTCGAATCAGGTCACGAGGAGATCCGATGTCACCCCGAATTGTAATCAATCCACGTCTAAATCGCCTTCCCACTCTTCATATTCAGATCTAGAACTTGAAGTCCTGACGGCGTCGAGCTCGATAGCGAGGAGGTAGTTAAAGAACTAACGTCGTTGGTGTTGAGGAGGCCCAGATATTGGCTGGGTAGGACTCGGAGGTCCATGGTAGTAGAGATGGCGAAGGTGAGGCCATGGCCGCCGAGATTCGAGTACTCGGTGACTGCAACGAAGACGAAGGAGGAGACGTCGCCACCCCGAGGGTTTTTGCACCGGAACAAGAGTAGTAGAAAGCGTGGCCCATCAGGCAACTCGCCTCGTTGGTGAGCTTGAGGACACCATTGTTGTTGAAGAAGAAGATGGAGGTGAACCCGAGAGCTGCAACTTTCCTCCAAGCACAAGCATGGAGAAGATGAATAGTGAACAGATAAAAAAAAGAAATATCTTTGGACGATTATGCCCCTAGTTGTGTCGCCAGAATAAGATGTGCTCATTAGACGGTGAAGATTTGGCCGACAAACAATATTAGGCCCTTGTTTGAGACTAAATAATCACTTCAGACCCTTATTTGAGACAACGTTCACTTCGAGCCCTCTTTTGAGAAAACTCATCCACTTTGGAACCTTATTTGAAATTTTCCCTAGCTTTTATAGAGGAAAACATATTTTTAACGCATACACAATTTCCCATTTTTCATAAGTTTCATAAATAAATATGAGCAAATTGATAATTAGTGGTGACTCTTATTTAAAAATGCATAATTATAGGTTACTCTAGATTATATAATTTTGTAATATTATTATTTCAAAATTAAACGTCAACAAGAATGTAAGTCAAAATTAAGGACCTGTTACTTGAAATTTTAAAATATCCAATATGATGCAAAGAATTATCATAGATAATTCCTATCACTTTATAATTGGTGAGAATAAACTTTAGATTAAGAATTCTGATAAGGATATGAATGAGCTTTGAAGGAGTTTCGGTATTATACAAATTTCAGTAATCTTGAAGAATTTTCATAATAAAGTACAATTTACTTAGCAATATTTTACAAACAAATGAATATCATAAAATGAAAAAAAAAACTCATGGAAAATCAACAAAAAGAGTTAACTTGTGATTTTAGAAAATTTTAAAAGGTAAAATGTTAAGGTTTTGTTTTCACCAAGAAGACGAGATGCATGAATATTTGATGGCATCTAATCAACTTAAGTACAACATTTGGGGATGTTAACTAAGATTTCGTGTTGTTGACTTTTATCATGGGTATTATTACTTTAAAAAAATAGAAGATTAATGGGTATGTCTTTGGATTCATGGAAAGAAAAATAAAAAAATTTGATCAAATTTGTAAAGCGATCAAGGCATTACTGATCAACATATAGCACATCCAAAAGAGTTTGTCGAAATGCTAAAATTATTTTGAATCATCTATTGGCACTCTAGCGATTTTTCAATATTTTCAATCATTTTTCGTTTTACTAATATTACTCTTCCAAAGCATATATTTACAGCATGAACAAGTTCAAAATGTAGTTCGCATCATCCTCTTTAATATATCTTACCTAAAGTTATTATAACTTCTAAACGATATTTTATGCTCCTTTTTATCTGATATAAATTATTCTTGGAGTTATCAAAATATAAGGCCTCCAATATTTCACTATGGTGAGGTCGATGTCTCTATAACATATTATATATCGTAATGGGCAAAAGGACACTATAAGTGCCATAAGTTGTGTACGGCGCTCACTTTGGTGCCATAAGTTTTTTTTAGATCACTTCAGTGTCAAATCGGAGGAAAAACGATCACTTAAGTGCCAAAAGTTTTTTTTGGATCACTTCAGTGCTAACATTTTTGAAAAACAATCACTTAAGTGCTAAAATTTTTGAAAAACGATCATTTAAGTGCTAAAATTTTTGAAAAACGATCACTTAAAAGCCAATATCCGGCGAGCCACGTCAGCTTCAGAAATTAATAAAAAAATGCCATGTCGGATTTCCGGCAAAAAATTGTGTACGGCACCGAAGTTGGCACTTAAGTGATCGTTTTTCAAAAAATTTAGCACTTAAGTGATCGTTTTTCAAAAATTTTAGTACTGAAGTGATCCAAAAAAAACTTATGGCACCAAAGTGAGCGTCGTACACAACTTATGGCACTTGTTGTGTTCTTTTGCCTATCGTAATGTAAGTATGAAACAATATAACCCAAAATCATAATACAACCAAATTAAAATCACAAAGTTGAGAAAATTATTTATTTAAAGCATCAATAAATGAGAGATATATTAAGAAAAGGAAGAATATGAGAATATTGTCATTCTGAAGATAAATCAAGGGAATTCTGGATATGCATTTTTGGGATGGAAATATTGCAAATTTCTCTCAATAAACAAATTCAATATCGCATTTTCCCACAAGATATCCAACAATTTTTTTTAATGATACACTGTTTTAACGTTGTCGTGGATGAATAGATGTCCAGCAACCCTTAACCAAAAAAAGATAGAGATAATATGATATGCAAAAAGAAAAAAGGAGAATTTCCATGAAAAAATCAAACTTAAATATGGGAGATCAGAAAAATATATTGAAGAAATCACCTCTAACTCTCTATAAATAGAGAGAAGCGAATGGAGAAGAGAGAAGAAACAATTTTACTCCAAAGCTCGCTTGCATTTTACACACCAAGTCGTTGGCACCAATGAGAATACTCAGACATATGAGGGAATGTATCAAGAGAGAGCGAATTTACATTCTTACTTTATTCTGTCATGTTATATTGATTCATATTATTTTACATTACCGAAATATTTCATGTACTTATATTAGTAATTCAATAAACATCACAATATTATGCGTCGTGTTTTCTTTTATTTGGTGGATAAACCCATATGATGAGGAATGGATCCACATTATATAAAACTCCACATGAACTCTAACGGAAAATTAAATTTATATAAATATCTATTTCTTTACAATTTTCTGCATATCATTTCTCTTGTGAAAATTCACGTCGACAACAAACACTTAGAATAATATAAAAGATTTATTCTTAAACGCTTGGAATTCATGGGCATCTTGCTAGTTAATATATATATAAACACACTTGATATATTTATGGACACTTTTCCTAATACACACCTTCGCTTACCTTTCTGACTTTATGTTTTTTAAATCGAATTCTGACTCTATGATTGACTAAACGAAATTTCTCATGCTTTGACGCCGATGGAGAAGAGATTTTGGGCATCATCTTCGGTTGTCACGTATTCTTGTCGCTTAAAACTTGCGCACACCAAAGGGGCTGTCGATGGGAATCCAAAAGCCTAACTTCAAGGGATGTTGACCATCGCATTTGCATGTGTCGACGATGATGAGGTGAGTAACATGTCCATGTCTGCATTCTTTAACTCGTTATGGTCGTTGCATGGGAACGCCCCTTTTTCCCTTTCGGTGGCCAAAAAGTTGCCCATGCACCTAATTCCACGCCAATTAAAACGTTACGCCAAACCAAAAGCTCCCTCTCGTTCAATGATTTTAGTCACTACCTTCGATCCAAACTTTTGTTACGGTGTCAACTGTCCTGACGGCAAGGAAAAGGACCGCCTCGTTTTCTCAATGTATACGGACGAAATGTTCAATGCTCTTTGAATCGCCTGTGTTTTAGATGTTCAAAAACTACCAGTCATGCCCCGTGTTCACACAACGAGCAACAGAAGGCTAATACCTCGTTATGGTAACCGTTCACAGAGGAGTCCCGATCTAGGCCCAAGCTCTATGCCCATCTACTTGGACCGACTTTGCTTTACAACTTAGAATTGAGATATTCTGAATTCATAGGGTAAAATTACATTGTCAAATTTACTCCATCGAGAGACCGATACATCAGTGCTAGATAAGAAAAGGAAAGGCTAGGGCTCGTTTCATTCATGAAAATGTTTCTGGCCTTCATTTTCAGTCTTTTCAGCGTCACAGAAAATGAAGACTATATTCCATTCGTTCATGACAATAAAATTTTCGACATGAACAAAATTTTAGAAAAAACATATTTGGTTATGTTACTTTTGATGTTATAAAGTGTTTCTCCATAGTATAAATAAATCGCATTCTCTTTTGGGAATGAAAAATTCCGAAACTCAATTTTTTGTTTATTTATTCATTTGGAAACACTTTTTAATTTGCGAGGCCTTAGATACACTAGTTGGTCCTTTCCACGGTATTTGCTCGATAGAAAAACCATTTTTGCACCAAACCCATTAATTTCTTCATGCCCGTCATCAATTTGGTCAAGTTCGAATAACTTGACATTTCCTTATCTTGTCATTGGCCCCGGGGACAAATGGGTAGAGTCAGCAATTAGTCATACTAGAGTGTAAGATATGTTGCATGTTAGAGGCCAGGAACGACAAGGGACGGATATGGGGAGGATTCACTGACCCCACAGAAATAGGAACTGGACGGTTAATGCAGTTGGCAAATGTCAAACTAGGATTCACTTTATAGGTTAGGATGTTGTTTGCTGAGCCTAAGGCACGGTAAAAGTATGAGTTTGCTAGCATAATAGTTTGAGCCACTGCGAGAGTAGTAGCATGTTATGAGCTACAAATTCTTGAAGAAGTGGACCCCATAATAATTTATAATAATTTATTATTTTTTGTGATTTAAATATGTTGCTAATCTCACGGTAGATTAACGATAGTCACTTAATATTTTCCCTTAAAGTATTTACAAAGACCCGCTTAATAACTAAGCATTATGTATATGCATATATGCCACGTGATATACATACATGATGCCCTTTATATAATTAGCAAGTGCCAATATTTTAAATGCAAGTTGGAAAATCATACCCATGAGAACATTTGATTGGATGGTGACATCACATGAATACGTCACTCGATGAAAATGTCGCCTAATTAATAGCTTTTCTTATGTTGGAGGGAATACATGTCAAAGCGTGTGTATATATATCTATATATATATATATATATATATATATATATATATATGTGTGTGTGTGTGTGTGTGTGTAGTATAAACATGTGAGTAAAAGAGTATGAAGAGCACTACATGCGCCCTGTCCATCATTGAGCATCCGCAACCACCCAGTCGGCTTGGCCTGGTAGCAGCGTAACCTTTCCCTTTTGTTTGGGTTTTGTGTACATCTACTTGGTGATTATGCACGCCGGAAAGACCTTCACGTACTTCTTTGTCTCTGTCTTCAGGATTCCGTTTCCTTGAAAACCACGGACTCTCGGAGAGAAAGATTGTGGAAACAAGGAATGGAACAATAAAGTAAACACAACAAATAAATTTATCAGACACCAGATTTATGTGATTTGATCGAGGTGACCTACACCCACGGAGAGAATGGCAAAAAATTCCACTCTAGATCAAGTGATACAACGTAGATTACAATCAAACTTGAGTCACTCAAACACTCTTAGTGTTTCTTAGCTCCCAATCCAATAACTCAGTGTTTAGCCTCACAATTCCCACTCTAAAATGATATCTCAATCTCATGAAGGAATTCACAAATCTTACCATAAAATTTATTGGCTTCAATACTAAATGCTCTCATGGTATAATTCACGAAAAAATCGCATTATTGATACTCTTCAGAATAAACATCAACTTCTTATACATAGGCAAGAATTTGATCCAAAATAGGAAACCTTCTCCAACTAGGAAACTATTCAATTAGGAAACCTACTCAAAATAGGAAACCAACTTAAATTAGGAAAGTTATTCCTTCATGCTCAAATTTGACATATTTTCAACAATCTCCACCTTGGCTTAATATTTGACCCAAGTCACAAACACTTCTCTGGAATCCACACTCCTCTACCACTCTCCCACTGTCCCTCATAGGCTCGACCCCCTTTCAAGTCCAAGTCTTGCTTGAACTTACCCATAATCGTGAACCTCATCAAAATACCAACTCCATATGCACCTTTAACCCTCTTTACAAGAATTTTCTGACACAACCTCCTCTACCATAGATAAAGCAAAATAATGTTACATCCTTATCTATTAGGATATTAAACACGCACCTTGTCAAATTCAGCAATTACAACAACTGTTGACTGTAGAGGCTCCTCTTGCTACAAGTATCAATTGTGTCAATTATCCCGCTAGAACTCACTACCTAAGGAGTTTGTGGTTGTAACTCCACCTTGAGCTGAACACCATTCATATTCGTATAAGCACTACCACAATCACTCCTACCAAGAAGTACTAGAGACTTGTCAAATTTATCTTCTCTACTAATAATACGTGAATTTAATTATGAGCACCATAATCGATAACCCCCGCTCAACTTGTGCATACCCTACAAGCATGCACTTTCTTGCCCTTCTATCGAGCTTATCATCACTTACTCGAACATAACACGAGCAACCAAATATTCTAAGAATAAAATAATCAGTAATATTACATGACCACACTTCTTCGGGAGTTCAACATTCAATTGTATTGTATGGAGATATATTCATCAAGTAGCTTGCCCTGCTAAGCACATCCGCTAGGAATCTCCTAGCCATACCAGCATAAGAGAGCATTTTATGGGCTGTCTTTAGTAATGTTATGCTTATCAAATTTGCAACATATTATGGTTTACTAGCACTAACGCGATGTCTCCATATGCCTTCCTTTATGTAGAATTCGTTTAACAGCTCCGAGCAGAACTCTATGCTACTATTAGCCTAAACAGGCTTGATCATCTATAACACTTAAGGAAATTAGTTTTTCTGCAACTATGGAACATGCCTCATTCCATTCAATGTCCTCGGAATACCATCACGCATTCTTATTCTAACATTGCTAACACTCACAACATCGCACTTCGCGTTGTTCCCCAACTACACTTCATTACTCTCCATGCATTGATAAGTAGTAAACTAGTTCTCATTTGGTGTAGAGTAAAATGAACAACCAGAATCCAAAATCTAGAATCCATTCATCAAATGACGAATCCTCATTGATAGACAAGACATAATCAGGACTATCCCAATTACAGTCGACTACAGTTGCAACATTATCTGCAAGCTCAACTATAATTCATTTACCCTTTTTGACCTTCAACTTAGTGCAATCCCTTCTAATACACCTCCTCTTGCCTCAACTCCAACAGATACCACCACCAGTCTAGGACTGATTACGTTTGTTTAGGTTTATACTACTTCTATTAACACGAGTACTAGTTCTTCCTTTATTTTCACTTATTAAAGTAGTAGACACAAGTTTAACAAATTCTCTCCTGTAAATGTCCTCACTCAAAATCAAATCGCGAATCCCATCAAACATCAAGCTGTTGACCCATAGGAATTACTAATAGCAGTAATAGTAATATTCCAACTATCAGACATTGAAGATAATAAGATCAAAGCATGAACCTCATCATCAAAGACAATTTCAAAGAAATAATCTCTCAATTTCACTAAGGAATTCACAAATTCTACCACAAGATTTATTGGCTTCAATCCTAAAAGCTCTTGGGCTGTAATTCATGAAAAAGTCACATCTTTGATACTCTTCAAAATAAACATCCAGTTCTTATATATAGGCAAGAATTGGATCCAAATAGGAAACCTTCTCCAACTGGGAAACCTATTCAAAATAAAAAAACCTACTTGATTTAGGAAAGTTTCTCTTTCAAGCTCAAAGTCGATACATATCTTCAACAATAAGCCTATTGCGCATGGTGGCACACCTTGATGTCTAGCGTCAACATCTTTGGAACAACCAACGTTAAGCCTCCGCAACCACCAAATCACTTAGCCTGACACACATGCTATATGCATGTGTGCGTGCGCGCGCGCGTGCATGCGTGCTGTGTGTCAAAAGAGACGAATAGTCTCATTGATTTCAACGAATGGTTTTCTATGAATCAACCTTAACTTGCTTGAGAGAGAGAGAGAGAGAGAGAGAGAGAGAGAGAGAGAGAGAGGTGGCAACGACAATTTGCGCTTACCAAGGACAAGCGATGATGATGCTGAGAATTCAATAGTTTTAGTTCAGACAAATTATCCAATCAGCCTTAAACCTATTATACATATGTCAATTCAATCCTAAATTTTTAAATTTTGCCTATTTGATTTTAAACCTTTGTGCAAACTTTGAATATAGCTCTTCCGGTTACTTTTCTTAGGAAATCACTAACATAGTGGTCCAGTCATCTCTGACCGTCTTACAGGGCTCACTGTTATGTGAGCAAGTTCCAACAAAAATTGGCTGAAAATACTATATTAAAATTTTGTGCAAATATTTATGATTAAATGAGAAAAATTGAAAAATTTATGACTGAATTGGCATCGTATAATAGGTTTGATTGAATAGTTTCCCCGTTTTAGTACCTTACGATCATAGTGGCAGAAAACTCTTTTATTTGCAGATTGTGCCTTCAATGACTTCGACATGCAGTATATTATAAAACTCACTTATGAATGTTTGTGTACTTTATAGCTCGACAATCTTTAGTTTTTCACAAAAGAACAACCTCCAATGCCAATACCACCGACGTGGTGTCGGGGTTGAAATTGAACTCCGAGCTAACCGACATTTGGACAAGATGCTTATCTGGTTGGTACTTGGTGGGCCTTGGTGACTGGTTGGCCTGTCTCCTGCCGACCTCCGTAGAGGTCAGTGTGCATCTTCAATTTGCAATGGTCCAGTGGAAACGATGGGACGTCGTACCATCTTCAACTTGGTGACTCGCACGCTGAACATTCTGCAGATTAGTAAATAATTTTGCTATCTCAAGCTTGGAATATACTTGGCGCAGGTGCATCATATCCACTTCCTCGTACTTGCTATCGATGAGAGCGCTATCAGTATATGAATGACATAAGTCTCCAAATAAAAGATACCACAAGTACCATAATTTTCATATAATGCATATTTTGGGGTTACAATTTTTCAGTGAATTACTTCAATGACATGACTTTTTGACTGATCATTTGAGTGTTACAACGTTTAAAAGATATTCATCACAAGTGCCATAAATTTTAATGTTGAATTTTTGGGCAAGGAAAATTGTCAAGACCACTCTAATGAACTTTTTTTAAAAGTTACCGGACTTAAGTAATAAATAAAAGTCGTATGAAAGTTATGACATTTATAATAATTTTTTTTCACAAATTTCTTAAACGAGAGGTATAAATACTTTATTCTTTATGTATATAAGGTACTTGTAGCATTTGAAAGGCCCAAGGAAATGACAGTCCACTCATAGTGTAGCACCTCGAATTTTGCAAATTGGGGATTGCCAGCTAGTAGCGCTTGGTTTCTAGACTTCTCAAATCCGGTTTAGGTAATCTACAAAATGCAAATACGATGATTAACTTGAAAACTTGACTAAAATGACCACCAATCGGTTCAAGAAAACCTAGGATTATTAGACACTTCAAGGTTTAGGTAGCGATGGGAAAGTCACCTCGCTAAGTACACTTTTTTTTTTTTGGTACGGCGCTAAGTACATTTATGATAGTAAAGGAAACCTAGAAATCTTAGGTTGGGAAGTCCCACGACGCCCTTTTAGTACAACAACCCTATTTTTGGTTATGTCCTAAATCATTCACGATCTAATTTCTTATGCATGCATAACATTTTGTTTTAAAATTTTAAAATGTTGCCAAAACATTTACTTGGCTTGGTTATAAATTTTCGACATCATTATTTATGTGTAGTGATGTGACTCCATTTGTCTGCGAAAGTGTCAATGCAAATAACATGTCAATTTAAATGCAACTTAGGAATTTGTTCAAGAGGAGAAAATGTCATGACATGGCAATAACCTAGCAAATTCGAAATTCAGATATAATGACAAAATTACATGTCAATGTAGCGTGAAAAGTTCGAATTACAAATCATGCTAATTTAATGAGGTAAAATGTGGATGAATGGATGCATATGATCTATAGTCTTATTTTATAATTTTATAATGTCGCCAAAACAATTATTTGGTCTGACTATCGATTAACAACGTCGTTATTCATGTGTAGTGGTGTGATTAAATTTGTGTGTGAAAGTATGAGAATAAGGACAACAAGAGTGTCATAACTTTCGTACAGTATTCACTTGAGTGCTATAACTTTTTTTTTTGCTCACTTAAGTGTCACATTGGAGTAAAATAGATCATTTAAGAGCCATTTCCGGCAAATCGTTCTACATTGATTTTTTTATTAATTTTCCATTCCGACTTGGATTTTTTATTTTTTTATTTTTTATTAATTGTCGACGTCAGAGCCGGCGATGCCACTAGGACGACCGACATCCACGTCTGATTTTCTAACAAGACAAATCGTCGATAGTACTTAAGTGATCTATTTTTCAAATTTGTGGCACTCAAGCAAGCGCTGTAGGAAAGTTATGACACTCCTAGTATACTTATCCCAAAAATGCTTATACATGTGTCCGTTGAAGGAGTATTGTTTTAATATTTGGGAAAATTCAGTTTTTACTTTCCAATTTTGTCAATATAGTCCTACACATTTGCGCGATATTTAAATGTAGTCATTCTTGCCAATTGCCGTCGCAAATTGTGACATGAAAATCAATAAATTGCCAACGTCAACATGCTACTTAGGACGACCGAAGATGGCTGGACACCATGTCAACGATTTTTTTGTGACAATTGATGGGAAAGACTGCATTGAAATATCGCCCAAAAGTTTAGGACTACATTGGCAATACTGAAAAATTGGGCTAATTAACTGGAATAATTAGTTGTTGACAAAAAAATTATGACAATTGTAATTGCATTATAAGACAATCAAATCAAACCATTGGCAAATACATATTTTTTGTCAATCCTAAATGCATCAAAATTTCCAATAAAGAGAAGAAAGAAAGGTAAGAAATGATTTTAAATCTGGGACCTACAAGAGATATTATGGTTAATTTAAGGTAACAGAGGGCGTTGGAAGTCAAAAAATATATGGAAAAAGCGCGAGCCTTTACGCATTTATCATTTTCACATAATTGCTCATTTAAATGTCGGAAAATTTCAAATAAAGACATGAAGTGCCCTTATTTTCTCAAATAAGAGCCTGAAATGGACATTGTCTCGATTAGGACATGAAATGGACAAATTGTCTCAAATAAGGGCCCGAAGTGGCCAATTTATCTCAAATAAGGACCTTTGGCCGGCCGGTGACTATTCCATCATCGGAGAAGGGGTATTTTAGTAAAAAATATTATATTTTTTTTATTACTTTCCTTTTCTTTTTTCTTTTTCCTTTTTTCTTCTTCCCACCTAGCTGTAACTGTGCCTGGCTGGCGACCTCCGCCGGCCTCAGGCAAGGACCTCCCTCACCGGCGTCGGGCGAGGGCCACCCAGCAAGTGTCGGGTGAGGGTTGCCTCGCTTGGGATGGATGGGCGAAGGCAACCCTCGCCAGATCCGGCAAGGGCAACCCTCGCCTGGGTTGACGAGGGCAGCCTCAGGCAAGGGCCACCCTCGCCAGTGTCGAGCGAGAGCCGCCCAGCCCGCATCGAGCGAGGGTTACCTTGCCTGGGCTGGGTCGCCCTCGCCGAATCTGGCGAGGGCAAGGGTTGCCCTCGCCTGCCTAGCCTAGGCGAGGGGGCAGGCGAGGGCGGCCCTCGCTCGACGCCGGCGAAGGTCATCGGCCCTGGCCAAGAGAGGAAAAAAATAAAAGAAAAGGAAAAGGAAAAATAGAAAAAGGAAAAAGAAAGAAAAAAGAAAAAAAATTCAAAAAAGTAAAAGACAAAAATGCTCTTTGGCCGGTGAGGTCAGGTCCTTATTTGAGACAAAATCCACTTCAGGTCCTTATTTGAAAAAATGAGGGCATTTAAGGCCCTTATTTGAGACAAGGTCCACTTTAAGCCCTTATTTGGAATTTTCCCTAATTTGAACCTAACCTACCCATTTATATTTGAGTTGATGCGAGAAAAATAAGGAAAGAGTATGATGGGTTTCTACAGTCAAGGGCCGTACAGTGGTTGGGAAAAAGGAGAGGCGAATGAGGTAATTTATAATTAATACTACTTATGTATTAGTACGTAATAATTATTTTGATGATATTTTAATTTCGATCTTTGATGAAAATTAAATTTAAAATATTTTGGATTTTATATGCATTGGGCCTCATTCATGAGAAGTACCTAGTTTTATATATATGCTACCCACTTCTATTAATATGTCATATAAATAATTAATTAATGCTAGGCATTTGTCTACGTAGGAATCTTATGATAAAGTTCAGAGGGATAACTGCATTAGTTAGCCCTCCCCAACATTTTCATTTATAAATAAAAATGTTTGGGATAAAGACAGAAGGAGAGCTATAACTTTCGTACGGAGCTTACTTGAGTTTCACGTCGGAGTAAAATCGATCATTTAAGTGTCATCTCTGGCAAATTGTCCTATCCATTCCGATGTGGATTTTTTTATATATTTTTTTATTAATTGTCCACATGAGTGCCGGCAATGTCACATCGGACAATCAACGTTCACGTCGAATTTTCCGGGAAAGCAAATAACCGATGGCACTTAAGTGATTATTTTTTCAAATTTATGGCACTCAAGTGAGTGAAAAAAAAAAGTTAATGGCACTTCTAATGTACCTTAGTGTACTTATCCCGAAAGTGTGAATGCAAATGAAATGTCAATTCAAATGCAACATAGAAATTGATTCAAGAGGAGAAAATGTCATGATATTAAAATGACATAGCAAATTGGAAATTCAGATATAATGAGAAAATGACATGGAAACTTTCGAATTCCAGATCGTGATGGTATAATGAGGTAAAATGTGGATAAATGGTTGCATAGGAGCTTTGGCACGAGATGCATTTCCCCATCATTCGACAATCCAATCGATATTGAATTTGATGTACTAATTTCTAAACTTTGAGAGCCCCTACTCTTGAAAACGGAATCTATAATCTTGTTTTTCCCATAATTTATCAAACAATAAGTTTCTTGATTAAAAAGGAAATTCCTCTATTATGACTAAATTATAATATAAACCATGGGGGCTTGACAATAAGGTTCAACCTCGAACATTTGGACTCTTTTAAATTTTGGGGGTTGTTCAATAAAGTTCAACCTCTAAACTATTGTGAAACCCCCGTATATTTGAAAAATTTTAAGGTGTTCAGTAATAATTAATAATCCCGATGAATTGTTAAACCAAAATTACAGGCGCAATGTAAGGCCAACGTAGTTTTATAGAGCGAGCAATAGCTTCTCTCTCTCTCTCTCTCTCTCTCTCTCTCTCTCTCTCTCTCTCTCTCTCTCTCTCTCTCTCTCTCTCTCTCTCTCTCTCTCTCTCTGGAATAGAGCAAAATAGAAAAGATGGTGTCAACCTCAAACTAGTCGTAATTAATCAAAACTAAATTATATCCCTAACATTTTAAAGAATGATTCCTTAACACTCGCTTTGGAAAGTTTAAAATTAAATTTAAACATTTCTATCTTTTGGGTAATTAACTTTTTTTCTTGTTTTTCACCACAATTTGAGTTCACTTTTCTAAATGGACCGAACAATCATATTTGTTATGATAATTACATTGATAATCGTTCTTATTCCATAAAAACTTAAACCCCTTTATCTAAAACCATAAAATTTCCAATCATTATGAAAATTTTTCTGAAATTTTAAAAATTTGAATTTTTTTCTTAATTAGCCCAATTTAAAATCTTCACCCTTCAAGTAAAGTGAAGTACGTGCCCTTTCGATAACGGGAAAAGGAGGAGGGGGGGGGGGGGGGGGGTTGGAAATTACAGGCCGATTGTCAAAGTGGGCTCCATGATTTTATATCGTATTCACAATGTTCCCACCCCCCCATAAGGTAAATAGGTTTTCTAGGGTGACAAGAAAGGGTGGGTCCATGCCATCGGGTCAGGCAATTGTATGGTGAGTCAGAATCAAAATGGAGTTGTCTGACTTCGGTTTTCATCTGATCTTGTCCCACTTTTTGATGCTATTCATCTCCCACCCTCATCACACTGTCTCTGTTCCCCTTTTCCTTCCTCTCCCCCAAAATGTCCCAAAAAAAATTAATAAATGATTCAAATACAAATAAAGAAGAAAACAACGTCGAAAATTGCCTCATTCCCAGTCATCCACGGCCTCTTCAAATCACTGGTTTTTCCAACTGTTGCTGTAACTTTGTGTGCTTGAATTTGTTAAACGTAGGCATTGGGTTAACTCTCAAGAACAGGCACGCGGCGACTTCCGCATCAGTCATAATAAATTACTAGACTAGAAGACGACCTAAATGTTAAGATATACAGTGAGGTAGGAAAATCACTTAATTAGTCTTAAATCTATCTAATTTATTGTACGGATGCCAATCTAGTTATAAACTTTCCAATTTTACCAATTTATTTCTAAACATTTACGCGAAATTCCAATATAATGTTTCTAGTCAATTTTCGTTTGAAATTATTAATGTGGCGGTCTAGTCATTGCCAGTCGTTCTACATGGTAAACCGCTACGTCAACGATTTTCACTAAAAATTGGCCGGAAGGACTACAATGAAATTTCGCGTAAAGGTTTAGTACTAAATTAGGGAAAATTTGAAAGTTTAGAGCTGAATTGACATCAGTATAATAGGTTAAGAACTGATTGGACAATTTCCCCTATATAAGGCTATAGATAGACATGGTGAACAAAACGAATTGCCATATTGATAATATCTAAAAGGAAAAATACCACCAAAAACTTCAAACTATGCCACTTGTGATAAATTTACCCTGAACTTTTTTTTGTGACATGAAAAATCCCAAACTATGCTACTTGTGATAAATTTATCTTTAACTTTTTTTTGTGATACGAAAAATCCCAAACTATGCCACCTGTGACATATTTACCCCACAATACTTTGGCCCATGAGCATTTTCGCCTTTTTCCTCTTTCTGTTTTTTTTTTTTCTCTCTTCCCTCCGCCGGCCATGGCGGAGGGAAGCCGGTGAGGGCAGCCTTGCCCGACGCCAGCGAGGGTCGCCCTCGCCTGGGCGGGCGAGGGCTCCCCTCGGCCGACGCCGGCGAGGGTTACCCTCGCCAGATCCGGCGAGGGCAGCCCTCGCCTAAGTCGGGCAAAGTCGCCCTCGCCGGCTTCCCTCTGCCATCGCCGGCAAAGGGAAGAGAGAAGAAAAGAAAAAAAAAACAGAAAAAGGAAAAAGACGAAAATACCCATAGGCCAAAGTATTATGGGGTAAATGTATCACAGGTGACATAGTTTGGGGTTTTTCGTATCACAAAAAAAAGTTCAGGGTAAATTTGTCATAAGTGGCATAGTTTGAGGTTTTTTGTGGTATTTTCCCTATCTAAAAACATGCGCTTTATTTCAAAATGAGTAAGAATTCCATTGCTTCTCGGTATGAAATTTGGTATGATAGAAATGATAGAGGAAATTTCCCCATCATCATCGTAACTAGGCTAAACTAGCCTAAATGACAAAGATATATTGGCATGAACTCTATTGTAAGATTGGGGTATTATTATCAGGCCAATTAAAATATAGTTCTTGTTACCCGGAACAAAGCATGAATTGCATCCCATTAAAAATTTTAGACTTCATCACAACTCCTTATACGGTTAGACCGATTTGTGCTTTATTGGTATCTTTTACTACTAACATCTGCTAATTTTACAACTATCATTCTGTAAATACAACGTTTATTATGGATAAAAGTGCAGGATTCAATCCTTGTGCATACTAAGTTATTTCGAGGTCCATGAAACATTCTGCAAATCAAATGAACCGGTTAAGCTTACACTTTCAGCTGCGCATGTTGCTTTAACCCTTAGCAATTTGTAGACAGTCAATGTGATTCGAATGAGTGATTTTCAGTTCTCGAGCTAGCTATGAGCATCAAGTCATGCCTAGGCTAGCATAGTATGCGTAGGCTCTAGCTTGACACGTCAATGTGTCAAGCCATCCATGGCCTTGGCAGCGACCCTGGCCGTGCAGGCTATGTGCTAGGCCCAGGCACATTATGCCTGAGCATGATTTTCTTTTTTCATTTTCTCGTTAATCTACAAAATTTTAATAACTAAAAACAACAAAAAAAATAAAATTAAGGGAATTTTCATTTTTTTTATACTTAACTCATAACAATTTTCACAATGAGAATCGCACAAAATCAACACGTAAAAAAATTTCCAATATTAGAGATAAATTGTGAATACATTATACGTAAAACACATATGTTTACTATTAAAATATAAGAGCGAATTCGATATTCCATGATTATACTTGGTCTAACGGCTCAAGTCAATGCACACCTCCTCTTAGTGGCAAACAACGCCATTTGTGTAGCAACAAATGTCTCGTCCTAGCCTACAAATTATAGTGGAAACTCTTTACACACTATTTGTACACTATATGACAGTCTATGTTCTTGAAGAACTTCAATGTCTCTTTTTGTCGGTTGGTTTTCCATTACGGGTAGATTATCATTCAAACCAAACATATGTCGTATTGTCGGGGTGTGTAATGTTCAGACTAGAAACTGTGAGTGCATGCTACGAGCTTGTTCATATTAGTGGGAATTTGTTTGGAAATCAGAATTTTTTAGAATTTGTGAGAGAGTGAGAATTTGTGAGAGATGGATGATGGTGTAAATGAGAGGCAAAGACATGTAATGTAAAGAAAATTTTCTAATTTTTTTGAAACTTGGCCAAGCGGTCAGCCGGCGGCCTAACCACAAAATAGTCACTGTGTTGGCGACCGTTAGGGTCTCAAAGGCCATGTCCATTATGGCCAGGGCCTCTGAGGTCCCTTTTTAAATTTTTTTGGGCCCATATAGATCTATGCAAGCTCGGGCACACTAGTGTCAGTGCCCGGGCAGTGGCTCCCAAGCAAAGGGACAGTGTCAAGAATGAACCCTTGTTTTTTCTAAGGAGCCCTGCCCCTTATACTAAGGAGGGAGGAGCAATGCCGGGCAAGGACCCAACCATGTTGGTTGTGCCGTGTTTGGACGGGCACAGCCACGGCACGGCTCGTTGGCCATTGTTACCAACTTTGCCAATTGTTAGTTTTTGCCTCTTAATTCAATTTTTCTTTGTTTTTCCCATTTTTGGATCTCCACAAAGAGTTGGCCTGTGTCCGAAGACCATGTGTTATCCACTCGCACTATGACCACTGTATGCAATACCACCAAACAAGGAAAGCACTAACTTGATTTCACGTTCATGAAAGTTGTCCATTTTAAGTTGTAGGCAGAGTCAGTCAATCGTCCACTTATGACCAGCACTGACCAGGCATCATCATAATTCATAACACTCTGTAAATTCAGCATGTGCATTCCCTGCAGGTCATGTTCCAAAACATAATTCTCACAACGGGTTTCATCATCTACCATCAAAAGTTAATAATATTCATTTATCAAGTGGCTTTCTTGGAGCAAGTGCCCAGGCACCGGCTCTTTCTTGAATGTAACTCTCAATTCATAAATTTAATCTGAAAAAAGAAACCACTAAAAGACAAATGGGCTATTGCCAAAGTAGGACATGGTGCGGTATTCGAGCCAAAAGTTGCTCGTTTACGAATTATAATAACAACAGACTGCCTTTAGTAAAAAGTTTAACTTGCATGATGAAGGTTCTCTTATGCTTTAAGTCAAAGATTGCGTACTCGGATTGTTTTCATGTGGAATCATGGAAACCCTCCGAGCTTTTTTGGCTCACTCAGAAAGAAACGTACCCGGAAAGGTAGATGACCAAATAAAGAACCAAAAAATAAAGGAAAGAAAGTTAAAAAGCGAGGACTTGTGGAAGGGCATGCATCGCATGCAAAGTCACTTGTCACATTGTTTAATTATTTGAAATTAAATCTATGAAGGAGCAAAGAACATTCAAAATTAACGCAGCAAATTTATGAAATCCTTTCTTTCTTCTGGCCAAAATTATGAATCACACTTTGCAAAGTGTCTTTTGATGGGGAAGAATCGGCTCATTGGGATGAAAATAATTGTATGATGAGGTTGTGCAAAGAAAGAAAGAAGCATTTTTCCCGGGAAAACGAAGTTTGCATTCATGTGAGGTAATAGTAAACATTGCCTGAAGGAGTCAGATATCCAGGATTTGGAAAACTTTCAAGGCCAGTTTTATCGCAAGACTCCACAAATATGGAAGAGCAATTATCGAAAGGCATTCGAAGTAACGAAAGCAAAATGGGTCGAAGAATTGGCATTTCTAGAACCTGTCATATTTGTATTCAATAATCAATCCCCCCAAAAAAAACATAGATTAAGAGTTGAATTTTGTGCTTTATTTTTGCAGCAGAGCCTGTGGCTGGTGCTTAGCATGTAAGAGCACAAGATGACCTTATTTTGCAACCTGTGCAGATATGTAGTTCACTATACGAGCAAGAATCAGCCTGATGTAAAGCTAGGGGCTCTAAGTTTTGAAGACCCATAGTAGAGGAAAGCCACGAATTTAAAGGCGACATAATTGGGAAAAAAGATACCACAAGTACCATAAATTTTATATGGCACTCATATGAGTGTTACATCTTCTTCTTCTTTTATCACTTGAATGTCATAATTTCCTACGGAATTCACTTGAGTGCCGTAACTTTTTAATCCAATCCATGATTGTCATAAGTTCTTAAAAATGCCCACCACAAGTGCCATAAATCCGACGTAGTAAAACACTTATGGTGAATGTTTTGTAAAAGTTATGGCACTTAATGTTGTGACCTTCCTTGGGGTGAATTACCAAAAGGAAAGCTAATGGATTACTAAGCCCAAAGACTTTGCAGGACTCTCCCAAGCTCATGCCGATCGCAACTTTCGAGTTTTGGTTTACTCAATTTAACAGGGAAATTAATTCAATTAAGAGTCGCCACTAATCTATTGTAGATCGATTAGTAACTCAAGTAAAACGTGGGATAATATTTTACTTTTGCGAACCAAAGATATTATAGATACATGGACTTGGTTATGCTAGATAAATCAAACTTTCTTTTGATACCTTTTCTCTTAGTTCAAAAACGTTTTGCAAGCAGTCTTCGTTAATTTTAGTCTTAAGCCACAAACATGTAATGAGTGATCATGCGAGTGCGTAATCAATAATGGCCTAAACATGCATGGCCTAAACATGATTTCTGAATGCAATGTTCTTGTTTAACAAAAGATTATACTATATGCAATGCATGAGATGCAATTTAATTATTCGTTATGTCTATATGATGCTAATCTAACTAATGACATGTGACATGAGTTATCTAGATGTAATCTATATGTAACCTAATTATAATTATGGGCAAAATAATTGAGAATTAATCTAATATGACATACAATCTAATTTATATGACCCTAAACATGCAATCACTAAATGACATTGATATGATGACATGAAAATTATAACATGGACATTCTGATATGAAATGAGATGACGTGGAGTTGATGACATGGCAACGATGATGCAACTAATTCTATAGGACATATGCATGTTACTTTTTTGGGAAAAAACCACCAAAAAGCCCAAATTTTGCCATCTGTGACAGATTTACCCAGAACTTTTTTTTGTGACACCAAAAATCCCGAACTTTGCTTTTTGTGACACATTTACCCCAATGTATTTAGTCCATGGGCATTTTCGTCTTTTTTGCTTTTTCTTTTTCTTTTTTTTTTTCCTTTCTAGCGAGGGGGGGCCACGCCGGCGTCGGGCGAGGGCTGCCCTCGCCGGATCCGGCGAGGGGGCTCCTCGCGGCCGAGCGAGGGCGGCCTCGCTAGATCCGGCGAGGGCGGCCTCGCCGGCGCCGGGCGAGGTTCGCCTCGCCCGAGCGAGCGAGGGCCGCCTCGCTTGACTCAGCGAGGTCGACCTCGGCGGCCGGGCCGTGGTCGACCTCGCCCGAGTCGGGCGAGTGGCCGCCCTCGCCGCCTGTGCGAGGGCGACTCGCCGGCGTCGGGCGAGGTCCGCCTCGCTCGCGGCGGCCGAGCGAGGGCGGCCCTCGCGGCGGCCGGCGAGGTCCGCCTCGCTCGGGCGAGCGAGGGCGGCTCGCCGGCGCCGGGCGAGGTCCGCTCGCTCGGGCGAGCGAGGCGGCCTCGCGGCGCCGGCGAGGTCCGCCCTCGCCCGGGCGAGCGAGGGCGGCCCTCGCCGGCGTCGGGCGAGGTCCGCCCTCGCCGGGCGAGCGAGGGCGGCCCTCGCCCGACGCCGGAGAGGGCCGCCTCGCCGGATCGGGCGACCCTCGCCGGCGCCGAGCGAGGGTCGCCCTCACCCGACTCGGGCGAGGTCGACCCTCGCCGGCGTGGGGCGAGGGCCGCCCTCGCTCGCCCGAGCGAGGGCGACCCTTGCCCGACGCCGGCGAGGGCCGCCTCGCCGGATCTCGGCGAGGGCCGCCCGGCGCCGGCGAAGGCCGCCCTCGCCCGACGCCGGCAAGGGTCGGACCTCGCCAGATCGGGCGAGGGCCGCCTCGCTCGCCCGGGCGAAGGCGGACCTCGCCCGACGCCGGCGAGGGTCGCCTCGCTCGGGCTAGCGAGGGCGGAACTCGCCCGACGCCGCCCGTGCGAGGGCCGCCCTTGCTCGCCCGGCGAGGGCGAACCTCGCCGACGCCGGCGAGGTTCACTCGCTGGGCGAGCGAGGCGAACCTCGCCCGACCCGGGCGAGGGCCGCCCTCGCCGGATCTGGCGAGGACCGCCCTCGCTCGACGCCGGCGAGGGGGGCCCTCGCCGGAAAGGAAAAAAAAAAGAAAAAAAAAAAAGAAAAGCAAAAAAGACGAAAATGCCCATGGACTAAATACATTGGGGTAAATGTGTCACAAAAAGCAAAGTTCGGGGTTTTTGGTGTCACAAAAAAAAGTTCGGGGTAAATGTGTCACAGATGGCAAAGTTTGGGGTTTTTTGTGGTTTTTTCCCTACTTTTTTTGCGATTTTCTTTTAAACTAGAATACGAAACTAACTAAAATATGTGATTACCTAATTTAAAGTAGGAAATAATTTATATAAAATCCTATTCGAAATTAGGTTTTTCCAATTTTTTTCCTAATCTACATAATTCCAAGATATGCAATTCTAAATTATAGGAAACTAAAATGCATTAAATCAATCCTAACATGCAATGCAATTTTTATTAATTTATTAAGGGTCGCACTTTTTTCACTCATTCCTTGACTAAAAACTCCTCAATGCAGTGTTCTAACGATTTTACCCTTTACGGGTCCGACCTTTCACCATCCGAGAGCTACTGCGCATTGAATTTTTTTCCTTTCTTTTCTTGCGGATCACAATTTCCTTCATCTTCTTCCTTCTCTCTTTTGTAGGCAATCCTCCTTTCACGCTTTCTATAAAACGTGGTATCATCGGGTAAAGTTGAGGAGGATGCAAAGGGTGATAATGTCAAAATTGTGAGGCCACAACAAGCTCGAGTCGGCAAGGCTCCACGCTGGAGATCTCTATCTAGGACTTGCCGTTGGAGATCTTCCTGAGTGGTGTCTGCTTCGGACTCTCCGACGTGCCGATCCGCGATTCACTGTGTGACATCCCAAGCATGCCCCTTTCAAGAGGAATTCTCTAGTTCTCAATAGTCATCAGATTTTTTTCGTAGGTGGAAGATGCTTCTTTCTAGGGTTAACATTTGTAACATGAATATGACATAGAAAACATATAAATGCAAGGACACGCAAAAGATGAAATTTACCATTCATCTTATTTAATAACAGGGGTGATACAAGGGGTAAGTTTGCACTCAGGGAGACTATCTACAGTAGCTACTCCAACCCGAACTATCCACGTAGACCCGCCAACCACATCAAAATCAAAAGTTATCACCCAAACACACGATTATATCCCCAAAAAGTGTCAGTCATGTCTTTCCAAAAATGGTCCCCTGCCACTCCTCGATACTGGCCTCACACGACCCCGCTACTAGCATCATCATCCACTCCATCCTGCCCCAGGTATGGGAGAGGTCCCACAAGTCGTCCTCCAGCACGAACATAGACGGTTACAAACCCCAAAAGTATGGATCCCACTGGGGACCCAATGTCTATGGTTAGAATAGAGATACACTTCACAAAGACTATCCCTGGGAAATCAGAGTTCGCAAACTCAGACATATGGCTCTTGAAATCGATGGGTGCTCCATAACTAATGGAGGTCGATGTGGGAAGTATCGGCATTGCTACATATCTGTAAAAAGTTCGCTCAGCAAAGTAAACTCTATCACGTTATATTAAATAGATAATATCATGCATATCAACAAGATCAATCAGATAGACAACTAAACCAATCAACAAACTAGCCATAGCATGAATAGACTCCCCTTTCTCTCTTTGCTACTAATCACCAGGCATAAAGATTGTCAATCAATGAACAGACAATATCACGAGCACACATCACATGCGTTATGTGTCATTAATCATCTTTAATTTCAACTCCAAGACGCATGTCCGGTGCGCTCACCGACCACGGAAAGACGATCATTCCATCTAGCAGTATGTAGTGCGCCCTCCAATCTGCCGCAGTATATGCCGGTATTCTCATCGGCTCGTGGGGGCTTCAAAGTCCACCAACCATGGCATCCCAATCAAACTCTCGGAGCATCCAGGGCATGGCTCCTCCTAGGCATCATAGTCCACTAACCACGGCATCCCATATTCCCTACGTCTCCTCGGGACAGCGTCATATGTAAACCGACGGCATCAATTCATCTCTTAGTCGCACATTCACACGCACAAACGATCTTTCCATTTATCACATGCATAGCTCACAATGAACTTACAACTTACCGTACACTCCTCAGACTCCAAACCAATTCATGAGTATCAATTCCACGACTTCTCACTACTTCTAATACTCGACTTTCAAAATACCTAATACGACTTTAGAAAGTTACAATATTCCCACAACACAAGACCTTCAACCCAAGATCGTGCCGGATGCCCGGTTATTCCACCAATCGAGCGATCGGTTTCCCGGTTGCGTCGATCTTCTACGACCAACGCCGTTGTTCGCACCGAGGCACTCGGCCCACCTCACTGACCAAGCCAGAGCATCCTGCCGATCATTCGGCTCCTCCACGACCCCCAACTACATTTCCATTCTTGCCACAGCTTCATAAGGATCTCTAACCTCGCCAACAAGCTTGGTGAACACACAATTTCATCGGACTCTCCATCACAACTCCACCTCAGCCAAACACAATCCACATTTTCCCCCACAACATCCGGCCACCATATTAACAAATCCGAGACCCAAACTCCACATGCAAACACTATAATGGTTAGTATAGGGTGAGAGAGTATACTTGCCTCAACGGTGAGTGTAGCGGTGCAGCGCGGGGTCCTGGTCCGAGGTGTCATCGATTGGGAGAGCACGGCGTGGCGTTTTCCGGGCTCATGGTGGCTGCTGCTGTCGACGCATGGAGACGGGACAGCGGAACGGCGATGCTCACAAACGAAGGGGACGACGCGGCGACGTAGGAGGATCGGGTCAACGATCTTGTCTCCCGATCGATGGCCGAGCAAATGGCTGATGGAGGAATAAGAGAGAAGAAGAGAGGCATGGCGAAGGGAGCGGTGACTGGCCGAGCGGCGTCATGCGGTGGACGGCTGCCGCGGATGGGTCGGGCAGCTGTTGGTCGGCTGGCGATGTCCGGGCGGAGGGAGAGAGCAAGTGAGAATCGGTGGAAAAGAAGGAAAAATGAGGGCGAGGAAAGCGAGTCAAGGAGCTTTTCCCCTTCCCTTGCAAGCATGGCCATTGGCCGAATGGGCGGTGGAACCACCCGGCCAAAGGCGGGCGCCACTTGGCAGTTCTCCTCCGCCAAATGGCGAAGGGGAAGAATAAACGAAGAATGAAAGAAAAAAAAATGAAAGGAAGAAGGGACGGTGGTGTTCCGGGCAGTCAAAGGGAAGGGGGCATAAGGAAAGAAAGAAAAACGGAAATGAGGATAGAGCGGCAAAAAGCCAAGTCGCGCGGAGATGCAGTTTCGGAAATACTCGATGCAGTGGCAAGTGATACCAAGAAACACGACACATTCTCTTATAGACGACAATGGTGACGATTTCCAAATTTTTCCATCGACGAATACCTTAATCCTTTAGGATCCTTTCGTTCCTCTGATCATATGAAGGTTCAAGATGTCACACGCCGGACAATTCGCTGGATCCACTATGGTATCGCTTAGAGGGCGACAACGCAGCGGAGAAGAGCCGCGTCTCTGGCAACATCCAGATCTCCGTCTTGATTGGCACCCAAAGCATGGAGCTCGAACTGTCACGCCCCAAACCCTACGGCGCACGAGCATCCCAACCGAGGTCGAATTTGTGCGACGTCCCAGGACGCGTTGCCGACCCAACACCCAACACAGAGATCAAGACACATGCGGAAGCAACATAAACACCCGTACAATTTAAAATACCGTGACCAAGGATAGCACAAGCAACAACAACATTATGAATATACACTTGCATTAACATCAGGGAAACATATACAATATCCATTTACAGCATCAGCACAAAAACCAAAAGCGGGTCAACGGCCACTACTGACAAAAAGGGGTAAGTGGCCCGGGCGGTCAGTCTAAACACTAGCCTAAGGAAGGGCTCCGGTCAAAAAAGTACTGGCCTGACCTAACTAGGGATACGACTAAACCCTAAGGTATCTAGTCTGGGTCAGATCCCGAGGACTCAGAAGAGCTGTCAGACTGCTCATCCTCGGAGTCCATCGAATCCAGCTCAGACTCGGCCTCTGACGGCTCCTCCTCTGAATCAACCTCCTCAGGCTCGCCCTCCTGCTCGGGGTCCTGGTCCATCGGCTCGGGCTCATCATCCGAGTCCATAGGCTCCGGGTCGGAATCCCAGTCCACTGGCTCCTCATCCATTGGGTCTGGCTCGTCAACCTCCCAGACAACCGGCCGGCGGCCAGAACTAGAACTCTCCTCGGACGTGTACTCGGGGCTCGCCAGGTCACCGTTGGCACACTGGCGATTTATGTCACCTAGCTCGTTGAACGGGACATCAAAAGTCCCGAGGGGCCCAAAAGTCCAGGAGTAGTCCCTAAAGCACCAAGCTATAAACTCGTGGGCCTAAAAGTGCTGCTCGCCCACATCGACCCATACTGTAGTAAAGTGTCTAATATGCGTATCCCCGTTCCCTACGGGGTACTCGGTCACGTCCCGGTCTATCCGAGACGGGATCTCAAAACGTACTGGTACCTCATACATCTTCAGGGCCAGGGGTCTGAAAAGTTGGGTTTTAACAACAATGAGAACGAATCGCAGCGAGTAAAACCCCCTAAACCTAAACTAGGCTAACATGCACCTCCTGACAAGCAATAAATCACATACAACCAGTAACAATTGACAATCAATTGACCTAGGCCCTCGGGCCCAGATCGAGCACATAGTTGACCCTGCAGGTTAGGCATATAATAATCACAATAATGGCACATACGCGACAGGCTTAGTCATACGTACACCATATACATGCTCACGCTCATTAATGTCTGCATCACACACGAGTCACCGATACGCACATGCTTGCACAACTGCCAATGCACTCTTGCTCACATATGCCACCAATATGTCCATGCTCATGATCCGGTTCAATGATGCACACTTACATACTGCCAATTTCTCAATTAGAATTCGACCCGCGTAAAACGCATCAGGTCTGACCCACATAAAACGAATCAGGTCTATATCAATTCCAACACTTCCTGCCCCGCATAAAACGCATCAGGCCCAGTGTCTCTAGCCCGCGTAAAACGCATCAGGCGCAACACCGATCTCCATATACGGACCGAACCCGCGTAAAACGCATCAGGTTGGCCGTCTTCCGGCAATCCGGGCATCGTCCCGTGTAAAACGCATCAGGACGGGTTCAATACCCCGCGTAACACGCATCAGGGCTTACAGTGATCACACGCATACACACACCAATTTTATCTGAACCCCGCGTAAAACGCATCAGGGCAATTAGGTGATCACATGCTCATGTCAAGCACGCACACTCGCACAAGCCTCATATCATGCCGATGTTGAGTATACGAAATGCGTGGCCATGCACAATGAGCATTCGATTTCACATAGGCACACAATCAACTAATGCAAATTCAATGTGCATCTCAACATGCTCAATTCCACAAATTAATTTGCCCAATCAATCCAATAACTCAATTCGGCCACGATATAGACAATTCATAAATTAGCATGTTCAGAACATTGCATTGACATGCCCAATTAATGCAATTAGTCCGATTCGAGCACGACCCACAATTGGCACACAAATTCCATGCGATTAGAACAATCCAAATACGCATACACACAGACCGCCATGCCTCCTCATTCTCGGTTACACTAGGCATGCATCACGGCATCACAAAATTGATCACAATTAAGCACGAATCAGCCACCACATGGACAATTCAAGACATGCTCGGGATTCCACAATTAAACCCTAAATTAACCGAACTTGGGCCAATTAAATCCAATAATTCCAGCCATTAAACAGCCCACTCTAGGGCACCAATCCACATTGAAATCAACATATTAAACTCCCAAATCATCACATAATCCACCACTAATTAATCAGCCCACTAATCATCCCTAATTAACCCCTAAATTAACCTAATCCTATCTAGAAATGCTAATTAGCCTAATTAGGGTTTAGGGTTAATACTCACTTAGGCTCCTAAGCTTCAATTAAGACTGAGCAAGGGGGAAAACAGGCCGGCTGAGCTGGATCACGGCGGCTCTAGCGGCGGCAGACGGCGGCTTCCTCGGCGGCGGTGAGCGGCGTGGACGGCGAGCGGCCAAGGGGGCTGATCTTCACGGCCGAAGGGGATGAGAATGAGAGGGAGGAGAGGATGGGAAGGACGGTGATGGTGATGGGGCGAGACCGGCGGACGAGCGGCGCTTGGCGGGCGGCAGCGGCGTGCTCTGGCGAGCGGCGACTCACATGAGCGAGAGGAAGGGAGAGAGGGGGAGAATGGCGAGAGGAGGGGGAGTGGCCGGTGCAAGGTGAGGAAGAAATGAGGGGGAGAGAGAGAATGAGAGAGTGTATAGGCTTGAGAGTGAGTGGGGTGGTTGACCAAATTTTCAAAAATTCCCATCATGCCCTTATTCCAATGGCTAGGATTAAGCAAGACTAAAATATCTAGGGGCAAATTAGTCCATCATTTTCTGAAATAAAAGGGCTGGACAAGACCATAATATCCTCTAATTAATCCCCAAAATTCGGAACACAAGGGTAAGGCTTAGGGGCAAAACGGTAATTTTTCGGTCCCGGGCCAAATTTCCAATTTTCGACCCTACCGATCCCAAATATAATTGGCCACACTTATACGACGTTGTCCTTACAAAATAGTCGCGCACGTCCACGAAATTCGATACCGAAGTCCGAACTCAATTCCACGATCGATTTCGCTCAAATGTGATTTTAGCGTCTCTCACTAACGGGCGGCTGTTTAGGAGTTACGCGTATCGACCTAGGGTTACTCGAGTCGTGACGGTCTCGACTTCCAAGAGAACGCGAGAATTTATCGCTAGTTCCAAGGATCGCGATCGTTCAGAATAAGTTCGGAATCGTTCGCCGCGTGTACTCTCGGTCATGCGGAATCACATGCGATCCGATCGTACGTCGTTGGCCAAACCAAATCCGTCACTCTCCTTGGACCGGCCCACATTGGCACAAAATGTTCCCTCGTCGTTTCTCGGAATCGGACTCAATTCACGGTCCAGTTCTTGGGTCCACGTACCGTTTTCCTAGTTAGCCATTCCCTATTGGTCAGTATCCCGAGAATGATCAGTTCCGGGCGAGACTTACTAAAACGAAATGAGAAATACATATCCATTTTATTGATCAAGAAAGTGGGTCGAATTCAGGACGTTACACGAACACGTTGTACGTGGCTCACACGCGGTCAAAGGTCTTCCAATCTCCAAAGCTATGATACTCGTAGGTGACGTCGATTGAAGCTCGAGACCTCCACATCACTCTAAATTTGCCGCCACTGATGGTGCGAGTGGTGAGGGTTAAGGCATAATCTATGTGGACATGGCGAGGGTCAAGGAGTACAATTTCTTTACATCTTGATCTAATTGTTTAATGTCCTTAAGTTATTTATATTTTCAAGTGCCCTAATAAGGAGTTAAAGCATTCTGCCACAACCTTCATTTCTCTTTCTTAAAGATCGACTTGAGTTCAAAGAAATTCGTGTGACCCCACTTGCTAATTTCCTATACTAAGGAGGAAAAATTTTTGTATCTCTATTTCGTTATGTTTTTTGATGTGGTGTTTCAGCTTGGATTGTTTTCTAGTTTCTTACTTGAATATGGTGAAGGAGCTTGTCTGTAATTTTCTCTTTCGCTTCGCATCCTCCTCAACTCCACTAGATAGTATCAAGAAGGAAGATGAATACTTGAAGAGAGAGAAAGAGAGGGGGAAGAAGATAAAGGAAAGTGGTCCGACAAGAAAAGAAAAGAAGGAAACCACAAAGGGGATGGGAAACGCATAGTATAAGTGGGACTATGAAGGGTAAAATCGTCAAAGCATTGCATTGAGGAGTGCTTTAGCCAAAGGAGAGGAAAAAGCGCGGCCATTTATTAATGATAGGAAAATTTACTAAATTAGCAACATGCAATATAACAAGCCCTATATTCCACATATTCACCTCAACCGAAAATAGGAAACATAGGTACTCGGCAATCCAATCTTAAGTCTTAAAGATCGAATTCTCGATTATTTGTACAATTCAATAAGAAAATTTCCTAATATGCCTAAAATATCCAAGTCAAATCAAAGTTAGAATTGATATGACACAATTTAAGTAATTGATATATTTGAATCGGATTAATTTCGGGAGTTACCTAAATTTCTTGCTTATCGATTCGATTTGAGACCGCAAGCGATGAGCATTGACGGTGACCGGTGAGACTACCTTCATGAGGAGTGACAACAAGGGGACTAGTGTGGTTTTGCTTGGCAAGGTGCGATGCCAGACTAGATTACTTGACTGGGGATTGTTAGGCAGATTTTTTTTTTTATGGTTAATATCGGGCAGATTTAAGAAGCTAAGGATATGTAGACTAAAACTAGGGATCGTTAAGAGTTTACTAAACCGTGGCTAGTGATGGTCTAAGGGAGGCAAGGCACAACAGCAGTGCAGATGGCAACGAAGAAGGTTGGACAGAAGTCAGACGGTGGTTGGAGACGTCGAGATGGTCGCAAGCTATCCTCTGCCACTATAGGGACCATTGATCAAAGACTGGGTGTCGCGACCTACCCTTGTGGTGCACCATCTAGGAATTCAGCTAATGGATTATTAAGCCTAGACTTAACTCGAGCTCTCCCAAGCCCTTACCAATTCGCAACTTATGATTCAAGTTATTAACATGTAAATGAATTTCATTTAGAGTCACCACTAATCAGTTCAAGTTGAGTCGATTAGAAACCCAAATAAAGTATAGGGAGATATACTTTATTCCTATGAATCAAAGATTATGAATACGGGCACTTGATTATGCTAGATTACTCTAACGCCCTTTCGGTACCTTTCTTTTCATGAAAATATTTAAGTAGGCAGCTTGGGTTGATTTTATTACTTCTTAATATGCATGGTGATCATACATGTGCGCAAACCACCAAAGTAACACACAATAACCAAAGCATTAAATAAATTGCAAGATAGAGAGAGTTACTTACCTTGAAACAACGTAAGCATCTACAATGTTAGTTAGAAAATCACATCATCAACCCTAATATAACAAGCAATTTTACACAATGTATTTTTTGGTTTTCTCTTGTTTACATGAAAATTAACATATACGCAATGACATACAAAGTATGACATGTGTTGACACCTATTTTTAATTTGCCCAAAATTAATTACACAAAATTTAGGAGTTAATTTCCTTTAATTCCTAAAACAAAAAATATTTCTATTTCAATGCATTGCATATAGACATTAGGTATATTTGCATTAATAGGGCCTATTTGAGCATATTTTCTTAATTAATCCTTTAAAAAAAAAAAAAAAAAAAAAACGAGTCGGGCCGGGTCGGGGCTGGGCCGACCCGGCCCTTTTCTTTTTTCTTCCTTTCCCCCGGCGTGGGCTAGGCCCACTTCTCTTTTTCTTTTTCTTCTTTTTTCTTCCCGCGCGAGCTGGGCCCGGCCCGGCCCAGCTCCCTTCTTCTTCCCCCTGCGCCGGTCGCTCTCTCCTCCCCTGTTCTCCCCTGTGCGCGACCGAAGCGTGACGCACGGCGGCGCCGCTCCTCATCGTCGTCATCCGGTCAGAGGAGGCCCAGGCGGGCACGCCACAGGGACTAGCCATTAAGGCCAGTCCCGTCTTCCCCATCTCCCAGGCTCTCTCTCCCTCTCTGCCCCGTCTCCCTGCACCCTCTCTGCACCGGCCCCCATTCATGCTGCTGCTCGCACCGGCTCGCCATGGCCGCGAAAGTCGCGGCGTAGGCTCGGTGCAGCCATCGTCACGCCGACGCGGGCCGGGCCTGGATTCGTCGTCGTTGGCTATGAAAAACAGAAAGAGAGAGAGAGAGACGGTCGGCCAATTTTGAGAGAGAAAACGGAGAGTCCGAGAGAGACCCAGAGAGAATTAGAGTGAAACAGAGAAGAGAGAGGAGCCTGGGAGCGTCTCGCAGGTCCCAGCCGGTCTCTCCGTCTCCAGCAAGCCGACCGGCAACCCCCGGAAACACCCCCGGTCGGCCATTTTACAAAAAAAACAGAACAGAGAGATCGTGGGAGAGGAAGAGAGGATTGGAGAAATTTTTTTTTTATCTTTGGTTTGCAGGTGGAAGAATACAGCTGCAGGGGTTCCTCAAATGAGCCAGAGTCGCCGACGATCCACCGAACCGAAGTCGCCGGCTGGTTGGTCATTCTCGGCCAAAACAGAGCACCGGAAGAGAGGGAGAGACAGAGAGAGAAATCAGAGAGAAAGAAGGCATACCGAGGTTCCGCCGGAGCAAAAGAAGAACCAGCAGCGTCGCCGTCGTCCCCCAATCAGTCGGAAACCTCCCAGACGCGCCGTCAACCGGTGAGTCGTCCCCCGGCCTGAACTGCTCTGTTCTCCCCTGTTTTTGCTCCCGGTTTGGCCGGGACCGGCGCCGGCCGTTTCGCGCGAGTCCCGGCCCATATTGTGACATCCCGAATTTCGGCCCATTTTTGGGATTTATAAAACGCGTAATTTGTCAGTGTGCTTATAGTAAAATCTCGCCCGGGAACTGATCACTCCCGGTTATCATTTTAAATTAGAGATTTCGCTAGAATCGCACTCGATCAAATTTGGCCGTTATTTAGACCTCGAACTTGGCAGTCGATTTTCGGGAGTTTCAGGACGAAATAAATTGGACGGTGTCAATATTATCGTAGCCAGCGTTGAGATTGTCAGGAATAATGGAAAAATGGGAGTTTTTAACCGGGTGCGAATTTGGACTAGTAGACCTCCCTCGCTATAGTTTGATTTAATTAATTCGACCTTTGTCCCTTTTTATATTCGAGGTTTAATTTGGACCGATAAATCGTTGTCAGTTTTTATTATGGGCCGTTTAATCGCATTATTTATATGATTGAACATTTAAATTTTTCTCTCTCTCTCTTTCTCTCTCCTCTCTCTCCTTTGCCCGCGCACGCACTCCCCCCATTATCACGTCTGTCCTGCTCTCTCTCTCTCTCTCTCTCTCCCTCTCTCTCCCTTTCTCTCTCTTTCCCTCTCTCTTCCCTCTCTGGTCGCCGGACGCGCACGTTTTTCCCCCCCTGCTTGCGTCCCATCTGCCCATACCCATGCAGACCAACCCCCCTGACACCCCTCTCTCCTCTCTCCTCCTTTTCTCTCTTCTTCTTCTTCTTCTTCTTCTTCTTCTTCTTCGGGCGTCGGTTCGTTCGTTTCTCGCTCGAGCCCGCCGGACGCCGCACGATCGCCGACCGAGCTCGTCGTGCCCGTCCCGCCGCCTCACCGTCCGCCGGCCACCGCCCCAACCGATCGCTCTCTCTTCTTTCTCTCGTCCTCCCGCCCCAACTCGCGGCCCGAGCTTGCTGCTCGTCCCACCGCCGCGAGCTCGGCTCGCAGGGCCGCCAAGAGCTCGCCGCCGCCTGCTGCCCCAACGACGACGCAGCCGCCCCGCCCCGGCCGAGCCCCGCCACCCCCCCAGCTTCTTTCTCTCTCTCTCTCTCTGTCTCTCACCGTCGCCCCACCAGCGGCTCGCGATCCGCGCTGCAGCTCGCGGTCTTTGCTGCGTCGCTTGCCGACCGGCCTGCGCGCCGCGGCAGCCGCCGCCGCCGTGCCGCCGTCGCCGCCGTCACCGTGCCGCCCGTCACCGCCCGCTCGCCGCCGCCGCGCTGCCGTCGCCGGGCCCGCCAGCCAGCCCATCCCCGGCCAGCCAGCCCAGCCGTAGCCGGCTCGCCGCCCACGCGACCAAGCCGCGCGCCCGTCGCCGTGCCCGTGCCCGGCCCGTGACCGAGAATTTTGCCCGTGGCCGAGCTCGTGGCCGAGCCGTTGCCCACGCGCACCCGCCGCGCGCCCGCTCGCCCGGGCCGTGGCCTACCGCGCCGGCGCCGTGCCCGTCCGACCTGGGCGCGTCGCCCGGCCGTGGCCTCGGCGCCTCTGCCGTTCAGCCTGTGCACTTCGCCCGCTCAGCCTTGCCGTGCGCCCCGGCACGCTGCGTTCGGCCACCGCGCCGCGCAAGCTGTGCGCGCCGTCCGGCCATTGTGCCCGCGTTGGCCGGCCACCGCGCCCGTTGGCCCGTGCCCGCGCCTAGTTCTAAGACCTGTTCACCCGGGCCATTTTAGGCCCGAGCCGATTTTCTCCGGGCCAAAACCAAGTAAGTGACTTCCTAAACCCTACCTAGTACTTTGGGTATTATTAGACTTGTCCAGGGGTAATTAGTACCGGTTTAGGGGCTTAACGTGGATTGTGGGCAATTTTTGTACGTGCTTAATTGATAATTTAAATTGTGAGAAGTGTGGGGCTTAATTAATGACTAATTATGGTGGGCTAATTGATAATATTGTAGTGGCATTCATGGGTGGACTTGATGTTCGTATGTGGTAGGCATAAATGATGGATTTGTGGGCAAGTGTGATGGACTGTGATGTGAGTCTGATTTGTACGTGGGTATTTCATCGACTTGTCTCGGGTTTAGAACGGCTAGGGCGTGTTTCATCTAATTATATTATTTTAAAATTTTGCTACTTGAATTTGATTAAATAATATGCTCGATTGGATAATTGCGTGTGGCCGACTTGAACGTCGGGTTTGTGGATTGAGGTGGCGAATTGTGAATTGGACCGAGTTGTGATTATGGGCTGTTTGATGCAATTGGCGTGAAATTGATTTAATTGAGTGGCGTGTGTGTTTGCTTGAAAAGCCCGGATTGATCGGAGGGCTGCCAACCTGAGGCGTGGTTACGCGGGTGTGGTGAGAAAGGCAAGAAAAGACCTGAGGCGTATTTACGCGGGTCATTGGAAAGAAAGTTGGGCCCGAGGCGTGTTTACGCGGCCGTAAGATTGGACCCGAGGCGTGTTTACGCGGGTCGTGTGGATTGGGCCCGAGGCGTGTTTACGCGGGCAAGTGAGAATGAGCCCGAGGCGTGTTTACGCGGCCGTAAGATTGGACCCGAGGCGTGTTTACGCGGGTCGTGTGATTGAGCCTCGAGGCGTGTTTACGCGGGCCGTAAGAAGGGACTTGAGGCGCAGTGGCGCGAGTTGTAAGAAAGATGTTCGGACACGCATGTGATTTGAGTGTGACCGATTTGGGCTGGTTGAGCGTGTGATCAGATTGGCTGGTTGAGCGTGTGACCGATTTGGCTGGTTGAGCGTGTGATTTAATTGACCGCTTGAATGTGTGGTTGCTTGGCGGGCTGGTTGAATGCGAGTGAGATTGCGTGTGCCGGGTGACCGTGACATGATGATGAACTATTCTTGCATTATCTTGTTTGGACTGATATGCAGGGTTGGCTCGTGATTCGAGGGCAAGGTAAGTACAATGATGTGGACTCTATATGTTATGGGGTAGATTGCATGTACGACTTGTCCGGGTACGCATTGGCCTACGTGGGGTATAGGGGTTGCTTATTGAGACTCGTTCTCACGGTTATTATATAACCATTTCGGATCCGCGACCGTAAGTGATGGGGAGACGCCGCAAGGATGTCTCGGAGATCGAGGACGGGTCGAGTGTCCCGTATTTTGAGTTTCCCCTTTTGTAGAGGAGTTAAGTTCGCGAACCATTGTCCCTTTTGATGAGCATTGTATGTATTTGCCAAGTGTAGGAATTACAGTTATTGTGTTGTGCTATTGTTACCCCTTGTCATTATTAATTGTCCGGGTTGTTTCTATTTGCTTCCGCGCGTGCCTAATCTCTGATGTTTGGGTTGGGTCGGCGACGCGTCCTGGGACGTCGCATTCAATGATCGACCATCGCGGGATGATCGCGCGCTCGTAGGGTGCGGGGCGTGACATCCCCGTTGATTTGGTATCAGAGCAAGGTCAGCTCGAACCAAGATGGTCGAAGCTTGGAGTGATAAGGAGCGATGACTTTGGGGTAGCTAATTAGGGAGACTTGTTGGCCATGCGTTACCTAGACTGCTTGGTTGTGATTGCTAAGTGATTTTATGCAATAATGTGTGAGGTGCAGGTGCGTCGGGATTTGAGGTAAGTGCACGAACCTTGTTGGTTGTGATTGGGTGTTGTTTGTGATTGGCTGCCTGCTTAGTGAATTGTTGTTGCAGTTCACTGCCTAGGGCTTTAGACTTGTTTAGTTGGCCTAGGTTTCTAATTCCTGCGTGGAATTTAGCAGGTGAGCATTTGTGAGAACTGGTAAGATGAGCGGTCGAGGTCGAGGTCGAGGTCGAGGTCGAAGTCGTGTAGTCCCGCAAGCTGGAGTTGTAGGGGATCCCAGGTTGGATGAGATGTGGAGGGTACTTGAGGAAGCAGGATTATTATCGGGTAGACAGACGGGGGAAAGGAGCGCTACTGTCGCCGCTGCAGCTGCCAGCGAGATTATTGGAAATAATGGAAATCAGGGAAATAATGTGATTGGTGGAAATCCTGGTATAGTGCGAGTGAATGTGAATAGGCCAATGTCCAAGCTAGTCGAGCAGTTTCTGAGGTTGAAACCCCCGAAATTTGATGGGAGAGGCGATCCTGAGGCTGCACCAAGATGGGTAGAAGAGCTAGAGAAAGCTTTTGAGGTACTGGGGTGTACTGAGGAAGAGAAGGTAACACTAGCAGTCTATCGACTTCAGAATAATGCAAGTGATTGGTGGAGGGCCACCAGAGGTCAAGTGTTTCCCGCTGGTACCACCCCGAATTGGACTGTTTTTACCGAGACCTTCAATGGCAAGTATTTCTCGGAAAGTGCCCGAGAGCAGAAATTGGCAGAATTCATGAGGCTTCGCCAGGGTCAGATGTCGGTAGACCAATATGAGGCCGAGTTCGCAAGGCTGTCCAAGTTTGCCCCAAGAATGGTAGAGGACCCAGTGGACAAAGCCAGGAGGTTCCGAGATGGGCTGAAGTCGGACCTCCGCAGTCAGATGATATCACTGAACTTGAGGGGTTATTACGAAATTTATGATCGAGCTCAGGCAATTGAGCGTGATTTGATAGGTCGGGCCGCCGCCCCTGGATCGCGGTATGCCTCGGCTGGGGACGATCGTCAAGTTGGAAGGAGGCCAATGATGGGAAATGGTCGCTTCGTCCCTCCCGTTAGGAAGAATATCGGGAAGCCGGCTCACCATTCGAATACGACTTGTCGACTTTGTGGGGGAAGACAGGAAAATGGGCCTTGCCCGAGTAGGGGTGGAGTATGCTTTGGATGTGGTGGGCGAGGTCACCAAGTGAGAAACTGCCCGAACCGACGGGTTAGGCCGTCGATACAACCGTGACAATCGTGAGTAGGACATTAAGCGGGAGCTGCTCCACTGAATAATCAGAATCGACTACGGCCGTAAGGAAAAGTGTAAGTTGTGGCTGGGAAGAAAGCGGAGGACTTATCTTAAGGGCTTAAGTACGATGTGTAAGGATATTGGGTGTATTAGAAGTGATTTTTGGAAATTTTAGATTCGAATGGTCGTGTAGATGTATAATTGCTCATTGTAAATTGACGCAATCAGTTTTTGTATTTTGGAATTGCTGATGATATCCTTTGACAAGATTTTGATGGATGAGTTATCGCTTGGAAATTTAGGATTTTGTAAAGAACCAGGGCGATTGTTTTTGGGAGACCGTTAGATTAAAATTGGGTAGATTAAGCTTTGTCTTTGAGGTATAGAAAGATAATTATTTTGTGGCTAACTAGTTGGTGGAGGAACCGAGACTAAAGGACATAGCCGAGGTGTGTAATCCTCCCGATGTCTTTCCTCAGGAATTGCCGGGATTGCCACCTGAGAGGGGAAGTGGAGTTTGTGGTTGAATTAGCCCCAGGGACAGAACCGATCTCGAAAGTGCCCTGTAAGATGTCACTGTCAGGATTAAAAGAATTAAAGGTCCAAATGCAGGAGTTACTGGGTAAAGGCTTTATCCGCTTGAGTGCGTCTCCATGGGGAGCGCTAGTGTTATTTGTGAAAAAGAAAGATGGGTCTTTGAGGTTGTGCATTGACTACATATAATTGAATCAGGTGACCAGTAAGAATAAGTACCGTTGCCAAGGATAGATGACCTGTTTGACCAGTTGCAAGGGGCATCGATATTTTCAAAGATTGACTGAAGGACTAGCTATCATCAATTGAGAATTAAGGAGGATGTGTCGAAGATGGCATTTAGGACGAGATATGGACACTATGAGTTTACAGTGATGTCATTTGGATTGATTGACGCCCCAGCTACTCTCATGGATTTGTTGAGTCAAGCATTTAGGGAATTCTTAGATTAGTTGTTATTATATTCTTCGACGACATCTTAATGTATTCAAGGAGCCTCGAGGAGCACGAGCAACATCTACGGATGGTTCTACGGACTTTAAGAGAACACGCACTCTATGACAAGTTTAGTAAATGCGACTTCTGGCTTCATCGAGTAGCATTCTTAGGACATGTGATAACCGGAGAAGGAATCGTGGTGGACCCGACAAAGATTGAAGCCGTTACGAATTGGCCGAGGCAGTAACCGAGGTTCGGAGCTTCTTGGGTCTAGCAGGTTATTACAGACGCTCCGTGGAGAGGTTTTCGGCATTAGCGACGCCGTTGACGCGGTTATTAAAGAAGGAGACGAGATTTGAATGGACGGATAAGTGCGAAAGGAGCTTCCAAGAATTAAAACAGAGGTTGACGACCGCGCCGGTGTTAGCGATCTCGTCAAGTCCGGGAGGAATTGAGAATCACAGTGACGCGTCGTTAGGAGGATTGGGATGCGTGCTAATGCAACACGGGAAAGTAGTGGTATATGCATCGCGTCAATTGAGACCGTATGAGCTGAACTATCCGATGCATGACTTGGGATTGACCGTAATTATATTTGTCCTTAAGATTTGGAGGCATTACTCGTGTAGGGAGAAATTTTAGATTTATACAGATTATCAGAGTTTAAAGGTATCGGTTTTCTCAAAAAGAACTTAGCCTGAGACAGCGTCCTTGGATGGAACTCCTTAAAGACTACGACTGCGATATTTTATATCACCCCGGAAAGGCTAATAAGGTAGCGGATGCACTGAGTTGGAAATCGAGCGTTGCGCATATGATGGTCAAAGAATGGACCTTGTTGGAATGAGTCCGAGATTCAGAGTTTAAGTTTGAAGTGAGTCATGTTTTCAAGTCTACTTGTCGTATTGAGGATTGAACCGGAGATCCAAACTAAGACTAATGCTTTACAGTCGACGGACCCAGAGATTCAAAAGATTCTGAGTAAGGATGCCACAAAAAGGAAATTGGATTTTCAGGTATCCGAGGATGGAATACTGAAGTTCCGTAGACGGTTGAGTGTACCCTGTGATGCCGAGCTTAGGGAGGGGATTTTGTCAAAAACTCACCATAGTAATTACAGTATTTACCCGGGTAGCGCGAAAATGTATCAGGACCTATGGCATCATTATTGATGGAAGGCATGAAAGTAGATGTAGCCAAGCACGTGACCGAGTATTTAACATGCCAACAAGTGAAGGCACGGCATTGTAAGCCGGGTGGATTGTTGCAGTCATTGGAAATCACCGAATAGAAATGAGAGCATAACGCGATGGACTTTGTTATGAAACTACCAAGAAGCCAAAGGGGCCATGATTCAATTTGGGTTATAGTAGATCGGCTGATAAGATCAGCACATTTTCTGGCAATGCGAAAGGACTTCGCGTTAGGAAGGTACGCAAAATGGTGCGTGCAACAGATAGTTCATCTTCATGGAGTACTAGTGACGATCACTTCAGACCGTGATCCTAAGTTTACTGCCGCTTATTGGAAAAGTCTTCATACGGCATTAGGAACAAGGTTACAGTTTAGCACGGCCTATTAGTCGCAGACGAATGGCTAGTCTGAGAGGACGATTCAGACTTTGGAAGATATGCTGCGACCATGTGCATTGGATTTTAGGGGAAGTTGGAAAGAATAATTGCCTTTGGTTGAGTTTGCCTATAACAATAGCTATCAGCAGAGTTTTAGAATGGCACCGTTTGGGGCATGGTATGGCAGGGTTTGCAGAACACCGGTTTGTTGGGATGAGTGGGTGAGAGGAGCATCACGGGTCCCAAGTTGGTTCAGCAGTCAATTGAAACAGTCAGAGTGATTTGGGAACACCATGGAACCGAAGGTGCGACGTGGGAAAGTGAAGAGTTGATGCGACACCAATACCCCCATTTGTTTGAATAGTTGGGTTGGATTGTAAATTTCGAGGACGAAATTTTTGTAAGGGGGGAAGAGTTGTGACATCCCGAATTTCGGCCCATTTTTGGGATTTATAAAACGCGTAATTTGTCAGTGTGCTTATAGTAAAATCTCGCCCGGGAACTGATCACTCCCGGTTATCATTTTAAATTAGAGATTTCGCTAGAATCGCACTCGATCAAATTTGGCCGTTATTTAGACCTCGAACTTGGCAGTCGATTTTCGGGAGTTTCAGGACGAAATAAATTGGACGGTGTCAATATTATCGTAGCCAGCGTTGAGATTGTCAGGAATAATGGAAAAAGGGGAGTTTTTAACCGGGTGCGAATTTGGACTAGTAGACCTCCCTCGCTATAGTTTGATTTAATTAATTCGGCCTTTGTCCCTTTTTATATTCGAGGTTTAATTTGGACCGATAAATCGTTGTCAGTTTTTATTATGGGCCGTTTAATCGCATTATTTATATGATTGAACATTTAAATTTTTCTCTCTCTCTCTTTCTCTCTCCTCTCTCTCCTTTGCCCGCGCACGCACTCCCCCCATTATCACGTCTGTCCTGCTCTCTCTCTCTCTCTCTCCCTCTCTCTCCCTTTCTCTCTCTTTCCCTCTCTCTTCCCTCTCTGGTCGCCGGACGCGCACGTTTTTCCCCCCCTGCTTGCGTCCCATCTGCCCATACCCATGCAGACCAACCCCCCTGACACCCCTCTCTCCTCTCTCCTCCTTTTCTCTCTTCTTCTTCTTCTTCTTCTTCTTCTTCTTCTTCGGGGCGTCTGGTTCTGGTTCGTTTTCTGCTCGAGCCCGCCGGACGCCGCACGATCGCCGACCGAGCTCGTCGTCCGTCCCGCCGCCTCACCGTCCGCCGGCCACCGCCCCAACCGACTGCTCTCTCTTTCTCTCTGTCCTCCGCCCCAACTCGCGGCCCGAGCTTGCCGTTCGTCCCACCGCCGCGAGCTCGGCTCGCAGGCCGCCAAGAGCTCGCCGCCGCCCTGCTTGCCCTGGCGACGCAGCAGCCGCCCCGCCCGGCCGAGCCCCGCCACTCCCCCCGCTTCTTTCTCTCTCTCTCTCTCTGTCTCTCACCGTCGCCCGGCCAGCCCGGCTCGCGACCGCGCCTGCGGCTCGCCGGGCTCGGCCGCTTGCCGAGCCGGCCTGCGTCGCCCGGCGCCGCCGCCGTGCCGCCTCGTCGCCGCCGTCACCGTGCCGCCCGTCACCGCCGCTCGCCGCCGCCGCGTGCGCCGCTCGCCGCCGCCCGGCCAGCCAGCCATCCCCCAGCCCGGCCAGCCAGGCCGTAGCCGGCTCGTCGCCCACGCGACCAAGCCGCGCGCCCGTCGCCGTGCCCGTGCCCGGCCGTGACCGAGAATTTTGCCCGTGGCCGAGCTCGTGGCCGAGCCGTTGCCCACGCGCACCAGCCGCGCGCCGCTCGCCTGGTCGTGGCCTACCGCCGCGCCGTGCCCGTCCGACCGGGCGTGTCGCCCGGCCGTGGCCGGCGCCTTGCCCGTTCAGCCCAGGCACTTCGCCCGTTCGGCTTGCCGTGCGCCCCGGCACGCCGTTCGGCCACCGCGCCGCGCGCGCAGGCGCGCCGTCCGGCCATTGTGCCCGCGTTGGCCGGCCACCGCGCCCGTTGGCCCGTGCCCGCGCCTAGTTCGGCACTGTTCACCCGGGCCATTTTAGGCCCGAGCCGATTTTCTCCGGGCCAAAACCAAGTAAGTGACTTCCTAAACCCTACCTAGTACTTTGGGTATTATTAGACTTGTCCAGGGGTAATTAGTACCGGTTTAGGGGCTTAACGTGGATTGTGGGCAATTTTTGTACGTGCTTAATTGATAATTTAAATTGTGAGAAGTGTGGGGCTTAATTAATGACTAATTATGGTGGGCTAATTGATAATATTGTAGTGGCATTCATGGGTGGACTTGATGTTCGTATGTGGTAGGCATAAATGATGGATTTGTGGGCAAGTGTGATGGACTGTGATGTGAGTCTGATTTGTACGTGGGTATTTCATCGACTTGTCTCGGGTTTAGAACGGCTAGGGCGTGTTTCATCTAATTATATTATTTTAAAATTTTGCTACTTGAATTTGATTAAATAATATGCTCGATTGGATAATTGCGTGTGGCCGACTTGAACGTCGGGTTTGTGGATTGAGGTGGCGAATTGTGAATTGGACTGAGTTGTGATTATGGGCTGTTTGATGCAATTGGCGTGAAATTGATTTAATTGAGTGGCGTGTGTGTTTGCTTGAAAAGCCCGGATTGATCGGAGGGCTGCCAACCTGAGGCGTGGTTACGCGGGTGTGGTGAGAAAGGCAAGAAAAGACCTGAGGCGTGTTTACGCGGGTCATTGGAAAGAAAGTTGGGCCTGAGGCGTGTTTACGCGGGCTGTAAGATTGGACCTGAGGCGTGTTTACGCGGGTCGTGTGATTGGGCCTGAGGCGTGTTTACGCGGGCAGTGAGAATGAGCCTGAGGCGTGTTTACGCGGGCTGTAAGATTGGACCTGAGGCGTGTTTACGCGGGTCGTGTGATTGAGCCTGAGGCGTGTTTACGCGGGCTGTGAGAAGGGACTTGAGGCGCAGTGGCGCGAGTTGTAAGAAAGATGTTCGGACACGCATGTGATTTGAGTGTGACTGATTTGGCTGGTTGAGCGTGTGACTGAATTGGCTGGTTGAGCGTGTGACTGATTTGGCTGGTTGAGCGTGTGATTTAATTGACCAGTTGAATGTGTGGTTGCTTGGCTGGGCTGGTTGAATGCGAGTGAGATTGCGTGTGCCGGGTGACCGTGACATGATGATGAACTATTCTTGCATTATCTTGTTTGGACTGATATGCAGGGTTGGCTCGTGATTCGAGGGCAAGGTAAGTACAATGATGTGGACTCTATATGTTATGGGGTAGATTGCATGTACGACTTGTCTGGGTACGCATTGGCCTACGTGGGGTATAGGGGGTTGCTTATTGAGACTCGTTCTCACGGTTATTATATAACCATTTCAGATCCGCGACCGTAAGTGATGGGAGACGCTGCAAGGATGTCTCGGAGATCGAGGACGGGTCGAGTGTCCCGTATTTTGAGTTTCCCCTTTTGTAGAGGAGTTAAGTTCGCGAACCATTGTCCCTTTTGATGAGCATTGTATGTATTTGCCAAGTGTAGGAATTACAGTTATTGTGTTGTGCTATTGTTACCCCTTGTCATTATTAATTGTCCGGGTTGTTTCTATTTGCTTCCGCGCGTGCCTAATCTCTGATGTTTGGGTTGGGTCGGCGACGCGTCCTGGGACGTCGCATTCAATGATCGACCATCGCGGGATGATCGCGCGCTCGTAGGGTGCGGGGCGTGACACATATCGCCGTCCCCCGCCGTCCGTGCATCATCGTTAAAGGTAAGAACAGGTTTCCCGAGGACGGCGGGGCCTCGAAACAGGTCGGAATCTCCTGTTTTTGGTCGCGCACGCCCGGTGTTCGACAAAATGCCTCAAAGAGGCCGGTTTTTAATTCGGTCGCCGGCCGGCGAGCGGCGGTCAAACGGCGACCCAGGTGGACGGCGAGGCTTGGCGGTGTTCCTAGAAGCCGATTTGGGGGCGGCGCTGGCCTGGGTCAGCCGGCGGACGGCCAATTTTGGCCTCTCCGGCGCCCCCTCCCCGCGGGTCTGTTTGTTCGGGTCGAATTCGACCCGAATCAACAGATCCGACCCGGGTCAACGCCCGGGTCGGATCCGTTGACTCGGGTCGGTTCCGACCGACCCGGATTAACAGTTCCGACCCGGGTCAACGCCCGGGTCGGATCCGTTGACTCGGGTCGGTTCCGACCGACCCGGATTGACCGATCCGACCCGGGTCAATGCCCGGGTCGGATCCGTTGACCCGGGTCGGTTCCGACCGATCCGGATTGACCGATCCGACCCGGGTCAACGCCCGGGTCGGATCCGTTAACCCGGGTCGGACCTGACCGACCCGACCCGACCCGGTTATTATTATATTATTTTTTTTATTTTTTTTTCCTCCGTATTTATTTATTATTATTATTTTTAAAAAAAAAATTTTAAAAAAAAGGTTTTTTTCTTTTAATTTGTGTGATATATTCTAAATGTTTAATTTATTGTAGTATTATTATGTATATTTTTGTCTTGTTTAAATTAGACAAGCCTGAGGTTGCGCGGTAGTATTTTGCATGTTAGTTTTTATTACCGTTGTATTGTTATGCATGTTTTTAATACAATTGCATGAGTGTTGTGTTTTTGAATGCCATCTGACTTAGTTAAGGTTAGAACCTTAGGCTGCATAAATTGTTGTGTTCCTGACTGCTGATCATTTCTGATTATGCACTCGCTTGATCACCTCACATGTTAGGAGAAATGTCCTAAAATCAATCCAAATTGCCTGACAAATATTTTCAGAAATGAACAGGGTAAAATGGTACCGAAAGGGCATTAGTTATCCAACTAGTGTAACCAAGTCCCCGAACTCATTTAATCTCTAGTTCGTAGGAATAGGGTGATTCTCCCATTACCCTATTTGGGTTTCTAATCGACCCACCCCAAATCGATTAGTGGCGACCCCTTGATATAAACCACTTGCATGTTAAAAACTTAAACCCTAAGTCGCGATATGGTATGGGCTTGGGAGAGCCCGAGTTAAGTCCCGAACCTAGACTTAGCACGTACCAGGCGAGCCCCCCTTTTTTTGCATTGTTCGATGAAAAAGGGCTCGGGAGTTCGGTCGCGACAACATGCGATTAAATAAACCTGACATGCAAGCTATATGACAGACGATTAAATGACCTAACTATAATGACGGGCATATGACGTATTTTTTTGTATTTTTCATTAAAATTCGTAATTAAAGATGCCTATTATCTAAACATGCAATTTTGAACCAAGGAAGCAAATTAACCTATTCTAGAGCAATGCTTTTTGTATTTTTATTAAATTAGGAATAAATAAATAACCTAAATTAAACATGCAATATATCCTAGAAAAGATAATTTAACTTATTTTAAAGTGATTTCTTTTTGGTATATTTTCATGGAAATTCGGAATTAAAAATTGCCCTAAATAAACTATCAAGATTAGGATAATATCTAAATTAAACTAGGAAATAAATTACTCTAAATCCTAATTTAAATTTTGGATTATCTTATCTTTCTAGCAAATCTAAATTATTCTATTCTATTGAAAGGAAGTTATCTAAATATACTCTAAACATGCAACATTATCAATGAAAAGTCAATTCAAATTTTATCTAATCTTTTTTAAATTTTATTTTAGAGAAACAAATCAAGCAAGAGATAAATACAACCATCAAATCATTCCACACAATCCGCAAGATTTACCTTATATTTTCAAATTTAGAAACGATGTAAACCGGCGATCATATCCAAGTGGTTATAAATATTGATGGAAGGTTTATCGTTTAAATTTGAAAATAGGATAAAATCAACCATCATTTCCAAATAGTTATGGATATAATGGAAGATTTCCATTTTGCCGAGTGTCGTATCTCACAGTTAATGATCGGATTGTCGTCCAAGCACGCTGTTAAGTTAGGAAATTGGTGATTTTTAAAATCTCTCGGATATGCATAATCGCTACAAAGATAAAAAAATCCCTAAAGGATAACAGTATCAACCAAATTAGGAAGTAAAATATTTAAATCGATACTGGATAAAAATTCTTACCTAATTTGTAGATAACTTCCAAATTCAAACTCGATGATGGATTGAGATTGTGGATCATGAGGATTGACCGAGTAGTGGATCGTCGGTGGTGCTCATGACAGTGGGGACGGTGGCTCACGGTGGTGGTTTGGCTGGTGGAATGTTTGACGGCGGCAAGGACAGTGGCTCAATGGGGGTTCCAAGCCGGAAACCTGCAAAACAGAATACGACAAGGCAGCGGTTCGTCAGAGGAGTAACGTCGCAGCAATTGTAGCTCGTCGATCCGGTGCGACAGGTCAGGGGTAGCAGTGACATTGCTCAGTTAGAGAGCAGCGGGCAGGATCATCGTCGGGCAGTATAGTAGGGACTCGGACAACGGCGGCAGGCGTCTTAGGAAACAGTAGCTAGGTCGGGGAAACAATAGCAGTGTCGCGGGAGCAAAAGGACAGCAGTGTCGTGGGAGCAAAAGGACAGCAGCGGCTCGTCATGGCAGTACAGAGCAGCAGTAGCAACAATCATGTCGTGGGAGTAGCGGCAACTCGTAAGGACGGTGTTGGGCGTAGCGTCGGGGTCGCAGACGTTACATCAGGCTCGGCTAAGGCAGCAAAGGATTAAATTGAGGCTCCGTTTGTTTCGCGAAAAATGTGACATTTCTGGAAAATGTTTTTTAGGAAAATGACAATATTTTTCAATATTTGGCTAAAACCTGAAAATGAACTGGAAAATATTTTCTGCCGTTTAATATAAAATATCTAATTCAACTTTCCTCTGTGCACTTCTTTTAATAATTTTTGTTTTTATTTTTTAAAATCATATTTTAATTCTTTTCTTTTTTTCTATTTTCTTCTTCCTCCGCCGGTGGCCGACCAAGGCGACGGCCGATGGCCGATGGGCGGCCACAGGTGAGGGACACGCTCACCGGAGGCTAGCGAAGCTCGAGTCTCGCCAAAGGTCAACGAGGCCTCGGTCTCGCCAAATTAGCGAGCTCATCCTTCACATGTGGCCGGCCGTCATCATGGCCAGCCATCAGCGGAGGAAGAAAAAAAAGAAAAAGAAAATGAAAAAATATAAAATTATAAAAATAATCAAAAAATTATAAAAATAATAAAATGACTTTTTTATGATTCACTTAAACTAACTATTTAATATCCATTTAAGACCCATTAAGATAATTGGTAACCCATTTAAGCTTATTTATTAAACTAAAGCCAACACATTTATGATCCACAATCATTAAATATGAATTAATATATGGGTTCTTGACCCATTTTACCACCTCTAGGCTCCATATTAACTTTCTAGTCGTTTTTTTTAAGGAAAATACGAACTTCAATATAGTTGAAAAGAGCAGTAGCCAAAATTGAGGAGGATCTCCTGGCTTGTTTGTCTTGCTTGCAAACTTACATATGTGTGTCGCATGCACTAACATTAGCTTAGATGATTAATTAAGATGTTTTAGTGTGTGTCATATATTGTTGAATATTATCAACCTGGATAAGACATAATAGTTTTATATAAAAGGTTTGAACTATTTATTCGAAAATTCTCAACTTTGTATTTCATTAATCTGCAAAGTGTACATGCAAAAATTTACACCGGCTGTCGCAACCTACCACTTGAGGGCCGAACTCGATGAAGCGGGTTTAGAGGTAAATGTTCATGAAAAGGTCCATATGGCACATCATAAAAGACGGCTTACCGAAGCATCAATATTTTGGTTATTCATACGGTCCATTGATCATGAACGTAGATTTTCCCTAAATCCATACCTCGTATGACAGTAGATTGATTTTATCTTTTTTAGGAGTCACCACTAGCCTAAGTCAAGGGTCAGCTAGAATACCCAACCGAAACGCAGGAATTTCGTTTCAGTTTCTACGAAAACCAGAAATCATTGGTTCGGGGACTAGCTTACGTTAATATTTCTACTAACGCCGGTACCACTAAACTTATCATGATTGTTATCTAAGTTGTCATGCGTTTGTTTTTTAACCATTTTCATACCAAAGTCTTAGTCCACTAGGTGATCATGCAATTTGTTTTTGTGTTTTCCATTTAAATTCTAAACTAGCCGTATCTTAGTCTAGAAAAGGAAAAGAACCGAGCAATTTGTATTGAAATGGCGATGCGTAAAGTAAACACACAAGATATTGAAATGACGAGCTATTCTAAGTGTGAAAAAAGAAAAACTCGCAACTCGCCGAGTGTTTGATACGACACAAATAGAAAGACCCGAGACATGATCAGGTAGCACAAATTGTGTACAAATTGAGACCAGATTAGACATCGGTCTTTAGCCACTATCCTCGAAGTTGTTTGGTCATCTTCTCCATGGACCGCCTCACGGGTGTCGGTTTTACATTCATATTATACTTTCAAGTGACACTCAAACAGGGTCAAGCACGAACACTCAAGCATCAACTCAAGAACTGGCCTCGGGGTTAGCCTTTGCTTTACATGCATTCCGATCATCCCATCCACTTAATCAACTAATCATTGATTAATTAATGGTTAATGATAATGAGCCACCATTTGCATTCACAAAATGGCGACTCATATCAGTTAACCCCTAAAGTCGGGTCTAAGTGATCACAACAGGCTACCCGCCGAACATGCATCAGGCCTAGACATACATCTAACAATCATATTCACAACAATGGATAAAGCATGCATTTAGGCCCATGGGTCTTATTTCTCAATCAATCAAGCAATTGGAAATAGGCCTCATAAGAGGACCACTTATTCAGTTATTGTTATCAAATTCGGAACCCTTCTGTTCAGATGAGATTAATCAACTTAATGATGTCTAAATGATGTAAATCAAGTGTCTTTAGAAATATTATATCATGAGGATCAAAAGCCAAGAAGACCATTTTTCACAATTCCTGCCCGATTTTTCCAAAAATCAACATTTAACTCGAAATGACAGGCTGGACCCGGTTCTTTTAGGGATTTCAAAATAAAGGCAGGAAAAATAACAAAAATTATCCAAACTGCGTGAAAATTTTTAGGCAGATAGGATTCCCTATTTTTAACAACTTTCATTTTAGATTTTGCTAAAAAGCCCCCTAATTTTTTTATAAAATTCGGTTTTTACCGAGAACTCATTTGCAAACCGCTTTTTAGACCGAGAGGACCTTATCCGGAATTATTGTTAATTTTACCCCAGAAAAACTGCCATTAAGGCCCAAAAATTTCTAGTCTACATAATAAGACCCTAATGAACAACTTTGTAATTTTGAGTTTTTGCAAAAAAGGACACAAAGCTTATCAAATTCGGAGAAACGTGTTTTGGAGTTCAGAGGAAGGAATTTCATATTTGGACACATAATCTGCTTTAATCATAAAAAATTCCTTTGAACATCCAAATGAATTCATATTTTGATGAAATTTGTACCATCAGAAAGCTCTGGATCTCAGTGTGAACTTTCGTGATGATACTTTTCAGAATTTTGAACATACGAATTTAGAAAAATCAAAGAACACATAAAGGTCAGTCAGGAAACCATCTATTACAGAGAAGGAACCTAAATAACGATGCTAATCGTCCTATCCTAATATGCTTGTAATTTTATGAAATTTTTATAGTAGATAGACCTGAATGTATCCTACGACTTTTATGAAGAAAATTTTCCCAAATAATGAACGTAGAAAATCAGAAAAATCATTAAACAGAGCAAGGTCAATCAGGGGTTCATAAGATCAGAACATATTATCAACATTGCAGCTTGTGATCTTAACTTTTGAAGGAGTTTTAACCTAGTAAACGATGTCCGTTCAAGGCATACAACCTATCAAATCGAAGCTTAAGACATATACTACGATTCTCTAGTTTAACACTTTGCAATATTTTGACATTTTTGAGGTCATATCAGCATCACAAGCATACTGACTCATCAGGATCCGAGAATCACAAAATCAAACTTACCTTGTGTAATGACACTTTGATGTACAACCGAGCGATCCGGTCTCCGTGTTTAGCTTAAGGACACCATGGAGAAGCCTCGGAAAGCTCGATAAACCTCTGAGAACAATGTACGCGAATCAAAATGAAAATCGAATCGGTTTACTCAAATGAGCGGTTAACAAGAAATCAAGTGTAAGGAAGTGTTCTGATGACTGTTCGGAGAGATTCCGGCCACCACGGACTCAGGAAGAGGCTGAGGAAAGTGGCTGAAGCCTCGGAATCGCCATGGAAGGCCACCAGCCAGCCGGTTCAACCTATTAAACCGGTTGGAATCAACACCGGCTTGGTCACCGGTAAGGTTGCCGAGAAGAAAACAGCGCCAGCGAGGGAACTTCCGGGCACCAAAGGCGATGGTTAGCCTTACGAAGGCCTTATGAGCACCGTAAGGGAGGCCGGCAAGGTGGCGGCTCACCAGAGGAAGGTGACTGCCGACCGATGGAGCAGCAGGAACAAACTCAACCGAGAGAGAGAGAGAGAGAGAGAGAGAGAGAGAGAGAGAGAGAGAGAGAGAGAGAGAGAGAGAGAGAGAGAGAGAGAGAGAGAGAGAGAGAGAGAGTTTAGTGAGAGAAACAAGATCTTAAAATGAGGCCCCCTAATTTTTGGAGGGAAAAATCTATATACCTCCCCAACTTTGAATTCTAGCCGTTGGATCAATCCAATGGCCTAAAATGTTCCCTTAATGATTAAGAATATTCCTTAGGGGCTAAGGATAAGTGACATGGTACTATAGATGGCCATGATGCATTTTAAATGATGGCCATGATTTATTTTCTTATCCCCTAAGTAATTTTGCTTAACCTTTAAGTAAGGGCATTTTGGTAATTTCACTTAGGGGCATTTTTGTAATTTCCAACACATGAGAGAGATTGGTGTGGTTGGTCGGAATGGACCTCCAGCCGCCGGAATTGTGGTCGGGAATCGGTTGGCCCGATCGGCAGGTTCAATTCCGGTCAAACTGGATTGAACCAGTTAGACCGATTTGACCCGGGTTCGACCAGGTTGAACCCGTTCGGTTCTTAGCTCAATTTGTTTCCAATTTTATGCAATTTTATCCCAATTATGATTGATTGACCCACTTGAATTGAATTTGATTAAATTAGATTGAACCAATTTGAAATACAAGTAAAAATTGACCAATTTTAACTTGTTTGGCTCAATTGCTCTTCAATTTGAGTTAAATTGCATTACCAAACTAGACTAATGAATTTAATTGAAGTCTAATTGGCCAAATTGAACTTCAATTCATCAAATTGGATGTTTGTCTAGAGTGGATCGAGTTGAATTGTGTTAATTAGACCAATTACTCTTGAATTTCTCAATCATTGGATCACTAGATCCGTCAAATTGGCTCAAATTCATGTGAATCTTCCAAAATTGATTTCAAATTTGAATTGCATATAAGAAATTAGGCTCATCTGTGTCTCAATTGTGTAAATCATGAAGAACCGACCGGATCCCTAATTAGGGCTCAATTTGGGGGTTTTCATCCTTGGCTTGGAATTTTAAAATTAATTTGAAAATTGAATGTAATACGAGCTCTAGATCAAATGTCGTGAAGGAAACTATCCTAAAAAATGACTAGAAATGAAGTAATTTCATTTTTGGTGAGTTTGAACCAAATTCGCGCAAATTGGGGAAAAGTTAATTCCAAACCAATTTTTGTAGAACTGTTGATGCCAAAGTGAAATTAAGCTAAAAAATAAGTTGATTTAGGGGTTTTAAATTTTAAAATTTTTTTTGACAAAGTATTGACCAAAAGTCAACATTTTAGTGTTTTGTCACTAAAATGCCAATTAATGAGTCAAACTTTGAATTTTTTGAAAATTGATAGTGCAAAAGTGAAATTGACACTATTTTGGGGTTTTTCATGCAAAAAACCAAATATTGACTTTGGGTTGACTATTCGGTCAAAATTTGACCAAAAGTCAACTCAAAAGTCAACGTTTTGACTTTTTCTAATTTGAAATGCAAAAAACTAGAAAATGAATGGCTAATGTTAATTCAAATGCTAAATGACTCTTTTTGGTTGAGGATTGGGTTCCTTCGCGATCAGAAACCCTAATCTCAAGTTTTTACCTTTCAAAATGCGTCGGCTAAAAATCAGGTATCAACACCGGCATATAATGAGAAGTATCTCATTGTAGACACTCATAGGGACGAAACCTAGTCAAATTATCCGCGAGTAGCTCTGGCTCAACTCGATAACTACTTGAGATTGACTCTAAGTTCGAGTTGTGAGCTCAAGCTAATCAAATATTTCTCAAGTCGAGCTCGAGTTAGTCATTACTCAGCCTAAAAGGCTCATGAGCCTAATCGGGCTTAATTGTGCTTTCATTATCATTTAAAATATTTAATAATTAGAAATATAGGCACAAAATATGTAAAATTACATAATATTCAAAGTTATCAAGTCGAAGCTCAACCTTTATTTATTAGTTGGTTGGGATCCACTCGAGCCGTGTTGAGCTCGAATATCACAATTTTCTATCCAAGTCAAGCTAGAGAAGGGAACTTAACAATCAATCGAGCTTGTTTTGAGTTCCGAGCACCTAGATTTAAGATTGGTACTCAATCGAGCTCGAGTGGAGTATACTTCTTTTCATGACATATTACAATTAGAATGTCATCTTTTTATTAATTTAATCCCATCAATTCTCACCTCCCTTATGCTAGTAAAAATGCAGTAATGCAACAATTTTCAGTCACTCTTGATATTTACATTCCGCATCATTCTTGTTTGCCAATCGGTGTCAAGAAAAAGAATACGGATTCGATTCCACTTTCAATTGTCTCATTCCTAATAACCAAACATGCCTTAAGTAGCCATAGAAATGCGATCATTATCGGTAGGTTTATATATAAAATGAGAAATCATGATTACCATGGACTCTTTATTAGATTGGACGAACTAAGCAGCCATGTCCTTACATTCCAAATACCGATTAATATTGTAAGTACGGGATGGACTATAAATAAATGGCTGAATTTAAGTCATTCCAACAAGCTTAATCTCATTAACTGATGGATTTTTTGAATCAATGCTAGTTAGAAATATCACATCACCTAAATTTTATTAATTATAATTTTATCAAACAGGGCTTAAATCTTATGTTGGTTGATCCTAGTTACCTACTTATGGGTGGCCTGCTTGTTTGAACTTAACTAAAAGCAAAATATACTTTTATGCTTTCCTAAATAACCATATTGAGGAAAACCGGCAACCCTCTCTCCCAAAAAAAAAAAAAACCCCTCTCTCAAAAAAAGTTCACCTACCTACTTTGCTCCGCTTTTGTTTTCTAAGCCTTGATTTACAGTTTTTGTCTCTCTCAATCTAATCTGGGAGTCTTTTGTCACCTCATTTGGTGTCTTGGTTCGTTGTTGTTTATCTTCGCTCGTGGTGGTGAATAAATCTACTTGCAGTTGAAAATTTTACGAGAACATCATCACCAATCCAGCCAACAGCATCTGGGAGTAAATCTAAATGTAAGAGCTTTCTCTCTCGATCTAAATCTAGATATGGGAGTTTCGTGGAGGTGTTCGATATGTGATAGTTCAACTTGTTATTGTTGTTGTTGTCATCGTCTTCGTATGGCAATGGTGTTGGGGAGGCTGAACTTAGGCATGCACTACTAGCCATAATTTTTGGAGGGGAAGATCAGTGTGTGCCCATCACTGATGGTTCCGGTGATCAGCTGTCGATTGTTTTTTAATGCTGTGACTTATAGCTACAAGTTCTACTCTCTTGCTTTATGTTTTTCTTTGTTTTGTGGCTCTTGAAAGATTTCTATGTTCCTCCGATGTTATATTATGACAAATGAATGAAAATTTCATTCAACCAAAAGGAAAAAAATGCGTCCGTCCATCACAAAATTTGCAAAAAGTAAAAAATCACTTCAAACGGATCCCAGACAATTTAATCAAAATATTAAAGTTTTGGGATTAATACCACCAAAAACCCTAAATTGGTACAGCTGTGACAAATTTATCCCAAATTAATTTTTTGACCATGAAAGATCCTAAATTGGTACACTTGTGACAAATTTAGCCCAAAATAATTTTTTACCACAAAAAACCCCAAACTGGTACATTTATGAAAAATTTACTCTCCGTTAAATTAGATTAATACCACAAATAAGCGTAAATCGGTACACCAATGATAAATGAAGGGTAAAACCCCAAACTAGTACACCCATTAACTATCACGTGTCATCAAAACGGAAACTATCGAAAGGTTAAATAGTCATGGGTGTACCAGTTTGGGATTTTTTATGGTCAAAAAATTAGTTTGGGATAAATTTGTCATAAGTGTACCAGTGTGAGGTATTTCATGACATTAACCCTAAGTTTTATTTGTTTGAAATAGGAACTATCCATTTCGATAGATCATGTGGTGATATTCGTATATTGTTTGGAATCAAAGATGAAACATAGTAGTACTAATTTGCCCAGTCGGCATTCAGTTGATCCTGCAATTGGGCTCTTTGATTGATGGTGGATGAAGTGAAGACATTGTTTGGGCTGAGTTTCATTATGGCCCAAAATAACTGATTTCTATATTGATGGTTTGTGGTTATGATATAGTTTCCACATGGTCTAGAACAGGCCCATAATCTTGTACATCTCCTTCATTTTCTTGATACCTATGTCCAATCGAATCAATTGTCGCCAGAATTCCTAAATTGGGCCTGATTGTTGGCAAAATCAGGTGGTGACCCCGGAATACCAAGTCCTAGGCTCTTGTGTGGGCTACGAGATTCACCCACTACGCTCCTTCCATCGTGGCCAAGGTCACCTATACCCCCTCCCAATTCAACGGCAACCGCGACAGCGGCGTCACCGTCCTCGCTAACTACATTGGCACTCTGAGCAAGCCCCTAAACACGAAGCCTCAGAAGATTGCCATGACCAGCCCGAGGATCACCAAGAGCGAGAAGAATGCGATGATGGCCCCCGTGGTCACCAAAGGGTCGTCGGGAGTGTGGACGGCGGGGACGAGGCAGTCAAGTTCGTGCTGTCTGCAAAGTATGGGAGGGTGGAGGAGGCGCTGAGAGGAAAAATTAAGATTCTGCGAAAACATCATTTGGGGCATTGGTTTGCACTTGAGTTAGGTTAATAGTCACGTAGTAGAGTGAAAACAAAAAAAAAGTCAAGTCAGCATTTTCTATTAATTAAATTTGATGGAATTAATGAAGGAATTTGATTGCACAAATTTGATAAGTTTTTAAACTTGTTTGCACTACCTGAATATTTCAGAATTAGATTTCATTTTCATGATAAATTTTAAGATTTTCAATGTATTTATCCCAAAAACTAATTTATGAGTTTGTCAACATGAGTATCTCATCAAAGTCGTTAGAATCTCGTTTATTTGTACTCGAATATTTGGGCAAGCAAAAGTATAAAAGACTGAAGAAAGAAACAAATTGAGCTGGGAAAAAAATAGTATTGATGGTGGAGAAGAAACGGAAACATGAAAGGTCAGCATCAAGTAATTTTGATGATAAAAAAAGTTCATGTTCCAAATAAGATCCCATCCAACAAAGTTCACAATAAGATCAGACCATAGGATATTAAAAGTCATGTGAGCTTGTCTAGCGTCTGCAAAATATGAAGAAGAAAAATGATATTGATGCACGATAAGACAAGTTAGGTTTTAGATTTATCTAAAACTATGTAAACGAATGAAAACCCTAATATCGCACCATCAAGTGCATGTTTTCCCTTGCGATAGACTAAATATGGGGAAAAATCATCTAAAAAGTCCTAAATTTATTGCACTTTTGCCAATTCAGTTATAAACCTTTCAATTTTGACAATTCAGTCATAAACCTTTTTAAATTTTGCCAATTGAGTCCATCCGATCAATTTGGCTAGAATTCACTGACATGGATGTCCTACGTGACACAGCCAGGCAGGCTGGTTTTCATTATTTGTGCATGCTCCTTATTTATTTTAACTTTACCGTTGACAAATTTTTATTTGATAAAATCGTGCTTTATACAAATTTTTCTAAATATATTATTTGTTCCTTTTGAACAAGGATCATCAAACTCTTTTCAGAATTCCAGGATGAATGGTCTGAGCTAATGTGAAGCTATTTACATGCATGGTAACACCATTTTTAGGGGAAAATTGTCCAAAAAGTCCTAAAAATATTGCACTTTTGCCATTTGACTCTTAAACCTTTCAAATTTTGCCAATTGAGTTCAGTCAGCCAATTTTGGCCGGAATTCACTGACAAGGATGTTGCATATCCTATGTGGTAAAGCTAGCGCTGACATGTACAAATTTTAATATTTTAATAATTTTATTTTGTTCTATTCTTTTTTCTTTTTTCTTCCCTTTACCATGGCCGGGCGGGTTGGGCTTGCCTGGGCAAGCGTCTCTGTCACTTGCCACAGATGAGGCCTAGCTGGCCAAGGGCGAGCCTTGACGAGGCTACCTTAGCTTGGGCGAGGGTCGGACTTGCCATATCTGGTCTGGGCGAGGCTGACCCTCACTAGGCCTTGCTTAGGTGCGAATAGCAGTAATCTCTTTCACTATTGTCGTGTGCATTGCCATGCCTCACGCTTCCTCCCTTCCTTCTCTTGCCTCTGACTCAGTGATGCCTCACATCGACGGCAAAGCTGCTTCGCTGCCTCGTACGTTGTGGTCGATCATGAACTCTACCATCAGGAGTTCCTGTTGCTCAATTTTCCGACTCGACATACTCAGGGAGTTAAACGGTTGTAGCTCAGCCTCTTGCATCCCAGTGTCAGTTTATTATCTTCTTGACGAGTTCCTCGAGTTCTCTATTTACTTTTGCAGGCTTTCTAGCAAGCGATTGATGAACAAACGGTAATCCCAACTGTTTTAAGTGATTCCAGCGTTTGTGTCGAGTTCCTAATGACGCCCACAACAAGTCTTGGCCCTCTCAGCAACTCCTTCATCGAGCCCAGACCACCTGCCGCCCCCAATACCACATCCAGTTGTAGCGTGCCACCACGAATGACCAACTTCGCTAAGGCAACAATCGGCGAGGCCACCCTAGCCTGGGCGAGGACCGGCCTCACCAGATCTAGTGAGGGGAGCCCTCACCTGGGCTCGCTCGACTGGGCCTCGCCTATGGCTGGTGATGGCGACCCTCACCCAGCCAAGGCCAACCCACCCGGCCATGGCAAAAGGAAGAAAAACGAATAGAAAAAAATAAAATTATTAAAATATTAAAATTTATCCATGTTAGTGCTGGCCGTGCCACATAAGATGGGCAACATCAGCGAATTCTAACCAAAATTGGCTGACTGAACTCAATTGGCAAAATTTGAAAGGTTTAAGAGTTAATTGGCAAAAATGCAATAGATTTATGATTTTTTGGACAATTTTCCCCTAAAAATGGTGTTACCATGCATGTAAATAGCTTCACATTCGCTCAGACCGTTCATCCTAGAATTCTGAAAAGAGTTTGATGATCCTTGTCCAAAAGGAACAAAAAATATATTTGGAAAATTTTGTATAAAGCACGGTTTTATCAAATAAAAATTTGTCAACTGTAAAGTCAAAATAAATAAGGAGCATGCACAAACAATGATTACTAGTTCATAAAACATTCTCCTTAATATGTTTTTTATCCCAACAATGTGCTTGAATAGATATAATCTTCTATAATCTCACATCAACAATGCAAGCTGTACCTGACTCGAAATGCATTTATGTGACATATTGTGATACTTCAGCATCTATTGATGAGAAACCATATATAATTAATATCAAAATAGTACCAAAATGAAACAACAATTTGATCTAAAATGATTTTCTTAGTAAATACCTGACTAGTAAATGGGTAAAATCCAATCATAATACTCGGCGACATGATGTATGGTGGTTGCATCTACATGAAAAAAATGACCCAACAAGTAAATTGTAAGTACAAAAGTAGGACTAAAAGAGACACACCCAATTATGGAAATTTAGACTTGAGGATCACCAATGTTGCTAGGACAAAAGGCACTTCGAAGCTGATCTAAATTTCTTGAACAATTTGGTAAATGAGTTCATGATGTGTGGCTTGAGACTGACTCTACATCCCAAAATAATAAACTGGTTACTTGATATCATGTAGCATAAGCAAAAAATTACATTAAACATATTAATTTAAACAATATGTCACTCACCTTGTCTATCTATCAACATTGTGGTTGTTCCTTTTGAGAATTTTTTTCTCACTTGAGCTTTCGAGTCTTCCATAACTTGTTCCCTTTCCTTTCCTTAAAAAGGAGTCCAATACCGACATCCCTCATAAAAAAAGCCTCATTATCATCATCATCACTAGCATCATTTGTCACCACCACACTAGATTTGTATGATGGGATTTTACCCACCATTGCATCCAAGTTCTTTGTGGCTATACTCATTGTACCTTCATCTTCGGCTCCCAAACTCATTGCCGCAAAAGATCTTTGCATTAACATGTAAAATCAATTAAATTTGGATGGACCTCGTGACATATGACAAGATTCATCATTGACAATCCCTTCCTTGGCATCCTAGTCCATCTTTACAAAATATTAAAAAAATGGAATGATTGTAACCATTATGTTCCCATTTAACACATGCAAGGCATGACGACACATTTACACCTTTGATTTAAATAAAATTTGCAAGGAAACCTGAAAAGTCTACAGAGTTAAATTTGATAATATATTCACCTTGAATACCCTTACACTTTAGAGTTTAGTCCTAAATTGATTCATGCAGTACTTAAAAACCTTTTTGGAGAGACTTTGCAAAATTCTTCATAAAACTTTGTTTACACCAAAATCGGCATAGATGTCAAGTTGGTTTAATGTAAAAATCCGACGGACAATGGAGCTTAGTCGTCTGCCAAGTACGTTTGGATAAAATTCGGGAATGCTATGATACCATGTGAATGATACCATGTCCCGAATTCGGTAATTGGAGAGAATCGGTAATTTTACCGAAATATGAAAAGTTTACATTTCGGGAAATGCTGAAACTACCGAAAATCGGCAAGATCACAACCCAGCCACGTGAATCGTGACAACAGGAAGTTATGAGCAGAAAGCGGAGATAGTGAGCACGAGCAGATCGTGGGAGATTATTTATCCAAATTGGAAGTTATCCCAGCGGTTGAGATCAAGTTTTGGTGGACAATGAAATTGGAAAACGTGGATAGAAAAGGCAGTTATTGAAAGCGCCAAGATTCAAAGTTTGAAAACAAAGAAGTAACCGACGAGCAGTTGCAGGATAGGGGGAGATACAAATACTTAGAGGAAGCAAAGACGGAAGGATCATCAACAACAATACAAAAACACTCAAGCTTATCTGCACTTTAGTTTCCTCTGCACTTTTACTTCCTGCGTTTACAGCTTCCTGTAGTTTTAGTTAACCTTCAAGTCCTTTACAGCTTTCATAGGAGTATTGTAACGTAGTTAGAAACTTTGTTGATCTCTAATCCATTTTCAATCCACTCAATTTCCACCCGCTTCCATATAACCCTGCACTACACTCTGTTTTTCACCACGATATTCCTAGAAATCAAGCCACAGAACCTACTTTAATAAAAACCGAAAAAATCGAAGTTTCGGTGAAGGATATTCCTCGTCATAAAATGAGCGAACAAACTTATAAAAAATTGTTGGAGAATATACTGAAGTAGCATGCATCAATATCCCATTATTTGATACTTGCAATTTGGGCCTTTCATGTGAACTGTAATATGCTTGAGTTTCAATTTCCCTTAAGTATTTAAGTTGTCCTTCACAGTGGTGGAAAAATTCTACAAGGGTCAATGTCTTAGTCGACATGTGTTGGAAGATATTATTAATGCTCTCACTCCCTTGACTTAATCTCTTACCATATAAAAAAGCATTATGACCAAAAGCTTCACTCCATTTATATCTTGATCTAATACCTCTTAAGCCAATTGTTATTCTCAATGCTCCACTCCCCTTTCACTTTCTTCTAAGTACATTCGAATTAATCTTCTGATCTGCATCTATATATAAATATTCAGAAATATTTATCCTTGAACCTAGCATGTGGTTAAGATGTAGAATGTTTTGATTAACATTTTTCCCCATGTGCCAAGTGCTTGAACGGTTTTGTTTTTTTGGAAAACACCATTTAAGTGGCTTTTGCCATAGTTTAATATTAATCAATCAATATGGTTTGTGGAGCCTTATTACTCATAGACTCCAAAAACACTTCAAATAACCAATTAAATGAAGTTGTGATCTCGACCAATAAAAATGCATACTGGAACAAGATATTCTTCCAATGGTGATTAACCCCCCAAAAAAAGATGTACATATCATGCTACATTTGCTAGTAGGATACGTAATATCAAACATCACATCACCAAAACAATCTTCATCAAATTTACGCAAGCTATCTCTCCAAAAGGGATTTGTCAATTGACCATGTTGATCTATTTGTGCAGTGTAGAAAACATTGGGTTTTGTATGTGCACATGCATTTAAAATGATGCAAAAGATTTTGATGGTCTCCCCCATTTATTGTGACATTCCGAATTTCGGTCCATTTTTGGGATTTATAAAACGTGTAATTCGTCAGTGGGCTTATAATAAAATCTCGCCCGGAACTGATCACTCTTGGGTTATTATTTTTAAATTAGAGATTTCGCTAGAATCATACTCGATCGAATTTGGCCGTTATTTATAGCCCAAACTTTGGTGTCGAATTTCTCGGAGTTCCAGGACGAATTTAATTGGACGGTGCCAATATTATTGTGGCCAGCCTCGATATTGCCCGGGATATGTGAAATGTGAATTTTTGACCGGGTGCGGATTTGGACTAGTAGACCTTCCTCGTAGAGTGTTTTGGGTTATTTCTTTTGGCCCTTTTTCCTAAATTATTAATTAGGATTTTCGTGGGCCGTTGGATCGTTTTTGGGTTTGAACCGTGTCCGTTGGATCGCGATCGAGTACGTTGACTTTTGGGTCTCTCTCTCTCTCTCTCTCTCTCTCTCTCTCCCCTCTGCCGCGTCCCCTCTCCCTCCGCCCCATGCATGCACGTCCCCTCCCTCCTCTCTCTCTCTTTCTTTTCTTTCTTTTCTTTTTCTTCTTCCTCTCTTCTTCTTCTTCTCTGGTCTTCCGCCCGACTGTTTCTGCGGTTCTGCTTCTTCTTCTTCGCCCAGCTCGACCGCCTGAGCTCGTCCGCCCCGCGCCGCTCGCCACGTCCGACCGCCGCCGCGCCGCGCCGCCTCTTCGTCGCCGTCGCCGGTTCGCCCCTTGTCAGCCCCCAGCTTTCCCCCCATCTCGCCACCACTGCCCCAGCCTTCTCCCTCTCCCCTCCTATTCGTCGCCACCGTGCACCGCCGCCGCTCGTCCGGCCGCCGCAAGTCGCTCATCCCAGCCTAGAGCTATCGCCGTCGCCCTCCTCCCCCCTTTCTTCCCCTGTTCACGTGGCCGTTGGTTGCGCCGGAGCCGTGACCAACCGGATCTGCCGAGTCGCCGCCGTCCAGTCTCCGTCGCCGCCGCCGCAATGTCGCCTCGCCGGCCAGCCTGCTCGAGCTCGCCCAGCCCACCGACCAGCCGCTGCTTCCCGCCGTAGCTTGCCTCCGTCACCGTCCGACCGTCGTCCCGGCCAGCCCAGCTTGCCGGCCAGCCATCCAGCCAGCCAGCTCGCCGGCCGAGCGTGCCCAGCCGTGCTCAAGCTCGCCGGCCGAGCGTGCCCAAGCCGTGGCCGAGCCGTTGCCCACGCGTCCCAACCGCGCGCCCGCTCGCTCGCTCGGCCATTTGCCCGTCGCCTAGCCCGTTGCCCAGCCGTGCCCAGCTGTGTGCCCAGTTGTGGCCGAGTCGCCGGGCCGTGTGCCGAGCCGTGGCCGAGCCCCACGCCCGTCGCGCCCTCGCCCATGCCTAACCAGCACTGTTCACTCGGGCCATTTTAGGCCCGAGCCGACTTTTCCTTGGCCAAAACCTAGTAAGTGACTCCCTAAACCCTACCTAGTACTTTGGGTATTTTTAGACTTATTTAGGCTGTGATTAGCACCGGTTTAGAGATTAAACTTGGGTTAGGGCCAAATTATAAATGTGATTAATTGGTGGATTGAATTGTGGTGATTATGTGGCATGTTTAGTGGCTAAGCTAGGGATAGAATTGAGATTTGAATGTGGTTCGTTGGTAGGTTAAATTGTGATAATATTGTGTCATAATCAGTGGCTGATTGAGATGGGTTGATGGCTTGTGTATCGTGGCGATTGTGAGTGATATTGACGTTTAAATGTGGCCGACTTGAATGTCGGATTGGTGGGCTTGTTTGGTGAACTCGTGATTGGAATTTGGTTAGTATGACGTGTGAGAATGGTGAATTGAATTGTGTGGCATGTGTACTAGTAAGAACGGACTTGAGACATATTGACGGTGGTCCGTAGAATGAAAGTTAACGGACTTGAGACGTGTTGACGGTGGTCCGTGGAAGGAAAGTTAGACCTGGGACGTGTTGACGGCGGTCTTTTGAAATCGATTGAATTGTGTGGCTTGTGAGAACGGACTTGAGACGTGTTGACGGTGGTCCGTGAAAGAGAAGTTTGACTTGGGACGTGTTGACGACGGTCATTGGAAATTGATTGAATTGTGTCGCTTGTGAGAACGGACTTGAGACGTGTTGACGGTGGTCCGTGAAAGAAAAGTTAGACCTGAGACGTGTTTACGCGGGTCATGGGAAAGAAAGAAATGTCCTGAGGCATGATTACGCAGGACCGAGCTCGGATTAATCGGAGGGCTGACCTGAGGCGTGTTTACGCGGGTCGTGAGAAAGTGTGAAATGTCCAGTGAAGGACAGAGCTCGGATTGATCGAAGGGCTGGCCTGAGGCGTGTTTACTCGGGCTATGAGAAAGGACTTGAGGCGCGTTGACGCGGGTCGTGAGAAAGTTGGTTGGACACGTGTGCGTAATGTGACTAGTTGGATTGGCTGAATGCACGTGTGGGTGTTTGGTTGGATTGGTTGAATGCAAGTGTGTATGGCGCTCGAGTGATTGTGATATGGTTATGAACTATTATTGCATTATCATGTTTGGACTAATATGCAGGGTTGGCACGTAGTTCGAGACGAGGTAAGTATGTTGTGTGGAATTGATCGTGCTGGCTGGTAGATTGCATGTTAGACTCGTCTGGGTACGCATTGGCCTATGTGGGATATAGGGTGTCTGCTTATTGAGATGTAATCTCATTATTGTAGTGCAAACATTTTCAGATCCGCGACCGTGATCGATTCGGAGATGCCGCCAGGGTACCACAGTGATTGAAGGATAGATCAAATTACCCTGTCTTTTGAGTACCTTTTTTTAGAGGAGATAAGCTTGTCAACCACCGCCCCCTTTTGAAAATTGTGGTTTGAAATTGGTAGCCTGGTTTATCATTTTGTAATAGTGACTGCTTTATGAGGTTATGCAATTATTGTTTCGTGCTATCCTTTTGTCATCATGTTAGTTGTCTGGGTTGTTTTAAAATTTGCTTCCGCTTGCATATTCGTATGGGTGTTTCTTCTGGGTCGGCGACACATCCTGGGACGTCGCGTTCATTACGACCGTCGAAGGGGTGTCACGAGCCCGTTGGGGTTCGAGGCGTGACATTTATACTATTTGATCTTTTCTGCAAAAGATTTTGACAATACGGTTGAAAAAACACAAGTTTTGACTTCTTGTTGCTTCACTTGCCAAGAACTTATTTGTTAGGGAGTGCGCAATAGAAGCCCGCCTAAGTCTGAGCATATTAATATATCCAGTTGGTCCCACCTTCACTCAAAAGTTTAAGCCAATGAGTTATGGGCCAACTAAGATATATTAACTACTCTCACCACACCAATTATCCGATGTGGGATTTCTTTAACACGACTTACATGTGCATCCTAGCCTAAATTCGAGCTTGTTAACACATATCCAGTTGGACCCATCTTTACTCAAAAACACAAGCCTATGAGTTATGGGTCAACTAGGATATATTAACTACTCTGCACCACATCAATTATCCGATGTTGGGTTTCTCTAACACAACTAACACGTGCATCCTAACATTAGATGCAATAGTCCCCCAAATGCAAGCATTAGTCATGTCAACTAAATCACATTTACAAATATCAGAGATCATTTTTCCACCTGTTATCAGGTGCTTTTAATGTTCTAGTGCAGTTGTATGATTATTCTTGGAAAGATACTGTATGACTTCATAAACATCATTTTCAACCTTAAACTAATATGAGCAGCACAGCCACAGAGGAGTTCAAGTCTCTCATATTTGTTTTCTTCATCACATGAGTTGCGAGAAAACCCCTCACAATTACACATAAAAATCCGTTGTGTTATTTCTCGTTTAACATTTTTATATATATGATCCTTCCTCACTCCAAAACCTTTGTCTATTGCATATGCCATATACTCATGACATGCTTCAAGTTCACTTGAAGAAAGTATTCCTACTTTGAACTCAAAATCCTTTTGCAAATCATGCATTACATGTGCAAGAAGAGTAATTTCATGCTACAACAAAAAAGAACAAAAAAATTTAACTTCCATTCAAAGTACTTCTCACGTTGCGGTTGTACAAGAAAAATAACTTCTCAATCATTACTTAAGAAAGCAAAATAAGTTTCACAAGGAAAACATTTTAAAAATAGCTTAAGTACCCAAGCAAAAAGAACTCCTTTTTTAACTCCAATATAATATAAGTGAAGAATCACCTCCAATTGAGCCATCTAATAACCTTCTATATATAGAGTGTTTCGCCTTATCTAAGCACATCAGCAACTTGAAGTCATGAATAGTAAGGAAAAACACGTAATATAGAATCAAAATATATGAAGATTGCTATCTGAGATAAGACACCAAGCCAGCAAGATTACAATGCTTTTCTTGGAATCAGATTTTAAGATGAAAATAAAGGTACAAGTAAGAAATCTGTGAATAAAACCCTCACCCTGGGGAGCGCAATTGTGATTCAACAAGTCTTTCGAAAATGTCAAAGCGAACCAAGTAAAAAAGATAAATTTAAAGAAGGGTTAATACCACGAAAAATCTCAAACTAGTACACATTTGACATATTTATTCTAAACTAATTTTTTTACCACCAAAAACTCTAAATTGGCACACCTGTTACAAATTTACCTCAAACTAATTTTTTGACCACCCAAAACCCCAAACCGGTACACTTGTAAAATATTTATCCTCCGTTAAATTGGATTAATACCACGAAAAATCACAAATTGGTAAACTAGCCGTAAAACCCCCAAACCATTACACTCATCAATTGCTACATGTCATCCAACTAAGTAATTTGACGGTAAAATTTAACGAAAATTAATATAGGGTAAATTTGTCACATGTACCAATTTGGGATTTTTTGCTGTCAAAAAATTAGTTTAGGGTAAATTTATCATGAGTGTACTAGTTTGGGGTTTTTCGTGGTATTAACCCTTTAAAGAATAGGGATAAGTGGTCCAAAAATTTGTCACGAATGTGCATTCTATCATTAATCTTTCAAAAAATGCAATCAAATCTTAAAACTTGTCATGAAAATGCAATCGAGTCCTAAAATTTGTCACAATGTAATCGAGTCCCAAAACTTTTAAAAAATGCAAACAATGGAAGGACGTGATTATAATAAAGTATTACAAACCTTGTTGACACCTAAATTTTGGCGATCTATTTAGGTACATATTGCATAGGAAAATTAGGAGTCGGTCCCGACACCTAGCAAAAATATTCGTTAAATTGCATATAGATATTAGGAGCATTTCATTTATAGGCCCATATAGTTCGCATATCTATCGGACCGACGGCAGATGGACTCGAGCGAATGGTTCTGAGCTTAATTGAATTGATTGAACCAAGCCCATGGCTGAAAATTGCCTCGCGCTTCGCACATGTTGGCCAAATTACACGTGTAAAATACACGTGGAGTGCTCAATTTAGAAAAATCAACTAAGCTACTAAGTTACCAAAACTTTGGAAGCTTAAGCAATCACCAAGCTTGTGTGCGAGAGATGGGAATATTATTTTGATCATGAGCATATATTGGTGTATACACTTCGGCTAACAAAGAGGAAATATCGAAAGAAACAAAAGGAAAAGAATAAAGAAGCGGTGGATCTTGAGGAAAGTGGACTAGGGAAGAATCGGTTAATATCAATGAGAATATTTGATTGAAGGAAAATATCCAGCAAGGAGTCGGTGAGCAGAGATTATAAATTGAGGTATTTTACACAGAAGAAGGGGGGGGGGGGGGGGCAGAGACTTGACATGCGAGGATCACCATTGAGAGAGAAAAAAATCGTGAGTAGCGAAGGGAGACAATTGAATACACGGTCATGATTCTGGGGAAAGCCGAGAGAAAAGAGAAGGCGTGAAGAAGAGAAAAGGAGTCTCTCGACCAAACCTTGGCCGAGATCCCCACACAGCCAGACCTGTGGCCGTGCCGCTCGACTCAACGCCATACTGTCCTCCTCCGTGGCGTCCAACCTCTCGGCTGCGCCACGTTTGCTGCTCCGCTACCGCGACACCTGCTATTTCCACTGCGAGCCAAAAGCCCCCGTGACGAGCTGCTCCAATATCGAGTCCGCTGCTGCTCTTCTAGCGTCCATCCATTATACCAACGAGCTCCAGTCCACGACGATTCTTCCGGCGATCCAACGCACAAAGGCGAGGCCTCGGTATCGAATCTGCGGTTTTTCCGGATCCATCCACTGCTCGCTAGTGTCTTCGCTTGTTCTCTGCCTTTTATTCACATCATATTGACTCAGTCAAACTTCCATCCGTCGTTTGCGAGGAGTCAAGCAGTAGCCAATAGAGCAATAATTAAACAAAGAAGTGTTTCAGTGGAGAAAGAAGCAAAAGAATTCATCCTTTTCTCTCCCTGTCAGAGACGATTTTTGTTTACAGGTTCACAAGAGGACAAAACCGAGTGCAATTGGTGGAGAGTGAGTTCGTTGCTGAAGGAGACAACATCATGCTCTTGGGATCCTCTGTTCTCCGGAAACAAATAACATAAAGGAACGACAAACGTGTGGAGTCAAGCTTCGTCCCCGCGCTCTCGCCACGGGTTCTCCTCACTCTACTGTTTTGCCACCTCTTGCCAATCACGCGAGTCACCACGAGCTCTTCGCGGCTAACTTCATCCGCGCCACCATCCGCCGGTCCAAACTCGGAAAGAAAATATTCAAATTAGGTAAAGATCTCATTTAATTTGATTTTCGAGTATATTGCTTCTTTGTTTGAAATATTACAATTTTGTGTGAATCTTTGAATGCTATGATCGTATCCATTATGTCCCCGAATAATCTTTAAATTAGGAATTATTTCCTAATTTCACAACGTGCATATGATCGACAGTCCGATTTCATGCCCGAAATATGACTCGCAATCGCACGGAAAATCATCAATCCGATGTCCCGCCCAAGATATGATTCGCGATTGTGTGAAAAATTGGCCAATCCGATCCTCATGCCCGGGATACGATTTGTCAATCTACTGTTTCTAAATTTAAATGGATGTCGGTAATATTTTGTGATATGGTGTCGTTTGACTTTTTTTTTTAAATAAAGAAAATCCAAAAATATGTCAGTTAAGATTTCAATTAGAAGTTTTCCATGTTTAGGGAACCCTAAATGTATCTAGAAGATAGGATAATTATTTAATTTGAATTAGGGCTTGAGATGATTTATTTCCTAGTTTAAATTAGGTGTTATTCTAATCCTAATAGATTATTTAGGTTATTTTAAGATTCCAAATTTCCTTGAAAATCCCAAAAAGAATGAGTTACTTTAGGATAGATTGCATTCTCAACTTGAGCAACTTTTAATTTCGAATTTTAATAATAAAAATATCAAAAAAAAAGAAGTTGTTAAATTGCATGTTGTTTTAGGCATCTTTTAATTTCGAATTTCATTGGAAAAATACCAAAAATAAATCATTTGTCCGTCATTAGAATTAGGTCACGTCGTCGCATGACATACAATTCGCATGCTAGGTTACATTAATCGCATGTCATTTTTGCACGTCATTGCATATAGGTTAGTTTGCATTTTAATAAAGCGCAAACCCTAAAGAACACCTCGAGTGCCTTGCTTTGTTAATTAGAAATCATATTAGGATTGTCTGTATGATTTTCTACTAACAATGCAGATGCTTGCGTTGCATTAAGGTATGTCATTCTCCTAATCTTGCAATCTATTTGTTGCTTTCTTGGGTGTTAAATTGGTGATTTGTGCACCCGCATGAACACCTCACATGTTAGTGATTAGGTAATAAAATGGATCTAGACTGCTTGCATAAATATTTTTGAAAAGAAAAGGTATCGAAAGGGCGTTAGACTAGATCTAGCGTAACCAAGTCTCCGAGCTTAGAATCTCTGGTTCGTAGGAATAAAACATATCTCCCTATGTTTTATTTAGGTTTCTAATCGACCTACCACAAATAAATTAGTGGCGACTCCAAGCATGAAAACTTTTGCATGTTAAAAAACTTAAACCCTAAGTTGCGAATTGGTAGGGCTTGGGAGGGCCCGAGTTAGGCTTAGTCTTAATAATCCATTAGCCTGAGAAATTTTAGGTCGCGACAGCTTGGCGACTCCACTGGGTATTTGAGTTAAAACTCTTAGTGGACTTAGGCCGAATTTTCTCTTTTTGAAAAAAAATATATTTTTGTTTGGCAGCGAGGATTCCAGGTACGTCCCTAACATTTAAGGTGTTAAATGTTTTTGCAGAATGGGAGTTATAAGGGGTGGAGTGTTTGTTAACCATGAAGGGAGGTGTTGAGATTGGATGTTTTAATTTTGATATTGAAGCGCTGTTTGCATATGATCTGTTGTGCATGCCTGTGCATTTTCACTACACTCTAGCACACACAACCTGTCGCCGGACCTGGGCCGCATAGGATCACCTAGGATGGTATTGAGATGGATACCACTCCGACCGTTCGCCCGTGGTACGAGTTGCCCATCTCAATTCCGATATTTCTTTCTTGATGTCAAAGAGATTACCACCCCGGTCTGCATGCCCGCGACATGGGTCGGCTCTTTGATGATGCCGGAGTCACGAGGACCCGACTTAGTCCGTATGCCCGCGGCTAGTCCGATCATTCTCGTGGTTCCACTTTGTTAAGCCTTCTAGAGTAGAAATCGAGCCACGTAGCATGCGTATGTCTATGTGATTGCCACCTGGTTATTGGTAAAGTAAGTCCTTTGAACTTTTCCTCCGCAATTTATTTACTTTATCGTATTGTTTTGTCGGTCCATGACATTAGGTTGATCGCAAGTCTTGGTCAATATACAATGGGAAATTCCGACATTCGACTTATTCTCCCTCCCAAGAAGGAACTCAACGTGTGGTGGGACAAGCTAGACCGAGCTAGTCGTGAGTTTGTGGAATCAACAATTGGCCGACTCCTCCCTCTGTTGCGTATCAACATTCATGGCGGCCTCATTCAAGCACTTGCCCATTGTTGGTGTCCAGAGACGACTACTTTCATCTTCGGTAAGCATGAGCTCACTCCGACCTTGGAAGAATATAGCATTGCCATTGGAAAACCTTTGGAATCAGAATTAATTAGTCCACCTATCGGAATAAATCTTGTCTCGATTTTATCTGATTTTCTGAGAATCAAGGAAGAAAAGATAAGAAAAATTTTGAAAGGTCACCGCAATACTTGCCCATTTTCATTTCTTGATGAATGTTTTCAAAATGGCACTTCATTTCAAATTAGAAGGATTTTCCTATTAGCTTTCTTTGGGTTTATACTTTTCCCTCGCTGTAAGAATGCTATTAATCCTTTGATTGCTAAGTTAGTGGGGCAAGTGTGTGGGGGAATGAACTTTGTTAATGCCCTCCTGGCAGAAACTTTTCTTTCCCTTTCTCGATTTAAAGAAAATGGTGACAAAATTTTTCATGCTTCTCCTGAGCTTTTGCAAATTTGGTTCTTATCTCACTTAAAAGGGTTTGGTGGTTTAATGATTATACGTGAAGTTAGCAACTCTGATCACCCTATCATGAGATTTGAGAATAAACAAAAACATGCACCGGATTATCATTATTCCAATTGGCTGGCTTTCTTTAAAAATTCAAAGTCCAAATGTTTCCTATGGCATGCTAAATGGTTCCAAGTTCGTGAGGCTAGACTCACATGTGGATGTGTTGGCCCAATTCCTTTACTGGGATTCACTGGGGCAATGGAATATTACCCGACCAGGGTGACTCACCAGTATCAATTGGTGCAAGAGCTTCCCCCAGCTTTGAAGCAGGATGATTCAATTCGGGTCGACTTCACCAACGGAGACCTCGACCATGAGGATAACATTTCTTTAATCAAGTCGCTGTGGGATATGTGCCATCCACAAATGCTCATATGGCCCGAAAAAGAATTAGCGGGTAAAGAAAGAAAGTATTATGCTACAGCCGAATATATTCGACGACACAAGATTCCATACAACTTACTCCCAAAGATACCAAGGGTGCTTGAGAAGATCACCAACCGTGCTGAGAAAAGATGTCTCAAGAGAAAAGCTGAGAAGTTACAAGAGCAAGTTACACACTTGACCAAGGAGAATAAGCGATTACGTTTGGAAATCTCATCCCAGTTGTATATTGATCAAGCCAAATGATTAGGAAGTTGGGTCATTGTTTTAGCATATTTGTTTAGGGGATTTCAAGTTGTTGCTTTCATAGTTTTTGTTCAAGAATCCATTATGAATGAAGTTTTTTTTATAAATCAAAGCGAGTAAGCTACTAATTTACCAAAACTTTGGAAGCTTAAGCAATCACCTAGCTTGTGTGCGAGAGATGGGATTATTATTTTGATCATGAGCATATATTGGTGTATACACTTCGGCCAACAAAGAGGAAATATCGAAAGAAACAAAAGGAAAAGAATAAAGAAGCGGTGGATCTTGAGGAAAGTGGACTAGGGAAGAATCGGTTAATATCAATGAGAATATTTGATTGAAGGAAAATATCCAGCAAGGAGTCGGTGAGCAGAGATTATAAATTGAGGTATTTTACACAGAAGAAGGGGGGGGGGGGGGGGGGCAGAGACTTGACATGCGAGGATCACCATTGAGAGAGAAAAAAATCGTGAGTAGTGAAGGGAGACAATTGAATACACGGTCATGATTCTGGGAAAAGCCGAGAGAAAAGAGAAGGCGTGAAGAAGAGAAAAGGAGTCTCTCGACCAAACCTTGGCCGAGATCCCCACACAGCCAGACCTGTGGCCGTGCCGCTCGACTCAACGCCATACTGTCCTCCTCCGTGGCGTCCAACCTCTCGGCTGCGCCACGTTTGCTGCTCCGCTACCGCGACACCTGCTATTTCCACTGCGAGCCAAAAGCCCCCGTGACGAGCTGCTCCAATATCGAGTCCGCTGCTGCTCTTCTAGCGTCCATCCATTATACCAACGAGCTCCAGTCCACGACGATTCTTCCGGCGATCCAACGCACAAAGGCGAGGCCTCGGTATCGCATCTGCGTTTTTTCCGGATCCATCCACTGCTCGCTAGTGTCTTCGCTTGTTCTCTGCCTTTTATTCACATCATATTGACTCAGTCAAACTTCCATCCGTCGTTTGCGAGGAGTCAAGCAGTAGCCAATAGAGCAATAATTAAACAAAGAAGTGTTTCAGCGGAGAAAGAAGCAAAAGAATTCATCCTTTTCTCTCCCTGTCAGAGACGATTTTTGTTTACAGGTTCACAAGAGGACAAAACCGAGTGCAATTGGTGGAGAGTGAGTTCGCTGCTGAAGGAGACAACATCATGCTCTTGGGATCCTCTGTTCTCCGGAAACAAATAACATAAAGGAACGACAAACGTGTGGAGTCAAGCTTCGTCCCCGCGCTCTCGCCACGGGTTCTCCTCACTCTACTGTTTTGCCACCTCTTGCCAATCACGCGAGTCACCACGAGCTCTTCGCGGCTAACTTCATCCGCGCCACCATCCGCCGGTCCAAACTCGGAAAGAAAATATTCAAATTAGGTAAAGATCTCATTTAATTTGATTTTCAAGTATATTGCTTCTTTGTTTGAAATATTACAATTTTGTGTGAATCTTTGAGTGATATTATCGTATCCATTACGTCCCCGAATATCCTTTAAATTAGGAATTATTTCCTAATTTCACAACGTGCATATGATCGACAGCCCGATTTCATGCCCGAAATATGACTCGCGATCGCACGGAAAATCGTCAATCCGATCTCCCGCCCGAGATATGATTCGCGATTGCGTGAAAAATTGGCCAATCCGATCCTCATGCCCGGGATATGATTTGTCAATCTATTGTTTCTAAATTTAAATGGATGTGGTTAATATTTTGTGATATGGTTTTTTTTTTTAAATAAAGAAAATCCAAATATATGTTACTTAGATTTAAATTAGGAGTTTTGCATGTTTAGGAAATCCTAAATGTATCTAGAAGATAGGATAATTATTTAATTTAAATTAGGACTTGAGATGATTTATTTCCTAGTTTAAATTAGGTGTTATTCTAATCCTAATAGATTATTTAGGTTATTTTAAGATTCCGAATTTCCATGAAAATCCCAAAAAGAATGAGTTCCTTTAGGATAGATTAGGATAGATTGCATTCTCAACTTGAGCAACTTTTAATTTCGAATTTTAATAATAAAAATATCAAAAAAAAAGTTGTTAAATTGCATGTTGTTTTAGGCATCTTTTAATTTCGAATTTCATTGGAAAAATACCAAAAATAAATCATTTGTCCGTCATTAGAATTAGGTCACGTCGTCGCATGACATACAATTCGCATGCTAGGTTACATTAATCGCATGTCATTTTTGCACGTCATTGCATATAGGTTAGTTTGCATTTTAATAAAGCGCAAACCCTAAAGAACACCTCGAGTGCTTTGCTTTGTTAATTAGAAATCATATTAGGATTGTCTGTATGATTTTCTACTAACAATGCAGATGCTTGCGTTGCATTAAGGTATGTCATTCTCCTAATCTTGCAATCTATTTGTTGCTTTCTTGGGTGTTAAATTGGTGATTTGTGCACCCGCATGAACACCTCACATGTTAGTGATTAGGTAATAAAATGGATCTAGACTGCTTGCATAAATATTTTTGAAAAGAAAAGGTACCGAAAGGGCGTTAGACTAGATCTAGCGTAACCAAGTCTCCGAGCTTAGAATCTCTGGTTCGTAGGAATAAAACATATCTCCCTATGTTTTATTTAGGTTTCTAATCGACCTACCACAAATAGATTAGTGGCGACTCCAAGCATGAAAACTTTTGCATGTTAAAAAACTTAAACCCTAAGTTGCGAATTGGTAGGGCTTGGGAGGGCCCGAGTTAGGCTTAATCTTAATAATCCATTAGCCTGAGAAATTTTAGGTCGCGACAAACCTACAAATTCATTTGCATTTCACTGGAGTCAACGGACATTATGTGAGTTTGTACTCCAATTTGATGATTTATCTGGACGCTTTTTCTGTTATGCAGATTGACAAACTAGCAAGAAAAAACAAATTGGTCTTACCATAAGAGGAGAGACAAGATACAAAACCAAGAACATCCGAACGAGAAGTATATGTAATAATTTAATGAGCTTAAATAGAACTGAAATTGTGAACTCTTTTAAATTGTTATGCGGTGGTGTTCTGATTGATACGGAGAATCTCTTGAATATATCTTTAACGATATAAATGCTGACTTTGCCTTCAAAATTGAAGTATTTAAACAGCAAAATTGACAAGGTCGGGTGATGCGTAAAAAAAATTCAGTAACTGCTCGAAAAGTATCGCACGAAAATCAATGTTCGATTATCAGAAAAACTCTTCATAGTAAGCACGAAAAAGACCGAGCAAACCTGCTAGCCACACGTGGAAAGTGCACATTCTCTCGACCAATCAACAAGAGTAGGAAAAAACAGTGTATGGATATAGTGAGCTTTCCTAGGTACTTCTTGACAGCCCAGGGTGCATGTTTCTTTAGCACTCTAATCCAAGAGCAGATAAGGTTGAAGCTCGTCCTTCTCTACTCGCACGACGAGTGTCGGCAGTTGACACTCATGCATTTGCACAGATGGCTTCTGATGTCTGAACCATGCAAGGCTTTGCTTTTCCTCTCCAGATTACCTCTGAGCAACAGATAACTCGATCGGGAGCCACGCTGCCCAGTCTCAACCGTCGGATCGCCACCCATCTACGGCGAAGACCAACCCTCGACCAACCCCCAAGTCTTACCTACCCACGGGAAAAATCGAAACGCACACGCTCATCCCAAGCAAATTTTGGTCAAGGGCCTCATTTATTTAAACTCAATTGCCGCCTCTCATGGAATCCACGCATCCTCGAAACCAAACTCGAAGTGTTGCGTCTCCCTCTTTCTCACTAACATCTTCTCATCGTTTCTCAGAATACCCGTTTCCTCAACCTCTTTCCCTAGTAACCAATGGAAGCTCATCTTGCCGAGACCAACGGTGTCTCCGGCTTCTGCCTCAGCGACCTGCTGAACTGGGGGTCGGTGGCCAGGTCGCTGAGCGGCAGCCACCTGGACGAGGTTCGGCACATGGTGGAGGAGTTCCGAAAGCTGGTGGTGCAGCTTGGCGGCGAGACGCTGACGGTAGCGCAGGTGGCGGCGGTCGCAGCCGCCAGGGGCTCGAGGGTGGTGCTGGATGAGTCGGCCCGGGCCGGCATGGAGGCGAGCAGCAACTGGGTGAGGGAGAGCATGGAGAAAGGGACAGACAGTTACGGCATCATGACCGGGTTCGGGGCGTCCTCGCACCGGAGGACCAACCAGGGTGCGGCCCTCCAGAAGGAGCTCATTAGGTAATTTTCGTAATTTTTTGTCATTAGTTAATGGTTCTTTTGGGGTGAACTCACTTGAGTTCGGATGATGGAGGGTGCGAACACCCGTTGACTCGGTCGAGTTAAGCGAGTTGAAGTGAATGGGATCGGTGCTCGTGCATGCATGGCAGTTTGGCACGTAATGATGATTCAGATGTGTGGTAGACAATTAACTCATGCAAACTTATTACATGGACTTAAATCGTGATCCAGTGAAGTGAGCATGTATACGGTATATAATTGTTTATCAGGAGGAAAGAACACTCTTTTCATGAAAAAAGAAGCAAAAGAGCAGATGACATTCGTGTAAAATTCATATAATTTGATGATTCACCTGTATTTGGCCCAAACCAAATGGGTAAATGCAAGAACCTGTCCTGTGTATAAATTTTAAACATTCTCCTTCGGATCTTATCTGTTCAATTACCTAAATTGCCTTGATACATCAATTGCTTACTCGAAACGGGTCTGTCCCATTTCTTAAAATCAAGCAGAAAATTATCCAAAAAGTCCAAAATTTATTACGTTTTTGCCAATTCATTTCTAAACTTTTTAATTATTTCAATTGAGTTTTAAACATTTTCACGTTTTGCCAATTAAACCCATCCTGCCAATTTTGGCTAAAAATCACTGACGTGGACATCGGCTGTCTTACGTGGCACGACCGGCATTGACGTGGACACTTTTTAATAATATTTAAAAAAAAATTCTTTCTTCTCTTTTGCTTCTTTACCTTCTTACTTTTTTTCCTTTTTTCTTCTTTTCTTTTTTTATCTTTTTTCTCTTTCCCCCTCCGTCGGGCATCACTGCACCTTGTCGATGGCCGACGACCTCTGCTAGCCACAAGCGAGGGCAGCCCTTCGCTAGATCGAGCAAGGGTTTGCCCTCACTAGCGCAGGGGAGGGCAAGCCTAGCCTAAGGGCGGCCCTCACCTGAGACCGATGACCTCCATCAGCCATTGATGAGGCCGGACAATGGCCAGAGTCGGATTAGAAGAAAAGAAAAAATTAATAAAAACATTCGAAAATAATTAAAATATTATTAAAAATTGTTCACGTCAATGTCGACCATGCCACGTAGGACAGCCGGTGTCTACGTCAGCAATTTTGGCCAAAATTGGCCGGATAGACTCAATTGGCAAAATATGAAAAGGTTTAGGATTCAATGGCACAATTAAAAAGTTTATGACTGAATTGACAAAAGTTCAATAGATTTATGACTCTTTGGACAATTTTTCCTTAAATCAAGTGACTCATATGGCACTCTACTATTGAAATCATTATAGCTTTTAATTAATCAAATAAAAATAACCTGGCAAGTTTAGTGATTTCATATAATTGCTCACCTCACAATGCTGTTTTAGAAGTTGAGCTATGTAAAAATAGGAAAAAAATATGGATAGCCATCATTTTAGAGGGAGTAGTCACTAAAATGAGTTCGCACCCGTTTGGTGTTCATTACACGATGAAGACTATTAGAAGTGTCGAGGGCAAACCTCCTTCTTCAAGGCTAATCTATGTTTGACAATAATAGTTTCTTGTTTGTTCAAGCCCATAATCTAAGAAATATTTTCCTCACGTGTTCCATTCTACCTTTTTTAACCAGATTCTTGAATGCCGGCATCTTCGGCAAGGGGGCTGAATCGTGCCATATGCTGCCTCGCTCGGCCACGAGGGCTGCGATGCTGGTGAGGATCAACACCCTACTCCAGGGCTACTCCGGCATTCGGTTTGACATCCTGGAAGCAATCGCCAAGCTCCTCAATGCGAGCATCACTCCCTGCTTGCCACTGCGTGGGTCCATCACGGCCTCAGGAGATCTTGTCCCGCTCTCCTACATCACAGGGGTCCTGACCGGGAGACCGAATGCCGAGGCTGTGGGACCCGATGGAGAGCTGCTTGATGCCAAGGAAGCCCTCCGCCTTGCCAGCATAACATCGGGCTTCTTTCAGCTGCAGCCAAAGGAGGACCTCGCACTTGTCAACAGCACTGCAGTTGGGTCGGGGCTGGCTGCGATGGTCCTCTTTGATACCAACATTCTTGCTGTTCTCTCGGAGATCTTATCGGCAATCTTTGCGGAGGTGATGCAGGGCAAGCCCGAATTCACCAATCATTTGACGCATAAATTGAAGCACCATCCCGGTCAGATCGAATCTGCGGCTATCATGGAACACATTTTGGATGGAAGCGCCTATGTCAAAGCAGCGAAGAAGCTGCCCGAGCTTGATTCCTTGCAAAAGCCAAAGCAAGAGAGGTACGCTCTGAGGACTTCACCGCAGTGGCTTGGCCCACTGATCGAAGTGATTCGATACTCAACCAAATCGATAGAAAGAGAGATCAACTCAGTCAACGACAACCCCCTGATCGACGTCTCAAGGAACAAGGCCTTGCACGGCGGCAACTTCCAGGGGACACCGATTGGCGTCGCCATGGATAACACTCGCTTGGCCACCGCGTCTATGGGGAAGCTCATGTTCGCACAGTTCTCCGAGCTTGTCAACGACTTCTACAACAATGGCTTGCCTTGCAATCTGGCCACTGCTATGGCGTCCTACTGCTCTGAGCCGCAATTCCTGGCAAATCCAGTCATCAATCACGTGGAGAGTGCAGAGCAACACAACCAGGACGTGAACTCCCTTGGCCTGATCGCCTCAAGGAAGACGGCCGAGGCAGTCAAGATCCTGCAGCTCATGTCGAGTACCTTCTTGGTGGCGCTCTGCCAGGCAGTTGACCTGAGGCATCTTGAGGAAAATCTGAAGAGCACAGTGAAGAGCACGGTGGGCCAAGTGGCCAAGAGGACCCTCACCACCGGCTCGAACGGGGAGCTCCACCCATCGAGGTTCTGCGAGAAGGACCTGCTCAAAGTGGTGGATTGGGAGAATGTCTTTGCCTATGTGGATGACCCCTGCAGCGCAACCTACCCACTGTCGCGACCTCCCTAAACCGGCCCCGCCGCCTAAGGGGTTAGGCTAATGGATTACTAAGTTAAACCTAGCTCGAGCTCTCCCAAGCTCATATCAATTCGCGACTTAAGTTAAAGTTATTAACATGGAAATCAATTTCACCTAGGAGTCGCCACTAATCAGTTTTTGGTGGGTCGATTAGACACCCAAGCAAAGCAGGGGAGAAATGCTTTACTTCTACGAACCAGAGATTCAATGGGTACGGGGACTTGATTACACTAATTGACCAACTAGTGCCCTTTCGGTACCTAATCTTGCTCAATTCACCACCTAACGTGTTCACACTAACTGGGAGTTTAAAAAAATTCATTCCTAACCAAGCTAAGGGAAGCAACAATCACTACATGAACCTAACATGCATAATCAACCACATGCGAGTTTAAATTAAACATGCAATTTAAAGCGTGCGAATCAAGCGAGGAGCAATCAAACATACGCTAATCACACAAAAAGGGAGAGAAAAGCAATTCTGAAGCCCAATTTCCAATTTTTGGATTTTCGAAATTTTTCTATTTTTTTTTAATTTTCGTTTTTTATTTAAAAATAATAATAATTCCCTAAATCGGCCTATGCTCGGTTTACGTGAACATGAAACAACTCAGAATATGAATATTACGAGAACCGGGCTCAAATCAACCGTTTCAAGATCGAAACTTGGTTTGGGCATTTCGTCGAGCATTTGGTGTGCATTAAAATGCCCCAAATGGCTTCCTCGAGCCATATTCGTGGCCTTCAATCTTACTCCGTGTGTAATATCAAGTGGAACCAAAGTATCAAGGTTATATTATCACATGCAAAGAACAAGATTAGCTAGAAATCACAACCTAAAACGCACGAGAACCAAGTTGGAATCGGCCTCCAATATGTGGGTTCGGGCTGCTTTTGCAAATTTGGGTTTAAACCCAGGTCAAGCAAACCTGTTGCATGCCCAGGTTTAAGCCCCGACACTCATCACGTGCAAGATCTATGGGAAACATCACTTCATCTGAGAGAATATACGTAACATCTACTTTTAAATGAAACAAACATCATGGAGAATGATCAAGCGAACACGTCGAAACAACCCCCCCCAAGAAGCATACATGCACGGTTCATAATGACTAGCCATGAATCAATGTGGGTTAGCTTGGCTTTTGACTCAAGTTGCAAGCGATCTCATGGTTCACACGGGGCTTCAAAGACCAAACCAAGTGGATCTCAGCCTAATTTGTACACCCATATAACATTCATCAAGCTCACGAAGGTAGAAAACGCATGCAAAGAGGAGTAGCAAGTCAAACATTTAGGGCTCATGAAGGAGCTCTAACACTTACAAAAATTCCAGCCTCAGAAATCAGTTCTCTGGGCTGGTTTTCTCTTGATTTTTTCATAACTAAAACATATTCAAAATTGAACAAAAATACATGTAGGATACTCACCTTGCTTCCTAGTTTCTCTTTGAAGTATCCCTTGGCCGAGGGAACCAAAAACCTGTCTTCCAAGGGCGCGGGGAACTAGGCTTCTTCAAACTGGAAAATGAGATCTGCAAAGAAGGAACTGACAACGAAGGTTTTTGTTGGTCTCCAAAACCAGAATCAACGACCTCCTTTTCTGACTAATTTGACACTAACCCAAACTAGATGTATTCTAGTTTAATTTTCAAGTCACAGGTATCCTCATATATTCCTCATGTCTCTCAAAAACTCCCACTTTCCCTCACCAGTAACCGTCTGACTTCAACACACAAGATTTATGGGTTTCTCTCTTGACCCGAGAATGGGCTGCTTTTCGAGGGGATTTTGGGTGGCTTCCCGACATCCATTTGGGGCGTGCGACCTATGGTTGGAAAGCTCTTTGAATGTAGTTCCACTCTCTAGTTGAAGGTTTTGGCTAATTTTGGCTCGAAGTTCACGAAAATCTCACTTTCCTCTCCAAAAGTCAGTCTGGAACTTTTCTGGGTTTTTCTTTTTTGAGTTGCGTCTGAGGGTGAGTTTTTGGAACGACCGTCAACCCCCTTCCTCTTGTCTCATCCCTTTATTTTTATCCCCCAAAATAACGTGCTTCAGAGATCCTATCCATCAAATCCAACCCGATTTTTAGCCCGTGATTGCCCACTTACCAAGCCTGCAAACTGAGTCTCTTCACCAACTTTCTGACTCCAAAATCATCATAATTTGCAGCTGTTGAGTGAGCAGGTTTGACTGAGATTATCACGTGTCTTCAGTAGCTTATCCCTGGCAAATTTTTGTCCATTTGCACTCCTAATGATGGTCTCACACCTCGGCCAGAGTTCACGCTGATCGGCTGGCTGAGTAGGATATGGTGGGGCCACAAATTTGGCTACTCAGCAGCCTCGAATTGAGACCAAATCGTGGACCGGTTTTTGGAAGCTAATTTAAGTGCTTTAATCCATTCATTTGGTCGGAATTTTTGATCAGTTTGAAAGTTGAAGTATATTAGTTTAAGATGATAATCAGAATTTGCAATTTTCCATGCCCAAGTTTGCAGGAAAGTCCCTCAAAATTAGCCACTTTCTTGTCCGAGAATGCCCGATTTGAGCCAATTTGGTCCTTTTGGCTTGATCTGATCAATTTTACCTTGCCCGTTTTCAATTTCAAGCTTGATTAGGGGTAAAAATGATGATTTAAGGGCTTGGGGGCAAATTTTACAAATTTTGCGATTTGGTCCCCCAACTTTTGGAAATTGTATTTTGGCCCCAACTTGCTGGTTCATTTGCAATTTGATCTCTCAGGTCTCGGTTAGCTACACTCGAATCCTTGGCCCTTGCTCTTCCGGTTTTTTTTTTTTTTTATAGAATAATTCCAAAATATTTTTGTGGAAAAACAAGCTCCAATTTTTTTGAAAATGATTTTTGGGCAAAAAATTTAGGTGTCAACACCCACTGATGGAGAAGCTCAGACAGGTCCTGGCGGAACACGCATTGTCGAACGGAGAGAGTGAGAAGAACTCGAGCACCTCAATTTTCCACAAGATCAGAGTGTTCGAGGCCGAGCTGAAGGCTGTGTTGCCAAAAGAGGATGAGAGCACCCGCTCGCGTTCGAGAGCGGGAACGTGATTCCTAGCAAGATCAAGGAGTGCCGGTCGTACCCTCTCTACAAGTTCGTGAGAGAGGAGCTAAGGACGAGTTTGCTCACTGGGGAAAGGGTAGTCTCATCGGGGGAGGAGTTCGACAAGGTCTTCCAGGCAATGTGTGAGCGCAAGACCATCGATCCCATGTTTGAGTGCCTCAGCAGGTGGAATGGAGTTCCCATTGTTGCACAGAATGTGCTCTCTGTTGTTACAGAGAATGTGCTCTCAAATGTAGAAGAACAAGAGAAGATTGATATGGAAATGCACTGTTTTACATTCTCGAAAACGAGAAGAGTACATAGCTCTTTGAAAAAAACGAAAACTGAATTGCACTAACTTAGTAACTAACAAAAACCACTACACCACTAACTAGCAACAAAATAGGAATTGAAAACGACAAACTCCTACTATCTTGTTGACTAAGTAAAACCAAAAAACAACCAGCTAACAGACCAGAACAAAAATGACCGAAAATGGTCCTTAAGACATAACCAACATACTCCTCTTTGATCTGATCAATTTTACCTTGCCCGTTTTCAATTTCAAGCTTGATTAGGGGTAAAAATGATGATTTAAGGGCTTGGGGGCAAATTTTACAAATTTTGCAATTTGGTCCCCCAACTTTTGGAAATTGTATTTTGGCCCCAACTTGCTGGTTCATTTACAATTTGATCCCTCAGGTCTCGGTTAGCTACACTCGAATCCTTGGCCCTTGCTCTTCCGGTTTTTTTTTTTTATAGAATAATTCCAAAATTTTTTTGTGGAAAAACAAGCTCCAATTTTTTTGAAAATGATTTTTGGGCAAAAAATTTAGGTGTCAACAGCTGCCCCTCTTTGAAGGGGAGCTTACGGAGGTTCCTTTCAAAGACAAGAGACACCTAAAAATTTTTTGCGGAGGGCATGGGATGGCGCAATGGCTAAAGCATGAGGAATGATTGATTTTTTTTTTTATCTATTTTTTTATTATTATTTGGATGTTTTGTTGATTTTTTATTTTTTTTGCTATTTTTTTTTTAGGGACAAAATTAAAATGACTTTTAGGGTCTAAAACCCTGTAAACGTCGGAAAATCCACCTAGGGATTAAAACCCTGTGAGCAGCTAAGATCCCGTCTAGGGACTAAAACCCTATGAACGGCAATAGGAACAACACCTTGAAGGAACGCCTAGGGACTAAAACCCTATGAACGTCAAAGATTTTGCCTAGGGACTAAAACCCTATGAACAACAAAGGACGCCATACCGTGTAAGAATGGACTTTTGGCTACATGAAGAGGTAGTGCCGTGTAAGAACGGACTTTGATCGAAAACAAAGCCATACCATGTAAGAACGGATTTGTGGCTACATGAAGAGGTTGTGCCGTGTAAGAACGGACTTTGATCGAAAACAAAGCCATACCGTGTAAGAACGGATTTTTGGCTAAATAAAGTCTCACCATATAAAGAAATAAACTCTGGGCTACGAAAGCTCGCCAGGTTGAGGAAAAAGACTCCGGGCTACGAAAGCTCGCCAGGTTGATGGGGTGCTTCGGGCTGCGAAAGCTCACCGGGCAGGGAAAAAGATAGACTCTGGGCTGCGAAAGCTCGCCAAGTCGATAAGGTGCTCCGGGCTGCGAAAGCTCACCGTGCAAGGAAAAAGACTCTGGGCTGCGAAAGCTCGCCAAGTCGATAAGGTGCTCCGGGCTGCGAAAGCTCACCGTGCAAAAATTCTGGACTGTAAATATATCAAGCAAAAAGTTTCCGAAATGGCCATTGCACATCTAACGGAATATGTTATAACAGGTGCTCTGATAGGGAAAGCATACCAGGCGAGATCGATGTTATTCGAATGTCATGAATGACACTATCAAAAGAATGCATTCACGGAGAAAGTGTTGATTGCATGAGTGAATCAAACTAAATTCAATTGTTTGGAAAACAGTCAATATCATTGAATATCACAAGATTGTCATTAGGCTTGAGGAATGTCATTAATCATCAAATTCCCTTAGGAGAAAATCTTTTGTCAAAATGATCTTAACTCGTGAAAAGGGCTTGTTAAACATGCCAAACAAGAGCTCCATAGTCGGAAAGGGCTTCTCACAACTCTCAAGAAGGCTGTTTGATCCCATCCATTAATGTGGGAAATGGTCTGATCACTCAGTATACCTCACATGACCACTGTCGAAGGTTTTGAGAATCATTCGCAATAAGTACACGTTGACCAATCTAAGAGGTCTTTTAAAGGACCGTAATATAGGTTTGGTCACGGCTTCAACAATGGATGAGTACTATCGGCTAAGGAATGCAATTATTGTGGATCAGCATCTCCGCCAGGTTTACAAGTCAAGAGACCTTAAGATGAGATAAGATAACCTTGCCCTCCACTTCTTCAAGCGGTAGCTTCTTTGGAAATCCAAACTTCTGCTCGAACCATCCCAATCGGAAGAGACTTTGGAAAGGGTTGTAAGATTGGTTCGGTGAAAGGCTTAAAAGGCTCGAGTTTTTCAGAAAAGATTTAAGAACTGATGATTATCGTGGCATTATTACCATATCATCTCGTCTTAACTCGCCTCGAGAGTCGATTGGCAAATCATTTCGACATAAGAACTTTGCTCTTTTTCTAATGGCTTTCGCCTTTGCAATGGTTTTTCTTTCATGCAAGCATTTTTCTTTCGACATCTTTTTTTTTTTTTTTTTTTACGAAAGAATTCCTCTCGAGATGCTTTTTTTTTTTTACAATGGGCATTGGCCCTGCTTTTACCAAGCACACTGCTTTTTCATGCCCTCTAGTTTTCACTTGACTTTTTCTCTTTTGATTATTTTGAGCCCCTAAGACTTTCGAGATTCTTCCACACGTTGTCACACAAGCACCAGCTGCTTTGGTAAATCATGTGCATTGCCCCAGTGTAGGGAGATAATCACCACTCGGGCTTTAGAAATGAATATTCAGGCTCAACTTGGCTAAGCAAAGGGCATAAGTGTTTGGGTAGAGAATGAAACGCTCTTCTTCACTTTGGGATGCTTTGAGCTTCCATTAGGACTCACCTGAAGTTATCACAAAAGATCAATGCAAGTAAGAGCAAAGAAGTCTTTCCCATCTTCTTCGCCAAATGGTGTCAACCAGAACCTCCAAATTTGCCCCATTGTGGGGTGGTTCTTGACAGGGACATTTTGTGAATTCTTTACATTTAAAGGCTCAAATGGGCTTAACTATGATCACCTGTAGTGTGTAGGATATATGAAAGAAATGCCTCTTTTCACTTTGATCCATGTACAATTTGCGAATGAATCTCTCGTCCTAAAACACGGTTTTTGCACCCAACTTACAAAGTGTTTATAGGACGTGTTTGGGAATGGTTCGCCTTTCTTCATTCTAAGTGCTTCTCGCTTGGCATATTTAACATATTTCCTCTTGTTTCGTCAAGATCACCTGAGTTGATTGATCTCCATTGGGGATTTTGATTCGAAATGAACGTTCCACCAAGCATCGAGGCAACTTTGGACAAGCATGACATTCAAAATTTCTGTGAAAAATTTATTTTCACAATTTCTATTTTTATGCTTGCTTTTCTCAAACTCGCCGAAAACCTTTTTTCTTTTATTATTCTGTTTTGTTGTTTTTTTTTTTTGTTCAAAGCAAATTTTCCATTCGACCTTCTTTTGGCATTAAGAAAAAGGGTGCTTACCTGCGGCCTAGTGACTTGGTAACCCCCTCCTTCACATTTAGCTTGTTGGATGCTTGCCAAGACGGTTCAGTTATTTGCGGATCAATTTGCGGATTGTTTGGGACCTGTAAAGTAAGCATGTATGCATGTATGCATGATATGCATGATGTGAATAACTTACAGTGATTCGGATTGCATCGAAAATGGTTCTCGGGCCTCGGATTTCATTCAAGGAAAATACTTTTTCACCGAATCGGCGTTTACAGGCTTTGGCAACTCTTGGCCATCCATTTCTACAAGAATTAAAGCACCCCCAGGTAGAACCTTTCTAACGACATACGGACCGTCATAATTTGGAGCGAACTTCCCACCTAATTCGAGTGTGATGGACAACACTTTCCTTAGTACGAGATCTCCGGTTTTAAAATGTCGAGGCCGGACTTTGCGATTGAAAGACTTGGCAACTCGCTTTTGGTAACATTGACCGTGGCATAAAGCCTTTAGTCTATTCTCATCGATCAAGTTCAACTGATCATATCTCTGTTGAGTCCATTCTTCCTCGGAGAGCTCAGCTTGTGAGAGTATCCTTAATGAAGGAATTTCAACCTCCACAGGCAAAACTGCTTCCATACCATAAACGAGCGAGAAAGGAGTCGCCCCTGTCGAAGTGCGGATCGAAGTTCGATACGCCATCAATGCATAAGGTAGACGTTCATGCCAGTCTCGGTAATTGTCGGCAGTCTTCGACAAGATCTTCTTTATGTTTTTATTGGCTGCCTCTACAGCCCCATTCATTTGTGGACGGTAAGATGAGGAGTTCAAGTGACGAATATGAAACTCGTTAAGTAAGCCATCTACAACCTTGTTGTTCAGATTTGAGCCATTGTCAGTGATTATCACCTCCGGGACTCCATAACGAGCGATGATGTCACGGCGAATAAACTTGGCCACATTCTTGGCGGTGACATTAGCATATGAGTTCACCTCGATCCACTTGGTGAAATAATCGATGGCTACCAAGATGAAGCGATGTCCATTGGAAGCCTTAGGATTAATTGGCCCAATCATATCGATCCCCCACATTGAGAAGGGCCATGGCTCGGACATTTGACGCAATTCATTTGGCGGTACATTGATTTTATCTGCATAGATTTGGCACCGATGACAATAACGAACATGCCAAATACAGTCAGCCTCCATAGCCATCCAGAAGTAACCCAGTCTCATGATTTTTCTGGCCAAAAGATGACCGTTCATGTGCGGACCACATTCTCCTTCATGAATTTCCTTCATCAACTGATTAGCTTCTCTGGCATCGACGCATTTCAACAAAATTGAGTCAAAGGATCTTTTGTAAAGAGCGTTGCCACTAATGAAGAATTTTGACGCTAGCTTCCTTATGTATTTCTGATCTGTTAGTTCACTTCCAGGAGGATATTCACCCCTTTGAAGATAGTTCATGATGTCGTGATACCACGGCTTCTCATCAGGTTCATCTGCGATCGCCGAACAGTAAGCGGGACGTGTCAGTATTTCGATTTTCAGTGGCTCAATGTCTAACCCTTCCATGACTTGCAACATTGATGATAACGTGGCCAGGGCGTCGGCAAACTGATTCTGCGATCGGGGTAAATACTCAAAGGAAATCTCATCAAATTCCTTTATTAACTCCTCAAGGAATTCGTGGTAAGGAATCAATTTGGAGTCACGGGTTCGCCATTGGCCCTTTGTCTGAAGAATGATGAGGGCGGAATCGCCGTAAACCTGCAGCTTCCTAACTTTCATGTCGACGGCCAATTGCAATCCCAGTATGCAAGCCTCGTATTCTGAGATATTGTTGGTACAAGGAAATGCCAACTTGGCGGCCACAGGGTGATGTTGACCCATCGGGGAGATAAGAACTGCTCCAGTCCCAGAACCAGCCAGGTTAACGGCACCATCGAAGTACATAGTCCACTTATCGTCCACTATCTCTGAAATGCGCTCTTCTATAGGATCTGAATGATCATGGTCTTCTGACCTTTCGATGTTTTCTGCCAGCATGTCAGCTATAGCTCTTCCCTTGACAGATTTCTGCGTCATGCTGTGGACATCGAATTCGGACACTAGAACTTGCCACTTTGCTAACTTTCCGACCAACGCAGGTTTTTCCAGCAAATATTTGATGGGATCATTCTCAGCTACGAGTAGGATCCGATGATGGAGTGTATATTGGCGTAAGCGGTGTAATACCCACACCAAAGCCGCACATGTTTTTTCAACTCCGGGGTAATTTATTTCGGATGAAGTAAACTTCTTACTGAGATAGTATACCGCACATTCTTTGTCATCGCTTGGTCTCTTCTGAGCTAGCAAGGCCCCCAACGACTCATCATGAATAGTCAGGTAGAGTATTAACGGCACTCTAGGGACGGGTGGCACCAGGACCGGCGAATGAGAAAGATATTGTTTTATTTTCTCAAATGCCCCTTGACAATCAGTATCCCACTTAACTTTGGCATTTTTCTTCAAGAGCTTGAAAAAAGGTTTAGCCGTCTCAGACAATTGAGAAATGAATCTCGCCACATAGTTGAGTCTCCTTAGCAAACTCCGAATCTCTTTGACAGTTGAAGGAGGCTTCAAATCACAAATGGCCTTAACCTTTGACGGGTCAATTTCAATGCCTCGACTACTGACCATGAACCCCAATAGTTTCCCAGATTTTGCCCCAAACATACATTTGGCGGGGTTAAGTCTTAGCTTGAACCTTCGAAGTCGGTCAAACAACTTCCGCAACACCTCAATGTGGTCTTCTCCATGTTTGGATTTGGCAATCATATCGTCTACGTAGACCTCCACCTCCTTATGCATCATATCGTGGAACAGCGTGACCATTGCTCTTTGGTACGTTGCCCCGGCATTCTTCAAGCCAAAAGGCATTACCTTGTAACAAAAGGTCCCCCAAGGGGTAATGAAGGAGGTCTTACTTTTATCTTCTTCTTTCATCCGAATTTGATTATAGCCAGAAAATCCATCCATAAAAGAAAATAGCTCAAATCCCGCGGTGCTGTCAACCAACACATCGATGTGAGGCAGCAGGAAGTCATCCTTCGGACTTGCTCGATTCAGATCGCGGTAGTCAATACAAACCCTGACCCGACCATCCTTCTTCATAACGGGGACTACATTGGCGATCCAGTCAGAATAGTGCGACACTTCTATGAAGCCCACTTTCAACAACTTCATGACTTCTTCTTCGATCTTCTTGGATAATTCGGGCTTTGTTCTTCTGAGCCTTTGTTTCTTCGGCGGGATACTCGGATCAGTTGGTAGAGCGTGCTCTACAATTTCTCTATCTAACCCCGGCATATCCGCATATGACCACGCGAACACATCTTGGTATTCTTTTAAAAGGTCAACCATCCTTCTAATCTTGATTTTAGAAAGGCCAGCTCCAATCTTGATTTCTCTAACATTCTCCGAATCGTCCAGATTTATTGTAATTGTAGGCTCTGCGGTCAATGGCTTAGACTCTTCATGCCGAGTCCAATCTTGTTCGATGGTTTTCCAATCACAGTCATCCTTGTCATCCTCGGTCCCAGAGGAATTTTCGTCGAGCAAATCCGACTCACATATACCCCTATCATGATCATGTGAAATGTTATGCCTGAGATGCCACAAAGAAGGTTAGTGATTAAATTGGCAAATGTTATTGCAACTAATGATATGCATGCGTTTTGAAATCATTTTGAAAGAGTTTTTGAAAATGATGGATCCGTCCTCATATCCTTGGACGTCCCTATTTGCAAATGATTTTGGAAATCAGGAAGCGTGCGGAAGTCCAAGCCTCAAAGCATCATCATCAGTCTGGTTTGGGTACTTCCACACGTTCTTAATAAAACATGACTATGATTTCATTAATAAGATAGGGCCGTTTACATGACTCGAGGTCCTGGACCGACGGCTCGCAGTCCAGGACTTTGATTACAAGGAGAAACAACACCTAGACCTAAATGAACTTCCCATGGAAAGGATGAACACGGACACAAACTAGACTAAACGGGAAAGAAAAGCAGCATCCCTACTCAAAAAGGTTGGCGGTGGCAATAGAAGGCTCGGCCTCTTCATTTTTTGTGATGGTACAAATGCACTCCCCCTCGAAAAGATCGACGAGACTAAGAATGGCCTCCTCTTCCTGTAGCAGCTTGGGTGGCCCCCGGAAGATTTCCTTCAACTCTGGCAGAAGTAGGCCCTTCTGACCTTCCCCTAATCCAAATAAACTTCCTCGACCTCCGCAACTTCCCTGATTAGCTAGGCCTCCGTAATCACCATGGTCTTTGTTGCTTGCCTGGCCGCTATAATTAGTATGACCACCACGACCACCACGGCCTCCCTGTTGACCTCGTCCTCCGACACAGCCTCGTTCTCCATGGTTATCTCGGTCACCAGAATTGCTCCCATGATAACCCAGGCCTGTCTTCCTGCGCCACTTAGAGACCCGGAGGGGTTCTTTGATACCTTGTCCATATAATCCCAGGCCGGTTCCGGGGACATGACCATTTTCGAGCAATACCTTGCTCGACATGAGCGACGGCTTAACCACGTCTAGGTCTCGCATGATGGTCCCAACGGGCACATGGACCATCGAGACCAACTCCAGAGTTTGATAACTCGATTCAGCCTTGTCCTCGGGTTCTACATATGGGATTGCCGTGTCGTGAAAAACCTTAAAGTCAGTTTCCCCGTGAACAGTTACCAGCTTCCCGTCCACAATGAATTTAACCTTTTGGTGTAGGCTCGAGGGTACAGCTCCGGCGGTATGTATCCACGGTCGTCCCAGTAAAAAATTGAAGGCACTAGGAATATCTAGGACTTGGAAGCTGACTAGGAAAAGGACTGGACCAATCAGTAGTTCAAGCTCAACCTCACCAATTACTTCCTTTTTCATACCGTCAAAAGCACGAACGGTAGATTTGGATACTAGCATTTTTTCTTCATTTACCCCCAGACGACGAAGGGTAGCAAGTGGACAAATATTTAATGCCGATCCATTGTCAATCAATACTCTTGCCACCATCCTATCACGACACTTTACCGAGATAAGTAGCGCCTTGGTATGGTTGCGACCTTCAACGGGGAAGTCTTCATCGGCAAATGAGATTTGATCTTTCAATAAAATGGACCCTACGAACTCCTCTAGCTGACTATCATCGATATCTTCTGGCACATGCACTTCATTAAGGACTTTCAGTAGTGCATTTTTGTGCTTCTCGGATGTTTTAAAAAGATCCAAAAGAGAGATCTGGGCAGGCATCTTTCTCAATTGGTTCACGACATTAAATTCGCTCGTTTTGACAATTGCCAGGAACTGCTCCGCCTCCTCGTCCGAGACGGCTTTCTTCTCGACTACCCCAGCAGGTGCATAGCAACGGCCTGAACGTGTGATGGCATCAATCTCGTCCGTCTTATAACTCCAAGGGACTGCCTTGGGGTTGTAACTCAGGGTTTTCTCTATTATCAAGTCCTCTTCATCCTCAGGCGGGAGCTCAATCACGATTGACTCCATGACACCATCACCGATCTCTAGGGTAGCGAACTCCCTGGCCATAAGGTCGACGACTAGATGCTCGACATCTCCCTCGTCCGACATCCATAAATCCTCCTCGACAGATAAATCAATTACCACAGGGGTAATCGTGCCAACCATTTCTTCGTTAGGCTCGAGCGGGTCGTCCATACCTCCCCACCCATCGGGAACGACATCCTTGGGATCGATGAAGAAACTAGGTGGCGGTGAATACTTCACAAGATAGTCCAATTTGCCGCTAGGCTGACCCAGTGTGTCAACCACTTCCCCTTTCTTACGAGCGAGTTTTATGAACTCACGATGCACACTGCTAACTTGAAGCCCAAGGTCAGCACGCGAGTTCTCTTCTTCACCGGCGGTTACGATTAGACTCTCCGACACACCCTCGTCGGTCGGCTCATTAGTTTCTACACGCTCAGCGGGCGTGTCCTTTGACTTCTCCTCAGCCGTGATGGTCGTCACATTACCTTCCTTCATACTATATATTACCCCCATGTCCACCATCCGAGCGATACATTTCAACTTTTCTCCCATCGGAATATCCTCCCCATCCTCGAAGTGTCCAGTTGACACTAGTATTTTATAGAGTCTGTGAAAATCCACATTAAATGTGTGCTTACTCTCGCCGCCCTTCTCAATAACCACGTTGACATTCTCAGCATGATTAGGCAACGGGTTTTGTTGAACATTAGGGGTCGGATCCTTAAAGGATAAAATGCCTTTGTCGAGCAGATTCTGAATCTTGATCTTAAGAGTGAAGCAGTTGTCCACATCATGACCTTTTTCGCCTCTATGGAACTCACAGGACTTTGACAAATCGAATCCGGGGAATCTTGGAGGATTATCCCGAGGCACTTCTTTAGCTATCATTCCCCTTCTCAACAGCATGGGCAACAACTTGGATAGTGGCCTAGGCAGGGGAGTAAATTGCCTCGGTGCTCTCCTTTTAAATTCAGGATTCTGATATGCCCTCTCTCGAAACACAGAGGGGCCTTGAGAGGATGAGGCAAGGGGCTTCGTCGTGACTGGCGCTTGTACATACGCAATCTCCACATCCTTTTCTTTTCTATTCGGGACCTTCCGACTAGTCCCTTCGTTCAATCTACCATCATGCATGGCCCCCTCTATCCTCTCTCCGACATCTACCAGCTGAGAGAAGGTCAAGCATCCAGAACCCACCAACTTTAAATAGAAATCATTAGGCAAGGCTTTGAGGAAAAGATCCAGTAGCTCCTTTTCACTGAGCGGGGGTCGAACTTGAGCGGCGAGAGTACGCCATCTTTGAGCGAAGGCTCTGAAGGATTCACTTCTTCTCTTTTCAGTTCGAGTCAACACTTCGCGTGTGGGGGCTATCTCGGTATTGTACTTGTATTGCAGGACGAATGCCTCAGCTAACTCCTCCCACTTCTCGAACTTCTCGGGCTCCGACAACACGTACCATTGCAATGCAGGCCCTGTCAGACTCTCTTGGAAAGTCTGAATCATTAATGGGACATTCTGGGCATACCTCGCCATCCTGTTCAAATAGTACTTCAAGTGGATCTTTTGATCTCCAGTTCCATCATACTTAGTGAAATCAGGAATCTTGAACTTCTCAGGAAAGCTCATCTGTGCATATCGAGACAAATCCTCGATCATATGCTCTTCGTATCCTCGTAGCGCACGGAATTTCTCTTCTATCTTCGCGAACCTTTTGTTGTGTTCTTCCTCCAAACGGGCGGTGACGGCTTCCGAAATGGGGTCTAGTTCAACCACTACGGGTGTAGAACCCAATGCCTCCGCAGTAACATTCCTTCTTGCGGGTCCTTCTACGGGCTCGGGAATAGCTTGAGGTGGGACTTGACCAGCATTCGGCGCTGCTAACGCGGTCCTCATATCATTAGCGAATTGAGTTAGCTGAGCCGCAAGATCATTGATCTTGTCATCGAGAGCAGTGAAACGGGCGTTTTGCTCTTCAATATTCATTTGCGTGGCCCTTGATCGTGTCCGAATTGGCGATTGCCTCGAAGCCGTAGTTTCGGCACCTGTTTTTTTTTTTTTTAATAAAATAAAAAAAAAAGAATGAAATTAGTACGCGGTGAAGTGACAACACGAAAGTTGCATACCTTTTAATTTTATATTTTCTTACGATGAAACTGAGATAAGAAACTTTTTGCACAAGCTGCATCTCATGTAAACGGTTTCTTATAAAAATTTCACTGTAAGAAATCATACAATTAAAGGGAGTAACACATAGTGATTGATTAAAATGCCCATGTCATGTTCCATTCAACCTACAAAAGAGGGAATTTCACTAATTACATCAAAATTTGTGAAAGGAGATCCCTATACATCCGCTAAATAGTAAAAAGCATACCTAGACATTTGCCCTAAAAGTTCATGAAAAGAAAAAGCAGTATACATCAATTCCAAGATAATTAAAAGAACACCCTAAAAGAAACTAATAGAACATGACTAGTCTTGAATATAGGGCCTCTTCATAGCATGTTGCGGACGCGCTTGTAAGCTTTCTGCCAATGTTCTGCCTCAACCAGGGCTTCGTCCCTTTCTCTTATGATCCGCCCCATTTGAGTCTCCTTGGGGGTTGCAATCACGGGAAATTTTGGGATGGTGACGGCGAGCTCAGGCTCGACACGTCGCGCTATGTATTCCTTCGATGCATGGTGCTCCTTCATGGATCCTTCTAAGTCGGTGGCTCGCTCCACATCCTTCGGTTGGCAGCGGTAAAGTAAATCGATGATTCGTTTCACCTCGTTCTTCAATTCCTCGAGTTGGTCTCCCTTGATAACCCCATTGCGAAAATCGAAACGAAATAAACCCGACTTTAGAGGAGGAGGGGTTTCTTGAAGCACATAGAATTGACGGGCGACTCTTAAAGGATAATAAGAAGTCGATCCCGTCAAACCTAAGAGTGGAATTGGGTCACTATGGCCGCTTGTAAGGCATACTTTAGGAAAATGAACCCAAAGGGCTTGCCAAAGAACTTGTTTAGGTGTAAGATTCTCGAGGAAGTCTACCCAATTACGAAAGGTCCAAGGACGAAGGAATTTTTCTATCTCTTTGAATTGGGTAAGGGGATTTATGTCCTTACTAACATGAGGAATGGCTAAGTTTCCACCGAATTGTTTCAAGTGAGACACAAACCAGACTTGGAGAATACCTAAAGGGGCTCTAAGGGCTACACGCTTGTCCTTCTTGAAACGATTGAGAGAGATGAACATTTCGGCAAGGATCATGTTGGTAAACCCTTTGAGGACGAGGATCCCATCGATAACATGGATGACAGTGGAATCCATTGTTTTTTGAGTGAAGGGAAAGATGACAAACCCGAAGAAGGCTAATAGGAAGACCTTAGCAGATTCGGCTCTAGGACTCGAAAGGAAGCTATGGAATCGTTGTTCAAGGAAAGCTAGTGGGAGACCCTTGGAGTTTCTATTGAGGAGTGTCCTAATTTCGGGCGGCGGGACCCCTAGAATTTGACTCAAACGAGGGACTGGATCCACGCCTAAAGAAGGATCGACGACACTAAGGAAAGGGACATCGCCTATGATGATTTGAATTTCCTCCAAAGTCGGGGTTAATTCGTGACGAACAAACACAAAGGTTGAGGTTTCGGGGTTCCAAAAGTGGGCCAAGGCCTTGATCAATGTCACTTGGGGTTCTATATGTAAGAGAGAAAGGAGGTGGCCGACCTTCTTTTCCACGTAGTTCTTCTTGCTTGGGTCGAGAGCATCCCACATGTCCAACAACACTCGCTTTGGGATTGGGAGGATCCGAAGTTCATCGAGGCCCATGATATCTAAGCCTAGGGGCATTTAAATCAATCACTATTTATTACGAAGTAAATTTAAATTCGCATGAAAAAAAAAGGGTTGCGATTATTGAACGCGAAGGAGGTACAAACCTTTACCCAAAAATGGTGGATATGTCAAACACAAAAACAAATCGCATGCCGACTCGTGAAGCTCACTAAAGGTGGGAGTTCTAAAGGCTAAAGGTCCCCATCCCAAATAGATCAAAAGAGTTTTTCCCATTCCGCACTTACGTCAGACAGTCATCTTTATCACTATTTGAAAATGGGCGGAACCAAAAGGGGATAGCCATGGGTCCTTCCCCGCACGGTTTCCACACTTTTGGCACCTCCTATGGATTTCCTAAGGCGATCGGGGTTTTAGATCGCGGTTTGTGTGTGCAAGGTGTAGTGCTAAAGCAGGTAAAAGCATGCACAACAGTTGATATCAAAACAACACTTCAATTTTCATTCACATATACGTACACCCTTTACACCAACCTGCAAAACAAACATGTCAACAATCAATTCACCCCTTATAACTCCTAACCTACAAAACCATTTAACACAATGTTAGTGGACTTACCTTAGCCTTCACGAAGCGCTGTCACAAGACCACGTTAGTTAACAAACAATCAAGTTATATTAGGCCTAAGTCCTCAAGTCCCCAGCGGAGTCGCCAAGTTGTCGCGACCTCCCTAAACCGGCCCTGCCGCCTAAGGGGTTAGGCTAATGGATTACTAAGTTAAACCTAGCTCGAGCTCTCCCAAGCTCATACCAATTCGCGACTTAAGTTAAAGTTATTAACATGGAAATCAATTTCACCTAGGAGTCGCCACTAATCAGTTTTTGGTGGGTTGATTAGACACCCAAGCAAAGCAGGGGAGAAATGCTTTACTTCTACGAACCAGAGATTCAATGGGTACGGGGACTTGATTACACTAATTGACCAACTAGTGCCCTTTCGGTACCTAATCTTGCTCAATTCACCACCTAACGTGTTCACACTAACTGGGAGTTTAAAAAAATTCATTCCTAACCAAGCTAAGGGAAGCAACAATCACTACATGAACCTAACACGCATAATCAACCACATGCGAGTTTAAATTAAACATGCAATTTAAAGCATGCGAATCAAGCGAGGAGCAATCAAACATACGCTAATCACACAAAAAGGGAGAGAAAAGCAATTCTGAAGCCCAATTTCCAATTTTTGGATTTTCGAAATTTTTCTATTTTTTTTTTTAATTTTCGTTTTTTATTTAAAAATAATAATAATTCCCTAAATCGGCCTATGCTCGGTTTACGTGAACATGAAACAACTCAGAATATGAATATTACGAGAACCGGGCTCAAATCAACCGTTTCAAGATCGAAACTTGGTTTGGGCATTTCGTCGAGCATTTGGTGTGCATTAAAATGCCCCAAATGGCTTCCTCGAGCCATATTCGTGGCCTTCAATCTTACTCCGTGTGTAATATCAAGTGGAACCAAAGTATCAAGGTTATATTATCACATGCAAAGAACAAGATTAGCTAGAAATCACAACCTAAAACGCACGAGAACCAAGTTGGAATCGGCCTCCAATATGTGGGTTCGGGCTGCTTTTGCAAATTTGGGTTTAAACCCAGGTCAAGCAAACCTGTTGCATGCCCAGGTTTAAGCCCCGACACTCATCACGTGCAAGATCTATGGGAAACATCACTTCATCTGAGAGAATATACGTAACATCTACTTTTAAATGAAACAAACATCATGGAGAATGATCAAGCGAACACGTCGAAACAACCCCCCCAAGAAGCATACATGCACGGTTCATAATGACTAGCCATGAATCAATGTGGGTTAGCTTGGCTTTTGACTCAAGTTGCAAGCGATCTCATGGTTCACACGGGGCTTCAAAGACCAAACCAAGTGGATCTCAGCCTAATTTGTACACCCATATAACATTCATCAAGCTCACGAAGGTAGAAAACGCATGCAAAGAGGAGTAGCAAGTCAAACATTTAGGGCTCATGAAGGAGCTCTAACACTTACAAAAATTCCAGCCTCAGAAATCAGTTCTCTGGGCTGGTTTTCTCTTGATTTTTTCATAACTAAAACATATTCAAAATTGAACAAAAATACATGTAGGATACTCACCTTGCTTCCTAGTTTCTCTTTGAAGTATCCCTTGGCCGAGGGAACCAAAAACCTGTCTTCCAAGGGCGCGGGGAACTAGGCTTCTTCAAACTGGAAAATGAGATCTGCAAAGAAGGAACTGACAACGAAGGTTTTTGTTGGTCTCCAAAACCAGAATCAACGACCTCCTTTTCTGACTAATTTGACACTAACCCAAACTAGATGTATTCTAGTTTAATTTTCAAGTCACAGGTATCCTCATATATTCCTCATGTCTCTCAAAAACTCCCACTTTCCCTCACCAGTAACCGTCTGACTTCAACACACAAGATTTATGGGTTTCTCTCTTGACCCGAGAATGGGCTGCTTTTCGAGGGGATTTTGGGTGGCTTCCCGACATCCATTTGGGGCGTGCGACCTATGGTTGGAAAGCTCTTTGAATGTAGTTCCACTCTCTAGTTGAAGGTTTTGGCTAATTTTGGCTCGAAGTTCACGAAAATCTCACTTTCCTCTCCAAAAGTCAGTCTGGAACTTTTCTGGGTTTTTCTTTTTTGAGTTGCGTCTGAGGGTGAGTTTTTGGAACGACCGTCAACCCCCTTCCTCTTGTCTCATCCCTTTATTTTTATCCCCCAAAATAACGTGCTTCAGAGATCCTATCCATCAAATCCAACCCGATTTTTAGCCCGTGATTGCCCACTTACCAAGCCTGCAAACTGAGTCTCTTCACCAACTTTCTGACTCCAAAATCATCATAATTTGCAGCTGTTGAGTGAGCAGGTTTGACTGAGATTATCACGTGTCTTCAGTAGCTTATCCCTGGCAAATTTTTGTCCATTTGCACTCCTAATGATGGTCTCACACCTCGGCCAGAGTTCACGCTGATCGGCTGGCTGAGTAGGATATGGTGGGGCCACAAATTTGGCTACTCAGCAGCCTCGAATTGAGACCAAATCGTGGACCGGTTTTTGGAAGCTAATTTAAGTGCTTTAATCCATTCATTTGGTCGGAATTTTTGATCAGTTTGAAAGTTGAAGTATATTAGTTTAAGATGATAATCAGAATTTGCAATTTTCCATGCCCAAGTTTGCAGGAAAGTCCCTCAAAATTAGCCACTTTCTTGTCCGAGAATGCCCGATTTGAGCCAATTTGGTCCTTTTGGCTTGATCTGATCAATTTTACCTTGCCCGTTTTCAATTTCAAGCTTGATTAGGGGTAAAAATGATGATTTAAGGGCTTGGGGGCAAATTTTACAAATTTTGCGATTTGGTCCCCCAACTTTTGGAAATTGTATTTTGGCCCCAACTTGCTGGTTCATTTGCAATTTGATCTCTCAGGTCTCGGTTAGCTACACTCGAATCCTTGGCCCTTGCTCTTCCGGTTTTTTTTTTTTTTATAGAATAATTCCAAAATATTTTTGTGGAAAAACAAGCTCCAATTTTTTTGAAAATGATTTTTGGGCAAAAAATTTAGGTGTCAGCACCCACTGATGGAGAAGCTCAGACAGGTCCTGGCGGAACACGCATTGTCGAACGGAGAGAGTGAGAAGAACTCGAGCACCTCAATTTTCCACAAGATCAGAGTGTTCGAGGCCGAGCTGAAGGCTGTGTTGCCAAAAGAGGATGAGAGCACCCGCTCGCGTTCGAGAGCGGGAACGTGATTCCTAGCAAGATCAAGGAGTGCCGGTCGTACCCTCTCTACAAGTTCGTGAGAGAGGAGCTAAGGACGAGTTTGCTCACTGGGGAAAGGGTAGTCTCATCGGGGGAGGAGTTCGACAAGGTCTTCCAGGCAATGTGTGAGCGCAAGACCATCGATCCCATGTTTGAGTGCCTCAGCAGGTGGAATGGAGTTCCCATTGTTGCACAGAATGTGCTCTCTGTTGTTACAGAGAATGTGCTCTCAAATGTAGAAGAACAAGAGAAGATTGATATGGAAATGCACTGTTTTACATTCTCGAAAACGAGAAGAGTACATAGCTCTTTGAAAAAAACGAAAACTGAATTGCACTAACTTAGTAACTAACAAAAACCACTACACCACTAACTAGCAACAAAATAGGAACTGAAAACGACAAACTCCTACTATCTTGTTGACTAAGTAAAACCAAAAAACAACCAGCTAACAGACCAGAACAAAAATGACCGAAAATGGTCCTTAAGACATAACCAACATACTCCTCTTTGATCTGATCAATTTTACCTTGCCCGTTTTCAATTTCAAGCTTGATTAGGGGTAAAAATGATGATTTAAGGGCTTGGGGGCAAATTTTACAAATTTTGCGATTTGGTCCCCCAACTTTTGGAAATTGTATTTTGGCCCCAACTTGCTGGTTCATTTGCAATTTGATCTCTCAGGTCTCGGTTAGCTACACTCGAATCCTTGGCCCTTGCTCTTCCGGTTTTTTTTTTTTTTTTATAGAATAATTCCAAAATATTTTTGTGGAAAAACAAGCTCCAATTTTTTTGAAAATGATTTTTGGGCAAAAAATTTAGGTGTCAACACCCACTGATGGAGAAGCTCAGACAGGTCCTGGCGGAACACGCATTGTCGAACGGAGAGAGTGAGAAGAACTCGAGCACCTCAATTTTCCACAAGATCAGAGTGTTCGAGGCCGAGCTGAAGGCTGTGTTGCCAAAAGAGGATGAGAGCACCCGCTCGCGTTCGAGAGCGGGAACGTGATTCCTAGCAAGATCAAGGAGTGCCGGTCGTACCCTCTCTACAAGTTCGTGAGAGAGGAGCTAAGGACGAGTTTGCTCACTGGGGAAAGGGTAGTCTCATCGGGGAGGAGTTCGACAAGGTCTTCCGGGCAATGTGTGAGCGCAAGACCATCGATCCCATGTTTGAGTGCCTCGGCGAGGTGGAATGGAGTTCCCATTGTTGCACAGAATGTGCTCTCTGTTGTTACAGAGAATGTGCTCTCAAATGTAGAAGAACAAGAGAAGATTGATATGGAAATGCACTGTTTTACATTCTCGAAAACGAGAAGAGTACATAGCTCTTTGAAAAAAACGAAAACTGAATTGCACTAACTTAGTAACTAACAAAAACCACTACACCACTAACTAGCAACAAAATAGGAACTGAAAACGACAAACTCCTACTATCTTGTTGACTAAGTAAAACCAAAAAACAACCAGCTAACAGACCAGAACAAAAATGACCGAAAATGGTCCTTAAGACATAACCAACATACTCCTCTTTGGCTTAAGGAGCAGAACACATTCCAGCCTTCTTCTTCAGTAACTCAAGTCTGGTTGCTTGCAGTGGCTTAGTAAACACATCAGCCACCTGATCTTCTGTCTTGCAATAGAGTAGCTTCACTTCACCTTCTTGTTGCACTTCCCTCAGATAGTAGAACTTGATCTTGAAATGCTTGGTTCTCCTGTGAAAGACAGGGTTTTGAGATATGGCTAGTGCAGCTTGGTTGTCCACAAGTATCTCGGTTGGTCCTTCAACTTCCATTTCCAGATCCTGCATCAGCTTTCTCAGCCATATTGCATGATTGGTGCTGCAATAGCTGCTAGAAACTCGCTTCTGCAGATGGGTGAGCAACCACTTCTTGTTTCTTTGAGCTCCGGTGAAACATCCAGATCCCAAAGTAAAACAAAAACCACTTGTACTCCTCATATCCTCGACTGAACCAGCCCAATCACTGTCAGCAAAGCCTTGCAACCTGCAATTGTCCACTTTAGTAAACTTGACACCAAATGACTGAGTGCCTTTCAAGTATCTAATCACTCTTTTTGTAGCTACCAAGTGTTCTTCACCGGCACAACTTAGGAATCTTGAAAGCACACCTACTGCATACAGGATATCTGGTCTTGTTGCAGTTAGATACATCAAGCAACCGACTAAACTTCTGTAAAAACCTTCATCAGCAGGCTCAGCTCCTTCAGTCTTCTGCAGCTTCTCCTTTAGATTCATAGGAGTGTTCACACTTCTACATTCCTCCATCTCAAACCTCTTTAAGATCTCTCTTAGATATCTTCTTTGACAGATGAATACCTCGTCTTTCCTCTGCTGCACCTCCATTCCCAAAAAGAAGGACATTAGTCCAAGATCAGTCATTTCAAATTGCTTCATCAGCCCTCTCTTTAGTTCTGCAATCTGCTCTTCACAATCACCAGTAACCAAAAGATCATCAACATAAAGAGAGACAATAGTTACACCTTCCACACCCTTCTTCACATATAGAGTCACTTCACTCAAACTTTTTTTAAACCCAAGTTCTTGCAGATGCTTATCAATTTTACTATACCAGGCTCTTGGAGCCTGCTTCAAGCCATACAAGGTTTTCCTCAACTTGTACACATAATCTTCCTTGCCTCTAACTACAAAGCCATCAGGCTGCTCAACATATATCTCCTCCACTAGCTCTCCATTCAAGAAGGCTGACTTCACATCCAGCTGAAATACTTGCCAGCCCTTTTGTGCAGCAACTACTAGCAGCATTCTTATAGTATCCAACCTTGCCACTGGAGCAAAGGTTTCAGAGTAGTCTACCCCCCATACTTGCGCATAGCCTTTGACAACAAGTCTTGCTTTGTACTTATGTATTGAGCCATCAGGATTCAACTTTGTCCTGAATACCCACTTCATTCCAATCACCTTTCTGCTTCTGGGCCTCTCAACTAGATCCCATGTCTGGTTTTTTTCAATCATTCTGATTTCTTCTTCCATTGCAGCACACCATTTCACATCTTCACTTGCTTCCTTATAGCTAGCTGGTTCAAGCATAGCTGTATTGCATCTCTCATAGATTTCAGCAAGAGATCTAGTGCCTCTCGCAGGATCATGATCAATTAGATCCTCGACTTCCACTTCATTTGGTTCAACCTGCAATGGCACTACCTCCTCTTCAGCCTTGCCACCTTCCACAGACTAGTCCCACTTCTCATCTTCCATAAAACTCACATCTCTACACACCACAACCTGGTTGCTAGCAGGATGATAAACTCTATAAGCCTTAGATTGCAAACTATACCCCACAAAGATACATGCTTTTCCTCTTGGATCAAGCTTATCTCTCTTAACAGAAGGAACCAGTGAATAGCAAATGCAGCTAAACACTTTCAGGTTACTCACCTTAGGCTTATATCCATGCCATGCTTCAAATGGTGTCTGTTTGTTGAGAGCTTTAGTGGGCAGTCTGTTAAGAAGGAAGACTGCAGTGTTGGCAGCCTCAGCCCAGAACTTCTTAGGGAGTTCTTTCTCGTGTAGCATGCATCCGGCCATCTCCATGATACTTCTGTTCTTCCTTTCACTCACTCCATTTTCTTGTGGAGTGTATGGCCTGATGAGCTGGTGCTTGATCCCTGCATCATCACATATAGCCCTGAAACTGCCTGAGGTGTGTTCTCCTCCATTGTCTGACCTAATTGTCTTGATATTACAGCCACTCTCCTTCTCTACTTCTCTTTTGAACCTCAAAAAAATCTCATTAACTTCAGCCTTATTCTTCATGAAGTACACCCAACACATTCTAGTGCAGTCATCTATGAAAGTGATGAGGTATTTGCTGCCGTTCAGTGATTCTTCTGACATTGGACCACACACATCTGTGTGGATTAGTTGCAACTTTTCACTGGCCCTCCAATTTGACCTCTTGAAAGGAATCCTCACTTGCTTGCCTTGTAAACATGCTCTACAGCCAGTTACTTCCTTCTGCAACATAGGTAGCCCCACTGCCATTTCATTTTGCTGCAAGTATTGCAGCCCCTTGCTATGGAAATGACCCAGTCTTCTATGCCATAACTCCTCCTCATCTTGTATACTTTTCATGGCTTCAAAATTCTCATCAACTGGATCAAATGTAAAACACTTGTTCCTCATAGGAATCCTGAAAAGGATGTAACCATTCTCATCTCCTATGGCACACTCACTCTTCTCAAACACGACCTTCAACCCCTTCTCTACTAACTGACCCACACTCAGCAGGTTTTGATCTATCTTTGGCACAAACATAACCTCTGTGATAAGCTTAACACCACCAGGACCTTCAAGCACTACGTCACCTTTGCCTTCTACTTCTATGCGTTCTCCATTGCCAATCCTGACTTTAGACTTCACAGATTTGTCTAAATTGCTAAATAATCCTTCATTAGCTGTCATATGGTTGGTGCATCCACTGTCCACGAGCCATCCATCTCTAGATGCATTTGAGATGAAGCAGGAGGCAACAAACAGGTGCTCCACTTCACTGGCTACTGCAGTTTGACCTTCAGCTTGCTGTTGCTGATGCTTCTCCCTGCAAATGGCCTCAACATGGCCCTTCTTGTGACACCTCCTGCACTTCACATCTGGTCTCTTCCAACACTTGAAATGAGGATGATTTTTCTTCCCGCAATGCTTGCATGGAACTGCATTCCACTTCATGTCATATCCACCACTGCTTGAACCTCCCTGACTATGACTATGATTGGCCTCAACATGTCTTCTATTTTGGTTCCATCCTCTTCCCTTTTCTGCACTATGCAGCTTCAGCTTGGCTTGCAGAGCACTTTCGATAGGCTCCTTTTTCCTCATAAGCCTTCTTTGCTCCTGAGCCTATAGAGCACTTAGGACTTCAGCAAGTTTGATGTCTGAAATGTCCTTAGTGTTCTCAAGGGAAGCAATGGTTGCTTCAACTCTTTCAAGCACTGCAACCAAAACCTTCTGAACCAGCTTTTTATCATCTACATCCGTCCCTAGCACCCTTATCTTATTGGCTATATCAACTAGCCTATCAACAAACTCTTTCACAGACTCATTCTCCTTCATCTGCTGCCTTTCAAACTCCCTTAACAAGTTCAGCACCTTCATTCCTTTCACTCTCTCATCCCCTTCATATTCTTCCTTTATATAATTCCATATATCATGTGCTGAATCTTTTTTCATGATTCTAGTAAATATGGTCGAGGAGACAGCAGAAAATAAGCAAGATTTTGCCTTTGCTTTTCGGGTTACCTTCTCTTTATGGTACCTGATTTGATTGATAGTTGGGTTGTTGGGTAGATCAGCAACCTCGTAGTCCTCTTCCACAGCTTCCCATAGGTCTGCACCCTCCATGAAAGCTTGCATCTTCACTGCCCATGCCTGGTAGTTGTCTCCATCGAAGATTGGAGCTGTGATGGTTGAGAATGAGGCAGAAGGTACACCAGTTTGTTCCATCTTTCTTGCTCTACTTCGAATTTAGCACTCTCTCACAAGTCCCTTAAGATCAATAATGCTCTGATACCAGTTTTGTTGCACAGAATGTGCTCTCTGTTGTTACAGAGAATGTGCTCTCAAATGTAGAAGAACAAGAGAAGATTGATCTGGAAATGCACTTTTTTACATTCTCGAAAACGAGAAGAGTACATAGCTCTTTTAAAAAAACGAAAACTGAATTGCACTAACTTAGTAACTGACAAAAACCACTACACCACTAACTAGCAACAAAATAGGAGCTGAAAACAACAAACTCCTACTATCTTGTTGACTAAGTAAAACCAAAAAACAACCAGCTAACAAACCAGAACAAAAATGACTGAAAATGGTCCTTAAGACATAACCAACACCCATTCCAATTCGTTAGTTAACCATGTGTCCTGGTTTAATCTATTGGGTATGTCTTATTGTTCTTTGTCTTGGTTCTCCTTTTCTTTTTCCTGATCCTAGTCCTCGTCCGGATCCTGTGATGGGTTTGCAGATCAGGCGGGTTATGTAGGTTAATTATGTAAAGTCTTGCTGGTGCTCGGGGTTTTATAGTGAAAATCCTGTTTTGGGAGCTTCAGGGTGGCAGATTGTAGGAGGGGAATTAAGTGCCATTGAAGAATATAGCGATGGTAATCACTAGTTGCCAATGCAGTTCATGCAGAGAAAGTGCCCTTCTTAGATTCATTAATATACCGACCTCTTATTTCTGCACAAAGTGCAATGACAAGATACTGAGTCTTTGCAAATGGATTTCTCCGAGACAAAGAAAAGATGAAATGAACGATCCACCTAGACTCGGTTTGTTTCGCGGAAAATGTGACATTTATAAAAAATGTTTCCTGAGAAGTCATTTTCAGAAAAATGACAATATTTTCCGGTGTCTGGCTAAAACCTGAAAATAAACTAGAAAATATTTTGGTAATTTCCTAAGGAAAATTACTAAAATTTTCGAAATTTTTAATTAATTTTAATTATTGATTTCTTTTCTTTTCTTTTTTTCCCTTTTCTCTTTCTTCCTTGGTCAACGACCGTCCACAGGTGAGGGACAAGCTCACCCAATGCTAGGTCGCTATAGCCCGCGACGAGCGTTAGGGACCCGAGCATTGCATTTATGGACGGAGCTCAAGTGAAAAGGCATTGGGCATAGGCACCAAGGTTTTAGGCCTAGACTTGATGGACCCGGGTGTGGGCGAGGAGGGCCTAGGCCCGGCCTTGATGGATTCGGGTTCGACCGTTGAAGACGTGGTCTTGAATGCCAAGGATCCTAGAATCAGTGTTGGGATTCCCGTATCCAAGCGTAAACTTTTGAGTCCAAATGCAGTTGCCTAATCATATTTTGGATGACGTTTTCCAATTTTTCAAAGAAGTAATTATTTTCTTAAATTTAAGCATATATTTTCCATTGACTAGGAAAATATTTTCCGTTGATTCATTTGCCTAAACGAACCAAATGCCCAAAAATAAGGAAAATATTTTTCGCGAAATAAATGAATGTTTAGATAAATTGTCATCCTCCAAAAATGAAGCCCCAAGCTAATGACATGAAGACTCGCTGCAAGAAAAACTATTAGAATCAGGTCAACTAAACTGAGTCCACCACTATCATCAATTCGTGCATCTAATGAAATGGATGGCCGTGATGGAGACGGTCCAATGGACTTGGGTCCTTAAGGTGCATTTGGCAATCATTATGTGCCCGGGAACTGATTCTACTCAGAAATAATTTTTTTTTATTTCGTACCCGAGAACAATTTCTAAGCATTTGAAGGCGTTTGATAAGTGCCCAAAATTTATATTCTTGCAATAGAAAAAGAACAGAATTGCGTTTGGTAACTACCCAAAATTTCTTTTTATTAATAATATTTCTTCTTTTTTTTTTCTTTTTTTTTCCTTCTTCTTCCCCTTCTTGGCCCATGGCCAGGGCTAGCGAGGGATGGACCCTCGCCGCCGTGACCCATCTCCCTCACCTAGGTTGCGACGACAAGGTCGGCCTCGCCTAGCCATCTCCCTCGCCTGGGTCACGACAGCGAGGTCGGCCTCGCCATGGTTAAGCGAGACCTCGCCGTCGCGACAGCGAGCTGCCCTCGCCCAAGCGACGAGGGTCCAGCCCTAGCCTGTGGCCGGTCGTTGGTGGCCGACGGCCAGCCAAGAAGAAGAAGAAGAACGAACCAAAAAGGAAGAAGAACAAACCAAGAAGAATCATAAATGGAAAAATTGCTCCCAGAATTAAGAAGCTGCTTTTTTTTGCTTCTTGATTCTGTTCCAAAACTGATTCTAAGAACAAATTCTTGCAAATTTGTGCTCACAAACAAACAATTTATCAAACGGATTTCTGTTCCAAAACTGATTCTGGGAACAAAAGAACAGAAATTATCACTATTTGGCAACTTGCCAAACAGCCCTTAGTTAATGATCTATGGACGGCAAGTACACTCAAACTTCAAATCTAGCACTCGCATGGTCTCCAAGGGGTACGCACAGTTCGGATCTGGTCGTGTTCACCCGACCCCGTCTCAAACATGAAGGATGTATGTTTATTGTGACTCGACTCGAGAACCAACCCGTATAGAAATCAAAACAGAAACTCAATCCGGATCGGATTTTTTTTTTTTGTCTCACAGGGTATGGTGAATCAATCTCCATTTAACCGTCCCAACACTTTTCCAGCACAAATTTTGGAACAAATTGCCAGGATGAAAGAAACTTGAGAGTAATGATCGCTCTTGTTGATACGGCTCCTAAAACTAGTCTAATCTGACCAGTTAGAGGAGTCAAAAGAAGTAAATTTGAAAGGAAAGACAACTAGAATCAAGTCGAACCTAGGTTATGAACGTTGCACCTCCCAAATAATAGAAACTTTCAAAGGAAGCTGCAGCACTGACTTCAGAAAGAAGAAAATCTTAGGACACTTCCACATCGGTTGCCGCATGACTAGGAACTACTTGTCCCAGCTGAGTTCTCTGTTGATCTTCTCCATACCATCTTCCCACAATGCATCAGGGTCAAGATTGCAATAGCATAAAGAAGAGGAATTCCAACCAAGCAAACCCCAGAAGCGAAATTCACCAATGTCTGCAAAAATGCAGAAGCGCCAAAGCTTAGTAGGCTTAGAAGTTTGAGAAACTGAAAGACTAGCCCTTTTCTTTTTTCTCTAGGAAGAATTTAAAAAGCATTGACATCATCTGTGTATTTAAATCAACCGATATAAATCAACCGAAAAATCCAACAATCTAGCTATGTTAGCAGTGGTGATATAAAGTTAGTGTGTGGTGCATTGTTCAAGCAAATCACAAGTAAAACTTCTTGTTCAAGCAAAATTATTATTGAAAATGAAGCAAGGCTTTGTTCTATTTGATCTTTCATGCAAATAGTATCTGCATCACGTGCATGTGTGTTGAGTGGTCTTGGGCCTCTGTCACCCCAAAAGCTAACTCAAAGGGTGAGGTTTTCCCTCACACTTATAAACTGACTACCGGCCTCTTCCACAACCGATGTGGAATAATCTCGACAATCTCCCTTTCACACATCAGACCCTGAGTCAAAGCCGCGACAACCCGTATCACACCCGTGTGACTGTTGGGTCCAAACTTGTTGGTAACTTAGGCTCTAATACCAGTGTTGGGTGATCTTGGGTCTCTCTTATCCCAAAAGCTGGCTCAAATGATGAGACTTTCTCTCACACTTATAAACCGATCACCAACCCCTTCCACAACCAATATAGATCAACCTCAACAATCTCCCCCTCACACATCGGCCTTGGGTCGGAGCCGCAACAACCCGTATCTCTCCCGTGTGATTGTTGGGTCCAGACTTGGTGGCAAACTAGGCTCTGATACCAGTGTTGGGTGCTCTTAAGTCTCTCTCATCCTAAAAGCTAGCTCAAATGGTATGGCTTTCCCTCATACTTATAAATTGACCACCAGCCCCTTCCACAACTAATATGGGACAACCTCAATAATGTGTACGCATCTATTTTGCTTGCCTTCACAGGATATATGACAACTAATTAAATTATCAACACCATCATTAAGCATCGATAGCCTTGGAACTAGCGTATTATGAACACTCAGTATACATCCAACGAGAAAGATAGCATAACCATAGTAGGTGCATATATAGGAGTCGCACAACGTGTTGCCTGTCAAACTCCAAAATATCTTTCCTTCTTTTGTACACCAATACATGAGACTTATTCATGAAACAAACTCAGATTGTAAGCAAAAATGTTCAGACAACTCAATCAACTCCAATGAAAGACATTGTTACACATATAAACATCTGAACAGAGAGCAAGCAATTCATGCACTCCGTGGAAATAGATAAATTTGTTGACTTATTGCCAAGGAAACAACATGCAAAACATAAGATACTAAGAAGATAAAGCAGTCAATACCATCATTGCTGGCACCAGATGAATGATAAAATTTAAAACTTGGTTAACTTTGTTCTGTTGTGCATACACGAGCTTGAACTTTCTCAAACTGAGAGTGCTTCTCTTAAAAGAAAAAATTTCCAAAATCAAGACGAAATTCTCTCTTGACTCAAAAATACTTAAGCACATTCTTTCTATTCAGTATCCTCATTGCAACAAATTGGGTTTGGGTCGTGAGGATGATGAAGAAGAAATGGATTATTTTTTTAAGTTGAAGGAGAGATTGAAATGGAAACATTCCATTTATCTTTATAACAATCATTATGTTAAGTAGTTTACTAGATCTACCTCTAATGAACATGGACATTGCAAGCATGAATTTCCAACTGAGCAGGCCAAGCCAAGAAGATCCATTGGAGATTCAATACAGCTTCTAAGCCTGACAGAAAAGGACACGAGTTTGTATGGGTACCAAAGAAATGATGAAGATTTTCTTTATTGTAAGTGATTATGAGAAGGAACAAGTGGTATCTGGACAAAAGTTGTTCACGTCATATGATAGGTGATACTGCTAAATATGTGAACCTAATTTAAGTGGATAGTGGTACTATTACTTTCAGAGGGAAGGACAAATGAAGAATTGTTGGCAAGGACAACATCAAATTAGGAAATATGATCATTGAGGATGTATCAAAGGACTCAACCACAATCTCATAAGTATCGGTAAACTATGCGACAAAGGCTTCACAATTAGCTTTGAGGAAAGCAAATGAATTGGAGTAAGTAAAGACAAATCACAATCATCTACTGGAATACGTTATGGCAATATCTATCTACTAGATGTTACTTGGTGCTTAACATCCATCAAAGATGAAAAAGAGTTATGGCATAGGAAGCTAGGCCATGTTAACATAAAACAAATTTCCACTATATCTTTCAAGGATCTCGTGCGTGATTATCCCAAAATCAAATCTGACAAATCTGAGTCATGCAATGCTTGCTCCTTTGGTAAGCAAGTGAAAAGTTCATTCAGATCTATAGATGTCATTGCTATTGATCGAACTATACAATTATTACATATGGACTTGTCTGGACCAACAAGGAATACAAGTCTTAGAGGCAAAAGGTACCGTCTAGTAGTTGTTAATGATTACTCAGGGTACAAATGGATAATGTTCCTAACCCACCATAATGATGCCTTTAATCATTTGTGAAATTTACATGGAAAATTCAAAATTAGAAAGGTTATAGTATCTCATCTATTCAAACCTATAGTGGCTAACAATTCACCTAGAGAGGGAGTGAATAGATGATTTTAAGAAAACTTGACTAACTTATGTGGAAATAATAACTTCAAGTTAAATATAAGTGAATTAACAGAGACGAGTTAATATTAGTATGAACCAGTAGTTATATCAAGTGCAGTGTGCTTCTATGACGAATATAGAAATAAGTAGAGAGATAGAAAACGATGCACTCAAAGCTATATAATGGTTCGGCTTGATATGAGTCTACGTCTACTCTCCTAGACTAACAGCCTACTTGCTAGATTTCACTAGCAATCTTCTGAGTAGTTATAATAATATATACCGCTAATACTCAAACACTTACTCCCGAAACTAGTGCTTCTTATATCCAAGCAGATAGATCTTACTATCACACACCTAAGCACAAACTATAACACCGATACACTTCTCAAGAGATCACACTTTTTAGTGCGCTCAGTAAACAGTAAACATGTAAATCTTTCTCTGCTAATTGGGTTGCTCGTCACTCTTGATTATTCTTTAGCGACTTTTGATCTCCTTTTATACCTATCGGCTTCCAATTTTCCCATTGGACAATCACAAGAATCAATCTCCAAGTTATCCGTTGGATGATTATTGTGAAGATCAATTTAGCCGTTAAAACCAATCAATATGAGTTTCTGGAGATTTAGTTGCCCATACAATCAAATCTTCCAGTTTCCATAAATAGAGTAGTTTGAACTATGAAAAGAAATCTGTCTCTTGGATAATTGTCAATCAATCAAGATATCACACATAATTAGTATTTTCCGTGTAAATATTTCTCGAGATTGATACTCAATCAAAATATTTATTTAGGAATCCAAGCCATATAACTAGTTGCCACAAATGTTTAAATAAGACGTCATAGGATATTTTTATCTAGATTTCCAAAGCACGTGATAAATTGCTGTATAGGTAATTAGGCGCTCCGCTTATATCTGCAATTTCCGGATATATCTGGTATCCTAGTGATATTGTATTATGTCTCAACTAGTAACTCGAGTACATTAGTGATGTAGATTCTGTGATTCTGTTCACCATGGTACCTTCAAGTCTCTTCACATTCTTCTAGACTTGTTCACTCTTATAGGTTCATCTAGTCTTCACGAATCTTTTTATTACATACATCTGAGTTCCCTTAAAGTGGATATTACCTGAAATATAGACAACATTTGCATTTATCGAGCTCATAAGGTATCCATGGATTGTTTTGTCAACTTCAAAATATTATAGGAGGTTTTCTTAAAAATCTCCCCTTCTTATGGTGATAAAACTATCCATGCAAATATCATTGACAAGTTTTAGGACTTAATTGTACTTTTTGAAAGTTTTAAAACTCAGCTGCACTTTATTGACAAGTTTTAGGACTTGATTACACTTTTTGAAAGATTTAAGACTTTCAATACACTTATCCCTTTCTTATATAAAAATGGCATATAAAGCACATTGGTAAACTATATAATATATATCCAACCATGTCTTTTATATACTCAAGTATTGTCCCGTCCTACAATTAATATCAGCATATGCTAATATTCAAAGTCCTATATCAACATCTTGTATAAGTATCTATCCATCTTGTATCATATATCGGCACTTCAAATACATCATAATATCAGCATCCACATATCTGTAAATCTGCACCATATATCTGCATCATTTACATACATCCTCTATCATATACTCTATTGTATATCTGCACTTCAAACACATCATGATTTCAGTATCCATATATCTATATATCTAAACCATATCTGCATCATTTCTCCTCCCTTTTGTCAGCATCACACAAAATACTTGATATATCACAAAATATCAATTGATTCAACAAGTTAGCAAAGTTGAACATCAATACACAGTATTGCAACCCAATACATTCAAGTCCAAACATATTTAAACAAACCACTAAAATATCAAACGTCAAAAATATGTTCAAACAAAATATGCAGGCAGTATACTTTTTTCACTTAATGAGGAAGGTGTGTTGATAAAGAATGAGGAAAACATATTGGCTTTGAGAGAATCATAGCATTTCAAAGTATGGAGTTTGTGCTCGAGTCTTATCAAATAATTCTCAAAACCTTCCTTGAGGGTTGTCATGTCATCATTTTAAGATTTGACCTCCTCCTTCAATTCTTCTTGATTTGCTCTAACTTCCTTCATCAACTTTACTATCGGACTCCTCTTGAGTCATCAAATCCCTTCCCTTGCTCTCTTGACTTACTCTGAGTCTGAGCATATCCTTCCATCTTTTCTTATTCTTCCTCTCTTGACACATTAATTTTTGTTAATAGGTCCAATAAGGTTAAACTCGAGACTTGGGATTCCTGATCGTGACAAGGCCTATTTCTCTGCCAAAAGAGTCAATTAAGTGTCATTAGAGTCCCATTTGTATATAGAAATTAAAAGCATTCCATTCGATTTGTATTTAGACATCATTTTCTTAGTAAGTCAAAGGTTGACTTCTAAATTGACTTTTTTGTCAAACCTAAAAGTCAAATCTTGCTCAATATTTCATAATTTTTTTGAAAATCATGAAAACATAAATTTTATCCTTACATGCATAATTAGGCTTTTAATTTTCAATTTTTTATAAAAAAAAATGATTGAGAGTTGACTTTTTGGTCAACTCGAAGATTTTGATCCTTGTTTTAAAAATTCCAAAATTCATTGATTTGATTCCTTTTTTAGACATTTGATCTTGGGTAGACTAGTCAAAATGGGGTTATAAACCCATTTTTTAATCATATTTGATGGGTTGGGTTCTTATATAGGTTAATTATATTCAATAAATGAGTTAGAAATGGATTTAAATCCAACTCTATGTATCATAAATGAGTTTGAGTTCACAACTTGCTTAGACCAAACCCACATCTATGACTCTCTCTCCACTCTCTCTCGCCCTCACTCAATTTCGCATTTGCTCACTTTGTGTTTTCACCTTAGTTTGGGTATAAGTTATTCTAAACTAGGCTAAATATGGTAGTATTTTAGAAATATTGATCGGATCGGGTATGAGTCACTAGATTTGTATTGCATAAAAATGAATCAATTTGAGTCGAACCATTTTTTACCGAACCCGACTCACCCACTTGACAGTTCTAATTCAAGGACTATAATAATTCAAGATTTCAAGCCATTTCAAGATTTTGAGCTCAAACGAGTCGACCAACGTTCAAAAACAAGATTAGGACTATGGTTGACTTTTCACAATAAAGTCAAAGAGTACATTCTAATTCTCATTAGGCCAAATTAATCCAATTTCAACATCAATTTAGGCACAATTAGGATAATTTGAGGAAGTTGAGCATAAAACAACAAATCAGGAACAATAGGGTTGAGCCAGGTCAACCCAAGTCAACCAAAGAAGTCAGCTCAGCTCATGAGGTAATTTGAAGAGAAATAGGACAATTGGGAAGTCTTGAGTCAACCCAAGTCAACCTAAGAAGTCAGACCATTCAACCCACAAAACTACTTGGTCGATCCCCTCCCTTTGTATTTATAAAAATGACAGATTCTCTCAATTACCGAAAATTAAATTCCATGTCATCAATCCTTAAGGGCACCAATTTTATTCATTTATTTCCCCTCTAATCGAGACCTTCGGATGTGCCATGTTACATATCCTTAACCCAACTGACCTTCTTAGAGCCTATCATATCATTCCTTGCTCGTTAAGGAATGAAATAAACCATATGAGTAAAAAAACATTAAGGAATAAGATTAGAGATGAATTTGAAATTTCCCTCCAATTTTTCCCTCTTTCTTCCCTTGGCCGACCACACTCTCTCACAATTACACTCTCAAAAATTTTTGAAAAGAAAAAAAAGGCTCTCAAATAACTTTCTTTGTCTCAGTTTCATCTCTTGGCGTCTTCTTTGCTTTGCTGAATTCCGCTCTTGTCGGACCCATTCCAGCGCCAATGACCTTGGCTCTTCATGCAACCAGCCTCTCCGGTGAGTCCTCAAGTCGATCATGGTTGGCGCCTTCCCCTATCATTGTCGGAATCACCATAATTCAACTAATTTCCTCTATTGTTCACCGGTGATCCTAATCAAATGTAAGAGCTCTAGTTCTCATAGTAATTCCAAATGACTATCCTATGACTTAGTTTAGTCATTGTCCAAAATTGGAAATCTATGATAATCTTAAGTTAGGTGTTGGCACCTAAATTTTACCTGGTCATTTAGGGTTTAATTGCACAAAAATTAGGGATTAATTTTTAACCCCTAAATAAAAAAAATTTCATTAAATTACATGGCACATAGATATTAGGCGCATTTGCATTAATAGAATTTAGTGAAACATATTTTCCTTTTATTTTATTTCATTTTTTATTTAAAAAATCATTATAAAAATTGAAAACGAAAAAAGAAAAGAGAGAGAAGACAAAAGAGGGGTCTCCCTCTGGCACACTTACAAAAAAGAAAGAACAGGAGGAAAGGACACAGAAGAAAGTAGTCTGCATGTTTCCTTAAAGGAAAAGCTCACAAGAAGAGACAAAAGAGGGCAAAGCTCTCTTCTTTGGTCTCAGTCAATGCACGTCCAAAACAGGGGGAAGAAAAGGAGAGAACAGAGAGCAAAAAAAAAAGAAGAGAGAACAGAGAGTGGGAGGGGAGACCGAGAAGAGAAAGGGGAGGGGTCTAAGGGGAGAGCGCTTCGGCTCCTCTGTAAGAAGGTCGCCGGAAAATCTCTTCCCCCTCCCAGTGAGCCGGTCACCGTCGCCGAACGTCCGTTGCCCCGGACGTCGTGTTTCGTCTCGGTTGGTCACAAACAGAGAGAAGGCTTTGAAGAGGAATAGACAGAACTGGAGAGAGCATCGGAGAGAACTTGACGGCGAGATCAGAGACTGAGAGCCTCACCTACTCGCCAGAGCGCCGCCTGAGCCGCCGCCGAACCCCCCAGCCATCGCACTTCGCTTCGGTCATCTCCGAACCAGGTGGGTTTTACTCCTCCACGTCCCCTGTTTTCACCAATGTGCCGGGCACACCGAGCCTATTCGGTGGTCGGCCGGCCCCGTCGACCGAGGCAAACATTCGTTTGACACCCAGTGAGGATGGTATAGATGTTATATGTCGAAAATCAACCATGAACTTCGTCAAAATCAAGTCTATAACGTCATTTCTCGCCTGCACCATACCTGTTTGGTCAAATGCTCGAACCGAACTGTTTAAGCTTTATGATGTTGAACCCGATTGTGCATTTTTTTTGGCGTTTCGATGCAAGCTGAGTTGAACCTGTGTCCAGATAGGGTCATTTAGAGCTGCATATATCACCTTTGACCCAAAAATCACCCTAGATCTTGGTTTTGAGTCTCCATTTGTACTCGCCTACCACTTGTTCGACAAAATGCCTAAGTGGAAGTCCCGATGTTTTTTTTTAGAATCAACGCCTAGGACTTGGTTTTTGTGCTTCTGTATTCTCATGCCTATTAAGCCAATACTGACGTCATGATTTCTTTCTATTTTGTGGCATGAAAATCGCATTCCCGAGTCGGCCATGGTCGAACGAGTCGCCGGAGGTGCTACAACCCCCCGCCGGAGCGATGCCCGCGGTTGGAGACCACAACCGTTAGCCCGCTATCTCTATTTCATGTGTGTCCGTGCTTGTTTATTCAGTCTTAAGGTCTGTTGTTGGGGTGAAAATCAAGTTTTTACTCGTCAATGTCTTTTCCGCGGCTGGAGTTCGACGACGGTTCGGCAGCCACATTGGCCGGCGGCGAGGGTGTTGAATTGGTGGCGATCATCGGTGTCGCCGGCGTGGGCCGAGCCGTCGGACGGCGGTGGGGGCGCTCTCGGCGAAGTTCCAGTGAAAGGCCATCGAAGACGAGATGATGTTCTGGGCACGAAGAGGAAGAAGACCAGAAGAGTAAAAAGAAAAAATAGAATAAGAAAAAGAAACAAAAGAAAAAGAAAAAAAGAAAAGAGGGAAAACAAAAATAAAAAAAAAATAAAACGGGGGGATCCCGGGCGAGTCGTAATCCAGGTCGTAAATCTGGGTCGGATTGGGTCGGGGGACCCGGTCCGGAATCTATATTTTATCAATAAAAATATTCAAAAATTCAAAAAATATTAAAATAATAAAAAAAATTAAAAATTCCAAAAAAATCCGAAAATGTTTAAAAAAACCAAAAAATTATTAAAAAATCTGAAAAACATTAAAAATTCAGAAAATTCATTAAAAATTGAAAATTTTCAGAAAAATTCATAAAAATTCCAAAATATCCAAAAAATTAGGAAATATCCACAAATCAGTTTTTGGCTTAATTTCACTAGATCTTTTAGTATTTAATTTCATTCTAGACTTAGTTTAAAATTTGTAGAAATTGAGGAAACCTTTAAAAAAATTTCCCAAAAATTCGAATAAGCCATTAGGGCTTTACTTTAGGGTTTTTGATTGACTTTTCTTTCTAGAGACGATGCTGGGTCCCTGGTTGTTTATTTTCTTTATGATTATCTTGTTGCACACTTTTAATACATTGATTGTTATTTTCTATTTTTAGAACAGTTAGGTGGAATCTTAGCTTTTTCAATAGGCTGCTCGGTACGTTAGTTTTGCGAAAATTCAAGTTTAGATACCGAAAGGGCACTAGTTAGATCGCTAGCCATGGAACTCCCTATTGAAACATTTCCAGAAACTCGAGTCTTATTTTCTCTTCTTCTTTCGGTGGAGCTTCCTCTCGTTGTTCTTCTTGCAGCCAACTCCCTTTTATTCAAAATTATTCTTCCGCCTTTCGAAGCCGGAACGTAGGAGTCATGATGATCCGGATCTTACTCACAAAGCAATATAGTATTATAAGCATTCATTGTAGTGATGGTAGGGGGATGTTGGAAATCGGACACTTCCTCGGCCCAGCATGTTGAGACCAGAGCGTGACTAGAGAGCGAGTTCTAAAAAACTCCCATTTTCTCGTTGGGGTTCTTAAGAGCTTCCTGTTCATCCGCCACGTTGATTTTTCCTTCTTTTATGAAATCTTGGATTTTTTGCTTCAAAGTCTAGCTTGCATCCGTCACATGACCCGGTCCCCCCTCATTGGGACCTAACCAAATTCTGCCAATTCCTTCCAGCCTTACTCAAATAGGGGGTTGGGTGGAGTGCGGGGGAGCGATTAGTACATGCTGACGTCCGAAAGTGCTTCGCTTTCTATGGAGATAAGAACAAGTAGATCATAAGTTAGTATTGGATTTACCGGTAGAACAGATCGATGATCCTATCTTCTTGGATCCAATTCCAAAATTCCTAATGAACCCTGGTGAAATCAAGTTCCCGAATTTAGAATCTCTGGTTTTCGCACGTATCAAGATAACACTCCCACGTCTCGATCAGGGTTTATAGCCGACCCTTGATCATGACTGGTGGCGACTCCAATCAAATTATTAAATTAGACAATTCTCGTCACGTGAGGTATGAGCCTCGAGAGTGTCTCAGTCGTTGGATTAATGAACCATTTGGTTTGTCATTCATACGAACCAATCGTTGTTCATATCCATCAACAAATACCTTTTGGCCTAACCGATCGGGACAGGTAGGTCGCGACAACTTGGCGACTCCACTGGGGACTTGAGGACTTAGGCCTAATATAACTTGATTGTTTGTTAACTAACGTAGTCTTACGGCAGCGCATCGTGAAGGCTAAGGTAAGTCCGCTAACGTTGTGTTAAATGGTTTTATAGGTTGGGAGTTATAAGGGGTGGAGTAATTGTTGACGTGTTTGTTTTGCAGGTTGGTGTAAGGGTGTATGTGTATGTGAATGAAAATAGAAGTGTTGTTTCGATATAAACTGTTGTGCATGCTTTTACCTTCTTTAGCACTACACTTTGCACACACAATCTGCGATCTAAAACCCCGATCGCCTTAGGAAACCTGTAGGAGGTACCAAAAGTGTGGAAACTGTGCAGGGAAGGACCCATGGCTATCCCCTTTGGTCCCGCTCATCTTTGAATAGTGATAAAGAGGACTGTCCGATGCAAGTGCGGAGTGGGGAAAACTCTTTTGATCTATTTGGGATGGGGACCGTAAGCCTTTAGAATCTCACCTTTTAGTGAACCATACAAGTGCACATGCGTGTCTTTGTGATTTGAAAAAATGATCGTCACCCGCTATAAGTATGATTTCTCTCATTATTAGTTCACTTTGAATTGAAATTTTATTTTCGCAAAATCCGTGGAAATCAATTGAATGCCCAACATGATTTAGGCCCATAATAAGAAAGTTCTTACATGCAGTGTAGGCCAATATTTCTCAATTGACCCCATAGAACAATTGGTTTGTCGGAATTTTCGATTGTGGGTCTAAGATCAATTTTTGTCACTAGATTTTTCAAAGTCAACGTTGCAATTTGAGATGTCAAATTGAAATTATATTGGGCGTTTGAATCTTTCAAAATTGAAAATTTTTCAAAAGTAGGCTCACGTTTTAATGGGTGAAATTTTCAAAAATAAAGTCACAAATTTGTAGGAAAATTTCTCAAACTCAAACGATTGGAACTAATTTGGTTTGCAAAATCCAAATGGACGTTTGATTGATAAACCATGGAATGATCTTTCAATGGTGCTTTCTCTTATAAGTGAAACGGTCGCAAAACACTTAACCCTCGTAAGCAAGGATTCAGGGGCAAAGTATTTTTGTCTCGCTTTCATTATAAGAGACAGCCTCAATGAGAGATCAAATTTTTCATTCTCATACTGACATTGTCTTCCTTCTGCAGGTTATACGTGATGGTCGCTCCTTGAAATTCTCACGCTTGGGGACGCCAAGAAGTGGACTTAGAAGCTAGGACGAGATTCTCTTCTATGCAAGAGTTTTTTGTACTTCGTCATCGTCTTTATTCTTAGTAGGAATCATGTTTCGCGTTTTGGACTTTGATTGTGAACCCAATTGAATGTTTTTGTAAATCATGCAACTCAAATTCAAGGTCATAAGTAGTTTTTTGCTTTGGGTCCAATTGGAGATGCTGCAAGCTACCCATATGGATTGAATTTCAACGGAGACTTAGGAGAAACATTCTAGGATGGTAAAATGTCATCGTTCTAATAAGAACTTCTCATGCAGCAATTGACTTGTTTTGCATTTTCTTTCATGAAAACAGGCAAAATGAAAGGGCTGTTCAAGATTGGCATTCACTTTCCCTACAAAACAAAACTGTGGGCCCTTTGAACTCGAGGCGCATGCAGCGAGGCATGAGCGTCGAAGGAATTGCGTCATAGAGAGTACAAAGTGATTCTCGTTGTACTTGCCAGACGGATAACAGAAGAAAAGAATCATTACTCACAATGGGTTAGCAATGAAGTTGGCAGGTCTAGAAGACATAATTTCTTGAAGTTTCAATGTATACTGTCCATCTTCTCAAACTACATAAATAATCTCTTGGAACACACATTGGATTGGCGTTTGATTCATGCAAACATTTGCATGATGGAGTCTGTTCGCATCCTTGAGATTTTAAACTGGAATAGAGGCGGCTTCTGGATTCAAAGCAACTAAGGCTTTAGGCACGTTAGCCTCCTAGATTTCCATTTGACGCACTTGCATAAGTTGCTGAAGCGCTACCACGCGCTCTTCATCCGTAGTGGCTGGCTCTTCGATGGTGGGTTCACGATATGAACTTGGAATTTCTGGGGCTTGCCAAGATACTGTTGATTCATGGTGCAACTACAAGTGCCTATCAACATTGGTGCGATAGATCCAGGATCTACAGAAACTACACGAAGCATTTCACCTTGAATGTGATGCATTCCGAGGATGACTGAATTTGCTCGTCTAGGGAACAGCTTCTTGATTGCAAAGGAGAACTAAGTTTTCTAAAGAACATTGCTCTCGATGGTTCTGCAATCAAAGAACTTCTTAGTTCAATAGAGTCCTGAACAGAACTTGAGAAACTAAGTTTCATGTTGTGCAGATCGCTTGCGACACTTCTGATACGGTTGGGAATCTCATATCATTGATGCAACTTTTCCTTGGTCGCAGTTTGCTAACAGAGTTACCTATTGCTGTGGGTCACTTATCCCGGTCAAAATACAGTCCATTGGAGATATGTCGAGCCTCATTGATCTGTTCTAGGATAACACCATGATAACAACACTGCCAGAGTCTATAGGAATGTTTGAATGGCTTTGTACCTTAAGACTAAGTCCATATGCACAACTTTAGCAACTACCTGCTTCACTTGGGAAGTTGAAAAGTCTGGTTTACTTACCAGGAACTTCTGTCATAGAATGACCCCAAGAATTTAAGATGCTCACAAGCTTGGCATCATTGAAAATGAGAAGGACAGCTTCCAAATGTGGAAGACAATCTAGAACTGGCTGAACCTAATCAATCTGATGCCCTAAATCATATTGTTCTTTCAGAATCGTTTACAAATTGCTGTTTATTGAAGGAAATGGGTGCTCATGCTTGGGGATTTTTGGGAAGAATCTTCGACAATTTTGAAAGGACTGCCTCCTTGCAGGATTTGGATTTGGGTCGTAATGATTTTTCCAGCTTTCCATCCAATCCGGGGGGCCTTGTACTTCTAAAAAAAAAACTCGATTTATCTCATTGTATCTGCCTCCACTTATCGCGAGCTTGCTTGAGTCAAATATGGCGAACTGTAATGCGTTGGATCGCATGTACGACTTCACAAATGTGGATAGTTTAAATGGAGCTGGATTTTACTAATTGCAGCAATTTAGTTGATGTCCCTGGTCTCCATGAAGCCTCTAAGGCATTTTATTCCTGGGTGGTTGCAAGGCATGCATCCTAGCAATGAAGAGAAGAATTGAAAAGGTTGCTCCAAAGCATTTGGACAACTTGAATATTCCTGGGAGTGAGATTCCACGACGGTTTCATCATAAAGTTTCTCATTTTGTTGCTACAAAGAACCATGAGATTGGAGGAATAATTTTCATTGTTAAGGTCTCTCTAGACATTGTAAACCAAGGAAACTTTCCACTACTAGCAATCGTGGACATTAGAAGAAGGCTTCTCAGGCGTGAGGTCTGATACGCACCACAACATTGTACCTGATAGGGATCCTCGACACAAGTGAAGACCAGCTTTACTTCATTATGTTTTCAGAATTCGAGCCAATGGTTGGGAGCTTAAAAAAGGAGATTGCAAATTTGATTAATGGTAAGAGATCATCACGATCTCTCATGCTTGCCTTGAAGCAATATGGAAAAGGCTAGTCTCCCACTGACGAAAGATGGAAGGACTTGCAGCTCTTGGCATAGACGATGATACCCTAGTGTTCATAAAGAGCTCCATTTCAAGAATCCACTAAGCCTTTATGCTTCACCATTTTCGGAAAACGAGTCCGAGAAGGGATGACATCTGAACATTCCTAAATTTGAAATTTGACCTTAGGGTCACATTCATGAATTCACTTCTTTCTTCAATCGTCAACATGGATGAAGAAATGCTCTTAAATTTTGTGCTTCGGATAATCCCTGTTGTTCTCAAAGCAAAGTCCACAAAAATTTCTCATCTTGGAGAATCTCATATTAATTTGACAACCTTCTCAAAAGAAGAAATGTGCGAAGATTCCTCGGCACCAAGGCTACTTCCTGGGTTGGTGACATCTATAACTCATGGGAAGCTCTTTGACGGGTCCACATATATGGATGCGGACTATTCAAACGATATTGTCAAAAGACAAGAATAGGAATGAGCTATGATCCATTTGGAATTGCTGAGCATTAGTAGCTGCAATTTTTGCATCTTCAAATAGCTTCTCGGCATTTAATCCAGCGTGGAGATGATTATTGGTGGTTCGCGAAATGATCCTTCAGGGCGTGGATGTACATGAGCAAGAATCAGTCATCAAATGGTGCCCCTGAGTAAAAGGTTATAATCGTTCCGAGTTAAATTCGATTTATTTAAAGAATGACTTGTTCCTCCCCTTGTGCAGAATTTATGAGGACAAAAAGAGTTGATGTAAAAAAAATTCCCGGGAATCGACAAGATTGCATGAGGAGGACAACTTAGTCCAGAACTGCACCATCCCAAAAAGAAAAAGGTGTATATCGTTCCCAAATTAGTCCAACTGAAAATGGAAATGACTTGTGTCATCTCTCGTTTTGCAGATGAAATAATATGTTTGACCATGGCGACAACAACTTCTTCCAAGAAAGCATGATGAGGCAATACACATTGAAGGGAAGTGTATCTGATCATAGGGGCAACGCCTCCCGTCAACAAATCGTGACAAAACCATCCAATTTAGCACAAAAGGATGTATCGTTCCTAAATTAAGTTCAATCGAGAATGGAAATAACATGTTCAATTTCCTTTTTGCAGGATGATAAACAGGGCAGGTCATTGAAAGGGCAGTAACCCTCACCCATGATGCATGATAAAGCGGAGTCATTCGATTCAACACAAAAAGGGCGTATCGTTCCTAAATTAGTCCAATTCAATTTTGGGATCGAACTAACATGTCTCATCTCTCATAGACAAAGGCGCACATTGATCGCGGACGCGACACCTCCTACCAAGGAAACATACAATAGATGGGGCAAAGCATCCAAGGGACAATGTCATCAAATATCGAAACAATACCGAAAAGTCAAGGCGAAGAAAGCGGATGAAGGGAGTTGCCAAACATACAAGGAAGCAAATTCAAATGAAAGGAGTTGTCAAACACTCAAGAATACGAATTCAAATGAAGGGAAGCATCAAAGACCTGAAGGACAAATGCAAACGAGGGGTAATATTGTATTGTTCCCAATTTTTCAATCCTTAAAGGGTCTTTAACTAACACATCCTTTTTTATTCTTTATAGGGTTATCAGGTCGCCGTATTATAGGTAAGTATCCTTCTTCCTAAAATCAAAGGGAAGTCAAATTTTCATCGCATAAAAAATCTTTAATGTTTTTTAGAAACAACAAATGCTGAAGTAGGAATTAAAAGAGCAAAATTTGCGCAAAAGTTTGGAATGTCATTTTATCCAAAAATTGTCTTTATGCTTGACGAATCATTCATTTTGAATCAAAATTCCCCATGGAGATTGATCAATTCATAATAATCTCAACGAAATAAAAAGGAGATGTTAATCATGCCAAGTGAGAAATGCTTAGAATGAAGAAAGGCAAGCCATTCCCAAACACGTCCTGTAAACACTTTAAGAGTTGAGCGGAAAAGAAAACTCGTGTTGTTTAAGGACGAGGGATTCATTCGCGAGTAGTACATGGATCAAAGTGAAAAGAGGCATTTCTTTCGTCAATCTTACACACTACAGGTGATCATAGTTATGCCTATTTGAGCCTTTAAATGTGAAGAATTCACAAAAATACCCCTGTCAAGAACCACTCCATAATGGGACAAATTTGGAGATTTTGGTTGACGCTATTCGGTGAAAAAGGTGAGAAAGATTTCTTTGCTCTCATTTGCATCAATCTTTTTGTGGTAACTTCATGTGAATCCTTGTGGAAGCTCGAAGCATCCCAAATTGAAGAAGAGCATTCATTTCTCTACCTAAACACTCATACCTTTTATTTAGCCAAGTTGAGCCTAAACATTCATTTCTAAGCCCTAATGATAATTGTCTCCCCACGCTCGGGCAAGGTACATGATTTATCGAGGCAATTGGTGCTTATGTGACAACATGTAAAAAATCTCGAAAGTCCTAGGAACTCAAAAGGTTCGAATGCGCAAAAGTCAAATGAAAGCTAGGGGACATGAAAAAGCAATGTGCCTAATAAAAGCAAGGCCAATGCCCATAAAAAAAATATGTCAAAAGAAAAATGCTTGCATGAAGAGAAAATCATTGCAACTGCAAAAGTTATTAGAGAAAAGAGCAAAGCTCTTGCATTAAAATGATTAGCCAATGGACTTTCGAGACAAGTTGGATTTCAAAAGTCGAGTGCCTTTGAAAAGATTGGATGATACGGTAATGATGCCATGATAATCACCAACTCTTAAATCTCATTTGAGAATTTCTGAGCCTTTCGAGACTTTCACCGAACCAACATTACAATCCTTTCCCGAAGTCTCTTCTGATTGGGATGATTCAAGTGAAAATAAGGACTTTACAAAGAAGTTGTCGCTTGAAGAAGTGGAGGCAAAGTTGTCTTATCTTATCTTAAGGTTTCTTGACTTGTAAACCTGGCGAAAATGATGATCAATGATTATTTCATTTCTTAGCCATTGATGCTTATCCGTTGTTGAAACCATGACCAAGCCCGCATTATAGTCCTTACAAACGACCTCATGGATTGGTGAATGTGTACTTATTGCGAATGATTCTTGAAGCCTTCAACATTGGTAATGCAAGGTACATCAGAGATCAGACTATTTCCCACATCAATGGATGGGATCAAATAGCCTTCTTGAGAGTTGTGAGAAGCCCTTTCCGACTATGGAGCTCTTGTTTGGCATGTTTAACGAGTTCTTTTCACTAGTCAAGATCATTTTGACAAAAACTTTTCTCCTAAGGGAATTGGATGATTGATGATACTTCTCAAGCCCGTTGGCAATTTTGTGATATTGAATGATGCAAAATATTTTTCAAACAATCGAAACTAGCTTGAATTGCTCATGCAATCAATGCTTTCTCATTGATGATACCAGTTTGATATTGCCTCTCATGACATTATCTTGCCTGGTACGCATTCATTACCAGAACACTTGTTATAACACATTCCGTTAGATGTGCAGATGTCTCCTCAAAATTTCCTTAATATTTGACAGATATGGTGAGCATTAGCAGCCCAAAACTATTCTTACATGACAGGTCTCCCCACGTGAAACCTTCATTTCAAAAGGTTTCGGGTTTTTCCTTAAACTCCGATTTCAAAAGGTTTCAGGTCTTTCCTTAAACCCTGATTTCAAAAGGTTTCGAGTCTTCCCTTAAACCCAGATTTCAAAAGGTTCCGGGTCATCCCTTAAACTCCGATTTCAAAAGGTTCCGGGTCTTTCCTAAAACCCTGATTTCAAAAGGTTCCGGGTCTTTCTTAAACTCCGATTTCAAAAGGTTCTGGGTCTTTCCTGAAACCCTGATTTCAAAAGGTTCCGGGTCTTCCTTAAACCCCGATTTCAAAAGGTTTTGGGTCTTTCCTAAAATCCCGATTTCAAAAGGTTCCAAGGTTTTTCCTTAAACCCCGATTCAAAAGGTTCCGGGTCTTATCCTTAAACCATGTTTTCAAAAGGTTCATAGATCTTTCCTTAAACCCTGATTTCAAAAAGGGTCACGGGTCTATCCTTAAACCATGTTTTTTACAACATAAAGTTCTGAGTGAAAACCTTAGGTATTCCAAAAACCTTGAGTGTAAAACCCTAGATATTTCAAAATCTTGACTGTAATTTGTCGTTCATATGGTTTTAGTTCCTAGGCGAGATCTTTGATGTTTATAGGGTTTTAGTCCCTAGACGTTCCTTCAAGGTGTTATTCCTATTGCCGTTCATAGGGTTTTAGTCCCTAGGCGGGATCTATTGCCGTTCATAGGGTTTTAGTCCCTAAGCGAAGCCTTTGATGTTCATAGGATTTTAATCCCTAGGCGTACTTTCTGGGTTTTAGTCCCTTTGCCGTTCATAGGGTTTTAGTCCCTAGGAGGAGCCTTTGACGTTCATAGGGTTTTATTCCAAGGCGTACTTTCTGGATTTTAGTCCATTTACCGTTCATAGGGTTTTAGTCCCTAAGCAGAATCTTTGATGTTCATAGGGTTTTTTCCCTAGGCATCCTTCAAGATGTTACTCCTATTGCCGTTCATAAGGTTTTAATCCCTAAGCGGGAACTATTGCCCTTCATAGGGTTTTAATCCTTAAGTGGAGCATTTGACGTTTATAGAGTTTTAGTCCCTAGGCGGAATCTTCGACGTTTATAGAGTTTTAGTCCCTAGGCGTTCCTTCAATATGGTGTTCATATTGCCATTCATAGGGTTTTAGTCCCTAAGCGGAGTCTTTGGCGTTCATAGGGTTTTAGTCCCTAGGCGTGCTTTCAGGGTTTTATTCCCTCCACTTTAGCCGTTCATAGGATTTTAGTCCCTAGGCGGAGTATTTAATGTTCATAGGGTTTTAGTCCCTAAGCGTGCTTTCAGGGTTTTATTCCCTCCACTTTAGCCGTTCATAGGGTTTTAGTCTCTAGGCGAAGTTTTCGACGTTGATAAGGTTCTAGTCCCTAGGCGTCCATTTAGTTTTATTTTGTAAAAAAAAATTCAAAAATTATAAAAAATAAATAAATAAATAAATAAATCAAATCAAAATTTATAAATAAATAAATCATCTCTCACACCTTAGGCCACTACACCATCCCATATCCTTCTCGAGCAAAATATAGGTGCCTTTTTGTCTTCGAATGGAACTTCATTGAAATTCCCTTCGAAGAGGGGCAGCTGTTGACACCTAAATTTTGCCTAATCATTTATGGGTTAATTGCACAAAAACTAAGGATTAATTTTTAACCCCTAAATAAAAATATTTTCATTAAATTACATGGCACATAAATATTAGGTGCATTTGCATTAATAGAAGCTAGTGAAACATATTTTCCTTTTATTTTATTTCATTTTTTATTTAAAAAAAATCATTATAAAAATTAAAAAAGAAAAAAGAAATCAAAAAAGAAATAAAAAGGGGGGATCCAGGGAGGGTCGTAATCCGGGTCATAAATCCGAGTTGGATCAGGTCGGGGGACCCGGTCCGGAATCTTTATTTTATCAATAAAAATATTCAAAAATTCAAAAAAATATTAAAATAATAAAAAAAATTAAAAATTCCAAAAAAAATCCGAAAATGTTCAAAAAAACCCAAAAAAATATTAAAAATCTGAAAAACATTAAAAAAATTCAGAAAATTCATTAAAAATTGAAAATTTTCAGAAAAAATCAAAAAAAATCCAAAATATCCAGAAAATTAGGAAATATCCAGAAATTAGTTTTTGGCTTAATTTCACTAGATCTTAGTGTTTAATTTCATTCTAGACTTAGTTTAAAATTTGTAGAAATTGAGAAAACCTTTAAAAAAATTTCCCAAAAATTCGGACAAGCCATTAGGGCTTTACTTTAGAGTTTTTGATTGCCTTTTCTTTCTAGAGACGATGCTAGGTCCCTAGTGGTTTTTTTTCTTTATGATTATTTGGTTGCACACTTTTAATACATTGATTGTTATTTTCTATTTTTAGAACGGTTATGTGGAATCTTAGCTTTTTCAATAGGCTACCCGGTACGTTAGTTCTGCGGAAATTCAAGTTTAGGTACCGAAAGGGCACTAGTTAGATCGCTAGTGTAATCAAGTCCCCGAATTTAGAATCTCTAGTTTTCGCACGTATCGAGACAACACTCCCGCGTATTGATTAGGGTTTCTAGCCGACCCTTGATTATGGCTAGTGGCGACTCCAATCAAATGCATATATTAGACAATTCTCGTCGCGTGAGGTATGAGGCTCAGGAGTGCCTCGGTTGTTTGATTAATGAACCATTTGGTTTATCATGCATACGAACCAATCGTTGTTCATATCCATCAACAAATACATTTTGGCCTAACCGATCGGGACAGGTAGGTCGCGACATTAGGATATGATGGAATTCGGCAAAATGAGAATATAATTGCTTATAGACTTAGGGTCATTTGATAAAATCGATTGTGTTGACACCTATTTTTAATTTGCCCAAAATTAATTACACAAAATTTAGGAATTACTATTCTTTAATTCCTAAAACAAAAAAATATTTCTATTTAAATGCATTCCATATAGACATTAGGCATGTGTGCATTAATAGGGCCAATTAGAGCATATTTTCTTAAATTTTAAACAAAAATTTAAAAAAAAAAAAAAAAAAAAAAAACGAAATCGATTCGGGCCGGGTCGGGGCTGGGCCGACCCGGCCCTTTTCTTCCTTTTTCTTTTTTTCTTTTTCCTCCTGCGCGGGCCCAGCCCGTTTCCTTTTTTTCCTCCGCGCGGACTGGGCTTGGCCCGGCCCAACCCTTTCCTCTCTTCCTTCTCCCTCGCCGGTCGCTATCTCCTCCCCTGTTCTCCCCTGTGCGCAACCGAAGCGTGACGCACGGCGGCGCCGCTCCTCATCGTCATCATCCGGTCAGAGGAGGCCCAGGTGAGCACGCCACAGGGACTGGCCATTAAGGCCAGTCCCGTCTTCCCCGTTTCCCAGTGCTTTCTCTCCCTCTCTGCCCCGTCTCTCTGCACCCTCTCTGCACCGGCCCCCTTCTTCTGCTCTGCTCTGCACCGGCCTGCCATGGCCGCGAAAGTCGCGGGGCAGATAGGCCGGTGCAGGCCGTCGTCATTGCAGACGTAACGAAGCCGGGGGACGCCGTCGTTCGCCTATAAAATCGAGAGAGAGAGAGAAAGAGCCAGGGTCGGCCGTTTCAAAAAGACAGAGAGAAAGAGAGACTGAGCAAGACAGAGAGACCGAGAGCTCTTCCGGCGACCGCCGTACTCGCACCGCGCCTCAGCCATCCATCCCCGCCGCCAAGCCGACGGTGGCGACACAGTGAAAGAGAGAGAGCCCCCGGTCGGCGAAACACAGAGAGAGACTGAGAGAGACAAAAGAGAGAATAGAGGGAGAGAAAGGGAGCCGAGAACCAGCCGGAGCTAAAGAAGAACCAGCAACGATCGTCGACGCCGCCAGACTAGCCGGAAGCCGCCCAGACGCGCCGTCGACCGGTGAGCCCCCCTCGGCCGCGAAGCTCCCCTGTTTTCCCCTGATTTTTGGCTCGGTTTGGCCGGGACTCGCGCCGGCCGTTTTGCGCGAATCCCAGCCCTAGTCGCCGTCGGAGGTGAACCCAAGCCGCTGGAGTCGACCGGATCGCCGGAGGAGGTCGGAATCCCCCGTTTTTCCACGCGCCCGCCAGGCGTTCGACGAAATGCCTCAACCACGCTGGTTTTTGTTTCATCGCCGGCCGGCGAACGGTGGTCCGACGGCGGCTCAGGTGAGTGGCACAGCCCACAGGCGGTCCTAGTCGGGCGATTTGGGGGCGGTACTGGCCTGGGTCAGCCGGCGGACGGCCAATTTTGGCCTCTCCGGCGCCCCCCTCCCCGCGGGTCTGTTTGTTCGGGTCGGATTCGACCCGAATCAACAGATCCGACCCAGGTCAACGCCCGGGTCGGATCCGTTGACTCGGGTTGGTTCCGACCGACCCGGATTAACAGTTCCGACTCGGGTCAACGCCCGGGTCGGATCCGTTGACCCGGGTCGGTTCCGACCGACCCGGATTGACCGATCCGACCCGGGTCAACGCCCGGGTCGGATCCGTTGACCCGGGTCAGATCTGACCCGACCCGGTTAATATTATATTTTTATTTTATTTTATTTAAAAAAATTTTAAAAAAAATTTTTAAACAAAATTTAATTTTTTTTCTGTATTATTATTTTTTTTTTTCGAAAAAAAAAATTAAAAATTAAAAATTAATTTTTTTTAAAATTATGTTATATCTAAGTTTTTAATCTAATGTGATATTATTTTGTAAGTTTTTTGTCTTATTTAAATTAGACAAGCCTGAGGTTGCGCGGTAGTATTTTGCATGTTAGTTTTTATTACCGTTGTATTGTTATGTATGTTTTTAATACAATTGCATGAGTGTTGTGTTTTTGAATGTCATCTGACTTAGTTAAGGTTAGAACCTTAGGCTGCATGAATTGTTGTGTTCCTGACTGCTAATCGTTTCTGATTATGCACTCGCTTGATTACCTCACATGTTAGGAGAAAGGTCCTAAAATCAATCTAAATTGCCTGACAAATGTTTTCAGAAATGAACAGGGTAAAAAGGTACCGAAAGGGCATTAGTTATCCAACTAGTGTAACCAAGTCCCCGAATTCAGTTAATCTCTGGTTCGCAGGAATAGGGTGATTCTCCCATCACCCTATTTGGGTTTCTAATCGGCCCACCCCAAATCGATTAGTGGCGACTCCTCGATATAAATCACCTGCATGTTAAGAAATTTAAACCCTAAGTCACGATATGGTATGGGCTTGGGAGAGCCCGAGTTAAGTCCCAAACCTAGACTTAACACGTACCAGGCGAGCCCCCCTTTTTTGCATGTTGATAAAAAAGGGCTCGGGAGTTCGGTCGCGACAGACTGGCGACTCCGCTGGGGACTTGCATTTTTTTCAAAGTGGACTTAAGCCAAAAATTTATCCTATTCAAAATGATTTTTGTTTGGCAGCAAGGACTCCAGGTATGATCCTGACAGTAAGGTGTTATTTGTCTTGCAGGTTCGAATTGATTGTTTATATTTGTTGTGCATGCTTTAATGATTTAGCACTACACCGTTGCACACACAACCACGCTGCCGGACCTGGGCCGCGATAGGGCATCTTAGGATGGTGTTAAGAAAGATACGACCTCGAACGCGAGTCCGCCATGTAGAGGTTGCCTTTCTTTTCCCCGAAATTTAATTCTAAAAAATCGTAAAGAAGTATCTTTAGCCGCTATTCGCGTGACTATAAGATATTCCTTTCGATTTGGCCGAGGTTAAAAGGACTTGACACCAACGCGAGACTGCGACGGTCAGGCACCCTTTTAACTTCATGTTGCTGAGCCAGTCTAGATAGAAATCGAACCTCACTCCTCATGTGCATGTTGTTGCGATTGCCATGGTTCAAGGAAAGGTATATATTCTATCCCTTCTCATTTTTTTATATATACGGCCTACTTATTCAATTGATTTGTTACTGTTAGGCCACCCGTTGATTGCAGTCTATATACCAGGGATACGCTTATTGCGGAGCTTGTCCGTAAAAATAAGCGCCTCCGAGAGACCGTGATTTCCCCATCGTTTATAAAATGAGTATCCGGGAAGGGCCCCCTTTTGTTAAAAGCCTCTGTCTTTTATATTTCCTAGTAATTATGTTCAGATTTTGGTTATATCCTGTAAAAATGTTTATGGGTTGTACAAATGTTAATATAGCTCGGGCCGTTTTTTTATGCTTTAAATAAAATTTTTTGCCCCTTAATGACACCATCACGGCCTTCGGCCCAGTGGTATCCGGGGATGTAGCGTCACGGTCCGAGGCGACCGGGGTTCGAACCCCGGGGACGCCACCTGTAATGTTAATATTAATAAAAACCCTTTTTGCTTATTTTTTCTTTGCAAATAAGTAAATTATGCAATAATAATATGACTAAGTCATAGAATGATTCTTTATTGGGCATTATACTCATTCATATACGCGTTTTCACAGGTAGTTACAAAAAAATGGCCGAAGAAAATGCCCGCCTCAATAACATGGAAGATGAGATGAAAATGGTCATCAATGCGATCCAAAATCTCACAAAGTAGGTGGAATCCATTCATGGCAAGCTCACACCTACGCCTGTAGCAGTTGAGGTGGTGTTATCACCACCGTCTACTGGAAAAGACAAAGCCTCTGCCAGTGACAATAAAATGCCCCCACTAGAGGACGATCCGCTTCCCCTTGCTGTTAGGAAGCCTGAACTTGAAGCTGTACCAATGACGAGAACAGGACAAACGCCTTGCAAAGGTCGAAGAGATCTTTGAAACAGCTACAAGGCCCGAGAATCTTGTCCCACTTGACCTGTCTATATACAAACGGGTCAAAGTACCAGAAAAATTCAAGATGCCGGAATTCGAGAAGTATGACGGTACCTCATGCCCCAGACATCATTTGCACATGTATCATGTGCGGATGACCCAGTACGTTGACAACGAACCCCTCATGATTCAGACCTTTCAAGCAAGTTTGACGAGGCCAGCCTTGATATGGTATATGTCGAAAGATGTGGATACTTTTAAGTCTTGGGATGATGCCGCTGATGCATTCCTCAAGCATTATCAATTCAACCTCGACGTCACCTTTACTCGTGACGATCTGGAACGCACTGAAAAGAAGAAGAGTGAGTCCTTCAAAGAGTATGCCACCAGATGGAGAAACTTGGCCGCCCAGGTTACCCCACAACTCACTGATCATGAACAAGTGAAATTGTTCATAAAATCTCTTCCATATGAATACAGACACCGCCTGGTTGGTGCCACTGCTGAATTCCTTAATCGTCTTGTTCCTGTGGGTGAACGAATCGAAATGGGATTGCGTGAGGGGTGGTTTACAGACCTCACTTCCACAAGCAAGAAACTCGGCATGAAGAAGAAGAAAGAACCCCTGACAGATGCGGATGTTGCATACACCCAAACCGTTCATCCTTCCCCAATGATTCAGATGAGCAGTGGACAGCAACCGGCCTCAGGCCGCAAGCCGCCCCAAAGGCGAAATAACAAAAAGCAGTTCACGCCACTCCCTTTGCCTATGTCTCAGATCCTGCCTATTCTCCTGGAAAAGAGGTTGCTTGCTAAAGAGCCAAAGCGTGAAAATCCTGAGCGTTTCCCCAACTACGATCCCTCCAAGGCATGTGACTATCATTTGGGTGAAATGGGACATTCCGTCAATGACTGTGCTGTCTTAAAAAATAAGGTCCAGAAATTGCTGGATGCAAAGATGTTTTCATTCCGCAACGCACCACCCGATCAAGTAGGAGGCACGGATGTCGTCATTGAGTAAACTGTAGACTCAATTTTCCTCCTTTAGAATAGAGGCATATTTAATAGTTTGAATCCTCATATGTAGGAGCTTTTCTTGCTTTCTAAAGTCCCAGTTGTTTTCTAAGATTCCCAATTTCTGAATTTGGAATTATGCTTGGAATTTTAGTATTGCAATTTCCATTCCAACAAATGTAATTCGCCTGAACTATTCAAAAGAATTATAAATGTTTTGTTTTGAGGGCCTGAGGAAGTATTCCAAACCGGCCCGTTGATGATATCCAGCCATGTAAAGGAAAGTGTTCTGAGGCCCGGGCTTCCTCATGCTTCCTCGTTTCTAAGCTTTTGAAAATAAAACAAACGTTTTATCATTTTTTCAAAAGGGCCAAAAAAAAAAAAAAAGAACGGTGGTGGAAAACCGTGCATGCTCTTAGCCCTGTTTGTTTTTCTAACTCGCTCACTTCGTGTCTCAGAGCGTACTCCTTTTTTATTTGTTATTACGAAGGGGACATTTGAAAATGACACAAGCTGAAGAGCACACCAGAACTTGATGATGCTAGCGGACCAACTCATCTGATAGGGGCAGTCCGAGCGAAGATCATCCAACCTTCAATGAAACATGGGGCAAATCTCACTACTACCCAGTGGGTGATATCAACCCCGGAAAGTCAAAGAGAATGCGACCATTCCTTGACCCCATGATGAGCGAAACATCATTTCGTATAAAAGTCGGGGGCAGATCAAGAAAAGATTATCCCTTTTGAAAGAAAAGGTATGTCTTATTCCTTAACAAATTTTGGAAATGACATTCCATCCCTTTTCTTTTGCAGATAATGAACTGGGGAACATGCTAGACTCTGACGTGCTAGCGAGCCGGATAGAGCACCAATGTCGGGACCTCTCGAATGAAACATGACGAAGAAGTGCTTAATTGGAAGAGCATACTAGGGGCATGCAATCCCCCAGTCCATCAAAAAGGGTGTATTTCGTTCCTAAAGTTCATCCACTTTAGCATAGAAATGACACATTCTTTCCTTTTAGGTAGGACAAATATGAGTAAAGATCCTGTGCAAGCAGCTGGAAAAGACTTCGCACATGACAAACTTGCGTCAAGGCCGATCCTGGCAACCACGGAAGTCTCAATGGTAGTCATGCCCATGTTCGTCAAAGACCTTTAAAGCAGAGATTAGCTTTGCTGCGAAGTTCTCCACGCAAGCAATTGCACATGCCTGTGCAATCGAGAATCAGAGCATCCACAAGAAATTCCTCAACATGCTGAAACTGCATTGATACAGCATGCGCTGACAATAGAACCCTCTATTCGGGAGCACCCCTAATTATAGAGGATTTCATTCGAGCTTCAAGACCTAGAATATGGAGGAGCAGACTGAGACAAAGAAGGCTGAACAAAGTAAAGAGGAGAAAAGACTTTGCTAACTTTGAAGGCAAAATGGAAGAAGGGTAATTTGTATCGTTCTCAATTTACCCTCAATCATCTCATTTCTAACATAAGCTCCTGTTTTTGTCAGAAGGGAATTATCAACATCCGAGAAAACTCAAGGAGTTGTCAATTTAATTTCAAATGAGGGGAATCACGAAGGGTAATGTTGTATCGTTCCCAATTCCTGTCCCTCAAAGAGCCGTTCATTAACACGGTCTTTCTCATTACCTTGCAGGTTTGCCTCACTGTTACAACACAGGTAAGTATTTCTTTCCCTTAAAAGCTTTAAGAGTTGAAAGAATCAAAAGAAAAGGGAAACATGTTAAAGCAGATAAATGCTTAACCTTCCTCCAAGTGCATTCCATGTCTTTTGGAAGGAATTTTGCATGGTAATTTTACCTGTTTAATTCACCAATTCCCTGTGAAAATCTTGACAATTCGACGAATGGTGTCGAACTGCTCCGATGTATTGAACGAGGTGTCTCAAGATGATGAGAGGCAATCCTTAGTCTATACACATTCTCACGTACCAAACCCATGTAAGATGAGCGAAAAGGTTCCACTTCTACAAGGTAAAGGGGTTTCTCGCATAAGGTACGGTAGCCAAAATGACGAGAGGCAGTTCATTTCTCTGCCCCATACACTACCATTAATCCTTTGCTTGACCATTTGAGCCCATACACTTGGAGGTTCTTTTTAAATCACCCCTGTCAAGAACCACCCCACATTGGGGCAGCTTGAGGTAAATCAGCATCATAGGGAGAATTCAAATTCAGAGGGAGCAAGAAGAGCGTCCCTCCCTTTCGATCACCACTCCCGTGGTTTCGGCCTCGTCGTCTTTACGGATCCAGCGGTCCTCGATAGAGTCCTCCAAGACAAGCACACCATCGATGGCAGGACGGTCAAGGCTAAGAGGGCTTTGTCAAGAGAGGAGCAGCAAACTAAAGCCTGTCCAAAATGCCAATATCTTATTGATAACAGTGATGAGCAAGACAAGAAGGATGAGGAGTTTGTAATATCTAAAATTTTCTATGATCATCAGCTGCAGCAGCTCGCACAAGGTGAAAAGATGAATATAAATTTTCTTGCTCTCATTTACATTAATCTTTGAGTGTTTTTATTGCAGATGAACTCTCACAATAATTTAAGTGCCCTAGGATGACGAAGAGCGGTTCTTCTTCTATCTCATACACTCATATCCCTTGCTAGCCCGATTGAGCCGGCGATTTCATTTCGTACCAACCCAGTTGGTGATCATCCCCTACATCGGGGCAAGGCAAAAGTCACTACAGCTTGAGCATCAGGGTCCAAAGTACCGAATCAAGATGAAGACTCGAACAGCCTAATAACATTGTTATGCTCAAACTTGTTTAGGCTAGTCCTGACAACACCAAAAGAGCAGCAACAAAAAAATGCTGAAAACTAGGGGCATGAAAAAGCAGTGTGCCTGGTAAAAGCAAGGCTAATGCCCATGAATAAAAAAAACAAAGAAAAAGAAAAAAGGAGAAGAAGAAAAACGATGAAAAAGACGACCCCAAAAGGTTAAACTTGAGTTCTTCTTCGATACAAATTCCTACTTTAGGAACTCTGTCTTGACAAAGATCTGTCACATGATAGATGAAGACAAGCCTATTCTTGAGAAAGCAATTGGAACAGGGATAGAATGGTATCCAGGAAAATGCTTGACGCAGAAGCTCCTCAAGAAAATGTTGTCAAAGATGCTAAAATACGGGATTACCCAGGGAGTTGTCCAAGAGGATCCTGATGATGAAGAAAAAGACAGGTGACAATGCCAAGATGATCACCAACTCTCACCCTTACACACATTTTTTAGCCTAACGATCCTTTCGTTTCTCAACCTGTGAACCGAGCCCACGTTACGTCCCTCATGAAGTCTCTTCTGACTAGGACACTTGATTTAACGTGGAATTTCAAATGTTTATAAACAACGCTCGAGGAAGTGCGAGCAAGACTATTTCTATCTCGTTTTGCAGGGTTCTTGACTTGTAAACCCGGAGATGATTGCAGAATATTTTCTTTCATGACCTTGACTCGGACAGTCTCCTTCGTTAAGCCATTGACCAAGCTTACATTACGACCCTGAAGAAGACCTCTCAGATTGGCAGCGTCGTACCGCTTGCGAGAAAACTCAGACCCTTGTTGATGTGATGATGGTCAGATTGAGTGTTTTCGATGTTCCCGCATTAATAGACGGGACAAATAGCCCTTTTCAATGAGAGCGAGTGAAAAGTCCTTTCTGACTGAGGATCCCTCGTTCAGCATCTCGAGAAGTCCACCTTGCGAGCGAATATTGTCTTGATTGATAATTACCCTCGGTGGATGTTTGGTGATGCAAACATGGCAAAATCATCATGCATGAACTTTCAAATACACATTCTAGGATAGCCTAGCTTGTCTATCCTCGATGAATGCATGCATGTTTGCGCTAATCCTCTTTGACAGGTAAAATATCCTCAAAGACTCAAAGAACATATGACCTTTGGAGCGTCTCCAAAGATGTCACAGAAAATTTCTTCCGCTCCCCAAGTGGAATTAACACAGCATGCTTTTGCTGCTCAGAGTTCTAATCCCCAGTGATAGAACACGAAAATTCGGGCGCTGGAGAAGCCCTCATTATCATCACAGAAGAGATGCCCTGAAAAAGGTCGGGTATTCAGCAGATGATACATCAAACCTCCGGGTAAGAAATCCCAGGTATTTCATCAGATTTCTTTTCAAACTACCCAGAAGGTAAACGGGGTGTTTCTTTGAAAAAGAAAAGCATCTTGACTAGCTAGTCAAGATATTTCATACGATATTCAAGAATAGCCTCAATTGTCTATTTCTCCGATGAATACGTATGTCTTTGCACAAAAAAACTTGTCTGACAGGAGATACGCCCTTAAGAGGCAGGAACGTGCCCAGGTAAGTACATTTTACCCATGTCGGTTCCAAAAATCTAGGTACCTATGATTGTTTTGGTACCCCTCTCTGAACATCGAATTGACCCCGTTGTTCACCCTCTGAACATCGGATTGACCCGTTGTTCACCCTCCTGAGCATGGGACTGACCCCCATGTTCACATCAAATCCTCGGGCGAGGACCCCCAGGTGCTCATCGTTTGAGCCTTTTCAAGACCCTGCTGACGAGGACCCACCAGGCAAACCATCAAATCCTCGGGTAAGGACCCCCAGGTGCTCATCGTTTGAGCCTTTTCAAGACCTGCTGGCGAGGACCCACCAGGCAAACCATCAAATCCTCGGGTAAGGACCCCCAGGTGCTCATCGTTTGAGCCTTTTCAAGACCTGCTGACGAGGACCCACTAGGCAAACAATCAAATCCTCGGGCGAGGACCCCCAGGTGCTCATCGTTTGAGCTTTTTCAAGACCTGCTGGCGAGGACCCACCAGGCGAACAATCAAATCCTCAGGCGAGGACCCCCAGGTGCTCATCGTTTGAGCCTTTTCAAGACCTGCTGGCGAGGACCCACCAGGCAAACCATCAAATCCTCGGGCAAGGACCCCCAGGTACTTTGTCAAAACAAAATCCAGTCAGTCAAGGCGACCGAAGAAAGGTTCGGGTCCTAGGCAGACAAAATCCAGTCAGTCAAGGCGACCGAAGAAAGGTTCGGGTCCTAGGCAGACAAAATCCAGTCAAGGCGACCGAAGAAAGGTTCGGGTCCTAGACAAAAGCAATCCCCGTCAAGGCGACCGAAGAAAGGTTCGGGTCCTAGACAAAGCATTTCCCCCCCGTCAAGGCGACCGAAGACAGGTTCGGGTCCTCGACACACAATATCAACTATCTGGAATTACTCTACCCTTCGGCAAGGTAAGTAGCCCCAAGTATGTTTTTATTTGCTTTAGCACGCATCATCTTATCGCATCACAAAAAATGGGACTCCGGTCTCGCCAAAAATAACATTCATTGAACATGCATGGGCCAAATTTAGGTGCCATTTTATCTTTGAACGTAACCTCTGCGAGCTCAATCTCTACGAGCTCACCTTCAAAGAGGGGCAGCTGTTGACACCTATTTTTAATTTGCCCAAAATTAATTACACAAAATTTAGGAATTAATTTTCTTTAATTCCTAAAAAAAAAATATTTCTATTTAAATGCATTCCATATAGACATTAGGCATATGTGCACTAATAGGGCCTATTAGAGCATATTTTCTTAAATTTTAAACAAAAACTTAAAAAAAAAATGAAATCGATTCGGGCCGGGTCAGGGCTGGGCCGACCCGGCCCTTTTCTTCCTTTTTCTTTTTTTCTTTTTCCTCCTGCGCGGGCCCAGCCCGTTTCCTTTTTTTCCTCCGCGCGGACTGGGCTTGGCCCGGCCCAACCCCTTCCTCTCTTCTTTCTCCCTCGCCGGTCGCTCTCTCCTCCCCTGTTCTCCCCTGTGCGCAACCGAAGCGTGACGCAAGGCGGCGCCGCTCCTCATCGTCGTCATCCGGTCAGAGGAGGCCCAGGCGAGCACGCCACAGGGACTGGCCATTAAGGCCAGTCCCGTCTTCCCCGTTTCCCAGGCTTTCTCTCCCTCTCTGCCCCGTCTCTCTTCGCACCGCCCTTCTTGCTCGCTCCGCACCGGCTGCCATGGCCGCGAAAGTCGTGGGCGGATAGGCCGGTGCGGAGCCGTCGTCATTGCGGGCGTAACGAAGCCGGGGGACGCCGTCGTTCGCCTATAAAATCGGGAGAGAGAGAGAGAGCCAGGGTCGGCCGTTTCAAAAAGACAGAGAGAAAGAGAGACTGAGCAAGACAGAGAGACCGAGAGATCTTCCGGCGACCTCCGTACTCGCACCGCGCCTCAGCCATCCATCCCCGCCGCCGAGCCGACGGCGGCGACACAGTGAAAGAGAGAGAGCCCCCGGTCGGCGAAACACGAGAGAGAGGCGAGAGAGACAAAAGAGAGAATAGAGGGAGAGAGAGGGAGCCGAGAACCAGCGGAGCTAAAGAAGAACCAGCAACGGTCGTCGACGCCGCCAGACTAGCCGGAAGCCGCCCAGACGCGCCGTCGACCGGTGAGCCCCCCTCGGCCGCGAAGCTCCCCTTTTTTCCCCTGATTTTTGGCTCGGTTTGGCCGGGACTCGCGTCGGCCGTTTCACGCGAATCCCGGCCCATACCGTCGTCGGTCCCGGCTCCTAGTCGCCGTCGGAGGTGAACCCAAGCCGCTGGAGTCGACCGGATCGCCGGAGGAGGTCGGAATCCCCCGTTTTTCCACGCGCCCGCCAGGCGTTCGACGAAATGCCTCAACCACGCTTGTTTTTGTTTCATCGCCGGCCGGCGAACGGTGGTCCGACGGCGGCTCAGGTGAGTGGCACAGCCCACAGGCGGTCCTAGTCGGGCGATTTGGGGGCGGCGCTGGCCTGGGTCAGCCGGCGGACGGCCAATTTTGGCCTCTCCGGCGCCCCCCTCCCCGCGGGTCTGTTTGTTCGGGTCGGATTCGACCCGAATCAACAGATCCGACCCGGGTCAACGCCCGGGTCGGATCCGTTGACTCGGGTCGGTTCCGACCAACCCGGATTAACAGTTCCGACTCGGGTCAACGCCCGGGTCGGATCCGTTGACCCGGGTCGGTTCCGACCGACCCGGATTGACCGATCTGACCCGGGTCAACGCCCAGGTCGGATCCGTTGACCCGGGTCGGATCCGACCCGACCCGGTTAATATTATATTTTTATTTTATTTTATTTAAAAAAAATTTTAAAAAAATTTTAAAAACATTTTAAAAAAAAAATAATTTTTTTTTTCTGTATTATTATTTTTTTTTTCTTTTCGAAAAAAAAATTAAAAATTAAAAATTAAATTTTTTTAAAATTATGTTATATCTAAGTTTTTAATCTAATGTGATATTATTTTGTAAGTTTTTGTCTTATTTAAATTAGACAAGCCTGAGGTTGCGCGGTAGTATTTTGCATGTTAGTTTTTATTACCGTTGTATTGTTATGTATGTTTTTAATATAATTGCATGAGTGTTGTGTTTTTGAATGTCATCTGACTTAGTTAAGGTTAGAACCTTAGGCTGCATGAATTGTTGTGTTCCTGACTGCTAATCGTTTCTGATTATGCACTCGCTTGATTACCTCACATGTTAGGAGAAAGGTCCTAAAATCAATCCAAATTGCCTGACAAATATTTTCAGAAATGAACAGGGTAAAAAGGTACCGAAAGGGCATTAGTTATCCAACTAGTGTAACCAAGTCCCCGAATTCAGTTAATCTCTGGTTCGCAGGAATAGGGTGATTCTCCCATCATCCTATTTGGGTTTCTAATCGGCCCACCCCAAATCGATTAGTGGCGACTCCTCGATATAAATCACCTGCATGTTAAGAAATTTAAACCCTAAGTCACGATATGATATGGGCTTGGGAGAGGCCGAGTTAAGTCCCAAACCTAGACTTAACACGTACCAGGCGAGCCCCCCTTTTTTGCATGTTGATAAAAAAGGGCTCGGGAGTTCGGTCGCGACAGATTGTTAATTGCCTGTTTAGGGGGAAATGACACTACAAGTGCCATAACTTTCATACGGCGCTCACTTAAAGTACCATAGCTTTATTTCAATCACTTGAGTATTGTCGCAACCTTACCTCAGGGTGCACCACCTAGAGGTTCGGCTAATGGATTATTAAGCCTAAACTTAAGTCGGGTTCTCCCAAGCCCATACCAATTCGCGACTTATAGTTCAAGTTCTTGACATGGAAATGATTTTTAATTAGGAGTCGCCACTAATCAGTTTATGGTGGGTCAATTAGAAACCCAAGTAAAGTATCGGAAGAATTACTTTACTCCTACGAACCAGAGATTATAAATTCAGGGACTTGATTACGCTAGATTACTCTAATGCCCTTTCGGTACATTTTATTTTCGTGAAAATATTGATTGATTTTATTACTTCCTAACATGTGAGGTGATCAAGCGAGTACGCAATCATTATTTAACACTCCATAATCAAAGCGATAAATAAATTACAAGCAAAGGGCGGAATTACTTACCTCGAAATAACATAAACATATGTAATGTTAGCTAGAAAATCACATTGATATCCTAAATATGAGTTTTAGTTAACAGGCAATTCACTCAATATTTTTTAGGGTTTTCTCTTATTTAAGCAAAAACTAACATATATGTAATGCATGTAATGCGATTACTCTAAATGCAATGACGTACAAAATATGTCTATTCTAACATGACACGCAACTTTTAATTAAATAAGCCTAACATGACATGCAATTTATGAATCTAATTCTATATGACATGGACATGATATATTTTTGTATTTTTTAATTAAAATTCGTAATTGAAAAAACCCATAATTTAAACATGCAATTTAATTTTAAAAAAAAAGAAATCTAATCTATCCGAAGGCAATGTTTTTGGTTTTTTTTGTAATTTTTTTTTACAGGGATACAAATCAATTAAAAGATAAACATCCATCATCAATAATATCCACACAATTCGTAGAATTTATCTTGTCTGTTTAAATTTGGAAACAGAATAAACCAACGATCATATCTAAGTGGTTATGGATATTGATGGAAGGTTTTCCATTCAAATTTGGAAACATGATAAATCAACAATCGTATCCAAGTGGCTATGGATAGGATAGAAGATTTTCCGTGCTACCGAATATCGTATCTCGTAGTTAGAGATCGAATTGTCCTCCAAGCACATTGCTAAGTTAGGAAAGGAAAGTATCCTAACTTGGGCGATATTCGAATATTTTACAGATATCACTCATTCAACCAAAGATTGCAAAAAAATTCTACAATAGATAACGATATCAATCAGATTAAGTAATGAAATATTTAGGGTTAATACCACGAAAAATCCTAAACTTGTACACCTATGACAAATTTACCCCAAACTAATTTTTTGACCATAAAAGACCCTAAATTGTTATACTTGTGACAGATTTACCCTAAATTAATTGTTTGACTACCAAAAATCTCAAACTGGTATATTTGTGACAAATTTACCCTCCGCTAAATAGAATTAATATTACAAAAAATCACAATATTGTACATTTATGATAGACGGAGGGTAAAACCCTAAACTGGTACATCTGTCAATTGTTACGTGTCATCCAACTTAGAATTTTGACGGTAAAATTTAACGGAAACTAATGGAGGGTAAAATTATCACAGGTTTACCAGTTTGGGGTATTTCGTGGTCAAAAAAATTAGTTTTGGATAAATTTTTCACAAGTGTACCAGTTTGAGATTTTTCGTGGTATTAACCCAAATATTTAAAACAATATCGGATGAGATCGTTACCTAATTTGCGGATAACTTTCCAAATTCAAAATGACAACATATCAAGATTGCGGATCTCGAGACTCGACGGACAATGGCTCACAGTTTGGGACGGGTGATAGCTTGCGGTGGTGGTAAAGCTAGGATCACGATGACGTCACGGCTCAGCAGGAATCATGGTAGTGTCTCCGAATTGGGCTCGCTGATTGTACTAGTTAACAAAGCAAGGGAGTGGTGGAGCGTGGATAACTTGCAAGAAAGTTAATCTTTGAGTTAATACCACAAAAATCCCGAAACTGATATATATGTGACAAATTTACCCCAAACTAATTTTACCCAAATTGATACACATGTGATAAATTTACCCCAAACTAATTTTTTGACCATCAAAAACCCCAAACTGGTACACTTGTAACAAATATACTCTACTATAATTGAATTAATACCATGAAAAATCACAAACCGGTACACATGTGATAAACGGAGGGTAAAACCCAAACTGGTACACCCATCAACTACCACGTGTCATACAACTCAGAAATTTGACAATAAAATTTAATGAAAACTAACTTAGGATAAAATTGTCACAGATGTACCAGTTTAGGATTTTTGGTGGTCAAAAAATTAGTTTAGGGTAAATTTATCATGGTTGTACCAATTTGAGGCTTTTCGTGATATTAATCCATAATCTTTCTCTTCCTTTTTTTTTTTATTGCTCTTTTATGCCCCTCCCTCTCTTCATATCTTACATGGACTAATCGGTGGACTACATGCCAAAGGAACTTCAAGGCCGCCAATTATCGCTTAGGAACTTCACTAGTGCAACGAAGATCAAACTTCAAGACTCACGGCACTGGATTTGTTCGAGTTGAAGCAGCGAGGTTTGGTGCTCGTCAATGCGGCTGATCGGCATTGAGATTTTGACAGTGGGACTCGTCAGGAAGCAGCAGAGCCGATAGAGGTACGTTGATCAACAAGGAGAGGCGTTGGCTAAGGGACACGACCGCTCATGGATGAACGCAGCCGAGAGGAAGATCGGCCGAGAGTCCCCCCAAAGCTCTCTTTCTCTTTATTTCACACTTTCTTCTTTCTATGGAGATTTGTAATGGCCGTGTATTTCAATATGTGTGGCCTCCCTTGAACCCTGTCCTCACTCTTCTTTATATAGACCAGGATATCAAACCTTGAACAAGGAAATTCTTATTCCCTTCCAATAAAATGAGACTCACTTTTACTTCTTCCCTTTCTTTATGTGCCAATATTGCGCGAATATGATCAGAGGATCATGCATCAGTTCTTTCCTCTTTATTCAATGCTGGTCAATTGTCTTGCCCTCCCTATGTTGACCAAATTTTGCTCAATTTTACGGCTCAATGCATAATTTTCCTTCCAAGCATGGATGGGCTTCTCCATATGCAAATCACCAGCCGCGTACACAGTGCTCTTCTTTATATTTGTTCCCTCAAATAGTTAAGCATGCACGTATATATTGGGAATTTATACCAATTGCTTATTTGACCAAAATATTTTGATAATATAAAGCTTATTGTTTCAAATTTTGATCGAATCAATTTTGGCACACATAATTTCGACTCCTGCGGGCTTAGTCCGATTATGCTCACAATCAACCACCGCCGGTCCAACTATCTAACTACTAATACAGATGCAATTTAACTAATATTTTTGTTTAGGAGCCGAGGTCAATCCCTAATTTTCTATGCAGTAAATGACTAACTCAATCGTCAAAATTTAGGTGTCAACAAGTGCCATAACTTATGTACGACACTCACATAAGTACTCTAACTTTTCTTCCAATCACGTGAGTGACGTATAACTTTGCAAGCAATCACTTGAGTACCATAACTTTTGAAAAACGTTCACCACAAGTGACATGCAAGTCGGATTTTCGACACTGGAGTGAATGTTTTAAAAAATTTTGATACTTAAGTGGTCGGTTAAAAGTTATGGAACTCAAGTGAACATTTTTTAGAAGTTATGATGTGGACGAAAAAAAAAAAGTTATGGCACTCAAGTGAACACCGTACAAAAGTTACAGCACTTGTGGTGTCGTTATCCCCATATTTTGATGATTTTAGAACTTCAATTTCTTGTTGGCCATGACTTCTTCGAAGTAAATTTGATATGATTTTAGTTGATTGATTGTTAATTAAAGTACATCTTTCATGTTTAGGTGTTCCAGTTTAATGATCCTTAGGAATTAGGCCTAATCCAAGCTAATTGAACTTGAGTAGCATCAATTCCTTTGCTATCTTTAGTAAGCCGAAACTCCTAAGTATGAATTAGATGATGATTTGAGGGGGTAAGTACAGCGCAAGTGCCATAACTTTTGTACGGAGGACACTTAAGTGCCATAACTTTTTTTTGGCTCACTTGAGTGCCATAACTTTCAAAAAAATGATCACCCAAGTGCCACTTACGAGCTGACCATGAGGGCCCGAAACCGCGGCTTTTCCGGCCGAACGGTGACCTTCCCGGCAAGGCGAGCACCACCAGCTTGAAGAGGGGGTGTCGGTGAATCATTCCATGGCCTCCGTTCGTCTCGAAATTTCCGTTTTAGCCTCCGTTGACGAAGGTAAAAATGCTTCGTAGTCACACAATTTATCGAGCCGATTTGTGTGACTACGAAGCATTTTTACCTTCGTCAATGGAGGCTAAAACGGAAATTTTGAGACTAACGGAGGCCATGGAATGATTCATCGACACCCCCTCTTCAAGCTGGTGGTGCTCGCCTCGCCGGGAAGATCACCGTTCGACCGAAAAAGCCGCGGTTTCGAGCCCTCACGACTAGCTTGTCAGAGGGGTTGGTCGTGAGGGCCCGAAACCGCGGCTTTTCAAGCCAAACGGTGACCTTCCCGGCAAGGCGAGCACCACCAGATTGAAGAGGGGGTGTCGGTGAATCATTCCATGGCCTCCGTTCGTCTCAAAATTTCCGTTTTAGCCTCCGTTGACGAAGGTAAAAATGCTTCGTAGTCACACAAATCGGCTCGATAAATGTGTGACTACGAAGCATTTTTTCCTTCGTCAACGGAGGCTAAAACGGAAATTTCGAGATGAACGGAGGCCATGGAATGATTCACCGACACCCCCTCTTCAAGCTGGTGGTGCTCGCCTCGCCGGGAAGGTCAACGTTCAGCCGGAAAAGCCGCAGTTTCGGGCCCTCACGATCAGCTCGTAAGTGGCACTTAAGTGATCATTTTTTTGAAAGTTATGGCACTCAAGTGAGCCAAAAAAAAGTTATGGTACTTAAGTGTCCTCCGTACAAAAGTTATGGCACTTGCGCTGTACTTATCTCATGATTTGAGTGTCAATTAGTCCAAGATTGATGAACATATATATGATGATATATAAGCAATTTAGATTCATTTTTTGATGATTTCTTAAGACTTATGTTTCAATTAGTTCATGATAATGTTAGATGATATTGGGATGTTTGAATACTTAGATTGAACATAGTTGAAAGTGTTCTAGGTTTAGATGAATGTAGGATCATGTGTTGAATATTTTTTAATGTTTTCTATATAATTTGAAGTGTTCCGACCTGTTGGTGTTCCTTAACTTTTACGGGAAAATTGGTATAGAATCAAGAACACTTGTCTTAAAAAGAATTAATGTTGAGATTCATAGCTTTCATTTGCCATATGATTCATAAGATTTGAATATTGTTAAGCTTGTGAACTTTGAGTCCAGAGATACTGAAGTAATCTAGAGCTAGATCTGAAATTTCATCATTGCGTCAATTAAACTTGTTTTGCAAATATAAGATAGCTAAAGGACTAATTTACAAAAGCTCAAAGCATAAAAGTTGTAGAAGAGGTTCTGAACTGAAAATACCCCAAAATTTCATTAAATTCTTGGGTTAATATCACGAAAAACCTCAAACTAGTACACATGTGACAAATTTACCCCAAACTAATTTTTTAACCATCAAAAATCCCAACCGTTACACTTGTGGCAAATTTACCCTCCGTTAACTTAGATTAATACCACGAAAAATCACAAATTAGTAAACCAACGATAAAAAGAGAGGTAAAACCCTAAATTGGTACACTTGTCAACTGTCACGTGTCATCTAACTCAGAAATTCGACAGTAAAATTTAATAGAAACTAACGGAGGGTAAATTTATCACGGATGTACTAGTTTGAGATTTTTCCTGATTAAAAAATTAGTTTTTGGTAAAATTATCATAAGTGTACTAGTTCGGGGTTTTTCGTAATATTAATCCTATTTCGTAATATTAATCCTAAATTCTATCTAGGATAAGTCAATCAATTTAAATGAATAGAGTCATAGTCGGAATTGGCCTACAAAACTCATACAGATTGAGTCATCGGGGTAAATTACAAAATTTAACATAGTTGGAGGGCTGGTTTACAAAATTTCAAAAAACAAAAGTTGTAGAATACGTAACGAGCTGTCTCTTTGCAAAGTTTAGATAAATTGACTTTGACCTTATTCATTCAAATTGACCGACTTATTCTCCATACAATTTTATGAAATTTTGGGTATTTGCAGTTCAAGACCTCTCCTACAACATTCAAACGTTGATCTTTTATAAAATAGTCCTCCAACTATATATTATTTTTAAAACAAAATCAATCGACACAGACAGATTTTTCATATGAAAATCCAGTTTTCTTCGGTAACTTCAAACTCAATGTTCATAGCCTTAACGATCTTCAAATTTTATAATCTTTATATCAAATCAAAACTACGAATCTCTACTTTAATTCATCTAAAAACAAGTTTTCCATATTCTACACCTATTTTTTCATAAAATTCTTTGAACACAAGAAAGTCAGAACAGCTTCAAATTTTCCGTAACACATCCATATCTTCAACACCTCCAACAAATAATTCTATCATTTATCTCAACCTAAATCACATTCAACTAAGTTCATTCAACACATTCAACATGCCTTCAACATTCAAGCATCAAAGTTTAACATCCATCACTCAATTAAATCACAAACCTCAAAGGATTGTCCTAAATCATCATCTATGCAACATACATTAACTTAGGCAAAAGAACACTACAAGTGCCATAACTTGTGTACCACGCTCACTTTGGTGCCATAAGTTTTTTTTTTATCACTTTAGTGCTAAAATTTTTGAAAAATGATCACTTAAGTGCTAAAATTTTTCAAAAACGATCACTTAAGTGCCAACTCCGGTGCCGTACACAATTTTTCGCCGGAAATCCGACGTGGCATTTTTTTTTATTAATTTCTAAAGCTGAAGTGGCTCACCGGAGATTAGCACTTAAGTTATCGTTTTTCAAAAAATTTAGCACTTAAGTAATCGTTTTTCAAAAATTTTAGCACTTAAGTGATCGTTTTTCAAAAATTTTAGCACTGAAGTGATCCAAAAAAAAACTTTTGGCACTTAAGTCATCGTTTTTCCTCCGATTTGGCACTTAAGTGAGCCGGCGAAAACTTTTGGCACTAAAGTGAGCGCCGTACACAAGTTATGGCACTTATAGTGTCATTTTGCCCATTAACTTAGAACTAAGTGACATTCAAATCAAATTCATGCTCTAAGAGATTCGACTAATTACAGGTAGCAAAAGAATTGAGGCTATTCAAGTTCAATTGGCTTGGATTAGGCTTAATTTCTAGGGATGATTGAACTAAAGCACATAAACATAGAAGATCTAACTTTAATTAAAACTCAATCAACTAAAATCCCACCAAATTCAACTTGAGAAAGTTATAGAGAGCAAGAAATTGAAGCTCTAAATTCACCTAAACATGTAATTGATATTCGATTTTATTTTAAAATCCTAAATTTATAAGCAACTTTATGTTAATTTCAGCGAATTCCATCATACTTAACTTAGGATTGATCATTGATTAAAGATAACGCTTCAATTTTACACTATGATCAATGTAACTATCCTAAGATAGTTCTCTAAATTTTTTGCAAAAATTAGAGCTCCTATCTTCGATTAGAATCACTGGTAAGCAATGAAGGAAATAGGCTGAATGAGTGAGGTTCCGGCAACTATTGGGAGCGACAACCACCATAGATGGCTAAAGGACACACCAAGATAATTTTGAATTTCCTTATTTATTTGAATTCAAATGTTATTTATATTTAATTATTATTTTAATTATTTTAATTTAAGAAGTTTGTTATTCGAGAAAAATAGCTTTTACAGCATGGATGTAAGAAATCATATTCACCTTTATCCAACCTCCCCCGCGAGATATTTATATCCGAATTATATTCCTCTCATATTCGACCTTATATTGTCTTGGGAAGGAACCAAACATATTTTACCATATCCTGACTACCAAACATAGCATGAGAATATACAAATTTCCTGACCAAGGAAAGTATGATCTTCTTCGAAAGTGTTAAAATATCTCACCTCACTTGCTTACGGGATTTGTATGCTCTTTATAATCGTGTGATCGACCTCCACCCACTAGCTTAAACTTTTAGGTAAGTATAAGAGTCAGGTTTTATCCGAGTTTATTTTGCGTATGCGGCCCTAATCCAACTTGCACCTGAGATGGATATCAAAATATCCTATATAAGTTTAATTTAATCTCTTGCGTTACAAGGTCAGATAAGGACATTAGTAGCTATATCTCAATCTGGAAACTACCGCAAGTGAAATGCTTCGATATGAAAGATATGTTTGACATTCTTTGGTATATATATCCTTCCAATTTAATTTCTTGCCTTAGAAGGGTGGATGGAACATGTTAGGCCATTACATGGAAGGGAGATGTGGTGTTCAATGTTCAATATCATTACGGAAAAATATCCAATTTTAATATGGAAATGAAGTAAATAATATGCTTCGAAATGTAAAACAACAAACTAGTAAAGTAGAATGGTGAACAAATATGACTAATCTCAATTTGTAGATTCAACTATAATATCTCCTGGTTAGATTGCTTAACTAAAGGCTTTATCAAATTTAAACAAATTCTAAGGAAAAAGCCACAAAAAACCCCAAACTTTGCCCCCTGTGACACATTTACGTTAAATTATTCTTTGTAACACCAAAAGCTCTAAACTTGTACCCGTGTGACATGTTTAGCTCAAACTTTTTTTGCGGCACCAAAAACCCTAAATTTATACATGCGTGACACATTTACCCCAAAAATTTTTTTTGTGACGCCAAAAATCCCAAACTTTTTTTTTATGATACCAAATTTTTTAGATAAATGTGTCACATTGATATAAGTGTGGGGATTTGGTGTCATAAGAAGAAGTTTGGAGTAAATATGTCACATAAGTACAAATTTGATGTTTTTTATTTCACAAAAAAAAAGTTTGGGGTAAATATATCACAGAGGACATAGTTTATGATTTTTGGTGGCTTTTACCCCAAAATTGCATTTGCACTAAATTTCTTTCGCAACCTCCCTCTCAGGTTTCGCATATATATTGCGCGAGAATGTGTGCTTGCATGCATGTACTATCACATTTTAATTTGTATGGTGCACTTGAAAAAATATAATATAATCTTTACACGATGTGGATTAAATCCATATGAACTCTCGACCATTTAGGCCTCTAGAGTATAAACCCACATAATCAATGGTTAAGATGGTTTCGATCTACATGATCTATGGACAATCCAACATCAACTTGTGCATTTACTTAGGCGCCTATGTGAGCAAATGTGGTCTGACTGACAATGGACATTCACATGGGTAAATTGGAAAGTTCAACAGTCGGTAGCGATGGCGAGTGTTTGATGAGACGATCGATAGTAATATCTGCCTTTCCTTTTTCTTGAGATCAAAACTTGAGTTTACCATTCGCGAACTTGTTAATGACTCATTTAAGAGCTTCAAAAATCCTCGTGAACAACGAAGTAGCACATCGCGCGTCGAGCAACTGACAATGACGAGCTTCCTTTGTCGACAACAAGATCGATGTAGACCAGCTTGTAAAAGGACAACAGATGACCTGTCGACGGACAATGTTGACGCCATCGAATTTAAACAAGATGGAAAATTGAGCAAAGAGATGAAAAGTGAATATTCACTTGTAATTTGATGGAATTTGCATATCTATTTTCAGCTAATATTAAATAGGGTTAATACTGCGAAAAACTCAAACTGGTACATCTATGACGATTTTATCCGAAACTAATTTTTTGACTACTAAAAACCTCAAACTACCCGTGATAAATTTACCACAAACTGATATTTTGACCATCAAAAATCGTAAACTGGTACATTTCCTCCATTAGTTTCCGTTAAATTTGACTAATATCACAAAAAGCCACAAACGGATACACATGTGATAAATGCAAGGTAAAACCCCAAACAAGTACACCCGTCAATTGCCATAGATCATCCAACTCGGCAATTTAACGGTAAAATTTAATGAAAATAAGCAGAGGGTAAAATTATCATAGATGTACTAGTTTTGATTTTTTCATGGTATTAACCCTACTGAATAATTGCAAAGAGAAGCTTCATTTTTAAAAAATAAAAATGCCATACCACATCTTAACTAAAGTAAAAATGGCAATACCATACTACCATATTTTAGGGAACATAACATTCAAATGTCTTCCAATTTTTGCGGACTCGGTATAATTGAACTCTCGCCAAAATTTAATACTAAAAATAACAGAAGTCGGTCGGAAAAATGGAAAGATAAAAGTTATAGCAAACTTAAACCGTAATTTGTCGATCATAACCGGAAGTCATATCATTAACTGCCAATCATAACAGCCAGCGATCATAGTCGATCACGCACATCTTTCAACACATATCTTACGAACATCCTAACGGTTATGGTAGTGTATATAGCTTGTAAATTCGGTCCACGCGAGTATCCCCCCCCCGGCCGACGCTGCGGGCCGCGAGCCGAGCGGGACCGCAGCACCCAGGGGCCCGCGAAAATCTAGGGCAGGCGGTGGGGCCCACAGGAACCCACTAGAGCGTGAGGGCCCACAAAGGGCCGCTATAAATACGCCCCTCCAACTGTAGCAGTAGACCCAAGAAGACCAGAAATCCACCACACCCTCCCCATTCTCTCTATTACAAGGTGGGGGGTCTCCTCGAACTCAGTAAACTACTGCTGAGACCGTAACAAAGCTTTTGGTCTCTTTCTTTCTTTCCGACCACAACACATACTCAAGTTAACCAAAACCCCCAAAAAAATAGAAAATCAAAACACCAAGTTACAAATAAAAAAACGAAAGAAGAAGCCATCTTCATCCTCGAGATCTCTCTGGCCATTCAGCAGCAGTCAAGTACCCCTCCAAAACCCTAAGTTTTTACCCTACAATGGGCTCCAATGTCTCCCCCCACGACTTCCCTTCCTCCGAACAGAATTCTGCCCCCGACCCCGCCCCCGCCCCCGCCCCCGCCCCCGCCGCCGAGCCCCCGCCGCCGAAGCCCCACCGGCAGCTAGCCCTCTCCCGGAAGAGCGCGTCCGGCCCTTCCCGGGACCGGCACACCAAGGTGAACGGCCGGGGCCGCCGGATACGGATCCCGGTGCTCTGCGCGGCACGGATCTTCCAGCTGACCCGGGAGCTCGGCCACCGCTCCGACGGCGAGACCATCGAGTGGCTCCTCCGCTGCGCCGAGCCCTCCATCATCGCGGCCACCGGCTACGGCAGCATGCCCGCGGAGCCCGTCACCACCGCCGTGGGCGCGCTCCCCCCGTCCAAGGCCCCCTCGTCCGCCCCGTGCCCGGTCGCGCCGCTGGCGCTGGCTCCCCCGGCGCCGCCCGGCCACGGGGCGTTCCCGATCCCGCCGCCGGACTGCCGGCTGGACCTGAGCCAGCCGAACGGGTTCGACTTCTCGGCCGGCGGCATGACCAACGGTTACCGCCACATGCCCTTCACGGCGTTGCTGTTGCAGCCGGCGGCGGCGGCGGAGGAGGCGGAGGAGAGGCAGCACAGGGAGATTCTTGGTTAAGAAAGAATAAGGCCCTTTAAGTCGAGTGTCTTTTGGGGGGGACTTCTGGTAAAGAATATATGACATGATTTATGGTCTTCTTCGCTCTCAATGTGTATTTCTTCTCTTTTTGCTCTTTCTTTTTTCTTCGTTTTTTCATAGTTTATGGAGACGGGGGGGGCCTTAAGTTAGAAGGATGAAGAAGATGGACAATGTTAGGAGTTGAATCGCGAACGTATTAATCGAAAAGGAAATTAGAAAACGTGGGAACTTCGTTTGATATATTGCATGGTTCTGGATTTACAGTGCCATTCAAGGTGTTGACCATGGGTCCACCACCAGAGAGTGGCTAAGTCAGTAGAAACGAAAAGAAAACATAACGATGAGATTTGAACCGGACCCCACCCACCATGGGATATAATGTCGTGTTGGCTGACATGAAGGGGGCTCGAACGAGCAGATCCAGATCCAGTCGGCAGCTGATTCAGGTGTGCGTAATTCCTGGCTGACTTTTCGCAGAAAAAGCTCGTTTTCCTTTTCGAAATGTCCGTACCGGCAGAACTTTTCGGATTAGATCAATTACATCAGCTGTTCGTGGCACCACGCGAGATTTCACGAGAAATCAAAGGATCCAGAGATAAAGGTTGATTCTCACTTTGCATTAATTGATGATGCCCCCCACCCCTGCATGGATGGTGTGACCCTGAGGCTCCTGAGACCAGAGCCGTTTCGACTTTGACCCTTGGATTGTAGTGCAGAAACTGCCTGCATCGGGCGTCACTGTGTAGTGGCGAGTTCGGTATCGGATTCGGGATGGTTCGCCCAGTTTGTGCCTCAGTTTCACTTGGCACGGTCAATTGATAGAATATGGTTTAGATATGAATGGAAGGTCATTCTGTCTTAACCACTTCCGTGAAGGCATCTTGTTGGACTTTTCATGAGCTTATCATATGCTTGCAATCCGAAGAATAACCTTCTGGCATTACATCAATAGGCAAAACTAGAAAGACAGAAACGATGGATTCATTACATCCTCACATTATACAGATCATAGAGGTGTGATGATCTCTCATCTGCTCTCCCCCTTGCACGGCTCTACGCAGACGCCAAAAATAAGAGAATCAGGTTACAAACCATAAAAGCATGAGAGCAATATGGATTTTCAACGCCCATACAAAGAACAGCGAGGCCAATCAGGATATCTGACGATGGGTCTTATAGATCTGATAGTGCAAGTACTCAGCATAAATGAAGCATGGAGGATGCTGAAGCGGACTCGTTACTGTTAAGTTTATGCCGTAGCCTCCAACTCAACAAATGTATGGACATTTTCGTTTCCTAGACAACACCTCCATCTCAACAACTATAGCTGATCTACATGATCAGTACCAAGTAGCATTTATTGTTCCACAAGTCAAAGACGTCATCACGGGCAAATCTGTTTTAGAGAATTTACAGCCGCATCTGTCGAGATGCACCACCTCTGTTTGAACATAAAAACAGACAAAAAAAATCTCCCAATTCGGAATATCTTATTCTTCCAGAATGTTGGAACAATATACATATTTGGTTGAATTCGTCCCACATTAGATATGAATGCCATCGGCATGCAAAATGAGAAAAATGCATGCCAATCAGGCAGAACATACCATACTGAAGTTATGGGTTTACAATAGAGAAAGATATAAAGTTAGTGAGCTTTACACCAATTAAACAAAAACTCTTGAGAAGCAATTTTCAGCTGTATTAATGGGGAATATGCCTCATGCAGGCCAACTCTGGCTGATCCTCATGCCCATAAAGAAGACCACCATTTCTTCTTCTTCCCACAATGCGAGGCGGGAATATCTGAATCTTAATTGGAAAAGGAACTATATCACTTAAATGGTGAAATGATAGAACACGCGCAGAGAGTAGGCATAATTCGGATACTTGGTAAAGTTCTATGAGATGTTAAGCTATATCAAGATAATTTACAAGTCCATTAAAGAATCTAAGACTGTTAACTTCTCTTGAAAACTAAATTGAGCCTCATCTTCAGTTGTAGCCTACCTTGAGGGTAAATTGAGTTGTAATGCACCTCTGCCCAGAAGCTTAGGGATAGGACTGCAAGAAAAAGAACAACTTATTAAAACTTGTCCATAATTGTTGGCAGGTATGAACGAGTAGGTTATTGAACTTCATCCTCCAGTGAGTGACATGATACGCACACATGCACATGGACAAAAATGTTTTGAGAAATGATTCTCAAGGATAACATTCTAAGCTTGTATCAACTGGAACAAGACCCACAAGACATCGTACAGTATTAGCAATATTAAACTGTGACAAGAATACAGACATTTGCACTGAGATGGACACAGAAATTGAAATAACTCAAATTTACATCAGGCTTAAAAGAATAAATCAACTTAAAGAGTCTCAGTCTAAAAGCACCTATGAAAGACTGATTATAAAATTAATAGAGGCAAGTTTCTTCCCAGATGAGAGCTGCAAATTACCTTGGTTTGGTTTCTGACCATTAGGAAGAATCTCAATGGAACATGTATCCTTGAATGAAGTTATCACGAATATTTTTACTGCAAACTGCATTGAAATATAAAATCAGCATCAGTCATATTGGAAATGAATACATAAAAGTCAATTATATTAGAATCTTCAGGTCTTAATAGCTAGAGAATTTTACATAATGCGATACATTTAAGTTTTCAAATTCTTTCCTCCCATTGAATGAAGAATGACTAAATGCGTGTATTGCCAGCAAAAGAATCATATCAATCTTGGGGTCTGTCTTCCAAGAGAGAGTTGTTCAGATCACAAGTCACTCCAGTCACCCTAATAGTTATGTCAAATATGATGACCACAATCTAAATCAAGAAAAACAGAGTATTGGAAAAGACCATGTACAAGCGGCAAAAGATATCCTTGATTGCTGAAGACATAGAAATAGATTTATTTAAAAACTCATGCAGACGGCAGCTACCATACAATGTAAATTATAATAAATGCATGCATGCAGTTATCCACGGTTGCGACTGATGCAACCGCGGGATCATGCGCCGGGTCCCCGTAGGACCCACAGGGAGCACACATGCAAAACATTCCAGTTTCCCCACTTATGTCAAACATGCCCTTAAGAAGTATTCACACAAGATGCATACTAGCATAGAATCCAGGCAACGGTGCTGAATGCCGACGTGCTTCTCGAATCAATCAAAAATAGTAAAAATATAACCAGAATTAAAACTCAGAAGGAAATGAAAATGACATGAAAGAAACATACCGCATCTGCAGCAGCCTGCAAAGTGACATGATCACCCCACTCCCCATTGCTGTGTCGTTCGTGCAAATAAGAGAATTAAAAGACATGTCAATATGCTGATAGCAACCATTGAATGATATGCAAGTGCTTAAATTATGAAAAGATTAACAGACTTGGACATCTTGCACAAGTATTCATCATAGTCCATAGGAACATATCCCTCATAAAGCTCTCGTAGCGTCCTGAGCTGAGAAAACAGAATATAGAAGAGATTCAGAATATAAGTTTCTGATTCATTCAACATAATTAAAGGATTGTTCCAGTCTGAAAAACAAACCTGTTCCACAATTTGTTGCCTCACGTATTCATGATTCTCAGATGTTTTAAATAATTGATCTGATAATGCACGGAACTGGGAAAAACAATAGATTCAGAAAGCTAAGAGATCAGAAATGCTCATGCCCATTCTCATCGTTGAAGAGAACAATAGGTACAAGTAAATGTACAATTACAAAGAGAAAATGAAAAATAAGTGAGGAAAACCAACCTGACAATTTCCATCCCCTTCTACCTTACGCTCAACCAAGCCATACAATTGCAATCTAAAAAATTGAATATCAGCACTTGCATAATCATATTCAGTATACAATAGAATTATATAAAAAGAAAACAACATGGTAAATATTTGGAAACTGCCATCATATCCTGGCTGTTTGCTCACTAAAAATCCTTTCCTGATTAAAACTTTTGAGCTCAATAACTGCTCTTACCAGGCCAAGTTTTGGCAGATGCAAAGATTGTAAAGGTGCCAAAATCTTTGGCGGAAAGAACACGAATTGTATGTATTGTCTAGCCACACTATGACAGAATTATCATAACCGTACATCAACAACGGCGACACTTCAGGGAAGCAAAAGGTGAATAAGTACACAAGTATACACATCCATCTTTATTATCATCCTGCTTGCTGCTGACATGTCTACCTATTTTGAGATTTCAGTTGATAAAGCCAGACTGAAAACTTGCATTTTTCATAATCGGACCTCTTATGTTATGAATAAGTACCTTTCACGCAACCTCTCATAATCTGAAGTCGCTTCGTCCGTGGAAGGTATCTCCCCATTGATTCTTGGAACATGCTGTATAGAAGTAATTTCAGTTTGACATTTAAATATGAACGTTATTCTCCCTTCCATCAATATAAACAGGGGACATTCACATTAAATAAGCTTCTCACAACAAATCTAACTAGAGGCAGCTGGCATATCATTCACCCCACCTAATGGAAAAGAAAAAAGGAAAGCAAAACATTTTACACAATTATACATTTCCATCTTTAATTGTCATCATGTTTGCTGCTGACATGTCACCCTAAGTCGAGATTTTAGTAGAGAGAGAGAGAGACTTTAGTTGGTAGAGAGAGGCCTATAGCATATACAACTTTCACAAGCCATACTGATAACAGAAGCTTTTTTCATAATCGAAGAATAAAAAAAAACTAATCCGGGACATCAACCATTCTAATGAAAGAAAACTTACTGGAATAGGAACCATTTGATTCAATGGATTGTCCATCTCACTGTACTCATAACCATCAACTGGCTGCTGAGAATAAGAATAGTCTTCTCCATCACCGTGGCTAATAGACGAATCATAAACCCACCCATGATCTGCTTCTCCATGATTATAAATATTCCCTGAGCATCCACACAGAAATTTCAGACAACCTATCATGCTGAGATAAGCCACGAAATGGATACATCAATTATCAAGTACCTGACCAATACATTCTCGGTGATGGAGTCTGCCAATTCTGTTGGTCGATAGATACTTTCGAGTCCTCTTCCTCTGCATGTGAATATACAGGCACTTCTCTCACTGCTAATTGTGAGAACTCTTCTTGTAAGGTACGTGCAATGATCTCATCATTTTCCACAGAGCTACACTCTCCGCCACAGTGGCTCATCGGATACTGTCCATGATAGGTGCTGTTAGCATCGTGATGACTTGTGATGGTGTAGTATCCCACGAGTGGATTAATATCAAATATATGGCGACCCCACTGACAGGCATCTGATTCTGGCTCAACCATAACTATCTCAATCACAAAATCCTGTAGATGTCCTTAAAGCCAAGAATGACATTTACAATTTGGCCACGGAACTCTGAATTGCATAATAGAATTATTCCTGCAAAGAACATTAAAGCTCACATCTCAAGCTCTAAAAAATGTTAAGGTAACCAAGACAATGAAGACCTTAGCCCGACACTGCATTTCTCTTTCTTCAAAGCAAAAAGGATCATTGAGTATACTTATAAGACTACAGGAAAAAAATGTCTAAGAAAAACTAGCAGTTTTCGGAGCAATATTTTGCCAGAATTCCCTAAAAACAGAAGGCTATCCAATTCGCCGCCTCTGAATGCAATTGGGTATGCACAGAAAGAAAGCTTTACAGATTATGCCACCGACAAGGCTAGATAGATTGGCTCATAAGCGTTACGCGCAATCTTGTTCACGAAATGAGGTCTACCGCTTGTAATTCGACACGCCACTTTTGTCTGCACTCTGCTGCCTAGAGATGCTATATCACAATACGGGCATGTAAATGCCGCGCCCAAAAGCGACTCCACCAGCGGAATCTTTTCGTCCACGTTCAATCAAGTGTTTGTCCAGTTAGGGACGGTGCAACGAAAAAAACTACCAGAAACTGCGAAATCATGCTTAATCAAGGACAATAAAGGGAGAAAATACCAACTTTCTTATCTTCGATTTCTACACATGGATAGACACAGCCGTACTCGCACGACAAATTCGCAACAATTTAAATCCATAGGCCAAAGAACTCATCGGCAGAATCCCGCATCGCCCTAACCGGAACGAAGGGACCGGAATCACATTCGCAATTCAACACGCCCGGACTCCTCTCTCACCGAATTGCTCTACCGAAACAGAAAATCACGCCAAAAAAAAAAAAAACCCGCACATCTTCGTAATTGCTAACTCAATCCAACCGAACTACATAAAACCAATCCATCTTCAGCAAAGCAATCGCCAATCGATCCATATAAAGAAAATTCCACTCCCAAACAAACCAGCCGCCTCACACCGCGGCGAACATAAACTCAAAAACAGAAACAGAAACAGAAACAGCGATGGCGGCAATCCGATTAAGAGCGCTCACCCGATCAGTGCCGACTCGATGCTCATACAAGCCAAAAAGAACACCGAACCGAACCGAACCGCTTCCCTCCGCAAGCCACCGCGCCGCCGCTGCGGCCGCCGCGCGAACCGATCAAATCGCCACCACCGCGGAGCGCGGCATGCTCGAAACCGCCGATCGACTGGCGATAAGATCGAAGCGGGAAGCAGCGACGTGAAGAAGACGGAAGAAGGAAGGAGGAAGAAGGAAGGAGGAGGAGGGGGACGACTGGTGGGAGTGCAGACTGCAGAAGAGGAGGGAGGGAGGAAAAATGGAGCGAGCGTTGCTCCACGCGTTTTATATACAGTTTGGGGGGCGGGTGTTGTGGGTTGGCGTTCAAGGGTGGGGAATCTCGTACGGGCGGCACGCTGGCCGTCGGATGGACCCCATCCCCGAAATTAGCGTCGATTTAAGCGCCAAAAATCTCTTGAAATTGATTGCCCCCTTCCTCCCTTTCCTTTCCTTAACTTCCCATCCTATCTTTCTTTCTTATTTCCTCAAATTAATTCATTTCGATCTCCGATTATTATACTTCACCGGATTTACTAAACGGTACTCTTTGAATTTTCGATCATGATCGCTATGATACATGTGATTTTTATATATCGTGCGCGCAATTATTATTGTTATTGTTATTATTATTATTTTTATTTTTTTTTTGGTGAATGGATTTGGATGGGACGCGGGCGAGGGGGGATTCGCGATTGATTGATGTTTGAATTAGCCTTTCTAAATTCGATGAAGGCCGCTGTGCTGTTGACTGCACGCGGGTGTCGTGTGTTGACCTTTTGTGACCACTTTACTTGCGAAGTCCGCCGTAGAATGATTGACTTTTCTGTGGGAGCGCGAATAATGCATGGGGATAATATCGTACACGATTGAATATACATGGTGGGATCGGGCATTTACGAATTTGGACCCGGGCTCGCAATCATGCACTTTGGATGTTTCTAATACTATATAGGGTTAATACCACGAAAAATCCTAAACTGATGCATTCATAATAAATTTACCCAAAACTAATTTTTTGACCTCATGTGTATAAAGTTGTGTGTGTGTGTCAAGCGATCGTTTTTTAAAAAAAATAATTTCCAAATCATTCATTTTACGCGAAATGGACGGCTCATTTTGAATGAAAACTGCTCTTTATAAATTGTACGAACAAGCTTAAATGGGAGGGAAAACGACTTCCCCTTCTGGCAAGAAAGAAATCACTGTCTCTAGAATCATCGCAAATTAAAACCATCAATTTTCTTCGAAAATGATTTCCACGAAAAATGCTTTAATTTATCGCGAAATTTTCGGTGAAACTAAATACGCCCCAAAACCCACCGTCAAGCGTTGTGCAATACTTCAACAAATCAATCGTGGATTCGCGCTCTGCACGAGTCAAACAAATACTTACATGTCACGCTACGTACATACGCACATACGTACATATATATAATACAATCAATTGGTAGATCCTCCAAAACGAAAAATTTTAATGGGACCTTATTAAATGATAAAAAAAATCATCCTTTGCATATTAAATGGAAAATGACACAAACAGTCCCTGAATTTTGACTCAATGTGTAATTTAGTCCCCGAACTTTTAATTTGTTCAATGAAATCCCTAAACTTTAACCCAATGTTCAATGTGGTCCCTGAACTTTCAATTTGTTCAATGTGGTCTCTAAATTTTTTGTACATGTTCAATTTAGTCCCTGAACTTTATAAAAATTCTTAATGTAGTCCTTACATTAATTCAAGTTCATGAACTATATTGTACATTTTTATATAGTTCAGGAACTAAACTGAACATGTACCAAAAGTTCAGGGACCATATTGAACAAATTAAAAGTTCAGGGATTATATTGAACAAATTAAAAATTTAGGGATCAAATTGTATATTGAATCAAAATTCAGTTACTGTTTGTGTCATTATCTCCATATTAAATTATAATAAACCGATTAAAATATATAATAGGGAGAAAGCGTGGGACGCACAAAATGGGTGCCGCCCGTTTGCGTGCATCGACGGCCTTCCATTCGATGGCGGCGTGGAGAAGTGCGCGTCCACAGCAGAGTCAAAATTAGGCATGATTTTTTTTACCTCTCTTTCGTGCGCGTATTTAGTGTCAGCCGTCGGATCTGACTTTAAGACTAGGCTCATGAACTAGGCTCATGCATGGATTCCACGGATGCTTTGATGTGATGGGGATGTCGTGTCGTGATGGGGCCATGGCGATAGGGATCGCCCACGGAACGAGGGCAATCGTGTCGATAGGGGAATTTAATTAGAGATAATATAAATGAGATTATTATTTTTTTCAGATTAATATCACGAGAAACCCTAAATTAGTACGTTCGTGATAAATTTATCCCGAACTAATTTTTTTATAACGAAAAATCTCATACTGATGTACATGTGATAAATTTATCCCAATTTAATTCTTTGACCACCAAAATCCCTAAACTAAGACACTTTTGACAATTTTACCCTTAATTAAATTGAATTAATACCACAAAAAATCACAAATTGATACATATGTAATAAACGGGGGGTAAAACCTAAAACTGGTACACCGTATCGTTCATTAAAATTTAACGGAAACTAACGGAGGGTAAAATTATACAGAAGTACCCGCTTTGGGTTAAAAATGGTTTGGAATAAATTTGTCACGGGTGTCAATTTAAAATTTGTCGTGGCGTTAACTCTTTTTTTATTTTTTTCAATTTCCTGAATTGCGTCATCTTCGAGGATAAGTTACCTATGTGGTGCGGTTGTCCCCACCACCCCTTGTTTCTAGAATTGGTATTTAATAACATGGACAAGGACAAATTTTTGCTTTGATCGATATGAATTTTATATTCTGACCCAAAAAAAATATGAATTTTTATGTAGGAGCTAGCTTATTGCGTAAGGTAGTAAGTACCATTTTCGGGCACGGACCATCCCCCCCTCAGTCACACCCTAAATATCTAAGGAAAAAAATCGTTGCGTAATCTAGAAAAGTTTTCGAAGGTTGGATTCTCTTTGATTTGTTCACATGCACTGTCGCGAAAAATAAAGATTTATCATGTTCAAGTGTCTCGAATAATGATGAGAGCACGTTATTTTGATTGGAGTTATTTTGAGCACTTAAAATATACTCTCCCAGCCAATTTCTGAAAATTGGGAAAACATGTTAAATTAATGAAATTGTTTTTTACATTGAGATTAACTTTTTTTTTTCTTAATAGGAGATTGAAAGTGAACACGGTGTTAGTCTGTCCGCGCTCCACCCGATACCATTTAGATATGTCTATTTTTTAAAGGAGAAATTATACTTTTCGTCCATATAATATCATGCATTTTTAATGAAGTCTCTCTACTTTAAATTTTAATTTGGTAATAAAACATTTCTATTTTCACAAATTTTTTTCAAGTCCCTCCAACATCAAATCCATTCGAATTCAACTGATGTGACTGTCGAACGTTGCCTCATGTATGACGCGAATAAAATATGCAAATCCCCACATGGACATGTCACGTGAATTTTACTAAATGGTGTTGGACTTAAATCAAAATTTGTGCAAATAAAAGAACTTGGTTAGATAAATAAAAAATACTCGAACTTGATTAAAAAAGTACGAAATAAGTGGATAAAAGGTATATTCTTTTCTTTTTGAAAAATACCAAATGCACAGATTACTTTTACTGTTGAAGAATACTATGCATCTTCACCTTAGTCATCACTACACCTCTTCGCCAAAATCTAAAGATATCATTTTCAACCTAAGAAAAATTCAAAGCATCATATCAAAATCTGTACGTTGCGAAAATCCCAGATGTGAACGCTAACCAAAAAGTCAATGTGCATCCTTCGCAATTATACAAGATTCCACGTGTCAAAAATTTGAGTTCTTTTGAAAAGTTTCGAATGATTCTTTTAAGCCAAAAAGAAAAAGTTGCCTTTAAATGCACAGTACCAAATAACAATTTAACAGTACAAGTCACCCCCAAATCATAAAGGGTTTTACTTTAGAGAACTCTTTATGTGGAGAAAAGAACCCCTTTTTTTTTTTTTTCCAGTTCAATGATCTTGCCTAGAAAGATCCTGACCATCCCCTGCTTGTGTGATCATGCAAAGCTTTTTGCAACAGAGGAAAAAGGTTGGTTTAGTGCGAAATCAAACTTAAGTTTTTTTCCCACTTTCTCTTTATGGTCGGCTGGGACGGCATTGCTAGTCTTGTCTCCACTTTTTCCGATCTTAGAAAGGAAGACGAGAAGGGTTGCCATCACTTTGCAATTATCGCATCTGCTTGAAATTCAAAGGGAAAAATAAACACTCGAAGTAATATATTTTCTATCTTTACGATGAAAAAAAAGGAATAAGTTCTCTAAAAGTCCTAAAATGTGTTACGAAAGTCTAATTGGGTCTTAAAACTTTCAAAAAGTGCAATCAACGGAAGGACTTGATTGGACCTATTTGATAAATTTTAGGACTTAATTGCACTTTTTGAAAGTTTTAAAACTCAATTGCACTTTCGTAACAAGATTTAGGACTTTTAGAGCATTTATCCCGAAAAAAGAAAGAGCTTGTTTTCTCTATCTATAAGATAAAGTTAAGAAATAATAATGTGGAAAACAGATTTGAAGAATTTCTATATAATTCTATGTATATGATAATAAAAAGTATATCGGCGTATTTATATGCTTTTATAAAAGGCTATCTAAGGCAATAAAATCAAGATATGCACAATCAAGGAAGATATACGTGCAATCTTGAGATATATGCATAATCAAGTAAATTTCCTAATTTCACTAACATCCCCTCAAACGTAAGATGAGTTGGAACAAATCAACGCGAGTTTGAAAAATAATCCGACAGTATCCCAAAATCTTGGATTGAAATGAAATCAGACAGCGGAACCGGCGCTGCACAGTCGGACATGGAGGATGCGTGGCGCGTAAGGTGCGTGTGGTGGGTTCAGGCTTCCGTTGACGACGAGATTTCAATATGTTGATCGTCTGACAATGGCGAGTGTGTTGGCGATGTCGGCTTCTTGAAATGAGAAGTGAAAAGTCGAGAATCAGAGGCATTGGAGCCATATAGCATGCGTCATTTGCGATCGGCGACGGAACAGTAACTTGACAAACACGGTTGATACGGCTGGTGTGGCGTGGCTACAACAAGCAGAATAAAATCAGGCTTTGCGGAGCGAATTATTGTGCGAAGACGCATCTTCCCAGCGTCGAAAAATACCTTCGTGAAAAAGAAAAGCTTGACTTGGTGACTTTGGTGAACACTGTCGGATTTATTTTGCTAGGGGTGCATAGGGTGCTATGTGCACACGGTGCAGTTAGGGTGCTCTAATGCCAAGTTATGAAATAATGATGAACAAAACATTTTTAAGAAATTCATGTATAGTTCGATGGATATAATAATAAAGAGTGTGTCATCATATATGGCTATCTAAGGCAATCAAATAAAGATATACACAATCAAAAAGATATATGTGCAATGTTGAGAGATATGCAGAATGAAGTAAGTTCCCTAATATCACTTAAAGATAAAATGAACATTTGACATGTCACTAATGTTTGATCGACTGTATTGATCAGAAAATGTATATGAAGATCTTTTCATGCAAATTTTGGAAACATTCATACATAAATGCACTCAGATGTTCATAAACTGTAACCCAATGTTTGATTTTTATCACAACTGTACTTATTAGGGGTGAGCGTGGTTCGGGCGGGCAGTTCCCAACCTTAAATCGAGAACCGTCCGCTAAGGACCAGTTCCGAGAAATTGGATCCATGGAACCGGTCCTATCAAGTTTCACGCAAATGGAGATGACTGAGAGTGAGAGAAGGAGACGATGAACGGCTAAATGCACGATCGTGAGTTGGATGGGAGTTGTGAGTCGAGGTTTAGATTGGGGATTTTATGGTTTTCATTTTTCTAAAAATGTTTTTTTTTTGAAATTTTTCTAAAAAATTATATATATTACCGGTCTGGTCCGAGTGGCCGAGTGGGTAGTTCCACGCCTAGAACCGGGAATCGGATTGGTACTCACTGGTTTTAGTAAATTAGAACTGCAAACCGGACCGGTCCTCACGGGAACCAGACCGATCCTCATGGGAACTGCTGGTTCCAAGCCTGTCCAGTCCGGTTCCAGGCGGTTCCCGGTTCCTTTGCACACCCCTAATACCTATACTATTAACTAAGGCTCCGTTTATTTTATGGAAAATAAATGTTTTGAAAAACATTTTTCTAAAAATAATCGCTTGAAATAATTAGTCAATGAAAAAATGCTTTCATTATCGATAATAATTTATATTTAAACATGTTCATGAAAGAAAAAATCTTTTTTTTGTTTATTTTTATGAGTGATACAAGCAATCATTTTAGGAAAATGTAATGCATCAAACTCGTATTACAAACTGGCCTTTCATAATAATGGTTTAGTTGGAGAAAAGTAGACATAGTGAGCGCGTTTAATAATCAAGAACCATATCACTTCGACTTCTTCTTAGACAGTGTTTTGTAATTTTTTATTATGGGAAAATTGGAGTGAGATTGTGTGTTTGTTCGAGTGAAAGCATTTTTCACGAATCAATTTTATGAACTTTCACGCATTTGGTTTGCTGAAAATAATCAGTCAGCGGAAAACCACATACTGTCACAAAACATACGCATGCACAAAGTTAGGAAAATGAATTCCCTAACCTGAAAATGGGAAAGCATTTTTCAGGAAAAAGATTTCCTAAAAAGCATTTTTCTATATCATGAAGTTTTCTCTAAAGCTCTAACTAGTACTTGACAACGACGATTGTGCCATCGACCCGCAAGAGTAGACAGACAGTGTGGGGAAGATGTTGTCCTTAGTCCTGTGCTATGAGTTCGACCATTGATACTGCCATAAGAGCAAACTCTAATTGTCGCGATTATCGGACATTTAGCCCGTATTGTTTGAGACACTAAGATTGCTATGATAAACTGATTTACAAAGCGATGTGGCATATGTTGATTATACGATTAACCGAGCCTAATAATTTAGATAGCTATGTATAATTTGTAGTATCACTTTATGAATCAATTTAATATGGAAATTTCAATATCTCTAGTGTTTTTCTAACTAGCCGATGCCATCGCTCTCCCTCTCCCTCTCCCTCTCCCTCTCCCTCCATAAAGAGAGAAAAGGGCATTGAAACTTCCATTGTAAACGAACCATATTAGGAAAATGTGGCAAGACAAATAATATAACCTCGTATTTATTCTTGATTTACTAAACAAGGTGATTTTATACCTGTTAATGTAATTTCTTCTGTATAGTATATGCAATCGCGTTCTTCTTCAGGCGAAAAATTAGGGGATAAAATCTATGCACAAGCACAGCAATGAATGATTTTGGAAAACATTTAATCGATTGCATCGCGTACAAAAATAAATGAACTATATGCGGGCATGAGTAAATAGTAGAGATCTGTCGCTGACTTGCTATGGTTCATCCATCGTGGCTAAACTATATGTGACCATGACTAAACAGTAGACATTATCGTCGTAATAATAATAGAGAGAGAGAGATGTGGTTGGCGGAGGTCACGTTGGATTGTTGACAATGATCTCGACATCATTTTGAATGCGATGGCGATGATGACAGCGATAGCGATGGCGACGGCAATAGCGATGATCCTAGAGGAAGCATGGGATGGTGTTAGGGTTCTTCAACCACATGAAATAGAGAGAGGAGGAGAGAGAGGTCTTTCTGTCCACTAGACGCACGTGTAAAAAATGAGCGTTAAGTTAGAAAAAAAATTATAAATTTATTGTACGGATGCCGATTAAGTCTTAAACTTTTCAATTTGATCAATTTAGTTCTAAATTTTTTGACAATTTACCAATGAGAAAAATAAGTGAAGGATCTATCTAGAGTTAGGTGGTCCAAGAATCGTCCAACTTTTGGCCTAAAAGCCCATTCAAATACCATAACATCCTATAGCTGAAGTGTTGACCCATTTTGCACAAGAGAAAGATTGAATTTTATAGCTAAAGTTAATCGACAAGCATTGGTAACTATTTTTCTAAAGAGCCATTCTCAATGCTTAGTAAACCAATTTCAATCGGGATAAAATCCAATCATTCGATTGACTTATCATATGTTATATCGATTGGACAATTATGTTAACAAATTCACCAAATTGTCGACATCACTCTTCTGCTCGCGGCACTATAGGAAAATGCCTGCACGATACCGACGCATGCGAGCCCTACACATTCGAATCAGTAGCCCCCGATGCACATAAGAACCACAAGAAGGCGACCTTTTTTAATAGCGGAAGACTAGATGTCAAGATCAGCATCCAATAATCCATGTTGCAAGCAATTGTCATTGCCTTCATGTCTCTTATTCTAAGTGTCCTTCACGTTTCTTTCTAGCGCGACGACCATTTGATTCTCCATGTCGTATGGGAAAATTACAATTAGCGATTTGATAATTTGATTAGAATATATCTCTAATCAACCGATCTGAAATTCAAACCTAACTCCTGATCTTAGGTCTTAATTTCTTCATAAAGAATTCTATCTATGCTATGTAAGCTCTAATACGCACGAAAGGGTACGGAACTGGGTTTGATAGGCCACTCTTTGAGCATTTTCAATGGCCAAGCTTGCACGAGCTATGCGTCATCCGCACAAGCAATTTCCATTTGCTGATTTGGATTGAAAGCGAGATCTGCCGAAGAAAATTGAAGGTGCATGCGGGTCGAGCTGGAACTCACGCATGCACGTTTCATTAAACAAATGATGGTATAAAACCAGATGACCGGATGCCGGTTTTCGTAATGACAACACGAAGGCACGAGCACAGAGATTCCGGCGATGACAATGAAGAGGCACGAGCATAGAGATTTTGGCTATTTGAAAGTCCATGGAACACCTATCAAGCTTCATGAAACCACTATGTCTGGACCGTCGGCTTGCACGCAGTCGACAAAATTGGAACAAGTTACCTCTGGCTCCTGAGCTATAATTCCTCTGACGCCCCAACCAAATATGCCAACCCCGGGAGGTTGATCTCGTTTAGAATGATTAGAGACTATTCCCTAGCGTATTGTGAGATTAATTTCTTGCGAAACTCCAGACATGTGTCCTAAATAACCATACGCTTTGAAAGAGATATGTTAACCAACAATTATCAATCTGTAGGGAGATTACTAGGTGGTGGTTGCCTCTATTTTTATTTTTTTATATTTCATTACTTTATTCAACTTGAAAGATATAGGGTTAATGCCATGAAAAACTCCAAATAGGTATATTTATGACAAATTTACCAAAAACTAATTTTTTGACTATAAAAAACCCCAAACCAGTACACCTGTGACAGATTTACCCTAAACTAATTTTTTGACCACAAAAAATTCCAAACTGGTACATTTGTGACAAATTTACCCTTTGTTAAATTGAATTAATATCACAAAAATCAAAAAATGGTATATTTGTGATAGATGGAGGGTAAAACCCCAAATCGGTACATTTTTGATAAATTTGCCTTTCGTTAAATGTGATTAATATCACGAAAAACTACAAAATGGTATATTTTTTTATAGATGGAGGGTAAAACCCCAAATCGGTATACCCAACTGTCACGTGTCATCTAACTCAGAAATTTGACGTTAAAATTTGACAGAAACTAATAGAGGGTAAAATTATCATAGGTGTACAAGTTTGTAGCTTTTTGTGGTTAAAAAATTAGTTTGGGGTAAATTTATCTCAAATATACAATTTTGGAGTTTTTCATGGTATTAACCCAAAGATATATGGTTAGTATATCAGAAATATAAGAAATGGAATGAACTTGTTTCGCCAGAATTTCTCCTGCAACGAAATATTTTTCATCGAAAGTCGCTCTTCGGCTTTTATTTGAAGGAGATAGATTCTACGCTGACTCCGGAGAGGAAATATCACAGGTGATAAGGAAATCAACAACTTGAATTTATATGGGACTGTATAAACATCGCGCCGTAATTTAATTGACGACAAAGCTTGAGAACGTAAAGATGCTACGCAGAAATTTAATCAACTACGCAACATCTACACACCGAAATTTAATCGACGACACATGTATGGAAACTACACTTAAGAAACACACTGGAATCTAATCAACGACGCGAGTCTAGAAAATAAAAGTATAATTGAAAGATAGTAAATTCGTTTGATTTGTGCGGGAAGAGAGGAGCTCTTTAGTAGATGAGTGATGGTATATATAGGGTTGTGCCATAATTGCTTCCAAGCGGTTTCCAATGGTTATATCCATGTTCTTCCATCTCCAAAAGTCTTTTACTCATGTTCTTACAACGCCATGATCTTGTTCCCAAGCAGTTGTTCCTTTAAAAACGCATGCCAATTGTTCTATGATCTCAATCGGTTCGTTCTCCAATGGCTCCGAATTTGTAACTGTATCCTAATGCTCCTTATGCATTCAACTTTCTCCTGACACCTTGATAGCTTGTCATTCCTTACTAATCGATGTCCTTAACAATCATTGTCAACCACATGTCGTGGTATGCCAATAACCGGCTGGTGACAATCACCAATGTGTGCCAACATCGATACAAATTTTAGTCATCGACAATGAGTCACATGCTTATCCATATTTAACGTTCTAGTCACATGTTTACTTGTGTTGACAATCTGGTCACTGTTTGCTGTGATGCAAATTCAACAAGGTTTGAATCGACTGATGCGTCCATCATTCCCAGTGGGGATGATCGAAACCTGTTGGATGAGGCGGCTGATACCCATTGAGCTTCGTCAATTCAAACTCCTCTTTTGCTTCTTTCAGCGCCAGGACAAGGTACTGAATCCTGCCTTCTCTGCACTTTAGTCTACGCACCTTGTACCATTGACTCTGACTACTCCTTGTTTATTAGGTTTTGGAGAAACCCCATTGTCTGCCCCATTGCCTCTTATAGGCCAGGTTGTTGTTTCGAGATCTCCTTCGGACAGGTAAGATGAAAGTTCTAATTTTGCAGCTATTGAAGTTCATGGGTATTCGTCGAAGTTTATTCCTGTCGCTGAGTTGTCGTCGTCATCTCCTGAGCACTTGTCGATGCCTCCTTCGACCCAACAATTGGACCAAATTAGGGTAAAGGAACCTCTAGGTTCTTCTGCCAATGCCAAGCTTGCCCTGGAGTCCTGGAGTGAGTCGCGAGACTTTTAGATCCTAAAGCTGTCGATTCCAGCTGTTCAACACTTGGGCCGTCATCTACACCACTTATTTCCGACTGTTGTTAAACCTAAATGTCTTGATTTCCTTGAGCTTTGAAAAGGTGGCTTCCACGCAATCATGGACGACCCAGCGACTTCCTTAAACTTAAAGATTTACTACAAAAGTTGTGTGTCGAGAAAACCTCCTAATTGATTTTGAAACCGACAAAACTATCCATTGTCTTGAATCTGATAAGTGCATGGTAGTGTCCTTACAGGAACTACTTATAGAGAGAAGTTTATTCAGATTCAATCTACTGAAAATGGAATGTTTCGATCATGAAGAAAAAAGATCTATCATCTAGATGTTATTCAGACTTTACTTCCTGCTGTTCAAATATCGCGATAATTATTGCTTGGCTAAGCAACAATATGGATATCGGCTAATTTTATACATGGATGTATTTTTAGACTCTACGCTAAAGTTGGATATCTTCATATTGCGGAGACTACCTATGGCAATATACATTTAGACACAAACTTCAACTGTCACAACCATTAATCTAGTCTGGATTTCCTTCTTCGAAAGTCTAGATACACGATTTTAAGATTGTGTTGCAACAAAATCCTTCACGCAAGATATCTTTGATTGATTGACAATCACTTCTTAGACAAGCTACTTTCTTTAATCAAAGAACTCTCCTTATGGAAACTGAATATTCGCTTGCATGGGCAACCAAATCAACGGGGATTCGGATATTATCTCTCAAACCGCTACTCAATATTGAGAGTGATCCTTTGAAAACTGTCTAACAGGTAGATTGGAAGTGGAGGAATATAAAATGAGACCAAAATGCCGAAGAGAAAAGAGAGGTTCGGAATAAATAATTCCAAAGTGCAAGAGAACTTCAGTCTTACATACTTATCCTTCTAAGCTACAAATTGTAGTATTTGAGAGACACTGAAAGAGTGATTGAGCGAGATAGGTATATATGAGTATTATCACCTCTTATTGATTTACTAGTGAAATTCAACCAGTAAGCTGTCAACGTGGAAAAGTTGACGTAAGCTTGATTTAAGCCGAATTACATTAAATTCTATGTGCAATTTCTTATATCTCAAAACTCTTACCGATTACTTTTGATAGACTTTTGCACATTAGTGAATCACATCGCACCTCTATTAATATTCAGACTCTGGCCTTAGTACTCGGTGAATATCATCACATTACTAATGTTGTTCAGGCCCTGATTTCTTTGGAATTTGACAATATTTATCTCAGCTACTAACTTCCGATTTAATATGTCAAAATTTGTTAAAATCACCCACTCACCTGCCCACTAGGTGATATTTGCTAGCTCCAACACTTTGTATGGGTGACATTCGTTTCACCTAGTCTCCCAGATCTAGGAAGTAGCGTGAAGACTTCCTAGCTGGCTTTCTTATTGGGATGGAATTACGAGGAGGTCGTTTCTCTAGTAATCTCAGAGAAAAATCGTCAGCATTCCCACAGCTCTATTGACAAAGCTAGCCAAGATCCGAGAGTCAGCCAGGCTACCCTGCAAAGTGCAAACCTTGGTGGATGAACGGGCTGTCCTTGATGGCTACCTCAGGGAATCATTGGAGGGCCGGCAAACTCAGGGGATCCCCAAAGAGTTGAAGAGCTCTTAGCTAAGGATGAACAGCGATGGGAAGTACATAAAATCAATTCTCTGTTCAATGAGCAGACATCGAAGGAAATCTTGGCAATCCCATTGAGAACTACCCCAAAAGAAGATGAAATGGTATGGACCGGGAACAAAATAGGCAAGTACACAGTGAAAGAAGCCTACAACAGAATGTATCGGCCAGAATGGTTTCTGAACCCCAACCAGGCCTCCTCCTCCTATCAGATTCCAAAATCCCTGTGGCAGAACATTTGGAAGCTTAACACTATGCCAAAAATTAAAATTTTCAAATGGAGTGTATGTATGAATAGCTTACCAACCCGCGACGACCTTCGCAAAAGATCAATCACGCTCGATCCTCTCTGCTCGGTATGCCGTCAATTCCCATAAACCATAGAACACGTATTGTTACTGTGCGAATGGACAAAAGTGGTGTGGTCAGATTATCGATTGCAAATTCAGACATCAAGACATGGTATCTCAAGAATAGACAAATGGGTAGTGGAGATTATGGCTCAGAGAAATTGCTTACCTTCAGCCGAGCTAACTGTCGCTGTGATGTGGAAAATCTGGCTAGCTCGCAACGGTGCTGTCTTCCAACAGCGAACTCCAAATCCGAGCTTAATTGTCGACGGAGCATGTGCCATAGACAAGAACTTTAAGTGATGAAATGCTAGATCAAGCAAGCAAGAAAGGCGAAAAGGAAACTCGCCTGATTCGTGGATTCCCCCAAAAATCGGAGCTTGAAATTCAACATAGACAGATCACTAGCCGAAGGGGAGAAGGAAGGAGCTGTCGCTGGAATATGTCGCGACTCAAATGAGAGAGTGGTTGCTAGCTATGCTGAGAGAGTGGCCGCACTGACTGCACTTGAAGTGGAAGGCCTAGCCCTACGATTTGTGTTGAAGTACTTGGAGGCTAAAGTAAGAAGTGATCTGCGGTGGAGACTTGTGCTTGGAGATAGCAATAGATAGCTTATCACTTGTGAAAATGATAGTGGGCCAAAATCCAAGTCCTTGGGAGCTGAGACCCATTATTGAAGATTGTAAAGAGATGCTCACCCGGTCTAGTTGGGTGGAATTGGCATATGGCCCCAGGAATCAAATCAAGTTGCAGATTGGTTCGCCAAGACCCACCGCAAGAAGGCTCTTCCTCACAACTAGCTTGTAGTGCCGCCATCGCCTCTATGGGATCTTTTATGTTCAAAAACCCATAACTTTTGTTATCCTTTGAACTTTAATGAATGAAGTGAATAGTTTTCCGATTAAAAAAAAAAAACAGGCTGTCCTTGATGCGAAGGAACCAGATCTAAAAGGGCAATAACCTGAAGTGCAACATCAACAAAAGCTTAAAGTTATCGAAGTGACTCAAGCGGAGGAGGTTGTGTGGAAGGGTATCACTTCTCTTGAGGCGCTGAAGAATGAAAAGGCTTTGGCTTGATGAAGAGAGATGGCTGAGAAGCGGCGCCTCAAGAACCGGCGCTTACTTCAGAATAGTCGTTTAGATCATTTCATGTCAGCTTTTCAGGAAGAGGTCAAAATCTTTGTGAATGACATGCAGTGACATCGCCTCAATGGAATTCCACTTTAGTTTTCCATTTGTTGATATTGACCTTTCCAAATGTGCATACTTAGTCGAAATCCCTTGTCGATCTTTATTATAACTTTCCTCGGCCCATGTTAATGACTGATGACGTGCTATATCCAACAAGTCATCTCACCTTTTCCAATCTCCCATTTGTCATCATTATCTTAAGGCGGGAAAGTTAATGTTTCAAAGGCTGTACCTCTTCATCTTCTAATAAATGGTGATGATCTCTAAGCACTTCATCACCCCATTACCCACTTCTTATCATAAAGCGTCGAGTCGGTTATTCAAGGTGGTCTATTTATATCAGATCATGCTGCTTGCATAATCCATTCCATTGCTTCGTCTTGCTCCTCGTTTACAAAGCTACCCCACCTGTCCATTCCTTCTCGCCTTTTTGTTTCCTTTCATCTTTTTAATGGCAAGGACTTGCTCCTCTCTAAGTACTTAGTCCGCTGCGAACTTGGAGCGTTCAACAATCTTCAATGTTATAAGCGTAATGATATTGACAATTAGTGATTTGATAAGTTGATTAGAATATCTCTAATCAACCGAATTGTTAATCATACAGGCCAAAACGATTTGAAATTCAAAATCTAACTCCTGATTTTCGTTCTTAATTTCTTCATTCGAGAGGGAAGTTGTTTACTCTTTTTTTTCTAAGGTACCAACACACGAAAAGGTATAGAACTGTGTTTCATAGGCCACTCTTGAGCATTTTAAATGGCCAAGCGTGCACGAGCCAGGCGTCATCATCCACACAAGCAATTGTCCGCTTTCTGATTTGGATTGAAAGCGATATGAATCGAAGGTGCACGCGGGGTGACGAGCTAGTAATCACGCATGCACGTTTCATTAAACAAATGATAGTATTAACTCGATAACTGAAACCCATTTTCTATAATGAGAAAGCAGAGACATAAGTACAGAGATTTCCGCTGCTTGAAACTTATAAATGTTGTTAAATTTAGGAAAAAGTCAGAATTGTTTTGAGGCGTGCAAGGATTGTCCTTAAGGATAATTCCACTTCTTGGAGTACAAAACTCGGTACGACAGGCTCTGATGGCTATCCTCCCAAGATACAACAGACCCTCTTCTATACTCCATACTCCATACTGAATATTAGAAGGAACGGAAACAATGTTGTGTGTATAACTCAGTAAAGAAAAAAAGATAAGAAGGAACGGAAATTCTCTTTTCTAAGTCAATGTCTTCAAGAGTTGTGGTTTAAAATTTCTATTCAAACGAAAGAAAGAGCCATTAAAACCGTTGTTAATAGATGACAGTTATATGGCCGTTACAAATGATGGAGGGTTTATAATGAAATAAAACAGATGTTACAAAGCCGTTACACGGTCGTTATAAAACGTTACAAAATCTTATTATATTAATAGCGGACAAAACACCCGTTAGAACTTTATGACGTTAAAACAACCGTTACAAAATTAATAACTTTTAATAATTCAAAATGATTGAAATATCCTACAATCCTTCACATATTTCAAAAGGTTTTGAAATTAAAAAATAAAATAATGCTGGGTTATTGGAGCGTAATGCATCGGAAATGGTGCTTGTTAGGCTATGAACTAGCCGTAGAAAGAATAAAATGTAATTTACGAAATCATTAGTGAAGTTTGAAACTTCAATGAACCAAGAATTTCTTTTGTGAATCATAATTTTCACCAATCACATTACACCCACAAGGTTTGTTGTTCAACGCAATTTTGCGCTAATAGGCCATGCAAGTGCTTGGTTTATTCATAAGTGCTCTAAAGATTATCGCCAATAATTCTCATAAGAGCGGCCCCACTCTATACTTATATAGGTGATTCCATCAAGTGTATTCTGCAGTTTAATACATCACCAATAATGGCTATGGAATTCATTAAGAGCTTAGCTCAACCTCTTTTTCCTTGCAATCTTGCACTATTCTCACCTTAGGAGGGACAAACAAAATAATTTAATAGTGCATCATAGATCAACAAGTGACTTGTTATTACCCATATAAACCTAATTCATGAGATCGCCAATCACATAGGTTGAGTTACCATCACTATTGATTTTCTTCAACTGGCTTGTCCCATTCCCCTCGAAGTATAGTCAAAGGATCAGCCATAATCACTTTTGACATTACATAATTGATGGACAAAATTCCATCTTTAAGCAATTGCTTTATCATGTCACGTCTCAACCGAATGTGTCTCTATTTACCATTCAAAGTTTCATTCTTTGCATTAGCTATTGTCACTTGGCAATCACTATGCCTAGACACAGAAGGTGTCATTTTATTACAAAGGAATATATATGCTAAGAAGTTTCTCAACTACTCAGCCTCATTTTCGTTTATGAATATGAGAAGAATTTTCCCTTTCCTCAAGAACTTGATAGTTCTCAAATTACCAAAAAATATTTTCTTTGCCTTCCCCTATGTATAGGAGGATAAAGCAGTATGTTTTCACATATATGCCTGGTAGCAACTGAGTCTACCACTCATTATTTCACATTGGCCACAATATTGGCTTGGGAAATGACCGCAACAATTATGTCATCAAAATCATCTGCTTCAACCAAGTCGACTTTTGGTTTAACGGGATTGTCATTTCCTCCACAATTTTATTTGTTTAATTTTCAAATTACAGCATCTTCACCAAAAGTGAACAGATATCCTATAGTGGATTTTATCTCATTATGAGATTCAATTAACATCATTGTATCCTTTTAATACAGCAGAAAATCTATTATATAAAATGCCTTAATTATATCAGAGAAAGGCATCCCAGAGAGTGGGAAATAAATAGCTTTTAGCCATGTATCTATTCACACTCAACTTGGTGGCAAGGGAAATAAGCACTGCCAGAATCATATCAAGATCAATAGCACTAATTAGTTCTACTTAGAATACCCATCTATATCTCTATCTATCTTTCCATAGAAATAGGAATTTCAAGATATATTTTCTGTGTTATTATTTGAAGTAGATGACCACACTGAAATCAGCATTACTCACATGGACCAAATGAAATAAAATGACTCCTCCTGCAGTTACTATGACTCGGTTCTCTCATTTTAATTCAACATGGAAGTGGGATGCAGCACAGAGTAATCCGGCAATAATTATATAATTCAACACAGCTAGAGAACCAAAGCATGTAACATAAAGTATGGAAGTAAAAGTGTGACCAATATATGCGTGGAATCAACTTTAGGCATTGAATACCCAAGAAATTTATAAAATTAGTTAGACATGTGACAAGGCAAGAGTGAGAGATAAATGTGATCTAGCAGTGATTGGGTGTACTAACAAAAATCAGAAATAAGCTTTTATAGAAATGAAAACACAATGGATTTCAGAGGAATTTTCGGTGCGTCAACCTATTGCCAAAATCGTGGTTGATGGAGAGACCAAGACATAACGATGAATAACAATAAGTCCAAACCAAATAATAAAATCACGGCAATACGAATTAGGTTGAATCACCCAGTGGCTGAGAACTGAGAAGATGCCGTTTTTGAAAGCCACATAAACACATCATATGCAAACGAAATCAGTACTTCATACATCAAGCACATTGATTCAACCTAGTCTATACTAAACAACTGATGTTCCTTTCCTTATGCTCATAGAATTCGTAATCTATGGAGAACAGCTACATATATAGAACAAACCAGACTTGCTGCACAGCTACATGAGAGCATCCACTCAAATTGAACAATGGAATGCACATAAGCCTTACCGGTGAACAAGTTATACACGCCATATTAAAAGAAAACCACATATGCCATTTATTTCCTCATTGATCGTCTTCGACCACCACGAAATCCACACCACCACTCACCTGCCACCATCCATATACGACACAGAGAGTATCCAGAATGCAGAAGCAAAAAGGTAACAAAACAATGAGAGTGTATAACATAAACGAATCCATAAAAAACAACTTAATTTATCTATTCTATTCTTAATGACTCATGAGCTATGACACATTGTTTCCATATCATGAATTGAATTAAGCATGACAGACTTCTACAAGCCAAGTTCTAATTAGATTGATGTTCAAATAGCTCTCGGATCAAGCGTGAATAGAAAACGTGAACACTTCAAGTGACACTGATCTGATCATGTGAAGTTTAGCATTCAATGATATGACTAATTCACTTTCATGCATTCTGTCCACAAAACACTTCCACATGGAAACATAATATGAAGAGCAGTTCCTTTCAGAGAAAGCAACACGAGCACAAGCGTGCTCAATAAGCACACATACCACAGATTTGGACATATTCATTTAAACCTAAAACTCCACACGGAATTAACATGCCATCATTTAAATCAAAGTAGACCTCGGAAAAACAAACCTAGGTATCTAACACCCAAGGAACGATTTGACCTGACACTCAACTTACCGAAACGACCATAAGCTCTTTTGTGATGATGCTCAGTAATGTCCCATTGACATCACTTGTGCTCTATAAGAAATTGGATTAAAACGAACAACGACAAAAGGCCGCCTTGGTCCCGATGGTGATGAGTGAGTTTAATGCCAGGCTCAGCGAGCTTCCTCTAGGTAGGCGAACGACCTCTTCCCAGGGCCTTGAAATAGACCAATAACAGAGACGTTAATGGTGGACAAAAACGAAGCGCAAGTAATGAAGACAACGAATGCGAAGAGAGAGAAAGAGAGTCCATAGTCATGATTGTGGCCTTGTCGAGCACAGTCAGTGATCTTCTCAAAGTTTCCACTTTTTGAGAGATGAGCTATCGCTTGATCTAGAAGTCCAAAGATTGAGGTCACCAATATTGTTCGCCGGTCACACCACATACACAGCGATGATTTCGGAGTTATACAGAACATGGACGACAAATTGCCCACGAATATACACGATACTTTCCTTCACCATCTCCAAGTCCTCATTCAATTATAATAGCAATGGTAGCAACAACAATTCCAGTTTGGCAATCCACGAGGCAATTATCCTTAAGATTGTTGTTAAATTTGAGAAAAAGCAAGAATTGTCTAAGGCGTGCAGGCACTATCCTTAAGGATAATTCCGCCTCTCAGAGTACGAAACTCAGTACGACAGACTCTAGCGGCTATCCTCCCAAGATACAACATACCTTCTTCTATACTCCGTACTGAATATTAGAAGAAATGGAAACAACGTTTTGTGTATAACCAGTAAAGAAAAACAGATAATAAGGAAAGGAAATTCTCTTTTCTAAGTCGGTGTCTTCAAGAGTTGTGGTTTGAAATTTATATTCAAACAAAAGAAAGAGCCGTTAAAACCGTTATATGGCCGTTACAAATGATGGAGGGTTTATAATGAAATAAAACAGACGTTACAAAGTCGTTACACGGCCGTTATAAAACGTTACAAAATCTTATTATATCAATAGCGGACAAAAAAACCATTATAACTTTATGACAGTAAAACACCCGTTACAAAATTAACAACTTTTAATAATTCAAAACTATTGAAACATCCAACAATAAATGGGTTAAACCCATTATGCTGGCCCGCGAATTTAGTATGACCAAAATAATTAGTTTTGTGTTATTAAATGGGGTTTGGACTCATTTTGACGACTCTACTTGAAAGTCCATAAAACATCTCCCAAGCTTCATGAAGCTGTTAAGTCCGAACCTGTGATTTTTGCAGTGGCCCTAATTTAAGGCACTTTGCACGCAGTCGATAGGATTCGAATAGGTGATCTTCGGCTCCTGAGTAGAATTCCTCTTACGCCCCCCAACTAAATATGCTAATCCTGGAAGGTGAAGCCCGTTTAGAATGATTAGAGACTATTGCTACAATACAATAGGACGATCCCTAGCATGATACGAGGTTACTTTCTAGGGAAACTCCAAACACTGTGTCCTAAATACCATTGAGCCGTACGCTTTGGGAAAGATGTGTCAACCAATAACTATCAATTTGTAGCGGGAATCTGGGTGGTGGTTGCGTCTCATTTTTTGTTGTTACATTACTTTAGTCGATTTGAAAGATATGGGGTCAGCACATCAGAAGCACAAGAATTGGAATGAACAAGAGAGGACGCGAGAGTTAGTGGCAACCCGAAAGAGATCAGATTTTTGGATGGTGAGAAGATAGTCAAATTGACAGGGATCACTAGTAAGATGGATGTATCAACAGTGTTAGGGCATGGGATGATAAAAATGATGATCCATTAACTTAGTTCCGACCTAAGATAACATCTCGGTTTTATTTTGAATGGAGATACCAAAGAGGAACTTAAAATGCCCGAGAAGCATTGGCTCCTCTTGAAAAGGAAGTGATCCGACCACGATAGCTTTCGAGTGTAAGATCTTCTTGCATGACTATTCGATTGCAGCATTGATTGTTAATGTTATAATGTCAGTTTATAAATTCACGTGACCATTCAAGTGAAAGTTGATACAACCCACTTTTTGTTACATTGGGATGCTTGTGCTCTCTCTTTTAGTGATATGCAAACAAAATCGAGAAATTGCAAGTTTCTTTACAAGGCCGATCTCGAAGGCACAAAATTTGCCGTCGGATTCAGATGACAATATGGATGCCAAAAAACTTATTTTGCCGAGTAGAACCCAATTTTGAGGTTTAAAATGTGTTTTGGATTTCGTATCTCTCAAGTCAACCTTTGGTCAACTCTAGGTCAACCCCAGATCGAGCTTTGTTACTATAATTTTTTTGATAGAGGTTTGGGCGGGGGTGGAACTTGAGGTGTAAATACTAATATACTGCGTCATAGAGCTTAATCAATAAATGTGGTACCAAAAAAGCATCGTGAGGCCTGTCAACCCTCCTCTTATGCGCATAACCAAACCCCTAGACATACATATTTAGCTTTCGCACTCTAGCTCGCCTCGAGGTAATTAAATGACTTCCTCCTAATGATTATGATCTTTTATTTCCAAACAACTTAGAAATGATTAGTGGCGACTCCTATAAAGGACATAATGTTTGAATCAAAGAGTGCGCTCCAACTTGTGGAAGGGCAAACTTTGGGCAATAGACCATGGGGTAGATTTTCTGAAGTTTATTTGATCTTCGATTTCAAAAGCAAAACTTCCTTTCCTTGAAAAACCTAAAATGACCCCGTAGCACACCGGGGTGAGTGGAGGCCGAGGCGCTATAGATATAAATGATAAATCTTTATATTTAGTTACTTATAATTGGATTGAAAAGTACAAATTTAAATTTAATTTAAGGTTAATACCACAAAAAATCACAAATTGGTATGCATGTGACAAATTTGCTCTAAACTAAAACCTCAAATCGGTATACTTGTGACAAATTTATCCTCTGTTAGTTTTTCGTTAAATTTTACCATAATTTGCTACAATGGATCAAAATGGCAAGGAAATATTGGACCTAATTAATTATTTGAGGTGGGAGAAATCACCAAAAAAATCCTAAGTCTATTGTAATTGTGTCAATTTAGTCTTAAACCTTTCAATTTGGCCAATTTAGTCATAAACCTTTTGATCAAATTATCGATGAAGTTCATGTGGCTAATTTTAACCGAAAATCACTGACATAGACATCAACCCTCTTACATGGTACCATTTGTGCTAACATGGATAATTTTTTGCAATTTTAAAATAATTTTTCTAATTTTTTCTTAGTTTCCACTTTCTTTCTTCTTTTTCTCTTATTTCCCTCTTCTGGTCCGCAGCCTTGGCAATGGTCGGCGGAGGTCGCCAACCACAAGTGAGCCCTCACCAAATCTAGGCTAGGGCCCGCGAGTCCTTGTTGTGGTCGGAGAGGGCATGGGACAGTGAGGGCTCGTAGCCCCTCACCTAGTGTCATGTGAGGGTGTCGCGGCTCTTGCCAGCTCCTAGTATTGACGAGGGTTGCTTGCCCTCACCGACCTCATTTTAAAAATAAAAAGAAAGATAAGAAAAGAAAAAAGGAAAAAAATTATTCAAAATTGCAAAATTGTTCATGTTAGCGCTCGCGTCAATAATTTCCGGCTAAAGTTAGCAAGATGGACTTTATTGGCAAATTGTCAAAAGATTTAGGATTAAATTGAAATATTTAAGATTTTTTTTGGTTATAGAAATGTTTAAGATTAAATTGGTACAAATGTAATAGATTTTGGACTGTTTTGGTAATTATCCCATTCATAAGTGTCCATGGCAAACACCACATATGTAATTTTAACCTTTTTCGAGCTTAAGCTTTTTAATACGCGCTTATGTTTTTGCAAAGACCGTCTATTTGGACATTGCACACAACGGGTCTCTAGACAGGGTCGAGCAGGTCATCGTGCCCTTTATCATGTTTGTTTCGAAGTTAAGTTTTTTTTTTCACCCAATTTTGATATATTACGACAACTTTAAAAAATGCATTACCAAATGAATTATTCATGACACATCGTGAGATATTAATTTTTTACTTTTTTTCCAATTATATAATATTCATATCCTAATTATTTTGACATGGATCTATTTTGAGAATTGTAATTATAAATGGATAAACCCAAATCACAACAACTAACTGCTTGTATGTTTAATTCTCTAAAAAAAATCCAACTTTAAGTCTATTTCCACCTTGTTTTATCTAAAAATAGGGTTAATATTATGAAAAATCCTAAACTAATACATTTGTGATAAATTTACTCAAAATTAATTTTTTGACCACCTAAAACCCCAAACTAATACACTCGTTACAATTTTACTCTCCGTTAGTTTCAATTAAATTGTACTATCAAATTGCTAAGTTAAATGACACGACATATTTACCAGCTTGGGATTTTACCCTCCGTTTATCACGGGTGTTCTAGTTTGTCGTTTTTTTTTGTGTGAATCCAATTTAACGAGGATAAATTTGTTACGAATGTACCAGATTTGGGTTTTTTGTTGTCAAAAAATTAATTTAGGGTAAATTTGTTACAGGTGTATCCGTTTGGGGTTTTTGATAGTCAAAAGATTAGTTTGGATTAAATTTATCGCAATTGTACAAGTTTGGGGTTTTTCATGGTATTAACCCCTAAAAATAGCCACCAACTTTCACTTTAGTATCAAATTTGCTCATGTATCCAAAAATTACCACTAATTTCTTTAAAATCATCAACATCAAGGATAATTAGAAGTTCATTATCAAAATTCGCGTCTTTATGAATACTGCTGCCCTCGTGTGGAATAACAGTAGCTTCTTAATATTAGAGAAATCAGCGGCAATTTTTTGGACTGTGGTGAAAGTCGATGATTTTTTTTTTGAGAAAAAAAAATTCGGTGCATAATTAAAATGAGACCTAGAATTGGAGATTATTTTGGAAAATTAGCTGCATGCAAGTTTAACGAAAATAAAATTGCCTCCAATTTAGCTATAGCTCGTATTCGTACCTGTAGAGAAAAAAGCAAAATTATGAAATCAGCATTTCGCAGCGCATGCTCCACACTCACTCGTTCCTTAAACCCTAATCCCTCGTCGCTCTCCGCCCTGCCCGGCCTTCGCCCCGCCGTCGTCGCTCCTCCTCCGCCGCGCCCCTTCCGCTCCCGCCGTACCGCGATCGCGCCGCCGCCGCCGCCTCGCGCCCTCCCGTCGTCGACGCGGCGCCGCTGCTGCTGCTCCTCCGCGATGTCCGGCGGCGAAGCTCCCCCCGCTCTCCCTCTGGAGAAGCAGTTCGAGGACTTCCGCGCCCAGCTGGAGGACTCCGTGGGCTTGCGCGAGCGCATTAGGGCGGTGGTCATGGAGATCGAGTCCACCACCAGGCTGATGTACTCGAGCTTGCTCCTGGTTTACCTGTCTTGGCCGCTTCCTGGTAGCTTTTCACGTTTTCGCCTTCGATGTTGGAGAAGTTTGCGGTTGCTGGTATCGGTTTTGGGGTTGGGTTCTGTCATGTTACTCTTAAATGGTTTGAATCGTGAGGAGGCTTGACGCTTGGGGTTAGTACGCGGTTGAAAAGGAGAAATCTTTGGTCACGTCGTTGGAATTTGATTTGGTGAGAAGTAAAGGGAATGGAATTCGTGTGGATGGACAGGATCGTGAATTGGTGTTCGTGTCTTCTATATTCTTATTTTTCTCTTTGTGAAGGTGTCTGCCTAGCATACGGAATGCTAAGGAAGTCTTGACTGTAGTATTTCTTTTGTGATACCTTATAGTTGGATTGTCCGTATAAGAGGTTAATTTTGTCAGTTACATAGTGACAACATCATTTGGTAATTTGATCTCCCCTCGAGCAGACTATGTCCTTGTGGATGTTTTAGTGTGTTAATTCTCTAGTTTCTTAAAGGAAGGTAGTGTATGGGAGGTATTGATCTTTCTTGTATTTTTTTTTTTTTTGGGCAGAGGTTCTGGACAAGACCAAGGCTCACATTGGCACACTGAAGGATCACTACAGTCGGCTAGCTGATATTTTGAGTGAATGCCCTGATCAATATTATAGGTCATACTACGATGGCATTTTGGAGCATTTGGTTCTTTTACTTTGCCATTAGCTCTGCTTATGAGATTGATTGTAATTCTTGTCTCTCGAGTCAGGTATCATGGTGATTGGAGAAGTGAAACGCAGACTGTAGTTTCCCTTCTCACTTTCACGCACTATTTGGAGACTGGAAATCTGCTGCTTCACAATGAGGCTGGGGAAAAACTTGGATGTATGCCACCTATCTCTTATCTTCTTGTACTAGACATGTTCTCTGTGATCTCTTATTTCAATGATTGCAATACGATATACCCCGTTGGTATACCAAGAGATGGTTAACCCTACCAGGTTGTCCTTGGCCTCCAAGGATATTAATTCTGCTTCTGTAAAGTGAAGATCGCTTATTGATTTTCTGGAGCTTATAGATTATTCATCTGCATTAGAGCTTCTAATGGCTTTTTTGTTTTTTTTTTTTGGTTGGGGGGGGGTGGGCGCAACAAGCTAAACTTATTCAAAGGTTTCTTAATCTCCATCTAGAGTCCCCCCAAAAGGCTTATGTTTCCAATTAAATCAGCAACTGATGTTTTTCTTTTGGGTGGTGTGTAAAGTGTTGTGGAGATTCTGTAGAATCCCCGGGTATTTCACCTGGTATGATTACTACATGGTCATGTCCTTCAAAGTGAGGACTAGAATTCTGATAGTTTGAGATGGAGGTAGCTCATGCAACATACCAAACTCGCATTGCCATTCAAGGAAGATAACCGAATCACATGAGAAGTGACTGAGTGTAGTGCATGAAAGCAGTATTTATTCAGTTGGATGGATGAGGGCATACTTGTATAATAATGTGCCTTCCTAGCATAGTTTTGCTCTTTTCATGAGTACAATTACTCCTCTTTTTGTCAATAGTGGTCATTATTGGTCTTCATGCTTTAATGCTCATTTTTTCTTGTTTTTTTGGTGGTAGTCTTCATTACTTTAAATCATTACAGTGTCTAGTGACTGACTGCAATCAGCCAGGAGTAAGAGATTTTTTCTTTGTTAATCATTGCATTTTGTCATTTGTCTTAAACAGTAAACTTACCTGAGGAGAACTCAATGAGTCCTCTGTTCACATAGCCAGGGAAAATTACGATTGTTTAAACACTTGCCCTATTCTTTTCTGTTCGCTCATGAAGTTCAACTATAAATGTCATTCCATAAAAAAATATGTTGGTAGATAGATACTGGGGGCATGATTCAGTTCTGTGATATGGAGTCCATGAATTAGTCATCCTGGAAGGTTTTTCGGTGGGTGGTGATGGCTAGAAGTCTTGGTCATATACTATATTGTTCCATTTTAGGTGAACGATTTAGAATTCTTCTATGCTATTCATGCCGGTAAGTTATCTGGGAGCATTCTGTATTCCAATGTTATGGGCTGATTGTTCTTCATGTTGTTATCAAGAATTTCCCACTTTCCCCAAGCTGCCTAGTTGCTGCTTTTAATTCATCGGATGAAAGTGCTTGGACTCTCTTTCAAGTCACTCTTCCTGTTTCTGTTGGGTTTTCATTCGAATGGGAGGTTCCCTTTCCATTAGCTCTCTGTTATATCATTTATGAGGAGGTCATAGCCCTGTGGTATTGTATTGTATGAAATTGGCCTCTATTCTGTAAACCTTTCAAACTGTGAGTCATTACATGATCTTACTGAAATACGATGGACCTGCTGCAATTTGAAGTTCATATTATAGGCTGTTGTATAGCTATAGTGTCAATTATCAAGTCAATGGTGTTCGCTTTATCTCCTGTGATCATGCAAAAAAGTCGATGTTTATGGTATATCTTCTTTCTGGGATGTATTGCCTAATGTAAATTTTGATTAAGCATGGGCTTAGTTTCTTAGGTATTCATAGCTATGCCTATGGTATTTTATTTGAGGTGTACTGCACTTTATAGTCATCTCATGTCCTTAATCCAATATTTAGGAGATGCAAGCAGAGTTTTGATGGTTTTCTTGATATTCTGAGTAGTTTTAATTGACCATGCAGTGAACAATTCCCAGTTTGGCCTTGACATCGAAGACTATCTTGTTGGTGAGTTTGGAGTTCAACATATTAATATGTTTAGAAGTTTGCTAGAATGATCTTCACACTATGCTAAAATTTCTTGAAACTTCTGTACTTTTGTCTAATTATTTCCCGTGATGTTAAATGTGTGCTTAACTCAAACTGCTTATTTACTGAACTGAAACTAATTGTGGATTTATTGGATATAATGGTCATTTTTTGGGGTGGCTGTTAGTATCAAATGTTCACGTATGTTACTTTATTCCTCTGAATAAAACTTGGCCCTCGCCCTTGTGTCTTTAATTATTATCAACCGAATTGCAGGAAATTTATTTCTCACATACTTGTTATTTGATATTTCAAGTAGTTTTTGGGAATAATATATCCATAACTTGGGATTTTTAGTTCCATTCTTTTTACATGGACAATCTAGTCAGAAATTTTCAATTAAAGGACTTCCTGTTTAGTTGAGCGATGACCTTGTTTTCCTTATAATTGATTATGATCTTCCACTGCAGACATGCATGCACTATCATATTTGTTTCTAGGAATTTGTTTGTCCTTGTGCGATACAAAGCTCCATGTTGGACTCCTATTTGCAGAAAAGTGAAGGATTTTCAAAAGATATTCGCAAAGGCAGTTCCTAAGTGGGCTTGCTTGATTGATACTTGATGGTCCTAGAGGAGTTGTATTTGTTTTAGTGAGTTGCATAATATTTGGCATTTTTAGATTAAGTTCATATATGCATTGTCAAGAAGAATTTTCCTATGTTTATAGTGGCAGAATAAGTCTTGTGCCATGCCGGTCGATGGATTCACTAACTTGAGAACTTTTACTTCTGATGCAGGAGTTTGTTTCATGTCTAATGAATTGGTGAGCACCATCCTTCAAAATTGAGTTTAAAATTATGGGCCTATATCTAGTATAGCTTGTCTTTTGGCTTGATTTTCAAATTTAGCTTCACCTTTAGACTTTATTATTCACCTTTTAGTTTCACTCTGTTTCTAGCCAGCCATTAACTTCTTGTTGAGATGAGTTGTTAACTTGCCGATGTGATGTCTACATGGGGTCGACATGCAAAATTTTCCTCAGTTAATCAAATTAATCGATAACAAATTCGTTTGAGCTGTAAAAATGACAAATTACTAGTTTAAAATAGATGATTTTTTGTTAGAAAAAAAGTTTTATTCCCATATCACCACAAATTTAACTGGAAACACTAATCTTACTCCATTCTTCACCACCGCCAGCCACCTCCAGCCACTGTGCCAGCGGCCACCCACCCTGCTATTTCCCGCCAGTCATGGTGTTGTAGTTGCTGCAGCTACCGTCTACCTGTCTCTTGTGTGATCGACAACCTCCTTCTAAGGCTGCATTCCATTTGTTTTGGGTGGGGGGGAGATAGAGAGAGAGAAAGTCGTGTGCAGCCCAACATTGCTCATGCAACCTTTATTGCGAAGCCGATTGCTATGTGGCAACCCCGCATGATCTCGGTTGCTCAGTCACAACCTCCATCGTGACTGAGGTTCTGAGTCCCACCTGAACTATTTCGCCCAATCGAGTTCACTCTGACATTAGTCAATGGGACATTTGTGGTAGCGACCAATGCCAGCCACCACTCTGTCCTTTCTCTTTTCCCTTCAAATTGTGTTCCCTCTTTTGTTAAATTTATTTAAAATTAAATTCCTTTGCTTTTAAAATAATCATTTTGACTTTCTATTTTTTAATGATAAATTTGTCATGTAGGGGCCATGTGAGCAAGTTAATGGCCTATTTAGAAGGCAAGTTAACTTTTGGGTAGAATTGAAGTAAACTTGGAAGGTGAGGTCTTTTTGAGATAGAATTTTAAGGTGAGGCTAGATTTGAAAAACGAACCAAAGTTCAGGCATTTTTCTTTTCATATTGGGCCAAAATTATGTGATGTTTTTACCCATTTAAATTTTGTGCGAGCTAGTTAGTTTTACGAAACAGGTTTAGAGTGACATGCATTCTGAATTTTGCAGCCAAGGTATGTGGTGAACCAAGTAACAGCTGGGGATTATGACTGCCCAAGAAAGGTCCTGAAGTTCTTAACGGAACTTAATGCAGCTTTCCGTATGCTTAATTTGAGGAATGATTTCTTGCGCAAGAAATTTGATGGTCTCTTCTCTCTCTCTCTCTCTCTCTCTCTCTCTCTACACAGGCACACACACATATAGAGGCATGCATCCATCACACGCGCACAAATACTGCCCTGATAACCACTGCAGTCTCATGCGGAGGTCTGTGGGCCTGCACGTGAAGCACAGCAAAAGAGGAATCCAAGCTTTGAATTAGTTCATCAAAGTTTTATCATGTTCCCTTCACTAAACTTGTTCCCAAAATGACAGGGTTGAAGTATGATCTCCGAAGAGTTGAAGAAGTTTATTATGATGTCAAAATCCGAGGATTGGCATCTGATGGGGACTCAACAGGAGACCAGGGGTCCAAGGAGAATAATGACTCAGAAGTTGTACATTGACCTCCGTCCTAATAGTGTAGGTTTCCATGAGATGATGCAGGCCCACGAGTTGGCACTAAATGTAGGCGAGGGGCAGGCGGAGATTTGCTGTTGTTACTCCTTTCCAATTTCCATTGTAAATTTGTGCAGAAGAGGAGCACTGGATTGGGGTCTCGTCTGTATTTTCCCCTTGCACCGCTTATTGAGTCTTTTGACCATTCGGGGATGGAGAACTTTGTTTGGATCAGTATGCCTGGGAGTTTTTATGAATTTATGGCCGAGCTCTTTTGCAAGTGTTGCATGACTCACACTGGTCATAGTCGATATGTTGACTTCGTTGTTACCCGTGCAGGGTTACCATCATTTTGGTCACCTAAAACTTGCTAGTTTTGCTGCTGCATTTCTCTCCTATCGTTTCATAGTCACAACTACAGGTACATGGAAATTTTCATGTACCGTTGTATCAGGATGTGTCGGTTTCATATCCAGAAATTTCTGCTGACTCCGGACTAGGTTAAAGGTGCGCAGTGCTTAAGGGGTGATGTTACTCTGTGGAATTTAGCTTTCAGCTGAATCAGCAAGACAATAATCATTTGGCATGTTGAAATGTGCTCTTTGGTTTCACAGAATGATGTTTGGTTACAACAATTGTCTGTCCGAAACGTGGAAACTGGTTTTCTAAACTTAAAGCTGAAGATTGAAAACGACAAAATGATGTTTCCAAAGCTTTCGACTCAATTGAGAACAAACTAGTCAGCATAGCGGTTCCCAATCACAAGCCATCTCAGATCGAGACTGAAAGTACAAAACTCATCGCAAGATGTTTCGAAGTTCTCACACGTTTACAATTCATTTTTATAGAGAATTCCCATATTGATGTACCGATGAAATTGAGTAAGGGAAACTCGTGCTTGATTAAGCAAAACATGATATGAATAAGCAAAATACGATATTGTGGTTTTCTAAATCGTGCTCTTTACTCGTTTTTATTTTCATCGACCACATCATGAAACTTAGAAATGACAATCATTGGAGACATTTTTTGTGAGACGTGTTAGACGTGTAAATTGACAGCTTAAGCAGAGTAGATCCATGAATCTCTTACACTTATTCATGGACCAAAGATTTCAGAATTACCATAATTTATTGAATGAGAAAAGGAAAGTCATTTACTATTGTATGAGCAAAGTATGATACTGTGAGTTACCTAAATCCCACTCTTTTCTTTGCACTTATTTTCATTGAACATTAAAGTACCTCATCATGAATATAATGACACCCGTCAAAAACATATTTGATGAGAGGTGTCAAATTGTCAATTGTTAGTTTAATCAAAATAAATTGATGTGTCTCTCATGGTTATTCATGGACCCCAAGGTTTTAGAATTACCATTATTTACTCGATGAGAAAAGGAAAGTCATTTTTCAACTGCGTTTTGGGCGTCTTTGGGGTCAAGTTTTTCCTGTGGTTTATTTGAGGGTGAATAAAGAGGGGAAGAAACGAAGAGCGAAAAATGGAGAGACAAAAAAAGAGTAAACCTCAGGGCCCAACCGGGTTCGAACCGGTGACCTCTTGATCTGCAGTCAAATGCTCTACCACTGAGCTATGGACCCATTTAATGTTCATAACCGAATCATAAAATTAATATAACTTAAATATTCATATCACATTGACCATTCTAATCACATATCGGCGCAAGAGCGTTTGCGTATCATTATTTATCCACTGCCAGTGAATCAGAGAAAGACTTGTTTGGAGTAACATGTTCTCCAAGCTCTTTGGCCGGTATCGGAAGTCAATATTCTCATGTCTTTCAAGCACAAGCACAGGCTCTACTTACATTGTATGTACAGTTTCTGAGTTAAATATGCACCATGTATGTGTATCTGTATGTACATGGTGCATATTCATAACCTCTTTATACGGCATATCTTGATTGAACTTAGAGTATTGGTATATATAAGAGGGTGTATAACATAACCTTTGATCAGATAATTTTAAATGGATTCACACAACTTTAAGCGTTTGGGTATGTCATCTCAAGAAGTAAGAGGTTTTGATTTTTGACACTCATCCTCAAATTTCTCGGGGCCACTGAAAGGAGTTATGGACTCGTGTGACTTTGTAATTATCTGAGGGTGGTGTATGGTCAGGCCGGGAAAACTATCACGCTTGGTGAGGTATAGTTGGTTTCCAATTGATGCTAGACATCTAAACCATATAATTTCTTTTTTCAAAAAGAACACACATCCTTAGAAAGATGTAGAAAAGCGAAGCTTGCATTTTGGCATTATCTCCAAATCGACTTTTGAATATCACTTTTCCATTGATTCATGAGATTATTACATCTAAAGGAGAACTCTCACACTTTATCGTAAGGCTTTGGTAGCCGAACAAAGTACTCAAATTAGTAACATAGAGTAAATATCTCAACTGCTTAATTCCATCTTCATAACCCATGATCAAAGCTGGTTCTATGGTGTTCTTCCTTCCTAGTCTTCTTGGAGCCAGTGTGTGATTGTATTACGATAATCCTGCGTCGTATATATACCGCGTATTATACAGACTATAGCATTACATTCTTATCGAGCTCATACGGCTTCATTCAACTCTTAATATAGGATTGATCAACAGTGCAATACAAGTTGTACAGCCCTAGTCGGCAAAAGTCACACGAATACAAGCGTACATGCTTATTCATGCATTAACAAAGTTGTACGTGCTTACTCACAACTCAGTAGCCCAAACCAAGAGAGAAAAACACTAAAAAACATGCGTCCTGGAAGCTACTTACACATGGAAACAATGTTGCAGCTTTCATCACTATTTCACATGATATTATCCCAGAACTCCAACCTCACATATATGTATGCCATTACATACCGTCCTCTCTCTCTCTCTCTCTCTCTCTCTCTCTCTCTCTATACTCAGCCGCTACCGCCATCGCCGATGGTGCTTCCGGGTCCGCTCGGCTGGCTACTGTAGCTTTCTCTGGGAATGCTGTGGTGGTTGTCGATAGTACTGCTAGCTTCTTTGTACTCGACGTCCCTGCCTTTCTCTTCGCCGTTGGGGTTCTTGTACTTCTCAACTTGGTTTCTCTTCTCTTGCCCATATATCCCGCCCGAAGCGACCTTCCTTGGCTCCACCAAGCAAAAGCTCATCATCATCACCAACAAAACTAGCACCGTAAGCTTCATTTTCTCACAGTGGATGGCAACAAGTCCTTACTAGGGTTTGAACTTTCAACAATTGTGGAGGAAGACAAGACTGGAGACAAGATGGTTCGGAAACAAGGAATTTGAGGAGGAAGTTGTATGTGAGTACTTAGTTAGGTGCGCTCACTATATAGATGGGTGAACATATGGTGGGATATTTGGGTGATATTGAAATACAGAAGCAAGTTATATGGGCTCTCCACCAAAAGTTGAGACAAAACTCATTGGATTCACAAATTATTGCACTATTTTATAGTATTTAATGGCGCATAATCATGGCTGAGAGGAAATTTTTTGTCCGGAATAGCAGCCCAAATAGGAAACTTTGTTGGGAATGTGTGGATCTCACGAAAGTCAACCACTAACACAATGGTATTTCCTGTTCGAGTCTCTTTAAGATGTCAAGTTTTTATATCTATTGGGAAACAATGATGCCCAAAATATATTAGGCTCACGCAGCAAAAGGTGTTTCTACTAATAATCTTATCTAAGAGGACAACTACAGGCTATGTTGTAGTTTGTACTCCCGACTACACAATTGAGTTTTGCTATGGTCGCTAATTCACAGTTTGCTAGTTATCTTTCCCTTTCAATTGCGTCTTCACTCCCCCATCATAATATTGCCACGTCATGTTTTTTTGCCCTCAAGTGATTTTGATGTGTAATTTCACCAACATAGAAGCATATTAATAGATGCAAAAAGTTGGGTAGGTCTGAGCTTATCTAATTTAAGATAGCTTATCTGTTAAAATCATATCATGTGTCAAGCTTGTCTACTCATGATTATTCCAAAAAATATCCTTCTTTCTCTTCCTCTCTCATCCACTTCATGTACCCATCTCCGTAGCCGTCACCACTAGAGTTCCATCACCACAATCGTTGCCAATCGCGGCCACCACCTCCTCATCCTGCTTGTCCCTTCCGCGGCCATCATCTCTCTTCCTCTCTCTCTGGTCACCAAGTTGTTCTATATACTCTGTTGATGATGATGAGATCAAGCATGTGGTTGTGGACTCCATGCAGACCAGATCTTGTCTCCATGGATGTTGTCCATGGCGAAGCTCAACTCAAATCTGCATATAGAGAGAGAGAGAGAGAGAGAGAGAGAGAGAGAGAGAGAGAGAGAGAGAGAGAGAGAGAGAGAGAGAGAGAGAGAGAGAGAGGGGGGGGGGTCTTGTGATGGTGACGGCAACTAAGATGCCGTTAGAGAAGGAACTTTGGGATCACAATGTCGATGACGGCGGTGGTCGGAGATGAGGGCCGCAAAAGTTTTGTGACGGTGGACAAGGTTGAACCAAGAGGGATGAAGTATTGTAGACCTTTACCCACGTGCGGCTACATGTTATATGTGGAGAAATATATATGAATTTGGGACTCATGTAAAATTGGGTATGCCTAAACCTAAGCGACTTTTTGCAAATAAACGACATGCACCAAACTAGCATGATATTACAAGCTGAGCACGAAGAATAACAAAAAAACCTAGGAAGAAGGATGAATTGTCATCGTCACTTGGTTAACGACAACCAAATCCAATCTAAATCAACATTTGGGGAACCATATTTGATCAATGAAGTAGGAACAATGTCAGACCCAAAAGGCGCACATTCGATTTGCAGGATACAATTCTAACAAAAGTTAACCACACTGGCCTTGGTGAAATCCTAAGTTTGGTGATCTAGCCGAAGTGAGATAAGTTGAAACTCTCTCTCAATTTTATAACATAAGGATGTCCGCCTTAAGATGAATAAATTCCGAGCGCATGAAATATCCTATTAATCAGCTCATGGATGGGATTATTTACACTTGGTGGTGTCAAAGATCTAACTTGGGTCATGTGCCATCCACGGTCAGATGTCTGCTTATTCACCACTAATTCAACTCTTGAACTTAAAAGATTAACAAATGTTCAGTCACCCCAATGGTGGAAATGCAAACGGAAACTACTTTGTGCATATAATATAATTCTCTTTAATTTTGAATGGTGCGCTACTTTCTCTTAACAACTATTTCAAAGAATTCCTGTCGCTTTTGATAACAAACATTTGAATTTTGAAGCTCTGTTTGTTTCGTGAAAAAAGAATAATTTAAAAAATATTTTTCAAAATATGATCGCTTGAGATAATTAGTCAATGAAATATATTTTCATCGTTGATAGCAATTTATGTCTAAAACTTTTCGTGAATGATGAAGCTATTTTTTGTCCATTCACTTTTGTAAACGATACGACTGATTATTTTTTAGAAAATATTTTCCAAATTAATCATATTTCGCGAAACAAACGGAACATGAATTTAGGATTGGCAATTCGTGTTTGTGTTATAATTGCGTCAGTTATAGCTATCATTTCGTTATCATCACAGAAGTTTTTCAACATGATTGTGATGTTTTTTTTATATATAAAAATGAGTGAAAACGTGTCAATTTTGGGAAATTTTGAGTTAGAATATAGAAAAAAAAAGAAAAATGATTTTGGAATTTTTTAAACTATACAAATTTTTATAAACAGAGAGAGGAAAAGAGTAGAAATTTTAAAAAAAGGAATTGAAGTAATATGTGAATAAATATATTTTGGTTTACTTTTTTTAAAATTGTTAAAATTACATTTTTGTCCATAAGTATTTATATATCCAAAATGTGAAGTCAAAGGTAGTAATATAATAAAAGTGAAATTATTACCTAAAAAGTTGGAGTCATCTATTTAAATATTTAAATAGATGACTCAATTTTCTCAATGTAGTAGGAAAGTAGTTGCGTATGGCATGAACTATTTGTGCATTGTACACATAATGAATATGATTTTACTTCCATTTGCGAACCGGTTGTTGTTATTTTGTTTATGAATAGTAATGACTATGCTTATTGTTAGCTTTCTTGATTCCACTCAAATTTCCAGAAAACTAGCCACCTAAAAATAATGTCACGACATATATGAAAAACTTGCATCCCGACATTTTTCCTTTTCTTCATTAATTTTGTCGTGCTATTTTAGTATTTGGCGTTATTCTATGGGAGTTTTGACAATCTTTTTGGGAAAATAGTAATATAGCAAAGAGTAACATATTGAGTAAAAAATATTAACAAGGAAAAAAAGAGACAGATTTTCAAAAGAGTTATTGAGTGTTATTTTAGATGCGTAATTTGTTCATTTATTTATTTATTTATGTTTCTTATTACAAGCACCTGAATTTACTGACAAGTATTAAATCTTATGTACTTATTGCACGGATCATTGCCCTATATGGAAAACTAACTCTAGATTGGTGGTAGGATCTTGATTTATCCCTATTTGATTGGGATGTTTTAGAGAGTTTTGACTTATAATACGCTCAGAATAGGGCTTGTAAGTACGATTGGTCTTTTCTCTAGTTCTTTAATTTTTTGTGACATGGTTGCATCCTTGGTCCCTTCTGACATGCGCCAACCTGTCATTGGCCTACTTCCTCCTGATACTTGGCAAACTGTTATTGGCTTGTGTTCTGGTGATACTTAATAACTTATCAATCACCGATTTCCCTACACATAGAATGCCACATAGCTCCGTCCTGTCCATTAACTTGTCCAACCCTCTCATTGCAAATACCCCATTAGTTCATTCATCTGGGAAATTTTTTACCATGACACTTAAGCACTTCTAGACGTGTCTACCTACGGTAAACTTTATACTAAAGATCATTCGACTTTTCTTCCCACTGAAACATCCAATCCCACTAGCTATAGTTACCAGCACTCATTTTTCCTTTTATCTTTGTTTTTTCCTTGGTAACAACCAGCACTTGTCTTCAGGGTCCCCAACTTACACTAAATTTCCGACCCACTTGTCGATTAAAAAAGAAATAAAAGTGACTCCACGAAACACTTAAATCATTCCTCTACGTGTCAAGGCCTAATTATAGCTACGTGTAGCCATTATATGCTATTGGGAATTATTAGGTCAACGATAAAATGTCATTGTATAACTATTCGATCGACAATGAGATATGATATTGGACAATCACATTATAATCCCCTTCATATGGTACTTAACATACTCCTACTGCACTTATAATAAGATCTTGCACTTCGCGGATGAGACAATGTATGTTCACTTGAAAATATACGTGTCAGTCTTTCCATGCTATGTAGAGAAGCAGCAGTGTTACCATCACTTGCTTTGCATGGCTATTGTTTATCCAAGTAAATAGATAGACGAGGATGAGGTGGCTTATGATGTGGTCTGATGGTGGGGGCACCTCCGGAAGTCCACCGCCGGCTGCCGGTGGAGTTGGGGAGCAGTTGATAGTTAGGCCTGGGGTGTTGGTTGCAACCGGTTTATAGGACATGTTATGACGTTGGTGTTTGCCGGTCTAGGATGGTGGTAATGAGAGTTGTTTTTTTTTTTTTTGATAATCGAGGTGTCCGCGCGGCCGGCGAGCTAGGGCTCAAACCAGCGGTGATGCCCGACTAGTCCTCGAGGGGGGCTAGCGCAGCATTCCACCGCCACGACCCCCCACTTAAATATCCAATGGGCGAGTTTGAACCCAGGACCTCTCGTGAAAGGAACTGAGCGCAAACCAACGCGGCCACCGATGGGTGGGTAATGAGAGTTGTTCATCGATGCCAACTACGAGAAATGCAAACATTACGTCTATGTATGACAACCGCGGGGGTACATGTCAATTTTTGTATGTTGTGAAAAATTGAAGTGTTTTGGGTTTTAAATAAGTCAAAGTGCGTAAGCCATACTCAAGTATTAGATTGAGTAAGATATAAAATGTAAAAATCAGTTCATCCCTTCGTAAGTATGTTTAGTCGATCACAGCCCCGAAGCTTTTCTTGATTTAGGAAACTTTGGTGCAACGAGAACATTAGAAAAAGAATGACAACCATGAGGCCCGTTGGGCTGCAACCCAACGAGTCCTTAACTAGGGCCCAAGGCTTGCAAATTAGTACCACAAATATTGTCCATCGCCACAAAATTGAGAAGTTTTGAGGTGGTCGTCATCCGTTTACCCAGCCAATCGAAGAGTGTAAGATGCTAGGTGAATGACATTTTCTGTGTTAGAGATATATTCCCCTTGATTCCATATATATTTCAGGATTATGCATTATCTTTCTTGACTGATCTTGATTGATTGTAATTAATATTGTAATATTCTGTTACTTTAGATAGTCATCTCGTAAAATTGATAAATACACTCATGTATACTCTACTATGACGCTTAGAAATGTGCAAAATATTACACTTCTTTCTCTTTCATCACCATTCTTAACTTGGTATTAGAGCCAAATTTTGCCCCTTCTCGTGTTAGTCCGCCTGTTAATCAAACTCCAGATGCATGTCCGGCTTGCACGTGAGATAGGTGTTGAAATGTCCCATATTACTTGACAAGATGTGTGCTCTTTGGCTTCTTCTACATCAATATGTTAGATACATATTTTTCTTGATTTTATATATCTCTTAGGATTGTGCATTTTTTCCTTTATTGATCATGAATAATTGTAATTGATATTGCAATATTCTGTTACTTAAATAGTGATCCTGTAAAGCCTATTGCATTCCCTATTATGACACATAAAAATGTATAATATACTACACTTTTCTTTCTTTCATCACATTTCTCAACTTTCTCGATGGACCGAAATGAAATACATACCCTTTTGTTACATGTGATTGGTTTGGCAGATGAGCAATCGTGGCACGGTCGATCGAAGCACTTGTGTAAATCTCTCCACGAAATCACTATTCGTTTCGTCTCAATCCCACCGAAAATAGTGAAATAATTTGCACAAGCCCAATTTCACATATCAGGCATCATTGTAAATTGTAATCATGACATTTGTGTGAAGGACACTCATGAGATCAAATCGTCATCTAGAGTTGTGATTGATCCGATCTCACGATCCATATTTGACCAACTTTCTCGGTGAACCAGAGATTCGAGATTTGCTTCCCGGGAGGAAGCATGGGAAGGAGTTATAATGCAGGAGTGGCAATGGGGGAGTAGTTGAGGCATGAGTGTGATATGATTGGATGTACGAGCCAGCTAATAATACGAGTGCAGAAGATTGATCAGAGAGTCTGATGGATTGCACGCGCATTTAGGGATGTGTTTCTCTTAGTCCAATCATATCATTGGCTCCATGTTCATGCACTCACCCGTGTGGCCATGATGGGTTGTGATTTTTCCATCTGATTACGCCATCTCCTGGGATTTACTGCTGTCCTTCGTCACTGTCAAGAAGAATGGCATTATAGGTTGGAAGGCAAACAGACGTGTTCCCTCCTTCTCGAAAAGACCAAAATAGAAAAGAGAGGCGGCACATAATGTACGGACACCGATACCTTAAATTAATGAACGCATTTGTGGAGTATAACGTCAATGTAATGCAAACGGATAAGCCGCAAAGACTTCTGTGGAAGTTTTCGGCTCCTCTTCCTTTGTAAGGATCATGAGTAACCACACCGAGGATCCTTTAATTAGGGCTGTGTTTCTCTTAGTCCAATCATATCATTAGCTCCATGTTTATGCCCTCGCCCATGTGGCCAAGATTGGTTGTGATTTTTCCATCTGATTGCACCATCCCTTGGGACTTAGTGCTCTCCTTCATGACTGTTGAGAAGAAGGGCATTAGTTTTCCATTTGGTTTTTCCCTTTTTCAAAAAGTCTGGGATACGCGTGTTTAAAAATGTTGAAACTCATGAGTTGTCCCTTGTTAGTAATCTTAGTTCTATCGGTCAGTTATCGGTTCGGATCTAAGAGAAATCCAGGAGAATGTTTGCTATATAGTCACTTAGGTTCTATATGTGTTAGGGACGCAGTCGATTAAATTGATAAAAAGAAATCACGTCTTACGCTTTAAAGTAATTACACAACAAAGTTGAAGATCCATTGTCTTTCAAAAACGACTTTCTCTCACAATGAAGGAACATTCTTTTTCTCGGTAAGTAGGCCAAGAAATAAAATGGAATTACGCAGAAGGAAGGTCCTTAGGGAAAGTTCAAAAGACACTCATCACTTTCTATCGTCATACTGTTCTCGCACCCGATGAACAATACATGTCCATCTTATGGTACCGGGGTATAGTATCCTTCCTCCTATGCAAAAGTGGAATAATAGTGGTTATGGAGGATGAGAATGGAATTGGTGTTCAAGATATTACACTTGATTTGCGTTTTGATGATAATGATCATTTGCGTTTTTCTATCGAGTAATGCAGTATTTTTTTTTATGTGGGTTTTTGTTTTGGATTGTAGAGTGATTATTCTAAAAGGACAATTCTACGGTACCTGAAGACCAATTCCCTGGTCGTAATTCCTTGTATTTCTTTTTGTAATTTTTATACAATTATATCGTAACACACGAAAACTTCAAAAAATTTATAATTGACGAGTGAGAATTACCTTCTTTGGTGATAAAAGGGATTTGGGATTCGTTTTTGGTGATAGATAGATACAAACAAAAGGTAGCACGGATTTTAGGAAATATCCAATTTCTGTCTGATCAGAAAATTTAGTGCAGCACATACTATGTTGAGGGGGATGAATCAACGAGACTCTGTGCTGGCTTGCCAATCATCTCTGACCGTGCACTCTTCGACACCGACATACTATTGAATAGAAATTCGCAACTTTATCCTCTCAATCTCAACTGCAAACGGTATGCTAGGGTTTGGAAATAAGTGTCAGTGTCAAAAACTGGAATATAACACACGAATACGTGGCTTATTCAAACACGACAGGTTTATAGTTGTGTCGAATTGTCTCGACACGAACACGACACGCCTAACAAAGCAGGTCACACAACAAGATGCGACTAACACGCTTTATCAAACATGTCACCATATCGATTATCGACCGAACAACATACGTAATTTACTGTGCAAATAAATACGTTAAACCCATTCATACACGATAGCTTGTGTTAACACGTTTCACTTGTATTTTTTTTTAATAATATGAATAATTCCACTTCATGTTAATCTAAAGTGTGCTATTGGGTTAGCTTTTCTTTATGTTGAATGACTTTCATCTCCTAAATTTATTTAGTTTCATCAATATTCTCCGCGATATGGTTGTAACTTTTTTAAACTTTTAAAGATAAAATAGTCATACAATATGAATAGTAAATGTTCTAAAACTTGTCTAATTGTATCGTCTTGAAACAAATGACACATTAACTTGTTAATTTAAATGTGTCGATTAGTATTTAAATGGGTCAACCGGGGTAAGAAATGATTTTAATCGTGACTGTTTATGACACAGACCCAATTATGTGACACCCAAACCTATTTAGTTATGTGTGTGTCGTGTCGTGCCAAAAATTATCAACCTACAGTGAACACACGCAATGTTGTCCAATTCCTTCCTCACAGTTTATATGCTTATGCTCCTTGGTCAATATTGAGTAACCTGAAAACATGAGCAAATTTCTGATTCACAAAAGATAGATTGAATACTAAATTTACTACTTCCGCTACTAAAATGGTTGAAGACTCAAGTCCGATAAGACCATATTAATAGACTGCTTTTGACTTGTCCAACCTAGTTTCAAAGTTCATTTTCTCGATTTAGGTCTTTTGGAAACTAAAAAGGTTAATACCACGAAAAATTTCAAATTGGTGCGCATGTGACAAATTTACTCCAAGCTAATTTTTTGACTACCAAAATCCTCAAACTGATACGCTTGTGACAAATTTATTTTAAACCAATTTTTTTACCAAAAAAATCCCAAACTGGTACACCTGTGATAAATTTACCCTTAGTTAGGTTTCGTTAAATTTTACCGTTAAATTTGTTGACCTGGATGACACACAGTGACGCCATATGTTCACATGGAATTTCATAGGGTTGATACAAGGAAAAATCCCAAACTGGTTCAGTTAATTTGTCACAAGGTGTACTAGTTTACTAAATCAGTTTAGGATTTTTTGTGGTATTCACCATAGGTATTTTCATATGGATTTGTCACGTTACCACACCACGTCACCATGTGTCCAGGTCAGCAAATTTAACAATAAAATTTGACAAAAATTAACCGAGGGTAAATTTATCACAGGTGTACAAGTTTGGGATTTTTTGTGATAAAAAAATTAGTTTAAGGTAAATTTGTCATATGTGTAACGGTTTGAGTTTTTTCATGATCAAAAAATAAATTTAGGGTAAATTTATCACATGTGTAGTAGTTTGAAATTTTTCGTGAAATTAACCCAAACAAAAATAAAATCTTCGAGTTTACTAAATGTGAGATGTTTTTCACATACCATTTTTAATATGTAGCTATTTTGCTATTTAAATATGAAGTCTTTCCGTAAACATACCCATTAAATCGCATGCATTTATGGGTGCAAAAATCGAGTAAAGTGGGTACCACACGATAATTATTCCGATGTACAAAGCCCATCCTCTGCTCTGACACATGCAATCATAAACAATCGCGAGTACTTGAAGCATAACATTGAGAGAATCGCTGGGTAACTGTGTGTACAAAAGTACAAATCTGTACGGATACAAAAGTAATGATGAGAGATTGAGTACCTTATGATTAGTTTAGGAGATTAGTCAGCACCCTGGAGGGGGAGAAGAAAGAGGCAAAGGCAGGTTTTAGAACATTTATAAAGAAGAAGATGCGTGGGGAATAAGAAAGAAATGCTTAGCTTTCATCCATCAATGCTTTACCCATTTCAAAAGACGAACAATTTCTGAGTCTTAACATACTTTTTTTTAAAATTTTAAATCTAGAAAATATCATGTGGGAGCCATCTCACCAAAGGGTCTTAACGTTTTAGGCTCACATGAGCAATATGTTTACATAATATGAGTTTTCTAATAGGACATATGAATCAGACCCACCAATCAAAAAAACTTCTAGACAAAAGTAAGGGATGTCGAGACTTACCCTTTGGTGGACCACTTGGAATTTGACTAATGGATCATTAAGTTTACACCTAACTTGAGTTCTCCCAAGCTCATACTAAGCAACTTAGGTTAAATCTTTAATATACAAATGAATTTCATTTCGAAATTGCCACTAATCAATTTTTGATGGGTTGATTAAAAACTCAAGTAAAGTATGGGAGAGTACTTTAATTCTATGAATCAAAGATTTATGGATTCGGGGACATGATTACACTATATTACTCTAATGCCCTTTCGTACCTTTTCTCTTTTATTTTCAAAAATATTTTACAGGCAATTTGGATTAATTTTTAACCTAACCACTAACATATGAGGGTTAATTATACGGGTACGCAATCAATAAAAATAACAAACAATAATCAAATGCAACAAATAAATTGCAAGAATACAAGAATTAAACACAAAAAATTAAACTAGGGCTCTAAATATATTAAACCTTGCCTAATCATGATTTTACTCTCTAATTATGAATATTTAATTAACTCTCTTTTTGGGTTTTTTTTTATTAAATGAAATTTTAATCTAGGTTAAACATGCATGATGACATGTGACATGACCCAATTCTAATGATGGGACAAAAATTAACATGAAATTATTCTAATATGACATGTATTAGATGACCCTAAACATGCAATTACTAAATGACATGGAATTGATGACATGTATGACATGGCAATGACGTGTCAAGACGTAGCAAGATGACATGGCATTGATGACACGACAAATAGTGATGCATGGATGATGCGACTAAATATATGTGACATGCAATTGTTTATTTTTTGGATTTTTTATTAAAATTCGTTATTAATAATTAATGAAAATAAATTATCTAATGCTAGATATTATCCAATTCAAACTAGGAAATAAACCAAGCCAGATCCTAGTTTAAACTGGAAACTTATCTTAAGCTTCCAGAAACCAATCCATCCAGAAAGTCCATCTAGAAAATCAAATCTAATCTTATCTAGAATATATACTAATATATGATATCTATCCTGATCTTGTATAATCTATTTTGATATTTTTTGGATAAGAAAAAAAATCAAACATAGATAAACATTCATGGCAAGAGATAATCACCAAATTAGAAATGAAAAGCATTAAATATTCAAACACCATCCAATCAACTCAAATTTGGTGAAAAATGAAACCAACACCTTATCCTAGATCGAATTACTGATCATGTGCACATTATCAAATTAAGAATAATCCTAATTAGATATGCCTAAGATCTTAAGATATTCGGTCAGATTGCAATATCGACAACATAGGTGTTAAAATTTTCAAATTGATTTTGGACTAGATAATTACTTAGTTTGAAGATTTAGTTTTCGATTTGAGGATCGACAGACAGCTCATAGTGGTGGCCGGCGGTGGTGCATGCTCAAGGACATCTGCGATGGTAGCTTGCCAGTGGAGGTCTCGGATTGGCTGGTGTCTCAGTGATGGCTCGGCTTTGGCCGCCTCTTAGTTAACTTAATAGAAATATGCAAAGCAGAGGAAACAGAGCAAGAGGACTTGGCTCGACTGGGCTATCATAGATCACGGCCAGGCATAACGCTGTAAGGCTCGTGGTAGTAGTGCAGTAGACTCGCTTAGGGTCAGTATAGGGAGGACTCGATGCAGGCTTGGGACAGCAAGTACTTGTCGCCGCTTGATACAGGGACTTCTCGGTTCGGGGAACAGCGACGGCAGAAGCTTCGTAGAGGGCCAGGTAGCAGCGTTGTTGAAGGTTCCAAGCAGGTGGTATGGATGGTGGAACCAGGAGCAGCAGATAATCACGGATGGGACTTCCTCGGCCAGGCAGAACTGGCGAGATTCTCCGCACAGCAACTTCGTCGAGGCAGGAGGTTCAGCGGCTATGCTATGGTTGTCACGGTGCAGGAGCAGCTCGATGGTGAAGAGCACTAGCAGGGTCAGCATCGATGGAGGAAGCTCGGCTGCTCACGATGACTTGCAGCTGGAAGATGGGCTCGTTGTTAGCGCTCAGAAAGGCTGCTTCGTCATCACCGGCTGAAACTTGGAGGGGAACGACAGCTCCGGCAAGGTTGCATTCGTGATAAGGCTTTGCCGCGCCGTGCCTCTTTTCTCCCTTTTTTTTTTTTTCTATACTCATGTATTCCTATAAGGGTTAATACCACTAAAAGCCCTAAACTAATACACTTGTGAAAAATTTACCCTAAATTAATTTTTTGACCGCGAAAAATCCCAAATTGGTACATCTGCGACAAATTTACTCCATGATAGTTTCCGTTAGTTTGGGGTTTACCGTCTGTTTGTCACAGGTGTATTAGTTTGTGATTTTTCGTGGTATTAATCTAATTTAACGGAAATTAACGGAGGATAAATTTATTACAAATGTAGAAGTTTGAGATTTTTGGTGGTCAAAAAATTAGTTTGGAGGTAAATTTGTCATGAGTGTACCAGTTTAGGGTTTTTCGTGATAAAAAATTTAGTTTGGGGTAAATTTGTTATAAGTGTGCCAGTTTGGGGATTTTCGTGGGTACCTTCCTATAATGTGTGCTCTAATTTTGAGATTCCCACCCCCCTTAATTTGTGAGACTTGATGTCTTTATATAGTGAAAACCTAAGTGTAAACTTGATTATACGGGCTTGATGTAGGCCTTATTAATGCAATGGGCTCTAATAACCCAAAGCCTTTCATTAATTAAATTTTAATGGGCTAACTTTGACTAAACTAAACTTAATAAAGCTTCCCCTCTCTAGTGGATTTCGACCAAGGCAAGGTGCTGTCCAAGTTCAATCTTGCTTATGGGCTCAATTAAGCTCAAAACTCTTAATAATTTCATCCCTAATCCTATGGGCTAAACTCATCTCAATTAAAGCTAAAACCTTGTACTTTGCCTTGAAATTTTTTGCCACCGACACATTTCATGGCATGGCCGAAATTTCCCCTTCCTCATGAACTCAATCCATATAATTCAATTAAGCTCAGAACCTTAATCCACCATTAGTCAAATTAAATGCCTTTTTTTAATGAATTTATCTATATACAATGAAATGCACCTAAAAACTATATGCAATTTAATGAAAATTATTTTTGCCGGGGGCCGGGGTCAATCCCTAATTTTCTATGCAATAAATTATTAAATAATTAGCTAAAATTTAGGTGTTAACAAGGGGGAATCAAGGATGTATATATGGAATGTATGGGTGGTAAGATAGATTCGATGCCTTCTGAATGTAACCTTTTCGAAATAGGTGTGCAGGCATGAACTCTCCAAGTTAATAACGACCTAACAATCACACATATTTTGAGATTTGTGTAGTAGTTATATGTATTCCATCGGTACCTATAATTAACTAAAAAAAACTACTCCAAGGCAACATATCATTACACAAATGATGTGCATCCAAAAGCGGAATTCGATGACCCACTTGTAAATCCAATAAGTGCCACCGGATGATCATGTTAGAAGATTAGTGAAAGATTGAAGATTCCGATTATTGATGGACGAACAAAAACCATACATAATCAGAATCGAATGCACAAACGTGAAAATTTTTATACTAACCTCTAACCATTGATGAAGTCGAAAACCAGATACACAGAGACTTGAATGATCGGTAAATGAGTACTTCTAGCCAATTGTCTTCTCAACATTGATGGTATGTTTTTCTGTATCCTGAGGAGTTTTGCCTTAGACCTATTTATATTCCCATTGCACCTTTATAGATAAAGTCTTCTATCAAGATAGTTATCTTAAAATTGGCGATCACCATAGTTTTCACGCAGCTTAATGCGGACAATAAAATGTTAATGAAATTAATTAATGTGGGTAATAATAAACTGAATATTGGATCATATTATCAATTGGTATGGTAATACTATGTGCAATTGAGCGCACGTGCTTGCTTCACGCGATAACTATTGCGCATAGACATAGTAGCTCCACACAACAATGTTTACTAGTTTATTGCCATCTGATTCAAAGCTGTTCAAAGAATTTATGATAAGGTATCGACTCTACATAGCTTCAGTCAAATAATGACTTCTATGCCGTTGTGTGACTTGGTGTTGCTGACTGAACAAGTTGCTTGAGCATATTTGGCATATAAGAAGTGTATATCCGAATAAAATCTCTCTCCCTATAACCAAAAGTCGATATATTTTACAATATCCAATTATGACTCCATATAACTCGCGTGTATCTCCGAGAAAGTTTATCCCATTCCCATATCTTCTCCCTTATTTATAATCTTATCTCTTCTGGACAATCAACTTGTGGGGTCTTCACTTAGAGAGAGAGAGAGAGAGAGAGAGAGAGAGAGAGAGAGAGAGAGGGAGAGATCCCCCCAATAGCTCTGATCAAACCACCTCCCTCTCTTTAAAGTGTCCCCCAGAAGTTGTACGTCTTCGCATCGAATCTCACCTATCTTTTATTAATATGGTTTATAAAATCATGCAAAATGCATGTTCGTACACTTTCGTATCGTAGCGCAACTCTCCAACACAAATACGTGAGACGAGCCACCAAACACAGGGCAACTCGAAGAGAATGAATAATTACCACTAGGGAAAGTACTCGATATATCATTCGTAGCAAGAGAAAAGTCAGTGCGTTTAAGGGATGGACTAAAAACGTTCAAGCACTTGACCATGCTACTTCTCTTCCCGTAACTGGAGCTTTAACTAATGTATGTGGACGCCAATCTCAGTGTGTCAGCAGAGATTGGCCAAACCAAATATTTTAATATATATCATGATATCATAGGTAAAGATCGAGCTTTTCCACGTTTATATATATGTTTGATATAGCATATTTGTATTCTAGTCGTAATGGTCTTGGCTAACCATGATAGACTTCAAACCAAAGCACGACAAAAAATGAATAATTAACATCGTTCGATGACAAGATTGCTTAGTTTGTTTGAACACACTCATAACATTGAGTAATCCTAATTACATTAAGCGTATTATACTAAATTGGTATATTAAGGCTCCGTTTGTTTTACGAAAAATGTGACATTTCTGGAAAATAATTTTTAGGAAATCATCCGAAACCTGAAAATGAACTGGAAAATATTTTCTGTCGTTTGGTGTGAAAAATCTGATTTGATTTTCATAAGTAGACATACAATATTTGGGTGTTAGAAATTTACGCATAGGTAATCGAGGAACCGAGTACAAGCACTAGAGTCCTCGGTTCGGCCTCGATGTACCCCAACTCGGGCGCTTGAAGATCAAGGCATGGGCACCTGAGTCTCGGGCTTGGCCTCGATGGACCCAAGCACAGGCATTGGCTTCCCAGGTCCCGTCTTGATGGATCTGAGCATTGCCTCTGTGGATTCAGGCACGACCTTTGTGGATTTGGGCCTAGGTATTGGGGGTCCAAGCTTCGATACCAGGATCCCATGCTCTACCTTTGTGGACCCAGGCCAGGGTGTCATGGATGGCCTTGATGGACCCGATCGTAGGCGTCAGGGGCTTGGGCATTGGGGTTCCAGACTCAGCCTTGATGGACTTGGAAGTGGACTAGAGATCTGGGCACAAGCACTGGGGTCCGAAGTTTGACCTTGATGGACTTAGGTCCGGGCGCCGGAGACTTGGTCTTAGACGTAGGAAATGAACATTGGGGTTTCCGTGCCCAAGCGTAGAGTTTCGAGTCCAAGTACTGATACGTAGTCATATTTTGAAAATTGATTTTCGATTTTTTAAAAAGGAAATCATTTTCTTGAATTTAAACATGACTAGGAATATATTTTTCATTGATTTATTTTCCTAAGCAAATCAAATATCAAAAAATGTTTTCTGCGAAGCAAAGGAGCCTAAATGATTTGATAGACCATAAACAAAAATTTAAACAAGTTAATAATTAATCATTTAATTAAAGTCTTTCACAATATTCAGAATCCAAACTTCTAAAACAATAAATTATCAGCCATGCATCTTGGAAACCCTAAAGCTATCGATCAAAACGGCAATGATAGGATTCGCTATCATCCACTATACGTGAAGAATGTTGGGTTATGATCTCTGTCAGGTTTATCAGAACTTCACAAATAGCGGTGTGTACTAGCCATCTTGTCCCACCACTTTAGACCCACTCTTTCTTTTTGGCCCTTTTCACTGACCAACTGAAATCACCGCTTCACTAGCAGCCTAGCTGTGCATCATGCCAACCATTTAATGCTCCAAGGTCTTAGCTCTTCCTTCCACTCCATCATTTATTTAAAGCCTTACTCTTTCGTACTACGACCCATCTCTCTCCCTCTCCCTCTCCCTCTCCCAATCTCCAGTCATCAACAGAAATATCGGGAAAGACCATGAAGGCGAAACATTTCCTGAGGTCGTCCCTGAAAAGGTGGAGCAAACTGGCCAGAAACACCATCTCTTCTTCTTCCTCAGCCTGCGAGAGTTGCTCTCTCCAGTGGGTGTTTTGGCCAACCACGCATCACGCAGACGACAATGGCTTCATCCCCAGAGACGTCCCAAAGGGTCACTTGGTGGTCTACGTTGGAGACGATCACAAGCGGTTCGTGATCAAGGTCAAAGTCTTGGGTCACCCGCTCTTCAGAGCGCTCTTGGATCGAGCTCAAGAAGAGTACGACTATAGTGCTGATTCCAAGCTCTGCATCCCCTGCGACGAGAAGATGTTCGTGGACGTCGTTCGCTGCGCCGCGTCTCCCCACGAGCGTCAATGCTGCAGTCTCTGTTTCTGACTGTGGCGACAGCAACGGCGGCGATGAGATTTTTGAGAGATTCAATTGATTTGTGTAGCTACCATATATATATGTATGTATGTTGTACACTATGTAGAATATGTGCGCTTGTAATATGTAATGTCGCGTAATTCTCTCTCATCAGTAACTGCAATTTCATGTTCGCATACAAGTGAATTTCGTTTTGCGAATGCAAGGTAAGGTCTGCTTCTCTTGGGGGTGTGTGGACATATTAACAGGACGTCAATGCGTACGGGATGAATCCTAACCATGAATGATGTGGACATCGAACCCTATCGAGGAGGAGGTGCTAGGGACCCGTTATTCTATCCGCTAGGCCCGATCACTCGAGCGAGAGCGAAGGAATTCAAATAAGCTGTCGGTATCATGGTTCAAGATATTTGGAATGGAGACAATCTGGATTCGAGACTCGAAGATTCTGAAGCTCCTTGGCGCAACATGATTACTCTTGGTCCAGCGAATTCCGAAGGAGTTTAGAATTGACGAACACCGAATTGGCTCAAATTTGGATGGACGCTTGGAAACGGGCCGCTGATCAATACTCACTACTTTAGTAGTGATTGATGACGTTTTTTAGCGATTTGGAGTCGTTTAGATGAACTTTTAGGCCTTTTTCCATTTTTGGACGAATTTTAGCAATTAAGGTTATTTTTGTAATTTTAATCCTAGTAGGATTAGGATTAGGGTTAGCACCATATATAAGGTTGCTTATAGATTTCTAAGAGGAGGGACATAATTTTTTTATAGAGAGAAGTTTTCTTCTTGAGTTCTTTTGAGGACTAGATCTTATCAAGGCTCCCTTGTGGCGATCGAATTAAACTTATCGAGCAAGATCGCGAATTCTCTTGTTCGTGGCGTTATAGCGTGGATTGGTTGACACAGGTTCGTCAACAGGTCGCGTTCATACCGATATTACCAATCACAGGTTCGATTGGGGGTTGAGGTCAGCAATTCGTAACTCATAGATCTTCGTAGAACGATCATCTTCCGCACAGATTCATATCATCTGGTATCAAAGCTGGTTCTACAAGATCTAGTTATCCTACTTTTACTGCTTTTCATTCATTAATCTAGGGTTTATAGAAACTAGGGTTTATAGAATTAGGGTTTCGTTATTAATCGAATTAGGGTTCTGAATTTGTTCTTGCTGTGATTTCAATTTTGATTTAGGGTTTTCGGTCCTAGTTTTTTTTTTTTATATTGTACTTGAGTTCGTAAAAAAAAAAAAAACCAAAAAAAAAATCGGCAAAAAAAAAAGCCAAAAAAAAAAAATTCGGCAAAAAAAAAGCCAAAAAAAAAAAATTCAAGAGGACGACTCGTTTGTTTTTATCATTGATAGTTGGACCGAATAGAAAAAAAAATTTCAGTAGCATAAATTGAATCTGAATCCGAAGTTAGTGAAAATTTGCTGAATTGCTGAGTTGAGCGGTATATTGCTGAATTTGATCTTGCTTGGTGGTTTATCGATTGTTGTGAGGAGCTTGTGAGACTGGATTCAAGTCTGAAAAAAAGAGCTTGCTAGAAGGAAACGAGAGGTAAAAGGCAAGAGTGTGTGAGTCTAATTGAGGGAAGAAAAAGCCGAAATTGAGTTAAACACGAGAGGAGTGACAAACACTTTGAGCGGAAAACGTGAGGGAGTGACTAGTGAGATTTCTTTTATCTCTAACATTTTCTTGCAGGTTTAAAAAAAAAAAATGTCAGGCTCAGGCCAGGGAAGTGTGAATCAAAGGGAGGATCGCACTCATCCAAGGGATGATGCGATTCTAGCAGGCATCCAGCAATTGAGTTTACAAATTGAAGCACTTAGCAACCGAGTTGCAAGATGTGAGACAAGACTTGAAGATGACCAAGAGCCATCACGAGGGAGGCCACAAAATCAGCGAGAGGAGCCTAGGGCACAACCTAGATGGCAGCGGCAATTTGATGATGCATATGTATCCGATACAGAAGATGATCGAGATGGCAGGTTTGAGAGGAGAAACGGACGCCGAGGATTTAGACGTCGAGAAGATGATGAGCTTGGCAACATTAAGATGAAGATTCCATCTTTTCAAGGAAAGAATGATCCTGATGCGTATCTAGAATGGGAGAAACGGATGGAGATGGTATTTGATTGCCAGCGATATTCGGAGCTCAAAAGGTAAAAATTGCATGTTGAATTCACTTGATTATGCTATAATTTGGTGGGATCAACTTGTGACTACCAGGAGACGCAATGGTGAAAGACCAATAGAAACGTGGGATGAGATGAAAGCAGTGATGAGGAGGCGCTTTATACCTAGTCATTACCACAGAGACTTATTCCATAAGCTGCAAAATCTCACACAAGGTAATAGGAGTGTGGAAGAATACCATAAAGAGATGGAGATTGCTATGATCCGTGCTAATGTGGTGGAAGACCGTGAGGCCACAATGTCACGATTTTTGTGTGGTTTGAGCCGCGATATAGCAAGGGTGGTAGAGCTGCAACACTACGTTGAATTGGAGGAATTAGTGGACAAAGCCATCAAAGTTGAGCGGCAATTGAAGTTGGATCGAAATTACAAGAGTGGTGGAGGTTCAAGCTCGAATTGGAAGTCTAATTGGAAGAGAGACGAGAAGCCGAATTGGAAGGGAAACAATATCAAGACTGAAACTTTGAAGGAGAAGGAGAAGGATGGCAAAGTTGGTTCGAATCCGGCTTCAGGTAAAACTGAAAACCCTAACACTAAAACTCGTGATATTAAATGTTTCAAGTGTTTGGGCAGGGGTCATTTGGCAAATCAGTGCCCTAACAGGAGGGTGATGATCATGACTGGACATGATGATGTTGAATCAGAAAGTGAGAGGGAGGAAGAGGATGATGACATGCCACCATTGGAGGATTGTAGTGATGTTGAGATGCCAGCAAAGGGTGAATTGATGGTTGTTAGGCGTTCTCTTAGTGTTCAAGTCAAAGAGGAGGAGCATCACCAGCAACGCGATAACTTGTTCCATACAAGATGCTTGGTGAATGGTAAGATTTTGTAGCTTGATTGTTGATGGAGGTAGTTGTACAAATGTAGCAAGTTGTACCATGGTGGAGAAGTTGGGAATGAAGACTACGAAGCATCCAAGACCATATAGATTGCAGTGGTTGAATGATAGTGGTGAAGTAAAAGTATCGAAACAAGTCCGAGTTCCATTTGAGATAGGGCGATATAAGGATGAGGTGATGTGTGATGTTATACCTATGCAAGCAGGGCATCTTTTACTTGGTAGGCCATGGCAGTATGATCGAAAGGTACATCATGATGGGTACACTAATCGATATTCATTGGTGATGAATCAGAAGACATACACATTGGTGCCAATGACACCTACTGAGGTGTATGAAGATCAATTGAAACTACAACGTGAGGCTGAGAGAGAGAGAAAAAGTGATAAAACTGAGGGCCTGCGTAGAAACTCTGAGACGCAAGTAAAAGGAGAGGAAGATAAGAGTAGAGTGGTAAAAACCGAGAGAAAAAGAGAGAGAAAAGAAAAGAGAGAAAAGAATTTCTATGCAAAATCGAGTGAAGTGAGGAGAGCTTTGATTCTGGACCGACTAATACTTGTACTTTTGTACAAGGAGGCACTGTTTACTACTAACGAACTTGACCCGAATTTGCCAAGTTCTGTCGTGTCTTTGTTGCAGGAATTTGAAGATGTCTTTCCTGATGAGCTTCCTGGAGGTTTACCACCGATTCGAGGCATAGAGCATCAAATCGATTTGATTCCTGGTGCACCATTGCCTAACCGACCCGCATATCGAAGCAATCCTGAAGAGACAAAGGAACTTCAGCAGCAAGTTAGCGAATTACTAAAGCAAAGATATGTGAGAGAGTCTCTTAGCCCATGTGCTGTTCCTGTTTTGTTGGTGCCAAAGAAGGATGGGTCTTGGCGAATGTGTATTGATTGCCGAGCAATCAATAACATAACGGTAAAGTATCGACATCCTATTCCTAGGCTAGATGACATGTTGGATGAATTGCATGGAGCTTGCATATTTACTAAAATTGATCTGAAAAGTGGTTATCATCAAATTAGGATGAAAGAGGGGGATGAATGGAAAACTGCATTTAAGACCAAGTACGGGTTGTATGAGTGGTTAGTCATGCCATTCGGTTTAACTAATGCACCTAGTACTTTCATGCGACTTATGAATCATGTTCTGCGTGCTTTTATTGGTCGATTTGTAGTTGTCTATTTTGATGATATCTTGATATATAGTCGAAGCCTTGATGACCATATTGAGCATGTGCGAGCTGTTTTGCAGGTTTTAAGGGCTGAGCAATTATATGCTAACCTAAAGAAGTGCTGTTTTGTAACTGACAAATTAGTATTTCTAGGTTTTGTTGTTGGTGCTGATGGAATACAGGTTGATGAAGAAAAGGTGAAAGCAATCCGTGAATGGCCGACACCTAAGACAGTAGGAGAGGTGCGCAGCTTTCATGGTTTAGCCAGTTTCTATCGTAGATTTGTAAAAGATTTCAGCACCATCGCCGCACCTTTAACCGAGATTATCAAGAAGCACGTGGGTTTCACATGGGGAGAAGAGCAAGAGAGAGCATTCAATATGTTAAAGGATAAGTTGACTAATGCTCCTTTATTATCTTTACCGAATTTCAGTACTACTTTTGAGATAGAATGCGATGCTTCTGGTACAGGAATTGGAGCTGTGTTGATGCAAGGAGGACGTCCTATAGCGTATTTCAGCGAGAAGTTAAGCGGAGCGACATTGAATTATCCGACTTACGATAAGGAGATGTATGCTTTGGTGCGAGCTTTGGAGACTTGGCAACATTACTTGTGGCCAAAGGAGTTTGTGATCTACACCGACCACGAGACCTTAAAGTACTTGAGGGGACAGCAAAAGTTGAACAAAAGACATGCCAAATGGATGGAGTTCATTGAGACTTTTCCATATGTAATCAAGTACAAAAAAGGTAAGGAAAATGTGGTAGCCGATGCACTTTCTCGAAGGTACGCAATTCTAACTACTCTAGGAGCAAAGTGTCTAGGTTTCGAGCATATCAAAGGTTTATACGCTGACGATGATGATTTTGGAAGAGTATTTGAAGCTTGTGAGCATGCTGCGTTTGAAAAGTTTTATAGGCATGATGGATATCTCTTTCGTGAAAATAAGTTGTGTTTGCCTAGATGCTCTTTGCGCGAGTTATTAGTGCGAGAGGCACATAGTGGTGGTTTAATGGGGCATTTTGGAATCAATAAGACTTATGAAGTGCTGCATGAACATTTTTTTTGGCCACACATGAAACGAGATGTCACACGAGTTTGTGAGAGATGTATCGCATGTAAGCAGGCTAAGTCTACGATTAAACCACATGGTTTGTATACACCTTTGCCTATCCCGACGCATCCTTGGGTTGATATCTCTATGGATTTTATATTAGGATTACCTAGGTCTAAGCATGGCAAGGATTCTATTTTTGTGGTTGTTGATCGATTTTCAAAGATGGCTCATTTTATACCTTGTCATAAATCTGATGATGCATCGAATGTTGCTGAATTGTTCTTTCGTGAGGTTGTGCGTTTGCATGGCATGCCTAGGTTCATTGTTTCTGATCGAGATACTAAATTTCTAAGCTACTTTTGGAAGACATTGTGGAAGAAGTTAGGTACACAACTTTTATTCTCTACTACTTGTCATCCACAAACTGATGGTTAAACTGAAGTAGTTAATAGGACTTTAGGGACATTATTGCGTGCTATCATTAAAAAGAACATTAAGTCTTGGGAAGATTGTTTACCGCATGTTGAGTTTGCTTATAATAGGAGCGTGCATTCTGCTACTAAATTCACACCATTTGAGGTTGTCTATGGTTTTAATCCCTTAACTCCGTTAGATTTAACCCCTTTGCCTGTTGCTGAGCGTGTGGATTTAGATGGTGCTAAGAAAGCTGAATTTGTGAAGACTTTGCATGAGAAGACACGGCTGAATATTGAGCTTAAGACAGAGCAGTATGCAAAGCAAGCCAACAAAGGGCGCAAGAAAGTAGTGTTTGAACCCGGTGATTGGGTTTGGGTTCATATGCGCACAGAGCGTTTCCCCAAACAGCGACGCTCTAAATTGCTACCGCGAGGGGATGGACCATTTATGGTGTTGGAAAAAGTCAACGATAATGCTTACAAGCTTGACCTTCCAGGTGAGTATGGTATTAGTGCTACTTTTAATGTTTCTGATTTGACTCTTTTTGATGCAGATGCTGATTTGAGGGCAAATCCTTTGCACGGGGGAGGGAATGATGTGGACATCGAACCCTATCGAGGAGGAGGTGCTAGGGACCCGTTATTCTATCCGCTAGGCCCGATCACTCGAGCGAGAGCGAAGGAATTCAAACGAGCTGTCGGTATCATGGTTCAAGATATTTGGAATGGAGACAATCTGGATTCGAGACTTGAAGATTCTGAAGCTCCTTGGCGCAACATGATTACTCTTGGTCCAGCGAATTCCGAAGGAGCTTAGAATTGACGAACACCGAATTGGCTCAAATTTGGATGGACGCTTGGAAACGGGCCGCTGATCAATACTCACTACTTTAGTAGTGATTGATGACGTTTTTTAGCGATTTGGAGTCGTTTAGATGAACTTTTAGGCCTTTTTCCATTTTTGGACGAATTTTAGCAATTAAGGTTATTTTTGTAATTTTAATCCTAGTAGGATTAGGATTAGGGTTAGCACCCTATATAAGGTTGCTTATAGATTTCTAAGAGGAGGGACATAATTTTTTTATAGAGAGAAGTTTTCTTCTGGAGTTCTTTTGAGGACTAGATCTTATCAAGGCTCCCTTGTGGCGATCGAATTAAACTTATCGAGCAAGATCGCGAATTCTCTTGTTCGTGGCGTTATAGCGTGGATTGGTTGACACAGGTTCGTCAACAGGTCGCGTTCATACCGATATTACCAATCACAGGTTCGATTGGGGGTTGAGGTCAGCAATTCGTAACTCATAGATCTTCGTAGAACGATCATCTTCCGCACAGATTCATATCAATGAACATGTTGATACTCGAGATTCATGACACCGCAATCCTGGATTCTCAACAACAATGTTATCGACATGCCTTTGATATGATATCATATGAGGGTAAGTACTCTATTCTTTTTATTCTAATTCGCCGTGGTAGGTATGATTGCGACCGTCGAACTACGTATTTTGGCTTCTTTTGACGTGCTATTAAATTTCAGATATTTAGGTTAATTTACCAATCATCATTTTGGCAAAATGGAATGATATATCGACTTCAGCATTTGATGCTGAAGTGGAAGAAACTTGCAACAAAATGACCCCAAATTGTGAATGTAATGGGGGAAAATTGTGCACTCGGCCAGCATCTCTTCATAATCCGCCTTAAACTCATGATTCGTCAAATCGGCATTCAGCTTGAACTCGATGAACAAGACCATCCTTCCAAAATCACACTAAGCATTTCCTTGAGATTCCAATCCACACATGTAATAGCAAGCCACTGAAAAAGAAAATGCTTCTTCATCTTGTCTTTGATTTTGAGAGATAGTAGGAGAATACATAAGAAGTTTGCAAAGATAAGGGCATTAGTCACCCATCTAATGCTTGAATGATAAGCCTTGCCAAAGAAAAAAGTCACAATAGATATTTTTCCAAAATATTCCCAGTTAAGTTGGTGCAATATCTTGTTATGACAAATCAAATCGGCCATACTTTAGCGGTATAAATCCAGACTCCAACTCATAAAGAACCGCAAGGAGCTTTTACATGTGTTTCTTGCGCTATAATTGCCCTTGCCTATCTCGTAAGTAATTCACGAGTCTACAAATTTATTTTACACTCCAAACTTTGATGAGACATTGGAGACTCCACGTAGCTGATCGATTAGTTTGTTGAGCGATTCATGACTCGAGCCATCTTCTTTTAATGCGCGCCTAGCCACTCTTCCTAGGGCTTGGGCCCTTTCCCTGGCCCTCCTCCCCTTGTCTCCACCCATCAACTCCCTCACACCGTCACGAACTTCTTCCCTAGGAACACACACCCTTCGTCCCGACCCGTCTGCCCAATTCAACCCGATTCCCGCCCCAAGCCTGTTTACGACTAGCTTCGCGTTCAATGGTTGTTCCGCTATCATGGGCCAAGCCAAGATTGGCACGCCCGCTGATATGCTCTCAAGAACCGAGTTCCAACCGCAGCGGCTCAAGAACCCGCCTATTGACCTGTGACCCAATATCTGCCGCTGGTCAACCCATTCCCTTACTATCAAGCCCTAACCTGATTTCATTCCCTCTTCCACATCTTTTGGCACGCACCAGGTCGTTGACCGTACGACCCATATGAACGGAACCCCCGATTCCTGCAACCCGAACGCAATTTCGTCCATTTGGGTGTTCGCCACATCAGCCTGTGTCCCGAATGAGACGTAGAGTACGGAAGCCGGCGTGACTTGCTCGGTGAGCCGTTGCATTGCACTAGTACTATGCTTTGTTTGATCACACTTGTCGAGCATTTCGCAATCTTTGAGCTTCTTGTCATCATCACACCGGAAAAGAGGACCTACACACCAAGCTTTGGCTCCGTTATGATAAAACGACTCGAAAGATGAGATGTGGCTTCTCTCTAGTTCCTCAAAGCTGTTGACAATGACACCCCAACTATTCACATCGGCCTCAGCGACTTCCCACAATAACCGACAAGCCGGATCATTCAGATCCAATTCCTTATCGACTCTGGGACGTCTGAGATCGCCAGATCGAATGGAACCCTCATGCCAGGTAGATCTTCAAGTGAGGCACGTGTTGGCATAAGGATTTTGAAATGGCCATTGCGAGAACACTCATCCCATGGAACACCAGCCTAGGGACACCGAGGGCTCGGCATGACTCAAGGGTCCAACCGAGAAAGAAATCGGAGATGTCACATAGAGGAAGGCCGGCCTCCAAAGCTGACATTGACGCTAGGACATCCTCAAAAGACTTCTTGAGCTGCTTGGTGGCATTGAGGAAGGCTAAGTGTAGGTCCATCGACGGAAGTTGGGAGGTGTTTTCGCAGCCTTCCGGGAGGCCGTAACCGTTGGGTGGGAATGGGATTTCGATGACACGAATCGTGGGAGAGTTTGGGAAGTGCTGGGTGATCTATTTAGGATTTGAAGGAGTTGTGATGATGGTCACTTTGATGTTCTTGCAAAAGAGTGCCTTTGAGAGGTGCAGTAAGGGCACTTTGTGGCCTTGGGCCATGAGAGGGAAGATCACGACATGGGGTCGTTGTCATTGGGTGGACATTGTGCAAGGCATTTGCTTTATGTTGAATCTGATGTTGTGTGCAAGGCATTTTGCTTTATGTTGAATCTGATGTTGTGTGGGGGTTAACGTTCGAGGGATGTGTTGACACCTGATTTTTAGCTCATTTTTTTTTCATATTTTCAAAAATCTCAAAATTAGGACTAGGAATCTTGGCCAAGCCTAGAAACCTATTTTTAAACCAAAAATAAATTTTTTTATCATTTCTTGAATTTTTCTTTATTTTCTTTTAGTCAAAATGAGTGAGAAAATCAAGAAAAATAGCAAATGGAATTAGAAAATTCCATAAAAATATTCATTAGCCTTATTTTAAATCCAATTTCATTAATGCACCATCAATTTTGGAAACTTTCAACCGGGCATGTGTTTTTCCCAAAATTGGGCAAAATCAAACTCGAATTGAACCAAAAATGCAATTAAATATTTTCTAGTCATTTTTAAGTCATGGTGTCTTCACAACAAATGATTCTGGGACCTTGAATTACATAATGGTCAGTCCAATTGCACAATTTTTCAGAAAAATCAAAAATCTCCAAAATTCAATTGAAAATTCGGAATTTTGAACCCAAATTGGGAATCGTGTCCAATTCGAAATTGTCGAACAATGAGACCATCTTTTCTAGGGTTAATCATATGTGGGTAATTCAATTTTGGCACAAATTTTGCCTAATTAGGTCATTAAGACATCGAATTGAACAAAACCCTAATAACCTGAATACAAAAGTTCGAAAATCTTGGACATGATTTTGTCAAAAATTGAGGAAAATTACATATTTGGGTTTAGAATGTTATGAGGAATTCAATTTTTGGGATTTAATTTGAAAAAATCGATCGAAATTGGGCTCAATTTGAATTTTTAGTCAAAACCTGGCTTTCCGGGTCGACCGGGTCAACCCGACCCGACCTGAGAACCCGTCTTCTTCGCCCGACTTGCCCAGAATGCATTAAAACCTAGAAAATTCTAGTTCGTGCCCGAGACTTCAAGAGCCTCTCCCAAGCAATTTAGCACGTGAAAATCAAGTTAGCCAGCTGGAGAATTTCTAGCTGGCGCCAGAGATTCGTTCCAACCGATTCAAGGTCGGTAAATAACAAACTTTGGGCGGGAAATCGAGCAAGAAAAAGCTGAAAAAACTGATCATTATGGAGGGAACGTGTTCGAGAAAATTTCAGAGAGAATAGAGAGAGAGATAGAGAGAAAAAGAGTGTGTAACTTCGAAGGAGAAGAAGGTAGAGGTCCTCTTTTGAGTGTTCGGCGCAGCCCTAGACGGCGGAGCACTGGCAAATCAGAGCTTGGCCATGACCTCCCTCTCTGAGTTCAGTAAGGCTCATTGTGCGTGAAGGTCTGAAACTCAAGCTCGGTCGATGTGACTAGGTGTTCTTCGGCGAATCCAAGCTTGCCAGTTTGAAGCTCAAGTGACGAGGAACAATTCCGCGGGCTTCGATTAGCTCGAAAACCTTACCCGATTATTAAACGAAACAGGTAAAATCCTCTCTCAGTCACGGTTTTCCAGATTTGAGAAATAGTGAACTTGAGTTCAATCTCACTGAACATGTGTTTTCTTTCACAAATTTGAGTTCTTAGATGCCTAAAACGTGTTCTGATCTCATTTTCATCGTTTGTTTGCACTTTGAATGATTGAAAACGCATTAAAACCAAGTCGGCCATTTCTGGAAAATTTCGCTGGAGCTCCCATGCCTCGCCGGAGAGTCGTCAAGGCCCTAGGCCATTCAAGTAGGCTTTCCTTTACCTTGTATGATGATTTGATATTTGTTTTGAGCGATCTAGACGGCTAGGGCGATGTAGAATGATGACTTGAATTCTGGAAATGCAAGTTTTGTTAGAAATGGTTTAGGCTTTTTCGGACTTGAATGTCGCCGGCCGGTGAACGTCCGACGGCGTTCCGATTAGGTTAGATTGACACTAGATGATATAGACTTGAGAATGGATCAACTGCGATGGTCAAAATCACACCGGAAGGTCGTCGGAATTTGGCTTGAAGTGACGGCCTTGAAAATGTTCAATATAGAATCATGCCTACCAGGTGCTTGATGTAATGCCCTAACGAACAGGAGCCGAACGGTGCCGTTTTGGCACCGTGTTCACCGGAGAAGACAACCGGCGCCGGCGACGCCCAGTTCGGCTGAGCCGAACCGGGTTGAACCGGGCCGGTCCGGTTCGTTTCTCGACGGAAAAATTGAAAAAAAATAATAAAAAAATCAGAAAAATATACAAATTTTTTTTTTCAGAAATTCGAAAAGTTTTAGAAAAATAGAAAATTCATAAAAAAATAGAAAATTTAGAAAATTCATAAAAATTCAAAATTTTCAGAAAATCCATAAAAATTCAGAAAATACAAATAAAAAAATGTGAAAAATTCAGAAAATCTAAAACAATTGGGAAATTCGAAAATTCATAAAAATTTTCATAAAATCATAAAAATCAATTCTCAGTTAATGAAATTCTCAGAAATTCAATTTCCGAAAAAAAAATCAAAGATTTCAAAAATTCACAGAATGGTTTAAAAACACTGTAGTCAATCTTGGAAAGTGAAATTTGAATTTTTTAAAGTGCCCAAGTGACATTTTTAGAAAATCTCAAATTCAGGGATTATAACCCCTAAAAAACCTAAAAAGACACAAACCATGAAATGAACAAGCCTTTAGGGCTTCATTAAGATTTGGATGTTTTTGGGTGCATTTTGATTTTTAAAGACAATTTAGGATTATTTGGTTTGATTGACATTGATTGCGAATTTAATTCTTGATTGATTTTCTCGCAATTAGAATGGATAGGATTAGTGGGTAAGCCTCGGAAACTTGTGTGACACGTTAGACATCGTATCGTTCTTAGGTACCGAAAGGGCATTAGGGATCTCGATTCGGGATCATTAGTGTAACCAAGTCCCTGTACTCAGAATCTCTGGTTCGTAAAATCGTGGTATTTCTCCCGCACCCAGATTAGGTTTCTAGTCAACCTACCAATAATGACTAGTGGCGACTCTAAAATTGAAAACTTAGATCAAATAAAAAATTACCATATGCTGTCACGTGAGGTATGGTCTGGGAGAGACCCTTGCACAGAAATACCTCCTCAGCGCGAAAATCTTGAAAAAAAATAGCGCGGCGCGATAGGCTTGGCGACTTCACCGGGGAATTACCTTTTCTAAGTGGACTTAGGCCTATATAGAACGGTACGCTTGTGATTTGTGCTCGCAAGGATCCCAGGTACATCCCGCTGACAATTGTGTTAAATGGTTTTGCAGACGGGAGGTATAAGTGGTGTAGTCTTTGTTAACCTTTGTTTTGCAGGGTGGTGTTGGGAATGAATGTGAAACGATTACTTTAGAAGTGCTGTTTGATTATAAATTGCTATGCGTGCATTTAAATAGTTTTAGCACTACACCATTAGCACACACCACCCGTGGCTCAACCCCGGCTACAATTAGGTTTACCTTTAGGAGGTATATGTTTAGGCGAAACTGTGAGCCGATTGCTTATGGGATCGTTTAAATATAATATTGATCACCGAGATGGAATAATATTCTTTCACTGTAGGCTGATTGCCTATTGGGATGGAATCCCTTATCCATAAAGGTGGTGACCTCGAGTCTTTAGAATACCTTGCCCTTTTAGGCGTCAAAACCTCACTGGTTGCATTTGCTTGTCTTTGTGGTTGGTACACCTAAAACCAAACCGAAACATTTTGGTAAGCAAGTATCGTTCCACTTCATTCTTTTATAATTTTGCAAATTAGTTGGCACATTTTCATAAAATGCCTAAATGGTGACCAATGATTGGTTTAAATGCCCTTTCGTATTAGAATGAATAATTAAGGTGTCGTACTTCATTATGACCATTCTTTCATTTTTGATAAAATGTATAGGTCCGCGGCATTCAATTGTTTATCCATTCATTTCGATGTATTCGAAATTGTAAACCATAGTTTAGGACTTTATGGTCTAAATGGAGTGTGACGAAATGGGCATTTACACCAATCATTGAATTCATCCCTAGTTTCAACTATATACTCTTTTAAGACCTAAACGGATTTAAAGTGACATTTGCATTACTTTTTAAGTATGCAAGTATACTTTACCTCCATTTCACCTTAAAAGGACGTATAATTGAAATGGAGGTATTAAAATCAATCGGTAATCTATGGTGAATAATAATCAATTTCTTTTACGTGCTTTAGATCGAAATGGGGAAACTAGACATACAAGTCATTCCGATTCCAAGGAATGAGCTTTTGACATGGTGGGTAAACATGACAAAAGGCAACAAAGCATACGTGAAGGAAAGACTTGGGTATTTGTTCAAGCTCATCAACCTGGAGTACTAAGTGAGCTTAATTCAAGCATTATCCCATTTCTGGGAAGTTACCACCACCATATTTCAATTGGGCGAGCACAAGATGGTACATACACTAGAAGAATATGAGGCAACCATTGGGATTAATTTCGAGTCAAGAATTGCTGAGCCCCCAATTGGATTAAAGCCCACAAGTATTATAGCTGAATTCTTAAACTTGAAGACCCCTCAAGTGGAAAAGTTGATCAAGTCAAATACCGGGAGATTTCCTCTATCCTACTTGGTGGCCAATTACTCCAAATTGCCAAAAGAAACTGGAAATACTTCCGCAAGGGTTTTCATTCTTGCCTTCTTCGGATTCGTCTTATTCCCTACATCAAGGACCGGGTTGAATCCTCTCGTTACAATAATTGCTAGGCAAGCTTGCCTAAAATGGGACTTCTCCAATATGCTCTTGGCGAAAACCATCATTTCATTAAACAAATACCAAAATCAGCAAAAAGGTGTACTTCAAGCCTCAGTTGGGTTATTTTTTGTGTGGTTTATTTCCCATATCTGACCTTGGGATCGCTTTATGCGCATTCGAGAGATCGACTCATCTACCAACCCCATTGAGAAGTATTTGAAACTCCCAGATAAACTGCCAAAATACTCCTTTCATGAGTGGGCAAACTTTATTAGAGCATTAACTCCCGACTAGTTTCAATGGAGAATTTAATGGCCGAAGATAGCGAAAACTCAGATTACTTCCCAAGAAGACAATTTGGTGCCTTTGATTGGATTGAGTGGGGGGGACTGCTTATTGCCCACTAAGAGTCGTACGGCAATTCGGAATGATTCAGCAATTTCCACCTATTTGGCATCCTGAGGAGTTCACATTCGAGATACCACAAAGACCTCTAACGGAAAAGGAAAGAAAAAAGCTGCGAACAAGGGTTGATGAGATCGTGGATTCCTTGAAGAAATCAACCGAGCAAATAGTGCAATGGCCTGAAGATTTGGAAGGAGAAATGAAACTCTTCTTGGCATCCGACGAGTATATAAAGTGGTTGAAGGCTAAACAACCAATCGACGTCGAACTATATGTACTCTTGAGTGTTACTACCCATTTTGAAGAGCCTTATATCCCAGAGTACATTGTGCCAAGCATGCTAGGTGTAGAGCCGTATGTTCCTGAAGAGGTTGCAATCGACGTGGAAGAATGGGAGACACGAGCTAAGAAATATGAAGAGGCTGAAGCTACCTGAGCTAGCAAGAAGTCTAGACTTGTTTAAGCTAGTATTCCCCTATTTTGATGTATAGCATTGTAATAGAAATTTTCAAAATTGAAACGATTGCGTAATAAACAATTGTTTAATGAAGTTTCAAAGTACATTTTGCAAAAAGTCACTATGGATTACAATTCTTTCAATTGTATAATCGCTTGAGAAGAATATTGATAAAAAATTCTATGCAAGGCTAAGGCTTGCGTAAAAGCTCTTATCCTTGTTAATCATAAGAAATCATACAATTAAAAGAATGTAGGGTTTTATGATTCTTTCACTATGCTAACAATGGGGTTTTTTGTGAAGCATGTTGTTTAGTAACGGAAGGAAAAAGACCTCGAACTCGCTTGCAAATAACAATGGCAGAAGAAGAAACTCGTACTCGACTAGCTGAGATTGAGAACCAAATGACCTAGATGGCCGCCATGATGGCAGAAATGAAGGCTTTTATTCTCGCATCTCGAGGATCTTATCCTACTACTCCAAATGTGGGAACTTCAAATGCTACTGAAACACCGATTGAAGACCCAATCAGAAACAAAGAACCTGTTCAAGAAAATCCTCCAAAGATTACACCTAAGGTGGTAAATTTGGAAGAGGATGATCAGACCAAGAAAACATCCAAAACAAAAGATGAAGAAAATGCCAAGAGATTGGCCAAAATTGAAGAATGCCTAGCAAGTCAAGATTATGAACTTCAAAGGTTCAATAAGTTCTCACCATATGCAAAGGTGATTGTTCCAGAAAATTATAAAGAACCGGAATTCGTGAGCAAGTATGATGGCACTGGTTGTCTTAAAAGTCATTTGAAGTATTATCTCCGTAAGATGGTGAGATATTCAGATAACATGCCACTTTTTATTAGCACATTTCAAGATAGTTTGAGAAGAGCGGCCCTCGCATGGTACACAACCCTCGACATAGAAGACTTTACTGAATGGGACCATTTGACAGGAGAATTTCTTCGCCAGTACAAGTTTAATGTTGAAGTACTCCCAACTAGAGAAGATCTCGTCAGAACCGAGAAACGGAAGAATGAAGGGTTCAGAGCCTATGCTCAGAGATGGAAAGCTGTTGCCTCACAAGTAAAGCCCGCCATAAGTGAAGACGAGCTCATTGAGCTCTTTCTAAAATCATTGCCAACTGAGTATTACGACAAGCTTCATGTATCAGGCTGTCAAATATTCACTATGTTGGTAAAAGTAGGTGACAGAATTAAATGGGGATTGAAAGAGAAGAAGGCTCAAGAAACAACAACACGAAGATTTTACCCTGGGAGAAAAGACAAAGAACCCATCCGAGAAGTGGCTATGGTGTCTAGCCCAAATACTTATCAAGCATTATTTCCAAAGCAATCAAATGTCGCTTGGAAAAACCCAAGGCAGTTCGAGCCAAAGAAAAGGCCCATGAGGCAATATACACCGTTGCCCCGACCTCTATTAAAGCTATTACTAATGCTTCTAGAAAGGCATTTGGTGGCCAAAAAAGTGCCAAGGGACAATCCTTCAAGATTTTCTTGGTACGATGAATAAAAAATCTGCACCTATCACATGGGAGAAAAGGGACATGATGTAGATAATTGGCCCACTCTATAATACAAGGTTCAACAGCTCATTGATAAGAAGATATTGAATTTCCAAGAGGCCGAGCCAAATGTACATCAAAATCCTCTTCCTGAGCACAATACAGTAAACATGATCAAAGATGAAGAAACAATGATCAAGCCTGACGATGAAGATGAATATGAAGTCAAAATTAAAGTTTCTCGATTAGGAGATGCCCGCTTTCATCAAAAAGCGCTCTTAAAAGGCGAGATTGTAGACAACTTGGGAGAAGACTCTGGAAGGTATAACTTCCAAGTGAAATATACCCCGCCGCTATGGGCCTTCAAAAATGAAATAATTGTGCCTGATGGCTGGGGTGATATAGATGACAAAATCGATCTTGAGCAGAAAACTCCGTTTAAGAAAGAAATATTCTAAGATGAAACAGATAAGGATGAAAAGGAGAAAGAAAAAGTCCGACAAGGTGAAAGGCGTTTCACCCAGAAATCATTCAGGGAAGGTGAAATCGTAGACTTACTCGGTCAAGGCAGTGGTAGATATAATTACCGTGTTAAATATACTCCACCACCATAGGCGTTTAAAAATGAAGACATTATACCTAATGGATGAGGTGGCATGGACGAGGTTCCGATCAACCAACTAAATCTCGAAGAGAATGAAGATCGAGAAGAGAAAAAGAAGAAAAAGACTCGCCGAGGTGATAGACGATTTGCTCACAAAGCACGGAGACAAGGTGAAGTTGTTGACTTCCTGGGTCAAGATAGTGGCCGGTATAATTACCGTGTCAAATATACACCCCCTCCGTGGGCATTAAAAAATGAAATGATCACACCTGATGGCTGGGGTGGAATGGATGTTGACGAAGCCAATAGAAACATGGTATCCATGATTACACCATTTCTGATCAAGCTTGATGAGGTAGATAAATATAATGAGGAGGAAGGTCCTGTCGAACCAATCACTATCCAACTTTCCATTGATCAACTAAAGATTGAAGGAGAAGAAACACAACCTATGATCATCACTCTCCCTCCAAAAGAAGAGTTTGATACTAAATGTGTACCTTGGGATTACTCTCCTAAAGAAGTTGATGTCATAACCCGATTGGGGAGATGCTATATCCCGAAAGAAGGTGAGCATGAAAAGAAAGAAGTAACCGAAGAAAATGTCAAATAATTGCTTTCAGTCATGAAGATGAGCGAATTTGAGGTAATTGAACAGCTAAAAAAGATGCCGGCACAGATTTCTCTGTTGGATCTCTTCAAGACTTCAGAAAGCCACAAAATGGTGCTTATGAAGCTTCTCAATGAAGTACACATCCCGGAGATAATTAATGAAGTGCAATTGGAAGACTTTGTTGGCACTATTCTTCTGAAAGATCAAATTGCCTTCTCCGATGAAGATTTCCCAATCGACGGGCATTCCCATAATAAGCCTCTATATATTGCCGTCAAATGCTGGGGCAAAGAGGTATCACGTGCGCTGATCGATAATAGTTTCGCACTTAATTTGTGTCCACTAAGCACATTGCATCGCTTGGAGATTAGCGAAGAGCTCATCAAACTTTCTAAGGTAATTGTGCGCTCGTTTGACGGATTGAAGAAAGACGTTATTGGCGATATCGAGCTCGAGGTAAATATAAGCCCCGTGCCTTTCCTAATCGACTTCCAAGTAGTGGATATTCCGAGAACTTTCAACTTGTTACTCGAAAGACCTTGGATTCATATGGCCAGTGCTATTCCTTCAAGTCTCCATTAGAAGGTCAGGTTTGTCATTAATGGCAAGATGATCACCGTACATGGGGAGGCGGATTTCACCACTTACAAAGAGAGTGTAATATTGTATGTCGAACCTGAAGTGAAAGAAGAACCAAGCTATCATTCCTTTGAAATGATTTCAATGGTGCAATTCCCTACCGGTTGCATCATAAAATCCCCAGAGTTCTCAACATCATCCATCATGTAACATCCCGAATTTCGACCCATTTTCGGGATCAATGAGATTGATATTATTCTCAATTAATTTTAGTGAGTCTCGCCTGGAATGGATCCTTCACGGGATACTGACCAACAGGGAATGGCTAACTAGGAAAATGGTACGTGGACCAGGGACCCGATCGCGAATCGAGCACCGATTCCGAGAAACGACGAGGGAGTATTTTGGGCCAATGTGGGCCGATCCTAGGAAGGTGATGGATTTAGTTGGCCAATGACATACGATCGGATCGCGGGTGATTCCGCACGACCGAGAGTACGCGTGGCGAACAAATCCCGAACTAAATCCGAACGATCGCGACCTCCGGAACTAGCGATAATTCCTCGCGTTCTCCCGGTAATCGAGACCATCACGACTCGAGTAACCCTAGGTCGATACGCGTAACCCCTAAACAGCCGCCCGTTAGTGAGAGACCCTAAAATTGTAATTGAGCGATTTTGATCGCGAAAGTTGATCCGGACTTGGATGTCGATTTTCGGGATCGTGTGCGACTATTTTGCGAGGACGACGTCATTTTTGAGTGGCCAATGATATTTTGGGTCGGTACGGTCGAAAAATGGAAATTCGGCTCGGGACCGGAAAATTACGATTTTGCCTCGAGGCCTATTTTTGGTATTCCGAAATTTTGGATAATTATTGAGGAAATATTTTGGAAATTCTTAGCCCTCAATAATTCAGAATTTTGAATGTCCAAAATACCCTTGGATATTTTGACTTGGAATCATATGGACCAAGTAATCAAGGGGCAAAGTGGGCATTTAGGAAAAGTTGGTCAAATCTCCTTTAAGACCAATAATGCACTCTCTCCCCTCTCATTTTTCCTTCCCCTCTCCTCCGGCCAGCCTCCTTCCCCACGCCAACCTCTCTTCCTCTCATTTCCTTGCTCGGCCGTGAGAGAGCTCGCCGGACCGCCGCCGCTCACCAAGCGCCGCCGTGGGAGGCCGTACGCCGCCGTGAGCCGCCGCTTGGATCGCCCATTCCCCATCGTTTCAGCTGTGTTTGGAGCCTAGAATTAGGTGAGTAAACTATCCCTAAACCCTAATTAGGCTTTTAAGCATTTCTAGATGGGTTAGGGATGGATTAGAGGAGAGCTTGATCCCTTGTTGTGCTCATGGATATTCATGTGGCTGTTGGATGATAGTTTGGACATGGTGGAATGAGTTTTGGCGGTTGAAATTCGGTAGAAATCAATTAGGGTTTGAATACTTGAGGTTTGGTGGGATTCTCGGATTCGTGACTACTGTACCCATCCGATTTGCTATTTTTGTGGAGAATTTTTTGGGCCGAATTTGAGGAAGGTTTCTTCATGAAAGTTGTCCCCCACATCCTGAGGTATAACATATTTTAAACTTGGAATTTTTGGGGATCATTTGAAGCCATTCGTAAGTCCATCTGTGGACCGTCTGAAGTCTGCCGAAAATACTGTTCGCGCGACCTTTCTATCTGTCCGAATTTTTATAAAATTTTCCAGATCTATTTTCAATAAACTTCCTTCACAAAAGTTGTTGGTGATTTTTTTTTCTATGACATATAAAAATTTCAAAGCTTTTCAAGGTGATTTGGATGTTGAAAGAAATGTATTTTGAGGACAAAACAGTCCATTAGAGCGAACTGATTTTGGTCTGATTTCGAGGGACAAAAAGGCATGGTTATAGATTGAACTGGATTTCGTGTTCCTCATAAGAAATGTTCATCAATATGTTTTTTACGATATATCCAAAATTCAGAATTTTTGGAGTTCGTTTACTATTTATTTTGATGGGATTTCGGTCACTGTGTAAACTGCCCAGATTTACCCTGATTCTATGGGTGTTCATTTTTATGAGCGGAGTGGAAAAATGGCCGAGAACGTGCTGATTTGTAGCTGTCTATACCAGGAGTTAATTAGACTAAGATCGGACGATTTGGGGTTTAATTGTGAATGTTTGGAAACGTCTCGAATTGTCTAATTAGTGGCTGATTGGGAATAATTTGGGGAGCCTAATGGAGTATTTTGAAGTTGATTTATGGCCTGGATCGACTAGAATTGGTGGTTGCCCATAGTGCGTTTAATTGGCCTAAGCTTGGATTTCTTAGGGTTCAATTATAAAAATTCCCGAGCATGCCATGTTGGTTGATGTTGTGGCTGACTTGTACTCATTGGTGCTCAATTTTATATCGCCATGCCGCGTGGTTGTGTGACCGATTAATGCGGTGTGCGATTGGCCATTGATTTGGCGTGAATTATGGTGCCCAAGAGTGTGAATTATGTGTTGGACTATGTGGAATTGTATGCTCATATGAATTAGTGATTCATTGATGTGCCAGTGTTGTAATTATATGCTCATGTGATTTGCATCATTTGCCCGAGTGCGGGAATTGCATGGCCACGCATTTCGTATGCTGAGAATGGGCATGAGAAGAAAAGTGTGCGAGTTTGCGTGCCTGACATGAGCATGTGTGATCACCCTAAATGCCCGGATGTGTTTACACGGGGCTCAGATAAAATTGGCGGTGTGCCGTGTGATCACTTAAGGCCTGATGCGTTTCGGCGCTGGGTCGATGCCATCCTGATGCGTTTACGCGGGACGATGCCCGGTTCATCCGGAAGACGGCGTTGGTCCGTAAGGAGATCGGTGTTGCGCCTGATGCGCTTTACGCGTGCTAGAGACACTGGGCCATATGTGCTTCGGCGCGGGCCGCGGAGTGTTGTGGGCTTTCGGGGCGTGGCCTTCGGGTCGGTTTATCAATTGTTGGCCTTTGGGTCGTGGCCTTCGGGTCGGTTTATAACTGAAAATGAGCCGCATGTCAGAGTGCATTGTTTGAGGCGAATCATGAGCATGGCAAATGTGTGTCGGAGTATGTTGGCCATTGTGCGTATCCGGTGATTTGTATGTGAGACAGGTACTATTGAGCATGAGCATGCGTATGGCGTACGTATGACCAGTAGGTCGCGTATGTGCCGTGATTATTATTATGAAATGCCTAACCTGCAGGGTCGATTGTATGCTCGATCTGGGCCCGAGGGCCTAGGTCATTTGGTTGGCAATTGTGTGTGTTGTGTGTTTTGACTGCTTGTTAGGAGGTGCATGTTAGCCTATTTTAGGTTTAGGGGGTTTTACTCACTGAGATTTGTCTCATAGTTGTTGTTAACCCCATTTTCAGACCCCGGCCTTGAGGATGGCAGGTGTGCCGAATCGTATTTGGGATCCTGGACCGGATAGACCATTCGGTGGCCAATGTACCCCGATGGGAACGGGGAAAATTATATTGTAGTGACCGCTAAACCATTTAGATTTTTGTGCTGGTGTTGTAAATGAATATTGTATATCTTTGTTATTAATGCAAGTTGTAATTATTATTTGTGTTGCTACCCCTAGTCATGATGTTTTAGTTATGTACGGGTGTATGTTGCTTCCGCATGTGCCTTGAGCTCAGAGTTGTGTGTTGGGTCGGCGACGCGTCCTGGGACGTCGCACAAATTCGACCTACGTTGGGATCCTCATGCTACGCGGGGTTCGGGGCGTGACACATCATGTCTGGAAGGGTGCTATGCCAGTATGGATTTACTCCTCGTAATGGTCTTGGATTGAAATCCCAAGGAATCAAGGAAACTATCACTCCATTTGCCACAAGAATGAAACACGGAGTAGGTTATATTCCATATTGCTCTAAAGATCACCATGGAGGCCAAGGCCAAGGTCGAAAAGAACCATGGAGGCTATGGAAGCCGAGGTGATTGCATTATTAATCCATCCGTATAGAAGGGCAAAGCTAAAGATCTTCCTTATCATCAGATTCACATTAAGGAAACTTTTCCTGGATCTTCTAAGCTACTTCAAGAAGAAGACTTACATGCAGAGGAAGAATCTGTTCTGCCTGGTTTATTCGAAGAGAATACCATCTATGTCATCATAACTGTAGCGGAAGATACCTACGCACTGGAGTAGGAAGATTCTTTTGAACTTTTGCTACCAGTCTTTTCCATTGCATTTTGTTGATTACAGTTTCAAATTTCTTGTGATTTCATTTGCAATTTTAGTTCAGTTGCAATTTACATTCCTGTTGATATAGATGTAATCACGTCTTTCAATTCAATAAAAATGGTTGAATGTTTTGTTAAGGACATATAGAAACGAAACCAAACCTATGATGAACATTGTCCTCATTCGAGAGGCTTGAGGCTTTGGGTTTCTATATTGCTCCTCATTACGAAAATGATTTTTAAGAGTAAGGAAGTCCGATGATATGAGGACTAGCTCTGTCTTTATATTTTTCCAAAATAAATTTCAAAATGAATTTTCAAAAGGTTTTTCATAAGACCACATGCATTGTTTTACTTTATATGCGATTATTAATCATGTTTGTTATATGTCAGGTATGAGCATTCGCATATCCATAATAGGTTCTTATGTGGCCCAAATCTTTCCAAGGAGATCGCTTGCGATATTGAAGAAGATAACGAGGATGAGGAATGGGTCAGAAAGGAATGGATTCGTCATGAAGAATCAAAGCGACTCACATTAGAGAAATTGATCACTGTTAATCTGAGCGATAAAGAGAATCCCAAGGAGGTTAAGATTGGAGAAAGTATTCCCTCAGTAGAAGCAGAAAGAATCATAAATTTACTCAGAGAATATCAAGATATATTCATATGGTCCTATGCTGACATGCCAGGCCTTGATCCGAGCATAGTTGAACATGATTTGCCAATCGATCCAAGTATTCCGCCAAAGAAGCAAAAACTTAGGCGAACGAAGACGGATTTGGCAAAGAAGATAGAAGAAGAAGTTATGAAATTGCTCAAAGTCGGTTTCATTGAAGTGGTACCATATCCAGAATGGGCTGCCAATATAGTACCCGTAACGAAGAAAGATGGTCAAGTACGGGTGTGCGTTGATTATCGCGATCTAAATAAAGCAAGCCCTAAAGATGATTTCCCGCTTCCACATATCGATGTATTAGTGGATAGCACCGCTGGATTCGAAACATTTTCATTCATGGATGGTTTCTCGGGATATAATCAAATCCTCATGAAGAAAGAGGATAAGGCGAAGATATCCTTCATAACACCATGGGGCACATTTTGTTACAAGGTGATGCCTTTCGATCTGAAATATGCTAGCGCCACATATCAAAGGGCAATGGTAACTTTGTTCCATGACATGATGCATAAAGAAATCGAAGTATATGTGGACGACATGATCGCAAAATCCAAACAAGGAGAACATCATGTTGAAGTGCTTCACAAGTTGTTCGAAAGACTCAGAAAATACAAGTTGCGACTAAACCCCAATAAGTGTGTATTCGGGGCAAAATCTGGCAAACTGCTAGGATTTGTGGTCAGTAGCAGGGGCATCGAAATAGATCCCTCGAAGATCAAGGCAATATACGACTTAAAGACTCATTTTATGGTAAAAGAAGTGAGAAGCTTATTGGGGCGATTAAACTACATTGCTCATTTCATCTATCAGCTTTCTGAGACTGCTAAACCATTCTTCAAATTGTTGAAAAAAAATGCCAAAGTAAAGTGGGATGCGGAATGTCAACAAGCCTTTGACAAGATCAAAGAATATCTGGTATGCCCACCAGTGCTGGTACCACCAATCCCTAGGGTTCTGCTAATCTTATATTTGAGGATTCACTATGAGTCGTTAGGAGCGGTGCTTGTACAAAGAAGACTAAATGATGGTAAAGAACAAGCCATTTATTACTTGAGCAAGAAATCCACAATATCATAAATGAATTATCCGGCTCTCGAAAAGACATGCGTTGCGTTGATTTGGGTGTTACACAGATTAAGGCAATACACCCTCCATCATCAAATTTTGCTAGTGACTGAGAATGATTCGATCAAGTAACTTCTTGAGAAATCCTCCTTGGTCGGGAAATTAGCAAAGTGGCAAGTCTTGTTATCTGAATTTGACATCAGAAGTTCATCCTAAAAGTCAGTCAAAGGACGAGCAATAGCAGACTTGTTGGCAGAAAATTCGTAGAATGTCGCCAATCCTGAAGAACAACTCGATAGTTATATATTAACACTGGTCGACAATAAATGGACCATGTATTTTGATGGTGTAACCAACTTATCTAGAACAGGAACTGGGGCAGTACTGATCTCCCCAGAATGCCAATACTATCCGGTATCTGCGAAACTGGTATTTCCATGCACCAACAACGTCGCTGAATACGAAGCATGCATTTTCGGTTTGCAATTAGCCCTCTCGATGAAAGTAAAGAGGTTGCAAGTATATGAAAATTCTATGCTCATCATATTGCAAACAACTAGTGAATGGCAAACTTAAGATGTCAAACTAATTCTTTATCACAGATACTTAGAGGAGATGATAGAAAAATTCGAAGAAGTAACATTCAATTATCTCTCAAGAGCTCAGAATCATTTTGCAGATGCTCTTGCAACTTTGTCATCCTTACTACAAGCTAAAGATGGTATGGATATAATATCATTGAGAATTAATATTCTTGAACAATCAGCTCATTGCATGATGGTTCAGGCAGAGTTTGACAACGAACCATGGTTTCATGATATCAAAAGGTATCTTCAATCGGAAGAATTTTCTGAAGAAAGCCAACCAGGTGATAGGAAATTTATAAGACAGATAGCCAACAAATTCTTCCCCAGTGGTCAAACCCTTTACAAGAAATCATTTGATTCAACCCTACTAAGATGTGTGGATGCTACAGAAGCTAAATAGATCATGAAAGAGATTCATGAGGATGAATATGGACCGCACATGAATGGACATCTCCTAGCTCGAAAAATTATGAGTTTGAGATATTATTGGATGACAATGGGAACAGATTGCATCCAACATGTGAAATGTTGTCATCAATGTCAAGTTTATGGAGACAGAATTAATGCACCGCCAAATAAGCTACATCAAATGTCTGAACCATGGCCATTTTCAATATGGGGCATTAATATGATTGGTCCAATCAACCCCAAGGCCTCAAATGGGCACCGATTTATCCTAGTTGCTATTGACTATTTCACCAAATGGATTGAAGTAAACTCCTACACGAATGTTACTGCCAAGAATGTTGCAAGATTCATTAGGCGGGACATCATTGCTAGGTATGGGGTTCCAGAAGCAATAATTATGGACAACGGCTCAAATCTAAACAACAAAATTGTGGATGATTTACTCGAGCACTTCCACATCCGACATCTGAACTCATCCCTATATCGTCCACAAATGAATGGAGCAGTTGAAGCGATAAATAAGAATATCCAAAAGATATTGGCCAAGACAGCTAAAAATTATCGTGATTGGCACGAAAGGTTGCCGTATGCTCTGATGGCATATCGAACTTCAATTCGAACATCAATTGGAACAACCCCGTTTTTCTTGGTTTATGAAATGGAAGCAGTGCTACCTGTTGAAGCAAAAATTCCTTCATTAAGGATACTATCCCAATTGAAGCTTTCAGAAGCTGAGTGGATTCAACAAAGATATGAACAACTCAACATGATCTATGAAAAGAGATTAAGAGCTATATGCCATGGCAAAGCCTATCAGAGAAGAGTGGCCAAATCCTTTAACCGAAGAGTGAAACCAAGGCATTTCAAAATAGAGGATTTAGTAGTGAAGAAAGTCATCCTCAATAATTCAGATCCTTGTGGCAAATTCACTCCGAATTATGAAGGTCCATACATTGTCAAGAAAGTCCTTCCTGAAGGAGCATTGATTCTTGTAGATATGGCTGGAACAGAATTGGCCTATCTTGTAAATGCAGATGCTGTCAAGATTTTCTACCCAGGAAATAAAGACGAACGTTCAAGAAGAGCTTTGGGTCACTTTAGAACATGTGCATATAATGCATATCATGCATACCACGCATTTCATGAACATGTTTATCTGTTTTGCAGAAGAAAGCAAAAGGAGTCCGAACCAGTTGATAGTTTCAGAATCCCCAGCGAAGTTATTAAATAATAGAGGGAAGTATCACTTCCAATTCAATTTTCCATTGATATTCCCTAATGTGCTTTTTTTTTTATCATCCCTAGAGAGACAAAGAAAAGGGAGCAACAAAAGAAGAATCTCCAATGAAACTAAAGCAAAAACATGCAAACAAGAGGGATCTTGCTAAGTTGATCAGACAAGTATCCTTAAATCGTGAGTGCATGTGTTAAGAAAGTTGCTTTTCTAAGAGAAAATCGAACTTCTTCTTCCCTAAGCGGAATGACACTAAGAATGAGCAAAACAAAGCAGATTGTTTTGAAAAGAAAATACCTCAGAAATGTTTCAGATCAAAAGTTTTGAAACACGCTTTCTTTGAGAATGCATTAAGTATCAAAATTCCATAAAAAGGGATAATTTGACAAAAGGCTTTGAAAAATTTAAAGAAAAAGTTTGGATCAAATCGAATGAAAAGACCTTCAAATGACGAAAGGTAAGCCGTATCCAAATACGTTCCCTATACATTCAAAGTCAAAGTGAAAAAGTGAGTGAGAAAAAAACTCATCCAAAGGAAATAGGGGATGTTCGCAATAATCGATTACATGGATTGAAATGATAAAAGGCAGTCATTTCACTATCCCAAAGACATGCTTATCCCTTGCAAGCTAAATTTGAGCCGAAACAGTGGAGAAATTTTTTCAAAACAATCCTGTTAAGAACCGCCCCACATTGGGGCAAACCAGGAGGTTTATGGTTAACAACTATGAAAAATAGGATCAAGAAAGATTTTATTGCATACTCTTGCATCATTCTTTCTGTGATAACTTCAGATGAAGTCATGTGAGAGCTCAAGACATCCCAAGAGGAAGAAGAGCACTTCATTTGTTATACCCAAACACATTACATTTGGCAAAGTCCAATTGAGCCTGAATATTTATTTCAGAACTCTAAATTGGTGATCATCTCTTCACACTGGAGCATGAGCATATGATCCACTTTGAATAGATAAGAAATAAAAGGGCATGACACAGAGTCCTTTAAATTCAAAAAAAGTCAAATGCAAAAGAATCGGGGGCATGAAAAGGCAGTGTGCCCGGTAAAAGCAAGACCAAATGCCCAAGAAAAATGAAAAAAAAGAGGGTTCAAAAGAAAGCTCAAAATGACTAAAAAAAAAGACATAATAAAGCAGAGCCAAAATTGTAAGAGATCATAAATCACAACAAGTGGGTCTAAGCAAAAAAAGAAATCCTGATAAACATTTAGAGGACTCTGATATTCATAAAAAAAAAAAGATCCCTAGTAGACAAAAGAAAAAGGGTGGTGATGCCAAGAAGATCACCAATTTCATAAAAACCCTGAATTTAAACAAATGAGCTTTTTTTGAGCCTACCCAATACCAACAATACAACCTCTCCCCAAAGACTCTTCAGATTGGAATATTGATAGTAGAAACATGACTTTATGACAAGAAGTCATCGCTCAAAGAAGTGTATGCAATAATATCTTATCTTGTCCTTGAGGTTCCTAACTTGTAGACTCGAAGCCAAATATGATGAAATCCTTTTTCTTAGCCTTAAAATACCTATCCTTTGAATAGCCATTGACCAAGTCAACATTACAACCTTTTGAAAAACCTCATCGGATCAATTGGATTGTATACATTGCGAACATCTCTGAACACCTGAGGATTGGTTAAGAGAGATAAAATTGAGGGATATCAGAAAATTCCCATTTCAATCAGATGAAGAAAAGACCAAGTTCATAGATAATGCATTAATGCAAAGAATGCATGTTTCCATACCATGTTTCAAAAGTTTTTGGTCAATTTAAAATCAAGTTTTCAAACAGTTTGTGGTAAGCTAAAAAAAACCACACTTCAAACAGTTTTTGATGAATTTCAAAATCACTTTTCAAAATAATTTTTGGTCAACTAAAAACCATACAAAGGTTAGTGAAACCTTAAAATCACATAACTCATTGTCAAGGCACTCATTGTTTAAAGCCTTCTCAAGTCCTACTGGCGAGGAGTTACTAAACAAATTCCGAAGTCCTACTGGCAAGGAGCCCCTAGGCAATTTCCAAAGTCCTACTGGCGAGGAGTTACTAAACAAATTCCGAAGTCCTACTGGCAAGGAGCCCCTAGGCAATTTCCAAAGTCCTACTGATGAGGAACCACTAGGTAATTTCCAAAGTCTTACAAACGGGGAGCCCCTAGGCAAATTTCCAAAGTCCTACAGGCAGGGAACCCCTAGGCAAATTTCCAAAGTCGTACAGGCGAGGAGCCCCTAGGCAATTTCCAAAGTTCTACAGGCGAGGAGCCTCTAGGCGAATTTCTAAAGTCCTACAGGCGAGGAGCCCTTAGGCAAATTTCCAAAATCCTATAGGCGAGGAGCCCCTAGGCAATTTCCAAAGTACTACAGGCGAGGAGCCCCAAAGTAAATTTTCAAAGTCCTATAAGCGAGGAGCCCCTAGGCAATTTTCAAAATCCTACAGGCGAGGAGCCCTTAGGCAAATTTTCAAAGTCCTACAGGCGAGGAGCCCCTAGGCAAAATTTCCAAAGTCCTACTGACAAGGAGCCCCTAGGCAAAATTTCCAAAGTCCTACTAGCAAGGAGCCCCTAGGCAAATTTCCAAAGTCCTACAGGCGAGGAGCCCCTAGGCAATTTCCAAAATCCTACAGGCGAGGAGCCCCGAGGCAAATTTCCAAAGTCCTTCAGGCGAGGAGCTCCTAGGCAATTTCCAAAGTCCTACTGGTGAGGAACCACTAGGCAAATTTTCAAAGTTCTACTGGTGAGGAACCACTAGGCAAATTTCCAAAGTCCTACATGCGAGGAGCCCCTAGGTAATTTCTAAAGTCCTACTGGGGAGGAACCACTAGGCAAATTTTCAAAGTCCTACAGGCGAGGAGCTTCTAGGCAAATTTTCAAAGTCCTACTAGTGAGGAACCACTAGGTAAATTTCCAAAGTCTTACTAGCGAGGAACCACTAGGCAAATTTCCAAAGTCTTCTAAACAAATTTCCAAAGTCCTATAGGCGAGGAGCCCCTAGGCAAATTTCCAAAGTCCTACAGGCGAGGAGCTCCTAGGCAAATTTCTAAAGTCCTACTGGCGAGTGTTGACACATGATTTTTAGCTCTTTTTTTTCATATTTTCAAAAATCTCAAAATTAGGACTAGGAATCTTGGCCAAGCCTAGAAACCTACTTCTTTAATTTCTTTTAGTCAAAATGAGTAAGAAAATCAAGAAAAATAGCAAATGGAATCAGAAAATTCCATAAAAATAGTCATTAGTTTTCTTTTAAATCCAATTTCATTAACGCATTATCAATTTTGGAAAATTTCAATCGGGCATGTGTTTTTCCCAAAATTGGGCAAAATCAAACTCAAATTGAACCAAAAATGCAATTAAATCTTTTCTAGTCATTTTTAAGTCATGGTGCCCTCACAACAAATGATTCTGGGACTTTGAATTACATAATGGTTGGTCCAATTGCACAATTTTTCAGAGAAATCAGAAAACCCCAAAATTCAATTGAAAATTAGGAATTTTGAACCCAAATTGGGAATCATATCCAATTCGAAATTGTCAAACCATGAGACCATCATTTCTAGGGTTAATCAGATGTGAGTAATTCAATTTTGGCACCAATTTTGCCTAATCAGGTCATTAGGGCATCGAATTGAACAAATAATAACCCGAATATAAAAAGCTAAAAATCTTGGACATGATTATGATAAAAATTAGGGAAAATCACATATTTGGGTTCAAAATGTGATAAGGAATTCAATTTTGGGGTTTAATTTTGAAAATTGGGTCAAAATCGAGCTTAATTTGCGAATTTAGACCAACCCAAGTCTGCCGGGTCGACCGGGTCGATCTTCTTCCTCACCCGACTCGTCCAGAAAGTTCTAAGCCTAGAAAAAATATCTCGTGCCCATGAATTTGCCGACTTACCTGGAACGATTAAGCACGTGTTAAACTCCAAATCCAGCTGGATAATCACCGGCTGGCATTGGATATTCGGTCTAACCGATTCAAGGACGGTAAATAACAAACTTTGGGCGGGAAATTGATGAATAAAAAACGAAGAAAAACTGAACATTGAGTATGGAAGATGCTCGACAAAATTCCAGAGAGAAAAAGAGAGAGAGGAGCACGAAAGGGAGAGAGGTCGAGCGTGAGGTAAGTAGAGACTCCCGGGAACCGAGCGATCGGTGCTTTTCCGATTGAAAAGCTCCGGCAAATCGGTCCCGACGGTGAGTTTCCTCACCGGAGGACTTGCAACAAGGCTGGTCATCGAGGTCTGAAACCGAGGCTTGTTTAGACAATCCAAGAGCTTCTTGACGAAACATAGCTCATCAACTTCGAGAGCAAGTGTCAAGGAAACACTATACAATCAACATCTGGTTTGGAATTTCAGAATCAAACCTCTACGAAGAAGGTAAAGTCGGTTCATGATCACAGTTCAACAAAAATCCAGAATTTGTGTTTGAGCTCTATCATGTCTAATCATGCAATTTTCTCTGTGATTTTGAGATTATCGATGTTTAAAACAAGTTTCTGATCACCTGTTTCATTATTTCTTGCATTTTGAATCACTAAAATGACATTTGACCGAGTTGGCCATCATGAAATTCACACTGGAGCTCCCAAATCTCGCCAGAGTGTCCATCTATGGCCAATCGCCACTCAAATTAGTAGTTTCTGATGTTGTTTTGTGTTCTGATGATTGTTTTAAGCGTTAGAAACGGCTAGGGCGATTTGTGTGATGATTTGGGGGTTAGAAAAACCTGTTTAGGTTAGTTCTAGGTTAGGTTTTTTTGGCTCAGTTTTCGCCGGCCGACGGTGGTCCGGCGACGAACCGAAGAGGTCAAATCGTTAAAGGATGATACATAGTTGGTACAGAACTCAAGATCAACTTTGGATAGTGATCAGAAGGTCATCGAAAATTTGTTCGAACCGGCTGCCTCGAAAACATTTGTACCAAATTCATGCACACCAGGTGCTCGAGGAAATGCCCCAAAGAAATCAAATCCAAACGGTGCCGTTTTGGGCACCTTATCTGTAGGAGAAGACGATCGGCACTGGTGCCAACGAGGCCCGGTTCGGCTTGGCCGAACCGAGTTGAACCGGGCCGGTCCGGTTCATTTTCCCGGCGGGAAAATTTAAATAAAAAAATGATGCGGTTGCATCCGAAAACCCCCAACATGTAGAAAACCCCCAAGCTGGTGAGAACTCAACTTCAAGCCTAGCTTTACTAATTGGAGAATGCAGCTTGAAGAACGGGTACTATGTACTTCATTGGGTCAAAGAAAGTGGTTGAATTGAAGCCCAATAGGAGTTGTATCAATGGGAGGTCGAGTGGAGCTGTTCTCGTGCACTTTAGATACCTTTTGGTAATTTTACTTGGTGGCTACGGTTGAAGTACGAGATTGCACAAGATTCATTCTAGTTTCCTATTTTAAGAGTTATGTTGATTCCCTTTTGGTTGTTTCCTATTTTGAAGTCTTATCTTGGGTTATTTCCTATTCTGGGATTTCCTCTTAGGTTTGTTTCCTAATTTGTTGTTTCCTATCTTAAGTCCTAGTTTCTCTTTAAATAAGGGTTCGGCCTACATTGTAAGGGGTTGGTGAATGAATAAGAATTCCTCTGAGTGAGTTGATTCAAATTTTTAGGCATCTTTATCCTAAGAGAGTGGTTTCTCTTTGGTGGTGAGCCGAAGGTCCTTTATCCTTGAGTTGGTGGCGTTGCCTTTATGCTCTCGATGGTGAACCTATTCAAACTCAATTGAATCTGTGGCTGGTGGTGCGCCTTTAGGCCGTGGTGAAGATTGTTCTATCCCTCTCGGTGAAGATCCTTGGTTGGTGGTCTAATCTTTACGCCTTGGTTCCTAATCGAATCTTTACTTTATTTGCTGTTTGGATGCTTTGTGGAATCACTCGCCCACGCACGCATCAAATTGGTATCAGAGCACAGGTTAGTTCATCTTGAGTGATTCCTTTGCTGTTTCACACATCAATTCGCAACATGGAAGGTGATGTTCCAAGAGGCATGACCTTGGAGCAAGCGCACGACGAAAGGAGAGATCGTGCCATCGAGGGTCTCCAAAGACAGATGGAACGCTTATTTGAGCGCCTAGACCGACCCGCAAGAAATCCTTTCGCCCGTCAACACCGAGATGAGTCCGAGTCTCGAAGTTCCCATGGAGATTCAGAATCCGATGAAGGAGATTCAAGTGCTTCAGAACCTCAAGCACGGAGGAGAAGAGGACGGCACACACGAGATGACCGTGACATCAAAGTTGAACTTCCTGAATTTGCCGGTAATCTTAATCCTGATGAATTTGTTGAGTGGATGCACGCTATTGAGCGAATGTTCGAATTCAAGTCCTACTCGGATGAGAAGAAGTGCAAGGTTGCTATCTTGAAGTTAACAAAGTATGCTTCACTATGGTGGGAGAATGTGAAGAACCAGCGAGTTAGGGAAGGCAAGAGCAAAATCCGTTCTTGGGGAAAACTCAAGAAACTCATGAAGAAGAGATTTTTGCCCGATCATTATAGGCAAGATCTTTTCCTCAAGATGAATACTCTCAAACAAGAAGGATTGAGCGTTGAAGAATACATCCGGGAATTTGAACAAATCATGATGAGATGTGATATTCCAGAATTGCCAGAACAAAGCATTGCTCGGTTCCTTGGTGGCTTGAACAAAGATATTGCTGATTTGGTTGAACTTCAACCTTATTGGGCCTTTGAAGATGTTTGCAAATTAGCCATGAAGGTTGAAAAGCAACAAAAGCGCAACAAGGCCTCAACAACCAGATTTGCGCCAAAAGGAACATCCTTCTTTAAGGGTGCTTCTTCTACCAAGCCGGAAGGACCAACAAAGGACAAGGGCAGAGAGAAAGCAATTTCGGAACCTACTAAAGGGTTCTCGGCCAGAACTGAAGGTGACAAAAGAAAGTGCTTCAAGTGCCAAGGCTATGGACACTTCCAAGCTAATTGCCCAAATCGGCGAGTTATGACTCTTCAAGAAATTGATGAGATCAATTCATCACTTCAAGAAGCCGAAGATGATGCTGAATCCGATGGAATTGAAGAGAACGTTATGGAGGTTGCTGATGATGGTGAACTATTGGTGATCCGGAGAGCTTTGCACGCCATAATTTCTCCTAAGGATGATGGACAAAGGGAGAACATCTTTCACACTCGTTGCACCATTAACGGGAAGGTGTGTTCAACCATCATTGATGGAGGGAGCTGCACCAATGTTGCGTCGACTACCTTGGTTGACAAATTGAAGTTGCCAACGTCCAAACATCCTGAGCCATATAAACTTCAATGGCTTAGCAAAGGAAGCGATCTCAAGGTAACCAAACAAGCCTTAATTTCGTTATCAATTGGAAAGAACTATCAAGATCAGGTTTTGTGTGATGTTATCCCTATGGATGCATGCCACTTATTGTTGGGTAGACCATGGCAATATGATAGGCAGGCTGTTCATGATGGACATAAAAATACTTATTCGTTTAACAAGGATAAGAAGTACATTACTCTCACACCTTTGCATCCGACTCATATACTTAAATCTCAACCTAGGGAGGGAAACACTAGTAAGGAAAATCTGTTCTTGAGTGAAACACGGGTTGAGAGAGCTATTAGCAAGCAGAAGAATGTGTTTGCTTTGCTAGTGGTTGAAAAGAGTGAGTTAGAGCGTCCCATACACCCCAAAATACGTTCTTTGTTAAGAGACTATGCAGATGTGTTCCCGGAGGATCTACCACCCGGATTACCTCCAATTAGAGGCATTGAACATCACATCGACTTGCTGCCCGGTGCCACTTTACCAAACAAGGCGGCTTATCGATGCAATCCGGAGGAAACCAAAGAGCTGCAAAGACAAGTGGGTGAGCTCATCAAGAAAGGGTATGTTCGAGAAAGCATGAGCCCATGTTCCGTCCCGGCTCTACTTGTCCCCAAGAAGGATGGTACATACCGCATGTGCGTTGATAGCCGAGCAATCAACAACATTACCATTAAATATAGGTATCCTATTCCTAGACTTGATGATATGCTTGATGAGCTATATGGTTCTATTATCTTTTCAAAGATAGATTTGCGAAGTGGATATCACCAGATTCGAATGAGAGATGGTGATGAATGGAAGACGGCCTTTAAAACCAAGGGAGGACTTTATGAGTGGATGGTTATGCCATTCGGACTATCTAATGCCCCTAGTACTTTCATGAGGTTGATGAATGAAGTTCTTCGACCTTATATTGGTCACTTTGTTGTTGTTTACTTTGATGACATTCTTGTGTACAGCAAAAGCGAAAAGGAACATGTTTCTCACTTGAAACAGATTTTTGAAGTCTTAAGGCAACAAAAGCTCTATGGAAAGATGGAGAAGTGCCAATTCTTTTCTTCTAGCCTTGTCTTCCTTGGATATGTTGTTTCAGGAGATGGAATTTCCGTTGATCAATCAAAGGTGGAAGCAATCAAGTCTTGGCCAATTCCTAAGTCAATTTCTGATGTGAGGAGCTTCCATGGACTTGCTTCATTCTATCGTAGGTTTGTGAAGAACTTCAGCACTATTTTGGCCCCTCTCACGGAGTGCTTGAAGAATAAATCATTTGAATGGACAAAGGCTGCTCATAATGCTTTTGAAGCAATCAAACAGAAGTTATGTGAGTCTCCTATACTTGCTCTCCCTGATTTTAACAAGGTGTTTGAAGTTGAATGTGATGCAAGTGGAGTTGGAGTTGGAGCTGTCCTAGTCCAAGAACAAAGGCCATTAGCTTACTTTAGTGAAAAGTTGGCGGATTCAAAGAAGAACTACTCAACTTATGATAAGGAGTTCTATGCCATTGTTAGAGCTCTTGATCATTGGAGTCATTATTTGAGGCCAAAACAATTTGTTCTTCATTCTGATCATGAGGCATTGAAATACATTAGTGGTCAACACAAGTTGAATTCGAGACATGCTAAATGGGTAGAATTTCTTCAATCCTTCTCATTTGTTTCTAAATATAAACCTGGCCATACTAATGTTGTTGCGGATGCTTTGTCAAGAAAATATGCTATGCTTGCTGTATTGGACTCTAGAATCCTTGGATTTCAATCAATGAAGGGATTATATTCTGAGGATGAAGACTTCTCTCCAATCCTTGAGAATTGCAAGCATGGAGCTCAAGGTACATATTCTGTCCAAGATGGTTTTCTTTTTAAAGGAAATCGCCTATGTATACCAAAGAGTTCTTTTAGAGAGCTCTTGATCCGAGAAGCGCATGGAGGAGGCCTAGCTGGTCACTTTGGTATCAACAAGACACTTGAGGTCCTCCAAGAGCACTTCTATTGGCCAAAGATGAATGGAGAAGTACATGCTGTCATCTCGAGGTGCGCAACTTGTCAAAGAGCCAAAAGTCACTTTCATCAAGGCTTGTACACACCACTTCCTGTCCCAGTTCAGCCTTGGGAAGATGTGAGCATGGACTTCATTGTTGCTCTTCCACGCACTCAAAGAGGGAAAGATGCGGTCATGGTGGTGGTTGATAGGTTCTCTAAGATGGCTCATTTTGTACCATGCCACAAGGCCGATGATGCATCTCATATTGCTGATTTGTACTTCAAAGAGGTTATCCGTCTTCATGGAGTACCTAAGACTATTGTTTCTGATCGTGACTCCAAGTTCTTAAGTTACTTTTGGAAGACATTGTGGGGAAAGCTTGGAACAAGACTCCTATTCAGCACGGCTTGTCATCCCCAAACCGATGGTCAAACGGAGGTAACCAACCGTACTTTAACCACTCTACTTCGTGGTTTGGTGAGTAAGTCTTTAAAGGATTGGGATTTGAAGCTTGCGCATGCTGAATTTGCTTATAATCGATCTCCTAGTTATACTACGGGACGATCACCATTTGAAGTTGTTTATGGCATTAATCCTCTCACTCCAATTGATTTGATTCCTATTCCATCTAACTCTCAAGTGAATTTTGATGGAAAAGAAAGGGCTGAATCTATGAAGAAGCTCCATGAACAAATTCGTGCAAAGATTGAAAAGGCTAATGAGACTTATAAGAGGAAAGCAAATCAGCATCGCAAAGGAATCCATTTCAATCTAGGTGACCTTGTGTGGTTACACTTAAGGAAGGAAAGATTTCCTTCTCGCCGCAAGAACAAGCTCATGTCAAGGTCAGATGGTCCATTTAAAGTTCTTAAACGTGTTGGCAATAATGCATACAAGATTGAGCTTCCTGGAGATTATGGAGTCTCGGCCACTTTCAATGTGGGGGACCTTGCACCATATTTAGAAGATGAAGACCTTGGAAGATTTGAGGGCAAATCTTTTCAACCTAGGGAGAATGATGCGGTTGCATCCGAAAACCCCCAACATGTAGAAAACCCCCAAGCTGGTGAGAACTCAACTTCAAGCCTAGCTTTACTAATTGGAGAATGCAGCTTGAAGAATGGGTACTATGTACTTCATTGGGTCAAAGAAAGTGGTTGAATTGAAGCCCAATAGGAGTTGTATCAATGGGAGGTCGAGTGGAGCTGTTCTCGTGCACTTTGGATACCTTTTGGTAATTTTACTTGGTGGCTACGGTTGAAGTACGAGATTGCACAACGAGATTGTACAAGATTCATTCTAGTTTCCTATTTTAAGAGTTATGTTGATTCCCTTTTGGTTGTTTCCTATTTTGAAGTCTTATCTTGGGTTATTTCCTATTCTGGGATTTCCTCTTAGGTTTGTTTCCTAATTTGTTGTTTCCTATCTTAAGTCCTAGTTTCTCTTTAAATAAGGGTTCGGCCTACATTGTAAGGGGTTGGTGAATGAATAAGAATTCCTCTGAGTGAGTTGATTCAAATTTTTAGGCATCTTTATCCTAAGAGAGTGGTTTCTCTTTGGTGGTGAGCCGAAGGTCCTTTATCCTTGAGTTGGTGGCGTTGCCTTTATGCTCTCGGTGGTGAACCTATTCAAACTCAATCGAATCTGTGGGCTGGTGGTGCGCCTTTAGGCCGTGGTGAAGATTGTTCTATCCCTCTCGGTGAAGATCCTTGGTTGGTGGTCTAATCTTTACGCCTTGGTTCCTAATCGAATCTTTACTTTATTTGCTGTTTGGATGCTTTGTGGAATCACTCGCCCACGCACGCATCAAAAAATCCAATAAAAAATCTAAAATTGAAAAAAATCAATAAAAAATTTAAAAATTTAAAAAAAATCAGAAAAATAAATAAAAATTCAGAAAATTTTTGGAAAGCATAAAAAAATTCAGAAAATTAGAAAATTTAATAAAAATTGAAAAATTCTTAGAAAATCCATAAAAATTCATAAAATTCTGAAAATACAAATAAAAAATGTGAAAAATCTAGAAAATCAATAAAAATTTGAAAAATTCAAAAATTCATAAAAAATTTCAGAAAATCATAAAAATCAATTCATGGTTAATGAAATTCTTAGAAACTCAATTTCTGAAAAAAAAAATCAAAAATTTCAAAAAATCACAGAATGGTTATAAAACAATGTGGCCAACCTTAGAAAGTGAAATTTGAATTTTTGAAAGTGTATAAGTGGCATTTTTAGAAAACCTCAAATTCAGGGGTTATAACCCCTAAAAAACCCTAAAACCCTAAAAAGACATAAATTATGAAAATTTTTTGGGTCGAAACTTAGGGCGAATTCAATACGCTGGAAATTAATGGTTTCTAATAATGATTGCTTATATTAGTCACAAAAATAAAGGAAAAATATTTTCATCCAACGAAAATTTTTAGTCATAATTTATTGTTGATAATGAAAACATATTTACTAATATTTCTAAGCAATGTAAGTAATCATTGTTGGGAAAAAAGTTTATCCAATCATTCATTTTTCACTAAACAAACATATCCTATAGAAAGGTCACGATAGTTAAAGCTTGAAAATGATCTCACCAAAAAACTCCAAGGCAAAAATAAGCAACTAAAAATTCCAATATATTGAGAGAAGATGAGAAAAAAAATTGCTTGAAAATGATTACACAAAAAATAAGCTCCTAAAATTCCAAAATATGGAGAGAAGATGAGGAAAAATAGTTATAGATGTTACCAAATATCTTTTGTAGGAACATTAGAGTTAACCTTGTTCATGGATTATTATTATGTGTACTGTCCATGTAACAAACATTTTATATATTCACAGTCGGATGTCACAGTTGGATGGAGGCATGTGGATGAATTTTGGTTACATAACTATCTCTAGATACACATATCACCCATCCAAAGTTGAATGTGTAAAAAATTCTTTATACTGACAGCTGACCTAATAAAAATCCAACACTCATCGTTACATATTCATTTGGGAGTTGTGAGAAATAGAGAACGAGAAAATGGTGATGATTTACATTATCTTTTTTCTCCTTTATCACAGTGAAAAGCATGTGGTCTATTTGATCTTCTTTGAAAGACGCGATTTACTTATTTTTAGTGATGTTTCTATGATAAATAAAAAAAATCATACTTTTATTCTATAAGCGACAAACTAACAATAAGTCATAGAGCATCAGTCGGACGTGAGATTAGTTCACAACCATGTTAGGTGCAAAGATGGTGCGCAATGAAAATAATAAACTTATAAGGGTAGAATTGAGTTATTTACAACGATGATTGTAAGGAGTCTAAACAGCTTCTTAAATAAATCCCACTTTCTAAGATAAGACATACTAGAAAATCCATTTTTGAAGGAGTTAAGAAAAAAGAATCTCTTTTTTTATTGGAAAAGAATTAATCTAGCCTGAGGCAGGGTGGCCCTTGCTTGAGGCCATCAGAGGGAAAAAGGGAAAAAGGAAAAAAAAAAAGAAGAGAAAAGGAAAAAAAAAAGCAAAAAAGAAAAAAAGAAAGAAGGAAAAGAGAAGAAAACAAAAAAAAAAGAGGAAAGGAGTAAAACAAATTAATAAAAAAATTTGAACAAAGTACTAAAATATTATTAAAAATTATCCACATCAACGCCGGCATTGCCACATAGGATGGTTGGAGTTCACATCAACGATTTTTGGCCAAAATTAGCCGGATGGACTCAATTGCCAAAACGTGAAAATATTTACGACTTAATTAGCACAATTAATAGGTTTATAACTAAATTGGCAAAGGTCAAATAGGTTTAGGACTTTTTAAACAATTTTCCTGAAAATGTAGTAATACAACAATCTTCATTTTCATTTTCTCTCTTTCTAATTAACCAAAGAGTATCAAGAAAGGGAATAGAACTTCCATTGCCATTCCAATGGCTTCCTTCCCTATAACTAAACGTATGCCCTCGATTTAACACGTGCGCGCACACTTAAATGTAAGTATAATAAAGTCCAACTTACCAAATTGTGGCATTACACATGCACATATGGTGTGTTTATTAAACGAAAAATTATATAATTTGAAAAATATTTTACTTAAAGTGATGCTTATATTGGATACAAATATAAAAGAAGGAAAAATATTTTCATCATCAACAAAAATGTTTAGGTATAAATTATTATTTACAATGAAAATCTTTTTCATTAACTAATTTTTCTAACCTATGCAAAAAATCATTTTTAAGAAAAAATTGTCAAATTATTCATTTTTCGATTGGACCTTAGGTAAGGTCACGATAGTAAGAGCTTGAAATTAATCCCACAAAAAATTTCAAAGGAAAAAATAAACAAATAAACTTCCAAAATATTGAAATAAGATGAGGAAAAAAGTGGCCGATGTTACCAAGTATCTTTTTCCAAAACATAAGAGTTAACCTGGTTCATGGATTGTCATTACGCCCACTGCCCATGTAAAAAACATTTTACACATTCACAGTGGGTCGAGAGATGTGTGACAAATTTGGTTACATAACTATCTCTCAAAACACATGTCATCCATTCAATGTTGAATGTCTAAAACCTTCTTTATAATGACATTTGACCAAAATTTTTTTTTATTCATTATTGAGAATTCATTTGGGAGTTGTGAGAAATAGAGAACCATAAAAGAGTTATGATTTACATTATCTTTCTTTTCCTTTATCATAGTGATAAACATGTTGTCTAGAGGACAAAAAGAAGGGTCTCTTTGTTTTGAATGGCTTAGGTGATCACTATGATTCACTCACAACCTCCATGTTGAAGCCTCCAATGCCAATATTCTTTGACTTGATTTCGCGACTGTAAAGCTTTGAGAGTCGGGCTAACAAATTAAAGTTCCCTTGTAATTCAACACGGTACGACTTTGTTCGGTCAGAGAAGTAATTTTAAGAGAAGCAAGAAGGGAAAACAATTCAAACATTCCAACAACAGTCATTTTTTCTTCGCATGGAAGAGGGTTTTCTCACATGCAAAATTATCGGGCTCATTTATGCATTTGCAAGGTCACAAGCGACAATTCAATCAAAGCAATATCGAAAAGCTTATGAAAGGAATAGACAAAGTCATTTCCCGTGAAATATGTAATAAGCAGGGACATATTGCTTTAGATTACTTTAATCAGTTTAATCAATCTTTCTTCCCATTAGATGTGCCAAAGGCATTTGCTGCACTTACTGTCGGAGATAGTCAAGATTCAGAATGGTTCACTAATGCTAGAGCATCAAATCACAAGACCGGAGATGAAGGTAACCTCTTCAACTTATGACCACATATTGGGAAAGATGGTGTTATAGTTGGAAATGGTGATTCACTTAAAATTTTCCATACTGGTGATGCTCAGATCAATTTGGGCCAAGAGAGCGTTTACTTTAATAATGTTCTACTTGTTCCTCGGATGAAAAAGAATGTATTATCAATGAGCCAATTTATAACTGACTATTCTCTAAATTTTGAGTTCTCTCCCATTGATTTTGTGATTAAGGACAGGAAAACAAGGAAGTTCTAATAGTTGAAAACGCCGAAAGAAGTACTATTTTCAAACCGGTTAGAAAAGTTGATGAAAGTACTTGGCAGTAAAGGTTGGGACATCCACAATCGACAACAATCCGTCATCTGCAAATTAAAGGCAATATTACTACTTGGAATAAACCTACTACCATATGTAATTGTTGTCAAATGGGTCGAGCATCTAAACTCCCTTATTTGCCTTCGAAATCTAGTACTACTAAGCCTTTTGAAAAGATACATTGTGATTTGTGGGGAAAGACTCCGATAATCTCATATCAAAGGTTTTAGTATAACATTTGCTTTGTGGATGGATTATATGCAATATACTTGGTTGTTTCCATTGCGACAAAAATTTGACTTTTGTGCATGTTTCTTAATTTTGAGAAATATTTGGAAAGACAATTTGGAAAGCATGTTAAAATCTTTCAATCTAATGGAGGAGGAAAGTTCAATCGAGCAAATTTCTTAATACATTTGCAAAAGAATGAGATTGTTAATCAAGTATCTTGCCCAAATACTCTGGAATAGGATGGAGTTACTGAGCGCAAAAAATAGGCATATATGTGAAATTGGCTTGACTATGCTTCATCGAAGTGGAATTCCTAAAGGTACTAGGTTGAAAGCTTTCAAACGGCAATTTTTTTCTTGAATGGCTTCCTACAAGGGCGTTAGGCATGAAATCACCTTATGAATTCTTATTTGGCTGAAAACTAGATTATAATTATTTGCAAGTTTTTTGGTTGTAGGTGCTTTCCTTATCTTAGGGACTACACCAAGAATAAATTCGATCCTCAGTCGTTGCCATGTGTGTTTCTCGGCTGCAGCGATTGCCATAAGGGATATCGATGTCTCTATCCTCCAACTCATCGAATCTATAGATCACGATACGCCGTCTTTGATGAAACTGTATTTCTCTATCTCGTGTCCAACTCATTATTTTGAGATCAAAGTGATAAAGCGAGGACATATGAATTTATAAGCTAGCCAGATGAAGACGCTATAGCGTCTGACTCGGAATTTTGACCTTGTATTTGCAAAAAAGGTGCGTCCTCTATTAACTCAGATCATTCGTGTGATGACTTATTGAGTTCTGCTGCTCGTGATAACTCTCATGAAGACAACATTGATGGAGGTGAATCACATGTTCACCAAAATCATTTTGAAATTGGTGACTCATTGTGCTTAATTCTCCATGCAATTTGGCAAATGAAGATTCTTCTATGGATGTCCTTCATGATTCTTCAATAGCACGTTAGCCCACTTAAAATCTTTCAATGATTACTCGAGCATGTGTGGATATTGTGAAGCCTAATCCAAAATATGCCAATTTACATATGATGGATTCTATACAAAGGAACTGAACAATGTACACTATGCTTTAAAGCATCCAGGGTGGTCGGTGGCAATACAAGAGGAACTCGACGTATTGCATCGGAATAAAACTTGGACTTTTGTTCCACGTCCTCCAAAAACTAATATTGTGAGATATAGATGGGTTTATAAGTCTAAGTTAAAGGTTGATGGTACATTAGAAAGATTAAAGGCAAGATTGGTCGTCAAGGGATATACTCAAGTAGCAGAAGTAGATTTCCTCAAGACTTTCTTGCTAGTTGTTCGACTAAGAAGTATAAGAACGATCCTCTCCATTGCTACTGTAAAAGGTTGGCCCATCAAAAAATTAGATGTTAAGAATACTTTCTTACATGGTTTTTTTATCGCATCTGGTTTATATGGAGCAACCGCCCAATTTTAAAGATGAAAATCACCCATCTTATGTTTACAAACTGGAGTGAGCTTTGTATGGCCTTAAGCAAGCACCAAGAGTCATGGTTTGATCGCTATAGCTCATTTCATTTGGCATCCTATTTCTTTTGCAACATTGCGGATCCTTCGTTATTTATTCAAAAATCACATCATGACATTCTAGCTCTACTTTTATATGTAGATAACATGATTATTACGGGTGGTAATCCAAAATTGCATGATCGGTTCATTTCTACATTGAGTAGATATGGGGATGTTACACTATTTTCTAAGTGTGGAGGTTAGGATATTCTCTGGTGGTCTTTACTTGTGCCAATAAAAATATGCTTTGTCAATTCTTAAACATGCACAAATGGAGGGCTGCAAGCCGATTTCCACACCTATAGCCACTAGCTCTCATTCTAGTATAGATGCAACACTATTTTCGGATCCCACGCTATATCGAAGTATCGTCAAAGCTCTTCAATATCTCACGATTACATAGTCGAATATTTGCTATGCAGTCAATTTTGTCTGTCAATTCATGCATCAACCTACACTAAGTCATTTTCAAATTGTGAAGCGCATTTTACGTTATGTCAGTGGCACAATAGATCAAGGCATGCAAATATGGTCCAGGTCAACTTTGGACTTGTATGCCTTTTGTGATGAAGATTAGACAGGTAGCCCCTTGACTTGATGATCGAATACTGGATTTTGTACCTTCTTAGGTAGCAACTATATATCATGAAGTGCTAAGAAGCAACTAACGGTAGCTTGATCCAGTGCCAAGGCAGAGTATTGTGCAATAGCGTCGACTGCTGCATATATTACTTGGATATCATTCCTTTTGAGATATTTGGGTATTCATCTCTCAAGTCCACCAATATTATTTTTCGATAATATTAGTGCACTTTATATGTTGATTAATCCAGTGTTTCATGCAAGAACTAAACATATTGAATTAGATTATCATTTTTTGTGAGAAAAAGTAGCTCTTGGAACACTTATGACTATGCATGTTTTGTCTGTGCATTATATTGCTAATCTCTTCACAAAACCATTGCCTAGAAATGCATTTGGAAACTCAAGTCGCAAATTGAGAATTTGGGATTCTCCATTTCCTAATTTGAGGAGAAGTAAAGGCATTGATTTATCAATCAAGGGAGAAAAATTTGGAGATATAAATCAAAATTACAAATTGATTCTTGGATATACTAGAATCAAGGGATTGACAACTCTTGTAATATAATCATTTCTTCATTTATTATTTTCCATTTTTATATTGTTTTCTTACAAAGTGTAACAATTTATAAGATCTTCATGTAATGAAAATCATCTCAGCAATTGTAAGTTGAGATAAAAAATCAAACACTTTTATTCTTTTACCAAGCGGAAGGTCAAAATGGACAAGCTCAAAGACTCGAAGAAGGTCAAGGCAAAGGTTGAGAAGATGAAGAAGAAAGACGAAAGGGGCTTTGCGGGTGTTTTGCTGAAATTTGATCGACGAACGTTGTTTCGGTTTGTATTAAGAGGAGACGGGTTCTATAGCGATTCCGAATAGGAGTCTCAATGAATCACAAGGAACAAATATGCTTCGTTGGAATTTAATCGACGACGAAGTACAAAATATTTTGTCAAAATTTAATCGACGACAAAGTGAGATGATAGAGAGATGTAATGCCGAAATTTAATTAATGACGAAGATCTGAAAACTACAACTAAGATACACGTCAGAATTTAATCAACAACAAGATATCTAAAACTACAACTCAAGTACATGAATTGAAAAATATTTAAATTGCGGAGAAGATAAATTTATGAGAGCATTGAATTCTTTGATTCATTGATCGGGCTTACAAAGAGTAAATTGTGGCTATTTATAGCCCACATTCAACGGTTACATACAACAGTTACAGTTTTGGAATTCAAATAACATATAACTTCCTAACGGCAGTTACAAGAAGTTTTGTTATCCACTAACCCCTATTATCTAGAACAAATATCCACCAGAAGTTAAAAATCCCTAAATTAGCAGCAACATAACATAACTACCTAGTAATTCCATCTTCGTGTCGATTGCCCATTGTTGATGACTTTCTCAATCAACTTCTCAAGTTTTGATAAAAGCTCTCATTGATAATTGAGATTATTGATGACTTCCTTAGCGAGTTGTCGATTCTCTTTAAGTTGTTAATTGTTTTATATATTGCTAAACAAAATCTGCCATTATCGGTTAAGTTTGATACTTGTCAATAATAACAAAAAACTTGATCATTTTTGGGTGTCAACATATGCTTCCCTTAAAAAAATTGAATGATTCGTGGATCATTCGATTCTTTTAAATTAGATAATTAGAAGTGATCATGTGATCTCGTGTCATCAACAAATTCAATTTTTCCTTGCCAAATTTTATCTTGGTCAAATTCATTATCTGACATGTTATTCCACAAAAGCCACGTAAAGTCTTCATGTGGTCCTCTATCTCTATCTTTAAGTAGTTGCTCATACCTAGTTAGCACAGTTTTGGTCTTCGAATTTTCTCTTAGGTTGAATTTCAATCCATTGAAAGCCAAATTTGCGGATTCTTTCATTAAGAGTGAAGCAAGACATCTATTTTTATCCTATTTTAATCGAGTAATAAATTGATCGGCCGACTTGTTATTGTATTGATAGAGTGTGGCCAAATCAGCAATCCATACCTCAGGTATTGTTCTATACAATTGATAATGGAATTGTCTCTCCATCTTTGCCCAATTACACACTGAATTAAGTGGTAAATCAATATAGCAGGTAAAAGTAGTATTCATGAAGACAAAGGAAATAACTCAAGTCTTAAAAACTTATTTGTCCCTGCTTCTCCACACAGAGCTATAAATCGACCTCGTGTTCAATAGTCGATTGTACATCTTCGCCAATAAAAATGACAAATTCAAGGATTTCAAAGCCTCTTGGAAAAGGCTAGCTATCAACCCATTTAAGATGTGGTTTCCTGCAAAGAGGAATGATAACACCCTTGTCTAACCCCAATCATTGTCGACTTCTTTGACAAACTGTGCCAGGTTCAATTATGGATTTGGTTGGTCATTTTGCCCCGTAGGCGGTAATGATAGTCTTGCCAGATTATCAACGTTAATCAGCATATTAGACCCAATATGATTATTCATATTGGGTGGAACTAGCCTTAAATTTCAATATTTGGCAATTGATCAACCTGTTGGCTAGTTTGATTTGCCAAATTATTGTCACCAATTTGGTTATTTTGATCAACATCAACCTGATTATTCTCATCATTGTGACCTTGATTAGAAGATTTAGGGCTTTGCATAAACTTATAAGGGATTTACTACCCTGACCAATGTCATTGGCATCAATAAATGAAGAGGGACTAGGAACATACCCTGCTACCACTAGATTGGATAGTGGTGATTGATTGGGCGATCCTGCCCTCAAGAAAACATCATACATGGCATTGATGATGATCAGCTTGATAACGCCTGACATGTGACTCACAATGTAATTGGCTATATCTTTCTGCTGCTCTTCGAACAATCTCTTCATGGTGGCCAACATTTGAGAATTTTGTGCAACTTCTCTCGATTGTTCTTCAATGAGACGTCGGGGAAGGTCTACCCTCTCGTGTTGGCCTTCTTCCACCGTTCGGTTAACGGCTCAAGATTCAAAGTGCGCTTCCCTATCACTACCATTGGGATTGTTACTTGTAGCATTGTCAGGCTCTGGATGATTCCTTGTTCTTGACATTGAATTTCCTCAAATTGAACCATAAGTTGTCCCATCGGGTGTGCCAAAAATATGTTTCGCTGAAATTTGATCGATGATTGAATACCTTTCACCAAATGTCGTTTCGGTTTTTATTAAGAGGAGATGGGTTCTGTGGCGATTCCGAACAAGAGTCTCAATGAATCACAAGGAATAGATATGTTTTATCAGAATTTAATCGATCACTAAGTACCAAACAATTTTCCAGAATTTAATCAACAACAAAGTGAGATAATAGAGAGATACAACACCGGAATTTAATTAACGACGAAGATCCGAAAACTAAAACTAAGATACACGCCGAAATTTAATTAACGACGAAATTTCTAAAACTATGACTAAAGTACATATATTAAATTGCAGAGAAGAAAAATATACATAAAATTTGGGGGAACGTTGAGTTCTTTGATTGCTTGATCGAGCTTACAGAAAGTACGATGTGGCTATTTATAGTCCAAATGTTTACACATAATGGTTAATTTTGGAATTCAAATCACAAATAACTTACTAATGACGGTTACAAGAAGTTGTGTTATCGACTAACTCTCTAGAACAAATATCCACAAGAAGTTAAAAATCCATAAATTAGCGACAACAAAACATAACTAACCAGCAATTATGTCTCGTGTCGATTGCCCATTGTCGGTGACTTTGTCGATCAACTTTTCAAGTCTTGATAAAAGCTCTTGTTGAAACCGAGGTTGTCGATGATTTCCTTAACGAGTTGTCGATTGTTCAGTTCATTACTTTGCTCTTATCGACTAAGTTCGATACTTGTCGATAATAACAAAAAACTTAATAATTTTTTGGTGTCAACAGTAGGAAACAAGGGAGGAGTTGAAGGTGGACTCAAGGGGAAGGCAAAGAAGAAGAAAAATGAGACTGAGAAAGGGGTTAGATAGAAAAGGGGGAGCAGTCAAAGAAGACGGCCTTTTGGAGGATATAGATGGCGACTAGAGCCAATAGGCCCTGGAAGTGACCGCTCTCCACCCCCGACACCAGCCGATACCAATAGACTCACCAGATCCTGGTGGTCTCGTCCTGGCTGTAGAGATCGGCGACCGCTAGGTCAAAGAGGCTCCTCTTATCTCTGTGCCACTGTTACTGCTTGAACTGTTGTACGGAGCAACAACCTGTGTCCGCAAAATCCGGGCAAAAGTGGTGAGAATTCGTCTGATTCCGATAAGTCTTCGCCGTTCGCCCCGATTTCTTGTGCCTCCACACAGACTGGCTCCTGCTCTCAGCTCAAGACGATCCATTTGAGCGTAGGGTATAACAAACTACCAAGAAGTTGGAATTCTTTGAGATTAGAACAATAATGCTCAAATTTTGCAATTTCAATCTTATCTACCAAGCTTTTGTTCTAAAAGTTCGATGACCTCAAACTTCCCTTCTGCACAACATGAGTTTCTATAAGGTATTTGTCCTTGTCCGGGCATAAGGAATGCGGAGTACCTTTAGCTTCTTTGTCATAAGCCCAGACCTTTGCTCCTTATGCAGCTGAAGCATAATTATATTCTGCACCTCCAGGGTCCACCCTATGGAAGACGCCTTCAGACGTGCCAATGCCTGATTCGCTTTTAGAATTGTGACTCTTGCTTTTGAACTCATCAAGACCAAGTGGTACTGCACGTGGAGTTGCCATCTATCATCTCCGTCGAGACCTCATTGTAACAGCAAATTGCGGTGGACGTATTGAAACCTCCATTAGATTCAGCAACTATGGACGAGATACTATAGACTTTTATTGTTTACACCAAAATCGGCATAGATGTCAAGTTGGTTTAATGTCAAAATCCGACGGACAATGGAGCTCAGTCGTCTGCCGAAGTACGTTTGGATAAAATTCGGGAATGTAGTAAGCGTGAATGACACCATGTCCCGAATTCTGTGATTGGAGAGAATCGGTAATTTTACCGAAACATGAAAAGTTTACATTTCGGGAAATGCTGAAACTACCGAAAATCGGCAAGATCACAACCCAACCACGTGAATCGTGACAACAGGAAGTTATGAGCAAAAAGCGGAGATAGTGAGCAGAGCAGATCGTGGGAGATTATTTATCCAAATTGGAAGTCATCCCAGCGGTTGAGATCAAGTTTTGGTGGACAATGAAATTGGAAAACGTGGGTAGATAAGGCGAGTTATTGAAAGCGCCAAGATTCAAAGTTCGAACAACAAAGTAACCGACAAGCGATTACGGGATAGGAGGAGATATAAATACTCGGAAGAAAGAAGAAGAGAAAAATCAACAACAATGCAAAAACACTCAAGCTTATATGCACTTTAGTTTCCTCTGCACTTTTACTTTCTGCGTTTACAGCTTCCTGTAGCTTTAGTTAACCTTCAAGTCCTTTACAGCTTTCATAGGAGTATTGTAACGTAGTTAGAAACTTTGTTGATCTCAGATCCATTTTCAATCCACTCAATTTCTACCCGCTTCCATATAACCCTGCACTACACTCTGTTTTTCGCCACGATATTCCTAGAAATCAAGCCACAGAACCTATTTTAATAAAAACCGAAAATCAAAGTTTCCGTGAAGGATATTCCTCATCGTAAAACGAGCGAACATCTTTTTGGCACGCCTGGTGGGACCTGCGTGGTAAGATTTAGAGAAATGGTGAGAACTAGGCAATATGAAGGAATACCGGTTGGCAACGTCAACAATCCAGTTGATAAAGCACGTTCTGAACACTCTGCGGCTAATCAAGTAGAGGAGAATGCCGACATTCCTCAGCAATTAACTGAAGAACAAGCCCGTGCGTTGGCACCAGAAAACACCTTGGTAGCCACGATAAAAAGGATATTTGAGGAATAGCAGAACGATCTTACCAATCATATGGTGCGACATGTAACTGATGTGATAAAGTCCATGGTGATCAATGCTATAAATGAGGTAATATCGCGTCCCAGTTCATCTTCTCAAGTTCCACCCTTTTATGCAAATCCTCCTGGGACAACATCATTCCCACCAACATCGGGACCTCCTCATGTTGGATATAATGGTAATGGGGGATCAAATTCTCAACCTCCTGTTAGAATTATACCAAGGCCAGAGAATCCTACCCCTATAAACCTTGTGAATGGTGTGAGTGCTTATAATTTCCCTCAAAATGCCTCAAATGAGGTTAATTTGATTAATTCCACGGCTACAAATGCACCATCAATGATGAATGTACCTCTACCAATGAATATGCCTAATGTTGACCATATCAGACCACCTGCGCCTCAACCATATCCTCATATGATAGAAAATCCTCTTTATAGACCACCACTACCCGTTAATTTCAACATGGAGCAGCAAGGGGTGAATCGACCTCAACAGTTTGATCCTAGAGGTCAAGATCCTTGGTTAGGCCAGCAAAATTTAAGGCCATGGAACCCAGATAGAGTTGCAGAATTGGTAATGCAACAATTGGGAGCAGAGAGAGGAATGCCAAGGCCAGTGTATAGGAAACCACATCCCGATTGGGTTGACAATATACCATATCCGAGGGGTTTCAAGATGCCAAATTTTGCTGTATTTACAGGAGAAGAAGATCAGTCAACTGTGGAACTTGTGGGTCGATTCTTAGCACAATGTGGAGAAGCTGGAACTAATGAGTATTTAAGGTTAAGGTTGTTCCCACTGTCTTTGTCAAAAACAGCGTTCACTTGGTATACGAATTTGCATGCGAATTCTATTCAGACATGGACGGAGATGGAAAGGCAGTTCCATTCTCAATTTTACCGAACGGTACCAGAGGTAACGGTAGCCGATTTGGCCAGGATGTATCAATATGGTACCGAAACGGTAGATCAGTTTATTGCACGTTTCAAGAAATCCAGAAACCGATGTTTAACATCACTTACTGAAAAGGAGTTCACGGATTTGGCTTTTAATGGCTTGAGGTTCAACCTTAAAGAAAGATTTGAAGGACAAGCATTTGACGATCTGTCACGCCCCGAACCCCAACGGGATCGCGACACCCCTTCCACGGTCGTATTGAACGCGACGTCCCAGGACGCGTCGCCGATCCAAACGAACTACGCAAGCGGAAGCGAAATAAAACAACCCAGGCAGTAAAATATGACGAAGGGATAGCACAAAACAATAATTCCAAATACACAACAGTAAAACGGAGTAGTGGTTGGATATCCTACTTCGCTATACAAAAGAGGGGCACACAAAAATATGGGGCAACTTGACCCGTACTTGATCTCCGAGATACCCTTGCAGCGTCTCCAGTCACTCATGATCGCGGATCTGAAATGGTTATATAATAACCGTGAGAACGAGTCTCAATAAGCAACCCCCTATACCCCACGTAGGCCAATGCGTACCCAGACAAGTCGTACATGCAATCTACCCCACAACATATAAAATTCACGTCATTGTACTTACCTCGACATCAAACGCATGCTCTGCACGTTAGTTAAACGTGACAATGCAATATTAATAGTCTAATAACATATCACAATCACTCAAGCACCAACCACACTAGCACTCAATCAATCCAACCAATTCAATCACACATTCAATCAGCCCGTCCAATCAATTCAATCACACTCAACTCGCATACGTGGCCGAACAACTTTCCACGACCTCCCTGTGTCCTTTCACACCGCCGCGCCCACTGCGCCTCAGCCCAATCTCACGGCCGCGCCACTGCGCCTCAGGCTCAGCCCTTAGATCAAGCCGGGCTCGGTCCCGCGTAACCACGCCTCAGGACATTTCTCTCGACCCGCGTAACCACGCCTCAGGTCATTACTTGCCTTTCTAGCCACACCCGCGTAACCACGCCTCAGGTTGGCAGCCCTCAGATCAAGCCGGGCTCAGTCCCGCGTAACCACGCCTCGGGACATTTCTCTCGACCCGCGTAACCACGCCTCAGGTCATTACTTGCCTTTCTAGCCACACCCGCGTAACCACGCCTCAGGTTGGCAGCCCTCAGATCAAGCCGGGCTCAGTCCCGCGTAACCACGCCTCAGGACATTTTTCCCTTTCCAATGACCCGCGTAACCTACGCCTCAGGTCTAACTCACCTTTCACAGCCCGCGTAAACACGCCTCAGGCTCAGCCCTCCGATCGATCCGGGCTTTTCTCATGCACATGCACCACAATACAAAATTCACCATGCTCTTAGTCATATAAATCAATTTCAATCACCACCCATTCACCAATGTCAATCTAGCACGCCACATCAGTCAACTCAATTCATGCTCCCGACATCGGCCCACCGACCCGACATTCAAGTCGGCAAATTCAATTAATCCAATTCACCCACAAGCGCCACGACAATTCAGTCAGGCATATTTATCTCAGTCAATCACTAAATCAGCCGCACAATTATCGCCACAATAATTCACCAATTAAGCACACTCAATCTAATTAGCCCACGCCTAAATTAATTCCTAACCCGATACTAATCACATCCTAAACAAGTCTAAAAATACCCAAAGTACTAGGTAGGGTTTAGGAAGTCACTTACCTAAGTTTGGCCCGGGAAACGTCGACTCGGGCCCAAATGGCCCGGTGAACAAGACGGATCGGGCTGCGGCGCGGCCAACAAGGCTGTGGCCTGGCCAACGCGGACAGGGGCCGGACGGCAGTGCCTGTGCGCTGGGCGGCGGCCGATCGACGTGCTCTGGGCGCGCGAGCGAGCTGGGACGGGCGGCGCAGCCCGGCGACGGGCCGGGCCAAACGGGCAATGCGCCCGGGCGACGGCGACGGCCGAATCTGAACGGGCCAAGGGGCCGAATGACGAGCGACGAGCCGGCCAATGGGGCGACGACGCGGCGCACGGCCGAGAGGAGTTGGGCACGCCTGACTCGCCGGGCGAGCCTGGGCACGGCCGGGCACTGCTAGGCTGGGCGGCCCGGACCGGGCTGGCGGAGGGCTGGCCGGGCCGGATGGCTGAGTCGTCCGCCGGCCGGGCTGGCCGGCGGTGGCGACGAGCGGCAGAGGCTCGCCATGATCAGGGCAGTCCGGCCAAGGCCGAGGCTGGGCGGCGTTAGGCGAACCCGAGCGGGGCTCGGGGCCGCGAGGGGCCAGGCGGCGTGGGCTGAGGGCGAGTGGTGGCGGACGGGAGGCGGCGGCGGCGGGAACGGACAGCGCGAGGCGGGCTGGATGAGGCGGAGCCGGACGGGAGAAAAAGGAGCTCAGGGAAGGAGAGAAACAGGGGAAGGGGGATGGTCGCACGGCGGCCGGAGGCGGCACGGCGGCGGGGCGAGGCCGGACGAACTAGTGTCGGCGGCTCGGCGGAGCGGCCTCGTCGGACGCGGCGATGAGCCGAGCCGGGCAAGGCGGGTTCGGTCCGGCGAAGGAAAACGAGGGAAGGAGAAGGAGAGTGGGGGGTCGTGGCGTCAACGGCGCGGCGGTGGTGGCGGTGGCGCCGAGCGGGCGGGGCGGGCGGTGGCGCCGAGCGGGCGGCCGGCGGTGGTCGGGCGCGGCGAGCAGCCGGCTGGGACGAGCTTTGGCGGTCGAGCGCAAGCGGGAAGCCGAGTGGAAGAAGCAGGAGTCGGGGGCGGAAGAGACGAAGAAGAAGAGGAATAAAAGAAAAAGAAAAGAAAAGAAAAGAAGAGAGAGAGAAGGAGGAGACGTGAGCGGAAAAGAAGGGAGAGGGGACGTCTGCATGCATGGGCAGACATGCGCAGGCGCGGCAGAAAGAGGAGAGAGAGAAAGAGAGAGAGAGAGAGAGAGAGAGAGCAATGATCGCGATCCAACGGTCACGATTCGAACCCGAAAACTATCCCACGGTCCACGAAAATCCTAATTATAATATAGGAAAATGGCCAAAATAAAATATGCCAAAACACACCACGAGGGAGGTCTACCAGTCCAAATTCGTACCCGGTCAAAAATCCACTTTTCACACATTCCTGGCAATAGCGACGCTGGCCACAATAATATCGACACCGTCCAATTAAATTCGTCCCGGCACTCCGAGAAATTCGACACCAAAGTTTGGGCTCTAAATAACGGCCAAATTCGATCGAGTGCGATTCTAGCGAAATCTCTAATTTAAAATGATAACCGGGAGTGATCAGTTCCCGGGCGAGATTTTACTATAAGCACACTGACAAATTACGCGTTTTATAAAACCCCAAAAATGGGCCGAAATTCGGGATGTCACAACTCTTCCCCCTTACAAAAATTTCGTCCTCGAAATTTACAATCCAAACCTGACTACTCAAACAATTGGGGGTACTGTTGTCGCCTCGCCTCCTCGCTTTCCCATGTGGCACCTTCCGTCCCGTGATGTTCCCAGATAACTTTAACCAACGGAATCGTCTTGCTCCTCAAAACCTGTTCCTTCCTGTCCTCGATCCGAACTGGCTTCTCCACGTACGACACCCTGTCGTCCACGTCTATTATCACATGATTCAGCACGTGGGTCGGATCCGGTTCGTACTTCCTCAACATCGACACGTGGGAAACGTTATGTACTTGCGACAAATTCGGCGGCAAGGCGAGACGGTAGGCCAACGTCCCAATCCTTTCCAAAACCTCGAACGGGTCTATATACCTTGGACTTAGTTTCCCTTTCTTGCCAAACCGAGATAGTCTCCTCATTAGCGAGATCTTAAGAAATACATGGTCGCCAATCTGAAACTCTAACGGCCTTCGCCTTCGGTCTCGCGTAACTTTCTCGACGACTCGGGCTGTTCTCAACCTTTCCCGGATAGCCTTTACTTGTTTTCACCGATTGCCGAACTAACTCGGACCCGTTATACTTCTTTCCCCACTTCATCCCAACACAATGGTGTTCGTACGCCCGCCATATAGTGCCTCAAACGGTGCCATTCGATACTCCGGTAGTTATTATTGTAGGCAAATTCCACCAAATGCAACTGTTCTTCCCACTTGCCCTGAAAGTCTAACACACACGCCCTCAGCATATCCTCTAATGTCTGAATAGTCCTTTCAGACTGGCCATCCGTCTACGGAAGATAGGCCGTGCTGAATTGCAACTTAGTCCCCATGGCCGATTGCAGACTTTTTCAAAAATTCGCAGTAAACCGGGGATCACGGTCCGAAGTGATTGATACCGGTACTCCATGAAGACGAACAACCTGTCGCACATATAACTCGCCCGGCCTTTCTAGCTCAAGTCCTTTCGCACCGCCAGAAGTGCGCCGACTTCGTCAATCTATCTACTATCACCCAAATAGAATCATGTCCTCCGGCTTCTCGGCGTCCGTTACAAAATCCGTTGTGATATGTTCCCATTTCCATTCTGGGATTTCCAACGGTTGCAACATTCCATCAGGCTTACAATGTTGTGCCTTCACTTGTTGGCACGTCAAACACTTGGCCACATGCTTGGCTACGTCTACTTTCATTCCATTCCACCAATAGTGTTGACGAAGGTTCTGGTACATCTTAGTGCTGCCCGGGTGGATACTGTAATTGCTCCTATGAGCCTTCGACAAAATCTCTTCCTTAAGTCCCCAATCATCGGGCACGCATAACGTCCTCGAAACTTAAGAATTCCGTCCTCGGACACTTGGAAGTCCGGTTTCCTCTTAGTGCATCCATCTCCAAAATCTTCTGAATCTCAGGGTCCATAGACTGCAACGCCTTAATCTTGGCTTGTACTTCCGGTTCAATCCTTAATGTCGCCATCAGACTAGAGAGGTGTCCTACCTCGAACTTAAATTCTGAGTTCCGCGCTCCCTCCAATAAAATTCACTCTTTGACCAATAAATGTGCGATGCTTGATTTCCGTCTCAAGGCATCCGCTACCCGGTTGGCTTTACCGGGATGATACAATATATCACAATCATAGTCCTTTAGCAATTCCATTCAACGCCTTTGGCTCATATTCAATTCCTGAAAACTCTCTTTGCGCTTTTCCGTCCATTCAAACTTAGTCTCCTTCTTAAGCAACCTTGTCAATGGAGTGGCTATTGCTGAGAATCTTTCCACAAATCGTCTATAGTAACCTGCCAGTCCTAAGAAGCTTCGAACCTCAGTAACCGTCGTCGGTCTCGGCCAATCCATCACTGCCTCAATCTTTCCCGGATCCACGGAGATTCCTTCTCCGGAAATTATGTGCCCAAGAAACGCTACACGGTTCAGCCAAAACTCGCACTTGCTAAACTTAGCATACAGTGCATGCTCCCTTAACGTCCGTAGAACTCTTTCCAAATGTACCTCATGTTCCTCGAAACTCTTTGAATACACCAGAACATCATCTATGAACACGATCACAAACTGATCTAAAAATTCCTTGAATACCCGATTCATTATATCCATGAAAGCAGCGGGGGCATTAGTTAGTCCAAATGGCATTACTGTAAACTCACAGTGCCCATATCTCGTCCTAAATGCCGTTTTCGGTATATCCTCCTTAATCCTCAATTGGTGGTAATCCGTCCTCAAGTCGATCTTTGAAAATATCGATGCACCTTGCAACTGATCAAACATGTCATCTATCCTTGGCAACGGATACTTATTCTTAATGGTCACCTGGTTCAATTGTCTGTAGTCAATGCATAACCTCAAGGATCCATCCTTTTTCCTCACGAACAACACTGGCGCTCCCCATGGAGACGCACTCGGCGAATAAAACCTTTATCCAATAACTCCTGCGTTTGGACCTTCAATTCCTTCAATTCCGACAGTGACATCCTATAGGGCACTTTCAAGATCGGTTCTATCCCTGGGGCTAATTCACCCACAAACTCCACTTCTCTATCAGGTGGCAATTCCGACAATTCCTGAGGAAAGACATCAGGAAGATTACACACTTCGGCTATGTCCTCTAGCCTTGACTCCTTAACCAACGAGTTAATCACAAGATAGTTATCTTTCCACACCTCAAAGACGAGGCTTAATCCCTCCAATTTCAATCCAACAGTCTCCCAAATTAAATCACCCCGGTTCTTTACAAAATCTGAAATTTCTAAGCAATACTCATCCTTCCAAACCAGTCCAAAAATATCATCAGTAATTCAGAAATCTTCAAAATGATTGCACCTATTCACCATAAGTGATTATAAGTCTTACATGACCATTCAAGTAATAACTTCAAAATCATCTCCTATTGTACCCAATACCATTTCACAACGCATCTAGACTTTCAAGGCACATCCTTCACTTCCTTCTCAGCCACAACATACACTTTTCCTTACGTCCTTAGTCGATTCTGATAAATCTGCGAGGCAGCTCTCGCTTAATGTCCTACCTGCGGTCGCTGCGATTGCATTAGTAACCTAACCTATCGGTTCAACAATTTCTCACTTGGTGACCTTACTGTCCACATCCACAACATGCTCCACTTCTACCTTGGCAATAGTCATTCCTATGCCTCTTTCCATAAGACCGACATGCGGCGTTGGAGTCGTAGTTTGACTTCCCAAAGTTCTTTCTTACTAGAGGAACAAATCTCCGATTCTCTGTCATAGACTTCTTCCCAAGTTCTTATTGTCCCTAACCGGCGCGTACCACGATCCAGAAGCGACAGCCCTATCACTCATATCCATTTCAACTATCGAGCCCTCTCATACAGCTCATTGTAATCCCTTAAGACACAAGAGTACTAACTGATTGCAAAGTTCCGATTTCAATCCATCCCAGAACTTCCTTGTTCTATCCACACGATCATTAACTATCCTTGGTGCGTACTTAGACAACCTTACAAACTCGATCTCATACTGATCAACTGACATTCAATTTTAGCGAAGCCGAAGAAACTCTATCATTTTCTGTTCTCGCGCACTCTCTGAAAGTACCTCCCATTGAAGGCCTCGATAACGACACCCCAGCTTGGAAATATGCCCTCTGAAATATCCCACTTCGGGGCCCTCTTACCAATCATTTACATTTCCTTAAAGTTGATATATAGCCAGGGTCACTTTCTCCTCATCAGTGCACCCGAATACCTCAAAAGCCTTTTTCTAAGTCCTCTGTCCAAAGTAATGTAGCCTCAGGGTCACATTTACCATCGAACTTCAGAGGTTTCAATTTCAAATATTTTCCAACCAGCTGACGCATCTTTATGATTGCATTAACTTGCCCTTGCCCTTGATTCCCAACATTTCTATTATGCCCATCATTCCCGTTATTTCCATTGGCGGCGACAACAGCGGCCTCAGCATTAGTAGCAATAGTCGCATTTTACTGCTCAGTCTGCCTTCCCATTAAAACTCCAACTTCCTCGAGTGCCCTCAAAATCTCATCCCATCTGGAATCCCCCACAACTCCAACTTGCGGACCTACACAACCTCGACCTCGACCTCGACCTCGACTACTCTTACTCACAAGATTCACACCACCCACTTACCTGCTATAATTCCCCTCGGGAATTAAAGACCTAGGCCAACTATACCAGTCTAAAGCCCCAGGCAGTGAATCACAACACAATTCACTAAGCAGGCAGCCAATCACAACCGACAACCAATCACAACCAACAAAGTTCGTGCACTTACCTCAAGTCCTGACGCACCTGCACCTCACATAATATTGCATAAAAACCACTCAGCAATCACAATCATACAGTCTGGGATACGCATGACACACAAGACTCCCTAACTGACTACCCCAAAGTCATCGCTCCTTATCACTCCAGGTTTCGACCACTTGGATCGAGCTGACCTTGCTCTGATACCAAATCAACAGGGATGTCACGCCCCGAACCCCAACGGGATCGCGACACCCCTTCCACGGTCGTATTGAACGCGACGTCCCAGGACGCGTCGCCGATCCAAACGAACTACGCAAGCGGAAGCGAAATAAAACAACCCAGGCAGTAAAATATGACGAAGGGATAGCACAAAACAATAATTCCAAATACACAACAAAAAAACGGAGTAGTGGTTGGATATCCTACTTCGCTATACAAAAGAGGGGCACACAAAAATATGGGGCAACTTGACCCGTACTTGATCTCCGAGATACCCTTGCAGCGTCTCCAGTCACTCATGATCGCGGATCTGAAATGGTTATATAATAACCGTGAGAACGAGTCTCAATAAGCAACCCCCTATACCCCACGTAGGCCAATGCGTACCCAGACAAGTCGTACATGCAATCTACCCCACAACATATAAAATTCACGTCATTGTACTTACCTCGCCATCAAACGCATGCTCTGCACGTTAGTTAAACGTGACAATGCAATATTAATAGTTTAATAACATATCACAATCACTCAAGCACCAACCACACTAGCACTCAATCAATCCAACCAATTCAATCACACATTCAATCGCCCACCCAATCAATTCAATCACACTCAACTCGCATACGTGGCCGAACAACTTTCCACGACCTCCCGTGTCCTTTCACACCGCCCGCGCCATCGCGCTCAGCCCAATCTCACAGCCTCGCGCCATCGCGCCTCGGCTCGCCCTTAGATCAAGCCGGGCTCGGTCCCGCGTAACCACGCCTCGGACATTTCTCTCGACCCGCGTAACCACGCCTCGTGTCATTACTTGCCTTTCTAGCCACACCCGCGTAACCACGCCTCAGGTTGGCAGCCCTCAAATCAAGCCGGGCTCGGTCCCCGTAACCACGCCTCAGACATTTCTCTCGACCCGCGTAACCACGCCTCGTGTCATTACTTGCCTTTCTAGCCACACCCGCGTAACCACGCCTCAGTTGGCGCCCTCGATCAAGCCGGGCTCGGCCGCGTAACCACGCCTCAGACATTTTTCCTTTCCAATGACCGCGTAACCTACGCCTCAGTCTAACTCACCTTTCACGCCCGCAGAACACGCCTCGTGCTCAGCCCTCCGATCGATCCGGGCTTTTCTCATGCACATGCACCACAATACAAAATTCACCATGCTCTTAGTCATATAAATCAATTTCAATCACCACCCATTCACCAATGTCAATCTAGCACGCCACATCAGTCAACTCAATTCATGCTCCCGACATCGGCCCACCGACCCGACATTCAAGTCGGCAAATTCAATTAATCCAATTCACCCACAAGCGCCACGACAATTCAGTCAGGCATATTTATCTCAGTCAATCACTAAATCAGCCGCACAATTATCGCCACAATAATTCACCAATTAAGCACACTCAATCTAATTAGCCCATGCCTAAATTAATTCCTAACCCGATACTAATCACATCCTAAACAAGTCTAAAAATACCCAAAGTACTAGGTAGGGTTTAGGAAGTCACTTACCTAAGTTTGGCCCGGGAAACGTCGGCTCGGGCCCAAAATGGCCCGGGTGAAAGACGGATCGGGCGCGGCGCAGCCAACAGGCGCGGTGGCCGGCCAACGCGGGCACAAAGTGGCCGGACGGTGTGCCTCGGTGCGCGGGCGCGGTGGCCGATCGACGTGCCCGGGCGCGCGAGCGAGCTGGACGGGCGGGCGTGCCGGGCGACGGGCCGGCTGAAACGGGCAATGCGCCCGGGCGACGGCGACGGGCCGAACGGAACGAGCAAAGGGCCGAGCGGGACGAGCGACGAGCCGGCCAATACGGGCAGGCGACGCCGGCGCACGGCCGAGAGGAGTTGGGCACGCTGACTCGCCGGGCGAGCTCGGGCACTGGGCTGGGCAGGCTAGGCTAAGCGGCCCGGATCTGGGCTGGCCGAGTGGCCGCTGGCTGGCCGGATGGCCGGGTCGTCCGGCCGCCGGCGGTGGCGACGAGCGGCAGAGGCTCGGCTATGACTGGGCAGCCCCGGCCAAGGCTGAGCTGGGGCTTGGGCGAACCAAAGCGGGCTGGCGCGGGCCGCAGGGACTGGGCAGCGGCGTGGGCCGAGGGCCGAGTGGTGGCGGACGGAGCAGCCGGCGGCGGCCGGAACGACGGCGCGCGGCGGCTGGATGAGGCGGAGCCGGACGGGAGAAAAAGGAGCTCGGGGAAGGAGAGAAACGGGAAGGGGGATGGTCGCACGGCGGCCGGAGGCGGCACGGCGGCGGGCGAGGCCGGACGAGCTAGTCGGCGGCTCGGCGGAGCCTCGGCCTCGTCGGACGCGGCGATGAGCCGAGCCGGGCAAGGGCGGGTTCGGTCCGGCGAAGGAAAACAGGGAAGGAGAAGGAGAGTGGGGGGTCGTGGCGTCAACGGTGCGGGGCCGGCGGGCGGTGGCGCCAAGCGGGCGGCTGGCGGGCGGTGGCGCCAGCGGGCGGCGGCGGTGGTCGGGCGCGGCGAGCCTGGCTGGGACGAGCTTTGGCGGTCGAGCAAGAAGCGTAAAGCCGTAGTGGAAGAAGCAGAGTCGGGGCGGAAGAGACGAAGAAGAAGAGGAATAAAAGAAAAAGAAAAGAAAAGAAAAGAAGAGAGAGAGAAGGAGGAGACGTGAGCGGAAAAGAAGGGAGAGGGACGTCTCGCATGCATGGGCGGACATGGCGCGCAGCGCGCGCAGAAGAGGAGAGAGAGAAAGAGAGAGAGAGAGAGAGAGAGAGAGAGAGAGCAATGATCGCGATCCAACGGTCACGATTCGAACCCGAAAACTATCCCACGGTCCACGAAAATCCTAATTATAATATAGGAAAATGGCCAAAATAAAATATGCCAAAACACACCACGAGGGAGGTCTACCACCAAATTCGTACCCGGTCAAAAATCCACTTTTCACACATTCCGGCAATAGCGACGCCGGCCACAATAATATCGACACCGTCCAATTAAATTCGTCCCGGCACTCCGAGAAATTCGACACCAAAGTTTGGGCTCTAAATAACGGCCAAATTCGATCGAGTGCGATTCTAGCGAAATCTCTAATTTAAAATGATAACCGGGAGTGATCAGTTCCCGGGCGAGATTTTACTATAAGCACACTGTCAAATTACGCGTTTTATAAAACCCCAAAAATGGGCCGAAATTCGGGATGTCACACGATCTCTTTCAGTTGAACGCACGGGTTTCCAAGTACGAACATTTGTTGAAGGAGAAAGATAAGAAGCCGAATAAGGACAATCGGCATACAGTGGCATTTGATGAAAATACCGAACAAGGTGATATAGCCGAAGAGGAGAATGAAATAGCCGTAGCAACTATGGTGCTTGAAAAACCATATGTGTGCCCAGCACTAAAGCCAGCCAGGATGAGAGATGCATCCAAGTTCAAGGCTAAGGAGACAAATAACTACTCCTTCGACATCTACAAGTTGGATGAAATATTTGACCTGTTGTTGAAGGATGGAGTGATCAAGTTATCTGAAGGGCAAATAATTCCGCTAAAGGAGGAAATGACAGATAAGAGGTATTGCAAGTGGCATCACTCTACAACTCATGATACGGTGAATTGCATTGTATTTAGGAAGACTATTCAAGAGGCAATTCACCAAGGCAAAATTAAGTTTGCTGAAGACAAAGGCAAGGCCCCAATGGAAGTGGACACAGACCCTTTCCCGAACATGATTAGTATGGTTAACATACGAGATATGACAGGCGACGAAAACAAGCAACTTTGCACTCGTTGTCATCAAGAGCTAATTCATCAGGATCGGGAAATACCCAAGTTCCAATACATGAGAGGAACAAGGGGGAGATATCGATCGGAATCGTTTGTCCACAGAATAGGTAGACCACAGGTAAAATCTGAGATTGTTGCTACCGAAAATTGTATGGTACAAGCTAGAGATCAGGAAGTTCAATCAAGACAAACAGCACATGTTCCCGAAAGAAAAGATGTTAGTCGTAGATATGAGAGGAAGGAATATCATCATGATTCATCGCAACCAGCTTTCCCACTTCGGGAATCGGCCACTCAGGTCCATGAAGAAAAAGAAACATTACCCAAGCCTGCAAAGAAAAAGAACTTATGGCAACGATATAAAGAAGGTGATCCTAAAGTCGGATTGCTTGGAGAACCTAGTGGGAAGTTTGACTATGTGGTCTATTACGGAGATACGGATGACTATACACCTCCGTCATTACCAATTGTGCCGATCGGCGGGAGATGAGTTTGATGATCCACCACCATCAAATTCCCAGAAATCCACAAGCGAAAAAAAGTTAAGGTGCCACACAATCCTCCCCGAAGGAAAATGGTCAACGTTAAATCGCCAGACAAGCGTCTTACGTAACCATCAAGAGGCGTTTTCGCGGATGAAAAACAGGCAAAGGAATTTCCAGAATAGCCGAGCTAAAAGTACAGCAAAGCAGGATTTACCTTTCACATCTGTCAGTAAGAAAGGTAATTGGGTCTGGAAGAGAAACCCTGATAAAAAATATCAGATTAAATCAGAACCAGGGGATTCGGGAAATAGCTCTCGAGTTGAAATGAGAAAAGAAAAAGTTTCACAAGCTCCTCAGATAGTTAATTTTGGGCAGTTCACTGTAGCCTTCAACCCAAGACATCAAGGAAAGGTGGGAAAAAAGAACTTGGGTCCTAAATGGTCACGAGGAAATGACAGGAGTTACCGAATTGGCTACCCCAAAATGTCAAAGAAATATGATCATCCATTACGGATAAACATGATCCATGCTAAACTTCCAGCGGAGTATGGAACTAATTTGGTAGTGGAAGAAGATACCGAACACATTTCGGAAAAGGAGATAGCCAGGGCAGAATTCTAGTTTCCCGACAAGGAAGTCATTAAGTTTGATAAGGTACCTTCTGAAAAAGCAAAGCATCTAAGATCCTTGGTTATTTCAGGAAAGGTCAATGGTAGGTCTGTCGGTAAAATTTTCGTAGATGCCGGAGCCACTTTGAACCTCGTATCTTACAAGTACTTCGAGAAATTAAGGAAGGATGATGATGACATTATCCCTTCCAATGTTCAGTTGGCTGATTTTCTTGGGGAAGTTACCGAAGTCAAGGGGGCAATAGTGCTGGACTTGATTATAAGGTCCAAGTCGTCCAAAACGACTTTCTTTGTGATAGAGTCTGATGGTTCATATAATCTGCTGCTCGGAAGAGATTGGATACACTCTAATCAGTGCGTACCTTCAACTTTGCATCAAGTCTTGGCATTCTGGAATGGCAATAAAGTGGAATATGTTGAGGCAGATTCGGGATATGCTTCAATCGGGTGGACTGACATTTGCCGAAAATATCGAGACTGTGCACATGAAGGTTATGCTGTTGAAACACCAGGGACAGATCCACAGTCCCTTGCTTATTGCCGCTTCGGGGATGTGAAAGCTGAATGGATCCCTAAGTCAAGCTTGGCATTGGAAGAATTACATACTCTATATGGAAAGCGAGTCAGTATTGCAAGAAGTTTGTGAAAGGTACTTTACACATTTGGCGAAAATGGCGCATCAAAAGGTTGGAGCCTCAGATTGTATAGATGAATGGGAAGACCCATTAGTCAAAGAAGACAGGACAATGGAGGCTCAAGATCCATTGTTAGAAGTTGATATAGGGGAGCCTGGTTGTTTCCGCCCGATATATGTAAGTGCTTTTTTACAAGGGGGCATGAGAGAAAAGTTGGTTAATCTAATCAAAGAGTATAAGGATTGTTTTGCATGGGACTATAATGAAATGCCTGGTTTGTCAAGAGATATTGTAGAACATCGTCTTCCAATCAAGAAACGATTTCGTCCACATAAGCAGCTAGCAAGGAGGTTTGCTCCGGATGTGGTGGATAAAGTCAAGGAGGAAATAGAAAGGCTGCTGAAAGCAAGATTTATTGAAACAACCAGGTATGTATAGTGGCTTTCAAATATTGTCCCTGTGAAAAAGAAGAATGGGAAGCTGAGAGTTTGTATTGACTTTCGGGATCTGAATAATGCCACTCCAAAGGATAAATATCAAATGCCTATGGCAGATATGTTAGTAGACTCAGCATGGGGAAATGAGATGTTATCCCTGATGGATGGTCATTCGGGTTATAACCAGATATTTATCGCTAAGGAAGATGTCCCGAAGACAGCATTTAGATGTCCTGGTGCAATCGGGACTTTTCAGTGGGTGGTTATGCCTTTTGGACTAAAGAATGCAGGAGCTACGTACCAGCGGGCAATGAATTTGATTTTTCATGATATAATTGGTAAATTCTTAGAAGTTTATATTGATGACGTGGTGGTTAAATCAGCCCAAGAACATCATCTGGATTATCTCGAGCGAGTGTTTATTAGGACGAGGAAATACAAATTGAAGATGAATCCAGCCAAGTGTGCCTTCGGAATACAAGCAGGAAATTTCTTGGGATTTTTGGTCAATCAGAGGGGAATCGAAGTTGACAGGAACAAAACAAAAGCTATCATGGAGCTTTCTCATCCTACGTCAAAGAAACAATTGCAGATGGTGATCCGGAAAATAAACTTTCTAAGAAGATTCATTGCCAATTTGTCTGATAAAATGGAGCCGATGACACAGCTTCTGCGTCTCAAAAAGCAAGATGAATTTATATGGGAAGAAAAACAACAGAAGGCGTTTGATTCGATCAAAGCTTATCTAATGAATCCGCTTGTATTAATGCCGCCAAAAGCAGGCAAACCACTAAAATTGTACTTATTAGCTACCGATATAACTATCGGGAGTATGTTGGCTCAAAAAAATGAGAATGGGAAAGAACAAGCGGTATATTATTTGAGCAGGGTGTTAACTGATGTTGAAAAAAGATATACCGCAATTGAAAAATTATGTCTATCTTTGTACTTTACTTGTATGAAGTTAAGGCATTATTTGCTGCCAACTACAGTACATGTGATCGGTAAGACTGATATAATAAAATATATGCTATCCCGACCTGTTATAAAAGGGCATATAGCAAAGTGGGCCTTTATCTTGTCCGAGTTTGATTTGATATATGTGCCGATCAAAGCAGTAAAAGGCCAAGCCATTGTTGATTTTCTTACCGAATATCCATGTTTACAAATGGAAGAAAATGACCAAAGTCTCAGTCAAGTTCTACCATGGACTATGTATTTTGATGGATCGCGTGCTAAGAGCATGGTTGGAGCTGGATTGGTAATAATTTCTCCCGATGGGAAACTTACAAGGTGCGTCTATAAGTTAAATTTTGTATGTTCAAATAATCAAGCCGAATATGAAGCATTGATTATCGGACTGGGAATATTGATTGAGTTGAAAGCACAGTTTATCAAAGTATTCGGTGATTCACAATTAGTGGTGAAGCAATTAAGGGGAGAATACCAGTGTTTGAATGAGAATTTGATTGGTTATTACTATCTAGCTAAGAAGCAATTAGAGCAATTCAGGGAGTACGACATAGTCCATGTTAAAAGAGATACAAATTTTGAGGCTAACGAGTTGGCTCAAGTAGCTTCTAGATACCGAATATCAAAAGAGTTAGCTGACATCACAACCACCATAACACTATCGGTACCTTCTATTGAACAAAGAAAGATACCGATAGAAGTTAGCGAGGTAGTCCAAAAAGAGGATTGGAAGCAAAGTATCATCGAGTATTTGAAGAATCCAGATTCAAGAGATCGAAAGCTGAGAAGACAAGCCTAGAAATATGTCGTATTAGGAGAAGAATTATACCGAAAATCCTCAGATGGATTGCTCTTGCGTTGTCTTGATGAAGATAATGCAAAATTGGTTATGGCAGAAACACATGAAGGCGTATGTGGAGCTCATCAAGCAGGAATCAAGATGAGATGGATGTTAAAAAGGTATGGATATTTTTGGCCAGCAATGATGCAGGATTGTATCAATTATGCCAAAGCATGTCTTTCATGTCAAAAACATGGACCGTTGCAGCATGTACCTGCTATGGAGCTCCATTCTGTTATAAAGCCGTGGCCATTTAAAGGATGGGCAATGGATATAATTGGTAAGTTCTACCCACCCTCTTCTCATAAGCACAGTTACATTTTGTTAGCCACGGATTATTTTACGAAGTGGGTGGAGGCCATTCCATACAAGAGTATAACATAAAAGACCGTGATCAAATTTATGGAGGAAAATATAATTCATCGATTCGGCTTGCCTGAATCAATTACCGCCGATCAAGGTACAGTGTTCACTGGAAGTGAAGTAAAGGAATTTGCGCGATCAAGAGGAATCAAAATGATTTATTCCACACCGTACTATCCTCAAGCAAATGGATAAGCTGAGGCTACTAACAAGGTTGTTATTGGTCTTATCAAGAAACATCTAGAAGAAAATCTAAGGGAATGGGATACTTTATTGTCAACAGTATTGTGAGCATACCGAACGTCACGAAGATCAAGTACAGGTATCAGCCCTTATATGCTTACATATGGACAAGAGGCAGTTTTACCAATGGAAATAACAGTTCAATCTTTAAGAGTCCAATTACAGAGTGAAATGTTGCCTGAAGATTATAAAGATTGGATGCATATAAATCTAGATGAACTAGATGAAGTTCGTGCGGCTTCTTTGGATCAGTTGATTGCACAAAAGAGAAGAGTAACCAGAGCTTTTAACAAAAGAGTTAAAGTTAAGCAGTTTGTGGTGGGGGATCTAGTATGGAAAGCGATACTGCCTTTTAATCTCCAAAATAGAGAATTCGGTAAATGGTCATCAAATTGGGAAGGACCCTATTTAGTTACCGAAGTGCTGAATGGGAATGCATACAGGTTGATGGATGTTAATGGAAAAGAGCTATCACGTTCTATAAATGAGAAATTCCTGAAGAAATATCATCCATCAATCTGGGAAACATAAGGAGATTTATTCATCCACTAGAAGTCAAAATACATTCTGATCTTGGTTACAAAGATTTGCAGATCCTTAACAAGTTTGAGATTTTGGGCTACAAGATTAGAATGTAAGGCAAGATTCGGATGAAGTTCAGAAAGTTGTTCTTCAAGATACTTCATGTGACGAGAATGGAAGCGGACAACTTCAAACTTCTCCCAAGCTTCTCAAAGCAACTGCCTGTGCCTGTTTGAAGAAACTTCAACCATGGATCTAACTCGAGAGATTTCATCTCTGATCACTCTCTGTTCTACACAACGATGATTCAAAAAGAAAGTAAGGAGTCGACGTGCCATCTCAACGTCATCTTTAGCTTGAGTACAAGACTCCTGGGTTTGAGCATATTCAGCCTTAGAATCTTGCAATCGGGAAAACTCCTTCTCAATCTGAAGTTGAAGAGCATCAGCTTCCACAACAACAGGTTCCAAATTCCAAATCTCCCTCACATTATGTTTGAATGCATCAAAGTTATCAGGGAATAAAGAACATAGCTCCCAGACCAGATCCAGAAAGGTAGAATCTGCAGATAGAAATACTTTGGATCTGAAGAAGTCTGTCAGGTCGATAACTTCTACCTTGTGATTGTTGTTCAATAATAAAGCATGGTGTCCTTGGGACAGCAGTTCGTGTAGTCGCCTCCATAAGGATCGATCACCTATAGAGAATGAAGCAAGTTGTCATGTTAAAGGGAATGAAGAATGGTCGTCAAAGGTCAGGTAGAAAGTTTACCTTCATAAGTATTACGACCATTCTGTGATCGAGACCAAAGAAGCAGCCGAGATGAAGAACCATGTGAAGACATCATGAACAGGATTGTAAGTTTGCAGGGAATCTGTGGCAAGCTTAAACAGTTATAAAGGGAGCAGATCATGGAGGATGATGTGTCAGAATTTTCTCGGAGAGATGGGATGGAGATGGAATTTGATTCATGCGTGTGGATAAGCAGTTATTAAGTTGGTAACCAATAAGTTCAGAGAGAATCAATGAGAAGAAAGGTTAGCGTTTGATCTTTCAGTTACGCAAGTTGCAGTGGAACAGTTATCTTTGAGTTGATTCAAATATCCAAATAGAACCAGACAGAGATAAAGAGCGACATTTGGGTAGAACGTTTGAGTTACCGATTGCTAAAATATACAGCGTCGGGAATTTGCTTTATCGGGATATCCTACATTTGAATATACAGCATCGGGAATTTGCTCTGTCGGGATATTCTACAATTAAGCAAATGCAAGGAAGACCAAGAATGGAATCCAACAAATGGTTTCGACATTTTATCTCCAATTAGCCAATAGGGTCTTGGCTTCAGTTACAAAGTCTCTTAATCTAATCTCTAGCTTGTAGTTTTCATCCATGATCTCTGCCCTTTTCTTCTCATGAACCCTAACTAACCCAATAGTATTATCAAACTCTCTCTCCAATTCCCTACATTTCTGCATCTTGCGTCTAAGTGTGGGAGAAAAGTTTGAGACTGCGAATTTCTGATCTATAATTTGAGCATCCACCATCCTCAGCTCTGCTTCAAGTTCTGCTTTTCTGGCCTCCAAGCTTTGAAGTTTGCTTGCCTCAACCTTAAAATGATTATAGAAGAGACGAGCATCTTCACGCTTGTGGGCTAACTCATCTTGGATTGCCAGTCCTCGGCTTTCTCCAAAGAGAAGATGGGGGAGATGATCAAGATTGACTCTGATTGTAGTCACAGCATCTACAAAGTCAACAGTGAAGAGATCAATCTTGTCTTGAAAAGAATCAGACAAGATAAAGGATGGATGGCCAGAGCATATTTCCTGGAAAAGATTCCTCGCTTGGCGTTCTTTGTTAGAGTCAATGATCAACTTCCCATAACCAGGCTCTAATAGGTTTAAGAGCTATTCCCATTTAGCTTTAGCCACTTCTCTAGGAACTTCGGCAAGCATTGACAAAGTTGAAGGCCCTGAGGAATCAGCAGTCATTGAAGAACTGGGATGAGTACCTGCCAATATTCTTTCCAACTCAGCCCGTTCTGCTAAAGAGAAAATTTCTATCTGAGCAGATGGATTGGGCACAGCAGAGGATGTTGAGGGATGTAAAGCAGTGATAATCTGAGAAGTTGGTGGCACTTGCACACTCAAAGGTTCCTGAATCGTCGTTTCTTCAGGCGTTGGAATCTCTTGAGGTGCAGAAGCAGGTATGTCAGAAGCAGTAGCTGTAACATATGTATATCAGATAACTGAATAGAAATTTCGAGTCAAATACAGGGCAATGACATTTACCAGTAAGAGCTAGAGGAAGATTTTCTTCAGGTTCTATGACATTGGTAGAAGTATCCTGCGTTTGTATACCCTCTTGAGAATCTGAAATAGGAGGTTGATCTTGAACCAACTCAGCAGCAACTTCTATCAAAGAAGCAGGAATCACTGGTGAAAGATTTGGGGCTGATATGATAAGAGCCTTGCTAGGAGAAGGAACAGGGGAAGCAACACTGGATGGATCAGTCTTGGGAGTATCTGGATTAATCAAAGGATATACAGGTTAGTGCTAATATGCACATTGCTAGTCTCCATAAATAAAGCAAGAGAAGTACCTTTTGGTGTGTGCGGTTTCATCATAGCTCGAAGCGTGAGCTCTGAAGATTGATCAGATGTTGGAGGATTCTCTGGAGATTCTGAGGAATGAATAATTACTTTTCTAAAGCCGCGTTTTGCTGGTGCTTTCTTTGGAGCAATAGAGTCTGAAGTCTTTCTTTTCTTGTTCACTGCGAGAGTATGATGTTAAATGGGAGGCTGAAAATCAAGCAAAACATATATTGAAAATCAGAATCAAATTACCTTTGGAGGGTTCTATTGACTTGGTTGGAGGCATATTCACAGCCTCAATTGCTTTTGATGCTACAGGAGGAACAGCATCTCTTATTTTTGAAAGAATCAGGTCCAGAGGATCTGAAAACACAGTCTTTTGATAATCCTTCCACCAAAGGTCAAAATCGGCTAAAGAATAATCAAAGTAGCCAGTGAATTCGATGACACGGGACAATCAGTAGATACCCCGTATCAACGTGGTCAGCTCATTAAAAGGCTGATCATCCTTCAGCTTGCAAGTTAATTTATCAAAAGAAGCAACAGAGAAAGTGTAAAGGGCAGGAACAGGAACTCCTTGAATTAACCCAAGTTGCCTGGCACAATATTGGGGAGAATAGATTTCAAAGCCAGCAGCAAACCTGCCTTTTGTCGAAAATCTCACAGGGAGATCAACAGAAGTCAAGACAGATTGCCAAAAGTCACTTTTGTTCTTCTGAAAGGCAGGAAGGTAAGATTTGAATTGAGGGGTAAAGAAAGGAGAGAAAGAATGTGGATTTTCCTTAATGGAATAAATTTGAGAAATAAAGTACCGAAAACAAGAGGATGGTGCTTTAGGAACAGAGACCAGTTTCCTGCTCAAAGTTTGGCAGACTAGTTGGTCAGGAATAGAAACCGAGAGAGGTTGGATAACTTGATCCTCGGAAAACCAAGCAGGGAAATAGAAGGTTGCCCATGCTTGAAGAAGCCAAAGAGGACCACCAAAAACGCCACTAACTTCATCTGAAGCAGTGGAGGAAGAAGCATGGGCTAAACCCCGATAGAGTAAGGCCAACATTGTCTTGCCTAAAGAAAGTTGGGTCCCTGAAGCTAAAGCAGAAGCAACAGCAACAACAACAAAATCGTTCGAGACCCTAACTATAGGGTGGCAGAAAAGGAATTTGCAGAGCCAGTATAAAAGAAAAGCAGTGTGCTATTCGTCGGTAATTGCATTTTCCTTTTTAAAGTAGTTTTTCATTAATGTCCCGTAGGCCATTTCAGAATCAGATAATTTGCTGAGCGGCAAATGAGAATCTGGAGACAGGGTAGATGGGTCTGTACCCAAAGGAGAGAGCCCAGTAAGGCAATGTACATCAAGCAAAGTTACCGACATAGGAGAAAAAGGGAAAAAGAAGCAGTTGGTCGAAGATGACCAAAAACAGGACAATGCGCCAATTAGTTCCCGATTCACATGGTAGTCGAAACAACTAAGACGCAAAGCATCGTGGATGGAAAGGGTATTCCAAAGAGAACCCTTAGAAGGAAGAAGACGAAGGTACCATTGATAGAACTCAGAATCAAAATCAGAGAAAGCCCTAAGGCGAGAAGGACGAGAATACCACTGGTACGCCAAAATAGATGACTCATGGATGGGAAGTACCTCAATCTGATGACGAGGGAAGCGGTTTGACAGGCATTGTGGAACGAAAAAGTGATTGTGAGCAGCAGGGCCAAGGATATAAGAATCTTCAAAATCATTCTGTACAGAGAACAGATGAGATCCTTCTTTGAAATTATCAGAATCCCGGAATAGATAATATCGGTCGAGGGCATCTGATGCAGAAAATGAGAAAGTTTGGTCCTTGGAAGCTTTGGAAGCCATGGATTTTAGTAGAGTGTCGGAAAAGATTGCAGAGATTCGAAAAGGTGAAGATGAAGAAGAACGAAAAAGGAACAATTTTTATCAAAAGTGTTTTGGAGACGAAAGGGTAGGCGCGCGAAGCAAGGTGATGAAGTGACGTCAAGAATAGGTACTATTTCTTTGACATTTAAAAGAATTAAAAGTTCTTTTAATTCTTTTTAAAGGAGGCATTTGTTTACACCAAAATCGGCATAGATGTCAAGTCGGTTTAATGTCAAAATCCGACGGACAATAGAGCTCAGTCGTCTGCCTAAGTACGTTTGGATAAAATTCGGGAATGTAGTAAGCGTGAATGACACCATGTCTCGAATTCTGTGATTGGAGAGAATCGGTAATTTTACCGAAACATGAAAAGTTTACATTTCGGGAAATGCTGAAACTATCGAAAATCGGCAAGATCACAACCCAGCCACGTGAATCGTGACAACAGGAAGTTATGAGCAAAAAGCGGAGATAGTGAGCACGAGCAGATCGTGGGAGATTATTTATCCAAATTGGAAGTCATCCCAGCGGTTGAGATCAAGTTTTGGTGGACAATGAAATTGGAAAACGTGGGTAGATAAGGCAGTTATTGAAAGCGCCAAGATTCAAAGTTCGAAAACAAAGAAGTAACCGACAAACAGTTACAGGATAGGAGGAGATATAAATACTCAGAAGAAAGAAGAAGAGAAAAAATCAACAACAATGCAAAAACACTCAAGCTTATATGCACTTTAGTTTCCTCTGCACTTTTACTTCCTGCGTTTACAGCTTCCTGTAGCTTTAGTTAACCTTCAAGTCCTTTACAGCTTTCATAGAAGTATTGTAACGTAGTTAGAAACTTTGTTGATCTCAGATCCATTTTCAATCCACTCAATTTCTACCCGCTTCCATTTAACCCTGCACTACACTCTGTTTTTCGCCACGATATTCCTAGAAATCAAGCCACAGAACCTACTTTAATAAAAACCGAAAATCGAAGTTTCGGTGAAGGATACTCCTCGTCGTAAAACGAGCGAACACTTTTATGTTCCGAATGTTCTCTTTAATAAGGTCGCATCGACCCGGCTCTTTACCCTAACACCTTTTCCCAAAATACTGGGGCATAGCTATAGTTTCATCACTTTCACCCTATGTTTTGTCGTGGGTGTCATGTGGCAATGACAAAAGCTAGGATAAGTGCTGGGTGGACTACATTGGAATCAATATTCACGCAAATCTTTAAGATTACATTGGAAGGATTAAGCGGAATTTGTATAGTCGGCTTAGGACTAAATTGATAATTCTCATGTTATATAATAAATATGGTTTGTCATGTGGCAATTACATAGGCTGGGAGAAGTACCAAGTTGTTGACCCACAATTATAGTTTTTGTTAACACGTGCAATGCACATAACTTCTAAAGTGTAAGAGTGTATTTCATCTCATTTTTTTAAGGGGAACTCTCTTTTACGCTTAATATTTATAAAAATGAAAATAAAGAAAATAGCAAACATAAATTCACTCAGATCTTAATATATGAAAAAAAAATAGATATCACTGATGATACTAAAAATAATAATTGTTAGGATTCGATGAATATATCAATAAACCTAATAAGATATTTGGAGAAAAAGAAACACAATTGAGTAAAATGGAAAAATGTCTCAAACAACAAAACAGCCAAATTTTACAAGAATAGATACTCATTATTGATTTTTTTAAAATCATTAATTAACGAAAATATGATTAATCAATAAAAATGTTCACAATTATTACCTATGAATTTTAGTTGATCATTTCCTATTATGAGTTAAGGACAGCATTTCCTTTTGTAACTTTGCTAAAAAAATTTATTGATCAATCATGTTTTACATAAACTGACCATTTAAATATATATAATTAGTAATCAATTTTATGCTTATTATTTTCTTAGAAATCTTATTTGGTTATATTATAGTGGCTATATCTGTCGAATTTCGAAAAAAAAAAACTATTGATTAATATTATGAATGATGTCTATATTTTCTATTATCAGTATATTAGTTAATTTAGTTTTATCCCACTCTCTATATTTTTTTTCCATTTCTTACTGCAATTAAGGGTGATATAGAGATGATAATGTACTTTAAAAGTCACGTGCATTACACTTGCTAATAAAAAGATACGCTATAATAAAATGAAAATTCAATTATTCGTATGCTTCATTGTCTCATTGTCCATATTATTATAACATGTTTTCAGATTCACGGATTCTACGCATATTGTGAGGGAACTTAATAAAATAGTCAATAACTATTGGATGGGCCAGTTTATTACTTTCAGCAGCGCTCCCGCAGAAGTAAAGACTTTGTGGTGGAATGAGTTCAAGGTTAGTGTTGTTTTTCTTCACAAACTAAGTTCGGTGTAGCATACTGATGGTCAATAATGAATTTTGTCACGAATTGTTTGGTACATTGTAATGGATATGTGACATGTGACCCTAGTGGATAACTTTTAATTGTTTTTCTATTGGTTGTAGCGTAAGTTCACGTGGGATGAAATGGAAGAGGATGAGATTAGAAGAATTTTCAAGAAGAAAATCGGTGATCACATGCGATATGTGATAAATAGAGCGAAGAGAAGAAAAGAAAAGCCGACCTTTTTTACAACTGACAATTGGACGGAAATTACGAGAACTTGGGAAACTGAGAAGCATAAGCAAATGTGTGAACGGAACAAGAAGAATCGAGCTTCTAGTTCTAGTGACGGGTCTGCGTCTGCCACATATGCTGGAGGCTCTATCAGCATCGGGGAGCATAAAAGAAGAATGGTAAGTTTGTTTATACATGTCAGTGCATTTAATTCAATGATTACTCATTTATGTTTATATTTTGTAGGCAGATGAATTAGGGACGGAACCCACTTTTACAGCTACATTTGAACGCACATTCCAAAAAAAGGATAAGACATGGGCTGGCGCTCGAGCAAAGGCTATTAAGGTATGTAAAGTTATAGTTCGGACTTTATGGATACTAGAATGAAAATCATGAATGTTTTTAATATTTATGGTAATATATATGCATTTATTTTATTTCCATCTATAATGTTAATATAGGAAAAATATGATGAGCTTTTAATGAGCACTGCTAGTGGTGATGGTGGTGATGGTGGTGGTGGTGGTGATGATGGTGGTGGTGATGGTGGTGGTGGTGGTGATGGTGTTGCCGTGTCTGAGCCATCGATTGATAGTATGGCATTATGGGTGGAGGCAGCGGGTGGGATGAAGGGAGGAAAAATATTTGGGATGGGATCATTGTCAAGGATGTACAAAACGAAGGTTGCTGCAACTTCATCCTCCAATGCGGCTGTTTCAAGGAGGACACGACATGAGGAGCATATAACCCAAGAATTGAGCCAACTGAAACAGTTGCTTGTACAGAAGGACGAAGAAATGAAGCATTTACTTGGACAGAAGGACGAACAAATAAGGATGATGCAACAACAAATGCAAATTGTCATGCGACATCTCGACATCGATCGCAATGAGGTTCCTCCTCTACCTCATATTAATCCAATTGATGATGGGTATAATGCTGAGCCACACAATGATGCGGCGATTGGTGATGATGATGATGATGTTGATGATTTTATTGTCAGTCCTTCCTAGTTCATTCTCGAGTACCAAAGCTGCCAACGTTTTATGGTTGTCCCGCGTTCTTTCAATGTTTTGAATGTATCACCTGATGCTCATTAGTGCTTAGCTGCGTCTTTGTATTATGAGATTGAATATCGAATATCATCACGTGAGACTTTGCAACTTATGCATTGTAGAAATTAATATTGCTTTCTTACCCAAAAAAAATTAATATTGCTAATAATTAGATTTAAAATCGAAATTGTCGCTAAACAAAATTCGTCGCAAACTTAGCGACGAATTTTGTCACGAATAGATTTCGTTGCAAATTACCAACGAAAATTGAAATTTTTTGTTGAAAAAATTCGTGATTTCTCACGGTTTTTTCAACGAATAATTAGCGACAAATTTTGCAACGAACTTTCCCACGAATTTTGTTTTCGTCGGAAATTACCAACGAAATTTGAAATTTTTTGTCGGAAAAAAATCGAATTTCCAACGATTTTTGCAATGAATAATTAGCGCCAAATTTTGCAACGAATTTTCCCATGAATTTTCTTTTTGTAGGAAATTACCAACGAAAATTGAATTTTTTGTCGGAAAAAATATCGAATTTCCAATGATTTTTGCAACGAATAATTAGTGCCAAATTTTCCAACGAATTTTTCGACGAATTTATTTTTCATCGGAAATTTCCAACGAAAATTGTAATTTGTTGTCGGAAAAATTCGCCATTTCCCACGAATTTTTTTTTTCGTATGAAATTACCAACGAAAATTGTAATTTTTGTTGGAAAAATTCGCGATTTCCAACGATTTTTGCAACGAATAATCAATGACGAATTTATATACGATTTTTCCAACGAATTTACCCACGAGTTTAATTTTCGTCGGAAATTACCAACGAAAATTGTAATTTTTTGTCGGAAAAATTCACGATTTTCCACGAATTTTGTTTTCGTCGGAAATTACCAACGAAAATTGTAATTTTTGTTGGAAAAATTCGCGAATTCCAATGATTTTTGCAACGAATAATCAAGGACGAATTTATATACAATTTTTCCAACGAATTTACCCACGAGTTTAGTTTTCGTCGGAAATTACCAACGAAAATTGTATTTTTTGTCGGAAAAATTCGTGATTTTCCCACGAATTTTGTCTTCGTCGGAAATTACCAACGAAAATTGCAATTTTTTATCGGAAAAATTCGCGGATTTCCCACGATTTTTGCAACGAATAATTACCAACGAATTTCTCCAACGAATTGTTAGGGCGAATTTTGCCACGAAATTTTGCAACGAACTTTGCCACGAATAAATTTTCGTCGCAAATTACCAACGAAAATTCAAATTTTTTTTCATCGCTAATTTCGTTGGAAATTTTTGTTCGTCGCTAATTTCGTTGGAAATTACCAACTAATTTTGCCACGACGTTTCCAACGAAGAATTAGCAACGACTTTTCCAACAAATTTTTTGCGTCGGAATTTACCAACGAAAAATTAAATTTTTTTTTCGGAAAAATTTCCAACGCCGCATTATCGACGAATTTTTTTTCGTCGGAAATTCGTTTTACCACGAATAATTACCAACAAATTTTGCCACGATTTTTGCAACGAATAATTACCAACGAATTGTCCAACGAACTTTCCAACGAATTTTCCAACTAATTTTGCCACGAATTTTGCCACGAATTTTCCAACGAATTTTCCATCGAATTTTCCAACGAATTTTCCAACGAATTTTCCGACGAAAAAATTTCGTTGCTAATTACCAACGAAAATTTAAATTTTTCGTTGGAAAAATTTGCGACGACGAATTTCCAACGAATTTTTTTTGGTCGGAAATTTCGTTGGTTCCAACGAATTTTGCCAAATTTTTCGTTGGAAAATTCGTTGGAAAACTCTTGTTTTTTTGTAGTGCAAGGTATTATGTAACGGTTAAGATTTTGCGCGAAACATGTATCACCCCCAAGTTTTTAGAGGTTATGTGCAATTTTCTCTTAAAAAAAAAAAAGAACAAGAATAACATGTCACATCACTATGTATGGATGAGGATTTCAATTGATATTTGTCGCGACCTAAAAAAAATCGGGTTTTCGATCTTAGGCTAACGGATTACTAGATCAATTAAATTAACTAACCTAGCTCGAGTTCTCCCAAACTCTACCAAATCGCAACTTAGGTCCAATTGTGAGCATGCAAATATTTTCAATGGGAGTCGCCACTAATCATTTAAGGTAGGTTGATTAGAAACCTAAATAAAATAGCGGGAGTACTATTTTATTTCTGCGAACCAGAAATTATAAATTCGGGGACTTGGTTACGCTAGATTCCCTAACGCCCTTTCGATACCAATTTCAAGAGAAATACTCAATTGGACAATTTTGATAAATCCCGACTTAGAGTTCAAAGGTGCAGAAATTTTCTTTTTTGATTTTTTATTTATTTAAATGAAAGCTAACCTATATGTAATGACGTGCAAAAATTGACATGTGATTAATGCAACCTAACATGCAAACTATATGTCATGCGACGACGTGATCTATTTCTAATGACGGGCATATTATTTTTTTTTGTATTTTTTCTTTAATGAAATTCGGAATTAAAAATGCCAATTATCTAAACATGCAATTTTAAACTAAAGAAATTAACCTATTCTAGAGTAATCTTTTTGGCATTTTTTATCAAAATTCGAAATTAAAATCAAGTAAAAAATATAACCGCTAATTCTTTCGAATTAAGTTTCGATCTGAAGCCTGACAGATCGATCCTAAAATTCGAAATACCCGCTATGGAAATAACTCTATCTAAAGCCTTATAGATAGATTTATTTCCACGTGTACGGTTGCGGATTAGGAAATTTTCCTAATCGATCACATCTTGAAAAAAATTAGATATCTTAAATATCTTGGATATATTCAAAAGATTTTGAAAATTCTAAATTCTATCCAAATTTGAAAAGTAATAGATATCCAAGATTTCAAAAAAGGAAATAAAATCGTAATTGAAATAATGCTTATTATCCAAATATACAAAATTAGATATCAATAAGCACAAATTAGGCAACCAAATATTCGAATCAAATCGGGATATGATAATTACCTAATTTGCAGATTTCTTTCCTAATTTGAATCTGTAGCGGATCGGGATTGCGGATCGGCGGTGCGTCGGGAGCGGCGGCGTGACGTCGGGAACAGTGGCGGCTAGCGATGGTGACACGACGGGAACGGCGGCGCGGCGGGCTTTTCCGGGCAGCGGCCAACAAAGCGGGGACGGGCGACTCTCTCGCGGGGCGGCGTGGCAATAATGCACGAGGCACACGGTGGGCTAACGGCGGTGCAGGCGGCTCTCCGGCGGCTGTGCAGCGAGCAGCGGCGATACAGGCGGGCGGAGCAGGGACGTCCAGGCGGCGGTGGCACCAGCGTGGCGGTGGTGTGCGACGAGGCAGCGGCAGGCAGGCGTGCAGCAGCGGTGGCACATGGCGAGAGACGGCAGCGCGAGGTGGGAGGCAGTGGCGTGCGGCGGTGGCACGCAGCGGCTGAGGGGCGGAGCAACTCCGGCGTAGTGCGGCAGGCGGTGGCGCGGCAAGCGTGCAGTGCGGCGCGGCGGGCGGTCTCCTTCTCTCTCTCTCTCTCTCACTCTTCTCAAAATTCTCTCGTATGTCTCTCTAAAAATCCGATCTGAAAAATTATGAGAGCCCCCCCTTGATTATGAGACATAAACATATATTTATAATATAAACCTACGTCAATTAGCCGGGCTTTCTAGTTCTAATGCGCTTAGGTTTAGGCTTTAATTTAATTCTAAGTGGACTGAATTAATTTGGGCTTTTCTTTAATTAAGCATAATGGGCTAATTTAAGCTCAAATTAAGACAACCAAGTCCTTTTGTGTGTGATTTTCGGCCCATGCTTTTCGAGTGAGCCGAATCTCGTTCGGTGCCCGAGCTCGATTTACGTGATGAATTTTAAGCTCGCTTACCACCGCCGATCCGATGCGAAATGCAGTTAATCTACATGAACCTAAACTTTATGCTATGCGATTTGTAATATTTTTGTTCAGGGATTAAAATTTAATCCCTAATTTTCTATGCAATTAATCACTAAATGATGTGCCGAAATTTAGGTGTCAACAGCTGCCCCTCTCTGAGTGGAGGCTCGCAGAGGTTTCGCTCAAAAACTGAGACCTAAATTTAAACTATGCAAAATGATGAATGATGATTTTTTTTTTTAATGCAACGATGCATGATATGCAAACAATAAAGAACGTATGCTAAGGCTTCTCACTTCGTGTAGAGCGGTGAAAGAGCCTTGCATACGGATCGCACAAAAAGCGTCCAAGTGAGGGAAAGCTTTATAATGCTTTGACTTCCCTCGATCTCCAAACTTCTGGTCCACTGGAAGTAAGGTTCTCGAGGTACTGGATTGCCTATCTGTTACCTGTAGTTTCCTACAGATGCGAAATAGCGCATGATATAAAGAAAGAATGGGATATGTTGCCCATACCACTGGGCAATCACGAAAAGGATCATGTCACCTCTTCCATTGGATGAACATGAAATGGGGTGTGCCGCGTACTCCACTTAGCAACACCAAATGAGAAATTATGCTGCCTATACTACTGGGCAAACATGAAATGGGGTGTGCCGCGTACTCCATTTAGCAAGACCAAATGAGATATTATGCTGCCTATCCTACTGGGCGAACATAAAATGGGGTGTGCCGCGTACTCCACTTGTCAACACCAAATGATATGTCACCTGTTCCACTTGGCGAACATATGAAAGAGATCATGTCTCACATTCTGGGAAAAGAGAAACAATGAAGAATAATTAGTAGACGTACCTGATTTCTTCTTGTGTTATAAAAATGGCAAAGCCAATTGCATTGCACCTGTTTTTACCTAAGAAAAGGCTAAAACAACACATGCGCAGGGGCAGAGAAAACATAATTCATGAATATGCTTGCATTACCAAGCTTTACTGGGGAATTTATCAATAAGAACAACCATTTCGTCCTTTTGACAATTTGATCACATTAAATAAGAGACCTTTAATCAGAAAGGACTTTCTACTCACTCTCAATGAAAGGCTTTTGACCCGACCTTTGATGCGGGTATAAGAATCACTCAAACTCTCTTCATCGTGCTTGACAAGGGTTCGGATATTCTCAAAATCAGTATGACTTGACCAATCTGAGAGGTCTTTATAAGGACTAAAACGTGGGTTTGGTCAATGGCTTAGCAAAAGGGACTCTTCGAGTCGAGGCTATTGAAAGAATTGATATCACCAGCTGCTCCGGGTTTACAAGTCAGGGATGCTGCAAAAATGAGATAGAAAAATCTTGCTCGCACTTCTTCGAGCAACATTTATAAGCATTTGAAACTCTACGTTAACTCAAGTGCCCTATTCTGAAGAGACTTCGGTAAGGGTTGTAACGTAGGTTCGGGTAGGCTTGAAATGAATGGCTTATTTCATCAAAGGGGGGTATTATGAACATGGAGATTGGTGATCATCCAATTATGCTACTGGTACCATTGACCTATCTCTAGCAATTGCTCCACAAATGAACCTTCAAACGGTCTTTTCCTTGAAGACTGATCTTGTATGTCGACTCAGTTCTTGCTGAAGCTTTTCTTTCCCTCCTTTTTCTCTCTCTCTCTTTTTTTTTTTTAGAGAGATTTTCTTTTCGAGAGATTTTTCCGAGAGAGAGAGAACTTCAATTTAATGGAGTCCTTTTGTGTCCTTTCTGATGAATTTTCTTTCTAACTCCCATTTGTCTCAAGTCACCTTGAACTTGCTTTGAGATGATTTCATTTGTTTATCACCAGAATGATCACCAATTGGGTTGAAATGAATTCACCGCTCAAATTGGGTATCCAAAGGGTATAATGTGTAGGGATATAGAAAGAAATGCTCTTCGTCATATCTAAGGTACTCGAGCTAACACAGAACTTGCATGCAATAAATATACTTGAAGATTGATGCAAGTGAAAGCAAGAAAATTCTAACCATTTTGAACTTTCTAAGAAATTGCCCCGGTATGGGGTTGTTCCTGACAGGGGTAAGAAATGAAACTTCGTTCAAAGGGATTAAGCAAATGATAACCTGTAATGTTTAGATAGAGGAAATGAATGCCTCTCATCATTTTGGTCGTCATACTTTTCGTGAGATAATCCTTTACCTTGTCAGCACGGAATTTTCACTCAACTCGCACTAGGGATTATTATTCAGAACATGTATGGAAATATCTTTGCCTTTCGTCATCTTGAAGTCTCTCATGCAATATGATCGCTTCATTAGGACAGAAACAGATTGCCAAATCAAAAGCCTTCCTCAAACAAAACTTGGTAACATAAATTGATTCATGAAATTCAACTTGATACTTGATAGAAACAAAGTCAGAATGAGTACAAATCAAGTGTAATACTTCTTCACAGAATCGGAATTAACTGGACTGGAAAAAACACGACCATCCATCTTGGCCAAAATCAAAGCACCTCCTGGAAGAACTTTCTTCACAATGTACGGGCCGCCATAATTTGGGGTGAATTTTCCTTCTGCAAGAGGAACTATCGGCCATAATTTCCGCAGGACAAGGTCGCCTACCTGAAAATGTCGAGGCTTGACTTTCCTGTTGAAAGATTTAGCAACTCGTTGTTGGTAGCACTAGCCATGACATAGAGCTCTAAGCCTTATCTCATCAATCATGTTCAACTGGTCCAATCTCTGCTGGATCCAATCTGCTTCTGACAATTGTACCTGTGAAAGAATACGCAACGAAGGAATTTCAACCTCAACAGGTAGAACTGCTTCCATACCGTACACAAGAGAATATGGAGTTGCCCCTGTAGATGTCCGGATAGAAGTCCGATATGCCATAAGTGCAAAAGGTAATCTCTCATGCCAATCACGGTAGTTCTCAGCTGTTTTAGCCAAAATTTTCTTGATATTCTTGTTGGCTACTTCGACCGCTCCGTTCATCTGCGGACGATATGGAGAGGAATTCAAATGCTTGATCTTGAACTCCTTGAACAGATCATCCACCAATTTATTATTTAGATTCGACCCATTGTCAGTAATTATAGTCTCAGGTGTACCATATCGAGCAATGATGTCTCGACGAATGAACTTCACCACAATCCGGGCCGTCACTGTCGTATAGGACATAGCTTCGATCCACTTCGAAAAGTAATCGATAGCGACCAGGATAAACCGATGCCCATTTGACGCTTTAGGATTAATTGGGCCAATCATATCAATGCCCCACATAAAAAATAGCCATGGTTCAGACATTTGATGCAATTCATTCGGAGGAGTTTTAATCTTGTCACCATGGATCTGACATTTGTGACAACTTCGGACATGCTGAATGCAATCACTTTCTAAAGTGAGCCAGTAATAACCCATCCTCATTATCTTCCTTGCTAGCATATGACCATTCATGTGCGGACCACATACTCCCTCGTGTACTTCTAGCATCAAATGAACAGCCTCGGTTGAATCAACACACCTTAATAAAACCGAATCATAGGACCGCTTGTATAGGCATTCCCCGCTCAAGAAGAACTTCGACGCCATTTTCCTGATATACTTTTGAAGATATGCCTTGATATCATGATACCACGGCTTGCCGTCAGGCTCTTCTGTCGTGGCCATGCAATAAGCCGGTTTCTGTAAGACCTCTATCTTCAAAAGTTCAACTTCTAAACCACTTGTCACTCGTAGCATTGCCGATAACATAGCCAGAGCATCGGCAAAACTGTTTTGAGTCCTTGACAAGTATTCAAACGAAATGTCTTCAAACTCTTCCACCAACTCCTCCAGATAGACGTGATAGGGCTGCAACTTAGCATCTCTAGTTTGCCATTTACCAACGGTCCGAAGAATAATGAGGGTTGAATCCCCGAACACCTTAAGTCGAGCTACTCCCATTTCAATTGCAGCTTGTAACCCGAGGATGCATGCTTCATATTCGGCGATATTGTTCGTACAAGGAAATATCGGTTTATTGCGACCAGGATCATGTTGTCCTTTGGAGATATTAAAACTGCCCCGATACCTGATCCTGACAAGTTTACGGCTCCATCAAAATACATGGTCCATACATACTCATCAATTGGCATGACTCTATCCTCTAACGGATCCAGATCCTCATTTTTCCCAGGATTTTCAGCCAAGACATCAGCAATTACTCGTCCTTTGACTGATTTTTGGGACATGAATCGAACATTAAATTCTGAGATGAGAATCTGCCATTTTGCTAGTTTTCCAACCAAAGCGAGTTGATTGAGCAAGTATTTGATGGGATCACACTCTGTCACAAGCAATATCTGATAGTGCAAAGTGTATTACCTCAATCTGTGTAGTACCCAAACCAATGCTGCGCACGTTCTTTCTGCTTCGGAATAATTCATCTCAGAGGCGGTGAATTTCTTACTCAAATAATAAATCGCACGCTCCTTTCCATCCTCTTCACTTTTCTGAGCAAGCATGGCACCTAAGGATTCACTGTGGATTGTAAGGTACAGGATCAGAGGTTGCCCCGGCGTTGGTGGAACAAGCACTGGCGGATTCATCAAGTAGTGTTTAATCTTGTCGAATGCCAGTTCACACTCTTCATCCCATCTAACCAGCGCATTCTTCTTGAGGAGTTTAAAGAAAGGCTTCGCTGTCTCAGATAGCTGAGAAATAAATCTGGCAATATAGTTTAGTCTGTCAATTAAGCTACGAACTTCCTTCACCGAAGAGGGAGATTTTATTTCACAAATGGCTTTCACTTTTGACGGGTCAATCTCAATCCCTTTGTTACTAACAATGAAGCCAAGTAGTTTGCCAGAGGCTGCCCCGAACACGCATTTTGCCGGATTGAGGCGCAATTTGAACTTACGAAGCCTGTCGAATAATTTCGTCAAGGTTTCTATGTGATCTTCTCCACGTCGAGTTTTTGCAATCATATCGTCAACATAGACCCCGATCTCATTATGCATCATGTCATGGAACAACGTGACCATTGTCCGCTGGTAAGTTGCCCTAGCATTTTTGAGACCGAAGGGCATCACCTTGTAATGAAATGTCCCCCAAGGAGTAGTAAATGCTGTTTTCAACTTATCATCCTCATTCATCAAGATCTGATTATAACCTGAGAAACCATCCATGAAAGAGAATAGTTCGAATCCAGCTGTACTGTCCACAAGCACATCAATGTGCGGGAGTGGAAATCATCTTTAGGACTAGCTTTGTTCAGATCTCGGTAGTTAACACATACTCGAACCCGACCGTCTTTCTTCACCACTGGGACTATATTAGCGACCCATTCTGAGTATTGGGTAGTCTCAATAAATCCCACGTCAAGAAGCTTCATGACCTCTTCCTTGATTTTCTTCGCCAGTTCTGGCTTAGCTCTTCGCGGCCTTTGTTTCACAGGCTCAACCGAAGGATCAGTCGGTAGATAATGTTCGACGATCGATCGATCAAGACCCGGCATATCAGCATAAGACCAGGCAAAGATATCTTGATAATCCTTCAACAACTGGGTCAAGCGTTTGGCTACATCTTCAGGAAGACATGCCCCAATCTTCACCTCTCTAGGATTCTCCGTGTCGCCAAGGTTGATCACCACGGTTTCTTCGGCGGTCAGAGGCTTAGATTTCTCATGGATTTCCAAGTTCCGTCGTATCTCTTCATCATTCGGATTAGAATCATCTGAGTCATTGGATTGGCTTGCATCACATATATGAGGGTCCACGATTCCCGTCCCTTCGTATGCCTCGAGATTAGTCCTGAAACATAAAAGAAAGGGATCAAAAAGACAAGACAGGGCTTAACTACATGCAATTTTTGAAAATTGTTCTTTGCTTTTTTTTGAAATTCATTTTGCTTTCGAAGACCTCGAAACGAGAATTCTTGAGAAGCCCAACCCTCAGTTCTTACCGTAGATGACAAATTTTTCAATAGTTGGTTATCGTCATCGGGTTGATTTGGGACACTTCAACAAGATTCAAAATGCTAAAAAACGCTGTAATTTTATTGATACTGAACCAATGAATTACATCTTATTGGATTGAAAAACCTAAGTGCAACATGAATAGGAATGAGAATCGAAAAAAGCAATAAAGATTCCCACGCAGGGGAGATACGAAAACTAGAAATGATTACTCTTGAGGGCTATCGCCCATCCCTTCAAGTGGTCCTTCAGTGATTGCACAAATGGAGGTCTCAGCAAACCAACCGGTGAGGTAAGGTATACCATCATCAAAGTCCAACACCCTCGACTCCGGCTTCTTGAAAATACAGGGTGGCCGGTCATCCTCAGAATCATCAAACAAACTGACCAGAATCGCTTTACCATGCTTCTTAGGTAAGTCAGTTAGGGCTGGTGGCGACTCAGGAAAGATAAGCCCAAGATCATCCTCAGTCGGGCTCAGATTTAAATGTTCATATCCTCCCACAACTCTAGCCGAGTGAAAGGTGTCGTTGATGGAAGGTGGTAAGGGACTTTGACCTGCTCCCTGTTCGGCTTCTGCAACAATCGTTGCTTTGTTCGCGGCTTCCCTGCCTATGATATCCCAAACTAGCTTTGTGGGATTGTCCATTTATCTCGATCGAGGCATGAATGCCTTGGCCTTCTTTCCCAAGACCCTGACCTGGCTTAAAACCATTACCGACCATGACCTTAGCCACCATGAAAGCTGCTTTAGAAACTTCAGGAACGGGCAACGGCATATCAGAGGAAGCTTGAACAACTTGAACTATCTCAAATGAATGATAGCTATCCTCCTCAACATGATCGGGTTCTATGTATGGGATCGATGTTGCATTGAAGATTCGGTGATCTTCCTCTCCATAAATTGTAACCAACTTTGCTTCAGCCACAAACTTGATCTTCTTATGCAAGCTGGAGAGTCTTGCGCCGCATTGTGAATCCATGGCCGTCCCACAAGAAATTGAAAGCGAAGGGATATCCAAAGACTTGAAAAAGAATATCAAACACCGAAGGTCCGATCTGCAGCTTTAAGTTAATCTGGCCTATGACATCTTTCTTTACTCCATCAAAGGCTCATACAGAAGTCTTGGCTGCTTGCATGGTAGATGGAGGAATGCCCAGCCTTTTCAAAGTAGCCAACGGGCATAAATTCAGAGCCGACCCGTTATCAACAAGCACCCTAGCCATGTGAGTCTCCTTGTACTTCACTGATATGTGAAGCGCCTTATTATGACCACGTCCTTCAACTGGGATTTCCTCATCAGAAAATGCTACTTGATCTTTGAGGAGGATCGTCCCGACAAACCCTTCTAGCTTATCTTCTTCAATAGTCTCGAGCACATGAATCTCACCCAACACCTTCATTAGAGCACTCCGATGCTTATCTGATGTCTGGAGAAGTTCCAACAATGAGACTTGTGCAGGTAACTTTCTCAGCTGATCAACCACGTTATATTCACTAGCCTTAATCACAACTAGGAAGTCCTTCGCTTCTTTCTCAGCCACTGGCTTGGCCGGTTGCTTATCAGGATAAGTTCGCCCTGACCTCGTTATCAGATCAACGTCGTACGACCATGGAACCATCTTGTCACTCTCATAAGCGTAGGGCTGAGGTGATGCCAGGATCAATACTTCCGGATTGTCGGGTATAATGATCCCGAGGTCATCGTCAGAGGCGTCCTTGAGAGCGGGCATGTCAGGATCCAACTTCACTTGTTCATCGGTCATCCTTGCGAGTTCTTCATTCCAATCAATGATGACTTGGGATGTAGCGGCCAGTACCCCGAATTCATCTGCTGTCCCAATCATCCCCTCTCTCACCAACTCATCCACTTTCTTTCTTATGTCACCGAGTGACACCACTTCACCGGTCGAAACATAACCAGCTCGGACTAAAGCATCGAACATATTTTCGAGAGGGACCCTGAAGCCTCGAACCTGCTTGACTCCCGGGCCAAGGACAACATTTGTACTGCTCGAATGATCAGGGAGTGGATTGTTCTGCACATTGGGCTTACCGACTGGCTGTAGTGTAAACGCTCCAGTCTCGAGTAGATCCTGCACTCGATGTTTGAGCACTTGGCAATCATCTGTCGAATGCCCAACCTCACCTCTATGGTAATCGCATTTCTTCGACGGATCATACTTTGCATAGCCGGCAGCGTTAGATCTTTGTGGCTCTGAATTCAGCAAGTTCTTCTTCCTTAGCACCGCCAGTACCTGAGATAACGTCCCGGGAAGTGGAGTAAACTGGCGGGATTTGCGCTGTTGGTGTGGGTCTTATTGGCCTTGCCGTCCATAAGAGGTCGTCTGCTGGGTGCTAAATTATAGCTTAGGGGCCTGAACTGGCGTCTTCTGCACATAGGTCATGTTGACTTCGGGGACATGCTCTTTGTCCTTCTTACTAGTAAATCTCTTGCTTGATGAACCTGACTCACTGTACCATCCTTTCTTGAGCCCGGTCTCAATCTCATCACCCATGGCTATCAGCTGGCCAAAAGATTGGGCGGCCGTTACTAACATTCGTGAACGAACCGGCTGCGGTAGAGTGGACACGAACAACTTCATTAAGTCACGTTCTGAGGGTTCAGGCATGATCTGCCCTGCCATGTTCCTCCAACGAGTGGCATACTCCTTCAGAGTCTCGCCCTTTTTTCTGCTCAACTCTCTCCAGGTCTTCCCTTGTAATAGTGACGTCGAGATTGAACTTGAAGTACTTGACGAAAAGGTTTGCCACCTCTTCCCACGAGTCTTTCCGGTTGATCTGGTGGTTGGTATACCACCCCATTGCAGCATCCTTCAAGCTTGCTTGGAAGGTTTGGATCATTAGGGGTCCGTTAGACACATATCTATTCATGAGCCCCTGGTATATATCGATGTGCTGAATTGGGTTCAAGGTGCCGTCGTACTTCTCAAAGGCTGGCATCTTGAATTTATCGGGCACTTGGACCCAGATAAAAATGGACAAATCCACAGGCGGAACACTTTGAGTTCCCTCCACTTCACGTAACCTCTGGTCGAGCTTGGCCAACAACTTGGCATTCTCATCGTTGGGGGGTGAATGAGGAACAGGGACCGACGGAGAAGCACTAGTGTCGATCAAAATGGCATCATCCAGTTGAAGGGTTGTATTAGTGTTTACTGCAGGAGATTTGTCAAGGCGGAGGCCTTGACGGGTTGGAGGTGGAATCTCTGATTGGGAGGCAACATTGATCTGCTGCTGCTTGGCCATGAGATCACTCATCATTTTGGACATGGCAGCCGTGATCTGCTCATTGATTGTATTCATGTGTTCTTTCAGCTTTTCGTCGATCATGGCTGTAATCTCGGCTTGATTGGCCATCCTTCTTTTGGTCACCGATCGAGTATTATGAGGATGAGGGGGATCCGTGGCAAATTACCTGCAAAAAGCAACGGTGGAATAAATACGACAAGTAAGAATAACGAGTCGGTCCATGACATCCGCTAGACCCTCAAGATGAAATTTCTTTCGAACGACCGATTCGTCCAGTAAATCCCGAAATTCCAAATTGCTTTATTCAATAAAAACCTGGACTGATTCTAAAATTTACAAATTATAGCTCAACGCTTTTCATTGAATTGCTCAAAATGGAAAATGTCTCAAAAGAATTCTTATAAAAATCGTTCAGCAACATTTATTACCAAAAAACATCAATAGCATGAAGTACAAATGTAAGCTAACATTCCATCTTAAAAAGAAAGAAAAACTCCCTAAACCAAACTAGAAATCAGATAGTCTTCCTCTTTTTAGAGGCTATGTGATCTATAGACGAATGGGCCTTCAAGGCGCGCCGTAATCGTGCAGTCTCTTCAGCCAGAGCATCTGCCTTATCCTGGGCTTTCGTCGCCTTTTCTTCGCTGATTTTGATTTGAGTCTGAAGGGTATGCCGTACTGTCACGACCGGGATCTTCGGGAGTATCTCAGCAGGGATGGTATGATGCTGAATATACCAGGCGTGGCAACTGACTTCTCATCCTTCCGGTGGGCTCATCCGCGGGTCAAATCAGCTTCTGAGTGGAACAATTCTGCCAAGCCTCAGAATGACGCCTAAGCTCGACTCTGTAGGACTCGTCCTTCTCGAACTGGACTTGAAATTTATTGGGCCTGAGTGGAGGTGGGACATCCTGCAGAACTCGGAATTGACGTGTAACTCGAAGGGGCTGATAGCAGGTTGCCCCATAAATGCCCATCAAAGGTACGGACTTCTGATCGCCATGGTATAATCGAGCCTCAACCTCCCGAAACCACACAGCTTGCCAAAGGAAAATCTTAGAGCTTGGATTCTTGAACAGATGGACCCATTGTGTATAGTGCAAGCTCTTAGTTTGATCTTGTATTTGTTTGAACCTTAAAATAGGGTTATCAGTCATGTCCATTTCAAATACAGTCATATTTTCCCCAAATTGAGAAAGGTGTGAGAAAAGCCAGATTTGTAAAAGCTCAATCGGGGCTCGAAAAGCTCTATCTTTTCCTTTCTTGAATCATGTCAGAGACATGAAAGTTTCTGCCAGAATTGTGTTTATAAAACTAACTCCACCACATATTTGTTTTACCGTCCTAGCTATCACCGGATCAATAGCATTTTGACGGAATGGAAAAACGATGAGTCCAAAAAAAACTAAGATAAAAATTTTAGATCTCATGAGGACGGAGTTATTTTCGAAACATTCAATAAGAAAAGATAATGGGCATGCTTGACAATTACCCTTTAGCACTTTTTCAATTTCCTTTTTAGTCAAATTCAAAAATTCAGCAAGCACTACCACATGATCTACTTTAATGGGTGGTTCGACTATATCCAACTCAATCGATTTCCCAATGGCAGTACTGTATTCTTCCAGAGTCGGTGTGAGCTCAAACTTACCTCCCAACACAAATGTGGTTGTCTCGGGGCACCAAAAATGAGCGAGTGCTTGCATGATCCCGCTCTGAACATCTATGTCTAGGATTGGCAGCATGAATCCAATACGCTTGAGAACGTACTGCTGACCATCTGGCTTCAACTGGCTCCATAACTTCTTGAGCTCTAGCTTCGGAGTAGGCACAAAACGGATATCGAGGCGACCCATTCTTATAGACCACGTGCCAAAAGACTCAACCTAAACCATGGACCGACTCAAAATAAGATACAGAAAACCAAAGATAAAGCTCGAGAAATTACCGTCTTTGGGGGAAAAATGTCAATCACAAAGACATGCACATGAATCGTGAGTTTAAATCTTAATCTATCTATCCTAATGGCTTTTACAAAGTGAAATGATGAACGGAACGACACGTCGCAGCCTCGCGTACAATCATCATGACTAGTCGCGGCCTCGCATACCGTAGTCATGACTAGTCGGGTCCAATCACTTCGGCTTGGTTCGGTCGACAAGGGTAACCTCCATGCATTGTAGCCTCACGTGCATGAGGACGACCCTTGAGCCATTTTTTGAAAAAAATTTCGGGATCCAAATGGGATAACCTTTAGCGAAGTCTTACCGCCAAGGTTAAAGAACCATCCAAAAACCATCTTAAAACTATGGGTGTGACCCAGGTCCGGTCACAGGTTGTGTGTGGTGTAGTGCAAATACTGTAAATCATGCACAACAATTATATGCAAACACCACTTCAATAGTGCAAAAATTAAATCACAATTCCACTCCACCAAGCCTGCAAAACAAAGGGTTAGCCAATCACTACTCCCCTTATAACTCCCATCCTGCAAAACCATTTAACACCTAAGAATGAGAATCCGATCAAATTTTGTCAAATCGAGTGATTTTTCCATAAAAAAATTTTGGCCTAAGTCCTCCTTAAAATTTTTTTTAAAAAAAAATTAAAGTTAATCTCCCCAGCGGAGTCGCCAAGCTGTCGCGGCCTAAAAAAAATCGGGTTTTCGATCTTAGGCTAATGGATTACTAGATCAATTAAATTAACTAACATAGCTCGAGTTCTCCCAAACTCTACCAAATCGCAACTTAGGTCCAATTGTGAGCATGCAAATATTTTCAATGGGAGTCGCCACTAATCATTTAAGGTAGGTTGATTAGAAACCTAAATAAAATAGCGGGAGTACTATTTTATTTCTGCGAACCAGAAATTATAAATTCGGGGACTTGGTTACGCTAGATTCCCTAACGCCCTTTCGGTACCAATTTCAAGAGAAATACTCAATTGGACAATTTTGATAAATCCCGACTTAGAGTTCAAAGGTGCAGAAATTTTCTTTTTTGATTTTTTATTTATTTAAATGAAAGCTAACCTATATATAATGACGTGCAAAAATTGACATGTGATTAATGCAACCTAACATGCAAACTATATGTCATGCGACGACGTGATCTATTTCTAATGACGGGCATATTATTTTTTTTTTGTAGTTTTTCTTTAATGAAATTCGGAATTAAAAATGCCAATTATCTAAACATGCAATTTTAAACTAACGAAATTAACCTATTCTAGAGTAATCTTTTTGGCATTTTTTTTATCAAAATTCGAAATTAAAATCAAGTAAAAAATATAACCGCTAACTCTTTCGAATTAAATTTCGATCTGAAGCCTGACAGATCGATCCTAAAATTCGAAATACCCGCTATGGAAATAACTCTATCTAAAGCCTGATAGATAGATTTATTTCCACGTGTGCAGTTGCGGATTAGGAAATTTTCCTAATCGATCACATCTTGAAAAAAATTAGATATCTTAAATATCTTGGATATATTCAAAAGATTTTGAAAATTCTAAATTCTATCCAAATTTGAAAAGTAATAGATATCCAAGATTTCAAAAAAGGAAATAAAATCCTAATTGAAATAATGCTTATTATCCAAATATGCAAAATTAGATATCAATAAGCACAAATTAGGCAACCAAATATTCGAATAAAATCGGGATATGATAATTACCTGATTTGCAGATTTCTTTCCTAATTTGAATCTGTAGCGGTTCGGGATTGCGAATCGGCGGTGCGTCGGGAGCGGCGGCGTGACGTCGGGAACAGTGGCGGCTAGCGACGGTGACACGACGGGAACGGCGGCGCGGCGGGCGTCTCCGGGCAGCGGCCAACAGGCGGGGACGGGCGACTCTCCGGCGGCTGTGCAGCGAACAGCGGCAGCACAGGCGGTGGGCTAACGGCGGTGCAGGCGACTCCGGCTGGCGAGCGGCAGTGCAGGGCAGCTCTCCGGCGGCTGTGCAGCGAGCAGCGACGACACAGGCGGGCGGAGCAAGGACGTCCGAGCGGGCGGTGGCACCGCGCAGCGGTGGTGTGCGGCAGGGCGACGGCGGGCATGCGGCGGCGGTGGCACACGACGAGAGACGGCAGCAGCGGCAGAGGAGCGGCGCGCGGCGGTGGCACGCAGCGGCTGAGGGGCGGAGCAGCTCCGGCGTAGTGCGGCAGGCGGTGGCGCAGCAGGCGTGCAGTGCGGCGCGGCGGGCGGTCTCCTCTCTCTCTCTCATTCTTCTCAAAATTCTCTCGTATGTCTCTCTAAAAATCCGATCTGAAAAATTATGAGAGCCCCCCTTGATTATGAGACATAAACATATATTTATAATGTAAACCTAGGTCAATTAGCCGGGCTTTCTAGTCCTAATGGGCTTAGGTTTAGGCTTTAATTTAATTCTAAGTGGGCTGAATTAATTTGGGCTTTTCTTTAATTAAGCATAATGGGCTAATTTAAGCTCAAATTAAGACAACCAAGCCCTTTTGTGTGTGATTTTCGGCCCATGCTTTCCGAGTGAGCCGAATCTCATTCGGTGCTCGAGCTCGATTTACGTGATGAATTTTAAGCTCGCTTACCACCGCCGTTCCGATGCGAAATGCAGTTAATCTATATGAACCTAAACTTTATGCTATGCGATTTGTAATATTTTTGTTCAGGGATTAAAATTTAATCCCTAATTTTCTATGCAATTAATCACTAAATGATGCGCCGAAATTTAGGTGTCAACAATATTTTAGAAGACTCGAACCTTTAGAATAAGCGGTTCAAATTACTAGAGAGATACATAGGGTTAGGCAGTACTCGAGTAAGGAGATACGAAACATAATCATGAAGAAAGAAAAGTACTTTTGATGATTTAAGCCCCGTTTGCTTTGCGAAAAATTAAAAAATTAAAAATTATTTTTCAAAAAAAGGATCTCTTATATTCCTTATGAAAATGAATAAATAGAAAGTATTTTCATTGTCTATGAAAATGTTTAGATATAAAATGTTATCGATAGTGAAAACATTTTCCATTGATTAACTGTTTCAAGAGATATAAGCAATCATTTTTCAAAAAATATATTCCAAATCATACATTTTCCGCAAAACAAGTTTCGATACTTACTATACTATTATGTTCTACACTTTATATTAGGTCAATATTATCGATACCCAAACATTTCTTTGAATTAACTTATGCCATTTATGTTTCCGACCCTGTATCACTATCAGCTTAAGTTTTGATGTTTTATACATACAGACCTATAACTACGGTTACTCAAAAGGTACATCATTTGTTTGTTGCGATTGCAATATCACATTACTAACGTAACTACTAGTTTGCAAAAATGTTTACGGAGATACTCGGAAAAGTACAAACCAAGTAACTAGTTAAAATCTTTAGAATGGAAAGAAAGAAATGTCTATAAAGGCAGAAAGGTTTGAATTGCACGTCCCCAAGTAAAACACTTGGGCTCAGAATTGGCTGAAGCATCAATGTCTCCATGTTACGTACTTAGTATGGAAAAACAAAAGTGCGCGTTGCGATTCGGCGGCAGCGAAGGGTTTGTTCATAGCAGTGATGGGCTCGCTCGTATGAACGGTTACTATCGTATTCCATTGCCGGTGTGCAACTCTTATAACAATGTTGAATGAGCGCCTAGTGGTATGTCGATGAATCACATAAACCTGACAGGTGATGTGCTCATTCTAGTGGCCGACGAGCTAAACTTCCCAACGCATTAGCCCAACATACAAAGGACATTAGGAAGTATACGATGAAGAGTACACTCGAATTAGCCCATGAGTACCTATATCAAGGGTGCAGAAAAGCTTCTAAGCCGCTCATTCAATTTGAGCTCCATCATCATTTCGTTACTCGCTTTACTAACTTAAACATTGGAGGGTCAATCAGAGTCACAATCCCAGACGCTTGGATGTTGTTATCTGTGTGCGCAGACCGGATTCAAGCATGCGGATCTTGACCCAACCGGCGAGCTATCTTGCGCATTAACAACAATGACAATTAACGTGTGTTTGGAGTGACTTTTTACTCTTTATCATTAGAGATTTGATTTCCATTTGACATCAAATACTCTAAAGTTTTAACATGATAGATATGAATACGCAAGGTCGCTTGCAATTATGTAAAATCTTTCATAATTTTCTAAATTTGGTTTTTAAGTTTCGACAGAAAAGAACATAAGTAACTGGTAGTCCGTTGGCGTCTGTGAATAGTGCAAAGAGCGTAAGTTGCTTTTTTCAGAGGTTTCGTTCTTAATCATTTTCCGAATTATGGTTAGACAGTAACCTTCACCTGCTATGGTGCACACTTGAGTAAGCCCACTTTCTCAATCACATCACAGTCCGAACCAACCACGCCAAGGCTTAGGAATTCAGAAGGGATCGCTTCTCGGAGGTCTGCTCGTGAAAGCTGCAGAAGAGTGGCCACGAGAAACCAAAGGGATATGGACATTGCCCTCCTCCACCACAATCTGGGTGGCACAATATTAACGGGGATGGAGCAGTCAGGAATGGCAGGGAAATGACTCTGTCCAATCATTGGCCAATCGAATGAGGTTCCGCCAACCAAGTCGATCCATTCACCCTGGTGGCGTGTCACACAAGACAGAATGCCAAAGACCGTAAGAACATTTCGATCCGCGGTCGTGAACTTTCGTGAGAATATGGTGTAACAAGTAACCAATTCCAGGATTCTTCAATGTCAACAACGATTTTCTATACTGTCCTGCCTATTTCATCACCAACTGGAAACGCCTTTTACAGACACACAACATCTATCAGCTCCCTATCTTCCAAAATCATCTTAACCACCATCAGTTTTGCCTTGAGAAGCAACACTACTTCGGAGAACAGAGTAGGGTGTGACAAGTACAGTAACTCACCCTGAGTCAGTCCCACCTTGTACCACCTTGGAAAGTCACGCTTTGCAGGCTTTTGCACTCACGGCGCACTGAAACCAGATCATAGCTTGTAACTCCACTGGACTAAACATTTTTCCTGCCATTTTTGAAGCAACTGTGACACTTCAAATGTCCGGTGACATGCATCAACATTCCATCATACCCACCATACCGAAAGCATTGCCTTTATACTTGGCATAGCTATTGACCTAGCATTCCTTATACATCTCGAGTAGCAATCAGGTGATCTTGACAAAGAAATACAACCACAGAGGAATCCACATTGAAATTTCACTCCACCAGTGTATAAAATGTTGACTAGAGAATTCCAATAAGCAATGAGAAGTAACCTTTTAATGATTTATCCATGGAAAAGAAAAAAAATAATCGAACAATCTACTCAATAGCCACATGGCACGAATAGTTCTAATTCATTATATAGGTTCCAATCCAGTAACTAAAATCTAATATCATGCTTTATACGTGACAAATAACTCAATTGGCCAAAAAAAAAGTTTCAACTAATTCAGAAAAAAAAAGTCTGTAAAGAGATTGCTCACTTTTCCTCTACTGCCGTTAGTCTCCTACTTATCCAGCCTCATCTCAATCACCTAAACACAACCTAATTATGAAACCAAAAAACCACTAGTTTCATACACAGTCCTAAAGCTATGGCTCTTGGGTGTGGAGATTCGATTTTCATTGCAAGCAACCACACTATTGTTTACACAACTTGGTCGAGGTATAATGAATGCCAATCCTAGTGATTTCTCAAACTAAGATCAGAGCTTCTGGAACCAATTATCTACTTCTCCCAAAGCCAACCCTAAACCTGAATTTACTAGCTAATATGCACACTGCCCAGGTGCCACCTTGCCAGGGACCCATATCCTCACACAGGTTTTCAACATAAAGTAACTCAGTTTACAAGTTCATCCCAATATTCAGCACATCAAAGTTTTTTTGTTGCTGAAGCATCAGCATTCGTGCTTTCATGTAGCCCAACTACAACAATAGAGACTGAGGATAATGGAATTTCACACAACATAGGACTGACTTGATTGTTCAGTGTCCATGTCCAAACCTCACCACAAACCTTAACCATCTAATTTTGCAGTCTTCCACAGTTGAGATACAACCGTGTCCTGCATTTGTATGATATTCCCACCCGTATCAAGTAGAATTGATCTGTTGTATATAACCTAAATTTATTAGTTTTGAGTTGTCAAGAAAAGGACATTTCAAAATACAATTGCCTTCCAGCAACATTTTGAGGACCTATCTCATGTCAGAGAACAACTTAACTGGAGCATCTGACTGCACGCATACTTTTTCCTGAGAAATTAAAAAAAAATGAAAAAACCTTCTACAACTCCCAGGAAAACAAGTACAATCAAAAGATTTACCAAATTTCGACACTTGACTAAATCTATTTTTTGGACTTCCATGGAAGAATTTTAACCAGTCATTCACTCTTAAAAACTAACGATAAAGCATTTGTCTGTCTTTTCCTATGGACGACACTTGATATGATAATAAGATTCAAAGTCAAGTTCCCATCACAGGGGGAAAATTGATACAAACTCAAGCAAAAACTTTTATAAATAGCCCAATAACACAACTAAATTAGCATATAAGCGAAACAGAGAATAAGAATTCCTCAAAGCCAAATAAATCTTCTTCAGGCCCTCGATTGTCCTGAAGTGAATAATGATCTGCCCAGAAGTACATTTAATTGCCATGGCGAACTTCCTGTGACTAAACCACACCAGATGCATTATACCACTGTCAATGAAGGTACCTACTACAAAAAGGTTATCCCAATAATTGTCTAGATTTTAGGTATCATATGAGGGAATAATAACCACGAAACAGTTTCAGCAAATAATGTTCAGATTTCTGGCAATCTTGACAGATTACTATACTGTTCCAAGAACACACTATCAGTGAAGTCTCCAATTCGGTTATATTCACAGTTCTAGCAAAGGACTGCAGTGAAAATATTGAAAGATCGAATAGAAGCAACATGCTTGCCAATTCAACCACACAAGAAATCCATCCAGGAAAAAGTACATGATATAGAACCATGAGACCCACCATCACAACAGGTATAAGCAATTATTGCAACTAATATACCAATGCAGCATTCTTGTGGTCATATACATTGGTAAGTTTGGCCTCTTGATTGAGAATATCAACATATCGCCAGTATACACCAAAACCAATCACTTGTATGGCAAACGCAGAGTACACAAAGCACTGCCAGATAGTCACCGCAGTTTGGACATAGGAAACTGAAGCATGCAAGTAAGTTCTCCACTGATTACCACAAGATATCATCTAAGACCCTGCACCACTGTTTCCAATTCTCTAATTTCGAAACGCCTTCCCATTGAAGCATCCTTACATCTTGTTGCAAGATAAAAGAACAGCCAAGCCACCATGAAAAATACCTCCATAGTTGACTGGAAAACTGAAGCAAACACCTTTCCCCCAACTCGTCCCAGAGCCCATCTCACAAAAGTCCCACAAACTATCGCTTCCAAACACTTAATTTGAATAGCCTGATTCCACATTGTCAATACCAAGTAACAACCTTCCTTAACAATCTCCTTCCCACTCTTCCTCGAATCAACAATGGCAATCCAAGCATCCACCACGAATACAAAAGCAATAGCTGTATCAAACAAGAACCATACAAACAAGAATGCCGAAATTTCCTTCTCAAAACCCCGAGTCCACGGCAGCATAACTGAGAATGGCATCAACTTCAACCTCACAAACAGTTTGAAGAATGAGTACTGATCCTCAATTTCACCAAAATACCACAAACCAAGCATCTGAGTCAACGCATCTCTCACTGCCCACCTCATTAAAATGAACCCAGAAAGCCTCCTGAGTCCCAATCTCGATCCCTGCCACAGTACTCCAATGAGCGAGCTAAACCGCCCCAAAACATTATTGACCACCGCAACAAACACAGAGCCGAAAACCCATGAATACGTAACCAGAAACCCTAGAATCACCCAGCCATAAGCTGCAGACAAGAAGCTCACAAGGAAAAAGAAAGCGGCGGCATCATGGCGACCCAGCTCTAGACCCTTGATAAAGAATTGCAAATCGACAATCCTATCAAATTCCTTCTCACCTCTCATCTCCTCCTCTTGCTCTTGACCATCACCATCTTCTTTCTCACCAACATCCTCATCAGACCTAAACAGCCGATCATCCACTCTGAATTGGACCCCAGGATGCACAATCTCCGGATACCGCAGGCCGTTATCCACGAAGTTGGGCGAGAACCCCGAGCCGGGCCTGGATACAGAGAGGATCACGAGAGTGCCATTAGGCTGATCCCTGCGATGGTGGCTAAAGAGGGACCGATTGGGGTCATCGTCCCCGGAGAAGAAGTCGTCGTCGAGGGTGCCGACGCGGGTGAGGTGGAGGAAGGGGCGGTGGCGCCGGCGGAGGTGGGCCGGCTGCTCGCCGCGGAGGCCCTGCTGGTGGGGGTGGGGGTGGGGGTAGTTCCCGGCGAGGTCGAGGCGGGAGAGGAGGGATTTGAGAGAAGGGTCGCGGTCGATGTAGGAGGTGAGGAGGAAGGAGCCGTTCTCGACGAGGGTGCGGAAGGAGAAGAGGAGCAAGGAGAGGAAGAGGAAGGAGACGGGGTTGGAGTTGAAGGTGGAGGCCGCCTGCTTCAAGATTTGGGTGGTGGTCCGGAGGTTGCTCAGCCGCGGGTGGTCGCTCATCGCCGCCGGTTCTTGAAAAGTGAAACGGAGGAAAATCGGTGGGGGTAAATCAAGAAATCAAGAAAAGAGCACTGTGATTGCTGGGTCGATCTTGATTTTCCGGTGGGTAGTGGTCTTCTTGGCGATTCTTCAGAGGGAGCAACTGAAAAACTGATCTTTGGGTCGTGGGGGGGGGGGGGGGCGTGGGGGGGGGTGTGGTCGGGACCTTCGATTTCGCACAGTTTTTGGAAGGAATTGGGAAGGCTAGCTTAGCTATGATGGGGTTGACAGATTTGGGAATTCGAGAGGCAAGAAAACCAAGAGGAAGATGTCGTGCTCAATCTTCGACGGACGGAGTGATCATGGCTGGTGACGGTTGAAGGATGGGATGGGACGGAGTTATGGAAACGGGAGGGGAAGATGGGTGGAAAATGGGAGGAGGGGAGGAGGAACATATGCCTCTTGCTGAATTGTGCAGGAGGGGTCAAAGGGCAAATCGTTCATGAGCCGCTTTTTTTTTGTGCAGATAGATAAAGCACCGATCTTTAACACAGGAAATGGACCAAATGGTTGGCAAGAGAGAGAAGAAGGGCCGATTTGGAGTTTTTAATTGTGGGTGCGTCGCTTTCTATTTTGACAAGTGCTAGGTTTTGTAAAAAAATTTGATTAGTTCAAACGGTGTCGCCTATACGACAATTTAATTATGGGGTCGGTAATGTGATTAGTTTTCTGTGATGTATCGAGAATAGTCAACATATATTAACTACTTTATCCATCTCTATCGATCGAGTCTGTTATCTTTAACACGAATTGTTTCGAGATCTTGCAATGCCAATTATGTAAATAATAGTAAGTACATGAAAAGATAACGTGAGACGACGAGTGATTTATGAAGTGTCTTGCGATAATAAGCTCGATCTCGATCAGTATAGACCTCGATGCTTAATATTGCTGATCTCCATTCTCTTCGTTGCATGTTCGAAAATTTGTGAGAATGCGATCTACGAATTTATATAAGAAGATATAGTTTCACGAAAGCTTTACACGAGTTTCATTATGATTTTGGGATTTTTATGCACAAATTTCCTCTATACAATCTCATGCACAAGTCGGTTAAAATTGGAGTTACCGTAGCTTCGCAACCAAATCTAACACAGGAAGGCTCGCATCTACTAACCATTTGATAATTTTCAAATTTTTTTGAGTTTATGCCCTTCTTGAACTTTTAGAGAGGAGGGATTTGACGTAAATCTCTCCCTCTCCTCCCTCTTTGATTGCTTTTCCTTCTATTTTCTCTTATTTCTTGCTCTACTCTTCCAATCTAGATTTAAATCTGGAAGTTTAGCTTTCCTGATCTTGGATTTGGGAGCTTTTCTCTCCTCATCTAGTTCTAATTTTGGAGTTTTTATGAATAGGCACTCCACCTCCAGTATCAATGGCATTCACAGCAGCTTCGGTATTAGATTCGTACTTGTTTAACATATTTTTATTAGAAGCTCTAGCGTCTTGCACTTGCTAAAGTACTCACTCTTACAGATGTTAAATCTAAGCTTGTTTAACATGTTTTTATTGTCTCCGTACGATGATGGTGATGGTGTTGGGGACGCTGAACCTAAGTGCACACTGCCGAAAGGCAAAACTATAGCTACAGAGGGAGATCCCAGCGTATGCTCATCACTACTAATGATGTGTAATTTAGTGATCGGCCGATGATCCTTGAAGGATGATCGTGTACTTTGCCGACCATGCTCTAATGATGTACCTTAATTTTTAGATTTTGGTTTGTTTTGCAACTCTATAGGCCTGCTTTGTTGTAGTGATTTCTAGAATTTCCTATGGATTTTTGCAGGTATCATTTAAAAAAATTACCAAAAAAGTCATAAACCAATTGTACTTTGGCTAATTTAGTTCTAAACCTTTCAGTTGTGCCAATTGAGTCTTAAACATTTTTCATCTTTTACCAATTGAGTCTATTCGGTTAATTTTGACCGAAAAATCATTGACGTATATGTCAGTCGTCCTACATGGCACGATCCTCACTGACATGAATAATTTTAATATTTTTTCGAATTTTTTTTCAATTTTTTTTATTTTTTTATTTTCCTTCTTTTCTGTTTTTTTAACTGCAACCGATGAGGATCGCCAGGCCCTCGCTAGCCGCAGTACCCTTGCCTAGATCTGGGAGAGGCCATCGCGGCTGCGAACCGCGACCCTCACTCACGATTGGCGAGGGCTTCATGGCCCTTGCCCAGTGGTAGTTGATAGGGGTGATCGGTTTTAGGATGGGTACCAGACTGAAACCTGAAACCTATCCCTTGAACCTGCTTTGAACCGACCCTATTTTTCCGGTCTGGTGTCAAGGTCTACCTGAGAACCTGTTTTTCTTTTGTTCTTGATTATGGTTAAAAATAATGAGTGGTAATGAAACGATTCAAAGTAAAAGATTAATAATAAAAATTGCAATCCGCCTAAACCAAAAAATACACGACTTACCCGACTCAAATTTTTCCGCATTCTTGATGCACTCTTCAATATTAATCGACACACGAATAGCTCCCAACCAATCTTGAGTGCAAATCAAACCTTCCACCACTCTAGGAGTCGAAAGAACTTTGGAAAGCCATCAAGCATACGTTAAAGTTTGTTCTATTGAGGTCGTACTTGCGACTGTTGACATCAATAAAACTGTTCGGCGGGATGTCTAGCACCAGTTCCTCTCTAACCGTGCCGCGACAAGCACCAACACCATCAGGATAAGACTTGGGGATCAGCTTCATGGTCGAGCTAGAATTGCTATGGATTCGACAATCAGTATGAGACGCCACGAGCGCTGCTTCATATCACAGGTGAAAGATTTGTCAATTATCCTGCTCTTGAATTCCGGCAAGCTGTGGATTTTCTCGAGGGAGTCCATCAAAGAACCATGCTCGCAAAGATGAAACGATGGGAAATGAATGCAGATGTCACTCACATACATCTCTCTAGCTAGTAGAGACCAGAGTTGCTTAACCTTAGAAGTGGGTATATACGAAAATCTATAATTACATTGCAATGCCATGTTTTCTCCCAAATTTTGGTAGAGAGGTCTAGTATTCTGATATGCACGATATTGCTCTGCAGAAACAGAGAAAAACAAAAGACATGGAGAATAGGAACTTCTAGAAAAAGACAGTAAGGCAGCGATTGAACCTGGACAATGCTGTGTATGCGGCCCGTTACAAGAGAGAGAGAGAGGCGACTGAACTAGGGTTTTTTTTTAACACTAGCTAAAAATCGGTTCCAAAGCTAGTTTCGAAACTGGTGCGATTCTCGGGTGGGTATTCACTTGGAATCGGGAACCGGTTCCCAAAAAATGAAATCAGTTCCTGGGTAAACCTGGTCCAATTGCATACCCCTAGCAGGTGAGGGCCGGTGAGGGTAAAAAAAACGAAAATAAGGAAAAGAAAAAAAAAAGGAAAGAGAAAAGAAAAAACAAAAAAATTAATAAAAGAATCTAAAATTTTTTTAAAAATAATTCAGACAATTGTCCACATTCGCGACCGCCGTGTCATGTAGGACGGCTGACGTTCACGTCAGCAATTTCCAGCCGTAATTGGTTGGATTAATTCAATTGGCACAATTAAAAGGTTTAAGACTGAACTGGCAAAAAGTATAGTAAGTTTAGTACTTTTTTCTGGTAATTTTCCCTGTACCATTTTAGGAATTAATGGTAATTATCCCCGTGTCATTAAAATCTACTTACCTTTGATCCTAATTTGATCACGGAACATGATAATCGTGTGTGCATTGAGTAATTGCCAAAGTATATTATAAATCCAAGCCTGTAGGAAGGTCCGAACAAAAACGAAAGTGTACTGATTTGAGCTCAAACTTAGATGACGAAGATGTTCACACTGACTCAGTGACGATTAATCGTATTCTGTCCTTTTTTTTCATTTGGGCCGTACTTTATAAATATAACATAAGAAAATATGAATTATAGTAAATACATTTTTTTATGCTAGAACCACTATAATAAATTCAAATTTTAGTTGAAAAATTAGATATGTGAATAATTTTTTATGTAAAAAATAGGCCTGATTCCCTAAGAAGTCCCCGACTTCAGGTCTCCTTTCAATGCCGGCCCGAACTTTTTTTTGTCTAGAAAAAAATCCTAAACTTTAGGTCAGCCCCAATTTGCCCCGAATTTTTTTTTTTGTCTAAAAAAAACCGTCAAAATTTAGGTCTAGTACCAAATCTACCCCGAACTTATTTTTTTTCGAAGAGAAAAATCATCAATTTTTACTCCAATCCCAAATTTGTCCCCATTAGCTCCCTATCCAAAAGTTGCCGTTAATCGTCCTTAATCTTCATATCCTAGAACAATTCCATTTTGTAGATAAAATTTCCTGTCACCTTGTTTATCAACATGAAAATGCCATGTCAAGTTGGGACTAGACCACAGGGTAGACTTGAATATAAATTCAATGTTGGTAATTTTTTTTAGACAAAACAAAATCAAGGCGGATTTGGGATTAGACCTAAAGTTTGGGGTTTTTTTGAGACAAAACAAAGTTCGGGTAGATTTGGGACTGAATCTACAATTTGGGGTTTTTTTTTAGACAAAATAAAATTCGGGACAGAATTGGAAGTATACCTAACCTTAGGGGTGTTTTAGAGAATTAGGTCGTAAAAAATGTAACGCCCAATCTATTTTAGAATCGCCCTGCCTAGACCAGTTTAGTTCAGTCCAAACCTTTCGTTGCCTGTCCGGACCAGTCCCCGTCTGTTCAGGGCGGGCCGAAAATTGACTTGAGGCCCCGCCCACCCACCCACCTGCCCCGACCCATGGTCCCCCCATATGCCGTCTATCTCAATTAAGTCCCTTGCAATTAAGAAAGAGAGAGAGAAAAAAAAAAAACACGAGAAGATAGAAAGTGAAAGATTGAGACAGTAATCATTGAAATGGCTTACACAGTTCCCGGGCCCCATTAATCTCCAGCTTGGTCGACAGTGTCCATTTCCTGTATACGATGAAGCAGCATGCCATGAGCCTGGAGCTTTTCGCTCGACTCGCTGGGGTCTTGTGATGTATAACAACAACCTGCCTAATGGCTCGAGCAGAAGCTCAATGTATCCTGCGTTGCCAATGTTCTGGCAAATTCGCTATAGACGTCGAGAGGCGGTCCGCTATCAAATCAGGAGTTTCCGTCAAGAAAGTCCGTAAATCATCGCTGTCGTTTCGAAATGCACATGTGCCTGCACTACCGTCATCCACCTTATAACCTCACATTGCCCCTGAAATCCTCTAAGCGCATGACCACACGTCTCGAGTTTTCTAAGGTTGATAAACTTCCGTAAGAACAAACGGCTGCCAATGGATTTAACCGAAACTGCTGCTAATGGATTTAACCGTCTGGGACCATCCCTAACTCCTCGCGAAAAGCTGATTACCTTCCAAGTTCAGATCCAGGCAAGCCGAGTTAGAAGTAAACACAGGCACTACATGTCGAAATGCACGACCATATGACCAGTGCAATTGTCACATGTTCAATGTTCACATGCTCGGTCGCAGTCACCGAGAATCACATCAACACTAACAGGAGGCGGTGATTTCTTCCCTAACTCAAAAATGGAATGAATGAACACGAGAAACGACCAAACTGCTGACTAGACAAGCTTGACTAGGTATGCAAATGATCATTCCAAGTGCAAACGGTCCTGCAACTAATTAAAGTGCATTAGTAAATCTCCAGTCAGGAAATTCCCAGCCAACAATACTCTGCTCGATTTGCGCACAAAATTTGCATTTTCCACTCTCAGGACTGATGAATTTTCAAGCATGTTATCCCAGTAGGATGCAGAAAATTGTCAATCTGCACAGGGCGCATCATAACAGCAAGTTGCATATTCAGCAATGCACCGTGACAAGTGAAAAAAAAAAATTTGAATCCGAACAGAGGATTGATGAAATTCAGAGAACAAATACACGGCAGAGCATCACAGGAAGGAACACCGTATACAATGTATTGACGGAAGAACATAACTGGAAAACTACACAGAGAACAATATCGACATAATTTCCTTTGTGAACGTCGTCCGTCTGAAAACAATTATAAGGAAAATCACAAATCTAAGAAAGACAGAGAGTCGCACCACATCGTGATGTTTTATTTTGTGAAATTACGAATATATAGGAAAAGAATATCAAGCATGTTTCCCTCTGACATGCCGAATTGATAGTTTATATTCTGTTCATTCAAACTGTCACCAAAAGGCCGGTGATAAGGGAATGGTTAAGGTTCCTGCAAATGCCTTTCCATTTCTCTGCAGCTTAGAAGCATATTGAAGAATTCCTGATTCATTCATGAGATGTGGTCTTAATCCCAGAACATCCGACTTTGTTGAAAATTGGAACACTCCTGCTGAACTAGTTCAAAGATGATCGCAAATAGCTTTTGTAAATTCGGTGTTTGTTGATTTGCCACCAAGGTCAGCGGTTCGGTACTTCCCCTCAGCAATGGTGTTAAGGATAGCATCTTGGATTCTATCAGCTTTATCATTAAGCTTCAAGTGGCGTAGCATTGTGACAGCACTCAACAGCAGGGCAGTTGGATTTGCTAAATCCTACACAAAAAAAGGACCAATTGGATAAATATCTTTACTTAAAAAAAAGTGATCATCTAGCATGAGCTCAATGTGAAAGATGCAGCAAGGAGATACAGGATCTATTTGGAATGACTTTCCCTTCACTTTTTATTTTTTCCTTCTCTTGTAGGATTTGAAATGGTAATGGTCGAAGACTAGACCTTTCAAAGCATACAAACATTGATATGTGAAGCCATCAAAATTTTTTATAATTTCTTAAAATCACACACAAACACACATTCAAATGTCAGATTTTCAAAAAGAAAATAGAAGGTACTTTTAAAAGGCCCTAATTGAATTGTAAACGACATCAACATGCACAGTACCATGCCTGATCACCAAATTAATCAAGAAAAATTCTTTCTATCTTTCTGATACACTTCCCCAACTGCCAACCAAGGTTTTAAATAGCAGTTGTGGCCACCATCAATATTGTTCTGGGCCGCAACTAGCGCTATTGCAGTGATAATGCCTAATAACACCTCTCGTGACGTTATCACCATTATATATTCAACCCACAAAAGAAGCTGCTATTGCACTTCAACTCATCTTCATTAAAAATGGCGTTTGCAGAGAGAAAAGAGAGTCCTAGAGACATAATGAAAACTAAGTATCCGGGGTTGGCCTCCTCTTACTTATTCTTTTACCTTCTGAATGTGTGCTGGGTCTCATCCAGACCAAAACATGCAAGTCAGACTGAATAGACAAGGAAATTAAAGGCCTGGTGAAAACTAAAAGGTCTTGTTCAAAAGTAATCGTCAAAACCGTCCATAAAAACTAAAAGTTTCTACCAAAATATAATCTTTAGAACTACGGCTTAGGGAGTATAGCAACTTTTCACCACATAAAGCAAAGGAACAAGCCAAAAACATACTTCCCCTTCACAACAATCGAAATTCAGTCATAAATCCATACAATCAAACATTTTGGCACCGTTTCACATAGTGAAAAGTACTCCAATATTCCTATAAAATCGCAACTACATATATATGTAAGCCAAAAAATCTCACCAATCTACGACATGTTGTGTGAACATTCTACAAAGTCACCCTCCTACAACCTATCCCTTATTTGGCGGTCACCACGCCCACATAAGCAACTACAGCAGTCCGCAGTGCAACTGCTTCCTCAACCACAACCGCTATCTAAAACCCTGCTGCCCATAATGCATCACTATCCGCATACTATTGAGAGGAAAGAATTTTGATTGACGTCCATACCCTCTTTTGACTTTTGAAGCCTAGCAAGTAAGGATTCTCATGAACTGGGAGCAAAGTTGCTCCAGCATAGTTAAAAGGAAGAAAATCAATGTTCCAACTACTTCACCAGCTTCTACGAAGAATGGCTTCTATGGTCCATTCTCCACTCAATATGTCAGTATGTTAAAATTATCTTAATGGTACCAGGATCTAGGTAGAATTAAGTTGTTTGAAATGGAACTAACCAAACTATAATGAAAGAAGCAAAAGAAGCACCCACTTCGGAGTGTTTCACTTGATCTTAGCCGAGAGGCTGAGTAAAGTAAGGCTGCGTTTGGTCGTTCGGATTTTGATTGGGATAAGACAGGATAAAGGAGGATTTGAAATCCTCCACATATCCCCAGATTGTAAAAATGACATATCATATGTTTGGTGAAACCCAAGATAGGATTTGGAATCTTTGAAAATCTTCGAAAATCCGCAACCTAAGATAAGATTGAAAATCTTTAAAAATCCTTTTCATTTGAAAATCTTTGAAAATCCCATCTTTGACTTTGCTTCTCCTATATGCAAGACTCAAACCCTCTTGAACACGTCTCTGAGAAGTCGACCTCAGGAGTATGACATGAGTTCACATAATTTTGGGACGGCCTCGTGAACAGCGGGAGGCACTTCCCATGGGTCGTAAGGCCGGACTCCATTGCCGAAGAAAGCGGCTAAGAGAGGCGAAAACAGAGAAGGTGTTCATCGTGGGATGGGCTTGCAAGAGGAGGTTCTGCACCACACTGCCATTGCAGCGTTCTTGGTGCACAGCAAGTAGAACTCGACGCTTGAGAACGTGGTCGCGAAGAAGCTGATGGTGTGCAGGCCGTTCTTCGTCGACCAACAGGTGAACAGCCGGCTCTCAAGTCAATTGTGAAAGGCCGGGCTCGACGTGAAGGATGTATACGACTAGGGTGGTAAGGATGATCTATGCAATCCGGCATGACGATCATCTTTAGGCCCCTTTTCACCCTCACTTGTCGGAACACGATCGCCGGCTGGCGGTAATGATCGGGGTGGTCAAAGGCGACGGCGATCGTGCGGTGGCCGGAAGTGACGATGATCGGTAATTTTGGTGGTGGTCCTCGGGTGGGCGGTGCTAGCGAAGCAATAACCGATGCGTCACTTTATCACCCCGTTAAAAGAAAAAATATATATTTTTTAGTAATTTTTTAAATTTTATATTCAATCTTAGGTTTATCCCACCCCCTAGACCGGATTTATCTTCTGGCATTTTATCTAGATGTATCTGGGTTTATCCGGTCTGGAAAACATGACCAAGCACCGGATAGGTCTGGACTCAAATCCTGGCTACCAAATGCAGCCTAAGTGCTTTGGGAAGCTCACATCAGGGAAAGGAGAAGCTCCCTCCTCCAACAATATCTCTCTAGAATTCCAAGCACTCTCCCATATATCAGATATCCTCTTATGCAATGGTATATTGTAGACCTGCAAGTCCAAGTTCTCACAGAAACCAATCACCTGGAATTTTTCCTTTTGTAGTGGTTAAGATCCAGCGTCCAGACATATTATACCAAGTTCTATGCACAGCTTCATTGTCTCAACCACTTGAGAAACAAGACTTCAACATTGTTATCACATTTCATCTATATATAAGTGATACTCGACATGATCAGTCCAAAATTACCACATAACTTAAATGTTAAAAAACAGAGACCCAGACAAAGTAAGTAGCAATGGAAGAGGAAATAAACCCTACATAAGATATTTGCAATGTGATCAAATAGTTACAAATTGCAAGTCAATTTAAAGCTAACCTTTCCAGCAATATCAGGAGCTGAGCCATGTACCGCTTCTGCGAGAGCAATGCCTCCCTCCCCAATATTGCAGCTTTACAGAAAGCCACACTAGTCAGATACTGCAGATGCACATTATAGAACATAACTGAAAACTCAAAATGGAAAAATACCTTGGGGTCAGACCCAACCCTCCCACCAATCCAGCGCACAGATCGCTAATTATGTCGCCATAGAGGTTGGGCATCACTAGCACATCAAATAGTGCTGGATTCTTAACAAGCTGTACCCAACAGAACAAAGTTCTAGCTTAATCCAATAGGTTGCTCCTTTGACACACATGCATGATGTATTTATTTACTCAAAACACATGCACAAAGACAAATAAACACATCAAAACTTGGTCCTATTTTTAGCAAATTTGAAAAGTCATCTAACTAAAGATTCTTTTGTACCTAAAGAACAACAATCGATGTACTAAAGAAAAATCAAGCAGAAGCATAGTTATCTCATGACATGAATAAAGATGGATAAGCACAATTATTGGACAATGATAACTGCCTAAACATATTACCCAAGACGGCTAATCTCATCAGAATAGTGGTAGAAATATCAATTCTCAAAAAGATAATCTAAATGTTATTTATACTAGAACTATAGGATATGGCTTGATCTTGACCTTTCATTCTAGTTTTTCATTCACTCACAACTTAATGTCTCACTTTTTTTTTTCCTGGATGAGTAACTTAATGCCTCTCTATAGAAAGAATCGTGCATTTACCATCATACAGCAATTGTCAATCACGACTTCTTCATATGTTATCTCAGGATACTTCTCTGCAACCTCACGGCAACACTGCCAATAAAGACAAAATAGAATTAAGTCACAGTGATACAATGCAACCCTGAAAATGAAGCCGCCTACAAATTAACTCTCTTACTGACGAACCTTCAGGAAAAGACCATCAGTTTTTTGCATGATATTGGCTTTGTGTATAGCTGAGACTCTCTCTCTTCCATGGGTCTTGGCATAGTGAAAAGCATATTCAGCCACCCTCAGACTCGCTTGTCGAGTAATAATTTTAAGGCTTTCAACAACACCTCTCACAACCTACAACCAGAGATGATCTCTTAAAAGAACAACCAAAAAGGTGGTTCACAAGAACTTGTTTATCATGAAACATACTTACTTGATGTTCGAGTCCACTATATTCCCCTTCGGTATTCTCCCGGATGGTGATGAGATCGACATTATCATACCGTGTTTTATAGCCTGGAAGACTGTAGCAAGGCCTAACATTTGCATACAAGTTAAGTTCTTTCCTCAATGTGAGGTTTAAAGAGCGATGACCTTTTCCAATCGGAGTGGCCATTGGTCCTTTTAGACCTACACCATTTTGACGGACAGATTCCAAACTTTCCCATGTGAGGAAACTTTGGGTTCTAGGATCTATTTCTTTTGAAACATAATGCTCTTCCCACTCAATTGGCACCTCAGCCGCCTGGAAAACCTACATTCGTGAAAACAGCAAAAACTAAAAGTAAGCAAGACCGCCACCCAGCTGCTTGAAGAAGATTAAGTGCAGCTAAGGAGATAGTGAGGACAGCTAACCAGAAGTTAAACTGCATGATGAGATGAGAAAAAGACGAAAACAAAAATAAAAGAAACTTAACACTAAAGAATGTAAAATCCATCTCAACTCTCAGGACAATTATAATTGCAAACTTATTCCAGTCAGTGCCCTCATATCAGTATAAAGCTACCTTAAGAAAAGAGCAGTTCCTAGTTTAGGGCCTGAATCTGCGATTAGCCGAGCATGTCCATCAAAGATCCTTTACGGTGAATGGAAATAACAAAATTTGTAGACAGGAAACAGCCATGGCTAATGAGGAAAGAACAGAAAAAATCAATTCGCTGCTCACATACTGGAAGAAGAAGAAGGCTTTCGAGTACTCGAGCTAAAAGGCAGTATTTATCATTGCAGTCATAACCACTGTAGATACGATATCAACCAGGTCCTGTCACATTAGAGTCAGCTCCACTTCCAACTAATCCGCCGCCAAAACTAGGGTGATCCTTTCTCTCTCTAAACAACATGAAATTTTCTTTCGTATGCACCGAAAAACTCCAAGTCCCGCCGCGCAGTTTACCCGGTCATCTCAATGATCATGCTTAACCCACTACAAAAGCTGCCAGAATTCATCAAGCAAGACGACAAAGCGCCATCCGTTCGTCCTCCATCCGCCCAAGGAAAAAGAAGCTCAAGACAGACAAACGACGAAAGCACGAAATTCAAACCCCCCCAAAAAAAAGAAGCGAAATAAACAGAAGGACAGGACGTTTTCCCAACACGACGAAGACGAACACGACGAGCCGGGAGGCGGCAAAGGGGGATCGACCTCCACGAACCTCGGAACCGGAGCTGGATTACGGACAAGCACGGACGAGACTAAGCATCGAGCGCGGAGGGAAGAGAGAGAGAGGGAGGACCTGCTTGACGGATTGGGCGATCTCGGGGCCGATGCCGTCGCCGGGGAAGAGGGTGGCGCGGATCGGGGCCTGGGAGCAGAAGGCTCGGGCGACGGCCGACAGGAGCGAGCCGGAGCCGGAGCTGAAATTAGGGTTCCGGTGGGTCGACGGGAGGAAGTGGCTCGAGCGGCTTCCGATCGCGCGCCTCAGGATTTGGGAAGCCATTCGATTCCTCCTTCCTTTCTCTCTCTCTCTTTCCTGTTCGAACAACCGAGAGAACGAAGAAGAAGAAGAAGGAGGAGGAGGAGACGAGCTCGAGAGCAAAAACGGCAATCGAAAATCAAGGGAGGCAAAAGTCGTTTTTCGAGACGAGTATCGCTCCTCCGCGAGGGCCAAAGGTCGCGCAGTGGGGGGAGCCTGCGAAACGCACGCGCGTTCGACGGGGGGAGGGGCAGCTCGGTAAATTCGTCCCGGAGCCACATGGCTACGCGTTTGACTTTTCCGTTTTGGACTTTTGACTTTTGACTTTTGACTTGTGAGTTTGTTTATTTTATTTTGAGAAAAAACAAATTAGGGCAAACGGTAAAAAAAGAAAAAAGAAAAAAAGAATATAGAGGTGTGAGAATTTCTCCTGACTTATAGGCGAGACATGCTGCAGGTTAAGAAGAATTTTATTCTAGTCTGATATAATAAACTAATCTCCCTATATAATAAAGCATACTCCCAGAAAAAAAAAATCTCATCTATGTGGAGTTTCGATTTAGGGAAATTGTCAAATAAGGATCCAAAGTGGGTGCCTTTTTTCAAAAGAGGACCCCAAGTAGACAAAGTATCAATTAAGGACCCAAATGCCCAAACTAGTATCAAATAAGGACTGACCTCGCCTAGTAGCCAAATGTTCAGCCGTACGGCGACTGCCAGACATTCCAGACCTTGGAATAGGGGCAATTTTGTCCAAAATTTCTTTTCTTTTCTTTTCCTTTTCTTTTCTTCTTCCCCGGTCACTGGTCCGACGACCGGCGACTGGGCCAGAGCTGAGGCCAGCGAGAGCTCGAGCTCGCCGGCCATTTGGGCGAGCTCGGCCGGCGAGCTCTGCCCAGATCTAGGCGAGCTCAAGCTCGCCGGCCATGGTGAGCTGCCGGCGAGCTCCGCCCAGATCTGGGCGAGCTCAAACTCGCCGGCCATGGCGAGCTCCGCCCGGATCTAGGCGAGCTCGAGGGGAGGCCTCGCCGGATCGCGTAGTCGAGGGCCTTGGCGGGGGCGTCGCCGGGAGGCGATGGTGTCGCGCGAGCCCGGGAGGAAGGGCCCGAGATCCGGGTTGTCGAGGGCCGTATCCCGGGCGGGGCGGGGCGGGGCTGGCGGCGGAGCCCGAGGACTCTGGCGGGGGCTTCCGTGGGGAGAACTTGGAGCGGGAAGGGGAGGGGGAGGGTGCCATGGCCGGCAAGCTCGAGCTCGCTAAGACCGATGAGAGCTCGAACTCGTCGGCCATCTGGGCGAGCTCGCCGGCCATGGCGAGCTCCGCCCTCGCCGTCGCACAGCCATGGCGAGGGCCGGCATGAGCTCGAGCTCGCCATGGCCGGCGAGCTTGAGCTCGCCCAGATATGGGCGGAGCTCGCCATGGCCGGCGAGCTCGAGCTCTCGCTGGCCTCAGCTCTGGCCCGGTCACTGGTCGCTGGACGTGTGACCGGGGAAGAAGAAAAGAAAAGGAAAAAAAAAGAAAAAAAATTTTGGACAAAATTGCCCCTATTCCGGTGCCGGAAATGTCGGCCGGTCGCCGGCCGGCGAACATTTGGCCGGCCGGCAAGCTCAGGTCCTTATTTGATACTAGTTTGGGCATTTGGGTCCTTAATTGATACTTTGTCCACTTGGGGTCCTTTTTTGAAAAAAGGCACCCACTTTGGGTCCTTATTTGACAATTTCCCCTCGATTTATGCAAAATTTATTTTCCGAGATAAATCCGATTATACTTTCTTCTTTCCTCTCGCGCAAACTTCTCCATGTGTGCACACCCATAAGCGTGCACCGCTTTGCTAGTGTAAAAGTAGATATAATATATGAGGTTGAGTATTATTTGTGTAGTTGTGCCATGTAAGTGGACCCGTGCGCATGTCTATTTTCCGTGGGGATAATATTATTAAAAATTCCAAACTGGTACTCCATGACACATTTGCCCAAATTAATTTATGTATCACAAAAAATTTCAATTTCTACTTGAATGAGATATTAAACTCCAAACTAATTTTCATCTACTAAAAATTCCAAATCGACACATTTGTTTCACGCTAATTTTCGTCTCACAAGAAAATCCAAATTGGTAGCAATATGTCCAACAGCTTGTGAAAACGTATACGTGTTAACACACATGGTAGGCGACTGCAAGACAAATATAATATGGAGAATGACAAATCCGACATGAGAAATCTATATGTAGATTTGAGTTGAGGCATTGATTTGGGATTTTCAGTGGAATAAAAATTAGTTTGGGATAAATATGTCACGATGATAACAATTTGGGATCTTTTGTAAGACGAAATTGTCTTGAGTAAATGTGTCATGAATCCTTTCGTACATGTCTATAGCCTCATACTCATCTACACTATAAGGAATCTGCGCGATGCAGTGAAGAAATTAAATTTCTGTGCAACACAATTTTTATTGAATATCATTATTTTTTTCATCTTCGAAAAAGATATGCTTCTTCTAGTTTTATTCTATATTATCAAAATGAAGACAATTACTTTGTAGTATGCGTTTCGTTTAGATGGTGAACCAACACCATATACTGAAATTTTAGCTTCATCGATTGTGAAAAATAAAAAACCTTTTAAGATTTTTTATGATATCACAAGGTAGTAGAGAGTTATTTTCATATATTAAATAGTTTGAGAAGAATGGAGCGAATTGTTTATGTTCAGATTTCATTGCAATAGATTTTTTTAAGGATTTCATAACAAAATAAAAGAAGAATATATACTCTTGAACATACGTGGTTTGATTTATAGATATAAGGAATAAAAGCACAATTATATACGACAAAGCTAAGTTGGAAAAAATTTAAGTTACGTTGAAAAAACAATAGAATAAAAATGTGCAATATAATATATTTGTTTGGGGAAAAAGGAAAGAGAACAGTTCAAATATAAATAAAAAAGAAAAATATAAATCAGTACGCCATATATAAAACGTTGGACCTTTTGTTTGGGCCCATGAATATCTAATCCTCCCTCTGACTCTTAGCCCATAAGTTAATTCTTTTGTGATTTTTCTTTGCGTAGCAAAAATAAAAGATGCACCTATATATAATATTATATATATATATATATGTGTGTGTGTGTGTGTGTGTGTGTTTGTGTGTGAGTGCGTGAGCTTATATATTGCATGCCAATCAGTAATTGACTTGTGGTGCGCACTTTGAGACTCCTCTCTTTGGTAATTAAAAGCCAATCTTCAAACTACTCCGAAATCAATTCAATTCGTAACTAAAATGAAATGAAACTACACAAAAGATAAGAAAAGTCTGTGTTTATCACAATTTAAATAAGTCATGGATAAAGATGACTACTTTTGAGCTGGGTAGCTCATCAGTGTCCCTTTCATTAATACAATCCTTACATTAGTAGTAATAATTTAATTGCGAAATATTATTATATCCTTATTTTCCTTACATCACATTTTAGGAAAGTATAATCTTATGCTAAAAGCTTTGTTCATGTGCAAACGTGGCGAAACGAAATTCAAGGCCAACCAACTAAATATAGTGGCAAACCAAACGAAGTAGTAGTGGTTCCACTGCCTAAACTGAACAGTGGTAACAATTATATAAGTTCCATGTCTTTCCACCCTTAATAGTTAATAGCTATTGTACTTAAGAGAGAGAGAGAGAGTGTGTGTGTACGGTGTGTTTCCCACATAAATATATATTTTCAAAAATATGGATTGAAAATAAAAAGAAGAAGAGATTGTTGAGTCGAATGATTTAAACAGAGTGCGAACTGTTTTTGAGTCAGGGCCACCTATGTAATTCAAACGTGAACTTAACCGGTTTATGGGGCTTGCGTGGTATTTCACGAGCCTCGGGTAGCTGTGTGACGTCCCATTACATCACGTGCGACACGTGTCTTTTATTATTACTAATCTTTATTAATAATCAAGCCAGTGGAAGTTAAAGTCTGAACATGTTTTAAATATGAAAATCACACAAGTTTAGTCAAAATACTTATGTTTCTTATTAACAAAACTTGTCGGATTTACAAGTCCAGACAAACATCATATAATCACAAAAAATAAAAGGATGGGTAGGTCTAGGCTGCCTATCTCCGTACTAAGATATACTCAAAAAGTCTGCTTGGACGAAAGTTTGATGACGTTACGGATCGATGACTTCACCCTTCGTTGCGGAACCACCATCATCTAAGTCGAAGTCCCTCAACATGCCAACTAACTCGCCGTCAAGGTTAGAGTACTATGCAACAAAAAGATAAGGAACCCATTCTGCCAAACCCACGTCAATCTAGATAGTAGAGTTACATTTAGTATATATTGCTTCAGACTCAGGCACAAACACGTTTTCATAGACAGTTTCATAATATACGGGAACTCCAAAACGCAGAGGCTGTGGAACATCCATCCTACATATCTGAAAAATAAAGGAATGAGCCGAGATCCAATAAATGAAATATTTAGTTCTAAGTTAGGAAAATCAGCTTACCACTTCACCTTGTACAAACAACATACATGCATAACAAACAGTATGCATAGAACTTGAACGAATTTTATACCTTTTCTATCTGATATACCACAAAATTTGAGCAATTCAACATTTCATAATAATTTTACTCAGGCACAAGCATATGATGTAAAACATTCATACTCATGCATTAGGTTCATTACTTCTTCCTCCTGAACACTCCCGAGGCATCTTGACCAACGGGATATCCCAACTCCGAGGCATCCTAGTACACCCTCCAAGGCATCCCGACCAACAAGGCATCCCGACCAATAGGTTATCTCGACTCCTGAGGCATCTCGGTACACCCTTCGAGGTATCTCGACCAACGGGGCATTTCGATACACAAGGCATCGTCACCGTTGAATTTTGTGGGTGACGGAATTTATATTATTCTCATGCAAGCCGTGACAACCAAGTATTTGCATGCATATACTCACCTTCTTTTTACATCACATGTCCTTTAAAGCAATGAAATGCATCATTCGAGCAAATAAGCATGAAGCAATACAGGTTCAGACTCAAAAGGCTAAAGTCTACTTAAGTTCAAAATATATATATCCATCCAGACTTTGAAAATAAAGTCTACTCGGGTTCGAAATACATATGTCCAAACTTTGTGTGACATCCTGAATTTCGGCCCATTTTTGGGATTTATAAAACGCGTAATTTGTCAGTGTGCTTATAGTAAAATCTCGCCCGGGAACTGATCACTCCCGGTTATCATTTTAAATTAGAGATTTCGCTAGAATCGCACTCGATCAAATTTGGCCGTTATTTGGACCCCGAACTTGGCAGTCGATTTCCGGGAGTTTCGGGACAAAATAAATTGGACGGTGTCAATATTATGGTAGCCAACGTTGAGATTGTCAGGAATGATGGAGAAATGGGAGTTTTTGACCACGTGCGAATTTGGACTAGTAGGCCTCCCTCGTTATAATTTGGCCTAATTAATTTGGCCTTTATCCCTTTTTATGTGCGAGGCTTATTTTGGATCGGTAGACCATTTTCGGTTTTTAATTTGGGCCATCAGATCGCATTTAATATTTGAATGAAGTTTATTTTCTTTTATTTCTCTCCCCTCTCTCTCTCCCTCTCTCTCTCTCCTCCGCGCACACGCTCCCCCCCCCTTCTGACCGCGCACGTTCCCTCTCACTCTTTCTCTCTCTCTCTCTCTTCTCTCCTCTCTGCCGCACGCAACCCCCCGCAGAAGTCCACTCACGCTCATTCTCCCCCTCCTCCGACACCCTCTCTCCTCTCTCTCTTCTTCTTCCTTCTTCTTCTCTTTCTTCTTCCTTTCTTATTTTACGCTCGGTCTTCTTCCTCCCCGACGAGTCGCGTCCTGGACTCCGCTCCGCCCGACGTCGTCCCGCTCGTCGCCAGTGTCGCTCGTCGCCACCGCGCGTCGCCCGACCGTTGCCGGCACCACTGTCGCCGCCACCATAGAAGCCCCCCTCTCTCTCTCCTCCTCCCGTAGCCGCGGGTCTGCTTCACCTTTGCCCGCTCGCCGACCGCCTTGGGCTCGCCAGGACCGCCGCGTGCCTCGCCGTCGCCGGCCAGCTCGACCGCCACGCGCGCGCCGTCCGCAAGCCGCCGCCCGTGCGTCGCCTTCTCCTCCTCGCGCGCGGCAGCTCGCCGCTTGCTCTTGCCTTTCGCGCCCGGCCGTGCTGTTCGCCGGCTCGCCGGCCGGCCCGCGTCGTCGTCGCCGCCTCCGGTCTTGCCCGGTCGCCGCCGTGTTCCACCACAAACAACCGGCAAGCCCCTTCCCTCCCCTTTCTCTCTCTCTCTCTTGGTTTGGCCGTGAGAGGCCTTGAGCCGGAGGAGCTCCGCCGCCGCCGTCCTTGTTCGGCGCGGATCCGTCGCCTCGCCCGGCCCCGGCCGTTCCATTTCTCTCTCTATCTCGACCGCGCCCTCTCTCTCCCTCTCTAGGCCGTGGATTAGCTTAGAGCCGTCGCCGTCGCTCGCTGTGGTTCGCCGGAGCCGCCGCCGCCGTTCTTTGTTCCGGCAAGGGACCGCCGCTGTCCAGCCGCCATTACCACGTGTTCAGCTCGGTTTGAAGCTTAGGACATCCGGTGAGTTTGACCCTAAGCCCTAATTAGGACAATTTGCATTTCTAGATGGGTTTTAGGGGTTAATTAGGGTATTTTAGGGGTTAAATTGTGGAGGTTGTTAGAGGTTGATATGGTGGCTGATTTCGAGGCTTAGTGTGATGATTTAATTGAGATTTAGAGGCCCGTATTGTGCTGTGAGTCGGCTGGGCATAGGCGCCTTAATTTGGGCGAAAATGTGAATTTGGCGGGTGCAAATTGAGGACCGAGTGGAGGCCGCTATGGGCTGATTTTTGTGGCCCGTTTGGTGACCGAGAATGATGATTTAATTGAGGTTTAGTGGACTATAGTGTGCTGTGATGTGGCGAGGCATAGGTGCCGTGATTTGGACGGAATTGTGGATTTAGCGGGTGAAATTGGGAGACCGAATGGTGGCTGTCTTGGTGGCTATTTTACGGGCTTAGTGCGACAATTTAGTTGAGATTTAGTGACCCGCGAGGTGCCGTGAGATGGCTGGACAGATTGGTTCGGAGTGGTCCAAGTTTGGAGTAAGTTCGGGCTTTAAATATGGATTTTAGTGCGCGCCTCATTTGATCTTTGTGGTGGCTGATTAGAATGATGGTTTGGGGAGTTTAATGGGGCATTTTGAAGATATTTATTGGCCTAGACATTGCGGTATAGTGGCTGGCCACGACAGGATTTGATTTAGGCGAGGCGTGATCAATTTGAAGTTTAATTGTGCAATTACCGGGAATGATCGCATTGATCAATTGACTAGCTAAATGAGCCTTGTTGTGATTGATTTTAGGATGCCATGTTGCTTGTTTAGCGGGACTAAGAATGGAATAGCTTGGCGGGCCTCGAATGCGAGGGTTCTTGTTATCCCGGTTGTGTGGATTGTGCATGGATTGTGTGTCAAGTTGATGCCATGGCTGATTTGAATTGATTGTCTGATTGGGCATGTTGATTTATGAAATTGAATATGCGTGGTGCAAATGCGCATGATTGCATCATGATTTGAGTAAGTGGTGCGGTGCAAGTGAATGCCCGAGTGTGAAGTTTATGGCCATGAGTTTGCATCACGAGCATTGGCACGGCATGTGCATTTACAAGTGTGCTCGAGTGACATGTGCATTGTGATCACCCAAAATGCCCTGATGCGTTTAACGCGGGGTTCATATGAAAATTGGTGCTTGTGAATGTGTGATCACAATAAACCCTGATGCGTTTTACGCGGGGTAGTGAACCCGTCCCGAGGCGTTTAACGCGGGACGATGCCCGGATTCTTGGAAGACGGCCAACCCGATGCGTTTACGCGGGTTCGGTCCGTATATGGAGATCGGTGTTGCGCCCGATGCGTTTACGCGGGCTAGAGACACCTTGGGCACGATGCGTTTACGCGGGCCGGAAGTGTTGGATAGTGATAGACCTGATGCGTTTTACGCGGGTCGGACCTGATGCGTTTAACGCGGGTCGGAGGAGAAATTGATAAATGGCAAGTATGCTAGAGTGCAAGCGTGTGAAAATGCATTGATGAGGCGTGAGCACGCGTATGAGCACGAGCATAAGCATGACATGCGTTGTGACCAAATGATGTGTACATGTGCTGCGACTGGGTCCTATGTTTTATGCTTGAACTGTAAGTGCCTAACCTGCAGGGCAAGGTGAGTGTTGGATTTGGGCCCGAGGGCCTAAGTCAATTATGATTTGCTTGGTGTGTTGATTTAGTACTCGTCAGGAGGTGCACTTTAGCCTAATTTAGGTTTAGGGAATTACTCGCTGAGATTTATTCTCACTGTTGTTGAAACCCAATTTTTCAGACCCCCAGCCTTGAGGATGCCAGGCGTATTGAAATGTTTTGGGAGGAGCCCCGGCCAGATATAGTGTTTGATCGCCGAGCCACGTACCCGCTTTTGACTTTTGAGGATGGGCTGTATATGAATATTGTATATGTTTCCCATTGTCAAAACAAGTATATATTTATCCGTGCTGGTTGTTGTATGGCTATCCTTGGTTAGGTGTATTTTAATGTACGGATGGTTTTAATTACTTCCGCATGTGCTTTAAATCTCTGTGTTGGGTGTTGGGTCGGCGACGCGTCCTGGGACGTCGCACACGAATCGACCTTTGCGAGGGATGTGGCTCGCCGAGGAGTGCGGGGCGTGACACTTTGATAATAAAGTTTACTCGGGTTCGAAATATATATGTCCAGACTTTGAGAATAAAGTCTACTCGGGTTCGAAATACATATGTCTAGACTTTGAGAATAAAGTCTACTCGAGTTTAAAATACATATGTCCAGACTTTGAAAATAAGTTATGGTTAGTTTTAAAAATAGACATGTTCAGATTCCGATAGAAAAACTGTTCATTCTCAAAAATATATTTGTCCAGATTTTGATAGTAAAGTCTATTCATTTTTAAAAGTGACCAGAGCCAGAATTTGAGGCTAAAATCTGCTTAGCTCAGAAGTAAATAGAATTAGAATTTGAGGTTAAAATCTGCTTCTTTCAGAAGTAAACAGAATCATCATTTACACTCACCTAATATACTCCACTTTGAGTAAAACGATTTTCCACCCTTTTAAACCTACATAAAACCAGCAAGACAATTTCCACAATCACCTTAAAGATGACATTTACGCATTCAGATTTAACCATTGCGGTTGCTGATTTTCACCATACTTTAAAGAAACAAATCACACCCATTTGAGCATGTACAAAACCAGCCAAGCATATCCAACCATCACCATATCTTCACTATTATCACATATCAAAATAACATTTCTCAAGCAACCAAGTTAAAAAGTGTCAAGTAGATTTAACTAGCTTAACTCTAGAGACTTCACTTACCTCGCTTAAAATCTAAACGCCCAAAACCAGCTTGTAGATTTTGGAACAGGTGTTAATGAAGTAAATTCTCTTTGAAGATTGACGGTAAAAAAAAGAGTTACGGTTTGGGGTGATAATTCCCTTTGATGTTACCCAGATAAAAATGAAACAAAGGAGTAGATTGTGAGATGGATAAGTACATACACTCACAGGCGGCACTTCCTCTTTCTATCCATCGCCAGGTGTAAGAAAAGAAAGCTTATTAGGGAAGAGTAATGGCCAAGAAAAATGATGGCCTATGGCTGGGTGTTAAGCTAAAACAAGAAGCTTATCTTAAGAGGGTATGTGGCATATGACCATGTTTAATCCTTCATAAGCCACGTGAGAGTAAGGTGTCTTGAGGGAATTTGTGAGAAAAACAGAATATCTTCCTCCCCTTCACGGCAATTAGAAAATAATGATTATCACTAATTAACTAAAGTTTAATTTAATAATATTGCCCATTAATTACTAAGATGACGATAATTTAATTAATACCGCACTACCATTAACATACACAACAACGTTTAAAATTCTAAACACGTCGAGCTTGGAACGATTTCGTTTCTGAATCGGCGCCTCATAATTTACGGTCCAACAACGATTTCTTCGCATCCGCACAAATACTAAGCTAGATACTACTTAGTTTATAATCTAAGTATCATTATCAAACATAGAACATTTCCAACGTCACATACTTATTATTATGAAATTTCCGGATGTCACAAGCTGGGTATGTACGTTTGGGCCTCCAAATTACAAAATTAGGGACTATTTTAAAAACAATCCTTGAGTCTTGTTCCTTAATCAATTTCCATCCTCACTTTCTTAAACTTAAAATTTGCGGCTTGAGTTTCTTTGCTAGAGACTCCAAATTGCATCTACTCATAGTTGAAGGTGGTTGATTTCCATTGTTATGGATGAGTGAAATTTACTGAAATGACATTTTTATTCGAACATTGTCCCTATGTCATATTTATGGGTGATTGGTTTCAGGGTGGGCTGTTCCCAACCGCTAAGGACCAATTCCGAAAAATTGAAACCGAGAATCGCTCGTTGGTTTCATATATCCACCTGCGATCTGGTTCTCAGGTGGATCCATGCAACCGATCGAAATGTCCTCCAACAAATTTATCCAGTGTACTCCATGATTCCCGCACCACTGTGCCCTCTTGCCCTCCACGAGCTCCAGCTTTGCCAACACCTCAAGTGGCTGAGCAGCACCACCGTCCTCGCCTCATCGACAATGCCAGGCTTATGCCATGACGACTTCAAGCCAGCTGTGAGCTTTGCCGAGCCATGAAGCAGCAGCCTCGTGCCACTGCCTTCATACAATGCCAATTCAGCCGCGAACTTTGTCAAAATCTCCATCGACGAAGCCGCATGTTCTTCGCTGCACTTGCTATCTTCTGTCGCCCGCACCACTGCCTTCATACAATGCCAATTCAGCCGCGAATCTATGATATGCTACTAGACACTCCTGTGGGTCCTTATTCGCTGCCGATTTTTCCTTCAAAGTTCCTAGAGTTCACTTACAGCTGCTCGCCGCCAGTGATCTTTACTATCTATTTCTTGGTCAAACTCGGTGGTCTTCACTATCCAGGTGTCATCGCTCTTACTGCCAAACTGACCAGTGTGGCTGTGGGTTCAGAGTTGCTGCCCTATTTTTTCTAGCGATCGAGAGCGAAAGTGATAGAGGGAGCGACGAGGCTAGAGGCAATCGAGAACGAGAGTGAGAGAGGGAGGCAAGGCCGTGAGATGAGTGAGGCAAGGGAAGGAGTGAGACGAAAAGGAAACTAGGGTTTTAATCTCAAAACATAAAAATTAAAATATAATGTGTGTGTATCGGTCCGGCCCAAATGGGTGGTTTCACACCTAAAATCGGGAACCGAACTAGTTCCCATGGGAACCACCGGTTTGGTTCTGTTCCGAGCCGATCTGATCCGGTTTCAGGCGATTCCCAATTCTTTTCTGCACACCCCCCTAATCATATTTATGAAAGCATACCCTATTAAATTACAATAATTTCATGGAAAATGCTGTCTAACACTTAATAAACTTATATCACGGTTTTTTCATAGATTTTGGCAACGTTTTGTGGTTGATTTTCACCACGAAAACTGGTATATCACCTTTTTTGGCGAAATATCTCTGATATTCTTTAAATCAAGATGCAAGAAAATTTCATGTTTCATTTTAGAGCAGGAAAGAGTCATTAATCAAAGACATCAAGAAATTTTTTCCAAGCAACCGATGCAGCTTTCTTGCATCATATGATGTGGATGCAAACGCTCAAAGCTCCTGTATGCCCGCAAAAATTTGAGAGCGAGAGAGGTCGAAGGCCAATCGGCCGGGAGAGTTTTGTGCAGAAAGAAACGTATGCAATCTGTCAAAGGTTATGAACCACCAAAGAACAAATCACAAGAGATCCAAGCCTACGGCTCCGGAAATTGGTACTGTTATTGCAGCACATCGATCCAGTGAGATGAACATGAAATCTCTGGAAAGGTCTTCACAAGCTCTACTAAGATCAATTCTGTCTTTCCAACCCAACAAGTTTCAAGCCAAAAGCAACTCGCAAACAAAATACTCGTGAGAAAGATACGTAAAAGCGCAAGAATGGAGAGACTTTACCCTTTAGAGTGACGAGCTGGTTGAATCTCTGTTAATACAGAAAAAATTCAGTTAATTTCAGTTAATTAAGGTTATACTTATTTGTGTGGTCTGAACTGTTGAAGAAACAAGGAAGATTTTTTAAGTTTCCATAGTTGTGCATTAACTTATCAGATGATATGTAACTAAAAGCCAGACTCCACACTACTCTAAAAATAAATAAATTTTCTCAAAAATTAGTGTGAACATTTCCTAAAGCTTTTAAGGCCCGGCCACTTCAGCTTTTTGCTCTTTCATATAGATTCTAATAAGTAGAATTAACAATTAATGTCAACATTTTTAAAGGATGAGACTCTTCATACTTTATGATTATTAACAGTTACATTGCTTTATCCTAGAAATGAAAAGTAGTAATTGTTTTCCTTTTCTTCTTATAACACTTGATGATTTTTATTACACTATCCATAATTTTCTATTTGAAGAATTGTATTTCCTATTCTGAATAGAGAATGGATTGCAAAGAAGAGGCTAAGAGATGATAAGATGCTCGGAGTATTAGCTTTAAATATTGATGATGTGCAATTTTTCTCAACCTTCGTTGGGCTGGCCCCTAGGAGGACCTAGCCCATGCTTGAATTTGTATATGAGGAATGAACAGAGAAATGAGAGAACTTGAAGAGAGAACCTTCCTTGATAAGATTGATCATCAAGATCAATCAAGAACATTCACTATTCATCAATATCCATCAAGAACCTTCAAGATTAATCATTTAAATTCATCAAGAATCATCATGGTAAATATCAACAAGATTGTTCAAGACCATTCCAAAAGATATGTGAAACATTCAAGATCCAATCAAGAATCATGCGATAATATCAAGATCTAACATTATCAAGATTAAATAAAGGTGCCCTTGGTATTAAAGTTACACGAAAGATTAATTCTTGATGCTAAATATGATGTATGAATAATTATAATTGAAGACCCGATCTTCAGGGTCGAAGATCCGATCCCCCAATAGAATATGCAATATGCAATGCGAAGCTAACCTAGGGGAATTAAATTAACCTAAGGCACGACACTATAGTATAAGACATGAAATTAATCAAAACATGCAAACCAAGTATCAAATCGTCACATTCAAAGCGAGTTCTACTACTACTAGGATTAAAACTTCACTCCTACCTTACTTGGGATATCAAAGACACCAAGTGGGGCGCAGCAAAAGGGAATACGCCGATGATGATATGAGCCGAGAGAGGAAGGAACTTGGTGGACCACCAAGGTGAACGCCGGTAGACGGGTCGTGGACATGGCTCGGTGGAGGAGTGATCTAGACGAGAGGCTTGGATCACAGTGGAGACTTGGACTCGCTTGACTGAATATTGGGTGGACATTGTCCCAGTTTGAATGCTTTTTGGCCGCGAGTCTTCAGTGGCCTCCGCTCAAAGCTTTTTCTTTTATTTTTCTCAATATTGGACACATCCCAGGACAACACAAATTCGATCCCGTGACCTGAACATGAGATCTCCGAAAAGGTCTTCACAAACTCCATTAAGATCAAATTTGTCTTTTCAACACGACGAGTCTCAAGCCAAAAGCAACTTGCAAACAAAATACCTACAAGAGAGGAACGTAAAAAACGCAAGAAAGGAGATACTTTACCGTTTTAGCGAGACGATCCGGTTGCTCCTTTGCACAATTTACCTTTTCAGAATGTTGATCCGGTTGCATCTTCGCATATTACTAAATATGCGAAGATGCAACCGGATCGACACTCTTAAAATGTAAAGTCTCTCCATTTTCCGCTTTTACATCTCTTTCTCTCAAGAATTTCGCTTGCGAATTGCTTCTGGCTTGGAAACGTGTAGTGTTGAAAGGACAAAAGTGGAGTTTGTGAAGAATATTGACTAAAGGCCCTAAGCCCCTCTTTGCTCAATCCACCTGTTACGATTATGGATTTACGTTTAAATCCACTGTGATAACTATTCTAGAAACAACTTATCATTCACACTTCTAACTTTCCCCAGAGTTTCAAATTTATTTCTTAGGCTTTAAGAATTTATGAGAAATTGTATATTATCCCACTTGTAAATATTCGTACAGAGTCAGACCAAAATAAAATATGCGTACATTTGATGTATTTATGTAAGTCGGATTAAATAAAAGCCAAATTATGAGACTCGTAAAATTACAAAATAACAGAATGCAGGAACGCATTCATTTTGAAGTTTCTCCATGCAATTGATGTCGATCCTCCATGAATTGGGATTTCTGTGAGTTCACTTCATTAAAAGTGATCAGGACCAAATTTAGCTCCTCTGCGCAAATGAATTTTTTGAAGTGTCACTAATGAGACTTTTCAGCTTGTTCCATTCAATCAAGAATGATGAAGAACACTTTATTAAAGATAAGTAGATATCTTGATAAAACTATTTCCGAGTGACGTCAACTACTTGGAACGATAATGATTAATTTTTACACAGTTGATTGAGTATTTAAACAATTGGGTTGGACGTTGTAGATTCGTGCTCAAATTCCGTCTTCTACTTGTATTAATTGATCTTGGGGTTCAATGAAGGAACAGTCTTATACAATATCCGTAAATGGCGAGTTTTAAATATAATATATATACTAGGAGAACGGTCAAGTTGATGAGTTTGAATATCTCATATTGTAAAAGAAAAAAAAGAGAATCTATGGCACAAATTATCAAAACAAGTGATTCGTTTTTGCGGCCTAATTTGGTTCTTTGTATGCGCCATCAATGCAACCCTCGGAATATTTTTAAAAAAATCGAATTGGAATACGTAAGTTTGTTAACTTGCGCCACTATTTTATGATTTTGGATGGGATTGGTTCAATACAATAACGAGAGAGATTCTCCAAGTCTAATCACAATAATGAATCCTATTTAAGATTATTACATAATCATCAAATGAAGGGAAAGAGATTACCATTGGATCATTTTCGGAAAAAGTACCAAAAAAATCATAAACCTATTGCATTTGGTACCAATTCAGTCACAAAGCAATAGGTTTAATTATGACTTTTTTGGTATTTTTTCCAATCATTTTCTGATATTATAGGCAAACTCTAGTGGATGTATTTGGCAATCGAATCAAATTACGTAATTCACTTTGCACAGGAGAAGCTAGAAGAAAGAGATAGATATGGAGGAAGCAATAAGTCAAAAGATTTCTTCTTCACATTTAAACATTCACTAAACATCGAGGAATGTGGTAAACTCAACCGATCTTGAGCTCGTATTTTTACATTATGGCCATTAGGCGCAGAGGACACGTGCATTGGGCACGATGCTACCCCACGGAATGGACATCATACTATCGACATAATCTAAATTAGATATTTCGTAACGGGAGGCCCCTATGGTTAACTCCTAGTGGTTTCTGTGCCTTCTCCACCCTTTTGCCGAGCCAAAAATAAGAAATGCCTTGTGAAATAAGATAAAATGTAAATCCTGCCCCACATTAACGTCTTTTTTAGCATTCTTAGGCTGTGTTCGTTTGCGGAAAAATATTTTTCAGGAAAATATTTTCCGTGTTTTCCGGTGTTCGGGGGCGGAAAATGTTTTCCGTGGGAAAAAATTTTCCTTCCCCACCCCCAAATCCTTTATTGTTTTGAGGAAAATGATTTCCTCTTTTCACAAAAAGGAAATCATTTTCCTCCAAATTGAAGGCGAAATTGCCCATGGGAGGGAAAATATTTTCCGTGGAAAAGGAAGTTGATCGCCGGTCGCTGGCCGCTCGCCGCCCGCCCGGTCGCCGGTCGCCGCCGCCGCCGCCGCCGGTCGCCCGGTCGCCGCCGCCGCCGCCCGGTCGCCGGTCGCCGCCGCCGCCGCCCGGTCGCCGGTCGCCGGTCGCCGCCCGCCGCCGCCGCCGCCGGTCGCCGGTCGCCGCCGCCGCCGCCCGGTCGCCCGCCGGTCGCCGGCCGCCGCCGCCGGTCGCCAGGGAAAAATATTTTCCGAAACTTTTTCATATTGATCGCCGAACACCGGAAAATTATGTTCCAGGAAAATATTTTTCCAGGAAAATGACTTCCGAAAAAATATTTTTCAAAAGGAGAATATTTTCCGCCAAACGAACGGAGCCTTAATTGGTAACTTTACAGATACCAGATTAGAGACATCACTAAGCACGTCAGATTACATGAGTCCCCAATTTCTCCACATTTGCTGATGCTCAGGGAAGATTTTCCTAATACGGTGCTCCCTTAACGTAACAATACATCAAAAGGATGATTTGTTTCAAAATAAGTAGATTCTCTTACATCTTATCGCAACCTTCCTCAAGATGAACCATTAAGGGAAAATTAACAGATTGATAAGAGGGAACAGCGGCCCTCATACGAGGGGACAATCGTGTTTGGGACGTACTCTCTCAAGCACATCTGACTGCAACTTGGGTTCTCAATTCAATCATGCAATGAAACATATACTTTGGAGGCGCCACTGACCAATTATGGGTTGGTTAGAAACCTAAGTAAGGTACGTGAGTCTGCCTTACTTTTACAAACCAGATATTCATTGACACAGGAACTTGATTACATTAAAGTAATTTTAAAACCCTTTCGATACCTTTTATCTTTATGAAAGCATTTTACATGCGAACTTCACCAGTTGCATTCCTCAACCTAACATGTGAAAATGATCATGCTCGGTGCGTAAATAATAAAATAACACCTAATAACCAAATTTGTAAATAGAACGGTAAATAAATTGCAGAGAGTTTAAGCACCTGGATGCATTAATCAAGCGAAAGCAAATCCTCCTTATTGAATCTCAGGACAGGGAACCTGTAGACTAAAAGTCAAGCAAAAACACCGATGCAATGACATGACGTATGCATGGACCATACATGCCCAAATATGATGCATGATTATGAATGGATCGACAAATATTTATTAGTATGCAACCACCTCAACTAGCTTTTTGACAAAAATAAATATCTCAACTAGTTTTTTTTTCTCATTAACATGATGGATGCCTAGAATAATCTCCTAGAACACTATGACCGCAATTATGTATGCAATGTAATGAAAATTTAACTAGATCAACACGCATGAAACTAAGCTAAATGATTCAATGAAAGCATATGCGAATAGCTCCTTAGAAACTTCAAAACAGCTTTAAAATTTTCTAAATTTTTATTTTTTTATTTCTTTTCTTTCCTTTCTCTTTTTTCTTGAATCATATGATGTGGATGCAAACGCTTAAAGCTCCTGGATGCACGCAAAAAATTGAGAGCGAGAGAGGTCAAAGACCAATCGGCCGGGAGAGTTTTGTGCAGAAAGAAACGTATGCAATCTGTCATAGATTATGAACCACCAATCAACAATTCACAAGATCCAAGCCTACGGCCCCGGAAATCGGTACTGTTATTGCAGTACATCGATCCCATGAGATGAACATGAATTCTCCGAACAGGTCTTCACAAACTCTACTAAGATCGAATCTGTCTTTCCAACCCGACACCTTTCAAGCCTAAAGCAACTTGCAAACAAGATACCTGCGAGAAAGATACATAAAAAATGCAAGAATGGAGAGATTTTACCCCTTTAGAGTGAGGAGCTGGTTGAATCTCTGTTAATACAGAAAAAATTCAGTTAATTTCAGTTTATTAAGGTTATAATTATTTGTGTGGTCTGAACTGTCGCAAAACACAAGGAAGATTTTTTAGGTTTCCATAGTTGTGAATTAATTTATCAGATGATTTGTAACTAAAAGCCAGTCTCCAAATTACTCTAAAAATATATTAATTTTCTTAAAAATTAGTGTGAACATTTCCTAAAACTTCTAAGGCCCGGCCACTTTAGCTTTTTGCTCTTTCATATAGATTCTAATATGTAGAATTAACGATTAATGTAAACATTTTTAAAGGATGAGACTCTTCATGCTTTATGATTATTAACAGTTTCATTGTTTTATCCCAGAAATGAAAAAGTAGTAATTGTTTTCTTTTTCTTCTTATTCCACTTGATGGCTTTTATTACACTATCCATAATTTTCTATATGAAGAATTGCATTTCCTATTCGGAGTAGTGAGTAGAGAATGGATTGCAAAGTAGAAGCTAAGAGATGATAAGATGCTCGGAGTATTAGCTTTAATAGGGTCGCGCTTTTTCCAATCCTCCTTTGGTTTAGACACATTTTTTTTTGTGTTTTGACTATACCATCCCTTGTGGGGCCCACCATGGCCTACCACTTCTAATACAACTCTAGAACAGTGATTTTTTTTTAATTATTCGATCCTTCTTCTTTTTTCTTGCGAGTCCCACTTTCCTTCTGTTCTTCTTTCTTTTCACATCTCTAGCATCTCAGTTTTTCGCTTTTGCACATCATCTCTATATTTTCTCCTTGACAAACGATTCTCTTAGGCCTCCCACTGCTTCTCCTTCTTCTTGAGTAAATCTATCCTGCATCTACAATCCCTCAAAAAACTGCTTACTTCGGTAATCCGCACCCTCCTCATTCACTATCGGAGATACGGTTCTAGCGAAAGCTTGGGTTTTTTTTTTCTGTTTAGTTTTCTTGTTCTTGAATCATGCTCATCTCGGTCTCCATTGAGTATTTCTTAAAGGTGAATTTGAGTTTTGGGCCGTGGAAATGCTTGATTTTGTGATTCAATTTTGCGTATAGAGCACAGAGTGCATCAAAACAATGTTTGTGAATTAATTGCGCAGTTGCTTTGTAGTTTGTAGCATACTTGCATCTTATAGACTTTTGTTTCTTCTAGGTTCAATTTCTTACTACTATTTCCATAAGTTCTTTATCATCAGTTTTGTGATGATGTTGTTGCTTCTCATTAATTGACTTGTTGGAAATAATGATATAGGATGTGTTTAATCTGGTTGTTTGATCTCATGAGAATTTGAGGTAATCTATTTTCTTTGACAACAATGGAGGCCAAAGGCGATTTGCAAGAGCGAAGAACTAAGATGTCAAAGGCATGAAAGAAAGAAGAAGGAAAGTGAAAACCGCAAGGATAAAAAGAAAGAAACGAAATCCAAATTATAAAAAAAAAATCACTTTTGTAGAGTTATACTAGGAATCATGAATCCCAGAAAGGATAGTATGGTCAAAATACAAAAAATGGGAATGTCTAAGCCAAAGGAGTAGTGGAAAAAGTGTGGCCCCTTTAATATTGATGATATGTAATTTTTCTTGACCTCCCTTGGGCTGGCTCCTAGGAGGAATGAACAGAAAAATGAGGGAACTTTGAGAGAGAAATCTTCTTTGATAAGATTAATTTATCAAGAATCAATCAAGAATATTCACCTTTCATCAATATCCATCAAGAACCGTCAAGATTCATTTAAATTCATCAAGAATCATCAAGGTTAATATCAACATAATCAACAATAATATCAAGACCATTCGAAAAGATATGTGAAACATTCAAGATCCAATCAAGAATCATGTGACAATATCAAGATCTAACATTATCGAGATTAAATAAAGGCGCCCTTGGTATTAAACTTACACGAAAGATTAATTCTTGATGCTAATTACGATGCATGAATAATTATAATTGAAGAACTGATCTTCGGGGTCAAAGATCCGATCCCCATCAATAGAAAATGCACTATGCGATGCGAAGTTAACCTAGGGGAATTAAATTAACCTAAGGCACGACACTATAGTATAAGAACTGAAATTAATCAAAACATGCAAACCAAGTATCGAATCGTCACATTAAAAAGGAGTCCTACTATCACCAGGACTAAACCTTCAATCCTACCTTATTTGGGATATCAAAAGGACGCCAAGTGGGGCACGCAAAGGGGAATACACAGATGATGATATCAGCCGAGAGAGGAGGGAACTCGGTGGACCGCCAAGGTGAACGCGGCTAGATGGGTCGCGGATGTGGCTCGGTGGAGGAGGAGTGATCTAGATGAGAGGCTTGAATCATGGTGGAGACTTGGACTCGCTCGACTGTGAATATTGGGTGGACATTGACCCAGTTTGAATGCTTTTGGCCGTGAGTCTTCAATGGCCTCCGCTCGAAGCTTTTTCTTTTATTTTTCTCAATCTTGGACCATCCCAGGACAACACAAATTCGATCCCGTGACATGAACATGAGATCTCCAAAAAAGGTCTTCGCAAACTCCATTAAGATCAAAATTGTCTTTTCAACACGACGAGTCTCAAGCCAAAAGCAACTTGCAAACAAAATACCTACGAGAAAGGGACGTATAAAACGCAAGAAAGGAGATACTTTACCGTTTTAGCGAGACGATCCGGTTGCTCCTTTGCACAATTTACCTTTTTAGAATGTTGATCTGGTTGCATCTTCGCATATTACTAAATATGCGAAGATGCAACCGGATCGACACTCTTAAAATGTAAAGTCTCTCCTTCTTGGGCTTTTTCATCTCTTTCTCTCGGGAATTTCGCTTGCGAATTGCTTTTGGCTTGAAACATGGAGCGTTGGAAAGACAATTGATCTTAGTGGAGTTTGTGAAGAATGTGCATTAAAGGCCGTAAGTCCGTCTTTGCTCTATCCACCTGCGACGATTATGGATTTACGTTATCCAATGTGAAAACTATTCTAGAAACTACTTATCATTCACACTTATAACTTTCCCCAGAGTTTCAAATTTTTATCTTAGGCTTTAAGAATTTATGAGAAATTGCATATTATCCTACTTGTAAATATTCATACATTCTTAGACAAAAAAAAAGGGCTAATACCATGAAAAGCTCCAAACTAGTACACCGTGACAAATTTACCAAAAACTAATTTTTTGCCACCAAAAACCCCAAATTGGTACATTTGTGACAGATTTACCCTCTATTAAATTAAATTAATACCATGAAAAATCACAAGTTGGTAAACTTGTGATCAATAGAGGGGTAAAACTCCAAACTAGTACACCTGTCAATTATCACGTGTCGTTCAACTCTGTAATTAACGGTAAAATTCGACGGAAATTAACGGAGGATAAATTTATCGCGGGTGTGCCAGTTTGGGGTTTTTAGTGATAAAAAAAATTAGTTTGGGGTAAATTTGTCATAGACGTACCAATTTGGGGTTTTTCACGGTATTAATCTAAAAAAATATGCATACATTTGATGTATTTATGTACTTCAAATTAAATAAAAGCCAAAATACGAGTCCTAAAATTACAAAAAAACAGAACGTGGGAATGCATTTATTTTGAAGTTTCTCCATCCAATTGATCTCGATCCACCATCAATTGGGATTTCTGTGAGTTCACTTCATTAAAAATGATTGGGACCAAATTTATCTCCATTGCGCAAATGGATATTTTAAAGTTAACAAATGAGACTTTTCAGCTTGTATCATTCAATCAAGAATGATGAAGAACACTTTATTAAAGATAAGTAGATATATTGTTAAAACTGTTTCTAAATGACAACAACTACTTGAATCGACAATAATTAATTTTTATACAGTTGAGTGATAATTTAAAAAATTTGAGATGGACGTAGTAGATTCGTGCTCAAATCACGTCTTCTACTTATATTAATTAACCTCGGGGCTCAATGAAGGAAGAGTTTGATACGATGCCCGTCATTAATACCACGAAAAATTTCAAACTGATACACTTGTGACAAATTTACCTCAAACTAATTTTTTTACCATAAAAACTCTAAATTAGTACATTTGTGACAAATTTACCATCCGTTAGTTTTCATTAAATTGGATTAATACCACTTAAAAATATAAACTGGTACACTTGTGGCAAACGGAGGGTAAAACCTAAAATTGGTACACCCACCAATTGCCATATGTCATTCTATTAACAATTTGACAGTAAAATTTAACGGAAACTAACAGAGGGTAAATTTATCACAGGTGTACCAATTTGGGGTTTTTAGTGGTGAAAAACTTAGTTTAAGGTAAATTTGTCATATGTGTATCAGTTTGGGGTTTTTCGTGGTATTGACCCTACTCGTAATTGGAAAATTTTGTATATATTCTTGGAGAACAGTGAAGTGGATGAGTGTGAATATCCAATGTTGTAAAGAAAAAAAGAAGAATCTTTGGCACAAATTATCAAAAGAAGTGATTCTTTTGTGGCTTAATATGGTTCTTTGTTGTGCCATCAGTGCAACCCTCGGAATTTTGTGAAAAAAAATTGAATTGATTACGCATGGATCGACAAATATTTATTAGTATGCAACCTCAATTAATCTTTTTTTTTATACATTTTCTCATTAACATGATGGATGCATGGAATAATCTCCTAGAACAATATGACCGAAATTATGTATGCAATGTAATGAAAATCTAACTAGATCAACATGCATGAAACTAAGCTATCATGAATAATTTAATGAAAGCATGTGCGAATAGATCAGTAGAAACTTCAAAAAAGCTTTTAAATTTTCTAATTTTTTTTATTTCTTTTCTTTCCTTTCTCTTTTTTTTCTTTTCTCCCTGTTTCTCTCCTATTGCCGGGGTCTTGGTGATGGCCGGTGACCAACAGAGTGAAATAGGGAGAAAAGAAAAAAAGAAAATCAAAAGAAAAAAAAGAAAAAAAAATCAGACAAATTAAAAAAACTTGAAAGAATTGTTAATGTGCTGGCCATGCCACATAGGGCAACCAATATCATCATCAACGATTTCCGACCAAAATTGGGTAGAATGACTACATTGACAAATCATACAAAAGTTTAGGATTAAATTTGCCAAATTGAAAATTTTGAAATTGAATTGGCCACCGTACAATAAATGTAGGACTTTTTGGATAATTATCTACATGCATGGTCACTGTTTAGTGGTTTAGGACAATAAAATGGGCATGGATCACATTCAAGCGTTTTAGAAATAACTAGAAAATTTATCGAAATTGCGCTAATTAGACTTAGGTAACCAAGTCCCCATCTAAGATCTCCAGTTCGTGGAAGGTAAATGACCCCTAACCAGCCAAAAATAGGTAAGTGGCAACTCCTAAGAGTGAAAGAATGTCTTAATCATAATGAACAGAGTCAACTAAATGTCGCAAATAGATAGGTTTGAAAGAATTTGCACCGAGTGTTAGTACAACCTAGCAAGGGGCTGTGCTCGCTACCTTGCAAGGGGCTCTGATTGCTCTCACTTGGCAATCCATCGTCGTAACCGATGCTCGGTCTCTTTCGAAGGAGGATCGCGACAAGGTCCGACCGTAAATATTAAAGTATCTTCTCAATGATTAACAAGGTTTGATGACTGGTGTGACATTCCGAATTTTAATCCATTTTGGGATTTATAAAGCGTGTATTTAGTCAATGTGCTTATAGTAAAATCTCGCCCGGAACTGATCACTCTTGGGTTATTTTTAAATTAGAGATTTCGCTAGAATCGCACTCGATCGAATTTAGCCGTTATTTAGAGCCTGAACTTTGGTGTCGAATTTCTCGGAGTTTCATGACGAATTTAATTGGACGGTGTCGATATTATTGTAGCCAGCGTCGATATTATTGTGGCCAGCATCGATATTGCCCGGGATTAGGGAAAAGTGAAATTTGGACCGGGTGCGGTTTTAGACTAGTAGACCTCCCTCGTAATGTGTTTTATTTAGTGTCTGTTGGCCTTTTTCCTAATTTATAATTCGGGATTTCGTGAACCGTCGGATCGATTTCGAGTTTGAACGTGGGCCGTTGGATTGCACTCAAGTGCAATGTTTGACTTTTTCCCTCTCTCTCTCTCTCTCTCTCTCTCTCTCTCTCTCTCATCCCCTCCCCCTGCCACACATCCCTTCCCCCTTCCCCCCATGTAGACTCCCTCTCTCTCTCCTCCTTTTCTTCTTTTCTTTCTTTCTTCTTCTTCTTCTTCTTCTTCTTCTTCTTCTTCTTCTCTTTCTTGGCCGTGGCTTCTGCTTTCTTCTGCTCGCTCGACCAGCCACCGCCTTAGCCCAGCCACCGCCCGTCGTCCGCCTGGCGCCGCTGCTCGCCCAGCCGCCGCGCAATCCGCCCCAGCCGCGCCGTCCGACTCCTTCTACTCGGCCGTCCTCCCCCTCTCCTCCGCGTGCGCAGTGCTGAGCTCTCGTCGCGCCCAGCAGCCCGTCCGGCCTCGTCCCACCTCCTAAGACGCCGTTGTGCCGCCCCTGACCGCCGCTCCTGCCCCCGGCCGCTCGCCAGCTCACGCAGCAACTCGCCGCCGCGGGTCTCGCCAGCAGCCGCTCGTCTCGCCGCCGTCGCCCGTGAGTCTTGCCGCCCAGCTCGCTGTCGCCTGCTCGCCCTTCGCCGTCATCGTCATCGCAGTCGCCGTAGTCATCGTCGTCAGCTCACTGCCGCCGTCGCCGCTCGCCTGGCCGTTGCCGGCCATCTGCCCTGCTCGCCTAGCTCGCTGCCCTGGCCGTGGCCGAGCAGCCCAGCCGCTACCCAAGCCGTGATAGAGCTCGCCCAGTCGCTCGCCCAGCCGTGCCCAAGCCGTTCCAGCCACTTGCCCGGTCGCCCGCTCTCTTGCCCGGCCACTCGCCTATCACCTGGCCTAGTGCCCTGCCGTGGCCGAGCGCCTCGCTCGTGGCCGAGGGCCATGCTGAGCGCTGTGCCGAGCGCTTTGCCGGCCGCTGTGCCCGTTCCGCGCCGAGCTTGACGCCGCTCCGATAGGCCTTTGCTTGCTTTTGCTTGGCCCCCTTGGCTTTGGACCTAGGTAAGTGACTCCCTAAGCCCTACTTAGTATAATGTGTATTATTAGACTTGTTTAGGGGTTGATTAGTATCGGTTTAGTGGCTAAGTTAAGGTTATTTTCGATGTTTGAATGTGGCCCGTTGGTAGACTAAACTGCAATGATATTGTGGCTTAATTAGTGGTTGAATTATGATGGATTCAATGGCTGATTTGTTGTGGCGTTTGCGGGTGAAATTGATGTTTGAATGTGGCCGACTTGAATGCCGGATTGGTGGGCTAGTGTGGTGAGTTCGTGATTTGAATTTGAATAGTACGACGTGTTAGTATGGCAAATTGTGTTGTGGTGTATGTGCATGAGGAATGTCCTGAGGCGTGGTTACGCGGGACTAAGCCCGGATTGATCGGAGGGCTGCCAACCTGAGGCGTGGTTACGCGGGTGTGGCTAGAAAGGCAAGAAATGACCTGAGGCGTGGTTACGCGGGTCGAGAGAAATGTCCTGAGGCGTGGTTACGTGGGTGTGGCTAGAAAGGCAAGAAATGACCTAAGGCATGGTTACGCAGGTCGAGAGAAATGTCCTGAGACGTGGTTACACGGGACTGAGCCCGGATTGATCGGAGGGCTAAGCCTGAGGTGTGTTGACGCGGGCTGTGAGAATGGACCTGAGGCGTGTTAACGTGGGTCGTGGATAGTTGCTTGGCCACGCGTGCGAAATGTGTTTGGTTGAATTGTGTGAATGTACGTGGTTATGGCGTTTGAGTGTTTATGTTATGTTCTTGAGTTATTAGTGCATTATGGTGATTTAACTAATATGCAGAGTTGACACTTGTTTTAAGGCGAGGTAAGCATGTTTGTGTGGATTCGATTGTATTGGCTGTTAGATCGCATGTTAGACTCGTCTGGGTACGCATTGGCCTAGGTAGGGGCTTAGGTTGTCTGCTTATTGAGATTTATTCTCATTGCTGTAGTGCAAACCTTTTCAGATCCCCATCCTTGAGCATGCCGCTAGCTAGGCGTTTTGGGGTCCCCATGCATACGATGCATGAGGAGACCGAGTATCCGGTAGGCCCAAATCAGACTTACATTAGGCACCTTACTACAGTCTGGGTAGATGAGGGTTTAGAGGACTTGCAGCGCCATACTTATTTGGCCTGGTTTCATCGTGTCAGGTTAGAGACTACTGAGCCAATCAGTGATTTTGAGGGGCTACAGCATGATAGTGAGGATGCGGTGAATTGGGAGCCCTGGGACAAGTATGCTCTCGATGGCGAGGTGACGGACCCCGACGATCCACCAGAGAACCATGGTTCAGAACCCAAGCCCGCACCAGAACCCGAGCCCGAGCACGAGGATGAGCCGATCGAGATCAACTCCGATACTGGGTCCGAGTCTTCAGGGTCTGACTCAGATTGGGCACCGTAGAAATGTTGGGGTTCTAAGCGTAGAAGCCTTTTGGTAAAGCCCCTTTTTGTGTATTCCGTAGTCTACCCTGCCACCTGTCCCTTTTTGATGATGAAGGTGGATGCTAACCCTAGGAGCCTAATGTATGAATTTTATAGTCTCAAGCTAATGATATGAGTTTATTGATTTGTACAAGTACTACCCTTTTGTCATTGTTTATTGTCTGGGTTGCTTGATTTCCGCTTTCGCTTGCGTTTGTCTTCGCATGTTTCGTTTGGGTCGGCGACGGGTCCTAGGACGTCGCGTTCAATACGACCTTGGAGGGGTGTCGCGAGTTCGTTGGGGTTCGGGGCGTGACAACTGGCTAGCAGATTTTAAGCATACCTCATAGTCCTCTGACCTTTAGGTGACACCTCTCTGGCAAATCTGGAAGTCAAGGAACAGATTTGTGTTCAAGTCACAGAAGCCGGATCCCAAGCAACTCGTGGAAGTATCGCTTGCAATGCAGCAAAATCATATACGATGGCTCCTAGGAAGGAAAAAACAAGCTGCTCAAACAATCGACCCACCTCAGTCGAAGAGGCCTCCAAAACAGGGATCCTGGAGATCAACATCAATGGATCTCACCCGGAAGGAACGAACGAAGGCACAATTGCATGAGTGTGTGGCGATAGCTCTGCGAGAAACTAGTGGATGGCTTCGTCTCATCGATCAAAGTGACTTTAATAGCTCAAGCAGAGACGCAAGCACTCGTGAAAACCCTTAGACAGCGTTTGGTTGTCCGGATTTCTAATAAGGATAGGATTGGATAGAATAGGATATGAAATCCAAGGGATTTGCTATATCATATCTACTCTTTGGTGAATCGCAATAATAAAGCTGGATATTTTCACATATTACTATGTCTATTATTTGCTATAAACGTTATATCAGTGTAAATGAACCTAAAAATTACACAAACGGAGATGATTAAAATTTCTCGCAACACTCTTACCTATTTCATTTTTATTTATTTTTTTATTATTTTCCCTCTCTTTTTAAATTATTTTCTTTTTTATTTCTTCCCCTTCCATCATTCTCTAATAAAATTTTATTAAATAGTAAACTATGCAAATATGCCTAAAATATGTAATAAATATAAATGCTAAATGTGTACATGTATATGAAATTTATATCATAAGATGAAAGAAATTTGAATACATAAATAAAAATAAGAATAAATAAAAACGAATTTATTGTTAGTTTTTTTTTATTATTTTGAATTTTTTATATAAAAATTCAAATTTTAATTTTAATTTTATTAATTTAACAAGTTCATTATTCGAAAAAAATAACTTTTATATTATGAATATTAGAAATCCTATCCATCTTTATCCCTCCTCCTCCTATGGGATAATTTTATCTAGGCTATATCCGACTTTATCCTATCTTGAGCACGCACCAAATACGGGATAGGATAAAATTTATTCTATCTTGAATTTTATCCCGACTACCAAACGTAGCTTTAGTTTACTTTCAAGCTTGATCTTGAGAGCTGTGTGAATTGAGAAAATATTTAGTGGTAACCACCACGTCATCACCTTACGTGGCATGTGTGCTCCGCTCAAAGGCTGACACGTGTCCTCTAATATAACATAGAAAATTCATAAAGCTTTCTTTTCTCTCCTCTAGCTGGCAAAAAAGGATACGTGTCAGTCTTTGAGTGGAGCATGCACATCACATAAGCCGATGACGTGGTGGTTAGTAACCCCCGGATATTTTCTCGTGAATTGGAGTCAGATCACTTTGATCCGATAAGCCGTCTAACTAGCCCCGATCAGTTCAATTGGGATGTCGGTACACTTTTCGGCGAAGATGGGGAGCTCTGAAGGCTTTTTTAGACTTTAACCTGGCCCATGTTTCAAGAGAGTCAACTAGATTGGGTTACGAGGCCCAAAAACGAAAAACTGCCACAACATTAGACTTCCTAATCCCCACAAGCCCTTCGGGATTTTTATTCTGAAGCTTTAGTTATGTCTTGGAAGACCCAAATGCATGAAAATCATGATTTCTGATCAAAGAAGAAAAATGCATGAAATTAGCAAACCCCAAATCACTTTCCATTCCTCCATTATCTACTTTCCCAGAATGAAGGTTAGCCCTTAAACGTATAAGAAATCGAAAGCCACCAATTCTTGGAGAGCAAGACTAATGAATCTAGACATTTTTTTGGACTTATTTCATGTAAGACAAATTAGAAATGTGACCTTAAAGTTATGGGAAAATGAAACATCGCGAACCGAATCCCGAACTTTCAATTAACTCAGCTTAAATTTTCGCAAGATGACAAAAATGCCCTTAGATTGAAATTGACAAAACTGTCCCCCGTATTAGGGGTGAGCGGTTCCGATTTCATCTAGGTTCTACCTAGAACATGGAACCTACACAAGTTTCCCATTTTTTAGAACCTAAAATCTATCTTACATACATTGGAACCTACCCTATTACAAGTTCCAGGGTCAGTTCAAGGTCTACCCAGGAACCGACCAATTTCCTTTTTTTTTAGTTAACCAAAATGAAAGCGAATGCATAAACAAAAATGAAATTTTGCCATTTGTTGATAGCAACAATCCATAAAAGACACCTTACCAAAAAAAAAAAAAAACAATCCATAAAAGATCAACACGTAAAATAAAATAAACAATTAAAAGTTTAAAACACGTAACATAAAATCTAAATTATAGAACTTCAATCCTAAACTATCCATGAAAAATTGCTCCAAATTCTAACCACCTGAAATCAAAAGAAACGACAATCATAATTAATCGCTTATAGACAGTTTTAAATTCAAATTACTATCAATCAAACTAATATAGTTATTAGAATACCTCAACACATATATTCATTTCACTTTAACTCGTAAAGCCTCACCACCTCTTTAGGATTTAGGCATGATGTGATGTGAAAACACAAATCTTTTAAAAAGAGAAATGGACTTTTTAAAAGTAATTTAGGGCAACAAAATTTAATGGGAAGAGAATGGATAAATTAAAGGGGAAAAACATAAAATAAAAGTGGACAGCGAATATTTCTCTTGGCTAATTTGTTAGGATGAGGAAGTCAGGAAAGCAAGTTCGGTCGACCATTTTATTTTATGTTTTCCCCTTCAATTTATCCTTTCTCTAAAGAGGTTTTACTGATTGTTTATTTGATGTGATTTCTATTTTTGATTTTTTTCCTATTTCGGATCAGTGATTTTACACCGTGAAATTACCGTTTTAGCTCACAGTCTTAAGCCCGAGTTGGGTCGTATCGAACTCAATCACAATCTGTATTGCCTAGTCTCTCTCCTCTTGCTGCGATTTTAGAGTCTTCCGCTTCTCAGATCCTTCGGCATGGCGTCAGTTCTCCAAACCCAAGCGATGAAAGCAGTCTTCGACGACCATTTCCAGCTTGCTGTCGAATTATACACCCAATCAATTTTATTCAGCCTTAAGGACACCGAGCTATTCGCCAACCAAGGAGTCGCTCTCGGAGAGGAACTGGGGAAGAAATTTTCTTTGTTCACTCAAGCGGTCAAGCCTCACCAGCATCTTCTATTTTAGGGTTTTCTCGGTTCGTCCAATCCGGTTCCCAATTTCTAAAAAAATTGAATGAGAACCGGATCGAAGCACATTGAAACTTGGAACCGGACGGATTCCCACTGGTCCAGTTCTCAGTTCTACCCGGAAACATGCGCACTCCTATTATCTTAGTTTGATGAACCTAAACTCAAATGGATGACTTTAATCGTGAAATGCAAGAATACAGGGTAGGATGCTTAGAAACTCTACTAAATGCTTAGAAAATGCAAGAATGAAAAGTTTAACGAATAGTTTTTGCGAGGAAAACAAATTCCACTTTTTTTAAAAAAATAAAAGCGACTTTTTGAAAAAAATTTAGGTGTCAATTATCTAGTACTTATCACACACCACTAGAACCTATGCAACAACAACCAAATTCCCTCCTCCAAATTATGTTTATCATTCTCTCACCTGACTAATTAATGACACTAAATAGAGAAGAAACAAAGCATTTGAGAAATCTGTAAAAGAGTGTATTATTTTCTGGTAAAGACCTTGTATGCATAAGGCTCTATTTATAATACAATGTATGGTCACAATAAAGGAAAGGATATACAAAACATACTTTTCGAAATGTACATGATTTAAGGCTTAATACTTTAAAAAACCTCCAACTTTAAGTTTATCCCAATTTTACCTTTTGTCTCATAAAAAACCTCCAACTTTAGGTCATGTCCCAATTTTATCCTAATTTTTTTTATCCCATAAAAAACCCCAAATTTTAAGTCCAGTCTCAATTCTATTATAAACTTTTTTTTCTCATAAAAACCCTCAATTTTAGGTTAAGTAACAGTTGTACCTTAAACTTTTTTTTGTCTAATAAAAAAATCCCAGCTTTAGGTCCATTTTCAAATTCCCTCTTATTTTTTTGATTACAAAAAAAATCACCAACTTTTACTTGAGTCCAAAATGTGCTTTCCATTAACACTTTGTCCAAAATTGCCTGTAGGGATTTTGCGCTCGGTCTTCGATCTCTCATGCTTGGGAATGTTCCATCTTTTGCCGTCGGAGAGCTCGCGTCAGGACGCTTGAATAGCTCGTGAGTTTTCCATCTTGTCAATGAGATTTTTTGGACTGAGAGTTAATGGGGGTAGATTTGTGAGTCAAGTACAAGTTTGTGGTTTTTTATGAAACTATAAAAATTTTAGGGTAAAATTGGGACCGGATGGTAAAATTGGGATAAGACCTAAAATTGAGGGTTTTTCATATGACAAAAAAAAGTTTAGGGTAGAATTGGGACATGACCTAAAGTTGAAGATTTTTTATGGGACAAAAATAAGTTCATGGTAGAATTGGACTATACCTAAAGTTGAAGGTTTTTTATGAGACAAAAAGTAAAATTGGGAAAAAAGTTAAAGTTGGAGGTTTTTTACGGCATTAGGCCCATGATTTAATTCCCAACTAAATTAATTTACTCAACCACTATAGGATAATGAATCATATCTCTAACATTTCCCCTCAAGCTGGCGGCTTATATATGTTGAAAATGCCAAGCTCGCTTAATAGATACATGGGAATAAGAATAATAAGAGTGCCATAACTTTCGTACGGCGCTCACTTGAGTGTCATAACTTTCTTTTCGCTCATTTAAGTACCACATCGGAGTAAAATCGATTATTTGAGTGCCATTTCCAATAAACCATCCTACGTGGATTTTTTTTTATTAATTTCCCATTTCGACGTGGATTTTTTATTTTTAAATTTTTTTTTATTAATTGTCCATGTTAGTTCCGGTGATACCACATCAGACGACCAACGTCCATGTCGGATTTCCGGTGAGGCAAATCGCGATAGCACTTAAGTGATCGATTTTTAAATTCGTGGCACTCAAGTGAGTGCAGTACAAAAGTTATTGCACTCCTAGTATACTTATCCCAAAAATGCTTATACATGTGTCCATTGAAGGAGTGATTATTTAAATATTTGGCAAAATTATCAATTTAATCCTAAACCTATTGTATGAATGTCAATTCAGTTTTAACTTTCTAATTTTGTCAATATAGTCCTACACATTTGTACAATATTTAAACGTAGCATTTCCTACCAGTTGTCGCCGCAAATTGCAACGTGGAAATAAACAAATTGCCCACGTCAGAATGCCACTTAGGACGGTTGGCAATAACAAAACGCCACATCAGCGATTTTTTGTGGCAATTGGCAAGAAAAACTACATTGAAATATCAGCCAAAAGTTTAGGACTACATTGACAAAACTAAAAAGTAAGGCTAATCAAGTGGAATAATTAGTTATTGACAAGAAAATTATGACAATTGTAATTCCATTATAAGACAATCCAAATGAGATAAGTACAGCGCAAGTGCCATAACTTTTGTACGGAGGACACTTAAGTGCCATAACTTTTTTTTGGTTCATTTGAGTGTCATAACTTTCAAAAAAATGATCACTTAAGTGTCACTTACGAGCTGGTCGTGAGGGCCCGAAACCGCGGCTTTTCCGGCCGAACAATGACCTTCCCGGTGAGGCGAGCACCACCAGCTTGAAGAGGGGGTGTCGGTGAATCAGTCCATGGCCTCCGTTCGTCTCGAAATTTCCGTTTTAGCCTCCGTTAACGAAGGTAAAAATGCTTCGTAGTCACACAATTTATCGAACCGATTTGTGTGACTACGAAGCATTTTTACCTTCGTCAACGGAGGTTAAAACGGAAATTTCGAGACGAACGGAGGCCATGGAATGATTCACCGACACCCCCTTTTCAAGCCGGTGGTGCTCGCCTCACCAGGAAGGTCACCGTTCGACCAGAAAAGCCGCGGTTTCGGGCCCTCACGACCAGCTTATCATAGGGGTTGGTCGTGAGTGCCCGAAACCGCGGCTTTTCCAGCCAAACGGTGACCTTCCCGGTGAGGCGAGCACCACCAGATTGAAGAGAGGGTGTCGGTGAATCATTCCATGGCCTCCTTTCGTCTCGAAATTTCCGTTTTAGCCTCTGTTGACGAAGGTAAAAATGCTTCGTAGTCACACAAATCGGCTCGATAAATGTGTGACTACGAAGCATTTTTATCTTCGTCAACGGAGGCTAAAACAAAAATTTCAAGACGAACGGAGGCCATGGAATGATTCACCGACACCCCCTCTTCAAGCTGGTGGTGGTCGCCTCACCGGGAAGGTCATTGTTTGGCCGGAAAAGCCGCGGTTTCGGGCCCTCACGACCAGCTCGTAAGTGGCACTTAAGTGATCATTTTTTTGAAAGTTATGGCACTCAAGTGAGCCAAAAAAAAGTTATGGCACTTAAGTGCCCTCCGTACAAAAGTTATGGCACTTGCGCCGTACTTATCCCCAATCCAAATAAACCATTGGCAAATACATGTTTTTTGCCAATTCTAAATGCATCAGAATTTTCCAAAGAAAGAAAAGAAAAGAAATGTAAGAAATAATCTTAAATCTGGACCTGCAAGGGATATTATGATTAATTTAAGGTAATAGGGGGCATCCGAAGTCAAAAAATGGATGTAAAAAGGCTTTTATGTGCTTATCCGTTTCATATAATTGCTCATTTAAATGTTAAACCTAACCTACTTATTTATATTTGAGTTGATGCAATTAAAATAAGGAAAGAGTATGGTGGGTTTCTAGAGTCAAGGGTTGTACGTTAGTTGAGAAAAAGGAGAGGCGAACGATGTAATTTATAATTAATACTGCTTATGTATTAGTATATAATTTGGTTTTTTTTTTAATTCGATCTTTGTTGAAAATTAAATTTTAAAATATTTTGGATTGTATATGCAATAGGCCTCATTCATAAGAAGTACCTAGTTTTATATATATGGTATCCACTTATATTAATATGCATTATAAAGAATTAATTAATTTAAGGCATTTATCTACGTGGGACCCTTATGGTAAAGTTCAAAGGGAATTGCATTGATTGACCATCCCCAACCTTTTCACCTATAAATAAAAATGTTTGGGATAAGGATAGCAGGAGTGCCATAACTTTCATATAGCGCTCACTTGAGTGCCACATCAAAGTAAAATTTGATCATTTAAGTGCCATTCCTAGCAAATTGTCATACGTGAATTTTTTTATTATTAATTTTCCATTGTGAGATGGATTTTTTATTTTTGATTTTTTTAATTAATTGTCCACTTTAGCGCCAGCGATGCCACATAAGACTACTGGCGTCCATGTCAGATTTTCTAGCGAGGCAAATCGCCAATGGTACTTAAGTGATCATTTTTTCAAATTTGTGGCATTTAAGTGAGCGAAAAAAAAAGTTATAGCACTCAAGTTAATGCTGTACGAAAATTATGACACTACTAGTGTTCTTATCCCTAGATACGTGTGTCGTATTTGACATAGAGGTTTAGTGAAGAAATCTGCAAGCATTGTGTAGTTCATATTCCTCTTGTATTGATTATTCTTTCTTGAAATTTATCTCGAGTGAAATTGCAATAAACCTCTTTGTGTTTTGTTCTTTCATGGATTATCAGATTTGCTACAAGTTTGGGAGCAACATTGTTGTCACAAAATAAGGATGTTGGTCCTTTTACTTGTATGCCAAGATCTTGAAGCAAGCCTCGTATCTAGACTATTTCACAAACGGTGTTAGACGTGGCTCGATATTTAGATTCAGCTGATGACAATGAAACAATTGATTATTTTTTTGCTTTCCCTGAAAGCAACGATTCTCCCAGCTTAATGCAAAATCCAATAATAAATCTTCTGCTTATGGGACACATGGCATAATCTGTGTCACGGTAAGCCATCATCTCCATGTTACAATCTCGAGAGAGAAGAATTCCCAGTCTTGGACATCCATTCAAGTACTTCACGACTTTTAATGCTACATTCATATCTAACTGCTTTGGATTAAGCATAAACTGACTGAGGATTTGCACTGCGTAACATATGCTAAGTCTAGTCATAGTAAGATAAATGAGTTTTCCAACGAGTCCCCAATAGGTCAATGGATCCTTGAGCAATGGATCCTCATCTAGAGATGACAATCTCGCATCATACTCAACCGTCATGAGTTTAATATTTTGTTCGATTGGAATGACAATTGGTTTGCTCCTAATAGATCCGCTTATGATATAATCTCTAGGAAAAATTTTCCTTGGCTAAGATATGTTCCTTTATTTGACTGTACAATCTCAATGCTAAGAAAATATTTTGGAGGTCCAAAATCCTTAATATGAAAGGTAGAGTGCATGTACTTCTTAAATTCTTTAACGGTAGATTCATCATTGCCGATAATAAGTATATTGTCAACATATATTAGTAGGTAGATTGATGATGTACCTTTTGTCCATGTGACTAAGGCATAATCAATGTCTAGATTGCTTGAATCCTATAGCTGTGACTGTAATGGTGAATTTAGCATACAATTGTCGAGAAATCTGTCTAAATCCATAAAGGGATTTACGAAGAGGACGTAATTGAGACTCCCCCTATATGCGTAAATCCTATGGAAGGTCCATGTAAATTTCTTCTTTCAAGTCACCATGAAGAAATGCATTGTGGGCATCCATTTGATGTGGTGGCCAATCATGGAGAGTAGCGATGGATAGAAAGGAACGAACAATGACTTCCTTTGCTATTGGGGAAAATATTTCATGATAATCAAAACCTTCTTGTTGTTTGAAACCCTTGGCAATTAATCGAGCCTTGTAATGCTCAACGGAACCATCTGCCCTATATTGATCTTGTAGACCTATTTACAGCCAATCGGCTTACAATGATGAGGTAGGGGTACAATATCGCAGATTTGATTTTCCATTAGAGCACATAATTCAGCTTCCATAGCTTGTTGCCAACGCGGATCCTTGGCTTTCTCATGGTAAGAAGAAGGTTCCTGATCTTCTAAAATGCAAGTAATGCAACACGTGTTCTGGTGATAGCCGATTAAAATTGACATAAGAGGAGACAAGGTAGTAAGTACTTGAGGAGTCCAAGGTAGGACAACTATAATCCTTAGTCCATTGGCACGGCCCTGTCGTGCCGCGCATTTTTTTTTGGGATTTTCGGGATTTGCGCGCTAAGGAGGTATTTCCGTATAAGGGTCTCTCCCAGACCATATCTCACGCGACAGTTAGTCTAGGTTTGTGATTTTGGAGTCGCCACTAGTCATTATTGGTAGGTAGACTAGAAACTTAATCGAGGTACGGGAGAAATACCACGATTCTACGAACCAGAGATTCTGAATACGGGGACTTGATTACGTTATTGATCTCGAATCGAGATCCCTAACGCCCTTTCGGTACCTAAGAACGATACGGTGTCTAACGTGTCATGCAAATTCCGGAGGCTTACCCACTAATTCTATCCATTCTAATCGCAGAAAGAACCAAACAAGTATTAAATGCAAAATCGAAGTCAATCAGATCAATCAATCCTAAATGGTCTCTAAAAATGAAAATCAATCAAAACATCCAAACCCTAATGAAGCTCTAGAAGCTTATTCATTTCATGATTTACATTTTTAAGGTTTTAGGGTTTTTTTTTAGGGGTTATAACCCATGAATTTGGGATTTTCTAAAAATGCCACTTGGGCACTTCCAAAAATTCAAATCTCACTTTTTATGGCTGGCCATAGTGTTTTTGGACCATTCTGTAAATTTTTAAAATTTTTGAATTTTTTGATTTTGATTTTTTTTTTCAGAAATTTTATTAACCGAGAATTATTTTTTCAAGATTTTCTGAAAATTTTTATAAATTTTCCAATTTTTCAAGTTTTTATTGATTTTCTAATTTTTTCACATTTCTTATTTGTAATTTTCTGAATTTTATGAATATTTACGAATTTTCTGAAAATTTTTGAGTTTTTATGAATTTTCTGCTTTTCTGAATTTTTTTTTTCGATTTTCCAAATTTTTTTATATTTTTCTGATTTTTGATTTTTTTGATTTTTATTTAATTTTTCTGAATTTTTATGAGTTTTTTTTTAGATTTTTTTAGTATTTTTTAATTTTTTTATAAAATTTCCCGCCGGGAAAATGAACCGGACCGGCCCGGTTCGACCCGGTTCGGCCTGACCGAACCGGGCTTCGCCGGCACAGGTCGCCGATCACCTCCTCCGGCGAGCCCAACGCCGAAACGGCGCCGTTTTGGGTGTTTTTTCATTGAGGCATTTTCACAAACACCTGATGGGCATGGTTCGGTGTTAAACATTCTCGAGACCGCCGGTTTGTGATCGTCTCCGGCGACCTTCCGGTGAATATTTTGCCATTCCGATTGCACCATTGTTATGTCTATGTATTCTATTCTCAATCTAACCTACTCGGAACACCGGCGGACGTTCGCCGGCCGGCGAAATTTAAGTCCGAAAAAGCCTATCCATTTCTAACTAAACTTTGCATTTTCAGAATTTAAACTATCACCATACTCGCCCTAGCCGTCTAACTCGATTTCAATCTAGTACAAAAACATCAAACAAGGTCAAGAAAGCTAACTTGAGTAGCTTAATGCCACGGGGAGTGCTCCGGTGAAGTTTCCTGAGCTCCGGCGAAGGTTTTTAATGGTGGATTGACACGGTTTTGTTGGTTTATCAGCACAAAATGCAATCAAACAATAGAAAACATGATTAGAAACTAGTTCTGAACATCAAAATACCGAGATTCATCAACGAAATCACACAAACATTCATATTTGGATTAAAACCAAATTCTGGAAAATTTTGAAAAAAAATGACTATGAGCCGACTTTACCTTCTTCGTTTGATGATTAAGAGAGATTTCCGAACTGATCCGAGCCTCTATAGTTGTTCCTTGACAATTGAACTTCACCCTAGTAACTTCTGATTCGCCGGAGTAGGTCTCGATGCGCCGGACGAAGCTCGTTTTCAGGCCTTCAGGACCAGCTGAGTCGACTGGAACAACCAGGAGAGAGTCACGGCCAATCCACGATTTGCCGGTGCTCCGCCGTCCATGGCGGCACCGAACACTCGTGAGGGGACTCTCGACCCTCTCTCTCTCTCTAGATCCTTCTCGTTGATTTCACCTCTTTCTCTCTCATTTTCCTCTCTGGCATTTCGTCGAGCATCCTCCTTTCAATGTTTAGTTTTTTTTTTTCCTTTTTGTTCATAAAAAATTCCCACCCAAAGTTTGTTGGAACCGACCTTGAATCGGTTAGGGTGATTCCCTGGTGCCAGCCGGATATTTTCCAGCTGGCCAAATCGATTTGCACGTGTTAAATTAGCCGGAAATGATCGGTAAAGTCGTGGGTTTGAATTAGAATTTTCTGGGTTTGGTGTGTTCTGGGGCGAACCGGGTAGGGGAGATGAACAACCCGGGTCGGGTCGGGTCGGGTTGACCCGACCGACCCGGCAGACCCGGGTTGATCTAAATTCGCAAATTAAACTCAATTTTGACCCAATTTTCAAAATTAAACCCCGAAATTGAATTCCCCATCATATTCCGAACCCAAATATGTGATTTTCCCCAAATTTTGTTATAATTGTGTCCAAGATTTTCACATTTTTGTATTTGGGTTAATAGGATTTTATTCAATTTGATGTCCTAATGACCTGATTAGGCAAAATTGATGCCAAAATTGAATTACCCACATCTGATTAACCCTAGAAATGATGGTCTCATATTTCGACAATTTCATATTGGGCATGATTCCCAATTTGGGTTCAAAATTCTTAATTTTCAATTGAATTTTGGGGATATTTTATTTTTATGTCAAATTGTGCAATTGGACTGACCATTATGTAATTCAAGGTCCCAGAATCATTTGTTGTGAAGACACTATGACTTAAAAATTACTAGAAAAAATTTAATTGCATTTTTGGTTCAATTCGGGTTTGATTTTGCCCAATTTTGGGAAAAAGATATACCCGATTGAGATTTTTCAAAATTGATGATGTATTCATAAAATTGGATTTAAAATAAGACTAATGACTATTTTTATGGAATTTTCTGATTCCATTTACTATTTTTCTTGATTTTCTCACTTATTTTGATTAAAAGAAATTAAGGAAAAATGCAGAAAAATGCTAAAAAAAATATTTTTTGGTTTAGAAATAGGTTTCTAGGCTTGGCCAAGATTCCTAGTCCTAATTTTGAGATTTTTTATAATATAGAAAAAATGAGCTAAAAATCGGGTGTCAACAGCTGCCCCTCTTTGAGATTGAGCTAGTTAGAGGTTGATCTCAAAGACAAGGTGACACCTGAATTTTTAGTCGTCTTACTGAACAAGATAACATGGAAATTTCACAACAACTGATTAGGGATCTTGCTTTTGAAATTCGTGATCTAATCCAACGGTTCTCTTTTCAGAACATATTTTGAAAGGTTCTTAATGATTGAAGGAGAGAAACTTACCTGTTTGCGAGCGTTTCTTTATTGCTTGTCCAAGAGCATGAGTTGATGGTGGTGATGATTATGATGGTTATTTTAATTTCGTGATTTAAGGACGAATCCACGAACCATGAACACCTGAGGCTTCTCACCTGAGGGTTTGGAAATTTGCCTAGTGGTTCCTCACCAGTAGGGCTTAAATTTGCCTAGGGGCTTTTTGCCTGTAGGACTTTAGATTTACCTAGTGGTTCCTCACCAGTAGGACTTGAATTTGCCTAGGGGCTCCTCGCCTGTAGGACTTGAATTTGCCTAGGGGTCTCCTCGCCTGTAGGACTTGAATTTGTCTAGGGGCTCCTCGCCTGTAGGACTTTGAATTTGCCTAGTGGTTCCTCACTAATAAGACTTTGGATTTGCCTAGGGGCTCCTCGCTTGTAGGACTTTGGATTTGCCTAGGGGTTCCTCGCCTGTAGGACTTTGAATTACCTCGCCTGTTGGACTTTGAATTTGCCTAGGGGCTCCTCGCCTGTAGGACTTGAATTTGCCTAGGGGCTCCTCGCCTGTAGGACTTTAAATTTGCCTAGGGGCTCCTCGCCTGTAGGACTTTGGATTTGCCTAGTGATTCCTCACCAGTAGGACTTTGGATTTGCCTAGGGGCTCCTCGCCTGTAGGACTTTGAATTTGCCTAGTGGTTCCTCACCTATAGGACTTTGAATTTACCTAGGGGCTCCTCGCTTGTAGGACTATGGGAAGACTTCAAACAATGAATGCCTTGACCGTGAGTTATGTGATTTTGAGGTTTCACTAACCTTTGTATGGTTTTTTTTTAGTTGACCAAAAACTATTTTGAAAAATATTTTTGAAATTAATCAAAACTGTTTGAAGCGTGGTTTTTTTTAGTTTACCACAAACTGTTTGAAAACTTGATTTTAAGTTGACCAAAAACTTTTGAAAAGTAGTTTTGAAATATGCATTCTTTGCATTAACGCATTTCAGACAATCAAATTTCCTTTTCAAGGAATTATTTGAACAAAATGCTTGCAATCTTTCAAGAAATGCTTGAAATGATCGTTTGGAAGACCTTCATTAGAAATGATTTATTTCAATCTATGAACTTGATTTTTTCTTTATCTGATTGAAAGGAGACTAGTCTGATATCCCTCAATTTTATCTCTCTTAACCAATCCTTAGGTGTTCGGAGATGTTCGCAATGTACACAATCCAATTGATCCGATAAGGTCTTTTGGAGGGCTGTAATGTTGGCTTGGTCAATGGCTATTCAAAGGATAGGCATTGTGAGGCCAAGAAAAAGGATTTCATCATATCTGACTTTGGGTCTACAAGTTAAGAACCTCGAGGATAAGACAAAATATTATTGCATATACTTCTTTGAGTGATGACTTCTTGTCAGAAATCCATGTTTCTACTCTCAACATCCCAATCTGAAGAGTCTTGGTGAGAGATTGTATTGTTGGTATTGGGTAGGCTCAAAAGGCTCATTTGTTTGAATTCAGGGTTTTTATGAAATTGATGATCCTCTTGGCATCACCACTTCTTCTTCTTCTTCTTTTTTGTCTACTAGGGATCATTCTTTTATGAACATCAGAGTCCCCTAAACATTCATCACAATCTCTTTTCTCTTGCTCATTCTCACTTGTTGTGATCTGTGATCTATGATCTCTCATGGTCTTGACTTTGCTTTGTCATGACTTTTTTTATTTTGAGCTTTCTTTTGAACTCTTTTTTTCTTTCTCATTTTCCTTTGGGCATTTGGCCTTGCTTTTACCAGGCACACTGCTTTTTTATGCCCCAGACTCTTTCGCCTTTGACCTTTTTGAATTCTAAGGACTCTGTGTTCTGCCATTTTATTTCTTATCTATTAAAGTGGATCATATGCTCATGCTCCAGTGTGAAGAGATGATCACCAATTTGGGGTTCTGAAATGAATATTCAGGCTTAATTGAGCTTTGTCAAAGGTAATGTGTTTGGGTATAAGAAATGAAGTGCTCTTCTTCCTCTTGGGATGTCTTGAGCTTCCATATGACTTTATATGAAGTTATCACAGAAAGATTGATGCAAGAGTATGCAATAAAATATTTCTTAATCCTATTCTCCATAGCTATCAATCCACAAACCTCCTGATTTGCCCAATGTGGGGTGGTTCTTAACAGAGATGTTTTGGGAAAACTTCTCTACTATTTTGGCCCAAATTTGGTTTGCAAGGGATAAGCATGTGTTTGGGATAGTGAAATGACTGCCTTTCATCATTTCAATTCATGTAATCATTGCGAATATCCTCTATTTCCTTCGGATGAGTTTTTCTCACTCACTTCTCCATTTTAACTTTGAGTGTATAGGGGACGTGTGTGGATATGGCTTACCTTTCATCATTTGAAGGTCTTTCCACTCGATTTGATCCAAAATTTTTCTACGAAATTTTTCAAAGCCTTTTGTCAAATTATTCCTTTTAGGGAATTTTGATGCTTAGTGCATTTTCAAAGAAAGCGTGTTTCAAAACAATTCTGAGGTATTTTCCTTTTCAAAACAATCTGTTTTGTTTTGTTCAGTCTTAGTGTCATTCCGCTTGGGGAAAAAGAAGTTCGTGTTTTTTTTCTTAAGAATGCAACTTCTTTAACACATGTTCTCACGATTTAGGGATACCTGTCTGATCAACTTACCAAGATCCCTATTGTTTGCATATTTTTGCTTTAGTTCCACTGGGGATTCTTCTTTTGTTGCTTCATTTTTTTTTTCCCTGGGGATGATAAAAAAGAAAGCACATTAGAGGATATCAATGGAAAATATAATTGGAAGTGATACTTCCCTCTATTATTTGATAACTCCATGGGGGATTCTGAAATCACCAACTGGTTCGGATTCTTTTTGCTTTCTTCTGCAAAACAGATAAACATGTTCATGAAATGCATGGTATGTATGATATGCATGATATTCACATGTTCTAAAGTGACCCGAATCTTTTCTTGAATGTTCGTTTTCATTTATGGGTAGAAAATCTTGACAGCATCTGCATTTACAGGATAGGCTAGTTCTATTCCTGCCATATCTACAAGAATCAATGCTCCTCTAGGAAGAACCTTCTTGACAATGTATGGACCCTCATAATTCGGAGCGAATTTGCCACAAGGATCTGAATTGTTAAAGATGACTTTTTTCACTACTAAATCCTCTGTTTTGAAATTCCTCGGTTTCACTTTTCGGTTAAAGGATTTAGCCACTCTTCTCTGATAAGCTTGCCCATGGCATATAGCTCTTAATCTCTTTTCATCGATCATGTTGAGTTGTTCATATCTTTGTTGGATCCACTCAGCTTCTGAAAGCTTTAACTGGGATAGTATTCTTAATGAAGGAATTTCTACTTCAACAGGTAGTACTGCTTCCATTCCATAAACCAAGGAAAATGGGCTTGCTCCAGTTGATGTTCGAATTGAAGTTCGGTATGCCATCAGAGCATACGGTAACCTTTCGTGCCAATCACGATAATTTTCGGCTGTCTTGGCCAGTATCTTCTTGATATTCTTATTTGCTGCTTCAACTGCTCCATTCATTTGTGGACGATATGGAGATGAGTTCAGATGTCGAACATGGAAGTGTTCAAGTAAATCATCCACGATCCTGTTGTTTAGATTTGAGCAATTGTCCGTAATTATAGCTTCTGGAACTCCATACCTAGCAATGATGTCCCGCCTGATGAATCTTGCAACATTCTTGGTAGTAACATTCGTGTAAGAGTTTGCTTCAATCTATTTAGTGAAATAGTCAATAGCGACCAGGATAAACCGGTGCCCGTTTGAGGCCTTGGGGTTGATTGGTCCAATCATATCAATGCCCCACGTTGAAAATGGCCATGGCTCAGACATTTGATGTTGCTCATTTGGCGGTGCATTGATTTTGTCTCCATAAACCTAACATTAATGGCAACATCTCACATGTTGGATGCAATATGATTCCATTGTCATCCAATAATATCCCAATCTCATAATCTTTCGGGCTAGAAGATGTCTATTCATGTGCGGTCCACATTCACCTTCATAAATTTCTTTCATGATTTGTTCAGCTTCTGTAGCATCCACACATCTTAATAGGGTTGAATCAAATGATTTCTCGTAGAGGATTTGACCACTGAGGAAGAATTTGTTGGCTATCTTCCTTATAAACTTCTTGTCACCTGGTTGGTTTTCTTCAGGAAATTCTCCTGATTGAAGATATCTTTTGATGTCATGATACCATGGTTCGTTGTCGAACTCTGCTTGGATCATCATGCAATGAGCTGGTTGTTCAAGAATATTGATTCTCAATGGTTTTATATCCATACCATCTTCAGCTTGCAGTAAGGATGACAAAGTTGCTAGAGCATCTGCAAAATGGTTTTGAGTTCTTGGGAGATAATCGAATGTTATTTCTTTGAAACTTTCTATCATCTCTTCTAAATATCTGTGATAAGGAATTAGCTTGGCATCTCGAGTTTGCCATTCACCAGTTGTTTGCAATATGATGAGCATAGAATCTCCATATACTTGCAACCTTTTTACCTTCATTGAAATGGCTAATTGTAAGCCGAGAATGCATGCTTCATATTCAGCGACGTTATTGGTGCATGGAAATACCAATTTCGCAGATACCGGATAGTGTTGGCCTTCTGGGGAGATCAGTACTGCCCCAGTTCATGATCCATATAAGTTGGTTGCACCATCAAAATACATGGTCCATTTATCGTCGACCAGTGTCAATATATGATCATCAAGTTGTTCTTCAGGACTGGCAATATTCTGCGAATTTTCTGCCAACATGTCTGCTATTGCTCGTCCTTTAACTGACTTTTGAGATGAACTTCTGATGTCGAATTCTGATAACAAAACTTGCCACTTTGCCAATTTCCCGACCAAGGAGGATTTCTCAAGAAGGTACTTGATCGGATCATTCTCGGTTACTAGCAAAATTTGATGATGGAGGGTGTACTGTCTTAATCTATGTAATACCCAAATCAATGCAACGCATGTCTTCTCAACTGCTGGGTAATTCATTTATGATGTTGTAAACTTCTTGCTCAAATAATAAATGGCTTGTTCTGTACCATCAATTGGTCTTCTTTGTACAAGCACTGCTCCTAACGACTCATAGTGAAACGTCAAATATAAGATCATTGGAACTCCTGGGATTGGTGGTACCAGAACTGGTGGGCATACCAAATATCCTTTGATCTTGTCAAAGGCTTGTTGACATTCCGCATCCCACTTTACTTTGGCATTTTTCTTCAACAGTTTGAAGAATGGTTTAGCAGTCTCAGAAAGCTGATAGATGAAACGGGCAATGTAGTTTAATCGCCCCAACAAGCTTCTCACTTCTTTTACCGTAGAAGGAGTCTTTAAGTCGTATATTGCCTTGATCTTGCAAGGATCTATTTTGATTTCTCTGTTACTGACCACAAATCCTAGCAGTTTGCCAGATTTTACCCCAAATAAACACTTGTTAGGGTTCAATCGCAACTTATACTTTCTAAGTCTTTCGAACAATTTGCGAAGCACCTCAACATGATCTTCTCCTTGTTTGGATTTTACAATCATGTCATCCACATATACCTCGATTTCTTTATGCATCATGTCGTGGAACAAAGTTATCATTGCCCTTTGATATGTGGCACCAGCATTTTTCAAACCGAAAGGCATCACCTTATAACAAAATGTGCCCCATGGTGTTATGAAGGATGTCTTCGCCTTATCCTCTTTCTTCATGAGGATTTGATTATATCCTGAGAAACCATCCATGAATGAAAATGTTTCGAACTCAGCAGTGTTATCTACTAATACATCAATATGTAGAAGCAGGAAATCATCATTAGGGCTTACTTTATTTAGGTCGCGATAATTAACGCACACCCGGACTCGACCATCTTTCTTCGTTACGGGTACTATGTTGGCAACCCATTCTAGATATGGTACTACTTCGATGAAACCGACTTTGAGTAATTTCATCACTTCTTCTTCTATTTTCTTTGCCAATTCCGGCTTTGTTCGCCTCAGTTTTTGAATTTTTTGGTGGGATACTTGGATCAATTGGCAAAGCATGTTCAACTATGCTCGGATCGAGGCCTGGCATGTCAGCATAAAACCATGCGAATATATCTTGATATTCCTTGAGCAAATCTATGATCCTTTCTGCCTTGCTGAGGGAAGACTTTCTCCAATCTTAACTTCTTTGGGATTCTCTTTATCGCCCAGATTAACAGTGATCGTTTTCTCTAACGTGAGTGGCTTTGATTCTTCATGACAGATCCATTCTCTTCTGATCCATTCCTCATCTTCATTATCCACTTCAATATCGCAAGTGATCTCCTCGGAAAGATTTAGGTCACATATGAACCTATTATGGATATGCGAATGCTCATGCCTGACATGTAACAAACATGATTAGTAATTGCGTACGAAGTAAATAACGTACATGGTCCTATGAAAACCCTTTGGAAATTCATTTTCAAATTTGTTTTGAAAGAACATAAAGACAGAGCTAGTCCTCATATCATCAGACTTCCTTGCTCTTAAAATCATTTTCGCAATGAGGAGCAATATAGAAACCCAAAGCCTCAAGCCTCATGAGTGAGGATAATGTTCATCATAGGTTTGATTTTGTTTCTACATGTCCTTAACAAAACATTTGATTACTTTTATTGAATTGAAAAACGCAATTACATCTATATCAAAAGGAATGTAAATTGTAACTGAACTGAAATTGCAAATGAAATCACGGGAAACTTGAAATTGCAATCAACAAAATGCAATGGAAAAAGCTAGTAGCAAAAGTTCAAGAGAATCTTCCTACTCTAGTGCGTAGGTAACTTCCGCCTCAATTATGATAACGTTGATGGTGTTCTCTTCAAATAAATTTGGCAGAACAGATTCTTCTTCTGCATGTAAGTCTTCTTCTTGAAGTAGCTTGGAAGGTCCAGGAAAAGTTTCTTTGATGTGGATCTGATGTGGACATCGTGCCATATCGAGGAGGAGGTGCTAGGGACCCATTGTCCTATTCTCTTGGTCCGATTACTCGAGCCGATTACTCGAGCAAGGGCGAAGCAATTCAAGCAAGCTGTTGGCATCATGGTTCGAGATCTTTGGAGTGGAAGCGATCTTAGATCGGGACTTGAAGAATCTTGGATCTCTTGGCGCAACATGATCAAATTTGGTCAGTTGCAAGGAAACAGGCCGCTGATTAATACTCACCACTAATGCCGTGACGGATGTCGTTTTTTTCGCGTTTCAAAGTAGTTTAAGTTTTTTTTCTTTATTTAAGCGCTTTTATTAATTCTAGTGGCGTTTTCGTAATTTTGCGTTTAGGGTTAACACCATATAAAAAGGGTGTTTAGGGTTTCTTTGGGGACGGATGATTCATTTTAATACAACGAGAGGTTCTTCTCTTCTTTGAGTTCTCTGTGGACTTGACCTTATCAAGGCCTTCCTTGTGGCGGTCGATTCGACTAATCGAGCAGGATAGCGAATTCTCTTGTTCGTGGCGTCTATAACGTCGATTGGTTGACACAAGTTCGTCAACAGGTCACGTTTATACCGAGGTTACCAATCACAGGTTCGATTGGGGGTCGAGGTTTTGCGATTCGCACTTTCCAGATCTTCGTAGAACGATTAACTTCCGCTCAGAATCACTTCATCTAGTATCAGAGCCCAGGTTCTACAAGGTCTAGTTCTCCTAATTTTGTTACTTCCATTCGGCAAATTGAGAATTATTGAACTCGGATCTCAAATTTTAACCGAATTAGGGATCCAAATCGTTCTTGCTGCATTTTTTTTTCTTTTCGGTCCTAATGTGTTTTGATTGTATCTGAGTTCGTCAAAAAAAAAAGGATTCGGCAAAAAAAAAAAAGAGCAAGCCGAACAAAAAAAAAATCAACCGAAAAGAATCGAGAAGACGACTCGTTTGTTAGTTGGACTGAACTGAATTAAAAAAAAAGTATCAAAATTGAGTTTGAATTTGACAATTAGTGAAAGGTTGACGAATTATTTGATCCTGCTCGGTGGTTTGGTCGATTGTTGTGAGGTGGGTGAGAAAACGGTTTTTAGTCCGATAAAGAGCTTGTGAGAAGGGAATACGAGAGGTAAAAGGCAAGAGTATGTGAGCTTAATTGAAAAAAAAAAAGCCGACATTAAGTTTGAGTTAAACACGAGGGGGAGCGACAAATACCTTGAGCAAAACACGTGAGGGAGTGTTTGGTGAGATTTCTTTTATTTCTAACATTTTCTTGCAGGTAAATCATCTCACACGACCAAGAAAGCGTAAATCAAAAGGAGAATGCTTCCAAACAAAGGAATGATGTAATTTTGGAAGGCATTCAACAGTTGAGATTGCAACTTGAAGTACTTAGTACTCGAGTTATGGGATGTGAGACGAGGCTTGACGAAGATCAAGAGCCACCACGGGGGAGGCCGTGAAATCAGCGAGATGAATCTAGAACACGACCTAGATGGCAGCGGCAATTTGATGATGAGTTTGAGGCCGACATGGAGGAAGACCAAGATGGCCGGTTTGGGAGGTGGAACGGAGGACGAGGCCGAGGGGTTAGGCATCGAGAAGATGATGAGCTTGGCAACATCAAGATGAAGATTCCATCTTTTCAAGGAAAGAATGATCCTGATGCGTATCTAGAGTGGGAAAAAAGAATAGAATTGGTATTTGACTGCCAACGATATTCTGAGCTTAAGAAGGTAAAAATCGCAGCTGTTGAATTCACTGATTATGCTATAATTTGGTGGGATCAGCTTGTGACTAGCAGGAGACGTAATGGTGAGAGGCCGATAGACACGTGGGATGAGATGAAAACAGTGATGACGAGGCGTTTTGTACCGAGCCATTACCACCGAGACTTGTTCCATAAGCTACAACATCTTACACAAGGCAATATGAGTGTGGAAGAGTACCATAAGGAGATGGAGATTACCTTGATCCGTGCTAATATGGTAGAAGACCGTGAAGCCACAATATCACGATTTTTGAGTGGTTTAAGCCGAGATATAGCGAGGGTGGTGGAGCAGCAACATTATGTTGAGTTGGAGGAATTGGTGGATAAGGCCATCAAAGTTGAGAGGCAATTGAAGTTGGACCGAAATTACAAGAGTAGTGGAGGTTCAAGCTCGAATTGGAAGTCCCATTGGAAGAGAGATGAGAAGCCGAATTGGAAGGGAAACAACCCCAAGGCCGAAACTTTGAAGGAGAAAGAGAAGGATGGCAAAGTTGGTTCGAATCCGGCTTCAGGTAAAACTGAAAACCCTAACACTAAAACTCATGATATTAAATGTTTCAAGTGTTTGGGCAGGGGTCATATGGCAAATCAGCGCCCTAATAAGAGGGTGATGATCATGACTGGGCATAATGATGTTGAATCAGAAAGTGAGAGGGAGGAAGAGGATGATGACATGCCACCATTAGAGGATTGTAGTGATGTTGAGATGCCAGCAAAGGGTGAACTGATGGTGGTTAGGCATTCTCTTAGTGTTCAAGCCAAGGAGGAGGATCAACACCAGCAACGTGACAATTTGTTCCATACACGATTGTCGCGACCTACCTCACGAGGGCCGAACTCGATAAGGCGGGTTTAGAGGTAAGTGTTCATGAAATGGTCCATACGGTACATCATAAAAGATGGCTCATCCGTACAGTCCATTATTCATGAACGTGAATCTTCCCTAATTCATACCTCGTGTGACAGCGGATCAATTTTATCTTTTTTAGGAGTCGCCACTAGCCTAGGTCGGAGGTCGGCTAGAATACCTAACCAATACGTGGAAATTTCGTATTGGTTTCTACGAAAATCAGAGATCAAAGGTTCGGGGACTAGCTTACGTTAATATTTCTATTAACGCCCTTTCGGTACCGCTAAACTTAACATGGTTGTTATCTAAGTTGTCATGCATTTGTTCTTTACCATTTTCATGTCAAAGTTATAGTCCACTATGTGATCATGCATCTTTTTTTTTGTGTTTTCATTTAAGATTCTAAACTAATCCTATCTTAGTCTAGAAAAAGAAAGAAACAATCAATTGTATTGAAAGACATTTCGTAAAGTAAACACTCAAAGTATTGAAAAGACGAGCTAATTCTAAGTGCGAGAAAGTAAAACCCACAACTCGTCGGGTGTTTATTACAACACAAATTGAAAACCCAAGATATGATCGGGGACGAATGAATTGAATACAAATCGAAACCGGATCGGACATCGGTCTATCGCCACCGTCAAGTGGATACAAATTGAGACCGGATTGGACATCGGTCTATCGCCTTGGTCTTTTACAATTTTGGATTATCCCCTCCATAGACCGCCTCTCGGGTGTCGGCGTTTACATTCACAATATACATTCATGACAAACAATATACAAAGGAATAACCAAAGAAAAGCAATGGTGCAAACAATTCATTAGTCAAGCACGGGCCTCGGGATCGGCCTTTGTTTTTCATGCATTTCGATTCACCACCCACCTAATCATCTAACATTATTTGATTAATGGTTAACGATAATGGGCTACCATTTGCATTCACAAAATGGCAATTCATATCAATTAACCCCTAAAGTCGGGTTCTAAATGACCATAATGGGTTACCCGCCGAACATGCACCGGGCCTAACATCGATCTAACAAACACATGCATAGCAATGCAATAAGCATGCATTCAGGCCCATGGGCCTTATTTCTCAACCAATCAAGCAATGGGAAGTGGGCTTCATAAGGAGACCGCTTATTCAGTTATTAACTAATTTGGATTGCTTCTGTTTAGATGTGATTAACTAACCTAATGATGTCCAGATGAAGTGATTCAGGTGTAATTAGAAAGCTTATGTCATGAGGATCAAAAGTTAAGAGGACCAGTTTTTCTAAATCCCCACCGATTTTCACGAAATAGACAATTTCACTCTCGGTGACAGACTGGATCCGGTTCTGTTAGGGATTTCAAAATAATGACGGGAAAAATAACAAACCTTATCAAAACGTGTGAACATTTTTATTCAGTTAGGATTCTCCGTGTGTGACAACTTTCATGTTTGGAGTTTTTGCTAAAAAGTCCTCCAAATTTTTATAAAATTCGGTTTTCACAAAGGACTCAACTGCAAATCGAATTTTAACCTGAGAAGACCTTATATGAAATTTTTAGCAAATTGACCCTCTAAAAATTGCTATTAGGCCCTTAAAATTTCCAGTCAACATAAGGAGACCCCAAGGAACAATTTTGTAGTTTTGAGTTTTCGCAAAGGAGGACTCTAACTTTATCAAATTCGGAGAAACATCTTTTGGATTCCAAAGGAATGAAAATCAGATCTGAACACAGATACTGATTAGATCATAAAAATTCATTTTGAAAATTCAAATGAATTCTGATTTTGATGAAATTAGTATCAATGGAAAGATCTCGATCTCAGTGTGAACTTTCGTGAAGAAAACGTTTTCATATTTTGAACACATGAATTTATAAAAATCGAAGAACACATGAAGATCAGTCAGAAACTAGTCTGTCACCAGATCTATGCATATATGGCGTTGCAGATCGTACAATCCTAACATGCTTGGAATTTTAAGAAAATTTTATAAGATGTGTTCTACGACTTTCATGAAGGAAGTTTCTTCAAACAACGATCGTAGAAAATCAGAAAAATCATAGAACAGCACAACGTCAATCAGGAAATCATCAGAACAGACTTGAACATCACATTCCAGATTCTGATCCTAACTTCAGAAAGATTTTTGACCTAGCAAACTAAGTCTGATTGAGGCATGCAATATATCAAATCGAAGCTTGAGACGTGTTTTACGACTCTCTAGTTCATCACTTCGCAAGATTTCGACATTAACGAGCTGAAATCAGCATCTCAAACATGCAGGTTTCTCTGTACGCGAATTTACAGAATAACATCCAAGTGTACCTACCTTGTTCGAGAGTGTTGCTGAGCTCAAACGAGCTATTTTGGCCACCAATGAACTCCGGAATGGCGCCAAATATAGCTCCCGATATCTACGTCACAAGGAAAGAAGATTGGCGTAAGATTGCGATCTAAAGAAAGAGAAGTAAAATCAAGCTCAAAGTTGAACTCCGGTGGCTTTTCCGGTTAAAATCGGCCACCACAGCTTCGAGATGAGGTTAAGGATGATGATCGCAAGCCTCGGACCGCCTAGGAAAGACGCTGGAACGCCGGAATCGCCGGAATCATCGGCTGGACAGATCACCGGTTCGGCCGCCGGTGATGCAACCGAGAGAGAGATGGAGCTGATCGGAGATGCTCCGGCCACCAGCAGATGTGGCCAGCCTTGCGACTAGCTTTAGGACATCCGGGGGGCTACCGGAGTGGCGACGGTGCGCCGGAAATCGGCCGGCAAGTGGCCGGCGTGAGCAAAGAAAACTCACGGCCAAGAGAGGGAGAGGGAGAGGGAGATAACGTGAGATGGAGAGAGAAGGATAAGGAAGAGAGAGAAAATAGATCTGAAAATGTGAGAGCTTCCCCAATTTTGGAGGGAAAAAAACCTATATACTCCCCTCAACTTTGAATCCTAGCCCTTAGATTGATCCAATGGCCTAGAATGCATCCTTAATGATTAAGAATATTCCTTAAGGGCTAAGGATTGGTGACATGGCATTATGGATGGACATGATCAATTCTAAATGAATGGCCATGATTGATTTGCTTACCCCCTAAGTAATTTGATTAATCCTTAATGAAGGGCATTTTAGTAATTTCACTTAGGGGTATTTTCGTAATTTTTATTTAAGGGCATTTTTGTCATTTTGGGCTCAAAGGGACGTGGCCAGCCTTGGCTGGTTGGAATAGATCGACGGCCGCCGGATTTTTGATTGGAAAATGGCCGGTCTTATCGGACCGGTTCAATTCGGGTCAAACCGGGTTGAACCGGTTGGACCGATTTAACCCGAGTTTCGCCGGGTTGAACCGGTTCAATCCTTGGTTCCATTTGTTCCAATTTTGTACAATTTGATCTCTATCATGATTAATTGACCCCATTAATATTGAATTCGATTAAATTGGATTGAACCGATTTGAAATTCATACACAAATTGATCCAATTTAACTTGTTTAGCTCAATTGTTCTTGAATTTGAGTTAATTGCATGGCCAAGCTAGACTAACGAATTTAATTGAAGTCCAATTAGCCAAATTGAGTCTCAATTCATCAAATTGAATATTAGTCTAAAGTGGGTCAAGTTGAATTGCACTAATTGGACCAATTACTCTTAGACTTCTCAATCGTTGGATCACTAAATTGATCAAATTGGCTCAAATTCATGTGAATCTTCCAAAATTGATTTTGAATTTGGATTTGATATAAGAAATTAGGCTCATTCGTGTCTCAATTGTGCAAATTATGAAGAATAGATCCAAATCACTTATTAGGGCCAAAATTGGGGATTTTTGCGTTTGGCTTGGAATCACAAAATTGAAAGTAACATAGCCTCTAGATCAAATGTCATGAAGGAAACTAACCTAAAAAATTACTAGAAATGAAGTAATTTCATTTTTGGTCGATTTGAACCAAATTCCACAAATTGGGAAAAAGTTGATTCTAAACCGATTTTTTGTAAAATTTCAAATGCCAAAGTCAAATTGAATGTAAAATAAAATGATTTTTGGATTTTTCAAATTTTTTTTGTCAAAGGTTTGACCAAAAGTCAAACCCTAGTTGACTTTTTACTAGGAGTTTGATTTTATGATCAAATCTTTCAATTTTTCTGGAATTTCCACTTCTAAAGTGAAATTAAACTTGAAAGGAATCTTTTTATGTGAAAAGCCCCAATTTGACCTGAGGTTGACTTTTGGTCAAAGGGTTGACCAAAAAGTCAACTCGAAAGTCAACCGTTTGACTTTTTGGGGTTTGCATGAAATGAATAGAAAATTATTTACAGAAGCGAGGCCAACAAACAGAATTAAAAAATGACACTTTTTGTTCAAGAAACGGTTTTGTCGCGATCGGAAACCATAATCTCGAATTTTCTGCTTTTAATGACGCGTCGGCTAAAAATTAGGTGTCAATAGCGATGCGTGGTGAATGGCAAGATTTGTAGTTTGATTATTGATGGGGGCAGTTGTGCGAATGTGGCAAGTTGTACCATGGTGGAGAAGTTGGGGTTAAAGACTACAAAACACCCTAGACCATATAGACTTCAATGGTTGAATGATAGTGGAGAGGTGAAGGTGTCGAAGCAAGTCCGAGTTCCATTTGAGATAGGAAGATATAAGGACGAGGTGATTTGTGATATTGTACCTATGCAAATGGGCCATGTTTTACTTGGTAGGCCATGGCAATATGATCGGAAGGTACATCATGATGGGTACACTAACCGATATTCATTGGTAATGAATCAGAAGACTTATACCTTGGTGCCAATGACACCTAGTGAGGTGTATGAGGATCAATTGAAACTAAAACGTGAGGCTGAGAGAGAGAGAAAAGGTGAGAGAACCGAGGGTTTGCGAGGAGAGACCGAGACGCAATGAAAGGGAGAGATCGAGGGAAGAAGAGTGGTAAAAGCCGAGGGAAAATGAGACAGAAAAGAAGAGAGGCAAAAGAATTTCTATGCAAAACCCAGCGAAAAGAGGAGAGCTTTAATTCTGGACCGACCGATGCTTGTACTTTTGTACAAGGAGGCACTATTTACTACTAACGATCTTGACCCGAGTTTGCCTAGCTTTGTTGTGTCTTTATTGTAGGAATTTGAAGATGTCTTTCCTGATGAGCTTCCTGGAGTGTTACCCCCGATTCGAGGCATAGAACATCAAATCGATTTGATACCTGGTGCGCCACTGCCTAATCGACCCGCATATCGAAGCAATCCTGAGGAGACAAAGGAACTTTAACGACAAGTTAGTGAACTATTGGAGCGCGGGTATGTGCGAGAGAGTCTTAGCCCGTGTGCCGTCCCTGTTTTGTTGGTGCCAAAGAAGGATGGGTCATGGCGAATGTGTGTTGATTGCCGAGCAATTAATAACATTACGGTAAAATATCGACACCCTATTCCTAGGTTAGATGACATGTTGGATGAATTGCATGGTGCTAGCATATTTACTAAGATCGATTTGAGAAGTGGTTATCATCAAATTAGGATGAAAGAAGGGGATGAATGGAAAACTGCATTTAAAACCAAGTATGGGTTGTATGAGTGGTTAGTCATGCCATTTGGACTAACTAATGCGCCTTGCACGTTTATGCGACTTATGAACCATGTATTGCGTGCTTTTATTGGTCAATTTGTAGTTGTCTATTTTGATGATATCTTGATATATAGCCGAAGCCTTAATGATCACATTGAACATGTCCGAGCTGTTTTGCAGATTTTAAGGATCGATCAATTATATGCTAACATAAAGAAATGCTCTTTTGTGACTAACAAATTAGTGTTTCTAGGGTTTGTTGTTAGTGCTAATGGTATACAGGTTGATGAGGAAAATGTGAAAGCAATCCGTGAGTGGCCGACACCTAAGACTGTGGGTGAGGTGCGCAACTTTCATGGCTTAGCAAGTTTTTATCGACGATTCATGAAAGACTTCAGCACCATTGCTGCACCTTTGACCGAAGTTATCAAGAAGCACGTAGGTTTCACGTGGGGAGAAGAGCAAGAGAGAGCGTTCAATCTGTTAAAAGATAAGTTGACTAATACTCATTTGTTATCTTTGCCGAATTTCGGTGCTGCTTTTGAGATAGAGTGCGATGCTTCTGGTACAGGAATTGGAGCCGTGTTAATGCAAGGAGGACGTCCCATAGCTTATTTCAGTGAGAAATTAAGTGGAGCAATATTGAATTATCCTACTTACGATAAGGAGACGTATGCTTTGGTGCGAGCCTTGGAGACTTTGCAACATTACCTATTGCCAAAGGAGTTTGTGATCCACACTCACCATGAGACCTTAAAATACTTGAAGGGACAGCAAAAGTTGAATAAAAGACATGTCAAATGGATAGAGTTCATAGAGACTTTTCCATATGCGATCAAGTACAAGAAAGGTAAGGAAAATGTAGTAGCCGATGCACTTTCTCGAAGGTACGCAATTCTAACTACTCTAGGAGCAAAATGTCTAGGTTTTGAGCATATCAATGACTTATATACTGATGATGAAGATTTTGGAAGAGTGTTTGAAGCTTGTGAACACGCTGTATTTGAAAAATTCTATAGGCATAATGGCTATCTTTTTCGTGAGAACAAGTTATGTTTGCCTAAATGTTCTTTGCGTAAGTTGTTGGTGCGAGAGGCGCATGGTGGTGGCTTAATGGGACATTTTGGCATTAATAAAACTTATGAAGTGCTATATGAACATTTTTATTGGCCACACATGAAAAAAGATGTCACACGTATTTGTGAGAGATGTATTGCATGTAAGCAAGCTAAGTCTACAACTAAACCACATGGCTTGTATATGCCTTTGCCTATTCCGAAGCATCCTTGGGTTGATATTTCAATGGATTTTGTGTTAGGATTGCCTAGGTCTAAGCATGGTCGGGATTCTATTTATGTGGTTGTTGATCGGTTTTCAAAGATGGCTCATATAATACCTGTCACAAAACCGATGACGCATCGCATGTTGCTGATTTGTTCTTTCGTGAGATTGTGCGTTTGCATGGCATGCCTAAGTTCATTGTTTCTGATCGAGACACTAAATTTCTTAGCTACTTTTGGAAAACATTATGGAAGAAGTTAGGCACACAGCTTTTATTTTCTACTACTTGTCATCCACAAACTGATGGTCAAACTGAGGTAGTTAATAGAAATTTAGGGGTATTGTTGCATGCTATAATTAAAAAGAACATAAAGTCTTGGGAAGATTGTTTGCCACATGTTGAGTTTGCATATAACAGGAGCATACATTTTGCTACTAAATTTACACCGTTTAAGGTTGTTTATGGCTTTAATCCTTTAACTCCATTGGATTTAACCCTTTTGCCTGTTGATGAGCGTATGGACTTAGATGGTTCTAGGAAGGCCGAATTTGTCAAGGCATTGCATGAGAAGACGCGGTTGAATATTGAGCACAAAACCAAGCAATATGCAAAGCAAGCCAACAAAGGGCGCAATAAAGTAGTGTTTGAGCCCGGCGATTGGGTTTGGGTTCATATGCGCAAGGAGCGTTTTCCCGAGCGGCGACTTTCTAAGTTACAACCGCGAGGGGATGGACCGTTTATGGTGTTGGAGAGGGTTAACGATAATGCCTACAAGCTTGACCTTCCAGGTGAGTATGGTATTAGTACTACTTTCAATGTTTCTCACTTAACTTTTTTCGATGTAGGAGATGATTTGAGGGCAAATCCTTTGCACGGGGGAGAGAATGATGTGGACATCGTGCCATATCGAGGAGGAGGTGCTAGGGACCCATTGTCCTATCCTCTTGGTCCGATTACTCGAGCAAGGGCGAAGCAATTCGAGCAAGCTGTTGGCATCATGGTTCGAGATCTTTGGAGTGGAAGCGATCTTAGATCGGGACTTGAAGAATCTTGGATCTCTTGGCGCAACATGATCAAATTTGGTCAATTGCAAGGAAACGAGCCGCTGATTAATACTCACCACTAATGCCGTGACGGATGTCGTTTTTTTTGCGTTTCGGAGTAGTTTAAGTTTTTTTTCTTTATTTAAGCGCTTTTATTAATTCTAGTGGCGTTTTCGTAATTTTGCGTTTAGAGTTAACACCATATTAAAAGGGTGTTTAGGGTTTCTTTGGGGACGGATGATTCATTTTAATACAACGAGAGGTTCTTCTCTTCTTTGAGTTCTCTGTGGACTTGACCTTATCAAGGCCTTCCTTGTGGCGGTCGATTCGACTAATCGAGCAGGATAGCGAATTCTCTTGTTCGTAGCGTCTATAACGTCGATTGATTGACACAAGTTCGTCAACAGGACACGTTTATACCGAGGTTACCAATCACAGGTTCGATTGGGGGTCGAGATTTTGCGATTCGCACTTTCCAGATCTTCGTAGAACGATCAACTTCCGCTCAGAATCACTTCAGGATCTTATGATAAGGAAGCTTTTTAGCTTTGCCCTTCCATATGGATGGATTAATGAGGCGATCACCTTGTCCTCTACAGCCTCCATGATTCTTTCGACCTTGGCCTTGGCCTCCATGGTGATTATTAGAATTATCTGGAATATAACCTACTCCGTGCTTCATTCTTGTAGTGAGAGGAGTGATAGGTTCCTTGATTCCTTGAGATTTCGATCCAAGACCATTACCGGGAGTAAATCCATACTGACATAACATTCTTCCAGACATAATGGATGATGTTGAGAACTCTGGGGATTTATGATGCAACCGGCAGGAATTTGCACCAATGAGATCATTTCGAAGGAATGATTACTTGGTTCTTCTTTTACTTCGGGTTCGACATATGGTATTGCACTCTCTTTGTAGGTGGTGAAATCTGTCTCCCCATGTACGGTGATCATCTTGTCATTAATGACAAACCTGACCTTGTGATGGAGATTTGAAGGAATGGCGCCAACCATATGAATCCAAGGTCTTCCGAGTAACAAGTTAAAAGTCATCGGGATATCCACTACTTGGAAGTCAATCAGGAAAGGCACATGGCCTATGTTCACCTCAAGCTCGATATCGCCAATAACGTCTTTCTTCATTCCATCAAACGAGCGTACCGTTACCTTGGAAGGTTTGATGAGCTATTTACTAATCCCCAAGCGATGCAGTGTGCTTAGTGGACACAAATTAAGTACAGAACCATTATCGATCAGCACCCGTGACACCTCCTTGCCCCGGCATCTGACGGCAATATACAGAGCCTTATTATGGGAACGCCCGTCAATTGGGAAATCTTCATCGGAGAAGGTAATTTGATCCTTTAAAAGAATAGTGCCAACAAAGTCTTCCAATTGTACTTCATTAATCGTCTCCGGGACGTACACCTCATTGAGAAGCTTCATAAGCACCATTTTGTGCCTTTCTGAAGTCTTAAAGAGATCTAACAGAGAAATATGTGCCGGCATCTTTCTTAGCTGTTCAATTACCTCAAATTCACTCGTCTTCATGACCGAAAGCAATTGTTTAACATCTTCTTCGGTTACTCCTTTCTTTTCATGTTCACTGTCCTTCGGGGCATTGTATCTCCCCGATCGGGTTATGGCATCGACTTCTTTGAGAGAGTAATCCCAAGGTACACACTTAGTGTTAAACCTTTCTTTTAGAGGGAGAGTGATGATCACAGGCTGTGTTTCTTCTTCTTCGATCCTTAGCTGATCAATGGGAAGTTGGATAGTGATTGGTATGACGGGACCTTCCTCCTTCTTATATTTATCTACCTCATCAAGCTTGATTAGAAATGGTGTAATCATGGATACCATGCTTCTATTGGCTTCGTCAGCATCCATTCCACCCCAACCATCAGTTGTGATTGTTTCGTTCTTGAATGCACATGAAGGAGTTGTATATTTGACACGGTAATTATACCGGCCACTATCTTGACCCAGAAAATCAATAATTTCCCCTTGTCTTCGTGCTTTTTGAACAAATCGCCTATCACCTCAGCGAGTCGTTTTCTTCTTTTTCTCTTCCTGATCTTCATTCTCCTTGAGATTCAATTGGCTGATCGGGACCTCATCCATGCCACCCCATCCGTCCGGTACAATGTCTTCGTTTTTGAACGCCCATGGTAGTGGTGTATATTTGACACGATAATTGTATTTACCGCTATCTTGACCGAGTAAGTCTATAGTTTCGCCTTCAACATATGATTTCTGGGTGAAACGCCTTTCACCCTGACGGACCTTTTTTTTCTCCTTTTCATCCTGATCTGTTTCTTCCTGAAGCATTTCTTTCTTGGGTAGAACTTTCTTCTCAGGACTGGTTTCATCGTCCATACTACCCCAGCCATCAGGCATAATTACTTCATTTTTAAATGCCCATGGCGGTGGGGTATATTTCACTTGGAAGTTATATTTTCCGGAGTCTTCTCCCAAGTTGTCTACAATCTCGCCTTTTAGGAGTGCTTCTTGACGAAAGCGGGCATCTCCTAATCGAGAAGCTTTAATCGTGACTTCATATTCATCTCCATCGTCAGACTCGATCACTGTTTCTTCATCTTTGATCATGTTTACTATATTGTGTTCAGGAAGAGGATTCTGATGTACATTTGGCTCGAGCTCTTGGAAGTTCAATATCTTCTTGTCAATGAGCTGTTGAACCTTGTACTTTAGAGTGGGACAATTATCTACATCATGTCCCCTTTCTCCCATGTGATAGGCGCAAGTCTTTGACTCATCGTACCAAGAAAATCTCGTAGGATTGTCTCTCGGTACTTCCTTGGTCACCAAATGCCTTTCTAAAAGTATTGGTAATAGCTTTGATAGGGGTCGAGGCAACGGTGTATATTGCCTCACGGGCCTTTTATTTGGCTCGAATTGCCTTGAATTTTTCCAAGCGACATTTGATTGCTTCGGAAATGATGCTTGATGAGTACTTGGGCTTGACACCATAGCCACTTCTCGGATGGGTTCTTTGTCTTTTTTCCCGGGGTAAGGCCTTCGTGCTGCTATTTCTTGAGCCTTCTTTTCTTTCAAACCCCATTCAATTCTCTCACCCACCTTTACCAACATGGTGAATGTCTGACAGCCTGATACATGAAGTTTGTCATAATACTCAATTGGCAATGACTTTAGAAAGAGCTCAATGAGCTCGTCTTCATTTATGGCGGGCTTTACTTGTGAAGCAACAGCTTTCCATCTCTGAGCATAAGCTCTGAACCCTTCATTCTTTCGTTTCTTGGTTCTGACGAGATCCTCTCTAGTTGGGAGTACTTCAACATTAAACTTGTACTGGCGAAGAAATTCTCTCGCCAAATGATCCCATTCAGCGAAGTCTTCTATGTCGAGGGCTGTATATCATGCAAGGGCCGCCCCTCTAAAACTATCTTGAAATGTGCTGATAAGAAATGGCGTGTTATCTGAATATCTTGCCATCTTACGGAGATAATACTTCAAATGGCTTTTGGGACAACCATTGCCATCATACTTGCTCATGAACTCTGGCTCCTTATAGTTTTCTGGAACAACCACCTTTGCGTACGGTGAGAACTTGTCGAACCTTTGAAGCTCATAACCATGACTTGCTAAGCATTCTTCAATTTTGGCCAATCTCTTGGCCTCTTCTTCATCTTTTGTTTTGGACGTCTTCTTGATTTGATCATCCTCTTCCAAATTTACCAGCTCAGGCGTAGTCTTTGGAGGATTCTCTTGAACCGATTCTTTGTTTCTGACTGGGTCTTCAATTGGTGTTTCAGTAGCGTTTGAAGCTCCTACATTTGGAGTAGTAGGATAAGATCCTCGAGATGCGAGAATAAAAGCCTTCATTTTCGCTATCATTGCAACCATTTAGGTCATTTGATTCTCGACTTCAACTAGTCGAGCACGGGTTTCTTCTTCCGCCATTCTAACTTGTAAGCGAGTCCGAGGTCTTTTACCTTCCGTTGCTAAACAACCTGTTTTGCCAAAAAAAAAGACCTGATATCAGCATAGTAAAATGACCATGAAACCCTACATTCTTTTAATTATATGGTCTCATGAGATTATCAAGGATAAGAAATTTCATACAAGCCTTAGCTTTGTATAAAATTCTTCATCAATGTCTTTATCAAGGAATCATACAATTCAAAGAATTGTAATCCATGGTGATTCTACAAAAATATTTTGAAACTTCATTAAGCAATTGTTCATTAAGCAATTATTTCAATTTGGAAAATTTTTATTACAATGCTATTCATCAAAATAGGGAAACACTAGCTTAAACAAGTCTAGACTTCTTGCTAGCTAAGGTAGCTTCAGCTTCTTCATACTCCTTGACTCGTATCTCTCATTCTTCAACATCGATCACCACCTCCTCAGGAACATATGGCTCTACACCTGGCGCGTTTGGCATAATGTACTCCGGGATATACGGCTCATCAGAATGAGTTGTAACACTCAAAGGTACATAAGGTTCGACGTCAATTGATCACCTAGCCTTCAACCACCTTATATACTCATTAGATGCCAAAAAGAGTTTCATTTCTCCTTCCAAATCTTTCGACCATTGTACTATTTGCTTGGTTGATCTCTTCAAAGAATTCACGATCCCATCGACCCTTGTTCGCAGCTCTTTACTTTTCTTTTCCGGTATAGGTCCTTGTAGTATCTCAAATGTGAACTCCTCAGGATGCCAAATAGGTGGAATTTGTTGAACCATTCCGAATTGTCGCATGACTCTTAGTGGGCAATAAGCAGTTCCGCCACTCAATCCTAGTAAAGGCACAAAATTACCGTCTTGGGTAGTAATTTGAGCTTCAGTTATCTTCGGCCATTGAATTCTCCATTGAAGCTGATCAGGAGTTAATGCTCTAATGAAGTTTGCCCACTCATGAAAAGAGTACTTTGGTATTTTGTCTTGGAGTTTCAAATACTTCTCAATAGGGTTGGTAGATGAGTCGATCTCTCGAATGCGCATATAATGTTCTCAAGGCCTAATATGGGAGATAAACCATACAGAAAGTAACCCAGCTGAAGCTTGCAGTACACCATTTTGTTGATTTTGATATTTGTTTAATGAAATGACGGTCTCTGCTAAGAGCATATTGGAGAAGTCCTATTTTAGGCAAGCTTGCCTAGCAATTACCGCAACGAGAGGATTTAATCCCGTCCTTGATACGAGAAATAAAACGAATCCGAAGAAGGCCAGAATAAAAACCCTCGCAGAAGTGTTTCCCGTTTCTTTCAGCAATTTGGAGTAATTGTCCACCAAGTAAGATAGAGAAAATCTCCCGATATTTGATTTGATCAACTTTTCCACTTGAGGGGTCTTCAAGTTTAAAAATTCAGCTATAACACTTGTAGGTTTCAATCCAACTGGGGGCTCAACGGTTCTTGACCCGAAATCAATTCCAATGGTTGCCTTATATTCTTCTAGTGTAGGTACCATCTCGTGCTCACCCAATTGAAATGTGGTAATGGTAACTTCCCAGAAATGGGATAATGCTTGGATTAGACTCACTTGGTACTCCAGGTTGATGAGCTTGAACAAATACCCGAGCCTTTCCCTTACGTATGCTTTGTTGTCCTTTGTCATGTTTACCCACCATGCCAAAAGCTCCTTCCTTGGAATAGGAATGACTTGTATGTCTAGTTTCCCCATTTCGATCTAAAGCATGTAAAAGAAAGTGATTATTATTCACCATGGATTACCAATTGATTTTAATGCCCCCATTTCACTTATATGTCCTTTTAAGGTAAGACGGAGGTTAAAGACACTTGCATGCCTCAAAAGTAATGCAAGTGTCATTTTGAATCTGTTTAAACCTTAAAAGAGCATATAGTTGAGATCATGGACAAATTCAATGTGTGATGTAAATGCCCATTTTGTCATACTCCATTTAGACCATAAAGTCCTAAACTATGGTTTACAACTTCGAATACATTGAAGTGAACGAACAAGCATTTGAATTACATGAGAAATCCGCCAGGGACCTATACATTTCATCTAAAAATGAAAGAATGGTCAAATGAAGTATGACGCCCTAATCATGCATTCTAAAATGAAATGACATTTAGACCAAGCATTGAATGTCATTTAGGCATTTTTTTAAGAAATGTGCCAACTAACATGCATAACTGTAAAAGAATGGAATGGAACGATACTTGCTTACCATGATATTTTTGTTTGGTTTTAGGTATACCAACCACAAAGACAAGCGAATGCAACCAGTGAAGTTTTAACACCTAAAAGGGTAGGATATGCTAAAGGCTCAAAGTCATCACCTTAATGGACAAGGGATTCCATTTCAATAGGCAATCGGCCTAAAGTAATGGAATATTATTCCACCTTGGTGATCGGTATTGTATTTAAACGATCTCATGAGCAATCGGCCCATAGTTCCGCCTAAACACAAACCTCCTAAGGGTAATCCTAAATGTAGCCGGGATTGGGCCACGGGTGATGTGTGCTAATGGTGTAGTGCTAAAGCAATTTAAAGACATGCATAGCAATTAATGACCAAACAACACTTCTAAAATTCATTCAAACCACATTTAATCCCAACACCATCCTGTAAAATAAGGGTTAGCAAAGACAACACCCCTTATACCACCCACCTGCAAAACCATTTAACACTATCGTTAGCGGGACGTACCTGGGATCCTTGCAAGCACAAAACACAAGCATATCGTTCTATCTAGGCCTAAGTCCACTTAGAAAAGGTTCATTATCCCCAGTGGAGTCGCCAAGCCTGTCGCGCCGCGCTTTGTTTTTTTGGGTTTTCGGGATTTGCGCGCTAAGGAGGCATTTCCGTATAAGGGTCTCTCCCAGACCATACCTCACGCAACAGTTAGTCTAGGTTTGTGATTTTGGAGTCGCCACTAGTCATTATTGGTAGGTATACTAGAAACCTAATCGAGGTACGGGAGAAATATCACGATTCTACGAACCAGAAATTCTGAGTACGGGGACTTGATTACGTTATTGATCTCGAATCGAGATCCCTAACGCCCTTTCGGTACCTAAGAACGATACGGTGTCTAACGTGTCATGCAAATTTCCGAGGCTTACCCATTAATTCTATCCATTCTAATCGCAGAAAGAACCAAACAAGTATTAAATGCACAATCGAAGTCAATCAGATCAATCAATCTTAAATGGTCTCTAAAAATGAAAATCAATCAAAACATGCAAACCCTAATGAAGCTCTAGAAGCTTATTCATTTCATGATTTACATTTTTAAGGTTTTAGGGTTTTTTTTTAGGGGTTATAACCCCTGAATTTGGGATTTTCTAAAAATGCCACTTGGGCACTTCCAAAAATTCAAATCTCACTTTTTATGGTTGGCCACAGTGTTTTTGGACTATTCTGTGAATTTTTAAAATTTTTGAATTTTTTGATTTTGATTTTTTTTTCTTTTTTTTTTGGAAATTTTATTAACCGAGAATTAATTTTTCATGATTTTCTGAAAATTTTTATGAATTTTCCAATTTTTCAATTTTTTATTGATTTTCTAATTTTTTTCACATTTCTTATTTGTAATTTTCTGAATTTTTATGAATTTTCTGAAAATTTTTTAGTTTTTATGAATTTTCTATTTTTTTTTTGTGAATTTTCTGTTTTTCTGAATTTTTTTTTCGATTTTCCAAATTTTTTTATATTTTTCTGATTTTTTATTTTTTTATTTTTATTTAATTTTTCTGAATTTTTATGAGTTTTTTTTAAGATTTTTTTTAGTATTTTTAAATTTTTTTTAAAATTTCCCGCTGGTAAAATGAACCGGACCGGCCCGGTTCGGCCTGACCGAACCGGGCTTCGCCGGCGCCGGTCGCCGAACACCTCCTCCGGCGAGCCCAACGCCGAAACGGCGCCGTTTTTGGTGTTTTTTCATTGAGGCATTTTCACAAACACCCGATGGGCATGGTTCGGTGTTAAACGTTCTCGAGACCGCCGATTTGTGATCGTCTCCGGCGACCTTCCGGTGAATATTTTGCCATTCCGATTGCACCATTGTTATGTCTATGTATTCTATTCTCAATCTAGCCTACTCGGAACACCGGCACACGTTCGCCGGCCGGCGAAATTTAAGTCCGAAAAAGCCTAATCCATTTCTAACTAAACTTTGCATTTTCAGAACTTAAACTATCACCATACTCGCCCTAGCTGTCTAACTCGATTTCAATCTAGTACAAAAACATCAAACAAGGTCAAGAAAGCTAACTTGAGTAGCTTAATGCCACGGGGAGTGCTCCAGTGAAGTTCCCCGAGCTCCGGCGAAGGTTTTTAATGGCGGATTGACACGATTTTGTTGGTTTACCAGCACAAAATGCAATCAAACAATAGAAAACATGATTAGAAACTAGTTCTAAACATCAAAATACCGAGATTCATCGACGAAATCACACAAACATTCATATTGGGATTAAAACCAAATTTTGGAAAATTTTGAAAAAAATGACTATGAGCCGACTTTACCTTCTTCGTTCGATGATTAAGAGAGATTTCTGAACTGATCCGAGCCTCTATAGTTGTTCCTTGACACTTGAACTTCACCCTAGTAGCTTCTGATTCGCCGGAGTAGGTCTCGGTGCGCCGAACGGAGCTCGTTTTCAGGCCTTCAGGACCAGCCGAGTCGACTGGAACAACCAGGGGAGAGTCACGGCCAATCCACGATTCGCCGGTGCTCCGCTGTCCACGGCGGCACCGAACACTCGTGAGGGGACTCTCGACCCTCTCTATCTAGATCCTTCTCGTTGATTTCACCTCTTTCTCTTTCCTTTTTCCTCTCTAGCATTTCGTCGAGCATCCTCCTTTCAATGTTTAGTTTTTTTTTTTTCCTTTTTGTTCATAAAAAATTCCCGCCCAAAGTTTGTTGGAACCGACCTTGAATCGGTTAGGGTGATTCCCTGGTGCCAGTTGGATATTTTCCAGCTGGCCAAATCGATTTGCACGTGTTAAATTAGCCGGAAATGATCGGTAAAGTCGAGGGTTTGAATTAGAATTTTCTGGGTTTGGTGTGTTCTGGGGCGAACCGGGTAGGGAAGATGAACAACCCGGGTCGGGTTGGGTTGACCCGATCGACCCGGCAAACCCGGGTTGATCTAAATTCACAAATTAAACTCAATTTTGACCCAATTTTCAAAATTAAATCCCGAAATTGAATTCCCCATCATATTCCGAATCCAAATATGTGATTTTCCCCAATTTTTGTTATAATTGTGTCCAAGATTTTCACATTTTTGTATTCGAGTTAATAGAATTTTATTCAATTTGATGTCCTAATGACCTGATTAGGCAAAATTGATGCCAAAATTGAATTACCCACATCTGATTAACCCTAGAAATGATGGTCTCATATTTCGACAATTTCATATTGGGCACGATTCCCAATTTGGGTTCAAAATTCTTAATTTTCAATTGAATTTTGGGAATTTTTGATTTTTATGTCAAATTGTGCAATTGGACCGACCATTATGTAATTCAAGGTCCCAGAATCATTTGTTGTGAAGACACTATGACTTAAAAATGACTAGAAAAAATTTAATTGCATTTTTGGTTCAATTCGAGTTTAATTTTGCCCAATTTTGGAAAAAACATATACCCGATTGATATTTTTCAAAATTGATGATGTATTCATGAAATTGGATTTAAAATAAGACTAATGGCTATTTTTATGGAATTTTCTGATTCCATTTACTATTTTTCTTGATTTTCTCACTTATTTTGATTAAAAGAAATTAAGGAAAAATGCAGAAAAATGCTAAAAAAAAAATTTTGGTTTAGAAATAGGTTTCTAGGCTTGGCCAAGATTCCTAGTCCTAATTTTGAGATTTTTGAAAATATAAAAAAAAATGAACTAAAAATCATGTGTCAATGGGCCCGAGCATCGATGTATAGTAGGTGTGTTCAGATCAGGAACAAAGGTGAGAAAATCATCAGAGGCAGTTGTCGGAGGAGCCGCCAATCAATGAAGAGGAGGCTCACTATGATGACTTGTAGTTGATGGAGAATCTGGAGTATTCTTGATGAATGAAGAGGAGACTGGAGGCTCTTGGGGTGCGATGAAACTGTGGGGCTGAAGATAAATCCTCCTTATATAAGAATAGACAAGAATCAAGCATCGAGCTAAACTATTGAGGCAAAGACACTTGAAATTGAAAAGGAAATACATCTTCATGGAAAACAATATCTCTAGTTACAAAGAATTGGCTCATGGATGGATTGAAGACACGGTACCCTTTCTGAAGAGTGGGATACCCCATGAAGATACATCAAAGGGTGCGGGTAACCATTTTTCTGGAGAGCCCATAGTAGCAATATAGCATAAGCAACCAAAGACTCACAGATGATTAATGTTCAGATGCTTCCCAAAAAGTAATTTCAAGGGGGTTCGTCTACTAAGAATCCGAGTCAGCATCTGATTGATTAAGTAAGCTGTTGTGACCACACAATTACCCTAAAACATTTCTACGATAGAGTTTCGATATTTGAAAGCTTGAGCGACTTCTAGAAGATGACGACGTTTATGCTCGACAACCCCATTTTCTTGGGGAGTATTTGTGAAAGAACTCTCATGAAAAATACCATGAGAAGAAAAAAGAGATGAGCACTCATGATTAAAGAATTCGCGTACATTTTCAGTTCAAATTCGCTAGACAGATTTAGCAAACTGAATTTTAATGAGGTCAAAAAAATTAGTTAGGTGATAAAGGACTTGAGTTTTAGACTACATTAGGAAAACCTAAGTAGCACGTGTGTGGTTATCAATGATAGTGAGAAAGAAGTGAGATCCATCACGGTATGAGATATGATATGGTCCCCAAATGTCGAGGTGAATGACGGGGAAAACGGTGGTAGCGCAAGATTTACTAGTGGAAAACGGCATACGTGATTGTTTCGCCAAAGGACAAATGTGACATTTTGGATATTGAAAAGAAGCACTATGACCTAATCGTTAATGGGAAAGAAAATTTTTACTATTGATATTGGCAATACATAAAGTGCCCTTATTGAATGGAATACCTGAATAATCAAAATTCTGCAGAAAATTTTCCCGAATATAAAGTCCCTGGGAAACACTACAAAAGCTATCTGAAAGAAACAGATATTATAATTGAAAAGAATATGACAAGAGTTGTCTTCACAAACCTTGGAAATAGACATAAGATTAAAATGAAATTCAGGGACATAAAGGACATTTTGAAGAGTGATGGAAGAACTAAGTTGTACGGTGCCAATTTTATTGACAAAAGTGGCATTCCTGTTTGGGAGTCCTACCGACACAAAGGAATGTGTGTTTGTGGATGCGGGAAAAAAGGGCGTTCATCACAAATTATGTAGTCACTGGCACCTGAATCAATTATCTATGCATCAATTGAAATGGAACTCATTGAGCATGAGAGGTACCTAAGAGGCTAGAAGATTTATCATGATTGCCAAGTTGGCACAGGGCCTTCATAATACGTGGGGGCTGATCATGATTAATAGGCTGATTAAGCTTATCACATGCATGTACTATAAACTGAAAAGTAGAGAAATCCTTCTCTTTCTTTCCTTTATAGCCGGGCTTTCCATGTAATTTCCAATAGATATCTAAAGTTTAATGTGGACTTTTGCAATAATCACAAAATTTACCTTTGCCTTTATTGAAAATTTTCCCATTTCCTATATGTGATGACGTGGCAGAATAAGGATCCCGCGATGACCTTAAGGCGGGTGCAAATGTGGTTTCGCATGGAATGTCTAATCCTGGCGCGGGGAGGAACAAGCGTGACCCGTCCGTTCGCACTTTTACAGCTAAGCCGTTTGATTGAGCCGATTATAAGGTGCTTTTGTGTCTTCTTCCCCACCAAACCCTAGCGTTGCGAGGATCTTCCAAAACTCTCCATGGTAAATTCTTGCCGTGAGCCCTCTCTGCTATAGGGTTGCCTAGGCCGTGGGCATCACACTTTCACCTACTCGAATACACTTCAAGGAAGCTGGCCGTTGATTTTCTTCCTCGATGGTGGGCTGGTAGATGCGGTCAAGCGATAGGACCAGATCCATGGCCAAGATTCGAGACCTAAAAGATAAGTAGTTGTCGTCTAATATGAGTAAAAAACGAGCCACCTTCTCCCTTTCTTTGATGGCCTGGTACTGCTGTAGCATGGATTTGAGTCCTTCTAACTTTTCCTCAGTCGCCTTGAGCTCGTTCCACATAACCAAGAGTTGATTGAAGCAAATACTGACCACGAGGTTTCCTTTCTTCAATTCCGACATCGCCTGGATGAGTGAAAAAAATTTGCCCGATCGAGCTTTCCATACATTTCTTTGATGTTCTCCTACTTGGCCTTTGCGTCCTCTATTGGAGGGAGCCTAGCCGATATCTCCAAAGTGATGCAGTTTCTGATCCAAGTCCGAACAACGTGGTTACATTTTCTCTTGTGACTTGCGAGCTGTTGTTTGGTTGGAAACGGGACGCTTTCGTCAAGGAAATCGTCCTTGTCTTCGGTGATGAGGGCTCGTCAGAACTCTTGGGACTAGATTGAGCTTTCTAATCCAAAGTTGGGAGATGAGACGCAGCTCCAGTCCATTGGCCATCGACGTGTGTTGCGGGTTGCCGGGCTTCGGGCGACTGTTGGCAGCAGAAATCGGGCATCGAATATACCTGGGTTAAAGAGATGGGTAGGGATTTGCTCCCAAATCCGATCACGGTTCAGGCATCTAGCTCGAGAAGAACCAACCTAGCCCAACGCTTGTGTTTAATAGGCCTCCTCTGGACTAGGCTTGGACAGGTAGCCACTGGTTGGGATGGATATAAACAGAGGGCCACTGAGTGGGCTAAGTAAGAACAAACTGCTCCTCGCTGAGCCGGGTTTGATTGGGTTGCGGAGTTGGGTCTTGATCTCTTTAAGACGGGCCAACATGCTCCGAAACCGGATTTGAAAGTGAGTCAAGTACATCTTCTAGAATTGGTGCATCTGGATGCTGACTCTTCCCAGATGTTGAGATTTGATTTTTCAGCATGGTATTGGTAAGAAATGAGGTAAAAAAAGTCGTTTTTGGTTTGCTTATTGCTATAACTTTGTTTTGCAGATTAGCGTGATTAGACAATAGTAAAGTCAGAAAAAAAAAAAGGGAAGGCAATTAGAAAGGGTTGCGGAAGCTAGGCCAGGAAATGTTCTGATACCTTTATTGGATGGTCTTAGGCCTTTTTCACCTAAAATCTAGTTCAAAAAGTAAGACTTTCCCTCACATTCATAAATTAACCACCAGCCTTTTTCACAATCAATGTGGGATAACCTCGACAATCTCTGCCTCACACATCGGACTTTAGGTTGATGCTGCAACAAACCTCTCTGAGTGACTATTGAGTCCATGCTTGTTAGTAATAGCTCTGATACTTTGACATGAAATAGAGAAGAAACAAAGGAATTGGGAAATCCGTAAAAAAGTGTATTACTTTCTGATGAAGACCTTGTATGCATAAGGCTCTATTTATAATACAATGTGTGGTCACATAAGGAAAATTTATACAAACAATACTTTTCTAAATGTACATGATTTAATTCCCAACAAAATTTATTTGCTCAATCACTTTAGGATAAGGAATCATATCTCCAACAAACCATATCTCCAACAATTAACTTTCTTGTCCGCTCATCAAACATTTAATAGAGACATAGATATTTATTTGTCAATCCTACTATAATTCTCAATTTACTTTAAATTTTTGTCTTACCTTTTTGTAAAATGTGAGAATCGAAATTCACATTTGAAACTAAACATTCTTAATTCTAATCCTCTTGAAAATATGAAAATTGAACTCTTCATCTCTCTTTTCCCAAATAGGAGGGAAGTTTTTTAATTTGAATTAAGTTTGCATTTGCCCATCGTGGAATGTGAACTTGAACGATGATGAGCATTTTATGACGGGACAAGCTCTGGTGAATGACAAGCCCCCATGGCTCAGAAGTTGTTCCCCCCTTCCCTCCTGCTCTCTCTTTCTTCTGCATGACAGCTGGTGGGCCTCCACTCCTCAGTGTTCTCACACGGGACGTACTCTAACATACCCAATTCCCATCCAACAGCTAACCCTGAAAAATTATTACCTCGACGTGGTAAGCTGAATTCGAAAGTAAAATCTGAACCCACCTGCTTTGAGCGAGTTTCATTGTCTAAATGCAATGTAATGTATGTACTAAATTCAAGAAATAACTTATGAACCCCCCTATTCAGATTAAGAGGAAAAGGAGAAAGAGCTTGACCCTCTGAGCCCCGAAAGATCACACACAGAATCACTGTATCTCTCTCACTTTATAAATGCCAAAACCGAGCCATTCTTCCCTTCCTCCCTCTCTCCCTCTCTCTCCGTTCATTCTACATCAAGAACAAAGTAAACTGTCCCGAGCCCTGAAATATAACGCTGAACGAGTGTGCGTTTCCTCATTCAAGTACGTCCGGGCGTCAATGGGGGAGAAAGTAGAAGCAAGGGACTACAACAATTACGACCAGGAGAGCTTCATCGCCGGCGACCACCCTCGTTGCCAGTCTTTCGGCCAGAAGTGCAGCCATTTGGCGAAGAAGCAGAGGGCCAAGTTCTACATCCTTCGCCGGTGCATCGCCATGCTCCTGTGCTGGCACGAGCAACAATGAGTTCAAAAGTATGCCATTTTATTATATGTCAATCAACTTGCATCGTTATAATTGTATTATAAGGTATACTTATTTGTCCCACGCTGCCTTTGCTCCTGGGCAAATCAGATTTGTTGCGGTCTTTAATTATGGGTCCAAGACTCTCTTGCTTCTCCTGCTTCTATTCATAAGCTTCATCATCATCATCTTCTTCTCATTCTTCATCGTCTTCTTCCTATTTTGTTTTGTGTAATGTGCTCATTTCCTTCAACACCGTAACTTTGCACCAACATGAAAATTACCTCATTTATATTAGACTCAGCTAGATTTAGATGTGAGGCATGAACATATTTGTAACTCGTCAATCAAAGAAATGGTCGGAAAAAGTTTCTCTTAACCTGAAACGGAGGAAAATATAGCCATTTAAGTAATTTCTTAGTTTCCTCCAACCTAAAATGGAGAAAAAGAAAGTCATCGGCATTAACTTCTAAATCTTCCTTTTCTTCTTTTACGCCTTTTCTTCAATTTGGAATGAGGAGGTTTTTGAATTTGAAAATATGTAAGAATTTTTATGCAAAATACTAGAAGAAAAGCCTTTGACAATTGACCTTAATTTCTGAATAAATACAATTCTCCACCTTTAGATTTGCATGACTATCTTCATGGACACTCGTACGGAGATCAGATCTCCTGTAGAAAGTTCTTTTGTTTTTCACAATTAGTATCTGGTACAAATAATTGATTATAACCTTTGTAACTTCCTTAATATATCTCTATAATTTAATGATTTTTGCTCCATGTATTTTCTCCATGGATCTTTCACTTCTCTTAGATATTTCTCATATTATTATAAGAAGAAGTTCCACTTTATAGAAAAGAATTTGTTTCCTCGGTTTGTAATCTTCACAGTTGGAAAGAAGGCAACAATAGAGACCTCAAAAATTAAAGTCGTGAATCAATTAGAAGATTCTCACAGCCAATGTCCTTGAAATTTCACGCTAGTATATTGAAATTGAGCTCACTAAAGAGCTTATCCGAGGAGGTTTGTCCCCATCACTTTTGCTTTTAGATTTTCTTTTGGGGATCTATACTATTCATTACTTGACTTCAAAAACAAATATTTTAAATTAAACATTGAGTGTCGTTGTGTCGAAAATAGGATAGTTGCTTCGTGATGTCCTTCTTTAAAGGAACACATAATTAGGAGAAATTATTATGAGAATGTACTATATGTACTAAATTAAATCTTGACCATCGGAAATTAGTGGATCCCACGAATAGCCTGATTCAGTTTAATACATCATTATGTTCACCGAACAATTTCTCCGTGATTAGTCAATAGTGTTTGTCAATAAGCACCATGATCCTTTCGTTTGCGAGTTTGTCAATGAATCTTGGGGGTGACAAGAGTTCCCCGTGAATTATGAAGAAAACTTGCCGCTAAAATAACAGAAGTGGTGCAAAACGTCATCAAATGGAGAGACAATTTGTACATATCAACAACACCAAATTTGTACATCCATTAAATGTTGTGTTGCTATGCCTAGAAATTCAATTAACTATTATACTTAGCAGTAAAAATCATGTCGATTCACGAATACACCCTCTTCATTTACCCTTGAACTCAACATAACATGTTACAGCATCCCACATCACTTATCTACGGAATTTATATGTTATTCACATACATATAGCATCCTTTCACCTATTCGCTTAAGTTTTGAGCTGAGGCGTCAAATTTCGGGTGTCGTTTCTAATACGACTTGCACATGTGGAGGCATTAAAGTATCTCACGAGGCTTATTCTCTTTACATACACGCGGTCTTTCTCAACATATCAATTTTAGCTTTTGGGGTGGACTTTTTGAGCTATACTACTTTCATTAAGTGCTCCAAAATATTGCCCGCTAGTTGATGTTGTACACAACTTCATCACAGTAATGCTATATACATGGTATACCAAGCCTTCACCCTTGTGTCCGCGCATACTCATCACTTTGTGTCCCTCTCGTTATTCTTTTGATAGGAAAACATCTTTGTCCCTATTGAAATAAGTTCAATATTAATTTGGTTTCATGGTTTACCATCTAATATCACTTAGTATACTAAATCTATATAACGTTATAATTCCGTTCATATTATATCCAATCACCATCGCTTATCTAGACAGTAGCCAAATATTTTTTTTATTATTATACGGCGTAATAACCAAAAGTAAAAACATAGTGGACCTTGCCATGATTGTTTTGACATACCCAATTCCCTCATGCTCCAAAAGCTCCCATTATCCTACTTCCTATTCCCCTTTTACTGTTTCGGGAACGCTAGCTAAGTAGGTGCTGTCTTTTCAATATCTCTCTATAGTAAAATCAAGTGTTATATATCTGTAGCTGCTAGTGCTATGCATCATGACATTTTGTGTGGAGAAGTACTCCTATCATATGTGTACGAAAGTGAGAGATCACGAGTAAATACGTACATAATCCTAGTGGGTTTCTATAAATACAAAAGGTGTCTTTATTTCGCTCGTAGATTCTTTCTAGTAAGTGTCAAATCTAATGTAATTCATTCCATATCTTTGCTAAGGGACTTTTGGCAGAGAAGCTATAGTGTTGGCAAATTAGCATGTGTTTGTAAAGGGAATCTGAATGGAAAGCTTAAGTGAGTAAAACAATGGGACAATAATGTCTTGCCGACGTTGTAAGGGAGCATGACCTCACATTCCATGGACACTTTGTAAGGGACGACACAACCATATGGCCTAAATCGAGGACAACACCGTGTCATCTAAAATGTCGGAATAAGGTGTGGGTTATATATTATATGTTATGGGAAGGAAAATTATGCTACAAGTCCTAAAATTTATGTACGGAATGCAGTCGAGTTCTAAACTTTTCAAATCATTCAATCAAGCTGAAAACCTTAATGAAAGTCGCAATCGAACCTTAAAACTTTTAATTGATTCAATAAAGTCGTAAATTTTTCTCAAAAAATGCAATTAGTTGTAAAACTTAGGTTGAAAAGTACACTTTGAGGATACTACCTAGGCAATTTTTAAGTGACATGCAGGCATTTTCAAATAATACCTATTGAAAGGATTTGACTGTATTTCTTGAAAAAAATTTAGGGCTTAATCGAACCCATTGAAATATTTAGAACTTAATTGCATCTCGCATACAAGATTTAAGATTTAAGATACACTTTTCCCTAATGCAAGTGTACATATCAAGCACTTACAAACCCGATAGAATTATTAATCGGCGTCGTTTTTCAAAAGGATGCATTCTAGAGATCAAATGTGGAAAATGATCTTTATGTCTTGAACTCTCAATGATAATTAACCTAACATTCCAGTCGATGCACCTTGTTTGGTGAGAAGCGACAATAGTTGATCTGCATCCTAATTGGGATTCAACATCTCGAATCAATCAATTCCCAAACGAAGATCAAGTCATCCCAAAACACTTTGTTGAGGGGACTGATGGCGTGCTGGACTTCGGCTCCCAAGCAGCAATGTGGAGAGGGACTCGACAGCGGACAGTGATAATACGTGTGTTCGTGTGTCTGTCAGCCGACAGCAAGAATCGTCCCGCAAAAAAGTGAACTCTCGCGATAATAGCCCACAAGTCCAACGCCGTGTCCCCACACGTGCGGCCTCCCTTCCTCTCTCTAGCGAAAGTTCACGATGAACTTAGTACATGTATTAAATTAAATTTACGTTATTAGATATGTTGGGATCCACCTAGAACTCACGTAGATCTCATCGTTTTCAACGATCCCAATGAACATTCAGGCAAAATTCATATTAGCTTTCGTGCATCTCGATAAGGCCGTCATTATCAAATGTCGAAATGAGCTGAGGATGATGCAAATGGTGTCGCTTACTAATCTGATAGGAAAATGGGAGAGTAAAATTAATTTTACTTCATGATAAGGTAAATTGACATATTACGTGATTTCAATATAGGATATACTAAAATTTGATAGGTCCAAGTGTGCTCAATTTTTTTGTCCTATGGTTTCTTTATCCTTCTTCTACCTAATTCTCCTGCCATTTTTGACCATCTTCTTCGACCCAAATATGATGACAGAACACCACAGTATTCCACTGTAACACCGACCCCCCAAAAACACACATGGGCGCTCCCTCGATTCCATAAAGAAAGTGTGAAAAACTGAGCAGTCCCCCCATTCAACACCAACTTTGACCTCAAAACTTGGGAAGAAGAAGAAGACCGAAACCAAAATCTCTTGGCACCGTGCATGAATTATTTGATAAGAACGGCTGAAGAATGATCAGAACATGGGAAAGCGAGCGGAGACGACGGTCATTTTTCAATGGCGACACGTGCGTCCCTCTGACAACCGTAGAAAATAATGTAAGAGTGGATGCGTCCCCTCTGTCCTCGCTCCTCGGTGATCTTCTCTAAAGGATTTCATCGACTTTCTGACGCACGTGTGGGTTGTACGAGAGAGAGAGATATTGATGGATGAACGAAATGCGTCAGATGTGAAAATGAATGGAGAGATGAGGTTCTTTCCTTCCTATTTTTATTTCTCTTTCTAGGAGCTATCTGTCAGACTTGCCCCATTGCAGAGAGATAGAGAGAGAGAGAGAGAGAGCTGTGAATACAGAGAGCTATTTCATTTCATTTTGGAAACTTATAGTAGTAAACTAGTGCTATTTATTAGTTACCAAGACATTTGCATCTCAATCAAGGAAATAGAGGAGAATCCATGGTCTAAATTAGTTATTTACTTGCATCATGATGATTGCAGAAAGCGCAATTAGAATTAAACATGTTCTTTGTATGTTTTTCTAATTATGTAATGTGTGTTGGACGAAAAGAGAGTTTGTCGGATACTTGAAAAGTCTCGAGCGGCACGTTTTGTCAAATAAGAGATGAACTCTTTATATTTCATGTATGTTCATTGTCAAGAAGTAGCCGCAGCAATCGAAGGACAATTTGAAGTGTCTCGTCCTCTCGAGTTCTACCGGTCTTTTCATGAGGTTAATCAAGTCGGCGAGGCAACTCACTTACGGGACTATCGTCTCAAATTCTAGTTAGATTATACGAAAGGTTTTTTCCCATGTATCCTTCGAATTCGGGTTGTGAATGTCTGGCAATTGATCAAGTCAGAAAAGTTGATGTCCCGCTTTTTAAAATTTAATCCCGGATGTGACCTAATTGCTACCAAAGGACCTTGGGTTCCCCCATTTCCCGAAAGGCAATGCATCGAGACTTTGTGCATGCATAATTTTCTTCTGAGTGTTTGACTAAAGATCGCAAGACATAATTTTTTGTGGGGATCGTAAGAAAGTGAGTAATGGCTGTGGGACTACGAGAGGACTTCTCCCTCGAGATATAGGTGATGCCCTTTATGTCTACGTGCGTGGGAGATGGGGTTTCCATTCTGGCGCCATTATTAGGGTCTAGCCTATGACATGATTTGATTTGATTTGATGTGTGTTGCTTGTTTAAAATTATTGACATCCCTCTCTCTCTAATTTTGCACTCAAGATTGCCAACCACCCCTTGTCTCCCGGGGAGCATCAGCAATTCCACAAGGTTCTTTCCCATTCTTTGTTTTTGCATCAAAGTGCATCCTGATCCCTAATTTGACGTTGATAAGGAATCTATATATATATATATTGGGTTCATATTGGTTATATAGCTTGTGTAACTCTTTTTACATAATTTGTATCCATCACTACTTATTTGGGTTATCAGGAATTTCATGCTATAACTAATATCATTTATATTAGCGGTGAGAGACGTTGGATGCGTAAAAAATGAATGTTGCACAACCTGTGTATGTTATGTTTATCCATATTAATATATCGACTATATTTACCTTGCGGCTTATACTAGAATTGTGCTATCCTCTCCTTATTTGTCAGCAGGTTAGGTGTAGCAGAAATTTGCTCCATTTTAAAATAAACTTTTCTCACTTCACAAGCCAACATGTCACTACAAAGAAGTGAACTTACAATCTTATCATGAGAGAGAATGAATAAGAGGAACAATAGAATAATCCTCAACATCCGAGTTAGTGAAACTCATCCACTGATGAATGGGGGAGATTAGTGGGGCAACACTCTTCCTAAAAAATAAGAGTGTCTTAGATCATACACAGCTTGTGACCTCTTCATACACACAATTTAAATATATGGATCGTGTAACAAGGGTACATAAGTTATGTACTCAAATTTTTAAAAAATGATATGTGGTATCAAGAATTCAAGATATTATGAAAATATAATTAATTACTTTTGCATGTCAAATTTTATTCTTCTGCCACTTGACATGTAAATGTTTTTCTTTTCCTTCGTAACAACAATAACTTTCTCAAACGAATTCCTATTTTAAGGCAATATTATTCCTTAGAATTCAGATATTTTTCCATCATTTGAATGACAGGAGAATTAGCCTTTTTGGATAGTATTTCTCATTGGCAACAGAGACTAATGATCGATGATCGGTGACCAATTGTTGGCGGCAAGCGGCTGGCGGCCGTCAGCATCGACAACTGGCGGCTTTGAAGTTTTTTTTTTTGGTCGCCGCTTCGACCAAAAAAAAAACTTCAGAGCCACAAGTTGCCGTTGCTGAAGTTGGGCCTTTGATAGTTTTGTGGTGAAATGTGGAATTGCAATTCCAATACTAACAATAACTAGGTAATCCAATTTTGTGCTTTCCTTAGAAATTTTATCTCACATGAAACATGTAGAAATTGGAATCCCATCTTTGAGGAATTTAATTTCTCATTGAATCAAACGAGGACAGTTATTTTCATAAGGAATATGGAAGAAATTTTTATGATTACGAGAATATCAACCAATTTTAAGACTTCACTGCTCTCTCAATCCCATACTGCCACCCCTTTACCCGCTCTCTCTAGAAAATATCATAGAGTATATTATATTAGTAAAGAGATAATCTTATGATATTTACTAAATGTTACTTTAATAATAAAGAAATCAGATGACACAATACTAGAAGAACAAAAGGAAAATATTGCACTTAAATCAATTTTTTCCAAAATATTGATTGAATTTATGAATTTGCAATGTTATCTACCTTTCTTCTTTTTCTTGATATAATTCTCAAACATTTATACTCATGGAGTGATAATCTTGGAAGGACCGTTGTAAAGTATCTTGTCTTGTATTAATCGGCAATCAACTAGCTTTACAAAGTTGAACAAGATCTTTGAAATTCATATGATCACAATTACATCAAACAAAAACAATAAAAAAGTGGAAAATACAGTGCACGGGTCAAAGTTTTAGAATTCGGCGCTCCTTTTCTATTTTCTCATGCATGTTATTCTACCAATTTTTCCGTTCCATATTCATCTCATTGGCGTGCTTACGCACAAGAGGATTAAACTCTTTGGAAACAACGACCAGCCCAACCGAGGAGAACCTCAGATCATGTAATGAATATTGTGCAGTCACCAATATTATTTCATCCAAATATTCAAACTTCAAAAGATGCAAGCTGCCAATATTGATATCATTGTGTTGGATAGGACTTGATATAATGGTTGTGATAGACATTGATTTGATAACATATCGAAAAATGATACCATATGGGATATTAAAATCGTACATTGCCATTTGAAAACGCAAGTGTCTAACAAATTTCTCATGTGGGCTGTCTCCCAAAAAAGTGGGTTAGTCTAATCTATATCACCTCACTTATAAAAGCCTAAGCATCACAGCACACCCTCTCCCCACATGCCATCTCAAGCTTTGCTTTATCTTTAGAGACATGATTCCTTGTCCCCCAGCACGACGAATTCCATTGCGACAGCAGCTAACGATATTCATGACTCGGATTTAGTCGACCAAGTTCAAGGATTTGACATCTTTAAATTGGCTTAAGGATAGAAAAATCTTCGACTCGTGATGATCGTTCTCTCTCACGGCACACTCGTACATCTCAAATTTAGAGGGGAAAAGTGTCAAAAAAGTTCTAAACCTTTTGCATTGGTGCCTATTTAGTCCTAAACCTTTTTTTGATGCCAATTTAGTCCTAAATCTTTTTTTGTGCCAATTCAGTCCTAAACTTTTTGCATTGGTGCCAATTGAGTCCTAAACCTTTTGCATTAGTGCCAATTGAGTCCTAAACCTTTTTTTGGTGCCAATTGAGTCCTAAACCTTTTGCATTGGTGCTAATTCAGTCCTAAACCTTTTGCATTGGTGCCAATTCAGTCCTAAATCTTTTTTAGCTAAATTAATCGGAAGGACTGAATTGGCACAAATACAAAAGGTTTAGGACTCAATTGGCACCAATGCAAAAGGTTTAGGACTCAATTGGCACCAATGCAAAAGGTTTAAGACTGAATTGGCACAAAAAAAGGTTTAGGACTCAATTGGCACAAATGCAAAAGGTTTAGGACTGAATTGGCATCAAAAAAAGGTTTAACACTAAATTGGCACCAATGTAAAAGGTTTAAGACTTTTTTGACACTTCTCCCAATTTAGAGAGACTATCACCACTGCGTGATTATCATTCTCTCTCTCTCCCTCTCTCTTTTTGCGTCAGATCATAGATCCACCTCACCTTCGGGACCACCCCGTGGCAATGACATGACTGTGTGGCGTTTGCATATTGCTTTGCCACACTACAAACAATGTTAGGGTCTAGAGGTATTTTTCTATGAGAAAATTATCAAAAAAAATCCTAAATCATCGTACTTTAGCCAATTCAATTAGAAATCTTTTCATTATGTTAATTACGTCTCAAACCTTTTAACGTTTAGCCAATTGAGTCAATTCGGCTAATCTTGACCTGAAATCACCAAGTTGGCAATTTTTAATAAAATTTTCAAATTTTTATTAGAATTTTTTCATTTTTTTTTCATTTCTTCTTTTTACATTCGTTTCTTCTTCTTTTTTACCAGTGGCCAGCGAGGGTCGCCCTCGCTGACTGCGGGAGAAGGCAACCTTCGCCGGCCTTAGGTGAGGGTTGCCAGTCCTCGTTCGACCTCCCCCAGATCTGGGTGAATCCAGCCTCGCCATGGCCCTACTGGCCATGGGCAAGGGGCCTCGCCTTGCCCAGATCGGCATCAACTTCATCCGTGAGCGATTCTTCTTTGAGTAAGCTGTTGGATGTATGTCCTAAAGTAATCATGTAATAGTTACATGCTAAGTATTTAAGTTGTACTATCAATTTCATTATATATTTAATGGCAATGACGTATTCATTCATTTTTCCAGTTTATTATAAATACGAATGATTTCATATGATTAGTTGTGACTAGACCTATTTTTGAGACGTCAAGAATATGTGTGATGGGTTCACAGTTAGACTAAATTATTAAACTGTTCCCGATCGATGGATCTTTAAGTGGTTATTAATGATCTTATTGAAATCGGTGTGTTCTTAACTTCACTATAAAATATTGAATACTTAAAGGAATGATGAGTCACGAGTCATTGGGTATTGTGATGCCCGAGTTATAACACAGGTACTTGTACCAGACAAGTTCACTGAACGTGACACGCATATAACGATTAGTAACATTGAAGCTTTTAGCGTGGTCAATGTCTAATCGATCATGCTTTAGACTTGTGTAAATAATCTTGAGACTTGGGGCACAATGTTGACTTGTTTGTTGGATGTCTATGGTTCACAGGTGCGCATAGTGTCTATTCGTTGATCCGTCTTTGTACTTGAGGGTCATAGTTCGTTCACATACAAAGTTACACGTGTGTGCAAAATGGAATCTGTTTCATTGTTATATGCAAGGTACGATAATGATGTCCTATGTGATCTAATCAAGACATTGCATTGAAATCCTTGGCCGAGGTTGTATCCGAGAATGAACTATTCATGTCTTATATAAAATGTATGTCAATTAGGTTTGTGCATATGATCGAATTGGTGGCTTGACAAATATTCCATGGACTTTTTTTGATTGGGACACAGTAAGGCAAAGGGATTGAATTACACTGTAGCCAAAGTTGAAAGGTTCATTATTTTCTTAAAGCATAGGTAAGGCATATTACTAGATGTCAATCATGGCTTGTAGGACCTACAAGTTGATCGGGATAATCAATTCTCTTGGAGTACTAATGTGTTAGTGTAAGTCTTACTACCAACTCAGTGATAAACCTAAGGATGTTACACATCATAACGAATTCGAGATGATGTTGAATTGGAGAGACGATATCGCAAATATATTTGCAATCATATAATCGATTAGTCTGGTTGAAATTAAATTAAATGATCGGGAAATTAAATGATAATTAATTTAATTATTTTTTTGTTAGGAGCATGCATGCATATAATGCACACGAACACCCAAAGTGGACACATATTAATGTGCCCAAATGATCATGGACTCTTATTTTTATAGAATTAAATTAATTGTAAGTGCACAAGATCTATAGTTGTTGACTGTGTGCGTTTTAATTTATAAAAAGAAAAGAAAAGAAAATGTGTGTAAAAGTGCTTTTGTGCAATATGTGTGCGTAAGAGTTAAAAATGTTTTATCTCTTCTAGCGCCATGATTGAATTATCAAGAGTACGGAGACTTATCGCCATGAAATTGCTAGCACAATTATAGTGGTGATTATCCGTAAGTTCTTTCTTCCGTGGGATGTGCGATTGGTGATGTGTCTAAACTAGAGATCCGACAGTTGTGAGGCTCGAACTGAAGAACATACGAATCAAGTCGTTTTGGGCACGCTAGACAGTTGTGGGGCTCGAACGGAAGAATATCTGAACCAAGTTGTTTTGGGCACGCTAAAGGTAATCCGTTTAACCACTTATGTTGTTCCGATTTTTGATTGAAACGCACGAACAACGCCTTTAAAAATGCATGCATGGTTTTAATTTTCCGCTACATTTATATTTTAATTTTAACTATGCATGTTACGTAGAAAACCAACACAAGCGTCCCTTACTCCTCTGTTCATCATGGGCGATTGTCTCTTTCTTCAATTCCTCGGTGGCTCATTCTCCAGCAGCCCTCCGATGGTGGCGATGGAAGTTCCAATGGCGACGATACTTCCTGGTGAGAGGCAGGGAGGGCTTGGGCGGTTTCAGCAACAACGGAGGCGGCTGTCCTTGGCGCGGTGCCATTTTGATTGTAGTTTAGGGCTCGATTCCGGTAGCCAATCCTCGCGGCATCCACATGGTGACGAAATCCATGAATTAACAACAGACCCGCAAAAACCAACTGCCACTGTCCACACCAAATCACTACTGCCTCGGCCAAGGCAAGACGTTAAAATTTATTGCCCGCCCAGATCTCATTAAACTCCTCGCTCGTAGCCAGCGTGGTGAGGGCTTTGTTGCCGTCGCCGGCCACGGTAAAAATAAAAGGAAAAAAAATAAAAAAATAAAGAGCAAAAGCCACTAGAAACCCTAAATTATGCCCACTGTGATACGTTTACTCTAAACTTTTTTATGTACCTATGTGACACATTTACCCTATGTCAAAGTTCTATCAATGAAAATAGTTAAAAATCTGCCTACATGGACACTAGAAAGCAAACAATATTGACATGATATTCACGTGGCTAAGTGAAATAAAAACGACGTTATTTTGGCTAAAAGATCATCTACCGAAATCTTGACGGAGGGTAAATATGTCACATAGGTACAAGTTTGAGGGTTTTTTATGTCATAAGAAAAAGTTTACGATAAATGTGTCACAGTGGGCATAATTTAGGGTTTTTGACGTCATAAAAAAGTTTAGGCTAAATATGTCATGGTAAGCATAATTTGGTTTTTTTTTGTAGCTTTTTCTCAAAAATAATAAATTCGAAAAAAATATTAAAAAATAAAAAAATTGTCACAGTCAGCGCTGGTCGTCCTCCATGTCAATTATTTCTGACCAAAATTGGTCGGATAGACTCAATTAGCAAAACATGAAAATATTTAGAACTCAATTGGCACAATTAAAAGGTTTGAGAATAAATTGATAAAAGTGCAATAAGTTTAAGATTGTTTTGGTAATTTTACCTTTTTCTCTCCAAATCTCCGGTTTTTAAATATTTTCAAATCAATTTTTATCCATGCACACCAAACACCATGTAAACAGTATATATTCATAGCCATGTTAAACATAGATATTTGCCAAAAAAAAAGCATAGGACATAATAATTTTATACCATTGTCGTATCTAATCCTATGCGGCTAGTTAGAAAAGGTCAGACGAGGAAAGGCAGTCTTAAGGTTCAAAGGGCCTTTTACTAAATTGAAGCTAATATAATATATCCCATCGGTTCATTAATAGGACAAGAATATGAGAAAGAAAAGATTGCACTAGAAACCGAGCACTTCCCTCTGTTCTCATAAAGAGAAAAGAAGGTACTTCCGACCGTCTGCACGGAATTTCATCCCTTAACCCTCAAATAAGCAAGTTCTTAGTAGATACACATTTTTGTTTGGGAAATTATGTAATTAATCCTAAACTTATTATATAGATGTCAGTTTTAAACTTTCTAATTTGCTCATTTAGTCATAAACATTTGCACGAAATTTCAATATAGTCTTTCCGATCACTTTTTGTCGGAAATCGCTAACTTGGCGATATGCCACGTAGGACGTTCAACAATAACTGAATCACCTGGCGATAAATAAACTGTCATGCCAGTGATTTTTGATGAAAATTGACCGGAATACATTGGAAGTTCACGCAAATGTTTAGAAATAATTGGCGAAATTGTAAAGTTTAGGGATAATTACCAAAAAAATTATAAACTAATTGCACTTGTGTCAATTCAGTTCTAAACCTTTCAATTATGTCAATTTAGATCTAAACATTTTCACGTTTTGTCCATTGAGTCCATCCCGCCAGAGATTGTTTACATGGACCCCAGTCATCCTACATAACATGGTAGGCGCTAACGTGGAATTTAATTTTTCAAATTTTTTTATTGATTTTTTTTCTTTTATTCTCTTTTCCTTCTTTTTTTTTTATTGGTGCCAGTGAGGGTCGCTAAAGCTCGCTAGCCACGGGTGAGGCCCGCAATGCCCTCACTGGGTGAGGGTAAAGGCCGCAATACCCACGCTCGACTTTGTACAGATCTGGGCGAGGGCTTCGCGGCGCTTGCCTAGTGGTCGGCGAGCTAGATGACCCTCGCCCGCCATTGTTAAAAATAGGAAAAGGATGAAAAGAGAAGAAAAGGAAAAAGTAAAAAGGAAAAAAAAAGATTAATAAAATTTTTGAAAAAATATTAAAAATTAAAAAAATCATCTATGTTAGCTTCAGGGACTCAATTGGCAAAATATGAAAAGGTTGAGGACTAAATTGTCACAATTAAAAGGTTTGGGACTGAATTGGCACAAGCGCAACATGTTTAGAACTTTTTTTGGTAATCATCCCTAAAGTTTAAAACTGAGTTATCATTCGTATAATATGTTTGGGACTGATAAAAGAAATTTCCCTAAATATTTTTCTCAAGCCATTGAAAGTGGCAACCTCACATCATAATTTGTCGTTCATAAGAAATCACATCATCCTTTTGGGCCTCTAAAATCACTTCTATTTTGAACTATTTTTTGTGCTGTAGAGAACTACTTGGGCTCACTGCCCAATGTACTTGGGGCTTATTATTTCATAGTAAGCCGACATGGCCAATTAAATAACAGATTGGCCCATTATGTTACTTCTATTTTCACCTCATAACTTTTTCACTTCAACTTGTTTTCGTTTTGGTATCTAGGAGTACATGGAACAGAAACTTGTAATTTTGACGAGCGGTTTTAAGACATGGTCATATCGGAGCCATGCATGCAATTAATTTAAATAATCTATCTAATCTCAATCTCTATCTATATTTTAATTGTATGTATGTAGTGCATAATTAGCCAGATTTATTGATCAATGCCAACTCCAACCAAAAACTTTCTTGAGATTACCTCGAAAGAGAGCAGATATCGGTACACTTGGACTGGTACAAACCGACACAAAAATGAAATGCATAAACTCTTTTAGTATGTTCATGAAGAATATATATATATATATATATTTTTGGATGACCCTAATTTGATTAATCAGATAAAGAAGTTGATGAGAGCTTCGTGTGGTTTTGTCCTTATGGCATGATTGCATAGCAGCATTGCCACGTAGCACTATTATAGTTGAACGACAAGAAACTCAGCTTTGATCAACAGAGGCGTCTCCACTTCAGTCGATTGGAGAGAAGCGCACGAAGTAAGCATCAAGGACGTGGAGGCAACATAACAGTCAAGTAGCGAAGTTGATGATATCGAATGGAACTGTGTAGATAAGGATTGCTGAATTGGGAGAGCCATGTAGTGCACGTGTCATTCTTTGTTACCGTTTATATAACTATCGATTGTAATCTGTATAAAGGACCGCCAACCAATCCAAGAACACATGTTCAGTTTTATCTTCATCGTTTTTTACTTTTCCAATACCATTTACAATTCTGGTAATGGCTGTTCCCATTATTCGTACATATACGTTTCTTACCATTTACATTTCTATCGGTTTTTATCGGTTTGTACCTATGGACCCCACATCTGGAAAGGTGTATGGCCATTTCCTGTGAAACGCCTTGTCATTTCACTATTCCCTACTTTGTCCGAGATCAAAACGAGGCAATATTAACTTCCTGTTTGCACTAAAAATTGTCCAATTTTTAGTTATTAACAACATGTGATAACTTGAAGAATTGACAATTTGAAGAATCGGCAACGTGAAGGAATCGACAAAAGTGAAGTCTACAATCTCAGATGCAATCGTTAATCAACATAGTTGAGTTTACGTAACCGTCGATAACTGTTCGGTAACTATTCGTAACCTCTATTTATAACCTTGTTGACATCTAAATTTTGGTGATCCGGTTAGTCATTCATTGCATAAAAAAATTAGGGATCGATCTCGGCCCTTAAAAAGAAATTTAGTTAAATTGTAAATAGATATTAAGAGCATTTGCATTAGTAATTAGGCCCACATAATTGAATTTGCATTAGACCGGCATAGGATGGACTTGAGTGAATGGTTTTGAGCTTACCTAGACTAAGCCCGTGGTGGCCGAGATCATGTATACCAAGTTAGGAAAATCTGATGAATAATTGAAACAATAAAGCTTGATATATTCAAGATTTTTTTTAACAAGGCAAGAAAAGCAATCGGTATAGATTCTTAGTATATTTATACGTGCTCAATTATTTGGGGAAGTAAGTATGAAGGAAGAGCAAATCGAGGACAGAATTGCGAGATTATTGGCCCACTCTTATTTGTAATGCAAGGAAAGATATAGAGGATAGTACATGATACACATACACTCATAAATAAGAGAGTAAAATGATAATGGAGGAGGAATCGTGGGATTTTACTGATTATTTTTATTCAGATTTCCTCTTTAGCAATACAAGGAAGGCACTATAAAAGGTGGGGAGTTTCGACCACAATGACGGGGCTTCTCCGTGACAATATACGGCCACAATAGTGAGAGAGAGAGACGGCTTGGAGATTGAAGATGGATGAAGCCGTGATGCTTGTACTTCTTCCTGGTGAGTGCAGTTTCACAATTTGGTCGAACACCCACTTGCAGACAAGTTCGATAGAAGCGAGGTCCTTCACTGCCACAATAGGGAAGTGCACAATCCATAAAAATATCTCTCAGCTCTGCAAAAGCCACGGAGACGCCACCTGTTGATTGCGTCGCTCCACTACTCATTGTTCAGCGAAAGAGAAAGAAAAACGTGGAGATCCAGGCGAAGAACAGCTCCAACGTCGCGCAGGAATCAGTACCTCCGCTCCAGGTTTCCTCCTGCCATCGTTGCTGGTTGTCCACAACGCGTCCAGCTAGTCTCGCGAACATCAGCAATTCTGAAGCACCCCCGAGCGATTTCCATCAAGTCCCCGCACCCTTTTGTGGTCGCCTTGCTGATCGTCCACCCCCCTCTCAGCCGCGAGTCTACACCGTGGCTGACCAGCAACCAGCAAGCTTTAATCGTTTTATTTATTTATTTTTTGCAGGTTTTCGGGCCCTTTCGAAGTCTTCCCGACGACCAGCCCCTCATCACCCTCGAGCACCGTGAACTACTGCCGGTTACCATTTGTGATCCATCGTCCGACATACGAATTTGGAAACTTATTTGCAAATTAGGTAAAATTCTCATCCGAATTAATTTGAATATTTCATTGCCTAAACTGATGAGATTGATTTGAGTGATAGGTATATATCAATTAGGATTTATCTTCTAATTTGCAACACGATATAATTTTTTGATTTTATCTATAAGCCCTTAGATGGAATAATTAGATTGCGCGGTTAGAAAATTTATCTTCATCTTTAAGCCATAAGTTGAGATAATGTTTCCAATTTTGAATTTACGTTATTTTTTGTGGATGATTTTTTACTTATCCTTGATTGCTTTCCCATCTATAAAAATTACAAAAAGTTTGCATGTTAGAGATAGATAAAATATTCGAGTTAACATTGCTTGTTTAAAAAATACAAAAAGATTCTTTATTAGGTTTGATAAGATAATTTAGACCGCATTGCATACTTAGTTTTCTAAGATGTGTTAGGGTGAAGGTTAAATTATTCCCTAAACTAGATTAAATAATTATTTATTATAGGTAGTTTAATTAAGCTATTTATTAATTTCGATTTTTAATAAAAATATCAAAAATATCATATGCATGTCATATTGTTTGCACGTTAGGAAATTGCATGTCATATAGATTAGACTTTATTTTAAGATAAAAGAAAACCCCAAAAATACTTTATTGTTTTGGTGTGTCCAATTGGTTTGGTTTTTTGCAATTCATTTGCTTTATTTATTTGGTTGTTACAGCTAAAGCTATCACCTAGAGGGGGTGAATAGGTGATTTTACCAAATTGAATGATTTAAACGTGCGGAATGAATATAGTCGAGATCAACAACTCGTATGGTCAATATCAGATGGATGCGTATGACAAACTTGTATATAAGTTGTCGTCAGATAATTGCGTCTGATGACTATGATAATGTTTTAACGAACTCGTTTGACAGATATGTATGCAGTATAATGTCAATAATAATAAATGAAAGTTCAGGGATAGAGAATACTGCACACAAATCTTTATAGTGGTTCGGCTTTATCAAGCCTACATTCACTCTTCACGCTGGCAACCTGTTGCCTGTGTTTTACTATTGAATCACTAAGAGATTACAAGAGCAGTGCTTCTCAAATGATAGATTGTACTATCACGTACACTCTTCACTCAAGTAATTTTCTTTCTAAAGTAACAACGTGGAATACAGTAATCACAAGCGTGTAAGATCGAAGTTCTATTCAGACTTTGAAATTCTCGATTTTGGTTTTTTTTTTCTTGTACGACGTTTGCACTCTTTTTATACTCTATTTCCAATCTCTCCGTTGGACAGTCTTTAAAGGATTGATCTTCAAATCAACTCGTTGGAGAATCTTCCCAAAAGAAGATGCATAGCCGTTAGAAGAAGAACCATTATCTCCAGGTGATTTGATCTCCCATACAATCAAATCAAGGTTTTCATAAGTGTAGTTCTTCTATTTAAGGAACGATCTTGTGATTGCCAATTAGGATATCTTGAGATATCGATTATAAAATCAATTTGATTGTCCTGCACAAACTTGCTAAAAATAATACTTATTGAATCTGACGAGGAATTTTGAGTCTGATAACAAAGTCCTTTCATTGACTAAGTCTGATGACTAAGTATTTACTTGCATCAAATAACTTAAGTGTAATTGTGGTCAGAAGAGGATTGTTTTGTCTTTCTTCAAAACTAATTAGGGATTTTCCTCAACATTCTCCCCATTTTTTATGATGACAAAACTATCCATATACTTTAAAAATATTTATGTGAACAAAATACTCTATTAAGAGGATATGACATTCAAAGCACATAAAGCAGTGTTAATTTCTGATACCAGCATAATATTTCATCATAACAACTCATATGTATAACATTCTCATTCATATTTTGTATAATATTTCTCCCCCTTTTTGACATCAGCAGAAAGGATTAGTATAAGATAATAACATAATCAATAAGAGTTCAATATAAGAGTTCAACAACCAGTTTCGAATCACAGTTCAACATCCAAATGTCAAAGTGCACACCAAGCCACAACACATCAAAAACAAGTATCAAACGCTGAAACTTTTCTCAGATTATCTCAGAGAGGCTAGTCGATTGGAAGCCGTTTGGTCAGTTTGTCTAGTTTGCTGGGTGGGCTGATGGTCCAGAAGGTTCAGATGATGAAGGTCCAGAAGGTGCAGGTGGGAAAGGCACTTGTACTAGACTGAAGCAGGAAAGTTGATTCAATCTTTGCTCAACACTTGATGAGAGCTGATTAATCTTTCCTTCAATGTTTGCAGTGTGGATTGCTGTAAGTTGCACATAAGTTCTGACTTGTATCTTCAAATTGTTTATTTTGGCTTCCATCAAGTCCTTCAGCTCCTGGATTCTTTCTTTAAGGTCATTTCTAAGTTCCCTGACTTCATTCTGAACGGCTGTTTGCCTCCACCTCAGATCTGTAATAGCTGCATGATCTGATATAGATGATGAGACATTATATCCAGAGGGAGTGTTTGTAGTATGAATGTCAGTAGATTCTACTTGCTTCTCTTGACCTTTTCGTTGAGCTTCAGATGGAACTTTTTCATATTCATCTCCTTCAAGAGGGAAATCTGCAGATGTTGCTTTTGAAGGGTCTGTCTCTTGTGCACTCTGAATTTGCTCCTCCTGAATGTCAGCCAGTTCAAAGCTAGTTTCCTCGATATTTTGAGCATTATCTTGCTCATACTTCTCTTGCTTTTCAACATCTATAACATTTTCATGCTCAAGCCCCTCCTATCCCCTAGAGGGTTCTTCTTCGAAGAAATGAATATCTTCGATTTCTTTCTCTGCAGTGACCATTTGCTCTTGTTGATTCTCCATCACAATTTTGTTGATGAGGTCACTAAATGATTGCATCAAGCTTTCATCCTCATCTCTCAGCCTTTGTATTTTTAGCTGAGTTGCAGCATGCCTGTCTTCATGAGCTTTATGCTTGGCTTCTTCATCAAGTAGCCAATGTATAAACCTTATTTCCTCAAGGCTTTTGTCATCAGCTTGAGATTGCTCATCAGATGTTTCATCTGATATCTCCATTTCATTAGAATCATTGGCCACAACTTGTCTTCTTTTTGCTGGTCTGTCTGATCTTGAGGCAGTCTTCTTCACTTTCCTCTTTCTCATTAGAGGTTCGATTGACTCCTCCTCATCAGGTTCAAGAAATATATTAACATAGCCCTTTTTCTATTCATTCATCAGCTCAACTGGAATAATTTCACCCTTCTTATTTTTCCAACTTTCTCCATCAAACCTATATCCCATTTTAGTTATCATAAGTTCCCCTACAGTCATGGTTTAAAGAGGTTTGCCTTTGAGTTTCGCAGGAATGAGAATTTTGAAGTATTAAAAAATAGTAATGATGAGAGCTCCATAAGGAAGTTGACCTTTACTCTTCTTGACAGATCTGTACATTTGTAGAAGGATCAAATGGGACAAAGAAATAGGAAAGGTGTTTTGAATTGTCCAGATCAGCTTTGCCTCATATCTAGAGACATCAGTTTTAGAGGATCCTTTGGGTCTGAGACAGTTTATGATTATATTGTGCAACATAATGGAGTTGAGAGGAAAAAGAATGTGAGATACGTGAGATGTTGAACCTCTGATAAAAGATGAGTTATCAGACAAAGATCGGTATGCCAAATCAGAAGTAGTAGGAATGAAAGAAAATTCAGTATGTGTCACTCCTAGGATGGCAGAAAGATCAAAAGCCGTTAACTTGTAATCATTTTGAAAAATAGAGAATTCGATCTCAGCAGGAGAATTGAAGGATAAATTGGAATAGAAGTAGGCAGTAAGTTCAGGGTAAACCTTGTGTGAGAGAGAACACATTATCTGAAAATCAAGATTCTCAATCAGCTTCTGAATCTTGATATTGAAGTTTTCGAAGAAATTGAAGTCTATTACCCTGTTATTCATGACTCCTCTAGCTAAGAGAGAGTTGTAAGAAATCTGATGTGTTTTATTTCTGAATAAATTGTTTTCTTTCTTATCATTAGAGGGAATGCCAGAAATATGCACGAACTCAGTGTATAATTTCTCGTCATTGTCCTCCTTTCTGGAGTTAATGTTCTTGCTTTTCTCTCCAGTCTAGAGTTCCTCTTCGCCAACAAATTCATCTGCACCAACATTCGACTATTCCCCTATTTTCTCTTTTCCTTTTCTAGAGATCACTTTCTTCTCTGCCGTAGGGGTTTTCTTAACAATAGATGTCTCTTTAAGTACAATACCCTTTTCAGCAACAGGTGTTTTTTCAATCCTCAAACCTTTTTCATATTCTTCTACAACCTCTCGTTCAGACAGAAAACCTAGTGTTTTACATATCGCATTGACAGTGCTCTGATCACTTAGATTTTCTCGAAGCATTTTGATGGCTTTTATCAGTTGCCTTGCTCTACCAAAACGATCACGCTCATGGACAGGATTCTTGGAGATTTTTTACCTTCATACGGCTCCATGTCAAAACCCGTGTCGGAGATGTCGATCTTCTCTAGTTCTCCATCGTGTTTTGCTGTAGTGAACATTCCGGCGAGACGATTTGATCTCCTAGAGCCCTTTGTTCCTTTCTTCGATTCAAAGATCGACTTAGGCGCCATTGAAGAAATTTTAGGTTTTAGAAGAGAAAGATGAGATTTTTAGGGTTTCAGTGATTTGAGAGAGGAAGAAATCGTGTGTTCGTGAGAGAGTGAAAACGAGAAAGAAGAATAAGGGTTTAAACCGAGAAATGCAACATTTCGGTTTTTATAAAACCCCTTTTGAGAACTGTCAATTGACAGTTAATGGAAATTTCGGAAATTATATTCTGAAAATTTTGGGATTTTAATTCCCAAACGGTATCATACAAGACAACTTATTTCAAACAATCATATCATTCAAATATATGAGAGATATATACCTTTTATAGGATGAGTTGCGCGCCAAAACCAGACGCTTCAAATATGTGCTTGATCAAATAAGTCATCAGATGCAATGTGAGTTTATACTGCACAGTTCAATAAAGCGGGTTAAGAATGTTTAGTTATCTCTAATAAGCTCGAAACTTTTCTTTTCTAGAGGTTTTGTAAAAATGTTAGCTAATTGCTGTTTAGTGTCTATGAATTGAACATTAATATCTCCTTTTAAAATATGATCACGGATAAAATGATGCTTAATATCGATATGCTTAGCTCTTGAATGCAGAATATGATTCTTAGTCAGATTAATGGCGCTGGTATTGTCACACTTGATCTCCACAGTTGAGTCTTTGACGTTGAAGTGTCTCAATTGTTACTTCATCTAAAGGATTTGAGCACAACAACTTCCAAGTGAGACGTATTCTGCTTTTGCAGTAGAAAGAGCTACGGTTTGTTATTTCTTTGAATACCATGACACAAGCATGTGTCCTAACAATTGACACGTTCCGGAAGTACTCTTCCTATTAATCTTACAACTAGCACAATCAGCATCAGAATATCCAATGAGAGTAAAAGTTGATCCCTTTGGGTACCATAATCCAAGTGTAGGATTGGTGCCAACATATTTGATAATTCGTTGGAGTGTAGTAAGATGAGATTCCTTTGGTTCTGACTGAAATCTTGCACACAAACAAACACTGAACAAAATATCTGGTCTTGAAGCAGTTAAATATAAAAGTGAGCCAATCATACTTCAATAATATTTTTGGTCTACTGGTTTTCCTTTTTCATCCTTGTCTAGTTTAATGGAATATGAAATTGGAGTTTCTGTCTTTTTGCAATTTTCCATACCAAACTTTTTCGCAATTTCCCTGGCATACTTTTCTTGACAAAGAAAGATGTCATTTTTGGTTTGTTTAACCTGTAAGCCAAGGAAGAAAGTTATCTCACCCATCATGCTCATTTCAAATTCACTTTGCATCATTTTGGAAAAGTTCTTACACAATTTTTCATATGTAGAGCCAAAAATAATATCATCTAATTAGATTTGAACAATTAAAATATCTTTACCTTTTCTTTTGATGAATAGGGTAGTGTCTACGTTACCTTTTGTGAATTCATTTTGTACCAGAAAGCTACTCAGTCTTTCATACCAAGCACGTGGTGCTTCTTTGAGACCGTATAATGCTTTCTTGAGAATATATACCTAATCAGGCTTGTGAGGATCTTCAAAACCTGGAAGTTGTTCTACATATACTTCCTCTTTGATGTAGCCATTCAAGAATGCGCTTTTGACATCTATCTGAAATAATTTAAATCACAGAAACAAGCATAAGCTAGTAAAATTCTTATTGCTTCTAACCTGGCCACCGGAGCATACGTTTCATCGTAGTCTATTCCTTCCTCTTGTGAATATCCTTTGGCCACAAGTCTCGCTTTATTCCTGACTACTTTTCCTTGATCATCCAGTTTATTTTGAAATACCCATTTTGTTCCAATAACTGTGTGATTCTTGAGTCTAGGAACGAGTTCCCATACTTGATTGATCTTAAATTGTAATAGTTCCTCTTGCATGGCTTCAATCCAGCTTTCATCTTTCAAGACTTTTTCAAGATTCTTTGGTTCGACTTCAGAGATGAGAGCCAACATATTTATAACTTCTTTTGCCTTTGCTCTGGTTTTGATTCTTTCATCTAAATTTCCAATGATGAGGTCTTTGGGATGATATTGATTTTTTGCAAAAAGAATTTAATCTTATCAAGGAGAATAAAGAATTCCTTGAAAAGAAAAATAATTTATTGAAAAAGAAAATTTCTGATCTGAAAAAAATTTCTCAAGATAAGGAAAGTTTTGATCGTCTCTCTAAAGAAAAAGAACTTCTGAAAAATGATATTTCAAATATAACCAAGAAATTCTCAATGGGTTTGAAAAATCTTCAACATATTTTGTCAATTCAAGTTCCCTATTATAATAAATCAGGTTTGGGTTTTAAGAAAAATACTGAATTGAAAAATGTTTTTCCCAATGTCAAAGAAAGACTAAAGAAAAGATCCCCCAGATTTGTGTATCAAAATCACTTTCAAAAGCAGTTTGTGAAATTCAATTGTCAAACTTCCCTTAAGTGCTCAAATTGAAGTGATACAAATCACTTTAAGAATGATTGTCCTAAGGTTTGGAGACCTGTTCAGAGAGACAATCTGAGAATGATTGATCCTAACCAAAATGGACCCAACAAAATATGGGTACCAAAGAAAAAGTGAGTTACTTATCTTTTGCAGGTACCAAAGAAAAGAAAGAATAAGTGGTACCTTGACAGTGGTTGCTCAAGACACATGACCGGAGATCCTCTGAAATTCATCCTGTTAGAAAGAATTAAAAGAGGAAGCGTATCCTTTGGAGTCAACAACAAAGGAAAAATATTTGGCAAAGGAACTGTCAGAATCGAAAATCTCATCATCAACGAAGTCTCACTAGTTGATGGTTTGAACTTCAATCTAATTAGCATTAGTCAATTATGTGATATTGGTTATAGAATTACTTTCCAAGAAAACAAATGTTCCGGGATAAGTAAAGACAACAAACAATCATTTACGGGTCGAAGACATGGGAACATTTACTTACTAGATACGAAGTCTAACGACTTGCAATGTCTCGTTTCAATAAAAGAAGAATCTGATCAGTGGCATAAGAAGCTTAGACACATAAGTGTCAAGTTGATTTCCAAAGTAGCTTCAAAGAAACTCGTTAAAGGACTGCTAGAACGAAAATTCAAGAGCACCGAGTTATGTTTAGCTTGCTCTAAAGGTAAACATGTAAGAAGTTCATTTAAATCAATAAATTATGTCAGCACTAACCGAGCTTTGCAGTTGCTTCATATGGATATTTTCCGACCTACTCAAACTCTAAGTCTTGGAGTTTGATGAAAAGTCAGACGAAACAATTTTTCATGGATACTCAATTACAAGCAAAGCTTACAGAGTATACAACAAAAATACTCAAACAGTGGAAGAATCATTGAATGTCAAGTTTGAAGATTCAATTCAGACTCAACAAGATGACTCTGACACTGAAAATCCAGTATTTGAAGAATCTAACAAAGCATATGATGAATTGACGGTAAGTGAAAGTCATCGAAATCAAAGATATGATGAAGCTCAGGAATCATCAAACCAACAAAATAATGAAGAATCATCAAATCTCGATGATGAAAATGATGAAATATTCAACAAAAACTGGAAGCATAAATCCAGTCATCCCAAAGACCTCATCATTGGAAATTTAGATGAAGGAATCAAAACTAGAGCAAAGGTAAAAGAAGTTATAAATACGTTGGCTCTCATCTCTGAAGTCGAACCAAAGAATGTTGAAGAAGCCTTGAAAGATGAAAGCTGGATTGAAGCCATGCAAGAGGAACTATTACAATTTAAGATCAATCAAGTATGGGAACTCGTTCTAGACCCAAGAATCACTAAGTTATTGGAACAAAATGGGTATTTGGAAATAAACTAGATGATTGAGGAAAAGTCGTCAGGAATAAAGCGAGATTTGTGGCCAAAAGATATTCACAAGAGAAAGGAATAGACTATAATAAAACGCATGTTCCGGTGGCCAGGTTAGAAGCAATAAGAATTTTACTAGCTTATGCTTGTTTCTGTGATTCTAAATTGTTTCAGATGGACGTCAAAAGCGCATTCTTGAATGGCTACATCAAAGAGGAAGTATATGTAGAACAACCTCTAGGTTTTGAAGATCCTCACAAGCCTGATCAGGTATATACTCTTAAGAAAGCATTATACGATCTCAAATAAGCACCACGTGCTTGGTACGAAAGATTGAGTAGCTTTCTGGTACAAAATGAATTCGCAAAAGGTAACGTAGACACTATCCTATTCATCAAAAGAAAAGGTAAAGATATTTTAATTGTTTAAATCTATGTAGATGATATTATTTTTGGCTCTATAGATGAAAAATTGTGTAAGAATTTTTCCAAAATGATGCAAAGTGAATTTGAAATGAGCATGATGGGTGAGTTAACTTTCTTCCTTGGCTTACAGGTTAAACAAACCAAAAATAGCGCCTTTCTTTGTTAAGAAAAGTATGCCAGGAAAATTGCGAAAAAGTTTGGTATGGAAAATTGCAAAAAGACAGAAACTCCAATTTCATATTCCTTTAAACTAGACAAGGATGAAAAATGAAAACCAGTAGACCAAAAATTATATAGAAGCATGATTGGCTCACTTTTATATTTAACTGCTTTAAGATAAGATATTCTATTCAGTGTTTGTTTTTGTGCGAGATTTCAATTAGAACCAAAGGAATCTCATTTTACTGCAGTCAAACGAATTATCAAATATGTTGGCACCAATCCTATACTTGGATTATGGTACTCAAAGGGATCAAATTTTACTCTCATTGGATATTTTGATGCTGATTATGCTGGTTGTAAGATTAATAGGAAGAGTACCTTCGGAACGTGTCAATTATTAGGACACATGCTTGTGTCATGGTATTCAAAGAAACAACAAACCGTAGCTCTTTCTACAGCAGAAGCAGAATACGTCTCACTTGGAAGTTGTTGTGCTCAAATCCTTTGGATGAAGCAACAATTGAGAGACTTCAACGTCAAAGACTCAACTGTGGGGATCAAGTGTGACAATACCAGCACCTTTAATCTGACCAAGAATCCTATTTTGCATTCAAGAGCTAAGCATAACGATATTAAGCATCATTTTATCCGTGATCATGTTCTAAAAGGAGATATTAATGTTAAATTCATAGACACTAAACAGCAATTAGCTAACATTTTTACAAAACCTTTAGAAAAGAAAAGTTTCGAGCTTATTAGAGATAAACTAAACATTATTAACCCGCTTTATTAAGCTGTGCAGTATAAACTCACATTGCATCTGCTGACTTATTTGATCAAACACGTATTTGAAGCGTCTGGTTTTGGCGCGCAACTCATCTTATAAAAGGTATGTATCTCTCATATATTTGAATGATATGATTGTTTGAAATAAGTTGTTTTGTATGATACCGTTTGGGAATTAAAATCTCAAAATTTTTGGAATATAATTTCTCTAATTTCCATTTACTGTTAATTGACAATTTCCAAAAGGGGTTTTATAAGAACCGAAATGTTGCATTTCTCGGTTTAAACCCTTATTCTTCTTTCTCGTTTTTACTCTCTCACGAACACACGATTTCTTCCTCTCTCAAATCACTGAAACCCTAAAAATCCCATCTTTCTCTTCTGAAACCTAAAATTTCTTTAATGGCGCCTTGGTCGACCTCTGAATCGAAGAAAGGAACAAAGGGCTCTAGGAGATCAAATCGTCTCGCCAGAATGTTCACTAGGGCAAAACATGATGGAGAATCAGAGAAGATCGACATCTCCGACACGGGTTTTGACACGAAGTCGTCTGAAGGTAAGAAATCTTCGAGAATCCCTATCCATGAGCGTGATTATTTTGGTAGAGCAAGGCAACTGATAAAGGCCATCAAAATACTTCGAGAAAATCGAAGTGATCAGAACATTGTCAATGCAGTATGTAAAACACTAGGTTTTCTGTTTGAACGAGAGATTGTAGAAGAATATGAAAGAGGTTTGAGGATTGAAAAAACACATGTTGCTGAAAAGGGTATTGTATTTAAAGAGACATCTATTGTTAAGGAAACCCCTACGACAGAAAAGAAAGGGATCTCTAGAAAAGGAAAAGAGAAAATAGGGGAATAGTCGAATGTTGGTGCAGATGAATTTGTTGGCGAAAGGAACTCCAGACTGGAGAGAAAAACAAGAACATTGACTCCAGAAAGGAGGACAATGACGAGAAATTATACACTATGTTCGTGCCTATTTCTGGCATTCCCCTTGATGATAAGAAAAAAGACAATTTGTTCAAAAACAAAACACATCAGATTGCTTACAACTCTCTCTTAGCCAGAGGAGTCATGAATAATAGGGTAGTAGACTTCAATTTCTTCGAAAACTTCAATATCAAGATTCAGAAGCTGATTGAGAATCTTGATTTTCAGAGAATATATTCTCTCTCACACAAGATTTATCCTGAACTTACTGCCTACTTCTATTCCAATTTATCCTTCAATTCTCCTGCTGAGATCGAATTCTCTATTTTTCAAAATGATTATAAGTTAACAGCTTTTGATCTTTCTGCCATGCTAGGAGTAACACATACTGAATTTTCTTTCATTCTTACTACTTCTGATTTGGCATACCGATCTTTGTCTGGTAACTCATCTTTTATTAGAGGTTCAACATCTCATGTATCTTACATTCTTTTTCCTCTCAACTCCATTGTGTTGCACAATATAATCATAAACTATCTCAAACCCAAAGGATACTCTAAAACTGATGTCTTTAGATATGAGGCAAAGCTGATATGGGCAATTCAGAACACCTTTTCTATTTCTTTGTCCCATTTGATCCTTCTACAAATGTACAGATCTGTCAAGAAGAGTAAATGTTAACTTCCTTATAGAGCTCTGATCACTGCTATTTTTGAATACTTCAAAATTCTCATTCATGCGAAACTCAAAGGCAAACCTCTTCAAACCATGACTGTAAGGAAACTTATGATGACCAAAATAGGATATAGGTTTGATGGAGAAAGCTGGAAGAATAAGAAGGGTGAAATTGTTCCAGTTGAGCTAATGAGGGAACAGAAAAAAGGGCTCTATTAATATATTTCTTTAACCTGATGAGGAGGAGTCGATCGAACCTCTAGTGAGAAAGAGGAAAGTGAAGAAGACTGCCTCAAGATCAGACATACCAGCAAAAAGAAGACAAGTTATAGCTAGTGATTATGATGAAATTGTGACATTCTGAAATCTGACCCACTTGGAATTTGTGAAATGGATGATTTATGGACGTGCTTGTAGTTAGATCTCACCCGAAACTGATCACTCCTGGGATACTAACCAATAGGGAATGGCTAATTAGGGATTTAAATTCGCGCGACCAAAGATACTCGATCGTGAACCGACTTTCGACCATAAAAATTGTCGAGATGACATTTTGAGCCAATGTAGGCCGATCCAATGATAGTTAGGGATCAGTTCGCCGCTGTCACACGAGTGGATCGCGGGTGATTCCGTTTGACCACGAGACGAGTTGACGAATGATCCTAAACTTATACCAAACGATCGCGCCCGTCGGAACTAGCGATCGATCCTCGCGATTAAGTGACAACCGAGGTCGTCACGACCCGAGTGAACTTAAACATGGCTTGATTCAGTATCGGCCACGGGTCAAATGTGCGAATTTCCTCAAAAGCCACCTGTTAGTTCGAGATATGCTCAAGTTACGTTAATTAAATTTGGTCATTAATTAAAGACCAAGATTGGACCTCGGAAATTATGAATCTCACGACAGGATAATTGGACGACGTTGTTATTGGCCTAGTCAGCCTTAGATTTGTCCGGATTCTTCAGAAAATTCGAATTCTGGCGAGAAATGGAAAATGACCGTTTTACCCCTGGGAATTTGTTAAGGCCAAGTATAATGGGAGAGGGGCAATCTGGTCATTTCACGCCTACTTTAGAAATAGAAATTTTTGGACAATTTTGCCCTTGGAAATTTTGTGAAATTCCCATTTTACCCCTGGATATTTTTTGTAAGGATTAATCTGGGCCGTCGATCTTAGGATAAGATCGAATCTTGGCCGTTGATTTAGGATTAGAGAGGAGGGTAGGATGGTCATTTTAGGGGGGGTGAGACACCAATTATTGGCCTTAGACTATTTAATTCCATTTTTTTTTTCTCTCTCTCTCTCTCTCTCTCTCTCTCTCTCTCATTTTCTTCCTCACGCCAATCTCTCCCCCCCCATTCTCTCTCTCTCGGCCAACCTCCCCCTTTCCTTCTCTCCCACCGTGAAGTGGCCAGCCGGCCACACCCATAGCCGCCGTCCACCCGCCGAGCCGAAGCACCGCCGTCCGCCGTGAAGCTGCGTCCTCGCCGCACCATCGCCTCACCGCCTCTCTCTCCCCTGTTTTCCCCCTCACCGAAACACCCTCACAGCCCCATCTCAGCCCCAGCTCAGCCAAGAAATCCAGCAGCCAATCGCCGCCGTTCGCCACCGCTCGTGACCGCCGGTGAGTCGCCGGTAACCCTTACCGCTTGTCGCCGCTGCCGCTGCTGTTTACTCTCTGTCCAGCCGCTGTAGAAGCCTCAATTTCGCGTAGGAATCACAAGTAAGTGATATCCTAACCCTCGCCTAGGATAACGGGTATTTTCGGGTTAGTTCGGGGCCGTTTTAGCGAGTTTTAGGGGTTAATCGTGGGACAATGGTTGGACTGATTTGGCTGAGTGCTTTGGGTTAAATTGTGATGATTTTTGAGGTGGATTGGAGGTTAGAAATGATTGGTTAGGTAATCGGAATGATTCCGAGTGATTATTGTGGTTTATTGCGTGAAAAACGGGCCTAAATCTGCCGTTATGGTGATTTTCTGTGGTGGCCGAATTACTGTTCATCCTGTGGCCGAATTAGTGGATATTGATGATAAGGATATGGTACATGTTGGTTTGGGGGTTGTCGGTAGGAGTACGATGCCCGTGAATGGTGAAATTCGGCTTAAAATGCAAAAACTCGAGTTAATTGTGCACGTGCGAATTGAATTGGATTGGCTGGTTTGTGGTGATTGTTGTGGCTTGAAATAGGCATGGAAATGTTGAATTCATGCTCATAATAGTGGCTGTGATTGTGGGTCCAATGGCGGCCTTGTATGTTCGTTGGATTGTGAATTGATTGATTGAAATGTGGACCGTTATATGCGCGCATGGGCTGAATTGATTTGACTGGCAATTGGCCACGATTGGGTGTTAATTGAGCATATGAAATGCGTGAGGATTGATGCGTGCATGGGCTGAATTTGATCAGCTGATAATTTGGCATGTTGGTGTGTAAATCGAGCATGATCGTATGAGGTTCGAGCGAGTGAATGAATGATAAAATTGTGTGAAATGTCATGCGTGTGGTCACGAAAGTCCCTGAGGCGTGTACTTTAACGCAGGGAATTGTGCCGTCCTGAGGCGATACTTTTACGCGGGACGGTGCCCGGTATTACCAGAAGACTGCCAACCTGAGGCATGTACTTCAACGCGGGTTGTGCCGTAGGTGGTGGATGTTGAGCTTGAGGTGGTACTATTACGCGGGCAAGAGACATAGCCTGAGGCGGTACTATTACGCGGGCTAAGAAGTGTTGTGAAATTGAGATGGTCGCAGTGGACCTGAGGCGTGTACTGTAACGCGGGTCATTGGCGAGTCGAGTGAAAATAGTGTGATGAGGCATGAACGAGTGTGTGGAATGTGGAATTGGAAATGCCATGTGTTCGACTTGTGTTTCAGGCATGAAATTAATTTGGAATGTGCATGTGGTTGGAAATTGTATATTTGAGACTAACCTGCAGATTGCGCGTATCAAAAGCCCAGGTAAGTGCAAATTGTGTGCCTGTTATATGATCGTTGAATGTGATTGTGTTTAGACTTGTCTGGAAGTACATTCTCCCTTTTACCCCTAGTCAAATATTGTCCGGGTGTGTGTGGCTTTCGCTAGTGCTTCATATCTCTGATGTGCTGATTTGGGTTGGCGACGCTTCCTGGGACGTCGCGATATTCGACCAAAGAGGGATGCCACGAGCTTGATGGGGTTCGGGGCGTGACAGAAATGGAGATATTAGATGACAAATTTGATGAGCAATCTCAAGCTGATAACAGAAGCCTTGAGGAAATAAGGTTTATATAATAGCTACTTGATGAAGAAGCCAAGCATAAAGCTCATGAAGACAGGTATGCTGCAACTCAACTAGAAATAAAATAAGGTTTATATAATAGCTACTTGATGAAGAAGCCAAGCATAAAGCTCATGAAGACAGGTATGCTGCAACTCAACTAGAAATACAAAAGCTGAGAGATGAGGATGAAAGCTTGATATAATCATACCTTATCAACAAAAACTTTTATGGAGAATCAGCAAAAGCAAATGGTCACTGCAGAGAAAGAAACTGAAGATATTCAGTTCTTCGAAGAAGGACCCTCTAGGGGACAGGGGAAGCTTGAGCATGAAAATGATAAAGAGGCTGAAAGGCAGGAAGAGTTTGAGCAAGATAATGCTCAAAATGTTGAGTAAACTAGCTTTGAACTGGCTGACATTCAGGAGGAGCAAATTCAGAGTGCACAAAAGATAAACCTTTCAGAAGCAACATCTGCATATTTCCCTCTTGAAGGAGATGAATATGAAAATGTTCCATCTGAAGTTCAACATAAAGGAAAAGAGAAGCAAGTAGAATCTGCTGACATTCAGACTACCAACACTCCCTCTGGATGTAATGTCTCATCATCTATGTCAGATCATGCAGCTATTACAGATCTGAGGTGGAGGCAAGCAGCCGTTCAGAATGAAGTCAGGGAACTTAGAAATGACCTTAAAGAAGAAATCCAGGAGCTGAAAGACTTGATGGAAGCCAAAATAAACAATCTAAAGATACAAGTCAGAACTGATGTGCAACTTGCAACAATCCACACTGCAAACATTGAAGGAAAGATTAATCAGCTCTCATCAAGTATTAAGCAAAAATTGAATCAACTTTCCAGCTTCAGTCTAGTATAAGTGCCTTTCCCACCTGTACCTTCTGGACCTTCATCATCCGAACCTTTTGGACCATTAGCCCATCCAGCAAACTAGACAAATTGACCAAACACCTTCCAATCGACTAGTCTCTCTAAGATAATCTGAGAAAAGTTTCCGCGTTTGATACTTATTTTTGATGTGTTTTGACTTGGTGTGCACTTTGACATTTGGATGTTAAACTGTGATTCAAAACTGGTTGTTGAACTCTTATATTGAACTCTTATTGATTATGCTATTATCTAATACTAATCCTTTTTGCTGATGTCACAAAAGGGGAGAAATATTATACATAATATGAATGAGAAATATTATACAGAATATAAATGAGAATGTTATACAGATGAGTAGTTATGCTGAAATATTATGCAGGTATCAGAAATTAACACTGCTTTATGTGCTTTGAATGTCATATCCTCTGAATAGAGTATTTTATTCACATAAATATTTTAAAGCATATGGATAGTTTTGTCATCATCAAAAAGTGGGAGAATGTTGAGAAAAATCCCTAATTAGTTTTGAAGAAAGACAAAACAATCCTTTTCTGATCACAATTACACTTAAGTTATTTGATGCAGGTAAATACTGAGTCATCAGACTTAGTCAATGAAAAGACTTTGTTATTAGACTCAAAATTTCTCGTTAGATTCAATAAGCGTTATTTTTGGCAAGTTTATGCAGGACAATCAAATTGATTTTATAATCGATATTTCAAGATATCCTAATTGGCAATTACAAGATCGTTCCTTAAACACGAAGAACTACACTTATGGAAACTTTGATTTGATTGTATAGGAGATCAAATCACCTGGAGATAATGGTTCTTCTTCTAACGGCTATGCATCTTTTTTTGGGAAGATTCTCCAACGGGTTGATTTAGAGATCAATCATCTGAAGACTGTCCAACGGATAGATTGGACATAGAGGAGTATAAAAGGAGGGCAAACGTCGTACAAGAAAAAAAAACCAGAATCGAGAATTCCAAAGTCTGAATAGAGCTTCGATCTTACACACTTGTGATTACTGTATTCCACGTTGTTATTTTAGAAAGAAAATTACTTGAGTGAAGAGTATACGTGATAGTGCAATCTATCATCTGAGAAGCACTGATCTTGTAATCTCTCGGTGATTCAATAGTGAAACACAGCCAACAGGCTGCCAGCATGGAGAGTGAACGTAGGCTTGATAAAGCCGAACCACTATAAAGATTTGTGTGCAGTATTCTCTATCCCTAAACTTTCATTTATTATTGTTGACATTATACTGCAAACACATCTGTCAAATGAGTTCGTTAAAACATCATCATAGTCATCGGACGCAATTATCTGATGACAACTTATATACAAGTTTGTCATACGCATCCATTTGATATTGACCATACGAGTTGTTGATCTCGACTATAGTCATTCCGCACGTTTAAATCATCCAATTTGGTAAAGTCACCTATTCACCCCCCTCTAGGTGATAGCTCTAGCCGTAACAATTTAATGGTTGCGCATTCGTATGATCACAGTCTATATTAAATCAATTCAAGCTGCTTGCATAAATATTTTCAAAGTAATTACCGAAAGGGCGTTATAGTAATCTAGCATAATCAAGTCCTCGAACTCATTAATCTCTAGTTCGTAGAAGTAAATTAAATCTCACACACTTTACTTGGGTATCTAATCGACCCACCAAAAACTGATTAGTGGCAACTCCTAAATAAAAATAATTTGAACCACAAGTTGCAAATTGGTAAAGGTTTGGGAGAGCCTGAGTTAAGTCTAGGTTTATTAATCCATTAGCCAAACTCTAAATGGTGCAACCTGAGGTAAGGTCGCGACAAACCTCCTTTTGTAACTTCTCTCTATGAATTTCTCTTTACAATTTCTCGTAATCATTAGGAAGTTATTTCTTTGTAGTAACCATTTGTATCCTCCTGTTGTAACTTATCTGTGTAACTTCTCTTTGTAACTTATCGTAACCATTAGGAACTAATTTTTTTAAGTAACCATTTGTAAACTCTATTTGTAACCTCTGTTGATAACCGTCGATTGTTGGCTTAAAATAGCCACATCGTACCATTCGGAGATCCTCGCAAAAATCAAACACAATGTTTTATTTCAATTATCTTAACTTTTTTATATTGCAATTTTTTTTCCTTAGTTATAGCTTTCTGATTTGGGTCGTCAATTAAATTCCGGCATGTATCTCTATCTTGAGTGTTGCGTTTTCAAATAAATTCTAGTATTACATCTTTGCATGATCTCAAGTTTTGTTGTCGATTAATTTTCGGCACATTTTGTGTACGTGTGTTTCTGTGAAAGTGGCTTTATTTTCAAGCTTTGTCGTCCATTAAATTTCGGCATGGTTTTAGTTTATATAGTCTCGATCAAAGTAAGGTTGTTGATTCCATAGTTTGCCTGGATACCTCATGTCTGGAATCACCACATATTTCGGTCTCCCTCATTTAAAAACTGAAGAACGAGTTTTGGAGAAAGGTATTTTGTCGCGGGAACCAACTTCTAGCAAAATATTTTTTTGGCACGTCTGGTAGGACCAGTGTGGTTGATTTGAGGAAATACGATGGTGCGTTCTGGGAATGAACTTGATCCTAACAATGTTGGTAGTAATAATTCATTACTGCAACTTGGTAATAATAGAGTGGGACGTTTCGAGTCATTGACTACACAGCCAGTGGCAAAACAAGAGTAACGCGGAGATGTCAAGATCCTGAGACAACTCATTAATGAGGAGGAAGGTAGTTAGATCCAAGGCTTGTGATGTTGGCTATTATGAGGAGGATTCTCGACGAACACCATAAGGAAACGACTAACCGCATGATGGAATACCTTGTCGATGTGGTGAAGCCTATGATCATCAATACTTTACATGAGGTTATGCATGGGCCAGGAACGTCGAGCCACGCAATTCGGATGCAAGTGAATCCTATCGATCATGCACCTTTTAGGATCTTGCAAAAAGCCGAAACTATTGGTACAATCCAGACCTGTTGGGTGATACATATCAGAGAAAGTAATTTGCATAATGTTGCAACTTCTGTTAGTACAACCTAGACATGTAGAGTGATACGTGTCGGTGAGTAATGTTAATACTGCTACTTTTGTGAGTACAACCTAGATCTATGGGGTGATACCTGTAGGTGAAAGTAATTTGTTTGATGCTGCGGCTTCCATGGGTACAACCCAGACCTGTGGGCCAATGTTTACCAATGGGAGTAACTTGTCGATTCTTGCTTAAGCTAATTTAGATAGAAACAATAGTGGCAACATATGCCTTTACTGTACAGGCCCAATGTCATCATCAATAACCAAGGCAGGCCGCTGACGCCGCATAGGGGGCAAGAAGTTCCATAATAATCAGCACAACTATTGGTACAACCTATTCCTAGAGCACAACCCGTTGTGGCGCGTGTTGCAGTGGTTCCTAGGCAAGATCAGCAGAATGCTCAACTAATGTTTGACTAGACGATGCAGCAATACGGGTATGTGGGATACATTAGGCTTGTATATAGAAGCTGTATCCCAAGTGGATGAATGCAATACCATATCCAAAAGGATTTGAAATGGTTGATTTCAACTTTTTTTTTTGGCGAATCAATCGACAGTGGAGCATGTCGATTGATTCGCCAATTGTTGGAAGTTAATGTTGATGCATCTCATGCTAATTGTTGGAAGTTAATGTTGTTTTCCTTATCATTATCTAAGACAGATTTTACATGATATACATCTTTACCGACCAATTCTATACATTCCTGGGAGCAAATGGAGACATAATTTCATAGCCAGTTTTACAGGCCAGTTCCCAATGTGTCTATTGCTGATTTGGCTGCTATCAAACAAAAAAATAATGAATTGGTGGACCAGTACATGTCAAGATTCAAGAGGGCTAGAAATAGATGCCATACGTCACTCCCAGAGAAAGAATTCGCAAATTTAGCTTTTAGAGGATTGAAATTCAATCTTAGAGAAATTATGAAAGCCAAAATTTTGCCGATTTATTCCAATTGGCAACGACAGTGTCTAAGTATGAGCAGCTATTAAAGGACAAAGATAGAGGGCCGCATGGAGACTTTACACAAAATGAGTCTTTCGTGGAAAGATATTAGCCAAACGGTGAATCTAGCCAAGATAAAATTCAACAAGAAAAAAATCAAATTTGTCGATGACGAGAGGGCATATGATAACTCTTGCTTACCTAAATTAAAAGAATCGAATGATTGATAAATCATTCCATTCTTTTAAAGGTGACATTTATTTTCACAAAAAAATGTCCAATTTTTAGTTATTATCGACATGTGATAACTTGAAGAATCAACAATTCGAAGAATCGACAAAGTGAAGGAATCGACAAAAGTGGAGTCGACAATCTCTGATGCAACCGTGAATCAACGTAGTGGAGTTTACGTAACCATCGATAATCGTTCGGTAACCATTCGTAATCTCTGTTTGTAACTTCTCTTTGTAGCATCTCCTTGTAACTCTTGTAGCCACTAGGAAGTTATTTTTTTGTAGCAATCGTTTGCAACCTAACTTCTCTTTGTAACCTCTCTTTGTAATTTCTCGTAACCACTTGGTAGCTATTTCTTCGGAGATCCCCTGCACAAATCAAACAAAATATTATTTTTCAATTATCTTTACTTTCATGTACTGCACTTTATTTTTCCTCAACTATAGCTTTCCGATTTGCATCGTTAATTAAATTTTGGTGTGTATTTCTATCCAGGGTGTTGTGTCATAAATTAAATTCTAGCATTACATCTTTGCACATTCTCAAGTTTTGTCGTCGATTAAATTCCGGCACAGTTTGTGTGCATGTGTTGCCGTGAAAGTGGCTGCATTTTCAATCTTTGTCATTGATTAAACTCTGGCACGGTTCAAGTTTGTATAGTCTCAATCGAAAATAAAGTGGTTGATTCCATAGTTTGTCTAGATAGCTCTTGTCCGGAATCGCTACATATCCCGGTCTCCTTCATTTAAAAATCGAAGAACAACTTTTGGTGAAAAATATTTCGTCGTGGAAACCATATTCCGGCGAAACACTACTATTTAAGTTTTTTGAACTTATGGGAACCCAATAGCCAATAATTATAAACATCTAAAAGCCTTTTAGGGGAGGAATTTATGAGAACTCCCAACAAAACTTAGTATCTTCAACCATCAATTTACCCTTTTTGCAACAAATGACTGCTCTTTAACGGGTAGCATTATTCACTATGGGCAAGTGTTTCGGTACAAATTTTCTTTATCCACATGAGAGGAACATGTTACGGAAGATTTGCTAAAAATTTACATTGCATTTTTCTAATATTTAGTGTATCTCTTATTATTAGTTAGGATTTGCTTTATATTTTTAGTTAGCATAATATTTAGGGTGGCGCTTTTTCCACTCCTTATTTGGCTCAAACACTCCCTTTCACAGTATACTGACCATATTACCCCTCACTTTTTCCTCCTTAGATGCTATATCTCACAAAATCAAATGTGGGGCTATATCTCACAAAATCAAATGTGGGGCCCATTTGAGGTCTTTTTTTTTTATTTGTTTCTTTTTTTTCTTCCACTTTCCTTCATCTTGTTCTCGCTTGTGTTGATTCGTATTGCCCATGCGTCTTCATCTTCCTCCTCCGAGACCTCCATGCACACCAATAACTGCGCGGTCTTACAGAACCTTATGAGCTTCCTTCCTACCTTGCCATCACCCCTCACAAACCCTTGGCACATCCGGTAGAACCACCCATATGCCAACACGAGGGACCTCAGCTTATCGTCCGGCGCGGTCCACGACGTCTGTTTCCATTACTCCTTCTCAAACACTATGTTGAACTCTGGAGACATGCCCTTGCCACCTTTGGGGATCGTCCCTTGGCTGCCGCCTCCGGCAGGGACGAGAGGACCTTGCTCTACGCCGCGGCTGCATAGCTCGCAACGTACTGCTGCAACTTTTTCGCGTGCCTCGTATACTTGAGGTTCGTCAATCTCGCCTTTTCCACCATGTAGTTCAGATTATTAGTGAGAAATAGGTAAGAGAGTAAGACTCCCTTGTAGAGCTTGGCCTTGGCGTTGAACCTCCATAGCAGGACGAGGATTAACAATACTAATCATGATCACTCCAAGCGTTACCAATGCAGAGAGGGCTTTTAGAGCTCGACACTCTCATCAAGGAACTGTTGCGGGAGACGGCGTCATCTTCAGATCTATGGGTCCCTAATCAACAAAACCACCGAGAAGAAAAAGGAAAGTGGAAGAAAAAGAAGAAACAAATAACAAAATCCCAAATGGACCCCACTTTTGACTCTTAGCGAGGGTAATATGGTCAATACAATATAAAAGGGAGTGTTCGAGCCAAGAGAAGAGTGGAAAAAGCGCGACCCAATATTTAATATATCTTTTATAATTTGTTAAATCTTTTATTTTCCTCTTCTATCAAGCGATATTTTTTATAAATATTTGTACTGTATGTTGAGTAATACAAGCAAATTACGAATTATCTCATGATATCAAAGCAAGAGAGCTTAAACACACCAAACAGTTTGATCCGTATCGTTTGCAATATGATTGCGAAAGTGTCTAAAGAAGGAGTTGACCCTTCCTCACCATATTATATCAGCACCTCCAACAATCCCGGAAGCATACTCGTTTCATGCGTGTTAACCTGGGATAACTGTGCAACAAGGTCAAAGGCAGCGAGACGCGTATTGCGGGCAAAAAATAATCTTAGGTTTATTGATAGTTTGCTAGAGAAGTCGAATCCAACAGCGCCCGAATTTAATGCAGGGACATGTAATTCCATGATAGTTTTATGGATTTTCAATTCCCTTGACAGGAGTCTATAAGGAAGCGTGTCATACACAAAAGAACCAGAGGTAATATGAGATGAGTTGAATGAGGGATTCACTCAAGGTAACGAACCTCGCATCCACGAGATCAAAACCGAGATTGGGCTCCTACAACAAGGAGGACTCTTGGTGGTGGAATACTACATCAAATTGAAGGTCTTATGTGATGAACTTGATGACTATGATGACGTCCCGGAATGTACCTATTATGCAGCCACGAAGTACGTGAAGAAGAATGAGGTGGAGAAGATCCATTGGTTTCTTGTGGGCCTCAACGTAGAGACTTGCGGAATGTTCGTTCGCAAATTCTCAACCTTGAGCTACTCCCGTCCCTCAATAAGGTTTATTCTATGATCACTCAGGAAGAGCACTAACGATCAATTATCTGAGGGAGAGAAGAGAAGATTGAGGGTGTTGCTTTCTCGGTTGTAAGAGTAGGCCCAAGGAAAGTACTGTTAGGGAAACCTAAATGTGACCATTGTGGGAAGGTTGGGCACGAGAAGAGTCATTGTTGGGAGTTAATTATATATCCTCTTAATTGGGAGTCAAGGCGAGATGGAAAGGCACGCGAAGGGAATCCTTCCACAGTGGCTGTACATTCCACACAGGATATTAGCGGTAGTTCTGATACTATTATAGATACCAATTGAGGAGGTCCGAAGGGGCCGAGACAACAAGAACAATTGGCAATGATCAATATCACCATTTGGTCAGTCTGTTCACAGTGATGAAACCGCCCACTTCAAATTATCAATTCACAGGTAAGGTCTATTGGCCTAATGATGTTTCCATAAATTGGATTATCGATAGTGGCACCTCCGAACATATGACAAGACAGTTTTTGCTTCTAAATCAACTAAGGAACATCGTAGGCACAAAACCTATACGAACTACTGATGGAATAGTGACTCATTCAATCAAGAGAGGCGATGTTTATTTAAGCCCTATTATTATTTTGCACGATGTGTTATACGTCCCAAACTTTAAGTGCAACCTTATTTGTGTTGGAAATTTGATTTCGAATTTGTAATGCTCAGTAATGTTCTTCTCTTCTCGATGTGTCTTATAGGACCTATCATCGAAGAGATCCATTGGAATGGGTTAATCTTTGGGAAGGAGTTTATTATCTTTGACGTATGGACACTCATTCGGCTTTTCCAGCGGTCAAGGGACATATTATTGATATTTGACATGAACAATTGGGGCGACTATCATGGCAAGCTTTGAATTTGATCACCGGTATTTAAATAAATAAAGAAGGGGCTGATTTGTGTGATGTACATTGTCATCCAAAACAAACCCGTTCCTCATTTCCTTTAAGTAAAAATAAAGCCGGTGGATGTTTGATTTGTTGCATTGTGATGTTTGGGAGCCATATTAGACAGGGTCTCTCTCCGTTCTACATTATTTTTTAATCATCATCAATGATTATAGTCGGGCAGTTTGGTTCGATTTGATGTAGTAAAATCAGAGACATATAAAGTCTCTATTGTTTTTTTATCATATGGTAAAACCAAACTTGGTCGAGTAGTTAAATGGTGTGGAGTGATAATGGCCATGAATTGCTTTCTAATTCCATTATTTTTTTTTCAAAAGTGGAGTCATGCACTTATACCCTACAACAGAATGGGCGAATTGAAAGAAAAAATCAAAATATCCTCAATGTAGCAGAGGCACTTCGTTTTCAAGCGAATTTACCCATTTGGTATTGGGGTGATGCTTATTCACGGTTGTTTGGGCGCGCATGATAACCATTAAGTTCTTTATTTTTCTATTTTTCTATTCACGAGAACAATTTTGAAATAGAAATCCGTTTGGTAACACAATTTCTTTTTTCTATTTCTAGAATAAATTTTGATTTCAGAAATAGGTTTGAAGCAGAAATGATAAGTAAAAATTTTCTACTTTTTTTATTTCTAGAACAGAAAATAAAAACTCTTCTCATCGCTCGCCTTTCCTACTAGCCGACCACCCACCCGCTGCCGCCTCCCACCATCTGCTGCTTGCCTCCCATTGACGTCCTCTACCATCGTCCATCGCCACTGTTCGTTGTCTGCCATCCTACATTGTCCGCTGTCGCCCGGCACCAGCTGCTATCCTCTACCGCCCGCCGCCACCCACTATTCTCTACCACCTGCCTTCCCGCCCGTCGTCCATCCGCCGACCACTTGGGAGGGAGAAGTTTTGTGTTATTATAAAATGAATTTCTGTTTCGAGAATATAAATTTTGTGTCGTTATCAAACTCATATTTTTGCTCAGAAACTCGTTTAAGGAATAGAAATATAAAATTCTATTTTTTACCATAAATTGATTTACGAAACATAATGGTTATCATCTGCACCCTTTAATTAATTATACCTCAACTCCGTTATTATCTGGAAAAATGCTTTATGAGCTTTTGTTTGGGAAACCCTTAGATTATAGTCATTTTTCGAGTTTTCGGTGCAAAGTGCTAAGCTCACAAACCGCCAAAGGGAAAAAATAAATCTGAAGAAAGGGCGAGAAAATGTGTATTTTTGGGATATCCATATGGCACAAAAGGTTGGAAGGTTTTTATTTGGAAACTAAAGAATTATTGGCATCTCGTGATGTTCTCCATGAAGAAAAGTTCCCATTCGCTCAGCAACCAACACAGGAGGATCAAGACTCTCTTTCTTTTTTGACACTAGCTCGTCCAATTGATAAGGGGTGGAATCAATCTCAGGGGGAGGAAGAGATGGTATCAAGTCAAGTTCATGAAGAAAATGGGCAAACAATGATGCAGGAATGTGATTGTACAGTCCAAGTTGAAGAGCAACCCATTGAGCAGCCTGATTGCCAAATTCCAGTCCCAACTCACCCTACACAATAGAAAAGACAACCAACCCATCTACGAGATTATGTGTGCCATACGGTCCCAATAAAGACCCCAACTCCTCAGCCCACTCCGTTGATATCTTCAAGTATAATCTATCCCATCGAGAAGTTTATTTCTTATGAACAATTTGCTGACCCTCACATCGCCTTTTTAGCTACTATTGATTCTTATTGAACCTAGGAATTATACAGAGGCTATTAAAAATCTTTTGTGGAGAGAAGTGACGGCGATAGAAATTAAAGCACTCGGAGATAATAAGACTTGGACTCCGGCAACTTTGCCGGAGGGTAAGACACCCATAGGGTGCAGTTGGGTTTACAAAATCAAGTGTCGAGCTGACGGCAATATTGAGCGATATAAAGCTTATCTTGTCGCTAAGGAATTCACCTATATTGAGGGCATGGACTTCTATGAAACCCTCGCACTAGTGGCTAAACTAGTCATCGTACGATGTCTTCTTATAGATGCATTGGCTCGTATTGGGAGTTACATCATATGGACTTCAACAATGCATTTCTACATGTTGACTTGGATGAGGAAGTTTATATGAATTTTCCAATAGGTTTCATGACAATGGGCTCGAGTCGTTTTTGTCGACTACAAAAGTCTTTATATGGCTTCGACAGGCAGTTCGAAACTAGTTTTCAAAATTTTCTAATGCATTGAAGGAGTATGGTTTTGATCAATCATTAGCAGATTACTCGTTGTTCACATATTCTTATGGTGGTATTTTTTCTACCCTTGTTAGTATATGTTGATCTCATCTTAGCAGGCAATAATTCAAAACAGTGCACAGTGCTCAAACAATACCTTGATGAACGTTTTCATATCAAGGACCTTGGCCAATTAAATTATTTTTTGGGAATTTAAGCAACGCGGACGACTTCGGGGTTATTTTTGTGCCAGAGAAAGTATGCACTTAACATCTTGTTGGAATGTGGCATACTAGCAGTTAAACTAGCGACTTATCCGATGGAGCAACTGGACCTGCCATGATAGACCCAAGTCGCTATCATTGATTGGTGGAACGTCTACTGTATCTCACTATCACTCAGCTTGAATTATGTTATTTTGTCCACATACTTTCCCATTTCATGTAAGAATCGAAGGAGCGGCACTGTGATGCAGCTATATGAGTTCTTCGATATCTCAAGAGAAACCCAAGACAAGGGATCCTATTATCAATCCCGACTTCGCTTCACTTGACAAAGAAAGGGGAGGCGACAAAGAACTATTTTCATCTTCATTCTCTGTGAACATCACCATTACTAACCACTGAAGCTGCGACTTATCCACCATTTTCATCTGTCATGGAATCCTCAAACTCGGATTCATAGCTTGAGTGAAACAAATAACAAATAACGTTCAAAATCGGCTCATACGACATTGTTTATGGATAGTCCAGCCACATCATAATCCACGTTGGACTTGTTTTTTTTATAAAAAAAAATAGCCACTTATGAATTATCATTTAATTAAAAAAGCCACATAGAACTTTTGGCTAGAATTTGTCACCAGAGGTACTTAAGTGAATGTTTTTTTCTCCGATTTAGCACTTAAGTGAGCCGGCGAAAACTTTTGACACTATAGTGACCGCCGCACGAAATTTTTGGCATTTCTATTGTCCTTATACTGAGTATGATCAAAGCTCAAATACTTGTTCGATATCATGCAACCAATCAATAAAGTCATTGGGATTGAGGCTACCTTCAAATTCAAGTACTTCCACTTTCATTTCGCAGTTGTTATCCTTTTGCCTCCCTCTCCTTCCACTAGCTCTATAACTTGAATCACTAAGTCGCCTTCAGTGTTGTTAGATTCATCATCGAAGCTTGGACACTGATCTAGATCGAAGTGCCATGGATGACCAACTGGTGGTGTTTGTGGCTATGCTTGCCTCGCTTGATTCTTTAGGTGGTTGATAACTTGTGCCATCTGCTGTTGTAGGTCTTCTATTGCATGGTCACGCCTTTCATTGTGAGTTTGCTCTAAAGTCAAGCCTCTAGGAACCGGATCACTCCTTTTTTTTAGAACGGAAGTATGAGCCAGCAAACAAAATAACTCAGCCGTCTGGTTCAGGCTTGAAGCTTTGATACCAACTTGATGTGTGGTGAGATTAGATGACATTGATAAACGTGTTGACAGAATGAAAGTGTGAGATGTTTTCACGAAGAAACAACTTTGGGATAGAAGAGCTCACTACCAAGGCATAAATGGTTACTCCACCAGCCAAGGATAAAAAACTTGTAAGATGCCACCAAGGGATATATGATTACTCCACCAACCAAGGAAAAAGAACTTGAAGATTCACCACAACGAATTGGATAAGGAACCGAAAAAATCAATTACTTGAGAGAAATTCTCATGTATTATTAACTCACAACTTTGCTTCTTACAAATGGGAAAGCACCTCTTATTTATAGAGGGACTAAAACACTTGGAAACGTTAAAAATAGGAAACCTAAACTAGGAAACAAACTTGAACTAGGAAACAACTCAAATTAGGAAAGATCATTTCAGCCTTTGATTTAGCTTAAGGAAAGTTTATTCTTAAACTTATTAACACTCCATCTTCAATGTCTTCTCATTATTGGACCCATTGTATCATGTTGTGGCCTCAATTTCTTTTTGCTTGAATAAACATCAAATGGTCTTCAATGAAATTTGATGCTCCGGCTTCACTTTTACCTAGCACAATAATTAGTGCGCTAAAATTTTTATGCAAAGAATCAAAGTGCAACTTTAGAAGGAACATAAAATTAATGTTGCATAAGTTGTTAAGAGATCGTCAGAGCAACGCATGTTCTTGCACTAATTCGAGAAATTAGTATAGTTCAAAGTAGAGGGAGTTCATGCACATAATGAGTTCTAGAGTTAAAAAGAAATACAAGTGATTAATCATGACAAAAAAGGTGTTGCATGAAGTAACTAGAGGGGTCAAAAGAAATAAGTGCTTCACATTGTCGACGACAAAGTTGGGGATAAAAACAACAGAAGTGTCATAATTTTCTTACTTCGCTTACCTGAGTATCATAACTTTTTTTTTGCTCATTTAAGTGCCACAAATTTGAAAAATCGATTACTTAAGTGTCATCAGCAATTTGCCTTGTCGAAAACTGCCAGCGTCGACGTAGACAATCTTTGTAATTTTTTTCGCTTACTTAAGTGCCATAAATTTGAAAAATCAATTACTTAAGTGCCATAAATTTGAAAGGTCAATCAATTAAGTTCCATCGACAATTTGCTTCACATCGAAAAATTTGTCGCCGGTCTCATCCAAATCTAGAGAGGGTGTGCGATGTGTTTGCCCGCGGTTGGTGAGGCGTCCATGGCCCTGGGCGAGGCCATTACGGCCTCGCCGGCCGAGGGTGATGGTGTGATGGCCCTTGCTGGCTGCGAAGGCCCTCGCCCACAGCTGGCAATGGCCTTGCCCAGGGACTTTGTGGCCCCGCCAACTGAGGGCGAGGCTTTTGTGGCTAGCGCAAAGAAATAAAACAAAGAAAAAAAGGAAAATAAAAAAATTTTGCAAAAAAAGCAAAAACTAAACATATGACGATTTGCCAAAAGTGGCACTCAAATGATTAATTTTACTCCGGTGTGGCACATAAGTGAGCGAAAAAAAAATTATGGCCTCAAGTGAACGCTATACAAAAGATATGACACTCCTCTTGTTTTTATTCCAACTACAGGATTGACCTACATGTCAATTTTTAGACCCAAGTTTGGCTCATTACGTATTCTGGGGTTTTATCAAGTGATACATGATTTCCACTTTGAGCACATGTTCTTGAATTACCAAGTCGAGTACCAAGCTGTACTTTCAACTTCCTACTTTCTTAATTGTTTGAGACAATACAGGAACTAAGAAAGTCGAAGCAACATCAACTCTAAACAAGAAAGAGACGAAGCTTTTTATGAGTAAGCTTTGCAGTATTTGTTCATGTAATTTCCAATGAAATGGTTGCTGAAATGAAATTGTTGCATGAAATGAGTGCAGTTTGATCGTGGTTTGTATTTTTGCGTTAACTTGCTTAAATTCTTGATGCTGCAATAAGGTTGCAATTCTTGGACCATCTAGAGAAGTTGAACACTCAACGGAGAAGGAACTTCAAGACAAGCTCCTTCATGCATTTACGTATATTGTGCAAGACACCAGACTTGAAGTTAAGGGCTATCATGACCCTCTTTTCCGATGTGGTTAGGGAAAAGATTGGTTTAAAGGTAATGCCCAAAAGGCGGGCCAATGGCCCTTAATTAGGCGTGGCCTCTCCCAAGGCCTTACCTCGCATGACGTTGGGATTCATTTGAAATTCCGATTTAGCCTATAAACATTCTATATGAAACGGGAGTCACCACTAGCCTGTTGGGGTCGGTTAGAAACCAAGTGAGACACGGGAGATTATCTCACTTTCTAGGCAACCACAGATTATCTAGGGTCGAGGACTTGATTACACTAATAGTTTCTGTTAGTGCCCTTTTGGTACCTCTAACTTGGTTGGTGTGTTCATCTAAGTAGTCAAATGGTCTTTGTTACCAATTATGAATCCAAAAGGTCATTTGAGTCACTAAGTGTTCATGCAATGTTTTTTAGGGATTTATTATGATCCCAAGACTTATCCTAACCATTCTTAAAAGGAAATGAACAACCAATATAGTGAAAGTGTGACAATTAAACACCCAAGTATTGAAATACTTTGAAGTCGAGTATGAAAAAGAAAACCCTGTTATTGTCGAGCAAAGAATACACAAGGCTTTGTTCTAAGTCTCGAGACATGATCTCCCATGAGTTTGACCAGATACCAAGTCGGGCAAAGAATATACAATGCTTTATCCTTAAGCCGGGGGACATGATCCTCTTGAGCTTGATGTTAGAGACTAGTCCTAGTCTCTAAATCTACTAGATTAAGGCGGGCCAAGCTTCTACTCATTTTATTAGGTAAAAGTTCTAAACTAGATTATACTATCCACTTCATTAAAAAGAGAGATTCTAAATCTAAATTGATTTTTATTTTCTAACATAAACTATTTTAACTAAGCTCTAAGCTATTTTGTTTCATTAATTCCTATGTCTCTTTACTAAAACTAGCCTAATTAATACCAAGCTAAACTAGTGAAGCTAAATCTAATCACCACCGTGGACCGCCACTCCAAGCTCTTGGCCACTAGTCTTCATTATCGATCCCATCATTCATTCATGCAATCACTCAATCTACACATTAGCAAATTCATTCAATCAATCATTCATCAAGAGTATCGAGCTGGATTTGTGAACTTGATATCAATCGTACAAATTAATTACCTATCTCCCTTTGATTTTATGAAAGTCTTTTTGTTCTTTTATTGGTTTTTCTTCTCTCACGATCAAAATTTTGGAGTTCTCTTCTCCTGGTCTAATTCTAGATCTGAGAGTTTGAATTCTCCTGATTTAATTCTATTTCTAAGAGCTTTTCTCTCCCGATTTAGATTTTGGAGTTTAATAATGTTTTTTGGGATTCGATACCCCGTGCTCTATCCGTGTACAGGTTCTTTGCCTCCAATTTCATTGATGATCATAGGAGCTTTGGTATCTCGCTGAACTATGAAGATTTGCTCTTCCAAAAGTTAGATTTATGTTTTTTCAACCTGTTTTGGTTATCTCTGTCCGGCGATGATGCAAAGGAAGCTGAACCTAGGCATGCACCACCAACAAGCAACGTCATAGTTATTGGAGAAGGACTTTTCGGTGCGTGCTCATCACTAATGATGATTTGAGATCCAGTGATTGGCCGCCGATTATTTTGCTTGACAGATCCATTTTTATGAAATGAAGTGCTTAATCCTGCAGGTGCTTTGTGGATCCTACATATTTTTTGGATTTTTCTTTGTTTTGTTTTTTTGATTTGGTCCGATCAAGCCAACCGTTTTCCAGTCAAAAATCCGGCGACCGGCGGTCCATTCCAGCCAACCACATCCCTTTGTGCCCAAAATGACAAATATGCCCTTAAATAGAAATTACAAAAATGCCCCTAGGTGAAAATTACTAAAATTCCCTTACTTAAGGATTAAGCAAATCAATCATGGCCATTCATTTAGAATAGATCATGACCATCCATAGTGCCATGTCACTTATCCTTAGCCCCTAAGGAATATTCTTAATCATTAAGGAAACCTTTAGAGCCATTAGATTGATCCAAGGGCTAGGAAGTAAAATCGAGAAGGTATATAACGATTTTCCCTCCAAAAGTTGGGAGAACTCTCATTTGTGCAAATCTAGTTTCTCTCTCTTCTCTCTCCCTCTCTCTATCTCACGTTCTCTCCATCCTTCTCTCTCGGTTGCATGCTTCCTGTCGCTCCGCTGGCCATTTGCCGGCCACATTCCGGCACGCCGCCGCCTCATCGGTGTCCCTCTAGGCATCCCGGAGCCAGTCGTAAGATAGGCCATCGCTGCTGGTGGCTGGAGCTCCCCGGTCTGGCTCACTTTCTCTCTCGGTTACATCATCGGCAACCGAGCTGGTATTGATGAACCGGCTGAACCGGCTGGCCGACAGTTCCCTCCGGCGATCTCGAGCCCCCAGTAGCCTTCGTTGGCGTCCTCCTGTGGCTGTGGTGGCCGGCCTTCCTCCGAACAACCACCGGATTAATTCGTTTTACTTGATTTTCCATTGATCGTTCATTTGATCAAACTGGATCGATTCTCACCGTGATTTATGTACTCTACTTTCAGAGGATCGTTGAGCTTTCCGAGGCTTCTCCGTGGTGTCCTAAGGCTGTATACGGAGGCCAGATCTCTCGGTTGTATGTCAAAGAGTTAAAACACAAGGTAAGTTCAAATTTGTGATTCTCGGATCCTGATGACCTGATTGATTGCGACGATGATTTGACCTCTAAAATGTTAGAATCTCGCGAAGTGATGAACTAGAAAGTCGTAGATTACATCTTAAGTTTCAATTTGATAGGTTGGATGCCTTGAACGAACATCGTTTACTAGGTCAAAACTCCTTCGAAAGTTGAGATCAGAATCTGGAATGATCATGTTATGTTTTGTTCTTCTGTGATACTGAAAGACCTTTCTCAGTTGGATGATTTTTCTAATTTTCTGTATTCATTATTTGACAAAACTTTCTCATGAAATTTGTAAAGCACACTCAGATCTGTCTACTGTAAAAATTTCATAAACTTGCAAGCGTGTTAGATTATGACGATTAGCATCGTCATTTAGACTTAATCTCTGTGATAGATGAGTTTCTGACTGACCTTCATGTGTTCTTTAATTTTTATAAAATCATCTATTCAAAATCTAGAAAACTTTATGCACAAAATTTCATATTGAGATCCAGAGCTTTCTAATGATACCAATTTTATCAGAATCGGAGTTCATTTGAATGTTCAAAGGAATTTTTCATGATTTAATAAAATTCTGTGTCCAGATCTGAAATTCCATCCACTAACTTCCAAAACATGTTTCTCCGAATTTGATAAACTCTGAGTCCTTTTTTGCGAAAACTCAAAATTACAAAGTTGTCCATTAGCGTCTTATTATATAGATTGGAATTTTTGGGGACCTAACAGCAATGTTTAGGGGGTCAATTTGCTAAAAATCTCAAATAAGGTCTTCATGGCCTCAAAAACGATTTGCAAATGAGTCCTCGGTGAAAATCGAATTTTATAAAATTTTAAAGACTTTTCAGAAAAACTAAAAACATAAAAGTTGTTGGAAATAGGTAATCCTAATTGTCTAAAAATTTTCAAGCGGTCTGGATAAGGTTTGTTATTTTTCCTGCTATTATTTTGAAATCCCTAACAGAACTAGGTCCAGACTGTCTCTGAGGGTAAAATTGTCATTTTCGTGAAAATCAGTGGGGAATTAGGAAACGTAGTCTGCATGAACTTTGATCCTCATGAAATTATCTTTCTAATGACACCTAAATCATTTCATTTGAACATCATTAAGTCAGTTAACCACACTCAAACAGAATGGGGTCCGAATTAGCAATTATAGTTGAATAAGTGGTCCTCCTATGAGGCTCACTTCTCATTGTTTGATTGGTTGAGGAATAAGGCCCATGGACCTGAATGCATGCTTTGCTCATTGCAATGCATGTGTTTGTTAGATGTATGTTAGGCCCGGTGCATGTTCGGTGGGTACCCCACGATGGTCACTTAGAACCCGACTTTAGAGGTTAACCGATATGAGTTGCCGTTTTGTGAATGCAAATGGTAGTTCGTTATCTTTAACCATTAATCAAACAATGTTAGATGATTAAGTATGGGGGTAAATCGAAATGCATGCAAAGCAAAGGTCGATCCAAGGCCCATGTTTGATTAGTGAATTGCTTGCATCATTGCCTTGCTTTGGTTCCTTTGTGCATTGTTTGTCATGAATGTATCTTATGGATGTAAAAACCGATACTCGAGAGGTGGTCCATGGAGGAGATAGTCCAAAGTTGTAAAAGACGGAGGCGATAGACCGACGTCCAATCTGATCTCAATTTGTATTCAATTAACAGAGGTAATAGACCGATGTCCAATCCGGTCTCAATTTGTATTCAATTCATTCGTTCTCAATCATATCTCAGGTTTTCAATTCGTGTTGCAATAAACACTCGACAAGTTGCGTGTTTTACTTTCTTGCACTTAGAATTAGTTCGTTCTTTCAATATCTTGAGTGTTTATTTTACGCAATGCTTTTCAATATAATTGTTTGTTTGTTTCTTTTCTAGACTAAGATAGGATTAGTTTAGAATCTTAAATGAAAATACAAAAATAAGATGCATGATCACCTAGTGGACTAAGACTTTGGCATGAAAAATGGTAAAAAAACAAATGCATGACAACTTAGATAACAACCATGAATAAGTTTAGCGGTACCGAAAAGGCGTTAATAGAAATATTAACGTAAGCTAGTCCCCGAACCCATGATCTCTGGTTTTCGTAGAAACCAAAACGAAACTTCAGCATTTCGGTTGGGTATTCTAATCGACCCCCGATCTAGGCTAACGGTGACTCCTAAAGATAAAATCAATCTGCTGCTACGTGAGGTATGGATTTAGGAAAAATCCACGTTCATGATCAATGGACCGTATGAATGGCCAAAAGATTGACGCTTCGGTAAGCCGTCTTTTATGATGTGCCATACGGACTGTTTCATGAACACTTACCTCTAATCCCTTTATCGAGTTCGGCCCTCAAGAGGTAAGTTGCGACAGGCTTGGCGACTCCACTGGAGATAGGTTACAAACCTATGTGGATTAAAGCCGTAATGAATTTGTTAGTTGTTATCTCATTTATCTACCATTCGTAGAAATCGACTGCATGTCAAAGTCACGTGAAAAATGAGGTTAGTCCACTAACCATGTGTTAAATGGTTTTGTAGGTAGGAGATGTAAGGGGTAGAGTGAGTGCAAACCCCTTGTTTTGTAGGTGGCGTTCGGATGTATGTCGAATGTATGTGATATATTGAAATGTTGTTTGCTTTAAATGAAAACGCATGTTTACCCGCTTTATCATGACACAATGCACCCACATCCCGCGGTCTAAAACCCCGGATCACTTTTAGAGCAACTTTAGGAGATATTAAGAGTGGAATCCACATGGGAATCCATGTGGTAATCCATTCTTCAATATCTCTCATCTTGGTTAGTAAGAAGTGCACCGATCGACGTTAGTAGCGGTGGGTAAACTCTTTTTATCTAATCAAGGTGGGGACCTCGAACCTTTAGAATCCTATCCTTAGGCGTCAAACCTCACATGTTCTCATGCGATGTGTCGATGTGTTTGGCATTTCTTCGCGGTAAAGTTGATTGTATTGTTCCAATATTTTTACCGCAATTTCAATTATGCCATTTCAATTCCACGTTATATCATTTCTATAATGCGTGGTGATTAATCTTGATGCCCTAAATAAGGGTTAGAAAAAATGGATATGTCGGAGATTTGAGTCATCCCTGTGCCGAGAGCTCTCATGGGCATGTGGGAAAGTCTCGAGCCAAAACACAAGGATTACGTGGAAAAGAGGATCGGACACCTTCCCGCACTTTTATACATCGAGCCTCGTGTCGCCATGAACAAAGCATTATCCCATTTTTGGAACTCAAAGACGTCCACTTTTGTGTTTGATCGAAATGAATTGATCCCTACAATTGAGGAGTACGATATTGCCATTGGAAGAGTCGGTTCCTTTAGTCTAGTTAGTCCTCCAATAGGTGTCGATCCTATTCCACTTTTGAGTCAATATCTAGGAATAGACACTTCTCAAATCAAAGGTATCCTCCTCAAAGGAAATTGTCATGCTTTTCCTTTCACATTCTTAGAGCGTCATTTTCTAGGTTTACCAAAGAAAGCCGGAACTCAAATTCCTCGAGTTTTTCTCTTAGCATTTTTCGGTTTCGTGATCTTTCCATACACCAAAAAGACTATGAATCCCTTGGTAGTTCACATTGTCAATCAAGTGTGTATGTTCAAAAGATTCTCCAATATGATCCTTCGTGTCACTCAATAGGTTCAAACAAGACAAAAATGGTACTTTTAGAGCCCCAATAGGTTTGCTCCAAATTCGGTTGGTCTCTCACCTCAAAGACTTCGATTTGAGTTTGAAAATCATAGGTGTATCCAAAGATTGTTATCCTATCTCATTTTTCCGAGAAAAGGAAGAAATCTTTCCTTATCGGTCATTCTCAACTTGGTTCAACTTTTCCAAGAACCTTGTTCTAAATCAAATCCAATGGCATGTTCTTTGGCTTGGAAATCCTGAGGTGCGCCTTAATAATGGAGCCGACAACCCGATTCCACTTTTAGGTCTCACAGGGTCTACGTCATATTATCCTTTTAGGGTGATCCGTCAATATCGCGCACTTCAAAAGATTCCACCATCCCTCAAGTTGGGGTTATATCGTTTTGACTATCGCCAAGATGTCACCCAAAAGGACAAAATGGTGGATTTGAAAGAAATGATCAAGACTATCATTGACATGTGGTACAAATGTCACCCGGAGCCAATTCTCATTACCAACGAGTCGGAATTGGAAGGTGAGATGAAGACACACCATGCATTGCTAGAGTATATACATCGTCGTCTTGAGCCCGAACTTAAAGTGGATCTCCCTAATGTCCCCGAGAAGTCAACTCAATAACAAGCCATAGCAGCTCGAGCTCTTAAGGAAAGGGATAAGCCTTTAGCCGAGGTTGAACATTTGACCCAAGAAAACAAATGAATTTGCCTCGTGCCTAAAGAAGATCCATTAGGAGTTTGTCTATATTCCATTAGGAATGCTACTTTCATGTAATTTCCATTTCATAGATTTGATGTATAGGGTTTCCTTTTTACTCATTTTTAATAATGATGTAATATGATACTCTTTTTGTTTCTAGATTGATGTATAGGGATTGTATTTCACAAATTTTGTTGTAAATAGTGAAATTTCCCTTGTATGCACTCTTTTTCTTTGAGATCCCAATGGAATATAGATGGGACATCTTGATTAATCGTCGCGTGTTACCCCTTCAATTGTATAATTTCTTATGAAGAAATTTTGAGAAGAGATTTTTTACATGATATTAGGATCATGTGAATATTTCTTATCCCTATTTCATCCGAAGAAAATATAAAATTGAAGGGTTCTATATTTTCATCTCAATTCATTTTCCGAGTACTAACTTGATTTTTGTTCAATGTAGTAAAAAACGGAACGAGGAAGATCATGTGTGAGGACCCGTTCTCAAGCTAGAATGGATCGAGAGGACGCAAATACTCCACTCACTAATGTCGAGAACCAACTTGCTCAAATAGTAGCCATGTTGGCGGAAATGAAAGCCGCCACTACTCAAGAGGTGCCACCCACTCCTACCGCACCAATGGAACCACAAGTCAATGAGCATACCGATAAAAGAATAACGATGATGTTCCTGTAGTCACCCTTGTCGTGATCGATCTTGAGACCGTTCCAAAGGAGAATATCGCGGCTTCCAAAGATGATGAAAGTGCAAGAAGGTTGGCAAAAATTGAAGGACACTTGTGCATGTTGCAAGGTTACCAAATGCAAGGCATGAACAACTTGTCTCCGTACACCAAGGTGAAAGTCCCGGAATTTTACAAAGAATCGGAGTTTGTGAGAAAGTATGATGGCACCAGATATCCCAAAACTCATTTTAGATACTATTTGAATAAGATGGCCCGATACTCGGACAATGCTCCGCTCCTTGTCAACACTTTTCAAGATAGCTTGATTGGACCCGCTTTATCTTCGTTCATCAAGCTTGATTTGGAGAAGATTTATGGATGGGAAGACCTCACCGATGAGTTTTTGCAACAATACAAGTTCAATTTCGAGATCGTCCCTACTCGAGAAGATTTGGTGCGAGTTGAGAAAAAGAGAAATGAGTCATTCAAGGCTTTTGCCCAAAGATGGAGAGCCATGGCTTCTCAAGTGAAACCGCCATTGAACGAGAAAGAGACCATGCAATTATTTGTAAAGACATTGCCCGATGAATACTTTCAAAAGCTCTATAATAATAGTTGCGTAACATTCTCACACCTTGTAGATGTTGGAGATAGAGTGTAATGAGTGTAATGGGCTATGCATAATGGAAAAGTGCTCGAGACATGGGTAAACAATGAAAGAACCTCTCAAACCGATAAGAAAGCCACTCACGAAGAGAAAACCACGTGTCATCATATTCAAAAAATGCCTCCTTGTCAAAATTTTGAATCACAGCCTCGTGGAAAAACAAGAAAACTTCGATGATTCCCGCAGCTCTCGCAACCGCTTTCTCAACTATTACCTATGCTCTTGGAAAAAGAGTTAGTCACCAAGGAACAATCCCATTCAGATTTTGAATGTTTCCACAAATTTGACTCTTCAAAAGAATGTGAATTTCACATGGGTGAAAAAGGACATTCCACAAATGATTGCCTACGCTTGAAGCTCAAGATCTTGAAGCTATTGGATGAAAGGAAACTCTCCCCTAAAGACATTCAATCAAGTGTCTAGAAGATTCACATGGCTCATTGGTATAAAGAAATGAAGCTTGCAATCCGAGGATGGGATGAAGAACTTTTCTACCTTTCAACTTTAGAGGAGTAACTTCGTTTCATTTTTATCATGTATTCATTAAGAACTTTGTCATACCCTCGGATTTTGAGCTGTTGGTCCGAGATAAACTGTGATGTAATATAGCCTTATCCTTTAAATTTCAGTAGAAGCATATGCACATTTTATTAGGGACGTGTGGAAGTACACCAAACCAGTCCTATGATGATACTTTGAGGACTGAACTTCTGCATGCTTCCTAGTTTCAAAAATTTGTGGAACAAGGATGTCCGAGGATATGAGAACTAAGTTCCTAAAATATTTTCTGGCATGGTTTCAAAACCAATTTTTGGGGCACATCATGAATGTGTGGTTGACCCCCCAACAAATTTTGAAGATTAGATTTTTAAATAAAAAAAGACCAAAAGATTTGAGGATTAGATTTTCAAATGACTTTTGAAATTGTTTTCAAAAATGATTTCCAAACGATCATGCATAAACTTTGGCTCCTATTTACCTAATCAGAATGATCTCAAAGAGCAGTGTCTCAAAAAGGTAAAAGTACTCGTTCCAATGGGAATATCCCGTATCTGATTTGACTTGTTCATTCGTTCATCTTGTAGATAAGGTGTCAAGATGGTTGAATAATATAGACATAACAAAGGGACGATGTCATCATCAAAGGGAGCATTTCATTTTTAAGCTCAAATTTATCTAGAATCCAAATTGACATATCTTTTCTTTACATGAAGGTACAAAAAGGAAAAGATTCAAACAATAGACAATGGAAATCAAACAAGGAAGAGCACTGAACGTATTGGATTCTTTGAATGTAAAAGCGTCCAACTGGAGCAAATGGCTTTAGTACAATCAACTAAGTTGTCGACAATCAAGAAAGCTGAAAGAGTTGTTTACATGGACTCAAATGAAGGTTATAGGTTCCAATTTACCTCTTCTGATATCATTTGTTGACTCAAAATATCCTGATTGGCAATCACAAGATCGTTCCTTAAACACGAAAAACTACACTTATGGAAACCTTGATTTGATTGTATGGGCGATCAAATCACCTGGAGATAATGGTTTTTCTTCTAACGGCTATGCATTTTCTTTTGGGAAATTTTCTCCAATGGTTTGATTTGGAGATCAATCATCTGAAGATTATCCAACGGATAGATTGGAAATAGAGGAGCATAAAAGGAGTGCAAAAGTCGTACAAGAAAAAAAACCATAATCAAGAATTCCAAAGTTTGAATAGAGCTTCGATCTTACACACTTGTGATTACTGTATTCCACGTTGTGATTTTAGAAAGAAAATTACTTGAGTGAAGAGTGTACGTGATAGTGCAGTATATCATCTGAGAAGCACTACTCTTGTAATTTTCTGATGATTCAATAATTAAAAATAGCCAACGGGCTGCCAGCGTGGAAAATGGACGTAGGCTTGATAAAGCTGAACCACTACAAAGATCTGTGTGCAGTATTCTCTATCCCTAAACTTTCTTTTATTATTGCTAACATTATACTGCACAATCATCTGTCAAACAAGTTCGTTAGAACATCATCTTAGTCATCAGATGCAATCATCTGACGACAACTTACATGCAAATTTGTAATCCGTATCCATTTGATATTGTACATACGAGTTGTTGACCTCGACTATATTCATTCCGCACGTTTAAATCATATAATTTTATAAAATCACATATTCACCCCTCTGTAGGTGATAACACTAGCCGTAACATTTGGTATTAGAGCCTAGTGCTCATTTTTCCTTGAAGTGTTATTTTACTTCTGAGCTAACGATTCTTGATGGCTAGTAATGCTGAGTCAGGTCACAACAATAGACCGCCTTACTTCAATGGAACTGAATATAGTGTCTGGGAAAACAAGATGAAGACATTCATCTTGGGAATAGATCAAGATATATGGGACATTGTTGAACATGGAATCATTCTACATGTTTCAACTGAAACAAAATCTCCAGAAACTTCAAAAGGGCAAAATGAGACACCTTCTACCGAAGGAATTAGAGAGCAAATCAGACCTCAAGTTCTACCACTCTCACCCAAAGAAATTTCCAAAAGAATCCATCTGGATGCAAAGATCAGAACAGCCATATACAATGGTCTTGCAAGTGTTGAATACAAACGAATTGCAAATCTCAAAACTGCAAAAGAAATTTGGGATCGTCGAAAGCTTGTTCATGAAGGAACAGAGAGAGTCAAGGAGACAAATCTCAACATTCTTCTTGGGCAGTATGAGTCCTTCACTCAGAAACCAAATGAAACAATTTCTGAGATGCAGAGCAGATTCACTGAGATCGTAAATGGACTTGAATTCCAAAATAATCCCATCTCAGAACCTATGAAGGTGAACAAGTTGCTGAGAGCTCTTTCAAAAGAATGGAACAACATCAAAGTTTCTATTTGAGAAACTCAGGGGATCAGACCACTCACAGTGGACGAACTCATCGGAACTCTTCAATCTTATGAAACTGAAAAGTTCTTAGAAGTTAAAAGAACCCAAAGGTAAAAAGTCCATTGCTTTAAAAACTAACATTGATTCTGATGACACAGATACAGATTCAGATGAAGATGAAGATGAAGAATTGGCTCTAATGATCAAGAAACTGAGAAAGATGGCAAAGAAGGTGAAGATGAATAAGTCAAAGAAGCAATTCAAGAATTCTGAGTCATCAAAGGCCAAGAAGCTAAATTTTTAGAAGAAATCAAGTGCCGAAGATGCAGAAAACAAAGACGTAATATGTTTCCACTGCAAAAAGAATGGACACATAAAGCCAAAATGTCCTCTTCTCAAAAAGAACAAAGAGAAGTATGAACGATATAAGAAGGCTTTCAAAGCTGAAACATGGAGTGATTCAAAGGATGATGAAAGTGAACAAGAATTTGCCAATATTTGTTTGATGGCAAAATCAAACTCAGAATCAAGTTCTGATGAAGAAGATGAGGTAAGTAATTCAAATATTCCTGAAGCAGTTGCAAATTATATTGATGAGTTAATCTCTGTTAATAAAACTGCCTTAAAAAAGATTTCTATATTGAATGAATGAATAGGGTGACATGCTCCATTTGGTCCATGGCGATTTTCAATGCAATTCAAGTAGATTGAATGCTCAAGATGTGAAACGTACAATCTCATTTGCCAAAAGTCTATTTTTGATGTATTCGAAGTTGTAAACCATAGGATAGGACTTTATGGTTAAAATGGAGCATGACAAAAGGCATTTGCATTAAACATTGGTTTCATTCACATTTTCAAGTATATGCTCTTTTAAGGCATAAATGGATTAGAAGTGACATTTGTATTACGTCATAAGTATGCAAATGTACTTTACCTCCATTTCTTCCATAAAAGGACATATAATTAAAATGGGGGCATTTAAAATTGATGTGTGATCCATGGTGATTAATAATGAACTTTTTTGCATAATTAGGTTCGGTGGGAAAACTAGACATCCAAGTGGTTCCCATTTCACGAAAAGAGCTCATGGCTTGGTGGAAGGACATGACAAAAAATAACCAAGTTTATGTTCAAGATAGGTTGGGATACCTTTTAGACTTGATCCATGTGGAACATCAAGTCAATTTGATCCAAGCATTGGCGCATTTTTGGGAAGTTTCCACCGCCACCTTCCAATTTGGAGAGTATGAATTGACACCAACTTTTGAAGAATATCAAGCCGCCATTGGAATTAATTCCAAGCCTAGGGTCGTAGAGCCACCCGTTGGACTTAATCCCATAAGCATTCTTGCAGAATTCCTTAACCTTAAAGCTTCCAAAATCGAAAAATTAATCAAGTCAAACACGGGTAGATTTCCATTATCCTTTCTAATAGCCAATTTTTCCAAACTTCCTAGGGAAATGGGAAACACTTTGGCTCGGATTTTCATTCTAGCCTTCTTTGGCTTCGTTCTATTCCCCGTATGTAGAACGGGATTCGACCCTTTAGTTGCAATAATCGCAAGGCAAGCATGTCTTAAATGGGATTTCTCTAACATGCTTCTTGCCCAAACCGTCATTTCCTTGAACACATATCAAAATCGTGGAAAGGAAATCTTTCAAGCTTCTACGGGTCTCCTATCTCTATGGTTCATCTCACATATTCAACCATGGTGCCATTCCATGAGTATTTGTGAGATTTGCCCAATGATAAATCCCATAGAACGATACCTTCGAATTCAACATAAATTGCCCAAGCAATCTTTCTTAGATTGGGCCAACTTCATTAGAGCCTTAACTCTTAATCAAATCCAATGGCGGATTAATTGGCCAAAGATTAGCAAGGTAAGGATTACAAGCCAAGAAGGGAACGCGGTAGCATTACTCGGGTTAAATGGGGGAGCCGCCTATTGTCCATTGAGAATTATCAGACAATTTGGGATGCTTCAACAAGTCCTACAGGCATGGAACCCTGAGGAGTTTGCTTTTGATATCCCAAGTGGAATCATACCTAAAGAAGAAAAAAAAGACCTTCAAGCCAAGGTTCGCAAAATTATTCTTTCTTTGGATAATTCACCCTCACAAGTAGTGGAATGGCCAAAGAACTTGGAAGGAGACATGAAGATTCATCTGGCATCCAAGGAATACATCAAGTGGATGGAAAGTAAACGACCAATTGATGTGGAGCCATATGTTCCATTGAGCATTATAACGGATCCCGAGGAAGAGTATGTCCCAGAATACATTGTCCCACACGTGCCTGGAGTTGAGCCTTACATCCCCGAAGAAGTCGTGATTGATGTCGAAGAATGGGAATCTCGAATCAAGGAATGGAAGGATTACCATGGGGCGGAAGCTACCTTAGTTAGCAAGAAACCTAGACTTGGATGATTTAGAATTTCCATTCGAGTTTAAAATCATTTTGTAAAGCAATCTTGGATTTTATATGAAATGTCCATTTTTCAAAATCCGTTTGGATAAATTCAAAGACATGATTAAAAAGAAGGATCACCATGGATTACAATTCTTTGAATGGTATGATTCCTTGAGAAAAACATTGATGAGAAGTTTTATGCAAGGCTAAGGCTTGTGTAAAAGTTCTTATCCTTGTAAATCATAAGAAACCATACAATTAAAAGAATGTAGGTTTTCATATTCATTTCACCAATTCTAATATCCCGATGGTTTTCATGAAGACAGGTTTTCTAGCAACGGAAGGCAAAAGACCCCGAACCCGTTTATAAATTAAAATGGCCGAGGAAGAAACTCGCACTCGACTAGCTGAAGTGGAGAACCAGATGACGAAAATGGCTGCCACGATGGCGGAAATGAAGGCCTTTATTCTCGCATCTCGAGGGTCCTATCCTACTACTCCAAATGTAGGAACTTCAAATGCTACTGAAACACCAGTTGAAGACACAGTCAGAAACAAGGAGCCGGTTCAAGAAAATCCTCCAAAGACTATGCCTGAGATAGTGAATTTGGAAGAAGATGATCAAACCAAGAAAGCATCCAAAACCAAGGATGAAGAAGAGGCCAAGAGATTGGCCAAAATTGAAGAATGCCTAGCAAGTCAGGGCTATGAGCTTCAAAGGTTCGACAAGTTCTCGCCATACGCGAAAGTGGTTGTTCCAGAAAACTACAAAGAACCAGAGTTCGTGAGCAAGTATGATGGAACTGGCTGTCCTAAGAGCCATTTAAAATATTATCTCCGCAAGATGGCAAGATATTCAGACAATATGCCACTTCTTATCAGCACATTTCAAGATAGTTTGAAGGGAGCAGCCCTAGCATGGTATACCACTCTCGACATAGAAGATTTTACCGAATGGGACCATTTGGCGGGAGAATTCCTTCGTCAATACAAATTCAATGTCGAAGTACTTCCAACCCGGGAGGACTTACTCATAACCGAGAAACAAAGAAGCGAAGGATTCAGAGCCTACGCTCAAAGGTGGAAAGCTGTAGCCTCACAAGTTAAACCGGTTATAAGTGAAGATGGGCTTATTGAACTCTTCTTGAAGTCGTTACCAACCGAGTATTACGACAAGTTGCACATATCGGGCTGCCAAACATTCACCATGTTGGTGAAGGTCGATGAAAGAATCGAATGGACATTGAAGGAAAAGAAATCTCAAGAAGTGACAACACGGAGACCGTATCTTGGAAGAAAGGATAAAGAACTTGTATGTGACGTGGCTATGGTATCTAGCCTCAATGTTAATCAGGCTTCATTCCCAAAATAGTCCAACGTCCCTTGGAGAAATCCAAAACAGTTTGAGCCGAAGAAAATACCCGTAAGGCAATTCACTCTGTTGCCACGGCCCTTGTCGAAATCACTACCGATGCTATTGGAAAGGTATTTGGTGGCCAAAGAAGTGCCAAGAGATAATCCTTCAAGGTTCTCCTGGTACGATGAGTCAAAGACTTGCACATACCATATGGGAGAAAGAGGACACGATGTGGACAATTGTATAGTCTTGAAATACAAAGTTCAGCAACTTATAAACAAGAAAATATTAAGTTTTCAAGAGCCAGAGCCAAATGTGCATCAGAACCCTCTTCCTGAGCACAATGTGGTAAATATGGTCCTTACAGAAGGAGAAATAATAAGGCCTGATGAAGAAGATGAATATGAGGCCAAAGTAAAGTCTGCTCGACAAGAAGATGCTCGCTTTCATCGTGAAGCATTCTTAAAAGGTGAAATTATAGACAACTTGGGAGAAGATTCTGGCAAATACAACTTCCAAGTAAAGTATACTCCACCACCGTGGGCTTTTAAAAGTGAAGTGATTGTGCCCGATGGTTGGGGTGGCATGGACGATGAGCTCAGCAGACAAAATGAGACTCCATCCAGTAATGAAGTGGATCAATTTGAAGAGCAAAAAGAAAGAATTCGGCGGGGTGAAAGACGATTTACCCAAACATCACTTGAGCAAGGTGACACTGTAGACCTCCTTGGTCAAGACAGTGGAAAATACAACTTCCGTGTTAAGTACACACCTCCACCCTGGGCTTTTAAAAACGAAATTATTGTGCCTGATGGATGGGGAGGCATAGATGAAATCCCAATCAACGAATTAAGTCTTGAGGAGAAAGAAGATCAAGACGATGAAATGAAGAAAAAGGCTCGCCAAGGAGACAGACGATTTATTCGCAAAGCACGAAGACAAGGCGAAATTGTGGATTATCTGGGACAAGACAGTGGCCGGTATAATTACCGTGTCAAATACACACCACCTTCATAGGTATCTAAAGAGGAAAATATCGTGCCTGACGATTGGGGTGGAATGGATACTATTGAAGCTGACAAAAGCATGGTGTCCATGATTACACCACTATTGATTAATCTTGATGAGGTGGATAGGCTTGAGGAAGAGAAGAATCATATTGAACCAATTACCATTGAGCTCCCAATTGATCAACTAAAGATTGAAGAGAAAGAGGTTCAGTCCGTAATCATCACTTTGCCTCCAAAGGAGAAATTTGATACCAAATGTGTACCATGGGACTACACGCCTAAAGAAGTTGATGCCATAACCAGATCGGGAAGATGTTATGTCCCAAAAGAAGGTGAGCACGAAAAGAAAGGAGTAACTGAAGAAGATGTCAAGCAGTTGTTGTTAGTCATGAAGACAAGTGAATATGAGGTAATTGAGCAATTAAGAAAGATGCCGGCACATATTTCTTTGTTGGATCTCTTCAAGACTTCAGAAAGCCACAAGATGGTGCTTATGAAGCTTCTTAATGAGGTGCATGTCCCAGAGACAATTAATGAGGTACAATTGGAAGACTTTGTTGGTGCCATTCCTCTAAAGGATCAAATTGCCTTTTCTGACGAAGATTTTCCAATGGATGGCCGTTCACATAACAAGGCCTTATATATTGCCGTCAAATGCCGGGGTAAGGAAGTATCCCGCGTGTTGATTGATAATGGCTCCGCACTTAATTTGTGACCATTAAGCACACTGCATCATCTAGGAATTAATGAAGAGTTTGTCAAGCCTTCAAAGGTGACCGTACGTTCGTTCGATGGAATGAAGAAAGATGTTATCAGTGACATCGAGCTGAAAGTAAATATAGGCCTTATGCCTTTCCTGATCGATTTTCAAGTGATAGACATTCCAAGGACTTTCAACCTACTGCTGGGGAGGCCTTGGATTCATATGGCTGGCGCCATTCCTTCCAGTCTTCATCAAAAAGTTAGATTTGTTATTAATGGTAAAATGATTACCGTGCACGGGGAGACGGACTTCACCACTTACAAGGAAAGTGCCATACCTTATATCGAGCCTGAGATAAAAGAAGAGCCCAGCTATCATTTCTTTGAGATGATTTCCATGATACAAATTCCTGCTGGCAGCGTCATGAAGTCTCCAGAACTTTCGGCATCGTCTATTATGTCTGGAAAAGTATTATGCCAATATGGATTCAACCTTGATGGTGGACTTGAGACAAAAGCTCAAGGAATTAAAGAACCCATTATCCCATTTGGCACAAAGAAAAAGTATGGGGTGAGATATGAAGTCACTAGTAATCACCCTGGAGGCCGAAGCCAAGGTCAAAAGAATCATGAAGGCCGTGGAAGCCGAGGTGATCGAACTATTAACCCATTGACGTGGAAAGGTAAGGCTAGAGAGTCACCCTATCATCAGATTCATATCAGAGAAAACTTTCCTGGGCCTCCCAAACTGCTTTCAGAAGAAAATTTACATGCAGAAGCAGAGCCTGTCTTGTTGGGTTTATTTGAAGGGAACGTTATCAACGTCGTTATAACTGAAGACGAAGACACCTACGCACTGGAGTAGGAAAATTCTTTTGAACCCTTTCCTTATTGTTGCCTTTACAATTTGTTTGTTTCATATTGATGTTGTTTGCAATTTCAATTCAGTTGCAATTTACATTCCTTTCGATATAGATGTAATTGCATTTTTCAAATTCAATAAAAGTGTTCAATGTTTTGTTAAGGACGTATGGAAACAAAACCAAATCAATGATGAATATTGCTCTCACTCGTGAGGCTTGAGGCTTTGGGTTTCCATATGACTCCTCATTGTGAAAATGATTTTAAGAGCAAGGATGTCCAAGGATATGAGGATTAGCTCTATTCTCTTGATCTCTTCAAAACAGATTTCAAAATAATTTTCCAAAATGATTTTTCATTAAACCTCATGCATCAATTCATTGCATATGCAATTACTAATCATGTTTGTTACATGTCAGGCATGAGCATTCACACATCCATAATAGGTTCATAGGTAACCCAAATCTCTTCGAGGAGATCACTTGTGATATCGAAGTGGATAATGAAGATGAGAAATGGATCAGAAGAGAATGGATTCGTCATGAAGAATCAAAGCCACTCACGTTAGAGAAAACGATTACTGTTAATCTGGGTGATAAAGAGAACCCCAAAGAGGTTAAGATTGGAGAAAGTCTTCCCTCAGCAGAAGCAGAAAGAATAACAGATTTGCTCAAGGAATATCAAGATATATTCGCATGGTCCTATGCCGACATGCCAGGCCTTGATCCAAGTATAGTTGAACATGCTTTGCCAATTAATCCAAGTATTCCACCAAAGAAGCAAAAATTGAGGCGAACAAAGCTGGAATTGGCAAAGAAAATAGAAGAAGAGGTGATGAAATTACTCAAAGTCGGTTTCATCGAAGTAGTGCCATATCCAGAATGGGTTGCCAACATAGTACCCGTGATGAAGAAAGATGGTCGGGTGCGGGTATGTGTTGATTACCGCGACCTAAATAAAGCAAGCCCAAATGATGATTTCCCGCTTCCACATATTGATGTATTAGTGGATAGCACTGCTGGGTTCGAAACATTTTCATTCATTGATGGTTTCTCAGGATATAATCAAATCCTCATGAAGAAAGAGGATAAGGCGAAAACATCCTTCATAACACCATGGGGCACATTTTGTTATAAGGTGATGCCTTTCGGTTTGAAAAATGCTGGTGCCACATATCAAAGGGCAATGGTGACTCTGTTTCACGATATGATGCACAAAGAAATTGAGGTATATGTGGATGACATGATTGCAAAATCCAAACAAGGAGAAGATCATGTTAAGATGCTTCACAAATTGTTCGAAAGACTTAGAAAGTACAAGTTGCGGCTAAACCCCAACAAATGTGTATTTGGGGCAAAATCTGGCAAATTGCTAGGATTTGTGGTCAGTAACAGAGGAATCGAAATCGATCCTTCCAAGATCAAGGCAATACATGACTTGAAGACTCCTTCTACGGTAAAAGAAGTGAGAAGCTTGTTGGGGCGATTAAACTACATTGCCCGCTTCATCTATTAGCTTTCTGAGTCTGCTAAACCATTCTTCAAACTGTTGAAGAAAAACGCCAAAGTAAAGTGGGATGCAGAATGTCAACAAGCCTTTGACAAAATCAAAGAATATCTGGTACGTCCACCAGTGTTGGTACCACCAATTTCTGGAGTCCCGCTGATCTTATATTTGACGATTCATCATGAGTCATTAGGAGCAGTGCTTGTACAAAGAAGACCAAATGACGGTAAAGAACAAGCTGTTTATTACTTGAGCAAGAAATTCACAATATCAGAAGTGAATTACCCAGCAGTCGAGAAGACATGCGTTGCATTAATTTGGGTGTTACACAGATTAAGACAGTACACCATTCATCACCAAATTTTGCTAGTGACCAAGAATGACCCGATCAAGTATCTTCTTGAGAAATCCTCCTTGGTCAGGAAATTAGCAAAATGGCAAGTCTTGTTGTCTGAGTTCGACATCAGAAGTTCATCCCAAAAGTCATTCAAAGGACGAGCGATAGCAGACATGCTGGCAGAAAATTCGCAGAATATCGTCAGTTATGAAGAACGACTTGATGACCACATTTTGACATTAGTCGATGACAAATGGACCATGTATTTTGATGGTGCAACCAACTTATCTGGATCAGGAACTGGGGCAGTACTGATCTCTCCAGAAGGCCAATACTATCCGGTATCTGCAAAACTGGTATTCCCATGCACCAATAACATTGCTGAATATGAATCATGCATTCTCGGCTTACAATTAGCCCTTTCAATGAGGGTAAAAAGGTTGCAGGTATATGGAGATTCTATGCTCATCATATTGCAAATAACTGGTGAATGGCAAACTCGTGATGCAAAGCTGATTCCTTATCACAAATACTTAGAAGGAATGATGGAGGAATTCGAAGAAATAACATTTAATTATCTTCCAAGAGCTCAGAATCATTTTGCAGATGCTCTTGCAACCTTATCATCCTTACTCCAAGCTGAAGATGGTATGGATATAAGACCACTGAAGATCAATATTCTCGAACAACCAGCATATTGCATGGTAGTTCAAGCAGAATTTGACAATGAACCATGGTTTCATGATATCAAGAAGTACTTACAAGCAGGAGAATTTCCTGAAGGAAGCCAGTCAGGCGACAAAAAATTTATCAGAAAGATAGCCAATAAGTTCTTTCTCAGTGGACAGGTTCTTTATAAGAAATCATTCGATTCGATCCTTTTAAGATGCGTTGATAGCAAAGAAGCTGAACAAATCATGAGAGAAATCCATGAAGGTGAATGTGGTCCGCACATGAACGGCCATCTCCTAGCCCGCAAAATCATGAGATTGGGATATTATTGGATGACGATGGAAACAGATTGCATTCAACATGTGACGTGTTGTCGCCAATGTCAAGTTTATGGAGACAGAATCAATGCACCGCTGAATGAACAGCATCAAATGTCAGAGCCATGGCCATTTTCAATGTGGGGAATTGACATGATTGGTCCAATTAACCCCAAGGCCTCAAATGGACATCGCTTTATATTGGTAGCGATTGACTACTTCACCAAGTGGATTGAAACGAATTCATATACAAATGTCACTGCCAAGAATGTAGCAAGATTCATTAAGCGAGACATCATCACTAGGTATGGAGTTCCAGAAGCAATCATTACCGACAATGGTTCAAACTTGAATAACAAAATCGTAAATGATCTGCTTGAACACTTCCACATTCGACACTTGAATTCATCTCCATACCGCCCACAAATGAACGGAGCAGTGGAAGCAGCAAACAAGAATATCAAGAAGATATTATCCAAAACAGCTGAGAACTATCGTGACTGGCACGAAAGATTGCCATATGCTCTGATGGCATACCGAACTTCAATTCGAACATCAACTGGGGCAACTCCATTTTCCTTAGTATATGGGATGGAAGCAGTATTACCCGTCGAGGTATAAATTCCTTCATTAAGGGTATTATCCCAATTGAAACTCTCAGAAGCTGAATGGAGCCAATAAAGATGTGAACAACTCAACATGATTGATGAGAGAAGATTAAAGGCTATATGTCATAGACAAGCTTACCAGAAAAGAGTTGCTAAATCTTTCAACAGAAAAGTGAAACCGAGATGTTTTGAAGTGGATGATTTAGTAGTAAAGAAAGTCATTCCCAATAACTCAGACCCACGTGGGAAATTCACTCCGAATTATGAGGGTCCATACATTGTCAAGAAGGTTCTTCCTGGAGGAGCATTGATTCTTGTAGATATGGCGGGAACAGAACTGGCCTATCCTGTAAATGCAGATGCTGTCAAGATTTTCTATCCATGAAATGAAGACGAACATTCAAGAAAAGATTGGCACCATTTACAACATGTGCATATCATGCATATCATGCATTCCATAGAACATGTTTGTTCATTTTGCAGGATATGACAAAAGGAAATCTGAGATGACTCAAGACTTCTAAAATCCTTCAATGGAGTTGGAAAACAAAAAGGGAAGTGTCATTCTCAAATTCAGTTTTCTCAATGTTGCTTTCTAACGTACTTTTCTCTTCTATCATCCCCAGGGAAACTGGGAGAAAAGATCAAAAGAGATAATCTTTCATGAATGATCAAAACAAGATGAACAAGAGGTTGGTTGTATCGTTTCAATCAGAAATGAACAATGCTTGAATCAATGTTAACACTGGGTTTTAATTTTGCAGGGATCTCATCAAACCGATCAGGTAAGTATCCCTAACCCATGAATTTGAGCTCAAACATTTCATTTTCAAATCTCCAGTGGAGCGAATTAATGCAGAAGTTTGAAAAGATAATTTTTCTTGAAAAATCAAATCAAAACAATCAAAAGGGATATTGATAAGCCGATCAGGTAAGTATCCCTAACTCGTAAATTTGGGTCTCGAAGAGGTTAATTTTCTGAAAAAATGAAACTTCTTTTCCCCAAGCGGATTAACATGAAAGATTGTTTCAAAGATTACCTCAAAAGTGCTTTAAACAAAAAGTTTTGAAACACACATTCTTTGAGCATGCATTACGCATCAGAATTCCTTAAAAAGGAAGTTTTGATAAAAGGCTTTGAAAAATTTCATAGAAAAAGTTTGGATCAAATCAAATGGAAAGACCTTCAAATGATGAAAGGTAAGCCATATCCAAACACGTCCCCTATACACTCGAGGGAATAGAAGGATGAGTATCAGAATGAGAGAAAACATCATCTGAAGGAAATAGGGGATATTCGCAATGATTACATGGATTGAAATGATGAAAGGCAATCATTTCATCATCCCAAACACATGATTATCTCTTGCAAGCCAAATTTGAGCCTAAACAGTGGAGAAATTTTCCAAAAACAACTATGTTAGGAACCACCCCACACTGGGGCAAATTAGGAGGTTCACGGTTGACATTTATGGAGAATAGGATCAAGAAAGATTTTATTGCATACACTTGCATCAATCTTTCTGTGATAACTTCAGATGAATTCGTATGGAAGCTCACAACATCCCAAGAGGAAAAAGAGCATTTCGTTTCCATATCCCAAACACATTTACCTTTGACAAAGCCCAATTGAGCCTGAATATTCATTTCAGAACCCCAAGTTAGTGATCATCTCTTCGCACTGGAGCATGAGCATATGATCCACTTTAATAAATATAAAGCAAAAGGGCAGAACACAGAGTCCTTAGAATGCAAAAAAAAAAGGATCAAGGACAAAGGAATCTGGGGCATGAAAAAGCAGTGTGCCTGGTAAAAGCAAGGCCAATGCCCAGAAAAATGAGCAAAAGAAAAGAAAGAAAAACATTCAAAAGAAAGAATGTCAAAAGTCAAGTCAAAAGCAAAGCAAAAATTGTGAAAAATCAAAAGTCACAACAAATCAGTGATTGAAAAGATCTCGATGGAAATTTAGGGGACTCTTGTGTTCATGATAAGAAAAGATCCCCAGTGAACAAAGAAAAAGGGTGGTGATGCCAAGAAGATCACCAGTTTCACAAAAACCCTGAATTCAAAAACAATTGAGCCTTTTGAGCGTACCCAATACCAACATTACAACCTCTCCCCAAAGACTCTTCAGATTGGGATGTTGAGAGTGAAAATATGATTTTATGACAAGAAGTCATCACTCAAAGAAGTGTATGCAATATTGTCTTATCTTATCCTCGAGGTTCTTAACTTGTAGACCCGAAGTCAGATATGATGAAATCCTTTTCTTGGCCTCATAATACCTATCCTTTAAATAGCCATTGACCAAGCCAACATTACAACCATTTGAAAGACCTTATCAGATCAATTGGATTGTATACATTGCGAATATCTCCAAACACCTAAGGATTGGTTAGGAGAGATAAAATCGAGGGATATCAGATCAGTCCCCTTTTCAATCAAATGAAGGAAAGATCAAATTCATAGATTGAAACAAATCCTTTCTAATGAACGTCTTCCAAAGGATTATTTCAAGCATTTCTTGAAAGTTTGCAAGCATTTTGCTCAAATACTTCCTTTAAAAGGAAATTTGATTGCCTGAAATGCATTTAATACAAAGAATGCATATTTCAAAATCAGGTTTCAAATAGTTTTTGGTCAACTTAAAACCAAGCTTTCAAATAGTTTGTGGTAAGCTAAAAGAAAAACCACATTTCAAACGGTTTTGATTAATTTCAAAACTACTTTTCAAAATAGTTTTTGGTCAACTAAAAACCATATCAAGGTTAGTAAAACCTCAAAATCACAAAAAAAAACTCACAGTTAAGGCATACATTGAAGTCTTCCTAAGGTCCTACTGGTGAGGAACCACTAGGCAAAATCCAAGTCCTATTGGCAAGGAGCCTTTAGGCAATTTCCAAAATCCTACGGGTGAGGAATTACATGGCAAGTCTCCAAAATTCAAATCCTATTTGGCGAGGAGCCACTAGGCAAATGTCAAGTCTATTTAGCGAGGAGCCACTAGGCAAAACAGATATTCTAAAGCAAATTGCACTTCGTAGCCTCTGAATGATGATTCTCATGAGTGATCGCGATTTTGCAGCTTTGAATATGGTGATTTTTATAGTCTTACCAAGTGTTCGTAGATTGTAGCTTCGGAGCTATCACCCTCCGAGTGTTCGCAACTTGTAACTTTGGATGACTTTTTGGGCCTAAAACATGGCCTCGTTATAGTTCTTCTGGGTGATCGCGGATTTGTAGATTCAGAGAATTGACCCTCTGTAAGTGATCACAAACCGTAGCTTCAGAAAACTATTACACAAGTCCTATAGGCGAGGAGCCCCTAGGCAAATTCAAGTCCTACTGGTGAGGAACCACTAGGTAAATTAAAGTCTCACAGGCGAGGAACCCCTAGGCAAATTCAATTCCTACTGGTGAGGAACCACTAGGTAAATTTCAAAGTCCTATAGGTGAGGAACCCCTAGGCAAATTCAAGTCCTACTGGTGAGGAACCACTAGGTAAATTAAAGTCCTACAGGCGAGGAGCCCCTAGGCAAATTCAATTCCTACTGGTGAGGAACCACTAGGTAAATTTCAAAGTCCTATAGGTGAGGAACCCCTAGGCAAATCCAAAGTCTTACTGGTGAGGAACCACTAGGCAAATTCAAGTCCTATGGCAAAGAGCCGCGGGCGTTCATGGTTCGTGAGTTCGTCCTTAAACCGCGAAATCAGAATAATCATCATAATCATCACTACCATCAATTCATACCCTTGGATGAGCAATAAAGAAACTCTCACAAACAGATAAGTTTCTCTCTCTCAATCATTAAGAACCTTTTAAAATGTGTTCCAAAAAGAGAACCTTTGGATTAGATCACGAATTTCAAAAGCAAAGACCCTAATCAGTTGTTGTGAAATTTTCATTTTATCTTGTTTAGTGAGTCGACTAAAAAATTCAGGTGTCACCTTATCTTTGAGATCAACCTCTAACGAGCTCAATCTCAAAGAGGGGCAGCTGTTGACACCTAATTTTTAGCTCATTTTTGTCATATTTTCAAAAATTCCAAAATTAGGTCTAGGGATCTTGGCCAAGCCTAGAAACCTATTTCTAAACCAAAAAATAATATTTCTAAACCAGCTGTTCAGAGAGACATTCTGAGAATGATTGATCCTAACCAAAATGGACCAAAGAAAATATGGGTACCAAAGAAAAAGTGAGTTACTTATCTTTTGCAGGTACCAAAGAAAAGAAAGAACAAGTGGTACCTTGACAGTGGTTGCTCGAGACACATGACCGGAGATCCTTTGAAATTCATCCATTTAGAAAGAATTAAAGGAGGAAGTGTATCCTTTGGAGGCAACAACAAAGGAAAGATAGTTGGCAAGGGAACTGTCAGAATCGAAAATCTCATCATCAATGAAGTCTCACTAGTTGAAGGTTTGAACTTCAATTTAATTAGCATTAGTCAATTATGTGATATTGGTTACAGAATCACTTTCCAAGAAGACAAATGCTCTGGGATAAGTAAAGACAACAAGCAATCATTCACAGGTCGAAGACATGGAAACATCTATCTACTAGACACGAAGTCCAACAACTTGCAATGTCTCGTTTCCATAAAAGAAGAATCTGATCAGTGGCACAAAAAGCTCGGACACGTTAGTGTCAAGTTAATATCCGAAATAGCTTCAAAGAAACTTGTCAAAGGATTGCCAGAACGAAGATTCAAGAGCACAGAGTTATGTTCAGCTTGTGTTGACACTTAATTTTTAGCTCATTTTTGTCATATTTTCAAAAATTCCAAAATTAGGTCTAGGGATCTTGGCCAAGCCCAGAAACCTATTTCTAAACCAAAAAATAATTTTTTAGCATTTTTCTGCATTTTTTTATTAATTTCTTTTAGTCAAAATAAGCAAGAAAATCAAGAAAAATAGCAAATGGAATCAGAAAATTCCATAAAAATAGTCATTAATTTTATTTTAAATCCAATTTCATAAATACACTATCAATTTTAGAAAATCTCAATCGGGTATATGTTTTTCCCAAAATTGGGCAAAATTAAACCCGAATTGAATCAAAAACGAAATTAAATTTTTTCTAGACATTTTTAAGTCTTAGTATCTTCACAACAGTTGATTCTGGGACCTTTAATTACATAATGGTCAGTCCAATTGCACAATTTGACATAAAAATAAAAAAAATCCCCAAAATTCGATTGAAATTAAGAATTTTGAACCCAAATTGAGAATCGTGCCCAAAATGAAATTGTTGAAATATGAGACTATTATTTCTAGGGTTAATCAGACCTGGGTAATTCAATTTTGGCATCGGTTTTTCCTAATCAGGTCATTAGGACGACGAATTGAGAAAAATCCGAATAACGCGGATATCAAAATTTGGAAAATCTTGGGCATAATTATAATAAAAATTGGGGCAAATTATACATTTGGGTTCGGAATATGATGGGGAATTCAATTTTGGGGTTTAATTTGAAAAAATCGGTTGAAATTGACTCCAATTTGAGTATTTAGTTAAAACCGGAACTGCCGGGTCGGACGGGTCGACCCGACCCGACCCGAACAATGTATCTTCCTTACCCGGTTCGCTCAAAACCCAGAAAAACACAAAGAAACCGGCTCAAACCCAGAACTTTGCCGATGGTTTCCCGTTAATTCAACACGTGGAAATTGATTGGCCCAGCTGGAAAATGTCCAGCTGGCACCGGTTAACAACCCAAACCGATTGGGATTCGGTTCCAACCGATTTTGAGTGCGAAATCGATGAAAAAGGATGAGAAAAAATTGAAGAACGAGAACAGAAGGTGTTCGACGAAATTCCGAAGAGGGAGAAGAGAGAGAAAGGGAGAGAAAAGTGCGAAATCTAGAGAGAGAGAGGGTTGAGGATCCCCTCACGAGTGCTCGGCGCCGCCATATAAGGCGGAGCGCCGGCGAATCGTGAAGAGGCCGTGGTCTTCCCCTCACGGCTTGAACCAGGCGAAACTTACCGCGAAGGTCTGAAAATCAGCCTCGGCCGGCGCATCTAGACCTGTTCCGGCGAATCCAAGAACACCGGGAGAAAGAGAAAGTGTCAAGGAACAACCCTTGGGGCGTGGATCATTTCAACAATTTCATTTGGTTGTCGAACGAATCAGGTGAATATCACTCAGAGTCAGTCTTTTAAAAAAAATTTCCAGAATAGGTTTAGCTTTGTTCATGCATATTTCCTTCTGATTTTATCGTTTTGATGCCTAAAACTTGCTCTGATCACCCTTTCGTATGCTTGTTTGTGTTTTTAATGATGGGAAATGCATTCAAACCGAGTCGGCCATAATTGTTATATTTCGCCGGAAAACCCGAAGCCTCGCCGGAGCGTCACCGTGACCATAGGTCATCCAAGTAGGCTTCCTTTCACTTTGGTTGATGATCTTATGTTGATTAGACTCGATATAGACGGCTAGGGCGATCAAGATTGAGATTTGTATTGTGGAAACAATTCTTGAACAGTTTACAAGTTAGGACTTTCGGACCGATTTTTCGCCGGCCAGCAAATGTTCGGAAGCGATCTAATTAGACCGGATTGATAATATAACATGTGAACTTGGTGATAGTGCAAGTGGAACGGCGAAATAGTCGCCGGAAGGTCGCCGGCGGTAGGCCCGAACCGGTGGTCTCGAGAATATTAAACATAAATCCATGCACACCACCTATTCGTTAAAATGCCTAAATGAAAAAATGCCCAAACGACGCCGTTTTGGCGTTGTGCTCGTCGGTGGAGGTGACCGGCGACCGGCGCCGGCGACGGCCGGTTCGGTCTCGGCCAAACCGGTTTGAACCGGTCCGGTCCGATTCGTTCCCCGGCGGGAAAATTCAAATAAAATAATAATAATAATAGAAATCCAGAAAAAATCAGAAAAAATGAGAATTTTTTTAGAAATTCAAAAATTTACAGAAAATTCAGAAAAATAGAAAAAAAGTTTCAGAAAATTCATAAAAATCCTAAAAATTCGGAAAATACAAATAAAAATTTTGAAAATTTTGGAAAATCAATAAAAAATTGGAAAATTGGAAAATTCATAAAAATGTCCAGAAAACCATAAAAAATCATTTCTCGGTTTAAAAAAATTTTCCAAAAACAAAATCGAAAAAAATCAAAAAATTTGAAAATTCACAGAAATGTCCAAAATCATCATGGCCAGCCATAAAAAGTGAAATTTAAATTTTGGGAAGTGCCCAAATGGCATTTTAAAAAAATCAAAAATTTTGAAAATCCACAGAATGATTCAAAATCATCGTGGCCAGCCATAAAAAGTGAAATTTGAATTTTTCAAAATGCCTAAGTGGCACTTTTGGAAAATTCCAAATTTGAAGGTAAAACCCCTAAAAAGCCCTAAACCTAAAAATGCACCATGAAATGAACAAGCTATTAGAGCTTTATCAGGGTTTGGGTGTTTACTAGGTTTTCATTTCTAGTAGGCAAATTAGGGTTGCTATGATTGATTTGCCATTGGTTGTGTATTTAATTTTTTGGGTGCTTAATTGTCTGTTCATGATTAGATTAGTGAATTGACCTTAGGGATCCGTGTGACACGTTAGACAAGCCATATCGTTCTTAGGTACCGAAAGGGCATTAATGGTCTCAATTTAGGATCGTTAACGTAACCAAGTCCCTTATTCAGAATCTCTGGTTCGTAGGATTGCGGTACTTCTCCCGTACCTCAATTAGGTTTCTAGTCAACCTACCGTAAATGACTAGTGGCGACTCCAAGTTCAAATTTAGATCAAATAAACCCCGCTGTCACGTGAGGTATGGTCTGGGAAAGGCCTGTATAGAAAAATGCGTCCATTCTAGCACGCGTGAGCGTGGCGCGACAGCTTGTTCTAAAGGTAAACAGGTAAGAAGTTCATTTAAATCAATAAATTATGTCACCACTAACCGAGCTTTGCAGTTGCTTCATATGGACATTTTCGGTCCTACTTAAACTCTAAGTCTTGGAGGTAAGAAATACTGCTTAGTTATTGTAGATGATTATTCAAGATTTACTTGGGTATTCTTTTTGGCTCATAAAAGTGAAACATTTTAATATTTCTCAAAATTTACCAAAAAGGTACAAAATGAAAAGGGCTATACTATTTCGAGCATTAAATCTGATCATGGAAGAGAATTTGAAAATAAAAAATTTTCTTATTTCTGTGATGAAAATGGTATTCAACATAATTTTTCCTCACCCTATACTCCTGAACAAAATGGAGTAGTTGAAAGAAAGAATATAACTTTGCAAAAAATGGCTAGAACTCTTCTATTTGAAAACAAAACTCCAGCACATTTTTGGGCTGAAGCTGTATCAACAACTTGTTATATTTCAAATAGAATTTTTGCAAGACAAATACTTGAAAAGACCCCTTATAAACTGTTCAAAGGTAAAATTCCCAATGTCTCGTATTTTCGGATATTTGGATGTAAATGTTTTATTCTAAAAAATTCTAATGACCGTGTTGGTAAATTTGATGAAAAGTCAGATGAAAGAATCTTTCTTGGATACTCAACAACAAGCAAGGCTTACAGAGTATACAATAAAAATACTCAAACCGTGGAAGAATCATTAAATGTTAAGTTTGAAAACTCAATTCAGACTCAACAAGATGATTCTGATACTGAAAATCCAGCATCTGAAGAATCTGACATAGCATCTGATGAAATGATGGTAAGTGAAAATGATCAGAATCAAAGATCTGGTGAAGCTCATGAATCATCAAATCAACAAGATAATGAAGAATCATCAAATCTCAATGATGAAAACAATGAAAGATTCAACAAAAACTGGAAGCAAAAATCCAGTCATCCCAAAGAACTCATCATTGGAAATTTAGATGAAAGGATCAAAACCAGAGCAAAGGCGAAGGAAATCATAAATACGCTGGCTTTCATTTCTGAAGTTGAACCAAAGAATGTCGAAGATGCCTTGAAAGATGAAAGCTGGATTGAAGCCATGGAAGAGGAACTTTTACAATTCCAGATCAATCAAGTATGGGAGCTTGTTCCTAGATCCAAAAATCATTCAGTTATTGGAACAAAATGGGTCTTTCGAAATAAACTGGATGATCAAGGAAAAGTCGTCAGAAACAAAGCAAGACTTGTGGCCAAAGGATATTCACAAAAGGAAGGAATAGATTACGATGAAACGTATGCTCCGGTGGCCAGGTTAGAAGTAATAAGAATTTTACTGGCTTATGCTTGTTTTTGTGATTTTAAACTATTTCATATGGATGTCAAAAGCGCATTCTTGAATGGCTACATCAAAGAGAAAGTATATGTAGAACAACCTCCAGGTTTTGAAGATCCTCACAAGCCTGATCAGGTATATACTCTCAAGAAAGCATTATACGGTCTTAAACAAGCACCACGTGCTTGGTACGAAAGACTGAGTAGCTTTCTGGAACAAAATGATTTCACAAAAGGTAATGTAGACACTACCTTATTCATCAAAAGGAAAGGTAAAGACATTTTAATAGTTCAAATTTATGTAGATGATATTATTTTTGGTTCTATAGATGAAAAATTATGTAAGAATTTTTCTAAAATGATGCAAAGTGAATTCGAAATGAGCATGATGGGTGAGTTAACTTTCTTCCTTGGATTACAGGTTAAACAAACCAAAAATGACACATTTCTTTGTCAAGAAAAGTATGCCAGGGAAATTACGAAAAAGTTTGGTTTGGTAAATTGCAAAAAGACAGATACTCCAATGTCATATTCTATTAAACTAGACAAAGATGAAAAAGGAAAACCAGTAGATAAAAAATTATATAGAAGCATGATTGGCTCGCTTTTATATTTAACTACTTCAAGACCAGATATTCTGTTCAGTGTTTGCTTGTATGCAAGATTTCAATCAGAACCAAAAGAATCTCATCTTACTGCAGTCAAAAGGATTATCAAATATGTTGGCACCAATCCTACACTTGGATTGTGGTATCCTAAGGGATCAAATTTTACTCTTATTGGATATTCTGATGCTGATTATGCTGGTTGCAAAATAGACAGGAAGAGCACTTCTGGAACGTGTCAATTGTTAGGACACATGCTTATTTCATGGTATTCAAAGAAGCAACAAACTGTAGCTCTTTCAACGGCAGAAGCACAATATGTCTCACTTGGTAGTTGCTGTGCTCAAATCCTTTGGATGAAACAACAATTGAGAGATTTCAACGTCAAAGACTCAACTGTGGAGATCAAGTGTGACAACACCAGTGCTATCAATCTGACCAAAAATCCTATTCTGCATTCAAGAGCTAAGCATATTGATATTAAGCATCATTTTATCCGAGATCATGTTTTAAAAGGAGATATTAATATTCAATTTATAGACACAAAACAGCAATTAGCTGATATTTTTACAAAACCTCTAGAAAAGAAAAGTTTTGAGCTTATTAGAGACAAACAAAACATTATTAACCCACTTTATTGAGCTGTGCGGTATGAACTCACATTGCATCTGATGACTTATTTGATCAAAGCACATATTTGAAGTGTCTGGTTTTGGCGTGCAACTCATCTTATAAAAGGTATGTATATCTCATATATTTTGTATGATATGGTTGTCTTGACTGATACCGTTTGGGAATTAAAATCCCAAATTTTTTTTGGAATATAATTTCCGAAAATTTCCTTAACTGTCAATTGACAGTTTCCAAAAAGAGTTTTGTAAAAACCGATATATTGCAATTCTCGGTTCAAACTCTTTTTATTCTCTCACGCTATCACTCTCTCTCCGAACACACATTCTACTCTCTGAAACTCTAACGATCTCCGAACACACGATTTACCCTAAAAGATCTCATCTTTCTCTTCCGAAACCCAAAATTTTTTTCAATGACACCTAAATCCACAACTAAATCAAAGAAAGGAATCAAGGGCTCCAGAAGATCGAACCGTATCGCGAGAATGTTTACCAAGGCAGAAAAAGATTGAGAACCAGAGAAAATTGATATCTCTGACACGGGCTCTGACAGGGAGTCATCTGAAGGTAATAAATCTCCAAGAATTCCTGTTCATGAACGTGATCGTTTTCTTATGGCAAGACGACTGATAAAAACCATTAAAGTACTTCGAGACAATCGGGGTGACCAGAGTACTGTGAATGCTGTGTGTAAATCATTAGGTTTTTTGTCTGAACGTGAAGTTGTGGAGGAATATGAAAAGGGTATGAGGACTGGTAGAACACCTGCTGCTGAAAAGGGGATTGTTCTTAAAGAGACCTCTAATGTTCAGGAAACCCCTGTGACTGTGAAGAAAGGACTTTCTCGAAAAGGAAGAGGGAAAGTAGGAGAACAATCGAATGTTGGAGGAGATGAATCTGTTGGTGAAGAGGAACCTCAGATTGTAGAGAAAAGCAGGACCATTGACTCTAGGAAAGAGGATAATGATGAGAAACTTTACACTGAGTTTGTGCCAATCTCTAGAATTCCACTTGATGACAAGAAAAACGACAGTCTGTTTTTGACTCTAGGAAAGAGGATAATGATGAGAAACTTTACACTGAGTTTGTGCCCATCTCTAGAATTCCACTTGATGACAAGAAAAACGACAGTCTGTTTAGAAACAAAACTCATAAGGTTGCTTACAATTCGCTCCTAGCCAGAGGAATTATGAATAATAGAGTTGTAGATTTCAATTTCATTGAAAATTTTAATATTAAGATTCAGAGTTGATTGAAAATCTTGATTTTCGGAGAATGTGCTCTCTCTCTCACAAAGTTTATCCTGAACTCACGGCTTACTTTTATTCCAATCTGTCTTTCAATTCTGCTACTGAGATGGAATTCTCTGTTTTTCCAACAAGATTATAAATTATCAGCATTTGATCTCTCTGCCATTCTAGGATTGAAACACACTAAATTTTCCTTTATTTCTACCACTTCTGATTTGGCATATCGATATCTATCTGGTAACTCTTCTTTCATCAGAGGTTCTACATCCCATGTATCTTGTCGCGACCTAAAATTTCTCTCAGGCTAATGGATTGTTAAGACTAAGCCTAACTCGGGCCCTCCCAAGCCCTACCAATTCGCAACTTAGGGTTTAAGTTTTTAACATGCAAAAGTTTTTATGCTCGGAGTCGCCACTAATCGATTTATGGTAGGTTGATTAGAAACCTAAATAAAACATAGGGAGATATGTTTTATTCCTACGAACTAGAGATTCTAAGCTCGGGGACTTGGTTACGCTAGGTCTAGTCTAACGCCCTTTCGGTACCTTTTCTTTTCAAAAATGTTTTGGCAGGCAGTTTAGATCCATTTCAACTTAGTCACTAGCATGTGAGGTGTTCATGCGAGTGCGCAAACCACCAATTTAACACCCAGAAAGCATTAAATAAATTGCAAGTTTGGAAGAATTACTTACCTGGAAGCAACGTAAGCATCTGCATTGTTAGCTAGAAAATCACATTGACACCCTAATATGATTTCTAATTAACAAGCAATTTACTCAATTTCTTTTTTTGGATTTTCACTTATTTAAATGAAATCTAGCCTATATGCAATGACATACGAAAATGACATGCGATTAATGCAACCTAGCATGCAAACTATATGTCGTGCGACGACGTGACCTATTTCTAATGACAGGACGAGTGATTATTTTTGGTATTTTCTCAATTTAAATTCGGAATAATAAAAATGCCTAAATTAACATGCAAACTATGATGACTTCATCTACCCTAGCATGATTTCTTTTTAGGATTTTTGTTAAAATTCGAAATAATAAAATAACCTGAATAATCTATTAAGATTAGAATATTACTTAATTTAAACTAGGAAATAGATCATCTCAAGTCCTAATTTAAATTAAATAACTACTCTATCTTCTAGATACATTTAGGATTCCTAGACATGCAAAAACTCTAATTCAAATCTAATTAATATTTTTTGAATTTTCTGTTTATTTGAAAAAGGAAAGCAATTAAATAAACAAGGATGGCAACCACATTCAAAACGTCCACGCGATCCGCCATATTTGTTTCAAACTCGGATTAGGCACAAAAATCAAACTATCGATCATATCTATAGGGTTATAGATATCGACGGAAAGCCGATTATTCAAATTTGGAAAGCGGATAAAAATCATTATCGTACCCAAGTGGTTATGGATAGGATAATAATTTTCCGTATCGCCGCGTATCGAACCTTAGGGATAAGGTCGGATAGTCGTCCAGATACGTTGCTAAATTAGGAAGTTTTCCTAATTTTGAATATTTAAAAATATTGCGGATATATCGAACATTATCCTAAGATATCTAAATATCCACATGATATTCACGAAATATTCAAACACCCATATTAGGAAATTAAATATTCTGAAAATATCGGATAATGTTGAATTACCTAATTTGCAGATAATTCCCAAATTCAAATCGACTCGGGATCGAGTTTACGGATCGGGATCGGACTCGGACGACAGGCGACGCGGCGTCGGCGCGGCGGCTTAGGTGGCGTCCGGCGACGGGCGCAGTGGAGCGCGCAGTGGTGGCGGGACCGACGGCAGGAGACTCGTTGTGGTATGATGAATGACGCGGCAATGAATTTGGGTCTTGCTGGAATTGCTTGAAGACTCGCCTGACCTGAAGCGTGGATGGCTGTTGAGCGCGACAACGAGTCCTCGTGAAGGCTGCTAGGTAATCACCGAACGACGGGTGAAATATTTTGGACTTCACGCCAAGGCGACTGGACTCGATGGTCTTACCGGGAAAATCTTTTAGACTCTTTCTTTTTGTCTTTTTCTCTTTTGTGGCCAAAGTGTGTTCTCCCCCTTGAAGATGTAGAATTCACCGAGAGAGAAGAGAGATCCCCTCTTTTGTCTTTTCTTGGTCTTCTTCTCTGACGCTTTTTTTCTCTCCCTCTGCGGGGCTGTATTCTCTGTTTTGTGGCCGTGAATTCTGAATTGTATGGCCTCCCGTGAAGAAGCTTGGACTTGGGCGTGAATTGTTGAAGTGAAGCGTGGATGACCAGTGCACTCCGTCGCCAGCTTCTTCTTCCTTGTGTATTGTGGCGGGTGTTGCCGAGGAAACAACCCCAGCCTCCCTCTCTATTCCTTTTTTTCTGCCGTCTCTCAATGTATCTCCTGTGCTCTCAAGAATTGTGTTCTAGGAATTATGAAAAGCCCCCCGTGATTATGACGCATAACGACATATTTATATCGTAACCCTAGGTTAATTAACCGGGCTTCCTAGTCCTAATGGGCTTAGGCTTGGGCTTAGATTTTAATTTAATTTAAATGGGCTGAATTAATTAAGGATAATGGGCTGAATTAAGCTCAAATTAAAACAACCGAGCCCGTTTGACTTGTAATTCCCGGCCCTTGCCTTCCGAGCAAGCCGAGTCCCATTAGATGAAATTTAAGCTCGTTCGTCACCGCCGGTCCAATGCAAAGTGCAATTAATCTAAAATGAATTTAAACTATATGTTATGCAACCTAAATATTTTTGTTTAGGGGTTAAAAATTTAATCCCTAATTTTCTATGCAAATTACACTAAATGATACGCCAAAATTTAGGTGTCAACAGCTGCCCCTCTTTGAAGGTGAGCTCGTAGAGGTTGCATTCAAAGACTAAATGATACCTAAATTTCAACCATGCAAATGCAATGAATGTTGTTTTTGTCGGGATTATGAGTCCCATTTTAAAATGCATTAAGAAATGATGTATGCTAACATGAGTGGAAAACATACCTGAAATTACTTACCTGACAGGAGTGAGATAGCGCAATTCGAGGCATGACTCGGACTTTGTATGTTGTTTGGCAAATGTCTGGGCTCATTTCCATAGGTATTGCCTGATATACATTGATGAACTTCGGTGATCTGCAGTTAAGTCAAAACACACGAAGAAAGCTCGACGTATCCAATCATCATCTGGATTCGTGAGAACAGTTCCGATCTTTACCAACTACCTATACATCTCCATAGGTGTTTGCAAAGATTTGGCCGCTTCACTTATACCTGCTCATAAGTGAATTGCGGGGAGAACTTTTGAAGTCAAGAGGATATTCCGACCTTTACATATACCTGCTCATATGCAAAGATTTGGCCGCCTCACTTATACCTGCTCATAAGCGAGTAGCGGGGGAACACCTGGGGTTGAAAGAATATTCCGACCTTTACATATACCTGCTCATATGCAAAGATTTGGCCGCTTCACCTATACCTACTCATAGGCGAGTAGCGGGGGAATACCTGAGATTTGGGGAGAATTCCGACCTTTACATATACCTGCTCATATGCAAAGATTTGGCCGCCTCACCTATACCTGCTCATAGGTGAGTAACGGGGGAATACCTGAGATTTGGGGAGAATTCCGACCTTTACATATACTTGCTCATATGCAAAGATTTGGCCGCCTCACCTATACCTGCTCATAGGTGAGTAACGGGGGAATCTTCTCGAGATTGTATGAAAATCTGTGATTTGGTGAACAAAGGGGCTAGCCCAAGTGTTCAAGGGTTCCTTGACAAAGTACCTGGATATCATCAGAGGTACCTAAAAAAGCTTGATCAATAGACACCTAAACATCATCAAAGGCATCTAGAGATCGCAAAAATGATCAAATGTAGGTCCTGACGATTGCTCGAACAGGTTAGGGACACCTAGATAGTCATAGACATCCTAGGGATAGAGATATACTTACCTGGCGATATCTCTAACTCTGAAGGTGTGTCTCCTGTTAGACACGGATTTAAGTAACATGTAATATGCATTCGCACACTGTCAAGAACACATATACACATGCACTATGATTTTCAACTGATTTTCATGCACGATGGTTTTGTCAAATCGGTATTACAAACTCCGCTGGGGAACAATCATGACAAGACAATCCGAACTTACAAGTGGGTGTCTCGAAAATGCCGAATGAGGGACTTCCGATCTAAAAGGGCTTTCTCTCATTCTCATTGAAAAAGGCTGATTTATGAGAATCACTCCATCTCTCCTTCATGTGGACAAGTGTCCAAGTATTCTCGTAAGCGGTACGACCTTACCAATCTGAGAGGTCTTTGTCAGGACCGTAACATGGGCTTGGTCAATGGCTTAGCAAAAGGGGACTCTTTGAGTCAAGGCTATTGAAAGAACAATACTCCGCAATCGTCTCCGGGTTTACAAGTCAAGAACCCTGCAAAACGAGATAGAAATGGACTTGCTCGCACTTCTTCGAGCTAAGCTTATAAACATCTGAATCCTTCGTTAGTTCAAGTGCCCTAATCTGAAGAGACTTTACAAGGGACGTAACGTAGGCTAGGCTCATGGATTGAGAAATGAATAGATCATTAGGCTCAAAATGTGTATAATTGGGGTGAATAAGTTGGTGATCATCTTGGCATTGTCACCGGTCTTCTTGTTCATTCTTGGGAGTCGTCTTTTCAGCGAATGCTTCATTGGGCTTGAATTCACCACTTCTTTAAATTTGTAGGACTATGACTATCCCACTGGGGATGATTTTGATACACTTATATTTCATCATTGGGCATTGGCCTTGCTTTTACCAGGCACACTGCTCTTTCTTGCCCACTGAACTCTTTTTTTTTTTTTTTACACTTGACATACGCTGTTTACAATGCATATGTTGGCCAACTATACTCTGACTGAATGATTCAACATTAGACTTCCAGGGGTAATTGCCTTCGATTGACATTCTGAATATGCTGCTCGGCGGTGACAACTTTTACCTTGCCCCAATGTGGGGGATGATCATCAACTGGGTTTAAGAAATGAATTTGCAGGCTCAATTGGGCTAAGCAATGGATAAAGTGTGTATAGGATAGAGAAAGAAATGCTCTTCGTCATCCTAAGGCACTTGAATTTCGTGTGAATTCATCTGAAAAAAGCAACACTCGAAGATTGATGGAAGTGAGAGCAAGAAAATTTCTACTCATTTTTCACCTTATAATGCTGACTTACCTCCAGTTTGCCCCAATGTGGGGTAATTCTTGACAGGGGTAATTTGAAAGAATTTCTCCAAGTGTTTAGGCTCAAAGTGGCAAAACAATGGATAACCTGTAGTGTTTGGGATAGAGAAATGAACAATCTCTTGTCATTTCGGTTGCCGTACCTTTTGCGAGATAACCCTTTACCTTGCAGACATGAAATTTTTCCACTCAACTCATTGGGGATTAGTGCATGGGACTGTATATAGGATAGGACTTGCCTTTCATCATCCCGATGTACCTCATTCGACACATTCAAGTCATTCCACATGAGTTATCAGATTGTCTAAATAGACTTCTCCTTTGAAGTCAATGATACTGATCGACAAAATAACCATGCAGAAATTAAAGCCAATGCAAACATCTTAACTTGAAATTGGTTGAAACCATTTATTCATCAATGAAATGTTTGCAATTCAAAGGTATAAAGCCAAACACTGGAAACTTTTGCTACAGAATGTCAGGTTTTATCAAGAATAATACATCTTTACAGCATCAGAATTAACAGGATTGGAGAACTCACGACCATCCATTTCTGCGAGAATCAGGGCACCTCCGGGAAGTACCTTTTTAACCACATATGGACCAATGTAGTTTGGGGCAAATTTGCCCCCAGGAACAGGAAAAACTGACAGTATCTTCCTTAGGACTAGATCATTTACCTCGAAGTGTCTTTGACGCACTTTTTGGTTGAAAGACTTACCTACTCATGCGGCAACTGGATCGGGGCGTTTCGTCTCACTCTCAGGGGGATTTGCCCCTCTGTGCACTTTTCTGGGTTCTCCAGAATCACTCAGGTTAATAGTGATAGTTTGGTCTGATGTGAGGACTTTGGGCCTTTCATGCCGCTCTAGATCACGCTGAATATCTGAGGAATCGTCGAGTTCGTCGGTGTCATTGGGATCAAGCTCGACTGCACATGATTCATCAGATTGGACCGTTTTCATACTCTCACGTGTACAAGATTGCCCCTGAAACATAAAGTAGGGGGTTCAGAAGGACAAACAGGGCTAAACGGTGTATTTTTTTATTTCTTTGTTTTTTTTTGTGACTTTTTCGAAATTCTTTTCAAAAAGGTTTTAACACAAGGAAGCATGAAGAAGCCCAGGCCTCAGAATTCTCCTTGGACTATATTTTTCTTTTATCGGTTGGATATCATCACCGGGCTGGTTTGATGTACCTCAACATGCCCTCAAAATGAAAATAACTTGTAATTTCATTGATTATTTCAAAATGAATTACATTTATTGAATGGAAATTGCAACAATCAAATCCTAGAAATGAAAATGGAAAGCAGCGCCCGAAACGGGGCAAGTCCTAAAAAGCAGTAAAAATTCCCACGCAGGGGAGTGTGCGAAAAAGTAAAAGTTTTACTCTTGTGGGCCTGTGCCCATTCCCTCTAACAGTCCTTCCTCGATAGCTCCAACGAAGAAATCATCAAACAGGGCAGTGATTCCATCCATTGCATCATCAGAATTTTCTGTCATTAGAGGTGTTGGATCATCCATACCTCCCCATCCGTCGGGGATAATATCACGTGGGTCAATATAGAAGCTTGGGGGAGCCGAGTATTTCACATAGTAGTCGAACTTGCCGCTCGGTTGCCCCAAGGTGTCAATCACCTCCTTCTCTTCATGTATCATTCTTGCTGGACTCGGGGGTGTGGTCCGGATGTTTGGAACTATGAGAAGATCGTCTCGGCCTTGGCAGAGCCACGAAGCACGGAATGTGAATGCCCCAATATCTAAGAGGTCCTGAACCTTATGCTTTAGAACATAGCAGTCATCAGTGGAGTGACCGACTTCTCCCAAGTGATAGTCACACTTTTTGGATGGGTTGTAGTTGGAGAACCGCTAAGGATTAGGCCGCTTCGGCTCAGTGGAAAGCAAGCCCTTTTCCCGGAGGATCGTCAATACTAGGGATAGAGACCCAGGGAGAGGAGTGAATTGTCTTCTAGCGCCTTGTCGTCGATTAGAGAACGGGTGTCTCGGTGGGCTATCTTGACATCCAGGGAGTAGTCGTGCTTTGCTTTGCTGGGGGCGCAATGTTGGAACGAGTGGATCCCGATTACCTTGTTCGTGCTTTACGAACTTTGGACGCAGGGTGCTCAACTCCCTAGGATCAGGGGACTCAATAGTATTGCCAGGTACGACTGCTTTGTCATTTGGGTCGGTGCTGAAGGGCTTCGTTTGAATCATCACCCTTGGCCCTTGAGGAAAGGGGCGGGCCATGGTGAGTTGTTTCAAGCAATCCGACAGATGCGCCGTTTGCCTCGAGAGTTGTTGGAGAATGATAGAGGCTTGCTTCAGGTCCTTCTCGATATTAGCGAGGCGGTTCAGCACTTCACTCTGATTACTTGTTTTCTCTCGTGGCCAGATGGGAACAGCCGGTGGTCGACGATCCATAATCACTTAGCTCGAGTATCAACTTCCTCGCGGTGGTAGCTCACAGCTAGGGGCGTCTCGGCTTGGCGGCTAGCAGACGTATGAGGCTCCGAGAAACAAAGACACGGACGGCGTTTATGTAGAGAAGCCGCAATCGCCGCGAGAACAGCAAGTGGTGGACGGAGCTGCGGTTTGTGCCGGGCGGTGAGCTCACGGTGGCGGAGGAGCAACAATGAAGGAACTCGGCGAGGTTGCCCCTTGGCGAGGCTCGAGCGACGGATCGATAACTGTGGATGATCCGTAGTCACCTAATTCAAGAGAAATGAACCAAATAAGCACATGGTCAAGACAAGGTTGGTCCATGACACGCTTTCTAGTCTTTTTCATTCTTCGTTTATTCATAAAAATACTCGTATATGAACGAAACTTTATGGAAAAGTGCTCTAAGCAAAGAAATATAAATAACACTCTAGACACAACCTAGGAAATAGAGGCATCGAAATCCCCAATCATAAAATTAGGAAAACCAAAAATTAAGACTCCCTAGAAACTATGAACTGAAAACAAATTCTCTGAAGTTTTTTTTTTTTCGCCATTTTTGTTATAAAAACGATAACAACCTCTTGTGAAAATAATTACCTATGACACACCCAGGAAATAAATTCTCTAAAAAAAAAAGGCTTTCTTTCTTTCTTTCTTTCTTTCTTTTCAAAGGACTCAATGATTATGGCTTTCAAATTAAAACCTACCTAGACCTGTCATGGACCACCCAAAAAAAAATACGAGAAAATAAGTAAACTGCAAGATAAAGGCTCAAAAGACTTACTTCACCTGTTAGGACCATGGCAACCACATAGACATGCACATGAAATGTGAGATTCGATTTCTATCTAGACTCTGGCTTGCAAAGTGGAGACGCGAGGATTACCGAGCTAAACCAGTCATGGTGGTGGTTAGGCTGGGATTCCCCTGACTCCGGCTTAGTCAAGGAGCCGACCCGGGTTGCAAAGGGTGCAAACGTGGTGGGAACTCAATGACACCGTGAAAGAACTTTCGGGACCAAGGAGGGCGACCCGTACCACGCGGGTGTGGTCGGGGTGTCCGCTGTCTCAGTAGCATCCTAAACCTGTGCCGCCCAGGTCCGGCAGCGGGTAGTGTGTGCGGTGTAGTGTAAATGCAAGGCATGCACAACATGTTATATCAAACAGCGCTTCGTGCATAAAATAAACCATACATCCAAACACCTCCCTGCAAAACAAGGGTTAACAATCACGCCTCCCCTTATACCTCCCATTCTGCAAAAACATTTAACACCTAAAATGTTAGGGACGTACCTGGGATCCTCGCTGCCAAACAAAAATATTTTTTGAAAAGAAAAACTGGCCTAAGTCCACTAAGAGTTTTAACTCAAGTCCCCAGCGGAGTCGCCAAGCTGTCGCGACCTAAAATTTCTCTCAGGCTAATGGATTGTTAAGACTAAGCCTAACTCGGGCCCTCCCAAGCCCTACCAATTCGCAACTTAGGGTTTAAGTTTTTAACATGCAAAAGTTTTTATGCTCGGAGTCGCCACTAATCGATTTATGGTAGGTTGATTAGAAACCTAAATAAAACATAGGGAGATATGTTTTATTCCTACGAACCAGAGATTCTAAGCTCGGGGACTTGGTTACGCTAGGTCTAGTCTAACGCCCTTTCGGTACCTTTTCTTTTCAAAAATGTTTTGGCAGGCAGTTTAGATCCATTTCAACTTAGTCACTAGCATGTGAGGTGTTCATGCGAGTGCGCAAACCACCAATTTAACACCCAGAAAGCATTAAATAAATTGCAAGTTTGGAAGAATTACTTACCTGGAAGCAACGTAAGCATCTGCATTGTTAGCTAGAAAATCACATTGACACCCTAATATGATTTCTAATTAACAAGCAATTTACTCAATTTCTTTTTTTGGATTTTCACTTATTTAAATGAAATCTAGCCTATATGCAATGACATGCGAAAATGACATGCGATTAATGCAACCTAGCATGCAAACTATATGTCGTGCGACGACGTGACCTATTTCTAATGACAGGACGAGTGATTATTTTTGGTATTTTCTCAATTTAAATTCGGAATAATAAAAATGCCTAAATTAACATGCAAACTATGATGACTTAATCTACCCTAGCATGATTTCTTTTTAGGATTTTTGTTAAAATTCGAAATAATAAAATAACCTGAATAATCTATTAAGATTAGAATATTACTTAATTTAAACTAGGAAATAGATCATCTCAAGTCCTAATTTAAATTAAATAACTACTCTATCTTCTAGATACATTTAGGATTCCTAGACATGCAAAAACTCTAATTCAAATCTAATTAATATTTTTTGAATTTTCTATTTATTTGAAAAAGGAAAGCAATTAAATAAACAAGGATGGCAACCACATTCAAAACGTCCACGCGATCCGCCATATTTGTTTCAAACTCGGATTAGGCACAAAAATCAAACTATCGGTCATATCTATAGGGTTATAGATATCGACGGAAAGCCGATTATTCAAATTTGGAAAGCGGATAAAAATCATTATCGTACCCAAGTGGTTATGGATAGGATAATAATTTTCCGTATCGCCGCGTATCGAACCTTAGGGATAAGGTCGGATAGTCGTCCAGATACGTTGCTAAATTAGGAAGTTTTCCTAATTTTGAATATTTAAAAATATTACGGATATATCGAACATTATCCTAAGATATCTAAATATCCACATGATATTCACGAAATATTCAAATACCCATATTAGGAAATTAAATATTCTGAAAAGATCGGATAATGTTGAATTACCTAATTTGCAGATAATTCCCAAATTCAAATCGACTCGGGATCGAGTTTACGGATCGGGATCGGACTCGGACGACAGGCGACGCGGCGTCGGCGCGGCGGCTCAGGTGGCGTCCGGCGACGGGCGCAGTGGAGCGCGCAGTGGTGGCGGGACCGACGGCAGGAGACTCGTTGTGGTATGATGAATGACGCGGCAATGAATTTGGGTCTTGCTGGAATTGCTTGAAGACTCGCCTGACCTGAAGCGTGGACGGCTGTTGAGCGCGACAACGAGTCCTCGTGAAGGCTGCTAGGTAATCACCGGACGACGGGTGAAATATTTTGGACTTCACGCCAAGGCGACTGGACTCGATGGTCTTACCGGGAAAATCTTTTAGACTCTTTCTTTTTGTCTTTTTCTCTTTCGTGGCCAAAGTGTGTTCTCCCCCTTGAAGATGTAGAATTCACCGAGAGAGAAGAGAGATCCCCTCTTTTGTCTTTTCTTGGTCTTCTTCTCTGACGCTTTTTTTCTCTCCCTCTGCGGGGCTGTATTCTCTGTTTTGTGGCCGTGAATTCTGAATTGTATGGCCTCCCGTGAAGAAGCTTGGACTTGGGCGTGAATTGTTGAAGTGAAGCGTGGATGACCAGTGCACTCCGTCGCCAGCTTCTTCTTCCTTGTGTATTGTGGCGGGTGTTGCCGAGGAAACAACCCCAGCCTCCCTCTCTATTCCTTTTTTTCTGCCGTCTCTCAATGTATCTCCTGTGCTCTCAAGAATTGTGTTCTAGGAATTATGAAAAGCCCCCCGTGATTATGACGCATAACGACATATTTATATCGCAACCCTAGGTTAATTAACCGGGCTTCCTAGTCCTAATGGGCTTAGGCTTGAGCTTAGATTTTAATTTAATTTAAATGGGCTGAATTAATTAAGGATAATGGGCTGAATTAAGCTCAAATTAAAACAACCGAGCCCGTTTGACTTGTAATTCCCGGCCCTTGCCTTCCGAGCGAGCCGAGTCCCATTAGATGAAATTTAAGCTCGTTCGTCACTGCCGGTCCGATGCAAAATGCAATTAATCTAAAATGAATTTAAACTATATGTTATGCAACCTAAATATTTTTGTTTAGGGGTTAAAAATTTAATCCCTAATTTTCTATGCAAATTACACTAAATGATACGCCAAAATTTAGGTGTCAACATATCTCATTCTCTTTTTCCTCTCAATTCCATTGTCCTGCACAAAATCATTATCAATTGTCTCAGACCCAAAGGATCTTCCAAAACTGATGTCTCTCGATATGAGGCAAAACTGATTTGGGCAATTCAAAACACATTTCCCATTTCTTTTTCCCATTTGATAATTCTTCAAATGTACAGAACTATCAAGAAAAGTAAACGTCAACTCCCTTATGGAGCTCTGATCACTGCTATCTTTGAGTACTTAAAAATCTCCATTCCTGCAAAACTCAAAGGTAAACCTCTTCAAATAATGACTGTTGGAAAACTCATGATGACTAAGATGGGACACAGATTTGATGGAGAAAATTGAAAAGAGTAAGATTATTCTAACCGAGCTGATAAGTGAACAGAACAAGGGTTCTGTTAATATCCCTCCTGAATCTGATGAGAAGGAATCAATCGAACCTTTAGTGAGAAAGAGGAAAGTACAGTTGACCGCCTCCATAATAGATAGACCAACCAAAAGAAAATTAGTTGTAGCCAGTGATTCTGATGAGATGGAGATATCCACTAAACAATCTGCTGAATAATCACACGCTGATAACAGAAGCCTTGAAGAAACAAGGTTTGTGCAATGGCTACTTCATCAAGAAGCCAAGCATAAAGCTCATGCAGACAGGCATGCTGCCACTCAGCTTGAAATTCAAAGACTAAAAGATAAGGATGAAAGTTTGCTGCAATCCCTTAGTGACCTCATCAACTAAATAGTGATGGAGAATCAGTAAGAAAACATGGCTACTGCAGAAAAAGAACCTGAGGAAGGACCTTCTAGGAGACAGGGGGAGCCTGAGAATGAACATATCATAGAAGATGATATGCAGGAGGAATTTGAGCAAGATAATGCTCAAGATGTTGAGAACAATAGCTTTGATATGGCTGACATATAGGAGGAATACAATCAGAATGCACAAGAGGCAGCTCCTTTAACAGCAACGTCTGCAGGTTTTCCTCTTAGGAGATGATCGTGAAAATGTGTCATCTGAAGCTGAACAGAGAGGTAAAGGGAAGGAAGCAACATCTGTTGATATGCAAACCACACACACTCCTTCTGAATACAATATCTGCTCATCTATGTCAGATCACGCAGCTATCACCGATCTAAGGTGGAGACAAGCTGCAGTTCAGAATGAAGTCAGGGAACTCCGCAATGAACTTAAAGAAGGAATCCAGGAGATTAAGGACTTGATGGAAGCAAAGATCAACAATCTGAAGATTCAAGTTAGAACCGATATACAAATTGCAGCAATTAACACTGCAGGCCAGCTTCATCAGCTCTCATCACATATTGAGCAATGATTGAACCAATTTTCTAACTTTAGTATTGTCCAAGTGCCTTTCCTATCTGCACCTTTTGGAACCTCTTCATCTGAACCCTTAGGACCCTCAGCCCCTCCAGCAAATCAGACAAACTAATCACTTATCTTCCTACCTTTGCATTCATAAGCTATTTGTTTTAACGTTCAATGTTGATTTCAGTGATGTGTTTGAACTTTGGATTTTCACTTATGATTCGACACTAGTTGTTCGATGCTGAACTCTTATTATTATTATTACTTATGCTTCGACACTTGGTGTGAACTTTATTGCTATTTATCCTTTCTGCTGATGTCAAAAAGGGGGAGAAGGTTTATACAAATTATGAATGCAAATGTTGACGTAAGCGAGCAGAATGAGAATTGACATAGTTAAAAATATTATGCTGATTTCAGAACTTAACAATATTTTGTGCCTTAAATGTTATATCCTCTGAATATTTTTCTAACGTTTATGGATAGTTTTGTCATCATAAAAAAGGGGGAGAATGTTGAGCAAAATCCCTAATTAGTTTTGACGAATGACAAAACAATCTTTTACTAATCAGAATTACACTTAAGTTATTTGATGCAGGTAAATGCTGAGTCATCACACTTAGTTGATGAAAGGACTTTATCATCAGATTCAAAATTACTCGTCAGATTCAATAAGTGTTATTTTTAGTAAATTTATGTAGGATAATCAAACTGTTATCTCAAGATATCCTAATTGGCAATCCCAAGATCGTTCCTTAAACACGAAGAACTACACTTATGGAAACCTTGATTTGATTATATGGGCGATCAAATCACCTGGAGATAATGGTTTTTCTTCTAACGGCTATGCATTTTCTTTTGGGAAGTTTTCTCCAACGGTTTGATTTGGAGATCAATCATCTGAAGATTATCTAACGGATAAATTGGAAATGGAGGAGTATAAAAAGAGTGCAAAGTCGTACAAGAAAAAAAAATTAGAATCAAGAATTCCAAAGTTTGAATAGAGCTTCGATCTTACACACTTGTGATTATTGTATTCCACGTTGTGATTTTAGGAAGAAAATTACTTGAGTGAAGAGTGTACGTGATAGTGCAGTCTATCATCTGAAAAGCACTGCTCTTGTAATCTTCTGGTGATTCAATAATGAAAAACAACCAACAGGCTGCCAGCGTGGAGGGTGGACGTAGGCTTAATAAAGCCGAACCACTACAAAGATCTGTATGGAGTATTCCCTATCCCTAAACTTTCTTTTATTATTACTAACATTATACTGCATACATATCTGTCAAACAAGTTCGTCAGAACACCATTTTAGTCATCAGACGCAATCATCTGATGACAACTTACATGCCAATTTGTAATTCGCATCCATCTGATATTGTACATATGAGTTGTTGACCTCAACTATATTCATTCCACATGTTTAAATCATACAATTTTATAAAATCACCTATTCACCCCCCTCTAAGTGATAACACTAGCCGTAACAATATGTATTGAAGTGATAAAAGGCATTTTACTTCTTTAACCTAAATACTCATTTTATCCCTTGCTAGCCACCTTGAGCCAAATATGGGGAATTTTCAAAATACCCCTGTCAAGAACCACCCCATATTGGGGCAAGTTAGGAGGTTATGGGTGATCATTTTTGGAGCAAATAGATTAAGAAAGATTTCATTGCTTTCACTTGCATCAATCTTTTTGTGGTAACTTCATGTGGATCTTTATGGAAGCTTGAAGCATCCCAAAGTGAAGAAGACCATTCATTTCTCTACCGAAACACTTGCATCCCTTGCTTAGCCAAATTGATCCTTTAGCATGTTCACTTCAAAGCCCAAATGGTGATTATCTCCCCACATTGGGGAAATGCATATGATTTACCAAGAAATTTTGAAAAAATTGGTGAAATATGTTTAGTGACTCAAAAGTCCTAAGAGCTCAAATGATATATACTAGAGGGCATGAAAAAGCAGTGTGCTTGGTAAAAGTAGGGCTAATGCCCATGAAAAAAAAATGCATCAAAAGCAAAAGCAAAAAGCAATATGCTCATGATGAAAACAAAATTCCAATTGTAAAAGATGCTTAGAAAGAGCAAAGCTCTTATTACAAGAAAAATGATTAGACAATGGGCTCTCGAGACAAATTGGTTTCCAAGAGTCAAATGATGTCAAATTTAGATAATTTGGTAATGATGCCAAGATAATCACCATCTTTTTCAAACCCTTCTACAAAATTTCAAGCCTTTTGAGCCTAACCCAAACCGACATTACACCTCTCTCCGAAGTCTCTTTCGATTGAGATGGTTTGAGTCAATGTAAAGATTTCTCAAAGAAGCTACCGCTTGAAGGAGTGGAAGCAATTCTATCTTGTTTTATCTTCAAGGTTCTTGACTTGTAAACCCGATGAAGATATTATTTGATAATCCTTTCTTGGCCTCAAAGCGATAATCCTTTGCGTAAGCCCATGACCAAGCATGCATTACGGTCCTTCAAAAGACTTTTTTGATTGATCAAGTTGTATTCGGTGCGAATATTTCCAAAAGCCTTTGGCTTAGGTTATGTGAGATATCCTCAATGATCGAACTTAAAATCCCACATTAACGGATGGGAATAAAAGCCTTCATGAGAGCCATGGTAAGAAGACCTTTTCGATTAAGGTATTTCAACTTGGCATTTTTAACAAACCCTTTTGAAGATATCGAAATCATTTTGTTCAAAGCTTTCCTCTACAAGAATTTTGACAGATTGATGGCATTTACCAAGAGTTTGATTGACAATTATTTGAATGACATTCAAAGTCTTCATGTTGTCACAAAAGTTGATGGAATTTCTTGGTTATGCAACCATGAATGCTTCCCGTTTAATAGTCTTTCCAAGTGATTGCATGTTAGTAGCTTCAGATCTTCAATATCCAAGTAATTGCAGCTTGCAGTCTTTCTAAAATCAAAATTCCCCAAGTAGAGCGGATTTTCATTATCCTCTTCCCTTTCCAAATCGGCATGATGTGCTCGCGCACTCATGACCATTCCCTTTCAATTAGGTATGGTGAGCTTTCGTGCCCGTACAATCTTCAAATCGATATGATGTGCTTTCGCACTCATGACCATTCTTTTTTAAATCGAGGTGGTGAATGTTAGTAGCCATGATTGATTCACTCCTTTTAGTCGAAACCCATTTTTTACAATGGTAAGACTACTCCTTTTAGTCAAAACTCGTTGTTACATTATGAGACCACCCTTTCTAGTCGAAACCCATTTCTTACAATGGTAAGACTATTCTTGTCATGCCCCGAACCCGAACAAGCACGCAACATCCATCTGGGGTCGTCAAGCATGCGACATCCCAGGACTTGTCGCCGACCCAATCGAAACACTAACGAGTAACGCATGCGGAAGCAACCTCGAACTCTCCGTACAACATATAAACAATGGGATAGTAGAGAGACAAAGAATACACATCAACAAGACACTTTTATAAACATAACATTGATTACAACACATACATTTGCAAGCCTTCTACGAGGTCACTATCTACGAACCACGCACAACAACAAGGATCGGGTGGTTGGTAAGCTTAACTCCTCTACAAAAAGGGGCACTCATGTGACATTCTGAAATCCGACCCACTTGGGATTTATGAAATAGACGATTTTCTGGACGTGCTTGTAGTTAGATCTTGCCCGGAACTGATCACTCCTGGGATACTAACCAATAGGGAATGGCTAATTAGGGATTTTAAATTCGCGCGACCAAAGAAACTCGATCGTGAACTGACTCTCGACCATGAAAATTGTCGAGGTGACGTTTTGAGCCAATGTAGGCTGATCCAAGAATAGTTAGGGATCAATTCGCCGCTGTCATACGAGTGGATCGCGGGTGATTCCGCTTGACCACGAGATGAGTTGACGAATGACCCTAAACCTATACCAAACGATCGCGCCCGTCAGAACTAGCGGTCGATCCTCGCGATTACGTGACAATCGAGGTCGTCACGACCCGAGTGAACTTAAACGTGGCTTGATTCAGTATCAGCCACGGGTTGAATGTGCGAATTTCCCCAAAAGCCACCCGTTAGTTTGAGATACGCTCAAGTTACGTTATTTAAATTGGATCATTAATTAGAGACCAAGTTTGGGTATTGGAAATTATGAAGGTCACGACAAGATAATTGGACGATGTTGTTATTAGCTCGGTTAGCCTCAGATTTGTCCGGATTCTTCAGAAAATTCGAATTTTGGCAAGAAATAGAAAATGACCGTTTTACTCCTGGGACTTTGTTAAGGCCAAGTATAATGTGAAAGGGGCATTTTGGTCATTTCACACCAACTTTAGAGATGAAAATTTTTGGACAATTTTGCCCTTGGAAATTTTGTGAAATTCCAATTTCACCCTTGGATATTTTTGGTAAGGATTAATCTTGGCCGTCAATCTTAGGATAAGATTGAATCGTGGCCGTTGATTTGGAAATAGAGAGGAGGGTAGGATGGTCATTTGGCAAGGGTGTTAGACACCAATTATTGCCATTTAGCCTATTTCTTTCCATTTTCTCTCTCTCCCTCTCATTTTCTCACTCTCACGGCAATCTCTCTCTCCCTCACCCCTCTCTCGGCCGACCTCCCCCTTTCCCTCTCTCCCACCGTGAAGTGGCCAGCCGGCCATACCCATCGCCGCCGTGCAACCGCCGTGAAGGATCGCCGCCGTCCAGTCGTCCTTGAAGCCGCGGTCTCACCACCATCACCACCGCCGTCCCTCTCTCTCTTCCCTGTTTTTCCCCTCACCGAAACACCATCACCAGCCACCCTTTTTCAGCCAAGAGCAGCCAAGAAAGCCAGCAGCCAATCGCCGCCACTCGCCGCCGCTCGTGACCGCCGGTGAGTTGCTGGTAACCCTTACCGCTTATCGCCGCCGCCGCTGCTGTTTGCTCTCTGTGCAGCCACCGTTGAGGCCTCGATTTCGCATAGGAATCACAAGTAAGTGATACCCTAACCCTCGCCTAGGATAACGGGTATTTTCGGGTTAGTTCGGGCCCGTTTTAGCAAGTTTTAGGGGTTATTCGTAGAGGAATGGTTGGACTGCTTTGGCTGAGTTGTTGGGATGAAATTGTGATGATTTTTGAGGTGGATTGGAGGTTAGAATTGATTGATTTTGTGATTGGAATGGTTACGAATGATTATTGTGACTTATTACGTGAAAAACGGGCCTAAATGTGCCGTTATAGTGATTTTTGGTGGTGGCCGAATCACTGTTCATCCTGTGGGCGAATTGGTGCATATTGGTGATTAAGATATAGTACGTGTTGGTTTGGGGGTTGTCGGTAGGAGTACGACGCCCGTGAATGGTGAAATTTAGCTTAAAATGCAAAAATTCGAGTTAATTGTGCACGTGCGAATTGAATTGGATTGGCTGGGAATTTGGCATATTTGTGTGTCAATTGAACATGTGAAATGTGTGAGAATTGACGCGTGCATAGGTTGAATTGGATCGATTGGTAATTTGGCATGTTCGTATAATGTTCGAGCGAGCGAACGGGTGAAAAATTTATGTGATATGTCGTGCGTGTGGTCACGAAAATCCCTGAGACGTGTAGTGTAACGCGGGGAATTGAGCCGTCCTGAGGCATGTACTTTAACGCGGGACGATGCCTGGTATTGCCGAAAGACCGCCAACCTGAGGCGTGTACTGTAATGTGGGTTGTGCCGTAGGTGGAGGATGTTGAGCCTGAGGCGTGTACTGTAACGCGGGCTAAGGAGTGTTGTGAATTTGAGACGGTCAGATGTGAACCGTGGGTTGAAAGTGGACCTGATGCATAATAACGCGGGTTGTGGGCAAGTTTAATGAAAATAGGGAGGTGAGGCATGAACGAGTATGTGAAATGTGGAATTGGAAATGTCATATGTTCGACTTGTGTTTTGGGCATGAAACTGATTTGGAATGTGCATGTGGTTGAGATTTGTATAATTGAGACTAACGTGCAGATTGTACGCATTAAAAGCCAAGGTAAGTGCAATTGTGTGCCTGTTATGTGCTTGTTGCGTGTTATTGTGTTTGGACTTGTCTGGAGGTACGTGTTAGCCTAGATGGGGTTTAGGGTGTTTACTTGCTGAGACGTGTCTCATGGTTGTTTAACCCAACAATTTCAGAACCCCGGCCTGGACCATTAATCTTCCACCGCCACCGCCTCAGTGTTTTGGTATACCGATGCACACCGACCACGCAGTTGTAGAGTACCCGATAGATGAGAATATGACTTGAATTAAGCATACTACAGTAGTCTGGGTAGATATAGGGCAACCCCTTTGGCAGGCCCACACCTATACAGCCTGGTGTTTTCGGGATGGACTGGACAAGTTCGGTCCTGTTCGAGGCTTTGATGTCCCATTTGACGGAGTGGGGGATTGGGATCCGTCAGCTATACCCCCTCCTGATGATGAGATGACTAGTCTGGATACTAGCCTTGCACAGTCAGGACATCAGCCTGTACCTGTAGCACCCGAACCTTCAGTGGCTGAGCCTGATCCGAAGCCGGAAGAATCACAGGCAGGGTATGATCCAATGGATGTGGATCTAGGTGCAATGCCAGAGGAGGAACCCGAAGAAGAGCCCGAAGAAGAACCAAATGACGAACCTGAGGAAGCACTAGAGGAAGAACCAGAAGAAGCTCCAGAGGTAGAACTAGAGGATGAGCCAGAGGAAGAGCCAGAAGAGGAGTCTGAAGAGGAGGAGCGGATTGAGGTTCCATTAGAGTCGGGTGATGAGGACAACCCGATTGAGATCGAGGCGGATTCTGAGTCCTCAGAGGAGCAGGTAGCTCAGGGGGATTCAGACTCGGGTTATGGGGAGTCTGACTCGGAGTGGACGCCATCTAGAGGGCGTAGGGGCTAGTTTAGGGGTAGGGTGAACCTTTTGAAGTGTCCCATTTTTGGAGCTAGAGTATTCCCAGACTACTGACCTCTTTTTAATATCGATGGTGTAAACCTTAGAAGCTCGGTGTGCTTGTATATTATGTGGATTGCAAATGGTGGGTATTGTATAAGTTTGACTTGGTAATGAATATATGTATATTCTCCCTTTTACCCCTAGTTAAATATTGTCCGGGTTTTTGTGGCTTTCGCTAGTGCCTTATCTCTAATGTGTTGGTTTGGGTCGGCGGCGTTTCCTGGGACGTCGCACTAATTCGACCAAAGAGGGATGTCGCGAGCTCGATGGAGTTCGGGACGTGACATCGCTTGTTGATTTGGTATCAGAGCAAGGTTAACTCGATCTAAGTTGGTCGAAGCCTGGAGTGATAAGGAGCGGAGACCCTGGGGCAGTCATCTAGGGAGACTTTAGCGAGTCATAGGTGTGCAATGAGCTACGCGTACCTCCAGACTGTTTGTTGTGATTGCTGAGTGAATTGAGTATTATAACGATTGGAATGCAGGTGCGTCTGGACCTAAGGTAAGTGCACAGACCTTATTGATTGTGGTCTGGTGCTGTTGTGATTAATTACCTGCTGAGTGAATTATTGTGCTAATTCGCTGCCTAGGACTAGACTGGTATAGTTGGCCTAGGTCTCTAATTCCTAAATTGAATTATAGCATGTAGGTGAGTGATAGAAAATCGGGAGTATGAGTTCGAGAGGTAGAGGATTAAGAGGTCAATCAAGTTCACAAGCCCAACTTGCGGGAGATTCGAGAATGGATGCGGTCATGAGGACCCTAGAAGAGATCGGAAATCTGATAGGATGGCAGACTCAGGAGCGAGCTGCCACTATTGCCCAAGCTGCTGAGGCCGCTGTGGCTGTTGACAGCAATAATAACAATGGGAATCAAGGGCAAGGGCAAGTGAATGTGAATAGGCAGATGCATCAGCTAGTTGAGCAGTTTTTGAAATTAAAGCCCCCTAAGTTTGATGGTAAGGGTGACCTTGAGGTTGCATCACTTTGGGTAGAGGAGTTAGAAAAGGCCTTTGAGGTGCTAGGGTGCACCGAGGAAGAGAAAGTGACCTTGGCGGTGTACCAGCTCCAAGGAAGTGCGAGTGATTGGTGGAAAGCCACCAGAGGAAGGGTGTTCCCTGCTGGTGCCGCCCAGACTTGGGCGATGTTTGTGGAGGTTTTCAATGGTAAATACTTTTCTGAGAGTGCCCGGGAACAAAAGTTAGCCAAGTTTATGAGGCTTCGTCAGAGGCAGAGGACAGTGGATCAGTATGAGATTGAATTTGCTCGGTTATCTAAGTTTGCCCCAAAGATGGTGGAGGACCCGTTGGATAGGGCTCGGAGGTTCAGAGACGGTTTGAAGCCGGACCTTCGTAGCCAAAAATGCATTTCAAGCAGTAACCAAATCTCCTTAGAAAGATTTGAAATTTTTATATGTTATATCCACAAATGTCCCCAACAAGTTTTGTGAAGGAAGTATTTTCAAAATAGATCTGGAAAAATTTATAAAAATACCAACAGACCCGAAGGTCGGAGGAACAGTGTTTCTGGCAGACTTATTTCGGTCCAAAGATAAACTTATGAATGGCCTCAAATGACTTCCAAAAATTTCCAAATTAAATTATGTCAAACTTCAAGATGTTATGAACAACTTTCATGAAGAACACTTCCTCAAATCCAGCCCACAAAAGTCACATAAAAAATAGCAAAATCCAGTGAAGCAGTAGCAACCTTACCGGAAATCAACCAACAAGCACCACCAAGCAAACCAAGCACAACCAGCCACTAAACCAACTATCCACGGCCCTTAAACCATCCCTAACATGTCCATTAGTCACCCCTTAGCCTAGTCAAGGGTTAGGAAGCCACTTACTAGGAATGCCTAAGTAAGAAACCGAACAAAGCCAAGCCAAGCAAGCAGCAGCCGCTCTGGCGGTCGGACGGGGCTGGACGGGTGGCTCCGGCGGCTTTCCAGCGACTGGATGGCAGTGGTTGGGACGAGCACGGGCTGGTGGTGGTCGGGGTGCAAGACGTGAGGCCGAAAGAGAGAGGGTAAGAGGGGAAATGTGGGTGTTTTGGGCTAGCTTCTGGTAGGATGGGCAGCCGAAATGGAGAAGCCAGCGGTCAAGCAGAAGCAGAAGTAGAAACAGAAGCAGAAATGGAAGAAAACGAAGGAGCCGAAGTAAAGAAGAAGAAGCAGCAACAGCAGCAATACGAGGTTAGCAGGAAGTCATCAGCGTGAGGCAGTAAACAAAACAGAAGAGCAGAGGCATGGGCGGAGCAGCAAATAGCAGCAACATGGGAAAAGGAGAAAGTCAGCAAAGCAGAAGTCAGCAAGCAAAGTCCATCATGGCAGCTGCATGGGGAGGTCAACAACGTGGGGTGTTCGGCAGGGAAAGGGGTGGGCGTCGCGGAAGAAGAGGCCAGTGTGTAGGGGAAAAACAACAGGCATGAGGGAGGAGAGAGAGAGAGAGAGAGACCAAAGTCAATATATCAATCAAGTGCAATCCAAGGGCTCACAATTGGTCTTGTTGAGCAAGCTAGATCCAAGGGCCACGAAAATTCCGAATTTCAAAATCAAAGAAAAGACTAGATAGACACTAAATAAAATAAACCAAGAGGGAGGTATACTGATCTAAATCCGCACCCGATCCAAATTTCACTTTCCGGCAAATCCGGGCAATCTCGAGGTTGACCACGCTTATGTGACGTCGTCCAAATAAATTAGTCGTGACACTTCGAGAAATTCGCCATCCAAGTTCGGATTCAAATGACGGTCAATTTCACTCAAATGCGACTTTAGTGTATCTCTGACTAACGGGCGGCTTTTTAGGGTTTACGCGTATCGACCTGTGGTTACTCAAGTCATGGCGACCTCGATCGTCACCGAAGGTCGACTCATGGTCGAGTTCTTAGGTCTACGTACATTTCCCTAGGTAGCCATTCCTTAAAGGTTAGTATCCCGAGAATGATCAGTTCCAGGCGAGATTTAACTACAAGTGCATTGAAGAATATACACATTTCATTTATCCCAAAAGTGGATTGAAATTCAGAATATCACAATTCTTTTTAGTCGAAATCCGTTGTTACACGATAAGACTATTCTTTCTCTAGTCAATATCCATTATTGAATGGTGAGACTTTCCCCTTCGAGTCGAAACCCGTTGTTACACTGTAAGACTTCCTACCTTCGATCAAAATCCACTCTTAGAAATTACCTCTCTTTTTTTCCTTTCGCATCTTTCCTTCCCATTCATGCTACATGGTCGAGAGAGAGATGAGAACATCAATAGTGAGATCAATACTAAGGCTCAAGGTAAGTTTCAAAGGTACGTCCTCTAATGAAATGTCGTTCATTTTGTTATTTTCATTTTATCTCTGGTGGAGTCGACTAAAAATTTTAGGTATCATTTAGTCTTTGAAAGGCACATTTTTGAACTTCCTTTCAAAAAAAGGCAGCTGCTGATACCTGATTTTTTTACCGACGTGTCATAAAAGTAAAAAATCTTGAGATTAGGGTTTCTGATTGTGACGGCACCCAATCTTCAGCCAAAAAGAGTCCTTTAGCATTTGAATTAGCATTAGGCATTCATTTTCTAGCTTTTTTCATTTTAATTTCAAAAAGTCAAAGAGTTGACTTTCGTGTTGACTTTTTGGTCAAATTTTGACCAAAAGTCAACCCAAAGTCAAATTTTGGTTTTTTGCATTAAAAAAACCCCAAAATAGTGTCAATTTCACTTTTGCACAATCAATTTTCAAAAAATTCAAAGTTTGACCCATTAATTGACATTTTAGTACATAACTATTAAAATGTTGACTTTTTTTTTTTTTTTGGTAACCCAGGGAACCCCCGCACGGCCGACAGCCGGAAGGTAAACCCTGGGGGCGACACGTGCTAGCCACCATACACGTGCACCGGTTAAGTCACCCTGCGGCGCCCGGGATTGGAACACCCAACCTTTTGCGAGAGGAAGAGTGCCCTTTCCAGCAGCGCCACCCAGGCGGGTGGTTAAAAAAAATTGGGCTAACATGATCATGTTATGTTGACTTTTGGTCAACACTTTGTCCAAAAAAAATTCAAAAATTTCAAAATCCCTAAATCAACTCAGTTTTAGCTTAATTTAACTTTGGTATCATCAATTTTACAAAAATCGGTTTAGAATCAACTTTTCTAGTCATTGTTTTTGGATGGTTTCCTTCACGACATTTGATCTAGATGTCGTATTACATTCAATTTCCAAGTCAATTTTAGAATTCCAAGCCAAGGATGAAAACCCCCAATTTAGGCCATAATCAGTGATTCTAGTCGGTTCTTCATGATTTGCGCAATTGAGACACAAATGAGCCTAATTTCTTATATGCAATTCAAATCCGAAATCAATTTTGGAGGATTCACATGAATTTGAGCCAATTTGACCAATTTAGTGATCCAATGATTGAGAAATCTAAGAGCAATTGGTCTAATTAGTGCAATTCAACTTGACCCATTCTAGACTAACATCCAATTTGATGAATTGAAGCTCATTTTGGCCAATTGGACTTCAATTAAATTCATTATTCTAGCTTGGCCACGCAATTTAACTCAAATTGAAGAGCAATTGGGCTAAACAAGTTAAATTGGATCAATTTGTGCTTGTATTTCAAATTAGTTCAATCAATTTAATCAAATTCAATTCAATTTGGTCAATCAATCATAATAGGGATTAAATTGCATGAAATTAGAACCAAATTGATCCAATAATTGAACTGGTTCAACCCGGTTTGACCGAAATTGAACAGGTCCGATCAGACCGGCCGTTTTCCGATCAAAAATCCGTCTATCGACGGTCCATTCTGGCCAGCCACATCTCTTTGTGCCCAAAATGACAAATATGCCCTTAAATGGAAATTACAATAATGCGCCTAGTTAGAAATTACTAAAATGCCCTTACTTAAGGATTAAACAAATCAATCATGGCCATTCATTTAGAATAGATCATGGCCATCCATAGTGCCATGTCACTTATCCTTAGCCCCTAAGGAATATTCTTAATCATTAAAGAAACAATTAGAGCCATTAGATTGATCCAAGGGCTATGATCCAAAGTTGGAGAGGTATATAAGGATTTTCCCTCCAAAAGTTGAGAGAACTCTCATTTTTGTAGATCTGGTTTCTCTCTCTATCTCATGTTCTCTCCATCCCTCTCTCTAGGCCGCTGGCTTCCCGTCACTCCACTGGCCATTTGCTAGCCACGTTCTGGCACGCCGCCGCCACACTGATATCCACCACGGCCACTGGTTCAAACGGCTAAACCGGCTAGCCGACGGTTCCCTCCGGCATTCCCAAGCCCCTAACAGCCTTCCGTGGCGTCCTCTCGTGGCTGTGGTGGCCGGCCTCCCTCCAAACGGCCACCACGGCCACCGGATTACTTCGTTTTACTTGATTTTCCATTGATCGTTCATTTGATCAAACCGGACCGATTCTCCCCGTGATTTGTGTACTCTACTTTCAGAGGATCGTCGAGCTTTCCGAGGCTTCTCCGTGGTGTCCTAAGGCTGTATATGGAGGCCAAATTGCTCGGTTGTACATTGAAGAGTTAACACACAAGGTAAGTTCAAATCTGTGATTCTCGGATCCTGATGACCTGATTTTCTTGCAATGATGATTTGACCTCTGAAATGTTAGAATCTTACGAAGTGATGAACTATAAAGTCGTAGAATACATCTTAAGCTTAATTTGAGAGGTTCTGTTCTTCTGTTAGAATACATCTTACGAAGTGATTTTCTTGCAATGATGATTTATAACATGATCATGTTATGTTCTGTTCTTCTGTGATACTAAATGACCTTTCTCAGTTGGATGATTTTTCTAATTTTCTGTGTTGGTTATTTGACAAAACTTTCTTCATGAAATTTGTAAAGCACACTCAGATCTGTCTACTATAAAATGTTCATACACTTGCAAGTGTGTTAGGTTATGACAATTAGCATCGTCATTTAGACTCAATCTCTGTGATAGATGAGTTTTTGACCGACCTTCATGTGTTTTTCGATTTTTATAAAATCGTATGTTCAAAATCTGGAAAACTTTTCTACACAAAAGTTCATACTGAGATCTAGAGCTTCATTTGAATGTTCAAAGGAATTTTTCATGATTTAATCATATTCTATGTCCAGATCTGAAATTCCATCCACTGACTTCCAAAACATGTTTCTCCGAATTTGATAAACTTTGAGTCCTTTTTTGCGAAAACTCAAAACTACAAAGTTGTCCATTAGGGTTTTATTATGTATATAGAAAATTTTGGGGATCTAACAACAATGTTTAGGGGATCAATTTGCGAAAAATCTTAGATAAGGTCTTCCTGGCCTCAAAAACCATTTGCAAACGAGTTCTCGGTGAAAACCGAATTTTATAAAAATTTTAAGGACTTTTCAAAAAAAACTAAAAACATAAAAGTTGTTGGAAATAGGTAATCCTAACTATCTAGAACTTTTCACGCTGTTTGGATAAGGTTTGTTATTTTTCCCGCTATTATTTTGAAATCCCTAACAGAACCAGGTTTAGATTGTCTCCAAGAGTAAAACTGTCATTTTCGTGAAAATCGGTGGGGAATTAGGAAAATTGGTCTGCATGAACTTTAATCCTCATGAAATTATATTTCTAATGACACCTGAATCATTTCATTTGAACATCATTCAGTCAGTTAACCACACTCAAACAGAATGGGGTCCGAATTAGCAATTATAGTTGAATAAGTGGTCTTCCTATGAAGATCACTTCCCATTGCTTGATTGATTGAGAAACAAGGTCCATGGGCCTGAATGCATGCTTTTCTCATTGTAATGCATGTGTTTGTTAGATGTATGTTAGGCCCGGTGCGTGTTCGGCGGGTAGCCCACGGTAGTCACTTAGAACTTGACTTTAGGGGTTAACCGATATGAGTTGCCGTTTTGTGAATGCAAATGGTAACTCGTTATCATTAACTATTAATCAAACAATGTTAGATGATTAAGTGGGCGGCTAAATCAAAATGCATGCAAAGAAAAGGTGTCACGCCCCGCACCCTACGAGCGCGCGGTCATCCCTTGGTGGTCGATCATTGAACGCGACGTCCCAGGACGCGTCGCCGACCCAAATGAAACACCCAACAATAAAAGCAAGCGGAAGCGAAACTAATTAACCCAGACAATAAACAACGACAAAGGGATAGTGCGAAACAATAATTGCATACCATCATAAAATAGTCACTATACAAAACGATAACTCGGGCTACCAATTTAGAACCACAGCTTTCAAAAGGGGGCGGTGGTTGACAAACTTATCTCCTCTACAAAAGGTACTCAAAAGACAGGGTAAATGATCTATTCTTCAATCCCTGTGGTGCTCTGGCGGCGTCTCCGAATCGATTACGGTCGCGGATCTGAAATGGTTATATAATAACCGTGAGAACGAGTCTCAATAAGCAACCCCCTAAACCCCACGTAGGCCAATGCGTACCCAGACAAGTCATACATGCAATCTACCCCATAACATATAAAATTCGCATAATTGTACTTACCTCGTCATCAAGTCCATGCCAACTCTACACGTTAGTCGTCACGTGATAAGGCAATAATATTAATTAAATAACACATCACAAGTCGCTCAAACACCAACCACGCTTTCACTCAATCACTCCAACTAATTCAACCAGTCAATTCAATCACACTCAATTCGCATGCGTGGCCGAGCAACTTTCTCACGACCTCCCAGGTCCTTTCACACGGCCCGCGTCAACACGCCTCAGGCCAGCCCTCAGATCAAGCCGGGCTCAGTCCCGCGTAACCACGCCTCAGGACATTTCTCTCGACCCGCGTAACCACGCCTCAGGTCCGTACTTGCCTTTCTAGCCACACCCGCGTAACCACGCCTCAGGTTGGCAGCCCTCAGATCAAGCCGGGCTCAGTCCCGCGTAACCACGCCTCAGGACGTTTCTCTCGACCCGCGTAACCACGCCTCAGGTCCGTACTTGCCTTTCTAGCCACACCCGCGTAACCACGCCTCAGGTTGGCAGCCCTCAGATCAAGCCGGGCTTCGTCCCTCACTGGACATTTCACACTTTCCCACGACCCGCGCTACTGCGCCTCAGGTCAGCCCTCAGATCAAGCCGGGCTTTTCTCATGCACATGCACCACAATACAAAATTCACCATGCTCTTAGTCATATAAATTAACTTCAATCACCACCCTTTCACCAATGTCAATCTAGCACGCCACATCAGTCAACTCAATTCATGCTCCCCACATCGGTCCACCGACCCGACATTCATGTCGGCACATTCAATTAATTCAATTCACCCACAAGCGCCACAACAATTCAGTCAGGCATATTTATCTCAGTAAATCACTAAATTAGTCACACAATTACCGCCACAATAATTCATAAATCGAGCACAATCAGTCAAATTAGCCCACGCCTAATTAAATTCCTAAGCCGGTACTAAATTTCACCCTAAACAAGTCTAAAAATACCCAAAGTACTAGGTAAGGTTTAGGAAGTCACTTACTTGGTTTTGGCCCGGAGAAAATCGGCTCGGGCCTAAAATGGCCCGGTGAACAAGTCACGAACTAGGCGCGGGCACGGGCCAACGGGCGCGTGGCCGGCCAACGCGGCACAATGGCCGGACGGCGCGCCTGCGCGCGGCGCGGTGGCCGTGCGGCGTGCCAAGGGGGCGCACGGGCGAACGGACGGGCGACGCGCCTAGTCGGACGGGCGACGCGCTCGGGTCGGACGGGCACGGCGCCGGGCGAGCTCGGCCACGGCGCTCGGCCATGGGCACGGCCTCGGCCACGGGCACAAGGCTCGGCCACGGGCTAGGGAACGGGCACGGCGACGGGCGCGCGGCTTGGTCGCGTGGCGACGAGCCGGCTACGCGGGGCACTGGCTGGCCAGTCGGGGCTGGCCGGGCTGGCTGACCGGGCGGCGCAGCAGCGCACGCGGCGGCGCGGCGGCGGCGAGCGGCAGCACGCTGGCGGCGACAGCGGCGGCGACGGCGACGTGGCGGCGACCGGCGGCGGCGAGCGACAGCGGCGGCGACGAGCTGAGCGGGGGAGAAAGAGAGTGGCCGGGGTGAGGGTGAGGGTGAGAGAGAGGGATCGGGGGTGAGGGGAGAGATGGCGGACCGGCGGTGAGTGGCCGGCGGCCGGCAGCGATGGAGGAGCCGGCCGAGCAGCAAGCAACGGGGGACGGCCGGGCGGCGTGGCGACGACTCGCAGCGGCGGCGGTGGACGGCACGGGACGGTCGAGCTCGGGTCGGCGAGCTCCCAGTGCACGAACAAACGAGCGGCGAAGGCGACGGGCGAGCTCCGCGGCGGCGAGCTGGACAAGCGGAGCGGAGCAAGGCGGCCATTGGGCAGCGCCGGGCCGAGACAGCGATGGCGAGCCAAGCTCGCGCGCTTAGGAAGGAAGGGAGGCGGCGTCGGGGCGGGGCTATCGGGCGACACGGCGGCGCGGCGGCGGCGCGAGGAAGACGGCGGCGGAGCTCGGGCGGTCGAGGCGGGCTCGGGCGGCGGTCGGCTGGGTGAGCAGGAGCGGGGCGAAGCAGAACCAGACGCCGGCGAAGAACAAGGAAAAGAAAGAAGAAGAAAGGAGAAGAAGGAAGAGAGAAGGGAGGAGAGAGAGAGGGGGGAAACAGGTCTGCTTTCATGCAGAGACACAGGAGGGGACGTGAGCTGAGAGGGGGACGTGCGCGAGAGAGAGAGAAAGAGAGGACAGACGGAACAGAGGGAAACGTGAGCGGGAAAAGAGGAGGAAAGAGGGAGAGAGAGAGAGAGAGAGAGAGAGACGTGCGCAGGAGGGGACGTTGCACGGGGGTGGGTGGCGCGGCGCAGAGGAGAAAGGAGAGAGAGAGAGAAAGAAAAAGCTAATATTTATCCTCGAGCGCGAACCAACGGACACGGTTCAAACTAAATATTATTCTAACTGTCGCGATTCAAACCCGGAAAAAGATCTAACTGTCCCCGAAAAATCCCAAACAATAATATAAGACAACGGGCCAAAATAAAATAACTCGAAACACACTACGAGGGAGGTCTACCAGTCCAAATTCGCACCCGGTCCAAAAATCCACTTTCTCACTATTCCTAATCACCTCGACGCTGGCCACAATAATATCGACACCGTCCAATTTATTTCGTCCCGAAACTCTCGAAAATCGACTGCCAAGGTCAGGGTCTAAATAACGGCCAAATTCGATCGAATGCGATTCTAGCGAAATCTCAAGGTTTAAAAATAATAACCGGGAGTGATCAGTTCCCGGGCGAGATTTTTACTATAAGCGCACTGACGAAATACCCGTTTTATAAATCCCAAAAATGGGCCAAAATTCGGAATGTCACAAAAGGCCGATCCGGAGGCCCGTGTTTATTAGTGAATTGCTTGTATTATTGCCTTGCTTCGGTTGTTCCTTTGTGCATTGTTTGTCATTAATGTATCTTATGGATGTAAAAACTGACACTCGAGAGGTGGTCCATGGAGGAGATAGTCCAAAGTTGTAAAAGACAAAGGCGATAGACCGATGTCCAATCCGGTATGAATTTGTATTCAATTCATTCGTTCCCGACCATGTCTCGGGTTTTCAATTCGTGTTGCAATAAACACTCGACGGCTTGCGGATTTTACTTTCTTGCACTTAGAATTAGCTCGTTCTTCCAATACCTTGGGTGTTTATTTTATGCAATGCTTTTCAATATAATTGTTTTTTTGTTTCTTTTCTAGACTAAGATAGGATTAGTTTAGAATCTTAAATGAAAACACAAAAACAAGATGCACGATCACCTAGTGGACAAAGACTTTGGCATGAAAAATGGTAAAAAAACAAATGCATGACAACTTGGATAACAACCATGAATAAGTTTAGCGGTACCAAAAGGGCGTTAATAATGTAAGCTAGTCCCTGAACCCATGATCTTTGGTTTTCGTAGAAACCGAAACGAAACTCTCGCGTTTCGGTTAGGTATTCTAGCTGACCCCTGACCTAGGCTATTGGCGACTCCTAAAGATAAAATCAATCTGCTATCGAGCAACGTATGGATTTAGGAAAAATCTACATTCATGATCAATGGACCATATGGATGACCAAAAGATTGACGCTTCGATAAACCATCTTTTATTATGTGCCATACAAATTGTTTCATGAACACTTACCTCTAAACTCGCTTCATCGAGTTCGACCCTCGAGAGGTAGGTCGCGACAAGTTGCTGTACTTCTCCTGTATCCTTTTGAGCAATTAATACAATTTTATTTTGACAAAAAAACCAGGTGTTAACTAATTAATGTTAAGTGATTTTTAAACCTCACTTGCAAATTCCTCAAGCAGTGGGTTAAGTCACTAAGTACTTAATTAAAGTCTAATTCTCATTCTTAAGCTACCCGTAGAAAGCGTCATGCATCAGTAATTGAAATTGATCTCACCCTATGTCAATTCAATCAAATACAAGATCAATTAAGCATGCATTGAGGCTAATTATCCTTAGAAATTAAGAAATCAATTAGTTGACTAAGAGGTAAACTTCTTTGTTTTATCCCTCATTTTGACCTTATAAGTTTTAATTCAATTAAAAGCCTTAACGGATTCCAAATTGAGTTATTCCAATTGCCAATTAAAGCTTAAGATGTCCTATTCAACTCTCATTAACATAAATTTTTCTAATTATGGCCCAATTAATACAAAAAATTTGATTAACCCGACTCCTCCAAATTATGCTCTGTTCCAACCCGACTCTTTCAAAATTTGGAAGAATCATCAAACAATTGTCAAATGGCTCCAAATTTTGCGAAAAGATAGCTCATTACACGTTCAACAACGTTCATATTTTAAACTTTTGTGAACAGGCCCTCCAACTATGTGAAATTATGCAATTTAATTCAATGACTCAATCTGTATCAATTTTGTAGGCCAATTCCGATTTTGACCTTATTCATTCAAATTAACCAACTTATTCGCCATAGAATTTTATAAATTTTGGGTATTTACAATCCAGGGAAAAGAACACTAGAAGTGCCAAAAATTATATACGGCGCTCACTTTAGTGCCAAAAGTTTTCATCAGCTCACTTAAGTGCCAATTCGGAGAAAAAACCGATCATTTAAGTGCCAACGGCGAGAAATTCCTGTTAAATTGATTACGTGGCCTTAAAATTAATTTGTTAATATGACTTGGCATATTTTTTTTAAAATATAATCCATGTGGACTACAAAAATGACATGGCACAGCCTACATGGCTTGGGCGTCCAAATCAACGTCACATAGCATGCTTTCCAGTTCCCCAGCTCATCAGAACTAGGAAGTGGAAGTTGAAGAGAGAGGTGACGGTGGGCACCACCACCAACGACGAAGCCTTTGGGGAGGGCTCGAAGATTGTGTGGAACTAACCCTAACAAAGGTTCAAGATCGAGTACAGGAAGGCTGGGCTTGGCTTCCCATACATTCGTCCCTCAAAGCAAGGCATGGGATTGGCTTCCCACCTCTGCGTCTCCTCATTCCAACACGCTAAGACCAACTCCATGTCTGTTGTCCCCACTTGCTCTCACGTCTCGGTCCATTTGAAACCCTTTGTCCACTTCCTTTGTTCTTAATTTGTCTCCTTGCCATGGAACACCATATGCCCACCAGGTGTTTGAGGAAATTACTCTGATAATGGAACTGGGTTTTTTTTCTTCAGTGCTGCTTAGTAATCAGAAGAATGAAGCAATTCAATGTTCTAGAATACAACGGAGATTTGAAGGGGGAAGAAGAAGAAAAGAGCGAGAAGGAATGTGGGGAAGATGATTGTTGAAGAGCTCAATGCAAAGAAGTTTTGTGATATTTTGAAATTCGACCCTTTTCTAGATATATATGAAATGATTATTTTATCAATGCACTGTTAGTTAAATCTCACTCTGAATTGATCACTCATGAGAGGACTAACCATTAGAGAAAGGCTATTGAGGAATCAAGTACGCACGACTTGAGAACTCGATTATGGATTGACAATTCGACCGTAAGGATTGACGAGAGACAATTTTGAGCCATTATAGACCGATCAAGGGATGGTTATAGAATGATTCGCCAATAGTATACAATTGGATCGCGGGTGATTCCACTTGACCATTGTATGGATTGCGAACGACCCTAAATCAATTCCGAACGATCATGTACTTCGAAACTAGCGATTGACCCTCGCAATTACATGACAACCGAGGTTACCCATGGCTTGAGTAAGCTTAAACGTGGCTTGATATTAAATCAGCCACGGGTCGAATACGCGTAACTCCTAAAAGCCACCGGTTAATTTGAGTTACACTAAAGTCGCATTTGATCGATTTTGATCATGAATTGGAGTCCAAATTTGGATATCGAACTTTCAAAGATTCCATGACTAAACTATTGGACGTCACCTCATTAAGCCCATCTATTTGTCGGTTTGCTTGGAATTCTTGGATTAAGTGAAATTCTGACTAGTTTTGGAAAAGACCTTTTTACCCTCAAGTTATGTTGGATTCCTTTGATTTGTTGAAGGGCAAAATAGTCATTTACTCCCTCTATTATGTGGCCGGTCAAATTGGACAGATTTGCCCCTATTATCTTTTCTTATTTACAATTTTGCCCCTAGATATTTTTGTGGCTTGTTTTGGAAGATTGATTCTTGACCATTGGATCTTGGCTTGTTGAGCAAGATGTAATCCTAGCCCTCCATTTTGGATGAGCTTGATCAGCCAACTTTCTCTCTTCCTCACTCTCTCTCTCTTTGATTCTCTTTGGATAACACACTCTCTCTCGTTCTCCCCCCTTCTTGTTCGGCCAACCATCACCACCACCACCACCGTCATGACTAGCACCGCCACCATCACGCCGCCATCTCCGCTGCTCTCAAGCCGCCGTGCACTGCCACCATCCGCCGTTGCACGCTTCGCCGCCCTTGCCGTGGCTGCCATTAGCCTAATTTCTTTGGTTTTAAGTGTAAGTTGCTCTCTAACCCTTGATTAGGGCATTAGGTTGTTAATGGACTTGGTTTAGGGGCTGATTAGGGTGTTCATAGGTGGATTAGTTGATGGCTGATCTTGGTTTGTTTGATATTTTATCATGTTTGGTTGAAACCTGGATTCGTTACTACTGTACCTCTTCGGTTTACTATTTTTGTAGAGACCTTTGTGGGCCGATTCTGAAGTGGAGTTCCTCACAAAAGTTGTTCCTCACATCTTGAAGTTTAATATATTTTAAATCTGAAATTTTTAGAGGTCATTTCTGGATTCGTTACTACTGTACCTCTTCGGTTTACTATTTTTGTAGAGACCTTTGTGGGCCGATTCTGAAGTGGAGTTCCTCACAAAAGTTGTTCCTCACATCTTGAAGTTTAATATATTTTAAATTTGAAATTTTTATAGGTCATTTGGGTCGCACGAAAGCTCATCTTCAAACCGTGTTCAAACTGCCCAGAAATGTTGTTTCTCTTACCTTCTTGTGTTTCCGAATTTTTATAAATTTTTCTAGTTCTATTTTCAATAAAATTGCTTCATGAAAGTTGTTAAGAACTTGTCGTTCTATGACATATAAAAATTTCAACTACTTTTAAGGTGATTTGGATACTGAACGAGATGTATTTTGGGGACAGAGTAGTCTGTTCGAACGAGCTGATTTCGGTCTGACTTTGAGTGAGAATAAGACATGATTGCAGATTGAACTGGATTTTGTGTTCCGCATAAGAAATGTTTACCAAGGTATTTTCTATGACATATCCAAAATTTAGAATTTTTGGAGTTCATTTACTATTTATTTTGAAAGGATTTCAGTTACTGTGCAATCTGCCCAAGTTTACCCCAATTTCATTTATGCCCGACTTTCTTTTACGTGTGATTATTTCATTGCATATTTTACTTGTGAAAGTCGTAACATTTTGTCGAATGAGCATGGATTGTTTTTGCATTGGCTAGTTGAGAAAGATAAGAATTGAGACTGGAGTGAATGCTATGTGTGTATGATCACCTAAAGTTCCTTTGTACCCGATTTTATCGGAAGACCGCCAACCCTAGGGGTTGTGCCGTGGCCATAAAGGTCATGCCCAATCTTGGTGATTGGATGCCGTCACGGGGGCAGGGTGAGACGAAGTCGTTCGCGAATCGGATTCGGGACGAACCCATTTCGTCATTGAGGTTGGTGAGACGATGCCATCGCCGGGGTGGTGCGGGACGATGCCTGGCAATGCCGGAAGACCGCCATCCGTGGGATGTGTCATGGCCTGAGGGGTCGTTAATAATCTGGACTATCACGGGTGCGATTTGCATCGATGAGTGCTATGTGTCTGAGGATGATGATTGAGCATGTCTAGATTATTAAGTTGTTGATGCGCATGTTTTTGCCATGATATATATATATATATATATATATATATATATATTGTATGTGATTCTTGGACACATGTGCTATCTTGATCTCGTCGTGTGCTCGTTAGAGCGATTGCATGTTTAGGGTGTTCCGGAGGCAACGTATTCTCCTAAATGAGCTTTACGAAGTGTACTTGCTGAGTTTATCTCACTCCTCATTGTTAAATATTTTCAGGTTTAGAGTGACGAATAGTCGTCACGTGCGGTTCGGAGACCTGGGGTGTGTTGGGCATTGGATACATCATCCTTTTTGGATGCCCTCTTATAGAGGAGTTTAAGTTAACCCAATCCCTTTTGTATGCGTGGTCTTGTGAGGAAGCCGCCTTTGGATAGGCTTGTAAATTGTATCTTCCTGAGCTTAACAAGTATTTATAAAATTGGCTTCGTTGGTTTTCATCTCAAAGTGTTTTCCTTATTATCCCATTTTGTTGTTCGTTGTTGGGGTTTTATATACGCTTCCACATGAGTTTATTTGATCGATGTTAGTTATTTGGGTCGGCGACGCTTCTTGGGATGTTGCCATTACACGACCACTGGTGGGATGTTAGTGCGCTCGAGGGTCGGGGCGTGACATCCCCGTTTAATTGGTATCAGATTAAGGTCAGCTCGATCCAAGTTTGGTCGATACCTGGGTGTTGGAATAGTTAGTTAGGAAGACCTTCTTTGATCGGAAGTATAGAGTGTGTTAATAACTATCACGCCGCCGTCTCCGCCGCTCTCAAGCCGCCATGCGCTGCCGCCGTCAGCCATTGCACGCTTCGCTGCCCTTGCCATGGATGCCATTAGCTTAATTTCTTTGGTTTTAAGTGTAAGTTGCTCTCTAACCCTTGATTAGGGCATTAGGTTGTTAATGGACTTGGTTTAGGGGCTGATTAGGGTGTGGATAGGTGGATTAGTTGATGGCTGATCTTGGTTTGTTTGATATTTTATCATGTTTGGTTGAAACCCGGATTCGTTACTACTGTACCTCTTCAGTTTACTATTTTTGTAGAGACCTTTGTGGGCCGATTCTGAAGTGGTGTTCTTTACAAAAGTTGTTCCTTACATCTTGAAGTTTAACATATTTTAAATCTGTAATTTTTGGAGGTCATTTGGGTCGCACAAAAGCCCATCTTCAAACCGTGTTCAAACTGCCCAGAAATGCTGTTTCTCGGACCTTCTTGTTTTTCCGAGTTTTTATAAATTTTTCTATATCTATTTTCAACAAACTTCCTTCATGAAAGTTGTTAAGGACTTGTGTATCTATGACATATAAAAATTTCGAAGCTTTTTAAGGTGATTTGGGTACTAAACAAGATGTATTTTGGGGACCGAGTAGTCTGTTCGAACGAGCTGATTTCGGTCTGATTTTGAGTGACAATAAGACCTGATTGTATATTGAACTGGGTTTTTTGTTCTTCATAATAAAAGTTTTACATGGTGTTTTCTATGACATATCCAAAATTTAGAATTTTTGGAGTTTATTTACTATTTATTTTGAAAGGAATTCGGTTACTGTGCAATCTGCCCAGGTTTACCTCAATTTCATTTATGCCCGACTTTCTTTCACGTGTGATTATTTCATTGCATTTTTTACAAGTGAAAGTCGTAACATTTTGTTGAATGAGCACGGATCATGGTTGCATTAGCTAGTTGAGAAAGATAAGAATTGGGACTTGAGTGAATGCTATGTGTGCATGATCACCTAAAGTTCCTTTGTACCCGATTTTATCGGAAGACCGCCAACCCTAGGGGTTGTGTCGTGGCCGTAAAGGTCGTGCCCAATCTTGGTGATTGGATGCCGTCGCGAGGGCAGGGTGAGACAAAGTCGTTCGTGAATCGGATTCGGGACGAACCCATTTATGGGATTCCGTCATTGAGGTTGGTGAGACGATGCCGTCGCCGGGGTGGTACGGGATGATGCCTGGCAATGCCGGAAGACCGCCATCCGTGGGATGTGCCGTCGCCCAAGGGGTTGTTAATAATCTGGACTATCACGGGTGCGATTTGCATTGATGAGTGCTATGTGCTTGAGGATGATGATTGAGCATGTCTGGATTATTAAGTTGTTGATGCGCATGTTTTTGCCATGATATATATATGTGTATATATATATATATATATATATATATATATGTGTGTATATATATATATATATATATATATATTGTATGTGATTCTTGTACACATGTGCTATCTTGATCTCGTCATGTGCTCGTCGAAGCGATTGCAGGTTCAGGGCGTTCCAAAGGGAATGTGTTCTTCTAAACGAGGTTTAGGAAGTGAACTTGCTGAGTTTATCTCACCTCTTGTTGTTAAATATTTTCAGGCTTGGAGTGATGAATAGTCATCACGTGCGGTTCGGAGACCTGAAGTGTGTTGGGCATTGGATCATCATCCTTTTTGGATGCCCTCTCATAGAGGAGTTTAAGTTAACCCGATCCCTTTTGTATGCATGGTCTTGTTAGGAAGTCGCCTTTGGATAGGCTTGTAAATTGTATTTTCCTGGGGTTAACAAGTGTTTATAAAAGTGGCTTTGTTGGTTTTTATCTCAAAGTGTTTTCCTTCCTAGCCCATTTTGTTGTTAGTTGTTGGGGTTTTATATACGCTTCTGCATGCGTTTATTTGATCGATGTTAGTTATTTGGGTTGGCAATGTTTCCTGGGACGTTACCATTACACGACCACTAGTGGGATGTTAGCATGCTCGAGGGTCGGGGCATGACAAGTTTGAACTACAACTGCCCACCTTCCCCTTCTCAATTTCGCAGAGATCACCTTTCGGTGATAGGCGTACCTTCGTTGCGCCACGCCAAGACACATTCTTTGCTAATTACCAAAAGCCACAAGAGAAAAATCCAAAATCTTTTACGGAACAACAATTGAATTGCAGTTGCAAACAAATAGCAACATACTCTTTTGACATGAGATGCAGAGAGAGAAAGAGACAGAGGGGGGTGAGAGAGAGATTGGGTGATCGGGTAAGGCTCGGAGATGGCCAATTCAATGGCCAACTTAGGGTTTGAAATTGGAATTCTTTTTCAATTTGATGATTTAGGGTTCTTATTTGGGGGAAAGGTACTAGACGATGTCATTTTATGCTTTAGATGCTGATTGGACTCTTTGACGAGCCACGTCGGCTTAAGAAACTAATGAAAAAAGGCCACATCGAATTTCTGACCAAACAGATTGGAGTTGGCACTGAAATGAGCGTTTTTCAAAAAATTTGGCACTTTAGTGATCCAAAAGAAACTTTTTGCACTAAAGTGAGCACCATACACAACTTTTGGCACTTCCGGTGTTCTTCTCCCCTACAATCGATGATCTCTCCTACAACTTTCATGTTTTTAGCTTTTATAAAATAGTTCTCCAACTATTTAATATTTGCAAAACAAAATTAGTTGAGGCAGAAAGAGATTTTTATCATCAAAACCCAAATTTCATCAGAAGACAAGTTTTCCAGATTATATACCTATTTTCCCGTAATAATCATTGCACCCAGAAAGGTCATAATAGCTTTGAATTTGCCAGAAAACATTCCTACCTTCAACATCTTCTATACATGATCCTATGCATTCATCTAAGCCTAGAACACCTTCAACTAAGTTCATTCAACACACCCAAACACATCTTCAACATTCAAGCATCAAAGATTAACATTCATCACTCGATTGAATCACAAATCTTAAAAGATCATCATTAAACTTTCCTACATTCTCCTAAATCATCATCTATGCGACATACATCAACCTAGGACTAATTGAAATTCAAATTACCATCAAGTTCATGTTCAATAGGTCTCGACCAGCTTAGAAGAGGTTGATTGAATCATGTAAAACTTTACAATCAAACTAGAACTATGATCGACTTCTAAGAAGCAATACCTAAACTCATAAAATCAAGCTTAAATTCATGATTACTAGTCAAAACTCATTATCATATCATATCTAAGAGATTTTGGTTGCATGAAATTGAACTCTAAAAAAGACTAAACATGCCTTATCATTGAAATTCCTATGTCTAAAATTATGCTAAAAACTTACTTTTATTCGATTTTGTCACATCCTACCTTAAAATTCAACCATAGATTGAAGTTGTTACTTCAATTTCGAACTATGATTGATTCAAGGATCCTTGGATGATCTTTTGAAATGATTGGCACAAGTTTGTATTACACTTACCTTGAATGTAAGAACCAATGAGCAACGAAAGGAATCAGCTAAATTGAGAGGCTTCTGGCAATGGAAATGGACAGCGATCACCACGGATGGACTCGGGACACTTCAATGAAGTAGGTCGCAAGTTAAGACCGGAGAACCGGTGCCGGAAATTGGTTGAAAATTGACCAAAGTCAAAGAGAGAGAGAGAGAGAGAGAGAGAGAGAGAGAGAGAGAGAGAGAGAGAGAGAGAGAGAGAGAGAGCTTTTTCTTGTGTTTTTCCTAGAGAGAGTTTTTTCTGAAATTTTTATATGAGAATGGCTGAATTATTAGAGAAAATTCGGACCTAGTGATTAGGAGGGAAATTTTGTAGGGAAAAAAATCAAATTTGGAACTAATCTAGCCCTACAACTCACCTTATGATCCTATGCTTGAAGTTCTTTTCTTTATAAATAAGGAAAAATGTGATTGACCTTTGTTATGTCGCATGGATAGGTGGCATGGCACATACTAAGGTTTACATTCGAAGGGAAATGAATGGCTAAAATTAGTGCTCTTAAGGGTTGATGACATGAAATTTAATTTTTGGTAATTGAGAGAAAATGGCATTTTGGTAATTATAAAGAGAGAGGGTCGGCCAAGTAGTCTTGTGGACTGAATGGGTCGACTTCTTCGGTTGACTTGGGTTGAATGGGGTCAACCTTAGTCAAACAGGATTGGCCCGAGACTTCCATTGTCTAATTTTTCTTCAAATAATCTCGTGAGCTAGACTATCTTTGTTTGTTTGGCCCATTGAGACAAACCAGGTCAGGTCAATTGGCTTGAGCCAGCCCGACCCCATCGGTCCCAATTCATCGTTTTATGCTCATTTCCTCGAATTATCCTAATTGTGCCTAAATTGATATTGAAATTGGAATAATTTGGCCTAATGGCGTTTAAAATGTGCTCCTTGACTTTCTTGTGAAAAGTCAACGATGGCCTTAAGCTTGAACTTGAAGGTCGACCGAGCCATTTAGGCTTAAAACCTTGACATTGGCTTGAAATCCTAAATTGTCATAGTCCTTGGATCAAATGTCTAAAAGAGAAATCAAACCAATGAATTTTGGAATATTTTTTAATCGAGGGTCAGAGTCTTCAGTTTGACCAAAAAATCAACCCTTGATCGTTTTTAAAAAAATGAAAATTAAACGCCTAACTATACATGTAAGGATAAAATTGATGTCTTTTTATGATTTTCACAAATTTTATGAAGTGTTGGCCAAGAGTTAACTTTCCAGATTTGACCAAAAAGTCAGTTTTTGATTTTTTTGGAAAATGATACCTAAAGATAAATGAAATAGGATGCTCTTAACTTCTATATATAAATTGGACTTAAATGAATCGTTTTGGCCGAGAAACGGCCCTGTTAAAAAAATTAGAGATGGTACTCACTTCTCCGATATTGATAAAATTCGGCACGAATTTTGTTATCCAAAACTTTAGACTTGAAATTTATTCGTGTGCGCGTACCTCACTGACAAAAGGTCAAGTTTCATTCCCTTTTTTCCACCAGTCATTGTTCTAAAATACAGAGATATGAAACATTTGTATGGTTGTACATTCAAATAAGGAAAAGGACAAACAAAATGTCGAAGTCGAATGCTGCTTTCGTGTATACCGAGTCCAGGCTGAGGTGATTGCCATGAACTCCTCACTTATTATGCAGTTGTTTGGCCTTTAGTTGGGGAGTGAAAGAATAATCCCATTTAATTGAGCTGTCTGTCGACATAGAGCGTTAAGATTATTTTGATTTTGAAAATGACAAGACCTTTTTTTAAATTCACTCATAAACATTTCCATACGTGGGAATCAAAAGATCCATCAAACTTATGTTGTTGCACGACCCACGTCATGTTCTTTTAAAGGAAGTAGCTATTAGGATTAGTCGCACAAATACAACGAAATAAAGAGTAAAGAAAAGAAAGAGAAAACAAAACATAAGATTTTATTATTATTTACCCTTAAACTAGGACTACATCAAGCAGAATTTCCATTATATTTAGCACCTCCAACATCTCTGTTGCATCTATCAATTATAAGAGAAAGAGATTATATATACTCAGTAGCTATTTATGGGTCTAAACCCAAACTACTAATAAAATATATGCAAAAATTATAAAAACCCTTTGGTGTGACGGGGGCGCTACCCCCTATAACCCCCACTGGGACAGCCCCGAACCCCGCCTACTCACCGGGGAGTGGGATCTCTGTGCTTTTCTATCAATGGAGAGTACAAATCACATCCCAATAGTGGCGTGATAAAATACAAGTGGACAACTAAATATTTGAGGAATAACCATCACATGATACTCTTAGGTTTTATCGACCCAAAAGGAGCCTTTCATCATAATTGAATATCCCCAAAAAAAAATCATAATTGAATATGTCCGGGCCTTGTAATGGGAAAAACAATAAGTAGCAGCCGGTATATAGAGTTGCAATGCATATAATTCGTTGGATCATTTAGACTTCACGGGAGACACAGAAGATCCAACAGATCACATGTGTTGGACCTACCGCTCTAAGTGCAGGCAATAATGTCTCGTTCTATGGAAGTGAATGGACAAGGGGGACACGGCTGAACATCAATGCAATCTGGAAAGAGGCTTGTGGAAAGGAATGGACAAATCTAATCGAATTCACGCTGGTGATGTGGTCTAAGATTGAAGTAGACATTGAACAACTTGCGACACCACAAGACTGACGGGACGAACCGGAGTAAATAATTGCTATGCTTTGGCCCAACCAATCAAAGAAGACCCCGACCGGATGTGGTCGAGCAGGAGCTCATGTCGTCGACGCAATTGGAATTTGCAGATCGTGGCAAGATCTTTCTGTGATATTATTAGTTTATGCTTCTTCAGAGACGATCGGGGATTTATCTTTCTCAATTCTTTCTTTTTTTCATTTTAATTGTCTTGATTAGACCTGGTATAAATTCCTTCGATCGGTGGTGTCAAGCCATATCACTTCACGGCAAGATGGACGAAATGATGGTGGTGATTGGGCTCCTTTTGTCTTCTCTTCCTAAGTCAATTTTCCTTTGAGAAGATAATGATGACTGAGCCACTTGATGGTGGTGGTGATTGAGCTCTTTTTGTCTTCTCGTCCGTGGTTAGCTTTCCGAGAGAGAGAGAGACAGACAGACGACGATCACCACCACTTCTGAGCTGCTTGATGCTGCTGGTGATTGAGCTCTTTTTGTCTTCTTTTCTTAAGAAAGTGGTATATCTTCTTCCGACCAACCATGAATTACAAGTTACTGACAGCATTCACATGTAAATTTAATCGAAATTAAACGAGGGTAATGTTAATGCGCTTGTAATCTACCCATCATAGACATGGTTAGAGAGATAATCCTCCAACCAGGGTTTGAGGAAAACATGGGTCACTACAAAATACATGTTTCGATGCATTCTCGCCTTGTGATTGATATGTTTCGTCCAATTCATTAGATAAAGAGAAAGAAAATACATGTAAAACAAGAGAAAGGCTCTAAAAGTTTGATACATTGAACTTGAAACATCTTACAAAATGTATTTACCAAATCTTTTTCGTTCTGACACAAAATACAAGCTCGCTGATGTGGAAGAGATCAATGCCATGTCAAAATTTGAGCAGCCACATCGTGCAACGACATGGTGCAGTTGCTTATATGGTACAAGCCCGAGGTTTTTGTAACCTCTTTATTACATTAGATTAAATCCGAACGAGATCTAAGTTGGTGTGCCCCCACAAAATAAAACAAAAAATGTAAAAACACAGGCCATGTGCAGTACAAGGAATTGGTGCAATATTTTGTTTAAAAGTGAAAACAACATTGAGCACGCCATTCGTGGACCTCTACTTTCTACTTTTCGAATTTCGAAACGACAAGTAGTGTTTTTTTTTTTTTTGGGTAACCGAGGATCCGCCACCATTCCTCGGGGACGAGCCCACACAGGTAATCGGAGCGCCTATACCTCGAGGGAGACTAGCCCAGCAACCCACCGCCAGGGCCCCCCACTTAAATTACGGAACCAAGCGGGGATTCGAATCCAGAACCTCTGAGGAGGGAAGGAAAGCGCCAATCAACTCGGCCATGCGTAGGTGGGTAACGACAAGTAGTGTTTAGTTTCATAAAAATTGAAACTTAGGTAAGGCCAAAAGTAAAATTCAAAGGAGGTGTGAAATGGACTAGGCACAAACATCAAGCCGGGTGAACTGGTTATCATTAAAAAAACTTGGGTGAAGAACAGCAGAAGTGCCAAAACTTGTGTACGACGCTCACTTTAGTGCCAAAAGTTTATTTTGGATCACTTTAGTGCCAAAATTTTTGAAAAACGATCACTTAAGTGCCAACTCCCGTCAGTTTGGCCGGAAATCCGACGTAGCCTTTTTTTATTAATTTCTGAAGCTGATGTGGCTCGCCAGAGGATTTAGTCAGCATGTACACATTAAAACAACGTAGTTTAGCATGTACACTTTGATTTTTCAAGTATTTTTGCTGATATTTTTTCCTTCTTTTCTTTTTTTCTTCTCTTTCTTCTTCTTCTTCTACCTTCAGTCACCGCCGATGACCGGAGGTTGGCCACCAACTGCGGCCAGCCGCCTAGCCTCGCCCGAACGAGGCCACCGTCGCCCGCTACAAGCGAGGCCCGACCGACCCTCGCCTGGGTGAGGGCGGGCGAGCCCCTGCAAGGGTCGACCTCGCCTCGCCTCGCCTGGGCGAGGGCGAGCCCCGGTAAGGGCTCCCTCGCCGGATCCGGCGAGGGGCGGCCTCGCCGGATCTGGCGAGGGGAGCCCTTGCCGGGGCTCGCCCTCACCTAGGCGAGGCAAGGCCGACCCTCGCCAGATCCGGCAAGGCCGACCCTCGCCAGATCCGGCGAGGCCAGCCGTCGCCGTGGCCACGGCGGCCTCGCAGGGCGTCGCCTTCCCCCGAGCGACGGCCGGCCTCGTCAGATCTGGCAAGGGCGAGCCCCGATGAGGCGAGGCTAACCCTCGCCAGATCAGGCGAGGCCGGCCGTTGCCCGGGGGAAGGCGACGCCTTGCGAGGCCGCCGTGGCCACGGAGACAGCCGGCCTCGCCAGATCCGACGAGGCCACCGTGGCCTCGCTAGGGCTCGACCTCGCCTAGGCGAGAAGAGGTCGACCCTCGTCGGGGCTTGCTCACCCTCGCCCAAGCAAGGGTCAGCTAGGCCTCACCTGTGGCGGCGACGGCAGCCTCGTCCGAGCGATGCCAGTCGTTGGACGTGGCCGGCCTTCGGTCACCGCCAGTGACCGGAGGTAGAAGAAAAAGAAAAAAAGAAAAGATGGAAAAAAAATCAGAAAACATATTTAAAAAATCTAAATGTACACATGGAAATGCCACGTAGACTTATTTTTTTAAAAAAATCTAACTAAGATTAAAATTTTAATTATAAAAGCCACATATTAATTTGGTCGGAATTTCTCGCCGTTGGCACTTAAGTGATCGTTTTTCCTCTAATTTGGCACTTAAGTGAGCCGGCGAAAACTTTTGGCACTAAAGTGAGTGCCGTACACAAATTTTGGCACTTCTAGTGTTCTTCTCCCAAAAAACTTTGAACATTTTTTCCATTTAGTTGTCGGACAGTGTGTACAAACTGCTCCAGTGCAATAGAACGTCTGATATTTGTGCAGATTTCTATTTTCTATCAGCATAGTTTAAGAGATAAAAAGACGCAAAACAAAGTATAGTGTTTCGGCTTCGTCCAATTGGCCAGCCCATGTCTACTTCTCCGGTTGATGTTCATGACAAGTATAGAACTTGCTGCTTCCGCATCGAAGCTTTTGCACTACCTTCTACAGAAACAAGCACTTCTGACCATGCTCAAGAATTAACAAAAGCTCACTCCCTTGACAAGGACAATACAATCTAAAATCACTCGGTTTTATACATAGGGAGAGTTGTTTGTGGACTTCTTTTAAGCTGACAAAGCCCTCCGAGCATTGATGGGACCGTCGGAGGCTCCATTCAGCAAAGTAGTCTTCTACCGGTTACAAAATTTTCTGCTGTTGGGCATTAATGGGCAGTTTCTCGTATAGAACGAACAATTTCGGCCGCCTGCCAAACATCTTTGCTGGTCAGCCAAAAATGGCAAAACTGTTCTGGTCGTTCTCCAAGGGCTTTTGGTGAATCCTATGTTTGAAAACAGTTGTAAGGTACTTTATTCTGAGTCTTCTCTCTAGGAATATAAATGAGTGAAATAGGACTATCTACTTCATCAATAGTCGGTCCTTCCAGCTGCTGACCTCCTCATATCTTGTAGATTGTTGGATTCACATTTCCACTACTTATTCACCTTCTATAATATCCTTTCAACTTCGACACGGAATAAGGATACTAGTAGTGCCTTAATTTTGTACGGCGCTCAATTGAGTGCCATAACCTTTTTTTTGCTCACTTGAGTGCCAAAAATTTGAAAAAGTGATTACTTGAGTGCCAAATGCCATTTGGCAGCCAGAAAATCTGACGTAGCTTCACCGGAGATGACGTGGACAATATTTTAATATTTTTTTAAATTTTTGAATTTTTTTTATTTTTGCAAATTTTTTTTTCAATGCCGACGAGGGTCACCGGCGACCCTTGCCGGCTGCGAAGGCCTCACCTAGATTGGGCGAGGGCCGCCATGCCCTTGGCCGCAAAGGCCCTAGGCGAGGCCGCGAAGGCAGTCTCGCCGGCCGTGGGCGAGACGGCCTCGCCAGATCTAGCGAAAGCCATCACCACCACGAGCGAGGCCTTCGCCACCTCACCCGCGCCGGCGAGGCCGCGATGCCTTGCCAAGGGCTTTCACAGCTGCGGGCAAGGCGGCCTCGCCGGATCTAGCAAGAGCCTTCGCCACCATGGGCGAGGCGGCCTCGCCGGATCTGGAGAGAGCCTTCACCACAGCGCCCGCGGCCGGTGAGTTCACGATGGCCTCGCCAAGGGCGTTCGCGGCCGCGGGCGAGGCGAGCTCGCCGGATTTGGCGAGAGCCTTCGCGGCCGCCAGCGAGGGTCACTGGCGACCCTCGCCAACCTTGAAAAAAAAAAGAAAAATAAGAAAGATAAAGATAAAGATAAAGATAAATTAAAAAAATCAATAAAATAAAATAAAATAACATTAAAAAAATCCACGTCAGATGAAAAATTAATTAAAAAACTCACGTCAGCTCATTTGCCGGAAATGGCACTCAAGTGATCTATTTTTGCCGGAAGTGGCACTCAAATAATCTATTTTACTCCGATGTGGCACTCAAGTGAGCCAAAAAAAAGTTATGACACTCAAGTGAGCGTCGTACGAAAGTTTTGGCACTCCTAGTGTCCTTATCCCACTTCGACACATTTCGCATTCGATAGCATGTTCACCTTTTGTGTGTATTTGGTACCTGTATTTGTAATCCATCGATCAAAAGACGAAGAAAAATATGGCCCAAAAGGCAAAGTGGAATTGGTTGAGAATGTTGGGTTCCTTGCTTGTAAGAAAGACTGATGGCATGTACTCGTCACCATTGACCGAATCATGGGAAAAAAAATGTCATTACCCTTTCTCCTTCCATTTCCATAGCCGACAGGACCATAAATTATGTGAGTATAAGCTTTTACCTATACAATAACACTATCGAACTCGAAGAAGATGACATCATACTAGTTTCAGAAAAACAAGCTATAACGACAATACTTGATAATTCGTCCTGACGAGGTAGAACTGAAATCTACACGAAAGTTTCAAAGTAGAAATGTAACTTCTAAGACTTGGAATTGAGTTAATTACTTTTTAAGTACAAGATGGATGAGAGATTATTAGGCTTCTTTTCAATAGATTCACTACCTTGAGATTCATTGTTTGTTAGAAGCAATCTTAACCTTCATATCATTGATGAAATCATTCAAGTTCTTCTCCGACGACCCATTGGGACCCAATGCATTGTCAAGAGTCTTCCTCACCTCTCTCACCTTCTTCCTCCGCTCATCGGCCAATCCGCCGATCATCAGCCGCCTAATCTTCTGACCAACCTCCTCTCTTGTGACCGACTTCTTGTCCCTCAGGTTGACCCCGATTCCCCAGTCGTCGACCACCAATTTCCGATTTGTAAATTGGTCGGTCAACAGGGGGAAGCACAACATCGGAACGCAGCACCAAATGCTCTCCAATATCGAATTCCACCCACAATGCGTCAAGAAACCCCCGATGGATGAGTGCGACAATACTTCAATTTGGCAACACCATGGTACGACCAATCCTTTGCCCTTGATCTGGTCACCAAACCCGGGAGGCAACGGCTCAGATTCGTCCGAGCTCACTATGTCGGGACGAAGCACCCAAATGAAGCTCACTTCGCTAAGCAAAAGGCCATAAGCTATCTCCCAAATGACTTGCTTACTAGCATGAGCGTAGCTTCCAAATGAGATGTACAAAACCGACCCACTTGGCTTGGCGCCGAGCCACTCGGTGCAATCCGACTCGGACCACAGGCTCGTAGCCACAGGGCTCTTGGCGAACCCGGTCGGGAATATGGGGCCGATTGCGTAAACTGGTTGTTTCTTTTGCAAGGCTGATAGGGTATCCGGCTCAAGCTCTTGGACCGCGTTACAAATGATCATGTCCGCTTTCTTCACGTCCTCGAAGGCCTTGTATATAATCCGGTGGACCACCGTCCGTGTGTTGGCAGATTGGAGGTACGATGCTAAGTCCTTCCGTTGGATCGAACGGACCCCCGGCACATAATCGATGGCGTCTTCCTGATTATCTGATGATCAAATCTGATTATTTTCACCATGTAGCAAAGAAATGCTAGTGTCTGGAAATAAAACCACAGAGAGAGATTAAAGGGCACGTTCATATAAAGACGTGTCGTGTGTATGTATATGGCTAGATTTCACCCCTCGATTCTTTGAATTCGATTCATTTCCTTTCAAATTATCATGTACTCAACTCTTATAGTACTATATCCAGAAATTCATGAATAGACTTTTTTTGGGAGGGATAATATGTCCAGAAATTACTCATTAATTCAATTGATGTTAATAATATATATGGTTAATCATATGAATGGTCATGTGTATGTTAGTGCAAATCCAAAAAGTGGATATTTCCGTATTGATGAATTAATAGAAAGAGAATTGCTCTTCTCTGTATGATACGTGGTTCAAGTATTGTTGAGAGCATTTCAGAAATAAAATCTTGAAATGCTCTGGCCGATGAGGGGAGTGCACCCTTAACATTGTTTGAGAAGGTGGACCAGTCAAGGTGCACGAAACTCAACCCAGACACCATTTGACAATTGTACCCGTTATACCAAAATAGTACTTAAGTTGGCATGTACCTTGAGCACCAAAATGACCGTTTATGCGTAGAAGGTCCAAATGATAATAAAGAGTGAGCACCAAAGCTGGTTCGGTCCAAAAGGAGATATTGACAAGATTGTACTTCTCGCAAATCATTGAAGACCACACAAAGAAGGTGTCAACTATCAAGCAATTCACTGGCGGCTCCGACGCGGCCAATTTCCCGACGAGTTCATCCGCGTGAGCCGAGAACACATGTAGAAGACCCTCCATGAACTGGTCGTGGTGGAGCGACCGGTCGAACCCCAGGGGAAAGCCGTCACTGACCGTTGCATAGCGTATGTCAAGGCCGGATTTCCGGGCTCCAGCGAAGATGTCCTCGGCTTTGGGATCGTGGTTGTGATGGCAGGACTTGGTTATTTGTTGGTGAATGAATTGGGTGTTGACAAAGGTGATGGTGAAGCCCCTTGATGCAAGCTTCATGGCAAGATGGACAGAAGGGACGACATGGCCTTGGAGAGGGTAGGTCATCATGAGGGCATGAGGCTTTTGGTGATTGTTCTCCATCTTTCTGCTTCTCTGGAGAGAGAGAGAGAGAGAGAGAGAGAGAGAGAGAGAGGGAGGAGGTGTTAATACATAGTTGAGAAGTGAGGGATGAGGGTCATATATATGAAATTAGAACTCTGCAGAGAAGTCACAGATAAGAACAAAGATGTGACCTTAGAAGTAAGGAGCTAATTAGTTGATTGATGATGAGGAGGAAGAGCTGCTTTAGTGACCTCAATGTTTCCTGGGGATGGTCCACAATCCACAGGTAATAACGTCGTGTTTCCACTAACTAAGTCGAATCCACGTGTATTCCCCGTTGGATTTTATTTTGGCCCAAGTGATTAATGGACCATATGTGGTTTAGGTTTAACAATTATTAGGTGCTAAATTTCTATTGGTCAATAGAGAGGTGCATTCTAATTACTGTATACCTTGATGGATGGTGTGACTATAAAATGCCCTAATTAGAAACTGTCCTCTCTCAATCCTAAAAAAGAACGACAGTTTTCTCTCCATCAAGAATGTCAGAAAACCTAAAATGGGTCAAGAAAGAGAAACATATTTCTTTAAAGATTTCTAATCTACAATTGGTTTCTTCACAAGAAATAATCACGGATCAATGTATGCCTCTCATCTATTATGATATTGTGAAAATCATCTTGATCTTACATGTGGTATTAGAGCATGGTTTGAGAACTTGTAATTTTCCATTGACAGTTTGATTGATTAGAAAAGTTTATTGATGTTTGCCCTAATTGTGAGATTTATTTACTGGCCCGAAAAAATTAATAAATAAATAAATTGAATTGATTAAATGTGTTTGCGGCCCGCAAGGTCGGGACGCGTGGCTTGTGGGTGCACCAGAAAGGTGCGCATGATGGATGCGTTGATGATGGCAGCGCATGATGCATGGTTATGTGCCAGGTGGACGCGCACGGCACCAGGCGCGCTGCCCACCCAGTGGCAGCTCATGTGCTGCACTTTTGGGGATTTTCTTTACTGCATGTGAACATAATGTAATTTAATTTGTCACACATCAATAGATTGGTTGCAATTGATTTGTCCACTGTTTATGTGCCATCTCTAATTTTTATTGAATTGATTTGGCCATTAATAGACTAAGGCTCATGCACAGTGGGTGGGTGTGCATCAAGCCCATACACCATTAATTTGATCCATGCTGTGCGTGTCCATGAGGGGATGCCACCAAACCTTTATTTCATTTTATTGATAATACATATATATTTTTTTGATTGATTGATCTATTATTTTCCGCTGCAATTTGATTGATGAGTAAATTGATGTTGAATAAATTGCATATGTGTATATCTTTAGTATGGGCCTATTATTGTATAAATTTACATATACATCACTGCAATTTTCTTAATTGTACAATTAATTGTATTTCATTCAATTGAAATAATTATTGTTATGATTATTTAATTTGATATCTATATTATGTATAATTCGTTAGTCACCAAAGTGGCCGAATTAGAAAGTTTCTCATAGACGTCAAATTAAATAAAATTCAATTACTCATGTTTATGTGATGCTACTAATGAGATGACATGATGTTATACATTATGTTGTCATGGGTAATTTGAAGTTCATTGATTATAAAATATTTAAGAATCGCCCAAAGGTTGATCGGTTAATTTTATAATCATGAACATAATAGCGGTTAATTAGTATACTTGATTAGATATGTTTAGCATATCCAAAGATAGCAAGCGTGTCTAATTGGAGTATATATAATTACCAATTATGTGAAATTAAATTTAAGCATCAATTATGTTTTATGGTTGTACATTGTTGTATCACCCAAAGGAGAACTTCGATGTACATTTAATGTTGTGTGATTTTTGTCTGAATCTGTGTTATATGTTTAAGTTACGACTCAAAGCATTAATGTGTGAGCATCCTATGTATTTTCAAGTATCTGTTTCTGTTTCTCTTCATTCGCAAGCTTTGTCTATTATGAAGTTCAATGGGCTTAACTTTTCTAAATTGAGTGAACAAGTCAAGTTTCACCTAGGTGTTATTGATCTTGATTTAGCACTCATGAATGATAAGCCTGCTGCTCTTACTACTTCTAGCAGCATTAAAGAAAGGTCTTTCCATAAGGCTTGAGAAAGATCAAACAGACTAAGCTTAATGTTCATGCGGATGACAGTAGTAAACAACATTAAGTCAACCATTCCTGAAAATGATAATGCTAAGGAATTTATGAAGTTAGTGGAAAGTCGTTCTCAGTCTAATTCTGCTGATAAGTCAGTTGCTTGGACATTAATGGGTATGTTAACCACCATGAAGTTCGATGGTTCTCGTACGATGCATGAGCATGTCACTGAAATGGCAAATATAGCAGCAAGATTAAGTTCCATGGGAATGAAAGTTTCGTTGTGCAGTTTATCATAAATTCCTTGCCTCCTTAGTATGGTCCATTCCAAATAAATTATAATACTATAAAGGATAAATGGAATGTGACTGAAATGTAAAGTATGCTCATTCAAGAGGAAACAAGACTTAAGAAGTAAGGAATCCACTCTGTCAATCAGGAGCTAAAAGAAAACCAAGGAGGAAGAATGGAAAGGCTAATAAAGGACCACTAAAGATTAATGAGTCATCTGTCCAAATCCATAAAAAGGAACAAAAGAATGATAAGTGTCATTTCTGCAAAAAACCTGGACACTATTAGAAAGACTGCATGAAACGTAAGACATGGTTCGAAAAGAAAGGGATTCCTTACGACCCAAACCATAAATCCAGATGAAAAGTTTATTTTCATGAGGAATAGAGTCAAAGCTTCAGTTGAAGCCATTGGGACGTACCGTTTGATTTTGGACACTCGGCATCATTTAGATCTTTTCCAAACCTTTTATGTGTTGGAGAAACATCTCTAAATGATTTTGATGATACCCAAACTATCATTGGTATAATATCTACATTGTCTAAATGCAGATATATTCAAAGGACTGAATGATAATCATAATGTTATTCATTGAAAAAAAGATCACAAGACTGTCCTTGAAGGATCGTGTAAACAGCACCATCAATCTCAAATACCAGCTAAATGACAATGTCTTGTTCAAGCTGAAGAGATCTAGTAATTGGTGATGTTTAAGTAATGGTTCATTTAATATAACCGTTATGTTACTATAATAGCCGTTGGGACTGGACAAGCACAGCAGAAGATCCGGCAGAAAGGAGAAGAGCCGTTCTGATAGGTAGTCAGTATCGCAGCTACAGTAAAACAATAGAAGCTATTTCGGAAAAGTCTGCAGAAGTTCAGGAATAGGCTATATGGGCAGTTAGTTCCGAGGACAACGACTCTAACGGCTACTTTACCTCTCCGGGACATTAGCAACGACTAGTTTGAAGATGTCTATAAAAGATAAGGTCTTTAAAGCCAACAAGTAAGAGCGAGAGTGTGTGTGCTTACAAAGAATTCTAAAATCTCTTACTTGTTGTGTACTGAGCAAAAAGCTCCTGCTTGTCGATAGCACTTGCTGCATTATAATTGTGTTGAAGTTTCAAGTGTACCAAGTGATAGCAGCATCCACCTCCTGGTAATATGATCTACAATCTGATAGGAGTGGTGCTTGCTGAAGTGTAACTTGATCAGCAAATTACTAGTGCAATCCAGCCCAATTTGTGGCTGTTAATGGTGAGAGTGGACGTAGGCTTAGAGACAAAGGCAAACCACTATATATCTTTGTGTGCAGCTGTTTATACTTATGTTTATCATCTCTAGCATACAAGTGATACATTGTCTCTCATACATTTGGTGTTTTCTAATATCTCTTTGTTATACGCTGTTTTCCGCAAAAACTGTAATATCTTTCAAAGCAACCTATTCACCCCCCCCCCCTTTAAGTTACGTAATTAGTCCCAACAATTGGTATCAGAGCCTAGTTGCTCGTCTTGAGAAAAGTATTTCTTCTGAGTATAAAGATCTTCTCTTATAGCTAACTTTGGTGGTTTTATTACTGGTGATGCTCTTGCTTCTAACAAGCCGTCTTACTTTGATGGAAGCAATTACAGCTACTACAAGAACAGAATGCAAGCATATCTTGAAGCAACTGATCTTGAAATATGGGACGTGATCCAACGTGGTGTGGAAATACCTGTACCTACTACTACACAAAGAACTGATCAAGAAGTTCTAGCAGAGAATGCTGCTGCCAATATTACAGCGGCACATAACGCAGAGGAAACATGAAGAAGAAGAGTAGTACATAATGCAAAAGCTAAACATCTTCTATAGTGCTCTTTATCTATGACTAAGTATAACAAAATTTGCACATATGTAACAGCTAAAGAAATCTGGGATCTACTGAAACTCACGTACGAAGGGACTGACCGAGTAAAGGAGATGAAGCTAATCATCCTTCTTGGACAGTACGAGCTCTTCAAGATGAAATCAGATGAAACAGTAGCTCAAATGTTCAACAGGTTCACAGACATAGTGAATGGCCTTGCAAATCAAAGAAAAATATTCACCAATTGAGAAAAAGTGAACAAACTACTAAGAGCCTTACCAAAAGAATGGAACAATGTGAAAACCTCAGTTCAAGAAACAACGAGGATTCAACCAATCACGTTGGAAGAACTGATCGGAACATTCACATCCTATGAAGTAGAACAGCAAATCGAGGAAGGTAGCTCAAAAGGTAAGAAACCCATAGCCTTTAAAGCTAACAACAATGATGCAGGTGATCTATTATCATCTGAGGATGGAGGTGATGATGAAGACATGGCGCTATTCCCTCGAAGGTTCAACAGCCTTACAAAAAATGGAGGAAAATTCAAAGGCAAACGACAAGTGAAGGTTCCTGAGGAAAGAAGATTCTACAAGAGCAAGGAAGAACTCAAAGGTAGAGATCCTGTTTGTTATGAATGCAGAAAACCAAGTCACATAAAGCCAGATTGCCCATTGCTCAAAAACAAGAGAGGAAAGTATGAGAAGAAAAAGAAAGCACTGAACGCCGAAACATGGAGTGAATCAGAATGCAAAATTAGCGACCAAGAAGAAGCAAACCTCTATTTGATGGCCGATTCGGATCATGAAGAAGAAGATGAGGTAATTCAGCCTGAACTTTCTTATGAAGAAATACATGACTTTTTAAAGGAAATGTTTGATGAATACATAAAGGCTTCAAAAAGAATTTCTATTTTGAAAAAGAAAGTACTAGATCTTACTACAGAAAAACTTACTTGCAAGACTGCATTTGATAACTTGAAAAAGGACTATGACCTCCAAGAAAAGGAAGTTAAATTTTTTCAAGTTGAGAATGACTCTCTCAAGGAAGAAATTTCAAAAATTAGTGCTAAATTTTCTCTCGGTTCAGAAATCTTGAAGCACATTCTCTCGATTCAAATTCCTCACTACAATAAATGTGGTTTAGGACGTGAGGATAATGAAGATGAAAAGAATCTTTTTTCCCAAATACAAAGAAAGATTGGCTAAACGACCTCTGCACATCTTATAAGAATCATTATGCAAGACACTTCACTACACCCTCTGGAAAGCAATTTCCTGATTGTCCAATCTACAATGAATATGGTCATTTTAAATTAAAATGTCCAAACAAGCAGATGATGCCCAAAAGGATCACAGAAGATTTGATGATGTTTTTAAATCTAACACTAAAGGACCCAAGTTTAAGTGGATTCCAAAGAAAAGATGAGCATCTCTCTCTCTGCAGGTAATTTTGAAGAAAAACAAGTGGTATCTAGGCAATGGATGCTCAAGGCACATGACAGGAGATAGTTCCAAGTTTATAAGTCTCGTCACCTTAGACGGAGGCACTGTCACATTCAGAGGAAAAGACAAAGGAAGAATCATCAGTAAAGGAAACATCAGATTAGGAAATCTAACCATTGAAGATGTTTCACTAGTTAAAGGATTAGGTCACAATCTTGTAAGTATAAGCCAACTCTGTGACAAGGGATACAAAGTCAGCTTTGAGGAAGGAAAATGTATTGGTATAAGTCAAGACAGATCCCAATCATTCACTGGTAAAAGGTATGGCAACATCTATTTACTAAATGTGAATTTTGATAATGTTCAATATCTAATGTCTATCAAGGATGAATGTGATTTATGGCACAAAAAATTAGGACACGTCAATGCTAAGCAAATCTCTAAGATCTCATCAAAGGATCTAATATGTGGTCTCGGAAAAATCAACTTCAGCAAAAGTGATTCATGCAATGCCTGTACTCTGGGAAAGTAGGTTAGATCATCTTTTAAATCAATAAACACAGTTGCTACTAACCAATCTTTGCAGCTTATGCACATGGATCTATTCGGACCCACAAGGACCATGAGTCTAGGAGGAAGAAGATACTATTTGGTAATTGTTGATGATTACTCAAGGTTTACCTTGGTAATATTTCTATCTCACAAGAATGAAGCATTTCATTCATTTGAGAAATTTGCTCGAAAGATCTAGAATGAAAAAGGATACAGCATCTCAACAATTAGAACAGATCATGAAGGAGAATTCGAGTTTCAAATGGTTGCTGATTATTGCGATGAGAATGGAATAGAACACAATTTCTCCACAGCATACACCTCTCAACACAATGGAGTTGATGAAAGGAGAAATCGCTCTCTACAAGAAATGGCCAGAACCATGATGATTGAAAGTAGTACGCCTACACACTTATGGGCTGAAGCAGTTGCTACCGCCTATTACACGTTGAACAGGGTACTAATAAGACCATTGATGAAAAAGACTCCCTATGAAGTTTTCAAAAGCAGAAAACCCAATATATCATATTTCCATGTATTTGGTTGCAAGTGCTTCATTCTTAAAAACAAGAATGAAAACATTGGGAAATTTGATGCTCGTGCAAATGAAGGTATTTTTTTGGGATACTCAACTACTAGTAAAGCTTATCATGTGTTCAATAAAGATTAACAGGTAGTTGAAGGATCCACAAATGTGAAGTTCAAAGACAATCAAAAGGGGATACAAGCAAATGATTGTGATGAAGTCGTGCTTTTGCCTTCTCCCACCAATAGGCAACAGCAACAGTACCAAAATGCTGATGTTTCCAAGCAGAACACAGTTCTCAAAGACTGGAGATACAAAACCGAGCATCTTAAAGAACAAATCATTGGAAGCATAAATGAAGGAATCAAGACCAGATCTACACTCAAAAATCTGATAAATTCTTTGGCTCTCATATCTCAACAAGAACCCAAAAGGATTTAAGAAGCTATCTCTGACGAAAGCTGGATAGAGGCCATGCAAGAAGAATTGCATCAATTCAAACTTAATGAAGTTTGGGAATTAGTGCAAAAACCCTCAGATCATCCTGTCATCGGAACAAAGTGGGTATTCAGAAACAAACTTGATGATAAAGGTAAAGTCACTCGCAACAAGGCAAGATTAGTTGCAAAAGGTTACTCACAAGAGGAAGGTATTGACTTTGATGAAACTTATGCTCCTGTTGCTAGACTAGAAGCTATACGACTATTAACTGCCTATGCATGTTTCTACGATATTCATTTATATCAAATGGATGTCAAGAGTGCTTTTCTTAATGGTTACATTAAAGAAAAAGTCTTTGTTGAGCAACCTCCAGGATTTGAGGATCCAAATAGACCACAGGATGTATACCACTTGGAAAAGGCCCTGCATGGACTCAAGCAAGCTCCAAGAGCCTGGTACGAAAGATTAAGCACATTCTTGGAAGAACACAATTTTGAGAAAGGTAATGTGGATACTACACTATTCATCAAGAAGGAAGATCAAGATCTTCTTATCATACAAATATATGTTGATGATATCATTTTCAGGTCTATTAACGAAGAACTATGCAAGGAGTTTGCAAACATCATGAAAAGCAAGTTCGAGATGAGCCCGATTGGATCACTCAATTACTTTCTCGGTCTCCAAATAAAACAAACAAAATATGGAAATTTCATCCATCAAGAGAAGTACACCATAGAAATTGTAAAGAAATTTGATCTGGAAGGAAGCAAAAAGGTGGAAACACCTATGTCTGCTTCTATCAAGCTGGACAATAATGAGAAAGGTAAATCTGTTGACTCCAAGCTGTATAGAAGAATGATTGGTTCCTTATTATATCTAACAGCATCTCGACCAGATATATTATTTGGAACATGTCTATGTGAACGTTTTCAATCTGACCCAAAAGAATCTCATTTATCAGCTGTTCAACGTATCATTCGATACATTGGCTCATATCCAAAGCTAGGTATCTAGTATCCCAAGAATTCAGATTTTACATTATTTGGATACTCAGATGCTGACTATGCAGGATGTAAGGTTGATCGAAAAAGTACATATGGTACATATTAATTATTAGGAAATATGCTAATCTCTTGGTTCTCAAAGAAGCAACATATAGTTGCTCTCTCAACAATGGAAGCTGAATATATTGCATTAGGAAGCTGCTATGCTCAACTAATGTGGATGAAACAGCAACTTCGCGATTTTGGAGAAACAAATGAAATCATTCCTATATTGTGTGAAAACACAAGTGCGATCAATCTGTCAAAAAATCCCATATTACACTCTCGGGCCAAGCACATTGAAGTAAGACATCATTTCATTAGAAACTTAGTAAGTAAGGGAGAAATCTCCATTCAATTCGTTGAGACGAAACGTCAGCTGGCTGACATCTTCACTGAGCCACTGGGCAAACAAGCTTTCGAGTTTATCAAAGGGGAGCTGGGAATATGCAATCCACTTCAATAAATCAGGTAAGGATTATCAACTCAATTGGAAACATCCATTCAGCAAGAACAACGGACTCCAGGTACGCATTTGCCAAATTCAAAAATTTATTACCGTTACAATAACTGCCCCTGGAGATTTCTTGACCGTTCTGACATGCTAATTTACTGCCGTTATACCCGATCTTTTCTCATATGCTATTATCTCGATTTTTTCTTGAAAATCTATTGAAATAAACAGAAAGTTGCCGTTATTGAGTAACGGCTAACCTTTTGAACGTGGCTGAACTGCTCCTATTTATAAGGAGATAGTGCTCACGTTCTCCTTCATCTCGAAAACTGCCTGGATAAACCGTTCCTCATTTTCTATAACTCCCTCAGCCATTTTCGTCTTCTTCATTCACATACCGTCTCTCAAATGGCTGCCAAGTCTCGCAAAGTCATCGGCACACGCAAATCTACTCGCACCAGTACAATGCAATCGAAACTTTCTGTCACACCCCGAACCCGGCGAGCACACGAACATCCCACGACGGTCGTTAAGAGTACGATGTCCCAGGACGCATCGCCGACCCAATCGATTCACTAACGATCATACGCATGCGGAAGCGAACTATAACACCCTATCAACATCACATGTAACTCGGGGCAGCCAAGGTGACAGCAGGAATACACATCAACAAAACAACTTTCATAAACACACTGTTAACCCAAGTTCGGTACAATTTACAAGCCCAACCTGAGGGCGACTTGCCACCAACTGCACATACAGAAGGATCGGGTTAACCTAAACTCCTCTATAGCAAGGCATCCAAAAGCGGAAAGTTCATCCCATCCCCACATCGACCCTGGTCTCCGATCCATACGTGACGTCTATTTGTCACCCCAAACCTGAAAATGTTTAATCACGGGAGGTGAGATAACTAAGCAAGTAAGCTCCGTAAACCTCGTTTAGGAGAATACGTTGCCTCCGGATCGTCCTAAACATACAAGTCTATTGAAATAAATGTGCCATAATACAATCACAGGCATTCTTACCTGGCTTAGACACACATATATGCCACAATGATGCATCAACCTCATCACATAACCAAAGCATGTAATAAGAATTCACATGCATCAATGCATCACAGTCGCGCGTGCCTCGATTATAAGGCAAAACCTACTTGGGCACGTCCCATACCATGCCTAGCAGTTTTTACCCCATAATCAAGCACTATGCATCACACGTACCCAGATTATTCATGACCTGCGTAAATACGCCTCAGGTCAAACAACACTTCTTCAGCCCGCATAAAAACGCCTCAGCCTCAGTGTCTCTAGCCCGTGTAAACGAACACGCCTCAGGCGCAACACCATCTCCCTTTTTATAACACAACCCGCGTAACACGCATCAGGTTGAACAACACTTCTATAGCCCACATCAAAACGCCTCAGGCTCAGTGTCTCTAGCCCGCGTAACACGCCTCAGGCGCAACACCATCTTCTTTTTACGGCACAACCCGCGTAAAACGCATCAGGTTGGCGGTCTTCCGATAAAACCGGGCATCGTCCCGCGTAACACGCCTCAGGACTGGTTCAATTCCCCGCGTAAAACGCCTCAGGGATTATGTGATCACACGAGCACACTGCACACCATATTTTTATCTGTACCCCGCGTAAAACGCCTCAGGGCTTTTAGTGATCACTCATGCCATGCAATGCATTCACTTCGCGTGTTAATCACACCACATGCTCACATAATGCTTGTCAACTCAATCACAACACATGATCACCACCAAATCATCCTCGGTCTCAACAACATCAATCAACATGGACACCGAGTATTCAACATCAATTCACACGTACATAAGCACCATTCAGCCACGAGACCAAATCAATCCACACACGCACGTCGAATCAGCCACATTCCCTTCCACGCACACGGTCACAATTAGGTAATCGCCAACCGCCCTCAAATCAACGCATGCAACACATATTCAAGCATCAATTCCAGTCACGAGGGTAGCAACTATTCAACCTCGACACCCCCACCATTCCGCTCATAAAAATGAACATCCATAGAATCGGGGTAAATCTGGGCAGTTTACACAGTGACCGAAATCCCATCAAAATAAATAGTAAACGAACTCCAAAAATTCTAAATTTTGGATATATCATAAAAAAACATCTTGATAAACATTTCTTATGCAGAACACGAAACCCAATTCAATCTGCAACCATGCCTTTTCGTCCCTCGAATCCAGACCAGAATCAGTTCGCTCTAACAGACTGTTTTGTCCTCAAAATACATTTCTTTCAACACCCAAATCACCTTGAAAATATTTGAAATTTTCATATGTCATAGAAAGGAAAGTAACCAACAAATTTTGTGAAGGAAGTTTATTGAAAATAGATCTGAAAAATTTTATAAAAATTCGGAAAGACAAGAAGATCGGGATGAACAGTGTTCCGGGCAGTTTTAAGACGGTCTGAAAATGAGTTTTCGTGCGACCCAAATGGCCTCCAAAAATTCCAAATTTAAAATATGTTGAACTTCAAGATGTTAGGAACAACTTTCATGAAGAACACCACCCAAGATTCGGCCCCCAAGAGTCTCCAAAAAAATAGTAAACCGGGAGGGTACAGTAACCGCGAATCAGAAATTCACCTCAAATTTCAAAGATCCGAGCCTTAGTTGATATCCACCCAATTTCAACCCACAAAACTCACTCCACAATGCTCAAACTACCATCCAACAGCCACAAGGATATCCAAGAACACAATGAAAGATCAAACTCTCCTCTAATCTACCTATAATCACCTCAATCAACCCCTAAACCAATCCATCCACAACCCATCACCCTAATCAAAGTTTAGATAGAAACTTGCCTTAAACCTAAGCAAGAAAAGCCCAACAAGCAGCAGCAAAGGCCTCGGCAAGGCAACAACTCCGGCGAGCGGCGGCGGCGGCAACGCACGGCGGCTGAACGGCGGCGACGACGGGCTTGGCCGGTTGGCCACGGTCATGGGAGGAGGGGGAGGGGGAGGGGGAATCAGCCGAGAGAGGTAGAGAGGAAGAGAGGTGAGGCGTGAGAATGGAGGGGAGAGAGAAAGAAAGAGAGAGAAAAGAAAGACTAAATCAAGTCAATAATTGGTGTCTACCCCCAAGCAAAATTACCATCCTACCCTCCGCTCAACTTTCCATCCGACGGCCACGATTCAACCTTATCTTAAAATCAACGGCCCAGATCGATCCCCACCAAAAATATCCAAGGGTAAAATAGGAATTGAACAAAAAGGGTAGGGGCAAAATTGTCCAAAATTTTTTATTTCTAAAGTGGGGGTAAAATGTCCAAAATTCCTTTCTCATTTTATACTTGGCCTTAACAAAGTCCCGGGGGCAAAACGGTCATTTTTCACTTCCTGCCAAAATTTCAACTTTCTGACGAATCCAGACAAATCCGAGGCTGACCACGCTAATAACAACGTCGTCCAATTATTCTGTCGTGACTTTCGAAATTTTCAATACCCAAACTTGGTCTCTAATTAATGACTAAATCCAAATAACGCAACTTGAGCGTATCTCAAAACTAACGGGTGACTTTCGGGAAAATTCGTATATTCGACCCGTGGTCGATACTAAATCGAGCCACGTTTAAGTTCACTTGAACCACGGCGACCTCAATTGTCATGTAATTGCGAGGATCAATCACTAGTTCTGAAGAACGCGATCGTTTGAAATAGGTTTAGGATCGTTCGCAAATTTCATATCCTAGCGAGGCGGAATCACCTGCAATCCAATTATATGTCTTTCGAAAATCGATCCGTAACCATCCTTGGATCGGTCTATATTAGCCCAAAATATCACCTCAACAATCCTTATGGTCGAAAGTCAGTCCATGATCAAGTTCTATGGTCGCGTGAATCTAAATCCCTAATCAGCCTTTCCCTAATGGTTAGTATCCCAAGAGTGATCAAGTCTGGGCAAGATTTACTACAAGTGCGTTATTGAAATCAAGCATTTCATAAATACCAAGTGAGTCGAAATTTGGAATGTCACACTTTCTAAAGAAGGATCGTCACACATTAATCTCACTGACCAACCTAAAGCCTCTACTAAAGTAACACAAACTCAAAGACCTCCTGTTTCTCAACCTGCTGGAGAACATGGAGAATTTGCCACTGCAAGCACAGCCCCTCCATCCTCCACGGAAGGAATTATTCCAAGCGCCAAAACTTCATAATCTCAAATGCACTCTGGAAAGGGGAAGGCCATCCCATCTGATCTTCCACTATTGCAACTGGAAGCACCCTCTCAGCCAACCATTTTGCCTGGCACTTCTCTCGAACAGATAATACAGGCATTCGTCAAAGAAAAAGGGTATGTGCTTGTCCCTGCCACAAGCAAGGCTCCTGAAACTCAACCCTTGGCAATACCTGCTGGCGAATCGTCTTAACCACTGTTAACATTACCATCCACAAAATCTTCCACTAAGAAAGAGGAATAATCTGAGAAGCTAGAAAAAGAGCTATCGCCACTTGCTCAAACTCCTACTCCTACTACACAAAGTGACCTAAGGACTGAGACAGAAGAAACCGTTGGAGACAAAAAAGAGAGAAGACAACGATGACCGGGTCTTTCAAAATTTTGAACCTACTGAAGGTTTTCTTCTCGACCCCTCCTATGATTCTGAACTTTTTTCAATCAAGAACACAAGGATGCTTTTCAATCTTTCGATAATCGAGGTACTATTCCACATCGTTTTGTCAATTTTGACTATCTTGATGCTCATGGCATTTTTCTCTCTGAGCTATTTGAAGATCTTCGGCTAAAATCTTTATGCACAATGCAAGATGAAGTGCACCCCACTCTCGTAGCCCTATTCTATTCAAATATGCATTTTTCAAATAGGGACACCTTTATCTTCTCTTTTGCCAAGAAAAACTACACTGTCAATTTAGATGAATTAGCCGAAATCATCAACACCGAGTTTAAAAATTTAAAAACGATTCCTGTTGAGCCAGACACTACATACAACTTCATTTTGGAAACTCCTGATTTTACTCGAGGCTCGAAAGAAATAGTTCCCTTGTACCTACTACTCTTCAAAGCAAACTTCATTCATAAAATCTTGACCCTCTGCCTACGCCCCAAATCGTCCTCAACCAACGATGTGTCTCGTTATGAAGCGCGGGTCATCTGGGCCATTCTCACCAAATATGAAGATTTTTCCCTGGCACACATAATTTTCATCCACATATACCGAACTGCCAAACGCAAGACAGGCAAGCTACCCTACGGTGCCCTCATCACTCATATCTTCAGGCACAAGCATATCGACTTCTATGATGTTGCACCATGTAGCTTACCTCATGTGGAGATCGGGAAAAAGACTCTGAATAAAATGATGCTGAGAATGACGACTGAAGGATGGGTCAATCAAACGAATGGAGTTGTTCTCGTAGGTCAAGGAGATGATGAGAAAGCGAAGAAGGTTCTTCAAGAAAAGCTAGCAGCACAGGCTACATTATCCAGCAAAAGGAAAGGCAAGGCAACCACACAGCGGTCGTCTGCTCATCTACCTAGACCAGAGAGGTCCTCTTCTCTTGCCGAACCATCGGTTACTCCCGCTGCTGCAATCTCAAAGCTTCAAGCTGATGTTCGGGACATCAAGAGCTCCATTACTTCTCTCACTAAGTACTTCTCTCGTACCCAACTTCTATTATCTGCTCATGCTTTTCTTTGCTTATGTTTGATATTAGACCAGTTGTACCTATCTGCTCATGTTTGACTTCCTTATCAATGCAAGTACTCTCCTTTCTATATGCTGTCTATTATATGCACTTTTTGCTGATAACAAAAAGGGGGAGAGAACCTGGATGTGAAAGATAGCGAAAGGAAGAGAATCTTGAACAATCTTGAAGATAGAGAAATGAATTACATTGAAACTGGGGGAGCAACATACTGAATTGCAAAAATATATGAGATAAGGCGAAATACTATATTACATCAAAACAGGGGGAGCTACATCGAAACAGAAAGAATAATGAATTACGTAGATAAACTCGTGCAATCTGTTTCTAATGATATTCGCTCACTTCATAGAATCTAGAAGATATGCTCTTTTAACAAGTATACTATTAAAAGATTGTCTAGATATCGTCTCTAATATTTTTTGCAAATTTGTAAGAGACTCTCTGCAAAAGTATTTTCTCTATGAAAAATCCTCACTCTGCAGATTTTCGTTAACAGCACATTAAACTCATTATATTTGTTTCACATCTTCAGGATAGTTTTGTTATCATAAAAAAAGGGGAGATTGTTGGAGAAACATCTCTAAATGATTTTAATGATACCCAAACTGTAGATGCAGATATATTCAAAGGATTGAGTGATAGTCATAATGTTATTCATTGAAGAGTAGATCACAAGACTGTCCTTAAAGGATCGTGTAAACAACACTATCAATCTCAAAGATCAGCTAAATGACGATGTCTTGTTCAAGCTGAAGAGATCTAGTAATTGGTGATGTTTAAGTAACGGTTCATTTAATATGACCTTTATGTCACTATAATAGCCGTTGGGACTGGACAGGCACAACAGAAGATGTGGCAGAAAAGAGAAGATGTGGCAGAAAAGAGAAGAGTCGTTCTGACAGATAGTCAGTATCGCAGATACAGTAAAACAACATAAGCTATTTCGGGAAAGTCTGCAGAAGTTCAGGAATAAACTGTATGGGTAGTCAGTTCCTAGGACAGCAGCTCCAACGACAATAACGGCTACTTTGCCTCTTCGAGACATCAGCAATAACTAGTTTGAAGATGCCTATAAAAGATAAAGTCTCTGAAGCCAACAAGTAAGAGTGAGAGTGTGTGTGCTTACAAAGAATTTTGAAATCTCTTACTTGTTGAATTTTAAAACCCAAAAAATTCCAGTTCGTGCCCGAGACTTCATGAACTTATCCCGAGCAATTTAACACGTGAAAATCAAGTTAACCAGCTGGAGAATCTCCAGCTGGTGCCAGAGAATCATCCCAATCGATTCAAGGTCGGTAAATAACAAACTTTAGGTGGGAAATTGATCAATAAAAAGAAGAAAAAATTGAACGTGGAAAAAGGAAGGTGTTCGAGAAAATTCCCGAGAGAGAAAAGAGAGAAAGAACGCGAAATTCAGAGAGAGAATAGGGAGTTGAGGTCCCCTGATCGAGTGTCCGGCGCCGACGAACGGAACGGCGCTGGCGAATCGATCATTCAAGGTGGACCTCCTCCTCTGTTGATCTATGCCGAAGCTGGTGGTGAAGGTCTGAAAATCAAGCTCGGTCGGCGTGTCCAGACGGTCTCCGACGAAGCAGAAGTCACCAGATTGAAGTCCAAGTACTGAGGAAGAGCTTCACAATCGAGGATTGCACTGAAACATCATTTAATCACTCAACGAGACAGGTAAAATTCAATCATGATCATTATTTTCCAAAATTTCCAGAATTGAGTTCTAGTTCCAATGTGAATGTTCATGTGATTTCGTTGATGATTTTTAGCACTTTGATGTTCAAAACTTGTTTCTAATCACGTTTTATGTCGTTTGATTGCATTTCGATCGGAACATATGCACAAAACCGAGTTGGCCAACTATTGAACCATCTCGCCGGAGTAGCCCTTACCTCGCCGAAGCGTCCCCGTGGCCATAGGCCACTCAAGTTAGTATCCTCACACCTTGATTGACGTTCTGAGGTTGATTTGTGTCGGTTTAGACAGCTAGGGTGTTTTGTATAATGATCTGTGGGCCTCAATGGCTTGTTTAGGACAGTTTGCAAGTTAAGTTTTTCTGATCGGCCTTTCGCTGGCCGGCGAACGTCTGCCGGTGTTCCGAATAGGCTAGACTAAAAATAGAACACATGGACATTACAATGGATCAATCGGAATGGCAAAATAGTCGTCGGAAGGTCATCGGCGATGAGCCCAAATCGGCGGCCTCGAAAACGTTCAACACAGAATCATGCACACCACATGTTCGACCAAATGCCCCAATGAAAAAGGCATTAAACGGCGCTGTTTTGGGCGGTGTGCTTGCCGGGGAAGACGATCGGCGCCGGCGTCGGCGAAGCCCGATTCGGCCAAGCCGAACCGGGTTGAACCGGGCCGGTCCGGTTCGTTTCTCGGCGGGAAAAATTAAAAAATTAAAAATTATCTAAAAAAAATTAAAAAATTAAAATAAATAAATAAATCAGAAAAATATACATAATTTTTTCAGAAATTCGAAAAATTTCAGAAAAATAGAAAATTCATTAAAAAAATAGAAAATTTAGAAAATTCATAAAAATTCAAAAAAATTTAGAAAATTCATAAAAATTCAGAAAATTCAGAAAATACAAATAAAAAAATGTAAAAAATTCAGAAAATCTAAAAAAAATTCGAAAATTCGAAAATTCATAAAAATTTTCAGAAATTCATAAAAATCAATTCTCGGTTAATGAAATTCTCATAAATTCAATTTCCGAAAAAAAAATCAAAAATTCACAGAATGGTTTAAAAACACTGTGGCCAATCTTAGAAAGTGAAATCTGAATTTTTGGAAGTGCCCAAGTGGCATTTTTAGAAAATCTCAAATTCAGGGGTTATAACCCCTAAAAAATCCTAAAACCCTAAAAGGACACAAATTATTAAATGAACAAGCCTTTAGGGCTTCATTAGGGTTTGGATGTTTTTGGATGCATTTTGATTTTTAGAGACAATTTAGGATTGATTGATTTGATTGACATTGATTGTGCATTTAATTCTTGATTGATTTTCCTCGCAATTAGAATGGATAGGTTTAGTGGGTAAGCCTCGGAAACTTATGTGACACGTTAGACATCGTATCGTTCTTAGGTACCGAAAGGGCGTTGGGGATCTCGATTTGGGATGATTAGCGTAATCAAGTCCCCGTACTCATAATCTCTGGTTCGTAGAATCGTGGTATTTCTCCCATACCCCGATTAGGTTTCTAGTCAACCTACCAATAATGACTAGTGGGGACTCCAAAATCGAAAACTTAGATCAAATAGGAAAATTACCATCCACTGTCACGTGAGGTATGGTCTGGGAGAGACCCTTGCACGGAAATACCTCCTTAGCGCGCAAACCCCGAAAGTCAAAAAAGCACGGCGCAACAATATATGTGGACCTTTTGATGTTCCATCGTTTGGTGGAGAAAAGTATTTTATCACCTTCATTGATGATTTTTCACATTATGGTTATCTCTATCTGTTGCATGAAAAATTTCAATTGGTAGACACATTAGAGGTGTTTATCAACGAGGTTGAAAGACAGCTAGACAGAAAGGTGAAAATTATCAGATCTAACAGTGGTGGTGAATATTATGGAAGGTATGAGGAAACTAGACAATGCCCTGGTCCATTTGCTAAATTCCTTGAAAGGCGTGGCATTTGTGCTCAATACACAATGCTAGACACACCGCAACAAAATGGTGTTGCAGAAAGGCGTAACCGTATATTAATGGATATGGTTAGGAGTATGTTAAGTAATTATTATGTACCCTTATCATTGTGGATGCATGCTTTGAAAACCGCAATATGTTTGTTAAACAGGGTTCCTAGTAAGGCAATTCCAAAGACTCCTTTTGAACTATGGATAGGAAGGAAACCCAATTTGAGGCACCTGCATGTTGGGGCTGCCTGGCGGAAGTAAGGATTTATAATCCTCATGAAAAGAAACTGGACTCAAGAACAATCAGTGGTTTCTTCATTGGTTATCCAGAAAATCCAAAGGGTATAGATTTTACTGTCCTAACCATAGTACAAGAATTGTTGAAACTGGAAATGCTAAGTTCATTGAAAATTGTGAAACTGGTGGGAGTGTAGAACCACGAAAAGTGGAAATTTAAGAAGTTTGGATACAAGTACCTTTACCTATAACTCATTCTCAAGTTGTTGTTCCCACAGTTGTTGAACGGCTTGACAACATACAAGAACAATAAATAAATGACCAAACACTCCATGATGAAGTTGCTACTAATGAACATGCAGTAGATGAACCTCATAAAGTGGCATTAAGAAGGTCTCGAAGGCAAAGAAGATTTGCCATTTCTGATTATTATGTGGTTTATTTACATGAGTCTGAATTTGACTTAGGAATTGATGAAAATCCAGTTTCGTTTTCACAAGCCATGGAAAGTGTTAATTCTGCTAAGTGGTTTAACGCCATGAAAGAAGAGTTAAAATCAATGGATAACAATGAAGTTTGGGACCTTGTTGATTTGCTTGAAGGTTGTAAAAGAGTCGGCTGTAAATGGGTCTTTAAGACCAAACGCAACTAGAATGGCAATATCGAAAGATACAAGGCTAGACTCATTATCAAAGGTTTTACTAAGAAAGATTGTGTTGATTATAAAGAGACCTTCTCTCCTGTGTCTAAGAAGGACTCTCTGAGAATTATTATGGCTATGGTGGCTCATCATGACTTAGAGTTACACCAAATGAATGTGAAAACTACCTTTTTAAATGGGAATTTAGATGAAGAAGTTTATATGGACCAACCAAAGGGGTTTTCAGTTGAAGGAAAGGAACACATGGTGTGTAAACTTAAGAAGTCAATATACGGACTTAAACAAGCTTCCCGACAATGGTACCTTAAGTTTAATGATACCATCACTTCTTTTGGATTTAAGGAAAACACTGTTGATCGGTGTTTATATCTGAAGGTCAATGGGAGCAAGTTTATATTTCTGATTCTGTATGTTGACGATATCTTGCTTGCTACTAATGATCTTGGTTTATTACATGAGACCAAGAAATTCCTCTCTACTTTGAAATGAAAGATATGGGTGAGGCATCCTATGTGATTGGAATTGAAATATTCCGTGATAGATCACAAGGATTGTTAGGGTTGTCTCAGAAAGCATTTATTAATAAAGTTCTAGAGAGATTCAAGATGAAAAAGTGCTCTGCAACTGTTGTTCCAATTCAGAAAGGAGATAAATTGGGCCTTATGCAATGCCCAAAGAATGAATTGGAACGCAAACAAATGGAACAAATTCCTTATGCATCTATTGTTGGGAGCTTGAAGTATGCTCAGACTTGTACCGGGCCAGACATCAGTTTTGCTATCAGAATGGTGGGTAGGTATCTAAGTAATCCAGGATTGGATCATTGGAAAGCTGCAAAGAAAGTATTGAGATACTTGCAATGGACAAAAGATCATATGTTCACTTTTAGGAGGTCTGATCATCTTGAGGTGATAGGATATTCAGATTCAGACTTGATGGGTGTGTGGATACCAAAAAATCCACGTATGGATATTTGTTCCTTTTAGCTGGAGGAGCAATTTCATGGAAAAGTGCGTAGCAGTCTGTCATTGCTACATCCAATATGAAAGCTGAGTTTGTGGCGTGCTTTGAGGCCACTGTTCATGGATTATGGCTGCGGAACTTTATTTCGGGACTTGGAATTGTCGACAATATTGCCAAGCCGCTGAAAATTTATTGTGATAATGCCGCAGCAGTCTTCTTCTCTAAAAACGACAAGTATTCGAAGGGTGCTAAACACATGGAATTGAAATACTTTGCCGTTAAAGAAGAAGTTCGGAAACAAAGAGTGTCAATTGAGCACATTAGCACCAATTTTATGGTTGCGGATCCGTTAACTAAAGGGTTGCCACCAAAGACATTTAGTGAACATGTCCAAAGAATGGGCATTGTTGAAAACCATTATTGACATTATGTTAAAGTTTTATGCTCTTTATTTACTTGACACTCCGATATCACTATGTATTGTTTCTGATACACTTATGCATCCTGTCTCCTTATGTTGGTATATACATGAATGAATTATGTGAATATTAATAGGATTTGTTTCTGAAAAGAAACATTTTTGCTGGATCATTATGTTATCTCTCATTATTGATCATGTTAAGTATAGGACTGATACTGTGAGACATGGAAGGGACTGTATCGAACTAATGACATACAACCGCCATGATCCTTATAAGTTCTTACTTAATGATGATTTGTGATTTGGCCAATTTGAGAAAGGATTTAGCTTTTACTTTGCGCATTATGTTTTATTGTTAAACCTTGAAGTTGAATAATATCACATGGGCCAAGTGGGAGAATGTTGGATTTTATTGTGGCCCAAGTGATTAATGGCCCATATGTGGTTTAGGTTTAATAATTATTATGTGCTAAATTCCTATTGGTCAATAGAGAGGTGTATTCTAATTACTGTACACCATGATAAGTGGTGTGACTATAAAAGGCGCTAATTGAAACTGGTCCTCTCTCAACCCTATAAAAGAACGATAGTTTTCTCTCCATCAAGAACATCAGAAAGCCTAAAAGGGGTCAAGAGAGAAAAACCTATTTCTTTAAAGATTTCTCATCTACAATTGATTTCTTCACAAGAAATCATCATGGATCAAGGTATGCCTCTCATATATTATGATATTGTGAAAATCATCTTGTTCTAAGATTTTTGGTATGATGTTTCTACAAATATTAGGGTTTGATTTGCATAGAATTGATTTGATCTTACGTTCCCTTCAAAGCAGAACGTGCACTAGAGACTCTACTTGAAAATTTATTTTTTTCAATGATCAATTTTGTCCATTATATTATTCATAGAATAATAATTTTTTGGGCCAAGAGATATGGACGTACAATTACTTTTTAGAGTTTCAGATTTCCACTGAGACGGTGAGTTTCCGTGCATGCCTATCATCTGCCGCTCTTCCTTGTTTTTTTCTTCTTTTTTGGGGCCGAGCTCCTCTTCCTATTTTTTTTTTATATCTTATCTCTAACTCTATTCATTCTCTGACTTTTGCTCTACCTCTTGTAGAACGCGGGAGTCGAGCCCCACACCTGTAATACTAACGTCCCTAGCCCCCAATCCTCTTCCTACTTGAGGAGCCTATAAATTCTCAATAATGAATGTACTACCAGCGCATGCATGTAATATATGACAAAGTGATCCAGACGCTATATAGCATTCCATTGTTACGTACAAGCAAAGCCATTCAATGTCAAGATTTGTTTCTTTGAAGCTTAGACAAGAAGTTAGTTTTATCTCCATTATAATATTCTTTTACTTATCTGAAATTGATGGGCCTAATTCCTTAAATAACCCTCAATTTTAGGTCCAGGCTCAATTCCGTCTCGAACTTTTCTTTTTGTCTAAAAAAAATAACGCCAACTTTAACTCTAGTCCCAAACCTATCCCGAACTTTTTATGGCTAAAAAAATTACCAACTTTCAATCTAATATCAAATCTGCCCCCATTAACCCTCCGTTCAAAAATCAACATTAGTTGTTTGACGTGGCATTTCCATGTTAATAAAAAATTCACATCAATAATACGACATGCAAAATTATCTCCAAAATGAAATCGTTCTTTGATATGAAAATTAGTAAAATTAGGAAATTTCAAAAAAAAATACACATCAGCAAGGTGATGTGAAAAATTATGTCCAAAACAAAATCGTTCTTTGATATGACAATTATAGAAATTAGGGAAAACTACCGACAATTTTTTTTACGAAGGGCTATCGGGGGAAACTTTTGGGACTAGAGTTAAAGTTGGTAGTTTTTTTAGACAAAAAAAAAGTTTGTGGCAGATTTGAAACTAAACCTAAAGTTGGAGTTTCTTTTAGATAAAAAAAGTTCGGGACATATTTGGGATTGGACCTAAACTTGGGTTTTTCTAGACAAAAACAAATTCGAAACAAATTTGGACTGGACCTAAAGTTGAGTTTTTTGTAAATAAAAAAAAAACTCGAGGGAAAATTAGGACTAAACCTAAAGTTAGTGAATTTTTAGGAAATTAGGTAGAAATTGATGAACAAACTTCTCTAAATATCTACAAAAGATTACTGTTACAATTAATATGATCTCATGGTACATGGATCGGAGGAAACTTTTCATAAGTTTCTGATTGGTAGGTTACATGTTTGAATGTAACCCAGCTTTACCTCTAAAACACGTAGCAAAAAACAAAAAGGATGATAATACCATAACTACCTCTACTTAGTTTTCAGAAGAACAACCTTAAAAGAATTTTTCATGGCATTGATCTTAATCGGTGAAAATAGTCTTAGTGCTTTATTACCCATTGCCTCTAAAAAGGATTGAAATGCCCAAACAAAAGAAGCAATACTTTCATCCAACAGAAATGCACAACCAAAGAGAACATTCTTTGAATGATGATTCAAGCCAACGAAAGGTGCACATATCATATCATACTTACTTGTACTATAAGTAGTATCAAATGCCACCACATCTCCAAAACTTTCATAATCCAGCTTGGATACACCATCAGACCCAAAAATTGGTCAATTTTTGTTCCTTATCTAAATGTAATGGATAAGAAAAATTGCTGCCATTTGATTGTAAGCAATTAAAATACATAATGAGGCTTTGACAATCACCTGCACTAACCAAGGCCCTTTTCTTTGATTGTAATCACGTAACATAAAGCCAACACTCATTTCCCTTCCCTCCCCCCCCCCCCCCCCTATCCCACCTGCTTCACCCAATAAGGTAGGAATATCCTTTCAAAGCCCTTAAACTTGTCAACTATCCAAACTTCATCTTTGATTTTAACTTTTATGCAAGCTTGATATCCAATTCTCTTCACTGTCCTATAAATATCTCTTCGGTCATGAGGTCAGATCGGTAGAGAGTGTCACTCACAATGTTGCAACCCTCCTGAAGGCATAGATCACCCAGGGTTTGGCTCATGGATTTCTAAGCTTACACCTAGCTCGGGCTCTCTCAAGCTCATACAAATTCGCAAATTAGGTTCAATATTTAACATGCAAATCATTTTCATTTTGGAGTCGCCACTAATCAGTTTTTGGTGGGTCGATTAGAAATCCAAGTAAAGTGTGAGAGTTTACTTTAATTCTACGAATCAGAGATTAGATGGATTTTGGGACTTGATTACACTATATTGGTCTAATGCCCTTTCAGTACCTTTTCTCTTTTATTTTCAAAAATGTTTGCAGGCAACTTGGATTAATTTTAAACCTAGCCACTATCATGTGAGTGATGATTATGCGAGTGCGCAATCAATAAAATTAACACTCAATAATCAAGACTAATAAATAAATTACAAGAGAGAAAGTGAAAATCAAATATCACAAATTATGATTAGTTTTTTTTGGGGTTTTCTATTATTTTAGAAATAAAGACTAATCTATGTGCAATGCATGCTACAAATCTAACGTGACATGCGACATATAATTTATGTAAATGTCCTATTTCTAATGACAATTAAAGGGACTATTCTAACATGACGGGCAAATGTTTAACTACATGACCTAATTCTAATGATGGGAAAAAATTAACATGAAATTATTCTAATATGACACACGTTAAATGTCGCTAACATGCAATTACTAAATAACATGTAAGCGATGATGTAGCATATGACATGGCATGTGACGTGGCATGACATAGCTAGATGACGTGCATATGACATGGCATGATGTAGCAAGATGACATGGCATTGATGACACGACAAATAGTAATACAAGCATAACGCGACCAAATTTATATGACATGCACATGATATTTTTATGATTTTTATTAAAATTTAGTAATTAATAATCAATGAAAATAAATTATCTAGAGTAAGATATTATCCGATTCAAACTAGACTAAATCAAATCCTTTTCTCTTTTTTATGGAAACCTATCGTAACTAGATAAAAACTATCCTAGCATGCAATCCATCTAGAGAAAGCTATCTAAAACTTATTTTAATTTATTATGAAATCTTATCTAATATCTATTCTAGAATTTATCATATACTTATCTAATCTTTTTGTATTTATCAAATAAGGGAACAAATCAAACAAAGATAAACATTCACTACAACAGATAATCACCAAATCACGAAAGATAAGCCTGGAATATTCCAACCAATTCAAATTTGGTAACCAATAAAACTGACAATCATATCTTACAGCTTGAGAATTGGATTGGCCAATTTTTCGAGTGATCGAGAATCGTAACTTGGGGTAGAGATCGGATTGTCGACCTATACACATTGTCGAATTAGGAAAATTTCCTACTTGGATGATTGCCCAAAAATATCAAAGATATGCATTAGATCACAATATGTTCAAATTAGGCAACAATATCGAATATTCAAATCATATAATGAAATTACCTAATTTAAAGATTATAGTTTCCAAATCGGACCCGACTGATGGACTCACGGTGGTGCTCGGCCAGCAATATGAGGATCACCATGAAGACCCTGTTGCTGGTGTCACAAGACTCGTCGATGGCTCACGGTGGCCGACTCGGCCAAGGTTTGCTCACGGTTGTGGCTTGGTCATGGCGGTTGATCACGGCAAAGGTGAACCAGCAAAACAGAGGAAAACCGCCAAGCAAGCAGTAACTCGGTGAGAGGCAGGTGGCTCGGGTTGGTATCCAGGACATGGAGGAGCAGCGACAAGGTGGTGTAGGGCACGGCTCAGGTCGTGGGGAAGGTTGCTGAGGATGTCTCGGTGCAACGGGTGTCACGAAGAAGCAGCAACAACGTCACACCGTAATGAAGATAGGAGCAGTGACTCAGTGAGGTTGGCCGCGGCAAGGCTTGCAGCTTGGGCACGTCGAGGGGAGGCAGGTCGTGCCGATGCAATCTTCATCTCTACGAGCGTCTCCTTAGTTAGTGTTGCAGCTGCGGGCTACTGGCTAGGCGTCATCGATCGTGGAGCAGCATCGACGGAAGGTGGTGCAGATACGGTGGGTAGACAGCAAGGAGCTCGTCACAGTGCAGCAACCAGGCGAAGTAGTAGGGTTGGCTCGGCATGTTGTCGTGGCTCACGAACGAAGGGGAAGGGAAAGCGGGCTCAGCGGCGTTGGAGTAGATCAGCAGCTTGGCAAAGCAGAAGGGTCGGGGCTGCTGCGGCGTCGCGAGTTGGGTGGCCACTCGCCCCCCTACTCTCTCTTTTTCTTGTGTGTTTCTCTTAGTGTTTTGAGAATAAAATTTTCCCGACCTCGAATTAGAAGCAATAACCACATATTTATAATGTTTAACCTAAGTCTAACCTCAATTCCACTGGCTTATTTCAGCCTTATTAAACAATATGCTCTAATAATTAATAGGCCTTTCACTCTAATGGGCTAAATTATGTTCAATTAAGGCTCAATAGCCCCTCTCTCTTGCCAAATTTCGGCGAACCCTATCGTGTAAGGGCTGGCCAAATTTTGCATATTGATGGGCTGAATTAGGCTCAAAAGGTATAATAAATTCCAACTCCAATTAAACAGGCCTAACCCGATTCAATTAAAGCTTCGAACTCCCTTTTTCAGCTTGTAATTTTTTGCCACTATTGTACGCCCTAGGCTTGGCCGAATTATGCTACACAGGCTTGGTCCAAATAATTCAATTAAGTTTAGCACCATCCACCGCCAATCCGATTTAATGCAATGAATGAATTAATCTATATGATGAATGTTCTTAAACTATATGCAAGCTAATTAATATTTTGTTTAGGGGACTAGGGTCGGTCCCTAATATTCTATGAAATAAATCCCTAAATGATTATCCAAAATTTAGGTATCAACACACAATTACAAAAGAGATGTACATATTCGCAATATTCCTTTACTATTGTTTGTCTTTTGTCCTCTTCTCACTCCAAATCCCCTGGAAATTGCCTATACATTGTGTGTCTTATAAGTTTCATCCTCGTTAGCAAATGTTATACCAGTTATGAATTCAAACTCAATATCAACGTTATGCACGATGATATTATCCTTTGTATCCTCTACAAATTTCTAAAAGAAAAAATCTAATTATTTAAAGAAGACAGATAAAGTGAAAACAAACTTTAATTCTACAAAGATAAGCCATACCCATTTATCCCGACAACAAGTCGAGTTATCTACGGAGGACTAGGAATAAGATGTCGAAAATTTGTATAAATGTAAGCTATTGACTTCAAAAGATTGTGTGTGTAGGCATATTTCAGTCGTAATAGAAAACGTCATATCCACTTATTTGCAGGTCACTCCTAGTTTTCTTCTCACTCTTCGCTTTTTCAAAACAATCTTATCAGCTTGAATCCAAATTCAAGATAAATGTGAGTGAATGGAGTGGAAGTTGATGTTGATAGAGAGAAACTGACTATGAAGTGTAAGTTGAAAAGAGGGAAGAAGAAAATTATTCATTAGAGATTTTCGCAGAACAACCACTAAAGTTGTAATGTGAAACCCATAAAAACCACGACTTGAGCAAGAGAATTTTTTTTCGCTCAATTATAAGAAGCTAAGAAATCAGATTATAGCTTCCATTTCTTATTTTCAAACCACATCCTACTGGAACCCTACTCCTTCACCGAATTTTATCGGCAAAACACTTGCAATACGAGCCGCACTTCATTCACTCGCATTTATCTTGTACTCCACACAACGATTAAACTAAAAAATCATAATCAATCTCTCTCTATTAACATTCACAAAAAATTGTTCTCTAAGCCAAACGGAGATTTTGAGAAACGACGAAAGCAAAATCATCAGAGAAGACCGCAATACCTTGAAATCTCAGATATGTTGCTCCCTTGTTATTAGCTCCAGAGTTGCACCTCCTTGGAAAGCTATGTGAGAGAGCCTGCAACTAAGAAACGAGTTTTGTTAAAGCAGAGAAACGAGTTTAGTGGAAGGAGCTAAGAAATTTGAAAGAACGCCTCTTCATCTTCCAAACGTGAAATGAGTTTTGTTACGGACTAAGAAAAGGAGAGAGAGAGAGAAAAGAAACTTGAAAAGAGGAGTGTTTTTGGCGAGGTTCATATGTTAGCATTTATTATTGCTTTTGTTTGCTCAGTCTCTTTTTAACTCACCAGTTTGCTATCCAGCGCCAGAGAAAGCTTCTGATTTTGATTTTTTATTTTTCAAATACCCGTGTCGCCCTTTGAGTGGAGCTGACTAGGTTCACGCCCACCATATTGGCCAGTGACGTGCTACATATCACTGAATATTTTCTCAAAACTAAAAGTACTTACAGTATTGTTAACCCAAGGTAAGAAGAAAGAACGTAAATCAAAACAAAACAAAAAATCAGCTTACTCCTCTCTCTCTCTCTCTCTCTCTCTCTCTCTCTCTCTCTCTCTCTCTCTCTCTCTCTCTCTCTCTCTCTCTCATTTTTTTTTTTGGTAAGGTAAGGAGTATTATAACTTTTCAACACAATTTACAAAGAGAGTAGTCGAACACAAAAACCCCGAACAAGAGGCAACACGGGAGGGTGTCACAACTAGTTCAAGGGTGTATCTCTCTCTCATTTTTTTTTTTTTTTGGTAAGGTAAGGATTGTATTAACTTTTCAAACCGAAGCTTACAAAGATGATAGCCAAACACAAAAACCCCGCACATAGAGCGACACCTAAGTGTCCCAACAGGTGCAAAGGTGTTAGGCTAAACAAGGTACGGAAGCAAAGCAAGAAGGCTAAAAAGACAGCCAACTAACTATGAAAAATACATACAAAGACCGCATCAGCAGGTTACGCGAATATGGACGAGGAAATGCCCCAATTAGTTTGTATTTTCCTGTTGCGGCGAGTGTCTTGAACAGGATGCATAGATAACCCTCTATCCCGAACAACCTTTACAAGATGATTGCGCATGGCTGGTAGGAACATCGCCTTGTTCCTGAAAAGTATATGATTCCGTTCGGACCAGATAATGTGGCACAATGCACCAAGAGAGAACCGAGCTATCCAATGATGGAAGCTGTTACCAGTAATGTATTTGCTTGCCCAGCGGAGATTATCTACCCACGGTTTGTTCCTCCAAGAGAGATTGCAAGTGTTTGCCCAAAACAGTGCAAGGGATCCCGTGCATTGGCAACCAAAAAACAAGTGGTCTATAGAATCCGGCCTACATTTACAGAATGCACAAACAGCTTCCGAAATTCTGTTGTAGTTGAGTAACACAACCTGAGTTGGGAGTCTATTTTTGGAGATAAGCCATAGAAAAAAGGCATACCTTGGTGCAATGCTACGGTCCCAAATAAAGGAGCTCCAGAACACTTTTGGTCTCTTGGTTCTGATGAACTCCCACGCCGATGCTGTGGAGAATGTCCCAGTAGAATGGCTTTGCCAGATGAAGGTATCGGGACTGTCACCAATTGTTGGTAATGGGTCGGTCCATGAGTTGAAACTTCCCATGAAGGAAGATGCATGCCATGAAGAGCAAAAGAAATCCTGGACAGTTGCACTTCTCGGGATGCCAGAGGAATATATTTCTCTATTAGAGAACAATTCATAAAGAGGGCCTTTAGGGTGCCAATTATCAAACCAAAATGATACAGATGAGCCATCACCTATATGCCAACGAAATTGCAGTCGAAATTGGGACCGGAGATCCAGGATTTTCTTCCAAGCCCAAGAGCAGAAGGTGGGCTTCGGTACCAACCAAAAGTTTTTATTCTTGAGGAAGGTAGAATGGATCCATTTGCACCATAAGGACTCTTTATCTGAAAATAGAATCCATATGTGTTTTAACATCGCTGCTCTATTGCAATCGAACAGCCTACGAATGCCCAGCCCACCTTCTTCCTTAGGCAAACAGACTTCATTCCATGGGACTTTGGCCCCCCCAATACCCAATTCAGGACCTTTCCACAAAAATTGCCGAAGAATCATTTCTATTCTATGCAGCACAGATTGGGGGATAGTGAAGACATTGGTCCAATATACTTGCATAGCATAGAGAACAGACCTGATTAGTTGCAGTCGCCCAGCAAAAGACAGAAAACGATGGGACCAAGAGCGTGCCCGAGCCGTTATAGAGTTAACAAGCGAGTTACAATCCGCTTTCGTTATCCTCGAAGCGAGGATGGGTATCCCGAGGTAACGGAAAGGGAGCGTGCCTTCAATAAAACCCAAGGTAGCTCGAATACGATCCTTAGTATCTGCAGCTCCACCAGAAAAAAACACTTCACTTTTGTTGGGGTTCGGGTAAAGACCCGACCATTTGGAAAAGAGCTGAATCCCTTCTTTAAGGAGGGTGGCAGATGCGATATTTCCCTCTAAAAATAGAAGGACATCATCGGCAAAGAACATGTGTGTTAGGCAAGAGGGCTTACATCTCCAGTAGAATTTAAAACCCGGGAGCCTAGTTTGTGAATTCAGAATTCCAGAGAATATTTCCATAACCAACGTGAACAGGTATGGAGATAGGGGGTCGCCTTGCCGTATTCCTCTTCCACTCGCAAAGAAACCATGTAATTCTCCATTGATAGCTAACGAGAATTTAGGAGAAGTGACACATTCCATAACAAGTTTCGTGATCATCGTAGGGAACCCAAAGACTTCCAGAACTGATTTCAAAAAATTCCAATCTACAGTGTCATAAGCCTTCTGGAAATCAACTTTGATGGCACACTTAGGTAGATAGGGTTCATGGTGAAAGCCTGCAAATAACTCCTGTGCGAGGAGTATATTGTCTCCTATTCTCCTACCCTTTACAAAAGCATTCTGCTGAGGACTTATAATTGACGGCAACACAGCAGCAATTCGGTTAGCCAGGATTTTGGCTATACACTTGTAAATTGTATTACAGCATGCAATTGGTCTAAAGTCGTTCATTCCCGTGGCATTTGAAACCTTGGGGACAAGTGTAATAATAGTGGCATTGATCTCCTTTAGCATGCAGCCTAACTGAAAAAAATCCTTAATAGCCAATATAACCGACGGCCCAACGACTTGCCAAGAGGAGATAAAGAAATCAACATTGTACCCATCCGGCCCCGGGGCCTTACCTTTGGCAAGGGAGAAGAGAGTCTTACGAATTTCGGACTTCGAGACCTCCTTGGATAACAAGTTGATTTGTTCACTACTGAGAGTACGAGCCACCATAGGCCGGATGTCAACATAGGAAGGCCTATCAACAGAATCTCTTGCGCATACTAGAGTCTGAAAATGCGAGATAATATGGTTATGGACTAATGTCGGGTCTGAAAGGAGGACACCATTAGAGTCCGAGACGGAGAGGATGCGGTTGCTATGCTGCCTCTTGTTGACGAAATGATGAAAATATTTGGTGTTCAAGTCCCCATCATTCAGCCATCTTATCCTCGATTTTTGTTTGTAAAAAGCTTCCTCCTGGAGACGTAGATTGGAAAAGTTGAGAAGCTGCTCCTTTTCTAGGTTCGCCAGATCCATATTAGAAGGATCACAAGCTAAGGAATCTTGGGTGGACGTAAGCATCTCTCTTGCTTGAGCTGTGCGGGCCGAAATGTCAGAGAACGAGTCTCTATTCAACTGCTTCAGTCTCCCTTTTAGAATTCTGAGTTTTTGGCACAGCCGGAACATTGGAGTTCCAGTGATCTGAGACTCCCACACTTGCTTAACAATATCCGGAAAAGCCTGATGAGATAGCCAAAAATTGAAGAATTTGAATGGCTTTCTCGATGAGACTGCATTTTCAATTCTGATGATCATCGGGGAGTGATCAGAAACTCCAGAGGCCAAGAAGTTTGCCTCGGAGTAAGAGAACGACCTGGTCCAGTTAGCATTAATCAGCACCCTATCAATCTTCCTTTGCTTGCGATTTACTCCCACTGCAGTTGACCAAGAGAACCGGTGGCCAATATATCTCAGGTCATCAAGACCAGCTTGGTCCAAACAAATGCCGAAATCATCAAAGGCTGGCAACCATGCGTTAGAACTACCCATTCTATCAGAGTTGTCCCTTATAGCGTTAAAATCCCCGGCAACCAGCCAAGGTTCATTTTCAAACAGACTACTTGAAAGCACAAGATCTGCCCAAAGAGCACGGCGAGCCACAAAAGTATGCTCTCCATAAACAACCGAAAATAGACAAGTCTTATTTAGTGCCAACAAACGAACCCGACCATGGATAACTTGGGTGGTTCTAGAAAGGACTTGGAGTTCTATTTCTTGCGGATTCCACCCAATCCATATTCTACCACGCGGCGAAAGATCATAATTGGTCTTCCACTCCCAGCCCGGCACGAGTCCAACGGAGAGGGATTCAAAAAGGGTCGGATTAATCTTTGTCTCAAGGATGCCAAGACAGGATATATTGTGAGCTCTAACGAGGGCTCTTATTTCTGCCTGTTTAATGGAGTCGCCCAGACCCCTAATATTCCATACGCCAAAAAACATTAAGGAAGGGTCTAGAGAAATTACCTCCTTTTAGTGCCAGCCCGTTTTTTTGGTTTACGGCTGGCCGCCTTAGCAGTTGTGGGACTGCTCTCTTGAACTGGGCCCCTAGTAATAGGCACAGGATGGTCTTTGGTAGCAAGATCAGCATCATCCATCGAGATTGCAGCCAAAGAGTCGGCCACTCCAGAAGTAGAGGGATGGCTAGCTGGCACTTCGGCTTGATTCAATGGAGCTTTGCGTTGAGTTATAGTCGGGAGGGGGGAGGGAGACTCATCCTCAGATTCACTATCAACATTGCTACCATGATCACCTATCTGGTCTTCCGAGTTAGAGGAATCCGGTGAGGTTTCCAAAGAGGTCGCTGCATTGACCTGGTGGGTTTGGCGATCCCCTTTTTGAGAAATCTGGAGGGGGACCGAGAGATCACCACTATCAGGGGAGGCATTATTTACTGAAATATTGCGGGGAATGCCCTTTTTGTTTCTCACCGTCTGCCATGAATCAGCATTGTGAGGGGCTTTATCAGCACTAATAGGAGGACTAGGCTCTGTGGAAGGCCCAGATGGTATCACACTTGTGGGAGGACATTTGTGCCCAAAGATGCCACAAGTCGTGCACGAGATTGGGCGCCATTCATATTCAACCTTGATCTTCCAGATTTCCTCATTCATATAAATGTCAATGGAGTCAGCCAGATTTTGTGTAGCACTAATTTCGATGCACACTCTAACGTATGATATCATCTTCATCTTCTCTGTTTGAAGGTCAACATGAAGAGGTTTTCCGATTGCACTGGCAACAGCACTAATACCAGTAGCTGACCAGAGGGAGACAGGCATGTCCCTCAACTTCACCCAAATCGGAAGAGACTTATGCTGGTCTTTCACTAGTTTCAGAGTAGGATGCCATTGCTGTAACATCATGGGGACTCTGAGAATGGTTATAGGCCCCCCATCCAGAATTTTCCGACGATAGAATTCGTCCGGAATGTGGAAAAAAAAAAAAAAAAGAAACCATCAGCATTAGCTAAGACTTCAATAACATTTGACCCCCAGACATTTTTTATTGCTGTTTCTGTCAACTTGAAGGGGAGTTTTTTCCCCACAAAGTATCCAACGATACATTCTTTCCATTTCGGATTAGCTTCTTCCAATATATGATCAGATATTCTAACAACATGTTTGCCATCAACAATAGTTGGAGGTATAAAGGAGAGGCCATACCCCTTTTCCATCGTTCTAGCAACCATCGCCCATGATTTCTGGGTTATTTGCTGCTTCATTCCCTGAGGGGGGGTCCTTGGAAGATGCTGCCCCTTTGCTTCGGCTTCGATGAGATCGGTCACTTGGAGGGACTAAGGCGATCCCAGCATCAGAAGGGCGTCTGTTGGACCTGGAACGGCCCCTACTTCGACCCCGAGAATTTCGTTGCTCATGATGAGCCACATATACAGACTTTTTCTTTGGTTGAACAGCAGGTTGCTCTGTTTTCCCAGAATGGTCAGATTGGGCACTGACTCTAGACGGGCCAGCATTGTGTGTGGGAGGCTTAGAAGGTCCCTTCAGCGGGACAACCTGCTCCATGTTTCCCTTCAGACGCGGTAAGGGATCCCAGAACTTTGCTTTTCAGTCATGGTCAGCTTTGGAGGAGGGGAGCCATATAGCAGATGGTACGATTCAAACCCAGTCGAGCAGCACCCAGCTCAGATTCTGGGTAGAGTCAAGTAAGGATTCTACCCCCGTCTTAAAGATTCAACCCACCCCCGGACTAGCGTAATGCAGAGGATTGAACCGAGAACCGGGAAGAATCGCCCGGATAATCACCCAAAACCGACGTAAAGCCGTAAAACCGAAACCCAAATTTCCAGATCTGTTCTCCCGAGTAGCAGACACAAAGATCTCTAGATTCAAGCGGGAGAAAGTGAAAGGCTAACCTTGCGAGTCTAGCCACCAAGTTACAGCCACAAACGGTGGCTGGAACACCCCAGGAGGCGCACCTTCTAGGCGAGTGAACAGTACCGCGAAAAGCAGAAAACGGGAGAGAAAGTGAACAGTACCCGCGTGATCAGGATCAGAAGCGGGAAAATGTGAAAAGTTTCTCTCTCTCATTTACATGCTTCATAAAACTAAAAAACTCCCACATCACGATAGTTTGTAGCGGCTATTTGTGTTTTTTTTTTTTAATGACTCTGATCTAAATACAAAAGGATAGGTTCCCGTCAACCCAGCTTCGCCATTTTTCCTCACCGTTATTTCCCAATACATGCTCCTTCTCAACTTATTGAAAAATAATATGCACGAGTCGTGTTTAGAAATTTTATGTTAGCAATATTTTTCCGATAAGCAAGATGAAGGGAGAGTAAGGAAGAGAGAGATAGAGAGAGTGCGTGTGTGTTTTGCATTTTATGTTATTACTTGAGTGAGTAAGAGACTAAGGCTCCATTTGTTTCGTGAATCTTCGTTTTCCGACGTTTTGATTGCTTAAAAAAATGAGTTAATGGAAAATCTTTTCATTGTCAACGGAAAAACTCATGTTTAAATTTGAACATAATACAACTATACATCGACGCTTGGACCAGAGGCCTCAGCGCTTGGGCACTTGAACCCTAACGCCTATGTGCAGGTCCTCGACAGCCTGGCTCTTGTCCTAGAGGCGGGACCTGGGTCCACAAAGACCACGCCTGAGTCCATAAAGGCCAAGCTCGGGATCCTAATACCCATATCCAGGTCTTCGGCGGCCGTGCCCGAGACCCTAGAGCCCATGTCCCGGTCCCCAGCAGCTATTCCCAGGTACCCGGCTCCCGACTTGGGTCTATCAAGGTTGGGTGTAGTTCCTCGATGGCAAGGCCATGGTCCATAAAGGATGGACCAAAGTTCCTTAAGGTTGGGCCTAAGACTTTGGAAACCATGCTTGGGTACCCGACTATAGTGCCCAGGTCACTAGCGCTCGAAATCAGGCCTAGTCCAGCGCCCTGCCTTGAGACCCAGTCTGGCACTTAGGCTTGGGTCCACAGAGGCTCTGGCACCTAGGCTTGGGTCCACAGAGGCATGGCTTGGGATCTCAGTACCCGTGCTTGGGTACTCAACCGCCATGCATTCTTGCCATTAAAGACAGAGATTCCTCATTGCCACCATTAACATTTTACACAGTGGCAATGGAGACGACCACATTACTTCAAAAAAGCATCCACCAAGTCATGGTCTCTTTAAATCTTGTCTGGTGGCATTCCAAATTTGCTTGAAACAGTTCTCATTCTTTTGCTACAACAGTTACAGGAATACGAACCGAAGTAAAACTAACAATTGTCCACGTTGGTTGAGATTAACAATGTACAGAGAAAGTAGCCAAAAAAAATTAATAATTAGATACAGAAGTCACGAACATTCGCTCATGTCTATTTTTGTACAACTGAGCGAGTCATCTGTGAGGAAACTTTCTGCACATCGCTGAACTTCTCAAGACTTGCATCAGTACCTCGAGTCAGTTAATTGGGAAGACGACAAAATACAGGTACAGATTATTCCCCTCGTGCCACTCCGAGATACATCCGGGTAAAATGTCAGTGTAACCACAAGATTAGGCGCTTTCTCAAGCTTCAACCGTAGATCCAGATTCTTTCTTGTCCATTCCAAAGAAAGAGCAATTTTGAAATGCATCCAAACTGTTGGCCATCAGACGGTTCAAGCTACTGAGACTGTCACTCAAAATTAGATCTTCTGCATGGTACTTTGAAGATGGTACATCCAAATCCAAAGGTCCTAAAGAGTCGGGCTGCAATGGGTGGAATATTAAGTTTATTAAAAGAGAGCATCTCAATGCTACTAGATACCATAAGAAAAGATTCTGCATCACTGAAGCGTCATATCCATGAGCAAAATGACATTATGTATCAGCACAATTTCCTTTCCTACACGTTAAGGCAATCTTGGAACTCCAGAAAGAAAGAAAAAAAGTAAATAAATGCTGGTAAAGTCGAGCAACCTCTGCCTTTCTGTGTGAGCTGGCGTGGGTTTATGCATCTGAGAGAGAGAGAGAGAGTATACCCAATAAATATCTGTCAGCCCAAAACCATCTTTCGCTGTATTCTCCACAATATGTTGATCTTGTGGCTGACACTCATCCATAGGGTCAGCAGGATCAATATCGTAAGTAGCTTTTTCCGCTTGCCGTAATTCCTGCAAAGCAGATATGATGAGTAATACAGCCATCTTCTTTCTTTTTTTCGTCTTTTTTCCATTGGAGAGAGATACATCAATCTTCACTTTAGGAAGCAGAAGTCCTCTTTATAGATCCAAAAGTATTACCTCAATGGAGCCGTCCAAGCCCACAGGACCTGTTCTAATCTGTGCACTGGCTTCAGAATGAGTGGCAGACACAGAAGTGACCTTATGAACAGCAGCATTCTTTTGGAATGAGAAGGCATCACAAGTTTCTTCAGCATCCCATATGGATGTTGCATGGGACAATAAGGTCGACTCAGATCCCATCTTGTTTTGATATCTAGAAATATGAGCGGCTATAGCAGCATCAAATGAATCACAGCTAAATGACATCTGTGGCATGCACTGAGGACTTTTGGCAGCTACTCCTTCATCGTCACAGTTAACATGCAAGTCATAAGATGCTTCAAGTAAATCTCCTATGCTTATATTGGTGAGACTATCAGCCCACTCACAGGCTGACACTGATATATTGTTGCCGGATCTCAGTTCATCCTGCCAAGTTTACAGGATTAGTTCACTCAAAACATGCACACAAATTGCAAATTCCAACAGCAAAGGTACTGTGGTCGGAAACAGATTGTGTTAGAATGATCTAACAGTATGAATGTATACAAATCTGTGACAAATTAAAAGACATTCCACTTACTAAGACAAACATTAAAAATCCGACAAAAAATTTTCTCATATCAGAGGAGTGGAGACAGTGCCTCTGCACTTAAACTAGGGCCAAATACGCCAACACTATCCCATCCATGTGCGTGGTCCTCTACATTTTGGTGACAGAATGTGAAATGTGGACGAGAGAGGAAAGGAAAGAATCAACTTAGTGGGCCCCCAAAAAATAGAAAAAAGAACAGTATAAACCCTGAAGATAAAATTGAGTGCATTAGCCCAAGTTAGGCAAAAATTTAAGCTTCAAATGTACAAGGTTAGCACCCAAGAACTTTCCTAGTCCATAATGCAATGAGGTTGATGTGAAAATTTGCACTAGGAAAAGGCCACTCTGCTAGACTAAAATTGATGTACTAGACCTTATTTTTTACCAGCCTGTCATTTATATGAGTTGCAGCTATATTAGACAAATACCGATAACAACATAGGGGCACTAAATGCAAAGCTCGAAATTGCTAGAAGTATCTCATATGACAGAGAGCATAGGAACAAGTAAGATTTATTACCCCATCATTCAACTGTCTCATAATCCCACCACCTGTCTCATTTGCATAGCACATTGCATCAGTACCAGTAGTAGATGGTTTCATAAGATCACTCTTCGAACCTACGGCAACATAACCACTTCTCTCTTCGGAAACAATTGAGGGACATGCAAGACCACCGGTAGCACTCACTGAAAGCAGTTGATCCTCATAGGTATGTCCGACCTTCTCAAACTGATGATTAGCTGATGGAGGAATTTGTTCAGAATCCAAAGTGCTGTTACACGCCATAACAGACTCCCTGGGGAAGCACGGTGCTTGACGTTCTTGAAATGTTGTCGAACTTAACTCATCCTTGGAAAACCAGCCATACCTTCAAATAGTACTATATGTTAACCACAAGTAAAAAAATAATGTGAACTAGCATCTTGCAATCAAATTTAGGGGAAGGACCTTAAGCGGAACACCGCGGGATTCTCCAGAACTGTGTAAACATCTGCTGCACTCATAGCTGTATCCTGGGTCCATCTTTGACAACCAACCAATTTCTCCCTTTCAACACCATATGGACAAAGCATTAGCTCTCCACATGCTACACTCGAACTTCCCCATTTGCGATTCAGATGCTCCATGACTGATGATATTTTCTTACGATTACTGAGAGTGAGCTCAAGGAAGGGATTATGATTATCCTACGAACATGGAAATACATTTTTCATCAAACACCTAGAAGAAGGGACGATATCAGACAAGTCAACAAAGATTCCAAAGATACAAACCTTCTCCAAGCTTCTTCTTGTGGCATCATCAATCGGAAATAATTGAAGTTTTAGTTTCATAGAAGCTTGTAAACTGCTCTCTACAAATTGGTTCTTCGAGAAACAAGGAAGAGGTGGAAGATCTTCTCCAGTATGATCAGAACCGTTTTGCTCTAGTAGAAGACAGAGAACCAGAGTCAGAAAATTAGGTCTTACTTCTTAGATTAATATTCTGTCAAGTGAATTAACCAGGAATAACTCACTTGGAATACACTGGTCATTTTCAACCTCCTTACTAACAGCAGTTCGTTCCAAATGCTCTGCAGCATCAGCAACCAATGAAACCCCAGCTATGGCAGCCTTTTCCCACTTTTTATATGCAGCAGACGAGACAGCACCACCTGAAATTAGTAGCAAAAATCAGCAAATGTTTTCAGTTAGGCACTAAAGACACATTGATTGACTGATAAAACTCATCAAAAAAGAATGTTGCGCTATTATTTTGGCAAGAATCGCTCTCAAGCTAATTCCTCATCAGCATTTTCACCCACCCCCACCCCCCGCGCCCTGCGGTCAATTATGCTATCCATAAAGGCGCTGGCATGGCAACATGGATATAGGACCGGAACTTGCCCTGAATCAACTAAATTTTGGAAGCATAAACGTGTAAGGAGCTAAGAATGTGATCATACATGTAGAACTAATCTTAATAGATAAGAATTATAATCCACGAACTAGATTGAAAAGCCAGTACATAAATGAGTAAATAAGAGCAAGTCATTTGAATGGTCATTCTGCCCAAAAATATGGATGCAATTAAAACATGACAGACAACATATTTTGCAAATAAATGCTTCTCCTCCATGCCAAACAATAAGAGCCAGATATAATCTATGTGGAAGAACAAAGACACATACCCGGTTTTCGTCGCTGTCTTGCTGGCTTCATTGTTGTAGATTCTACCTTGCCATTGCCACGGTGGACAACATTTAAGGGGCGCTTCAATGGTGGCTTTCCAGATCCTAATTTCTGTATATTCTGACTGTCAACTAGAACCAGTCTGACTGCACGACTGTCATGTCCAGATGTTCGACCATGACTTGAAATAGTGCTCGGAGAAGAACAATTCTCCCCTTGAGATCTTTTCCTCACATTCTTCTTCCTGTCTTTCAGCAGTTGATGTTCCTTCCAAGGAAAATAATATACATCCGGTAAGCACATGAAGAAACTGAAACCTTTCAAATTCATATCAAGCTAACAGACACGATGAACACAACATATCCAGAAGTAACTAACCAAAGCTTCTACAAATATCTTGAACCTCCGGGGCTTCAAGTGAAGCTTCGATGCTTTACAGCTATACTTCTCCAGCAAAGACCACCTATTTAAACAAATCACATAGTAATTTTCGTGATCAACTCATCAGCGGTACAATTTTAATTACAGCAGAAATGTAGTATACACAAGTTAATTATCATGAATGCCAATGACATAGTAGAAGCAGACACCAATACCCTTTAGCCATATGCTCAAGAAAAGATTTTCTAATGTACATGCAGGCCCCCAGGGAACTAATGGCTAATGTAACTGCAGTTACCCAAGAACATTATGACCAACAATCAAAGCAAGGGATGAAACTTCCCATCCTTTCCCTCTCTTTTTTTTTTTATTTTTGGTCCGATCCTTTCGCATCCTTTCCCTCTTGAAAAGGTCAATTCGTGGAAAATATTTGTGAAATAATTAAATTATGCACTGCTTCCCAGCTAGCATTTCGAGGAACTGATTCAAATTTAAAAAGATATCATAGAATGGTATAAGTCTCCATTGAAAAGAAAGGAACAGATAGTAGGTTAAGTTTACCATCTAAGCATTGCAGCATTAGTATCCTTAGAGTTCTTGGCATCAAGACACAATCCTGGACCCAGTAGTTTGTTCATACGCCTAACAAGGCGATAATAATAATGTCTGACCTGCATACAGAAAAAAAGGATATATTTTCTAAATACTACAGGAGATAGTAGCACTTTTCAATTGTCCAACGTAGTCAAAATTAGTTAGTCAAGCATGTACCTGATCCTTGTTTTTACTTTGCACGCGGCAAGTGATCTTCTCAAAATTCTGCACATGATATATTAATGTAACAAGGAGAGCGATAATTAGAAAAATAGAAAAAAAAAATCACGTTCTAAAAGGTATAGACTGCAACACACCTTGCCAACTTGACGCAATGCAGCAAAGAAACTTTCCTCCTCTTGACGTGTCCAAGCAGCCCATTGCCGTGTAGGTCTTTTTGCTGCACAGGCAGTAGGCACTATCACTAAAGGGAGAACTTCCTGCTTTCCATCAGGCGGGATTTCTTTCAAAATTGCAACAATGAACAAGAAGTACAGTCAAGCATACCAGGTTGCTGTGTCAAAACAGGAGCCGTGGTGGAAGCTGTTAGACCTGCACCTCCATCCTGAGTTACATGACTCTCTGGATGAAGGTTGGTCTCGGAGTCTAAGGAAATCTGCACCTCTGACTGCATGATTAAGTCATAAATAAAAAAAAGACTTAATTCTCTTCAGCTTCCATATACTCTCTCAGGGTGCTTTATTGGCCCTTCAACTAGCGAAGAGTCCAAACTCAGCAGCTCTATACAGCCAGCTATAAAAGAAGCTCCGCACCAACAGATCGCAGGAACTGAGACAAAACAAAGAACGACAAAATAAGATTCCAAGGAACTCTAAAGTCATGCATACCAAACAAGTAAAAGGACAATTTTCATTAGCACAATCACCTCCTTGATACTTCTCCTTCCGAGTCAATTCAGGCCAAGAGTAAAAAGAAAGAAGAGATCGTGACTAATTAAAACTAGGCATAATTTCACCAATTTTGCAGTCCTCACAGATGAATGAATCCTTTAATGCTAACAGGCCACAAATTTCATCAGCCGAGGTGTATATCTTTATTCGTATTCTTCTTCCCCATAGCTGCCATGAACAAGATTATTTTACCGATCTTTCTAGTTAGCTCCACTTCGATCAGCAGTTCAATTCGCAAGCATATTTTAAAACGGCTTCAAGAAAATGCTGTGGAGATTAAAAGATCCAGCAGATCAAGCTACTCTGTCCATCTTAGGTTTCTCCTCCTTCTCCTAGTATCCCCTGGATGCAGTTTTCTTCAGACGCTCCTCTAACACATTAGAGTTCTAGTTGTGAATTTCAGAAACCTAGGAAATGCTCAAGTCATTTCGATGGTGAGTCAATGATCTTAGAAACACAGTACTTCCATTAGCCCCAATTTCAGCCCATGCTAAAAGAAACCCTAATCACCTGGAATTCAACCTACAATCTTGCATTGACCACGAGATCAATCGAATCCATCCTAGAGAATAAGCAACCAACCAAGCCCCGAATAATTAACCAATCTCCATCCCGATCCACTTTCTACGTGAACATCAGAGCAAAACTGCATCCCTCCATACCGTCGCTGCTTCGAAACAAATTCCAGATCTGACTGCAACACAGCTACGACCCCCACAAAACCGCCTCGCCCAATTTCACGCGAACCCACAAATTTTCAAACTTTCTAGATTTTCGCAGCGGCCCAACAGAAGCTAGGGCTCCGGAACGAGGAATCAACAGCGCGACAAGTCGAAATCTTCAATCGAACGAAAAACGGGACAAGAACTCGACGAATTCAAGCCGAAAACATTACCTGAGACCGAGATCGCGAGGCTCCGACGACCCCCAGGAAGATCAGCACCGGCAGGAACGAGCTCCGAAATCGCCAAGAACAACGATTTGGGAAGCGGCGAGAATCTACCGGCGAACGCTACAGTGGAGGGGGAAGGAGATGGAAGGGGAAGGAGAAGAAGCAAGTACTTTTTTTTTTTTCTCCCTTTTTACTTTGCCGGAAAATTAAAAAACAGAAAAGCACGAAAAAGAAGAGACCTTGTTTGAATAAAAATTCTCTCCTTTTTTTTTCTGGGTAAAAGCTGGGTTTATTGACGAAGATGATGATGATGATGGCAACATAGGGGACTTTGGTTTTGGCTTTTTGGTAAGTATTCCTTTCCTACACGGGGTAAAACATAACTACAAAGTACAAACATGACATGCAACTCAGAAATGCCCCCCAAATTTGGGCTATTTTTCTCTTTTTTTTCCTTTTTTTAAAGGAATATTAAATTAATTCAATAGATGTCATTGCAAAAAAAAAAATCAACAGATGTCATTTGTTTGTGACCTAATCGTGTCAGGAGAGCCCAGTTTGGTGATGGGGTGTTGTTAACTTTTTTTCATGTTTGAGTGCTGTGTTGTACACAACCAGGTGGGTACACCTCTTCTGCAGGTGGGTGACATTAGCACTGCTCAAATTTTGAAATTCAAAGTGGCATGAGGGGGGTGCTTTGGGAGGAAAATGGATCTTTGCTGTGTGCCCAAAATAATGAGACCTGGTGTGGGAGTGAAACTGCATAAGCAATTGAGGTTAGGAAATGGATCAAAGTTAGAGAAAGTTAAAGATTGATGATTGTGAAAGGAAGTTCTGTGGTGCAGAGAGTAGCAGATTGGATTAGAAGCAGAAGGAACCTTTCAAAGAAAAAAAGAAGAATAAAGTTGGTAAAATGGCAGAAGGGGCATAATGGGAAATGCGGAAATTTATGCCCAGAAAAGCAAACGAAAAAAAAAAATGGAGAGTTGTTTATAGTGAGGAATATGTTATGGACGATACAAGGCCCCAGAAGGTTTCATGTCTCTCCACAAGTTATCATCACTCATTGGGGCAAACAATCAAAAACATGTGACCAACCAATGGCCCAGCTCTTCTTGAGTAATTGACCTAAGCAGACTTTGTCGAGTGCTTCAACATAAGTTGCTGGCATGGAGAGGCAATTTTTACTTATTAACCCACAAAATGAGGGACCATGCGGGGGAATAGTTAGCTTTCTAAGAAGAAGCATTCTTTGTCACTTTCAAAGCTTTTTGGAATATCCTCCTCCCAAATTGTTATAAACTGAATTTTTGCAGAGACTTGTCCCACGTTACGTCCTTCTCTCTCTACCTTCTCCTGGCAATTTGACTTGGACATCAAAAGGTACACAGGAAGGCTCTCCATCACCCCCACCCACCCTTTTCCAATCCCCAAAACTTTAACTGGTGTGCTACTATTTGCACTCATTGACTGCTATTGAGCATTTTTTACCGGACTATACTTAACCGATTTACCAGAATAGTTAGAAGGGAAAGAAATCGGTAAAGAGATAATCATTATCGCGAAAAAAAAATTCCGATAAATTGTTATCACGACATTACTATGAGATGAAGAAAATCAAAATAAGTAGAACCCTCATCTGTAGAATAAAAGAGAAAATCGTTCATTTCAATACTTCGATGGTTGCATAATTTAAATACTCAGTATTACATTAAGAGGTTCTATCCATAATGAGTAAAAGGTAGATTACAGATTGCCGCCTCAACTTATGGCGGAGGGTGAAAAATCAATGGAAGAATATCCACATTTGTGGGATGATAGACAGCCTTAACCGTTGTTCTGCCCTTCCAAACAGCCACTAACCACAGCTGACTATTATTAGTAGTCACCCTGATGTCTTTGCCCAGATTCAAAAAATTCTTCTCTTGCATGCTTTGGCTGCTCGATTACATTTCCACAAGATGATGCATTCAATTCCTACTATCCTTGCAAATATGTATTTCTTCCGAGAGATCTTCACTGATAATGCATTTCAATCCCTATTATCCCAATGGCTCCAATCCAATGATCTGAATAATTCTCCTGAGATTGAGCATAATGCCATTTTCACTGCATTTCCATAACAAACATTTTCATTCGCCATGGTTTGGTTGGGATGCAAAACCGCAGTAATGGCAGGGTGCCTTCTTGTTGCTCCAGATTCAAGCCTCCTTGCAGACTAGCCTGTGAAATCAAACCACTTTCACTGGGACAAACTCACTCAGTAGCTGTGTATCAGTCAATCCCACATCTTTACTGCTCATTGTTTGATTTCAAGAGCATCAGCCTATACATAGGGGCCCCACGATCTAGAACATGTTGTTCCCAATCTGATCTAATTCCAAACGGGTTCTCCTCTAGCCACCCTCTATTTATAGTGGTATCTTGTGCCTGCGAAATTGAAAGCTTCCCCTTGCCATATCTCAGAAATTGTTCTTTCATCCTTACAGCAACCGCTTCAACGTCAGATTGTAGAAATACCTAGACATACGGAGAAAATGTCAGATGAAAGTCTGAAACATAGTTGGGTGAAAGAGATCGATATTCTTTTAGCTTTTAATATGACAGAAAAGAACGAACAAGAATTTCTTAAGCCGGTTTCCTAGAAGATACAATCTGACTCCTCATGAAAACAAAATTGTCCAAACATTTGTGTACAATTCAAGAGCTTAAAAGTGAAGCAGAACCTCCAGTTACCAAAGGAAGCAACTACTTATCAATCTCGTGTAAATATCCGAAGTTATATTTAGAGCACTGCACATTGTACATCTTCATACAGAGACACTTTGAGTTTCAAATATGATGCAACAGCATTTTTTTGGGCCATCCAATGCATCTGCCGTTGCATTATTAGTTACTGTATTAACAGGAATGAAAAGAAAAGGTCAAAGCTCCTACTTGAAATCAAATTCTAAGATTTTTAACTAATTTTATCAGCAGCAATTGTTACCTTTCCATTAGGGATGAGGAGATCAGCAACTGCTTCAACTAATGATTTTTGAAGCATCCTCCACCGATGTTCTGGTTTGTTAAAGTCAGGGTTTGGGCACTAGATAGAACAAACACATACCAGATAAACCACATAAATAATAACTCAAGAAAAATTGAACTAAAAGAATAAATTGATGTTATTGCAGTTGCTTCTATACTATACTAGGGGGAAAATCTAGACAAAGTGTGGTGTAATCACTACCTGTATTGAGACAAGAATTACATCTCCAGGATAACTGGAGACAATCGAGCAAAATGTGGATGTTGCATTGGTTGCAATGAAGTATCTGAGACAACCACAAAATTTGAGCAACAATCATGTACTTGAATAGCAAATAAAACAGTTAGCATTTTAAAGATTAAACTACATTTCTGGAAAAGATGAACATGACACTCGACATTACTAATTTGCCCTTTTAGTTTGTAGACAATATGACTTGTGTGTCTCCACTGATCATAAAAATTCCTGCATTTGACAGCTGCGAGCTGATGCTGTGGGTCAACAGGCTAGTCTTTCTAAACAAGATGTCGATGAAGGCAAAGACATCCACTTTGAAAGTTTAATTTCAGGCGTCTCAGATTTTTTTCCTAATTTAACACCCACTAACTTCCCAACTAAGTCACAGACAAATAAAATTGTTAATCAAAGGTCTACTTTGTCCATTCACCCATTGACATCTTTTTATTTAATATTATCCAGTAACTCAATAAACTTATATCAGCAGACTTAGTAACTATAACACCATGAAATCGAACAGGCAAATGCAATGAGATTATTAGCATTCTTCCAGGAGAGAAAACCCAATGTGCCTAATAAAGCTTGAGATAGGCATCCAAATCCATGGGTTATATTATCACAGGAAGAAAGCAAAAATTCACCCACAAGTTCAAAGAGTCATGCATATTTTGAGGTACTAATCACCATGAAAATACAGAAAAGAGAAGTAGAGAGGAACAATGATCTGTAAGACCCGAATTATATATGTAGCTGCCTAAGAGAAGAGGAACCTTATACAGTCAAACAAGTTTTTTTTTGTTCCAGGTGAATAAAATTAGCCTAAACCGACAAAGAAGTAGCACGTACCCATTCTTCAAGTTCGATTGATGGACAGCAATTAAGCAGCGCCGCACAAGCTGAAAGATTAGTATTGAGTAAATTATATGAGAGAAGAAAAAGCGCAAAGCATCTGAAAAACATGTAGACAACCTTCTCATTGATCTCCAAACCAAGAAAATTAAGATGCTCCCACCTTTTAGCCATTCCCAACAGAAATAATCCGTTACCTGAAAATGATGTTCCACACATAAGGGAAATAGAGATTAATGAAACAGTTATTGCAGAATTTATTTCCTGGTCTCCAGATAATTACAGCCTAGAAGGCCATTGGCATTGATTAAATTTCATAGGTCAAAGAAATGGAACATTACAATGAAAGAACTCACTGATATCAATTCAAAAACAAACATCGCATCACAAGGTTAATTTTTTGGGATGCATTCTAAGTCATATCCTGTAAATAGATAGAACTCCACGGGAAAAGTCTGTACAGCTGAAAGTACATGGTGACAAAATGTGCTGTTAAGGTTAGTACTCGTCCTTCTTGCTAGGGTAATTATAGAGCATGAAGTGTGTTGCTAAGATTTAATGGCATGCACTCGTCTGATCAGTAGTATGGAAAACGAGGACTGGATGGACTGTTAATGGAGAACCTCTCAAAGCATGTACAAGTCAGTCTCGGACCACATTTAGATGTGTTAGAAATCATAAACAGTGTCATAGGAGATGTGTACATCAACTGTATAATATTCTTTATTCTTGGGTTTCCTATCTTGTGACACTTGAATATAGTATATATAAATCTGTGCGATCTCCACGACACACGGTTTCTCTCTTCAATCCTTTCTCTCATCATCACATAAATGAACAAAGTACAAGTTTTAGGACTCTAGTGCACAGACACTATAAGTTTTAAGCTTGCGCAATCACAACAATCTTGAATGCGAATCTAAATTTTGGTGCTTACTAATAGAAAATGCCAATTGAGATCACATTTTTAGATGGAAATGAGATAATCTACCTAATCAGGTCTTACAGCAAAAATTTACTCAAGAAAGTGCCTGCACCCACTACATAATGAACTTATCTTTTCTTTTGCTATTGCAACTCCCTTGTCACAAATTGAATAACCTAGAATTTAAGGTTTCTCAAAGCTGCTTGGAAAATTAGAATAATTCACAGAAGCTCCATTAACTTCCAGTATGGAAAAGAATAGATGAAGATACAGATGAAGCATTGACTATCCAGAAAAGTTCCAAAAGGATTTTCGTCCACTTTTCCCTCTACTATCCCGATGGGATATAAAGTGGCTAAGCATAACTAGGTAACTTCCATTAAGTCATTAAGTAAATCCAGTACTAAGAAGCATAAGGAGTTTACCACTTCCAATATCGACTACCAAAGGTTGAGCAGGTTCACTATATACAGACTTCCAATCAACCTCAAGTGCGTATGCCTGCACATAAAGGTAAGTTCTCCGAATGAGTCTAGTACTATACAATCACAACTTGAGCACACGGCGGCATTTTGTGGGGCATCAATAATTAAAGCAATCATGGTTACCGATTGGGTGTGTCAATGAATATTGACAGTTGAACCTATCCTACTGCTTTTTCTTTTCTAAATAGGGTTCTATTGACAAATTGGCCATTGCCAAAAAGACTTCATCCATCCGAGACATATAAGGCTTTGCATGCTTGTACCTTCTTCATTTAGATATATCTTAAACATAATCAGACCCACCCACATCTTAATGTAAGCATTGCACTGGTTCTAAATAAAAAGAATGCGACAGTAACTGCAAAGTTCTTGGGCCGCAAGGCGTCACCAGGATGTGTTTCAGTTTCTTTCCATGATCCTAAACACCAGTTGATAAAGTCTCCTCTTGCCTGATAATCGATCTCGACATGATAAGAGTAGCTTCTACCAAGAGGTTCACAAGCATCACATGGAATACAAGAATCCAACGTGAGATGGGCGGTATTTTGCAATTTAAGGTTGGCATTTACTATTTATCTTTCAAAAAGGCTCTTTTGTGATCCCATGAAAGAAAGTATAAGCAATCAAAAAGTTAAGAAACTTACCCTATCTAAGGCCATGACACCAGGAAGTTTTCTTCCTTTGAGGAAATCCCACCATACGGAAGCGTTTTCAATCACAGAAAAAGCAGGGATAGAGCTTGACTCGTCTGTCATTGTTTTGCATGCTACAGAGCCAACTATGGTTACATCACAATCACCTTGACTTTTTGCATTAAGTATACAAGCCAATTTACTTGCTCCAATTGCAGATGAATGGCGTGACTTGAATTTGACTGGACCAGTCCATGTGGCTTTCTGCTGATCATGAGGAAACGAGTAAAAAAGCTCGTCCCATGAGAAAAGATGGAGATTCTTATTGAGTGCAATAAAGAGCAGTAAGATAGCAGGAAACAAAAAGGGTTAAATGTAAGGGCAGCAATCATATAAACAGTAAAGAGTTTCAAGAATGAAGTTAGGAGACTGTAAGGGGGAAAAGAGCTCTCTTGAAGTCTTCAACCAAAAGTGGCATGGGATATCTCACAGGAAGAACCGCCATCAAATCCTTTTCCCAAGGATAAGATCCATATACCCCATACCTAGCGAAGTCAACTCTTTGTTGGTGGCAAATAACTTTTCACCAAGGATAAAGAAAAGGCAGAAGTGTTTTAATAAGGAAGCAAGAATCTCAAATTAAGACTTCCATTATCAATTGAAGATCTGAAATTACCTTGGACTTTTTAAGCAGTGTCTTTATTTCATCCAGTGTCCTGGGTCCAATATCAACAGGCATCCAGCCTAAAATGATAAGAAGGGAAAGATGCACCAGGAATACTATTTAGGTCACTGAAGGAGGATGATGAAGATAAAACAACCATCGCCAACAGCAGATAATTGTGACTTGTGATCTGAGAGGACCAATTAAGATTGGGTAAAATGATGTCAGGTTAATAAGTTCCAAACATTAATAACAGTAGATTCTTTAACTCACTACTAATTAAAACAAAGTTTTTTTTTTTGGTAAGGACTAATTAAAACAAAGTTTCCATTCATATAACTCCAAAATGGCGCACCAATGGCACTTACCACTTTACTTTATTAGATAAATTCCTCTCAGTTAGGTGAAAGACGAGATATAGACCATGATTAGAAATGACAACCACAATGACAATAGGGGTGACACGACTTCTAGCCAGAAATGCAAAACCAGATTTCTTGAAGAGCATTCGTGAACACAAACGACTCTTTTTTGCAGTACACAAGCATACTAGATCTAAAATAACACTTCGGAGAAAGAAATTCCAAACATGCAAAGAGGCCTATCCACTATGTTAGAAACATAATTGGAAGATAAACAGACATTCAACATTAGGTAAGAAAACCAGGGTTGTTTATAAACCATGCAAAGCAAAGATTTGAAAACTAATGAAATAAAGTTTGATTCCCAGATGCAGTTTGAGTGGAATGAAATAGTGGCATCACAGCATAAGAAGGAAAAGAATGGACACCAGTTAAATTTTTGTAGGACGATCTTTTTGTGTATATGCAGAATGAAAGCTAACTCCACACAAAACAACATTCTCAATATGTGCATTTGGAATGCTGTTTTGGCATGGTGAAGCATCTAATCTTTAGTGCTTCATTGTAACCATGGATTCTCCGCCAGAAGAGCCAAAAGATGCCACATAGAGTCAGATGACTAATAATGCGTTCAGCATATGATGGATCTTTCTCTGATGACTGTACCACAATTATCATATGGTATGGAATTCCTCCTCCATTCTGTTCTCCTTTCAAAAAGAGAAGTCCCTCACCTTATGAATAATGAACCAAATCTCTTAGGAGATGATAATGGTGACCTCAAGCCCAGGTTCTGGGTTGAAGACTAAGAAGGTTTCCTACAATTATCTTCCTCTGGGAGCCTGATTCAAGGAGTAGAAAATTTTGGGACCTCATCGTTGCAGGGGTTAAAGATGGATCCCTAGATAGCCTTCTAGTTTCTAGGCAATGACCTGTTTGTCATGGATTTTGTCCCCTCAATGCCCTTAAAATGATATTACTTTCCTTGTGAAATAATGAATAAATCGTCAATTCAATCTAAAAAAATGCGCTGAACAGGAAGAATTTTCAGCAAATAATAGTGTCAATTCAAGCAAAGCAGATATACACTAGATAAGTCTAGACACTTCTGCCCTCATCTAGCAAGAACAAGTTATATGAGAAACGCCATAGACTAGAGCCCATAGGTGATCACCATCTTAAACGATCTGTGTGTTGCAGCCCAATTACGATATACTAATTTAAGCAACATATATACTGCAACAGAGGAAGCGATGGATCAAAAGACCACAAGTTTCAGCAGAAACGAATATGAAAAATTGATGACCATTAAAACTTTAAACTGCCAGTGCTGCAGTCATCAATGTAAGTAGCCTCATAACCATTGTGTTGAGTATCAGCTCAAATGTGTTTGACATCAAACACATCAGAAACCTTACCACCACAATAGCAGGGGAAAAAAGTTATTATGAGCTTAACTATTGCCCACAAGATCCAAGAAGCTAGACAACTTTATGTTTATTGGACGTCACAGAATACACACAAACACATGCATGCACGAATACATAGACAAACACAAACCCACAAGGGCACACCAAAGATCTTCTGAAGAAGATATCAAAACGTAAAAAGAAGTTAAATAAGTGAAAAAGGAGTGTTAAGCTTCTTCAATGAGTAGAAGAGAAACGAGAGGACATAAAGCTGTTCCCGCGCATGACTTATGTAGAAGCCTGGGACAGTTAGCCTAAATAAAAAGGCATACTCCTGCTTCTTACACATGAAAGGATTTGTTTGTTGGGTTTATATAGGTTAAAGGGTAATTTTCCACTGAAGGGCAAACACGGGCTGCCAACACATGGTTTAAAAAGATCGAAGAAGAGATCCAGTCACAACTATTTTCTTTTCTAACCTAGTGCCTAATACCTTATTCCTTGCAATGCCAATATCTCTAGCTTGACAGTAATTGAAGTGATAATGATCTCCTTAAGGGTCTCGTAATAGCATCACACAGCTCCAAAGACCTTGAATTCCAAAATGAAAGGAGGACAAGGAACTTGCCACAGGTAATTTTGGGGTGAGAGAGAGAGAGAGAGAGAGAGAGACACGGACACAGAGACAGAGCTTCCTGCAACAATAAGTCAACAAAGAGAAAAGCTGAGAACTCACCTTTTGAAATTGCATGAGCAGGAAATAGTTCCAACTGATTTGGAACATTTTCATTCAGGCACCAAAAATCTTTTGGATATAAAATAGGAATGTTCCTATCTTGTGCAACCTGGACTAACTCTGAAGCTGCTTTAGTAGCCCCTAATTCCAAATGGTTTATAGGAACTAAGAGACCCAACGCATGCATAATCTGAAAAGACATCATTCCCACAAAGACCAGCCCATCACAAACAGAAGCCAAGGAGCACAATGCAGCTGCTTTGTTGGAGAGATTAGTCCCCCCAATCTGTATCAGACATTAAATTACTTGTGAGAGAAGAGTAACAAAATATTGTACTCGCATATCCATACCATTATTTAGTAACAGCAGAACATACAATTGCTATATGTGGCCTTTTGTCATTTTCCACAACATCCTTCAGTTTTCTCAGGCTCTCCTCAAAATGAAATCCAGCAATAGAGGAATAGCAAAAGCGAGTAACGCCAACAGTGGATGCAAGAACTTTATGTGACTGGGAAAACGATTCATTGACGAAGATATCGACTCCTGATGATAGAGTCTCTGCAAATTCTAATGAATTACAAACTTCCTCCTTAAACTCAGAAAGGTTCTCAAGAAGAAGCACTTTCACCATCTCTAGAGCTTCTGTAGGTGGACTGTAATGAGAAAGGCAATGTGATGGCACAACATTGACCCCAAGGACTAGTGAGAGGTGCTCTGAAATATAGATACATCGCGTATAAATGATCAGCCATAGCATGAAAAACACCATGTCCCTAATCAAATTTGATAAGGATTTTCTGAGCAAATGATTCAAGACACTGATACCAGTTTCCATACTTTATCAAGTTACAAAATTCTCACTAAAATATAGTTAAGTGCAGAATGATTATCATTTAGACCCATATTGTTAACAATGATAATTCACAATAGTATACCTGCAACGGACTGAAGATCAGGAAATTTTGAATTGATTCCATCATTCCAATCACTCACTAGAACGATCCTAGCCCTGGCTTCCAGTAAATATTTAATGGTTAGATGCGCATAAAAGTTTGACTGAACCGTATGGTCCTGATCTTCTCGAAGCAATATGGCAGAATCAAATCTGACCATGACTACTTTATCCTCAAGCTCCTCCTTAGGAAACTTCCCAAGTGTTTGTATATATGGGAGAGCATCAGATTCTCCTCGCTCCCTAAAAAAGGCCTGAGAAGACAAAATGAAGCATTGAGAATTATTGCATTTCACCAATATACACAAACTATTGACACAAGAGTGTATAACATGAAGAAATTAACTACAAAAAAGTTACGCCAATTATATAAGGACGTAAGCAGACATCGCTGGTCCTGATGAAAAAGTTTTATAGACACCATAGTTTTTGCATGGAAGGCATTGAATTGGAACTATCCTTTCTGTTAGAGAGGAAAAGTTGATTTATTATTCAGCAAAATAACGTATTTATACAATGGTAACCCAATAAACCCTAAGAGTCCTAAAGACCACTTTGCCCTTGATACTTCTAACACTCCCCCTCAAGCTGGAGCATAGATATTAATCATGCCCAACTTGTTACAAATATATTCTATCCTCCCGCTACCCAAAGATTTAGTAAAAATGTCTCGCAAGTTGTTCACCGGTTCTAACATGACTAGGAAGAATCATTCCACTTTGCGCTTCTCTCGAATAAAATGACAATCAACTTCAATGTGTTTTGTTCTCTCATGAAACACCGGGTTAGATGCTATATGTACTGCAGCCTTATTATCACACCATAGAGACATAGGAATTGAAACTTTCAAGCCTAACTCAGTCAACAGCTGCTGAATCCACACTAATTCACATGTTGCTTGTGCCATGGCTCTATACTCTGATTCAACACTAGAGCGGGCAACAACACTCTGTTTCTTACTCTTCCATGACACTAGATTTCCTCCGACCAATGTATAGTAGCCAGTAGTAGATCTCCTATCATCTGGAGACCCTGCCCAATCAGCATCAGAAAATCCTTCAACTCTACTATGACCATGATTTTGATAAATAATGCCTTTCCCTGGAGTCTTCTTCAAGTATCTTAAAATTCGAATTACTGCATCCCAGTGAGAAGTACGAGGAGAAGACAGAAATTGGCTGACCACACTAACTGGAAAGGCAATGTCTGGTCAAGTAACTGTGAGATAATTTAGTTTGCCTACCAATCTTCTATATCTCTCAGGACTATCGAATAGCTCTCCTCCTTCGGCAACCAGTTTAACTCCTTGTTCCATGGGTGAATCAAGAGGCTTGGATCCTAACATGCCTGTCTCAATGAGTAAATCCAAGGCATATTTTCGTTGTGACAGAACAATACCCTTCTGTGACTGTGCCACCTCAATTCCTAAGAAATACTTCAATTTTCCTAGGTCCTTAGTCTGAAACTGTTTCTGAAGATAGATCTTTAGTTCATCTATACCAACTAAATCATCTCCTGTGATAATAATATCATCCACATAGACAATCAACAATAATTTGCCTTTCATTGACTGTCTATAAAAGAAAGAGTGATCATTGTCACATCTAGACAGTCCAAAAGAAAGTACAGCTTCAGAAAATCTTCCAAACCATGCCCGAGGAGACTGCTTCAAACCATACAAAGATCTTTTTAATTTGCAAACCATTCCTCCAAACTCCCCCTGAGCAACAAACCCTGGAGGTTGTTCCATATAAACTTCTTCATGTAGAGTACCGTGCAAAAAGGCATTCTTAATATCAAGCTGAAATAAAGGCCAATGATAGGTGGCAGCAAGAGATATCAAAATACGAACAGAAGTAAGCTTGGCAACAGGAGAGAAAGTATCCAGATAGTCAATCCCATACATCTGAGCATACCCTTTCGCAACAAGTCTCGCTTTTAAGCGAGCAAGAGAACCATCGGGATTAACTTTGACAGCATACACCCATCTACAACCAATAGCAGTTTTGCCTGAAGGAAGAGGTACCAAGTCCCAAGTTTGATTTACCTGTAGAGCTTTTAAATCTTCTTCCATTGCTGTCCTCCACCCAGAAATTTGTAATGCCTCAGATACAGACTTGGGAATAGGATATTGGTCAACAGTAGATAAAAATGATCGAAAAGAAGGAGACACAGAAGAGTATGAAATAAAATTTGCGATAGAATGTTGTGTACAGGCACGTGTACCTTTGCGATGAGCTATTGGAAGATCAAGATCTGACACATGAGGAGAATCGACTAATGGTGGATCTGGGACGGAAGATGACGCAGTCGTGACAGGAGGAAGGGGGGGAGTATGAACCCGAGGACGCCGAGTATAAACCTGTAGAGGAGGTGGTTCCTGTGTAGACGCAGGTGAAACAGCTGGAGTAGTTGACCGAATTGTAGTCACATATAATTCTTCATCCAACTCAGACACAGAAATTGGATCATCATGATATGGAGTGGATTCGAAGAATGAGACATCAGCACTTATGAAGTATTTGTTCAGTAAGGGAGAATAACAATGATAACCCTTTTGAGTATGGGAGTAACCAAGAAACATACACTTGATAGCCTTGGGATCAAGTTTGGATACTCCAGGTCCATGATCACGAACAAAACAGACACAACCAAATACACGAGGTGGTAAGGCAAATAGTGGCTGATTTGGAAACAAAGTAGAAAATGGAATACCAACAGAGGAAGGCATGCGATTAATGAGATAGCATGAAGTCAAGACAGCATCAGACCAAAAGACTTTAGGGACTTTCATCTCAAATAACATAGATCTAGTAACTTCCAACAAATGTCTATTCTTCCTCTCAGCAACACCATTCTCATTTGTGGTGTATCAGGACATGAAGATTCATGAATCATACCATGCTGTGTCATAAAATCAGAAAAAGGTGCAGAAAAGTACTCCTTAGCGTTATCAGAACGCAACACTTTAACATGCACACCAAACTGAGTAAAGATTTCAAATATAAATGCACGAAATATAGAAAACAACTTAGAACGATTTTTCATTAGATATAACCAAGTAACTCTGGAATAGTCATCAACAAAAGTAACGAAATATCTAAAACCCAACTTGGAAGTCACATGACATGGACCCCAAACATCTGAATGAACTAACAAAAATGGAGACTCTGTTCGTTTAATGACTCGAGACGGATAACTAACACGATGCAATTTGCCAAGTTGGCATGACTCACACTCTAAACTAGAAATAGATTTAAAACTGGAATTCAATCTCTGAAGACTGTGTAGAGAAGGATGACCAAGACGACAATGGATCTGATATAGAGAAGTAACACCAGAACATGCAAAGGAAGTTGAGTCTTCAAGCACATACAGTCCCCCTTCCTCACATCCTTTACCAATCGTCCTCTTCGTAGCCAGATCCTGGAATATACAAGAATCAGGATAGAATGTTACTGAACACTAAAAGGTTTTAGTTAACTTACTAACTGACATGAGATTAAAAGGAAATTGTGGAAGATAAAGCACTGAGGTCAAAGGCAGTGAGGGAGTTGGATGAACTGTGCCAACTCCCTTAACATGTGTAGATGAACCATTAGCTAAAGTAACGGTGGACGATGATGGAGTAAGAGAGGAAAATATACCTGAAAGACCTGACATGTGATCAGATGCCCCTGAATCAATGACCCAAGGGTGAGAACTAGCTGAAACGCATGCAGTAGCATTACCTGTCTGGACTAGAGTAGCAGTGGAAGACGAAGTAGGTAGTGAAATCTGAGACTGGTTGTACCGTGCAAATTCCTCATTAGACATAACCACTACATTGCCTTGTGAAGGCTGTGGTAGGGACAAAGAGTCAGTGCCAGATGCAGCATTTGCAAACTGTTGTTGCTGTCCTGGTCTATCATGTAACTTGTAGCAAAATTTCTGAATATGGCCAGGTTTTCCACAATAATGACAAGTTCGAATAGTCCCTGAGCTCTCAGCAGTAGTTTGGGACGATCCATAAAGCTGCCTTTGTCCTTGGCCTCTTCCTATTCCTGTGCTTCGACCACCACGGCCACCACGAACATTATACCCTCCACGATTTCCTTCGTCACCCCTACCTCCACCAGTTCGATATTAAGAAACAAGAGCTGAATTATCAACCACAGCTGTGGTGCTCTGAGAAGAACCACGGGATGCTCGAAGAACTCGAGCATATGTATCCCTAAGTGACGCAATAGTCTCTCCTCCAAGAATCTGAGACTAAACAGTATCATAGGCTGGAGCAAGACCTCCTAGAAAATTCATTACAGCCAACTGTTCTCTTTGGAGTCGCATTTGTTCAGCATTAGAAGAAATAGGAAGGAGAGCATTCAATTCTTCATACATTCTATTAAAATCAACAAAGTATTGATCAATAGAACGCCCTTTGCTCTCAGATCGGTGAAATTCCTGTGATAGTTCATATATCCTAGAAATATTGTTCTGGCCAGAATACAATACATCTAAGTACTCCCACAAGTCCTTGACTGTATCAATATGAGTTACCAAGTCTACAATATTGCTCTCCATGGAGTTCAAAAGCTGACCCATAAGACATGCATCAATAACATCCCAATTTGCATCATTAGTAGGTTTAGTTTCAGTCAAGTGCATATGCTGATTTCTACCAGTCAAAACAAACTTAACAATCTTCTTCCATTGTTGAAAATTGGTAATACCCTCAAGCTTCTTGTCAGTAATTCGAGAAGATAAAGAGGAAATTACCTCAGTCATCACAGTATCACTCTTTCCAGAACTACCATCAATTTTACTCGGATCATTCATCTTTAACAATTCAATAATCCACTAGAGCCCCAAATAATTAACTCCAAAATCTCCAAAATTCACCTAATCAGCATCGCATAAGTTCCGAAAAATTCAGAAACATTCCACAAACACATCCATATCTCGAATAAAGCGCTACCCACATCATTATCAAGCCTAATCAACAAATAACGCCGCAAAATTCCTGCTGTGAAGCTCAGTAACCATCAAGCCGCCAAAAAATCAAACCTGTGGGTCCTAACCGAGAGACATGGGTGCTGAATCTGGCTCACTGACAATGGACGATGCCTCACTGATGCTGGACGACCTCTCTACAAGACTCCCCAACGATGGACAGCACTGGATTTGGACTTGCTGGCCTCGGTGACGTTGGGTGACGTCTCTACATGGGTCGCTGGGTCTTGCTGACTCTAGATCTGGCCTTGCCGGGCCTAGGCGACGCCCTGGCAAGGCTCGCCGGCCTAGATGACGCCCCGGCAAGGCTCGCCGGGCCTGGGCAACGCGAGATCTAAAGATTCCGGTGAGAAGAGGGTTGATTGAAGGGGGTTGGTTGGTGGTCGACGGTGGATGGTTCACGGCGGCGACTAGGGGTAGACGGTGGTAAGCGGCTGTTTAGGGTTTAGAATTTTTGTTGCTCTGATACCATGTTAGAGAGGAAAAGTTGATTTATTATTCAGCAAAATAAAGTATTTATACAATGGTAACCCAATAAACCCTAAGAATCCTAAAGACCACTTTGCCCTTGATACTTCTAACACTTTCCATTATATAAAAAATAAGCATACCGTGAAGAAGTCTGATGACATTAAAAGAATCCATCTTCTTTTTTTTTGTCATAACTTACTTAATGAGGAGGATTTTGGTTTTTCAAAACATGTAATATGCATATCATAAGAACAAACATGCCTTGAAGATTGAAAATTTTCCTTGTTGAATTACTTGACTAGTGGCCCACAGGCACTCGCTCATGGTATTTTTTTTTTAAATGACGTTATGAATTTAGCAACGTTCCAATGTTGTCCCTTCTCTAACCTCTATTGTGCTACATATACCTTCATATGGCATGTTTAAAGAGAAAGGACATACTGTGAGTCACTAATGGGAAACCAGAGGTCAACATAAATAATGAGAAGGAGGGATAAATCGTCATATTCATCAAGGGCACAGTCAATGACAGAAACTAGCACACCCAGCATTTCTCCACCTTACACTTCCATCCTAAAAAACTCCACCCCACACTTCCTTCCCAAATCTGGAAGTTAAAAAAATTTGTGGGTTTAGAATTGTCATCTATTTATCATCCAAGGTGGTGGGACCTACAGAATATAAAACAGATACTTGATAATTGTCCTTGAATGTTGCCTATCAATACATGGAACTGAAGTTAAAAAATGCACTTATACAAACTATGATTCTCAGCTATTTGTTTACTCAGGAAAAGCAAGCCAATTATCTTTACAAACTTTCCCCACACAAACTATGACATTATAAATTCAGCTGCCTGAATAAGCAAAGGTGGAGGCAGGACGCATCCCCTGTGGTTATGATATAAGACAAGGGCAATAATATTGCGGAAAATGATGATAAATTTATAGAAGAAATAAATCTATTTTGTCAAGATTCTACCAAGAAAAATAATGTACTACTTTACATATATGTTTCACTCTTATGCAGTAGTCCTGGTTATGTCCACTATCGAGATAGTTCTGTCATGCAGCCTATTTTCTTCACAACGCAAGGGGGTCGGAAACATGTAAAAGATTAATCCATTAATGGACCAGACAGCTTTCAACAGCCAAACTTCTGGCACATTGTGACTACCAGCGTCAGCACCAATTACGTAAAAGACAGAGATAAGATATTCCATTTCTTTTCTCTCTTCTATTTCATCTCTCAGTCACATCAAGCAATGGGGACCAGCAGTTAAGTGTCTAACCAAGAAACATCTCTTATCAAACAAGGGGAGGAGAAGGAGGAGAGCTAGTTGATGTTTCACGGTCCTCCATTTCATTGTGCAGATCACAAGATGAACGAACACCAATGTGACCAATGCACACTCTTTAACAATGTAGAAACATCACTTGTGTGCATCGATGATTACTTACGGATAGCAAAGGCAAAGGCAATCCTCGACAGAGAGAAAACTTGCAATTTGCAGACATTAAAAAAAAGAACAAGAAGTGGATCACCATAAGAATGCACATAAGCATATAAACTCATACTAGCACGAACCTCGTGAAACTTTAACATTTGACCATTTCATTGTAAAACTAACGTCAGAAAGAATTCAAAGAAACAACTAAAGATGAGTCCCAGATTCAGCTGTCGCACCTTGTGTTTAGCCGAAGTCTCATTAGAACCTGCGGGCGGGAAATCACCTGCCCAAAATTCAATCCCAAAGACGAGCATACTTTCAACGGACAACGAGCAGTGGGAGGAAAGCTATCGGCAACCAACTTTAATCAAGTAATCTATATCATAACGTTTACCATGCGAAGACGATCGAGCTCCGACAAAGAGTCTAGAAAACACGGCATTTATGCTGACATAAGAGCCTGATTTTGGGGGAACCCATTTGAATACGCGGCCCCGAGGATCACGGGCATTGTTGAAGAAGAGTATGGCACCGAGCGGATGCAGAAGTTGGCTCATGCTCATCATATCCCGCTACCTTCTAGCCCTTCAGATGAGTCTCAGCGGCATTTAATCGAACACAGAGCGATGACCGCGACAACCCAATACAAGAATCAGCAGCATCAAAAAGAATCTCAAAGATGAAGGTCGTATAACCAACGTTAGACGAACGAAGTCTCGAGCACAATCACCGCTAAGCAATCGTTCTTGTTCGCGCCAAGAAGAAAATGATTGAAAGAAAAAAAAAAAAAAAAAAAAAGCAGAGCTTCGACTCAAGAACTACGAGCTTGAGATACCCACTAGACGACGGTGAGCATTTGTCACGAACGGACGGCTTCGTCACAGGAGCTCGAGAGCTTGGTCGGAAGATAATGGCGGAAGCAAGAACGGAGAAGGGAGACGTTATCGACAGTATGAGCTACCGAGAGAGACAGAGACAGAGACAGCACGGACAGAGAGTTAGCTCGGAAAATTTGAGCACCTGCTTGTTTGAACTTTTTTAAATAGTTCATCAAAGTTCAAAGTACATCTAAATTTTAGAAAATTAAAAAAAGAAAAGTACATATGAATTTATACTTTGCTAGTTATAATTTATACAAATTTCAAATATTTCGAGTTAAGAATAAATCAAAGAATATCTGTCTCAAGATTTTCGCCGGGTAAAAACTAAAAATCCATCGAAACATATGTGAAAAAGTAAAAAAATAATCATTGCACGATTTTTCTTATTCGATTCACGCAGTCCTCCGTGCTTCGAAAAAATTGTAAGTGTATTATATACACCCAAAATTTCTGAAAAAGAGTTTGGTTCAAATTTGACCGAATAAAGTTCTTATTATTTTAGATGTGAATGAAATATCAAAGTAGTTTGTAGTAATTTTTCAAGGAAAAAGGAGGCGATGTATCTTGTTAAAGATTCCTAACATTTAGAATTTTTTTGTCAAAGACGATTCTTAAAGTGAGTGATCATATTCTTTCTTAAACACGTAATTTAATTTTTAAAATTATATATATTCTTTCCATGATGGATTAGGCTTTGTATAAAAGTCCAATTATCTTGTCGTTGTACAAAACCATATTATTTGTCTATAGAATAGCAAATCCATCATATGTCTCTTCAATTTTCATCTTGATCGAAACAAAGTTTACATAAAGCAACCAAAAAAACTTTGGACAATTAATCGATATCTTAATGACCCAAGTTTATAATAATTTGTACCGTCTTTTATTGTTTAAAATGTGTTTAAATTATCGTTCGCAAAACCCTTCATATAAATAGTACTAGGCTACAAAAGGTGTAACATCCAAGTCTTCATACATATATATTGTTATTTCTTTTATGTAAGGGTTAATACCACGAAAATTTCCAAATTGGTACACCTGTGATAAATTTACCCCAAACTAATTTTTTGATCACTAAAAATTCTAAACTGACACATCTGTGATAAATTTACCCCAAACTAAATTTTCTAAGCACCAAAAACCCAAAACTGGTATATTTGTGACAAATTTACCCTCCTCCGTTAATTTCCGTTAAATTGGATTAATACAAAAAAAAATCACAAACTAGTACACTTGTGACAAAAGGAGGGTAAATCCAAGACTGGTACATTCATCAACTGCTGCGTGTCATTTAACAAAGCAATTTAACAGTAAAATTTAACGGAAACTAACGGAGGGTAAATTTGTCACAAGTGTATCAGTTTGGGATTTTTAGTGGTCAAAAAATTAGTTTTGGGTAAATTTGTCACAGGTGTATCAGTTTGAGATTTTTCGTGGTATTAACTATTTATGTAATTTACCTACTCAATCGCAAAAGGCAAGTACTTCTCATAAATACGGCATTTTTTTGTCTTAAATTATGTCAAATCTATATTTTGGTCTAAACTTGTTCATATTATTACCTTTGAATAATTTATTTTTTCCATCTTCATTTCAATTAGATAAACTGTTGACATCTAATTTATCAGATTGTTTAATTTCCATGTCACCATGTCGTCGTGTCTTTTTTTTTCTTTTAATTTCTTTTTAAGAATTTCCATTCATGGAACTACCACAAAAGAAAGTCTAAACATGCCTAGCTTATATAGACGAACGTGTGTACAATTATCACTCCGAAACTAGCTAAAAGCAATTTGATTTTGCATATGCACCTGAATGCGTGGCCAACATGATCAGTGACTTGGAAAACACAACACAAGTTTCATTATATTTCCAAACCATGCAATATAAAAAAGTGAATAATACACGTTAGGGTTAATGCTACAAAAAATTCTAGATCAGTACACATGTGACAAATTTATCCAAAATAAATTTTTTGACCTCAAAAAACCCCAAACTTGTACACCTATGATAAATTTACCCTTCGTTTTACCATTAAATTACTGAGTTGGATGACATGTGCCAGTTGATAGGTGTAGTAATTTGGGGTTTTACCCCTCCGTTTATCACATGTTTAACATTTTGTGGTTTTTCGTGACATTAATCAAATTTAACGGATGGTAAATTTTTTGGAACTGGTTCTTAGTGGGCAATTCTCGATTCCAGGGTGGGAACCGCCCACCCAAACTATGCTCACCCTTAGTCGACGGTGCGTCTTATTGTTTTTTCTGCTTTAAATTAAAATCAAATTTAAAAAAAAAAAAGAAAAGAGAAAAGAGAAAGAAACGGAGGGCTTTTCAAGGTTGGGCCTCGAGGCCCATAAATGAACCGGATCTGGGCCTTCTCGTCATCCCCGGACCCGGGTCGGTTCTCGTTGGTCAGACCGGACTTCCGCCTCCCCCTCCTTCAGCTCAGAAGAAGTCCGAAGAGCCTCCAAGGCAAAGCAGCGATCTTTCCCCGTCCCTGTTCATCGTAGATCGATCGGAGCTCTCGGCCGGCCTCCCATCGGCGACCGTCGGCGGAAGAAGGAGGAGGAGGAAAAGCGGCGACGATGAGGTTCGGCTTCGCAATCGGCGCCTTCGGAGTCCTGATCCTGTCTCACGCCGCCTATTCCACCGTCCAATGTGAGCGAGCGCGCTCAAATTTGTGCGAATCCTCTCGGTTTCTCCTTTCACGCGCTTGCAGTCGTGGGTGTAGTGGTGGTGCTTGAGAGATTTCGTCTTTTCTTGTTTTTGGGTTTTGCAGATAGGGGGTTGTTGAAGATCATGGAGGAGGAATTCTCGGGGCCTCCGCTCAACGTAAGCGTCTAACTATGGCTTCGCGGTTCGGGATTTGATCGTGTTTAGCGTCTAATTTTGGAGCTGAACTGCAGGTGGTCGCTGAATTGCTCGTGGGGCTCGTTCTCTGTGTGTTGGCTGCTCTCACTGTGCCCGGAAAGTTCCTCTCGATCCATCCTGATTCCGAAGAAAACAGGTGAGATTGTTTGCCCCAATGTTCAGTTGGTTCTTCCAGTATTTGGATTGGCGAAAATTTGCTTTGGGGTTTGTCTTAGCTTCAAGTTGCAATCTTGTAAGTTTTGTTACTTGTGATGTTTAAGTGGAGTGGTTAATCAAGAGATACGGCAGGGAAGTTAAGAAGCTGCAAACGTTGTGAATGATTTTGTGCCTTAACTGCAGATCGTGTTGGATTGTAAGCATCTTGAGTATCTGGTTAGAAGTTCGAGAGTTTACCGGAATCCAGCTTAATTAGGTGTTGTCATAGTATTTTCTGTCTTTTATGTCGTAAAGGTTTACAAAACATGAACTGGTCTCCTGTGGTTGATATAATTTTTTATGTCAATGACCTTTTTTAGATTAACTCTTTTGTTTTAAGTATCTATGTTTCTCCATCCTTTAATTGCAAGGAAGACAAAGCGGTCTCTTGTTCAATGGGGATAGGAATGTAGATCCCATTATGTCCTCGCACTCTATCTAATACAGTGTCCTACATTAATCCCATATATTTTTCCCTAGAGTTTCTGCCCAGGTCTTACTTAGGTTCCCCAATGTTGTTATAAACCAACCACAGAGTCGTATCGTATCACAAAAGCATCTTTAGAAAATATTTTGAGTGCCCAAATCATTTTAACACCTCTTCTAAAAAATTCTTTCGTGTTGAGGAATTTATCGTGTCTTTTTCTTTGAGATATGTGTCAATATGAAATATCATCTAGCGTTAAGGTACACAATCTCATAATTTGTGGAAATGGTTGGATTAGGGTGCTGTTTGATTCAGTTTAGGGTATATGTTTCTGACGCGATTCAATGATGTCAAGTTGAAGAATTTCAAAAAATGGTAGCTTGGTATAAAAATCTCCCAGATTAAACTTTGGCTACTATGGATCGGTTTGAATTGATAGAAAATGCACATTTGCATAATATATCTCCACATTATCTTAAGAGTTTGTATCTCAATATCACATAAAAAGCAACCTCAAATAAGAATTAGGGTATATGTTTCTTAAAACAATATATGAACCAATAATCTATTGGTGGCAGTTTGGACCAATGTATCAACACCTAACGATACATTTTCCTGCCTGATATTATGTTTTGACATAATTGAAATTCCTTAGAATTACTCCTTGCTGTCACTGTCAGTACTCAGTAGCGCTTGGAAACTCTTATCGAGCAACGGTGAATTTCTCCAATAATAACTTGTCTGAAAGTGACTTCACTGCTATGTAAAGGATGTGCATACTCGTTTGCAACTTCTTCTATAGACATCCTCTCAATCAGCACTTTGACTTACCCTTATGGACGACTTTTTGCCTATTTGTTCTGCAATGGTTGAGGTTTCGATGTTATAGATTAAAAGTATAAATGAATCATGGGAAATTTTCTCTTAATGAACTACTTTTTTATTATCCGTGTCAAAAGGTCCAACACAAAAGCTTGTTTTTAAGTGGAGAGAAATTATACAAACAAATAAACCCTATAGACATGCGATGTAAAATGCTTCAGTATTCCCTTTCATGTGTAAACCGGACAAAGCACTACATGGGAATTGACAAACAGCAAATGAGACAAACAAGAAGGCTATAGGAAATGAAATAACGAATGGGAAATGAATAATTTAAACTGACTCTGATTTCATATTAGAAAATCCAATAGAAAAGCTTAAGCTGTTAGATGGAGGGGGACTACATAATGTAACATCAAAATAGACTCAGCATATAAGCAATATGGGATATTTCAATTGTTGAGGATGTCTTCTTTCGTTTACATGTTGATGCTTAAGAGTTCTTTTTTTTTGTTGATATTTTCTTTGGTAGGTTGATTCAAAGTGTGATTAAGTGGCCGTGTAAACTCTAGAGTGTCTATAACTAGAATGAAGAAATAGCTAAGCTGCTCCTTTAATATGTTCTTGCGGTGTTGGTGCATCTGCTACATGTCTGACATGAAACTTAGAATAGCTTAGCCGGCTGCCGTCAATGATGATACGTCTCTAATTATGGCTATGTTGTTCATGATGATTAAGTATGGACAATATGAGAAGTTGATTTAAACTTCACTCTTTTTTATGGTTAAAAAGAGATTCAGTACGGTCATCTTCATGCTTTATGATGATGCTAAAGTTCTCAACTGATTGTATTATGTGCTCCCATGTTTCTCGGAATGGGCAATTATCTTTGTTTTTTTCTTGAGATTGTTTACATGCGCCTGATTTTTTAGCATTCTTATGCACTTACATTGAATATCATGTATGTATTACTAGATGGATTTCGTACATGTTTTGCATTACAACTTATCGAACTCCTTAGATGAAAGAGAATTAGAAGATTTTACAAAGGTACCAATTATCTTGTAAAGTCGATACTTAGATGGTTATGGATCCTCAATTGTGTATATCAACTAGGTTTAAAGAAAGATGAAGCTGCCATTTGACTCGTTAAATACACATATTCTAGTCATGGTGCCCATTAGCATGTGCAGACTATTATTGCGTAGAAAGAAGTCTCATTGAGTGTAGATATTTGTGAGAGATGCAGTTGATCTATATGCTTCGTTGAAATGCCATGTAATTTGAATTAAAAGAGAGGAATCCCTTTGAGTGACTCTTTTTCACGACTTTTTTAATAAAAAATATTACTCAATACAAGAATTTTGTGAACAATTTGATGCTTCCAAGATGTCCCAAGTTTCTTGTTTAGTATGTTTCATTGATTTCCAAAAATCTTTGTGAAGCTATCTAGTCTTTGGCCTTCTTTGACATGATTACTAGAAGATGTTGTGCTGGTAACGTGGTTGAAATGTGATAACCCTAAGAGTTGGTTTGTTGAGAATAGTGTTTAGATTTGTTCTATTATTTGTACCTTGCGTATTTACATTTTTATCCTCCTGTATGTATTCATAATGAGGCCCATAAGGGCGCTCAAGAATTCTACATACATATTTACGCTGCAACGGACATTTTCTTGGTTTTGCAGGATAGTTTCTCTCCCAGACAACCTGGACTTCATGATTTTCAACCACCGTGGTAGAGTGTTTCCTTCTCAACTGGATCTGAAGCTGAAGCATTGAGACGTCTGACGTAATGAGTGCCCTGAAGGCTTTATAAGCTTTCTCTCCCTCCTTTTTGAACTTAAGACGCATAGATGTTTTATAATCCAAGCTTGACCAAAAATCCAAAGGGTTTCACACTGTATAATTCCTGGAACTGTAGGAAAAAACTGGAGATTTGCATTTTATTGGAGTACTTTCTGATTTTCTCGTGCAAACAGAAAGATTGATTTTGATAGTGGTCGATAACCGTTCAAAATGGGGGAACACAAACATCACGAGTATGTTTAGTGTATGTTTGATGTTTTGAGCTCTAGTTTGGTGAAAATGAGATCCATCTAGATTTTCCCTTTTGATGTTTCGAGCTCTATATGCAAAACCTCGTTAGTCTTCTGGTGAGCTTATTTTAGCGATGTCTGGAGGCTTTATACTCTATAATAGATTTTGGATAACTAAATAGTTGGAAATTCTCTTCCCAAATCGCACTAGTTTCAGACTTTAAGCTTCTTCATAACTCGTCGGAGCATGGAATGCTGCACCGGAGGAATATGAATATGACCTTAGTGCACAGAGTTTTCTAGATCGTCAGTAAGCTGTGGTCTCAGAGATTTTCGGAGAGAAATGGTAAGAATTAAGCGAGCAGCGGTGCAGGATTAGAGCTTGTCTAATCAACAAAAAATTCTGTTGCCAAATAGAGCACACGTTCCGACTTTGGCATGGACAAGGGGGGCTTCCTCATGGATTGACTGCAATATACGGTGGCTCTACCTTAACACCTCAAGCTCTGGTACAATTGTAACTTCAACAACGAAAATAGGTACACGACCTTTGGCAGTTTTAGGGTCACTGGCGGCCGAGATTTTATCAAGAAAATAGGCACATGATGTTTGACAGTGTCATTGGCGTAGAGATGAGAAAAGTTGCATATAGTTTTAGCGCGAAGAAACAAGCCTGGAGGTATCGGGAGGGCAAGAGAGCCCCTGGGACGAACATTGATATAAAAAACGAAACCTGGCCAGAGGTCCCTTACCAGTTACCATGGCAAAGTACAGGCTTACTTGAGAGTTGTCAAGGCAGTTTTTATGAGAGGGACAGCGGATTAGGTTAACGCCTGGTCATGTGCTTTGTCCAAACAAGCTGGTCTTCACCTCATCTTACCTTAGGCGTGGCATTGAAAGTCTCGAGGGCCTTGGCTTCTGAATTCAGTATTTTCAAGATTAAGACCGCGACAAACAAGAGTATACGAGCCAGATGCATGCACCGCTGCGATGGGCCGTAAGTAGATGCATGAATCTTCCCATATGACAGACTCCTGGTTGTGATTCTTCCACGGCATAGTATCTAATCCAGCAGTCCTTTTCTTTCCCTTTGGTATGGGCTGATGCCCTGCCGAATACTCAACAAGGAAGTGACGTTTTTAAACACCACAAAACCAGGTCATTTAGTGTCGAGGGTTCTTTATATATCTTCTTCCACATCGTATTTCGTACGCAAAGAATGGGGACCTCAGATAAAGAACTGCGCACCAAATAAATTTCTATATCAATAGAAGGAAAAAAGTATAAGGGTGCGCATGACAACCATTATGTGCCCGGGAACTATTTCTGAACAGAAATGATTTTTTTTTATTCTGTGCCCGGAAATAATTTCTGTGCATTTCAAGGCGTTTGGTAAACTGTCCAAAATTTCTATTCCTGAAATAGAAAAGAACAGAAATTCGTTTGGTAACTACACATAAATTTCTTTTTATTAATAATATTTTAATAATTTTTGAATTGTTTAATTTTTTTTTTCTTTCTACCCAGGCCATGGCCGGTCGCCGGCGACCGGTCACAGCCTAGGGCCGGCGAGAGCGTCACGGCCCTCACCAGCCGCCGACGGAGGCGAGGGTCCCCCCTGCCGGCGAGGGCGAGGGTTGGACCCTCGCCGCCTGGGCGAGGCCGACATCGGCCATCGCGACCCACGGCGAGGCTCGGCCTCGCCAACCTCGCCCAGATCTGGTGAGGTCGAGCCTCGCCGTCGCGACCCACGGCGAGGTCGGCTTCGCCGTGGGTCGCGACGGCGAGGTTCGGCCTCACCAAATCTGGGCGAGGGTCGCGACGGCGAGGTCGGCTTCGCCGTGGGTTGCGACGGCGAGGCTCGACCTTGCCAGATCTGGGCGAGGCCGACCTCGCCATGATCGACGGCGAGCCGCCTCGCCCAGGCGGCAAGGGTCCAGCCCTCGCCCTCGCCGACAGAGCAACACAAAAAGAAGAAAAGAAAAAAAAGAAAAAGAAGAAAAAAAATTGATTCTTAAAATTGTGCCGAGAAACAAAAAGTAACTTTTTTTTACTTCTTGTTTCTCTTCCAAAACTGTTTCTCGGCACAAATATTTGCAAAAATGTGCCCGGGAATAAAAAGTTTACCAAACGCATTTCTGTTCCCAAATTATTTCTGGGAACAAAAAAACAGAAATTTTCACTATTTGGCACGTTACCAAACGGGCCCTAATTGTTCTTTAAAATCCATTTCTCTGCCTCAAGTTTTCCTGAAAGAGGCCAAGTGGATGTCATAAGGTAGGGGCTTGTCAAGTTGACTAACCACAAGGAGGAGATCACATGCACAGTTGCACTCATTCAATGAGGAAAGGCCTGAACTCCAAGTATAAATCGGCCACTGCTTCTATTTCCATTACATAGAAAGAACCTACACAAGATCTAGCATAGTTGGCGAAAAACGGGGAAAAAAATTCACATCAAGCACAAGGATGAGAGCAAAGCGAAATGGAGGAAAAATAGCTCCTTCCTCAGTCTAGGAAAGGCAGGGAAACAGTTCCAGAAGGTTTTCCTCTGTCCCTGCAGATGGCCCTTGAGATACTGCAACACCATCAAGGGAAACGATAGAATGGCCAAAATGAAAGATGGATACTTCTCTGTCATCACGATAGGACATGGCGAGCCCAGGAAGTTCTTCGTTGAATTAAGATATCTCAGCCATCCTCCATTTCTCAAGTTATTAGATGCAGCGGAACAGGAATTTGGATTTAATCAAGAAGGTGTTCTTGTAATCCCCTGCGAACCAAGTGAGCTCCAAAGAATCCTATCATGAAGTGTACAGATCAGGATCGACAAGTGCAGGTCAAATTCCAACAAGCTGGAGAGCAAATCCAACAAATTACTCATACTTGTTGAAAATATATGCATAATGTGTAGTAAAATATCATTGAAACAATCTCATTGGCATATATCAGAATCCCGCTTACTAGTTCTGAAGAAATAGTGAAAAAAGAAAAACAGAACAAAGTATGCATGACATAGCCCTGTTTCCAATCAATTACATAGTAATCCCAAACTCATTGTGCAGTCCTGAAGTATAATGGGTAATGTAATGGATATCTCCCTTTTAGGACGTTACCTCGGAGAAAGGATTGACATGCATCCTTTCTTTTTCAGTAAAAATTAGTTCCAAGTACAAGGGTAATAACTACTTTGCAGCACCAACTGATGGCAGAAGCTGTAAATCCTGGGATCTTGCCGTTCAAGACAGAGTTGTTTATGTCTCATGAATTCCAGAGAATCGATGGGATGTCTCATCAGGCATCAGCAGAATCAAGTATTTGCGAGGTACTAGATAACACAGCACAAGGTAAATCTAGAAATTCTACATTTGGGATGAGGAATGCTGCATAGTTTTAATATTACACCAAGTATCCAAGATATAGAAAGTGGTCAATCAGTATGACAAGTAATGCCTTTCCATTAAGACGTTATATGAGCAACCAGGACATTTTAGTTTCAAGTGTGTGGTACAAACAATGCACCACAGAGAGACTTCAAGAGGAACAGATATGCCCCAGATTACCTTAGCTCATATTTAACCAGGATAACCCAGTAAAAGTTAACTCGAAAAACCTTCCTTGATCATATATATGCAGTTATAAACTTCCTCGAATGTGAAACAAACAATATAAATATGACAAGGTGCAATGTCATCTAAAAGTTAATTCAGGGTCATCAAATAGCTATGACATAGTAAAGCATTCAAAAAGATGGCTTGACTCGACAGGTATCACTAAACAGTTCGCAAGCTTAATCAACTAATGGTTTTTGGACACTTCTTGTATATTTCACCCTTACAAGAACAGATACCTAAAAACTACTGCTGTAACATATAAATGTGTTTCATTTCAAACAGTTAAGCTCCATACACAAGTTTAAATTTGGATGGTAACTTGATAGGAGAAGAACTATGAAATGCTAATGTAGATCACTGAGATTAAAGGGTTTCATTTCCAACCTACCCATACAATACATAACGAAAACAAAGTACAATGTCGGAATACTGCAAAGATAGGCAGCCTTCTGGTGAAATGTTTGCACAGCAACATGACTAGATGCAAACACCATTAATTACTCCACTTTTATTTAATGAAACACGACGATTAAAACTACTGTTGAAAATAACTGATGAGTAATCAACAATTAACATTGTGCAGCCAGTCCAGTTCAACATAGGAACTGGCTGCAACCGGCCTGGTCGGTGCGGTTCCAAGAATCTGGAACTGGCCCACGACCCAGTAGGTTCATAATTATTGCTTGGGAACTGGCAGTTCAACCGGGAACTGAACCATCCAGGTTGGTTCCAGGTTTGAACCGAACGAATTTTTGGCTTTATTAAAATATAAGAACATAGGTCTAGTGGTTAGTGAAGATTCAAACTTTGGTCCCGAAGACAGAAAATAGCTAATGCTACTTCAAAGAATATTCAAGACCCTTGACCATTTTAGGTTTTTTATAGCCACCACATAAGCGCACATCTCTCTCTCTCTCTCTCTCAAGTCTTAAGTCCCCCTTTATTCGTGCTCTCATCTCTTTTTAATTACCATCTCATCTCCATAGTCCCCTTTTATTTAGAATGGTCCTACTCACGAACTGGCTTGGGATCAGCCCATTAGGTTCCCGACCAGTTCTAGAACTGTCTGGGTCGATTCCCAGTTTTAAAAATGACCCAGCTGGACCATGCTCTGTCCTATTCAGTAATCCAGTTCTGAGTTAAATTCAACCACATGGTATTTGTAAGTCAAAATAACCTGCTATATGTCGGACCACCGTATCTTGAAGTTCTTTACAAATGAAAGTGAATTGGCAGCAAAAACAAGAAAATTGTATAGCAACATAAATTGGAAACGATTTACTCAAAATTACTTTCCAAATCGAATTCATATTCCCAAGACAAGTAACTGACGGGCCTTGATGCTCAAGTTCCAAGCCAACAGAGTATTCTAAATGAAGTGCTTAAATCGGAATACAAGAAAGTAATATCCTCAGATAGCACTCTAAATTGAAATACTCAAGGTTACTTTCCAAATCGAATTCATATTCCCAAGACGAGTAACTCCCAGGCCTTGATGCTCAAGCGGCAGGGCTTAGTAATGTGCATGATCTGCTTCTTGCCTCCAATACGCATATGCATCCACAAAAAAGTACTTTGGGAGCAGAAACAATGTCATTCCATACAGTAACGGTGCAAGAGATACTCACATATTGGATAAGAACACAAGAAAAATGTAATTCAAAGAATTGTTTACAAAGCAGAGTCGGAGCATGAAAAGAGACACTCTCATACCTCAGAAGTATTGTTAGCCGGACTACAAGAATTCCTGCCTAAACTGCCCTAAAATTTCCACCAGAAGCAACACTGTGGCCTCAGCGGACAACCAATTTGATGCACCTTGCAAATCATACTGCTATTCTCTATCAATTTACATCTGAGTGAGCTCCTGTGGATTTTCCATGGCTTGCCTAAGGATGTATTCAGCTCTTCTCTTCTTGTCATCTCTCTCCTCTTCACGCCCAATCAGAGCGACAGGTCTGCTGAGATATTTAGTATGAAGTTTTAGATCCGAAGACTGACCGAAAACTTTTTTTCCAGTCTTGAACTTGAAATGAATAGCAGGTCTCTTATCAGGAGGAAGGATCTTATTATCGCCATCACCATCTTCACAGAACCGATCTTTCATAGCTTCAATTGCAGGGGCAAATGTCTCCAGGACAGATAAACTATTCTCCCTTGTAGGTCCATTAGAAAGAATAACAGGCAAATTGACAGACGAGACTTCCTTTTCACCAGGTGGCAAAGGTGTGGTGAGATATGGATTGCCTTCGTCTGCCTTCAATTCTTTCGGCTGGTGATCTTGAACAATATTCGAGGTTGAAGCTCCTGCAGAACCAAACTGGGCTAGCCTTTGCTGCAAATTCAACAAAGACCTCTCTGCATTTCTCCTTTGCCTCGCTTGCTCGATCTTATCAGCACGCAGATCCGACTTCCGCTCATTCCACACGGGTGTCTGCTTATAAGTGTGAGGATCAGGCAAGGCCGGCAACCACGCAGGTACATGCTTGCCAGGTGGAGTCTCACCCATTTGCGTGAAACTTGGGATCAGACGCCTATCCCTGGCTACTGGAAATCGAGGTATCGACTGATTGAAGGGAACCTCCTCGGCCGATTGCGCATAATCCAGAATTTCCATTACTGTGCCAGAACTGGCAAGGCAGTGACTAACTCCCGAAGCCCCCGAGAAACCTTGAAAATTCCCTAAATCTTCTAGAGCTCTAATAATGTCAAAAACATTACACTGAGTCCTACCAGAGATATTAGCATAAAAGCTCGCAGCCTTGCCGATATCGTGAAGATAACGAATCGCTATATCTGAAAGAGAGTCCAAAGCGGAGTCCCTGACACTCTCGAACCCGACACCCTCACAAACCTGTGCAACCGCAACCCTCGATACCGCACGAGCAAAGTCGTCAGCTTTAGCTCTTCCACTCGGAGCATCAGCCTTCGTTTCGTTACCAGTTGTTGTATTTACACCTCCATTGTTCATATTCGATGACTCATATCAATGGAAGATAACCCGACAACAAAATTTCCTTCATTCAACCCACGAATCTCTCAGCTCAGCTCAGCCCAGCCCAGCCCGAGATCTGCTCCATCAGGGGCAATCATTTTCTCCTCCACTTCCACTCCATCGATACGGGGGGCGTTCGAAATGGAGGAGAAACAAACAAAAACGCTTCAAACCCAAACAGAGAATTCGGACAATTAGGTACCAAGAAAGCCGGAAACCTCCATAACGGGTCCAAACTTCAGCAGACAACGAAATCTACCGGCTTACAGCAGCGGGTGAAGGAATGGGCGAGCTCCAAAAGCGGCAATCCGCAAAACCCAGATCCGGCCCGGCTTCCGCGAAACCCTAGCGGCCGCCGAAACCACACTCGGGAGCGACGGCAACCCGCGAGCGAGCGGACGGGGAAAATTCAAGACCGGCTCGGCCCGGGAACAAGAAACCCCGGCCCCCCGCAAGCGGTCCGCGAGCCCGGACACCGAATCGAGAAAACCCGACCCACCGATCGTCGCCGGAAAACCCAGCGAGAAATCCCGGAGCCCCGCGCGCGGGAAACCCAAAACCCCCCCGGAGCTCCGGCGGAAACCCTAGACGGCGGAGGAGGGGGGGGGGGGATTTCTAGGGGCTCGCGGCGAGGGGGAGCGAACGGGAGCGGGAATTCCAGGGAAGAGAGGGTGGGATAAACCCCCTGGTAAGACCCCTTCGAGGAGGGAGGAAGGACTGCTTGAACAGAGACGACGACGACGACGACGAGGACGAGAGATCGAATGGCTATGAGAGAGAAAGTAGAGAGAGAAGAGATGGGGGAACGAGCTCGATGGGCAAAAGAGGTGAGGGGGGCGAGGCCGTATTTATAGGGAGCTGGGCTCCTCGCTGGTTTGACCAATCGGAGGAGAGGGAGGAGGCCCCCCGAGGGAGGGGCCGGGGCTGGGGCGTGGGGGCCTCACGCGCTGCGTCTCCGGAGAAAGATCCGTACTCGCCCGGGGGGCCCTCGGCGGAGAGCTCTTGGGGGGGCCCCCCAAAGCCACCGGGGTACCCCTTCGTCTCGCGGGGGAAGGTCGCGACATGTATCTGCACAGGGGCGGCGACCGGCCGCCGGCCGTTCTGTCGAGCCCTATCCCGTTCTTGTTGATGTAGCGCCGCGTTAGTTTCACTTGGTTGAATATAGAATGTCGCGAGGAGAAAGATCAATAAAAGGAACTTATAAAACTAGTTCGAACTCTTGGGTGGTTATGAGACTAATAGGGTTAATTTTCACTCGACGCGATCATCAGTTGACTTGATTCGAGGATTTGGAGCGATACGTTATCGTATATAAATAGAGAGTTAATGAAAATCATTCAATGCGGGCGAAAGCAAAGAAGAAGCTCAAGAGTGGCACGCCGTGACGAAACTAGACGTGTGTGATCGCTGACTTCGGCTCAATCAACAATGCAGCCAGGTAGGCGGGTAGCTTTGGATACTTGGGCTGCGAATGATAACCATTCTGTTTCAGAAATCAATTTCTGGCCAGAAATTGATTTTTCTATTTCTGTTTCTGGAGGAGTTTCTAAGCTAAAAAACATGTTTGATAACGACACAAAATTTCTATTTCGAAACGTAAATTTGTTTGATAACGGCACAAAATTTCTCCTTCTCATGTGGCCGGCGCGTGGACGGCGGCGGCGGACAATCGCTTCATTTCTTTTAGAAATAGAATAAAAAAATTAGAAAATCTGGAAAATTCCTAAAAATCTAAAAAAAATTCAGAAAATCCATAAAATTTTCCAGAAAATAAAAAAAAGTCAGATTTCGGGAAAATAGGAAATTTGTTCATTTTTTCCAAAAAAAATCAAAAATTTCAAAACTTCACAGAATGGCTTAGAATACCTATGGCCACTCACTTTGAGTGAAATTTAAATTTTTTGAAGTGCCCAAAAAAATCAAAAAATAAAAAATTTCAAAACTTCACAGAATGGCTTAGAATACCTGTGGCCACCCACTTTGAGTGAAATTAATTTTTTTTATTTTTTTATTTTTTTATTTTTTTGGCACCTAAAAAATTTAAATTTCACTTAAAATGGGTGGCCACAAGTATTCTAAGTCATTCTGTGAAGTTTTAAATTTTTTGGTTTTTTTTTGGGCACCTCAAAAAATTTAAATTTTACGCAAAGTGGGTGGCCACAGGTATTCTAAGCCATTCTGTGAAGTTTTGAAATTTTTTATTTTTAAATTTTTTTGCGCACCTCAAAATATTTAAATTTTACGCAAAGTGGGTGGTCACAGATATTCTAAGTCATTCTGTGAAGTTTTGAAATTTTTGATTTTTGGATTTTTTTGGGCACCTCAAAAAATTTAAATTTCACACAAAGTGGGTGGCCACGTATATTCTAAGCCATTATGTAAAGTTTTGAAATTTTTGATTTTATTTTTATTTTTTTTGGGCACTTCAAAAAATTTAAATTTCATTCAAAGTGAGTGGCCACAAGTATTCTAAGCCATTCTGTGAAGTTTTGAAATTTTTTTATTTTTTTGGAAAAAATGAACAAATTTCCTATTTTCCCGAAATCTGACTTTTTTTTATTTTCTAGAAATTTTTATGAATTTTTCTGGAATTTTTCAATTTTTAAGGATTTTTTGGAATTTTTTTTGGCCGACGGGAGGCGGCTGGCCACCGATGGTGGCGGGAGGTGGCCGGTGGTCGGCAGCCGGCGGTGGTGGGAGGCAGCCGGTGGCAGGAGACGGTGGCCGGCGACGGCGGCCAGTGAAGGGTAGCAGCGGTCGGCGGGTGGCGGCGGCCGGCGATGGGCGGTGGGTGAGCGACCGACTAGTAGTGAGGGAAAGTGATGAGAAGAACAAAAAAATTTTGTTTCTCATTTCTGTTCCAGAAATAGAGAAGCTAAAAATTTTAACTTCTGATTTCTCTTTCAAATCTATTTCTGGAACAAAAATTTGTTCCAGAAATAGAAATTAAAATTGCGTTACCAAACGGATTTCTGTTCCAAACCTATTTCTGGAACAGAAATAGAGAAACAGAATGGTTATCATTCGCAGCCTTGGTTTCCTAAATTGAAGCTGAATTGGAAGAATTTTTTTAATATTAAAGACCCTAAAAGCGAGATATTTGGCTTGACGGCGATCGAAGTTGAATCAACGGCTGAATAGGCACATTCAGAATATCACGGCATGATGGAAGGCACAGAGAGACTTTCTCTGGGTAAATTCTAGGGCTCGGTGTATGAACCAAAAGGTCTTGTCTCCTAAAAAACATAACAATAGACTATCGTAAAAAAGACATGATCAAAGTATTGGTTTCTTTTTTTTATGCCCTTATGAATGAAAAGACGAGATCAACAATAGTCTTTGGTAACATCAACCTCCTAATTTGAGAATGCAATTGAATGAAATGGATAAGAATAAAAAGGGTACTAGCATATACCAATTTGGGAATGCAATTGAATGAAATGGATAAGAATAAAAAAGAGTACAAGCATATATGGGAATCAATCCCTAGCCCTTTTCCTCTGTTTCCATGTTTTAATCGAACTTTCCACAACAAGTAACTATAGTTGATAATAAGATTTGGAGATGGATTATTTTCCTAAAAAATGTAACAATAGACTATTGTAATAAAAACATTACTAAAGCATCGGTTTCCTTTTTTTTTTAATGCCCTTATAAATGACAAGATCAGATCAAGAATAGTTTTTCGTAACATCAGTCACCTAATTTGAGAATGCAATTGAATGAATTTAGATAAGAATAAAACAAGTACAAGCAAATATGGGAAGCTATCCTTAACCCTTTTCCACTATTTCCCTTAATCGAACTTTCCACAAGAAGTAACTATAGTTGATAATAAGAATTGGAGATGGATTCTTTTCCATATGCTAGATGTTCCATAGGAGCTGAGAAGAATAAGGAAAGAAAACCTCTCTTTTAGAGTTGCCATGTTAGTAACTTGACGATACTAGTAATCACGAGGTTTCTATAATCTTCTCGATATTCGTACTTTTTTTTAATCAAAGAACCATCGAAATTCCTTAGAAATAATAATTGATCAAAGGATCGAAGATGCGTGATAGTGAGCTCTCATAAACCCTAGAAGATGAGGGATATCTAGGGCTTGCATGAGAAGTGGGATCGGGATCGGCGAACAAAGCGGGAAAGTTCTGAAGGGAGAGATTTTGAAAAGTGGATAAAACCTAGTAAGACCTTGAGCTTCAAGGGTGAGATCAAAGGAGGCGAAGAGAGAGAGGAGCAAAGTCGATGAAAAGGCGTGAGAGTGCAAGTTTTATTCGTAGGGCTTTTGTTTCTCATTGATTTGACCAATGAGAGGAAAGGCAAGCAAGAGGCTCACGCGCTGCGACTCTGGAAAAGATTTGGACTCGCCCAAGTTCTTTCGAGCGAGTGATAGCTGCAGGCCTCAGCGGGAGTTCTCGTGGGCATAAAAAGCATTGGGGACCCTCATCGATGCATCGACTGTTCCCGGCGAAGGTCGCGACACGTATTTACGTCGGGCAGCGACAGATCGTCGGCCATTTTATCGAGCCCTCTCCCATCTTTGTGCGTAGGTGTGTGTATGCATTTTTTTCTTCTTAATTTTTCTTCTCTTGTTAATATAGCGCCGCATCAATTCCACTTGTTAGATATAGAATGTCACGAGGAGAAAAGCCGATAAAAGGAACTTATAGAACTAGTTCGAACTCTCATGTGGTTATGAGGCTGAAAGGACTAACTTAGACTCGACATGGTTATCTATTGCTATTTGAGAATTTGGAGTGATATGTTATCGTCTATAAATAAAGAGTTAATGAAAATCATTCAATGCGGATGAGAGCGAAGAAGCTCAAGAGTGGCACACCACAAAGAGGGCTAGGCAATGAAATTAGATGTCTACAATCGCCAACCTCGACTCAATCAAACAACGTGACTAGGTAGGCGAGTCACCTTGGATACTTCGTTTCCTAAATGGAAACTAAATTGGAATAATTTTTTAATATCGAAGATCCTGATAGCGAGGTATTTGGCTCGACAGCTGAATAAGCAGATTTAGAATATCACGGCATAATGGAAGCCATAGAGAGACTTTCTTTCGGTAAATTCTAGGATTGGTGTATGAGTCAAAAGGTCTTGTCTCCTATAAAACGTAACAATAGACTGTCGTAATAAAGACATGACTAAAGAATCGGTATCCTTTTTTTTTATGCCTTATGAATGACAAGATCAAATCTGTCGCGACCTACCCTCAAGGAGTCGCCCTCGCGAATATATTTAGATGTATTTGCTCGAAAGACGGTTCGAATGGATCATCGAAAAGATGGCTCGAACATATCATATTTGTCCACCTAATCGTGTCGCGCCGTGCTTTTTTTGGACTTTTGGGATTTGCGCGCTAAGGAGGTATTTTCGTGTAAGGGTCTCTCCCATACCATATCTCACGTGACAGCGGATGGTAATTTCTTATTTGGTCTAAGTTTTTAATTTTGGAGTCGCCACTAGTCATTATTGGTAGGTAGACTAGAAACCTAATTGGGGTATGGGAGAAATACCACGATTCTACGAACCAAAGATTCTGAGTACGGGGACTTGGTTACGTTATTGATCCCAAATCGAGATCCCTAACGCCCTTTCGGTACCTAAGAACGATACGATGTCTAACGTGTCATGCAAGCTTCCGAGACTTACCCACTAATTCTATCCAATCTAATCGTGGGAAAATCAATCGAGGATTAAATACGCAATCAATGTCAGTCAAATCAATCAATCCTAAATGGTCTCTAAAAATGAAAATCAATCAAGACATCAAACCCTAATGAAGCCCTAGAAGTTTATTCATTTCATGATTTGCATTTTTTTTAGGATTTTAGGGTTTTTTAGGGGTTATAACCCCTGAATTTGAGATTTTCTAAAAATGCCACTTGGGCACTTCCAAAAATTCAAATTTCACTTTCTAAGGTTGGCCACAGTGTTTTTGAATTATTCTGTGAATTTTTGAAATTTTTGATTTTTTTTGATTGATTTTTTTTTCGAAAATTGAATTTCTGAGAATTTCATTAACCGAGAATTGATTTTTATGATTTTCTGAAAATTTTTATTAATTTTCGAATTTTTTTAGATTTTCTGAATTTTTCATTTTTTATTTGTATTTTAAAAATTTTCTGAATTTTTATGAATTTTCTGAATTTTTTTTGAATTTTCTGAAAATTTTTATTTTTCTGTGAATTTCCTATTTTTCTGAATTTTTTTACATTTTTATGAATTTTTTTTTAATTTTTTAGTGATTTTTTTTTGAATTTTTTGAATTTTTTTAGATATTTATTTATTTATTATTATTATTTTTTAAAATCTCCCGCCGGGAAAATGAACCGGACCGACCCGGTTCAACCTAGGGGTGTGCAAAAACCCGGTACCCGCCCAACCCGCCCAAGACCGCCCGGAACCAGACCAGGACCGGTGGGTTCTAAGGGTTTCGGTCCGATTCCCGGTTCCAATTTTTTGGAATCGGTGGGTACCGGTTCGGTTCCCGGTTTCGGGTGTGGAACCGCCCACCTGCCCACCCAGACCGAACCGGTATAATATATATAATATAATATTTTTAATTTTTAATTTAAAAAATTCAAAACCCTAAATCAGGATACTCTCTCACAACACAAGCTCACTCAGTCACTCTTGGTCGACGCCTCTCAAGTCTCAATCTGCGATACTCTCTCCTCTCCGACTCTCATCGTCTCCGTCTCCATCGCCCGGTCTCCGTCTCCATCGGGTCCGCCGGTCTCCGTCTCTTCCACTGCGACTGCCAGGTCTGCTCTCTCGCTATCTCTTTCTAGCCGGTTGTCCTTTGCATTTGCTGCTCTCTCGATTTTCTGTGGGGTGTGGCTTCGTTTTGCTTGAATGTGGGGGTGTACGTGTGCGAAGAAACCCGCGCACTTTGCTGGGCTTTGGATGTTATGCTGCATGAATTCCTTTTTCGCGTGTTTCAGTCGCATCTCTATTTCGTGTGAATTCCTCTTTCGCATGTTTCGGTGCTTGATAGCGTCTACATTTCGTGCGATTCTCGACATGGGTTGGTCAAATTCGCGAGTTTTCCTCCGCATTTTGCTGCTCGGGTAGTGGGTTGTAAATGGGTAGTTTAGTTGGAGAAACTACCCATTAAAAGTCATTTACAAAATGATGCACTTAGATGGGTCTTCGGTAGCATCTCTGTTTTATGATGGTAAAATGGGTAGATATGTTGGCAAGCAAGCAAGAAAGTACCAAACATGGTCTATAGCAGGATATTTGGTAGCGAAGATGATGCTGGAGGATCCTTCGCACTTGGGAATGATTTCCCTGGAAGAGGACAAGCAGATGAAGCCAATGATTAAGAGATCTTCTTCTTGGACTTGTTGAATAAATCCCGACAGTAGAAAAAAAGACCAGAGAATCGAACAGAGAACACAAGTGAGATTAGCTTGTTCTTACGCCGATATTCTTTTGGTGATTTGCATCTTGTAGGTTTGTTTTGAACCCTTCTGAAAGTTTGGTTTTGTGTACAATAGCAAGCGCTAAATTGCATCAAGCTTCTTGAATAAAAAGAAAAAACATTACGGTACTTGTGCGTTTTATAAATGCTTGCCTTGATTATGAGCCATGCTCTCCTATCTCACGAGTGATTCTCAGTTTTATACTTTTGTTAACATGATGGTAGAACTTTAGGGCAAAATTTTGGAACATCCATGCCCAAAAAGATGCTTTCTTTTACCAGTCACTAGTATGTTCAAGCTGCTGGTGTTCTAGAATTGGTATTCTTGGTATTTTATGTTCGATTAAGTTTGCTATGTTGGTAAATTTCTTTTTTTTTTTGTGAAGTATTCAGTTAACAAGTGCTTGAGATCTCTTATGTGGTCTCAATGTTTTTGCACCTTCAAGTCTGGTTGGGAGGCTTAACAAGACCCATCAAGCCTACCCGTTATGATAAGTTTTGTCACGACTACGCCGTGATCGACGTCGTTTTTTTGCGTTTCGGAGTCGTTTAGATGGGTTTTCTGGCTTTAGTTTTGAATCTTGATGACCTTAAATTTTATCCGTTAATGACATGTTGCTTGATTTGAGCAGGTGATCTATTAACATGTCAATGGAAGTAGAGAAATCCTATGATGAGATAATACCAATAATTGAATCAGAATCACTAGAACATGGAGGAGGGGAAGATGACTTTGAAGAGGCATCAGATAAGGTATCTGGTTCTTGTCCTCAGTCTAGTAAGCAAAAATCAGTAGCTTGGCTTCATTTTCGTAAAGGCAAAACTGACGCGAACGGGAAACTTGAAATGTTTTGCAATTATTGTGGGACCAAGTATTTGTACCATGTTGATAATGGCACTTCAACTATGTTGAAACATTTGAGAAAGTGCCCTAAGTATCCTCGCAATATAGATAAGAAGCAAAAATTGTTTGCATCACATACAGTATGTGGGAATCAAATAATAGGGGGAAATACTAGTATTGGAAGTGCTAGTTTTTTAACGACATGGAAGTTTGATCAGGAGAAATGTAGGGAAATGCTAGTTCGAATGATTATAATTGATGAACAACCATTTTCGATGGCTGAGCATGTTGGATTTCGTGATTATGCCAATCAATTACAGCCTCTCTTCAAGCATGTGTCGCGATTTACGGTGGCTAGAGATTGTATGAAGTTGTATTTTTGTGAAAAAAAGAGTTTGAAGGCTTCCTTTCATAAGCTTAATTCTAGAATCGCACTCACGACTGATATAGGGAGTTCCCTTCAGAATTTGAACTATTTATGTCTCACCGCACATTTTATTGATGAAAACTGAAAATTGAACAAAAGAATCATCAATTTTGTGGTGTTGCCTAGTCACAAGGGTAGGGATATTGGGAAAATGGTTGAAAAATGCATTTACGAGTGGGGAATAGAGAAAAAAGTGTCAACAATCACTGTGGATAATGCTAGTTCGAATGATGTTGCTATTGGTTATTTGAAAGAAAAGTTTGCAAGAGATAAACTTTTGATCTTAGATGGTGAAGTTTTATACATGAGGTGCACGGCTCATATATTAAACTTGATTGTGAGGGATGGCTTAGCTGAGGTACGCGATTCTATTGCACGTATTCGTAACGTTGTTAGGTATGTGAGAAGTTCTCCCATGAGAGCTAAAGCATTTCAAGATTGCATTGAGAAAACAAGGATCACTTATAAGGGTTCAGTTTGTCTTGATGTCTCCACTAGGTGGAACTCCACTTACCTAATGTTAGACACCGCCATAAAGCTAAGAAAAGCTTTTGAAAGGATGGATGAAGAAGATATTTCTTTCTCAACTGAGCTTAGCTCCGATACTCCAACTAGTGTTGATTGGGAAAATGCCATTATTCTTTGCAAATTTTTGAAGAAGTTTTATGATGCAACCAACAAGATGTCTGGGACTTTGTATATCACTTCAAATGATTATTTTGAGGGAATAGCTTCTTTATTCAATTATCTGAAAGAAGCGGCGAAGGCTTTCGATCCTAGGGTGAGAGTTATGGGTGCGAAAATGAAAGATAAGTCTGACAAATACTATGGGAATTTTGAGAAAGTGAATATGATGGTGTTGATTGCTGTAGTATTGGATCCTAGAAAAAAAATGAATTATGTGAGGTATTGTTGTAGACTCATTTATGATGATATTGCAATAGTTGATGAGATGTTTGACAAGGTGAAGTTCGCCATGGAACGTTTGTTTAAATTTTATGAGAAATCTTCTCTTGGGTCTTGTGATAAGAATTTGGGTGGTCAACTTTTGAGTTCTACTAGTGCTGGTAGTAGTTGCGATCCTTATTGCGATGAGGGAAATGAAGGGGAAGATTGCGGTTTGGATTTCTACGTGCAAGAGCCATCATATGAAGCCTTTCTTAATGAGGAGAAAAAGAAGTCTGAGGGCAACTTATCTGAACTCGATCGGTATCTTAAAGCTGAACTTGAAGAGGCTCGCGATCTTGACATTTTGATGTAGTGGAGCATGATCGATCAAAAGTTTAAAATTCTATCTTTGATGGCTCGAGATATTTTGTCTGTTCCTGTAACTACTGTTGCTTCAGAGTCTACCTTCAGTACATCTGGTCGTGTGCTTGATGGCTTTAGAAGTTCTTTGACTCCTAGAGTCTTGGAAGCTTTGATTTGCACTCAAGATTGGTTGAGAGCGGTTATCGAGCCGATTAATATTGAAGAGTGCATCGAGAATGCGGAAAAGTTTGAGTTGGGTAAGGCCATATCTTTTCATCTTGTAATTATTTCGTATATCTAATGAGTGAATGCTTTATTTAATATCTTCTTTTTATTAGATATGAATCATGTTAACGTGGAGATTAACAGTACATAGAGTTTACAAGTTGAAGCGAAAGGAATATATGTGGTGAGATTTTTCAATAATTGTTTGATTTCAATTTGTAGTTCTAATTTATAACTAATGTTGTGTGATTATCTGCATCTATACGTATTGTTGTTTTGTTTTCAGGAGGTTGGAACTTGGAGTTTTAGAGCACTCAAAGCCTGAGAAGTTGTTTGCTGCTTTTATTCATGCGTAAGTTCATATTCTTCAATACAAAGTGTCTGTAAATTGTAAACACTATTATTTCAGACTTGTTTCATCTATACTTATTTGTTTTCAGGATGTTGGAACTTGAAATGAAAGAGCTCTCAAAGCTTAATAAGTTGCTTGCTCTTTTGATTCCTGAGAATAGGAAAGTTGTTGTTGTGTTTACTTGCTGACTATTGTGAACTTGTGGCAAACTCCCATGTGTGATATATAATATAAGCTACGGATGTATTTAATGTGGAGCTTGTGAAGTTGTAATGCATGCTTGTCGTAATCTTTGATTGTCAATCAATTTGATTGAGATCAAAGCTTTCCTTCTGTGAAATCCATACCAAATCACTAGCTATTGTTTTTCGTTCTGAGTTCTGCATCTAAAGAATTTCTACGTCTGCGTCTGCTTCTGAAAAATTTCAGCTTCTGCATCTGCTTCTGAAAATTTCTCCGTCTGCGTCTGAATAATTTCAGCGTCTGAGTCTCAGGACTTAGATTATGTGGGTCTTCAATAATGTATTTACCAGCTTGTAAAGTCTGAAAAACTTCCTTTTAAGCTTCCATAATATATATACATTCCTGGAATAGAATAGTTCAGAATAAGTATCAGATTTACAATAACATTGAAGATTTTGTCAACTTCAAAATCAATAGGAGTTTTCCTCAACAGCATGTTTCCTTTGTTGACATTTGCTAGTGATTTGGTCGTGAAAATGCTGGTCTTTCTGTGAATTTCCTTGCATCTTGTGGGTTGCAGTCTCGTTATTGAAAGTGCTCGTCCCGCTCGCTGCTAGCCTTTTGCCTCTCGCCACTCGCCGTGCTCGGTCCGGTCCGAACCCATTGGGTCGGTTGGTCCCTAGTTAAACCTGGTACAAAAAATGAAATAAAAAAATTATCGGTTGGTCCTGGGTTGACCCTGGACCGGACCGAACCCATTGGGTCGGTCCGGTCCTCGGTCCCAAAAATTGAGAACCAACACTGTGCGGGTTGGTCCTAGGGTTAAGGGGTGGACCGGCCCAACCCGGACCATGCTCACCCCTAGTTCAACCCGGTTCGGCTTGGCCGAACTGGGCTTCGCCGGGGCCGGCGCCGGTCATCTTCTCCGGTGAACGCAGCGCCGAAACGGCATCGTTCCCGGGAAATTTCATTGAGACATTTCCTCGAGCACTTGGTGTGCATAGTTCTGTATTAAGCATTTTCGAGGCCGCCGATTCTAGCCCGTCTCCGGCGACCTTCCGGCGAGTATTTTGCCATTCCGATTAATTCACTACATAGTCCATATTACCCATTACCAATCTAGCCTAACCGGAGTGTCGCCAGACCTTCGCCGGCTGGCGAAATCCAGTCTCAAAAACACTAACTTTCACTGGCTAGGATTTACATTTCCAGAATCTGAATGACCATCCTACTCGCCCTAGTCGTCTAATCCGGTTCGAATGACTAACAAAACATCAAACAAGGTCAAGGAGGCTAACTTGAATGACCCTACGGCCACGGCAATGCTCCGGCGAGGGTTGGATGAACTTCGGCGAGATGGTTCATGGACAACTGGTTCGGTTTATGCAAGCTTATCCACCAAAATGCAATCAAACGACATAAAACGTGATTAGAAACAAGTTTTGAACATCAAGAAATACAAAATCATGATTAGAACAACATGAACATCAAGATTGAGTCATATCATGTTTTCTGGAATTTCTAGAAAAACCGTGACCATGAGTAATATTTACCTGCCTCGAATGTATACAAATCGGAGTTCTCGGGCTAATCGGCGCCCATGAAGTTGCTCCTTGACACTTGGGCTTCAAGTTGATGGCTTCAGCTCCGTTCGAGGGTACCTGGTCAAGCCGCCTAAGTCCGGTTTCAGACCTTCACGATCAAGCTTTCCCGAGGAGGAGATCTCCTTGTTTGATCGATTTGCCGGCGCCGTTCAAACGACCGGCGCCGATCACTCGGTCCAGGGATCTCTACTCCTCTCTCTCTCTCTCTCTCTCTCAACTTCGCGCTATTTCTCTCTGCTTTTCTCTCTTCTCTCTCTTCGGCCATTCGTCGAACACCTTCCCCTCCCTCGTTCAGTTTTTTCCAGCCTTTTATTGATCAAAATTCCTGCCTAAAATCAGTTACCACCGCCTTCCAATCGGTTGTAACCGATTTCCGACGCTAGCTGGAGAATCTCCAGCTGGCCAACTCGATTAAAACGTGCTAATTTGATCGGAGAAAGTCGGCAAAGTCGCGGGGTTGAACTGCTTTTTTCTGGGTTTTATTGAGGGCAAACCGGGTGAAGAAGACGGGTCGTCGGGTCGAGTCGGGTTGACCTGGTCGACCCGGAAAGCCCGATTTTAATTAAAAACTCAAATTGAGATCAATTTTGACCGATTTTTTCAAATTAAATTCCAAAATTGAATTCCCCATCACATTTTGAACCCAAATATGTGATTTTCCCCAATTTTTGTTAAAATCATGTCCAAGATTTTTAAATTTTTGTATTCGGATTATTGGGGTTTTGTTCAATTCGATGTCCTAATGACCTGATTAGGAAAAATTGGTGCCAAAATTAAATTACCCACATATGATTAACCCTAGGAACGATGGTCTCATGGTTCGACAATTTCATATTGGGCACGATTCCCAATTTGGGCTCAAAATTCTTAATTTTCAATTGAATTTTGGGGTTTTCTGATTTCTTTGACAAATTGTGCAATTGGACCAGCCATTATGTAATTCAAGGTCTCAGAAACATTTGTTGTGAAGACACTACGACTTAAAGATGACTAGAAAAGATTTAATTGCATTTTGGTTCAATTCGGGTTTGATTTTGCCCAATTTTGGAAAAACATATACCCGATTGAGATTTTTCAAAATTGATGATGTATTAATGAAATTGGATTTAAAATAAGACTAAAGACTATTTTTATGGAATTTTCTGATTTCATTTGCTATTTTTCTTGATTTTCTCACTTATTTTGACTAAAAGAAATTAAGGAAAAATGCAGGAAAATGCTAAAAAAAATATTTTTGGTTTAGAAGTAGGTTTCTAGGCTTGGCCAAGATTCCTAGTCCTAATTTTGAGATTTTTAAAAATATGAAAAAAATGAGCTAAAAATCAGGCGTCAACAAATCGGTCCATCAATCAAGAGCGCGAACGCTTCCAAATCCATACATCGCGTGACACAGGATTTTTTTTAATTTTCTTTAACAACCTATTATTTTTAGGGATTGCCACTAATCATTATTGGGGGTTAGTTAGAATTTAATCAAGACGTGGGAGTGTTGTCTCAATTTCTACGCAACCAAAGATTCTATGCGCGAGGACTTGATTACGCTAGTATTTTTATTAGTGTCCTTTCGGTACCTAAATTAGTTTGTTTTTTTCCTCAGGTGGTCATACAATATTAATTTACCTTTTATGATCCCAAAGGTCTCAAAAGCCGCTTCTAATAATCATGCAGATGTTTTTAGAGTTTTTCACTAAGGGTGCGTTTGTTTCATAGAAAACGTTAATGTTTCTGAAAATGTTTTCCGGGAAATCATTTTCCAGAAAAACGGTTAGTTTTCTTTTATTTTGTGATATGTGATCGAAATTTTTTTTTGGTGTTTGGATCTCATTTTGAGAATGATTTCAAAATGAATTTGTTTTGCCAACCCACACTTGTTGCCTGTCGCCGAGGCCGAAGACCGGCAGAGGGAGAAAGAAAGAAAAAAAGAACAAAAAAGAAAGAAAAGAAAAAAGAAAAAGAAAAGAAAAGAAAAAATAAATTCAAGATGAGCAATTCCGGAAAGTCTTTTCACTTTCTTAGATTAGGGAATTCATTTTGTTAGTTTTATACATGAATGTTTTTCTTGATTGGAAAGTGTTTTCGATTGACTTATCATTTTCAGCGAACCAAACGAGTGAAAGTCCGGGAAATGAATTCCCAGAAAACACTTTCTCTCAAACAAACGCACCTAAGATTCCAAACTAATTCTAACCTAGGCTAAAAAAGAAATTAACGAGCAATGTAGTGAACACCGAAGTATTTAAAGCGAGCTCTTTTAAGCGCAATAAAAGGAAAACCTGCAACTTGTCAGGTCTTGCAAATGAAAACCCGATACAATGTCGAGTAAATAATAGACATGGCTTTGTTTTTTAGCCTCGAGACATGAGTTCTTGGAAACTTGCTATTGAGACTAAGGTGAACCTAATTCTAATTCATTGATCATGAAAGTGCTTATGCTAAACTACCCTAGTTATTTATTAAAATGTGATGCTAAATCTAATTGATTTTATTAGCTGTGAAACTAAGCTAACTCGAACCTAATTGTTAACTAACTAATCTAAACTAAACTACACTAGCTATTACAATAATTGAGGCCGGAATAGACATCAGTCTTTGGTCATCGTCTTCAAGATTCTCGGAAGCCTCCTCCATGGACCACCTTATTCGGTCACCATTTATGGTGTCGGTTTCATTCATGTCATTCATTCATTCACATGCGCTCAATCAACTCAAGTCAATTAGCACCATTCACTCAACAAACAAGATAGCCTGCTTGAGGTCAGCCTTCGGAACTCATGCACTTCGATCATCCCAAGCCACCTCCTAATTAGCTAAGGTTTTTTCTTTGAGATTAATGATAATTGACCACCGCTTACATTCACAAAACAATGAACAACATCATTAAGCACTAATCTAATCATCCCATTAAGCTACCTGTCGAATCATTCATCAACTGTAAACATAAATCTAACAATCACTTGCATAAGGCTCTAATTAAACACATATTCAGGTCAATTGACTTTGATTCACAATCATCAATCAAGAAAGCAAAGTGAGCCATAAAGGAACGCTTATTCAATTTAAACCCAAATTTGGACAGATTATGTGTCATCCATGCACTTTTGAGTTACTAGGTCTTTATGAGTGTAAGGCTTGAGAGTCAAAGTATTAAGTTCCTAGGATTTTAAACGCTTCTAGTTTATAGGTTTTTAATGTTTGGTTATTTCTTATGTCCTAGTCTCCCTATAAATAGAGGAGAATCCTCCATTGTAATGGAGAAAACTTTGATGAATGATAATACATGAGATTTCCTATGCGTGAGCGATTTATCTTTAAAGAGTGGATAATTCCTATATCGGTTTCTTTATCTGTGGAGAGTGGATTACTCCTCAATGGTGACCAAGAAGCGCTTTACCCTCGGCTGATGGTTTACCCTTTAGGCCCTGGTAGTGAGCTTCTCCTATCCCGAAATCTTATGGCTTGTCCTTTAAGTCTCGGTGGTGAACTTCGTTGATCCCGATCCTCATCCTTAGTTGGTGGCGCATACTTTATATCTTGGTGGTGATCGAAATCTATCCTTCGTTACCTTACCCTTTAGTAACTATCCCGCAAACACACACTCATCCATACACATAATCCAAAAAACCCCATTTCCATAATCACTCGCCCACGCACGCGTCAAGCATAAGCTAATAATAATCAAATTGCTTCTAATCTTGCAACATGAGCATATGTTTTCCTCATTGTCAAAACCTTCCTTTTCAGAATATCCTTTTGCCACTATTCTAGCTTTGTTGCGAACCATATTACCTTTGTCATCAAGTTTATTGCGATACACCCATTTTGTGCCAATAATATCATGATCTTGAGGTCAAAATACTACTTCCTAGACTTCATTGATTGTGAATTAATAGCTCTTCTTGCATAGCTTCAATCCAGCTTTGATCTGCAACAGCTTCATCATTTCCCTTCGGCACCATTTCAAAGATAAGGGCTAAAGAGTTCATCAGATCTTTGAGTGAAGATCTGGTTTTGATTCCTTCATCGATCTTCCCAATGATTTGTTCCTTAGGATGATCCATCTTGAATTTCTAGTCCTTCAGAAATAATGTAGAATTTGAATAATGTGCATTCGGTTGTTGATGTTTGTGGATATCACCAGATGGTGTAACCATTTGCATCGATTCTTTGATCATTTGGTTGTTTTTGAACTTGACATTTATAGCTTCCTCCACTACCTATGTTGCTTTATTGAACACACAGAAACTTTACAAGAAGTTGAATAACCAAGAAGGATACCTTCATTTGCTTTAGCATCGAACTTGCCAATGTTGTCATTCACGTTCTTGAGAATGTAACATTTGCATCAGAATACATGGAAGTAAGATATGGTAGGCTTTCTTCCTTTGAAGATTTCATAGAGAGTTTTCTCCAATAATGGTCTCAGCAGTACCTTGTTCATAATATAGCAAGCAATAGCAATTGCTTTTGCCCATAGTAGCTAGTAGTGCTGCTTTCTATCATCATAGTTCTTGCCATTTCTTAGAGAGAACGATTTTATCTATTAGCAACACAATTCTATTGAGGAGTGTAGGCTCTAGAGAAATTGTGATCCATACCATTTTCATCACAATACTCTGTGAAGCTTTGATTTTAGAATTCTCATCCATGGTCGATTTTGATTGACGTGATGCTATATCCTTTCTCATTTTAAACTCTTTGTGCCAATTTCACAAATGATTGGAATGCTTTATGCTTATAGGCAAGAAACATTATCCATGTGAACCTTGAATAATTATCAACAATCACCAAACAGTATCTTCTTCCTCCGAGGCTCATTGTTCTTGTTGGTCGAAATAGATCTATGTGCAATAGCTGCAAAGATCGGTTAGTTGCAATATCATTTATTGACTTGAATGAACTTCTAATCTGTTTCCCAAGGAGTATGCACTGCAATGATCAAATTTTCCATAGTTGCTCTTTGGTAATCCATGAACACGGTCCTTTGAGGATATCTATCAGATATGCTCGGTGTTGATGTGACCTAGTTTTGTTTTCTAGTAAAGGACTATGACCTATCTTGACTTGTGCCAACGCGTTACGTACTGAGGTCTTTACATAACTCCACTCCTTCGGAAGTGCTCTTAGTAGCTTGTTCACATTTTCTGCGTCTGTGCAGATCTTTTCTTGATTTGCTAGACCCGTTCACTATCTCAGTGAATTTTGTAAACATTTGTGTTACTATTTCATTAGATTTCATTTTGAATAGCTCATAGCTTCTAAGACGAATGTTCATCTTTGTTTCTTTTACTCTGTTAGTTCCTTCAATTAATTGGAGGCAATCCCACATTCCCTTGTCTGTCCCACAAGAAGAAATTAAGTTAAACTCAAATGGAGATAATGCACAATATAAAAGATGTTTAACTTTGGTATTCTTTGCACTTTTTCTCTGAGCTTCTTCTAAGCAAGTAGCAGCGGTAGTAGGAACATCGACTGCATTTGGGGCTTGAGCATTTTCTCCCGCTGGTTGTGCGGCAGCAACTTCCGTTGGTATTTCGACACCATTAAAGATTACATCCCACATAAGAAGATCAATTGCCTCAATGTAAGCTTGCATTCTTTGCTTCCAGTAGCCATAGTTGGATCCATCAAAGTAAGTGACTTGCTAGAAGCCAGCGCTTTATTTGTGAGAAAGCCATCAGAGTTAGTCATCAGTGAAGATCTTTATGCTATGAAGAAAACACTTCAAGTATCAAGCAACAATGCCCTAATATCAATTGTTAGGGCTAACAATACAACCTAGAGGTAGAGGGGTGAATATGTTGTTTTAATAACCTTAAGCAATTTCGAATATTATGAAGTACTTATGTGCTCGAGTAGATGATACCGAAACGAATAATAGCACACAGCAATTTATAGTGGTTCGGCTTTATCATTAAGCTAACGCCCAATGTTCACACTAATGGCCACAAGTTGAGCTGGATTGCACTAGTAATTTACAAGACGAGTTACAATCAACAAGCACTAGATAAAGGTTGAATATTGCCTAAATCAACTTCAGCAACTTGAACAACTTGAATGTGTGTTTTAAGACTAAAGGAAAAAATCTGAAAATTCGGAGTTCTTCCGACCTTTGCATGTTCTTCGATTTTTAGAAATTTTTGTGTTCGAAATTTCAAAATATTTTGCGAGATGTTACTTCTCCCCGAGATCAAGAACTTTCCCATGATATAATTTTTGTAAAAATCCAACTTCGTTTGATGAAAAAACATTCATCTGCAAAGTAGCGAAAAGTTTTTGAGCTTGATCTAAAAAACTGATCTCAGTTTGCATAGAATTTGTTTTGCAAATTAAAAATAGTTTGAGGTCCTTTTTGCAAAATTTCAAAAATATTAAAGTTTTTCAATAGGGTTTTAAATGTAAAATTGGAAAGTTGGGGTTATTTCAGAAAGATTTAAGGGTGCGCATGGAATCCATTCCGGAGCAAAATTTCTGCTCCGGAATGCATTCCGGAGCAGAATGACGTTTGTTAAAAAATTTCCGGAATGCATTCTGGAATAATTTTTGCATTCTGGACAAAAAATTCGTTTGGTAAAAACACATTCTTTTTTTAGTTCCGGAATGCATTTTCGCATTCCGAATGCGTTTTTCACCGAAAAAAAGAAGCTACAAAAAGGGTGCGAATGGTAACCATTCTGCTCCAGAAATCAAATTCTTGCCAGAAATTGATTTCTGGAATTCTTGCCAGAAATTGATTTCTGGAGGAGAAGTCTGTTTGGTAAAACATGACTAATTCTGCTCCAGAAATTGATTTCTGGAACAGAAATTGATTTCTGGAACAGAAATCTGTTTTGATTTGTTGATTTTTTTTTGCATCTCAAAAAATTTAAATTTTACTCAAAGTGGGTGGCCACAGGTATTATAAGCCATTCAGTAAAGTTTTGAATTTTTTGAATTTTTGAATTTTTTTTGGGCACCTAAAAAAATTTAAATTTCATTCAAAGTGGGTGGCCACAAGTATTCTAAACCATTTTGTGAATTTTTTTATTTTTTTATTTTTTTGGGCACCTCAAAAAATTTAAATTTTACTCAAAGTGGGTGGCTACAGGTATTCTAAGCCATTTTGTGAAGTTTTGAAGTTTTTTATTTTTTTTATTTTTTTGGGCATCTCAAAAAATTTAAATTTCATTCAAAGTGGGTGGCCACAAGTATTTTAAGCCATTTTGTGAAGTTTTGAAAATTTTTATTTTTTATTATTTTTCTTTTTTTTGGGCACCTCAAAAAATTTAAATTTCACTCAAAGTAGGTGGTCACAGGTATTTTAAGCCATTTTGTGAAGTTTTGAAATTTTTGATTTTTTTTGGGCATCTCAAAAAATTTAAATTTCACTCAAAGTGGGTGGCCACATGTGTTTTAAGCTATTCTGTGAAGTTTTGAAATTTTTAATTTTTTTATTTTTTATAAAAAAAAATTCACCAAATTTCATATTTTCCCGAAATCTGACTTTTTTTTATTTTCTGGAAATTTTTATGAATTTTTCTAGAATTTTTCAATTTTTATGCATTTTCTGAAAAAAAAAATTATGAGAAAATAGGGAGAATGCATTCCGGAATCAAGAAGCTACAAAAAGTAGCTTCTCTTTTTGTTGCCAAAAACTCATTCTAGAATCAAGAATGCATTCTGGAATGCATCTGGAAAGTATTTTTAACAAACGCATTTTTATTCCAGAATGCAAAAATCGCTCCAGAATGCATTCCGGAAATTTTTTAACAAACGCCATTCTGTTCCGGAATGCATTCCGGAACAGAATTTTTATTCCGGAATGCATTCCATGCGCACTCTTAAAATTTTATTCCGGAATGCATTCTCTGCTTCTGGGATGTATTCTGGCTTCTCCTTCAACTCTTCAGAAATCGTTCCACTCTTCATGCCCTCCTTCCCTCCTTGCGAGCGCACCGGAGCCGTCGCCGCATCCTTCCCCGAAACCGCCGCTGCGTCCTTCCCTCCTTGCGACTGCACCGGAACCACCGCCGCGCCCTTCCCTCCTCGCAACAGCACCGAAATCGCCACCACACGGGGCGGCGATCGATTTGGCCCTCCATCTCTGCCGTCTCCGTTTTTTCAAAGGGGCTCGTGAGTCTTCGATTCCTTCTCTCGTTAGCTTTTTCCTTCGGTGCAATCGGCGGTGCGCAACGCGGCTGTCCGTTTAGGGCACGCAGCCCGCGCGGATCTCGCTCGATCGAGTCGGAATCGAAGGAACGAGACGCCGCGAAGCGGTTTGGCGAGAACTCTCCATTCCTAACGTAGCACTCTCCTTTGACTCGTAGCGGATCTTCCCACCCAAGTATCACTCCGCCTTAACACGAACACAGAGCAGAAAGAACGACAGAAGCTCAGAATCATGTCCATCTCCGACTCTGGCTACTCTTCGATCTTATGCAAAAGGTAATTCGTATGAAGCTCTCTCTCTCTCTGGGAATGAGAATTTCTGGTGTTGGGTCTGGTTGACCTTATGCTCTTGAGGCTAGAATTAAGATCCCCATGTTGAAAACTCTCGGTCTTAGGCCTGGGTCTCACAATCATCTCCGTTGCTTTTGCATTTCTTCACATTTCGGACATTCTTAGGGAAGTTCTTCTTCTATGGATTGGTTAAATTGGTTCGTTTTGATTATGTATCGTCTGTCTATTATAGATTGCTTGTTATGGCAATGGGGAAAGCATTATTCTGTTCTTTTTCTTTGTGGCCAGTAGACTAAGTTTAGTCTTTTTAGGTTAACTCATTTAGATGTTCTGGTCCGAGTCATCTCACTTTTGGGATGGGGATTCATTATAGTGTCACTGTCTCTTTTATGGGTGACTATCTAAGAGCAATGTGGCTCTATTATGAAGAGATCACTCAGAGTTGTTTTTTGTTGACACCTAAATTTTAACTAGTCATTTAGGAACAATTGCATAGAAAATTAGGGATTAATTTTTTTAACCCCTAAACAAAAAATATAATTAGATGACATTGCATATATATATTAGGAGCATTCCATTAATAGTTAATTAGGCCCATACATTTTGCATATCAATTGGACCGGTGTTGGATGGATTTAAATGAATGGCTCCGGACTTAATGGAATTGGACTAAACCCGCGTGGATTAAAGATTTTGGCCTAGCCCATTTATTTTTGCGCAAGGGGTCCTACACTTGGAAAGAATTTTCGTAAGTTCACGATCTAGGGATATGCGATCAAGAGCGACATATAAATCGTGCAAAAGGTTATATTCTTGATTGTGTGCATATTATATGTTTGCCATATATTTGGTGCATAATTCTCGATCAAGAATCGAAAAAACAAAGAGAGAGATTCTTTTCCGAGTCTTGAAAGGCGTAATCTTGTTGGTTTAGGCGTGGAATCTTGGCTGAAATACGGACAATAGTCTGATTTGGCGAGGTAAGAAGACAAAACAAACATAAAAGGAGATGTGTGCGAGAAGTGAGAGGAGGAAAGAAATTGCATGGCCAGATTGTGCAATATGTGGTTGGAAAGAGGAAAAAATTGTATATTTTCTTTCCTTGGTGGGCTCCATTTCTTGGCATTTAAAAAGATGATAGCGCAATGCGTGTGGGGGGATTTTTTTGGAGAAGACACTTTTGAGAGCATAAGAGAAATAGCGAGAGTAAGAAAGAGAGTTGTTCGCGCGTGTGCCCGACGGTGCCTCCCACGCCTGGCCACCGGCATCAGCACGCTTGTCCGAGCCCGCGGCCGTCGGCCCCTTGGCCGAGCTTCCCTTAGTCCCAGTTTCTGCCACGCTGTGCCCGTGCCGAGCCGACCGCCCACTGTCCCGTGCCTCGCCGCGCCGCCACGTCACGCTCGAGTCACTGCCCGTGCTGCTGCCGCCCTTGCCGTAGCTCCTCTTGCTGTCCGTTGCCGCGCCCTCTGCTCACGGCCAGACCTATGGCCGTGAACTGCCGTCCTTGCTTCCATCGACGATAACGTTGCTGTACCCTCTAACTGATTCTCGGTGGTGTCTCTGCAGTGAAGCATTAGTGGGTTCCCAGTCACCACCAAGTCCAGAAAAGTCAAGTGTTGGTCCAATTCACATTTTTTCTTTCTGACATCCACCAAGATTCATGCAAAAAGCTATCGCATGCACAAGTGTGCTCTCTGGATGACACATCTGGCATCATCATCGCATGCACTTCTTCACGGGAGGAGGATGGCGACATTGGTGATCCGTGAAGCCATACCAACGTGGTGAAGTTCGCGCATCCCCGACGTGCTTGTCCGATACACCACCACCACGAGCTGGGCCGCTCCCCGTCGAACCGCCGCCGCTGTCACCGCCGGTCCGCCGTCGTTGGCCACAACGCGTTCTGCGATCCGCAAGCCTCAATCCAAAACCGGGTTCGAATTTAGAAGATATCCGCAAATTAGGTAAGATCATTATCCGAATATTTTCTGAAATATTTAATTTCCTAAGTTTTCGGTGTTTGAATATTTCGTGGATATTCTTTGGTGGATAGCTATATATCTTAGGATAATTTTGCGATATCCGCAATATTCGAAAACACCTAAAATTAGGAATCATTCCTAATTTGGCAACGTATCTGGACGACTATCCGACCTTATCCCTAAGGTACGATACGCGGCGATACGGAAAATCGTTATCTTGTCCATAATCACTTGGATACGATAATAGATTTAATTTGCTTTCCAAATTTAAACAATCAACTTTCTGTCGATATCTATAACCCTATAGATATGACCGTTAGTTTGATTTCTTTGCCTTATCTGAATTTGAAGAATCTTGCGGATTGCGTGGATTGTTTGAATGTGATTGGTATCTTTGTTTGATTGTTTTCCTTTTAAATAAAGAAAACCAAAAAACTTGTTAGTTAGATTTAAATTAGAAATTCTGCATGCTTAGGGAATCTTAAATATATCCAAAAGAATAAGATAATTATTTGATTTAAATTGGGATTTAGGGTGGCATATTTCCTAGTTTAAATTAGAAATTGTTTTAATCTTAGTGGATTATTTAGGATATTTAATAATTTCGAATTTTAATAAAAATCCCAAAAAAAAGAATCACCTTAGGATAGATCAAAACATTTTCTCTAGGATAGATTGCATGTTAATTTGAGTAATTTTTAATTCCGAATTTCATTTGAAAATACCAAAAATAAATCATTGGTCCGTCATTAGAATTAGGTCACGTCGTTGCATGACATATAGTTTGTATGTTAGGCTGCATTAATCGCATGTTAATTTTTGCACGTCATTACATATAGGTTAGTTTTCATTTAAATAAGTGAAAATCGTAAAAAATATTGAGTGAACTGCTTGTTAATTAGAAATCATATTAGGATTGTTGATGTGATTTTCTAGCTAACAATGCAAATGCTTACGTTGCCTCGAGGTAAGTAATTCTCCCAATCTTGCAATTTATTTAATGTTTTGATTATTGGATGTTACTTTGGTGGTTTGCGCACCCGCATGATCACCTCACATGCTAGTGACTAAGTTAAAATGAATCCAAACTGTCTGCCAAAACATTTTTTGAAAAGAAAAGGTACCGAAAGGGCGTTAGACTAGATCTAGCGTAACCAAGTCTCCGAGCTTAGAATCTCTGGTTCGTAGGAATAAAGCATATATCCCTATGTTTTATTTAGGTTTCTAATCGACCTACCACAAATAGATTAGTGGCGACTTCAAGCATAAAAACTTTTGCATGTTAAAAACTTAAACCCTAAGTTGCGAATTGGTAGGGCTTGGGAGGGCCCGAGTTAAGCTTAGACTTAATAATCCATTAGCCTGAGAAATTTTAGGTCGCGACACTTTTTATGTTTGATTCTTCTTTTCAATTGAAATTTTATGTATCTGTTTGCATTATTTACTACGACAATACAAAAGAATTTCCTTTTTATTGTTTTTTGACTGACTAAGGGTGATTCATCTGTCTTGTTCCAGCTCTTCTGATTTAATAAATGGAAGAATAGAAATCTAATCAATGATGCTACAGCTTATTGGTTTATCTAATGGAACTGACTTCTTAGAAGCGATACATTCTTGCCAGGGACTACACTCTTCTAAGAAGCTGCCTTCCTCTGCTTCCTTGCTTGTCTGATTCTGTGGTATTTGTCTACCAGCTTAGTCCCTTACAAAATTGATCCCCGGTCTATTTACATGTGTACTTTTCATGTAATTTATGTCTTGAAAGAGGCATAGTTCTTCCATTCTATATCTTTACCTGAGCATCAGTTATTCATATGTTAAATTCTTTGAATTTACATGATATTATTCCATGTCCTATGTTACAACAGATCTTAACAAGTGTCTTTCGTGGTATTCTACTTTTCCCTAGTCTATATCTGAGCCACACTTGTTCCAAGCAGAATTTGAATTTGAAAGTCCAAGTGCCTCGCCGCTCCATGCATTGCCTTTTGGATTTAATACATTGGAATTCCGATCTCTTTGCTGCACTGAGAATAGTTAAAATAGCTATCACACCACAAGAAGATTTTGGTTCTTATCACAGTTTAACTGCTCCATTCATTCAGTCATTGCTTATTTATGGTTTTGTAGAGTCAAAAATTGTTCCTTGAGGCACTTTCTTATCTTTGCTTATAATATGTTTCTGACATTCTTATGCACACGAGCTTAGATACTAGAGATTATACGGCAGCTCATAATAGGCTGTTTAAGTATCAAGTTTCTTCTCCTGTTAGCCCTCAAGATTTGTTGTGCTCTTGCTTTGATATGTGCCTTAGTTCATCTATACTGACTATTCCCGCATCTCTCAAGGTAATGACTATTTCTGGAGCTCTGGACCATTTGCAATAGCAGTTTTACTTACATTCACATACTAAGTCCCATCAACGCAATTGAGGAAGAACCCGTGGATTAAGACTCTTCCTGCTCTAACAAGGCTACTTTAGGGTGTGAAATTCTTTGCTCAGGTAGAATTTATGTTGTCTTTTGTAGATGTGCTCCTCTGTTTTATTATTGTTTGTTTGTTGAATCGTCATTACCAGCATTTGCCCCTGAAATTTCATCGATTTTACATAAATGGAATCCTCCAAAGACATGTACATGGCAAAGTGGACTGAGTCGTTGACCGAATTGTTTGTAAGTCTGATGGTGAATGAGGTAAAAAAGGGAAATCGCACATCATGTACCTACAACAGAGTAGGGTGTATTAACATTGAGGGAGAATTTAATAAACAAACAGGACTTCGTTTTAGTCTACCACAGTTCAAGAATAAGGCACAGAAACTGAAGAGACAATATGGTAGTTTCAAGAAGCTGCTTTCAACGACGGGATTTGGATGGGACGATGAGAGCAAGAGGGTCGTCGTGGACGATGAAACTGTTTGGGCAAATCACATCAAGGTGATATTACTTACTTAGGTCCTCTTATTGCTGAAACCTCAAATGTAAGATTTATAAAAGGTTGAGTACTGCCTGATATTATTTTGAAAATGGCGCAGGTTAATACTGAATGGGCCAAGTTCAGGAAGGACGCATTTCCTTTGTATTCACAGCTTTGTGTTGTGTTTGGGGATACATACGCTACTGGGGAGTTTGCAATAGGAAATGCGCAAAGTGTGGCGCCGTCGGAGGGTACAGGTGATAGTGGTGGTGGTGGTGGTGACAATGATGTTCATGTCGACCTAAGCGAATCAGAACAGTTTTTCGAAACTCAAGCTAATGTGGAACAATTTAACGTGCCGGCGAGCCCACCTCCAAAAAGCCACAAGTTGGATAGGACTCCAAATGCCAAGATAAGGGAAAAAGAGCAGTTCACATTCATTTGACGCAACCTGCAAAGCCATTCAAGAGATGATCAAAGCTAAGACGGTTCAAACATCAAGTGCCTCCGTTACCTCACAGTCCTCAACACCTGTGGACCCTTACTCTGTAGCAGCTGTGGCTGCTGTCCTAAATGCCATACATGACTTGGACAAGGTTCTTTACATCAAAGCTATGAACCGTGCTGTCAGTAATGCCTCTTGGAGAGAGGGCTTCCTGACATGTCTTCCCGAAATGAGAGTTGCCTTTATTGAGTCTATGGATGAGTAGTTGGGCTGTTGAGTAGTTGTTGGGTTATAGTATGCCGTTTTATGTTTGAGTTCATTTCGGCTTTTCACTTATGTATTTCAGACATTGACTTGTCTTTATTCCTATGCATTTGTGATGATGTTGAGACTTTGCTCTAATGTGATTGAATTCCATAATTATCTGTCCAGTGGTATTAAATTCCCCACATATCAGTTCAAATGTATTGGCTTCCCAACTGACATGTTGAGTTTGTCTTCTTCTTTCGCATGACGGCCTAGGTAATATGGAAGGGGATCAAAGTAGCTGGTCTAATGATCAAGTAGCATCAAGTGAAACAATTCTATCAGGTGAACAAGACTTTGATGAGGATGAGTTGAATATATTGTTGGTATGGTTGTCTACTGCTTGGTTGCATAGGTCCATGCACAGGACAGAACGTATTAGGGATAGCGTATTGACAGGACCCGAATGGGTTAATGAGCTTCTTCATGGACATTCGGATAGAGTATACGAAGCATTTAGAATAGAGAGACATGTTTTTCTTAACCTTTGTGGTTTGCTCAAGTCAAGAGGTTGGTTGGCAGACAGTCGATATGTTAGGGTAGATGAACAGGTTGCCATTTTTTTATTAATGATTTGTCACAAGAACTCCAACAGAGCTATATGTGAGAGATTCCAACGTTCAGGAGAGACTGTCAGCAAGTACTTTGGTGTGGTGTTGAAAGCTGTTTTGGAATTGGCGAAGGAGATTATCGTACCTCCTTCGTTTGATGTTGTCCCAGAAGAAATTCGGATTGAGCCAAAGTTTAATCGTTACTTCAATGTACGTTTTTTGTACATTTCCTTGCACCATTTGGTTAGTTTTGCTCATAAGGTTGTCTAATGTATGTATTTAATTAAATGACAGGGGTGCATAGGCGCTATGGATGGCACCCATATTCATGCTACCGTACCTGAATGTATGCAAACACGATTTAGAGGTAGAAAAGGCACAACTACTCAGAACGTGCTGTGTGTGTGTTCCTTTGATATGCGATTTACTTTTGTGTATGCTGGTTGGGAAGGATCAGCGAACGATTGCCGGGTGTTATCGGCTGCACTTGACACACATCACCTATAGTTTCCTCGACCACCCGCAGGTGCTACTTTGATATATAACGAGTATTTGTGTTTATGAGTTTGCTAGGATTGCATGTCATGATCAATCCATGAATACTTTGTTGCAGGCAAATACTACGCCGTCGATTCTGGTTATGCTTCAAGTCTAGGATTTTTAACACCATTTAAAGGCGAACGGTATCATATACCAGAATTTCGACGAAGTGGGGGACCAACAACAGCAAAGGAATTGTTCAACCACAGGCATTCGTCATTAAGGAATATCATTGAGAGATCCTTTGCGGCTTTGAAGAATCGTTTTTTGTTTTGTTTTGAGACATATGCCTCCATTTAAATTTGAAAAACAAACACAGATTGTAATTGCATGCTGTGCGATTCATAACTACATCATTGAGCAAGACAGGATGGATAAGCATTTGTCCATATATGGGGATCCAGATTATGTGTGTGAAGCTACTGAACAGGGTACAGATGATATAGTGACGATCGAAGAGGGAAACGAGATGAACATTATCAGGAAACGTATTGCCAATAAAATGGCTAGGGATAATCATATGCCGGAGATTCCATGAAATTCGGTTTTCCACTATTGTATTGTACTTCCATTATTATTATTCGAGGATTATTTGCTTTTTTTGCCTTTTGTAATATAATGTTGTATTGTAGGATTCGTATTATGTGTAATTGAGGATTTGGTACCAGGTCTTCTTGTAATGACATGTTATTTTGGAATTTCTGTTCTTTCTATTTGAGGATTTAAAAAAATGTACTATATTTTGTCTCGAATATCATGCATTGTAGGTTAAGATAAATAATATTTTGCAATTGAGCTCGGACTATCTTTGTTGCAGAAATAGAATTGGCGCGCTGTTATCGAATGCATTTTTGGCTTAGAATACCTGTGGCCACCCAGTTTGAGTGAAATTTCAATTTTTTTAGGTGTCAAAAATTTTTTTCAAAATATCAAAAAAATCAAAAATTTCAAAATTTCACAGAATGGCTTAGAATACATGTGGCCACCCAGTTTGAGTGAAATTTAAATTTTTTTAGGTGCCTACAAAAAATCAAAAATTTCAAAACTTCACAGAATGGCTTAGAATACCTGTGGGCACCTTCAAAAATTTAAATTTTTACTCAAAGTGGGTGGCCATAGGTATTCTAAGCCATTTTTGTGAAGTTTGAAATTTTTGAATTTTTTATTTTTTTGGGCGCCTAAAAACTAAAATTTCACTCAAAGTGGGCGGCCACAGGTATTTTAAGCCATTTTGTGAAGTTTTGAAATTTTTGATTTTTTGATTTTTTTGGGCACCTATTACAAATTAAATTTCACTTAAATTGGGTGGCCACAGCTATTCTAAGCCATTTTGTGAAGTTTTGAAATTTTTGAAATTTTTATTTTTTTTTGCACCCAAAAAAATTTAAATTTCACTCAAAGTGGGTGGCCACAACTATTCTAAGCCATTATGATCAGTTTTGAAATTTTTGATTTTTTTAATTTTTTTTGGGCACCTAAAAAAATTTAAATTTCACTCAAAGTGTGTGGCCACAGGTATTCTAGCCATTCTGATAAGTTTTGAAATTTTTTATTTTTTTATTTTTTTTGGGTAAATAAAAAAATTAAAATTTCACTCAAAGTGTGTGGCCACAAGTATTCTAGCCATTCTGTGAAGTTTTGAAGTTTTTTATTTTTTGATTTTTTGAATTTTTTTTTCAAAAATTGAGTTCGGACTATCTTTGTTACGGAAATAGAATGGACACGCCGTTATCAAGTGTATTTCTAATCCATAAGCAAAAATTTCCTTATGTTTTACCAAACAGATTTCTCTTTCAGAAATCAATTTCTGGAGCAGAATTAGTCATGTTTTACCAAACAGATTTCTCCTCCAGAAATCAATTTCTGGCAATAATTCCATAAATCAATTTCTGGCAAGAATTTGATTTCTGGAGCAGAATGGTTACCATTCGCACTCTTAGCAGTCCTTGCGTGTAAAAAATCGGACAAGGTTAAATCGGCCTACAAAATTGTTCGCAGTTGAGTCCTTAGGGAAAATTGGTGAAATTGACTAAGATGGAGGGCTTTTTTTGCAAAATTTTAAAACATGAAAATTGTAGAGGACACATAGGACTAATTGCTTGTAAAATTTCACGTGGTTTTGAATTCATTTGATATTTTTCCCGCTATTTTAAAATTTGGCCTAGGTCAATTTCTGGGCAGTCGAGTTAAAATTGAAATTTCGGGTCTTTCGGCTGAATTGGGGAAAATAGTCTTAATGAACATTAAACTATATTCCCTAAGCTTTCAGTTTTCACTGAGTTCATTCAATTTCAATATCGTTTGCTTGGTTAATCACATTAAACATAAATGATCAGAATCTATCCCCAATTGAACAATTGATTCATATGGCTCACTAGTTGATTGATTGCTTCCAAAGTCCAATTGACCTAATCGCATGCTTAATTAAGCTTTGCATGTGATTTTTAGATGTATGATTAGACTCGCGACGCATGTTGATCGACGGGTATATTAGTGAGGATGATTAGAATTAATTAGTGATTAATGGTTTAGCCTACCGCTATGTGAACACAAGTGGGGGTTAAATATCGCAAATTACAATCAATAAATCCCTAGTTGATTAGGAGGTGGCTGGGATAAATAGATATGCATGGTTGATTCAAATTCCAAAGCCAATCTCGAGGCAATTGAATGTTGATTTAGTGAACTTTGCTAATCATTTGATTTGATTGAATGCATGTCATACCATTGATTGAATAAATGGATTAATCAAGAGTCGACACCACGAGTGATGGCTAAAGGCGACACCCAAGGAAGAAGGTGGCCAAGAGCCTGCAACCGGCAATCGGAGATCCCGATGTCCATGGCGGTTCGATGCCTAGCTTAGCTTAATTCGGTCCTAATTAGGCTAGTTTAGACATTAATAGCATAATTAGCTTTAGCGGTGAAACATGTGTAATAATTAATAAAATTATAAATTTACGCATTTGTCTATGATTTAACATTTGTAAAATAATTAATTGATGATATTTGGAAAAGAAAAATAAGATCGACATCCCTTAAAAGTAGGATGTTTTCTTTTTATTATATAATAGTTCAAATAATACAAATTGCGGAGTGCAATATTACATAAATGTTGTCACCTGTTCTTTCCCAAAAATTAGATATGGTTTTGGGTGATTTTTTAGCAAGAGAAGATGGATAAGAATATCTCAAAATGGGGTATATGTTGCATGAAAGCGAGAGAGCTATTAGCATGTAATTACCAAATCAGTCTTAAACCCATTATACAAATGCCAATTCAGTCTTAAATTTTTCAATTTTTTTTAATATAGTCCTAAATCTTTGTATGAAATTCTAATGTAATCATATGGCCAAAAACTGTCGAAAATTGCTGCTTGTTGGCAGTCTTACGTGACACACTAATGTGGACAATTTGTGGATTGCTGCGTTAGTAATTTCCAGCAATAATTGTCAGAAGGACTACATTTGAATTTCGTACAAAGATTTAGAACTACATTGACAAAATGGGAAAGTGTAGAACTGCATTGGTATCCATACGATAGGTTTACGACTAAATTGGTAATTTTTCATCTAGAAGGCATTGTTCATGGATATCGAGTTTTCATCGAGAGTAATGCGATATTTGGTTATTAGAAAGATGATTTTACATATAGTATAATTGTGATAGATTGTAAATCTAGACACTATTCAACAAGGTTCTGCAAAATAAAGCCAGACACGACATCCCTTTTGGAAACCTTCCAAAAAAGGATAAGTATGGCTAGAAATTTGTCTCAACTTTGAAAAATTGGACCCACCCAATTTGGAAAATAGATGAGGTGGGTCGGATCAACCCGGTTTGACTTGACGAATCCAGCAATTTTTCTTGCTTAGATGACATGTAGACTAATGAAAGTGACACACTTTTAAGTAGGAATTAAGGGTGAGCGGTTTCGAGTTCCATATAGGTTCCTCCTGGAATCTGAAATCTATATATGAGAACAGATTCCTCATTTTTTGAAACTCGAAATCTATCCTATATACCTTGAAATCTGGAACCTACCCTATCGTAGGTTCCATGATCGGTTCCAGGGTCTACCTAATTTTACTGGTATTATTAATTGAATAATTATAATGAATCACCACTTTTAATGACTACCACTTACTGTTATAATTCACTGATCATAACTTATATCTAGACATACGAATATATGAAATATTAACAAGTCATAAATGAAAGCTCATACTAGTGGTTCCATATTATACACTCATCATCTAATGCAATGGAACACCGCATGATCACGCGAAGATATAAACCAAGAAATAACACAAAAAACTTGTTTAAGGTTTAAGGTTCCATGTTCTACCTACCTAGAATCTATAACCTACTCGTTGAAACAAATTCCCCAATTTTTGGAACCTAAAATCTACCATGCATACCTTGAAACTTAAAACCTACAGGTTATCAGGTTTCAGGTTCTACCTTGGAACCATGCTCACCCCTAGTAGGAGCGTTAATGATTCAGTTTAGTTTGGGTTTCCATGATACCCGAATTGAATCGAAATGGAAGTGTGCGTGACCCGACCCGACCTAATTCTCGAACCGCATATAGCCTAAGTCATCGGGTTAGTTGAGATCGGGTTTCGAGTTTTTTTTTTTTCACCTACTCCCCTTCTATCTTCATGCCCACTCTCTAGAATAAATGAGGAAAAAATGGATCTTTTACAATAACATCCTTCCTCTTCCTCTGCTTCTTCACAAACGACCATAAGCCTTCACAGTCTGATCTTTTGTTATCTTCCATGCTTTAGTTGAGCCGTAGTAATTGTCCCTTACCGGCGACCCCACGGCCCACCTTCGAGCTTAATTGCAACAACCGAGCCGCTTAGATCCATCTCGCGCCTCCATCTTTCTTTTTCTCCCATTTCGACCTCGGATCAGGGTTGATTTGATCTGTCAACATAATTGCGACTCAGTTTCGAGGCCGAGTCGAGCCATAGATCTCGGTCGAGCTCCACTGGAGGCGATACTCAAATGTCGGCATGTTGTCGTCGTCGGAGAAAGGGAGAGAGATTGGCGTAGTGAAGGCTTGGTTAGAATGGGGTTTTGTGGTCTGCCCGTTTTAAAGAGGGAGTAACTCTGGGAAGTGATGAACTCCGGGAAATGCGAGAAGATTGCCGTAATATTGCTTTTTGGGTTTGAGTAGTCCATTCTGTGAAGCAATCAACCGAAACGTGTTTCTGTTCAGTTCAGGTACCCGACCTGACCCGAACTGAAATACTACGATACCCGAGCCAAACTGAAAAGAACCGAAATTTTTGGGTCAGTTTGGGTATTTTTGACGCCCTTGTTTGTGGCCCTCCACGAGAGTTCTCGTGGGCCCAAAAGCATGCGATCTTTTTCACTCCCTACAAGCGAAACAGCGCCATTGGGACCCTCATTGATGCATCAAACCATCCTCGGCAAATGTCGTGACACACGTTTACACAAGGCAGTAACTGGTCGTTGGCCATTGTGTCAACCCCTCCCATGTTTGTGTGTAGGCGTGTGTACGCATATTTTTCTTGTTACTTGTTTCTTCTTGTTATTATAGCGCCGCATCAATTCCACGTGTCAAATATAGAATGTCAAGAGGAGAAAAACCGATAAAATTACTCTAAACTCTAGCTCAGTTATGAGGCTAAAAGGAATTTCTTGTACTTTACACAATTATCTATTCCTCTGATTTGAGAATTTGGAACAATGCACTATCGATCAATAAAGAGTCAAAGAAAATCATTCGATGCTGGTAGTAGCGAAGAAGAAGCTCAAGAGTTGCACCCCACGAAGAGACCTAAGCAATGAAACTAGACGAAAGCCATTGCCAACCTCGACTCAATCAAACAACTTGGCTAGGCAGGCGGGTCAACTTTTAATACTTAGTTTCTTAAATTGAAGCTGAATTGGAAGATTTTTTTAATATTGAAAAACCTAATAGTGAGGCATTTGGCTTGATGACATTCGAAGTTGAATTACCAACTAAATAGGCAAATTTAGAATGCCACGGCATGATGAAAGCATAGCTTTATTTTAGTAAATTTCAGGCTTGGCGTACGAGCCAAAAGGTCTCGTCTCCTAAACAACGTAACAATAGACTATCATAATAAAGATATTACTAAAGCATAAGTTTCCTTTTTTTTTTGTGCCCCTATAAATAACATGTAATAGTCTTTGGTAACATTGACCATCTAATTTGAAAATGGAATTGAATGAAATGGATAGAATAGAAATAGTACAGGCATATATGGGAAGCTATCCCTTACCCATTTTCCTCTATTTCCCTTTTTATAAGGACTAATATCACTAAAAATCTCAAACTAGTACATTTGTGATAAATTTATCCTTCATTAGTTTTTGTTAAATTTTACTGTCAAATTGCTGAGTTGGATGACACGTGACAATTGACGGTTATACCAATTTGGGGCTTTTATCCCTTCATTTGTCACATGTTTACCAATTTGTGATTTTTTGTGGTATTAATCCAATTTAATAGAGGGTAAATTTGTTGCAAGTGTATCTGTTTAGGGTTTTTTGTAGTAAAAAAATTAATTTTGATAAATTTGTCACATGTGTACCAGTTTGGGATTTTTTATTATCAAAATATTATTTTTGGATAAATTTATTATATGTGTACTAATTTGAAGTATTTCGTGATACTAACCCTTTTTATAATCCAACTTTGCACAACAATTAACTCATAGTCAATGTTAAAGATTTGGAGCTTGATTCTTTTCCATCTACTAAACTTTCCATAGGAGCTTAGAAGAATAAGGAAGGCTAACCTCTATTTTAGGGTTGCCATGTTAGCAACTTGATATCACGACTAACTAGGCTTATATAATCCCCTCGTTATCCATATTTTGAGGTACCGGCGACGTTGGATCAAATCAAAATAAATCTCATCCATCGGTCGTAAATTCTCTAATAATTTTTTTGCAGTATCGTGACATTATGTAGGAATTACAATAAAACATACATGGCTACAACGGGCTATACGATCAGAGACCCATCGAAGCCCCTTAGAAAAAAAAATTGATCGAAGGGCTTGATTGCAAAAATGTGAAAGTTAGAGTACTCCATCGAAAGAACAAAAGCGAGGGTTGATTGTTTTCAGTTGTTTTTCTTTTTTCTTTTATGCTTTTTCCGCCGAGGAGTCTTCGGGAAGAAGAAGAAGATAAGACGGTGCCTGTCCACCTTCTCCTTCTTCCTCGGCGGCTCAGTCACACAGCGAGAGAGAGAGAGAGAGAGAGAGAGAGAGAAGATGGAGAAGTACTTCGGGAACGCGTACCGGGGCGACCCGGGAGTGCCGCACGCGGACCCGGACAGGTTCGTGAACATATGGATCGGGTCCGCCGCCTTCTCCGCCCTCACCTGGAACAACCCTTACCTCTGGCAGCTCTCCAATCAGTTCAAGTACCCTCCTCCTCCTCCTCCTCCTCCTCCTTCGCTTCTCCGTAGAATTTCTCTCGTTGGTTGCCGGGATGGTGTCTGAAAGTGCTTGCCCTGCGACCCTTTTCTTCGGTGTCCCCGTCCTTCTTGAATTGAGCCCGCAACGAGCTGGAGAACCACTCTAGCTTGGGATTTCGGCTGTTGAATGGGCGCTTCTGGTGTGTGTTTTCGTCGTGAGGGACTCTAGAAATGACTGCGTCTCCAAGTGACCCTGCCATGAGGGTTGTTGTGTGTGTGTGTGTGTGTCGGAATTCAGCCCCCGGGGATGAAGATATTTGGTTTAAGGAGAACTGGGTATGTGCGGAACCGTCGAGATGGCGTCGGCAATTTGTGTGTTGGTCGGGATGTTGAGCCGTTCCTTAACTGCATAAATACTGGCTGGAATTTGATAGAGCAAATAGTCACTTGGATGTGTTTCTCAACAATAAAAAATACTTGGGATGAGAGTTAAAGAGTGGGAACTTAATGTAAGTGTTTCACGGAGAGGGGACTATATAGGTGGTTTATGTCGGTGTTGTGTATCTCCGTTTGAATTTGTCATCCGGGTGTGAAGATTGTGGTGAAGAGAGAACAGGCTTGTTGCAATTGATGAGATAACAAATGTTGGTTTGATATTTCTTCCGTTAGCGTCATTAGTAGTGGAGTGGCAGAGCCGAATGTAGAATTGCATCAAATTAGTAGTTACCGCAATCTTTGACGTGTCTTTCAACTCTAGCACTTTCTGAGTCTGCTTCCTTTGATGCTTGTATGATTGGATCGAATTACAGTTGAAGGCAATGTGCATTTGTGTAGGAAAGAACCGACTTGCTTGACATGTGGGAGATCATAGTTTCAGCATTTGTTAGATGTAGATGCTATTGGGTCATGGGTCATGACTCATGACATCTAGCCACTTCTGATCTTTATTTGCCACATTCTCGTTTTGGTTATTTTTTCTCCGCGCTCCAATAACTTTTTTTTCTTAAAGTACCATTTCTGCTTAAGGAATTTGAGCTTGTATGCATTGATAGAAAACATGATTTATCACAAGTTTTTATAATTATGACCATCATAGATGGTTCATTGTTGCAGCTTCACTTGATTGGACATACATTTTAAGTGCTGATTGTGCAGCGTAAGGTTCCTGAAGCAGTGTGCATTGAAAAATCCAATGGACAGTAGGTGTCATCTATAGTTTCATAGGCCATCTAATTATTATTCAAGAATACTTATATACTTTAGCAAACCTTTACAACGAGTCACAAGTTTTATTAAGTTAAACTGAGCACCATCAAGCATTCTAAACAGAGGTTGGGGTCTGTGTCCTAGCTTGGCATGCTGGAGTTGAATACCAGCAATGAGCCAAAATGGGGGATAACATTAAACAGTCATTAAGGTTGCGTCCTGGTTGATGTGCAGACTTCTGATTGACCCTTCCCAAGTCACTTGTCTTCTTTTAAGGCACCTCATAGGCTCATAGCCATTTCTTTTAATGATCTGGTTGAGTCATACACTATATTATAGTACCATTAAGCCATAATAGCTAGTTGTTGATTTTCTGTATACGTTCATGAATAATGATGGAGAGAATCCAGTTTTAACCTTTTAACACCTTCTTTGTACACAATAAGGTCTGGTTGGCATAGTCAAAGTGTTAAACCTTCTTATTTAAAGCTGATTCCAATCTGGTGCTGAGATGTCTACATGCGCTGATTCATGTCATACTTGATCCTGAAATGACTGAGCATGATTTATCTTACTGCAGAAGACCATGGTGTATGAGTTTGCGCATTTTAGTGCCTTTTTGTAGAGCGCAAGGTTATTCCATCTTATTTAGGTTATTGAAAGTCACCTTTGGGAAATGCTTGTCTCTCATCGGTGGATACCCCTTTTATTCTTATTTAATCTTCATTAGTAACTGGTAATTCACACCACATGTTTTTCTGATTTTATTGTGCAGTTGGCATGACAAAGCCATGATGTTCGAGCACTATCACTGGAAGAAAGCCAAGGCTAAGAATCAGCCATATAAATTCAAGGTACACCTTTTTGATTTCAAGCAGCGGATAAATCTAATTTTTCCTTTTGTCTATGAGCCCCTCTTCAATTCTGGGTGCTGATGGTTTTTCTTTTTCTCTCGATTAAAGCGCCTTTTGGATTTTGTAACTGGTGATGAATGTTTATGTTGTTGCAGTGGAATGAGTACATGGACAAGGACCACCGGGACTCATACTATTTCAACTGGCCTGTTTACTTCCCGTAGAATTTATCTTTGTATGTGGTTTTCTTGGGGTGCTGACCTTTCTCAAATAACTTGTGTTTGTACAAGAGTATGATTTTATTTCTCATGGTTCTCTTCCTTTTAGCTTGTCCATTCCTGGTATGATTGTATCAGCAAAAACAAAACGGTTGGCTTCATATGCTGCTGTGACTTGGATGGAATGTGCTTGAATTGGAAGCTTCAAGCAACTCTTGCAATGTCCGAATTGCATCCCATCTTAGAGTGCTTGCATCGTTAGCACTGTGAAGGAATGGTTGAATGATATGATCTGTAGTATTCCTTGACAAACGCTGAGATGAGTGCTAGTTTTGGTCCATTTCATTTTCCCATGATTCACTAAAAATGCGCATCTGCATCTAATTGCGCACTAGGGTGTAGTTTCAGCTTTTTCTTGCCAAATAGGGTGACATCACTTGAGCCTCCTGGATGATGGAGTCTGTCTGTAATCTCACGTATCTTTTCATTCTCTTCCCTTCGATAATTGCCCTACTTTATGCACGCGCATAGTTGCAATTAGAGTTTTTTCTTCCTCTTTATCAAAAGAACAATGTCTGACCCGTGATTTATCTAACTCCCCAAATACTCTTTATTTGGTGCATGAAAGAGCACGCGAAACGAGCGTGCTTCGGAGTCTGATGTGATTTAGGGATACTTGGTACAATTTCATCGGAGCAAATCGGCTAATATTGATGTACGTGGCCCATTGTTGCCCATGGTTGCTGTCACCGCCGGATTAGGGGTGTGCAATCGGACCGGGTTTACCCAAGAACCGGACCGGACCACTCGAAAAATATGTTCGGGAACTGGTTCTTGTTTGAATTGGGCTGGGAACAGGTTCTATTTTTTGGAAACCGGTTGGAACTGTTCTGGTTTTCGGTTCCAAGTGAAGATCCACTCGAACCGATTTTGAAACCCGTTTTTAGCTTGTGCTAAAAAAAAAATTGTAGATTATGCTATTACTATATTTTAGATTGTTGCTTTTGGTGGATAGTAATTTTTATTGTCCATATTAGGGATTGTTGCTTTTGGCAGATAGTGATTTTTATTATTCATATTTTACTTTGAATCGTTTCATTGCTACTCATATTATTTTGTTAAAAAAAATGAACAAAACAAAAACAGATTCTCGGGTAAACCCTGAAACTGAATCAGAAAAATAGGGTAGGTTGTAAAACAGGTTCCAGGACAAACATGATAGGTTTCAAGTTCCAAAAACTGGGAATCAGTTATAACAGGATTGGTTTCAGGTTCCAAGTCTGGAATCTACCTACCCTGAAATCGATTACCCCTAAGTCCGATGACTGTCGCCAGCCCCTCCTGGGAGGATGGCTAGACGAGGAGGGGATGTGGGATGGCGAGTGGTGGACTGAGGCAAGGAGAGAGTGACGAAGCGGTATGAGACGTGCTAAGGAGGCGAATAGAGAGTGTGTTAGGGTTTAGGTTTTTTGCTAGATTTTCATAGAGTATGAGAGCATTTTTATGGTACTACAAGCTCTCACGGTCGACCCCTTTACTTCAGTTCTACAAGCTTGGACTTATATCACTGATTCACCTTTCTCAAAAGTCCCAAACACTATTAAAAATCTGAAATTTTCATTTAAGAAAAGGGTTTAGCTTGATTCGTCCTGATCGTTCAAATGACAAAAATGAGAGGGAGGGCGTCTTTATATATACATGAGATTTTTCCTAGCTACTCTCCTTAAATATAAGATACTTTATAATATAAGCATACAATTTTTCACACCCTAAAACATTCCATAGCAATCAAAATAACCTAATCCTTTACGGCACCTCTACGGCTAGTAGAATCTTGAGAACCCCCGGACCGTAACACAATTATCCCGATGTGGAGGAACCTAATCCTTTAAATCATGTTTTTATTTTTATTTTTAAGTAGTAGCGATTATTACATCACATGTCCAAAACAGATTTATTGTGTATTACAGTTTCTGATCGGACTAAGGTTTTTAATATGTTGTTATTGCAGTTTTATTACAATTGCTTACATCGTAATTCCTATTACAGTGGAAAGACTGTATTACAACATTGCACGACCCCCTTCATGTAATAATGCCTGCCAAGGGGCCCAGTGTTTAGGCCCGGCTCGGTAAAGCAGAAAAGATCAGGACCGAACTAAACCAGTCCATAATAACAGAACGTATTAGTTTTTATTTATTAATTAATTTTCGGATGTTACTGACATATCGCTACTTTAAAATCTACAGATTGCACTAGAATAAACGGATTTTGTGCACCTTTAATTTCAACAGGGCATAAGTTTTGATTTGGGCGGAGTTACGGAGATCATTAGTACAATCCCAGAAAACTCATTCAGAGCTTGTAGCTTTCGATCAGAAGGCGTTCGAGGCTATTTTAAGTGAAAATCGTATTTATATGTTTTGGTCACTTTACATAATTCGACTCTTATCACCACATCTTTTCTCATTTTTTTTTAATTTTAAATCGTTTATTTAATTGTATATGACTTTGTTAGAGTGTTTCTAGAATAAATAACTTAGTTTTTATAATTTGTAATATATATATTATATATATTATATTTTAACAATTCCTAGCCGATCTAAGCCATTTTAGGCATGAGGATCTTCGACCCGAAGGCCCAGATCCATAAATCCTTCCCTTTCTTGCTCGAACAATTTTTCAAATTGGTCAAGGCTCTCTATTTTACCACCACTTCTTTGTGGTGTTAGTCATTGAACCATTGAATTTACTTCATTAATAGGCTCACAAATCGACTTTGATCGCTATAAAATACGAATATTATTAAAGTAATTAATGTTCACAAAGATTTCGATAATGTCATCAAAATCTAGTAATGGAGAATTACACTCACAATTGGCTATTGAAATAATATTCGCCATTAGATATATTGGGTCTTGACAATATTCCTTTCTCATAACGCATATTATTCGTGGCATCAAATAACATAATTTGGTATTATGCTACCTAAATGAAATAGCATAATAATAGTTACGACACCGCTCTATCGTTGCATAATGGTGATTAGGGTTTGTTTATAGCTTTATTTCAGGGATAATTACCAAATCAGCCCTAATTTTATTGTATCAATTCAGTTATTAACTTTTTAATTTTATCAGTTTAGTCATATATTAGAATTTCGCATAAAAATTTAGGACTAAATTAACATAGATTTAAGGCTGAAATGGTAATTTTGCCCTTTTTTCTGTTTGCTACAAAGGAAAGTGGCACAAACAATCCCTGAACTTTGGCTGAATATGCTATGTGATCCTGAACTTTTAATTTGTTCAATGTAGTCCCTGAACTTTAACCCAATGTGCAATGTGATCCCTGAACTTTTAGTTTGTTCAATGTAATTCTTAGACTTTAACCTAATGTGCAATGTAATTCTCGAAATTTTAGTTTGTTCAATGTAATCCTTAAACTTTAACCCATTGTGCTATGTGGTCCCTAAACTTTTAATCTGTTCAACATCTTCCCTAACTTTTGGTATATATTTAATTTAGTCCCTAAACTATATGAAAAATTAAAATGTACAATATAGTCTTTTCATTAATTCAAGTTCAGGGATTATATTAAATATATACCAAATGTCTATGGATTACATTGAACAAAATAAAAGTTCAGGGACCACATTGAACATTAAGTTAAAGTTCATGGACTAAATTGAACAAATTGAAAATTTAAGAATCATATTATATATTGAGCCAAAATTCAAGGACCGATCGTGTAATTGTCCCTTGCCATGACTAATAAGTGGCTAACTGTAAAAACGAAAACTTCCGGGCGCGACGTAGCAAAAGAAGACAAACCCCAGACAGAAGGCGAGACCTGTACAGAGGAGAGACCTCTCTCTGTCCTATCCAGAAAATCTTCGCCCGAAAGCGTAGTCCCATGGCGTTTCTCCGCCTTCACTCCCCATCCCTCCCATCTCTGCACACACCAACCATTACTTCGTCGTCGTCGTCGCCGTCGTCGCGATCTCACGTCTCAATACCAACATCATCTGCGCGCATTCCGTCCAGCTTAAGCGCTGCGATCTCTGTTCTCCGCTCGAAGTCTCTGAATTTCCTGCTCTCGGGCACTCTCGCTCTCGGGCTATCTCTCACGGGTCAGTAGGCGCGGAACGCGCGCTCGAAAGTTGGGCCGGTCTTTCTATTCGACTGCATTGCGTGCTAGTGGCTCTGTTTTCTTTTTCTTTTTTGCCTACTACTCTATCTGTTTGATGAAAGTTCCCTTATTTGGTCGACGCAGCAGAAACTGGTGTTTTTTGTTTTTTTGGGTTTACTCTGGATAGTCAGGAAGATTCTGAGAATGTGAGTGGACGCACGTATGCAGGGGCGGTTGGGTTTGCGGAGGCGAAGGTTGGGGTCAACAAGCCGGAATTGCTTCCCAAAGAGTACACGCCCGTCATCGATGTCGCTGGATTCCTCTCTGATGGTCAGGTGTGTGCGCGTGCGTGCGTGCGTGTTTGTGTATGTTAACGCATCAGTCTGTTATCAGTAGGTGTGTTTTGTATTATTTTTGGATTGATATGGTATAGATGAATCCTCTCATCAGAGGGAGTTAATTTGATTTTGATTGGTAGTGTCATGTCTTCATGCTGTGTGATATCGGTGGTGGTGCTATTTACGCTCATATTTTGGAAAAGATGGACTAACTGAAAACAATTTTGGTGTTTGGTTCCATCAAAAGGTTTCATTGACTAATTTGACAAAATGAGATCTCAGTACTTTAGAGTCTGAAAAGTCTGAAACTGCAATTTGAGGGACTCAAGATTCGCACAGAAAACCTACAAAATGTTGCTTAAGGCACGGGTCATTCGGTTGTGCGCAGGAGAAAAGATTGGCACAAGAGATTGCTGATATTGAAAAGGATACTGGATTTAAGCTGAGAGTTCTAGCCCAGAATTACCCCGATACACCAGGTTCCCTACACTTCTGAGAGATCAAATAGTTTTTTTTCCTGTTCTGTGACTTCCGGGCATTCTTGTGTTTCGGTTTCTTCGTCAAATCATCTTGTTAGATATTTTTGAAATCATTTGAGGTTGAACTTTACTACTTATTACAGGGTTGGCAATCAAAGATTTCTGGAGCGTGGATGATCGAACGATTGTCTTTGTAGCTGACCCAACTTTTGGTAATCTAGTGGAATGGTATTGTTTCTTTGGAATAGTTGTGATAATTGAGTATCAAGTTGATTGAGTTTTTGGAACAGGTAACATCATAAATTTCAATGTTGGAGCTTCCGTTGATTTAGACATTCCGCGTAGCTTTTGGAGTCGTTTGGCCGGAAAATATGGAAATATCTTTTATTGGAAAGAGAAGGTGAATATTTTGCACCTTTTGGACTTGTCTCACCTCCTTATATGTGAGCTTTTTCCACATGCCCCATTAGAGATGAATTTAAAGAACTTTTGCGACTAAAACAGGGAGAAGACGCATCTATTGAAGCTGCTGTGATGGCAATATCTAATTGCTTGAAGGAACCTGTGGGTCCAAATAACTGTTCTGAGGTAAAATAATGTACATGATCAACAGATCCGGCAAACCAGATTTTCCTTGTCAGGTGGTGGCAAATTTTTGTTCTTCTATGTATTTTATCTGCAGAATCATGTACTTAAGATGCATTTTCAGTCTGACAGTGAGATGGAAGTGGGAACTTTAGAAGCGTTTGGCTTGGGGACAGGAAACTGGCTATGTGAGGTGTCACATGAGGATGAATTTGGGATAGATACAGATCTTTCACATACATGTAAAATTGAAAACTGTTAGGAGGAAATTCTATGATAATTTATGTGAGAGAGCTAAGGTAATACGATAAAGTATGACAATTTTGAATATTGACTGCCAAACCAGAGAGCTGAATAAATAAAACAGTAGGCCACCACATTTTTCATTTGTATTTGTGGCCAGCAGCAACCTATTATGATATCAAATTGACTTCCACCTATATGGCAGAGTTCAGCCCCACTTGATAGGAGCAAATGACAGCTGACAACCAGTTTAGTCACTCTGATCTGGTCAAATGTGTTAGCAGGGCTCAAGTGTCCTAACTTGTAGTGACACTTGAAGTGAAAAGTTTCATCTGACTCTTTTCATTTCCTCCTTTCTAGCGGAATTCTATTTGTCAACATAATGACTTAGGAAACACTTCTTTGACTTAGAGACGTATATACACTGCATCTTTGGTTATCAATAGCATTCTCAAGCACAATTTCTCTTAATCCATGTTCTCATGTACGACTGATCTAGAGCCTGCATTCGGGTTCTTGTCACTAAAAAATGTCAGGGGCATATGATGGATTGAACCGCTCATATGAAGCATCCAGATTTCATGTAACCTTGGTAAGCTTCCCTACCGTAATTACCATTGCTCTTTTTTCTTGCCATAATCTCCAGCAAATGGAAAGATTTGACCAAGTTAGACCTTTTGTCACCGCTTTGTGGAAAATCATTAAGTATGAATATGTTCCGCCACACAGAGAAAATATTTTGCTGCTAATGCCAATTTCTATTATAACAGCAAATAAAAGTATGTGTAAACCCCAAGACATATTTACTGTGCTTTTTGGAGTTGTAGGAATTCCCTTTCCTTTTAATCAAGAAGGAATAGTAGGGTAGTAACAGTTATGATAGAAAATCAAAAAGTTAAAGTGGCTTGATAAGACCCCATACCTAGAGCTAACATCATATAACGCACCACCAAGACCCTCCTCATCAACCTTGTCTTTAATCTCTTTATCAACTCCTTTTCTTGTGGAAACCACTTTGACATTCCTCTTGATATTGTCTTTGAGGTAAGACTCGAATTCTTTCATTTCCACTACCCCTGTCACTGATACTTGATCCTTGCTTGCATCTATAGCCACCGATTCAACTCCTGCCATTCACAATAGATACTCTTCATATACTGAATGCTAGTAATGTCTGCAGAAATTGGTTAGCGGCATGAGATTGGAAAGGCCACAGGCTACTGAGTACTAGCTCTAAAAAATAAGTAGAGTCCATGCACTAAGTTCATTGTAGAATTCCTTTTATTTTTTTGTTTGTAGACAATTTTATGTATTTATATGCTTGTAAAGTACCTCAATTCTGACATTTGCATTAATATTCTGATCAATATGAATGATGGATCACACTATATTGACCCACTTGATAAGAAGTCATGCGTGTTGATAAATAATTGAGTAAAAAACAAAAAAGTTCTTCACCTAGTTGGGAGAAGTAGAAGTCTAAAAGAATCATATGATGACAATCTATTGGTTTTTCAACATAAAGGAATCCTTTATATAAATTTTGTACATATTGTGACCAAATTATTTAATATTGTTTCTACCTAGATTTCTTGGCAGTAACTCGGGACAATCACGTGCATTTAGTTGGAATAGTTAAATAAGCCCCAAATGTTGAGCAATGATTGAAGATTGTCCATCTTACCTTTATACCTTGAAATGCACTTTTGTATTTTCTGAATGCAGCCATCACAATGTAGTCTGGTCCTGAGAACCAGGTTGCTTGCTCTCTGGAGGCACCCACCCATGCACAGTTAAATTTCTCTTTCACCAAAAAGTAATAATGATAATAGCAATAATTTAATCATGTGAACGTTTATAGAATCTCTGAAAATAAGTAGAAGAGTAACAATGATTAAACAAGTCCTCTTAAGGCTATGCTTGATTTCATCTGCTTATAAGAATATTACCTCTGTCTCATTCTTCTTCTGGTCGAATGGGCTCTCTTTTGCATATGATTTCTTGTTGCCGCCACCCTGAGGAGAGGATACCGCATACTTATTAGTCCTTTCCTCCTCATTTCTTTCTTTTAAGTTCCCTTTGTCTCTTGTGAAGACTGGTCGTTTCCTTGGAATACTGTCAATATAGATGTCCTTCGTGCCTGGTGGAAGCCCAAACAAATTTAGTCGGTTTTGGTTTTACATTGAAAGATTGAGGCTTCTAAACAGATATTCATTATGCAATTGAGCAACTTTTGGTGAATCCTTTCCTGTTAATTCCTACCATGGTTGCTGTTTAGCCAGGCAGGAGTGACCAGCTGGTCACATTTCTCGTTCATGTGCTTTTGCTGCTCCTGGAACCTCTTCTTTATCTTCACTCGGTCCCGTTTAACTCCTGCTGATTTCCTTGGAACATTGTCAACCTTAATGTCTTTAGAACCTGATGAACAGGGCCAAAAAATAGGAGGAAAGCTGGTGTGAGATTCTGAGAGTCCATGTTTTCATGTGCATTGTCAAATGGGCCATGCCATGTAAAGATGGGTATTGTCTGTTGGGCATTATACTTTTCACTTAGCTAAACAAACAGCTTTTTTTAAATAACTGAAGCGCAAGTTTTTAGTTGTAGCCTTGATTTAGTTGGTAATATGGATTTTTCCAATTCTTATAATTGTGATTTTCATAAAAAAAAAGGAACATAAAGATACATACGTGTCATACTTTATAATATAAATTTTGGCTTATTATTTGTATTTTCACTTACAGTCCAAAAACAGTTAAAGTCAAGCTTTTGAGGGACAGTTTGGAGAAGCAACTTCTCTGCTTTGGCCTTTATGGGTTGCAGACTTGAAGTTTCATATAATATTAACCAGGAGCTCCGATTCAGTACACCAAAAGAAAGAAAGAGCAGACAAACTTAGGCATTTCATCGTGATTCCTACCATGGATTCTTTTAGGCTGGGCACGGGAGAGTAGCTGATCATACTTCTTATGCTTTTGTTCCTGGGTCCTCTCTTCTGCATTTGCTTTGTTCACAGTCTCAACAACAGCTGATTTCTCGGAGAGAGTGTCAATATTCAAGTCCTTGGTACCTGATGGATCAAATGCAAGAGCAAGTAGAAGATAAGCTCTTAAGACATAAGATTTGAGAGTCGGGTTTGGACGAATTATGTTGCAAATTGGACACTGCATAATGTTTAGGACATAAAGGAACCATTACGTTGAGACTAGGTACTCATAGAAAAAAGGAGAAAAATGTGTGAGAATACATGTGAAGTACTAGGGAATTTCTCTAAGTTTTAGGATCATGATTGGTTAATCCACCAGGTGTGTTGTTGGAGCAATGTTGGATTTGCGTTAACTGCTTGTATCACGTGAAAGATACTAGTGACATACCCGTGCAACGTGGACTTGGGTTAACACACTATACATTTATCAATTAGTTAATAAATTTTCTTGTGGAAAGCTCTATTAGTATGGAATTTTAGTGGGAGAGACAACTCGAGGTTAGAATTTGAGGCCAAATTTATCGTAACTTAATCTACATGATGACGACCATATTAAATATAAGACATCATTTTTAACCCATCATCTGCTTTTTTTTTTTTTCATTTTCAAATCTCTCTCTCTCTCTCTCTCTCTCTCTCTCTCTCACTAATATACATCAGCATCTTCTAGCAGTTAAGACTTTTAGCTTGTAAACTGAACTCTTAAAAAGTGAGTCTATAATAAAATTGTGAGTTGAGACCAAAACATCTCAGAATAGCTCCAAGGCAGAGTGGATGTTTGCGATGGTGTGCGTGAGTGTTTCTCTGCAATTGCTTTAGCTTTTTTAGGGTGCTTTTGGCTCTCTTAAGATATTACAGCTGTAGGAAGCAAAAGCATTTGGAGTTCTGGGAGCAATTCAAAAGCCACACTGATGCGCTCTACGAAGCACCTACATGCTTTTGGAGCTTTTGGTGTGCGGTTGGTTTTAGACTGCAAAGTTATAGGCACCCACAATTTGTCACAACCCGAGGCTAGAAGGAACTGCAACAGTCCCAAGTAAGCTCTTAAATAGCTGGTTACTTTCGTTTAGAAGAGAACTTACCTTTTATTTTCTCCTTTTTACACTTGCTAGAAAAGAGAAGCCGATAATGTTAATGTGATATATATAAATCGCAAGATAAGATATTGTTGCTGAATATGTGCACGGCTATCAGAGAATCTAATGCAATCAGAATGTGAGCCTTTTTTTTTTATCAGAAATATGAGCCCCGTTGAGATCAAGGAAACTTGCTGATTCAGCAAATTAACAGCAAACATTTTGTGGCAAACAATCCTTTTACCTTGTGTTCGGGTAGCAACCTTCTCTACTTTGCTAAGTCCTCCACCTCTACCCCTTGATAATCTGCCGAGTATCTTGCTGTTCTTCTTGGCACTGGAGCTAGTGGCTTTTCCAGGTTTGCCAGTTGGTTCCTGCCAAAACAAGGAAGAAAAGTATATCCATGCATTACAAGAGTATTATTCTGTTGGAGTTAATGAAGAGATCTCTCTTCATATGTACACGTTGACCTTATTAGATGGAATTTCCTTTCTTACTATGTCTTGTGGTTTTCATTGAGTTTGGTGTGAGATCAGTTGGAATTTAGCTTAGTTGCCTAGTTTTATTGAATTCCCAACGAATATGAGAGCAAAAGCAGAACTACTTTACCTCATCAGCTTGTTCGCTACCAGTGCAGACACGAGCACCTTTATCCACATCAAAATAGAACCCTTTGCAACGTATGACCATGTGTGCACTACAAAACCCGACGACGTTGATAATATCACCGACAATGAATGTAAGCAGAAGAAGAGTTTGACATGTGAAGATTCTGTCATTCACCAGATTAGCCTCCAAAGAATGTTGGAGGAGACGGCGGAGATCAGCTTATGTTCATACAAGACGTGTTGAGTCGATTGGAATTTTATCAATGTCCTATGATGGGCGAAGAGCACGACAGAGGGAAGTTTCTGGGTATGAATCAAGAAAGAACCTGTTCGACAAACAGATTGTCTTTTTGGTCACGAACTAAACAAGAACCTGCACAAGAGGCCATCTTAAGAGGCTTTCTCTCAAAGACTAGTAGCTGTCAATCATTCAGAAAAAAAAAAAAATACTGACGTTTAGTTACGTAGACTTATCAAGTCAATGAATTTGCTTTGTTTGGGTCCTTCAACTCCATCCTAAAAGGTCATATGGTTGAAAAGACGTTAGTGAACATTGGCATTGCTACTTAGATAATTGATCCGTGCCCATTGTCGTCAAAATGCTGTTCAGCTCCAAGTTACAGGGAGCATGATTTTTTGTTTATCGAAACATGGAGCATACTTGAGTAGGTTGTTCTTAACAATTTCTATTAATCAAGTTACAAAAACAAACCTAACATTTTTGGTTTCTAAAAACAAACCTAACAGTATCAGCTCCTTGCTGATCGTGCGTGTTTTAATTTAAAAAACAAAAAGAGGGTGGTGCATGCACACGGTCAGCAACTGTTGCTGACCGTGGGCATCACCCACGACCGGCAACGCTTGCTGGTCGTGTGCTATATGCACACACGATCAGCAACGGTTGCTGATCATGTGAAGGGTGCCTGGCGATCAGCAACCATTGCTGATCGCACAAATAAAGTGGGATCAGCAACAGTTGCCGAATAGAGAAGAAAGAGTGCAAGTAAGAGAATTATCATGTGTTCGTGAAAGTTAAAAATTACGTTTTCTGTCTTCTGGCGCTGTGACTGAAATATTGAGAGTACGAAGAATTGTCGCTACGAGATTGCTAGCACAATTATAATGGTGATTACCTGCAAGTTCTTTCTTCCGTTCGTTGTGCGATTGGTGGTGTCTCTGAACTAGAGGTCCGATGATTGTGGGGTTCGAACTGAAGAACATTCGAATCGAAATCGTCTTGAACACGCAATAAGAGGTAATCCGTTTAACCCCTTATGATCTTTCGATTTTTGATTAAAACGCACGAACAACGCCTTTGGAGATACATATATGATTATATCTTTCCGTTGCGTTTATATTTAATTTTAACTACGCATGTTCCGTAGAAAACCAACACATTTATTATCAAGCTGCGTGATATCAGTAGTGGTGCTATTTACACTTAAAAGTGTTTGGTTCCGTCAAAACGTCTGACCGACTAGTTTGACATCAGGAGCTCTCAGTGGCAGGAGTCTGAACAGTCCGAAACTGCAACTGAAGGGGCTCAAACTTTCGCACGAAAAACCTACACGAAGTTACTTAAATGTAGGAGCTTCTGTAAATTTAGACATTCCGCATAGCTTTTGGAGTCGTTTGGCTGGAAAATATGGAAATATGTTTTTATGGAAAGAAAAGGTGAATACTTTGCACCTTTTGGACTTGTCTCGCCTCCTTGAATGTGAGCTTTTTCACATGCCCCATCAGAGATGAATTTAAAGAATTTTTGCAACTAAAACAGGGGGAAGACGCATCTATCAAAGCTGCTGTGATGGTGATATATAATTGCTTGAGGGACCTGTGGGTCCAAATAATTGTTCTGGGGTAAAATAATGAACCTGATCAACATATCCTGCAAATCAGATTTTCCTTGATCTGTGGTGGCAAATTTTTATTCTTCTATGTATTTTATCTGCAGAATCATGTAATTAAGATTCATTGTAAGTCCACCAGGGAGATGCAAGTGGAAATTTTAGTAGTGATTGGCTTGGGGACAGGAAACTGGTTACGCTAGGTGTCACTTGAGGATGAATTAGGGTTAGATACAGATCATTGACATGCACGCAAAATTGAAAACAGTTAGGGGAAGCTCTATGATTATTTCTGTGAGAGAGCTAAGGTTGTATGATAAAACATGGCGACTTTGTATATTGACTACCAAACCAGAGAACCGAATAGACACAACAGTAGGCCACCGCATTTTTCATTTGTATCTGTGGCTAGCAGTAACCTAGTATGATCCCAAATCCCCATCCACCTATATGGCAGAGTTCAGTCCCGCTTGATAGGAGCAAATGACAGCAGACAACCAGTTTAGTCACTCTGATCTGGCCAAATGTGTTAGCAGGGTTCAAGTGTCCCAACTGGCAGCTACACTCTAAATGAATAGTTTCCCCTTACTCTTTTCATTTTCCTCCTTTCTAGGGAAGTATTACCTTTCTTTTGTCAACATAATGACTTTGGAAACGCTTCTTTGACCTTAAAGACCTATATACACTGCATACTTGGTTATTTACAGCATTCTCAAGCACAATCTCTCTTAATCCATGTTCTCGAGCACAACTGATCTGTCACATGATGGAGCAGGCATTAGGGTTCTCGTCACTGAAAATGTCGGGGGCATATGATTGATTGAATCGCTGATATGCAGCTCCCTGATTCATGTAACCTTGGTAAGCTTCCGTGCCATAATTCCAATTATGGATTTCTCCATCGTTCGAATGTGTGATAGGATGAGGTAGTGACCAGTGGTTTTCTCTTTGGTTTACATTCTTGGTGAGCGGAGTTTGTTCTTCTTTCTTGCCATAATCTCCATCACCACCAAGACCACCCGTATTAACCTTGTCTTTAATCTCTTCATCACCTCCTTTTGTTGTGGGAACCACTTCAACATTCCTCCTGATCTTGTCTTTCAGGTAAGGTACGAGTTCTTTCATTTCCACTACCCCTGTCACTGATACTTGATCCTTGCTTGCATCTATAACCACCGATTCAACTCCTGCCATTTACAATAAACACTCTTCATATAGGAACATTAATAATGTCTGCAGAAATTGGCTAGTGGCATGATATGAGAAAGGCCACAGGCTACTGAGTACTAGCGCTAGAAAATTAACAGGGAGCAATAGGTTCATCATAGAATTCCTCTTTTTGTCCTTTTTTCCACGTTTCATATATTTATATGCTTGTAGGGTACCTTAATTCTGACAGTTGCATTAACATTTCGATCAATATGAATGACGAATCACGCTATATTGACCCAATTGACAAGAAGTCATGTTGGTTGTTGCATAATTGAGTAAAGAATGAAAAAGTACTTTTACCTACTTGGGAGAAGTAGAAGAAGTCTAAAAGATATGATGATTATCTATTAGTTTTTCGACATACACATTCTTTATATAAATGTTGTACTTGCATAGCCTAATTATCTAACATTGTTTCCTCATAGATTTCTCGGCAGTAACTTGGGACAATCATGTGGATGTAGTCAGTTTAGTAAAATAAGCCCAAATGTTGAGCATTGACTGGAGATTGTCCATCTTACCTTTGTACTTTAAAATGTACTTTTGTATTATCCGAATGCAGTCATCACAATGCAGTCTGATCCTGAGCACCAAAGTGCTCGATCTCTGGAGCCAACCACCCATGCACAGTTAAACTTTTCTCGTTCACCAAAAAGTAACGATGATAATAGCAATATTTTTCTCATAAGAAAATTCGAAGTATCTCTGAAAATAAGTAGAAGAGTAACTATGATTAAACTAGTCACCTCCTTTTCTTCATCACCTCCTTTTGTTGTGAGAACCACTTCAACATTCCTCCTGATCTTGTCTTTCAGGTAAGGTGCGAGTTCTTTCATTTCCACTACCCCTGTCACTGATACTTGATCCTTGCTTGCATCTATAACCACCGATTCAACTCCTGCCATTTACAATAAACACTCTTCATATAGGAACATTAATAATGTCTGCAGAAATTGGCTAGTGGCATGATATGAGAAAGGCCACAGGCTACTGAGTACTAGCACTAGAAAATTAACAGGGAGCAATAGGTTCGTCATAGAATTCCTCTTTTTGTCCTTTTTTCCACGTTTCATATATTTATATGCTTGTAGGGTACCTTAATTCTGACATTTGCATTAACATTTCGATCAATATGAATGACGAATCACGCTATATTGACCCAATTGACAAGAAGTCATGTTGGTTGTTGCATAATTGAGTAAAGAATGAAAAAGTACTTTTACCTACTTGGGAGAAGTAGAAGAAGTCTAAAAGATATGATGATTATCTATTAGTTTTTCGACATACACATTCTTTATATAAATGTTGTACTTGCATAGCCTAATTATCTAACATTGTTTCCTCATAGATTTCTCGGCAGTAACTTGGGACAATCATGTGGATGTAGTCAGTTTAGTAAAATAAGCCCCAAATGTTGAGCATTGACTGGAGATTGTCCATCTTACCTTTGTACTGTAAAATGTACTTTTGTATTATCCGAATGCAGTCATCACAATGCAGTCTGATCCTGAGCACCAAAGTGCTCGATCTCTGGAGCCAACCACCCATGCACAGTTAAACTTTTCTCGTTCACCAAAAAGTAACGATGATAATAGCAATATTTTTCTCATAAGAAAATTCATAGTATCTCTGAAAATAAGTAGAAGAGTAACTATGATTAAACTAGTCCTTCTAAGGCTATGTTTGATTTCATCTGCTTGTAAGAATATTACCTTTGTCTCATTCTTCTTCCGACTGTACAGGCTCTCTTTTGCATACAATTTCGCGTTGCCGCCACCCTGGGGTGAGGAGACCACAAATCTGTTGGTCCTTTCCTCCCCGTTTCTTTCTTTTAAGTTCCCTTTGTCTCCTGTGATGACTGGTGATTTCCTTGGAATGCTGTCAATGTAGATGTCCCTCGTGCCTGGTGGAAGCTCAAAGAAATTTAGTCAGTTTTGGTTTTACATTGAACGATCTAGACTATACAAATATTCACAGTTCATTTGTGCAATTCCTTTCCTGTTAATTCCTACCATGGTTGCTTTTTAGCCGGGCAGGAGAGACCAGCTGGTCACATTTCTCACTCTTGTGCTCTTGCTGCTCCTGGAACCTCTCTTTTAACTTTACTGATTCCCATTCCAAATCCTTAACTCCTGCTGATTTCTCTGCAACATTTTCAACCTTCACATCTTTAGTACCTGATGAACAGGGCCACGAAATAGGAGGAAAGCTGATACGAGATTTTGGGAGTCCATGGTTTCATGTGAATTGCAACATGGGTCATGCCATGAAAATATGGGTATTGTTTGCTGGGTCTTATACTCTTTACTTAGCTGAAAAAAACAGCTTTTTTCTAAAGAGTTTCAGCCCAAGCCTTTAATTCTAGCCTCAACTTAGCGGTAATATGGATTCTTGCAATTGTTATTACTGTGAATTTCATGAAAAAATGAACAGATTCACACATATATGTCATAATTTATAGTATAGTTTTGGCGTGTTAATTGTATATTCACTTAAAGCCAAAAACAGTTCAAGTAAAAAGCTTTTCTGGGGAACAGTTTGGAGAAGCAACTTCTCTGCTTTGGCCTTTATAGGTTGAGGACTAGACGTTTTATATAATATTAATTAGGAGCTTCTGCCTTTCTAGATAAGTGAAGATGTAGTACACCAAAAGAAAACAAAGAGCAGAAAAACTTAGGCAGTTCCATGTGATTCTTATAATTGTGATTTTCATAAAAAAAAGAACATAAAGATACATACGTGTCATACTTTATAATATAAATTTTGGCTTATTATTTGTATTTTCACTTAAAGTCAAAAAACAGTTAAAGTCAAGCTTTTGAGGGACAGTTTGGAGAAGTAACTTCTCTGCTTTGGCATTTATGGGTTGCAGACTTGAAGTTTCATATAAAATTAACCAGGAGCTCCGATTTAGTACACCAAAAGAAAGAAAGAGCAGACAAACTTAGGCATTTCCTTGTGATTCCTACCATGGCTGCTTTTAGGCTGGGCACGGGAGAGTAGCTGGTCATACTTCTTATGCTTTTGTTCCTGGGTCCTCTCTTCTGCATTTGCTTTGTTCACAGTCTCAACAACAGCTGATTTCTCGGAGAGAGTGTCAATATTCAAGTCCTTGGTACCTGATGGATCAAATGCAAGAGCAAGTAGAAGATAAGCTCTTAAGACATAAGATTTGAGAGTCGGGTTTGGACGAATTATGTTGCAAATTGGACACTGCATAATGTTTAGGACATATAGGAACCATTACGTTGAGACTAGGTACTCATAGAAAAAAGGAGAAAAATGTGTGAGAATACTTGTGAAGTACTAGGGAATTTCTCTAAGTTTTAGGATCATGATTGGTTAATCCACCAGGTGTGTTGATGGAGCATTGTTGGATTTGCGTTAACTGCTTGTATCACGTGAAAGACACTAGTGACATACCCGTGCAACGTGGACTTGGGTTAACACACTATACATTTATCAATTAGTTAATAAATTTTCTTGTGGAAAGCTCTATTCGTATGGAATTTTAGTGGGAGAGACAACTTGAGGTTAGAATTTGAGGCCAAATTTATCGTAACTTGATCTACATGATGACGACCATATTAAATATAAGACGTCATTTTTAACCCATCATCTGCTTTTTTTTTTTTTCATTTTCAAATCTCTCTCTCTCTCTCTCACTAATATACATCAGCATCTTCTAGCAGTTAAGACTTTTAGCTTGTAAACTGAACTCTTAAAAAGTGAGTCTATAAGAAAATTGTGAGTTGAGACCAAAACATCTCAGAATAGCTCCAAGGCAGAGTGGATGTTTGCGATGGTGTGCGTGAGTGTTTCTCTGCAATAGCTTTAGCTTTTTTAGGGTGCTTTTGGCTCTCTTAAGATATTACAGCTGTAGGAAGCAAAAGCATTTGGAGTTCTGGGAGCAATTCAAAAGCCACACTGATGCGCTCTACGAAGCACCTACATGCTTTTGGAGCTTTTGGGGTGCGGTTGGTTTTAGACTGCAAAGTTATAGGCACCCACAATTTGTCACAACCCGAGGCTAGAAGGAACTGCAACAGTCCCAAGTAAGCTCTTAAATAGCTGGTTACTTTCGTTTAGAAGAGAACTTACCTTTTATTTTCTCGTTTTTGCACTTGCTAGAAAAGAGAAGCCGATAATGTTAATGTGATATATATAAATCGCAAGATAAGATATGGTTGCTGAATATGTGCACGGCTATCAGAGAATCTAATGCAATTAGAATGTGAGCCTTTTTTTTTTATCAGAAATATGAGCCCCGTTGAGATCAAGGAAACTTGCTGATTCAGCAAATTAACAGCAAACATTTTGTGGCAAACAATCCTTTTACCTTGTGTTCGGGTAGCAACCTTCTCTACTTTGCTAAGTCCTCCACCTCTACCCCTTGATAATCTGCCGAGTATCTTGATGTTCTTCTTGGCACTGGAGCTGGTGGCTTTTCCAGTTTTGCCAGTTGGTTCCTGCCAAAACAAGGAAGAAAAGTATATCCATGGATTACAAGAGTATTATTCTGTTGTAGTTAATGAAGAGATCTCTCTTCATATGTACACGTTGACCTTATTAGATGGAATTTCCTCTCTTACTTTGTCTTGTGGTTTTCATTAAGTTTGATGTGAGATCAGTTGGAATTTAGCTTAGTTGCCTAGTTTTATTGAATTCCCAACGAATATGAGAGCAAAAGCAGAACAACTTTACCTCATCAGCTTGTTCGCTACCAGTGCAGACACGAGCACCTTTATCCACATCAAAATAGAACCCTTTGCAACGTATGACCATGTGTGCACTACAAAACCCGACGACGTTGATAATATCACCGACAATGAATGTAAGCAGAAGAAGAGTTTGACATGTGAAGATTCTGTCACTTACCAGATTAGCCTCCAAAGAATGTTGGAGGAGACGGCGGAGATCAGCTTATGTTCATACAAGACGTGTTGAGTCGATCGGAATTTTGTCAGTGTCCTATGATGGGCGAAGAGCACGACAGAGGGAAGTTTCTGGGTATGAATCAAGAAAGAACCTGTTCGACAAACAGATTGTCTTTTTGTTCACGAACTAAACAAGAACCTGCACAAGAGGCCATCTTAAGAGGCTTTCTCTCAAAGACTAGTAGCTGTCAATCATTCAGAAAAAAAAAAAAAATACTGACGTTTAGTTACGTAGACTTATCAAGTCAATGAATTTGCTTTGTTTGGGTCCTTCAACTCCATCCTAAAAGGTCATATGGTTGAAAAGACGTTAGTGAACATTGGCATTGCTACTTAGATAATTGATCCGTGCCCATTGTCGTCAAAATGCTGTTCAGCTCCAAGTTACAGGGAGCATGATTTTTTTTTTATCGAAACATGGAGCATACTTGAGTAGGTTGTTCTTAACAATTTCTATTAATCAAGTTACAAAAACAAACCTAACATTTTTGGTTTCTAAAAACAAACCTAACAGTATCAGCTCCTTGCTGATCGTGCGTGTTTTAATTTAAAAAACAAAAAGAGGGTGGTGCATGCACACGGTCAGCAACTGTTGCTGACCGTGGGCATCACCCACGACCGGCAACGCTTGCTGGTCGTGTGCTATATGCACACACGATCAGCAACGGTTGCTGATCATGTGAAGGGTGCCTGGCGATCAGCAACCATTGCTGATCGCACAAATAAAGTGGGATCAGCAACAGTTGCCGAATAGAGAAGAAAGAGTGCAAGTAAGAGAATTATCATGTGTTCGTGAAAGTTAAAAATTACGTTTTCTGTCTTCTGGCGCTGTGACTGAAATATTGAGAGTACGAAGAATTGTCACTACGAGATTGCTAGCACAATTATAATGGTGATTACCTGCAAGTTCTTTCTTCCGTTTGTTGTGCGATTGGTGGTGTCTCTGAACTAGAGGTCCGATGATTGTGGGGTTCGAACTGAAGAACATTCGAACCGAAATCGTCTTGAACACGCTATAAGAGGTAATCCGTTTAACCCCTTATGATCTTTCGATTTTTGATTAAAACGCACGAACAACGCCTTTGGAGATACATATATGATTATATCTTTCTGCTGCGTTTATATTTAATTTTAACTATGCATGTTCCGTAGAAAACCAACACACTTATTATCATCAAGCTGCGTGATATCAGTAGTGGTGCTATTTACACTTAAAAGTGTTTGGTTCCGTCAAAACGTCTGACCGACTAGTTTGACATCAGGAGCTCTCAGTGGCAGGAGTCTGAACAGTCCGAAACTGCAACTGAAGGGGCTCAAACTTTCGCACGAAAAACCTACACGAAGTTACTTAAATGTAGGAGCTTCTGTAAATTTAGACATTCCGCATAGCTTTTGGAGTCGTTTGGCTGAAAAATATGGAAATATGTTTTTATGGAAAGAAAAGGTGAATACTTTGCACCTTTTGGACTTGTCTCGCCTCCTTGAATGTGAGCTTTTTCACATGCCCCATCAGAGATGAATTTAAAGAATTTTTGCAACTAAAACAGGGAGAAGACGCATCTATCAAAGCTGCTGTGATGGTGATATATAATTGCTTGAGGGATCTGTGGGTCCAAATAATTGTTCTGGGGTAAAATAATGAACCTGATCAACATATCCTGCAAATCAGATTTTCCTTGATCTGTGGTGGCAAATTTTTATTCTTCTATGTATTTTATCTGCAGAATCATGTAATTAAGATTCATTGTAAGTCCACCAGGGAGATGGAAGTGGAAATTTTAGTAGTGATTGGCTTGGGGACAGGAAACTGGTTACGCTAGGTGTCACTTGAGGATGAATTAGGGTTAGATACAGATCATTGACGTGCATGCAAAATTGCAAACAGTTAGGGGAAGCTCTATGATTATTTCTGTGAGAGAGCTAAGGTTGTATGATAAAGCATGGCGACTTTGTATATTGACTACCAAACCAGAGAACCGAATAGACACAACAGTAGGCCACCGCATTTTTCATTTGTATCTGTGACTAGCAGTAACCTAGTATGATCCCAAATCCCCATCCACCTATATGGCAGAGTTCAGCCCCGCTTGATAGGAGCAAATGACAGCAGACAACCAGTTTAGTCACTCTGATCTGGCCAAATGTGTTAGCAGGGCTCAAGTGTCCCAACTGGCAGCTACACTCTAAATGAATAGTTTCCCCTTACTCTTTTCATTTTCCTCCTTTCTAGGGAAGTATTACCTTTCTTTTGTCAACATAATGACTTTGGAAACGCTTCTTTGACCTTAAAGACCTATATACACTGCATACTTGGTTATTTACAGCATTCTCAAGCACAATCTCTCTTAATCCATGTTCTCGAGCACAACTGATCTGTCACATGATGGAGCAGGCATTAGGGTTCTCGTCACTGAAAATGTCAGAGGCATATGATTGATTGAATCGCTGATATGCAGCTCCCTGATTCATGTAACCTTGGTAAGCTTCCGTGCCATAATTCCAATTATGGATTTCTCCATCGTTCGAATGTGTGATAGGATGAGGTAGTGACCAGTGGTTATCTCTTTGGTTTACATTCTTGGTGAGCGGAGTTTGTTCTTCTTTCTTGCCATAATCTTCATCACCACCAAGACCACCCGTATTAACCTTGTCTTTAATCTCTTCATCACCTCCTTTTGTTGTGGGAATCACTTCAACATTCCTCCTGATCTTGTCTTTCAGGTAAGGTACGAGTTCTTTCATTTCCACTACCCCTGTCACTGATACTTGATCCTTGCTTGCATCTATAACCACCGATTCAACTCCTGCCATTTACAATAAACACTCTTCATATAGGAACATCAATAATGTCTGCAGAAATTGGCTAGTGGCGTGATATGAGAAAGGCCACAGGCTACTGAGTACTAGCACTAGAAAATTAATAGGGATCAATAGGTTCGTCATAGAATTCCTCCTTTTGTCCTTTTTTCCACCTTTCATATATTTATACGCTTGTAGGGTACCTTAATTCTGACATTTGCATTAACATTTCGATCAATATGAATGACGAATCACGCTATATTGACTCAATTGACAAGAAGTCATGTTGGTTGTTGCATAATTCAGTAAAGAATGAAAAAGTACTTTACCTACTTGGGAGAAGTAGAAGAAATCTAAAAGATATGATGATTATCTATTAGTTTTTCAACATGCACATTCTTTATATAAATGTTGTACTTGCATAGCCTAATTATCTAACATTGTTTCCTCATAGATTTCTCGACAGTAACTTGGGACAATCATGTGGATGTAGTCAGTTTAGTAAAATAAGCCCCGAATGTTGAGCATTGACTGGAGATTGTCCATCTTACCTTTGTACTTTAAAATGTACTTTTGTATTTTCCGAATGCAGTCATCACAATGCAGTCTGATCCTGAGCACCAAAGTGCTCGATCTCTGGAGCCACCCACCCATGCACAATTAAACTTTTCTCGTTCACCAAAAAGTAACGATGATAATAGCAATATTTTTCTCATAAGAAAACTCATAGTATCTCTGAAAATAAGTAGAAGAGTAACTATGATTAAACTAGTCCTTCTAAGGCTATGTTTGATTTCATCTGCTCGTAATAATATTACCTTTGTCTCATTCTTCTTCCGACTGTACAGGCTCTCTTTTGCATACAATATCGCGTTGCCGCCACCCTGGGGAGAGGAGACCACAAATCTGTTGGTCCTATCCTTTTCGTTTCTTTCTTTTAAGTTCCCTTTGTCTCCTGTGATGAGTGGTGATTTCCTTGGAATGCTGTCAATGTAGATGTCCCTCGTGCCTGGTGGAAGCTCAAAGAAATTTAGTCATTTTTGGTTTTACATTGAAAGATCTAGACTATACAAATATTCACAGTTCATTTGTGCAATTCCTTTCCTGTTAATTCCTACCATGGTTGCTTTTTAGCCGGGCAGGAGAGACCAGCTGGTCACATTTCTCACTCTTGTGCTCTTGCTGCTCCTGGAACCTCTCTTTTAACTTTACTGATTCCCATTCCAAATCCTTAACTCCTGATTTCTCTGCAACATTTTCAACCTTAACATCATTTGTACCTGATGAACAGGGCCACGAAATAGGAGGAAAGCTGATACGAGATTTTGGGAGTCCATGGTTTCATGTGAATTGCAACATGGGTCATGCCATGGAAATATGGGTATTGTTTGCTGGGTCTTATACTCTTTACTTGGCTGAAAAAAACAGCTTTTTTCTAAAGAGTTTCAGCCCAAGCCTTTAATTCTAGCCTCAACTTAGCGGTAATATGGATTCTTGCAATTGTTATTACTGTGACTTTCATGAAAAAATGAACAGATTCACACATATATGTCATAATTTATAGTATAGTTTTGGCGTGTTAATTGTATATTCACTTAAATCCAAAAACTGTTCAAGTAAAAAGCTTTTCTGGGGAACAGTTTGGAGAAGCAACTTCTCTGCTTTGGCCTTTATAGGTTGAGGACTAGACGTTTTATATAATATTAACTAGGAGCTTCTGCCTTTCTAGATAAGTGAAGATGTAGTACACCAAAAGAAAACAAAGAGCAGAAAAACTTAGGCAGTTCCTTGTGATTCCTACCATGGCTGCTTTTTGGCTGGGGCAGGTGAGAGTTGTCGATCATACTTCTTATGCTTTTTTTCTGTGTCCTCTCTTCTGCTTTTGCTCTGTCCAGAGTCTTTCTTGGAAATATCATCAATATGCAAGTCTTGGTACCCGGGCGGCTCAAATCCAAGAGCAGGTATAAAATAAGCTCTTAAGACTTAGATTTGAGAGCTGCGTTTACATGGGATTTCCACTACAACTAGCGAATGTTTTAGCATACCTCGGGCAGCTTGTATTTTAATCTTTTGGTCAATGAGTTTTGTCTGCTAGATTCTTTTTTCTTTACTGTAAACTAGGCCAGCAGCAAATTCTTTGTCATTCTCAGAACAACAATGTAGTCTATAGATGACAAAAATATATGCACGGGAACAGTTTTCTGTTTTCCTGCACGTAAATTGTAGGCAGTCTACATTTCTATCTATTGCACTCATCCGTGTCTTCTAGCAGTTAGACTTCTAGCTTGAAGCTGACCTCTTAATGAGAGAGTCTATAATAAAATTGTGAGTTGAGACCTTAACGTCTTAGAAGAGCTCAAAGGCGGAGTGGATGTTTGCGATGGTGTGCCTGAGTGTTTCTCTGCAATAGCTTTAGCTCTTTTCGGGTGCTTTTGGCTCTCTTAAGATATTACAGCTCTAGGAAACAAAAGCGTTTGGAGTTCTGGAAGCAACTCAAAAGCCACACAGACGTGCTCTAGGAAGCACCTGCGTGAGCTTTTGTGCTGCGGTAGGTTTCAGACTGCAACATCACCAGCACCCACACTTTGTCACAAAATGCTTTCTATGTTCATAGACAACAGAACTATAATACCAGAGGCTAGAAGAAACTACAAACAGTCCCATGTAAGAGCTGGGTACTTTCACTTAGAAGCAAACTTATATTTGATCTTTCTTCATTGCACTTGCTAAAAAAGAGAGGCTGACTATGTTCATGTGATACATATACTTTCGCAAGATAAGATAAAGTTGCTGAATATGTGCATGGCTATTGGAGAATCTAATGCGGTGAGACTATGAGCCTGCTGAGATCATGGAAACTTACTGACTCAGCAGATTAACTGCAAACAATTTGTGGCGAACAATTATTTTACCTTCGTTTCCAGCAGCAACCTTCTCTACTTTGCTAACTCCTCCACCCTTATCCCTTGAAAAAATCTGGAATTTCTTTCTTTCCTTCACGGTGCTGGAGCTGGGGGCGCTCCCTTTTCCAGATTTGCCGGTTAGTTGCTGCCAAAACAAGAAGGAAAGTATACCCGTAGGTTAAAAGATTGTTTTTCGTATTAGTTATTGAAGAGATCTTCCTTCATATGCACGCGTTCGCCTTATTATATGGAATTCGTTTCTTTCCTTGTCTTGTGATTCTCGTTACGTTTGATGTGAGATCAGGTGGAATTTAGCTTAGTTGCCTAGTTTTTATTGAATTCCCAATGAATATGAGAGCAAAAGCGGAAAAACTTTACCTCATCTGCTTGTCTGTTACCGGTGCAGACAAGACCACTCTCATCCACGTCAAAACAGAACTCTTTGTAACGTATGACCATGTATATGCACTACAAAATCCAACAACGTCAATAATATTACCAATGATGAATGTAAAACACGTTGCCATGCACGAAGTTTGGCAGACAATAAGAGAAAAGGAAGAAAACAAAAAGTGGAACAGAAGAGTTTGAGACGTGAAGATTTTGCTATCCACCAGATTAGCCTCGTAGGAGAGTTGGAGCAGCTAGCAGAGATCAGCCTATGCTGCGAGCTTTCGTGACAGTAATTGTACGTTGTTTGCGAGTTTCTTCGTCGCCAAGAATATGCAAGATGTGTTGGGTTAAGGAGACTTTAGCGGTTTGCTTTGTTTAATGTATTGTGGTAGACGAAGACCTTTGGAGGAGAGACAAGAATGACACGACAAAGAGGTAAGCTTCTGGGTATGAATCAAGAAACACATCGCCCAACCCTTCCGCCCTTTGAACAGTCTTAACCGATGATATGCATAAGAAAAACGTTAGGATCTGTTAGAATACTAACATTGACAATGCTCAATTATTATTCGAAATTATGTGGCAAGCAATAAGTACTAATGTACAAGTCTTCATATTTCTTTTTTGGAAAAATGACACAAATTGTCGATGAACTTTGACTCAATGTACAATGTGGTCCCTGAACTTTTAATTTATTCAATGTGGTCCCTAAACTTTAGCCCAATGTGCAATGTCATCCCTAAACTTTTAAATTGTTCAATATGATCCATTGACTTTTGATACATGTTCAATTTAGTCTCTGGACTATATGAAAATGTTCAATGTTGTCCTTGAACTTGAAATAATAGATGGACATCATTGAACTTTTTCATGTAGTTCAGGGATTAAATTGAATATGTACCAAAAGTTCAAGGTTCACATTGAACAAATTAAAAGTTCAGGGACCACATTGCACATTGGGATAAAGTTTAGGGACCACATTGAACAAATTAAAAGTTCAAAAATTATATTGTACATTAGGCCAAAGTTTAGGGACCATTTATATTATTATTCCTTCTTTTTTGGGCATCTACTCGACCTAACATAGCTTTAGTAGAATGAAAAATATTTCACCAATACCGCTAGAACTTTGATGTGCATTGGATTCGATCTATGGAATCGAGGGCTATTCTATATGTAGAACTTTATTATGCAGGCATTGTTTTTTCTAACACTACCATTCGAAAGCTGTTCGTTATTTTTCACGAACTATACAAGAACCTGTCGTTTGACCAAAGAACCTGCGTGCGAGGCCATCTTTAGAGGTTCTCTCTCAAGACTAGTAGCTTTCAATCGCTCAACAAAACCGATGTTTATTTAGGTAAGACTTATCAAGTCAACGAATTTGCTTTGTTTGGGTCTCATATCTTCATCCTAAAATATCATTTGGCTGACGTAGTGAACAGTGGGGATTGCTACTTAGAAAAATGATCCGGGCCCATTGTAGTGAAAATGCTGACCAGCTCCGAGCTACATACAGCACAATTGCGTAGATTGTTCTTGACAATTTCTCTTGCTCAAGATATAAAAAGAAATTTAGTAGTTGGGGTTCGCATGGTTCATGTTCTTCATTCTTGGAAGCCAAGTTTAGAGGTAAGTTACATCAGAGTTCCATAGTCTGAAAATGAATATTATAACCTAAACATAAGTAACAATTTATTAAGTACGAATTATCAAATGAGACACGATAAATATAGAATACAAGTTTTTAATAATATATACAGATGACACAAGTGTCAAAATTAAGGATGGACTCTCTTGTTCTTGAAGACGGTATCTATAATAGCGAGTTGGTAAAAGATTGTCATGCTTAGTGAAGGAGCTACCTACTTGTTGACTGCATATGAGCCAGATATATATATATTTGGTAACCGAGGTGTCCTGGCCAGCTTGCGCGCACCTCGACTATTCCTCGGGGGAGACTAGCATAGCAACCCACCGCCATGGCCCCCCACTTAAATCACAAGTGCTCAGCTGGGGAATCGAACCTAGGACCAGTGCGCCTAACCACACAATCCCAAGTACGCCCTAACCAATTGAGCTACTCATGGGTGGGTATGAGCCAGATATTGTTCTTTACCAAAAAATAAAAATTTTAAAAGTATATATAACTCTCTTGCTGCTGTATGTTATAGGCTCGTTCAACACGTTTGCCAGTTTCTAAAAACTAATATTTTGGCAATGACCATTTGTGACTTTAGGTACATCTGATGTTCGGAAGATGGTCTTTTGAAACTGTGATATTTCCTAAAATATATTAAAACGTTGACGAAGACATCATGCTGCAAGTTCGGTTTATTATGTATATCATCATTGATTGGGCTTTTGACTGGTTCTTGTCAAACTGAGGGCTGAATTGAAGGGAATACTTATATGCAAACTTGGATTTCTTTGTCTTGAGTAGCTAGGCTTCTTGATTTGGTGAGTGCCGAGTCATATGTCCCGGATATTTCCTTATATTCCAGTGTATACGAAGCTTTCAATTTGATTAGTCCCTATCGATACAAGTAAACCACGTGTAAGGTAATGTCGATAGGCATAGTTTCTATATGAGAGAGGTAATATAATTCAAACATGAGAACTGCTTTATCTAGATCAGGCCTTGATCATTCGGTCAATCCTATCTCAGTAATCTTTAGGGTCTTGCTGAGGTAAAAACAAGTAACAGAGACGTAATCTGGTATCATTCACTCTGTTTGTAACTTATCAATATTCTGAGGACAATCAGTAACTTTGGAGATGAGCTTGGTTGTAGGAGTCTTATTGGACACAAACTTCCATTTTATATGCATCTCTACTTCTTAAAGAAGAGAGTTCTGATATAAACAAAGTCGAGTTGAAGAAAAAGCAAATTCCTGAATATGCTGAAAGAAAAAAAGTAGGTCTTATTACTTTAGTTCAATCGGACCGGCATTGTCCATATGGAAAAAAGCCTGCATTGTAACTTCTGTTATATACATTTTGACGGACAGAATGAGTACAAAAGACGAGTGGAGAAAGAGAATAAAAATCATTTCAAGGCACCACGAGGTGCTCTCTTTACCCAGAACCCGTATACATAAAGATCTATCGGTTCATGTAAAGTGTGAAAAACAAGCTACAGAATATATAATTTGCACACTTGCAAAACTAAATAATCTAAAAAATGCATACCAACAACTAGAGTTGGTACTGAAAAGCCATATCTCCCGTTTGCTGTTATTTCTCAAGTATCAAGTGCCTTCCACAATAAGTAGACCCACATCATTCAACTTCAATTTAAAACATGCCCTTGCACCAAATCCACTCCAATCTTTTACCTTCTTGCCCCTTTTCACATAAAAATGCACAATGTCTTCATGAATAATCTCTCTGTTTCCTCACTCTTTATTGACCCATGTATGCCCTTATGCTTTGGATCTTCATAATATTTGTCAAACACCCAAGATCATAGCCTTCACATGATGGCACATGAATGGGGGTTTTCATCACTGAATATCTGAATCCCACAATTGCGGTCCCCTGGTGTATAGTCAAAATCAGATGGCTCATATCTAGGATAAAGTTGCTCGCCATAATTTTGATAATAAGTTTGGTTTTCACCTTCCGCTTCAAGCTCTTTATGCTTTTCCCCAACATGAGATATACATCCATGTCCCTTGGCCTCTTGGACCTTGTCATCAACTCGGCTTCCTTTCTTATCCTCTTTATCATCTTTGGTACCATCTCCTCCATCACAAAGAGAATACTTTTTATCCTCCTCTTTCACATCCTCAACTTCTTTCTTGATTTTTATATCCTTAACTAACTTCTTAACTTCTTTCTTGATCTCTGCATCCTTGTTGTTCCTACCATCTGCACGAGCAGCTGCAGGCTCTTTAAGAGTCTCTATTTTATTCACCTCCACATCTTTATTGCCACCAGCTACATTGTCGTTTTGAACAAAAATCACCTCCACACTTCGGTTCAGCTTCTCTTTCAGGTAGACTACAAGTTCTTTCACGTTAATTGCACCAACCATGATCACCAGATGCTTACTTGCGTCAACTTTGACTGATTTAACTCCTGCAAAATGTAATTTCTCTTCAGTGATATCGGGCACAACTGCTAAACTGTAGCTTCAGCAGAAAAATCAGATACACCAATGCAATATTACTCCACTAATGTGTATATCTCTCCTGACACTCCTGGAACAATCAAGACAATACTATCTGCACAGGTACTCCACGTGCTAATTAGTCAAGTGAACTCACGACTTCCTCTGAGCACTATGTATACTTAGTTGAATATAAGATGACAAGTTTTCCGGTGGAAAGCAGCTTGTAGAAATTCTTGCAAATAGTTATTTCTGTTAGGGGATATACATGTTATCACACCCTCAAGCAAGTACAGTGACAGTAAAAAATTAGAAACAAGGTACACCAACAGTTTCCAGACACTAACAGAACTTTGCTATCTAACCAGTAAATTCCATTGCAGTTTTTCGTGTTTGCGGAATGCATCCTTCATGGCAGTGCATTCTGATCTTCAAATGCACCATACCCGTTACCTGGATCCAGCCAATAATGGTAATCAGTTTTCTTCTCCTGACTTCTTATAATTCATGGACGTCTCATATTAACTTAAAATTAGCTGGTAATGAACAAGTCTATAAGGCTACTTAAACAAGCATATGTTTATTTTATTTTATTTTATTTTTTTGATTGAACAAGCATATGTTTATAAACGAGGCAATTTTCTGCTCTCCCTATCTGGTGAGTGAGAAGATTTACATGTCACGACAGCATTTCCTCGCGTTTCTCCCAGTGTTGCAAGTTATCAAACTCACCTCATTATCATTCCTATCCCTTTCCCTAGGCCGAGGAAGTGTAAGTTCAGTCTTCTCAAGATTTTTCTTCACCTGCACATCCGGGCATAGTTCCTTTTTCCTTGAGGCATTGTCAGTTATGTTTACAATGTGCCCAACACCTGATGAACCAAAACCACGTAATCAGCGAAAAGAAATCTGGATTCTGGAACCTTTTCTTTTGACCAGAAAACTTTATAACTGAGTGTTTGAAGATTTCGTGACCAATAGAAGAAACCTTTTCTGTGTAATACATTCAACAATAAATTTGTGCTCATCACTCATACTTATCATCTCAGTTACTATTCCATCCTTCCATAATTTCACTCTTCACATGACCATTTATTTACCCTGCCATCTGTACAGTTAGCACATGAGGCTTTGATTGTAATACATCTACACTTGGAACTCCTGGATTTTCATGTTAAGATTGGAAAGTGGTGAGATTGTAGATAGGGCAAAGTGGATAGGCAATAACGTTCGGAAGTGACAGTGATGAAACCAAAGTCCAGTTAACATATTTCAAAATTTCTGTTTCTGCTTCTCTTAAAGTAAATCAACACACATCCCACAAAGTTTCACTATCTCGATTAAATTCAACTGTTCCCTCTGCTTGATGTGTAACGGAGGGACTATACATAGTTTTGGAGAGTAGAGATTGCTCCAATTATATAGAAAGAACCGCTTTACAAGAGAACAACACCTATAATCCCGTGAGCCTTAAGACTATCATGACCCTTTATTGTAATTCACAATGTAAGAAAATTCAATGATCCATGAACACTTAAAACTCAAATAAATATATAAGCTCCTTACCTGCTGTGTCTATTTGAGAGGGACTGGCACCATTTTCATCTTTTTCAGTGGGTATTACTTCCACGTTCCTCTTGAGCTTCTCTTCAAGGTAGACGACAAGTTTATCCAATTCCAATGTTCCTGTCACTCGCACCATATCCTTGTCTGACTGTACCTTAACCGAGTCAACTCCTGCATTGACATCAAATATAGGATGCTTAGCTGCTGAAGATGTTCAACTAAGGATAAAGCAGTATGTTTTGCAAAGGCCATACCATTTATTTCCCAGAGAACATCAGAAAAAAAGAAAAGTGGAGGAGGTGATCTATGCTTTTGTCATCGAATGGAGAATGCATTATTTTAAAAAACAAACAAATACAAGCATGATATAAGATAATTTACCATGATCTAAGTGCTGCATCTGTTAAGACAATTATTCAACATGAATTTTTCAGGTCATTTGAGATTTTCTAGAACGACATAAGTTTGATGCATTAAGAAAGGACTAATTTTAGAAGTAAAAAGTGAACTAAAGAAAATCGTAAGTATCTGAAGCCAGTAAATTTTCTATGATTATGATGCAAAGATAATTTGGTAACAGTCCCAACGATGATGGTGAACTATTACTCGAGATATTCAAGCAAATGGCAGAGACCACATTTTGACATTACTCACACGCACATTTCCTTCTAGACTAACTGCATTATGTGATGAGTTTTCCAATTTGAGAAACTGAAACCAAAGGCACTGGGATCTTCGACAATGCTTTACTGACCTTTAAATCTTTTGAAGATATCCTTCATCTTCTTGGTGCAACCTCCACAGGTGCAATGCATTCTGATTCTCAAATGCAGCGGACTTGAACCCTAGAGGTAGCCAATAACAACAATTAGCTCAAACCCAAGAGATCATAAAGCTCGTTGCCGAACCAGCAGAGCAAGCAGAAACTACTGCCAAAAAAGGTCACCTCTTTGTGAGTCTTTTGGTTCCCTGAGATCTCTATCTTCTGATGTGGTTCCATGAAGTCACTGCCATGGTTACCTCCAAGTTGACGCAAGGAGAGTTCAGAATTCTCAGAGTTCTGCTCCGCGAGCATCTCTTCCAGTTTTGCAGGTTCCACTTTCTTCTTTACTCTTGATTTGCTTGAGAGATTGTCAATCATTTTGTCTGTGTTTCTATCATCTGATAGCAGAGAATCATTAATTAATTGGTTTGTGTACAAAGAATGCTCAACATGCACCTAAGATTTAATTTCCAATTGGGAGGCTTTAAGTTCATAAGCAAACAATTGGACATCTGACTAAAATAGGCATTCCAACAATGTATCAATTCTGCCTTCAGAACTATTCAATTTTGAAAATGCTTTCTGGAGAGATTAAAGGGAATACGTTAAGTAAAATCTGGCGTTGTAGTAATTATAAGTCTCTAAACCTGTTTTCATACATCAATTGGTCTTAGTAACAAAAGTAAATTTGTCTTGATGATCTCCTCTGTTGCCACCTACCGCTCTAAGAAATTTCTTTTACCAATTTATTTTAATCCACACAAATCGTATTTGTCTTCCTCTTCACAGAAACAATATAGGAGTAGTGAGGATCATCACATGATCTGCATCCTCTTCCTCGAGGATCTCCCTATGTGCAAACAAGAACTTGGGTGATTCTTGATAGGAGACTTGAAACGCAGGAAGATTGTAACAACAGAAACAAGAAGAAGAAATTGAAAGCACATTTAAGTAATAAGAAAACAAACAGATGCTGCTTTGAACTTTCAAGTCCTTTCCTTCTCTCTATAAGTACTTTCCTCATCAATATCATCTTTACAAAATATCAAATGGATTCAAATGCATGCCATTTACAATTCTGAAAAACTATGAAATTTTTCAATTAGCCTCTGCTTGCTACTTAGGGAATCCAATTAACCTGCTAATCAAAAACATAGGACAAGCCTTATGTAAAATGGATAAGCCCCTTACACTCTCTGTCTTTCTCAAGGTAATCGGCTTTTTCAGCAGGTACCACCTCCACATTCTTCTTCAGCTTTTTCTTGAGATGAATTAAAAGTTCATTCACATCCATTTTACCCGTCACTCTCACTAGATCTGTGCTGGTGTCTGCAGACACTGCACTAACCCCTGCCATCCATGACAAAAGTCGTCAAAAGATTATAGAGAGAGAAACTTAAGGATGTAGAGTTTAACCCAAGAAAAGGGGGGAAAGGCCAAGTCAACAATGTAATCCAAACAACAAAAGTTAAATGGACGTGCACATGCTCAACCATATTATTACATCAAGTTACTAATTCTGAACTGGTATCTTTTAGTGTGTATTTAATCTCTCGGAAGATTTTGGCGACAGAAAACAACTACTTAAATGCTTATAGCCATAATTTGCAGGATGATAACTTCAAAATATTAATCAGGAAACACACTAACTGGATATTTGGAAAAGGGAAAATACCACCAAAAACCCCAAACTATGCCACTTGTGACAAATTTACCCAGAACTTTTTTTTGTGACACGAAAAATCCCTAACTATACCACTTGCGATAAATTTACCCTGAACTTTTTTTGTGACATGAAAAACCCCAAACTATGCCACTTGTGACACATTTACCTCACAATACTTTGGCCCATGGGCATTTTCATCTTTTTCCTTTTTTTTTCTTTTCTTCTCCGGCGAGGGCGACCCTCGCCGGCGTCGAGCGAGGGCTGCCCTCGCCCGATGCCGGATCTGGCAAGGGTGACTTCGCTCGACTCAGGCGAGGGTTGCCCTCGCCGGATCTGGCAAGGGCTGCCCTCGCCTGCCCAGGCGAGGGCGACCCTCGCCGGCGTCGGGCGACCCTCGCCGGCGTCGGGCGAGGGCCGCCCTTGCCAGATTCGGCGAGGGCAGCCCTCGCCTGAGTCGGGCAAAGTCGCCCTCGATCCGGCGTCGGGCGACTTCGCCCGACTCAGGCGAGGGCTGCCCTCGCCGGAGAAGAAAAGAAAAGAAAAAGTAAAAAAAACAGAAAAAGGAAAAAGACGAAAATGCCCATGGGCCAAAGTATTGTGGGGTAAATGTGTCATATATGGCATAGTTTGGGGTTTTTCGTGTCACAAAAAAAAGTTCAGGGTAAATTTGTCACAAATAACATAGTTTAAGGTTTTTGGTGATATTTTTCGTTTGGAAAATAAAGAGTGGTTATTTGTAAATTTCATCTATTCTCAAGAGGATGCAGATCATGAATCGATGATCATTCCTTTTATTAGTGTTTCAGCTTGTCTCCAGATCATTCTTCGACAATCCTTTGTTTTGAGCAATAAAGCTAAAAAAACTCCTGACATTGTGCTCTGACCTTTAAATTTCCTGGCTCCTCTACAAATCACCCGTCTACAAGAATCACAGTTGCAGTGCAAGATCCTCAGCAGAACACTCTAAAGACGGCCAATAAACAAAATGTTAGCTCACTCATAATTAACAAGGCTCTTCGTCATTAGCCCATACAACAAATGAAACACTGCTGGATATATAAGTCTATTACTAAAGACTAGTACACTGAATGATGTGACAATATAAATGGCACCATTATATGGAAAGTATCCGAAGGGGACTCCAAAACAAGATGGGTCGCAATGAATGCTTGACACACTTTCTAGTAGACAAGTCAGTAGATTTTCTTAGCACCTCTAACATTGTTCATCGTGAGAGAGATGGGCACCCACAAAAGAATTACCTCGTCCAGAAAATTCTCAGCTGAAGGGTTCTCAATCTTCTCCTTCGGTTTCTTGTCATCACTTCGATGATTGCCTTTTGGTGGCCAGGGGTGGAACTGCTCAAAATTCTGGGGCTTTTGTTCTTCAAAACTATCTTCATCTGGTGCCACTCTTGATCTCCTTGAGCCATTCTTTGAATTTGCTCCCCCTAAATCTGAAAACCAAAATCCAGTATATAGTAGCAGTATGGGTAATACCAGCTCTAGATCAAAGCTGGGTAGTATGAATGACTGGAAACACTAGGAATAAGAAGATTAAACTGGCTTTGTAGCTCAGTCTTTAAAGAGAGTCACAACAACAGGTAACATATCACAAATTTCTTATATAATTGAGTCAGAAGGTGGATATATCTCTAATGTTTTAATCCAATACTAATAAATCACATCTCCTGCACTCAATCGATACATTCTAACTACCGAATTCTGATTGCAACTTTCATGACCCTGCAGTGATGCACTCTGATTAGTTGTCAAATTTTTTAACAGACTCAATTTGAATATCAACAACATGAAATAAACATTGTGTCACATACCATTAATGGCTTTAAAGGTCTTCTTTGATTGGTCGTCAGCACCATCATATTCTGTCTGATTACTACACAGGGTGTCGGCATTAGCCACCGGGACTACTCGTTTCGCCCTGCTGCCTCTGGGTTTTTTGCTCTTCTCATCAACAGGAAGCTACAGATGTTCAATACAGACAACAAAAAATGGTATCAAGAAAAGCAAAAGTGGGTCAAGCAATCATCATCAGAAACTTAACTCGGGAACATGATCAAACAACTGCAAGACTCACCTCCTCTGCTCGTTTCTCAGCGGAATTTTTGCGGAATGCCTCCTCTTCTTCATCGAAGTAAAACCCTTTACAGTTGAAGACCATTTTTCGCTGTACAGTGCAACAATGGATGTAGCAAACCAAAAAGAAAAACCAGTCTGCAAAATTCACGTCAGACCCAAGATGAGCTTTTCAGCGAAATCAGAAAAAGTGACCACCTTGGAGTAACAGAAGTAAAAGCAAGCACGAACACAAGAGAGACCGAGGGGTTCACTGAGTTTACAAGTTTCAGCTGCTCCGCCCTGCTTGGCATGAATATAGAAAGCCCAGCCCAGTTGACGAGGACCCGCTGACATGGAAGTTTCCTGGAAGGGCAGTTAGCTTTCCCGAAAATAAATCTTTTGCTGGGCGCGAAATGAAGGCAGGCCAAGCGCTCGACGAAGTGTCGACGTAAAACTTGGCCATGAAGATTCCTGGTAGAGCTTGGACTCCGCCGCCCACACTTCCGGACAAATCACCGGTCACGGCACCTCAACTTTACGCGAGAGGAACTTTCGGGAGAGGCCCACTGACAACCAAAATACAGAACAGACCTGGAGGGTGGTTTCCATCTCGACTCAAGTCAAGTCTTCTAAATTTCACAACCCCATGTCGGCCAGTCGCTTCACGGTGTGGAGAGGAGTGGGTGGACGTGGACCTCCACAATCATTACTCATGACGTCTAAAACTAAACCAGAGTCGTTGAAGAGGAGAAGATGCTGGAGACACGAAGATGGAGACTGGACAACCCTTTCTGCCTTTTCCGGAAAAGTTCGCGGTATTTGCTGTTCCGCGAACCCACCGCATACGATTCCGCAAACGGATTTTGCTTCCCCATCTTGACAAAAATGTCGCTTTTGGAAGCAACTATGACTTTGGTGGGGATCTACGTTTGCCTATCTAAGCCTGCTAATGCTTTTACCCTTTGAAAAAGATGCGGGATAAAATTGTTCTTTTCATAGGTATCATATATATATATATATATGGTAATGGTCCCTGAGGGACCTTGCTAACAAAAAATATCAGGCTTCACCGGTCAACTAAAAAAAGAGAAATCAGAACCTGAAACTTAAGGGTGCGAATGGTAACCATTCTGCTCCAGAAATCAAATTCTTGCTAGAAATTGATTTCTGAAATTCTTGCCAGAAATTGATTTCTGGAGGAGAAATCTGTTTGGTAAAACATGACTAATTCTGCTCCAGAAATTAATTTCTAGAGGAGAAATCTGTTTGGTAAAACATGACTAATTCAGCTCCAGAAATTGATTTCTGGAACAGAAATCTATTTTGATTTGTTGATTTTTTTTGCACCTAAAAAAATTTAAATTTTACTCAAAGTGGGTGGCCACATGTATTATAAGTCATTCTGTAAAGTTTTGAAATTTTTGATTTTTTTAAATTTTTTTTGGGCACCTAAAAAAATTTAAATTTCACTCAAAGTGGGTGGCCACAGGTATTCTAAGCCATTTTGTGATGTTTTGAATTTTTTTTATTTTTTTATTTTTTTATTTTTTTGGGCACCTAAAAAAATTTAAATTTTACTCAAAGTGGGTGGCTACAGATATTCTAAGCCATTTTATGAAGTTTTGAAATTTTTTGTTTTTTTTTATTTTTTTGAGCATCTCAAAAAATTTAAATTTCACTCAAAGTGGGTGGCCACAGGTATTTTAAGCCATTTTGTGAAGTTTTGAAAATTTTTATTATTTTATTATTTTTATTTTTTTTGGGTAGCTAAAAAAATTTAAATTTCACTCAAAGTAGGTGGCCATAGGTATTTTAAGCCATTTTGTGAAGTTTTGAAAATTTTTGATTTTTTTTGGGCACCTCAAAAAATTTAAATTTCACTCAAAGTGGGTGGCCACATGTGTTTTAAGCTATTCTGTGAAGTTTTGAAATTTTTGATTTTTTTTATTTTTTAAAAAAAATTCACCAAATTTCATATTTTCCCGAAATCTGACTTTTTTTTTATTTTCTGGAAAATTTTATGAATTTTTCTAGAATTTTTCAATTTTTATGCATTTTCTGAAAAAAAAAATTGTGAGAAAATATGGAGAATGCATTCCGGAATCAAGAAGCTACAAAAAGTAGCTTCTCTTTTTCTTGCCAAAAACTCATTCCGGAATCAAAAATTTATTCTGGAATCAAGAATGCATTCTGGAATCAAGTATTTTTAACAAACGCATTTTTATTTCAGAATGTAAAAATCGCTCCAGAATGCATTCCAGAAATTTTTTAACAAACGCCATTCTGTTCCGGAGTGCATTCCGGAACAGAATTTTTATTCCGGAATGCATTCCATGCGCACCCTAAGAAACTGACCGATGGAACCTGTAGGTTTCAGGTTCCAAGGTATGTAGGATAGGATTCAGGTTCAAAAAATTGGGGAATTCATTTCGACAGGTAGGTTCGAGGTTTTAGGTAGGTGAAACTTGGAACCTGAAACCTTAAACAAGTCTTTTGTATTTTCTCTTAGTCTATAGCTTTACGTAATCCTGCAATATCCTATGGCGTTAGATGATGAGTGTACAATCTGAAATCTCTAGTTTGAGCTTTTATTTTATAACTTGTTAATATTTCATATTTTTTGTATGCCTAAATATGAGTTGTGGTCAGTGGATCATAGTAACAAGTGGTGGTCATTAAAAGTGATGATTCACTACAATTTTTCAATTAATAATACAGGTGAAACCTAGGAAGACCTTGGAACCGACCTTGGAATCGATCCTGGAATCTGTGACAGGGTAGGTTCCAAGTTTCACGTTTCGATGGGTAAGTTACTGGTTACAGATGGAACCTGTAAAGAACTTGAAATTGCTCACCCCTAACAAGAATATATAACTTGGTGGCCCTGACTTATTTTGAGGAATAACAAGAACTCATTTAAGGTTGAATATGACCACTTGGGGTCTGGATTGGTCAAAGTGCAACCTTAAACTACGATCAATCTCTCATAAACTCCAATTGCTCACCAAATATTAGAGTGATTAAGTGTGTATTGTGAGAACAATTTTAGAAAGGTATAATTTCTTGCTTCAAATTTAGTGGGAAAATAGATTTTCTGTTGTCGGGCTACTCTGCACAATGACTATGTAACGTAACTAGGGGTACTTGGTCAGCAAGACGGTTATGTAGTCATTGTGCAGAGCACAGGCCAACCAAGCAGAGCTAAAGCTCCCTGTGTCACTTTAGGCGCAGGAAGCTATTATATCTACCTATCCGACGGTAGCCAATCGAAGCTGACATGGAGTCTACCTTCTCCACCCATAGACTCTTAAGTTCTCTTATGGGAGAGAGAGAATATGGAGAAAACTTACAGGGAGATCCTTCCACCGTACCAAAAAATTCCTTCTCCTGTCTCCCCTTAAGCCTTTTAAGGACCTGCTCAGGTCCAAGCTTCGTCTTTATATTAGTTAGGTTAAAAAGGGACCCAAAGAACGTTAACTAGCATTTTGTTTGCATCATTATTGACATTAAATTTTGATTTGTTGAGCACAGAAGATTTTAGTTATTCCATGATCTATCTGCATATTTCCCTTATCTTGGCATTATTTATTTAGTTTTGCATAATGCGGCAGTCCGCGACATTCAAGAAGAACAAATTGTTCTTATGGAAAGTGTTAGTGCGTTAAAGCATGATATGTTTTTCAATATACGGTAGGATTATTGAGTTAGAAAGCTCGTCTCAACCTAGGTTTGAGGACTACAAGTAGTGGCACACGTCCTATAGAGACAGATGTGAGCCCCAGTCTAGACATGTTGCAGGTCGTAGTCATTCATCTGAAGTTGCACACTCACCTCGTAAGCATTCGGGGATTCCAGGACACCCTCCTAGGCTGATCCATGTTGGGGATAATACTAATCATAATCCTAGGGAGACGCATAGGAATTATTCTATCGTGAGAAGTTCGTGCTAAAATCCAATCTTTAGGTGAATTCTTGGAAGAGGATACTGTGGGAAGGGGATGAGCCAGGTGAGTAGTATAGGCGACAACATCTACAGGTTGGAGGTAAAAGGAACATATTCGTAGGAGTAGTCCACGGTAGGATCGTTACACAACCTCTGGGAGTCAATTGCTATGAGCATCCTCCGTATCTTCAAGATAATGATCATCATGTCTATTAGAAGGTTAAAATTGATGTGTTTAATTTGACAGTCGCGGTCAATCCTAATTATCGTTTCTTTTTAGCTTAGACCGTTGATATTGAGGATTTTCGTGAGTGGTATGACATGTCTGGGCATAGACAAGTTCGTCGTGCCAAATTGGAACTTGTTGGATCTGTTAAAAAGCAATGACAACATGCGGAGATGAACTTACAGGGTTTAAGCAAAGATCGAATGACAACTTTGCCAGAAATGAAGCAGGAGTTAGAAAAGAAATATGTTCGTATTGTAGGAGGAAGTAGTTAGTTCAGACTTGGAATATTCAGCACTTGTCCCCAGGTGTTTGTGATAGCATGAACAAGTTCAAAGAGTTGGTGTTGAGGTGTGGTCTTAATGAGGAACCCATGGTAACGTTGTCTAGGTTCATTAATTATTTGATTCCTATGATTAGACAAGGGGTCAGATTCTACATTGTTCTTTTTATAGCAAATCTTACATTTTTATGATAGGCTTCTGTTGGCACTTGATTTTTGACTTATTTTTTAAATTTACCTAAAAATCACAAAATTAGGATTAGGAACTTTGGTCATGCTTAGGAACCTATTTCTAAACAAAAAATAATTTTTTTGGAATTTTTGTGAATTTTTCCTTAATTTTTTTTGGCCAAAATGAGAGAAAAAAATCAAGAAAAATGCCAAATGGAATTAAAAAATTCCACAAAAATATCCATTAGTCTTCTTTTAATTCCAATTTCAGCATTGCAGTCTCAATTTTAGAAAATTTCTGTTGGGGATATGTTTTTCCCAAAATTAGGAAATTTCACACTTCGGTTGAGCCAAAAACCCAATTAAACCATTTTTAGTCTTTTTTAGGTTCTAGTGTCTTCACAACAATTGATTTTGGGTCCTTGAATTTCATATTGGTCTGTCTAATTTCACGATTTGACAAAGGAATTGAAAAACCCCAAAATTAATTGAAAATTAGGAATTTTAAGACCCATATTGGGGATTGCATTCAATCCGAAATTATCAATCAAGACCCATACATTCCCTAGGATTAATTAGTCATGGGTAATTCAATTTTGGCCCCAATTTTTCCTAATTAGGTCATTTAGATACTTAATTGAACAAAAAGCCAAGTAAACCGAATTTTGATTTGGGGATTCTTTACCTAATTAAAGTGAAAATTCAAATTGAACCCATATTCTAGAGTAAAATGTGTCAAGGATTTGAAATTTGGGGTTATAATTGAGAAATAGGGTCAAAATCGAGTCGAATTTGCAAATTTGGATCAACCCGAGTTTGCCGGGTCGGTTATCCCCTTCACCCGACCAAGCACTGTGCGGGAAAGGTTAAAAAATCTGATCAATCCCGTGTCTTCACCGACTTATTCCTCCTATTCTAGCATGTGATAAACGAGATGGACAGCTGGAGAATCTCCAGTTGTCCATCCTTATCGTTTCTAACTAACTTGGAAGTCGGTTAGAGGCAAGAACCGACTCGGGGGAGGGGGATAAAAATTGAAAAAACTTGTTATCAAGGCATAGAACCTACTTGACAATTTGCCTGAGAGAGAGAAAATGAATGAAACCAGAGAGAGAAAGCGAGAGAGAGAGGGTAAGAGGTCCCTAACCGAGCGACCGGCGCCACCCTAACTAGTGGAGCACCGGTAAATCGTGCCTTGGCTGTGACCCCCCCTTCTCATTATAGTCAAACCGGTTGACTGTGAGGGTATGAATTTGAGCTTACTCTGGCCAACCGGCTACCTTCCCGGTGAAGTGGAAGGTACAAGATCGAAGAGGGATTGTTGGTGGACCTTGCCACAGCTTCCATCCGGATCGAAAATTCAATTTTGCCTCTCAACGACGAAGTTTGACGTTTGCATTGAGACGAACCATAAAAACCTCATTGTCGGAACAACCAACCCTTGCCGGAGTATGTTTCCATAGTCGTTGGCCATTCCAAGTCAGTTGTTCTTATTCTCTTATTGTTATGGTTGATGTTTGATCGCTAGAAATGGTTATGACGCTTTGTTTGCTGATTTGAATGTTAGTTTAGTTTTAGAATCTGATTTCCATTGCTAAATAGGCAAGTTTGAGTTTCAATATCAATGGCCTAGGGAGTCTCAATGACTATCAAATGGGCATGGTTGTGTAGAGGGTCATTCAGTAAAGGTTTTGGATTGGATAGAATGGTCAGAATGTGGCCGGAAGGTCATCGGAGATTGGGTTAAAATAGTCACCCCAGTAAGGTAAAATTGAAAAAAACCAGAAATCCATATCAAGTAAGGAAACTTGAACTTGAAAATCAATGGCTTAGGAATGTTCAATAGCAATAAAATTGGTGTGGATGTGTAAAGAGTCATTCGGTGAAGGATTAAGATCGGTTAGGTTGGTTAGAATGGGGCCGGAAAACCACCGGAACGACGGTTAAAGTGGTGGCCTCGAAATGGCAAAACCAAATATCATGCCGACCATGTGTTTGAAAATATGCTCAAATAAAGAAGAACCAAAACGGTGCCGTTTCGGCACCGTGCTTGTTGGAGCACCGGCTAGCGCTGGCCAAGCCGGTCCGACCAAGTCGGACCGGTTCGAACCAGTTTAGTTCGGTTCAATCCCACGGGAAATTAAAAAAAAATTCAAAAATTATAAAAAAATTTCAAAAATTCACAAAATAGCTTAGAATACCTGTGACCACCCATTTTAAATGAAATTTAAATTTTTTGAAATGCCCAAGTGGTATTTTTTGAGAACTCCTCAGTTTAGGGATTAAAAGGGGTTTTAACCCCTAAAGAACCCTAGAAATGGTTTGACCCCCAAAAGGGGTCTTTACCCTTAAAAAAACCCTAAAACCCTAAAATCATGTAATTCATTAAATGAACAAGCCTTTAGGGATTTACTTGGGTTTGAGTGTTTTGATTGATTTTCATTTTAGAGGCCATTTTATGATTGTTGTGTTTGATTGAAATTGATTGCGCATTTCCTTATTGATTGGTTGATTTCTCTCAATTAGAACGGTTAGAATTAGTGGATAAGCCTTGCGAACTCGCGTGACATGTTTAGACACTTCGGATCGTTTTAGGTACTGAAAGTGTGTTAGAGATCTCGATTTGGGATTATTAGCGTAGCCAAGTTCCTTTATCCATATAATCTCTGGTTTGTAGAAATCGTGGTATTTTTCCCATACCTTGATTATGTTTCTAGTTGATCAACAAGGACTAGTAGCGACTTCAAAACAAAACTTAGGTTAAATAGAAAGATTTAAAAATAAATACCCACTGTCACGTAAGGTATGATATGGGAGAGACCCTCGTTCGTCTAGTGATGGGATGTCTATGAGACGTTTGGGCGAAATATCCGTTCTGGACCTTAGTAGCTCATTCGGGAACAGTATCCTCATTCGTGACAAACGAAAGTACCTCCAAAGGCGCGCGAAAGCGCGGCGCGACAGGCTTGGCGACTTCGCTAGGGACCTAGTGGACTTAGGCCTAGTTTAGAACGATACACATGTGTTTTGTGCTCACGCGAGGATCCAAGGTACGTCCTACTAATGATTGTGTTAAATGATTTTGTAGGTGGTAGGTATAAGGGGTGTTGTCTTTATTCAACCCTTTGTTTTGCAGGGAGATGTTGAGTTGAATGTGAAATGATTATTTTAGAAGTGTTGTTTGTTTATAAATTGCTATGCATGCTTTTAAATAGCCTTAGCACGACACCATTCGGATACACCACCTGTGATCCAACTTCGGCTACATTTAGGATTACCTTTAGGAGGTATGCATTTAGGCGAAACTATGGGCTGATTGCCCATGTGATTGTTTAAATTCATATCAATCACTAAGACGGAATAATATTCCATTACTTTAGATTGCGTGCCTATTGGAGTGGAATCCCTTGTCCGTTAAGGTGGTGACCTCAAACCTTTAGCCTATCCTATCCTTAGGCGTCAAAACCTCACTTGTTACATCTGCATGTCTTTGTGGTTGACATTACAAAAATTGCCTCGGTAATGGTAAGTGTCGTTCCTCATCCTTTCTTTTAAATTATGTTATTCATTTCAAACATCATGAATCAATGTTTAAAAACAACAATTAATGACTGGTTGAGATACCCCTTTTAGGTTGAAATGAGCAATTAGGGTTTTATACTCCATTAAGTCATTTTAGATGGAATGTATAGGATCAATTTCAGTTATAAATCAAATGAATGTTGTTTTGTAAGGCCATTCAAAAGATTGAAAAAATTCAAGTGATTAAATGGCCTATGTGATTGTAGGAAAGGAAAGTCACTTTTGATGTATTCAGAGCTTGTAAGTATTCAAATTGAGCTTTTCTCAATCTTAGTGGAGTATAGAAAAAGGTGTAACGACCCGGTCCGACGAGGGCGAAGAGTGGTTGCCGGGACCAAAGGGCTTGGATAATGAGCGGCTCCTGGCAGGCTTCTAGGATAGCGAATGAGTCAGGAATGAACCGAACTGTGCACCGAACAGGGGGAGAGTGATCTTGAGATATATATGTGAAAACTGGAATTAACTCATGAAGGCGCCTTTTGACATAATGGCAAACTTTGCTTTGAAACTCCAAAGTTAAGCGAGCCCAAGCTAGAGCATTAGCAGGATGGGTGACCTCCTGGGAAAGTGCCTGCATGTACGCCAAAGGACAAAATCGTGAGGCTCGGTATGGGACGGGCCAAAGCAGACAATACCTCGAGTGAGTTAAATCCAGTGTGTCACAATATGGTATCAGAGCGGGACCCCCTCTAGTAGGTGTATGGTTCGGGGACGAACTATGCGGAAGCTGATGGATCTGTAATGATCCAGTCCGAGGAGGGCAGGGAGTGGTCGCCTGGGCCAAAGGGCCTGCACAAGAAGCGGCTCCTAACAGGCTTCTAGAATGGCAAAGAGGACAGGAATGAACCGAATTATATACTAAACAGGGAGAGAGCAATCCTGAGATATATATGTGAAAACTGAAATTAACTCATGGAGGCGAATTTTGACGTAATGGCAAGCTTTATTTTGGAACTTTAAAGTTAAGCGAGTCCAGACTAGAGCACTACCAGGATGGGTGACGTCTTAGGAAAGTGCTTACCTATACGCCAAAGGACAAAATCGTGAGGCTCGGTATGGGACAGGCCAAAACGGACAATACCTCAAGTGAGTTAAATCCAGTGTGTCACAAAAGGGGTACCTATTCCGAACATTGATTGTGATACCATCTTTAATCAAGTGTTCTCTTAGGGTTTATAATGGAGTTAAGATGCCAAATAATTCTTATTTCCATTTTACCTCAAAAAGAACATTTGGTTAAAATGAAATTTTAAAATGTTGCTAGTAATCCACGGTGATTAACACAAAAAACCTTTTTGCATGCTTTAGATCAAACATGGAGAAATTAGATATTCAAGTCATTCCAATCCCGCGAAAAGAGATCTTAACATGGTGGGAAAATATGACAAAGGACAATCAAAGTTATGTCAAGAAAAGGTTTGGGTATTTGTTTAAGCTCATCAATCTTAAACACCAAGTGAGCATGATTCAAGCATTAGCACATTTTTAGGAAATTACCACTAGGACATTCTAACTTGGAGAACACGAAATGGTGCAAACTTTAGAGGAGTATAAAGCCACCATTGGGGTTGACTTCAAACCAAGGATCATAGAACCTCCAATTGGATTGAAACCTGCAAGTGTTATAGCTGATTTCCTCTACTTGAAAATTCCCCAAGTTGAGAAATTGATCAAGTCGAACACCGAAAGATTCCCCTTATCCTTCTTAGTGGAAAATTATTCCAAATTGCCAAAAGAGACGGGAAACACTTCTGCAAGGGTTTTTATACTAGCATTCTTCGGGTTTATCCTATTTCCCGTGTCCAAAACTGGGTTGGATCCTCTAGTGGCAATAATCGCAAGGCAGGCTTGCCTTAAGTGGGATTTTCCAATAGGCTCCTAGCAGAGATTATTATCTCTCTAAACAAGTATCAAAGCCAAGGGAAGGGTGTACTCCAAGCTTCTACCGGATTGCTTTTTGTATGGTTCATCTCTCATATTCAGCCGTGGGGACGCTATATGAGTATTCGAGAAATTTGTTCAGTGGTGATCCTCATTGAAAGGTACATTAAAATTCAAGAGAAATTACCAAAATATTCCTTCCACGAATGGGCTAACTTCATTAGGGCCTTAACTCCTGATCAATTTCAATGGAGGATCAATTGGCCAAATATAGCTAAAGTCAGAATTACTTGCCAAGAAGGCAATATGGTGCCCTTACTCGGTTTGAATGGTGGGACTGCCTATTGCCCATTAAGGGTCGTGTGACAATTTGGAATGATTAAGCAAATACCACCTATTTGGTATCCCGAGGAATTCATATTCGAAATACTAAGAGGATCATTACCGGAGGAAGAAAGTAGAAGGTTACAAAAGAGGGTTGACAAAATTGTTGATTCCTTGAAGAGATTATTCGAGCAAATAGTGGAATGGCCGAAGGCTTAAAAGGAAAAATAAAGCTCTACTTGGCATCAAATGAATACATTAAGTGGTTAGAGTATTAATCTCTAATTGACGTTGAACCATATGTGCCATTGAGTGTTATCCCAAACCTTGATGAGCCATATGTTCCAGAATACCTCGTGCCAAACACACCCGATTTGGAACCATACATTCCCGAGAAAGTGATAATCGATGTTGAATAATGGGAGGCTCGGATTAGAGAATGTGATGAATATGAAAAAGCGGAAGCTACCTTAGCTAGCAAGAAGCCTAGACTTGATTGAACTAATTACGCCGTTTTGATTTGAAGCATTGTAATACAAACCTTCAAAATTGAAACAATCGTTTGTCAAATAAAGTTTCATGAGATTTTAATCACATTTTGAAAAGAAATCACCATATATTACGATTCTTTGAATTGTATGATTTCTTGAGATAAACATTCATAAGAAGTTTTGCATAAGGCTAAGGCTTGTCTAAAAGTTCTTATCCTTGTTAATCGAAAAGAAAACATACGATTGAAAGAATATAGGTCATAACCGTTATTTCACCATACTAACGTTTCATATCTTTAACGAAGGTGATATAGCAACAGAAGAAAAGAGAACCCAAATCCGATCTTGTTTGCAAACAAGAATGGCAAAAGAAGGAACTCACAACCGCTTAGCAGAGGTCGATAATCAAATGACTCAAATGGCCGCCATGATGGTGGAGATGAAGGTTTTTATTATCACTGCAAGAGGATCTTATCCCATGGCTCCAAATGCTCCAAATGCTGGAGAATCTTCTCAAGGCAACCATAATCAAAACAAAGAGCTTGTTCAGGAGAATCCGCCAAAGATAACACCCGAGGTGGTGAACATAGAAGAGGATGACACATCAAGGAAGACTCCATCTAAAGCCGAGGATGAGGAAGAAACCAAAAGGTTGGCTAAAATTGAAGAATGTCTCGCAAGCCAGGGTTATGAATTGCAAAGATTCAATAAATCCTCTCCATACGCAAAGGTGATTGTCTCGGACAATTACAAGGAACCGGAGTTCGTAAGTAAATATGAAGGAACTGGTTGCCCAAAAAGCCACCTGAAGTGTCACCTCTACAAGATGGCAAGGTTTTCAGATAACACACCGCTTCTCATTAGCACCTTCCAAGATAGTCTCAAAGGAGCAGCTTTAGCATGGTATACTGCATTAGACATCGAAGACTTCTGTGAATGGGATCATCTTGCTGGTGAGTTTCTACGTCAAGACAAGTTTAATGTCGAAGTACTCTCGACGAGGGAGGATCTCATTAGGACAAAGAAAAGTAGAAATGAAGGATTTCGGGCCTTTGCTCAGAGATGGAAAGTTGTCGCTTTGCAAGTTAAACCCGCGATCAACGAAGATGAGCTTATTGAGCTCTTTCTGAGGTCCTTTCCATATGAAAATTATGACAAACTTCACGTCTTTGGTTGTCAAATGTTCACCATGTTGGTAAAAGTGGGAGAAAGAATAGAATGGGCATTAAAAGAAAAGAAGAGTCAAGAAGCATCGCACAGAGATCGTATCCTACAAGAAAGGATAAGGAACTTGCTCATGAAGTGGCAGTGATAATAAGCCCGAATACTTATTCAACACCACTTTAGAAACAACCCAACACCTCTTGGAGAAATACAAAATCGACTGAGTCGAGAAATAAACCCATGAAGCCATTCACGCCATTACCTCGTCCATTATCGAAATTATTACCTATGCTACTAGAAGGGCATTTGGTAGCAAAAGAGGTACCAAGAGAGAATCCTACAAGATTTTCTTGGTATGATGAATCTAAAACCTATGTGTATCACATGGGAGAACAGGGACATGACATGGATAATTGTCTCACTTTAAAAATCAAGGTTCAACAGCTCATAATAAGAAGATTATTAACTTCCAAGAACCCGAGCCAAACATGCATCAAAATCCTCTTCTAGAGCACAATGAAGTTAGCATGATTTGGGGTGAAGATGAGAAAGTTGAGTCCGAAGAAGACGATGAGTACAAAGCCAAAGAGCTTCCCTATCATCAGATCCACATCAAGAAAACTTTCCCTAGGCTTTCCAAATTATTCCAAGAAGAGGATATTCTTACAGAAGAGGAACTTGCTTTGCCCGAGCTGTTCAAGGAGAATACTATCAATGTCATCATAACTGAAGTGGAAGATACCTATGCACTGGAGTAAGAAGATTTTTCTAATTCTTTACTTGCTCTGTTTCATTGCATTGATGTTTGCATAGTTTCTAGTTTTATTTCGATTCCGTATGCAATTTCAATTCAGTTGCAATTTCCATGCATGTTGATGTAGTTGTAATACAATTTCTCAAAAATCAATAAAGTGTTCAATGTTTTGTTAAAGATGTATGGAAACGAAACCAAACTTATGATGAATATTGCCCTCACTTGTGAAGCTTGAGGCTTTGGGTTTCTGTATTGTTCCTGATTGTGAAAATGATTTTCAAGAGCAAGAATGTCCAAGGATATGAGGACTAGCTTTATCTCTCCATTCTTCAAAATGGATTTCAAAATGGATTTTCAAAAGAGCTTTTCATAAAATCTCATACATTGTTATATTTCATATATGAATACTAACCATGTTTGTTGCATGTCAGGCATGAGCATTCACATATTCATAATAGGTTCTTATGTGGCCCAAATTCATCAGAAGAAATCACTTGTGATATTGAGGAAATTGATGAAGATGAAGAATATGTCAGAAAGGAGTGGATCCATCACGAAGAATCAAAATCACTTACATTAGAGAAAACTGTTAATGTCAATCTGGGCAATGATGAGAATCCCAAAGAAATTAATATTGGAGAAAGCCTTTCTTCCAAAGAAGTAAAGAGGATTACCGAATTACTCGGAGAATATCAAGATAATATTCGCAGGGTTTTATGCTGATATGCCTGGTCTCGATCCAAAGATTGTTGAACATGCTTTACTAATTGATCCAAGCATTTCTCCAAAGAAGCAAAAACTTCGAAGAACAAAGCCGGAATTGGCAAAGAAGATAGAAAAAGAAGTAATGAAATTACTCAAGGTCGGATTCATTGAAGTGATACCTTATCCAGAATGAGTTACCAATATAGTCCACGTATTAAAGAAAGATGGACGGGTATGGGTTTGCGTTGATTATTGCGACTTAAGCAAGTCTAAAGATGATTTTCCACTACTACATATTGACTATCTAGTGGATAGCACTGCTGGGTTGGAAACATTTTCGTTCATGGACGGTTTCTCCGTATTTAATCAAATCCTCATAAAGAAAGAGGATAAGGCGAAAATATCTTTCATCACACCATGGGGCACATTTTGCTATAAAGTGATGCCTTTCGGTTTAAAGAATGCTGGTGCAACGTATCAAAGGGCGATTGCCACATTATTCCATGATATGATGCACAAGGAAATCGAAGTATATGTGGATGACATGATTGTCAAATCCAGACAAGGAGAAGATCATGTGATGGTACTTAGAAAATTGTTCGAGAGACTCAGGAAGTACAAGCTGAGGTTAAATCCCAATAAGTATGTATTTGGGGCAAAATTCGGCAAGTTACTGCGATTTGTAGTTAGTAATAGGGGCATCGAAATAGACTCCTCGAAAATCAAGGCGATAGACGATCTCAAGACTCCCTCAACGGTGAAAGAAATGAGAAGTCTGTTAGGGCGATTGAATTATATTGCCTATTTCATCTATCAGCTTTTTGAAACTGCTAAGCCGTTCTTCAAGTTGCGGAAGAAAAATGCCAAAGTGAAATGGGATGTAAAGTGCCAACAAGCTTTTGACAAGATTAAAGAATATCTATTATGTCAGCCAGTGCTTGTACCACCAATCCCTGAGATTCCGTTGATTTTATATTTGACGATTCTTCATGAGTCGTTAGGGGTTGTGCTTGTTCAAAGAAGACTAAGTGATGGTAAAGTGCAAGCCATTTATTACTTGAGCAAGAAGTTTACCATATCTGAAACGAATTACCCAGTGGTTGAAAAGACATGTGTTGCACTAATCTGGGTGTTGCACAGGTTAAGACAATGTACACTTCACCATCAAATCTTGTTAGTAACTAAGAATGACCCGATCAAGTTCCTGTTAGAGAAATCTTCCTTCGTCAGAAAGTTAGCTAAATGGCAAGTCTTATTGTCAGAATTTGACATCATAAGTTCTTCATAGAAATCCGTTAAAGGACGAGCAATTGTGGATATGTTGGCAGAGAATTCGCAAGGATCTGCCAATTATAAAGAAGATGAGTTCGATAACCGTGTCCTGGCAGTAGTGGATGATAAATGGGTCATGTACTTTGATAGTGCAATCAATCTATTCGGATCAGGAACTGGGGCAGTGTTAATCTCCCTAGAGGACCAATATTATCCGGTGTCTGCCAAACTGGTATTCCCATGCACTAACAATATTACTAAATATGAAGCATGCATACTTAGCTTGCATTTAGCTCTCTCGATGAAAGTGAAGAGGTTGCAAGTGTATGGAGATTCCATGCGTATCATTTTACAAACAATGGGTGAATGGCAAACCCGAGATTCCAAGTTGGTGCCATACCATAAACACATGGAAGAAATAATGGAATAATTTGAAGAAATCACATTTGACTATCTACCAAGAGCTCATAATCACTTCGCGGATGCTCCGGCTACTTTATCGTCCTTATTGCAAGCAGATAATGGTTTGGATATAAAACCATTGAGGATCAACATCCTAGAGCAACCAGCACATTGCATGGTAGTTCAAACAGAATTTGATAATGAACTATGGTTCTATGACATCAAGAAATATCTCCAAATAGAAAAATTTCCCGAAGGAAGCGAACTAGCTGATAGAAAGTTTATTAAGAAGATAGCCACAAAGTTCTTTCTTAGTGGCCATACTCTTTATAGGAGATCATGTGATTCAGTCTTGCTAAGATGCATGGATGCCAAAGAAACTGATCAAATCATGAAAGAAATTCATGAAAGCGAATGTGGTCCACATATGAATAGTCATCTCCTGGCCCGCAAAATTATGAGGTTAGGATATTATTGGATGACGATGGAAACAGACTGTATCCAACACGTAAGATGTTGCCATCAGTGCTAAGTGTATGGAGACAAAATTAATGCCCCTCCAAATGAGCTGCATCAGATGTCTGAACCATGGCCATTCTCGATGTGGAGCATTAATATGATTGGCCCAATCAACCCCAAGGCCTCAAACGGACATCGCTTTATCGTGGTTGCAATTGATTATTTCACCAAGTGGATTGAAGCAAATTCTTATGCCAATGTTACCGCTAAGAATGTGGCAAGGTTCATTATGCGTGACATCAATACTAGATATGGAGTTCCAGAAGCAATCATCACTAATAATGGATCGAATTTAAACAACAAGGTTGTGGATGATTTGCTCGAGCATTTCCACATTCAACACTTGAACTCATCTCCTTATTGCCCACAAATGAATGGAGCAGTGGAGGCATCAAATAAGAACATTAAGAAGATATTGTCTGTCACGCCCCGAATCTCATCGAGCTCATGACATACCTCTATGGTCGAATATCGCGACGTCCCAGGAAATCGCAAACCCCACACATCAGATATAAAGCATCAGCGGAAGCCACAAACACCTAGACAATATTTAACTAAGGATAAAAGGGAGAATGTACATCCATTACCATTACAAACTTATACAATATCCACCATTTACAATCCACATAATATACATGCATATCGAACTTCTAAACATTACACTACCGATATCAAAAGGATCAGTAGCCTGCGTATACCCTAATTCCAAAAATGGGACACTTCAAAAGGTTCACTCTACCCCTAAACTAACCCCTACGCCCTCTAGACGGCGTCCACTCCGAGTCCGACTCCCCAGAACCCGAGTCTGAATCCTCCTGAGCCACCTACTCCTCGAAGGACTTAGAATTCACCTCGATCTCAATCGGGTTGTCCTTATCACCTGACTCTACCGTAACCTCAACCCGCTCCTCCTCTTCAGACTCCTCCTCTGGCTCTTCCTCTGGCTCATCCTCTGGATTTTTTGCTGGTTCCTCCTCTAGTGCCTCCTCAGGCTCTTCTTCGGGCTCTTCTTCTTATGGTTCTTCTTCTTCAGGATCCTCTTTTGGTACTGTGTCTAGATCCACATCCTTCGGATCATACCCTGCCTGTGATTCCTCCGGCTCCGGATTAGGCTTAGCCACTGAAGGTTCGGGTGCTGCAGGTGCGGGCTGATGTCCGGACTGTGCAAGGCTAGTATCCAGACTAGTCATCTCACCATTAGGAGGGGTTATGGCTGACGGATCCCAATCTCCCACTCCATCAAACGGTACATCAAAACCTCGAACAGGGCCAAACTCGTCCAGCCCATCCCGAAAACACCAGGCGGTATAAGTGTGGGCCTGTCAAAGGGGTTGCCCTATATCTACCCAGACTACTATAGTGCGCTTAATCCACGTCATATTATCATCAATCGGGTATTCTACCACGTTATGATCAGTGTGTATCGGGATACCAAAACGCTGAGGCGGCGGCGGTGGAAGATTCATGATTAAGGCCAGGGTTCTGAAATTGTTTGGTTAAACAACCATGAGACACGTATCAACAAGTAAACACCCTAAATCCCACCTAGGCTAACACGTACCTCCAGACAAGTCCAAACGCAATAACACTCAATAAGCACATCACAGGCACACAATTACACTTACCTGGGCTTTTGATACGCGCAACCTATAGGTTAGTCTCAATTACACAATTTCCAACCACATGCACATTCCCAATTAAGTTCCATGCCCACAGACAAAGTCGAATATATGCCATTTCCAAGCTCGGCATTTCACACACACTCGTTCATGCACCATCACATCATTATCATTCGACTTGCTAGCGACCCATGTTACAGTACACGCCTCAGGTCCACTTTCAATTCATGGTCCACACGCGACCATCTCATTTTCACAACACTTCTTAGCCTGCGTTACAGTACACGCCTCAGGTTATGTCTCTTGCCCGCGTTACAGCACACGCCTCAGGCTCAACATCCACCACCTACGGCACAACCCGCGTTAACGTACACGACTCAGGTTGGCGGTCTTCCGGCAATACCGGGCATCGTCCCGCATTAAAGTACACGCCTCAGGACGGCATAATTCCCCGCGTTACACTACACGCCTCAGGGATTTTCGTGACCACACGCACGACATATCACATAACTTTCTCACCCATCCACACGCTCGAATCTCATACGAACATGCTCGATTAACACACCAACATGCCAGATTACCCACCGATTCAATTCAGCCTATGCACGCATTGAATTTCCACGCATTTCACATGCTCAATTAACATACAAACATGGCCAATTTCCAGCCAATTCAATTCAGCCCATACGCGCATATAACGGGGCCACATTTCAATCAATTACTCCACAATTCAATGAGCACGCAAGGTCGCCATTGGACCCACAATCACAGCCATTAGTGCGAGTATAAATTCAATATTTCCATGTCTATTTCCAGCCATAACAATCACCACAAACCAGCCACGACACCACACATCAAACCGACACATTTAGTCCCCTAAGTCGGACCATATGCTCGTCATTGCGAGCCACAATTCCAGCACTCAATTCAGCAACCAATCCACCCCGAAACCATCACAAATTTCATTCATAAACCAGCCACGATCAGCCCTAAATCAGTTTACCAAAGTAACCCATAAACAGCCACTAAATCACCAAAATCAGTCCCTAATTAACCCGATTCAGCCCCTAATTATGTCCGTCGGTACCCGATATCCTAAATAGGGTTTAGGATGCCACTTACTTGGAAACCTAAGCTAGCTCGGCTGAAGGGGGAAGCAGCGATCGGACGGTCTCACGGCGGCGGACGGCGACGGCGCGGGCGGCGGTGATTTGCGATGCGAGCGCGCGGTGGGGCTTGACGGTCTGCTTTGCTGTCGCGTTTGATGTAACCGAATGAGGATGGTGGTGGTGGTTTCGATGCAGGGAAAATAGGGGAGAGAGGGACGGTAAGGCGGTGGTGGTGGCGAGTTGCAGCTTCATGAGCAGATGGCGGTGATCCAGCTCAGCGAGGAAGTGGCGGCGACAGCTGGCTGGGCCGACTGGCCACGGTCACGGTGGGGAGGAGGAGGCTCGGCCGAAAGGGAGAGTGAGGGAGAGAGGTGGCCGAGAGAGAGGAAATGAGAGGGAGAGAGAGAAAATGGGAAGAAATAGTCTAATTAGGCCAATAATTGGTGCCTAATACCCCTAGGAAATGACCATCCTACCCTCCTCTCTTTTTCCAAATCAACGGCCACGATTCAATCTTATCCTAAGATTGACGGCCAAGATTAATCCTTACAAAAAATATCCAGGGGCAAAATTAGAATTTCACAAAATTTTCAACGGCAAAATTGTCCAAAATTTTTTATCTCTAATGTAGGTGTGAAATGACCAAAATGCCCCTCTCACATTATACTTGGCCTTAACAAAGTCCCAAGGGTAAAATGGTCATTTTCCATTTCTTGCCGAAATTCGAATTTTCTGAAGAATCCGGACAAATCTGAGGCTAACCGAGCTAATAACAACATCGTCCAATTATCCTGTCATGACCTTCATAATTTCAGATGCCCAAACTTGATCTCTAATTAATGATTAAATTTAATTAACGTAACTTGAGCATTTCTCGAACTAACGGGTGGCTTTTGGGGAAATTCGCATATTTGACCCGTGGCTGATACTGAATCAAGCCATGTTTAAGTTCACTCGGGTCGTGACGACCTCGGTCGTCACTTATTCGCAAGGATCGATCGCTAATTCCGACGGGCGCGATCGTTTGGTATAGATTTAGGGTTATTCATCAACTCATCTCGTGGTCAAGCGGAATCACCCACGATCCACTCGTATGACAGCGGCGAATTGATCCCTAACTATCCTTGGATCGGCTTACATTGGCTCAAAATGTCACCTCGATAATTTTTATGGTCGAAAGTCGGTTCACGATCAAGTTTCTTTGGTCGCGCGAATGTAAATCCCTAATTAGCCATTCCCTATTGGTTAGTATCCCAGGAGTGATCAGTTCCGGGCGAGATCTAACTACAAGCACGTTCATAAAATCATCCATTTCATAAATCTCAAGTGGGTTAGATTTCAGAATGTCATATTGTCCAAAACAGCTGAGAACTATCGTGATTGGCATGAAAGGTTGCCATATGCTTTGATGGCATGATGAACTTCAATTCGAACGTCAACTGGGGCAACGTCATTTTCTTTGGTTTACGGAATGGAAGCTGTATTACCCATTGAAGTTGAGATTCCATCATTAAGAATATTATCTCAGTTGAAGCTTTCAAAAGCCAAATGGACTCAACCGAGATATGAACAACTCAACATGATTGATGAGAAGAGATTGAGGGCTATCTGTCATGGTCAAACCTATCAGAGGAAAGTCCCAACAATCGGAAGGTCAGACCAAGATATTTTGAAGCAGAAGATTTGGTGATAAAGAAGACCATTCCCAACAATTCAGATCATCGTGGGAAGTTCACCCCAGATTATGAAGGTCCATATGTCATCAAGAAAGTCCTGCCTAGAGGAGCATTGATTCTTGTAGATATGGATGGAATAGAGTTAGCTTATCTTGTAAATTCAGATGCAGTCAAGATATTCTACTCCTGAATGAAATCAAAATCAGATTGGGCTTTTCCAAAAAGATGATTTGGGCCGCTATAGAACATTTGCATATCATGCATTATATAAGCATGTTTGCTCATTTTGCAGAATGAAACCAAAAGGAGTTTAAGATGACGAAAGATCTCAAATTCTCCAATGGAGTTGGTAAAAGGTAAAAGAATGTGTCGCTCTAATTTACTCCCCTTAATGTCATCCTTTAACATATTCTTCCTTTTCATCATCCCCAGGGAGTTCAAAGAAGGGAAACTATGAAAAACAAATCCTCGGTGGAATCAAACTGGAAGCTCACAAGAAAGATGGGGGTATTGTTCCAATTCTTGATAAGGATTGTGCAAATGAACTCTAACACTCGATTTTTATTCCTTGTAGAACCTTCACCAATTCGAAAAGGTGAATTGTCATTCGAAAGGAGTCCAATTCCCTAAGTGGGGCAAATCAAAATAAGAAATCGAAGAGATAATCTTTCGTGGATACTCAAATCAGAACAAACAAGAGGTTGGTTGTATCGTTTCAATTTGAAATGAACAATATTAGAACCTATTTTGACATTGAATTTTAATCTTTACAGGGATTTTATCAAACCCATCAGGTAAGTATCCCTAACTCATGAATTTGGGTTTCAGAAGTTCATTTTTTTCAAAAGGAACTAACTTTGTTTCCCAAGCGGATTAACGTGAAATCAAAACAAATTCTTTCAAAGATCATCTCCAAGAATTTCAATCAAAAAGGTTTGAACACGCATTTTTTGAGCATGCATTAAATATCAAAATTCCTTAAAGAGGATGATTTGACAAAAAGTCTTGAAACATTCAAAAGAAAATGTTTGGATAAAATCAAATGGAAAGACCTTTAAATGATAAAAGGTAAGCCATATCCAAATATGTCCCTTACACACATGAGTGGAATGGAAGAGTGAGTGACAAAAGTGAGAGATAGCCTCATCCGAAAGAGATAGGAGGTATTCGCAATGATTACATGGATTGAAATGATGAAAGGCATATCTTTCACTATCCTAAACATGTGATTATCCCTTTGCAAGCCAAACTTGAGCCCAAAAGATGGAGAAGTTTTTTTAAAAAATAACTCTGTTAAGAACCACCCCACATTGAGGCAAATTAGAAAGTTCGTGGTTAACATCTATGGAGAAAAGGGTCAAGAAAGATTTTATTGTATACACTTGTATCATTCTTTCTGTGATAACTTCAGATGAAATCATATGGAAGCTCAAGATATCCCAAAAGGAAGAAGAGCATTTCATTTCTTATTCCAAATACATTATCCTTTGCAAAGCCCAAGTGAGTATGAATAGTCATTTCAAACCCAAATTGGTGATCATCTTCTCACACTGGGGCATTGCATATGATCCACCTCAAATTGATAATGTCAAAAGGCATGACAAAGAGTCCTTAAAGCTCAAAAGGTCAAAAGTCAAAAGAATAAGAAATGTAAATGCAAAAAGAATCAAGGGCATAAAAAAGTAGTGTGTCTGGTAAAAATAAAGCCAATGCCCAGAAAAAAGTGAGCAAAAGAAAAGAACGAAAGAGAGTTCAAAAGAAAGTTCAAATGACAACAAAAGCAAAAAGCAAAAGTTGTGAAGAGATAAAAAAAATCAATTCACAAAAGCAAGCAGTTGAAAATAAAAGACCATGATGAGCATTTAGAGGACTCTTGTGGTCATGAAAAGAAAAGATCCCCAGTGGGCAAAAGAAAAAGGGTAGTGATGCCAAGAGGATCACCAATTTCATGAAAACCCTAAATCCAAAAACAAATGAGCCTATCTAATACCAACATTACAACCATACCCCAAAGACTCTTCAGATTGGAATGTTGAGAGTAGAAAATATGATTTCATGACAGAAGCCATCGCTTAAAGAAGTATAGGCAATCTTGTCTTGTCTTATCTTATCCTCGAGGTTCTTAACTTATAGACCTGAAGCAAATCAGAAAAAAAGTGAAATTTCCTCTTGGCTTCAAAATGCTTAACCTTTGAATAGCCATTGACCAAGCCTATATTACAATCCTTCAAAAGACCTTATCAGGTCAATCGGATTATATACATTACGAATATCTTTGAATACCTGAGGAATGGTTATGGGAGATAAATTGAGAAACATAGCGTGATTCCCGTATCAACAGATGCAAAAAAAAAAAAAAGAGAGACTAAGTTCATAGATTAAGATAAATCCTTTCTAATGAAGGTCTTCTAATTGATCATTTCAAGCATTTCTTGAAAGATTTCAAGCAATTTGCTCAACTATATCCTTTCAAGGGAAATTTGATTGTCAAAATGCATTAACATAAAGAATGCATGTTTTCAAATCAAAATCACATAAATTTGCTTTGGGACTTCCCTTAAAACCAAATTTTCAAACAGTTTTTTGTCAACTTAAAACCAAATTTTCAACTAGTTTATGGTAAACTTAAAACCACGTTTCGTTCAATAGTTTGTGGTCAACTAAAAACCATCCAATAGTTTATGGTCAACTAAAAACCACTCAATAGTTTAAGGTCAACTAAAAATCATACAACAGTTTGTGGGCGATTAAAAACCATACAACGGTTCGTGGTCAACCTAAAACCATAGGGTTAGTGGGTCTATCCTTAAAACCACACGGTTTGTGGTTAACCTAAAACCATGGGGTTAGTGGGTCTATCTTTAAAACCACATGGTTCGTGGATAACCTAAAGCCACAAGGTTAGTGGATCCTTAAAACCACAGGGTTCGTGGGTCAACCTAAAACCACAGGGTTAGTGGATCCTTGAAACCACAGAGTTCATGGGATTATTTTTAAACCACATGGTTAGTGGGTTACCCTTAAACCACAACATCAAAATTTTATCACAATCATCACAATCATCACTTTGATATAATTAGCGAAGAAATTCTCACAAGCAGGTAAGTTCCTTTCTCTCCCTCAATCACGAAGAATTTATCAAGGGCACCAAAGCGAAAAATTGGATTGGAACAAGAATTTTTAAACAAGATCTTTGATCTGTTGTTGTGAAATTTTCAATTGTCTTTTCAGTTGAGTTGACTAAGATTCAGGTGTCACCTTATCTTTGAGATCAACCTCTAATGAGATTAATTTCAGCAAAAGTACACTACAAGTGCCATAACTTGTGTACGGCGCTCACTTTAGTGCCATAACTTTTTTTTGGATCACTTTAGTGCTAAAATTTTTGAAAAACGATTACTTAAGTGCTAAAATTTTTGAAAAACGATCACTTAAGTGCCAACTCCGGTGCCGTACATAATTTTTCGCTGGAAATCTGACGTGGCATTTTTTTATTAATTTCTGAAGCTGATGTGGCTCGCCGGAGTCTCACCGGAGATTGGCACTTAAGTGATCGTTTTTAAAAAATTTTAACACTTAAATGATCGTTTTTCAAAAATTTTAGCACTTAAGTGATCGTTTTTCAAAAATTTTAGCACTGAAGTGATCCAAAAAAAAGTTATGACACTTAAGTGATCGTTTTTCCTCCGACTTGGTACCAAAGTGATCCGAAAAAAAGTTATGGCACCAAAGTGAGCGCTGTACACAAGTTATGGCACTTATAGTGTCCTTTTGCCGATTAATTTCAAAGAGGGACAGCTGTTGACACTTTATTTTTTGCCCTTTTTTCAAATTTACCTAAAAATCCCAAAATTAGGTTTAGGAACCTTGGCCATGCTTAGGAACCTATTTCTAAACAAAAAATAATTTTTTTTGAATTTTTGTGAATTTTTCCTTAATTTCTTTTGGCCAAAATGAGAGAAAAAAATCAAGAAAAATACTAAATGGAATTCAAAAATTCCAAAAAACTAGCCATTACTCTTCTTTTAATTCCAATTTCAGCACTGCAGTCTCAATTTTAGAAAATTTCAGTTGGGGATATGTTTTTTCCAATATTTCATACTTCAATTGAGCCAAAAACCCAATTAAACCATTTTTAGTCATTTTTATGTTATAATGTCTTCACAACAATTGATTCTGGGACCTTGAATTTCATATTGGTCAATCCAATTTCACGATTTGACAAAGGAATTGAAAACCCCCAAAATTAATTGAAAATTAGGAATTTTAAGATCCAAATTGGGGATTGCATTCAATCAGAAATTATCAATCAAGACCCATACCTTCCCTAGGGTTAATTGGTCATGGGTAATTCAATTTTGGTCTCAATTTTTCCTAATTAGGTCATTTAGACACTTAACTGAACAAAAATCCAAGTAAACCGAATTTTGATTTGAGGATTTTTGACCTAATTAAAGTAAAAATTCAAATTGAACCCATATTCTAAAGTAAAATGTGTCAATGATTCGAAATTTGGGGTTAGAATTGAGAAATAGGGTTAAAATCGGGTCGAATTTACAAATTTGGACCAACCCAGGTCTGCTGGGTCGATCCGATCGACCCGACCTGATCCGGGTCGGTCATCCCCTTCACCCGACCAAGCACTGCGCGAGAAAGGTTAAAAATCTAATCAACCCCGCATCTTCACCGACTTATTCCTCCTATTCTAGCACGTGATAAACGGAATGGACAGCTGGAGAATCTTCAGCTGTCCATCCTTATCGTTTCTAACTAACTCAGAAGTCGGTTTGAGGCAAGAACCGACTCGTGGGAGGGGGGTAAAAATTGAAAAAACTTGTTATCAAGGCACAGAACCTGCTCGACAATTTGCCCGAGAGAGAGAAAACGAGCGAAACCAGAGAGAGAGAGAGAGAGAGAGAGAGAGAGAGAGAGAGAGAGAGAGAGAGAGAGAGAGAGAGAGAGAGAGAGAGAGAGAGAGAGAGTCAGAGGTCTCCAACCGAGCGATCGGCGCTGCCCTAACCGGCGGAGCATCGGCAAATCGGGCCTTGGCCGTGACCTCCCCTCCTCATTTCAGTTAGATTGGCTGACCGTGAGGGTTTGAATCTGAGCTTACTCCGGCGAACCGGCGACCTTTCTAGCGATGTGGAAGGTACAAGATCGAAGAGGGATTGTTGGTGGACTGTGCCATAGTTTTCGTCCGGATCGAAAATTCATTTTTGCCTCTCAATGACGAAGTTTGATGTTTGCATTGAGATGAACCATAAAAACCTCATCGCCGGAACAACCAACCCTTGCCGGAGTATGTTTCCATGGCCATTGGCCATTCCAAGTCAGTTGTTCTTATTCTCTGATTGTTTTGATTGATGTTTGATCGCTATAAATGGTTAGGACGCTTTGTTTGCTGATTTGAATGTTAGTATAGTTTAGTTTTAGAATCTGATTTCCATTGCTAAAGAGACAAGTTTGAGTTTGAATATCAATGGCCTAGGGAGTCTCAATGACGATCAAATGGGCATGGTTGTGTAGAGGGTCATTTAGTAAAGGTTTTGAATTGGATAGAATGGTCGAAATGTGACCAGAAAGTCATCGACCCTAGTAAGGTAAAACTGAAAAAAACTAGAAATCTATGTCAAGTAAGGAAACTTGAACTTGAAAATCAATGGCTTTGGGATGTTCAGTGGCAATAAAATTGGTATGGATGTGTAGAGAGTCATTCGGTGAAGGATTAAGATCAGTTAGGCTGGTTAGAATGTGGCTGAAAAACCACCGGAACGACAACCAAAGTGGCGGCCTCGAAATGGCAAAACCAAATATCATGCCCACCATGTGTTTGAAAAAATACTCAAATAAAGAAGAACCAAAACGGTGCCGTTTTGGCACCGTGCTCGTCGGAGTGCCAGCTGGCACTGGCCAAGTCGGTTCGACTTGGTCGGACCGGTTTGAACCGGTTCGGTCCGGTTCAATCCCGGCAGGAAATTAAAAAAATTCAAAAATTTTAGAAAAAAATCATAAATTTCATAAAAATAGAAAATTCAGAAAAAAAATAGAAATTCAGAAAAATCAATTTTTTTAAAATTCAGAAAATCATAAATAAATTCAAAAAATTCAGAAAATCCTAAAAAAATAGAAAATTCATAAAATTCAGAAAAAATAAAAAAAAATTCAGAAAATCTTAAAAAAAGTTAGAAGATTCAGAAAATGCAGCAAAAAAAAATGAAATTTTAGCCATTTCGGAAATAAAAATTTTTCATAAAAAAATCAAAAATTTTAAAAAAATTTCAAAAATTCACATAATGGCTTAGAATACCTATGGCCATCCATTTTGAGTGAAATTTAAATTTTTTGAGGTGCCCAAGTGGCATTTTTTGAAACCTCCTCAGTTTAGGGATTAAAAGGGGTTTTAACCCCTAAAGAACCCTAGAAATGGTTTTACCCCCAAAAGGGGTATTTACCCCTAAAAAAACCCTAAAACCTTAAAACCATACAATTCATCGAATGAAAAAGCCTTTAGGGCTTTACTAGGGTTTGAGTGTTTTGATTGATTTTCATTTTAGAGGCCATTTTATGATTGTTGTGTTTGATTGTAATTGATTGCGCATTTCCTTATTGATTGGTTGATTTCTCGCGATTAGAATGGTTATAATTAGTGGATAGGCTTTGCGAACTCGCATGACACGTTTAGACACTTCGGATTATTTTGGGTACCGAAAGAGCGTTAGAGATCTCGATTTGGGATCATTAGCGTAATCAAGTCTGCTTACCCATATAATCTCTGGTTCGCAGAAATCATGGTGTTTCTCCCATACCTCGATTAGGTTTCTAGTCGACCAATAAGGACTAGTGGCGATTCAAAAAAAAAACTTAGGTTAAATAGAAAGATTAAAAAATAAATACCCGCTGTCACGTGAGGGGTCGTTCGTCTAGTGATGGGATGTCTGTGAGACGTTTGGGCGAAATATCCGTTTTGGACTTTGGTAGCTCATTCGGGGACAGTTTTCTCATTCGTGACAAACGAAAGTACCTCTAAAGGCGCGTGAAAGCGCGGTGCGACAGCTTCCAACAAAAGTTCATGAAAGAGGTGCATGCAGGAAAAATCAGGTCAGTTCCGGTATAGGATCTAACGTGGAATGTTTTAATTGTCATGGTAGGGGTCATATTGGATCTCTTTGTCCACATTGAACCTTAACTTGACCATAGGCGAGGGAAAGTAGGAGAGTTAGTTGAGGTGGGGAATATGAGGTAAAAAATTGAGCGTGAGGTAGAGGGTGGCCATAATCTTGTTAGAGGCAGGATTCTCTTAAGTGCATGAATATTTGGAATAGAGGCATCAATAGTTCCTATTTTTTTTTTCAATGTGATCAATCTAATCCAAGAATTTAAGTTTGATTGGATCCTTGAACTATGTAGACACTTGATTTTTCGCCTAAAGTTTGACCAAAGTTGGTCGGGAATAAAATTTTATCAAAAGTCGACCGAAGGGTATAATTGGATTGTGCCCGTCAAGAGATTTCCAGCAATAACCAATTTGCGCAAATGGGGCGGCCCTTTCTCAAGATATGGTGACTTTTAACCATGGTTGTCCGATCTTGAGGTGCTGGAAATTTCGTGATTTGACTAGATCAATAAAGTCTATCTTGAAGATAAAGTCACAAGCTTTCTGACACTATAAAAATCAAGTCTATCATATTTTTAACGTTGAAAATATCATAACTTTTTACCATATCCGTCCTTTTAGTGTGAACCTAACATAACCTTAAAAAATTGGACTAAACTTGCATATATTTTAGGTCACAAGCTTTCTGTGGGCACATAAATTATATCAATCGGATGTTTGACGGAAAAGTTCAATTAGATGTCCGAAGGAAAAGTTATGCTCAGTCAAAATTTGATCATGTTCTAAAAGATATGGGAAAAATGACTCTAATGGTCCCTAAACTTCCAATGTGCAATGTCACCATTGGATTTTTAATTCGTTCAATATGGCTCTTGAAGTATTCTTAAATATTGAATCTAGTTCCCAGACTTTCAATTTGTTCAATACAATCTCTCAACTTTCCATAACAAAGTTAAATTAGTTCTCCGGTAGTATTCACAAGTTTCCGTAATTACATTATTGCCTAGAGTTTAGAAGATCTTTTTGTTGCAATCAATTTAGTAAGTCAACAAAAAAATATGGTCTTTTTTATTACCTTTTTACCTTTTTGGTCTTTACAAAAATTACTATAGTTCTATTTGAGTATATTTTAACTTATGTTCTTTATATTAGTAAAAATATAACCTCATTTAGAGTTTTGTCAGATTCACATTCCTTTTGTTTTGAAAATAAATGTTTTCCCAAGTATATATACTAAGGGTATTAATTTATCTATAGATTCCTCATATTTATATTAATATAAATCTTGTTCCTTATATTTTACATAGATTTAATTTTCAAGTTTTTGTATTTTTTATTTCTTAATTAAATTTAGTTAAATATGCAAATTAAGAAATTAAAATAGCAAGAATATCAACTTGATAGAACTCTAAATACAATTCGACTTTTACTGTTATAGAGATCAAAGCTAAATAATACGTAAATGGAACTAAAGACCCAAAAGGTTAAAAAGTCATAAAAAGACAGCCATTTTTTTTGTTGATTTAGGAAATGGATTAAATTGAAAAGATATTATAAAATCTGAGCAACAAAGTAATTATGAAGACTTTTGACTCTTTTTTATGGAAAGTTAAGGGTTAGATTGAACAATATGAAGGTTTAGAGACTAGAAACATTCAAGAATAGTCCAAGGATCATGTTGAACGAATTAAAAGTTCAAGAATGACATTAGACATTGGATAAAAAATTTATGGACTATTCGTGTTATTTTTCTTAAAAGAAAAATTAAGGACATGATCTTTGAAAGTTTGATGTGGCCCAGCGCACCCTTTCCTGATGGCCCAGGGTAACAATCAGGCTGCGCTGTTCAGGGCCCGCATGGCCTTGTCCAGCATTTCCCCTTTTGAGTCAAAATTACATTATAAATAGGGCCTCCAATGGCCATTTTTCCTTCCGGGTAAATCATTCTATCTTTATTGATACTTGGTGAATTCTTTCTCAATTAGAATTTTGCTAATCTCTTGATCCTGTGTTAAGGAGATCCCGGTGAGTTCGAGGCAGTTCCCATCCATAGAAAGGCGACACGACGTCCAGATAAGGATTCTCAACCCTTTTCAAATAAAATATAGGTCGTCACAATGCTAGGACTAATTTACAAATGTTGTCGCTCCGCTAGTCTAAATATGAACTTTGATTAAATAAATAGGTTGGTATAATGCTAAAATAAATCTTCGAAATACATGGAAATATGTTCTTTCGGTCGTTATTTTGCTGAAATAAATCTAGAGTATTTCATACTTTCTCGAGGCTATTACTCTATCTACTGTGTTTTATCCTAAATCATTCGAGTATTTTCTACTACATGATTGATCTGTCATTCTAAGTTGAAGCAATATTATCTCCTTCATTATCTTTGCTGGGTCTTCTTTAGACGTGATCATGGACTTGACGTTCTGAGAAACTCAAGAGACGGGCGGTCCGACGAGCTTCACCTGAATCCATAGTCCATGTCCAATTACTAGTTAGCTGTGATTGAAAAATTGATGCTTTATTTCGAAAACGAACACAAAGGATGCAAATAATGGGCCTTTGCCCGAGTTTATTTGGATGGGCTTAAAGCCCTCTATAAGGAAAAAATTAAATTAAATTTTTAACCAATGTCATATAAGTTTCCCAAGAAATTGAGATTTCCATTATTTTGAAAAGATGCTTCTCCAACAATGAAGATAATAGTGTGACTTTTATTTTTGACTTTTCAATCTTTCCTTATTTTTAACTTTTAGCGGAAAGAACAGTTTTTGCCAATGAACTTGACTCTTTTCAGAAAATCAACTGGATCATAACCTTTGAAAAAAAAATTCAATAACAATAAATTGTCAAAAACCTATGGGATTAGGCTATGCTTTATCTCTGTTTGAAATTTGAATTTTTTTTTAATATCAATTGAAACTCGTTCCTGAAAACATAAATGCATCATTCATTGCTTGATCCCGTAGGAATGGTGATTGTCATTTACTAAGCCGTCGTTTTGCTCACTCTTTTATTACCGCTTTAGGTTTCAAATACGAGGAAGTTTGGTTGAATACATGTGGAGAGCAACCTAAGATTCGTTCTAAATGATTCGAAACATTTATTAAATTGTGATTTATGAATTTCTAATTTTGTTTAATCCATGGTACACTGGACCTTGTTATAATTTGTATTCAATGAAAGGTATTATTGGGATGATAATTTCTTAAAACCATTGCTTTCGGTTGAAGGTTTCATCGTTTGTTTCAATAGAAAATGATTGATTATTCTCTAAATTCCTGGCTAAATTTGAGATATGGCTCTCACTCTCAGAGGAAAAACAGAGGGTTATCACAGATCTCCCCTCACGTAACAGTGAGAGTTTTTTTTGGTCGAAACGTAACAGTGGAGTTAGATCTGCTTGTCATCGAGTCCATAGCGACGAGCCAAATCTCATCACCGTAAGCAACACGAACGGCAGGAAAAATCACAGGAAAACATCATGGGAGGGAAGGGAGGGAGATTGCGTCGAAATATGGACACGACCCTCAATGACAACAATGGCATGAATCAAAGAGAGAGGGTCAGAGAGAGCACTAGAGACTATGCATTGTGGCGGCAGCTTTTGGGCGGTTGCTGCCATTGGCGATGGTTGTATTGGCCAAGAAGGGGTTAGAGAGAGAGAGAGAGAGAGAGAGAAGGTTTTATGCTAATGTGTTGATCTATAGCAAAAATAGTCACATTGCATTGCATCTAATGGAATGCATATCTAAAGTTAAAACTGCTAAATTTTAAGGCTATGTTCGTTTCGCGAAAAATGTGACCTTTTTTGGAAAATATTTTTTGAAAAGTCATTTTTCATGAAAATGACAATATTTTTTGATGTATGGCTGAGATCTAAAAATGAATTGGAAATTATTTTCTGTTGTTTGTTAAGGAAAATCTCATTTGACTTTCAGTGTTGTCGTTTGATTGGACATTGTTGACGTGGATCTAACCGTTCTACATGGCACGGCCGGCACTAACATAGACAATTTTTGTAATTTTTAAAAAATTGTATATTTTAATTTTTTTTATATTTTTTTGTTCTTTTTTTCTCCTCTTCTGTTATTCTTCTCTTTCTTCCTCTGTCTGCTAGGGCAATGGCCGGCGATTGGCCACAAGCGAAGGACGAACTCACCCAAGACTGGCGAGCTTGAGCCTCTCCGGTCTTAGGCAAGGAAGAGCATCATTCGAGGCCAGCGAGGCTCGAGCTTGCCAGCCACGGGAAAGGTTGAGCCTCGCTGGATCTGACGCTCGAGCTCACCTGCCATAGGCAAGGTCGAGCTTTGTTGGATTTGACACTCGAGCTTGTTGGCCACAAGCAAGCTCATCCCTTGCTTGTGGTCGGCCATCGCAGTGGGCGGTGACCAGTAGAGGAAGAAAGAGAGGAAAAAGAAAAAGAAAAAGAAAAAGAAATAAATACTAAAAATGCAAAAAAATAAAATGAAAAATAATTAAAAAGAAAAGGAATATGAAGGAGTGAAGGAAGGAAAAAGAAGGGAAAATAATTTCCTCTTTTGAAAAAGAGGAAATCAATTTCCCCACTTTTCATCTGTTTTTCCATTGAGGGAAAATGTTTTCCTTGACTTGTTTATTTTCCGTGAACTGAAAGCGGGAAAATCGGGAAATCTTCCTAAAAATTGTTTTCTGCGAAATAAACAAAACCTAAGTTAAGACCCTACCCAACATTTACCCCATTCTGGAGACACAAGGCTTGAAATATTGAAATCAAGAACCTATACAGCAGAAACCATATGCTTTCTTAGGAAATCTCTACTAGGAAAGAAGACAAGACCATATTAATAGAGTGGCAGCAGTTCCAATGACTTATGACAAAGAGCTCACCCCTTTGTTGATGAGGGCTCCTTATAGGAACAAATCATAACCCCCGCTAAGTAAAGTAGACAATACCTCGTGACAAGCTCATCTATATCCTACATCCCATGATTTGGTGAAGCATAACCTATATACGAGTTAATTAGTAAGAAACCTCAAGCGAGCACAGTTCAAACTATTTTTGAAACAATTTTTTGGCCATAATAAAATGGATGTGAACTCTTCTTAGAAATAATAAAACTCTTAAAAGAGAAAGTGGTAGCGGGGTCAATGAATTTAAGCTGCATATTACTTCAACATTTGTAATTGTTACACGAAAATGTGGTTGTTATTCATTTAATTCTTTAAAATCCATCTATTTTGTGTATGAATTGTTGTTAATACGGAGAATTATGCAGCTAGTCCAATCGCTGGGTTAAGTGAGTAGTTTCTCTTTCAGATAGGGAAAAGTTCATAAATCATCCCCACATTTGGATCTCCAAGTATGTTGCATCCTCACTTTTATTGTTCCATTTCAAGTTGCACGTCATTTGGTCCTATTTTCTTTACTACTTTGCCCCTCCCATTGTTTTAAGTTCAAATACAGTGAAAAAACCACTTACTCGAAACGCAACCCACACCCACCCAATGCGGAGGCCCTCTCCTCTCCAGCGCCGCCGACACCCCCTGCCTAGTTAACCCTCGCCACCCGCTGCCGTTCAAAGCTGAGTCACCTCCTGTTGCTCACAGTCAACACCTTGTTGTGCCGTCTCCCCCTCTCCGTTCTATTGACCGTCAATCTCCTCCATGGTCATAGAGGTCGCGGCAGAGCTTGGCAACCTCAACCTCTGGCGTCCAGCTTGGCCCAGAGAGAGAGAGAGAGAGAGAGAGAGAGCATATGGGCGGGGGAATGGGGTTAGGGTTTGGGTGTAGTTGAGGATATATATATATTTTTTGGTTAGAAAAAGGACTTATCATCAAACTAGTTCAAAGTCGGAAAGGCCCGAGAGATGGGTGTCACTACATAATAACTCCCAAAGAGCTAGGGGAAGGGAGGAAACCCAATTTGGAGGTAAGACATTTTTCCAGTGGGTTTTAGTGACCTAGTCGGCAACCGATGTGACATTCTGAATTTTGATCCTATTCGGAGCCTATGAAATGATCATCTCATCGATGCACTTTTAGTTAAATCTCACTCGGAATTGATCATTCTTGAGAAGACTAACCGTTAGGGAAAGGCTAGCTAAGAATTAAGTACGTGGACCTAAGAACTTGACCAAAGATTGACACTTCGACCATAAGGATTAACGAGGAAATATTTTGGGCCATTATAGACCGAACCAAAGATGGTTATGGAACGATTCACCGATGATATACAATTGGATCGGAGGTGATTCCGCTTGACTGCTGTATGAATTGCGAATGACTCTAAACCTATTCCGAACGATTGCGTCCTGCGGAACTAGTGACTGATTCTCGCAATTACATGACAACCGAGGTTGCCATGGTTTGAATAAACTTAAAATGTGGTTTGATAATTGTATCAACCACGGGTCAATACGCGTAACTCCTAAAAGCCACTTGTTAGTTGAGATGCACTAAAGTTGCGATTGATTGATTTTGGCCACGGATTAGAATCCGGATTTGGGTATCGAACTTTCAAGAGTTCCACGACTAATCGATTGGATGTCGCTTCATTTAGCCATTGTCAGTTTGCTCGGAAATTGTCAGAAAAGTGGAATTCGGACCGAAAGTTGGAAAAGATCATTTTACCCCTAAGATATCTTGGACTTCTTGGTTATGTTGAAGGACAAATTGGACATTGTGCACTCCCCCTCTCTTGGCCAAAAATTTGGACTACTGTACCCCTCCCCTTCTTATTTATTTATTTATTTACTTGCCATTAGTATTTTTGGTGAGTTAATTTGGGAGATAATTTGTGGACTTTTGGATCTTGGCTTGGGGAAGAAGAATCAATCTTTACCCTTGGATTGCTAGTGGGGTGGTTGATGGGGTTTTGAGTGGGTTTAGCTAGTTCTCTCTCTCTCACACTTGTCTCTCTTGTATTTTGATCAAGTCCCACTCTCACTCTCCCTCTCCTCTCACCTTTGGCTGAGCCTTTTCCACCACCGCCAACCAGCCTTGCTTAGCCACCAGCAGCGGCCGTCCGACCACCGTGAGTCCCCATGAGCGCCGCCGTCTGCCATTGCCGCTTGTCGATGCTGCCGGAGCTGCTTGCTGTTCGGCCACCTTGCCGTGGTTGTTGCTGCTTCTTTGGCTCGGTTTCGCTTAGGTTTGCTAGTAAGTAACTAAATATTGATTAGGACAATGGGTGACTATTGAACATGTCAGGGGGTGATCAATGGTTGTTTAGTGGCTGATTTAGGCCTGCATTTTGGCTGATCTTAGAAGTTATTTGATGGATGATTTGTGGAGGATTAAGTGGTTATTGTGAACTGAATTGTGAGCCGATTAGTGGCTGTTCTGATGGCTGATCATGTGCTAAATTATTGGTTGTTTGGTGACGGTTTTGTGGGTTGATGACTGACCGAATGGTGGTCGTTTAGGGAACCAAATTGTGGACTGATTTGAGGCTTAATCTAGCGGCTGATTATGTGTCAGTGTATCGGTTGATCCCGTTTGATTAATTAATGGTTGATTGGGTTCAATTAATGGCCGATTGTGTATGGTTGTTTAATGGCATGGCTTGGTTGATTTATAACTGATTTGAATATGGCTTGTTTGTGGCTGATTTGAGATGCTTATTGGCGGACACGGTTCATTGGTTGGTTGGACGTGCTATTCGTGCTTGATTAAATGCGTTTCATGACATGTTCGTTTTTAGTGATTTGCACGTCATAAACACTCGATATTGGCTAATTGCAAAGATAAGAATTGGCATTGAGTGAATGATACGTGCGCATGGTCATGACAAGTGCCGTCTAGGCGGGAGTTTTATACGATGCTCGACGGGAGATCGGATGCCGTCTAGGCGGGAGTTCTAGACGTTGCCGATTGCGGTAGAAGCCGGACCGATGCTCCTTTATGGAATGCCGTTTGGTACCCGGCTTGCCGGGGAGTGTTTGATCCCAGACGTTGCGGTGCCCGAAGTAACGGGATGATGCCCGGCTAGACCGGCGAGGGTTCAGTGTGGCCCGAGGGGTCGTTAATAATCTGGACAACTATGAGTGTGATATGCATTAGGGAATGCTATGCTTGAGCTTAATGTCGAGTATGTCTGGGTTATTAATTATGTTATGCATGTTCGTGCAACGATTGTCTCGTGTGCGCTCGAGGAGCAATTGCCATTGTTGACACCTGATTTTTAGCTTATTTTTTAGATTTTTCCAAAAATCACAAAATTAGGATTAGGAACCTTGGCCAAGCTTAGGAAACTATTTCTAAACCAAAAATATATTTTTTATATTTTTCTTTAATTTCTTTTGGTCAAAATAAGGGTGAAAATTAAGAAAAATAGCAGATGGAATCCAACAATTCCATAAAAATAGTCATTAGTCTTCTTTTAAATCCAATTTCATTAATACAGTGTCAATTTTAGAAAATTTCAATTGGGAATGTGTTTTCCCAATATTGGGTAAAAACAAGTCCAAATTGAATAAAAAATTCAATTAGTTCATTTCCAGTCTTTTTTCGATCGTAGTGTCTTCACAACAAATGATCCTGGAACCTTGAATTACATGATGGTCAGTCCAATTGCACAATTTACCAAGGAAATCAAAAAGTCCCAAAATCCGATTGAAAATTAGGGATTTTTAGCCCAAATTGGGGATCATTATCAATTTGAAATTGTCGAATCGTGAGACCAACATTTCTAGGGTTAATCAGTCATGGGTAATCCAATTTTGGCACCAATGTTTCCCAATAAGGTAATCTGGATATTGAATTGAACAAAAACCTAATGATCCGAATTTACAATTTGAGAAATTTGGGTTTAATTGTGATAAAAATTAGGGCAAATTACATATTTGGGTGAGAAATGTGATGATGAATTCAATTTTGGGGTTGAATATGAAAAATTGGGTCAAAATCGAGCTTAATTTGCGAATTTAGACCAACCCGGGTCTGCCTGGCCGACCGAGCCGACCCGACCCGGGATAGTCTCCTTCTACACCTGACTCGCTCGAAGCATACTAAACCTAGAAAAATCAACTCGAGCCCGCCTCTTTGCTGACTTAATCCAACCTAATGAGCACGTTTTAAACTCCGAATCCAGCTGACATCGGAGATTCGATCCAACCAACCCCAAGTCGGTGATAACTAACTTTAGGCGGGAAAATCTAGCTAGAAAAACTAAAGAAACATTACCAAAAGGTAGAGAACCTGCTCGGAAAAATTCCAGAGAGAAGAGAGAGAGAGAGAGTTAGAGAGAGAAAGAGGGATTTCTAGAGAGAGAGTTAGTTGAGGCTTCGAAGACCAAGTGATCGGCGCTTTTCCGGCTAGAAAGGTGCCGGCGAATTGGCCTAAACGGTGAGGTTCCTCACCTGAGACGATAGGTGCAAGCTTGATCGCCAGCGCTTGAAAATCGAGCTCGGCCAGCACGTCTAGAAAACCTTTGGCGAATCTAAGATCATCAGCTCGTAGTACAAGTGTCAAGGAAGAGGTCCACAGGTGCATATAAGTCGGGGGATAACGTTTCAATCCCGAACGAAGCAGGTAAAGTTCGATACTCATCATGGTTTTTCCAGAATTCTAGAGAACACGATTGAGTTCAATCTTGTTGATTATGCGATTTTCTCTTTGATTTTGAGGTTCTAGATGTTTAGAATACATTTCTGATCACATTTTCGTTGATTGTTTGCATTTGGAATGGTTGAATATGCATAAAACCGAGTCAACCGCCATTGTTAAATCTCGCCGGATCTCGGGGACCCTTGCCGGAGTACTTCCCGTGGCCTTAGGCCACTCAAGTTAGTCAATTCTTGCCTTGTTTGATGATTTCATGTTCATTTTGAGCAATTTAGACGGCTAGGACGATTAGGATAATGATTTGAATTCTGGAAATGTTAGCTTTTTAGACAAAAATGATTTAGGTTTTTTAAGCTTGAATTTCCATAGACTGGTGATGATCCGACGGCGAATCTGTGAGTTGATGTTGATAGAGGATGATCTAGTCTAGGTACAAAATCGAAAATCAGGTCTTGAAAGTCATCGGAAGGTTGCCGGAGGAAGGCTAGAACAGGCGGCCTTGAAAACCCAAAAGGAAGAAACATGCATACCACCTGTTCGGGGAAATGCCCCAAAGAACAGGGGGCCAAAATGGTGCCGTTTCGGCACTGTGCCCATCGGAGTGCCGGTCGGCGCCGGTGCCAGCCGATCCGACTTGGACGGACTCATATGAACCCGGTTTGGCCCGGTTCGATTACTAGCGGGAAAATCAAATGTTTTTTCTTAAAAAAATTCTAAAAAAAAATCACAAAAGTTAGAAAATCATAAAAAAATAAAAAATTTTAGAAAATCCACAAAAATCTCAAAAATTCTTAGAAAATTCATAAAAAATGAGAAAAATTTACAAAATTCTTAAAAATTTGAAAAAATCCCATAAAAATTTTTAGAAAATAAAATATCTGACTTCGGAAAAAAAAAATTTAAAAAAAAATTAAAAATGTCAAAAATTCACAGAATGGCCCAAAAATATTGTGGCCAACCTTTGCAAGTGAAATTAGAATTTTTAGAAGTGCTTAAATGGCATTTTTAGAAAATCTTTAGTTTAGGGGCTTTTACCTCTAAAAATTCCTAAACCCTAAAAATAGCACATCACTAAATGAATAAGCCTTTAGGGCTTTACTAGGGTTTGGGTGTTTTGAATTGACTTTTTTTTTAGACTCAAATTAGGATTGTTTTGTTTGATTGCAATTAATTGTGTTGCTTATATTGATTGATTGAGTTCTTATGTTTAGAATGGTTAGTATTAGTGGATAGACCTCGGAAACTCGTGTGGCACGTTAGATACATCATATCGTTTTAGGTACCGAAATGGCGTTAGGGATCTCGATTCGGGATCATTAGCGTAACCAAGTCCCCGTATTCAGAATCACTGGTTTGCAGAATTGTGGTATTTCTCCCATACCTCAATTATATTTCTAGTCAACCTACCAATAATGACTAGTGGCGACTCCAAATCAAAAACATAAATTGAATAGAAAGATAATAAAATCACAACCCGCTGTCACGTGAGGTATGGTCTGGGAGAGACCCCCCGTTTGTCTAGTGATGGGATGTCTGTGGGACGTTTGAGTAAAATATCCGTATCGGACCTTAGTAGCTCATTCGGGGACAGTTTTCCCATTCGTGAAAAATGGAAGTACCTCCTTAGCGTGCCCAAAAAGCATGGCGCGACAGGCTTAGCGACTCCGCTAGGGACTTTAGATTTCTAAGTGGACTTAGGCCTAGATAGAACGATATGCATGTGTTTTGTGCTCGCGCAAGGATCCCACGTACGTCCCACTAATGATCGTGTTAAATGGCTTTGTAGGTGGGAGGAATAAGGGGTGTTGTTTTTGTTGACCCTTGTTTTGCAGGATGGTGTTGGCATTGAATGTGATTTGATTAGATTTTAGAAGTGTTGTTTGGTTATTAAATTGCTATGCATGTCTTTAAATTGCTTTAGCACTACACCATTCGCATACACCACCCATGGCCCAACCCCAGCTACATTTAGGATTACCCTTAGGAGGTATGTGTTTAGGCGAAACTATGAGCCGATTGCTCATGGGATCGTTTAAATGCAATACCGATCACCGAAATGGAATAATATTCCATTACTTTAGGCCGATTACCTATTGGAATGCAATCCCTTGTCCATTAAGGTGGTGACCTCGAGCCTTTAGTAAATCCTACCCTTTTAGGTGTCAAGACCTCACTTGTTACATCTGCATATCTTTGTGGTTGGTTTACCTAAAGCCATACAAAAGTGTTCCGGTGAGTAAGTATCGTTCAATTCCTTTCTCTTTCAATTATACAAGTTAGTTGACATAATTTGAATAAAATGCCTAAATGATAATCAATGGTTGATCTAAATGCTCTTTTTTATACTAGAATGAATGATTAGGGAAACATGCTAAATTCGGCCATTTTTTAGATGGAATGTATAGGTCCATGGCGAATTTTCAATGTAATTCAAATGACGATGTGCCCAATTAATGAACTGAATGTTCATTTTGATGTATTTGAAGTTGTAAACCATAGACTACGCTTTTATAGTCTAAATGGAGCATGATAAAAGGGCATTTGCATCAAACACTGATTTCATCCCCATTTTCAAGTATATGCTCTTTTAAGGCTTAAATGGATTAAAGGTGACATTTGTATCACTTTCTAAGTATGCAAATGTACTTTACCTCCATTTTATCCTAAAAGGACATATGATTGAAATGGAGGCGCTAAAATTAATTGGTAATCCATGGTGACTGATAAAAACTTTCTTTTGAATACTTTAGATCAAACATGGGAAAATTAGATATACAAGTCATTCTAGTCCCCCGAAAGGAGCTTTTGACATGGTGGGAAAATATGACCAAAGATAATCAAGTTTATGTTAAAGAGAGACTTGGATACCTATTTGAGCTTATCAACCTTAAACCTCAAGTGAGCTTGATTCAGGCGTTAGCCCATTTTTGGGAAGTTACCACTACGACATTTCAACTTGGAGAACACGAAATGGTGCAAACGTTTGAAGAATATAAAGCTACCATTGGGATTGATTTCAAACCAAGAATCACCGAACCCCCGATGGGATTAAAGCCTGTAAGTGTGATAGCTGAATTTCTCAACTTGAAGACTTTTCAAGTGGAAAAGCTGATTAAGTCAAATACTGGAAGATTCCCCTTATCCTTTCTAATGGCGAAGTACTCCAAATTGCTAAAGGAAACCGGGAATATTTCTGCGAAAGTCTTCATTCTTGCTTTCTTTGGTTTCGTCTTATTCCCTACATTAAGAACTGGGTTGAATCCTCTAGTTGCAATAATTGTTAGGTAAGCCTGCTTAAGGTGGGACTTCTCCAATATGCTTTTAGCGGAAACTATCATTTCTTTGAACAAGTACCAAATCCAAGAGAAAGGTGTACTCCGAGCTTCAGCCGAATTACTTTCTATATGGTTCGTTTCACATATTCGATCTTGGGAACGATATATGCACATTCAAGAAATTTGTTCAGCCGTCAATCCTATTGAGAGGTACCTTAAAATCTAAGAGAAACTACCGAAATACTCCTTCCATAAATGGGCTAATTTTATCAGGGCTCTGACTCCCGATCAATTCCAATGGAGAATCAAGTGGCCAAAGATAGTCAAAGCTCGAATTACTTGTCAAAAAGGCAATTTGGTGCCATTGCTTGGTTTGAATGGCGGTACCGCCTATTGCCCATTAAGAGTTGTGCGACAATTTGGAATGATCAAACACATACCACCTGGTTGGCATCCCAAGGAGTTCACATTCACGATACCACAAGGATCCCTACCGGAAGAAGAAAGTAGAAAGTTGCAAAAAAGAGTTGACAAAATTGTCGATTCTTTGAAGAAATCAACTGAGAAAATGGTGGAATGGCCCAAAGGTTTGAAAGGAGAGAAGAAACTCTACTTGGCATCCAATGAATACATAAAGTGGTTGAAGGCTAAGTGTCCAATTGACGTTGAACCGTATGTGCCATTGAGCATTACCATTAACCTCGATGAGCCATATGTCCCAGAGTACATTGTGCCGAATACACCTGGTGTGGAGCCATATATTCCTGAAGAAGTTGTGATTGATGTAGAAGAATGGGAAGCACGGGTTAAAGAATGAAATGAATATGAAGAGGCTGAAGCTACCTTAGCTAAGAAGAAGCCTAGACTTGTTTAAGTTAGTTCCCCCATTTTGATTTGAAGCGTTGTAATACAAACTTTCAAAATTGAAGCAATTGCTTGACGAATAAGAGTTTGATGAAATTTTAAACTCATTTTTGAAAAAGAAAGTCATCATGGATTACAATTCTTTGAATTGTATGATTGCTTGAGAAAGACATTGATAAAAGTTTTATACAAGGCTAAGGTTTATATGAAAGTTCTTATCCTTGTTAGTCACAAGAAAACCATACAATTTAAAGGATATAGGATTTCATGTTTCTTTCATCATGCTAATACCTTGTTTTTTTATATAGCAACGGAAGAAAGAAGAACTCAAATCCGAACTCGTTCGCAGACTAAAATGGCGAAAGAAGAAACTCGTACTCAACTAGCTGAAGTTGAGAATCAAATGACTCAAATGGCCGCCATGATGGCAGAAATGAAAGCTTTTATCATTGCTTCACGAGGATCTCATCCTACCATTCCTAATGCTGGAACTTCTAATGCTACGGAAACTCCTATTGAAGAATCAGTTAGAAGTAAAGAACCAGTCCAAGAGAATCCTCCAAAAGCTACCCCTGAAGTAGTAAATTTGAAAGAAGAAGATATGGCTAAGAGGACATCTAAAGTGAAGGATGAAGAAGAGTCCAAAAGATTGGCCAAAATTGAAGAATGTTTGACAAGTCAGGGATATGAACTGCAAATGTTCGACAAATTCTCACCGTATGCGAAAGTAGTCGTTCCGAAAAATTACAAGGAACCAAAGTTCGTGAGTAAGTATGATGGAACTGGCTGTCCTAAAAGCCATTTGAAGGACTATCTCCGCAAGATGGCGAGGTATTCAGAAAACACGCCACTTCTCATTAGCACATTTCAAGACAGCTTGAGAGGAGAGGCCCTATCATGGTACACAGTACTTGACATAGAAGATTTCACGGAATGAGATCATTTGGTAGGAGAATTCCTCCGCCAATATAAATTTAATGTTGAAGTACTTCCAACTAGGGAGGATCTCATCAGAACGGAGAAAAGAAAGAATGAAGGGTTTCGAGCTTATGCCTAGAGATGAAAGGTTGTTACTTCACAAGTAAAACCCGCCATAAGTAAGGATGAGCTTATTGAACTCTTTTTGAAATCATTGCCAATTGAATATTACGACAAATTACATGTGTCAGGCTGTCAAACATTCACCATGCTGGTAAAGGTGGGTGAAAGGATTGAGTGGGGATTGAAAGAGAAGAAAGCTCAAGAAACAACAACATGAAGGCCTTATCCTGGGAGGAAAGATAAAGAGCTTATTAGTGAGGTAGCTATGGTGTTTAGCCCAAACATTCATCAGATGTCATTTCTGAAGCAATCCAACACCGCCTGGAAGAACCCAAGGCAGTTTGAGTCAAAGAAAAGACCTGTAAGGCAATTCACACCTTTGCCGCGTCCCCTGTCAAAGCTATTACCAATGCTTCTAGAAAGGCATTTAGTGGCAAAAGAGGTGCTAAGAGATAATCTTGCAAGGTATACCTAGCATGATGAATCAAAAACCTGTGCAGACCATATGGGAGAAAGGGGACATGACGTAGATAATTGTTCCACTCTAAAATACAAGGGTTAACAGCTCATCAATAAGAAGATACTTAACTTTCAAGAGTCCGAATCGAACGTACATCAGAATCCTCTTCCTGAGCATAATACAGTAAACATGATTCAGGATGAAGAAGAAATAATTAGGTCTAATAATGAAGATGAATATGAAGATAAGCTGAAAGCTTCTCGATTAGGGGATGCCAGTTTTCGTCATGAAGCACTTTTAAAAGGTGAAATTGTAGACAACTTGGGAGAAGACTCTGATAAGTATAACTTCCAAGTGAAATATACCCCTCCACCATGGGCATTCAAGGATGAAGTAATTGTGCCCGATGAATGGGGTGGTATGGATGATGAGCTGAATCATGGGAATGAAATTCCATTCGAAGACAAAACGGATCAATACGGAAAAGAGGAGGAAAGGATTCGTCAAGGTGAAAAACATTTTACCTAAGAATCACTCAAGCAGGGTGAAACTGTGAACCTACTTGGTCAAGACAGTAGCAAATACAATTACCGCGTCAAATACACCCTACCTCCATGGGCATTTAAAAACAAGGTTATCATGCCTGACAGATGGAGCGGTATGAGCGTGGTTTCAATTGACAAATTAAGTCTCGAGGAAAAAGAAGATCAAGAAGAGAAAAAGAAGATCAAGACTTGCCAAGGCGATAGGCGGTTTGTGCGCAAAGCACGTAAGCAAGGCAAAGTTCTTGACTTCTTGGGTCAACATAGTGGCCGATGCAATTACCATGTCAAATACACACCCCCTTCCTGGGCTTTTAAGGATGAAATAATCATACCTGATGGTTGGGGTGGAATGGATGTAGATGAAGCTAACAGAAGCATGGTATCCATGATCACACCATTTCTAATCAAACTTGATGAAGTGGATAAGTACGAGGAAGAAGGAGGTCATGTTGAACCAATTGCCATTCAACTTTCAATTGATCAACTAGTGATCGAAGAAAAAGAGACACAGCCTGTGATCATGACTTTGCCTTCAAAAGAAAAGTTTGATACCAAGTGCGTGCCCTGGGTTTACGCACCTAAAGAAGTTGATGCCATAACTCGATCGGGAAGGTGCTACGTCCCAAAAGAGAGTGAACATGAGAAAAATGGTGTAATCGAGGAAGATGTGAAGCAGTTGCTGTCAGTTATGAAAACAAGCGAGTATGAAGTAATAGAGCATCTAAGGAAGATGCCAGCACAGATTTCCTTGCTGGATATCTTGAAAACCTCGGAGAGTCATAAAATGGTGCTTATGAAACTTCTTAATGAAGTATATGTCCCGGAAATAATTAAAGAAGTGCAGTTGGAGGATTTCGTTAGCACTATTCTTTTGAAAGATCATATTGCTTTCTCTGATGAAGATTTCCCGATGGATGGACATTCACACAACAAGGTCCTATACATTGCCGTCAGATGCCGGGGCAAAGAAATATCACATGTGTTGGTTGATAATAGCTCTGCACTTAATTTGTGTCCTTTAAACACGATGCATTGCTTAGGGATCAGTGAAGAATTCATTAAACCTTCTAAGGTAACTGTTCGCTCGTTCGATGGAATGAAGAAAGATGTCATTGGTGATATCGAGCTTGAGATAAATATAGGCCATGTGCCCTTCTTAATTGATTTTCAAGTGGTGGACATTCCTAGAACTTTCAATTTTTTGCTGGGAAGGCCTTGGATTTATTAGCCGGTGCTATCCCTTCCGATCTCCACCAAAAGGTTAGATTTGTCATTAACGGCAAAATGATCACCGTACATAGAGAGACAGATTTCACCACTTATAAGGAAAGTGCGATACCATATATCGAGCCTGAGGTAAAGGAGGAACCGAGCTATCATTCCTTCGAAATGATTTCGATGGTGCAAATTCCTGTTGGAAGTATCATAAAGACCCTAGAACTCTCAACATCATCTATTATGTTGGGGAAGGTATTATGCCAATATGAATTCACTCCTAGTGACGGACTTGGGTCAAAAGCCCAAGGGATCAAGAAACCTATTATCCCATTTGCTGCAAAAAGGAGACATGGAATAGGTTATATTACAGAGAGCTCTAATAATCATCAGGGAATTCGAAGCCGAGACCAGAAGAACCATATAAGTTGTGGAAGTCGAGGTGATCACGTTATCAATCCGTCAATATGGAAAGGTAAAGCTAAGGAGCTTCCTTATTACCAGATCCATATTAAGAAGACTTTTCCTAGACCTCTACTTTAGGAGGAGGATTTACGCACAGAAGAAGAACCTTTTATTGGGCTTATTCGAGGGGAATGATATCAACGTCATCATAATAGAAGCAGAAAATACCTACGCACTGGAGTAGGAAGATTATCTCGAGCTGTTACTTGCTTGATATCATTTCCATTACATTGTTGCTTTTATAGTTTTTGGTTTCATAATAGTCCTGTTTGCAATTTCAAAATTAGTTGCAATTTCCATTCCTAATGATGTAGTTGTAATCACACCTTTCAATTAAATAAAAGTGTCCAATGTTTTGATAAGGACATATGGAAACAAAACCAAACCTATGATGAAAATAGCCCTCACTTGTGAGGCTTGAGGCTTTGGGTTTCTATATTACTCCTGGTTTCGAAAGTAGTTTTAAGAGCAGGAGAGTCCAAGGATATGAGGACTAGCTCTATCATTCCGTTCTTTCGAAATGGATTTCAAAATGGATTTTTTTTTTAAAAAAAGAAGAAAAAAACCTTTTCATGAAAAACTCATGCATTGTTATACCTCATATGCAATTACTGACCATGTTTGTTGCATGTCAGGCATGAGCATTCACATATTCATAATAGGTTCTTATGTGACCTAAATCCTTCGCAAGAAATCACTTGTGATATCAAAGAGGATAATAAGGATGAAGAATGGGTCAAGAAATAGAAACTTCGGCGAACTAAACCGGAATTGGCAAAGAAAATAGAAGAGGAAGTGATGAAATTGCTTAAGGTTGGATTCATCGAAGTAGTACCATATCCAGAATGGGTTGCTAATATAGTTCCCGTATTAAAGAAATATGGGCGGGTACGGGTCTGCGTCGATTATCGTGACCTGAATAAAGCAAGCCCTAAGGATGATTTTTCGCTTCCACACATCGATGTACTAGTGGATAGTATTGCAGGATTTGAAACATTTTCATTCATAAATGGCTTTTTTGGATATAATCAAAACTTCATGAAGAAAGAAGACAAGGCAAAAATACCCTTCATTACATCATGGGGCACATTATGTTACAAAGTGATACCTTTCTGTTTGAAAAATGCTGGTGTCACATATCAGAGGGCAATGGTAACTTTGTTCCATGATATGATGCATAAAGAAATTGAAGTATATGTGGATAACATGATTGCAAAATCTAGACAAGGAGAAGATCATGTTGAAGTGCTTCGGAAATTGTTCCAAAGACTCAAAAAATACAAGTTGAGGTTAAACCCCAATAAATGTGTATTTGGGGCAAAATCTGGCAAATTGCTTAGATTTATGATCAGCAATACGGGCATTGAAATAGATCCTTAAAAAATTAAGGCAATATATGATCTCAAGACTCCTTCCACGGTAAAAGAGATGAGAAGTTTATTGAGGCGATTAAATTACATTGCCCGATTTATCCATCAACTTTCTGAAACTGCAAAGCCATTCTTCAAATTGCTGAAGAAAAATGCTGAAGTGAAATGGAACGAAGAATGTCAGCAAGCATTTGACAAGATCAAAGAATATCTGGTATGTCCGCCAGTCCTTGTACCATAAATCCCTGGGATTCCGTTGATCTTATACCTAACAATTCATCACGAGTCGTTAGGAGCAGTGCTTGTCCAAAAAAGACCGGACAATGGTAAGGAGCAAGCCATTTATTACCTAAGTAAGAAGTTTACAATATCAGAAATGAATTACCCAGCAGTTGAAAAGACATGTGTTGCATTAATATGGGTGTTGCACAGATTAAGGCAATACACTCTTCATCACCAATTCTTGCTGGTAACCGAAAACGACCCCATCAAGTATTTACTTAAGAAATCCCCTTTGATTGGAAAGTTAGCAAAGTGGCAAGTCTTGTTATCAGAATTTGATATCAGAAGTTCATCACAAAAATCAGTCAAAGGTCGAGCAATAACGGACATGTTGGTAGAGAATTCCCAGAATACCACTAATCCTGAGGATGAACGACTCGACGATCATATATTAGCATTGGTTGATGATAAATGGACCATGTATTTTGACGGTGCAACCAATTTATCTAGATCAGGAACTGGGGTAGTGCTGATTCCCCCAAAAAGCCAACATTATCCAATATCTGCAAAATTGACATTTCCATGCACTAATAACATTGCTGAGTACGAAGCATGTATTCTTGGCTTACAATTAGCCCTCTTAATGAAGGTGAAGAGATTATAAGTATATGGAGATTCTATGCTCATCATATTGCAAATAACTGGTGAGTGGCAAACTCGAGATACCAAGTTGATACCTTATCACAAATACTTAGAAGGGATGGTGGAGGAATTTGAAGAAGTACCATTTGATTATCTCCCAAGAGCTCATAATCACTTCGCAGATGCTCTTGCAACATTATCATCTCTGCTGCAAGTGGAAGATGGTGTGGATGTAAAGCCCTAGAGAATCAGCATCCTTGTACAACCAACTCATTGCATGGTGATTCAAGTTGAATTTGATAATGAATCATGGTTCCATGACATCAAGAAGTATCTCTAAACTGGAGAATTTCCTGAAGGAAGCCAACTAGAAGACAAAAAGTTTATAAAGAAGATAGCCACTAAATTCTTCCTTAGCGGTCAAACTCGTTACAATAAATCATTTGATTCAGTCCTATTAAGATGTATTGATGCTAAAGAAGCTGAACAAGTCATGAAAGAAATTCATGAAGGCGAATGTGGGCCACACATGAATGACCATCTCCTAACCCGAAAGATCATGAGGTTGGGATACTATTGGAGGGCAATGGAAACGGATTGCATCCAGCATGTGAGATGTTGTCATCAATGTCAAGTCTATGGAGATAGAATTAATGCATCGCCGAATGAGCTGCACCAAATGTCAGAGCCATGGCCATTTTCAATGTGGGGCATCGATGTGATTGGCCCAATCAACCCTAAGGCCTCAAATGGGCATCGCTTCATTTTGGTTATAATTGATTATTTCACCAAGTGGATTGAAGCCAATTCTTACATAAATGTCATTGCCAAGAATGTCACAAAGTTCATTAGGCTAGACATCATTGCCAGATATGGAGTTCCAGAAGCAATAATTACTGACAACGGCTCAAATCTAAATAACAAGATTGTGGATTATTTGTTTGAACATTTCCGCATTCAACATTTGAACTCATCCCCATATTGCCCCCAAATGAACAGAGCAGTGGAAGCAGCAAACAAGAACATTAAGAAGATATTATCCAAGACAGCTGAGAATTATTGTGACTGGCATGAAAGGCTATCATATGCTCTAATGGCATATCGAACTTTAATTCGAACATCGACTGGGGCAACTGTATTTCACTGGTTTATGGGATGGAAGCGGTCTTACCCATTGAAGTAGAAATTCCTTCATTAAGGATTTTATCTCAATTGAAGCTTTCAAAGGTTGAATGGATTTAGCAGAGATGTGAACAACTCAACATGATCGATGAAAAGAGGTTGAAAGCTATATGTCATGGACAAGCCTATCAGAAGAGAGTTGCTAAATCCTTCAATCGAAAAGTGAAGCCAAGGCATTTTAAGGTGGAAGATTTGGTAATGAAGAAAGTCATTTTCAATAATTTAGATCCCCACGGGAAATTCACCCTAAATTATGAGGGACTATATGTTGTCAGGAAAGTTCTTCCCGGAGGAGCATTAATTGTCGTAGATATGGTTGGAACATAATTGGCCCATCCTGTAAATACAGATGCTGTCAAGATATTCTTCCCATAAAATGAAATGATTTGGTTACTCTAGAACATGTGCATATCATGCATATCATAAACATATTTGTTATTTTTGCAGAATAAAACAAAAGGAGTTTAAGATGATCAAAGATCTCCAAAATCCTCAACAGAGTTGATAAAAGAGAAAGGAAAGTATCGTTCCCAATTTACTTTCCTTGATATCATCTTTTAATATGTTCTTCCTTTTTGTCATCTCTAGGGAGCTCAGAGATAGAAATCAACGAAAAGAAAATCCCCAGTGGAATTAAAATGGAGACATACAAGAGAATTGGCGGTAATCGTTCCAATTGTTGTTAAAAAATTGCTCACATGAATTTTAACACTTGATTCCTAATTCTGCAAGACCTTCATCAAGTCAAAAAGGAATTTCATCAAAACAATCGGGTATTAGAACAAAAAGCAAAATAGTTTGGGTTTTAAAGAGTTAACCTTTTTGGAAGGATTGAACTTCTTTTTTCCCAAGCGGGTTGACGCAAAAGCTAAGCAAAACAAAACGATTTGTTTCAAAGATCATTTCAAAAAAAAAATTTCCACAAAAAAAAGGGTTTTGAAACATGCATTCTTTGAGCATGCACCATGCATCAGAATTCCTTGAAAAGGATGATTTGACAAAAAGCTTTGGAAGATTTCAAAGAGAGCATTTGGATAAAACCAAATGGAAAGACTTTCAAATGATGAAAGGTAAACCCTATCGAAACACGTCCCCTATACACTCGAGTTGAATGAAAAGAATGAGTGCTAAAAGTGAGAAAAAAACCTTATCCTAAGGAAATATGAGATGTTCGCAATGATTACATGGATTGAAATGATGAATGGCAATCGTTTCATTATCCCAAACACATGACTATCCCTTGCAAACGAAATTTGAGCCTAAACAGTAGAGAAGTTTTTCAAAATAGCTCTGTTAAGAACCACCCCACATTAGGGCAAACTAGGAGGTTTATGGTTGACATTTATGGAGAAAAGGATCAACAAAGATTTTATTGCATGCACTTGCATCAATCTTTCTGTGATAACTTCAGATAAAGTCATGTGGAAGCTTGCAACATCCCAAAAGGAAGAAGAGCATTTCATTTCTTATCCCTAAACACATTACCTTTTTGAAAAGCCCGATTGAGCCTGAATATTCATTTCAAAACTCTAAATTGATGATCATTTCTTCACACTATAGCATGAGCATATGATCCACTTTGGATAAATAAGAAACAAAAGGCATGACACAGAGCCCTTAGAACTCAAAAAGGTCAGAAGCCAAAAGATCTAGAAAATACGAAAGAATCAGGGGCATGAAAAAGCAGTGTGTCTGGTAAAAGCAAGGCCAAATGGCCAAGAAAATGAGGAAAAGAAAAGGAGAGTTCAAAAGAAAGCTCAAAATGATTAAAGATCACAACAAGCAGCACAATAAAAAGAGAAAAGAAAAAAGGTCATGATGAGTGTTTAGAGGACTCTTGTGGTCATGAAAGTAAAAAAGATCCCTAGCGGACAAGAGGAAAAGGAGTGGTGATGCCAAGAAGATCACTAATTTCACAAAAGACCTGAATGCAAAAATAAATGAGCCTTTTGAGCCTACCCAATATCAATATTACAACATCTCCCCAAAGACTCTTCAGATTAGGATGTTGAGAGTAAAAACATGATTTTATGACAAGAAGTCATCACTCAAAAGAGTATATGCAATAATGTCTTGTTTTGTCCTCGAGGTTCTTAACTCATAGACCCGAAGTGAGTCGAAAAAAAATATGATGAAATTCTTTTCTTGGCCTCAAAATGCCTATCCTTTGAATAGCCATTGACTAAGCCTACATTACAATCATTTGGAAGACCTTACCGGATCAATCGGATTGTATACATTGCAAACATCCTTGAGTACTTGAGGATTGATTAAGAGAGATGAATTGAGGGTCTCAAGATGATTCCCATTTCAATTAGTGAAAAAGACCAAATTTATATATTGAGATAAATCTTTTCTAATGAAGGTCTTCCAAATGATTATTCTAAGCATTCCTTGAAAGATTTTAAGCAATTTGCTCAAATGCTTCCTCGGATAGGAAATTTGATTATCTGAATGCATTGACACAAAGAATGCAGATTTTCAAAACCATATTTCAAATAGTTTTTGGTCAACTTTAAACCAAGTAGTTGGTGGTAAACTTAAAACCCCATTTCAAATAGTTTTTGGTCAACTTTAAACCAAGTAGTTTGTGGTAAACTTAAAATCACATTTCAAATAGTTTTTGGTCAACTTTAAACCAAGTAGTTGGTGGTGAACTTAAAACCACATTTCAATTAGTTTTTGGTTAACTTTAAACCAAGTAGTTTGTGGTGAACTTAAAACCACATTTCAAATAGTTTTTGATCAACTAAAAATCATACAAAGCCCTACTGGCGAGGAGCTACTAGGCAAAATCATCAAGTCCTCAAGTGAGGAACCTCAGGCACTCATGGTTCTTGAATATATCCTTAAACCACGAGATCATAAATCAATTCATCATAATCATCACCATCACTACCATCAATTCACATTTTGAAGATAATCAACAAGGAAACTGCTCGCAAACAAATAAGTTTCTCTACCCCTCAATCATTAGGAATCTCTCATATGCATTCAAAAAAGGAAAATTTGGGTTGGATTATGAATTTCAAGCAAGATTCCTAATCAGTTGTTGTGAAATTTCTATTTGTTTTGTCCGCAAAGTCTATTAAAAGCTCAGGTGTCACCTTGTCTTTGAGATCAGCCTCTAACGAGCTTATTCTAAAAAAGGGGCAATTGTTAACACATGATTTTTAGCTTATTTTTCAGATTTTTCCAAAAATAACAAAATTAGGATTAGGAACCTTGGCCAAGCTTAGCAACCAATTTCTAAACCAAAAATATTTTTTTATATTTTTCTTTAATTTCTTTTGGTCAAAATAAGGGTGAAAATTAAGAAAAATAGCAAATGGAATCCAAAAATTCCATAAAAATAGTCATTAGTCTTCTTTTAAATCCAATTACATTAATACAACATCAATTTTAGAAAATTTCAATTGTCAATGTGTTTTTCGCAATATTGGGCAAAAACAAGT